>NW_025333583.1:2772500-12772500 GCF_019186645.2 Phyllostomus hastatus | reverse complement strand
AATACATATATATGTGGGACAAGTGTGAGGTAAGCGCTTTCTTTTATTTACCAATGTACTTCTTCAACAGCTTATCCTGTCTTGCTGTATTCATGCCACAAGTCTTAAGATTTATGACAAGGATAATGCTGAGAACAGAAGTAAAAGCCCTAGAATCACTGCTCATGACAGCAATGAAGCAAATTCTCTGGCCAGTCAATTCTAAAACTCTAAGTCCGCAGGGCTGGATCTTATATAAACAATCAATATCTCAGTGTCATTCAAATTACTCAAAGCTCTCAGTATTTGAGATGTGAAGAAATATTCAGATCAGCTGAATATACCTATTATGAAGAGTTAAAAATGTCCTTCAGAGTTGGGTGAGTATGTGAATTAAAAAATATCTGCTGTAAACTCTGCACAAATACTAAAAGGATTCACAAATTTTACTGAAAATTGTTTTGAATGGGATTTTCAGCAGATTAAGTTAATATATCCATAAAAGCTGGGGACATTTACACTACCTTTGATTACTCAAGTTTTCCATCTTCATTCTAAAATATGATTGCAAAATACAATTTGAAAGGATAGATTTATTTGTTTTTGCAAGGTTTTTAGTAATTCATTTAAGTCCCAGAAAAGCATTTTATACTTTTCTTCATGTGTCTGCTTATATGATAGTAATATTATACCTTTGACATAACACAAGAAATTTTCTACTTCAGTTAAAATGAACCATATAGGTAAAAACTATTAAACACTATAGCATGGAAGGCAAAAAAAATAGTAAATTAAGTAATAAAAACATTCTGCTTTTACAACATTTGAAGTTTAAATAACGTGCATAAAGTCTAGTGGAAACACTAAAATAAATTTTGTAGCTTATCAGACCTTGGTTTAAATATACAAATTGACATTTATTATTTGCTAGTACCCCTTATTCAAGTACCCCTGTCTAAGCCATAATAAAGTGAGAAAAAGCTTTTCAACCCAACCATCTTGATTTCAAGTCCAAATGCCACTTATCAGTTATGTATCATAGAACAAATTAGTTGGCCTCTGTTTCCCTCTTCTAGAATGTTTTCTTGGTTTAAAAAAATCAAGACACTAACAGCTGCTTCTCAGAGGAACTTTAAGCATTAAACAATATAAACTGTATGATATTTTCTCACATAGGGTCTAGCACACAGTGGTACTCAAAAAAATGTTACTTCCATTCCTCACTCTCTCTCTGAAGATTTCTCCTCAACTACAGTTTGCTCACATAATATTACATTAGCTCCTACAGTCAGTGTTAGGAAAGTGCTTAGTAATTAATTTTATTATAGCTTGGGAAGACGAAATGAACATATATGAAATCTTATAGAAGTAACAAAGTATACAGAGAATATTTTCTGAAACAATCATAAAATGATAAAATATATGAATAAAAAATCATTCAGGTCACTCTAAAACAGGAACATACTTAAGCAGAGAAAAATCATGACTTTCCCCTAACCTCAAAGTTCAAGGAGGGCAGGTAACATGTCTATCTCAGTCACCCGATGTCTTCCTGACAGCTTGTACAGTACGAGGCTTGTAGTGGATGGTCCATTAATATTGTTTTTTGTACAAAGAAATTCCTAAATGAATGTGCATATGACATTATTATAATTCACTTTCCCATCAAAAATTAAGGGGCTTCAGTCTCAGGATATCCTGTTACTCATTCCCAACCTTCGCCATTTATCTATTATAAAGTAAAACAAGTTCCCTCAAATGATGCTTTATTTTCTAAGGTGCTACAAACTCCCAGGGTCATGTTGAGATGAGCATTAGAAGGCATTTCATTCGTGAAAAATATCGTCATGACTTCTCTAATTTAAAAAGAGCAACAAGGTTAAACTTTGTTGAGTCATATTTTGCAACCTCTGCAGCTCTTCCCAGTTTCCCTACCACGCGCTGGTATGACACTCTTTGCTCATGGAGTATTGCCTTTCATTGAATATCCATGTTTGTCCTCATTTTCTTGCTTTCATCATTCCAGGTCCAAACCTATCATTATGTCCTGAAAGAACACCCCTTTCTGACCAGTTTTGGCAAAATCAGCCGCACTGTCAGATTAGTGAATCTACACCCTGCCTCTTCGATTAAACTGTGAACTGTGCCCTGACAATTATCTCTTTCATTTCTGCATCCCAAACATGGCACACAGTTGCAGGCATATAGTAATATTCAGAAAAGGTCCACTGGATCACATGGAATACTTTCCAACCTTATCTTTCCAGTTTGTTATAAAAATATTTAGAAGCAGGTGATGTTAAAAGCAATTTTTAGTAAGCACTTAAAAAAATAAAAAGATGAGCTCCTCCTTCATTAAAAGGCGCTAAAGAGCAACTAAATAGTTTCCAGATTATGTGTTATCGAAAGGCAAGGCTTTTGCGTGCATGCTCATGTTACCAGCCAAATTTGCCAGTAAGGTTGGTGACACCTTTGACACCTTAGAGGATGAATGGCATGCATGTGAGCACATTAACACATTTCACTGGAATATTATTTAAATGGGGCTTTGTGGTGTTTTGTTTTGTGTTTTTTAAGTCTGGTTTAGGAATTTTTTTCATCATATGTTGATTCCAGAAACTCTTTTTAAAGCTTATTTACAAAAGCCTGTAAAACTGGAGTTTATTCATCAACCCATGGGAGTCAGCGTGCCGGTTTCACTGTGGTGTAATAAAAGAATGAGAGAGTGGATATCTACTCGGCAAAGGTGTTGCAGCATTAATGATAGGGAAACTGACCTGAGAAAAACATTTGAAACCCTCAACACAACCTGTAGAATGAAGGAGGTGACATGATGTTGGGTCAGCCTGCCAGTCAATACAATGTGCCCTATTTAAGAATTATCCTGACTTAGAACTTTATGTTTTGCTAAATATACAGAGGAGCAGGTCTCTATTCTTGATATCCTTAAGGAGGGTGCAGTCTTGTTAATGATCGGTATCAAGATCTCCAGAAGAGATGGACTTTACTCACTGGAAAATGTTGAGACTTTCCGGGAACTCTCTGGCCAAGTTCTTAAACTTGAGAAGGTGGTGATTAAAAGTTAGCAAGAGGCTCTGTAGTGGTGATATGTGAAGTACAGAATAATTGCTAACCCAAACTGCAGGGAATGCCGGATATTAACTTCACCGAATTATAGAACTCAAGGCTGCTTTGTGCAGGAATCATCACCCAGCTAAGAACAGGAATTACCTGGACTTAAAAAAACTTTTGAATTTTTACTTAAACACCCTTCTAATGAATCTTGTGTGCTTCAGTGTTCAGAAATACTTCTCAGTGCTTAAATATAACTCTGAAACGTAAGCATGTTGAATCCAGGGAAAGAATCTCTGGAATGCTGTAACTGTTTGAATAGTTCCTATCCTGCAAATACCTGCATCCAGAAGGGAAAAAAAAAGGGCTGGAAGAAAGCTGCAAATGTTACTAACTTACCACTACTGTGCTCCTCAAATATACGTAGTTTTAACAATGCAACAGAATATGTGACATGATGTATGGTTCACAAAAACCAGATGAAAATAGCTCTAAATTTCCATCGACAAAAATGTCACCTGTGACTGCAGGGAAGCAGAAGTGGTCTAGATGTGGTATTAAGTGAGACCAGGTGACTGACAGGAGTCCAGTTATTTTTCACACATAAACACTAGCCACAGCAGGGGCGGCTCACCTTTCGTCCATGTCCCTACAGATGTTTGGAGATTTCTGGACTCCCTCAGCAGAAACCAGAGACTAACAACTCTCTCGGAGAGACACCCCCACCTCTTATACAATACGGCCCCAGTCGAGCAGCCCCTGGCTGTGCACGAGCAAGGAATTTTAGGAATGGGGAAAGGAATGGCATATTCCCTAGAGAGGTTAGGCCGGAATGGGGTTGGAGGGGGGGAGGAAAAGAGAGCACCCTTCACATCCCTGTCAGTCAACTATTATTAACTATTATGCTGATGGAATGGAATCTAACCTTATACTGGCCACATCTGGCTTTCTTCCAGGTTCAACACGATAGGCCGAAGAGACTAGTTTTATTAAGTGATCAAGCCTTTGCTCCTTCAAGATGAGTCTATTAATGAAATAGGAAGAGTCTCGACATAGCATTCCCTGGCATACATTTACTCTGTTCTGAAAACAGCTTTGTCATAATACCTGTACACTTAAAGTAGTAATCCTGGGTTTTAAAACAAAGGGTAGAGTAAGTAAAATCATCAGAAAACCTGAGCAAATAAAAGGTCTTGGAGCACAACACATGGTGTGATTAAGCCCCACAGAGTAGAGAGAAAATGCGATCAAAATACTGCCTGTTGCTGCATTTCTGACTCATTATTTCTGTGTGAATTTTGATTTGCATAAGATTACGGCAGATCTTATGAGGTACCAAATACTAATTCATATCACTAATCATATTTACAATTCAGAAAATCCCCATATGTGCTTATAAAATTCAAGATACTGATTTTAATATTTTGTAGTTCTCTGAGGTGAAAAAACACAACTCATTTAAATAAGGAAAAATCACTATATATTGAATATGTATGTGTGTTTAAAATGCCGATCCATTATTATTTGTTCATTTATACCTTATTTCATTCCAAAATATTTAGAATTTGCTTTAAGAATAGTATTCATTTTGCAAAAATAATAACAATAACTGGAGATATTTAATAGGTTATAACTACATGCCAGGTGCTGTTCTAGGAGTTTCCCAAACATCATCTAATGTAATCAGCAAACAATGCAGTGAAATAAGTAACATTATTGCCATTTATAGATAAAGACCCCAAGCCTTAAGTAACTTAGCCAAGTCTCACAATTATTAAGTAGCAAACTCTTACAGAGGACAGATTTGGGGAGAAGAAAAACATAAAGATGGGAGGGAAGGGTGTATCACACATAAAAGATCAGCCATGCATGTCAGGAGGGAAGCTCAAACATGGTGTTCAAATACTTGGCAGCTTGGACCTTCATTACACTGTAAGGAGTTTCAAAACTGCACCACTGTGCAAGGGCATTCTGGCTCTCCAAACCTTTTCAGAGTCAAGGTATCTGCTTGCATGTCATCGAAAAGAATCTCAAACTTCACCTGTTTAAAACGGAGCTCTCAACTTCAATCTCCAAGTCCACTCTTTCCCACAAATCTCCCCACAGGAGTAAATGATATCACTATTCACTGTGGTGCTTAGGTCACAAAGCAGCATTCATTCCAGACATCTCTTTCTCCCTCACGTGCCATTTCCAATCCATCAGCAAATCCAACAGGTTCTACCTGCACAATACATCCAAGCACTTCTTGCCATCTCCACTGCTCCTGCTCGGCTTGGATCCACAAACACCTTTCACGTAGATCACCTCTGCACAGGCCTCCTTGCCCTCGCTGTGGTCACACTACCGCTCCCTTCGACTACTCTCTAGAGTACTCAGAATGGATTCTGTGAATTATAACTCACCCTCTACTATTCTTCTCATCCACACCACTATAACCAGACTGGTCTTGCTGTTCTTCAAATACAACAGATACACAAAGTTGTACAATTCTCAAGAATGATCCTAATCACCTTCATTTAGTAAATCTAATACTTTATCTAACCGGCTGTTTTGAATCTGGGGCCCAAAAAGTAACTTCCACTCCCTAGCCCAAATCTGTTTGTAACTATTCATGTGCATGAGAACCTTTATTGTGGAAAGGGGAGAAGAAGTAGGAAATTGAACTAAAGTAACAGATAAGTATGGAGGTGGAAGGACAACCTAGTATCTGTTCTCCGTGGAGCTCCTTGCCTGAGATTAAATGCTTACAGCAGAGGAATGAGGGCCAAAATATGATGGAACTGTATTCCATAAGAAATGAAATTCTGGAAAAGAGATTATGGCCAGAAACTGGTCAAGAGGCACTTCTTATTATTCTGGCAATATCAGGGCTTGACTAAGACAGAGGTGACATGGCAGGGCACAGAGCTGCGGGGAGGGCTCCTACAAAAAAATCTCAGAAGCCACCTGTGGCATCCTTGATATGAGCATTGGCTTCCTCCTTACAGGGAATGACAACACAGGGTCTTTGTCAATGAACTTTGTGAGCTGTAGATGTGGGAGTTTGGAAGCCAGAGAAGGAATGGCAGGCAGTTTGTGGTAGTGACAGCTGAGAGAATGATGTCCAGACATGCATGAAGTAAGAGCAGACTTGCAGAGGCAGCTAGGAAGTGGGAACACGGTGAAGAGGGGCAATTTCCATATACCAGGCTAGTGGGGCGGCTACCGGGGAGCTGCTCACACATCAGAATGCACGTGTCTTTATGCGGAAGTCACAGGCTGGTGAGGACTAAAGCTCATGGATTTGCATATAGTCATTTAGGTTCGGCCTACAGGTGAAGTCCTATTTTTTTCTTTTATTCTAAGCTTTCTAATGGAGGCTAAAAAACATGATCTTTTATGTTACCAGCTGCAGGCTCATTTACATGGGCAGTCACACTTTTATTGGATGCCCTGGCCATACATAATAAGAATTAGAAAATGAAAATGGTTTTGTATCATACTTCATTTATACCAAGAAATAAACTAATTTAAAAATTAAAGATGTTTTCCTTAATTACAGATATAATTAGTTCAGGCATGACTGGTATCCTTACAAAGATGGGAAATCTGAGCACAGTTATGCAGCAGGGAGAAGAAAGACATGTGAATATGAAGGTGAAGAGTCAGGGTGATGAATCTACGAGTCAATGGATGCCAAAGCTGACCAGCAAACCACCAGCAGAGAGCGAAGATGAGTGGAAGATTCCCCTGCACAGCCCTCAGAAGGAACCAACCCTGCTGAGCCTTGAGCTTAGACTTCTAGCCTCCAGACCCGTGAAGAAATAAACTTTTATCGCTCAATCTCAGATGGCATATATTCCACGGACCTCAAAGGATATGTAAGGTGATCAAGAAACTACTGCTAAAGCCTTTCACAATACTTCAGAGACTAGGAACGGTGCCATAGCACTACAGGTGGGCTGATTTTACCATTTTTAAAGACAAAGAATGTGAATTCTGCAAATCTCAGATAAGTAAGATTAAAATAAACTCATTGAAATTAGCAGGCAAATGTTTGTGTAACAACTTTTAATAAGGTCCCAAAGATGGGTTCACTCAGAATATCTGTAATATTGATTCAACTGTTAGATTGGGAGATAAAGAAAATGTGGACTTTGTTCACCCTGAACTTAACCACACATTTGAAGAAACATCTCACGATATTCCTGAAGTCAAAATGGTGAAATATGCAGGAAATAATATGAGTTAGGTATGTCCATAACAGGTTGAACAACCACTCCCCAAGTGTTGATCCATGAAAGATGTTAACTTGAAGAGAGGTCTCAAGTTGTATGCCACAGGGCTACCTTAACCAGATAGGAAAAAAACACGCACGGCACGTTTATCAAACCTGTGGATGACACACAGCTGATAAGGAAACCTGATCCTCTGCATGGCTGAGTCTGGATTCCAGAAATCATCTGAGGAATCACTGGAGTCAGAAATGTTTTACCCAGGAGAAAAGGAACAGGGAAAGCAGATATGAAAGCTCAAGGAGAGATCTGTGGAAGGTGTAGGAGCAGTGAAGTTGTTGTAGGAAAATCTGAGATCTTAATAAAAGAAACAATATTTCCCTTATGTCTACCACTATCACTCCAGTTTTAATCAATATATTTTACTTAACTACTACTGATTTCCTCTTGTCCTCTAGCTTCCCCATTCTTCCCCTTGCATTTTCCAATCCATTTTCTGGAAAAAAAAAACAAACCAACAAGTTGAGCCATCTTTTATAAACTATAATTCTAATGACATGCTCCATCATTTTGAGGTACGATTATGGTCACATTTAAATGTTTATTTTAATATAACTGTTTGGAGCTCTATGTGGCCCAGAAGAGCATTCTATGTACCATACTTAAAGGAGGAGTGGGAAGCACTAACTCACCCCCTACTCCCTAGGTTGCTGGTCTTTTACCACCCACCAGTGCTATCCCATCTGGCTCCCTGCTAAGCCATACAAGCTGGATGATCCGGTTCCACTCGGTGCCTACCGCAGTGCTGGTGCTGTGATTCCACTGTTTGCACTTACCCTTACCAGCTGCTCTTCCTCCGAGTACAAACTACCCTGATGACATCTGTACAACTTTGCAGCATCAGCCCCATGAGCTCAAAAGCTCTTCTGAGTGGTGGTTCTACTGGCCCTGAGTTCCTCTTTTCTGCCCTGAAGTAAATCTCTCCTTAGCTAATTTTATTTATTTTAGTACACTCATTTTTTTTCCTAAGACTGGGTTTTTCTATTTGTTTGTTTGTTTGTTTTTTATTTTTGTTTTTAGGTCAGAGCCGCTCCATCCCCCAAAAGACCAGGTATTATATTAGCTCTTTCTCTCCCAGAAGGCCCTGAGCATCTTATGTAAAGTGGCCCCCTCCTCCCCAGGAACCAGCTTTGCAAAGAAGAGAACACGCCTGCATTCTCAGGGAGTGGCAGCCTTGTATTAATGAAGGCAGAAAACTTTCTACTGCAAGACAATGGCTGTGGACTTGCTTAACATTTCTATAACTAAGGAAGTCATTTCACAAATACAGAAAATCAGCCTTTCTAAATTTAAAACACTGGCCCCCCCAAAAAAATCTGGTCAAGTCAGTGTTCAAAATTTCCCAATAGCTACTGAATGCATTAGAATGAAAATTCAAATTCTTTCTCTGATCTACAAGAAAGTGTACATCATATGGCTCTTTCCTACCTCTCCAGCCACATGTCCCAATGTTCATTTTTTTCTCAAATACTAGGCCCACCTGCCTCCTTTCACTTCTATATTGAACAAAGACAACTTTCTTCTACCTTAGGGCCTTTGCACACATACATACAATAGTCTCTCATACACCAAGGCTCCGTGAGTTTCCCTTCCTTCCTTACTCTTCAGCTTAAATGTTACCTTATCTACATATTCAATATAAACTAAAGCCCTTACTGTTCTTTTTCCCTGACCCGTTCCTCTCCTTCAGAACACCTACCATAAATCATTAGTATACACTCCTGTGTGTGCTTACATTTTGAATGTCTTCCCCACACTGGACTACAAGCGCTATAAGAAGGACTATAAGCTACTTACAGAGCTCATAGTAAGCATCTGTTTTGATCATTATTGGAAAGTAAGTTCAGTGCCTGTTACATAGTAAGCATCAAGAAATATTTCAGTAAATAATTGGATAATAATTAGAAGTGCCCAACAACAGAACCACCAGCTTTACAGGTTTGGAAAAAATCTTCATTGCACATCCGAGGTTTTGCAGAAAGGATTCCTGAATTAGAAACACCCACTACATAAACTCTAACTTTCTCTTTCTAGAACTAATAATTTATAAGAGATAGGCTGCTATTTGGATTCTAAGAAGAGAAGATCATTATAGTCTGGGAAGTTAGTAAACGTTTCAAGAGGAACACTCTGAGATAGAAATGACACAGAACTTAAAAGTTTGACTTGGAATGGCACGAGATGGAGCAGGAAAAGGGGACATCTTGTGTGACATCCGTCTGACTTCACCTGAGAGGCATGGAGCAACAACAGTTAAGCAGCAAAGGTCAGGTCAGTAGATAAAGGGTCTGCACGGAGGCCCATCTCTTGGCCGGAGGATAAATGACATCAGGAAGAGTCATCTAGATATGATGGATACATTAGAGGGAAAAGTAGCTAGAGGTAAAGGGTCAGCAAGGGACGTCTACACTAAACTACCATAATAATGATGAAGCCTGCAGTACAGACAGGAGATATCCAACGTGGTTAACAAACCACAGAGAGGCTGCAGCTCACACGAGCAACAGCAGGCGACGGCCGGCAAGGGAAGCCCACGGCTTCAGGAGCCCACCTGGGTCCTCGGCATTTGCTGGGGAAGAAGAGTTACTCAAGGGACTTGAGGAAAAGGCTATTTCTCAAACCTGTACAGAACAAAAAAGCACTTTAAATATTTAGCAACCAGTACGGCTACACCTGTGAGCTCTGAAAACCAACCCCAGGTGAAGGAAGCCTAGACAAGGAGCAGTAGGGTGAGAGAGGATGGGTCCTACCAAGAGGAATGTTGAGGGGGAAGAAATAAGAAACCAGAGAACTGACCACATATGAGAAACAAAAAAATATTGAGTAACCAATGATGTCAAGATTTCAAGCCTGAAGAGCCACAGGGGTAGAGAGTTATATTAATAACAAAGATAAGATTTTGGAAAGAAAATAAGTTTGAGTGAAGTGTCATGTGAGAATTCTATCTGCTGAGCTTAAAGTGTGTATTTATTTATAGTTATTTCTACACATTCTAAAGGCAGCTACAAACATAAATCTTAAATTCTGAACTGAACTCGAAGTTGCAGACTTTGGGGGAAAAAAACAGAATAAATATGATTACTATAATCAGCTCTTTAAGTAAGTGAACATTATAATGAATGATTGGTAGAGTTAGCTTTTAGGATCAAGTAAATTAAAATGGACCAAAGCATACCATTAAATTAAAAATTAGGATGTTATATAACATTGTAATATACAAATTATTTAATAAACCCAAGATTCACTTAAAATAGTGAACCTCAATCCAAGATGCATAGCAGATTCATTTGGGTATTTCTTTTTAAAATACAGTGATTGGTATGGTCTGAACCATTTTTGACTGTGTCCCCCAATATTATTTTGTTGAAGCCCTAACTCCCAACATGACGGCATTTGGAGAAGGGGCCTGTGGAAGATCATTAGGATTAGATGAGATCATGAAGCAGGGTCCTCCTAAGGAGGACAAGTGCCCTTTTCAGAAGATGCAGCAGAGAGCTCGCACACACCGCCAGCAGGGGCCTGCGCCCAGGTCCATTTGCCCGCCCTCCCTCCCTCCCTCCCTCCCTCCATTGTGAGGACACAGTGAGAAGGTGGCTGTGTGCAGTCTGAAGACCCCTCACCAGACCCCCCATGCTGGCACCCTGATCCCAGACTTCCCACCTCCAGAACTTCGAGAAAATAAATGTCTGTTGTTAAAGCGACCCAGGCTAAGGTATTGTGTTATGGAGACTGAACAGACCAATATACCGAGGCTTGACCAATTAAATGAGAACCAGTGGCCCAAAACATATTCTAAGATTGCAAAAATAACTATATCCAGTTCCGTCACCCAACTATTTTAAATGACATATTCTACTAGGAAGATTTGTGACCTGGGAAAAAAGTGTCCCTCACACAGTAAACACCCTATAAATGTTTGGTGCATGAACTAACACGAACCAGTGGGAAATGCATGCATGCCTGACTGAGTAAAATCTTGACAGAGAATGTATAAAGTCAAATATAACAAGATGAGAAAATAAAAAGACAGATATTCTTCAATGAAGATTTATCTAGACAGTAAAAATACTTTAAACATTAAAAAGTCAAAATGTTAAACTACGCATATATTACTTATTTTAATTATACAATGAACCTTTAACTGTTAGAGATAAATAAATATTTCAAACATTATATCTTTCAAATGGTTTTATAAAAATTAATACAATATTGACATTGTTCTCTATCTAGTTTTACCAAAGTATCTTATGATAAAAATATCTGATTATGAAAGGGTGAAGAACAAACTGACATGTCAAGTTATCCTAAGAAGTATAGTTTGCTACTTCACTAAATCTAAAGAATAATAACTTACTGCATGTATTGCAGTAGAAGCAAAATTAAGGAAAAATCCCTAATTTAGTATGTCTAGCTCATCTAAGGATATTGTTTGCATTTACCAAATAGAGAATTATAGATATTTAACATAAAATGTAAGTATTATGACAGGTTAAAAGAATCCTATTTACAGTTTTCTTAATAGTATTAGTTGCTATTCATAAGAAACCCATCTCTGGGTTACAATGACTACTAAATATCAGACATTCCATAGAGAAGATAACCTGGAAAATAGCCCCAGAAGAGCCTAGAAGTAGTACTGTAAAAGAATGTATAGCTAAAACCTCAAAACAAAACAAAACAAAACCCATAACCCATTCTCTGAAGGTAAGTTGCTTGATTAAGAGAGCATGATATTCTAATCTTGACACAAATTTCACAAACAACAGCTAAAAGACTGACTCTAGGAAGGTCTAACAATAACAAACCAAGCTTGCCCTGTCCCCAATACAACATCTGAAAATTATATGTAAATCTTAATAGTTTTTCTCTGATTATCAAGAGTAAGTTCTTGTTCAATAAAATTGGTATACAAGTCTGGAATTATTTCAGATATTCAAGTTAACTATGGTGGTTCTAAAAATATGTAGTAGTTCCAAACAATCAGATTTATAAATTGATACACAATATTTTTAAAACATCCTTATAATGAATAATCATATCTAAGGAATTAAAGTAAAATTTCATCTCTGCTTAACTACCAAATAGATTTAAAAATAACTTTACACAGTTAAGCAAATAGTTGCACTGTATAATCTGTATAGCACCGATTCTCTTTCTCAGGACTTTTTTTAAAACTATGTTTACTTTTGCTGACAGAAAATATTTTAAATCCCAAAGTTCATTCCTGATTTAATGTTTAAAGTACACAGAAACCTATGCATTTAGCCTTTATGTGCAGTAGATAACCTACTTAGATGACTTTTAGGATCAATCATATCCATGAGATTCTATGACTTAATGAAATACAATTAAATTTCATCAACAGCCTCATATACCCTGATTTCTTCATGTGTAAGGGGGAACAGTGATTCCTTTGTCAGAGGTTATTGTATTATAGAACCTGGCACAGAGCACACAGAGATACTCAGTAAATGTCGCTCCCTCTCTCTTCACTCATTGCTTTCCCACCCTTCCTCCCATCAGCACATAGTTGTTGGCAAATCAAGTATTTAATTGTAATTAAGCATGTGATAAAATATGATATAATTATATATTTATGATATCCATCACTGAACATCTTTACACCTTGTTTAGGGCTAAATGTAATCTGCCCAAGTACAGGTTCATATCAAAAGACCATTTTCCAATTCACTATTGAAAAATAAAAGACACTATAAATTATATAGTACTTTTTGCAAGAGTACACTTAATATGTATTAATTACTTCAGAAAATCCCCAAAGTTAGGTCAGTTATATATCTATGAACGTGGTTCTAGACTTGCACTGTGCAGCAAAATTATGTAGGGAATTAAAGAATCATTATAGATGCTTGAGCTCCACCCCTGAAGATTGTGATTCAATTGGTCTGGCATGGAAGCCAGTGACGAAGCTGAGACTAGAATCCAAGTCTCTATATTTAGAAAGTATAAGAAAATCTCACTCTCGAGTCAAAAGAGGTTTGAGTGTGTGATATTACATAACCTGGAAATATTTAAACACAATATTGAGGCAGAAAGCACATATAATCTGCATTGAACCTTACACCAAATGCTGATAATCAACAAAAGGTCGCCCTTGCCATTGCCACAAGCAGTCTTTCCATCATAACACCTAATTACAGAACTAGGCTCTCACTCTGAAGAAAAGAAAAACACCTCAAAGTCTAACATAAAAATGAGTAGTTACTTTTGCTACATAAAGAGAAATAAGTCTTTACAAAAGATCTATTAGATATGTAAATGAGCAGAAGCAGGAAATGATGTGAACAGAACCACTGCCTCAGGTGATGTGCAAAGAGTCTCTAAAGCAGAGCGCGTGTGCGCGCGCTCTCTCTCTCTCTCTCTCTCTTTCTCTCTCTGTCCCTCCCTCCTTCCCCCCCTCTCTCTTTCTCTGTCCTGGTTAAAACCTGTTTGTCTGGGGATTGGCCCAGCTGCTCCAGTTCCAGCTTCCCAGCCTTCCAAGGTGTTGACATGACCTCGGTTGTCTCTTTGCTGGAGCTGGATCCAATGAACAAAATCCAACACATGCAGGCACTTGTTTCTCCATTATCCAGGGCCTTCCAGGGCAGCGGAGAGTCACAGTCACCTCGTCTAGTTTTCCCCTGCCGAGTTCTTATCCTTCATCTTTAAACACTGTCTAAAGGCTATCGGGCAGATGGACACGTCAAAGACAAGCGGTAGAACTGACCAAATGAAGACAAACAAAAGAAACATCCAACTAAGTGTTAGCTAGTTGAATTATAGAATTTTAGAGAAGAAAAAAATAAACTAGCAAACCAAGTGCCTTTACCCAAGAACTAACGAAGATCTGAAGGCTTATTTGGCTGTGGACTCCAAGTGAGGGAAGTCACCCTTCCTCCTTCTCCCACCCCTCCCTTCCTCCCTTTCATCCTTCCTTTCTTCCATTTTCTCACTCCCTTCCTTCCTTTTTTCCATTTTCTCACTCGCAAAGGTAAACAGAAAATAGATGCAAATATTACATACATGCTTCCTGAGAGTCAAGTAACTATGATGACATAAAGAGCATGGATGTCATTCATTCAAAAATCACATCTCGCCATCTTTTTGGAAAGAAGGATCCCACCTTACAAACAGAATCAACTATAATGTGAATACACTGTCCCTAAAAGTTTGCATTTTTCAATAATCGGTAGTAACAGACTCTGCGGTCAAAATCAACATGTGTGATGAAGCCTCATCTTGAACATATGTACCGACTTACTATTGAAGGAAAATCTGAAAAGACATGATTTTTCCTCTTCTACCCTAACTAGCTCCCGATTTTAGAACACATACATATAAAACTATTAAAATCTACTAAAATACAATGTAAATGTTCCCTCCTATTACTAAAATAGGAAGTCCTAAAAAGTCTAGAATGGAAATGAGAAATCATCTCTTATCCTCACATAGAAAAATTTACACATATAACAACCCCTCCCCATCCTCATTTTTAAAATGAGGCTAATAGTGCCCTGGCTGGTGTAGCTCAGTTGGTTGGGTACTGGCCCTGCAAACCACAGGTTGTGGACTGATCCCCAATCAGGACACACACCTGGGTTGAAGTGCAGTCCCCTGTCCGAGTACATGCAAGAGACAACCAATCAATGTTTCTCTTTCACCTGAATGTTTCTCTCCCTCTCTTCCCGCCTCCCTTCTCTCTCTACATTCAGTAAAAGAAAAAAATTAACAAATGAATAAAATGAAGCTAAGATGGAACCCACTCCCATGCGCTTTTATAGCAGTGAGATAAAACAAACCCGTTGTACCTGGCACATTGTAAGCACTTAATAAATGATGCTTATTAGGCATATCAGGAAAAGCCTGCTGCTTTAAACGCAATACAGAGTTGGCTTTCATTTTCACTTTAGTTGCCTGTATAAAAATTATATGGTTATCTATATAAATGGGTTAGTAATATAAGTTGGTTTAGGAAGTGTTTATATCAGAATGTGTAGCATGCAGGTAATTAAGAGACATAGATGACTCTCCTTAGGTCTTCTAAAGCAGTGTTTATCAAACAATCCATGAAAAAATATATTTATTTAATTTCCAATTTGTTATAAATACTTTTGCATAATACAATAAAAGTGAAATCTGAAAAATATAAAGTACAAGATCCCAATTTTATTACTGTCCCATTTTTATAAAAGTTTTAAATACTTAACTCCATTTTTATACTTACCTGAAGGCAGGCAGGTAACGAAGCACTGCCCAGGATATATGCATTTTTAAGACTCTTACAAAAAATGCCTCACTTTAGGAATGAATGGAGAGTAGTTGTTTTGTAATGAATTAAACTAAAATTAAAAACTAAAAATCCCTCTCTTACTAATGATGTTCCACTTACATTGATTTCAACATAATTTAGATGTTAATTAAAAAATACACAGAAAAACAGCCAATATAGCCTGTTGACCCCTCATAAAAACCACATATTTCATACACTATCTTGAAAAGGTTACTGAATGAAGCAATTGGATTTTAACTTAATACTGATTTAGTACAGAACAGTATAGAATAACTTTTATATTGTAGAATAGTCACTAAATAAACTGCAAAAAACAGACAAAAAGTGTAACCTCACAGGTTTACATTTAAATCATTATCGAAATTCCTCACACTAATAAACAATTTATTTTGGAACACTTGGCAACTTTAACAGAACTGTTTGCTACTTTGTGTAGTACTAAAAACAAAAGGTTCTATGTACCTATATAGAGTTATTAAAGAGAAATACTAATAGTATAGAGCCAACAAAGTAAATAATGTATTAAAAAGTTTGATTTCACTATAGAATAAAAATGCTTATTATGTATTTTATTTTATGGTTTCAACACAACCTCTTATCAGTTTTGGCATTAATGCAAATTATTTAACATTACAGATGCTGCCTACACAGTTGAAATTTATTAGGGAGATATACATAATCTCTTTACTGGTGAAACAAATCTCCTATATCCCTAAGAAGAGTGGAATACAATGAAACAAAGTGAGATGGAGCGAAAACATTCTTCTGCCTATAATGATAAAGTTTGGTTTATCAGTAAATCACTTCATACCTTTCAAGCCTGCCTTAAAAGAAATCTCAGAAACCATGAAATGTTTCGTTGCTTATTTACAATATCATATAGTGACTGAATTGGAGAGAAAGATGAGACCATCTCTAACCCAGCATTACTCATTATTTCTCCAATCCAAAAGCGTTTTTCTTCTTTCAGATGTCAAACTAAAAGTGTCCTCACTCAAGGTAGCCCAGGACAGAAACTAGGAAAAGGGCTCCTGATATAACAGACAGGGTCTCTTCACATTGAGGTTGTTCTGATAACTGACACTATCTACTATGGACATGATTCTGAAATTACAAAACAAATTAGTGTCAAGTGGAGAAAAGCCTTTCCTAGGCCCAAATTAAATTTGTATTTCACTTCAAAAAGCAACAATTAAAAGTGTTCAATGGCCACAAATGAAAATAACTTTAGGCCCCCTGCGTAGAAGGCACACAACCAGCTATCAAATGAACGATCCAGTGCCTCTCGCAGTACCTTTAATCAGTCTCTGTATTCCGTCACACATGAAACACAGTGCAGCCTGCCCCATGTTTGGTCCAAGATGCTGATGACAGTAGCTGCTGCCATCGCGTCAGCAGCACAGACGATAGTACATTCACACCTAAAGTGCAGAGGAACATTCTTACCACTTCATTCTCACTTTAGCTTTGTGTAAAGGACAGGAAATAATGTCATTCTTCCTTTAACAAATAAACCTGCCATTTCAGATAACTGATCCATGACCAGTTACTAGTATTAAAACTGGCACTTAGAAGAATAGTGTCACCACACAAGCCAACAGGAAGTGATTCCCAGGGTGTAGACCTCAATCTGCCACACACATTTTTTTGTTTTACTTTTTTTGGTATACAACTGGGAAAGAAGCATGTACAATACATATCTATTTTTAAAGTTTTGACAACTTCACTTTTTCAATTGTGATATATTTTATTGGAACTTGTGACTGGCATCTTTCAAACAGGACAGGTGTTTAACCATGGAAGTAAGTCACTACTCTCTGTACCCAGGAAAGCCAAGGTGTGGTTCTGTTAGCAGTTGTCAAATTATCTGTTTGTTCAACTTTTATCCAGCTGGAGCAAAGCTATTAAGCTCTTGAAGCATAAAAAGAAAGTGGGAAAGGACAAAAATTCAAGACTCAATTTTATATAGTGAATTAAAATGTAAAGTGTAGTACAGTACTTGAACATTAAATACAGTAGAGCAAAATAAACCAGAGCAGTTTGCAATTCACCAACACGAGTTTGGAAGTTGTTTTTGTACCTTTTCTGTTTTCAACATGGAAACCATACAGAATTTTAAAAAGAAACAAGATGTCAATCTCTTAAGATTTCAATAACTCATTATCAGAAACTAACAACAATGCATAAAATCCCACAGCATGTCACAAAATGATTTTAATAAAACTATATATAATATTTAATGGGGGGGTCTCAGTTGTATTAAATATGTAGAAAAATATACTGTTTCATTACTAATGAAATATTTCACTCTTTCTGCCACATTCCCAGCCACACAAGAAGGGAGGGGGGAAAAGGCAGTGCTTCCTTGGCATTGCTCTGCTGCTGTGCAGAGCATGCGTGAGGCTTCAGGAAGGAATCAGGTGTGACAAATGGGGAACCTGACACTGTTTAACTCCAGGATACAGCATGGGAGGCAGCAATGGAAACACAGAAGGGAAAACGGCACGGAGGCAAGGAACAGTTGGAGGCTTTCATCCACACAGTGGTCACAAGAGTGAGAATATAAATAGTAATAATAAGTAACCAAGCACTTATAATGTTTAAAAACTAAACACCTATGCATTCCAAATATATAGGGGGCTTAAATGTACATCTGTTTATAACAATCTTAACAAATATAGGTATTATCACTTTTCTTTACATACATATGACAACTGAGGCTCAGAGATGTTGATTTTTTTAAAGATGTATTTATTTTTAGAGAAAGAGGAAGGGAGGGAGAAAGAGAGGGAGAGAAACATCAATTTGTGGTTGCCTTTCACACGTCCCCTACTGGGTACCTGGCCCGCAACCCAGGCATATGCCCTGACTGGGAATCGAACCGGCAACCCTTTGGTTGGCAGCCCATGCTCAATCCACTGAGTTACACCAGCCAGGGCCAGAGATGTGAATTTACTCACACAAGGTCACTCAGGCAGTATCTAGTTATTCTTCTGGGTAGGTAAAAGTAGATTGTAATAAATGATGATAGCTAGAATTATATACATGTTTATCATAGCTAACCAAACAGTTGGATTTTAATCTACATCTGTCTCCAAAGTCTGGAATGATAATTTTTTGAAGTATTAAAGGCTAATCAAAAAACATTTTATTAATGATTACAGAAGATAATCTTATGATTTATCAAATCAACAGACTAAAATCTAAACACTGTATGTTTAATGGGCACTTACTATCTGTACTACATTGAGTTAAAAAATGAATGAATGAATGAATGAATGAATACAAGGTAATAAAGGATACATTGGCTTTTTTTAAGGAAAGAATGGGAAATCTTTTTAACCTTTATTATTCATGCCTCCATTCTGTGAAAGGAAATGTGTCCTAACATTAAAATTACGTCTCGATCTTTAATAACGTTTTGTTTTATAAACTTTGGATAGTTAGATAAAATAAATATGTAAAACAATATTTTAAGGTGTATATATTTGCTAAAGATTTAACTGTTATAATTATAACAATTATTACAGAAATACATTCAGGTTGAAAAGTACTATAAAATTATTTATTAATCACAAATAGTTGATTTATAAAGAAAAGTTAAACTTTCTTTGAATTTTCTAAAAGGAATACAGTATTTTCAAAATATACTTTATGCTAAAAAGGAATGCTAATTATGTCATATAAATGGCACTTTCAGAAGATGTATGTATTTTTCTGCATAAAATCTATTGTTTTCTTTAGTGCTCACACACCTTGGATTCTATTTATAAAATAGAATGGAAAGAAAAAAGAGTTAACTATTCCACAGGTACTGCAAACTGTCAGAAAGATATTATTAGTACAGTGAACACAGAACCTGTTAGTCTCTTAGGCTACCACACAGTGTTTTAAAAAGTTTTGTTTTGCTGTGGTTTTAAAGCTTAGTGTAATCTCTCTTACCACTGCTTCCAACGGACAAAAAAACCAGAGTTAAAACTCAAATACAACAGTAAACCACAGAGCAGAGACTAGCCCATTCGCTCTCAGCCCATTCCTTAACAAACTTGTTGCCAGTCCTGTCTGCACCATCCTAACTCCTATGTTTCTCTGGCCTCAAGCCAAAAGTATCATTTTACTCTGAGTGAAGAAAAATAGTTTCTTTCTTCCAATCTTGTACTACTTTCACCCCGACCTTGTAATCTTGTTTTTCCACATTTCTAACTGCTCAAACAAAAGCCTTCCCCCTAAAATATTCATAAAGAATAGGGAAAAGAAGAGAATGGGCAGGAGATGTTCTCTTGATAGATAGTACTTTTAGTACTGGACACTATTTTAAACACTGATAAGGGCAAGCGTGAAAGCTGGGACTCTGCTCGCATCCAGTAAATTCGCGTAATGTATCCATTGTTCCACATTGCCATGGTCTGGTGACAGGAACCCCAACTAGAACAAGCTTGCCCTGCATTTTCCTTTGCATTTAGATGCCAACTTTGATAAGGCCACGCCTTAAAAGATCCACAGAGCATAAAACACACAGATAGCAATAAAGCCTTCAGCCATTCCCATACTCAGATAAGACAGTGAAAAGGAGAGGAAGTCAGAACAACACTTACACACACAAACAGAGATGCACAGCCAACCCATTTGTAACTACAGCTACCTGGATCCTTCCTTACACCAGGGACCTAAGTGGATCCAACAACAAAAGTAGTGGCGAGAGCCCATCCCTCCCTCATCCCTGCTTCAAAACCAGAGTTCTCTGAGAGGAGCTCAGTGCTTTCATCACTAGTCTCCTTTGAGGAGTGTCCAAGTGAATTCCTTCATTGCTCTTTCTCTTTCAATTCTAATGACTCCCTGAAATGTCCAATTCTGACCCCTTACTCTCCTAAATCTCCCAAAAGGTTTGACTACTCTCCTATGGCAGAGCTCTCTCCCATGAGCCACCCATAGAAACCAATTCCCCCACTGCCTTCCCTCCCCATCATTCCCCGAAGATCCAATCCTCTTCTCTCCTACTGTTTTCCTTTCCAGCTGTTCCCAAAACAACCCGACCTCACTATTAGTGAACATACACAAGGTTTGGGAAGGAGGGGAGGGAAAACCACGGTAGCAAAGGAACACATGCACGCACACACACATAAACACACACACATGACGAAGGAATGGTATTTAACTCCGGATGAAAGAATGGTATTTAATTCCTGAACTATTTTCTCTGTTATCTGAAAGGTTTTTTTATACACATTACATCATAGCACTGCAGACAGACTCAACTTTTCCCAAATGCCTTGATGAAATAATTTTATCTAAAGCAAAACAACACAACTTACAGAAAGCTTACCAACTTATAAAATTGTAACCAAAGTCAAAAGACTGAAGTGTAAAGATTCCCCTTGTGCCAACCACTGGAAATTCTGGGTAGGGGGAAACTTTCACCAAACTACTGATCAAATGGCACCACGCTCAAAACCTCTGCTGTGAGAATGCCAAGCTCTCAATTAAGCCAAACTCTATTTCACTGCAATGTTTGCACTAAGATTTAAGAGTTTTGAAACTTCTTTTACACTATTTAATTTTTCCCTTCTTCAGATAATAAAACACCTCTGGGGCAAAAGATACATTTGTAACCTTTTTGATAACATTTTTTCAATCCATGTATTTTTTATAAACAGTGATAAGAATTATTCCATTTTTTAAGATATAAAGTTCCTAACTTTATTTAAGTTGTTAAACTTCACAATTGGCTACTTCTCTGGGGGGAAAAGGCATTATTATAATAACTGAAAATAATGAATCAAATACTTAGTATTTAAATATTTTTTTATATCAATACTATTTTTTTAAATTTTTTCTGTAGTTTCTAAACAAATAAGTTACACAAGAGGGGACCAAATTCTTCCCGTTTAACTTAGGCCATCCTTGTTTTTCTAAATGAAAAGATGGTCTCACTACTTTTAAGAAAATAAATTTGTTCTTTGTAGGTTTTCCATTCTGATACCAAATATGTAACAGCCCCTGCCACTTAGAAAAATCTAAAAATATCTCAAATCTCACTTTCATGTGCCTTGTTCATATATAACACGATGATGAACATATTAAATAATGCATGTATTTAAGATGTAATTAATACTGGGACAATGTTACTAAAAAGCATCTCTCCATTTTTTAAATACTTTGGAGATAAAAGATTTGTCTTACATTTTAATGTAGTTTTTGCTCAAAGTACCTATCATTGCACCTACCAGGTCCTAATATGCTAAAGAACAGACATATCCCAGCCCTTTCTCAACATTTTAGAAAATTAAAAAAATAATAACTGGAACATAATGAACACTGAATTGAAAGGGGAAAGACTTGAATTTTATGTATTTACTACCTGTGTAGCCTTGGACAATTCCCTAACTTTTCTGTGTCTGTTTCACACCTCTAAAATGAAAGGGGTTGAAAAGTCCCTCAAAAGCTCTGGTTAAATGAAATGAAAAGAATCAGGGGCAGGATCCTAAATTAGACAAAAGGTAACATAAAGACAACAGGGACACTGCATTTTCTGGATGATGGAGTCACTATAAGTCAAGGAAAAATGACTGGAATCACTAAATAGAAACTACAAGACATTGTTCCAGTGTTTAGTTCACTGACTATTCCCCAAAGCATTTGAAATGGGTGGTATGTCTGATGTCCGCTAGAATAACACCAGCTGCTCAGAAATGGAATCATGAAGACTCTAGGATGTACGCTTATTTCACTGGAAACTAGAGGATTTTTAAATAGTGAACAGAAGGATAGAAGAACTTTACACATTTCTTTTACATTTCTGTCTACAGAGCACAAAATTACTTCATTTATATTAGCTACTTTACCATCCCTGATGCCCTGTGATCTGTATTTGGTCTCGATAAGCACAAATACATGCATGAAAGCCACAGGGATCACCTTCTAAAAACCATTAGTGTTTTGACTTGGGGTGGTGAATATGCAGTACAATATACAGATGATATATTATAGAATTGTTCACCTAAAACCTCTACAATTTTATTAACCAATGTCATTCCAATTAATTAAAAAAAATTTAAAAGCCTTGAGCGTGGCCCACAATTTCAGAGAGCGGAGCTACATGCTGAGCTAATGAACTGACGTGACCTGAGATCTGATCCCACTGCAGTGGCCACCGGGCTGTAGTGGTAGTGTTACTTTACCAAAATAAACCCCTCCTCAATACGCAGAAGTGCCAGGAGTCTCTCCAGGTGCCAACTGCTACTCTTCTAGAATAAGATTCCACTAACAAAGTCAGTACAGCTTTGAACTGTTTTTCTTGAATAGGTACATATATTTAGATTTTATTATCCATTTTCAAAGTTTAAACACACTGCTTTTTCACATGCAAATACACAAAAGTAATAATGTTCATTGCATTCAATAGAAAATTTGGAAATCTAGAAAAGAATATAGAAAAAACAAGTATTATAATTCCAACATTCAAAGATGAACACTAATAAAATTTGATATATATTCTTCTTTTTTTCTATGAAATTCAAATACATGAGTGGATTTTTATTTACCAATTTGAAATTCTAGTAAATAAACTTTTGCAGCCTTTTAAATTACTTTATTTTGAAAAATTCCTATGCTATTATAATCTTTATGCATCTAATTTTTAATAACTATATCTTATTCCATCCCATGGATATGCCATTTTTAAACAATCAACTGTAATCTAAACTATTTCAAATAATTTAAAATAAGTTAATTTTCCACATCAAATATTCAATGAGATTATTTTAAAAGTGATTTGAACAATTCATCTTTTTAGATTCTTAGTAAATAAAAAAATGCAAGTAGACACAAACTCATATCATCAAAAATTTTGTAACCAACTCCCCCTTTACTCTATTCAAATAAATCAAATATTATAAGTAGGGCAAACTGTGCAGTTTTCCTGGTTAACATTCACCTTAGAATTTTAAGGCTCCATATCATAATTAACAATCACAGGCATAATAAATGCTTGCATTCGGTATTTATTAGGTTGTTTTATAAAGACATTCACTCTAATCTTGGCCTCAATTCTAAAAGGTAAATATTGCTGCTTTCTTACAAATTAACTTTCTGAAAGGTTATTAAATAATTCACAGAATAAATAAATTCTACCAAAACTTAAGATGTAGCTCTTGAACCCTATATTGAACAGATGTTTGATGCTCGCATTTGTGTTTATGTACTATACATATTTATATGTATTAAATGAATTTTAACAGTAACGAGAACAAACTCCTAACACTATCATTACTACCATCATGTTATAGCATGGCAATTTGACAGTCTTATAACTCAAGGGGATAAGCATAAGCAAAGCATAATACAGACATTTTAATAAATGTAATTTTCAGAGTCGCATGTTGCATGACAATGTCCAGTAATTTTTAAGATGAATTCCAGTCCTAATTTTTGTTCAATTGTTATTGAGTGGTATGGTTCATTTGTTATTTTTACTGTTTATCTTTCCTTTCTTTTTGTTGTTATTGTTAAATAGATACATCCATGTATTTGAATGGTTAAAAATTTTTAAGTATATAGTGAGAAGTCTTGCTTTAAAAAAGTATATAATGAAAAGTCTTGACTCTATCCTAATCCCCTGTCTGCTCAGCTATGAATCCTCTACCTATGTACCCCCAAAGTAAATAACCTGCTTATTGCTTTCTTGTATGTTTTCTGGTATTTTTAATATAACCACCAGTAATTTCTCTTTTTTGCACAAATGTAACTTATTTTATTCTTCCCTTGCATTTTTTAACTTAGCAATATATTTTGGAAATCCATCCATATTCATAAGATTCCTCATCTTTTTGTATACCTACATACATTCCATTATTGATGTACCTAGTTTATTTCATTAGTGCTCCACTGATGGACATTAACTGTAAAATGTTCCACGTCTTTTGCTATTAAAAACAAAGCAGCCACGGATAAATTGGTACACTTAACATTTTACAAATACACCATAAGATAAATTTGTAGAAACAGGAATACTCAATCAAAGCTCATATGCATTTGTTCCTATTTACATTTATATCAACTCATCCTCTCATCAACAATGTCTGAAAATCCTAGTTTCCTTTAGCCTTGCCAAAAGAGTGTGCTATTATACATTTGGATTTTTGCTAATGCACTGCATTTTGTTAAAAATGCCATCAGTATAGTCATAGATTTCTTTTATTTGGAAAGAAGGTGAGAAACTCTTTTTTTTAAGATTTTATTTATTTATTTTTAGAGAGGGAAGGGAGGGAGATAGAGAGAGAGAAACATCAATGTGTGGTTGCTGGGGGTCATGGCCTGCAACCCAGGCATGTACCCTGACTGGGAATTGAACCTGCGACACTTTGGTTCGCAGCCCGTGCTCAATCCACTGAGCTATGCCAGCCAGGGCTAGAAACTCTTCATATGTGTAAAAGCCAGTGGCATTTTTCTGTGAGCTATGTATTAATATAACCAGATTTGCATTAGGTCTAGTCAATTAATACTAGTTGCTATGTATTGGGGAGATTAGATCTTATTCATAATGAGTTGTAATTTTTATCTCCAACTTATTTATCTTTTGCTTTTGCTCATATTTGTTCGCCATGTAGAAGTTTTAAAGTTTTATAAACTTAACTACATTAATCTTTTTAAACTGAATTTTGAATTTTATTAAAATGGCCTCCTCCATTCTCAGACCAGAAGAAATTCATATTTTCTTCTACTATTTTAAAAACTTTTTTTTTGATCTTTAGAAAGGAAGGAGAATGGAAGGAGAGAAAGAGAAACAGAGAAAGATACATGCTGTTCTACTTATTTATGCATTAATTGGTTGCTACTTGAATGTGCCCTAACCAGAGGTCAAACCCGCAACCCTGGCATATGGAGATGAGGCTCTAACCAACTGAGCTATCTAGCCAGGGTGTAACTCCACTACTTTTATGGTTTCATCTTCCCCATTTAAATCTGTGTTCTAATTACTGATGTTCAGTATGTGACATGGATGATAAGTCTACCTATCAAAGAATACAGTATCTCTTCCCATTTTAAGCATTCTTCCGCATATTCTTTAATATGACTATTACACAATTACATAAAACATACATTAATTTTTAACTTCCCTATTACTGAATTAATGTGTTGTTTGCAATCACTTTTCAACTGATTCTCTGTGGATATAAAATCTTATCTTCTGTGAATAGTAATTATTTCACTGCTTCCTTTCTAATCTGAATACCCTACTTTCTTCCTTTCATCTCATAGCATTAGCAATCTCCTCCAGCACAACTGTAAATAACAGTGAAGGAAGTGAGCCAAACTTCTTTTTATTTCTGATGCTAGTGAGGATACTTCATGTGTTTTCCCATCAATCATAATAGCTTTGTGAGATGATACAAACATATTTATCCCATTGAAGAAGTCTCCTTTAAGTCCTATTAAGTGTGAAAGATGGTTGACTTTTATTGTATGTCTTTTCAGTGTCCATAGAAATAATACTATGATTTTTATACTTAGTTTAATATGATAAGTATTTGCACATTTCCTGCCATTGAACTATCTTTGCATTGCTGAAATAAATATCACTTGTTGTTAATGTATCATTACTTCAATGAAATCCAGATTAACTAATTTTTTAAAAACTGCCTCTTCTTTTGGATTATGATTATTATCTGACAGTCTTAAAGTAATAAAAAATTACCAACCAGAAAATTTTGGGAAGACAACTTGAATTTAGGTTGGGAATTGGATATAAACTAATTGATTATATCAGAGTGTTATTGTTCTATTGATTAAGAACTTGGGACTAACATTTTCAGTCCTATTCCACAGGGAAATTATACGTTCAGCAGAAGCCTTTCAGCCTAATACTATGTGAGGTTTATTTTAATTTAATATTACATTTATTCAACTTAATACTTTACTGAGCACCTGTTTTCAAGGCACTGAATGGCTCTATAGTGTAGCTCAGGGGCTTGCAAATGTTTTTTGACCTAGGTATACAATCAGAATGCATTTTCTACTGCAACTCAATATATATCTACATCTATACGTGTCTAAATATAGAGGCACATGATTATAAAAAATGGTTTCATAAAACAATACTTATTACACATAATATATACACACAGTGATTTATTTTTATTAAAATGCTAGTTGAAACACACTATATTGATTTCCAGCTCATAATAAATTACAATCTATAGTTTGGGAAATATTGTCATCCTAGCTAAGAACAAGGATTCTGGAGCCACACAGCCTAGGTTTCAATCACAGCTGTACCTCTTAATGGCTTTTAATTGTACACCCGTGACTGATCTATAAGATGAGGGCAACAGTATCCACCTCATAGGTTTTATGAAGATTAAATGAGTCAATACTTGTAAATGCATGTTTCAATAATAAATTTCACTGCTTTAATACAGTATTTCCTTGACCTTAAAGCTGCCAAAAGAAAACCAGCATCCCTAACATATAGAAACTGAGAAAAAAACATTAAAAATATAAACTTTCTATCATGTATTAGAAATAATTATGAACATTCCAATATGATCTAAATGTCTGATTTGGACCACGTCTTCCTTTCCAAGGCCTTGGAGATAATCAGTAAATATGCATAAAAGCCTCTGTTTTATTTTTCCTTTATATACAGATGCAAGTAAGTACTTTTAAGGACTTTATGAAACCGGTAAGCATGCTAAAAAAATTGTGATTTACCAGTACATTAAAAGAAGTCACCATATGTATGACTCTCAGTTATATACTTTTTAACTATTCCACAGTAACATGTAAATAGCTCTGGTAGACGTAGTCTTACGCTCCAGATTTTCAAATATGTAAATTGGGTAAGAAATATGTTTATGTCACATTTCTTAAAGATAATTATGAAAACTTTCTGGCTTATTGCCTGCCCCCTACTCCTCACTGCTTCTGACTGACTAGTGCAAGAGGTAACAGTTCACCCACCATAACTACAGGTTTGTCATTATGAACCCAGTGACCACATCCTCAAATCCATGGGTTCAATGTCTTCTACCCAGAACCCCTACTGGAGAAGCTGGTGACATGAAGAGAGCTCGTGCGAACAAACATCCGCCTAAGGAATAGAAAGAGCTTTCCTTCTTCAGATTTATGTGCAAATTCTTCATTTTATTTTCTTTTTCAAGTACAGTTTACATTCAATATTATTTTGTATTAGCTTCAGGTGTGCAGCATAGTGGTGAGACAATCATATGCTTTATATATGGTCCCCCTGATATTTCCAGTACCCACCTGACACCACACGTAATTATTACAATATTATTGATTATTCTCCCTATGCTGTACTTCACATCTGGGAAGCAGTTCGTAACTGCCGATTTGTAGTTCTTAATCCCCTCTGGCAACCATCAGCCTGTTCATTGTATCTTGAGTCTGTTTCTATTTCTTTTGTTTATTTTATATGCAAATTCTTAGGGCATTTAAAATGACATGGAGATAGGCATGTGATAAAGATTCGTACGAAAGGGTATAGGTATCCAGTGATCATTCCCACAACAATAAGAAATGAGTCTATTTTATCCACCAAGACTAATCTACACCCACGCTGGCTCCTGGCACAGCTGTGGCAAGGGACAATCCAGGAAACAGATGATGGCACTACTCTAAATGTGTCTGAAATGGTGGGCAGAGAGCACCTATCTTTGCGATACGTAGGTATATCACATTAAACCCACCCTAGAGGAAAGAGTAATGCCATTCCCTCCTTAGCTCCCAGTATCCTCGGGCCTCTAATAAAGAATAGGTATTTATTAGACATTAATTTCACTGTTCCATCAACTTTTGGAATCTATCCACTATGCGTATCAAATGACATTAACACTTTGGCTCCCTTTAGTAAACATGCTACAACAATTTCAAGTACAATCTTAAGAAATCCCCGGAAGACGCAACAGTCTATTTCTCAAAAAAAAAAAAGAAGTCATGGTTGAAAGTTTATTTGCTGTTGATGTAAAATGTTTTGCTCTTTCTCCTCTCTCTCTCTGTCCAATTTCACCTATCAACATGTGGCACATTTTTTTTTTCTAATTATGGTGGAGAGATGGAGAAAGGTATGTGTTTTGTTTAGTTTTAGCATGTTCCTAAATCTGATTAGTACTCTTAAATTTGGCATCTTATTCAGCAAGGAGGAGCAGGGTACACAAGTTTGATAGAAATAAAGCTAAATGGATAATTTTATGCTTATCACATGGATGGCAGGTGATAGCAGGCTAACAGAACACCTGTCTCCCAGAAACTACACCACCACCCTCTTCCTAACATCCCTAGAGCAATCAGTCCTCCTGAATGCATTAATGCGGCCTTGTTCTCTGCCCTTAAATGACTTCCTGAATTCCTTAGACGCTGATAACCAACTCTAAAGTTTAGGTTCAAGTAACAGCTGACTGGAAGTTTTAAATATATTTTCAGTGCCCATAGTTGCTAATGATGACAATAAGGTTTCCTGCAAAAAAATACCCTATTGATAGCTTCTTTGGAGAAATCTAAAATCTGATCTTCCTCTGAAACAATAAGGGATGAGTGTGTGTGTCCATGTGTGAAGTGGGGACAAAGGTGTTTTTTACTCCAACCAAGTTCTCTGACAGTTTTACTTTGATAGATCCTAACTATAATTGCTATGGAAAAATCTAAAAGAGTATTTTGAAAAAATAAAATATAAGTGAGAAAGACTAAGTTTTTTTTTCTTTTTCTTTCATGTTCTACCCACTGATTCACTGTTGGGTGGAACTGAGAAATCTAATTATTAGTGGTCAGATTATTTGACTATGTGATGTACATCATTGTACAAACTGAATGTACTTAGTATAGAAAGTATATGGAAGAGTATGTGAAAATCAGGTAAGAAATTTCTCATTAAAAACAGAAATCCTTCATAAAGTCCTCCCAAAGTGTGAAGATCCGATCCTCCAAGGCATCTAATTTAATGACTCTGATCAAAACATAAGCCTCTTAAGAAATAGAAACATAAACCTATTCAAGGAAAGCTTTCTAGACTTAAAGCCAATGCCTATTAACTCTTAAAAACTGTAAAAGATCTTTCAATCATGATCTAAGGAGGCAAAAAATCACAGCCAAATTAGACAATACTGCACTCAGCAGCTATAAAACAGCTGTATAAATAAATATATACAATCACACATTATGATAAATCATATTTCATGCTGTTATTTACATAGTTCTTAATCTAATTTTGTCCACTCAATATTCAATAAGTGTACTGAACTTTTAGTTTTTTTAAGACACTAGCCTAGAAAAATAAAATTATACATTTTTATGCCTCAATTATGAACTGGCCCAAATTTGAGGTAGGAGGAAGGGAAATGGTGACAGGAGAGGAAAATAAGACTTCCAGTTCTCTCCTGAATAAACATGCTATCCCTGTTAGAAACCAGTAAATAAAACACTATGGGCTTGAAACAATGGTAAGCCTCAGATGGAATATTATCTTTTATGTCTCAGCCGCCCTGGGAAAATATCTGTGTTCGTAGTGAGGTCTCTCAATATGATAGCAGACTAATCGGTACAGGTTCTTGAGATAATGGAAGCTCACCTGGCTAACCAGGCAGCCTGCCCATCAACTTCAGATCCACATATCTCCCGAATTACAATCAGAGACTGTGTTCACACCCTGAAACCAATCCATCACTCCCATCTCCTGCCTTAAAAATAAATTAAAGGGATAGGTGAAGGCACTGCATGACTCAAACCATGTGGATCTCAACAAATATGTCCCAATTACTATCAGGAAATAGTCGTAACTGGCATTAGACTGAGTTTTTCCCATCAAAACTAAAAGAGAATTTCTTTACATGCCAACTGTCAGTAAACCAAGAAAGTCTAATAAATACTTAGATCTTATTCTACTTTAAAACATTTTACAGCAGAAAGAACTATCTCAGAATCACATTATTTGGGTCTACAATGAAAACACAGCTGTGTAATATCAGAGCTTTCTTCCTTGGTAGAGCAGGTACACAGAAGCAGGGTAAAGCTGTAGAATTAGAGCAAAGCACTGCCCAAAACTCTCTTACTAAGAAATAATCATAGATGATACTTTGTTGACTTTCTGGTTAAAAGTACTATTTGTAGGAAAAATACAATTTTTTTCCTACAAATTTGTAGGGAAAAATTATATTTATAAAAATTAAAATTTATATTTTCCCTACAAATTTGTACAAAATGTGTACTATACAAAAGAAAGTCATATTACCAACATCTTAAGAGGCAAACTTTCCCTTGGTTACAGGAGCACAAAAAGATGTGCCAATAGGATGAATAGATTGATTACCACAGAAAACAATATTGTGTGGCTGCTAAAAACATAATGTGTACATATGTATGCATTTAGTGACATAAAACAGTGTATAGAATATAAACTATTGTGACAAAATAATCACATAAAAACAATTTTTATAATAAGATCCTAGTTGTTCTTGTGTTTACATGGGGATAGAAAATGACCTGGATAGAAATCCTTTGAGTTATTAAATAAATCACAGTATATGGAAAGCACTTAGAATAATGCCTGATACACAGTAAATGCTATAAAAGAATTTCTTCTATTATTACTTTGCACTGTAATTGGCTCTAATTGTGAGATTGAGTACTCCTTTTTACTTATGCATTTTTTCATTTTCCCCTTAATTAACCTGCATTCATTCCATTAAAAACACTTAAAATAAAATATATAATTAAAATATATTTTATTAAAATCATCATTTTCACACCCAATCATCACAATTCAGGAAAATTAACCCATATTACTATAAGTGCTTCAAATAACTGGTATACCAAATAATTTTTACTTGATGGCATTTAAGGTAAAATTGATTATGCGAAAAGCTAACAATTAAAGGTATATAGGAATGGAAGGAAACATTAAAAGTTTAGACATCTGAGTTTTCTGGGCTTTTCTATCAGAAAAAAATAATTTCACAAAGGCTCCTGATGCCAACAAAGAAACCAATGTGTAAACATCATTATTCGCACTGTCTCCCTAACCCGGAAAGCAGCAGAAGTCACTGCCCTTCACAAAGCAGTTACTTAATAATAGCATTGCACATTTACAAGGTCACTTACTAGGTACCTCAAACTCTGCTAAGAGCTTCATGCTTCATCTCATTATACTTCCCAACAGCCTATGAGAGAGGTGTTCTTCCCAATCTTTAAGGCAGAGGGAGATGAAGCAGAGAGGGTCAGTAAGTTATCCAAGGTCACATAGCAGGTTAGCGGAGTCAGGATTTGAACTTAGGTAGATCCTCAGCCCCAGGTTCCAGGAACCAGTTATTGAGCATCCACTACGTGCGAAATGCTAGGTGCATCAAGGAACTGATGACCGCCCCACAGTCGAGACTCCCGAAGTGCAAAGGCCAGGGTCTCCCGGCAATTACTACCAGTCAATCCTCTTCCAACTTTCAATCTGAGTCCCTACCTCAAGAACCACAGTTGCTGCAACTGAACTTACCACAGCCACCACCAGAACTGTAATTGCCAAAGCTCTGTTCCCACTCCTGGCTACACAGAGAAAAATGCATTCTTCAAATTCTCACTTGTGATTTAAAAATGTATCTCCTCAAAATAAATAAACAAACAAATAAATAAAATGTCTTTCCTCATTTTAAAGGTTAGTGTGCATAATACTATTAATACTATCAATCAGATAAGTATTACATTTACTGAGCCTTTTCACTGGTTATTCTGGAAATGTAACCACCATTTTACCATGGTTTCTAATAAAAAGTGCATCCATTTATCATATCATTTTATCTTTAATATTGTCATACAAAAATTTGAGTTTTATACCCCCTTAATATCCAGTTCTACAACACACATAGATTCATGTAACCACCACCACAAACAGGATACAGAACAAAAATACACTCTTAAGAAAAAAAAAAGAGAAGAGGCTTATAAATGAACTTAAAGGCAGGCCCTGGTATAAATAGTTCTTGCTCTGTGTCTTCCAACTGATCAGGTTTTCCCTCCTTCTTAGGACAAAGGCATTGAATACCAAAATAGAAAGGCTTGGTATATTTTCACAAAACGTATTTTTATAGCTGTGGCATTTTATTCTTTAGAGATATTTAGAAGCTGCGGTTTTATAGGGGCTTTATCAAAGCAGTTGCAATTCTTTCCGTGGCAGGGTTTCCACAAGTGTGGACGTTCTGACGTGAGCACACCTTCCCCACACCCCACAGGCCCAGGCACCACGAGCACAGGCGCGGGCTGGCTGGAGGGCTCTGGGCGAGGGTTTCAAGTGCGTATTTGTACGGTATTCACAAACACTGGGAAATGTGTCCTGTGTTTATACAGCAAAACCAGAAGTTCCTCATATTAAAATAAAAGTAAACAATACCAACTCCAACAAACTAAAAAAGGTGTTTTCAAATCTTATTAGCTCAAGCTTTGTACGCATTATAGATGCCACCTGAGGCTTCCCCTTCCAAAAAAAAATTTTTTGGCCTGGGGTCAAAGAATGTCCAACAAGTCATTTCCAGGTCCTAAAATTCTCTAACACTTTCCTAACCACAAAGGTAGTGCTGATATTCTGTACTCGTGAAACGAAATGTCTCAGCTCGGGTTTGGTACCACCTGTGGGCTGACAGAAGTTACTTCAATGTTACTAATTTCATAGAAAATGAAGAGTGTTCACGGTCCCAAATTTCTCCTCCATACCCTCCAGTGTGATCTGGTGCCTGAAAGTCTCATTAGTAGAAATTTATTCAAGTGACTTGAGACTTTTGTATTTCTAGACGAACGTCTACTGAAGCATACATGTGATATACGCTACTGTAAAACAACGGTAATCTATTCGGCTACATCACTCTTTAAAATCTCAGCTTTAAATGAGTGCACTTGAATTGTTCTATGATGGGGCAGAATGTAGAAGGAGGTTCTAGGGCCACAGACTGGTATTGCTTTGGATGAAGAGGGATTGTGGAGACATATCAGAACCCTGAAAGGAAGCCAGGACTGAGTGGGACAGCGAAGCAGCAAAAAAAAAGTACCACAAAGGAAGTGGGTTTCTAAAGGGGACTGTTAAGAAAGACAAAAGAATAGCAAAAGGGGCCCAAAGACAATTCATGCACTTCACTAAAGCTAGCCTTATCTACATAACCTTTGCCGGGGCACCGGTGGCATGCCCCTTCCTGCGTTCTAAGTACTCTTCCCACCACAACCTCATTTTTTTTTAATGAAATAGGTCAACTTGACAAAGGCAAATGATTGAGCTGAAACAAATCTCCCTAGGTTTGGCCAGAGGAAGTTTCATTAGAAGTCGAAATCCATGAGCCAGCACGAACAGGACTGAAGACAGTGTGGGAGAGAAGAAATATGAGAAGGACAAAGGAGAAAGGGTGTACCACTGTTATTATTCTGTTCCAGATGACACATATAAGGAAGTCCATAGGAATTTTGCTTATTAATAGTCTAGCGTACTATGAGGCCCAGCTACAGACATTCCATCTTGGCCGGCTCCAAATGACAAGAATAACCACGAAGCGAGACCTGACAGGCCCTGAGCGCTGGGTGTAGTAGGACCAGCTCCACGGATCTGGATTCAGAGGTCGCCATCCTATATGGAGCTCTACTGCATCCTGCTCACATAAGAGCAAGTGAAATCAGATCAAAACTGACCTTTACTGCTTGATATCTCTCTCTCTTTCTCTCTCTCTTCGCCCCCACCCCCATTAAAGGAGACAGACGTCCACTTCCCTTTCTTCCAAGGCAGCTCCCTAGTCCCATCCACTTCGCCCACGCCCATTTACTCTCCCTTGCTCATTTGGTCATTAAACACGGGGGGAGGGGTATACCCTCTCTGCAGCGGGTATGGTGGCAAGATTACAGGTACAGAGATGAACAAGACAGTCTCCGTCCTGGAGGATTCTACAGTATAATAAGGGAGAGAGACGTAAAACAGTAAAGACAGAATATGGTAAATACTATAATAGAGTTATGTATATAACCAGTGCTACTTGAACACAGAGGAGTAGCTACAGTTTTAAAGCAGCAGTAACATTTGGTCTTTGAGAAGGACTGGGAGCTTGCCCGGTCAAGAAAAAGGGACAGGAATTCAAGGAAAAGGGTTATGCAAAGATAAAGCAACATCAAAGAACATGTGTTCAAGACATGACAAGTGACTGTGGTTGAAACACGATATATGTGAAAGGCAATTTCAGGAGATGAAAATAAAAAGGTAGATTGTGTTGTTTAATAAAGGGTGTAGCATAAAATGTTACAGAGCATGTCAGTTCTTTACAGCTAATACAACTCTTTGTAGCTCCCCACAGTGGAGGGAGCTATGAAGGTTTTCAGGAAGAGGAACTACGGAGTTGTATTATAGAAACAGGTGGCCAGATTACAGAAAAGAAATTATTAATTCTATGAATATAACTAGAAGGTAGATGACTTCCAATTCTTCCTAAGAAATCAGGGTACCCTCTGCCTTAATCCTTATGATTAATCATAAGGATATAATTGGAAAACTCTGTTATATTTGCCTAAATGTATCAACCTCACATTTAAAATATCCAACTGATATTTGATTTTTAATTTATTTGACTTCTTTATGGTAAAGAACTTCTTTATGGTTTCATTCTCTTTACAGGAAGAATACTCTTCTTCATCCTACACACAGTATTTTTCATAAAGTATTCAATAAATATACACTAATTGATTTAGATAACTACCCTATAGTATCTATTCTATAAATCAGTTTTATGCTTTCTGATTCTATTTCTACCTATTCTATTTTTTCTATCGATCCTATTGGGTTCTCTGATTCTATTTCTAGTCTATTTCCCTGGACTATTGGAGAAATATAAGGTCAACCAGGTAAATGTTTGCACAAGCACATTTAAAACGTGCATCTCTTCTTTCCTTTTGGCTCCAGCTCATGGGGATACGGCTTCCTATCTTATAGGCAAATCAGTACTTGGGTGCCACACTGATACCATTAGCTATATTTCTTACATTCAGTAGTAATTCAATGTGGAAGTTGGAGTCCCTGTAAAATTGTTTAGCAGATCATATAGAAGAGTCCTAAAATCCTACCAATACTTTTTCCTAACATTCAGGGTTGTTGTAAGTCAGGGGTGTCAAACTCATTTTCACCGGGGGCCACATCAGCCTTGCGGTTGCCTTCAAAGGGCTGAATGTAATTTCAGGACAGTGTAAATGTAACTACTCCTTAACTAGGGGCAAGGAGCTCTACAATTAGCCCTTTGAAGACGGATGTGCCCCCCCCACCCCCCCGTGAAAATGAGTTTGACATCCCTGCTATAAGTGAAAGGAGCCTAATGAAATTTTTGTGATTACTCTTGGAATAACTGCTTTTGGTAGACTGGTCACTAAATGATTTAATAGCTTGATTGAAATACAATAAGGAAAAACATAACTACAGCAAAAGCCTTTTATAGCCACAGGACTGCTTAAATATGACCATTATTACATTTTTCTACAGACAGCTAAATTGAAGAATATGTTATCATTCTTAAGAGTTCCTTCTCAGTTTGGTTAAAACCCAGCACTAATCAGCTGCTGAAATCTAAACCGATTATTTGTGAAGTGTCACAGATGCACGAGCTCCCTGGCTGAAACAGGAACGTGAGTCTATTTTTTGTACACAGACTGAGGAACACAACTGAGGAAGACGTGGAGAGAGAATATATTCGGTCCCATTAAACGCAGTGTGAAAATGTTGCACATGGTTTTCTAAAACATCCCAAACAAATAACCTGGAAAGCCAAGAAAAAGAAAAATGACCAAATGTGGGTAAAGGAAAAGGGATAAGAAAGAAAAAGAGTAAAGACCTACTGACTACTGCAATTAAAAAAAGATAACATATCCTTACATTGCAGTTGTTTTAGTTTAGGGGTTGTTTTATTTTGTTTTGTTTTGTTTTTTAAGAGGAACATCCACTTTCCCTCCATCCCCTGCAAACCCATCGGACACAGTTCGACGGTCACTTGCACATGCGATCACTGAGAAGAAAGGGGCATTTTACCGTCTAATAGCACGTGGTGTAATTCCCTAGCTCCTTGGAGCGACCACCACCTTCTCTCCCAGTGCAGTCCTTTCCAATTCCCTGCATATGCACCACAGGTGCATGTCAGAGATGTTGGAGGTCCAGGTCCAGACCACCACAGTAAAGTGAGTCTCCTATTAGGGACAGCCATGATCTTTTTGCTGGTGGAGTGCTTCCCTTCAATTTGTAAAAAATGCCACTCTGTGAAGCACACTAAAACGAAACCCAATAAAATGAGCTATGCCATTATTTCAGTCAAGATCACAGGTGTCTTCCTTGAAGATTTTGGTTCTGTACAGCTGGGGTGAGGGGTGGGACTCTATTTTTATAGTCATCCTAGAATAATTTTTATGAACAAGCAAGTTTGGGAAACAAGGCTCTATGACATAACTACCTTTTTAAATAATTGGGTTGTAAAGATTATTCTTTTCCAAGAATTTCATAATGTCCCTTGCCACGATGGTATGTGCAGTTGCTGAAACACCCTCATCAAGTCTGCAGTGACATAAATGAATGAGCTAATACATATATCCAATCATTTACTAGCCAGTGAATCCCCTAATCAGATAATTCTCCAACATGGAGCACAGACATGTCTGATAAATAAAACCTAGCCCGGCTAAATCTAGAGAAATCCCCACCCTCCACATGGCTAGGTTTTGCCACAGGTGATCTGGAACACTACTGGTATATCTCTGCAGCTAGCATGTATCAGCTCCTCCCCAAATCTTCACACAAAGAAAAAGCCTGCTAATTTCCCTGTTAAATGGGAGTGAGTCACCATCCTAATGATTTAGATTGCTTAGGTGCACATATTGAAATATATGCTTCCCGGCACAATTCCATATCCAATTACAATACTAAATCCAATAAAGGTGCTGTTAAACTACCACTCAGGCCAGGGAGAAATACAGAGTCATAAGCCGAGTCAAATTTTCTCAGAGGAACAAACATGGATGTCTAGAACCCGTGCCTGGGGACTTCTCATTACTGTTTTCACCTACGAATCTTTCATAAGAAATGTCAGCTGGAAAATTTTGGTAAGTTTCCACATCCTAAGCTAAATGAATCCCTGAAAGATGGTTCCATTCCCTTCATGTAAATTTCAACACCTCTCCGTATTCCTCCTCACTTATAAATCCCACTTTTATCTCAAGTTTTAGAGTAACATAGGAACTATTCAAAATTCTATGCACAAGGCCAAAATTTTGCATTGCATTTGAAATGGAAACTTAATGGATTTCTGTCTTTAAAACATGCATAGTTTCCAGGCCACTCAGTATTTTAACTATAATTAAATCTGAGCTTTTAAATAAAAGACAAAGTTATATGAGGGTAAAATAGCTAACAATAACATTAATAAGATGTAAATTACTGAAAAAAGTCAGAATTTTTTGTTTTGTTTTGGTTTGTTATGTAGCCATACTTAGATGGTTTACTTGTTGCTGTTTGGGTGAAGATGTAAATCTGAGACGGGATATGTATGTTAAACAGCGTAACACCTGGGTATTACTCTGGAAAAGAAATCATGATGATATTTTATCCCCCATTGTGGGTAAGGTTGTCAGAAACATGTATAAATGACACATGGACAAAGGGAAAGGGGGGTAGGATGGAGGGTGGGAGTTGGGGATGGCTGGGGGAGGGGGAAGTGGTAGGGGAAAATGTAGGCAACATTTTCCTTTACTTAAGGCAGCATTGTACTTGAACAACAATTTTTTTAAAAAGATGGAAAAAATTTTTAGAAAAGAATAAAAATATTCTAAAGGAAAGAAAAAAAAGAAATCATGATAATCTTTTAAAGACAAGGGCCAACACAAAACTCTAAAGACCTACATGAAATCCTAAACTATAAGCACTAATATAGAACAAAGAATGTAAAGCTCCCCTCAGACATTTAGTTTGTGTCTTAGCAAAAAGCAGTGACATTCCAGAGTGGCAGATGAGGGCTCAGTATAAAGAACTTCCTAAGAATTAGAGCTGACCCACAATGCACCAATGAGCTACCTTCGTCTAGCACTGAAGTGGTCAAGTAAAATCCCAAAGACCACCTGTCACACATGCTGTCGGAGACATGCTGGCTTTGTTTAGGAAGTTGTTCTAAGTGACCCCTGGGGTCACTTCCAAGGCAGTGTTTTGATTCATCAGTGTTATCCTCAGTGGTGAAATGAATGACATGAACACACACACACACACACACACACACACACACACACTTGTAGCCCCAGAGAGAGATTGGAAGCTTGAAATTTTTTAAGTATGATTTTACAGGCAAAAAGCAAAGGATGAATCAGCTACCTCCTCAAACTGACATTTTAGTGAAGCCAGAAAGGAAAAGAGATGCAATTTTGTTCCACCCCAGAATTCTTTTGGAGTGAAAGAACAAGCCCAGGTCCTTGGTGACCTCAAGCGTATTCTTTAACAGGGGCCAACAGTCTAGACCTTGGGACAGACTGCAAGCTGCAAAGCTACAGAACATATCTAGATGCATAATTTCTCATGAAAAACATGTCTGTCATGCAAAGAACCTTTCCCGGGTAAGTAAAACACAGGGCAAGTCTGTACCTAGTACTTTCCTGAAAAAGTCTACAAGAAAACAAACAAAAAGAGTACTAGACATCATCTTCTCTCAGGAGCAGGCTTAGCCTGGGGGTTCCCAGGTAATTCAACTTGCTTATTGACTGATAGACTCAGAGATCTTGAAATAGGAAAGATAGAGACCTTGGGTCCGACACAGGTAGCTCCTTATACCTGAGACAAGTTATCCCCTTATATCTCACATCTGGCACTTAAATGTAATCAAGTAATTCCTTAAAGTAAAACCTTATGTTTATTTCTGGATCCTCTGCTTGTTACCTCTACTCTTTCAATACATTCTTTTCTCCTTAAAAGGATCACTGCTACATGGGTAGCCGGGTTTCATAACATAACAATTAAAGGTTTCATTCACCTTTCAACTTTATTGAAGTGCTATGCTAAATACCTGGGGAGGGTTTGTTAGGGGATTTATTAAAATGAATCAGGAAAATAACAGCAGAGGCAGGCATAAAAGCTACATCTTGTGCTGTCCAGTATGTAACAATTGGAAGTTTTTACTTAACATCAAATGATCAGTATCCTCCCATTGAATTTCCTCAAAAGACAGGCACCAAATAAAACTTTTTTCTTCCTTTTCCTAGCCATTAGTACAGTTTTTAATGATAATTTCTCCTAAAATGCTGAAGCCAAAATGTTCTTCAGAAACAGAAATTAAACACAGACATGTCTACTAATAAACATACAAAATAATGTTGAAGTAACCATAATTAAGAAAATGTCAAATATTCATAGATCCTAGTTTCTCCTCTCAGATTAATCAAAATTGATAAAAATTCAGTGCTGTCAAAAGCTAGAGAACAGGAACTCCCAAACTACTGGTGAGCTTTTCGAAAAGCAATCTGATCATACTTTATCCACCAAAATGGTCACTGCACAGATTTCTTGACATAGTACACCTACGGCCAGGTTATCCTGAGGATATATGGTAAAATAAATGAATGGACAAGAACATTTATGCTCAACACTGTTAATGTAACAGCAGAGACCTAGAAACTAAATGCTTACCAGTGAGGCACTACCTAAGTAAAGCATGATATATCCTCAATATATCATGCTTTTGATTGTAAGTATTGATATGAAAAAGGAAATCCCAATTGAAAAATCAAGCCATAAGTCAGCATGCACAGTGGAATCCTCTTTGTATTAAAAGAAAAAGATGCATATAGATATGGTAGTCTATATGCCAGCTGAGCTAGCACTATACTGAACCTGCAAGTGAAAACTAAGTAGGGAAGGATAATTCAGAAATTGTTAACAGGAGAAGTTGAGAACTGGGATTAGTTGGGCAGTGGTACATTTAATATTCATTTTATATTTTCTCCGGTGTTTTAACTTTAACTCTGCTCCTACGCCATTTTTATTTCTCATCTTCACTTAGACTGCACTTCAGCCCCAAACCATGGCAGGGTTTTGTAACACTGGCCACATCCCCCGTGGGACGAAGCTCACTACCCACACCCCACCATCTCCAGCACTATCACGCCCTAACACCGAAGTTCCAGTTCGGAACTTACGTAATGGATGGTTTCGGAGCCCACATTTTCCCCACCACTTTTCTTCTTTCTTCACATCCTTGTGCTACTTGTGCTAATTTCTGTCTTTTCTGTTTCTCTGCCTCTAAAATATAAGCTCATCTGAGAGCAGGGTTAATGTTGTCATAATCTTTGCTTCCGCCAATGGCATCTAGCATAGTGCTTAGTAGGTTCCAGGAATAAATAAATGTTAGACTTGATTTTTATGAGAAGATTATAGCTTCAGGTTAAAATTTTATTTTAAAAGGAAGAACCCACCACTCTCCTGATCATGTAGATTTAGAGGGGAAAATCACCTCCATATATATTACAGGAAAAAAGATGGACGTACTTTAAATTTATAAGTAATTTGCCATTAAACAACTAATTAAAAGACAAAGAAAAGGAGACAAAGACATTAAAAAAGGTCTAAATATTTTCTTTAATTATTAAGAAAATACGCAGCTTTTTATTCGCTATGCCATATGGGGCCAGAGGACACAGGCAAAGAAAAAGAATCTGATTGAAGAAAAAAATGTTATAAATCCCTTCATTTCCAATAGTGTCAACTGCAATTTTTTTAAAAAGGCATTGGTTTCAGCTCTGGGTACACATTTATAACAGTGAATAGGAACTACACATCAGAATGGAATGATTATTGATTTCTTAATGGATTACTGCTGCACAAATTTACACTCACCAAGAAACCATCAATCTTTGGGTAATAATTATAAACCTATCACAGTACATACAGCATTCTGACTGAATTGAAACTTACTGCTATCTGCCGGGAAATGACCAATTTTCTATTCCTTCAGCTCCAACCACAATACAGAATGGTGTGCAGCTACTTACATCAAATGCTATTATAGGACATGGTTTGTAACAGCCACAGCATGCACCATCTGTAAATTGCTGTTAGAGAGGTAAACAATCAGGTCCTGGTGGACTTTTTTCTTATTATTCATTAGCTATGGAAACTGTAAATAAAATAGGCACAAGGCAGTTACACTTGTCAAAGACGTATCCTTACTGGCAGGTTGTGGAGAAGGGGTCAAGGGCAAATAGTACATTAGCTGAAGTCATGCTGTTCTGACTTTACATTCTAATTTCAAACCACTCCCAAAATGTGCACCAGAAGTGCCAAACCACTAAGCTACAGAGGTTAGGTCTCTTTCTAAACCCCATGTATGTTCTCAATGAAATGCAGTTTTACTAAAAACCACGTGGAACACAATTACAATTAAGATATTATTTTCTAAAAACAAAAATCATGTTACATCAGTTCTACTGAGCAGTCTTTAATCATTGGATAATAATGTGATCCAGTATTAATCAATTTAGTTTCTAATTCTTATACTTTCCAGTTATAAGGTTTAGATCACACCATTTCCCTCCAGAGAGTTAACCCCATTCTGAACATCTTATAGGTTTATAATATGCTCACATAGTCACGGAACGAAGACAGTTAATCCGTCCAAATAAAGGTAATTTGGAATTGATAGTATACTTCTTTTCCTTTTCTCTGTAGATTCAATTCTATCATCAAAATTTTTGGTTAGACATATCAATTTTCTTTTCTAAAAAGTTATAACTTGCAATTTTTCCACACAATTAACTTAAAAATATGTATTTCCAAAACATCCTAAGAACTAAAGAAATGAGATTTGATGGCTTTTATAAAGCATTCCCTTTCATAAGTAGTAAGAGACTATTAACCATAATAATTAAAATACTATTAAGTGTACTATAAAGTTAAATAGAAAGCTAAATAAAGTTACAATTATAAAATAAAATAGATTTGTGAAGCACTATAATGATTTTGTAAAACAGTAAAATTTGCAGATAAAAACTTTTTTTTGTTTGTCTGTTTAATGGAAAAGAATATTCTAAATGTATGGCATTCAAATCAGAAAAAGAAACATTCTCTAGAAGGCAAGAGATAACTTTAGACTGAGTTGCCTTTACTTATATTTCAAGTAGGAACCATATCTAATAGGTATAAAAACTGCATGCAAACATTTACAATCCACAAACAATAACCATTAACTGTGCCAGAAAATGAGCTCAGTGTTTTCTTAGTTATTGCATTTATTTCTTAAAACATTATAAGCATTATTACTTACAGCAGAAGGAACTGAATGTAAAAAATCCAAAGAACATTCGCAAGGTCACATAGTTGAAAAACAATTCCCTGAAATTTAACCTTAAAGTAAAAGAGCAGATCCAGGACTGTACCCCAGGTCTACGTAACTTGAAAGTCAGTACTCTTTGCCACTTTCATTGGACTTCAGCCCAAAATAGGAGAGCAGCTGTACTACTCACAGGTATGCTCCAGAAGGGACAAATACCCAATGTTTTTTTATAAGTGAAGTAAATAAACAAATGAATTAAAAGCAAGAATGAGTACATTATGTAAGGGAAGTAACACCAGGCCAAGAGCCAGAAGACAAGGTTTTAATTCATTGTTCTACTACATTCTAGGTGTCCCTGAGCCTCAATATACAGATTTCTAAAATACAGGCTTCCGAATGAATATTGCAGCATAAACTATTGTGTTTACTATACAGGTACATACATACACGGAATTCCATTAGTACAAGGGAAAGGATAGGGATTTAGTAGGTCCTTGAGTCCACACTCATTATATACTATGTTCCTGGCCCTATTCTGAGTGTTGGGGCTGTATCAGTGACCAAGACAAATGTTCTTCAAGTGTGTATTGGGAGAAGAGAGGAATAAATACTCGAGAATTTCAGATACTATTAAGCATAACAAAGAAAATAAAGTAGGGTAATTTAATAGAATGCCTAAGAGGGGCTTAGCTACATGAAGTGCTTAGGATAAGCCTATCTGAGGGGCTACAATTGAGTTTAAGAAACGGAGGCTTTCGTGCAATTTTATGAAGGAAGCATGTTCCTAGTGGAAGGAACAGAAAGTACAAAGACCATCAAATGGAAATGAATTTGCCATGTCCAAGGAGAAGAGAGACAGAAGCTACTTTAAGAGTTTAGTGAACATGAAGAATGTTGGCAGAGGTCAGACATGGAGGCAGTAGTCACGTCCTCTAGAATCTCATAGACTTTAAAAAGCAATCTTAAATTTATTCTAGTTTTAGTAGAAACCTTTTGGGTTTAAGGCAATGGATTGTTAAAATCTGACTTGGATTTTAGAAAAGTCTAGCTCTGTCTAGTGGGTAGATTATGGGGAATGGAGAAAGAAGAATAAAGGCAGGAAGACCAGGTGTAAGTTTGTATAGTAGTTTAGGCTTAGGGGACAAGAAAACCATAGTAGCTCAGACTAAAGTTGTAAAAATGAACATGGTTCTGAAAATTATGTACTTTCAGGAGGTATTTTAGAAGTGGAGCCAACAGTATCTTATAGACTGGATGTGGAGTTTGAGGAAAGAAACAACACGAAACAGTACTTCTAAACAGATTTAAAATAATATCTAAACATTTTACACAGTATCTAAAGAAATAAACTGAGTAAGAGAAGGAAAGAACCTATACATCCAGACATAAGGGCCGCTAATAGATGAAGGTGATTTCCTTCATCTCAATAGCAAGCATTCCGGAAATTCAAAATGTGGTAAAGAGAGACACATAAAAATAAATAAGAATTACCAAGCCCAGGGTCTCTCATAGGCCACAAAGAAATAAAAACAACAAATTCAAAGCATGAGAACATTTTAAAGCAATAGAATGCTTTACTATAAAGTGATAAGTATGATTAATAGGCTTCAATCAGCAGAGCTGTACCATCCAGACACATGATCCTGAAGTTACAGCCATATCCAATGCACCCATGACCTCTACACTTGAAAAGCAAGCATCAGGGGGAGTACAGAAGACCCCTATGAACACGACAAACCACCAGAATAGGGAATGATGCACTTTAATTGATTAAGAACACCTTATTATTAGCTAAAAGTGTTTTACAGGAATGCAGCACCAACCACTCACACAATAATGAAAAAAAATGGAAAACAGAAAATTACAGATTACCACAAAGGGTTCTTTTCTGCTTAAAAATGCAGATGATCTTTTATCATTCAATTGCTACTATACAGATACATGCACTTTCAGTTTAGTTAAGATTTAAGTACACTGCTTTCCTGTACATGCCAGTTAAATATTATGGGTTTAATTTATAGAAACTTATGCTAAGTGAAGTAGATTTCATAACCTTCCAAGTAACATACAATTTTGTTGTAACATTTCAAAAAACAAAGGGAAAACAATGTGGAGGAGCAATGAAAAGATTATTTCTTCAGAAGATGATCTGTCACAACATAAACAATGAGAAGATTTGGTATTCTCAAGGCTATTAAGTACACTGCCTTATTTCCCGCAGCTATAGGAATGACTACAAAAAATACTTGTAAACTAGATAATGACTGCTGATCAAAAATTGCTCGGACACATTTAAACAATATTTCAAGAAAGGACTCAGATAAAAATTGGAAAAAAAGCCTTTGGTAAAGGTTGTGTATCTGATCCTCGGTGCTGTTGTAACAGTCATATCGTGAACAAATGTGATAATTATCACAATCGCTCTAAGAAAATTGAGGTCTGGTCTCCAAGTCTAGCATAAACAGAACTGTGTACAGTGCCAAGGAGCAGCCATCCGATTCACTGGTTTTCAGACGACCTCTGGGGTGGTGACTACTCGATGGGGTGACTGAGAGCGACAGCAGTGTCGCGTCCCATTTTCACGTGTGTCTACCAACTGGCCAGGGTGTGACTTGAGAGATCTTAAATCATGGATATTAGAAACCTTCATTAGTCAATAATAATGATAATAGTGGTAATGACTTTAAAACTTTCAATTTTCTCGACAATGCCTCTTACCTCATACTTCTTACCAACAAAGAACCAAAATGATCAAAGTGAATTTTAATTATATGTACACATATAGTCAAGATTCTCCACAATCTTTTGAAGTTTTTTTTTTAAAAAAAACCTCTCTATTCTAGAGTAACATTGGCCTGAAAAGGTCTAATTTTATGAAGCCATGCGAAGTTTCTAAGTACTTGAAGCTTTTGGTCCAACAAAGTATTCTGCTTGAATGAATGCCATGAACAGTTCAGAGTCTAAGCTAGAACTAACTTTAGAGCATTTATTTTGTAACTGCTTTGTGGGTAAAAAGACTGGCCGGTGATTTGGACTCTGGTATCCTCAACACACAGAGTGCTGAAGTTATCAACTCTGTGGGGTTAATCTGAGTAATAACATACTATCGATAGAATCATGAGATACATCTCTAATGTGCCCAGTCAGATAACCAACACATGATAACTCATAGTACAGTTAAAAACAATAGGCAACCTTCTCAACTGCAAAACAAGCATGTTTAAGGCATCATTCTAAGTAGCTTCTGTGGAAAAGAGGAACCGATACTTCTTAAATTATTTCTTGAAATGTGTTAGGCACTGTGATAGAAACTTTACTAAAGTTATTTTATTAATCCTCACAACAACCCTAAGGGACAAGCACCAACTTCCCCTACATTACCAATGAAGAAAAGAAGACTCATACACAGCACAGACAAGATATAAATCGAAATCTGTTCCACTCCCCAGTCACGCTACCCTCAGGCTGCAAAGACACAGTCGGTTTCCCTGCCCTCCAGGAGACTCCAGTCACACAGGGAAGATAAGTCAGGGAGTAAAGGTAAAACAGGATAGGAAGGGATAAAAGTTTCCTAGATTTTACAGGAGACACTACTTGTACATAAAAAGGATCATTTGCTTTTAAAGACCCATTGCACTGCCTCTACGCTAATAATAACCCTGACCCAAGAAGAGTTAAGTTTCAGACATGTAAAGCAAAATGTGTTATCTCTAGATGATCTCATTGAGATTTACAAAGATTTCTGCCCCTTTGAACCAAATGACCTATGGGTAGTCTGTTTATAACTAGGCTGCAATTAAAATCTTTTTAAATAAATATCCACTCTTCTCCTTGATTGTCCACAGGGCAAGGGGGAAAATAACGGATATTACTTGGGTCTGATACATAGTCCTCAGAATTCCAGACGCCTGAGACGAGAGACGCATTATGATGTAGGACACACAGCACCATGAGGATGGAAGTTCATGACATTTCAGAACCTTGGTAGGAATCCCCTCACCGACACAGCTAGTGGACGAGCCCCTGCCCAAAGGTCACTCTGGGCCACGTCGGGCGGGAGGCCCCGACTCACAGTCTAGTCCTGCCACCAGACACGCCTTCTGAACTGCCAGGCCCAAGTGAAACAAGTTCCGACCGCATGACCACCATTTCAACGGTATCTATCACACAGCAGATTTATTTGTGATTCGCTTTAATTAGGTAATCTTAGTTTCGTTTCTTTAGTAATTGATTTGAACACAGCAGAATAGCTGTCTCCTCTCTGCACACACGTTTCTTTTCAGACAAGGCTATCTGACAGCACGCAGACGGAGGAGGAGCAAAAATATCCAGGCAGTGATGTAGATATCTTGTGTTTTATCAGCAATGCTTTGGCCCTTTTCTATTCTCGTCGACAAAAAGCAGACTAAAAGCATGCCTTCCAAAAAGGAAGACTATTTAATATCACATGTTGGTGGGATCTGTTTCTTAGTTGTGTCATTTGAGGTTTTTCTCATACTCTTTTTATCTACTAAAATAATATGAATAATAACAATAATAATGGCTACCATTCTGATCAACTCACCATGTGCCAGTCACCATTCTGGAGAATTTACATATATTATTTGTAATGTTTGCCACTTTTCTGAAAAGGCAGATATTAATTTCTCTGCTTTACAAACTGAAACTCCAAGAAAAGTATGTGTCACACATTTGATATTTATCAAGGCTCATTTTTTAATACTACAGAAGGAAGAGGAAAATTCATTCAATACTGTATGCTTTTTTTAATGTTTATTATTTTCTAGTAACAAATAAAATGCTATGTCACGCCAAAAAGACTAGATTCCTCTGAGGCTGTTTAAATAAATGTTAAGGTTAAGTTTTAATGAGCACATTGTATGTTAGATGTTAAAGTATTTCAAATAATATAAAGTATCTTACAAGTAAAATGTTGCTTTTTAACAGGCTTATAAAAAGTTTGTTTTCTTAAGCAAGTAAAACACATACTGTGATCTTGTTTTTATTACTTATGGGCTTAGCAAACCTTTCCTTTAACAAATAATACATGTGTAAGTTTTACAAGATGAATTTTTACTGCAGTATTATCACAAGGTTAATTGTGAAGAGTGTTCTGGTAGGTAAAAGCCAACCTGGGAATTCTAAATCTCTGACAGAGCAGGATCTCAAGAAAGCCTTTTGAAACACTCAGGGCTCGTGTCTTAGATACTTCAGAAGGAAAATGGAAAACAACAGATCAGAGAACAAAAACTGGATGCAAAACCCCATCTCATCTGCTCAATATCAAGTTCCTTCTTCATGGCCACCTCCCGAGAGGAAAAAAAAAGAAAAGAGAGCAGAGAAAGTCCTTACTGTTGCTGGCAGGCTTATGGTCTCCCTCACTCCCCAACACTCTTTCCCACTGACTCGAAGTAACAAGGCAGATGAAGAACGAGACCGAAGTCCACTGCATCAGCGGTAATTCACCAACACGACCAGTTAGGATATCTCTCACACAATGAATATATTACACAGTCCCTTTCACAGAATATAAGAGCAATAGATTAGTCCAGTGAGGCCATCAGTTAACACCACTGGTTTACAACAGAAAACAATCCACACTTGGTACAACAACTTTTTATTCAATTTTTTTTATTGTTGTTCAATTATACTTGTCCCCATTTCCCCCCATTACTCTCCCTTGCCCTACTCTCCCCCCACCTCCAGCGTCCAATACCCCCCACCCCGTTGTCTTTGTCCGTGGGTCCTTTATACATGTTCCTTGACCAGACCCTTCCCCTTCTTTCCCCCCTTAGCCCCCTCCCCCCTTCCCTCTGGTTTCTGTCAGTTTGTTCTTTATTTCTATGTCTCTGGTTCTATTTTGCTCGCTTGTTTGTTTTCGTACAACCACCAATTACATGGCTGCAATCTTCCAGTCTCCCCACTCTGGAAATCTTTGGACTCCAACCACCATCTTCCACTCCCTGGCTCTCAGATCCTGAAGAAGTTCACTTCTTTCTATGGGGTGTCTCTCAGTATTTATCACATCTTCTACCAGAAACCATTCTTACCCTCCAGCCACATTCCTCATCTTTCAAACAGGTAGCTTCTTTAATTAACTTACAAATTCAGAGTGTTTTTTTTAATTTATGCTTTCTAGAAGAAGAAAAAGGAGGAGGGAAAGAGCTTATATTTCATTTGCCCTACTCCTCCCTCAACAGTCAGTGGTGTCCAACCTGCAGCCCATGGGCCACAGGATGGCCATGAATGCGGTGCAACACAAAACCATAAGTTTACTTGAAACATTATGTGATTTGCTCTGTGATTACATGTCACAATGCAGTTAATATGTGGCCCAAGACAACTCTTCTTCTTCCAGTGTGGCCCAGAGATGCCAAAAAGTTGGACACCCCTGCACACCTACTAACTCTAGTGGATTCTATGGCTTGTCTCTCTCTCTTTTGGATTCATCCTTTTTATTCTTTTTTCTTTTCCAGCTAGGTCTCTTCTCTTCTATGTTCTCTATACTTCACACCTCCACTCTTTTCTTTCATTAAGTTATTTTCACAGGTCCTATTCCCACTAACAACATACCACAACGGCCTTGCTAAAAACAATGCATCTTTATAAGTTTGAATGTAAAAAATTAGCAATATTCAAGAAAGTTTTAAGTTGATAACCATGAAAAGGCAACTATATCGCTTTTTAAAAAGTAAGCATGATTATCATATACAATGTAGAACAAAGTAAACATAAGTTCTAACTTGTTCTACTCAGGTTTCTTCTGGCATCATAACATTATAGTGCCTCCTTACTATTGCAGAAGTACACTTACATGTCCATCATTTACATCTCATGCTATGAATCACTAAAAAAATATAGAGTATATAACTTTATTTGCACATTCCACTGTATTATCCCTGGAAAGAAAATACCTTACATTCAGACTAAATCTAAAATAATATTTAGTGAGTCTGTAGACAGCAATGGTATATGACAGTACCCCTGACAGGTATTGATCACCAATGGCAGCAGTCCGTTTTGATGAGTCTACAACATCACTGAAATTTTCAAGGTTAGACCTATATTATCAGAGTTGTCATCATCTCTCTTACTGAATAACTCCATACTTTATTTATTTGAGAAGATGACTGACTGTTTTAGATTTTTTAAATTACACAAATAAAAGATCTTTTGAAAAACAATGCAGATTATTTAGAATAAACAATTAAGCACCCAGTTTACCCTCATGTACCCCAAAGTGAACTCTATCAAAAGTTCAATGTTTCCTCTTCACACCTGTTTATTCTTTGCATTTATGCATGCACACACACACACATGCGCTTTTGAAACATAAATGGCACTTTCTCTATACATCCAGTTATAAGAGAGCAATTATTTAGCTAACTATAATTTCTTTGATTTTCTAGAGAAATAACATCTCTTCAAATTTGTTACCAGATGTTGGACTCAAAGGATGAGAACAACTAAGACTACTTAACTTCATCCAAAGTGTTTTATGTAAACAGCCTTATTGTAATAACACTTTATGTATAATAAGTTATTTTAAATTGTGTTTTTTGGGGGTACAGGGGCGTGTTTCGTTTTTGCTTATTTTTGTTTTCAAGAAACTGAATCCCAAAACTGCCATTAGGTCATTAATCTGTCATAGATCAGACAGATGGCAATGTGTAATTCATATTTTGAGAGTTTAAAAACAGCAGACTCACAAAAATATCTCATATTTCTTTTTCTAGCTCTCAGTTATAGCCAAACAAAGTCTATTACTCCATTCAAATATTTTGGAAACATAATAGAATTAAATTTATATTCCAACATATTATATTAGCATTAGTATTTTTAATGTATTTGTAATTTTAAAGCAGTACCTAAAATGATTATGTACTATTTCCTACTTTTAATACCTAAAAATACTTAAATGATCCAATTTCTAATGATCTAATTATTCTAATAGAAATAAATGGATGTATTTTAACCAGTAATTAAACATATATGTGCAGGCCTAAAAGCTATAGATAAAAATGATCTTTTTTTAGTCAAAAGATAACATATATTGAAAATAAGGTAATCTATGTCTATCTAAATGATAAAGACATTAACATGTCTGATTAAAAGACTTATAAGACATCTTATCTTATGAAAGAAATACATTTCATATGTAAATATTACTTATTGATGTTTCTTTTAAACAACAAAAACAAATCAATAATGATCTTCATGAAAATGACCGTAACAGACAATGTTTTATATAGTTGTAGAGAAATGATGTCTCTTTAGAACTAAACCAGAAACTCACAAAGTTAATTCAAGGAAACAAAGCAATATAGTAGCCTAGCTCTTCAAAAGATGACCAAGCCCTGCATACTGATGTCTTAGAAGCAGGTAGAGTTGACATAATCAGGTACAAGGAGAGTTACAGCTTCCATGATTATATGAGAGCAGTGACAAAAATGTCAAAGGTGCAGACACCCAGAATGTTAATTTATTAGAACGTGACTTTACACTGATTAATTATGTGCTCCTCAAAATATCTACGGTGTGTAAGTTAATTGAAGCATTCCATTTTGTACATGCTACTAAAAGTAGTTTTAAATATGTGATAGAGAACTGATTTTAAAATTATAAGCATGTGGACTATATACTCTAAATTTGCTATATAAAGATATTAGTAATTTAGATGATGATAACCATAAAATATTCACAGAAGCATTTACATTAACTTGTGTTCTACTGCACATGATTGTATATAATCGTAAAATTAAAGAGCTGTTTAGAATCTTAGAGATCCTTTTTTTGTAAAATAGAGAGTCCACAAATAGATCCACACATTTATTGTAATGTCTTGATTCATGAAAAAGCTAAGAGCTCATGAAGTATAAATAGTTTTTTCAACAAATAATAACTGAACATCCACATTGAAAAAATAAGTTGATTCTTACTGAATGCAAAAAACAAAAAACCTCAAGCCTAGGTGACTGGTAAATCTGAACATGAAAGGTAAAACAATACAGTTTCTATACACTAACATGCAAGGCAATCCTTGTGACCTTGAGGTAGGTACATATTTCTTAAACAAACCACACAAAAATATTAATTTTTGTTATTCTGTTTTAAATGGAAAACTTCTGTTCATCAAAAACACTATTAAAGGGACTGAAAATACACATTATAAAAAACTGAAATACAGCCCTAGCTGGTCCACACTCAGTGGATTGAGTGCAGGGCTGGGAAGCAAAGGAGGGGCAGGCCAGATTCCCAGTCAGGGCACAGCCTGGGTTGCAGGCCAGGTACAACCGCACATTAATGTTTCTCTCTCTTTCTTTCTCCCTCCCTTTTCCTCTCTCTAGAAATAAATAAATTAAATCTTAAAACAAAAAGAAAGCTGTTCTAAGCTTTCCTTAAAAAATTGAAATACACATACTATGAAAGTGACTCGCATCCAGAATATTTTGGAAATTTCTACATTAAAAAAAAATCAGGTTACCTAACAGAAAAGTGGCCAAAAAACTTGAATAGGGACTTCAAAAATGAAAATTAAAATCACAATGTGATACACCACACACTTCATAATGGCTACAATTACCAGACTGTTATTACCAAAAACCCTAGAATCATACATTCTTGGTGAGAATGTAAATGGTTATAACCATTTGGAAATCTATAAATCTGTTTGGTAGTAATTTCCAAAGCTGAACAAACATATAACCTATGCCCAGCCAACCCACTGTTACATATATATGTTATGAAATACAAATACAAGTGTGACAAAAAATATGCACAAGAATGTGCATAAAAGCACTATGTATAACCCCAAACTGGAAACAATGTCCCTAAACAGTGCACTAAATTAACTGGGAAATAAACCCATAATGAAATGTTATTCAATCAGGAAAATGAAGAAACTACAGCTTCACAACTCAAAAACATAATGCTGAGTGAAAGAAGCTAGAAAGAAAAGAATATATTCTGTTTATTATTATTCACGTAAGTTTTTTTAAAGTTTAATCTTTATTGCATTTTCCCCCTTACCAGTTAGTCTCCTTATACCCCCCTACCCCCAGCAATCACCACATTGGGGTCATGTCCCTGAGTCCTTTTTTCTTTTTGCTCAATTCCTCCACTCCCTAATCTCCAACACCCCCCACTAGCTGTCATCCTGCTCTGCATCTATGAGTCTGTCTCCATTTTCCTCATTAGTTCAGCTTGTTCGTTAGATTCCATATATGAATGAAATCATATGGCATTTGTCTGTCTCTGACTGGCTTATTTCACTTAGCCTAATGTTCTCCAGGTCCATCCATGCTGCTACAAAGGGTAAAATTTTCTTCTTTTTTATGGCTGAGTAAAATTCCATTTTGTAAATGTCCCATAGTTGTTTTATCCACTCATCTACTGATGGACACTTGGGCTGCTTCCATATTTTGGCAATTGTAAATAATGCTGCAATGAACCCAGGGATGCTTATATTCTTTTGAATTAGTGTTTTGGGTCCCTTTGTATATATTCCTAGCATTGGCATCACTGGGTCAAAAGGCAGACCCGTTTTTAAGTTTCTGATGTATCTCCACACTGCTTTCCACAGTGGCTGCACCAGCAGGCATTCCCTGCAACAGTGCAAAAGAGTTCCCCCTTTTCCACATCCTCACCAGCTCTTGTTGTTTGTTGCTTTATTGATGATGGCCATTCTGACAGGTGTGAGGTGGTGTCTCATTGTGGTTATAATTTGTATTTCTCTGATAATTAGTGACATTGAGCATCTTTTCATTTATCTATTGGCCATCTGTATGTCCTCTTTGGAGAAGTGGCTATTCAGGTCCTTTGCCCATTTTTTAATTGAGTTGTTTCGAGGGGTTTTTCTTTTGGTATTGAGCTTTATAAGTACTTTATAAATTTTGGTTATTAACTCCTTATCAGGTGTATCGATCAATATGTTCTCTCATTCTATGGGTTGTCCTTTTATTTTGTTGATGTTTTCCTTTGCTGTGTAAAACCTTTTGGTTTGATGTAGTCCGATTTGCTTATTTTTCCTCTTGTTTCCCTTGTCTGGGGAGTATAGCTGATAAAAAAAAATTCTGTGCATAGTATCTGAGATTTTGCTGCCTATGTTTCCTTCTAGAATTATTATGGTTTTGGGTCTAACATTTAAGTCTTTGATCCATTTTGAATTTATTGTGTGTAAGAAGGTACTCATCAGAAGATCACAAAATCCTTTTTAGAATGAGACATGATTAAAATATACATACCCAAACAGAGAAAATAAGTACATTAGGATTTGAGAGTTATTTCAGCATCTAAGAAGCTAAGTTTCCAAATTTCCTCAAATAGGCCAGAACTACATTATTTAAATACATGTACACAACATGCTAATCATAAGTAGTATTAATTTAATAACGAATACCTGGGTTTCTACAAAGCCCCAGGATGGCACCATATACCAGGGATGAAGTGAGATATAAGACAGGGTAATTTTCCTCCAAGATTCACACATGCAAAATCTCCAATTCACTTCTTTGTAATCACTGTGTGAGCCCAAAATAAAGCTGTATGCTTTGAAAAATATTCTTAAATTCACCTCAGTAATTAAGATAGCCTTCCTTATTTACTAACCTAAAATACTGTAATTTTCTATAAAATCTCTTTGCTGTAGCCAGACTACTTCAGTGGTTTCATGAAATGGGTGTGATGTTCGCTCCTGCTGACCTATAAACCAGAAGCCCTTCTAAGTCCCCAGCTAACTTAAGGTGCCTTTCTCAAGTGGCAGTGCTATTTTGTATCTTCTTCTATAATCGGTATCAATCCCTCTTAAACCACATCACCCATCAACACTGCTGTGACTGGAAGTTTGAAGTCATGGTGATAGTTGGGGTATTCTTTATAGGCATTGTAAGATTGTATTCATAGAATTAAGCTATAAAATCAACATTTAATAAATGTAAAATTACATTAAAGAAAAGAAATGAATCTTAGGCCTGCACAAGAATTGGTTATACCCTGATTATATATAGTAATGTAAGTTGAAGACTGAATCTTGGGGATTTGCCAAGGAAGCTGAAAAAAAAAAGAAAAAAAGAAGTATTTTGGCTGAGCATCTATATCTAGGGAATCTAAATCCACTTCCCTGTAGGGAAGAAGGAATACAACAGAGGACTTCAACCATAATGATCCAAATGGCAAAGTATCTCTAATGTGATGGTGGACACATTAGGCTCTCTTAGTTTGATGCCATTAAATATTTGAATTACATAACTAACTTCCTTTGTACTGATTCCTTCCTAACCAAATGATGTTCGCTGACTAGTCACAGTAACAAAATGATCTGGTCAAGCCAACTGGAATGATCCAGATCCTATGTTAGTGGTTGCAGGGTTTCCTTTTGTTTTATTTTTAGTCAAAGTATAGACATGCATTGGCATTATGATTTTAAAGATCAATTTCAGAGTTTTTTAATGCGAGCCAACCCTGAGATGTGGGTCTACTTAAATGTGACGCCAGTCAAGTTTTGGAACTTGCAAGGCGGAGAGCCAAATCTTGCATTATAAAAAATTTCTTGGGGATGTGTTATCCTGTGGAAACCTATCTTAAAAGCTGGTTTTATTGTTGTCTGTTTCATTGCACATTTTCAAATTTACACAATTGCGAAGAACTCTTAATGGTAAAAGGTGAGAAGCACTTCATTCGTCCACAATGGATGGAAACCCTGATGAGCACCTCACGCTCACTTCGTTCTAATTGCAACAGGATCGCCTCAAATAAGTATCTCAAAAAAACAGCTGAAAAAAATCTCAAATAAAACATGAATTCATTTAAACCCTGAAAGATAACTTCCCCTTCTCTACCCAAAGCACTAAGATTTCTCATGCCCCAGTATCAGCAGTGCATCACACAAAGTAAGTGCTTAATAAATGTTGGCTGGATCAATGTTGAAAAGATGAACAATATCTCTCTAGAGAATTCTCCATCTCCACATACAGGAACTCTCGGATAAAGTATTTCCATCATTAACATGCATTTGGAATTCCATGATGTCTTGGGTAACCAGAGCTTATGTTTTTAAGATGAAGTTCCATAGTAGATATTTTTGAGGCAATAAATATGTGAGTTAAGATGTTTTTTATATTACTTTTCCCCCCTCTAGGTAATTTTACCCCAGGTAGCATGATATTAAAAACTTTAAAAAAAATTTAAGCAAAGACCATACCATTTTCAAATAATATATATAATGTATGTATAGTTATCTCAAAGTTTTCAAAAAAGTTCTAGACAAAATTATTAAATTCCTTGACTATTAATGTGGCAGAACTGGTCAGTATTTAATTAACAAATTCTATCTCTATATATGAGGAATTATATATTTACTTATCTTTATAAGTTATAGGATAAAGACAAATCATTACAGTAGAGGCACTGGAGCACATGGCACACATTAGTCTTAAGATTTTTTAAAACGTGGAACCATAGAAGTGGTGATATTAAATATATCACGAAATTCTAAGAAGGGCTGGCACACTTTGTTTAAAAATTAGTGAGTCAATCACATCAACTAATCCAACTTCTGAGACTAGCATAAAAGGACTCCATTAAGCAAAGAGAGTTCATTAAAACCTGTGCTCATACATTTCAATATAGAATTTTGATTAATAGGGCAGTCATGAAAGTAAGGTCACTGATCAAATGCTGAGAATTACTTGGGAAGTTTTTTAGAAATACTAAACTATTGTTAAAGCAATACAGGAGGGAAGGAAACCAAACCACAAGATACATATTAGATTTCTCTTAATTTGGAAAATTCACACTTGTGTCTAATCTATCCACCTGCCTGACTGCTACTCTTTCCCAAATTCTACAGGTACTTCAAACTCTCTGTATCCAGAATAAAACTAAACTAAGTATTTCCCTGGAAACCTGCTCCAGTACTTCCCGTCTCCCTGATGGAACCTACTGCCATCTATCCAATAACTTTGGGGTCATCACAGACTACTCTCCTTTATCCTACTGTTCGAGTCCTGTCCACTTGAAGCTATTACGTATTTCCCAAGCCCTCCTCTTGCTTATTATCCCCTTTACCACTGGCTTTCATGACTTCTCACTCAATCATTTCAGCAGCCTGTTAAAGCAGCCCCTGCCTCTAGACTGGTCCCCATCCAAATCTTCGTTCCCACATTGCAGCCAGTGTAATCCATGTCAATCAAAAGACAAGTCACCTGCTTTGGCTCCCTTGAAAATGAAATCCAAGATTCCTCTTATACAAGATATGCCATCATCTTGCTCTGATTAATTCTCTAGAGTCATCTCTGGCCTCAGGTTCCTAGGCTCAAACTTGACAAATCCAGAAATCCCAATCTGCTGGGATTTCCCAGAACATATCTGGTACTTCTCAGCTACCATTGTAGGTGAGTTTACTGAAAAAGCCTTCTACTTCTCTGCTAAATCCTACTCATTTCATAAGGCTCAGCTCTAGGATGTCTTCAGAACTAGTACCCTCCCTGCCCTATTCCTCACAATAATTAGAACACTGAGCTTACCACAGTATCATGCCCTGCTTAGAGGTCTGTCTTTCAAACTAGAGTGTAGGCTTCTGAGGACAAGGATGGTGTACTATTCACCTTTGGATTCACCTTACCATGCCTGACACGTGAAAGGCAGTCTATCGGTATTTGTTGAATCGATCAACTATATTTGAACAATACAGCAGCATGTCAAATGCCTATAAGTGAAAATTAAGCTTACTCTAAATTTAAAGCACCTAAACTATTGGCAACAAGCAGGCCTACCATCTGATTTGTAGCATCAAATCGAGAATGTATGGTACTATCAGCAGCTTCAACGAAGTGAAGTTTTAGATGTAGACTTTTTAAGAAACGATTGGTTCTAGATATGGGTAGGTTACTCTGTTAAGAGGACTCTCTTTTTCCACTCTTAATGACAGGTATCTTTGGAACACCAATAGTAAGTAATGATTTTTCTTTACATACAACCAAAAACGTAAAATTCAGGAACACTGAAACTAATAAAAAGAGTTTCTAATATATAGACAAACTCTACTCCTTTCTTAATCAAAATCTTCATAGATGCTTTAAATAATAGAGGGTTTTTCTTCAACTGTTACCCTAAATTATTAGCAATGCCTGCCTCTGTTCCATGGACCTATGTAGTAAAAAAGAAAAGACAAAAAAAAAAGACCTGCATTTCAAACATCTGGATTTGACAACAAACTCTTTCTCTTATGAGTCATGGGACAATGAAAAAGTAATCTGACTGCTCTGATAGCAGCAGTGACTGTTTATTGGATGAGCCAGAAACTGTGCTAAGCATTTTGAATAGATTGCCTCACTCCAACCTCACAAAAGTCCACTGAGATAGGGATTGCTTATCCCCATTCTACAGATAAACTGAGAGATGTAAAGTCACATGCCTAAGGTCACATAGTACGTTAGTGGCCAATTAAGAATTCTAACACAGGCCCATAGAACTCCAAAGCCCATACTTTAACCACTGACCAGCAGTTTTCTGTATTATAGAACAGAGTAACCTTTAACCTCACAGAGCTGTTGAGGAAACTAAGTGGAATAATATGGATGCAGAGAGCATAGGTCTAGGGGCATCCTACGGACACTCAGAAATTATGCCCCCTTCCCTTCTCTCCTTCCAGTAGTGATTAAACATTTAAAATAAGGGAAATAGTTCCTAAATACTCCTCACCTGCTTCAAAGCACAAATATTTTCACTATTGATTAATCCGCAAAAGGAAAAGACTACCGGATCAATAAGTATATTTGCTATAAACAGATAAAAGCAAACAAAAACAACATATTCTATTCATTTCAGGACTGTGACCCTGCTATTGATCTTTTAAAATACCAGAAGATCAAAATACATCAATATTCAAAGTTAGGGGAGAAGAGCATGAAACCCAGAGATCTCAACCCACTAGGCTTGAAGTGAGACTCCCTACAGAACCAGATTAACCTGGTTACATTTCTTTTAATGTACTTCCAGTGGGGAAGACAGATTTGGAAAAAGATAGAGCCAATAATGATAACACTTCTATAATAAATTTGTTTCATTTTTTGAAGACTGACATTTATGCTTACGCTGAAGCAGCCTAACAATGGGGGAAGGGAGAAATAAAATACAAGAAAAAAATACAGCATTTTTGTTATTAATTCTCTGCACATTCATACTTCCTTTGATTCCCTCTTCTTTCTTTTTTTTTTCTTTTGGTACATAGCCATGACATTTACATCTGATAAGGCATAAGAAATCAAATCAAACTTTAAAAAAATTCCTAACAAGTAAAAGCTAAGGTATGTTGAGTATCTACACAAACCTCAATACTACAATTCAAAACAGTGAGTTTCCACATCAAGCCCACCTGACGTTAGATTAGGGTGTATCCTCTGGAAATCCAACCAAGGGTGACGGCCAAACTAAGCTATAGAAGACAACTCAGAAAGCTGGTGAGTCCCATGATATGTTATTTTTATAAGTGCACTAGAGCAAGATTAGCTGATATTACTCCACCCTCATAATAACCCTCTTCTACTTCTGTAATACTGCTTTTGTCACTAAAACATGGGTCAGTATTGGCCACTGTGGGCATCTTGACATAATGATATTACAGAGAAATATCAGTTAAGTAATCCAACTAACTCACAAGGTAATATCACAGTTTTATGTCCCAATCCTGACAACTTCTTCCTTCTGCTGAGGGACCTAAAAGGCCACCTGATTTCTTTAAGCTTCCATTTCCACATATGAAAAATGGAAATCAGAACATACTTCTGCTTCACTAGGTTCTAAAAATGGAAACTAAGTGAAAAAAAAATTAATGTGAAGCACTCTGAAAAGGATAAACTAGATTCCCTGACCTGATTATTGGTCAGAGTCTTGTAAAACTAGAATTACTACTTCTTCCAATTCCATACATGCCATCTGGCCATCAAACTGACTGATAAATATTATTGACCGCAAACTTGAGCCATGTAAAGATTTTAAAGTAACAGAAACAAAGATTGTGTTAGGATGTATTTTCATACCATTTAACTATCTCCAGATACAATTCACTCATTGGCATTATACAGGTAGATAAGAAAAACAAAATTATTTGAAAATTTTTGAACCTTAAAATTCTTTTCACAGGAGTCAGCAGCAGGTATAGACCAGTTTGAACCCGATACTGAAGCAACTCTGCGAGAATTGGAAATGAGCTAGCCCAGAAGCAGAAGGAATCACAAAGCAAGTCTCATCTGATGGGCCGAAATACAATATGGATTATTTTTATATTGTTCTGTCTGAGTTGTCTGTTTCAGATTCTTAACTTCCAGGATCTATTTTTAAAATAACTGAACACTCTGTATTTCCAGTAGCCATCAAGGCATGTACTGCCATCCCTGACACCGAAGACTGTCAGCAGACTCAGTGTGTACACTAATGATCTCAGGCAACAATGCTCATCTTCTTATCAAAGGCATCTTTATTTCAGAAGAAAAAGTCTAAAGTCCTCTAAGAAAATTCATTCTAAAACATAGGAAGTAGTCATTATAAGATGTTAAGATCTCGAATACCTCTTACTTCTTTTTAAGGTTATCTTACATGCTGAATTTTGAAACCAAAAACTGTCAGGCATGATAACATTTTTAGTTCTCTCCCATGTTGCCAATGCTCTCTTCTAGCCCTGTCAAATAGTGATAGCTGCTGTCATTATTTATTATACAATAGCTGGCAGCACGTTGTACAGATACTCTTCATCTTAGAATAGCCACCAAACAACCTAAACAAACGACCAGGATCGCAAAGTAAAACTTACCACTTTCCGAAAGCCAAAATAAGTGGGCTATCGCATCTTATCAATACTTTCCTGCCAGAATGTTAGTTATTTTATAAAAACCAAAGGTTTTAATTTTTTAATTTTTTTCTAAATCATTTTAAAATAACTTTTTCCCTCTTATACATATACTCCTCTCCTCTCCTGGCTGCTACTGGAAGCCATCTATCAGAAGCGTTTTCACATTTACTTTTTTGGCTTTAATACTTTCAATCAAAATTGCAATTCTGTTTTTGGAAGCAATAGCCTTTCAGGAAGTATATATGATGATATAAAAATGCAGAAAATGAATTAAGTTCTTTGCTTTTAATGAAGTCAAGAATGCATGCAAAGGGATTTACAAAAACCAGTGATCTCAGACACAAGTGATTTGACAGGTCACACACACACACACACACACACACACACAAATTATTTCAAGTTTCAGGAAAACGCAAGTGACAGATTCCCGGTGTCCTGTTCAAATGAATAGACAAGAGTCTCCTGCTACTACTGTTTTGCTTTGGCAATATCAAATGCTGATATTCTCCTAGATCTAACAGAAAGGAAAAATGGGTATCTTCTGCATCTAACACCTAAGTGGGTAACCTAGATACTGTAAATAGAGGCTACATAAAGGATGCAAGACAGCTCTGAAGTGAGAGCCAAAATATTTAACCTGCAACTCTTTGGAAAAGAATGTGAAAACATGTGCAGCTCAGCCAAAAACCACACTAACATGAAACTGCCACAGGCTAGTAAGTTTTAGAAGAAAAAACAAAAACAACAAAAACTTCTTTACCAAACGTAATGCTAATGTTATTGGGTGTGAAAAGCCCAAATGTCAGAAGTACATTGTTCAACCTGATCAAGCCTACACTCTGCACTACATATTTAAAGTAAATGGGTGAACTACCTTTCTGAAGCCGGTGGTTGCAAAACCAGAATCAAATTCACAAATAAAGGAGGCAATTGACGAATTAAAAAGCATTTTCCTGCTGATATTCCAGTGGTGGCTAGGGGGTAACAGTCAAAAGTCTATGATTAACATTAATATCTACCCCATATATTCAATGTTTCTAAAGCCAATAGTTAAATAGTTGGCTAACAGAAACTGCATATTCATCCATCTTTCCCCTTAGGAAATTACGCAAAAATTATCTGAGAAATAAAAATCTATTCTACCAAAGAACGAGTAACATTGTTAAAATGTTAAAATGTAAAACTTGCACTGCCTATATTACAGTAATAATATAACTTTTATCAAATCTATAGCCAACTAGCAAAAAATAAGTTAATGCTACAAAATCCATTACAAGTGATTAGCCCTATAATTTAATATACATTCACTCACTCACTATTAATTTTTCCTTCTATGTGATAAAAGAATTTCAACAACTGCTTCCAGAATGAAATCTTCCTAGAAAGTGTTTCCCATTAACAAAAAGAAAGAGAACTATTAAATAAGTAAATTCACACAGTTCAACCAAATTTCAAGTCAATAGACAGAATCACTTAAAGTTAATAAATGCAAAATATATTCAATAGTACTCTATATACTTTTGCTTATAATTCAGTAGTCTTTACTATTTACAAAAAAGCCAGTAGCTTTAAAATAACCTTAAGTTTTGAGAACTGTAAGAGGGAATTGGAAAGGAAAATTTGTTCTCTCCAAAAAATGAAAATTAAGGATATGCTTGTAATTCAGTAGATGATTCAGTTTTCCTTAATTATTAAATCTTCATTTAAAAAAGGAAAGAAAATACCTTTCTTATACATATCACTCAAACAGAAAACTTCTAAGTTAAATATAAGTTAGACATCCTATCTATACAAGTATATGACATACACTAAAACTATAAGGGAAACACAGGATTTCAAAGTTTGTTTGAATAGGAATAATAGAGCATTTGCACTTGATATCTAAACTAATAAAAACATTAGAAGAGAACAGAAACTAAACTAGGGCTTAAATTATGTTGTCTTCTGTCACTGACAACATGTAAGCTGCTCTTTCATTACACAAAAAAGTTTACTACAATGAATGACTCTTCATCGAAAACAGTGGCCAAAACTGTCTATTCCTGTAAGTTCAAAACATCCTTCCAATTTTTCTCAGTTCTTTTCTGGACAGTCCTAACCAAGACGCATTCACTTTGTTAGAGAAATGGATGTAAGTGACTTCTACGAATTTTCAATTACACTTAACTTCCAACACTTTGGAGGAAAAACTTTCACATGTTTTTTAAAAAAGTAAGTAACACTGCAATTCTGCCACTGATGGATTAGCTTTGTACCAATGCAATATAAAATTATTTTATTTTTTTACTGTGAAGAGTCCTTTGGAAGTGACGTTTCCATCCTTTTTTTTTCAATCCAACAACAACAATAAATCTAGTCATAAACCTGGCAAGTCAAAACAATAACCAGAAAAGCCTAACATTTCTTACCTGAGACAGGTAAGCACCAGCTCCCAAATGCCACCTTGGGATAGTTCAGACTAGTAAGCAGACTCATGTTTTATGATACTAGAAGGAACAGGAATAAATCTCTGCTGTTCTTTCTTTAGCAAAATCTATACCAGCAGCTACAACAACGTGAGAGGACCCCACAGACCTAACAAATTCAAGTCTGTCACCAGAGAAACAGGAAAAAAATCATAAAAAGAAGACTTACTGCTTGTCATGTGACTTGGTGAGGCATGCTGTCCATTGGGTGTGCTTGAGGTGAGGTCAATTGCCATATTGGAGTGCTCCCTTTCAGGTGAAAGCTCATTGTCACCTGCTTTCACAAAATAAAATGTTTGGTCTCTGTTCACGGTCATGTAACATCTAATTACCAACTATGTTCCATACATGCAGTGGCATGAATAGCCTTAGAATTTTAATGTAATATGCTTTTCCTTAAAAGAAACTATAAGGAAATATCATTTAAAAATATACAGTGAATGAATGAAATGACGAAAAGCCACACAGCCAGCCCACAATTTAAAAAAATACAAAATTTCATTATCACGATAATCTTAACTGTAAAATAAGAGGAATTAGGAGTAGCTCATTTCCAAAGTATCCTTTAGTTGAAAAAAATAAGTTTATTTTAACATCCAATTTAATCACTCTACATACAGTATTTATAATGAGCATTTTCCAAAATGCTGGCTGAGAGTTGGGTGTTTGAAAGGAGAGTTGGCAAAAAGCATGTCAACTTAAGGAAACTAACTCTTTCCCAGTATGTGTCTGAAAATTAGGCTACTGAGTAATAAATATTTAGTACACTCCAGATTAGCAGACATATATTTAACCCGACCTATTCTAAACTTAGTAATCAAGTCGGAAAGTGTGGATATTCTAAGATACCACTGATTTACATGCTAGCCTTAATATAGTAAGTATATTTCTATATTTTCTTCTATTTCACTGTATGCTGTTATTTTATCAAACTCATTTAAAGTTGGAATTGTGAACAGATAGAAAATAAGAGTATAGAATCTGTAATAAAAACTTACAACTGACAAGTTATAAAATACAGGTAAGACAAAAAGCATAATTTTATCAGCAATAAAAAATTCATGAAAATGAATACTTACACGTTATATAGCCATCAATAGCCTCTGTTTCCATAGTCAAAGTGCAGTGCTGCAACACAAAAGATTATACCCTTAACACAATGATTCCTTTCAGTTCTGCCATTAAATGCTTAACTTATTTGAAGCTCCAAGCAGTTAGCCCATGTTGCTGCTGCTGCAACCTGTGCCCAAGAAACATACTACAGTGTACTGTATGTGCTCATTTGCAAGTCACTGAACTCTTTCTGCAAATGATCTGATTCCTGCTGGAGATAGGGTAGGAAAGATAAGTGTGCTGTGAGATGGACTGTAGCAAGAAAGGAATGACTCTGTTCATCAGAATATACTTGATTCAAAGAAAAAAAATAGGGGGTCCCATCTCACACATGCCAGCTTGAAATGGGATTTAAGTATTTTACCATCATTACTTCCCACAATCACCCTGCAGTTTGAGGACTTCCCTAGTGCACAGATAGCTCTATTCACAATTGTTGCAAGTTGGTTCATCATGTTCTAAGAGGGAGGGGGGAGAACAAACAAACATAAGACAACAAAAAAACAAAAACAAAAAACTTAGTGCCCAAGCATGTCTCTAAGATTTCTGCTGTAGTCACCCAACTCCCGAACTCATATTGACATTTTAGCCTACCCTAAGTTCTGTGTAAGCACCTGTTCAATGTAACCTTAATTTCCTGCCAGAATATGGTTGGATACAAATGCCAAGTTTACTCAATACATTCTGATTTTGAAAATTTCATAAACTTTTTGCTGTTGGGAGGGGAATCACTTTTTCAAAGTTTGGGGAATTATTCTCATGTACGAATGACGCAAAACAAGAACTTAATTCTCAGAAACAAAAGTAAATTGTATGAGATGACACCCCCTAGCTTTGATTTTACATAATGAAAAGATCGATAAGCTAACTGTATTCTTTGAAGAAAAAAGTTTAAAGAATTGACATGTCCTGAGGAGATTTTTACTTATTTTTTTTCCTTTGGCCCTGGTCCTTTTTGCCTTTAGTTTCAAAACTCTCACTGCACCAGCAGCTAAATTATTCACAATGAGCCATTTCTGTATTGATCGCCAAGTATATTTAGCCCTGGCTCCTGGAATTTCTCCATTACTTACTGGAAAACAGGCAGCTTCACTTCTTGTCTCCAAAACCACTTCCCTTCTCCCTCCCCTCCCCTTCTTCACCACCACCCTCCCTACCCCCCAAAAAACTTTTCTTTCTTTCTTTATGGAATAATCAGATCAAATTCCCAACTCGGCCACTACATAGCACTTAAATTTCAACCTGCTGTACTGTTATCAAATTCTTTCAAATTATGATTACATAAGGCTTTAAAGAAAGGCATCCGTAAAGTTTAAAAGGGGCGCAGTTTCTTCGGATATTTTACAAATGAGTTTATCTCTTTAAAAATGTACACATTTAACACACACATATTAAAAAGAAAGACACGTCAGGAAGAAGCGAAAGAAGTCTGCCCCATCAATGAAATGGTTATTAACCCTCAGAGAAGGAAAGAAAGAAAAAGAAAAGGAGAAAGAGAAACGAAATGTACATACAAAAGAAATTGTCCTTTGATTAAAAAAGATTCATCACCATTTCCAGCTCTGTCGGGAGATCTCAGCTTCTTCTAACCCCTCAAAGAAGAGGTGACAATGTCGGGCTGAAGATAAACGGAGAGAGAAAGAAAGAAGTTTTTTGTGTTTCCCCCTTCTCTCCTTCCCTCCCTTGCCCCCTCCAAGCCAAGCCCCCTGCAGAGTTCAAGGCGAGGAGGAAGGAAAAGCACTTTACAGGTGGGTCATTCCGAGCCCAAATCCAGCAAACAGATCCGCTGATAAACAAAACCAAGAAATGAGAGAGAAGGAACACCCCCCTTCTCCTCCTCCTCCACCTCCTCCTCCTCCTTCCACCCCTCCCCCTCGTCCCTTTGGGATGGTCTAGTAGGAAAAGTCACTCAGGAATGGCACCACGTACTTTCAGGAAAGAGGAAAAAAAAGAGAGAGAGAGAGAGAGAGGTCAGTCAGTGCTACAGCAATGCGATTAACAAGAAGAGAAAAAACTTGATCCACCGGTTCTTTAAGAATCGACCAAAAGCTAAGACAAGAAAACTGAAAGAAAAGGGGGGGGGGTGGCGGTTAGAGGGGAGACACGGTCAGGCAGAACCCAGCAAGGAACCTAGGCCAACTTCACAAGACTATTTTTCGCCCTTGGCAAAAGAAAGAAAGAAAGAAAGAAAGAAATCTTCAATTCCATCTCTTTCGCCCATACTAGAATCTGTCAAAGTGATTTAACTGCTGCCTTTTCACATGTGTCATACCTGTGTTTTTCTTTTTTAATTCCAACATGATCTGGATATTACCTTCTATCTGGACAGCTACAATTTATGCCAAGCTACCCAATCTTTCTTGGAATTCAAGTTAAAACAAAGCAAAACAAGTCCAAATCCATGACAGCTACAGATATGAGAACTGATTAATTGATTAACATCCCAGAAACAGATTACAGGGCGGGGGGGGGGCGATAAATTAAGGCAGAGGACATCATCCTCATCCCGATTCCCTGAGCGTCCTTTACAGAAATTATTACCCTAATCATAACCACAAGCCATCCCTCCCGGAGAAAAATATCTACATTATTGTTATTACTGGTTAACAGCAACAAGTCATTTGATCACATCACAGTGCAAAACGAGATGCTATATAATTACACTTAACTTTGAAAACACTCCCCCCCTTTGCAAATCAGACACATATATTTATATATAATCTATGAATAAGAAGACAAAACAAGAGCTGTTCTTCACCACGCAAAAGCCAAACGGAGATTTACCTCAGCAGGGCATGCAGTAAAATAATCCCATCACCCTTTTGTTTGTGTTTACTGTTAGTGTGTCCTCTCTCTTTCTTTCTTTTCTGTGCCTAACGTGTGTTTGTGCACTGCAGTTGGTGGTGGAAACTAAGGCAGTGGATCTGTAGCTAAGGGTAATCCTGTTTTTACTTCCTCCATCTTCAGCGAGGAGCAGGGTTAGCCCGGGACAGCTGGTCAAACCCCGAGAAACCGATCCGCCGCAGCCGGAGCACATCTCCCCCGCCGGCCGGGCTCGCGCAGACGCCCGCGGGCGGAGGGCTGGCTGGAGAAGGCGGCGGTGGCGGTGGCAGCGGCGGCGGCGGCGGCCGCGGCGGCGGGTGGCGGGCGGCGGGGATCGGGGCGCGGGCGGGCAGGCGGACGTGCGCGCGCGCGTGTGCGGGGCCTGGGAGCGGGTGCGTGTGTGAGAGTGTGAGTGTGCGCGCGCGGGCAAGGGAGCGTGTGCGCGTGTCTGCGCGCTGGGCCGCTCGGCGCGCTCGGCAATCGATTACAGGACAAGTGCTGCCCCGGCGGCTCGGCGACGCGCGCACTCCCTCGCGCCCACCCGCGCGCCGGGCTGCGTCGCCCCCCGCCCGGCAGACCCCGGACGGCGAATCCCGCCCCCAAGGGGGGCCCAGGTAACCCGTGTCCGAGAGCGCCACCGTGATCCCAACCCGCTCCCTCCAAGTCATAATAAATCTCACGTTTTCTGCCGGCCGGGAAAGAAAGGTTGCCGCGGTAAGGGGAGGCTCATTTCGGACGCGTGAAGTTTTCTTCCCAACTGGGATTTGTGGCGAGGCCCGGCGACGGGAGCTGACGGCGATCCTGGCGCCCGACGCGGAGCTCCGGGCTGGGCGTCCTGGCCCGAGTCGGGGTGTGCGCGTGGACCCACCCACTCAGGCTTCGCAATAAACTATGCGATGCAATTCCAGTGAATGGCACCATATAGACCAGGACGCGAATCAGCACACAAGGATCCTCGGGAATGGATTGAGAAGGAAATTCAGGTCTGAAATGAAGCTCAACTCTTACTATTTTGGAAGTGCTTTCCAGTGCAAGTTTACAATTAGAGTATTTGTTTGCGTTTTTCTCCCCCAGGCAACTGCCACATCCATCAAAGTCGAAGGAACGCGCGTGGGTCCAAAAAGTTGTTCGGAGTAAAGCTTTGCCCATCAATATCATCGATTAGTTATCGCACAGCATTTTTATTTGAGAAGAACTTGAATAGATCGTCGTGTTAAGTGCGTGTTCTTGCTACAAATAGTAGCATTTAGCATTTTTCTTGACCACGTTTACAAAAAGAGGGAATAGAGACTTCTGTAATTAAAGGGAAAAGGAAAATGAAAGGAACTGAAAATACTGAACTGTGAGTCTGGGTGGCTTAAGTTTGAAAACACATAAAATTATTAGGACTGCCAAAAAGCATTTCTGAGAAACCATGTTACAGATTGTGGAGAAAATCAATGCTGGAAGTAGGCACTGAACACCTCCTTTCAAGAATCCCAGAAATAGTTGCTGAGGTTTTTCTTTCTTTTTTTTTATTTTTCCTTTTCTTTTTTCCCCCTGCTGAGGATAGAAAATGACGATTAACAATAAAATCATCAACTATCTCTTAAGCACCACTCTGTATGTCTGGGAAATTTTGGATAATGTCTTCAGATGTTTCAATGAGATAGGAATTCATTCACGTTGATACCCATGTAACCTGTATAATACTGTATTTACATTTTATAATGAATTACTTTTCAAGTTTATTTTGTACATCATATTTGTTAGACAATTGTAGCCAGTAGGGTTGTTACCAAGTTATGAAAAAAATGATAGTCGGTGCCATAGTGCAAACAAGCTAATCCAATATTCATTGGAGAGCAAATCATTTGGCAATGACTTTACCTCAATTTTAAGGGAAAAATGCACTTTCTGTGAGTCATATATTGGTAAATCTTTTTTTAAACCTGTCAATTAGTTAAGTAAAAGTCATATTTGGGAAAGGCAACATAGAATTACACAAATCATTTTAATCATCCCAAAACACAGCAAATATTTCAATCTTAAATTAGAAAAATGGAATGTTGATTCCTAGTATATAAAAGGTAACATAACTTCTCAAAATTGTTATAAATCACTCCTAAAAACTAAGCCTAAGTGTTTAAGTTCCTACAGTTATGGAGGTCCTTGGAAAAGAAATAAAAAATTGAAATTTAAGATGAAATGTCTGTCTAGTGAAAGCAATTTAATTCTTTGATAGAAAAAGAATCATTGTGAATTCTTAAGGAATCATCCTAAAGGTCCTCAAAACTTTACCACAGTGGATAAAGTCCTCCTCCCCTGACTGGCTAGAGCTTAATTTAGCTGTTTTGAAAGACTATCCTTTTCATGAGTTACTTTCATTGGCTTCCTAAACACCAGAGGCACACTCTCTCCCTCTAGTGGCTAAGCATTCAGATAGTGCTTTACTTTTGGTGACTGTCTCCCCAAGAATGTGGCATCTGGGTGGGGGGTAATGGCTCTCAGATTGTAGAATGGCAAATAGCCACTTGCGAGAATCAGACCATGTGGGAAAACTTGTCCCCTTTTTTAACATCCTATGTTCCTTTCTCATTTGCTGATCACAGTATGTCAACTTACCCCAAGGAAGTCAAGATTATATTTATGATACAGACTAAAACTAAGGGTTCTGTTTTATCCCCTGCCATTGAAGTCCGGGCACTGAGACTCACAATTCCACTTGCGGGGAGGAACCTTTGTATAAACTGCTGTAATTCACTTTGTTCACAGTTTTTCTCAACAGCATTGTTACAGTGGTTAGAGAACATTTTCCATCTTTTACCATAAACTACACTACACACATTTTAACAGTACATACACACTTAGACTATGCATAAAAATGCGCTAGCAGGGAAGTAGAGTACCATCCTCTTTGCCTACTGTATTCAAATGGATTAAATGTCCACTTTGGGGAAGGGGTTAGGAGATGGGGAGAAAACATACTTGACCCCCACCATTTTTCGCATAGCTGGTTCTTCCTGATCTTTTCTGTCCTATCCTACTGAAACTACACCTTCGCAGCACCAACCCCTATATTAGCACCTTGCATATTTCCTTCACTATATAATTTGTGAATATTTTATTCATTTCTTGAGATTTTAAACTTTTTTATTAAATTTATTGGAGTGACATTGGAGCATAGTCACATAGGTTTTGAGTGCACATTACTATGGTGCATGATCTTTGTATTGCATTGTATGCCCAACACCCAAAGTCAAATCATCTTCCGTCACCATATATTTGACCGGACCCTCTACCCTCTACCATCTCCCCATCCCCTTCTCCCTGGTAACCACCATACTATTGTCTATCAGTGTCTCAGAATTTCAATTTTATATCCCACATGGGAGTAAAGTCGTATTGTTCTTGGCTTTTTCTGACTGGCTTAATTTCACTTAGTATAATATTGTCAAGGTCCATCTATGTTGTCATAAATGGCAGTATTTCATCTTTTCTTATGGCTATCTCTATCCCTAATGAGAATTACACAATTTGTAAGTATTTTATTCACTTGTGGAGCTTTTAAAAGACAAACACTCCCCCACTAGAATGTCATCTTTTTTAAGGGCTGGAATTATGTGTGTCCTGCTAACAATTGTTTTCTTAGAACTAGCAAAACGTTTGGTGTGAGTTGTTACTCAATAAACATGTACTTTGTGGATGAATGTGGAACTAATCACATACCTACTTTCCGTGTGTTAAACTGTTTTCAAGGGACAAAATTGGCAGAGTATCAAAGATACATTCTCATTCCATAAAGAATTTGGTCAAATCTTGGAACATAAGTCATGTTACAAATATACTTAGCTCTGGCTTATGGTTTATGACAAGAATGTGATATGATATAAATTGGTTGATATAATATGAATTTTACCACTATAATTAGTAAAGGTGATTAAAATTATATATCAAATACAAATTTGAGTAAAATGCATTATATGCTTCCAGTTTCATAAACAAATTTTTATGTTAATACCTGACAATTCATGAAACAGGTTGATTATTAAGGAATAAAACATTTAATTCTATAACCACTAAGTGCAATTAGCAAAAGAAAAATTTGAAAAAGCATTGTAGGCAAAAAGTAAATTATGAAATATTAATTGTGTTTTCTTTGTATGGCTTATTTATTTGTTTTAGATTTAAAAACCCTATTATCCTTTAAAGGAATTTGGATCAAAGTTCATTTTTGTTTGTTCAAGGAATTAACACTGTGTTTTTACATTTGGGTTTTATTTTCAGCACAGGGTAGAAGAGGACAATTTGAAACATTTCAGTACTTTCCTAATATTGAGGACAAGTTTTGGAAATTATATTAATTATTTATTTAGGTGGCTTTATTGTTCTAGCTATAGAACATAATCATCTACAGTAGTTGCCCTAAAATACCTGGAGTCCCTGTAAAGTTGAGATTGACAAGCACACATAGGCACAATGTTTTAAAACTGATTATTTGTTTTATTTCTGTCAGGTGGTGGTGTTCTCTTTGAAGTGGTGTTCTCTTTTTAAGTGGGATGTGGAACAATGGCCTCCCTTTTCTCCTGTCGACCTAGATTGGCACTGTGAAGAAGCAAGGAAGCCAGAACTGGAACCATAGCCTCAAAGAAAACAATCTAAGATCATAAACCAGGCGTATTAATACCTGACGACTTTGCCTCCCTGACCCTGTTGATAGTCCAGGGTCTGTCTGGGTGGCGTGTGAGTCGTATGTGGTAAGGGTCTGCTCATTCTCTCCACCTTGAACAATGGTTTCTTTTAACAATTCCGAAGAGTGTCACTTTGCAATTAGAGATAAGGCTCTTGTACCTAAGAAAGGTAACATTATGACTTAACTTCACACTTTGATAGAATAATATCAGATTTCTTCTAGAGAACATGTTTTGATATAGAGCAGATGATAAGCTATCTCTATCCCAAATGAGAATTACAAGTTTGGGGAGTTAAACTTAGACCCAAGAGGGTGAAGACTGGAGAGGTTTCTGAAGAAAAATGAAAGCACACATTTTTAAAGATGTCACTAAAAGCTATCATGGTTGCTTTAACATGTAGATGTTTCAGCATTTGAAGAAATGTGTTCTATTAATGTACAAAGGAAGGAACTTTGAACTGAGTCAAATGTAGATAGCTGTGCTCAAGAAAACAATTCTAGAAGGCATTGGGAATCACATTCTTATAAGACACCCTCAAATTATTGAACAAAAGTTATAAGGAAGTTATTGGAACCTCCAATCAAGTATTAGTACAAGGAAAGAAAATAATTAAACTTTTTGAAAACACAGCTCGGAAATAGAGGTTAACAGGAAAAGAACACATGGTCTAGTGTATGTTAAGTTAGATACAGGATAATAACCACCACTATGGTTACTTGACTTTGGAGTTGGGAGGTGAAAACAGGACAGACTGGTCTAAAGATCTGTAATACCATCGGTTGGATTCTGCTGGAGATAACCATAGTCCAGTGCGGGGTGATGACAGGTTGCATCTCAAGGGGAATATTTGGCATGTAAACCAGTGCCAGAAAGACTCATCCTGTGAAAAACTCATGGAATTATGTGTTCAGTGTTTGTGAAAACTCCCAACTCTTTATAAACTAAAATCCTTTCACAATAAAGTCTAATCACATGTTTAAACAATCCTGTATAGATTGAAAAAAAATAGAAGAATGCATTAGAAACAGAGTGGAAACCTAGGGAACTAAAAGCAGCACAGGGATAGAAATTGAGAGCCATTTCCTGCTTGATAACCCTGAAAGAGGGCCTGTGGTGTGGCAGAGGGAAATGAATCAGAGAAAGGTCATTTACAGGTAGTAAAGTCAAATGTCACCTCCCCCAATTCTCATGACTTGTGGTTTAGAGAAAGGTTAGCTTAATATAGAGGTTAGTGTGGCATTCTGAACTATCTTACGACAAGACATGTGAATATGAGAATAACACCATCAGCGTCTCTCCCCATAGCAGTTATGTTCAAAAGGTGCTTCGAACTTGACATCATGGTGAGGTACTAGACACCTGGGAAAGTCCCACTTGGTAGACTAAGGATATCATCAAAAGTCCTATAAACTAGGTTCCAGAAACAGCTTCATTGGAAGACTATATTTGAAGTATGCCATTACTGAGACATCCTGTGCAGTACTATAGCAGTTTAGATAGTTGATTTAACAGATTTTAATGAAGGTGGAGCATCCGGGGGACTGGGAAAGCCATATATGTTGTCACTGTGGGCATTCTGTGCTAGATAAGCACGTTGCACGCATTATCTCTTTTAGCCCTCTCAGTCACTTTTAAGAGAGGTAATGGCCCCATTTTCACATGAAGAAATTGAAGCTTAGAGATATTATCTTGTCCAGGGTCTCACAGTGTCAGCGCTGGACTCAAAGGCATGCGTTAACTTCTAGAAAGCACATTTAATAGCCACCATGTTACACTGTCTCCTAAATAGTCAAATATGTTTATTAATCATACAAACCTGTTGCTGTAGTTAAATTCTTCTCTTTGGGTAACAAACTGTTGAGTAACATGCCCGTGTTGAACCACTTGAAAGGAAAACTGAATGTCCACGGCCTTCTTAGAAGGTTAATTGAATGTGTTATCAACATAGAACTCTACCAAATCCAGTGCCTTTCTGTGTGTGGAACATGACCTATTTGGCATCTAATACTTTAACATCAGATACTCATCTGTACCTACCTTGACCTCTTCATCAAGTGAGTGAGATGAGAGAACCACTGAGAAAGAATTAAATGATAACCACCCTATAAAGAATTGAGTAATCATAAATGGTGACAAAGAGCTTAAAGTTCTGGATACCCAAATATATTTGTCCACTTTGTTCAAAGGGAATCATCTCTGATTCATTGCTCTCAAAATATATGCATCATCCATCTCCCTTTGGTAAACACACTTCACCTGGATGTGCAAAGAATGAATTACTGATTTCCTGTGAACATTGTGACTTAACGGTTACGGTGCTCTTAAATGACATTTTGGATTTCAGGAAACAGTTTTTTTCTAGTGGAAAGTAGCTCTCAGTGTGTAGTAAAGGTCAATTTGTACGTTTTCTTCAGATCCCTCAAGCAAAGCCTGGGAGATGAGGACCTTTCTGTCAGTTTGAATTTACCAATAAAGTGATTACTGGAGTAGGGAAGTAAAACTGTAGTATTTTAATTAGGGGTTTTTTTTTTTTGGTCCCAGTTTGCATAGATAGGGAATGTTTGTTTTTAAGTAAAACTTCAGCATGTCACAATGCTGTTGAGAAAGTGTCAATAGCAATTAAGACATTGAGACCAGAAGAAAATTGGTGAAATGAGGCTCCTTAGGGGCCAGGGAAATAGGATCTAGGGCACAAGTAAAGTAATTAGCTTCAATGAGGAGAGGGGATACCTGTTGTACTAAAGAGAAGCAAGAAAGGATGGGTACAAATGCAAGGAAGGTAGTTGACATGATGAGGAGGATTTGAAGAAGGGGTCAGTGTTACTGACAATAAAGGGAAAAGTGACAATTGAACACTTAAGAAGAGTGAACAATCTTGAAATAGTTGCTATAAAGAATGTGAAAGAAACTAAAAATATGGAAAAATTGATGAACAGAATAAAGGTACCAGTTGAGGCCGGTGACCACAAATAAGCCACCGGCATTCTTAATGCTATAACCAAACTCACAGTCCAGCTGTAACCTTGGAAAATATAAAAGGGTTGATCCAATATAGAAATTTCACCAGGTGGGAGCTCAAAGACATGGATCAAAGAAGTTTAGTTTCATTGAAAATAAAATGCAGTCATGGACCATTGAGTAAGCTATATAGAGAAGGATGCTAACAGGGTACCAACTAATGGCCAGGAAAAGGTAGAGGGATCTAGAGACCTGGGATTTCAGTGAGGCTGAGGAACTCGGTCTAAGAGGGAATACTGAGTAGGAGATAGGAACATGTAGAGGACTGTGAACAAAAGCTTGATATTTCTCATGGAATATAAGATGCCAGGATCCAGAATAGAGGGTGGGAAATCATGGCCTTTAGCAGATGGATTATCAGAAAAGTGACAGGTCTATCAGGAGATTGTCTTGGGTCTTGGAGAATAAAGAAGGATACTGAACTAGTTGCTGAAGCTTTGAAGAAGGAGTCCCTGATAAACTGGAAAATAACAGCAAGGAGAAAGTGTAGGAAACAAGGAACATCAGAACTGGAGTTGCTATACAGAAGTAGAAATATTGTGAAAAATGGTTTGTTTGGAGTTGTATGGGAGATGCTGACCCCATTTTTGAATCCTAAACTAGATGAATCATAGGAAAATGAGTGTCCTTCACTTGAGAGGACTGTAAATAGGGTGACCATATCATCTGGCTTGCCAATAACACTTCTGACATAATTATTAATAGTACCCCCTTTTGCTCTTACAAGTGACCTGGTTTCTTTAAGTTATATGTTCATTCCACTTTAAGGAGGAGTGATGCCCTAAGGGAAGAGCTTTCTTTTAGGAAATACATGTTTGGGGGTTTGTTTTAATAAGCGAGACAGTATAGAATGGATTTGCTTGCTCTTTTTTTTTTAATTGCTTGAGAGAGGAGTTTCCAGGACTAAGTAGGAACAGTTTGGGAGGGGGTGGTGCAGTGTGACACTGAATCAGATAACAAGTAATATTTGAACTGAGAGTGTGTAAGAGATGAGTTGACTTCACTTAGAGCTCCAGTCTGCTATTTCCGTCTTCCTGTCTGTCCCCTTGCTGTCTGTTTCCTTTAATCTGGAATCAGATGGGTAGCCACACCTTCAGGGTCAAATAAAGGCTTCAGAATCCAGTTCCTGCAGATCATTGCCATCAAATGACTCCTAATTGGAATGATACCTCCAAATACTTGCTCCCCTGTGTACTTATGTGTTGAGTGGTTTTCTCCTGAGCTTTGGCAGATTCGGTTTTCTCTGCCAACTCAACTCCATTACTTCCTTCAAAATCAGGGTAAGAAAATAAGGCAGCCTAAGGCCTGTGGATAGTAGGAAGACTGGTTTATTCATCGAAGTCACTAGATATTGCCAAGCATTGTACATCGAGAGCTGATGATGATAGAAATAGTTAAGTCAGCTGATGACAATGCCAAAAAGAAAACTGAATTAACAACCTTGCCAAAAGCAAAATATTATGTCTCTGTTCACAACCGTAGGCTAAAATGCACCTACAAAGACCAATATAACATGTAACCATATTGGGATTGGAGATTCTTTTTAGAAAAAAAAAAGGTCCCACTTCTGCTAAACACAGAAATTCCCCTTACACCGTCTTCATAGGAGACCTTTACATCAATGAAACCATTTGTATTTCAGTCTGCAAATATATACTGCAATATAACCAAGGCATAAAGTTTATTGATGTAGTTTATAGAGATAAAGCCATTTTCTTCAGCTATGGACATTCATCAATCTCCTTGACAAATAAATATATAAGTTACAATAAGTGGTTTTCATTCATGTTCCAAAAATAGTCATTCTTACTTACAAATAGACTATTCTTAGGGGTCTTGAAAGTAGTAAGCTTGCAACATCAATTAAATATGAGTTATTTATTCAAAAATCTATACACAATTTTTCAGAACTACCTCATGATAAGAAATCATCCTCACTGCTAAAAACCACGGCTCACAAACTTGTTTTCTGCACCCAAGCTATTTGCAGGTTTAATATATTCCTATTTAGTTACACATTTCATTGGCTAGAAAATTCTAAGCTGTACTCACTCCCCAGCCCTAGGTTCCCATTCCATCCTAGGGAAGTATCAGAGTACAGCATAGGAAGTGTTGTAGCAGTTTGAAAATGATTCCCTAGGGCATGGTTTTTCAAATGTCAGGTTGCAGCCCACCCGTGGGCTTTATATTCAGGGTGTCATAACTACTATTTTTAAGAAGTAAAATAGAATGGAATAGAGTGTATCACATATGAAAGGGGTGAATAAAAAGGTAATTTCTGCTTTCTCAGATATACATATCTACTGGGATCTTCACATGAAATGTAGTTTTATCCCCTATGGATTGCATAGTCAGAAAAAGGGTTGAAAGCCACTGTTCAAGAAAACAGATAAATAAATTGAGCTATGTCACTTCATTGAAATATCACACAGTAGCTATATATTACTATATAAATCAACATGGATAAAATCTGAAATATGTATATTGGGTGAAATAACCAATTATAAAAATGTGCTCACATTAATTGTTAAAAACATTGAAAACAATACTGTGTGTTGTTTACTTACATATGTGTATGTGGTAAACGTATAATTAAATGGAATAGAAAGATGCCACCTTCAGAATAGTCACAACCTCTGGGTTGAGAGGGAGACGGATGGGGTGCACCTGCCGTGTCTGATTTCTTAATAATCAAGACTCTGGATGTCAGGAAACTGTGGTTCTGTTTTACTCTGATGGATTCACTTCACTTCTCTGGCCCTTATTTCTTCATACATGAAATGAGGGATAATATCAGAGAGTGATCAAAGTGTCCAGCTAAAAGGAGGGGTGGAATTTTGTAATGAAGATGTGTTTTAACCATGTAATATTCAAGCCACAGAATGTAAATAATTTGTCAATGGTAACCAGCTAGCTAGTGAAGTCAGGCTACACAGCATCACGTCATCTGGAGTCACAGTCTTTGTTCTCTACCCTTTAACTCTGCCTTTGATGAGAGGTAAAAGGACATGACATCATTTTATCTCGAATGATAAAATTAACATGTCACAGTTATCCTCATATCCACCACATAGAATCTGATTTCTTTGGCCTAGGGAAAAATGGCCCTTCTAGTGTCCCCAAAGAAAAGAATGAATGTGTTAGAAAGGCCGAATTTAATTACATTTGTGTGTATTTTTATTGTTAAACATTACAAGAAGTTGAGACCACTGGTTTCAGGTGACCTTCCAGTCTAGTCTAGCCATGCTTGTCTCAGATGATTGATGGAAGCCATGTCTGGTCTCCTGTAGATCTTTTATTTATAAATTGGGAAACAGGCTCTTGTCCCATTTAAAGCTGACTTGTGGTTACTGTTAGAAGTCAATTATTAATTGGTCCCCCAATACTGCCTAAAGGAATTTGCAATCCCAGTAGGTTCAAAGAACTATATATAACCTAAAAGAAACCAAGAAGCAAAGGGGGAAAAAAACATCAAGAAATTCTGGTTATAAAAAGCCACAATTGAACACAAAGCTTAGTTCTGAGCTCATAGCAACCAGGCAAAAGACACACTAATTGATTTAATTGTTTGGGAAGCCCAAACACAGACACAGAATTTCCCAGCTCATGGTCCAACAGGAATCTGAGCCAAGTGATACCGACAGAAGTGTCACTGGTGCCACAGTGACAAAAAGCCTTCAATCCAGAAGGCCTCAGGGTCAAATCCCAGCTGTACCACTTCATTGTTACTTCACAGTCGGGCAGATTCTAAATCTCTCCGTTTCCTCATCTGTTAAAAGTGTACAGTAATAATAGAATTTACTTCACAAGTTTTTTTTAATTAAATAAGAATTAAATGAGCAGATATTTTAACTGATCAATTCAAGGCTGAGAAGTGCCCTGTACCCTAGTTCGGGCTATATTGTGCTTCTTTAATGAATTAAGCAACCTGATATTCTGAAAAGCAGTTTTGCAGAGGACATTCTTAACTCAGTGTGGTTGCAGTTGAACAGATAATTACTGTAGTGTCATAAAAAAACATGTTCTTTCCCACTTGGATTGGAATATCCATTTCTCATGCATGGTCTTCAAAATGTAATCCCCCTAACACAGTATGTCAGATTCAGATTTTTCATACAGATCTCAGCCAACTGTAAACTAGCGCATCCGTGTCACTGCCCAGAAAACCTCCTGTAGCAACCAACCTCAAAATCAACCCACTCTCACCTACGGGCACCTACAGTACTCTGCAAACTAAGATATGACTCCCAAAGACTAAAAACTGCCCAGTTGTTTGTTCATCTTCACTGAAAGTCTTTAAAATGAAATCAAAGAGACAAAAAACTCTGTTTATAGACAACCACCTTTGTATATGAGAAGACAACATATTCCATCACCATTATAAGCAGTTTTAGTTCTGTTGAATCATTAAACCAAATTTTATAATATCTGTGCCCCTGAACTATGTTGCTACCATATATTATAAGTACATGCTTTGTAATTCCATTTAGGTTAACTGACTTAGTATCTACTATCTACATCAATGCTGTTTTCATTTAGCTCACAATAAGATATATTTTTATGCATATGTATCTTATCCACCTTACCATCTTAGAGCAGTTTTAGAGAAAGACCGGGTTCTCATCTTTTATGATGTTCTCGTTTCTTAACACAGTGATTTACACAGATTTAGTACTATCTTTTTTAATAAAAATTATCATAGAGATGGAATCCTTCATCAATAAAGTGGCACAAAATATCCCAATTCTGTGTAGTCATTCATTCATTAAAAAGCCATTTAATGCTTTTTCCTTTTTTTTTCTGTTTTCAAGTATCTATGCTATTTTTTTTTTTAGTTTAGGCCTTCACACTTTGTCTAAATCAACTAAGCTATTATTGTCTTTTGCACTTATTAGCGAACATTTCTTTGGTTTCTCCTAAATCTTTGTAGTGTTTATAAAAGCCTTGTCTCTTAAGTGTTTTCATTCCTCTTTTCTAGAAAGTATATTATTATAGTACTTCAGCTCTCACTATATACTTCATACATTGGTGTTCACTCACAGTACTGTATTCATATTATGTACTTTAAAAAGTGAACTTATGTCCTAAAATAGTGTTGACTTCCGTATGACTGCAGAACTAAAACTAGCATTGAAGGCTATCTCAGAAATATCAGTTACTTACTCTCATTTTTTTAAACTCAGGCTAGAGAACTTAATGAACTTTTAGTGTTTACGCTTCAATTTTTATTTGTTTGCATTTCTCAATGAAACTGACAATTCGATTTTCATTTGAATGAAAATGAATAATTAGTTTGGACATGAAATTGAAAGCAAAGTTAAATGATAATGCTACCACTCAATAGTAGTGTAGAATTCTAGCCCAATGTATCTTAGATACATTGTGTCTTTTACGTTCTCATTTAAAAGAGTGTTCAACAGTAGATTTCTTTAGAAGCAATATATTTTAGGAATTGTCAGAATTGTTATTTTACCTCCTTTCCACTCAGTTCATATAGTTCATTTAGCTATATAAAAATTCTAAATTTTTATTAGCAAATCTGTGTTGCAAGTTGGATTTTTTTACCTCAGGGATTGAGAACTTTATTATAATTAATTTCATTTTTATTTAAACTTTGATAAATTCTAAGAGATATTTGAGCTTTTCATGAGTGATATTTGAGAATCAGAAGAATTATCTTAGGAGGGTATCATCAAATGACCATCAAAGTATAGGATTAAATGTAAAATGAAGTAATGGAAGTGTTGTAATATATCGTATTTTGACACAACCCATTCATTTGATATATTGTTTATCTTATCCATGCATTTCAGGAGGTCATAGTCATAAACTTTGAATATCCTTTTTAAAAATCTCTAATAATTGAAGTAAAACTAATTGCAATGTGAAGAAATAAAATCATAAAAAATACTATAGCTTGCAGATTATTGTTACTGAGCTTGATTCTTTACTACAAGTTGATGTGTCGCCACCCACATCCATGGAAAGAATAATGTGTGTTTTATAAAAACTCTCCAATGCATCTGATAAAAAAGCCAAAAGATCTTTTCAATAGAATTAATAAATTATTGCTTAGATTTTTTTACCAAAGCAAATTTATCAAACCTTATCTAGCTAAGTGTAATCATAACAATAGAGGAAAATCAGAATCTCTCCCATTACCCGCTTCTATAATTGTGCATGCATAAAGTATGCTTGGAGCCTTTGAAAAGAGGGTTTGTACAACCAGAATACTAATTTTGTGAGTACTGTAATTTCACGTCTGCTATCCATGTGCAAGCTGGTTGTGCTTTGAGGAGCAGCTGAGACTTTATGGAAAACTTTGTAAAACATTCTATTTAGAAGCAATTCTTTTTCTTTACATTATGTGCTCTGGGTATTTTTTTCCTTTGTGTTTTATTTTGAGAACATTTGTATGAAAACAAGATCTTTGTTTCTTACAAGCACATCTGCTCTTGCTTCTTATAGATTATGAAAGTCTTACAAGCACATCTGCTCTTGCTTCTTGCAGATTATGAGAAGTCATCATCCTCTGTGACATCATAATCATTTCCATGACAACCAATTGAAAATAGAATTAAAAAGTTACAGTATATAGGGGGGAAATTGGGGACAACTGTAGCAGAACTATTTTTTATCCTGAAAAAAAAATTGCAGAATCCAAATGCAGCAAAGTGTTTATGTCAAAACAGATACATAATAACTTTCCAGTTTTTTGTACCTACTGCTTGGGGCACGTTCATGGGAAAGCGCCAAATCTCTAGCCCAGTGCCTTTAATTCCCTTGAAGTCAAAGAGCCGGTCAATTTCAATTACCCATAACTTAGAAAAAGAACAGAATTCTTAGGAGAAATTCTGAGTGACCAACGTTATCGTACCTCAAAGCCCTGTCACATAGTTTGTCTAGTGTAAGTTCAATGAGGGAAGAAATGAATGAGACCTTGGTGTTGTATGTTTCACAGTAAATAATGATATATATATATTATTAATATATATGTTATTTATATATATATATAAATAACAGCTGAAAGGATCCCAAAGCCCTCTACTTGAAATGGTTTTATGAGCGGGCATACATTCGCTCAGCCACTTCAGCGTTGCCACAGCTGTGGTGAAATGTGGCGGTGAGAGACCTCAGAACATAATCATGTGGGGAGGGAGCCAAGGCTGCTAAAGAGAACTGGAATTAATAGAACAGACTCTGTAGCATGTTCTACTACATCAATAGTTGTCAACATCATGAAGGTTTAGTCACAATAACTGAACAACCCATAGGGAAATATGTATTGAGTACTTGCCATGCATAGCACGGTGCTGGGGACTGGGTGTGATATTAGGGAGTACGCACACAATTGCTGACCTCCCAAGCCCTTCTCTGAGGTTAATGCCTAATTATTGGTATCACTTTTTCTTTCAGCACTAAAATATTTTTATTTAAATCATTTCCCTTTGTATTTAAAAGAGTTTTATTTTGTTTCATAAAATGTGTATGTCTGACATAAGCCACGCCAGCTTAGGAGCTGAGCCTGAATACTAAGGAAATTTGGAGAGAGAAGGCTCAGAAACAGCCACCCTCTGGGCACACCTGGATTCACATTCACTGCTAAGATATGTGATCTTGGACTTGGGTATGAAACAAGTGTCAGTTATATTGGTTGCCAACACACTACAGGGTGAATTGAAGATAGATTAGGAATGAAACGAGGGGCACAAGTACTAAGAACAAAGCATCTAAATTAAGGGAAGAAAAGCAAGGGTATCTGTCTCAGGGAGACGGGGTAGCTTTTGAGCAAAGGTCAGAATGGCAGGCGAGTCCAGCAGGGGGAAGCATGACAGGGTAGAGGTCTCACTGTGTGAATCAAGGACCCAGTCAAACAACTCAGATGTGGGACAGCTGCTCATGCAGTAGCAGGGGACGAGGCAGGAACCAACAGAGAGGGTCCAAAGTGTTAAACGTCCCACAATTGAGCACAGTTCATGCGTATGTGCATGTGTGTATTCGTGTATTCCCTCATTCAGTGTATTCCCTCATTCAGAATGTCTAAACATTCTATTAGACACACGGGTTAAGGAAACTAATAAAGTTGACCTTATGAGACACATTGCACTGGGTAAACCAATGAAGAATTAATTCAGCAAATAGACATATAATTAAAATGTGTACTATGTGTGATAACAGAAATAAACAAGGTGTCGTGATAAAGAAGAAAGGAGTGGGGGGTGGAGGGGTGCTCCCTAGGTATCACTGAAAACATAATGTTGATTTATTTTTTAATCTTCTTGACTGCACCCCTCGCCCCCAACCAACCACTGTGGCCCACAAACTTTGAAACTATAGCTGTTTAACATACACATCCATGGTTGGCCTTATTCCCAGGTTTTATCATCAACCAGTGTGCTCCCTGCACCCAGTGGTTCCCACCAACAAAATCTCCTTCACATCCCTGAATCATCCTGTATGTCTGTCCAGTCTCCAAAATCAGCTGACATCCTTAACTTCATTTCTCTCATCGCTTAAGCCTTCACGATGATAAGGTGTGAGTTAGAAGTCGCTTATTTTGAGGGTAAAAGTTTCTTTTATTTGCAAGAGACTAACATTTGTAATAAAGAGGCCCAAACATCACATGGGAAGTGTGTCTGTTGTTTAAACTGTTTGGTGAGATTCAAGACCTCTCTGAAAGTGCTCAGTCATCGCTTTGGAAGACTGGAGTCCTCTGCTGGCTTTTCTGCATCTGCCTGGCAGACAAGGGAAGGAAGAGAAAGAGCATGATGGGGGCTTTTTATTGGCCAGGCACAGAACTGCTGGGCATCCCTTCTGCCCATATTCCACGGGACACACTTCAGTCACATGGCATACCACACTAAGAGGAAGTGTGGGGGATACCGCCTAACATATTTCCCCCCTGGTTTTGGTGAGTATAGTAACATATCTTTTATTCACCTGAAACTCCATTTCACTCTTTTTCCCCCACAAAGAACTTATCCTTTCCCCATGTGAGATCACCCAAGGCCCCATCCCCGTCACAGAATCTAGCTCAAAAAGTCCAGGATCCCCAGACCCATGTGGCCCTCTCAGGTCCAGTCAGGCCCAGCCTCGGGGGTGTGGGACTTGTGCAGTTGCACAGGTTCTCACACTCAGGCCACTGCAATTGATTTAATGCTGTGTTCTCTCTGTTATGAAATTACTAATCATTTTATCTTTAAGCTTGTGTTTTGCAAGTGAAATCCTTTGCAAGGATAATGGAGCACACACACAAGCAGAGCAGGTATGCGCAACACGTGCAATCTGCCATTTCTTGCTACCCCATTCGCATGAGCACAGGATTCCGGTGGGTTTATGATGCCTGGGAGTTTAGTGATACTCAGTGTGCCTGCAAGGTAAGCATGCTATATCTAGGATTGAGTAAGCAGGGTACCGACAGCCTAGAAAAGTCAGGCTTTCTATTTGAACCAAAATCTTGCTTCAAACACAGAAAGAAGATAATGGTGTTCTGAGAAACACAAAAGACCAAGCTACTGTATTATACCCTTTTTTCTTGTGCTCTCTTTCCCTGGATTAGCCAACCATTTACACTAAAATGATGCCATAGAAGGAAAAGGAAAGATAGAGCAAGTATAGTTCCTTCTTTCATTCCATTCCGTGCTCATCTGTCAGCCAGAGGTAGAGAGGACTAAGGACACGCCGAGAATAATAAAATAAAAATAGCAAAATAAAAACAGTGGAATTAGTTCTATGTCGCATTTCCTCTGTTCTGGAAGAACAAATGCATGTATAAGGGACGAAATAAGAATTGTATAATTTCAGTAGTTCCACATTTGACTCAACTGTTGTGGTATTTCCATTTAAAACTGGCAATGCACAATAGAAACAAATAATAAAATTAAATATTTATTTAGGATGACATTAAGTAGCAAATATAAAATACAATGGTAAGTCAAACATACTGTTAAAAAAAGCTAATGCTTTATAGTATAGTGCTTTAATGGCAAGTTTTTCCTACTTATTGAACAAGGGGCCCCATATTTTCATTTTGCACTGGCTCCCACAAATTAAATAGCTTTCCCTGGGTCTGGTACTCTATGTCTTTTCCCCAAGATTACTGCAATAAAAGCTTCCAGTTAGAAGAGGAAAGAATAAAATACACATAGCAGTCAGTGACCCACAGATATTATTAAATCCTCTGGGTAGATACCATGAAGGGTGGCTACGGAAGACGTAGACAATTTCTTGCTCTGTCTCTGATTCTTCTTTCTGTGGTTCTGGGCTTCTTAACCATTACCCCCCAAGGAAATATAGAATGATTGTTGAGAAGTATTCTCTCCTTGTGGATTGTGCTGCATTCTTTTCTTCCTGTCCACAGGGAGTCACAGCTCTCACCCCCCTTTTTTAGCCCTGGTTTATGGTTCCTTTGGCACTACTATTTCTTTTATAAAAATTTTTAAGCTCCTGATCTATTTACTTTCTGTTAGTTCCATGTGCCAAGGTTTTAAAATAGTCATTAAACTTGCCTTATCTTTGTTTCCTCATCCCCATGTTTTCCCTTCAAGTGAACAGCAGCTACCTTGAGGCAACATGGAACAATAGCAGATGGAAAAGTACCTTTCTTAACCTGCTGTTTACTGAAGGGCTGAGGCGTTTGAGAAATCTCAGTGGCCCTTTTGTCATTCTGAGCTATTTTTTATTTCAGGTCCCACGGCTGTCAACTTTTCAACCAGGGAAGGCCCTTGACCCCTGAACTTTCTACTGTTGCCAGTTTCTGCTTGAAAATCTGCCCAGACTCACCTGAGTGCATGTGTTTCTTGCTGAAGTAGTGGCCAGCACACGATTGCACTCACAGTTCCCCCTACTTCCCCTAGCCCTACAGACTCAGGGCCTATGTGGTCTGCCTTCCAGGCTCTCTCATGACAGCTTACTGAACATTTGCTGCGATACACAGAAATCACCCAGCGTCCAGCCTGCCCTGTTGTATTTTCCCTTCTGCTGGCCAGTCACTGAACCAATGCCAGTTGCTTCTGGATTTTGTAACAAAAGCAACTCATGTCAAAGTACCTATTACTCTACTTATCGAGAAGGACAGCTGCTGTAACTAAACACTGAAACCCAGTGCCTTAATATACTAAGATGTGCCTTTATTTACATAATATGTTACTGTGGGTTTATGATGAGAGACATACCACGCAGTGATTAAGAGAGCCAACCAGGTTCCTTTCATTGTAATTATGTTATTTTGTACTACCAAAATTTATATTTTTGAAAATCATGGTTTGAAATTTTTTGTTGAAGCAATTAAAGGGTCTGTGTAGAAGTTTTTGGTTTATTTTAATACTTGTATTTGGTAGCTGTCATAGTTGAAAAAGACCCCTCCCAATTAGAGGTGGAACCAAATGGAAGAAATATGTATTTGCCTATACTAAAAAAAAAATTCAATTTTCAATCTTATTCATAAATCTACACAAAAATGTGGTTTAATTTTTATTCATAAATTTAAATTTTCCCTGATGTCATTTAGTAGTTTTTCAAAGTAATCAAAAGATTGACCATTTCATTTTTGACAAATGCACTTCAAACTCACTAAAATATTTTTAAGCATGTCAGAAAATTATGTTTTTAAATGTTCTAGATATCAGCATATGTGAGGTGTTTTTAAAGATCACAGTTACTTACACCATCTTAGTTATAAAATATGCATGTAGTAGAAATCATCCTTCTCAAAATGTCTCCATAGCATGAGGGTTTTTTTTAAAAGCAGTTATTATTTCCCTAATTGTTAAAACATGACCTCTACCCTAAAGAGATTGATTATTTACATTTTTGCTGCATTCTATTAGGCAGGACAACCACTAGTTATCACAGGAAAATATGACCAACCAGAGGCTGATGGTCAGCAGTGCCCTTGGGTATAGCGCATTGAGGTCAGTCAACCAGGGTCCAGAGGACAGTTAAAAGGGTTGAAAACTGGGTCTGGAGGAGCCAGTGGAAGGTGCACCCATAAAACCACTTACTCACACGCAGACGGAAAGTGAATGAATGAATGAAAGGACATAGTCAAGCCCTCCAGTCGTCAGCTCCTATCTTTCCTCAGAAAACTTCCTATTATCATATGTGGTATAAGACGGTTAGAGTCTCTGATAGGGCCTCTTTTCTAAACAAAGACATAAAATTACATGCGACACAGGAAGACAAATTATTATTGTAATGGCACAAACCTAGTTCAGAGGATGCCGCTTAATATGACAGCAAAATGGACCTGCCAATGGGCCCCAGAATTAGCAGACTCACCCAGCGTAGGCAGTACTAGACTGGATAGACTGACAGTGTTGGCTTAGAGGGGTGCAGAGACCAAAAGTTTGACTAAGAAAGTCCTTTATAAGAGAAGCAAAGTGTGAGAAAACAATGTCCCCTTCTACTGAAATGATATTTAACAAACAGATCTGGTGAGGATGCCAGCATTGACCCATATATTAAATGTCAGCATATTTTAATGTATTTCTTTTCAGTTTTTAAAAAGACTTTATTCATTTTTATTTTATCTTTAATTTATTTTTTTTAATATTTTATTTATTTATTTTTAGAGAGGGAAGGGAGGGAGATAGAGAGAGAGAAACATCAATGTGCAGTTGCTGGGGGTCATGGCCTGCAACCCAGCATGTACCCTGACTGGGAATCCAACCTGCGACACTTTGGTTCACAGCCCGAGCTCAATCCACTGAGCTACACCAGCCAGGGCTCATTTTTATTTTTAGGCAGGAGGGAAAGAGGGAGAGAGGGAAAGAGAGAAACATTGATGTGTGAGAGATACATTGATGGGTGGCCTCTCACATGCCCCCAACTGGGGACCTGGTCCACAACACAGGCATGTGCCATGACTAGGAATCAAACTGGTGACCTTTCAGTTCACAAACTGGCGCTCAATCTGCCAAGCCACGCCAGCCAGGTAACATATTTCTTTTTAGATCAAAATGCATATGAGTACAAGTTCTAATGTTTTCTTACTTTCAACCTAAGAGATTTTTCTGTAGACCCCTTAGGGTACATATACTATACCACTTTTGATACCATTGGGCTAAAAAGTAGACTGTTGGACCACTATTAAACTATTGGGCCTAGATAATAAGGTTCATGCTAGCTTGGTTCCTGGTAAATCTCCTGGCCAAAGGCAGGAAGAATCTCATAGCTTGTGTTTAGTTTTCCTTAAAACTATGTTGACTGTCTTCAAAGTGCACCAGAATCAGCTTGGCCCATTCCCCTCCCAGTCAAACTGTGCATCCATCTTCCACTGAACAGGTTCTCTGGGTCTTCGTGGGTAGCTCAGCATCCACCTGTCACCACCCTTCAGCGCTAAGCTGACTGGTATTGACAGTCTGTCAGCCTTAGAGTCATATACGAAGGCCAACACATTATGTCAATGTACTTAGGTCTTTTCTTGATGCAGTGTGAAGGTTAGAAAAACTTTTGCTTTTTTATCTGCTTAATCCTCAGCAAATCAGGCAAGAGATTTTAAAAAGAAATAAAAGAAACATTTTTATGATGTCATTTATATGATAAACAGGATTTTATGTTTGTATCCAATGGCTTCATAGTACAAAGAGGACCTCAAGCAACAGAAAGTCTAAAATGAGAACCTAAATGATATCTACATGCTCTTCTACTTTTTTTTCCTCCCAGAAACCATTTTTAAAATAAACTTTTTAATTTTAGAATAGTTTTAGGTTTATGGAAAGGTAATTGTAAAAATAGTATGAATGGATGTAGAATTTACACTGTGTCAAACATATTTTTAAAATATTTGTTCATTTGGTTGGATTAATTTGCTTTTAATCTTTTTAAATTATGTGCACTTAATGTTACTTTAACAGTTCATGAAAATAATTCCAAGATTTGTGTAAAAAGATACCACTTCCATATTCCAGGAATTTTATTTAGAATAAGAATTCCACTTAATTGTAATAATTCAGATATCTCTTAGGCCTCTGGCCTTCTTAACTAGATTTAGGAGAGTTTAAAACTGCCCCTCTGGGCAACTATTTTAGGAGCTGATGAGCATGCAGCTTCATTTAATGTACAGCTTGTCATTGATATCTCTCAGAGACTAATAATTTTTATTTATTGCTAAATAAGAGTGAACCAGGTGTCTACTGGAGTTCCTTGTCAGTCCCAGAAGAAGAAAGGAGATACATCTTGAGAAACAGACCAATCTCTGAAAGGCTAGGAAAGTCACCAGTTTTGGGGATGAGTTTGCAGTAGCTTAAAAGCTTGTTGCCCAATAACCCAAAGAAGAGAATGAATGAACTCAAAAGGAAAGCGTGTGACTGCCCCTTTGCCACTCAATGTCATACCTTTAGGACATAAGCTTCTTGGGGGCAGAGGTCCTAATTCCCACATAGAAATGGTGCCTGGCACATGGCTAGCACTCAGTCAAAGAAACTTGGTGATTTCTACTCATTGTAAAGATTAAGAAGAGGCTGCTGGATTCTCAACAGAAAAGAGATGCCTTAGGAGGGGGAACTTCATAATTTAGCTTTCTATTTTTAAACTTATGGATTCTGCAGGAAAAAACATACATAGTTCACGAACCAAATGAGTCAACAGTCCAGGCACAGAACATGGGAAACCATTTCTCATCAAAATCTAGAACGTCCAAATGATGCAGTGTGCTGTAGAGTTGAAGAGGGACACTGGTTAAGGGGGGGATTCAACTAAAACGCCTTGTCAGTAGAGGCCAATAGTGAGATCACACGTGGGCAATCATCCCACCAAGGATCCTCATTACCTAGGACGGCTTTGAAGCTACCTATAAGAAGGGATAGAATTTGGTGTCAAAATTTTGTTCAATGGAGAGTTCTCATTGTTTTTGCATTATGAGATTTCAGGTCTTTGGACACTACTTGTTGCAAAACATGTTGATATTTCATGTAATAATTTATTGACATGCTTTTGGGGTCAGAGTGCAGTATTTTGCAGTTTCTACGTGGCCACCTAGTCACATAGGAATTCCTTAGAGTAATAGATTCACTTTATGTTATAGATATCTGATAATAATATTTAATATTTCTTGAGCAACTAATAAGTGCTCAGTAGAGTGCTAAATACTTTGCTCTAATTTTAAAACAACCCCATACAGTTGATAGCATTACAATTTTCATTTTAAAGATGAGGAACCAAGTCTTAGAGAAAAGTTAAGAATCTTGCTCATCCTTACACATCTAATAAGCCAGATTCAAATCGGATTTTATTGATTCCAGAGCCTGCAAGCTTGATCACTATGTTACATTCATTAAAAAACTGGATAAAATCACCCTGTGTGCTTTCTTTTTACATTTTTCCATATTCTGTCACTAAACAATGCAATTTAAATAAAATGTATATAGCCATATGATAGGAGATCTGAATTGGGGTCTACTGTCTTGAAACCAAGTATTTCTTCATTTACTTCATTCATCAGTTTTATGCTATGTCCCTCTTATATTATCAGCACCATGTAGTGGATGCAAATAAACAAACATAAAAGATATAAGGACCCTGCCCTTAGGGGTCTTTTATACTTGAGAACAAGAGCCTATATATACATATGACAAATGAAATAATCGTAAACCATATGATAAAGTTCCAACTGAGTGGTCAGAAAAAATGCCATGAAGTCCAGAAGAAAGAGGGACCACTTTGCTTAAATGGGCAGGGAAAGTCTTATGGAGGTGGAAGTTGAGGGATTCTTTTGAGTGAGTAAATCTGGGTAAACAGAAGTAGGAGTAACCTGATTCTACACCTACTTCTTCCAACAGGAAAGAGAGTAAGCAAGATTACAAGGCAATAATAATCACTGATGTGTCCGTGGGGTAGTAATTAAGGCAGTTTAATTAGAATGTATAATTTGTACTTTGAAAGTCTTGAAGGGCCAACCAAAAGCAGCCAGGGAAGGGAGCTGGGACTTACTGAGGGGAGAATGGGAAGGGTTTACAGGAACAAATTTAAAGGACACATGGACAAAAACTAGGGGGAAGGTGGTAATGGGAGGGAAGTGGGGAGGGTTGGACAGGTGGGCTGGAATTGGGGTAAAAGGGAAAAAACTGTACTTGAACAATGATTAAAATAAAAACATAGAACAAAAAGAAAATATACAACCTCATTATAAATAAGAAAAAATCAAAATAAATCCATAGTGAAATACCAAAAAAAAAAAAAAAGAAAGAAAGTTGTATCAAGAAGGGTCAACTGGACTAGAAATAGAAGGAATCAAATGATTAAGTTCTGGACGGAGGGGAAGAGGAGGCACAGTGGGAGTGGGGCAGATGGCAGGTGAGTTTATGGTGAAAGAGGAACAGGATCAAGAAAGAGATCTTGGTTAGTCTGAAACCTGGGAAAATGCCATCCACGAAGAGTCAGTCGTGTTGTGGGAGAGCTGTTATGGAGAAGACACATATCTTAATGGGTTTGAAGAAAGCAATGAATAATAAATTTATTATATAATGTGAGCATTCAGCAAAGAGTTTTAAATTGTTGATGATGACACCAGTTGTAAAGACCAAGAATAAATATGAGCCAGATTCTGAAATTCTGAAACTCACAAGGGAGGGTCAGTGTTTCCTGGGCTGGGAGGGAAGGAAGTGCCAAAAAGAGAGTAGGAAATACAGAAGGGTTAGACAGTAGTATTGGATGTTCTAAACATAAGGAAGAAAAATGGAATAATAGTGAGTGATGAGTTAAGGATATGAAGGCCCATGAATCAGTCAATTTCACTTTTCCTCATTCAGTGAAAACATGTAATCTTCAGACTAAATACATGCTGTGATATTTTCTGAAAAAAGTCTCAAGGGGAGTGGGTAATGAAATAAGATTAGAAAATTATAACTCCATTTTATTTAATATTCAAGTTGATGACAGTTATAAATACAGAACTATGCACAGAGGTTTTATATCAGTGACAGATAGTTTTATAAACATAGTAGGAAAAAAATGGACTCGCTGTGGGAAATAGAAACAGGTAAGATAGAATTAAATTTGAGAGTTGGGAAGTGGTGGGGAGGGGGCATTTTGGACCTCAGATGGTTAGTGTGAGTGTAACTGAACGAAAATAGAAGTTCAGCTGCCTGCCACCACAAAAGCCAAACTCGTGAGGCAGATGCTGGTGCAAAAGAAAAGAGGTTTTATTCAAGCACACACAACCTAGGTGGATGGTGGACTTCCGTCACAAGACCGTCTCATCTTCCTGCCCTGTTGCGCGTGGGTCACCGGCCAGCAGTGACCACGGAACGCTGTGGATGGCTCGACGATAAACACACGCGAGAAAAAACACCACATGCACAGAGACAGACCAGTTTCTGTGGGGAAGTAGGGACAGAATGGCCACCCCCGCAGTGGGGAGCGCGCCGATTTACCGTCCATACCTGCTTTTATTGGGCTCATTTTGCATAATAATTCAGGTAAAGTACAGTACTCATTAGGGGGAAGTAAGGAACTATAGAAAACAAAGAACTCTGCCGGTCTATTGAGTTGGGGGTCAAAGAGCTATAAGACTGAGGAACAAAATAACTTCCTCCTAAGACCCTTCTCATTCAACTGAGAGCATTCTAAACAAAGAAGGTTTCACAGTAATTTACATATTCTTTCTTAGGCCTGATCACCCTGGGGAATCCGCACTTCTCAGTACGGAGCTGCACCACCCTGTCATTGTTTCAGGCTTAGGTGGAGCAAGGGAACTAAGGCAACTGAGAGATAAGGAGATTTTCTCCCAGATGCTGAGAACTCAGGCTATGTCAAAGCCGAGGAGCGAGGGTCCATCACCCCCTTTTGCTGCAGCCCCCCAAGTCCTTCTTTTGGGGGGGGCCTCCCAAAGTGATCGTGCCTGTCTTAGGTCGTTCCCCCGTGGGGAATCTTACCCGTCTTTGGCTAACCGACCAAGTTTTTGGGGGTTCAGTCATGAATAAAGCAGCAGAAGCAGCATTCCTGCCAGGGAGATAAGCTTTTGTCTCCTTGCTGGCTTACAGTTCCAAGGGCGTTCCCTTAGCTTTAGCCTAGGCGGGGGTTTCAGCCTCTGATACCAGTCAGGGCGGTTCCCAACACTGCCCTGGCCTGCAGTTCTTCCTGGGATAGCGAGGGCAGGGCTTTTTTTCCTGTCCAATCACCTTGCTATCTTCTTGTGCACTTGGGCCCTAACCATCGATATTTCTAGCTTTCCACTGTCAGCGTGAGAACCTCCCCTGACACCATCTTGCCCGATGGAGGAGACTCCCCAGGACTCCGATTGACTGCTTCACGGCAACACGAGTAAGAGGAATTAGGGGCAGAAGTTAGTTCAGAGATCTCAGAAGACCGTCGAAGACATTACCAGGCACTGGCTGTTAGGAGAGGCAAGACTCTTCACCAACATGGCTCCACTTGGGTTAGTTTCAATATCTAAAAGGTAATGTTTCATAGCATGTTAAGCATCCACTTTGGTCAGGTTTCATTTTTGAAAACCTTAACTTTGGGAGCTTGCTTGGGGAAGTAGGGAGAGGAAAGGAAGGGCCTGGAGATTTGGAAGTCAAAACAACTCGACCCCTAAGAACAGCCTTCTCTGCCTGAACCTGAAAGACTCTGGGAAACTCAAAAACCTGACTGTTCCTTATGTCTTCACTACAGTAAATGGAAGCCACTGGTGACCTTAACTTACTAAGAGTTTGGAGTGCCCCCTGAAAGCATCAAGAAAAGAATGAACTGTTGTATGTTTATTTCTTGCTTTTCAAGTGTCCCCTCCAATGCCACTTCTTGTGTCAAGAGGGGGTTGTATATGGCTGCATGGAGTGGACAGTAGTGATCCTACTTAGTTTCTGCCTTGTATTCTTTTCACACTGACCTAATTTATCTAGGAACCACCTGTTTTGCATGAAATTAGGCCAGTCCAGCTCCTCTAAAATTGGACTATTGTGAGTAAATGTCAGTCTGAGTGATAAGCCAAGTGTGCCCTTAGAACAGAGATTGGTTCATGAACGATGGGTCCTGTGGACCGAGGCTTAAGCCTACCTGATATGTGGAATTCTCCTGGTAAGAGAGGTTATCCAAAGTCACTAGAGGATGTAGATGGTTCAGTTAGAAGGAAGTCTAGGACTTCAGTTGCTCTTTGGGTAGAAATAATTAGCCAATTCATCATTCTCTTATTCCTTTTTTCTCTTAGCCATACCTTTTTATTGTGGTTATTGAGAACCATTTTGTAAGCATAAGGTTAACAAGCCTTAGATTAAATTTGCCACACAAAGAAAACTGAAGAGAAAAACAAAACTGTTCTTTGCGAATGCCACAGAGCTGCTGGATCAAGCTTTACCTGCAACTGTCATACTAGTAAAATTTTGTGTTTTCGAGTCAATAAATTCCCCTTACTGTCAAGGCTACTTAAGTACCATAATGGAGACACCTTTCCCGATTACATTTATACCCATCTACTAAGACATTTTATTTTGTCCATTTATTTGCATCTCAACACAGGCGGTCTCTCCCTGAATTTATTTTCCCACATTTCTTATCTTTCTGCACAGACACTGAGCTCCTGGAGGGCAAGGATTGCAATTTTCATATTTCCCTGTTTCTCCTAGTTTTCCAAATATGGCTTTGCAGTTAGTAGTGCTTAATAAATATTTGTAAAATGAATAAGTCAAACTTCTGCATTTGATCTTATTAGTACCATACTATAGTTGACACATATTAATAATTCTAAAACTGTTGAATCAACAGTATAAAACATCATTATTTATTGTTTGATGTTTTGTTTATTTTCTTGTTTCTCTTCCCGGTTATAGGGAATGCTATAACAATGATTTGGTTTTTTACTTTCTTCCCCATGGACCACAGAAATTCCTAAGATGCCAAGACAGTTCATTTAAAGTTCTAAAGATTAGCAAGAAATGATCATTGCTATCTGTTCTACCGAGGTAACTCTAGCTCAAAGCTGAGTATGTTGACATAGCTAATGCAGCCTTATCTAGGATAAAGAGGACATTTGCATTGAGATTTGGGTACACTGAAGATAGCCCACAGTTAAATGAAATCTGCCTCCTTTTCAATTCAACCTTGACTCTTACTAGATATTTGACCTTGGCAGAATTAGTTTGTTCCTCTTGGTCTCAGTTTTCTCATCTATAAAATGGAGGTCATTATCTTGTCAATCTTATAAGATTGTGATAAGGATTAAATGAGTTAATAAAAAAGCAAGGCACATAGATTAATTTTAGTTATAATAAATAATAAATACTATTTTTCTTCTCCATTCTCCCCTTCCTTCTTATTGTTCTAAAACATTGTGCTGATATTGTTATTACCATACAATTTGGGAAACAACTGCAGTTTTTTTATTTTCATGTAAAAACCAGTATTTCTACCTTCAGGTGCTATAAAACATTGTATTTGCTGCTTCTCAATTAAAAAAAAAACAATCTTTCCATGTATGCTGTAAATAAAACCTGCCTGGACTCTTTTTTAGTCATATGTCAATATAACAAGTAAGTCTACATATTTAAAAATTAACAAATAAGACTTACCCTAGAAGAGAATACCAAAGTTACAAAAAAATCAAATAAGTATGCAAACATAAGGTGATTTTTAAATAAAGTAACACACAACAACCTTTAAACTGAATTTAACAATAAAATGTTTTTAATTCATAAAAGTAGATTTTTGAAAACTTAATTTGATTTTTATTTTGCTTCCCTTGTGTAATTACCTTGTTTTTAAATGTTAGCTGAGATAATTGTATACATTCATGGAGTTGTAAAAATTAACACAGAGAGATCCCTTACACATTTTGTCCAGTTTCTCCTAATGGTGACCTTTTACTAAAGTATTGTATAGTATTACAACCAGGATATTGACATTGACTCAACCAGCAATTTTAGATTCCCAGTGTTACTTTTCCTCATTTGTGAGTGTGTGTTTATCACAGTTGAGATACTGAAGAGTCTGACAATACACTCCATTGCAGTCCTTTCTGTACATACATTTTGAACTAAAAATAATTTAGTAATAATTTCTTACAATGAATGAACATGCAAATTAACCTTGTGCATCAAGTACCCCAACAATGCTACTACTAGATTACAAGGGACCAGATTTATTTGCAAATGGTCATGTGCTTCTGATGGAAATTTCTTTGAGCAACACTCATTAACAGACACATTTGGCTCTGTATACTTGTACATGTACATACATTTCTCTAGCATCCGCACATTTTTATTTTTCCATCTGGACTATAAGTGAGAATATAAGAACTCATTCATTTATCTACTCCACACTCAATTGTCTTTTACCTGAACTACAGAGATCTACTCAATATTATTACCATCAAACCAGTGACTTTGTTATCTGGCTTAATCAACCCAAATTCTTAGTTCACTTTTTATACACAGCATTTTATCCATGTTTATCAGATGTACATGACATTCAAGTCCATTTATGTAAAATATTAAAATATAAATTCATACTATATTTTCTTTGTATTTTAAATAAAAATGTTTAAATTATTTTAATATAAAATATTCAAGACAAAAAGTATACCTAGATGATCGATATCCTTTAAGAATAAAATTATGTAGTCAGGGATACCTACAGGCCAATAAATAAATTGATCAGGTGTGAGAAATTACAGAGCCCTGGAAATTTATGGCAGCCAGAGGGAACTCTGGGAAGGCGAACCTAGACGATGTGCTGCACACCGTAAAGGATGTCAGTGCAAAGCGTTCAGGAAGGACTGCAGAAGACTCTCGCCTCGCTGTGCTCCCTTCCCTGTCACCCGTTCTCTCAGCGGAGACCATCTCTCCAGGTTTCTTTCCCCAGGAAATGGAAATAAACCCACTATTTGTAAGTGATGAAATATTGATCATAATTTTATATTCATTTCATGTTAAAATCTATATGTAAGTGCTTCACTGTTAAGTTCAGTTTCTGTAGGATGGTTCAGTTCCAAAAGCAGCACCGAAGAAGTTGCTGCGAGTGCCATGATAAACAGTATTTATACCACATCCTATAAAATGACGGAGGTAACGTTCTCGGTCATTTTGGGAGGGGCAGAGGATGGCGTTGAGCCCTCACCAGAAAATAGCTGTTGATAAGTGAATGGTCTTCAGGAAGAACTACTGCAGGCAAAGTAACGGAAAGGGACACAAGCATGGGTGCTGTGGTCAGGATGCAAGAGCTCCCGGCTCTGTCCCGGAGCAAGCAAAGCCCTCAGACTCTCAGTGCCTGAGCTTCCTCATCTGTAAAATGGCAATCATCATCATCATCATCATGACCATCATCATCATGATCACCACCACCACCTACTTCATAGAGTTGATGTGCAGGTTCAATTAGCTGACGCCTGGAGAGCATGTAAAACACCTATGTATGACCCATGGACACAGACAACAGTGTGGTGATGGCCAGAGACAAGTAGGAACCCGAGGCTGGGAGAATAGGGGCAAAGCTGGGGTGGGGGGAATGAGCACATCTTCAATAGTATCAACAATAAAAATAATGAAAAAAAGATTCCCAAGTATATATTAATTTCTCAATAAATGAGCTGTGACCAAACAAGACATATTTTTTAAAGTAATCTCAGCTTTTATCCTGAGTTTCTGAATGATGTGAAATGATACTGAAAAATGGTGTTTATAAGTGTTAAGAAAGCAATCTCAGAGATCTTGCAATAATACTCGGAGATAATCATTGAGAATGAGCTGATTTTGCTATTAGAGTGACTATTTTATTGTCAGAATGAACAATGAGCAGCGTGACTTTGTATATGATAGAATTACATGAAACCCAAACAAAAATTTGCTACCTCTTTTCCCTATGCTGAGATTTTGGAGCATTGCAAAATTTTACAGCAATGAATGTCATGGAAAGATTGAGGTAAAATAGGTATATAGGCTGTTAGCCTTAGTGTGATATTTCCTCTGTCGTATCTCTACTAGACATTTCCCAGCACCTTCCTAAATGTTACTGCTTATTTATCATATGCCATATGTAATACCAAACATGGCATTGTATTGATCAGCCCATTATGTCTTTCCAGCTTGTCCATCTACTCTGTTTTGATGGTTTTACACATTAGCTCTTTTGAATAATGGTTTAATTTCATTTAGAGTCTCCTGGTGCATACTATTTCTCGAGAATATGTTAGACACTTCAGTAGGCTGTTTGGCCCAGTAAGTTCTCTCTGGACAAACAGCAGCAGGTTTTTCTTTTACCTGCTGATCACTCCTTACTCTCCTTTGCAAGCTTTTCTCCCTCTGCCTGCCTTTTATAAGTTTTCTTCGTATTTTTGTTCTCGGTTCTCTTCAAATCCTAATCTTTATGGTCCGCTTGGATGATCTCTTCTTCAATAGCTCCAATTATAATCTATTGCACAGGTGGCAAACACAAGGCCCACAGGCCAAATCTGGCCCTCCACTGTTTTATCCAGCTTGGCACCTTGTTTCCATCTGATGGCAGTGCAGAGTTCCTTGCCCCTAGTTAAGGAGTAGTTACATTTATACAGTCCTAAAATTACATCTGGCCCTTTGAAGGCAACCGCAAGGCTGATGTGGCCCCTGGTAAAAATGAGTTTGATACCCCTGATCTATAGGGTAAATGACTCCAAAGTCTAAACCACTAGACTAGTCCTCTCTATTACGGGCCTTATGATAATTCCATATGGATGTCCTTTAAACTTATCATAACCACACTGAACTAATAATCCCCCAAGCCAACCTATTGGAGAGAATGGCATAAACATGTAAATTATTTCTAGCTCCTCACTTCACTGAACTCCCATGGCCAGCCACCAGGCCGTGATGAATTCATCTTATAAAAACTGTCTAATTAGTCCTTTCCTCTCCATCTCTATTGCCACTGCCCTATTCCAGGCCATCAGTCTCCCTTGCTTAGATTATTGCAAATCTGCCCAAATGGTTTTCCTCTACCCAAAACATTCTCCAGGGATACTATCAAAGTAATCTGCTTAAGTGTGAATCTAATGATGCCATTCTTCTATTTTAAACCCTTTGATAACTTTTTGCTCCCAGAATAGAATCAAAACTCTTTGACTCCTAAGGCCTTTCATGACCTGGCACATCCAAGGGTCAAGATGTTTGATGGTACAAGCATAAACTTTGAAATTATGCACCTGGATCCTAACTATCCATCCATCCATGCATCCATCCATCCACCCATTACTGAGTAACCACCATGTGCCTCTGTGAATATAGCAGGGAAGAAGGTAAACAAAGCTTGCCCTTCTAGAGAACAAGTGTAACATGTCAGGTAATGTTGGAGTGCTGGAGAGCAGTGGGTGTGATGAGATTGGTATACATATTTAGTGGCATTCAAAGATAGAAAAAAGAAGGCAAATCTCCAAGGTAGAGGAGTATTGAATAGAGTTATACACTTCTTAATAATAGCAATACATTTTGAGAAATGCTTCATTAGGTGATCTAATGGCATAGCTTCCTACACACCATGGCTACATGGTATAGCCCATTACTCCTGAACTACAACTCTTTGTTGCATGCTACTATGCAAAACAACACCAGATTAAGTCAAGCACAAGGGAAAGTGATGTAGGCAAGGAGGTGGGTCAACATGAGATGCATGAGGCTGCTAATACTGGAAACAGCAGACTGTTTTACAGCAAAGATGTTTTATGAGTAAAGAGTACACTATAAAATAAAAAAGTAATACAGTAAATAAATAAACCAGCAATGTAGTTGTTTATTATCATTATCAAGTGTTATATACTAGATATAATTGTATCTGCTACACTTTCTATACTTTTATATGACTGGTGCATCATAGGTTACTTCATGCTGGCATCAGTACAAACAGATGAGTAATGCATTTCTCTGTGACATTATGATGGCTATCATGTCACTTGGTGATGGGAATTTTTCACTCCATGGTAATATTATGTGACCACTGTCATGCATGCAGTTCATTGTTGACTGGATGTTATGTGAAGCCTGACTGTAGACATTTTTGTATTTCCAGCTAAGATTACCTAGAGACTAAATGTCTCTGTGGTACTTTCAATTTTAAGTATTTTAATAACTAAGAGAATCTCTAAGCTGCTGTTTGGAGAAGAGACAATGAGGAGGAAACAAGAGTGGAAGCAGGGAAATGGTTAAGAGACTATTGGAACCATCCAGGACACAGACCTTGTGAGTGGTGACAGTGGTCGTGAGGAGCAGCCTGACTCAGCATATTTCTAAAGTAAACCCCCCAGGACTTGATGGATTGGATTTAAAGGATAGGAGAAGAGAGAAAAACATCATGGATTACATGAAGGTTTTGACTTGAAAAACTAAAGCAGTAGAGCCATTCACCGAGATGGAAAAGAACAAGAAAGATCCTATTTCAGAGGGGGAAAATCAAGGATCAAGAATTTGTTAAGTTGCCTGCCTGGCACCTGTCCAAGTTAAGATGTTAAGTAGGCAGCTGGACATGGCACTATGGAGTTCAGGTAGATAGTTTTGACTGGAATATAACATTGGCTGTCATTTGCATATTGTTCTTTTAAACATTTGTTTCTTTATTTTTTAGAGAGAAAGGGAGACAGAAAGAGAGGGAGAGAAACCTCGTTGTGAGAGAGACATCAATCGGGTTGCCCATCCCACTGAGCCACGCTAGTCAGGGCCGTATTTGGTTTTAAAGCCACAGGACTGAATGAAGATATGGGCCAATGCGTGTTTATCAGGACCGTGGTAATAAAGCATTTAAGGAATGATGGAATGAAAAGATATGCTATCAGCAGATCCAACTACTCCTTTCTACAGGACTAGCTCTCTCTAATTCGCCACAGTCTCCACTGCCCACTTGGCTGTGCATGCGGACTCACACGGGCTCCATTCACTCCCTATATTCTCCGCCTGGCCCTTTTGACATTGGAGTTTGTGCAACAGGAGTGGTCCTTCTTTATGAGTCCTTTTCATTTTGGTTATTTGCTCCATGCTGTATTGCATGGTATTTGTCTCAAATGTCCCATTGCTGGTGAAATCGTGTCATTAGCCTCCACTTGCTGAGTGAGGTCCAGACAAGTGTCAGCTGCGATGGCAAAAGGACAAGCTAGAAATACTCTACTTTCTAAATATGCTTTTCAATGAATGTAAACATTATTTTTCATTACCTTGAAGTTATTTAGTTGCTTCATGTTGAACTTGAGGTTGGTACCTGTATGTAGCTGCGGGAGAGTGGGTGGGCGACTCAGAAGGTGTGTTTTCAAAAGAAATTACTGTATTGCCTTGAATAATAATATACGTGTTTCGGGTTATCTTCTTGGGGAGGACAATATTGATATACAAGGAATACCAATACATTAGTTTTGATAAGTTTCAAAGTTGAGACCAAAAAGTTGGAAGAGATATCTAGCCATGACTGGTGTGACTCGGTTGGTTGGCTGGGTGTCATCCTACAAAGCAAAAGGTCACTGATTTGATTCCCTCTTAGGGCACATGCCCAGGTTACGGATTCAGTCCTGGAGCGGGACTTGTAAGGTAACTGATGGATATTTTTCTCCTCCTCTTTCTCTCTCCCTTTCCTTTTCTCTAAAAATAAATAAAAAAATCTTAAAAAAAAAAGAAAGAGATACCTAAAAGTAATTTTCAAGATATGGGTAAAAAGACTCATTTTACCTTAATTTTTTTAAAGTAAAGCAATAGCTTCAGATACAATAAAAAGAGCCACAAAGGTAATTTATTATAGAAGTGGTTCTGTGTAGAAAAATTACATTCCAAACTGTCTGTCATGAACCAGAGTTGTCAGCAGGTGAATGAAAGGATCACAGGGTTACAATTGGATGTGAAATGTTGCCTGAATTAATTGCTCTCTCACTAAGGACATAAGGTCAGCTTTCAGCCATATGCTGTAATTTTTTAAGTGATTTTTCCTCATCTGGAGGATATATGAAGTATAACTAAAAAGCAAAGGAAAATATTTCCCATTAAACCCCAAATCATTACTTTATAGTCAAATAGAGGCCATAATTTTTCTTTTTTACATTTTTATCTCTCTCTCTGTCTCTTGTTCTCTCTGCCCCACCTATCTTTCCTTTCAAGGGTTTACCTGTACTATGATATTTTTCTTTTTCCTGCAGAGCACAGATATAATTTCCTGTGTGGCACTCAATATCCCTAAGACCTAGGATGCCCCTTGAGAGGTATGGTACTATTTTGAGGTAAGTTACAGCACAAAACTGCATTAGCTACCTCATTTGTAAAAATCATCCAATTCCCAGATACGTGGTAAGCAGTTGCTGGTAAAAGCACAATCCTAATGGTTTTCATAATTGTTGTTTTCAAAACCAGAAATAATTCTGGCCATGTTGCATCCCCCTTTTAAGACTTTAGTGGTAAGAAAGAATTCTATGTTTTGTGAGTTTTAGTAGGATTATATTTATTATAGTTAAACATTTTTACTGCTGTGTTTTTATAGGAGAACAACTTAAAGAAATCCATTTCCTTATACCGGTTTGTGAAACACTAAGGGAACATATGTGCATTTGTGTGCCTCTGTGTGTGTATTTCCACTTTTATTAGCAGAATGCTGGAATGTATTTTTGTTGCAGATGAGTCCACCCGGAGTATGAGAATGTGTCAGCTAGGACTTTACAATGCCTTTAAAAGAAGACACCATTGTACCACTTGGTTTACATCTTCCAATAAAATGTAAGGTTCAGTGAGAGCTCTCCCAGTTAATTTTTAAGTTATTTTTGTCCTACTTGAGAATAACCTTTGGAATTAAATTTTCTGCAGTGATTATTGGTCTACACATTAATTATAAACTGCTTGACCTTAATCAATTTCTCTTCTATCTATCAGTCCAAATTCATACTTAGTTTTTAAATAACTTAAGGAACCTGATCTGATTCATGCAAAACTTCCATTGACTTCTACCGCACTCAGTGAACTTTTGTCAGACATCCAGAATCTAATTCTTTGCTACATCCCAGAATACAAACTACAGACGAGAAACTGGTGAACTTTGTGCCATATAGCAGGTTAATGATCTTTTAATGTTTTTCCTGGTCCCAATGGGATTTTTTGATAAATATGTAGCATTTATAATGACATTTAGATTCCTGGTAGATAAGCATTAATTTATAATATATACATATACTTAATGATTGTATTATATAAAATATTAACATTACCATTTATTATCATTATTGTGATTTTTTCTAACATTAGTTTCTAGGCACCTAGTTAAATGGAGTCTGGGTACAGAAACAATACATTCTGGCTGATTGTTCATTCCTAAAATATTTAAACATAATTTTAATGGTGATACTGGGTAGCTGAAAAACATTCCTCATGTGGATGGAATTAAAGATTAAAGATCAGCTCAAGGTGGATGAATCAAAAGGAAGTTACCAATTTCAGGACAATGGCGACATAGGAGCCCATAATTCTACCCCAATCATACAAGTGCCCTGTGATCAAAGTAAAGAAATCACAGGCGGTGGAGTGGGATGGGGTGGGGATTCCTTATTTTGGAAATGATACCAATCACAGGCCACAGTCAAATAATTTCTTCCAAATCGAGTAGAGTTGAGAAGCCAATGAAAGGAAGATGCCATTTCTTTAGGGTGTAGCAATCTTACAAAAAGGGAAGGAAATTCTCTCAAGCGCTGCCAGTATCTGAGGGACCCAGACCAGAGCTGCAGGTGGACTCTGAGAAAGGGTGGGGACTTGGAGCCTCTTCCCCAGCACAGTTCAACCACATTCCTAGGCCGGCTGGCATCCCCGGAATGCAAAGTGAGTATCCAGCCCCTCCTCACTTCTGTTGCTCTGGTCTGGCCTTTTGGTAGCTTCCTGAGGTCCCTCCTATAAAGGAAGAGGGACAGGAATAAGGAGACCAGAGGAAATGGAGAAAAAGGTATCAATCACAGGGCAAAACATTAAAAATAAAAAAAGAGGAAGCAGCATACACCACAGAAAACTGAAACTAAGTTGATGGAGAAAAGCTCACTGTGTCGTCAGTTACCTCGGGTTCCAATCCTGAATTGCCAGTCTCTGTGTGCTCTGGAGCAAGTTTCTTAACCCGTTTGAGCCTCAGTTTCTTTATCTAGCACAAGAGGATAAAGAGCACCTTACAGGTAAGGGTTATAATATATCACTTATATAAAAAGGGTCTATGACAACACCTTGTACGTACGAAACTCCATAAATGCTGATTGCTTGTGTTAAATTAAATAATGTAATACATTTAGTTTAAGTTATTAAATTAAATATTGCTATTATTAAATCTAAAGTAAAATGTGCATAACTAATTTCTTTAAAAGATAAACCCTCAAATTAGGGTTGAAAACAGTGTCTGGGATATTTCAAAGAGAGATAAGGGAAGCAAAGTGGCTCAAAGTGAAGAGTCAGAGGACAGTTTGACCCAACCACGGGGTGCAGGCCCTGCTCTTCATCCCTTAACTCTGGCCTGTGGCCCCAGCTACAGAGTATGGTGGGGAAAGGGACAGAGGGAAGGAAGCTTGTCCAATGGGGAACATACGGGGAAATGCAGGGGTAGTGTAACCCTGTAGCAGGAAGTGGCTCCCTCAGAGCCCCTGGTTCCGCCTCTGAGACCACTGAGTGACAGCATCAGGGGCCTCTGTGACACTGTGTCTCTTTGGCTAAGATTGGGCTCCAGACGGGGGAATAAGGTTATCCTGGAGAATGAGGGGAGCTGGGAATCTTTGGCACCTGGCCTCCCTGAGGTACAATCCTTTCCCCTGAAGTCCTCTCCCAGGTGTGATGAGACTTCCTTTTATAAATCTATCCTGTGCCAGAAGCTTGGAATGCACCCTGGGCTTTTGGAAGTAAGTGGAGGCAGATTAAGGAAGAAAGGCCCTTCACTGTGACTTTTAACTGATGTTTCCCTTCAGGGCCCTAAGGCTTAAGCCTTTATTTCTAGAAGAATGGGGAGAGGAGGAGCTAGTCCCATTTGTTGCTAAGCAACCAAAGCTTTGCAGGCCACGTTCTCAGGTCGCATTTGCAGCTATTGAGAATCAGTGACAAGGTGATGTAGCAATGCAGGGAGAAGCCTCTCATTTCTAAATTTCTGGCTCTGTATTTTGTTCTCAAGAACAGAATGGATTGAAAGCCTATCAGAGTTTTTCCTAATGGTATTTTTAGAAATAAGCCAGTCCCCAGGAGGAGGAATACATTTCAGAGTCAAACCAACACAGCAGGGCATCTTATCTTTCCATGCAAAGTGCAGGCCCTGGACAAAGAACACCAAGAATAAACTTAACAAGAAACATATACAACCTGTATGAAGAAAAAACAGAAACCAATCAACCAAATTAAGGACATAAAGGGATATCAGAATGAATGGGAAGATATTATTTATTCTTATTGGGATGACAGCCATTCTAAAGGTGTGAATTTTCTACAAATGTATTTGTAAATATAATACAGATCCTCTCTCTCTCTCTCTCTTATGATATGACAATATAATCCTCATTTATCTGGAGAAATACAGGGGTAGGGATCCTTAGAAACATTCTGAGAAACAAGAGTAATGAATAGGAATTTACTGACAACATATTAAGCCGTATTGTTAAGGTGTGGCATTAAAACAATGTACTACTGTGTGATGCCAGCACGGAAATAAACAGGCAGGTGAAGGGAAGAGATTAAAGAGTCCAGAAACAGATACAAGTGGGAATTTAGCAAACACTACAGATGACATTTTTAAAGTGACAGGAAATGAAAGTAGATAAAAGACTCTTGCTTGAGGAGGCTCAGAAAATCAGGTCTGTGGGTTTAAACATTTGGGGACATGGACTCAGGGCTTTCCTGTGCAAGTTTTATGCTGTCTGTAGATGGAATGTGGTGACTGAGGAGGGTCCCTGCACTCATGAGAAAGAGTTTGAGAGGCACCCTGCCACCAACTAAGCTTGTCCCCAAAGTGCATGTCTTAACGTGGAGGTTTATGTCTAATGTGGAGAAGGGTGCATCAGATATTTTTAAAATTGTCAAAATTAGTTCTTTTTTACAAATATTATTTATTTTATTTTTTTAGATGGGGGAAGGAAGGGAGAAAGAGAGCAAGGAAAACTTCAGTGTGTGGTTGTCTCTCTCCCTACTGGGGACCCGGCCCAAAACCGAGTTATGTGCCATGACTGGGAATCGAACTGGCGACCCTTTGGTTTGCAGGCTGACACTCAATCCACTGAGCCACACCAGCCAGGGAAGAACCAGTTCTTAAGATTAAAGAAACTTTTAATTTTTCTCGTTCTTACTATATGAAGTATTTTTTGCTTACTACATGAGGTATTGGTCATGTAGAAAGCTTCAGAGTTGTTTAGTTTTATTTTTAAGGGGCATATTTGATTTTAAAAAATCTAACATGTCCGTATTATATATGGTATAGAAAGGCCCTGGTGGGGCTGGGGCTTGGTGGATGGGGGAAAATGGGGGGCCATGGGGGACACCTGTGCTAGTGTCAACAATAAAAAAATTATAATAAATATTGAGACTTCCTCTTTTTTTAAAGAAAGTTCTTTCTTGGCAATCAATGTTATACCTATATTATATGACTTTTTCCAATTTTAAATGTTTTCTTTCCTAATAAGTGAAAAGTATATTGAAAAATATGCCAAGGTAACTTTTTATGGTCTGAATACTCATTCTGTTGTGTTGATCCCATAAGGTACCCACGATGCTAAAATTTCCATGCTGGCATTTCAAATAGGAGTGAAACAGCAGACTGAATAATTTTCAGCAAGCCCAGTGCCAAATGCTGAAAAAAATATTTTTATTTATCATGAGTCCTTTTATGCACCAACACATATGACTTTTGCATTTAGTACTAATGAGAACATCCACAAGAAAGGAATGATTATCAGGTTTTGATTACACATCACACTCTCCACCACCCCCATTTTTGTTTCTGCTTTTCTTTTCTTTTTTTAATAAAAAAGTACGTGCAGATTTGCAGCCACATCTTCAAGTGCGCTTTCCTACATGGTCGATGAAGTGTTAGGCAATAAGGAAGCAGCAAGAAAGGCTGAGGACTCTGTAAGAGAGGGAAGGCGTCCCAGGGAGTGAAATGTAAGGAAATACAGACCCCGTGGAAGGTGGGATCCGAACCCTGGAAACCAGAAAGAGAAATGCAGACAAATAAAAAAGGCTGGAGGATGGGACCTGTTAAGTGCCAGGGAAGGTTAGTATTTGGAAGTTCTTCCTTCATTCACTATGATCCCTGTCTCTCCTTTCCCCTAATACATATCCAACAGAAGTGCTTTGCTTTTTCCTGATGGATGTATTATTTTAATTCATGACATTTTGAAGCAAGTGCTGTCCTGAAAATTTCTGTTATATGTGTACTACATCTTAGAAAGATAAAAATTATTCCTTCAAATATATTATATTTAGATCTAACATCAGCAAAGATTTCAAAAGAGCGATCAAAGCAATGTCCTTAAGATATCAAGATATTTAAAAAGAAGCAAAAATATAAGAGTAATTTAAGCCATTCAAAAAGTAAAATCTGATATGGGAAGAAGTATACATTTATACATTTTGAAAGATTGTAACTGAAGAAAATCAGAAGTGAGATCTTATGAAAAATTTCTGAAAATCTTATTTAGTCAATAAATATGTTAAATGGGCATAGGATTGAGATCACTCTTCCTGTTTCTTAAGTTATATATTTGTGCTTAAAGAAATCTTTCCCCCAACAAATTTATCATAAACATGTTGCACTAAAATAGCTTAAGGAATTACAAAAAAATTGTATTAAAATAAGCATAGGTACATATTATTACTGAAGAAATATTTAAAAGCATTCAGTAAAATTAAATAATGTTTATAAATCAGCTTGGTAAATTTGTTAACATGAAACCTAGTCTTTAAATTTTTTTTAAGTTTTAGGAGATCACATTTTCTCAGTCCATTTATAAACTGCCTTTTAACGGGTAGCTTAAAAAACTTTCCACTTTATACTCTTTTTTTTTAATGTGGTAAGGATGTTAGCAACTTCATACATTTATGATCAGTTTTCTTACTTTTACTATATTTATTTAATATATATATAACTTGTTATTTAGAATACATACTTGCCCTTTGAAAGCATTTCCAAATGATATCCACAGATTGCAAAAATACAGTTTCTTCTTTTGAGGTAATTAACAAAGCTGTTTTGTAAAAAAAAAAAGTAAAATACAAGCTTTATAGAAGGGAAAGTTTCTAACTGGAGAATGTCACAAAATGTAAAGGTTAGATGGAAATAACTGTGATTATGTATCATAAACACATTGTAAGTACTAATGAAAACATGCCAAAGATAATGTTTATGAACTCAAAATCATTCCTGAGAATCAATGGGTTTTAAATAAAATTTAATTGTAAGTGGCTACATTTTCTTTTTTAATCTAGGAAGTAACAGTGCTCTCAGTCTGAGCATTTGGGAATATGACTTTATATCTTTGACTTTTGCCTTGTATTTGCATACCAATGAACAGTGTTCAAAGCCCTCTCCTGTGTTTATGTAATTTTTCTATTACATAACATTGTTCATTTGAAATATCCTCCTCACCATTCAGGAGTGGAAACTAAGTGTTATTTGTTTTATCAAACATCATATATAAACGGACTCTAATACCCCAGGTACTTGCTAGACTTTGGGGTTACAAAAGACACTGAACATCATCCTTGACCCCAAAGATGTAGCAACAATGACCATGGAGTATGAACATTGAAAAGATGGCAGCATGTGTGGGGTGTGCTGGGAATGCATGGAGAGAAAACAAATGCAAAATTGGATCAAGAAAGGTATCTTAGAGAAAATGAGGGCTGATCCAAGTATCATGGATAGTCATTAGACAGGCAAAGATGAGCAAGCAGTGAAAGAATGAGACTTTTTTCCTTAAGAAACAGCAGCCTGGGCAGAGACACCAAAATATGTCCATTTTGAGAACCACTAAAGAACCCCAGAGGCCCATTTGTGTTGGGGTGGGAGAGAGGGGAGGAAGTGGTAAGGGATGGGATAGGAGAGATATCCAAAGGCTAGATTATGATGGGCTTTGTATACCATGTTAAATGGACTTCATATTGAAGAATGTGGAGAGCCAATAAAACCCACCAGGTTTGATTCTTTGAAGAGATCTTGTAGCTTGGGGAGGGAGTAGAACTGTAGGATGGTGAGTCTTTTGGAGAGGCAATTATGATAAGCCAGATACAAAAATGATAAGGGTTCGAACCAAAGTAGCAGTAATGGGCATAGAAAGAAATAGACCATGTTAAGTTTATTAAAGACATTCAACTAGTGATTTTCAACCTGAGTGCCACAGGAGACACACAGGTGTACCACAGGACGTTTTAAAACAGGCAATACTTGACTATTTAGTCAGGGACAATGACCTCTTTTCTCTGTGATTGTCAAATAAAAAAAATGACAACAGCCAACACAACAATAGCTGCCCAGTGTAAATGAGTCAAAATTATATCTATTTATTTTTTCAGATTGGCAAAAAATACATTTTTGGGTGTGCTGCAGAATTTTAGTAATTACAGGTAGTTTATATGTGCCATGAGGTGAAAAAGGTTGAAAACCGCTGCATTAAACAATTGCTGAATTTGGCAATATGTTTCTATAATTCACAATGTAAATAAGTCAAAGTGAAAAAAAATGCAAACACCTAGTTCAGATGTCCAGAACTACTTGTTAGGTGCAACACAGCAATGACATTTTAGAAAGAATGACTGTAAGAATAGACAAGAAAGTTTTCAAAAACTAATAAAGAAAACAGGAGACTTATAAGACATTAAAACACGATAGCACTGCCACAATAAAGCAATGTGATGTGGATCCAGAAAGTGCCACATCAGTGGGACAAACCTCCAAAACAGTAACAACAAAAGGATGGATGTCCAAAAGCATCGTAACGAAATTAAAAGGTGAACAAACTAGTGAAATGCATTCTCCATATAAGATAATGGATTTATTCATCCCTTTAATGAATAAAAATGTCTTGCAATTACATAAAAAATGGATATAACCCTGACAAATGATAAAAACTTCTCCAAATGTAAATAAGTGGACAATAAGGAGATGCTTATTTAATAAAGTCCCAATTTATTCTCATGTTAAGAATAAAGCCCAAATTTATTCTGATGTTTAAAATTATAGCAAAGATATGCCATTTTTACATATTGAATTACCAAATAGTAAAAAAACGGCCTCAATCCTGAATGAGTGTGTGGGGAAGTGGCCTGGTTCGTATGTCCCTCATGCCAGTGAATACATGAGCATGAGCTGCAAAATCATTCTGGAGAGAAATGTTGGCAACATGCTTGAAAACCTTCAAAATATGCTTTGACACAGTGATTCCACATATAAGAATGTATCCTAAGGAAACAGGTATGTGAAGAAATGTCATGTCTTTGCCTGTGTTCCCCCATAGCAGACCCTGAGACAAAGTCCTGTGAGTGAGTCCTTTATGGGAGTGATCCCGTGGAGCAGCGGGGAGGTCTGGGGAGTAAGGGAAGGAAGGAGAGAGAGCAGCCCAAGGATACCCGATCAATTCAGTCTCTGTTTTGGGCAAGAGGGTGCTTGATGCGTCCAGGCTTTCCATCCATGGGGAAAGAGGCAGGACTTCGGTACCCACTCCCATGTCCCATTGGGCAAGAGTCTACCCCCGAGGGAGTTAACGTGACCACAATTCCAGGTTGCACAGAAACAGCTCCTCTCACCCTCCTAGGGTCCCAAATCCAGCTTCAATGTCATTCTACCTGGGCCTGAGGTGAGGGGCTGTCAGGTTGCACCTGTCTGAACTGATCATTGCCCTCAAATTGCCTGGACTAGAAGGTGAGGAGGATCACGGGTGATACCCAAAAAAGCCCATCCCTAGCAACCCTGAAATCTGCTTGTGCCCCACATTGTATAGACCTCCCTACCAGGGAGGCTACCAGGTTCTGGGGCCTTCATTTTTGGTGAGAATAAGTTGCCCTCACTTCTCCCTTGAAAAAGGAGAGGTACAAGTAAAATTTGCCAGAGAACCCTTCACAGTGGAGAACAATCTCAGTCACTGTAAAGACAATATTGGAAGATGAGTAAAAAACAAGCAGACAAAAAGAAGATCAAACAAAATAAAACGCCTTGCAGGTTCCGCGGACACTGTTTGTCCTTAGATTGTCAATGCTGTTTATCATTCCCCTTCTTCACCAATTGAAGATTTCCCTTCGTCAGAGTGGAGAGGGATGCAGTATAACTAATCTGCCCCAACCTGGCTGGCTGTCACCTCAAAAGAGCAGTGCTACATCATCTGTCACTCTCTGCTGACAGCAGTTTGGTCCTTCAGCAGCGGCAGCTGGCGGGTCATTCCTGATGAGAGGAAGGCAATCCTGTTCAGTTCATGCATGGTCTCCGTCACTGCCACTATATCCACTGCATTCCTAGCACTGGTCTTACTAAGGAGAGGGTTGAGGTGTTATCTCAGGATAAGTTGTTCCATTGCATGTGGTGGACGTGTTCTGGTGGGCACTGAAGTTGGGTACAGATCCTCATGCTCTGTGCCCAGTAACATGCCTCTGTTACACTTTCATCTATTTTCTTGTCACACGTGTCACACTTGCTCATTTTAGATCACTGAAAAACCAGCTTAACCATTTGCCGCTGTGTAGGGCTCACTAAATATTCTTACCCAAGGTCACTTTTCCTTCCATAGGAATTAAACAACCAAGTGTACTCTCACCATCTTCCCATTGCAAGCATTTCCCTTTACCTGCGTCATTAGATTATCCCCAAGTGGTGCTATAATGCAGCAGTGAGCCATTTATTATAAACATCAAAATATTGTATTGACCCATCTGTCAACCAGACACAATTACTTTTCTCCTCCATCAACTGGGCTATAGGGAAGACCCTCCACCACCATAAAGCCATAGGTTTGAGATGATTGAGAGGTATCAATGCAACAGGGTGGTTGACATGGAGTATCTGGGCCGAGAGCTCCTACTTAGAGAGGATACTGTAGCCTGCTCCAGATCAATGGGCCCCTGCAAACTGTGCAGATGTAGCAGGCTTTTGAATTTTTATGGCTTTTATCATCTAAACTTTGACAGTCGTGGGTATTTCTAGGGAATCAGCTGCTCACCAGGTCTAGGGAATACCTGCTCATCAGGCATCACAACAGTGTGATGTCATTTACAGAGTAGATGAGTTAGTAACCTAACCTCAGAAATCGTGTGGCTTCAGTTCTGCTGCATTGCGTTCATAGAAGCAGTCAAAGGCCTGCACCCCCAGATCTGAACCCCCACCTCTTGATAAGAGATTGGCAAGTTTATAGAATACCATGCAGGATAAGAAGTGGTCACCTTTGGAAAACATAATCTGTCACATGCATTCTCTGGACTTGCACAATCCCAAGTTTTTATTTTTTTATTTTTATTTTATTTATTTATTTTTAGGAAGGGAAGGGAGGGAGTGGGAGAGAGAAAGAGAGATCAATGTGCGGTTGCTGGGGGTTATGGCCTGCAACCCAGGAATGTACCCTGGCTGGGAATCAAACCTGGGACACTTTGGTTCCCAGCCCGTGCTCAATCCACTGAGCTACACCAGCCAGGGCTTACAATCCCAAGTTTTAAGGAACCATCCTAGCAGAGTATTGGAACAAGCTTTAGATATTCCTGACAAGACTTTTATTCCAACACCTTGGTTGTACATGCCCACGAGCCATTCCTACATGTCTCCTGAATCTTGTACATATATAAATTCCATGTCTACAATCCTTTGATGCTTAAGCTAATTCTCTCAAGAGCAGGGACTGTACATGATAGTCAATCAGAGAGTTAATTCTGGTTATTGGCCTGGAGGCAATGATGCATTTCAAGGGCCGGTCTTCCATCACCTTGCAAAACAGCGGCCTCAGGTGATGTCATTGTACTTTCTCTGTGCAGGAGAAGCATCCTTTGTTCTGGCAAAGGGATTGCTTCAACCAAATGGCGGGTTCAGGAGAATGTGAGGGTTTGAGATTCTCAAGCTTTTCCATCTAAATGCTCTTATTTCAGTTCTCAGGTCCAAACCTCTACCTACATGGGCCCTGACTCTGATATGGAAGATCTGTCCAGATGTTGCCTCATAATCTGCTTTAAGCTCTGCCACCTTTACCGTTGTATCTTGAGTCTCATATTCAGCCAAGTGGGCCCTGCAGCTGGAGGAGATGAGATTCTCCATCAAAGACACCACAGAGGCTGAATTTCATAGTTTGCTAGCATTGACAACTGATTTATGAGGCTTCATTTTAATTTTCAAGGTTTCCAACACAGTTAACAATAGGTAGCTTATACCGCAATCCTTATAATTATAAAAATTATAATTGCCCCCACCCTACTCAGATGTCTTACCTTCTACTTTCACTTCATCTCAATCAGCCAAAGGAGGAAGGCTTAGCAATTGTGATGCTATTGCTAACAGGGGGTTTTACCATCTGTGTGTGTGTATGGGGTGAGGGGGTCCTCATCAATGTCTGACCATTGAGTAACCCAGCTCCAAGACCCTATTTTGAGGATATGATTTCTAAGGTTATTCTTGATATCATGTTTCTTGATTTGTTCCCCAGAGAGCATAACCTAAAACAAAGGCTAATACATATGTGCCTTATTTGAAGAAGCTTGGTCAAGGGAAGCAAAGATAAAAAAAGAGGAAAATCACTATGAACAGCTCATTGCTAAATCCTGTAACACCATCTGGAAAACCTTGTGAAATGTTTATCAGGTCTGTGCATCGGAGGAGAGAAAGTTGATAAGCATATACCCCGCCCCCAATTCTCATTCCTATTGGTCATGATTTCATCCCAGGAAGAGTGGGCCCCAAGGGGTTCCTTGGGATCTCATGCCTTAGAGCTAGTGAAGAATTCCTGGGGCAGGGACAGGAAGTGAGACTCATCACAGGTACCTGAGGCAAAATGCTATCTGGTTGCATCTGGGTGAGGCTGGCCAGAGCCTGTGCACTACTGGCAGCCACACAGGTGTCTGAAATAAAGACAGTCAAGAATGATAGGATCTAAAGGATTGCTTAAGAAGTGTCCAACACTATAGTCAGAAGAACATTCATCATATCATGAAAGAAGTGAAAGCACAATAAATTCCCATCATTTCCAAATTTATTAACCCTGGATGGCGTAGCTCAGTGGATTGAGCGCGGGCTTCGAACCAAAGTGTCGCAGGTTTGATTCCCAGTCAGGGTACATGCCTGGGTTGCAGGCCATGACCCCCAGCAACCGCACATTGATGTTTCTCTCTCTCTCTCTCTCTCTCTCTCTAAAAATAAATAAAAAAATAAAATCTTAAAAAAATTATTAAATAAATGGCAGTATGTCCATTTAATGAAACCCTGTGGGTCTTAACAAAAAACACGGTGATAGAAGTATATGTGATAATATGAAAATATTCACAAGACATTTTAAATCAGAAAAAATTTGGTTATTTTAACAATATGTGACATGATTTAATGCAATTAATTCTGTTTTATCTAATTTCCTCATTTGTGGAAATGCCTAAGGTCACTTCTTGTTTTCTATTTACCTTGCTATCTACACCCTGGGGTTCTGCTCAGGCTACCAAAGATCTTATTTCCTCTCCAGAAATTATTTTTAACTTCCTACCAATAAAGAATTTTAATAATAACAATAATAATAATAACAATAATAATTCTCCTCCTTATCTTCCTTCTGCTTTTCTTCGTTCTTCTTGTTCTTCTTCACAGATATTGTAAATTCAGGATAAAAGGTAATGAGTTAATGTTTCTTTTGGATGAAAGTTCTCTCTTCTGAAATTGCTTATCAGTAACTTAATCCATTGCATTAGTCGGCTTGGGCTGCCATAACAAAATATCATAATCTGGATGGCTTAAACAATGGGAATTTATTTCTTACAGTTCTGGAGGCCAGATGCCCAAAATTAAGGTGCATTCAGTTAGTTTCCCTAGAGAGGGCTCTCTTCCGGGCTTGTGGGTAGACATTTTCTTGCTGTGTCCTCCAGTAGTGGAGAGAGATTGAGGAAGCAAGCTTTCTGGAGCATCCTTACAAGGACACCAATCCTAAATCTAATTGCCTCTCAAAGGCCCCATCTCCAAATACCAGCACATTGACATAAATTTTGTGATGGAAAGACACAGTTGCCCAGTCCATAGCACCTGTTATAATTGATTTTACAGAATCATGGACTCTTAGACTAGAATGGAATTTAGAGGAAATTTGATTCAAACTTTTCCTCACAAGAAGGGATACTGGCTATAAAGTTTCTAAGAAATGATGGTAGTTCCATATATTTAACTTATTAGTCCTTAGGCATAGGACATTTAATAGCCTAGAAGATGCTTTTCGAATGATATATTTGTCTCTTAGGATGAGGACAATCTTGATGAAAAATTAATTTTTAAATCTTAATGCTAAAAATAATAATGAGCACTTATATTGTTCACAATGTGCCATGCATGGTTCCAAGCACTTTTTAAATGCTAACACATTTAATCCTCACTCTAACCTCATAACACGAATGCTATTAGTATCCTCACCTTCCAAATGAAGAAACTGAGGCACATACAGTTTAAATAACTTGTCCAAGGTCACGTGGTTAATAAGTGGTGGAACTGGTACTTGAAATCCAGCCATCTGTCTCCCAAGCCAGTACTCTTAAATGTTACATAAAGAAAATAATTTCCAGAGCTCCCACTTTTATTTCCTTCTGTCGCATTTGCCATTTCTCCTTTATTTTTCATAAGGTTTCTATGATCTCTAGGCCAAATGAGATTCCAAAAATAACAATTTTAATTTTCAAATCGAGGGCATGATTTCTAAATGGACCAAGTTATTTTTGTGAACCCTACATACAATTCAGGAACGGAACTTTGGGAAGGAACTTCCAGATGGCAATAAATCTCCCCAGTTCAGTAATTAAGCCTTTTGAGAATGTTGCTCTGTTGTGGAGCCGCTGCCTGATTCACTGTACAATATCAATTATATGAAATGGCACTGCTTTAATTCTGTCAAAATTTAGAGAAATCTGACATGCTGACATGAGCCTCTGTGAAGTGTGATAATGAGCTGCCAAGTGTCACAAAGTGCCATGAGTGTGGGGGGGCATCCTTGCTTTCAGGCTAAAGATGTTTTTTTTCTTCATTCACTTTAGAGTACGCTTTATTAAACACCACAGACATCCAGTTACACACACTTCTCCTGTTTGGAATGAACAACCTAATATTTTTTTTTAGTTTTTATGAATGAAGTTCAAGTAATATAAACCAAACAGAGAAGAAAATAATATAGCATTTATTGTTTTTGGGTGAGGAATAATTATCTGTCTCAGAAATTAGAGCCTTATATCTTTGTTCCCTGATTCCTGTGAAGAATGGTTCTCAGAAAGTTAACTTTAACTTTCTAAAAGTTAGAAGTTTGACTTGCCTAATTTTATAGTGGCAGACACTTGTCTGGTCATTAAGGACAAATCCAGGCTGTTTAAATAGCAAAGCTGGAGTTGTTAAGTGACAGGATCTTTCAATAAAGTTTGGCTCTCTTTAAAAGAATGGCATGCCCTTTTCATAAAAATAATATAGGAGAGACTTTATTAGAAATACAATATCATCAAATGTGAGAGCTTAAGGTTTCATCAATAAAGTAATAAGAATAGTTAAAAGGCACAGGCCACCCAGTTTTGATTTTTCCATCATTACTTTCATGCAGTTGAAATACTTAAATTTTTCTTGACAAAAGGAGCTCTTCATTATGACTTAGAGAGATGTTCTTAATGAGCACTCTACTGTGGAAAATTCATTCCTTTCATGTAGAAGGTGATCATCACTTTCTGGACATCCACCATATATGCACTTCTTGACCTCCTTTCTCACTTTCTTTCATGCATTTCCAGTTAATTTCTGGACATTTCTATTCAGAAATCCCAACACCCCAATTGTCTAAATGCAACTCAAATGTCTGAAACTCATCCCATCAGCTCTTCTGGCCCCTTCCCAACTGGTGTCCCCTCTCTTTCCTTTGTCAAGACACCCATCATTTTCCAAGTCATCCAAAGTTAAAACCTCACAGTCTTCTTAATTTCTTCTTGCCTTACTCTACTCTTAGGATCCTACAGATTTATAACTTACTCATTGAACCTTTGGAAATCAATAAGATACAAGTCCCACTCCCCTCAAAAAGGCTTATTTTTTCTTGAATCACAGCTTTCAATCAACAGTCAGAACTTTGCCAACCCTTAACGACATTTGGAGAAGATTCCAGTCTCCTGGAGTTCCCTGTACCATCATTGACCAGGTTTCTCCTCTTCCAGAGCTCTTCCTCCCCCGCGGTTATCCTCCCTGCTACTCTCTGCTGGTCATCTCCCCACATGGCACAAGATAGATTAAACTTTTCACTTGTGTTCCTTGGCTCCCAGGAAATATAGGCAGTCCTGCAGTGATAAATGGTAGAGTACCTGGCTGATTCATTACTTTCTTGTCTTCATCCTGTTATCATTTTCCAAGTATATATTTTTCTTGGCTCAGGTGACCTTCGGTTAAAACAAAAAATCCATCAGGTGAGCTGGATGATGTCACACTCCACTTTTGGCAAGCCCTCTAGATTTTTTTTTTTTATGGGTGATTTTCTTGAAGTTCCTCTCTTGTTAATCTTTGGTAAGGAGAGGACCCCTCCCATCCTACTCTCTTCTTCCACCTATGGTGGGCCAGGGGGTAGGGAGCAAGGGCAAATAAAAATCACAGTACCTCACATCTGTGCATTCTGTTCATATAGCCAGTAAGTCAAGATACAGCCGGGATAATAGCTGTCTACTAGGTAATTGTACCTACTTAGCTTTTGCAAGATCCCATCATATTCTTTGAAATCAGGAAGTGCATGTTAGTGATGGCATTTCTTACCAACTTGCCTGGCCAGCGTGGGTAAGATTTTACAGTGCTATTCAAGCTTGTGAGTGGCCTCTTCTCATGCATTTCTCAATATCTTAAAGAAAGGTGCATACTCCGAGCCCACCTATCAGGCATACTAAAAAGGGCAGGTATGATAGGTCCAATTTGACACTTCTATGTTCCTAAGCATAGAGGGATTAAAATAAAAAATAGAAGGATTATTTCCTCTACATTATGCAAGGAAAATTCTGGAATCTTACCTTCATTAGCCGTAATCCATCACTGAATCCATATTTCAGTTAAGCAAATGAAAACTTTGATTCAGCTATTGGAATCAAACTCAAAATTTTCAGTGAGCACATCATATTGATAACTTTGGTCTGACCTGAAGTCTATCCCATCCATTGATCTAACATGGCTAGAATTCACATTCTTCAGAAATTTGTCAATATAAATGAACAAAAAATCTCACAGTTCATTAGGTGCTTTCCCCTAGCAGGGTGGATGTGCTTGGATATGTCTCTGGTTACAGGTCTGGAATCAGTGAAGAGTTTTGGAGGATGTTGAAAAGAATAAACTTTGCTTTGCACGGTAACTGGCTTAATGAGGTTGGTTTTTGCAGGGTCCTCATGCAAGGAAATTGTTGTCTTCTCAGGTAGTAGGGAAGTAACTACTTCTGCAGGCGAGGGAGGGTCAGGGAGATTTGTTAGCTCCAAGCTCTTACGTTTGCCTGAGTACACTCCAACGTGCTCATTCTGTGTTTCAAGGTCCACTTATTCCCAATCAAATTCTAACTTTCAGACAAAAGTTGTGGTAGGGCTGTGAATCCAGGTTATATTTTAATACTATATCTTACTTGATTGTTGAATCTAAATTCCAGCCATTTCTGCTCTATAACAAGCTAAGACATTTTTAAACAAAGACCGTGGAAGTTTACTAGCAAGGGCCTTGATAAGAGAACTATATAGTGAGAGAGAAATTGAATAGTGTAAAACAATGAAACGCAAAGAGCAATGTTGGCCAAAGAAATTGTTGAAGACTTAAGCAAATCAAACTAAATACCAAGTCTTAATAAGAGACTTATTTAGGGGACTTTCAAAGCAAAGAAGAGCTAAAATACTAGATGTGATTGATTCGATGATTAATCAACAAATACTCACTTACTACTCTCATCCTTCACATGCATGGGAGGAATATATTTCTCCACCAAATTTATGTTGGGTTGGACTTGGAGCTTTCTTTGGTCAATGAAATGCTAACAGTTGTAATGAGGGGAAAAACGCTTGAAATGTGCAATCCTGGTGCCCTTGCTCTCCTGCTTTTTGCAATGAGAAGAGTATTCTTCCAGGTAGCCACGGGTTCCAGGAAGATGAGAGCTGCCTGGAGCAGATATGGATCCTGCACAGTGTGAATCCAACGTTCAGTCCAGCCTCACTCAGCCATACCCACATGATCTAGATGCATGAGTGAGAAGTGATTTCTTACTGTTAAGTGTTCCTGGGATTTTGTAGTTGTCGGTTAAGCAGCATTGCCTAATGCATTAAATACTGATATATTAGGTGTAAAGCAGGGAAAATTGGATTTAAAACATTCTAAGTTTCTTGCATTATTTAGGAAAAGAGGTATCAATTAACATATTTTAAATTGTTATTGTTTTTTTGAAAATATTATATATGGACATACAAAATTTAAAATGTACAAAGGATAGTCAGAGAAAAGTATTTTCCTTCCCACACTTATTTCACACATGCCTATGTCAGCTCTCCAGAATCAACCACTCCTACCAGTTTCTTAGATATACCAGAGATATTTTATTCATTTATTTGCCTAAGTGTGTGTGCAAAAAACAGTAACATATAAACACACATAACTATTCCTTGTATTTTCTTAAAACTGTGTAATTAGTGATTGTTCTGTATCAGTACACATAGGAATGCCTGTTAAAAATACTTATTCAGGAAAATAAAAAAAAAAGAAATTCTTACTATAGCCTATTGTTTGAGGTAAATCAATTGTTTAATTAGTTCCCTCTGTAGAGTAATTATGTTTAAACTTTGTCAATCAAGCAATGCATTACATTATAACAATAGTCACTAAAAGTATAAAAATAGAATATATAAACTTCTAAATTAGTTAAGGAAAAATGGAGAAAGAAAAATCATCCACTTGTTAGAAGGCAGGAAGAATGAAAGAAATATCAAAGCAAATGCAAAGTTCTAAGAATATGGTAGAAGCAAATCCAAGTACTCTAGGTAGCATCATTATAATGTATATTATTAGTAAACCTAGTTAGAAGACCAAGATTTTCAAACAAATTTTATTGCACAAAATATTCACAAAGCATTCATTAAACCATGATTGAATGTATAGGGATAGAAAAAGAAATATTGCAAAATAATTACCAAAAGTAACTGGGCATAAGAATTAAAAGAAGAAAAAATAAACCTTCAGAAAGTAAGTATTAGTGTTAATAGGGTATGTATTTAATCATAAAGCTTCAATTCACCAGAAAGATATAACATTTCTGAGACTGTGGCATAAAACAGCATTGTCTCAAATATATCAGGCAAAATAGACAAAGTTATAAGAAATGTTCAAATTTGTCATATTTGAGTAATTTAACAACTTGCTCAAATGTTAATAAATTCAAGCTAAGCTTGAATTTAAAAGTGGTAATAGTAAAGGTAATTTTAATAACACATTTAAGAACTCAATCTACTGGTCAATACAGATCTTCAAAACAAACAAAATGTACATTCTTTTCAATAACATATGGATTATTTATAGAAAAATTAAACCACCTATTGGGCTCAAAGGAAACCTTTTAAATTATATAAATTTTATAAATTAATTGCATTTTAGTCTGAAAATACTATGTACATGTATATAAGGAAAGAAAGATCCTAGTCCTACCTTATCAAATCAGGAAACTAAATTCTAAAAAAATTATGGGTCAAAAATAAATAATAATACAAATTATGAATTTAGAACTGTATTATCAGTAAGTGCAATTTATTACAAATTTGTGGGACACAGTTATGGAAGTTTTTAGAGAGACTTTTTAACTTTTTATATTGAATATATATCTAAGGGAAAACAAGAAAGATAAAAAATAATGAGGTAAGCATTGAACTTAGGGAGTTAGAGTAAGGGCCACGGAATAAAAGCAAGAAAGTGGAAAATAATAAGCAGATGCACAGATTAATGAAATAAAATAAAGTATAAACAAAGAAGCTCAATAATATAAAAAACTAGTTAAGGCTAGAAAAATCCATTAAGAATAAAAAGAGAAGGTACAAATAATTTATATTAGGAAGGAAAATGGGGACATAACTAAAATAAATTAATCATATATGCTTATTGGTCTATATAAATGGACAGTTGAAAAATAATCTTATGTCTTATACTGGATTCTTCCATGCTATTCATTTGACTCATGCTGGTTTTGAAGCTTGTTAAAATAGCGTTGCATTAGTGCCTCTGACAAACAATCACACAGGTTTTTGGACACACACTCTAGTGCTATCTTTCGGAATGCTTTCACATACAACTTTAATGTGGTAAAGCTGGGTGGGATTCTGTAACGGCCTAGGGACAATTGTGAGAGGACTGATTTTTCTGTGTGTGTGCAGGAGATCCTAATTCTCCTCCTGAGGTCTATATAATCTTTCATGATTCCATTTTTCTAGTATTCAAAGACTAGTCATTGGCAGCCATTCTCAGAGAATGTTTTGTTTTGTTTGTTTTGTTTTTGCTTTCAGTCTCTCCCTCTATTTACCAAAGACTTATCTCAAAAAATTGCACAGTTGGGAAGAAAACAATAAACTAAGTTGTTCATGACCAGATAAACTATACTTTAATGGAATTATAGGCATCAAACATAGGCATCAAACATATAGGCAACAATTATAGGGCAAAGTATTTTTAAATGTATATGGTTTTAAGTACTCAGAAACATGCTGAAAGCTGTTTCCACTTGAGGTTGGCCTTGCAAAAAGGATGTTGTGAAGGTCAAAGGTAGTGTTTCTAACTCACTCCAGTCCGGGTTTTATGACTTACAAATGCACAGAATTTGTTCTTGGAAGAAATTATAAATGAATGAGTACAGCTTTATTTAAGTAAATGAAAAAAGTAACAGGTTTAGTCCATGTTAGAAATCAAGACCAGCTTATTTTGGATAATCCTTTGGCGGGGAACTTAGAAAAAGAACAGCGGAAACCAGTTTGAGCAGGTCCAACTGCGAAGTGAGTCACCAGAAGCTACAATGCTAATCTCGCTTTAAAATAGCTGATTGTTGTTCTTTCAGGTTTCCTCCAGGGTCAAAGAGAGTTTCAGCATTCCAAGAAGAAAGATGGAACTACCTCCCGGTTGTAGAACATTTTGTCTTCATGTCACAAATATTGATGCATTTATTCAAGTAATTGCTATTTCCTGGCTAGAATGTTTCAAGATGATTTTTTCTATTTACACTTCACATGAAGAAAAGAGTTCTATCCCTTAAGAAAGTTATTTTTTTCATTAGGACAGGTTCCATATCTGGCCATTTTGCAAAATTTGAAGGTAAAGAAAAAGACTACATATGAAGCGAGTTTTGTGTGGTAAACTATCAAAAATTTCATTAGGAGTCCATGACCAAACTGAAATTAGAACTTGGGTTTCTACACTATGAAATATTCCATAACATGAGGATCAGATTCCCTATTTTTCTAATCTACAACACGTTGCTCCTTCTTCCGTGTTAGCTAAGGAATCTTACCAACATATAAGTGTTTAAAATGGAAGAAGAATATAACTGCCTATTTTTCTAGTTACAGGTAACTTTTTTATGAGTATTTAGTATCTCCCAACCCAGGAAAACACATCATCTCCTTACACAACCATTATCATCATCTCCACGTTACAGCTGAGGCAAAAGAGGCTTGAAGGGGTGAAAGAGTAGGACTTTCAGAATGATAAGAACTTTCTCTGGCAAAACAATTAACTGGTGAAAATTATAAAAAGCATTCATGTAAGCCTTAGAAAATTATCGTCAGGGCATACAGCAAATGGGGAAGTGTTCATTCAAGAAAATCTACTTTATCTCAGTGATAATAATGAGAGTCTCTAACATTTGAACCATGACTCACTACATTATTCACATGGTGTTGTTTAACTCAGTCCCAGTGTGTGCATCTAAGGGTGAGTGCTTTCACTCTCCAGCTCCCTGTTTGGGACTTCAATACCTTGCTATGTGCAGTAGGCTTCCAGAAGTTTCATTACCCCCAGATCCATGGTGTAGAAGTAGGCATGACCAAGAGGACTTCCTTACCCACTGAGCCACCATTTATAAGGTAGAAGCTCTGTCCACATCACAACACACCAAGAATATTGCGGCCCTGCTTGTAACCCTCTGCTCTTTTCTCCCATCTTGCTCATAGAGCTGAAATTCCATGTTGAGAAGGAAAAGCCAAGAAGACTGGGCAGCCACCACATGGCCCAGGACCACCTGTACAATGGAAGCACCCCTTCTGGAAAAGCAGATCCCCACCCCCCAGCACTGGTGCAGTGGCACAGGGGCTCCTCCCAGGGCATAAAGCAGGTCACTGCTTTGCTCTTCTACCTGAGAGAATCGGCCTTATCTGGAACAGAGGGTGGAGAATCCATACCTACTGGCGTTGTCATGAACGACAGAAATCTTGGTGGAGGTCAGTCAAGAGGGGGTTGGTAGCTCGAATACAAACAAAATTGTAGAGTGGTCAGAAGTTTAAGAGCACAGGGAAAGAGACAGCCATGAAAAGCTTTCCTGGGATACTCGTCGACCTTAGGAGTCAGGAGGTTTGGGCTCATCACCCAGGTGGCATGTGCCCAGGAATAATCCATCTCAATTGCTTGGAGCTGGTGACTCTGTTCTTCCTTCATGGTAACTCCTTCCTTTCTTCCATTTTCTCCATTTCTGAACGAAAATGTCCATAACTGTTATCCTATACCCGTTCCACCATGTATTATGGGAGTTGATAACTGTTTTTTAGGTCCACAGGTCCAGAGATAGAGAAGAATTTTGCTACCAAATTGACCATACTCAGCATCTTAATCATACCTGATTTAGATGATGACACCTGGGACTTTTGAGAAGGTGATACTTAGGTGATATTTCACTTTGAGTTGATGCTGTGATGAGTGAGCCTTTTGGGGATTTTGAAGTGGGGTGAAAATATTTTGCATGTAGAAGGTACATAAATCTTTGTGGTCCAGATGGCAGATGGTAGTAGGCTGAACCATGGCCCCACAATGCTGTCCACTTCCTAATCCCTAATCTCTGGTGGTTATGTTACCTTGTATGGCCAAAAGGACTTTGAAGATATGAATAAATTAAAGATATTCTAATGGGGAGGTTATCCTGGATTATCCAGGTGGACTCAGTGTCACCATAAAGGTCCTCATAAGAAGGATGCGAGAAGGTCAGATAGGTGGGTTGGCAAAGAGGACTACCAGTTGTACCAGGTGTGGACTAGTAGAAATGTATGGGCAGGAGGAGGCAGGAGAGTTTAATAGCTTTATTTTTTACAAGAAAATTCTTGAACTAAAGAGTAAGCTACTAAAAGCTCTTTACACTAGCATTATCTAGCCCCATGAACATAGAGAACAGGAGTACCTTTTTCTCATTGAAGGTTGCTATGCAACTGTAACTAGTATGCCTTTTTAATGTTGCTCCTTCATGCAAGGGATGTTTGCATACATGCGAACAATTATGTACCAAATATCATGTTCCTTGTTTTACTTAATTTGTTCTTTGCTCATATGTAAGTATACAGTTTTCAAGAATGTGAACAAACTTTTACAAAGTCTAAGGGGAAGAGGTGCGGTTTAAAATCGGGTCTGTCTGTCAACAGAGCACTTGCTTTCTTTAGCGTAGTATGTGGCTTCTCATAGCTTCGCAAAATGGACAATTTGATATTTTATGTTTTTTCCCTACCGTGAAGAAGTATGTGACTGTTGGGAACTGAATGAGCTTTATTTATGCTGCTGTTCATGTATCATCATGTGCAATGTGTTCTGAGTTATTTTGGCACCTGTAATTATTCCCCAGCCTTTTAATGTGAGCACCTATTTGTGTTTGAAAACCATCTAACTAGAATTTGGGCACCAAAGAGGCAGAGACTTAGCTCCATAAGATCCAAGCAGATAGCATAAGTGGCTATAGTAGGTCAGGTGTGGGACAAAGTAAGTAAGGCTGGGTGGAGAGAGCAAGTGTCTGCACAACATCCATTCTTCCCTTCATGCTGAACAATAGACCTTAAATTTTAATCTGAGTGCATGTCCTTGAAGTAATGCCTTCATTTGAAAGCCTCCCTTGTAGCTAGGACTGGCTCTGTATTACTGTTCTTGACGGTGGTGTACAGGACCTGGCTGAGCTTGGGAAAGTCCGTTGTGCTCATCTCTCCCCATCTCTGTTCAGTGACGTCAAGCTGGTAAATTACTCATGGCCAGAGTATTTACAAATGAAAATTGATGGGCCATTTATCAGGTATATACAAACACACTTCTGTTTTGGGACAATGGGCTATACCTGAGTTGCTCTCCTTAGAAAACATCCTGCAGAAGCCCCTATCAACTTTTTTCCTTGCTTCTTTCTCCATCCTGCTGCTTGGCAGGGGGATGTGATGGGTGAGGCTGCTAAAGCAGCCTTTTATGCTGTGAAGGTGGAAGGGGACTGGGGCCTTGATGACAAGGACAAGGAAGAACCGTATTATTTGTTGACTGCCCGGTGATGCTGATGCCGCTAGTCTGGGCACCATCCTTGGAGAGCCACTATTACTTTATTTTTTTGTTATATGCAGCTGCTTCAAATTGTAACTGATGTTGTTAGGAGATTCTGATGGACTAGAGAAAACGTATCTCATCTGAGGGCATGTTCATATGTGAGCTGTTAAGACATAGAGCCAACCAATAATGCACCTCCGCTGGCCTCACACGAAGCTGTGGAACAGAGTGGCAAGTGCTGTAACTATGGCCCATGTAAAGCACTCTACTGCCAGCAGTTGAAACCTCTCACCCCAGAAAAGAAATAAAGGGAAGACAATATATGCCTAAATGTGGTACATGAAGAATGAATAAAGATGGTACCAGGAAAATATGTTTAGGCAGTCACCCGTGTGGAGATTGGAGCAGAGTCAGTTCGCCCACCCCCAAAATTTGCTCGGATCTTTTCACAGTCCCATGAAGGTTGGCTCCCCGATATGTTTCACTCTGAAATCATCAGCACTGTGTCACTTTGTTGGGGGGTTTGCCTCAGGCTGTGAGACCTCGCTTGGCTCCTTTTTATTAGAAGGACTTGGGATTTTACATCTCCCCAGGCACAGTTTTTAGCCAGTGATTATTAGATGCAGGGGCATGTAAGTTCCAGCCACCTTGTCCTAGTCAGGATGCACTGGAAGCACGACCTATGCTACCTTCAGACTTCCTCTGTGGGGCAAACCTTGTGATCCTCCGTAAGACTGCTTGGTAACACCTGCGTGCTTACTCTCCTTCCCTTACTAGTCCCATTTTCTTACTCCTCTATCAGTATTTTTTTTGGGAAAACTTAGTATTAATCATATTCACAGGAATCTGTTTCTGGGGAACCCAACTTAAGACAGAGGTAATAAGAATTTTAATCTTCCTCCCAGAAATCAGTGAAAGAATAAAGGAAAGATAGGTCCTCCTGTTCTATCTTCCTGGATTTGAGCTTTCTCCAGTGACATGTCTCAGATATCTAGATGTGCCTGGGAAGAAAATCACTTTGCACATCCAGATTCGTTTAGGAAGTTGGAAATACATGCCTGGACTTTAGGGGAGAGGTCAGGCTCAGGCATGAATTCAAACACTGGGTCATCACCTGATAATGAATGTGTGAGGCTGATTTACTTTTCTCTGAACTACTTGTCCGTCCTCTCCTAATTTTAAAATTCAGTACAGCTGTGAGTTTCATTAAATGTTTATGATCTTATTATAGGATATATTTTTAGCCTTAATAAAAGGAAGTTGATAAAACTTCATTGTCTGTCTTTACAGGGGAAGAGTAAAAAAATCTAACATCCACTAAGTGAGTCTATAATATGTCACTGTAAATCTATTTCCCAAGCCTTTGTCTCTCTCTGACATCAAAGATAAATCACTATTACTAGAATTAACATGTCTTAAATATATCATGGTGCTTCAGCATCATTAACCAAAAGACTGTTATAAAAACTTCACTGAAACAGAATTTGATTTTCTTTCTATGAACTATAAGGGGGACTGTTATTTTTTAGTATGATACCTATAGTGGAAATGTCTTCTGTATTAACTCAGCAGATTTTCTGAGAGAAATACTTTGTTTTTTACATGTGAGAAAGAAAATTACCAAATACAGTGGCAGAGTTATTCTGTTTTTTTTTAATCTTTTGAACACTATGGCCTTTTATATCACTTAGCTCGAAGAGGTTAGTATCACCGAGTCTTGCTTTAAAGTGGCATGAGCTAGCTAGCAAAAAAACACAACATAACTGACCCAGGGAGAGCTCTTAACAAACATCCTGCAAATATTTGAAGCACTCCTACACTTCTACCAGATGCAAAAGATAATTTTAATGTAAGTTTTTTTGTCCTATTGTGAGCTGCAAACATAATTTCTCTAGAAATGTGTGTCCATGTAAATAAAAGCTCCTGTAACAGTTGCTATGGAACTAGTAGATAATACTAACATTATTAATATTCATTTTGGATCGGAGGGAAAGGCCTCTGTCAGACACTGAAAACTGCTTCTGTAATTTGGGGCTGAGGAAGAAAAAAATTGGAGAAGGGCAGAAAATGAAGGAAAGTATTTGACAGTGTTAGTTACACTTGAAAATTCTGTTTTTCTATAAAAATTTTCCCTGATGTTTTAATGGTGTCAGTATCTAAAGAGTAAGTGTTTTATGGTATTATTTTCTACATCTGCACCAATAAAAAGATATTGTAACTTTTGGAGTTACGAGATTTTTTTAATTTAAAAAAATGATGTGATAACTTTGATACAAGGGCAGAGTATTATAATACTGGCCCACATTCAATTTTAGAAATTTGCTTCTTTCTTTCCAATGTATTTATTAATGGAAACAAAAGAAGAAAACAATTAAGGGATGTTTTTCTAACCTATACCCCTTAGGAATTTAGGGATTCTAATGTTTCCTTTACTCTTTCCCACTATGCAAGCTGGTCTCAGGATGGAGCCATTGCTGTAGGGAAGAAGCTTGCCCGGAGACAGAATGCCTTGCTGACTGTCTACCCTCCCTTCCCCGATTTCACTGTATTTTCACTCTTCATATTTTTCCTCTTCTTTACCTTTTTCTATTTCCTTTGGAAACTTCCTCAGATTTGTTTTGACATGAAATGGAGATATGAATACAGAAATAAGACTGATATGGATGATAAATGGAGGCTGTACGAGAATTAAAATAATTTTATTTTTATAGAGGAGGACGTTTTTAGAACAGACAGGCAAGTGAGTTGCCTGAATTTATTAGCAATTTTTTTTAGGTGCAAATTGGGCCTGAAACTCAAGCCCTTCAGATTCTTGACCCGTTACCCCTTTCAGCGAGAACCTGGGCTTTTCTGAGGATGCCTGTGGAGCCAGGTGGTTTGTTTGTAATGGCCATGACACTAAGTTTCTTAACTTTTAATTTTAAAACTATTTTTTAAAGTTGTTTCCTACAACACATTCCTTTCTCGGGTTGAAGCCATAGATCTGAAAAACTCCATGTAGTTTTAATCAGCAGCCAGCCTCGTCCTGACTGAAGATTAGCCCGTCACGGAGCAGTGGAGTGGGTGTGAATCCCACCATCGTAGGTGGCTAAAAGGAGGAGACGCTTGTTAAAGTGGTTGAGTACCGTTAAAAAAAAAAGACAGGGGAAAATGCTGAAAAAAACCTGCTTTATGTCAATATAATTACTTTCCCATTATCTCATCCCTCCAGCTTCTGTTTGCAAACTTTTATTCTCATAAATGAAGCTTATAATAGGCAATGAAATTTAGTTTCCAGACTGTATTTGAGTTTTATTTTTAATATGAGGATCAGATGCATGAGAGGATATGAGTTCGGTTATAATTAGAACTGTATCACTTTTGAAACTTCAGAGTTTTTTCACAATTTTTAATTTTCTCAGACTTCCCGGATAGTCAGCTTTACCTGCTCATGCAGATTTTTATCATTAAGTTGTAGATTTTGAAATGTTTCTTCATAATGCCTTGTTTCTTTTCTACGTCAGTGCTCACATTTAAAACCAGAGTATTTTTAATAAAGTCTGTCAGTAAATAACACTTATGTCAAAATAATGAATTTAACAACCACAGTAACAAATACCGTGTTACTTGAATGAGAGAAGAAATCAGTTATAGATCCAGGGAGGAAAAAGAAAATCTAATAGAGAAAAAGGTGGATGAGTGATTTTTCACTCGATAGCCATTTTCCTGTTGTTGAGATTGCTTTTAGAACAAGTGTTCTATTTTTATTATTTTCCTTTTGCCTCTGTTTGACATTTTAAAAAGTTTTCTGCATGAGATATGCTATAAAATTTTTGTGTGTACTTTGTGTGTGTGTATTTTTCAGAATATATGTTGCTTAATTAAAATAGAAGTTTCTTGTCACAAACCCTTTATGAATTCAGAGTCTTCCTCTATGAATATAATGGAATAACTGTACCTTTAGGAACTCAAAATGCAAAATGATAAAAGGGTATATTTTAAATTTACTACCTATTCCATGGGGAGGGTATTGGAGAATTATAGTTAATATAAATAAATTTAAAACGAAATATCATTTTAATTATTAATCACTTCCTGAAAACATTGCTTTGGAAAAAAGCACTTGAACTAGCTGTTTAACCAGGGGCAGGTCATTTGATATTTCCAAGTGTCATTTCTTTCCCAAAGGTAATACGAGGTATTGAATGAGACGAATTCCAAAACCTCTTTCAACTTTAACCTAACTGAAGACCTTCTTTTCAACATTTACACTTTAAAAATATTTAAGATAAGCAATAAGAATATAGGGATGTGCTCTTCTCTGCATGATTCCAAACCTAATAGACTTTTAAAGGAGGTGCATTTAATTAATCTGGTCAGGCGATCTGTTTTTTTTTTCCTGTGTGGAATATAGACCCGAAAGTAATTGAAAAGCATGATTAATAAACAAAATGAAACAGAGGTTGTAACATAAGGAAGTGAATATGGTCTGAGAGGAAAATGATCTGCGAAGAAAAAAGTTCAGTATTAAATTACACAGTGAAAGGACATAGTATTTGCTTCAAGAGAAATGACTGTTATTAAGAGAGGTGAGGAAGAGTGATGTAGTGTACACTAAGAATGTATATTCCTTCACGACCATCTACAGAATTATGGAGAGTATGTGTGTGAGGCTGAAAGGAGATTAGAAAGAGTAGGCAGTGTCACAGTGGTACCAGGCTGAACTTGCAAGCTGGATCACCAAGACACCTGTCCTGCGTCCACCACGGAGAGCTGGGGGCCATGCACACTGCATTTAATTTATCTGGGCTTCAGATTCCTTGCCTGTACAATGTGGATGATGACATTGTCTACCTCATAAGGTTGCTGTGAGGATTGAATGAGATTAAACATTTATTTCCTGGCATAAGGCACTTGCTTAATAAACATTAACTACTATTATCAGTGTACAGTGTTCGAGAGAGGACCTGACAAAGAAAGTGGATGGATTGAATTCTCCTTGTGCAAATGACAAAGGTAGACTTCAAGTACACATTCGATTGAAAATCTCATTTCTCGAAAGCAGAGCACTTGGTAAATTTTTGTCCTGGCTCACTGATAGTTTCATCCAGTAAGAGGTGAAGGAAGTTATTAGGGAAATTGGTACTGGCGACCTGACCTATCATTTGCATATTGGAGGCATAAAAAAAGGAAGAACATGGCATTGAAAGGAACCAGGGTAACCTCCCAGGAAATTACTGACAGGATCAGATTTTAAATTGGCCAAACATGAGCAGAAAGGCCACATACCTAAATATTATGGTGATACCGGCTGTCAGGATAATGTCAGAGGTGCAAAATCTAAAAGGAACTGCGGTATATAAAAAATGCTAAGGTTAACAAAAAATTTAAAATATGTAAGGGAGTTTCCAGGTAAGCAGAATTACTATGCAAAATATACAAGGTAGGGCAAAAGCAGGTTTACATTTGTGAGTATGCAAACACACAGTTGATTCTTGTATCTATTTATTAATTATTGTTATTTTCCATACGAACAACTATAAACCTACTTTTGCCCAACCCCATCTATTCTTTGGCAAAAGGCTATCAGTTAGCAAAGCTTGAAGCTTGCTGGTGAAGGAGGTGATCAAACCCAGTTGTTATTTCTTATCAAACAAGAAAGGGACCAAGACCCTGCACCTCTTCCACTTGACATTTGATGTTGCTGCAATTTGTTGGGATGAGCTAAGATAGCCTTGACATAGGTTTTTCTAGCATAGAAGGGCAATTGCTCCCTAAGAGTAAGTCATCCAAAGGGACAGGAGAAATGGGGCTGCAGGGCTGCCCCTTACGCCAGGTCAGGTGGGTGAGTTAGAAAGGTGCTGAATCCATAAGGGCTGATGCCCACATACTGTTCCTGGGAATCGGGAAAAGGCTACGTGAGGCAGTCCTACCAGCCTGAACACCGGCAGCCCGGACTGAGAGTAACAATCAAAAAGGGTTTCAACAGTCAAGGTTTCAGAAGTGATAATGTGCAGGAAAACATTTAAAGTTGTCAGCCCTGGTGAGGTTTCAGCCGGCAAGCAGAAAACGCTCTCTCACTAGCCATGTGGAAGCAAATGCAAGCATGGCTTCTACTAGCCAGGCTTCACATAAAACACCAGACCTCGGGTTTGATGAGCCTACCAGTATCATGGCCCCATGTTCTAGTGCAGTCACCATCCAGAAGAGACTATGATTCCTTTAGCTTCAGGGGGGCAGGTAAGATCTCCAGCTTGAGTGTTGAGAGAATAAAATCAAGCTGGTAATTTGAACATAAATAAACATGGGGAGATTCTACCAGGAGAGAACATTGAGTCAACATTCTCTTCACTGGGTAGATGTAGCCTAGAGCAGTGCTTCTTAAACTATGTTGGAAGAACATTGCCACCCAACCTCATTTGGACAAACACCTTTGTAAAATAGTAAGAGTGACTTACTTGAAAATTAAATTTTGGTTTTTTTGCATCTAACAGTAAAAAATAAAGCACAATTTTTTATTGTTAGATGCAAAAAGAACAAAATTAGAATTCAATAAATATAACTACAACACATATAGCATTGGGAAAATAATTACAAATTGCACAGCTTGTTCATTGGGTAGGTGTGCACAGGTGGTTAATATACTTACACACCTAACTAGAGCACTGAACAATATTTTAGCCAGTACTTCCCATCCTTGCCACAGATGACATGTATTGAGAATCTCAGTACGCTTGTAGTGCTGTGGAGTACTTAGACGAGATTACTTAGGCCACTGAAGGCCCCTGCCAGACCTCCCAGGACTGAGAGACACTTCTAAGTCTAGGGGGAAAATGAGGCTAAACTCATGCAGTCACATATTGAACATATGGCAAAAAAGTGTCTCCTGCCCTCTTTCTGTGTGTGCGTACATGTTATGAGAAAGAGCACTCAGTTGCCATTCTTATTCACAAATAGTCTCACTCTCTGTGAGCAACTAATTGTAGACAACAGGGGAGCCTTGAAACAAATCTGTTTGACACAGCGTAAGTGCCTGGAAACGTGGATTACTACGGAAAACTCTTTGATGAAGAACCTTCGCAGGTTGTTCATGAAGATAACACATTTGCTGCATACAGCCCACCATTTTTTAAAAATATATTTTATTGACTATGCTATTTTAGTTGTCCCATTTCCCCCCTTCACTCCCCTCCACCCTGTACACCCTGTCCCACCCACATTCCCCCTTTTTAGCTCATGTCCATGTGTCATACATGTAAGTTCTTTGGCTTCTACATTTCCCATACTATTCTTGCCCTCCTTCTGTCTATTTTCTACCTACCATCTATGCTACTTATTCTCTGTACCTTTTCCCCCTCTCTCCTCCTCCCACTCCCCTGTTGCTAACCCTCCATGTGATCTCCATTTCTGTGGTTCTGTTCCTGTTCTAGTTGTTTGCTTAGTTTGCTTTTGTTTTAGGTGTACAGCCCACCATTTTTAATGTTGAAATTTTTTTATTGTATTAAAATACAGTATTCTTAAAATATCACCTTTCACGTTAAAAAGAATTAACACTAAATTTTATTTATGCAAGACTTTCATTTCACATTTAGTTTAATGAGCAGTATCAAATTTTATGGTCATGATTTTTCAATTTTTAAGACTCCAAGGACATCGGTAATGTGCTGAATTGACATAAAGAGCGCTGAGCAGCAAATGGTGTGATGGGGTGGATCTCCGGAATGCCATCATCCCAAAGTAAAGGTCCTGTCAGGTAATAAGAAATCAAGATCTTCCTTTATTCTCTTCCATGACTCAGGCTGGATGAGACCTGTCCACAAGACAAGAGAAGCCAAGGCTTTAAAACGCTGGGGAAGGGGGGTCACAAAGCAAGTTCATAGATGCCGTCTGTGAAGCAGAGCGAGGGGTTTGGCATCTCACCGCCCAGCAGGAAGCAGCGGAGGGAAACGCGTGAGCGAGTGCCCTCCGTGGGATCTGAGTGCCGGGATCTGAGTCCCGGCCTCCACACTTACTGTTACTTATTAAAAGGTGAGTTATCAGTACCAATGGCACTTTTCTTCATGCCATTCTGAGAATTAAGCACATTAATACACTTAGAGCCTGGATAATCGTAAGGGCTCCATACGCGTTAGGCAATTCGGGCAACTGCAAACCAATGCAGGCCTAAAGAAAACAAGCACAGAAATATTTATTATACCACATTACGTATTAATGTATCTGAGGCCATGTGATTAACCAAGGGTATTTTGTCATTGGCTCTCTGCCGATATTTTTATTTTTGAGTAAGAAAAAAACACATTTTATTTCTCCATTCATACCAAGTCACATTATTCAAAATGTGTTTCAAATGACTTCGCCACAGTGCCTGCCGTTGTTGGTAACTGAGGAGGCCATCGGCCCCAGCTGTGTAGGTGTCAGAGTTAGTCCTGCAGGAGGAGCAGAGCTGGTATTTACTGAGCACTGACCATCTGCCCTCAGAAGAGCTTCTCCTCACCCCCAGGCATGTGCCTAGACAACTTGAGTTTTCCTTCAGCAAATTATGGGCCCTCAGTGTCTTTGCTTAGAGAATGGGCATAATCCCTATATCATAGGGCTGCTGTGATGGTTCAATAGAGAAAACCATGCTACCTGCTTAAAAGAGAAGACTTCAAACACGTGTGTGCTGTGCCGTGCCGATTTTTATTCACTTCTAGGGCCACTCAAATTCTCTTTCCTGCTCCTTGTAAAGTGTATGGGTAAGTATCATATTGTGTGTGAAAATCAGAGGCACTCGTCTAAAAATATGTAACCTGGATTCTATTCCCGGCCTAGCTACAGACTCCCGTTAACTTATTAATATGTGTATGCCTCAATTCCTTACACATATATACAGAGAGAGGATTAACTCCTTCTCCCCCTTGTATAGGAACCTTGGGGTGATGGGTTGAGTGTCCATAAACCCTGAGTTCTCTTGAGGAAGGCAACACACACACGCAAGGCTGGCATCTATTAGGTCGCGTGTGCGTCGGTTAACAGTGCTTTGGTGACAGAGAAGGGGCTTTGTCTACATGCTTATAAGCAGGAAACCGTGTTTATCTAATTGGAGTTTACTCTTTTGATAAAATTTTGAGTTTTTATAGAAAAAAGTTTCTGATGTTTCACTTTTTACAAAATGAACAATGGTTGTACCCACAAAAAGAAACTTAGCCAATGCCCCTTTGACCCCCATGACCCGATGCGAGGGCAGACGTGCGAGGGCAGACGTGATGGGAGCAGCGCCGTCTCCGGGCACAGGCTCAGCTGATCGTTGCACCCAGGTTATTAACTTCAGGTGAATGATCCCAGTTCTCAACTCTGGAGTTGGAAAAACAGAGTATATGCTTTAAACATGACTTCTCCATCAGATACTTTTGCTTTCTTTTCACGACCTTAGATTTCTCTGTATGATAGTTACCTACGGAGGCAAATATAAACCTGTATTAAATGTGCACTTGCATGCTCGGAGTTCACCTCCAGAAATTCTGATGCGTTGCTGGCCTGCCCTGGGATCTCTCAACCTAAAATGGACTACAAGTGCGTCTGAAATGTGTCCTTAACTAACCTGGAATGGGGGCTTTCACAGACCTTTTTTATCTGAGGGGAGGTTGGTGCTGCCCCAGCCTTGGCAGCCTTATCTGTAGAGAAGAGTCTATTGATTTCCCGGATATGTTGTTTTCCAATGTTCTGTGTGTTTGGCTGCAGCAAAAACATGAGGATGTGGAGGAGAATGAATAGAACATATCGATTTATGGGTCCAGCAACAGGTTCACCTGTGTGCCGACTAGATCTGCTTCTGTGTTCCCTTGCCTTCCACAATTTTCCCAAGTGAGCCAATCACTGATACTGTGGAGGCACCAGAACTCAGGGATCTCTGTTAGAGTTTGGGAGCACTCCATGAAAGCTCAGTGTCACATAACAAAAAAAATGTTCATTGTTCCTAGGGTTTTCTTGAACTTCAACGTTCAAGATTTGCTATGATTATACTTCTCCTTAAATTTAGTGTAGTAATCACTTCAGAGGGCTGTTGTCTAAAATACAGGCACGAATTATCTGGAAATAATTTATGATCTAATTAAAAACCACCTTCCTGAATAAAGATGCATAGGATGTTAACCTCGAGGCTATCTTATTATTGGTATTTACTCAAACCTCACCTTCCAGAAAACATTGAGGTAGTTTTCTTAGAGAACTAGTTCACCTTCATTAGAAGAGATTGTTCAAGGTGACTGTAAAAAGAAAGGGTTTACTAATGATTACCAAAGTTCTATATGTTGATTGTAACAAAGGAGAGCAATGCAGTAATTAACAAAGTAAAAGAGAATTGTTCCTACTCTGCCCTGCACCCCATGTTCCAGAGGCAATATCAGTTAATATATTTGTATGCATTATTCTGGGGTTTAATTTACACATATAATCAATATCTCTCCCCCCCGACCAGAAGCTTATTTTTCATTTAGCAAAAATAACTTTTTTTCCTATGAAAAATGTTCTCAACACATGTTTAAGTCACTTCTAAGTTAGAGGCTTAAAGCTCAAGTAGCAACACGCTTGTGCTAATTTTTGACTTTGGGGATATCAAGAGTGGAAAGCGGTTTCCACCCAATTTTTCTAAGTGTCAGGGAAATGTACACCTGTTTTCATGTCTCTGACTCTCTGCGTCTCCCCAGGGGATAAAGCTTTTACTCAGGGGATTTCTGGTAGGGGGAAGAGGGTCTGCACCACAGTCTCACTCTAAGTGATTATTATCACACCGGTAAGTTTCCACTGTGGCTGCTGGTGCCGGCTGTGAACACATTTGAAGTCAGCAGGGGACCGTTAGAAACCTCCCCTTTGCTGAGAGGAGCTGTAGGAGCCTGTGCTTCTCTGAAGCATACTTGCAACCTGCGGTCAGTCGCCTCCTTTTTCATGCAGTGCTGTTTTAAACTGTCTTCTATCCCACAGAGCGAAAACATACCCAACAAAAAACAGCATAAACAATCCCCCTGAGTGTTTTTGAATTTTCCTCCGCTAATCTCATTGTTAATGGTATGAGGTCTTGCCAGGAGCCATTTGTGGTTTACACACACTTAAATAACATAACATTCACACACTTAAAAACAATTAATATCAAGCATCAAATCAAAGTCTAGTTGATGTGAGACCTAGACTACTTGGCTTTTCTACCTGTCTTGTGGAAAAAGTATTTCATCTTCTTTAGAGGTTGCTGATTGTTATAAAAGGAGGTATATTTAGTAATCTGTAAAAGATACAGGATGCTATACTTAATAATGACACAATTGCATAAATTGTGTGCTGTGAAGTTTGCATATTAGATTATCAGCAAAAGATTATCCCTTTTAACATAAAAACGCTCTCCAGTAGTCAGTGGAAAGTGATTCATATCTACATCCCCTTATCTGTGTTTGTCCTTAGCTGGCAGTGAACTTAGCTGCACTTGAATTCCTGTTTGGTATGAATTGCAGTGTTATTGTCCTTGATTGAGAGCATTGTTTTTTCTACCAAAGGGAACTTAGGTGGAATTATCATTCACAGTAGGAATTTCAGGAGAAATTAAAAGAAAGTCGTATAAATAAAAAGGCTCCCATGACCATCATCCACAAGCCACCCAAGAGTTTTAATCTGCAATTAAAAAACGTGGTATTAAATCTGCATCATAGCAGGTCTCATTCCTCTTTACAAGTAGTTCAAAAGCTGATGGTGGAGACCAAATAAATTCCACCACTGATGACTGGGAAACAATAGTGTATTGTGGTGATGAGCTATGTCTGGAGGCTATTTGTTTATATATTTCTTGTCCTACTAATGGATAATAATATTTTTATAAAACCTAAACCTTGAAAAAATATTGAGATAAAAAAATAGTAGTGATAGTTTTATCACTTTCATTGGCTTGAGAGAATCGGACCACGAGTTAAGTAAAAATAAAACATTCCTTAGAAAACAAAATTACATAAAAACATAACTTTTTGTATTTATTGGTCATTGGTGCTGCCATTTAATTTTCTCTTTGTCATTTGAACTTAAAAACATTGACTTCATTATGTGAAACACTAAGATTGATTATGGGGGTTCAGAAATTCATGATGACTTTAATGTGATTTGGAGCCAAGTATTTAGCTTTCTGAGGTTTGTTGCCTTCCTCTGAAGTTGATACAATTATTTCTATACCAGTGCTTTGCTTCAAGAATAAGGAAGGCTCCCCGGCAGGAGAGGGAAACCCTGTGCTCCCCTCCCCTCCTGAGGGAAAGCAGTCTCTGTCTCCACACTTGCCTCTGGCCCCATGAGGTAGAGACAGTGTTCTGATCTGTGTGGACTCTCCTTTAAACTCGTTCTTGATACTCTTGGTGCTTATGCTCCAAGAGCTCTTTCTCCTTCTTCCCTTCTTAGGCTGCTGTAACTCCCACGCCCTGGCCCTTTGGGTGACTGGGAGCTCAGCATTCCAGATCGTCATAAAAAGGGAAGACCTGGTGCAGCAATAGGAGACCACTGAGACAGTCTCAGGAGGCAATTTGGGAATGACATGGCAGCCACGGTCTGAGGTCCCCCATGTCTGTGGTAGGGGCTGCTTGGGGGCTGCAGGTGGCGAGTGGGGAGAGGCACCTCCCCAGGAGTTGGCTGCTCCTCACCGTCTCTCCCTCTCCGTTTCTTTCATTCACACTGTGCTTAGGAGGACTTCCTTCAAGAAGTGCTCAGTTAGCTGCAGGAGCTTCTTAATTGTCTGTGTGTTGAGAAATATATTGTTTGTTGTGTTTCCATGGCTATTTCATTGGGAAATATTTTGTTGGAAAGGTTGGGGAAACTGAATCACACATGGTTAATTAACTGCCAGAATGAACCCAAAGTCTCTTGAATTGAATTAAAAATATTTTCTACATAAATTATCACATGTTTATTGTAGAAAAATTAGAAGACAGGAGATGATTAAAAGCTACAAATATGTTTTCACCATTTTATGTGACTATTGTTAAAATGCTATTGTATATTCTTCTAGAATATGTGATTTATAGACCAATAGATAATAGATCTATATTAACATTATCTATTACTTTTATATATAACACATATTATATTATTTATTATATATTATATAATAGAATCTAGACTATAAAAACTGTTTCATAACTTGTTTTTTAACTTAACATAATATATACATCTTTCCATGTCAATAGGCTCACATTTTTATAATATTTTTAATTATAAGATATTCCAATTTCCCATTGTTTTTGTTTTCTCTGCCTTATCATATATTTTGTTAATACATTTGTTATTAATGCTTTCATTTGATTCAGCAATTATAATTAAAAATGCAGAGCATAGAGATATTCCTTTTTAATATCTAAATTCTGTCTAATAAATGCATCTCATTTTCAGCATCATTATTAATACTTGGTTTAGTGCCTTTTTTTTGGTGGCATGAATATTTGCATGTCCAATTCAAGTAAGGAGTAGGGTTCAGCCATTTTTTCACTGTAGATTTGCTGTTTCTGTCTCTTCACGTGAGCAGCTAACTCACTCTGCCCCAGAGATTTCTGGTCTGGGGGTCTCAAGTCATGTTTGTTTTGTGCTCCACTGGAAGAGACATCAAAATGAGTACACGCATCCTTAAATATACAACAGAATGAAGAGCAAACATAAAATTTATTAAAAGTATTTTTTACATAGGTAATTGCTAACGTATGTGTAAGTGATCAGATCGGAAGGTTTGCTTTTTCCTGGTTCATGCAATTATGAATAGTGATATATATATTTCTGTCTCAAAACTCTTTAAGTTTACAGTCTTTTACTTGCTCTTTAAAGTGAAACCAAGTAGATTGATCACACAGTGAGTGATATTAAAACAGTGCTTCTTGCAGCAATTTGAGAAACCCAAAGGAAGGGTTCCATGTCCGTGAAGAAATGTCCAATCTTCTCATTCTGTTCAGTCTGCCTCCTCCATGGCTGTGGCTCAGGGGACCACAGAAGAATGAATTTCCTGAAATGGTAACTTTGGCTTTCAAGAAATCACTTTGTGCCAAACTATTCATTATTCTGAGACAACTTGTGGTCTTTTTCTACTCTTCCCCAATCCAACGGAATGATCTGAAGTCCAAGCTTATACTGCTAGGGGCCATTCTGAGTAACTAACCACAAAATGGGTAGAGTAAGTGGGGCTTCTTTTTGGAATAAGAAAATCTTTCAGAACCTATATTCACACTCGACAGAGGAATGTTAACTTGAAGAAAATATAGCAACTGTCATCTTTTTGTGGGTCACCAATTAGATTTCTTTTTCACATAAGGAAGATAGAATCATTTTCTGTTCCCTTTTTTTGTTTTTAAGAAAGGCCAGAGGGAATCGTTGGACACATTTGATAATAGATTCAGGGTATGGATGGTCCTCCCAGCTGTGTGTTTATGCCTCAAAGTGTGAGAATAGACCAATAAACATACAAAGGCCTTTCGTTTCTTTAATTTAATCTGATTTTACCAGTTAAGAGAACTTCAAATGTGTTGTAATTCCTTTCAAGTGCTGATCAGTATACTGTACTATTTTAGTGTTCTCTTTTTTAATGGGGAGAAACAGTACCTCGCTTAAACCTGCCCTACGAGGGGCTCTGACATCAGCTAAGCAGCCATGGAGATATTTCTGCGTCTCCTTGATGAAGACGTAATCCAGTTTGATGGATGTCTTTATTTCTGTCTTAATCACAGCATGCAGAGTTAGCAATACACGTGTTTCACTTTAGGTAATTACTCGGAATACATGCACAATATCGGGTTTTACTTCAATTAATTACTTTGAATTTCAAAGCTTTCAGGAGAGGCCCCACCGAAAGTATCTGTTAGAGTTCTTAGATTAACCTGATGACTGTTAGAGAAACTTCATGTAACAGCCTCCTCTGGGTCTAGATTTTCCACCTTCATAGCAAAGAAATTGAAAATATAAACAAGTAGAACACAAAACAACAAATCAGATAATTGGATGACCTAATATCCTGTCTTTAGTTATAGTCATTACCTGAGGGTTCAAAGAATGTTGAAAAACTATTAGATTAGCTGTACCGTGGTTACAGGAAAAAAAAGAAATGCATGTGTTCTTATTCATGCATTGATCTACCATTTACGACCCTAAACATAAGTTTTATTAGGGACTATTCTGTTGTGCTGGTCTTGGAAAAGTTTATAGGTTTAAGATGAGGTTACTTTCTCATATTTATTGTATGTGCTAAAATGTCACTTTCTAAACAATGCCTAATTACAAATTATTTGTACAATACAGATAAACAATTAACGTTCTTTTATAGTTAGAAACTAGAAACAATCCTTTGACTCTGGGATATAAGAAAAGCTTAAAAATGGAGAAATAATAATAACAATAATAATAATAGAATGTGAACTCAAAGATAGGCTAAAAGTAAAATAAAAGGCAGTATAAGCCTCAGTTTCATTTACCAATGACCAAGGTTCACCAGGTATGACTCAATTGGTTGAGCATTGCCCCATAAACCAAAAGGTCACTGGTTTGATTCCTGGTCAGGGCACATGCCTGGGTTGCAGGTGCGGTCCCCAGTCAGGGTGCCTATGGAAGGGACACAACCAATCAATGTTTCGCTGTCACATCAGTGTTTCTCTCCCTTGCTTCTTGTCTTCCCTTCCCCTCTCTCTAAAATAAAAGAAGAAGAAGAAGAAGAAGAAGAAGAAGAAGGAGGAGGAGGAGGAGGAGGAGGAGAAGAAAGGTACCTTGTAGAAACATGTAACATGATCATGTGAAAATCAAAATTCATTAGAAATAACAGTTGTCAGGCAAAGGAAAAATGTGATGGGAAAGGCCCTAGAAAGGGTATGGAAAAGTAGGTGAAGGAATGTATTAAAAATTTAAAAAGTAATGACAGAAGAAATAACTTTGTGTCTGGGACACTGTTAATGTACTATAACAATTAAAACTGAAGATTGTACACACACACACACATATATATATATACATACACACACACACACACACACACACACTAAAAATGTGTCCATAATGGCTTGACAGCTTTCTATAAATAGCATGGTAGAGGTCTCTATTAAAAGAAAGAAGGGCATATTTTTATCTATTTTATGTTAAAGTTTGTTTCTATTTTTAGAAGTGTCAGATCAGCTGAACTGGGAAAAGCCCACCAAGAGTGCTACAGAGAAGTTGATATCAACTTACACCCCTGTAAGCTCTGGGAATTTCATATGTACAGATGTGATTTTGACCACACACACACGTATTTATGTGTGTATATACACATGTATGTATACCCACACGTGTACATGCATACGTGTGTATACATGTGTGTATGTGAACACACATATATACATATTGCCCCAGCACCAAAGCTCAAAGGACTTAGCTTAATTTCTGCACTCTGATAGAAGATGTATCTTAATTCCATTTATATCCTGCCTTAAGAGCAAAATCATTTATACAGCAGAGTAACGGTCACAGGACTTTTAAGTGAGGAAAACCTTCTTAAAGAATAGCCTTCCTAGTTTTACTTTGACTTCTTTGCTAAATGAGCATTTAGAAGTTATTTAAAAAGAAAGTAAAGCAAACAAAACAAGCAAAAAAAAAATCTAGAAGCCCCAATGACCTTCCAAAACTCTATGAAAAAAATTCTATTGGCAATAAACAGGGAAAACACAAATTCGTTTCCCAAGTTAAGTTTATAATATAACACACGTTCAAGAGCCAGCTCTCAAAAAGACTGAGCAGCGGATGAAAATACTTTATGAATTACTGGCGTTTTCCTGAGAAAGAATGGTACCGTTGAAAGAACAGTTGCTTTCTGACTTTCGTTGGAAAATCTAAATTCCAACATAGTTGTTAGATGAAACTGTACAATCCAAATCTCCCCTCATTGACAATGGAATTTGGCTTTGGGTAGTGACTACATTACTCATCTGTTAGTTATTCTTTGAACAAAAGCAGTTCTGTTGTTCAACGTAAAATCTGAACAGATAAATGCCTGACACCCTGTGCACTGAGTTGTGGGGCGGGCGGGGCGGGGGGGAGTGTGTGCCAAAGCCATCTCCAGGGTTCAAGAGTGAGTGCCACAGCAGACAAGTGTCTGCATATAAGATTCATCCACATTCCACATCCAAGGGCTGCAACATACACAAATAATTACTTCTCCTGAGACAATTCGTAACTTTTTTACAGTTACCAAACTGGAAAGTTCAATTTTTCCAAAACCAAGATGTCATGGGCCCTACCGACTCAAGAACCACTGAAATAACTCACATTATAAAAATAGCAATCATACCAGAATATTGTGGAATGAGACAAAATGTAATGGGCCATTTTTGTCTCCAGATTATAATGGATCGTCCAGATAACAAAAAAGAGAAGCAGTTTGTTTTTAATGTTTCTGGTTCATAAATGAAAAAAAAAAGGTTGTAAAAATCCAAGTCCTCGTGAAGGAACAAAAACAAGGTGAACTTCCCATGCTGTGTGTGTGGAAACCAGACACAAGTTGAACACTCATTCTTATACCAGAGCAATGATAGTGGCTGCTGCAGTCTTTGGTTTTTATTTAAAAATAAGTATGTATAAAAAGTAGAATAAAAAGACAAGGATTAATGTTTAGATGTTGGTTCCATTTTTATATGACTTAATACCCAAATTTTACAAAGGATTGAGCCTGCAAAATAAGTAAATATTCAAAACTAAAACCATCTCTCCTTTGAAAGATCATTGTTTAACTCACTGCCTATTTTGGCTTTGGACATTTCTACTTTAAAACATAGTTATTTTTGTTATCTCCTGCTGATATACAAAGTCTGTCCGGAAAAAGTCCAACCATTGTTAATATAACAAGAATGGCTTGTGTGACATCGATGGAACCTGGCAGCCAAGGAGAGGGGACTGTAATGTGCATGTGTGAACAATGACAACTTCACTGTCCTCGTCAGTGGGGGCAGTAGATGCCATGGAGTGAGCCTGAATACTGTGTGTGTGGTCTCACATTCAAAATGACTGAGTAGAGCAATGAATCTGCATCAAATTTTGGGTTAAGCTTGAACCCATTTTGGGGCTGAAGCTCTATGGAAAGTATTTGAATGATTCAGAAGGCCTTCAGCGATGATGCAACGAGTGCAGTGCAAATAAAAGTGTGGCATGAATGCTTCAAAGATGGTGGAGAATCTGTTGAAAGTGGCCCATGTTCTGGAAGGCCTGCAACAAGCAGAACACCTGAGAATGTTGAACACATATGGGCTGCAATCAACAAAGACTGGCGATCAACAGTGTGAGAACTAGAAGCTGACCTGGGGATTCCAAAAACCACTGTGTCTGAGATTTTGACAGAGGATCTCGGCATGAAACATGTCGTGGCAAAATTTGTTCTGTGGCTTCTGCTACTAGAGCAAAAGGAATATTGTGCTGCAGTTGCTGGTGAATCTGGGCAAACTGTGTGAGGTCCCAAGGTGCTTACTTCAAAGGGGACCAAGCAGTCATTGCCCTATGTACAATGTGTCTTATATCTCATATCTTCAATAAATGTCTCTAGTTTTCATAGTACATAGCTGGATACTTTCTGGACAAACTTCTATACTGTATATAATGCAAAGATATGCTTGGAGACACCATAAAGTAATTATAATTAGAGAAATTTTTGTTAGGTAAAAATCAATAAGCATTTAAGTACTTATCAATCTATATGGATATACACATATCACAAGGATATATAATATATATTTATATGTAAGCCCTCCCAATCCACAGATTATAAATGGTACGTATTTTTAATTTGAATCTGTTTTTACCCTATTTTGTCTAAAAGAATTTTATTGAATAATCATATATATAAAATATGTATTGAATTTGTAAAATTATTTTTTTCACACACTTAAAATATAGCTCAGTATTCAATAGTGACTTCATTATTTTCAATATGGCAGATTAGTTTTGGAAAGTATGTTGCCTTTCTTTTAAAACCATGGTGCCCAAGGAGTTCCGTCTACCCATCATTGGAAAAAAAATTGTTAAATGGAAAGATGATCCTTCTTTTTAGATTTAAATAAAAACAGCGATTGAACATCCAAGTTGGGAGTATCTGCAGAACAGAAAGGAAAGAAATCTGAGCTAAAACAAAGCAATGTAAACTGACACTGCAAGTTGTCTCCCTTATTTTTTTTAATTACCTCTCCGCAACTAGTAATAGTATTTTCCTGGGATAACTCAGACCAAGGGTAGCAAGCTCAAATTCCTAGGGGCCGGACTTGGCAGACGCTTCCAGGGCATGAGATGTTGGCATATCCTTAGCCTTCGTTTTTTAAAAGCTCTGTGCTTGTCACCCAACAGCGTTTGCCTTCCTAATATTTTAGTGGAGTGACTGAATTAAGATGAATACAGAACACTGGTTTCTAGTGGCCTCTCGAAAGGCAACACCAGAGTGACTTGATCAGTTAGTCAATGCAAATTCTAGTTCACAACTGGAAATTCTAATTCTGTGGACCAAGGGAGCTGTATTTTTATGCTCAAACATATATTTCTAAGAATTTATTGTTACAACTATATAAGTAATTGAAAATAATCAAGTCATCAGAAATGACAGTGACTGACTGAACTAGTGTTTGCTGAAATGAGAGGTACTGGGTGCGAGGCAGTCCTACTGTTTCTATATTGGCTTGTTGTACACATTCCTATCTGTTACATTTTTTGCACTGGAGCTTTTGCTTTTGTAACATATAGGCACAATATGTGATGGAGCTCAAGGACAGGGGGTAATCTCAGCAAACAGATGAACACAAATGAATTCTCAGTGGTCAGTGCTAAACTTTGTTTCTGTTCTTCCTTTCAGTGTACTCCCACTTTTCTAAGCGAAGCTTCCTGGAAGAGAGGATGTTTGTAAATATTGACACTTAACCAAAAAGCAGAAGGTGACTTAACTATGGGCACATAAACCTCACTGTGCTGCGCTTTCAGGGCTGGTATCAGCAAGCAGTTGGCTAAACTGTATTTGTTTCCTTCATTTGCTGCTTTTCGTGACAATCATATACGGTAAAGAAAAAATTCTACTGAAGTGATGAAACAGATTCATCTGCCTCATGTTTTTTCCCCACCTGAACTGTTTGCCTCACTGCACTAGTGTCTTTGGCCTGTCACCCTCAGACAGCTTGCCACAAGTGGTATGTCGACACCAGCTGTGTTATCACAGGCTGGTTGCTGAGCCGGTCCCCGCACACCTGAGTAAGGCTGGCTAGGTGATGCGGAGCAGCCTGGCAGCAGATGGAGTCCAGGGAGAGGAAGCGATCTCAAAAATCAAGAGGCTTTTGGCAAGAATCTTTTACCAGAAGCCTAGGCAGCTTTGGAGTCAAAGTGAGGGAAATGATGAAGGACTCGGGAACTTAGAGCAAAGTATTAAGTATTAGGAAAGTGTTGGGGGAATAAGTTTGCGTTTCAGTCCTAGAGCAACTGCAGTACTGCATGAGGACCCTGGCAGAAGCACCACGGGCACGGGACAAGCAAGAATCTGTTCCCAGGAGAGGGGACCAAAGTGGTGTCGCCTTGAGTTCTAAGGCTCTTAGCTTCCTAAGGCCAGAAACTACCGTTCAGGAGCTGGGTTTGAGATCTGAATGAGGTTTGATTCCAAGTGACTCTTTGGATTCTTAAACTCTTCCTGTCTAGCTTCAAAGGTTTGCTCCAAAATCAGACACCAGGAGTCAGAAGTTAGTTGACCTGTTCAAGATCAAAAGCTAAATAGCGCTGGGGCCAAACTTAGATCCCAGGAGTTCAATTCACAAACCGAAGCTCTCTCTGCCATTCCAGGAACGAAGATACAATTTTTAAATTGCTCTTGACTTGTTCACTTGTCACTGTTGTTTCATTAATATAAAGAGTATTAGTTAGATTGCTGGAGATATAAAAGGAAGCAATTTGCAGACATATTTAGTAAAAATATGCACAAGTTTGTCTTGGATTTTCAGGAAGCTGCAGAATTGACTGATTTTTCTGATTATTATTCATACATTTCTCTGAGTTGGTTATAGGTGAATTTATTATAGATTCTTAACAATCATAAGATTTTCAGATTGAAAATTTCATTATAAACAAATTACTGTATAATTCATAATATATTGTTGTATTGATGATTTTTCCTTTATTTTCATTCTCCAAACTTGACATTAAAGAAATTTCTTGAGGTCCTGGCTGGTGTGGCTCAGTAGAATGAGTGCTGGCCTGGGAACCAAAAGATCACTGGTTCCATTCCCAGTCAGGGCACACGCCTGGGTCCGTGGGCCAGGTCCCCAGTGGGGGGGCACGTGAGAGGCAACCACACATTGATGTTTCTCTCCCTCTCTTTCTTCCTCCCTTCCTCTCTCTCTAAAAATAAATAAATAAAAATATCTTTTTAAAAAAGGCATTTCTTGAGGTTTTATTTTATCATGGTTTGAACTTTTCGGTGCTATTATTGTCCTAATTACAAAGTTTTGAATTAAAAGTTTATACAGAATAGATCTCTGCATTACTTGAAAATTCAACCATTAATTCAAAGCTATTAATATTCTAACCAGTCATAATTGTATTTATAATTTTATATCCTGTTTTTGCCTTGTAACCGTTAAAGTTAGCAAAGTCCTCTTTTCATACATAATCATCATTCCACCTCAAGCTTGCAAAACTGATATAACAGGAATGAATATTTTTTATATTAACCAAAACATAAAAGCAAGTATTATGTCAAAATTTAGCGGATAATGGTGCTTTGGAGATGAACTGCTCTATTACAGCACACAGCAGCCTTAGCTATCTCAGGGTTTTGTTTGTTTTAAACAGAATTGATTTTTTTTAACAGCAGAATCATTCAGCTTTCTGACCTTTATGAGCCCAGGACATTGATGTTACCGTTTCGTTTCACTACACAGAGTGGCACTGAGAGCTCAGGTGGGCATCGAACTGAGACAGAGACTAAGCTCTGAGACCAAGGTACCTGGGGAAGCTGCAGGTTTGGGGAAGGAGAGGAGAGTGGGCCAAGGTGGGAGAGGTTTTTGAGAACATTTCTGCCACTGAAAATATACATTCAGTCAAGCCACAGTCTCAGGAGATTTTCCTTTATTCATGTTTACCCACCAGAAAAGAAATAGAAAGTGAAAAATAAATGGCATGTCTGGAGACTGGGAACAGTATTGGGTAAAGCTGGAAGGACGAGGAGAAAATGCTGTGTGAGAATATGGATAACAGGTGGAAGGCTGCACTGGCTGCTGAGATCAGGAGGCAAGAAACAGCAGCGGGAGCCCCAAGGCAGAACTGCTTAGAAATGCAGACTCCTGAACCAGGACTTGCACGTTAACAATATCCCCAGGTCGGTGGTATGGACATTAATGCCTGAGGTTAAAGTCAGGGGAGCCGCTTTTATTGACTTGAAAATGAAGAAAACTATACATTCACACATTACCCAAAAATGCCTGGAGAAGTGTTCTTTAAACTTTGAATTTTGCATTTTAAAAATATGGGGAAGTGTTAGGGATCTTACCAAAATTTGCTTCTTACCTCTTGTTCTCTCTCAATTTTCTTCTCATGAAGTATTTAACTATCAAGGTATTTATAAAGTATGCATGGTCAAAGGACCATATTAAGTGTTCTACTGTAATATTAAAATATTTTATTTTGAATGGATCGATATGAACTAGGACTTTGCTTTTTAAATTACAGTTGTGTTCCTTCCCAGGTTTTTTTTTGTTTGTTTTTGCATGGTACATTTTTCTTGCACATTATTTTTCATAAATGCATGAATATAAAACATCGAGATTGCTTTACAACTGTTACCTGGCTCCACTGTGTCCTAGATATAGTGCTATGTCCCTTGTTTTGTTTTGTTGGAAGTTGCTCCTTACCCAACCTTGCCAAATTACTCACCAGTTTTGACTTCAAATGCCTTTTAATGCTGCTCAAAAAACCTGAAATCCACCACCCAAAGCAAAATTTTGACATAGAAACTGATGTTTAAAAAATGTGCGACCAGCATACTAAGCAGTTCCCAAAGTCAAGTTCCAAAAAATATTTTTCAGTCAGGGTAGTGTCAAGTGGGGTAAATGTCAGCTTCCCCAGGTGTCTGCTCTCAAGGAGTTTACATCAGACGTCCATGCAATTCGGATACATTTGGTAAGATAGTCAGTTCGTTGCCTTGCAAATATGTCAAATAGCTGGAGAAGGGGAGGGGGAGAGGTAAAATTGAAATTGTACTCTTTTCCCTTAACTATAGATAAAAACCTGAGTCACAGGTAGAAACAGGGTAAAGCAGTTCACTATAAAAATGATAGAAGGGTCTGGGTCAAGTTGGCTGTTGAAAATAAAGTCACTACCATGTTTCATCGAGTGTTAGGATTCAGTGCCAGGCGTTTTCATTATCCACAGAGTGTGAAATACTTTATAAATCACCATATCCGCTGACATTCAATTATATTCAGTCTTATTAATATGAACTGGAGTGTTTTGAAGTGTCTACTCGCAGTAAAACCAGCCTTTTCATTAAAAAAAGCGTGGCATTTAAAAATGACCCCAAAATGCACAGAACACCTACAAACACCTAAGATGTAAATGGTGACCATTTTGAAATGTTTCAAGCCACAGACTAAATACCTAAGAACTTTAAAAATGAACACCCATCCATACTCGAGGGCCTGGTTAAAACAGAAAGGCAGAACTTGTGCCAATCCAGTAGTGATTTTCCCAGGAAAGAGTAGCTCATCCATATCTATTTCTATATGATCTCTACTTATTTCACACAAGAATACATTTTTATGAATGGGTCTGGTGCATTTATAAACCAGTCTCTCAGTCTCCAGAAGAGGAAACACCTGTCTTCATTCCAGGTTAAGAGCCCCTGTGTGGAACAGCTAGTGCTGAATGATGAGACGTTCAACAGTGTGCCATGCGCACACGGCCAGGTGGTGTGGACTGACCTTTCCTCTCCATTTTATGCATTCCCTTCCAACTGAAGAATACCTTTTAGATCAGAGGTTTAAAATATGGGCTATATTTGAGTCACTTATAAAACTGGATTCCTGGGCCTATACCCAGGTATTCTGATTTAATGTTCTGTGGGATGCCCAGAGAGGGTGCCAGTATTTGGTTATTATAATAATTATTATTATTCCCTAGTAAATCTAATGTGGAGTAAGGATTGAGAAACACTCTTAGGTCATGGCTGTTGGGAGCTGAAAGCCTCTGTATAACTTTGCACATAGCAGAAAAGTGAACAGGTATTCTTGGAAGATGTTCTTAAGGCTACAGGAAATTTTATGGGCTTTATATGCACTGTACAATATTTTGAGATTTATCTGCCTATGTGTATTATACTATGTATAGTATCTATGTGCATGTAAATGCATATATATTCTTGGATGCATGTTATACTCCATATTTACATAGAAATGAACATTTTATTTGAATTCTATTTTAAATCAGTTGTTCAAAGCAAGGCACTTCAAACCTCAAAAGCATTCTTTCAAGGAAGGGAAGCACATTGATGAAAAATGTTTATCTATGACCACAAGGGGGTGCTAATGATCTGTGAATGTAGAAGGTGTAATTCATAATTGAATTAGTATTTATATATGCAGGTGGAAATCATTTGCTATTAGCAAATTTTTCTTTTCTTAGAAATAAATGTAATGATTTATAGTAACAGTAACACAAACTGATTTTTCTGCTGTATATTAAATTTCTGTCTGCCCACAATGTAGTAAGAGATTCTCTGCCTTTGGAAAATAATTTCCAGTAGAGATGTTACTTAAGTTTTCTGATTAAAATGTTTAGGTATTGTCACAGTAAATAAATGTTAAATATATGTTAGAAGACAGATAAGGATGTGTCCAACATCTGACTTTAAAAATATTTCTAATGTCTAATTTATTTTCCATAAAAACATAGTTTTATCAGAATGAAAAGTAACATTTATTTTTTCTTATGAATATGGAAGGCTCTGAGCAGATTTAATTCATTTATTTCCTAATGTATGAAACTCAGAGTTGAAATGTGCTTAAAATTGACAATGTTAAAATAACTTTTTGGTCATTTTAAAAATTTGAGGAGATAAACATTTTACTTGGTTTGGACTTTAACTAGCTAATAACTTCGCAAAAACTGTTTGTAATAAATGCACATTCTAAAATATAAAGAGTAAATCATTTATGGAAATTATTTCAATATACATTATGAATGCCTTTTTCTGAAGCCGGATATGCTGCGATTTCATGAATAAAGAAATGTGCAGTTCAGTGAATCTAAAGTATCACTACAGTGGAGATTCAGAGATTTATAATTCCCTCTCCCTTCCACCCCTCCTCCCGGTACCATTTTGTCAGGCCTCAGGATTACACATCCCCCCATGTAGGAAGACTCAAAGCATCCACCTTTTTGAACGACAGAATTTCCTTGTAGCGTCGGGAACTGGTAAGCACGCATGAGTTCTGTATTCCACACAGAAGGTATTTGACTCCTTTGTAAACTATGGCTACCAGTGAAGCAGAGAAGGGACTTGAACTAAACCACAGAAACGCATATTTCAGTATTCGAGAACGGCTGCTTACTCTGGAATCCCTTCCTCCCGCCCGATCCTGCAGCAGGCGGGGGGGTGCTGGGTGGTGGTGGGCGGCGGTGGCGGGAGCGCACTGGGATCCATCAGGTCCTCACTGCTTTCCTGTTGAAGGCCTCCAGAGGCCTTCTCTCAGAGCCCTTCCCATCACAGGTCCTTTCCAGTAACCTTTCTCTCCACGTGTTCCTTTCCGTTTCCGTCCTGGGCAAACGTCAGTGCACTTGTATTCGTGAATACCGAGGCCGTCTTGGGTCTGAGGCTAGCCTCTGCTTCCAAACATTATGAGGCCGAATGTCGTTATCATCACTGTCATTGAAACCGGGATTTTCCTGCTGCTGAGGAGCTATGACTATTACAGAAATAGCTGCTGCATTCAGGTCACTGCGTCGAACTGTGATGGGGTGGGGGGGGGCTCCGGATTCCCACGGCCTGCCCTCCCACCAGCCTCCTGAGAGCCATGGATGGTAGAGAGGACTTGCCTTTCTCCCACCTGTTGAGACCCCTCAACAGGAGGTTGATGTTTTGGCTTCCCTAACCCGTTTTGCCATATCGTGGGATCCTATGAATCGTGATACTTGTTTAAGTTTTTGGACTTGAGTCCATTACTTGGATGTAGATACTTCCCAGACCACTTCTGTACCTGACCTTGATTGCCCAATCTTGAACCCATGTGACTTCCCCTGTGTGGGTCTGACACTGACAGCTGACAAGCTAACTGGTTGCTCCTTGTCTCGCAATGTGGCTTCTCCACCTGTCTCAGGCCAGGCTCCCCATTGTCACAAATGCAAGGGGGTCATTCTCCTGTCTGTGTCCCTAGTTCTGACAACAACATTTCCTTTTTTATCTCATCACCTACTGCAAACCTAACTTTAAAGTCACCATTTATCTCCACCTCTCCAAAACCTTTTGTTTCCCTAGGATCTTTCTCCTGCAAACAGAATTTTCTTGTGTCTTATTAGAGAAGTCCCCGATCTCTAAAGAAAGGCAGATCTTTCTTTCATTGCTTTCTGGAGCCGACAGGTTTGCCTTAGCATCAATCCTGGGGCAAATTATTAACAGGAGTCAGGATCTGTTATTTGCGATAAGCCTGCTCCCTGCATCTGATTTCATTAAAATGGGATTTGTTTTAAACATGTTGATAACGATGCACATGCTCACAATCAATCAGTAAATGCGCCAACATTAAGTTATATTTAAGTTTATAATGGATAAAAATTGACTGGATAGCAGAGAAAAAACTGGAGGTCATCAGTATTTTTTGGGTGTGTGCTTTGGGACAGGTCCATGCACCCACAGAAGATAATGTGAAGGAGTAGAACTGTAAACAGAAAAATAAGATGAAAAAGAAACAAACCTGTTAACCCAGCACACTAATTCCAGTGCACTTGTGTGACTGGTGGGCCAGGGGAGTACTGAGAAAGCCCAAAGAGATGAGTTTTAGTCTTTAATATATCAGCATCCCTGAGTAACGCTTTGGCCTAGGGTTAGAGAGTCAGAATGAAATAAATAAAGAAAAAAGAATGGACTTCAGGGGCCTCTGAGCGAGGTAAAAACTGTCCTGAATGAGTGGAAGTGGATGGAGAGATTTTCTAACCGCTAGAGTACCCAAGTGAAACAGAGCTTCAGGAAGCAAAAGCAGCACTTTCTGCTGTGTATCAGCAACCTTCCCAGGTAGCTACACATCACCCCTCCCATTCACCTCTGGGTTTTCTGCACCATACTAGGGGAGTTTCTGAACTTTACTGAGGATCACTTTTTCTGGTGTTTATATTAGCTTATGACTGCCAAAGCACTTGTGTAGCTAAGTAGCGTAGCACTGTTCTTTAACTAGGAGGTAAGAATGTGGAAGAATGTGGCAGTTCATGCCAGCAAGATGCAAAGATGTCCCATCCTGTACCCCAACCAAATATAAACCTTGGAAATAGCCTGCATTTTTAAGAAGAAAATGGCAGGATATTCTTGATTCCAAAATTTTAAAATGTATTTAAAGACAACCAACTAATTTTCTTACTACTTGGCCAAATGTAGCACTTATGGTATCAATAGGTTTCACAAGTATAGAATACAACTTCTGGAAACACTTCATATTTAAAAAACTGTACTTGTCTGAAGCTTATTGTTTTCTTCCAGGCCTGGTGAATTTTGCCACTGTCTAGGTTACTTTTACTGACTAATGTTAACAAATGCAATTAATCTGTATGACTTTTAATTAAAATTCCATGTGTGTGGTTTATTTACTCAGGGACTTCAAAACTTATCTCTTCTACAGCATAGTTAATATATAAAGCCCATTAAAGAATTCACAATGACCATTTAAAACTCATTATTGGCAATGTTTAGCAGCAATACAGCAAGGTTATAAACCCGTTTGCTTCCTTTATTATCTTGCTTTGTGCAGTTTTCTACAAAAACAAATTCTCCAAATTTAACAAGGAAACTTTCATTGCTAATTAGAATTAGAAAATAGTCTAGAAACTAATGGAAAAAACAAATTTAAGAAGTGAGGGCAATTTGTCCAAAAGTATCCATGAAATCTTTACTGTAATCTTATAAGGTATATTTTCAATTTATTTTTCTGTGGTGTTTGTTCTGTGGTGTTTGTTCTACAAACACCACAGGAAAATAATATACGTGTGCATGCAAAACTAACTGGTGAAAAAAGCATAGAATGGACTTCTTATATGTGTGAAAAGACTGTCCTCATATTTCTGTATATTTTACAGAATGTATACCTATTGTTATATAATTTAAAGATTGCCACCAAAATTGTGTTAAAATCTACCATTTTAAATGATACCGTACTTTGACAGCAGATGGCGCTATTGTCATTTCCTAACAATGTGCTCTGCTGGGTGGCAGAGGCCCACGTGTGCACGCATTCTTTCATTAAGAGGAAAAAACCCAACTATCCAAGAATCAGTCTTGAAAGTCATTATTAATTTGAACTGATATCAAAGTTTCATATTCTCTGTTTTAAAAGCACAGAATTTCCCTCACACTTTTGGTATTAACTAATTGCTGCGTGGGGTTTAGTTATTCTTTTATGTGTAATTTTTTTTTAATGATTCCAATGCTTTTGATGGCATAACAAAATAAAGTCTTACAGAAATGATACTAAGGAAAAATCTCTTTCTTTATGTTAAGGTTAATAATAGTCCTTACTCATCTTTGATACTTATTCCTTTCAATTGTGTTTCAACAGCATTTCGATAGCATTACATTATCCAGAGCAGCGATCATAAAGGTTAGTGTCAACTCAGTTTCCATTAAGAAGTTTACCTGTTCTTGCATTTTCTTACAGTTGCCCAAATTACCTGCTATCAGTTTTCTCAGCGATTCGAAATCCACGTACTGCTACTCTTATCCCAAACAAAGGAAACAATAATAGCAACAACAACAGAACTTCGTTTGCTACTTTCCCCTGCAACGGTTGTTGTGTGTGTGGTGGCCAGTTGAACACCGGGTGGGCCCTCCGTCACTAAAGAATGGATTAGTGGACTGAAAAGGCGCACGTGAGCGAGAGGCGCACACGGATTGATTTCCGAGCATTTCTCGAGAAGTCGTCGCTGATCTTCCTGTCACAGGCGCAGTTAAGCATGTCAGTCTCTTCTTGCGAAGTTTTGGTTCTGCGGCAATCAGAAAGAGAGGCTCGCCATCCTAGGATTTCATTTTACTTTAATCATTGATATCTGGTTTGCTTTCCTGGGATTTTCATGGTTGATTGATGGTGTGAAATAATGTATTGATAAAAGGATAATTTGGAGAAAACTCCGCTGAGACTATGCTTTTTTGTTTCATGTGGTGTTGTGCTTCCATCTCAGAAAATGAATGTTTGGGCCTGTGCACATGTGTATGAATTTCTTCTACACACTTGGGATATCTTTCATCTGCTACAAAGACATATTTTATTCCAGATAATTTGGGTATAAAGAGAGCACTCTGGGAGACCCCTATTCATTACATCTCATCTACCATGACAGCCAAGAAAGAAAGCTAACTTATTTTTTTTAAAAAAGCTCATCCTTTTTTTTAAAGATTTTGTTTATTTATTTTTAGAGAGGGAAGGGAGGGATACAGAGAGAGAGAGAAACATCAATGTGCGGTTGCTGGGGGTCATGGCCTGCCACCCAGGCATATACCCTGACTGGGAATCGAACCTGTGACACTTTGGTTCGCAGCCCGCACTCAATCCACTGAGCTACGCCAGCCAGGGCTGAAAGCTAACTTTTAAGTATTTGATTTGACAATCTCATATGTAAGCAGAAATGGTATACATAAAAATGTGACATTTTCTAGGAATATTCAAGGACAGGGAGATGGCATTTTGTTTAGATGCCTAGCATCATTCAACTGTACTCTCCCACAGGTGTGACCAAATCAGGACCAAATTATTGTTGTTCTTTATATTTAGGATTGAAATTAGATACCAAATGGCCTGCTGCTGGTATTGAATGCTTCAGGCTTATTAATAAGTGGAGCTATTTGAGACAAAAATCATCTCTAATTCCTATTTCAATTTGGTTCAATTCAATCAGGTTCAAGGCTTTGACCTCTTTGTTTTCCTCAGAATCCAGTAAGACACAGCTTTTCTCTCTTCAGATATGGCCGGTGCCATTGTACATGCAAAATAAGAAAAGTCTTTATGTGGCCCTTGGCGTCCAGGAAGGTTCTTATTTCCCGTTGTGCCCCATGATGAGTGTGGTGTTTTATATAGGCTCGTATATTGCTTTGCAAATGTGTATTACGTCTTTTAACAGGGCAGATGGCTCTCTGATAAACCTGACAATGTACTCTTCGACGTTGAATGTATCAGGGGCCCCCCACATCAGCCTGCCCTCTAAGCTGTGCACGGATTGTGTTTTATCCTCTCTGGGGACCAGGAAGGTCTCGAAACACAGTGGATCCTGTTCCACCTCACTTACGTGCCCTTCTTTAAAAAACACCTGGCCATTTTGGTTGTAGGGTTGCATTTGTTCTTTGAGACTTCATCAAGACAAGACAAAAACTCGGTTGAGAAGTGTTGAAACCAGATGTGTGCATCGCGTTTGATTCTTCATGAGCTCTAAAGCTTGTGCGGTCCTATCACTAAACTTGGAAAGTGTGATCTAGTTACGTCCAGGCAATTTCAGTTACTTCTCAGATTTCTCTCAGGCACTCGAGGTTTCAACTCAGTTAGATACAGGATCATACCTCTTTCTGTCGGAATTAGATTTTAGACCATGGAGATGACACAGGCTTTGGAGGGTGGGTGGTCATCAGTTCTCTGCGGGCCTCTGCGGAGATACACAATCACTCTCTAGCCTCGGCACCTGCTACGACTTCACAGGTCTCATTTGCTATGAAGGGTGGGCTCAAGCCTCTTGTCATTGCAGCATCCCTTCCTCAAACCTGACGCTTGCTAAGTCTCTTTCTTTTTTTCTCTCTCGTAACTGTTGCCCTTTCTCCACCGACACTGGAAAGGGGCAGCCCCTCTTATGTACTTCTTTGGGGTGTTGGAAAGTTGCTGGAGTTGCCTGGGGTGGTCCAACTGTCCCCTGAAGCTGTCTTTGCTCTCCTGCTCTGTAGCATAGTGGCATGTGTGAGGCTCCTGCTTCCAGGAGCTTCCAATGGATGGTGAGCTGTTCTTCCCTCTTGGAGCACCAGCCTTCTGCAGAGGTCTTCTCTCTTCCTGCTCCTGCTCCATCATCACCCACTCACTCTAAAGGAGAGCAAGAGACACAGAACTTTCCACACCAGGGGGCCAGTATCACTTTCCTCCTTCAGTTCTCTGGACATATCTCATTGACAAGGTAGGCAAAAAGCAAAGCAAAATGAACACCTTCCTCAGTGGGCCTTCTTCTAAAGATTGTACAACTAGGCTGACTTTTTAAAGCTTCAGGTAAGAGTTTGCTCCAGCTTTCCTGGTGTGTCCATTGCCATCCCTCCCTCTGGCAATGCTGTCATCGGGGTTACGGATGCTCTGGGAGTGTGAAATGGGAAGGAGACCTAGCTCATGCTGCCCACACCTTCACTTTCTTAATACGATGTAATAAACTCTACAAGAAAAGGGTGCTAGGAACTTTAAACATCTGTGTAACAACTCTTGCATCATTTCCCAGGTGAGAAATGAGATTTAGCAAGATCAGGATGTCATAACAACAAATTACAGAGAGGTGAGACAGCAGTGTGAAGTCCATGTTACCTGTCAATCTTCTCTCACTGAGATATTAATGGAAATTTTAGGCACAGATGCCCGGGGAACAGGTTTCCCAATTCTGGCGTGGTCTTCTGCCACCACCCCAGCTGCACAGCATCTGCTTTAGCAAGCTGGGGTGGTTCACGACCTCACTTGGGTTTGCACTGGACCACGTTAGAATGGCCCTTCATTGGTATCAGCACTGATATAATGATTCCAAGCTCCCCTTCTCTCTGGCACTCTTAGGACAGTCCAGGGCTTCTCGGCTTTGTCACTATCCACAGTCAGGACCAGAATATATTTGGGCAAATTCAGGTGATGTGGACAGCGGTGCAGGACTGGCCTGGGTATCACGGGGGCAGCTTGACCTTCGCCTGCTGGGCATTGTGAGCCCTTCCTCTGGGCATGGCAGTTAAACACGTCTCTGGACTTTGCCACATTCCCCTGTGACAGTCAAGTTTCCCGCCCCCATTAGGCACTCCTGCATAGGTTTTTTATAGGTCTCCAACTCTACATATGATGCTCTTCCAGAATCACCTGTATTATTTATTCAAGGTTCCAAAACTCTGTGTGAAGACTTACAACATGTCTGAGGGCAGGTTCCAGTTTTGTAGGGGCTCGAAGTTTACATCATTTGGGCTTCTTCTTTAAGATAAGGAATACATACGGCGGAATGTTATGAAACTACAAATACACATAGAAGTTAATAATTGTTGGAAATGAGAAAACTGCAAGAAATTATACATTTTTAAAAGATGAAAAATACAAAAAAAATCACAAAGCCCAGGAAAAATAATATATTTAATAATTAGCTGTTTATAACACTCATTTTGGACGACATTCTTCAACAAATCTTCGACATTTGAAGATTTCTTTCTAGGATGAGCAAAAAACATTACCTTTTTAAGAAAGATTTTATTTATTTATTTTTAGAGAGAGGAGAAGGGAGGGAGAAAGAGAGGGAGAGAAACATCAATGTGTGGTTGCCTCCTGTGCGCCCCCTACTGGGGACCTGGCCTGAAACCTAGGCATGTGCCCTGACCGGAAATCAAACCAGCAACCCTTTGCTTCACAGGCCAGTGCTCAATCCACTGAGCTACACCAGCCAGGGCAAAAAACATTAACTTTTAATAGAGGAAATAGATAATTTAAGTGTTTTTCTACCATGGGTCAATTGACATTTATTAGTTATCATTAATATTTAAGAGATGTTTATTTCAACCTGACAACTTGTAATGTGTGTGATGCAATTATGGCAATGCATAAAACATAAGAGTTTATACACAGACAGTTTTTCTGCTTTCAGTATTGCTACAGGTTGGAGTCCTGTTCAAAAACTCTGATAAATCCTATTTCAGTGATTGCCATCAGAAAAAGGATAAAATGTGAGAAGTGTTTAATAATGATTAATAGTAATACATGTGGCATTATTGAGTTTATTCAGACTAGGAGGATGTTTCGGTTTTGAATAGCCAACCATGAGAAGTGAACTTTCTGCCCACAATATAACAGGGCTGATTATTAAAGAATCTCCCAGAGACTAGCTTACAGATGCACTCGTTTCACTAGTTTTCCTCCTTCCACTCCACACGTCCTTGCAGTCCCAGTGTCATAGGACACATGCCTGTGGGCATACAACCACTGCCCCTTCGCGTGACTGCCTCGGTCCTGTGTAAGTCCACAAGGGACACACTGGGTGCGGGACACCTGGGAGGCTACCAAACACTTCATTAGACCCGGACACGGACTGGGAACCACCGAAACATCACCCACGTTTCCCAAACTAGTATATTCTCTCCTCACCTTGCCCTCAGCCAGGACCCCCGAAACGCCAGTGGCCACCTCAATATCCCCTCAAACAAAGTGGAAATGTCACAGGAGGACATGAACGTGCAGAGACACAGAGGTTTTCATTGATGATAATGAAAACATCGTATTTTTTGTAAAGTTGGCAAAAATTGACTTCAGTGAAAATACATTCCCATGGCCTCACTCAGAGCCTTGGAAGTGACAGGCAGATACGAGGGTCCCTGAAACACTTCAAGCAAACACGTTTCACTACAGCTGCTGCTGCGGGAGAGACGGTGGGGAGCTGCAGCGGGAGAGAGCGGTGAGGCCGGGGATTTACACTGGGTCACGGGGAGCAGCGGGTGAGGAGTTCCGATTGTCTAATGCTGCAGTGCTTCCTCCCTCCAACACAATATAGAGCAAAAGTGCTTTGTAACATTTATGACACATGGTGCATTCTCACTGGATTAAGATCCCTCTTGATTTTATCTGTTCTAGAATTTCTCGCAAATGGAACCAGACAGTATGTATATTTTTATACCTGGCTTTTCAGCTCAGCATAATGTTTTGAGATTCATCCAGGGGGTTGCAGGTCTATCGATTATTTATTTCTGTCATAGCTGAGTCGTATTTCACTGAATGTGGGGCCACTGAATGCATTTGCTTATGCATTCGTCCGTTGATGGACATTTGGGTCATTTCCAGTTCTTGGGCATTGTAAGTAAAACTGCTATGAACATTATACATATAAGCCCTTATGTGGCTATGTGTTCTAAAATCACTAGGCAAGTACCTAAATCGGACCACATGACAAGCCTATGTTTAAGGAAATATCATGGGCAAGTTATGTGATTTTTCTATACCTCAGCTTCCTCATTTTCTGTAAATGGAGATTTTACTATTTGATGCAGGTTATGGTAAGTCTAATCCATACAGGAACTTTAATTTAGCACTATGTCTGGTACACAGTCAGCATTCAATACATGAAATGATGACAGTTGGTATATTAGATACGTATGTTCTCTAGGACAGAATGAAAGTGAGGCTCCAGTGTTCCGGGCTGTAGGTGCTTCTCAGACGGAAAGGAAAACCAAGTTGTTCAGAGCCCGCTGCCCGCGTTCTGATCCCTGCAGCATCACTTGGTTGCTTGGCATCCTTAGGGAAGTTCTTAACCTCTCTGTGCACAGTTCCCTCATTTCTAAAACTAGACAGAAATCTGCATTACTAGTCACATTGGTATTATTATTATTATTATTATTTCCATATTATATTCAGATTTCCAAGGCAAGTCCTCATATTGGGAAAGCATATTGTTCAGATTTTGTGTAGCTTGATGTTTAGACAAAAGAGGGTAAACTGCATTTGGTAATTGACTTGCATAGTACAGGTTTTTCTGTTGTTGTTTGTTTTTTAAATGACTGTAATTGACTGTCTCGCTGTGTTTTTCCTTGTTAATGCCCTGATGTGGGAGAATACTTTTGCCCATAACCTACAGCTTTCATGATGTCACTCAATCAAAGCCCTCCCTAAAGGAGATTTTTCTTTTTTCACAACCTAGATGGTGTTTATGGGAATGAGTTGATAGAGATCTTTTTTTTTCCCTTGGTGCTCTGTAAGATACACGTAATTTAGGATTTTGTTGTGAGGTTCCTGACAGGCCAGGGAGGACATGGAATTCTAATGGCACTCTCAGATATGAAGCCGTCTGGAGCTGTGATGCATCTAGAGATTTGATGGTCTAATTTCTGTCGCACATAAACTACCAGAAGCCCGGATTCTGCCTTACCTGGTAATGGCGCTGCCTGAATATAGGTGGCTACGGTACTGGAAGGAGCTGGACTGACAGAGAAACTAAGGAGCTACTATGATGTGGAAAAGGGGGACTTGCCTTGATGAAGTTTCATGGAAAATTATTTCTGTCAGCGAGAATAGAGACATTATATAAACTGATCTCAGAAGGCTGTTGGGGATCTTAAGGTCAGTAAACTATCCTTCACTTTTGCAACCCACAGTGTCTCTATCTGTCTTCGTTTTGTGTCTCGATACTATAAATTTCACTTTTCTATTCTGTAAATGACATAAAATAAAAATATTTCCAATATTTCCAATATTGATTTTAGTGAAAAAGAATTGGTAATAGTCTTATAATTAACTATGAACACACAATAATACACATAGTATCTTCATTTTGCCCTTCAAATTATACAAATCTTCTCATTTTGATCAGTGCCTACGGTTTAAAGATTCAAGAGAAAACAGTTTTCCATGGATGTTATTGAGAAATTTATTGTCTGGCTTAGGGTTTTTTAGAGGCTGGAGAATAAAGGTCATCGATTCATTCATCCATTTGTTCATTTATTCACTTGTTCATTCATTCATTCACCAAGTACTTACTGAAGGTCTACCAATTGCAAGCCACTATTTTGGACATTGGAATGACAGAGCTGAAAAAAAAACAAAGTCTTTTCTTGGTGGTGAAAATAGTCACTGAACCAAAAATAAAACAAATACATGCAAATTGCAAGTAGAAATAGAAGGTATAAAGAAAACACCATGTGAAATGTGTGGGGTAATAGGTTCCCCGGGGGAGGGCGTAGCAGCAGGAAGATTTTAGGCCAGAATGAGGGGCCTTTGTCCAAGGAGAGGGAAGAAGAGCATTGTGGCTGCACTGACTGGATGGCGGGGTGAGTGGACACCTTTTCAACACCACCCCCAACCACCACAGAAACAGCTCTCTCACTTGGAGTGCATGGGAGAGGTGAGGGGCGAGGCTAAAAGGGGTCAGCTTGTGGGAGCTGCAAGAATATAACAAGTACTACTGTGTATGTCCAATACAATGGTTACAACTACTTTTTAATTCTTCCTGTCTGCTATGGTCTGAATGTTTATGTCTGCAAAACTCCTTTGTTGAAATCCTAATTTCCAAAGGTAATGACATCAGTAGGCAGGGTCTCAGGAGAATGCTTAAATCAGGAAGATAGAATCCTCTTGGGTGGGATCAGTGCCTTCATAAAGAGACCCAGAAAGTTCTCTTGCCCCTCCTACCGGGTGAGGGTGCAGCAAGAAGCTGCTGCCTGTGAACCAGGACGAGGGCCCTCATCGGAACAGGGCCAGGCTGACTCCTTGGTCTCGGACTACCCAGCCCCCAGAACCATGGGAGCAACATTTCTGTTGTTCCATCAACCACCCGCTCCGTGGTATTGTCATAGAAGCCCAAATGGACGAAAACTCTATTAATCCAACATTTCAACCAAGTGATTTACTATTCTTTGACAATATTCCTCTTCTCCCTGTTTCTTTTCACACTTTTACTTGTATGCCTTTCTGCATCAACAATGGTTTCTTCCCTTTCCCATGTCCACCCCCAACTTTATATTTTTTAAGGAAAGTTCAAAAGTATATTCTTCGTGGGGAATGGTTGATTCATCCTGTGAATTCTCCATAATTTTTGCCACGTCTCATTTTTATGCACCTATTTTTTTTTTTTTTTTGCTGTGTATTCTATAATTGCTATTCTGCCAATGATTGCTAGAGGGCAGTATTCATGTCTTTTGCTCATCGTGAGAGTTTTCAGGGTCTACCAGAGTGTTGGTTTCCTTGGGGTACCCACACAATAGCTGAACAAAAGAAATACACCTGTTCACTTTCCCAGTAAAACTCCTGTTACTTCCAAATTCAGTTTTCTGCCACATTGTATCTCTGATGCATTGTACCCCACCAGAGATATAGGAGAAGCTCAGGATGATTTTAAATGAGTAAAACACTTACAGTACTATATTATTATAATTTAATAGAAATATTACATAAGATTTTAAACAAATAATAGTTAATATGGAGAGTAGTAACATGTTCCACCTCTGTGTTTTCACATTTACTATAAGTAAATGTTAGTATTACTATATGTAAATGACTGTTAGTAGTGCATGATAGGAGATTCTTATAAAGCATGGAAATACTGATTTATTGTTTTATAGGGCTAGTGGCTTCTGTTGAACTTTTTAGAATTAAAATGTAGCTTAAGGATATTTATTTTCTTAATATAAGATTGCATCTCAGCAATATTGCTTGGTCTTCCATCTATTCTTATCACGTAGTCATTAAGTAGGGTGATAAATGACTGCCATTGTCATGAAGTCAGAAAAGTGCTTTGTCACCAGGTCATTAATTATATTAGTACTTTATCTCGGCTGCAAGTAGACTGTGGCCACAATAATTTGACACCTTCATCCTTCGTGGGCTAACATTTGGACTTACGGCGAAAACCACTTCAGAATTTTTTTCTTTAAAATAAAAACAACTGTGATTGTAATGGATAGCTTTAACTTGATTACTGTCTTTAACGTGAATTTTAAACAATTCTTTTGTAGCTTGTAAATCACCATGTACTTATTAGCTTTCTTATTTCTATATAAATAACGCAGTGTATACCGATGGGAGCAAGAGGACAAAGCAGGTTTAGGAACAGCGACTGAGAGCTTGGAAGGAGAGCAGGAAGGCTGTGCATCCCTCAAACAGTGCTAGTCTAGCTCTCTGGGGGCTTTGTGAGTCACCCAGGGGCACTGCAGCTGTCCGCTCATCGACAGTGTTGCAAAACTCTAAGATTCACACATCCTCCTTGTAAGTTGATAGATATACTGGCTGCATTTAAATGCTTCACATAGAAATGATCTCATGTCGAATTAGGATTTCTGTATTTTCTATTTTTCTTTGATTGGCGGAATGCCAACAACTTCATCAGATCCTACCAGGCTAGAAACTGATTTGTGGAAATGTTATGATAAATGATGTAGGGGAGAAACTCTCTATGTTAATCATGCTTTAGTACATTTTTATGACTGCACAGAGGCTTTCTGATTTGCCAAACCATCTCCAACGGAGGCTGGTTTGAAGACTAAATTTAAGAGTGTTTCTTTCAGTAGTCCTAATTTTTCAGTCCCTGTTAGGGCCTCATGGCAGACGCTTTCTTGACTGGATGCTCAGGATCTGGGTAGGGTTTTGGATTGGGTATTTGAGACTCACTTCGGTCAACAGGGATTCTAGTAGAGGGGACACTGTTGTGCGCTGTAACATGTGTGTCGTGTATCTCTATTGTCATGTGACATATCCCAGCCTATGAATTACTGATGTTACGTCTGGGCTGCTCCTCATGTTTCCTGTTATGACTGCAAGATGCCCACCGCAATGACCATCAGGAAACTTTGAAATGAAAAACGTACTACTTACAGGTCCTGAAAATTACATGGCACAGTGACAGGCCAAACAGCAAAGGTGTGAAAAAGGTGGGGGAAGACAGAGAGAAAGAATGAGAGAGAGACAGAGAACTGGGGACTGGGCTTGGGGTTTTGTTTTTTTGGGGGGCTTAAATGTGGGGACCTAAGTTGTTCTGAACTCAGCGTTTTTTTGGTGAATTGAAAACATAAGAGCAGAACGTCAAAGCACAGAAAGAGAAAAAACCAGCCACCCAAATGGTCAGTTATCTGAGCTAACCAAAATCTCTAAAAACAGAGGAGATCCGAGGGCCAGAGGATCCTGATTCTTTGTCTAGCCTGCTGGCTGGCAATGTGTTTACAGAGGCAGACGTCTTTGAAGTGAGGGCCTTCTTGGAAGTGGATGCCTTAGCCATCAAAGCTTAAGTCAGACACTTGCCTTACAAAAAAAAAAAAAGAGAGAGAGAAAACCTAACTGTCGGGACCTACACTACAGACCTGCACAGAATTCTGAAATGTACTTGAGTGGTTGATTTTGCTCACCTTTTCTCTCTCTTTTCACCAAGAAAAGAATATGCCGTGTGTAGCCTCTTCTTGAGGAGGATGAAAGACCCATGGAAATACTTGGATTCAATCCCAGCTTTGGTGAGCAGCCTACTTGGGCTTAGCCTAGATCAGCCGAATCACAGTTGACTCACAAACGCATGAGCAAGAGAGACCCACTGCTTGTCCCTGAGTTCTGGAGTGGTTGTAAGGCCACCCCTTGGTGGCAAAATCTGAGTGATAAGGGTCCAAGATATTCTGATTGATTAGTGGAGCTTGAGTTTCATTTTGCTATTGAGAAAGAAATGAAGCATTAACTGGTGAAGTAATTTTCTTAAGATCAGATCAAACTTTAGTAAGGAGTCTGAGACTTGCCTTCATTTATGTTACTTCACAGTGAGCCAGGAAATTTTAAATCAGACTCTACCAATAAACATCTTTGCCGTTTGCTTCAAAAGATTCCTGCCAAGCGATTCCTGTAAGGCAAATAGCTATCTCACCAGAATGCCAGCTTACTCACCTGAATACACAGCTCAACCGTTAGGACATCAGTTAGTTTATTGAAACTTACTTTTAGACTTTCACTTCAGATCCTAAAATATTAGGGCATCAACTTTGTCCAATTCTAACTAGATTTCCCCTTGGCAGACCCACCTTAAACCACTTATAAGAAGGATCCACCACTTTCAATATTCTTCCCTAACCTCTGCCTGTAGTACTCCCAGGACTCTCGAAATGATAATCTCCTTGCTGAAGTAAATACAATGTCCTTAGCTTTGTTTGATGAACAGGTTTTTGTTTTTTGTTTTTTGTGGTGGTGGTGGTGATTGGTAAAAATTAAAGTTAACTTATTTTCAAATTATTCTCTTGAACATTATTTAAAACATAATTGAATAAGAATAACAAAAACCTAGATATGAGTTTATTGGTTTCCAGTTGTTGTTTTTTCTTTCCACCATTAACTTACACATCGATCTGAGCATCAGGGTGCATCTGCCAAAGGAAAGAAGAGAATCACCTTTGATTTTATATGTCTAAAATTCTGAGATTAAACACACTTACATGAAAATTACTGGAACAATTATTTTTATGTGTTCATTCTTGATCTCTCTTACAAGGAAGTATATGAATTGTAACATAATTTAAACATAATTAATCTATGGTTTTTATGTGTAATAAGTGTCTTTTAAAACACTAGCATAATTTATCCTTAAAATTAGAGGGGCTTTTGTTATAGATATACAAATTCTCGTGGCAGCACACTGCTGTGCCACGAGAATTTTTAAAACAGGCAATACCTGATTATTTAGTCAAGGTGCTGACTTGTTTTCCCTTAGACTATCAGATAAAAAAAAGGACAACAGCCAACACAATAGCTGTTCAGTGTACGTGAATCAAAATTATACTTACTTTTTTGTCATATTTTCAATACATATATTTTTTAGCATGCCACAGAATTTTAGTAATTAGTTTATATGTGCCATGAGATGAAAAAGGTTGAAAATCATTGCTTTATATGTTAGGGAAAACAAAACAAAACAAAACAAACTCTAGAGTGATGCTATGTATAGGGATATTAACAACACGTAGAAGTAAGAGAGAGGATTTTATCTGCAAAGGAAGAAACCACATAATTATTCAAAGCAGCTGTATGACTACAAAGTACAAAATCTAGAGTCGTTTAAAATGTGTCAAACAGTTTTGCATACCTTTGATTAATGGATAGTGAAAGAGCAGGTGTTCGTAATAATGGTGCTCCATCATCTGGAAGCCAAGTTAGAGTTTCAGCAAAATTGTTTAAGGATTCAGAGAAATGCATATTACCTTTTAGAAACATACACATACTAAAATTTTGCTTTTTAACCTTTAAGGAAAATATTATGTGCCTGTAAAATCTGACCACTCAAATGGACCACTTATTCAAAGAGTTCCTGATAGCTGGAACTTTTCGATACTTGGCTTTTAGAAACGTTATCTAATATTTCCTTGTTTTCTGCCTCTAAGTCTTATACCAATTTCATTGATTCAAAATTTTATTTATAGTATATATTCCTTTAAAGCTCATTATTTCAAATACAGCAGGAGGCTCTTATGTGATTTACTGAGCAAAGGTCACCTCTAAACAGGAAAACGTTACACTTCTGATTGAATCTGGTTTTGCTGTGGAAGTAAATTCAATTGATAGAGATTTTTCCTTCTAAATCAAAAACTTTCATTTCTTATGAGTGAGATACAGGTTAATTATACTTGATGCTTCAATTGTAAGGATTTCCTAACTTCAGCAGCTCATGGTCTGGTCTCTGGGTGGGAGGTCACTTTGGAAAGACACTTTCAAATCAGGTGTTGCCCGCAGGCCATGTTTTTGCCGCTTCCCTGCAGGCTTGTTCATTGGAGAAACAATGAGGGTGTTTATGCAGCTCATCAGAGGCACTTAAAGGGTGAGCACTGACACCTTTTTACTGCTTAACTTGGCACCAAGAAGACGGATATAGAAATGAATGAAAGAATAAGTAAAGGAAAAATTGATACTTTCAAACAGATGATAGTGGAGATGAATGAGAAAAAAGTTACAGTTCAGAATTTACAAATGGAAATTTCCTACCACAGTAAGGATAGCTATGTCAAAAGGAAAAATCCATCAATCAAAAAAGCATTGATACATCATGACCTAATGTTGATTTATTTTTGGACTTACTTCAGTTGACAATCGTCTGGGCAATTGATTTAGTTTTTGAATTTTCTACGATTCAGTTTTTGAGAGGTTGAATAATAACCTCATAAGCCCCAGTTCTGTAGCCCTGCAGGTATATTGTTAAATTAGTGAGAGCAAATGTATTTAAAAATATGTAAAACAGTGCACTAACTTCTACAAAATCAACAACTAGTGCCCATTTCTGGATGGTGCCACACTTTATCTTTTTCCTTATATAAATATATTTTATTCTTTTTATCACAATATTGTTTGAGTGTGCATGTTCATTTACACATCAGATTGAAATGAAGTTAAACTAATTCTGTTTTTAGAATTTGACTATCAGAAAAAAATGGATGCTTCCTGTGGTCTTAGAAAATAAAGACTATGTCTTGGCCCACCACAACATTCTAATTCACATTTCTAATTTGTGAGGAGATAATCAAGTGTTTTCACACATCAGTATAATGAAAACAGTATAATATTAAACTCAGCATATTTGCCATTTCACTGCTCATTTCACTAAATTTTGAGATGTTTCTATGAGAAGTTCTAGACCGCTCACTTCCCTGGATGACTTATTGTTAGAATATTTTCTCACTATTGGGGAGAAATCGCTTCCATTTTAAAATAGATATAAATAGAAATTTAAAATCATTTCAGTGAAATTTACTTTATTGGTGGCTGAAACATACTTCGAGAATCAGTGCTCTTGGGTTTCCTGATCTTGCTTGCTCATTACCCGAAAGGGGTGAACGAGAAACACCAGGACCACAAGAGGCCAGTGAGAGGCATCCGTCCAGGAGTGCTTCGGCAGAAACTGTGGCCAGCCTGGTTGTTACACCAGCAGTTGACATGTGGAAGATCTTCTGAGCCCCAGTAGGCATCCTGGCCTTGGATTAGCAGTTCAGATTGATTACACTCTTACGATGTTTCAGAAACTTTGCTACCACGACATACATGTTATTTTATAACTCCATCGTATGAATGAGTAATTGAGGCCCACAGGGTAAAGTAACTTTTAATATCACCCCACTGGTAAATGGTTTTTCCACACTTGCACTATTTATGACTATACTGTATCGCCTCTAGTCACTAATATTCTCTTCTTACTCTTGAATTTTTTCTTCAATTTCTTGTGCATCGTGACTCCAATAGGCATTAAATGCTTGTTCAAAAGTTGCTTCTATGATTCTATAATACATCATCTATATACTGAGCTGTGTGTTCACCACCCCAAGTGAAGTCTCTTTCCATCACCATTTATTCCCCCCGTACCCTCTTTGACCTCCCCAGCCCCTTTTTCTCCTGGTAATCAGCATACTGTTGTCTCTACACCTGAAGCCTATATAGCTTTATTAACTAATGTCACCCCCCAAAATTAATAACAATTTTTTAAAAAGTTATTTCTAGATCTTCATCTGCTTTTGTCCCACTTCCCTTCACCTGACAGGTGATGACAATGAGGCTCTAGCACAGATGATGAAGCTGTGGTTTGGTTAGAGGCATGCTGTGGCCCTGGCCAGACTGGCTCAGTTGGTTGGACATCACCCCACAAACTAAAATGTCACAGGTTCAATTCCAGGTCAGGGCATGTGTCTGGGTTGTGGGTTCAGTCCCTGTCAGGGTGCGTGCAGGAGGCAACCAGTCAGTGTTTCTCTCTCACATTCATGTTTCTCTTCCTCTTTTTCTGCCTCCCTTCCCCTCTCTCTGGAATCAATAAAGAAAAAAAATTAAAACAGGATGCATATTGTGACCATGATATTTTATTAAAAATCAGTAAAACTGCATATAAGATTTATTATTCATTTATTTATTAGCCTAAACATTGTATTGTTTCACTTAATATATCTGCAAATTTCACCTGGATGAAGTCCATTCAAATAACTTACTATGCACTCATGTGTGTCCTCCTTTCCATGGCAAAAGCATGGTTTGGATTTCTTTAGTTCTCTTATTGGTCTTGCTGTGGTTCCCAGCTGTTTAGGATGTGTGATATCAGGCTATTGAAATGCATTTTGTATGTCTGATTTCTTTGTGTGTATGTTTCTTCGAAACTATTCATTCTTACTTGTTTCTTTTACAGGTACACCCCCAGGGCACTGTAAATAATAACCATTTTGGAGGTGGAATTAATGTCATTGTCTCACTTGCAGGCATTATCATCTGACCCTTTTTGAGTAGTAATTAGAGTAACAGTGGGCATAGTTATGTACTGAAAAAAGCTTTTGTGATCAGGAAACGAAGATGGGGTGGATTATCCAGAGATCAAATTTAGCTAAGGAGCAATCTGGCGCATGCTGGTGACTCCACCAATTATTTAATGAGTGGCCAGAGACAACACTGAAGCACACTACCAAATATCTGCTTAAGTGTACTCCATTTGTGCTTTTACACAGGTGCATTGGAGACACCTGTTGGAGACTAGTGAGGAAGATGTGTTCAGGCAATGTTTCTTAAGCTTCTGTACATCAGAATCACCAGGTCAGTTCATTAAAGTACAGATAACTGGGCCTCGTACTAGAGATTCTGACTTAATGAGTCTAAGCTGGACGTTAGTATACATTTCTAACAAGTGTCCGAGTGCTATGCCTGCTGCTGGACTGAGCACTATACTTGGAGAACAACTTGGGAAGACAGGTGTTTGTTTTCTCCCTTGAAATTATAAGATCAGTTAACAGTTTTAAATAGAAAGTTAACGATACTATAAAAAATTTAAACTTACCTTCAAAATGTATTTTATATGGTTACACATCATCATGTATTATGGAATCCTCTTTGTCCCTTTTGATTTTTTGAAAGTTTTTTCTTCTAGGTAGAAAAACCCAAGCTGTATGTTTTCATCTCTCTCATTGCTTAGGTAAGATTTTCAAATTTTACACACACACACACACATATCTATATATCTATATATCTATATCTATATCTATCTATCTATCTATCTATATATATATCTGGAACAGTTATTATTTCTTGAATAATTTTTCAAATTAGAATTATCTATTAGATTATAAGCTTCTTGGAACAAGGAACCATGTGCAATTTATTTTAGAATATCTATTTCCTTCCTAGTACTGAGCATTGTACATAGAAATCAATAAATATATATTATTTTGAATATTAATGGTTAGCCAAAAAGTTCATTTTTTTTGTAAGATGGCTCTAGCAGCACTTAGTTGTCTTTGAAACAAGTTTGTTAGATGGTATTGTGACAGCTGTCATATCAGCATACATTACAAAAATTTATCAAAACCGGTGAATTTTATATAGCTATTTTAATATTGAAGGTGGAAGAAAATACACATTTTTTGCATATTATGATGTATTATTTCAAGAAATGTAAAACTAGAACTGCAACATAAAAAATGATTTGTGTAGTACTTTGTGTAGTATATGCTGTGACTGATCGAACATGTTCAAAGCAGTTTGTGAAGTTTTGTGCTGGAGATTTCTCACTGGATGATGCTCCACAACTGGACAGACCATTTGAAGTTGATAGAACTCAAATCAAGACATTAACTGAGAACAATCAATGTTGTACAACCCAGAAGACAGCCAACATACTCAAAATATCCAAATCAATAAAGGTATTATTAGTGAGAATGAAAATTGGTCTTTTATTTAATGCAAAAAAGTAAACGGAGTTTTTGGCCAACCCAATACATTGTTTCACTTTTCTTTCTCCTGAAGACCAAAAAATATCATGTATACAGTTCTTGATATTCTGAAATTCGCATGTGAATAAGGCAAAAAAAAAAAAAAAAGAGGAGAAAGGGAAGACTAAAAGGCCAGTAGTGTTAGCATAGTTAGCTAGTTATTACTAAAAGAAGGGACAAGAGGAATCAGATATTAAGCCTAATAAACTAGGGAGCTGAATTGGACATTAAGCTTGATGTATTAGGGAGCTATGGCATTCACAGGCACCCAGGGGACTGCCTGATCTTCCTGCCAAAGGAACCTAATCTCTGACCAGTCCCCGAGTGGGCAGGGAAAATCTCCCTGGGGTACAACCAGCTGGGTAGCGGGATTACTTGGGAAAGAGCAGGGAAAATTCCTTTCCTAGGGGTATGCAAAGTAGAAACCAAGATGGTGCAGTGGGAGGTAACAAGCTCTAGAAACCACATGACACAACAGAACTTGGGAGCATGCTCAGTAAGAGCTAAAATGGTAACATAAAGGGATGGAATCTAGCCTGGGAAAAGAATCGGGTTGGATAAGATGCAGAGCCCTGAATTTCAGGAAATGATTGGTTACCAGAGAGGCCTAGCACAAGCCTCTGGAAAACCAAGAAGTAGGTTGGAGAGTTTGAAAGAAAACCTGCTGGTTCTAAAAACCAAGAAAATATATGGAGGGTTCTCAGAAATCTCTGGGCAGTTGGTGCTAGAGCCTGCCCACCCATTTCCCCAAGGGTGTATTATTTCCTTCACCCCAATAAATCGTGCCACTACTTTTAAACTTCTCCCCCATGTGTGCCATTTGAAATTTTTCTTACAACACCACAAAAACCCATTTTTACCATAACAATAGAAGTCTGTAAGAAGAGAAAGTAGTATCCAATAATTAAACTTGAATCAATTCAGATCTTAACTTATTAAATCCTTTATTTGAATGTACCATGTTTCTTTATTATTTACTTGGTGTTTTATAGTGCAATATACCAAGAGGAAGCAATCAATGCAGATCTATTGATCAAAAATGAGTTATAGTAGAACACAAAACTAAATAGTATTTCACCTGAAAATAGTTTTTAGAGGACACTGATTAAATTCAATAACTATTAAATAAGTCAAATGAAATGCAATCATAGAGAATACTTCACAAGACAAAATGAAGGGATTTAAATCAAGGAAGTCATCACAACGGGGAGTTGTTATATGTAAAATATTTTCTCGAGTGCAAGAATCTAATCTCTGTAAAAGGTACAGAGTAAATGATTTGCCATACTTTTATGTATGTTTGAAATATTTCATGATATAAAAAATAAAATGTAATTGAAAGATATAAAACAAAATTGAACAAGTGGAAAGGCTTACTATGTCCTTGGACAAGAAAACTTATTAGGACGTTGACACTTCTCACGTGTGTGTGTGTGTGTGTGTATTTAGCACAATGCTAGCTATTCCAATGTTAATTTTTAGGAGGAAAGGACTTACTTAAAATGATATTGATATTTATTGCCTAAAATGATTTAGAAATTAAAGGGGAAAACGACAAGGGTCTTAATGTTTCAGATATCAGAACATCAAGCTGAAAATCCAATTAGCACAAATCAATATTGTATTGGTATAGAAATAGACAAAAAAGTTATAGGAATATAGTATTTCATAATACTATGTCATAAAATATTCTGAATAAAGACTGTAAACATAAAAGACAATGCAGCCATAATTTACTATAGAAGAATGGATTTTAAACATTTTTAAAATACAGTATAAATAATGCAGATAACACAGTAACAAATGTAAACAAGTATTTGTGACAGAATCAATATACTAAGGCCTAGTATCAGTTATGTACAGACAACCTGACAAATTGGCAAAAAATAAGAAAAAAGAGAGAAAAAGATAATGGACACTATAATATTGCAAATTGAAATGGCAACAAACATAAAAGGACACTATAGTTCACTGGCTGTCAGGGAATAAAAATTAACGTGATATTGAGATGCCATATTACCCCCAGCAGAGAGTCTGAATTTAAAGAGAAAGCTATACATGTATGCGTTGCAGATATAAGCATGAGGTTTTCCAGTTTCTTGGAGAAAGCAATCTGGCAACACCTATTGAAATGAAAAACAAATATATCCTTGGATTCAGATCTGCTGTCATGCTACAGAATTTATAGAAATCTAAGCCCCTTTAACTACATTTATATGTACATGGATTTATTCTATTATTGCTTATGGTAGAAGGCTAAGTAAATAGAACTATATGTGCATTAAAGAATAAAGTGCAGACACTGAAAAAATGAACTTTCTTTATACAAATAAGCCAGTCTCCCTCCCCCTGGTGAGCAAGTTATTACCAGGTAGGTAGTCCAGTTGTAGGAGGTAGTAAAGTTGTAGTCTCCATGACTTTCTTCCTTGATCTACTTAGTTACATATGTGACCAGAGTCTGCTCAGTATCAGGAGATTGATAAACCGTGTAATTTGGCACATTCAACAAGAACATGAAGTGATGCTTGGCGTCTATGGTGAGCTACAAATGAGCATGAAGAAAATCTAGAAGGACATTACATTTTAAACAGGGATGACATTGCCAGGAGTGAGCTGATGCGGAGGAAAGTATTAGGAGAAAGGAAAGAGTGAGGCAAACAGAAATGAATGCATTTAATAAACACATAGATGATCATGTGTGTATATATATGCACATACATACATTTATTTATAATTATATATGTAACTAAAGTGTAAGTTACAAATAATTTTTTAAAAAGTTAAGAGCCTAACAATTTGGCCATTTTACTCTCTTATTTAAGTCCTTCAGTGGCCTCTGATGAATTTTAGGATGCTGTCCAAATACCTTGAGATGGCCTCTAGTTGCTTCCGTGTCTAATTCCCGTTTGACCTTTCATCCTCATCTTTGGTTGCCTCCGTTGATCGATTCCAGGCATTTTGCATATTGTGGCTTTTCCAAGGATCATGGAGCAAGAAAAGTCACATGTCTATTTATTGATTTGCTAACCTTTAGTGATATTATAGTTGATTTAGAAATGTGACTTTGAGAAGATACATATCTTTTCTTAAAATTTTGGGGTTTCGTATTGTTCTAAAGAATGGTATAAGAAGACCTATGCTGAATATGCAAATATTTTAGCACTTTTGTTTATTAAAATTGACCAAGAACCATAACCTAAGCATTAGCTTTAAAAAGGTAATGGATCTTGGTTACTTTGAGGAAGTAGATCTGTGAGTGTGAGTATAAGGACTGTCCAGAAAGTACCCGTGATGTAATATGAAATATAGAGATATTTCCTGAAGAAGATACAAGACACAAGATGCAATTGGGCCTTTGTTTCTGGATCATAGCCATAGACCCACGATTAATTTCTGGTTAGACCTTCTTAAGGAAACCTAGTTCATTGGTAGCAGTTTGAATCAAGTCATTAGCAACTGCAGCATGATGTTCCTTCTGCTCTGGTAGCAGAAGCTGTGGAACGAATTTGCCTTGATATTGCCACGACATGTTTCATGCCAAGATCCTGCATCAAAATCTCAGACACAATAGTTTTGGGAATCCCCAGATCAGCTTCTAGTTCTCACACTGTCAGTCTCCAATCTTTGTTGACTACAGACTGTACACATTCAACATCCTCAGGTGTTCTGCTTGTTGCAGGCCTTCCAGAATGTAGATCACTTTCAACAGATTCTTGACCATTTTTGAAGAGTTTGCGCCACTCTTTTATTTGTGCTGCACTCATTGCATCATCCCCAAAAGCCTTCTGAATCACCTGAATAGTTTCTGTGGAGGAATGATTAAGCTTAATGCAAAATTTGATGCAGATTTGTTGCTCTATTCACTCAGTCATTTTGCATACAACCGCTACACAATACACATGCTCACTCAACGGTGTTTACCACGCCCACTGACTAGTTCACTGAAGTTATCATTGTTCACACATGCGCATTCCAGTCCACTCTCCTTGGCTGCCAGGTTGCATTGATGTCATACAAACCATTCTTGTTATGTTAACAATGGCTGGACTTTTTCCAGACAGACTTCATACTATCTACCAATAAGAAAACCATTGGGAAATTTTACCAGAATGATTTTAGAATTTTTTCCAAACCTTTAATTGGTTGCATTTATTAAAAAAATGTTAACACATAACTAATTACAAAAACTTTAAATGTTATATGCTTTATTATATGTAGAAAAAACTTCCATACAATACTTCAATAATGAATTGGCTGAAGGAATTACAGAGAGAAATGAGAGGAGGAACATTTTGCAAAGAGTATTTGGTACGTTCCTGAGCCTTCTTCCATTGTGATCAGATTTGCTTAGAAAGAAGGGAAGATAGTTGATCTCATTCTTGGTTTGGTAAAGTGCCGAGGCTCAATATGAGACCAGAACACTGGCCTGAAGTCTGCTTAGACAAATTATGATGTAGTGACAGAGAGGATTACTAGACAGCCACCAAAAAGAATGCACCATATCTCTACAAACTGACACGAATCGATGTCTGAAGTACATTGAAGTACGCTGTTCAGGAAATCTACAGTATTTGTTTAGAATTTAGTAAAATTTGCTGTATATCCTGACTCTGGATGAGCATGTTAGCTCCCAGGGAAGGGTTTTCGTTACTGCTGCTCCAGGTCAGAAAGAGGGGATATTGGTGAGCCTCCCCTCCAGGATGACCCTCCCCTATCAGGGACAACGGCCTGCCTCGGGGGTGAAGCTTTCATTCAGCTAGCACGCCTAGAGGAGAGAGTTTGTGCAAGTTCCTGATTGTCTCTGCATGCAGTTCCCTCATTCCCCCTTAGTAACTGGTTGAAAGGACTGTTTGGGGGTCAAGTGAAGTAGCTTAGATAGAGCATTTCACTACTCTGGAAGTGTTTGCTATCACCGCTCTAATTTTTATCACTGGAAAGTGAGCAATAATCATGAAACGGCTCGTGCTTGAGGGCTCTGTATGGTGCCAGCTCTCTGCATCAAGAAGTAGACGCTGTTGTGTGGGTGGTGCCGCGTGGCCTCAGAGGGAAGGGTGTGGTGGCTGAGAGGGCTTTGGGTAACCTTGGGCAGTCAGCTCAGTGGTTTTCACAGTCATAACGCCATGTAGAAGGACATATTTTTAGAAGTATTTTTCAGATCACTTCTTACCCCTGAAAGCCCAAACTGTGAGTCATCTTACTGAAAAGAGTCTGTTTTTCATGATTGAAGCTCTCTCAGAACAAAACCTTTTTCTTCCTAAAGTACACAATCCAGTAGCCATGGACATTCTGGTGTGCTATTTAAACATTCTTGATCATCCAGCAATAATTCTCCCCTTCCTCGCTCTCTGAGAATGATGGTTCCTACTCAAACGTTTTCTGGCTGCTAAGTTCATTCATATGAATATTTTATGTTCTGTTTTTTTAATATGTCAAATGTTTCTATGTAAAACAAATTATTCAAAGCATTGGCTGTTTAAAGTATGTAAATATAAAAATAGCAAAGAAAGAGTACATTTACATAAGTAAACTTTGTCTGGATTTGGGGGTTATTAAAAATTTAAAAATAATAGTCTGCCAGAAATGCAAGGCTAATGTGAGAGAGTATTGGTAAGATGTCAGTTTTCATAGATTTCTGCTAAAGTAGGAAAAATTGGAGCCTTTGTTCTTGTCAGTTTAGTGTGCCATCCTTGTCCCTGGTCCCCTTTCTTCTGCTCTAGTTTGTCATCACAAAAGTCCCTCTGAAATTCTTATAAATCACAGGTTATTTTTCTCCCTGAAGATTTTATCAAAGCTTTAGAAGCACCTGCTTTTGTCCAATTAATATATACAAGTATCGATAAATGCAAAATGTGTAAGCCCTCAAAATCAGGGGGTGTCTATGTCAGGTTGGAAGAAGATGCCTCTAGCACTTAAGTAAATTTATTAATATCAAAATATCTAATCAAAGTAGGTTATAAAGCAAATATGGATATTGAACCAAAGAGTTTGCTTATAACAAATACAAGGCTTTTTAATGACAATGATTGAAATATGATTAACTTTTTATTTTTTTATTTTTTTTAAAGATTTTATTTATTTTTAGAGAGGGAGGGAGGGAGGGAGAGAGAGAGAGAGAGAAACATCAATGTGTAGTTGCTGGGGGCCATGGCCTGCAACCCAGGCATGTGCCCTGACTGGGAATCGAACCTGCGATACTTTGGTTCGCAGCCTGCGCTCAATCCACTGAGCTACGCCAGCCAGGATGACTAACTTTTTAAATCCACATGTATCTTGGGTTTCTCCCCCATTACTTTTTAATCCATTAACCTCATTTTTCCTGAATTTGTGGCATGTGTGGCCCTGTGCTTTGTCTCTGGACACTCAGTTTATACTCAGTCCTGTTTCTTGGATCTCAACATTAAATTCCAACATTACCAGGAAGTGACCATTCTGGATACAATGTGCTAACTGACCTATCTCCTACCTGTTTTCCCACTGAAGGAACAAAAGAAAAAAGAATTGTCTTTTTTAAAAAAGGAAAAATTTGAACTTGGTTTTCTAACATCTCCAAAAAATGGAGCATTGCAGATGTATGTCTTAGAGCAAGGGTGTTAAACTCATTTTCACCGGGGACCACGTCAGCCTCATGGTTGCCTTCACAGAACTGAATGTAATTTTAGGACTGTATAAGTGTAACTGCTCCTAACAGTTAAGCGAGAGCCCGGTGCTACCACTGGTAGGGGGCTTAAGACTTGGAAAATTTTAGCTTGAGGTAAATAGCCATAAATCTAGCAGGTAATGTGTATGTTAAGCTTTCATTTCAGAAACTACAGATAAGGCCCATCCTGGTGCTTGGGAAAAGCAGCCGACCTCCTGGGGCACTGGCTAGAGATTACTGCCTGGAGACATCCATACCTCGAGAAAGCAGGCGACTACCCCTCTCCCTTGGAGACAGCTAATGGCCCAGGACAGGAACGTTGCAGCTGCTGAATCTCAAAGCCCTCACCGCACATTGTTTGCCCTTCCCCACCCGCTTATAAAAAGATCTGGCCAGGAAAGAAAGAGGAAGATGGCTTTGTTAGGATATGAACCCACCATCTTCTTGGATTGCTGGCCATCTGAATAAAGTGCCCACAAAAGATTCAATCGCTGTCATTGCTTATTGGATTTGGTAGTGACAGGCAGCCCGAACGTCGGTGTTTTTTCCAGTTACACCGCCAGGTAGAAACAAGGTGCCAGGCCAGATAAAACAAGGTGGAGGGCCGGATTTGGCCTGTGGGCCTTGTGTTTACCACCTATGTCTTAGAGGGAAGGAGGAACTATTTTCTTTTCTCCTTTTCTTTGCTTTCTTTCCTTTTCTCTTTTCTCCTTTTCTTCCCTTGCTTTCTTCTTCCTCTTTTATTTCTAGTGGTATAAGTAATTGTAGACATGCTAAGAAACATTATAGTCAATCAGGGATTATAAAATGCTTTAGATAAATCTGGTTTGTTGCTTTTAGTTATGGGAATGGAGCAATTGAACCTGCAATTCTGGAAGAAAGCTCCATCTAAAAATGGCTAAAAGGCTGTGTTGGAAATTGCTGTACACCCCACTGAACGTGAACAGTGGAATTTCCAGAGCAGGCCTCCACTGCTTAAAGTGATCGTTAGATGTGCATTAGATGTTCATTGCCGGGAACTGTTGTAACAGTCTCCCAAGTCAGCTGCCTTTTCTACTTACCCCGACCCCAACTCCTGCTCCACTCTGTCACTGGTCTCTGCACAATTCCCCTCTCCTCCCAATTGCTGCCCTTGTTGTACCTTCACCAATTTTTATCTTTCTCTTTTCAAGTTTAATGGGCCAACGTGGACACGCTATTATTAGCTAAAGTCCCTAAATTTTTAGATATCCTCAGTTTTTACCTAACGTCCATTTTTTTTTCTGTTTCAGGATCCCAGATTACGTTTCGGCATCATGCCTCCTTAGGTGCCTCTGGACTGTGATGATGTTCACGGTTTTGAGGTGTACCAGTAAGGTCTGCCGTAGAATGCCCTCACTTAAGATTTGTCTCATGTTTTACTCATGCTCACTCCGGGGTTATGGGTTTTCAAGGTAGCGTTTGTCAGGTGTCTCTACTGCCAAGCTACTCTCCGCCCCGCCCCGCCCTGCCCCGCTGCTTTCCCTGCTGTACTCGTTGGAAGGAAGTCATCACGTACCGTCCACACTTACGGAGTGGAGCATGATGCTCTACTCCTGCATTGTGGGGCATCTGCATATGTTACTTGAAATTCTTAACAGAAGATGTGTCCATTCTTCTCTATTTATGTATTTATGTGATCATTTATTTATATCAGCATGGACTTAGAGATATTTGTTTTATATTTTGGGGTATGCTTCAGTGCTACTTTATTAATTTTGTTGTTCACACATATGTTAGGTTTATACATTTTTTGGAGCTCTTTCAGCTGGCTACAGTGTCTTTTTGACACTGGCTGCAGTGTCTTTTTGACCCCATATTTGTGAATTTTTAAAATGTGGGACATTTTTTAACTTTCTGGCACTATGAGGATCTCAATGCTCATTTTGTACATTTTCATCTCAGCCCTAGATTTGGCCATTTTCCCAGTGGCCTTACCTTTTATTGGAAAATGGTCTTAGAGACCAGGACATGGGTGCTAGGTGTGCTCATTGCTGTGAGAGTATTGCTACTTCTAGGCTCTCTCAGCTGACAGAGCAAGGAAATACATACGTACACACATATGCACACACATAAAAACTAGAAGTTCAAGTGTTTTTTTTTTTTCTGGACTGAGGTTTTCTCTTTCTTTCATCCAGGTCCTCCATGTTCATTCAATTTTTGGACAGAAATTTTCTTCTTACTTCCAAGGTAGCTATGGCAACTCCACAAGTGAAGTTGGAAGGAACAGAGTAAGACCCCTTGTGGAGTGCATGACCAATGAAATGGCATTGGTCCAGTCAAGATAGCATAAAGTATGTGAAAGAAAGTGGAGTCACTCCTATCAACCAGGATGGCCACCAGTCAGCCATGACACCTTGGTTCGAGAAAAAAACTACCTAAGTAATGCTAGATGCATCTGTCAAGGAGACACACCTAAGATATCTCTGCACATGTGACCAGAAGAGCCCTGTCTGCAGAACAGGACCACCCATGTATAGGCTCCTGGGAAAATTCCCCGTTTGACATCAGGGGTGCCAAGACTTTTACCAAGAGACCCAGAAGGGTGGAGTTCACTACTATCAAGGCATAACTGAGGCAGGCTCCAGGCCACTGCTGAGACAACCGAGCTCCACACACCAGAGAGCTGCTCCATACCACGCTGATCTCCCTTGGCATTGGCTGCAGGAGGCTCTGTCCTGCTGGACTGAGGACTTCATCTGTCCTGCTGCCCACCTGGCTCCAGAGATTGTTCCTTGCAAGACGCTGATGGCTCCCTTGCTCACCACACTGTCTCCTGGACCTGCAGACTGACACTCTGGGACTTGGGTTCGTTAGCCCCCAGTGTATCATGTGATGTTATTACTGATTGTTTTTAAGCAATTAGTATTGTTATTAGGTTAGTATGGATTTAGATTAAGTCTGCATTAATAAAGTCTGAGCGAACCTGCATTAATAAAATCTCAGTGAATAGCACAGTCACCTGTGTTGGCTCTCTGTTATTTCTCAGTGCCAGTGTCACCTATAGGACTGGTGGTCACACAGGTGGCTTGGTGCTTTCAGTTCTTAAAGCCTGAGCAGGGACCAACGGCTGGCTTATAGGAAAGATTATTTCGAGATTCACGCTCACGACACCTCTTTTCCAGAATTCCAAACAAATTCCCATCATGTCTCATGGGCTCCTTTTACCTCACATGCTGGCTTAGAAACTGATCACTGTAGCCAAGCAAAATGAGATATTTATGTTAGCTCATGCACTACTCACGGTCAGAGTAATGAGAGTGTGTGAACTACATGGGCTAAAAACATAGCAGACGTGGGTTTTCAAGTTGGTTAGTACTAAAAAAAGGGAAAATATAGCTGTATGTTTGAAAATGATCATTTCCATCACAATCAATTACCACTACTTATATGAATCCTGAAATTCTAAAACTGGCTACCACTTACTGTGAGGTTTTGAAAGAAAATAAGGTAGTTACTTCTAAAAAAAAATGCATCAGTAAATGGCTTGGGCTCTATTGAAAGCAAATGAACACTCCTAACTTTTAAAAATTGAATAGTACTTTACTATATTTTTGCATATGGGTATTCCCTGCTTTGAAACTACAAATGCGAAGAATAAATCTATTGTCAGATTACTTTCTGGTTTTGCATTCAAAAATAATTTCACTTTTACAAAAGTGGAACATTTAGGTTTGGAGGAAATAAAAATCTGTTGTCCTTTGTTATTACTGGTTCATTTTGTCTGTCTCCATTAGTTTTCTTTATTTACTTCTTTTGGGAATATATCCAAAGGTGAATAGATAGCTTGCTTTTCATTCATCAAAATGTTAAGACACTTCCTTTTTATCCACTTAAAAGATGTCTATAAAATATTTTTTATTTTTAAAGATTTTATTTATTTATTTTTAGAGAGAGGGGAAGCGGGGAGAAAGAGAGGGAGAGTAACATCAATATGTGGTTGCCTCTTACATGCCCCCTACTGGGGACTAGGCCCACAACCCAGGAATGTGCCTTGATTGGGAATTGAACTGGCAGCCCTTCGGTTCTTAGGTAGATGCTCAATCGCCATACCAGCCAGGGCATGCAAAATACTTTTAAAAAGGAAAAACTATAGGATTGAAGTACTATAGGATAGCAATAAAATACAAACCACTACTATGATTTGGAATTTGTTTTTTCTTAGTGAGGCTTTCAATATTTAATTAAATCAGCAATTATCAAAACAATGGGAAAGGATTATTTTAAAAAATTTTTTAGATTTTTATTTATTTTCAGAGAGAGAGGGAGGGAAGGAGAAAGATAGGGATAGGCACATCAGTGTGTGGTTGCCTCTCATGCACCCTCTATAGGGGACCTGGCCCACAACCCAGGCATGTGCCCTGACTGGGAATCGAACCAGCAACCTTTTGGTTGGCAGGTCCTCACTCAGTCCACTGAGCTACACCAGCCAGGGCAACAATGGGAAAGGATTATTTTTAGATCCATCTCTTGCATAGATTTATTAGATTTAAGATACTAGCAGTCACCACACAAGATCACATCTTTTTTTTTTATGTGAAGGCAATTTATTGGTTCTGTTTATATTTAAGATTTTTGTTTTTATTTATTGTTTTTAAAAATATTACCCATCCTTTGTAGCAATCTAAGGGTTTACAAAATATAATAATAAAGATGCCCTTAATTTGAATTTTTAAATGAACTGCTGCTTAGGTTCTTGCAATGTGTTCAGACTGTAGTTGAGCCACAAATATCTTAGGTGACTTATGAATTTAAAATCCATGAAATGACATTAAATTGAAAACTGTGAATTTAAACTTTGGTTATTTGAAGCCCTTAGAGAAAAAGACTTCCAGAATTACAAAAAAAAATTTTTTGAGGAGAGCAGTAATGATACATATAAGAGTTAGCAAACTATTTTCTTATTTTTTTTTAAGACAAGAATTTTTCTCATCTCGTCTTCACTTTAAGTAGTGGATACTTGTCATAATTTGTTCATATTTTCATATGACTCTATTAAAATCTTTTACTTTTTTGAGTACTGCATATGTCTAAAATATTTGAGTTTTGTCTTAAAATATTCTTATATACGTAAGTTTCTGACAAGTATAATATCCAATTTTGAACCACCACATCACTTAATATTTTAAGTCAATTTTATTAACAATTATTTATTGAAAATATTTTAGATACCAAACATGATGATAAGTGCTTTTTACATATTTTATTTACTCTTTATAGTTCAGTAAGTTAAGTATTAAAATCTTGGTTTTAGAGAAGAGGAAACTAAGGCTCAGAGAGCTTAAGTTAATTGAGGTCATACAGAAGAGCCAGGATTTAAACCTATCAGTAAAACATTACATACTATTGGGTTGACCAAAAAGTTTGTTTTTTTTCATATGATGGCTTTAGTAGTACTTAGTTGTCTTTAACTTCATTTGAAACAATTTTGTTAGGTTGTATTGTGACAGCTGTCACATCAGCATCCATTAAAAAAATCAAAATTGGTAAATTTTTATGCAGCAGTTTTAATATTGAAATGGAAAAAAGCAACATTTTCAGCATATTATGCTTTATTATTTTAAGAAAGGTAAAAATGCAACTGAAATGCAAAAGAAAATTCTGTGCGGGTCATGGAGAAGGTGTGACTGGTTGGACATATCAAAAGCGGTTTGTGAAATTTCGTGCTGGACATTTCTCACCAGACATTGCTCCACAGTAGGGTAGACCAGTTGAAATTGAGAGTGACCAAACTGAGACATTAATTAATAACGATCAATGTTATACCATCCAGAAGATAGCCAACACACTCAAAATGTCCAAATCAATAAAGTTACTGGTGAAAATGAAAAATGTCTTTTATTTTATGGAAAAAAAAAACCACACGAACTTTTTGGCCAACACAATACATCTGAAAATTGAGATTTTGTAACAGAGAAAAGAAAAAAAAATAGAAGTAAACATTAACCGTTCAGTGCGACTTTCCTCCAGGGTTTCTCATACTCCTACATTCTTTACTCTGCCTGTGAGGCCCTGACCACTCCTTACCCAGGCCATTTCTCAGCCCTGTGTTCACAGAAAACAATCTTGAAGGATGGGGTATGCCTCCCTTTGGAACAAAGAGAAGGCTTTCTAGAAAGCAGTGGATCCCCCAATTTCAGCATTCCTTTCCTGTATTTGCAGCTTCTTATAATTGTTCCTTGCATCTAACACACACTCAGGATGCGTTTGATGTAAGGAATAAAGGACAAAGAGCAGATGATTAAAAAAACCACTACCAGGAATGAATTTTCCAACTATTATATCTGTGACCCTTGATTATTAAAAAGCAATTAACTTTAATAGAAATAACATTCATTTCTCAGTGTTTACTATGTGCCTGGTGAATTCTTTATTTCTTATGTTGTTTTACCACTGGCAACAAGGCTTTAAGATATACAATCATTTTTTCATCAAGAAATGCAGAATAAAAAAGAATCTTCAAAGAAAAGGGCCCAGCAGATGCTTGCTTCTGATATATACACAATATAAATCTCAGGAAGATTCTGTCATAGCAAAAGGACTGCACAGGATTGGGCAAATATCATTTATTATGCATTATGCTAGGGCTATTTGTACCTCATAATTCTTGTGAAAGTGTCTTTACCTGCAAGAATCGACGCTCCAAATACTGTTCCAAGTCCCAGTGTATGAAATCAAAGTCAAGACAGATGTCCAGATAAAAGTTTTAAAGTAGCACAAGCATGGATTTGACTAAGCCAACAACCCTGTTTCTTTATTGCTAAGGGTCTGAAGATGGTAGTTCCCCAGTGTCAGGCTCTCAATCATGACTTCTAGGACTTTTTCCCCTCCAGGCATTTAGAAACTTCCTCTTTTCCAGTTTTTCCTGGGGATCAGTGGGACTGGACACACATCTGAAATCTGAGGATTGCTGATAGGCCTGTAAGAACCAAGAGAGGAAGGTGATGTAGGGAAGACAATGAAGTGAGGGAAAAATGCTAGGGTCAAAACTAAAAACTCAGCTGCCTCGGTAAGAAAATGTGTGTAATCCAAGCCCACTGTTTTCGCCTTTTACCTCGTCCACTCCAGGAGCTGCGTCCCAAGAACTCCCAGGGTAACTAGGCAACGACGTTGCCGTGGTAACCCAGGAAGCTCAGAGGGCACCAACCGGTGTCCTGGGGCAGCCTTTCCGTGTCTGGAGCTGGCCTGCAGGGTGGGGGTGAGGGAGTGTCAAGCTCTCGCGAGATCTTCGTGGGGTGGGGGTCCTTGGTAGGCGTCTTCGACGTAGCTCCTACAGACGCTTTGGACCTGCCCGGGGCAGGGGCCGAGAGCGCCTCGATGGCTGCTCAGCGAGAGGGGATCACCCCTCCCCTGCGAGTTCTGGAAGAAGCACTGGGCTTGGGCTTGACGGCTGCAGGGGACGTTGAGGACGCGGTGGCCGCGGAGGGCACCTACTACCTGGAGCGTATCCTTCCCGTGTAGGCGCGGCCCCCGGTGTCTGCCGCGGTAACGGGTGTTAGGGGTGCGGGCCGGGGCTGCCCACTGGGGGGCGCTTTCTGAGGCTGGGGACCGCCGAGCGGCAGAGACATCTGTTGTACCGCAGGGTGGCGTCTCTGCCACCGCAACCCCCCAGTTTTCGACCGACTGTTAGATGGTTAGGCTGCCGCGTGGCTGTTGGAAGTGACGTTGGAACCTTCAGGAGTTTCGTGCTTAGTAAACTTTGCAAAAAGTTTCGTGTGAAGGTCGCACAAGTAGATCCAACCTTTCTTTTGGCTTAGTGGTTTTCCTAAATAAGCCCCCAAACTTTCAGATATTCTGAACAAATGCAGTCAAGAAAGTTAGCAGATAGGGAAGAACCTCTGCCTTTGGGCTTTTAACGACCTCAGGCTCAGAATATCCAACCGTGTCCAATGCTTCAATGATTTATTTTGGTAGCATTAATTTCCTGGGTAGTATCACTTTAGGCTATTTAATAATAATAATTACTTTTTTCCCCCTTTAGCAACTAAATGATAGCCTGGTGAGCTGACAGGGCTCAGACAGACGTGTCGGGGGAAAAGCCAGAAAGTGATGAGCAATTATCAGTGGAAACAGCAGAAAAAAATCGAATAGCCATATGTGTAAAATTAAGTTCACTATTGTGTAAAACTTTGGAGCTCCCCTCGTCTAGGCAGAGAGGGGGACGATTCATGAGAAAAAGATACCTATTCCTTTCTTCAAGCGGGAAGGAAGGAGAGATGGTTTCTGTGTTTTATTCTTAAAGTAACAAGGAAACTCCAAATCTACCTTATATTATTTATTAATCTATTTATTTAGTCCCATTGTAGTCCCTCCAGCTCTAATTCATGACTTCTGGACCCAGTGACGTCCATTTGGTGGCCTTTGGCAGACTGATTAACCTGTCCTGATTCGCTTTCAGTGCCCATCTCTGCTACAGGGCGCTTTGAGGGGCTAAGTTAAGAGATCAAAGAAAGTATGTAGTATTTCACTCCAGGTGAACATGGTTTTTCCAGGTATACAAGTTGGGATAGTTAGAAATTGATTTGAGTGGAATATATGGGTGCTTTAGTGTCTTAAATGAAGTTTTATACTCTATTTTTATAGTTCTAACAAGTTTTTTTCAGTAATGGTCCTTTTTAAAGTAAATAAAAGCCAACATTTCTTTCAGAGCTATCTATACCAATTATAAAGTTACCCAGTATCCTTGCTAGTGAATGATAACCAGACATCTTAACATTTTTGTCTGTATTAAAATGATTTCTGTAACATGTAGTATAATTGGTAACACGAGACCAACACAATGAGGCAACTTTTTGCAAACATTTTCGTGAAATAAATGGTGGGAGTTCAATATAGCACAGCTGTCGGCAATGACAATCACGTTCACTTAACTGGCTGGGAGATCACTGAGTCACAACTGCCAACACCTGGCATTTTGCACAAAACCTTTCTTATGAAGACTTCTCTTGAACACCGTGTTTGCAAATATAAGCAACTCCCACTTTTCGGAATTTCGTTATCTAGTTTGTGAATTATTTAGGCCCTTTGCTTTTCTTTCATCCTTCTTTGCCTGACTGACTACTGTTTTGGGTTTCTACTAGAGTAGTCAGGGAATAACAGAGCTAAACATTTAACCAGTCAATTTTCCTATATTCAATGCAAGTAAGAGCTATAGTCAACAGAGAGGCTTTAACTCTTAGTTAAAATGAGGTTGGAGGATTACTACTGAATGCCAATTATCCCTGTATCCCTGGGCTCTCTTAACATGCGTAATTAAGAGTTGACTGTATAATGTTATTTGACATTGTTTCCTAAGGCAATTATGATAGTTGCTGAAGTGAGACTTTCTTGGGTTGAAAGTCCTTAGCTCTCAGGTAATTTAATTGAGCTATTGCAGCGGATAAAGAAAAGTTATAATATGCACAAATGAGTTAGAAATCTGATGTTCTCTACTTTGCACGTACACCTTATCGCTTCCAATCTCCTGCATTTGGCGTTGGACTTCCATGTTTATGACTGAACAGGTGCTCCTGGAACACTAGACAACAAGCTATCAGTATGGAGCAAGGCTTGGAAAGATGTTGACTAATTCCCCAGGAACTCACCCTTTTCTTTGCTGTTAAACATTTGGACATAAAGAACAGGCACACACTCATGTGGCCCAAACCAGAAACACAGGCAGGATCCATCACCGCGGCAATGCCTTCACTGAAGTCTCCACACTCTATAGCAGTGTAGAGAGTGTGTTCACGAAAAATTTTTTACCCTTGCGACACCGCTCCCTTGCAACCTCCTAGCTGTAATAGGGCCATTTGTTTCTTTTCCGACACACTTCACAATATCATTGCTTTTATGTTTTAAACTTCCAAAAGATGAGACACAAACTTACATGAAGTAGTCCTTATTTCATTACCACCAGAGCTTTAAGAAATCTGGTCATGGAGTGCATAAATCCTCTGCAGAGCTCTTCATAAGAAAGATCCCAGCAGCATGTGGAATGTAAGGCTGGATTCTAACTAAGCGATCTGTAAGGGGCCAAATAGGGATCTCTAGAGTTTGTAAAGAAGGTTGGTGGTTGTCTTTTGTGAGTGAGTCCTCCGTTAGGGATCAGTACAGTCTGGGTGGTGTTTTCCATTGCAGTTGTGACCATGGGCTGCCTATCAGTGCACGGGTTGTCCACATTTGGGCGTGCCGCTTCCCATGCAGGCTGGAATGAACACACTAAAAAAGCTAATGCTTCATTGATTTTGTTGTTTCCCGTCCAGAGAAAGACCTTGGTCGAGGAAGAGCCATGGAGCACGTGACTCTAGGACGCGGTGGAGTCCCGAGTGTTGTTTTTGTTATCTCCTCTCCACTCTGATTCGCTGCTCCCCTAACTAGATTTTGATTATTATGTCATCTTTCCAGGCATTTTACCTCTAAAAATGTGGCTCTTTAGAGTATGGACATATGTTTTCTGGCCCCTGAAGAGGTGTCCTCTGGCTCCCAAAGCAATCTCTGAACAGTGCTTGCTGAGAGTTGAAAGCGTTAAGCCAGTCCTTTGAGGCAGCTCCAAAATTAGCTGTTTCTGAAAATTCAGAATTAAGGTTTCCAGACCCTGAAACATGGCGATCATGTTAAACTGATACCCACCTAAGAGGTGTGGTTGTCTTTTTAAGTGACATCCTAGCCAGTCTTTCTTTGCAGTAGTATAATATTCACCAGTAACTTTGTTTAATTAAAATTGAACTTTCATCATTTAAAAATATTTTATTCCTTTTAACATTAAAAAAATCTCCCTCTGTTATGTTATTTCCCTGGAATGTTTACAGTAGTGAGAAGATATTCATAAAATCCTTAATAAGCATATGTACTCAAGCTATGCATTTCTTATCATCATGGAGAACTGAATTTGCCCAGGGGGGCTTAGGTGTACCCTACATATAGTCAAATAAAATGATAGACAATCTGAATGTAAAATCTACACCAAGAGGCATGTTACTAAACTCATGTGCTGAATTTTACATGCAGGAAAGTCATAGGCTATTTGGAGAGAAAAAGGATGTTCTGTGTCCTCTAGTTCAGGCAAACTTTAATGTGCATGTGAATCAAAGGTATGGATTTTTTCTTTTTATTGTTTGTATTGGGGTGGCACTGGTTAATAAAATTATACACTTCAGGCGCACAGTTCTACAGAACCTCGTCTGTACACTGTATTGTGCTGACCACCCTAAGTGTCTGTCCTTCACCGTTTATCTCCTCTGTACCCTCTTCCGCCTCCCTCCCCTCTCCTCTCCCTGGTAATCACCACACTGTTGTTCATGTCTGTGAGCTCTTTCTCTCTCTCTCTCTTGTTTCTTTTTGCAACAGAATGGATGGACCTAAAGATGTACTCTTTAAATGAAGGTTCTAATTCAATAAGTCTTGGTCAGGGCTGAGAATCAGCATCACTAACAAGCTCCCAGGTGCTGCTGGTAAGAACTGCAATAGGAATAGCAAGCCTGTATATAAAGGTTAATATCTTAACCTTTAACCTTTATATTTTCAGATCAAGGTTACAGTATGTGGAGTTGGTATCTTTGGCTCTCCTGGATTACAAGTTGGAAAACGTACACCACTACCTACTCTGAGAACTGCGAGTCTTGAAGTTGAAAGAGACTTGTTTTCCAGTTTCCGAGGCAGAAGATGGGCAGGAGCTGTCTAGGGCAAGGGTGGCCACTACATTTCCATTCTTGGCAGTGCTATTAAGATGGTAGTGGCTTCCTGGTATGTGGTGCTAATAAGAATTCTGAGACCTAATGAAGTCGTGGGGAGAAAGAAGACTGCAGGGAGCAAACAGCGGGGAAATTGGCAGCAGACGTGCCAGTTATTTCCTGTCTTTGGTTTATATTATTCAGTTAACTTACTCTATTTAAACTGGAATTCCTAAGAAAGGGCACACGACTGTGGTGTTTGCTGTTTACAGTACTTTTTTTGCAAATTTCAATTTAGTAAGTAAAATGTTGATTATAGAGGACCCAGCCTGGATTTTAGATCGCCTCTGTATATACATTGGCTCTGCAGTGATGGCAGAGATTACAAAGCAATTTCTGGCTGCAGCAGCTTTGGGAAATCATGTAAAATATAATTAGCTATATGTTTCCCTCCAGTTCTTTATAAAGATGCTGCTGCTGGCAGGGATCACTACGTATAAATGCAATAGTAGAAGAGACTAGTGTGAGAGGAACTTTGTATGTTGCTTATATCTGAAAATTGTCTGTTGCTTTCTGGCTGTGGTCCATTTCCTGAATGTTGGGACAGCGTCGTACCAACTGGCACCTCAAGCCTTGCTCCATTAGACCCGCTGAAACACTGCTCTGAGGCTTCTTGCGGTGGTACCTCCTGTAGCACTGTGATGGGTTTAGGGCTCCCTGGCAGTTTCCGTGGGGGTGTATATTGGCCTGCTTTCTGATAGGATCTAGGAAGTCAGGATCTGGTGAAGATTCCGCTAGTGCACAAGGTCCCAATCAGTTCACCCATGGCAACTGAATGGTACCGGGATGTTGATTCATACTGTGCAAACTCACAAATACTGTTAAATTCCTTTTAGGGCAAGTGGAGATGTGGTGGAGTGGGACCCTTGGTCTGAGTCCAGAAGGTGACTCTAGGGCATAGAACCTGCCTAGGAAGTATGCCTTGTGGACTGTGGCTGCAGACCCAGGAGGAAAGGGGAGTCCCAGACAGTGCCCCAGCGAAAGCAGATTTTGGAACCAGGCACAGTATTAAATGTCAAGTTAAGGTCAAATAGTCAGAAAGGGAAGAACCAGACCTGAGGGGAACAGAGTGGGAAACAATGAATTTCAGAACTGGAGTTCTGTGATGTTCTTTGAGAGAAAACTAGGTGGATAAAGGGAAGGGAGTTTTGTAAGGGCTCAGAGTCAGCTTGGCATTAAGAAACTGATTTTAAGCCAGATGCCAGCTTATTATTCTGCAGTGGAAAAAGAACTGTGCTGGAATTGTGGCCAGCTTAAATGTAGGGACATCCCCTGGAGAATAGGGTCACCTAAGAGATTAGATTTACAGATGAGAAAGTTTCCCAGTAAAAGTATTATAGAACCACAGTAAAGGTTTCAGCTTTCAAACAATTCTGATGAATGATCTATTTCTACCCTGGCAATTCTGCTTCTAAGGTAGTGCTTTTCACACATGGTATTCTGTCAGATTCTGCTTCCTGCTGTTGTTCTGGCTATCCCAAGGGCCAAGGGGATCAATATCTGTACAATCCACAATGTTCTCTTCATGGGAAACTGGAGGTGTAATTTATTCATGCTTTGAAACCAGAAATTGCTATATATCTGCCGAGAAACTCATCTGTTTTCATTGGATGGATATTGAATTGGTGTCTGATTACATCTCCCTTTTCACCCTGGCTGCTGGGAAGCTTAGGGTCAAATCTGTGGCTTAGGTTTAACACAATTTATGAGTCCTGTGGCATATACTGCATCTTTACCTTTATCCTATTTCTACTATTTCCCTTTCTCTTCTAATTTGCATATTCATTTATTTTTATATTTTGTAGTGTATGCATATTTGCAAACTACCAGAGAATCATTTTGGGATTTGTTCATGCATTTGTCCGTGTATTGCTGACCATCTAGCCAGATAGGCAGATGCATACCAACATACAAAGTACTTTTATTTCTTCAGTAGCACTGCAACGTCACATTTCAACTGAGTTGTTTCTGGGAAGATTTTTGGTGCAGGTTCCTATTGTGAATACTAAAAATATCCATCAGGAGGATACCTGATCCTATTTTGGATATTTGTCCTTTTCCTGATCCTTTATGTCTCTAATCTCTTGCCCTGGGTTAATGTAATTTTTGGGTCTGCAGCCCTATTATACTCCTCCTTCCTTTAAGGTCTTCACATTGATCTCTTTAAGTGATATGATTTAGCTGTTGTTATAATTCTTATGAGTTTGGAAAATAAATAGGTGAGAGTTTATATTACTTAGGATATTGGCAAACACTGCAGGTTCCTGTTTCATTGTAGAAATAGGACGGTGTACTAGAAAATTCTTGGCATTTATATTGAAGAAACTTGTCTTTGTTACTTATAGCTGTGTGATTTTAGGCTAATCTTTTTGATTCTAATTTTTTTTAATTTTTAGAGATGACTGTATCTGCACCATTCAATCTTACAAGGTTGTTATGAGAATAAATATGGCTGTGTTCCACATGGCAATACTTTTTAAGCTTTACAAAATGGTAGTTATTTTTTCTTAGTCTTCTTTGGTTGTGTGGAAACAGAATATTTTACCAGTGATAAAATCCTTTGCTTAGAATATTTTCTGGGTAGAGTGTATAGGTGGTTGTTAGATATTTCCAAAGCTTTTAGAACAGTTCACTTTTCCCCTCTACATATCACTATGTTTAATAACCTTTACTTTCATGTTCCTTCCTCACAATCTAGTCAGCAGCTAGTCAGTTTACAGTTATAAAGTCTATCCAGATCATTATAGAATACTTACTTTTCTATGGTATGAACAGTGGTGAAGGATGACCTTGCTCTTCTGGAGATGTAATGGCAGATAATTGCATACAAAATCAGTTTCTGGTAGTTGTCTTTCATAGGGAAACGTACTTTTCCATACAAAAGTAGGCTGACTTCCTGTATCTGATAATCAGGAACTTTTATCTCATTAAGTAAAAATGTGTCAGATAAATATAAATGTAGAAAAGGAGGAAAATTGAGACTATCTTTTATCCATTCAGCTTAACATATGGGGGAACTGAGCCGTGGGAGACTTATGAGACTTTTTCCACAGATACTCTCTGTTTCCAGAACATAGAAAATAGAACAAACACTATATAGCCTTTACTGTAAGCCATGCACTTTTCTAAATAATTTACATGTGTTAACTCTTTTAATGCTCTTGAGCCACTGTAAGGTAGTGTAGTAGCCAGCCTGCAAATGACGCCCAGGGATCCCCACCTCCTGGTGTAAATGCCCTTGTCGAGTGCCCTCACATAGTGAGTAGTGTTGATCTGTGTAACCAGTGAGCGAGTGATGATTTGTGACTTCTGAGGCTGTTGATAAAATAAACTGTGGCTTCCACTTCATTTTCTTGGATGGCTTATTCTGCAGGTGGCTAGCCACCATGTCTTGAGGGGGTTTTAGAAGCCTGTGGGGAGAGCCACGTGGGGAGGACCTGAGCCTTCAGGAAGTAGATCCTGTTGTCTCAGTTAAGCCTTCAGGTGACCACAGCCCTGGCTGTCATCTCGACTGCGACCTCATGAGTGACCACATCAAAATCTGCCACTTAAGCCACTACTGAAGTCTTGATCGCAGAAGCTGTGAGATAATGAACGCTGATTTATGTATTTACTTTAAGCTTAAAGATTTGGGGAGTTTGTTATGCAGCAATAGGTAAACAACATACTGATTTTGGTACCTAGAGAGGTTCCATCATGAAAAGGACCTTAGAGTTTCAGAGTGGCTTTGCAATAGTGCATTGGGTGGATTTGGAGGCCCTTTATGCAGGATGTCAGTAAAAGGTAGGTACTCCATAAGGGTGAGTTTACGGTTATGGGATGCACTGCAGGCATGCAATTATTTTTGTGGTGGTTTAGTTTACTTTTATAGCCAAAATTACTTTTCACCATAATTTTGGGAGAGCCACTCATGTTTGACAATAAAATACTGGCCGTTTGACAGGTAGCTGGTTCCCAGGAGTTGGTCATAACTGAACTAGGACTAAGTGTCTCCTTAAATAATAAGGCAAACACTAAAGAGTTATTGGTTATGATGAGGCTTGGTAACCAGAAGGTATTGCCTGTCTTTAGAAGTATGGAACTATGTGGAAAATAATTGGCAAACACCTCAAGTATTTACATGCATAGAAAAACGGTAGAGAACAATAAGAGAGAGAGTGTAGTGGAGTGAAACTTGAATTTCTGGAGTGTATTCCTAGCTTTGATAGGTCCTAGCTGTGCAGTCTTGTGCCTTTGAGTCCTGTTCTGTAGAATGGAGATAATGATGGTTCCAGCCTCATAGACAGGATGAGGATGAAATGAGTTAAAACACGTAGAACCCTTAGGACAGCATCTGGCTTCTATTAAATACTATGTGTTATCAGTTCATATTACAAACAACATAAGTTGTTAAATACACTTTCAGCTAACTCTTGGAAGGCAGAATCACAGAGACAATTTCTTATAACCAGCAGCAAAATGCAAACTAGGCTAATCTCATCTTTGATTTTCATAACCATTACTGTGCATTAAAGGGTTTAATTTCATGCTTTTTAAACTTGGCACAACCAAGCCTTTACGTTTGAAGAAAAAAAATAAACCTACCAACCAACAAAATAACTGTTGAAGTTTTCACTTATAACTAGAACAACTTTTATAATTTTAGAAGTCTTACAGTAATACTGTTCGAATTTTTATTAGAATCATTTCTGATATTTAAAATACTTATTTCTTAATAATTTATGAACTACTGAATTATGATTACTATATAGTTTATATTTGCTTAAAAATTTGGCTGCCTTTCCTGAGGAGAATTAAAACTGAGAAGTAAATATAAGAAAAAAGTGGAGATTTAAATAACTTTCATTGATGGAAACTTTGAAATGTATTAGCCCACCGAGTTGGTAAGATAATGGGAGCCAATACTGTATTTTGACATTAAATTGATTTTAAATAGAATCATTTTATTCCAAATATTTTGAGATTAAGACTTGACAAGATGTTCAGAGGTCACCATCACCGAGGCATCTGAAGATGATGATTTTGAATATGAAGAGGTAATTTGTTCATTTTGAGTATTCTATAAATTCATTGTGGTTGTTCCTAAGAAATATTTACTTAAGAATTGCTAGGTTTTCAACTGATTTTAGCTAATCTCAGCTGGCTAAGAGTGAGGTGTGAACATTCTATTCAGTATTTAAAAATTTAGATTGGTTTAGTGTATCTGGCTTCTGGGGGTCTCCTGTTAATTGTCCTTCAGCATCAGCCCCTTATCCCCTGCCTTGAGGAACCAGACTGCCACCTGTCATCACTGGCTAACAGGTGTTGACCATCCCCCAGTCTGCTCTGGGCTGCGTCTCTCAAACTGCCACTGCACAGCTGGAACACAGGTCCTGTGCTTCCCGCCAGCTTAACTACACTTATGCGAGAGTGTGGTTACTGTCCCAAACCTTCCATTTAATGGACCATTCCAGTGGAACTAATCATTACTTTTGAGACATGGAGGATAAAGACACTTCTAGGAGGCGGGGCTATGAATGTGACCGTGTGGATGCAAGCCTGGCAGTTCCTGGCCTGGGCAAGCAAGGGCAGGAGAAGCACAGAACACGGGCTTTTTATTACTGCTGGAGCAGCAGAGCTGGTGTGGATGCATACCGCATGAAATTACTGAATGAGATGGATGATTGCAAAGGGCTTAAAACTGTGATCAGCATGTAAGAAGCATGCAATAAGTGTTAACTATTATTAACACTTAAAATTGAACTTGATTACATTCTTCCAAGGGTGTAACATTCAGGCAGGGAGTGTGATTTATTTATTTTTTAATAAACCAGAGATTTGTAGTTGCCAGTAGTAGTTATGAAAAAGTAATGGGTGAGGAGAATCTGGGATGAGGAGGGAATGGTGGCATTTAGATCGCCTGACATTTTTTTCAGCACAGATGTTGGTCTACATTTGTCATTATAGATAAAAGCAGTTGCCCATAAGCCAACACTGAGTTTATTAAAAGTGACACTGAATGATGTTTAAAAGAAAGTCAGAAAGCTTTCTGCTCCTTATTTATTCATTTTCATAGATCTTCAAAATGATATGGTGTCTGACATAAAATATGTTTCTCTGATCCTTTGTTTTGTGAGAAAAAATGAAAGTGAAATAGTGTATGTTTATATTCTTGCTAACACTTCTTCCTGTCCTTCTCTTGCTCTGTGATTTAGATACCAGATGACAATTTTAGCATTCCAGAAGGTGAAGAAGATCTGACGAAAGCAATGCAGATGTTTCAAGAACAGGTTACAGATAGTCAAATTTTGGTGAGAATTTTGAACACAACGTAGCCTATAGTTTAGCAGTGATAACCTTTTACGTAAAGTTTTGAAAGTTGTTTTTATTTCAAGCACTTCACTTTACTTATTAAATGCAGCCCCATCAACTGTTAGGTGTTTTTCATTTCTATTTCTCTATCATCAAACCTCCACCTTAAGTACAGAGTCATATTTACTCTTTTTTGTTTTGTCATTTTCCACATGGTGGTCACTTTGGTATGACTTTGCAATAAATGACACTTGCCATTAGAACTCTGCCTATTTAGTATCAATGGACATTAAACCAAGGATTAGCAACACTCATGTACACAATTTGATGTTTTATACATACTCTGTAATCTGTTTTGTGAGCATTCTCTGTTTTTTTTATGGAAGTATTTAGCTCACAGGGAATGTTTAATATATGATGATATTTTTTTCTTAATGAGGTTTATGCACTAATTTTACTAATGGAGTATGGTGGGGGATGCTTTCTAATTATAATACCACCCATTAAAAGTATACAAAATGATAACATTCCTGTAAAATTGAAAACTAATTTAAAAGTTGAGAATATTTTAATGATGATAGCAAAAATATGTTTAAAGTGCTTGATATTTCATATCAACACTAAATAAGGTGTTTTTTAAAAATGATCTAACCTTTTTCTACTGAGAAATGTGAAGGAAATTGTGATACATACTCTTATTTAGTTGCAGATTTGACTTCTTTAGTGCAGAATAGTACTCACAGACTTCTCTCCGTGTGTTGACCTGTGTCAGTCTTTTCATATTTTGTAGACTTTGTCTAGAAATTCAGTAACTCCTTTCCAAAATATCTGTCCACTCAAAACCAAAAAACACGTCAAGAGGAGGAGTTTTTGAATCTGGAATTGACTGTATTCTGTTATAAATGGAGGGCTCCAGCTCACAGCAAACTGCATTCTCTAATGTATCTTAGGGACATAGTCCCTTCTAGGTAGACATAAAGCAAAGTCTACTATAGAGACTTGTTAGTCTTTTGGACAACTCAATGCTGTAAATTATAGGACTAGTTTTAAATACAGCATTTTGAATGATATGCAACTATATAAGCATATCAGGTGCATGATGTGTTTATTTGCTGCTCCTCATCTTCCCTCTTGCTTTGCATCATTAGGTAAAGGAGGGTTTTAAAAAACACACTGTGTACCACTCACTTGTCCTGGTACTTGGTAAGGTAGATATGCCTAACACACTGCTTGGTACACAGGAGGTACTAGATGAACAGCAGCTGAGTGAATAAATAAATGAATCATTGAGTGAAATTACTATGACCCAAATGTAACTGATTTTTAGTATTTGAGATCATGCTGGAATGTGTTTGTAAACTCAAGGCCGAGTCCAAGGAGCACAGTTGGGGAAGAAATACAATGGAGTAGCCGTCATGTCTATTGAACCAAATATCAATAATTCTTTTGTCCATTTCTCAGAAGCTTTCTTTCATCAAAGCCTTGCAAGAGTTAACTTTCTAGATTTCTGACACATTTATAGCTGGTTGACTTTCATTTAAGTTCTGTGTACTTGTTTTTAGAGTTCTTTGGAGGAACAGCACTAGGCAGAAAATTCACAAAAATTGCCCTTCAGCTTTTAAAATTAAATATGGGTTCATTTTATGATAGTACATCAATTATATATTTCTGATTTGTTTGTTATTTCTATAATATTTTATCTTCAAAAACTAACTTTGAGCTGTGCCATGGGCTTGCTATGTCAAAGAGTATCCATTGCCTGTGAAACCAACTTCCTTTTGTTGTGATCTGGTTACATCCGTCTATAAATATGGTGTATTGTCTTCTATGTTAGAGAATGCAGTGGTCCTTATACAAGGAGGACTTTTAACATTTTCTTTAAAGATTGAAAGAGAAAGGTCACTATGTTACGAAAGTTTAATTATAGTTAAAATAGTGAAAAATAATTGAAGTTGAAATAATTGAAAGTTGGAAATAATGTAAATAGTCTTTTGTTAAATAAATTAATATAACTGTTTATTGAATAGTTGATGTTCAAATAAATTGTTATGATTATCTTTATACTTTGTTAATGTAGATGAAAATTTGAGAATTGATTGCATGTTTTATTTCATAAACTTTAAACTGTGTATGATGCAACATCAGTTTCTTTAATAGGTACAATGTTTCTGAACTCTGAAATGAAATATATTTAAAGTGATTATTGAAAAAACTTAAGAAGGTACGAGATGTTATTAATTTGTAACAAATATATGGTTTGGTTATACTGCCAGGCATTTCTTGAAACTAAAGTCTTTTTTCTAAGTATGAATATAAGTGGAGATAGGATACACACCTTTATATTCCTTGGAGGTATTTGTATGTATTTGTGAGAAAGAGTCTAGTTACATCCACATGGGGTTTTCCCCTCTAAACTGGGAGCCTTCTTACTAATATTATTATTGCCATTTTTGGGGGTGTAATTCTTTAATCCCTTTGGTTCTTGGTTTTTTGTTTTGGTAACTTCGGAGGTACACCTTTGAAGGCGTTTTGTATTGCTACACTTCTCTAATAACTTAAACTTTTTATAAAATTCTAACTTTGATCTGTAAAGATCACAGTAGCAAGGCACACAGATAATACAGTTCTTAAGTTTCCTGGCATCTCCTCTCCTCCTCCTCAGTCTCCTTGTCTTCCTCTGTGAATATAAGACATTTCTTTGAAATGTCAAGTGTTTTTGTAGAAGGCAAGTTATGATCTGGTTTTGTGACTGAACAAAACTGTTACGTTTCACATATTTATCAGTAGTTCTGAAAGTATAGCTGGCGTCCTGCTGGGGGTTTGTGTTGTCCTCAGTTTTCTAACTACGTGTGTCTGTGTTGAATTTTCTTCACATGACTCAACCAACGTAACATACTACAGTAGGCTGATGCAGATGCAAATGTTGGCATCCAGCTATCTCCTCTACATATTAGAGAGATTTGCAAAACTTTGTAACAGTGCTGCTCTTCACACTAATTTATTTTTGTTTTTGCAAAATATAGTTCTAGCTTATAAAACTGTGCTAATTTATGTTACTGGGTAAAAGTTTTCTTATAGTTACTTAAAAATAAATATTTAAAAGTTTAATTTCTAATATGATAATTATTGATAGGTACAATCCATTTAAACAAAAGCCCTCTGTAGTTTTTGAGCATAAAAATGTACTGAGAACATAGAGTTTGAGAAGTTTTATAGAATTTTATGCTAATTTTTTTCTAGTATAGTTATTCAGATTTTTATCAAATTTTTTTTGCTGAGAATTATGTTATAACAAAAGAATCTAGGATTAGTAAATTTGTATTCCCTCTATTTAGACCTTCTTCATCCACTGAATTTCCTACTTATTTATTTGTTTGTTTATTGTTGTTTCTGAAAGCTTATTTTTTTCCATTACCATTTAGTTCCCTTATGCCCCCTCTAAACTCCAACCTAAGAGTCTCCTTAACAAAGCCTTTTTATTCACCTGCTCCTTGATCATTTTTCAGAGCAGCTTTCTACTGTTGCCCTCATTACACTATCTAGAAACCTCTCTCCTTAGGAAAATTCAAATTTATAACTTTAATATATAAAACTGAGCTATATGCTAGGGTCACCTTTGTCACCAACAGACTATTGGGTCACGTGTGGGTAGGATATATTTTTATAATTCAGCAATCTTCAAAGGAAGGCATATTTGCTAGGTAGTAGAGTACTTGCTCTCTTTGTGCTTATTCTGAGGTACTTTATTAACATCATCATTAAATTAGTTATAAAGCCATAGGAGAATTGTAGAGAATGTGTAATTGAGATAAAAGTGGAGTGGAAGATTATAGAGAATTGTTAGTATGTGTATCAGATGTATTTAGGAAGAGGGAGAAAGAAAACATCTACTGAAGACCACAGTCTTCAGGAACCTACCTGCTGTGTCGCAGCTATACATACCAACATACGTACAAACAGCAGTCCACGGGCATGGTAAGAAACTAAAGTAGATATATTCTCTCTGTTTTATCCTCTTGTGTTCCCGATTCCTTCAATTGTCATTCATCTAATCCTATGAAATACCATATTTAAATTTATTAACCCCAAATTCTGAGGTAGTATTTACTATTGTATAACAAATGTTTGCATCTGACTGTATTAGGCCCTCACCGAAGAATTCTGTATAATTGTCCACTGGAATGCAAGACTTGAAGGCAAGGACAAGAAACTATTTTGCCATGTATAATGTGCACCCATGATTTTGGCCCAAACCTTCAGGAAAACATCTTTCATTTTAATTCAAAACTTTAAACTTATTTATATTTGGAAACAGAACCAATGATCATATTTCAGGTTATTATTTTGCATACAGATATCATTATTATTTTCTAGAGTTACACTTTTAATGCATAAGCATAAATAAAAGAATTAAAAACATTGATATAGATATTAAATTAGTACTATCATGTATAATGTGCATCCTTATTTTTTTCTCAAATATTTGGGCAGAAAATTGTGCACTATACAAGGCAAAATACAGTATTCTGCTACTGTGGCATCTCTCATGGTGTTTTATATAGGGTCCTGAATATAATCAACATTGCTATGTAATACCTTTTAACAGTAATTTTAGAAAAGGGGTTCTAAGTTATTCTGCTCAAGTTTTCTTAAAAAGTATTTAGAACCCCTAGTCATTTTAGGAATTTTCTGTAACCCCCAAATTTGCTTCAACTCTCCACCATTTTGAATGTTATAGCACCTACAAGTAATTCACATCAGTGTCAAATTGTGTATAGTATTTTTTTTGAAATATTTATTTATTTATTTTTAGAGAGAGGGGAAGGGAAGGAGAAAGAGAGGGAGAGAAATATCAATGTTTGATTGCCTCTCAAGCACCCCTTACTGGGGATTTGGCCTGCAACCCAGGCATGTGCCCTGACTGGGAATTGAACCGGCGACCCTTTGGTTCACAGGCTGGCTCTCAATCCACTGAAGTACACCAGCCAAGGCTGTGTTTGGTACTTTTGTAAAGAACTTTTTATGGCAAAACAGGTTCTTTTTCCTCACTGTATTTCTGTGTAATCATCCTGTGTATTCTGTGTAACCTGGTCTGTAGCCACTAACAGTGAGAGGAGGAGAAATAGGAAGAAAAAGTCCACTGCTGCGTTTCTGCGTGTGTGAGAAACTAGATCTGTCTATCCAAATGATTGACAGTTAAATTAAGAATTTCCCGCTAGTGAAAAGAAAATGAATGCAGGCTAATGACAACGATGATGCGGTTGATATTTTCTAAGAATTTACCCATTATTTGATTTATTTTATACACTGGATTATGTGATTAGTAGTTTGTCTGGCTGTCTTAACTTTATATCTTAGTTGGTGAAATATCACCATTTTTCTCATTGAGGGCCAAAGGGTAGACGTCTGTTGCAACTACTCAGCCCTGTCACATAGAGCAACAGCAGCCATAGACAATATGTAAACTAATGGGGGTGGCTGTGTTCTAATTAACTTTATTTCCAAGAAGAGTTAGCTGACCTCTCCTCTAGTTGATAGACTCTCATTGTGAAATAGTAGTGCAAGCCTCCTTCATTGCACGTGATTTCTTCCTTATTATTTCTGTAATAAAAATCAAGGCACCAAAATCATTATACAGTATTTCTTTTTATATTGATAAAAATTAAAATAATTTAAAGGTCCATAGATTTCTTTTTTTTTAGTGTATTTTGTAATATTGAAAGGGCAAGCTGACCTTATTTGTCTTCAGACAATCCAATTACACTCTTGCCTCAGGGCCTTTGGACTGGCCAATGCTACGTCCGGAACCTCCTCTGTAGATTTCTGCTCAGACACTGCTTTAGCAGTGAAATCTTCCTTCATTAGGTTACATGCACAGCAGCCAGACTCCACACACAGTTTTGCCCTACTCTGGGCTCCCTCTAGTTTTAATCCTCTGCTTTTTTAATGTGGACACTTAGTACCATCTTCCATACTGTGTATTTTTAAAGTGGTTATTCACTTTCTGTCTCCATCCACTTGGTTATTAGCTATGAGGACTGAGTCTTGCCTGTTTTTATCACTGCTTTATCCCCAGTGATTATCCTTCAACTACCATCCATCTCGACATAGTTCAAAAAAAAAGAACAAATGAGTGAATGAATCAATGCCATTAATGAAAGATCTGATGTTTCCAAAATAATTAATTGCACATTTAAATTTCAGGAGCAGAAGACAGTCCTTCCTTCAAAGCGTGAAGTCCCTGAAGTAATAGAAGACTTTCTCTGCAACTTTCTGATCAAGATGGGAATGACCAGAACCCTTGACTGCTTTCAGTCTGAGTGGTAAGTAATTATGTAGATAAAGAGTTCTCTAGAAATGCTAACAGTGTTTCATGTGTACACTTTTAACCCTCTTAAAAACTGAAGTCACTCAGTTTACGCAAAATGGATAAAATGGGTGGAAACTTTCCCATCCCCACAACTGAAACCCAGCACACCTCCCCCAAACACATCCACGTAAACACATAAATGCACATAATCAGGGTATCAGTTCAAATAAATTTATATTAAACATCTTTGTGAAATATTCGAAATGAGGTGATTTTCAAAAATCAAGAAATTAGAATATATTCTGGAGTTATATGATATAATACAAAATGACTTTATGAAGTGCTTTTCCTAATATTTTCTGCAAAATTGGTAAGGGTATTATTTCCTGCATTAAGAAATCCTACTAACAGTACTACTTTGCTTGTTTTCCATGTAGTGTAATGGTCTGCCTTTCTCTACTCACACAAATGATTGATTCTCTTTTTCTATACATTTTTCTTCATGTCAAGGAACATGCATAAAGGACCCATAGACAAAGGCAAAGGACGGGGCAGGGCTGAGGGTGGGGTAGGGAGAGTGGTGGGAGAGAAGTGGAGACAACTGTACTGGAACAATAATAAAAAATACATAAATATATAAACTGAAATTTTTTTCTTCATGTAGAAGTAAGTGGAAACATTTCAAATGATAACTGAAGACAGGATTTTTTTGTTATAATTGAAAAATTTAACTCATTGGTTATAGACTTTAGCAGATATGCTGTGTTTATTCCTTTGCTACAGCAGTAATGTCACCAGGCATGTTTTCAGAGTCCTAACATTCTTTAATGAAATATTATTAAATAATCAGATATGAAAATATGTTTGGTCTTTAAAAACCATTGCATATTATAGAAAGAAGGAATTGTATGGCATATGAAGATGCTTATAATGTTTTTTTGGATAATCCTAATTTTAAATATAGGGACAAGCTTTAATTTTTACTAATCCATCTATGGTGTAGTTTTTATCTTTTGCTTTTCTTTGGTTCTCATCTACTTGGACCATGCACATAGAAGAGATATGTTTTAATACTTTAAATTGCATATCTAATGTTAATACATTGAAAGAAGAGAACCATTTTTTATTATAGTTTAGGAAAAAGGGCAAGTTCGATGGCAGTAAAATAATATTGTTCCTACTAAATGTGGAAATTGTGTAAATGATTTTTATGAAAATGCCCCTAAAACATTTACAAATGCATTATAAGTATATTTTTGTAAAAGTAGATGATTAACTTGCAGTACTAACGAGATGAGAGATTAATGGGGTTCAGTTACCTTTGCTTCCTCTGAGAATGTGTGTTAGGGCATGTAGTGCTCACAGGGTTGGTCAGTCTAAAGTGTTAAGCGATTCCCTCATAGAAACGTGGAGCCAGCGTACTCTTCACAAACAGGTACTTGTCATATTATCTTTTCACATTTAGTCTTTTGAGTTGAGAGGAAATCTTAGGAAACTACAATTGTGGTAGGAATTTTAGAACACTAACTAAGCATACCACTTAGCATAATATTACAATCATTAAGTAAAATTTGTGTAAAATATCTTAATATATGGGTTTAATAACACTGTGGTTCAAGTAGTTTTATCCTTATCCCTGGCAGCCAGTTTGTAATGAGATTGCAGGTTGTTTGCCCTGTGATTACACTGTATTGGCTGCTTTTACTCACAAAGAGCATCTGACTTGGACCAGAGACCTTTATGTATTTTATTCTGCATAGTAGGATTATAGGAATATTAAATATATTACTTATATCATTTTTATTATGGAGAAAAAAACGTATCATTGCTATGAATTCTTTAAAACAAGGTTTTCCCATTGTTAGATTCTAAAACAAACAAACAAAAAAAAGCCCAAACCAAAAAACCCGGGAACTGAAATTTGACTTATGTCCTTTCAATCCTCAAACAGTAATTGAAGTAAATCCTTTAAATCTGGGGTCAACAAACCAAGATCCCTGGGCCAACTCTAGCCTGCCTCTTGTTTTGTAAATAAAATTTTCCTGGAACACAGCCATGACTTTTTTTAAGTTGTGGTCCGTGGCTGCTTTCACGCTATAACAACAAAGTTAATTAGTCACAGCAGAGACCGTGTGGCCAAGAAAGCTCTTTTTATTCCTTGCTGTTGACAAAAAAAAGTTTATATATATATATATATATATATATATATATGTGTGTGTGTGTGTGTGTGTGTGTGTGTGTGCGCGCATATGTAATATATATCTCTTTAGAAGAACTCTGTGGACAATGATAATTTCCCTGGTGGCAAAAATGAAGAGGGGGTTTAAAAAGGACAGAGTGTTCAGAGCGCTTTAAGCACCCTGTCCTGTATGTTAATCAGCGCTTGACTCCCCCGGGCCATTTTGCTGTTTGCTAACTGGGTCAGAGCTCAGTCACCAGAGACAGATGTTCTTGCTCTTCTTTACCTTTTCTTCTGATATTCCTCCCACCCTCTCTAACTCTCTTTCCCTGGATAGCCAAATGTTTTGAAAACAAGGTCTTTTTCTTTCTTTCTTGACTCTTTCGAGTCCTGTTTAATCCTTGCTTATCTCCAGTTTGGTCGGTGCTGAAGGTTGAGTAGTAATAAAAATGCCATCACAGGTAATAGTAAAGTTATTTATGATATTTTATTACTAATTTAAATTTTTTATTAATTATAGAAGAAATTACACATTTTGTAGTATAGTCGTGTAATTTTCTAAAAAGATAAATATTGCTGCTTTTAAGCCAATGAAGTTTGGCATAATTTATAGAATTACTCCAATGTGGGCAGTATAGTTAAAACTTTCTGGGAATGGTTAGGTTTAAAGCCAGAGCCTAGAACTAAAATTATACCTTCTGTTGCACAGCGTATGTGGGGAGTGTATGTGGTGCCGTGTGTACATTAAAGTCTCTTAGTGAAAACCACACTTTTTGTTCCTTCATCATTGAAACCTATTGCTGTTTCTTCAGTTGTTGGGATTTGACTTCTGATTATGGGTCATGTTGTAGTAATTGTTTTCTCCAGCCAGGATTAAGTTAAACACAGGAATGTTGTGACTATTCTATCCTGCTAGCTTTTACTGCACTACAATGTTAAATTTGAGCTCTGTAAACATATATGCAGAGATTTGTTTAAGTACTATGTTTTCAAGAAGGCAGGCTTGAAAGTGAATACTTAACATGTGCTTTGTAACCAAAATTAATATAGTCTTCATTAAATATGAAACATTTAAAAATATTTAAGAAGATGAATCCTAAGGTTTATCATTCAGGAAGGCACTTTGTTGTCATTTCATTAGTTTAGTATGTATTCATTATTCATGCCATTTAAAAAAAATTTTTTTTCATTATTTTTTGTTGTTCAAGAACAGTTGTCTGCATTTTTCATACTTTTTCTCATTTACTTCTCCCAACAACGCTATACAGCAGGGAGCTACTATCGCACCTCCATTGTATGGATGAGGAAGTGGGCTGAGAGAGGTTAGGGATCCAGGGTATGTGGCAGCCAGTTGCAGCCAGTCGGTGGCGGTCAACACCTCTCCTACCCATCATGCTGAATTGTGGAATTGTATAGGGGATCTTGAAAAGATGTCAGTAAAGAAATATTTTGATTTAGAGTACAGATTTGTACCTGTTTTCCATATTGACTTGAAGAATCATGGGACCAGTACTAGTTCAGCTGTTCTGTCCTTCTTGTGAAGGACTCTGCTTTCACAGTGATGTCGTGACAGTGCTGGGGAGTCCAGCATCCTCAGTTTGGGCAGTAGTTAAGGGAATTTTGTCTTCATTGGTGAAATACTTCTGTAATTCTCTTTGTAAATATGCAGGAACGATTCTCATTTGATGCTTATTACCTAGATGATTCTTTTTCTGGCTTTTATATCCTATGCCTTAAGTGCCATCTTGAAGGAAAAATAATGGTTATTCTTATTGCACTGTTTATATGTTCACTGAAATTCTGTCGTGGTAGTCATCATTTGTGGCAGTGGGTGTTAAATTCTTTTGGTATATACACACGTCTTATGAAAGCCTGTGCATTTTCTCCATGAAATATATGTATTTCTTTCTGTATCATTGTCATTAATTTATGGACCTTGTGGTGAATATGAAGAACATTAATGTAAAGTCATTGACAGTAATTCACTGGCAGTTCTATTGATAGTGTTTTATTTTCTGTTCCCAATACTTACATGACCATCTTTTTCCCCCATATGAACAGTTTCATTCTTATTTTAAGTGTAAGTGACTAAGGGGGAAGGAGTAGAGACCAGGATATTTCTTTAAAATTCACATACAGATACACCTGAGACAAAACCAAAAAATCTTATGTAGGAAAATATAGATTTGACTGAGAATATATTTCCAGAGTTTCTATATTAAAATTTCTAATTCACCTGTAGAATCATAAGTTTTAGTGTGTTTAAAGTCATGTTTGGTATTTTTACATGCATGGCATAATTTTTGCTTGGTAAGTGACTTCTGAATATTCTAAGATATATATATTGTAATGTGTTATTTGTGTTGTATTTTTACTTATTTTGTTATATGTGTATTTGCAGAGCATTTAATTTAGAGAAGGACTATATCACTGTTTTTCTTATTGACATAATTTCTGTAGTGATTTTTTTTTCTGCATTAAATAAAGCAAGTTGCTGAAAACCAATTTTATGCTTAGAAAAACCTGATGGTCCAGTTCTTCTGTCAATCCATATGTCTTTTCTTCTGAGATAAGTATAAATCACATTTCAAATATGGATAAAATAGTGAATTTATGATTAAATGGTTATCTGTTTGCTGTTTTAGAAATTGTGGCACATATTACTTAATATTGATTCAATTATCTTACCCTTGTAGATATTCCGCAGGGCTTCTCTTGATTTTTTTTCTTAATTTCAAATAACTTGTGTAACATAAAAACATGACAATTAATGTGCAATAAAAATAAAAATTTGTGATATGAAATATTGATAATTAAACATTTTTAAACTAATGTTTAGTCCATCCATAGCAAGTTTATTTTTTAACAAAATAGAGATTTGTTCATTAATAACTTTATTACTTGAAATGTTGTTATGCTCTGTTTTAGATTCAGCTTTGTTAATTTCTACATATAATGATTCCAATTGTAACTATTTACAAATCTAAATATTTCTCTGATGTTCCTTCTTATTTCACTGAAACGATAGAAGTGCCACAACTCCTGCCTGCCTCTCTACCAGCTTGCTGCCTCTGTCCTCAGAGTTACCCTTTGACCTGTCACAGGGGCTGCTCCATACACATTGTCATCTAAGGCCACTCCTCCTCTTCCCTGCTGGACCCCAGCTCCTCTGGCCTACTCAAGGACATTGCTCATGCAGTTGTCCCCTTTCTGTCCTGCACTGTAAACTTCCCCCTTTCTGCTAGATCACTCTCATAAACATACAGACATGCAATAATATGTCATATATTAAAAGAAAGGAGAAATCAAAAAATACCCTGAACTCCATATCCTTTTCTAGGTTCATCATGATTTCTTGGCTCTGCTTAAAGCATATCTCCTTGGAAAAGTTTGTTACCACAAATCTTTTTCAACCCTCTGATACCTCTAGGTCTACTTCCTTTTCCATGACTCTCCTGAAACTTTTTTGAGTGACTTCACCTTGCCCACCCTCCATGCAGCGTTTATCACTGTCATTCATTTCTTTCTTCTCACCACACTTTTTTCACTTGGTCCCTGAGGCACTGCTCTCATATTTGCCCAGTACCTCACTGCTTCCTCTGTGTTTTCAGTCTCTGTTTAGCAGTATTCCTTTTCTCCTCATTCTTCAGACAGTCCTTGGACTCTTCACTTCTGTCTTTACATATTGCAGTGAACACGAATGGGAAGAATTTGTTGGTTTCTTTAACCACCCAATGTCTACTGTGTTTGTACTCATCTCAGTAAATGGCTCTCTGCTGTTCACCCAAAAACCTGGGAGTCATCCTCGACTTCTCTTTTTAACCAACACCTGACAGCTGATATATAATAAAGTCCTGCTGGCTCCACCTTTATAAGTATATCCAGAAGGGACCCGTCTTCCATAATCTCTACTGCTACCCATTTTGTTCATGCCACCATTCTCTCTCTCCTGGACTATCGCAGCAGTCTCCAGCCTAGGCTCTCTGATTCTGTTCTTGCTACTCTAGAGGTAGTTTCTTTAAACAAATGCCAGACAAGTCTTTTAAAAACATAAATCAGATCTGTGTCACTTATCTCTCAAAGCCTGCCTGTGACTTCAGTCCGATTCAAAGTCAAATCACATCCCTCTCTCTGGCCCCCTCCAGTTTTCTTGACCCATCTCTCACCACTCTGCCTCTTGCCCAGTTAGTTGGCTCCATCTCTGGATACTCTAGATATACTGGCTTTTCTCTCTCTATTTTACATGCTAAGCACTTCCTTGTCGCAGGGCCTTTACATTTGCTTTCCTATCAGCCGAGAATGCTCCTCTCTCACATCTCCACATGGCTTATTCCCTTATTTCCTTCAGTTCTCTGCTCAAACGTCACTTTGTCAGTCACACTTTCTCTGGACACCCTACACAAAATAAATAAAATGGAGAGTGCAAACAACCCCATCACTCTCCGCTTCAGCATTTCTGTCTCTCTTACCCTGCTTTATTTTATTCATACAGAACATATCGCTATCCACACTAGAGTGAAAACTCCATAAACTCAATGAGATACAGCCTTGAACCATTTTGTTAATTTTTCCAAGTGTCTAGATTAGTGCATGAAACCTAGCAGATGTTCAGTTATATTTTATGCACCTGATGATATTAGTCCCTTACAATTCATTAATCTTTAGAAAGAATTTATGAGTGTTGACATTTTTATACAAGTAATATTGCAAACTAATTTCTGTAAAGATTCCCTAAAGCTTAAGTTTTGAGTTGTACATAAGTTAAGCAAATTAGAAAGAAGAAACAACATAAAGCTTTTTGTTTCATTTTATTCTAGGTACGAGTTAATACAGAAGGGTATAACTGAAGTTAGCGGTGCTGGGAACGTCCCAGATGTGTACACCCAGAATATGCTTTTAGAAAATGAAAACAAAAATTTGAAGAAAGACTTGAAGCACTACAAACAGGCAGCTGAGTATGTTAGTTTTAATTGACTTTTTTTCTTTATTTTGGACTACATAAAAATAAAGAGTTAAGTGAGGCTAATATGTGGGTGGTGGTTAATGTACCAGAACTTTAATTCTGGAGAACTGAATTATATTTAAGTTCTAGTTGGAAAGAATGTCAAAGGTTTCTAGCAAACTAATTGGACATGTGACTAGAACATTCCCAATTGTAACTCAAGTAGAGTGGAATGCAGGGCATTGTGTAGGAGATGGTTAATTTGTTGTATAACTTTCACCTCCCTATGTATTTTGATAATCTTTTCACGGTTTGTCAGATCTTCCCCTGTGAGGATAAGCTAACTCCTGAAATAATAATACAGTTACAGAAATCAGAGAGGAACGAAGAAGTTGGTGTATTTCTGGTAGAAGAATTTCAGCATTTGAAAATTTCCCAAAGGAAACTGTTATTTAGAAATTTTCCAGAATAAATTTATACATAGAGGAGAGACTTAACAAAAGTCAAATCTCTCTGCATCTTTCTTTCTTTTTAAAAAAAAATAATGGAAGACATGCAGTTTTGGGTGAGTAAATTTAAATAAACAATGTTATACTGGCAAAGACCAATATGTGAATGTGTTGACCTGTGTAAATCTACTTATCTAAGACAATGTTAGATGGAAAATCAATGCTTACATATTGAGTAAAGACAGTTCGAGGTTTGTTCATTAATTCCTATTAAACATATTTAAAGAAGAGCTTTCTTTGTTAAAGAATCATATTAAAACAAAAAAATAGATTAAAATGCCACATGGGAACATAATATTTTTAAGATCTTTGTAAAAATGTTTACCTTAATGAAATAAGACTTTATTGCATACCGACAGAAACATTTAACATAAGTTCCTACTTTTAAAAGGTGGTGGTAAATTGTTATTTATTCAGTTACGTATACACTTATAGAAATGTTTTTTCAAGTTATATGAATTTCATATTATGTGTGGATGTGCTGCTTGGCATTTTACATTTTAGGTAGAAGTGTATGATGATCCATAGAATAATGTGCTGCAAGGGCCAGCGGTCTGTCTATTCTAGGTTCCAGTTCTCCGAAGCAATTCACGCTGTTGGCCCCAGCGCTCACTGGGATCTTGTACAGACACCTAATGGAAGCACTGGGCATTTGACACAGCAGATTTTTCAGAGTGCTGCCTGGCATCCTGCTTCTGTTCCTACATCCTTTGCATCATTGCTTGAGTTCACTCATTTTCTTTTGAATAGAGATTCTTTGTGAAATGAATTTTGCCCCAGTGGTATTAAATAATCCTTGTTGATTATTGGTTGTTTATGTTTAATAATTATACTCAATACCATATAAACTATTAGGAAATGAAGTTATTACTGTAATGTTAGAAGAAACCATGATTAAAACAGATATCATTCAGATCTGTCCCTTGTTTATGTTTGCTAAAGTATTAGATTACTGAATGTTTATAAAATATACTTTAGTTACTAAAATGTAGTGTTAGTTTCAATGACTTATGGTGATCTCTCAAATGTGTCTTATTTGATATAAGTAAACTTGAACAAATTAGAAAAGGAAGGTATTTATTTGCTTTAGTCTACCTGACATAGAAAATTTGAAGGAAAGATAACTGGCCCTTGGTAGAAATATTTATTTCATGGAGTGAATATTAGGCTCATCGTCTTTTCACAGCGCACTTTGGTGAAGTGTGTCCCTGCAGCCTAATGCTGCTGGGGACATTCTCAGAAAACGGAGAGTGAAATTTTGTAAAAAGATCCTTAAACTATATCTGTTATGTTAGAAGTTTGCCCAAGTAGTAATATTTCATCACACAGGTTTTTAAATTTGACTTGAAAGGCTACTTTCCAATAGGAATCAATGATAAACATGGGATTTCCATTGTGGATTTTGCCCTAAAGTTTTTCTTTTTAGGATTAAGGGCAATTCTTAAAGCAAGATTTGTTATCTATTGTCTTGATTATACTGGTAGTATTTAATGATATATCTAGAAAAATCAGAGAGATCATAAAGTTATATGCTTAATATTTATCTAGGGGAGAGTTGCCCTGGAAAGAGTATTGAACTTGAAGTTCAAATACGTAGCTTCTAATATTCTACTTATTAACTCAGCTTTCTTATTGTTAAGCTGGGAATAATTATACGTAATATTATTAACTCCTAGGGAGTGATGTGATAATTAAAAGAGACAAGCTGTGTTAGAGAGCTGTGCAGATGACAGAGTGCTTTGAAAACGGCAGCTATTCCTGTCTGCAAAGGCTGTCATCCCTAGCTTTCTTCAGTCCTCACATTGTTAACATTTTTAAAAATTCGGCAGTGATGAATCATGAAGGAAGAAATGAAAAGGGAAAATATTTTACTCTGAAATATCATTTGAATTGCTGTAATTAAAAATGAAATTGTTTTTCTGTTGTAAGCAATGCTAATTTTAGAACAGAGGGTTTTCCTATACTTGCTACAAATGTAGACTATATTCTAAAATAAAAAATATATGTATATGTGGTGACAGATGTCAGACTTATTTAATATATATAAAATCATTATGTTTACACCTGAAACTAATATTTTATGTCAATTATACCTCAATATAAAAAATTTTTGGGGGAATAACTTTCTGGAAGTTTTCTTTATAGATGTTTTTAAGAGGAAAATGTATCATTAAAAAAGATTTATACTTACATTGAAGGTAAAAGTGTATTATGTTCTAGTTACTGGAGAGGAATGATACAGTAGTAGTTTGATATGCTTTTTTTGGAAAAGGAGACTACAACTGTACTTTTATTTTGAAATGTATATCAATTATTATTTTAAATGCAGAGATGTAGAATTTAAGTGTGATCTGCCGCACTTTTGTGAAGAATTGTTTGTTTAATAAAGACTAGAAAGTATCACTGGAGTTATAAAGTCTTCCACAGTTAAGACACCGTTTTTCGAACCTTGTTGTATTTGGTAGTTGACGTGTCACAGTATCGACCTCAGTTTAAGGCCTATAACTATTGCAAGTTTAATTAATTAGGAACCTGTTTGTTCGGTGTTGTTTCTTATCTTGACTAGCATTTTCTGTCTCATTTCCATAATGTAGGTATTGTACATCATATTCTCAGTCTGATGGTTTGCTCCTGAAAACATCATTGTACTTTCACATCCTGTAGTCTGGCTCTCTCCCCTCCTGTTCTAGTTTTCACTGCTCTTCTCCCTCAGCTCTGTGACAGCATTCTCTTCTGCCTTTCCTTCTGCCTTTCCTTCTGCCTTGTGGGCAGCCTTCTTTTTCTCCTCTCCTCGCCATCCTGCTGACACCCTAAGACACTACTGTCCAATAGGAGAGCCATTAACTGCACGTGGATGTTGGCAGATACAGCATGTGTCAGGTGGTGGTAGGTGTTGGGAGGAAACATAACGTGGGTAAAGGAGACAGAGATAAATGGGGCGTTTTGTACATGGGCTGGGGAGAGAAGTCCTTTCACTGTTTGAAGATACTGACAGAGAAGGACGGACGCGTGTGAACTTGGGAAAGGGAATTCCAGGCAGAGGGAAAACGGAGTACAAAGAGTTTATGGTGGGGACAGCTTGGCTTGTTTGGGGCTTAGCAAAGGAGACCATAGAGACTGGAACCAGGGGCTAACTGGTAGAGTCCTTTTGTAGATTTTTTCTTTTGTCCACTGAGTGGAATGTGAGGCTAGTGGACAGTTTTGAGGAGTTGGCGCTGGTGTAGGAAATGCCTGGATGGAGGGACATGATAGAAATAGGGAGAACATTATTATATCCTGCACAACCTTCCTATAGATTGACTTAGCTGGCTATGACACAGTGATAATAAAGTCAGACGAGCTCCTTATGGGACAATTAAGTTCCAGCATCTGCTGTTCTGAAACTCTTCATTACTAATCCCACTCAAGCTTTGGTTCAGAACAGATCAGGTGTTCATGATAGAGCAGCACAAATGCATGATGCTCTGCCATGTATTAGATGTGAGAATATAATTTTTACTCACTTCCCCCGTATGTAAGTGGGGTAATACTACCTGCCCTTGATGGGATCATTTAGAAGTGGTTAGCACAATATCTGGTCCATGGTAAGTGCCAAATCAGTCTTCTGTATTACAAAACCTTTTAAAAGTAACAGTCACTATAGTTTACAGTTGTGTATTCTATTTCCTTATTCATTTTTCTTTATACTTTGGCAAAGTGATGGAGGCAAAGACTGCTTGTCTCATCCATCACAGCATAATGAGTGTGGTATCTAATGTACAGTATATGTTAAGTGGGTAGAATAGTATCATTATCATCTTTATCAAGCTTATCATTAGCATCAACAACAATACCTGAATAAAAAACCAAGCGTGGTATTTCTTCTAGAAGGCGGGTGCATAGCAATTTACTTGTTTACTTACGTTACCTTTTTAATCCTTAAAAAGTAATGATGGAACTGGAAAGCATCATGCTAAGTGAAACAAGCCAGGTGGTGAAAGAGAAATACCATATGATCTCACCTATAAGTGGAACCTAATCAACAAAACAAGTGAGCAAAATAGAATCAGAGACATGGAAATAAAGAACAATCTGGCAGTAGCCAGAGAGGAGGGGGGAGAGGGATAATAGGGGATAATATGGGAAGGGTCATCAGGGAACCTATATAAGGGACACATGGACAAAGCCAAGGGGGTGGGTTTGAGGGTGGGAGGTGGGGATGGGTGGGGCAGGGAGAAGTGGTGGGGGAGAAATGGAGACAATTTTACCTGAACAACAGTAAAAAAAATAAAAAGTATATAGAAAGTAAACAAAATAGAATAATAATCCTCGTGGGCCTTATCAGCACATCATCAGTTTACTGCCAATATTTAATTCCTACCCCCAGTTATGCTCCACCCCACAAATAATGTACTAACTTTTAGAGTTATTTTTACAGTTAATATGCATGAGCTGAAATGTACAAGTTAGAGCTATATTATTTGGATGAACAGATGATGTCTTGTAACTTCATAACCACCTTGATACTTAGAATATTTCTATGTATTCAGAAACTTCCCTTGCCTGCTTGCTTCCACATTTCCTGCCCAATCAGCCACTGCTTTGATTTTTCTCACCTTAGATTAGTTTTGCCTGTTTGAGAGCTTTATAAATAGAATCACAAAAGGTTTAGTCTTCGTGTTTGGCATCTTACACTCGGCATCAAGTCTGTAAAATTTATGTATAATTTTTGTGTCTATCACAAATTTACTCTCCTTTAGTGCAATGTACTGTTCTGTCGTATGGTATATACCACAGTTTGTTGATCCCTTTTCTATTGATTTGTTCCTAACTGTGGTTATCATGAATAATACTGTTAGGAACATTTGTGCACAGATATTTTTGAGGGAATATGTTTTCTTTATTCTGTATAAAAAGTGAGTTGTGGAATTTCTGGATCGAAGGGTAGATGTACATTTAACTGTATAAGAAATTGGCAGTCCATTTCCAACATAAAAGCTGGGCCATTTTTCACTCTCAGCAGCAGCGTGCATGGGAGGTCCTGTGGCTTCACATCGTCACCGCACAGGGTTGCTAGTCTTTTCCATTTTAGCGTTACAGAGTGGCAGCTTGTCGTGGTTTAAATATGCATGTTCCTGATAATTAGTGATATTTAACTCATTTTGAGTGCTTATTTGCTGTGCATTTAACCTGCTTTTGTGTAAATCTTTTGCCCCGTTTTATTTGGATTGTAGTGTTTTTGTTTCATTGTTGGGTTGTAAGAGTTCTTTATATATTCTGGATAGATGTGTTTTTCAGAATATTTCTCCCAGTTTATGAGTTGGCTCCTCAATTTTGTAATGATGTCTTTGAATAAGCCGAGGTTTTAAATTTTGATGACATCTTTCTTAGGTTTTTATATACTATTGCTTTTGACATTTTGTAAGAGACCACTGACTATTCCCAGGTCACAGAGGTACTTTCTCATATTTTCTTCTAAAATCTTCAAAGATTTAGAATATTTTTATCTTTAATTTTTATATATGATGTCAGGGAGGATGTAGAGGTTAATTTTCTGTGGGAATATTCAGTTGTTCCAGCACCATTCTTTTTTGTTTGTATTGTTGTTCAATTACATTTGTCCACATTTTCTCTCATTACTCTCCCAGCACCATTTTTAAAAAGAATTTTGATTTGTCATTGAATACCTTTGGCATTTTGTTGAAAATCAATTTATGCTGTAGTTGTGAAGATATTTCTAGACTCAGTTCTGTTCCATTCATCTGTTTGTTTATCCTCATGCTAATACCATACTCTTGATTATTATACTTTAAGTTCTTTTTTAAAAAATAGATTTATTGGGGTGACATTGGTTAATGACATATGAGTTCCAGGTGTTTAATTCTAAAATACACCATGTCTATTGCATTATGTGCTCACTACCCAAAGTTGACTCCCCATCCCTCACCATATGTTTGACCCTTTTTATCCTCCCTCTACCCTTAAGTAGGTTCTTTTTTAAAAATTAATTAATTTATTTATTTTTAGAGAGAAGGGAAGGGAGGGAGAAAGAGAGGGAGAGAAGCATCAGTGTGTGGTTGCCTCTCATGCGTCCCCCACTGGGGACCTGGCCTGCAGCCCAGTCATATGCCCTGACTGGGAATGGAACCAGTGATCCTTTGCTTCTCAGGCCAGCACTCAGTCCACTGAGCCACACCAGCCAGCGCATCCTTAAGTGAGTTCTTATAGTCAGATGGTACAAGTCTTTCAGTTTTGTTCTTTTTAAAAGAAATTTTGGTGATCGTAAGTCCTTTGTATTTGCATATAAATTTTAGAGTCACTTTGTATATAGGAAGGCAGGTATGTGATTAGTATTGGAATTTACTTGAATTTATAAATTAGGGAAGAATGTGTGTGTATGTGTTTACATATACATACATTTTGGGGGAGAGGATTGATATGTTTTTAAGTTTTAGTATTCTATTCATACAATATCTCTTTTTTTTCCCCTATGGAACACAGGTAGGAAACTCTGCTTTAATATTTTTAATGGAAATAGAAAATACATAGACGTGCATACACCATAAGTATACAGCTGGATGAATTCTTGCAAAGCATGTAACCCACACATAGATCAAGAAACAACATTGTCACCATTCCAGGCACTCCTTTGTAGTTCCTTCCACTCGCTCCTCCCCTATAAGGATAACTTTTCCTCAGACTGACATAGATTTTTTTTGTACTTTTGAGCTTTATAGAAACAGGCTCTTTTTGTGTCTGTTTTCCTTTACTCAGTGTTATGTTTGTGAGATTTATATGTATTCAGCATGTATTTGTAGTTTTTATTCTCCTTGTTGTAATCCCTTGTATAGTGTTTCCAGTTTTTGATTATTATGATCAGTTGTTAGTGATTGTAATTTTTTACAACTGCTTTTTGGTCTTTTCACAGCCAGCTCTTTACTAGAATATTCCTCCCAACTCCAAATGGAAATCTGAGGTAGAATTCTTTTATGTTACCTCTCTTCATTGTTCTTTATTCCTTCCTTTTATTTGTTTACCTACCCCACCCCACCCACAGCCTTCTAGTTCTCTAAAAGGAGCACACTGGTTCCATATCTGCTCTCTTTTTTCCACTCTGACTTGCAAGTCGAAAGCCAAAGAGACAGTTTCTGGAGTCTCATGAGAAGCCTATGCAAAAATACTTATCAGATTTTCCTATGGACCTTAAGGTTGTCCATAAATAAGGACTTGAAAATGCTGCATATGTGCTTTATATTTTCCCCAAATTTCACTCTGGGATTTCACTTACACCTTTTGAACATCTTAATTTCACTTGCTCTGTCACAGATGGATGAGGCCCAGGTTACTTTGGTTTCGGATCTGGTACTTAGCAGAAGGTCTCTTAATACCCAGTAATACTGATATGTGGTGTGGCATGTCTGCATATGAGCATCTGACTTTGTGTGAGCCCCCCATCCTTTCCCAGTGAGCTCTGCTTGTTTTCACTTGGCCTGTGTATACATTTGATTCCTGCCCATCCCAGTGTTTCTTCTGTCAATCTCAAGCTTCCAGTTTTTACCATGGGTATCTTTTTTTTTTGTATTTTTTATTGACATTTAAAAAATTGTTGTTCAAGTACAGTTGTCTCCATTTCCCCTGCACCACTTCTCCCCACCCCAGCCATCCCCACCTCCCACCCTCTATCCTACCTCCTTTTGACTTTGTCCATGTGTCCTTTATGAAGGACATGTGTCCTTCATAACCATGTGTCCAAGGTTACTTCACAACCTTTCCCCCAGTCCCCCAATAACCCCTCCACCCTTCGCTCTGGTTACTGTCTGTCTGTTCTTTATTTTCAATGTCTCTGGTTATATTTTTTGCTTGCTTATTTGTTTTGTTGATTAGGTTCCACTTATAGGTGAGATCATATGGTATTTGTCTTTACCACCTGGCTTATTTCACTTAGCATAATGCTCTCCAGATCTGTCCAAGCTGTCGAGAGGGTAGGAGCTCCTTATCTTTAATGCTGTATTTTATAAAGGAGCTTGAAATTTATGCCTTTTACATCTGATTATCCAGTGTATATATTTCATTTTTACATTGTGAGCTCCATGTAATAGGGACTGTGTCTTGTGCTCAGCACAACCCTGGACCTGTCTACAGCTGTTCCTGGCAAACAGGTGGGGGTGTAAATGAATCTGTGCTTTTGGCATTTTGGTTCTTTAGTTAAGCAGTTAAGCTCTTAATGATTTTTAGAGTAGTTAATTGATGATTTTGGCCCCTTTCATGGAATTATTTTGGAATAGGAATCATTTATTTCCCCTTCATGGTGGAAATTGGAGCAACTTTTTATAGAGTTAAGTCTTGCCCCATTTATAGTACTGTCTTCCTTTGCTAGACTATGTTAAGGAAATACAATGCAGACCAGAAAAAGTTTTATTGAGAAGCCAGAAGATTAGGCAGAAAAATGATACTGATTGGGATTATTAATTAAAATATTAAAATGTACCATTAAAATACTGAAATACTTTCTTTTACCTTCTCCCAGAAAGTATAAAGAAATTATAATTAAACTGCAATTAATTCTGAGGAAAAATCAAGTGCTTTACTATGGGGTCCTACTTGCACTTACAAAATTCCCTTCTATAAAAGGTCAAAGAGTACCCAGCTTCTCCAAAGACCCATTTAATGAAATGACTTTCAGAAACAAACACTGTGGAAATAAAGATAATAATGAGGCCCATAAAATTTTATGCTCTAGTGTTTAGGTAATTGCTTGTTAAATTAAGACAGTATTTTTTTCTGGACATGGGTATAGCCCTTTCTTTTTTGGTTAAGAATATAATGAAAGTTTTCTTATAGTCTGGTTGAATTCCATTTTGTCTATTTAAAACTTATTCCAATATTAATTTTACTGGGTTAAACTAATTTATTTATAACCAATCGAAGACAATAAAATAATTGGTTATCATGTAGTATTGTTATCAGAAAATACATTGATTCAAGTTTGCACATGTGAAAAAATGAAGGTTTGCTTTGACTAGTGTAGGTAAACCAGAATATGTTTATATGCTCCCTTTTGCCAAATTATTTTAACAAAATAACTCAATAAACCTATTATTAAATGGTTACTCTAATATACTTAGATAGAACTATTCAGCTAATAAAATCACTTTGCTGGGCATCCACTTAAAAATAATTTTTTAGAGCACATTTAAATTATAGTCATGTGGAAACATGGAGTTTTGGGGAGAATGTTTTTATAGTATGGTAATAATATGAGCATATTAATATTTTATACTTTAATTGTAGATTTTGATATGCTGGTTTCCTGAAATGGGGATGTTATATAGTGATGTGATCTTCCCATTTCCTTAAGGGAAGAAGCATGTAAAAGTGTGTTCTTTATGATAGATAAATCTAAATACAGTGTTTCGTGGCATAACTCTCACTTCATTGTACTTGAAATAGAATCTCTCTGGTTTCTGTCTTAATAAAAGTTTATTTTTAACACAACATGCTTTGCCAATATGATGAGAAAACACTATATAGCTTAAAATATTAATTGCTTATGAATATTTTAAACTTTATTTTTTAGTACTTCTTTTATGTTCCTTTTATTAAGCAGATGGGCAGCTGGAAGGTCATAATAGGAAAAGCATCACCATGAAATGAATTTAAATTGTTCTACCGAGCAGACTTCATTTGTGCAAACAGAAAGCAAGTCCCAGAAAACCAATTTAATGGTCAGAAAAACTTTAAGGTCTAATACTTCAATCAATTCCTATGCTTTCTTTTCTTGGATGAGTACAAATGGGCCTTTAAATGTGTATTTAAAAAGTGAGTTGATGCAATGCTGCACATTTGTGGTTCTGCTTAAAAACTTTCCAGCATTGTTTTTCTACATGCGAGGTGAGGCAAAAGTAGCTATGCAGTTGTGAGTACATGAAACTCATTCCTGTGCTATTATTTATTAATTATTTTATTATTTGCCATATGAGCAACTGTAAACCTAGTTTTGCCCACCCCTGTATTTGTAAACCGATTTTGGCTTTACATTTCAGATAAGATAAATAAAACATAAGTTTATTTATATAATTCATCAAGTTGTTTAAGCAGTCTTATTAGATATAAAATAGATGTTCATAAAAGTTTTTATAACTATATTTATAAATATAGTTTTACTGATGATTATGAATTTTGATATTTTTGGTCCATTACAGGATATCTATCTATTGGCATGCCCCCTATTTTAGGTAGATAAATTTAGTTGTTATAGAACTTAAATATATCTTTTCTACTATATTAAATAGCAGTAGTAATGGGATGATGATTGCATTAACATTTACTGAATATTTTCTATGTGCCAGACAGCATATAAACCAATTTACGTGCTTTCTTCTAAATGAATGAGAATTCAGGTTTTCTTGTGTTTTCACAACTAAATGTCAACTCAGACATTTGCTTTTTCCAATCACTCTACTTAAATTCTCCCCTTCTCTTCATGTACTACTCACTAGCCACATGGTGGTGGCAGAGGGGGTCTTTATTAGTCCCTCTTCATTCACACACAAAGAGGGTTAAAAATGGAAAGAATGAATTATTTGTTCATCTGATAATTGGCACATTCATCAGATGATTTTTCCAGACAATATTTTAATGAGTATTTTCCTGCACCTTCAATATGTTAGCATGGAAATGAAGTGGAGGATTAGATGGTGGGAGTAGACCATGAGTATTGTGACATGTTGTTTATTTACATGTAATAAACACTACAATAGTGGTGGTAAAAGAAAGAGCAATACCAGTCATCCTCACTAAAATGGGAAGGGATGGGGGAAAAAAGAAGGAAACTTGGAAAAATAGACAGGCCCCTGTCACCATATGCCCCATGTGACTTGATCTTGCAGCAAGAATTCTCACTGATCATAATATGCTCTATCAGGAGCCTGAACACTTAACCTCATCCCACTGTTTGGCTGCATGCCAGTCACTGCTCCTCCGTGATTACTCCGACATAGCTCCTAGAGCAGAAATCTTTTTGCATGCATTTGTTTTATGTGAATCTGCATTTTGAAATACTGGGATATGAAGAGGCAGATTCACTCCATTATGATCATCTTGTGAGAGATGTCAGCACTCTGCTTCAGTCTCTCTGTTTGCAGAATGTGAGGGTTTCAGTACTTTGTCATTTAACTAAGGCTGTTGGATAACTACTTTTTCATTTTAAATCACATTTTACATTTTTATATTGAAACTGACATACTATGGGATGAGTGAAATATTTCCATTAATTTTTCACATACAGTCTGGGCTTAAAATTAATATTCTTGCTTTACACCAGGAGTTCGTAGAAGATATATCTACTTGAAAAATGCTTCAGTATTTCAATACTGAATTTGAAGACCTTTCTTATCAAATTACCAACTATTTTAGTAATATGATCTGCTGGTGGTGTGTATTTCTCATTTGTATTACCAGAATAAAAGCTTGGTTTTTCAGAACTTATATTATTAGAACTAAACAACCCAGTGCATTCTCTTTTAATTATGTATTCAAGCAAGTTCAGAATTAAATTTTGTAAACTCTTTTCCTTGTAATTGTCTTTGAATTATCCTATTTTATATGTATTTCAATTTTGTAAACAAATTCTTTTTGTAAGTGGATGGATTATAAGTTATTTTGGCAGCATATCTTTAATTTTCCTTTACTTAAATAAAATGTGAATGAATGCTATTTTTGAAATTACAGGTAGGTTTTGGCTCACTCACCACCCCCCTATCCTAATATACATTAGGGTGTTTGGGACCCTTCACTGAGAATTATAATGGAATCTTTGTTTTTTGATTTTCTTTTGAATTGCTCAATACTGGATTTTAACTGATGATTAAACAATTTTTTAGAAAGGGATTAGCAGTAATGTTTAAAGTTATCACTGTTATTTTTCAGCAAGGCTAGAGAAGATCTGCTTAAAACTCAGAAAGAACGAGATTTTCATCGAATGCATCACAAGCGAATAGTCCAAGAAAAAAACAAATTAATTAATGACCTTAAAGGGTAAGCTGCTAATATTCGTTGACGTATTTGTTTGCTTGCTTGCTTGCTTATTTATTTATTTATTTAATTTATTTATTGTTCTGTCCCAGTTGTCCTGCCTTTTTCCCCATTGTTCTTCCCTACCTTGTCCCCCCCAACTCCCACATTTATTAAAGAATTATTTAATTAGTGTTTTAGGAACTTGGTTATGGCAGAAGGTTTCAGGTAATTTTATTCAGTATTTATTGAGCATATGCCATGTGCCAAAGTCTATACTGTGCATCTAACATACGAAGATGAGTGAGTTTAGGTTCTTGCTGTCCTGTACTCTCCTGTCTGCCAAGGCAGCTCGGCCATCTCCACCTTGCCCAGGGCTGACTGGCCCTTTTCCTAGGTTTCTAAGAGGCACTCCAGGAGTGAGTTCACCTCATTCACTAGAGTTCTTGCTCCAAAACATGTAAAATTCAGTGTTTTAAGGAAGCAGTTCAAGGGCAATTAATTATTGTTTATCCAGTCTTAGTATATAGCCCTTTTTCTCAAGTACCTCAAAGTTCACTCTTTGGGGTACTCTGCTGGTTCCTGTTAGTGTGTGCTGATTACTTGTCGGAGCAGTTTGGATATATAGTCTCTTTCTTCCCTTGTCAGACCATTAGCTAGGCAGTCAGGAGAAGAGGAAGTAGCAGTAACTCCAGGAGGAGGTCTTGCGTCTTGTGGTGAAGATCTCTAAAGCAGCATTTTCCAGGGGAGGAGGCCACAGGGCCTGAGGAGAGGGGCTACAGAACTAATAACCTCAGGGGCATCCCAAGAACCCGAGAAAAAGAGGTATTTTCATATAAATAATTAGAAAAGAGTCAGTTCATCAGGAAGACAAATGCATGAATCTAATAGAGGTATAAGAGTTCCAAAGTATATGGAGCAAATCCTGATAAAATAGAAAAAAATAAATAGTTCCACATTTGCAACTGGAGATTTTAACACTCCATTTTTAGCAATTAGTAGAAAAATAGGCAAAAAATTCTCTAAGCCTATAGAACAAGACATATTAATTGAGCATAATTGACCTTTCTTGAATTCTACTTTGGATTTTGTAAGTGTACATGGAATGTTCACCAAAATAGGTCTGATGCTGAGCCATAAAGTAAGTCTACTAATTTAAAAGAATTCATGTTTGTAAAATATGTTCTCTGATTAAGCAAAATTAAATTAAAATTTGATGACACAAAGCTCTTTGGAAAATTTCCAATTACCTGGAAATTTCTAAGTTACATTTCTGAGTAACCTGTGAGTCAAAAGAAGGACAGAAGAAAATATTTTGAATTGACTGATTAAAAATGCAGCATTTTAAAATTTGTCAAATGAAGCCAAAGCAGTACTTAAAGTGAAATCGATAACTTTAAATGCTTATATTAGAAAAGAAGAAAATTTTAAACCAGCAATCTAATCTTGTACCTTAGAAGCTCAAAAAAAAAAAAAACACCCAAACCCCAGAAAACAAATTAAATAGAAAGAAAGAGAAAGCAATGAAATAATAAAAATAAGATCTGTAACAAATAAACTAACAAAGGGACAAGCAAAAGAAGAAAATCAACTAACTTATATATTGGTTTTACAGTATAATAAAACTGAAAAAATTGATAATGGAATTGAGAAACTTTCAGTAGACTAACCATTACAAAATGTTGGCAAGTTGTACTATAAATTGCAATCCAGGAATTCATCTATGTATTTTTTTCTAAGAGAAATGAAGATCTATAACCAAAACATATCTTATGTGACTGGTATAAGAATGTTCATATCAACTTTATTCATAATAGCCCCAAACTCAAAACAATCTGTTCTTCATCAGCAGAATATTGCGTTAACATATTTTGGATTATATGTACAAGGAAATACTACTCAGAATAAAAATGAATGAATTAATGATATATACAACAATATGGAAGAATCTGAAAAACATTATACTGAATGAAAGAAGTCAGTGTCAAAAGAGAACATATTCTATGATTCCAAATATATGAAATTCAACAGTCTTCTGAGAGACTAGAAATGCTCTATATTTTAGTAACAATGTGGACTATCTGGGCATGCATATTTTTAAAAAGCTTTTATTTATTTATTTTTAGAGAGTGGAGAAGGGAAGGAAAACAAGAGGGAGAGAAACATCAATGTGTGGTTGCCTCTCGTATGTCCCCGTTGGGGGCCTGCTGTACAACCCTGGCATGTTCCCTGACTGGGAATGGAACCAGTGACCCTTTGCTTCACCGGCCCACACTCAACCCACTGAGCTACACCAGCCAGGGCTCTGGGCATGCACATTTATGAAAATTCTAAATTGTGACATTTAAGATCTATATATTTTATTCCATGTAAATTACACTTCAATAAAAAAGTAAAGAACTATTAAAAACATTTTGAAATAAAACAGATTCTTAAAGGTGTTTATATCATAAGAAATATATGTAGTCACATATTTCTTCTATGAGATATCAAAATATTTTTATACCTTATCTTCTTAATATGAGATTAATCAAACTTGCTTTCAAGAACATCCTTTAGTTTATTTTGATGTGAATGACACTTTGTGTTTAATCATCTTTTGTTTGTAATCCTTGTCTATTTAAAAATTTTTTCCAAATTGACTAAAGGATTCAATTTTTTCTTCTTTCAGTGATCTTTTGAGTGCATATTTAAATACAGAGAAATATGACTTTTTAACTCTCACGTAAGGTTGCAGGGAAGTTGTGTACCATATAATACTCCTTGCACTTCTTGGTTCTGTTGTGTTGACCTTTATATGGTTATTCATTTTTTATTCTGATGCAAAAAAAGCCAAAAGAAAAATAAAATGTTCAGATGTTAAATGGAAATCACTGATTTAACTGAATTACCCTTTAAGATGGCCTTTATTTTTCATAGGTTGAAGTTACATTATGCATCTTATGAACCAACTATAAGGGTGTTACTTGAGAAGCATCAAACTTTACTGAAGCAGAAAATGATGACCTCCTTGGAAAGAGACAAAGCAGCCAAGAAGGTAAAAAATCAGATACTCAAAATTATTTTTAACCTTTTATTTTTTATAAGAAAATTAGAAATGCTGGTTTTGTTTCTGAGATAAATTTAAAAAGTTTTCACCACTTTTCATGTTGTAAAAAAGATGTATTTAGAAACATTTAGAAAAATAATTTTATCAATTTTGAATATTTTATACATTTTATTTTACTAAGATGTGCTTTTGAATATATTATCCATTTTATTTTATTAAGACATGCTTTATGCAAGTGTATTTGGTCTTTTATCGAATGTAAGCTTTAGCTAACTAAAATGGAAAACATCACTTGTGAGTCTTTGTGCTTGAATTTTAATTTTGTACTCTTGAATGTTTGAATTCCATTATTAGTAATATTGCATAAAATGAATTTAATAGTAATTTACATTTTTATGGCATTTTAGGTCACACCTTCAGCGATTCATCTCTTATCTCCTTTTTATCTAACCTGCTCCCCAGCCTGCCAATAAGAGCCATGACTCTACATCTTGGCTTCCTGCACACTAGATTCAGTTTGTTCCTGCTTCTTGCCATGTGGCCAGCTGAAACTTTTGCCGCACATCCTACTCTCCTTCTCCTCCTGGTCTCATGTTTATTTTCCTGTTGTCTTTCTCCAAGAAGGATTCCATCAGTGACCTGGCCATGCATTCCCAATGACCATGTATACTTTGACATCTCCGACAGACCCCTTGGACTGAGTTTCTCAATTCAAGAATATCAGGGCCTCCCAGGCATCCATGCTGGCCAGTGCCTGCCCCCCGCCTCCGGATGGTTGATTTCCGCATCTGCAACCTGTCCAGCCCTGGGTCTGCCACTCAGTCCTCCTGTCTCTAACACGAGGGGAACTTCTGTGGCTAGATCAAAGGCCATACTGAGAACACATTTAGGGCACATACAGTCTTTTTGTTTCAAATTGCTCCTCACTGGTCTAGTTAAAGGGGCTAAGGACTTGGAAGGTAGCTATGTGACCCTTCAGGTCGTTTTACCCATAAGTCTGTTTTCTCACCTATTAAACAGACAGATAACTTGCCTTATAGTTGACATTTATCTAAAATGAAAACGTTTAAAAAATTAACATCTCTGTTTATATGAGGCAGGGTTGAATTTTACACACTGCCATTCAGATGTTCAAAGAATTTTGCTTTTATTATCTGCAACTTATTTTGTCCTTGAACCACTACCTCTGCTGAAGGCAAAAGAAAACACAGCCTGTTATTAAAGACTGTTCAGATCTTTCTGGGTTACAGCAGTCTCCGACTGTAACACGGCATGCTACAATACCTGACCATTTAGCTATCGGTGTTTATTTTCTGTCTTCAGGTGGCATCCTCTTCTCCACATTCTTTCTAAGATGAATCCTAATACAGGGGGCACTTATGTATCCATATGACCTGAAGTCTACATGCCTTCCTTTCAGCCTTCACTTTCTTTCTAGTGATGTGTGACTGGTTTGGCCATATTCCTAGTGTTAAGGTACATGGTTCTCAGTAATTCTTTTGACTGAACTTAACATGCCTTGTGAAATCCAAGACCTCTCTGCTGTGAGATCCTTAACATCTGTGGCCTCATTGTCCTGACTCTCATTCTTGTCCTGGTTCAGTGCTTCAGATTTCATGTACGCTGTTGAGACATTGTATGGCTTCTGATTTCCCTACACTGCAAATACAATCATGGGCAATTTAGAAACCACCTAACATGTATCTACATAGATACACCTCCTTTAGTCAATTTTCATATTCCACCTGAAGAATATTATGTTTACACAACACAGTCCAAAATACAAAGGTTTCTTTAAGGGGATATCAGTTTTTCTATGTGATTCCATAAAAAGCTAAGAGCAAGCATTGTCTTCCTGAACTATCTGGCTTTATGTGCTCTTTGCTTCCAGCTAGCCCCATTTGGATTTTTAGCTTCAAAGGTGAATCACATCACTCACATGTGACCTCATGCTCTTTCTCCCTCTCAGGGACAGAACCCTGTGTATTTCTTTGTTCTGTTGGATTGGTTATCTTCCTGGCCTCTTCTACATCATTGGTTGTCACTCAACATCCTCACTTGTCCTAGACCGTTGTAATTTATACCTGTTATCACAGGGCCATTATTAATATCTTCCATTTTTATCCTAAAAAATCCATTTGGATAATCCTAGTGAGGAAAATTTAAGAGTTTATTATCTAAAAAGGTATTGTTAGGATTTATAAATATCTTCTATCGATTCTGCTATTCAAGATGCTAGATTCACTATAATTCTAGAGTGTCAGATTTGAGTGGAGATGCCATTTCTGCCACCATAGGTTTCACTATGGACTAGTGAACTAATGCTAAGACTAGGCACTTGGGTGCTCTTCTAGATCCGTTTTATGGCTGTTGGTGGAGAGTAGATGTAGCCACTGCCATTCTCAGGGTGAATTCCGTATTGAGCATAGTTCCTCACATCACCAGATTTTTTGTTGACTTTCTGTAATGGGTACATGTTATTGATGGAGCCTATGGAATATTCTTAGAATCCTAGTTACGAGAAAGGATTGTAGCATACACAAGGAAAGATGGAAGACTCACAAGTCACTAAATCCAGGGTTCTGAGTGGCCAAAGTGACTGTTAGATATTCCGTATACCAGTCTAAGCCTAGGATCAATTAGCATATTCTCCACACTAGGACAGAGAATATAGCCTCAGGCATATCAGGTCTGTCTTTGGAGAACACGCTGAGACTACCATTTAATAAGCTGAACAAACCCAGTCCTATTTTTTTTTCTGTTGAGTCATTTTTATCAGGTATACCGTGGGTATGCAGCCATGGATTAGCCTCTTAACTTGAATCTATTAGTGCGTCATAAACCTGTGGAATAAATTTACTGTGGAAAGGTATTGAAATGCAAGTGAAAATATATTAAAGTATTTGAAAAATACTTTATGTATGATCCAAAATGAAAGATACCAATTTTTATGTTTATTTTTTATTATGTCTCTGTTTTGATGTAGTTATGCTCTGAGAATTCACTCACTTTTAACATAACTTTTATGATATGAACTACAACAATGCAAAGTATATTGTGTTCTCTGTCTGGCTTCCTCAGCGTTGCTTCCTTAAAAGCCTTATTTTAATGAACATCGACTTTATTATGCCTTTCTGTAAACATGTAGACCTCTCAAATATCTTGCATGAAGAAAGATTAGAATTTTAAAATTTTAAATGCTATTCAGTTTGTATATAAAAGACTGAAAATAAACTGTGAGATGACAAAAATCTGTTTTCAGATTATTTTGATAGATAATAAACAGTGTAGCAACTTTGAAATGTATTTAAATCTTTTAGAAAAATCTGTAATTTATTTAAGTTTGACAAATGACCAACATTCTGATTTAGAGCCCCATATTCAAAATAAACATTTTTTATTTGTTAACATGTATGTTTAATAAATTGTATTTTATCATTTTGGGGCCACGGGGCTCTAATTCAGGAGATATTCTAAAATATATATAAATATATATTCTTAGGTGTGTCTTCTGAGAAGATGTAGAAGTAATTACACTCCAACAGCAATGAGTAAATCCTATGATCAGGTATTGGTTTCTAATGACAGTCTTTAATAAAATGAAATAGGGCTATTTGCAGGAGCGGCTGATTGTAGGCTGGGCAGGAAAACACAAGGTGAGTCTGGAACATTTAGAACATCTAGTTATGATAGGAAGTTGGGAAATGTTCGACTTGTAAGAAAAAGAAGAAAGAAGGAGAGGGGATTGGGAGGAAAAGAGAAAAAAGAAAAACAAAAAATTGGGGTATGTGAAGGGTTTGTTTTGGGCAACTACAGAGTTAGATGGACTACCAACCAAATTTGTTTTGGGTGTTGAGCCTGATGAGGCCATAGACACACTAAGAGGGTAAGAGTACAGTTTTTACTTAGATATTTGGGTTCTCGGGGAAAACAGCACATGCCTATGATGCAGGTTTGAAATGGCTGAGAGACCAAGGGAAGGAGACTGGCTTGGGGGTTTTATTGCGGTCAGGATCTGAGGCCAGGGTGAGAGTTCTCCAGTGCAAAGAGAGGCTTGTGAGGTTTAAATCTTCTACCTGTGCTGAAGGAGGGTGCACCCAGACCTTATCAGCTTGCCCAGAAGTGGGGCACAAAGGGAAGTGGGAATGTGAGCTCTAAAAGCTGATAGCCATCAAATGTAAACAAATGGAGTCAGATAGGGATCAGCCTTTAAGAGTTGCCACGGTCAAATTTGGAACAATTTGAGCAAGAAAATAAATAATATAGTATTGAATTATAACTCATGGTATAAAATAAGTGTTCATAATGATCTGAATAAATGGGAGATGAAAGAATAAAAGGGAGATGAAAAGAATCTCCTCAGAGGATTCCAGTGACATCTGTAGATAATCATTCCCTCTAGGAGGTGGAGCTTAATCCTTAAACTGTTAAATGTGGCTACACTTACTGACTTGCTTCCAAAGTGAGGTGGAAATGGGGAAAAAAGTAACTATACCATGGGGAAACCTGGCAAATAGTGCTGCAGGAAGGTGGTCAAAGTTAGTATCATCAGTGTTTAGTCCTGTCAATAGCACGGGCCCTTGATGTGATGTGCGAATGATACTGGCACCTCTCCTCTGGGGCGTTCCTCCCCCAAACCCTAACTACAGTCGAACCTTGAGAAAACATCAGGCAAACCCAAATTTATGGACCTCCTTTGAAATATTACCTGGCCAGTATTCGTGGGATCCTGGAACAGAAAAAAGGATATTGGAAAGCATTAATGAAATTAGAATAAAATATGGACTTCTGTTAATAATGTCCCAATATCATTTCATTACTGGTGACAAAAGTGCACAGTGATGCGTGATGTGAGCGAGGGGAACGGGGTGCAGGGTGTGCAGGAACTCTGTATTCTGTTTTAACTTCCATGTCGATTTTACACTGCTTTAAGTAAGAGGTGTATTTAAAAATTTTATAATGCATTTGGCATCCAAGAATAGATACTAATTTTTCACTCTTTTTTAAACCCAGGCATTTCATGAGCACCAGTCTATACATTCCAGTTTATTATCTGCTATTTTCTATTAATAAAAAAATATTGCTGCTCAGTGAAAGAAAAATTTGTGTATCTGCACATAATTAAACACATGGTGTTTGTGTTGGCATAATCGTATACAGTGAGGGATGAGATGACTTTTCAGGTTGAATTTTAAATTTAAGTCTATTGTTCAGAAAATATAGGGCATGGTATGCCACCAAACTAACAAGGGTTCTTAATTACAATATATGTTTAATAAAACAAGGAGTTTCTGTGGGTGGAAAATGAGCTAACAGTTTTAGGAATGACAGTAGTCTCTTCATATTTTACTTCCTAACTCATAACTGCCTCATCTTTTATGGACATAAGGATGAATTAAGTTGTGAAACAATTTGAACAGAGGAGAAACCTCTCGCAAAGTAAAGATCTGAATAATTATCATTCAAAATGTGCAGTGAGTATTCTTGATTCAGGAAATAATGCTGTGAAATAAATGATTCAAATGCTTACCCATATTAGGTAATACTTGCCTGTGGGATTTAGTTTAAAGTTAATAATTACCATTTTTTGCCATTAATGTTTAAAATTTTTAAATATATAGGACTTAATTCAAGAGAGATTACTTTTTTTTGTATTTTTCAAACAATACTTAAAATACTGCATTTTTAAACTTTTTTGAGTCACTTAGATTATAACTTTATATCTTTGGATTTTATTTTTTAGAATTCTGGACCTGGAACAAAATTAAAGCTTATGGAACCAGGGCGAAGTTACCAAGCTTCTAAAATTAGAGGTAAAAGTAAACTGATAAAACTATAATTTAATGTTGGTTGGTGATTTCAAAACCTTATCAGAGCTCAAAATTCTAGAGCTATTTAAAAGTGAATAAATGGTGTGGTAACTATTTTAAAAATTAAAATATTAATGAAAAGATCAAGAGGAAGTATAGATGTGATACTATACAGGTTAATTTTAGTGAAAAATCTAAGTAAACCATAACAGGAAGATTTCTGGCTGTGATAGAGTACCTGGTGTCAGACTAGTCTTCTCCCCATTAAAAAAAAACTCTGAAACTATATATATATATATATATATATATATATATATATATATATATCCATTGTATCATATATATATATATGTGTGTGTGTGTGTGTGTGGGTGGGTGGGTGTAATGTTTGTGTGTGTGTATATATATATAATATTGGACAGTGGAAAACAGCACAAGTCACAGAAGGCAAGTGACAAGGAAAATGTATAAGTTGAGCTCCATCATCACTATGACTTTGTGTCTTGGGAATTTTCCAATCTAAGCTTCATGAAGATGAAGATTAAGAAGATCATGTCACTCCTGCAAGAACTGAAAAGGCAAGCTGTGGAAGCAATTAGAATCTGTTGGAAAGGGCACCAGCTAAGGGAGTCCTTCCGAGAGCAGTGGTCCAGTTTGTGAAGGAGTTTACTATGAGTCCTTAGTTGATGGCTGGGCTACATATGCATGACTACCTGAGACCTGTCAGAGAGGAAAGATTCTGTAGGAGTGAGAGGGCACCAGAGAGTCTAGAGGTCAAGCAGTGATGGAAGACATTGAAGTTCCAGCCACGCCTGGATGGAGAGACCTCTTTAACGCCCTGGTAACACCATATTAACATTCAGCATCCTGTGTCCACCCTGTAAAACCAAAAATGAAGCTTATACCAAATTCCTAGAAGAACTAGAGTTTAGAGTTTGAATCGTGGCAAGTTAGCCTTGAGAAATATTTAGAGATTTCCATGGATCTACCATAACAAAACATAAAATTAAGCTTTGGAATTCAAGGTGATCAAAAACTTAAACTGTGTGACACAAAATGGCAGGCTGCCATGTGGGATGGGGACAATGGGGGGCAATGAGGGGCCATTCGAGAAGAAAAGGGGTAAAAGGACTCTTGCCGGCTGGTCCTGAGGAGGTGCCGTGCGGTTTTGGCTCAAGAACTGGAGATCGTGGTGACACAGCTGACGGTGCTGGGAACTGCCGGAGACCGGCCAGCCAAGCAGGGATTACTGGGATGGCTGGGAGGGTCTTGGAGAAGTGAGCTGCAGACTCCTGCTTTTCCTTCGGGAGGGCAGTACTTCTGACTGGTGTGCTCTGAGGCTGGCCTGACCCGGCACAGTGAGGACAGCGGGACTGTGTGTTTGTGGGTGCCTCTTCGTTTCTAAAGGGAGTGAGATTTAACAATAGAATTCCATCGTTTTTCTAAACCTGTATAACTTTTAATTAAATGCTTCCTTCCCTTTTTACAAAAGAAAATTAAACTATGTGCTAGAACAAACATTAATACCCTTCAGAGGAAGACAGTTGTCTGTTTGCTTTATAATCTCTCAACTATATTGTTTTGTATATAATTAAAATGTTCTAGATATGGTATAGAAATGTGAAAATATGACCAACAATTAAGACAAAAAGCAATAAATGGAAACCTACACTGATATGGCTCAGGTGTTAGATTTAGCAAATAAAAATATTAAGGAGGCTATTTGAATATGATCAAGGACTTATAGAAAAAAATGACATCGATAAGTGAAGAAATAGGGAATCAGGGCAGACTAATGGAAACAAAAAGGAAATAGAAATTCTAGTACTGAAAAGTACAGTAACTACAGTGAAAGTGTATACTTCTCAACAGATTGCATATAACCAAAATATCAGTGAATTTTATGAGATTAATAAAAATAATCTGTTGTAAAGACAAAATAGGAGAAAATGAAGTACTGTATTTTTCAGACTGTAAGACACACTTCCCCCAAAAAAAATTTGGGAGGAAAATGGGGGTGTGTCTTATAGTCTGAATGTAGCTTACCTGGCTCACTATGGGGGGGATTGGTGATGGAGTGGGGTCACAGGTTATTAAATAGTTTCCCACATTTTTTGCTTCAAAAATTTTTTTTCTATTTTTCTCCTCTAAGACCTTGGTGCGTCTTATGGTCCAGCATATCTTAAAGTCCTAAAAATAGGGTAACATACATGTAACTAGAGTCTCAAAGGAGAAAAGAATGAGAATAAGGCATAAAAATACTTAAATAAAAGATGACCTAAAATTTTCCAAGCTTGATGTAAAACATCAACTTACATATCAGAAGAAAAAGCATCTAACTGTAAACACAAAGAAAATCAGGCCTGGATGCATCATATTTAAACTGTTGAACATTTAAATGAGAAAATCTTTTTTGGTTTTGCATTCTATCTTATTTATTTATTTATGTATTTATTGCTGTTCAGTTCCAGTTGTCCTGCCTGTTTCCATTGCTCTCCTCTGAGAAAGTCTTGAAAGCAGCAAGGGAGTAAAGAAGTTACATAAGGGAGAAATACAAACCAAGGCTGATCTCACGTGACAAATAGTGAAAACTAGGAACAATGAAATGATAGCTTTAAAATGTGACAAAATTTTAAATCAGAATTTTATATGCAATAAAAATGTTCTTCAAATATTAGGGTGAAATGCAAATATTAGGGCTAAGAGGTTTTGTTGCAAGCTGTGGTGAAGTGCAGCAAATACTAAAGGATTTTCTTTGCCCTGGAAGAAAAGAATGCCAGAAGGAAACTCAGATTTACAGAACGGAATGCAGAGATTAGAAATGCTAAATTCTGGTTAATATAAAGATTAAGTTTTTCTCTTTTTAATATCCTTAAAAGAAAATGACTGAACTCTACACTTTAAAAGTATGCCTTTTTGTCCTGGCTGGCGTAGTTCAGTGGATTGAGCATGGGCTGCGAACCTTAAAGCATCGCAGGTTCGATTCCCACCCAGTCAGGGCACATGCCTGGGTTGCAGGCCATGACCCCCAGCAACCGCACATTGATGTTTCTCTCTCTTTCCCTTTCTCCCTTCCTTCCCTCTCTAAAAGTAATAAATAAAATCTTTAACAAACAAACAAAAAAACCCCCAAAAAACTGCCCCAAAAGGATCATTTCTATAAAAAATAATAAAATAAAAGTATGCCTTTTGTTATATGTAAATTATACCTTAATGAAATTGATTAAAAAAACCAAATGATGGAAAACTCTAAATAGTAGAAAGACTTTGAAAGGGCAAATTTTCTTAATAAGCATACTGTTGTGTTATTTCCAGATGTCTATTCCCTGTGTTCTCTAATTAATTAAGGCTTAAAAGAAATATGTAGCATTGTTATGTTTAAAATGTTTTTCTTTACTTTGGTTCAGTAGTTTCTTTCCTAACATTTTATGTTAAAGAAATATCAGTTATGCTCAGTGATGCCTAAAGAGACTGTGCGTGTGGAAGTTTCTTGCAGCTGTATCCGTAGTAACCAAACAATGCAAGCAATAGTAACCTCTAACCACAAGTACATGTTTAAATAGAGTTGTTTAAATAGAATTGATCATACAATGCTAGAAAGTCTTTAAAAATCATGTGTAAGAAGATACTCATCTTATTATGTTAATATAATTTTAAGACAAAAACATTTATGTAGTATGAGGGTTGTCTGTTAAATATATGTATAGAAGAATGATTGGAGGATGAACAAGATGTTTACATAATTCTCTTTGTGTGATGTAAAACACACATCACACAAAGATTATTTTCTACAAAATAACTACATTTTCTACACAAATGTAGAAAATAACTTAATCATCTTTTTTTAAAGATTTTTAAAATTTATTTTTAGAGAAAGGGGAAGGGAGGGAGAAAAACATCAATTGTGGTTGCCTTTCGCATGCCCCTTGCTGGGGACTGGCCCACAGCCCAGGCATGTGCCCTGACAGGGGATTGAACAGGCAATGCTTTGGTTCACAGGCCAGCCTCAATCCACTGAACCACACCAGCCAGGGCTAATCATCTTCTAAGTTTGTACCCTTTGACCAACATGTCCTCAGTTCCCCCAACTCGCACCTACATCTTTAATCAGAGACCCAAATAAAGCACCTTAGCCTTGAAAAAGAAAAAGGTACCCAAAGGGTTAACAGTTGTGGTTATTGTGGAGGAATTGACTTTTTTCTTTTGTATGTCTATATCATGTATTACTTTTACAAGTTAAAAAATAAAAACAATAAATGTTTCTAATTAAAAAATTATTTTCTGTATTTTTTGCTTACTGCATTTGCTTATATGTATGTTTACATAAAAAACTACGTTTTATATGTAGATAACCTTTAAGTATATAATTGGATATAAATATGAGAAGATATTATCATACTCTTAGAAACTCTAGCTCCCAAAGTGACTAAAGATTGTGATTGAGAAATAATATAAAAAAGGCTTAACGCCTTTTATAAAGGGGTGTCAAACTCATTTTCACCAGGGGCCACATCAGGTTTGAGGTTGCCTTCAAAGGGCCAAATGTAATTTTAGGACTGTGTAAATGTAACTATTCCTTAACAGTTAAGCGAGAGCCCAGTGCTGCCACCAGGTAGAAACAAGGTGCTGGGCCAGGTAAAAGAAGGTGGAGGGCCGGATTTGGCCCGCGGGCCTGTGTTTGCCACCTGTGGCTTAAAGGTTGAGGAACTTTGTGCACTTGGTTGATGCTACATCAGTTAATCTCTAATGCTACATTTTACTCTAATAGTTTATGATTATGTATGTTTATTCTTGACATCTCCATTAAAATAAACTAATGGTTTAGATAACTCCTTTGTGAAATCATCTCCTGGTATTTAACGTAATTGAAAAATGAACACATTACATGTTTGTCTAAGATGACATTTATAAGTTACTTTGCATATCAACTTTGTAATTATATTTTGATCGATGACATTTTGAAGTAGCTTTTGATCAAAGGGAATGCATTCCTATCCAGCATGAAGAAATAGCTTCTTTTAGTTGAACAATTCTAATTATGTGAATAAAATTAATTTCTTAAATCCTGTAGTGAATAACTTTTGTGCTCCTTACAGAACTCACTCTAGTTTTAGATACAGGACTTGCAGTACCTTTTCCTAAGCTTCTGGTGTCAGCATTTGACTGTGTGATCTCTGTATCTGTCATCACTCTGCCTGCCTGATCAGCTTGGATCCTTACTTAGCCCGGGATTGTAATTCGAGAGGAAGTTGGCTTTATTGGTTATAAGTGGTTGTTCCTCATAAAGACTGCGGTCCTTCCCAATAATATCCATATATTTAATGCCTTCCCTCTTCCTTTGTTCATTTTAGATTGATTTTTAAAATATTTTATCTATTTTCTTTCTATCACTCATCTATCCAGTTACTTCGGGCAGTAGAAATTTTTAATATTAAAATTGTGTTCACTCTAGAGTTCAGGGAAAATGAATTGATTGTTGACTGAACTTTGGGAAAAGGAAAGGTTAATTGTTATTTAATTCAAATTGAGGGGATAAGACAAATATTGGACTCATTTGAAGTATAATTACTAAAGAAATTTAAACATGTCATATTTTTGGACTAATTAGTATCAGTGGGATACTAATTTTAAGATGGTAAAATATACTTAAAATGTTATCCATTTAACTGCTACCACCAGAAAGAATATTATTAATACTTTAGCATGTAACTATCTCACCTGAAAGCATTTTTAATTCTATATTTATTCTCATCTGGTGTGTAGAATAATAGAAAAATTCCTAGGAGAAATAGTGAGTTATCATTTACTAATTATTTGAAGTCACATTTTGTACTATTTTTTATTGTTATGAAAAATAATATGTATCAAATGTTTACAAGAAACCACACAAAAAACACTTAAGTATTACATATTATAGGATAAAACTTTTTTGTGCAGATTACTTACTTTCAAAAAGTTTATGAATTTGCTGGTTTTGATTGTTATGTTTGTGTTAGTTAATTTATATTACTTTGATTTCCTATAAGGTTGCAATTTGAATGCAATATTTTCTATTTCAAAAGCAGGTTGTAAAGATACATATCATTGTATTTTTAATATAACCTGTAGTTTATGATAAGGGATTGTGAATTCAAAACAAACAGCTAGTAATTGGAAATGTTTGGTGAGGTTTAAAACTGGAAGTTAACTTCCAGAGGAGTTAACAGAGGAAATAGATGTCACGCATAGTAAAGTATTCCTTAAGGTTTTTAGTTTAATTAATAGCTGCTTTTTCGAAGTTGGGTATCTTCTTGCTGCTCAGAATTGCATCACTAGATGCTAATTTTGAATAACTATATGGAGTCTATGGTCTAGTTTAGAAAATTTACTGACATTTCAGATATAACCTCTTCTGCCTTACCTGTATTACATTTTTGATTTCCAGTTAGATTTCCTCATGTTAGCTCACATCTGTCCTAATGTTAGATATTTTCTAGTTATCGTTCTGAGCTAGTTATGGATGATTTCTTTAAAATCTTTTTTTCAGTAAAATAATTCTCCTTTCAGCTGTGTATAATCTACAAGGAAGTGAGGGAATGGCATATTGGACATACTTAGGTATTTATTTGTTACATGAACATATGAGGTCTGTCCAGAAGGTATCCAGACATGTAATATGTAAAATTGAGACATTTATTGGAGAAGATACAAGAAACACTGTACTTAGGGCAGTGTGCAGTATTTCTGTACATAGGGTGCCTCAGTCCCCTTCAAAGTAGGCACCTTGGGACCTCACAGAGTTTTTCTAGTCACCATCAGCTCCCCCATCTTATTTTCCAGAATCTTATCAATGATTTGAAATCTTTTCCCATCAAAGGTGATTTTGGTTTTGGGAAAAGCCAGAATCACAGGGCACCAAATCTGGGATGTAAGGGGGCCAGATCACTTGGGTGATTTGATGTTTTGCCAAAAATTTCTGCATAGGAAGTCAAGCATGAGTGGGCTCATTGTGGTGATGAAAGTGTCAATCACCAGTTGCCCATAGCTGTAGCCTTCTGAATTATCTGAATAGTTTATGCAGAGGAATGTTCAAGCTTAACCCAAAATTTGATGCAGGTTCATTGCTGTACTCACTCAGTCATTTTGAATGCAATGGCCACACAGAACACATACTCACTCAATGGCATTTATTGCCCCCACTGGCTAGTACAATGAAGCCATCATTGTTTGCACATGCAGCATTGCAGTCCACTCTCCTTGGCTGCCAGGTTACGTCGATGTCACTCAAACCTTTCTTGTTATATTAACAATGGCTGGTCTTTTTTCTGGACAGACTTTGTATTCATATATTTTTGAGATTTAACTAGGGACCTGAACATGTTCAGTTAATGTTGGTCGAATATGTGTATCCATGAAGCAGTAGTTAAATGGGTGAAATTTAGCCCTGTAGTTACAGTAAATAAAATTTCTGGAAGCAAAAATGTATATATTTGATTAATGTTTGCTTTATTGCTCTTAAGGATTCGTACCTTCCTTAAAATGTTGATTGTGCCCAAGTAACATTTAGGAAACTGCATAGCACCTGTTAATACCATAGGCCTTGTGGTTATTAAGCATTAGATGATTAACATGAGGCTCTGAAGATAGAGACATGAACTTTGCTAGTATATTACTAAACATGAGGAAGTGCTATATGGACTAAGAAATTTATATGCAGTTAACTGTGAATGTGACACAGACTTTAATGTCTGAGACTTTCATTTTTTCTACAAACCTTTGTGTAAGTTAAAGTAATGTTTACCTGATGGAGAGTGGAAATTACATTTATTCTTGCTACATTGATAAATAAGAAATGTTATTTCTCTGCAAATTCCACATACATTCTGCAGTCTATTCTTGTTTTTTGGTTCCAAATGTTGATATTTTCCCCTAAAATATTGTTAAAGTCTGAATTTTATAATTTGCTTGTAGAACATCTGCATATAGTCATAAACCAAATTCTTTTTGGTTTTTGACTTTCATTTTTTATCCTTACCATTTTTTGTTTGTTGCTTTTTATTTTATTTTGCTTATGAACTGGTACTTAGTAATATTTTGCATACTACCTGAGATCTGCTCGTATTCCTAGAATTATCTGATGAAATCTTGAGTTTCTCCTCTCTTCCCTGTAGTTATTACTATACAAATTCTCCTGCTATATAAAAGAAATAAAAGGTAGTAAACATCACAGGATTATTGGCAGGTTTTCCAAAAATATTAAGGGTATATTCTGGTGGCTGTTATAAAGATCAATTAGGCATAAATGGTAATTATTATCATTATTAGGTTGTCACCTTTGGTCCCTGAGGAGAAAAACAATTTTTTTAACCTCAACAAGCTGTAATTGTTTCCTTTCCCCTGCACTTGAACTTCCCAGATGCTGAGGTGCTGTAACTAGCAGCACCGTTGAGTGAGGACAGGCAATTTGGATAGCCAAGTGTTCGAAGTCTTTCAGGAACTTCCCTGTAAAACTAAGTTACAAGACATTCTATTTGTATTTATTGTGGAGGTTATTTTGAGGATTTTCTCTTCTTTTATTTGGAACAGGTAGTGAGTGGGAAAGATTAATTGGGTAAAGGAAGAAACTAAATACCACCCGTGTGTCCCCCTGCCATTGTAACCTTTGGGCTCTTTGAGAGCCTTTACAGTGAAAATAACCATCCCGATATTTGTGTGTTCATTATCTTTTCTGTATTATAAACCTAGAGTTATAATTTACAGCATTGAGTTATTTCTTTTATTTATTAAGGGTTATGACCTTATTTTTTATTTGAAATCAGCTTCCTGTTTAGAAATACAAGAGAAAATTATGTATATTTAAACATGTATATGTATATGAAAGATGGAAAAGGGAAATATTTTTCCTATCACTTTTATTTTTCCCTCAGATGATTCCATTAGGACTGTTCTTTATGTCCAAGAGAGCGTGGAGACCAGTTTTACAGCTATATTGCAATATTACCCTGTGTTTCTCTTTCTGTTTTCCTCAATGTTTAGAAGCATAGAGAATAATATTTTATTAATGCAATATTCTTTTTAAAATCTCTTATTTATTATCCAGTTCCACTTGGGAAACTTTGTTATTGCTTACCATGCTCTCCTTTGACCCTCTTCTACTTTGTTTATAAATACAAGTAACTTTATAATAACAGGAATCTGGATATAATGTAATTGAAGGTTGGCTTCTGTGCTTTCTGACTGGCTTGCCATGCTATTTCACTAACCTTGCAGTAATGCCACCTGCATTTTGGGGTAATGAATTAGAGACTTCACTGATAACATTTTGGTATGGCTTTAATATTATTAGTTAAAAATAAATGTATCATGACTTTGGCTCCCATAATAATAATAAATGTATTATCTTGTAGTGGTTTCTGACTCTGAAAAGGACTGTGAACCAGAAGACCCTACTCAGAAAGGTTTTCTTCGTGAAGTCAGGGAACAAACCAAGTATAAGACAAGGATGAAGGATAATACAAAGGTATGATATTTATTTTTGCTGCCACTAATTTATACTTAACGCTCAGATCTTCAGATCCATGGGCCACATAGGGTACCATTATTTTACTCTGAAAGTTGTTTAGAGCTTATGTGCTTTATACACCCTTGGTGCAGAGGTAGAAAGAGGATGTCCTCAAGTGTTACATGACTAGTTGAGGGACACACCTATTTAGTGGTGGAGACAGCTCAATGAACCCCTCTGCCATATAACCTAACTTAGGCGTGGCCGTGTCTGCTCGCCTGCCTGCTTTTCTGCTTAAAATTACCTCTGTCTAAAAGAAACAACTACCAGATAATTTCTTATGTATTTATTTATTTGTTATTTTTTTATTGTTGTTCAAGTACAGTTGTCTGCATTTCCCCCCGCTCCCCACCACTCTCCCCACCCCAGCCATCCCCTCCTCCCTCCCATGATCCCACCCCATCTTGGTTTTGTCCATGTGTTTTTTACAGTTGTTCCTGAAAACCCTTCTTATTTATTTTTTCATAGTATAACTTCAGACTTTTTTTAGTCTTCTTTAAAAGTAGAATGGAAGGAATTAGATCCCATTTAAGAATCTCCTTGTGTCTGATCTGAGTGCCTTTGCTTTGCAATCGAGCAGATAGTTAAAATCTTCTACCATGATTAAAGAAAATTTTGCATTAAAAATGACTGGTCAGGCCCTGGCTGTTGTGGCTCAGTTGGTTGGAGTATTGTCCAGTATACCAAAAGTAGAGTGGGCGTGGGGAGGGAAAAACATCGATGTGAGAGAGGAACGTTTATCAATTGTCTCCCATCTGGGGATTGATCCCATAACCTTTTGGTGTACAGGATGATGCTCCAACCAACTGAGCCACCAGGCCAGGGCTGGTAATCTTTTGTGTGTGTGTGTGGTATTCAGATTAATATTTTATTGTTCCTTCATTATCACTATTAATTTATGGATTTATGGTATTTGTGGTAGACCCACTTTTCTAGTTAGACTGCTTCCAGCTTCCCCCCATGCTGGCAATCTTCCTACCAGGGCAGACCTGCTCCTTTTGCCACCATGACGCTTCCTTGCTCCTGTACCTGCCTTCAGTCTGAGTCTCTGCCAAATAAGCAGTGGTGGTGGGTGACTGTTGCTGCCAGTACTTCGTGCTTGTTCTGATTTGGGTAATGTTTGTTTATCTGCACAGAGGTTACCAGTTCAGGGAGCAAAGAAAGCATTCAGAACAGTAAAGGAAATAATAGAGTTAAGGATATACGTGTGATGATGGTGATTGTCATCAGGAACACTTTTATCTTCTAATGGCATAAGCATTCTCTTTCACATGGAAAGTCATACTTAGAAATGATATTTTGATTCATTCCATAAGTGCTTATGGCTTGTAAGACCTTACATTAGTAAGACCATGTGATAAAAATCTACTAAAATATAGGACAAGCGTATTATATACTTCTGCATAGTATATTATTTTTGGTGTTACATTAAAATATTTAATATAATAACTACAACATGCTAGAGAAATTCAGGCCTTACTAAAGAACTAAAGTGAAAAATAAGGAATTCTTCCTCTTTACACTGATTTATCATTTTTACTAATACTTAAAAAATTTTTTTCCAGCAAGTTTGTACACTTTGACCAATACCTCCCCAAATCCCCCACACCTGTGCCCCTGGTAACCACCACTCTCCTCTCTGTTTCTAAGTTTGTTTTTTTTAGGCTGCACATGTAAGTGATATCACACCCTATTCTTTATCTGTCTGACTTCACTTAGCGTAATGCCGTAAAGGCCCATTCGTGTCGTCTTAAACAACAGGATGTCTTTTCTCATGGCCGCGTAATATTCCATCCCATTGTGTGTGCATGTGTGTGTGTGTGTGCCTGTTCCACATCTTGTTCATGCATGCATCCAATGACAGATTCCTAGGTTGTTTCCATATCTTGGATACTGTGACTATTCTGCAGTGAACTTAGGAGTGCAGATATTTCTTCAAGATCCTGTTTTTATGTCCTTTTGAAATATATTTGGAAGTGGGATTGCTGGATCATACAGTAGCTTATGTGGAACATTCTTTCATGCACTTGTTGGCCTTTTGTATGTCTTATTTTTTGGACAAATATTCATTTTCTCTACCTGTATTTTAATTAGATAATTTTTTGTTATTGAGCTTATGAGGATACGTGTGTATGTGTGAGTGTGTATTCAGATATTTACCCCTTATCAAATATGTGGTTTGCAAATATTTTCTCCCATCCCATTCATTTTGTTGACTCTCTTGCTGTGCAGAAGATGTTTAGTTTAATGGAGTCCCAATTATTGATTTTTTCCTTTTGTTGCTTGTGCTTTTGGTGTCATATTAAAAAAATCATTGATAAGACCAGTGATGTGGGGCTTTTCCCCTATTTTCTCTAGAGGTCTTACAGTTTCAGGTCTTATGTTTAAGACTTTAATCCATTTCTAGCTTATTTTTTGGAGATGATATGAGATAGGGACTCAATTTCATTTTCCTGCATGTAGTTATCTTAGTTTTCCAGTATCATTTATTGATCCATAGAGTATTCTGGACTCTTGTCAAATATCTGTTGACTGTATATGTGGAAGTTCATTTCTAGTTTATCTATTCTGTTCTATTTGTCTTTGTGCCTATTTTTGTGTTCTTACTGTTTTGGTTACTATAGCTCTGTAGTATAGTTTAAACCCAGTAAAGTGGTGCCTCCACCTTTATTCTTCTTTCTCAGGATTGTTTAGGCTATTTAGAGTGTTGTGTGGTTCAGTACAGATTGAGGATTTTTTTCTTTTTCTGTGAAAAATGTCATTGGAATTTTGATAGGGATTGTACCGAATCTGTGTATGGTGTTATGTAACATTCCACTGGGCCAAGAGACCGTAGAAAGGGTGTGACAACTCCATCATTACATGAAGAGTGTAGTAAGGGAATTTATGAGGTGTGTCTTGGGCAGCAGCAAGATGACACAGATATCCTCCTCTGTGCTTCATGGTAGGTGCAAAGGTGTTTCATAGAACAGGTTGGGATGGATAAGGGTACTGGGCATGGCCTGCCTCACAGAAGGGGAGATGCCTTTGGTGCTCCCAGGGAAGGGTAATAGCCTGTTCCAGGAACCAGCACAAACCTTGCTGTGGGGCATGAGGGAGGGGTGGCTCAGACAGTCTCTGAGGGGCTTTCAGGGAAGCAGTCCCTGGTCTGGCCAGAATCTAGCTGGCAGGTGTTGGTCTTGCACAGATCAGACAGTGGTCGCATCATGGAATAGTCTCTCCTCCACATGACTTTTGGCAGTATGGACATTTTAACAGAATTAATTCTTCTGATGCATGAGAATGGGAATATTTTTCCATTTGGGTTTTCTTCATTGTCTTTCATCAATGTCTTGTAGTTCTCATTATACATATTTTTCACTTTTGGTTAAATTTATTTCTAAGTAAATTATTGTTTTTGATGGTATTGTGAACAGGATCGTCTTCTTTATTTCTTCAGATATTTTGTTGTTAGTGCATAGAAACAACTGATTTATTTATGTTGATTTCATATCCTGCAACTTTACTGAATTAGTTGATTAAGTTCCAACAGATTTTTCGTTGAATCTTTAGCATTTTTTATATGTACGATTATAACATCTGTAAATAGACAGTTTTACTTCTTCCTTCCTGATCTAGATGCCTTTTATTTCTTCATCCTGCCTAAGTGCTCTAGCTGGGACTTACAGTGCTGTGCTGCGTGAGTGCTGTGCTGTGTGAGTGCTGTGAACGGGCACCCTTGTCTTGTTCCTGAGCTTAGAGGAAAAGTTATCAACCTTTTATTGTTTAGTATGATGTTGTCTGTGGGTGTCTTGTATATGACCTTTATTATATTAAGGTTTGTTTATTTTATTTTTTTTAGATTTTTTAATTTTATTTATTGTTTAGAGAGGGAAGGGAAAGAGAAAGAGAGAGAGAGAGAAACATCAATGTGCAGTTGCTGGGGGTCATGGCCTGCAACCCAGGCATGTACCCTGACTGGGAATCGAACCTGCAACACTTTGGTTCCCAGCCCGCGCTCAATCCACTGAGCTACGCTAGCCAGGGCTGGTTTGTTTCTTAAATATGCATTTTATTGAAGGTTTTTATCATGAAAGGATGTTGAACTTTGTCTAATCATTTCTTGCATTTATTGAGATAATCATATGTCTTATATTTCATTTTATTACTGTGATACCACATTTACTGATTTGCTTATGTTGAACCATCCTGACAACCCAGGGATAAATCCCATTTGATCATGGTACACAATTTTAGTGTATTGTTGAATTCAGTTTGCTAATACTTTGTTGAGAATTTTTGAATTCATGTATGTTAGGGATATTGGTCCATCGTGTTTTTGTTGTGCCTTATTATGATTTTTGTATTAGGGTAATGTTGGGCTTGCAAAATGAATTTGGGAGTGCTCCATTCTCTTCAATTGTTTAGAAGATTTTGTGAAGGGTTGGCATTAAATCTATAAATATAAGGTAGAATTCACCAGTGAAACCATCTGGTCTTGACCTTTTCTGTGTTGGGAAGTTTTTGATTACTTATTTATTCTGCTTATATTAGTCTGTTCACATTTTCTGTTTCTTCCTGATTCCTGGAATCTACCCACTACTTCCATCTTATCCAATTTGTTGGCATATAATTGTTCATAGTAGTCTCTTATGACCCTGTGTATTTCTGTGCTGTAAGTTGTAATATCTATATTTTCTCTTTCATGTCTGATTACTGTATTTTGCTGTGTATAATGCATATTTCCTTGCCCAAATTTTTGAGGGAAAAGTGAGGATGTGCATTATACATGGGTAGTACTAATTCCATATCTATATAAATGTTTTAATTCTTTTATTTATGCTTATACATTAAAAGTATAACTCTAGAAAGCTATAATGATATCTATATTCAAAATAATACCCTGGAATATGATAATCGGTTTTGTTTCCAAATATAAATAAATTAAAAATTAAATTAAATAATTAAAAAGATTTGTTTTCCTGAAAGTTTGGGGCAAAAGCACGGGTGCTCTTTTTACATGGGACATGGCAAAATACAATATATTTATTTGAGTCTTTTTTATTTCATCTTGCTAAAGGTTTGTCAATTTTATTTATCTCTAAAAAGCATTGCTTTGTTTTGATCTTTTCTATTGCTTTTCTTGATTTCTAAGGCTGTGAGGAACTGGCCTTGAAGTTTCATTTGCAGAACATATTTACTTAAGCTAAATATTGTTTTGGTTGTATTTAGGGAATCTGGTGGAGGTTATGGGGCTTTCTAAAACTCATTTCCATGGACTACCTTAGGAGCATTCTAGACTGTCTTTAACAGTCCGCTCTGTGTAGCATTGAATATTTCTTCCTGAAACGTGCCCCTATAAACTGGTCTTCTTTAGACAACTGTGTATCTTGACTTCTCAAGTCTGTGAGCCATCTGGCTTTCTGATATGTAATAGTAATTCTTCTATATATTTCTATAACATTGTAAATCCCTTCTATAAGGTTGAGTTAATGTGAGACTATACTTTAAAGTTAATTGTTTTGTTTTAAATTATTTTACCTTGAATTAAGGTAAACAATTTTGTGTAAACACTGGGAAAGCAGTTTTCTTCTGTCTTTAAGCTAATCAGTAGGTTACTAGTCAATGGGTTAGTTTTGTAAAGATAACTCTATACTATAACACAATTTCCTCTACCTGTGAAATATATTTTACTCTAAGGGAACCAATTACACAATTAACTTAATAATTTTATAATCACATTAGTCACAGAAGAAAAAAATTACTGCTTTAATGAGGCACTAAATGGTGATTATACATATGAAACTTTCAATGTGCCAATATATTAAAGAAAAACAGAATGGAAGAATTCAATATATTGTGGATCTGAATAGTTTTAAAAGGTAATATTTATGTTTAGAATTTATTATTCACTATAGAGGTGGAAATCCTTGGCATTAACTATAGTTCAAAACTGTTGTTTAAATGACTCCTTGAAGACTTAAATTTGGAGCTTGTAACAATCATAATTCCTGTGCATTCCAACTTATATCTATTAAAAATCTACCATCCACCTTGTGTCCTGACCTACGTACTCAGTAATTAGGCAGGAAAAGTGAAAATGTACCACCACTATTACAAGTAAGTCAGGAAAGTGGGGAGAAAATTAAGAAAGATAAGGGATTGCTAACTTGTTCCTTCCATCCTTTTACTACTAAATTTAATTCTTAATATCTTTCTGGTTAGAGTGTAGACATGCTGTCTAAATGAAAAGATCCTATCTAGGTTATTATGCTTCTACATGTAAATGGATTTATGTTCTTATTACCCCTTTTATATTTCTGATAGAAAACATGTTTTAAAGTATTGTAGAGTATTATCAATAAGACATAGGTATTTCTCCTCCAAAAGGATGGTAACAGAGGACATGTGGGGAAGGCTATATAAACACTACAATGTACACAACAAAGTTGTATACATTGCCCATATAGCCCATAGCCCATAACTTAAATATTTAAATGCTGTTAAAGGATAAAAGAACAAATACCCATTATGTTTGGGGAAGTATTTATATTTTCATAAATAAAATTAAAAAATCTTACTAAAAGAACAATTTTAAAGTTTCTACATACTAAAATTTTTAATTACTTACCTAGGCAAAAGCTGGCTTAGCAATAATTATTCAGAATGTATTTGAAGAAAAAAATTAGCTGAAGTTGAAATGTTTATTAAAGTGGCCTTTAAGTTCAATTAATAATTTAAGTTACATTATTTTTTGTCAATTAATTTTGTTTGCTAATAGCATATGTTATCTAAGAATGGCCTTTCAAAATTTATAGCTTGTACTACCAATATACAATAGCCATTAAAATAACTGCTTTCTAATAAGCTATGAATGAGTTTTCATAGATTTTTTTCCCATTTATCTTAACTTCTTTTAGGTCTTTAGAAATTTTATATATATATATATATATATATATATATATATATATATATATATATATATATATATGTGTGTGTGTGTGTGTGTGTGTGTGTGTGTGTGTGTATACACACACACATATCTTTTGATAAGTGAGGAAAAGAATACATTTTAGCTTGAATGTAGAGCTTTCATAATGTACCTTTGCATAAGTTAACTATCATAACATCATAACCCTTTTCCCTTCAGCATAGCACCTGTTAACTGCTGTGCCATGTTCTTTGGTAGAAGGGTTTATTAGAGTATGAATTACTTTGAAGCCTAATCTGTATTTGAAACCCAAGTCTACCACTTATTACTTGTGCAAACCTGGGCAAATACCTTCTGTGCCTCCAACACTATAAGCTGGGAAGAATATTATGTGCATGTAAGGGGCTTTTGTCACAATTTAATGAAATAATATGTGTAATATATCTAGCATAGCACCTATTTAAAATTGATACTGATGAGATGATTGAGATGATGGTGTTTCTGTGGAAGAGATTATTTACCTGAATATAAATAATACTTAATACCATTTCATTTTTTTGTGTGAAATATGATATAGATGACACTTGATAGAAGTCTGTTAAAACTTCTAGATTCATTCCTTTTAACCATTTTTGTCATTTTATTACACATTCTATGACTTGAATAATGAGGCAGTGGTTTTCTGTGATTATAGGTATGGTCTCCCTAATTCAGATTACGTGCAAACAAAGATAGGGAAATCAGAGCAGAATGGAGGCTAGTTTGATGTTCTAACATGTGCATTTTTCTGTATTGTGTTAGTGTTAGAAAATGCTGTTAGGTTTATAAGCATAGTATACACCTCTCAACTTCTTTAGGAGCTATTCTATATTTTGATTCACTTAATGAACAATTTACATCTTATTTAATATCTTTCTTATAACATCTGTGGGTGATTATGTAAAACAGATTAAAGTTTAAATACAATGGAAATATGAAGCGCAGAGAAAGGGTTTCTTCAGCTCTGACATGACAGTGCGCAGCATCCTGACGGGTGTACCACACACTGGTGATGGTCATGGTACCCTTCAAGAGCAGCTATGTACCCTTCTATGCTGATATTTCGCGTTTACTAGAGGAAATTTAGTTACATTTTTGCCTACTATTCTTGAATATTGCTATGTATGTATTTATTTATTTGCCTAAATATCACTGTGAGTTTGGCATCAACTCACGATCTGCCTGATATTTTGCCAGTAATTGTGAATGTTACATTAGTATCTAAAATCATTCTGTTTATCAGATATAAAGTTGCTAAAATGGAGATTAGTTTTATATTTTTTTAGAGTTTAGAAATATGGGAGGCATTAAAAAGTCTATAACCATGTGCAAATGGGAATTTTAATGCCTATAATTTGGTGATAATGTTGAATGTCTTCCACAGTTGAAATAATTCATTAAAAATCCCTGAGGGGTTTTTATTAATAAAATCTTGCCATGTTAAATACACAAGGATTAGCCAATGTGTTTATAAGTCTGTTCTGAGTAGAAAATAAAATATATAGAAATATGTCACTATACTAAAAATATTCTGCTTAAATAAAGAACAAGTAAATGTGAATCAAAATAAATGCAATTAAGAAATACTAATTATTTTCAGGTCCATAACTATTTATTTTGAATTATGCATAAGCATAGATTATTTAGAAAATACAGAAATGAGATTATAATAATGCTCAGGGTTTTGAAAATTTCAGTTAGTATTAATTTCTACATTATATTTCAGAATAACAACTTTATGGAACATTATGGATTTGTGCATTAAATATGCAATAATTTAAAAAGTAAATATTTTCAAGTAAATTTTAATTTAAATATGTGATTATAATATATATTAAATTAGATATGCATATTATATAAAATAATGTAATATATAATGTATGTAGTCTTCTGTGGCTTTTTTCACTTGGTGTTTTGTTTCTACGATTGTTCATGTTACTATATATGGCTATATAGTTTATTTTAAAATATTTACTGTCCTATTCTGTGTTAATACGTGCTCAGGTTGTTTTTACAGTCTTGGTCTAATAAACAATGCTGGCATGAATAATTTTATATGTATGCAGGTGCACATACACAAGATTTTCTGTAGGACAGTAATCTAGGAGTGGAATGGCTGGATCACTGGGGATGAGGATGTTACGAGATAGTGGCATATGCTTTTCCAAATTAATTAAACATGTTTACAAATCCAGTTTCTATCATTCTAAACCCTTTCCAGTAGTTAGTATTCCCAGGACTCTTGATTTTTGCCAATCTAATAAGTAAAATATGTTACCTATTGTTTCCTATTTTCATTTTTCTGATTAATAATTAAGTTAAACATGTTCTTTGAATAGGCAATTCATATGTTAGCTTCAATGAAATGTCAGTTCATAAATTTTTGCCCATTTTTCTATTAGGTTATTAATCTTTGCAGTGTATCTTAGATACTCATTTTTGATCAATTAAATGAATGTAGATATCTTACCCCAGATGGTGACTTATATTTTCTGTTTTTACAGTGTCTTTTAATGAATAGCAGTCATGTTTTATTTTGTCATGTTTTACTACCAAAATAAAGTTTTTATTAAAAAAGAAATAATTCAGAAAAAAGTTTTCATTTTAATGTAGACAAATTTGTCGATACGTTTTTATATAGTAAGTTTTATTGATACTTCCTTGAGATTCTCTTCTATCCCAAGGCCAGGATGCTTTGCTTGTATATTTCTTTTAGTGTTTTTGTTTATGATTTATTTTTCTCATCATCAAATATTTCCGTGTGTAATTCCTAAAAACATAGACATTCCTGTACATAATGACAATACATGTAATTATTTAAAGAAATAAACATTTTTACAATACTATATTTAAGCTACAGAATTTAGTTAAATTTTGCTGTGTTCTGCTATTGTTTGAGATTTTTTTAAAAAACCTTTGTGTTATAAGACTTCCAGTAAAGGTGGATGTGTAGGTAGATGCACTTCACCCTCTCATTCAACCATAGAATTACAACCAGATCTCCAAACTAATAATACCCAGAACTGTCAGAAAACTGAGCTGTATGGAAGTCTGACAATCAAGGATTTATAGAAGACACATTCATCTAGACATGCAGGAGGGGTAAAGTCACGGAGACAGGCGGAGAGGCAGTGTGGTGGAGAGATGACAGCAGAATGGATGGGAGGGATATATTCAGTGCAAGTGATCCCAGCCTCAGGCCACACAGCCCAGGGTGCCAGCACTGGGAAGATAGATCCCCGTTATTCTGACTGTAAAAACCAGTGGGGTTTGGGGTGGCAGAAGAAACTGCTGGATTTTCGCCACTGAAAGGGCCAGCACTGTCTTAGGTATGCAAACCCACCCACTCCAGGATTCCCCACTGGTGCAGCAGCTGGAAGGGTACCAGTTGCACATGGGAAGTGGGTGAAAAGACTGGAAACAGGACAAGCACCAGGTGAACTCCCAGAAGCCAGGTGGTGGCATTGCTCCTCTCTAAGTGTCCCCGCATGGACACAAAGCAAGTGGAGAAGTGGGTTCTGCACCCAGGCAATTACCTATGGCTCTACCCCACACAATTTACAGGGTTTTTTTTTTTTTGTGATAGGCCATGCTACTAAGACAGTGAATAAAAGCAGCTCTTCCTGATACATAGAAACAAATACAGGGAGGCTGCTAAAATGAGGAGACAAAGAAATATGGCCCTTGTGAAAGAACAGAACAAAACCCCAGAAAAAGAACTAAGAGAAATGGAGATAGTCAATCTGTCGGGTGCAGAATTCAAAACACTAAACACTGGTTGTCAGGATGCCCCGAAAACTCCTTGAGTATGGCAAAAAAAACCAAAAAAAAAACAAAGGAGGAAATGAAGGTCACATTAGTGACATAAAAAATAATGCATAGGAAACCAACAGAGAAGGGATGGAAGCTGGGATTCAAACCAATGATTTGGAACATGAGGAAGAGATAAACATTCAACCAGAACAAAAAGAAGAAACAAGAATTCAAAAAAATGAGGACAGGCTTAGGAACCTCTGGTACATCTCCAAATGAGCCACATCTGAATCATAGGGATGCCAGAAGAAGAGGAAGAGCAAGAAATTGAAAATTTATTTGAAAAAATAATGAAAGAAAACTTCCCTAATGTGGTGAAAGAAATAAACATACAAATCCAGGAAGCACAGAGAGTCTCAAACAAATTGGACCCAAAGAGGAACATACCAAGACACATCATTATTAAAATGTGAAAATAAAGAGGGAATCTTAAAAGCAGCAAGAGAAAAGCAGAAAGTTACCTACAAAGGAGTTCCCATAAGACTGTCAGCAAGTTTATCAAAAGAAAGTTTGCAGGCAAGTAGTATTCAAAGTCATGAAAGGCAAGGACCTACAACCTAGATTACTCTATCCAGCAAAGCTATCAGTGAGAATGGAAGGGCAGATAAAGTGCTTCCCAGATGAAGTCAAGCTAAAGGAGTTCATCATCACTAAGCCATTATTATAAAATGTTAAAGGGAATTATTTAAGAAAAAGAAGAAGATCAAAGCCATGAACATTAAAAAGGCAACAAATTCACAGCCATAAACAACTGAATCTAAAACAAATAAACAAGCAGAACAGGAACAGAATCATAGATATGGAGATCATTTGGAGGGTTATCAGCTGGGTGGGGAAGTGAGAGAATGAGGAAATGGTGCAGGGATTAAGAAGCATAATTTTTAGGTACAAAAGAGACAGGAGGGTGTTAAGAATAGTATAGGAAATGGAGAAGCCAAAGAACTTACACACATGACCCGTGGACATGAACTAAGCAGGAGATTGCTGGAGAGAATGGGGGTGCCAGGCACAGGAGGGCAAAGGAGGAAAAATTGGGAACACTGTAATAGCATGATAAATAAAATACAATAAAAAAACCTTTATGGTTTGAGGTAGTTGCAGATTCACATGTGGTTTTAAGGAATAATGCAGAGAGGTGTTGTGTACTTTTTATCTGTTTTCCTCCAATGGTAGCATCTTGAAAAGTACGATACAATATCACAATACAGATATTGACATTAATGCAATCAAGGTATGGAACAGTTTCATCACAAGGCCCCCAGCTCTAGCCCTTTTATACTCATGCCTGCTTGCTTTCACCCCATGCTCCCAATTCCCAATTTTAGACAACTACTAATCTGCTCTGCATCTTCATAATTTATCATTTTAATATTTCTGTATAAATGGAAATCATGGCATTAAACACTTGAGGGTTTACTTTCACACTCATCGTAATTTGTTGAGATTCATCTAAGCTATTGCATGGATCAATAGTTTATTCTTTTCTTGTTGAGTAGTTGCTAATTCCTTTTAAAATACTTGGTAGAATTCTCAAATGAAACCATCTGGGCCCGCAGATTTCTTTTTTGGGAGCTTTTAATTACAAATTTAATTCCTTTAATGGTTTAGGACTACTCAGATTATATCTTTCTAATTGAGTTTCAGTAGCTTGTGGCTTTTGAGGAATTGTTTTTTTCTAAATTGTTTAATTTATGAGCATGAAATTGTTTATATTTCTTTATTATACTTTTAATGACTGCAGAATCTATAATGATATTCTCTGTTCCATTCATAATATTTGTGTCTTCTTCCTTTTTTTGACAGTATTACTTTATAGAGTTTTATCAATTTTGCAGACTTTTTTTGAAGAACAGCATTTTGTTTCATGATTTTCTGAATTGCTTTTCTATTTCCAATTTTCTTGATTTCTGCTTTTGTCTTTATTATTTCCTTTTTTCTTCTTTTAGCTTTGGATTTCTTATGTTATCTTTCTACTTTGTTGAGGCAGAAACTTACATCAGTGATTCGAAACATTTTCTCTTTTTTAATGTAAGCAGAGAGTGCTATAAGATTTCCTCTCAATACTGCCTTAGCTGCATCTCACACATTTTAATATGTTGTATTTTCATTTATTTCTATATTTTTAAACTTTTTTGAGAATTTCTCTTTGATCCATGGATTATTTAGAAATGTGTTATTTAATTTTCATATATTTACAAAATTTTCCTGTTGTCTTTTTTTTTCTAATTTGATTTTATTATGTTTAGAGAACACATTACCTTTTTTTTTTTTACTAGATTAGGGGTCAGACCTGAGTCACCTTCTTCCATGAGACTGCAAAATATTTTGCCACTATGCTGTTCTTCAGTTCTGGCATCTCTAACTAGTTTACCTTCCTATTTCCACTTTTCAGAGTTCTGCTTCGGTTGTGTCTTGCAATATTTCCAGGGTTTATAGTGGTACTTATCAAGCAAGAACAGGAAGAGGTGTGGTCCCCTTCTTGTCTGGACTGGATATCTCTTCACAGAATTTGCTTTCCAGTTTTAAATATTTAATGACATTAGAACTTTTGTTTTTTAAATGTGGATTATAATAGGAATCTAACTTCACTTGGTTTTATTCAGATAATTGCTGTCTCAGATAATTTATTTTTATGGTTCTTTTTCTACCCCCAGAGGTCTGTATGCCAGCTCTGTCATTTAATAACTAGTTTCCATGGGCTTACTTCTGGGCTTTTTAAATGTTCCATCAGTGTTGTTTTTTTTTTTTACTCCTGTGGCAGTGTGATACTTTTTAATTATTATAGTTTTAAATAAAGTTTGTATGTATAATAGGAAAATTCCCTCAACCTTATTCTTGTTCTTCAGAGGTATTTTAGCTATTCTGTAATTCTTTATATATTTTAAAATAGAATTGCCAAAATCTTAAAGAATTTATTTCTTAACACTTTTATGGGAATAGCTTTGGTTTTGTGTTTTATCATTGTCAAGATAAGTGACATGTTTGTGATAGTGCAGGTTTCCATGCATGAGTGCACATACATTCTCTTCCCATATATTTAGATTTTTAAAATATATTTCAATAACATTTTTATACTCTTTTCCATACAGACCTTGTACATGTTTGTTTGTTAAAATGTAATTCTGAGTACCTGATAAGTTTTGCTATTATAAATGATATTTACAAATAGTTAAAATAAATCCTTTGTCCTTTTGTCGGCTTTGAGGCCTCCAGCAGAGATCGAGAGGAAGCCCATGAGCTCAGTGCAAGATCGACCCTCTGTCCAACTCGATGCCTCCATCAGCAGTTCAGAGGGAGCTCTCAGACTTGGAATAAGACCACACCTCTGCAGGACAACACTGGCAGTAGACAACAGAGTGCCCGAACACTCAGAGAAAGGCTGCCCACATACAGCAGGAGCCCATCGGGAAATTCTGAGCAACACATGTCCCTGTCCAGTCTTTCCTCAATTCCCTCTTCAACATCCAAACCCTCCTCCACCCATGTTCTTTTTACTGTTCAAAAGGAGTCTAGACCTGCCCGTTCATCTTGTGCTGCAGAAATCTAATTCTCCCTAAGGCTCCTTGTATCAGATTTTCTGACCCAGTTTCTCCTCCCTCATTTCTGACTCCCAAAACATTTCTTCTGTCTTCTCTGGAACTCAAGATTTTTGATCAGAAAAATTCTCTATAGTTTCAACTTGCATGAATGTTCCCTTCAGCTTCTGTGCTAATGGAAATCTAGCTTTTCCTTAGTTATAGTTTCTCCTGCAGCCAGTGCAATTCTGGTAAATGTTCAGCAATCAGCCCTTTGGGAGGAAAAGCCTTCATTTTTGTGTTTTCTAGTTTCTGTGCAATGAATACTCATATCAGAGCTTTTGAGTTACCATCTTTCTTCAAAAAAATGGAGTTGGGAAGGACGTCCATGGTCAGCTCTAAGACAGCTCAGCTCACCATGTGGTACAGGTACTGTTCAGGCTGACTGTTCTCTCCGCTCCCTACACAGCCCAGCTTTGGACCTGGGCGTCAGATAACTGTGCCCTTGGCTGCTCATTGCTGGTTTCCGTTTCCTCTCCTGCTCTCTCTGCTCTGAACACATCCTGCCTTGAATCTCCTATCATCAGATCATCCCACTGACTCAGTTTTTATTACAGGAACTTTTTTCAGGTTATTTTTCTTGGTAAATTGAAAAAAATCAAGGCCTATGACACTGTCACTTTCTTAAACACCAGTCTTTCATAATTCCTTGTTATTTAAGTATTCATATGCATGGGCCTTGAGATGTGCTGGACTTCCAGTCCCTCGACAGCCTCTTTCTTTCATGCCTGTTCTCCATCCATGCTCAGCCGCTCACTTTCTGGTCATTTCCCAGGCCTTGTTATTGCCAATAAATATCACAATTTTCCATTTTTGTCACTGCTTGCTTCTTGCCTTCCCGACCTCAGCATGTTGAGATGTTGTAGAGCTCAGTTTAGGGACCTGTTTTTGCTGCCATCTCTATGTGGGTGTTTCAACAAGCCTCACTGCTTTAAATTACCTATGTATTAGTGACTCCTTTTACATCTTCAACTGAGGTCTCTTCCCTGAACTCTCATTTTATATGTTTAACTGCATACTTGCTCCTGCAGCTGGATGTGGATTCCTCACTAAAGCTGTCTCTCCTACAATTTTCTGTATCTTAATGAATGGAAACTCCATCCTGCCATTTACCGAGCCAAAAAGCTAGAATTGTCCTTGAGTCATTTCTCAACATTTCACATCAGATGTGAAAAATAAATCCTTGGTCTATCTTTGAAAAATATTCACACTTCTGTATTTTGTTACCTGTTTGTTTTTCCCATTATCTGCAGCTTGCATTATTGCAGTAGCCTCCTCACTGGTCTCTTTGACTTTTCTTTGTTTTCCTTCTGGCTCCTTTGAACACAGAACAGAGTGATTCTCTTAAAACATACATCTGTCTGTAACATTTCTCTGTTGAAAACTTTGTTTGGCTTCTTATCTTTCCCAGTTACAAGTAAAGTCATTATAGCCTCTGAGACCTGTGACATGATCTTGCCCATTTGTACCTCTCTGGCCTTATCTCTGGTTAGTCTCCCATCTTCTATTCAGTTACAGCCACAGTAGCCTCCTACCTGTTTGTAGAAGACTCTGGACATGCTCCTGCCTACAGGCTTTCACACTCGAGGTTTCCTCTGCCCGAGTATTCTTCCCTCATGTCTCCTAATGGCTCTTCCCCACACTTCCCTTAGATTTACTTAAATGCCCTCTTTTCAATATACCTTCCATAGCCACCCAGTCTTAATTTTAATGCTGCCCCTCATTCCCTGAACCCCAAGGGGGCCTCATTCCTAGGCCCCCTTGCTGTCTTACTTTTTCTTCTCACATGTCTACATATATTTCTTTTATACATCTCTGTTGTACTTGATAATTTGTTCGTTGTGTCTCTTCCCCAGTAGGATGTAAGCTCCAGGAGAGGAAGGATACTTATCTGTTTTATTCACTGATACATTTTCCATGCCTAAAATATGATTGGCAAATTGTATTTATGCCATAAATGTTTGTATTTGAATGAATGTGAAAATGAAAAAATGTGTTTTGTTAGTTGTTATGTAGATATGAATTTGATTACTCTAAGTTGATCTTAAATTCACTGACCTTGTTAAACTCTCTATTTCAGTAGTTTGTCTATAGTTTTTAAATTTTTTTTGTGAATGCTCTCATCTATGAACAATGGTAGTTGTGATTTTCCTTTTCCATAAAATCTTCCAGATTTCTTATCTGTGCATTGTCTGGGACCTCTAAAAAGTGATTAAAAGGAATTGGTTGGAGTAAGCATTCTTACATTGTTTTTGATTTTAAAGGAAATGCTTCTCATGCTTCAACATGGGAAATGATATTTATTGTCTTTGGTAGATACTCTTTTTTTAAGTAAAGAAAGTTCTTTATGCTTCCACATTTGCTTGGTTTATTTGTTTGTGTCTTGTCATGACTTAGTGTTAATTTTTTAAATCACAAATTAATGATTTGTTTTCTCATGAGTGAATACTAAACTTTTGCTTCTGAGATAATTTTCTCCATTAATATTTTAGTGTGACAAGCGACAAAATCGATTTTGTAATATAAATATTCTCTTTTATTATTGGGCTAAATTTACCATATTTATGTGTCATCTGATTTATATATCACTGGATCTAGTTTAATTTTTTTCTTACAATGGTTACTTCTAATTTATGAAGAAAATTGACCTATAACTTTTTTAATAACTATCTTTTCATAATTTTAGTGTCGTCTCTTTGAAAGAGCTTTTATATTACATAAGACTTATTCCATAAATATATTGTAGAAATGTTAAAACAAATAGGAGCTGATATATATATTTATGGGAAGATTTTATTCAATGGATTTAGACTTTTTAATGCAGTAGAATGATAGAGGTTATTTCTTCTTGAATCAATTTTTCTAAGTTAAGTAATGTTTACATGAATATAACCATTTTGTTTTAAGTTTAAAATTTAACAGCATAAAGGTATTTGTCATACTTTTTATCTTTTAAATCTCTAATGGATCCATAGTTATATTTTCTTTTTATTTTTAATGTCTATTTCTTTCCCTCTCTTTTTACAGTTTCCCTCTCTTCCCATTCTTATCTGTCTCCCTGGAGACACATGAATTTATAGGCATTTTTGAAGATTCAACTTAAGAGTTTTATGATTCTCGATTATGTCTATTTTTTCTTGCATTACTTATATGTAACATTTAAAATTTTGTTCAATTTTAAGTATTTTAAGATTTCTGTTATGATTTCTTCTTTGTCCCATAGTTTATTTAGAAGGAATTTTTAATTTTAATGTGTGCATGGGTTTGGGGGTATTTTTTATTGGTCATTATATATTTTTATTTGAAATAAATCATGTAGCACCTGATCCGTATGAAATAAATTCTTAAAAAATGTTGGGAGTTACTGTGGCAGAGGTTGCTAGTTCTCTAGTAAAACACATATTTTTATTCCATAGTTTTCTTGATATAACTAGGCACATAGTTAGGTACTATATTTCCCAGCCTCCTTTATACTTAGATATGATGACCATGATACTAAATTTTGCTAGTGGAAGAAGCACTTAGTTGGTGCTACCTATGGAATTATTTTTCAGAAATGTTTACTCTTTCTCCTCATTTTCAAAGAAGGATACTACTCTGGTCATTGATACAGACTTTGTCATGTGCTTATTTTGGCCAGTGATAACAAGAAATCAGACACAACAGAGGATTGAGATGTGCTTGTACATTTGGGTTTGCTCTCTTGTACCGTTGCCACTGACATAAGAAGAGTATGTCTCCTACCCTCTGGTCCAGGGAAAGCCATGAGTCTCAGTGTTGCATTGGGCCCAATCCACATCAATGACCTTTAGTTGATGCCCTGCGCATGAGCCAAATAAATACTTCTGTTGTACAACACTGAGATACACGATTGCTTGTTCTATGATAGTAACTGATACAGTGCCACTTCCATCGTCTGGTCCTTAAAGGAGCATGGAGCTAGAACTCTTCTATACTCATTTTCCTTCACTTTGTACGGAACAGTGATGTCCCTGTGACCCACTTTGGAGCATCAGATCATGTACTACCTTAATACAGTATTAAGATAAGTGATATCTCTTATGAAATAAATTATGTCTTAGTAGTGTATTATATAAGTAAAACACCAAATTTAATGTTAAGGTGACATTTGCTCAAAATATAGAAAATTAAGTTATAAGTTAGCATATTAACTAAGAAAGTTTGGCATTTAATGGTTTTAAGGCAGTGTTTCAACACTAAATATTTGTTTCAGACTTTTTAGAGCAGTTTCAGATTCACAGCAAAATTGAGAGGAAGGTGCATGGATTTCCCACATAACCCCGGACATCAGTGATTCATTGCTTTCCTCATTATAATCATCCCCTACCAGAGAGGTACATTTGCTATAATTAATGAATCCACATTGTCAGATCATAATCACCAAAGTCCGTAGTTCACATTATAGTTCACTCTTGGTCTTGTATACTATATAGGTTGGACAAATGTATAATGACATATATGCATCATTATAGTATCCTACCAAGTATTTTCATTGCCCTAAAAATACTCTTGTGTTCCACCCATTCATCTCTTTCCCCAGCAACCCCTGGCAACCACTGATCTTTTTATTGCCTCTATAGTTTTGCCTTTTCAGAATGTAATCATATTATATGTTGTAATCATGTCCTATGTAGCCTTTTCAGATTGGATTTTTTTACTTAATGCACATTTAAGGTTCTTCCATGTGTTTTCATGGCTTAATAACTCATTTCTTTTTATTACTGTATATTATTCTGTTATCTGGGTATACTACAGTTTATTTATTCACATTCACCTATTGAAGGACATCTTGGTTGCTTTCATGTTTGGGCAATTATCAATAAAAAGTTGCCATAAATATTCATGTGCAGGTTTTGTGTGAACATAGTGTTCAGCTCTTTTAGATAAATACCAAAGAGTGTAAATACTGGATTGCATGGTGAGAGCACATTAAGTTAGTTAAGAAACTGCCAAAATATCTTGCAAAACAGCTCTGCCATATTGTATCTCCACCAGCGATGATAAGGGTTTCTGTTGCTCCACATCCTTGCCAGCATTTAGTGTTGTCATTATACTGAATTTTGGCAATCCTAATTGGTGTTATTTTGATAGCTCTTTGACGTTTTTGGATGACATATTGGAGCATCTTTTCGTTTGTGTACTTGCCTTTTGTGAGGGGTCTGTTTATTCCTTTGGTTTCTTTGCTCCATTTTTAACTTTTTTGTTCGTTATTGCTTAGATTTAAGAGGGTTTTTTAAAAATATTTTTAGAACAATCTTTATCAGATGTTTTTCAAATGTTTTTCAGCCCATGACCCTCATGCTCTTCACATTGTCTTTTGCAAAGCAGAATGTTTTTTCATTTTAATGAGCTCTAGCTTATCGATTATTTTTTCCATGGATCATGTCTTCAATGTGGTGTCTGAAAAGGCATTACCATAACCAAGTTTTCTCCTGTGTTACCACTTAGGAGTTTTGCATCTTACTTTGAAGCCTGTGATCCATTTTTGTATTAACTTTTATGTGGGATTTAATGATTGTGTCTACATTCATTTTTTTTTTTTTTGCATGCAGATATTTAGTTGTCCTAGCACCATTTATTGAAAAGACTGTTTTTGCTCCATGGTATTGCCTTTGCAATGGGACCATAATATTATGCAATATTTAGAAACTTAAAATTTTTACTTATGCATATTCATAAATGTTTACTTGATTCATCATTTTAATCAAAGATTATTACCTTCTATTTTTCTTTTAAAAATATTTATTTATTTTTAGAGAGCAGGGAAGGGGAGGAGAAAGAGAGGGAGAGAAACATCAATGTGTGGTTGCACTTGTGTGGCCCCCTGTTGGGGACCTGGTCCACAACCGAGGCATGTGCCCTGATTGGGAATTGAACTGTTGATCCTTTGGTTTGCAGGCCAGCACTCAATCCACTGTGCCACACCAGCCAGGGCCTATTTTTCTTTTTAACAAAGACAGAACATTGTAATTTATTGTCTTTTAACTTTTAAGTAGTTAGGAATTAGTAAGAGCAATGCAAATGCAATGAAAATTCCTTTTATTTATTAAAAATTTTTATTGATTTTAGAGAGAGAGGAAGAAACCTAGAGAGAGAGAGAGATCAATTTGTTATTCCACTTATTTATGCATTCATTGGTTGATTCTTGTATTTGCCTTTACCATGGATTAAACCTTCAACCTTGGCATATCGGGATGATGTGCTAACCAACTGAGCTACCTGGCCAGGGCCAAATTTTTTATTTATTAAAGAATGCAGAAGGTATTTTAATTCTGATATTTAGTGCTTGATTTGACTGTTTTGGAAAGAGGCATTGCTAAATCAGACAAGATATCATTCTTCAACTTAAAATTTAATTTCTCGGATTTCCTATAGTGCTCATCCCTATTTTAAATTATTAAAATAATTGGAGGAAATAATTAATTTGAGTGGGAATTTAAATTCTTACAGACATTGTGTTATGAAATCTATGTTCAAATAACATCTTTTGTGGTAATATTAACAGAGAAGGATATAGTACACTAACCTACAGGTGGTATATTGTGTTTTTTACTATAAAATAAAGCTGGTTGATAACGCAGGGCTGTTCTGTGGACTGCTGACAAGCACAAATAAGAAGAAAGTAACTGAAATGTTAGTAGTGTGTACTATGTTCCAGGAACTGAATTGCATGTTTAACTTACATTGTCTCATTTTAATTTTGCCAACAACAATTTATGCTTTAGAAATAAGTTCCTTTATAAGGAATATATACTTAGTTGGAAATACGCACTAACATAAACAATAGCCCCATAAGTATGTGATTATTTTATCTAACTATATACCATATTCTATAATATATACATTAAAAGTGCATATTTAGTTGCCTTCATAGGTATATTAAATATAAATATTGCATAATTCTACTGTAAAATATTTATGTATTTGTACATTGTAATACTCTATTAAACATGCATACACATAGATTTATACATGTAATTTTTATCTGTAGATATATATTTTGTTTTCTCTCTACCTCTTTACATACACACACATACACACACAAAGTCTTATTATGGTAAGAGCATCCTACTTGGTTGCAGAAACTGGAGTCCCTATAGTGCATTCCCAGCTTACTCCAGGGGATTTCCAGAGTGTGGCCTGAAGAGTTTTCAGAAAGAGGCCCAGTCAATTTTTCTAAATTCTTTTATTATGCCTGTTCTTTCATGTTTGCTGCTCTGATGGGCATAGTGATCATCGGCTGTTAAATATTGCTAAATTGAATTTATTGGAGAGACATTGGTTCACAAAATCATATAGGTTTCAAGTGTACAATTCAATAAAAAAACATCACCCAGCCCTGTCTGCTGTAGCTCAGTGGACTGAGTGCCAGTCTGTGAATCAAAGTACCGCCAGTTCAATTCCCAGTCAGGGCACATACCTGGTTGTGAGCCAAGTCCCCGGTGGTGGGTGTGTGAGAGGCAACCACACACTGATGTTTCTCTTCCTCTCTTTCACCCTCTATTCCTCTCTCTAAAAATAAATAAAATCTTTAAAACCAAAACCATCGTCTTCACATTGTTCGTGTGCCCATTGCCACTAGCCAAGGCTCTTCCTGTCCCCATTACCTACCCACCTTGTGCCCACCTGCTGTTAAATATTTCTGAATGTTGTACTTGCTAGTGGATAAAAGAAAATCAGAAAATCAATTGTACAGAGCAGCTTACAGCGGTCCTACCCTACTCTTAGCTACCTCAAATTATCCTTGAAGAGACACCTATCTTTAAAAGATTCGTATTTGTAGTAAACTTTTTGTAGTTAACTTCCATACTCTGTCTATAGGTTGTTCATAAAAATTGAGTACTAGTAAACTCTTTTTCATTACTACAATGGTGGAAATATTGTTTCCTATAGAGCCACGTAGTGTTCTGTGAATATGTATACTTTTCTTAATGTGAAAGCTTTGGGGCTACTCAAGAGAGAGTGCCCACACATAGTGTCCTGTTTTTGCACCCCCACTGAGTATTCAGAATTGGGCTGGATAATAGTTTTCTTTATTTGTAGCATGCTTTTGTGTGTATAGATGTTTCACTTAAACGTGTAATTTCCAGTAGGGAGAAGAAATGTGTGTTTATTTCTGTACCTGTAATAGTTATTAAGTCTATTGTCCAGAGTCTATAACACTCTTCTTTTGAAGCCTACTGATTACCTGCTCTGATGAAAGTTGGTTGCCAATGCTGACTTTTCTATGCAGATTTTAATTTTCTGTACCTTTCTCTCTGCCGTTGTATTTCCTTGCGTCTGTTCCTCTATCATGTCCTAAAGCTCTTTTAATCTCTGAATCATATCATATTACCTATTTCATGAAACCTACCGGCTGCCCAGCTTCTGACCTTCACATTTTCCTGGAGATCAGCTTCCCTTTAGCTGTGTTAGGGAGCGGTTAATCTCTAGGTCTGCTCCCCAGATATTATCCCGACACTTCCATTCCCTGCCCCCCATGTGGGTCTTTTGTTTCCATTTTTGGTGTGTTTTTGTTACTTTTTTTTAGTGAGTTTCACTTTCATTTTGCCAATGTATTTTTGTAAGTAACTTCCTAAGAAATATGTGCAATCCATACTAACTTTTGGTTCCGGATCATCCTCTGCTGTAGGAGCATTGTGGTCAGACAGGGGATAGCGGCGAGAAGTAGGAAGCAAGCAGCAGCAGCTGTCCTGTGTGGATCGCTGAGCCCTCTCTTTTTAACCCCTGTTTCTCATTGCTGTTCTGAACCTGTGTTTTGGGGTCCCTTCTCTCTGTGAATATGCAAATCAAATTTACTGTCTCTGAACTGTACCCCCTCCCTAAAAATTCTGGGTTCTAGTTCCCTCTACTTGCTTTCTCAGTATTTTCCAGTCCCTTTTTCTCCCTTATTAATACCCCGTTTTGGTATTTTTAACCTTGTGGGATTATAGCTTTTTATTTTCCTTCTTATTAGAGGTGTTAGCCATTACTCTTTGTGCTTGCCTTCTCATTCTACCACGGTTTTCTCCTTAGTATGCTTACAGAGAAGATTCTTTTAGTAGCATTAATTGAGGTCAAATAAAAATTAGGGTGAGAAGGAAGATTATCTATAAGAAAAGAACATATTCTAGCCTTTGTAATACTTGTGTGGTACTATGACCTGGTAGGCCTTTAAGAAATAATGAAGTCCAATAACATTTAAAGTGTGCACATGTTAAAAAATGAGCATTCTTTTTCTCTTTAAAATAATGTGCATTAAAAATGCACACTATTTTTTCCTTAAAAAGAACTATTCATATTACATATATGCCACTTATTGTTATATGAACTACATTGTGGTTTGGCATATTAGTGTAGACTTTGAATTGAAAGCATGATTTAAAAGAACATGAATACAAGCATGCAGATAGTTTAATAATATATCAATGCGAGTGGGTCATTGTAAGGACACAATCTATTGCAATATTGCAGTAACTTGTTCTGTGGGTTGGACCTTTCCATGCAGACACCTGGCATAAGGGAACTAGTTATATGTAGTTTTCTTCCTGCTGTTAAAGTGGATAAACAAATGACAGGTTGCATTTACTATAATTTCTGTGAACAATATGGCTTTCTCAGTTAATACAAGATAAAATGAAATTATACATTTATTTTATTAAACATTAAACAACAGTAAAAGCAATATACATTGGTTTACAATTTTCATTCATACTGTATTTCCGTTGCATTGTTGTCTGCCATATGACATATCTCCCACTGATATTTGCAAGGCATGTCAAAGTGGCAGTGATGTTTATTGCTTTTTTTTTAACTTAACAATCATGGAGAATAAACCCTGGATAAATGATACATTTGATCTGACGATGAAGGATAAGAACTGTGATATGTATTGTTTGGAATAATCTATTATAAGACACTGTTAGATAATCCCTAGAGTGTGTGTTCATGCTTTATAAGCCTTATTTTTCTTCAGAGACTGATATTACCCACTTTTGAGATGACAGAAAGAGAACAGAAGAGAATGGGTTGCTATACAAAGCAAAAATGAGTGCATTATCACTCACAAAATGTGTTACTGTAAACTGGAAGGCACATCTACACATTTTTATTTTAAAAAACAAAGTCCAAGAAGGTATTTTACAATTTACACAGCAATGAAGATGTGAATATAAGAATCATGTCTGTTGCCATAATACTCTTGATGAAATTCAATGTTTCCCAAGGTGATTTTGTGCAACCATATATTGGGTTATCCTGTGTTACATAAGGTTCTTGCAGTTCTTTTATTAACCTAATATATTTACAGAGTTTCTAGAAACATTGCATATTAGGTATAGAATGGCTTCTGGGTTAATTTTCAAAACTGTTAGCTTAATAATTTTTTTGAAAAATTTGTCATGTTTTTCCATAGACAATTGAAAAAAATAAAACAACACCCCTAAACTTGCATGTTCACTCACATGTATACAGAACCACCAGGCTGTGCATTTGGTACATGTGTAGGAAAACCGGAAATGGTACCGGGTATCATGGAGCCACTTCGCAGTTGTGTCCTTTTCCAGTTTCTGTCCCCCAAACAGAAGATTCCTGTACGCAGTGCATTTCACTCTTTGGTTGTCATAACTTTAGTGATTCCTCTAGGTCAAAGCTTAGCCCTCTGGGTGCCATCTTTTCCACCTTGGTCCGGGCCTGAGCAGTAGCACAAGATTTCAGAGCCTTAGCCTCCAGAGGTGGATATAATTATCGACAACAGAAGCCTGTCTGTGATGATAGCTCAAGCTTTCTGTGTACTTCTCCTCCTGGACCCACCTCTGATCTGTTAGAGGAAGGCTATCTTCTCACCAGCACTTCCTCACCACGATGTTGCTTCAAACACTAGAGGCTTGTATTTACTGATGTATTTTCTGAGGCAGAGGAAGAATGGCTTGGCTGTTACTGGTTTAATGTCTTTATCTCCTCTAGGAGGATAGAGCCTTCCTCTCTCTGGACTGTGTTGACCAGAACAAAAATGATCTCTTACTTTATGCTGCAGTTGAGCCAAAAAACTCTTGCTACCTAAAATCGGAATATTTATCTGACTGTACTATTTCTTTCTCCAAGTGTCGAATCAAATATGCTGAAGAAAATACCCATTCACAGGTCATAACCTACCTGTTTATGTTCAACTCCCAATATTAGACATAAACAAATGAATATTTAGGAAATAATTCCATGCAGGGTTAGGTTACCTTAAAATTGATGGCATAGTGTGACAGGGTTGTGAAGACGAGAGCCTCGGGAGAGAGGGACAGTGACTATGCTCAGCTGCTGGGTTGGTCACTTACTAGCTGTGCGGCCTTGGTGCAGGTAGGTGGGTTATCTGCTTTAGTGTCTTCATCAGTGACAAGGGGCGGGGCCAACTGCCACATCTGGCGGTTTTGAAGTTTGAGGTGTTTGAAACAGTTCCTGTCTCCCCTGTTAGCTATTGTCACTAGTATTTTAATGACAATATGGCACTATTACATATGTACACTTTAAATATGTTATTTCATTTCTATTATTTCAACAATCCTGACAGAGCAGATGTTATTCCCATTTTGTAGGTAAGAAGACTAAAGGCCAGGGAATTTTATGTATTTGTACCAGATTATACAATCAGAACGGGCCAAAAATAAGCTTACATTCAAAGACTCCACTCTCTCCTTCATTACAGTCTTTTTTTCATTTGCTTTGTTAAAATGAGAGTCCTTAGTGAGGAAAATATTATCAAAGATGCTTTGTTTTTGAGAGAGTTTCAGCAGTGCACATATTCTTTATTCGGAGCTGACCTTAAACATCATGGAACTCTTAGATACGATGTGGGAGTCCATAGGATACTTTCCATGGAAAACTTAGTTTACCTTTTCTAGAGGGAGAGAACAAGGCTCAGAGCAAAGGATTATTTCACAGGAAATTCAATCCAGTCAGCGCGCTGTAGTGGATGCTTGGAGCCTTAAAGGGGCAGCTTGAGAAAGGGGTTTGGAAGAAGGAAACAGAGGTTGGGCAGGAATATAACAAGGGGAGAGTTCTCACACTTCGGTGCTTCACGATGTGGTGTAGGCCATATCTTTGTTATCAGCATGGACAGCAGAAGATGAAATGACTTTTGGAAATGAAATAATTTCTGTGCGAGAATGTATTATTTTGCCCATTACAGACCCAACAGTTTCAATCTACATTTAATCACACTCATTCTTAAAACCTGACTTTATGACCTAATATGAAAAGATGGGCACAATTGTTCTTTGCATTACTAGAGTCATATTAAAATACATTGCTGAAACTCTATTAGTGAGATGAGTGGTCGTCTCATTATAATTGATTTATTGAAGGAGTTACCTTTTTTAGATATCACTTTAAAGTGTACTCATTTATTCTTTACTTAAAATCCCATCTTTAACTTTGAAAATGTTGATTTCCTGATACCTAAATGATGCTACTAACATGAGAAAACATGCTACATTTATGTTCCAGTATGAGCTGGGTGACATCTGTTTCATCTAGGTAGGGATCCCGTCCCAGGGTTGCCATACTCCTCACACTGTTTCAAAGCTGTCCTTAGAGAATCTGGGATGTTGAATCTTTTATTTAGGGGTTTATTCTGCCCCTTGGCTCTGGGCTTAGGAAGGAAAACTTTGGTAGGCTCAAAATTCTGTCTCTGAGTTTCATTTATTTCTTTGCCATGGGCTGGGGGGGAACCTCTACAGTTTGGAGAGTTTTAGAAAACAAGAAAGATGTGTGTCCTTCAATGTCCGTAATGTGTCTAGTTTTTATTTTTGTCAAGATTAAGGGATGTACTCAAGCCTGAAGGAGAATTCATAGTTGATATGTAACCCTATTGCAGCAAAAGTTGTGCATCTCCACTTCTACTGTGATAACAACATTTTATATACTACTCTGTTAACATTCTATACAATTTCTCAGTAAGTAGTGAATTTTAAAAATCCAAAATCTTATTTTCTATTGCCGATACGGTATTTTACTGTGTTAAATATGGTGGTATTCATTCTACAGTTGAAGGAAACAGGGCTCCCTGGAGAAATAGCTGTTGGTAGGGCCAGAGCAGGGAACATATATGATGAGCCTGGAGTGTGTTGTAGTGTCAGGAAGCAAAGGGCAAAAACAGGTGAGCATACCAAAGGGGCATAGCACATAGGAGCTCACCCGAAGAAGCTGCCAATGACCAGAGCTGTAACCATTTGAACAAAATAACATGGTATTGTATTATGACTCTAAGTGTAAAGTATATAGACACAAATCAATACTGATATAAATTTAAACAAATGGTGAAATAACTAAAGGAGAAGGAACAAATCTTCATTATAGAAGGATTCCAAAACATGAACATTTTCCATGTCATTCAGTGTTGTTCCACAATATCATTTTTTGTATTATAGGGCACACCATTATTTGGGTGTAGCACAATTTATTTAGAACATGTATTTTGGCATTTATGCTTTCTTTTTCCTTAATGTAGTAAACAAGAGTCATGCAAACCCTTGGGTATATGTCCTTAGTCAGTTACTGTTTTCTGTTTTTAGGTGTTTGTGAGTGTAGCAGCAGAAACTTTGGCAACTTTGAAAGTGTAACTATTTATTGGAAGGTGATGAGAAAATTCACACAAATAAAGAAAATGTTAAGCTCTAGGTCTTGGAAAGAAGAGAAACCACACTCTTTTACTCTTGGGGTGAATAAGTTGTGTTGTTCCTCAGTATTTAGGTCAATTGACTCAATGTTAAATTATTGCTAGCTTATCTTAGGTTATCCCTTGGAGGTCAAGGTACTGTGGATGACTCCAACCAAGACTGCATGTTAATACAGGAGTAATTCCTCCAAGCACAATACAACTACTGAAATCAGAATAAGGGGGAATGGACTTGAATTGCAAAAATGGAAACCCTTGCTTCATTACCATAACATAACCTCCTCTAGGTGAAATTTTTATATTCACTGCCCATTTAACCTTAGGAAAAGATATAGCAATTATACTGCCAACCATATGATTTCATTCAGATGTGGGATATAAAATTGAAAGCAACAAATGAACAAACAAGAAAAATGAAAAAAAAAACAAACCCACATAGACATGGACAAAAATATGGTGGCCACCAGAGGGAAGTGGGGTGGGGCAGGGTAGGAAAGGGTAAATAAGGTCAAATATGTGGTGATGAAAGACTTGTCTTTGGGTGGTGGGCACACAATGCAGCATAAAGATGATGTATCATAGAATTGTACATTTGAAAGCTATATAATCTAATTAGCCAACATTAATTAATTAACCCCCAAAATAATAAAAATAAATAAAAATGAGGAAGTACTCATTTTCTCATATTCTGACCAATGTGTTTAGCATATTTGCCACTAGGACAAAAGAAAAGCATTTCTATTATTATTAATTAGCATTGTTGGTTATTAGTCATTTAAACATTGTATTATATTTATTGGACATTTGCAGTTTTCATTTAATGGAATAAATTAACATGCCCTTTATTTTCTACCTTTGTGATTTATAAATGTTTAAATAAGGATACTAATCCCCTGACTTACATTTACATTGCAAATTATTTTGGTACTTTTCTACTATTCTTTGACATTGGTTTATGATAATGTTCACCAAAGAAATGTTTTAAATGTTCTTGTGTCAAAATCACCACTTATCTTATTTTATTGGATCTTTTTTATTTTTCAGTCACTGTGGATACTCAAAATTACATCTCATAGTGGTTATGCATTATATCATTTGTGAAGAAATCCCCCTGATAAGTCTAGTACCCACCTGGCACCATACACAGTTATTACAGTATTGCTGACTGTGTTCCCTGTTCTGTACTTTGCATCCCCATGACTGTTTTGTAACTTAACTGATTTGTGGTTCTTAATCCCTTCACCTTTTCACCCAGCCCCCAGCCTACTTACCCTGCTGGCAATCATCAGTGTGTCGTCTGTATCTATGAGTCATTTTAAGTTTTGTTTGTTTATTTTGTTCTGTAGATTCTACAGATATTTGTTTTTCCCTGACTTATTTTACTTAGCATAATATCTTTTAGCTCTGTGTATACTGTCACACATGGCAAGATTTTATTCTTTTTTGTGGCCAAAAGATATTCCATTGTATATATGTACTCTCTAGGTTCATTATTGGATATCTTTCTTAATATTTTTATAAAAATTATTCTTCACCCAAATATTATAGACAACCAAAGTTTTATTCTAGTACTTTTATAACTTAATATTTTGCATTTATATATCATTTATCTAGAATTGATTTGGGCATATCTGATGTGAGGATATAATCCAGCTCTCATTTTCTTGTAGCTGCACATACAAAATAGTTAAATTTTCTTTAATCTGCACATACCAAAAATGTTCTCAAAATATGTAAAATATATGTATAAAATATAAATACTACTGACTAGTGTCTATAATTATTTTGTTTTTATCCATGTTTTTACTTCTTTGGTGGGGAGGCAAATTATAGCCTTCTCTCTTAATATCATAATCTCTATAAATTTTCTTCCTGAATTGTTCCTTTAAAAGATTAGAACTGGCATATATACATCCTACTTTAGCAATTAAGCTTTTAGAAAAAACTTTATTTATTTATTTTTAGGGAGAGGGGGAGGGAAGGAGAAAGAGAGGAAGAGAAACATCATGTGTGGTTGCCTGTCATGTGGCGCCCACTAGGGACCTTGCCTACAACTCAGGCCTGTGTCCTGACTGGGAATCGAACTGGTGACCCTTTGGTTCGCAGCCCATGCTCAATCTACTGAGCTACACTAACCAGAGATACATCCTATTTTAAAAGGACACATTCATGCCCTGCCCAGGTAGCTCAGTTGGTTAGAGTGTTGTCCAGATACGCTAAGGTTACAGACTTGATTTCTGGTCAGGGCACATGCATGAAGCAACCAATGAATGCATAAATAAATGGGACAATAAATCAATGTTCTATCTCTCTTTCTCTCTTTCTCAAAAACCAATTAAAATAATAATAAAGGCCACACTCATTGAGATCATTCTTTTGAGATTTTGCTCCTTGAATGAGTAACCATTTTTCTAATATGCATGGAGTTAAAGAATGAATTTCAAATAGTTCTTTTAGGATTTGTGTCCCTAATGCAATGAAAGCAAGGACAATGTTGGTACTCTCCAGAAATAATTGCTGTATTAAATTATAGGGATATAGTTCATGGTATCTCAACTCTAGTTGTTATAACTGAACATCTTGTCTGCTTTATAATGATTGTTTAGGAAAGACTGCTCTGGCAAATGGCTGTCATTAAAATATACAGTGCAAATTTAATTTCCTTTGCTGAATACAAAATTCACCTAAGAAATAGTACATCTTATTTTCTACATAGTGATTTTAAGGGAAATAGTGTTGAATGGAGAATAAAAGGTTTGTCTCTTATTATGTAGTTAAATCAAACAAATAATTAAATGCTGATAGGGAAAAGCAATAAGATAAAATGTACTGAAGGATAACATTTATTTCATTTAGCAATTTGGGCATTTTTCATTCATATGGAGCTCAATTATATCACGTTGCACCAATTGTTGAGGACAGAAAACAAATCTAAACTCACTTGACTGCATCAGATTATCTGTTTTAATCTCCCTATGTATGTTTCATCAGGTAACAAGGTCATACACTGTATATGACCAGAGCTGGCAGACTTTGAGATGTGTATCCAGGCTCTCTTTACAGTTCTACTACCTGCTAGCTATGTAAACTTGGACAAATAATTTAACCTTTGTCTTCTTAAATCAGCTCATCTTTCACTTAGTTACCCTCTCTCCTTTGTATAAAAGGCAGGTATACCCTTTATTCCCTTTACCCTTTATACCTTTTAATTCACATGTGCTGATAAACTTGGATGTGCGAGTACTAACTTAATCATTCTCAAATTTCTAGTCAGATGTAGCTAAAAGTACATAGGATCATAAGCCCTGAGTTTTAGCCCAAACCCTGCTGTTTATCAGCTGTTTAGTGTTAAGTGCGTTACTTAATCACCTTTGCTGCAGCTTTTTCTTTTATCAATAACACATAGGCTGTGAATAGGACTAAATTAGACAATTGAAAACAATTTTGGAGCTTTTTCAAACTTGAGGGTGTGAGAAGAAACGTCTGTGGCTAGTGGAAGCTTTGGCTGGGGAGGGAGATGGCGCAAAACCGAACATCCCTTTCTTCTGAAAGCATTCATATCTGTTTCAGACCCCTATATCCAGCAGTATAGATGCTGGGCCTTTAGAAAAGTGTGTAGTGCTGTAAACTTCTGATGCTATATACTCAATCTATAGTTAAATAAAGTTGCATATAATATAATTGTAATATTGGGTTATTTTACTCTTATCATGCCATTCAGCTTGGCTTAATGTCTTATCCAGTTGGATAGCTTATAAGTTATTTAAGGGCCAGAAAAACTGATTGTATTGAATTATGTATTGTATTTCTTCATGTTACTACAGCTAGCAAAGCTTTATCTAAAATGATATTTCTTTCCTAACACCATTTAATTCCTTCTCAAATACCATTCAGGTCCTTTCTTTTTATGGGGATGTTTGTGTTACCCCTCACTAGTGGCATCCCTGAGCTAAATCTTTTCCATCCCTTAGTTTATAGTCTTTCCATTCTCAGTACAGCATGTAACACTACGCAAATACGAAAACCCTCCTTGTTTAAACGTTATGATGAAAAGTATGAGGCTTAGAGTTATATAGCCCATGCCTCATCTCTTACTAACTTTGAGACCTTGGGCAAATTGATTTCCCTGACCTTCAATTTTATCATCTATAAAATCAGAGTTATAATATCCCCCCATTAAATAACTCTTATTAGAGTTAAATAATAAAATGTCTGCCTTTCATTTAGTCAGGTGTCAGCACACAGCAAGCCTTCATACTGTTAACTATTAATAAGAATCTTTCCATATTTTTAAATTGCTTCTTAAAAATATGGTTTAAGCTTTCTGTTCTTGCCGACAGCCAGTTTATTCCACCACAAATTCTGACAAAATAAGGGGACTTCAGTGTCCCCATAATGGCCTCAGTATTGCAGGTGTTGACTTGTTCTGCATCAGTGAGCTTTACTTTTTGTACCCCAATCTCACAATAATACCCCAGTATTTTATTTTTCATGTTCTGTGAAATTGGAGTGCTTCAGTTAGGGAAATGCTTGTTAAATCTTGATTCACTTTGGATATCAAAGTGCTGTCCTTGCCTATTACTTTATCTTATTCCTTCTGCTGTCCCTCTGTCCATTTTTTGACTAAGCACAATATGTAAGTACCTTTCTTTAGTTAATGCAGTAAAAAGCCTGGGCCCCTCTGTCACTTGTCAGCTGAGATTCTTTGGCTTGCTAGTGACAGAAACCCATCTCAAACTACATGAAGTCAAAACTCAGCTCCAAGTAGCTTAATTTTCCCTAAAAGAGGGGAACGCGTTGGTTGGTGTAATTAAGAAGTCCAGATGCCAGTCCGAATTTAGGACTGTCTCTGTCTGGAAGGTTCAAGCAGCGCTCTCGTGTCTCCTTTCGTCTCTCTTCAACTCCGTGTGATGCTCTTTGTGTCTCCCTGCCTCTCTTTGCTTTTCGGTCTACCTCAGTCTTTTGGCTCTTCACTCAGTCAGGTTTTTTTGCTGATACATGGTAGTAACAAGTTCTGGCCTCTGCCATTGCTCACTAAATCTTGCATCAAATTCACACTGGCTTTCCGGGGCCTCCTTTTGGGTGCTCTGGGGCATCATTACACCTCCAAGTGGTTGGGTCTTTGCCCTAAGCCAGGGTGTCAAACTCATTTTCACCAGGGACCACATCAGCCTTGCAGTTGCCTTCAAAGGGCCGGATGTAATTTCAACTCCTTAACAGTTAAGGAGTAGTTACATTTATACAGTCCTAAAATTATTTTGGCCCTTTGAAAACAACTGTGACGCTGATGTGGTCCCCAGTGAAAATGAGTTGGACACCCCTACCCTAAGCCAACTTAAAATCACCGGCCTTTGCAGTACAGGTACTGTATCAATTAGACTAATCGAAGTCATTCTTCAGTTAATGATTTTTTTCTATCATTATTAACATAACATAAAAAATAAAAAGAAGTCACATGGGTTCTAGACTTATCGGGGATAGCTTTGTAAAGTATGTAAATAGCTAACCACTATGTCAGACCTGAAACCATTATAATATTGTATGTCATCTGTACTTGAAAAATAAATGTAAAAGCACACACCACAGAAGCTTCCAGGTCGGTGGACTAGGAGCCATCCATGTGCCAGGCCCCAAACGCCGTGGGTGCTGAAGCTCCTATGTTCGGGACCTTGCCCCATGCGTCTCCTCATCTGGCAGTTCGTTCATATCCTTCACTATCCTTTGTAATAAATCAGTAATCTAGTTAGTAAAAAAAAAGACAGGAAGGAAAGAAGAAAGAAAAGGAAACATACATTATATAAAATATTGGAGTTTTCATTTCTTTTGGGGAGGTCTTCCTGAATTAACAACTTTTAAGGCTCTATTTAATTCACGTTTCCTTTGGACATAAGCACAAGCATTGTTTTCTCAGGAACATTTTTCCAGGTTCTTTGTGCTTCTCTGCCTTATAGTGCCTAGACCCTTGTTTTTTTCTTTTTAGAACGTTACCTCAGTTTATAATTCTACATTTACTAGTGCCATTCTTGGTTAACATCTCTTTCGTGGCCAGCTTTGAGAGAGCAGGGGCACTATCTCTTTATGTACCTCCAACCTATCCTTTCATACTGTCCGGCTCATAATAACAGCTGATGTTTGAGTGCATGGATATAAAGAGCTATTAAGTGAGAGAGCTGGGATTTGAGAATCAGATCTGACTCTAAAACCACTATTTTGCAATGACAGTATATATTTAGGATATTGTAATAGTAAATTGCCATACTGGATGCTCAGCACTTGTCCTGGACATTCTCAAAAGCAATATATGAATCCTTGGCTTTTCCAGCTTAATCAGGCTATTTACATAATTTGTAATATTAATGAATTGGGGAGCTTTTCTGAGCAAGATGGTGGATGCACATGAAGCATTTAGGAAGCTGAGATCCTTAAGGGCAGACACAGTGGACGTCTGCCTGTCAGGGCTGTCATGGGGAGGCTAGAGGGCAGGAAAAGGCCCCTGACTCTGGTGCCACTGCGAGGGACTCAGGTCCTAGGCAAGGAGTGTGGTGCTGACAGCTCACCTCGCACTTCTCTCCTGGCTAAGCCTCATAGTGGAGTGGGCAGTGAGCCAATGACAATAAACTGGTTCCAGGGGAAGAGTAGATCCTATCAGGGAAAACACGTAAGTGGATTATATGTTGTTTGAAGTTGTGTCCAAAAACATCTCTGATGGAAGCAGAGGAGGTTCTATATTAAGAAGGGAGTTGATTGCAAACAGAATTTAAAAATTGTTCTTATTCTTTCTCTACCTATTCCTTCCTTCCTTCCTCCCTCCCTCCCTCCTTCCTTCCCTCCCCCTCCCTCCCTTCCTCCCTTCCTCCCTCCCTTCCTTCCTTCCTTCCTTCTTCCTTCCTTCCTTCCTCTTGCTTTCTTTCTCTCTCTCTCCATTCCTCCCTCCTCCTTCCTTCCTTCCTTCCTTCCTTCCTTCCTTCCTCTCTCTCTTCTTTCTTTTTTTCTTTCCCCTCCCTTCCTTCCTCCCCCTTCTTTCTTTCTTTCTTTCTTTCTTTCTTTCTTTCTTTCTTTCTTTCTTTCTTTCTTTCTTTTTTATCTTCTTTTCTCCCTTCCCTTCCCTTCCCTTCCCTTCCCTTCCCTTCCCTTCCCTTCCCTTCTTTTCTTCCCTTCTCCTCTTTCAACTTCATTCTTTCTTCTATTACTCTCCCTGTGGCTGTTGTGTGGCTTTTAATACTTTAGGATGATTTTTGGTTATGTATACCTTTTCTTAATGGCATGGGGAGAATGTGCAACCACAACTCTCCAGTGAAATTAAGGTCATGGCTGTATTATCTGCTTTTTTCTCTCTTTACCATGTAGATAATTGTTTTAGGTAATAGTAAATACAGAAGACTTTTGTTTTATTAATTTCAATGCTTTGTTTTTCACTTTAGCAAAATTTTTATCTATTTTTTAAGAAAGCAGTGAATATTTTATTCAGGTCTAACACATAAACATTTTTAATTATTTTTCAGTTACAGTTGTCCCTCCTTTCTACCCCATTGCCCTCCCTGCCCCTGCCCCCTGCTCCCACAGTGAATTCCCACCCCATTGTCCATGTCCGTGAATCCTCTATTCATTTTCCTTGACTTGCCCCTTACACTTCTTTCTCCTGTTATCCCACTTCTCCCTCCCTTCTGCTCACTGTCAGTTTGTTCTTTATTTCCAAGTCTCTGGTTCTACTTTCCTCATTTGTTTGTTTTGTTGATGAGGATCCACTTATAGTTGAGATCATATGGTATTTGTCTTTCACTGCCTGGCTTATTTCACTTAGCATACTCCTCAGTTCCATCCATGCTGTCATGAAGGGTAGGAGCTCCTTTTTTCATTCTGCTGCATAGTATTCCATTGTGTAAGTGTACCAGTTTTTAGATCCATTCATTTGCTGATGGGCACTTAGGCTGTTTCCAGCACTTGGCTATTGTAAATAATGCTGCTATATTTAAACATTTTAATACTATTCATTTCCTTCAGTTATTACTATACATATATTTTAGTCTATAGAATAATATTAACATTATATTTTCTCTATATTTGTCTTGAAATTTATGTGTTTAAAACATACTTAATAGGATTGAAGTTGGCACTTTATTAGTATTCTAGATGCAACATCTTCAGAATTGCTTTGGAAATATAATCCTAAATTAATATTGTAGTTTTAATTTACTTCTTCATCTCTGGACTTACTCAAAATTTTCCCATAATTAAAAATATTTGGTTGCCAAGGTGGATAAATATATTGCTTAGCAGTGACCTCCTGAGTAGCCTGAGGTTGCTTATTAACTAGAGACAGGGGCTAGGCCGAAAGATCTGCTGCTGCCAACATGTAAGGTAATGTTTTTTCATATGCCTGAATGTAGAGTTGAACTCCTTTTAGAGTTCCCTTTGTAATGCACACACAAACCTCAAACTGGAGGGGTCAGATTCTGTGGGCCACTGGGTTTAAATCATGTATCCTTACTTTTTTCTTTCTTGTCTGATTAAGATGGATGAAATTTTATAACCAAGCATGAGTTGCTACACAAGATTTCATTCAACTAATCAAGTTATAGTTTTATTCAATTATGAAATCTACATATGTTTCCCATCTGTTAGGCACACCTCTTTTAGAGGTTTAGTTATATTCAGTCTATCTCCAATGGTTTTGTCTGATTCTGTGCTGTAAATTGATAAAGTCAATTTCTAAAGACTTTGAGAACATCTAGATTAATTCTAATTTAGTGGGGGAAAAACCACTTTAATATCTTTTTTGAAATTTGGATTTCAAAAGCACCTGTTTAGCAAATGCCAGATAATAAAATTTGTCAAAAAATGAACTCTCACTCATTTTCCTTATCTGATTAACTAGAGAGAGCCTAAGAGTTCTCTCATCAGTAATTACATTTATTAAAGAATGTGATCAAATTTATTATTGCAATCTACAGTTTTAACTGAGGAAAAATAAAAACTCATATTTTTTTTGCTTAAGGCACATATAAAAATTGTATACATATTTATTTTTTAAAAATTTTATTGTCTTTTTCCATTACCATTTTAAATGTTATGTTATATTATTATTCATGATAAACTATTATTAAGTAAGATTTTTCATGTTTCTTATTTTTAGCAGTAAGTTTAGAACAGTTTGATTTGGATAATTATGTACTTTCTTTATCATGCCCTTCTTGTATACCTCGTCCCTCGTTAGTGATGTACAGCCTGGAAGACCACACGTAATTAGGGGCATATACTTTAATCCCCAGCTCTACTAGGCGGGGGCCCCTTTAGTTTGTGTGGCTGGGGAAAGATGATCAATAACTAGGGAGTGAACTTAGTATAGGTGAAAGCGTATGCATTTGTCTGAATGCTTGTGGTTAAGTCAGGGAGAGATTGTGGGTTCTCAAATTAAAATCAGATATAAGATGGAATTAAGAAATTATTTTAAAAGTGTATAATGCTTCAGTCATACCCCACAATGTCTGAAACAGCATGTGGGTTCAATAGCATAAAAAAAGATAAAAAAATACAGTTCACTATTAGTGGATTAAGATTGTGTCCAGAAAATTGTAGATTAAAAACAAATTTTCTGTTCAAACGTAGCCATACTGATTAAGCCTTAAATGGAAAACAGGAAGTCCTTCTTTGGTGTCTCTTCCAAATTGCAACACACACACACACACACACTCATACACACACACACACACACACACACAAACACCCCAAGGTCTTTGTTGATAGGACCATGAGAGGCCATTCTTACTATAGGTATGGGTGGGCTTCATGTCTTTTAGATTCTTTGAATACAAAATTTTATCTCACTAACATTGTATTTGTAACTCTAAGCAAATTTCCCATGGGTAGTTTTGTAATCAAAGTCTCTGACTTCTTAACTAAGATCCTATATAAAAGCAGAAAACTACTCTCTGTTTTAGAAACTAAAGGTGACATTTTGTGGAAAGACAGTGTTGGCTGTATATGCAGATAAACAAGTTTAAAGCAAAGGGTCAGTTGTAGAAGCAGGAAAGAATGAATTTAAAAGATTCCATAGATCGGAAAGGGGAAAAATGAATTTCCAAAAGAAGGAGACTGAGCAAATGCAAGTGTCTATAATACTACTTATCCACTCTTAAACATTTCTGTCACTGGATTTTTTTAAAACATACTTTTTCCTTTAGTATAGTAGAACATGAAGTTGTTTAATCTCTCATTGTCCCTCCTCATTTCTCTCTCCTTACTCCCTAACAAGTATCCTTCCAACAAACACTAGTCATGTTTGCCTGTGTTTGAAATGAATGTAAGTGCATCCAGTATGCATGCCTTGTGTCTGGCTCCTGTTGCTTGAAAATATGTTTGTAAGCTTCCTCTATGTTGTATGCAATTACAATATGTCTGTTTCTATTGTTGTTTAGTATTTTAATATATAAATATATAAGAATTTATTTTTATTCCACTATTAATGGACATTTTAAGGTATTTCATTTTGGGGCCTAACATAATGCTGCTACAAGCATTACATATGTCTTTTAATTCTATCTCTGTCTCCTTGTATTTTCTGTTTTTTTTTCTATGTAAAAGTAGTTGCTATGTTAATTTATTCATCAGTAGTAATTTTTGTTGTGAATTACGGGTTTTAGCATTAAAAAGTACCTTTCTTTGTTGCATATAATTCTTTTTGCTTAAATTTTACTTTGAATTTTACTTCACGGTCATTGTCCCTATTCTCTTACTTTTTCATTTGCCTATTAATCTTTTGTTCATCTCTTTATTTTTAGTTTTCCTAAAACACTTTGTGTTAGATGTGTTAATTGCATATAGCATAAAGTCACATCTTCATTGTGATCCAGAAAGAAAAAAATATTCTTAAACATGGAAACATGGGAGTTAAACCCATTTATATTTATTGAAATGCATGTTGTGTTTAGTCTCAACCCTTTCATGATATGTTAAAATCATACATACTCATGAAAAATATTCTACCCACCACCCCCCAGCAATCTCGACACCATTGTCCATGTTTATAAGTCTTTTTTCCATTTTGCTCAATCTCTCCATCCCTTAACCTTCCCCTGCCACTAGCTGTCATCCTGCTCTCCATCTATGAGTCTGTCCCCATTTTCCCTGTTAGTTCAGTTTGTTCTTTAGATTCCACATATGAATGAAATCATATGGTATTTGTCTTTCTCTGACTTATTTCACTTTGCATAATGTTCTCCAGGTCCAGCCATACTGTTGCAAAGGATAAAATTTTCTTTTTTTACAGCTGAGTAGAATTTTGTTGTGTAAATGTCCCATAGTTGTTTTATTCACCCATCTATTGATGGACACTTGGGCTGCTTCCATATCTTGGTGATTATAAATAATGTTGCAATGAACATAAAGGTGCTTGTGTTCTTTTGAATTAGTGTTTTGGGTTCCTTTGGATATATTCCCTGAAGTGGGGTCACTAGGTCAAAAGCCAGATCCATTTTTACTTTTTGGAGTTATCTTCATACTGCTTTCCACAATGGCTACACCCATCTGTATTCCCACCAACAGTGTGGAAGGGTTCCCTTTTCTCCACATCCTCACCAGCCCTTCTTGTTTGTTGATTTATTGATGACAGTCATTCTGACAGGTGTGAGGTGGTGTCTCATTGTGGTTTTAATTTGCAATTCTGTTATTAGTGACATTGAGCATCTTTTCATAAGACTATTGGCAATCTGTATGTCTTCTTTGGAGAAGTGTCTATTCAGGCCCTTTGCCCATTTTTAATTGGGTTGTTTGTGTTTTTTGGCACTGAGTTGTGTAAGTACTTCATAAATTTTGGATATTAACCCATTATTGGATATATCAATGAATATGTTCTCCCATTCTGTGGGTTGCCTTCTGTTTTGTTGATGATATCCTTTCTTGTGCAAAAGCTTTTTTGTTTGATGTAGTCTCATTTGTTTATTTTTTCTTTTGTTTCCCTTGCTGAGGGAGATATATCCAATAAAAATTTTCTATGGACAGTATCTGAAATTTTGCTGTCTATGTTTTCTTTTAGGATTTTTATAGTTTTGGATCTAACACTTAAGTCTGTCATCCATTTTGAATTTGTTCTTGTGTGTAGTGTGAAGAGGTGGTCTAGTTTCATTTTTTTCATGTATCTGTCCAATTTTCCCAACATCATTTATTGGCTAAACTATGTTTAGCCCATAGTAAGTGCCTACTTCCTCTAGAATATTAATTGGCTATAAACTGCCACCAAAGAAATACAAAGGATTGTAAGAAAATATTATGAACAATTATGTGCCAACAAACTGGACAATCTGGACAAAATGGACACATTTTTTAGAAACATATCATCTTCTGAAAATAAATCACGAAGAATCATAGAATCTGAATAGACAGCTTACATCTAAAACTGAAACTGAAGCAGTAATAAAAAAACTCCCAACAAACAAAAGCCGTGGACCAGATGGCTTCACAGGTGAATTTTACTAAATATACCTAGAAGAACTAACACCTCTCCTTCTCAAGTTATTTCATAAAATTCAAGAGGAGGAAAGGCTCCCAAACTCGTTTTATGAGGCCAGCATTATCCTAATTCCAAAACCAATACACTACAAAGAAATTATACAAAATATATACAAAAATTATAGGCCAATATTCCTAATGAGCATAGATGCTAAAATCCTCAACAATGTATTAGCAAACCTAATATAGCAATGCATCAAAAAGATAATGTACCATGATCAACTGGGATTTATTCTGGGAATGCAAGGTTGGTACAATATTCACAAATCAATAAATGTGATTCACCACATAAACAAAATGAAGGATAAAAACCATATGATCATATGAATAGATGCAGAAAAAGTTTTTTATAAAATCCATCACCTATTTATGATCCAAACTCTCAGCAAAGAGGAAAAAGAAGGAACATACCTAAACATAATAAAGGCCATATATGACAAACCCACTGCCGGTATCATACTCAATGGGCAAAGCTAAAAGTGTTTCTCTTAAGAATGGGAACAAGACAGGGCTGTCCGCTTTCAACTTTCATATTCAACATAGTGCTGGAAGTCTTAGCCACAGCAATCAGATGAGAAGAAGAAATAAAAGGCATCCAAATTGGAAAGAAAGATGTAAACCATCTTTATTTGCAGATGACATGATACTATACATAGAGAACCCCAAAACATTCCACCAAGAAACTACCAGAACTGATAAATGAATACAGCAAATTAGCAGAATACAAAATTAATATCCAGAAATCAGTTGCATTTTATATACAAATAAGGAACTAACAGAAAGGAAAATTAAGAAAAAAAAATCCCATTCACAGTTGTTTCAAAAAGAATAAAATATCTAGGAATGAACCTAACCAAAGAAGTGAAAGACTTGTACCCAAAAAGTTACAAGACGCTGGAGAAAGAATTAGAAGAAGATACAAATAAGTGGATGCACATACCATGTTCATGTGTAGGAAGAATTACATAACATCGTTAAAATGTCCATACTACCCAAAGCAACCTATAGATTGAATGTTATTCCTATCAAGATTTTAATGACTTATTTCACAGAACTAGAACAAATATTTCAAAAATTTATATGCAACCACAGAAGGTCCTACATAGCAACAGTGATTCTGAGAAAGAACAAAGTTGGAGGAATCACTCTACCTAATATCAAACTATACTATAAAGCTAGAGTAATCGAAACCATAGCCTGGTATTAGCATAAAAACAGGCACATAGATCACTGGAACATAATAGAGAGCCCAGAAATAAATCAACTGTAACCTTTACTTCTGTTTCCATGGTTCTCCAATTGAGTGCCATCCATGCTCTGGGTCATCACAGTCATCTCATGGGGACATTACAGGATATTTTATATTTTTAAGAGAAATAGTATGTCTTGGATACTACACAAACTTCTAGCATAAATTAGTTCATCCATGGATCATGCTACAGTGGCTTCAATGAGGTCATATCTTTATGAAGATGGACTCTGATAAAAAAGCAGGTACTGCGTGAAAATCAGTGTGGAACTCGGATTGAGAGCTGTAGGGGCCAATCTGATCAAAGGATTGAGAAGTGGTGATTGGTTCAATGGGCTCATAATGTAATTGGTAGTAATAGTTGTTCTTTAACAATGAAAGATATTTTCTTTCAGTTTCTGTGTATTTTTTAAAAATATACTACTATTTAGTTCAGCCATAAATACTCATTAAGTTGTTTGGACCTAATTGCTTAATAAACAAACTGCAAGTTATTTCTTCTGGCCTAGGGCTGCCTGGAAAAAAATATCGAGACACTAAGGGAGACATGGACTGAGAAACTTTGGGAACCTCTGGCCTATTCAACAACCAGTGCACTTGCTCCATTATCCTCTTTCTTCCTCTTTCCTTCATTGTGCGGTGGTGGTTGTTTCTACTTTGTCATCACACATCCTGTTTATGCATTAGTCATCTTCTCTTGGCCCACTCTCATTTTAGTTTTAGATTTGCAATTACAATCTATACATCAATGTTATCACCCTCAGTCCTTTTGCTGAAGCATTTCCAATCACTGCCGGGTGAGTAACCGACCCTCGAGCAGATTCCTCAGGAAGGGCATATTGGGGTAGACTTCCCTAAATCCTTCTCTGTGTTTAAAATTGTTTTTCCACAGCCATGATATTTGGAGGGCAGTTTAGCCATATCTTAAATTCTTGGTTTACATTTAACTTTTATTGAATCTATCATTATAGTTAAATATGCTGCTTTACTGATACCTTTCTTTAAATTATTTTTAAAGGGTAGTGCTATATAATTTTTTCCTTTGTAAGTTATTTGATCTTTTTCTTAGAGACCTTAAAGATTTTATTATATATTTTGGAAGTATTACTGGGATATGCCTCAGAGTTGATATTCTAGGTTATTGCACAGTTTTCATGGACTTCTTTTAATATGTAAGTTTAACGCTTTTTATTTTACTTATTATTTTATTTTTAAAGTTATTTTACTATTGTTCAATTACAGTTGTGTGCATTTACCCCCCACCAATCCCTACCACCCCAGCCATCCCAACCTCCCTCCCCTGATTCCACCACACCTTGGTTTTGTCCTTGTGTCCTTTATAGTTGTTCTGGAAAACCCTCTCCCCCTTCCCCCCCTTATCCCTTCCCACCTCCCCTCCGGTTACTGTCAGATAGTTCTTAATTTCAATGTCTCTGGTTATGTTTTGCTTGCTTGTTTGTTGATTAGGTTCCACATAAAGGTGAGATGGTTTAAGTCTTTTGTAGATTTATGGAAAGTTGTCATGAATTTTGGTTTTACATATTATCTCTGTCCCATTATTTCGCTTTACTTCTCTAGAGACTATTATGCAGATGCTGTTTTTTACATCTGTCTTCCATTTCTCTTACATTGTTTCAAAATTTGTACTATAGATGACCCTTGAACACAGGTATGAACTGTGTGCATCCATTTATATGAATATTTTAAAAGTAAATATTGTGAATGTATTTTGTTTTCCTCATGATTTTCTTAATAACATTTTCTTTAGTTTACTTTATTGAAAGACTACAGCATATAATACATATAACATACAAAATATATGTTAATCCACTATTTATGTTATTGGTAAATCAACACTGAGCTATTAGTTAAGGTTTTGCAGAGTCAAAAGTTATACTGGGATTTACAGCTGGGCCGATGGTTGGCATTCTTATTCCCCTTGTAATTCATGGGTCAACTGTACCTTCTCATTTTCATTACCTTGATTGCTTTTACCTTTCTTTAGTGTTCCATAACATATTTTCATTTGAACTATTTTCCCTTAGGTATTTTGAAATTTATTTTTTATTTCTGAGATAATTTTGTCTTTTCTTTCATTCCTGTCTTGAGTTCAGTCAACTCTTTCTGTTTCTTCCCTTTTTTGTTCATTCTGTTTTTAATTTTTGAAGTTCTAATCCAAGATGTTTTTTCCTCAAGTGCTTCTTTGAGTGTATTTAGTTTAGTTTTGACTTGCATTTTATAGTTTTCTTCTTCTTGACTCTTTTTGTTGGGAAATTTTTATCAGTTCAGATGAGACCAATTTTTCTTTTTTTTTTTCTTCTTCTTTGTAATAGCCCTGGTGGATTTTTTTCTTCTATTCATTTTTATTGATTTGTGGTTGTTTCCAAGATTTTAAATCACAAATGTCCTTTTATGTCTATGTATCAAATCTAGTACTTTAAAAGAATTTTTTTTTTCCTGATTGCGGGTAGGGGTGTGTGTCATTTGATGTTTTGGTTTTCTTCATTTGTAGGGTCCTAAATTTTGCACCTTGCATTGTTTTCCTTTACACTGTTCATCTGCCAGAGGCCACAGCTCCCTCTCTTTCTGGCTCTTTTTATTCCAACCCTCCCTGCCTCCCCTCAGAAACTATGCCTTTTGAAGATTACCACTGAGAGTTGCACATTTTAAAGTGGCACATTTTTCTAAAACCCTCCTCTGTAATCCCAATCCTCCTCCAGGAAACAATTTTATTATATAAGATGGACTTTTTACTCTTTCTATAGATGGTTGCTCTTGCCTTCCTGCACTCTTCTCTCTGCCTTTTTCATCTTGCTCTTGCTGTCCATGAAGGTTTGCAGCACGGGGGAAGTCTGAGTGATTGCTGGTTGGAATTTGGCATTTTTGATCCTATTATAAGTATGTTTAAGCTTGGGCAGACTATGTTGAAGGTTTGATTTTTGTGGTTTTTTGTTTTTTTTGTGCCCTTCTCTATTATTTTTGGAAGAAATATTGTGAGATGCTGTCATGAGCATCATTATTCTTTAAACTTTTGAATTTAGTATTTTGAAGCAATGTGCAGAAATCTTAGAATTCTTATATTTCCCCAATGAGTTAAATTTATTAATACCATTGATATTTCTTTAACAGGTTTTAGACATTTTTTATTAAAGTCTTCTTATATTATTGTCACCATATTGGATTTCTTTTAGGTGCACGCTTGGTAAAAAAATTTTTTTTACTATCATTGTTTTTGTCTCTAAATATTTTAGTTTTGTATTTTAAACAGCATATGCCTGACTTCTTTTGCTTTCTGTCTGACAGTCTATTTATTTTGAATATGGCATTTAACCTATTGATAGTTGATGTAATTAGATAATATATTGAGATAAATTTACTCTCTGATTTTATTTCTATTCTTTCTTCTTGTTTTATATTCCTTTTTTCTTCTTTATGCCCCCCTCATTTTTACTAATCGATAATTATTGTTCAAAGTTTTCTTCTCTGTTTGCTTGGTAATGTTTAGCAGACACACTGGAGATTACTACCTGAATCCTTTGCTCATCAGATATCAGTACATGTTAAAAGTTTCACTGTTTCCCATGATGTTAACAATTTCATTTATTCCCTTTACATTTTTACTATTCTACTGTTGGCAAATACCTTTATTTGCATATATTCTAAAGTATGTAAGACTTCATTATTATTGGTAATCAGGTCAATTTCTTTAGATGTACTAAATATTTACCTATTTTATTTCTAATCATTACTTCATACATCACTGAGTTTCCATCTGAGATCAATTGCCTTCTAATTAAAGAAAGTTAAAAATATTTTTAAAAATGTTGGCTACACATGAACATTTCTCTCAGTTGATTTATTTAAAAAATGCCTTTATTTGCTCCCAGTTTTGAAATATTATTTCATTGAGCAGACAATTCCAGGATGGCAAATATTTTTCATCACTTTGAGATACTGTTCAGTCATCATCTGCCTTCCCTCGTTTTTTGTTTGTTTGTTTTTTTGAAGTTGGCTGTAATTCTTACTCTTCCTCCTTTGAATATAATATGTCTTTATTTTCCTCTGGCTTCTTTAAAGATTGTCTCTTATTCTTTGATTTTCATCCACTATATTTTGAAATGGTTATGGTTTTATTTTTATTTATGCTTCACGTGGGTTGTCATGCTCTTTGAAGTTGTGGCTCCATACCATTTATTAGCTTGGGAAATTCTCAGCCATTGTCTGCCCAAATATAGATCTTCCACCACTTTCTATTCCTATTTAGGACTCCAATTTACATTTTTATAGACTTTCCCTCTTTTGTTATCTATATCTATATCTATATCTACATCTACATATCTATGTCTATGTCTATGTCTATGTCTACACATCTATCTATCATTTCTCTAATCTTCTTACTCTTCCTAAGTCAGCCAGGCTGTCAGCCAGGATGTTGTTTCCTTGGGATCAGCCTTCTGATTCCCTTTTGGATAAACTTCTGTGGCTGATTTCTTCATCACCTCCATTCCACGTGGCTAAGCTTCTAATGTGCATCATTTCTCTTGGGTTTTGATGACATTGTCTTGAATTTCATATGCTTGTGTTTGTTTATTTGTTTTGTTTTTGTTTTTTGAGTACTAATTTTTAAATAGAAATCTAATCTGAGGCCCAAGAGTGATATATGCTATCTTCTTCCAAAGGGGGTTTATGCTGACATTCTGCAGGTAGCTGTGCTGGAAGCATTATCAATTGCATATCATCTTATTCCAAGTAGTGATTAGATGATTTGAACTTTAGCTTTGTCTTTGGAAGGTGAAGTCTGTTTCTGGTTCCCTTGTATTTTTCAGAATTTCAATCCAAAGCCTGGCCTGTTTACCAGAACCCATACTTTGGCTCAGCGCTGTGCTCTAATTTAAAAACTTCTTGTTTCAGTTTCTTAGCCGCCTCTGTCAGAATTGTCTGACAGCTGCCAAAGTGTGGGGGGAAAATGAACTCCAAATCAGGTTTACCTCCATGTGTGTCTCTTCTTTCTTGGACCTTGACCCATTATTACCCACTACATTGTTAAATTCCCTGACACTTTCAAAACACATTTTAAAAATATGTATCTGGGTTACATTTTCCAGTTCTTTTCAGCAGAAGGCTTGTTTCACATGATCTCATTCATCATTACTGAAACTCTCTTTTCTTTGAGGAGAACTATATATAAGCTTATATTTTTATGTATATTTAGCATGTATCACCTATTGAATTATTTAAAATAGTATATTTTGTTGAAATGTGATGCATTATTTTAAATCCCATTTTGCCAGGAAACTTTGGTGCCTCCATTGTCTTGAAAAATCCAGTTGTTTTGCCTAGTCTTCCTCTTCCTTCGTGGCCTTCTACCATTCACCTTCCCAGTGCATCCAGCTTCCCCTGCCTATGCCATCTGTTACCTGTTTTCACTTGCGTTTGGGTTTCCCATTCACATACTCTGTCTGCCTCTAAAAATACCTGCAGTACCAGGTTTTGATTTTCCTAGAGTCTAAATTCTTTTTTTAGATTAATGCATGTTATTTGTTTCTATCTTGTTCAAATGTCCTTATCTATTTACAAGACTGTGGTTCCCTAGATCTTGAGATTAGTTGGTCTATATTCCTAGAACAAGCCTAATTATTGTGTCATGACAGACCTGTACCAGGGAACCTGCTCCTTCCTTGTTCTCACACTCTGCCCAGAATTATCTGGCTGTAGATGAAATGTGCTTTATTTACTCCCTCGTGTGTGCCTGCTGATGTTGCAGGGACACTCTAGCAGGAATGAAGCAAACTTTGGCAAAGTGATTAAGCTAATTTTGACCAGAAGACCAATGTTTGAACCTGAAACACAGATTATTTTGAATTATTGCTGCATAATCTTTGATTTTGTTACAAATGCACAGTAAGTGTGGCATATGTGTATATAACTGCAAGTCAAAAAACAGAATTGGAATCAGAGTCTCTGAAAGGTTTTTACTAAAATATAAATATATAATGGCTTCAAATTCACATTTACATAGTGTTACTGTTAGTCATTGTAAATCAGTAGTTGCATTTTTAGAGTCACTAAATCTTTAACACTCATTATCATTCCATAGTGCAAAATAAATAGTGCTTCCTGCCAGTCTCATGTAGGATTTACCACCTACTGATTGAATTAGGGAAATAAAATTCCTAGGTAAGTCCATGTACAACAATATAAATTATAGTTATTTTTACACCATTTCTACCTCAGAAGAATATATCAGCTCTGTTCCACAAATAAGATATGGACAACACATAGACTTTGGGGAAGGCTATTTGTTTACTAACTAGGCATTTATGGAGTGTCTATTATGTGTGAGACGCTATGCTAGAGAGACAAAAGTGATTAACATGCTATGCTTGTCTTCTCCTAGCTTATATAAGAATGGAAGGACTATGCAATGACACTGTTGTGATATTCTGTAATATGTTCACTTCTCGTTGATAGCAGGGGTTGCTCAGCAAAGGGGATAATGTGGCATGGCTTTGTATTTAGAGAAGCAGTGGAAGGTGAAGTTAGAGAGGGAGGCTGGGGTCGTCCCCATGAGTGATCTATTATCATAGGAGTTTAAACTTGACCTTGTGAAAAATAGGGAGTCATTTGATGGCATCAAATGATATATGATAAAATGATGTATTGCCATCAAATGACGTATGAGTATAAATATGTATATCTATATCTATATGAGTATAAATATATATATCATCTATATCTATATCTTAATAATGTCATATTATGTGGGGGATTCCTTAAGCAAGGAGACATGTTGGAGGCTACAGAAACCGTTTATGGAAAATGATGGAAACCTGTATTAAGAAAAGAACAAGTAAATACACAGGGAAAATGAACTTTTTAAAATGTGGTTCTACAAATATTAGAGTAATGCCAAATTTCAGGCTTCTAAGTGAAGGTAGTGCCATTAAGATCATGAATTCAAAAAGTGAAATTGATTTAGGTGAAAGATAAAAAAGAAATGTTTAGTGTTAGATAGTGAGGCACCTTAGAAATGGAACATCTAAGTAGAGTTAGACAAAGCCAGCATATGAGACCAATCTGGAAAAAGCCCAGCTGTTATTAATATAGTGAGAACAGTTTGTGCCATTGATGTAGCCTGGCAGCCAGGGAGAGTAGACTGGAATGCGCATGTGTGAACAATGATGACTTCACCGTACTAGTCAGTGGGGATGGTAGACACCATTGAGTGAGCATGTGTAGCTGTTGCATTCAAAATGACTGAGTGCGTGGAGCAGCGAATCTGCAACAAATTTTGTGTTAAGCTTGAACATTCCTCTGCAGAAACTTTTCGGATGATTCAGAAGGCCACAGCCATGGGCAGCTGGTGATTGGCAGCTTCACCACCACAATGCACCTGGTCATGCATCATGTCTCTTGCATAGGTTTTTTTGTGAAACATCAAATCACCTAGGTGACTCTGCCCCCACACAGCTCTGATTCAGCACCTTGTGACTTCTTGCATTTACCAAAACTAAAATCACATTTGAAAGGGAAGGGATTTCAGACTGTCAGTGAGATTCAGGAAAATACAATGGAGTGGCTGATGGCAATTGGGAGAACTGTGTGAAGTCTCCAGGTGCCTACTTTGAAGGGGACTGAGGTATCATTGTTTTATGTACAGTGTTTCCTGTATCTTGTATCTTCTTCAATAAATGTCTCTATTTTTCATATTACATGGCTGGATACCTTCTCAAGGGACTTTGTATACTTGCAAGGGTATCCAACCTCTTGGCATTTCTGTGCCACACTGGGAGAAGAGTTGTCTTGGGCCACACATTCAATACATTGTAACATGTAGTCACAAAAAAATCTCATAATGTTTTAAGTAAATTTATGATTTTGTGTTGGGCCACATTCACAGCCATCCTGGGCTGAATGTTCGCAGGCCACAGGTTGGACAACCCTTTAGGGTAAACCTTAGACATGGACAAAAAATGCTACAGGCTTAGATGTGGAACATTGAAAAGAAGGGTGATTATAGACTCTGGATAAGTTCAGTTTCTAAGGGGCAGGTCCATGTATGTAGACTTCTGGTGACTAAATTCAATTGAGTGACAATGCCCAGAAAGGCCAGAGAAATTGATGGCTAACATCAGCTCATCTTGTTATGAATTAGACTTTGGTAAATGCTGAAAAAGTATTAAAAACTTCAGATTCTTATTAATACATAAATTTGATAGTGAAATCTACAACAAATGAATAAGAAGAAAAAGCATTCTGTTGTGCAGATTTAAAGATACTGACCACTGTTATCTTACCACAGGCTCCTCAAGGCCACTTTCAGAGAATTGACAGACTTTTGGCATGGGTTATGACAATAGTTTACATTAAGTAGAGTGCATAGAACTGTGCAGGTAATACATGATATAAAATGTAGTTCAGCTGGGCAGGTTGTATTCAGTCATTCCTAACTGAGACCCACACCCACATGCACTGGACTCATCTTCATATGTCCTCTCCGCTTTTTCTTACAGTAGAGTCAAGGTAAAAGTTCATTGTATATTATGCTCATGTCTTTGCTGAAAGGGAAACATTGAGTAAAGAGGGAGCAAAAAAGTTACATGTTTACTAAAAAAGAGAGATAAGCTTATTTCTATGTATCTTTGAAGTGGTGAATTTACCTATATATTAAATGTAGAAATATATATACCTTTCAATGCCACCTAATTAATTCATTTGGGTTATATTCTTGATACTTTGCTTTTGAATGTCTGACCCTGCTCTACATAGTCACAACTACATCTTTCTTTAAAATTCAAAGACAAGGAGGATCACTGAAGCATGTATTAACAAAAAGAAGATAAATATTGCAGAAGATACCATTAATAGCAAGTACCTCAAGTAACTCAAAGTAAGAGTTAGTTATTTTATTGTGAATCTTCATGACATCATAAGTTGCCAAGCCACAAACAGATCATCCTCGTGAATATCCAGACAGTGAGCTTCTGTTAGCTAAGATGTTATCGCTTTAGGCACAAGCTTGCATTTGTATCTGGACATGGAAAGCAAGCCGATGCTGATTGGATGGGGCAGAACTATCAGGCCTGACTCCTTAGCCACTAATGCAAATAATGTATCCTTGCTACAACAAAGTTTTGTATTTTCATTGAGGAATGGGTGCAGATAAAACTAGTGAGGACAGATATCAATAATTACCCATACTGTCTACTCATAAAACTAATTAGCAAATCTTTGATGTTTCCTGAGTAATGCCATAACTCCAGTTGATGAAAGTAGGAATCCCTGACTTAGTAAATCTGTTGAAAACAGGGCCACCAGTTAGAAAAGCTGCTCCATTATTGACTCGTGCATAAGGCATTGCCTACGCTGCTTCAGCACCTGCCGCTGACAGAAGTGTTCCTTGTTCCATCACTCTAGTGCAATTTTCAGGGCTTTCCTGTGCTTTCCGCTTTCAGTCTCTTCATTTCATTCACCCTCTCCTTGAATATTTTTGAGTTTGCCATACTTTTATGTGATTATAATAGTGTTAAACAGAAGTTGTAATTTATTATGTAGCATTATTTTACATGTAATATATAATTGATACTTTTTAGATATTTGCATTATTGCATACCAAGCTTTATCAAAATGAGTAATTGGGTGACTTAAGTTTTTATTAAATTGTACTTATTAATTTAATATCATTAAACTCAGGATAAATAGCTGAGCTAAGTGTTGCAATTTCAATTACAAAAATGCGTGCTTATTCTTAATTTTGGAAGCTCACCAGCCAGAGAATATATTAGGCAGAGAGTGCAACTGGACAAGTTATCAATTCAGCAATTTCCAGCCAGTCAGATACATCTTCAGGCAAATTTAAACTTTGTAAGACTTACTCTTGGTTTCTACTTCATAGAGTTTACACAATTGTCTATTTTAAGTAAAAGCCATTGTGTAATACAGATATAATCCAAAAGTCATTGAAATTCCCATATCTGTCAATTTTAGTATATATATTGCTAAGTGAGCTTAATTAATACAGATTAGAAAGTGTTCATTTTCAAATAAAACTGCTAGTGGAGAATTGCCTTATTTTACAAACATAGATTCATGTCACTGGCAAATGCCCAGTTCATTGACTTTTGTCATATTCCAATTGTTTATATGTTTGCATCCAATAGAATTTAAAGAAATGTTATAACCATTTTCTGCCAATAGTGAGCTGACCTGTTTTAATACCATTAGGGAGATAAACAGCTGTATTTTAACAGCTACACATAAACAATAGCTAGATACTGTGTGAGTGATCCCTCGACCTCCTTGAATCCTGCTTGGGTTTTGATTAGCATCTGCTTAGGCCCCTGGGTGCTATGGGGGCTGCCAGAGGATGGCTTCTGGAGAAACTGGAGGGTGCACCACCCAGCTGTGTTTGAAAATGCAAAAATAAATACAAAATAAAATAAAAAGCATACAGTTAGTTATTGTTAGTATTCTCACACTTCCTTCTAATTGCACATTTATGTATGTGTGTGTATTTAGATATAGCACACATATGTACTCTATAATATTTATATATTTTGTCTGTAAGTATTCTTTGTGAATATAATAGTGTCAGCTAAATAGTGGTCTCATTGCATGGATGAATGCTGTTCTAAAATTCAATTAATCCTTTTTATTGGAATTTAGGAGTTTTAAGTACCTCACTATAATAAGTAATGGTCCATAGATATACACACGTCCTAACACATTGGTCTGAGCATTTTCTTAGACCACATTTTTAGAAATAGACTTGCTAATAGAAGGTGTTCAGTCATTTTTTAATATGGTTGGTATATAAGACCAAATTTATTTAAAGTTTATATTAATTCATATTACCACTCACAGTGTATGAGAATACCTGTATTAATGCCCTTCACCAACTTCCTCACTGAAAAATGTAGTTTACCAATTTTCAAATAAATAACATGTCGTGTGTTATTTTTGTATTCATTATTAGTGAGATTGTATGTTTTTACCTGTTTACTACTTTATGGGTGAATTGTGTATCCATAACCTCTGTATCTTCTACAGAGTTAATTTTTTCATGATTTATTTTAAAATCTCTTTATATATAATTATAATACTATTTTAACATACCAGCATTTTCCTTGCAATTTTTTATAAGTTTAAAAATATATAATCAAATATCACTTTCCTCACAATTTCTTTTTTAATATTATGATTAGAAAGGGCTTCCATATTTTAATATCATATAACTATTTACTTATATGTACTTTCTCTTTCTCTTATGATTTTCTGTTTTTGAAAAACATGGAACTCTGTCTGGGATTAATTTTAGAGCAGGATAAGATGCAATAGTCTACCTTTTCCTCCCAAGTAGTTAAACCAGTTTTCACAACTTCCATTGAATAATCCATGTTGAGTCTTCTGGAGACTTCAGTCATCAAAAATGTAGATGTAAACCTCCAATGAGCCCAACAACATGGGGGTCACACCCGAGACAGAGACATGCATTAGAAATCTAGTGAGAGACATTATAAATCTATTTGTCATTCCCTATGTGTTTAAATTAAGCAAATTTTTATGTCTGTTCTATTAATTTGTGGAACAAATAAGCAGATTAGTCTATAAATGTACTTTAAAAGTATAATGAACTACAGGATTTCCCGGTAATAGTTTATTGAGTGTACATTTTATTAGTCTTTTTGCTTTAGCCTAATATGATATGGGTCAAAGAATGACTCAGTGATACCTTTAGAATGCATTAAAACTACGTTGCTTGATATAATCATATAGAGTAGAAACTGTAAAGAATAATTAGATACTTTAGGTGTATTATATCAAACATTTTTTGTCTCTTTTTACATTTTTTTTAAATTTATTTTTATTGTATTTTTCCATTAATACAAATGAAAATAACATTTTTAGGTATAATTCTTCTCATGGCAATCTAAGGCCACGATCATGTAAATGAGCATAAAGGTCAAGAAATGGAACAAAAGCATAAGGAAGACTTTCCTTGGCTCACTCTCGTTTTCACACTTAGACTGTAAATGTCAGTTTGCTCAATCAAGTCTTGTTGATAATGTCAGCTGTCTGTCATTCCTAGGTAGTGATGCATGCAGTTTGTCAGTAGGCAGTAGACCACTGGAGTGAGGAATGGAATAATGAGGGCACAGAGCCTGAACAAAACTTTTCTGTTTCTGGTAATTTCCTCTTCACATGGGGACTTAGGACAAGGAGAGAACAACCACATTAAAATTTGTTTTAATGTAGTCATTTAATTCAGTGTCTATCTGAAAACATTTATCTTTAACCTTGTATTTTTTAAAGAAATGGCCAATGATTAATCATCATTTCCCAACAGTACTGGTCAGTGTAAACGGTATTAGCTGGTGCAAGAGATAAAGCCCCAAACCTGAAGTGTTTTTGCAGCAAAGGTTCATTCTTAACTTGGCGGTGGTGTGACTCCTCTGTGTGGCTGTCCTCTACTGAGTGACTCAGGAATATGGGCAGCCACTTTGTAGCTACACTGTCCAGCACATAGCTCTTTAAAGTCATGGTGATGGAGGAAGAGAAATGGTGAGCAATGTTGGGCCGTTTAATGTCTAAGGCTGGAGGTGGCTTACATTATTTCTGTTCACATTCTGCTTTTAGAACCCGATCACTTTAACTTAGTTTAACTGCAAGGAAGGCTGGGAAATGTAGAAGAGGTCTTAATAGCCTCTGTTATACATACCAAACTTGTTTTATTTTGAATTGTCATTTAAACCTAGGCTTTTAACTGTGTCATATCTAATTAAACCATGGTTTGAAAATACAAGCTCTATACAAATTGATAATATTTAATATGTTCAGGGTTAGTTTCCTTACATATATTACTTTACTTGAAAGCAAGAAAAAAATAATGCATACATATGGTAAAATATTCAAAGGTAAAGGAAGCTATGATATAAAAAGTAATTAATTCTCTTTCCTTTCGTCAGATTCGTTTATTACATCCATTGATGACCACTGTAAAAATCTTCTTTTTCTAAAAATATTTTCTAAAAGTGTATACATATATGTAAACATTTACATATGTAGGTCCTTTTTATTTTATAAAAATGAAATAATTTTGTTTATATCTATTCTGTATATTTCTTTTTAAAGTTAGTAACATTTATAGAGATAATTCTCTATAAGTACATAGACATTCAGAGGGATACTCAAAATATTTAACAACCATTTTAGTGTGGGCACTGACCAATATGCGACAGGTGTAATCAGTGTGTATGCTGAATGTTTGGTGGGGGAAAGGTCCTGGAGGCCCAGGTCTGCCAGGAATTCCCCGACTTATGGTGCAGTGGTGAGCAAATCAGAGGAGGGGTGGATGCCCAAAGAAAGGACTGGGTGGTGGGAGTGAGAAGGGCGCAGAGAATGTGCTCAGGATATTGGCTGTTTTCTGAGTAATGTGAATATCTTTTGGTATTTTAACAACTGAAAAGAGCATGCTGGTGCACTAGGGTTGTATCAGCCCCGCATACACCTTGTTCGATTTAATGGAGTATATAAGAATAGTGCTATAATTTTAAAAATCAATATATGGATGCACTGTTAGATTGTTTTTAATATCTAATATCATAAAGGACTGCAGATTAGGAAATTATTGATACTTTTATCTATTCCATTTCAGTAGTTTTATTGCTCATTTTTTAACCTTAATATCTTCTGCATATTTCTACTCCAGCATTAATCATTGATGTGTTTTTTTGTTTTTTTTTTTTGGCTTACGCTGTTTCTTCACAAGACTGAGTCCTTGGAATGGAAGGGGTGTATTCTAATTATATTTGTGGTCTGTGGACCAGTACTACCATCATGTCTGACATAGAGTAGACATACAAGTGTTCAGTGAATGCTTCAGTGAATAATTTTGAACTTTCTAAATTGGTCTGGGTAGGTCCCATGAATGTTAGCTCAATGGAAAGCAAAGAACAAGATAGAGAAGCAGATGTGAGTTCAACGGCATGGATAGAGGGTCTGGGAGAAACCCAGTTACCCAAGAAACTTAGGGGAAAGGAGGCTAAATTGATAGTTGGCTTCTCAGTCAGGATGACACAGGAGTGGTGCATCACTGAAGTGGAGAGAAAGGTACCCCTCAGCCCTTTCATTCTTTTAATATAAACAGCAAGACTGTATTTAATCCCAACTGACCAGTGAAGCCAGCATTCTTTTTATTATCGATCCTGGGACAAATAGAGATAACTATCAGTTAGCTAGATTTGGGACTTCTGACAGGTGAGATCTTGTTCATGTCTGCTTTAATCAATATCCCAGGAGAATATTAAGTGTGGAATTTGATTAAGATAGAATATATTATAATAAATAAATAAAGTATAAAATAACTCAATAAATGTACTAAGTGTTTGAAATTAACATGTGGTACTTACTGCAGTGATAGTAAAAGTATCCGTAGAAATAGCTAGTGTTTATTAAAGGTTTATTAAGTGCCAAGCATGAGATGAGGGCTTTACGGAAATTATCTCACTTAATTCTCCGCAACAACCTATGGATCAGGCATGATTTGGGTTGTAATTTACAGATAGGAAAATACAGCTCAGAAAGTTTGTAAAAGAGCTTGAGTAAATTTACATACTGGGATGCAGTATAGCTGAATCACTAGGGAAAGCCAGGATTCTCAATCTTGACTTTTATTTCACACATGAAGCTTTAAAATAAATGTCAGTGCCTCACCCTCATAAATTATTACTTAATTGGTCTGGGGATAGGAACCCAGTGATATTGGTATTTTTTTAAAAGCTGCCTGGTGATTTCAGTGTGTAGTCAGAGTTGCAAAACACTAACCTAGCACAGCATATTATTGAGAGCTTAGCTTTGTCCTCCAATTGTACCTTATCAGTACAAAGAAATGGTAATGATTATGTAGTTTGGAAGAACTGTTTAAGACTTATTGTACTCCCTCTATTCACTACGCATTTCCTTACGTATGCACACCCTGTTCACCTTGGTGATCCTGCCTGCCCATTTATTGGCTTTTGTCTGCTGGACTGTTTCAGTACATAGGCTGGGTGATATAAGAGGTCTTCTGTTTTCCCTCTGCCAGCACATTTATGTTTAGATAAGATTGCTATTAGCAGGCCTTTGCTGATCTTGTATATCATCTTTTAAGTGGTTGTTCAGTTATTATGATATTTCCTATATTCTTATCACCTACACTATATTAGGTTGTAGTTGATTAGGTTTTATCAAACCTGGTTCAGTAGATTTTGTTGAATGCCTGTTGTATTCATTTTATATAATGATTGGTTTAATAGTACTTGTGGAAATTGCTGTAGAAAATAAGTTTATGGTTCTAGGTATTTTCATGTAGTCAAAAATTGTATGACTAGATTCTGATCCACCTTGCTGTATTTATTATTATAATTTAGCCTCCCTCCATTTGCAACCCAAGCTATATTATTACAATGAAGTATCATCACAAAAATAAAAATGGGGCCAAAGGCATACATATGCAGAAAAATGAAGCACAAAAAGAAAAGAAATACAGAAAAAGTTTAACTTACTTTAAGAAACATAAATGCATATAGTTTTACATATGAATTAGCAACAATTTTCCCACTGAGGTCTTACCTTATAGATACAATTTATGTGTATTATTTTTATTGGAATTTTGTCTGTATTTTTTTCCAGTGGTATTTTGAAAGAGCTGAAACCAGTTCCTGTTGTGAAATAGACACTCAATAATAAATATTAGTCAAATAATTACTGAGTGGATTGCTTTAAATATGAGTGTGTGCACGCATGCCCATATGCACACTTAACAAAGATGTGGTGAAACGCACACAGTAATAAATGGATGACAGGAGCCTAAATTTGTGAAATTTCTGAAGAGCAATCCATGTTTGTTAAGTATTTATTTTATTTGAATTATTTATTTATATTTCTAGAACCGTGCTCTAAGGATATAATCAGTGAAGTGCAGATTTATAGAAAGAAAATTGTTTATAGATTGATATAAGGGAATTATAAGGGAAACAAAAATATTGACTGTTAAATAAAGTATGGCGTTTATCATTTCTCTGAAGCAGAGTAAGTAATGTGCAAATGCAGTAGTAGTACAATGCTATACAACTGGAGGTTGCATAACAGCATGATCTCAATTTTGTTAAAATTGAGAAAAAGAGGCAGATAAATTATTAAACCAAAGGGTTATTAATAATTACACCTGGATGGTGAGAACAAGATTGCTTTTAATTTTTTCTTTGTAACATTATGAAAAACATGGAATTTATGTATGAATATCTATTACTTTGTTAATTAGAAAAAATAATTTATTTATACATTTTTCCAACTCTGAGGATTTATTAAAGACTCTATTGCAATTCAATCTCCATGAGGGCAAGATTTTTTATCTGCTTGGTTGATTGGTAGATTCCCCATGCCTAGAGCAATGTTTGGATAAAGTACCACTTATAAGTTTTTTTATTGTTGTTCAATTACAGTTGTTCCAATTTTTCCTCATGGCTCTCCCCTGCCCAACCCTCCCTGAATTTTTGATATGCCTCCCTCTCTAAAAGTGATTTTAAAGCATTAAATGCAAGAGGATTGAGTACTTCCTTTTTTTGTAGAGTTGAACAATTAAGTCATCCATCAGTAAGTGTTAATTAAGTGCCCATTTATACCATGTCTTCTGAGGAGATCTCACTGAGGAGAAACTACTTTCTGATGGACTGAACACGATCTTTGTTCTCTATATTTAGAGTTTGCTTGGTGGTGAGGGAGTTGGCCAGCACACGGCACACACAGATTCTAATGCATGTGAGATTTAAAATGATTATGATGGAAATCTTTTACTCTCAATAACTGCCTTTAGGATGGCCCTGTGTCCTCAGATTTAAAAGAAGAAAATCATAATTAATCAATTAGCAATTGCTGTTATCTGGTTAACCGATGAAAGTGGTTTTTGTTTGCCGTTTATAGAGTACAAATAGAGTATAAGAATAGTCACAGATTTTGTTAACATTACTGTTGGTGTTAGAAATGTATTGTAAAAGGACAATTGAATAATGAGACAGCACTGTGTTGTGCTTCTTTGTAATTTACTAAGGGAATGTTATTTGTGGAAATAAATATGTGCCTTATTTAAAATTTTACCTCTTCTGCATATTTTCTCAAAAAGAAACTAGAAAATGAAGGACTTAAGGTAAGTCCTGAAGTAATATAATAATAATGTTTATGTTGTAATATAATATTAAATAAGATAATATTAATGTATACAGTGATGTGGCTGTTTTACATGGAGCTCTTGCTTGCTTTATTTTTTTTCTCTAGGATACAGAATTTCCTACGGATATGCCACCGAATCCAAATCTGTATTCACGTAAAGAAAATAATTTTCCAGAAAAACTTGGCTACAGGCTGAAGACCATATTTAAACTTCATGAACTTCCAGTGAGCTGGTAGGATTCTTGATGTTTTATTGATGCCTTTGAGACTTCATTGCCATGTCTAAATTGTGGTGCTCCTGCAGTCATTTATGGTTGAAGTGGTTTGCTCCTAGCCTGTTTCCACATTGCTTATCAGAACAGTGAAAGAATCTGCTTATAGCTGTTGTAAAAATTTTAAGACTAATTGGTTTAGGCACTTGGTGGCTGTACCCACTTAAGTGAACTATTGGGTGTATTTATTGTAGAGGTCGCGGTTCTGGCTTAAAGCACAAATCACTTTTTAGAGAGATTTTTAGGATTTATTTTAAAGGTAAGATCTCAGCAAATGTGCAACTCATTTGTTTATTTTACTTACATTTTAGCAATATGTGTATATTTTTATCATTAACAAATCATTAGTTTTATTCATTCTGAGGACCATGGTTTTGTGACCCATACATAATTGCATTGGTTTAAAGTCAAAACTTATTACTTGGTATTTATTACAAAGCATTTTTTTATGAATCTGCATATTTATATTCATAGAAAACATTTTAAATTTTGTAAAAGTCTTACTATTACCCAGAATTTAGAGAAAATGTTTTTGTGGAGAATCTATATGTTCTATGATATAGGTCTGTGGTACATTAAAATATTAGTAAGTGGTCAGGTTTCTTAGATTATCAAGGATATATAATTTTTATTATGGTCTAGGTGAGTAATATGATTTTCTTACATGAGTTCATATAATCTCAAGTTTATGTCATCAATTTTCATTAATGTAAGGTTTGTACAAAAATGCATGGCAAACGTTATGTAATTGCTTTTGTTATGCTTAATGAGAACAACGTCTCAAGGTAAGATGTTAACCAGCTATAAAGCCTCACATATATTGATTTACCTGTGGTACTTCTTTTCATTCGCAAAGATTTCTCTGCTCTTGATGACTATGTGTAATCTGCTTTCTGATTTGATAAGTTTCATGTAGCAAGAATACTGTCGTGATACCTTACTTCAGAGTGTGGCAGATATAATCTTACCTGCCATGATCAAAACTGGTAAGTTAATGAATGGGAAATTGTTAGTAAAGGGAACCATAAAAATGGATACATTCACACCTTCTGTATTCTATTATGACTTAGTGCATTTGCATTCACGTGCCAGTCTTTTGATATAAGGCCATGGCATTTCCTTTGATTAAGTAAGTGTTGATTGGAATTCTACACCATGTTACTTGCACAAACTATACCAGTAATGCATCACCTACAACTTCAATTTTGTGGATCTTTTAATCAGAAACAAGAACCTCATGTCACTTGGCAGATGATCTCCCTACCTTTCCATAGCAATAATTTTTATGGACAATAATTTTCCTTGTCACACTAATATTACATCACCTTGATCAATCTTTGATTACCTTACAACAGCAAACACATCTGGCCTATATGGAGATTTAAGAACAAACTCCCCCCCCCTTTTTTTAATTTAGTAAGGAAAGATATTTTGACATTTTATTATTTGTCATAATGTCAACAGTTGAGAAGTATAACTCCCAACAATATCACTAGTTTCTATACTTTTTGTGGGTTTTTTATTATTGTTTTCTTTTTAAAGTTACTTTATTGTTGTTCAATTACAGTTGTCTGCATTCCCCCCACCACCAATCCCCCGCAACCCAGCCACACCCACCTCCCTCCCTTGTTCCCACTTCCCCCTTGGTTTTGTCCATGCGTCCTTTATGTAGAACAAACTCCTTTGACTCTTTGTGATCCTGGACTCTGGTTGGGTGCGGGGAGCAGCCTGTGCTGCTCTGCTTGGTGTCCGCTGAGAGCTCAGAGGAGTGAGCTCAGCTGGTGTGTCTTACAGACAGAACGAGAAAAGCTGGTCAGCCCAACGAGTAAGCTACGGGAAAAGCTCATATTAAATATAAGCGTGGAGGAGAGAAGAAGGAACCATGTAACTCTTTGTTAGAGACAAAATCTGGATTTTAGGTTAATTAATGTACCGCCTTTGGAAAGACAGCTGCCCTGATAACCTCTACTGCAACCCAGGGAGGCATTTCTCTGCTCCAGTCTTCACTAGTGAGGCCATTAGGAGAGATGACTCTATTATTATGAGTTAGGTGGAAAAAATCACTACTAGAAAGAGTAGACACTAATCTAGAGTAATGTAGCTTACAGGGAGATTAAGCTATGACTTTGGGACAAATCATTTACTTGGGCCCTTTTTTTTCTTTTCCTGTTTTTTATATCCAGTTGTTCTATGTTTCTACTTTCTTATACTGCTATTTTTTGGTGGGGGGGCGGTTATTTTTGCTTTTTCTCAACTTATTTTATACTATTTCTTTCTCTTATCTCCTGTTCTATACTAGCAACCATTAAGTAGCCATTATGTAAAATTTAATTGTAAATTTTTCGTGTTTTTCAGATAATTTTTTAAAAATTTATTTTTGTTTGGTTACAGTTATTCTACCTTTTTGCCCATTGCTCACCCCTACCCTACCCCCTACTCCCGCAGTCAACCTCCTCCTATTGTCCCTCCCCATGGGTCCTTCATTCATGTTCCTGTGCTTGCCCCTTCCCCTTCTTTCCCCCATTATATCCTTCACCCCTCCCCTCTGGTCACTGTCAGTTTGTTCTTTATTTCCAAGTCTCTGGTTCTATTTTGCTCATTTGTTTGTTTTGTTGATTAGGTTCCACTTATCGGTGGGATCATATGGTATTTGTCTTTTACCACCTGACTTACTTCACTTAGCATAATGCTCTCCAGTTCCATCCATGCTGTTACAAAGGCTAGGAGCTACTTCTTTCTTTCTGCTCTGTAATATTTCATTGTGTAAATGTGCCACAGTTTTTTGATCCACTCATCTACTGATGGGCACTTAGGCTGTTTCCAGCACTTGGCTATTGTAAATTGTGCTGCTATGAGCACTGGGGTGTATAGGTTCTTTTGAATTAGTGATTTAGTATTCTTAGGATATAGTCCCAGCAATGGGATTGATGGATCAAAAGGCGGTTCCATCTTTTGTTTTTTGAGGAAATTCCATACTATTTTCCATAGTGGTTATACCAGTTTGCATTCCCACCAACAATGTACTAGGGTTCTCTTTTCTCCACAACCTCATAAGCACTTGTTGTTTGTTGATTTATTGATGATGCCCATTCTGACTGGTGTGAAGTGGTACCTCATTGTGGTTTTCATTTGCATCTCTCTAATGGCGAGTGATGTTGAGCATTTTTTTCATGTGTCTATGGGCCCTCTGTATGTCCTCCTTGGAGAAGTGTCTGTTCAGGTCCTTTGCTCATTTTTTAATTGGGTTGCTTGTCTTCCTGGTGTGGAGTTGTGTGAGTTCTTTATATATTTTGGAGATCAAACCCTTGTCCTAGGTATCATTGGCAAATATATTGTCCCATACAGTTGGTTCCCCTTCCATTTTGTTGATGTTTTCTTTAGCCTTGTAGAAGCTTTATATTTTGATGTAGTCCCATTTGTTTATTCCTTTTTATATAGTCCTTACCCTAGGGGGATGTATCAGTGAAAATATTGCTGTGTGGGATATCTGAAATTTTCCTGCCTATGTTTTTCTCTAGGACTTTTATCGTACTGTTCTCTATTCTTTTCTTTTTTTCTAAACTATTATTTGTCTTTTCTACATTATATATTTTTTCTTTTTCTTTTTCTCCATTTTTTAAAAATTTTATTGTTGTTCAAGTACAGTTGTCTGCCTTTCCCCCGCACCTCTCTCCACACCCCAGCCATCCCCACCTCCCTCCCGTGATTCCATGCTCCCCTTGGTTTTGTCCATGTGTCCTTTATAGTTGTTCCTGAAAACCCTTCACCCCTTTTTCCCTCGTTCTCTATTCTTATTTTAAAAACTAAATCACTCACTTCCTCCATCCCACATACATGCACAGAAGCTTGGTAGTTTATAGGTCTTTAATACAATGCTCATTGACTCAATTATGCTTCTTTATGGATGTTTTATTTTAAAGTTTTATTTTATAATGACTTGAATTTATTGACTTATTTTTGTTTCTCTTACTATCAGTAGACATAAAGTTCTTCTCCTATGTTATATAGGTTCATTAATTTCATCAATACAACAGTAATACTAATGACAATGATAATGAAAGAATATAAGTAATAACAATGAACTGTTTTACTAAGTGTCTATAAATTTTAGGATTTAGCTGCTTTGACACTATCTTTGACTTTTGTATTTCTGTTAAGCAATTGTTATTTCCCCCAATCTCTCTCTCTCTCTCTCTCTCTCTCTCTCTCTCACACACACACACACACACACACACACATACACACAGGCCCTCACACACACAAATAAAGCTCAGAATTACAGAGAAAGAATTTGCATCAGGTCCAGTTAACTCAAAAGCAAACTATAAAACAATTGATAACCCACACAATATTTAAAAATTACCAAATAGTCTCTATTTTACACTGACTATACGATTTTGCCAGTAATGTACAACTGTATGACCTATGCATTTGACTAAATTACTTTTTTTCCCCTGATAAACATGGCCTAGAAAAGTTGCTTTAAACTTAAACATTAAAGTAATTAATTATATTTAAGTGCAGAATTTATGAATTATATGAACATAAATTATTCATATAATTACATATTATATGAACAATTGTTCATGGGAATTATATGAACATAAATTTTCCCTGGAAACCCCAATTTATTAAAATTCATTTTTGCTGTTTTTCTAACATGTTTATAAAAAATAGATGAATATTAAATATCAGATAATTTAAAAATTCCTAATGTTTTACTAATTTACATTTTTATAATGTACAAGTTTATAGGTCAAGGAACCAGAAGAATTGTCAATAAAATTAGTTAAAGATAGGCTTAAGTTTTGCTTTCAGTAGATGGTCTCCTAATTTTACAGGATTGTTCTCCTCAGCCTAGAAAATGTTCTCCAGTAACTCCCATCACTTAAGAAAAAGAGTCTCTTAACCAGACAACCCCCATCAAACCCATTTGAATTCCTCAGAAGCTGCTTTGCTCATTTTTGTTAAAAGGGTTGGCAGGAGTGCTGACTGAGTTAGCAGCTTCCACTCTTCCTTCCCATTCCCCCTCCAGTGGGGTTACCTCTCTTCCTCTGCCCTGAAAATAGTCTTCTCCATCATTTGCCACTTATGTGCCTGCCACCCATAGTCACTATGTGCTGTCATTTTCTTTACCCCTCAGCTGCAGTCAGCACGGCCAGCCACCCTGTTTTCCTGTGCTGACTCCCAGTGTTCATAGGGGTCCTGGCCTTGCTGCTGACTCGCAGCTGTCCTGCCCAGAATCCTCAGAGTGCTGCTCCTCTTCTGCCACAGGTCTGGTCCATAGATTGCTCTGGGGCTCAGCCTCCCAGCTTCATCTTCTCACACTCTACACTTTGTCGAGCAGCCTCTTGCAGTCTCGGGCTTTAAGTATATTCCATGTGTTGCTAATTCCCATGGTGGTAACACTACCATCATCAACTCCCCTAAGCTTCAACATCTACCTAATAGGCTTCTCCGAAGTAGGTCAGAAAGAACTCTTCCTTTCTCCCAGAAAACCAGGTCTTCTAATCTTCCCCATTTTTGCAAAAAAGAAAATGTGAACTTAGGTGAATTTATTGGAGTTAAAAGCCTAGGAGTCATTTTGATTCCTTTTTTTTCTCACCCTGCAATTCTCACAATTAAACCTGCCAGGAGGTTTGATAGGCTCTTCCTTCAGAATATATTCACACTTTTCCACTTCCCTCTATATTACTATGGTCATCTTTCCTACTATAGCAAAAGCCTATTAATTCACTCTACCCTACCCCACAATAATTCACTAACTTAACAGTAGCCAAATGAATTTTTTTGAAAATGTAAGTTAGATAAGATTTCCTGCTTTAAGTACATAATGTCTTCCTCTTGTCTCAAAAAATGAAATTCAGATTTCTTACTGTGGCCTCCCAAGCTCTGTCAGTTGACACTGCTGCCTGCCTCTCTTTGCACTGGCCACATGCTCTTCCATCCTGCATTGCCCAGCATCTTGTGCATGCTGCCTGGAAAGGAGTTAGGTTTGTGCCAATATTAGTCCATTCACTTCCACAGAAGCAGACACCGGATAAAAAAATAAGTGGCTAAGTAGATTTTATTTTAATTTTTTAAAAATATTTTATTTATTTATTTTTAGAGAGGGGAAGGGAGGGAGAAAGAAAGGGAGAGGACCATCAATGTGTAGTTGCCTCTTGCATATCTTCTACTGGGGACCTGGACTGCAACCCAGGCATGTGCTCTGACTGAGAATCTGACCGGCGATCCTTTGGTTTGCAGGTCGGCACTCAATCCACTGAGCCACACCAGCCAGGGCCTAAGTAGATTTAAATGTAAAACAAATCAGACAGTATTGAAGTGTAATTCTTTTTTACCATGGGTGAATGTAATGATAATTTCTTGGCTGTGAATTTTATATTTTCAAGAAACCAGTAGTTATATTTTAAAATATGAGTCTTTAAATTAAATACTTAATTCTTTCCATATAATTTATCAAATTTAACTGGTATTTTACAATGAATATTTGTAGTCAGCTTGAATTATATTGTAATTTTATGATATTTATGTCCCCCAAATAAATAAGCAACTATGAACAAAGTGTACATTTAACTTTTGAATTATTGAAGGTAAAGAACTTATAGTTTCTTGAAGCTTTGAGAAAATTCTCTATAGGAGGATAATAATTACATGCAGATAAAAATATTTTTAATCATTACTTATCAGTGGTGAACAGAATAATTTGAAACATTTTCTACAATATAAAGATATTAGCTTTATTTTGTAATTTACTATCTGCTTATTTGGCTGTTTACTCTCAAGGTACTAATGTATACAGTTAGCTTCCATTAAATAATGATAATATTTATGCCATTAACTTTTAAAAAGGAAGATGTACATGAATTTACAGTAAATGTAATCATACATATTAATGACCTATTTATTTTGGGGGGCATATTTCATGAATAAATAGATCATCTAATTAGGAGAGTATATCTTTAATATATTTCAGATTGTCTTTAGTGCCCTTGCATGTATCTGTCTTCAGCTTTAAATTAAATTTGTTTAGAGTTTTTGGGTTTGTTAAGCAGCTCTCATCTTCTAGGTGTTCTGATTTGTTTTTTGGGTCAGCTTACAGCTAAAATTATGGAGAGGTCTCTTCATTGGTCACAGATAATGCAGAAAACGTTTTCAATTCCAGTATTTCATGGACCCAGAGAGAGACCTATAGTTGCCCTTCCAGGTTATAATGGTTTTTCATTCTATTTTAATTATCTAGATCCATGGTAATAACTGCAGTGACCTCCAAGAAGGCATGTTGGACATATTAAAATTATATATGGAAATTATGTACAGTGCCAACAAAATGAAACTATTCTTATCTTTTAGGACATAGTTTCAATTTTTGAAAAAAAACGAGTCTTTCAGTTTTTGCACAAAATTTTTCCTGGAGCATATTATTATGATAAGGCAAGTCAAATTTCCATGGAATGACAATACAATAATAATTTCCAGGAAATACATAAGTCATCTCTCACGCCACCTTGTTGCTTAGCTACATATTATTTCCTATTACCTACTATGTAATAGAAAAGGAGATGTAAGTTAAAGGCACAGGTTAAATTTTATAATGCAGAATGTCAATGAGGATGGATTAGGACCATTACCAACATAACTCTTTTTTCTCTTTAACAATTTATTTAGTATTTCAGGCTACGTTATATTCACACATGTACTTACAATTCAGTTTAAATACGTAGAGACAGAAAGCCTTGAAAGACTTGATGAAACACCAGTAGTAATCAGTGGTTCTAGTAATTTTTGCCATTACCCGAGGGGCTGGCTCACCTAATCTTGCTGAGACCTTGTCTTTAATCCACGGTAAAGTAGATGCATGGAGAATGGTATCTCATAACTTATTGACTCTCTGCTGTTCACTATTATATGGTGAATGGGTTGTAAACATCAATACTTGTACTCATAGGTTGAGACCTTAAAACAATTTTGGCATTTTTTTCATATGGCTATGGCTAAAGGTGATGTTATCATGTTTATTTTAATTATTACATTTTATATCAATAGTGTTTTATAATCAAAGAGTAAGTAATAAAATTTTTATTAGACTTACACACCCAACATACATAACAATATTCTTTAAATTCAACTTTAATTTAAAACTACTTACATTATTGCAAAGCAATGACTGTAGATTCAGCGTACCTCATAAAACAGGACATGTTAACATTCATGTCTTGTGAGCACCTCAAACTTAGCAGATCTCAAAGCCAGTTAATTAATTCCTTCTTTCCACCATCCCTTTCCTCTCCACTCTCACCTTCTTTCCCCATTTTTTAAAATGTTATTATCATACATATAGTCACCTAAGATGATCTGTGCATAAGTCCTCCTTATGTCTTACTCTCACATTTAGCCAGTCATTTAAATCTGTATATTCTACATCCAAAATGAATTGTACAGCCATTCATTCTGTCAAAGTGGATCATTTGCCATTGAGGCTTCCCCAACAACTCCCTAGCTGGTCTCTCTGCCTCCAGTTTCTCCAACTCAAGTGTATCTTCTCTACTACCATTGTGGTAATCTTGTTAGAGTGCCCTGTCTTTTTTTTTTTGCTATAAATTTTTTAATTATACAGAAAACCCTCAAGACATACTTGGTTCTTCCCAATCTAGCTTGAACCTCTTTCCAGCTCTGTGGCATGTCCTCATGTCTATATTGCTATGTTCTAGACTCTGAAATCTTTTCCCATGTTCACGTCTCGGCTCTTATTCTCTTGGCTTGAATGCATTTACCTCCATTTTCTATTTACAAATACTCAAGTAACCTATACAAATCCCATCTATAAATCAAACCTCCTTTCTGTTCTCTTGGTACTAGATGTCAGTACCAAGATATACATAAAATGGGGGTACATAAATAAATTGAATCCCAATTTATGTATGTGTTGATGACTCCCAACCCTCAAGGACTCTTGAGGGCATATATCATGTCTCTTTATGAATAGCCTCTTACATACAGGAAGTGCCTATTGTGTGCTGAAGGAATGAGTGCATAGAGTGAAAATACTGTGTGCAGTTATAGTTCCATAAATATCTTTTAATCTAAGATAAAATTTAAATTAAAATTTAAATTAAAAATTATATTATCCACTTAAAATGTAGGTATTGCCCGATGCTACCTTGCTCTTTTAATTTAGTTTAGCTTAAATGTCCAATGATTTCTGTGAATATCTGTGATCTAATTTTTCTGCTCGCAGTCATAACCATAGGTAGCATACTCTGTGCAAGTAGGGCAGCTGTAAACCCTACACTAACAGTAACTAGAGTTACCTCTGGCATACAGTCAAGGCCAAGTTCTCTCATACTTGGCAACAAGTATGAAATAAGCCACTTATATGCCTAAATTTCTAGGTTCCTAACTCTTGCTTGTCTTCCATTCTGTAGGGATTTTTTCTCCCCAGTTCCTAATCATATGATTTTTTAAAGCATTCCTAAGACTGTCACTGGATTCCTGATTTTTCTTTTTTCTCTCACCCATTTGGTCTCTTTGATTTGTTTTTGAATTCTGACAGCTGAGTAACTTCTAACCCAGACCTTCTCGACCTGCATCCTGGGTTTTTGTGCAGCCACCTCCCCAGTCCATGCCTCTCCCTGTCCTATCCCATTTTCTTGGCAACTGTGTTCCACGTTGTTCTTCACTTAAGGAGTAAGAATATACCTGTCAAACCTGAAGAATGCTTTTATGGAGAAATTCAGCCACAAATATAAATTTAGAATATATTGCTTATTCTGTGATGAGTCCATGAATTTAGGACTGTTCAACTGGTGAAGGTTATATGAGAAGGAAAATTAGGCATTATAGTTAATTTTGATAGATGAATATCCTAGATATGGGTCACAGATTGGTAAAATATCATACAAATTGTGTTCCTTTTTTCAGTTAAATCAACATGGAGGAGGGAGGGCATTGATTTGGTGAAGACCAAGGACATGATTAAGTGATATTGCTAAAACTTGGAGCTAAATGTGAGAGGAAAATAAGTGGTCTGGAATTGGGACAAACACACCTTTCCTGGTTTTCTTAATTCATTAAGTAATTGTATATTAAATTCCTACCATGTGTCAGACCCTGTTCGAAAGTAGTGAGAGAGAGAGAGAGAGGGAGGGAGGCCTTGGGTTTATGTTTATCACTGCATCAGTAAGACCTAGAGACCTAATTATAGACTATGGAACTAAAAGAAATAGGTGGAGGAGGATTGGCCTTAGGGCGAGGTTGCAGAAAACAGAGCAAGAGGAATCCATTGGTCATAAAAACTGGGAATAGAGATTAAATAGTTTACATTTACTCATGGTGTTCTTTCTGAATATTTTCCTCTGAAGAGGTTATGGGTGCCTGAGTAAGAATGTGAGCCTGCTAGTTTCCAAATAGCTCCAGCTCCTAATCACATCAAGGGATCTATGAAAGGAGCAAAGTGTGTTTCAACTGTGTGTGTTGAGGGTATTGGGAAATATTATTTAAGATATGTAATGTAGGCTTTCCCTATACAAACACATGGTAATTCTGGGCAAGAGGAAGAGCACTAGCTGGCCTGTGTTCAAATCGTGGTTCTGCTACCCTGTGACTTTGGTCAAGCTACTTAACCTGTTTATCCCTATTTCTTTGCATTATCCCATGAACATGGACAAAGTGTTTAACCTCAATATACCTCTATTCTGAAAAAAAAAGAGAATTATTTTTATACCTACACAACAGGGCTGTTGCTATCTTTAAGTGAAATAATATTTATAAATAAGGTAGCACATTATATGTACTAAATGTGTTTATTTAATAATAAATAACTTAAAGGTCTAAGAGGAATGGCTAAATTATATCATTACTATTAGGAAATTACTACAACTACAATAAATTTCATTTTGGTAAGGGGTGTTTTATATTTCAAGATAACAGAATTTTATATTTAAAAGGTTTTAGAGTTTACTAAAGAATTTAACCATATGAAGTTTAAAACTTAAAAAAAGTTTTACATATTTTCACCTCAGTAGTTTAAGGAATTAAGAAATGTCATGATCTTATTCAAAGAGAGAGAGAGACAGAGAGAGAGACACCGATTGTGACTGAACCAGCAACCTGGGTATGTGCCCTTACCAGGAATGGAACTCTCGACCCCTCAGTCTACGAGATGATGCTCCAATAGCTGGATTGCCTTCCAGCATGGTATCTGGCTTCCGAAGGTTAGGAAGCAGAAATTGCTTCTCTTCTTAGCATGTGGGCTCTGGGCCTAGAAGTCCCAGAGTGGAGATTTTTGTTGCATTTTATTGATGAGTCTCAGACTAGCCAAGATTCAAGGGGAGGAAAATAGGTACCTTTTGATAGATGGAGTGCCATGTGCACACAGTGAGAGAAGGAATTTTTGAACTATTTTTGAATGTTATCTACCCAGTCAATTGTGCTGATTTTAATTAGCTACCTTTATTTCTGAATATGTCATCTTTTTTCTTGCTTTCAAGTACTGTAGAGTCTTTTGCAACTGTTAAATCACTTGTATTTTTAATTATTATGCCCTTCAAGAAGGCTTTCTTGACTCAACACATTTAAATTACCTTCTCTTTCCATGGGATCGCCAAAAGTGGTAGTCATTTTTTTTTATTAAAGCATATACCAGTCACCCACTTACATGTCTGAAAATCTGAATCTTCTACTGGTTACCAGCTTCTTTGGGGAAATGACCAGACCTTCCTTGCCATCGAATGCTAATGCATAATATAGCTGTGACATGTAGTTGGCATCTAAAATATGGTTGCTGGGTAAAGGAATGAATTAATGAGTAAATTTCTAGATAAAAGGCAGTTTGAAGGTTTTCTGACTAAATCACATGAAGCAGAGATATGCCAAAAAGGGAGGATTTTAGAAGACTCTTCTGATAGAGATATAAATTACCTAATTTCTCAACCTTAGACATTTTTTCCCTAATCACACCCTGTGCCTAATAAAATTTTAATAACATGGATATACGGTATATCTGTTTGAATATTATGGCTGTTTAGAGGTCCACGAATCATTCTAATATCAAATTTTTCTTTTCACCAACCAGTTTTTGCCTCTTTGCAAGGGGGCAATAGTGCTCTCATTGAGAGTGTGTGGGTTAGGCAATGGGGAAGACATTTCAGTGTCGATTCCTTCAAAACAGATAGGGTTTGGGTTTTGCTCTTTGGTTCTTGTCCCTATGTGCATTACCATCTAATTTTTACAATCCTTCCTTTTAGTCCTCTTCATTCCAATATAAAAATGTTGCCCTGGCTGGTGTGGCTCAGTGGATTGAGTGCCTTCCTGTGAACCAAAGAGTCACCGGTTCTATTCCCAGTCAGGGCACGTGCCTGGGTTTTGGGCCAGGTCCCCAATAGGGGGCGTGCTAAAGGCAGCCACGCATTGATGTTTCTCTCCCTCTCTTTCTCCCTCCCTTCCCCTCTTTCTCGCTCGTCCTCTGTCTAAAGATAAAATAAATAAAATCTTTTAAAAAATAAAGTAAAAAAAATGTCATGTTAACATTACCTTAACATGTTCTGAAAGACACCAGGTGGCAGAATGTTTGACAGTGAAGCAACCACTCCCATTGCTCCTTGTCATCCCTCATCCCCTTCAGGTATGATTCAGGCCATACTGCTGCCTGGTATTCTGAGATGAGATTGGATTTCTCATTTGGGAGAAGCCTTGTGAAACAGCTGAGAGCCCATTTATGGAAGCCGGAGGAATGTTGCAGGGAAGCTGAGGGACAAAAGCTCCAATGTCCCTTGTTTAGAGGAGATTTTCCAGTAGCTTAGTGCTGCTCTTAAAAAGAAATCATGAACTAAGAATACTTTTGTGACAAAAAATAAAGGGAAATTTTAAATGCAAGTGAATTAGTAAATTCTTTAAGAGTTTAAAAAATAAAATGTCAGAATAGAAACATAAGACATCTTTAAGTTCCAGTCAAGGAAAATTTCTAAGAAATAAAATTGAGAGGTATTAAATAAAATAAATCAATAGATAAAATAGTTAAAAAGAAGAAACCAGAAAATAGAAAAGTTAATATACAAGGTTAAAAATAAGAACGGGTTATAGTGTAAAAAATGATGACAGAGATGTTTTCTTTCTGTATCTTATAAACAAAAATATTTGTTAGGAAAAGATATGACAGGTGGAAATAGGGAGACTAAAGATAAGAGATACAGTGAACTGGTTGAAGTTGGAAAAAAGAGTAATTTAAAACAACCAGCTCAAATCAAAGCAGTTGAAAATACCTCCCCGCCCCCCCGCAAAAGATAAGGTGCTGCTGGGTGATAAAATTGTACATTCTACAAAGGTGTAAGAAAACAAGTTAGAAAAATGGCCAGGGGCACGCAATAGAGAGTGAATAAAAACCGTAAGGTATCGGTGAGGTGGAATCCTGGCTAAATGCCCCTAGTAAGATGTCCAAGATGCACATCTTCATAAAAGCCTCTGAGCAAACCACACTTTTCTTTCACCCTGACCTGTCGCTGAGACATAGACTTGCCCTTGTCGGCCCTCTGGACACGTCCATAGACGGGAATGTGCTCACTGTCCCAGTCCTTCCCTCTCAGGCTTGCGCCACAATACAAGTAAACACGTATTTTCATGCAGGGAAGAGCATGCAAGCCCTGATATGCGTTCAAAATATCATTTGTGTCATGGACATTTTAGAAATCCTTACTATATATGGAAACAAATGTTTTATATAATCATATCTTTCTATTTGACAACTGCAACCTTTAATTTTACCTGGGTTGTACAGATTATATATAACATCAATTTAGATTTAAGGAGTGATGTTATAGCAGTAAATGGAAAGGAGGTATCAGTTTCACATGTACAATGTCCTGACTATGAAGTGCAGTGGAACTGAGATTTACATGTCATCGACATACTTTCTTTTTATAGTTATACACTCATACAGATTTTTATTTTGGCAGTTGTTTGGAGATATTGAGTAACATTTTGCTATACTATGTTATGATCATATCACTCTGCAAGACTTACTCTACCACACAGATATATTTTATTAGCCTTTCTTGTATTTTGAGAGGTTGTATGGTTAGAATGTTGGTATTGACAATATGGATTTGTCAGCAGCATTATATCTGTTTTGGAAAACATAATGAAGTACTTGTTTGGATAGGGTGAAGGGCTTAAGGATAATGAGGACAGTTTTGAATTGCAGGAGAAATAACTAAATATTCCATAATCATGTACAACTTTTGGCAACTTTGTAAGTTTAGAGATGACTTTTAATAAGGCATATTATTATTATTTTTGACTTTTTTATTGTTGTTCAAGTGCAGTTGTCTCCATTTCCCCCCGCCTCCCCCGGTCACCCCACCCATCCCCACCTCATACCCTCAATCCCTTTGACCTTGTCCTTGAGTCATTTACACTGGTTCCTTGATGGCCCTTCCCCTCTTCCCCATTATCCCCCCTCCCCGCTGGTTACTGTCAGTTTGTTCTTTATTTCAACGTCTCTGGTTATATTATTTTTTTTTAAATGCAAATACTTTTATTCTTTTGTTTTCTTACTACAAGAAAGAAGTTCTCCCTCTTGTTCCACCCTCAAACACCAAAGTAGATAAACACTATTAGCACTGTACGTAACTATTTTCCTTTAGAAAGTTTTTGAAAGTCCCATCCCCTACCCACTATCCCCAAACCCTATTGAGAATCATATTATAATGACTGTTTTACATTTGCTTTATGCAGCTAACACATTGTAGATAACCTTGTATGTTAACTATTCCTATTCTTTTTCAAGTATCTGAGTAGTATTAACATATAATCACCTTATCATTTTATCATTTTATAAGTAGCACAGCTGTGGTTACATTTTACGTAGTACTTTGTGTATTTATTTAATTTGAATTCCTTTATTGTTGCCATCTTGCATTTTTTCTGTTTGTATTAGATATTTATGAATACAATATATTTCTGGGGTTAAATTAACATATCAAAGCTAACTACAGCCTATTTCTATGAATTTTACTTTACCACTCATGCTTAATTTAAGCCAATAAGAACACTAGACAAGAAATTATTTATTGATGCAATAATAAATGTTTTTATTCCAAGGGTATGAAGATTACATTTTCATGACCTTAATATGAATATATATTACTCCCTACCTAATTCTCTCCTATGCCTTTTTCATATGTGGCCCCCCGTGGATCTCCTACAAGGTCACTCAAATTCATGGTGACTCAAACTCTCCCCCGTGTTACCTCCTGCCCTTACCTCAGCTCTCCCTACACTCTGGCTCATTTTGTAACTTCCTTGATGGCCATTTTAAAAACCATTTATCACCTGGGCCATGCTGAGATCCCATCTGCTACCAGCATAAGATGGGACACTTTCTATTGAGAATGACTGAAAATACAACATAAATTGGTTAAAAAGGGAAAGGGAATTATTGAATCAATTAACTGAAAAGATCAGAAGCAGGAGGCACATCAGATCCAGCTTGACTTCACTATTTTTCTGTTATGTCATTTGCATAAGCATGGTCCTCAGGCCCCAGGCTCTCCTTTCACAGAGCAAGGTGATGGAAACAGTTCTAGACCTCACAGTCTTTCCCAGAGCCATCCCCTGACAGAGAGAGGGTCTCTGTCCATGGATCCTCAAAGGTAGAGAAAAGACGCTCTCTTTCCTGCAAGCTTAGGCAAATGCCTGCCTGTGTTTCATTGTCTGATTGTGTGAACTGCCATCCCCGAGGTGAAAACCGTGACCTTGGAGAATGACTGCTGTCTTGACAGAAAACAATCAGGACTTACTGTTAAGGTGGGGATGGTATCAGTCCACACTGCTGATAATAGAAAAGGGTAGCTCCTTAAAAAAAAAAAAGCCTGGCTGTTGTTTCCAGAGAGAAAAGGAGTGGATGCCAAACAAGTATCAACCTAACTGTGCAGGTTTCTGTCTCCGCCAGGCTTTCCTGATAATCAGCGCCACCTTCTCCCTGTTCTCCAAGTTGTATGTTCCCACGTGTCCTAACTAGTGTCTCTGGGTGTTGGCTCTGTTACTTGTTTTAAAGGTTCTGTTTATATAATATATATCATTGTGTAAGAAAAAGAAAATTACCACAGGCTGTTAGCCATTTGTTTGGCAACATTTATCCAGTGCACTGCAGACATGTCCTGGTGAGATCAGCAAAGAAAACACTTTCCAGAATGGTTGTACGCATTCATGAAATGATCTACATAATAGTACATGACATGACTCCTGGAGCATATGTGTTAGGCAGATGCTAGTCTTTCATTTCTGCCTGTTTGCAGTCTTCATCCTCTTCCTCTGACAGGTCTTCTGCTCCTCTGGCTGGTCCTCCTCTCGTTGAAGTGTAGTAACCTGAGGTGGGGCCTTTATTTCCTGTGAACATATCTTTAAGACATTTTGCCTACTAAGCTGCACCTGTACTACTACCTCTGTTGACACCTTTGATTTCTGGTGCATAAACTTTGCAGAACTATATGTGGATTAAGTGAGAAACATATCTGTCATATAGAAAGTGTTTAATACAATATGCTTATGTCTAGCTATAGTTAATATGTAGTGTTATTTATATTCCTAATAGTTGGATATATTTCTGATACAAAGAGCTCATGTATTGTTCATTTTATTGCTAATGATTAAATATTTGATGTATCATTTAGTGATGTTAAGTTGCCATTCAAATAATTCTGGTTTATAAGAACTTCGCAGTGATGATAATAGAGTTTTAACTTTAATTATGAAAGTCTTGAAAAAATTACTTTTGACTAGTAAGTATAAAAAATACTAAATGGTGTATTTGTGTATAGGAACTTGTGAGTGTAAGGACTGATATAAGAAGCTCAACTTTATTCCCAATTCCTACCCATCACTCAAGGTTAATGTTAAATGTCACAACCCCAGGGAGAGCTTCCCAGATCCACAGGGGAATAATTCACATTATTCCCTTTACAGCACTGTTTCTTTTCTTCATTGTTCAAGCCTCAAAGCTCAAGTTACTTTTGACAATTTGTCTCATTCACACAAAACCACCCCATTTGGAATTCAGATGTTTACACATTGAGTTACATTCAGAATGACAGGAGAGAACATTTTTAGATGATGTTATTAACTTTTTATATCAACTAAACAAAGGTAGACAGCTCAGGCAGGGGCTGGATTTCTTGAGTAGGAATGAATTTCAAATGCTACCACTTTTGAAATATCAGTGGAGAAGATAACATGGTTGGAAGGCCAGTGTGAGGGAAAATATCATTGTTTCCAGGTCTGCAAAATATATATAGTAAATTAAATCACATAGCATCTTCTTGAACTGTAATTCTGCATTTTTGGTAGTATTGTTTTAAAGTAAATTGGTTATAAAACAAAATTTGATTTAAAAAATAAATGTCAGATTCTCCTACTACATAATTATTATTTTTCTTTAACTCCAAAGCACATTGGAAAGGACTGTTGCCACTTAGAAAGGACCTTTGTATCATGATTAGTTTTCCTCTGGAAATTTTAATCTTGATATAACAAAGCCATTGTAGCATTATATTTTAAATTAAAAATTTTCTACCATCAAGCTTAAATTATTCTGGTGATACTTTTTTTACCTTTCAAAGAATACAAAAATTATATTTTGTTTTGGGTCTCAGGTTCATTCCAGTCTCATGTTTAACAAATATATAGTAGGAGATTAGGGTTATGTAAACCAGAGGGACTAATCTATAAATAATAAAATATAAAATTATATATTTCCCAAATTCTTATTTTTAATTAAAGTATTTATAGTCACAATAATTTGATTCTAAGCTGTGTATTATTTATGAAACCCAGAAAAACACTATAGATGTGTAATATTTCCCCTCTGGACGAAAAGTGAAGTAAAATATCACATTATTGTTATACATAAGTGCAGATTATATTAGCTTGATTAGGTCAAACAGCAAGAATCATGGTTATTAACACATAAACCTCATACTTAAGAGTCTGTTATTGCAATGATGACACAGTGTTCAATGGCACTGGAAAGCCAATGGTTGTAGACATGTATATAAGAGGACAATAAACAATAAACAAACTAAATTTTAGACAATGTGATATATAAATGTACTGTTTGTACTCCAACTATGTAGTATGTCATATGATACATAAAATTAGAGAGAGAGACTTAAAACAAGGTAAACCTCAGTTATTAAATTACATTGAAGAATACGTTGTTCTCTGCACTCTAGCTTCAGAGCTCTAAACCCATGGGAGCATTGCTTTATATACAATCACTGAAGAAACATAGATAGAAGATGGAGAGCTGTTGAATAACATCAGCTGGCATGAAGTTTATCTGTATGCACTGACATTTAAATCTGTGGTCCAGTAATTTGGGGGGAAGGAGGAGCTGCCCTTGGGCGTGAGTCCAGGAAGGATGGGGCCTGGATGCCTGAGCCGAGGGGACACAGCCCGTGTTGTGCAGGCCAGGTCGACTCCAACCTGCCATCCCTAGCTGTTGTACCAAACACTCTGATAATTAGCTGAAAGTTAAGTGTCCTCCATCAGGGATCATTCCCTCATGCCGAGCAAAACATAAACGTGGTTTATGGAGGAGTTCATGGTTGCTGAGAAATGTGCCTTCCATGCAGTTGGCTTTCTTCCCAAATGAATATTTTAGTGAAAGTGTAGGCTCAATACAATGAACACTGAACTATAAAGATAATATAAAAATATGATGGTACTTACAGTTTACTTCATTAAAAAGTCAGTTCTATTTATATTTAGCCTGTCCATATATTATTTATAGCTTTTAACTTTTTAAATTCTCATAGATCTAAAGTGAAATATGTAATTTATAAAATTGAAATTACTTGTGATAGTGCAGATACAAGCCTATGCTAATTGCTCTAATAACCCAGATAATTAATTAGTATGCATTCCTAAAATGGAATGCCATTAAGTTATTTTACTATGATGGATATAATTATTTTGATAATGTAAGTAATCTACTCATTTTTCTAGATTAATTACAGATGCTGTTCTAAAGCTGTTTTAATATGATGAATTATATTAGTTTACTTATCAGCATCAAGGGTCTTTAAATGCTCTTAATAATCATATTCAAATTTTAAAACTTAGGAGTACATTTATTTTATATTCAAAATAACATATCTAAGATGATTTATTTTCTACAAAACATAACTTCTATGTAATAGTGAGATGAGCTAAATAAATATTCAAATTATTAAGTAAATAGTTTATATTGATAAAAACCCATTCTATCTTTGTAAAAGTTAGGTCTTCTTGATTTCCTAATTGGATTCGTAGCCTCCTATTAGTTTCTCCTAACTCCAATTCATCTTCCAAAGTCACTAGATTCCTCTTTCAAAACTGGAAAACCTGCCAGGTTTCTTGTTACCAAATGGTGAAAATCAGATTCCTCTGTACTTTAGCCCCGGCTTCACGTCCCAGTGTTCTCAAACGGAGTGATTCCCGAGCCTTGCTCGTGCATCTGCCCTGTCCCCTAAAACAACCAAAATGTGAATCAAAAGTACTCTTGAAATATTAACTGATTGTTTTTACCATGGCAGTTCCTTTTTCCTGTAACTTTTATCTCGTTACCTTTATCCCAGTTGAAGTAGTGTGGTTTCCTTTCTGCACTTCTGCTGAAAGGAAAAATATGACAGAAAAAATACATAGAAAGAGAAATAAGAGGGTCTTTCTTACTGAGGCGAGCTTGGGCTCTTAGGGGACAGAAAAGGCTCACAGCACAGTTAAAACAGACTGGAAACGTAGTGAGTGAAGAGCAAAGACCTGCCCTTTACCTCTGCATCCAGACAACTTTGTGGTGTCCAAGAATACAAGACATCTGGCCCTATTTCCTAGAGATAGCCCCAGGCTAGGGCTAGACAGACTACAAAAGAAAAAGGGTTGGGTGGTGTGCCCAGGCAGGCTGTGGTGAGGCTTGAAAGGTTATGCGCTGTCACAGTAGGGGAGGGGCAGGGGAAGGTGGCCCTGCAGCGAATGGCCTTTAGAAGGAAGGGTGGGAGGTATGGCAGTTAGTGACGAAGTTTGCCTGGGTGTGGTGCTGACTGCTGGTCTTCTTCGCTGTGATGAGTCAATCTGTGATGAAACTCCTGGGGAGGGGATTTATGACAGCGGAGTTCCTTTAGGAGAATCAGTCTGTAGTCAGATAAGGGGAGTTCAGAGAAAGCCTCTCCATGCATTTGCTGTTGTTCAAGTGCCAACAGTTTGAAATAATCCTATGCCAAAGAGGTATAGGGTTGTACAAATATTGCCCCCTTCCAACATTGGCTTTATGAGAATAGAGCCAAAGAGAAGGTTTGAGAATGTGAAACTCTGAAAGTGGCTTTATTCTTTATATTTGATTGAACAAATTCCTAGATCAAAAATAACTTTTCTTCACAATGTTGAAGTATTGTAAGTACAATGTCTTGAAGCTTAGGAATGTGAATGGATCTTGTCAAAAAGAGCTCATTTAAGGGTGGGGAACCTCAAAAGGTCAGAATCCACAGGTGTTTTCTCTAGTCTGATGGGTGCTTTCTAGAGAAGTGCCCAGTGCCCTGCTTTGGTTGAAGGGGAGACTAACTTATCTCATTATTCAAAATTTAATTTCAGTTAATCCATCTGTTGTGGGTGTAGATTTTGCCCCTTCCTCAGCTGTGCCTGGTGTCCTGGGGGCCACGCCCACCACGGCTCACTGCCTTCTGAGGGTAAATGTTTGCCTTCTGCCAAGGAGGGGGCATAGGCGGGCGGGCATCAGGGAGTCTGTTGGTGTAAAGTTTCAACAACTCTGCCAGTGTCCAGCTTTACCCAGTGCCCCGTATCCCCCATGTTTTTGAAGGTCTGGGAGAAGAACTGGCTTGCTTCTCGTGTGTGCTACCCCAGCAAGCTGTTTGCTCTCGGCCTTCTCTGGACTGCTGGTTTGATTAACATTCATATGCTTTGCAGTTTCCAAAATTTCATCTTTTCTCCACTGCTATTGCTCTTTTATGTTTTCTATGACTTTGTGGGATTTTTAATCACTTTATTCCCTATTTTCATTTTAGTTGAGTTTTATGGAAAGGAATTAAACATCTACAGTCAATATGTCATTTAAATTTCAATTTCTGATCAGCATCAGTGATGTTTCTGCCTTTTTGTCTCTCTATTAAAGTATTTATCTTCTTGATATTGTGAATATCAATAATAGTACAAAAATTCTGATCACATATGGTAGAGTGAATGTTTTGATTTCATTTTCTATTCTAAAAGCAGTTTAAAAATTAGAAATGAGACACCCAAAAACCATACACAGAGAAAATAAGGAACCAATTTGAGTGAAATTGAAATCAGCCCCAGCTCCCAGAAGAATACTATAAAGGCTATCTCAGGAAGGAATACAGGAAAAATGTAACAGATTGTGAAAGTAAGGGCATGAATTTACTGCAGTCTGCAGAATTTTTCAAAAGTAAACTCACTATAGAGGAAAAGCCAAACTAGATGCAGCAAAATGTATCATAAACTCTGTTGAAATAAATTCATATATATGGGTGAAAGGCTTGAAAAAATCAATAAAACACAAAATAAATGAAACTGATTAGACAAATGAAAGAAGAGCCATGATATAAATAGCAGCGAAGGTGGGTATTGATAGACTGTAAACATTCAGAATATAATGAAAGATGTGTAGCCCATATGACAGTTTAATTCTTAACAAACCCAAGCTTTTAATGAGCCGAACACCATTTTAATCTCCTTCACACTCAGAGGGTATTCTATACTGTCAGTAATTTTCCGTTGGAGTGCAACTCCAATATTATCTAGGATATTTAGAGGAAAATAAGATTTGTTTTCTAAAATATTAATACCTAGAAAGCTCATTGTTTGGAAGGAAAGGTAAGGTTTGAGTCACATTTGATGTTTCATATAAAACCATAAAGTATTTTAAACTATCATATTTCAGAGTAGAAAAACTGTTTTGATTTTACAAGAGTAATAAGCATTAAATTTTTAATTTATGTATATATAATTTATATGGTATGATAGCATATATGCTTAATTTGCATATATAACCACACTTGAGTTCATACTTTTTCCTTTAATTGCTTTCTCTATACAAAAAAAATTTCTGCTTTCATTTCCCCAGAAATGTTTGAAGTCTCTCATCCACCAAGATCCATTCTTGTGTTCTCGTTTTTATGGATTTATTTCATTTTTTTCTGCAAATAATATGAATATGAATTGGAACTTAGAAAGAAAACTTCATCACCACTGGGCCGATTGAACAATAAACCCATTTGGAGTCTTGGCATTGAGGAACCATCTCAATATTCTCCTTGGGTGCTATTGATATTGTGTGTAGTATTGATACATAGTTATCATGTTTTGAGTTTTTTAAAGATTTTATTTACTTATTTTTAGAGAGAGAGGAAGGGAAGGAGAAAGAAAGGGAGAGAAGCATCAATGTGTGGTTGCCTCCAACACCCCCTGCTGGGGACCTGGCCCGAAACCCAGGCATGTGCCTGACTGGGAAGAGAACCGGCGGGCGCCCTTTTGTTTTGCTGCATGCGCTCAATCCACTGAGCTATATCAGGCAGGGCTAATGTTTTGTTTTTGACCTGAGCTTTAGCTAAATAGTGAAAAATATCATTAGGTTTTGTTTTATTTTATTTAGGAAAATATCAATTTTAGAAACTTATTTTCCTCTAAAAGTATATGCATTTGTAAAATCCTTGTTCCAAATTTTGCTTTTTAAAACTATAAGCATTATATTTAAAGTTTGGAATACATTTAGGAAGATCCCTTCAATTGGAAGAACAAAATAAAATCTTATAAATTATTAAAATGTATTTATAGATCTCATTTCTATTTTTATCACTATCAGAATATAAATTTGTATTCCTTAATGCTTCCTTTGGTGAAATAATTTTAGAAAACATTTATAGTCATTTGAGCTTTAACTATAAAAATTATTTTTTTATTCCCTAATTTAATTACTATGTATTCTTATTTCAAAAACTAATTTGATTTGGGAAGAGGTTTGGAGACCCAAGAAAACCAACATTATGAAGATGGATTCAATTTATTGACTAAAAGTTTCACTTTACATGGGCTCAATTGATTTTATAAAACTTCAATACTATTTCATAGTGAGCTATAATTTTATTTTGTAAGTATTTTAAACCTGATAATGCAACTCTTACTCTGTTATCTTCTAATAATCCATAGTTATTTAATTGGAGCATTATTCAAACATTAGCTCTATGTTTTAATATTAAGTAATTTATATATGCAATATGTGTTCATATTTTTCCCACAAATTATAGAACTAATACACCTGGACAAGAATATAAATATCATTTGTCTCATTCATTTCCATGTTCATTGCCATGAATATAAGTAATTATTCTTAGAAATTTGATTTTCTGTGTCATATAATAAGTACCCATATGTATAAATATAGCTTTAATATATGCATACATAATACTAAGTATGAAAATATATACATGAGTTTAAATCAAATATAGTCACTCCTGTACACAAAACATAACTTGTATATGGCTTTAGGAAATGTGTACACACACTCTCTCTGTGTATATAAATAGATGTGTGTTTTCAAGGCCAGATTAAGTAGAATGCTTCGAGTCCTCGGCCCTTCCTCCCATGCCTTGTTCTTCTGCAGAGCACATTGACTATTATTATTGAGTGGTGAGGGTTAGGCTGACACTTCTCAGGCTGAAAGGCAGAAGCATTTATCTTTACTGACAAACAATTTGGGAGCATTTTCCTTGGGTTTCAAGACACTTGCTCTAACATAATTCTCATTCTCTTCTAATATTAGGAAGCACCAGCAACATTTGGCATCTTGTTAATGGATTTGCATATAATGAACCAAAAGACACTACAGGTTTATTGCAATATATATTTAAAAGTTCATGCAACAAATTACTTTTGAAATTTAAAAAATAATAAAGTGAGGATTATTTTACATACAGTTAAAAGGGAGAAATGTGATTACATTTATTCTGAATATAAATATAATATATGCTTCTATTAGAAACTATGAAAACATGAGAAAATACCAAAAAATAATATATGTAATATAAGATAATTCTATTGATATTTTGCATATATCCTTTAATCATAATTATGCCTCACATGCATTGCATGTATTTGGTGGTTGTTTGGAATCATGTAGTTTATATTTGTAGGCTTTTTGCCTAATTATGAATTGACGCAGGCACCGGCCCTCAGTGTCTGTGGCATCATGGATGAGACATGAGATACATTCACACGGACTACCAAGTCCTATGGAGGAAAAGGGCTGGCATGGCTACTCTCTCAAGAGGCAAGTGCCTCGGAGTAGCCTGGCCACTCTCTCAAAGAAGAGCGACCCAATCCTTCCCTTCACAGTGTTTTTATTGGGTTTCAATTTGCACAGGAATACAGGTGAAGTTCATTAATTATTGTCAGGCAGTAAGGATCAAACAGTAGATAATGTTCAAAGAACTAAAAAGGGCTCCCACTGAGTTGGGGTCTTATCACCTAAAAAAACTACAGAACTTGAGGAGCTAAATTCATTTCCTGCCTGAGCCTTCATAATCTAATTAAGAACATCCTCAGCAAGCAGGTTTCACAGGATTTTACATATTCCTTTTTCAGGTCTGATCATCCCGGGAAGTCTGCAGTCCCCAGTGTGGATTCCATCACCCCTTGTTATTGTCACAGGCTTGAGTTGGCCAGAGGGGACAAAAGCAGCTGGGAGATTTGGATGTCTTGCAGAGAGAATGAGGACTCAGGCTTTGTCAAAACCCAGGGGCAAGGGTCAATCACCCCCTTTTACCACAGCCCCAACTCCTTCCCTGGGGCCTCTACATGATCATGCCTGTCTTAGTTGATTCCCCCCTTGGGGAATCTTACCCATCATTGGCTAACTGATCAAGCATTGGGGGCCAGGCAAGGAGTAGAAGCAGTGCTCCTGCCAGGGAGATAAGCTTGTCTCAATGGCTTCTTGTCTGGAGGTCTCTCATTCAGCCTTAGCCATGGGGGGTTACAGTTCCTGAAACCAGGCAGGGTGGACCCCAACAATGAATGTCATTTTATGTCATTAAAATACACTAAACATCTTGCTAGCTTGGTGTTTAATAGATGCATGGCATTCTTTTCTATGTGCATTCTAACATGTAATCACCCTCTAGTGTTGGATACTTACGTTATTTTTATTTTTCTATTATAAATTACACCATTATTAACATCCATTCTCAGTCATACCCTGGTATGCATTAGCTTCAGAACTTGTCAAAACCTGTACTTGTATCATTTTGATGAGAAAAAACGCTTCAGCACTCAGCGCTTGCTTGGGGCTCCTTGCATAGGCTAGAACTTGTGTGAGTCACACCGCTGCCCTGCAAGACAAAGTGCCTCATCGTTTGGTACTTGTTGGTTTTGACACGGTTCATGAGTTCTGGAACCAACTAATGACGAGTACGAAGGCACCACTAGATACATTCTGATGCACATATATAATGGTTAGGGCTATGTTATTCTTTGTGTGCAATATAATCATGTCTTCAACAAACTCTTCTTATCTCAATTTGAGTGTTTTCTTTTTGCTGATTCAGAAGAGTAATTTTTTCTATTTTAGAAGAGTAAACTTTTCTCCTAGGGATTTACCCCAAATAATATAGAATATATGCCTAAAAATACTTGTGCAAAGTGCCACTATTACACTCAGCATAATAACAATTTACTGGAATCAACTTAAATTTGCACCAAAAAAATAGATTAAAATGGTGGGTGTTTATAACATTATAAATGTTCGTAATGATAAACATTGTAAAATGTCATCATTAAAGTAAATGACCTACAGACTTGCACATAACACAGAAGAATCCTAAAACCATGTTCATTACAGGAAGTAAGACACTTGTATTATAATTGCGATCCACGTGTTCAAGAACCTAAAAGTTTAAGCATATTAAGTAGACCCAAAAAACATAAAAAAGGCACAAATGCAACTTCCAGTGGTGACAATTACAATGCCTAAGATGAAAAATCTCAGTCAATTATGTCTATTTTTTCTTTGCATTTTTGCTAAATTCATGTCCCATTCTGAGATAAAATATTCACCCAACTTTCTTGTAATTTCTTTGAATTTTCAATTCTATATTGAAATATCACCTGAAATTTATTTTGCATGGTATAAAGTAGGATCTAATTTGTTTTTCTGTGTTATTAGTAACATTCAGAACATTAATTATATTGTCCAACATTGTAGCATTTATTTGAAATGTCAGTTTTTAACATCTATGAGTACAAGTACATATTAGTGTCAGTTTTTTTCTCATACTTCTAGTTGGCAAAGCCACATTTATTCAAGACATTTTTCTGTATCTTGATTTCATTTTGGCTTAGTTTACAATCTGTATAGTCACCCTGCTTATACTTGTTCCGCTTCTTGGTGTTATAATCTATTCCAGCAGGGAGGAAACTGCCAGCATCATAACCTCTCAGTGTCCGCTGCCCTGATACTTGGCTTGGTTGTGTCTGTGTGAGGATCTCAGCACAGCTGTTTCACTGCCTCGTTCCCATACACAGCAGCAGATTTCCTTCAGCTCTTTCTTTTATCCATCCCTCCCTTCTTTGATGCAGGAAGCGTCAGCGGGATTTATCCACTCGTCCTTTTGTTCTTTCATTTATTCATAAATTAGTACTGAACTAACTAGTTCAGTACTGAACTAGGTACTGGTGATATCAAAGAGATACTATCTCTAGGTTTTTGTTTGTCAAATTAGGCTAATAATCACAAAATAAGCAGTATTTAATTACAACTGATGATGAGTGGAAGATCTTCTCACAAATCAATCCGTCTTTCGCAGAAATGGCTATCTCACAATGAGTTCAAGTTCTCCTTCATTATGGCCCCACTGCCCTTCATGTGGCATCAACTTCTTGTAACACAGATGGATGATGCATTTTTGTGCTTACCGGAGGGTTTCAGAGTATCCATGTTTCAAATTTCTTTGGTCATTTCAACTAGGAATGGTAGGATGTAATGGGTGTCTTATATAAAATTTCTTATATGTATTCTTAAGAAATTAGGGTACACTTTAATGGACATCTTCCTGTGCCCCAGGAATGAGTACATTTTATGACTTTCTATGAGTAGCTTTCTCTGTATCTTAAAAGAAGGTTAAAAGTTTATTCATGATAACCCATTTCCCAATATAATAAAATTGACCAATTCATAGATCACCTGGAGAATGTCAGTCACTGCACGTGGTTACTAAGGGAGTCTATTAATAATCACTATTTTAATGAAGAAAACTTCTGCATCAAAAGATTCTATAAAATATATAGATGATGTATTAGAATTATACATTTGAAACCTATTGCCCTATTTTTTGGACTATAAGATGCACCCTGCTCAAATTTGGGGGGATGGGAGTGTGTCTTATAGTCCAAATGTAGCTTTACATTTACATTGGTAAAATATTATGTTATTTATGTTATTAAATGTTTTACCACATTTTGTGCTTCAAACTTTTTTTCCTATTTTCCTCCTCTAAAACCTAGGTGCATCTTATGGTCTGAAAATATGGTAATTTTATGAATCAATGCCACCTCAATATGTTAATAAAAATGAAAAAAATAAAAATAATTTAAAAAGGATTCTACAGTAAGTTATTTTGTAGAATTCATAAGTTTTTCCACCATATCTTGTTTTTTCCCTTTTGACAAATAGTTTTAACATTGATTTCTTTAGTATAAGTCATTTTACATTTTTTTGTGTTCAATTCCTTCACAAAGCCTACTATTTACTCTTCACAGGATCAGAAATGCTTTGTGATAGCAAACCTCTGTTTAACATCTGTCTGTCATCTCTCCACACACGTGCAGGCACGCGTGCACACTAATCATTAAGGTTTAGGACAGACCTTTTCCTCTTCGTAGCCTTCTTTAGTCAGCTCTACCCTCTAAACATTTTATCAACAGAAATATTTTGTACAAATGTGACAGCGATCTATAAAATCTATTTACTTCACTCAGACTTAAAAGTATATGTATATACTGGGTGTCTTCTCAGAGAAGTGATACACTTCTGTTGCTGAGACCTGACTTCTGGTACTCTCAGGCAGGGTTTGGACAATGAGAGTCACCTGACTGAATTTGCAGTGAGGAGGCAGAAGTACCCTTAAATGCTGAAATTTCACAAATGCATAGCTCAACACCCTCTTTAGTGGTGGTAAAATCATCTCTTTAGAATTGTTGGTTTTAGTAATAGCTGTGAATATAAAATCTGTTAAGTGTTTTTTTTTCTTGTGGAGTTGGGATAGGGTCCCTTATGGCCACCTTCCAAATCCCCAGTATACATTTTATCTGAAATTACAGCATATGACTACAATGTTAAAATGCTTATTAAACACACTGACTGAACATCGCAAAGCTCAAAGTAAAAATTAGCTGGTTTAAAACGTAGCACTTGAGTCACTTTTCAACTTGTACAGCTGTCACTAGATGTTTATGAAAAAGTCCCAACAAGTTTTCACTACAGAAATATTTGTTTCTCTGTACCTCCCAGGCCTATTTTGGTGTCTAGCAAACACAGCAAGCGATTGTAATTTTCTGACTTAAAAATGCATAAACGAATGACTTCCAACTATGAGAATAATTTAGTGCTTCACTGAATTGTAACCTAACAAAAGTGTGAGCCAGAGCAGTCTTTGTTAACAAACCATACTCCTTAACTAATTTTGTTAAAAGCTTGATTAAGCAAATAATAATAATGTACACCATTAATTAATCTTATTATTAGATCACTGCTGATTTTCAAAACATAGAGATTATAATTCTAAACAATTCATCAAAGGACAAAAGTTAAAATACTAAGTTTGGCATCATGAGTTTTTAAAATTTTATCTTTGTCACCATTATTTAAATGCTCTGACATGTTTTGCATGTCAAAATCACTGTAACACAACTCAGATGAATGAAGCAAAATAAACAGAACTTTCTCACTGGCACAGTGATATTGTAATGCTGAAAGCCTAATGAAATGAGGTCATTAATGGAGTTAAAATCGCAAGCCAACAAGCCACTTTGGGCTATTTCTTTTGTTTCCTTATTCTTTTTGTTTCTATTACTTAAAAAATAGCTACATTAAAAACTTGTTCTACTTTTAACTGAATTCTTATATTGCACAAAGTCTTCAGTGATCCAAAAGACACTATATTTCTTTAGTTTGGGAATACATTGCCCTATTGTAATATGTAATATATTTCCGTGTATATTCCGTGTATATATATATATATACACACATATACATGGAAATATATTACATATAAATATATAGATTTCTATATTGAAATTATATATTTAATTATGTATTAAAATATTACATTAATTTTCAGAAATGTGCACAGTAACCAACCTGAAATGGTTGAGTAGATGAACTTTTTATAAATCAATGAACATTTCACATTTTCTGCTACTTCTTGTCCATTTTTAAATCTTAAATCAGTAGAATTTTCTTAGCCTTGAGTTAATTGCTCTGTTGATTCTTTAATAAAACGAAGACATTGGAGGACCCTAATAGTTAAAGGAATATTTACAGATGAGATATAATGCTTTATGTCTTAAATTGTTATATTTATAATTTTTCACAATTTTGAAAAGTTATAGAATGTCCAATGAACTAACATGTATTTTTGTATTGACTAGAGTATTTATTCTGCAATTTTAAAAAATGGAATATTATCTCATTTCTTTTACTATTACAGAATTAACTTTCCAAAACTAACTTCCCAAAATAAAATATATTCATTTAAACTCAGAAATACTTTTTCAAAATTTATATGTGTATGTACTACAACATGAGTTATCAACAACTGAAGTCATATTAATCTAAACCTGGCTGACCCAGTTAGAAACCAATTTAAAATGTTCATTGCCCAAAATTAATACTCAAATAGTCATACAGAAAAGTTCTTGGTATTTCAAAGTCTGTGGTTGTTCATACATGCTGGGTGCTGGTGGCATCAAACATTAGCTACTGATTCATTTTTGCTTCTTAAAGATGCAGCATAAATTTTTAGAAGTCATGTTCCTGAACTTCCCCCCAAACTTCCAGCCTAGTATGAGTGAGGGCAATGGTCATATCTGTAGTGATGTTATCAGTGGAAGATGAGTTTCTGCAGTATCACGAGGAAATGAATTTCAGAAGACCTGGCTGGTGCAGAGGATCTGGGGTCAGTGGTGACCTTTACTGATGATGTAAAATGCAGGGGGTTCCACGCTTAACTTTTCAATGTCCCATCTTTATTCGATCTGCCATGAAAAAAGTCCAATCTTGTCTTCAGTAGTGCCAGTATAAGGGCCACTGCCCAGAGTTTCAGCTCCATATTAAAGTCCAGTCCAGTTGGCATCTGGCTAGCTTGGCGTGCAGTCCACTGTTGTATTGTGGCATTGAGGGTCCTTTCTGAAGCTTGCATGTGGAGTCCGCATCATGGGCAACGTGGCTGCCAGGGCCACGTTGACATGGAGAGAACAAGTGCGTGCACCGTGTGAGTACTCGTCATTGGGCAACAAAGAGAAAGAGCTGCCTTGTTCCCCTGGGGTTAGGACAGACTGGGTGCTTTTTCAAATTGGCCAATCAACTTCCCAGGCTTTGGGGGGCTTTGGGTGGGTTCACAACCCCTAGTTGGTTGAGCATCTCCCCCTGTGCCTCCCACAACCCAGTGTGGAGGGTGGATAAGGGAAGAGAGTTAATGTCCTTTCCAGAGCTATGCTGTAACCCCCTGGCAAGGCATGTGAAGCTGCAGCTTCCTGGCTAAGCAAGCAGGCTTATGCTCCCCAGTTTATTAAGCTCAATGTCCAAGTCCCTTTAATCCCCTTTTAAAATTAATAATTAGTTAAATACTGATGTTAACAGAGATTGCAATATTTGATTTTGGAGAGTCACTTTTATAATTTAGAATAAAAAATTATCAAGAAAGCTAAGATTTATAGTGTAAGGACCTGTAATCACTTATATTGTCTTCTCTGTGGGACCAAAGTAATTGAAGTGTTTAAATCACAGTTGTTAATTTCTTACAGTCATCCTTTCTTTCAGCTCAACTTGACAACTCTTTGTATTCTCTCGCCTGCAAATGTCTTCTGGTGTGCTAAAAAAAGGCACGAGTCTCCTGTCCAAATGCTGGTGTTCCCAGCGCTACACAGGAATCAAGAGACTGGAGGAGACAGCAGTCCTAAAATGAAAATGAAATCATACTTCACCTCTTATTAAGACCATTTGATGACTCAACATGCACACAAATGAATATAATGTTACCTATAATAATTTTTCCTATTAAATATGGAAGTGCGAATAGAAAATTAGAAGACCAAAGCTGAAGGGGTAGATTCTGGGGCTCTAATTTGAAACTGTGTGGGATGTATCAGCAAATAGCTTCCAGATTCCTCCCTAACTCTGTATACTCTCATTTTTTTTGACATGTGTGTTTTTATAGAGTTTATAAGTAAAGATGAGAGGTTCTTACCTCTGTTGAGCTAATCTTGTTACGTGCTGTCCCTGCTACTGATTAGATTAGTGCTCTAGGTTCCATAGTTTTTCTCTTCTCCTGACATTTCTGTGGTGGTTTCATTTCCAGTGAAAAAAGTGAAGGCCAGGATTGGGGGATGCCAGAAACAGAATTCTAAGTAGTGACAGGCCGAGGGCTGTTTGAAGTTGTTTCTTGTGAGAGAGTTCCCAATCTTCAGAGAAAAAATATCTCTCAAAAACTTACATGTAGCCAGGTATAGAAAAAGCACAAGAACATATGAAAAAAAATAACAAAAAATATAGAATGCAAGGGTTTTCTTAGAAAATTGCAAGGTTAATTGCCAGATTTGTGATATAGATCAACAATTTTCAACTTGTGGTGTACCTAATGAATTACTAAAATAATGTGGCACACCAAAAGTATATTTTTTGCAATCTGACAAAAATGGTTAAAATGATTTTCAACAAGAATAGTAAAATGATTTTCAACAAGAATAGTAACTACCTCCCTTTTTTTTTTTGCTCCAAAGTGACTTTTTAAAAATTCAGGTGCCTATAGTTGTATATAAGGATTTCTGGTACCAAGAATTAACCAATCAGATGCAACCTTATTATGCATCACTGGTTAGAGAAATGCAAATTAAAACCACAATGAGATATCACCTCCCGCCTGTCAGAATGGTAATTACTATTAAATCAACCAACAGTGTGGTTGAGTTGTTTGGAGTGTCATCCTGTAAACTGGAGGGTTTGATTCCCTGTCAGGGCAAATGCCTAGATTGTAGGTTTAGTCCCTGGTTGTGGCACGGACAAGAGGCAACCGATCAATGTTTCTCTCTTGCACCGATGTTTCTCTCCCTCTCTCCATCCATCCCTTCTCTGCTCTCTAAAATCAATAAGCATGTCCATGGATGAGGATAAAAATAAATAAATAAATAAACAAAGAAACAAGTGTTGATGAGGATGTGGGGAAAAGGGAGCACTTACTTGTGCATTGTTTGTGGAAATGCAGATCGATGTAGTCACTGTGGAAAGCAATATGGATTGCCTCCAAAATATTAAATGGGACTACCTTATGGCTCAGCAATTCCACTTCTGGGAATACATCTGAAGAAACCTGAAGTACTGATTAAAAAAAAAATATCTGTACCCCTATGTTCATTGCAGCGTTATTTATAATAGCCAAAATTTGGAAGCAGCCCTAGTGCCCTTCAGTAGATGAGTGGGTAAAAAGTGGTGGTGCATTTACACAATGGAATACTACTTGAACATAAAGAAAGAAGGAAATTTTACCTTTTGTAACAGCATGGATGGACCTGGAGAGTTGTATGCTAAGTAAAATAAGCCAGTCAGAGAACGACAAGTACAATATTATTATTTCACTTATATGTGGAATGTAATAAACAAAATATATGGAAATAAAGTAACAAACAAAGTGGAGACAGACTCCTGGATACAGAGAACAGACTGACCCCTGTCGAAAGGGTGGGCGTTGAGGGATGAGTGAGAAGAGTTGAGGGTATTAGCAAAGGACAAAAAGAAAGACTCATGGACACAGACCACAGTATGGTGATTGCTGTAGGGAAGGGCGGGTGGGGAGGTAAGAGGGTAATGGGAGGATAAATGGTGATGGAAGGAGACTTGACTTGGAAGTGGTAAACACACATATACCGACGATGTACTATAGAACTGTATACCTGAACCCTATATAATTTTATCAACTGATATCACCCCAATAAATTAAAAAAATATATTAAAAAAGAATGGGTAATAGTCAAATATTAAACCTATTGAATTGGCTTTCTGATTTTTTTCTCTCCTATTTAAACTTTTGCCCCATATTTTTCCACTAAATAATGTCTTTGACTTTATTCTGAGTTGCTTTTTATTTGTTCATTTGTTTTGGTCCCTGTTTTTCATGTAGGATGCTATCCTTCAATGTCTGATGGTGACCATTTATATTTAAGGAGGAGGCAGTTCATGCCGGGAGGCCTTTAGTAGTCCACCACCACCATTTCAATTGAGGCTTCCCAAATGTTAATATCTCTAGGTCTTTTATCTCTGCAGAGAGTGAGCTTCCTTATGTACATTTCCAGGAACATAAGCCTGATTTCTGTTGTCTCAGAGCTGATTTGAAGTAAATGGCTTGTGGGGCCCATGCCACATAATTTGTAGATATCACTCAATCCCTTTGTGTATAGTCCCTGAGTTTACAGACTTTGTTGTGGAATTTCTTTAGGCAGCATATCTTGCAACTTTTCTATGCGTGAACAGAGGATGAGGCCAACACTCTCAGAACTGCTCCATAAACAGACTGAGTCAGCTCCTCTGTGTATAGGCTCCTGCCTTTACTTGAATCTTTCTTCTTTTCGTTGTCCCTCTCTGTAATCACTAGGTTTGATCTCTTCTCTGCTAAGTCATTGCCATGCCTCCATGCTTCCGGTTTCTTACACTACAGTTTAGAATTGCAGATGCTTCCTGCTTTGATCAAGCACAGCTTGTGTGTTATTGCTGTGCTTGTTTTTGCTCTGTCGTTACCTTGCTGGGCTAAAACCAGAAGTCAGAAATATATATTTTATTATTCATCTGTTCATATTGGTCATAGCAGTCTCAGCATTTGAAAAGAATTCCACAAATGTGTATCTATAATAACATATAAACGTTTAGTTAAATATAATTTAACAAATATTTTATCAAGTATGCTAGGCAGCAGGGAACAACTTTCTTGTGGTTAAGAAATAAGTAAAAACTGTACAACAATTGAAGTTAATGTTCAGTTCCATGAAAAAAACAACACAGCAGATAACAGCACAGTAACAGATTAGAAGGATAAGTTCAAGGAAGTCTCTTTCTATTACTTAACATTTCCCTTTATGAATAAAATTTCTTAACACAAGGATCACATGAATCATTCAAAAATTCATTTAGAAATAAAAATGATATTTGTAGTGGTTAGTAGGGATTATAATTACTTTACAAGAAGTATATCTCTTCTCTTTATTTTCCTTGCCTTTGGAGAATTGGAAAAATAAAGCTATTTAATGAATGTATGATTTAAATACCCTTTGGAAATCTAAGTTGCTATTGAAAAAGATGTATAATGGAGTTAGATTCCTTTGTTTATGGAGCTGGAGGAGAGAGAGAAAGAAACCTGAGGCTAATAGAAATAGATTGAATCTCACTTATGGGGCATAGATTAAAATAATGTATTTCATTGTGGCTCTCCCTTCAGAATTCAAACTAAATATCATTTACTTTTTCCATTTAAGTAATAGCCTTAGGGCTTTAAAAAATCATTATCAGGAGATAACCTAATATATCACTGATACAGTTTCTTCCTATAGCAGTATCATTGATTGACAAAACATCATGTTAGCAATATCACCTTTTATAGTCTTGAAATGATAAAATAGAAGAAAGCTCTCCAAATGCAACTTTTGCAGTAAAATAATCCTGGACTATTCTCTCTTGTCCTGCTTTGTTTTATTGAAAAAGAAATAATTTCTAATAGTTTCCCATGCATTGCTTCAAAAATAATGATTTATTTGGTCTATTTATAATTTATTACCTTTTGTATATTTGACAGATATTTATTATATAATATCCATTTAATTTAAAAGCTGTTCAATATCAGTACTTGACTAAAAATCACTAAAGAAATATTTAAAATATTTTAACCTCATGTGTAATCCTTATTATTAAAAATTGTATTTGACATATAGGAGTGTTCTTAAAGTTTTAAAGCTTTTTTTCCCTATCTTTTACTACCATAATCAATGACATATACTTATGATGTTTTGCATATATAAATCTGTAGGAAATAGCTCCAGAAATGGAATTACAGAATACAAAGGCCCAGCCTTTTGTAGTTAAATCATGTGGTTTCATACTTTACTATAAAAAACTAAGTACCCAGGGACATTATCCCTCTTAGCATGGCCCTGCCTCTCCACCCAGTTTTCTTACCACATTTGGAAGTAGACCTTTACTGTATCTTGTGTATCAGAGCAATCTGTAGGTGAATGCATTCCCCTTTTCTTAGTGTCAGATGGTTCCCAGACTTACCGAGGATCATTTCATTTGTCATGTAAGTGTTGAATAACTGTGCTCTACACCTGAAACCAATGTTATGTGGTACATTATCTATATTTTAATAAAAATGTAAAACATATTTTTATCCTTAGGAGGTTTGAAATCTATTTAAGAATATTAACAAGACAATATAGTTCTGCCATAAAAATATCTGTCATAGACAGGTATAATACCATTAGTTCTTTGAACTGTTTGGAAATGTTCAGAATTTCTCTTCTAGTGAGTTTGCTGCATTTTTTATTATAGAAAATTTCAAACACCCATTGAAGTAAAATGGTGCAATGTACCTCCATGTACCATTACTTAGCTTAAAAGAGCATCATCTTTATATCACTTAAAATTTTTGTCCTTTCTCTTCTTCTTTCCTGAAATCTTTAAAGACAATCTTGACAATGTGTAACTTCATGTATAAATACTCAATATGTATCTCTAATAGATAAAAACTTTAAAAACATAATTATAATAGCATTATTAAATGAACAATTTTGACAGTAATTCCTTAATAACATCTAAGAGATAGTCCTCATTCAATTACCTTCAGTTTTTTAGCATTCCTTTCATCCGTATAAACAGTGAATGAAGTATTAATTTTAACCTTTCATAAAAGTAGTAAGAAAATTACAGGAACTAGTTTACTATGCCTTTATTTTCTAAAGCAAAATAACTGTTGTCCTAAAGAGATCACCTCTAAATTGTTCACACAACATCCAAATGGAGTGGCTCTGTTTATTCTGGTTTCGACTTAGAAGGTCAGCAAGTACATAAACTTCTCGATTTGTGATGGCAGTGCGATGCCACACACATTTGCAGGGAAGGGATGTAATTAGTGTCAGGTGCGCTAAAGCACTGCAGGTAATTGCAATCATTTTGAAGGACAAACAACAGCACAGGGAAATCTCACAGATCAAAACAAAGGTTTAACAGGTATGTGACATACGTGGTCCTTGTTACTCAGCAACCAAATTACAGTGGGAAGAAAGATCAGGATGAACGCAAATTACATTACAAATCTAAAAACATATTTCAGTTTTCAAAGAAATGTTTTTTCGCCTGAATATGTACATATTTAAATAACAAATTACATGTTAGATTTTGAATGTTGGTATATTTTTAAAAGCTTTCTCAGTGTATTTGTAAAGTTATAGTACGTATTTTAATTTTTATTATTCTCACAGTGAGAGATGTGGAACATGCTGAAAAATACCCAAAACCTTCTAAAAATTTTAATGGCTTTTTCTTACTGAAAACCATAATTTCTTAGTGGACTATAACATCAAAGATCCATATAGATGATTATTTTCTAATCATAGGTATACAAACACATATTTAGTTAACATGTGCACCAAAAACTGGCTAGTGACCACCAAGGGAACACTTAGAATTATTCTCATATTGCTTTATGAGTGATAATTAGTATTTTAAAGGCACTATTCTGCTAGATGCTTATAATTTATACAGGTATTTTCTTACATTTTTATTAGGCCATAAATCCTACATATATAAGCAGCAACTATAAAAGTCAAGTGAGATCCAGAGGTGAAAATGCAAGCTGTTACTGCTCCACACAGCCTGAATGTGGACACACACTGCTCGCATGTCTCTTGTTTATTATAAATGTTGGATTGCGCATACAGTGTTCACACAGGAAACACAAGCATGAGAAATTATATTGTCAATTTGTTCTAATTACCCTCTTGTTTATCTTTTCTTATGAAACCTCTGTAGAATAAAAGGAATGCTTAGTAGGTTTCTGGATCACAGAAAAAGAGTCTAGAACATGGAGATGTGTTAGGATATGGAGGGTCATAAACAATAGTGGCATGTTTATTATTTAAAAAATAAATCTAGAAACCACACTTAGAAAGTTTCTAACTGCTTAGTCTAAGAAACCCAATAATGTATGTACAGACTTCCCTTCACATGAAAAAAATGCACACATATTACAAGCAATTTTGGCATGAGGAAGAGAATCTACATAGGTATACAAATAATGTTAGAGGAATAAATTTCAGCAACCTCAAAAACAGAATTTTATAATTTTAATATATGACATGGAAATAAAAATGTAAACACCATTGAGCAAGAAAAATAATTGTAAAAGACTCCTTCCTAATCCACATTCCCCGTTCCTTTCATTAAATGTACAGTTGTTATAGTTCTCTTTACTCCTTGTACTTCAATCACTTAAAAATTTAGGTTTTGCTCAAATGGATATCTTTATAAGTAATGAAAGTTAACCTTTATTTCTGTATTCATATATTTTAAAGTTGTCTTTCACTTTGCACAATAAATTATGAGCAGTTTAGTATGTATTAACTTTCTCCCAATTTCCCTCACATCTCAAATTATGTCTGATATTCTAGTACGCTAATAATTTCAGGCATTGAAATATATATCAACTATAATTGTCTTCAATATTTTTATAGTAGATTCATTCTGAAATGGATTTTAATAAATACAATGTAGAATATTGTGATTGTGACTATGTAGTTACTATTAACTAGGTGATGTGTTGGGCTTCTGCATAAAATAAGTATAATTTTTTTACCTGTAACAAAACTTTTCTGTGTGAGGAATATATGCATACATGTAGAACAGTAGACTCTTTTACTTTTAAAAATTTCCATATTTTTTAATTACAGTTGATATATAATATATTAGTTTCAGGTGTACAACCCAATGATTAGACTTTTATATAACTTACAAAGTGATCACCTTGACAAATCTGGTACTTGTCAACACCAACATAGTTATTGCAGGATTATTCACTATGTTTCTTGTGCTGTGTTTTACATCCCATGACTGTTCTGTAACTACCAATTAGTGCTTCTCAATGCCTTTCTTTTTTTACCCAGTCCCCAAACCACTACCATCTCGAAACTGTCAAAATGTTCTCTATATCTATGAGTCTGTTTCTGATCTGCTTCTTCATTTATTTTGTTTTTATATTCCACATAAAGTGAAACCATTTGGCATTTGTCTTTCTCTGACTTATTTCACCCAGCACAGTACCCTCTTGGTCCACCCATGTTATTTTAGATGGCAAGATTTTATTCTTTTCTATGGCTGAGTTATATTCTGTCGTGTATATGCACCATTTCCTCTTTATTCATTCATCTGTTGATGGACACTTAGGTTTCTTATTTTGATTACTGTAAATAATGCTGCAATAAAAATATGAATTGTCCTTTAATTTATTGTTTTGGGTATCTTTGTATAAATACACAGGACTAGAATTGTTGGGTGCTACTTTGTCTCTTGTTTACAGCTTTTGTTTTAAAGTTCATTTTGTCTGTTATAAGTATTGCTGTCCTAGCTTTTGTTGTTTTATTTTATTTCCACTTTAATGAAATATCCTTTTTCATCCCTTTACTTTCAATCTGTATGTGTCCTTCAACCTGAAGGGAGTGTCTTGTAGACAGCAGAGTAAGGGTCTTGTTTTGTTATCCGTTCAGCCACTGTGCATCTTTCATTGGAGCAAGTAATTGCATTTAAAGTAATTGTTGATAGATATGCATCTATCAACATTGTATTGTTCATATTTTAAATTGATTTCTTCCTCTTAAAGAAGACCCCTTAATATTTGTTGTAATATTGCTTTGGCAGTGATGATCTCTAGCATTTTCTTGTCTGGAATGCTCTTTATCAATTCTAAAAGATAGTTTTGCTGGGTAGAGTAATCTTGATTGTAGGCCCTTGCTTTTCATCACTTTGAAAATTTCACTCCAATCTCTTATGGCCTACAAAGTTTCTGTTGAGAAATCAGCTGTCAGTATTATTGGAACTGGAATCTGTTTTCGTGTGTGTGTGTGTGTGTGTGTGTGTGCATGTATGTATATATATAGTTGTTCAAGTACAGTTGTCTCCATTTTCCCACCACCACTTCTCCCCACCCCACCCTCAATTCTATCCACCTTTAGTTTTGTCCATGGGTTTTTTATACATGTTCCTTGATGACCCTTCCCTATCTTTTCCCCATTACACCCCTTCCACTTCCCTTTGGTTACTGTCACTTTAGTCTTTATGTCAATGTCTCTGATCATATTTTGTTCACTTGCTTGTTTGTTGATTAGGTTCTACTTATAGGTGAGATCATATGATATTTCTCTTTCACCACCTGGCTTATTTCACTTAGCATAATGCTCTCCAGTTCCATCCATGCTGTTGCAAAGGGTAGGAGTTCCTTCTTTCTTTCTGCTGTGTAATATTTCATTGTGTAAAAGTACCACAGTTTTTTGATCCACAGTTTTACTGATGGACACTTAGGTTGCTTCCAGCACTTGGCTATTGTAAATTGTGCTGTCATGAGCATTGGGGTGCATAGGTTCTTTTGAATTGGTGTTTCAGGTTTCTTAGGGTATAACCCCAGCAGTAGAATTGCTGGATCAAAAGGAAGTCCCATCTTTTGTTTTTTGAGGAAATTCCATACTGTTTTCCGTAGTGGCTGTACCAGTTTGCATTCCCACCAACAATGTACTAGGGTTCTCTTTTCTCCACAACCTCATAAGCACTTGTTGTTTGTTGGTTCATTAATGATGGCCATTCTGACTGGTGTGAAGTGGTATCTCATTGTGGTTTTCATTTGCATCTCTTTAATGGCTAGTGATGTTGAACATTTTTTCATGTGTCTATGGGCCATCTGTATGTCCTCTTTGGAGAAGTATCTGTTCAGGTCCTTTGCCCATTTTTTAATTGGATTGCTTGTCTTCCTGGTGTGGAGTTGTGTGAGTTCTTTATATATTTTGGAGATCAAACCCTTGTCCAAGGTATTGCTAGCAATATACTTTCCCTATGGTTGGTTCCCTTTGGAAACATCAACATTTTGTTGATGTTTTCTTTAGCCATGCAGAAGCTTTTTATTTTGATGTAGTCCCATTCGTTTATTCTTTCCTTGTTCTAGGAAAGAATAACTTATGTCTCTTGCTCTAGGGGACCATAGTTAGGCCTCCTGATCTCTGCTTCATCCTTCCTGTATTTGCTCCAGTCTCCTGGAAGAGGAAGGGGCTTCCTCTGCTTATATTAGAGTCTTTTCTGTGCAATAACTAAAACTCTTATGTAATATTGATTATCATAACACAACTCTGTAACAAACTATAGAAATGATTCCTGAAAGTCTAGTCTTCATAATACAATTCTGTATGGTCAGATATCCATCCCCACTCCAACTGTGATTTAAAAAAAAAAGAGTCAAAGCACATATAATTCAAACAGCCAATGAAAAATTCATACATAAGAGGCTGCTTGTGGACCAGTTTCCCAAACATGGCCTCCACTGTAACCTGCTGTTTTGATCTATGTCTTAGCAGTGTAGTAGTTATTCACAAGTAATGTTTTCTTTAATGAAGACCATAGGATCTTAAAGATCCTGTGTAAGTTCAATGTTGATGATTTAAATTTTAGAAATAATAGCAATTATCAGTAAAAGGCATTTAGCAGGAAATTATTTAAACTGTGAGACAACTACTTTGTAAGTTAATATCAAATGACAAAAGATAAGGTGTTGGTTTAGTTCAGGCTGCTATAACAAAATGCCATAGACTGGGTAGCTTAAAATTAAATGAAATTTATTTCTCACAGTTCTGGAGGCTGGAAGTCTGAGATCAGGGTCCCAGCATGGTCAAGTCCTGTGAAGTCCCACTTGAGTTGCAGACTTGTCAGCTTCTCATTTTATCCTCAGATGACAGAAAACAGAGAGAGGAAGCAAGCTGTCTAGTGACACTTATAAGGGCACTAATCTTATTCATGAAGGCTCCACCCTTAGGACCTCTTTAATCTGAATTATGTCCCAAAGGTTCCACTTCCTGACATTATCACATTGGGTAATAGGGTTCCAAAATAGCAATTTTGGGGGAACACAAACATTCAGTCTGTAATAGGTGCTGAGCTATCTGTACTTAGCTGCTGAAATTATGTCAGCTCTATGAAAATAGATTTTATAATATTATTTCTTATTTTTCTTATATTTTACATATTCCTTATAAAGTTTAAAACATAAATTCTTAAAAGCTTTAAAATCACCAAAACACCTTATGAAAAATATGTATAGTAAACCCTTATTTTATGGTACTACAAATAAAACCTAGGTTTTCATACACTATTTTAGGGGGAAAATTGCCACTTCAATGAAATGAGAATTGCTCTTATGTCAAGAAAAAAAACTAGTTTTAATTTTTAATAGGGAGACAGAACACATTTTATCTGCTGATATTTTTATAGAGACTTTATTTTTTGAAAAAAATTATAATACTATTTATCAGCTTTTGTTTTCCTGGAAAATTCATTCTTTTTTCATAGATGACCAGAGGTCCATCCCATTTCTTTAGTATGTACTATTAACATAGCTCAGGAAAATCTAACAATAGTTGTCTAGGTGACTTGTGTGTTGTATTATAAAAATTGTTTGAAATGTTCCTTAGTGTAAATGCAATATTAGGAAACTGCATTGTTTTACCTTAAAAAAACAGCTGCATCTGTTCTCTGTTGTGCACATTTTAGAGTACTGTCTTCAAAGAGTTTTCACTGTTTGTATTGCGTTCTCTATTTGCCATTGTAGTTCTTTCTTCTACAATACCTTCTCTAGATCATTTTCATCTGGGAAAAATTTGGGTTTACTTTATAGTACCAATTCATTTTTTTATTATTATTGTTCCATAAGATGAAATTATTTGGTTCTATGAGAAACTCTTCCAAATAAGACAGGGCCAGGGCAGAGGACAGGGTTCTGTTCCAGAGAGTGATAGAAGCCAAAGCTGCATCCTCCAGGTTAAGCCAGGTGCCCAGAGACTTGTATGTGCATCTCTCAGGTCTCCACATATTGGTGGTGTGATGTTTTCTATGCTGTCATATAACAATAATTATTTCTAATCCATACTTTGATTTTGGCTTTATTAACTTTTTAAAAAGAAAAACTATCTAAACAGTGGTGTTTCTCATTAATTTGCATGTCATCAGGAATAAATGTACTCTTGTTATTTTATGCTGAAAATCAAAATAACTTACAGGTAAAAAATATTAAAATATTCTCTCTACATAGCTATCTGGATAAAAAAGGAGTAATTTTATTGTGTTTTCCTTTAGAAACTATTTCTCTTTACTGTTCTTTCTTATGACCAATTTCTATGTGTATTTAATTGATTTGACTATATTACATTGAATATATTTGAATTGATAAAATCTATACTTTTATGTGAAGCTTTTCAATAACATGCCTATATTGTTAGTCAAAGTAATAAGATTAGTGATAAAGTCATTGCTTTTCATTCTTCTGGCTCTCCTTATCAACAACTTTTTATCTGTGACCTAATATTGACATTGGTCATGTGTGATATCAAGATAAAAAGCACAGTTTTGCTGATGATGATTGTACATAAATATCAGAAGATTGATGTTGTATATCTGAATATCATTATCTATCTCATTAAATGATTCCATGGGTAAGTGTATCTAATACCTAATTGCAATTTATGTTGCTAGGTTATGTCCCAAAAGATTGGAGTGATTCACAAACCCACCAACAATGCACAGAGTGCCATTTTTTCACTCCTTGCCAGCATCCACACTATTGTTCTTTATAACCTTTTCCACTTAAAATGAAAAAGTTGTTCATTGGTGTTTGACCTTGCATTTCCTCTGACAGCAGTGAGCTAGGCCATCTTTTGACAAGTGTATCGATGATGTACATTTCCTCTTCTGTGAAAGTCCTATTTGTATTCTTGCTTAATTTTTATTAGTTTTCTGCTTTCACATAAATGTATACATACTTATTGCCATTCCATTGTTTATATGCAGAGGCTTTGCACCTATATTTCCCAGCTTATCATTGTTCTGTTTTTGTCTTTTAAACAATAAGCTTTATATAGTAGTTTATCTTTCCTTTATGGATTTCTTCCTGTTCAGCTTAAGAAGTTTCCTTCTAATTCAAGTTAACTTGTTTTGTTGTTTTTTACATTTAAATATAAGGGTATCATCCAGTTTTACTAATGAAGACATAGAGATTTAAAAAGTTCAACGTTTTTGTTGAGTAACTATAGCTCTTTTCAATTCCTAAACACCTTTACTATATTATAATTATTGTCATAATGTATGGCATCTAATCTATTGAACATCTGTTATCAGGTACCTGACAACCTATTTCCCCTCTTGCAATTTAAAGACCCTTAATACTGTTTTTAGGAAACCACACTTTTCAGCCATGTACTGTTTAATCTTGCTCCCAATTTCAAGTTGATCTTGATTGGATAAGCTGATCACATCTCATTGTAGTCCAATTAGAGCCAGCGATCTCTTTGTGATGTTGGGGTAGGAGTCGGGGGAAAGGATAGCAAAAAAAAAAAAACAAACCCACAAAATACAAAAAAACAACTTTCACTATTCCTCTTAATCTACTGGTACTAATGTGTAAAACTTAGAATATTTGCAGTCATCTTGCTGCAGTAATGAAAGTCAGCTAAAGATAGAAATAATGCCTAAAAGGAGCAAAGTTCAAACATAGATACTGTGCTCTGTGAAGTGTGAACCAAGCCCCACCTGAAGCTAGCCCTATCAATGAAACTTTCATTAAAAGAGCCCAAAAGTTCCTTTGTACATTAAGCCATACTCAGATGGGCCCTCTCCCCTCCTGTGTACATCATAATGAGTCATCAAAGACATTCCCTAATAATGAAAGGTGAACTATGGAGGGGAGGGGGAGAATCTCATACCTTTTGAGCCTTTTAAATCTAAATATTATTATATTTAATGTATAATATAAAACCATACCTTTTACTCTTGAAATACTCTTTTTTTTCTTTTATAAAAACTGAGTACTTTTTACTGAAGTTTAGGGTTCACAGCAAAATATTAGGCAGAAAATACAGAGATTTCCTCTACTTCCTGGCCCCCACACATGCACAGCCTCCCCCATCACCAACACCTCACACCGGAGTGGTACATTTGTCACAGCTGCTCACCCCACACGGGCACATCATTGTCCCCCAGAGTCCACAGTTTACGCTAATGTTCACGCTTGGTTTCACACATCCAGTGGGTGTGGGCAAATGTAGAATGACACGTATCTCCCACTGCAGTGTCACGCAGAGTCGTTTCTCTGCCCTAAAATCCTCTGTGCTCCTCCTGGTCCTCCCGCCCTTTCTCCTCTAACTCCCGCCAACCAACCGCTCATCTTTTCACCGTCTCCACACTTTTGCCTTTCCAGATGGCATGGAGTGGACTCATACAGCGTGTAGCCTTTTCAGATTGGCTTCTTGCATGTAGCAATATGCATTTAAATTTCCTCCATATCTCTTCATGGATAACTAGCTTATTTCTTTTTTTTTAGTGCTGAATAATATTCTACTATTAGGATAGGCCGCAGTTTGTTTAGCCATTCACCTACTGAAACACAGTGTGCTTAGGATGGACTTGGATGCGTGTATGGTGTTGACTGCATAGCTAAGGCTCTACTGCTACTGCTCTTTCTCCTGGGAAGAGAGGTCATGGAGACAAGAGTGACAGGGGGCACATTCCCATGTCGACTCACCAGCATCCGATTGTCAGAAGTTGGTGGTGCAGCCGCAGCAGCAGCAGCAGCAGCAGCAGCAGCAGCAGCAGCAGCAGCGTCACTGTGGTGTCACGGTCACTGGGCTGGCTCCTCTGTAGGTCCACTGGGGGCCCTTGATGTCCACTCTACCAGTCTAACCAACAGTCGTCCAGGCCCTTAATTTTAGTCATTAAACCCCTTCCTGCTTAAAATATCTAAAGTGGTTTCTGTTCCCTTTACTGAATTCTGAATGATATAGTTTATTACTAAAACAAATAATTGCCTTATTTTAGTTTGGAGATGTTTTTCTCAGCTTCTTCATCTTCTTCTTTCTTTATTGTTACTCTATTACAGTTGTCCCAATTTTCCCCCTTTGCCCTCTCTGCTCAGCCCACCCAGTCCTCCACTTCCACAGTCAACCTCAACACTGTTGTCCATGTCCATGGGCTATTCATGTATGTTTTATGACTAGTCCTTTCTTCTTCCTTCCACCATTATTCCTCTCCCCCATCTCCTCTGGCCACTGTCACTCTGTTTCATGTTTCGAAATACTTTAAGAGAAAGAATAGCTACTGTGTACACCATGGTACCTTCTATACTATTCAGAACCTTCTCTAAGTGTTTCACCTTTATAATTAGATGAATTTTCACCCTATATCGTATCCTACTTAAATTATTTTTAACATCACCACAGATCAGATACCTTTTAGCATAGCCTTTCATTTTTAACAGCCCAATATGCTAGGAAGAAAAAATAGTTATTTTTAACAATTGGCCCCCAATTTTTTTATACAAAAGCATTCTCTAATTGGAAGGTACCTGAATGCACAACTTTAGTCATGAAACATGAGACCCTGAGGTCATGGATGAAAGGGACACAGAAGCGTGGTTGAAACTGTGCTGTATCAGAAGTTGCAGGGATTGAGATTAGGGTAAGAACTAAGAGCAGAGTAGAAAATAGGGCCTTACAAAAAAACAGAAGTTTTTCATCTCCACTTTTAAGTTGTTTTCTGTGCTAGAGAAATTTGTTTTAGGAAGGGCATTGTGTACATGGGCTGGCATGCTGCTCGATGTATCTTCAAGCAAATTCAGCTGCAAGAGGTTATAGTTGATTTCTCATGATCACTAAAGGTATTTTTTTATTATTATTAACTTGTGAAAGAGAAGGAACTTAGCTTACTCTTTTGGTTTAATCTGTCTGCACTTGGTATAAAGCAAATCACAAAAGAATAGATGTTGGTGTTATTTTGGTGGGGGTAAATGACATTAAAAAACACACCATCTTGTATCAGGTTTCAGTAACTAAATATTAAAACACCTTATCACAGATATTTTTTGTAGTATTTTCTATCCAAGAGAGTATCAGAAACCAGGCTGAAAGAGACAGAGAGAGAGGGAGAGAAGGAAAGAAGGAGGGAGAAGGAAGGAAAGAAAGAGAGAGAGAGGAAGGAAGGAAGGAAGGAAGGAAGGAAGGAGGGGAGAGGGAAGGAAGGGAAGGAAGGAAGGAAAGAAAGAAAGGAGGAAACAAAGGAAGGAAGGAGGGAAAGAGGGAAGGAGGGAAGGAAGGAAGGAAAGAGGGAGGGAGGGAGGGGGGAAGGAAGGAAGGAAAAGAAAGAAAGGAGGGAACAAAGGAAGGAAGGAGGGAAGGAGGGAAGGAAGGAAGGAAGGAAGGAAGGAAAGAAAAGAAAGAAAGAAAGAAAGAAAGAAAGAAAGAAAGAAAGAAAGAAAGAAAGAAAGAAAGAGAAAAGGAAAAAATACTAGGTGTATGTAGGGTAGGACGTTGAAGGGAGGATTGGAACAATTTAGATGATATATTCTTGGAAGGAAGGAACTCAGCTATTTCAACAAGTCATTCTTCAGCATTGTTCACTGATGTCTTCACATTAAGGGTTTATTGGCAACTAAGAAATAATATTTTAAAGTAATGGGTCCAATAAGCATGTATTCTGGTGTGTTGGAGGAAGTATGGATAAAAGAAGCTCTTTTCTCTCTCTCTTTTTAAATTAACAATAGCCTTTAAAGGATTCTTAAAATAAAATATCCTTTTATTTGTGAATGATGAAAGATTTTTTTAGAAGTAATAAAGACTTGCTTGAACACAACCAAATATTGTCATACACTTCTTGCTAAACATATTAATTTTATCCCTGCAACTTATAGAAACTTTATTCCCTTTAATTTCACTTTTTAAAATATAGCAATGTTTTTTCTTCTTGGAGAGCTAAAATACAGGCTGTGTCAAATAAAAAAAATTAATTTGTAAACATTTATATTTGCATAAGTTTAACCTTAACAAATAACTTTCAGAAGTGACAAAATTGTCAGAAACAGTTTAAGTTATGACTGTTGTTCATGTCAAAAAAGTAGTATCAAAGAAGATTAAAAGGGACTGCTTTTGAAACATTTATTACCTGTCCCCTCCTTTTTTTGCAAATGCAAGCATTTAACACAATCATTTCCATAACATGCTATGATGTATATAGTAATGAATGCGTTTAGGTTCCTCTTCTCAGGGTTTACTTAGAAAGACAGAGTACAGACAGCTCAGATGCTTCTTAGATAAATCTCTGTTATTTGAAACCTTTTCAGATAATTTTAGTAGACATTTGGCTGATATTTGAAATGAAAGTTCATATTTTAAACAGCCAACATAGGATCATGATCATGCAGCACTTGGTAAAGTCACAATGCAATGCATTACTCACATGTCTGTGGCAATACTGGTGTAAAATCCACCATGCTGTTGGTTATGTAAGAGTATGTATGGCACATAAAATCGCAAAAGTAGTCCATACCATCTGGGTTTGTGTAAGTCCTCTGTGCTAGTGTTTGCACAATGACAGAACCACCTAACTGCGCATTTCTCAGAATGCCTCCCTGTCACATGACTGTAAATCTAATTTTTTTCTGATAAAATTACTGAATAAACCCATATGCTTCTTAAAAATCCTTAAAGGGTTATGTGGGGATGGAAAGGTTAGCAAACTGACTGATGAAGAGGAACCTAGATTACAATAAGATAAACCCAAATTATCTCACTATCAATATTGTAAAATGTATTCAGTTTTATTAATGACTTGTTGCTCAATCTCAAAATGATCTTTTTTAAAATGCTGATATGTAAAATGAAATGTAGCATTCAGTTTGAGTCTTGTGTAACCTATAGTCAATGGCTGTCTGAGAGTTTTTTTCATGATTAAAAAATCCTCTCCCACTTCAGGGTATAAGATCTGAATAGTCTCCTTTTGTGTTTGAAGAAGCTGAGTCTTTCAAGTTATCTGCCTAGCTAGTATGAATGACTCTAGGTCACTCTAGTTCATGAAGCGTGCTCAAACCAGTAACCTTCACAGTGGCATTCTGTTTGTGCAGAACTGCTACAGCATGCATAAGTAAGATGACAAAGAGTAATTAGACTTTGTAGAAAAATAAATAAAAATATAGTGAATTGCTTATTAGATGTAACAATACTATTTTGTGAACAAAGGGAAAAAAGAATACCATAGAATACTTACTCGATGATGGTCATGTATAAAGTCTCTTCAGTTCTGTTGGGCTAATGTAGGTCATCTAAATTATTCAAGATAGCAGAAAATTAGATCACCATGTGGATAAGCAGACATAAATATCTTTGCATTATGACTTTATATGACCTTTATATACCCACATAAATATATCCTCACATTTGAAATATTTTGTCTATAACTTACTTTGCTGTATCTCAATATTTTTTTTAATGAACAAATGGATCAGGCTAATTTTTCAAGTCAATTAAAAGATTTCTAAATTTTTTGGACAGGAGTAAAAGATAGAAAATTGTACTTCAACAACAATTTAAATAAAATAAAAAAAAGACAAAGCAAAATAGAAGTCAAGGGAATTAGAAAAGAAGAGGAAGAAGAAGTAGTACAAAGGTTCTTTAGATAAGTAGTAATATCTAGATGGAGTTTTCTGAATTCATATTATAATAAAAACAAAAGAGGAATAAGAGGAGGAGAAAGAGGAAGGAAGGAAGAAAAAGAAAGAGGAAGAAAGGAAATAAAGCCAAATACATAGGAAAAAGACAATTGAAAAAAATAACAACACTATGAATGATTTTATTTAAAACATTAATTTTGTAGCAGTCTATCAAGCTCTCTAATATAGACATTAAATAAAGTCAGGATTATTTTCTCTTCTCTCCATGTAATATACATTCTATGTGTTCATGAAAAATAGACGATTGGTCATTGTGTACCCACTTTCATATATTAGAAAAGCCCAGTCCAGAGAAAGAGAAAATATCCTTCACAAGACCAAGACCAAGTTACCAGGATGGTTCAATTCCCTTGTTAGCTTATTTGCAATAAAAAATGTAATATAAAAAAAGAAAAAGATTTCTAAATCTTAATGAACTATCAGAGTCAACTCCTAATTCTTCTCAATATGGCACCTTGGAGATTGCTCCAGATTCCGTGACAGAAAGTGGAGCAGGTGAGACTGCAGCGACAACTGGAAAGGCGGGTTTCGTTAGCCACTTCCCGTGGCCAGGTAGGCCCCACTTCGCCTCTTTCCTCCCCCAAACCACCGCAGCTTCGCCTTCCTTGAGAATAATTTTCCTTTAATATTAAGGATTCCGGGTACTCTATTGGGTTTAAAATTTTGTCATCTATACCTCAGGAATGGTAGGTAGCATTCCCTGCCATTCTTTTTAAGATTTTCATAGCGATGAAACTTTGAAAGAAATAATATCTCTGTGCAGCTCGATGTTCCTCAACCAACTTGATTGTCCAAAAAGACACATTAACCTGCAGAAGTTCACAGCATTTGCTATGAAAAACATGCTAGAAAGTGGCTTTCCTACAAACACTATAACACCTAAATTTTAACAGTTTTTACATATAACTATAATATGTTTTTGTTCCACAGTCTTGTCATCTTTATCTCCCAGGCTATAGGAAGCACTAAGATCTGTCACTTAAGCTGTATTACATTCTGAAGTACATGTTTTATTTATTTACTTTTTATTTTTTGTGTGTAGTTTTATTTAATTTTTTATTGGAGTGTATGTTTTAGATGAGATTGGGCATGTTCAGGGTGGTATGGCCATAGACTGGAGTACATGTTTTAAATTCAAGTCATTATGTGCTTATGCTGAGGAAAGATCATTTAATTCTGGCCTTTAAAAGTAATACTATTTTGAAAAATTTTAGTCATTCATACTTCTGGGAAGACTTCTGCAAAGCTCTAATACTTGTATTCTTTGCCAATATCAATTAATACTAACTTAGCAATGTATTTCCAGGGAAGACAATGCCTCATATAGATAGGCTACAAGCCTGTAATTTAGGGAAGATATTCCAATGTACATTGTAAAATTGAATAGTTATTCAATTATAGTAGTTTCACATCTATTATGACGTTTCATAAGATCACCACATTTAAAACCCATTGACTTATGTATCTCATTTATGTTTGAAATTTTATTTACATTAAAAGTAATGCAAATTAGAAGCTTTCACCATTACAAAGTTAAGACTTAAGCATATTAAAATAATTTTAAACAGATCTCTACTTCCAGATATAAAAATAAAACCATGTTTTACTCTGGGTAGTGAAGTATAACTATATAAAATCTATAAAGAATGGCATTCACACACATACACATATACATCATCATAAAAATGGGTCTTACCTGCTTTACTCATGTTTGAAATGAATAATTTTAACAGGGGTCTCTGATTGAATTTATCTAGTGTTTTATCTGTTATTCAGCCTGATATTTTAGTTTTCTATCAGAAAATTAAATCAAGGATTTATAATTATATAATAATATTTTTCTAATGTATTTGCTTAAAAGTTAAAACTTTATAAAAGCTACAGAGTCAATAGGTCAAACTTTGGTTGAAAAATGCAAATACATTTAACAAATTAAATATCTATGTCCTATATCCTATACCCACTCTTGAGGTTCAATATTCTGTGAAGGATCTGTCAATCTTAACAATCAGGGTAATAGACTAGATGACTCCTTTAAAGTTCTATTGAGACCCATGGAAAGACCTTCATAAGGCAAATCTTACTGTTGCAGACAAGAAAAGAACTCTTCTTCACTAAAGGGAGAAAGATCAGCGTTTGAATGGTGCTAATGAAGCTTCTTGCTGTGCAACACAGAGCAAGCAATTGGAGGAGGTTGATGTGGATGAATCTCTAAAGTGGAATAACCACTTTGTCAAGCTGCATGTACTGTTCTTATAGAAGGTAGCACTCACAGAGGCCATATCTACCCTTTCTTGTTCTGTTTGAAGGCAGCACTTCTAACAGCCCAAGCGTAATATATGGTAATGCATTTAATAATTTTTACAACTACATCCGTCTCCACTTGAACAGATATAACCCTCACCCAATCACCACCACTGAGTTTTCTTTATTCCTGCTTTTATCTGATTAGGGTAAACAGCATAAATCTGTTTTTCTCCCAGCTTGGAGGAAAGCACCAAATTTATCTATTTCTCATTCAAAGATTAGCTGCTGTCTTTTTCTGGAAGCTACCTTAGAAGTTAAAAACCAAAAACAAACAAACAAACGAACAAAAAAAACTGACATAATACATTGGTAGCTCTGCTTCATGGTGTGCACACTTCTTTCTGTTTTCCCACGTGACTTGTCATATTCCCTCAGATACAACACTGAGTTTTCCCGTGGGTCCGTGCCCTGTCCTGCCGCCTGACCAGACACTGCACGCTGCAGTGCTGTACTGACCTTGGTCAAACTTGTGGAATGATAATCACAATTTTGACCATCTGGAAAATGCCTTTTTCCTTCCCCATTTATTTCCCATGACATCATTTATGTCTTGTTCATGCTCATGAGCTCTTAATATGACAATATACTTTTAAAGGTGTTTCTACTTGTGACATTTAAGATATTTTTTTACTTTTGAAATTGAAATAATCTGAAGTTTGTACTGTTTATATTTAGTTATTTTGTGAAGATTTATTTCAACATTGTAAGCTATCTCATTTGCTAGTTTAATTGTTAATATTTTCTCTGGAATTCTTTGAAATGATTTCCCTCTTTCTAGATCAGCTTCTTATTCTACATCCCTACTAGTTAATGATTGTACCCCACCCAGAGAATCAAATTAGACTCTTCTGACTCCATGCCTTTCCCTGTATCTTATCAAACACTAATTCCTGTGGCTTTGATTCACTTACGTTTTTAATGTCTCTCATTCTTTCCATCTCTTGTGGCACTGCTGTAGGCCGGACCCACATCAGGTCTCATGCACACTATTCCGGGAGCCTTTTATCTCTCCAACTTCAACCCTTCTCCCTCCTCCTCAGTGTAATCTCTGCTTTCTACCCAGTAACATCGCTCTCAAAGATCGTTCTTCTAAATCTCTTGGGGCTCCTCATCATCTACAGGTTTCAGTCCAAACTGGTCAGGATCACAAATGACACTCATGACCTGGAATTGGGCTATTAGGAGATAGCTTCTCCCTATACTTTGTGTCTCTTTCCATATCTCATGCTTCGTTACAAGAAAATTCCTTGACGTTCTTTCCTATGACTGTGTTGTTTCATGCTTTTGGGCCTTTTTTCTTGCTTTCTTCTCTGCCTATACCACTCTTTCCCCCTCTTTCTATCCCTGAAAAGTCCATATCCATCTTGAATATCTCAAGTATCATTGTTACCTGAAAAGTTTTCCACTTCTTCTTTGGGTTCACTGAATGTTCCCTCTTCTTGGTTCCCAATACGTATTATTGCAATTAATCATTTTACATTTATTTCTAACTCCTTCAGTCAAAGAAGAGCCTTGGAAAATGTACATCTGGGACCTGGTAGAGGGCCAAACACATAAGATACAATCAACAAATGGGTATTGAACTGAACCAAACTAAACTTTTCCACCTATTTAAAACTTTCATCTTAAACATATATCTCCAGTGTTTTAATGTATTTTTTAATAACTGAATAACATAAAGATTATAATGATTTTGGAATTCACTTAGTATTATAATATACATATCCATGTCTGTCTGTCTGTCTTTCTTTCTTCCTATCTATCCATCTATCTATCTATCTATATCTAAATTAGCCCAAGGTTTAAGAGGGCTTCTTTGACTTTCAACTGTTAACGTTTGATACATTACAAAGGTAACTGTACTATTAAAGAAGTGTAATAGATGAGCTTCCTAGGGGGGAGAAATTATACTTACATTTTAGATTATAATCTAGAAGCATGATAGAATTTAATTTTTGAAGTGTGCAAATTATAGGTTGTTATCCTATCAAAAATAAGAATAATGAACTCGAAAGAATTCACACCCTCACCTATGAATTCTTCTTACCTTCAACATAATGGTTATGCAATTAGTTACAATTCATTTGGATACTGTGGTGAAAAATTTAACATCACGTGTTTACTTTCATTAATAATATCATTGATTTTGTCAGACTACTAACAATTGAATTTATCCAGCTGGAAAAAGTTAGACAAAGACAGATTGATGGTATAACTCTTTATTGTCAAATAGTTTAGAAAGAAATGCAGTTTTTCTTTTAATATATATCAACCTTGACACATTTTGCACTTTGTAGGATTACTTTGAAATGTTTTATGTAGTTAACTACCAGCAGTTTAGGTAATTTAAATTTAAGATTGTTATAGAGCTAATAGTTTTAGAATTTTCTTGTTATACCACATTAAGATTTTTGTACCACCTACAAAGACATACAACACTAGAGCAGAAATATGTATTTCTAGACAGTGAAAAAATTATATTGATATTTTAAGTAACATACTGAAATTTCAATTTCAACTTGGTCCCAAGCCAGCAAATATTAGAATCTAAACACTCTGAGGCTTGTTTTACTATATCCCCTGAAAATATTAATCTACTAATCTTTGTATGTAAATGACAGAAATCACTGTTGAATCAATTCAATGACAATTTTTATTAAATTAGAATGTATTCTATAAATTATTACATTAATCATCAATGTATTAAAATTTATTACAATCAACACTATGTACTATATCAATGTGCTTCTGTGCCTTATTAATTACTAACTGAAAGTTAATGTTCATCTTGTGTTTCTTCAAGATAGATCATTTTCCTCTTCAATGCTGAGTCACAAAAGCTAAATTACCAGCAGCATCTTTGTTTTACTTCTTATTTTAGCAAACTCAAAGATCATACTAATAATATATCAGATAAATAGAATAATACATTTTTGTTTAATAAGCGAAAGGCCAGATGCATTTATCTGTGAGGAATAATAAGTCCTTGAGTGAAAGGACTTATTAGAAGTAGGTAGGATGGTCCTTCTTATCAGAAGGGGGTTGCAATCTGTTGGGTAATGGTACAGAGCTTTTATATTCTGATTTGAACCCAGAATAATTGTGTAGTATCCTTACTTCTCTTAAAATATGATTTATTTTAAAACTTTGGTTTCCGTGGGACACTTAGCAGTTAGTTCTTATTAAAATAACATTTTTAGGTGTGCATTTAAACCACCTTGAGTTGCTTGTAACCTTCACTTTAGACCACACTAGCATCATTTCAGAACATATTTACTTTTGAGCATACAGACTGAAAGTATGAGACTGAAATCCTCTAACTCTGAGAACTTTCTCTCACATAAATGTGTGTGGTATTGGGGGCTAAGGAAAAGGAGATGTATGAAAATCAAAGGCACGGAGTGCATGAGCTCTCTGATCGTACATACCCATCACGAACACAATGAAGCTGGCTATTCTCGTTAATGTTATTAGAATTTTGGAATCAAATACCCCTTTGTTGTTGGGAACCACCCTGCCTGGTATCAGAAGCTGTAACCCCCACCAAGACTAAGCCTGAGGGAATGACCTTGGACCGTAAGCCAGCAAGGAGACAAAAGCTTATTCCCTGGCAGGAGCACCACTTATGCTCCTTTTACTTCACCTTGCCTGGCCCCCAATGCTTGGTTGGTTAGCCAATGACAGGTAAGATTCCCCAAGGGGGGGAATGATCTAAGACAGGCACGATCGTGTGGGAGGCCCCCAAGGAAGGACTTCGGGGACTACAGCAAAAAGGGGTGATGGACCCTTGCCCCTCAGCTTTGACAAAGCCTGAGTCCTCATTGTCTGTGAGAAAATCTCCTAATCTCTTGGCTGCCTTACTTCCTTTGCTCCACCTAAGCCTGAAACAATGACAGGGTGGTGCAGCTCTGTGCTGAAAAGGGTGGGGTCCCTTGGTGATCAGGCCTAAGAAAGAATATGTAAAATCTTGTGAAACCTGCTTTGTTTAGTGTTTAGAATGCTCTCAGTTGAATGATGAGGGTCCAAGCAAGAAGTAAATTAGTTCCTCAAAATTTTACAGCTCTTTAGCTATCTGACCCTGACATAAAATAGGCCCTCAGACTTCCTTGTTATCTATTGTTTGATCCTTACTTCCTGGCAATGTTTAATGAGCTTTACTTGAATTCCTGTGTAAACGAACCCAATAAAAGCCTGCTCGGGTGGGAGAATGGAGCGCTCTCCCCTAGGGAGGGTGGCCGAGGTACTCTCCACTAGAGAAAGTGGCCGTTCCGTCCCTATTTCCCCACAGGACCTGGTTGTCTCTGTGTATGTTTTTCTCGTGTTTCAATGAGCCATCCGCAGTGTTCCACTGTCACTGCAGGCCAGTGGTCATGTCACTTAAAAATCCAACTCCACAGCACTACGCAGATCTCTGATCGTTTGATCTCCCCTCTTGGTTTCTTTCCTTGTAGAGATGATGTCTGGTCGGTTGAACAACGGCCAGCCAATCACTCCCTTATTTATGACAGGGCTGGAGGTTACAAAGACATTTTGCTGAGACTTGTGACAATAAAATGGCCAGAATGCAAATATCAGATATTACATTTCCAGATACTAAAAACTGACATTTTAGAGCAGACACAAACTGAAATAAAACTGGTATGAGAATCTGCCTCAGTAAGTGATGGTGCCCAAGGTTTTCCAAATTGAAGATAGCAATTCAGTCCAGCCTTACTTGCTGTAGAAAATTTTGGTGCTTACACTCTGATTTATTGTGAAAGATATTTATGTTTTTATTCATTTATATCTTTCTTTATTTGCTAATTCAATACATAATTACTGCCCTCATTTTTGATCAAAGCACTTTGCTGGTCATTGGAGACACAGTGTTAGCTATACATTCCAGGTGCCTGCCCTCCTGGAGCTTATGTCTGCCCACTGCGTATGTAACATATATGAGTGTATATTTTTATGGCTCTCTCCGTTCTTCATTTATGTGGTCACCACAGTTCTACAAATATCAAACTTTTAAAAGAACTTTTTCACATAGTAATTAATGGTATACTGAATCACATGTACTAAAACCACACTTGCACTAATTTTGAAATTTTAGAAATTTGCTAGAAGTTAGCCTTTCAATTAAAATTTTATTTTGAGCTTGTTATTTGATAGAATTAATTTTTTTTCTAAGGTTTATCTATTTCTGTATCACTTTTGGCTAATTATATATAGTAACTAAAGTCCATGAGCTTTGTTTTCCCAGAATCTTGACAAATGCCACTGTTGTATTTAATAAACAGAAAGATATTACTACATATTATACAAATTATTTTCCTCAAATAGTGTCCACATTATAGAATTAATAACAATATCTTATGTGTATATTGAGTGGTTTAAGTGTCTTTTGAGGTAATTAAATGAATCTTTATTAATACGGTGCCAGGCAACATGGTGTTGTTTACAGAGGCAAGACCGCCAGATGCCAGCTTCACAGGGATGTGGGATTCAGAGTACTCAGCACTGACGCTCACTGCACTTTTGAGACTTAAATGAGGTGTTATAAGAACGATCTGAATTATTCTCATGAATTGCTTCTTCTATGTTCTGTATTGTAATTTCTGTTCAAATGGAAATTTTCAGACTGAAGTCAGTCAAGATCCCCCGCGAAATAAGAAAATTAGAATCACATGTGCCATTTTTGTCATGGGGGGACAGGCACATTTCGGTAACAGGCTCTAAAGAGGAAACAGCTACATTTCAGGACAAGTCACCCTGTTCCCTAAACTTCGGTGGGAAACAAACTGTAGACAACCTATTTACTTTTGGTTTTTGCATATGAAAAATTTGACTCAGAAAATTGATCTTTAGAAAGTATTAGCTTTATGTCATCAAAATTGAGCAAATGTGTATTAGGAAGGTTATGTCTAACCTTTAGTGTCATTGTGTTATATTATCAAATCCTTGTCATCTGCTTGTTTTTTAAGAAGAGTCATACGGGTATGCCTGTACTTATGTTTTTCTCTGGAGAAAGTTGGTAATTTGTCAGTTTTCCTGCCTTTGGATTCAGGAAGTTATTTAAATAATTTTCTTTCCACTAAGGCTTATAAGGCTTTTATATTTGTTCAATGTTGTACTTTTCTATTTCAATCCATTTTTAATATTTTCTAAACTACTAAACTTAACTATGGCCCTGCATATATATTTACACCCATACACACACACACACCCCTCACAGTGTGTGTGTGTGTGTATAGTGAAGTATAATACTTTTTCTTTTAATGAAAGTTGTCTCTACTAATTCTTGAGACCACAGATTCAAATCTTTGCCCATCAACTCTAGTTTTGTTTTCTCTGAGTGTGTGGGATAGGAGGTGAGCAAAGAAGTGGAGTTCACAGTTGTGGTAGATACTATACTTTCAGAAAGAAAACAAATCTACCAGTGAATCAAAAGCAGGCAATTTTTTGTAAGAGCTCCTTTTTGAAAAATTACATATTGTGACATTTTATAGCAGTGATTAAAAACTATTTGTTTATTGATCTCAGAGGCTTGACTTTACAGCAAAAAATCAAGTAAGAGCCTGAACATTATCTAGTGAATCTGACCATTCTGAAAAGGAAAGTCAAAACCCACCAGGCCCAGATCCTGTTTGCAGCTGTCAGCTCGATTTCCTACATCTGTTCTAAATTACTGGAACAGTAGTTTTATATTGACCATTTGAACACATTCCCTTACTTTGGACTAAATTCACTTTAGAGAAATAGTAACCTGTTTCACTCAAAACTTATAAATTTTGTATGTGCCATTTCTTCTCTCCCACTGTGGCCATCTTAGTTTTCTGGACTTTTGTTCTCTTCCTGGGATAGTTTTAGTACACCCCTCTCTGTTCTCCTGCTTGTAAATGTGTCCAGTTGCTGGGATACTGTTCTCACACAGTGTAATGACCGAGTCCTCCTTTAGGCCTCGTCTCATCCATGACTATCTATGTCCCTATCTCGCCAAACATCTTTCCAGATTCTGTTCCACTCAAATGTGGTTACATGGCCTCTCCTAATATTTTGGACCCTATCTCCTCAGGCCAGATTTTCTTGCCTCTTCTCCCCTCGTTTCCTTTCTAGTCCAACTGTCACTTACATGACTCTCATTGTTAAAAGTGCAGATCAATCCTGTGTTCTCTCAGACCTTCTGGACTAAAAACTTCAGCTTTTAATAATAGTAGTGATGATTGTATTCTGATGGTATGTTTTTATTCATGTGGGTTTTTATTCATAGCCTTTACAGATTCCAGTCCTCTAAACAAAATTTAATGTTCCTATTCAAAGTACATTCCAATGTCAGCACCAAAGTCTTAGACCGGGTCCTGGTTGGCTGAGGCTCCTGGCTGGAGTTCCTCCCAGCCCCTCTGTCATTGTTCCAGTGCTGTGTTTCTGGGAACTTTTATTTCAATACTCCTGCCACCTTTATTTCAGAGTTTATGGGCTGACTTGTTTTGTCCTTATTTTCCTGGGTTAATCATAACATTCTTGAATATTTTGCTATATTTTTTTTTGGAATAAAAAAGTTGAGGACTTTGGTTGCTCAAAGAGTATATATTAGTATCATGTCTTTTACTGTATGATGTTATAATCGGGAACCTGTACTAATGCTATACTACTGAAAAATAAATCTAGTGGATAGCTTACTGAAGAATAAAAAAAATATCTTAAATATTTTGAATAGCTGTTTAGATGCAGTGTAAAGGAAGATTCAGTCCATTCTTACTGGCTTTGTTTGGCTTAACTGCAGTGTTCAGTTAATGCTATGAATTATACCTTCTATTTTATTTACTTCACAGATACACCATGAAACCGCCCACTTTTTAGGAGATTTGCTATGCAAATTAGTAATAAAATTCCCACAAGAAATAGGATTTTTCACTAAGGAAAACAATTTGTAACTTGCAGCTGTCCTGTTGTTACATTCCATGGTGCTGTGTGATAACACGTGCAGGTGTGTGCCTGGGGAAGCACTGAGATTCATTTTAGAGATGGAGAGAGATATTTTGTTTCATATTCTTAACACTTTACAATTCAAACCAGGGATTTTTTAAATTATTTTTTTAACATTTAAAAACAAGGTTTCCTACTTCCTAAAAACAAGGTTCACAGAAAGCTGCCCATTTTTAATACTACCTTTCAGGATGTTTCCCACAAGCTATATTTGGTATGAATGGAACTCTGAAGACAAAGAGGCAATAGCTCAATGATGTAATAATAATGACAGCATTAATAAAAGCTGCAGTACTATATATAAGTATAGTGGAATATGTTTATTGACCTCAAAGTTTGTGTGTGTAGGTTATAATTTTGGCTTATTCATCCACATTTAATACCTATAGAAAAATAGAGTGAAGATTTGAAGCAATTTATGAGTATTTCTAAAAAGTTATAACTCTCATCTTTAGCTTAGATATGGATAATTTGCTTTTATTTTTATTATTTAACACACATATTAACTAAATAAGTAACAGATATTTGAATAATGTTCAGGAGGAGACTATCAAGATTATATATTTTGTATTTAAGATATAAACATGTGACATTTTAAATACCTTAAGATCAGTCATTGAAATTTTCCTTTTTTTCCCTCTTAGAATTATATCTAGTCTTAATTTATTGATTTCCAAATACTTATCTTTAACCAAGACAGCTCCTCTGAACTGTAACTGCTACTTTCCATCATCCTTTGGGTATTTAAAAGGCATCTCCAGCTCAGTATGACAGATATAACCCTCCGAACCTGCTTCTTTCCTATTTCAGTAAGTTTACTAACTCCATTTTCTCATTACTTCATTCAGAATCTTGGAATCATTCTTGAATGCCCTCTTTCTGCTATACCAAATATTTCTTTGGGAAAACCTGTTGGTTTCCTTCAGATTACATCCACCATCTGACCACTCTCCACCATCCCCATGTTAATAGCTTTTAGTTCAAACTACCATTTTATATCACCTAGAAAAGATTATTGCTGCAGCCTACAAACTGGCCTTTCTGTTTATGCCTTTGATTCCCCTTCAACCTCAGCCAGGTCTATTCTCAAAACAGTGGCCAGAGTGATTCCATTACATGTTACCCTTCTGCTAACAAAACCCACTGGCCCTTCATTTAACTTAAAACAAAAGTTAAAGTCCTAATGACCAATGAGACCTTACTTGTTACTCTCTGACCTCATCTCCTGACCACATCTGCTGAAACTCTACTCCTGGCTCACTCTGCCCCAGCCAAATAGGGCTCCTTGACTTGCTTTGACTAGAGTAGGGAATTCCTTTCTCAGGGCCTTTGCACATTGCTATTTCTGCTGCCTGGAACCATCTTCCCTCAAATGTCTGTCTGACTTTTTCTATTGATTACTTTAGGCCCTCAGCGTATGACATCTTCTCAGTGAGGCCTTTTTTATGTAAATACTACAAACATCCCCTGATGCTCTCTAGTTATCTTTTCCACTTTTGTTCTCTCAACATGTATTTCAATTTAGGATTTTATTCTCTGCCTCTCCTCTAGAATACATCTCCTATGAAGGCAGTAGTTTTTACCTTTTTATTTCCACTGCTTTATCTCCAGTGTTCCATGTATAACAGTTGCTCAGTAACATCTGTGTGACTAGTTCTTCCCAGTCTTCCTCTTACAGGGAGGAACGTTGGGGTCAGGGGAGACAGCTTTGCTTAGTGTACACTAAGGATGGAAGTATTCAGCTCAAAGTTTCCAAATAGAAAGTCCCACCTCTCAGTCTCTTTTTCACATGGTGTGGTCAGGGACTGAGAGCTCCTCGAGCTTTGTGAACAGGACAGCAATCCCCTGTACAATTCCATCCTCATGTTTTGTTGAAAGAATATTCTGAATTGAAGGTGTGGTCAATAATGTTTCCAAAACAACTTAGATATTGAAATCTTGTTGGCTGAGATATAGCCATGGGGTAGGAGAATGGGGGTTATGGAATTGTACAAAGTTGGATATGTCTTGCTAATGTGAAATGACAGTTCTCAGCATTCATTAGAATTTTTAATGCCTTGCAAGAGGTTGATTAAATTAACCTCTCATGCATTTCCATTTTTATAACAAATTTCATTTAGAGCAATGGAAAATTCGTAGTAAGATACATGACGTCTGTCTTTCTTTCCCATCTTACCCTGTGCTTCTCAGTGCTAGCACCAGAAGACAATCATTGATGGGAATCAATAGGCCCCAGTCAATCTGAAGCACAAAGAGTGGATGTGAGTTACTTTACATTCTTCTCCATTCACCCTTTGATGCCTGGGCTGTCACGGATAGCTTGCCCTTTCTGTCATCCATCCTCTGGAGGTATCTGAGGGTGAAAAGCCATCACAACAGCCCTGTGATTCTCCCTAGAAACTGGATGCCTCTTGCTTGACCACAAAGGCTGGGAATAGTCCCAGGTAGGTCTTTATATAAATTTGTAATTTATGTTGTTAAAAGTTTAACTGTTCTTTCAGTTTTCCCATGATACTCCCTCATTGTATTTCCATAAAACATTGTAGGACATTAAAATATGAAGACTTGTTAACATAGTGCTTTCAGTATGTAATTCTACTTATAACAAAGAGAATTTACTATTGAAATTATGTATGAAAACACCAATACAGAATTATTGGCAGTGAGTTTCATAGCATTTTACCCCCCTGGTGGAGTAGGTGTTGAGGGCTCAGTCCTTCCTTTAAACATCTTGTGGCAAAGGACTATGCTAAGTGCTTTTATAAATTTACTTTAATTCTTAAAGTAATCCTTCAACATTGGTATTATTAGAACCATTTACTGATGAATCACCCAAGAGTCTCAGAGTCATTAAGTGACTTCCCCAAGATCAAGTTGATAGACTCCGTCTGCAAACATGTTAACACTTGCAAACACACTTGCAAACATAGTTGCAATCCTTGTGAAGGACCAGGCGAGCAAACCCAACAATGAAAATACCAAAATTGTTTTAGGAGTAAATAGTGCATTTGGATTCTGCAGATTTTGCTTATTGGAGCTATGTTTTAAAACAAACTTAATTTTGCAAGTATAGAGATGATATTCCACTAAACATAAAATAATCTTACAAGTTTAGCTAAGTGATTATCGTATTCTTATTTAACATCACAGAATATTTGTTTGGATTGTGTAAATAGCTGCGGTTATGCGCGAGAGGGTACACAATTAGAATGGAACTATAGATAATAAACTGTATATTGTGTTATATGGTATACAAAATGATAACTTCTGTGTGCAATTACCACAGTAGCTATGAACTTACAGTATTCCCTCTTATCCATGGTTTCATCTTCCACAGTCTGGGTTACCCATGGTCAACCTTTGTCCATAAATATTAAATGGAAGATTCCAGAAATAAAGAATTCCTAAGATACACTGTATGCTGTTCTCAATAGTGTGATGAAATATCACATCGCCCTGCTCCGTTCCACCCGGGATGTGAATCATGCACCTGTCAGGGTATCTAGATATGTCCATTGCCAATAGCCATCTTGTTATCAGATCAACTGTGGCAGTATCACAGTGCTGTGTTCAACTAACCTTTATTTTATAATGGCCCAATGGCCCCAAAGCACAAGAGTAGTGATGCTAGCAATTCAGCTTTGCCAAAGAGAAGTCATAAAATGCTTCCTTTAAGTGAAAATGTATGTATGGGGGAAAAATATACTGTTTGGTGCTATCTGTGGTTTCAGGCATCTACTGAGGGTCTTGGACTGTACCCCTAACAGATACAGGTGGACTACTGAGGTCTCTTTTGCCTGTGAGGAAACCTGAGGACAACCTGGGTTAATGGATGCTCAGACACACGAGGAGTAGTGGCAGAGGATTCCAACCCAGTTCTCTAGTGCCATTTTCAGAGCTCTTTCAAGACACCCAGAAAGTATATAAACTCACTTCCTGCTTCTCTGTGTGTGGAAAGAAATATCCTCGAGCAAATTGTTCTGTCTAATTTAATTGCATAATGATGCAGATTATAGTATAAATTAATGTGTTGGCACAGTTAACTATTTCTTATTTACTTTTCTTTCCCTATGGAATCTGCTATCTGCAGGAGGCTTTTTAAATGGAAACATCCCATTAAGTTTCCTAATGCAGAGGTGGGAAAACAAACATAGCAGTGAGTATAGCCCTGAGGCACCCTGAAAAGATGTCACCTCAAACATAAGACAGCAGTAATCATACCAGGAGTGTGATAGAAGGGGGGAAATAGAAGATAGTCTTGTTTACTTTTCCTCAAAATGTCATCGGCTTCAGAATTATTAGACATGCAGATTACTGGGTTTCAGCCCAAATTACTAATCTGGGAGTCAAATGTGCCATTTTTTGTGTGTGATTTTTTTTCATTCAGTCACATTAATATTAGGGCTCTGAGAATCTAGTTCATTCTGAGTCAATATCCTTTTGTTAGGGTACTTTGTCTGCACTAGCACACTCCTGGTGAATCAAACAAACTGGACTTTACTGAGAGCTCGCAAAATTTCATTGAGTCAGAAAAAGCAGCATGGGGAACAGGAAGGGACCCAATTGATCCTTGAGTCTAGGAAGCGCAAACTACATGAACAATTTGTCCAGGACATTGCAGCTCAAACTGGACAGACATCAACCATCTTTAGTGTCTTTGCTTCCCTAAGTGTAGCACAGGTCAGGACTGGCCTCTGGCCCAAGGGGTAGCCGGGCCTCTGTGGAGTAGGTGGGTCCCATGGGGAAAAAATAATTTGAGTATGGAATCTGGATACCATTAGAGAAAGGAATTGATGCTGAGCAGTTCAAATGCAACTTTGCTCTCTGTAGTACATAGGAGTGTAGTTTCATTATTGACAGAAGCATAATATTGCATTGCACAGGCAACCCTACTAAGATGTAGTCTCAAAGCGGTCTCCACATATAGAAGCATTACAAGCATTGTAATGCCATCAAGTGACAGTGAGTACCAGAGCTTCGAAAGGCCTCAGATCAGCTCACCTGAGCCCTTTGCGGTGCTTGGTGTCACCCAAGTTTCCCTCGCGTACACCTGATTAGTTCCCTACCTCAACCTCAGGAGAGCTTGACAAGTGTTAAGCTGTAGCCCCCTAGTTTGATTAATTCAGCAAAGTTTTGTTGTGAAAAGATAGCAGAGATAAATTACTTGTTCTATGGAATAGTGCCCCACTTTAGTTATTGATTGCAGTTTAATGATTCGTGTAGCTATCGTCTCTCTGCCATTAGGTTTCCATTGTCCGCCCTCTGCCTTTACATTCCTTCTACCTAGAACACTCCTCCAGATCATCACATTTTGGGCTCCTTATTGTCATTAATAGCTTAGTGCAAATGAAGTTTTCTCAAAGGGCCATTTCCAACAATCAGGTCGTCATAATCTTTCTCACCCCAGCCCCTGCTTTTCACCCTACCTGCACTGCCTGATCACTGCCCAGTTTATTACCACATTGCCTTCGGAGCAGTCTTCATTGTCTGAGATCGTTCACTGGTGCATAGGTTTCCTTGTCTAACATGTTAGCCTATGAATCCTCCGACCCCTCCACACACACCCAAATAACCTGGAACGGGTCTGACTTCTTCAACTTGTATGCCTAAGGCTCACCTATTTAGAGGGGGACTTAAAGAATTTATATTTTGTCTGAAATACATAGACCTCATAATGCCATTCTCCTTGGCAGGGCCTCAGAAGACCCTTCTTTTCCATCCTGTCTTTAACCACATCTCACCATTCACCCCATGTCTTAAAACACCCACACAGCTGTAGAGTTTGCTGAATATGCTCTGTAAGCTCTTCTATCCTCTGTGAGGATTTCTGTTTTCTTTGCCTCCACAAAAAGTTAAGAGAGAGAGAGAAAGTTCAGAGGGTGGACTGGGTTATTAGACCTTTTTACAACCCATAATTTCTTTGTCCCTTTGTTAATTTTTATTTTATTTCTTGTTACGTTTCTTCTTCAGATTTCTTTGCTTTTAACCATGCCTTGTACAAATTGGTAATTTAAATACAATTGTTTTCTTAGTTACTGGTTCTAATAATGATAGTGGGCTCACATTAGCAGTTAGGCATTTTATTTTAAAACAACAATTTTTTTTCCTGAATGTAACCATCTTAAAATAACTTAAATTTACCTTTAAACTGTAAGTGGAAAATTATTACAACTTTAATCAAAGTGTAAGTTACTTTTACCACAGTTTGAGAGTGTTTAAATTTTAGGCAATGATTAGGAAAGATGAGAGATGTTAGACCGGAAGCATTATAAATCATGTTGATTAGGGTGTTACTTACACTTTAGTTATCAAATATAATTACATAACTATATACATATATGTAATATTAAATTCATATGTAAAAGTTATTCAAAAACTATATTATATATTTAATTAAGTGGTATTTTTTTTTTTTTGCTTACAGTAGTACCATTAGACCCTGCAGATAAATTCCAGTGCCTATGAAATTCAAATACAACAGGGCTTATACATTCAAAGCCTGGGTCTCCTTGGGGAGAATCCATAAGCCCATTCTAGCCATTTGGATGATTGAAAAATGTTAGTCTCTATTGATTTATACCAAGTTTGATTTGTCTTTTTTTTAATTAAAAAAAAACTGGTTTAATTATTTACTTTCATTTTCATAAGGGAAGCTACTGAGCTTGTATGGCTAACTTTACTGAACTATAATTTTATATATAATTAGGATTTTAACAACAAAAATGAAGGAACTTAGATTTCATTATTTAATTTTAAAAATTAAATTAATGATAAATATTTAAATTGGTCTTCATTTGTGAGTGTATGAATTCTCACCATGGGTAATCATGGTTTTCCAGTGGAGATACTATGAAAATTTTAGTGTGTTTTTTTTAATTTATGGTATGATTCTTTTATCACTCTATGCATTTGTAGAATTTGGAAGAGAGGTCAATGAGATCATAGTTTAAATAGGTTAAGTTTAGATTTCTGGTTACTAACAGTATCTTTAAACTCAATTTGTCAAATTTGAAAGATAATCTCATCAAATGTTTAGTATAATTAGTGCTTTTCTCAAAGAATAATACAAAATACATATCATTTATTTTCTACATATATTAATGTGAAATTCTTAGAAATGAAACAATTAGTGTAGAGATTTCACACTTCAGTTCATGGATTTGAAATCCTATAGTGAAAATAAGTACTGTGATGCAACCTACTAATTTAAAGAGCATGCATATTAAAATTAAGGTAATTACTATAATCAGGAAAAATAAGGTTGAGGACATTTTTTGCTAATTATGAGTCAGAAAATAACCAAATATGTTATCTTTATTATTTAAAATACAAGTTTTATTACTCAGGTATAATATATGAGTGTGTATATAAGCATATTTGATTCATTGTACTGTATTAATTAGTACTCTAATATTAGAATACAAGCTTTATTTTAATATTGAAGTCATTCAAGTTACAGAAGGACACTGTGATTATAAGCTCTTAGAGCTGACTATCTGTTTGGGGAACTGCAACGCCCTCTTCAAAGATAAATAACAATGCAAGCAATGTCCTTCATTAGTAAGGCAAATATTGCACAATATATACATACCAATCAATTTTTGGAAGGGAAAATCTGTATTATTAGAAGAGGCTACTGTTAGTTTGACTATTGTGAAAAACTTCATGACAGATGGAAGATTTTTAAGAGGCATAGAAAATTGTTCAATATCAGAAGGCAGAACACTGACAGGGGAGATAGAAGAGGAAATAGAAACAGTCTAGGAGACAGAGGGATGTGAGTATGACCAGAGAGAGCCACTTGTGTGTGGAATAGTGAGATTTATTTGAAGGGCAGTTTAAAATATATCATAGGGAATTCTGAAGTGTTTAAGTGTTATAATTATATAATTTAGCAATGGTAGGTCATTTAAGGTATTTTGAATCTTTGGAAGACTTTCTGGGGGAGAAGACTGGATATGTTTATTTTCAAAGTGTGTCCACAGATGGATCTCCTCATACAATGATCTGGGGAGTTGCTAATAAAATGCATATTCGAGGTTGCTAAATCCCAGCCTTCTGACTCAGGAAGCCTCAGAAGGACCTAGGACTCTGCACTGTAGCAAGCTCTCCTATTTCTTGTTGCACAGTGAAGTCCCAGAGCCCCTGGCAGAGAGACCAGAGCCAGTGGAGCTTTCCTTTGGGGTCGCTGGAGCCCCGGGATCTCAAACCCCACTCCAGGGCTTATCTTCAAATGTGGAGCCTCTCAAACACGTGACTTAGTGACGTACCTGGACCACTGAAGATGATTTCATTTCTCTACACTAAATGTGCAACCAGAAATTGTGATTCTCTCCTAACCTGTGTTCAGAGCCTAGGGCCTCAAAGAACATTACTGACCACCTTCCTTTAATTGTCATCCTATTAATCAGGAATATTGGTTGCATGAAATATAATCCATGGAATATACAAACTCAGCATTTCCATTTCTGTACTGTAGAAGAAATTTTACATTTCTTTTTTTGTGAACAAGTTAGGAGTTTCACCTGGAATTTTGTTCCCAGGGTATTTTTATTTTTTAATTTTCATTTTTTAAAGCATAGGTCCGAAACAACATTTAATAAATGAAATACAACCTCCATATTTTTAACTATCGATACATCAGTTTGAATCATTTATATAATGTCATGTGTTAATTAGTCAGGCACATGTGGAATGCATGTGATAAATAATGAAGGCCTTAATCTGTTGTTCAAGAATCTGTAAATGTTCCTCCTTTAATATTTGCTCTTTGTTAAATTAAATCAGTGATCCTTGGTATTTACCCAAAAGAGCTGAATACTTACGTCCACACAAAAATCAACACATGGATGTTTTCATAATGGCCAAAACATGGAAGAAAACAAGATGTCCTTCTTTGGGTGAATGAATTCATAAAATGTGGTCCATCCAGACAACGGAATATTATTCAGCACTAAGTGAGCTATCGAGCCATGAAAAGTCATGGAAAACCTTAAATGTATATTGCTGAAAGGGCTACATACGATATGATTTCAACTTTATGGGATTCTAGAAAAGGCTTATCTGTGGAGACAGTAAAAAGATCAGTGATTGCTAGGGCTTACGTGAAGGATAGATAACCACAGAGGATGTTTAGGGCAATGAAAACACTCTGTATGATACAATAATGATGGTATATGTCATTATACATTTATCTAAATCCATAGAATGTACACCACCAACAGTGAACCATAATGGCGATTATGATGTGTCGCTGTAGGTTAATCAATAACAACAAATGCACCCCTCTGATGGGGGTGTTGGTAATGCAGAAGGCTATGCAAATGGGAGGGGAGCAGGGGACATATGGGAAATCTCTGTACTCCTCTGTATTTTAATTCGAACCTAAAGCTGGTCTAAAAAGAACAGTCTTAAAAAAACAAACAAATCATTCTATGATATTTATTAGCTCAGTGTTGATATTTAGCATTCAGAGTCTGTACCATATGACCATTGAGGGTAAGGCTGTCATGAAGATGCCATGTAAAATTAAATGCTGAGTTGGTTTTCCACATGAATCGATTGCTCATGTACAATAGTTTCTAATGCTGCTGATGTTTAAGATAGAAACCTCTCTGAACTGTTCTAACTCACAATGCTTCTGGCACCAAACATGTGAGATTTTGTTTTTGTTTTTGTTTTTGTGTTTTTACATTAACCAGTTTTTACACTCTCTGGACACCACTAGTTGGCCTACAAATCAATTCAGTTCTGGCACTAACTACCCAGAGTTAGCACAAGGGCTCAGTCTCAAGACAGCCCCCATTTCAGATGCCAGGCACAAGCCCCGTGTTACCTCCTATAGTTCAGACCAACAGGCTATGAATTGAGAAAGTTCCTACAATTTCCTTCTCAGGTTTCATGATTTGCTGGAGCAACTCACAGAATTCATGAAACTACTTTACTTACTATTATTATTGTGGTTTATTATACAGGATAATAAAAGAGGTGCATAGGACATGGTACAGGGGAAGGGTATGACTTTCCAAACCCTTTTCAGGCCTGACGCCCTCCTGCAACCTTGATGTGTTATGAACCAAGAAACTCTCTGAACCACATCATTTAGAGGTTTTTATGAAGGTTTAATTATGTAGGCATAACTGATTAAATCATTAGTCCATGGTGATTAATTCAATCTCCATCCTCCCCCACCCCCAGCAGAGATCAGGTGTGGAGCTATAAGCTCCAATCCCCTAATCGTGCCTTGGTCTTTCTGGTGACCAGCACCTGCCTAGGGCACCCCAGATACCAGTCATCTTGTCAGCGTGCAAAGAACATGCCACAGTCTGGAGGTAGCCAGGAGATTGAGGGGCAGTGAGCCAGTGAGCTGGGAACAAAGACCAAATCTGTATTTTTTATTGCATCACTACCAAGCACTCACTTTTCTTTTAAAAAATGGAACAATTACTGGTATATCCTGTATATAAAACTCTTTTCACTATGCTGTCACTAAATTGAAGGTAAATTTTTATGATTTTGTCTCAACTGTGAATTCTAGCTTCTGTTTTAATAGATAAAACATAGACAAGCAACATATTAGAGGACTACGGGAAATATTCATGAAGCAACCACTGTAGTGAATGTGAAGCAGGCAGGGTTTTCTTATTAGTATTCTACTTTTGTACTCTGTGTTCATTTTATATCATGCTCCCGTGTTCCATCGCCTCAATCTAAAGAAATGGCACTTTCTACCTAGCAATTAAACTAGTTTCCCTTTTTATGGGGAATGTGAATATTTTTTTATCTACTTTGATAAATAATTTAAATGGATGAAAAGGCAGATTATTCTGGTAATAAATTTTTAACCAGGTGTAGGTTAGATACTTTGAAATTTTAAAATTTCAAAGTACCTAACATATAAGCCATATTGGTTAATATTTAAAAATTGACATACAAATCATACAAGATGTGTTAATCATAATCCAAGACATACCAGAGTAAACATCTACCCTTCTTTCAACCTTAACTCTCTCTCAATATTCAACTTCTGCAACAATAAATATACTCTCAAGTGTGACTCTTAAACATGTATCAGCCTATTACCAATAGATTATCTAGCTTCCTTCTTTCATGTACATAACTGAGCAATGAAATAAAATGAAAAGATATTTTATTAGCTTAATTACAGGAGGCTTAATTAGTAATTAAATAAACTATGATATAACATATTTAACACCAATTTAAGGAAAATGCTTTTTATGATCTTTGAATGTTTTGTAATATCTGAAAACCTCATAGAAGTTAAGATGGAGGAAAAATATCTGCATTCCAGGTTTTGATTATCAGTATTCTAAATTACAAAGGCTTGTGCTTGAACAAATTATGTTATGGTAATTTTTTCCTTTAAAGGGAGAATATCCATGGTGGAAGAATAATGCCAGCTATTTATCATCATCTTTAAAAAAGTAGAATAACAATAAAGCCCATTTAGGAGACACATTAATCTCCCACGTGACTCCAGAAGCAAGCTGAATTTTTAAAAGCATCTTCAAAAATTATTTGAAGCTTACCTCCTCTGTTCTCCAAGTATATATCTCTAACATTCCTTTAAAAAGTTAAGACGTTTTGGCTAAGGCGATGCTGGATGCTATGTGTTAGGGAGGTTAGGGACAAAGTAGAAAAGTCTGGAGGAAGTTTCCTTCCTGGGGCCTTGAAAAAAAAAGACTGGAAAATATCAGTAGGGGAGTCATTAATTACAATGGTAAAAACACCTCATTTTCCTTTTACACATTGTTGTGTTAGAACACTGACTGCTGAGTGACAGAGCTGGGATTTGAACCCAGGTGTGTCTGAATCAAGCCCCCACACATTTGACCATGATACCTTGTTGTAGTGTTTAAGAAGGTATTTTGGTGAGTCAGATACCCAGAGTTTAAACCCCCACTCTGTAGTTACCAGCTGCATGATCCTAGACGAGTGACTTAAACCCTGGATCTCAGTTTTTCAGCTCTAAATTGAGGTGATGACAGTAACAATAGTACTTGCCTCCTAAGGTTGTCCTGAGGATTAAATGGATTAGTACATTTAAAGCTCTCAGAATGATTGATGGGACATATTAAGCGTCCAAGTAATTTAGCAAGTAGACTAAAGTAGTTACCTAGGGCTATGTTTCTCATGAATCTTAAGAGTGTTTCATGGAAATTTATATTGTTGATAGTTACATATTCCTTTTTTTTTAATGAATTTATTGCCACTTGAGTACAGGTTCAAGTGTTTTGCAGGGAAGGTTTTTTTTTGTATTTTTTTCTGTCCTTGTTGCCACCTGAGAAACTGGTACATACAAGTTTCTGATTCAGAAACAAGGATGTCTCTCTAGTTCTCAACAGAAGCCAAATTTGTTCCACTTCGAGCCTTGGCACTTGCTGTTGCTTTGCCAAGAATATTCTGCCTGGATTTCCGCAGAGTCATCATTCAGGTCTCACCTTCACCGCACCTCTGCAGAGAGCGGCCTTTCCTGATCGTCCAACCTAACACTTCCCACCACCACCGCGACCCCTCTTATCATTCTCTGTCCCGCTGCTGTGTATTATTTTCTTCTATCATTTACCCTAAACATCATTCTCATTCATAATAAATGAATGTCTATTACTTGCTTATTATCTAATTTCCCTGCTGGAAAGTAAGCTACTTGAGGGCAGAGAGAATGCCCCGAGTAGGCCATTCATTGCGCATCTTACCTCCAATTTGGCTAATTCTTGAGGAGTAGGACGGTGATTTTCACGGTCATCTAGGTACAAGTTAGAAACATGTACTCCTCTGTTCCTTACTACTTACCTGAAACTTAGTTATGGGGGAAAATAGTTATTGGAGGTCTCTGAATCATTTGTAGTTCTGTTTTTTCTTGTAGGTATTCTTTGTTTTATTCCAAATTTTTAACTGACCATTATCAAGGTAGGTACCTGGCATCATCTTGCTTCTCAGAAAATTTTAGAGTTACTTCCATAGGACTACGTTTTCACAGTATGCCCTAGCCCACACCGAGGAAAGTTATAAGAAACAGACTTGTAAAACTTACCATTATTACTTCAGAATCTGCATAATTGAGGATTTGACTTGGGTCTTCAATATAGGTAGTCAATGAAAACAGATACAACTTTAAGTAGTTAGGAGGAAAGGTATTAATGCAAGGCAGTGGTTATATGGGTGATGAAAACACAGAGAAGACAAATGAGACAGTGAGGCAAATGAGAAAATAGTGGCAGACTGGCTACTGTTGTCAGGCTTTAGGGACCCAGTGAGTAGGTGACATTCCTAAATCCAGAGGGTCAGTGCCCCTGGAAGGAGGAAACCATATCTGTGCAATGTCCTCTAGAGCAGGGCCCTGCAGGCAGCACAGCTGCCTTTAGAGACTTCCTGTTAGGAGTTGGGGAAAGAAATATCCTGGCCGCTCCCTCTCTGTCCCCCTGCAGTCTCTGGCCAGCGCTTGCCATTGGCTGGAGCCAGCTGCAGTCAGCTGTTAGGGGGCCCTGGCGGAAAGTGCCTTTCACATCATGAAGCACTGGGCAGAGGAGGAGAGGAGTGAGGGATAGATTTAAAGGCATCCTGGCTCAGGATTGGCACAGCACTGCGCGAGCCATCATAGTTCAACCTGTCCTCAGTCCTCGGCGTGAGAAATAGGGGTGGTCCTTCATGGTAATTGAGTTGTTGATATATAATAGGCACTAAAATATGCCACCCATCATGATCCTCTCCATGTGTTGGTTTCTAAAGAACATAAAGTTGAATTTATGGCGCTCTCTTTTCACATTGTGCATAGGAGTCTTCTGGAATATATTTTGAGTCCCATCCTTATTCCCAGATTTATTCCCTGAATGTTGTCAGTCACTTGGCTAGGTCCTGCAGCTACAACTGTGGGTTAGTAACACATGCAGTCCTTGTTGGCAATGGCTCTGAGAGACAGGTGCTGTGGTTCTCGGTGCTAACCATCCTGGCCAGTCTGTCCTTGTCTTTATAGGTAAGGCTGATGAAAGGACAAGGCCAGCAATTATGACAGACTGAGTTTCTCCTAGAAGCCTGGGTCTCTGACTCCAAAATGTATGCTCTTTCAATTATGATGACATTTTAATATTCTTTTCTAATTCTTCTCCAATCTTTAGTTTATGTATCACTCCCTCTGAGAAGGTTATTCCCTTATTACCTCTGTCACAGCACTTAAAATGCTCTAAGGACATGCACCTTGCTCTTTTTCTTGTACTCTTTAAGGGTAAGGGCTTTGTTATTTCAAACAACTAACAGTGTTTATTTCAGAGTTCAGGTACTAAGCAACTAGCCTTGAGAACACAGAGTCATGTTGGCTGATTTTAATTTAACCCCCTTTTGCTCCATTGCAACCATCTCTCCAACCATGTGAAGAAGGTCCATCAAGCATGACCTAGCATCACTTGCAATCCCCTCAACAGTGCAGTTCTCATATCTCGTGTCACAGTTACTTCTATACTTCACTATTTTACTGGTATTCTATTGTACACTGCCTGATACATGGCAGTTGGCTGAGTAAGACAGTTGGGCTGTAACTTCATAGGAAGCGTGGAAGTATAGGAATTGGAAAACAGAAATTAGTGTAACATTTGTGTCTTTATCTATGGTACTGCAGTCTAAAAGGAAAAAAAATGAGTCTAATAATAATGTGTACCTAGTATTTGATACAATCTTATAGTTGTCAAAGCACATAGATTAACACAGCAATAATTGTATAGCAAGATTGTCTAAATTTAAATTTGTAAACATTTATCTATTTCAACTTGAACATAAAGGAAACCTATATTTTCTTAGAAAATGCAGAACTTGTACTGACATTCAAAGATACATGCAGTTTTTAATGCCTCTTTCTTTATTTATATACTTGTTTAAAAGAGACACAATTAGTTCAATATCAATTTTCACATTGTATTATTTTGTAAGTAGATTAACCCATTTCACCTTTGCAACATTTTATTGAGAAAGGAAGAAATACAGATATGTATATATTAATTTCTAGGATTATTATTTCTAGAAGAGAGAATAGCTATGTTTTTTATTTTATTTTTTTTTAACAATTTTATTTTGAAAGATTTTATTTATTTATTTTCAGAGAGGGAAGGGGGGAGAGAGAGAGAGAGAGAGAGAGAGAGAGAGAGAGAGAGAGAAACATCAATGTGCGGTTGCTGGGGGTCATGGCCTGCAACCCAGGCATGTACCCTGGCTGGGAATTGAACCTGGGACACTATGTTTTTTATTTTTGATACATCTATCTTCTGTGGAAGAATAGCATAAAATAAGTGTATTCTGTTAATTCTAGTAGTTTTTCTATTTGTAAAATTATATTAGCACAAAACATTTTATATTTGCTCAGAATTTCAATATTAAAGAATAATGTTGATAGTTATCACCATAAACTTCCTGATTTCAATTGAAGTTTATTTCAACTTGAAGTGATTTAAAAATTTTGTTGTTTACATTTTGTTTATTATGATAAATAATTATTTATTATATTTAAGTGATTTTTGCCTATTCGTATTTTTATAATATTTATATGATAAATGCATCTATTACCATGAGTGTTAATATTTTCTCAGGTGGTTAATTTTTTTTTTGCTTGACTTTTCCTCTTCTTTGGAAAGCTTCTGAATTTTTCTTTATTTTAGATTTTTGGTTTTGGTAACACTTGAACTTCAGGAATTTGGTAAGAATATACATACCTAATGTTAAATTTTTTCTCATTCTTTATACTTCCACTGCTGATCATTTTGATCTAGAAACCCCATTTTTAAAAAACAAGTTAAATGTTCTTTGTTGTTTAATAATTGCCTTTCCTGCAACAATTCTTCTTCCTTTTTTTCTGCACATGCAGTCACTCACAGGTTAGTCTCTCGGGGCTTCACCCCTTGAGCCTCATTTTCTTCTCTCATGGTCTCCATCTCTTGGTGTCTTGGCTTTATGCCCGAATAACTGGTGTGGTTCTTGATTATGATCAATGTGTAATGCATATTCTGAACCTCTTTGTTTCTGATTATTTTTTTTAGTTTCACAAACAGTTCTCTTTTGTATGGGACACGGTCTCCCTAGTAGAGACTCAGACATGGTTATCCACGTGGACGATGACAAAAAAAGATAAAACTTGACTTCTGCTTACTCCCTTCACACAGACCAGCTCCAAGCCGTACGCAGAATAAAATGTCAAGTACAATTTTAAAACCTTTTGTAGAGTTTTAAAGGCAAATTATCTTTTAAAACTTGAGAGGGGTGTAGGAATTTCTTAAATTAGACATAAAACCAACTATAAAAGTAGAAGATTTGTAAATTTGATTATGTTGAGATTAGTAAGTTTTGACCTACAAAAGACACTTTAAATAAATTAAAATATAAATGACAAACTGAGAGAAGGCATTCTGTTACACACAACTAACAAAGTATTAAATATCAAGTACATATAAATAAATCCTACAAATCAATAAAAAATCACAAATAATCCAGTTTAAAAATGGGCATAAATCATGAAGGAATGGCACTTTATGGGAGAGGGAATATATCTTACCAGTAAATATACGAAGACATTTTTGGACTCCAGAATGATCAAAGAATTATATACTCTACCATAATGCGCTCTGTTTTACATCTATCTGATTGGGGGGGAAATAAAAAGCTCAATTATACCAAGTGATTAAGAGGATGTGAGTCCTTAGGGTCTCTTATACATTGTTTCTCTAAATATAAATTGGTACAAATAGTTTGCAAAGCAGTTTGGTATAGTTTTTCTTACCTAATGATGAAGTAATTTGGGCTATAAACCCAGGAGATCTTCCTCGTGTACACTGGCAACATGCACAGGGATGTTCAGAGCAGCTGTCTTCACAAGAGCAAATATGTGGAAGCAGATCAAATGCTTCTACAGCAAGATGATTGCTGAATATAGTGGAATAAACTGTTATAAAGCAGTAAAATAAGTAAACAACAATGGCTGGATGGTTAATTTCATGTATCAATTTGAAGGAGCTAAAGGATGCCCAGATAGCTAGTAAAACATTATTTCTGGATTGATCGTGAGGGTGTTTCAGGAAGAGATTAGCATTGAATCAGTAGACTGAGTAAAGAAAATTGCCTTAACCTATGCAGGTGGATATCATCCAATCCACTGAGGACCTGAATAGAACAAAAAGGTGAAACAAGGGTGAATCCATCTCTGCTTGAGCTGGAACATCAGTCTCCTCCTGCCTTCTGACATCAGTGATCCTAGTTCTCCAGCCTTCAGAATCAGACAGGGACTTACACCATCATCCCCTAGCTCCTTATCCCTATTCTCAGGCCTTTGAACTTGGACTGGGACGTACACCATCAGGTAGATCCCTTGGTCCTCAGGCCTTCATACTCAGACTGAATTACACCCCCAGCTTTTCTGGTTCTCCAACTTACAGATGACAGACTGTTGGGACCCCATGGCCTCCCTAATTGCATGAGCCAATTCCTATAATAAATCTCTATGTTTATTGGCTCTTTTCTCTGGAGGACCCTGGCTAATACAACTGGTCTGCAACAGTGTGCATGAATCCTAGTGATAAAAACCATACAATTTCAACATAATGCAATTTAAATGAAAATAAAGTTTTATTAAGAAATGTAGATGAGGTAAAACTATATGGAAAGAAATGAAAGAGAATGACAAACACAAGCCTCAAAAGGATTATTCTCTTGGGAAAGAGTTGAGAGGGAATGGGATGATGGGAGACCACATAAGTAGCTATGAATGATTGGTAACATTCTACATTTTGCATTGCGTATGGTGGGCTCTCAGTTGCATCTAACCCTACTCAAAAAATAAATAGAAGAGGGCCATGCCTGAACCATTTATGAAATGTCACACACTAAGATCTATGATTGATTGAATTCTATATACCATGGTGTAGAACAAAAAGTTGCTATTTGTTTACTCCAGAGTATTATTTTCCTAGAGATCAGCTCTTTTTCCTTTGTTTTGAGCCCTTGTTAGGAGTATGCTATCACTTTGTCCATTTACTTGGGACTCAGGTAGAGATGCTGGTGTACCTTATATGCTGGTGATCCCTAGAGTGGTGAATGGTTTATTTGCTCTGCTCCTTTGGGTCTTTGATTTAGCAACAGGCAGATTGGGAGTTCCTTGTTGAGGCCCCAGAGAGAAAGTTTCTGGGCTCATCAGTCTCCTTGTGGTCTCCTAGCCTCGGTCATGTAGAGAACCTTGGAGCTCCTCTTCAAGTTCTGAAGGTCAGCCAGACTAGAACACTGATGGCTCACTTCCCAGACTCTGAGGGTCTCTGTAGACAAAGCTCTTGCCAGGATCTGTCTTAGCCCATTCTAAACCATGTGGTTCTGTCTACCCTGAGGGGTCAAGTCATGCCCCAAGTAGCAGGACCAAGGGAGGCTCATTTGCCTCTTCTAATTTGCTCCTCCCTTCTGGCCATATCAGCTTGGCTCATAGGAAGCAGACGAGTTAGACTTGAGAGTAAAGGGGAACCAGGAAATTTAAAAAATTACTTTCCCAGAAATGTCTAGTTTCTGATGAGATTCCTTTAGTTTAGTTAAAGTTTTCATTTTCATAGGATTACTAGCTCAAAATTAGAGAAATTTACTATTTTCCCCATCTATTGGTCCTTCAACTTTCCATTCATTTGTTAATAGTGTTTATTATCCTTCATTTGCCAGTCTTGTATATTTTTCAACTGAAACTTTTCAAAATAAAGGAAAGAAAAAGCTCCAGGAATAGCAAGCAACTTTTTAACATTTACTGCTGGCAGAGCAGATTTAAGAATAATCTGAGTTTGTGAATGACTACAAAAGGTGTTAATTAAGCAGCAGGTGTTTCATCACCTATATCTGTTTGAAAAAATGCAGCTCAGATGTAGATATCTACAGTTTGTATCACAAAACTCTATATTCCTTGGTTCCATCTGCCACAATAACCTCAAAGCACATTTAGTACCAGCCAATTAACACCTTGATTAATTTATACACCATCTGCAGCTTCAGCAATGTAATGAGTTCACTAACTTGTATATAAAAACTCATTGTGATACCTGGATTAACATAGCGCAGTGAAATGGGAAAAGAATTCACCTATCAGCCTTAGCATGTTCACAAACACACACACATACACTGAGGCATGTACACTACTTGTCTCATATCTGCTTCTCTATTTCTTCATTATCTCATGTCTGAGATGTTTAGTTGAAGGTCTTCCAGGCTCATAAAGCCACACACTACAAGTGCAAAAGAACTCTGTTCTATTTCCTTAAATGAGATTTGAAAAATCCCAGGCAAATATGTTGATTTGCTTAGCTCATGTCACATGCTCTTATGAACAGGATTGGGTACCCTGGTTGGCCCAGTTTAGATTAGCTATCTAATCCTCTTGCCACAAACAATAACAGGAGCCACTGGGGAGAATCTAGTAACCAAAATATTTTTGGTTGGAAAAATGACCTACATGAACAAATGAACCCCACAGGACAATTGATGTGCATGTATGTAATGTTAAATGTAGAGTGTAAATTCTGTTTCATTTTTAAAATAAAATCTTCATTGCTCACTTATAAATTTTGAAGTGGATTTTATTTTTATCCTGGGGGGCGGGGAAACAGTGATTTGCCATCACAGAAGACTGAAATATCAGTTAAAATATTTTAAAGCAGAAAAACAACATTTCACTTAGTGAATTTCATGACACCCTACCTACTAGCAGTCTGCAGGATTTATTGGGAGAGAGCTGGAAAAATAAGAGACTGTTATGATCATCAGATGTAATGCTGTAAAGGGAGGAGAGTCAGAGTTGAAGGATAGCTCTGTGTTTCCCAAGCGAAGTTCACAGTGAGGGAGTAGGTAGGTGGCTACTGAGGGAATGAGTTCATTCATTTTGTCTCAATGACTGCAATAGCTGTGGATGAATTTTTTCTCACCTGATCATGGAAATCATGCCCCATTATGGTTTAAAAAATCAAGCAGAATACTGGAAGATAGGAAATGCAAGAATAGCAAAAAATAAACTAGTGTAAAAATAGATTTTATTTTGCACAACTCATTTTATTAAGAAGCTCATTGCAAAGTTAGCTGTTCAGGACTACAAAAAAAGATTCATCTAGTTATTCAGGACTCACTATCAGAGTGCATTCCTAAAAAACGGCCCAGAGATAACTAAGACCTTAAACATTATCATTTCAGACCGATCCTTCTATAAAAAGAAAGAAAAAGAAGTCCCTGCATTTCACTATATTCTACTCTCAAGGAGGAGGAAAGCAGTTTTTAGTTTATTTAATGTCTACTGAAACTTAATTTAAAAGACCTTTACTTATGCTGAAATTGGATGTGGATAAATGTAAAAGCCCAATAAACAGTCCCTGAAATGTAATGAAATAAAGGATTTGTAGCAGGGATTTGACCATATGTAATTTGTGGAGCTGATTAGGTAATCTCTATGAGTCTGTTGTCTTAGTATCTGGTGCTGGAAATTGAAGTTTTCAGAGAAGACATTTGAGAAGGGAGGAGGGATGTAAATTTAGAGAGAGCAATGACAAGATGCAACCCACAGGCAGCAGCTGGGACCCGTAAGGATGGACTGGGCATGCGTCAGTCCTCATTGCTCCCGGTCTTGAGGATGTGGATGTCCTGCAAGAAAAGCTAGCACTCTTTGTGTCAGAGCTAAACACACACTGGACCTAGACACTGGAGCAGTGCCCAAGGGAGGATCGAGCCATAGTTTGCCTGGCTGCCACCTGTGTCAAAGAGATGAGCAGGCAGGTTGATGGCTATGCACATGAGCTACAAAAGCACCTGTTAGCCCTGCCTTGACATTCTGGGATTAACAATTACTATGATTGCTGCTTTACTTCTGTATTCAAAATTTAATGGGAAAATATACATCTTTTGATCTACCCTGATGAAGATATACAGAGAAGGGAATTCTGGCAGGCAGTCCAACCGGGCCCAGCTGATGCATTATATGACCACTAGGGTTTACAGATTTTAGCCTGTAAACTCCACACATACTTTTAAGCCATAGTTAATCTACAAGTAAACCAAGTCTTGCTTTTGTCTAATGTGAAAATATGACACAAATACCCTTTCTTATAACTGAACATATGCTCATTCTTTCCCCCTAAATTCTATGTAAAGTTTCATTAAAAAATGTATTCTTCTTTTAGCTGATTCACACTCTTCATTTGATATCCTATAACTTAAATAGTGAGATATATTTTTAAACTAATATTTACACATTGCATGTGATATAATTGGGGAATGGGAAGAAATAATATTTATTTTATATATACACACTCACATACACACACTTGCATGCACACACACAACATTCATTCAAATCAAAATAACAAAAACTCAATAACTACAGCCTTACAGTTACAATTTCTGCTGTTGGTCCTGTGGTTTTAGCAAGATATTTCTATCTGCCTTCTTCTACCACCATCTCCATTTTCTCAGCTCTCCGTTATAAGGTAACTGCCTTAGGTAAGACAGTTACAGGTTTTTCAGGCAAGGGGAGACCAGCTTCCTCAGACAGGAGTGGAAAGGATGCCTCTTCTGAGCAAGCAGGCTTGAGAATGTTCCCCTGTCTGTAAAATGAGGGATACAGTACTATGCACTTTATGGGGGTTAAATGAGGTAATGTATTTGAAATATTGGCACAGTGCTTGGTACATAATAAGTACTCATTGAGCATTAACTGTATTCTTATTTCACAGAGATATTGTACATTTGACTCTGTATATGACAGCTTTAAAGACATTTGTAATAAACAGAAAATTACAATAATCACAATTATTTTAAGTAAATTACAATAGTTGCCCTGTTCAATGTTTATGACTTTATGTAAGTATTGGGTACTTTTTTTTTAAAGATTTTATTTATTTATTTTTAGAGAGGGAAGGGAGGGAGGGAGAGAGAGAGAGAGAGAAACATCAATGTGCAGTTGCTGGGAGTAATGGCCTGCAACCCAGGCATGTACCCTGGCTGGGAATCAAGCCTGTGACACTTTGGTTTGCAGCCCGCGCTCAATCCACTGAGCTACGCCAGCCAGGGCAGTGTTGGGTACTTTTAGCCACTCCTGCAGTCCCATCAGCAGTATGTTTCTACGGAGTTACTGATTTCAGGGGGTTGAAATCTCTTCCCTGGAAAAAGTCTTTACAGGAAGGAAGACAATGATCATAGAAAATTTGCAATCCTAACTCTAACTTTTTTCTCAAAATCAAAGTTTCCTTTGTTACTAGTTTGCTATCATAATCTAGTCCTTGTAAAGAATCTTTGTAATCATACTAGCTCCTCTTTAAATATTTTAGGAGAAAGAAATAGAGGAAGAGTTATTAAAGTTTCAGTATTATATTGATGAAGATCAAGAATGAGTCTTTTCACTTGGCATTTCCTCTGTGATTTTTAAGTAAGCAATAATGTGATATACTGTGCAAATTAGCTACTCAAAATTCTTTCATAATTCTTTTATCCATTGTCTTCCATTGCGTAAATTACTTGTTTTTCAGATTGCTTACATTCGGGGTTACTCATGCAGCAAGATTCTGGTCATGAGGAGGGTTTTCTTCCAGTTAAAAAGACCCCTGTTCACCAGAAGAAAGTCTTTTACCTTTTCTCCTTCCCCTGATATAAAATCTTACAAGACTGCTTGTTCTTCCATCCCATCTGGAGCCCTCTCCTCTCCCTGGCCGGCATGCCACTATTTCCACTTTCTTAAGATATGCCCTGGGCCCAGAACAGCCTTCTCAGTAATCACCTTTTGGTATCAATGTCCTAGTTTCTTCCTCACGAAGCACCCCCTCTCCCAAACTCCTCCAGACTAGATTAGGCTCCTTCTTTCATGTATTTCTGTATAGCCCTCATCACACCTTTATGGATGTGATGAAATTATCTGGCTACCAGTCACAAGCAGCAGGCACATCTGTCTTGTTTATCTGTATGCCATAAATAACCGGGCATCATGGGACGAGCCCTGTTCTAACCACTGTACATTTACTAACATGCTATGTCCATGGCAATATTCTATTTTACAGGTGGGGCAACTGCAGTAGGATAAAGTTAAGTAGTGGATGAGTGGCAGAGCTGGATTGAATACAAGTAGCTGGCTCCAGAGCCTCTGTACTTAACCTTTCTAGAAATGCACTAAAGAATGAGAGTGTCACACCTCTTTGTATGAAAAGCAACACGAAGAGCCATTATGTTGGGTAATTAGAACACAGTTTAAATGTTTAAAGTATTTTCTGTATTCGATTCAGTATAACTAATGTCTAAATATATATTGATTTAAAAATTTTGTTTTGTTTTGAGCAATCTCTTTGTTATGTTTGAAATTAGTTCTCAAGTATTCAAGTGTATGAGGAATACTACCGAAAACTTTAGAGAATACGTATTCTCAGGCTTTCCTCTCAGATATTCTGATACAGCAGTATTAATGTAGGAGTCTTAAAAAAAATTCCTAGTGACTGACTGTTAGAGTGGGCTCACTGATAAATATTTAAATAAGAAGTATTGCCTTAATGAATATGAAGAAGGAAAAACAGATTTTGTGTTAAAATTTTGTAATTAAAAAGTTATTTTAAGATATTCACATGATAAAATTTTTAAAATTTAAAGCTCTCTTTTAAAACACTCCAGTGGGTGGGGTAATTATTTTTACTTTTAGATTCCCTCTTGATCATATAACTAAAAATGATACTGCAAGTGTTAAAAACCAAAGTAGACTAATCAAGGCCCCAAGGAAGTGATTTTTGATTTATAAAACAGCCTGCCGGGCTTTTTATACACAGTTAAGCACAGTAAACAATGCCATCGCAAAATGAGTCAGATGGATGTTTTTCTATTTTAATAATATGTTACAGTTGTTTTTATCCATTATGTATATATTGCACTTATTTTTTTTAGGTACTATAAATTACATTTAATTTTAAAGCAAAATGGACCAAAACTAATTTTTCTTGCTATTTATTTATGTGTTTGCACGCATTCCTGCGTGTACATAGGCATGGATGTACGTAGGTCAGCACATGTGCACTTACATATGTGTGTGTGTATTTAAGTGGCCTTAGTCCATGATGGCACTAGGTCTCTGGTTGATGAGGCACCGCTGTGTTTGTGTGCTATAAACCGCTTTCTATTTTAAATATGCTTGGTGTTCATAGATGTTATTAAACATTTCCCTTGGTTCTCAATGGTAGATTACTTTCTCAGTGAATAGAATTTTTTTTCAGAGTGGGTAAAAACTGAAAAGATATATACACACACACACATATATATACACAGACATATTCTAATAATTATTGTAATAAACATATTTTAATTAAGACCACATTTAATTTGATAATCAGATTGTATTCAGTATTCATCTTTCTTTAGAGTAAATATAATTATAGAAATAAACTCATTGGGCTTCTCTATCATATCTTAATTTATTCTCAATTTTAAATAGATCAATATTTATGTGCCTTCATATGTGAAAATAAGATATTTTGATTTGTTCCTTTGGGTTAAAAAAAAAGAGTTTGAAGACCTAATGCCTAATGTAGGTCTAATGTTATACTGGCACTTTAATCCAAAAATACCCTTCATCACTCAATTTTGTCTTTCGTTTAAAAGGTCATTTTAAAAAGCAATGACATGTTAATGACAATGTAATTATTTTTCCTTGAAATATAATTCTGATTAATTGAAATCTTTAAAATAGTTTCTGTTATTTATGTTTAGTTGTCAGTGAATAAAATATGTACAATAATTTCTGAATTAATCCACATTGCAATTATTCAGATCTTTGTTTCCATGCAAGGAGTATATATAAAATTATTTTTTCCTAGCAGCTGTTTCACCCTGTATTTTGCAATAACAATAAACCTTATTTTAAAACTTTTTCTAGTGGGAGACACTAGTCTAGGTGCTAAGATTCAACAGTGAACCAATCAAAGAGTCAGTTACTCATCGACCTCACAGAATTCACAGGACAGGTGTGGGAGGATAGACACCACTCATTAAAAGATTAAATATAGGAACGGAGATCTGAAGCTTGAGTAGCAACTAGTAGTTTGGGGGAGGCATAATATTTCCCAAACAAAAGGATTAATTTGTGAAAGACCTGAAAGATCGTTGGAGAATGAGCAGAGATTATTCTAGGATCTGAAATAAAGCCAATATGAAAAGAGTCACAGACCAAGAGGAAAAGGGGTGAGAGCTGAGGCTGGAGTGGTTGGCAGAGCCCACACTGAGTGGTTTCAAGTACACTGTATTAAGGATTTGGGTTGCCATCTCAGCAGCAAAGGAAAGCCAGTAATGTTAGCAGTAAAACTAAAGTCTTTTCAGTACCGAATAGGAAGTTCATGATTGCAGATTTATTTATCTGCATATCAAATGCTAAATAAGGAGGCTTCGTGTGAAGTATGAAGCCAACTCTGAGGACAAATAATTAATAATTTTTATCTTCTTTTTATGGCATTTAATAATATTCCTTTTCTTTAGGGTCTTATAGATTTGTTAAGTTGGGCAAACAACATACAACTAAATCTTACTTAATTTCAGAATATTTTCAATATTAGAAATTAGAATCAAATAATTGTGACAGATTATGAGTTGCTGAGTTCTCTAAAAAAAGGTTTGGAGATGAAGAATAAAGTAATACAATTGAATATTTCAAGGGGTTATATAACCTCCATTATTGATTTATTATCGGTTCAAGAATGAATAAGACAGGGTGATTCTGGGAAGACGGTGGAATAGGAAGCCTCGGGAATCTGTCTCCCTATTCAGACAACAATTACTCTGGCAGAAACTGTCTAATGTAAGTATTTTGGATCTCTAAAGTCTATTGAAGACTTGTCATTTGGTGGGGAGGGTTTGGAAGATAAATGGTCATTAATTTCAGTCAATTTCAGCTCTTAACATCATAGAGGCTACCCATCCCTGATTCCCCAGCCCATGGCAGACAGGACTGCAGAAATTATTTTTATAATGATTAAAGAAAAGAAAGAGGAGTTTATAGTGAGCTCTTAAACCCTCCTAAGTACTATGGCTCTGGCTCCTGTAATTTTTTAAAACTCAGCTGTGGTCTTAAATACATATGCATTGTCTCAGTTTAGCTATATACAATATGTAAAATTTTTGTTAATATGATAGCATTCCGCAATTTATTCTTTTCAAATGATTTAAACCATAAGTGATCTTTAAAGATACCAAATAAAGTCAATGAAATTGATGTGTTTCATATATAAAATTAGCCAACATAAAAAATGAGGTCAAGGCTTTTTATCATTTGAAACCAGAGTGACGGTTGTTCTCAAACACACCCAGGTGTACTGTGATTGCTAACCGCTTTTCTGGAAAGCAATTTGGTAATGTATAGCAAGGATCAGAAAAGCATCCATTCCATTGACCCAGTGCTGTGAAATTGTGACAATATTTCACAAGAAACAGTGAAACATTCCTATAAGAATGTTTTAATGAAAATGTATTATGAATTATTTTTATTTCTCAAATCTAACAACAACCTCAGGGTCTAAAATTACAGAGTTAGGTAAGACGATAATGGTTCATACATTGACGGGCTGTTACCGAAGCCATGAAAACAGTGTGTACAAAGAATTTAGTGGCAGTAAAAGAGGTTCATGATGTTATGTCAATTGAAGAAAGGAAGATGTTAAACTCTACGGTATACAGAGTGTATGTTTTCTATTGTCACTATAAGAAATTAACTCAAATGTAGCAGCTTAAAACAAAACAAATATATAATTTTATATTTCTATAAGTAAGCAGACTGAAGTCAATCTCAGTGGACTAATAAAATCAAGAGGTTGGCAGAGTCAGTGTTTTCTGGAGGCTCTAAATTGAGTGTTCTCTCCCCTGACAGTGTTTAGAGCCTGTCCTCACTTCCTTACTCAGAGCCTCTCATCACAGCCTTTCTCCCTCCGCTTCCACCTCACATCCTCGATCACTGACTCTTCACCTGATTTTATAGGACCCTTGTGACTACAGCTGGGCTCACCCAGATAATTCAGGGTTAAAATATTCTTAATTTGATCACCTTTGCAAATTGCTTTTGCCAGATAGGGTAACGTATTTATAGGTTCTTGAAATTAGAATGTGGACATCTTTGAGGGGATTTGATTCTGCCCACCACAGGTAGGATGAACGTATTTATCACTGAAACTGGGATACTCCCGAAAGTGGGAGAAGACACTATGAATAATCGCCTCAGGGCAACAGAGGTAACGCAGGAGCTGTTCTTGAAAAACCTACGTAAGGGTTCAGCTAAGTGTACAACTGGAGGGGTAAGAAATGGCAGGCTGCCTGAGTCAGATTTCCAGTTTTGAAAGGGCCCCCTGCTTTTGTTATTCTGGGAAAGTTTAAGTTTCCCTCACTTCCTTATCGCATAACCTGTGTAGATGCAGACCTTTTTTATTCATTATACTCAAGGAGTTTTTTGGACTTTAATCTCAAGATAAACTCTTTTCTTAGATACAGGAAAATTACCTTCTATTATTACTCTGATTTTTGCCTTCAATATTTTTTTCTCTTTCCTCTTTATGGAACCATGTCTCTTAAACTCTTTCATATTTTCCACTTCCGTCTTTTTGAAATTCCAATATTTATTTTCATTTTCTCTGTTTACTTACTAACTTAACGCAGGCCACCTTGGCCGCCATCTCGACCTGTGGACTCCGATTTTGCAGCATCTCACCTGTTTTGAATAGTACATCCTCTGCTCTGTCTTCCCTTCCAGTCTTTCGGTGTTCCCTTTTCCACAGTTCGGCTTCCTAAAATTTATAAAAGTTTCTGGTTCCTCAATGATACTATTTTCTGTTTTTAATGCTGATATGAATTAATTTTTAAATCTTTCTACTGTAATTTAAGTGGCATTTAAAGAGCATATATTTCCATTAGCTTCTAATTTGAAGCTAAATTATGGCTGCTTGTTATTTCACTGTATGAGAAGACATAGTTAATTTACCCATGCACTATTTATAAGTTATTGCTACTTTCTTAACTGTTATACATATTCCATGTTGGATGGATATATATATATATATATATATATATATATATATATATATATATATATATAGTGCATCTGTGATTATATCATTATGTTAGGAGTCAAAGATATATTGACTTTGGTCCTTTCTTTTTCACAAGAAAGGTTGTGCATTTTCAGTTTCTATTAGCTTGGTAGGAGGATGCCTATACAGTCAATTCTCCTTATTCCCGGTGGTTATGTTCTATAAAGTTGCTATGGATACTGAATTAGTGAATACTGAACTATTGTTTTTAGACAAAATACAGGGTTATGTTCCTGAGGGCCTCCAGTCACTGCATTTTCATAAACTGACCAACACCTAACCTTGTTTATATGTATTGCTGTGTAAAGATATTTAATATATATGCTTATTCATTATCGAACTCATCAGCAGCAGCACTATAACTCATGCCTGAACAAAATTTATTGAACACACATATTTTCTTCATAAGGCTCATCACAGACTTTCTTGCACTCAGGAGGACTAGCCGGTACTTCATCACTATGCCAGGGGCTGAAACCAAACTATTTAAAGCAGAGAAATCATCAACAAAAAACAAAACAATGCAAATTGTGCCACTAAAAAGACTATGGAAAGAACACTATTCACAGTATTATAATGGAATGAAAAGGCAGACTGTGAACTTGTAAACTTTACCTAGGAACATGGGGTCCAGTGACTCTTAATTTTTTCCTGCTCTGAGAATGTCCATGATTAACCGTGAATTCTAAGAGACTATTGATTTACAGGTTACAAAAACATTTTAGTGAATAATCAAATTTGCAAATATAGAATCACTAATAATAATGATAGACTGTGCTTCATTTCTACATATTCCATAACTCAACAAAATAAATGAATCCCCAAATTCCTACCTTTTTCAGGAGGTATATTACTTTGTTTATTTCAGGGAAATCTCGAGTTTCTTGTTGCTAAATTCACCAGATATTGAATAGCCTCTTTTTTTGGTCAATCCCATAAAATTTGGGTTAATAAAACACTATCTTCTTCCTATTTGTAATAAAATTGTGTAATAATTTTTCCAGGAAGCATATTTAGTTAGATACAAAACAATATTTTCTATCTATTTTATCAGTAATTATAATGTTACTGTTTGATGAGTGCTTTCTACATTTCTCAGATGTATATCAGAAGAGATAATTTATTCCTGTTTACAGATGTAGAAATTGAGGACTAGATGTACTAATCACTTACTGAAGTTCACCCAGTTGGTATGCAGTGAAATGGAAATCTCATCCAAGTAGTTTGATTCCACAGTGCAATCTTCTTCAAGTACCATTGTTCTCTCCCCATTGTGGATCCAATTGAATGATTATATTTTGTTTAAAAGGTCTCTTTATGTTTTTGTCTTACTTTTCAGAGGAAAACTTTATTTTTTAAGTAATCAGGTTTCTTTGTTTTCTTGCTGAATATTTTAAAGCATATATGAAAACAAAACATAAACACCTGCTTCATAGTCTCATTAAGACATCTACTTGTTTTTTCTATTTCCTATTTATTCTTATAGTAAAGGCAGCCTGGGTACTAAAAAGACAATGGGAAGAAAAGGGAGTATGAGAACAAAATTATTCAAATTTTATTTTGCAGTAGATAACTGGGATAAGGACTTTGTGATGTTATCTCATTTAATCCTTGTGATAAATTTGTGAGATTGATACAGTGATTCCCAACTTCTGCAGTAAGACACTGAGGCTCTTGGAAACACGATGAGACCTCACTTCACTCCGAGAAAAAGTGCAGGTTCCATTTCCGTTCAGCTTCCTCTGGTTGAAGAACCCAGGAATTTATGTCCATGCTCATTGTTACTTGCCCAGGCCCCTTGGGATTCAGCCACTGTAAGGTAGAGAGGAAATATCCGGAAAGGCTCATTTGTTTAGTAGCTGTTTGAAAGCCAAATTAACTTTTGAGCTGGAAGGGATTTAGATATCAGTGGGTTTGTTTCCTTTATTTTGCAGATGAATTGATAGTGCCAGAGAAGTGAAGTGTTTTGTCCAAGTTCACACAACAGAGGAGTGTCAGAGGCAGGCCTGGAGTTCAAGCTTCTTTTTTCTTTTACTCTTTCATTGCTCCTGTCTGTACCTTATTGCCATATATACAAATTGGAATACTTTAATTAGTAAAGTCTTGAAAATCCAATCTAATGAAGGAGAGTAATTCATGAAAAAGTTATACAAAATGACTTACTCAGATTTTAATTCTTGCCTTACTTCCCAACTCCCCTCCCCTCCTTTCTCTTCCTCTCCACCCCCTCTTTCCCTCCTTTCTATGCTTTCTCTAATCATACAAGGGGGCATCTAGGAAGTTAAATGCAATTCTGTTTACTGACAGTGATAGGGAAAGAAGAAATTATTGACTTGGGGATAAAAGAATAAGAGTATAGCATGGACAGTTTATGGGACAGGAAAGCAATCTCTCAGATTGAGATGAAGATAAGAATCAGAGACCCTTAGGATATAATCCCAGCAGTGGAATTGCTGGGTCATGAGGCAGTTCCATTTTTCGGTTTTTAAGAAAATTCCACACTGTTTTCCACAGTGGCTGCATCAGTCTGCATTCCTACCAACAGTGCACTAGGGTTCCCTTTTCTCTACATCCTCTCCAGCACTTGTTGTTTGTTGATTTGTTTATGATGGCCATTCTGACCAGTGTGAAGTGATATCTCATTGTGGTTTTAATTTGCATCTCTATGATGGCTTGTGACGCTGATCATCTTTTCAATATGTCTCTGGGGCCTCTGTATGTCCTCCTTGGTGAAATGTCTGTTCAAGTCTTTTGCCCATTTTTTTAATTGGGTTGTTGCAAAACAAACAAGCAAGTAAAATATAACCAGAGACATTGAAATTAAGAACAATCTGACAGTAACCAGAGGGGAGGTGGGAGGGGACAATGGGGAGAGGGGGGAAGGGGGAAGGGTTTTTGGGAACAACTATAAAGGACTCGTGGACAAAATCAAGGGGGGGTGGAAGCAAGGGAAGGAGGTGGGAATGGCTGGGGTGAGAAGGAGTGGTGGGGGTAAATGCAGACAACTGTAATTGAGCAACAATAAAATAATTTAGAAAAATCAGAGACCCTGAAAATTAAGATATTTATTTTGTGGGTGAAAAAGCAACACTTACTTGGTGCTCAAAGCACCAACAATTTACTCTCTGTGCATGACTGCTCTACAATTCATATTTATTCCCACACATACAATTTAATTTCATTAAAATAAAAATAAAAATATTAAAAATAAGAATTTATACTGGAAGAAGATAAGAATTTATTGATGTAATTGAAGTCATCTGAACATGAAAACGTTACCTTTGTATCATAGTTGGGTGATTGAGTTTCTTCCACTAATTACTTTTAGCTGTGGTTTCCAATATTAGCAACTTTTAGTACAATTACTCAAACTGATACTGAATTGGAGAATCTGATTTTTCTAAAAAAATAAAAAGACACAGACATATCATCATTGTGATTTAAAATGATTTTCAGAAGGAAAAATAAAAGCATTCTTGGAGAGTGCAGACAGCGGCATTGTTTGCTGATGAGGAAAGTGGGCGGCCTGTTAGGTGGGACCCAGAGCTCCAACGGGGCAGAACATGTAGACAGTAACTCCTCCAGGGGAGGTGGCCGGAGGCAGGGTGGACACGAGCCAAGGATCCAAGCATTTTACACATACTTTGTCCCACCAGACCCCTCTACAAAATAAAAACTGAGAGATAATATTGTGACGAATTTCAGAAGGCAACCATAGAGCATTAATCCCAGGATAAAGCTCTCCTGACTATGGGATGCTATGGGGCGTACTAGTGCAATGCTTATGAAGCCAGCCCTGAGTAACAGGTGCTGCCTTTTTTGACTTCTCTTAACTGGAAGAAAGTTTTTAAAATTATGTCTTATTGATTATGCTATTACAGTTGTCCCAATTTTTCTCCTTTGCCCCCTCCATCCAGCATCCCCCACTCTCTCACTCAATCCCCACACCATTGTTTATGTTCATTGGTTGTGCATGGAAGTTCTTCGGCTACTCCATTTCCTATACTGTACTTTACATCCCCCTGGCTATTCTGTAACTACCTAGTCGTACTTCCTAATCCCCTCACCACTTAACCCACTCCCCTCCATCCCCAAGTGCTGTATTAAGTGCTCGGTATACAGCTATAAGAAAAGACAAATTCTGTAATATATTGAGTTTGAAAAACATTAATAAAACAAATATATAGTTGACCCTTAAACAATACAGGTTTGAACTGCCTGGGTTCACTTAGATGCGGATTATTTTTAATACACTCTGTAAATATATTTTCTCTTTTTTATGATTTTCTTAATACTTTTTCTCTAGCTTACTTTATTATAAAAATACTGTCTATGATACATATAACCCATAAAATATGTTGTTGCTAGGCTTCTGGTCAACAGTAGGCTATTAGTAGCTCAGTTCAGGGAGAGTCAAAAGGAATACATGAATTTTCTTTCCCACAGGGTGTTGTTGCCCTCAGCCCCCACATTGTTCATGGGTCAACTGCACAGATAAATGTACACTCTAACTACACATTGCTATGGGAGAGAAAAAAGTTGTTGCATATAATGAAATATGGGATAATGACTTGCATTTCTTTGAGAAAATACTATTTTAGTATAAAGAGTAGGAAGTTTCTAGCCAGGTAAAGAGTTAGGGGAAAAAATATTCCAGGCACAAAACAGAAAGTGGTAAACCCTGAGGTGAAAAGAAACTCAAGTTTGTTCAAGACATTGACAGAGAAGCCAAGTTTAGATGGCCCATAAAGGCCAATGGGAAAAAAGTGGACAACTGTTGTGAAGTAAAGATGGGTCTGGACAGCTGGTCCATGTTAGGGAAATGTGATTCATTCAAAGTTAAATAGGAAGGTGAGTGTCACATTATTTGATTCTCACTTTATGATACTGGTCTGGATACTGTGTATAGAGTAGATAAAAAGAGGCAAACGGGGAAGCAGGAAGATGGATTATAAGCCTAAGTAAGGACAGTGAAAGGTACCTGGATAGACTTCTTTTAAAAAGTAGAATTAATGGGGTTAATAAAATTTAGTGATGCTGAATTTTGTTTCTGAGGAAGGGAGTTTCTTTTTTTTTATTTTTATTTTTTTTATTTTATTTTATTTTTTTTAAAGATTTTATTTATTTATTTTTAGAGAGGGAAGGGAGGGAGAAAGAGAGAGAGAGAGAAACATCAATGTGCGGTTGCTGGGGGTCATGGCCTGCAACCCAGACATGTGCCCTGACTGGGAATCGAACCTGCGACACTTTGGTTCGCAGCCCGAGCTCAATCCACTGAGCTACACCAGCCAGGGGGAGTTTCTAACTTGCTCAACTTGGTGGGTGCCATTTACTGATATCATGACAAGCAGTTTCAGGGAAGGATGCAGAAAACCAAGGGAAAATTACTGTAGCCTTTGAGTTGGCTAGTATCAGCTGCGTTCCCTGCTTTCTGGAATTCTTTCCATCCTGACAAACCCCCACTTCATCCCCATCCAGCAACAGACTGCACTTTTCCTCCCTCAGACTGATTGTGCACATTCTTTCACCCCAATTAACTGTTTTTTTGAGTCTTGTGTTGTAGGGAGTTGCTTATATGACCTGGGTTAACCATGACAGAGAGCTTTGAAAGTAGGAATACATTTTTATATGTCCCAAGGAGTTGCACTGACTTTGCAGATAGGAATTTGTATTGCTTTTACTTATTTATTTATATCATTTATTTATTATTATTTTTAATTAGTTTTATTGTGGTGGCATTGGTTAATAAGATTATATAGACTTCAAGCACTCATTTCCCTGATACATGATCTTTGTGTTGCATTGTGTGCCCACCACCCAAAGTCAAATCATCTTCTGTCACTGTATATTTGGCCCCCTCTATTCTTTACTACCCCCCACTCTGCTACCCTCTGGTAACCACCACACTGTAGTCTGTGCCTATGAGTTTCTGTTTTATGTTCCAATGAACTCATATAGCTCTTAGCTTTTTCTGACTGACTTATTTTATTTAATATTCGCGAGGTCCATCCATGTTGTCAACAGTGGCAGTATTTGATCTTTTCTTATGTATAAGTAGTATTCCATTATATACATATACCACATCTTCTTTATCCAATCATCTATCAAAGGGCACTTTGGTTGTTTCCATGTCTTGGCCAACCATCAATAATGCTGCAAAGAACATCAGGGTGAGTAAATCTTTACAAATAAATGTTTTCAAAGTTTTCAGGTAGATACCAAGGAAAGGGGTTGCTGGGTCATATGGTAACTCTATTCTTAATTTTTCAAGCAACCTCCATACTGTTTTCCATAGTGGCTGTACCAGTTTATATTCCCACCAGCAGTGAATGAGGGTTCCTTTTCCTCTACAACCTCTCTTCAACACTTGATTTTATGTGTCTCCTTGATAATAGCCCTTCCGACAGGTATTCAGTGGTATCTCGTTGTAGTTTTGATTTGCATTTCCCTATTGGCTAGTGAAGTTGAGCATCTTTTCATATATCTGTTGGCTGTTTGTATGTCTTCCTGTGGGACGTGTCTGCTCAGGTCCTCTGCCCGCTTTTAAATTAGGTTGTTGTTGAGTTGTGTGAGTTCTTTATGTGTTTTGTATATTAACCCCTCCTGGGAGCTGTTGTTTGCAAATGTCTTTTCCTGTTTGGTTAGTTGCCTTTTAATTTGTTGGAAGCTTCCTTCACTGTGAGGAAGTTTTTCAGTTTGATTTAGTCCTATTTATTTGTTTTTGCCTTTAATTCCCTTGTCTTTGGAGTCAAGTTCATAAAATTTTCTTTAATACCGAGGCTCATAAGTTTAGTTGCTATGTTTTCTCCTATGTAATTTATTGTTTCAGATCTTATATTTAGGTCTTTGATCCATTTTGAATTAATTTTTGTAAATGAGGACAAACTGTAGTCTAGTTTCATTCTTTTGCATGTGGCTTTCCAATTTTCCCAGTATCATTTATTTAAAAAGCTTTCTTTTCTGCATTGTATGTTTTTGGCTTCTTTTTCCAAAATCATTTGCCCATATGCATGTGGTTTTGATTCTGGGTTCTTAATTTCGTTTCATTGTTGTGTGTCTGTTATTCTGCCAATATCATGCTGTTTTGATTATGTAATATAATTTGAAGTCAAGGAGTGTGATACTTCTGCCTTGTTCTTTTTTCTCAGGATTGCTTTGGCTATTCAGGGTCCTTTGTGGTTCCATACAAATCTGTTGATTTTTTGTTCTATTTCTTTAAAAGGTGATATTGGAATTTTGATGGGGATTGCATTAAATCTGTATATTGCTTTGAGTAATGTGGCCATTTTAACTATTTTGACTTTTTTCAGTCCATGAACACGCAGTATCCATTTCACTGTGTCCTTTTCAATCTCTTTTTATAATGCTTTATAGTTTTCAGTATGTAGGTCCTTTACATCCTTTAAGTTTATTCCTAGGTATTTTATTCTTTTTGTTGTAGTTACAAAAGGAATTTTTTTATTTCTCTTTCCGGAATTTCATTGTTAATATATAGGAATGCAGTGGATTTTTGTACATTAATTTTGTATTCTGTAACTTTACTGTATTTGTTTTTTGTTTCTAATAGTTTTTTTTTTGTAGAATCCTTAGGGTTTTCTATATAAAGAATTATGTCATCTGTCAAAAGTGACACTTTTAACCTCTTTATCCCTAATTTGGATGCTCTTTATTTCTTTTGCTTGATTGCTCTGGCTAGGATTTCCAGTACTGTGTTGGATAAGAGTGGTAAGAGGGAACATCCCTGTCTTCTTCCTGATTTTAGAGGAAAAGCTTTCAGTTTTTCTGTTGAGTATGATATTAACTGAGGGTTTGTCATATATGTATTTTATCATGAAAGGTAGTTTCCTTCCATACATATGTATTAAGTGTTTTAATCATAAATGGGTATCATATTTATGAAATGCTTTTTCTGCATCTACTGATAAGATTATATTACTTTTATCTTTTTTTTTAAAGATTCCATCCATTCATTTCTAGAGAGGGAAGGGAGGGAGAAAGAGAGAGAGAAACATGAATGTGTGGTTGCTGGGGGTCGTGGCCTGCAACCCAGGCATGTGCCCTGACTGGGAATCAAACTTGCAATGCTTTGTTTCGCAGCCCACGCTCAATCCACTGAGCTATGCCAGCCAGGGCTACTTTTATCTTTTGTTAATGTGGGATATTATATGATTCTATTACAAAGAACCCAGAATTGTTAATGTGTGGGACTGCATATGTTGAATCATCCTTGTCCCTCTGGAACAAACCCCACTTGATTGTGATGTACTATTTCTCCATATATTATTGTATTCAATTTGCTAGTATTTTGTTTGGGATTTTTTCATCTGTATTTGTCAGAGATATTAACCTGTAGTTTTCTTTTGTGTGTGTTATCCTTGCTAGGTTTTGGTATCAGTGTTTTGTTGGCCTCATAAAATATGTTAGGAAGTATTGCTTCTTCTTCAGGTGTTTGGAAGAATTTGAAAATGATGCTATCAGATCTCCTTTGAATGTTTGGTAGAATTCAACAATGAAGCAATCTAGTCCTGGACTTTTCTTTTATTTCTTTTTTTTTTTTGGAGGTTTTTAATGGTTGTTTCAATTTCCTCCTTGCTGATTGGTCTAAGAACTTACCCATTTCTCCTAGGTTGTTGGTGCCATATACTCTTTCACAGTATTGTAGTATGATCTTTGTATTTCTGTGATGTCTGTGGTATGTTTTCACTTCTGATTTTGTTTATATGAGTCTTTTTTTTTCTTTTCCTTAGTGAGTCTAGCCAGGGATTTATCAACTTTACTAATCTTTTCAAAGAATCAAGCCCTGGCTGGCGTAGCTCAGTGGATTGAGCGCAGGCTGCGAACCAAAGTGTCGCAGGTTCGATTCCCAGTCAGGGCACATGTCTAGGTTGCAGGCCACGGCCCCCAGCAACCACACATTGATGTCTCTCTCTCTCTCTCCCCCTTTCTTCCCTCTCTAAAAATAAATAAATAAATAAAATATTTAAAAAAAAAGAATCAGTTCTTTGTTGTATTAATTTTTATATAATCTTTTCATCCTATATTTTATTCATTTCCGCTCTTATTTTTATTATTTTCTCTTTTCTGCTGACTTTGGGATACTTTTGTTCTTCTTTTTCCAGTTCTTTAGTATGTCATGTTTTTTACTTGAGATTTTTCTTGTTTCTTGAGATAGGCCTGTAATAATATAAACTCCCCTCTCATTGCTGATTTTGCTGTATCCCAGAAGTTTTTATATGTCATACTGTCATTTTTATGTTTCTATATATCTTTGATCTTGCTTTTTATTTCTTTCTTGACCTAGTCATTTTTTAGTAGTATGTTGTTTCATTTCCACATATTTGTTGGAGTATGGTTCATTCCTTTTTACAATTGATTTCTAATTTCAACACATAATGGTCAGAGAATATGCTTGGTATGATTTTAGTCTTCTTAAATTTGTTGAGGCTAGTTTGTGCCCTAACACATGGTCTATCCTTGAAACTGTTCCATGTGCACTGGAGGAGAATGTATAATCTGATGTTCTGGGAATGAAAGAAGGCTCTGTAAATGTTAGTTATGTCCATTTGGTCTAATGTATCACTTAAGACTGATTATTTCTTTATTGATTTTCTGTTTGGATAATCTATTTAGAGCTGTCAATGGAGTGTTTAGGTCCCCTATTATGATTGTGTTTATGTCAGTCTCTCCCTTTAGTTCTGATAATAGTTGTTTTGTATATTTCAGTGGTCCCTGATTGAGTACATTTTTATTGAGAAATGTTATGTCTAAATGATGTAGTGTCCTTTTATCATTATAAAATACTCATCTGTGTCTCTTGTTACCTTTGTTATCTTGAAATCTATTTTGTCATATATATTAGTATGGCTACACCTGCTTTTCTGTGGATGCCATTTGGTTGGAGAATCATTTTCTACCCTTTCACTTTGAGTCTATCTTTGTCTTTACAGCTAAGATGTGTCTTCTGAAGGTAGTATGAGGTTGGGTTTGTTTTTGTTTTTTGTTTTTGATACAGTCTGCTGCTCTGTGCCTTTTTATTGGTGAAATCAGTCCATTTACATTTAGGGTAGTTATTGATGTATGAGGATTCCCTATGGCCATTTTATGTTTTGTTTTCTGATAGTTCTCTTCTTCCATTGTTTTTTTTTTCTTTTTTGTTTTTGTCTGTTGTTTTTGTTTGGTAGTATTCCATACAATTTTCCTTGGTTTTCTCTTTTTTTTTAAGTTACGTGTTTCAGTTTTGTGTGTGATTTCTTATGTACAATAGTCTTTTTTTTTTTTTTAATGCATTGGGTCTCTTTTTTGCAAACTCAGACCTTTATCCTCTCCTGTGTTTTTACTGTCACAAATTATCCCTGTTAATCCTGTGTTCTTGGTGATCTTATCCATAGTTTTACGACCTTTTGTTCCTTGTTTCAGGTAAAATAACTCCCTTGAGTATTTCCTGCAATGGGGGTTTTCTGGTGATAAATTCCCTCAGCTTCTGGAAAAGTCTTTATTTCTCCTTTATATCTAAAGGATAACTTTGCTGGACATATTATTCTTGGCTGGTTATTTCTCTTAGTAGTTTGAATGCTTGGTTCCACTCTCTTCTTGCTTGTAGGATTTCTGCTGAGAAGTTCGATAATAGCCTAATTGACTTTTCTTTATCAGCCACTTTCTTTTTTTCTCAGACTGCCTTGAGAAATCTTCCTTTGTCTTTAATTTTGTCTTTAGTTGTGTTACAATGTGCCTTGCAGCATTGAGATAACTAGGTGTTCTGTTTGCTTCTTGGATTCAAGGATCTAGTTCTTTCCATAGGTTTTTGGAAGTTCTCATCAACTATTTGAATAGACTCTCTGTTACCTTCCCCTTCTCTTCTTATGACATGCTTATTATTCTTATATTGCTCTCTCTGAGGGAATCAGATAGTTCTTGTAGAATTCTTTCACTTTTTTATGCTCAAGTCTCCCTTTTTCTCTCTGCATTATTTCTAGAATTTTATCTTCACTATCACTAATTCTTTCTTCCATCTGGTCTGCTCTATTTTCTAAGCTAGCTAGTTTATTCTTGATTTCTTCACTGAATTCTTCATCTCCAGAACTTCTATTGTTTTTTTTTTTAGAGTTTCAGTCTCTTTGTTAAAGTACTAATTTTGTTCATTGATTTTGTTTCTGAGGTGATTAAACTGCCTATCTGTGTTTTCTTTCATCTTGCTGTTTGTTCAGGGTTGTAATCTTGAATTCTCTGTCCTTTAAATCATATATGTTCATGTCTTTAAGTTTATTTTCTGGAAATTTTACTTTTTCTTTCTTTTCTGCCTTGTTACCTCGGTTATTAATGGTATTTGACAAGCTCCATTTTTGTCTAGAAATCTGTGTATGAGTGGCACTTTTTTAATAGATTGATAAGAAGCCTTTCTATGGTTTTCTAGTCAATGGCACAAAATCACATGTTTTTAGCTCTCTTGCATGCCTCCGGCTTTCCAGATCTCTTCAGGGTGGTGGAAAATGGCCTGTGTTCCCTAGGAAAATGGATGCCTCTTCTGTGACCCTGTCATTCTGGTCCCAGGGGACCAAACCCTGCAGGGGCACTTGGAGGGCGATGGAGTTCCAAATCCATGAAATCCCAGTGATGTCCCCTAGAGCCAGACACCATCAGCAGTGCAGCCAGGATACGTGGGGTGCAGGGTGTTCGGGGAACCCACCGCCTTCTTTGTTGCCTTGCCCTCCCAGCAGTGGTGACCTCAGGCCTTTGCAGAGTGACCCTGCATCTACACAGGCCCCAGGGATTGGTTGTGAGTGTTCTAGAAATGCATGGATTGTGTTTGGAAAGATACTTCAATCTTTGACTAATATCAGTATCCCAATTAAGAGTCTATTTTTGTTTGATTCCCATTCAGGGCACATGCCTAGATTGCAGGCCACAGCCCCCAGCAACCGCACATTGATGTTTCTCTCTCTCTCTCTTTCTCCCTCCCTTCCCTCTCTAAAAATCAATAAATAAAATCTAAAAAAAAGAGTCTATTTTTATTTTTACATTTACTTAATCCTTATTAATGTCTTGTTCACTAGTTTATAGAGCTTTGTACTCACCCACTTTGAACTGTACACTCAATTCAGAAGGGAGAAAACAAGGCCCACTGCCATTCATTTCACAGAAATTCAAGTATTCTGTATTTATAAATATAACATAGGTTTTGATGTAGTTTGTGGGATAGAAAGAAAGGACTTTAGGAGTCACAGTGAGGCTTGGCTACATGGATCTGTAGCTGGGGAAATTAAGTGAGGGAAAAGTGAAGTACCAGAGTCTAGATGTGAAAAGATGCATCCATGACCTAGAAGAGTTGGCGATCCCGAAACAGTAGAAAAGTAGATACAGTGGGGCACCATAATCTTGTTGCCTCATGCATTTCTGCATAAAGGGCAAAGATGCATTCATATACTTCAAGAGGCCTTGCCTGTTAGGATGAGGCTGGTGATTGAAAAAGGTGATGGAGAAAGGGTTTATTGCTCTCTCATGGTCATACTCTTCTCATTCTTGAGTATCTAGTTTTGAAGTTCTTATAAAAACAATGTTTAAAAAAATAACCCCAAGTGGTGTGGCTCAGTTGGTTGGACCTCATCCCACAAAGTGAAGGATCGCTGGTTCCATTCCCAGTCAGGGCACATGCCTGGGTAGCAGTCCAGTCCCCAGCTGGGGTCGTGCAAGAGGCAACTGATTGATGTCTTTCTATCACATTGATGCTTCCCCCCCACCTCTTTCTCCCTCCCTTTCCCTCTCTCTAAGAATAAACAAATAAAATCGTTTTTAAAAAAGAATAAAATGTTGACATGAATCTGGATAGAGAGTAATATTTTTGCATCAGTGACAGAGATGAACCACAGGGACCCATGATGTAAGCCAGATGCTGGGGATGAACTTTTTTCCCCCCCAGAGAGTGGTGAGATACATAGATTGGGCAGAATACTTAATTAATTTTATATCATTATAATTGATCATAGTTAATTAAAAATTCTTTTTTTAGAAAAGTACATCTTATCCATATTTAGATAATTTTTCATGTTTTAGTATTGATATGGGTCCTTTTAAAAAAAATCCATATACTATTAGCCTTAAAGACACAAGGACACACAATAAATTCTATTACAAAAATTCAGTGACTCATCCTTGCATGCGATGATTATGATTGTGAGCAACCGAGGAAAATTAGTACGTAATGTCTTAATTAAAGCTGGGCAACACAATTTACAGATTGAGTTCTATTAAATTTTCAGAGTGGTATATTTTTATTTTATTTTCATGTAATTAATATTTAGCATAGCTCTTTGGGTAACACATTGCATTATTAATGTACATTTTGTGAGAAATATAACTGTGTAAAAAAGTCTTTTTGGAAAATAGCCCATAAATTTTGCTATTATATTAAAATGCAAATTTTGCCTCTGACTTAACAATTTAAAATACTTATGAGTTGCATTTTTGCTTGTTTAGAGATATTAGCAAAGAAAAATTGTTAAAATCTGTTTGATTTTTGCATGGAGGTCTGTTTTCACATTTTTAAACCTATGCTGGTAATCTTTCCCAGTGGCATTCTTAACTCATAGATATTATGTTACAATTGTTTTTGCTTTAATCCTGCTCTAGTTTCCTTTAGAAAAACTGTGACTTGTATCAGTAGCATATTACCAAAGCTACATGGCTATTAAAGTTCAAGCCTTGGGATAAAAGAGTAAAAATTTCAAATTCTTATCATTGGTTTTGTCAAAGGACATTGTTGTTTTGGTTGTGACATTCCCTCTAAAGCAGCCTCCACGAAAAACACCATTTGTCTCAGTTTAAATATAAGAAGTCCACAGAAATCCTTTCTTCATTTTTTTAAAAATAAACTTTCAAAATATCCCACAAGTAGAAAAGTGTAGTTAAGCACAAAACTGTGTAGTGTTTGGTAACACCAAATAAATCTTCTGAGCCTTTTGTATTGACAAAATTAATGAAGAAGGAGTAAATAAAAACTCCCCAAACTTTTTAATTCCTTAATGCTAAAATAGGGCTATATGAATGCTCCGTTAGTCATGGTATATCTCAGATCAGAAGTGAGAATCCTCTGAGTATACTAAGGGGTATCCTGTGGGGTTGAAAAGAAAGTGGATTTCCTAACTCTGGGTTGTAGCTTGTTCACACACTATTGTTCCCCGTGCAAACACCATTGCTCCCATCTCTCATTTGCCTCCACTCATTCCTTCCCACTCCCTGCAACAGAAACTGTGCCTCTCAGTGACTCCGTGTGTGCCTGAGCATAACCAGGGAACACCAGCCTTTCCCTAGCAACCCCTCACAGGTGCTGCTTCCCTCCCGGAGGATCAGATTTAGAAATATGTGAAAACAGGACTCTACTATTTTTCATTTGGCAAACATGTTATATCCAATTCCTAAAATTCATTGGAAAATTATTGTCGAACAGGTACTCATGTGTTGCATAGCATAATTTCATTTTTGTTAAGCATTTTTAAAAAACTGATACTAGTAATTATCTTTACATCACAGGATAAATGCTTTCATAAACTTGTGTTACTCTTATAGAATTTGAGGAGAGGGTTATTGTATTTTGTTCTCAAAGGATAATTTTCCAATGAGTTTTAGCTCTTTCAGAATCAAAGTTCTTCTCCTTGAGTTTAAATATTTAGTAAGCCTTATTCGTCCTGGGAAATAGGAGAGACTTTTTCACATACTGATAATACATGCATTAATATTCCAAAGCTAACTAACTACTGCAGACCGTTAATTTGTTCACCCCATGCATACAAATATTAAACTTCTCTCTTGTGTGTTACTTCTAGTTTTGAAATGTTTGTAATATCTTGGAATTTGAGGTTCATTTTGGAGTGTCTCAAATCAGCAAACAAAATATAGTCCATTAGAAAATTAAAACAGCATTGGAATTTCAAGACAGAAGGATAGGTAATTCTCACATGATAAACTAAACAAGGTCAGAGTTATTTCTCCAATTATTTTTTAAAGCCTCCCCTAAAAACCAAGAACCACCATGTGTTTGCTACAAAGTGTCTTTAGTTGGGGAAACAACTAAGAAAATACTTCACTGCTGTCATTCATGTTTAACTCCTAGATTATTTTCAAATTGAAAGAAGACTAAAATTATATAAATTCATTTCAAGGGAGTATATGGAATAGTCTTCATTTTTATTATTGTATTTGTAATACTAAAAATACGACTGCTATATTAAAACAAAACCTCGACTATTATTGTTTAATTTACACCTAAAACTGTTTATAAGTGAAAAGGTAAATCACTGTAAAGAAAACTTGAAGGAAAATTCAGGACAGTTGGAGCTTGGCTACAGCAGCCATTCTGAAGGCAGAACCTCACTCTCGGCGGTTCAGGACATGGCGGTCCTGTGCAATCCTCTCAAATTCATAGGTATTCATTATTTGCAAAGAGGCAAGATTTATCAAAGGCTTCTTGGATCCAGGGGCCTTGTGATGGGAAGAAACACATTACTGGGGTGTCAATTTTAACAGTAACCAAGACAGCTCTGTGGAGCTGCTGCTTTCACTTTCTCCCTCCTGGAGACCTGGTCTCTCTCCCCACTGGTGCAGCTGCCGCCTCCCATTTCTCTTTGTCTCTTCCACAAGACTCTTTCTTTGTCCACCTCCCATGTATGCGATGAGAGATTGGCTTATGTGATTCTGGAGGCCCAGAGTCCTGTCACCTGCTGTCTGTAAGCTGGAGACTCGGGAAAGCTGGTGGTATCGTTCAGTCCAAGCTTTGAGGCCTGCAAACAGGGAAGCTGATGGTTGAAGTCTCAGTCTGAGCATGGGAGACCGATGTCCCAGCTCAAGTGCTCAGGCAAAAGAAGTGAATTCTCTCATTCTGTGCTTTTTGATCTTTTCAGCCTTCAGTGGATTTAGATGATGTCCACCCACACTGGGGACAGTGATCTGTTTTGTTGACTCAATTGATTCAAATGTTAATCTTGTCCAGGATCACCCCCACACACACACGAAAGTCATGCTTAGGCTGATCTGGACACCCAGCGAGCCAGTTGAGTGGACACATACCATTAGCCACCACAACCTCTAAGTCTGAGTGGCCTTGGCTTAGGCACCCGTTCTTGTTACACTCAGATGCAGCCAGAGCGCTGCAGAGATGCCAGATCCAACAGTACCGTGAGCAGGGCACACTCATTTAGATAGCCTCTGAGCTGAAAATAAGCGTTTGTTGTCTCTAGGCCATCATTCACGTCAGTGGTGGGGACACTGAAGCCTAAGGGTAATCACACAGCAAATGAGGACAGATTCAAAACCAGACCCCAGTTTTGGTTAGACTAATTGCTAATCAAATATTATCACCATTTATCCGAAAATATTTATTATAGACCAGTGGCACATAAGATATTATTATGTGACTAAAAATGATTTAGACATATGAGGGTTTTTTTCTTTAGGAAACTAATATATAAAATAGACCGAAGTAATGTGGAGGGGCAGTTAAAGGACTGTAAGAAGGAGTGGCATATTAGAAAGTTGTGAGATGTTCAAGATCAATTTCTGAATCTGCTAGATCACTTTGACTATTTTTGATTTTTCTTCGTGGTTTTCCTTTCCATTCTAGGAGCCTATTAATACCATGCTCTGCTTTGGCCTAGAATCCCCTTCTTTTCCCACTCAGTCCTTATCAGAATTTAAATGTATTTATTCCCAATAGAACAAATACTTCTCTCATATCTCTCCTTTTTTTCACATTTTTTAACATTACCGTTTGATACAATTCTTTCTAGGTTAGGATTGTTTTTTTCTTAAACTCTCATAGGGGTATCCAACCTGCAGCCCAGGATGGCTATGAATGCGGCCCAACACAAAGTTATAAATTTACTTAAAACCTTTGTTTTGCTCATCAGTTTTTGTAAGTGTTTGCATATATAATCCATGACCCAAGACAACTCTTCTTCTTCCAGTGTGGCCCAGAGATGCCAAAAGATTGGACAACACTGCCTAGTGCTATGTTTACTCTGATTATATTATCACTGTAGGCAGGGAGGCTGTTACTGCCAATTTTAATTTTAATTTTCTGGTTCATTTCAACATGTAGTTATTTTGACTTAGATATTATAATAGAATGGAAATCCAAGCGTCCATTAAAAAAGTGATTGGAAAAATAAATTATGATACTTCCACGTTGTGAAACATTGCACAGTTTTGAGGATGAAAGATGCACCCGTACTGACATATGTCTTGCAGTACTGTTCAGTGGGCAAAAAAGCACACAGCAGAAGAGGGTGTACAATGTAACAAAACTATGTTCATACCCAGATTAGCACGCACATTTTACACACATACATACACATACACATACACACACACACAGAGAGGGTCTTAAAAATTATGCAAAAAAAAATTGTCAACAGTGCTTCCTACCAGGGAGTGCAACAGTTACTTTATACATTTCATTACATTTTGAAATTTTGCAATAAGCCCAATTTTATATTATAATAAAATTAATTTGCTACAAAACAATAAAATAAGAAAAGAACAGTTGAAAAATATCTATAACTTTAAAGGAAATACTCATTCTACCCCTAGTTTTTGAATTACTGTGATGAAAAAGATGTCTCATATGTTATAGTGCATTGCATACAAAATGTCAACAATTTAATATGTAACAGTTACAAGTGTCATTTGTAAATAGATATATATTTTTAAATTATTTTATTATCTAGGCTCTGTGTTTTAATGTTTCTAAAGTTTTTCATATTAATAGAGAAGATGTATATATATATATATAATATATATTAATATATATCTTTACCTGGGAATTAACAATTTTAAGCAAATTTAATTTACTATATGTATTTTAGTTGAATAGAGAACTTAAGTAATAATAATAACTCTACCAGTCAAAGTGACAAGCTATTATAACTTTGTAGTTATAATATTTTATAGTTTGAAATTTCATCCAGTTCTCTAATACAACATACTTGATTATTTTGTGATTAGATTTTGGAGCAAATAAGATGTGATAATTAGGTAATTACTCTTTTAAGACATCGTAATCTAAAATCGCCCAGGCCCCACTGATCCTGCTGCTCGCAGCTCTTACCCGCATTCCGTCAGCCTGACGCTCTTCCTCGCTTCACACCGGAGAGACGCTCTCCGGTTTAAGGCTGCGGTTCCCTTCGTTGTCTCACCTCTGCCCCCTGTCAGTTCTTTCTGGCTTTTCTCTCCTCACCCCCAGCCACCCAGTCACTGCTCCCAGAGCCACTCTGGGCGAATGCTCCCTCTGCCCAAGTTGTTCTCTTCTGAATTTCCAAAGTTGCAAAACAGAAGGATTGTAAATAAGCAACATGTCCTTTCAGTTTTTATCTCACCAGAACCCTGCTGTTCCTAACACAGAAATGGGCTTAATTGAGTTCATTAAGTTTAATAAGCAATAAACTGAACTCTGTAATCCAGATAGACTTGGTAGGGCAAGGAAAATGTGGAACTCGATGAACTGCGGTGAGAGCATGAAGATTATAGGACAGTCCAAGCGGATGAGGGTGAAGGTGTGCTGTCCTGAGCTACAGCGGGGAATGGTCTGCTGGTCAAGGTAAAACACACGTCTAATTTATGCGAGTTGTCTGCAGTCAGCAGTGGTGACCTTCTTGCTGGTCTTGCTGTTCCTGGACCCATAGTGCTCACAACAAGGCTGTCACAACACCCATGCCATCTTTCACCTGGCTGAAGACCACATGCTTGCCATCCAGCCACTTGGTCTTGGCTGTGCAGATGAAAACCTGGGAACCATCTGTGTTGGGCCCAGCATTTGCCATGGACAAGATGCCAGGACCCGTGTGCTTCAGGATGAAATTCTCATCATCCAATTTCTCCCTATAGATGGACTTGTGTCTTGTGCCATTATGGCGTGTGAAGTCACCACCCTGCAATACATCTTGGAATAATTCTGTGAGAGCAAGAACATCTGTAACCACACCCTTTCTCCCCACTGCACAGAGCATGACAGTTTTCTTCTGTCTTTGGAACTTTGTCTGCAAACAGCTCCAAGGAGATGCGGCTCAAGGGCTCACTGTCTACAGCAGTATTGAAGAACACAGAGGGGCTGACCACGACTGGGCCCGGGGAGCTCTGGGGCAGTGGCGTCTGCAAGGCCTTTACTGCAAACTTTATATATTTTTTTTCCATTTGGAAAGTCTTTAAAGAGTGTTTAAATAGAAATAGCATTGGGAAAGTTATGGGCTTTGTCATTGGTGCAGGTTTTAGTGTATCACCTAAAACTGGGGCTTGATAGAAAACTTCGAAGAGAGAGCATGAGTACAACGGGCACCTAGAGAGATGAGGCCAGGTATGGCCAAGGAGGGGCAGGGAGGTTGGCATACCCACAGATTGCTGGCTCACAGCTTCTCTAGGGAACAAATGTAAAACAAGAATCAAGATCCTGTGACCTCCTGGTAATCCAGAGATCTATACAGAGATGTGGGCAAACATTTGTGGCGCCCATTGACTTGCAGCCTCTGCTCTGTCAGGAGAGATTTCCTTCACCTCCTCTCCTCTCTTCTTGCTCTCAAAGGCAAAGCCTCTCCCTCCTCTCATTCTGAAACTTATAGTGGCCAGTTCCCGTCATTCAGACTTTGCTAAACCACAAGCAGAGTGGTTGTCTTGTGGAAGCCCCCTTGGATGACAAAGTACCAGCCTCAAGGGTATGAGTCGTGACCCAGGTGGTGAGGCATAAAGGAGGAGGGTGCCTGCGTTCCTGGGGGCAGTGACTTGCCATACCAGCCTCATACTGCCTACCTCTGGATCTTTTTATTTATTTTTTATTTTAATTGATGTTCAAGTGCAGTTTTCTGCCTTTTACTCCCATCCCAGCCCACCCCTACTCGAAACTTCAGACGAAACATTCTTTACTTACAATTTTTCTTTTGTTTTCTCTCAGAATTTGAATAGCTATTTCCAAGAACCAGATAATTAAAAATTTCTATTCTTTTTCAGTCTTGCAAATCTGATGCACCCAGAAAGTAGATCTAGCCAAATAAGTAGTGTAATTTGATTTAAAATTGCACTGCTGATACTAAGAACAATTGTTAATTTTTCTTTAACTCCTTTTTTTTATACTTACCAGACAGCATGGAAACTATAAATACATTTAAAAAGCATCTGTGGATAACCTTTCTTTTTTCTCTTTCTACATCATTCTCCTAACAGTTCACTGTTGTTCCAATGATTAGAGCAGGCAGTTAGGTAATTAACGAAAGAGGAGGGAGCGGAAGGAGCAGAAACCCTGGAGAGTAACTGGCGTTGTTCCGCCAAGTGAAGCAAACCTCCCTGCTTACTCGACTAGGCAGGAAAGATAGATTTATAACCACCTTCAGGGTAACCGGCATCCTTCTGCCTGAACAACAGGGGAGGAAGAAAGCACCAGGGGAATTCCTTTTACTAAGTGCATTCTCAGTGGAAGCCAGATGATGAAGCAGAACGATGAAGCATGCACAGTAGGAACCAAAATGGTTACCATAAAAGGGGGAGGAGACTAGCGTGGGAAAGTCTGGGGGAAAAAGATCAGATTAACAGAAGGGTATGAGCCCCAGGAAAACCAGGAAAGAGATTGGATAGTTTGAAAGAAAGATCGCACTTTCCCAAACCCAATGAAATATTTAAAAAACTGAAAACCTGACAAAGAACCCAGCGCATGCCCTCCTTGGAGAACGCGTGTATCCTTCCTTCTCTTGGGCATGTAGGTTTTTGCCTTCTTGTTTCCTAAACTCCAAGGGTCCCCACGAGACTTGCAACCAGGACAGCAGTGAGCAGTGGCCAGAACACTCCCGTTTTGCCTCTGTAACTCCCTTTCCTGAGTCCACACAGCCACTACCCTGTAGCCTGGCTGCTCTCTGCCTCTCCAAGAGTGTACTTCTTCTTTACACTCTAATAAATCTTGTCTCTATCTCTTAAAACTCATCCTACATGGGTTTCCCTGAAAATTCTGTTCCTGCGATACCACTGAAGCACCTGATTCCTCTGATTTATGTGTTGGCCATTTTATGATAAAAATATTGGGAAAGTTACATTGGGTAGGAGGTATCCATTAATTTTATGGTTGTGCGATATTTAGGACTGCCATTTCAAAGTAAATGTGAAAAGGATATTATTTTAGAGACATACAGACTATTTTTTAAAAAATTGTTTTGTTTGTTTTTCCACAAGCAGGTGAGATACTGAGGATAAGGTGTCTCGAATAGGAGTCTAGATGGTAGGGCACTCACGGAAAGCACCCATGGTCTCTCATGCATAAATAAAAGGGGTTAATCACCTGCTGTCCACACTGCTGGAGAGGAAGGGATTTTCATTAGGATTATGAGGATGACCAAATACATGACACCCAGCAGACACCAGAGAGGTGAGTTCTGCAGATTCCCACATGAACCCCAGCCACAGTGGGCAGGACACAGTTCACACTGTGGGCCACACGGGGGTTGAATTCGGGAACAGGGTGAACAAGGAGAGGCTGGGGAAGGCAGGCTTTGTAGTATTTAGAGGGTCAGGTGACCCTTGACTCCCAAGAAATGATGTGGTTGACTTCTTTCAACAATACCAGTGGTAGCAGGGAATTAGACCTGTACCTCAGAATAAGACTACACGTAGTCTTTTTGATAAGGAGACCTGTTTGGTGAGGGGAGCTTGTTCGTGGGAGTGGCTTTGGGAGGGGAACTTACCATTAAGCCAATCAAGGCCTTCCCAGTTCCACCAGGTGTCGAGGCAGCACATAATATCAGGCCTGTGTTTCAGGCCTTTCAACACAAAATGACTTCTATGTTGTCTTTGGTTTATGAGGAACAAATATAATTTCTGATAGTTTTAAAAATACGCTTAATTATAAAGGCAAAAAAAAAAGACTCTTATGGAAATTCCAAGCCCAGAATCATGAGAAGACATCAGGAACCAAACCTGTGTTCGGTGTGTTTTTGAAAGATGGCCTCTCCTTCCCCCTTTTGTGGATGGTCTGCTCAACTGTGCTTCTGATCCTTGTTCTGTGTATCAGCTCTTCTGCTGCCAATAACCTTGCATGCCTCTGGTAAGCACCACTCTCCTCAGCTGCAGCGGTACTTCTTTTTGTAGCTCTGGCGCCTGCCAACAACTGGCACCCCTTCTATGCGGATAGGTTCAAATTCTCAAGACAAAATCTGATTATCTTAGACTTTGGCATTCTCCCGGAGGCAGCAACACCAGCCCAAGTTATGTGCTTATGGCAAGCTTCTGAATGAGCTACCACTGAGAAAGACATCCACTCTTACATAGTTGACGTTAGCTGATGTGGGGGTTATGTCAAAACATGGCTCAACAATGGAGCAAATAATGGGGGCACCGTCTTCCTCAGTGAGGATGGTGTGGGGTGCAAGGCCTTCTGAAAGGTCCACAGCAGAACACCTCAGAGCATCAAATCAGCGCCCCTCGGCAGTTTCTCTTTCAGCAATTAAAATGATAATTTCTCAGCCACCAAGTCAGATGAGGGAATTAGCCTGTCGTCTTGTTCTTTTTGCTGCCTGCTTCCTTATCTTCTCTAATTTTCATGCTCTAATATGTTGTTTCTTTCTTTCTTGTTTCTCTCTTTCTTTGAAATATACAGCCATTGCCTTGATCCAGGCCCCTTTCCAGTCTCCTTCACCTTGGGGCTGTTGAAGCTGTCCCCTGACACCTCCAGACTTTCTCTCTGCCAGCCCGCCCTACATCCGGCCCAGCAGGTTCTAATCAAATGCTGCTTGCAATAAGTTACTTTCCATGTCACTTCGTCCCTCTGGAATTGTCTTCAAAGCAGTACCTTGAATTCATTTCCGTGTTTTTATATATCTGCCCTACTTCTTTTCAAAAGGAGATGGTTCTTTCGGGAAGTTTACACCTATATGATAGACTGGAATTATTGGGAAGGAAATCAAGATTAAAAAAAAATAATTATAACCCTCCATATTTTTATATGTTTTGTTTTACTTGTCTATTTCCCAAGCCAGATTATAAGCCCCTAGTAGACAGGAATTAAGTGTCATGGTTCTGTCTGCCCCAGTATCCAGTTAATAATATAGGCTTTTGATGATGGTGATACTGTCCTCCATATCCTTATTCTTTGAAGGAATTCATAGTGAGTTATTTGCATTATGTATTGTTTATTTGATACAACTGCTTAAAAGAAATTAAGTACAGCTATTGTGTCTTATTTAATGGGATCACAGAGTGGGAAATAAACTGGCTTAAATGTGACATATAACATCTTAAAAGCCACAAACTGAATGGTGAATCCCAACAAGGAATTTGTGACCTTACAGAAAACTTAGTGATATTACAGAAAACTTCCTTGTTGATTAAAAGATGGGCAAAACTTTTTATTATGGTGGAAACATAGCTTTTGGTCTTTTTAAAAAAAATAGGTAAAATTCATAGAATTAAAACAATGAAGTATGAGTATTTCCTCAGCAGAAAATCACCTAATAATGAGATGAGATCTGCTGTAAATACATGTTTGAATTAAATAAGAATTACTATTTCAAATGCAAAGTATGCATTAAAAGGTACATATATACCATTAACCATGTAATTTATTGAAATCCATAATTTATTATTGTTTACTTTTTACTTTGAAATGTATTTTATTCTTGTATCACCTTATATTCAATTCAAGAGGAAAGGCTGCACATATGGAAATCAGATCTTCTCAGCTGTAGGACCTGGTGTATTTTAGCATTTTTATGCCGTATTACTGATTTTCTACGTGTATGTATATGTGATATGATAGATATTCAGAAATGATACATTTTGAGAAACTAGGGCAATGCATTATGATCAGCTGTGGAAAAGTTTTCATTTAAATTTTTTCTTGAAATTTGAACAAAAGGTCCTTAAATAATTTATTTATCTTCTATTTATATAAGAATTACCATTTTACTTATCAAACTTTTGCAATGCTCTGATTTTTAAATCTAGAAAAGGACTCTCTTCTCCAGCTTCTGGATGTGTAAGTGCATACAAAGGGTTCATCCTGACTCTGCACTAAGGACGTTGATTGACAGCTGATAAAAGTTATCAGAAGTGCCCGTCATATTGAAACTAAGTAGTGCAAAAAGGCTTGTAAAAGCTTCGAGTTAGCCTGTCAATATTGGCATTTCATTAAGGATTAATTGGGCCAAATCTTGTTAATAAATCTCAAAATGTCAATCAGTCTATCACTAAAGTGTGTGACTTGCATGTTATATTGTATGTCTGCATATTCATGGTAAAGAAATGAGGTATTTTGTCTTTTTTTGCTTTAGTTTATCTATATGGCATGCAGTGTCAAACATTTTTAATTAAGATCAGATCAGAGCATACACATAGCCAAGCTTAATTTTAATATTTTCCATAATCAGAAAAATAGGGGACAATATCTTTTTTCTTTGGAGACCATTCCAGAATTGATTTTATACTTATTCATAAATCAGAACAAAATTAATTTCATTTACAAAGTCAAAATAGATCACTTTGCATGTCCAACTTAGTATAATATAAGACAGTGAAAAGCTTGTTAAAGTTTTACTTAACTCATTAATTAACCAGGCTCTCATGACTCTCCCTGTCATATAGTAATAATAAAAATGTCATTTATACATAGTAAATATAAAAATAGCTGTGTTACTTGCAGTCATTAATAAGCATCTTATTTAAATAAAAATAAGCTTATCTATTACATAATGAATATTTATTGATAATGTACTTTGTTCTCTGTATTCTGCAAAGTCATGGGGAAAAATGGTAAGCAAAACAGATACAGTGCTTATACCCATGGAGTTAACAGTTTATTGATGAGAAATGCAGGATATATAATTTAAATTGTTTTACCCTGCAAAATCACAGCTCTAGCAATACCATGAAGGGGAGGTTCACACACTGTGAGAGTCCGTAATGGGGAGACCTGACGTAATGAAGCAGCTCCAGAAGGTATTAAAGAGGTGGCATGAGTTTGGACCTGAAAACTGATAGGAATTAGTGATGGAGAGAGCCAGTGAAGGGTCTGCCCAGTCAAAAGGGCTGCACAAAGGCCCATTGGCTAGATGGAGTTCAACAAATTCAGGAACTGTTGGGCGTTAAATTGTGTTACCCCAACAAAGATATGCAGGTATCCGTCCCCAGTCAGGGCACATCCAAGAATCAACCAATGAATGCATAGATAAGTGGAACAACAAACTGGTATTTCTCTCTCTCTCTAAAATCAGTATTTTTTAAATATTTTTCACTGACTTTACACTTTATTTTTTAAGTATATTCTTTTTTAAAATTTCATTTATTTATTTTTAGAGAGGGAAGGGAGGGAGAAAGAGAAAGAGAGAGAAACATCAATGTGCGGTTGCTGGGGGCTGTGGCCTGCAACCCAGGCATGTGCCCTGACTGGGAATTGAACCTGTGATGCTTTGGTTCGCAGCCTGAGCTCAATCCACTGAGCTACGCCAGCCAGGGTAAAATCAGTATTTTAAAAAAATAAATAAAAGGTATCTTCCTCACTGCCAGGTTTTCCTTCTTAGTGTTTGTATTTGCTTTTATTTTATCATCATTATTTATCATACGTATGGGAAAGGAATGATCAGTAGCAGGCCTGGAGGCCTCCGTTGACTGAGGCCATTCCTGGAAAAGAAGTTTTCTTGAACTATGTTGGTGACAGCTGCGTGGCCAACAGGATGCTGTGTGCTAGTGGGAGAGCCGTTGTCCAGGGACTGCGGTAGTGGGCTATCCAGGGTGCTCATGGGCGACACACCTCAAATCCATGGGTTTATGTGGCATGGTCCCCTGGGAACATCGTGTACACTATGTCACACTGCTAGTATAAGATGGAAATGTTCCAGGCCAATGTAACAGCTCGCTTTGTTTAAAACATGCAACTATATATGTACTTCATTTGTTAATCAGGGCCAGTGTGTCCTGATTGATAAGAAAGGCCTGGGAAGTTGTGTGAATAACTCTGGATATTTCTCTACTCTGTATATATACCATTTGATTACCTTAAAATCATTAGTAAAGCTTGATACTGGGTAAGTCTTATTTTTGAGTCTCATACGACAACTAAAACCTTTGTGTCTTATCAATGCATGCAGTGGCATTCCAGATGACTGAGGTTGCTAGAAATCTCTCTCAATACGAGTCAGTACTAGACTATGGTCCCAACACAGTTATCTGTGATAGTTATAGTCCCTTCGAGGCAATGCATTATCATAGATGATGCAGGGAAGAAATATGTACATGTGCATAAAATGCAGCAGGACCGCATTAGTATCTGTATCCCTGGGTTTGCATAATGACGTAAGAACACACCAGTCTGACCACTGTTTTGCTATTATACTACCTCATTATACTGCCTAGAATTCTTAAACGTTAAAAATAAATAATTTATTCATTTGGAATTGAACTGTTTTTAAAATTTTAGAAATACATACATTTCTTTACTGAATTCCATATAAACCAAATTTACAAATGGGAAATAATGTTAGCTCATTTTCAAAACATTCCATCTCCTTTCAAAATTTGTAGCCTAGACAATGTAGGTATTATTTATGAGAAGTCGAGATATAACATACTATATTTGTGTCTTTCTTTTGTTTTTGCTGCTACAATGAATATTACATGTTTCTTGAGCTTGTTATTTTCCAGATAAATGCATATTCCATCATATTGTAATTAGGACCATAACATTTCCTAGAATGTTGCTTACATCTTAATGAAAGAATAATCATGCTATGGAGCTTTATATTTTTGGACCTTATATTTACTTCTTAGTGTTTTTTTTCACCTCATAGAAACAATTTTCATTGTTTTGCATTTCTAATGCATCATGTATAAAATGGAAACAAAGATATTCTTAGAGAATGGGAATGAGTATTGCCTGATGATAAGAACTCAAATATCTACCTGGATCCCCTTTTCTCCCCACCTTTTGTAGATTTTTAAAATCCTCTGTTCCCTCTTATTAAGAATGTTTTGGGATATATCCTTACCCAAAGAGGTTATTATCCTCTTTGGATATTTGTTAACATTGCTCCTGTTTCTGCCTCTTTTCAAAGATCGTCTATATGTAGAGAGGATTCTGGTCTACAGGGGCTTGGGAATCTAAAATGCCATCTGGATTCAGGAGAAGTGGAGTCAATATCAATTACAGCATAATAAAAATAATAGTCCCTCTTTGTGTAGTCCCTTTAACTTTTCAAAATTTTCACATCACATAGTGGTATTTCTAATACATAACTGTTATCATCTGCAGCACACAGAAGCAGAAATCTCACCTTGGTTTTGTTGACTGGATTAGAATTAACAAACTTAAAATCTCAAAGTGGATTTCCGTTTGACTTTTCCTTGGAAGCGGCTGTGTCCTTTGTTGATGCACATCGAGGTGATTTAAGGTCGGCCCTAAATAAACCGTCTCCTCCTGGGCAGTGAAGCCCGACAGCAGCACGGGCACCCCAGACCCACGGTGGCGGGCTCTCCCCTGGGACTCGTCATCCGTGTCCTTGTTCCCCTCTGGGCTCTGTGCTGCTCTGGAGGGGGTGCAACCGTCCACGAGGTTTGCTCAGGCGTACGCACAGGACGCGCTTCGGTCGGTGAAATGTGGACAGAAGTGAAGGAGGTTACTTCCTGGCAGGAACTTTTCAGAGCTGGCACGCTCTTTGCCAATCTCTCTTTTTCCTCTCTTATGATGACAGATGTATCTGACATGAAAAACCGCAGTCAATCAGAAATGGACACGTATGATAAATGAGAAATAAACCTCTGTGTTCTAAGTGACTGCTGTTTTGGAGTTGTTTGTTACTGAAGCCCAACCTAGACCAGCTTGCCTGATACAGGTTTGCTGAGATTATTACGGACTTTAGAATCCTGTTCTCTGATACTGCTACTCCATTTTTAATATTCTGACCTAAATGTGGTCAAGAGATTTCTTTGGATTCTCCATTGCTAAGAGGGCACCATTTAAAGGACTACCGAAATTGGGTGTCAGAAAACTGAAACAAACCCAGAATCTAGCCCGTGTTTACTGGCTCCACCATTCTGTGTGGAACCCAGGATAAAACATCTTGATAGGAGTGTGGCCTTTCGTTTCTGCTCTGGGATAGTCACTGAGTGGCTCTCACCGTCTGTGGCAGACACTGCAGAACCGCACAGATCAGCTCTCCCTTCAGGGAAGGACTCCTGGCCCGGCTGTGAAGACCATCTGTTAACTCCTTCAGGTCCACCTCGGCTTAGTCAGTGGCTGAGGCAGAATGAGGGGGAAACACCCAGCCCACCCCTTTCCACGGGGACTTCTCTGGTGGGGAACCTGTACTCCGAGGCTCTCCGTCGGGCTGGCACAGTCCCTGTCAGATCTGTGTTGTCAGCTGGCCTTTCCTCCTGCTCAATCCTGTTTCTTCAAAGATGTTACTTTCCAAGATACTTTATGATCCTGACTTCAGTTTGGTTGGCATCTGTTTCCCGGAGGAAGAAATCTACATAATATTTACCTTCTTTTGGGGAGTACCTTGGTAGATAAAGTAAAAAATGAATGAATGAATGGACTGAAGGCTTGCTCCAGTCCATGGCTAGTTTTCCTCCTCTTCCTATGGCTGTTTTTCTCAGCGCCTGTCTCCTGCCTGTGTTTATCCACTGGGCAGCTTTACTATCAGCAGGATAATTATACCTTATCACAGAACAGTCATTTATAACAGCTCTATAACAGTACATCTAAGTGTATATTCTTGGTTCTGCTGAAATTTTGAAATAAAATATGGTTGATAATTTTCTCAAGTGGAAAGTCGAGATATTAAAAGTGATTTCCCCACAGAGGTGTAGGAAGAATCAATAGCTAATGTTCTTGGAGGGCTCACCTTTGCTCAAGTTTTGTAGGAACTAAGTTGTTTAACTCCCTCAGCAGGTGAGGGTAGGTACCGAGACACAGAGAAGATAAGTAACATCTAGTTAGTAGTAATAGGCTGAGCTGAGACTGGAGCCTAGACAGAGTGACTCTCGGCTCGTTGACTTAACCCTCTGCTTTCTCCCCTCTCTCAGTCAGCTCTATAAACAACTTAGCAACCTGCTTATTGTGGATTTAAGCTCACAGTTTGTTGGAGTAGGTGTTCAATAAGCGTTCACCACCATGACTATCTATTCACTTTCAAAGTTAAAGAAAAAAACTGAGTATTTTCTATATAAAGAAATTTTTAAAATCAATTTAATGACTTGGGACTTTATTTTGAGGGCAGTGAGGATTATTGAAGAGTATTAAGAAGGGGCTGACACTCATATACATTAAAAACGAGGCTCTATTTGTAGTACAATCAGTGAATTGAACTTTGCCATGAATGCAGGTAAGAAAAGGGTGGAAAATATCCTGAGAAATGATGAGGGCTGCCTGACCTATAGGTAGCAACAAGCATTGGAAGAACAAGATTTGAAAAAAAATAGGAAGCTCTAATTATAGACTGAGCCTTGCTGCTAATTTGTGTCATGTTAGTCTGGGCATTTAATCCATCTGGACTTCAGTTTACTCACTTGTGCAAAGGAGTCATTTGAGTGAGGAAACTGCTAAAGGTTTTTCAAGTGCACGGTGTCTATTCAGATACAGCGAGAAGAGGAAGAAAGGGGAAGGGGGAGGGAGGGAATAGGTGAGGTGGACCTGTAGGCACGAATATAATAGAAACGATTGGGAATGACTTTAGAAGCTTTGTGCATGTATGACATCAGTAAGAAAGTGTTTATTTTTTTCAGGCAAAAATATAAAGGAAGTGCATTTTGCTCTCATTGTTGTGTGTGTCCATGTTTGTTTGTTTGTTTGTTTGTTTTGCTTTATCCCTTCACCTTTTTCACCCCGCCCTGCAACCCCCCTCCCCTCTGGCAGCTGCCCATCTATTCTCTGAGCCTATTTCTATTTTGTTTTGTTCATCCCATTCCATATATGAATGAAATCATATGGTACTTGTCTTTGACTGGCTTAACATCCTGCTTAACAGAAGTTCTTCTAACCTCTCAATTTACTTTTAAACTCCCTTACCCCAATAAACCTGTATTTCTCTAGTGCCTTGAAAGAGAATTTGTGACATCTTAGACTTGTCCCTTAAATATGAATAGAGAGCATCAATCATAGTGGGGGTGTTTTGTAAGTTTGTGAAAAACATTAAGCAAGCTCCCAATTAAACCAATTTTCCTTTAAAAGAACTCTAGGATTTATGCAAATCCCGTGAACTTTGGCAGTCGGGGAAAATAGATATTCGCCATAAAGAGTAGTGACTTGAATCCGTATCTCAAGCAATACAGATAATTGTAGGGAAAGTAAAGAAACATGCTCCACTTTATCCTCTTGTGCTTTGGCAAATTGTGTTGCATCTGCTACAGGCCTGGCAAAGTAAAGTGTATCATTTTGAAAATTGCTGCTGAGTGTGGTGATTGCGCACGACCACAGCAGAGATTCCCAAAGTCACTGCAGAGCTGAGCTGGCAGGGTCACCGAGTGTTAGCGCTTCCATGGCTCTCTGTCAGTCTGCTGAATAGCTGACATCAATTTCAGGAGACAGAAAAGTGCCAGACCATTTGCACTTGGCAAAGCTTCCAGAGATAATGGTTGAATGAATAAAACTTCTCCTAACTTACTTGTACTTCAAGAACTCCATGATGTTTCTTGAATTGTTGCATTAACTGGGAAGGCTAAATGATCACTAGCTATCATTCTAAAAATGTTTCAGAAAGAATCTGTGTTTTATTTTAAAATATTAGTGAATGCAAATTTATCAGTGGAGATTAATACCATGCCAAATATTTATCCTAGTTTGGGTAAATATGAAAGTCTTCGTTTTGCCTATCTGAAGTCTTTCTACACCGTTGTAGCCAAAGAGAAAGTTTCTGAAATGAGAATGGCATTCCCTGTTTAAGTATCTCATTGTCTCACCTTCTATTTCAACCACCTTAGTAGGTCAATTCATGAACTAATGTTATGTAAGAAATTATACCAAACTTAGTAGCTTTACGCAACAAAAATCATTTTCTTTCCCTCAGTTTCTGTGAGTCCGTGATTAGGAGTGCTTTGGATGGATGGTTCTGGCGCTGGGTCTCCCCAGCTCTGTGGTGACTTGTTCCCTAAAGCTGGTTCTTTGACGGTGTGCCCTCACCACGTGGTGGCTGTGTGCCTCAAGGAGGCAAGGCAGAACTCTGCACTGATTTTTATCAGCTAATCTCAGAATTAATCTGCTCGCCTCTGCTGTATTCTATTGGTCACCTCCCATGGCCAGCCAGCATTGATTCATCATGGGAAGAGTCTGCCCAAGATGTGAATAATAGAAGGCAGAAATGACTGGGTACCATCTTGGAGGCCGACTATCATAGTTGGTGTTCATTTGTTCACTTTGAAATAAAGTTTTAACTGTAAGACATTGCTTATAAAACCCTGCATGATATAACCACTTTTATATCTTTAATTCTATCCTGCCACTCCCTGGATCATGCTTAAACCATACGAAAATTCTTATCAAGTCTCCTAGTTCATCATACTGTACTCACTCTCCTCTGAGATCTCATATTCCTATTTATTTAGTTGACTCACACCTACTCATTTTAAAGTTAAGTTATTAGATACTACTCTTTTCTGAAAGTTTCCCTTGACTTACTGATCACGGATTGGTGGCATGATTCTGTGCTCCACTATCTTGCCTTTTTAAAATAATAATACCTATCACCTATTATTTTGTATGATTACTTTTTCATATTGTGTATATATTAGTAGACTTTGAGATTTATAAAGGAAGGGGCATTTCATATTTTGTTCATCATTATGCTTCATTGCCCTTCCTGTGCCTAAGATGTAGAAATATTTGCTGAGTGAATGACTATACAAATAAATGTAATAATGATTATACAAATGAATATATAAGAATATCTTGACTCAGTAAGTGACATTTAATTCACTTTTGATACTCTAAGAAAACGGACATGATCTAATAGTTGAACTCACCTATTCATCATTTTTATTTAACTTATCTCTTTTCAACATTATAAACAGAAAAGAAAACTCTAGTGTAATATATCAAGACTAAAGTTTAGTTTTTTTATAGAATAACACTGGTGATTTGTTAGTTCCATAAATACACATCCTATATTTTTCTTTCAATCATCAGTAATAAACTAATAAAAATTATTTTATCTTTCTAAGGTATACATCAATACTCTGATATCTGAGAATTAGTGAAAATGAATTAAGATTTTCTACCAAATTTAAAAATATATATTTTCACAGCTGTGAAATTACAATGTTGTGGTTAAAACAGACTGAGTCAAATTTTTCATATCTTTAAATTTAGTGTTGCCCTTATATAAATTATAAAACTTTGGTTAGTATTGTTTTATTGTATATTTTACATTACTATTTATCCCCCTTTGCTCCCCTCCCCCCTGCAATCACCACACTGTTGTTTATGTCCATGGGTCCTTTTTCCTCAATCTCTTCACCCTTTAACCACCATGCTTAGCTGTTATCCTGCTCTCTGTCTGCTATGAGTCTGTCTCCATTTTACTTGTTAGTTCAGTTGGTTCATTATATTCCACATACAAGTGAGATCATATGGTATTTGCTTTCTCTGCCTGGTTTATTTCACTTAACATAATGTTCTCCAGGTCTATCCATGCTGTCTCAAAGGGTAAAATTTTTTTTATAGTCAAGTAGTATTCCATTGTGTAAATGTCCCATAGTTTTATCCACTCATTTACTGATGGACCCTTGGGCTGCTTTCATATACCTGCAATTATAAATAATGCTGCAATGAACATAGGGGTGCTTATGTGCTTTTGAATTAGTGTTTTGGGGTTCTTTGGATAAATTCCCATACATGGAATCGCTGGATAATAAGGCAGTTCTATTTTTAATTTTTGAGGTATTGATTCATAAGCAATAATTTCATATTTTTAATTTAGTTTTCTATACTTAAACCTAAGATCTCTTAGGTCTGTAGCACCAAAATATAAATATATGCATATATATGTTAAGTAATAATGAGACATTTGTCGTAAAAGTTATAGTACAGTATTCAAAAATGTGCTTTGGGAAGTGGGTCCCCTTGTGTGGATGTGTTGTGGTGAGGACCCTGAAAAATTGCTATTGCAGCCCCAGCTTGTATGGCTCAGTTGGTTGGGCATCTTCCCACAAAGTGAAAGGCCTCCAGTTCGATTCCCTGTCAGACACATTGCTTTTTTCTCTGCCTCCCTTTCTCCTTCCCTTCTCCTTTTGTTACAGAACAAACAAGGGGGGGTCTGGGATGATATACTATTACTGAAAGAAACCCCCAGGTCCATTATGTCCGCCATCTATAGGAAAGATGTCTCTCAATGCCAGAGATTCATGAAAAGGAAAGGAAATGTTTATTTAATGCTATATAAACTTAAAGTAGTGACCTAATGTCTTCATCAAAATCCTAAAGTCCCTTAAAACATCCACAAACAGATACAGTCCTTCCTCCCGCCTTTGCCCAGTCTGGGGTACCGTATCTCAGAAAAGGAAATAGAGTCCATGGCTCAGGCAGTCCCTGGTTCTTCCCAGTAATCCGTGCTAGGCTGGTAGGCCTCCCTCGGTCCCAGCACCAAGATCAGCTGTGCTCGTCGGGATCTCTGCTAAAGCTGGGTGGTGGTTCCCCCTTCTAAAGCTGCAGAGGTCCCCACTCTGGCAAAGGCACATGGTCCTCTCTCCCCCAGGGCCACGGGAGTCCCCACTCAGCCAAAACCGCGTGGTTCTCTCCTCAATGGCTGCCGTGTCCGAGTTTAAATCCCAGCACCAATAGTCCTCTGCAGCCCCATTTCTGACTCCTCCCACACTCAATTACACCTGCCAGTAATCTTATATTCTTCCAGCTTTCCTGGGCTACCATTGTGGGTCTGGGCAGGTGTGGCCCATGTCATGAAGCCAATCTTCTCCAAGCTCCTATGCAGGTGCTGTAACTCGAAGGATCTGCCCCCCAGTAACATCTTGGGTGGGAGAGTTCCTTTCCATCCCCCTGGCCCAGAGCATGGCCACAGCTATTTAGCATATTTAAGTGACCAGCTGAAGGCTATAGGTATGTTAAATGACTATGCCATGGATTAGCTGCAAAGCTGTAGCTGTACAAAACAGCCCTGCATGTCCTTGCTTTGTGTGTCCCTTCCCCCAAACTCACACCTGTGGGGGAAGGGGTGAAGACATCTTAAAATCTCCTGGACACCTTGAGTTCTGTACCCCATTTCAAATGCCCATTTGGGGTCCCCCCTCTTGGCTGCACCCTGTAACACTTTCTTTAAAAATAAATAAATAAATATGTTTTTTAAAGAAAACTTGCTATTGCAGTTTTCATTATGAAATTTATGCATGTTTATGTGAGAAAAATTTAAAAGTAAACAGAAAATTGAAAAGCCATTTCCAGTTAACCTAGCAAAGCAAGAATTAACATTTAAATATAATTCTAATCACTTTCTATGTTTATATATAGACATTTTTGCATCTATATGTATTTTGTTTTATATTTTTTACTTTATTTTCTTCTGTAGATGTCTAACACCATCTATAACATCTAACATCATGCCTAATGCATGGTAGATTTTTAATAAATGTAATAAATTGGTTATATGAAATATATCCAGATTCCAGAAGAGTGCATACTTGTACATTCCTGTAAAAGTCCAAGGATTTTCACAACATCAGGATACACCATTCTCAGCTTCCTCTATTTAAATAACATTCTCAAGAGTGTAACTCTATGTATGTAGTCTTCAATGTGAGAGGTGTCTCAGAGATGTGCAACACTGTGGCCACATACATGTATTTAGGTGTAAAATGTGCACTTGTATGTAAGTAATATGTAAGTACGCACACAAATATAAAATGCTTAGCAGTGCTCTGACTGCAGACAGTAGTGAGGAAGTATCCTTACATTCCAAACTGGGTCTGAGCTATCCATGCCACAATTTTAAAATGTGACCAGAAAACTGGTTCTGCTGGTGTGTCCCATCCCCCACACTTCATAGGAGAAGGCTGAGAATCCATTTGAATCTCAAGCTCAAAAGGGAGGACTTTTTGAGAGAAGTCAGTGCTGTGCATGTTACGCCTTTTCTCTCTAGGTAAGGAGAAAGCCTATTCCTCTTTCCTGCTGTGTCAAGTGAGAGTGTTTCCAAGAAACCACTCTGAAAATTGGCTTGAGTCCCCTGGAAGTGCAGGAATCTCAAAGCTGGTTCACAATTTACTAAAAAATTAAAAATAAAATAAAAGCATCTCAAGGCAAGAGACTAACTAGCTGCCCATTTACCTGACTACCGTCAGGCAAGGAGATCCTGTCCTAGTCATGCAGGGCACTGACACGGCCCAGGGAAGCATCAGCGTCCTTGAAGATTGGATGTGGGTACCGCACAGGAGAGATTACTGTGAGAAGCCTTGAAAAGCTGTGGTCCAAGATGACCTTCTGAAGGTTATATAGTGACCACAGCACAAAGAGACTGAAGGCAGAGCGCTAAGGGGCATTATAAGTCACTTCCATGGGGAGGAATCACAGTCTTAGGAATAACAAATGGTGGTCACCAGTGGAGGACTCTCTGAGGAAGGTACAAATACCAGAAAGAAGGGGAAAACAAACCTAGGTTTCGGACCAGCCACTAGAGAGGGAGTCAGTGCACGTAATTTATTGTAATTCAGCCATTCCAGTCACTGAAGCTCTCCTCTGCTCCTCGTCGCCCCTCCGCTGCATCGAGGAGTGAGAGGCGGCGTGGAGCACAACCTCAAGGTGGAAACAAGCCAGAAGCCCCTGCCCTGGCCACTGCAGCCCAAGCTGAAAGAGAAAAGATTTAGTGTGGATGACATGTCATGGTTTTTATACTAGATGATGTTCAACTAGGCATGGTGTTTTTAATATTTAATACCACATAGTAACTTGAAAAGCACTGAAGCTTGATTGAAATTTCATCCATGTTACAGGGAAAAATGCATTTAAAGTGGACATTGTGAAAAAGTTGTCATGTTATTCTTGCACCTTATCCAACCTAGTTCATCCTAGTGAATGGTCACAAAAATCAGTGACAACAAAGCGTCACAAGTTCAATAATATAGGAAATAAAGAATGTTATGGGAGGACAGAAAGAGCTGTGCTTCACTTGAACTCCAGCTTGGAGTTCTTGAACTCCAGGACCAGCAAGTGTCCATGACGGTAGGTGTGGAGAGAGAGTGATTTTGGGTACACGGGAAGTCCTGCCTGAGACGCTGGCTGTAGACGTCAGGTTCTCCATGTGGCGGGTGGAAATGCAGAAAGCAGGGGTGGAGTGGAGTCAGAAAAAGTAGAAGAAAATCTATTTCTTGTACTTCAGGGTAGCTGCGGAATATTTTCAGTGTGCTCAACTTTCTCTTGTGTCAAGAACTCACAAAAGCATCCCATAAGGGAGAAGAAAGCTCTGAAAACCTGTCAGGTTCAAAAATTGCTAAGCCATTTTTCAACAATTCCAGTCAAGTAAGAACTTTTCTGCTCTTCTCATGTTTCTATCCTCCGTTTGATCCTGGAGGGGAGATAGAAACGGCAGCTAGCCAATGATAGGGAAGGGCAGTTAAAGATCTTACAGTCGAACAAAATCTGAAGCCTAGGATAATCACATGGGATACGGCTTTCATAATTACTAAATCAAATTGTGTTTTTAACATTAAAGTTACGTGGAGCTTCCTATCCCCTAGTAATAAGATTAATACATATAGCACCTCTTATGTGCCAAGCATAGTTCTAACAGCTTTTACCTCTATCTAAATCTTTACTTTCCAGAACAATCCAAGCATGTGGGAATTGGTAATATTCTGCATTTTATAGGGGATAAGACTGAAGCATGGTTAAATGAAGCACCAAAGTTATAATTTGTAAGTGACAGTTAAGTTTGGGATTTAAACTGGGCATTCTGGTTGCAGAGCACATGATCCTAACCACTACTTTATATACTACAAGTAAAGATAAGTATCATGGATCTGCTCTATTTTTCATCAAGTACCAGATATAGGGAACCCACCCTCCACGTTTGAATATGGAGGGAGACAATAACAAAGTTACTTCTACAATGGCCCCCCTTATCCACAGCTTTGCTTTTCACAGTTTCAGTTACCCACAGTCAACTGTGGGCAGAAAATGTTAAACGGAAAATTCCATAAATAAACAATGTATAAGTTTTAAGGTGTGCACCTTCCTGAGTAGCGTGGCGAAATCTTGCAACCTCCCGCGTCATCCACCCAGGATGAGAATCATCCCTTTGTCCAGTATCTCCACGCTGAATAAACTACCTGCCTGTTAGTCACTTAGTGGCTGTCTCTGTTATCAGATCGACTGCCACAGAACATAGCACTTGTGTCCAAGTAATCCTGATTTTACCCAATAATGTCTTACTCATCTCACTTCGTCTCATCACTTAGGCATTTCTTCATCTCACATTGTCACAAGAAGGGCGAGTCCTATACAGTAAGATCTTTTGAGAGAGAGAGAGAGAGAGAGAGAGAGTGAGCATATTCACATAACTTTTAGTACACTACAGTGTTATATTTCTACATTATTAGGCATTGTGAATCTCTTGCTGTACCTACTGTATAAATTAAACTGTATCACAGACATGTATGTGTAGGAAAAAACAATATGTTTATCTTTATCTTTGTCACTTTATCATTGGTATCTCACTTTATCTTTGTCACCATTTTGACATACATAGCACATCTGCAATAAAGTGAATATTTTATTGCATCTTCTGTTTTTATATAATTAGAAAAAATAAAAGTTTTGTCAATAATAAGTATGTCCCCCAAATTTAATGCATTTGACAGGAAATAAAATAGAGCCAAAATAGTTGATTTGGCTTCAGCAGATTTACTATACAGTTAAATATAAAGGAAATAGAATCAAATTAGAGAACATATGTGGAATACAGAAAATAAAACATCAAAAACATCCCAGAATGTGACAGCTTTGTCAGTGGCCTAAATAGATAGATGAAGAAAACGTTAACCCTGGGCAGGGCTTTATCACCTCCTACTTGACAAAATATGGCACTTTGCAGTTAGTCTGCAATTATTTTCCCTTCTACCAAATTGTGTCATCGATTATGTATGTGGAGTGGATGACATCCCAGTACCCTCTGTACTTGAATCATGCTAAAACAAAGGAGTTTTGTCAGTGGGTAACAAGGCCAAAAGGACTTTCATTATTTACATAAGAGCAATGAACTGTCCTCACAAAACATCAGCTTCTTCTGAGGGCAGCCATGTGTCTTTAGTGATGTCAGAGGGCCATATCTTGCACTCAGGTGCAGGAAAAGAACATGAAAGAGTCAGCCCTGGCTGGCATAGCTCAGTGGATTGAGCGCGGGCTGCGAACCAAAGTGTCACAGGTTGGATTCCCAGTCAGCGTACAGGCCTGGGTTGCAGGCCATGACCTCCAGCAACCACACATTGATGTTTTTCTCTCTCTTTCTCTCTCCATTCCCTCTCTAAAAATAAATAAAATAAAATCTTTAAAAAAAAGAATAAAAAAGAAAATGAAAGAGTCAAACACAGATGGCGTAAACTGAGAACTTCCGTGTGCCAGGAACTGTGTTGACCTCTTTACCAAGGATGCTTTCAGGCAATCCCCTCTACACTCCGTAAGGAACGTAGAGGTGCTTCGTAGATAAGGTAGCAGAGGCACAGAGGGTTTACACTGCTTTTCCCAGGACATGCGCAGGTGCTAGAATCTCAGCCGTCCCCACTTCAGCAAACGTTAGCCATTTACAGCACATGGTATCAAGCGTTTGCCATGAGCTATCCAACTTAATCCTTACTCTAACTTTACTGTGTCTTCTCTCAGTTTCACACATAAAATAAGTGGCACATAGTTCTTTCTTACCTCCACACCCAATCAACCTTTAGGTTCTCACTCACACATGTATCTTGAATCTCTTCCCTCCTCCATTGCCTAGTTCAGACAACTGTCAGCTCACCACAGTCTTTCTGACCTACACGGTTTCTCCCACTCTTGTGCCCCTTCAAGCCAATCTACAGTGAAGTCATACTGATCACACCAAAAAGCACATCCCACCGCAGGAAAAATTATTTTAAAACTCCTCTGTACCTTTTAATAGCTGAAGGACACGTAAGCAATCAGAACATTGGAAAAGGGATGGAAGGTGCGCAATAGCCACTCTCCCTTATCGGGGACATTTTCCAAGACTGAACTCTTTGTCAAAATGGTGACAAAGATAAAGTCATTTTAATTTTATATGTAGCTGCATCATATCATGGCTTGAAATGTTAATTAGCTAGTATACAACATAATTTGGGGTATCGGTGAATAATATACAGAAGTGTAGCCTATAAACAAATTCTAAGTTGAAATGTGTTTACATCTAAAAGCAAAGGCAACTGTTGGATGGAAGAAAAAATCATGAGGAAGAGAGTAACAAAGATGTTTCTTTAACCAAGATAGAGAATAAGAATCCTTCCCAACCAGGAAATTGATTCTCAAATTGGTATTGTTTTGGCATTGCTTATAATAATTTACCAACTGGATTTTGAGGGTAATCAGTTTATTTTTTGTTTGTAATGCTTTTGAGGGCAATTTAACTTCTTTTCTTTAATTTATCATTTCTAATTATCTTCAACATTAAGTCTGTACAAGTTAAATCACATTTTGCTACACTTTAGAGATCCTGGGATTGTCTTGTCACTACTTTGTCATCAGTGTAATTCTAAAAATTCTATTTGCAATCTGTAGAACCTGGAGTGGCGAATACAGCCAGAATCAAATACACTGACAGGTGAAAACACTGAAGGGAAGTTCTTTGATCTCAGTGGTACAAAGAGAAATGCAGTCATACAGCCTTGAATTCCACCACCTTCATATTCTAAGCCTTTGAAGTTTTTCTTTCCTTGGCTGTGCATCCTTTAGTTCATAGTTTGAGCTTTATTTTTTTATTGGTAGTGTTAGTCAATATGCCTAGAGTTGAAAAGACAGGGGTGTTATTTAATAAATATGGAGATAAATACGTGTTTAATTGTTCTATTAGGCTGAATGCAAAGGCCACGGAGAGCTCCATCTGTTCTACCCACTCTCCTCACACTCCTGCTGTATAGAGAAGCACTTTTCGAACTTCCACGTGCATAACAACCACCAGACAGTCTTCACAATATGAAGAATTTGACACCACAGGTCTGGAGAGACTGTCAATTCTGTTCTTCTGACATGATTCCAGGTGGTGCTCTGCGGACCACACTCTGAGCTATAAGGATAAATAGGACGAAGGGATGGTTGGGATATCCTAAATATTTTACTTTAATACTTTCACTGTGTTAGACATCTTAATGCCCATTCTTTGCTGTTAACACCCAAAATAGCTCCAGAAAGTAGTAGTATCCTAAAACTGTGGGAAAGTAAACAGACAGACACAACCACAGCAAATCAGAGTAACAAACTGTTCTTTCCACTCAATAAGCAAGATGTACACTGGGAGATTACCTACCTTCTGAGGCCTTAGTTTCCATGTTGTAAAAAGTAAAAGATCTACCTCCCATGGATGTTAGAAGGGTTTGAGATGTAGGTAAAACATCTACACTGGGCCTGACCCAAGTAATCCCATAGCAAGTTATCTGTTGTTGTTATTATAACTCCAATTTTAAAGTATAATTTACCAATCAACCAAGAAGGAAAGTGAAGTGCTGATATTTAGTGTTGGCCATTAAGAGAAGATATAATTTGAATTATTGATGTAATTGACAGATTTGTACTTCCATTGACCTAATTGGTTAAGGTACTTAATCATATAAGTGTGATTTAAATAACTAATCTTGGTAATAACCATTCATTGCAAATTATGAATGTACTGAACTTCTTATAGTTTTCATTAGTCAGCACTGAGGCATACCGAGTGTGTATTTTTTTTCTCAGCATGGAAAAATAGAAGTCAAGTAGTGAACCCTAGTATGCCAATCATTTAGTAATTTCAACATTGCTAATTAGCATCATGTTGAAGTGTTAAGATTATCAGGGCATAATGCATTCATTAATGCTAATGACTACTTATTTTATCTTATACAAGAATCATACATTTTCCCTAGAAGGAAAAAGAATTAAAGAACCAACTCGAAGTTTTTAATCAAATGTTTATGCATTTAAATGTGTGATTAAATTATAATCATATCAAAATCTTTTATTTTAAAGGAAATGATACAATAAAATGAAAAAACATATTGTTCTATAAAAGAAAATGGTTTTATTTTTAAATGTAATTGATATTTCAGTAACTGAAAGGGGAATAACTACTGGAAATAGTTAGTATAGGAAATGTCCTTCGCCTCCAAGGAGAAAAAGATGTCACACACAAATAATTAGAGAGAAGCTATATTCTAAATTCTGTGAAAGTAGCTACATACAAAGTAAGAATTTAAAAACAGGGTAAGGTGAGTATATGATGAGTGAGACGTGCTCAAGTTTGAATAACATATAGGTAGATGGTGGAGAGAAATGAAAAACTATGACTTAAGATGTAGCCTCTTTCCTTTTTTGGAAAAGCATGGGACTAAGGATCAGAAAACCTGAACTTAAAGTTGGTACTAGTTTGAGCAAGTGACTACATCCCCTGAACTAGATTCTCTCATTTGTGAGAGATTTACTAAACATATTTTCCTAACTATAGTTCTTGAGTTCAAAATTTTATGTCTAGCTATCCAGGACTGGAAAGAGAAGCGAGTGTGCAGGCCATATGTGTTAGGAACTAGTAAGAAATGAGATTTTGCATAGAGCATGGGCCTACCTATGGCAGCCTTCAGCACCTAGTACTGGAGACAGAATCACTACCAGCTTCTGAGATAGCAATGTGAGAAGACAGCTCAGACAGGTCAGGATTAAGATATAATTTTGAACAAGGGAGCCTATGAATATTGAAAGACAAAGAGGGAATTCAAATACGTGGCAATACTGAAAGAGCTATGTGAGTAACATGCAGGCTGACTCAGACACGTCAAAATCATGCATCATGAGCATTCAAACAGTTGAACTGGACTCTGTGTAGAGGTGTCAGAAATTTATAGGAAAAATTAGATATCTAGAGTTCAGTCCAAGAAACTCAACACAAGTCAGCACTAATGAGGCAAGGGAGCATAAACTAAGGGCTTAAGTAAAAGCATGGGGTTGAGAAATGTAGGAATCCAGGCATCTGACCAATGACCAAAGTACTGAACCACTGTTAATCTACTGAAAAACTGGTGACAGGATCAATGGTAAAACTAACCTCAATTTTGAACTAAATTCTTCTGCCTTAGCATGCCTTCTTTTTTAAAATTATATTTTATTGATTATGATATTACAGTTGTCTCAAGTTTTCCCCTTCCACTGAGCACCCCCCACTCCTCCAGGTGATCCCCACATCTTTGTTTGCCCATGGGTCATGCATATAAGTTTTTTGGTTTCTCCATTTCCTATACTGTACTTTGCATTCCCATAACTATTCTGTAACTAACAATTTGTGCTTCTTAATCACTTCACCTTTGCACCTGTTTCCTGCATCTCCCCTCCCACCTGGTTGCCATCAAACCATTCTCCATACCTATGATTCTGCTTCTGTTCTGCTCCTTTGCTTAGTTTGTTTTTTAGCTTCCATTGTTGTTAGGTATACATTTGTTGCCATTTTATTGTTCATAATTTTGATTTTTTAAAAAAATAAGCTCCTCTACTATTTCATAATGATGAACTCCTTTGGCTTCTTCTTGTCTCAGAAGTTCTTTTTCTGCCCTTTGATTCTAAATAATAGCTTTGCTGGATTGAGTAATCCTGGTTGTTGGTCCTAACTTTTCATAACTTTAATATTCCTTGCCAAACCCTTCTGGCCAGCAAAGTTTATTTTAAGAAATCACCTGACAGTCTTATGGGAACTTCCTTGTAGGTAACTACCTGTTTTTCTCTTGCTGCTTTTAAGGTTCTCTCTTTATCTTTAATCTATGGTATTTTGATTATGATGTGTCTCGAAGTTGGTCTCTTTGTGTCCATCTTGTTTGGGATTCTCTGTGTTTTCTGGGCTTGCATGCTTATTTCCTTCACCAAATTAGGGAAGTTTTTTTTTCATTATTTTTTCAAACAGATTTCCTATTTCTTGCTCTTTCTCTTCTCCTCTGGCACCCCTAAGATGCAAATTTTGTTATGCTTGAAGTTGTCCCAGAGTCTCTTTATACAATCAATTCTCATTCCTTTGGGTTCTTTTTTCTTCTTGCTGTCTGGTTGGTTGTTTTTTGCTTCCTTGTGTTCCAAACCACTGATTTGATTCTTGGCTTCGTCCACTCTACTGTTGATTTCCTATAATTTGTTCTTTATTTCAATTAGAGTATCCTTCATTACTGAATGGATTTTTTTTATGCTGTTGAGTTACTCAATAAGTTTCTTGAGCATCCTTATAACCAGTGTTTTGAACTCCACATGTGAAAGATTGTTTATCTCCATTTTGTTTAGTTCTTTTTCTGGAGTTTTGTTCTCTTCTTTCATTTGGGCTATATTTCTTTTTTCCTTATTTTCACAGCCTCCCTGTGTTTGTTTCTATATATTGGGAAGAGCTTTTATGGTTCCTTATCTTGATAGCATGGCCTAATGTAGTAAGTGTCCTGTGAGGTCTAGTAACACTGCCTCTCTTATCACCCAGTCTGGGTCCTCGAGGTGCACTGTCCCTGTGGGCTAACTACACCCTTCTCTTATAGTTGAGCCTTGATTGCTGTTGGCAGATCAATGGTAGGGATTTACCCAGGCCTGCCTGTCAGCTGCAAGGATTGTCTGTGACCACCGGCCACTGACCACCAACCTCTACCCTCCATGGAAAATCAGCTCTTCAGGGGCCCACTCCACAGACAAGGGCCTACTTCAGCAGGGCTCTGGTGCCCCCTTGTGTTCTGTCTGGGACAATTGGCATAAACTATAAAGCAAAAAGTAGGTGGTTGCTACTTGTGTTGGGCTTGGAGGTGCCCTAGTGAGTCCAGGCTGTGAACCTGAGGCCACTTAGCAAGGTATGGGGGTCTCACTGAAGCCAGCTGCTGCTTGTTGGAGAGGACTTAGAAAGATCAGAAGCATGTGCCGACAAGTCATTTGTATATAAAAGCTACTGTTAATCACTTAGGAGGGCTGCTTGTGTGGACTCATAAGCTTGGTGGGATGGAGTCTCAGGGAATCACCAAGGCAAGGTAAACAGTGTGAACCAGGTTGATGGAGTCTCAGGTATAGTATCCACTGTGCTCTGTGGCTGTGTGTGTGTGGGGAGGGGGGTGCTCAGAAGAGGAGCAATGGCCTCTTCCAGAAGTTTTGTCTTGGAGAAAGCTGTCTTCCAGCTCTTGCCCTGATGCCAGACACTTCAGTTCCTCCCTGTATACCAATGGTGCCTTTCAAGCTGCTGCCCCAGTGCTAGAGCTCAGCAGGAGTGAGTCTGGTAAGTCCATGTGTTGGCCTGTTAAGGAGAACTGCCTAGGAATCCAGCATTTTCTTCCCCTGACTCAATCTCCACTAGCTTTTACAGCCAGAAGCCCCTGGGGCTTATATTCCTGGTACTAGAACCTTGGGTTGGGGGTCTGATGTGGAACTTGGACCCCTCACTCCTGAGATATCCCTCCTGATTTTTATGTGCCGCACTTGGGCATGGGACCAACCCATTCAGTGTCTTTGTGTCTCCTACCAGTCTGAATGGTTATGGTTTCTTCTTTAATTCCATGGTTGCAGGACCTCCATTCAACTCAGTTTCTACCAGTTCTGCATGATGGTTTTTCTGTATTTTAGTTGAAATTTTGATGTGCTTGTGCAAGGATGTGAGCCGTGTTTACCTAGGCTACCATCTTGGAGATCTCTTATGTCATTCTTTATTAACTTCAATTTGGAGAAATTTTACACTACGGCAGCAGCATCCAAGCTTCCATAGCTAGTAGATTGTGGCACTAAGATTTAAACCTCTGTATGCAGTCTGGTTCCAGGGTACCAGCAGTTAAAAATGAGCAGACAAAGGACAATGGGCCAGGTATAGAAGGTCACCAGGATGGAAAGCCTCACTTGCCTAGCAACTGGCAAAAATGGGGAAACAAGGACCTCGCCCCTTGTATAACCTTTCCTCCCCTAGCAAATCCATTCAGGGTGCCTTCTGTAAGCTTTTCTCAGGTCTTGAACTTGGGGTGGGGAGTTTTCAAATTAACCAGTATAGCCAACTCTTTTGGGAAGGTATCAGGCACCATTTGATGAGATTTTGAAAATACTAAATTCCTGGTCTTTTTACTTTTTCCTATTTTATGGACTAAAAATGACTTATCTGATTGGTAAGTTGAGCTCCTTTCTTGCCTTTTGTTTTATAATCAGATAAGCTTTCTGGACTACTCTACCTCATCCAGCAAGGAGCCTGCCTCTGTGAGATGGATGGCCTGTGGCTGTCCAGCCTAGCCATTCAGTGAGGTTTAGATATAGACTCCAAGGTAAGGTACCAGGAAGTCCTGCTTCTGCATATCAAAGTCATGTTCTGTAACCCAGGCTTCTTTTTCTATCACTCTTCTGTCCATATCTCATTTGCTTCAAAACCCTAAGGGAAATGGGTGTGATTATTGTGCCTCAATGAGCACAAACAATCAGATTGTCAAACTAGATGCATAAAATTGGATGGCTACCTAGTGTCAAATTTTACCAACAATTTCAAGGATATAAGCAACACAGACAAAAAAGGGAGAAGTGTAGGGCCTTCTACGTGGCTCCTTAGGTCTTTCTTTGCTTTATCGGATACCCATTCCAACCAGAGTAATGGATGAGGTTTATGGAAAGGTTTGCAAATCACCTCATTTAGCAGGGAGTTTTAGATTATGAATCATCTGTATTTTATAGCCAGATTGTTATATGGCTTATGTACACTTTAAAGGGATCTGTGCTTCAAAAATCTGAGACTTTTGGTTTGTCTACTATAAACAAACCAAACCAAGGTCATCCTGCTAAAATAATTTTATAAAGAACTCTGCTAAAGTCATTAGTTTATTTGCCAGGAAGTACTTTATTAGCATGTTTACTAGAAGGAAAATCCAGGTCTCATCCCTAGGCATGTCTTCTAATTTTGATTTTTTTATTTATTGATTTTAGCAAAAGAGAAAGAAGGGAGAAAGTAAGAGAGAAACATCAGTCTGTTGTTCCACTTATTTATGTATTCATTGATTGCTTCTTGTATATACTCTGACTGAGGATCAAACCCACAGCATTGGCATATTGGGGTAATGCTGTAACCAATTGAGCTACCTGGCCAGGGCCGGGTTGTGCATTACTCTTAATAATCAAGGAGAGAGAGAGAGAGAGAGGGAGGGAGGGAGGGAGAGAGAGATGGATAACCAGGAAGAAAGAAAGAAAGAAAGAAAGAAAGAAAGAAAGAAAGAAAGAAAGAAAGAAAGAAAGAAAGAAAGAAAGAGAGAAAGAAGTCACTACAATACCTTCTGCGAAACCACTAAATTACTCATATTAAGACTGGGAATATAGGAGGGGAAATAGATATAACACACTTCTGGCATTAAGCCAGATAACTATTTTTGCTTATTATTAGCAGAAGTATTATTTATTTTTTTAAAAACAAGCCTCTCGTCATGAGTAGGACAGCCTAGCCAAGCATTATAGAAGAGTTTAGCAGTGAGTACACAGAGGTAGATTGAGCAGTCAGGAAACATGAGACAGTGAGTTAGAGCACAACAATAATAACAATAACAATGGGGGGGAAGGAGTGACACCCAAAGGTTTTTAAAGAAAGAAATGGCGGAAACTGGCAACTTGAACATTAAGGATAGAAATTAAGGATAGAATAACATAAGAGCAAAAGATATACATACAACTTCCAGGGAAGGAGGTAAAACTGAAAGTGGTAAAATGAAAATAAAGGGCATGTTTGCAGAATAGTTCAAAGTCATGAAAGGAAAAGCAAATCTGAATGTAATTGATATGTGAGAAGATATGATAGTCATTTAAAAGGAAGTAAGCCAGGTGTATTAGAAAAAAACAAGAGTAGGGAATATGTGAGAATTTGGGAATTAGAAAAATCTAATAGTTGATACATTTAATTAGCAAATATGCATTGAATATAATATTGGGTTATTTCTAGGTATGGGGGTTATCGATGTAATAAAAGAATTACAAAACAAACAAAAACAAACACAAATCCCTGCCATTCATTATTCAATTCCTGTTGCCTCTCTGATCTAATCTCTTACCACCCTCAGACTCCGACCTAAGTGTTACAACCATGTTCTGAATTTGATTATCTTAGAGTGTACCTCCATCCTCATCGCTCACCAAAAGAATTCATGGCAGGTGATGTTTTCTCCTTGAACACTTTCACCCTCCGTAGCATGTGGGTCAGAGCTCTCCCCATATTTCCTCTCTCACCCAACCGGTACATACCAGTCTGATGTCCGCTGCCAGCGTAATGGACAAAGAAATCCCCAGGGGCTTCTCTTCACTGGGGAAGTTCATTTGCCCACCCTGTGGCAGTGAAGAAGTGATGGGGCATTAAGGCCTGCTGGGAGAAATCCTCAGTCAGTGCTGGCAGTAGTCAGTGTATAAATACTCCACTTCATTACCCCTGATGTTAGATCTCTCTGAGGAATGTCTCCTATCCTAAAGAAGTTCCCCAGCAGGGCTTAGCGTCCAGCCCCCACAGTGGTACATGGCTTCCTAAGTACCCCTCACTAGCCACCTTTTCTTCCTTAGTTATAATTACTGTAGGGAAAGCTAACTGTATATACCCTTTCCTATCCAAAAGTTAAAAGTTGCCCATTTTTGTTTTGAAAAGAAAAAACTAAGAATTGAAGCTGCTAAAAAGCTATGTCCATCAATCACTGGGCAATATGAAAATAGGCTGAGAAATCTTGGCAGTTTCTGCTAGAAACGTGCCCCTGTAGTCATGACACTAGCCTGATTACTAATTGGCATTTGACTTCCACTTTAAAAGTTTCGGAGCTAGAAAAGCAACAGCAGCCATGTCAAGGGGGTCAGGCAGACCTGGTCTGACACTCCTCATGTCAAGATGAGTAGTGAAACTCCTTGGTTGCTGTAGTGTGATCACACTCATCTGGGTTGTGTTAAGACATCAAATGCTGCTGGAGGAGCAGATGAATCTGACAGGGGTAGAGCTTTTTACGGGGAAATTGGGTGTATGAATGTCAGAGGCAAATGTCAGGTTGTTTGGTTCTGATCCACTCCTTTTAATTTAAGGATTTTTAAAAGGTAGTTAACAATGTATACATGCTCTAGACATCTTGTTCTGCAAGTTTAATTTTGAGCATTTAATCAGGATAGAATTTTATCTTTGGAAAAGTTTATGGGCACTTTTATGCATTCCATCTTGCTATGAATCATGGTCTTTATGGTTGTTTTGGTGTGACTTTAACATTATCAAATCACTATCAAAACTTTTCAGGACATAACAAACATACACTAAAATTGAAAATAAACTTGCTGGCTTGATATGCCTAGAGGAAATAAGTTATTAGATTTTATATTGTGTAGAAATATCAGTGTTCTAGCCAATTTTATTCACTGACTCATTCAATCAGTCATTTACACTGGGCACGAGAAATTGAGCAGTGACTGAAATATACAGTACAGAAACACCTGCCTTCACGGAGAATAATTCTAGAGGAGAAATTGGCAGTTAAAACAATGTTAAAGGAAATAATATATACGGTGATAAGTGCAATGGAGAAAATGTATATAAATCAAGGGAATGTGATAGGACATGGTAAGTTAGGTTTGGGGGGGCTTGAGTAGCATTTTAAAGAAGGTGGTCAGGGAAACACTCACGGAGAAGGTAATTAAGCAAAAGCAGGAAGCAGTGAGAGAGTGAGGCAAGCCAATATTTCCTGCAAGATCATGTCAAGCAGATGTACTGAGAGGCAGTATATACCGTATTATTTTCGATCGCCAGAACTCAATCACATGGCTGTACCTAACAGCAAAGGGAGCAAAGAAATGCTATCTAAATCTGTGTGTGTATGGGTGGTGGGGAGGAGAGGGATCTTTTTGAGAGTAAATTATAGTCTCTGACAAAGGGAACAAAGGAGAAACAGAGACATGAGTTAGGAAGTTAGTTGTTGCTTTTGCCTCGCAGAGAGATGATGATGGCCGGACCACAGTGGTGGCCGTGCATGTAGCGAGGATGGTGCACCAGAGAATACCCCTAGCTCTTCTTCTTTTTCTTGGCAGAGGGGAGTCAATACTCATAGACACTACATGAAGTTAACATTCATCCCCTTCCCCAAACCTGATGCTGGAGGCATTTCTTTTAACTGAGCCACCAACAAAAACACAGGTAGGGTAAAGATAAATTGTGTAAACATTAAACAGTTTCCTTCAAAAAATAAATGGAAACTAATATAAAATAGTATAAAATATGCACATTAAAAAAATTGTAATCATATGCTTGCAGTATAAATCTTTAAGTTTAGAGATTGTATAGTATCATAAATTTTCAGTTATAAGGGATCTTAAAGGTCAATTTCTTTTCTAAATTTAAACCATTGGTTTTATCTAAGTTGTAAAGATGGAGTTTTTTTTTTAAATAACCTGTGTTACTGATTCTTCTTTCTTACTCTTTCATTTTATGAGTATTTAGACATGCCTTTTCAGTGTGAGTATGTATTTCTTCAGTTTTCAATATCATTATAAGCCTGACAATGTGCTATTGATTTGTTCAAGTGATTTTAAATCTCTGGAAAAGTAGCCTTTAATCCAATAAATTCTGTGGTAGTTAAATTAGATCAGATAAAGTGATTGACTTGTGTAACATGATGTTAAAATTGTGAACCTCCCTTCTCTGTTTCAGTATGTCTGAACCTTTTTTTCATTATTCTCCCGTCACCTCTCAAAATATTTTTCCCTTATCACTACATATTCCATGACATTTATTACCACTACAGGATATACTCCACACCTCTTTATGCATTACAGTGCTTGGGAGGTCAAAAACCATCGTAATATGTAAGAGTTTTGCTCCCTTCCCATGACCCCACTTTTATCTTCTAGGATGCACTGTTGACCTAGTTGAGGGTGCACGCATGCCCTCTGTAACTAGTTGTAATAGTTTTTTGATCAAGCACTGAACAAAATGTGAGTGCAGAATCTAGAGCTGGGATCTTTGGGTCAATATCCTAGCTCAATGACTTAACAGCTGTGTGATCATGAAAGATTAACTCCATATTCCTCAGTTTTCTCAATTTAAAATAAAATTAATAGCACCTAAATTTGTTAAAGTAACACTGACTGCTGTAACAAAACTTCTGAATACGTGCTGTTTCAAATATGAAAGAGTGTGTTTCTCACTAAAGTGAATCCCAAAAGGAGTTTTTCCTGGGTGTCAAGTTAGCTCTATGCCAGGTATTGACTCCTTCCATCATGGCTCCACTAACTTTGAGCCCAGACATAGCTTTCAAGATTACATTGAGGTTGATTTCCAGCCATTCATTAAGAGAAGATAATTGAGAATTGCCCCTGAAGTCTTTATGGGTCAATGTGGAAATGGTACACGTTACTTCTGTCCACATTCTGTCCACATTCTGTGGATAAGAAATCAGTCTTATAACCACACCTAACTGCAAAGAAATGAGTGATATGTCCCGCCTCTGTTTTCAAGGAAGAGATGAAGTTGACTAACACTTTGCTGTGGCAGCTATTTTATAGCACTGTGGGAATTATTAAGCTATTTCAATGATACACAGTTCTTAGAACAGTCTAACACTGCAACTAGATTTTTATAGGAATCTTTTAAGGGTGGGGTATAGAAAATAAGTTTAAGTGCCATCTTATGCAGATGAAGGAATTGAAATTTATAAAAATTAAGTAGCTTGCTCAGTGTTATTAAGGTGGAATTGGAATGATGGTCCATCAAAATGTAAAATCTGGTTTTTTTTCCTCATTATGCTGTGCTTTTTTTCAGTGAGTTTAATTAGTCACTTTTTTTTTTCTAAAAGACACTCTCATTCTTTTATTGTCACTGATAAATCAAGGACCACTCAATAAAATGACATATTTAGACCATTTTCTGAAGTGCTTTGGATTATTATAATAAAGATAATGATGATGACTCTAATTCTTGAGTTTGTAATTGCTGTGGGTAGAGTTTTTAATAATATGACAGTTGTAGAATGTTGCATAGAGATGATAAATAAAAATTAGTCATTTTTTAAAATGGAGATCTTAATACCAAAATGAGAAATGAATTTCTCTGAGAATATAGAAAATACTCTAACTGAATAAAGAGATCTTTAAAAATTCTTTGATCTTTTTACTAGTTGGAATTATATAGAACTCTGTAAAAATAGATAGCCAACATTTTATCACTTTCCAATTTATTCACGATATCATCAAGATGATGTCTTTGTTTACATTTATTTTTATTCATTATTTTTCTATAGAAATTCCCTGAAGTGTAACAACAATTTCATAGCTGGTGACTTTTTAGAAAGACTATGATAAAACAAAACTGTTAAAAAACAAATAAAAGCACCGAAATATTCTATACCTCTACACCAAATGCTAATCTATTCATGTTTGCTTTTTCTTCTACTAGTCTTCCTCATGTGTATGTTTTTCATGTCAGTGATACAGCATACTTACCAGTTTATAATCATTGTTGTTTCCTAATACAATTTTGTATTTCTGTGGAGTCTTTAAAATGGTCCTTTTAAAAATAAACATTTTGTTTAATAATAATTTTCTATTTTTAAAAAAGATTATTTATTTGTTTTTTAAAGAGAGGGGAAAGGAGGGAGAAAGAGAAGGAGGGAAACATCAATGTGTGGTTGCCTCTTGCACGCCCCCTCCTGAGGTCCTGGCCCACAACCCAGGCATGTGCCCTGACTGGGAACCAAATCAGCAATGCTTTGCTTCTCAGGCCAGTGCTCAATCCACTTAGCCACACCAGCCAGGGCTTAACAACTTTTTAAAAATATCACATTATTTAATATTTTTATTTAACTTTTAAAATTAATTTTTATTTTATTTTTTCCATTACCATTTACCCCCCTTATACTTCCCTCCATCCCTCAATCACCACACTGTTGTCCATGTCTATGAGTCCTTTCTCCTTTTTGCTCCATCTCCCCACCCCTAGCCGCTACACCCCCAGAGCTTTCAACCTGATCTCTATGAGTCTGTCTTTATTTTGCTGTTAGTTCAGTTGGTTCATTAGATTCCACATAGGAGTGAAATCATATGGTATTTGTCTTTCTCTAACTGGCTTATTTCACTTAGCATAGTCCTCTCCAGGTCCATCCATTCTTTTGCAAAGGGTAAAACTATCTTTTTTTTTTATATAATTGAGTAATATTCCATTGTGTAAATGTCCCATAATTGTTTTATCCACTCATCTATCAATGGACACTTGGGCTGCTTCCATAGCTTGGTGATTTTAAGTAATGCTGCAATTAACACAGGGGTGCTTCTGTTCTTTCAAGTTAGTGTTTTGGGTTTCTTCAGATAAATTCCCAGAATTGGAATTGCTGGGTCAAAAGTCAGGTCCATTTTTAATTTTTGGAGGTATCGCCACACTGCTTTCCACAGTGGCTATACCAATCTGCATTCCCACCAACAGTACAGAAGTTTTCCCCTTTCTCCACATCCTGGCCAGGACTTGTTTGTTGATTTACTGATGATAGCCATTCTGCCAGGTGTGAAGTGATAGTTCATTGTGATTTTAATATGCATGTCTCTGATGATAGGACATTGAGCATCTTTTCATATGTCTATTGGCCTTCTGTATGTTCTTTTGGAGTAATGTCTATTCAGGTTCTTTGCCTATTTTTGAATTTGATTTTTTTTTTTGGTGTTGAATTTTATCAGAACATTCTCTTATGCTGTTGTATCATTGGTCACATTTAGGCAAATCATTTTTTTCTTCTAATTCTCATAGTAGACTTTCTTTTTAGCATTATTAGTAAACGTAGGTTGAGAAGTTACTTTTTATTTGCATTATTGTGACATTTTGGCTTAATTCCAGCTCTATTCCTCCTCAAATTTCTTCCTATATTTTTACAATTTTAATTTCTGCTTGTGTCTCTTTCTAACTACAGTTGTCATTCATGGTCTTTCCTGAGTGATCATATTCACTGTAATTTTAAGTAAGTCTGTTCTCTTTCTAAACATCCTCCATCAACTTTAGCATTCTGATAAAATTCTGTTTTTATCCTTAGACAAGATGATCTGGATTGCACTATTTATGATTCCTTTGCTTATACATTGATTATATTCCAGAATTTCATAATTCAATATTTTGTAGTACTCTATAGGTATAACATGCTGGATTACTGATAAAAGTCATCCAGAAGATAAATGATGAATGATGATAACTGATACAACTGTAAAATATTTTTTGTATTCCTTCAAATATAATGCATATAAAGAGATCAAATTAATTTATTTTATACTTAATTAGATTTAAAACAGTGTTGGAATTAATATTCTTGGGATGAGAAAATCTAATTTTAGGAATTACCACTATAGAGTTTTAAAAATTAAAGGCATGGGACATATATCAGAACCTTAGTTCTATTTCAACCTAAAGATCTCATAAAACATTGATCTTAAAGCTTTAAAAGTTTTATCATTGCTTTCTGGTATTGGTTTACTATTATTGTTGTTATTAGTTTGACACAATTAAAAATTTACTCTATGAAAAATATGGTTGTTATAATGCCATTCACCAATCACATCCAAATCTTCATTTTCTGGACACATGAGAGGATTATGCTTTTGTCCTCCTTGTTGGTATGTTAGGACTATATGATTGAGTTAACCAGTACATTTGGACAGATACAGCATATGCTACTTCTGGTCAGGTTTCACTGGCAGTGAAAGATTCTCTGTGGTTCATTTTCTCTCTGATACCACACAGCTAGCCACACTGACAGAGAGTGACTGCTCAGTCAACAATATTAGTCTCAATGCACATATAGGACAAGTGAGAAGTAAACTATTTTTATTTAAATCAACACTGTGATTTTGGGATTGTTTGTTACTGCAGCATAACCAATCATATTCTGTTCATTGCAGGAAAGTCAGTTCTTGCTTGATTTGACTATATACAATTTGCTGATCTAATTAGTCCTAGCTGGAATTTATGCCAAAAGATAAATGAAGAATTCTGATTTCAAATTATTTTTTTTCCAGTTGTAATCTCAGTGGGAAAAGGTGGTTTGGTTAATTTGCCCCTATGATTGATTCTCTGACAAGTTAATTTTATAGCTTCTTATTTTGTAATGTAGATTACATTGCTTTCATACATTTCAGAATTAATATGTGTCTTCTGCATAGCAATATTTCATTTGCAGAATAAACGTTGGTTGGATAAATTAATGAGTGCACACCTGTTGCTTTTATTTTTTAGTTTAATTGTGTAGATATCCACACATTTATCAGGAATTCTCTATAAACAAATCTCTAATTGATTCCTGTATGAGAATATCCCGGCATGTATTATTTTAGTGAGTATATTCTGACATATTATTCATAGGAGAACTTATTTTGACACCATGTTGCAGTGTGTACTCATTTGAGATATCTACATATTCCTTAAAACATTAAATATGATTGAAATATATATTAATATATTTTTATTTCAAATGCACTGGGAAGACCTTTCTTTAAAAATATTTTATTTATTTAATTTTAGAGAGAAGAGAAAGGAGGGAGCAAGAGAGGGCAAGAAACATCAATGTGTGGCTGCCTCTCAAGCACCCTACATTGGGGACCTGGCCTGCACCCCAGGCCTATGCCCTGACTAAGAATCAAACTGGCAACCCTTTGGTTCACAGGTTGGCACTCAATCCAATCCACTGAGCCACACCAGACAGGGGCTAGAAGATCTTTCTTTTTATGGCAATACTACTTTGAATTCTTTTGGAGGGTCAAGATTTATTTTATCCTTATTAATAATTAAGATTTTATAAAACACTTAGAGTAAAAATCTGCATCATATTTACACAAGAATTAAACTTATGATTGCAGTGAATGTAATATAGTATTGAATCAGAGTTGTAGCTCTAATATAATTTATCATTACAAAATATTTCCAATAATTTTTCCTGGATAAGAGTTCAGAGTGGTAAAATAATATAATCTTTATTTTGAGATTTAAACACTCGATTCCAGAAATATAAAACCTAAGGTAGAGGCTATATTAGTTGAGTGAAGGTTCTGTAACAAAGAACCTGTAAACAAAGATTAATACATTATGAAGTTTGAAGACGCTGTCCTGGAAAAAAAAATAACTGAAAGGAGAAGCTCACTACCAAAAAGAGGCAAGTCAAGGCTGTACCTTTGGATAGGGCCAAGTTTCTTTTCAAGAAGTTCATGTTAAGTCTTTTGGGAAAGTTGGTATAAGAATAAGGCTTCAGTATTCATGTCGCTCTCATCATACTGGCTGAAATGATAAAATGAAAATTAATGAGGACAAGTGTAAAAACCCATATCAGCCTGGAATAATATGCCACAGACTTTTAGTGTATACAGAACACATAGATTCTTTGAAATAAAGTAATACGAGTAACTTACTAACCTCCTTAATGAGAAAGCTCTCATTCAGTTAGTAAGCCAAAAGAAAGAAGACTGTTGGCTGAATACCTAAGAGCGTGGAATAAGAGGTGGGACCTAAAGGTAAGAATGGGCTATGGTCTAGATGAGGACCAATCCTTTGGAACCCATTTTACTATTATGTATTTGCAACACTTTAATCATAACCATCATTTGCTGAGGGAATAAAAAACATTTTCAAAAACATTGAGACAGAAGTAGCTGCTCTTTTGTTTGCCTACAGAAAAGTTCCTCAAAAGTCTACCATACCATAATATGAGATTAAAAAGGTTGGAAAAGTTTACAAGTAAAACAGCAAGGACTGAGTGTTAAGCCATTTAAACATTCATTTAATACCCCATGACATTAGTTAATATAGTCAAAAGAAGTGAAAATATAATACATTAAAAAGAAAGCTTATTAATGGTTATTAAAGATGAGGAAGTCATAAGAATACAGTATATCTAACAAAATAAATATAAGTGCTTATCTACAGGTATTATGTAAACATTTTATGTGTATAAGCTTATTTAATCATCAGAATGTTTCTATTTGTTATTATTTTCCTTTTCAAAACCAAGAAAAATGTCTACCAGAAACCCACTTTAAGTATAAAGATACGTGTATATTGAAAGTAACTAGATGTATTTTAAAAACATGCTATTCTAACACTAATCAAAAGAAAGCAGGAGTAGCTGTATTAATTTCAGGTAGAGTAGACTTCAAAGTATAGACATTTATAAAGTATAAAATAGGATCTTGCATATGATAATGGAGTCAATTCTCCAAGAAGATATACAATTCTTAACATGTATTTGCCTAATGATAAGCATCAAACTAGATGAGGAAAAATTTATAGAACTGCAAGGATAATTACATGAATTCACTATAATGGTGGGAGATATTGCTACCCCTCTATCAAAAATGGACATATTCAACAGCAGTATATCAGTAAGGATGTGGTTAAACTCAACAACACCATAAATCAACTGAATATAATTCACATCTACAGACTATTTTATCCAGTAACAGCAGAACTCATATTTTTCTCCAGCTCGTGTGAAACATTCACCAAGATAGACCACATTCAGGGTTATTAAACACATTTTAAATTTAGAAGAACAGAAATTATACAATGTCTGCTCTTAGACTTCAGTGGAATTAAACTGGAAAACAATAACAGAAAGACTGAAAGTTCAAAAATACAGGGATGGCTATTAAACAGTTCACTTCTAAATAACTCATAAGTCAAAGAAGAAATCTCAAGAAAAATTTAAAAATAGTTTGAACTGCCCTGGCTAGTGTGGCTCAGTCGATTAAGTGCTGGGCAAACCAAAGGGTCACTGGTTGCGTAGTCACTCGATTCTTAGTCATGGCGCATGTCTGGGTTGTAGACCAGCTCCCCAGTAGGGAGCGCACAAGGAGGCAACCACACACTGATGTTTCTCTTCCTCTCTTTCTCCCTCCCTTCTACTCTCTATAAAAGTAAATAAATACAAATCTTTAAAAAATAGTTTGAACTAAATGAAAATAAAAATATGACATCAACTATTGTGACATCAAGTATATGTTGCTAAATTTAAAAAGCTAATGTGAAAAGACTACATACTGCATGATTATAACAATGACAATCCAAAAGGTCAAACCTATAGAGACCAAAAAAAAAAAATCAGTGGTTGAAATGAACCAATCAACATTTAATGGACTCAGTTGCTCATAATATATGCTGCTTTGATCTGTGAATGTTGGACCTGGAGAAACAAAAGAAACAAATCTACTGAATTTCAAAGGCTGGTAATTTCCCTCATATACTTACAGGTATTACTTGAAACAAAATATGCATTTTTCATTGCACTGTATCCATTAACTTACTGAAGTCTTCCTCAGTATTACCTCTGTTATATAAATCCATTTCAAATTGAGGGTAATACTATATCTTATTAATTTTGTAATAAGGATCTTATCTTATTTGATGTTCTAAATTCTTACCACAGTAAAACACTATCATTCAGGAGCATACTATCCTTGAAATGGCTGTATTTTGAAGTTGCTGTTTATATAAATCTCAACTCTATATAGCAGATAACTTATGCAAGTTGGCAAATTATTGTCACTGATTACCAATGGATTTTTCAGAAAGTTATTTTAATTATTTTAATTTTTTAGATCATTTAAAAATTTATCAAATTATTATGTTTTCTTCCAGTATCCATCATAAATTTACAGCATGGTGCATACACATCAGGTTACAAAAAAGAAAAGACATATGAGGACTATGTGTTTTACCCAAAGACATTTTATAAATATACATAAAAAAAGAGAACATATTGCTAAATAAAAAATACTTTCTGTTGCATGTTTCAGAAGCACTTTTATTCAAGTCTGCTTAATGAGTAAAACTTGAGTGAACATCTGCTTAAGACTGTTTCATTTAAAGCACAAGTGGGTTTTACTTTCCTTGGGAGCATAACCATGTCTTTAAAGTAATCTAAATACAATTGCATTGTAATGAGTTTATATTTCTTTCCTTCTTAAACTATTTTTTACTTTTAAATCGAATTTGAAAAAAATATGAGGTAATCATTAACATGGTTATTGGCTATTTTATATTTTTAAATATAACCAGGAGGTGTAAAAAATAGTTCATGCCACCAAAAGTTATTTAATGTTTAGTTTTTAGCAGTATTCTGTATTAACACATAACAGATTAGAAATGTAATCTACAAGTAATTATAAATCTTGTTATACATAATTTTGTTTCATTTTCCATATCCAGATATCCACATAGATGCCAAAATTACAGACTGATACATAGATAATTTATTTTCATTTCTTTTTAGATATTTAATATATATATAGCAAATATCTTTCTCAGGGTTTCAGTAAGAAAACAGCATTCTAGTATCTTTTGTGTGTGAAATTCATTCATTTGCTTTATTCTGTGTTTGTTAAAAATCTATTAAAAAAACTTGAATTACAGCCACTTACTTTTGACTTTGTCTTTGTCTTTCCCTTATACCATGTTATTTGATATTTTTTGTACATTTTCAGTGAGCGTACTCTGGCAGCGTAAGTCGGTTGACAGCCTCCTTGTCAGTTATACACACATTTTCCTGTTCCTCGCCGTATGAGTCTGTGCTTCCACGCTAAAGGCTCTAGGACCCAGGTTAGAGTTGGTTGTTAAGGGCGGGTAAATGATAGCGCCCAGGGAAAAGCAGCATTAAAAAGAAGTTCTAGCTTTAATCTTTTTCTTAAATAAGAGAGCATTTCTTAAAGCAGAGAGCGTTTTGATGATTGTCAGACAGGAGGGGCTGTGGGAGAATGGGTGAAGAGGTGAGGGGATTAAGAAGTATAAATAAGTAGTTACAGAATAGCCATGGGGATGTAAAAAGTACAGTACAGGAAATGGAGCAGCCAAAGAACCTATATGTGTGACCCATGGACATGAACAAATGTGGGGATTGCCTAAGGGAGTGGGGGGAGTGCTGTGTGGAGGGGACAATCAGGACAACTGCAATAGCATAATCAATAAAATATAATTTTTAAAAGCTCTAGAATTATCATAGGGATCATTGTGTAATATTTATCAAATTACTATGAAATATACCTGAAACTAAAATATATCAATTAAAAAAAAGAAGTTCTCTCTATATGTCTAAACTAGTGTCCAGTTATCAGTTTGTGATTATTTTTTCTTAAAATAAAAATAAAATGATTGTTTTACATTTTATTATTTAAATAGAATAATTTAGTTAGATTTAAGCTGCTTAATTTTAACATCTTGGCTGTTAACTGCCAGTCTGAAAATAGTCTAGTTTATTGAATATTAAATGGATGTTGTTTTTAAAATTCTATTTTATTTTGTTCTCCTGCTTTCCTTTTTATAATTTCTTTACTTAGCCTACAAGGATTATTTCTTTTTCCATCAACCTTTTTTTTAATTACAGTTTATATTCAATATTACTTTATATTAGTGTCAGGTGTACAATGCAGTGGCTAGATAATCATGTACTTTCAAAGTGTCCCCCGATATTTCCAGTACCCACCTAGGCACCATACATAGTTATTACAATGTTATTGACTCTGTTTCCTATGCTGTACTTTACATCACTGTGACTATTTTGTGACTACCTATCTGTCCTTCTTAATTCCTTCACCTTTTTCACCCAGTCCTCCAACCCTCCTCCCCGCCCCAGCAACCATCAGTCTGTCCCCTGTATCTATGAGTCTGTTTCAATTTACAAGGGTTATTTTAAACCTGAGTTTTCTCTTGGCCAAGTCACATCCTGAATAACCTTACTGGTTTTTCTATATATTGAGATATGGAAACCTATGTAGATATTCAACGAAAGTCTTATTTTGCAGGGTAATGTAGCACTTGTCATCAGTGGAACTCTAGCTGAGATACTTGTAGTCTTATTTTACAGCCATCAACCCTTCGGACCCTTTGGATTGCATCCTGAGACCTGGCATTCTTCTGTATTCTGTAATGCATACAGTGAGTCCAGGAGATACTCTGTTGTATCCTAGAAACAGTAATTATATTGACTAACAGGGATCAAAAAGAATTATTAATTTTTACCTTGTATATTGGCAGTAAAAGTACACTAACAAACCTGCATAAGCACAGAAAATACTCTAACACAAAGAGTTTATAAAGGCTAACATTGCTACAGTTATACGAGCACGCTTTCCCTGAGTTCAGTGATGCCAGGTCTCTAAAGTCAAAGTGACATTTTAACTTCAGTTTCAATGTTATATGAAACACTGACTGTAATGACAATAATCTTTAAGTAAAATTGAAATATGATTAAAAATGAAATTTAAGCATACTTTCATGGTATCTGCTGTGATTGTTATAAATGAACAAAATGGAATATTTGAATTTCTGGCTTGTAGAGTTACTTGAAAAAAATTAAAATACACTTTACCATAAGGTAAAGGTTTAAAAGATATTTTATTGTTATTTTAACCTGTTTATGGTATTTTCTCTTGTTTGTAAATCCCAGGAGACTAAAAATTCATATTTCTGTGTTTAAGTGGTGGCTGTAGTGGATTGACACTCACTCACCTCTCACTCTACAGGCTTCCGAGTGCTGCGGAGGCTGGGGAGTTAAACAGCTGCATTTCCCAGAACCTCCTGAAGCTTCAGTTCTGTGTGTAATTTGGGCTCTGCCAATTAGATCTGCTTAAGTGAATCTTGGAAGGTGGAAAGGATTCTTAGGCTATGTATCTGAGGTTTTTCTTATGATGAGTACCTGGTGGAGTTACCCAATATCTCTAGGGTAACATTCCAGAATCACGGTTTCCTTCATCAGAGCTGCATCTCATCACAACATGCTCACCTCCCTAATCATGGCCATCTTCTGGATTACAGAAGATGCATCGACTCCTTCGGTTGTCTGGTTCTGTGGCAAAGCCTTCATAATTTTTCTGTTAAATGCAGAAGGCAACAGATGAACAAACAGGAAACACAAAAACTCATAGACACAGACAAGAGCGTGGGGGTTAGCTTAGGGAAGGGAGGAGGTTGGGAGAGATAGAAAAGCAAAAAGGGAGTCACGCATAAGGTGATGAAAGATTTCACTTTGGGGAGTGGGCACACAATGTAATATACAGATGCTGTCGTATAGAACTGTACACCTGACACCTGTGTAATTTTATTAACCAATGTCACCCCGTTAAATTTAATTAAAAAATAAATAAACACATGCAACCTATCATTTGTTTTTTTTCAGACTTCATATGATTCAGACTTCATATGATTCAGACTTCATTTAAGGTTTCACAATGTATTTTTCTACTTATATAGTAGCAGAGTATGTTCTCTGCACTTGAACCAATCGACATTTTTACAATATTTTAAATTTTGTTATTTCAATTGTTAAATATTTCATGAGAGAAACATATTTATATGGTAATATGAACTAAAAATAGAGGTGATCCTGTAGCAAACCGTAGAAATTCCCTGGCTCCCGCACACCTACCGCTAATCCTATAGCTAGAGACAATCACTTGTAAATGTCTTGAAGTTTTATTCTTTGGCTGGTTACTCCATCCTCTGAAAAATGTGAGAATTGTAACAATCTTGATTTGCTCATGCCCCACATGTTCTATTGATTTTCTCCTAGACTATATTTATACTCTTTCCTATGTCTTCTCCCCATAACCAGCCAATATAGTTATATCACTGTTTTTATTCTGTTATTGATTACATTTGTAACTTAAATATATATCTATACTTTTATCCCTGTCCATAAACTCTAGAAATGATATTTTAACTCTCCTTTTGGTAAGATAAGTATACCATCTCTACTCTTATCACTTATTACCACCCTAGCCCAGCTTTTCCCTGATTCCTTTCCCTCCATTACTCTGCTCTCCCTTCTGTATTTTTCCTGTGGTATTAAGTGTAATGACTATAGTAAATAGCACATTTTATTTCTCTTAAAACTTTCTATTGAACTCCAAAGTGTTTTAAGCTTTCTTTAAACATCTATTGATTTGATAATGATGGTTTTTTTCCTCCTATCAGATTGTTGCTGATTTTGTTAGCTCTGTTCATGGTCATTTAGTGCCCGATCTTTCAAATCAGAAGTTCCATTTTCGTTTGTTCTCAGCTGAAAGTCCTCTCCTGCCTCGGTTTATTATTTGCTGTTCTCTTCATCTTTTCCTCTGCTTTGTGTTTTATGAAGCACCAGGAACTATAAAGTACACTGCAACATAACTTATATTTGGCAAAAAAAAAAGAGTAGGCAAATGCTTTATTTTGGGTTTCTAAATCCTAGAAAGTCACCACTTTATTAATTTTATTTAGTTTTCAGGAGGATAACCTCAGGGAAAAATAAACAGAGACGTCTTGTTCCCTGTTCTGTGGAATAATCGAAAGTTTGCAAGCCATAATTTTATGTTCACAGGTTATTTCTTCAAAATATTTTACTATGTACTTGTTTGTTTGAAGCTCATCAACCAATTCTGTGCTAACTTGCAAAGATATTTTTCCCATCTTATATCATTTAGCTTAGCATTCTCTTTCTCTTAAGCGCTTAAGGCAGTTTGACACTGAATATTTCAATGGATTTTTTCATCATGCCTCCAGATTATTTATAATCATACATAGTATTTCCCAGATAATATTTATGTATTTGTACATGAATTATATACATATTAGTATGACAAATATTAGAGTATAAAATCAGATAAAGGGTATTTGTTTCTTACAGTATTAGCTTTCAAGCATGCTGATGTCCCAGTAATGTCAGGTATGGAGGGAACAGAAAACGGGGAATGGATGGATCGAGAGTCAGGTACTTCCCCCTCACGCTGGAACTAGTCCTATAGGTAGAGACAGCAATACAGATGACAGTGTACAGTGCGGATGTAATGTGGCAGCAGGTTCTCCAGGGCAAGTGAGGATGCTTGTAGATGGAGTGGTGCCGTCATTGTCATTGCAGATGGTGTGAGTGATTTGCACTTGACTAGAGACAGAAAGATGTGTGTGGTCTTAGGCAGAAAGGGATGTCAAGCTATGGTCAGGAGATCAGGAGCCAGGAAGATGTTTCACCTTTTAAGGGAAGGTAGGCTACAGTCAGGAAACAAAGGTACAATTCTCGTTACACATTCTAGCCGTAGTGTAGTTAAGAAAAGGTGCAGCACAGAGGTATCTTGGGAGTTTATCTAACCTAGTATTATCAGAATGTGACCTATCATGTTTCCTTGGAGTTCTAACTAAAGATTCAGATCCTTATTTCTATTCCAGTTGTTAAGCCCCAGATAGGATTCAGTAATCTATATCGAACTACCTGGGAGATTCTTGCGATTCTTAAAATTTGGGAACTTTCATCTCTGAGCAAACAAGATGCTGAGTCGAGGACAGGACAATAAATTCCCCTTGGTGCAGGGATTAAGGCCAGTCTTCCTAATCCACCATCAGCCAGGCAAGGAGTGCAATGGCAGTACCTGTGGTTTGAAAGCATTTATCTTGCCTGTGGAGGGGAGCTGGAAGGAAGTGGGGTTGAGAAGGGATTGCACGGTTGCTTTGTTTTCTGCGCTGGCTGGAGATGTAAACAAAATAGGAAAGTACATTTTAGCTCCACCATATTCTACTTTGTTTTCCATAACAAGTACTTAAAATTATATCAATAGATGTAGCTTCATAATCAATGTAAGACAATGAGTGTGTGAACGTATTAAGTGTGTTACAGTTTACGAGGTCTAACTTCCCTTTGTAAACTCTATGGACATGAAAATCTATATTTTGTGTAATACATATGAGAGCTAGACTAGTCTTCAATTAGTCAAAAGTAATTTTTAAATGGAATGTTGAAATAAAATAAGGTTTCACAGCTAAATGACTAAATGATGAATGAAAGCAAGCATGGCAGCTGGATTAAATCACCTGGAGTGTGCTTAGTTGCATTAAACTGTAGGGGCCAAGGAGACATTAAGAAATGGGATTTTGAGTTCAGGTGAAGACTTTTTGAAGGCAACTCACAAGAAACACTTGATAGTGATATCATGCTGGTGGCACTTGAGCTTTCTCCTGGAGTTTGTAATCCAGTGTTGGCAAACCTGCAATTACTATTCCAAAGAATTTCCAGGTTTTCATTATTGACTCTGGATATGTCTAAAAGGTGTTGAGAAATAATACACAAACCAGGCATAGCAATGCAATGATAAAAGCAAGTTTTGTTTCAATAGTATTAAATTTTGATCTTTCTAATGATATCATGATATGTTATAAGAACACTTACTATGATTGACAGTTTGTTTTTTGATGTTTTTGTTTTTATAGTTATAATATCTGCTAATCTTTCAAATAGAAAAATGTTTTACTCCATTATTATGAATGTACATATCATAGCTTGATTAAGAAGTGAAAAATAAAGCCCTGGCCGGTGTAGCTCAGTGGATTGAGCGCGGGCTGCAAACTAGGCACCACAGGTTTGATTCCCAGTCAGGGCACATGCCTGGGTTGCAGGCCATGGCCCCCAGCAACCACACATTGATGTTTCTCTCTCTCTCCTTCCTTTCCCTCTCTAAAAATAAATACATAAAATCTTAAAAAAAAAAGCTGCTCCCAGATTTTAAAACGTGTAATAAAATTGAAACGTCGGTTTTCCTATGCCTTCTTGAACTCCTGTAACTCAATTTCGATCATATTTTGTATTAAAGTGGCTAACACACACACAAAAAAAGAAGTGAAAAATAGTGGAATTTTTAAATTAAAACGTAAATATTTGTATTTAGCTATTCAAGGTAAATATTTTAAAATAGTTTTCTATGAATAGCACTTTGAATAAAAATGTGAATGCCATAAACATTTGTATAATGGAATGTCAAAATATAATTTTGATTGTGAATTTTGAAAATAGAGTCTGGTAGAACCATCATTTCTACTCTGAAGTATATAGATAACATAACAAAGTTCAATTTTGCACATGTGAATATATTATACATAGTATCATTTTTGGTGAAAGAAAATGAAACTTTTCCTTTTTTTAATCATTTCACTTTTTAAAAGATTTTATTTATTTTAGACAGAGGGGAAGGGAGGGAGAAAGAGAGGGAGAGAAACATCAATGTGTGGTTGCCTCTCACGCGTCCCCTACTGGGGCCCTCACCTGGCCCTCAACCCAGGCATGTGCCCTGACTGGGAATCGATCCTACAACCCTTTGATTTGCAGGCCGGTGCTCAATCCACTGAACCACACCAGCCAAGACCTAATCGTTTCATCTTAATGTGTTTCAGGAACTGTCCTAGGCATAGGGAACAGAGTTGTGAAGAAGACGAAGGGTTTGCTCTGGTAGACTGGTATTAGGATGGGGGAGACAGAATAAACAAGTCAGTAACAATTCCAGACTGATGTGATGATGACTCAGATGACAGGTGTCACAGTGGTGCTAATGATGGTGGGCTTTCATGGATGTAAAGATGCATGTGATGTCATTGCATGTGATGCACAACTAATAGGGATTTATAATAACTTAATCCAACTGTTAAGGGTATGAATTCATTTTTCTCTTCCAAGTCTCAAGTATGTCTACGATACCCTGAAAGACTCAGAGCTGTTGCTCTTACGTGTCGCAGAAATGTTAGGTAGCCTGTGAGTTCATGAAGTCAATCAGTGGGATGATATGTTTACAAAATTCTGACTTTATTAAATGAGGAAGTAGTAACAGATTTTCAAATAGTTACAAGGCTGTTTTCTTCCTCTTACCTCATTTCTCCACCCCTTTGCCAACGAGGGGTATATTTTCTATTATAGTTTCTGTGGCAGCACAGATGATTGCTTGGAGTGGTCTTTTTACTTTGTTTCGTTGCCTCACACTGCTTTGCAGTGCTTGTATCAGTGTGTGTGACACTGGGCACATTCAGGGAAAGAACAAAACTGAATAAATTCAAATTTTCAGTTACTGGACATGAGAATAATCTGCAAAAGACAATAAATTGACAATGAACTATAATGAAGCCTTAGATTTACATTTTGTAACCTGGTAGATTATATACTGTATTCCAAATATTGTTTTCAAACTCTCTGAAAAATAGAAAAACTAGGGTAGAAATAACTTCTAGGAACTACTTTTATTTAGGTAGCTAAATTGTTTCATTTTTAGGGCTGGCCTCTCTCTGAATTCCGTTCTGGTGTTATAACCTTGAAAAAAAGCAAAATATTTGAAACTGCTGGGAGGAAATTGGATTACTCCCCCAAAAGCCAGCATCTACCAAAGGAAAATAGACACGGTTGTAAAATTATAAAATAATAGAATTATAAAATGATTTAAAATCATAAACATATATAACAGTTAATATTTTAATTAAGTTACTGCCATCTAAAACATTTCTTTATAACTTTTATACCTTAATGTTTCATTTCTAAAAGGACACTCATTCTGAGAAGAAGAAATATTTTCAGAACGGAAGTCTGGGCAGTCAGTCATCATTACGGCTATAAATGCTCACCTTGGGCACAGGTCCCTGCTCCCTTGCTGCGTTTGAAGTGCGCCTTTCTTACCTTTCCCGGGCCTTTTCTTTTACTGTCACTGAAGCAGATGGAAAGCAAACAACAAATAGCAAGCCAACAAAATACAAAAATAAAAGAGCAAACCAGAGCAGTCAGTGACTCTTTGATCAGGTTTAGAAGAATGGAGGTAGAAAAAGTAAGCAGGTTTGCAGCTAGAGAATCCCTTCATTTCCTCTAGAGATTTTATATATATCTATATCTATATCTATATATATATATATACACATTATTTTTTTTACTTGGCTGAGCCCTCTCAAATATCTCCAGTACACAGGCATACCTCGTTTTATTGTGCTTCGCTGTATTGCACTTCACAGGCATTGTGTTTTTTTTTAATAAACTGAAGTTGAGACCTTCTTCCAATAAAAAGATTATGACTCGCTGTATTGCGATGTTCGCTTCATTCTGGTGGTCTGGAGCTGAACTTGCAATACCTCCGAGGTATGCCTGTACTCTCATCTTTTTCCTTCCTCCAAAAGTCTTATCTCAGAAATGCAAGACTCTTTGAAATTAAGACTTTAACTTTGAAATTAAGACAAATGAAGGGAGTCATGGTAGCTTTCAGTTGATTCAGAAGGATTGGTCTGTTTCTAACAGGGAAGGGTAGCAGAGCTCTATTTCCGGTGGTGATGGAAGTCTGGTGGTGTTGATGTTAACACTTTTGTGGTTGGAGCTGTTAATGGAGAAAGAAGAAACTTGAATAAGGAGCTGTATAAATATAGCTTTAGGACAGAGGGGTCAGGGGCAGAGAGATGCCGAGAAATTTGGAAGTGTTATTCAGTAAATGTGAATTACTCAAAGTCAAATGAGAGGGATTATAACATGTGCCTGGAACTGAAGTTCTTTGGACTCAAGTTCTTTGGCCTTAACTCTACATTTAAGGTCCCTTAGTGATCATGTGCGTGGAATTCTGTGATGAGGGCTCTGAAAACAAAATGACTCGCACGTGGACTTCTACACTAGGTTGCTGGTTACATGATTCCATTTACACAAAATGTCCAGCATAGGCAAATTCACAGATACAGAAAGTAGTTGGGTGGGTGGCGGTGGTAGTGTGCTGGGCATGCCTGGGGAGGGGGCAGAGGACATGGGGAATCGGGACTGACTGCTAACATCATGGGCTTTTCTTTTTTGGCTGATAAAAATGTTCTGGAATTAGATAGTGATGATATCCACAACCTTGTGAATGTACTAAAAACAACTGCATGCACTTTAAATGGTGACTTTAATTATATATCAATAAAAAGAAATCGAGTCATTGGTTGGAAAGTGTACAGTTGTTTCTTTCAGTGGCTCAGCTGCACTGCAGAGAGAGCGCTGAGCTGTCAGGTTCAGGCAATTGAAGCAATAAATCCAACTGAAAGAGTTAAGCCTTTAATCTCTTACTATGATAGTATAGGCAAGAGCCTAAACCAGAGAAAGAATGAACTCCCCCTCTTCCATTTGCCCCACAGCTGAAGGCTAGGTGGATCAGGGCAGACTTGGGGTGTCATCTCACTGTTGAAGGAGCACCAAACGAAGGCTTCATCAATGTTATGAACCTTGGGATGGGGTTGTGGAGGGCAAGGGGGAAGTGCTAGGAGTGGAAAAGTTCAAGTACAGAGTACCAACTCAGTTGGGGAAGTGTGTCCTTAAGGTTTCCCTCCCTAATCTGCTCCCTCTCTTTCCACCCAATAAGGAGGCATCATCAGAGATGCTTGAAGAAGACCTCAGACTAAGGACTCATATGGAGATACCTAGGAATGAAGATACCTGGCTAGAAATTCAAATAGGTGAAAAACATTGCCCACCAGGCTAGGGGTCCCTGACTCCTAGACTGCAGCTGTCTTCAGAGACAGCAGTGCACTGACCTTGTACCAAGTCTGGTGTATAGAAGGCATCTTTTCTCTCTGAGAGCTCCCGGCTATAAAGCCTTGGTAATTCTCTGAAAAGTCACACACAGGTTTTTAGTTGGGAGCCAGACTTCTTAATCTCTGTATCACCAGTTGTTTTGTGGATACAGGGAAGCCTATTTCTGTCATCCCTTACATTCTTTGCATTTGAATGCCAAGTAGCAGGTTATTGTTCCATTTTATTTAAGAAGAAAAAAAAATGCTTCATTACCTTCTAGGTGTTAAACTAATTCAGGGCACATCGCCAGGCTTTGCTTTACCAATAATTCAAGTTGTTTGAGCATGCATTATATGTTCTGTAATCATATAATTAACAACTGATATTTAATCCAAACCCATACAGTACACTAGGGCATTAGGTAATAAGTGGTCTCCTCTTTAGAGTGAGAAACAAAAATTGGTGGTGTAGATAGGTGTGTTATAAAGAAATTTAATTAAAAAACTGTATAAAAATTCAGATTAGAGATAAAGATTTATGTATCTTTCAAATAAGGGAGAACTTTGTGAATATAGATATTTGCCTACTTTTTTCCCATTGGGATAACTAAAATTACTGTAAATCAAGTTAATGCAATATATTAATATATTGAGGGATTTACTGTGATCATACAGTAAGATGGCTAAGAGATAAAATGCTAAAGAAGTAAATAAACTCTCTGCCATCTACAAGCTTATAGACTATTAGGGGCTGCATACAAATAGAGACTTACAATTGGGTTGGCCAAAAAATATATCTAGTTTTTCTGTAAAGTAAAAGACATTTTTCATTTTTACCAATAACTTCATTGATTTGTATATTTTGAGTATGTCAGCTACTGCCCTTGTGGTATAATGTTCATCTCAACCTGGTCACTATCAACTTCAATTGGTCTACCCAACCATGGAGCATCATCCAGTGAGAAATGTCCAGCACAAAACTTTGCAAACGTTTGACACGTTTAATTGGTCACAGCACCTTCTCTATACAGTGCACACATCTTTTTTTGTGTTTCAGTTGGCGTTTTTAAGCTTTCTTGAAATAATAAAAAGCATCCTTGCTGATGTGGCTCAGTGGACTGAGCACCAGCCTGCAAACTAAAGGGTTGTTGGTTCGATTCCTGGTTGGGGCACATGCCTGGGTTTCAGGCCAGGTGTCCAGCGGGGGGCATGTGAGAGGCAGCCACACATTGGTGTTTCTCTCCCTCCCTCCTGACCTTCCCCTTTCTCTAAAAATAAGTAAATAAAATCTTCAATAAAAAATAAATAAAGCGCATAATATGCCAAAAATATTGCTTATTTTTTCCCATCCTCGATAATAAAATGGCTACCCCCCAATTCACCAATTGTGATAAGCTCTTAAACACACACTGATATGACAGCTGCCACAATATAATCTAACAAAATTGTTTCTAATGAAGCTAAGGACAATGGAGAGCTACTAGAGCCATCTCATGGAAAACAAACACACTTTTTGGCCCACCCAATAATAGTGTAAGAAATGCTCAAATAAGGGAAATTCAATGTGCTCAAGGGCTTCATTGAAATAGCCCTTAATTTTGCAATGGCAGGGGAGTTGGGCACAGCTACCTGAGTAAAGTAAGATGTTATCCTGAGCTTAAATAATGAAAATGAAAAAGAAAGCAAAAAAAAAAAAAAGGAGAGAATATGTACCAATAGCCACAAATCAAGGTGCTGTTGGGGACCTGAGCTGCAACACACAGTGACATGGCTGCAGCATGGAGTATTTGGTTAAACACTGTGAGAGCAGGAGCTGGAAAAAGAGGTGAGGACTGAATAAGGAAGACTTTCTAAAACAGATTAGAGGGAACGATTGAATGTCATTAAGCAAGGTGATGACATAATCAGATTTACAGAGTCTTCCTGAGGTCATTGCCAAGAATGGATTAGAAATGAGCAAACTGCAAAGACAGAAAAGTCCTTCTGAAAGCTTTGGAATTAATCCAGGCAATATAATGATGTTGTAATTTAGGATAGTAGCCATCACAATAGAGATAGTATATGGTACAAAAAAATAATCTTTAGGATTTAAAATGCATAGGTATTAGTGATTAGATATGAAAAGCATGGGAAAGAATCTAAATTTCTACTTGTGGACGGAGTCACAATTTACTCAAAAGGGAACAAAGAAAGAGAAATAGATCTGAGAAGATGACAATAAAGTTTAGATATGTTGTATTTATAACATCTATGAGCAATTGAGTGGAAATATCCAGCAACCAATCATATATATGCTGGGTGTGTGTCTCATAAAAGAGGTGTGAATTGTGGGTATATGATATATTTAGAAATTGTCAAACTATTACATATTAACGTTAATGGTAAGAGATATACACAATAGATGCAGTTATTCAGGACAAGTATGCATCGGAGAGGAATGCCTCGAATAGCAACCAAATGAACAGCAACATTAACAAAAGGCGAGTGAAGAGGAGGCAATAAAGTAGAGAGTGAGTAAGAGGAGGTCAGAGAGGTAAGAAGAAAACCAGAAAGTGGGTGTAATGAAATCCAGGAAAGAGATTGTTACAGGAAGGAAGGGGTTAATGACATTATAATCAGGTTAGAGGAAAGGAGTGGGAAAGGAACCAATTTGCTTAGCATCAACGTTGTTGATAGCTTGGAAAGAGCACTTGGAGTGAAGTACTAGGACTAAATCCATACATTAGTGAATTGAAGGAGGAGTTAGAGTGAGTAAAGTCAGCTCTTAAGAAGTTAAATAGTAAAGGGTTTGGGGCTACATTTGTCAAGTTTGTATGCCCAATTCTGCCTAGAGAAATTTTGCCACCTTTTACATTTCAGTGGGGTCCGCAGTTTTTTCCCCACTGTAATGGAGATGTCTATAGAAGCTGAAAGTGCCCTGTTCTTTGTTCATTTGCAATGTGAAATGACATAGGCTCTAGTAGACTTTTCATTGATTGCTGCCGATAAAAGAAGCAAGACCAGCATAGTATCTTTTCTGGCAGTGGCCTTGGCAGCAGCGTATCAGACTGGGGCTGTACCAAATAGAGGACCGGAAGCTGCGGCACCCCTTCTCCGCACCAGTTGCAGAGACAATGGCATTAGAGCCTTCATCTGAGTTATCTGGCATGATTTTAAATACAGTTTTGAATTCATCACCTCTCTTGGTTTCTTCTGGTTTCCTCACCTGGCACTCCAGGCTTTTTAGAAATGACTAACCACCCAGTATCTTTTTAAATATATCTTTATCTGCTTAACTGAGTCAGTTTCTGTTTCTTCCACTTAGGAATTCTTACTGATAGGCAATTTTTATTGAGATGCAATTTACATAATGTAAAATGCAAAGTATTCTGTCTTTTTATTGGTGAGTTTTATTTCAATATGTGAATATAGCACAGTTTATTAAGTCATGAATACCTAATACCATATCCATATTTGATTGTTTTGTTGTTTTAATTTTGATAGCTATGTCATCATTTCCATTGGCTACATATGGAATAGAAGTAGCATTTCTGGTGTCAGGGTAGATGTATTTTAAACTTCTTAAAAAACTGAGAAGCAATTTTTTTAAAGATTTTATTTATTTATTTTTTAGAAAGGGAAGGGAGGGAGGAAGAGAGAGAGAGAGAAACATCAATGTGTGGTTGCTGGGGGTCATGTCCTACAACCCAGGCATGTACCCTAACTGGGAATCGAACCTGCGACACTTTGGTCCGCAGCCCACGCTCAATCCACTGAGCTATGCCAGCCAGGGCTAAAAGCATTTTTAAAATAAACCAACCAAAAGGATTTTTATCTCCATTATCATATTTTGTTTCTAATATTTCATTGTAGTTTGTATAGTTCCTATTGCTCTATTATTATAAAATCATCTTTGGTTATATTTTGCTTGTTTGTTTGTTTTGTTGTTTAGGTTCCTATTAAAGGTGAAATCATATGGTATTTGTCTTTCACTGCCTTCCTTATTTCTCTTAGCATAGCCAAAGACACTGAAATAGAGGACAGGCTGACAGTGACCAGAGAGGAGAGGGGAGGTAATTTCAGGGGAAAAGAGGGAGGGTTTACAGGAACAAATATAAAGGACACATGGACAAAAACTAGGGGGGGTGGAAATGGGAGGGAGGTTGGGAGGGCTGGGGGGTGGGCTGGGATGGGAGTAAAAGACAGAAAACTGTAGTTGCACAACAATTAAAATTTTTAAAAAATCATCTACCTATTCACTCTTATTCACTTTTTCTATGGACATACACTTTAAATAGCATAATATATTTTTATAGTTATTTTACTGTCTTGTCAGGTAATTCTGAAACCTGGGGGTTCTTTAGGTCTCCTTCTCTGTATTTTCTGTTTGGGCATTGATTACCCTGTTAGCTGCCTAAAGCTGTTGTAACACACTATGATAAACTGGGTGGCTTAAAACAACAGAAAGGTAGTGTTTTTGCAGTTCTAGAGGCTAGAAGCCTGAAAACAAGGTGTCAGCAGGGTGATAACTTATCAATACTTTGAAGCTGATAGAGGATTTCTCTGCCTGATACACCATTCCCACCCTCGGCCTTCACGTGGGCACTTCCCGTTTCCCTGCCTTCACGTGGCCCTTTTCCTGTAAGGACACCAGTCGTACTGAATTAGGGGTCTGTCCTACCCCAGATGACCTCATCTAAACCAATGACAATTGCATTTTCTTGTTTCTTCTCCTGTACGATCATTTTAAAATCAAATACCAGATATTTATTTAAAAGAACAGTAGATACTGAAGTAAATAATATGTATGTCCAGGAGAGAACATGGCCTGTCTTCCCTGAGGCCACTAGAGTGGCAGGCTGAGTCCATCGAGTCTGTATTTGATGGTGGGTCTGGTTTTGTTGAGACTTCACTTAAATTCTCTCCTCCTTAGACTTCAAATTATTTGAGAGTAGAATTTACAGGGGCATTTGTCATGTCCCCTGCTCATCTCCCAGTCCTTAGTGGGATGCTTCTCAGTACTCCTGTTTTGTCTCCCAGTGTTCGCATAAAGGCTTGCAGAAAAGAGTTTGTGGGTTCAGATTCTCTCTGTTCAACTCTTTTACTCTTGTCCACATTTATAACATTTTCTTCCTTGTGCTGTTCTGCTAAAGATGAAAACATGATGTCCCTTCTCTTCTAGATTGGGCTTCTTACATTTTAAACTTCAGGTTCTATTTTTCCTTCTTTGCATCTTCATTTCTCTGGTGGGCTTTATAAATCATGAATTGTACATCATCTTGGATTTTTTATTGTCAGTAGGGTAGAATTGGAGTGTTCTTGCAGCCTTCTATGATCTTAGATGTAGAAGTTACTGATACACTTTGTAAAGACCCTTTAAAAATTTTTCTTTTGCCTGAGATTATTAAGGAGAAACTATAATTTTTTGTTTGTATCTGGGTAGACCATCATAACTAGGAAATATGAACTACAAACCCTCATTCAAATTTCCTAGCTGAAGATTATTAGTAAAACTCCAATAAATTAGCCCAAAATATCTGTGATGACTGCTTTCTTCCCAGAAACTATGTATTTACCACTTTGGCATAAATGTAAGCTAGATAAGCAAAGTATTATAAATAATTTGGATAAAGTTACATGTAATGCAAGGCCTATTATAGGTAGAAAAATCCCTTCTCCTACTACCACAAAGATATATATGTGTCCTAATTCCTAGAACCTATGAATATGTTACATAGCAAGAGCGTCTTCACTAAGGTGATGAAACTTAAGGTCCTTAAGTTGAAGAGATCAATCTGATGGGCCCAGGCCAATTGTATGAGTCATTAAAAGTGGAGGAATTTTCCCGGCTGTTGTTAGAGAAAACTGGTGCTGAACCAGAATGATAAGAGAGATGCAATACTGCTGGCTTTGAACATGGAGGTCAGGAGCCAAGGAATGGAGGGACCGATAGAAGGTGGAAAAGGCAAGAAAACGGATTCTGCTGTAGACTCTCCAGAAAGAAATGCAGCTCTCCCGGGCTCCTTGACTTCAGTCCATGAGACTCAAGTGAGACTTCTAACGTAGAGATGTGTAAGGCAATTAATTAATTTACGTTGTTTTAAACTGCTAGGTTTGTGGTAATGTGCTATAGCAGCAATACAAAAACTGATACAAGGCCAAAACAGGAAAAAATATTTTTGCATATCTAGTTTTGAAAATTATACAGGCAAAATGACAAAAAGAATTTTTTTCTCTTATTCTCCTCAATCTTTGGTTTGCCAGGAGAGTAATATCAGAAAGAAATTAGAACACTGGAACAAATAGGAACATTTTTATAAACATAAAACTTGAAGACTAAGAAACACGTATGTTTTAAATCCAAAGACCCCCAAGGAAAGGAGATCTCATGACAAATTTGCTCTTTCCAACGTTCCATAGCCCTCAGTATCCAAGCATCATTCTTCATATGACATTTACAAATGTTCCCAATAACATCATTAACATACACTTAGTGAATCAGAAGCATTTCATAATGAGATCTTTTTAATGGATCTATAATAGTGAAAACCAGAATAATTTGCAGTTGAGGATGATTCAGAGAAAGAGAAAGCAACTAGTTTATTTATAGAAAGACATTGAACTTAACAAACTTCATAGGTTTGTTTGTTGCTTCACAATTGAGAACATAATACCATATTTTTCTTTTTCATTGATGCCATTTGAAAAAATATTTCCTGAAGACAGTGCTACTGTTTCTCCTAAAATACAACTTTTCTAACCCTGTGCTAACACCAAAAATCCCCGTGGTTCTCTAGCAAGTGGCCAGTTTTGAAGCATAATTTAATTGCACTCCAATTTACCTTATCCAGTTGCCCTCCAGGTCTTCTACAGCCAGTCCCATTATACTCTAAAATGCCATTTTCCCCAAGAGCAAAGCATAAGAATCCTTGAAATCTGGCATTTTAGCTTTGCTCTTGAGATTATTATATATTTTCTGGCTAAGGGACTGACTATATTCTTTCAGGCTATATCTAAACACTCTGTTTATGAACTGTATAATTCATTATAAATGAGTGTGAGAAAAAAATCTAAATAAATAAAATGATTATTATACTCTTTGATATTAAAGTTTTGTACTCTTTTAAAATACCCTGTTATTAAATGAGAATTATATAAATACATATATTATCAACTTAATGATCACTGCCTTTTCCAGAGAGTGTTTAATGTTTTGAATCTGAGTCTATTAGATTTTAGAGCTTATACTATTGGTTTGGCCAAAAAGTTTTTTTTTTCCTGTACAATGGTTCTAATAGCACTTAGTTGTCTTTAACTTCACTTGAATCAGTTTTGTTAGATTGTACTGTGACAGCTGTCATATCTGTGTGCACTTAAAAACAACTTATCAAAATTGGTGAATTTTTGTGTAGCCATTTTAATATTGAAGACGGAAGAAGATAAGCAACATTTGTGGCATATTATACTTTATTATTTCAAGAAGAATAAAAACAGTTGAAATGCAAAGAAAGATTTGCACAGTATATGGAGAAGGTGCTATGATGGATCGAATGTGTCAGTGCCAAGTTTCTTGGTACTATTGACATTTTGGCCAAATAATTCTTTGCTGTGAGGCTGTCTTATGCATTGGAATATGTTTAGCACTACCCCTGGCCTCTACTCACTAGAAGCCAATAGTAGGAAATAGCTGACATGCTCAGAATATCCAAATCAATAACGTTATTGGTGAAAATGGAAAATGTGTCTTTTATTTTAAGGGGAAAAAAACACGTGAAATCATTGGCCAACCCAGTATGTAATCAGTTACAGTTAAAATAAGAGAGTCATTGCTAGACTTTTTTTTTTTTTGAGAGTTACTATTTTGAGAAGTGATGCATGGAATCCTAACAGCGAGAATAGATTAACAGAGAAATAACTTTTAAAATAGACTCAACATGGTCAAATGATCTTTGATTCTTTATGATAGAAGCAGTCTCTATACCCTTCACTTCCCAAGGGGAGCATGCTTTGTTACCGATTGCCCCAGCCTTAGTCCCTAGTCTGTATATATCTTTATCCAAAGACTGACTATACCCTTGGATTTGTCATACTCTTAATACCCAACCTTCTTCATAGGCCAAGAGCTTTCTAACTCTGATTAGTATGCACTTTTCCTTCTCAATGTATTTATCTCTCCCTACCTTTTCTTCGGCCCCTACCTGAATCCATGGCTCATCACTGCAACCACCCTCAGACTCTGTCCTTAGTGTCTGCCCCCATGGATCCAACTGCATTAGTCTAGCTGTCTACCAAGTAACCTTCTTATGAAACTGGAAAGGTGAGAATTAATATTAATTAGTGCTCTCCAGTGTCATATCTACAATGTTTCTCAGCAAGCCTTGTATGTCCTCTTAGTCACCTCCTTTCTTCTCTGTCCAGTAACGTTAAAATATGTCATCTCTTCAAAACTAATTACATAGTCACCATATGTCACTTTCCTCACATCCCATCAATTTGCCTGCTTCTTTCCGAATAACATAAAAAGCACTGACTAAATGTAATCAGCTGTCCACCAGACCTGCAGTAAATGTCTCCATCTACTTCCACTGATCCAATTTTCTTTATTTTTTTCAGAATAATGTTTCTCGAGGACCTTGCACATCTTTTTTTAAAGTTATATCTCTAACTTCTCTTTCTCCATGAGGTCTTTTACTGGATTCCTAAATACGTTTGCATTTCTTCCATATTATTAGTCAATAATATACAAGTAAGCCAAATCTTTCCTCAACTCCACATTTCAAATGCAGCTCTATTGCATTTACTATAGTTTAAGCTGCAAATTATAGTAACCCTGATGTAAAATTGACTAAACAATAAGAAAAGTTTAGCTTATATAAGAAAATTTCTAGGCAATCAGGATTTCATTCCATTCTCCTGAGATTTTTTCGGTTCTGCCTTTTTTATATGTTGGTTTTGTTCTTCATGGTCAAAAGATGGTAGCCATCTATAAGTACGGCAGTAAACTATACAGCTTGTCGATATGCAGAGAGAGAAGAGGAAATGTCTCCTGCAACTAAGAAATAAAAATTATTCCCTGATTGTATCATCTTTCTTATGCCTGGATAAGTGAATCAATCATTCAGTGTCAAAAGGAATGGGTTCGCCATGATAGGCTTAGTGTAGTCATGTTCCTTGTCTGGAGCTCAAAGTCAGGTCAACATCTCTTGGGTCATAAGAACTAAGGAAGCTTTATGTGTTGTGTTTTTTTCTCCCTATCAAGGAAAGGATGGTACTGGATAAACCACTAAGGGTGTCTATTACACAAAGAAACAGAAAGAATACAGTGGATCCAAATGCATAAAAGTGATTGCACAGAAAGATGCAGACCTAGGATCTATGAATATTCAAATGAAATTCCCAATTTAATGATTGAAGCAGTATTCTAGAAATGATGGTTCCAGTTCTTGTCCTCACCCTGTCTCAGGAAGTCTGCCTGCGGTGACTTTGGGTCCCTGATCCTAGAAGCTAATGCTGAACCTCCTGCCCTGAGAGCAACATCTGGATTTGGACTTGTTTTGGCTGCTTTTTAGCCAGCACGGGGCCTGTCCCCACCCAGTCCCCACCAAACACAAACTTTGATGGGAGGTTCTTTTATACTTGTCACATGATTTCCCTACAAAATCCAAATTATCCTACCCTTAGGGATATCCTTTCAACTCTCTTTGGTTTTTCTAATTCCAAACTCTGACTTTTATAACATATATATTCTTCTTTGGTATTCAGTGTGTCCTCTCAAGCGATTATATCTTTTTATTTTACTATCCTTGATTATTTTCTAGACCTAATATTTATTCAACCATGTGAAGTCAGATGTCGGTTTCCAATAGGACCTTCCCAAATCTGCTCCTTTGCCAAAGCTGACCCAAACTATTTTTTTGTTCTTTGGAAAACCCCAAATGCCTTGGGAAATTCCTATTGACTTTGGATTTCAGAACTGGAAGAAATCATTTATTTCTTTATATGTTTGCAAAGTAGAATAATTTGTTACTTCATTTCTTTTCTAACTTATATTCTCAAGGCTGAGAACTCTATTTAGTTTCCCTAAAGATGAACATATTCTTTTTCTCTCAGAGAAAATTTCTTATAAATACCTAACCATTTACAGTTTGGCAGTCGTGGAGCCTAAAACATAGCAATTACACACATAAAAATAGAGGGTTTGTTTGTTTATAACCAGTGCCTCCTAGTGCACATTACTAAAAGTCATACCTCATGTACAATAATATATTTACTGTAATCCACACAAAGGCAGGCCTTTTGGCTCTTGCTGAAAGAGCCATCTCAGGACATTGTCATGCTAAAAAGCCCCCCAAAATGATGTAGGCTTCTACAGAATTGGTTCTTGAGGGGGTGGCAACAAGAGTGAAATCCCATATACTGCACAACACTAAGCAAAACCTAAAGACCCCTTTTGGGTACAACTTCCCTTGGATTCTTTCATTCCCGGAGCCCTCTGTCTTCAGAGTTCATATTTCTCTTCTTTAGTGACTACCTTTTTCTTGTGGGAAGCAATTTATTAGTCTTTGTTTAAGACTTCTCTCTCCTGGAGTGAGAAAAGAACTAGTGAGGACTTACATATTTCGTCCTTGTCACTCATTAAGAAATAAATTGCTTTGGATAAATTGGATTAATGCATATAAAACATTGCCTTACTTTACTAAAAAAATAGCAAAAACCTTAATGCTATAGAGCTTTCAGCTCTCTTATTCTCATTTCTATAATCTAGAGCTTTCACTCTCCTAGCTCTTCCCTTGTCCGTTTACTTTGTTCCCATGGGAGAAACCTTGTCCGTACCTTTATACCTTATAAATGACTAAAACATTTCAACATGACTTCTGTGTACACAAGTATTTGAATCCAAACAGAAGCAATATTTGATACTCAGGGGAAGAATTCTTTAATTCTGGAGTTCCAGGCGTCAGCCCTGTAAGTGGGGAGGGCTTCTCTGAGCTGAAAAAACTTCCCAGAAGTTCTGAAATCATATCATGTGTTTAATTTTCTATTCACAGTTTTCTCATGAAGAAAATTATTCCTGAATTTATTTATTGAAGAGCTTTTCCTCCAGTGATTTTTCTCTTGTAGTATTAAGGTCAAAATATACCAAAGAATAATAAAATTTAGTAAAAATTTAAATTATAGTTTAAAATGTCCAAGACCATTTTGGTAAATAATTCCATAGTGAATTTTATAACTAGAGAAAAAGAGAGCTAACAGGGATATTCTCTACAACAATAACTACCTCCTCTGTTTTTCTCCTCTTCAGAGGCTAATAAGACTGTCAAATTGATGGAAAGCTTCCTGCTTTACTAAATTATAACACCTTGATTTACATTAGTGTAATATGTGCCAAAAATGAAATACTATCTCATTTCAAAGATTGTGTGTTTATTTTCTTACTTGTAGTTGATTTTCCTAGACTCTAAGCTATAATAGTCCTTTATAGGTCCTTATAGTTTTTTACCAAACAAAACAAGGAAGGAAGGAGAGGACCTAGAGAGGGAAGATGGGAGGGCATGAGGAAGGGAAGAGAAGACAGAGGGAAGGAGGCAGAGAGAGAAATCAAAGAGAAAAATAAAGAAACTATGAATATAGTGCTTTCCCTCTCACTACGTTCATTACAGGACAAGAAAGGAGGATTTTTTTCTAACCTTGCCTTAATTTTATTTGAGTTATGCCTCTTGTTTTATTTTTGCTTTGATTGTGATGTTGTAGTGATTATCTTGACAAAAACATTAATGCTTATCTTACTTCCCATATAATCTCATTTCTTTGAGAGGGTCTGTTGTGTACTGTGATTTAATTTTGATAAGCAAAAGTACCTGAGTAATAAATAACCTTTACTGGGGATGACAAAAGTAGAGAAGTACAGAGACCTTATTCAAAAGAGAGGCTGTCATCTAAGAACATAGAGAAATGTCCTCAAAGAAAACAGCATTTTATACAGTGAAGTGTGATACCTAATAGCAGAGCATCTAAGAAATTGTATAGATCCAAATGTAACAACTCAAATGTGATTCCATCACTGACTTTAAAAGAACTCTTTGTATTATGCTGACCTGTAATCCTTGTCAAAAAGAAATTGCAAAACATTTCATCAATAAAATGATAATGAAGTTAGGTAGAATTAAAGGTTGAAGATATGAATATTTATACTGGTAATAATACAGAACTTTTGAAAGCCTCACAACGCTAAGAAATAGGGAGAGTAGATTAGTCTATTTTACAGATGAGGAAACTAAAGCTCTGGGTCAATTCAAGGATAAAAACAAGTTTGAGAGAATTGGCAGTGGGACTTGAAGCTAGTATTCTAAATTTAGTGAAATTTTCACAACACCATACTAGTTTTACATTTTTGCTAGTGGATGCTCTTCTAGTAAGAATTAAATTATTTTGTGATCATGTTTTTTTTTTTATGAAGGAGTTTTTCATTTTCTCATTTAACCCTGCAGTGTCTCTGCCATAACAGAGTGCCGAGAACGCAGGAGTTCCATGATGGGACATAATATACGATCCCTGATCCCAGAGAGATTCCAATTCAGCGTAAAGAGAAAGGAAGCAAATATCCTAAGGTTCTGTCCTTTTTATTGGAAGCTTGGGCTGGCATTTTTTTACAATTCTTTAATTTTAATATGTAAGGGCTCATTTCCCTACTTCAGTGCTCCCCCAAATTTTGTGTGGAATGCTATTCATGGTGTCTACATGTATTGTAATTATTTGTAAATATATTTCACAATTATTTTTAATTATATCTTTGTCTTGTTGAGTATAAAGGTGAGGTTCTACTCATCCCAACTTTACAAGGTCAACCCCAGTGCTTGGTATACAGTAAATGCGCAGTAGATGCATGGGTTTATTAGATGTTTATTATTATAAAGGTACACACACCTTGTATAAAATTCAAGCCATACAGAAGGGCATAATGTAAAAGTATAATGCAAAATGCTTAAATAGAAGTAAAAAGGGCTAAAATATATATAAACAGGTACTGAAACAGATGAAGATTATTTACAAGTAAGATTGATTATCCTTTTTTGGAAAACATCTCTTTCACCACTTCTACTGCCCTCTACTAACTACTCTTAGCATTTTGATTTAGAACCTTCCAGATATTTTTTACATGTACAAATGTAATGTGATTTTTAATAAATAAGTTAAATACATGAGATACTTCAAGAATACAAAAATGAGCCTTTAAAATATAGAAACTTTACATGTGGTTAATAGCAATATTATTTATATTAAACTATTTTCTTGCCTTTTGTAAAAAGGAAACAATTGGATTTGATGATGACCTTGAAACTTTGAGGTTGTGTAGACTATTAATAGTGTGTTACATGTCACACCAGGAACATTAATTTCAGATTAACACTTTAATTTCTCAGGACAAGAGGTTGAATATTTGCTTTTCTCATCAATCATTATTATGTTTTTATTTACATTGTAATATTATTGGTCAAAACTCTCAGTCTAATAAAGACTGATTTATTTCTATTTTTTAGGTTATAAACCAGCAATTTAAAAGGTATTTCTACTTTGCAGCTCCCATTTCATAATAGAAATCATTTCTAATCCCTTGAGTAGATATCTGGATAGTACACATTTAATGAATGAATATTAAGAACTTTACACCATGTTTCTTATTATTCAAAAATATTTTTCTTTATAGACATCAGTTGAAATATCTTTTCTAGTTTCTTTACTTTTGTTTTACTGATTCATGACTATCAATTTTCTTGATCACTGGTGTATATTTATACTTTTTTGCTGACTTAAAGATGGAGCAAATGTATGCTCTTTAGACTCCATACTACCTACAGTACAGCTTTGCAGTGTTTTGTAGTTGAACTACTGCCCTTGACATAAAGGCTGTGTGTGTGGAAATTATAAATGTTTCAGTGAGAATTAAAATAAATAAAAAATAGTACATTTTAAAGGATAAACAATTTATGCTTAAACTAAACAGATATTTAACTGGCCATATAGAAACTGGTTGATTAAAAAAATCATAATTTTCTGTTTTCTGAAGCAAGTTATAGTTAATTAGTTGATATTTTTCATTTTGGAATATAAGCAAATTATATAACAGATTACTATGTAATTGAATTATACTTGGTATGGAACAAACATTAGGTAACCTCAGATAGAGGAAAATTTACTAGGTAAAGAGTATATCAAAAATAAAATGTTGCAGAAAAGCTCTAAGAATCATAACAGGCTAAAAGCTTAATATGTGTCCAATAACATGGTTCAACATAGATTAATGGAAAATAAACAACAGAGTAAATTATATCCTTAAAGTTGGCTTGATTTAGGTCTTAATTATCTCAGTGTGCATTAATCTAATGGTGCATAAAAACTTGGAATAACTGAAATTTAAATTGCAAGAGGGATTTGAGATTTGAAATGGTTAAGATAGTTAAAATAATTTTGATTAATTTCATGTGGGAAGGGCTAAAATATATATAAACTGGTATGAAAGATAAGGTATATTCATAAATAAAATTGATTGCTATTTTTGGGGGGTGAAACATCTAAGGAAAGTTATATAACCAATATTAAATGTGATGTTTGTTCTATGTAAATTGACTATTACTAGATAAATTTGAAAGTTAAAAAATCTACTAGAAGCTTCCACACTCTTTCTAGGATAAAGATGATGTGATGAGTGATAATATGGACATTTCTTGTTTGCTATTGGGAATGTGAAATAGAAATTAATCAAAAGCTATTATTTCCTGAATTTTCATCTCATTCTAGGTCATTCTAGTACATTACTTTTTCTAGGTCTTGTGTTGAAGAGTGTGTGAGGAACTGCATGAAATGTAATATAACTGTAACATAGGGTTCCAGGGAAACACGATGAGGCGACCTTGGAGATAGGAAGGCTGCCCTTTTTGGACAGCCATGTAAGTCACGTGCCCTTTGTTCTATGGGCAGTGCGAAAGCACCGAGACTGATAAGCTGTCAAATTACATTATAGGATAAAACTCTGATTACATGTGATTTTCCATCACGTTCCAAAATAAAATATAGGTTTATTTCATGTTTATATTGGAAAACATCTTAAAGTTTTAGCATAACCTCATGTGAGTGAGGTCGTAAAGAAATACATATTCACTGTTTTTAGCAGTACAAGTTGATGCAGCTGTTTTAGGGTTGTGATGCTATGGTATGAAATGGAATTGAATAACCACCTACCCTTTGACTCAGGAACACAGCTGCTAGAATTTACACTGTAAATTCTCCTCCCATAAATTCAGTGATACAGCCCTGCCTGGTGTGGCTCAGATGGTACGAGTAGCACCCTGTCACCTGAAAGGTCACTGGTTCAATTTCAAGGCCCATGCCTGGGTTGCAGGTGAGTCCCTGGTGGGGCATGCACCACAGGCACCTGATCGATGTGTCTCTCTCACATCAGTGTTTCTCTCCATCTCTTTCCCTCCCTTCCCCTCTCTCTAAAATCAATAAGCATATCCTCCAGTGAGAATAAAAAAATTCAATGATACATATACATTTGAGGATATCCATATATCCTAGAAGATCATGCCACTACTTGAGAAAGGCAGACCTGTCATATGAACAAATAATGAGAAAGAATCGTAACAGCTAGTGTTGTTGATAGTTAGGAAAATCGGTGTGCTTATGCACTGATGCATTTAATCATCATTATATTCCTGCAGGGTAATGTGATGTTTCAGAGAGGCTTAAGACAGACTTAGAAATTACACTTTTAGTTACCTACCCTAATGAATGTACTGGATTTATATTCAAAGATTTAAGTACAAATGTGCCATTATAATGCCATTTATAATAGTTAGAATCTAAAAACCAAAATAAGACAGTTAAATGAATTATGATAGATTACACGGTTGGATTTTATGTAGTCATTAATAATAAATGTTCATAGAAATGAAAAGAAAGTGAATACTTTGTAAAAAGGGGAAAATGTTACAGAATCATGCCTATATAAATCCCATATAAAGTTCATATATACATATATGGTAAAATATGTATATAGTATCCATATGTGGAAATATATATTGAAAAATATATTTATAGATATAATTAACACCTCTACCAAGTTCCTGATAGTAGTAAACACACGATGATGGAATATTAGGTAGTGTTCTCTACTTCCTCATTTTTCTGCAAGAATTGTCTGTTATTTATTGGATTAAAAACACACAAAATAATGTTTTGTGTGATTTCTAGATCTCATCACCAATGTCCATAAAGCTGTTGTCCTGTCGGGGCTTTCTTCACCTGGGAGATTTACCTGGTGTGTCGTATCCACAGGAGGGCCTCGGAACAGACTGGGTCGCTGGGGCCCTTGGTGTCATTATTTCCATGCATTTGACTCAATCCCTTCACTTAGTAATTGCTTCATACATTACCTAGAATTTATTCAATTATCCATAAATGCTGAAAGAATTAGAAAAACTTCTAAACCAATCTTTCAGCTTGTGTTACTGGTTTGTGTCCTTGCTTTGCAGATGTGATAGACTGACCATTTACTTGTGTGGCTTCTTCATGATGGGATGCTGCATGTGACTCTGGCATGTGGCATAACTCTGTCCAGGATGATGTCACTGTCAAACCTTACTTCGCTTTAATATTTAAAAAAACTTTGCATGCAACATTAACATTTACAAAAATATTAACAATAATTTGAAGTGTGACAGACTTACCTTTACCAGTTCCATTGACCATCAAATTCTTTTGCTACTTAACTGATATTCAGTTTGCTCTGGGTTTTCATGTGTATAACCTGTATCTGTAAGCTTCCTAAAGAATGTATAAAAAGGCTGTCTTTATATTACAAAATTACAACAAATCCTTGATCACCATGCCAGGTATCAATATTATTGATTTTTAGATGAATACTAACATAATAGCTCTCAAATCATTTCTCAATTTCCATAGGTAGAATCTTTCCATTTACATTAATTCTAAGTAATATGATTTCTTCTCTCTCCTCTTTTAGTATCATGTTTGTTTAATAAAGATAGATGAAAAACAGAGGTCTGAATATTTGTCGTGTTCTGTCACTGAAAGAAAAATATTGGTGTACTTAATGATAAGCAATTGAATGCTAATACTTTGGAAGGGCCATTTTAATCATTATGCTTGTAGTGAAGCACTTAAAAATGCATGTAATGGAATTTAAAAATAGATAAAAAATTACTTCAAGAAATGCACTCACTCATTTGATTACTTTGTAGTTGGAAATAAAGCCATTCTTTCTGTAGGCTATGGTGTTTCATTTTAGGTTAATCGCTGAATAAGATGAATTCAGTTTTTGACATTTAGCATGAGCCTTAATGCTTTATCAAGCATTTTGATAAATTTGACTTCAGAGCTTTATATGATTTCTCATTGAGAGTTTCCCATGGTCATATTCATCAATAAGAGTAACTAAGCAGTAGCTGTGCTTGTTTAATAAGTAAAAACCACAATGCTAAGAACTATCATTGTACCCTAGCTGGTGTGGCTCAGTGGATTGAGGGCTGACCTGCAAATCAAAGGGTCGCCTGTTCGATTCCCAGTCAGGACACATGCCTGGGTTGTGGGCCAAGGCCCTGGTGCATGCAGGGGATGCATAAGAGGCAACTGCCCATTGATGATTCTCTCCCTCTCTCTCTCCCTCTCTTCCCCTCTCTAAAATAAATAAATAAAATCTTAAAAAAAAGAACTATCATTGTTTCTATGTTAAGGTGTGTCTGAGACATTGTTTAGCACCTTTCCTGATAAGTACACATGAGATGCTATTGTTAGTTTGTTTGAAACACTGTTTGCAGAACTTCAATTTGTTGGTCATTTTATCGTTTGTGTTACTAGCCTCTTAAGAAAGGCATCCTGTTTTAGTAAACTGCATTCAACATTTGACAGTTCTGCTGGGTGATGGCCTTGTTTATTTACAGGGTGTACTGATTCCTGTTGTTTCTAAAGGACTTCCCTGGTCTTCTCATGTTACCACTGTGTTACACCCGTAGGCTCCATGGTGCTTGAAATTCCACTAGATTCATTTTTCTACAAAACCGAACCTATCATATCTACCTATCACTTTTAACTCCTGCATGTACTAATCCATGTTCCTTTCAAGTTAAAAATAATGCAAATCCTTTAAGTTCCCAGTTTTTGAAAATGACATTGTAACTATCCAGTCTATTTTGCATCAAAATCTTGCTCTTATCTTTGCTCTTTACTTTTCTAGATCTTTGTTAGCCATTCATATTAAAATCTGCCCTCTGAAAATGACCTTTAGCCTTGCCTGGCTCCTGTGTTCCACCCACTTATTGCCGCCTCTCAATATCATTTAATTTGATTATTGCTATTGCACATAACTTCTAATCCTGAGACACCATTCCCACCCTTGTTCTTTCTCAGCACAATTCTTTTTTCTTATGGCCAAAATGGTGCTCAAAAATTATGTATTTAATTATTTTAATTTAATTCTTAAACACCACTGATGACACATTACTGCCTATTAAACGAGATACCCTTTATTTTGCTATTCAAGACTCAAATATAATTCCCCAAACTATCTTTTGAGCTCTATAATTCACTTCTATTATTTTTCAACTTGCCAGCTCTCAGTTCTCAATATGTTGTCTCGGGTTCAACCCCAGTGGATCATTCACCATTCTCTGAACATTTCCTTTTCAAAGCCCTACTGTCACCAGCTTAAATGCTCTGCACAGCTCCGATCATTATAATCAACAGTATTGTTTTTTTTTTTCATTTTTATCCTATTTTTTCCATGAAGGTTTTGTGGGTTATCTCTGAAATGTTGGTTAATTTGCATCTCTTTTATACTTGTATTTTTATTAATTGATTCAAAAATTAATGTTCTTTAGTATATAGTATTTGTCTAACTCTGTTTTAGGTTATGGGTGAAAAAACACTCAGTGCATGCCATGTGTACAGAACTAGGTGTGTGTGTGTATGTGCTCGGGCACTCCTAGGCGTGTGTGTGTTTGCATGTGCTTGCTGAGGTGGAAGAATGAAGGTCCCCTATGTTAGAAAAGGTAACCTTTGTGTCACATTTTGTCATGGTCCAATGCTGGCTACTGCACATCATTTCTAGTTGCACATTACGATATCCAAAATAACTTTCTTCTGACTATTCTGACCTTTATTGTCTTACTTCAACACATCATCCAGCAGCTGCCTGAGTATTTTGCTTTAATCTATTCACTACTCATCTAATTTAGAAATACTATGTTAGATGAAAATAGCGTGTAAGTATCTACTGAGAAATCCCTGGTGGTTTAATTATCACTGATTTTTTTAGAAGCAATTTAAAATGCTCTACCATTGTGGTTAATTTAGCAATAAGTTTTCACTAGTGTGGACATGGCAATAAGTGTTTAAATATTAAACAAGACTCCTTGGGCTTACGGTGGTTTGGATTGTCAAGTTCCTTTCACAGCAAAGCTGCTATAGGAGTCCTTATAGTCAAGGCTTCTTTACAAACCCACAGCTTTATTGAGTGTGTGTTTGTTTGTTTCAGCTGGGGATGGAAACATAAAAGTCTTTTTGGGGAAAACCAAAGTTTGAGAACAACTTAAATCCTTTCTCTATACCTTTCATTTTTGAATCATGAGACATGTTCAGTGAAAGTGCTAAGCAAATACTATCAGTGATCTTTAATACAATTCCCGTTTGTTTAGACAAAGAAAGCAGATTTGTGGAATAAACTGACTGGTACTTTGAGTTCAGCTGCTGAGTAGATAATCATAATTTCTATGGAAGACTATTTGACAACAGCTTAAGGGATACACAGAGTAAGAGCATTAAACCATATAAAAAGATTAGGCGGGTGTTCTCTCAGTAATGGGGCGAGTTGCATAAATCTGGAACTTGAATGGGAAACAAAATGTGTGTATTTTAATCCTAAACATGAAAACCATGTCCATTCTTTAGTATGCATCGAATATTTTAAATGCTACACATTTTTGTAATATCCGTGTAGATGTTCTAAACTCTATTATTTTGCAATATAAGTCAAGCATGGTAACACAAGTCCTTATCACCTAATGGAAGGGATTAGGCAAACATTTGTTTTATGGAAAAGAAGTCCTGAGATGTTTAATGACAACTAAATGTTTGTGAATGAATGTTTTAAAAATATTGCGCATGTTATGTCCTTCTATATTGAAGCTAGGTCACTCATTAACATATGAAGACTGGGAGCATTTTGCAACACATTGGAAGCCAACTTTCCTCAAAATTATTTCAGTACCAAATACTTTCCTAAGCCACACACATTTTTTTCTCAAACCACCATATTAGTACTCATCAAGACAAATGCTCTGGTGTATTGTTTTAAAATGTTATCCATTTAAAAATTGAAGAATTTCTTGCAATAGCTCAGGGCCTTTAGCACACCAAATGGAACCGTGGAGGCATCTCGTGGCTGGTGTTGGCCGGAAGCTAGGCGCACCTTTCACGTCACTGACTGTGGAATGTTCCATTCAACCTCACGGAATTTTCCTTTCATCATCTGTAGAAGAGCAGCATTTGAGACTCCCTCTGTGTTGTTGTGAGGACTGTATACAGAGATTTATTTTATCAGCCTTAAATTGTTACAAAAATCCCCATGCTTTCCAGCTTAATTTTGTCTCCGACTGTCGGGCAAACTCAATTTTTCAAGTCAGCTGGTTTCACTTCCAACTGCAGTAACTGTTTTAAAAACATTCTCCTCCCCTCCCCACCTCTGAGGACCCTCCTCCCACTGTGGCGCTCACTAAATGAGTTTGCTTCTCACTCCTTAGTGAACGTGTACACTTTAGGAGACATCCTCAGTGTCCCGCTGCATATCCATAAAGGTACCTGCTCTTGCCGCTGCTGTCCTTCCTATTAAAACAGTGGTGGGCCTCCTCACTCACAGGACGTCCGACTCCAGCCTCCTTAAGCATTCTCAGAGCACTGCGCACATGTTCCTTCTGTATCTCAAGTTCTTGCTGAGTTTGTCAGCTTTAGATTTTTCTCATTAATATTTTAAAACAAGTTTTGTTCCTATCAAAGAGAGAATAACAGCACCAAGAACATACAAAACAAAATAAAATAACAGCAAAACATGCAAAATTTAATTCCATATATACCCTTCAACTATATTCATTATTTTTCCTCTCCCCTGGAGTCAGGTTTTTTTTTCAACAATAGTCTATACTTGGTCCCTCTAGTCACTTTGAATAAATGAGCCTCCAGTCTGGCTCCGGCACATATATGTTACTCTCAAATTTACTTTCAACTAAGTAGCAGCTAGTCATGTCTGACAACTTGAATATTCTTTAAAAAATACTTCAAGAGAAAGGATTTCAAATTTCTAAGTTTCTGTGATTTACATAAGAGTTATAGTCTACCCGCACATACCATCACCATCTTATTGATAATTCAAGGAGGAATCCTCTGAAACGTTAAATAGATAAAGCAAGATTTTATATCCAAGATCAGAAATAAAGAGATAAGATAATGTTCATTGTGCTTTTTTAAAATGCTGCTTTCTTCTCCCTCTGGTCCCATTTGAATATCCCAGAAATCAAAAAGCATCACCACTTAACACCTTCAAGTATCTCTTCTATATCTACATTATTTATTGATGGGCCATAAATAAATTAGGCATTGCTCAGCAGTTATGAATATGCATTATTTCTCAAATGGCTTAGGTTGATTTCTTCTTTAAGTAACTAATCCCTTTGCATTTAACTAAATCTTTAGCTTGTAAACATCATTCATTAAATTCTTAACCCCTGTGGTCACATCCAAATTTAAGAAATTCTTTAACCTTTTACAAAGTATAGTTAAGACTTCTCAGAATATCAGTGAGGTGTGCTTAAAAGGCCCAAATGTTTTGAATTACGGTTCAAACTTTATTCTTACCTGTTCATTTTATTCCTATTCAGAATGTTCTTAATATCAGGGAATTACTTTGATAATTTTTCTATTGTATGTTAAAATGGCTCACGAATTTGAAATGAAAATTATTTTAATTACAGTGACAGAAAGTTAATATAACATTCCTTTCTGGCAGTTTGTTCCATATGGGTTCATTCAGAAAGTGAAAATGTATTGGATATAACTAATACACACATTAGGTAGTTTTGGTATGTGAATGGTAGCTCAAATCATAATGGTAGCCCATTTTTATAAGCAGTATTTTAAAACAAAGTACCTAGGTTCTCTACTAATAGAAAGGCTACTAAAAATAGAGTATTGGTTTTCTGCATGTTCTCTTTTCTATTCTTTTTGATGTTTTACTTTGTCTTTTTCCATTTCCGTATGCTGATTATACCATTTCCTTTCAAAGTTTTCTTTCCAAAATACTTAGCTAAGAACAGTTGTTGAGATAGGGACAAAACTATAATTTTAAGAATATACCTGATATCTCAAAAGTTAAATGGGTAAATTTTATTTTGTACCATTTTTTAAAAATTTATTGTTATTCAGTTCCAATTGTCCCTCCTTTTTCCCTGTTGCTCCCACAGTCAACCCTCCCCCTCCCCGCCCGCTGTTGTCCATGCCCATGAGTCCTCTATTCGAGTTCCTTGGCTTGCTCCTTCCCCTTCTTATCCCCCTACCCGCCCTCTGGTCACTGTTAGTTTGTTCTTTATTTCCAAATCTTTGGTTCTGTTTTGCTCCCTTGCTTGTTTTGTGGATTAGGTTCCACTTATAGGTGAGATCATATGGTATTTGTCTTTCACCACCTGGTTTATTTCACCGACTGGTTTATTTCACTTAGAATAATGTTTCTCAGTTCCATCCATGCTGTCACAAAGGCTAGGAGTTCCTTCTTTCTTTCTGCTGCATGGTATTCCATTGTATAAATAAATATACCACAGTTTCTTTGATCCATGGATTACTGATGGGCACTTAGGATATTTCTAGCACTTGGCTATTATAAATTGTGCTGCTATGAACATTAGGATGCGTAGGTTATTTTAAATTGGTGATTGAGGATTCTTAGGGTATAATCCTAGCAGTGGGATCAGTGGATTGAAGGGCAGTTTCATCTTTTGTTTTTTGGGGGATATTCCATACTGTTTTCCACAGTGGCTGCAGCAGCCTGCATTCCCTCCAACAGTGCACTATGGTTCCCTTTTCTCCACAACCTCGCCAGCACTTGTTGTTTGTTTATTTGTTTATGACGGCCCTTCTAACTAGCGCAAAGTGGTATCTCATTGTGGTTTCAATTTGCATCTTTCTAATGGCTAGTGATATTCAGCATTTTTTCATGTGCCTATGGGCCCTTTGTGTGTCCTCCTTGGAGAAGTGTCTATTCAGGTACTTTGCCCATTTTTTTAATTGATTGTTCGTCTTCCTGGTGTGGAGTTGTGTGTGTTCTTTATATATTTGGGAGATCAAGCCTTTGTTTCAGGTATCGTTGACAAATATGTTTTCCCATATAGTTGGCTCCCTTTTCACTTTGTTGATGTTTTCTGTAGCAGTGCAGAAGCTTTTTAGTTTGATGAAGTGCCATTTGTTTATTCTTTCCTTTATATCCTTTGCCCCAGGGAATGTATCAGTGAAAATATTGCTGCATAGAATATCTCAAATTTTCCTGCCTATGTTCTCCTCTAGGAGTTTTATGGTGTTATTTTGTACCTTTTAAAGTATTTTCTCATTTAATCCTAACAGCATCCCTTTGAAACACACAATAAAATTATGCCATGAATTTTGCAAATGAATAAACTAGAAAGATCTTTCCAAAGTGCCTACTGACAATTTTTGAGTGTTCTGATTTCTCCCATCATCACTATCATTTGTTATTTTCTGACTTTTGATTCTGTCCTGGTGAATGTGAAATCATATATTATTGTAGTCTTTATTTACATTTCCCTAAAGACTAATACTCTTGAGAAAAAAGCTTCTACTTATTGGCCTTTTTTAATCTTCTTCAAAAAAAATGGCTACTCAATTTCTTTGCCCATTTTTAAATTTATCATTTATTATTGAGTCATATTTTTATAAATTCTGGATATAAATCCCTTAGCAGATATATAACTTGCAAATACTTTTACCCATTATATTGTGTCTTTTGAAGCATAAAAGTTTTTAATTTTGATGATGTGAAGTTTATCAACTTTTTAATCATGTGTTCTTTGGTACAATCTAAGAAATCACTATTTAACCCAAGATCCTGAAGATTTACTCCTATGTTTTTTTCCTAAGAGTGTTATAGTTTTAACTCACAATTAGCTGTGTAATCCAATACGACTTAATTTTTATGTATGATGTAGGGATCAAAATTCATATTTTTGCATTTGGATGTCTATACCATTTGTTTAGAAGACTGGTTTTCTCCATTTAATTTTATAGACGTCCTTGTTAAAAACCAAATGACTGTAAATGTAAAAGTTTAATTCTGGGTTCTCAGTCATACTGCCTTTAGACACATCACACAGCCCGTGGTAGTTTCTTCACATGCAGGCATTTATTCATACTCTTCTGTATACTGTAGTAGAGACCTTCTCCATAGCTTTCATTTCTTCCACTAGACTAGAAGTCAGAAATCCCTTCCTTAAAGGGCCAGATGGAAAATATTTTAAACTTGTGGCCCTTCAGTCTCTGATGCAGCATTCACTCCTGTAGCACAAAGAACATTCACTGCTGTGGCACAAAAGCGTTCACTGACAATATGTGAAAGACTGAGTATGGCTGATCCAATAGAGCCTTATTACTAAGACAGCAAGGGAGCCCAGGACTCATGATTTTCTGAACTCTTTACTAGATTCAATCTTCTAAGCAGCCATGGGGACTTAAACTTTTATGGAATTAATGATAAAATATTCCTTATATCCCACACTGTTTATGTTATATCCTCTTTTAGAAACTCTTTAGCTCATCTATTGGCTCTCTTAAATTATGATGTGGACTGAATGCTTTGGCATATCCAAAGTAAGGTGAGCCTGTTGACCCCGTCCTTCTGGATAGCCATTACTTGCATTAATGCCACCTTAGTTTTTATGCAGCAATATTGCACTTTTGGCTTATACCAATGTGTGATCACGTAGTCTCCCAGTTCTTTTTGATCATTAAATTTTGTTGAACTATGCTTCTTTCATGTTTCTTGTGTACATTTGTTTATTCTTTCTATATGGCACCATATTGATTTTATCCCCTAGTATTGCGGTTTTAAACCAGATCTTCTGAATCCAGAATTAGAATTAAATTACAAAGTTTTTGTTTTTGTTTTTGAAACCAAGCCAGGCTTCCAGATATATTCCATCCCTATAAGTCCAAACTACCTTGGGTAGAATGGCTCAGTGGATTAAGTAAACCAAAGGGTCGCTGGTTCGATTCCCAGTCAAGGCACATGCCTGGGTTGTAGGCTAGGTCCCCAGTGAGGAGCTTGCTAGAGGCAACTACACATTGATGTCTCTCTCTCTCTCTTTAAGTTAAAAAAAAGATAAAAAATTTCCAAACCTTATGTCAAATTTTCAGTGGTGCTTCATAAAAGTGTAACACCCTAAACCTGCTTGAACTGACCTTACTCTACCACATCATACAGCAAGTGAGCTCTGCCGGTGTTTACCTATGATTTCAACCAAATATAAGTTTTGCATCTCAAGAAGACATTTTAGTCAATTCAGGAAGCAGTGAACCTCAAGAATTTTACCATTATATTTCTAATCCTGGTTTTCCACTGACTCTATATATTTAGAACTTTTATATCCCACCATTATTATCTGTAGCATAAAAGCAATAAAGCCAACTGTTGTGAATGCTAAATTAGGCACTTAAGATTTTCTGTGATTTGTGAGAAAAACTTCCTAAGCATAGAATAGCCCATCGAGGGGCTAAAGGGTCAAAGCTCCCCAGCTGGTAAATTGAATGCATATGGATCAAAGTAAGCAGGCAATACTTATAAGTCCTTGTATATGTGTTTTCAGATCTGGTCTGGCATACTTTGGAAACAGTTATTGTCAAGACAACTATAAAAGAATATTGAACTATAAAATAGAGGAGTGAGGAAGAATTTGTGCTTGGTTTTCTTTTCTTTTTTGTAAGGTAATAACTTTCTATTGTTTCTAATTTATGATTCTAGGAATTAGCTGTCTTCAAGATGATAATGCATTTCTGGGCAACACAAATATGAAAGCTGTCAGTAAACCCTGCCATTTATTTCTATTGTTTTCATCATGCAGTAAAAGATAAGAAGTACAAAGCTATATTTTAGAGGAATGACAGATTGCCCAACCATATGCCATATTAGCTCCCTAGTCAAATGTATGTTTTGCAGAACACAGTATTTTTCAAAGCTACCAATTGAGATGCAAATCTTTTCACACTATCTAAACAACCATCTTATAAGCCAGTAAGACAGAAAAACTAAGGATATATCCTAAGAGAGTACAGGAAATGTGGCCAGGTATGAGATACCAGGAGAAAATGGGAACTGAAAGGTAGGGTGAGATGGTGGGAACAGAGAGTCTGAAATAGAACCTTGAGGATGCCATATTGACAATCTGAGACTCATTTTCTTATGGTCATAGTCTCTGAATTTAGGAGGAAGTTTGGGAGAAGACGAAAGTATGCCAATCTTGGGAATAATTGAGGGGCTGACAGTATTGTAGGAACCAGATATTTAATGTGAATAGTAATTAGCTGATTTGAAAGATTTGATTTGGCTTATTCATTCATTTACTTACTCTACTTCATCTATCAGAATGAAATATTTTATAAATTATAAGTCACATTGTTATAAATTGTAAAATATAGCCATTTACTTAAACATTGTGTCATGTATAGTAAATTACCTCTAATCTTTTTAAGTTATCGACACACAAATAATGATTGAAAAGAATGTGAGAAGAGACCATATATTTTGGTCTGCATTGTTCTTATGGTGTAAGGGAAAGCTTGCGATACCTCCTCACTCCTTTTCTCACACACCTGCATTTATCTTGCAATGGTTTTGCAGAAATGGGCTTGTTGGTGAGAGGTGATGAAGGTGGAATGATTTAGACCTGGACATACCTCTGATTGGTTCCTCAGTACAGAGTAGACACAGATCAGTAGACACAGAGTAAGAGGTCTCACAAGGGGCAGTGCAAAGGTGTTAGAGACTCATCAGCCTTCAAAACCATTTGCCTATGACCAGCCCTCATCTGAGTTACAGAACTTCTCTAAGAAGCTAAAAGTTCTACTAAAAATACTCTTAACTGATTCATGTCTTCTTAGGTATATGAGCTTGGACTTCAAGCTAGTATCATAATTTATTGTATAATTCAGTACTTTTCTGAGATAGCCAAATACTGTATTTTTTCCAAGCACAGTGTGAAAAAGAACAGTTTATTTTGAGAAAAGCTAAAACAAAACCTACCTTGATTTTGGAGACAAAGACAGTTGTGAATACATTTAATACTGGGTGAAAGAACCAACATCTGATATCCGATTCTCAAAGAGAAATAATCTTAAGAATACTAATGATTTTACAAAAATAGCAAAGGTGTTAAGAGGAATAAAATATGTAAACTGTGATTATTCAGAGTTTAATTTGTATTCTTTTCATTTATTGAATTATTCTCTCTTTCTCTTTCCTCTCTTTTACCTAACACTTTCTTTTACCACTTACCACTTCCAGAAAAAAAATGGACTAAACAGAAAGAAGCCCTCAAATCATAGCTATTTTCATTTTCTCTCTATTATTCAGAATGTTTTTTTTAAAATTGCAACTTTTTAAAAACTAGTACAATGGAAACTGAAACTGAAATTACTCTACAAGAAGATGAAAGAGTTCTGAGCAGCTATTTTAAAAAAATGGGTAGTCTTTTGTATCAAATGGATTATACTCCAGTGTGCTAATACATAGGAATATTTTTCTGTATTCAATATATGTCTATAAAGTAGTTATATATGCAATATCTGTGTTAGTAGAAATAAGTAACAGAAAATTTGAGTAAGCCAGATAATTACAGAAAAGTAGATACCGTACAAGTAAGAAAGTAGATCACAATTAATAATTACCTATAGTAATAACTTAAGAGAAATAAGGTCTCCTAGAATATGACAAGATGATAGATTGGAAAAGAATGATAAATTCCAGGCAGAGTAGCTCCTCCCTCTCTTGAGGTTAATCATTTAAAATGATCCTACTATAATGTGACGAGATAGTAACAAATGGACAAGTGCAGCAAACACCTTATGCAAAAGACTTGCTGGTCTTGTGTACCAAGGGGGAAGGTGCAGGGGTGAGAGAGGAACAGAGAGTTAGATTTTACCTTTAAATTGTATTATAAGCCAGACTTATCGCTGTTTCAGTCTCCTCCAAGAGATGACAAAGAGCTTCAAGAGGCAAAACCTCCGGAGAGACAGGAAAAACCCTAGTTCCAGAGGTCCCAGCTGAGAGCGTTAGTGCTCACCCGGTTGCTAGCTCCAATTCCTTCTCCCAGCATGACGGGACTTATAAATTCTGGTCTGGTTTTCAGTGGCTCTCCAGAACTTCTAACCCTTGGCATCTTAGAATCAGAAAATTTCTTGAGAGGAAAACGACTGCCGAATACTGAGCTCTCATTCCTTTGCCTTTCTTCTTTTCAGAATCTCCGCCTATCAATTTTTGATTGCTTTGGCAGTTCTGAACTCCAGTTTACCCTAAATAAATATTTATTGGTGACCTATTGTAGACCAAGTACAGAGCTAAGAACTAAAGGGAAGTTGAGTACAAAAACAGATGTGGTCTTTGCCTTCATACAATTTAAAATCTATTCTATGACTTAGAAATAATCAAATAATTACGTACACATAAGTAAACCTGAAATTGAGATGAGTGGAAGGAAGAACAAAGTGCTGCAAAACCAGGTGAGAGGTGAATGTACTGGGGAGGCCAGGAGACGATGCTTTATCTCTGATTAGGGGGCCGCAAGGGGCGAGTAAGGGAGCTGGAGAGTGAAGAGCATTCCTGAAACACGGAGCACAAAGGTGAAAGTCCATGCAGCCTAGTAAGAGTAAGAGATGCCAAGGCTGACGTGCCTGAAAGGGAGAGTGACTTGTGAAAGGACCATGTATGATGCTGGAGGACAGTTCATGCAGTGTCTTTTTGGACAAACCTTATCTCTATTTTCAGAGCATTGATGGGTCATCGAAAGATTTTAAGCAAGGGAATATCACAGTGGAAAGTGCTTATTGGAAGTATTAGCTGGCTGCATTGCAGCTAATGGCCCATACTTCATTAAATATTACAATAACAGTTTTACCGTTGAGGAAACTAAAATGCAAAGAGAAGATCAGACATATCCATGGCCTTAGGGATAATAAGTGATGCAGTTGAGACTGAAGCTCAGAATTCTATTTCCTGGCCTGCTGCTCCTCCCTCTCATCCAGGTTGCCTTGTGTGAAAGGGCAGGAGCACGCGTAGACTTGACAGTAAACAAATACTCATGGTCTGGTTTGGCTGTCCGGTGGCACCTGGGGAGGAGACATCCATTCTGGGCATTTTTTTTTTCACTGCTGTAGCTGTGTCCCACAAATTTCAGTGCACAGTGTTTTCACTACCTTTTAGTCCTAAATATGTTCTAACATTAATTAGGAATTATTTTTGACTCATGGGCAATTTAGAAGTGTTTTTTAAACTTCTAAACATGAAATTTAGCAATTAACTCTTCAACGTTTAACATAAGTTATGCTGTGGCTGGATACTATACTTTATATAGAATGCTGACTCTTTGACTACACTAGTAAGTGGTCAGTTTTCACCACTGTTCCATATGCGCTGGACTGTGCGTATTGTTTTCTCTGTCCATTAGCTCACACTCACAGACTCTGTCATTCAGACCTTCCACATCCACCTGACTTTGTCCACCTGCTGCATCCACTCCTAAGAGATATTAAATATCTCACTTTTTCGTTGTGAATTATTGATTTCTCCTTGTAGCTATGTCCATTTTTGAAGCTATGTCCCTGGAGTGCATGTTAAAACTGTTCTATCTTCTGGGTCAACTGAGTCCCTTTTCAGTCAATGGTGATCATCTCTATTGTTAGCAGTGCTTTTTATATGAAAGCCCACTTTGTCTGATAACACAGCCATACCAGCTTCCTTGTGGTTACAATTTCTGCCTCTTAACTGGAATTCAGTCAAAATAATTTTTATTCATGCTTAATTAAAATACAACTCACATACCATAAAATTCATCTGAGATTTGTCAATGTACATTCATTTTGATTGCCTGTATTTTCAAGTTGGATGAAAAAAAGAGGGGGAAAAAAAGAATTTCTTTCCAGGCTAGTAGAGAAATTGATGTTATGTGAGGAATAGCTGAAGTCACTAGGTATGTTTATCCTAAAAAATAGACCAAAGGTGGATAGTGGGAGCATGTTAACTGTCTTCAGATATTGCAGAGTATGAGTTTCTTCTGCAGGATTCCAGAGAGCTAACCAAGGCCAATGGGATTAATATACAAAGAAACACATTTGAGGTGCTTAGAATTCTCTGGGGTGGGTGTTGTCACAACTGCAGCGGAATTTTCCTGTTATCGAAAGTATATACACAGAGTTGAATAACTACATGCTAATGATACTGTAGAAAACGTTTTTGGGTGGACAGATGAACCTGGCAATGTCTGAGAGCTCTTCCTACTCTTTAAGTCTGTGATTATATGATACAGAATGACACATAACACTTCACACTTATTAAACAAAGAGAAGAATCCAAATATAAAAGTAAAGTTAAAATACCTACAATGCAAATAAACTTGATGATAGTTCAAACTACTTTTTAATTTTAAAAATATCCTTACAATATGATGGTCATAATGCCTAAGACACCGTTAGAAGCCAAGTTCTAGGTAGCGTGGCCAGTTAGAAATGCCCAGTTATATACATAAAAAACATCAATCCCTTTAAAAGCTTTCTTGAGATGTATTGATCATTAATAAAAAAAAATTTAGACAGGCTATAAATTGCTGTATATGTAAAATAAATGGAGAATTATTATCAGGTCTTATATCTAACTTGATTGTTAATATAAAATGGATGGTTCCTTTGTTAGCGTGACGCATTATTAATGTGCCCAGCCTGCAGCTAGCAGTGTTCCCAACAGCCACGGAGAGTGTTTTCCTGTCAACAAACAAAAACAAAAGCAAAGTTGCAAATGTTGTACTTTTTCAAGTAAAGGATGATACCTGTGCTCTGGGCGATTAATTTATGATTGCTCAGTGAAGCCTGTGTAATATAATAGCCTTGCGGCCGATAATGAATATACCTTCTGCTTTTGCCACCAGATGGCGGAAGCAGGCATTCCTTAAACAGAGTTTATGGTGAGAGGGCTTTAACTTTTTTTTTTTACCTAATTAGATTAAATCAGGACAGACCATTTGGATATTTTTAATAGCTCTTATAACAAGTTCAGTCATGGTAAAGATGGGAAATATTAGCTATAATGAAATTTTTTACTTAAATTCACTACAATGTTTTAAGTATTTCCTTAGAATAATATTTTTCTTTATTTAAAAAAGTCTCACAAGGAATTCTCACTGACATACTTTAATGCATGAGGTAAATTTTCAATTATTTATTTATAGATTAATAATTGCTGTATCATCCTAAAATTGGTCGGTGAATACAGCATCAGTAAGGGATGAAATACAAGCCAAAGAAGAAATGTATGATATAGTTACTAAGTTAAGACACATAATTTTAAATAGAATTAGAAGTGTTATAAATAGAATATGAATGATCACATACACATTTATATAAAATAGTCTGGCTGGCTTTGAAAAGTTAAAAAATAATAGAAATTCATTCAGATAGATCATAGGCATTTTAAAAAGTCATTCCAAAGGAATACATATGTTTCTTTACTAAATGGTAAGTGCCAATGCTAAACCAAGAAATGTTTTAAAGAACAAAGATTCATTAGTGGTTTTTCCAATGAATTAATGTTTTTGTTTAGTCCTTTAAAAATTTCAGTTTCTTGTATACTATTGACTCTTTTCTTTTTGCCTGTTTAACTTTATTTTTTTGATTCAGTTTCTTTCTCTTTTTTTTTACTTTTTTTATTGATGTTCGAATACAGTTGTCAACATTTTCCCACCACCACTTTCCGCCCCCACCCACACCCATCCCCCACTGACTCTTCAACCCTCTATGTCTCCCTTTGGGCAGAGGGAATATTCACATTTGGTAAGGTTGTCTAGTAAACATTTGTATGGACATGCTCTTTGCCAACCCAACAGACTATTTTGATGATAATCTCTTAAGAGCTGCTTTCTGACAAAGCTGCTTTTCTTCTTAAAACATGAGCTTTCCTTGACATCTGTGATTCCACACTCCTCCACCTTCCTCTTTATGTTACCCTTTAGTCTATTTGTGGGTTGGGTTCTGGTCTTCTAACCCGCCTGCGGATGTCAGAGGTCGTAGGACCATTTGTTTTCTCCCTTGACAACATTTCTCCGTGTGATGGTATTCATTCTCTTACTTCAAATGTTATCCACAGGAAGAAGTCCCCCAGATGCCCACCCAGAACAGCCCATTTCTGTCCATTGGCCTCCAGATTCATTTCTCCAACTCCTATATCCAACTGCCTTCTTGAACTAAACTTCTTTTATTCGAGTATATTCCCTTTTTTGGTGACACTGGCTTTATGAATGGGCTAAGCTGGTTTTCCTGCATAATATTCCACCTTCCAGTAAACATGTCAAAAACATGCCAAAGCAAAAACCACATGACCCACATTCTCAGCATAAGAAAGTCTCACTGTACAGCAGAGGGCGGTAATAGGTATGCAATACAGTATGATTTAATTTACAGAATAGCCATCTAAATATAAACTGAATATAAACTTGAGTCAGCGTGTATTATTTCATACATGTGTTAATTCATAAATTTGTTTGCGATGAAGATTCTTGGTTTATATAGTTTGTTTGATATTGAAAGATCTGTGAACTTGAGTATGCCTATGATGTATATTTTATATTTACTGTTTCTACCTGGCCTAGAGGGGGAAGCTGCCTAAGAGCCTGCCTGCCACAAGGCTAGCTACTGGCCTATGACATATCTTGGTGCCAAATATCCCCTCCAAATGAAAACAAGCTACGGCACAAACTCACTTTGCATTTGAATCAAGAAGCATGGAAAGAATGAGATATTAGGCACTGGGATCTGCAGTTGTAAAGTCATGGATTAATTTGCCGAACGGGCCATGACTGAGGCCAGGCATGAATGAGGCTGTCCTTACGAATAAGAATAGTGCTAAAATGAGCCCCCACTATGTGCTGAGCATTGTCCTGAGCCCATGAATTATAGCAGGAAACAAGACTGGCAAATGGAAGGAGGGTAGCATAGTGAGCAACCAGAGTGACTGAGAGTTTTTTTGAAGGGCCCACATAGAGCAAAGAAGAAAAAGCTTAAAAGTAGCTAGAAGGGATGACAGAGTCCAAGTAGTGCTGTTTTGCTTTTGGTTTTATATTTTTAGGAAATCTTATGTATATATACATAGGCTTGAACAAAGGAGAATGAAGAGTAGGAGAGGTTAAAGAAATAGGTCGAGAAAAGTGACTAACTGTGTTAGTCCTTGCTGTGGTTGAGTCTTCATTCAAAAAGAGTTGGCCTTTGTTGTGCCAGGTGGATCCCATCAGAGCTCTTTCAAATTACGCAAGAAATTGGGAAAAACTTCACAACACCAAGAGTTAATGGTAGAACCATTATTGGAGAAAGGAAGATCTTACATGCGTAATTAGCAAGACAGAGATGTAAAAGTATCCCAACTCTCATATAACCCCATGGAGAGGCACAGCAATAATGCAGCATCTGTCAGACGTGTAGTAGTTTCATTTTAGTGGGAGAACCGCTTCATTCTTGCTTGTGTGTCTTGCTATTAATATAGCAAGCATGAGAAATGGCCTTGTAGGCAGGAGCATACATTGGTTTGAGGCATTAGGTAATCTGGATTGGGTGCCAGCCAATTATGAGGAATTCTCTGGAAAAGCCAGATGTCTGACACCTTGGGAAACCAGGGTCTAGGTGCCTAAGAAATTCTCTAGTCCAGTCTGACCTGAGAAGGAAGGCATTGGTTCTGTTGGTTCATTGGCTCTATGGGAGCTGCGCTTGGGTGTGTACCTCGAACTGGAGAAAGTAGAGTCTATCCAGGTTAGCAAGCTCCCTATCCCTGCAGCCCAGAGTACACATTTAAGGTAATTTGTGAATATTTCTGCTAATAGTTTAACAGCCTTGATAAAGAGAAGAGATACTCCATCCAAAACTAGGGAAAAGAAGTGATTATACAAAGGTTGAGGAATTTGAGGTCAGAAGAGGACAAAGAAACAGGATATTAAGCAAGTAATGCTCCCAATTTTCTCAGTGAAATATGTTGGGGAACTCAAGGGGTATAGCAAGAGTTTGAATATGGAAAGGAGAGAAGCTAAGAAAAAGTGAAGAGATTGATAACAATGCTAAGGGCCCTGGTGATTTGTTTTTATTTGGGGGAGGGTTATAAATTTTAATGCTACTGATGTGTGTGTTTGTGTGAGCGTGTGTATGCTTTCCTTTAACAACATTTAGCCTCTGTTTATAGAGACCAGGTAAGTGACTATAGAACTGATCCACATTTGGGATTTCTAGGTGTATGTGATAGAAGGGTGGTCATTGGAGAAGCTGGTGAGACATTAGTTCGCAGGGCAAACCATACATCAAGCCATCCACATGGGATGAAACGAGGATTCAGCAACACACCAGTATTATCTCTATTTCAGAACCCCCATAGATTATAAGAGTGAAAATATGAGATACTAGGATAATTAGAGGCTCTTGTTTACCTAGCTTTAGTAAAACCATTTAAAGTGAGAGCTAGAATGCAACATTAGGATTTTGTTGCCACTGTGCACTGAGAATAATAGCACTGGAATTAAGAAGATCCATAGTTTTTGAGGTCAGGAGTATTAGATAGCTCATATACATGAATTCTGAAGCCTTTTGGTATTATAATAGGGATTCTTAGGAAAGAAAGAATGTGGGACCTCCCAATTTTTGGCAAATTGGAAGAATTTATTGAAAATTCAGTTGATATAAGTGACAAGAAAAAAGTGCAACTTTGCTTCGTTTGGTGGTTAAGGATTGCTGGGATAGGGGCATAACTAACTATATTTATTTTTTATTTTCATTTATTTTATTTATTTATTTTTATTATTTTATTTTTGTTCAAGTACAATTGTCTCCATTTTCCCTCCACCACTTTCCCCCACCCCACCCACCTCAGCCTCTCACCTTCAATCTTCCCTCCCTTTGGCTTTGTCCATGGGTCCTTTATACATGATCTTTGATGGCCCTTCCCCTTCTTTCCCCTGTTATTGCCCTCCCCACCCTCTGGTTACTCTTTGTTTCCAAGTCTTTGATTCTATTTTGCTTGATTGTTTGTTTTGTTGATTAGGTTCCACTCACAGGTGATATCCTATGATATTTGTCTTTTACCTCCTGGCTTATTTCACTTAGCGTAGTGCTCTCCAGTTCCATCCATGCTGTTGTGAAGGGTAGGAGTTCCTTCTTTCTTTCTGCTGCATAGTATTCCATTGTGTAAATGTACCACAATTTATTGATCCACACATTTATTGATGGGCACTTAGGTTGCTTCCAGAACTTGGCTATTGTAAATTGTACTGCTATGAACATTGGGGAGCATAGATTCTTTTAAATTGGTGTATCAGGATTCTTAGGGTATAATCCAAGCAGTGGAATTGCTAGGTCAAAATGCAGTTCCATTTATAGGTTTTTTGAGGAAATCCTACACTCTTTTCCACAGTGGCTGCACCAGGCTGCATTCCCAACAATACATACCAGGGTTCCCTTTCTTCCACAACCTCGTCAGCACTTGTTGTTTGTTGATTTGTTTATGATGGCCATTCTGACTGGTGTGAAGTGGTATCTCATTGTGGTTTTAATTTGCATCTCTCTGATGGCTAGTGATGCTGAGCATCCTTTCATATGTCTCTAGGCCCTCTGTATCTCTGGGCCCTTGGAGAAGTGTCTGTTCAGGTGCTTTGTCCATTTTTTAATTGGATTGTTTGGCTTTCTGAAGTGGAGACATGTGAGTTCTTTATATATTTTGGAAGTCAAACCCTTGTCCGAGGTATCATTGGCAAATATGATTTTCCATACGGTTGGTTCCCTTCTCATTTTGCTGATATTTTCTTTAGCCATACAGAAGCTTTTTAATTTGATGAAGTTCATTTGTTTATTCTTTCCTTTATGCCCCTTGCTCTAGGGACATATCCATGAAAACATGGCTGCATGTAATATGCTGATATTAATTTTAGATGTTTGGGTTGCAGAACTGGCTAAGGGTCCAAGGTGATGATATTTCAAAGTTGCAAACAGAGGTTTGTTTTTTAGAAGGACAATTCTGAGCTGGAGCAGTGACCAGTGCCCTGGTGAAGCAGAGACCAGTGTGAGGATTGGGGAGCAATTATTTGGTTCTCCTTTTGGATCTGGCTAATGTTTAATGTGGACAACAAGGGAGCATTAGGGATAAAGTTAGGCCATGCTGGGAATCTTGTTTTCATATTTATTTTATTAGATGTGAAAGGTAAGCAACTGTTAATATATACAGTTTTAAGAATAAAGAAAACATGCATTAATATTCCATTTGTATAGTTCTGATTATTTTTAAACAAAGACTTCTTTCCTGGTTTAATACAGTAAACGTTAAAGCTTGTCACTCAGCATACCTTTTGGAAATGCAAACATCTCTTTCATCTATTAACGACTATTATTAAAGCACATGTTTTCTGAAAGACCTGTAATTACGTTCCTTAATAAACATACCATAGTAACCGTTAGCTTTGACAGATAAACCATGGCAAGACAGGGGTTTGCTTCCATTTTTCTTTCCCTTTAGTTTATACTCCCTCCGATAAACCCTTCAATACCATTTGTGTGAGCATGTGTGTGCATGTGTGAGCACATGTGAGCATATGTGTGTGCATGTGTGAGCATGTGTGTGCACATGCGCTCTCTGCACGAAATATGGTCAAGGCAGCAAGAGAGCAGTGGGCTTTCAGGACATTGAGTTGCAGAGCAATAGTCTGACAACAAGCTGGGAGATTTCCACTTCCTATGTCGCTCTTCTCCTTTCTCTCCCATCCCTCTCCTCTGCCCCTGCACCGTTCTCTGCCGACGGGCAAGGGGATGAGATGGAAAGTGTGAAGGAGAACAGCCAGAAAAAGAACAAGGGACAGATGTCCCAATGGTCTGCTGAGGAGGAAAGGCGGCCTCCTCCGCTATGGCATTTAGGCAGGTGGGTAGTTGAGAACCGAGATGATTTTACACTGATAATTTGTACATTTTCTTTACTATCCTAACACAAAATCAGCTGCAATGATCAGCATGAGTACTGAGCCGTAGCTTTCACACAGTAGGCCATGGAGAAAATCAAGCAGTGAGGGGCCAATCTTGGAAACTGTAAAGTGGCTGGACATCCAGGGTTGACTCAACCGCAGGCTACTGGAAGAATTTCAGGCAAGCAGAGAGTATGGAAATCTAGCATACATAATCGTGTTTGCAGGGTTAGGGGAAGGTCAACAAGAGCTATGAAGTGGGCCTAACAGCAAGAGTCAGCAGCATAGTGAAGGGGAGATGGAAACAGTGATGAGGAGATTGGAGTAATAGAGTAAGCCGAACTAGGGTCCGTGGCACTTGGTCAAGGTCAGGCACAAGGAAGAGGGGAGGAACCAAGCAACTAGAAAAGGGTACAGTAACTTGAGAGGATGCCACTTGTGTAGGACTGCAAAGGTGTGAAGTCGGTGTTACACTGAACTGTCTGTTCCGATGAAACCAGGGCTTGGCTAGGAACTGTCTGTTCCGATGAAACCAGGGCTTGGCTAGGGACGCTATTTGGGTCTGACCTGATACAGAACTGAGTCTGCAGCTGGGAGCTAAGAGACCCAGCTTTAGGTGAGGGATCAAAATGAGGACAGGTAGTCTAGTAGGTTGTTATGACCAGAGGATCTTTTAAAAAGAATCGAGTATGAGAGAAAAGTGATTCTTTCAGCTATTGAATAATTACCTGGTAGCAGAAGAGTGGTTTTGTTTGTTTGTTTGTTTGTTCCTTGTTTTTTCAGGGAATGGTGCCGGGCAGTGCAGAGAATTATTTCTGGGAAGAAGAGACTTGCATTTTTATCTCAGAACATATTAAGACATTTTTTGTCCCTGACATCTGTAATATCTAATGCTGCTTAACCTAGTAGAGAACTTTTGGTTTGTTCATTCGTTCATTCACTCATTCACTATTCATTCACTAACTCATTCATTCACACAGCAGCTATTTATTGTGTTGACCTTAAATTATATCTTATGAACGAGGCAAGTGCTATGTAATCTTAGGAAACTCGGATGAGTATTTAAAAGGAAAACCTGTTTTTTCTCTTTGCCTTGATACATTATTTTTTATGTTGTAAATTTTTGTGAATTTCAAAATACATGAAAGAAGGTCATGAGATTTATTTAAAGAGCAAGATTAGGATTTTTAAAAGTTTGAAAAACTACCTTCAACTTATAGTTTCAAATTTGGTAAGCAAAAAAAACTGAAGGTTGTAAAATTTGACTCCATTTCATGACAAAATGTATTTTGAGAAGTTCTGATTCACCTTAAAAATTGCAGTTATAGTGGATGGTGTGAATTTGTCAAAACTCATTAAACTGTACATATGTAAAGTATGAATTTATTACAGGTAAATTATATCTAAATAATCTGACTTTAAATATTCCCTTGAGTCAAAATTTTTCAATTTTGGAAATTTTATACAGGCTGACTCCCATGAGATTTTCAGAAACGAGAAACAAAGATGGGTTATCTAGCATCTTGCTGGTTCCAAGGACCAGAAAGCACCCCTTTATGAGCCTTTTTTTGAGAACCTTGTTCTTCTCTTCTTTATACAGCTGCTTACACACATAAATGAGCATATATGATTGAATGAATGAATGAATGTGTATATTCATCCTTCTGTGTATTTATGTTTATAAAAATACTGGTTATGTTTTATGTTTTAGTAAAGTTATTTAGTGGTAAATTTGTTAATAAAATTGAGTTCCAAGATGTACAGAGACTTAAATAACATTGTTTTTTACTCTCTGGTCTTTAGTAAAGCAGACCCTATAGTGGAATAATATCTGAACTCTCTATAAGGTAGTTTTGCATTTGTTTCTATTTTTCTGAGGAAGTCTACTCAGTGTATATCATGAAAAAAATGTTGATTCGAAAGTTAGAAAGACTTCCCTGATAAACTGCCTTGACTTTAAGCCATAATGTGGAACTACTTGCTAGCCACAATTTTATTATTTATCTATTTGCTTGCTTATTGTCTATTTTCCTTCTCAGAAGGTAAATGGAGACTATACCTGTGTACCTTTGTATGCTTGGATCCTGGCACAGGTGTTCAATTAATATTTCTAATATGAATGAATGAATGAGTAAGCCATTTTTTGAAACTAATTTTGAAAATAAAAACTGACCTATTTAGGTTTCTATTTATTCTTTGTTGTTTTGGGTAACATATTTTTTTCAGGACATATTTTTATTTCAACAAAGTTTACAAATTCCTTTGGTGATATACCAGACACATGAATTAGTACCTGGGTAACTTTTTAGCAGCTTTCATAAGAGTGTATGTTTGAAAGATCATCGTTTTAGTGCCCAAAGTCATTTTTAAAAAGGGTAATCTCGTTTACTGAGTATACAGTATGAGAAACTTTTTTAGGATATTACATTATTTAGATTATTTTATGTATCTCTTTTCTGTCTAATCTGTTGATGAATGAGGGAGATATAATAAAGTCCCCTAAATAGTTGACATATATATAGATGATGTCCTGTCAGATCTATATATGTTTGTGTTTTTATATCATCATTATGGATTGTATCTTTTATCAATGTTAAGTGACCTATGTTACCAGTCCTATTTTCTTAATGTAATTGCTAATTATGTAAAATTAGTGCTGTCAACTTTATTTCATTCATTTTTCATATGTATAATGTTTTTATTTATATTTCATATGCAAATAATTATTAAATATGTCCTAAGTTTGTCTGCTGTGCAAGAATCTGGGTGTAGAGCAGTAAACAATACAGGAATTTGCTTCTGAATTCTGATAAATATTTACCTGCCTTTTTTTTTCTTAACATCTCTCTATTGAGTTTCTTATAAATAAAAAATGCATAAATTTTGTTGTGTGCCTGCTTTCTTTAGCCCAGTCTGTAAAGTCTTGTTTCTGAATAAGCTGTTTAAATCCCTTAAATTCATTCTTCTGTCATGTTGGTTTCTCTTTTTATCCAGTCATACACAGTGTCGACTTTAGTTTCTAACTTCTGCTTTTTGAAGTGTTTCCTTGCCTGTTTTAGTCTCCAGTAAATTAGGAAGCTTACAGCTTCTTTCTCATTCTACTGGGAGTTACCCTGACAGCTGTAAAACATTATTTAATGTATTTTTTCATCAAATAAAAATGATATAGTTTATGCATTTCATCTTTCATTATAAAAGATATTGTACTTTATTAGTAGTAAATTGCTCTTTTATCAGTAAATTCTTATTTATTATAAAATATGCACCTTCATTTTCAAAAATTTTAATTTAATTATTGTTTTTCACCACAAATCCACATTTATAGCAACTATTTGACTTTATCCTATATTTAATTTGATTCAGTGCTCAACAATAATCTGTTTTACTTTTTTTACCAAGGCTCACTGCCTTGAAATTTCCCAAATCTGCATTCTTAATTTTGATTCATATTTTGTTGAGACTGCCAAATATTTTTCAATATATCTTTTCAAGACATTTATTATGAATTCTGAGTTTTCTGAGATGTTGAGTAGCTTAGCCTGTCTTTTTTCTGACCTTTATATGTGAATGATACTTGGCAGAATAAGGGTCTAATTTATAATTCTTTCCTCTGACAATTCTTTAGTTGGTACTTCATTTTACTCAAATTTATTGTTGGAAAGGGAAGCATGGCTTCTTGTCTTTGATTACAACTGATATTTTCCCCTGCCAAAGTTTTTCTTTTTTAGATTGTTGGTTTAGCTTAGTGTTGTTTTATTTGAAACTTACTTTCAGAGAATTCCTTTGCTACACATTTCTAATGAATTAGATACCTCCCCTTCGCCAGCGTGCAGTCCGTGCAGTGTTTGTAGTTGTCTTTGTTGTGGTGATCATTTTTGCTGGATTTTATATTTGTTTATTTGCTTGTTCGTTTTCAGTTCAGGAAAAAATTTCTTAATTTGTGTCTTTGATTTTTGTTTTACTTCACCTATACATGTTTTCTACGGGACTAATAGCCTTTAAGTCTGATAACCCCCATGCCTCCATTCTCTCAACCTTGCCCTGCACTCTGGGAACGAGCATGCATGCCACAGGCCCCATCACCAGTCTGGTTTTATTGACAGCTAACATTTATTGGTTTAAAACTTTACAACCATTAATTATTGAATCCTCCTCATATGCTGAGGATATTGTTATTATTTCCCCATTGCATAGATGAGGAAAGAGAGACTAAACATCTTTTATAATCTTCCCAATACCGCACGACTAGTAAGAGTTGAAATAAGCTCCCAAGTCCATGTTCTTGAACCTGGGCTGTGTAACTTCTGAAGTGCAAGTCTGGCTTTTCACCGTCTATGATACAAAGTTTAATTGTGCTATGAATGTTGATTGTATAAGTTTTATATGATCCTTCCTTTGCCCAAGCCTCTGTGATTCAGTCTTTAAATTATTAGGCTGCCTTATTTTTTCCCCATCCTGATGTGTTCTTTCTCCATAGCATCTTAATTCTTCTTCCTGGGAATCACATTTGTAACCTTCTTGTATCCTAAAAATTACTTTAATTCCTATAGCATGTCCTCCCTCCCTGTCCCCAAGAGATGTCCTTTCTCTCCTCAAATACTGTTTCCTTTCTGTTGAGTATTTCTGAGTGATCTTAGGCTCATGTTGCTCGTACTGCAATTGATGGTTCCTCTTTATTTTCTAAAGGTGAGAGATCTGCCAGATTACTTTCTAACATACAGAGTATGTGAATTGTATGGACGGAATTCTCTGGCTCCCTGTGCACTGGTGTAACCTGATTTTCACACTTCCTGTTGGAGGGCGGTGGGGGGAGGTGTAAACAGTTCTTGGACCTGCTTCCTTCAGATGTCATTTAATGTGCCTGCTGGACCGATATGGGGTTTTCTACCCACATGGCTTGTTTCTGAGAAATTTAAACCAACAGATGACAAGAAAAACGACAGACTTTTGTCTCATCTCCAAATCTAAATGCCTTTACTTCTCTTTATATATATCTCCTATGATAAATCTATCACAGGTATTTTACTTTCTTCCCCTTTTAGTATTTCAGACTTATTAGTGACAGAATCTGAACTAATGTGGAAAAGACTTATATTTATAGAAAGAAGTCATCATATTCTATTTCCCTTCAGAAACTGTGCTTTTCAGAAAGGAGCACAGATAGGTTTTGTAGTTTGTTCATATTCTTTTGTCTGATTCAGGGGGCAAATGGTTAGGTAGATTGCAATGTATTCCCCACTCCTTTCGGTCCTGGGTTCTCTTCCTGGCTGCTGTGTCACGTTGCAGAAGACATTTGAACCCCCACCTCCAATCCAGGCTTTCCTGGTTCTAGGTTGTTGTTAGGTTTATACTAGAATGTTTTGGGCAGTTTCTATTTCTCAGATTTTATAGACTCAAATTCAGTGGGAGCTTTAGAAAACCAAGCTCAAAGAAATTTTATCTAGACTCAAAAACAAAGCTTAGAGATATTAAATAAATTGTAGGTACTAGTGTTGAGCCAGGGCCAGAACCCAGAAATGTCTGATTCCAGTGCCAGGTTGTGTCCGTGTCTGTTTTTGCATTTATAGTATGAAAATCCTTTTTTCTCTATGAAAGACAAAGATACAAGTAATTCACACAAAATTCCATTTTACAATTCAATAATGTTACATTACAGCCCCACACTGCCAGCTTGTCTCATAATTGTTTTGAGTAGGATAGGCCTTAGAGAACCCTTGAACTACTTAAACCATTGCTTTTCATTCTAAAGATTATTGTAAAATTTACCTCGCAAATATATTTTCTAGAATCTATGCTAACATGTTATGGTGTCTACAAGTTGGTTATCCCAACTTTTATCTTATTTTTTCAAAGATTTTGTTGCAGACTGAAATTTTATTTTAGAATTGTGGTTGCATAATGAGACATATTGCAATGGGAGCTCTGTCCCCTAAAATTTTAACCTCTGAAGATTATAAAATGTACTAATGTGGCATGTTGATATTTTACATTCTAGTTGGAAGAACACTGACCAATTTGGAGTTTTTAGAATAGTAACTGCAACCAGGTTAATCTACCCATTTGCACTTTATTTTAATATCAGAAGGTTAAGGTTTCTAATTTGAAACAGAGTGAAAATGGGTAGGTGGAAGTGTTCATTCTGGCAGATCCCATTTATTCTGTGGTTTAAATAAAGCAAAATTGAACCTATAGCTGTTTTTACTACATGCTCTGAAAGTAATTGTTTGTGTATTTTGATAAATAGATTTTTCTATGGGGACCGAGTTCAGTGGAAATGGAGTTACTAATGATAACAAACATTATCTGTTAGTTATCTGAGACCAATGGCATCTAAAAGTTTAAGTGGATACGATGAATTAGTAGTACTCATTCTATCTCTAAGAGCAAATGCAAACTAAACACTTAACGTGTTTTTCCTTTCTCCATGTCTGAGAGAATAAAAAACTGCCCTGAAACCATCGGGTATTATAATTACTCCTTGCATTTTCTTCTTTTTAGAAGCATACCCAAGGAATATATATTAGCCAAAGGGAGAACTAATTTTTCCAAAATTGTCTTAACATGAGACGTATGGGTTAGTGGAAATTCTTGGTCTGGCTAAATTAGAAAATTATTACTAAATTTTTAATTAATGTATTTTTTATCGAACTTGACAATTACAATAGAGAATGTAAAAGCTTGCTGTTATTATTTTGCATTTATATTAGGTATTGTGTTGTTTCAGAATTACATTTTATTAGTCCTTTATGATAGCAAACAGCTATCCAACAGCTCTTTTTAAAATTTCTCTGTGCCTTCCAGCAACTCTGGTTTTATTATAAGACTTTGTCTGAATATTAATATTTTTATTTCCTCAACAGTGCTTTGTCTCTGTAAAATGAAGAAATTGATATTAACTCCCCCCTAAAATATATTTATTTTCTGTGAATCAGCCACAGGATCTCCCTGATCCTTTTATCTTTATCAGAGACTCCTCATTTTCATTCATCTTGCTCTTCTTGCCACCATCAATTCCTTTCTTTTGTCATCTCGCAGATTCTTAGTGGCTTCCCCACTTTGTAAATACCATATTAAAGGAATGAACCATGAAATATATTTATGTGCTCATACAATGTTCTTTATTATCTACCCAGAGGATCGCCATTGTAGATACTAATTTAGTATTGTGCTAGGGAACTAAACTAGAGAAATTTTGATTATACTTAATATATAAGCCTCAGATCAAGAGTAAAAAGAGTTATTTTTTTTATGTTCTAATACATGTAAAAATAAATTTCATTTCTATAACCTGACAACTTCTATGCTGTTCCTAAATTATGAAAATCACAACTGAATACCCATTATGCCAAACTGTATCTGTTTTATTCAAGGGACACTTCTAAACATGCAAAAGTCACTTCTACCTCTTAGCATGTTTTATAGATTTTAAAATGTAATTTTTCTTACAGCGCCTGTGTAATGTCACTGCTTGCAGCTAAGAACATTAGGTTATTTTCACAGCAATGTTTAAGTCACCAACATTCTCATCTTTGTTTTTGCTCGTGTAAAAAAGGATATAGAGGTCAACAGAATGATGTCCCCTCAAAGATGTTGCTGTGCTCCTCTCATTGCTGTAGCTCAGTGGATTGAGCACCAGCCTGCGAACCAGAAGGTCATCAGTTCGATTCCCAGTCAGGGCACAGGCCTGTGTTGCAGGCCAAGTCCCCCGTTGGGGGCATGCAAGTGACAACCAATCTAGGTTTCTCTCACACATCAGTGTTTTTCTCCCTCTCTTTCTCCCTTCCTCCCCCTCTCTCTATAAATGAATAAAATCTTAGGGAAAAAGAAAAGATGCTCATGTGCTAATCACTGGAACTTGGGAAGGTTACTTCATAGAGCAAAAGGGATTTTGCAGATGTGATTAAGGGTCTTGAGATGGGGAAATTATTCTGGATCATCTGAGTGAGCCCAAGTGAGAGAGAGGGAGGCAGGAGGGTCTCAGGAGATGTGATGAAGAAAAGCCTCAGAGTCAGAGCGACGTTTGAAGGTGCTGCACTGCTGGCCCTGGAGGTGCAGGGAGGGTTCCCGAGCCAGGGAATAGAGGCGCCCTCTAAAGCTGGAAAGGGCAAGACCCCTGCACCCTCCAGAAGGAGCCAGTCCTGGCGACATTTTAACTTTAGCCCAGAGAAACCTTTTTAAATTTCTGACCTCCAGAACCATGAGAACAGTTGTTAAGTCACGGAGTTTGTGGCAATTTGTTACACCAGCAATAGGAAATAACACAGATATCTACAACCCTTGAATAGTTTCTGTAGTCTCAGCCCCCGTTAGTGATTGGCTGTGGGCAGTTTTTGCTTCTCTGAAAGGAGTGCTGTCCAAGGGCGCTGAAGAAGCCACAGCTCCTGGAAGAGGGAAGAACACCAGTGGCCCAAAGGCCAAGTCCATTTAGTTGGAGTCTGCCTGTTTGAGAATCTATGATGATCTGGAAGCAGCCAGATCATCATAGATTCTGGATCCATCCTCCTTACCTAGTAGTGTGAACTGTCTGTATAAAGGTGGTGGAAATACGGATGTTGAGTATCCAACCATTCTGGGCTTGAAAGTTAGTAATTTTTAAACATATAACAAGGTCATGACTATGTGCCAACTGATGGGTTCTGTTGACAAGTATGTGGTCTGCATATAGCATATTTTTGAGCTTGTACAAATGTTTCACCAACACATTACCAAAGTTTAAAATTATTGGGTCATTTGATTGTGTCTTATTTGCTAGGGCAGGTCCACATTTTAGGTTTTAACTCTATTGATGCATGGGTCACCGGCCAGCAGTGATCACGGAACACTGCGGATGGCTCGACGATAACATGCGAGAAAAAACATGCACAGAGACAGACTAGTTTCTGTGGAGAAGTAGGGACGGAATGGCCACCCCTTCTAGTGGGGAGTGCACCGATCTACCGTCCAAACCTGCTTTTATTGGGCTCCTTTTGCATAATAGTTCAGGTAAAGTGCAGTACTCATTACGAGGAAGTAAGGAACCATAGCAAACAAGGAAGTCTGAGGGTCTATTTTGAGTCAGGGTCAAAGAGCTGTAAGACTTTGAGAATCAAACTAACTTCCTCCTTGGACCCTTCTCATTCATCTTAGAGCATTCTAAACAAAGGCAGTTTCACAGTAATTTACATGTTCTTTCTTAGGCCTCATCACCTGGGGAATCCGCACTTCTCAGCACAGAGCTGCACCACCCTGTCATTGTTTCAGGCTTAGGTGGAGCAAGGGAACTAAGGCAACCAAGAGATAAGGGTATTTTCTCCCAGACGACGACGAGAACTCAGGCTATGTCAAAGCTGAGGAGCGAGGGTCCATCACCCCCCTTTTGCTGCAGCCCCCAAAGTCCTTCTTTTGGGGGGCCTCCCAAGTGATCGTGCCTGTCTTAGGTCATTCCCCCCTTGGGGAATCTTACCCGTCTTTGGCTAACCGACCAAGCTTTGGGGTTCAGTTATGAATGAAGCAGCGCTCCTGCCAGGGAGATAAGCTTTTGTCTCCTTGCTGGCTTACGGCTCCAAGGGAGTTCCCTTAGCCTTAGCCTAGGTGGGGGTTACAGCTTCTGATATCAGGCAGGGTGGTTCCTAAGACTCTATAGCCATGCAGTTTTCAGTGCCAAATGGAACATGAGGATGTGTTCAGCCGACAGAAGGCACAATAACTACCATTCATATAAAAACAGGAACTTCGGAGCTCCAGTGTTGGCACTGGTTAGTGTGTGGTACTTGTAAAAACGTAGGAATATCTTTACATCATGGAGTGTAGGGTTAGTGGACTCTCTTAAGAAAATCATTATGCAATCTGATTCCTTTTTCTTTTCTGATCTGTTATCGTTCGTGTGTTGCTGTATTTTCAGGCATCATATCCATAACAGGTAGGAAAATAAAGAGGCAAAGGGCAAAAGTCAAAGGGCTAGAAGCTTTGTTTTTATCCCTGCCTTTAGGAAAATTGTCATTCCCAACAATGTCAGCCTGTTTCTCAGTGAGCATCAGAACTATGCCACATGGTTACTGTCAAGATAGTATAGGAAAGTATTTTAGCTTTCTAGGGAAAATAGTGAAAAAAGAAAGAGAAACGACATCGTGAATGATTAGGGGAGCCAATCCTCAGAAACTGAGAAGTATGAGTTTTAGTAAGTGATTACTGTAAGATGGATTGGTTAAATCCACTCCAGATAACACAATTCTTCAACTGGCATCCTATTTGAAACACTGAACCACCTAGTGCTTCTGTAGGGAGACTTGGAGAATGGTTACCAGACTTACTATTAGTTGAGTCTTTTGCTCTTATTCTTCAGTTCAAAAAAGAAAATACTACCATGTAGAATTTTAATGGTTATTAATGTATTCTTTTGCTTTCCATATATATGATGAAATATTTTTCATGATTTTTCCCACTCATAACGCCTAAGGAAATGTCCACTGTCTTAATAGAATTTCCTTACCAAGATCTTAGACATAAAAATGGTTTAAAATAAAGGATCCTTAGCACTTATTGTCGCAAAATTCTATAACATCTCTCACGTGCAGTATCTAGCCAAAACCAACAATTCTAACATGAGATCTTTTTTTGTTATGTATTGCAAGTTTCCTTAAGAGAGAACATATTTCACCACCTAGAATGTAACATTATTGTCGCTCAGCGGTAAAGTTGATGTGTACAGTATGTGGCGTGCATCCAACCGTTATCATCCATCACCAAAATTTCAGGGGTTGATTATATTACAGTACAGTCCCGTAGTAGAAAATTACCCACTTTCTCATGAGCTACCATTTACAACATCTTTTTTTTTAAGTGAAATTGGTGACTTCTTGCTAACAGCTGCAGGAAGGAGAAGAGGAGGAGGAAGTGGAGGGGGGAGGCCCTTCCTATAATGAAAAGGAAGAAAAAGAAAATGTAGGAAACAATCATTTAAATTGGCTATATCTCTAAAGAGAAATCCACATGCTCCACAAGCTTTCTATATTCCAGCTTTATAGTGGCTCTGGGGTTTCCTGAGAGCTTCTAAACAAGCCGTTTATGAGAGACCACATATTTTTGTTGTTTCACATTTGGATGATCTCAACACTTAGCAATTATAAATGCAGATTAAAATATTGATAGGAAATTTAGTAGAGAAGGAATTTATATTTTTAATCACTAAGCTTTAATAACAATGATATTAGGCAGCCATCTATTACTCAGTGAAGAAAAGAACTGCAGCAATTGCCTTGACCATTGAGACAAAACCATCCAGAGGATTTTACCCAGTTGAGTTAGCTGCATACTGGACAAGAGGCCTGAAAGTGGTGGTGTTTGTTAAGGAGGCACTGGGCTACTCAAACCGAAATGGAAACTTTTTTTTCCCCAGTCTGTGACAAACTTTTGGATTGTCTTTCTTTTTGGGAAGAAGTCATTTAAGAGGTACATGAGAAATAAAACAGTGATTGTTTGACTTTGGAATATTACCTCAATTTTTAGAAAGTTTGGTCAGTGTTCACTAATTCGGGAATGTAAACTAATCAATTTAAGGCAGAGTAAGATGAATTCCGTACGTGTCTATAATAAACACCCTGGAGGTTCACATGTGGAAGAGGGAAACCAGCTAGAGGAAAGCAAGAAAGGCTTCTGGGAAGAGGCTGTCTTTGGAATAGGGTATCTAAGTCTCAAATAGAGCTAGGATGGGTCAGTGGAAATTGGGATACGATGCTGTGTGTCTTAAGGCTTAGTGACGGCAGAAGCAAAACAGTAACATTGAAAGATACACTGTCTGTATTACTGAGCATGTTTGTAGATCAGAGAACAGTGGAGTTCCGTAGAAAAATCCTGGAAACTAAGACCAGGCACTGTAATAACAGTCATTACAAATAAATAAAGATGTGCTGAGGCCCAAGCACATAGTAGGTCCTCAAAAGTTTCTCAGTCTGAAAGCATACCCTTTGGTAAGATCTCAAATAGACTTAATGACTCCAATGAAGTTCATTTACTGCCAACTAGTTTGCCTAGGTATGTAACATTTCTATTTATTCCTTCAGTGAAAAGAGAGTTTTCTCATTAATGGCCTGGGTTGTTTTTTTTTTTTTTTGATTGCCCTGAAAAAGATGAGAGAGAGAAAGACAGAGAGACAAAGGAACAAAGAGAGAGAGAGAGAGAGAGACTTTTTGTTTTGTTCCACCCCTCCCCCAAAATGGCTTGAGTATGACAGTTGTGAATGAGAGGATAAGAGCAATAGGCAGGTGAAGGCAGGCGAAGGTTGGTGAGATTGTTTGTTCTCTGCTCTTGGTGGGATGCTGACGGGACACAAGACCATTCTAGGTCTTTGGTCTGCCTAATTGCTTTCTATTTGCCTAATGGGTATATGAATGCTACTTTTTTTTCTGAAGAAATCTCTGTAATAAAATGAGTAAAATAATCAGTTTAATGGAAATAGACTTAAAATTTGAAAATCATTTCATTGTAATAATAATTTGCAATAATTTAACATCATTCTTCTCATGCCTACAGCTTTGACTTAATTCTTGAGGTTTTTTTAAGGTTTCATTACTTCTCAAGTTTGAAGTTACATTTTTAAGTTAATGAAATATAAGGGAGCTTATTTGGTTATTGAAGATTACCTTTTTACATACAGAGAATACCCTTTCTTGTGAACTGTAATTAGCTATGTTCATCGTGTCAAATTAAACAGGCATTATTAGTCCTTCAAGCCCTATAATAAATTTTGTACATTACTGTTTTGGGGCTTTTGCTTAGTGTCATGAATATTTATATAACCATAATCTAAGGTATAAGAAAATCATTTCTCTCAGTCTCTACATTCTTTAAGATATACTTTTTTTCATAACAAAAGAAACAAAGAATACTGTAATGGAAAAAATGGGATGAGATGTTTATAGTAAGTGATTTTTTAATTTATAATGAAGCGCTCTTTTTCATGTTTATAGTCTTGTAAACTAGGTCTGTATCATGTGACCTTTTTGTTAAGGTTACTGAAACATGAGAGCATCATAATACTCCATATAACACATGAATTAATAATTCCATATTTTGAATAATTTTGTTGTGAAGATTATAAATGTATTTCTTTTTTGAATTTATAAAGTTCTAGAATCTTATGAAATGTAATTCTTTCACATGGAGAAGCATCTGCTGGGTTTAGTAATACAGGCAAGAGACTACGAACTTAATAATATTATTATTGTCATACATGTATTTTGTATAATTTGAAAATGACTTATTTTCTTGGCAATAGTCTCACAGCTTTTTGTGTTTTTGGTCTTTTGGTTTTTTTTGTTTGTTTGTTTTGCTTCTTTTTTTATGATTCGTTTAATAGTAAGAAACAAAATGTCTGTATTTTTTACCAAAAGAAATCATGTATACAATTTGTATATAAGCATTCAGTTCGATTTCCACTTCCAATTCCAATTCCATTTCCATCTTGCCACTTAGGTAAGTTTACTAAGAAGTAAATTCTTAAAAATAGGAGGTGAGTATGTTAGGTGTATTGCATTGCTTGCCAAAATTTTATTTTGTTAACATGTAAAACTAGATATTGTGGATCTTCAGTGCATTAAAAAATGAGTTGTTAGTGTATTATGTTATCTGCTTTTGTATATGAATTTTCATTGAATAAGTAGACATTTCCCTGATTTTAACATATACATTTTCTGTGTTTCCAGAAAAAGTTGAAAGGCAAAACTAATTTCCTGAAAAATAGTTCCTAAGCAACTTGAGTATTATTAGAAATGGTTCTGTAGAAGAACATCACCAGTTTTGACCACTGTCCTGCTCAAAACAGTGATTCTCGTGATGAGCTGAGACAGAGATAGATGATGTATTATTGCTGGGAGAAGCAGTGGAAAACCAACAATTCTGTGTTACATGCAGGAAGAAAAGTACTGATAAATTGTTTTGGATCTTTTATAGCCTTTGCCTATAACCCAACTCAGGAAATCTATAGAGATGGTTCTTTAGGTAGTTTCCTGTGAAGAAAGGGTCCATCAATCACTGCTCTCCATTAGAGTTTATATTTCCAGTGACATAAAGAGACTGAACACCAGGAGATGACCACCTGAGCTTTTGGGTTTTTTTAGTCCCTGCTAAACACTATTCTATATCTAGAATAACACTGTTCAATAATTTTGAAGGATTCAGATATTAAAGAAATCAAAGAGATGTTTAAACCCAATTAAGTGCCTTAAAAGTAGAAAAATATTTTTTTCCTGAAATTTAAAATTTTCAAGTTGATTTATAAGTGTAGAAATAATGACAAAATAATAACTGACATTTAATTGAGCACCTAATATGTAACAGGTGCTTTCATAAGTGCTTGTTATGTGATTTAATTTAAATTAGATTTCATTTCCCAGCATCCATTTTCTATAAGTGAGGAAACAAGCTGCAGATCAGTAACTCAGGTGATTCATTCAGAGTAGGAGATACTATTTTAAAGTCTTAAGAGAATTATGAAAGGAAAAGCATTGTTTCTTATATATCTAAAGAAACCTTATTTTATAAGCAATTTCTGGTAATTATTTTAGAGTTTAATGTTGTATATTGTTTGAGAAATTGATTCATGGAACTCATCACTTAGAACCCCACAATGTGGGTTTACCAATCCATGCACTTGGCCCACATTAGACCATCCACAGGTCTGCAAAACCACAGTAAACCTAGAAGTTCAAGGAATATTAGGAGCTAACCAAAGCTGCTAGGCTCAAATTCAGAATGCCCCAACGTTATGTAAACCATGTTATTTTAGTCTTCCAATCACTACTGCTTGTCTCTTTCTCAAGATCCAGAATTTAGAGAGCTAATAAATATACACTTTTTCCTTGATCAGGTCAAGTATCCATTGGGAGCTAAACATTGAACTCAGAAAGATGGAGATAAAATAGTAGCTTCTACTGATAGCAGCTATATTAGTAGAATATTTCAATATGTTGCCACAGTGGGCTTTCCACCAGTCCACTCTTGCACACATGTTCTAACACTGTGGAGCTCAGATATGCTGCATAATTGTTGGCCTATCACACTGGAGCCTATTGCTGCAATACACAACACAGAAAACCTGAAAATGTACTTACTGCAGGCAAGCTGAACCAGAGAAGAGACAGCAGGCAGAAGTAGGTGAGCATTGCAAGTCCCTGGCTTTACTCCACAAGTGAAGTACAGCCGTGCAGATAAGTTTTTTCCTGCGTCCTCAGGAGTGAGTGATGGGGTGGAGGGAGGCCAGGGTCGCAACCTTTAAAGGAAATCCCACAATAAAAAAACACAAGGCCTTGTGAGAGGCTTTCCTCTAACAGTCTTTTATACTTATAATCATATTAACATATGAAAATTATAATAATTTTAATTATTTTAGAGCCATTCGTTAAAGTTGTAGATTGTTCATGGTTCAGAACGGCAGGTTGTGTGTGTGGCAGTGATACAGGAACTGAGAAAGCTAAAATCTAAAGGTCAAGGAGCTAGTTGCCTTCTAATTGCTGTCAGAGAACAGAGGATCTGGACAGGGAACACTCATTTTGCATAGAGATTTCCTACTTCTCTTGACATTTCCAACAACTCAGTAGCATGACCAAATGAAGCTGAATGAATGGATGGGAAAAGTGGGTGAGGGGGATGTCTGATGCTAAAGATCTGTCTCAGCTTAATTAATCTTCAAAGAGCTGATGGAAAAGATGAAGTCAAAGAGGAAAAACAAAATTAGAAGGAAATTATTATCATTGAGAAAGAGGAACTATACTTGATAGAAGGAACAAAAATAGTGATTTTAGTCATCTTTCTAACAAGCCTGTCAGGAATTAGAGCAAAATGTTTTGAAATTTCTAACAGGTAAAATATTAGGTCAAAGAAAATAAGTTTTAAAAATATCATTTTATATAATATTAGTAGTATTTATCTGTTTTCAGAAGACAAAATTAAATGCCTCTACAAATTCAAAAACACAGAAAAGGTATTTTATAGTATCCTTGTTTTATTGATTAGTGAAATCTTAAAATCAGAGTAAATAGTCAAAAAATACTAAATGATCATGGATACAATTGAGGCCCTAAGAAACATAGTTTTTAAAAAATTATTTTTAACCATTCAAAGCTATAGCAGGTTTTTTTTTATTATCTTTAGTAATTAAAGGAAGCAATGTCATAAACAGTAAATGTTTTTGAAAAGATACCTAGGTTTCGTTCACCTAGGTGAACGAAAAATTCCCAATTAAGGTTACCATAGGATAATAAAATAATTTCACCTACATAGCAACGAAGCCCCAAAATATAAAGTAGCATTGGAAAGTGAATCTGGAAATAAATGCTTTTCACAATGCACGTATAACGTGGTACTGATCCAAATGGGCAGTCCCTCTGGTCGCATCCAGTGAGTGTGCCTCAAAAGCTGAGTTACGCAGTAGCTTATATACACTTTCTCTTGTGCAAACCATCTTAAAAACAAGTGCATGTGGAAAAATGTTTTAAAATTCTTAATATTTTATTTTATTCTTGGTACTTAATAGATTCTAAACATAGGAGCATAAAATTTAATGATAATTTCAAAGTAATATATAGCAAGAGCATTTTATTTAAATAGCAGTAAATGGGGGAAATATGAACAGCACATTTTCCTGATTCTGAAAAAGTAGTATCTCAAAGGATACAAAGTATTATATAATAATGTGTATGTATCAGTTAGCTTTTTAAAATCTTTATTATGTAAAAAAATCCACAAACCAACGGTGCTATGTAACAATGAGTACTTAATGCTCAGACACCAGAGGTAGTTACTTAGGCAAGTCCACTGCTAGGCAAGCCGGGCTGGATGGGGGTTCCTCTGGTCTTGACTAAACTGTCCCTGTGTGGGTGAGCTCATTTTTGTATGTGGTGAAACTCAGGACAATGTTGACACTGGTCCATGCGTCTCTTGTGCCCTGCCAGGATAGGGAAGGTACCTCCATCTCATGACAATGACAGAGGGCAAAAGAGAGGGAAAACCTGATCAAGAAAACACTCTTCGGGACTCGGAAGTGTGCCGCATTTCCCAGCATCTCCTGGCTGATGCAATTCACAGGGCAAGGCCTATGTTCAGAGCTGGGAAAGCTGCTACAAAGTTACTCTGCAGAGGGGCTGAAAACAGAAACTGGCAGTAGAGAAAACGGCAGTCCTTTCCAAAGCTGACGTTTTTTTATAGTATATTTCAGAAGAGAAATAAATGAAAAATTGGTGAAAGAGGTGAAGGATTAAGAAGTACAAGTTAGAAATTACAAAATACTAACGGGGCTAGTGACAGAATGCCAGTGGGGGGTGTGAAGCACAGCATAAGGAATGCTGTCAGTAATGCCGCTGTAACTGTGTGGCGCCAGGTTGTAAGGTGTGGCATGCGTGTATGTGTGTCCGTGTGGGTATGATCGTGACATCTGAAATCCTTTCTATTTTTGTCAAACTAATAACATTTATGTTACAACAAAATAATTTCCTTCTGGCAAAAAATGTTCTAGAATAAGAATGATTTTTATTCATACAGCTGCAACATTGTGTGCAAATTGTCAGTGCTTAAGTTTACCCAAAACGAACTAAAGAAGTAGTTCCCACGATTATCTGCCCCATCATTCTTTTTTCCCAGTTTGAGCGTTGCTTTAATGCACCAGCAACATTGATAAAGATGTGGGCGAGGGGCCAGGGGGAGCAGCTGATCTGTTGAATAAGAGGATGGGAAAATACCAAGTAGAGTTTAAATGAAGTAAATGAAGTTACTAAATCAGGTGAAAGTGTACAGGTCATTGAAACCGTATACTGAGAAGAGGTAAAACAAAGTACACAAGCTCAGAGAACCAGAGACTCCTGTGCGTTCTTATCCCTACACCAGTGAGGCGAAAGGAGGACAACAGGGCGCAGTGGCTGTTGAAACAAACAGGGGAAGGGGCTGGTAAACACGGCACCTCACACCGCCTGTCCTGGTCGCCCTGGCAGGGGCACGTCCTCTTTGTTAAATCGTAAACCCGCGCACACGCACACAATGCAAAGAGTAACGGGAGGCAGAGCCACGTGATACAGGGGAAGCCTTGAGTGATTTTCGAGGTGTCTGCACTGCAGATACCAGACGCTGCAATACAGGAAAGCAATGTGAGTTATTTATAAAAGGAGGGTTGATTGAGCTCTGTACTTGAAAGTATTGGCAATGGTGCCTGCCTTTTATTTCTCCCACTGAGTTTCACAGAACTCAGGGTAGATAAGAAAGCATCAGATTAAATATATGTGTTTCTGTTGTGATTGTATTGTGCAACTGGGGCGTGATGATGTGAACTCATTGTCTTAGCACATTTTAATATGCAAATTGAGACTCAAGATGATTTCGATAACATGATGATTTCAATATGCTTCTCTTAAATTCCAAAACTTAGTTTTTAAGAAGGAAATCTTACCTTTTATGACAGCAGGGAGAGAACATTAGGCTAAGTGAAATAAGCCTGTCAGAGAAAGACAAGTCACATATGATTTCACTAATATGTGGAATCTAATGAACAAAATGAACTAACAAAATAGAGTCAGACTCATAGATAAAGAACAGGCTGACAGCGCCCTGGTGGGGCGTGGGGGGTGGAGGATCAGGTGTGTGTAGGGATAGAGCCAAAAAAATAAGAAAACAACTCAAGGACACTGACAACAGTGAGGGGGTGGAGGGAGGCGGAGGGAGGTAATGATGGGAGGGATAAATGGTGATGAGGGAGACTTGACTTGGGGTGGTGAACACACAATAGAGAGTACAGATGACGTGATGTAGAATTGTGCACCCAAAACCTGTATAATTTGATTAACCAGTATTATACCAATAAATTCAATAAAAAGGATAAAGTTACTTTTTAGAGAGCGTTGAACTTACAATGAATTTTGGCTTTCTAATTATTCTATCAACTAGGTACCAAAAATAGTCGTCAGAAGTTAAACCTTGTCACAATCATCCCATTGGTTCAGTGGTTTCCCTTAAATTGGGCCAAGGTCAGACAGGAGTCTGTACTACAACGTGCCAGTTGACCTCAATTCCGTATCTTAAATATTAACACTTGCAGTTATTCCAAGATTATATGTTGGTTATATTTCTAAATACCCTCCTGGAAAGAGGTTTTTATGATGGTTCTTACTAGGGGGTGGTTGGAGTTAAACCTAAAACAGCATCCATTCTGTGTCACTGATACACAGAGGAGATGGGAAATGGAACATTTTTATATTCATAACTACACAGAACTCTTGTAAATTGCTGAAACATGAAATAACCAAATAAACTTTTTTATTGAAATGGGTTTCTTAAGAATATAAATGTGTAATGTAACTTTCCAAACTTGTTAAACCGTAAAGAACTACAGCAGTTTCCTAACACGAAGCTCAATCTGTGTAAAACTATGTAGCATAAAATGTTCAGCTGCTAAGGTAGCAGGAAAGTTCCAGGAGATATTTTCATAAATCTGAAAGTAGTTAACCTGTTTGGTTGATCTTCCTCATTCCATTCACCGAAAGAGCGGGCCTGCCTTGCCCAGTCTTTGGAGTTGATCATTTTACTGAGCTCAGTCTCAATATCTCAAATAGTCTTTCACATGTTAGAAAGTTCAACAGCCTCAGGGGAGATGATATTGTTCACACCAGGAATATCCTTTTCTAATTTTTTTAAATGTAGTGAATAACAGAAGAATGAATCAAAGGATACACAATCAGTGTTATCACAATTTTTTTTAATGTGAGGAAACAGAAATATAATAAAGTTAAATGGCTTTTACTCGAGGCCACTGGTCCCCCACTGTTAAGACTTGTCATGTAAAGATAACTGGGAAGTGGCCTGGCTTGTGCATTCACAGAAGTGGAGCTTCCCCTGCCTCCTGAAACAGACACCCAGCTGTGTAGCCCAGGCGATGCTGCATTTGGGAGATTATTAGGTTGCATATTTGCACATGTGTTAACTTCTCATTACTGACATTTGAGTTGAGTGTTGGTAGACAATCTCTATGTTTGTATGTGTAGTTGAGGAAGTTTCTATATTAAAAATATGAATTTACAAATTTCAGTGGAGCACTTACACTAGTACATAGAAAAGGTAACAAAAAATGCCATTACCCTTATTTATAAATGGTTGATTTAATTAATAATAGCTAAAATTTGATGTTATCCAACCTGAAGACTTCCTAGAGAACTGATTACCTTTGGAATTAAGCTAAAACTTTAGTTTAAAAGTATACGTTTGTGCTACCTAATTTGAGAATAAATCAGAAATTTTTGGAAAGTTATGTGGACCTGCTTCTTTACATGGTGCAAGAAAGACCAAACAATTTATATCTTGTTAAGAAGGATTTGGGCTGAGTCTGTAAAATGATAATATGGATGACTGTGGTGGATGTTACCTAGTGTGTGTGCATTTGCTCTTTTAACAAATATTCTTTTTGATTCACAATACCTATTATCTAAGTCACCATGTGAGGCCTCTCCCCACAAAAGAGCAAGAGCAGGGACCCAGTTTTAGCTGCTTCCTACCTTCCTGGTCACCGGGATTAGCACCAGCAGGGAGGTAGAAAGGTGGCAGTGACAGTGTTTATTATACATCCCAGGTTGGAAGAACATCATTTTGGACTGGAAAAATAAGGAGAAATTAGCCTTTGGGACTGCACTCCATAGTATTATTAGTAAATACACCATGAAGGGGTGAAAATGCCCCACCTGTTCAGTGACAATGAGAGGAAGGTGCCACTTTTCCGGATCTGGACAATATATATCCTACTTCAAATAAAATCTACAATATCACAGCTTTTTAACTGAACGTACCAGGAAGTATTAAAATGTCGTGTTTTTACATCTTCTTAGCTGACTTCTGAAAACAAATGAAACCTGATTATCTTATTTTGATGATTTCTAGTTATTTAATTTTGTTCACACACTTGCTTCTGACTTTTGTCCCAATTGTGCATTGCTATTTTTTAAAGCACACTTAATTATTTAATATTTTTTATTGGAGAGAACAACTGTGAGTTGACTCTTCCTGAAAGTAACGGTGAAAATGCTAATAAGCTAAAATGATACCTGTCATACCTAATGAGGAGCTATATGTTAAATGGATCTTAAAGCCATTGTTCTTAGCTTAGTACTGTTTACTCCTAATTAATGTCCTTTTTTTTTTCTCTTGCCTCCAATTTTCTCATCTTCCACACAGAGGCTAGAGAGAGCTTTTAAATAATTATCAGTCATATAGCATTCTCCTACTCAAAACCATTCAATGATCTTAGGATAGAATCCAGTCTTCTTTTCTCAACCTTGGAGGCCCTATGTGATCTGGTCCTTGGCTTCCTTCTGCTCCTCGTTGGTCCTAAAAACAGCCCTCCCTGCCTGCTCTCTGCAGGCACCCTGGCCCCTCCTGTCCCTGGAGTACACCAGCCCCTCTCAGCCTCAGCACTTCCGCAGGTGCAGTCACGTGCGCTTGACCATCCGCCCCTAAATCGTCCTCAGGATGCTTCTTCCTTCTTGCCACTCTGATCTCAGCTAGGATGCCACATCCTCGGCCCTGATTCTTCACCGAATATAACGCTCTTCCCAAAGCATTGTCATATCACTTTATGGTTTTCGTACAGCTGGGTGATTTTGTTTATTTTAATGTTGCTGCTCGTTTCCGCCATTTATATGGAAGCTTCCTGAAAGGGATGCCTCTGACCGTTTCACAGACTGCGCCCCAGGCCTTTGATCCATATTTTCTGAAACAAATCCTGAAGCATTTCCAAATACAACATGAAATTATCAGCTGAGCAACAATATGAGTATATTTGTCCCGGTAAACCCCGGATGTAAAATGTGAGTACGGGCTGTCATTAAGATGAGAGGTCACCAAATGTTCACAGGGCACACATTTTGATATTGATATATTTTCAGCTCACTGTACATCTTCTGTGCTGGAAATAATTAGAGCCTGCGAAGTGAAGGAAACATTCACAATGCCGAAAAACCTGGAGTGAAGACAGGAGTATCTAATTAGTCTTTCTTCTGACAATCTTGTTTTGGATTAATATTCTTCTCTTTGAAAAGTCTAACAGTGGTGCTTATGTCTTCGACTTTGCTGATAATTAATAGTGTTCTCCACACACCTACACACGTTCTCTCCAAAATATTCTCGTGTAATGCCACTACTGGAAAGAACAATTTCAAGTACAGAGGAGAGCTTTTGAAGTATAGATCAGGTGGTCTGGTACAGGGAATGTGCCTAATTATAAAAGAGAGAAAAATCTCTGCTAGGACATAATATTTTATGTAACACACCTAGTATATTGTTTAACCCAACATTTTTTGGGTACATCATCAGGATATGACTTGATTAAGAAGCAGAACTAGCGTTCACCCACATTTTCTTTCTTTGAATCCTTAAGATGTTTTCTGTACTATTTTCACCCCAGTCACAAGCTTATTAACTTTGGAACGAGGTGACAGGGCCTTTGTCTCTGAACCTTGTAATTATAATTAATAGTAAGTTAAAGGGAAGCGGAAAGCTTATATTCAAAGTGTAAAGGAAAATGACTCTGCGGCACTTAGGGCAGGTGCCAGGGAGATATTAAGTAAGAGCTCATTATTCGGACTAATTAAAACTTCAGGGAGACATCTCTGAGAGAGAAAGTCATTCTGTGGTTACAAGAGATGTAACCACAGAAAGTCATTCTGCGGAAAGTCGTCCCGTGGCCTGTTTGAGTTGAGGGCCAAGCTTGAGGAGAGGCACCGTGCCGTCTTCATTTCAGCGGCCCAGGGCCTGCCGAGCAGCGGCCTCCTGGCGGCCCGCAGCTCCTTCGGGGCAGTTGTGTGCGTGAAGGCAGGGGTAGGAGTCAGCGTGTGCACACCGTCCGCTGTCCCTCCGCGTGCATTCCTGAGCACTCTATCATGACAAAAACCCACACAAAGACTTTATGTTAGCTTGTGAAAGTATTATATGTGAGGGCAACAATTTAGTCAAAGGATTTAACATCAAATCAAGCCTGGCAGAGTCCAGGATTTATCAAAACCACATGGGAACATAATTTATCTCTAAGTATCTACAGCTTTAAGTGCTGAACTTACTGTCCATGATCTCTAAAAGAGGCACGTGGGGATTATAGAGGTTAACTGTTTGAAGGGCCAGTTACAATGAAGCACAATAGTGTTGATTAATGTTAATAGCTACCACCTTTTATGGAGAGCTAACCATGTTCAGATATTGTTTCAACCACTTTATGTAGAATAACTTATTTCATCCTTACCACGTCCCAATGGATCACTTTTATTATTCCCTCCTTTTCACAAATAAGGAAACTGAGGCTGAGAGGTTGTGTAATGTAATCAGCTAGTAAGAGTAAGTGGGAAGCTAGTATTCAAATCTCAGCAGGCTAGCATCGGAGGCCTCGTCTCTGTACTATGACAATGTGCACTGAATTTTCACTGTATGTACACCTCTGTTCTAAGTCCTTTTATGTATTAAGGTATTTAATTCTCGGAACAAACCTATGAGATCAATACTATATTCTTCCCATTTTTCAGATGAGGACCCTCTGGCAAAGGATGCCTACCAAGTAAACACTTGAGTCCACACTCTTAAAATACTAGTCTACTGCATGCAGTGCACAGGATTTAAAACAGGCTGTAGGAAAAGTAGGGCCCAAAAGGCCAAACCTGGCCCACCACCTGCTTTTATAAATGAAGTTGTACCAGAACACAGCCTTGTCCATTTCATTTCTGTTTTGTCTGTTGCTGCGTTCAGGCTACAATGGCAGATTCGAGTAGTCACAATAGAGACCACGTGACCCACAATTTTACTGTGCAGCCCTTTACAGAAAATGTTTGCCAACCTCTGCTTTAAAACATAAGTACTCCTTTCTCAATCATCTTTGATCCATCCCTCCAGCACTCGGAAACTAGCCGTGCTACCTAATAGAAACCAGCAAGTGACAATAGTTATAACCTTTCATACATCCTTAGAAAATGACAAAAGAAAAAGTTCAGTTTTTTAGAATCTTTAAGATGCATCTCAATAAATCTCCTAGCCAGAAATAAGACATTTGGCTTAGCTTTTGCTCCTCATGCCATCTTGAAAAGATAAGGCAGCTGAGGTTCTGAGCTCACTCTATAGAGAGACATGGACTCTGGGCTCAGTCCACTGCAATTTATGCCCTGGGTCTGCCACTTCCTAAATTCATGACCTTGAGCTGATCACTTAACCTCTATGTGTCCCAGTTCCACCATCTGCCAAGTGGGATAACAGTAGACTTAACTCATAGGGTGTTATGGCCATTAAATATGCAATTTATTTATGGTATTATGTGTGTAATTTTAGGAGTTAATGGATGCAATTTTAGAATAAAGAACTGACTCCTATGGAGTGGTAGTTATTTCTCTTTTTCTTCAGGTTGTTCAAAAGACTGATTCAGAGATAAATAGAGTGGTAATAGTTGAGAACTCAGCTTTCTAGGAAGATTATCAGTCCTTATTAAATATTCTCCACAACTATTATTTATAGCATGCTTTATAAAATAGATGGGTAAACAGGCAATGCTCTCTGACAACTTGAAGTACAAAGCAAGGCTCATAATTTTATTTTATTTATTTTTAAGTATTTTTTATTGATTATGCTATTACAGTTTTCCCAATTTCCCCCCATTATCCCTCCTCCACCCTGCACCCCCAACCCTCCAGCATTCCCCCCTTAGTTCATGTCCATGGGTAGTACCTGTAAGTTCTTTGATTCCTCTGTTTCCTCTACCATTTTTTATCTCCCCCTGTCTATTTTATGCCTACTAATTATGCTTCTTCTTCCCTGTACCTTTTCCCCTCTCTTCCTCCCTTCCCTCTCCCCACTGAACTCCCTCCATGTGATGTCCATTTCTCTAATTCTGTTCCTATTCTGGTTGTTTTCGTTGTTTTTCTTTTCTTTTAGGCTCATTTGTTTATAGTTGTGAATTTGTTGTCATTTTATTGTTCATGTTTTTAATTTTCTTTTTCTTAGATAAGTCCCTTTAACGTTTCATATAATAAGGGCTTGATGAACTCCTTTAACCTGACCTTATCTGGGAAGCACTTTATCTGCCCTTCCATTCTAAATGAAAGCTTTGCTGGATAGAGCAATCTTGGATGTAGGTCCTTGCCTTTCATGACAAGGCTCATAATTTTAGCACAAGAAAACAAATTAAACACCTTTTCAGGTGCAGAATGTCATACATACGCACAGAAGCCTGATGTAGACAGGAACGTGGGAGGGGCCCGTGGCCAGGTTTGTCCTGCAGCACCGAAGATGCCGTGCCTGTGAAGGGCAGGGTCCTCTCCTCCCTCTGAGACTGTTACATCAGGCAGTGCACAGCTCCAGTCTGTAAGCTGACAATTCCCAGATGGTTTCTTTAACTCAGGGTTTAAGTCGAAGAGGAGTCCAACCCATGGCCCATGGGCCACATGCGGCCCAGGACAGCTATGAATGCGGCCCCCCAAAATCATAAATTTACTTAAAACCTTTTGTTTGCTCATCAGTTTTCATTAGTGTTTGTGTATTTAATGTGTGGCCCAAGACAATTCTTCTTCTAGTGTGGCCCAGATATGCCAAAAGGTTGGATACCCCTAAACGACTTAAGCCGTTACTTATTGGGAATGATAGTAATTATCTTCAATCTCTATAATAATTGTTGATGTTTATAACACAGATATAAATAATAACCTGTGAAAGATTGATACTAAGTAGAAGTAACTAAAATCATGAGCCTTAAAATCTAACTGCCTTGAATTCAAAGTCAGCCTCTATCTATTACCAAATGTGAACTCAAGCAACTTACATATCTCAACCTCTGTTCACTTCATTGTAACATCACACAACTAATAGTGCCAAAGCCAATCCCTTGATCAGATATTGGACAAGCATTTGTTGAGTAGCTATGTGCCAGCCTAGCTGGGGGTGAGTATACAGAAAGTATGTGGCAAACAGCACAGCCATAAACCCTCCTCTCGTGAGCTTTCATTCACCTTGCAAAAATTAAAAGCACTTAGGACAAGTTCTGGTGCACATTCAGTTTTCAGATGATATTAGATATCGTCACCATGAATTGCCGAGGATGGAGGAGGAACACTTCAGACACCTTTATGGACTTGATAATGACGTTGAATTTCTGTATCTGGGGAACCATTTCTGGCCCCTGTGTTCTCCGTCTTGATCATCTCCCACATGGAGTGATCTGAGTTGGGAGTTTAATCTTGGTGGAGGGTCTTCATCACTGTGACCCAGCCTCCGCCAGTGCACTTATTTAGTGACCATGTCAGTAACAAGGGTGCGTTTGCTGATCATTGTGAAGCATTAAGCGCCTTCTGATACACGCTGGAAATATTTCTGTTCACTTAAGGACATTTCATGGGTGAAGTAAAACACATTCTTTAAAAAAATAGAATATCAACATGTGGCTGAAATTTGTGCAGAATGATTAGGAAAAAAACATTTATGAGAGAAATGTATAAAGTGAAGCCACATTAGAAAAAGGAGGTGTGGACAAAGATGCAAGAGAGTGTGATCAGTGTGTGGCGTGGACATAGGAGGTGCCATTGGGGTAGAGGAGGCTCCAGAATAGAGGAGATAAGAGTCTGGAAAAACACTTCTAAAATTGATTAGCCACCAAAGGGGTTGTGTTTATATTTTTCCTTAACTTCTGCAAATAGCTCCCCTCCCAAGAGTCATTTGGGAAACTTATCTTTCAAAGTTCGTAAAGACGTCAATGATTTAGTTATCTTCACTTGAAGAGGGTAATTTATCATCTACTCTAGTGTGCATGTGTCTGCCAGGAAAGCCGTGAGCCCATATACATCATATTCAGTAGCTTCAAGGATTTGGTCTGCCTTCTTATGTGTATTTGAATGTAGAATTCATTTCAGCCTGACATTTTTTTTACCTCTCATCATATTTTTGTTCTAATTAAGTTCTATAAATGTAACCTCTACCCCCGTTTGAGCTGTAATAAATTCCTTTCGTGAACTGGCCTTCTGAAAGTCACAAACCAACATTATGATGAATTACAAAATGAAAAATTTCCCTTCCACAGTGTTTATTTTGAGCAGGGAAGTGCTGGAGAAAAATGAGACATTGTTTCACTAGAAAGAAGGCCCTGCTCATAGTGGTACATGCCTGTGAGTTGAATGTTTGCAGCACTGATTGACCTCAGCAGATTTCCAAAATCGTATAAGTCTAATGCAAGGAAAGGAAGTTTCCATTCTAGACATTGAGGTTAAATGGTATTAATGGGAGGGACCCATGGTGAGAAAAGTTTTAATCTCATGTAAGCCCTGGAGCCACCTGTGTAGGGATGGACTGAGACCATTATTTCTTTAGGAATTGAATTTACTAAAGTCTATATTGAGGAAGTAAGGAACAAGGCCTTTGAGAGAAATGAATATATAGTTTTCATTTTTAAGTCATTGTTTCACTTCACTATTTGGACAAGTAAAAACATTGTGCCTTAGCTTTGAGATGGCTGTGTTGAAGTCGAACAATTTGTCACTCATATTTAGACTGGTGTTTTGATAGGTGCTTAACATTGGGCACCTTTGTTCCATTACATTGTAAGGCATAGCTGAAACTCTGTATAAATAAGATTAAAGCATTGCCGTAGATAAAATATCGGGCATGAACCTTCTAGACTCAATTTTGGAATGGGTTAGCTCCAATATTTAAATAACCCCAATGATCATAGCCGGTTCAAACAATACTGCTTAATGTGTTAATCGTTAATTTTGCATACTTCTCTCTCCATTTCCTCTATGCCTTTGTTGAGTGGGAATTGCCTTGTACATCCTGAATTCATTACCGTAATTTGTGTACTGTGCATTGACTGAAGCCAATTTAAGTGGCGTGTTAGCACCAAATTTGAGCTATTTTGCTTTGTGTAGATAGTAGGCCATGGAGTTAATCTTTCATTTATAGTGTTTGTTAAAGGACTGTGATAGCAGTTATGATTCATGATCTTTTAGTTGATAATGCCTGATGTAAGATATGCTATAATCTGAAAAGAATTTTGATAATCTTAATAATAAACATGGTTACTGGTCCAACTATCTTAATACCAAATTATCATTGGCATCGCTTTTTCCTCCTAAAAAAAGCCAAAATTATTGTTTTCAAATTAGAAATAGACACAAGCAATTACTTAAATCAAATATTTCACTTGACACATAAGGAACCTGCAGTCCAGTGAAGTTAATTAGACTGACAATGATCAGAAAGCGATTAGGGTTGGAGCGGTAGCCAGGACGAAAAATCTGGTTCCTCTGAGCTCCAGCACCCTATGAATGACCCTGCCTTGCCAAAGTGTGATAGCCACTGCCATTTCATTTGTTCACAGTGTGAAAGCATTGTCTGTTATTCCCCCATCACTCTCTCTTCTCTCTCCTTGTGCAGCGTCATCATGCACCCCCACAAAGACATCCTAGTCTCCTGCAGTGAGGACCGCCTCTGGAAGGCAATGGGGCTCTCCAAAGGCAAAGTGCTTGTCACAGGAGCTGGCCACACCGACTGGCTTTCCAACTGCTGCTTGCATCCCAGGTCAGTGCTCATGAACCCCTGATCCAGCCTATTCTCTCTAAGGAATGCACTTGTAAATTTTGCTTCTTCACTCTCCTGCCTTTTTAAAACTGAAATAGGAATAACAGACAGAAACTGTACATATTTAATATATGCAGCTGGATGAGTTGGGAGATAGGTATACATCCTTGAAAACATCAGCACCGTCTATGCTATAAATGTTTCTATCATCTCCAATAGTTTCCTGCCATCCACTTTATTTGTTATTATTATCACCATCACTAAAATACTTAACATAACATCTACCCTCTTAGCAAAATTTCAAATACACAATTCAATAGAGTTCTAGTACTTACCTCGTATATGTTAAACTTTGTGCTTTGCTGGTTTTGATGACACTTTTTTTTCTCTGCAACATCACACCCTTACTGAATTTAGAAAAGTGTAGATAAATGCTCCTTTGGCTTTCGTTATATTGACTTTAGATTGATTGCTTTTCATATTTGGGACCTGTAAAACTTAGTCCACGTGCTGATGCATTTAACAAGAGTAAAAAGCTTCCCAGAAGAAGTGTTATTAATGCTTCTTGTACTCATAAGATCTGACAAGACACCCGGATTTCCAGGCGGTAATGTATGCTAGTGTTTACTTTGCCTCAGCTAATCTTGCAGGTTTTTCATTTAGAATTAAGTTATCTGACAAAAAAGGATCAGAAGGCAGTGATCAATTTTGTTACAGATTCAATGACACTCAAGATATTAAAGAGAACAAAGGAGAACTGAAAGTATAGAGTTCTGTAATTTTCAGAATTCACTGGAATTTTGTACGGTAAAGGCCAAGGACACAAAAGGAAAAATACTGCTAAACACACAGATGCACTGAAAAGTTCTGCCCACAGTTGCTTGTTGTCAACTCCTACCCAATCCCATGCCTTATCTCCATCTGTTCTTCTGTCCATCATCACACTCAGCATTTGTAAACACGCTTACATCGGGCTCTTTCCAACATTCTCTGGTCTTACTGCTCCTGGAGACTCACAGTTCTGGGGCAATTTCTAAACCAGTCCACTAGGAAATTTTATTCTGAGGAAGACTCATTGATTTATGTTTGTGTTTCCACCAAACTCTTTTTTTAAAAACATTTTTTCTTGGTATGATGCCGATGAAATTAGATGGATATGAAGAAGCTAAGTTTGTCAGAAATTTGTGAGTGAACTCATTTTTTGAAAATTTTCTCAAAGTGTAATTTACCTTTAGTGCTAGATGTTTGAATTTAATTTTTGAATACATAGTGCATTCCATATCGGGTATATAGAGAAACAGAACCCCACCACCTCTTGTCTTTTAGGAACATAAAGCCCATCTTGCAAGCAGAGACAACACAATTAGGAGTATAGCCTATCACTTATGTAGCTGCTGGGCATGCTAATCAGATTTCCATAATGCACAGTTACCATGACAGCCAGTGACTCAGATATTTCCTCATTAGTGCTTGACCAGCACAGGGTTCTTTTAACAGGTCTTCCTGTTTCCCCACTCAATTACTGAAATTAAAATGAGGTGAAATATATCATTATTCACTCATAATATAAATTTACATTCAGTACTGTCTTTGGCAGAATTTTAGTAAAATGTAGTTACACTGTTTGCTCTTTTCTCATACATGAGAGAAAATACATTTAACAATAAGTGTTTTTAAGTGAGTAATATTCAACAGCAAATATTCTTTTGTAGAACTAATGAACAGGAATGATTATCAAAATAATAAAAACTTTTAAAAAATTTTAGGTAAGGATCATTTTCTTAAAATTATGTTTTTTTTTAAATTACAGTTTACATTCATTATTATTCTGTTTGGTTTCAGTTGTATAGCATAGTGTTTAGACAATCAGATATGAGGCCTGCCCAGAAGGTATCTAGCCATGTAATATGAAAAACAGAGACATCTGTTGAAAAAGATACCAGATACAGGGAACATTGTACATAGGACAAGGACACCTCTGTCTCCTTCAAAGTAGGCACCGTGGGACCTCACACAGTTCTCCCATTTGCCATCAGTGGCCCTGTTGTATTTTACTGAATCTCATCGATGGCCTGGAATCTCTTCCCTTACAAAGGTGATTTGAGTTTGAGGAAAAGCTAAAAGTCACTGGGCACCAAACATGGGCTTTAGGGGGTGGAGTTCCCTGGGTGATTTGATGTTTCACCAAAATCTCTGTATTCGACATGATGCATGAGTGGGCATGTGGTTGTGGTAAAGCTGCCAATCACCAGCTATCCATAGCTGTGACCATATTGTCATATCGTATCTCTCAACCAATAAGAACATTGAGGTAGTACTCCTTATTAAATGTTTGTCCAGGAGGGGTGTACTCATGATGGACAACACCTTCCCATTCAAAAAACACAGTTAACATGGTCTTGATCTTGCTAGGAGTTTGCTGTACTTTCTTTGGGCATGGAGAACTAGGCAGCTTCTATTGGGACAACTGGGCCTTCATTCCCAGATCATAGCTGCAGACCCACCATTTATCCCTGGTTATGACCTTCTTGTGAAAATCTGGTTCATTGGCAGTGGTTTGAGTCAAGTCAAGTCATTAGCAACTGCAGCACGATGTTCCTTCTGCTCTAGTGGCAGAAATTGTGGAACACATTTTGCCATGACATGTTTCATGCCAAAATCTAGCATGGAAATCTTGGACACAGTCAGTAGTTTTGGGAATCCCCAGCTTAGCTTCTAGTTCTTGCACTGCCAATCTCTGATCTTTGTTGATTGGAGTCCATACCCATTCAACATTCTCAGGTGTTCTGCTCATTGCGAAGGATCACTTTCAACAGATTGTCGACCATCTTTGAAGCATTTGTGCCACACTCTTATTTGTGCTGCACTCATTGCTTCATCCCCGAATGCCTACTCAATCAATCATCTGAATTGATTCTGCAGAGGAATATTCAAGCTTAACACAAAATTTGACATAGATTTATTGCTCTACTCTCTCAGTCATTTTGAATGTGATGGCCACACAGTACACATGCTCACTCAACATCATCTAGGGCCCCCACTAACTAGTACAGTGAAGTCACCATTGTTCACACATGCGCATTCCAGTCCAATCTCCTTGGCTGCCAGGTTACGCTGATGTTGAGCAAACCACTCTTGTTAACAATGGCTGGGCTTTTTCCAGAAAGAGCTGGTGTTTACTAAGTAATCCTCCTGATATTTCCAGTGCCCACCTGATACCATACAGAATTATTACAGTATTATTGACACATTCCCTATGCTGTACTTTACATCCCTGTGACCATTTTATACTACCACTTTTTATTTCTTAATTCCCTAACTTTATTAACCTAATCTCCTAACACCCTCTGCTCTGACAACCACTAGTCTGAAATCAGTTCTGAAAAAGTTTAAAAATCATACCTCATTTTATGTTTAATGTATGCAAATCAACATTGAAGACCACATACATGCAATGTATTTTGTATATATAACATATATAGTATTTATATAATATATGCATATAGTATATATTTATACAATGCTTATATCTTTAAAATTCTTGAAATTCATGCTTTCTGAAACTTAAAATTATATAATTTGATTTTTTTGACTTACATAATTAAGTCAGTAAAAAATAGTTTTTTTTTGAAGATACATTTTTTCCTATTTATGAGCTCTATCTATTGTATAATTTTAAAAATCAAATAATAAATTTGATTCTGATGAGATAATTTTATATGTAGTTGTTTCTTTAGTTAATGAATGCAATGGTAGTCCTCCTTAGAGTCCATCTTTATATATGTATAGATATCCCTATTTTTCAGACTATAAGACACACCTACGTTTTTGGGGAGGAAAATAGGGAAAAAAATTTTGAAGCAAAAAATGTGGTAACATATTTAACAACATAAATAACATAATATTTCACCAATGTAAAGCTACATTTGGACTATAAGATGCACCCTAATTTTCCTCCCAAATTTGAGGGGTGTCTTATAGTCTGAAAAATATGGTATGTTTGGACTTCTTCATAAAACAATAGATGTCTATTAAAATAAATATTACCAATATTGAATTAAGATGAAACAGAAACCCAGAATAGATTATTATTTTTGCAAATAATTGAATTTTGGAACTTGTACCTTGTATTCCCATCTTGAGCAGTTTTATGACTGAGTTTTAAAATTTTATTAAAAATATAAAGCAGTTAATTTTTAGCCTTATTGAATTTTGAGGGAAAAAGGAAATTATAGTACTGGTTTTACAAACATAATTCTACACTAAACAAATATGGTACCCCACTCCACAGCTGTAGGCTCATATCACAATCATAGATTCAGAACCTTTTAAAACAATATAGAAAATGTTATTTACTTTTATGCTTGAAGGCAATTTGCAATGATCAAGTAAAATTTGTATTTGAAAACCAATAAGTGATCTAATTTTGAGGATATCTTATTATAGATTATATTAATAGATAGATAGTAAAAGTTACTTTAAGGAAGGGTGGTTAAGCCCCATGTTTTGAAGCTTACAAGAAGAATGGATTTTGTAGAGCTGGGAACCAAGAAGACCTGGGAGGCCAATGTACAATCTGGGTGTCATGGATTAAAATGGGTTAGAAGAGAAATACAGGGTTTAAGGTAATAGGGCACAGTGGGGAACACAAAAGCAAACAGGCAAAGCTACTTACAATACCTAAGATCAAAATAGCAGGAGGGCCCATTTGCCACCTCTCGCATCCCTGTTTGAGCCTCGCTACTGCTCTGACTGGTGGGTATTCTCAGTAAATGTCAGCCATATTTTTTAATTGCCTTAATGATAATGATTATTTTTATTAAAATATTTTCAACACTTATATTTTAAACATATTTATACTAAAAAAATACACGTGGAAAACTTTTAACGATAAAAATTATGCAAATATAAAGACTATACATACTAAAGGCATTTAAAAACCCTTATTACAAAGGCTATATTGTTCCAGAATAACATTACACGCATGACTGATTATCACCATGTATTATTTACAGTATAATTGGTTTTGTTTATATCTAAGTTTGTAGGTTCCTTAGTAGGATTTGTGTATCAGGACTCTTCTTAGGAGTGACATGGGTAACCCAATCACTGTAGAACTGGCTGTTATTACATAGTTGCCCACAGAGGGCAATCACACATCGGTAAGGTAAAGCACTCTGTGCGTTTACTTGGTAGACGGATGAATTAGCTACTGAAAGTTATTCATAGTCACCGAATGACGACTGAGTGGAGTAATGCAGAGGATGTGCACTGGCACTGTCTTTGCACTGTTAAAAGAGCAAAAGTACAAGGCTAAAATGAGCATGCTCTCGTGCAAGGGAGAAGTTCACGGGAGCGTGCTCCAGTGCAAGCAAGATCTAAACATCTAGCACTCGGAGTCTGAGTTTCAGGTTCCCCTGATAGAACCCTTCCTAGCTCTAAGTTTGCTAGTCCCATCAGTTTTATCACCTGTGAAACTGATATAATATAGTCATACCTACTTTGTAGGTTGATTATGAAGGATATAATATATGAAAAACAAAAATACTCTCATTGCCTGGCACATGTAGAGTCAATAAATGTCACCCATTATTATTTTTTATTCATTTATAAGAATTTTGAGAACTTAGAGAACTCATAGCTCAAAAATTGCTATAAAACAGGTAACTTCAAATACAAGGAGCTAAGAAGGAAAAGAGGCTTTTGTGACATGAGGGTTATGCCAAGCTCCATTAAAAGAACACTACTCATGAAACGTTAATTGGGAACACCATGCCTCAAGCTCTGAGCAAGTTAAACATGGAAACAGTTATAAACCAAAAAAGAAATATAATTACTGTGAAAATATTTTCTATCTACTGGTTTTTAGCCCTTAAAACATCTATTTAAAAACTATACCAATTAACTTTTTGTATTCTGTTTTTACAGAATACAAAAGAAAGAATTCTATACATTTCATGTGTGTGTGTGTGTGTGTGTGTGTGTGTGTGTGTGTGTGTGTGTGTGTGATTTAGATTTTGTTTTAGAAGAAAAACATTTTTGGCCAAAACCCCAAAGATACCTTTTTAAAATAGATTTTTTTTTCATTTGGTTTGTTTTTTTGAATAATGTAAAGCATGTAGTGTTTAACCTCTGTGACCACAGGTATGTTTGATTATATTGTTGGTCCATTTAGATGAGCTCTGAGCTACTGAAATAGAGTTGCATATCAGTCTACAGGTCAATATTAATAGATCAATAAAATACATACTATACTGACTTAATAATATATTATTTGATCTTTACCTATGCCAAGTAAATGACAATAGCGTGGTTTTGAATGTAAACACAATGTCCATTTTTCTGATGCTTGGGGCTGCATTTTCTTGTGTATGACCATAGCTGATTATGTGAAACAGCATGCATCTTCCCAGATATCTCTACAAAATAAAAGCAGTTGGGATTAGTGGTTTAAGCAATTTCACAGTGCTGCAGGTTTTCCTGAGTTCACTGCCTGAGGCAGAAAAAGAACTGATAGTGTCCTGTTAAACATAGCTTCTCCCTTGATAAGGTGATTTGTGAATTGTGAATAAATGACCCTCTCCAAACTCCCTCATATTTTCTCTTTTCTGTACAAGCTACCTGTTGATGTATTTATATTGTGCCTAAAACCACAATATGAAAGCTCTTTGACAAGTATGTCAAGAATGTCATAAAAGAACTGAAGCATGGATGATCTTTTTATTTGCTAGAAACAAAGTCAAGAGTTCAAATTTCAGAGCATGATGAAGAGATTGATGTACCATTTCCCTAAGATTGTGATGTTCTGTGTCTTCCTGAGTTTCAGAGGTAGATGCTTTCATAATCAGAAACCTTATTAGATTTTTACCAAGATGGTTTTTGAAGATTTATTCATTTGAGAGAAAGAGAGAGAGAGAGAGAGAGAGAGAGAGAGAGAGAGAGAGAGAGAGAAATACCAGTTTTTCGTTCCGCTTATTCATGCATTTGTTGGTTGATTCTTGTAGATGCCCTGACTGGGAATCAAACCCACAACTTTGGCATATTGGGACAATGCTCTAACCAACTGAGCTCCCTGGCCAGAGCTTTACCAAGATAGTTTTTAGACATGCCTGTTAAATAAAAATATCCTACTTCATATTTTCTGAAGAGGTGTGTGTTGTGCTTCTGTTCTTAGCATAGTTCATTACTTTTACATGAAGGACATGAAGAGACTAAGTATTGAAAAGTAACAACATACTTCTTCGAATGCATTTCTTGTCTGACTCTAAAAGTGATACATGATCACCACAGAGAGGAGAGTTAAGGATGTATTTTGCATAATCTCACAGTTTAGTGGAAACTTGGAGTGACTGCCCAAGGGCCCTCCTCAGGCAAGTGGCAGGATCTCATTGTATATTAGAAGCACCTTCTGAAGTCGGAATTCTTTTCAACTGTGGAAATGACGAAGCAACAGCTCTGTCATTTTACATAACCTCTGAGAGCCTCAGTTGGTCATTTTAAAATGGGGATAACATACTTCATAAGGTTGCCATGACAGCTGCATGAGAAAAATCTATGTAAAAGATTGGCAGTCATGGGCTCACAGTAACCATTTGCTAAGAATACCATTGTTGGTACTTTTTTTTTTTGGCAGATTCTAGCCTAGATGCATTTTGCTCTGAAACCAATATTATCTCCAGATCAAGGCTTAGCCCCTTCTTTCTAGCAAACAAACAAACAAACAAACAAACAAAACAAAACAAAACAAAAAAGCTGAGGAATACAAAAGTGCATTAAGGGCAGCATCTGTGTCTTACTCATCTTTGTGTTCTTGTGACACAGCAGATCAATTGAATCACTGTAGGGAATCCATAAATATTTCTTTAATTGAAATGAACAGGATTGAAGGTGCTAGACCAGGAATTTGGCCACCTCCTCTAATACTCCTGGTAGGTATCATGTGATCATAGAGATATCCTCACATATATACATATACATGCTTGCTCAGGCATGCCACGTGTTGCTACTGAGATCACTGTATGAAAGGAACCCAAACCTAATGGAAGCCTTTCACTTGTCATAAAACCCTAAAATATAAAATTTTCTCTAAATAATATTATAATGAAACGAAATTTCAATGAAAACTTATCATAAAGAGAACTAGTTCCAGAGTTGCAGAATAAAGACCTTCAAAATCTCCTCCATAAAAGCAAAAATTGCCAAAATCTTTTCAGAACTTAGATCTTAACCAACAGCCTGCATCAATCCAGAGAGCATTTATTCAAGACAAATTGCAGAATCTGTGTAAGAAGTGAAGTTTTTCATGTTTTGGCTTGTTTCATTGCCAACCCCCTCTTCTCAACTCGGCAGAAACCTTGGAAACCCATGGCCTCACAGTCACGGTGCACGTGGGTATCAGCGAGCAGAGCGTCGGCACAGGTTTGGAGATCCCTGCCAAGGCCCGCTCTCAGAGAAATGTGACCGTTTGAACTTTCTGGAAGCCCCCTGGAAATTTACATTTGCAGGGCTTGTTTTTATTTGACCTGAGTCAGGGCTTATTTGGTTTAAATGGACTATTTGCTAAAACATTTATAGCAAGCAATCATGTAAGAGCAAGTGCTTGAAATCGCAACTGCCTAAAGACAAATTCCATATGATCTCACTTACATGTGGAATCTAATGAACAAAATAAACTGATGAACAAAATAGAGGCATGGATGTGTGAAACAGATTGACAGCTGTCAGAGGTGAGGCGAGAGGGTGGCTGACTGAAAGAAGGTGAAGGGATAAAGCAAAAAAGAAAAAATACACACACACACACACACAGATAGATACATACATACATACATATAACACATCGACACAGACACCAGTGTGGTGATAGCCAGAGGGAAAAGGAAGTGGGGGGTAGGTAGAGGTAGGCAAATGGGTGAAAAGGGGGGAAGGAAAGAGACTGCATGGGGTGATGGGCGCACCATGCAATGTGCAGATGATGTTTCATTGAGTTGTACACTTGAAATATGATTTTTGTGAGCCAATGCCACCCCAATAAATTCAATAAAAAAATTGCAACTTCCTGAGGTAGCAACTGACAGTTGAGTAAACAAGTGGTTGAACAAATTCTTAAACAGAGAAACTAGAGAATTAAATGTCCATAGGGGGCTTTAAAACACTCTGCCATATGCCTATGAAGAACTAATGCATTTAGAGAACTGTGAGAATATCCAATAAAAAATTGAGAAGAGTCTATTCTCTTACCTCTTCGATGACCTGGAGGAATTCTGCAAGTAAGAAGTAAAAGCTGAGGCAGAGTTGTAAACTCCCAGAGTGTTGAAAATGTGTCCCGTTATGCACACAGAGCCACTGGCCAAAGACTGGATGACTTATTTGTTCAAGGCATTTAATCCGTACGTGTTCAATTTTTAGTTGACCCCTGAGCTAAAAAGCTGACTTCTGTGGCCACACACAACAAAGGATACAGACTTTACTGAATTACTTCAAGAAAGACACTAAAAAAACAAAATTCAAAAACTAACAGCAGCAACAAGATATCCTGGAAAGAAGGAAATCTGATTTCCAGAGTTTCTACATAATATTTTTTTTAATGTCAGGTTTTTAACAATAACAAAACGTAGAAAACTTGAAATTAGCAGGATAATATACAGAACCCGTAAATATGTTGTGTTATACAATATAATAAGGTATATTAGAATTGCAAATGCTTAAGATTCTCATCAGCTGACCTTAAAATAAGGTTATCCTGGACTATCAAAGTGGGCCCAATGTAATCACAAAGCTCCTTTAAATGTGGAAGAAGACAAAGGGATTAGAGCAAGAGCCCGGTGATGTGCAAAAGAGATTCTCCCTTAGAGACACCAGTGGGACCAGTACTTTTGACATCCTGCCCTCAGCCCAGTGACACTTATTTCAGAGTTGTGGTCTCCAGAACTAGAAAAAAATAAATGTGTGTCATTTATTTTTAATCCTACTAAATTTGTAGTAATTTGTTACCATAGCAACATAAAACTAATATATGGCTTACACTTCTATTGCTATATCTATTCTAAGCCTTCTATTCTTTTTGATGCTAATATAAATGAAATATTCTCAGTTTAATTTTCACATTATTCAATATTAGGGTATAGAAAAGAACTGATGTTTATGTACTAATGTGATGTCAATATATAACCTCATCTATTAATTTTAATATTTGTAGTAGATTCTTTAGAAATTCTACGTACAAGATCATATTATCTGTGAACATATTTTCCTTTTCTCATATTAATGCCCTTCATTCATTCATTCACTCACTCATTTTTTCTCATCCAATTATTTGCCTAAAACCTCCAGGACAGTGTTGAATGGATGTGGCAAGGGCAGACATCCTTAGGGGATAACATTCAGTCTTCCATTAGTAAGTATGATGCTAGCTGTGAATTTTTTGTAGATGGCCTTATCAGGTTGAGGAAGTTCCCTTCTAGTCCCAGTTTGAGTGTGTTTATCATGAGAAGATATTGAATATTGTTAAATGTTGTTTCTGCAACTATTAAAATGATCGTGTAGTTTTAATTATTTATTCTATCAATATGGTGATTTTCTTTTTTACGTTAAACAACTTTGCATTTCTGGCATACGTGCTAGTTGATCATGGTATAACCCTTTTTACTGAGAATGTTTGCATCTATGTTCATAAGAGATATAGGTCTGTAGTCCCCTCGTGATGATATCTTTGTCTGATCTGGGCATCAGAGCAACGTTGTCCCCACAGGGTGAGTTTGGAAGCGTTCCCTCCTCTTGTAAGTTTGGGAAGATTTTGTGAGGGATTAGTGTTAATTCTTCTATAAAGGTTTGACAAGATTCATCAGTGAAACAATAAACATTTGAATATTATCTCCTCAAAATGGATATTCAGTTTACTCTCTATAGTAAAAGCTAAAAAATAAATTTAAAATATGTATAAAGTTCTACTTTAAGTTTGTGCCAATCCATGCTCCCTCTCATAACATAAGAATGCCCATTCTTGCCAACTCCGAATTTCAGTATTTTTTGCCCAAAGTCTTGAATGTGTAATGAGTATGCCATTGGCATTTAAAACTGCATTATTAGTGAAAATAATCTTTTTTATATATGTTAGCTATTTGCATTTTTCCTTGGTGAATCAATTACTCAACATTTTTTCTATTTTTATTTTTATTTTTTTAAATATTCTTTCCTTTTATTTCTAATTTGTATTTTTTAATTTATTTATTTGTAAGAATCCTTTATTTGTTAAACAAAGCTATTTCATATTATGTTATATATAAAGATCTTCAGGACTTATCTTCAAATAACTTTGTTTGATAAAGATCTTTGATTATGATTTTTGTAGCTGTCATTTTGTAGTTTTATATTAAATCTTTCCAAAAGTTGAAATAGTATTATCTAACATACAATTATTTTTATGGTTCTTTCTTTGCCCTAATACAAATGAAAGTTTTACCTAACCATTTATTTTTCTTTTTTAAGGTTCAGTATTTTTAAAATTTTATTATCTAATCAACTTACTTTATTCTGAATGTAATAAAGAAATATAACTTTTTCTGTTAAATACAACATTAAATTTAGGTTCAAATTAAACTTTTTATCATTTATATTTATTTTCAGTGTTTATTTTGATAGTAAATGTTTAAATAACTCTATGGTTAGCTGGTGATATCATTTACCATTGGTGTTTTTATACCAATATTTTTTCTTTCTTAAGCTCTTTATTTTGTTGTTTCCTTCAAGCATGGATCCATAGTATTTCTTAATGCAATGATTCTTGATAACACAAATTTTCTCATTTTTGAATAAAAAATATTGAATCAAAACATTGTATCTAAGTAAAACCATTTTAATTCATATTTTAATAATTAATGTTTTGATTCATCTTTTTGTTCTTTCTTCTTGCATTATTCAACATGAATTTGATTTCCCAAGTCTATAATCTATTTACATCAATCTCTTATATCTAATTCATGTCTTTATTATCTCCCGAAGGCCAAGTTAAAAAAAAATAAATTTTGTTTTACTAATTACCATTTATAAAATAACTTATTTATGTTTACAGCTCCCTTGCAGATTTACTTTGATAATTATGTTTTCTTCAATTAGTTTGAGAGAGAAAGGGAGAGAGAAAGAGAGAGAGCATTGATTTGTTGTTCCACTTATTTATATACTCATTGGTTGATTTTTGTCTATGCCCTGACTGGAGATCAAACCGGCAGCCTGGCTTATCAGGATGATGCTTTAACCAACTGAGCTACCCACCCAGGGTAATCCTTATTATTATTTTTTCTTTTTAATTTACTTTTTATTATATTTTTCCAGTACCAGTTTGTCACCTGATATGTCCCTTCCTCATGCAATCACCACACTGTTATCCATGTCCATGAGTCCTTTTTCCTTTTTGCTCAGTCCTTCTGACCCCTACTCCCTCCTACCCCCTTGGCTGTCATCCTGCTATCTCTGAGTCTGTCTCTATTTTGCTACTTAGTTCAGCTTCTACAATAGAGTCCACATAGGAGTGAAATCATATGGTATTTATCTTTCTCTGACTGGCTTATTTCACTTAGCATAGTGTTCCCCAGGTCCATCCATACTGTCACAAAGGACAAAATTTTCTTCTTTTTTACAGTATTACAGTATTACAAAATTTTCTTCTTTTATCTGAGTAATATTCCATTGTGTAAATGTCCCATAGTTATTTTATCTACTCATCTACTGATGGACACTTGGGCTGCTTCCATATCTTGGCAATTGTACACAATGTTGCAATGAATGTAGGGATGCTTATGTTCTTTGGAATTAGTGTTTTGGGATCCAGAAGTGGGACCACTAGGTCAAAAGGCAGATCCATTTTTAATTTTTGGAGGTATTTCCATACTGCTTCAATAGTGGCTATAATAGTGGCCAATCTGCATTCCCACCAATGGGGAGAAAGGGTTCCCCTTTGTCCACATCCTCACCTGTACTTGCTTGTTGATTTATAGGTGACAGCCATTCTAACAGGTATGAGATGATCTCTCATTGTAGTTTCATTTGCATTTTTCTGATTAGTGACATTGAGTATCTTTTCATATGTCTGTTGGCTATCTGTATGTGCTTTTTGGAGAAGGGTCTATTCAGGTCACTTGCCCATTTTTTAATCATGTTGCTTCTTTTTTGGTGTTGAGTTTAGTAAGTTCTTTATAAATTTTGGATATTAACCCCTTATCAGATGTATCACCATTCTGTGGGTTGTCTTTTTTATTTTTTTTCTTTGTTGTGCAAAAACTTTTTAGTTTGATGTAGTCACATTTATTTTTTCTTTTTCCCTTGTCTGGGAGATACATCTGAAAAATACTGCTACAAGCAATTTCCAAGATTTTGCCGCCTATGTTTTCTGCTATGATTTTTATGGTTTGAAATCTAAACTTGAGTCTTTAATTCATTTGAATCCATTCTTGTGTGTGGTTTAAGAAGGTGGTCTAGTTTCATTTTTCTACACATATCTGTCCAGTATTCCCCAAACCATTTATTGGATAGACTATATTTAGCCCATTGTATATGCTTGCTTCCTCTGTTGAATATTAATTGACTATAAAAGTGTGGGTTTATTTATGGGCTCTCCATTCTGTTCCATTGATCTATATGTCTGTTCTTATGCCAGTACCATGCTGTTTTGATTACTATGGCCTTATAGTACAGTTTGATGTTAGGTAATGTGATTCCTCTAACTTTTTTCTCCTTTCTTAGGATCACTGTTGCTATGCGGGGCCTTTTGTGGTTCCATATGAATTTTTGATATATTTATTCTAGTTCTGTGCAATACATCATTGGAATGTTGATAGGAATTGCATTGAATCTATAGATTGCTTTGGGTAGTATGGACATTTTAATGATGTTAATTTTTCCTATCCATGAATATGTTATGTGCTTTCACTTATTTGTATCTTCTTCACTTTCTTTGTACAGTGTCTTATAATTATCCAAGTACAGGTCTTTTACATCCTTGATTAGGTATTCCTAAGTATTTTATTCTTTTTCAAGGAAGCATGAGTAGGATTGTTTTCTTAATTTCTCTTTCTGTTAGTTCCTTATTGGCATATAAAAGTGCAATTGATTTCTGGATATTAATTTTGTGCCCTACTATGCTGACTTCATTTATCAGTTCTAGTAGTTTCTTTGTGGAGTCTTTGGGGTTGTCTATGTACAGTATCATGTTACCTGCAAATAAAGAAAGTTTTTCTTCTTCCTTTCCAATTTGGACACCTTTTATTTCTTTATCTTATCTGATTGCTGAGGCTAGGACTTCCACTACTAGAGGTGAAGGTGGACATAAAAGAGGTGAAAGTGGACATCCCTGTCCCATTCCCAATCTTAAGGAGAATGTTTGTAGTTTTTGCCCCTTAAGGATGATGCTGGCAGCGGGTTTGTCAAACATTCTGGGGAGAACTAACACCTCTCCTTCTCAAAGTATTTCAAAAAATTGAAGCGGAGAGAAGGCTCTCAAGCTCATTTTAAAAGGCCAGCATTATTCTAATTCCAAAACCAGATTAAGACACTACAAAAAAAAAAGAAAACTACAGGCCAGTATCCATGATGAACTTAGATGCTAAAATCCTCAACAAAATATTAGCAAACCAAATACAGCAATGTATCAAATAAGATCATACACCATGATCAAGTGGGGTTTATTCTGGGAATGAAAGGTTGTTACATCATTCGCAAATTGATAAATGTGATCCACCACATAAACAAAATGAAGGATAAAAACTACATGGTCATAACAACAGATGCAGGAAAAGCATTTGATAAAATCCAGCACCTGCTTATGGTAAAAAACCTCTCAGCAAAGTGGGGATAGAGGAAACATACCTAAACATAATAAAGGCCATCTTTGATAATTATCTCTTTTATTGCTGCATGAAAGATACCTAAGCTTATGATTCTTTTAACTGTCTATAAACAATTAAGTAACCACATGTGTTTCTGGGTTTGGCATTGCTCTTCCATTTCTCCTGGAAAGCTGGGAATCAGCATTCTCTCTTCTCTTCTTTCTTCAGTTCCCCAGTTCACACTCATGTCTGCCATCTGCCCCAGCCAGGGTTGGGGCCCACCCTCAGGAGCTCTAATTGGACCCATATAAAATAGCTTATTTTACTTCCTTAGGGCTGTCTTTGTATGCAGTCCTGTTGTTCTACCAAATAATCAAGATTTGATTTCAGTCTGAGTTATTGGCATGGCAGGCAGATATTCAGTTTCCACTTACATAACATATCTATGTCATGGATTCATACTCGACGGACTTGACAGAATACAATAGTTCACATCACATTTTTCTTTCAACTTGGGATTCAAGAGTGACACAGTTTAGAAGGGATGTTCTTAGTGCAGCCATCTGGAGCATCCTGAGTCTTCAGCTATGTGCTGATGCATGTTTAGGAACTGTGCCATTCCCCTTACCTAACCAACTAAGTAGCTCCCTATGGTCTTCCCTTTACAAAATACTTCTGTGAGGGTGAACCACATGTGGTACTTGCTGAATTAGCAGAAAACATCCGAACACAAACATAATTGGTACTTTCAACTTAACAAAATACATATTCAATATATACAGAAATTATTTATAGTTTTTTAAATCATTGTTCAAATACAGTTTTCTGCCTTTTACTCCAACTCCAGCCCACCCACCCATCCCTCACCAGAAATTATTTATCATTTTTAATGCTTTTTTCTGAGTGGGGTTTATCATCTGGTATTCCATCTTTATAAACCCCCTCCCCAATGTAACACATTGTCTTCATCTCATATATTTCCTACCTCACTATTACTTACTGTAACTTCATACATGCTAAATTGTTTGGTGATGAGTTGTCTTGACCCTTTGGAAATATGATTCAGCAATTTTCCAATTTTTTTCTCCTTCCTTTGTTCGTGAAGACTTCAAAGAAAGATATTTCCTCTGATTCTTTGAAATTGTCCCCCTTTTCTGACCTTGAGTATTATTTCAAAGATCTTATGGTTTAAGGGAAATTCAAGATGAAGAAGAAACAGTGCAACTGGGGACTGGTCTAAGTGTGCTGACTTTCCACTTATTTTATACGCCCTTTCAGAAAGAAGCCTGACTTTGTGCACCTTCTGATTTTTTGTTGTCCTTTACCCAAAAGAAAGATCTGCTTCTGAAGTTGTGTGACCCATTCAAATGTAGAATGATCTTCCCCTGGGTGTTCTGCTTATCTCTTAGACACTTGTTTCAGAAATACACCCCTTGCTGCTATGCCCCCTTGTGTTATAAGGACTCGTCTCGTAAATTTCCTCCCTTCTCCGAGAAGGAATTAGTGGGGTTTCCAGGCTCTTTCCTGAAGAGTTCTTAGTGCTTTTATGAAAGGGAGACCACAAAAAAGACCTTTGTGCTTCCTTACAACTGATTTGATGTGCACTATATTTAGCAGATACTCCTTGAAATCTTTGGCTTAGAGCATGTTGTTCCTTGTTTTCATCTTTTCCTGATCATTCTTATAAACTCTGGGTGGGGGAAGGTAGAAGTCTGGGTCCATGTTATCATCTTACTCCGAAGCCCATATTTATTTTTAATAGATGATCAAACTGACCTTTAAGGTCATTTTTATTCTTGAGTTTTCACATAAGCAAATTTTGCCCTACAGCTATTTCTGTAGGCAAGAAGTTTCTCAGGTCAAATAGATGCTGTCAAAATAATGACTCCTGGAACTGTTAAATGTCATGAGGAACTAACATTTTGCCTCTAGTTCAACCAAAATCACTCAACTGTATCTAAGCTCTAAAGAAATATTAGCTTGCATGACCTAACCTTGCTGATTGATGGTCTGATTAAATTACAGAGTTACTTGGCGAGTTACTGCGGTTTTTAGAAAATTTTATTGCTGCACAAAAAGCGGTAGAGCTCACAGTTCTCATCTAGGAAAGGCATCATAATGTATGCAAAAGCATTGTAATTGAGAGTATGTAAAACCTTGAAAGTCAGCATCAAGCCCCCAGGTCAAGTGTTGTCATTCTGGACCCACCGTGTGCTTGGCTGTAAAAGTATACCAGGGCCACAGCCATTGGGCCAGCTAGTTCCTGGCGTGGCTCTTCTGTTTGATTTCAGCCCTCTTCAAAGTCTTTATCAAATGCTCAGCACAGCCCGTCAAAGAGAGGAACAGGCAGTGACATGGCAGCAGCAAGTTTTCATGCTTAGGTATCGTTACCGATGCGTAGCCAGGTCAGCAATGTAAAGGTATTAGTGATATATTAAATATACCATCATTTAAATTTTGTTAGCACTTTTGTCAGAGAGGATGTTTTTTCTTGTATGCAGTTCACTCGCAGATGAGAAACATGGCAAGGGCTAGAGCACCTCATACCTTACGAAGGAGCAGTAAGAAGGTGAAGCTTTCTAGGTAGAACGACCATGTAGACCATTGCAGTGGTGCCCTAACAAATGAGCAAAGCCTTCTTAAATCTGAACTCTTCAAGGGAATTAAACTCTAGAAGAAATGATTGAGTGAACACTTTTTCAATTCTCTAATTATGGATGTGTAGGAGATAAATAAATGTGTTACATTCATTAGAATAATTGGGGATTCTCTTGTAAGAACCCTGACTGAGAAGGTTGAGTCAAGGCCTTCTCAAGGAAACAATGACTTATAAAGAAATATGAAAAATAGATTCTGTAAGAATACCTCTCTCATTGAAGTTGGGAGTGAGAATTTAATATGGTCCCAGATTTTCCACTTGGAATATTGGATTTCTGAGATTAAGGCATATAGGGAAAGGCATATATTTGTGGAAAATTCTATAACTTTATTTTCAGTTCCTTGAATTTGGACTGAATCACCCACCCACCTGTGGGTGATTCAGGTAAAGATATTTCGTATATGATTCTGTAACTCTGGAAGAGATTGAAGCTAGTGTATGGGTTATCTACTGCTGTACTCTCATTGCATAATAAACCACCTCACATATTTTTAGACTAATATAAGAATTCATCTCTGAAATGTGTGGGATAGCAATAAGAATCAGGCCTGTCTGGAAAGATCTTCTGATCTCAGCTGGGCTTCTTCATATATCTATTTTCAGGCCAAGTCAGCTGGATAGCCCAGGTTCTAGTGGTATCAGCTGGCATGCTTTCAAAATCTTCCCCAAGTCTGATACTTTCAAAATCTTCCCCTGGTCTGATGCTTTCAAAATCTTCCCCAGGTCTGATGCTTTCAAAATCTTCCATAGGTCTGCATGCTTCTCACATCCCTCCCATAGGCTAGGCTGGTGTGTGCTTGCAGAGGAGCTCAAGGGCAAAGACAAGCAAGTCCAACTATGCAAGAGAACCAATAGAAGTATGCACATTCTCTTGATGACTAGGCTTGAACTAGAATGAACTAATGTCCTTTTTATTCTATTCAGCAAAATCCAGAGTGTGAGAGGGTTGGGACAACAAAAATAACAGGGTCAGGGGCTTGCATAGAGGAAGAGGTGGAGAATTAAAATTATTTTTGCATTCAGTCATTTCATATGGATGGATGACCATGCATCCAGGTTTATCCAGACAAGTCTCAGCTTATTCCTGCTATCCTTATAGAACTATTGAGAACATCCCCTTCTTACTGTAAAAATTGTTCCAATTCGAGTGTTAAATTATACAGGAGCCCTATATGCAGGAGGGTGTGACTAGGAATCGATGAACTTATTGAAACAATATGTGAAGTGAGTCAGAGAGTTAAAGATTAGAGTCCGTGAAGGCAGTGCCTCAGAGATGACCCAGGACAGAATGAGTATTAGGAAACCAGGAGGGGAGATATGCATAAAGGAGGAATAAATGACAAGGTTAACACCACCAACGTGTGAAATAAAATATGGAATGAATATGTCTAATGCATTTAACAACGAGAAGTCTTTGATGGACACAGTGAGAGGTTTCAGAAGATTTGTGGCAGTGAATTAAAGACTTGACCCCGGCTCTTGCTCTCACGCTGATTTAACATTGGAATTTTCATTTCACTATTCTTGGTTTTATATTTAAAACAAAAAAGACTGTACTTTGAGGAATGAGATCCTTCAAGTCCAACAACATTTTCGGGGTTTGAATACTAAATACCAACTCCAGACTAAAACCAAATGTACAAGAACGAAAGCCCGTAACTTCCATTTCTTCCCTTTTCATGATTTTTAGCACTAAAGGAAAATGGTCTGCTGTATATTTATTAGGAATTATTCTAATTTCATTTTATTATGTCTGTAAATTCCCTTTTCTCTGTGTATGTGATGCCTTTGATTGACACAAAACTCAGTAAGATCTACTGTAGTTATATTAAATATTAACTAGGACATTATTTGAAACATTTGAGAAGTTGTGATAGATCAGTCTCCATTTGAAACCTTACTGAACATATTGAATATGACATTTTTAAGGCTTGCTGAGATATTTTTGACAATTGTCCTAAGAGACATTGAAGCAAATAAGATACCAACTACCCCATTAGAGAGTTTACTTTAAAAGCTTTCTAGATTTCACATATTGTAACAGTTTCCAACTACAAGCAGATACAGCCTTAATGGCAGTAAATGACATTAAATTTTTAAAATAACAAAACCTGCATTTGAATTAGGAACATAGCTTTTGGTAATTTGAAACTTCAAAGATAACTAAATGGGCTAATACATAAAAGGACAGAAAATGTGACCAGTATTGACTTTACAACAAACAAGCAAAAAAATGGAAGAGAAGAAACCCACAATCCTCATGTAGTTAAATCCTTTTCTTGGCTGCTACTTACACTTTACAAACCTATTTTGTGTGAGTGGACATCAAACTCCCTTTGGGACTCTCAATTTTATTTATTTTATCAATAAAAAAGCATTCTTGTAGAGAAAGGAATAAATCACATGTAAGTGAAATATAAGAGATTACACCAGGAGCTGAGCTTTTACCTTGACTAATCCGATAGCTTTAGCCAAATATCTCAACGTCAAAAGCATTGTAAGTATTCTGGAAGGTATGTCTGGCAAAGAGAAATCAATAACAGAGTATTAGATTTGATTAAAATGTTTACTTCTTCCCTCCACCTTTCCACTTCCCAAGCTATATAGCTCTTCCCCTTGCTTACTTGATCTTTGTTATTGTTATTGGTTGGTCTTGTTTCTTGTCATAATGCCATATGCTTGAAGACTCATTTCTGAATTATATACTATTCGGCTTCTCCATAATTTCAGTACCGGAGTTTCTGCTCTGATGGTGTGCTATGTGCCTCTGAACTTGTTAACACCTTCAAAGAAATAACAGAAACACATTTATACAGATTATTTTTATTCCAACGACTTCATAAATGTGAACAACTTTATAATTTGTACAGAAGAGAAAAACATGCTTAGCAAGATAATTCTGCCCAAGTTTGCTCAGCTCAGCTCAGCTATGAATCCTTTCAATTATTTTGTTCATCAGAGGCTCTTGAATATCGTAGAAAAGTCCAAAAAACTGGTTAGGATATTTATCTAGCACCTCGGGACCTTTACATAGTCTATTGTTTTTGCTTAGAATTATTTTCAAACTCTCCCTTCCCCTCATCCTTTACACATTCCCACTTGATCTGTCTTCAGGGCTAAGTGTTTTGGTCAGTCTGGTTCTCAGTCTGGTTCCGCTGTGACAGGTTATCATAGATTGGGTGGCTTGCTTACTGTTCTGAAGGCTTGGAAGGCCCAGATTAGGGTGCGTGGGAGGGCTCCCTTCCTGGTTGGCAGGTGGCCATGTTTTCAATGCATCCTCATGATGGAGAGAGGTCTCTGTGTCTCTTCTTTTTTTTTTTTTAAGATTTATTTATTTATTTTTAGAGAGGGAAGGGAGGGAGAGAGAGAGAGAGAGAGAAACATCAATGTGCAGTTGCTGGGGGTCATGGCCTGCAACCCAGGCACGTGCCCTAACTGGGAATCGAACCTGCAACACTTTGGTTCGCAGCCCGCGCTCAATCCACTGAGCTATGCCAGCCAGGGCTCTGTGTCTCTTTTTACAAAGGCACTCCTTGCAGCAAGCTAGCTCCATTACCTCCCTAAGGCTTCATCTCAAATATGTTCACACTATGGTTTCATTTATTTATTTTTGTACAGAAAGGAGAGAGAGTGGGAGAGAGACATCACGGTGTGGTTGCACTCATGGGACCCCTACTGGGAACCTGGCCCACAACCCAGGCATGTTCCCTGACTGGGAATCGAACCAGCGACCCTTTGGTTCTCAGACGTGTGCTCAATCCACTGAGCCACACCAACCCTGGGCTAAAGCACTGACCTTTTAAAGTCACTTTTAAGGACATTTTCCCTTGATCCTCCAAGAGTAGAAAAACTCCCCAGGTGTACTTTTACATCTTACCAGCATTTATCACAAAAGAAATTATTTTTTAAAGAATGTTTTCTCAACTGATTTGAGAACTCTGGGATAGCAGGACTGGGAACCACAATATTTGCTTCTGTACTCCAAACATCTTGTGGCACTGAAAAATATTTGTCATCATACTAACTGTCTTTTTGCCATTTTAAGACTCCGTGGTCTCATTGATGAATTATGGCACAAACTGCCTTACTTTTCCGCCCACCTCTCTGAAGTCCGCATTGTCCAGCCCTGGCTGATTTGTTTTCCTAGAACACTTTTTTATGATGTTACATTCCAGTGCAACCACTCTCTCACTATGGTATTTATGGAGGAAAAAAAGATGCTCCTTAGAGTAACATTCAAGACCCTCTAACCCTGGCTGGCATAGCTCAGTGGATTGAGCGCGGGCTGTGAACCAAAGCATTGAAGGTTCGATTCCCAGTCAGGGCACATGCCTGGGTTGCAGGCCATGGCCCCCAGCAACCGCATATTGATGTTTCTCTCTTTCTCTCTTTCTCCCTCCTTTCCCTCTCTAAAAATAAATAAATAAAATTAAATTAAAAAGACCCTCTCCTATTTTTGACTTTTTTTTTATTCTGGAGAGATAAATTAGATCTACTACTGTTCTCGTGGACTGAGAACCTGAAATCCCCAGATGGCAGACAGTACTCTCAAGTGGCAGGCTTCAATTGCTTAGCAGATTGTTAGTTTCTTCCCCATATTGTGATATTCTTGAGAGAACGGAAAGTTGGTGTCCTACTTATACCGAACTTTTTGATGGCTAGCACAGTATAGGAATTATTAAATATTTATGGAATTGAACTGATAGCCTCTGATAAACTCTGTACTTTGAAGGACCCACCATGATTTCATTTAAAGTCACACATAAATAATATCTTTTTCTTTTGGGAGATTTTAATATTCACATATAAAATTTAAGCCTTTAAAACCTCTTACATCCCATATTTGAGAATTGCTATGAAATCTCTTGACATATAAACATATAGTCTTGTTAAAAAACAACCACTACAAACTGGGCCATCAGACATCATTTTATTTTATTTTATTTTATTTATTTATTTTATTTATTTTATTTATTTTGATATACATCATTTTAGACCAAAACTTAGGGCCTTTAACTTAAATAAATCAATTAGTTCAAATCTGCTGTTGGAGATTTGAGAAAAGTTTGTCTGGAAAGTGACTGATGTAAAAAAGTGTCTCTGAAAAAGCCATATCAAGTTCACTGTAACTTGTCTGGAGAAAGTATATGTCTTCTTTGTGGAAATAGTGAACCAAAGGTGAGAGTCTGTCAGACACCGTGTAGTGAGGACAATTGCTTCCACATCATTTGCAACCCAACACCTTTCGTCTAATTTCACGATTGACAAATGATAGTTCAACCACAATTTGGCTTCCATTTCAGACTCTTAAGGTTGGGTGAGAGAATATAAAGATTTGAGCATTTTACTATAGAACTACTAGCTATATTTTTTACTAAGAATCACCATTATGCTTTACATTTATCCGTGTTTTGTGAATTTGTATAGGACGGAGAAGACTTTTCTGCCTGTCCCGCCCTCGGTCCACCACTGCATTTTCCCTGTCCGGTCTCTAACCCCAGAGTTGCTGGGCCCACAAGCTCTTGAGTAGCCTGTCAGGCTGGCTCTCACTTTACATATTTTCCTTTTTAGCAGATACAACAAATCTGTGCTTGCCAGAGTCAGCATGTGCCTGAACTTTTTAACCTTTAGAGCAGGCTGACAGCTCCGGAGGGGGGTTGCGGGGTGGAGGGATTGAGGAAAAAGGAAAAACAGCTCATGGACGTGGACAGTGTGGTGGTGACTGAGGGGCAGTGGGGGGCATAATGGGAATTAATAGCAATGGAAGAAATAAAAAAAAAAAAAGAACCCTTTAACCTATCATACAACCATTACTTTTTAATATCTAACTTTCTAAGCATCTATTTTTCTGTCTTATATAAAAGTTTCTAGTTAATTGATACCAAAGCTGGAAGCAAGGTTTTTTCCATGTATCTTCAGGTGTGTCTCTCTGACCCATGAATAAAATGTGGGGATTCTCCAGTCGTCTTCAGCTCCATGGCATGCAGACTGCTTTGAAAAGGACATCATGTTCTTCAAGTCCGACCATTTTCTCCACAACATCTTCCCCTAGGGAAACAGCATGATCTGTGACTTTATAAAAATGTTTCCATGGGGGTCATTCTAACAATGCTTTTCTTTTCTGTCAAAGCTCTTGTTGAGAATGTTGTTTCAAAAAAAATTATTTTCCATGCATTTGGATGTCTTCAGAGCACTTACTTAAATGTTAGTGATTTAAGTAATTAAATATATACTGCAATCATGTATTTAATTGTGAGATATTAATGGTAATATTTTATTCTTCTACCTCAGGAATTACATTAGCTACTATATTGTGGATTTGTTTCCAGTTTTGTGTTAGAGCTTTCTGATGTTTAGTTAGGACCATCCCTGACTTAGCCATTTCTGTGTGCTTTTCAGAACTGTTATGGATGTGATTGTCACAATAGGAACAATTAAATTAGATTTTCAGGGAAAAGGGGAAAACTGTAATTGTACAACAATAAAAAATAAATTAGATTAAAAAGTAGTTCTAAAACTGTACTCATTTGGGGCTATTTTTTGATGACTGGCTGTACAGAATTGTCTTAATCTTAGTAGTTCTTTAGACAAATAAATCAATAAATATTTAATGCCTATTATATATTATGCATGGTGTGTATTTTATAATTTTTTCTCAAAATTATTAGTTAACATATATTCACAATAAATATAAATTAATAAATATATTAATGTATATATGTATATATAGATTGTTAATTATATTTATGCTGTTATGTAAAAAGAAGGTTTACTCTGAATTCTATATTAGAAAAATAGTTCATTTCATGTAAACAATTTAAGATGTATTCAAATAATCTATAAACCATAAAAAACCTGAAAGTTAAATAAATTACTTTTAAAGGAAGTCATGATATATGATTAATAGGCAAGAGAGAGAATTACTATGGCTGGGTCCAATTCATTCTTTATTATTTATTAATTTATTTTTATTGTGTTTTTTTTCCTTTACCATTTACCCCCTTATACCTTCTACCCTCACCCCCACAATCTCCACACTGTCGTCCATGTCCATGAGTCCTTTTTCCTTTTTTGCTCTCTCCCTGCACCCCCTAACCATTACACCCTAACAGAGCTGTCAGCCTGCTCTTCGTCTATGGGCCTGTGTCTGTTTGGCTTGTTGGTTCAGTTCGTTCATTAGATTCCACATAGGAGTGAAATCATATGGTGTTTGTCTTTCTCTGACTGGCTTATTTCACTTAGCATAATGTTCTCCAGGTCCATCCAGGCTGTCACAAAGGATAAAGCTGTCTTCTTTTTTATGGCTGAGTAATATTCCATTGTGTAAATATCCCAAAGTTGTTTTATCTACTCATCTATTGATGGACACTTGGACTGCTTCCATATCTTGTCCATTGTAAATAATGCTGCAATGAACATAGGAGTGTTTATGTTCTTTAGCATTAGTGTTTCAGGTTTCCTTGAATAAATTCCCAGAAGTGGAACTGCTGGGTCTTAAGACAGTTCCATTTTTAACTTTTTGAGGTACTCCATACTGATTTTCATAGTAGCTGCAGCAATCTGCATTCCCACCAATAATGCAAAAATATTCCCCTTTCTTCACATCCTCACCAGTACTTATTGTTTGTTGACTTATTGATGACAGCCATTCCAACCAGTGTGAAAAACTCAGCACCACAAAAACTATTCAATTAAAAAATGGGCAAAGGACCTGAATAGACACTTCTCCAAAGATGACATGCTGATGGCCAGTAGACATGTGAGAAGATGTTCAACATCACTAGTCATCAGAGAAATGCAAATTAAAACCACAATGAGATATCACAAACTCATTCTTAATGATTCTAGTGAGATGCTCACTAGATTATATTATGAAAAAAGATTTGAAGGCAAATGTTTTCTTCCTTCACTCTTACAAGGGGAAAACCTATTATTGAATGTACAGAACAAAATTAAATCTACTTTGTAGTACGGAAAGACTATTTACATGAATAACCTATGATGATACACACTGTATTTCTGTTTTAACATTTGTTTGTAACTAAAATTAAAGTACCATAACATATAAAAGACTATAAGGGGTTTAAAAAAGACCACACCTTAACTATATTTATATTATAAATTTCCCAAGCAATATTTCCAATTCTTGAACAGTTTTTCAGTTTTATTACAATATCAATACATTGCAGTATGCAAAGATAAATCATTTGCAACCAAAATGTAAATTAAAATTACCTCTAAAAATAAACAAAACATTTTAACTTTATGTTTAAAGCAACAGCTTAAATCATCTCTGTGTAGAACGTATCATCTAAAAGATATCTAACCTCCCATGAAAACTATTTACTCTGTGCATTTTATCACTCTGAGGAAACCTCAGAAGTATTATTCAGACATGTAGTTATTATATTAAACTACCAAGGAAAACTTATATTTATGGTTATGGTATTTCCTTGAGCAGTGAAATAGACATTTTTCCAAAATAAGTATCTTTCAGGGTAGGGAAAAGAGTAGTGCTGAGAAAAAATGTTGTCTCTTGAAACATAACTTATTTTTTTGAACATTTAACATTTATGTATGTAAAGTACTCCACCAAATATGAAAGATGGAGAAAAATTAGAAACCTTTTCATGGCAACTTTCTAATCTGTGAAATATTAGGCTTTGTTTTCAAATATTTAGACTTTGTATCCCAAAATAAAACTTCATGGTTGTAAATTATTTCATATTCTCTGAATATAAAAATCCCTATGCTATTATTTGAATAATGAAGTTGTCAGGGGTAATGTTATAGTGTGATATAGGTAGTATATGCAAATGGAATATTTGCAATATGAAAACACTGAAATCAGTAGATAATTTTCTTTGTAATTATCTTTCTGAAATTAGTATAATTTGGTTTCAAGTTCAGCACACCAACATCAGTCATAAATTGGCAACCTTCAAGCTTTATAAATATTGGCAATTTTAGTGAGAGGGACACTTTTTAGAAAATTTCTAAGCTAATGACTTCAGTGGCATTGTTAAAAATTCACAGGTTATGTGAAGGAAACCCTGAATACAGAAATATGAAAATTAAATAGAAAAACTACCACATTAAATATGAAAGATCGTATTAGTAAATGATCATCTCCTTTCAGTAATCTTGTATTTCTCAATGACCTCAATTATGTATTTGCACCAAGAAAGTGAGTAAATGTGTAGGAGCTAAAAAAAACATATTTAATTATTAGAAAACAGTCTACTGTAATACTGAGAAACCTCTAAAGTAGATAATGGGGAAAAAAGTATTTCCATTGTTTTCTTTCCAACTTTCAATATCTTCACAAAAATGTAACAATTTAATCATGAATAATAATTTAAAATAACTTTCATTTGTTATTTTGGTAGACAGAAAATATTGTTTTACTTTTATTTATATTTCTTTAATTACCTCCTTGACCATTATTTTGTGTGTAGACAAGTTATATTTTCTCCTTTGCTAATTACCTGTTTATTAATTTTTCATGTGGAATTATTTTTAACTTGAATCAACCATTTATAATTCCAATATGTTTCACTTTTTATGAAGTTTTGGTAACCTTTTGTTTTACTTGTCTATTTTTTCCCTTTAGCTAAATTTTAGAATATTTAACTTTATAGAGTTTATAATGTTTGTTAACATTTGGAGGGATTTTTTTTTCTGTGAACATATAGCTCAAAATGTCATCCTTCACAGTTGGTTAATATTTGCTTGCGTTTCTCCTAGTTCCCTGGTAACTTTATTTCTTTATAGCAGCTTTAAGTTTACAATATTGAGAGGGATGTACAGAGATTTCCAATATGCCCTGCACCACTACACACACACTCTCTCCCATTATTACTTACCAGAATGTTACAATTGTTTTTATTAAGGATTAACCTACACTGGCCTGCCATAACTTTCAAAGTCCAAGGCAGACAAAATTTAATGACTTATCTACCACTGCAATATCATACAGAGCATTTTCACTGCTCTAAACACACTCTGCTCTGTGCTCTGTCTATTCAGATCTCTCCACCTCCCAACCCCTGGCAGCCTCTGAACAAAATTGTCTCCATATTTTTCCTTTTGCAGAGTATCGTATAGTTGAGGTAATACAGTATACAGCTTTTCGGACTGGCTTCTTTCAGTTAGCAATGCACATTTAAGGTCTCCAACTCTTTTTTCATGACAGATTAAAAATGTAACAATTTAATCATGAATAATAATTTAAAATAATTTTCATTTGTTATTTTGGCAGACAGAAAATATTGTTTTACTTTTATTTATATTACTTTAATTACCTCCTTGACCATTATTTTGTTTTAACATTGAATAATATTTCACTGTCTGGGTGCAACAAAGTTGATTTCTCCACTCACTACTGAAGGCCATTTTGGTGGCTTCTACGTTTTGGCAAATATGAATAAAGCTACTAGGAGTATTCATGTACAGTTTCTTGCATAGACATAAGTTTTTAACTCCCTTGAGTAATTGATACCAAGGAGCTCAATTGCTGGATTGAATGGTAGTAGTATGTATAGCTTTGTAAGAATCCACTAAACTGCCCTCCGAAGTGGCTGTACCATTTTGCCTTTCTGCTGTCAATGCGTGAGAGTCTCTGATGAACACATATTTTTGCCAGGATTTGTTGTTGTCAGTGTTCTGGATCTGGATCATTCTGACTAGATGCAGAGTGATATCTCATCTGCATTTACCTAATGACATATAATGTGGAACATTTTTTTTCATATGCTTATTTGACAACTTTATAAAGTTATTTTCTTGTTGAGTTTTAAGAGTTCTTTGTGTATTTCAGATTACAGTCCTTTGTCAGATGTGTGTTTTGCCAATATTTTTCCCACTCTTGTCTTCACTCATCATTGTCTTTTTCAGGGCAGAAGTGTTTAATTTTAATGACATATAGGTTATCTGTGATTTCTTTCATGGATCTTTTTGGTGTTATTTCTACAAAGGCATCACCATGCCCAAGGTCATCTAGGTTTTCTTCTATAGATCTTCTAAGGGTTTTATTGTTTTGCACTTTCATTTAGGTCTGTAGTCCATTTTGAGTTATTTGTGAAGGGTGTAAGATCTGCGTCAAGATCCATTTTTGGTATATGGATGTCCACTTGATCTGGCAGCATTCCTTGAACAGACTGGGTTTTTTAAAATAATCTGTCTGTCTGTCTATCTATCTATCTACCTACCTACCTACCTACCTGTCTGCCTACCTACCTTCCTATCTGTCTATCATCTATCTATTTATTTATTTAAAGCAGCATGCTTCATGTAAGTGACAACCCTTTAAAGACTATTATTATAAATATACACAAATTTCACTTCTATGGTCCACAGCTGCTGTGTGGATTCTGTTTAGGCAAACATCCTGAGTTTGATAAGACTAAGGAGTCACAGTAGAAAGCTATCTTTTCTTCTTTTTTTTATGCCTGAGAATACTAATCTCCGAAAAGACTGTTCCACAAGCCACAAAGCTTTTAAATAGCTGTGATGTTACTAGAACCTGAGTCCTACCTTCTGCTAATATTCTAGTTTACCTTATTTCCAGAGCAATTCAGAGCTGTTGAACACTAAATTTGGCACACATAAAGGATCCAATTTAGTTATACATGCAAAGCTTGAGGTGTAGCATTCACATTGTTAGAAATAAATGAATACTCACCTGGGCTTCTATTAATTCCTTGGTGGATGGTACAGACTGGTAAAGGATATCTAATCCAGGAAGGGCTGGCAACTTAAGTGAAATCTGTGTTGTTTTCCTAGAGTTTATTAGAAATGTGATGAGAATCTGCTGAGATTACATCTATTATTATCCTCTCCACTCCACTGATTTTATGGTACAACAGATGACACTTGCAGAAGGACCAGAAAATATTTTAGTGGTTATGAAATCTTTGACAGGAAATTAGAAGGCTTGGGGATACATGTGCTGTTACCATTACTCCTTTCTCTTATCTATACTTGGCAGAGGTGGAGGAAGAGGAAAGGTAAACAGCTGGCTTTAAACATTATTTAAACTAATAGAGTTTGAATTTCTGAAAAGTGGCTTCATAAACTGAAATGCTCATTTGGGTTCCTGGATGGAAATACAATGTGGCTCAGAATATTAGAAACAGCTTTGTTTGTCCTGAAACAAGCTGATCTTATTAAAAAAACTTCAACCTGATTGTAAATCTCATCCTTGGAAAAAATAGGTCTGCTTTGTAAAGGAAAATAACAATTTGAAAATGAAACACAAGACAGTAATTACTGAAAGAATAAGAACAATTACTGCCTCAGAGAATGGGAATTAAGCAAAGTGAGTCTCCTTTTAATATTAGAAGTACATGTGTTCTTTTATATTTATTACTAAGATTTGAAAACAATAGGACACAAAATTGAATATACTAATGGAAATATATGACCTGTTCAATGAGAATAGACCAGTTATGAGTCAAGGTAGGGTGGAAGTACAGATTCTTGGATCTCTGTGCCTTCAAAAGTAGAAGGCGCGTGGAGAGTACTGCTTGGGTGATAAAGGAGATGAAGAGATGTCATTTCTGGGACATGACGGTGTTCCTCCTCTACTCTAAAGGCTACTGGACAAGAGGGATAATTTGAACTCTGAATGATACCAAGGATTATAATGAATCATAATGAGGGGAAGTTTTGTATATAAGTAAATCAACAATAAAAAGAAGGCTTTCTAACAGAGCTACTCGAAACCAAGTGAACTGGGTTTTCTGTTACTAGAAGTTTTAAATAGAGGAATGGGCAATGAAATAACAGAGTATCAGTAGAAATAATTAAAATGAGGGATGTGTGATTAGATTAGATGAATTTAAGGGCTCTTCTATCCTATAGATTCTAGAATTCTGTGCTACATGAATTTACTTTTACCAAGCTAGTTTCAAATGTATCCCTATTGTCATTATGGTACTGCCAATTATTTTTTTTTTAAAAAAAAACCTCTTATTTTATACCAGAATCAGAAACACTGCTTGTTATGGAACCATGAAAGTATTCTGCTATGTTCATTGTAAGGCTGGCAGGCAGTCTTGGTTTTGCAGATGTGGATTATGAAAAAGAAAATATGAGCCTAAGATTGAATGTTCTTTCCCTAACACACAAGGAGAAAATTTTCTAATTGCACTTTCCAGACTGAATGGAGAGAATAATTATTTGGAAAATATTGTCCCAAGTGCCCTTAGAAATTTCACAAGTCTGTGAAAAGCAGTCCTCATCACGATACTTCTTGTCTTATTGAAACTTTGTGCAACAACTCTTAGTGCCAAAGAAGCAGCTTCTAAAAAAGTATTCCATTCGACAGTTGGTTATTGGCTACAGGTGATGAAATATGCATTCTGCCTCCATTGATCCTGACTGTTCAAATCAGTCCTGCTAGGCCTTGAACTCTGCATCACACCTGTGTATTTCAGTTACCATATACCCCTGGAATACAGTACATTGAAAAATTCTAAAATTCAGGATTTTTATCAAGTCACATCAAAGGTTGAAAGAAGGTAGAGAGGCAGCAAGCCTTACAGTTGGGGGACTAGATTTCTTCTGGAATAATGGCATTGCCCCACACTTTGTAATTTAGACTTGGGACGATTCTTTAGCTAAGTGAAAAAGACACATGTTAGACTGAGATTTGGACTTGATAATCATTTACCAAAATCTGGAAATGACTGTGATTATACAAAGCATAGATCTCAAAATAATTAGGTTCAATTATTAAGCACAAGCCTATAACAGAAATCACTATCAATTCTCTAACATACTGTCTGCTCTTTCTCTAACAATCTGGTCTTTGTCATGTTCCCAGAGTTATCATCCTAAAATTAATAGGTGATTACTTTTCCAGCTCCTCCTAAAACTCTTTAATCTCTCCTCATACCCTATAGACTGAAAGTGTTTAGTACTGTAGGAAAGGCCTTTTAGTATTTGACTAGTGTTTATCTGTGTAGGCTAATTTTCCATTATTTTCTCATTTTCACTGTAAAAAGCTTGAATATCTCTAAATATGCCACAACTTCCACATGTTGAACACTCATCTCTTTCCTTTCTTATTTTCACATTGCGAACATCTGCTTATACATGTAGATTTTGGTCAGATATCTCTACCCTTGTAAAGCCTTCATAACTGTCTTCCTAGTTTAGAACGTTGATTACACCCTTCTCTGTCCTCTCACTGTATCCTGTATGTCATCTATTAAAACATGTAGGAAAATATCATTATTCATTGGTTATATATTTGTGTAACTTGTTAGACAGTGGGATTCTTGAAGAAGGAATTTTTATCTCCAGCACATAGTACCTTTCAAGGGTTGTAAACTATGTTTTCTATCATTTATTTTCCAAAGGAATTTAGATAACTTAGATATAAGTGCATTTAGATATAAGAGGATAAGTTTTTGAGAGGTAATTAAGGTGAAGGATAACTTTCCTTATTATAGGAAAGTGGAACAACACCACAGGTAACTCAGTAAAAGCAATTCAAAGGTAAAAGTAAGAAGAAATGGAAAAGTCATCTTGGAGTATACAAACTTCTAAATCTCATAATGTAATCCAAAGAAAAATGTAAAGGGTTTGAGCAATATGCGTACTTTATATCCTTTAGAGCCTTTGTATCCCCAGTAAATAGTGGATACACAGGAGGAATTGAATAAATAACTGGGCTTTAAACACATGATAATCTAATTATAGCATAGAACCAATTGGAAGGTACCCAAAGCACTAGACAAACTGAGCTGTAAAAATGTCCTCAGTATGTAAACAGACTGGGTGACATGTAAGACCAAGCTGAAACTGTACGTGAGAAGAATATCATTCTCAATAAAGAGTGGCTTCGCCGTCCAGTGGCCCACGTGGCCAGGAGCAAAGGTTTGGAAATGGAGAGGTCCTGTGTCTGGTGCCGTGAGAAGAGGAACTTTGTGAGAAAAGGGGGGAAAGCCAGGTCCTCACATTCTACACACACAGAGATGGTAATTTTAAACTCTGCAAAATGGTGGGATTGAGGCTGTTCGTAAATAATATGTTTCTGTAAGAACTAGATTAAGGTAAGGTATGGAATCTAAGTAAAAAGCATTCCTTCTCTATATACCAAAGAGTAAAGAACTGGGTAAAGAAAGCAGAGGCCCACAAACCCATGAGAGCTTGAGAAAAGGTAGTAAGCAAGAGAATTCAGTAATGTATATAGTAAGTTAATAGTGGTAAATGCTACCAAAAAAAAAATCGCACAGGATAGGAGTCTCGTGTGTCACCGGAGAGATTGCATGAGTGCATTCTAGGAAGGCCCCCCTCCATGTGTCTTCCTGCAAAGTGCTGAGGAAAGGGAGCAAACCAGTCGTTCACTACTTTTCTGGGAAGAGCATTCTTTGGAGAAAGAAGAGCAAGTTCAAAGGCTAGAGCAGAGAGGAGGTAGGGGAGTCGGAGTAGTAAGACAGGTCAGAGTAGTGATGAGATAGGTTGTCGGAAGATCGTGAAGGGCCTCATTTCATTGTTAGGATTTTGCTTTTTCCTCTGGGAAATGAGAAGCCACTGGAGGGTTTTGAACAGAGGAACAACATGAACAGGAATCTTTAGCTTGTATATTGAAAAAGAGACTATAGCCTGACTAGGACAGAAGCAGTTAGGAGGCTGCTGGTATAATTCAGTGAGGACATTGTGACCCATAGGCCTTTTATAAATTCAGATAGTCCCATTGAGTACATTGGCACAGGTAGATGGGCCCACAATCTAATGGGAGTAATGATCCTATTCCACTGTTTATAGAAATGTGGGTGTAATCAACTCCATATAAAAACTGAACTAGAAAGCACAAGATAATCTTTTTAAAAAATAAACTTAAATTTGAGTAGTACCTAGACCTAAAACGTGCTGATGTATAAGCTCTCATATTTGATCTTCAAAACAACACTTTAAGTTATACTGAGCTTAACTATTTTCAAATAAAGACAGTGAATGTCAGAGATGTTAAATATAGATGATAAATGGTCTGTCCAAGGTCACGTGGGTGGTCTAACACAGCAGAATTAAACAAACAGGTCTCCTTGCGTTCACCCTTTGCACTTCCTACTCTGTGGCACAGGAGGCTCTGAGCCTCCCCATCCTACCCTCGGTCATGAAACACGTTTAGCACGTCATTTAAAAACAAGTAATTAGAGTCAATCTGAAACCTGTAATGTGTTTAGTTCTCAAAACTGAAGTCATTTCAAAAGGAACAAGCTCAAATACTTCTGCAGTTATGTGCTAAAGTCTGAAAAAGGTCAATAATTTGCATAAAAACATGCAAAATATGAAATAAAGCAATTACAGGGTATATAAAGTATTTCTAAATGCATTGCATACTTATTGCTCACTGTTTGCAAAGTATAGTCAACCCAAACAAATTTGCTATGATTTATTTGTAGGTTGTTCATAATCTGCAAAAAAACTCATGTTAATATAAACAACATTTTTATGAAAGTAAATGTAATTCTCAAATAAAAAATTACAAAGAATGACATTATACATTTATAAAATCTCTTTAGGATCTGGCTTAATAGATTGCCATTTTAAAGAACCTTTTTATTTTTCTCATTTTTCCAGCCTTGCAAAGATTTATTTATTTTATAAGTTTCTTCATAGACCATTGGTCTTTAATGATGTCCCATTTTATTATAGTATATGTTTTTAAACTTAAAGTCTTATGTTTAGCAAAAAAATAACAGCTGTCTTTTTTCATTATAAAGAGGCTAAAAATTAATTTGCCTTCAAAATATTATTTTGAAATTACTTCATAGTTTTGATGCATTTGTATTCTGTTTTAGTTATGTTAAGATATCTAGTAATATTTCTTTTTTAATATATAAGTTATTTAAAACTATTTTTAACTTAACACAGATTTTAAAAATATAGAATTTAGTTATTCATGTCAATTGAATCATGATGAAGAACATATAATTTTTATAACAGTTATGTTAAATTTGTTAAGACTTGTTTTGTGGCTTATTGTATTATCTGTTTTTATAACTGTTTCCTATATGTTTCAGTTAACTGTGTAGTCACTACTTATTTGGTGAAGGATTTTATAAGTGGCCTTTAAAATTTATAATTTTAATTCCTTAAATATTCTGTATCTTTATTTATATTTTGAATTGGAAAACTAAATTGAGAGAGGTATATAAATCTTTCATTCTGTGAATAGATTGGTTATTTTTATTCTTGTGGTTCAAATTTTTACTTTTTATTAGCTTAGATACACAATATTTTTATGAAATTTAGTTTTGAAACATTTTTATGGATGAAACATTTTGTGATTACATAGGAATTCTCTTTATCTCTAATAACATACTTTTGCCCTGTGGTCTATTTTGTCTGATATCAATATGTCTACTTCATCTTTATTTTCATTTCCTTTACTTAGGTATCTTTTTAAAAACCTTTTCTTACTTCCAATCTTTGTATATCTTTAAAAGTTTAGTGTGCTTCATGTAAACAAGATGTAGCTGAATTGTTTTCCTTTTAGTCACGCTGAAAAATATTTGTCTTTTAGCTTCCGGTTTAGCCCGTCTTTTTGTTTATTGGTATAATTGTGTTCAAATTTATTTCTGCTGTGGCTTTTGTTTGTTTTCTATTTGTACCACTCATCCTAGTGCTTCCCCCTCTTCCTTTCTCGCTTTATTTTGGACCTATGTTTATAATTTGGATGGATGTGTATAATTGTTAGCTTTTCTTACCCACTTCTTCTTTTCTTATATAAGGCTAGAAGTTATACATTTTATTTCTGTTATTACAATAGTTACCCCTGACATGTTACTATTCAGACATAACTTTACAAAGTCTGAAGAGCATCAGTGCACTACCTTCCCCTCTGAACAACACAGGACCATTATTGTCAGTACTATTGTTGTTTTATTTTATTTTTTTCAGGCACTATTTATGGACACAAATATTTAGATGTACTGGCATGTTTACCAAATTCCCTGCTCACCATGACTTCATTTCAGATCTTTCTTCTAGGTTTCCATCTTCCTGCTAGGATCTTTTTCTCCCCTGAAATACACATTCTTAGTATTAATAGTTCCTGCTAGGGAGGGCTGCTATGTTTAGCCAAAGATATTTTTATTTGCCTTTGTTTTGAGAGAAAGTTTTGATAGTTTTAGAGTAACATTATTTTCTCTTAGGTCTTTGAAGAAATTCTAGATCTGCCACTTACTAGCTGTGTGTTCAACAGTTCAAGTGTTTTGAAGATAATATTGGTGCCCATCCTATACGCTTATGAAGATCCAATATATAAAATGTGCTAAGTAGGATTCTATCACATACTATGCACTATAACATGCCTTTCCTATTTTTTCCTGTTCTCCTTATTCTTCTAATTATTATTGTTGCGTGTGGTGCTCTGAACTTGACTGAAATTTACCTAAGTGAAGATTTCTTTCTGTTTATACTGTTTACCCTGATTGGCACACACTTTTCTTCCTGAATATATAATTCTATTCATAAATTTTCTAGTTTTTGTAAATTCTCAACCTTTAATTCTTTGAGTGTTGCACCTATCCTTTTACACCATCCTCTTTTGAGATTTTAGTTAGGAAAAAATATATTTTTTATTTCATCATCCCTACTCCTTAACTTATATACTGTTATCAACTGAATGTCTGCATCCTCCCTAAACTCACTTGTTGAAGCTGTAACCCCCAATGTGCTGGCATAAGGAGGTGGGGGCTTTGCGAGGTAATTATATTTCGATGAGGTCATTGGGATAGACCCCTTAAGGCGATTAATGTCTCTATAGAAAGAAGAAGAGACACCAGAGCTTCCTCTCTCTCTCTGCCATGTGAAGACACACAAAGAGCACAGTTATCTGCAAGCCAGGGAGAGAGCCTTTACCATGAACTATGAACTAAATTATCTGACACCTCGATCTTTGACTCCCCAGCCTCCAGAACTGTAAAAAATAAATTTCTGTTGTTTAAGACTTCTAGCCTATGGTATTTTGTTTTATCAGCCCAAGCCGGCTAAGACACTTTCATTTCCTGGTCCATCTCTCCTCTAGTAGGGGTGATTTATTTTTCAGATTTATATTTCAATTCATTTAATATGTTTCTTGCTATTTCTGATATGCTATTAACCCACCCACGAGTTTGTTAATTTCAGTAATTTTATTTTTATTGCTAAATGCTCTTTTTTGTTTCAGATCTCATCATTTTTTATAATATTCTGTTGCTTGATAACCTTTATTTCCCCTGTTTTTGCTTTACACATTTCATGCATAGTTACATTCTCTGCCCTGTAGTTAAAACAACTAGGATCCCTTAGGGTGTATGTCTTTGTTTTGTTTTATCTCTTTGCCTTCAGCTGTGGCTTTTTTTTCTCATTGTTTGGTAATTTTTTTTGTAAGCTCATATTTGTTTGACTTTCATCTATACAGTGCTGGGAGCCTAAAGTCAGAATGATCGAGTCTATATGCTAATAACCTGGATTAGCTTTTGCTCTTTTTGAGGGTTTGGCGTCTCCTATTTGTGTGGGAAGGAAGGAAACCCTGACTCTTGCATAACTGAGAGCAACTTTGGAATTTCAATTCACCATTTTTCCCCTCTCTCAGCCCTCCAATATGCCTTTGTTTTCTTATGAATCCAAAGCATACAGTTTTCCATATTTCAAATCATGCCTTTTGAAAATAACAATTTAGAAATTCATATTCTATATATTTTGCATTTGGTTGAGTTCATACACATAAACCATAATCACAGTATATTATGAGAATATTGTTTGTATCTATTCTTAGCTAAAATCAGATTATGGCACTTATAAAAGGTAATTGCAATGGCTGTATTCCACTTGTAATTATTTTTATTGTAATTTTTGTTTCACACATAGTTTAAAACTGGAGAGAAGTATATGTAACTTATATGAAAGGATTTGCAGCCATAGGCAGAAATATACCACAGTTCTAGGGCAAGATTTATGTCCATAAGAGCTTGCTAGGCCACCAGAAAGATTTGAGAAATAGGTATGGTTAAATTACTCTTTATTTCTATATTTGTTTTGATATTTTTGCCAAAATCTATGTTTAGTCTTTAATACTAAAACATAAAAATTTGAATGGGAAATACATGTACAAATAAAACAAAACAGCTACAAAGCAAAGGACAGTTTTTAATTTCTATCAAGAACTACCTGTAACACAGCATTTTTTCAACTCTACTAATTTGAACAATAAAATATTCTCTTCTAACTTTACTGAAAACTTCTTCAACTCTATAATTCACCTTTTCCTGATACCTTTATTAAGTTCCTTCTCCAGCGGCTGTTTCTCTTCTGCACATAAACATTTAATTCTCTCAGCACAGAAATAAGCACCCCTCTAAAAAAAAAAAAAGGATCAAGCAATACTCTTCTCTTGATCCTGCCATTTTGTCTCTTAGGAAGACCTGGCATCTTTTCTTCTTCAGTGATAGCGTAACTGCATGCATGCATTCATTCATTCATTCATTCAAACTTTTTTTTCTGGAAACATTTACTTAGCCAGTCATAATGCTTGATACTGTAGAAACAAAGAGAGGAAACAGTTCTTCATCAAAAACACAAGGAAGGAGAAAAAATAAGCATTTTATTATGTTCAGCGAGAGAGATGTTACTAATAGAACACATAGAAAGATAATGCAGTGCTGGACAACACGGGAGATAATGGAAGAAAAATCTTCTTGCATCTGATATTTTACCAAAAAAAAAGTAGACACTTCCACTTATGTTACTGACACCCACTCATTTCTTAAAGTACCTTCTGTGTCCGGCACTTGAAAAGCAGTTTTTTTAAACGTCTGCTAATGATCTGGATGGAAAACCCAGTGACTCATTCCCACTACGCAGCACTTCAAATCTTTCATCTCTCAAGATCTAGCTCAAACGCCCCTCATTCCTGATTCACTTCTTCCTCTTCATCATCTGAACCATACTCCTTATGTTAATTAATATAAACATAAGTGACACTGACCTACTGTTCTGTATTATGTTTTTGAAATTGTCTTAGCCTGTGTCTAAACTTTTCATCATTCGGAGGCTACGTCATCCACAGAGCCTAACATGTAACCCTGAACCTAACACATGCTGAAAAAGATACACGGTTAGGGAATTAATCTAAAGAATATAGAAGAACTAGAAAATGTGCAGTGGCCGTTTCATCAACTTGAATTACTAAGCAATACAAGCAAGCATCTTATTGTGTATACTTAAGATAATAAGATTTAGGCATTTAGAAATGCCATTATAAGTAAAATGAACAAATACATACAAATTACAGAATAAAGCCATTTATAAAAGTAAATTAATTATAAATCTATGTTTTAACAAATCACTTTTTAATGTTTTTGTAAATAGTGGCAACAAGTTGGCTACATCCAGCGGTGACACTACAGTTAAACTATGGGACCTGTCCAAAGGCAATTGCATTTTGACCCTCGAAGGACACAAGCACGCAGTGTGGTCCTGCACGTGGCATTCCTGTGGTGACTTTGTGGCTTCTTCTTCACTGGATACCACCAGTAAAATCTGGGACGTTAATAGGTAAGGAGTACTTTAAACATTATTAATCCTGTACTTTGAAAAATACACATTAGTAATGTTTTTTGTTTCCCCTCAATGTTACCATGGGGAAGCATTTTTTGAAAAAAAACTGTTAGCTGATAAAAATATAGAGAGCTACTTAAAATCTCTGTGAAATCCATTTTTAACTCCATTAGTCTTTATTGATAATGAGTCCTTCCAAAGGTATGTAGCTAGATCAAGCCTATGTAATAAGATTAGAATTGCTTCATTGGAAAGCTGTTTGTTTTAAGCAAGGTAGAAACAAATCCTTATCTTAAAGAGTTACGTTGTTAGTTCTCCCATGTACAGCATTATTATCTCTGTATCATCAAACTAACAATTGAATAGACATAAACATGACAGAAATAATTACTTGCTTCATGCTTAATTTTAATGTTTTCCCAGATTAAATGCTTGACAATTCACAAATTATAAGAACTTAGGCAATTCATTGTATACAAAGTCCTATACTATATCTCATGAAAAAAGTTTTTCATTTCATTCATAAGTCAAGACAGGCAAATCTATTATGTTCACAGTATCAGAATACATGTGATTGATGTGCATTTGGATGATTATTACTGTCGTTAGGTATCCAAATAGGATATAAAGAGCTACTCCTAAATATCATGATTGCTTCTGCTAGTTAAGGTATTCTAACTCAACAGTCAGACTTTTGATCACTTTAATTATTGAACAATATCCAGCTTCTAAATATAACTCATAACAATGCTAAAAATTTAGGTAAATAGTTGTCACTGAGCCATTGAAATTTATTTTGTAAGAGGGAAATGGGCTCATTTTATAGGTGGACACTGTTGCTTTGAAGGCATGTGTACAACCTGGAACAAACTTTCTCCATTCTTCCTTGAACCATGGGTAACCTATTTAGAAGAGGGACAAGAAGCCTGCAGATTTTCTGGGAGGATTCACTGAGAGTATGGGCTCTCTCCTATGTGGAAGTTGATTACCTCCTAATGCCAGGTGCAACTATTATGCTAGTTCTTTTCTGAGCACCAAACTCACCCTTCTACATCTGTTTTAGTGATGCTGGGAATTGGATATTTGCAAACCACATTCTTGCTTTGCCAGCTGACTTTCTGTCAGGCTTTAGCAATAGGGGTTACTTGTGAGATGGCAAGGCTGGAGAAGGAAGAGGGATTTGCTTCAGTGAGCATCAGCCTAGCACCGCTTCGCCTGAACCACAGCAAGGCATTCTCATCACAGCAGCTGATTCCAGTTGGCAGTCTTTTTAACACTTGCACAAACAAGTGCATTGTGCCATCATTAAAGACATTAGCCCCAGCAAATAGGTGCCCTTTTTATTGTTGTTCAATTACAGTTGTCCCTATTTTGCCCCATTACTCTCCTCTGCCCTACCCACCCCCACCTTCCACATTCAATCCTCCCCCCATGTTGTCCTTGTCCATGGGTCCCTTATACATGTTCCTTGATGACCCTTCCCCTTCTTTCCCCCATTACCCTCCTCCTCCCTCCCCTCTGGTTACTGTCAGTTTATTCTTTATTTAAATGTCTCTGGTTCTATTTTCCTCCCTTATTTGTTTTGTTGATTAGGTTCCACTTATAGGTGAGATTGTATAGTATTTGTCTTTCACCACCAGGTTTATTTCACTTAGCATAATGCTCTCCAGTTCCATCCATGCTGTCACGAAGGGTAGGAGTTCCTTCTTTCTTTCTGCTGAGTAATATTTCATTGTGTAAAAGTACCACAGTTTTTTGATCCACCCACTTACTGATGGGCACTTAGGTTGCTTCCAGTACTTGGCTATTGTAAATTGTGTTGCTATGAACATTGAGGTACCTAGATTCTTTTGAATTGGTGTTTCAGGATTCTTAGGGTATAATCCCAGCAGTGGAATGGCTGGGCCAAAAGGCAGTTCCATTTTTATTTTTTGAGGAAATTCCATCCTGTTTTCCATAGTGGCTGTCCCAGTCTGCATTCCCACCAACAGTGTACTAGGGTTCCTTTTGCTCCACAACCTCACCAGCACGTGTTTGTTGATTTGTTTATGATGGCCATTCTGGCCCGCGTGAAGATGCCCTCTTTGCAGAAGTACGTGTTCCCAGCTCTGCATGGCCCCTCCTCTGGGTTGCAGAGCACCCACATCAGCACAAAAGTAAGTGCCCACACACAGAGGGCTCAGTTTCAGCTCTGTGGGCACCCCTTTACGAGTTTCTAAGTTTTTAATTCCCATCTATCCCCTTTGTCCATTCAGTCCTACAAAGAAGGACTGCAGTTGATTTTCCATGATACCTTAATGTTTTGTTTTGGTTTTTTTTGGTTACCTAGTTAACAACTTACGCATAGTTAATGATCCCATGTATTAATATTAACTCCTTACTGTTAAAATAATAAAGGCAAATTCTGTATCCTGAGTAGATCTTGGCAGGTAAAGGGTTTTAATCAATGGATAAATAGCATAATCCACCTGAATTATAAAGATAGAACAAATAATGTTGTAATACACTGTGTGAGGAGATATGGCTATGAATAATCAATTTTAGACCTTTTTGTATTTAAAATAGTGGAAGTTTAAGATATGCTTTAATTTTAAAATGAGAACCATTTGATTATTTGGAATAATAACTCATACGTAATTCTTAATGTTATATTTTAAATTATGTGACCAGATTTCATAAATATTTCTTATAATAGATTATTGGAATTTTAAAAAACCATTTTATTGAGCTATGACTGACATATAAAAAGTTGTATTTCAGGTAGACAACCTATAAGTATAAATCATGAAATCACTAATGTATGTTTGTGTGTGTGTGTGTGTGTGTGTGTGTGTATCTCACCTACAAAAGTTTCCTCCTACCCTCTTTATTTATTATTATTTTTAAGATAAGAACACTTAGTATAAGATCTAGCCTCTTAGAAAAATTTTAGACATACAATCCAGTATTATTAACTATAGGTACTATGTTGTACGTATATCTTTAGGGTTTAATCATCTTATATAACTAAAATTCAACACTAGTGTATAATTCTAATTTGTATTGCCTTTGTCTTAGATGAAGACCCTAATAGAAGATCGTGGCCCATTGTAAAATATAACATATCTTTAAATGTTATACAGTCATAGTGTTTAAACCAAACTATGGCTAAAAATGAATTCCCAATACACTCAGCCCTTCTTAGTATGATTTCAGACACTTAGACTTGACAGCTTTTCTCCATGACCCTAATATCCAAATACTGCCTTTCAACTGATACTCAGTAGATGTTGATATAACAGATTAAAATTTCTTCTGATGCCAAAAATTCTTTGCATTTCAAAATTCCCATCACTGTCAAGAGCTCACTTTCATCATCAAAAACCAAAAACTCATACTATTTTTGAAGCTAAGGGAATAGCCAAATTTTGACAGAAAAGGGAGACATTGATTATTTATATAGTAGTTATTGATATATCTTTCAGAATTATCATCAAAGCACTGAACTGTAAGTTATGATTACTCATGAATCATGCTGTGTAGATGTGTCTAAAACTACTGTCTTTCAAATGTCAAAGGTTATTGGAACCAGCTGAGTGACTTCAGGGGGAAGGTGGCCAGGCTGTGGTGGTAGCAGCTGTACTGTGCTGGCCCATAGCCTCTTATCCTGATGCTGCATCATTCTTAGTAAGAAAAATTACACTGACAGACTCTGCTGTTCATGGGAAGAGTTTAGAATGTGTTTTTCTCACTGACACTCTGCCCTTCCCTCGGAGCCTGTGGCCCTTGCCCCTCAACTGTTCCTGAACTGGACATTGTCTACCGAGACCATCTAATTAGCTCCTCACTGCAAACTTGGGTAATTGGTCATTATAATTAATGTAAGAAATCCAGATCAAAAGGCACTTTTACTAAATGCTAATAAGAATAATATCTGTGGCACCCTTAGTCTGGATGCATCAACACTCGACAAGGTTTCTACAAATAATTAACAATGGTATTGTACTTTGATGATCTTCTGCATGATTATTTATGTAAAGTGGAAATTTGTATGTGTTTCAATTTGTAATGATTTATTTTACCTTACTTTTCAAACATATTCGTTAAAAATCCATTTTAAAACACACACGCACACACTATTGTATCCTAAGCAGAGACCGCTTGGCAAATGGTATTTTGGTGGCATTAATGATAAACAAAAAAAAATCAACATTTGCATAAAAGGGAATATTCTCCTTGCTCCCATCAACATTCAGACTATAATGAAATTGCTTTTATTTTTCTTTTTTGTTGGGGTGACATTGGTTCATACAATTACGTAGGATTCAGGTGTACAATTCTATAAGACATCATCTGTGTATTATATTGTGTTTTGCCACCCCAAGTCCGATCTGCTTCCTATCACCATTTACACCCCCCACCCTCTTCTACCTCTCACCGTCCCCTGTTCCCTCTAGTGGTCACTGTGCTGTGGTCTGTGTCTCTGGGTTTTTCCCCTTCATCCCTTCACCTTTTTCACCCGGCCCCACAAGACCCCCCGCCCTCTGACTGCTCTCAGTGTGTTCTCTGTCTGTGAGTCTGTTTCTATTTGGCTATTTTATTTTGCTGCCTCCTTCTATATGAATCTACAAAGTGATGAAAATAGGATAGGAAAATCAGAAAATATCTCAGTTGGCTACAAAAATAATTTGCGTTTCTTTAACTCATAAGAGTATCAATAAGTATTCATGAAGTGAATTACTAGTGCCTGGCTATATTATTATAGTTATTAGAAAATTCAAAGACTCTGTTATTTCCCTCAATGAGATTAAAGGAATTTTAATATGTAGCAATTTTGCAGCAGTCAGAGGATATGTGTTGCATGCACAATTTATAATATCAGATATGGTGTTCTGATTGACTTCTGGCTGCTTTTCTTTCAAGGTATCTGGATACTTAGCTGAGTAGCTCTACTACAGTCTCACTGTGGTATTTGGAAGGCAGGCCGCAAGCCTGCTTTGTTGCTTGAGTGGAAGGGCTTGGAGCTGAAGCTACTGAGTGCAGCTGCCCCCACTTCTCTTAACGAGACACTGCACGGGCATAAGCTGTTTTGGTTGCCACAAGGATGGGAGGAAAAGTGGGTTTTGTAAAGTACGACAGCTCGGGGTCCCCGCAGTAGGAAATAAATCTATTGGTTGTCCTTATATCCAAATGTATATTTTCAGATGACTTCAAGATTAAGTTGAGAGAGAAAAATGAAGCATGTTTAAAAACTTTATTTAGAAAAGTAATTTGTGATCATTGCTGTATTGCATTGACTGTAAGCAAATACCATATCAGAAACCTACTAAGCCTTTGAGAGAATTATATTGGCAGAGAAACCATGAGTCTATCCTTTGTATCCATATGACTCTTTAAAAAATCACCCTCAGGGCCCTTAACTTACCTCGCGGAAAGAGGGAACTCTAGTGTTTTACGATCCCCATAGAAGGCCCAGACCACAGCGCCCTCCCCCTCCCTTGCCACCGGGTGTGGCCGTACAAGATAATGGACAGGAAACGAGTTGCTGTGGAACAAAGCCAGAGGCCACAGACACCCACACACAAAGGATCTCCTCTTAGGGAGAGAAGCACAATCCAATCAAAGAATTGTCTTCCGTGCCATGGCCAAGCTTCTCAAGATGCCTGCCCAGGATTCTACCTGTTTGGACTACTGACTCTCATGTGTTCCCCTTTTTCTGTTTCCTGTACCAGAGCGTGCATTGCAGTTGTTCTGTCTTTGCTTCACCGCTGTACGTTGTGTTTGTGGCGGTGGGGAGGCAGAAAGCTTGGCTTTTCTTTTGTGGGGCACCGGAGCCCAAGTGACACCTCTGAACCCAGCGGGGCAGACTATGCATCATGCAGGATCATGGACTGTGAAATTCATGCAGTAAATGAGTGGGACTTTATGTCATCTCCTTTCAGGGGACAGAGGGTTTTCGTGACTACTCTCCAAGTGGAAGGAAAATTGGCACAAATATTTGGTGAGCAAAAGGGCCAACTGTGGCAGATACCACTAGCTGTAGTCAGAATCCACTCTCTCCTCACCTGGCTGTCTGCCTAAATCGTATTTCTCAGCCTCCCTTGCAGTTAAGTGTGGTTACGTCTCTACATTATCCACAATAGGATATTAGTTGAAGTGATATATACCATTTGTATATCCCTGCCCCCCACCTTATGGTGGGCTGGCATATCAATGGCAATGACCAGAGTGATCTTAGAAGCCAGTTACGGGAAATAACAGAGCAATTGTTAGCCTGTTTAAAGTAAAGCCACTCCACGCCCCCCACTCCTTACCTCCTATTAGCCTGTAACACCCTCTAGTCTAGATTCATTAGCAATAAGAAAATAAATTTTATTTTATTTAAGACATTATATTTCTAGTCTATTTGTTACAGCACTCGAGCCTGTCCAGTCCAATATAGGCACCTGGTGAATATTTTTAGGTGATATTTTCCCCTCATGACATATTAATAAGGCAGCAAAAACAAGCCCTGCAATATTCTCACAATTATTTGGATAGGTAGTGATAGCCATTCTGTGCTGATAATAGGGAGCTATACAACCCCCTCTAACTTTTTTTCTTTCTCCTTCTGATTTTCCTTGATGTTTGCTGGCAATGCCGTTGGAGCCTCTGATGTCCTAGTTGCTAGTAATAAAGCCTTTACATTGAACAACTGGCTTATGTGCAAGTTAATGTCTATAAAACTAGCTGTAAATTATAAGAAATATTCCACTATAATACGTTACTACTCCATTAGTGGGAATCCGATTCAGTAATAATTATTTCATTTAAACAATAAAAAGCTCTAAGAATCTCAGTTTTATGGTAGCATTGACTATATTTACTGATGAGAATCAGTTTCGCAGATTGCAGTCAAGCTGACGGAATACAAGTAGTGCCTTTCATGTGGCTGCCCAAACAAGTTTTGAAACATTTATTTATAGAACCAATAAATCCACACTTAGTACTTACTCTGTTATGTGCGTTGTTTTGGTCAGTATCTTATAGCAGTGAACAAAATAGAAAAAAAAACACAAAAATGCCTGTCCTCATGTAGACAGCATTCTATTGGGACTCAGAAAATAAGCCAAATGAAAAATAATAATTATATGTTTAGTATTTATGGGTGATAAGCTTTGTAAAGAAAAAATATGGAAGGGTAGAAAGGAATGGTGAGCACTGTAAAGATTTCCAATTTTAAGCAGGATAGTCAGGCATTTCTCTCCCTCCCCCCGCTCTCTCCTGCGTGAGCACAAGAGCTTAACTGATGTTTCATCCCCCTTTTTTCTCTCTCCTAGCTCCAAGGGCCCTTCCTTTGCTCTGTAACTCATTTCCTGAGACCACACAGCCCAGCTGAGTCACTTCTTTCTACCTCTGGGACTTTCTAAATTAAAAAGAAATGAAAGGAAGGGAGGGAGGGAGGGATGAGACAGGGTGGTGAGGGAAATTCTCAGTATAAGCTGACATTTGGATAACTGGAAGTAGGTGTGATGACAAGAACATGCCCAGGAGAAGAACATTCCAAGCTCCTCTGGGTAGGGAACTCGCTCATGGTGGTAGCAGGACTCAAGTGACTTGGAAACAGCAAGGAGGTCAGTGAGACTGGAATAGAATGACCCGAGGAGTGAATGGTAGAGGTAAGGCAGGTAGTTACCTGGGTATGCACATATAACACAGAGCCTCATAGCACATGTGAGTGACTTTGTCCTTAATTCTCAATGAGATGGGAAATCACTGGAGTTTTGAACAGTGGAGCCAGTTTATATTTTCTGGTTGAATAGACTGACTCTAGTTACTGAGTTGAGCTTAAACTGTGGCAGAAGAGGGGTGGGGGTACAAGGGTAAAGGCAGGAAGACCAGCTGGGAAGCATTGCAACAAGCCAGGCAAAAGGACAGTGAAGGCGTGAGGCATAATGGGAACAGAAAAGGTAATATGAATTTGTTTGTATTCTGGATAGATTTGGTAGGTAAAGTCACTAGGAATTGCTGACGTGTTGTGGGTTGTGAGAAAAAGAAAAAAACAAATCACCTGCTACATTTTGAGACACCTGAAAAGCAAAAGGCTTGTTCTCTTTATGCTGGAACACTGAGTAAGCTTTATAAAAGGCTATTCCAACCAGATTCATCAATTGGAATGTCAGGAAGAGCTGTAGAATGAGGAATGCTTTCAACCCTGTTCATCTAATGTGTGATTTCCATTGAAGATATTTCAGTGTTCCCTCCTGCCCAACAGCATTGCTTTCTTTGTAATTTAATAATTCATTTTCCAATTATAACTCCTGGGCTGAGATGGAGGGGACAAAAGGCTATAGAAAATGGAAACAGTTCAAATGTAGAAAAAAAGAAATGCAAAATATTAATATTCTCTTATGCTGTTATCTTCTTTTAATAACATGTTCTATAAATTTCTTTTGGGCAAATAATGCACCCAGGTGGACTCTAAAATGGAAGTAATTTATTTTTTATTATAAAATTAGTAATCATAAGATAACACCAAATAAGCTATAAAAATGGAGTTTAGTATTTATAAAATGAAGTGTCTCATCAATAATACATTTCATGTTCTTTCTGATTCATTTGCAAAGTTGGATATTTTAGAGATGAAGAACATATTGTACAATATTAATGGTCTTAAAACAATGTAAGAAGTATGAAGACTCGAGGGCATAGATTATTAGTACATTAATACCTGTCTTGTAAAGACCCCCCAGTTTCCCTTCTTGTACTTAAAAAGGCACCTCAGGTATGTATTAATGCACTGCTGAACAGTTCTTGAAACATAATTATGTCACATTAAAAGAAATGGTAACGTTCTGAAATTGACCTCTTGTGATTAATTTATCCTCTTCTAAGAATAATAAATCAATTCTTACATCTTCTTGGATTTTCATTTATATTCAAGTTAACAGTTTCCCCTGGAAATATAGACTTTAAGTTATAGCTAAGTATTATTGAGTATAAAATATAGATAAGCACAAAAGTGAATGAAAAGAAAATATGATATACATTTTTTACTGCCGTCTCTCCCCCCAAACAGTGAATAACTAATAAGCATTATTCAAGGAATGCTTGTTTTAAGGAGAAAATATACACTAAACCGGTTTGGATTTCATTTAGCAATTATACGGTGATTAAAAAATTGAGAAGCTCTCTCAAAACCAGTATGACTTTGTGTGTTTGTGAAAAATATTTTGAACAACTATGTCCACCACAATAATTTGATGCAAACATTCTTTTATATCAGTGTGCATGGATTGATCAATATAAGATACATGTCTTTAAGATTTTAAATTCAGCTCTATACATTTTATTTTATGTAAATGTTTTATATAATTTGTATCTAACTTATATAAAACAAGTTATACTGTTAAATCACAAAACAGCAAAACTATATATTAGAAAGATTTTGGGTGAGTATTGATGGAACCAAAGATATTCCAATAAGCCACTTAATATGGCTATTTTATAACATGTTATATCATTACTCGATTACCCCCAATTAAACAAGCACTCTAACATAAAAAAAATATGCAACACCCCCTTTCCACCGCAGTATAAAAATCTGGTCCATAGATGTCTTAGTCTACCTCAGGGGTGTCAAACTCATTTTCACGGGGGGCCACATCAGCCTTGCAGTTGCCTTCAAAGGGCTAAATGTAATTTAGGACTGTATAAATGTAACTACTCCTTAACAGTTAAGTGAGACCTCAGTGCTACCACCAGGTATAAACAAGGTGTTGGGCCAGATAACACGAGGTGGAGGGCCAGATTCGGCCCGTGGGCCTTGTGTTTGCCACCTGTGATCTAACTTACTGCTAATAACTAAAAGTATTTAATGCATTTCTTTATTAATATATGTTAAAATAATATCTAGGTAAACAACTAAAATGTATAATGTATTTTTATATTTAAGGTTTAATCTTATATGTGTGTACACACATGTATATACTTAACATGGTGTTGTATATATTAGTATTAATGAAGGGAGTTTAAATATTCAGTTATAATTGTAGAGTGATATAAATATTTGACTATTTTAAGTATGTGAAATATCATTTAATGAAACGGATATTTTATTTATTTATTTATGCTTTATGTATGACTGCAAAACCCAACTTGTTTTAAACCATTTATGTGAAATAGCAAAAACCAAGTATTGGCATGCCCCCAAAACATGGTTTTGGAATTACTGAAATAGTTTTCATAAAAAGACAACTCTAAGATTTGATTTAATTGTTATTTAAATAGTTTGAATGTCCAAGTGCATGGAAACAATAAAAGATGTGAACTAGTTGATATAAAAATAGCAAGTAATAAAGTTTTAGGTGTAATTAAACTACTTTCTTATATGGAACCATGTTGTTAAATACAAAACACTTCTACTTTGACAGTAAAGGTGAACTTGTTCTGTTCAGTAAACCACTGCAGTGGTGTCCAACCTTCTGTTTTCTGGGCCACACTGGAAGAAGAAGAGTTGTCTTGGGCCCACACATTAAATACACAAGCACTAACAAAAACTAATGAAAAAAAAAAGGTTTTAAGTAAATTTATGATTTTGTGTTGGGCCGCATTCATAGCCATCCCGGGTCGCATGCAGCCTTGGGCCATGGGTTGGACGCCCCTGCAATAAGGGAATAAATTTCCATGGAAATTTTAAATACTCTTTCATACTGTCTGACACGTGTTCGTGCAGAATCCTGACACATATTGGTAAGAGCAGAACTTGTTGACGTGTGTCCTGGGTAGGAAGTAAAACGGACTGTCTTTGTCGAGGAACATGGAGTGATGGATCCGTGGGTCTGGCCTTTGGTCGCCGCACAACCTCGAACGTGTCCCGCAGGGTGATGTGCCTCCTGCAGGATTTCGCCTTCTGGAAATGTCATGCTTCTGGTTTGGCCTATAATTTCTTGAATCATTTACTGGATTTGACCACAGAATTACTAAAAATGGCTTTTTACTTAGAAACTGATTATTCATGTCCTCAGTATATACCAACTACCTACCATGTCAGCTGCTGGTTATCTCCCCCCTTTTAAGTTATATAAAATACAAATTTTATGAGTTACCCAAACCACTCAGTTGAGATATTTTAATGTAGTTTTCACATGAAGAGTGAGCTTTCCTGTGAGGCTTCTATTTTGGTTTGGGGTTATGTCAGTTTCTTTTTGTTTTGAGTAAGAAAGGAAATGATGAATTTATAATAATATACATTAGCAAAAAAAAATCTAAAGTGCTATTCAGTAGTTACAATTAGAAATAATTACACTAAGATGTGATGTATCCCACCTTGCTTATGTTTAAATTTTCTCCCACTGGCTAGTGAGAATGCAGGCCTAAATTATGTGTTTCTTAAATGTATAGACACATGCAGAGGGATCTGAAAAGTGTTCTTTCTTTAAGTAATGCAGACATTTAAAAATTGTTCTTGAAGAATGTAGAATGAGTTAATTATAGTGATTTTATGTATTATTGTATGAATACATGTTTAACTACAACTTCTTAACCATGAATTTAAAATTTAAAGTTGCTGTTGGAAATTTATGGTGATTATATCAACTGGCATTGTAAGAGGTGAAATGTTTTAGCCTAGAAACACAAAATACATATTTATATGAAAGCCATAACTACTGCAAAAAAAGTATTTAATATTTTTCTTGATTATCTTTGTCCAGATTTTTGACAAGTTTATAAAAGCTCTTTTTAGAGAATATTAATGTATCTCCAGAATAAGTGTAACTTTACTATCTTACACATAAATATTATAGTATAGGTATATGCAAAACTATAATAACAAATTATATGTCTGCACCCAAAAGTATTGCCAACTTGCTTAATATTCATTACAAATATATATCTCTTATATAAATAACATTTACTAATAAATATATGGCAATTATCTATGCAGTCACCTCTACTTCTTGCTCTCATTTCCTCCTACTCATTTCTAAGCAGTCTATTTCTTCTTAGACTTGAGGCTTTTGATGATGTATCCAACAGTAAATTCACTCCTAATTATCTGAATTGTCATGGCTCTTATTATCTATGTTCTTGTTCTGCCTAAGAACTCAGTGCCCAAATTGGGGCTGATTATTTACCATCCTTAGGAGGTCATTACTATTAATACCGTAAGACTGTCCATTGTTGTGTTTATTTGGAGAACCACAGTAAAGCCAACCATTGCATTCTAGATATTGTCTACCTACCCACCAATCAGAATTGTTCCCTCACTCTCCTCTGATACCCTTCCCATTGTATGCCTTGCAATTCAGTGCCTGTCATCAGCTAACTATTCCATATCCTCCATCTTTTCAATGTACACTTCTATCTTCTTGCTTAAACTAGCTATCTCTTGAGGAAATTGAGTCCCTTTTCTAATGGAGCCTGAAACTTCCTCCCCTTAATTCTTTCCTAAATATTAACAGCTCGCCACAAATACTAAGCAAGTAGACCCTGTCCTGGAGGTGCATGCAGAACAACATTTATTTTCAAGTTTTGTGCCCATCTGTCACATATTAATTCATACATATGAAATGGAAAAGTTAAGTTTGTTTGGGGTTACTGACACAAATTCCACCTGCCTCTGGACCTGGAGGTTGTTTTCATTAATGTGTTCCCAGTGCCCAAAAGACCTTGAAACATACTCGGAGTGTAGTGAATATTTGTTTAGTTAATATATAAATTAATGACTTATATTTCCTCTATGTTCTTTACCATCACTTCTAGACCACACTCTTAGCTTCCTCCAAACCACAGCTTCTTAGAAGCAAACACTTTGAAATTGTACCATTAGCCACTCTTCCCATGGTCAGATGCTAACCCCGCTTAGTGAGCAATGAAAGACAGTGTACGTGAAAGCCCAACAGGATTGGGTTTTTTTCCCCACAAACTCCACCTTAGATGCTATTCTTTTTATGTATACTTTGGAATATACAATTATTTTTAAAATCCTTCAATTTTTTTTTCTTTTTACTGTTATCCTTCTCCCAGTTTGATGCAGCTGCTTCTCTGGTGCCCTAGGCACACGCTTCATGTTTCTATTGGGCGATCTAGCGTAGGCTTTTGTGAATTTGTTCTATGTCATAAAGCATGTTTCTGCTCTAGTTCTCTATGTCTTTGTTGACCTTGTGCCCGATCACAATCTCCTGTTTTTGTTTACCTTTTGAAATACCCTATGTGCCCCCCTAATAGTTAACTGATGTCATGTTATTTCATGTTCTGTCCTGCATTTAACTTGGAATTTTTCTTAAGTCTTTACCCTTTTAGAAAATAAACTGACTTTTATCTTCTCCTATATATTTGTCAGCGTTGTTTTGTAGATTGCAAATAGTTCAATTGCTCCCGCACAACTCCTCTCTCCTTGGAAAGATCTGCGTGTCCCGCAGTGTCTGAGCTTGAATAAATAGCTCCACGTAACCTTTCATCCACTCTTTTGCAGGAGGGTCTCTTTGGCATTGTCTTCACATAGCCATATTGGATGTGAACTAAGAAATGGTAACACCCAATGAAACTTTCCTCAGATGAATTACTAACATTATAGGATAAAGTGACGAGAGAAAACAAATTAGATGAAAATAGTGCACATATGATTGTATATATACGTGTGTGTATATATAGATATATACACATAAACATACACACACACACATATTTTTCTCTGGAGGCTGCATCACCTCTAAACTATAATACTTCTTTTTAATCTTTACTCATCCAACACTGAAAAACTAAATTCTCTAATGAATCAAAAGCATTTTGCCAAAATGACTCACGTTTCTTACTTTTAAATATGTATGTATTTGCACTCTGTGGTCTTTGGTATCCAGTCTTTCTCATTAAAGGAAATAATTTTTAACTTTAGGTTTGAAAGAATATTCTCACTGAATATTTAACTTCAAAAATTATTTACCTTGTCTGCATGTACCCATTATTTTGATTTCATAATCAAGCATATGATAAAGCAGGTTTGAATCTGACAAAATTCAAGGCACACAAAAACTGCGTAGAGTTTGTTTTCTAAAACTAACATTAATATTAATTAAAGTGATTTTGCCCTTCCTTCCTCTTTCTCCTGCAAATCTGTGCTCTGTAACTCTGCTTCACTCAGTACAAGCCCTACTTGTGTGAACAAAATGTAGCCCTTACGCAGATGACACAAAATACACAATGTCGCATCAGAAGTAACTGAAGCTTCTCTCACTGCGTATATCTGTAGTTAGGTGACATGCACTGACACATATTTCTTATTCATGAGTTCTACTGCATGAGAAGGAGGATTCACCTGAATCTTAAAACTGTTATCAACCACGAATATATTCCAGCTTGGAATTAAACAAGCTGATCGTATTATATCAAAGAAAAGGTTCATGCAATGGCTGCTTCACACATCAATGATGCTTCTCCTTTGAATTCCAGTTCCTGTGACCTGTGACAATCTTTGCAAACAATCTTTATTTCCCTTTCCCCTTCTAAAAATTAAGATAAAAAATGAGATTTGGAAAAAAAAATCCCCACTCTCCAGTGACAGTTTTCTATTCTTATAGACATCTTTTTCTATAGTAGTTTTTTTTTTTTTTTGTCCTGTTGTGTGTGTGGACAAAAGAGGGATGGGTACACATGTGCTTATGCACTCATCTCACTTTCGAGCTCTGCCCCTTCTCTCTGGCCTATTTCAGTTTAATACAAACACAGGTCACACAACCCTTTAACAATGGCTTCTCCCATTCACACGGTTTCCAGAGCATCACAATAACACCCGCAGCTTCTAAATCCCCTTTGTATCTTCTCAAGGCCTTTAAAAACTACCATTCTGGATGCATCTCCTTTGCTTGAGAAATAAGTTGTTTCTCTTTTTCCCTTTATATTATAAAGGAAAACATAATTTTTCTTTATAATATGTTTCTTTATAATGTTTCTTTATAATATGTTTTTAAAGAAAACTATGTTTGGCAGAAGTTGATTGGTATTTTTTCTCCAGAATACTTTTATTTTGATAACTAAAATTCTTAGAGTCCCCATATTCAAACATACAAGGTATATAGCACAAATTCTGCTTGAAATTCAAGAATTCATAATTTGGGGATGACAAACTCTCACTAAGTAAGAAAATTGAATATGTCAGAAAATAAAAAATTTACTTTCCTTTATATGTACAGAAACCTGTAGTATTTAAATTGGGGCTACTATGATGACACAAAGTAAACATTCGAGTAGAAATGTTAGTTATAATAAGCTAACTTTAAAAATTATTCTAAGTTAGCAGAAATATAGAGTGTGCATGGGCTAAAGGTCACAATAGTAACATGTCCCTTTAAGGTAGAAAAATGGTCAAAATCAAGACAGCAATACAACAAGCCTGCCGTGATTTCTCTAGTTCTGGGTATAAATAGTTATGCAACATACAAAAGACATAAATACATAAAACAGAAAAAAACATGAACATGAAGCAAAAGCATGCTGGAGCCAGGTTTAATTTCCACACTTGGTTTGATTTATTTATATTCTTATTTTTCCTGAAAACATTTAAACCACTGTACAAGGATAAACAAGATATGACAGATGAAGAGTACAAAATACACTTGAAAGAAATGGCAGGACAGACACTGAGGAGTGAAAATGGAGCCAGGAACCTGCCGAGCGCATGCTGTAGTAACTCCCTTCCGGACGCTGAGTAACACTTCCGCTTTATGCTTTCAAATAGCCATGCAAGGACATTTTATTTGTGTAATTGAAAATATCTGAGATGCATTCAAACCTGGTAGTTAAGAAAAATTTGTATGTAGTGGTCGTGAGGGAAAGTTTTCGTCAGAGAATGTAGGCGGCTGCATGGAGTGATGATCTCAGTGACATCTGACACAGGCCACAACACGGCCGAGACTGTAGGTGTGTGTCCCATGGTCAGGTGCAATGCAGAGGGTCTCCTGTCACCCCTCTTTCCTGGAAGTTTTAGCCCTGTGAACTCTTTTTACTATTTGGTAAAACAAAACTTATTTTAACAATTGTCAGACAGAATAAGACACGAGACAAATGACAAATAGAACTCCATCATGGAAAGTAATAGAGTAGAAATTGACACATTATTCAGTATACAATGTACTGGGCATATAAAAATTATCATTAAAGCATTATCATTAAAATAGGATCTTAGACAATTAGTGAATATTTGGCGAAGGCCCTCGAAGTCAAATCCTAATTTTCCTCTATAAACCAAAAATTTCAATGAATTAAATAGTTAAAATTTTAAAATACATAACACTTTGTGATATATAAGAGGTCTGTCCGGAAAAAGTGCAGCCATCGTTAATATAACAAGAACATTTTGTGTGACATTGATATAACCTGGCAGCCAAGGAGACTGGACTGGAATGTGCATGTGTGAATTATGATGACTTCACTGTACTAGTCAGTGGGGGCAGTAGATGCCTTTGAGTGAGCACATGTATTATGTACTGTGTGGTTGTCGTATTCAAAATGAATGACCGAGTAGAGCAATGAATCTGCATCAAATTTTGCATTAAGCTTGAACATTTCTCTGATTCAGAAGGCTGCATCTACAGACAGCTGGTGAATGGCAGCTTCAACACAACAGTGGGCTCGGCCTGCCCATGCATCAATGTCTCATGCATAGTTTTTTGGAGAAACATCAAGTCACTCAGGTGACTCAAACCCCTAAAGCCCAGATCTTGCACCCTGCAACTTCTGGCTTTTCCTAAAACTAAAATCACCCTCAAAAGGGAGGAGATTTCAGACCATCAATGAGATTCAGGAAAATATGATGGGATAGCTGATAGTGATTGGGAGAACTGTGTGAGGTCCCAACGTTGAAGGGGACTGAGGTATCATTGTCCTATGTACAATGTTTCTTGTATCTTGTCTCTTCTTCAATAAATGTCTCTATTTTTCACACATGACATGACTGGATACCTTCTTAGACAGACCTCATATGTATAACAAAACTATTTTTAACAAGGAAAGTATCCCAATATTATATTAAGTGTAAAAGCAGAAACACAACATTATATACTATGAGCCTTTCAAATATTAATATAAACATAGCTAAGAATAAAAGAAATAATTTTCTTAAATATACCAAAATGTTACAAAACATTTTTTTCTGAGCTATGTGATTGAGTCATTTTCTTTGACACATCTTTACATATTTCCAATTCTTCTACAATACATTTATTAAGTTAATAATTAGAAAGAAATGCATTATTAAAAGTAATAATGCCTTTCTTAGACCCTGGACAATACTTTAATGAATTTCATTAAGTGCTTCTTGGTTCCTGCCTTCATCATTTTGCCCATCTTCTGACTACATTTGTTTTCTCTGTCTGGGCGTTTTATCTTGATTGATATGGAATGTGACTTATGGCCACCTCTGTTCCTGGACTCACTAAGGGAAGCATGAGGCGAAGATGAAGTTCACATCCGAGCAGTCATTTCCTTTGCTTTCCTCTGGCTCCAAACTGCTCAGGTCACCGGCAGGTTTGGGAGACTGCGAGAGCTCACCTTCTGAGCTGGAGGTCGAAGTGCACTCAGCAGGAGGTTCTCAGACCGTTTCAACTTTGAATAGCTTAGTTCAATCCAGTTCTGTTTTTTCTACCTACATATTCAAGTAGTTATCATTACTCTTGTGATCTTTATTAGAACCTGTCATATCATCCTAATGTACCTGTTCTTACACTCCATCATCACTATTCCTGTGATTTTTACATGAGAGCCTGCTCTATCGCTCAACACGTGTGATGCAGCTGTTCTCGTCATAGTCCACTGTTAAGAACATAAGTGCTGTACTAAATCCTACCACCTTTTTCTCTTTTTCACCTCAGCCAGTGTTCTGACAAAGTCTCCCCAATCCCACGCCTTCTATGTGGAGCTCACAAAATATGGCAGTCATCAAATCTCTTTATCTTACCCTTGCTTTTCACTAGGGAATTGATTTTGTCTCACTTTGCATTTTACCCAGTAAAACCCCTTAAGTCTAACAAAGCCAAATCTCAAAGGTAAATAAAAACATTAAAAGAAAGAGAGAACGAGAGACAGTAACATCACAGATGAAATAATTTATCATATTTTTAAACATTAAGATACTACCATAGCTATTTGGGGGAGGAAGTCATCTTTATTTGTGATCCTAAGGTCAATGTTAAATGTATATTTTAATCCAGAAAAATGTAAATACACGATGAAATACTTAAGCTCTTTTGAAAAAAATCAATATGTAAATTTACTCTAACATCTGCTATGATTACTAAAAAGTAAAGTAAGATAATTATAAATTAAATTGTCATACTCTATGTTGATTATAGCTAGCATTTTAGTTTTAAGTTAAATATGTATTGTAGGATTGTACTGTTTATGGGCTTTATGCACATTTTATTATACTCTGAAGACTGCATAATCTCCGTGTATACTACACTTAGGCCAGTTTTATGGGACTTGAAGGACCATAGATTAAATGAAGAGAGGGGTTTACAGTGGTTGTGCTTCCTTTTATGGCCTATCTGATTGGTTTATTTAATGGCCAATTATTAATGTATTTCTATGTGTAAAGGTAGTCTACTTCTGTAATGCCCAACATATTATATGAAGCTGTCTACATAGCTGCCTCAATCCACTGATTTATCTACAATTTCAGAATATCAGCTGCTTTCTGTTACTATAGCATTCGGCTTCTCCTGATAGAATGGGAAATTTACTGGGCTTAGATTCAGAACTGAATTCAAATCCTGTATCCTTGGGCAATAATTTAACTCTCCTTTTTATTTCATTTCTCTTCTCTAAGTTACATAAAACTATCAATTTGAAATTGATGGTCTCTGCTTAAATCCTGGCTCCATCAAGTGTTACTAGATGTTTGACATTGGACGTATTTCTTGATTTCTGTGAACATTAGATCCATTTTGTAAAAGGGAAATCATCTATCATCTTAGGAGAAACAAATGAAATCATAAACACAAAAGTGTTTTGCAAATTGCGGGGCTTCATTCTAACTTTTGTATGTATCATATGTATATATATTTAGTACCTATATTTAGGCTGAGTTCCCTTTCTCTGGAAGGGGGGAACTGCAAGTTCATTCAGAGTCATAGTAAGCAGATATGCAGAGCTCCAGGAGGCTGGCAGAGGAGCCACTCCAAGTAAGCATGGGACACTCAACCGAAGTGGTGATAGTTGAGGTGGGGTTTAAAAAGAGAAGGTAACAAAACTCCAGAAAGAGGTGAAAGCACAATTTTTGACCAGGACCAAGAACTATCTGGGTCATGAGTAGTACAGTGTAGGCTAGAGAGCAGGATGTAGGACATAGGAGGAAATGTGGTGGGAACTGAGGTTTGCAACACATTTTGATACAAGAGGGCAGAGTCATGGAAGCTAAGGTAGGAGTATGGACCTTCTAGTTGGTTCAGTGTGGAGCCATTGGAGCTTTTTCATGATTTTTCATGCGGGTATGGCCAAGTGATTCCTATGCCTTACACATCTTTAACTTAAAAGCTGCTGGCAGTAGAAGATGTCAGGTAGTTAATTCCTAAGACCTGAAACCCTGAACTCGAGGGACATAGTTTAATAATTTAATCAGTTTGCTTATGATCATTGAACAGTAAAAGCAATGGCACAGTAGTAAACTGTTGACAGCCAGGTAATGCTCAGTGTGTATAAAAGCACAAACTACTGATGAAAATGCTGGGTAACCTCTGGTTAACGGGATCTGCACGCAGAGCACCTTAGAAAAAAATGTGTCCTGGCCTAATGCATCAGAAATGCATCAGAAACATGTGATAGATGTCCTTCTTCCAGGTGCATACACAAACCCAGACAGTTTATACAGTATGTGCATGCACATGTTTATCATAAACAGTGAATGCTTAAAAGGATGTATGCTGAATGAATATGTGGTAGCTACTACATTTCCCCATTAAGTTTACATAATTACCCCGTTTGCTCATAACACTGACAGAACTGGCCTAATTTTCATTAAGCATGACTACAGTTTTCCTACACTAATCATATTAATGCCATACTTGTTTTGATACCCAAGAAAGTAATTAGGTTGTTTTGATGAGAGTGAATATAATATGTATATTAACAAATTGATATATGTTTCATTTCATTTTTCATTTCGATTAATTATAATCAACAGACAATAATCCCAGGCTGATAGTGAACAATGAAAATAAGCATTCTTTTCCCAAAACTTATTTAGTTTATTATCTGAAAATGTGATTTTAGTAAATTTTCAAAGATTACTTAAAAAATTTGAAGAAAAATATTAGGTTGTTGATATCATAAATCTAAGTATACTAAGAAGTACCTTTTTCATCATAACTATTACATCACTGCAAAACTTTTTATTACTAATTGAATTTAAGTACTTTCTTTATCTTCACATTGAATACATATGTTAAAACCCTTTTTAAAAATACCGATGATTAGATCCAATATGGCAGAGGAGTAAGTGGAAGCTACACTAACTTTCTCCCAGGACCAAACTGGAATTACATCTAAATTGTAGAGAAATCATCCTGAATAACCAGCTGAACACTAGCTGGAGAGAAGCCTTATAACCAGAGACAGACAAAAGAAACCGCCTGACCACAATGTGACTGTGGGGAGTGCAGAGGAGGTGCAGGAGGGCTGGCTGAGCTCCCACAGGCGGCAGCTGAAGTGCAGGAGGGATATTCAGCAGCTGGGGGTTCCCCCTGAAACATGTGGGGTCTAAACCCCAAGCTGGGCTCCCCAGCCTACCACACCAGAGCCAGGAAAGGAACTCAGACAACCTCCAGCTGTGTAAAGCAGCAGGGGTTCTGTCTACCAGAGAGATACTCCTGGAGATGCATCCCACTTAAAGAGCTAACACACAAAATTTCATTTGCAGCCACTTACCCTGGGCTCTGGCAGATGAGGGGAAGAGTGGACTAGAGACCCTAGGGCTGGTAGTTCTGGGGAGAGAACTGAAGAAACAGCCACCAGGATCCCTGTGCTGAGTCATTCCCTATACTGCAGAGGTCATCTTTCTCAGACAGAGCACTCCCCTCCAAGTGGCATCAGCCTGGGTGGGAGCAATAGCCCCACCTGCAGGAATTATATATGTGTATTTGTATATATGTATATATATATTTATATGTGCATATATATTTACATATATGATGACATTGCGATATTAATTATATTTAAGTATACAGTTTGCAGTGGCATAAATTACTGTGATGTACAACTGTCCTCACACTGTATTTCAAAATTTCCCTTCATCCCAATCAGAAAATATACCTCAAACTGTCAGAACATAGATTTACTAGATGATCCAGCAAATCTACTTCTAGAGATGTATCCAGAAGAGTCGAAAGCAGGAACTTAGAGAAATACTGGCACACGTCCTCGTGTTCCACTTTCGGAGGAGCCACCAAACTGTGTTCCCCAAGGCCTGGCTGTCGGACATCTCTGACCGCAGGTGCAAGGGCTCCGCTTCCCACGTCCTCACTATCACATGTAATTTTCCTGTTGTTTTGTTTGCACCCAGTCTAGCTCGGGTGTATCTGCTGGTTTCGATTTTTATTTTTCCTAATGACTAATCATGTTAATCACTTCTTTTATGTGCTATTTGGCCATTTGTATCCTTTGAAGAGATATCTACTTAAGTCCTATTCCCACTTATAAATGGGGTTGTCTGTCTTTTTGTTGTTGTATTGTGAAAGTTCTTAATTAGTATACTCAGTCCTTTGGGTAGTTCCTGGGCAGGTTAGAACAAACACAGTCATGTGGCCCCAAGGCCTGCTCTGCTGGGCCTCCTCCAAGACCAGGCACCGGCCCCACACTGGGAATGAAGACTTCTGTCTGCAGCCAAGCCCGGGGGGGGCTGGATGTAAGATTGCTGCAACTCATTCCTACCATTTTTAAGTTGTCTTTTCCTTGATTCAGCATTTGCTTAGTGGCTGTACTCCTTTGATTATTTATTACAGCATTCTGAAAAGTTGGATCTGACAGTTTCTGCTGGTTTTTCAGTGTTTTTGTGAAGAGGCCATTCTTTGAAGCTGCCTGTTCTGCCATTTTGCTGAAATCACACTCCTGTACTAAAGTTTTATATTCTAACCAGAGTCAGTGGAATTAATAAGTGACCTGAGAATTATAAGACAGGCATAGTGCTAAGTACTACAGGAGATGTGCAGGGGAAAGACTGGCCCTCAAGGAATGTAGAAAGTCCTGTCCTGCATATAAATTTCTGTAATGGAGGTCATTTATGACCTGCTATAAACCAAAGGAGATGGGAAAGGATTCATAATGGTAACTTTTAAGGTGGACTTGAGGGTTAAGTCGGATTTTTATAGTTGGCGATAATGGGGAGAAAAGGTTCAGCTGTGACAGCAGGAGTATGATACAAGGAATGAGAAATAAAACAAAAGAGTCATGTTTTACAAGTAGGCTATCTGCAGGGCTTCGGTGGAAGATAGAGAGATGATAATTATTTCCAAATTCAGAAGGCAATGAAGATAAAGATGTTTAAGCAGAGAAATGCTATGATCAAAGCTCTTGCTTCAGAAGTTTAGTTTCAGTGATGTATGGAATGAATTGAGAACACAGAAATATGTGTTGATTTGAGATGGGTGTATTTTTCTTAGCTGAATTCTTATATTTTATGTATGAGTAATGAACAATTACATCTAATTTTAAAAATGTAAATAGATTAAAAATCTACCATATTTTATAAAACAAGTGAAAGCCATTCTCTAGTGTTTATTATCAATTTATCACAAATTTTTCATTTACATTTAACACAATATATAAAGATTATATTTTGCAATAAAATGTAGACTATCTATTAATCAATAAAGATTGTCCATAAGAGCCGATACTTTTTATTATGAAAACATCTTTCACCTAGTAAGTGTCCATTATATTGACTTAAAGGCCAACATTGAAGTTTGTACACAGTCTTGGGTACCTTCTACTTAGAATATTTTGGCTCCCTATTTAGAAATCACTAGTATTTTCTATTAAAAATATTTTCAGATATTAATTAACCCTATTACATAGGTCTATGTCATTAACAACATGCTGTATTTATGAAATGACTTCTAGTTTTTAATGCCCTGTCATGTTTTATCTACATTAGATACTTAATGCATGTTGTTTTCTGACAATAAAATAGAGCCACTTTGTGACAAAAAAAAATCCCCATAGGTGCAGTAAACATAATTTTCTGTGCTATGATTCTTTAATATTAATTAATCCAAACTACTCTCTAAATCATCCCTGCCTCTGTCCTTCATGCACCAGAGTACAACTACAATGACAAAAATGCTAAGTATCTCTTTCAGGACCAGGGCATTTTTTTTTTGTCTGTATTCTGTGGCTGCCTCCCATCTGCAGTAGTTTGATGTAATACCCAATGAAGATTAAAATAGATTAATATGTCCTAGAACCTATTGAAAGAAAAGATAATTTTCCAGTAGTAGAGGAAGTCAGCAAGGTTTGCCTTAGACATCCAAAACTGGTAGAAGGCAGGTCTGCTCTTGTGCACCCCCTGCAGGCTGCACAATTGGAAGACCTTCTGTGGAGGGACACTTAGCCCTGCCTGGACATAACAGTTATCAGTGTGTGGTAACAAGGTATCGGGATCTTATCTGGTAGAACCTCAGACATTACATGTGAGTTACTTGCAGTCCAAGGTGGTGATCAGGCCTGTGAATTTTATTGTTTGCTTAAAATTTGTCATTACAATATCAAAGGAAGAGAAAAAGAGAAAATACATATGCTCAGTGAAAGCTAGGAAAATGCATCATCCAGATGGTAGAAACATTGAGGACCTTTGTAAGATGTAGCTCATCTAAAACCAAAGTGGAAGAGAAACGACTAAATTAGGTCATAGAACATTATATACATACATACACACACACACATACATGTACACATACATACATACCATGAAAATGAAAAAAAGATACTGAGTCTCAGAAATTCCACACCCAATCTGTCAGTGGCTAAAAGTTACCTATTCTTCCTGCAAACATTTCTAAAAATATTCCAGCCACCTTAGTAATTGATTGAAATGAAGAATTCAAGAAACACATGAGTGGTAGAAACAAGATAATATAGTAGTAAGTTCATATTAATTATTAACATGGATATTAACTTTTAAGGAAATATTAAGTACTTTATAAGAAAATAAAAAGAAATTAAAATAATAATGCAAATCAAATATCCAAGATTATTGCCATAAAGATCTGGAAGAGTTTTAGGGGCTTGGAGATAAAAATGTAAAACACAAAGTTATCACATTACATAAATAGAAATCAACATATACCACTTTATTCTTTACCACTAATTAAAGAAGAGTATAATTTAGAAATTTTAATTATTGAAGAAAAATAAACAAAATTAGAATCAATAGAGTAAAAGGAAGAAATGTTTTTAAAGAGATAAAGGATGATAAAAGTAAAATTATGAAATGAAATGATAGCATTCGATACTACAATAAATGTGGTTATTTTAATTAAGCCTTTTTAAAATTGAGACACTTAGTTTATGTGAATAAATAACTAAATTTGCTTATTTAAAAATCCAACTAGTAGGTAGACACACTGTGCCTCCTCACACAACCAAAATAAGGACAACCACAATTTAGAAACAAAAAAAACACCAGTATTGACAGAAAATTGAACTGTATGGAAATCTGACAACCAAGGAGTTAAAGTAGACATATTCATCCAGAGCAGTAGGAGGGATGGAGTCTAGTAGCCAGGCAGAAAGGGGTCGCGGCAAAGCGGTGGCTGGTGGACCCAGCGAGGTGGCAGACTGTGGAATGGGATGCAGTGCACAGGGTGGCTGGCAGACCAGGCGGTGCCACATCCACGTGCAGATAAACTAGATGAAACTGGGGAGTGAGACAGACCACACAACCCAGGGTTCCAGCGCAGGGAAATAAAGCCTCCAAACACTGATTGAAAATACCTGTGGGGGTTGAGGCACAGGGAAAGACTCCCAGACTCATGGGATAGTACATTGGAGAGACCCACAGGGTCCTATAACATACACAAGCCCACCTACCGGGGAACCAGGATCAGAAGGGTGCAGTTTGCTTGTGGGAAGTGGCGAGAGCATAGCCAGTGCTATTGTTCCCTCTCAGACCCCTCCCCCAGATTACAACATCACAACCCAGCCACTGGGTTGCCCTGCCCTGGTGAAAACCTAAGGCTCTGCCCCTCACTACATAACAGGTGCACTGAGACAAAAAAAAAAAAATGGCCCAAATGAAAGCAGAGATCAAAGCTTCAGAACAAATACAACTAAGCAATGAAGAGATAGCTAACCTATCAGATGCACAGTTCAAAGCACTGGTGATCAGGATGCTCACAGAATTGGTTGACTTTGGTTGCAAAGTAGATAAACAAATGAAGGCTACAGTAAGTGAAGTAAAGGAAAATGCACAGGGAACCAATGATGGGAAGGAAACTGTGACTCTAATCAATGGAGTGGACCAGAAGAAAGAAAGAAACAACCAAACAGAAAAGAATGAAGAAACAAGAATTCAAAAAAATGAGGAGATGCTTAGGAACCTCCAGGACAACTTTAAATGTTCCAACATCCGAATTATAGGGATACCAGAAGGAGAAGAGGGAGAGCAACAAGAGGGAAAGTTATTTGAACAAATAATAAAGGAGAACTTCCCCATTCTGGCATAGGATATATACTTCCAAGAAGTCCAGGAAGCTCAGAGAGTCCCAAAGATGTTGGACCCAAGGAGGAACACACCAAGACATATCATAATTACATTAACCAAGATTAAAGATAAGGATAGAATCTTAAAACCAGCAAAACAAAAGGAGAGAGTTACCTACAAAGGGATTCTCATCAGACTGTCAGCTGATTTCTCAAAAGAGACCTTACAGGCAAGAAGGGGATGGAAAGAAGTATTCCAAGTCATGAAAGGCAAGGACCTACATCCAAGATTGCTCTATTAAGCAAAGCGTTCAGTTAGAATGGAAGGGCAGATAAAGTGCTTCTCATATATGGTGAAGTTAAAGGAGTTCATCATCAGCAAGCCCTTATTATATGAAATGTTACCGAGACTTATCTAAGAAAAAGATAAAAAACATGTATATTAAAATGACAGCAAACTCACAATCATTAACAACCACACCTCAAACAAAAACAAAAATAAACTAAGCAAACAGCTAGAACAGGAAGAGAAGCACAGAAATGGAGATCACAAGGAGGGTTAGCAGCAGGGAAGTGGGAGGAGGTTAAAGGGGGAAAAGGTACAGAGAATAAGTAGCATAGATGGTAGGTAGAAAACAGACAGGAGGAGGGTAAGAATAGTATGGGAAATGTAGAAGCTAAAGAACTTATAAGTAGGACACATGGACATGTACTAAAGGGGGGGAATGTGGGTGGGAGATGGTGTGCAGGGTAGAGGGGAATGAAGGGGGAAAATGGGACAACTGTAATAGCATAATCAATAAAATATATTTTAAAAAACAACTAAACATCACGACACTTAGGATTTCAAAATAATAGTCAAATGTGATTAAAAATCAAATTATGTTTAAATATCAGTATCAATAAATATATATGTCAAGGAAAAATAAATAGTATGAGAAAGATACTTCTATAAATACCATTTAAAATGTATAATAGAGATGATAATACTATGAGCCAGTGTTTATTGGGTGCATCCCATATGTCCAGCATTATTCTAAATGCTCAAGTAACACAGTAGCCTATCGGTTAGGGACCATTATTGCCATCATACTCACTTTATGAATGACAGACCTGAGACAGTTAAGTGAAGAAACTTGCCTTGCCACATAAGCAACAATTGGGAGAGGTGGGATTTGAATCAATTCACTCAGGCTCTTAAGACTTTAATGCTTCCTGACATTGTCTTTTTTGTAACAGACATCAAACATCAGGAACCTGAGCAAGATAGTATTAAAGCAGAAAAGCATCCCTGTACAAAGAGACATTGAGAAAACTATCATCATCATTATAATGATATTCAAGTAACAATGTTCTGTTTTCTAAATCTCAGCAGACCAAAAATAAATAAAAATCCAGACATTAAAATGATACAAAATAACAAATATATGTATATATGTATATACATATATACATATATAGAGATAGATAAATATAAACACTTTCTAAAATCAAATAGTTTCTATACAACAGTTACAAAGGTGATAAAGTGATGTAGTGTCCTAAGGCAAAAAGTTAATATCAAAATTTTTCAAACATTAGAAATATCTGTGCCATATTCTCAGTTCCTGCTGATATAAAATTTAAAATTAATAACAAAATGTTAACTGAAATATTTAAATCATATGTCAATTTAATAATATATTTCTAAAATAGATCTAAGAGAATTTAAAATATAATTATAGAATTATTGATTAATGCAGGAAAGTGACAGTGTTACATACCAAATGATGATAAAAAAACAGCTCAAAGAAAAACCTAAAAACATTTAGAATAAAGTAAGATAGAATATAAACAAACAAATAAAACTATCATACTCAATAATCTAGAGGAGAAAAACCCACAAAAGTTACCTATTAATTCATTAGAAAAGAAAATTTGATAAATTCCAGAATGGAATTTTTCTGAGGAGAGGAAAAATTCCACCACAGTAGGCTAGGAAGAAACTGGAATGTCTAAGAAAGAAAGAGAGAGAGAGAGCTTATGGGTGGGATGGTGGTTGGGGCAGAGGGCGGAGGCAGAAAGAACTAAAGGTGGCAACTTCAGTATCTTTTCTGAAAAAATATTATTTTTCAATTATAGTTTTCATTCAATATTATTTGGTGTTTGTTTCAGGTATTAACATAATGATTAGACAATCATATACTTTGTAAAGTGTTTCCCTAATACTTTCAGTACCCACCTGGCACCATATGTAATTGTTACAATATTATTGACTATATTCCTTATGCTGTACTTTACATCCCTGTGACAATTTTGTAACTACCAAATTGTACTTCTTAATCTCTTTACCTTTTTCACCAAGTCCTCCAACTCCCCTCCCCTTGGGCAACCATCAGTCTGTTCTCTGCATGCGTCTTTTATAAATCAATCTCAGAAGTGACATACCACCACTTTTCACATGTTCTGTTGGTCATATGTGCCAGCTGTGGTACAATGTCAGAGGGGAACACTGTAACAGGGTGCAGCCAAGAGGGGAGCCCCAAAAAGGGATTTGTAGTAGGGTCCAGAAGAGCTTAGAGATAGTTGGCTCCACACCACAGGGCCACACCTACCAAGAATGCGGGCGGCTGTGGCCAATTGTGGGAGGAGCCAGAAATGGGGCTGCAGAGGAAGATTGGCGCTGGGATTTAAACGGAGGCACAGCAGCCATTGGGCCTCTCTCTTTTTGGGACCATGCATCTGTTTAGGACCACACGGCTTTGGTGTCTTAGTTGGGACCATGAGGCTTGGGTGAGAGTCAGGACCACGAGGCTTTGGAGGTGCTCCCTTTTGCCACGTGGAGGGTGCTGGGAGGACTGTGTGCATTTGTGGGGAACTTTAGTTTGTGTTATTTCAAATAAATAATAAATTCCTTTCCTTTTCGCTGATCTCTGGTATTAAGAGACATCTTTCCTCAGGTGGCGGGCAAAACGAACCCAGATAGGTGGGGTGGAACCCCCTGTAGACTGTAGCAACACCCGGAGATCATCAGGGGCTTCTCAGAGGGTGGCTATCACAGCACACCCTCTGGGACCCAATGACTCATGTCTCTTTTTTATTTTTATTTTTCTAAGGGATTATATTTTACAACATAGGAAAATTTGTCTCAGAGAAGCTAAAAATCTCATCCAAGATAGTACTTTAAGATAATTGAGATTTAACCCAGGTCTCTGTCCTAAAACCTCTTGGATTTTCTCCTGCAGTAAAATAGGATGCCCTCATGGTCTACTACTGGTGTATTTAGCACTGCTTTCCAGTGTTCATTATGTTTCTATGCCACTGAGTTTTTAAAATGCCCTTTGCTTTATCCTCTAGCCTTCAGTTCACCCTCTGTGGTAGCTCACCCATAAAAATACTCCAGACTGACAAAGTCTTTCTCTGCTTTCCCAGGTGTTATTATTTGCAATACCTGTGTGCTATACATGATCGAACAGCCTTGCTAGAATTATGTAACAAGTTAAGTATAAATACATTTGAAGTGAAAATAGGTGGATATTTCCATGTTAGTCTGCTTGGGCTGCCATAACAAAATACCATAGCCTGGATGTCTTAAATACAGTAGTGTGTTTCCCACAGACCTGTAAGGAGATGGTCCAAGGTACAGGTTCCAACAGAGTTGATCTTTGGTGATGCCTGTCTTCTTTGCTTGCAGAAGGCTACCCTCTCTCTCTGTTCTCACAAGTGAAGAGAGCAACCAGATCCTTCTTGTATCATATAAAAAACTACTCCTCTTAATCATAGATCCATCCTTATGACCTCTTTAGCCTTTATCACTTCCTAACTCCTAAGAGTCACATTGGGGTGTGTAGGGCTTCTGCATGTGGATTTTGAGGACACACAATTCATCAAGTCAAGTCCTCAGCATTTCCTATGAAAAGAAAATGTTGTGCTTGGTTTTTGTGATATTATAGCTTTCAAGGGGCTTTTATCTGTCCCTAGAGGGACTTGTCTTTATTTACATTATTTTTCCCATTAGTAGTCCAGACAGTAAGCTTTTACTGTATCTGTGTTCCCAGTCAGTAAGTTGCTCACAATATATAGAGTTCCATTATGACTGTTATTTTAAAAAAAAAATATCTCCTGAATTTCAGGTTCTAAAAAAATTGCTTGTTGAAGTTTAATATTGTACATTGCAATTTAAAATACTTTTATTTTTTAAAAGATTTATTTATTTATTTTTAGAGAGGGAAGGGAGGAAGAGAAGGAGAGAAACATCACTGTGTGGTTGGCCTCTGACACGCCCACTATCAGCGACCTGGCCCACAACCCAGGCATGTGCTCTAGACTAGGAATCAAACCAGTGACCCTTTGGCTCACAGGCCAGCACTCAGTCCTCTGAGCCACACCACCCAGGGCTAAAACACTCTTCTTAAAAAAAAAAAGAAAAGAAAAATGTCAAAATTTGCCTGCGTAAGTAACTAGTAGTAAGAAAGTAAAATTTTAAAAAATGAAAATAGCATTACCTAAAGATGGACTTGAATTTATTTTGCTCACCTAAGTTTCTCCTTACTAGAGGGTCATGTTGAACTTATATTAATGTAAAGAGTACAACGAATCCATTATATACACCAATCTCATTTTTATACAAAGTTTGTGATAACTGGGGTCAATTGTTTTAAGCTTTTCTCAGCATTCCCCTTCCAAACATCCATGCAAACATATTTATGAAAATAGAGACTTATTTGACAACCATTTTTAAGTAAACCAGTTTAGTTTATGGAAGAATACATTTTTTGAATTAATATTTGAGTTTCTGATTATATAACATTTTAAAAATACTTCATATTTTACTATTTTAAGGAAAATGTGAAGCTTACAAGGAACACAAACTATTGAATACATTAAAATTGGTAACTCATTTGTTATAGTTTAAGTGTAAGAAACAAATTCTTAGTAAAATATAAAATGTTGTTATAGTGACATAAGAGCTCGAGTTAGTATTATATTCAGTTTCTACCAACTTATGTTATATATTTTTAAAATTTTTAATTGTTATTCAAGTACAGTTGTCTCTATTTTCCCACCACCACTTTCCCCCACCCCACCCATTCCCCTCTCCCACCCTCGATCCTTCCCCGCTTTGGCTTTGTCCATGGGACCTTTGTACATGTTCCTTGATGACCCTTCCCCTTCTTTCCCCTGGAACCCCTTCCCACCTCCCCTCTGGTTACTGTCAGTTTGTTCTTTACTTATCAACCTGTCTTTCTGAAGTCAGTAAAAGAGGAAATTACTTTAAAGAGTGATTTTATGAATGGCCAAATGCTAACATCAAATGCAAATGTGAAGTCAGCATTTGGCCATGTTTTCATCTGTTAGTCCGCCCTCATTTTTTATTACAATTAAAAACTGCATGAATTCTCTCTGTCAAAACAGCTCTGAGAAGTCAATTCTTCAAGTATCTTAATTATATTTTCAATTTTATCATTTTCATTAATGAATTAAAATATCATGATATATTGTCTTAGCAATTGAAACAAATTGGAACATGCTTTTGTATTTCAGACTTTGCTTTTAATTTTTGCTTTGCTTTTAATTTGCTTTTAATTTTTTAATTAAAGCCAATAATTCTTCTTCTATGAGTCAGTCATAGAAAATTTGTAAAACTACATTTTAATAGTATTATTATTTTAATAATTTTTATTTCTTACTATACTTTTAAGTAGTTATCTGGAATTCTTACAATCCAAAATACAACTCCAAACAAATTTGCTATCTTAAGTATTTACTTTAAATTATACTGTTCTCTATAAATTAGTTCTTTGAGCAATGCTGTAGAATGTTTAATAAATATTAGTTGCTGTAATTGAAAATTTTGAACATATGAAAATAATCTTCAATAAAGGCTTAAGCTTATAACTTTTACCTATGATTTTAAAGTAACAGCTGTAATATTCCACTTTGTAGGTTGGTAAAATTGGTTGGAAATGTTAATATATCAATCATTTAAAGGTTACTTGAAGGTTTGACATTTTGCCTTGAAGATCAAGTATCAAGTTTAGAATAAGCCAGTTCAGCCTCCATTAAGGCAAAGTTCGAGGTAGTTTGTTTTCCCTTAATAACAATAATAATAGTAATAGTAACTCATTACAGTTTCAGGTGCTACTTTATGTTGAACTGTTGTTAGTTCTCCTTGGTTTCTAGGTAATATTTTACGTATGACTTAGGTGGCCTGTTTCAAAAGACCTGCTTAGCATCCAAAAAATATAATAACACCTCTTACAGACTGTATCTTAGAATTAAATTTTAGTTGCAAAGATACTTTTAAAGACCTGTGATGTTCCGTGACAGAAGAATCTTTGGGCACCATTTATCCCACCATGTAGAAACAGAATGAGTTTTGAATCAATATTTTAAAATATTCCCCAAAGGAAATGTATTTTCTTGAGTACCCACAAAGCTTTATTATATCATTCATTTAGCTTATTTGTCATTAGTAGACAGTATTTACTGTGTGCCAGGACAGTAAGGGGTGTTGAGGAAGTCCTTGACAAATAATAAGAAACAAATAGTTCCCCTTATTTGTGGTTTTGCTTTCCATGGATTCAGTTAAGATATTGAAATGGAAAATTACAGAGATAAAAACGCCTACATTTGAAATCACACACCATCTTGACTAGTGTGATGAATATCTCACCATCCTGCTCCATCTTGGCCGGATGAAAATCACCCTTTGTCCAGTGTCTCCATGCAGTACGTGCTCCCTGCCCATTGACCCCTCAGGAGCCCCTTAGTTACTACATTGCTTGTGTGATAGCACAGTGCTTGTGTCCAAGTAATCCTTAGTTTACTTAACAATGGCCCCAAAACACAAGGGTAATGGTGCTGGCAATTTGGGTATGCCGACGAGAAGCTCTGAGGTTCTTCCCTTAAGTACGAGCCTGTGTATGTATGCAGAAGAAAAATATATTGTATCAAGATATAAGGTTTGTTATTAGGTGCAACTTTAATCATCCACTGGGGTCTTGGAATGTTTCCCTCAGATAAGGGGGGACTTACCCTCCAGTGTTTAGAACACACTGTAGAGTAAATATGTATAAAGATACGACCTTAGGCTTCCTAAGCATAGGGATCAGTAATATCACTATAGTGGCATTGGAACAAATATAAAACCTGTTATAAACTCCTGCCCATATTACATCAAAATGTAAGTAAAGGAATAAGTGGAACTGAGGGAGACTGACCTCAGGATTGGGAGGATGTTGGGACTGGCAGAGCACACCCTCTTCCTCTCTCGCCAGAATCCCCAGTGGTGAAGCGAATGAGGCTTATATCGTTGTGCACATGAATGAATGTGATTGAAGTAATGGACGTGTCATTCTATCAAATCCAATTACATGAATATTATCAACCGACTAAAACATCTAATTGCTGATTACATAACCATTATTGAAATTCTTGTCGTGTTTTGAATTGATGTGTATAGGACTATACCTCAGTTACAATTTATGGGAACAAAAAGTTTGGCTATATATATGCGTGTGTGTATGTGTATGTACATACATGTGTATATCAATATATTTATATATATTTGTAATTTAGATGTATAAAATTTTGCAAGACAGTTCATGTAAACCTTAATCTTGATGTAAATCACTTTTTCCCAATAAACACCCCCCCCCCCCGCCCCACCACCTCACGGAGCTATGCACAAAAGCACCAGAAAGAAGTGTACAGACTCTGGAAGTTGGGAGGACGCAGGGTTCTGGCTGGGTAGCATCTGGAACAAGAATCAACCCTCTCTCTGGTGTGTAAGCAAAGAGGGAATGAATAAAAGGGCAGAGCACCCAAATGATACTCTCATTAATAGAAAACCATTCTACTAATTAATTTTAACATTGCAAAGGAGAACAGAGAGCCAGACAGGGAAAAGACAGAGATTGCTGAGGGCAGGCCATATCTTCCCCTCTTCAAGGGCTTAGGGTTTAGGGAAAGAGTAGAGATACACTCCACTGCAACCCTCCAACACGCAGCATCCTGAACACTGATGACTTCGCTGTGGTTTAGGTCACGAATGCTGAGAAATCAAATTGGTAACTTCTCTTTCTATAAGGAGAAGTGAGGGAAAGGAATGAGGGCATAATATGTTAATAAACTATAACAATATGAAGCAGGAAGTAGTGGGCACTAAAAGAAAATAGTGAGGCTTTAGAGTCCTGTGGGAATATAGAGAAAAGGACCTTACCTTTTCTGGGGTGATAAGAGAAGACTTCACAGAGAAGGTAGGACTACAGGTGGGCCTTGAAGGTTGGGTGGAATTTGGATTGCCCAGGGGCTACAAAGTCATTCTAAAATGAGAAAACATTATGAGCTCTGGAGCAGAAATATGCAAAGAATTGGGGAGTAGATGAAGCCAGCTGGATTATAGTATTCTCACTATTTATTTTAGTTTTTTTCTGACATGTTTTATATTAATTCATTTAACAATAAATGACTCAATTCCATCTTGAATATTGTCAAGGGAAATACTTATTTAACAAACATTTAAATTAATGCTTTTAAAAGGCCATATTTTAAATTTTGTTTATCTTTCTATCATAGCTTGGAAATAAACTGAAGCCCACAGAAAAAAGCTATATTTTAGGTAAAGATTGAAATTAAAATTTTATAAAGTGCCTTGTTTTTAGATCTATAAAACACTAGAGTGGTTACAAAAGAAACAACACGATTTGTTAGAATGCCTCCTAGAAATAATTTACACAGTTGGAGAGAAACCTTGTACCCAAACAGCTATTTTCACATTACTCTTAAATTAAAAAATGTTCAGGTCTTCATATTTCTTTAGGACATAGAACAGATTTTAAACCACGCCTTATTACAACTTGTGAAATTGGGAAAAAAGAAATTGAACCATGTATAAAACTATAGCAGTTTAATAAAATATAGTCTAAGCTTTTTTCTTCTTTAATAGTGGCAGTTAAATGAAAACAGTTTCTGGTCAATTTTCTGTCCCTAGATTTTACAAAAAATTCTAAGGAAATCTCAAAAATATTTATGTTTATTTTAAGATAAAAGGGAAAGAAAACAAAATGCCGCAATGTATGTTTTAAATTAATCCTGAAATCTGATCATACCTACCCTCGATGGAAATCCCATTGGGAGGAAATAGAAGAACACCTAAAGTTCATTTGTTCAAGGTCATGTTAATCTTATTATTGATTGCTCACTATAATCCTTCCTTCCTTCTTTCCTCTCTCCCTCTTCCTTCTTCCCTCCCCCCTCCTTCTTTCCTTCCTTCATTCCTTCCTTCCTTTCCTTCTTCTCCTACCATATGCTAGACATTGCAGCTAGATATTGTCTCCTTTCACCTGGCCCTGGACCCTGACCTTATTTCTATGTAGGCAGTGATACTTTCAAGCTTCTCTGCCACGCCCACTGCCTGCCTACTTCATCCTTAAACTGAACAGGATCTGCATTAGGAGCTCTGGGGCTCACCAACCTGCAGGAGAAGGAGAGGCTACATTTTGGATCCAGTACTGCATTTAATAGTTCACCCTGTTTTCAGTCTTATCCTAATTTTTGGATAAATCATGTTAACTTTAAAACAAATATCTTTGATAAGTCAGTTCAGGTTGTGCTTCCGAGTCTGGGTTGAGTTCTCTAAATACTCATTCATAGACTAATATGTCATATCTCTATATTTAGTTCTCTGCCTTGTGTCTGAGGCTACAACAGTAATTCTGGACAGTTGTAGTTACACCCACTTGGCTGATATTTAATTTCTTAATTAAGCCTATATTTGACACTGTGGAAAAGGAAAAATATTGAGCCATGTGCATATTAAAAAATATAGGTACATTCTTTAATAACAAACCCCTTAAATTCTGATAAGTTATGTTAACAACAATGCACACACAAGGAAGACTATGATTGTGCTGTAGGAGAGGAACTATATCTACTTTGAGCAGACCATAAACGATTTTCTAGGGAGAGAGGAACACTTTTAAGTAAATACATTTACACTGCCAAGAAATAGCCAACTGAAATGGGAGAAGGAAGGGATTCTAAACCTAGGGAGTTGAGATGGTTATACAAGATACAAATAGACAATTCATTTTATAACTGCCTAAACTTTTCCAAGAGTAGGTTCTAACTCATTTATAGAAGCTGAGGTCATCCACACAAATACATGCTAGGAGTACCTGATAGAACAAATACACATCAGTAAAGATACAGAAAACTTGAACAACATCATCAACCATATTTTCCTAATTGAGATTTATAGGGCACTCCACACAGCAAAGGCAAAACACACTCTTTTTTAGTGTACATGGAATATCACCAAGATAGACTGTATGTTGGGTCATAAAACAAGATCGATACATTTTAAATTATTTAAATCATACAGAGTATTTCCTGTTCAAAGCTGAATTAAATTAGAAATCAATAACAGAAAGATATCTGGAATATCTCCAAATATTTTGAAATTAAAAAAAAAACATTTTAAGTAACTCAAAGGTCAAAGAAAAAAATCACAAGGAAGTTAGAAACAGTCTGATCACATAAAAGCACAGCATATTAAAATTGGTGGGATAAAGTCTAACGAGGTTGAGGAATACAAGGTCACTGAACAAAAACAATCTTATTTCTTCTATACACTAAAATGTGCAATTGTACCAAAATTAAAAATATATACATCCACAGTAGTTCCAAAAATGGAAAAAGTTAGACTTGAGTAAAGAAATATAAAATCTGTATGCTAAAATGACAAAATACAACATAAACAAATCTGAGAAGACCTTGATAAGTGAGAAGCATAACGTTTATGGTTTAGAGGACTCCATATAGTAGAGATGGCAATTTTCTATAAATTTATATATAATTTAATGCAATTACTATCAAACCCCCAGATATATGTTTTTGTAAATGTACACAAATAATTGTGTAAACAATTCAATTGTGTAGACAATTCAATTGTGTAAAGTGCATGGTCCTATTATTGCAGTTATTGGCATAGCCAGGGAAAGGGTGTGCAGTTTACGTGCTAGTAATTGTACGAGTTCAAATGCTGGATTCAGATTTGTTCTGGGTACAGGGCTGAATCTGGATTTCATATTGGGCTGAAACTACTAGGACAGTGAGAGTGATTCTTGTTAGTGCTTGTTTTGTGGGTCCAACATTCTCTATAGATTCGGCCTGGGAAATTTGAGGACACAGTAACCCTCCTTTTATCTTCTCATTTCCCAAGACAGTTTCCTAATATTGACTTGCCTATCTTCACCCTTTCCTCGATATCCTCTCAGGCCACCATTCCAAAGATAAGACCTTTATCCAGCCCAGCTTTCAGGAAGCAAGAGCAAATGTCAATTGCATTATATCCACATTTGCTTTATCACATGTTGTGTTATCATGTGTTTTTTCATTTTAAAAAATTAACTCTAATTTCCAAAATTAATTTCTAATTTTCAATTAAATTAATTTATCTGAGCATGCCTTTAGTAGTAGTATCTACTCCACATGACCCACCTAATTCTCCTGTCTTCATAGTTGACCATAGCCAAGAAGGGTCACATTTGGTTCCCTTTGACCAAGTAATATATGGCTTCTGGCAGAAATCCTTTCTGATGGGAATAATTAAAAGTCTTATCAGGTTAACAGACCAATAAGGGGTGTTAATGATATTGCTTAATATTTAGCCTGCCTTTTATTATTTTCAAATTGCCCTGGCATTTTTTACTTTATACTGATTATACGTAAATATAGAGAACATATGTGATTTTCCTGCTGTCGTGTGTAGCAGAATTGATTCATAATCCCAAATCTGCAGTCTAGTAATACTTTTTCCACAAAACCTTTAGGAAGCAGTGTCATTAAACAGTCCTGTAAGCATTATATTATGTCAGTAAATTTAACAAATACCTTAGATTTTAGAAGAGCCATTTATTTTGCATATTTCTTCTTTATTCCAATGGTTAATAAGTGATTTTTTGCCTTACTTCAAAAATGATTTGATGTAGTATGATCTTTATGTTTACTAGAAAAGCATCAGATCTAAACTCATTTTTTCCCTCATTTACATTTCTGTATCTTCATCCCTTGCTTTGTCATAAAGGTAATTAGAAATACATATGACCCCAAATTGAAGATTATATAAAAACAATATACCTAGAAGTGTGATTTATATTTGTATTTGAATATTATTATATCTGAATATAGGTGATAAATTGTCTGTAGTCAAGACACTAGAACTACACTATGGGGAAAGACCATATCAGAAACCATGAGGTTATTCATATTTTGTACTCTATCCATTAATAAACTGTCTGATCAGCCATTCAAAAAGATACTCGATGGAATTTTAAAACCAGCCATAGAATTTTGTCAGATGACCCGTTTTCTTCATGAGTTTGAATGATGGAAAGAACAAAAGTAGTACCTTAAGGTTGGCAGCAGGTGGGGAGTTTTGCCGGCTTCTTTCTTCTCTCAATCCTCTTGCTCCCACCTGTCTTTGGTTTGGCATCTTCACATTCCATTTCTTCCTCTGACGCCACATATTTCCAGCATCCTGGATCTCCTGGGCCTCCTCACTTGTCTCATGTTACTTTACCCACTTCTCCTGGCACTCCAACTGCTGGAGGGAGCCAGGATAGTCATGGGTCACACACACAACTGCATCCAGTTTATATTTTAGATGGATTTAAAGAAGAGCAGTTTTGTAATAAATACAAAACTGGCTTTCCTGAAACCTTCAAGGGATGAGTTTCAAAGTCTTCTTTTTGGAGCAATGCATTTATTGGTAAGAATAAATAGCAAAGTCATGTAATCAGTAAGTCAGTGGTTCCCCAGAACAGTGGGCAGTACCACTCTCAAAGGGAGATTTGAATAATCCAGAAAGTGTTTTTTATTGTTTCAATGATTCTTGAGCCCTGCTGGCACAAAGTGGTGGGGGCTAGGCATGCCATACACCTTGCTGAGTAGGGTGGTCCTATATGAAGGAAACATTTTTTGTATACCACATGACTCCCAAATGCCCCTATGTGTATTCATGAAATTGAAAGAACAATCCTGTTGAGAAGTCTCTTTACTTCTTTTTATTGGCTAGAACTCCACTCCACAATAAAAATAAACACAAAGCATTGTCTTCTAAGTTTTAGTTTTATACTGTTTTTCAGGAATGCAAATTCTTTGTAAATTTTTAGCAAAACTTTACCAAGAGATGTTTACTGTTGCAGAAAATTGCCTCAGTGGCAGGAAGACCACTTGACTTTGAGTCTCTGAGACAGCACGCCTTAACAGTTGGCGTTTATGGCATTGCAACCGCATCTGTCCTATACATGTGAGCCTCTGGCTCCATCACTGTGTCTCCTAGTGTAGGGCCTGAGCAGTTACATGTTGAAAAACACATTATTTTGTTATAAATTACTTTATTTCTATTTCTTTTTATAGTACAGTCAGGCCATTATATTGATTTTTCTAGATTATTATTTCCTACTAATTTCATTTTTATATAGTAGATAGAGCTACATATATATGTAAATATACATGTATGTTTTTGTTTTTCAGTGGGACCATTTGAGCTCATAGAATTAAGAATTACTGTCTGCAGTAATTAAGCAGACTAGTAACAACTAATAGGTGCAGAAATTGCATCAGTTATTTAGGTGAACCTAAGAAGTGCTAATTATATAAGCATGAAAAAAATTGTTGGGAATTATTGACATATGCATTGATTGATGTTCCCATTGTGTATAAGTGCTGCTACACACAAATGATAAGACAAAGTCATATAAAAGTTGGCCTTCTAATACAGATGTCTAATCGGCACATGAGTCATCCTCATCAACTTTCCGCCGTGCTGACCAGTCATGTAATGAAAATGGATGGCACCTGAATGAGAAAACAATTATGTGACTATCTGAAGGAGGCTGGCCATACCCAAAGGATAAACGAAAGACTTCAAGCAAAACTAACAGCGACATAATGAGCTAAGAAGTGACAGGCACAAGCGGATCATGTCGGCTTGAAGCAGGCAGAGTTGGAGCTGCTTCACTGCCTCGTTTAAACAGAAGCGTCTGTTCAGCATGCGGCTGAGAGACAGCTAACGGAGAATGACACCCTGCAGGTAACGGCTGCTCCTCACATTCAAAGGGCAGAATACATAGACAGCGTATTTATTTATTTTTGCAATTTGCGAGGAAGCAATTGCCTGACATGAATCAGCCCTTTCAAACCCACTCACTCTTCTGAACAAGAAACCTCAAGGTCAATAGCCCAATCACACAGTGCAGAAGATATTGCCATATTTGTGTGATTCAGTGGAATGGCTGAATTCATTTTCACGGGACTTACTGAGAATGTGTCATTTGCATAAATATAAATAATGTGCCGATTATTGTTTCTTAAGAAAAATAGACATTCAAAACCGAGCACCCTAAAGCATGATTTAATGGCACTGCCCTGGAGCCATGTATTGTGTTCAGTTTCTGTTGTGGAAATCCCACGCATATCGCATGCAGTTCCGGGGCCTGGCCAGAAGGCAGAAGAAATCCAACTTTAAGTGGAAGAAATACTCTAGAAATATCGATTGCTTCTCAAGAAAGATATGCTTAATAGGAAAACAGTGTTTTCTCACATAAAATCTCAGTTTTCTTTAAGAAAATATTGAATCAAAGTTACAGTATAGTAAACAAAAGATGTCTTTCTATATTGAAATGCTGGTAGTTTTCTTGACATGAGTAATTGGGTATGTCTTATGAGCATCTACCGAGGAATAAAATAGAGGCCGTAAAATGTAAAGACATGATAGGACGTATTTATAACCTCATAAAACACACTGGCATTTTAATGTCTTAATCTGGTCACTTTACTATGTTTGTGTATGGGTGTTCACTGCAAAGTCCTGTCCCTGCTTTGAACACAGCACATGTGAAAGATAAAAAGCACATGGTAGACGGGCGATACAAATGCCATTTTCTTTATGATCTTTATCTTCAGGTTGGCAACAATCTGCCAGCAGGACCAAGGTAATAATATATCTTTATAATAACTTGTAAGATCCTGCATAACTTTTCTAACACTATATTCAGACCCTAACAAATCAATTGGTGAAGCAAACACAGCAGGTGGAAGTTAAGAAAAGTTAGGGCAATATGATGTTATAAATATAAAGAAAAGCATGTGTGTCTTTTTCAAACTTGTTTTAATATATTTTTTTTACGGATGGTGGTGTTCCTTAAAACATTAATTAGCTCAGTGTTTGTGTGGTTTTATGGGAAGGAGGTGTGAGTAGCCGGCACGACAGCAGTAAAATGCAGCGAGCCCTGATACATAAGTCACTGTAATAACGGTGAGGGACACACACTAGGTGACATACTTTAATGGACTGGTAAATGAATGACCAAGAAAATAGAGAACGTCAGTTTCCGTATAAAAAGTAGAGGTCATTGAGTTAACAAAGCGGAGACAAGAAAGCACATTCTTAAGCAAATGTGTCTTTAAAATGTGCAATACCCAGTTATTCCTTTCTCATCAACAGAACGATAAAAGTTTTATTTACTAGTTGCAGATCAAAAATAAGATCCTTTATGACGCCATCTCTTGTAGTCCAGCTATTATTTAGATAGATAGTTCAAAGAGAGAAAATATTTTCCCTTAAGTTGTTTAGAGCAGTGGCCCCCAACCTTTTGGCACCAGGGACCAGTTTGTCCATGGAGAGGGGTCAGGGACTGGAGGGGGGGAGGGGCAGGGGTGGAGAAGCAAGTGGGTGGAGACCGGAGGTGGAGCTCAGGCGAGCTTCCCTTGCAGCCCGATTCCTAAGAGGCCATGACCCATTCAGGTCCATGGCCTGGAGGTTGGGGACCTCCGGTTTACAAAACTAAGATGCAGGTAGGAAAGAATTACTATTGTTATAACTAAACTGTCTGCTTCCATTCACTGAATCTGAGGCCGACCTGACTGATTCCCCTACACATTCATGGCTGCTTTTGTTAAGCAACCTCTATTTTAAGTTTTGTTCTTCACATTACAGTTACAATTGAAAGGAGATAAAAAGGATATACTTTGCTTAAAGATATCAGTGGAGCAAAATTATTTCCGTACTCAAGAACAGATCCAAGCACAGACAATTGACTTACTCATACAATTTAAGGATTATTACAAGGTCCTTTGTGACCCAAAATATCTATTTTCCTACCAGCTTACTATCTTACTTGTTTCTTTTCTTAGATGAAGTAACATTACTGCAATTGGAATGACTTTTCTTGGAAGAAGAATCAATAAATAGCTTTATTGTGGTTTTATACAGTATTTATTACAGTATTTAGAAGGTGACTATTAAAAATATTCTCTGGTGGCATTGACCTGAGGGAAAAGGGAGGGTGGCTGCTAGATTAGAGCAAGCCTCCCATGCACCCTTCTCATTTCATTAGCATTAGGACTAATTTATTAAATTAGCTAGAGCTCAGCAAAGCCTGACCTGAGAATCATGAGGTGGGAAAGCTCCTGAGTGTAAGTATGTGCTAGAAACAGCAGCAAAAACCCTTCGGGAATTGGTGAGCAGCTGCAGGGTGCCCATGGGCCACTACTGACTCAGGATGGCTCTGAACGAGGCCCAACACAAAACCATAAATTTACTTAAAACATTTCGTTTGCTCATCAGTTTTCATTAGTGTTTGTGTATTGAATGTGTGGCCCAAGACAACTCTTCATCTTCCAGTGTGGCCCAGAAATGCCAAGAGATTGGACACCCCTGGAAACTTTAACACGGAGCAAGAGCTCAGGGTCTGAGAGGAACCCAGGGTGTCAGAGGACCATGGCCATGTGCAAGTGGTAGCCCAGAAAAGACTGGTTTCCCCCGTCCCAACTTTTCTCTCTCCCCACCATGAATGACAGACATGGACTTGCTTTAACTGTGTGATGGACAGATTTATAACCACTGAGTATGTGTCTCTGCCTACAAATCAGGTGTGGGAGAAATATTTTATTTCCTTATTTTCCAGAAGTCAAGATAATTTGGACTTGAGTCCCTTTCTCATAAGTCTAGCTGAAAATTCTAACTTACGCATTCTTAGTATGTCCATTCCCTAGGCTTGTGCTAATTATCTAGGACTTTATTCACCATTAATAATCAGGAGCCTTTCCTAGTCATGTGTTTTCAACTTACTGCTCAGTGGCCCAGCTTCATGATGATGTCTGATACTTTGGTGTTGTCTGTGGAATATTTCTGAACAAATGGTGAGCCTAGGGTCTGGCACTCCACCCCTCACAAGGACCACAAGGCCTTTCTCTCTGAGATATGGCCTCTTCTCAGGGCATTGCAATGAGTGAGAACAGAACTCCTTCTCACAGAATCTGACAAGCATCCATACACCCTTCCCTCTTTGAAGAAATCCCTCCCACTCTTTCTCCTCCCCTGTAAAAGGTTCCCAGCAGCTTTCCCTCCCTTCAGAGATAACTTGCTTGAGATTAGAGTTTTAGAAAAGATAAGAGATACATTTGCCTCCACATAGTTGCTGCTGTTTGTCCATCCAGAATTCCAGAGGCAAACAATTACAAAGGCTCTCTCCCTGCCTCAGCTGAGGGATTGGGGGAAAACACCAGGAAAATAATGCAGGTTAATATTTCAATAGATTATATTATCATAGAGGAATAGCCTCACACATTGATGTCACTAAGAAAACTGATATTAAAGAAATTAATTCCAAAATACAATTTTACAATAAATACATAATGGGTAAATTATGACAAGGAGTTTAGTTCTGTATGTCATGCATGGAATATTTTGGAGACATAGAAATTAAATCATATTTAAGGCACATTTCATGGAACATACTTATTGAAAATAATGAAATTATACAAAATTAAAACAGTCATGAAAATCTGGAATGTATGGTTACTATACTCAATATAAAGAGATGTTGAATAAAAACAGATATAAAGCCACTGAATCTGTAACTTAAAATGATTGAGAGTGAAGTAGTGAGGAAGCTCTTCTACCAAAGCTATTAGCAAGATTATTTGCCCTCACCGATTCTGTCTCTTTAAAAATGTTTTAATGTATTTTATATTCAGGTTTGGTGGGTAGAAAGCTCTGGGCTCTGGAAAGAAGGAGAGCATCCTTTGGGTAAACAGGAAAGTTGAACTTATTGAGAAAGATATGTATCTAAATTGTGTTTACCATTTCTAGTATTTTCATTTCTAGGGAGGACATTCATAAAGAAATGTATCCTGACTTAGGAAGTTCAAGCTGAGTTTAATTATATTTCATCTAGTTGCATGTAACTTCTGCCAATATTTCTCATCTTTTATTCTTGTTTTCAGGTGTTATAGGATTTATTAAAGAGTAAGAAGAGAAAGAAATAGCAAGACACACCAGGAACAGACAAATGAGAGGCTAAGAACAGTTCCATATACTTTGTCTTCAGATGCTAAAAAATGACTCTATCTGAAGTACTACTATACGCCTTTGTTTTTTTTTTTCCTTAACTCAGAAGGGTATTAGATGTATATAGCAGAAGGAGAAAGAAAATAAGGAGCTAAGATTCCAAATAGAAATTTTTTATTTCACCATTTTGCGTCAAGTCACTGTGGGCAGATGATGGCAGCAACCATGGGACAATTAAGTTGCAGGGGACATTGTACACTAGACGTGCTGTGACAAAACGGAAGATCCCCTGAAAAGCTTAAAATGTTTTCTAACATTTTCCTCACCATTGTTTCTCTTTCCAGTCTAACATTTTAAATTCACATTTTTATTCACATAAATTATTCATAAAAATGTTCATTTTTATTCACATTTTAAAGTAGAAGTGGAAAAATGGGGCCACCTATTGAAACCATCAAGAATGATGACATAGGACTTATCAATGTAATACTTTTAGGAAGATTTTAGTCCTAAAACTAAACTTGTGAATTAAGATGAGAAGAAATTAGTTCTTGGATCATTTGTGTTAATCATACAATTCTTTCTTTTTTAAGCTACTTGAAATCCACATAAGACTCAGTTTATGTTTAAACAGCATGTTCAATATTTCAATATAAAATCCAAAGGGAAGGAGATCCGATTGAGGGTTAAGTATTGGGAATAATGGTCTCTTATTGGAGCATATAATGCTAGGCAGGGCTGATGGTTGGGAGAGGTTACAAGGACAAAGATAATCAAGCTGATTTCACCTGGTGATTGGTGAAACGAAGGAAACAAACAGGATGATGTGACAAATGGATGTTGTGGGTCCATTCAGTTTTCCATCTCTTTATGGTCAGAAAACACCACATTGAGCTTCAAATGAAAACTCTGAGCTGAGGGAAACCCAGATTGAAATCATTCTTTCCCAACAATCCAGTCCCCGAATATCTAAGGATTTCCCCCTCATTTTAGCCCCACTTCCTCTCCTTCCTGCTATGCTTGCCCGGCTCCCTGCTCACCTAGAGCCTGGCTACTATGGCTAGCTATCATGCCTCTGTCCATTAAACTTGGCCCCGATCCTGATATTTGGTTTCTCACTAAAACTCTCTTTCAAGGGGTTGACGTGGAGAGGAAGAGTTGTAACATTCAAATGTACTAATTTGGCTATTTTGATCATATTATATTAAAATATTTTGTAAAAGAAAATTGAATAGAAGATTTTGGAAGTGTGTTTTGGGTTTAAACTACTTGTTATATCTATTGATCAACTTACAGTTTACAATGAATTTGCTATAATTATCTTTAAAGCTAATTTAGTTCCTGTTTTGTCTAAAGCTTTATTTTTTTAGAACAATGTTTCAAAACAACCCTGTTGATCTGTTGTGTGTGTAAAAAACAAGACATTAAATGATGGGTTGATAGTTTTAAATCATAGAATTTTTAGAATCAAAAGTTCTTTAAAAACTCATCTAGCTGCAGAACATAAAAAGCAGCAGTGTATGACTGAAGCATATGAGCATTCACTCTTTCTTACTGAGGTCTGAGGTTGAGGCATATGAAAGATTGGCTTTCATGGTTCCACATCATAAGACACAGGTTCTAAAGCATAAGTAACCATTTTATTTAGTCTATTAACTTCAGACACCCAGACCATGAGTCAACTCAGCAATGTGACATTTCACTTCTAGCTCTTTCTGTCTTTTATAATAATATTCAGGGAGAATCATATTTTACATTTGTTTAATAGGCACAAAATTACCCAGAAGATATAAATGGGAGGTAATGAACCTATGCTCTGAAATTAAAGGATGGTTTAGGAAATTACTAAACAAATATTTTGGTATTGCATTCTGAAGAACCAAGACACTTACATTTAGTCTCACCATATCAGATATAATGAGTTAAAAAATTTAAAAAAAAAGAAAGAAAATAAAAGAGATATTTCTCAATACATGCTAGTTGTAATCAGGTAATAAATGGTATTTTAAAAGTAATCTTTAATTAATTTAACCAAGGATGTGAAAGACCTGTACTTGGAAAATTATAAGACACTGAAGAAAGAAATTGAAGAAGATACAAATAATGGAAGCACATACCATGTGTGTATATAGGAAGAATTAACATCATTAAAATGCCCTTACTACCCAAAGCGATGTACAGATTCATTGCAATTTCTATCAAGATAACAATGGCGTGTTTCACAGAACTAGGATAAATATTCCAAAAAAATTATAGAGAAGCACAAAAGATCCCGAACAGCAACAGCAATCTTGAGAAAGCAGAGCTAAGTTGGAGGAATCACACTACCTGATATCAAACTATACAACAAGGCCATAGTAATCAAAACAGCATGATACTGGCATAAAAACAGATATATAGATCAATGGAACAGAGTAGAGATCCCAGAAAGAAACCCACAGATTTACAGGCAATTAATATTTGACAAAGGAGGCAAAAACATACAATGGGCTAAAGATAGTGTAGCCAATAAATGGTATTGGGCATATTGGGCAGATATATGCAAAAAAATGAAACTAGACCATCTTCTTACACCATACATAAGAGTAAACTCAAAGTGGATTGAAGACTTAAAGGTTGCCCTGACCAATGTGGCTCACTTGGTTGGGCATTATATCCTGCAAAGCCAAAGGTCACAGGTTCAATTCCTGCTCAGGGCACATGCCTGGGTTGCAGGTTTGGTCCCTGGTCAGGTGCAAACGAGAAACAACTGATCTATGGTTCTTTCTCACATTGATGTTTCTCTCCCCCTCTTTCTCCCTTCCTTCCCTTCTCTCTAAAAATAAATAAATAAAATCTTTTTTAAAAAAGACTTAAACGTTAGTCTTGAAACCATAGAAGTCCTAGAAGAAAACATAGGCAGTAAAATCTCAGACATTTCTCCTATCAGTATTTTTTCTGATATGCCTCCTCAGGCAAGAGAAAGAAGGAAAAAGTAAACAAAAGGGATTGCATCATACTAAAAACTTTTTTCACAGCAAAGGAAACTAACAAAATGAAAAGACAACCCACTGAATGGGAGAACACATTTACCAATCATACAGCTAATAATGGGTTAATATCCAAAATTTATGAAGAACTTATATCTTAACACCAAAAACACAAACAATTCAATTAAAAATTGGCAAAGGACATGAATAGATGTCATACAGATGGCCAGTAGATATAGGAAAAGATGGTCAACATCACCAGTCATCAGAGAAATACACATTAAAACCACATTGAGATATCATGTCATACCCAGCAGAATATCTATCATCAGTAAATCAACAAACAAGTGTCAATGAAGATGTGGAGAAAGGGGAACCCTTTTGCACTGTTGGTGGGAATGCAGACTAGTGCAGCCACTGTGGAAAGTAGTATGAAGTTACCTCAAAAAATTAAAAATGGAACTGCCTTTTGACCCAGTAATGCCACTTCTGGGAATTTATCTGAAGAAATTCAAAAGAATGCATGCATCCCTATGTTCATTGCAGCATTATTTACAATAGTCAAGATTTGCAAGCAGCCCGAGCAAATGTCCATCAGTGGATGAATGGATTAATAAAGCTGTGGTACGGGTACACTAGTCAGACATAAACAAAGAAGGAAATGTTACCCTATATGACATCATGGATGAACTTGGAGAGCATTATGCTAAGTGAAATGAACCAGTCAGAGGAAGACAAGTACCATATGATTTCACTCATATGTGGAATCTAACAAATGAAATGAGCTAAAAACAAAATAGAGGTAGACTCACAGATCAAGAGCTGGCTGACAGCTGGCTGTCAGCAGTAGGGGGTGGGAGCTGGGTGGTGTGGTGGAGGGATTGAGCAAAGAAGAATAAAAAAGAGAACTCATGGGCACTGACAACAGTGTGGTGCTTGCTGGGGGTCATTGGTGGGAGAAGTTGGGGGAATAGAAGGGGAGTACATGGTGACGGAAGGAGTCTTGACCTGGGGTGATGAACATACAATACAGTGCACAGATGATGCATTGTGGAATTGTGCAACTGAAACCTGTATAATTTTGTTAACGTGTCACCTGAATAAAAAAGGGAAGACAAAGACATCTTTAATTAAATTAAAATTGAAACATAAATAAATTCTGGCTATACCAAGGATATTAAAATCAGGCAGAGGTGAGCTTATAAGCCCACTCTCAGGAAAATGAAACCCTGATGTGCAGCATCTGTCAGTTTCCCTGGTCTAAACATCCCCACCATGACAGACTTCATACTGCCCAGGTAAATTTACTAAATGTGGAACTGGGGAGAGATGTGTCCCACTGTCCTGTAAACCAGCACAAATTGACGACAGGGCACCACTATGTCAGACCAGATGACAGTCATTTTACCTAAATTAAAAAATGTTTCTAACTCATAAAAATTGATCTGTCTGGTATAGTGGAAGGATAGCCTAACAAATTAATATTCTAGATAATGAATATTTCATCTTGAGCACTGAAATATTTCAAATAGTAACTATTTCTTTTAAAAAATGTCTGTGAAATGTATGTTATATTGTTCTGCCTGCAGAGCTTAATTTCCTCAGTGGCCGATGACCCATGGTCCACTGTTGACATTATATTGTGCTGTGCAGTGAGGAGGGTGGTATAGATAGTGGTTAAAAGTACATGGTCTTGCCCTGGCTGATGTAGCTCAGTGGATTGAGTGCCGGCCTGCGAGCCAAAGGGTTGCCGGTTGGATTCCCAGTCAGGGCACATGCTTGGGTTGCAGGCCAGGTCCCCAGTTGGGGGCATGTGAGAGATAACCACACATTGATGTTTCTCTCCCTCTCTTTCTCTCTTGCTTCCCTTCTGTCTAAAAAAAATAAATAAATAAATAAAATCTTAAAAAAAAGTACATGGTCTTAAGCCAACTGTTTGGGGAAAAAAGGTGCCTCCATCACCAACCACCTGTGTAATACCAGTTACCTAGATTGTATATATTCTAGCATTCTTATCTGTAAACTGGAGAACTTATCAATACAATTGGTTCTTGTTATTTAAGGTAGTTATCTTTTATAATGTTACTGCACACAATGAATTGGTGAATGCAAAACCATTGCTCCTAAGAGAAACACAGGGTTAGTATCCTGCAAGCTGGTTCATCAATCAGTCAATATTTTTATGAGTGTTTCTGTTTAAAGACACCTTATTTAAAATATATTGTTGACTCATTCACCTTGACCTCACAGCCAGCAGCGCTATATAACTCATGCATGAACAAGGCTTACCTAACACACATTTTCTCCCTAAGTCACACCATGTCCTCCTTGCTCTTAGGAACACGGGGTAACAGTACACTTGAGGGCGATTTTAAGCAGAAAAATCGCCCAAAATACCATAAAAAGCACAAAATGTGAAAATGGTGGCACTAAACAGACTGAAAAAGGTCCTGGCTTATAGCATGAGACTTGAAACAAGAAGGTGGAACTTCACCTAGTTTGAACTCAGCAGGGATGCATGCATCATGTAACTCTAATTTTTTTGCCATTCTGTGCATGCCCACATCTGGGAATGCCTGCAAAAGCTTCACTTTGGGGGCTGAAATGACTATTAGCAATTAGGCAATTCACAAATACGGAATCTGCCAGTAATGAAGGCCAACTGTACTATAGGGTGTTAATACATGTAAATTATAACAGTAGACACTCAATATACAACAGCTTAAACTATAGTGTTAAATGTAGGAACTGTTGTAGTATACAGTTCTTCCCTTTTGCCTTTACTAATTTTCCCTAGGTTGCCATTCCAATATTTGGTCTTTTTATTCTATTTTGTCCATTTCCCAGTTTACTGACATTTACAGCTAAGCTTCCACTTTTTCTCACTGTCACCAGTGTGCATGGCTGCAGCCTTTGAACCCCTCCCTGCATGCACACCCTTGGCAAAAAGTCTGAGTGAGGACTTGGTACTTGAGCCTTCAGCCCCATTACAGTTATTTTATTTATTCACCTTTTGCTTTTATTCTCAACATGCTGGCTGCATTCCAGGTGTTTGAGGTTACCAAAAATCTCCCTGTTAAATATGTGGGGTTTTAGTACCATTTCAAAGTAATGCTCAGGCTGTATGTTTATTAAGGGTTTTAGACAAGAGCTTTCCTTTGTCCAGGAGCTGTGACCTGTTCTGACACTCAGAACACATCACAGATTACTATTTCACAATGGATTATAGTGATCTTTAAGGTGGAGCTTGTGGCACAATCCCTGGTAGATTGTATTTAAATATCACTTCCTCCACTCAATGGTTAGCTGAATTCCATGGTCACAGAAAAAGAAACTTTGCATCATTGCATGCATCATGCATCATTGCATGATGAGGGACTTCATGTTTTTGTCATAACAGAAAACACACAAAGGGCTCCCATTCTTTACCTTTTATTAACTTCTGAAGTCAAAATTTGGATGTGCCCTGAGGACTTTGCCTTGCTGAGATGAAAATTTTGGTGGGGTTTAAAACTAGCACATATGAAGTTTATATATAAAAACCAGGAGATATATATATATATATATATATATATATATATATATATATATATATATATAAAAAACCAGAGATATACCAGGAGATATATATATATATATATATATATATATATATATATATATATATATATATATATATATATATATATATACACACCAGGAGATGGAAGGAATCCCTCACTGAACTTGGACATTATGAATTACAGTAGAAGGTTTTAAATAACTTTCATTTATGTTTATTTTAGATTCTTAGATTTAGGTACTTCATAAAGAATTTTTATTTCAGATAAACCCCATGATAAATCTTATTATTTTATGTTGGCTCAATTACATAAATACTATTTAAAATCCAGATCTTACAAAGGGTTAATAAAAATGAATTCCCATTCACTTTTTCAAAAAAAAGGATAGATATATCGGGCTCTTTTCTTCATGTTTACTAAAAATATAGTCTTGCTGCCTTTTCATAAATGCTCCATAATTTCATTAACCACATTTTGTTGATCTCTAAATTCATACAAGCCTGAAGTTTAAAGGTACAATTTCATATTCAATATTAACAGTGTTAAAACAACCACACCAAAAAATAAAATACCTCACAAAGGAAAACTATGTGTTAAAATTGGTGTCCTTTTATGAGTTAACATATGTATGGGAAATATATTGTAAATGAAAATGTAACTGCTGTAGAAGAATAGATAGCTTTGCTTTTGCTTTGTTTTACAGTGAGTTGGAAGTTCAGAAAACTATCCATCATTCAGTTACTAGAAGGGTAAATTAAATCAGGGGGCAGGAAAGAGAATAGAGGAGACACAAGGAAATAAAGGAAAAGCAGGAGGTGAGTTAAGAATGAGCTATTGCCCGTGAACTACCTTCTGTCTACAGAAATGATAGGAAAACAGCAGACAGGGCAACAGATAGAAAATTGCATCAGGCTTCAGTGTTTATGTTTTTGATGGAAATGTACAAATGATTTCCATCCCTTACAGTGCTGTCATGCTCCATCACTTTAGTCCATTTTCACCTTGCAAGGGAAGTCAGAGTGGGGCTTCCTTCTCTGGTGGCTAATTAATCTCTCACAAGCCTGCTCTTGTAGTGCCCCTCACCTTAAGCTAGTGACTCCTGAGCAGATTTCTTCCCCCTGGAGCAGTCGTTTCTTCCCCTGAGCAATAGGAAGACTCATCTTTTCCTTTTCATTTAGGAAGCTCTGTGAGCTTTGGTATAGCATTGAGAAATAGCTCCTTCTGTAAATGAATATATGCTTCCAAATAATGGAATTGGGTTTCAAAGACAATAGACAAAGCCTGAATGTAAATTTTTAATTTGCACCATTTTTTTCTAATAGTGCATGTAATAGATAAGGACACATATAACTTAGATTATGCACTTTCTGTGTATATTTATTTCTTAGATGTTTACTGTGATGAAACAAATACACTCATAATACTGATGCATTTCTCTTAAAAATACTACCAAATTTTGTGAATAGGAGAGTGCTTTTAGTTTAATAGCTAACTATGTATATAAAAAATTAAAAGAATGATTTCATATATGTTGAAATGCTCAATTAAAAATAATAAAAATCCTATTTAGTTTTATTCTATTTAATAACTACAGTCTTCCCCTAAGTTACCACAAAGCAAACATTTACAAAGTGTATTTCTTAATTTTGTCACAGATGGAAATTTTATTTCAATAATGGCTCATAGAAAGGTAGAAATATGAACCATACTTTAATATTTTTCTGATACTATCCCCATATATCTTTCTTTTTATTGTAATTATCTGTGTTGCTTTTATATTCTCTTGCTTATTTTGTGAAATTTTATGTTTCCTTTACTTTTTATTTCCCTCTAATTAAACACAAAATGCCTTTGGTCAGCCATACATTGTGTGCCTTTAGAAAGCAGAATACATATATGTTAATGAAATAGCTATTCCAAATATTAAAGACCCTCTGTCCATCTGTGAAGATATAACTTGACCCATGCATGTATGGAAAACATATGGGACAAGAGAATAGGATCATTATAAATATTCAGTTATTTACAGAAATATATATGGTTCACATTTTCAACATCTTCACATGTGCAGTGTTAGCACCGAACAGGGTCCAGTGTGTGTCAAAGCCCAATACGTGGGAATGGGAGGCTTCAGCAAAGAAAGTAGAGGTTATTAGTTGAGAAAGTGGTGCCATGCCTGGAGTCGAAAATGAGCTCATGCTCAAAGACCTGGCTCCCCCATAGCTCCTAGGAGATAAGTTATACCAGGGAAAGATTACTAATCATGGCGACTAAGGGAGTTAGGCTTGTGGTCAAGGTTGAGGTCTCTACTGATTGGTCAACACTAGGATGGGGGTAGTAGGTCAGTTCATCTGTTCCTGATGTTAGCCAGGGCGTGTGTGGCTTTGTCTGGTGTTACAGGTATGTGGTCAGTGGGGTGGTTCTGGAGCTGAAAGACAACTGAAACCTAAAAGTTATCTCTGGTTTTACTAAAATTCTGTCTCTGTGGTCAACAGGCCCAAGGCTCTGTTCCTAAGATTATGCGATGTTAACCAGAATCTCATTGTCCTGAGAGCTTAGTAACTCAGGGAGTGGATATGCAAGGGAGAAGGAGGCAGGTGAGTCAGGGTGCTAGATGAGACCAGTTTAATCAAAAGAGAAGAAAAGCAAAAAAATCATGTGAAACAAATGAAGTTTCAGAGTGGTTACAGTAGTAGTTATTTAAAAATGATATGCTGGATGTTATTAACAGCACATCATAGAGAGTCTGTATGAGGTAATCTTTCTATAAAAGGTAGTGAATTCTGTTTTAGCAACAGTTTAATTTGAGGCAAATTATTTTTGCCCTGTAGGCTTCATTTTATTCTTTGGTAAGGAAAGTCTACTTTGGTTTCAGACTAAATTCATGAATTTGGCCCTTCCTTCTATGGTGGAACCTTTCTTCAGTCTCCACTGAAAGTCTGAGGTGCTCAGTGAGTTCTCTCTTCTCAGGCTGGCATCAACGTCCAGTGTCCTGCAGCGGTGCCTGGTCTCTGGTATCACCGTTCAGCTCTCAGCCACACAACACAGGACATCTCTTCCAGGCCTTCTGGAACTTACTCTGTAGAAATGCCATCTAGACCTTAGCTAGCAATTCATAATACACCCTCACACAGACTGCTGCCATTCCCAGTATAGCTCCCTTTTCTCAGGGGCCCTACACAGTAAATTCAGGCATGTTAGCAACCCAGACTGTTCTCCCTGCCCCTTGGCTCGGTGAGATTTTAGTTCTCCTGGGGGTCTGCCACTGTAGACGAGAGCTTGGAAAGCAGAAAGGCACAGCAGGCAAGAAGCTCATGTTGAGTTTTCCCCTTCATTCAGGGGCTTCCAAACTGCACTGTGTTTAGTTCACTGCCAGCAACAGTTGCCTGATACAATTTGGGTAATTTTGTAGCTGTTTATGGTGAGAGGAGAAGTACTACAGTCCTGGTTTCTGTGTTATGCTTAGAAATATAAACCCTAGTAAGACATTTTTACTGTTAGATAAAGGAGTTAAAGAAGGTTTCTATAGGTGAGGCAAGTGGGGGTTGGTAGGGGGGTCAGGAGCATGCACAATTGATACAGAGCCTGTGACTCAGGGACTTTGCAACAGCTATATGTACACTTTAAAATACATTTTAAAATGGAGGAGAGAGAAACTTCAGAGAACAAATCATTAACACACTTAGAGATATGTCTGTGGAAGACAATAAGTATGTTTAGAAGTTAGTGATAACCTAAGTTCAATTTTCCTTCTTCTGCCATTAATGTTTAGCAGATAGCTGCCCCCATACAAAGATAAGTCATAATAAGAAGGAACCAGAACTTATGAAGAATTGCAAAAATTGAAGAATACATAAATAAATATAAACCAAAATTCTCCTGAAGGACATACATTGCATAAGAAATGATCTAATTAAAGTTATTAGTAATTCAAACAAAAACCACTGTTCAGAGCTTAACTGACTGGTTGTGATATTAAAAATATACTGAATCATCTGTTCACAGCATTACTAATTACCTTCCACTCTTTATTTTTCAAATAGATTTATAAATAAAGTTAATGAAAAGCAATCAAACAAACATTACACGTGAAGAGTGACACCACTGTACACATATGCCGTTTCATTAAGAAACAGCCCTTTCGTAAAATGGAAAAAAGGCAAGACTGCGGTTGTCTTTTCGGCTATTTCTGATTGTTTGCATCAGTCATCCGCACACTACAGCCTAAATCAGAAGCACCTGAGCGTTTTTGAAAACACAGGTTGCCAAGTCTCAGCCCCAGAGGATGAGTCTAGATAATTTGCATTTTAATATGCTCCCAAGTGGTGCTGATGCTGCTGGTCCCGGTAAAACCCTTCGAAAACCATTGGTTTAGATTCTCATCCCTGAAGGCAAATGATAATCACCATGAGGGGATGTTAATTCAAACTAATACTCAGGCTCCATTTCAGACCAATTGAAATAGAATGTCTGGGGCTTGAGGCTAAGTATCTCAGGAGATTTTAATATACAGCCAAAGCTGACAGAGAAAAAAAAAAGAAACAGAATGACTTAAAGTTTATCCGGTCTTAACCCATTAGTGGAATGTTTTCTTTTCCCAGCACATTCCTTTATTAAATGGGAACAAATTTATGTAGCCATTCACAATAAGGAATGGGTGAGATAGTATTAAGATGGCTTTATCAATGCTTTTATAAATTAGAGGTAATTTAAAATTGGTCAATTTCATGCTATTAATTTATACAGTGCTTAGAGTATACAGTAATTTTAGAATATTTTACAACTGTTGTTCTTGAACATTTGGCCATTTATAAACCTATTTTATGCCTTAGATATTTAAATTATTTTATTAGCATTGTTCTATACAGTTAGCATAAGAAACATGTAAGTGCTAACTTCTGAGACTTTGGTTCCTAATTTGTCTCTCTGCAGTGAAAGATGCAGGTGCACCCTGTACGGACACACCGACTCCGTGAACAGCATCGAGTTCTTCCTTTGCTCCAACACTCTCCTCACAGGCTCTGCAGATAAGTCCCTGTCCATCTGGGATGCGAGAACAGTAAGCAAACGATAACAGCTTTTCCATGCTTTAATAAGTGTAGGCACTCTTAGTCACTCTTTAGGTGATGGCTACAACTTCTAAAGTAATCGTGCAAGGGCAGGTAAAGTGAAAGAATGGCAGTGCATTTCTATTTAAAGGTCCTGGCAATGTACTCTTATCTACCCTGCCTCTTAAATGTAAGAACTATACAAATAATGTAATTAGTTCATTAAACACTATTTCACTCATTTATTGAAATAGAAACTCTGCTGGGTCAGCACATAAGAGAGAGAAACAAGTAGTGTCTCTCCTTAAGTGTAATTAGGCAAGGAAGGAGGAAAAGGAGATTATGGGACGTGTTAAAATGGAAGAGTGTACACAGTATGGCAGAAAAGCAAGAAGGAGAACCCTCATCTGCTCGGAAGAGTGTGGATGGCTTCCAAGGGTAGGCTGTGCCGTCGTGAGCTGAGATTTGGAGGGGAAGGACAGTAATGTATTAGGTTGTTTCTAGAAGGTTGGATTCCGGGAAAGGGCAGTGCATGTTCAAAGACATGAAGGGTGAGGCATCAATGGCATGTTTGGGAACAATAATATGTTTGAATAGAGCTGAGAGAAGAAAAAAGAAATGATAGGCAAGCGTACACAGATGGCCAAGGACAGGATAATAAGTATCTGATTGAAGTTTTATACTGCTTTGGAGGTAACATAATCGGATTTGCCTTTTCGAAAGATTGATAATAAGATGAAGGAATTGGTCTCCTTGAGGAGGCTAATACATCAGGCTAGGGACGGAAGAGAATTTGAACTAGGAGTTTGTGAAAATAGAAAGGATTGATGGATGAAAGACAGGAGGTTTAACTATCAGAACTCAAAGGGACTGTAAATGAAGACTGGAGGAGGAGGAGGGATTTAGGGCAGGGCGAACAACTGTCCGGTTCGTCTAGGACTGTGCCTTTTCCGGGGTCATGGGATTTTCAGTACTAGAACTGGGCAGCCCGCAACTGTGGCTCCTAGAGTGATTTAGATGTGAAGAAATGGTGACAAAATGTTGGGACTACACACTGAAACAGTTTAGCTGTGAAGATGAAGACGTGAAAAGGCTCTAGCTCCAGAGTCACATAAAGGCTCCTGCTATATTTAGTTAGGAGACTACATATTTGTCTGATTATGGGTAAGAGCAGGGGGAAAGGAAGTGGTTGAAGAAGCAGAAAAGAGAAGAGATAATAGAGGGGCTTATTGAACACTGAGTTTAGCAATTCGAAGAAGGCCAAGATATGCGAAACAAGATCTCCATATTCCTTCTTAGCAACAGTTGATGAAGATAATGAAGAAAACTACGACCCCAGGAGATTGTATGAAAAGGAACGAAATATCCATAGTATCTGGTTCCTGGGTCAGTAAAGCAAATACAGCTAAAATTTCTCCCATTAATCTTCCCTTATATAACATATGATCAAAAGGGAATAAGAAAATGACATGCATGTGATGTGAACAGTGACTCAAGTTCTGTATGGGAGACCCTATTTAGTCCTCTAAGGCAAACTTACTTAGGATAAATAAAGAACAGGATGTCCTCAGGTGCAGCTGAAACTGCCTGAGACCATCTTCACACATTGCAGAGTTAGACTTCTGAGGAGGCAAAGTCAAGGGGCACGGTGAGAAAAGTGACTGAAGAATAAAACCTCAATGATTCGCTATGGGGTACCAAGGTCCCACAGCCTGCACCTTGTTTTACAATAGCTTAGACCTTGATGCAGTGGAGTTCACTTTTGCTAACAGAGCATCAGTGGAAATGCAAGGTTTTCAATGAATTTAGTCCAAATACTTAGATGTGAAGTGTGTATAAAAGCAATCGGTAAAGGAAAGCCCATCGAGAAAACATTCATTTAGCAGTGACCTAAATTTTATGTTCATTTTCTCTTGCTATCAGTTTTTTTCTTTTCTGTCTCTCAAAGTGCTTTAACTGAATGTTCTCAGAAATTGGGTCTCTTATTTACTTCCTCTCATGTGAGCAACTGAAGCACTAATGCCTGGAAGTACAACTGTTCTTATTATGAGGAGTCGCCTCTCATAAATCTGCCTTAAATGCACGGAGCTGTTTGTTGATGGTGACCTTCCTACCTGATGCTGCGAGCTCCCTGTACTATTTCCATTCCCCACAGTAGCTCTGAAAGCAGGAAAGGGAGGGAGTCAGCGCTGCACAGGGCCTGTAGCGAGTGGCAGCATGTGCACTGAAGGTATGTGTGCAAAAACGTGGTGAATCCCAGGAACATTACTTCAATCGATATGAATATATATTTTTAATTGGTTTAATCACTAATTAAAATGTGTATTATTAATATTTTTATAATTTTATTATTGATATGCATACTAGCCTTTTTATTCTTTAACACTAGGAAAAGGGCTATTTGGTATAAATGAAGTGTTACAAATAATTGCAAATGCATCAATAATTAGAAATAAAATCCATTTAATGTGTGTATTTTCTGAAAACACTTTCAAGCCATATAGTAAAAAAATGCATATATAAATGGGTATCTGTAATATAGGCTTATCATGTAAAACAAAGGGAAAAATCACTCTATTTAGGTTACTAATAACTAGCCAGTGAAAGGTGATAACTAAAATATTGATATACAAATCTACAAATAATGTACAAAACCAACTCTAGAATTAAACAGCCTCATTTCACTAAAATTGGATTATGCACTGCTAGTGATTTTGTCTTAGATGTGTCCCATTTTTTTAAAGCACAAAACAGAAAACCTTGAAATAACCATATTTTTAAAAATTCATTTTATAGACATAGATTTAAGAAGGTGCATGTTATATGTTGTTTATAAAATATATAATTATTATATAAATAATGAAGTCCTTAAATGTAAATTAACTTTTAGAGTTGAATATTATGAGATATTGAAATGGTAACCAGGATAGCTATAATTCCTTCTCTATAATAATAAAAACTGCAAAGCACATTAATATAGATGATGTTGTTTGACTTGTAACTTCAGCTGAATACACAGTATGCTAATCTTTTTGATACATTTGAGATTATGTTAATTCTTTGATAAATGATAAACTCTCAGGTTATACTAAAAGCCTGAACCTAAAAGGAGATGAATGACTTTCTTCTCGGTAAAGCAAAAACAGTACATTTTGTCACCTTAATGTGATCAATTGGTATTGAGACATCCTCTAAAATATTTTTGATTAAACATGAAAATGACCAGTGGATTATATTCCTATAAATTAGTTTTAAATTTCTCCTTCTCTCATTTCCAAATATATACTAGTCTTAAATCATTAACCTAACCTAACAGCTCATTGTCAAAGATGATGTATGCACTGACCTCTAAGTCAGCCTCTAAGTCAGCCGGACAGATCAGCCCTGAATTCTGTGGGAGATGAGGAGAGGGATATAAATCTCTATAATTACCAAAGAGCAGCTATTAAATAGCTTGCAGGTTGGAAACTCATGAAATTGTTCTGTTTTACAGGACTACACACACAGTATTTTCTTCAAAGTTAAGAAACAATGAAATTACTTTATTTAAATTGAAAAATAAGAATAAGTTTTAATATGGCCAGAATATGATGTATGATATAGTGCATTTAATGAAAACTTATAAAGCTCTTTCAAAAAGCAACGTGAAAAATCCCAACATACATCAGTGTTTTGGAAACCATTTTAAAATAAATGCAATGAGATTATTAGGCATTCACAAGTTCAATGAAAATATCAAGGCTTTTGCCCTGCCTGGTATGTCTCGGTGAATTGAGCACTGGCCTGTGAACCAAAGGGTCACTGGTTCAATTCCCAGTCAGGGCACATGTCTGGGGTGTGCAAGAGGCAACCACACATTGATGTTTCTCTCCCTCTCTTTCTCTCTCCCATCCCCTCTGTCTAAAAATAAATAAATAAAATCTTTTTTTAAAAAGAAAATATCAAGGCTATTGATATTTTTTTAAAGAATGTTCTCATAATATAGCAAAACATAGACTAGGATGAATAATACATCTGCAAGTTGCTCAGAGCTGGTTTGGCAATGGTCAGAGTTGCTGACATTTTGTCTCTTATGATGAATCATACACAGAGTTCATGGTCTGGACTGCCTTTGGTGGCCATGCCTTGCTCCCTGGACTAACTGCAGGTTCTTGTCCAATAGATGGTGTTGTTCTGACTTAACTTTAGCCAAAAGATCCAGTAACTGATCACTGCGACTTTCTGTAAAGCAGCACTAAGAACTCACCAATGAAGTTAAACTCTTGAGTCCTGTCTGGTACTTCAACCATTGTCAATGCCATAGTTCAGCCTGCAACCTACATAGACCTGCAGGTTTCCCGAGAGTGATCTCCTGAACTCTCAGAGGAGCCTGGCATTATTCACAAGCCAGAATGTGGAAACAAAGGCAAAGCTTGTACTTCCTCTCTCTAGGTTTTATTCCTAAGCCACATTTAACTGAGTAATATTTATTGAAGATGTTTGTGGCAGGCAGCATTCTGGTTTCTGCATTGTTGACTCTGACAGAGTCCCTGCCCTCAATGAACACATAGTCTATCAGTGAGCAGACATAAAGATGAGTTATCTTAAAATAATGTAGTGATTATTATATACTCAACGTAACTATATCTTTGGCTTTTTGTGCCAAAGCTCACTATTACAAGAAGTGATCTTATGATGAACACTTATTTAATGCCTACTATGTGCCATCACTTTACCTGTAGCATCTATTTAATACTTACTGGAATTACCATTACCTATGTTAGGAACTGGAAAAACAAAGGCTTAGAAGAGTAAAATAAGTTGCCCACGATCAGCCAACTGGCAGATAGCAAATGTAGGAAGCAGGCTGACTCTCCAGTCTCAATTTTATATTATTATTTTTTGATCTCCTGCTTTTTGTTGGTCCTTCACTGAAAAAAAATGATGTGCTTATATTTGCAAAAATAGTGTTTTAACACTACAATTAAGTGTTTCACAAATCAGATCTCTGCTTGTCTGCAACAACTATTAGAGCTACAGATGACTGCTGGCAAAGACATAAAACTCTAAGGGGAAAAACATTCATGGTCTGTAGCTATCGATTAGATACGAGATTGTCAGATTCATCCACTAATTATGCAAAGGCATTTTTGTTATAATTTTCCTAGACATTTTCCTTATTCTGAAGTCAATCAGTTGGTCTTATAAGCCAATCAGAAGTTTTCAAATATTTTAAAACAAAGTAGAAAATTCTGTTCCTATATTGTTAAAAGAATTTGATTCAAAAGCTTTCGTAGGTGATTGCCCTTACATAGATTTGGCAGAGGAAACACTTTCAAGCAACTGTTATCAAATGTTCTGCAGAGCAAGCTTCTTTTGAAAATGGTTCTTTTTTTGTTCGCTGTTAAAATGCTACCTTTACTTTGATTATTATTTTCAAAAATATCTGCTTATAGCACACAGTTGACAAATGTTTGTGATCACATAAAATGTGAACAAATTATGTATGTTTTGTGGAAAAAAGCATAACTCGTCTTTAAGGTCAACTTTTTTTCTAATGTTTTGCTGAAACATTACATGAAATTCTGTGGGAATATGAAACATTTTCTTGGTTATTCCCTGATTCATTACAAAAGATTGTGAAAGGTATAATCATCAAAAGACTAGTTTGCATAAAATTAAGCTGCTTAAAAATATTCAAAGCGCTCCGAATTGCTGTAATACATTGCAGTACTTGAAGAGTGCCTCACTGCATTGTTATCCATATATTGTGATGCAGCTTGCTTTAGAGATCTTGATTCAATGACCTTGACATTGTGCAAATCTTATGCAAAAGCTTACTCCTGCTGTACTAAATAAATGTCAGCTGCTATGAGTTATTAAACACTTTATACCCAATGTGAAATTAACCAATATATACAAAAATCTTTTTTTAAAGGCTTTCCTTTTATTATTTCTTTTACTGAATGTACCTTTTTACCCTTCAACTGGTGAGTTTAGTTTACTTTTATTCTTAAAGTCTCACTTTGCCTTTTTTAAAAAGCTCTCCAAATTTGCCACTCTGGAATAGATGTCCCAAGAGACCACAAAGAAAACATGTACCACATAGAATTTACTAATGTTTTAGTAAAATACTTAAAATATTGAACTTGACAAATGAGTTTTTTTCCCACAAAAAGATAAGCCTTACCAATTTGCTTGCTTTTTGGGTAATAACTAATAGCTAATGTGGTACAAGCAGATATGTTTGAAAGATAAATGCCCTTGATTGTTTCTATAGAATCCTGGGCTTACATCTTATATTATTTTGTATTTATGTCAGATTACAGCACAGGAATAGTACACAGCCATTCTGGCTGAATTCAAACCCCAAATCTGGTACATATTGAGCAGTGTGGCATTGGCATTCATTGTCTCAAATCTTTGTTTCAATTTCTTCACTTGTAAAATGTGGATAGTAGTATAGTACTTATTACATAGGGGTACAATGGGGCTAAATGCTTAACCATGCAAAGTGCTATCAAGACTGATGGGTAGATATAAGAACTTGATACATTTTAGATATTCTGTGGCAGCTGTCACATCATACTACGGTTGTTTGCTGGCTACTGTTTGTCTATTATGAGACTCTGAGCTTTCTTCTCTGATTCCACAATGATTGGCATAATAGGCGTTCAATAGATGTAGAAGAAAGAAAGGGAGAACTGGGAGGGACCATAAATCAGATTTTCAGTTTTTATGAAGAAAAATCTTTTATCTGCAAAATTTGCTGTTTTTTAGAATTGAAAATGCGTATTTTTAATACATAATAGAATAATCATAGATTGAATGAGTTTCATATAAGGGTTCAAACAATTGTTGTTTAACTCATAAAGTACATTTTTCTACCTCTCATATACTACATAAAATGTATGCTTAATAGTCTAGCAAAGTGGTTTGTCATTTTATTAATCTTTTAAAAGAAACATATTTGTTGTATTAATTTATATATATCTTTTTGTTCTCTGATCAGTTTTGCTCTTTTATTATTTTCTTTCTTCTGACAAATTTGGGCTACTTTTGTTCTTCTTTTTCTAGTTCTTTAAGATATAATGTTATGTTGTTTATTTCAGACTTGTCTTGTTTCTTGAGATAGGCCTGCAATAATATAAACTTCCCTTTTATTACTGCATACTGTCTCTTTTGTTAAATTTTATTTATTTATGATCAAGAGAAAGGAAGGGAGGGAGAAACAAAGAGGGAGAAATATTGATGTACAAGAGAAATATCAGTTGGTTGCCTCTCACATGCCCTCAATCAGGGACCCAGCCATCAACCAAAACATCTGCCCTGACCTGGGATTGAACCGGCGACCCTTTGATTCAAAGGCCAGCATTCAATCCACTGAGCCACATCAGCTAGGGTGTACTTTGTGTTTGTAACTAAAACATGCTGATAGGTTAATTCTATTAGATTGTTTAGATTTTTAAGAATTAAAAATAATTTCTTCACTCTTCATTCATTTCAATCAAATCTCACAAATAAAGATGTAAAGATGTGTTTTGTTTTAAAGATTTTATTTATTTGCCTTTCAGAGAAGGAAGGGGAGGGAGAAAGAGGAGAGAAACATCAATGTGTGGTGGCCTCTCATGCACCCTGTACTGGGGACTTGGCCTATAGCCCACTCATGTGCCCTGGACTGAGAATTGAACTGGTGACCCTTTAGTTCTCAGGCCAGCACTCAATCCACTAAGCCACACCAGACAAGATGTGGTTTTAAGAGGGCATAATAGTAAGTACAATTCCTAACCAATTATTTAGAATAACAAACATTTTTAATTTAATTTTTATTGTATTTGTTCCATTACCATTTAGTCCCCTTATACTCCCCCTGCAATCACCACACTGTTGTCCGTGTCCGTGAGTCCTTTTACATCTTTGTTCAATCCCTCCACCCTCTGAATTCCTCCCTCCGCTAGCTGTCATCTGTTCTCCATCTATGAGTTTGTCTTGGTTTTGCTTGTTAGTTCAGTTTGTTCACTGGATTCCACATACCAGTGAAATCATATGGTGTTTGTCTTTCTCTGACTAGCTTATTTCACTTAGCATAATGTTCCCCAGGTCCAGCCATACAGTTGCAAAGAGTAAAATTTTCTTCTTGTTTAGTAGTATTCCATTGTGTAAATGTCCCATAGTTGTTTTATCTACTCATCTATTGATGGACACTTGGGCTGCTCCCACATCTTGGCCATTGTAAATAACACTGCAATGAACATAGTGGTGCTTATGTTCTTTTGAATTTTGGGTTCCTTCAGACATAATCCCAGAAGTGGGATTGCTGGGTCAAAAGGCAGATCCATTTTTAATGTTTTGAGATATGTCTATACCACTTTCCACAGTGGCTGCACCAGTCTGCATTCCCACCCATAGTGCAAAAAGGTTCCCCTTTCTCTACATCTTCACCAACACTTGATGTTTTTAAATATATTAATGACAGCCATTCTGACAGGTATGAGGGGGTTATCTCATTGTGGTTTTTATTTGCAGTTCTCTCATGTGTTGAGCATCTTTTCACATGTCTGTTGGCCATCTCTATGTTTTCTTTGAAGAAGTGTCTATTTAGGTCCTTGCCCATTTTTAAATTGGTTTGTTTGCTATTTTGGTGTTGAGTTTTGTAAGTACTTTATAAATTTTGGATATTAACCCCTTATCAGACATATCGATGAATCTGTTCTCCCATTCTGTGGGTTAGAATAACAAACATTTCTGACAACACTTTATTTTTGCCTTAAATAAGATACTCCATTACACTATCTTTTATATTGAATTGTATGGATTGAACTGAATTTTATGATTGAAGGGAACAATCCAAAAGAAAATACTAGGATTAAAACTTTATTTTTTGAATAAAAATAACATGAGCTAAATGTTCTCAAAAACTTTCCCCATATGCATACCCAAATTTTATTTCCTTGGTAAAATGGTTTTTTTTGTATCATATTGAGAGTATTTGTATTATTAGGAAATAAATAATGATCTAAAAGGGCATTAAATTTAGATGCAGTAGGTATAGACATTTTTGTTCTTATGGCTTATACTACTAGTTATAATAAAAACAGCTAGTATTGATTCCATTAAGCACTTCAGACACATGATTATATTTAATTATCATAGATAACATTTTAAGTTAGAGAATGTTTTCACCATTTTCTAGAAAATGCTATATATGTTCACCATAATATTTCTGAAAAGATGATGAATAACTGTCTTAAGAGTCTATAGCTATAAGAGGTGGTCTTGTGACTGTGACCCTGTTCCTTCCACCCTCAAAGCCCAAGTCCCCTTACTGCTCCAAGCTATCTGTATTTTAACATGACACTAGATAAATCCAGTTCTCAAAAGGCATTTGTAAGCATCTGCTTATGTCACTGGGTTTGATAGCATTTCAGATAAAATAAAAACCCTCTACATATAGTTCAACTTCATCACCTTGCCTTCTTTATCAGATGTTCTTAGGGAAAACTCAAGATTATTGTATGGTTAAACATAATTATTAAGCTTAATATCTACAGATATTGCCTTTGTAGATGTGGTTGTCCCTAAGTTTGGTCTCTTGGCAAAACCATATTTTTGGATCTATTTGAATTGAACATAGTATAAGATTATTGTATAAGAATATTGAGGCTACCTTATCATAGAATGCTTTTGACCAAAAGGAAACCTTAGCGCATTGCTTCCAGCCTTTTCTGCCTTGAATATAGTGTAGATTATAGACTTTCAAATCAGTTAGAATGGATTTTGAATACAGGTTTTGTGACTTCCTAGTTGTGTGTAATAAGGCATGATATTTAATACCCTTGAAGTTTAGCATTTTCTTTTAAAATGGAAATAATAATTAAACCATAGTGTTAACAATGGGGGTATGTATTTGGAAGTCAAAAAAGAAGTTATTTTTCCCTTAATTGGCAGCTGAGAATACTAGCATCAAGTCTTTTAATGATTTGTAGTTCTCTCTCTTTGGTTGGGGGGTTCAATATGTGATAAGATTGAACAATTCCACGGCAGATTGCTTCACCGGGTGTTTTGCATGTTGCTGTCACTTTCAAGAACTCACTGACTATAAGTCATTGCATCAATATGCAATTCTACTGCCCACGTAAGTGTTTATTTGACCTATTTTGCTTGTAGTCCCCTAATTTCAGTCCAATATATAAAAATTACTGTGGAATCATTGTCACTTGTTATTTATTCTTTTATGCATTCAACTCATTAATGCTTCAGTAGTGATTACTTGGCTATACTTTAAGACAGTCTTCACTTTGAGTACATTGTAGCACTATGTGTTAATTATAATTTTTAGGTACCATTGTTGAGACTGGAAATTAAGTGCAGCATTTTTTGGCAAGGGTTTCTGGTATCTTATGGTGGTTTTTATCAGTGTAAGAGAAAAGGCCACCTCTTTTTATGTAGATCCCCAGCACCAGAAAATTTTTAACAATTAATCAAAATTCATTTCCAGTGGATAATCACGAATGCTCCATAGACTCATTTTTGAGGTTTGCTGTTTGTTTGTTTACTTATTACACTCAAACCTTCATTCAGTAAATGAAATCAGACAAGCCGCCTTGTCTGGACTCCTCTCCTCATGACATAACAGATTCCCTGATTTTTAAGTACACGGAGTAAAATGAGACACATCAGTTTGTAGCAGTTTTGTATTCTCCATTTAAAGACAAAAGTTTCAAATTCAATCACACAACAAAATGAAATTATAAGCTGCTATAAAAGATATAAGGAAATGGCCATTTGTTGTTTGACTGCCAAACATTTAAGAAATTTCTCCCTGGGGGAAAACCAACAGCACACAAGAAACTTGGAGGGAGGCGGGGCTGCAAAGATCCGAGGCTTTTCGTTTGCTTGTTTTTGTTAGTTTTTTTTTTTGCCTGTTTTTGTGGTTTCTGGGAAGATAGGACACAAGCATATCCATGTAACACTGTGCATCTGTGGGGAGTCATGCAAACATGGAAGGTAAGGCAGTAAGTTATTTGAAGTTAAAGTCTTATTGAACCAAATTTAGTAAAGACAGTCTCCTGGCCAGACTCTTCCTAGTGGGCATGTGACATCATTTAGTTAGTTTGCTTCAGTTCTTGCATTTTCCCCAAACCTTCTAAAATTTGTCTCTATTTTTTGAAGGGGTGGTAGTTATCAAATATATTATTATATGAAGATTCTCATTTTTATTATCAGTGGATACATTAGAATTAATTATATAGGCGAATCACTGTTTGCTTGCACAGTCTCTTACTAATGGATATTTGGCTCGCTGTGTATACAATACTCTAAACTAGATGGCACAGACATTCTGGCAGGAGCTTTTCCACACCCATCAACTCATTTCACTGAGATTCATGGATAAGTGGTTGTAATTGGCATTTTAAAAAAGCATTTTAATCATATTGACAAAGGCTCTATAAAATGTTGATCATAGTACACGGTACTTATGTATGACCTGGAGCAATACAGTAGTGTGCCCACTTTCCCATAGCCTTGTCACTTTAATTTTGGCATCATATTAAATTTATCTTAATGTTTCAATTTATGATTATTAATATTTTCAGAATGCTTTATATATTCATTAAGCATATGTTTGATATGCAAGCTTCAATGAACAATTTCTATGTAACTTGTAATTGATGTTTAAGTTATTTAATGTAGAATTTTGGACAATTTTTAAAAATTTAGTTTGGTTAATGGTTTCTTTATTTTAAATTTAAACTAGTTGAATATTATATTATTTTTTTCTCTCTGTCTCTGGAAATGAGTTTTTCTTGAAATATATTGTACTTCTCTTAATGGCACAATTTATTACAGTCCTCTTTTAGTTCAGTAACTCTCTCTCTCTATATATATACACACATATCTCTCTCTCTATATATATACACACACACATATATATAGAGAGAGATAAGCCCCAAGTTTTTATTACTTGATGTAATTTAATCAATCAACATGTAAGTATTGAATGCCTAATATGCAGAAGGCGCAATTCTAAATTCTATAGATTCAATAATAATTTTTTTAAAATAAACAAAAAACAAAAATCTCTGCCTTGGGGAGATTTTTGTGCAGAGAGGCAGATAAAGAAATAAGGATAGTATTTCAGATGGTGATACATGTTACAGAGAAAACAATTAGGGAAATAAGATAAAAAGGGTCCTTGACTGGTGGGAAAGAAAGATTATTGCAATTGTAATTAAGATACAATGTGAACAAAAAGGCTTAAAGAGGATTTGGGAGGGGATGGTATGGATATTTTGTGGGGAAGCATTGCAGAGAATAAAAGACAACTGTGAGATTCCTAGGGTGGGAGTGTGACTAGTGTGTGTTTGAGAAAGAAGTGAGGAGTAACTAGTGAATGAAGAGAAGAGTGGTTAGAAAATATAAAAAGAGGCTAGACATGTGTTGATGGGACAATGGGGGTGTTTTTCATAGTCTTGTAGGTCATTTGATGACTTTGGTCTTTATCTGTGGTGATACTGGAAAATAATGGAGAGTTTTGAGCAAAACAGTGACTTTACCTTTTACCATATAAACTGGGTTTGCCACTAAAACAAAGCTAATGGACTGTAGCAGGTGCTGTAGCTGCCTTGTCCCGCAACCTGGCATCCACCTGCAGCTGTGCCGGACAGGCCCTGGGGCCATTATCAACTTTCTACCTCAAGAGCTCACATGTGCCTCTCTCTGAGGGGTTCTTTCCCTGAGGGCTTTTCTTAGATGCCACACTTTACTGGGCTCCACTGGAGAAAGGTAATGCCCCTGGGGACAGATGAAAGTCAGTGGAGAAGAAGCTCTGCATCCCTGAGCCCCAGCGGATCAACTGTGAAACATATTTTATGGTTCCTCACAGGGTCCTCGGTGGGTCCGAGTCCTGGCTGCTGGTAGTGTGTCACTGTACACCCTTTGTCAGTGTTCTACCTTCTTTGTGCCACCTCCAGCTAACTTCCTTGCACAGGCTTCCCAGGTTTATCTCCAAACAAATGCCCTTCAAAGGATTCATTTAGGTTATATTTAGAGGTGTCTCACACCAAGCCAGGTGAAAACCCTTGAATCAAGTCGCTCATGCCTAATTCACAGAGCAAAACGTCCAGGAATGTTCCACAGGAATTAAGCAAAGATGATGAGTGGCCTTTTGGCTCTACCCTTCTGTGCCCTTGTGGCTCCCACTTTATAAAGCATTACAGAAACAAAGGATCTCAGAAAGCTATAGAGTTCTTTATGCTGCCCTACCAAATGCACTGCTAGTGTAAGCATGGCGAATCTGGTGCTACTTCTGCAATTAATCATTTTTGTCAATAGTGACAAACACAGCCATGAAATGAGGAATGACTGATAGGGAGCTGAAAATTTATGAGCATACTGAAGAGATATAATGATCACTCGTGTCTGTAATGGAGAAGCAGGAATACAGCTGCTTGGAGCTGGGGCCAGCTCAGAGGCAAAGGGGAGACTGTGCCAGAGGACGCTGCGTTTCTACCATCCAGAGTCATGCCAGGGAGAATTTAAATGCCACAGTCACCTGGAAGGCACCAGTAAATTCACAGTTTGAATGAATTCTGGGGAAATTACATGCTGTAAGCCCTTGGTAAAGATGAGGTCCTGAGATGACAAGAACATGAAGAATTTAGAAATGCAAAAATAAAATAAATCTCCTAATTATTTATTTATTTTTTATGTCGATGTCCTTTGGGGGTATAAAAAGGGTTTCTGGTTTGAAAGTTGGATACAAGGACGGAGCATGAGTAAAAAGTCAACGGCCCTTTTCTTTACCTTTCTGGCTACAATCGAAGGCTCAGGAACACAAATGTCCAGGCTGCAGGATACTTTGTGGTGTTATTGTTGTATTGTGGTGGTGTTATTGTCGTTAGATGAAGAATCAGAAAGGCACCAGCTGTTTAGAGATCTGAGCAAGTCTTAACAGAGAGCACGTTCCTGTGCCGCAAAAACGTTTCCGGATAAACCAGGCAGCAGAGAAAGACAGGAAGGAGGAATTCAAGTCGGAGGTCCTGTATCATTTTCCTGCAGTGATAGGAAAAGTGAAATGTTTTTAATCAAAACAGCATGAACCACATGAAGGTATTATTATGTAACAACTGGTGAATTTATATAATAGGTGAAAATACAGGAAATGTACGATCATGTGTTTTCCCCATGATTGGTGCTAAACAGGTTAATTTCACATAAATGAACATTTCTATAATTTCTATAAATGAACATTTATAGAACATCAGCACTCCGAAGGGTATATAGGTGTCGGCAAGAGGAAATGAGGCAAGACGCATAAATAAAGTGCAGGTTTTTTCCTCGAGGAATTTACAGGTGAGTGGTTGAAGGCATATGTAAAGGAGTCATCTCAGTACAGTGTGTGAAAGGCCTGGGCGCTCCCTAGAGTTGGATGCAAAGCAGTGATGTCATCTGATTTGCGGTTCCAAGGACTTAGCCTGGCTGTCCGGTCAACGACAGACTGAGAGGAGGCAGGATCACACAGTCTAGGGAGAAGATTTTTTGGTGGGCTTGGAACAGGGGGATAGCCTGGAAGTGACAAAAAGTTGGTAAGAAATGGTTTAAAAAGTTCATAAGAAATGGTTTATTTGTTTATTCATTTGTTTACATATTCAGTCATTCATTTATTTAGGCATAGATTCGGTCTTCTTGAAAAGTTATAACACGATATACACTTTATCAAGGTTCTCAAAGTGTTACATTTTACTGTATTTGCTTTATCCTTTTCTCTTTCTGAATATACGCATGCATATGTGTTTTTGCAAAACATTTGAGAATACATTGTAGGCATATCTCTTAACCCATATAATTCACTCTGTAATATCTAAAAACAAGCACATGCTCTTAAACAACCACAGGAAAAATTACCCACGTCAGTAAATTGACATTGATGCAATTATCTAATCTACAGACCTTATTCAATTGTGTCCAACTGCCCTAATAATGCCTTTTAACAAAGGAAAATTGAGGATCATGCCTTATATTCAGTTGTTTCTTTTTTAATATTATTTCTCAACTAAGGTTTACATTCAACATGAGTTTGTATTAGTTTCAGGTGTACAACATAGCTGAGAGACAATAGTATACTTTACAAAGTGATCCTCCACCTGGCACTACACAGAGTTATTACAACATTGTCGACTATATTTCTTATACTGTACTTTATATCCCTGTGACTATTTTGTAACTATCAATTAGTACTTCTTCATTCGTTCAATTGTTTCTTTAGTTCCCTTTAATCTGGAAGAGTCCTTCAGTCTTTCTTTGTGTTTCATTACATTGACATTTGGAAGAGCACAGGCCAGTTATTTATAGAATGTCCCTCATTTTGGGTTTGTCTGATGTTTGCTTTTGATTGGATTCAGCTTAGGCAACAGAATGCCTCAGAAGTGATGATAGTTTCTGGGAATTATACCAGGAGACACATGTTGATCTGTCTCATTACTGGTGATAACTTTGATTGCTTGGTAGATTCTGCTAAGTGCTTCCACTGTAGAGCTGAATATTTCATTTTAATTAATAAATATCTTGTTACTTTGAGACTATTAAACATCCTGTCTCTTCTCAAAATGTCACCTACTCTTTTTAGCATCCACTGATCATTCACACCTATATTATCATTGCTGTTGTCCATGGCGATTTTCTAATTCCATCATTTCTTCCCCATTTATTGGTTGGTTTTCTACTGAAAAAAAAAAAGAGCTTTGCCTTCTCTCTCATTTTTTATTGATATCAAAATGGATTAATGCATTTCTATTTTATTCAGTCAGTTATAATGCATTATGTTATTATTTTAGTACTCAGACTGTTCCTTTGTTGGCCATAGTGTCCTTTTGACATGTTCCCATAATTCTCTGAGTCCTTTTCTTCTAACACGAGATGTTTCAGACTCACCCTACATTTTCCTTGACCTAACACTGACATCAGCCATTTCTCCAAGAAGCCCAGGTTCGTGTCAGTGGAGACCTAATATTCTTAAAGGTCAAGATATGGGTTCAGCATGTTCTCATAAACTGCAGGGAAGTCACTGCTTCTAGATCTCTGTAAACACAGCTAGAAACACATATAAAGATTAATATAGCCCTGGCTGGTGTAGCTCAGTGGATTGAGTGTGGACCTGCGAACCCAGGAGTTGCTGGTTTGGTTCCTAGTAAGGGCACATGCCTGGGTTGCAGGCCAGGTCCTCAGTAGGAGGCACTCGAGAGGCAACCACACATTGATGCTTCTCTCTCTCTCTTTCTCCTTCCTTTCCCTACTGTCTATAAATAAATAAATAAATAAATAAATAAATAAATAAATACCTTTAAAAATAAAAAATAAAAGATGAATATATTCGCATACACTCACTTCTATACCCATCTATATAGATAACTAGCTATAATAAAAACTATGGATTCACACTGATATTTTTAATTCTCATCCAGTGATAGAATTCATTCTATTTCCTTCCTTCCCATCCTTGAAATTCTCCTTTCTACCAATGGCAATTATAGCTCCTATTACCTGCAATATATTTACGAATATGTTCAATCTTATAATGCGCAGAAAGTAGTTTCACTATTTCTCACCTAGGTTTCTAAGAAAGTCTGTGAACTAACATTTAATATTTGTTTGGAGTTCTTTTGTCTTTAGCCTGAAGGCATGTAGGCCAACTACTACCATGTTCAATAGTTATTTGGGTAAGATCTCTCCTGTCTCCTCGTTAGTTAATGTTATTTATTCAAATGTTATTTATTTGAAATATGTTGGGTCTTTTGTTTCTGTGTGTTCAATTTTAGGATTTACTATCCTTCCTTTTCTGTTTTATTTATTTTCATTTCCTTTTTTATTGAGGCTGTGAAACATTAGCATTCTAAAAATCAGAAATGCACTGAATTCCACTTACATCTATATTATTTCCTTCCTTGTGTTTTCTTTTGGTTTAGTTTCTTTTTTATAGTTCTAGATTTTTAAGTGTATAATTTAATTCATTTAAATGAACTATTTATTTTGAATTTTAAAACTATAGAATTTCCTGCAATCACTGCTTTGTGTCCCACAAATTCTGATATATACATATATAATTTTGATACATATATATGTTGTTTTCATTTTTATTCTTTTTAAATGTTCTCAAGTTCTTTTGCGTTTCCATATTTACTCAAGAATTACTTAACAAAAGACATTTTGATTTCTTATTTCCAGTTGAATGTCCTTTTCATCTACCTTCTTAATTTTTAATAATTTCTAAGTTTTTGTTATTGGAACTTTAATATTTATAATTATGAAATATTTTTGTGACTTAATAAGATTAAATTTTATGATTGTCCTGTGAGTGCCTGAGAAGGTATATTCATTATTCTCAGGGTATATAATGCATATATATATATAATATCTACCTTATTAATTAGGTTTTTAGGACTTCTATATCCTACCCTTGTGTCCATTTGATTTATCTCATACTAATTCTAATGCATTAAAATTCCCTATGGTTATTATCACTTTCTGTCTCTTTGCATACCTTGTAGCTTTTGCTTACAAAGGTATTCGCTATATTATTTTGATGCATCAATATTCACATTGGTTATATCTTTATTGAGAATTGACATTTTTAGCATTAAAAAGAATAATTCTTTCCCTATTTAATGCATCTTAGTTTGAAGTTTATTTATTTTTATCTATTTACTTTTTAGAACAATAAATACCTTTAGTACATGAGCTAAGGTAGGCGGGAAGAGGGTTCATTTGCCTTTTGAGCCTTGAGTGTCCTCAGCCAGCACCCCAGCCCCTTGCCCCGTGGCACATCGCCATCCATCTGCTCGGCCACATTGGCCTGGTCTCGGGGTGATGCACACAAGAGTATTGCCTGCCGAAACTGCTCCTCTGGAAGACTGCTGAGTTTGGTATTCTTTTTCCTATCCTCGTATTTCTTCTGAGTTTTCTTTTGTTATTTTTTGTTTAAAAAGCTCTTCCTCCTCAAGAGTCAGCTTGGCCTCGTTCTTGCAGCCCAGACACAGTGCCCAGCCGGGACTCCGACCACTGTCCCTGTGATGCCATGTCAATGGCGCGGTGCCGTTATTTACTAGGCTCTTCGCGTGGAACAGTTTGATGCTGGGTGCATTGTAGACCGCATCAATAATCCTTGTTTAGTGTGTGCGACATTCGGAGCCCGGGGAGAAGTTGTTCACATTGAACCCCAAGGCTCAAGGCCTCTTGCTGCCTCCCCGAGCGCCGACTGTGTGTGTGCGGCAGGATCAAACTTAGTGTCAGCAGTGAGGCATCCCAGCCCCTAGTTTTGCGTTTTGCGGTGGGCTTCCTCTTCCCCCAAGTCCTGCAGCGCTTCTTCCAGTCGTCCCAAGAGACACTCATGACTCAGCACCCACTGGAAAGATCCGAGGTTTATTTTGTTTGATGTCAGGGTTGGCTGGTGTGTGTTTGCCCATCTCTTTATATCGTCTGAACCATTTTCTGAGTCAATTTGTCAGTCAAATTAAAAATCATTTTCTTTTAACAGGTGAGTTAAACCACTCATTCACATTTATTGATAAGTGAAATGTTTGATTGCAACTCTGTCAGTATTTTATGTAATAATTGTCATATATTATGTTATATTGACTTTATTTTTCTACATGACATGGGTTTTGGCTCTTAAAATTTTCCCTTTTGGTGTTTGGGAAAGACTAGTTTTGTTCTATGTACTAACTTTTCACTTATTTCTTTTTTTAATTATCTTATTTTTCTGATTTCTTTTTTTAACACATTGCTACATTGTTTGAAGTTTTGAATTCTAACTTTTAATTCGAACCTCCTACCTACCAAACAATAACTTCCCTTTTTCCTCTCCCTTCTCTAAATTTTAGCTGCAATATTTCTACTTTGTAGAACATGTGACAAATACTATATAGAGAATATCATAAAACACGTTCCACACTTAACCTCATCTTTGTTTGAGTCTTAAACCTATAATTAAATGTATTAAAAGCTCACCATCAGTCTTATTACTGAAATTTCCCAATTCACCTCTTGGCTGGGTTCTATGAGCACTTAACCCTGTTTTCCAATAGCAGTGATCTCTGAATGACAGCGTAGCCAATGATGAAATCCTTGATTAAATGTTTTATTCTTGAATTATTTTAAAATGCCATTTCACTGGTATGTTATTCTGTGTGTTGTTTTTTAGAAGTCTGATGCTCATTAATTGTCTTACCCTCATTATCTATCTATTCACTGGAGACTACGTAATCTCCTTTTTTTGTGCAGTTTAGTAATTTTAGCATGATATCACTTTAATTGATCATTACTGACCAATTTTCCCAGTTGGGCAGTAAACCCTTTCCGTGTGTAGATTCAGAACTCCTTTTAATGCTAGAAGGTTATCTTGGATTATCCTTTAAAAATTAGTTCTTTTTAATTGCCTAAATTATCTTTTTTCGGGACTCCAATTGTACTAAATCGAATCTCATTTGCCTATCTTCCATTTGAGCCACTTTGTGTCAGACCCTGTTTATGTCTTTCCTTATTTCATGTTCATTTACTTGTTTTCCTATTACTTTTAAATGAACTTTATTATGTGTTCATTTGAATCCATTCTTCCTTGGGTATCTTGTGATTCATCTTTGTATTTTTTATGATTTTTGTCTTTGAAAACCTTTCTGTTATCTTTCTCTTCTTAGTTTTTTAATTTATGGCTCAAGCTCCTTTTTTTCCCTACACATCCCAAAAGCTCATCATCAGTCTTGCTTGATAGAAGATAATTTTGTTTAGAGTGTTATAGTTTTCTTTTTTTTTTCAGTGTGTTTTGGTTGGTTGTAGAACAGGAGGGTTGTATTCTTATTTTCTAATTTTGTAACAGTTTTTAGTAAATAAAGACTGTACTTCTGCAATTTTGTCTTCTTGGACTGGGGATTCATTATCAATGTGAACAAAGAAACACAGTTTTGGCAAAGCTAGAGTGCTTTAAAGAAATTATCGATAGGAATGTGGATGTTGAAGGTGAGGCTGATGAGGCCTCAGACAAAATGAAGAACATGTTTTTGCAAACTGAAGGCAAGTTAATTCCTGCTGTAAAGCAGGAAATACCTTGGCTGAACTGTTTTCTAGCGTTTTGTGAAAATTAGTAAGTGAGGGCTGGCTGGCTATTCAGCCGAGGAGATATCTAAGCAGAGTGTTGAGGGTAGGGTCTGTGTTTCTCCATGCTGCTTATAGTAAACTGTAAGAGGACAGAGATGAATTGATGGAATTAAACCAGAACTTGAAGATTTAGAAAATTCTCAGCCTTTCCATATTACAAAAGAAAAAGTGAGAAAATATATGGGAGAATACTGAGGGTGGGGCTGGACAGTAAACAGAAGGAGATTATGGGCGTCACTCGGGTTTCTATCTTAGCCGTCACATCAGAATCCTGGAGCAGAGATGGTGTTTTCCCAGCACAAACACTGCTGGCTTGGACTAAAGCGGGCAGAGATGGAACAAAATGAAAAAAGGCTGTTGGACATCTGGGTTTCCACGTGATAGGACAGTAGAGCTCTCTGGCAGGGCTATTTCCTCCTCAGTTCCAGAGGGCAGGGCCAGCTCCTTAGTTATTACTGCAATAATATCTTAATTAATTTATTCATACATCGTCTAGCGATACCCATCTTTTCTTTATGTTGTGGCCATAGTGATTTTCCAAACTGTACTCTGATCTGTGTATTCATACTTCCCTCTAGTCCCATCTCCTTCACTTTGAGAACCATAAATTGCTTTCCTTTGCTCCTGGAAAAATCAAAACTTCTTAATGGGACCTTTACCACCTCAAATGACCTGGCTTCTACTTACCTCTCCAACCTGTTACCCACTTCCTCGCTTTCCGGCCCAGTCCAACTGATTTTCTGTTGTCCTGGTACTCACCACGTGCATACTCTGCAGGGCCTTTGCATAAGTTGTTCTCTCCACTTGTAATGGTCTTCCTACCTTTCTTTGCCTAGTTAACACCTACCAATCCTTTAGATTGCAGCACTAAAATTATTTCCTTAGAAGAGTCTGTGTAAAATTTCACTGTTATGGTCACTCATAGAACTGCAAATTCTTCTTCACATAATACTGTAAGCTACACAAAGGGCAGGAACAAATTTGTGCTCACATTTGTATCTTTACTGATGGTCAGTTATGACCAAGTAGAAACCAGAAAAATACCTTTGAACATATGCATGCATGCATGAATGAGTGAATGAATGAAATTTAAATCTCAAAGAGAATTTCACTTCATTACTGTCTGCTTTAACTCTATCTAGCCTTGCTTAGTAACAGTTACTAAAAACCCATACAAACATTATGAGTGGATTGGTTAATTTTACTGTTTTATAGTCATAATAAATTTATAAAAATACATTTATTTATCTAGAATCAATCAATATCAAAGTCATTTCCTAAAAATGTGAGGCCCCGTCAGCCCTCGACACTCAACGCGTGAGAGTCTGTGCTGTCAGGCATCTTTCCCCCTCTCCTCCCATCGTTTTTTCTCTCTGCGCCACATTATTTCTTCTCCAAGTTATTCAACTAAATTCTTCCACCAGAAAAATTATTATGGGCTTTAAAAAAATCTAACCTACAAAAGAGATTATAGGGTGTGAGCCAAACCGTGACAGTCACTGGTAGAACACTATTACTCATTTTTACTCTGAAACATTCTTGTTAAGCACGCAGAGCGCAGAAGAGTGAGCCACGCTGGAGAAGCAGGGTCGCTTGTTTTTCTGAGGACTAGTTATAACTGTGCTTTTTGAAACATATGACCACAGCACCGTCTTAACCTTTAATGTTGACGACACAATGGTTTGTGGTGTTTTAATTTAGTCGTAAGAATAGCTCTGGCATGGAGCATTACTTCTCCCGAGGCCTCCCACCAAAAGGGCCCCTTTCAAGGACAGTGTGCGGTACTATTTTGCTAATGCTAGTGTTTTATATGCCAGTCTCTTAGCTCATTGTGTTTCTTTTCTCTCTAAAAATAGTTTGAAGCAAAAGAATAATATCTCAAAAAGAAAAGACATTTATCAAACTAAGGTGAAAAAAAAAAAAGGTGACCAGGAAGAATTGCTGAGAAAGAAAAGCTCTTACTGATGCTCTTGGTAGGAGTAGTTGCAGGAGCACATTCCCAGGATGACGAGATGGACAGACTCGGAGTATTCTGCACCCTTTAGAGGGTAAAGTTGGCTCAAGTTCATTTACTTTTTAGTGCTGTTTTCTTCCTCACCTCATTTCCTTTAAAGTTTGTATTTCCTCTTCCCTTACGGCTGCTCCCTTTCCTTTTCCTTTCCTAAATGATCGCTATATCCATTGCAACATTCTAACTAGGCCTTTTCCAGGGGCCTATAAAATAGTGTAAAATCTCAAGATAAACGATTCTTGCACCAAAAGAGTGGAGGGCCCATGATGAGGAAGTTCCGATAGATGCAGTGTAGCGGAGTCAGCGAGAATACCGCCGGAGCTGCTGCGAGGGCTCTGCCTTCCAGGGTCTGACAGATGACGTTCCTGCGGACCGTCCGCCTGCAGGGCTGACGCACGTCACTGTCACTTCTCCTGGTAATCTGTTCCCAGGCTCCCAGCCGCTGCATATCATAGGGTTTTTATCCTGTCGTTAGCAGTACTTGATGAATATTGCCCAAGAGGCAGGCTTAGTTTTTATGTATTCATATTTAATGAATAATAGATTTCCTTTGTTTTCCTTATAGAAGTTATAATGTGCCATATCGATATTGGATGGAACTTACTTGTATACTGTTTTCAAGAATGTGAACGTGGTACATATGCCCTATTCAGGCCCATTGAAATAATGATTTTCAATTATTTTATTATCATGAAATAATTTTACTGGTGGAACCATTTTTACATGGAGTAGAAAGCCAATTTACAAAGCTCTTTAAAATGTAAACAGCATCATTCCCTACCTAGTACCTTTTGTAGTCCTTCATAAATATTTGGTTAATTTCATTGAAATAGCCGGTCCAGCTTGCTAGACTGACAGGACAAGAAGCTTCGTGACCAGTGTCAAGTACCAGGTAACCTTCTCTGAAGCAGAAGTGGACACTCCAGAAGGCTTGTGACCTTTGTTGTTGTTACAGTGCTTTCGACTTTTTCTGGTTTAACTCAGTGTGTGGCAGAGAATTATGAAGCTAAAGAGGTACGTTGCCCCTGGGGCACAGCCAATTCCTTTCCATCTAATTCATATCTGGTAAACTCTGACCTGCCCACGTCAGCCACGGACTCCAATGCGAATCGCACTGCTGCTCACAATTACCTGCAGTCGAGGGCCAGTACGTTTCCTCCAGACTTAGTTCAGGAGAAGATTTTCCTCTTTGCATCATACATTATAATACCTAGAGTATGAATTCAATTCAGAAGAGTTGTTATTTTTTGAACAGTAAACTAAAAAAATCTTCTCTGCCAATTTTAGTTTAGTCTTCCATGTAAGACTGATTTCTTTATCTGGCACCTCCCCTCTCCTTACAGCAGTGTTCCACTAAAAAACAAAAACAAAACCCCACACACATGCACACACAAATACAAAATGAACTAAAAAAGGAATGGAAAGGGAAATGTCACAATGTAGTTGATTTTCTATAATTTAAGCATGGGTAGGTTTACTGCAGTAAATATGGAAGGCAGCTATTCCGTTTACGCCAGGGATTCAAATTTCATTTGATCTGAACAAAAATTAAATTCAGTTTTAATTAATGCCAGGAAGAATTTGCAATTCATATTAAATCTTCTTAATGGACCACAACAAAGCAAAGTGAAAAGTAAATATTCTTTAGTTGTAAGAGAGAACTGACCAAAATGATCTCAGATGAATGATCCTTTAAAGGTTGCCCTGGCTGGCGTAGCTCAGTGGATTGAGTGCCCTGGCTGGTGTAGCTCAGTGGATTGAGTGCAGACTGCAAACCAAAGCATCGCAGGTTCGATTCCCAGTCAGGGCACATGCCTGGGCTGTGGGCCAGGTTCTCCAGTGGGGGCCACATGAGAGGCAACCACACATTGATGTTTCTCTCTCTCTCTTTCGCCCTTCCTTCCCCTCTCTCTAAAAATAAATAAAATTAAAAAAAAATGATCCTTTAAAGGCAAGGTGTGTTGTGGATGTGAGTAGGTGTACTATGTGTTCAGGACTTGCTGCATGTCAGACCCTGTGAAGCAAGAGTGGGTCTTCCAGAAGTATTGTGACCTCTGAGTTGTCACACTATTTTTTTGACTTTCTAGTTATGGGAGCCAGGGCATGGCGGAGAAGCACAAATGAGAAACCTTATCACTTGGATATAACCGACTTACTTCTAGATGACTCATTCCTGGAAAACTGGCTTGGGGCACCAGCCGTAGACCACAGTGCTGATTGTAGTATTGCACATAAATTATCTGACGTCATGGTCCAATCTGACACAGGTTTGCTTTCGTAATGATCACAACGGCACAAGCGATGAAACAGCCCAGGGAGGTAACTTAACCAGGCACACACAGTTAGGAAACGGCAAGCTTAGTGAGAATCTCCGTCTGTCAGTGCCAGAACTTATGTTTTCCTCATCATTCTGCATTGTATACCTACATGAAGTTCAGACAACCTTTTTAAACTTTGGGTTGTATTAGTATATGTCACTAGAGATAAAGCTGAATCTTTTATTTTAAGGTGCTAAATGAAATTGAAAGGTTAATAATAAACAATGAAAGAACTTCTCTTTCTTTCCACTTATATCATTCTAAAAACCTTTATCTTTTTGTTACAAAATACAAACTAGTAATTAGAAAATCCATAGGAAATTCCTAGCTCAAGGATTTATTTATATAATTGTCTCTGTCAGAAATTTTAAACGTGTTTCATAGAGGTTTAAAGCACATAAGAGGGAAAAAATAAAAATATCAGATTTCCTTTGCAAAGTTTAATGTATGATGAGATCTGCCCAGAAGGTATCCAGCCACATAATATGAAAAACAGAGGCATTTATGGAAGAGGATACAAGATACAAGAAACATTGTACACAGGATAATCACACCCCAGTCCCCTTCAAAGTAGACACCTTGGGACCTCACACAGTTCTCTCAATCACCATCACCTGCCCCGTCATATTTTTCTGAATCGCACTGATGGTCTGAAATCTCTTCCCTTTCAAAGGTGACTTAGTTTTGGGAAAAGCCAGAAGTCACAGGGTGCCTAGTCTGTGCTGTAGTGGGGCTAGTCACTTGGGTGATTTGATGTTTCCCCAAAGAACTCTGCAGGAGATGTGATGCATGAGCCAGCACATTGTGGTGATGAAGCTGCCAATCACCAGTTGCCCATAGCTGTGGCCTTTTGAATCAGTTGAATAGTTTCCCCAGTGGAGTGTTCAAGCTTAATGCAAAATGAGATACAGATTCATTGCTCTACTTGCTCAGTCATTTTGAATGTGACAACCACACAGTATACATGCTCACTCAGTGCATCTACTGCCCCCACTGACTGGTGCAGCAAAGTCATCATCGTTCACGCATGCACCACTCTCCCTGGCTGCCAGGTTACCTCATTGTGTAAACCGTTCTCGTTATGTTAACAATGGCTGGACTTTTTCTGTACAGACTTCATATTTTTAAAGTCTAATGGATCTTATTATTAATCAATTACTTAATTAGCCATTAACTAAAACCATGGTTGTTAGAGCAGAAGAGTCTACTCCACTATTTCAATAACTTTTAGCTGGATGTGACCTGCGTTGACCAATAGTAGCCTTGGACGCCTCACAAAGAACCCTTGTCTCTAAATCAGAATGCATCTGTGCTCCTCTCTGCTCATGTATAGCTGTGCATGTCATTTCAGGCCAAAGAGATTTTTTGTTGTTGCAAATTTAAGGTGATTAAAATGGTTTTTAATAGTAGTAATTTTGCAATTCTAACTACAGTGTTTATTGTCATGAAGAATTTAATATAAATATATGGCAATTAGCAGTATTCTATTAGGGAAGGCTGAAAATAATTTGTCCTAATCTAGAGATTTTTCTGAGTTCTATAATATGTGTGTGCAGCAACCCCATTGCCCCAACAATACCACTGTATAAAATAGCTCTAGGGATTTATAAAGGTTAAAAAGATATTCACCGCAGGAGAGTGACAGAGCATATACAGGAAACCTAAATTCTGCAGCCATTTAGCAGGATTCCCCCCATTAAATCACAGTAGCATAAAATTAGATATATAAAGTCACTTCATTACATTTATTTTTCAACTAGAGTTTATATATTTTCTAAGTGCCAGGGAAAACTCCCTAAATTTCTCTTCTTGTATCTTACAATACAAAGTCCTATGAGAATTTCCAATTACATTTTGGTGATTTCCATTTTGATGGATACTTTAGGCACAGAACTTTAAAAAACATCACTCCTATAAAGTACTTCTACTGAATGAGCAGGGTTACTCTATCCATTAGCCATCCTGTATTACTAAATGGATTACTCTTCTTAATTAACTTGGCATTTCTCAGTAAAGAAAGAAGCAAACAATAATGATTTTTTAAAATATTTCTGATTTTCAAGACTTTATTTCACTCTCAATTTTAACCTGCCAAAAATGAAACAAATGCTTATGGAAGGTAATTACTTTTCTCCTTCTTTAACTTATTTTTAATTAACTTTTAATCTATGCTGTTACACAGTGAGCATCTCTTAATACAAAATGTGTCTAAAATGTAGGAGACAGATTTCAATGATTTAGATAAACATCTGCCTAGCACAGAGGCATAAAAATTACAAAATTAGGAGATGGGTGGCTAAGTGCCAATTGTAGCTGCCAATGAAAGAAAGACATTGCCTTCGTTTTTAAAATCTTTTACTTATAAACACACCAACTTAATAAATGCCTTCTAACCATGCATACTTACGGTAGAGCATATTTTTTGGTTTATCCTACATAAAATTCTAAAAAATCTTTTGGATGCAATATTGCAGAAAAACAACAATGCAAACATTTATGAAATGCATGTTTTAATAGAGAAAAATCAATAAATTGTACAGTTTAACTATGAAGAGAAGCATTATATTGTTTAGTTGGAGTACATTCTGTCAACAGTAATTTAAAATAATCAGTTCAATGATATGGTTCCTGGTTGGTGTTCAGATAATTACTATACTTATGTCTAGCAATTTTCATCTATTAAATGGATCACAGAGTGGCAAGTAAAGACAGGAAGCTTTGACTCTGAATACCTCCTTTACTATATGTGTATAATTTGTCTTCTAGTAACTAAAAGAAGATGACAATAAACTACTTACGTACAAAATAGAAACCATCCTACATTATGCATGCCCAGTTAACCAGAATGTTTTGAATGTTTTTGCACAAGGTAAACATGATAGAAACACATGCGTGCACATATACACGTCCAGCACAGGGGGCTAGTGGCGGGGAGAGAGAAGTGCAAACATTTATCTTCCCTTTGTATACAAATCCTATTGAAGTAAAGGAAGAAAAATGAACGCATGAATACATTTACAGAAACATGGAGAAGAGTGGATGGGGACATCACAGATCAGAGATTTCTGTGAACTTCTCCTTGTTCTGGATCTAATCTCCACTCTTTTTTCTTTTCCTTATGATTCTCATTTTCTTGTACTTCTCTCTGTTCTAAGTTATTTCTTGCACTTGATCTTACCATTACAAATATCATTTTGTGCTATATTTGACCTTTGATTTCCTTCACTCCTTATCAATTTTACTTTGGGGAAACATTTACAGAATTTTCACTCACTTGCCAGAATAACCTTTAAGTATTTTTTTTCTTTGCCCATGTGTCCTTGTACATGCTCTTGGCCTTCATACACTTAGGGATATTATGGGGTTTTGAACAGTGGCATACTTTTAGTGGGGCAGGAGATAGAATAAAATGAAAGGTACAGTCTTTTTGCTCTTGGAGTTAGGCTGCATTATCTGCCAAGTGAGTCGTATTCTCACAAAGCATGAAGTACAGCTTCCTAATTCTCATTTTACCCAGAAACCTGTGGCAATGGGTTTTCTCCAAGTCTAATGGATCAGGCAGACCTTCAAACAATCACATGTAGCCAATGTACATACTTATCAGAGGAATTTGCAGGATTTGCAGGCCTCTTTTAACTAATTAACTTTAAGGGGAATTCCTCAACTACCCCTACCACCACCTGTCTCCAGAATATCAGGTGCATCCTTCAGGATCTCCCAGCTTATATGTCTTGGCTTCTCAATTACTCCAGGCCAAGTTGGGAGGGAGAAAATGCCAGGGATGAGAGATTAAGGTTCCATTCTTTATTTTGAAAAGAAGGAGGCAAAAATATTGTTAAATGTTAAAAAATATGATTGTATATCTCTAAAGCTCAAGAGAATAAACTGAAATACATTTTGAAAGTAATAAGAGAATTCATAAGATGACAGGTTACTGCATGCCCAAAAATCAAACAAAAAACAATCAGAAAAATATAACACAAGAAAAAGAACCATTTATGATAACAAAACCATAAAACCCTTGGAATGGAATCATTAAGCAATGTTAATGAAACTGTAACATTTTCTTAAAGAACAAAAAAACGCTTGTGTTAAAAGATAGGTCATCCTTTTTCTGGATTGAAATATTTGTATTGCAAAAAGTTCAGATCTCCCCAAATATCTATACGAAATCAGAAAAACTGTTCAAAATCCCAATAAGATTCTTTTTTTTTTTTGAGGGATGGGGGTGGGACAGAGAGTTAGAATAGTGTAATGCAAAATGTATCTCATGTTTATCATAATTCCATAGGAGAAGAGTCAGAACATTCTTTCCAAATATTAAATGTACTGTAAAACTAGCAATTCAATATGTGACAAACAACGGTTTTCAAGTCACTGGACCTCATGCAGTGAAGCACTGTGATGCCTGAGTGATGGGGAGCAAACGAGGGAGCCCTGTGAGGAGCGACTTAGCTTGCTTCCTTGGGAAAGTTTGTAGGCAGTGACATGAGGCAAACATCCTGAACTGAAAAGGAGTTGAAAGACCAAAAAAAAGGAAAGCAAGGTGGCTGGTGTTTGCAAGACAAGAGTACTGGAGAGATGGGTGTCTCACAGAAAACTTTGAAGATTTCAAAGGGATCCCCTCAAGCATTTAGCATAATGCTAATCAACACTTCTGTGTGAGGAAAGTACCTAAGTTTGGGGAGCCATACAGAAATATTAGAGGGAGCAGTATCTAAAGCACATGTGGTTTGGGAATCATGCTTTCTTCAACCAGAAAGATTGGGAAAACTCATAACTCATGGGGCACTGGGCTGAGTGGTCAGGAAGTTGTTACTATTTTATTCAGTATAGTAATCAGGATACTTCAGAGGAATGGAACTAATACTGGAAAGAAGTATGATTCAGTACAAAGGCATAAAGAGCATTGGAAATGATAACCACAAGGGTAAATATATGAGGAGGGGCAAAAGTTGGTTTACAGTTGTGAGTATGCAAAACACAGTTTATTCTTATATTATGATTTATTATTATATCATTTTCCATATGAGCAACTGTAAACCTACTTTTGTGCACTCTATATTTTTAACTCACAAATATTTTAAAAGGATAATTGTTTAAACAAAAACAAGACAACATGTTATGAGGTTTATGACATGAGTACGAACAAAGTGTATAACATCAATGGCAGAATGGTGAAGAAGAGAGGAATGCGAGTACACTTCTATAAAGTTTTTAAGTATGTTGGGAGTGTATAATATCACTAGATGATCACCTGTAAAAAGATGTACACTATACACCCCTAGTGAACATTAAAAAATAGTTATAGTTAATAGGTCAAAAAAGAAGATCAAGTGGAATCATAAACCCTACTTAATCTAAATGAAGAGTAAAGGGGAGGAAAAAACTGAACAAAGCATGGATAGGATAAGTAGAGAACAAATGGCAAGATGACAGATATAAGGTAACCCTCTCAATAATCGCATTTCGTGCACGTGGTCTAAATACCCCAATTAACAGGCAAGGATTTTCAGATTGGACAGAAATCAAGCCCAATTATATGCTGTCTTCATAAAACTCAATTAAAATATAAAAACAAATGAATAAAAAATAAAAGAGTGGAAAAGGAAGTACTTGAAGACAAACCTAAAGAAATCTGAAGTCACTGTGTTCATATCAAAGTAGATTTTATATCAAAGAACATTACTAAGGATAGTAATAGTGTTCATAATGATAAAAAGGTCAATTAAATAAGAGGACATAATCTCAAATATGCCTACACCTGATAACAAAGTTCAAATAATCATCTATTATCTTCTTTTGAAAAGTAACTCAGGTGCTAAAATCCATTTCTTTGGGGTCACCAGTGGATACCCCTACAGGTGTTTCTCCAGAAATAATTCTGAGATTTTGACGTGGTACAAATATTACATTGCCACCTTTTTGATGGCGTACACAGAGCCATCTGAGCTTTATTATTTAATTCATAGGAGTGATTTGATAAGCCATTACTCAGATCATAGTCTTTGCAAGTAAATTGTAAGTCAGCTAACTGAATTACAGTGATCAGATACAAACACATGAACACATTTCTGCTGTCCATTTGCTATGATGATTTGAATTAGTTTAAATGGGCCCTGTGGCAATTTTCTAGCCTGTAACTTCTATTGAACAGGATTCAGTAAATTCACCAAAGTTGTTTAAATACTCCATACAGTAATACAACCAATTTGAGTTTCACACAAATAAAATGGTTTGAATTAAAAAGAATAAATGCCCCAACAAAAAGAGGGGCTATTTAATGCTATTTTTATTTTATTACTATGGAAGGTATACATTTCAAATTTTCTTTAAAAATATGAAAATATTATTACTATTCTAGTAGTACCTACACTTGTCACTATGCTGAGTTTTAAATATTTCATATGATTCTTACCATAAGCCTATAAAGTTCTTACCAATATTACTTATATTTTTATTGATGAGGACGTTGAGGTTTAAAGAGTTGAGATAATTTGCCCATGTCCACCCAGCCAATAAGATTAGAATCAACATGTAAATATCATATTTGATTTTATTTCAAAACCATGTTTTAAATCCTATGTCAACTTCTGATTATCTGTAAATATAATAATTATGAAATTATAAGGGTATTTTGATCTACAATATTATGTCAGTTACATGAAACTGAAGTGTAATATTGTATTACAGCACTTAGAACAACAGCTAAAAGATAGTAGATAATCAATGATATTGAGCTCATGAAAATGAGGGAGAATTTTGTCATTCTACATCTTTATAATGATGGAAAATAACTTATAAAGAAGAAAAGATGGATTGGTATGGATAACTGTTAGCACTAAAGAAGAAAATTAATTAAAATTTACTAGACTGTGATCAGAGAGGAACAACTGGTAAAAAAGGAAGGTAGACAGTGCCCAAATAACCCATGATACACCTATTTGAGGTGTCCCTACATAGAGATATATTTTTGAATACTTTAGATACATAATAATACAGCTATTGTTTAAAAAGAGATCCCTGAAGTTTACATAACCGATAGAAAATCTTTATTTCCTCAGGTAGTTTTATGCATTTTGAAGTATCTGAGGGCCTAGTTAAAATATGAAATCCTTTCTGAAGACCTTATATAATGAGTCACTGATTCGTCTTCATTAACTTAGGAAACTTGGTTTTAGCCTTTAAAATATCATCACTTTGGCCTAGTCAAGCAAGTTCTCTTTCTCTTTGACCCACTTCTCCCTCCACACCTTGTCACCCACTCACAAAATATCATGTCACATAGGATTCTATCTATGTACATAGGCTATCCATAGTTAAGAAAATGTTCATAGATTTGTCTAGTAAAGACATTGGGCATTTTAAGTAAAATAAAGCAAATACTGAATTTTGTTTAGTCCAACTTTAAAAAAAAATTAACCGTAGGGGAAAAAAATGACACATTACTAACCTATAGTAGAAAGATAACATGCAGCTTCTGAAAATGGTTACATTTTGAAAATAATTTTTTATTACATTTATTCTTAAAAGTATTTGAGGTTTTGCAATTTGGTACTTCGTGTTTCACAAATGAAATAATCCAGTTTGCATATATTACTCTAGTTGACCTCAGCTTTTTATTCTTTCTACCACTTTTAGTTCATCATCTGTTGAACTAATGAAATCTCCTTCAAAATACTCTCCCTGTGCTAGAGGTCCATTTCACTGCTCCCACCTTCCCAGCATCACCAGATTTATCTTCCTGGAACTAGGATCTGTTCTTGTTTTGTTAATTCCACGTCACTTAAATTCAAAGCTTCCTCGTGAAAATAAAAAATCCCAGAATCTTGCTACAGCAACCCTTCCTGGCTCACCTTCTCCACAGCCCTATAATACACCTGAACTACAATCATAAAACAAAACAAAACAAAACAAAAAAACGAATTATGACTGCCCTAAGTTACCAAGCACCATGTGACACTACACTTTGTTTGTTTCTAAAATGTTGTAGCTCTTTTGTCCTCGAAATCCTCAAGCATCAAGGCTCAGAAAAAAGTGCCATCTTCTTCATGATGCTTTCCCTGGTCTCCCCCACTTCACTCCCCATTTATAATCAATCATCCCCATCCATCTTTATTCATACCTCAATTTGCTGCATATCAATTCTCCATTATTATTACACTGGGTCCCACGTAAATAGCACCCCTTTTTACTACATGAAAATCTTTTATTATAAAATCATAAGCATGTAATTCTGTAACATAACAATATGTTATGATAACAATATCACATTCAAGCACACCATGTGACATTTTAAGTGACATGTTCAAATTGCTGTCCATCTTATGTGGGACATTCACATACTTTCCAACCACACTCAAAGACATTACTTCTGCTGGATCCTGTAGTTTTCATTATGCATTTCCTTATTGAGCTTGAACTCTTTGTGGTCAAGTGCAATGGATTTCTTCAGTGCTTCTCCTTTAGCACCTATGATAAGGCAGTATTTACTGAAACAAATCCAATGCAAAAAAAAATATATGTTGTTTCTTGAAATGTCAAATAAACTCAAAACCTACAATGAAATATTTTTAAATCTTTAGAATTAAATCTTTTAGAATAAAAATAGCCCAGGGGAGAAAACATAATCTCTATATTATAGAAACGGAACATGATAAAACTTGCATTGATAACTGGGTACATTTAGATGGATGTCTTATTGGAAATGAGAAATAGAAAAGCTGAAAGGAAAATAAATCAAAATTATTCTCTGATTTCAAGTTTTCACAGAGAAATTATTTCCAGGTACTAAGTTTGTCTGCTTTGGGAAGGAATGATTTTTGTAATTTCCAGAACTGTCATCCTTTGTTACAGTGTTGTCCTTGACCGACTATGCTCTCTGGGGGTTTTCAGCAGATCTCACACCAGAAGCTTTGGACACAAAGGCGTGGAAGTCTTGCAGCAGAGCAAGGCTTGGTAATCAATTCCCCACTTCCAGGTGGTGCTGTTTGGCTCCATTCACATTAAGTTCTCAGTGTTTTGTGTGAAGAAAGCCTCCAGATAGTGCAGAGGGAGGAAGAGCAATAAGACCAGTGATTACACATCAATCACTTTTATTGCTGCCAGAGCCAGTAGCAGAACATAGATGATAGACAAAGCGATGGTTTTGTTCAATAATTGAGTTGTTTCTTAGGGGAGAAAAGGAAGTCTTTCAATATTCCACTCTTTTAGAAAGTATGTATATTGCTTCAAACATTAGGTGGCACACAATAGAAATACAAGTTTTAATAGTGGGTCTTATTGTGAACATTGAATGCTGTAAGGCAGATTTGATTAGATTTGAGAGAGCAGCTCTGCCACAGGTATACCGACAAAAAAATCTGTAACACCTGTACATATGAAAAAAAAGGCGCACGTTCCCTAAATTCGGGGTGATTCAGGTAAGACAATAATATTGGGTAAATTTAGAAAATGCACTCAAACCTTGGGCAATGATAAGAAAATGGAATTTTGTGCACATAGGTCTGTGTGTATATTTCTGTAAAAAAACTAAAGTTATGACAGTACTATCATAATAATATGAGTCATGTATCTATTTGGATTCAAATATAACAGAGTCTCTTCAAGATGGACCTTGCCAGGACTTTGTTGAAATAACTTTTTATACTGTCAGATGTTTTCATTAAGTGCCATTCTGGTGTTTTTTGTTTCTTTTATGGGCCCTCTACTTTCTTTCTCATTCTCCATCATTACCACCAAGTGTAAACCACATTAGCTATAAGTGGGACAAAGAAAGAGTATAAAATACTCCCTAGTGGCTAGACAGTATTTAGTTGAAGATGATGAACGGCTATAAAAATAATGTAATTTTCTGTAAATAGAATTCAAATTACAGGTTACCTGTCATTTTTTTGGGGGGGGGGTGGAAGTAATGAGAGAATATTCAATCTGTATGGAAGCCATGTGGTATAACAGAAAATGTCCTATAGCACAAGACTGGAATTTATTCCCACAACCACCACTGGCTTCTACAACCCGACAATAAAGCCAGTCACTTAATTTCTGGAGTCTTCCAATCATATTATTAAAAGCAGAAACAATGACAGATCTTTAATAAGAGAACATGAAAATATTGGGATAACATGTGACTCTATTTTAGTCACTCAATATGCCATTTTTGTTATTTTCCTGAAAAGATCCACTCCCAAAGGGAAATTACAGAAAATGAGCACTATTGATGTGCACTGTGCTCTTAGGTATTTTCACACAAACCATTATGCTGAACTCCGAGAAAGAGCATATTTAACCAGATGTAGAGCCTTTATTTGTTCTAATAAAACCCTAATTGGTCCAAGTTCTATCAGTAACCATGGTTTCCACATAGAGCTCATGGAGGTGGCCTTAGTTTTTATTTGCTAATCAGACTCACTGTGACACAAGATCTGACTTAGAGCTTTTCCTGGGAATACAAAAAGAATAAATAAAAATATAAAAGAAAAATTACTAAACTATCCCCTGATAACTAAATGGTTCATCATAAATTGGAGTGTCTATGCAAATGAAGTAAATAATTAAAAACTCCAAGAACAGCATGGGCTAGGTGGTTGATGACTGGCAATTATAAAAGCTGCATTTTTAATATGCATACATCTGAGAAGCCAGTAAAAATTAGCTCCCAGACTAATGGACTTGCCTTTCTTCTGAGGCAGAATTTTAATGAGAGCATTATTTATAACAGAGAGCCCAAGTATCAGGGTATTCTTGCTTTATATCATTTTTTTTACTCTCTGACACCTTATCCATTAAACTATGAATTTCTTTACAGAAGAATAATACTTTATGTACTAGAAAGTAAAGGTCAAAATTACATCGGAATTTAGTCACACTATATATACTCTAAAGAAGTACCGCTTAGGAGAAAAGTAATTACAAAGCTTTTGTTTCTAAATACCCAAGTAGTGTGTGTGTGTGTGTGTGTGTGTGTGTGTGTGTGTGTGTGTATATATATATATATATACAATATCACATTGATTAAATTACATTTCATGGAATTTTGTTGTTGATGCTATATAAATTGTTATTCTTCCACAAACTTTCTGTGATTAGAGTATTTCTTCTATAAGAAGACTGGCAATTAAAAATCCTTGATACTAGTATACCATTTAGCTATTGAATTCTTTAAGACCATTGAAAGTGTTACATTTTCCCTTTGACACACCATTTTATTACTGGCAGCCTGTATTATAAGCCTCACAGAATCATTCAGTGCTCTTCTTAAGGTTAGGTTACCTTTCTAGTCCTAGGATTTTAATCAGCGATATCTCTGGTCTTGTTTATGTGACCCTTTCCCACACAGTTGTGACTAAGCAAGGAATGAATGTTCGGCATACAACTTCCTTGAGGATTTTACTGGCTGTGTGACATTGTACCCAAAACTATGAGTCAGGCAAAAGCCAAGTGCAAAGATGAGTCAGAAGAGTGGTTTATTCAGAGCGAATTTAAACAGAAATTCACCAGTCTCCTTCCAGTTCTCTCCCTTCACCCTCATGTGAGAACTAACCTAAAATCATGTGACCCAAGGCCAGAGACAGAAGAAGCACACCAGGGAAACATGAGAAATTGGCTCTCATTTGTCCAGTGTTTCCCCTTCTATGTTCTTCTTTAAGCCCTTCAGCATTTTATAAACATATGAATATTCTCATAAATACTGAAGAATTTGGGCTTTCTAAAAAAAAACCCTCAGGTTTTATTAAAATTCTCAGGATTATAGGTCCCTCTCTAATGTTGAACATCGGTCAGCAGGCAAATGCCCCGGCTAGCCTAGGTTCTTTCTATCAACCAGAGCAAAGCCAGATGCTCTCACTGGGAGTTTCTGTTTAATAAGCTGTATTGGTAACATTGTTTAATAATATTGGATTGTGAATGCGGTTAAGTTTTCTTATATATGTTTTGGTAATTTTTTAAGAATTGTTTTTTCCTTTGCACAATTCCCTACTGGAATTTTTTCAAATTGATTTAAAAGAATTCTTGATATATTAAGACTATTACTCTTTCTTTTCTGCAAATATTTTTCATCTTATCATTTGCCTTTTAATTTTTAAATTCTTAATGCATAGATGGTTTCTTCTTCTCTATGATGAAATATATCCATATTTTCCTTAATGCTTTCTCCCTTATTTTTATATTTAGAAAAGTTATCACTACTGTAATATGAGACAAATATTTACTTATTTTTTCTGTAGTTCTGGTTTGTTGCTTTTTAAAACAAAGCTAATTCATTTGATATATGGTATGGAGATCTGTATTTATTATTCATTATTTGACACATACTTAACCACTTGTCCAAAGACCATTTACTAAATAAAACTAGTATTCTAATGCTTTGACAGTAATATATAATATATTCGTATATTATAAATATGTACTATATTCATATATTATAAATATGTACTATATCTATATATTATAAATAAATATCTTATTTATAACCTAGTAAAATAACTAAAATACATTATATATGAATTCATTACTAGGTTTCTTAGTCTGTTGAAGTCACTTCTTTTTAGTCTAACATTAGGAAATATTTTATTCTCAGAATACAATAGAATTTATCAGACAATAAGTATTCTATTTTTTAATTGTCTTTTTAGTATCAGTTGAGCTGATAGTATTGTTTCTCTCTTTTAACATATCACTATAATGATGTGATTTTTATTAGTAGGATTTCTAATATTTAACTTTTCTTGTCTTGATAAAATAAATCCTACCTGGTTATGGTTTTGTTATATTAACATACTACTAACATTCTTTGGGCTTCTGCATATATAGTATAACTGAGAATATTCTATAATTTTTAATCTGTCATTGCCCAGGGTTTTATAAGTTTTTTCTTCTTAATTTATGAAATAAATTGGAAAATAGAGTAGAAAAAGTTCTAAAGATATGACTGAGTCACTGAAGGCATTTGGTGCTTCCCTTTTTTCTTCCCTACTCAGAATCTACAGAAATAACCAAAGAATTATAAAGATAGGGAAAAACTAAAAGCCTGCACCAGTACTGGAAATAAGACAAGGAGCCTATCCACACAGCAGATAATGTTCAGCAATTTCTGCTGTATGTGGTGCACATAGGAACACATGAAAGAATATCATGATAGGTAATGCACAACTCTATGTCGGGACAAAAGTAAAGAAAATCTAGGCAGATCTCTAATAATAAAGCCCCTCGTTTGAATGGTTGTGGCCTGGAAGCAAGAACAGAACTATAGATAGATGACATTTGAAATTCCAACCACCACTGCAAACGTGTGGCTATGCCTAGCACATTAAAAAGGAATGTAGCCATATTAGACCAAAGCCTTCATATGGCTGAACTTGCCCCAGGTGTGGCATTAAAAGCTATAAAGAATAAATCAGTACAGTAAGTGATATAAGGAATGTGGAGGAGAAGCTATAGATGATCATCGGGGATGCAGGGGAGAAAGGAAATGTAATGAGAACAACCAAAGGAAAACCATATGTCTAGATAACTAACCATGGAAAGCTAAGACACTGATTTTTCTACAGTGTCCAGATGAGAACACCAACAGGAAGTGGGCAGATGTTAATGGGTGTCTCCATGTTTACTGCACTTACTACACAAGAGGCAAAGCTGCCAGTCAGTTGTTCCTATTTCTCTTTAATTGCCAGTATGGGCTGTAAAACTTCCCTAAGATTTTTGTAAGTGACTTGTACCTGCTCCTCATTGTCAGGTCCCCTGTTTATATCTAAGATGAAGAACCCAGTCACTGCATTTGCATATCACATTCTGTTATTTATACCCTATATTTTAAGGCAAGAACACTGCCGTTTCATTAAAACTCAACTCATTAACTCAAAGAGAAATTATAATTAACATTACAATCCTTTAGGTTTTAAAAGTTAGTGAGATTTTTTTTTTCTGTTTGGTTTGACAGTCAATTTATTTTCACACAGTCCTACGATTGTGTGAAAAAAAATTTTGAGGAACAAATTCTTAACCACAGTTACAAATTGAGTTTTCAGAAAAGTAGTATGAGCAAGATGCTACTTTTTATCCCTACTGTACTTTTCTAAACAGAAATACATTACTTTTTTAACATTTCCAGATTTCCAGTTGGTAAGTGCAAAATGGCAAGTGCAAACTAGGCAACTTTTCTATGAGAAAAGTAAATGTCCCTTGAAATACTTGACTGACAGATAATTATAACTAAGTGAAGAGCCAAAGTTCTCATCTTATATAAAAAGACAATAGAAATATCTAATGAAGGATATGAAGAAAGTTCTTGGCTATTTCTGATCTTTTAGAAATAATGTTCCATTGTCTCAAAGTCTCAAATGGTATTAACAAAAACTACTGGAAAGTGCGTCCTTGTGGACCATCTCCCATCTCCCCACAGATGCACCCACGGCAGTCCCACTCCGCTCCCATGCAAATCTGCCCCAGAATAGTCTTCGTCAGAATTTGTTCCTTCAGTTACATGCCATTTAAGACTGACATTAAAGGGAGACCAGGGAATCTGTTTAGTGAAATCTGCTGTTCAGCAAAATCGCCTTAATTTAATAACATTGGTAACTGCAGATACAGAAGTGGGTGTTTGATAGGAATAGGTGACTGAAATAAAAGTATTTGAAGATAGACATTTAAAGTACTTAAAAAATGGAGTCCAAGATGATTTTGTAAAAATCATCATGCTCAGAAACGGTTTTTTATATTTTAATTAGGAAAGCAAGGATTCTTTTTAACTTTTAAAAAATTCAAAGATAATGCATTTCAACAATAAGAGAGAGGAAAACCAATTTTAGTAATCAAATGAATTTGGATTTAGTTCCTATAGCATTTTAATACGTATCTTTCTAATACAGTCATATATATGCAACCTTTCAGCATATATGTAAATATGAACATACTCAAATATTTGACCATTCTTATTTTTTATCACAGTTAAAAATTATAATGATGATTATTGTCCCTTTTATACATTTTATAAAAGTTACTGAATATATAAGGTCAATATGCAAAATTAAATATTAGTCTATAAACTTGTGATGAATTATTTTAAAGTTAAATTTAAAGTAAGCTATCACTAAATTTTATGCTACTTTAAACTTAAAGTAGCATTAAAATACACCCAAGTACCTAACAACTAGTTTAATGAAGGATGTAAATATCCTATATGCCAAAACTACAATATATTGGAAGACATTTTAAAACAACTAAACATAGGTAGGAACATGCCATGTATATGCATTGGAAGAACTCAATATCATAAAGATGTCAATTCTTCCCAAACTGATTTATAAATTCAGTGCAATGGCAATAAAATAATCAGTTTCCTTTTATGGAAAGAGAAGCTGATTCTAAAATTCATATGGAAATTCAAGGGGTCAAAGGGCACAAACTTTCAGTTATAGGATGAGAAATTTGAAGGATCTAATGTGGAGCATGGTGACTATAGTTAGCAGCACTGTCTTTATTCTTGAAATTTGTTAAGAGATTGGATCTTAGCATTATCACCAAAAAAAAGTAACTGTGAGCTGATGGATGTGTTAATTAGCTTATTTGCGATCATCGTTTCACAGTACATATGCATATTAAATCATCACATTGTACAACTTAAATATATGCACTTTTATTTGTTGATTATATCTTCATAAACTGGGAAAATAAGTGACACTGAAATACAGTGGGAGAAAGGGTTTTTCATAAGCAGTGCAGGGCCAATTTTATATCTGCATAGAAAATAATTAATTATTACTGCAAACGTATACAATATACAGCAATTAATTCCAGGCAAATTATAGACCTGAAATAAAATGTAAGGCAATGCATTTTCCAGATTTAAACAAAAGGATATTCTAATCATCTTTGACTTTTTGCTGGGTGAATATTTAGTAAACAGACCACAAAATATATCACTACTAAAATAACAGATTCATACATTGGATATTATAAGAATCAAGAAATTCTGTTCATGAAACTCACCACTATAAAGACAAGACAACCAGAGTTTGAGAGAATATCTGAAAAAAAAAACCTAGCATACAGAAAACTAAAGTGCTATACATCATAAAAAGAAAGACAATTTCCAGTTTAAAGAGTACACTTACAAAAGGAGATATTTATAAATGTATGTTTAAAGGTATTTAATGTCTTTAGTCTTGAGGAGATGCAAATTAAAAGCACTATGAGATACATACCACTGTACAACCTCTACAATGCCTACAACTGAAAAGATGGAAAATAACATCTGTTGTTAAGAATGTATACTAAGTGGAAAAAATATTCATAGAGCATTATTTGTTTTAGCCATTACCTGAGAAAACTTCTACTGTCTATACACAGTAGCATCTATAAATAAATGGAGTAACTTCATACACTGGAATACCATAAAACCTTGAAAAATAATGAAATGCTTCTATACACAAATTTAAAACCAAAAAAATAAACATACTAATTTGTATTGACAAAAAATCAAAACAGTAGTGACGTTGTGGGGAGATAGTGATGGGGAGGGGCAAGCAGAAAGCTTGGGGTGCCAGAAATAATCCATAAGCGTATCTACATGTTTTCACTTGGCATAAACTCACCAATTTAAACACTTATAATTCAGTACTTTTATGTATGTTTTATACTTCAATAAAAATGTTTTCTTACAAAATAAAATAGAAATATTTTGTGTGCAGAAACTGCACATCCTCAACAGAAAAATAAAACATGCATCCTCAAGACAGAAGCAAAATTCAAATGCATCCCTACTCATTAAGTCCAAAACCAGAAAATACAAACATATGATAACTAAGTGAAACTGATTTATTTTTATCTCAATATACATTATCTTAACTCTTTATTTCTTTATGTGTTGTGCTTAAGGAAAAATGCATTCTGATGTCTGCAGTAAGAAAGAACATATTGTAAATTCAAGATTTGTGCTTGAGTCAAGACTTTTCAAAAGTAATTGTTCATTTTCTCAAGTACAGATTTGTGCCTTGATTGCAATTGATTAGTCAAAGAAACGTTCTTTCCATTGTATTTTCTTATATGTAATCAAAACTTATTAAAGTAAGTTAAGTATACCCTATATTTTTATATATTAAATGTATATTTTATATAGGAGAGTATATATTTAGATACAGAGTCACACAAAAACATATATATTCAGTTTTAACTGAATGGAAAAGAGTGGTATGAATAATCTAAGAATCATATTAATATTTGAATGTAGAATGTCTTACATGCTCTTAAGGCATATTTATCATTTTGCTTAAAATTTATTTAGCCCAATATTAAAATTAGCCTGCACTAATTGAAGACACAGCACCTGGTCTTGAAGAATTATATATACAGCATATTGGTTAACAGAAATAAGCTACCTGGAGATTAAGTATTTTATACTAATGTATATCCAAAAATACCAGCAACATACTGATAAATGAGAATTTGCTGTAAATTAAAATCTATCACTAAAATAAGGACATGCCTAAAGTTAAATGCAATTAAGAAATTAGCCTGAAGTGCAAATTAGGATCTCTCAATTACTTTTAATCCTTCTTAGTTCTATTTGTGTGAGTGTGTATGTGTACTGAGAAAGAGAGCATGGTATAAAAAGAGATCGAAGGCTTCAGATTCTGGCAAACAAGGATTCAAACACTGAGTGTGTTCCTTTTAAGCTGTGTTAGCAAGTTACTAGGCTTCCAGTTTTTGTAATAGCACATGCCTTGGACTACAACTGTGGGAATTTAACCACAATGGCACATAAACTAATAGTTTGCTTTTGGTGGGGCAAACTTAGTAAGTGAGCAAGGGTCAGCTCATAAGTTGGAGAGGGAGGGATGTGCTGGAAGGTGATAAATTCAGCGTGTGATGCAGTCCGTGTAATGGCACCGTGTAACTGTACTGTAATCAATAGCAAGTTGAATTCGGAGAGCTCTGGGCTGGAAATGTGAGATAAAGAGCTATCATAGCCACATGGTGAAGGAAGTTATGTGCCTGCACCAAGGCCCCCAGGGTGAGGATGTATTGTGAGCATTTAAGGGAGACCAAGAAGAGAGTTCCTTTGGGTCTTATAATCTGCTGGTATGGATTTCCTATCTCTACCATTCCCTTGCACATGCAAATAAACAAAAACAAATTTGAACAAGCAGAGGAAACTTATGTAATAAAAATAACAAGACATAAAAGTCTCTGGCATCTGTAGTCTGGGTGCCTAAAGGCAAGAATAGCACTGTACTTTGTCAGGAACTGGAGTAAGAAGCTTTCGGGGATCATGAGAGCACACTCTCTCATTCTTTTCTCTGCCTCTTCCTTTTCCTTAAATTTAATTTTTCAAGTACAGTTTACATTTCATATAATTTTGTATTAGTTTCAGGTATACAGTGCAGTGGTTAGGCAATCATATCCTTTACGAAGCACCCCCCTGGTATTTCTGGTACCCACCTGGCTCCATACATAGTTATTACAGTACTATGGACTGCAGCCCCTATGCTGTTCTTCACACCCCCGTGACTATTTCGTAACCTCCAACCTGTACTTCTTAATCCCGTCACATTTTTCACCCATCCTTCTTAATGTCTGATTTATTCTTCTACATACTGTAGACTTTATTTTTCCCTCTGAACACGTGTTGAAAAGGGTTACACCACAGATTCTGGGTTTTATCTGTCACCCATCCAAGAAGCCAATTTAACATGGAAGTAGAGTTTAAGTCCTCGTTGTGAGTTTTGTAAAAATAGTATTATTGCAGATATAAATCTTATACAGCCTCCCTGATTGCTCCAGCCACACTGCACTCCTGTGCCAGAGCCATTTAATCCCTTGCCTTGGCAGAGCGCAGCTCTCCCCTCTTCCTGGCCGCCCCATGCAGGCAGGCGGACCAGCCACGTGCCAAGAAGTCTGGCTCCGCTGAGCGCTTTCAGTCTTCAGTGAAACACCGCGCTGGAGGGCGTGGAATCCGGCCTGCGGCACAGCTCCCAAAGTGCGCAGATGATGCTCCCCTGAAGTGGAGGCCGCTTTGATTTCCAAGAAGCAAACTTGAGCTGAATCCCACTCCTTCCTCCTTCCCATGAATTATTCGGAGTCCTAGTTTCGCCTGTATCCTGTCCACAGAAATCCTGAATGCCAAAGGGCACAACTGCTGAGCAGCCCGCTGTTTGCTTTCCTGTAGTCGCCGATGCAGTAAATGCCTAATTTCTACCCGCCCCTGCCTCACTTCTCTCACCCTAGCTGCCTGATGGTTGCACCTTCCGAATAAAGCATGACCGTGTTAATCCTTGCTTCAGGCTTCAGTTTCTAGGGAACTCAGACTGAGTGAGGCAGCTTATTGCTTAGATGTGCTCCAGTAACCCCACGACTCCATCTCCACGGGGAAGAAAGGCAAAGTACTCCCAACAGGTCTGCTAGGGACCCACGTATGCAATTCTGTGGCGTAGACAGTACGGGCAGCTTGTTCCCAGAGGAGAAAGAACACTGCCATCAAGTCAGACACCCCAAAAGGTATCTGACAGAGTATGAAAGTGTCGTCATCTGAGATTATCCTGTTACTGCTCCCCTGTGGGTCTGATCATTGCAAATGCTTCCAGTTTCCCTTTCCCCCTTTTTAAACAGTTAAACGAATCTTATCAACAGAAGTGTTACTTGAAATGTGATATAATCCTGTGAAAAAATTATTGTAATTGGGAAGTGTATTATAACTGATATTTCTGTAGATTGAGGTAATGACATTATATATAAGGATATTTCTCTAGAACGTTAAAAATGTAATTATTTTCAGTGTACTTTTGATGCATACATAATTATTTTCAGATGTATTATATGCCCATATCAAATATTTTTTTTTGCAAATCTTACTTTTTGGATTTCTAGAAACCATGCAATCACTGATTCAATTCAGTCTGCAGAGGTAAGGCCAGAGGACGCTGGTGTGATTGCTCTTTCTACCACAGAGGAAAGCAGCAGCAGCAACCAGTGAGAAACTGGGTCAGGGCTTGACGATCAATCTTTGTGTGACCTGTGACATGGGTGCTTAGATGTTGCAGGGCCCCTCAAATCTTTGCCCTTCCAGTGTTTCTTCTAGACGCTAAGACGGATCTAAGCATTGTCAAGAATGAAGATAATCATTCGAGAGAAAGCAATATTCAATAATAAAACATGGATATGCTTCAAAATTAGATCTTTCCACTGCTGGGGAAAATAAATAAATCACTAACTTTTCTTCACATGTCACCTCAACATCAGCAGGCACTGTTCACTTTGTTCCTTTCCCTTTAATGCGCTCGATGAATTGTATGCAGTATACGATATGCAGAGCACCATAGAAGGGCATGAATATTAACCAAATTATGCATCGCTGCCCTTGCAAACAATCTCCTCGCAACCTGGTGGGGAAATCATTTTGTTTAAATAATTTCCTATGGTCTGTATTCATGACATTAAAAATGCTAAATTTTACTGTAGTTATAATGTTCTCTTACTCATAGCAATGCTTAAATGAACAAGCTAAAAAGAATTCCAGAGAAAGCCTTCATGCAAAAAAACTTAATCATTGTGTTTAAACATTAAATAAAATTCAAGCAACACCTAGAATCGGGCAACCCCTGTTGAAAGGGAATGCTTAAGGCAAATGGGAAAAGTAGCTGCGAAGTTTCCTGCTAACAAGATGAAAGACAATATGGGGTCTCAGGTAAATCATAGGCTTGGGTTACCTATTTTCTTACCTGCACTCTTCCGGCAGGCAGTCGTACTTCAGACTGAAGGATCCAGGAGCTGGAAACCAGAGGGAGGGTGCTGATTCTTTCAGCCCCAGCCAGAGAGAGTGAACTTTCGTTTTGTTTTAGAATAGAAAAGAGAGTTTAGAAAAGCAAACTAATTCTTAGTTCAAGCAGTGATTTAGGTCTCTAAATTGAAGCAAAGTAGTGTAGTTGCAGGAAGATGGGCTTTGCAGGCAGTCAAATTGGATTTGAAATCTATTTTTTTGTCACTCCTTGCTGTGTAAATGTGGGCAATTTACTTAACCTCTTGGTGTTTCTGCTTTTTCATTCCTGAAAGGCTGATAATATATATCTATGACAAGTTTGTTTTGTAACAAGTCAAATATATCACCTAATATAGGACACGGGTAGGACACCTGGCACGTGGTAAACAAAAGTGAAGCCAGGGATTTATTGGCAACAGAATTATCTGAAGACTTGGAGCATTAAAACCACCAACAGGCTTTAGTAAGAGATCCTAGCCCCAGAAGTTTATAAAGTAACTTCTGTAGAACTAACATGACCTTTAAAAGAATGCTAACCACATAAAAGATTTAAAATATTTATGAATAACAGAGTGACATCGTTTTGCTGATCCTATTTATTAATCAAACTCTGCAAGACACAAGTTCTTCAGGCCAAAATACTGCAGCTAAAACTCATGCAACCCTCACCAAACAGCAATGTTCCCTAATTGCAGACAGCTTTCTCTAAGCAGAATCACCTAGTTCTAGAACCAGACTCTCCCGTGAAGGCTTGGAAAACCACACATTACTGGCCATGCTCCCAGGAGTTGTAACACAATGGGTCTGGAGGTTTCAAATAAATTTCCAGGCAATGCTGCTGCATCTGGTCTGCGGAGCACACTTTGAGAACTACTATATAAGGAAATCACCTCATAGATGCTTTCAGATGCAAAGCTATAAAGTAACAAAATAAATGGGAATATATATTTATGTACATAAAAATGACATAATGTGAGGATATCTATATATCTATAGCTCATCTAATTTACAGATAGATTAGATGAGCTATAGATATAGATATATTTTGGGTAATCAACTCTGTCTTTTATCAATCCCCTCACTGAAAAACACAATTAAACTGAGACATCTTCTAAACTAGGGTCCTTCCAGAAGCAGGAGCACACCAAGACTCCAGGTGACAGTGTGCTTTAAATCCTTTTTCCTTAACTAAATTTTACCTAACAAACCCTCTGTTGTTTGTGGAATTGTGTCCCCCAGAAGGATATGTTCAGGTCCTAACCCTCAATACTTGTGAATGATCCTGGATAATAGTCCTTGCAGATGTGATTAGTTAAGATGAGGTCATCTAGGAGTAGGGTGGCCCTCATTCAATATGACTGGTGTCTTTATCAGAAGAGGAGACCGAGGCATGGAGAGAGATTCCATGTGAAGGTGGAGGAGGGGCTTGGAAAGCTGCATCCACAAACTGCTCTCAGTGGAAGTGGAGTCCTTGAGGTGTCATGAGGAAATGAATTCCCTGAGACCCACAAGGGAGGATGGAGTTTTGTGGTAAACTTCATTGAAAATGTAAAAGTTAGGGGATTCCTTTCTTGACTTTCCAATATCCCATCTCTGTCTGCCTCAGCATGGAAAAGGCCCAATCTAGTCTTTAGCAGGGCCAGAATAAAAGCCACTACCCAGAGTTTCTGCTCCATATTAAAGTCCAGTTCAGTCCAGCATCCAGCTCACTTAGTGTGTATTTCCAGCTGCAGTGCATTGCTGTGCTGGGGTATTCAGACTCCCTCCCAGAGCCTATGTGTGGAGTCTGCGTGGCCATGAACCATACAGTGCTAGGGCCACGTGGCTATGGAGAGAGGACATGCAAGTGCACAGTTAGAGTGTGGGTCACCAGAGAGAGAGAGAAATATGCTTCTTTGTTTCTTTGGGATCATGTTAGATTGAGTTTGGAACAGACCAAAAGCTTTTTCAAAAGTACCAACCAACTTCCCAAGCTTTTGTGAGCTTTGGATAGGTTCGTCTCCTCAGTCAACAGACAGGCCTCTTTGGTACAGCACCTCCCCCTGTGCCTCTCCCCACCCCCAACAATCTGGTACCAGAGGGGAGAAGGGAGGAGTGTTAATCCCCTTGGAGCAATGCTGTAATCCCCTGGGGTATGACGCTGTAGCTTCCTCGCTAAACAAGCGGGCTCCTGCTTCCATTTTAGTAAGCTCAGTGTCGAAGTCCCATCGTTCCCCTTTCTTGTATTAATAATTAGCTAAATACTCATGGTAACAAAACCAAGTAACGTCAGTGGTTGCCAGCCATCATCATAAGCTGAGTGTGACATAAAACAGATTCTCCCTCAAAGCTGTAGAAGACCACCAACACTGCTGACACCTCGATTTCAGACTTCTGGACCCCAGGAGTGTGAGAGAGGGAATTTCTGTGGGTTGATGCCACCCAGTGTGTGGTCCTTTGTGAGTGGCAATGCTGAGTAAATAATTCACCTTCTCACCCCAGTACCTACAGGACTCTCAGCCTACCTCTCAAATGCACTTCACATCCCAAACATTTTAGTGAATTTTCTCCCCCACTAGTTTAGTTTCTCATCGGTATGAGAGCAGCGTTAAGAGGATGGGCAACTGCAGCCTTCTCAGCCTGCAAAGACTAGAGATCAAGGAAGCTGTACCGCCGTGGAAATGCTCTTCTGACCATTTGCCTGAGGCTCCACATCAAGTTCCTCAAGCTCTGGGCCCTGTTTTATTTGACCTTCACCCTTAGCTTCAAAATCCGGGCTCCATTATTTCATTCTGGCACAGGTCCTTCTCATTCCTCCCTGCCCTTCTCGCCCCTTGCTCTTTCTTCTCGCCCCTTGCTCTTGACTGTGACAACCCTGAAGGGTCCTGCAACTGGACTGGTAAAACTTTCCACCTGCCCTCCAGCTTCGGCTCTTGCTACTTAAATTTATTCAGTTCCTCCTTGTCTCCCCCTAAGGCTACTCATAACAATATAACCATCTCCTTATCTAAGAGGTCCACTTGACCTTTTTTCCTACATATGAATTTCTCTTCATTAATCTTTCATGAAAGAAATGTGTCTGCACCCTAAAGATACCAGACCTTTTATATCCTCCTCTACTACTTTTCCCCTTCTCCAGGTCCCCTAATTTTGGGGACTCTGAAAGGGTGACTCTTCCCATTACTTCAGTTCTTCCATTTTCAGGCTGTCGCCCAGTGTCTCCACTCAGTCATCTCTCCTACTTTTGTATCTGCTTTTGCCCTTGTCTCTTCCTTATGCCCTTTGCTCTTTCTTGTCCAGTCATCTGTCTTTAGGACACCCTCCTACATTGATCACCGCCTTCAATACCTGATTTACCATGTTCTTCCTGTCCTTATTGTCTGATACAAAGGTTCTCAGCCCTGATTTCACATTAAAATCACCTGAGAAGCTTTAGAAACCTGAGTCGCTAACTTTTCCCCTGAGATTCTAATTTAATTGAAGAGTACCCAAGCATTATATTTCTTAAATTTGCTTCCCAGGTATATTCAACTGTTCATCCACAGCTGAAAACCACTGGCTCAGCAGTTGCAGCATCTCTGATGAAGTTCTTTCTCACCTCCTAGCCTCGCAGTTCCTTAGTCCCAATTCTAAGGACTGTCACTTCATTTCACTTACCTCATCACTCAGACATGCCTTACAACTCATCATAACTTAAAATAACTCAACCATCTATCAGGGTAGTCTCAAAACTCTTACATTGAACTAATTGCAACCTTTTTCTTAACCTTTTTTAGTTCCAGTGAATAAACTTTAAATTCTTGTTATGACCCTACATGATCCTTGACTTGTTCCGATTTCTCCTACCCGGTGACTTCACTTCCAAGTCTACACAGCCAGAAATGCAGCCAGCCCCTTCGATAGTGCTACCAACTATCGGGAAGAGATGCCTTTTCTGTATTCATCACTTCTCCAGAGAAGGGAGGGAACTTCTGTTCCCTAGGAGGGTTGTACTGGAAGAATACTTGAGTTCTTTCCTCTAGATCCCTTCACAGACACTCCCTCAAGGAAGGTATGGTTCGTAAACATCTCTTTGGTAAACATGGACAAAGAACCTGTGCACGTATAGCTTAGTTTATGCATCCCTCTACTGAGTTGAGGATGCAATTTTTTCTTCTCTACCAAGTGCTGAGTTTAGTTTTGCAGCTCCTTCCTATGACTGTCTGAATAAGTTTGATTCAGTGAAGGAAATACTTAGATATGGGTTTCCAATCTGTATTCTTTAATTCAGCTATAACAGTAACAAATCTTATGTTCAGATCCCTATAAACAGACTCAACTAATTCAATCCCTTTCATTCTCCTTGTGTTGAGGAGCTGATCTAGGAACTCAAACAATAGGATTTGTGTTCCTTAAATCCTCTTGTTGCTGCTTACTTAGAGAAATGCACAAAATCATACTTACTGGATCCACTGTAATTCCTTACTTCTAACCTCAGCCAGATACTCACTGGTGCATTATTTTTAAATTATTTTAAATTACAGTTTATATTCAATATTATTTTGCATTAGTTTCAGGTATAAAACATAGTAGTTAGATAATCATGTCCTTTATAAAGTATTCCCCCTGATATTTCCAGTACCCACCTGACACCATACATGCTAACCACAGTATTATTGACTGTATTACCTATGTTGTACTTTACATCCCTGTGACTGTTACGTAACTACCGGTTTGTAGTTCTCAATCTCTTCACCTACTTTAACCAGTCTCCTAGCTCCCCTCCCACCTGGCAACCTCCAGTCTGTTCTCTGTGTCTGTGAGTCTGTTTCAATTTTGTTTGTGCATTTATTTTGTTCTTTAGATTCCTCATTTAAGTGCAATTATATGGTATTTGCTTTTCTCTGACTGACTGACTTCACTGAGTGTAATACCCCATAGGTCCATCCATGCTGTCACAAATGATCAGAGTTCCTTCTTTTTACAGCCAAGTAGTATTCCATTGTATAAATGTACCACCATTTTTTTATCCACTCACCTACTAAATGGACACTTGGGTTGCTGCCATATGTTGTCTATTGTAAATAATGCTGCAGTAAACACAGGGGTGCATATATTTTTTTGATTTTGTGTTTTGGTTTCTTTTCAGATATAATTCAGAGGTGGAATTGCCAAGTCATAAGGCAGTCCCATTTTTAATTTTTTGAGGAAACTCTTTACTGCTTCCCATAGGGGCTGCACCAATCTGCATTCCCACCCACAGTGCATGATGGTTCCCTCATCTCCACACCCTCACCAGCACTCGTTGTTCGTGGGTTTATCGGTGATAGTCATTCTGACAGGTGTGATGGAACATTATTTTTTAATTCCTCAGATATGCTTCCTGTTTAACTCTTTTCCCACAGCCATTGCTATCTTTCCTATCCTACCAAAGCTCTAAGACTAAATCCGTGCCCTCCCAATTTTCAGTGAATAAACTCAGCATACAGTTCTGGGACATACAGCTGTTACAGACTTCCCTCTCTTCGCCTTCACTTTAAATTTTTTTCAATCTATCTTTTATTCCTTTGTGCTTCTTAACGATCTCAAAATCTCTCCTCTCTGAAACATTCCATAATATCCTCCCATTGGTTTATATCTTTAACTCCCCCTCCCTCCAAATAATTTCTCTGCCTGCCAGCATGGGCACAGGCAGCAATGGCTGAAAGTAAAGTCCTCAATCCTGTCACCCCTAGAAATGACTTTTTTGTTTTCCTCCCTTCAGCACATAATTCTTGAAAGAATCACCTAGATTTGCTGGTTCCACTCTTTAATTTCTTTCTCATACTCCACAGTCCCCCCTTAAATTAATAGAAATGTCTCATTTGTAATGAATTAGTAAAATAATAAGCATCATATTGAAAACTCATGTTCAGTTCTTACATTGTCTCTCTCCTCCCTTTCCCTTTTTCCAATCCATGCAAATCCTGGGCTCCAGCTCCTCGCGTAGGTGATAATAGAAAGTGGCTGTCACTGCTCCCACTTCATATTCGTGTTTACACTTATTCACTTGGGCCTAAACTCAACAGGATTTTATCCCAATTTCTCCAGTTACTGCTCATGTCAATAAATTACAACTTTATTTGCTAATGAGTCAGGTTCAAAATGTCAGTGTCATTTTATACACTTTATTTATTAATTTCTCCATTATTCACTGGAACCTGCTCCTTGCCAAGGACTCCATCTATGTCCTGAAGGTTAAAAGGAGAATAAAACAATATCTCTTCTCAGTGATCTTATGCTGTTTGGGGAGGAAAGACTAAGAAGTAAACAAAGTATGTGATGGGTGCCATTGCAGAGGTAACGCTAACAGTTTGTCTTAACACAGAGTCACTATTCACGTCGTGTGGGGGAGTCAGAAGGAATGCTTCACATGAGGTGGGTAGTTCAGTTGAGTCTAATAAAAATGAGGCATTAAAAAGTGAAGCCACTTCAAGAGGATACTAGGGCAGCATTTATAAAGTCAATGATGCGTAAAGCCATATGTAATTTGGTTGGACTAGAGTATAGAATTTAAAAAAAAGGAGAGGACAAAGGGGAGTGAGTTTGAAGAGTTATTTGTGAAGGTCTGCATATAGTGGTCTACCAAACCCACGACCCCATTTGTTTTTTCCTGCAATTGTCCTTCAACTAGGAGGAGTGGGGGAAATAGTCACCTTTGCTTGTACTTCTCCAGGTTCCCAAGCATTCGATCGCTTGTTAAATCTGCAGCTGTGCTCTTCACATCGCCCTTTAGATCTTTCCCTACTGTTTCTCTCCCACCGCCCCACCCCAGGACAGGAGCTCAGTGCACGTCCCCTGCTGTCCAGACTGCCGATCCCTGCCTCCAGGACCTACTTTTCCTCTAAAATGGGACTTGACGCCATCTTCAAAGAGGACAATTCTAAGCACATCATTCACACAATCAGAGACTTTTTAGGAAATCCCACCACCACCCATTGAAAGCAATTTTTTCATCCCAACATTTAAAACTCCCCTCAATGACCTCTCCACTTAATCATCTGCTTAGTATGAAGCGGGCATGTTCAGAGTTTCAGCCAAGCAGCACTGTTGCCTGACATCTGTACGCAGCAGAAGCTTTCTCTCCCTGTGCCTTTGCTTTTCAGTTCCCTTTACGCCTCTGCCTTTGACATTCTGTCCATCCTTAAAAATTTATCTTAAAATTTGCCGTCTTCCAAGATCCAAGTTTTAAATTGTACTAAACATACGATAGTATTTTTTTGTTTTTATAATACATTCTACCTTTTTTTTTTTTATGTGACCTAAAGATGTCACTGATCCAGCCATTCCCCCATCCATGGCCAGAGAACGTAAACTTTCCAGAGTGACACTGGGTTACCGTTGTACGTGTTCCTTCATTTCAACATGTTGCTTTACGCAAAGTAAATGTGTGTTAAGGTATTACTTTCAACGTAATTTAAGAGGTCATTTTTTTCTTTCATTAACTGTCATAGTTCAAGATGGCGAGGGATTTGGGCATGATAACTTCTTGTATGCTAAATGAGAAGCAATGGTGTAAAAACTGTCTTGACTTACCTCTAGTTTTGATGTCTCTTCTATATTCTACTGGGGGTAAAAACCAACCAACCAACAAAAAGCAGCGAGCAGAATCAGTCACGTTCTCATGTTTCAAACTGAATGGTCAGAAAATGCCTTCAAGCAATACCGTAGAAGAGAAAAGAAAAATTAAATTTTGCAATGGCAAATTAACAAATGTTAATTTGTTATTGTTATAAATGTTATTCTATATTATAGAATAACAATGTTGCTTCTTAGTAGGAAGTATGTTAATACGCCCCATATCCTTTCTAGCCCCATCTTCTCAAACACTTCAGCTGTGAATTCCCTATGGCGGAGCGGGGCAGGGCCGCCTCTGTGCTCCTGTGTCCATACCAGTACCTTGCCAAAGCGATCGATAGATCTCTCCTAATATGTAGAAAATGGATTGGAGAGGTTGTTGGAAAGTGACGGGAGACATTAGCAATACGTACAAGTAAAATTTGATGGCTAAAAAAATGAGTCCACTATTAACTAGGAGGAGGGAAAAATAAGAAAATAAACCTAATTTTGATATATCATTCAGTGACCACTATGTGCATAATCCTAATAATGTAAATACAAAGTATTAATTTAACTATAAATGTTGTATTAGGAGCATGTGGTGAGGGGAAATGGCATGCTATTTTAAGAGAGTTTAATAATTATCCATTATAAATAGGAAATCAAAACATAGCATCTAATATGTATGCATCAGTTAATAGCAGTTTAACATTTCATTCCGGGATATGGAGGTGAATACTAAGATTATGCAAAATAAAACAACTAGAGGAGCTTTGCTTTGATTGTCTCCTGAGAATGAAATCACTGAAGGCTGGTCAGGTGCCTACTGGTCTCAGCGTTATCATCATACTTTGGGATTATAAATACAATCCTAGATGCTTAAATGACTTTAAAAGTATTGCTAGAAATTTTTAAACTTTGATCATGTATTTGACAATATAAAAACTTATGAATAAATTAAATCTGGGTATAATGACATCCATTTAAAAGTGATAACATCTATTTGGGACAGAGATAGAAGACTGGCCTTTAGATAAACTTGCTGTGGGCTTCAAATTGATACATTTGATGAACAGGGCATTCTGACATTATGCATTAAACGCATTAGGAATCTATGATTTCTAATGTATTATCTTCTATTCTTAGAATTTATTTTCAAGAAATAGCCAAGATTATATACAACCATTTTTATCATTTGCCTTTTTTGTGGGTTCTTTTGCCATTGAAAAGATTTTCATTTTCAGTTTTGAGTAATTAGCTTATTCACACTCCATGCTTATGCCAGTTACTAACATGTCAGTTCTCAGCTCCAAACCCACCCTTCTCAGTTCGCTTTTTGATCTTGGAGCGGAGGCCTACACACCACATTTTTTTCTGCCAGCTGCCAGCATGCTGAGCTCTGCCTGTGGTGGGAGCCAAGACTGTGAGACTGGAGAGGCCAGTGGGAACTTGGTCCCTCCTGTACACTGCCTGAGGGATGACTGCGGCCCTTGCAGCCTGCCTCTTCATCCCGGCAGCATCAGGCCCCTCCTGTAACAGCAGCAGCTGAGTACAATTGTCATTTTTTCCCAAACTCCTAGGGTCAGCCTCATTTTACCATCTTCAGAGACACTAACCCCAGCCAAGCTGACACCTCTCAGAGGTCTGAGAGGAAACCCTTAAGATTTGATCATGCAAACTTCTTCTCATGGTCCCTTAGCCCTAAGGATTATAGCTGCTTCCTATAGCCACTCTCTCTAGGATTCTTTAGGGGTTTTTTGTGGTTTTTTTTTTTTTTGTAACCAGTTAAGTTCCCTGGTTAGCAAATATATACTTATAACATTTTTCCCCTTAAATTCTTTTTTTGGAGTAAATAATATGCTTTCTCTCTCCTGGCTTTATCTTGATTATAATAAGGATAAATCTCATGTGTGTTTCTTTGCATTTTTACCACAATTAAAATATATATATTTTATAGGTATAGGTATGGCTATGACTATAAATACAGATATATAGACATCTCCTCTCACAAACTTTGATAAAATCACCTATCCTTCCACCAGAAAAAATCTTTATTACAAATAACAGTAAATCCTTAGCAGGAAAAAAAATCAATAATAAAGCAAAACAATTTTGTGAACTTTGGAAACGTGAATTGTGGGGTACAATGGTGAGACAAATAACACAAAGAAATTTGTGAAAATTTAAAATCTACTGGCCCTCAAAGGTGATTTCTTTTTCTCTTTTTTGCTTATCAGGCAAGAGCCAGTGAGAGCGACTCTCAACTTTCCTAGCTGTGTTTTCCCCTGACCCTCACACTAGATTTCATTCGCATTGTTTCCAATAACTGTGTTTCATGTGAATGCCTCGCTTAATGTTTTCCACATGAATTCCATGAGAATTTAGATATTTTGTCAATTAAAGGCATTTTTCTGGACGACTTTCTGGTGCATTTGATGCTGTCTGTTCCGCCCAGTGTGTGTGTCAACTTACTCACTGTGGCAAAATGCATGCCTTCATCAGACCTCATCCTCGGTGGTGTTGCCACTTCGATGAAATTTAATTAATCAGATGAAATCAAAAGGAAGGTGGTTGAAAATATATATAATAACAATTTAGTGAGTTTTTATGCTCCCAGGAGCATTTGTTAAAACCCTTCTTTCTAAATGACACCTAGATCCCATGTAAAAGTTTTTCTCCACCTGGAGAAAAAAAGCTTGTTTTTTTGGTACTTCAACCTAGAACAAAGAAATAAAAAATTCCACATGCTGAAAAAAATTCACAGCAGAAATTTTGTAGAGGCAAGGCAAACTAACATTAATAAATGAAGCTAATTAGACTTGATTTGCATATTTAACTCATCTTAATTACATACGAATTCAGCAAACATTTTAAAAAGCTGCAATCAATCTTTCACAGACATGGTTAGTTATTTACATGAAATTTTTAAAAAAACAGGAGGCTTGTTAATGACTATGTTTTCAATTTATATAGTATTGGGATTATTTCGGAATAGTAGTTGAGTATATTTTTCTTTAACAATATGTAAATATGTTAGGTTAAAATTCTTTGGTTTCTCAAAGTTATTTTTTTAAGAAAAGATTTGCATCAACTATAAATGTTACATAAATTATTATGTTACATATTTGACCCTAGTTGATTAAAAATGATCTTCATAAAATTCTTTGACGTTCATATTTAAACTTGCTAACTAAGGTAATGTCAGTAATAGAAATAAGCTACATGTAGCTGGTAATAAGCAAGAGAATGTTTTTCTTATAGCTGGTGTAAACTTTAATTCTGCTCACCCTTGGACATGGTGTGCTTTTTTCTTTAAGAAAAGAATTATTTTCTTTTGCTTTCTCTTCACTGATCATAAAATTTGAGGTAAAAATGTGTAGGGCACAACTTCACAATATAATTCTCTCTAACTTTAATAAGTGTTATTTAGAGATGCTTTAAGAAGTTTTTTAAATAAGCAATTATTTTGTTTTTACTATAAACAGTTATTTTGTGGAAAGTACATGGGAAACACCGGTCCGTACTGCAGAGTGAGTGGCGGGCAGGGTCGCTGAGGCGGGAAGTGCAGGGGAGCTGAGCACAGGCAAAAACCGGGCAACTTTTTCTTTATGCTGCGCCACTGTCAAGTAGGTGTGAAATTCAATTATTAGGGCTCCATTTCCTAGAATTCATCTTCTTGAGGATTCTTTTATAAAATAAAAAATCCTGAAAGGTTAATGCATTTGCCTGAATTGCCTTGAAAAAGAAGAGGTTGCATGGTGAAAAAAAAAGTTGGTGAAGGATGAACTTACAAACCTTACTTAATAACTTTCCTAGGAAGGCCCTAGGAGGGTGTGTGTGTGTGTGTGTGTGTGTGTGTGTTTACTACTTCAAAACTATTTATGAAATACCTCTCATGAGCCAGCTCATCTCTGCTATTATAATTATGAAGTGACGGAGATAATAGAAGTCATCCCTGCTATCACAGAGCTTGCAATCTACATGTTGGTACTCATAATTAACACTTCTTGAGCACTTGCTGTGTCCCAGGCAGCACTCTAGGCACTTTACATGAATTACTTAGATCTTCACAATGATGCCATCATGTAGATACTCCTATTATCCCTATTTTAGAGATGATAAAACTGAGGCTCAGAGTGTTCCAAGGGCAAGGCAAAGTCCAAATTCAAATGCAAGCAGTGTTACCTCAGACTCTGTGCTCTTAATTTGTCTATTTAAACATAGGTTCAAATATGACATAAAAATGAACTTTTTATTGGGTTGGCCAAAAAATTTGTTTAGTTCTTTCCATACAATGGCTCTAGTAGTGCTTAGTTGTCTTTAAATTCATTTGAAACAATTTTGTTAGATTGTATTGTGACAGCTGTCGCATCAGCGTATATTCTTTGAAAACTTATCAAAATTGGTGAATTTTTATACAGCCATTTTAATATTGAAAATGGAAGAAAATGTGCAACATTATCAGTGTATTGTGCTTTTTTTATTTCGAGACAGGTAAAAACTCCACTGAAAGGCAAAAAGGATTTGTGCAATGTATGGAGAAAGTGCTGCGACTGATCAAATTATCAAAAGTGGTTTGCGAACTTTCTTGGTACTATTGACATTTTGGCCAAATAATTCTTTGCTGTGGGGCTGTCTTATGCACTGGAAGATGTTTAGCAGTGCCCCTGGCCTCTATTCACTAGTAGCTAATAGCAGGAGATAGCTGACATACTCAAAATAACCAAATCAATAATGTTATTGGTGAAAATAAAAAATGTCTTTTATTTTATGAAAAAAAGGAAATGGACTTTTTGACCAACCCAATATTTTGAGATTACATATTATCTCAAAGTGTATTAATGTGATATATGTAAATTCTATGGCTAATACAATGAATACTGTAAGACAATAGCACAGCTTAACTCTTACAACTAGCTAATGGCTACTGCACTCTCAGATATTTTATGAGCAGTGGAATAAATGTCTCTCCAGCCTTTTGTTAGGGGCTGAATTTTGTCCTCTCAATTCATGTGTTGAAGACTTAACCCCCAGTGCCCCAGAATGTGACTGTATTTGGAAGTAGGGTCTTTAAGGAGGTAATTAAGGCTAAAAGAGGTTTTTGGAATGAACCCTATCCAATCTGACCGGTGTCCTTATAAGAAGAGGAGGCTAGAACACAGATACACAGAGAGGAAGGACCTGTGAAGACACAGGAAGAAGATTGCCTAACAAACCAAGGAGAGGGCTCAGAATTAAACCAACCCTGAAAATATCTCGATCTTGGATTTGTAGCCTCTAGAACAGTGAGAAACTAAATTTCTGTTGTTTAAGCCTGTGTTACTTTGTTATGGTTATGGCAGCCCCAAACTGACACACCCTTAATCCTCTCTACAATGTCAAAGGATGAGACCACCACTCAATATCTGAAACAAACGAAACACCCTGTGTTTATCATGTACTTAAGTGAGGAAGAGTTACACTACTCAGAGTTGTACTCCTTGAGCAAACCTGGCTGCTCCTCTTCTGTTCAGTTTCCGTGAAGAGTTACTTTGGGTGGTGATGGTTATCGAGGCTGGAGTGGGTTCGGTCAGGCTTAGAAGAGCCACTGCGTGGGTTATGAAGGCTTGTTTTTTGTCTCTTACAGAAGTGGGAGAAAGTTGCTATCAGACTTAGAAACATGTTCACTGTATTGAATCTTCTGCCAATTGGCTGACTTTCAAATCCTGAGTCTGATGCTATTTGGCTTTTCAAGGAGTGTTCACTGAAATTAGTTGTCATTGATTAATTATATAGGTTTCAATAAGTTCTGGTTGTTTACTTCCAAGCAGGGCTGTGGAATTGTTACTAATGGATTTGACAAGTTAAAACTAGTTCTAGTATTTGTTACCACGGCTATAGAACAATGAGTCTTTTTTCCTGGGTGTGTGGTTATTTTTTATTCTCAGTAGCCAGCAAAAATGGAAAAGTAGAACAAGGGATAGAAAAGAAGACTACCAATTAATCTATAAATGGTAATATCTGTTACTGCTCTTCCATTCAGTTTTCATTAAGTGCCTGCTGGTGTAGGCACTGTGCTAATCACTTTCCACAAAGTTCTCCAACTCTACATAAGAATTTCAAATATTACCAATTCTGTATGGTACAAATTAAGAGTTACTTACTATATGTAAAATACTTAGCATAGTATTTATACAAATGAGAAATATTACTAGTAGCTTTCCAATGAGCTGGCATTCTAAACCCTGTAATTTCACTACAGAATCACATTTTTCATCACCACAATATACTGCCTCTCATAATAAAATTTGTACAAAGTACAATTTAATTTATACAAAACGAAGGTAGATAACAGGACACAGTGAAGAGAAGTGAATGAATGCGCACAGACTGTACCATGACATGCACAAAGACACTGTTCACCGCAGCTGTGTTTAGGGATGGCCCGAAATGGGTGACTAGCTTTTCACTGGATAGTTTTCTGTGATATTTACTTTTTCAACCACATTCCTATATTTCTTTTCTCCAATAAAAAAATGTAGTTAATAAAAAAAATATGTGGAGATCTTTTTACTGAGAAGGTTATGAAGAAACTTTCTGGAGTAGTAATGGAAATGTTCTGTATCTTAATAGCAGTTATGCAGCTAATACATTGATAAAAGTTCATTAAGGTAAGTCCCCAAGATTTGGGCATTTTACTGTAAGTTATATGTTATATGCCACTAAAGGTACTTTAGCACAACACAAAGACATTCTAAAAATTAGCTTTGTCCAAAAAAAAAAAACAAAAAGAAAAAAAGGAAGGCTCATTTTCTATTTTGAAGTCTTTTACATTTTTTCCAAAAGAGTATTGAATCCATTGGTTAAATATATAAGTCGTTACAATGAAAGTGAACTTTGTGAACATTAGGTCTTTTAACGGTTTCGATGATGGTATGTTTGGTTACTTGTTTTATGGTTATTTAAAATTTTATATTTTATGATTATTTTATGGTTTTACATTGGGCTTAATTTTAAGAGGTTTAAATTTTTGTCTTGAGTGTTACTTAGGCTTCTCATACATACTATTTTACTCTTTTTCAACCTTTCACATTGTACCACTGATAGTAGAGAAGCTTTTAATATTTGAGGAGACAGTATTAACCTTCCCGCACGGGGTCCATGTCAGCCAGGCCAGGTCGTGGTGTGGCAGCACACCGCCTCCGCATCACAGGAACGTTTGCATCGTGAACGTTTGCCATCATGAACGTTGTTCCAACAAACGTTTGCCTCTCTGCTGGAAGGGAGGGCTCTGCTCGTCACACTTACCTAGGACCCAGGATGGTCCAGCAGCCATCTGGCATGCTGCTGGTGTTTGCCAGACAGCAGGGGTATTCCTGGGGGTATTGCACCTCTGATAAAATGCTAGAAAGGTGGGGTTGCAAGGAGCATGTGTGGGTATAATGAAGGTGAAGCACTGTGCACAAGGCTTTAGTGACACGGTAAACACTCAGCTGCCTTCTTCACCCAGGATCATCAGTTGTCTCCATGTAGTTGTTTAAAATGTCTCCATGTAGTTCTTTAAGAGGCAAGGACAAAGTCAATGGTTAAATATGCTACTGGGTTACAATCAAGTCATAGCAAAGGAGCTGAGAGAATATGACAGTGTACATTGCATGTCCTGACTGAGTAAGGTGGAAATAAACATTGAGAAGACCAAGCTATGTGTTCAAAAATTAACATATCCAAGGGTGGATTTTTAATAATTTTTAGTTGTGATCTCCATGTAACTGTTTAGATTTTTGCTCAATTGTTTATCAAATCCTACTCCAGCTGTCTTGGGTTTGGGAGATGACAGAGCGGTGGACAAGACAAACAAGTTTTCAATAAGCTTTCTCTGGTGGGACTTAATTCTAGCAGAAGGAAACCAACAATAAACCAGAAAACAAATTCATTAAGTAAATTTCACTGATGAAGAATGATATGAAAGAGACAAAACAGAGTGACCTGTTTGTTGGGTATCCACACCTGTTGAACCAGGGAAACCCTGAATTCTCAGGGGTTTGACTCAGTGACAGTTTAGTTCCCATTCATGGAACGCCTAGCCAGAAGGTCCTAATTGGTGACTCTTCACCTTGTGGTGGTTCAGAAACTCAGGTGTGTTCCAGGGTTCCTTTGCCTACAGCTAAATAGAGGCAAAAATAAAGCGCTTAGGGGATTGTGTGGGATGCTTTAAGGGCCAGGCCTACATGGGACTTATTTTTCAGGGCAGAGCTCAGCCACCTGGGTACGCCTGACCTCAAGTCTGGCTGAGTGCCCAAGAGGAAAAGGAAAGGGTTTGAGTTAAAAGCAGAGTGAGAAGGACAAGGCTGTGTCTATAGCTACAGAAAAATATGCAAAGCAGAGAAAACAGAAATATAAAGGCAGGAGCATGCTAGGCCTATTAGAAGAAGAGGGAGACCAATATAACAGTGTTATGTTTTTATGTTTATATTTCCTTATTTATCCTGAAAGGAAAAGCAGGAGGTTGCTGGCTCAAAGGTCAGGCAATTTATTTACTCTCTGAGCAGTTTGTGTTAATTTGTCATCCCCTGCTTTCTCATGGGGAGAAGCAGTAAGAGCCAGGTGTACCCTGTGGGTGCAGTGGAGTTGTGCACAAAAAGAAACCCCCAAATTATGAAAGTCAGGGTCTGCCTGCCGTTTCTCTGATGAGGTGTGTGTGTTAGAGAGGAAGAGAGAGAGAGAAAGGTCATTTGTTTTGAAATACAAATAAATCCTCTCTGGAAGGAGAAGAGGAAGGCTTCTAGGCTTGTAACTCCTGAAAGGTAAACAAACAAAAAAAAGCCCAAATGCTTCAGGGAGAGATGCCCCTAAATCTCTCCAAAGTTCTCTGTCTTTACAATTGCTATTTAATCATCCTTCACCTCAGGTATAGCACTCTTTGCCCAGAAAGCCCTGACCACGTGGAAATACGAAAATCCCTGTGGAACACAGTGCGTGAGAAGCGAGAACGGAGAAGGGTGAGGTCTGAGAGGCAGACAGGTGACAAGCAACATAGAGCCTTTGGACCTGACTAAAGAGTTTAGAATTTATCCCGAGTACAGTGGTAATTGTTGGAATGGCTGTAAGCTGGAGCACGACATGATCTGACTCAGGTTTTATTGATCACTCTGGTGGCCGGAGAGAAATGGATGGGGAGAGGAGTGAGAGGAGGAGCAAGCAGATCAATAAGGCTGCTCCCGCTGTCATCATGCTCTAGACGATGGTGTCTGGTGTGACAGTGGCCATGATGGAGAGTGACCGAGCAGGGTGCAGTAGAGCTGAGATACTGGATGCTGTGTGGGGTGGGGGTGGGGGAAGAGGGAAGCTGTTCTAATGTTCAGATGCTGGATGGCCTAGGTTTTTGGTTTGAGCCATTGTGATGCCATTTACTCAGAGGGAACAGTTTGGCAAGAATCAAGACAGGGGATTGGGAAGTAGTGAGTTAAAAAGTCTGCTTGAGCATTTTATGTCTGACATGCTATATCAGACAAGTCACCAGCAGGAAACAGATGACACATAAGGAAAAACTCCAGTTGAATATTTATAGAAATGTGAACAGGGTTAATGGACCAAACCCAGCACTCAAGGGCTAGCAACGATGGGAAGCCAGCACTGCCCGTAGGTCTGAAGGGTTGGTGGAGGAGAGCATTACTGGAAACACGTGAGCTGTAGCTATGGGCGAGGACTCGCACGGCAAGAGTTATGGAATTAGGCAGAGGGCAGAGTCACTGACATAACTGCAGCTGAACAAGAAGTGTTTATCTGTCCTCTCCATAATTCTGCTCTTCCATATCTTGCTGGTGCTGTCCTGTGGTGGAGGACAGAGGCCTGAGCGCCCGAGGTGATGTGATTGGTAGACAGCAGGGCACGAAGCAGGGCCGTGCCCCAAGGGAAATGGCTGAGGGGCAAATAGAAGAAACAGCCCCGATGCATCTAAGACTCCTTCCTTTAGAGGGGCAGAAAGATGGCTATGGGTAGAGAAGTTGATTTGGAATGGTCAGCATTTCCAATGGTTTATGTCTCAAGTTGACAGCTACTATTTATCAAGCTCTTACTTTGTCTAAGCACTCCACTAACATTTCCCATGCGTGATCTCATTTCATTTTCAAAACAAAACCATAGGTTAACTATCACTTCACTGGATACAGGTAATGCTGTTTAACTTTCGGGATTTTTTTTGAGAATTGAACGAGACAACTGAAGCACAGTGGAGTGAAGGAATTTGTTTAACATGTAACGTGGCTATTAGGAAGCGGTTCCAAGGATTAAGTCCCAGACGTTTCTATCCCCAGGGCCAATGATAGAAACTGTTACAGCATTATTGCACACAGATCCTCTGAGAGAATCAAATCCTGGAGCCCTGCCATGTTAGGTCACATGATTACTTTTATTAGGACTCTTCCCCCTTTTTCCTTTTTTCACTTTCTTGAAATAAAACAATTCTGACAAGATTTCATCAGAGAAGTTATTCCACATTTTAACGTCCCGGTTTGGGTATTGCTTTTGATTAAAGCTGTTTGCAGACTAGCATATTAGTAACCCACATATTCCCTATACTCCTAAAAGAGTAGATTCACTTTTATCTTGGGAACAAAGCTGGATAGAAAAAGCTTTTTTAACTTTTCTTAATTCATGAAACATTTATCTTCCAGTCAGGTTTTGTTATAGCAGCACAAATGTGATCCGTCAGCATTTCCATTATTTCCCCATATTTCCAGAGCTTTTCAAGAGTGCCTTAGAGATTCCACTTTAAATTAAAACTTGGCATACAGGATTTGAATCAGAAAACTCCATTTTCCTTACTAATTAATCAAATAAGTTAGAAGCTGGCAATTTACAAGAGGACCAAATATAAAACTTTTATTAATACATGAAATATTTTGAGGCAAATTTGCTCATTTAAGTATTAAAAAGATTAACACTCATTATATAAGCATAATGTTATATAACTTTTATACATGATACTAGTTCTGAAATAAAATTAACCATGAAAGTTCCTAAGATAATAATATATGAAAACTAAGTATAACATTTTATACTTCACCTTTTTGGCCTTGTAAGTAATTTATTTCCACTTTGAAGAATTTGGATGATTTGAAGTTCTCAGCGTAATTGATGATGGTGTAAAAGTATCAATTTACTGAAGCAGGATAACGTGGGCGAGGGGGCTTCTGAGAGCATGCCAAAGTGTTTCAACATATTTTTCATGGAATTTAAATTCATGTGCGTAATTCCTTGAGAAAAGGGATTAATAGCATGCGTTAGTTCTTTAAATAACCTTTTGGAATTTAATTTGCTGAATGCAATGATGAGTGCTAATTACAGCCTAATAGTAAAACCTTCCCAAGTTTGTGTAATTCCAAAATATTCCATGAATGTCATATAGCACTAAGGGACATGATGATGACACTCTTATCTTGAATGTCTCTTTTTAGTAATCTTTTCTGTCATTTATCTTCCAGCCTTAAATGATTGAGGACTAAGTAAATACAAGGTAGTGAATGAGAGCAGATGAAGCCCTTTGAGTAAACCTCCTCCTTTTTGGACTGACTTCTCAGCAGCCATATTGGCTCCTTGCTCTTCTAGATAGATACTTGGCAAACTCCCACCTTGAGACATTTGTTTTAGTTTTTCCTTCTTTCTGGAATGCTCTTTCTCCAGATGTCTGCCTGGTTGACTCCCTTACTGGTGTCAGTCTTTGTTCAAAACTTACTTTCTGAATGGGGTCAAACCACATCACTCCACTTGATCATTTGATTTGCCCTGAGCGCCTCAGTCCCAAAACTCAGGATAACCCTTACTCTGTCTGACTTTCATCATTTTCACAATACTTATTATCTTCTAACATGCTGTATGCCTTTTTGAAATGTCTGTTTCCTCCCTTCCTCCTTACAATGTAAGGTTAATGGGGACAAGGTTCTTTGTTTTATTCATTGATATATCCTAAGCGCCTAGGATTGCACCTGATGTATATTAATTGCTCAAAAGTAACTTGTTGGATGAATACATCATCTAATTAAATTTGAATTTCAGACCATAACAAGAATCTATCAACAATATTCCAGATATGTTTGCCCCTGGTTCTTCTACAGAATTTGAATAATTTTTCTCAGATAGTAAAGAATGCCCTTTGAACATTGGTGTTAAAATGAAAACTACCCCCCACCTCCCCAATTTAAATCCCCTTTGCAATGTGTTATGGGCCATTTTTCCTGGAATCATTCAAACTGAAGCTTGGAAATTTTTATAGTTAATTTTAGCTTTATATAGAAAAGGTGAACTGAATGGGTAGATGTGAAGTATAGTTTTTACAAAACAAATGCTTATTTTGTGTTAAAAATACTACTGTATGTGTTTAATAATGTGTTTTATACTATAACGATTTTAATGCCAAACTTTGAAAATTCAGGAATTAAAAAATGATCTTAAAACTGAAAAAAAAGGGGAAAGAAAAAAGAAGCCCACACCCCCAGCAGTTGCAGAAACCACAGGCTTCCCTCCTTGGCCCCTTGGCATGACAACAAGACTAACTGCAGAACGGAGTCACCTGGCGAGACCAGCCCAGGGCTGCAGACGCCGGGGCACAGGGCTGCAGAGGCCGGGGCACAGAACTTCAGCGCAGCTGCCAGCCCAGGTGGCACGCTCACTAGCACAGCCCTGTCTGATTCTGAAAGTAGCTGATATCAAAAGCTAACATTTTCTCTCAGGAGAATATATTAATTTGATTATTGGACTAAAGCATGAAATTAATTGTCCTTCAGTTGCTTTACACACACAGAATGGAATTTATTTGGTTTCATTTCTGCTTTGTCTTCCCAGGGTCAATGTGAGCAGTCACTTTATGGTCACATGCATTCCATCAATGACGCCACCTTCAATCCTAGGGTGAGTTCAGGTCTCTCAATAATTTTTCTTAACTCTTCATACTCTTTGTATACACAAATTTATTTTAATGAAATAAAATCCCAGGGGGAAAGGTAAGTTGACAGATTGAGTAGGAGAATAAATCTGGGGATTAATTATGACAATGGAAGAAACATAGAGATAGTGTAGGGTTGCAGAAGTTCAAAACACAAACACATACAACATGCAGTGGTAGAAACAATGAGCAATTCACCTATTGTACTCAACTCCACTGAAGCACATTTTTTAAGGCCTCTTGTCTAATTCGGACTTTAGGAAAGTAAGTTGACACACAATGGTAAATATTAATGCAGAAGCATGAAACTAACAAAAGTGCTTGAAAGGAAACCCAAAAATAAACACCGTTGAAGAAACAGGGACTTTCTTCTGGTAGGAGCACAGCAAGTCTGAATGGACAGCTTTATAATTCCTTATGGAAAGGTTTGAAATATTTCTTTCTTCATCTAAACTGATGGCATACCAGTGTTTTTCCGCAGCTGGAGACATTGAGATCTCAGGACTATTTCTCACACGATGAAAATTGTTAAACATTGCTTTGTGTGGCTGAGCTAATTGGGGTTATCTTTAAAAGGGTTCAGATGGTAATCACGGAAGGATGATTTAAGTTTGTTCTTTTTCAGATGAAAGCAATTTGACAAGATAGATGACCTCTCAAGTCCTTTCAAACTCTATGATTTAATTATATCTAACATTTTAATTTGTCTCTAAGTTCCCAGTAGAGTGTGCATCTTAATTCCATGTCCCTCTTCAATTAGCTAAAGAAATCTGATAGATTCCCTTTACTTAATTTCAAAATGAGAGCATAGTCAACATTCTGTTACTTTCATGCTATTGTTATTTTTTAAGGAAGAGGGAAAACACTTACTAACATTTTTTTCTACTAAAAGAAGGTCGTTTTTCCACCTGAAATTATGCCAGTGTCTCTGTCAACCCTGGAATGTTAATGATGAGCTCAACCACAATTCTCTTCTAACAGAGGCATCTTAGTGAGGGATTTCCATGTGACTGACTCTATTGAGTCAATATATTATGGGTTAGCTCTAGATACCAAGCAAGATGATAAAGCCATATAATGAACCCATATAATTTGGGCATTTATGTAAAGTGGCTTACAACTTTAAGTACCCTCGGAAAACTAAATGGAAGCTAAAATGAAGTAAACTAATTTTTTTTAAGTTAGGTATTTGAGTTGGTAAGCAGTATCATAGCTGAAAGGCACACCATTTAGCATCCCAAATAGTAAAATTTAATAACTATGGAAATAGCCAAATTAGATTTATTGAATCAGCAATCAAGGGAGACACACATTAATTATACATGTTTCCAAGGCAAGATGATGAATATGAGGTCCAGGTGTCCAGCATCGAAGTGGCTAAAACGCTGTTGTTTACACACTTTGTTCCCACCGAAATGACGATCCCATCACAGTTCTAACCCAGCCTAGCAGGGCCACCCTGAGTTTTCCCATCAATGTCTCTCTTCTGTGCTGTAAATATTTAATAACTATTAAGGAAATGATATTTTGTTACATAAGTGACACTCCTAAGTGAAATTTATGCTCACTGTGTCAGTTGATTTGAAAACATTTATTTCACAAACCTGCTGAGGAATTATCAAGAGATCAGGAGGCAGCAGTTACTGAAAGAACGCAAAGACCTGCGGGGATTTCTGGAGGATGTGGCAGTGTGACACATTTCACGTTCAAACTATCAAAGTTTTGATAATAAATGCATTATAAGGTACATATATATCAGGCAGCAATTTGAATTGCTTAGTATTAGACTTGCTAATTTTTAGACGTCTTTGGGTTTTACATTTAGGTTACATTAGATAAAAATGCATTTAACTATATAAACACAATTTTAGGAGAATTCTACAATTCCAGATATGTAATCAGAAGTCACAAATGTAAAATTCAGTGTTATCTAGCTAGCAACCAAGAATCACAGATACACATTACAATATGCAACATTTTATGTATGGTCCTGAAAAGCTATGTAAATTTAATTTAGTTTTTATGTTATGTAGTATCAGAGCTCCGCTGCCTTTATTTCTTACTGATATTTCTAGAAGAAGTAGATAATCATTTAAAACCTCTTTTTAAAGTAATTTGTTAATGAAACACTTTTTAGTTTTTAAAAATCTTTTATTGTTGTTCCATTGCAGTTGTCCCTGTTTTCTCCCATTACTCTCCCTGCCCTACCCAGCCCTACCTCCCACATTCAGTCCTCCCCCCATTGTCTTGGTCTGAGGGTCCTTTGTACATGTTCCTTGACTAAACCCTTCCCCTTCTTTCCCCCGTTTCCCCCCCACCCCTTTTTAAGGAACCATGTGTACTTTTTACTAAGTCCACTTGGTAAAGCAAAATAAAAAATAAAGTCGACAAGAATTGATGGAAATATGTTTATAGATATAGACAATTCAATGTAAGTTAAAAGAAAAAAAGCTATGTAAAAATGCATGGCATGAAAATGAGCAGGGTATAGCTATCAGAGAGAGCCTCCCCGTTTTCGATTTCCCAGGAAGTTGACCCTTAGTCTGACCAGGGTGGAGATCAGACTTTCTAGTAGCTGTTGTTGGTTTTCACCTAGAGGGATGGCATGGTGGGTGGGTGTTCTTATCTCTCCGGGGACATTCACAACTGTGCTAAGAGTCACATAGCCAGAATGGCTATGCTGTACATGCCTGGTGAAATCAGAAGCAAACTGAAATCAACTCTCTTAGTCTCTTTATCTTTCCTTGAGATTATTTACCTCCTTCACATACATTTCAGCTAGGAATTTAATCTCAGCTCATTAATTGTTTAACAACATTAGAAGACTGTGAGGTAATTCTGGAAGTTCCAAGGTTCTGATCAGCTCATGAAAAAGGATGCTTTAGAATGACCTCAAGTCCTATTCTCAGTTCATCTAGTTGACCTGTTATATTAATTCAGAGATTGTTATAATAATTTTTAAATGTAGAGATACATATACCTTTATTGCAACTGGTTATATAAAATATGGATGTTCTGATTCCAAAATGGAAAATCAATCTATATTGTTTGGCCTGTGCCAGAGCAGATTAAAAAATGCTAGAAGAAAGTATACTATCAAATTGTTATTTAATTTAATTAACTTTAAATTTATGATTCTGAAGTACAAATGACCAGTCACTATTACTCAAGATTTAAACTGTATTTCTCTAGTGTATTCACTTAGATTGGTTTAATGCCTTCTCCTTAAATACTCTAACTTCCCTTTCATCCACAAACTCTCCTCCTAGATCTTCAATTTATTCTTTAAGGAGAAACCAGAAGCCATCAGAGAAGAAATCTCACCTCTTTCTGCTACGTATCTAAATGTGCAGGCATCTCCAGGATCTTCTGTGTGACCTTCCAGTCCTCACGGGAGAAGTGTTACCAGCTCCTAAGGGACTGGAACATTTCAGGTTGCACCGTCAATCCCATTTTTCTTTCACAGTCCTCATTGCGTGTTCAGTTATTCCTTGTTCTTACCCTTCTACAGGATTATTTTCATCTGTCTGTAAGTGTGCTCCAAAGTTTTCTGTATTTGGACATTTGACATTCCATCTTTCAATCACCTGAAGGTGACGGGTCAGGGGAAAAGCCTGAGGCGCTCCTGAGAGAGAACGTGTGCCTAATTTACTAAGTTTTATTTGGCTGTATCTGGTTTCCCACTTCATCTTTCTATTAAGTTTTATATTTCTAGTACTACATTCATTATTTGTAGCATTTCTATTGACTCTTTTCAAATTTGCCTGCCCTTGTTTTATTTGCGTGCAGATACATATTAATTTTTTTAAACTTTTAATCTACACTCTGAATTTTGAGTAGTGTTACTTCTGTATGATCTTATTCCTCTAGAAATTTCCAGTACCACTTTCTTCTCAAAATATCATACGGAACTCCAAGTCAACACCACCACTGAAATTGCTCTACATTTTCATCCCGTTGTAGCCAGTGACCCTTCCTCCATCACTATCAGACTTGACATTCATAATCATCTAAAACATCCTTCTTGAATCCCGAGAAGTAAAATTTCCGTGGTCACTGTTTCTTGAACTACTGTGCTGGATTCTTCTTTACCACTTGACGGCTACATATTAACCAGTATCAAGAGTCAGTCTGAAATCCTGTTCTCTAGCAAACTTTCTTCTTATGTCGTCTCATTCAACCTGTCACTTTTAACTCCATCTACACGTGATGATGTCAAAGTAAACCCCACTCTGATCTTCAGATTCCCTACTAGCTATTTTGCATCTTAGCCTAAATTGGTGTATCTCATTTTAATATGCTAAATATAGAACTCTGGCTTTTCTTCCATGCTAACAAGCTATTTTCTCCACCTGTCATCTTAGTCAATGTTACCCACTTGACTGCAATGCAGAAGTTATAGTTGATGATTGTTTTGGGACATCTTGTTTGCTTAGTTTACTAAACTAAAAAATCTCTTCACATTGGAATGCAGTGACAAAGAATGACAAAAGGGGCATTTTAAATCATGTGTACTCAATACCTCCAGCATACACTATCGTTTAATTTATATATTGACTGTTCAGAAAAGGTGATGAATGAATGCAAAGTTCTGAACAAATGAAAACATAAGGATTTCATTACACTTTTGTATCATTATATCTTATAACACCTTTATCGACCTTCCATATTCTGTGGATATTGAACTGCAAGCTAAAATCATTTCATTCTCAGGATACATTAGTTGCTCCTTAGAAAGTTTTATAGCATTATAGTGTGCCCTGACTTTGGAGCACTGGAAAATTACCCAATTTCAGTTATACTTGTCTCCTCCCAGCACCCTATGGATCCTGACTTTGCCATTTACAAGATATATTATCTTGAGGAAATCATTCAGTTCTTCTGTAACAATGAGAAATAGACAGTGAGTATTAGATAATACATGTCATGTATTTAACTTCGTGCCTGGCGGCTAGATAATACTATTCCTACCATTTCTATAATTGCCATTCCTATTATTGTTGTTATTAACATCACTATCATTAGGAGGCTTTTTTAAAAAAACAAACATTTGTATTCTAATAAGTAGAAATTAATAACACACACACAAATGAGTGCTTTATTCCCATGTCATTTCATGTAATATCAATTTGATAAACAGTTGCAGAACATATTTTGCCCTTTCACAAAGATAACAAAGTGAAATTGTCAAACTATACTAAATTAGAAATTATGTAATTTCATTAAACTTGGGCTAAATCCTATGAAAAATGGATATAAGCCATAGTTGTTGTGTTTTGTCCTTTTTGCATTAGACTATACCATTTAATAATTAGGTAATTTAGAGTTTTAAATTTTATCTGGATAGGTCAATTGCTTTTTCTACATCACTAGCATATGAACATGAAATAATGTGTGTTATCTTTTCTTAAAATCACAAATAAACAAGTACCTACAATTGCCTGCCTAGAAAAGTTATCCTCACTCTATTTTAGCAAAGGAATCCGAATTTCTGATTGTTTTGAATTTTGTTTGTGGTTCAGTCTCAAGCAGGAAGTACTTAATATTACTCTCTGGCCACTTCGTATAGAGCAATACAAACGACGCTGAGGTCATGCAGCTATTGATCCTCTGAAGGACAAGTGATGTCAGGCAGTGCTTATACACCAAAAAAATTTCAATTTTGTTTACTTCTTCAGCAATCCTGCTGGATGTCAACTACCGTTCCACTGCACCAGTATTGATATTTGATGTCAGCTCTTAATCATTGTTGCACCTAGATAATGCATGAGTCAAAACTTTTAGATATGTGGTAAAAAAAAACAAAACACCAAAGCAGGTTCTATTTGAGGAAGTTGGAAATGACATCAGAATAAAAAAATTAAGGGGCATGTAGCATGCTAATTTTACTTTACATAATATTTGAATTAGTTCAATGTTCCTACATATCTAAAAATCAATTATATCTTTTAAACTAATCTCGTACTACAATATCCTTAAACTAATCTTTTGTGAAATAACTTTTCCTTAACATAAAACAATTTCTGAGAGAAAAATTAAAGAGAAAAAAAGAAAAAAGAATTTGTACAAACAAAAAATAAATAATTAGAAATTTTTAGATGTAATAAATATTGATAAAGGCCTTTTCTCTTTATTTCTACTTTGTTTCATCCTTGTAACACTATAAATGAAAAAGAATAGTACATTTAAGATTTTATCACCCTGTCCCCAAAATTTAACCTTCAGTAATTTCTACTGTTACATAAAGATAAATTCAATCATTTGTAATTTTCTTGATGGTTCCAGGAAAATTAGAAGCAACATGATTATGTCATATTTCTTGACACTTCCTCTTTGACTATAAAACTAATCATTTGTTTTTGTATGTACACAGCCTTTGAATGACAATCTTTTGGTCATACATGAAAAATTCAGTAATGGCCTCTAACTTAGCAAATTTTTTAAGATTCTATTTCTTCATTTCTAGAGAGAGAAAGAGAAAGAGAGGGAGAGAAACATTGATTTGATCAATCAGTTGCCTCTGGCACCCACCTCCCCACAACGGGCTACAGTGGCTGCAACCCAGGCATGTGCCCCGACGGGGAATCGACCCGACAACCTTTCAGTTCCCAGACTGGCACTCAACTCACTGAGCCACACCAGCCAGGGATAATTTAGCAAATCTTGACTGAATGCCTACTGTGTCTCAGGACCTGTTCTAAATCTTGAGAGTACAGCAATGAACAATATCAAGTCCTGTCCATATGGACTTTATATTCTGGTAAGAACCAGAGACAATAAACAAGTAAACAGATGAATAGTCTCAATAATAATAAATATTACACAACCAGATTAATTAGAGTAAAAAGAGTAATGAGGTAAAAGTTGGGTCTTAGAATGGTCAGGGAGGAGCTTTGGGAGAAAGATATTCAAAGAAACCATGCAATGATCTTAAAGAAAAATTCAAACAGAGGCAGTGGCAAAGACAAAGTTCCTGGGGTGGTAAGAGTGTGGCATGATGGGGTAACAGGACACAGGGAGCAAGCTAGGATTACATTAAGCAAATGAAACACTTTCCATGTGGAGATACCTGTTAACCTAGATTGTTAGTGGTTAAAACGTGGGATGGTTGAGGTCATGTTAGAGTAACTCCAGAGCATGATCTGTGGCTTCACAAAGGTTTATTTGTTAAAAAAATAAATAAATAAATGCCCCACTATGGGCAGTATAATAGATTCTTTTGGCTGACTAATACCTTAACTTTTTTTTTTTAATCCCATAGCTCTTGGCATAGGTCTGGGTACAGAAAGTAATGGATTGATTAGGAAATATCAGGAAGTCGCAGAATGCAAGGGCTATGTAAAAGAAGACGTAATTAAAATTAAGATAATGTTTGCTGTGACAGGATTAAATTTATTTTATACTATTGATCTTAAAATATTATTTTAAAGTTTAGTACACTTTGCAGACTTCCCATGTTTATTCTGAGCATATAACTGCCAAAAATAGTTCAAAATATATTTACTACTTTTATAGAAAACAATGTGACTGTTCAGATTATTTGGCCATTTAAGTAAGTGGTCTCCCAAAACAACTGTCTCATTTGAACAGTTTCAAAGGACAGAACATGTTCTAAATATCATAATAATCAATATAAAATTATACCTTTTTCTCTAGTCATAATTAATTGTAGTCAGCCTAGACTTGCACATGATGCAAAAAGTTTGGAAAACTACATGTATGATAACAGCATGAGTTTGTAAGAGATTGTTTTACACGTAGGTAATAAGTATAACGTACCATCCATTATCCCGAGCCACATAATTAGAGCACAAAGAATTGTCACACCAATTTACTCAAAAGCGTAATTACAAGATAACTTGATTATCCCCTTTAATGTAATTTTCCCCACTTAATTGCGTATTCCTGGGTGAATGTGACCCTCTGAATCCTTACCTCAAGAAGTGACTGCTCATTAACATGCAAAACTACAGGCAGGGCCAAAGTATCTGCCCTTCCTCTTCAGAAGTTTAATTTGTATACTCAGAGTGGCCCCGCAGGGAAAATGTTTTAAAAGTTATGTCTCCCCACAAATGGTGGGGAATTTCCTGTGGCAGATTTATCAATGGCCTTGGGGCCCAGTATGTCAATTACCACCACGTTCTGCCTCTCATCCCACCCCAATTTAATAGCAATTATCAAAAAACTCAAGTTTTCTAGCTAAGGAAATTTAAGCTGCTGTATTTAGATTACATTCAGAAACCTAGCTTATTCCATTTTTCTAAAAGTATTCAAGTTTTCATCTTATTTATTTCAAGAATTTCATATATCCCTTGACTTGACTCGGGTGGTAGGGAAGCAAAAGAACCTTTTGTTTCTGACTTTAAATGCTGGTTGCAGCTACACCTTGGACTGCATGTGAGCTAGGGAAAATTCAGACCCCAAAGATGGGGACTGGTATCGGAATTGAACAAAGATGTTCAAAATTTCTCTCCTTAGGCGGAGGGGTAGAATTTTTTCTTAGAAATAGATGGTTTTCAATTTACATATCCACATACACAATTACAAAAGAAACCAAATCATTAAATTATGGATGGCTTCCCTATTATGTTATGTTTAGCATAGCTGAAATTGGCAAAAACAGACTGCGCCCTTCGGGGATTGTAACATTTCATTCTCCAAAGAGATTTCTGTGGCAACAATTAATATCGTCAAGAAAATATGATTGTTTCTCTAGTGAAAAAAATAGTTTTTTAAAAATTCTGTGCCAACAGAAGCACAGCCTAGTAAAGCACCAGTTCTTAAAAAAGCTATGAATTTTAGTTAAATATATATATAGCTTAATCCTCTAATCTATTTTTATGATTCAAATATAAATTTGAGAATATTTCATCTAATCACTTCAATATAGCTACAGCCAAATATAGCCAAACTTGAACCTCAGTAATGTAAGTAAACATTATGATGACACAAACCTATGCATAAATTACCAGTGTCATGTATATCAAACTACCCTGATTTTATGCAACTGCACTTATGTACATATTAAAAGAAAATAAATTTATTGCAGGTTATCCCAGCAATTTTATTACAGTGAACACTATATTAATCAATAGTAATTGGCCACTTTAAAAAAGACTTCTATCAAATAGAGTAATACCTTAGGTTGCTATCACAATAAATAAAACAGATTTAACAATCTGTGTGGATCTACATGTAATATCTTCTGCAAAGATTGGAGAGCAGAAAGACAAAGAAAAATAGGACTATAATTAAGAACAATTATTAAGGTGTTGTTGCTGCCTTTGCTAGATTGTTTTATTTCATCCTAAAAGGTAAAAATATATACATATTTTTAAAGTTCTAGCTAAGCACTATAGAAATGATGATTTTGAAATTACTAGAAATATGAATTTGTATCTTGTTTATAATAAGCACTCCATAAATATTTGTGGAACTGATTTAGATAAATTTTAAAAAATCATAACTTTTCCCAACCAGGAAAGAAACAGATTGGACTGGCTATTTCGGGACATATACCTATGTCAGCTGCTAAGGCGGGCATTCAGATTCCGAGCCCCTCACTGACCTCTAGTCACTGGCTTAGGAGACTAGTGCTTCTGGGATTTTCCTTTGCTGCCCTGCCCCCTTCATCACTCTGGGAATACAAAAGGACTGATTTTTTTCCCCTGCTAAAGGACAACAGATTAATGAGTATAACTGTCTGCATCATTAACATTGTCATCCCTGGTACACTATCTAAAGTGCAGTAGCAATTGTGGCTAGCTTCTGCTCTTCAGGGAGTCCTGTGATCTCCAGTTCTTTAATGTAAATGAATGCAAAAGCTGCTCCAACAGTATCACAAGCTGTTTACTGCAACACCAAACAGAATGTTCTGTGCCTTGATTTGGTAAATGGAAAGAGCAGAGCAGCAGTGTGCTGGGTCCCAAGTTACCAAACAGAATATTGGTCCAGCCAGGGGTGAAGGGTGTTGGGAAAGAAAACTCTCTGTGTATTTTCAAGTGTGTTGAAAAGGAGATTCACCTACATCTGTTTTATTCTCATGTATAAATTATTTGTCCTGTGAAGTCACAGGACAATACATTTCATTTCACTTAGGTTTACACATTAGTTTGAACAAGGTGATGCTATAGTGCAGTAAGGTCTGGGATCATGTCTTATTCATTTCTGAATTGCATCTTTCCTGTCCTCTCTAGCCCTCCCCACACACCAGGCAGTAGGCCATTCTAACAGGGAATGCTTGTCTGGTCAGTATTTAAAGAATGATAAATAATTTTATGGAGTCCTTAAAAAACAGAGTTTCATCGTCTTTTAAAATCACACACAAATTTTTAAGCTCCGCTCACCATAACAAAAGGAAGTAGACTAGTGGAGGGATGGAAACGTCCTACTCTAGAAAATGGATGAGTTACAGCAGCTTGATGAAATGGGTCAAGGGAAGTTTTTCAGTAGAAAAACTAGTTTTTAAAGAATTTGAATGTCCTTTAATTCTCAAGTTGGATTGCCCATTTTTGTGGGTTGTTTTAGGAAATGAGATCATTAGTGCAGCCCCAGCTGGTGTGGCTCAGTGGATTGAGTGCCAACCTGTGAATCAAAAGGTCGCCAGTTCAATTCCCAGTCAGGGCACACACCTGGGTTTCAGGCCAGGTCCCCACTGGGAGACACAAGAGGCAACCACACATTGATGTTTCTCCCCCTGTCTCCCTTCCTTCCCCTCTCTCTAAAAATCAATCAATCAATAAAAATCTTTAAAAAATATCATCATGCCCTGGCTGGTGTAGCTCAGTGGATTGAGTGCAGGCTGGAAACCAAAGTGTCCCAGGTTCGATTCCCAGCCAGGGTACATGCCTGGGTTGCAGGCTATAACCCCCAGCAACCGCACATTGATGTTTCTCTCTCTCTCTTTATCTCCCTCCCTTCCCTCTCTAAAAATAAGTAAATAAAATCTTTAAAAAATATATCATCATGTCAGGCTTCATTCAAATATAAATGTATAAGATGTGCATGCCTTATTTAAAAATGATTGTTTAGGAAAAAATAAGTTGATGTGCAGAGGCAAAGATCTCAAGTGATAAACATTTTAGGAAAATACCTGCTCTGTGCGTGTCTCTGTGCGTGTGTGTATGAATTATTCAGTTGGGTGACTACTTTAATTGTGCACTTGCATCGTTATAATTGCTTAAAGACTGGTGGGAAGTCTATTGGCATGTTTCAGTTAAATCTGGTATTTCCCAGTTTAACAGGGAAAGTGACAAAAGAATGATAAAACTGCAGTCTGTACTTAGACTGTCATCTGGTCACGTCCACTAACGAGCCGCGTCCTCACCCTCCCTCTCCCCTAACATCCATTATATTCACCCTCAACTTCTGCTAGTTCCAAGGTCACTGTGTCAAAATCAAATAATAATGTGCCCCGAAATCAAGTGTGAAAACCTGGACTGAAAACCTTCCACTTTATGTACATGTGAGTTTATTGGCATCCCTTCGTTCATCTGATGGATTTGAAGCCAGCTTAAGTTCCAGGGGCCTCTGATCTCGGTCTCCCGCTTCCTGACCCGGCGTCTTCCCCTTCCGCACGGTGGTCCCCACAAACCTGGCTGCTTCTGACTCAAAGGCCGTCTGCCTAGTGAGCCCCCGCCCTGCCAGGCTATTTGCATTTCAGCATTCCTTCTGCCAGATATTCCTGCTTTACACTTTGTTTATTCTCTGTACCCAATGTCACCTATTTTACTGATTTACTTTATTTATTGTATGATTCCTCCCACTGGTGTACGAGTTCCATGTCACCGGGACTTCTGTTTTGTTCACTCCCACATTTTCACCCCTCAAATCAGTGCCCACTGCTAGGTAGTCGGCTCAATCAATGTAAAGATTTTCCCTTGGTCCAGTTTGCCTGTTTTCTAACTCTTGGTTAGTCTTACAGCACTAACTAGAAAACCACAGGAAAGCAACATTCGCTTGTTTTTCAGGGCCTCAGACACAATTCTGCGCTCAATAGTACCTGCTTAACTCACTGAGATGACTGGCCTTCAAACATTCTTTTTAATGTATCAATATTTATGTTCAAGATACATAAGAGTGTTTTACATCATATATAAAATTCACATTTCTCAGTGTGAGCTCCAGAAACTCTTCAGAATTTTTACACATTGTTAACCTCCTCATGAATTCACCATATTCCCCACAGTGAGATATGTTAATTTCTGCTTTTGTGCTCTATCATCTTGCCATTTTTTAAGATTCTCACCAGAGGGTATGTGTTTTTTATTGCTTTTAGAGAGGGAGGAAAGGGGAGAGAGACCAAGAGAAACATCGATGTGGGAGAGAAACCTTGATTGGTTGCTGCCCCTATGCACCCCAACTGGGGATCAAACCCACAACCTAGGTATGTGCCTTGACCGGGAATTGAACCCACAACCGTTTGGTGTATGGAATTATGCTCCAACCAAGCCACCTGGCCAGGGTGCATTGTGCCATTTTTTAATACCAATGTTGCCTTCCTGCCTTCTCTTCACTGGTATCTGTTTGTAATCTTAGTCCATTTAAAGGTTATTTCTAGAAACCTGCTTACCTTTAATGGACACATCCTAGGGCTGCATTCCTAGAAGAAACCCCTGATCTCCAGGCTTAATTGAGGTGTTCCACTTTTAATGTAAACAACCCTGTACCTACTTCCAGCATTTAACTTTGTAGTAATTGCTTGATCATGGCTCTACCTTCAGCAATTAGCTATAGGTTTCTTTTGAATTTATATCCATTATATCTCTTGCATTTGGCCCCCAGCCAGGGACATAGTACAGCCCAGTAAATATTTGTTCCTTTATATACATTCATTTTCTTCATCTATTTCTAATTATTCTTCTGCCTTATGAATTTAAATACCTGCTTGTTCAATTTGTCCTTTGCTAATACATATTTGTCGATATTTTGCTAAAGTACTATTAGTTCTTTCAGGGTGTTCTGCCTTAATGACAGAGCCTGCTCCTCAAGCACTGAAGTGCTCCTTCATTGGCTTCCACTCTCGGGAGCATCTAAGTCAGGGCATGCAAAATATTTTCCTTGTTAAGAGCTTAAGGGCTTGGATACTTAATTCAGTTCGACTGGGTTTGAATCCTGGATCTGTTTGACTAACAAAATGACTTTGGGCAAGCTTTATAACATTACAAGTCTTGTTTTTCTCATCTGAATAGTAATGCAGTGTAATGTAGCCATAAAGATGAGGGTTAAATGAGATAATAAATATAAATCACTTTGAACAAGTCACTGCGACTATGTAGTGTAGTGTCATGTTCCATAGATGGTAAGTAATTATTTCTGAGATGTCCAGCTTCCACATACTTGGGGCATGACTAGGATATAAATTATTAATGCCTAACAGATTGACAGTGGCATCGGGAAGAAGTATGTGCTGACATCAGCAATTCGGTCCACAACTTTCCAATGCTCGGTGTTCCCTTCTTCTTTAGCCTTGAGCACTCCCAAATTTTACCTTCTATTTCCGTTCTAATTCCATAATTTCTTTGCCTTATTTGTGCCATTAGAGTACCGTGGAAATGGTGTAATGAGCTCATGCTTAATGCTGCACAGACCCGTCCTAAGAGACACACTAATGTATCAGTATACTAAAAATGTTTGAAATACTAATTTTTCTCCTAATGAGCCTAAACATTTTATTATAGTTATACCTTAATACCAAGTTGCAGGTCATTACCTTCACATATTGAAAGCAGCTGATATTTTAGGGCTTAATGTTTCTGCCATTTGCTTGATGAACCCTCTTCCTTGCCCATTTTACATAGTAGAATTTTAAGTTATGAAAATTAGATCACTTGACAGGTAGTGTGTATGATGTTTTGATTTCATTATTTATTTATTAAAATATCTTTGCTGATTATAACAATTAATATGTGATAATCCCATTAAATTTGAATTTTGAAAATGCTAAATAGGGCAAATTTTAAAAAATGATGTATTCTACCACCTAAAGATAATCATTTCTGATTTAGTTCCTACCACTCTGATTTTCAACATGTCTTCTGTGTGCGCATCAGACAGTGTAAACAACTGTTTGCTCCTTCTTTCATTGGACCGCATGTGTGTGGTTACCCTTGCATTAACAATTTTTGGAAATGTCATTATAATAGTTAAAATAGTAGTTCAGTTACAGGTCTATTTACCCATTCATTGAGAATTATTTTCTTATATTTCTACTGCTCCATCTTAAAAATATTGTGAGAACCATCTTTGTGACAAATATTGATCTGAGTTTATGACTTACTTAAATGTATACTAATGGGGACATATATTTAATATAGTTACACTTTCGTGATGTATTGTGCTACATGTGTCTAAAATAGAATATGTTTGTTAAAATCCCAGACTCTGAAGTCAGCCAGGCTTACGTGTTAATGCTCACTCCAAATCGACCTGCCTAGGTAACTTTAGGAAAGTCACTTGACCTCCTTAAATCTGTTTCCTCATCTGTGAAATGGGATGATTGTACATAATGAAATATCTCTAAAAAATGTTTTCTTTAAAATCTACCTTTCTTCATTTAGGTTTAGCATCTAAAAATCACTAACCATTGTTTTTCTTACTTAACAAGTTTTAGATAAATAAGTTGCTTTTCCCCAGGTGGTCAAATAATCCCTTTCCCACACTCTCCATCTCCAGACTCTCAAAGCTCCCACCATGCTGTCAACACTAGCAGTATTCTAACATCTTCTCAGGCCCTGTGGGAAGAAATTGATCAGCAGATGGCCTTCCATTTTGCATGAGGGAGGAGGAGGAGGGATATTGGGTCCTGGGGATATTCCAAGTTTTTTGTTCTGTATTCTCTGTGTCTTCTATCTCTTCCTTTCTATTCTAAATGATTCAGAAACAGGGTTAGAACTAATATTTACCTCAAGACTGCTATAGAAGGACTTAGACTAAAATAAAACTTCTAGGTGAGCTCCAGCAAGGCTTTCCTCATCTGTTGGTTTAACAAGTGTTTCCGAAGTCTGCTCTGCTCCAGACACTGCCCTGGGCACCGCATGGGCCTTGGGGGCTAACTGGAGGTGGAGCGAAGCTGTGCTTTCACTACCAGAAAGGCTCTTGGTTATCAAATCTGAACACAAACATTTCTGTATCACTTCCTAGGTTATTATATTCATTTTATCTAATGCATACTTTGCCATAGCTTCTAACTATCTTAGGAAATGGAAAAAAATCTGGCTAAATGATGCTATTCAAAATTATTTAAAATAATATCTACTCTTTTATTAATAAAACATTTAGCACAGTACTTGGTTCATTGAAAGCACTTTATAAATATTGACTGTTATTTTAATATTATCAAACAGTTATACATTGGTCATTTAACAGCAGTAAAAGTTAAATGCAAAAATATTGAAAGTATTTAAATGCATATTTTTTACTCTGAAAGTGATTGAACTATTTTTAAGTATATTTCCTCAGATTTTAATATTCAGTGGTATAAAACATGCTTTAAGATTACATTTAGTTTTTATTATTCAGACAAGGAAAGTACATCAAGTCCACAACCTGCCTTTGGTGTAAAGTGCATCCAAATTAAATTCTGATTATATTTATTCTGTTCTCAGAATAGAAAAAAAGGATTCACTTTCTTTTTTACTTTTGAAAGATGTTTGAAAGCCCTTATATCTGGAAAGACTTCTAATTTCTAACATTAATATTCTCTGTTACTCCTGAGAACTTTTCTTTTCTGAAACTTAAATTCACTGATTCCTCACAATTCTTACAATGCATGTTTACATATTTGAAAGCATTCCAAGTTCTCCATGTTCCTTTTAAGCCATAAAGAAAATTAAACATCCCATTTATTAAATTGGGGACAAGGGTGTTGTATTTTTTGCCTGTGGCTACAGTTACAGAATTTTACTACTAATGGCATTTGTTGCATTACTGGTGTGTTTAGGGAAAGACAAAGTCCACTTGGAGTGCAATCCAAGGTACACATTTTTGAAAGAAGGAGTAGAAATCAAGGAGTAAATGAGAAAATTTGTGTGTGCTAGTTGAAAATGATAAGAAGGAAAATTGTACAATAATCAAGTTATTATCTTCAACATTTTAGAATATTTAGAAAGAATACAAGTATGATTTTGATTTGACATTAAAAATTTAAGTAGAGCTGAAAGAAATACTATACATTGAATGGAAGCAGTATAATGACTTATCATAAACTTTATTTAGGAGCCTAATGTGGCCAGTACTCGTATGTAATTGGTTAGTGGACATAGAAATTAAATGACAAAATGATGAGAATGAATGTAGCTCATGAGTTGCTGGAGAACAGAAGCCCCTCTGGCCCATCACTGTATCCCGGTCCCAGACATGAGGTGGATGCTCAGCACACATGTGAGGAGCCAGCCTGAGGGGCGTACACAGACCTTGAGCTGGGAACGGATGTGCCCATGCTGATACTCCCATATCGGGAAAGTAGCCATTCCTGTCTCCGTAACACTTGAGTCCACTCACTCTTCCTTTCATTTTCCATCTCTTTTATCCAGGCCCCTTTGTCCTTATCTTATTACGGATGACCCCAAAGCCCCAAGGACTTCCAGTCATTTTGTCTCACAGACCACAGGAGACACTGTTTCCTTGCCTTCAGTGTTACCTGGCCCTAGCGATCCTATCTTCTATGATTCAAAGCTCTTCTGGCCTTATGTTCATTTGTTTTCCAACCTGTGTTTTTATTTTTAAAGGATCAGGATTTACTAATTACAGCACATAAAGTGAGATGCCCTCTTAGTGCAATGTGTTCATGCGTGTAGTTTTTTTGTGTAGATGACAGGGTAGGGCACAAGAAGGTTTACAGTTGTGAGTATGTGGAACACAGAGTTTATTCTTGTATTATTATTTATTTATTATTGTGTTATTTTCCATATGTACAATTGTGAACCTACTTTTGCCCAATCCTTTGTACTTGGTATGTGTATGTGTACATAAATAAGTTACTAGGGTGTGTGCATTTTAGTTTGATTACATCTTCTAATGTAATTAATTAAAAGGATGATTTTCTGAAAAATAATTATTCCAAAAACTTACTATAGATTTTCATATATTTAAATTGTCATTTTGTAACAACTTTCTGCTTAAAAGTATAATAAATACCTTTTAGTTTAGATGGGAGTATTCCTGTGGACTTACTAAAACTGTAACACAAATCTCTTTTGTGTGTGTTACTACATATTTTTGTGTATATGTAATATATACATATATACACATTTCTTTTTTTTATACACTTTAAAGGATCACATAATAGCGTCCTGTGATTCCTGTGGAGTTATAAAACTGTGGGACTTCCGCAAACTCTTACCGATTGTGTCCATTGATGTAGGTCCAAGTCCTGGCAACGAAGTGAACTTTGATTCATCAGGTAGGATTTTGTTTAATATTTGTGACCAGTCTAACAACTTTAGTATTTGTTCTGGAACTATTTTCTGTCTCCACTTTAGTTTTCTCCTATGTAAATTTTTGTAAAATACCATTATTTTAGAAAATACTATGTTTTATTTTATTGTATTTGGTATCATATGTCACATTATGAAAGCACTATACTTATTATACAAGTAAAGAAAGAAGAATAAAGGAGGTAAGTGTGTGTTAATGTGTATAACACAAGTTCCCAGCAACGCCATGGAAAACCCTGGAGTCTAAATTCCTTAGAATCATCCAAGGTAAGTAAACTATTTTTTTCTGAGGGCAAAATGGCTGAGAGTAAAGAAGAACAAAAGTTTGACAAAATAAAATTAAAACATTTTAATGGCATAATTTAGTCTTATAAAAATTTGCCAAACTACCCCAGATTCTCTAGATTTTATAATATATTTGAAATGTATTGATCATATTGTTGCAATTATGTGCTCTGCATTCTATATTATTATTGATAATGATAAGATAAACATTTTCAATCTGAACTATCATTATCAAGGCTGAACTATTGGGATGACATTGGTTAGTAAGAATTTTTAGTTTATTCATTCATTCATTCATACATTTATTTTATTAAATTTATTGGAGAGAGATGGGTTAGTAAGATCACATAGGGTTCGAGTGCACAGTACTGTGACACATGACTTGAACGTCGCATGTGTGCCACCACCCAAGTCAAATCCTCTCACATCACCATATATTGACCCCATTTCCCCTCTACCGCCCCCACCCCCTTCCCTCTGGTGACCACCATGCTGTTTCATGTCTGTGCCTCTGGGTTTCAGTTTTATATCCCATGTATATATGAAAGTATGTAGTTCTTAGCTTTTTCTGACTGATTCATTTCATGTGTAGTGTAATATTCTCAAGGTCCACCCATGTTGTCGCAAATGGCAGTATTTCATCTTTTCTTGTGGCTGAGTAGTATTCCATGGTATATATGTATCACATCTTCTTTTTCCAATCCTCTACCAAAGGAGACTTTGGTTGTCTCCATGTCTTGGCCACCATGAACAGTACTGCATTGAACATAGGGGTGCACATTCGAAACACGGAAAACTGGAGGCATATAGTTACAACCTGACCTTTCCATCCTTTTGAACATTTCTTTAAAAAATATACTATAATTAATTTTCATTCTATCTGTTTGAGAAATTACTGTCATCAGCCTTTTTCTCATTTAATAATGAGAAATGTGTGCTTCTGCAGAAGAGAAGTGATCTAAATGAAGAGTCATTTAAAAGGGTTGAAATATCTCAAAAGTTGAAGAAATGAGGAAGGGCAAACACAAGGTCCAATGACAGCAGGAACAGAGATGTGAAAATCACAGTCAAACACCAGAAATTAGGTTCATCTTAACCAAGTGAAGAAGTTCAAGTCAAGAGCAAAACAAAATCTAAATAAGAATAGAGATGCAAAAATCTCTTTTAACCTGTATTTATTCAGGAAAAGATTCTTTAAAAGTACAATGAAATTATACCATGAAAATATTTGGACTGTGAGGGGAAAATCAAGTCTAACTTAATAAGCTCAAAATATACATTAATTTGACATACTTTTATTCATTCCCAGTGGCAAGCCAATACAAGCATTTTCAAAAAAAAAGGAGTATATGGACACTGGTAACAATAATTAACATTTATTGAGGGCTCACATTAGTTAAGTTGTGCCAACTCCCGTTTCCAGGTTGAAATTCTATGACAGAATTAAACAGTGCAGTTATATATACCTAGGGATTATTTGTCACAACTTAACTGTGAGACGGGTTCTGTTCCGCCGCTTCAGCTATGTCCTTGGACCTGAGCAAAAGTCATTGAAAACATATGTGTAACATCCCTATAATATTATAAAATACGCATGGAAATATAGCATTTTGAAATATTTAATATCAGGAATGTTAGTTCAGTATTCTAAATTTACATACAAACAAAGATTGTAATCATATTTTATGTTTCTGGATCAATTTCATTGAAGAGCGTCTTGAGATTATGAGGTGTTTTGTTTAAAAGAACTTTTTCCATATACAATGATTTATCTTTATAAATAAGAATTTGTTGTCACTGCAAATTCAACAAAGTATAGAAACAAATTGGGGTAGGTCTCATTAAGAATCTGAAATTGTTGTCCATAACATTTGACATCAAATGTGTATGTACATCAGAATTGCCTCATTATTTATTAACCTCATAAGTAAATATTTTCATTTGGAATTTAAAAAAGTAAATATGTGCTAATAAAAATACTACTTTACCTCTTTTAAAATTGCAATGTTTCACAGTGTATCATTTTAAAAACACATCTTTGATAAAAAGTATTTGAAAACCAGTGGTGTAGTAAAAGAGTATATATTATATTTCAGAGCCTTAGGTATTCAGCATCTTCTACACTTTAAGCAAATGATTTAATTTCCCCAAACTAAGGTTCCCCATGGAGGAGATCATTTCTTATGGTGTTCTAATGTATTCTGAAAGGATAATGTGTATCCTATAATGTGGAAATCCTAGTACAGTAATCTACTATGTTGTATTCTAGCTAGAAGGGGTCTTAGAAAGACATTCCATTCACTTCAGGGATGAGAGAAAAATGTATGTATACATTGGTATGCAAATAAGATGCCTAAGATTGCGTGCTAGGATGGGTTTCTGCGGACAGTGTAAACACCAGTGAATAAATATTAAAGAAAGAAGAGTCAAACCTCACTTTCATGAAATATTAGAAATAATTTAAATGGTTAACTAAGAAGTAGAGTTGTATATAACATTACATATACAATGTAATTAAAATTAAAAGATTTAAAGATGTGTGAATCACCACCTAGAGTTCAGTTTTTTGGTTGCTGTAAGAAACCTGCTTTTCACACGTTTAAAAGAGGAGGTGCACATGGCATAGCGTTATTTACATAATGTTTTATTTGCAAATACACTGCCTGTGACAAACATATTATCAGTGTTTACAGATATATACATACATTAGTATATATTTATGACTCGTGTATTTATAAAAGGATAAGTGTTCCTTTCTCATTAAACAGAGAGCCTCCTGGTAATATCATGCTACACATTTTGGCAAATATTTACTATCTAAGTAATATCTCTCACTTGGAATACTCAGATGCCATATGTTTTATCATTCAACAATTTATTACAATTTCAGAGAATGTGAAATAGAATTGGGTAAAGTAATAAAAATGAAATGTGAGAATTTATCCTTAGACACATTTCTCACTTCCTCATGTTTATGTAGTTGAGCAGTACATGCATTTCTCTCCTTTGTCAAAGGTCATTCCAGTCTGTTGACAAAGTCACATTGCTAGGTGAGTGCCAGAGCTAAAGCTTGAGCCAGATGAGGACTCTCCAGTAGAGAACTTAACAGTGTCAGATCATCAAAATGGGCAGGGTTTCCCCGTTTGGAGAAAAACCTAAGTATTCTCCACAAGCAGAACCACAATGAAAATGCTAGAATTGGGGAGGGGCGTGGGGGCCATCATCCCACTGGAAAATATGGAAAGTATAAGATCCCTCCAAAATTTTTCAAACTATAGTAAAATACTCACAGAAATCTTTTGTTCAAATTGGAATTTTTTTGTTGTTAGGAAAGTCTTCAATTCATTGTCTTGTGTATAAAAGACAGGCTGTAGTTCATTCTTTCTTATAGAAGTAGTGTAGCGTCAGGGGGGAAGTGCTCATTGAGAAGTTGGAGAAGCCCTGGTTTTGATTTGTGTCTACAATACTTACTAGCTGAACCATCTTGGTGAAATTTCTGAATGTTTCTGAGCCTTGTACATGAAATAATAAAAACCTATTGGGATTTCTACTTCCAAGATAAGCAAACAGGGACTGGATTTGCCCTACTACCTAAAACAACTAAAAATATTTTTTAAAAAAACAGACAAAAGATATAAAACAGTGTTTTTTCAAACATCAAATATTGGGCAATGAAAGACAGTTATACCTGAGAGAGGCGCAGGAAATAAGACAAGCCCTACGAGAGCCCCCGAGCACTGCTTGGAGAAGTTTCTAGGTCACAATTCGGGATGGACAGAAACCGAAGGGACCCCTGGCAGTCTCCCAGAGTTGAGGAGACAGAGTGGGCAGTCCAGAGAGGCCAAGGCAGCTGGAATTTGCAGGGCACACTCCAGGACAGGAGGAAGCCGCAGAGTGAGTGAGCCCTGGAGATGTGCAGAAGATGCCCGCTGGTCTTTAGCTGAGTAGGATTCAGTATCTGCTAACCTAAGACCAGGGAAAAACCTGTCTGCAGAGCTAAAAGGAAAATTGCTCAGGGTTCATCCAAATCTAGGAACAGTTTGAGTCCCCACCAACCAGAGTGAAAAAAATCTTGCAATTCAAGGACAGTTGCTAGAGCTAGGATTGCCACGCTCCTGCCCGTGGGACAGCTTGACCTGTGTTCAGATATAGCTTTAACTGGAACACAGCTACCCCCGCTCATTTACATATCATCTAAGGCTGCTTTCACAGGACAACAGCAGAACTGAGCATTTGCACCAGGGCCCATATGGCCTGTGAAGCTGAAAATATTTAATATCTTACTCTTTTCAGGAGAAAAAAAAAGTTGCCGAAGTAGAGCACTCAGAAGGGTATTAATTATCTCAGTGGGGCGACAACCTCAACCCATACTCTGGATCTGGTCCCTTCACTGATGTCTACTGAACCATCTGAGTTGGCTCATGTAAAAACCTATTTAATCTTTACTCCAGCTCAGTGAGGTTTTCAGTTTGTCCCCTTTCCACGGATGAGGAAACTGGGGGAAAAAGTTAACAAGCCCAGTGAAAACTAGCTGATCAAATGTGATGACATCAGAATTAAAAGCCAGGTCATCTAATTCCAGAGACTAGACTTTAAACTTTGTTATACTGCCTCTTATTTCATGAATAGTATTCAGTTTCATATTGTTATATGATCTGTTAGGAGAAATGATTTATTTTCCATGAATATTTAAATAACCCCTTTAATGACCATTTGACAGTGTTTGATCCAAAGCTGACTAAAACGCAGGATCCTGTCACTAGTTGTCAATTTGTTGTCTCTGCGACAAGACAGGAAAAGAGGATGGCCCTGCTCTTGTATTAACTGCAAGGTTTTGGGGGTGTTTCATGCACGAGGGGGTATCCTAAGTACCTAATAAGATCTGGAACTCCAACCCTCCACCTTGATATAAATTCTTATCAGAGTAATCAGGGCTCGATTATGTGAGGATTTACAAGGTCCCTCTCTGCCATTTATTTTAAGTCCCAGGCTGATTAGAAACTGAAATAAGAATAGAAGAAACCGAGCTCACCTAACCTCTTTCATCATCTAAGGAGTATGGCATAGAGAATCTAAGTTGCTTCTCCTAAAAGCAAGCCCTTCCTACCACTTCAATTCCTAAGAAAGCAAGCCACAAAGAAAGAAGATAAAATATAACAGAGAAAAAGTGACCAGATAACCCTACTCAAGTATTTATAATCCCATTATTTACCCCCTTTTTGAGAGTCTGTATTGTGTATGCAAAACTATTTTGTTCTAGAATAGGATATGGGCTCCTCTGAAACTGGAGAAAGGAACTGGAGGAGGTAAGGACATCAGATTGCGTATCTCCCTTGTAGACCTGAGTCTATGACTGATACCTGGAACAAAGCACCAGGTATATTATACTCTAGAAACTGGGCAAGGTGCTTTCTTTTTCAATCATCACAGAAGTGAGTTTGGTTCCATTTTCTCCATTCTAAAGAGTTTTGAGAGCTTCAATTATGTACATATATTAGTAAATATATACATTTATATACCCATATATATTAAATAAATATATAATTTCTCCTCCACCTTTGGTTTTGTCATGCTGTTCCTGGTGTTAGAAACTATTTTGTTTATCTGATGACACATATGAAAAATAACATTCAAATAATAGCAGGGACACCTTCAAAACTTTAATTAAATGTATATTGTCCAAAAATATTTTAATTCAAGGATAATATTCATAATTGTACAAAGCATTATGGCTATAAATCAGTTCTGATTGTCTATTCATTCTAATTTATTGATAAAAATGCACTATCTGTTGTTAAATATTTAGACTATTATTTCAATAACAGATCATCAATTCTCTGAGAACTGAAATGCATTTGAATTGATAGGTTAATATAAATGAAAGTTACTGACTTTCAAAAGTAGCAGCATGTATACATGTAGCAAAGTCTTGTTCCTTTCAGATATTGTTTGAAGGGTTGTGTACTTAGAGTAATGACATCACTGCACAAACTATGAAGCCTCCCTTCTGGAATTGTCTTTATAGGTTTAAGGATAATTATTTAATATCCCTGATACTTACATATATCTTACCTGGTTCTGGATTGAAGTAGCAGAGCCATCCATAAATTATTCACTCTCATGAGTCAGCAAAGGACATCTGAGTCAATCACAAAGCGAGGCTCCGAAGGATAAAGATTGCTGTTCATTTCTGATTTGTAACAAGAAATTGAGCAGGACACTTAATCACCATTGACTTCAACTTCATCATCTCTACAATGAGAGGTTTGAATCAGGTGACTTCATCAATTGGGTTTACAACCTAAATTGTCCATTTTATTTTTTTGTGACTACTAGGACATGGTGTTCTGAGAAAAAACACTCAAATAAAACTTTTTATAAAAATGCTTTAATGCTTTTTTAATGCTTTTAACTAGTGAAAAAATGCTTTTTATACTAGTTAAAATGGGAAAATAAAATGTCAAAATGTAAATAAAACATTCAACTTTTCCTTGACCCAAAGGGAAATAAAACTTGATGTAAAAATCAAAGTTATTTAAAAAGTGAGCCTCAAATTTAAACGACAGCTGTATTGCTCAGTTATATATAACATTTATTCTTGCATTCAGTTTGTTTCAACAGTTTTGACTAAAAAAAGGCATAAGTTCTAACATTTTAATAAATTAATGACTTGATCAAACTCTTTTTATAGCACTGTATGAAATAGTAAGAATTTGACCCATTCTGGTTAAATCAGAGCAGGAAACAACTTTTAATCGTACAAAGTACAGCATCATGCAGGTGCAGTCAGCTGCACAGCTGCCGTTACCTGGATGATAGAAAGAAGTTGCATTTGTGGTGCTAATTTCTCAATTTTGTGTAGCATTTTTTAAACAAGAGTAGTTTTAATTGTTGCTTAGCTCTCTAATGCAGTGTTATGTAGAATAATATTTGTAATGTAGGCATAGATGAGCAAAAGGTGCTTAAAATACTTTTGTATATAAATAAAATATCTCCTTGGAAGTCCATTACAAAGTTTATATTCATAATTATATATAAACAATTTAAATCTAGAAAATATTCAAATAATAAATTCAAAGTTAATGCCATCATATTTAATGAAAATTTACTTTATAGTATTATAAAGTAATACTATATAAATAGAAGAAATAAATGTTTTTCAAATGCATTTACATTAGTTATATGCATATAACAATATGCTAATACAAAATTCTCTTTTAATATATTAAAAAAAATTTTTAAATTGTATCTATATATCAAGTGTGAGAAATAAATTGCATGACTAGCTATATCTTAATTTATCTAGGCAATAAAATACTCGAGTGCACACAATCAGCTGAAAACATACCTGCATGCTTTCAAGTACAACAAAATTTACATGCACATGCTATCATAGCTCATTTTGAAATATGACAGATGACATTTTTATGCACTTATTAATCAAGAAGAACTGAATTTATATAAAGAAATAAAAGATAATCAGATCCTTAAGTTTTTCTAAGGTACACAAAGTAATGGTATTAAGAGGAATGCTTTATTTTAACCTAATAACATATAATAATTTGTTAGATTTAAATTTAATATGGTTAAAATTGGCAGTCCACACACACTTCATCGTCCAAAGACAAGTAGCCCAAGCATTTGTCTCCTTTTTAATAGATAGTTATATACAAAATTAAATAGATTATCATCTCTAATCTGCCAAACTGATACTTTTTAGTAGAATGATCCTTTAAGGGGAATTGCCGTTTAACACATGTGCAAATCGACCCAGAAAAATAGCGTGCCACTGTTGGAGATGGAGCCTGCACAGCTGGCACTTATGATAACTGGAAGTTGTACTTATCTAAAATTAAATTTCAAACAATGTTCAAATATGATTTACTCAAATATGAGTGAACTCAGAATTATCTTTTCACATTTGTAATGTAAGAAGATTATAAATAAAAATAGTTGAAAATCATCTTCATACAAGATCCCTTATGCCAAAAGAAAAAAACTTTGAAAGAAGAAATAATGTGGTAGTGGTATTATAAAAATCAATACTCTGTAAATGTTTTAAAATACTGAGTTTGATAAACATCTCTAAATCATAGGTATGCATTTCAGGCTATGCCTTCTATCTAAGAATTTTATTGTTCTCTCTTTTGTATTTTTGTATGTCTAATGGTGCAAATTATGTTAATTCAGTTGACAAGTATTTTGCGTAACAATACTATCTTCCATACTATCTATGGTCCTGAATTTTGGGATTTAATGATGAAGAGATAGAAAAAAAGTATTTACAAAGTAAATTGAAGCAATAGACATGAATCTGCAGATGATAACTGGGAAAACTGTAAATTAAACTGTCCCACATGTATTATGTTCCCAGTACAATCAGACAGTAACTTGTTATATAAGAGCATCTTGTAGCTGTATAAGGAGCGGGAGGAAAAGATGGCAGTCCTATGTTAGCAGTATATTGTACCCATGCCTGTCCTCTTGGGCTCAGTTTTATTTGAAGGTTTGATTACTCTGCTTCATTCTGTTATCCTCTCACTACGCCTTTCGTAGTGTGGCATTAGGACCACTTACCCTTATCACAACTTAATTGTAACAGCGATGTTTCTCGTGCTTCTGCTCTTTCCCTTTGTCTACTTCTTTCCACATCTTCTCACTTAGCTCCCTTCCCTTCACCACACCCTTTCCCTTCTTTTTGTTCTTCTTCCTAAGGTATGAAGAACTCAGTCCATCATGCTTCTCAGCATATAATAGTGAGTAATTGCCAGATTTTTACTATTATTCTCCTTTCATGTTCCATTCCTACACTTACTTCTACCCATCCTCCATAAAAGTTGTATAAATGCTTTTGATATGTTTCCTTAGATTTGCAGATATCTCTGAAGAATGTCTAGAATTATTTTGTGTATACATGTATCTAAGACTTCCAAAAACTGTATTTTGTTATATATTCCATTCAGTTTCTTCCTTTCTATTCTATACTATGTTCTTAAGTTTTAGCCATATTCATATATATGTCTATTTTGTCTTCTGGGTAATATTCCATTTTACACATCTTAGCATTTTATTTATCCACTGTACATAGTGATGGGCACCTAAGTCCCTTAGGAGCTCCTATGACTCCTGGTAGGCGGCACTAAGCACCTTCACACATGGTGTCTGTGAGAGTTTCTCTGTGCGCAGGCGTAGACTTGCTGTGCTGTAGAGTATACATTATTTGATCCCACTAAACACTGTCACATTGCCCTTCAGAATTGCTACACTAGTTTACAGTCCTTGCAGGAATCTCATTCTCAACATTTAATTGTGCTATGCACTTCACCTTGTCCCCTCCAAATGCAGATACTTATACAAAGACATTTGACATGAATAATAGCAATGTTCTATGATTGAATTATTTTGATTTTTTCCTAAGAAGTTCCTTGATGATATTTGCATCTGTAGAAGCTTACACAAGGAAAGTGTTGTCATGTTGGAAGGAAAATTGTATCAGCGAGAATTTTGGAGTGTTTTGCTAAACATCCTGGGGTGGGCAGCAATGGAGAAGAGTGCTCAGAGCCCTCCTCCCAGCATGGGAGGCCTGATAGTGCTAATACCTTTATCTGTGTAATAATGTATTGATTTTCTTTTGTTAACTTCTTTTTTAAAATATATTTTATTGATTATGCTATTACAGTTGTCCAATTTTCCCTCCCTTCACTCCCCTCCACCCTGCACACCTCCTCCCACCTACATCCCCCCCTTTAAATGGTTGAAATAGGTCATAGTTCTATATTTGTTACCTCCAGTCTTCTGCATTGACCCAGAGTAAAATTTTTCTTTCATCCCCTCTTCCTGAAATTGTAGGCTCAAGGAAACAGTCTACTGCTAAGAAAGCCTTGATGCAACATTGGAGTTTAAAGCAGTCAGTTGATTATAGTGCAGTGAATGTTGTGTTGGTGCTAGTACTCAATAGCCCCATCATATCCTAGTCAACTGGATTAAAATACCACTCTACTATTTTCAGTAATGATGGTGGAGCTTATGTTAATGAATCCATATTTGCTACAATTCAAGGTCAATTAGTTTTCTCATGTGATGAAATTATTAGAGATTTTCATTTTGTGTTGAATGATAAAATAGAGCATTATTTGTACTAATTATAAAATAATCCTCAAAAATAATTCAAAAGGGCATCTTTGACTATCAATCACGAGCAGATAATAACTGAAAACAATGTGAAAATAAATTAACTGTGTAAGCATAAGGCTTGTTCATGTATCTCCTACCATGGAATATCACGTGGCCATAAAAATGTCATAAATGTGTATATAATTAAGTACAAAGATGTATTTTAGTATGATACCTTGTGAAGATAAAGGTAGTGACAAAGTTTAAGACATTATTTTAAAATGAATAGATAGGTGATAGGCAGATAGGTAGATGGACAAATTGACAGATCAGCATACACGTGTTTCTCCACTGGCTCTGTCACTCCACTCACCCATTTCTGTTCTTTTCTGCCCTCCTCCATTCCCTGGATAAGCCAATTGACTGATCTATTCACCTATGTTTGAAACCGACCAATAAGAGGCACTGACAAGAGAGGAGAGGACAGAAGAAGAGGTGGGAGCATTCATTCCTCGGCTCCCACCTTGGATGCATTTGCAGTGACCGCTGCATAGTTGACAGGGCCAGCTCCTGTGGGCAGCCCCACCAGTAGGCTCCACTTCTCAGCCAGAACCCACTTGGGTCATTTCTACACTTCACCTGTGTAAACCCAGTATTGGTTAACTTCCCATTGCTCCTGATTAATGCATTTGTTTTTAAAATTTTTCCCTCTATTTTTCCCCCTCTGTAAATAGTCCTTTCATTAATAAGTTCTTTGAAATGTCCACCTGGGTGTGTGCTCTTTGCTTCCTGCCAGGACCCTGGCTGGTAGACACACATAACAAGTCTGGCATTACAGCCACCCAAATGTGTATTCATAGGCATTCTCTGTGAGGTGTTTTCCCTGTGTTCTAAATTTTCAAAAGTAAACATATAATTTAAACTATAAATAAAATAAAGTAAAAACAATCCTATACATGAAAGAGAAAAAATAACATGCAAAGCAGTCATGCTGGTACAAAACAATGAAATGGTAGAAAATTTTAACTTATTTCAGTTGGCTAAAGTAATCCTAATGATCTCCTACATCCAACCTGAAGTCCTACCCATCCCCTCCCAGAATGGTCCAGAAAGGAAGGAGGAGAAGGACAGATAAAGATTAATGTGAAGCCAAATGAAAGGTGGTATTTACATGTATGAGAAGTTAACACTTAATCCCTCTAATTTTCACATTTGCATGGAGGAAAGGGACCTCAGGTATTTCTAGCCTCTCCCTCCTCCCTCCCTCTGTGAAAGGAATATTTTGCTTCATTGAAAGAACCAAGCAAGTTCCACTGAGTAAATTCTCCAGCAACACTCTCCTTGGGAAAATCTGTTCTCTAATCACGCAGGTTCTCTCATCCATAGCTTTCAGCACGCTACTTCAGTAGCAGAAGCCTCAGTTTTTGTAACTCTGCCAGTATTTGGCAGGGCAGGGTTAATTAATTATGGCAACATTAGGACACTGGGGAGGTTGCATATTCACATCACCTTTTTAAATTTGCCCTTACAACATTAAAGGTGATATTCTGATCTCTATCCCTGTGGTTGCTGTGTTTACTTCTCAGGGCATTCCAAACTGGAGCAGGAGAGGAAGGAACATTTGACTGATGCCGACGAAGCACAGGGACATGCAGTTTCCTTCCTGTGCCCATAGGAGGCATTATTTTTAATATGGGCATTTGTTGTTATTCTAAATGTTTTGTGTGATTATTGCCGACATTTTCCAAAAAGCAATATGGGGCATATATAAAAGAAAAATCATATGACATCACACAAATTAGAAATTAAAAATCTTATATTTCTTATGAAACTATAAAATTATGACATATAATTATATATAATTTAAATATTGTATATGTTATTATAATAAAATACTAATGTATTCATAAAAATAGTGTTTTACACTTTATATTTATATCCTAATGATCTCCCACATCCAATCTTATATCCTACAGTGTTCTAGTAAGATCATATTTTGTACTTTATATTGAACATTTTTTCACTTTAATTAATTTCAGAGGCAAGAGAGCAGGTAAGAGCAACAGCCTCCAGAGTGACAGTGTGGTTGACTTTGAATCCAGACTCTACTACTTATAACTTCTCTAATTTTGGGCATGTTTCTCAGTGTCTCTATGCCTAAGTGTCTGCCTCTATAAAATGATGATAACAAGATGGTACCTGTTATGTTTTTTGTAAGCATTATAAGATAATCTATATAAACATGGTGAAAAGGATTAAATCTCTGGCCTCCCATGTTTACATTCTAGTGAAATACTTTTCCCACTTTTTATTGTTTTATTTTTTAAATATTAAAAAGCTATTACAGTTGACACATAATATTTTATTAGTTTCAGGTGTATAACCCAATGATTAGATATTATATAACTTACTAAGTGATCCCTGCAATAAATCCAGCACCCATCTGATACCATACATAGTTATCATGATATTATTCACTATAGTCCTATCTCTCTGCCTCCATCTCTGTCTGTCTCTCTCTCTATCTCATACATGCACTCACGCACACAAATGGATCAGATAAGTAAAGCCATAGTAAGTGTACTAGAGTGAAAGGGTGATGAGTTGATATTTCACATAAAAACTGTTCAGGGGAGACCTCTGAAAAGAGAACAGCCTGCATGAAGTGAGGATGTTAAGTCATGCCTAGGTCTTGGGAAAGAACGTGCTAGGAAGATGGCTCAAGTAGACAAAACTTGACTCAGAACAGGCTGAGAAGATGCTTGGGACAAGAGCAGGATGAAGAAGGCAGGAATTGGCACGGCATGACTCTGAAGGGGTAAGCAAGAGCTACTCTGTGAAGGGCCTCAGTGAATCTGGTAGAGAGACTGGACTTTATCTGAGGATGACGTGGGGACATTGGCCAGTTGTAAGCAGTGAGGGAATAAAATTTTATTTATATTAGATCGAACAAGTTGACAACTCTGTAGACCAACATTCTTTCCAGGGCAAGAGCAGAAGCACAGAGAACAGTGAGGATGTTCCAGTCAAGACCCTGAAATAAAGAGCTCAGGCCAAGGAGGTGACATACCAAGGGTGGGCTTTCAGAGATTCATAGAGGGCACACTCTCTACCGCAAATCTAAAATAATAATAAAGCCATCATAAAGAAAGTCTGCTTTTTATTATCCCCATACTTGCAGCAGTTTTAAACTTCGGTGATCAAATGCTTGTCCCCAGAGGCATCACTTGTGCCTCCCCACCCCGTTTGTGCCAGCGCACATAGCTGACAACCGAGGAACTGTTAAAATGCCATCAAGTATTTGAAGACAGTCAGCAGAATTTGCTGATGAATGGGGCCTAATATGAGAGAAAAATGCAATCTCAAACATATTTCCTGCAGCATTTAGGTGAAATATGACACTGTGATAAACTCTTTGTGCTCTGTAATGTGTGTATAATAAACTTTGCATATGGTCTAGGATTCGTCAGTAGATTATGGACCTCACCCCACTGATTTTTCTTCCAAGTAGTTTACCAGTTCTACACTACATGAATCGTGTTTCTTTGTCATATGCTTTACTATGAGGTAAATTAATTTCCATTTAATTAATATTATTTCCCAAGAGCTCTTGATTATTCATATTTATTGATTAATATATTGGTGAAGATGCTTTTGGCTACAAGTATCAGGAACCCTGACTGGAGCTGACAAGAAGAAACCTTTTTATCTCACATAAGAGAAAGTGCATAGGTAGGGCCAATTTCACATTTGGTTGGTTCTGCAAATGTAAGATGTTTTTAAAGCATCAGGCTCTTTTTTTCCCTGTGCTGCCCTCCTCAGTGATGGCACCTCCACAGGTCACACTGCAACAAGACAACATCCAGGGAAGTGAGACTGCCTCTTGCCGTGGCTCTCTGAAGAGAGGAGCAGCGTCACATGCACATTTCAGAATGAGACCCCAGAGAGGGGGATGGTTGCTTTTATACCCAGTAGTGGTGGCGTCTTCCCCTTGGGTACGTGTGTGTTTGGGGAGGGAGGAGATGTGCGAGGGGAAGGAAGGCACAGAAGAGGGAAGGGAACTAGGCAGTCAGGAAAGGTTTAACTACTAGAGCAACATAAATTGCTCAGAAGTCAGAGGGAATCTACCCCTGAAATTATTTTGAGGGAGACTAGAGGAACATTGCTTTGGATAGGAAAGAGAAGAACCAAAACATTTAAAAAAAAAACTGAACTAAAACAATGCCTTTAGAACTTTATTACAGGGACAACCCAAAATTGGAAATTCATTTTATATCACAACCCTAAAACAATCTTACACATTATGAGTGTGGGAGTGTGTGTGTGTGTGTATACATACATACACAGCATATATACAATTATATATAACATATATAAATATACACATTTTTATTTCTAAGGAGGTAAATTAAATTTTAAAGTGTTGAGCTTAGATGTGAGTCAGTGAATGTTTATTGTAACTGTCTTTTGAGAATTTCTGTCTCAAAAACAGGCAGTGTTTTGCATTTCGGTCATTTTTCTTTTGTGGAGATAATGAGGGTGGGGACTCTACAACTGCAGGCAATTGCTTTGAGCTCAGAGCACTTTGAAGAGATTAGCCCCATTGATATTCTCTTCATTTTTGGAGAGAAAGGCTGCCTTCCCCAGGGTATACGAAGATGGACAGCTATTGAATAGAAACTGCTTTTGTCTAGCAGATAGTATGGTATTAAATGTTCTCTTCTCAAAGATGTATATGCAACATTAGAAAGTTCTGTAAGATGATCCGGAGCCTCATTACACTGCCTGGTTAATTTTGTCTGAACCTGCAAAGTTAAATTTGGTATCATTTGCCTGGAATATATCCTTGAAGGAGTTGGAGCCTGGATTGTATTGTTATTAACCCAGGCAACTGGTGATGAACAAGTTAATTATCCTGGGGATAAAAACAGGAAATGATGGTAGCCAGCAATACAATGAAAAATATTCAAAGGAACTGTTTGGAAGTCTGTCCACACAGTAGGACTTTACTGGATGGTGACTTATCTCTCCTGTGTTAGTTCAATCAAAGAAGTCTTTTTTTTTAATTGAATAATGTTACGCTTTGCTAGAATTCAAATAAAGCCATGTAAATATAAGTTTTATGACAGGCAATTTCACATGCATTATATTATTGTTGTCTCAGAGAGGTCCAATTAGCAAAAATCTCAATTCAAATGACTTTCTGTCCTTAAAAAAGTCTTCTGTGTGAGAGGGATATAAATATATATAAGAATATGTCAAGGATAGATAGATAGATAGATAGATAGATAGATGAAAGAAAGAAGATAGATGATAGATAGATAGATAGATAGATAGATAGATAGATAGATAGATAGATAGATAGATAATTTTCCCAGTCTGCAGTTCTATCCAGTGTCTGGCTTAATACAAGAGCTTCATCTACTGATTAGCTTGCTCTGTCAAGCAATCAGTTAGTTACTGAAACCTTTTGAAGGTCATCATATCCTTCCCTTTCTGAAAGCATCCCTTGAAGTTTAATTGCTTAGCATGTTTCTGTTGCCTTCGTGTTGCTTGCTCTGCTATATGTACATAAAAGGGAATGTTACTTTTATTCAAAGAAGGTAATAAAATCTGTGATTTAGGAAACAGAATTATCATCATATATGCCTTTTATTTATGCTATTCACACTATCTTCAGGATATCACAAGTATTGATCAATTTAGGGTCGATTGAACGTGTGAAATAGAAGTGGCATGTTACAAGAGCATGGTTGTTGCACTGATTTAAAACAATTTGATGCCACATTGCTGCCTTCTCTTTGGTCTTATTGCCAGTGCATTTGACAGACTCTGCCTGGGCCTAGGCCAAGCAAGAGCCAACTTACTCGGACAGGGTGTGGGATATACTTTTGTACATTTCTTCAGGGTGTTAGACATTAAAAACTTCCGCTGTCTCCACCCCTACAATGTCATGATATTCAGTCTGATATCATAATCAGAGACCCCAGGCATGTACCAGGTGGCCCTGGGCTGGAGTAATACGAATGGATGTGGGATTTTCTGAAGGATGTCTAGGATCAGAAAATTGCGATTCTGCCTTTATCTCTAAGATACTTCGCAGTATCCTAAAAGTCTGTGATTCCTTGGCCCTTGACTCTAGGGTCAATGAGAGTTTTCCAAGGTCAGTATCACTTTCAAGGTAGTAAGATAAATTAAGACAATTCTAATCTATAAGTCTCATCACTTTTGCTTAGGACCACTGCCTTCATTATACTGGACCTTAATTATGAAGGTAAAGACTTTGTTTATGGGCACTTAGAATGTTGAAGCACTCCTTTGCCAGAGTGTTTTTCTCTAATTTACAAAATGTTTTGTTCTTTTTTTGCACTTTGCTGAATTATTTGCATTCCCTTTTTCCCGTTACTTAAATAAACATGTGTTGATTGATAACTAGAAAGAAAACATGTATCGAAGGTCTTTAATCCTAGTTATTCTCAGTGACTGGGATTTTTCCCTGAGCTTTTTAGGTGATTTTTGAAAAGGACCCATTTAAACTCTTTTATGTTTAAATTTGAGCATATGTTCAGTAATTCTGCCTGGCTTTGGAAGGAGAACTTTGGCTCTTTGCACCAGGAATGTGTACCAGGACATTAGCTCTGATCCTATGTTGTGACGAGATCATATCTTGTGCCCCAGATTTAGTGGGCCCATAAATTACTAGTGGAAGAATCAAGTTTGAGAACGTCGATTTGTAACTGACACCGTTTTTAAGTACAATAAATAGATATTGTATATTGTAAGTGAGAAATTAATGTTGAAAAAGTTCTGTTTTTGTTACCTGCATGAATTAATTAGTGTAATGATAGGCGATGAAAAAAATCAATCCAGGAGTGCTAACTTCTCCCTCTCATTAGTCCACCGTGAGGAGAGTTCTTGGCCCAGAGTGACAAAGTCTGTTTTGTTTTCTGCATCCTATTTCATAGGTCACTCTGGGTCAACAGCTAGCCAGTAGGTAAGAGAAGGAGGGGAAAAACAAAAAAGCCTGCTCCGTATCTACCGTTGCACAGATGTACAAATAAATCTTTCCTACTACCAGAGACAGTTGCTATAGATAGTTATGCCTTAAGCATGAATGCAAGGTTGAAAATTATAGGATAGACCTGTGGGAAATCGTAAAAATTACCATGGAAAAATTCTCCAAACGGATCTTAATATGCCCCTCTTACCAGTTCACTCTGTCCTGCAGTTGCAGTTTTTCCAGGAGGCTACTGAGTTGTCTTTCAGAGGTTTACTTTACCAAATGGCTGGTCCGTCTACGCACAAAGGAATTGAAATAGCCCTATAATTTTGTGGATTTTTAAAAGTAAGCTAAGAAAAAGACTATTCTCCTTTTCCTTTGATTCTAAAGAATATATAGTTGTACATTCTTTTCCTTTGGGAGCTCAATAAAACAATCTCCCCCTGAATCTTTCAAGTGTCTCATATAACAATAGAGTATAGTGATGGTCATTTTTTTCAAAAAAAAGTTTCCTGGGCTTGCTTGCCCAAGAGAGACTTTAATGGATTTATTGTGTGTGTGCATGTGTGTGTGTTTATACACGTTTTAAAAAAATAGTTCTGTAAAAAAACAAACATTTTTCTTTGAAGTTACAGTGGCTTTTCTAGACATTATTAGCTGAGAGCAGGAGTTAAAATTGTATGCTAGATTATTTTTAATTTCTATTTTTAGAATATCTCATTTATGTATAATTAGCGCAAGACCATAACTCCAGGAATGCTCATAAATATGTAATGCTTATTAGAAAATTAATTAAGGTCTAATTTTAAGGATAATGTTGAGAATACCAGCCTGTTAATGACAACTCTCAGTATGTGAGTATTATGTTTAGATAAAAACTAAAACCATTTTTCTTGTCAAGAGGTACAAAGTCATGGTCCTGTTGCTCATGTACACCCGACTTTTATTTAAGCTTAAAGACCCTGAATTTTCTTTAACTTATTTTTCTGAACATATGAACTATCATCAAGTGCTATTTTGCTTGAGAAATAGCTGCAAAATCTTCCCCAGAGAATTGTCTTCAAACAGACCGACCAGGTCACAGCAGTTCCCTTCCTTAAGATCCCTGGTTGGAGCTACTGTTCTACAGGCCATTCTTCAGGACCATCAGGGTTCTGCGTCTTTGCTGTCTGGATTCCTGTCTTCTCCTTCGCTGAGTGAAAAAATCCTTCTTCGTTCTTCAATGTTATAGTCACATGCATTTTCTCTGGTATCACTCTCTCCCTTCTACTCAGCTCCATTCCCTGGAGCAGAATAAATTCCTTTCTCATCTATGCTCTTATTGCACTGTGAACAGATCTCTATTACTTATCAAACTGCATTAGCATTAATTTGTGTTTCATGTGTCATCTCCCTTGCAGGATTGAATCCCTGGAGAAAGGCATAGTTATTCATTCTTGTGTTCCACATCTTTGTCATTACGTGTGGCTTAGTGTGAGTGATCGATGTTTATGGAATTGCGTTGAAGTTAATTTTATGCTGCAATAGATTAGGTTAAAGCAGAAAAAAAATTCTGGAACTATCTTTGGCCCAAGACATTTGCATATAACAGCTAAGTTTATGTATCATAATCAGATTATAAAATTTATAATCAGGTTTACAAAATCTAAAACATGAGGACACAGATCCTGCAATTCTAGAACTTCTCACTTAGCTTTTTCTTAAAAAGAAATGGAAGTTTTTGGATTTGAGAAAATTAGATTATTGGGAACACAGTAAAAATTATATACCAAAGGCCTTTTATCAGGCCTTTGAAGAAAAGAGAGAAAGAGAGAAAGAGAAAGAGAGAAAGGGAAAGGGAAAGGGAAAAGGAAAGGGAAGGGGAAGGGAAGGGAAGGAAACGAAGGAAAGGACAAATTGAGTCTTTTGTGGCAGTCATTGAATTTACTTTCCATTTTGAATTGATGTGTTTATCATATGACTAAATATTAGTATTGTGGTTTATTGAGTATTGATAATACTTCTGGTAGAGTCAAATGAAGTTTCACAATAGTTAATAAAAACCATGAGCTTCTTCCTATAAGCAGAAATTTAATGGGACTTAACAGTAATTTCCTAATTGTAGAGAAGTGTTCCAGATGTATTTTAAAATGAATAAAAGGATATCTATTCCTATATCTATCTAGTTATCTATATCCCAATTTTGTAAAATATATGTGTGTGTTTATATTTAACCTAATATATACAAAGCACATATATATATCATATATAAAATATATGCTTAGGTATGTATATCTAAGTATGTATATTTGCTTATACACACATAGAGAAGAAACTGAAAGAAACATAGCTAGTTATCTTTTCTAAATTTCCTACAATGGTCACATTTAATTTGTATTACCAAAAGTCGTATTTAAAAAAAAATTAAATCTAATATAATTAGATGTAATTAGGATATTTTTGGAGTAGAAAAAGACTTGTGTAACTGAATCATCTATCTTTAGATAGGAGATGCTAGATTTCTGAAAGCACTGAGGTATATTTTTATAGTAAACTAATCTAGAAAATTGGAATGTAGGAGTCTTGAGTCTGCTACATTACGTAGTTTGTAAAAAAATAACAACAGTGATGGTAATCAATGTAGAAAACCGCATATGTAAGATTGAAAACAGATGCTAATACACAGGTGGTTGGACAAAAAATAATATAGCCTTGGTTCAGCAGTCTTGTGCTAAAGGAACATCTGGGTGTGGGTTTTATTTTAAGTTAGAACTCGTTACCAAGAAATAAAATCAAGACAATTCTTGAGTGTGTCGAGTCAAAACAAAAAGTGAATTTTACAGTGATCTTTAAGTCTGTCTTTCTTTTGAATGCCTATAAGGTAATGAGGCTGATTCATCTGAGCCATGCATGAAGATATGTTGGTAACAGATATCTCATAGATATGTCACATGTGTACATACAACTAAATTTTTTTATAGCACATAGTAGTTTTTGATATTAAAGTGAAATCAGCTTTACCAAACATGAGCATGTGTATTATAAAAGCACCAGAGAGCACAGTACCCACATTGCCTGCAGTTGGAGAGTAATTTAGGAGAGCTTGAGGAATTTACCCAGCAGTCTGTGCTCGTTTACACTTTGTACACATATTTGGGAAGAATAATATAGGTTTGACATTTATGCATATTCCCCATTATGTAGGAGATTTGTCCAGAGCAGACTGGGTATTTTTTTTTTGTTGTCCTCTTTTCTCACATGATGCCAGACTGGTCTGCTGTCAGTCTGGGTAGTGGCTGTAGTATCTCAGCATAAAAAAACAGTTGCCCGAGAAAATTACCTAGAATTTGGAATTAGTATGGAGTCTCATTATACTCTCTGGAATAGCACTCAGAGTTCAGGGATTTCCAAAATAAATTTTAACTAAAGTAGATTATAATATCCATCCAATTTAATTACCAACAAACTTTGTCTAAGAAGTCAGCATTCGTCCTCCCTCTAAATAACCAGTTAGTTCAGGAAGCATTCAGGCATTCAGGCAACCAACATACCCTGCAGCACTGCTGAATAATCCAAAAATAAAGGAAAAAAGTGCCTGGATACTTAGAAGTCAGCCAAACAACCACCACGTGTTGCTGTAATAAGGTACAAATTGTGGAGTGTCTTTGTAGTGTAGGCTCTGATGATGGTCTAGGCTTCCATTTTTCTTTACCCAAAGAAATTTTCTGGAATAAAATTAATAACTCTGGCTGAATGTGAAAGTTCTAATATTAGACCGGTGCAAAATGACCTTTGATCTTTGCCGAGTCTGTAAGTCAGGCCAAACCCACCTAGGGCCACTTTTGGTTTTGCATGGTTTGCATTTACAGTCTGTGTTCTCCCCATCATCCCCCATCGGTCTCATTATCAGTTTTATTGAAGATACAAGTATTCTGTTCTATCCAAAGTAAAGAAGATTTCTTGCTAATTTTTCTTAGTTTACGTTTTCCAGCTAAATTTAGAAATAATTTTATAAAAGATGACAGAAATATTGTTTGAAAGGCATTAGATCAGCACCAGTCAGAATGGAGATTTATAGAGAGCATCTGGGAAGGAAGAAAAGCAGTAAATGTGAGCAGATATAACAAAGGACTATCCACAACAAGAAATCTGATTTTGTATTTGAAATTTTTGTTGTTATAACATATCGCTCTCCTTAATACTAAGTTGACAGAAGCATGTCAGCCTAACATGACATAATACGCAGAGAAGAGGGAAGCTGTACTTCTTGGCTAAATGCAATGGCACAAAGTAGAGACCTCCGTCTTTACATGGCAGAAAACACCACGTGCTTCTCCCTATCAAGGGGATTCAGTGTGGTGGTGGGGGGCAGTTAATATAACTTTCTGTTTTACAACCAGTCTTTTTTCTCTTTGCCTAACTCTGCTGGCTGCTAACACTGCTGTATGAACACAGCGATGAAGCATAAAGGAGGAAAGAGCATGTAAAACTCTCTCGTGAGGGATGTTCTCTGCAAAGGGCGCACAGGTTGCCTGAGCATAGCTCTAGCTCCACATGCTTTTGCATCCTTCCTCCCTTTGCTTTTTCTTCCTTCTTTACACACCGAAGTTTAAATCTTACCAATCAAAAAGTCTTACAGTTTTCTGCCATTGTCAGGTTAATAAGATGCAAAATTGTCTGTTTCATCCGGGCAAGTATCCAGTAGTCAAGCAGATAGGTTTAATATTTGCATTGCTATATAAACAATAGGAAATGTCTAAAAGATGGTTCCGATCTAGTCAAGGTTGTGATTGGCAGCTTCCCTTACTGCTGTGCCTCTTGCATCACAGTGACTTGAAGTACGTTTTAGATGGCCCCTAAAATCACAACTACATGCTATTAAATTCCATCCGCCATTAACATACCCTCCTTGTACACACACGAAAGTCATTGAGAACAGGAAATGCAACAATGACTTAAAACCCTATGTTATCTAAAAAGTTTTGTGGTCTCTAAATTTCTATGTATTTTTCACTAGATTGAGCGTGGAGTAAAATGAACTGACAGTTTATCTCTTTTTCTTTTGCCCCTTTTGCTGGAATGAAAAAACCTGTAACAAAAGAAGGGGGGGAATCAAACTTAAGAATCTAGACATATGTTACACTAGACAATATGTCTTACAATTCTTTCTTTTCTTCTGTTCAATGCAAGTGCTATAAGATGACAAACATGTGCAATGTAGGTAGATGTATTTCATCCTAAGGATGAAAAAGGCTATTTTTTCTACTATCAATCTTTTTACTGCTACTGCATAATTGTGTAAGCTATGCAGGTACAGATTTATAAGATATATAAGTGTTAATATAGGGGGACCAAGACTGATTCAAGTGCTCTAGTCGATTCTGGAATTTTCCCACTTGCCTTGCATTTTAACCATTTTAAGGAACTTATCTCTTTATAAGGTGCCAGTATCATTCCAATTTATTGTGCATAAATATCACATCCATTAACCAGATCCATTCCAAACTTCCTGACAAAAATTTTGAAAAATGAATAAAGTACATACTTTAAAAATTAATTTATCACTGTGGCCATTGGTTGTATATTTCTTATACCCCATTTTATCAGAACCTGTATAAGAAACTGTAGCAAAGAACTGCTTGGCATGCAGTAAATATGCAAATACTTGGAGAAATGAATGACTCTAACCTTTGGGTATTTTTCTCATAGAGCTGGTTGGTGGTAATCTTCAGTTTCATTATTTTTTTGCCTTTCAAAAACACTATTTGGAGTTTCAAGATGGCCCATCCTGTTTGAATTGCTGCTGTTTCTCTCAATTTGAAAATGTAAACATCTACTACATATTTTTCAATGGTGGTTCTCTGAGCTCAGATTTAATCATAAACAAATCCATTTCTGTCTTGATATGTTGCCTAAATTTTCTTCTTGAAATTACTGTGCCCTATTATCAGAAAGAAATTCACTCAGGAACAAATAGTAGACTGTCTGGTGAGGGAAAATATAAACAAATAGGAGCTATTTTTCCCAGCAGCAGGAATTATGGAGACAAATAGTTAACCATTGTTGGTGCAGAGACTCACTATTGGCAGAGCACACACCTCTGCAAGTCCTGTCTTCTCTTGCTTCCCTTCCCCTTCTCCCCTCTACAAGGCCTTCCTCTCTTGCCTGTGTAGGGGAGGAAAGCTTTTCCCTTCTTTCCTTCCAGGTTCTTCGGCTGCTCCTATAATTAAGTTGACATAAAACAGATTAACAGGAGAAAAGCAAATTTAACTTCATACTTATGGGAGCCCATAAGAGTATGAAACTCAGGGAAGTAACCAAAGAAGGCAGCTTTTGTACCTTTTAGACAAGGGTACACAGTACATTTGTGAAGAATTGACAAGACAAAGGAGTCGGGCTTGGGGTAGCAAATTAGCAAAGAAGTGAAAAGTTTTCCTCATTCGGCCTTCCTAGCCCTAAATTCCCTGTCTCTGGTGATAAGGATGCGATGCGTCTACCCTTCTGGTACAGGGTGGGTACCTTTTGATCAGAGGTTTATATTCTGCTTCGAGGGAACAAAGCCAGGTCAGAGTGTTCTTGTACTGGCTATTTCTTAAGTGAATCTGATTTAAAATAATATGCCAAAGTGCCTTATTTTGCTCCCCTTCAGCAAAAGGGGGCCGCTGCAGCTCTTGTCTTGGGCAAGCCACAAAGAAGGCAAAGGGGAGACACAAGCAGCTCCTTTCCTTCCATAAAGAGAACAATAACCTAACAGACTTCTGATGATTGTTCATTGGCTTAAGCCTCATTACACAGAAAGCCTTTGCTGAAAGGACAGCAGGGAAAGGGTGGAAGGGATAGGTCAGTCCTTCCCTCTTTCCGTATTCATGCTCAGAGCTGGCCTGGTTATTTGTATTCTCTCCTGTTGTGTATTCAGAGGTAATAGTGTCAGCTCTTAACACCTAACTGATTTTTATTTTCAGGGATACAGTCTCCTTGTCATTTCCCCAAACGTGCTTTCATGAAGCGCCAGAGTTTCACTAACCCTCTGTGGGTCAGATACGACACCTGAGATTATAAAAAACAATCGCAAGTGGCCGAGGTATGTTTAAACCACATGAGAAGTGCATCTTTTCAAACACTTGAGGATTTCCACAAGAAAGATACCACGTTATATCAATATAGTCTCAGTCTAATTTCCTATTCTAGTATGCTATTTACTATACATTTATTTATAGGATAAATTCTTAAATGCTTACTTTCAATTTATTATCTTATATGGACCAGTAATAACAACAACAAAAAAAACATAATCAGCACCAGTTTTCCAACCACACATCACCTAAAATGAATATACTTGTACTGTAGGCCCTCTTGTTTGTGGGGGATATGGTCCAAGACCCCCAGTGGATTCCCGAGACATCATTACCAAGCCCAATATATACTAGGTTATTTCCTATACATATATACCTCTGATAAAGTTCATTCTATAAATTAGGCACAGTTAAGAGATTAACAATAATAATAAAACAGAAGTTATAACAATATGCTGTAATTATAGTTCAATGAATGTGGTATTATTAAGTAAAATAAGGGCTACTTGAACTCAACCAATGCCACTGCATGACATGCTGTGACAGTCGATCTATTAACTGAGCCAGCTACGAAGTGACTGATGGGTGAGTGGTGTGTACATCATGAACACACTGGACAAAAGGGTGACTCATGCCCAGGACAGGATGGAGCTGGATAGTGTGAGATTTTTATCATCCTATTCAAAACTATGTGCAACTTCAGATTTATAAATTGTTTATTTCTGGAATTTTCCATTTAGTATTCTCAGACTGCAACTGACAGTAAGTAGCTGAAAGTGCAGATAAGGGAAGACTACTGTATTCTGATATTTTGCTCCTCACTTTACTTTCACGTATGATAAGTATCTCCTTCCATTTCTTCCATCCAGGTGACAAATGCATGACTCCTGGTATTTCATTTAAATATGATTTGATCATAATTATCTGATATTAAAAGCCACAAGGCTTACTTATGTCACATAAATATAGTTATTTAAACCTCTTAAGCTTATTAATAATTATAACAACCATTCATCTCAAAATATTCTCTCTGGAATTGCTAATCTTCACTAGCTTACAGTGAAAAGAATGGGAATAGCTGGACTAACCCATGATAGATTAATGTTTAGACTTCTTTTGCTTTCCATAATAGCAAAAATGTAAGCATTTCTTTTTAACCCACAAGGTACTCTGGAAGAACTGCAGTATATTATAAATAAGCTGTTGGTGACTATTACCTTACATTTCTTAAGGGTGAATTTGCAAACAGTTTCAGAGCCAAAAAAGAAAAAGGGCATGATTTGATAAAAAATCTTATTGCCAGATAGCTCACAAAAATCTGTCAGCAGTTTTGGTTGCTTTTAAAGGGCAGGACATGGCTGACTAATCTCATAGGAGAACTTATATGAGTGATTATTGCCATATAATTCAATAAATCACTTTTATCACTTAAAACCTAAAGTTTTCAAATTTTTTCATTTTAGTCATTGAGGTCTTAGGGAAATGGGCTTCTATAAAATGAATTTTAATTCCCTTAGAAAGCTTCATTAAAATTTAAGTAACTTAATGACAAAATAGATATAACTATTTCAAGTCTTTAAAAAATCTAGTTTTTGCTTTAGAATTTAGAATATTTTTAGGATATTTATAAAAAGGCAGCCAACCTTTCAGGATCAAATTATTTATTAACACCAAGAATTAGTTGTATTGACTTCCAGTCAAGATGGTGGTATAGGAAGATGTGGCTCGCCTCTTCACACAACCACATCAAAATTACAACTAAAATATAAAATAACCATCACTCAGAACCATTAGAAATTGAGTTGCACGCAAGTCTAACAACTATGGAATTAAAGAAACCACATCCATCTGGATTAGTAAGAGGGTTACAGATGTTAAACAGGCTGGTTCCATACCCACATATGGTGGATAAAAATTTGGGAAGGATATATCAGGAGGAAGGAATCCCAGCCCCACAACAGGCTCCCAACCCCAGGATTCCAGCTCCAGGAAGATAAGTCCCTACAACTTCTGGCTGCAAAAACCAGCAGGAATTGTCAGTGGAAGAAACTTCTGAAGCCCCAAGCAGTTCCTCTTGGGTAACCCACACACGGGCTCACCTACTCAGACTCACTACCTTTGAGCTCCAATGCCAGGGTGGCAGCTTGAAGGGCACGAGTGGCATATTGGGAGAGGCTGATGTGTCTGGCATCAAGGTGAGCAGAAGCCATTATCTCTTTTCTGAACCTTCCCCCTGCAGAACAAGGGAGATAGCAGACTGGTGTTATATCTGAAACTCCAACAATCTAACACTGATTCACCTTGGAGATCCAGAGACTCTGTTCCACACAACGTGCAGGGCCACATAAGCTGCTTTTCCATATGAATGGCTGGTCTTGGGTCATACTGCACAACTTCTTAAATCCTCTCAAACAAGCAACATCTGGTGTCAGTGAGCCCCACACCTGGCACTAGCAGCAGCCAACCTACCTTCACAGCTTGGCTTTGCTTGGGCATCTCCAAGCCCAGCACAAGTAGCAGCCATCTCAGATTGCTTTACAGCTCAGACAAGGTGGCCTGAAGAAAAACACATATGGGGGCTGACCTTGGCCTGCACCACTTGGGAAACCCCAGGGCATGGACACCCAGTGGACAGCTACAGATCATGTCAGAGTACCACAAGCCTGCCCCTGCACAGCTGATCCTCCATGGAGGGCAGAAGTTGGTGGTAACTGGTCACATCTAGTCTTTGTAGCTGTCTGGCCTGGGCAAATCCCTCCCATTGATCTGCCAACAGCAACCAAGGTTCAACTACAAGAGGAGGGTATACTCAGCCCACACAAAGGGCACACCTCAAGTAGCCAGCTTGGGTGATAGGGGAAGCTGTGCCACTGGACCCTATAGGACACCTGCTACATTAGGCCACACTACCAAGACACAGAGTCAAAGCAGCTCTACCTAATACATAGAAACAAATGCAGGGAAAACAAAGCTGCCAAAACAAAGAGACAAAGCTGCCAAAACAAAGAGACAAAGAAACATGGCCCAACTGAAAGAACAGATTAAAACCCCAGAACAGATCAAAATGGACATATGCAATCTATCAGATGCAGAGTTCAAAACATTGGTTATAAGGATGCTCAAGGAAATTAATGAAGACCTCAACAGAATATAAAAGATCTAGTCAAAATGAAAGATATACTAGTTGAAATAAAGAACAATTTACAGGGAAACAACAGTAGAGTAGATGAAGCAAAGAATCAAATCAATGATTTGGAACATAAGGAAGTGAAAACAAGAAGAAAAAAAGAATTAAAAAAAAAAACAAAGATAGCATAAAGAGCCTCTGGTACAACTTCAAGCATTCCAACATTTACATTATAGGAGTGCTAAAAGGAAAATAGAAAGAGCAAGAAATTGGAAAACCATTTGAAAAAAAATGAAAGAAAACTTTCCTAATTTGGTGAAGGAAATAGACATGCAAGTCCAAGAAGCAGGGAGAGACCCAAACAAGATGGGTGCAAAGAGGCCTGGTGCTTAAAAGCACCAAGAGAGAAGTTAGTTACCTATAGGGGAGTTCCCTTAAGTCTGTCAGCTGATTTCTCAAAAGAAACTTTTCAGGCTAGAAGGGTTTGGCAAGAAATATTCAAAGTCATGAAAAGCAAAGACCTATAGCCTAGATTGCTCTACCCAACAAAGATACCATTTAGAATCAAAGGGCAGATAAAAAGCTTCCCAGACAAGAAAACACTAAAGGAGTTCATCATCACCAAACCATTCATATGAAATGTTAACGGGACTTATTTAAGAAAAAGATCAAAACAATGAACAATAAAATAGCAATAAATATAAACCTACCAACAATTGAATCTAAAAAAACTAAGCAAACAAGAACAGAGACAGAATCATGGGTACAGAGGGCATTTTGATGGTTGCCAGATGAGAGGGGGTGCGGAGGAATGGGTAAAGAGGTGAGGAGATCAACAAGTACAAACAGGTAGTTACAGAATAGCCATGGGGATGTCAAATACAGTAAAGGAAATGGAGTAGCCAAAGAACTTATAAATATGTCCCATGGACATGAACTATGGTAGGAGGATTTCCTGAGGGAGTGGGGGCTGCTGGATGAAGGGGGACAAAGGAGGAAAAATCAGAACAACTATAATAGCATAATCAATAAAATAATTTTTTAAAAAGAAATCAGATCAAAACACAACTCAACCACTCAGTAGTTCTATGTATGGCCTTTGGTGAATCACATAAGCATTTTAAACCTCTGTTCTTGATCTGTAAAGAGGGATGATGCCTCTTCATCTGAAAAATATGAATTTAAAGCACATCTACCATGTAGGATTATTTTGTGAATTAATAAATTAATTACTGGTGCTTTGTGCAGTAAAAGAATGATTATTACAGATTTAATAGCACTTTGCAAATTAGAAAGTCCTTTGAGTAATTTATTTTCTCTAAATGAAATAATAAGCAGGATCCATTACTTCGTTTGGAAGACAGAGGTTACTTCAGCTCACTAGAGAAAGCAGAGGACTTATTTATGGTGGTGTTTCTATTTCATTAGCACAGGACATGATTTTAGAAAATAAACTCTTACTATTCCTGAAAAAAGGAAAAAATTATTAGTTGTGCTTATTAACATCAAAAAATTAACATGCATACTGATTCACAATTAAGGTGGATTTATACACAAAATAATTGACATGAAGAGGTTGAAAAATGCTTCAAAAAGTGCTCATTTTAGAGGCAAGACTGCTTTCTAAGCACATTCCATTGTGATCCAGCATGTACAGACAGTTCAAGAAAGTAACCTTCTGAGCCTGGGTCTGCCTCTCTTATAAGGTTATTATATGCATAAAATGAGACACTTGATGTAAATTAGTGAGTACAATTCCTGCCACATAATGTGCACCTAATAACTTCTGGTTATTGTAGAGAAGCTTATTTCTTAGTTACTGGGTGGAAGCATTTTATGTTTAGAAATGTGAATGCTAATTCAGAGCAAAATAACAAAAAGAACAAAGCATACCAGCATAAGAAGATATACTTGTATTAAAAGTCCCCTAATTAATTCCCATTAATAAGAGTTGTTTACAGAATGATAATGATATGAATTACATATGGAGACAAGAACTAGAGAAATTACTAAGAGGTATTTCCTTAAACATGAAACAGATATGTAAAAAACATATGTATTATCTTATTGCAATGAGTGAAGACCTACCTGTACATGAACTGGGCTGGTCTGGGAAGTTTTCAAAGAGCAGGGAAACGGTAAGAATGAAAGGAAAGCGAATTAGTGGAGACCTGCCTCTGTGCCTATGAAATCCAGGACTAAGAAGCAAAAGGTTGAATGCGGCACATGTAGAGTTATATGGACATCAGAGCACAGAGGAACCCAACCATTACCTGCAGAGTAAACCTACAACACACATAACATCACCCCTTTATCTCTCCATTCTGTTTATTCCCTCATATCATCTCCCACAGTCTGTAACTCTACTTTCTCCACTTCCTTAATTGACAACCTCTCTCCCCCACTACGGTGTAAATTCTATTAAGGTAGAGTCCTTGTCTGTCTTCTTCAGCACTCTATTGACATACCTAGCCCTGTACTGGGCATGAGATAAAATAGTTACTATTCTAAAAATAGAATAATAAATCAATAAATTAATGAACATGAGCTTAAAATGAAAGGATTAATTTTTTCAGTGGACTGTATAGGGTGAATTGTAGATGACATTGTCAGGTGGGAATCACAGAATTCCACGCCTGCTTCGTCCCACCATGTTGTCCTTCACCCAGAACTGTTCTCAGTGAGCTCCCAGTGCCCCAGGAAGGAGAGTTCATAGCCCATAGAGAAGCCAGAGTATAAGCATTGGATTCTGACCATTCAAGGTTAAATTCATGTTCTGAGGGTAAGAAAAATATTTGTAAGACTCTAACTACTTAGAGTTTTTCCCTTTTCTAAGCTAAAATAAAAAAAATCTCTGGACTGGGGTGGATGAAGGGGAGGAGTTAAAAAAGAAAGAAAAGTCACTGAGGGTTGAGACCAACAGGAACTGATGATTATTAAGTGATTTCATTGACTCTGTTGCTAAGCATATGACAAGGGATGAAGCAATTTACAGGTGCATCAATAGATGTTACCATGGAGGAATGACAGTAATCTAAAACTGTAGTTTCCATTTTTCCCATTGGCAAACCTTAGGTTAGCGCTCTGGAACATATGGGGCACACGGAACAGAAGGGATGGGTGGAAGGAACGAATACTAAGCTCACTAGTATACCATACATTGTCAAAAGGAAGTTCTCCCTTATGGAATGGGGAAGAGCTCAATGCAGAAACTTATGCAACATGCAAAGTAGTTTCAAAGGAGGAGCCAGTGGAAGTGTTTCAAAGCTTATTCTTTCAGGAGGAACTCCATACAGCCATAAAATAGTTATATCTTAAATATACAGGCATTCACCAATGTACACAGCCCCTCCCACCCAAAAATTTCATTATATTTATGTTGTAATCCATAAAATTCTTCTCTTGTTTTAAATGCCTGTCACTTATTCCTTAACCTTGATCAAGCTGTTTAGCAGGTGAGAGGCATCAAGCTGTTGTTATCTATCAGTATTTCATACTAGTATGTTAATGATTTAAATCACTATGAAATGGCAAGATGAAATTTTGGCAACCCAATTTTATCATTTCTTCTCATTCAGAAAAATAAGCACTCATCCATCTACCCATCATTTATTCAACAAATATTTATCACTTTTTACCAGAAAGCAAGAGCTTTTGCAGAAAATACCAGCAATTTAAGTTTACCTCTCATTGTTCAGATAGGACCAATATGCCTTCCCTAGCAGCAAGGGAAACTGGGAAAGAGGGTCTTTCGTGGCCTACAGGAGAAGGCAGCACGGAGTAGGAGGGTTGGGGATTGTCATGTAAACAACATCTACCATAATAAATAATGGAAAGAACCTCGGGTTAAGATAAATCTGCCTGACCAAATATTAGCTTTCTAGGTCTTTGTGATTACTCTTACGATATTGTATTTCTTAGCCCCTCCAATTTCCTCCTGGACAGAGGAAAAAAAAGTAAAGAGAAAAATAAAATGAGGAGAATGATATGGTTTCCAAAGTTTTGTACAAAGTCATGCACTAAGCTATTTCCTCTCTCCTTGACTCCTCCAATTTATTATCAAAGTGCACTGTTCTCTAAGAGATTTTCAGATTGGAGAGACCTTTAGAATATGTGACTTTAAGAAGCAGGGGCTCTACTCCAGCAACTACATCTACAACCATGAGAACCCCGCACGATGAGGAACTGAATGGGTCAGAATGTGCTCTTCACTACCTCTGCACAGATCACACCCTCCTTTTGTGTCTCCACTTCTCCCTGAATATCTGCTTCTCACAGGGCTCAATCTCTGACCTGACCATGTGCAACCAATTCACCAAAGCTAGAGAATAAAAGTTTGCAATTGAAATTTGAGGGATACTGCCAATAAAGCATTAATTAGACATGCCATTAACTATATTTGAAAGTATAATGAGGATCTATAAGGAGACTTTTATTTTTGTCCTATACTATCTTTCAGAAACCTTGTGTATTCAGTCATTCAACACATGCTTACAAAGCATATGCTGTTTGTCAAGTACTACATGACAAAGTATGTGTCCCCTGTACTTGGTCTTTGTTTAGGTACAAACATAATGTGTATGAAAATTATGTCTAGATGCAGTTGTTTTTAATTATATGTGTTTCTTCAAATCATAAATTAAAACCATTGAAGTTCCAAATTTTAGAATGTGGGGCTCATTAAACTAGATATATGTATTTTATTTTCTTTGTATTTTAAAAACTAAACATTCTCTGGTAACTAATCCACATAGAATATTTCTTCACATTCATAAAAAGGCAAACTCTTTGCAAATGTAATTACTTCATCTTCAGAGGCAAGAAAGCTTTACTTCTAAGCCTCTCCATGGCCTTATGTTTCCTTGCTATGGTCCTGAATAATAATTTTAGAAGTATCGAACTCTTGTTAGTTAACGATGTCCAAATATGAAGATCTGTTAATGCAATGAACCCCAGACTTCTTAAATAGCATATGTGTCTTTGTAACCTGTCTTTTACCTATATCAGAGTCATAAAATAATTTCATGATAATCACCCATTGATTCAAATGTGGAATTCCTCAATTCTCTCTGTGCTTCATATGCAGCAGGTTGTGCAAGTCCGGGTGTGATATGGGAAAAAATGAGCAGTATTTTATACTCAGAAGCATCACTCGACCAGGAAAGAGCTCAAGTCTTTACACAAAAATTGTGGTTATTTTAATTTAGTCATATAAATTTTCACTTTCAGAACTAACAAGTCAATTCATATAATTACCTTCTATTGCCTAGATTGGTGCAGTGCTTCTCACAATGATTCTCCTGACTCCTCTAAGCTTTTGGCTGGGAAATGACAGACTCACAGATATTCTGCTTGTTAGATTAACATGAGAAAACAGAATTTGCATCTGGCTACTGGGCCTTTACTCATCAAATCAGCAAATGGAACTGATGTGGAATAATAATGGGAGGGCTGGCTTTTGAGAACAGAAGACTAAAAGGGATTTGTATAAAAACACGCAGTTCACATTTTAAAAAATCACAAAAGCCATTAAACACTGAACACATCTTATTTTTCATGTCAGCTAAGGTTGTCATTGTCTCTTCTAGGACATACGTGATTTTCATGCTGCAAGTAATGCTGCTGAGATTTTTTTGTTAACTGTTTCAAATGCCAGTCTTGTAAACAGTGTTCCTTGTCTTTGGATAAAACCCTATACTATACCTGTGTGTTTTTCACATTTTAAAACAGGCTTAACTTGAAGAATTGTTTAAGACTACAGTAAAATGTGATCCTAGGAGACTACCACAAGACCAGCAAATGCTAAATATAATTTTTCTCTATTGAATGCATAAACACCTTTTTTACATTTTTCTCCATGACATTTTGATGGAGTGATTGAAAATACTCCAGGGAAGTGAGAGGTTTTTAAGAGGTTCTTTTAAAAAATCAACTTAATTATATAGCTAGCTCCTTTACATGTAAATTAACTTATGTGACTATTAAAAGTAGACCTGTATCCTTCTCTTCCTATCAAAAACTGAGCTAATATGGCTTATGTTTTGAATGATCAAAACTACCAGCCATCCCCTTTAAAAACTGGTTAACACCTCATAAAATTGTCGCATAAATTTTGATTTTATAGTTGGAAATAATAAAATGATTAAGAATTCTAGTTGAGTGAACTTATCTTCAAAATGATCCTCATAGCCTAAATCTGTCTTCCATTTCCCTGTTCCATGCATGTAGAAACATATTGCCAGGCATTTTCCAGACACTCATGCTACAATGTCCCTGGATTTTCTCCAGGTCTTTCCTCTGTTTGTCTCAACCCAGACACTCTCTGACTCTCTCTCCTCTTGGACTAAATGGTAGGTAACAAAAATTAAAAGGGCATGTAAGTGGGATATTTGCAGACTTCCTCTCTTTCCCACTTGCCAGATTGCATTGTTTGCTTTGGAATTTGTCTAAGAACTGGTTTGAAAATTGTAGAGTGGGGTGCTTTCTTTTCCCTCATATATACCTGAAATTTTTTTTTTTAAAAGTATGGTTTCTCATACAAAGTTGATACCTAAAATTATTTTATAAAATTAAATAATCACACAGGATGTTATCTCCAGAATTGTATTATATAAGTTCTATAAATGAACTTTTTTCAAAAGCTTATAACTGGAGACTTAAACTAATTATTTTATGATAAACGATAAAAGGCTAGCCCTTCTTATCAAACCAATCAGCCAAGTCAGGCTTACTCCGTTATCAATTCAAATAAAAACATTAACGTATGTTCTCAAAATGGCCATCTTTCTGGAATTCTAGATAGAGAGATGAATGATTAAACAGTGGAATAATAGACAGATAGACAGACAGATAGACAAATAGGTATATAGATAAGAAAGTGATGGTCTAACAGAATCGTCGGCCTGGCCCTGGCTTGGTGGGGGGAAGGCACAGCCACCTCTCGTGTCTGTTGAAGCTCTTTTTGCTCCCTATGTAAAACTCCCATTAGGATCCAAGCATTTTTCTAGCTGCCCCTTGGTTTGGCAGGGCTCACTTGGTTCTACCCAGGGTAGTAATGTACTTCTCTTTAGCAAAGTAGGAAAAAGATGAGAAAAGGAATTTTGAAAGGAAAAACCAGAATGGGCCGTGAACCAGAATGATGTGAAACAATTTTAGGAAAGGATTCTTATATAAATTGAGGTTCTAGAAAATGGTTATCCTATAGCTCTGTGGTCTTGTGCTCATAAGACATTCTTTGTGACTCCGTAGGGTGCCTTACACTGATTTAAAGGCCATTGATACCATCTCAGTAAAGATATAATTGATATATAACAGTGTGCAAGTTAAAGGGCTTAAAGTGCTTTCAATGTGCAGTGAGGATTCCTGAGCTTCCATTCCAACAGTTTCTTATTCAAACCCTCTGAGTGAATCCCTGGATTTGACTTTGAGAAAACAGGACAAGGGTAAAGGGATGAATAGGTGAGGGAGAAAATAAATACTACTCCAAGAGAAACTAAAGTGAAAAATTCACAACAGAGGCTGAAACTGTGTGAAGGCACGGGAGTCCATGATTTTTTTTCCTAAGCAGAAATTTATGGAAATTTGGATAAAAAATTAGAGGCCTTCAAAAGACCTAGCAATTCTACCTTCCCGGTGGTGGTTTTCATTTGGTGATAAATTCACAAAATATTATAAGGGTCACATATAAATGATTGATGTGGAACCAAATAGTCACTTTTTCCCCTCATGCTCTACTTTCTTTAATGTTTTTTCCTGGTGCTTAAAGAAAATGCCTGTGTGAAATAATTAATGAATAATGTTCAATTTGCTACTGAATAACTTTACAATCTGGTAAAGCACTCTATTTCCTAGCTTGCAAGGAGAAAAAGAGATTTGTTTTCTCTATTAAAGAAGTTTTCGCCATCTCCAGAAGTGAAAAACAAGGAGAAAATAGTATTGTGTTTGCAGTTTATTTAGCTATGTTTTAATGGTATTGTACAATCCTTTTTGTCTTTATTCTTTGAATTTCCTGGTATTTTATGCCATTTTAAAAAGATTTTATTTGTTTATTTTTAGAGAGAGAGGAAGGTAGGGAGAAAGAGAGGGAGAGAAATATTGACGTGATGTGAGAGAGAAACGTTGATAGGTTGCCTCTTGTACACCCCCAGCTGAAGACCTGGCCCCCAACCCAGGCATGCGCCCTGACTAGGAACCGAACTGGGCAACATTTCGTTCTGCAAGATGACGCCCAACCTGCTGAGCCAAAGGCAACTGGGCTATTTTATGCCATTTTAGTTGATTTTGTTTTCCTTAAGTATTTTTTCATATAATATTTCTCCGGTTAACAAGGACCATTGGTAAGCAAAATATTCTGTTTGCCACATTGTACCTAAACAAAATGGTTGCTCTATTGCCAAAATACATTTTTAAAAATAAGTAGTAAAACTGCAGTAAACTTCTGTCTTCTATCAGATAACTCTAGAAGAAGAGCTTGGCCCCTTGAGACAGGAAATCTTGTGCAGGGGGTGGGGGTGCCACTAGGAGAAACTGATGCTGTCGTGACAGAAGAGGATCCAGTCCAGCGTCAGCCTGACACATGGGGAGCCCTGCAATACGATTAACGCCGTGGAGTTGTCTCACCTTCAGGCAGAATCACCAAGCTTTGTGTACCTCTATCAGCCAGTGAGTGGCTGTAGAGGGCCACCTGAGGGTAGGGAGAGAGAGCCATAATTTCACAGACATTTCCAGGCAATATGACACTTAGCAAAAGGTAATTTGTTCAAAAAGAAAATTGCACCTATGATCATTTAGCAGCTAGCACTCCCAGCAGCTGGGGATGGATACTTCACTGGCTACAGACAGGGGTCCTGGACGAAGCCCCAACAGCCTGCTAAACCATTCAACTATATTTGTGTAATTAAAATGGTAAGAGCTCTCATTAAAATTCATTAACATTCAATCCAAAGTCATCTTTCTTCCGTGGGCCTGCAGAGGGGCAGGGTATCATTGGGTTGATTTGGTAAAAACTCAGGATGACAACTGCCAAGGTTTGAGGCAGAGTGGTTCAGTTAAAAAATAAAGTTCTCCGGCAGTAATAGATTTTTTTAATGATTTATTTACTCTGTGACCTTGAGTAGTTGCTTAGCTTTTCTGGATCCAGTTCATTATCTCTGCATTTGCAGTCATAATGCCCGTCTGCGGATTATTGTGAGAATACGCGTGCAAAGTTGCTGACCAAGGGGCGATACTTTGTGACCTCAGACACTTCCTTTGCAAACCAAAAGTATACCCAGTGAGAAGGTGTTGCTGTGTCAGTACACCTGGCATCTGACTGGGGAAAAATATACTCAACACTGGGTATCACTTCTATGTAAAATTTCAAAACATCTAGCTTTATGTTTTTATTTTAAATAATAAATTTTTCATACACTACTGAGGTGAAAAGTAGTGCTCTATCCAAATGCATTGTCGCATCAGCGAAATTGGTTGCCATTCCACAGAGATTTCTGAAGAAAGTTACTCTTTACATAATACTCAAATATTACAGTCAGCAGAGAATCACTGTGACTTGGGCAGGCGAGGTATTTAAGATGGGCACTGACACACGAAAGGGGTGTTATGTAACCCATGGGCTTTAATGGGCTTTTACTTTTTCTGCTGGTCACCACCAGATGGGGATATGTGAAACGTTCCCTTCAGTCTTGTTTAAGGATAAAAGCACTGACTTGGATCTCAAAAATCAGCTACAGGCAAATCTGTCTACCTGATCACAAGTAGTCACCAAGCACGTGCACTGATGCAATGTGTTTACTCCTGTGTTACTGGAATACTTAATACGTCCCCTTTCTCATGGGCTTTCACAGACTACGAACTCCACAAACGATCAGAGTAAGCTTTGTATGTTTGGTGTCTGAAACTACAGACAGGTACATTAGAAGCAGGAAAGTGGAAAAGCGGACCAACAATAAACCTACACACTCTTTTCAAATTGACATCTAGCAGCCCCAGGGCCATAATTCTTCAAATTTGTGTACATTTTACTAACACCAAATACATTTATCACATTATCACTTTAGATCCTTACAATACACTATAGGCTCTGTTGGTCAAGTAAATATTCTCATTTTGCATGTGGAGAATGACCTAGCATGTTTTTGACTTCTGTAAAGTCACAAAATTAGTAAATGGAAATAAATCTGAGACCCATATATTAAGACCCACAGGCTGCATGCTTATCATATTATGAGATTTTAACAAAGAAGTTTTTTTTTTCATAATTCAACCCTCTTTGGAATTCATTTGATAAAGGAAAGAAAGTTCTACACATTTGCTGCAAGGACTGAAATACAAGACCCTCTATTTTCCTCAATACGTGTTTATTGGCACAATATCTCCATGTGGTTGCCGCTGCACTAGACAGTGGGGATTGAGGCCAGAAAATACTTTGCAAGTTTTAAGAAGAGTCTGAAATGAAGTGTAAGAGGAGAGTGACCAGCGACAGATGCTAATTTGGAGGGATGAAGATATGAATATAGAAAGGTGTCACATTAAATGGTTTGAATTGTATTCCACGTTCAAATGACTGCTTGATAGATTTCCAACAAAGGGAAATGTTATGATCTAATTTGCATTTTTTAAAAGATGACTCTACCAGCTGCGTAGGGAAAGAATTGGAGTGGGGTAGGAGTGAAGTGGAGAGATCCCTGATGGGGCTACTACAGAAGAGTTCAAGACTGAGCTACAATGGAGGCCATGGAGGTGGAGAGAAGTGAATAATTTGAATTGGAACAAAATCTGGAGGTGAAATGGACAGAACGTGGTTATTGATTGTAGATGGGAATGTGGGATGGGAGTGAGGAAGGAAAGTGACCGCAGCCCGAGGCTTCTGTCTTTTCCCAGTCACCGACAGGTGCGCTGTGCCATCCCTGAGGTGAAGAAGATGAGGGGAAGGCAGAAAACAGGTTCAGGAGAGAAATCAGCACTTCACGTCCATACTTGATGAGTTTGAGATTCTTACGAGCACAAATGAAGGTTCAAATAGAAACATAACTATGTATGTTAATTCTGAAGGGGAGTTTCATGCTGTGGTTGTGAATTTGAAGTGACCAACATTAACATTTTATTGCAAATCAAGTAAATAGTATCTACTATGGGGGGGAGAGGAATTAACAAAAATGCCCAGGCCCGAGGCTGAAGAACAACACCTAGTGGTCTTTCTACTATTCATATCTCATACTGCTTCCCTATAAATATTTTAGAAGTGTAAAATGTTACCAGGGCCAGAATCGCCCCCTGTTCAGGAATGATGGTACCATTAGGCTCTGAAAGAAAGACATTCACTGTTTTCCTGATTTTAATTCCACATTGCATGTCATGACCCAGCATTATCTGCCATGGGGAGGTCCAGTTGTGGGAGAGAGGGAAGCAACTGTATCAAGGAGGCAAATGACACACCACCACACTTTTTCTTTCCCCTTTGTCCAAACTCCTCCACCCTTTTCTCCTTGTGAGACCTTGACTTCTTAACAATCTTTAGCATCAAACTTAAGCATGAAGGGGTTTGACACCTTGGTGCTATTTTTCTACCCCACTTAGATAAGCTTCATGATGGTTTGGAGACTAGTTTAGTAGAATAAAGAAGAAAACTGTCCCGAGATAGTAGGCAAAACATCCACTGCTAGGTCACAATTTAATAGTTAAGGAAATGCAGAATATAGACAATCATCATTGCCTGACTCAGAACGGTAGAGTGCTAAAATATCACCTAGCACTAGAATATTCTAATTTCAACTGCAGGGACCCTACACACCAAGGCAAAGGCAGAAGATGCTCAGAAACTGAATAGCAAATCTTTGGAGAAGAAAGATGAAAACACAAAACCAATTTATAGTGCCTACTACATTATTAAGAGTCAAATAAAAACAAAACACTTATTTAAACTAGGTAAATTCCTTAGTTTAATTGAATTTAATATTTAAGTATCAAAACCAGACAGTAATTTAGGCTTCAGCTAAAAATAATGTAAGGGAGAGCTGAAGGAGAGTATAATGCGGTGAATCATATAGCATAACATAATCCATCAAAACCACAGGGCCTACAATTTTCTTCCCTTATATGAGATTGAAAAATGACTTCAGAGTATATGCTTACGAGGATAAGTGATGAGAAACCTAAGTTGAGGGAAAATGACTTGATACTAGCTTTATATGGTAATGTATAACTCGAACAGCTACAATTAATAATAAAAGCTTAAATGGCCCTGGGAAATATAGTTAACAGAAGACAGGTACACCTGTCAATATGAAGCTTTGGAACATTACTCAGCTAAACTTAAGGCAATTAACCTGACAGCACATTCCACTGAATTTCTGAGCACAAATAGATGTTATAAAAATAATGTATGTCAGAAATTGGCTTACGAGAATTCTGGCACATATTTAAATTAATCATTATTCAATCATAACAGAAATCAATGACTAAATCTGAATGTGGAATTTATGTGGACAAAATAAATGGGAACAATCCTTGCTGAATTTGTAATTTTGTTTTGACATAAATAATACTTTAAAAGGCTGTTAATTTTACTTAGAAATGGGACATTTTCTGAATCAATAATGTTCAATTTAAATAAAACATTCTCCTGGGCTCATTCTACAATATAAATAAACTAACTAGTAAATACCTTTAGTGAATAATCCCAAATCTCCTCCATTTTAACTGAAAAGTTAAAATACTGTCATTGCAAATAAAACGTCAATGGCATTATTGATAAAATTGTTCTAGGCACTCCATATAACATAGTTCACAAAACTTTTTTCTGATTTTCATGCCCTGAGCACTCTACTTCTGTTTACACTCTAGTACTTCCTGTTTACACTCTTGTACTTTCCATTTACACTCATGTGACAGCTGTGTGAGGTGACACAAGTGTGTGACAGTCATCTGCTTTCGGTGTGTTTTTCTTCTGTTGATTCAGCCCATGAATTCATAAAGTGTTTTGAAAATATTAAAAACCCCAATTTAAAAAATAAATCATAATAATATTATGAAACAAGCATTATCATCTTTATTTTCACTTATTTGGTCAGTAAAATATTTGGGCCACTTTTGCTTTTGAGTTTTACCTGGTGATTAGTTGAAATGGCAGAGGTTTTTAATATTTTGAGATTTCATGTGTAAATCACATGTGATCTAATACATAACTCACTTCCATTTCATTTCTAATTTGATACCAAATTGACATATTATTTACTTACTTAAAATGTAGAGGATAATGATAAGCCAACTATACAAATAAAAAAGTCTTGACCAATATGATAGCTGAAAGCTTTCCAAATAAAAATCAATTTATAATTCATTCAAATCTTTTATTTTCAAAGTATGGAATCTTGTGTTGTTGTTTTACTTTAAATCACAAGTGGAACAAAAATTTAATTGATTGAAAAAGTTAATTATGTATTTCTTTAACAATGGGATTCATTCTGAGAAATGTAACATGAGGTGATTCCATCCTGTGTCAATTTTTTACACAACCTTAGGTGGTGCAGGCTACTACACGCCCCGGCTCCGTGCACGTCACATGGGACTGCCACCGTGTGTGGTCTGTCGTCATCCAGAACGTCACCATGTGCTGCGCAGCTGTAGTTCTTGGAAAGATCTCATAAGAATATAAATTTAAAGGGAGAAAAAAAGGGACAACTGTGATAGCATAATCAATAAAATATACTTAAAAAAAAACAGTTGCTGAAACATGCCCATTACCCTATTCTGTGGCTTCTACTTTCATTCATTAATAGATACTTACCAAATATTTATAAAAAACATATAGTCTTACAGAGACATGAAATTCCTTCAGGGTTTTTGAGAAAGAAGAATACATTCCTAGGTTTCTGAAAACAAATATAGGGAGAAAAAAAAGGGGCAACTGTGATAGCATAATCAATAAAATATACTTAAAAAAAACAGTTGCTGAAACATGCCCATTACCCTATTCTGTGGCTTCTACTTTCATTCATTAATAGATACTTACCAAATATTTATAAAAAACATATAGTCTTACAGAGACATGAAATTCCTTCAGGGTTTTTGAGAAAGAAGAATACATTCCTAGGTTTCTGAAAACAAATATAGAACATGGATCCACAGTCAATATTATTTGACTCCAAATGCCTGTCCTTCCATCCACCAGCCCGTTAGCATTTTTAATCATTTATTGTGATAAAATACACATAGTAAAATGTACTGTCTTAATCATTTTAAGTGTGCATTTTAGTGATAATAACTATACGCATACTGTTGTGCAACAAATACCACCATCCACTTCACAAACTTTTTTCGTCTTGAAAAATTGAAACTTTATACTCAAAATAATAAATCTCCTTTCCTCTCTCCCCTTACTCCTGTAAACCACCATTCTACCTTCTGTGTCTGAGTTTGACTACTTTAGACATTGCAATAAGTGGAATTATACAGTATTTATATTTTTGTGATTGCTTTATTTCACTTAGTAAAATGTTCTTAAGGTTCATCAGTGCTATAGCACAATAACAGAGTTTCCTTCATTTTTAAAAGTCAGTGATATTTGATTATATGTGCATATTCCATTTTGTTTATCCATTCATCTGTCCAGGGACAATTGGGCTGCTTCCACATTTTAGCTCTTGTAAATAATGCTGCTAGGAATGTGGGTGTGCAAATATCTCTTTGAGACCCTGCTTTCAATTATTTTGAATATATACTCAGAAGTGGAATTACTGGATCATATGGTAACTCTATTTTTTATTTTTTTGAGGAAAAGCCATATCATTTTCCAGAGTGACTGCACCATTTTAATTTTATATTCCCACCAAAACTGCAAAGGCTTCCAATTTCTCCTCATCCTTGCCAACATTTGCTATTTTATTTTTTATTTTTTATATTAGTCATCCGAACAGGTGTGAAGTGGTTTATCATTAGGGTTCTGATTTACATTTCCCTAGTGATTAATGATATTAAGCATCTTTTCATAGGTTTATTGGTCATTCAAATACCTTCTTTGGAGAAATATCTATTCAAGTCCTTTGCTCATTTTGGAATCAGGTCATTGGCTCTTTGGACTTGAGTTTTAGGAGTTTAGTGGATTTTGTATATTAATCCTTTATCAAATGTACGGTATTTGATGAAGCATTAATATTTGCAATATATGATTTTCAGATATTTGTAGGTTCTTTGCTTTGTCACCTTTGTCTTTGGTGTCAATCCAACAAATCGTTGCCAAATCCAGTGTCATGAAGATTTAGACCTAGGTTCTTGTCTAAGAATTTTACACTTTGCTTTTATATTTAAGTCTTTGATTCATTGGAGTTAATTTTTATACATACAGTTTTAGGTTTGGATCCAACTTCATTCTTTTGTATGTAGATATCCAGTTTACCAAGTGCCATTTGTTGAAAAGTCTGGCCTTTCCCACTGAGTGGTCATAGCACCCCTGTTAAAAATATTTGGTAATAAATACAAGGATTAATGTTTTAGCTTTTTATTCTAGCCTATTGGTGAATGTGCCCATATTTATTCCAGTGCCACACTGATTACTACAGCTTTGTAGTAGTTTTGAAAGTTGTTTGTTTTTTTTTCAAAAATTGTTTTGGTTACTAGAGATTTCTTGAGATTCCATATGAATTTTAGGATGCATGTTGTAATTTCTGTGAAAAATGTCATTGAGTTTCCAATAGTGATTCATTGAATCTGCAGATTGTTTGGGTTGTTTTGATACCTTAAAAGTATTAAATCTTTTAGTTAATGAACACGGGGTGTCTTTTCATTTCTCTGTGGTTTTCTTAACTTCTTTCATCAATATTTTGTAGTTTTCATTATACATTTCTTTAACTTCCTTGGTTAAGTTAATTCCTAAGTAATTTGTTCATTTTGACACCATTGTAAATGGTTTTGCCTTAGTTTCTTTCTCAGGTTATTCATCGTTAGTACATAGAAATAGAATGGATATACGTGTTGGCTTTGTATACTGCTACTCTGATGAATTTGTTAGTTCTAACAGGTTTTTTATTTTCTTTTGTCAAATCTTTAGGGTTTCCACATATAGGATCATATTATCTCTTACCAAGGATAATTTTATTCTTCTTTTTAAATGTGGATATCTTTTATCTCTTTTTCCAACCTTCTTGTTCTGGCTAAGACTTTTAATGCCATGCTGAGTAGATCTGGTAATAATAACAATTACTTTAGAGAAAATGCTTTCAGCCTCATGCCATCGAGCATGACGAGTGCTGCGGGTATTGTGTATATGGCTTCTCTTATGTTGAGAAAACTTCCTTCCATTCCTACTTTGTTGAGTGTTTTATTCATACGGCGGTGTTGAATTTTTCAAAATGTATTTTTTTTCTCTCAATTGGGGTAATCATTTGGATTCATTTTATTCTCTAAAAGGGATTTATTCCCATGGTCTGGTCTTATTTATTGAATTATCCTTGCATTTATCCAGGAATAAAACTCACCTGATCACAATAATCATGTAATTTTTTAACATACAGTTGACATCAGTTTGCTAGTATTTTGTTGAATATTTGTGTGTTAATATTCATAAGAAATATTGGTGTAGAGGTTTTTTCCCCTAATAATCTCTTTGTCTGGTTTTTGTATCATGGCAAATCTGTCCTCATAGAATGAGTTAGTAATTGTTCCTCTTCCTTAATTATTTTGAAAAACTTTGGGAAGGATTGGTGTTGGTTCTTCTTTAAATGTTTGTTAGAACTCACCAGCAAAACCATAAGCAGCAGGGCTTTTTTTTTTTCAGAGCTTTTTGATGACCGATTTACTCTCCCTAATAGTTTAAAACTTTTCAGATTTTCTCTTTCTTCATGATTTAATCTTAGTAAATTTTATAGTTCTAGGAATTTTTGCTCTTCACCACGTTATGCAATGTGATAACGTCCAGTTGTTCACAATACTTCTTTATAATTCTTTTCTGTTTCTTATTTTTAAAATTTGAGTCTTCCCTCTCTTTTCATGTCATCTAGCTCTCTGTGAATTTTATTGATATATTCAAAAAACCAACTTTGATTCTTTTTTCTATATTTTTATTATTTATCTGTATTCTGATATTTATTACTTTCTTCCTTCTTCTGGCATTGGGTTTAGGTGTTTTTTTTTTCTATTCTAGTTTCTTAAATTAAAATTTTTTAATTTGTTTACTCTTGTTTTTAATGTAAACATTCATAATTATAAATTTTTCCCTTAGCCCTGCTTTCAAGGCATTCCGTAACTTTTGGAAGGTTGTGCTTTCAGTTTCATTTGTCTCTTAAGTGTTTCGTGATTTTTCTTCTGATTTCATTTTTGATCCATTTTTTTAATGTGCTTTTTAGTTTCTAAAATTTGTGAATTTTCCAGTTATTTCCCCTCATTGATTTCTCACTTCATCTTGTTATGATTAGAAAGATTTTTTATGTGATACCTGTTTTTAAAAAATCTACTAGGATGATTTGGGGACTAACATGTGCTCTGTTTTAGGAAATATTCCATGTGTACTTGAAAAATGTACATATTTTTCCTGGCTAAAATATTCTACATATGTCTGTTTGACCTAATTAGTTTATTTTGTTATTCAAGACCTCTGTTTTCTCACTTATCTATTCTCATTGTTCTATCCACTGTTGAAAGTGGGCATTGAAGTTTCCCACTAATACTACAGAATTATCAATTCCTCCCTTAAATTCTGGCAAGTTTTGCTTCATATATTTTAATGGTCTCTTATTAGATGCATAAATATTTTTATAAATATTATGCACCTAATATTATGCATCTAATTATGTTATCCCCTTGTTATATTGAACCTTTTATTAATGTCTTTTTTGACCCCTTTAATCCTTTTAAGCCTATTTTGTCTGATATTAGTCTGATTTCTTTTTGTTACTATTTGCATAAAATGTATTTTCTGTTCTCTTGCTTTTATTTAAATTTACATTATATTTATGTTACATATAAGGAGGGATCTCTGTCATTTTGCTATTTGCTTTCTATATGGCTGACACCAATTTATCTCTCATTTTATGCATCATTCTCTAAATGTATTTTTGTAGAGAAACATTTTAATTTCCCTCTTATTTATTTTTGTGTATTCTATAATTATTTTCTTTGTGGTTTCCATGGAGATTACATAGAGCATCCCAAAGTTGTAACTTCTAATTTGAATGTACTAACTTAATTTCAGTGCTACACAAAATCTACTCTAGCTCCATTCCCACTCCTTTCAGTTATCTCAAAATTGTAATTTGTATATTGTATGTCTAAAAACATATAGTAATAATGGCTTTTTAATGCATTAGTCTCTTTTTCTTTAAGCTTAATTCAAGACACAGGTTTTTTTAATTGTTGTTCAAGCACAGTTGTCTCCACTTTGCCCCATCACCCTCCCCTCCCCACCAGCCCCCACCTCCCACCCTCAATCCTAACCTCCTTTGGCTTTGTTCATGGGTCTTTTATACATGTTCCTTGACAACCCTTCCCCTTCCTTCTCTCTTTATCGTCCTCCCTCCTCCCCTCTGGTTATTGTCAGTTTGTTCTTTATTTCGGTGTCTCTGGATATATTTTGCTTACTTATTTGTTTTGTTGATATAGGTGAGATCATATGGTATTTGTTTTTCACTGCCTGGCTTATTATGCACTTAGTATAATGCTCTCCAGATCCATCCATGCTGTCAGGAAGAGTAGGAGCTCGTCTTTCTTTCTGTGACATAGTATTCCATTGTGTAAATGTACCACAGTTTTTTGATCCATTCATTTATGGAATGAGCACCTAGGTTGCTTCTAGCACTTGGCTATTGTTCATTGTGCTGCTATGAACATTGGGGTACATAGGTTCTTTTAGATTGATGTTTCAGGATTCTTAGAGTATAAACCCAGCAGTGGAATTGCCAGGTCAAAAGGCAGTTCCACTTTTAGTGTTCTTGGAAATTCCACACTGATTTACACAGTGGCTGCACCAGTCTGCATTCCCACCAACAGTCTACTAAGGTTCCCTTTTCTCCACCACCTCACCAACACTTGTTGTTTGTTGATTTGTGCATGATGGCCATCCTTGACAAGTATGAAGTAATATCTCCTTGTGGTTTTAATTTGCATCTCTTTGATGGCTAGGGACACTGAGCATCCTTTCCTATTTCTCTGGGCCCTCTATATGTCCTCCTTGGAGAAGTGTCTGTTCAGGTCCTTTGCCCATTTTTAAATAGGATTGTTTGTCTTCCTGGAGTGGAGTCATGTGAGTTCTTTATATATTTTGAAGATCAAACCCTTGTCTGAGGTATAATTGACAAATATATTTTCCCACACTGTTGGTTCCCTTTTCATTTTGCTGATGGATGTTTTCTTTACCTATACAGAAGTGTTTTATTTTGCTGAAGTCCATTTGTTTATTCTTTTTTTTTAAATTTCCCTTGCTCTAGGGGACATATCAGTGAAAATACTGCTGTGTGAAATATCTAAGATTTTTCTGCCTATGTTCTCCTCTAATACTTTTATGGTGTCGTAAGGTATATTTCAATCTTTTATCTACCCTTGGGTTTATTTTTTTGTATGGTGTAACTTGGTGGTTGAGTTTCAACTTTTTGCATGTTGCTGTACAAATCTCCCAACACTATTTGTTTAAGAGGCTATTTTTTACTCCATTTTATGTTTCTGCTTCCTTTGTTGAATATTAATTGACCAAAGAGGTTGGTCTTATTTCTGGGCTCTCTATTCTGTTCCATTGATCTGTGTGGCTGTTCTTATGCCAGTGCCGGACTGTTTTGATTACTGTGGCCTTGTAATATAGTTTGGTGTCAGGTATTGTCATCTCTCCTACTTTGTTCTTCTTTCTCAAAATTGCTGAGGCTATTTGGGGTCATTTATGGCTCCATATAAATTTTTTAAATGTTTATTCTACATCTATGAAATATGTTATTGGTACTTTAATAGGGATGGTGTTGAATCTGTAAATTGCGTTGAGTAGTATGGACATTTTGATGATGTTAATTCTTCCAATCCATGAACACAGTATATGCTTTCCTTTATTTGTATCTTTCTTAATTTCTCTCTTCAGTGTTGTGTAGTTTTCTCAGTACAGGTCTTTTATCTCCGTGGTTAGATTTATTCCTAGGTACTTTATGTTTCTTATTGCTATATCAAATGGGATTTTTTTTCCTGATTTCTGTTTCTGATATTCCATTGTTGGTGTACCAAAATGCCTTTGATTTCTGAATATTGACTTTGTGTCACACTGTTTTTCCAGTCACTTATTAGACTGAGTAGTTTTTGGTGGAATCTGTAGGGTTTTCTATGCACACTATCGTGTCATCTGCAAACAGTGACAGATAAGTCTCTTAACTTATGTATAAAAACAAAAGTGGTGTTACAGACCATTGTTACAACAATAGCAGTCTTTACAAGTGCCTGTATATTTGCATTTCTGAGATTTCTTTTATGTTTTTAAGTTACTGTTTAGTATTCTTTCAGTTTAACCTGTGAAACTTAAGCAGTGTTGATCTAGCAGTAACAAATTCCTTTAGTTTTCTTTATCTGTGAAGTCATAATTTTTCTCCTCACTTTGGAAAGATAGTTCTGCTGGATATAGAATTCTTGGTTGACCGGTTTTTCTTTTTCTTTTTAATACTTTTGAAATTCTAAGCCCACTACTCTTTGGTCTATAAATTTTCTGATGAAATATCTGCCAATAATCTTATTGATATCCCTTATGTGTAATAAGTCATTTGTCTCTTGCTGCTTTTAAGTTTCTTTGTCTCAGTCTTTCAACAGTTTAATTATAATGCTTTCTCAATTGTTCATCCAAATTGAAGTCTGTCAATTTTCTTGGATGTTTATATTCATATCTTTCATCAAATTTAGAAGTTTTCAACAAATTTGATTTAAACAATCTCTCTGCTCCCTTTCTCTCTCTTCTTATTCTGGGATTCTCATAATGTGTATGTTAGTACACCTGATGGTTTCTCACAGTTTCTTAGGGTTTGTTCACTTTTCTTCAATCTTTTTTCCTTCTCTTCTTAAGACTTGATGATTTTAATTGCCTACTCTTTTTAAATTTGCTAATTCTTCCTAAATCCTTGTTCAAATCTGACTTTGAATTTCTCTAGTGAATTTTTCACTTTAGTTACTATACTTTTCAGCTTCTAGAATTTAGTTTTTATATTTTGGATTTTTATCTTTTTATTGCTATTTCATTTGTCTATATATTTATTACTTTCTCTATGTATCTTTTTTTGTAATGACATGTCTCTTTTTCTGACAGTGTCACACTCCTAATGGTGCTCAACTAAATAGTCTTCTGTCATTACAGAAATATAAATAGGATAAATGAAACCTTTTCTCTTTGGCCCCTCCCCTTTCCTTCTCTCTTCTCCATGCCTTTCTTTATTTCTTTATGGCAGTTGTTTTAAAGTCTTTGTCCTTTAGGTCTGTGTTCTGATCTTTCTATTAGTTCATTTTTTTTCATTTGAAGAGGCCATATGTTCCTATCTCTTGTATGCATTGTGATCTTTTTATTGAAAATTGTTCATGTGAGTCTAACAATGTGTTAAATCTGGAAATTAGATTCTCCTTACTTCCAAGGATTTGTCACTCTTCATTTTTGTTTTGTTTTGATTTGATTGTTGTGGCTTTTTCCATAGCTGAGGTGGAAATCTTAGGCATTTTTAGATCTTTTCTGAGCTTGTATCTTTCCCAGGGAATGCATAATAACTCCCTAATTTTCTTGAATATGCAGTTCTTTTGACTGTTCTAGTCTTTAGTATTCATCTCCCAAAATGGGAAAGAAGAAAAAGTAAAGGAAAACAGGACTAACTTTTTAAATCCCCTGGAAGTCCCTTCATCTGGATGGGGAGGGTCTTTCAACAATTGAGGGTAACTCCATCAATGACTGACTGCCTCTGTGTCTGTACCTCCATGATCTGAAGCACCAATTAGTTGTTAGAATGCAGATTCTCAATATTTGTCTTCTCCAAATCTTTCAAGCTCTGTGTAAGCAGCTCCAGGAACACACGCATGGCTGCCTTACATGGGGCTAGAGAGTTGGTGATGGATAGCTACTGCTGAGCAATGAGCTTAAGTTAACTGAAGTTAAACTTTAATTTACCTCACCACGCCTTCCAAAAATGTTACATCTTATAAGTTCTACCCGTGTTACCATTATTTAGGTGAGACTCCATTTTCCTGGTGGTTCCTAGTCCAGCATGTTCTCAGAATCTTTCCTATTAGCTGTTGATTTAAGAAAGTAAATCAGGTTAAAAATACTTGAATCAAATAATAGAGCACAAGAAAAGACATTGTCTGAAACACAGAGTAACCCAAAGATATTTGCTTCTTTCAGCCAATTAGTAATCCATTCCATTAACTCAGCTTTTATTTTTGAGCAGAAACTAGAAAAAATATATAGATTTTTTTTTAATGGTGTCAATATCACAAGATTAGAGATTGGCACTTTTTGGAAGATTAATTAGAAAAATAACTGAAAAATATTTTTCTAAAGGCAGAGCTAACTTTATCTATAGGAAATAATTAAGTGCAACAAGTTGTTGTTTCAGAGATTGTTGCTTCAGCATCGGTGTATTAGTAAAATCTGAAAAAAATGCTTCTGATACAGCTATGCCTCACTTTTAATTACTTTTGGAAAAATCTAACTTCACACTAAAAATTCTTGAATAAAAAATTGTTTTTCTTTTAATCAGAAAATTTATGTGCTTTATTCCACCTTGTCACATCCTAAATATTAATGTCTGCTTCTACCTCTGGGCTTTTATATAAATAAATTCAGATGATATTCATTCATAGTATGTGACAAGGTGGTCATACTTATGGTTTAGAATTTGTGTTTATTTAAAAATCTATTGGATAGAGTAGATTAATACTATAAAGAGAATGTTTAAAGCTCCTAAAATAGCAATACTTGTCATGTTCTTTAGAAATGTCTATTCCCATACAATTAGCCAACATGCTACTTAGGTCATGTACTAGTTAGTCACTTTAGCATGTCCTCTATAATGTCTGATAGACTGAGTAGATTGACATAATACCAATCAAAATTTGACAATAATTCATATAATATTCTCTGACAAGAAACTTTAGGGTAAAGTAATTGAAGAATATACTGTTACTTGAACAGTCATGTCAAAATACCTCATTTCTTTAGAGCATATTTATTAAGTCAGGGTTTTTGAGGGGGGAGGTTGTGTATACCCATAAAAGCAGTCATTTAGAAAAAAGTTTAAATTTTTATTAGGACCAAAAGATGTTAACTTGATATTGATGGAGGGTATGTCTATACATAGAGAGAAGAATGAAATTATCTGGGGAAAGGTGAGATGGGAATGGAAAGATTGTTAAACAGCATGATAGGATGCTAAATAATTTTTAAGAACATAAATTATTAATATTTAATTTCAATTTTTCTGCATTCTTAAAATAACAGTATTAAAACCTTCAATAATTTAAGATTTGTTAGTATCTAAAAAGGCCTTGGATAAGTGTTTAACAAAAATCATAGAGCAGGGATGAATTCTCACACTGGTTAATATTATGACAGAGGTAAAGAAACTCTGGAGGAGAAAGACTGAAGCACAAGAGTGTCGCGGCCACTGACTGGCAGTGACCACGGAACGCTGTGGATGGCTCGTCGAAACACGAGAAAAACATACACAGAGACAACGAGGTCCCATGGGGAAATAGGGATGGAAGGGCCACTCTCTCTAGTGGGGAGCACCTCAGCCACCCTCCCTAGGGGAGAGCGCCCTGTTCTCCCTCCTGAGCAGGCTTTTATTGGGTTCGTTTACACAAGAATTCAGGTAAAGCTCATTAATCATTGCCAGGAAGTAAGGATCAAACAATAGATAACAAGGAAGTCTGGGGGCCTATTTTGAGTCAGGATCAGATAGCTAAAGAGCTATAAAACTTTGAGGAACAAACTTACTTCTTGCTTGGACCCTTATCATTTCACTGAGTGCATTCTAAACAAAGCAGGTTTCACAGGATTTTACATATTCTTTCTTAGGCCTGATCACCTGGGGAACCCACCCTTTCCAGCACATGGCTGTACCACCCTCTGTTATTGTTTCAGGCTTAGGTGGAGCAAGGGAAGTAAGGCAGCCAAGAGATTAGGAGATTTTCTCGCAGGCAATGAGGACTCAGGCTTTGTCAAAGCTGAGGGGTGAGGTTCCATCACCCCCTTTTGCTGTAGCCTTCAAAGTCCTTCCTTGGGGGCCTCCCACGTGATCGTGCCTGTCTTAAGTCATTCCCCCCTTGGGGAATCTTACCCGTCATTGGCTAACTGACCAAGCACTGGGAGCAAGGCAGGGTGAAGTAAAAGGAGCAGAAGTGGTGCTCCTGCCAGGGAGATAAGCTTTTGCCTCCTTGCTGGCATGGTCCAAGGTCGTTCCCTCAGCCTTAGCCTTGGCAGGGGTTACAGCTTCTGATACCAGGCAGGGCAGTTCCCAACACAAGAGTTCTTTAGAGGAGAGAGTTGGAGCCATATGCACCAGTGGAAATTTGAATGACTATTAAAAAAACAGACATTGTAATGTACTCAAAACATGGAAGATGGGTTTGAGCTAATCTTGTCTACATCATTAAGGACCAAGAGACAGAATGGCATCTAGGATACACAAATATTTTTAAAGCACCGATATCCAAACATATTCAAGTAGAAAAGCAAAGAAAACAACTGTTTTTCTTTTTAACTTTTCTCTCTGTATCACCACAGAAACCATCACAAGTGTATTTTTTTTCCTGTTACCTGCTAAGCTTTTATAGAATATGATCTTGAGAAACAGACTTAAGAGAATTACCTTCTCTTTTGGTACTAAAAATATCTTCCTAAAGTTCTATTTTTTGAAATCTCCCACCAGGTAAATTTTGTGTAGAAATTCAAAAATTGAGATTTTTAGCTGTAGCAATGTAAATTATTTTTTATGTTGGCCCAAAATATGACTTAATCTAAATGAAAAAGCCATTATTTTATATATATGTATATATATATATGAGATTTATTGTTGATGATGAAGTATATTATAATGAAAACAAGTAAATAATGTCTAATTTTAAAATAGATTCCAATATTATTGTTAATGATGTGTTTAATTTGCTGGTTCTGGGATATTTCTAAGAGTTCTTTTAACAGTGTAAGTTGATAACATATTACTTTAGATGGCTAGTTTTTTAATTAATAGGAAGATTAAAAACCATAAGTTTCTTACAAATATAATGATCTCATCTTTTTATCTTAGTATTTATAAGTTCCATATTTTAAGTGTAATTTTTATTCATAAAATATTTCTTGATATAGCTAGTACTGAAGCATCTGCTGCAAATCAGCCTGGCTATATTAAAAAACATTTTTGAAGCACATCTCACCTAAAAGACTTTTACTTTCATTGAGGATACAAAACATACAGTCATCTAATAACTTGTTATATCTAAAAATGAAAATCATACATTAAAATCAGTATTTAAAATATGCTAAATATGTTCTAATTTTTGAGAGGACATTGAGAGACTGACCTTATAAAAGTGAATCTCAGAAAATGTCTAGAGGTGTGAGTCAGAGAAACCATTCCCAAAGGTTTCATCTCAATCTCACTGAAGTTGATTCAAATAATATGAGAGTCTTAAAGAGGTACCTTCTTCAGAGCTGCTGGAAAACTTAAACTCATGAGAACTCAATTCTGCCTGACGGACTTGTATCATTACCCTATACACCTTCGCATTTTGAATAGATGGCTCTTAACCTATGGCATTTGAAGATTAGAATAGTTTTATTAGCCTTAGTTCTTCAAAATTGAGATATCTTTGTTTCTTAGCATGCTGATAAAAAAAAAAAAACTTAATTGCTTTAGAGCCTTATCAGAAAAAGATGATTTTCCTTGAAATGTTTCTTATTAACTTCTATGACATTTGAAGTTCAGCCTGTCTTGAGAGATGAGTCATTCTGCTTCTTAGATCTATTCTGTAGTGTGATGTATCCACAGGCCAAATATTACCTTTGAATTAGAATTTTGTAAAGGTATTATTCTGTCTACTTCTGTCCACAGTGGCTGTTAGAACTCTGATTCTGAACATCAGATATGGTCCACATAATTCAGATGCTTGTTCTTAAACAATTTCTGACTAGATTGTTCTCGTGGACTTACCAAAGCAGCAGAGAGTATATTGTAATTGCCTGTCCCCTCCCTTCCTGTCTGTCCTATTTCTCTTCCCATATAAATACCTCCTCTACCAATAAAGATGATAGTTTACTCTACTTGATTATGTATTCACTGAAGATATACAATGATCTGATTCCAAGTTTCAACATTTTCTAATTAAGAAATGGGCCTTATCCTGTCATCAGTGGGGCTGATCAGCATATGGTTCTAGTTGCTCTTATCAAATACCAGCTCCCAAAGGGTGGCTTTATCTTTATTCAAGATCCCAGCTTTTGTTTATAAACATCCTCAAAGTAAGGTTTTAAGTGCTGAGTTTGTTGAAACTACTTCAGTTGAAGGCTTTATTTTACATAATGGGCCCATCAAAATATTGGTTACATTGGCATAATATAATGGTTAAGGACATCAGATATAGAGCCAAAAAGCTTAAATCTGAATTTCAACTTTTTCAGTTATTAGCTGCATTAAGAGCTATGTGATCACAGACAAGGTACTTAATCTTCTTGTACCTCAGTTTCTTATTTTATAAAATGGGAATTATAATAGTACCTACGTCATAAGTTTGTAGATAGGAAGAAATACCACAAGCGATTACAACATTGTCTGACACATAATAAATGTTCTACAAGTCATTATTGGTTTTTTATGTTTTATGGTTATAGAATGTTTTCTATTTGCTGAACCCAACTGCTTTGTTTTTTTTTTAATTATTACTTTTATTCTATTTTTTGGCTGCTACCTATATAGAACAATCTTTTTTAGTCCTGGCTGGTGTAGTTCAGTGGATTGAGCATGGGCTGGGAACCAAAGTGTCCCAGGTTCGATTCCCAGCCAGGGTACATGCCTGGGTTGCAGGCCATAACCCCCAGCAACCACATATTGATGTTTCTCTCTCTCTATCTCCCTCCCTTCCCTCTCTAAAAATAAATAAATAAAATCTTAAAAAAATAACATTCTTTTTCTAAAAGCTATGATAAAATTTTAAATCCCATTCGTTGAGAGGATGGTTTCCTACCTAGCATCCACGCTCAAAATAGGTGTCCATGCTGGATATAGTCTTCTCTAGCCACTCTATAATTTAGGTTGTTGCTCTTTCACCTGCTTATGCTGAATATCCCATGGACACAACCGAAATGCTGAAAAAGACTGAAGAGCAGAAACGTTCCAGCCTGACTGTAGAGAAACCCACAGCAACTTGTCAGAAATAGGGATTTCATTTGTGCTTTATACCCCACCTCCTCTGTCTCCTAACCAATAAAATAACAGTATACAAGGCTCTGATTTATTTGCAATTTTGAAAATGTGCATTACCCAAGAGCTGTTTAAATAATCTCATAAAATTGTATATACAACATACCCACCGGCGAAATAAGCCACGGAGAGATTTTCTCTCTTTTTTTTCAACAACTGGTAAGGGTATTATGAGCCATAGAAGGAGATATGTTTTCACAGCCAGCTGACCTAGATTTGCCACAATAGTAGAGAACCCTGACCCTTGATTCCAGGTATTATCAATATGATCAGTGCCCCTGGTTGATTCATTACTGGTACTAATGCCTGTAGCAAAAATGTCTTGGCTTTCCCCAGAAATGTTAGCACTTCCACCTTGAATTAAGCCTAATTGAGGTTATTAACCTGCAGCCTTCCACAGTCAATAGTGTTATATGATATTAATTTGACACCAAGAGCCAGACTCCAGTAAAGTACTTGTATTTTTTTAAATGGATGTAACCCCAAGGAAGTTCTTAAAATCCATCTACTGTATTTGTCACTTGACCTTTACAAACTCCACTATTTCACTATTCTCCTTGTCAAGAAAAATTGGGAATTCAATGTTTGCAATGAATACCAGATGTTGAACAAGATCACCATCTGCAATCAATACTGCCTCCTACCTTTACCTACACCTGTTTGATCAGCTTGAGTAAGTGTGATTTGTAAAAGCTGAAACTCAGGACCAGGTTAGAAGGTGATGGAGGAAAGAGAAGAAGGGCCATGTATCCAGTCAGCATTGTAAAACATTCATTAACGACTGTGTTTCCAGATCCTCATGGTAATTTTTAACATTGCTGCATAAAATACTGGTCCTGTTTTGACCTGGCCTAAAAATGTTTCTAGGCTCTAATTAGAACACCACATAACCATATGTTTAAATAGAGGTTAACATATTCATGTTACTTCCCAAAAACATATCCCGTAGGCATTGTAAATAATTGGAAAAAGAAAGAATTGTTCAATAAATGATTTGGAGGCATTTGGTTACCCTGCTATGATGGAAATGATGTTGGTGGTAGTAGTAATGAATTCCTACCTTATGCCATTTACCAGTAGAATTACAAATGGAATAAAGACCTAAAGTTACTAATTAAAGTCTTCAGAGATTTGAAAGAAATAAAGGTGAATACTCATATTGCTTTAGGTTGGTTATTCTAAAAAAATAAAATTAAAAAGTAGCAGATATATATCTACATAAATTAAAATAAATGTGCCTCAAACAAAATAATATAAATAAAATTGAAATGTAATAAAGTATTTATTTGTAACATAACAGAAAAGTGACAAACCCTAATATATAAAGAGGTGAATATTCTTAACTTATAAAGTGTCTTATGAACCCTGGCTGGTGTGGCTGAGTAGATTGAGCACCAGCCTGTGAACTGAAAGATCACCACTTCAGTTCCCAGTCAGGTCACATGCCTGGGTTGTGGTCCAGGTCCCCCCTAGTGGGGGGTGCATGAGAGGCAACCACACAGTAATGCTTTTCTCCCTCTCATTCTCCCTCCCTTCCCTTCTGTCTAAAAATAAACAAATAAAGTCTTTTTTAAAAAAGAGTCTGTATACCCTGGCTGGCGTAGCTCAGTGGATTGAGTGCGGGCTGCGAACCAAAAAAGAGTCTGTATGAGTCAATAAGAAAGAAAGACATAATGGAAAAACAGGGCAATAGACAAATACATCACAGAGAAGAACATAAATGAGCAGTGTGCATATATGTAAAAACTCAACTTTGGTATTAAAAGTTGTACCAATTAAAAGTTTTTTAAAAAGTAATGACCCTCTATTCCTATGAAAAAATGAGCACTTTTGTCTACTATTACTAAGAGAATCTTTCATTGGTGGGTGCAAACAAGTATATATCAAAAAACCTTACAAATATGTATATTTTTGACCCAAAAATTCTATTCCTAGATACTCAAAAATTCTATTCCTAGAATTTTTTCCAAAGGATATAATTAAGCTTAATACAAAGTTATCTGTAAGATGGCTATTATTTGTAATAAAGAAGTTACATAAAGAGCCACAATTTAGAATTTGTAAATATATTTGTATGCATCTGTATACATGTATGTAGATATGTTATTCATATGAATAACTATGTGATTGTTTAAAATCACATCAATGTAGTATATTTGACAAAAAAAGGGAAGATGTCATAATGCATTTAAGTGATTAACAAAGGCACTATATGTTCTATCATATTGACCTTGAAGTTGATAATGAGTGTATAGATGATCCTGTTGCAAGAAATTTTTAAAACTTTGTTTTTTGATTCTCATGTATACTCCATTTCCCCATAATTATCATTTAATCAGGAAAAATTATTTTCAGTAAGGAGGGAGTAAACCTACATTAGAAGTTATTAACCTAGATCATTTTGTGTATTAGAATCACCAAGGGAGCTTTTAAAAAAAATTCTGAGACTTACCTTGACTTGCTGAAATAAAATATGTTTTTGTGTTTTGTTCTGTTGTTGATGTTTTTAACATGGTTTTGAAGTGATTCTTAAGTGGCTAGGCCAGTATCAATCCACAGTGGCATTTGGGTACAATAGCCTTTGAGGAAAATAATATTAACTTCTCAGGATTGTGTGAGAACTAAGTGAAATGATGTCAGTGATCCAAGGATGATAGGTGACTACCATATAGCTATAGCCTATCTCCAGTAAACTTGCCTCTGTAAGGTTTTACCTCTTTTGGAAGAGTCTACTGTAAGCAGTGTGGTAGCAAACTCCAGCTCTCTGAACAGGCATTGAATTAAATCTCCACTGCATGGAGAAAGTCAGACTGCTAAGGGACAGACTGAAGTCTCCAAGCAGAGGGTGTAGCACAGGGTGAGAATGGGTAGAGTTTGACATCCAGAATCATCCCAGCTAAAACTACCCTTGCCCTTTTCCATCCTTTGGTTAGGTGGACAAATAAAAAAAAAAAGCCATCCATTTCTTTTTAATTTGATTATGATTTCTTTCCCTTGAAACTGAAAGATTCCTGACTAATACTCAATGAACATTCAATTTCAGGACCCCAGGCATTTGGGGGGGAAATAATGAAACCCCACAATTCTGCGCTTGGAATATTGTGATATAGAACTCCACACAAACTTTCCATTTCCCAGGTTAACCTCTGAATGCACCATGGGCCGCGATTATTGTCAACGCCGTCAAAGACTTTTTTTTCCCTTCCCCATCAAGTACTTTGTTCTTCTTGTGATTGTGTGTTCCCTTCATCTACTGCCTGACCAGCTCAGCCTGAGCTGCTTCTTACCCTTACTAACCTTTCCTTTATCCTTCCAGATTTGAAGATAATTTCAGAGTTGGTAAGGAAATTTATAATCTTTCAAAATTTGGTCCATTTGGCTTCCATTTACCTCCTGCAGACTCAGCCAATAATACATGAACCATATTCCATAGTACTTTCAACCCTATCTGGTTTTAAAACAGACTGCTTATCCATATATCCACACCCCCGGTTTTGTTTATGCAAATGTTCACAGAAAGCAGCCACTTATTCCTGCATTTCAGATGAAGAGGATGTCACAAAACTCGTGTACCTTGAGCAAACTGAAACCATCCCTGGGGCAGTCTGGACAGGCAGGGAACCATATCAAAGCGGAAGCTGGAGCCCAGCTGCCAGAATTCTGCCCCCAGCCCAAGGGAGCAAGTGCGGGTCTATGGCAGGTTTCTCAGCTGTGCACTGTTGTTGGCATTTGGGGCTGGGTATTTGATGTGCAGGAGCTGTACAGCCAGTGGCACCATTTTTGTGAGTACTGAAAGTATCTCCAGCCTTTGACAACTGTCCCCTGCTGTATGTGTGTGTGTTGGGGGAAGGATTGTGGCCAGTAGAAAATGACTTCTATACAAAGGAAAAACTTACCTGGTAACTAAAAAAATCAGTTCCATCCATACAATATTAGATAATATTAGATATAATATTGTCTCCTCAGAATAATAGGTGAGGGCCTCCCTCATCTTCAGAGAGCTGAACCACTCTTAACAAGTCCTGACCTTTATAACCTAATAAGAATCTATTAGAAATGAAGCTGCTAGGTTACTGTGATCTATTTATAGGTTTGAATTTTTAAAAGGGTCTTATTTTCTTCGAGGCCCTATTATTTTCATAGTCTGGGTTAAAACTTTTTCACTCATGAGGTCTTTTATGAGAAAGCACAGGTTCACTTTTCAAACCTAAATCCCTGCTATTGCTTTGCATGTGTCCTCTGTCTGGACATGTCATTTTTTTAATTCTATGGAAATAAATGACTTCTAATATCTCCATGTTATTCACACATGCTGGTACCTCTGCTTAAAATACCCTTCCAGATCTTCCATATTTTCTCTGGCATATTAATTCCTGTAACATTAAAAAACTTCCTTCAACTACTGTTCCTCGCTGATTCTTCCCCTGACAGGCCAGTCGGCTTCCCTCCTCTCTGATTCAAGTCGTAGTGGTTATTCTGTCTTGTAAATGTCTGTCAGTTCTTTTAACCCATCTCCCATGAGACACTTGAGGGCTGTATCTTATTTACATGTACGTTTATTTAGAATTAAGAAAGAAATTATAACACATGACTGGAATTTTAAACATTCAGGATCCTTCTTTCCTAAGATTTCTTCAGTCAATTCACTGGAAAGACTTCCATGGAAGTAGAGGAGTGATTTGATGTTTTGTCAAAAAACTCTGCATTAGACGTGATGCATGAGTGGCCACATTGTTGTGAGGAAGCTGCCGATCACTAGTTGCCCATAGCTGTGGCCTTCAGAATCATCTGAATAGTTTCCGTGGAGGAATATTCAAGCAACCTGGCTTTTCCTGCCATTTAGGATGCTCTGCAGCTCACAGCGTCTCACAAAATGTCTTTGTAATTGTAATTGTAATATATCCCAGAACTTAAGATATATTAGCTTTATGGTAAATCTACCTCTTTAAAACTAACCTTTGTGTCTCCAACGCCCAGTACAATAGTTGGACCATAGATGGCATTTAATAAATGTGAGTGGTAACAATATTGAATTTTATTTGAATGTTAAGAACTTTCCTCACCATTTTTGTGTTCTAGAAAAAAGATGTACTTCAAAGAATCACCTTCCCAACATTACGTAGTGAAGACAAATGGGTGTCCCCTGCCTTGCTTACATAGGATAAAGCCAGACACAGATCCTCTATTTTCATTCCTGGCCTCAGAAAGGACTAGCTGAACTTGTCTCCAGTGACCAAGTAGAAGAAAATGATGGTTAACCAAACCTTGGTTAAGTTTATGTCCTTCCTCCAGGACCCATAACTTGGGTCATTTTCACCCTCAGCCATCATATTGCTTTTTCTAAGAGAAGAGTGGCCCCAGGGTAAAACATTCTTTGACCTACTATCCTACCATTCCAACCTTTTGTCCCTCTTGCCCATGCCTAGTTCTTTCTGGCTTTGTTTACTACTCTATAGAACAATCTCTTTGTCTAACTCTTGAGAAGCTTGCAGTCCTGTTTTTTATTTTTAATTTTGTTTTTCAAACAAAGTTGGCATTCAATATTATTTTATATTAGTTTCAGGTGTGTAGCATAGTGATTAGACAATATGTAATTTACATCCCCCTGATAATTAAAGTATCTACCTGGCACCATACATAGTTTTACAATATTATTGTTTATATTTCTTATGCTGAATTTTACATCCCCATGATGATTTTATAAATACCAATTTGTACTTCTTAATTCCTTCACCATTTTTCACCCAGTCCTCCCATTTTCCCCACTCTGGTGACCATCAGTCCATTCTTTGTATCTGTTTGTCTGTTTCTGTTTTATTTGTTCATTTATTTTGTTCATTATATGAGGTCTTTCCAAAATAAGTCCAGCCATTGTTAATATAATGAGAATGGTTTGTGTTATATGGATGTAACCTGGCATCTGAGGAGAGTGGACTGGAATGCACATGTGTGAACAATGATGACTTTCACTATACTAGTCAGTAAAGACAGTAGACACCATTGAGTGAACATGTGTGCTGTGTGGCTATCACATTCAAAATGAGTAAGTAGAGCAACAAATTTGCATCAAATTTTGCATTAAGCTTGAATATTCCTCCATGGAAACTATTCAGATGATTCAGAAGGCCACAGCTATGGGCAACTAGTGATCGGCAGCTTCATCACAACAATGTGCCCACTCGTGCATCACATCTCATGCAGAGTTTTTTGACAAAACATCAAATCACCCAGGTGACTCGGAACCCTACAGCCCAGATTCGGCACCCCATGACTTCTGGCTTTTCCCAAAACTAAAATCAGCTTTTAAAGGGAAGAGATTTCAGACCATTGATGATTAAGAAAAATACTACAGGTCAGCCGATGGCTATTGGGAGAACTGTGTGAGGTCCCAAGGTGCCTACTTTGAAGGGGACTGAGGTATCATTGTCCTATGTACAGTGTTTCTTGTATCTCATATCTTCTTCAATAAATGTCTTCATTTTTCATATTACATGGCTGGATGCCTTTTGGACAGACCTCATATTCCACATGTAAGTAAAATCATATGGCATTTGTCTTTCTCCAACTGACTTATTTCACTTAGCATAATAAACTGTAAGTCTGTCCATGTTGTTGCAAATAAGACTTCATTCCTTTTGGTGGCTGAGTAATATTCCAATATATTTGTGTGCCACCACTTTTTTACCCACTCATCTATTGATGGGCTTTTGGGTTTAGGAAGCTTATAGTTATTAAGGTCACAAAGGCCCCCCAATTTCAGTAGTCCCTTTCCTGGGCCTTAGAGGAAATTGCTTTCCCCTGGATTTTGAACAGTCTATCCCTACTAAGTCTGGATTTGCTTTTTATTTGACAGTCGAAGTACTAAAAAAAAAAAAAAAACGTAAAAAAAAATGAATAAAGGTGAAATTCTATCAAAGTAACGAGCTTCCCTTGTAACTCTTTATTGTGTGGCTGCAATGATAGCAATGTCACTTGCTTCCTGATCCCATGTGACAACTGTTCTATCTACTACCATCTAGTTCTCTGTCCCTCATAACTGTTAATCTGTCAATATTATTAAAGAGTTCTAACCTCTATCTTTATTTTGTCTTAAATCTCACCTTTGACATCACTCAGTGTATATCCTAATCCATTCAGACTTTTTCCTGACTTAGTTCCCAAGGAAACCTGACCTCTTTTCAGCAGTTTTGAGGAGATGGGTTTGTTTTGAAAGGCCTAATAGGTACTAATTCCAAAAAGTTGGGCAAAGATCATTCCAGATGCAAACAATGATATGTACAATTTTGGAGGTTGGAATTGTGAATTCATGCCTGAGGATGATATAATTAACTTAAGTTTTTAAAATATTTTTTACTTATTTATTTTTAGACAGATGGGAAGGGAGGGAGAAAGAACGGGAGAGAAGCATCAGTGTGTGATTGCCTTTTGCGCACACCCTACTGGGGACCGGGCCTGGCCCGCAACCCAGGCATGTGCCCGGAATGGGAATTGAACCATGGACCCTTTGGTTTGTAGGCCAGCACTCAATCCACTGAGCCACCCCAACCAGAGCAACTTAATTTTAGCTTAACTTGGTAGAATAATGAGAGAAGTTTGGTAGTATTCAGGTGATGGCCTTAATTGTTAGAGAGAAGTGACTGAACTTGATACAAAAGACCAAAATACTGAAATGCTTGACTGTGATGGGGACATGATGAAACTGTTCCTAAACAGTTTTCAATGGATATTAGTTTTAGTGGAGGTAGGAAGACAATCGAGAACAGGGAAAATCAATCAATAAATAAAAGACTGAAGAAATAATGCACTGGGGGGTGATCAGGATTCTGACTGACAAGGCTGCTGTAAAGAAAGAAGCATGTTAGGAAGAGTTATTGATTGGGATCAAGATTGTGAGCTGTTTTTTATGTGTGAAATTTCAGATATTGACAAAATACACACACAGTACTATTCTATAGTGAATGCAAAAGTGCTGGAACTGTAATTTGGGAGATGTTAGAATTCTGTCACTAAAATATTTTGAAAGAATCCATGGTTGTTAAAAAAAATTCTAGAGCACAAAACACCTTTGCAGTACTAATATATTTCTCAAATTTGGGGTAACATTTTAGTATTTTTCTTTACTTTTATAAATATATGTTCATTGAATTCTTAACTGATTTTACAACTTCATGTTAATTATAAGATTTAGACAGGCTTATTAAGCACTAAATGTTTTGAACATTTAAGTTCAGTTAACATTTGAATAAGCTTCAGAACTTTGGGTACAGTTTTGAAATTATTGTTTCATTGGTTGAAGTCATTGTGATGAAGAGATATGGATGATAAGATGCTACAAAGGCACCCTGCGCAGACACAGGCATATAAAAATGTGATTAAGATAGTGTTAAATTATAGGGTCATTTTAATAATCATTATTTTATAGATTAAAAAATACAAACTTCCTCAGACATTAAAATCCATTATTTCATATAAGGAACAATGTTTTGTAAGAGCCTGGTGGCAGATTTAATACAACCTTACATTTTAATAAAAGTGTTACCAAGTTTTAGTTATTAAAGATTCAAAAAGATTAACATTTTAGATATAAAAAGAGCAAGGCAGCAATCGATTTAATGGGAGATAAAGGGTAAAACATGGGATGCTCAGGCTGTAAAAATCCAATTATTCCTATTACTTACTCTGCCTACATTAGGCCATCATATTTTAGTGCTATCCCATGCCTCACTTGTCTTGCTGCCTCTTATCAGAACTGCTGTTTGCATTTTAATTGACTTGGGGAAACGCAAAGGAAAAAAGAAAAAGAAGTTGTAAAATTAAAGAAGGGACTCCGCATGTTTGCCCGTCTCTGCCTATGTTACGCCGATGCTTTAAATACTGTTGTGCTCCCTATTGGTCTGTTTTTAAATTATCTCTCCCAAGCCTAAATACATTTTATGAAAGCTTATGTCGTCACTCTTAAGACTGCTCAACCCATAGAAGAACCTTATTAGACTTAATTGAATCAGCTCCCACTAGGCTATACACATTTTTTCACACGGTAAAATAATGGACCGCTGATTTGTTGGGTTACATTTTGCAATGATTTAATGTCTGTATACTTCAGTTTTCTCAGCTGAAACTGGGAATGGCGAGAGCTGCTTTGTAAGACAGGTATGGGAATAAAGAGGTTAATATCCGGACATGCCTGAAGACGGGCCCCCACCCCTGTGGGCTCGCAGTGAGTTGACTCATGGTGTTTCATTGTGATTCTGAAGTGGTTTTGAAGTTAACTTCAGGGGCAAACTTCTTGATTTCAAAACCACCCTTAAAAATTATCAAGAATCTTAAAGACTTCTTGCTTATTTAGATATTTCTAATACTATATTTTAAATTAAAATTTAAATGTATGCATATTTTAAAAATAACTATAGTAAACACCATCCTAACATTAAAAAATTTACAAAAATCTGTATTTTCCAAAACAAACAAACAGGAAGATTGGCATTATTTTACAGTTTCTAAACCTTTTAACTGTCTAGTATAAGAGATACAGATTCTAATATCCGCTTCTGCAATCAGTCTTTTGTAATATATTGTTTTGGTTGAAGCATAGAACGAAAATCAGGTCTCCCACAGATCTTTGGTTGGACAAGGGAAGACCTCAAGGACTTGGGGACCCTCAGAAGTCTTGAAACCACACCTTGAGAATTACTGTCCTAGGAAATAGAAGAAAAAGGAGGAGGGAAGACCGTTTTCAATGTTAGGTTCAAACCTGGGGAAATTGGACAAGAGAATACTGGAGACCTGAAGGCAAAAATACTTTTGTCTTCAAGCTGCCTTTCACCTGGTTGTCTGTCCATGGTTCACTGCCCACCCCAACCTGGCTTCTGCTGAGACACTCAGAGCTCCACTCATATGACCAAAGAGACTGGGAAGAGGACAAGAGCTACTTGTGTAGTAACATATTCATGTCAAGGAAGTTTTACTAAAGTTTTGGTTAAATGTGGTTTGATTTTTTATTAAATGCTGTATATTCTTGATCAAGGGAGATTTAACATTTGCTGTTTCACAAGTGGCCACGGAGTAGCATGGCATGTACTCACTTGTAACTTTGCTGAGGCCTGCATTTGGAACAGCCCTCAAGACTGGTATGCAAGGGTGAGCGGGTTTGCATACCAGTCTTGGGTTTAGTGGATTGAATTCACTGATGGCGACTCTTCTTGGGGGAACTGCTCCTAGAATATTTAAAGTCATTGTTGGAAGTCTTGAGATTTGGGAGAATATTGCTGTTTTGTGAAAAATTACTTTGGGAAATTTGAAAGCCAACTACCAGTCTTGGTAATGGAAACAAAGAGAAAGTAAAACTAGTGTATGGTACTTGTTAAAAAAATATGCCACATTTTACTTTGGTTGAATATTTATAAAATAATTACCTAAAGTTATAACTAAATTTAAGCTTTATAATATTCTATTGTGATAATTAGATATAATTTGGGTATTCAGAAATTTGGGCATTTGAGCCCTGGCTGGCATAGCTCAGTGGACTGAGTGCGGGCTGCGAACCAAAGTGTCACAGGTTCGATTCCCAGTCAGGCCACATACCTGGGTTGCAGGCCACAGCCCCAAGCAACCGCACATTGATGTTTCTCTCTCTCTTTCTCTTTCTCCCTCCCTTCCTTCTCTAAAAATAAATAAATAAATTCTTAAAAAAAAGAAATTTGGGCATTTGGAAATGTCAGGAGTCTACTATATTAAATCAATTTTTAAATTTAGAATATTAGAATAATCAGTGTTGTTTTTTTCTCTCAATTTGGTGTGGTTTGGAAATCTTTGATTAAAATCTAATTATTAAGAGAAGTTGGAAAGTTTTTATTATTAATTATATTGGACCTTATTTATAAAAACATTGATAGAGTAAGACACAAGCAATTTTTCAAGTGGAGATATCACCAGCTTAAATAGATAATGTTTTGCTTATATTACATTTTCTGTACTATCTCTAATTTAAGATAATTTATTAAGGATTAAATTTAAAAGGCTTGGAACAATTACTTGGCATAGTATACAGTGCTACATAAAATTTGCTGTTTTTATACTTTCATACAAATACCAATTAAAAAGTGAAAAGACAAAAAATATATAATGTATTGAGTGCCTGTTCTTGTGCCAGGCACTATTTTAGGTACTGGGATGGGGAGCCCGGAATAGAGCTGGATTGCATATGTTACACCGTGCAAAACTATGTTCCATACATAAAATTTCCCCAATTCTTAGAACAACTTCTTAGAAAAAATTCTTCCTAGCTTCCCTCTCCCTGTGTGTTTAATGTAATATGCATGCATTTCCTCTCACTAAAAGCAACTGTGCTGTATGGCACGTTGACAGATGATTTCCTCCATCTCAGATGGGCCAACTGTTCTTTAGATGCCATTAGCTGATGACACCGGCTTAAAGAGTTGAACCTTATCAATAAACTTAATAGGTTTTTAAAAACCTACTGATAGAGTCATCCTCCAGAGAAACACATTTTAATCATTGTATTTGTTTATAGCCCATTTCTGATTGTTTATGTTATAGAGCATTTCTGATGGGAAATTTTATGTCTAGATAAAAACACTTAATACATGAACATAATTAACTTTAAATAAATATAAGAATAAGATATTTAAAAATAGTAGACTTTAATATGATTTTATATCAAGTTTAGTTTAAATGGCATTACTAGTAACTACTTAAAATTCATAATGAGAAAGTTTACATGTTTTTTAAAAGCCTCGAGTCCTTGGTCCAGATGCTCTTTTACCTAAAAGTCTAGAACCTTCACGAAAAAATCCACCTTGCTTCTCAGCCTGCCAACAGCCATAGAAAACTTGCTTGATTCTTCTTCTGGCTGGTTCAGAATCATTTCAGATATTGGAGATTACCTAAGTACTGTTTACTGGAGGTATGAAATCAACGTTTGACTGATTTCAATTGCATTTGAGCTTGTTAATTTTCAAGCAATAAAATTCTTTCATCCTCAGTCTGGAAAGACTCATTAAATGACCTGAATGTTTGACACTGCCACCCTCATCCCCACCAAAGCCCTCTCAGATCCCCCCCTTACACCTCTCACATCCAAGCAGAGTTAAACATTCTTTTCTGTTATGCCTACTATGATTGTGGGATTTGCATCACAGCTAAATATACTATACTAAATTGTAAATTTCAGAGGGAATCAAAAGCTTCTGTTGGGTTTCTCTAATGCTTAGGTGAGTGCCAGGGAAATAATAACCCCTCAACAGGTGTTCATTGGAATTAACTGATTAATTAAGGTGTGTTTTTTAACTTAAATGCAAAACAAAATTAACACGGTAAAAAGATTTATGCCACGTGGTGGATGTATTTTATTTCCTAGTTATTTTTTATTTTATTTATGTGTTTGGGGAATACACCTACCACATTTTTCCCCATATGGTTGAAAAACAATGATGCCATTTCTATACCACAGGGTGGTCATGTGATCAGGGCTTTCAGAGCTTCATCTGCATCTCAATTGCTTAATTATGAGAGCCAATGTATTCCTTTATTTTTCTTTAGATAATCCCAGTTGGATGTCAAACACACTCAACAACATACTGGTTAAAACACCATCTGCATTTTAAAACTCCCCCATCAGAGATACTCATCAAGTTCACATTCTTCAGCTCTCTCGAGCTTTCTGAACTACAGTTTATATGCAGATACAATGCTTTGTTCCGTTGCCTCATCTTCCAAAAACTTTGCAACTCCCACAGCTAGTTTTTATTTATTTTTCCTTTCACAGTGTTTCAGGTATTTTGAACAAAGCCAAACTATTTTTAAACAAAGACTTAGAGAATGGTAATTTCTTTGTAGCTTGTCTCGTTTCTTCCTTGAGTGTCTAATCTCCGAGGATATTTTCTCCTCCATTTCTTTTTCTCGCACTTGACATTTGTCTTTATTTTCTCCAGTGATTTACTTTTTGGCCCAATTTCCTTCCTCGAGATAAAAACAAAAGTATCAAGCTTCAGCAATATTCACCTTTAAATGACGCCCACAGTGGTCAAAGTAAAATGTCTCACCGTAAGTCATGGATAGTGATAATGGCTCATCTTTTAACTCTGTTTATTAAAAGAGGGAAACTGCTAAAGAGTATATATTTGTTCCTTTCAAATATATTTATTTTACTCCTGTTTCCTCCCTACTTATACATCAAAAATAAGATGAAATAAGATTTTTGCATTTCAAAGTCTACGTACACCTCAACCTGGCTTTAGAACTCTATGCAGCAGAGGAATGATAAAGACAGCCAGAAAAAATCCTATCCTACCTTTATTATTTTCACTTTAGAATTTCAGTTACATGTTTATTAGTATACATTCATCTGATGTTTTGGAGTTTTGGTTTTAGAGCTGTCTGAGGTTCATAGAAACACTGAGAGGAAGGCACAAATATTCCATACATCCACTTCTCCCACACACGTGTAGCTTCCTTCATGATCATCATCCCCCACCAGAGTGGTCCATTTGTTGCCATGGATGGACCTACATTAAATCATCATTGTTGCCCACAGCCCACAGTTTACCTTGGAGTTCAGTCTTGGGGGTTGTACATTCTGTGGGTCTGAACAAATATATAACACACATCCATCACTGTAAAAAAACACAGCATTTCCACTAACCAAAAAGTACTATGTGCTCAACGACCCCCTAACCACAACCCTGAGTAATCCTGTTCTGTTTTGTTTTGTTTTTTTTTAATTGTCTCTATAGTTTTCCCTTTTTCAAATGTTGTATGTTTGGACTCATATGATATGAAGCCTTTTCATATCAACTTCTTTCACTTACTAATATGCACTTAAGCTTCCTCCATGTCTTTGCATGGCTTGTTAGCTCATTTCATTTCACTGATGAATAATATTCCAGTGTCTGGATGCACCACAGTTGATCAATTTGTTCCCCTATGGAAGAACATCTTGGTTTCTTTCAAGTTTTGCAATTTTAAATAAAGCTGCTATAAACAACTGTGTGCAGATTTTTGTATAGAAACATAAGTTTTTCTCCTTTGAGTGAATACCAAAGAGCTTGATTGCTGGATTGTATGGTAAGAGTATATTGGATTTTTTAAGAAACCCCTAAAATATCTTCCAAACTGGTTGGACCATCTCCTGTTCCCACCAGCACAGAATGAGTTCCTGCTGCTCCACAGCCTCGCCAGCCTGTGATATTGTCAGTGTTCCTTATGTTGGCCCTTCTAATACATGTGCGGTGGTATCTTGATTTTCATTTCCCTAATGACACATGGCATGGGTAATCTTTCATATGATTTCTTGCTGTCTCTGTACTTTCTTCGGTGAGGAGTCTATTCAAGTCTTTGGCCCATTTTTAAAATCAGATTCTTTGTTTCCTTATAGCTGAGTTTATAGCTGAGTTTACTTTGTATATTTTGGGTAACAGTCCTTTATTAGATCTGTATTTTGCAAGTACTTTCTCTCAATCTGTGACTGTCTTCTCATTCTCTTGACATTGTCTTTTGCAAAGAAGTATTTTATTTTTAATGATGCCTAGCTTATCATTTCTTTCATGGATTGTGCCGTTGGTGTTTTATCTAAAAATTCATTGCTTTGTTTCATTTTTAATGAGTGTAGCACTATTTTTAGAGTGTTAGTTTGATTAAACAATCAGCCAACAGTAAGAATTATTTTAGAATTAGTAAAGTGTCAGGTGCCATGTGTATGATATATATCTTTTAAAAATTGGAAAATGACTAAATATTCATTTAAATAAAAATGTTTGTGCTTTTTTAAATCCTCACCTGAGGACATTTTTTTCATTGCTTTCAAGAGAGAGAGGAAAGGGGAGAGGTGGGGGGTAGAGAGAGAGAGACATTGATGTGAGAGAGAAACTATGGTTGCCCTCTCATGCACATGAGCAGGGATCAAACCAGCAACCTGGGTGTGTGTCCTGACTGGAAATGAAATCTGTGACCTGTCCATCTATGGGACAGCACTCCAGCTGAGCCCCACTAGCCAGAGGTGTTTGTGCTTTTTGACATTTAGTGTGATATTCAGTGCTACTGAATGTGACATTCATCTCTCAGAGTTATGGCTTTGATTATTTACCAAATAACTAAGATTAACACATATTAAGAATTTAGTTTTCTGTCTGTAATGAACTGAATGTTTATGCCCCCCCCCAAAACAATTCATATGGTGAAATTCTAACCGCTAATGTGATGCTATTAGGATTGGCCTTTTGAAGGAAATTAGGTCATGAGAGGGGAGCCCTCATGAATGCAATCAGTGTCCTTGTAAAAGAGACCCCAAAGAGCACCTTACCCTCTTATGTCATGTGAGGTTACAGCAAGAAGACAGATATCTGTGAACAAGGAGGTAGGTTTTCATAGGACACTGAATCTTTCAGTGTGTTGATCTTGGAGTCCCCAGCCTCTAGCACTATGAGAAGTAAAGTTCTGTTGTTTATAAGCCACTCAATTTATGGTATTCTGTTACAGAAGCATGAGCTAAGACACTTGGTATTATTACGTGATATGGAAGATGACTTATGTTCAGCCAAAAATAATCTTGCCATCCATACAAACTCATTAACTCTTGTTCAGTCAAATTATAATTTGACCTTTTGCCCTGGAAGGTGTGACTCAGTTGTCTGGGCGTAGTCCTGCAAACCAAAAGGTCATGAGTTTGATTCTCTGTCAGGGCCCATGCCTGGGTTGTGGGTTTGGTCCTTGGTTGGTGCACACTCAAGAGGCAATCGATCGATGCTTCTCTCTCAGGTTGATAGTTCTTTCTCTCTCCATGTAGCAGAGGAGAACTATCAGTTCTCCTCTCTCTAGAATCAATAAAAGAAAAAAATTAAAATTTATCATTTTACATTTTTCTCTCAGAAGAAAGTTTTTATCATTCAGTCAATGAAAGAAACACAGAATCCAAGGAAATGCTTTTTGTTTAAAATAAACATTTATTTTGTTTTACACATCGTGACATAGTTGTTTACCATGTAGAATACTCACTACTATTAATATAATTATCAGAAACAGTGTCAGAAACACCTATTTTGGTTAAATGTTTTATTTATTTATTTTTAGAGAGGGAAGGGAAGGAGAAACAGAGAGAAAGAGAGAGAGAGAAACATCAATGTGTGGTTGCTGGAGGCCATGGCCTGCAACCTAGGCATGTGCCCTGACTGGGAATCAAACCTGCAATGCCTGGTTCGCAGCCCACGCTCAATCCACTGCGCTACACCAGCCAGGGAGAAACACCTATTTTTGATGCAGTACTGTGACTAACCCAGCTATAACATGTATTTTCAAGATATTCACCTCAGGAGGCATCTATGCTGGGATTCCCTTAGCTTACTGCCCTTGAAAGTCACCCAAAATTTCTACAAAATGCTCATTGGACAGGTTAAATACCAATTAAATAGCAGTCTATGTAGATGGGCTTTGGGTTACACTTCTGAAAACTCCCCAGGTACAATCAAGGTGAAATACCATTTCACCTTGGGTCATTGGGATGTTCAGAATCTTACTGTTAAATTTTTAGTCATTTGTTAAGAAATGTTTTCTTTATAAAAAGACATTCACTTAGTGTTGATGGAAATGACAGGTTTTTTCCTTTTATTTTAAAACATGAAATATGTTCTAGAAACCCTTGATAATCACAAACATCTACATTTTAAAAGAGTCCCATTGTTCTGAACTATTTTTGCTCATTTAGATTTTCCTGGGTGGACTTTGTTTCACTGGGAGATAATCTATGTTTAGCCTTAAGTCAAAAAATGAAAGCTTTTTTTCAGAAAGGCTTGTGGCATACAGGTCATTGGAAAAGAGCTGAAATTGAAGCATTCACTGATGTGTCCATTATAATAATGAATACTACATTGTTATGAGATTTATTTTCCTAAAATAGTAATTATCCCATGTAGGCACTCTGCAATATTTTATTTTATGGTAGGGTCACTTTTAAACTTATTACTAAATACATATAGTATATAAATGAAATCAAATAGGTAATAATGGACATAGAACAAGAGAGGGATTTAAAAAAATCAAAATGAAACTTAGGTGCAGGCTTTGCTTCAGAACAAAAAAAAATGCAAACTAATGGAACAGAATGTTTTATTAATTTAAGAGGTAGTTTTTCAGTAGTAAAAATAAAAGCAATAAAAATAATTTTGGTACTATTTAAAAATAATTTTATCTGTACAGAATAAAGTATATATTCTATAAAATCCCCCCTAGAAAAGATAATAAAACATCTATTCCTAATTATACATTATGAAATATTTACTAATGCCATGTTAATTCTCACACTATACAGCAGGTATAAACATGAGTCAGAGATGACTTCTGCCTTGAGGTAATTAAGTATTTTGTGGATGATGTAGATATATACACACGAATTGCACACGGCCAGTGTTGAGGCACTGAGCAAGGCTGCCCAAAGAAAGAGGCATTTGAAATGGGTTTCAAAGGATGGGGAAAATTTTTCCCCAGGGAGAAGAATGAGTGAACTGAAATCAATAAAAATGTGCAGGAAGGCAAGCTGTTGAGTAAGTCCAGAACTTAAGAGTTCAAGTACAAAGAACAGCTGTCAGTGGGGCTGCAGTCACTTTGATGCCAGATCATGAAAAACCCTAAATGTCCTGCTGAGGATTCTGACCTTCTTCCCAGGGTCAATGAAATGCCATCCACACAATATAATTTTGAGCTGTTTAAGGCTTCTGATTTTTTAGCTACTTTCCTTGGCCTGACACCACGCTGTCTCCCTATAGCCATACTCGAGTTTTTTCTTTCATTATTCAACTTGCTAAATTACTAATATTCTTACAAAAAAAATAAATCCATTTCTCTGAAATTAAAACAAAACCATGAATTCCCCATAAAGACATATGCATATTAGAACATATTTGTTATTCACATGAAGGATAAGTCATTATGATCGAGGTCTATGTTTCATCAATATGTTTAAGTACTTTAATTTGCTGTGTCTAAAATGTAGTCATTTTTCAAACACAATATTATTTTATAACATAGATTTTCAAGAAGCCTTGTGATTTCCTAACCAATAAATAATGCATACATCATATGAAAAGCTTGAGAGCTTATTCAGAGGAACTACTGGTGATTGCAAAACTGAGGGTTTGGGGAGGAGAGGCTGTACAAACAACCACCCTGAGAACAGAGGTCTATTTGCTTCTTGTTGGTCAGAGAGCAAAATCAGCTTTGGTCTTAAGGTTTATTTTGTAATCCTGAGAAACTTTCAGTTTTTAAATGTTTCTGTTTTTTTGAAAATGAACAAATAAATATTGCAAACAAACATTCATTCATTTAACAAATATTTATAAAGCACCCAATATCAGGAGTCACCGAACACACAGCAGTGAAACAGGGTAGAAGAAACCCTGACCTCATGGGGCTCACACTCTAATGGCAGTTGTCATCATAAGGGCAGAGAGACAGTCAAACGATAATTACTGACCCCATGCGTGTAGTGTAATATCTGATTAAAAAAAAAAACCGTGAGGATAAATGTGTGATGTTTGTTTTGTTCTAATCATTTAAATTTACTGTATTACTGAAAGCAACTTTACCAACTAAATGCCTATGTAGATACTCAGAAGCCATTACAAATAAGCTGGTAGCATCATTCCTTACATTTTGGCCCTTCAGAGCCTAGAAATTACAGGCTTTTTGCCTAGCAAGGTAGTGATCTTGAACCAAGGCGTCTGCCTGACTACTTGTGGAAGAAAGAAACAGTGAGACTTCAGTCCTTACTTAAATGTAGGCTGCATACAGAATATGAAAAGGATTTTATTTGCAAATCACTGCATAACAAATCTTCTTAAATTAATTGGCTTAAACATGAAGTGTGTATTATTTCCCATAAGACTCAGTGGATTTCAGCTGCCCTTACTTGCGCAGAGTTTGCTGGTGGGTTGGCAGAGGCTGGCCGGCCTAAGATGGTCTTAGCTGCCATGTTCAGCTCTGCCTTGAGGTCTCTCATCTTATGAAAAGTCTGCCTAGGAATCTTCTGTGATGATGGTAGATAAGCTCAGGAGAAAAGTGAGAAACGTGCAGGCACTTTTCGAAGCCTCTGTTTGGGTCAAGTTTGATAACATTCTACTGGCCTTGTTCAAGCAAGTCACACAGCCAAGCCCAGATAGATAGATACAAGGCTTAGGAAGCAAAGCTCTAACCATTTAGAAAAAACTATTAGAAAAGCTTAAAGTTATAGGTAAAGAACAAACAAAACAAATGACACTAACCATAAACACAGAAAGCATTACAGCAACAATTTCTTTTTCAAGTGTCAAGTCTAGAAGACAAGCAACTTTCATTAAGGCCTTATTCCCAAAATTGACCCTGCGCTGCTCACTGAAATTTGATTGCTATGCCAAGAGCAGCCAGATGATTTGCAGGCTATTTAATGCACACATTCTCTCCACATCTTACCCTGGTCAACACATTAGGAGAATCACATAAGGTCATATTTTTAGCACTTAGTTGAAAAAGAAGAGATCAAAACATGAAATTCAAGGAGTATTCAGATAGCAGTTCCATCTTTGAGAAATGAAAAGGTGCTTTCTGGCTGAGACTGATTTCCTGGCTTTTAAAATGTACTTGTTTCTTAAAATTTCAATAATCAGATCATTGAAAGTTTTACTTTATGCATTTGTGTATCTTAGGCTTTTATACTTATCTTTTATTGATATCAGGCAATAGCTAAATTGGCAGTAAAGTATGAATAAAAATAATGCAAAGATAATGAAAATCTTAAGGGCACCTCAAAGGCACAACAATGCACCAGTCCAGAGAACTAGCCCAGAAAATGTAAATAAATCCAATAAAGTATTTTTCAGAAAGAGGTTTTAATATAATTATTTTTAATTGTGCAATAAAAATCATGTAAACTTCATGTCTAAAACCTGTGAAACTCTGTCTTTCTCCTGATAATTATTATAATTAATTTGTGGTCAAATAGTAATCATCAGTGTTTTAGAGATTCTGCATCTTCTTTGCAACTTATTCGCCATGAACCATAATCGGAGTAATTTGCTGTCTCAATAATGTCAAGATTGATAAGCTGAAGTCAGTACTGGGAGCTGCTTCAACGTCTGCTGCCAAATATCTGTAGAATACTGTTCAAAACAAGAGAGGCTAAACAAATAAAAACCAATGATATTAATATTTTATTTCATTACTCCTAATCACTACATATATTTTATCTCCTGTCATTCTTGCTTAAACTCCTATCCCAGTCAGGGCTGCAATATTCACCCACCCATCTCCCAGCGACAAGCATGTTGACTTGGCATCGTCCCACTTTCTCTCTGACATGATACATCTTCCTCTTCTTTCCCTGGTTAATTCTAATAGTTGGCGTAGCTGCTATCTATAATAGTTTTCTTCTTTCTGCCATACACGACAGCCATTTTGAAAATTCCAACTTCCCAATGAATAGCTAAATGTTTGTGTAATTACTAAAATTTTTCATCCTGGAAACTAAGTGTATTTGTATGTATGCATGTTGGTGTGTATATACCCTAAAACCTGTACTTTCCCTACCTTACTCTCTTTTTACAGATCAGTCGTGGGCTGCCATTATTTAATCCAGGTCAGGAACTAAGAATAGCAACTAGCTGAGAGATGAAAGTCTGGCGAATTCCTTTATTTAAGCAGTTTACCTGGAATATTTTTTTCCTACATGCCTTTTGCTGAGATTCTGTGTTGTGTCTATTTGTAAATATAAAAGCTGCTCCTAGAGACAGATGATTATTTACAGTGTTTTCTCTATTATGCAGGATAAATTATTAACAAGAAAATAATTGAATATTGAATATGCCCTGGAAAAGAAATAATCTTTCACTGAGCCTGTCACATAGTACGCTGCAAGCATGCATTCCAATTAGTAGAGTGGGCCAACTAGATTAATGTATCAAATTGTTTAAATTCATTATGCAAAGTTACATTTCTTAAGAACTTAATACAATTGTGAGTTAATTGTTATTCAAGTATGTTACCTTTCTGCAAGTTGAACTATATTTTATGACCCATGAATTTAAATTATAATTCAATATGCATACCATTGAAAAGTTTTCTCTAAAGCATTTTTTTTTCATTTTGAGAGCATTATATCACAGCTGATCAAATAATTTGTCATTTTCATATGTTAAAATGTATGGGTAAAAAAATTACCTCATTTTTTTATAAGTAAGTTTTCAAATTACTAAGAATTGACATAGAAAAGATTATGATCAGCTAGGACAGCAGTGTAACTAGAATATTTGAATGTTGAAGGACTATAATATCAATACAGGAGCAAACAAAGCTGTGTAACTATATAACAACAATGCACTGTGTCAGCAGCTCTCAAAGTGTGGTCCTTGCCTTGGCAGCATCCGCAGTACCTGGGAACTTGTAAGAAATGAAAACCCCAAATCCCCAAATTTCTTTATCAGAAACCCTCGGGGCAGGGCCCAGACATCAGCATTTTCCAGTGGCCTCACAGTGATGCTAATGACCCCTGAAGTTGGACAGCCACTCTTCTCTATGGAGTGATTTATTCTTTTCAAGCACCCTGACAATCATTATATTACTTAATCTGTATTTAGAAAGTCAAAGGATTATTATCCACCTTCAACAGTTGGAGAAACTGAAAGTCATCAAGGCTAAAATTAACTTCTTCAGAGCTCCACAGCTGAACTGATGAAATAACCTCACCTGATTGGACTTTTGCTAACACTTGTCTCTGTGAACAAACTCATCATTTTCACCTTAATTAGATTTTAAAAAGTAATGGAAAAGGAAAGTGTAAGCTAGGCAAGGCACTGACTTTGGCATGTTGTTGAATTAGGGGAAGAAGAGTCAATACACTAATAGTTATTAAATGTTATATATACTACAGGAGAAGATTCCCTGGTCTAATGAAGACTACAAAGAATTATGTTGGTCCTGCCATGAAACATTTCTTTTTATGTGTTTTATAAACAAATCTTTTCATAGTAACTGTATTAGGCATGGAGCGTTCAGTCAGGAGCAAGACTCAGTATTCGCCCTCAAGGATCTTGCAGTCTGCTGGGAGAAACACACCAAAAAGTCAGTAATTTCCATATAGAACAAAATATGCTACAATGCATAAAGAATGTTACAATGAGCACATAGGAAAAACACTCCTCTCTCTGAGCTTGAGAGAAGAATTGGCAAGGGATTCAAAGACTACTTCTTGGAGTATTATAAAGTCTTAGCGTAGAGGAGAAAACATCTTAGCCCATAAAAATAGCAAACAATATGAGAAAGAATAGATGGACATTAATTCTTATTGTCTCCCCAATTTTTATCTAGGTAAGAGTGCATATGTTTTCAGGTGTCATCATTCTGAAGGACGTTTGTCCACAGATACATTTAAAATCCAGAGAAAAGTTTTGAATTGAGTTTCTTTATTGAAATACAATTATTTAACAAAACTTACAGCATAAGTAATTAAGTAAATGTTCTGTTAGAAACACTTTATAATTTCAAACTTTAAACACAAAAATAAGAGTACTTAGCTCATATTTTGGTGGAATCTGATGCAAAAGGTGGAGTAATGCCATTAGAAAATGTTTACCTAGAGCAAAAGTGGGAGTCAGCATTGAACATATTGTGGAAGAATAATAAAAGAGCTATAATCTGTATAACCTTCTGCTCTGCTACAGAGTTCTTATACTGTTAATCGATACATTTTCTTTTCATAACAATATCAGCTAAGTTTAGCACAGTAATGATGAGCTATTCCATTTTTTTTGTGATTTAACCTTATCTTGAATTTTCTCCTATATTCCAATATTATACACAATGAATATAGAAAACGCAAATGAACACTTCGTGTATTGGTGAAGGTGCAGTAAAATGTAGATAGCTAAATCAAAACAATGTTTCTACATTTTCAATGTGTGAGACAATGGAAATGAAGATTTAGTATTCAATAGTCTTTTCATTGCAATTATTCTACAACAATGAACCCATGGTGATTAGAGTATTTCATGTATTAAATTATATTGTTTGGCATTATTACTACCTGATTCTGGATGATATTTATATCAGCCAGCTAATTGCTGCATTAACCAAAATGAGTAACTAATAGACCAAAACATGTGACAAAAGAGGTGACCTTAACCCTTTGTTGCCCCACAAAAAATACCCAGCTCTAGAACATCTGAAGAATACAGTAATTTCACTATCAGTAAAATAATGTCAATGTGCAGTTCTGACTACATGCAAATTCCTTTTGTAGCATGAGATACAAATAAATGTGTCGATATTAAATTTTTTTCACATTAAACTTTAAGTGTTGAAAACAAACGTTTGTCCCAGGGAGAAATATAATGATAGTTTAAAAATTAGTTCATAAATAATTGCACATTTATAAATTCAGTAGTGTGCTCCTAGCAGGGAATTAAAATTCACCTCTATGCTCATGCTGGTCTGGAAGGAATGCAGATTAGGAGTTCTGCAGAGAACACCAGCATTCTGAGACTAGGTTCAGAGAGACACTGGAAAATATAGTCCAGTTCTAATTTTGTGTCTGACATCCAAGGGAAAGTCCACTATTATGATGTTGGATGAGAGGAATTGCAGGGACATGATTTAGAAACAGGATTTGGCAGTTGTTTTGTGGGTTAAATCTTACAAAGAATGTTTGAAAAGCAAGAAGGGTCAAGCAGACCCAAACCATCTCACTACCATCTTGGGTATCTATGCCATTAGGGGAGAGACAGTTATTGAGAAACACTTCACCCAAGAGGCCTTAACAGGAAGTATAGTCATGGGGTTCTAATATCGTCTTTGACTAACTAGCGCTAACTCATCTCAGCCTATTACAATCTGCAGGGGTCTCTGTAATAATTCGTGACGTTCTACCTCATTGGCTCTAGACAGGCTTGGAACAGCCAACCACGTCCTAAGGCTGTGGTCAGTGGAAACAGTGGAAATGAGCAAAGGATTAGGCCAAAACTCAATATAGTTTATGTTATAGGTAGATAGATTTCAAATACAATCTAACCTACAATGAAAAAGTGGGCAAATCAATCTAGAATAGGTATTAAAATATCAAAATTAACATTACAAGTGAATATTTCAAATGCAACATGATGTTAGAACATTTGATTTCTATATATCTTAGATATGAAGTCATTATTTATTAAACTTCAGAATGGACTGAGGAAATTCATGATTTAGAAAGAAGAAAAATAGTATCTACTGAGAAAAGAGTGTGGTCAAATAAACAACATTTATGTCTTTAAGTTTATAAATAGTATAAAAAGGCATAGTGTTCTTTCATTTCTAATTTCTAAATTTCTATTAAAATAGGACTATAGGTATTATTTGATTGTGATTTCCTCTGTTGAAATAAAAAAATACATGATCTGTGCTATGGGACAGCACATAGCCAGGGGCATTCCTGAAATACAGAGCTGCAAAAGGAAAAGGAGAGGTAATGAGATAGGAGAAAGGGAAAAGGGCAACTGAACAAATGAACCACACCCATGTGGCACCAGTGATGTTGCAAATGTTTAAACTCATTGTCAGCTTTCATCAGGAATTATTATCCACTTTTTACTTTTATCAGAGCCTGTGACAATGTGCTTATGTATTTTGATTGCTACACTAAAAGTTAATAATTCAATATGCTCTTTACTTTTTTCACTGAGAGTAAAATTTAAAATGGTTTATTTTGCAAAAGAAAACTATACAATTTCATTCAAATAATTTTTATAGCTGTTTATTATTGTGTAACTGACGAGACATGTCATGTAATTCATTTTTGTGCATTCATACTAGATATATTTTTGAAAATTAAACTGGTACAGTTTTACATGAATAGAAGGAATGTGTAATACCACATAAGACTGACATTAGAGTATACTTATCTGCAGTAACATCTACTTTCTGTTACATACGTTCTTACACGTGCTTGTTCTTGCAGTCATAACTAAGAAGCTTAGGGGAAAAGCAAACATATGGTAGGTGCTATTTATTCTTTCTAGAAATAAGGAAAGTCAAATTTAGAATTTTAATCTAGAATTATCACAGATTGTAATATCTTTATCTTAACTGTATTCTAAACTGGTATGGAATATTTTCCTATTTCATCAAAAATTGAAATAAATTTCACTTTTATTATTTTCATTTTCCTGTTTAATATTCTCTTTTGATAACTGCAACATTGGTGCTAAATTTAATTAGAGTTTTTAGTGGCTGTGGAAAGTCCAGTTAGTCATGGAATTGATAACTATAGAAGAAATTTAAGAGTATTTTAGGTGCTTAAGCTATATTAAAAAGCATAAATTAGAGGGATGCATTCAAATATTAACTAAATCACCCTTGACCTATTAATTTGGAGGAGTTACTTCTTATTATATTACATTTCCTTAATATATATTTAAAGTGCTAAATGAAGATTTGAACCATAATTCTTCTTAAACTCTTATAAATATAATTATTGTTATATATAAAATAAATAAAATGTACATTCAATAATACTTTGTAATATATCCTGCATTTTCTTCTTTGGTTATTTTAAAAGATCACCTCAAATACGAATGGCATCACTAAATTCTGAAGTGCTATATTTTTCTCTATTGAATAGATGTATAAGAAGCCAAGGTTATTAGTTAAGAAGAGAACTGAGAAAACAACCCAAACATCAATCAATAGTAGAATGGATAAATAAAATATAATATATTCCTGCAATGTAATACATGCAATAATGAAAATGAGCATCCAGGAAAACATAATTTTGAGGAGAAAAATCAAGCAAGAAGAATATATAATCTACGATTCAATTTATAAAAAGTTCAACAGCAAGCAAAATTATTCTTTGCCATTTAAACAGGCATACTTTACAGAACTCCACAGAAAGACAAGTAAAAGATGACCGTAAATTAGCATGAAGGTTAGAGGAAGGAGAGCGAGTGTTGGGAACAGGAAGTGGCACAAGGGGGAGCAATTCTGTGGTTCTGGCAAGGCTCTCTTTCTTGGCCTGGGGGACAATGACACAGGTGTGGGCTTTACAGTAGTTTCCGAATCTATATTAATTTATTAAACTCTGTGTATGAACAGATCAGGTGATTGGTTGATGTAAAAGAAAGAGAAGAATTAAAATTAAAATCTAGAAAGCCAGGATATTTGGCCCTGACTTGTGTAATCTGCAAAGCGAAAGGCCATTGGTTCAATTCCCCGCCAGGGCATATGCCTGGATTGCAGTCAGGACATGGCGTGAGGGGCAACTGATGGGTGTTTCTCTCTCACATCAGTGTTTCTCTCCTCTCTTTCTCGCTCCCTTCCTCTCTCTCTAAAACTTACATAAAAAAATTAACAACAAAAAGCAAGGTATCTGATGTGCTCTTTCATTCAGATTGTACTGTTGGACTGTGGTAGAAGGCGTGTCACAAAGGGTCATGGGAGATGCTCTGAAGAGAAGACTAAGAAAGAGACTGAGAATTTGGGATCAGAATCCAGATGCATGCTCACACACTCACATTCTGTCCGTCATGCAAATTTACTTCGGTTCTCAGAGCCTTGGAGTTCTTATCTGCAGATTGGGAGTGAAGAAAGTGGGTGATAATTTCAATGAGATTATGCAAATTATTTAGATAATCAACTCCCCAGCTCTAGTCTTCTCAACACAAATCCTCAGTCCTCTGCCCGAGGATGTGAAAACAATGTCAGAATTGTAATTGCCAAAAGGTATGAAGTACTTTCATGTATTTCAGACATTCACTCAGTTTTTTGTTTAACAAAACTTCATTAACAGGCATTGTGGTCATGAATAGAAAGAAAAAGGGAATTGTTTTTATTACACACACACAAAGACACTCACATGCACGATGGTGTGTGTGCACACACAAATGCACACTGCCTCTACCCTTTGTCAGAGCCAAGCACACTGGAGAAAAAAACATCAAGGAGTAGGAAAGAGCAAAGTGGTTCTTAACAGGGATGCGTCCAGGGCCATCCTGTTCATAGAACATACAAAAGGAATACGTGATCACAGGCACTAACCTGACTGAAATATGCACATTAAAATAGGGAAAAGGAGTAATATTTATTGAGCATCTCTTCCTCTTTCATGCCATGCACTTTACTAGCCATGTTTTCCTATAATACTGCATTTAATCTCACAGAAATATTGCAGATAAAATCAAAATTCCAAAATTCCAAGAGATCAAGCAATATTCCCAGCACTCAGAAATAAATGCCAGAATTAATATTTCACCTCAGAGTCGCCTGATTCTATTGTACTGTAGCACATCTCCCCCTTCTGCCACTCATCTCCCACTTTCAAACATACACCCATATACATACAGGGGCAATTTCTATATTCTTTTTTACTTTTTTTTATTGGTGGTTCTCTTTAACATGCCAAGGGGAGAAAAGAACCAAGTAATGACGCACCCAGGTTTCAGAAATATTTAGGTCATTGTCCTGAAAATTATAAAAATTCTTCCAGATAATGATTCTTTAGAGTAACTTAGAAATAAATTTATTTTACATTTAAATGCCACCTATGGATTAGTAAGTTATTGTAAACCTGGATGCTGTGATATTTGTAAAAAGCCTGTGCCTGAACGTTTATGCAGCATTGATTGCATGCATAGCCTTAATTGATGGCAAGCTAAGAGTTCAACAGCACATGCAGCGAAAGCAACTTTCTACAGCTACCAAAAATGTACACTAATTTTATTAAATGAAGTCATAAAAATGTTTGTCAAGTAAATATTGCATTATACTTTTCTCAAACACACGTTCTTTAAGTAGATGCTGCACCGTACCTTTCTCAAATAAATAATGACATGTGCCTTTCTTTTGAGGATTCAAATATCTTGCATCAAATATCTAAAGCTCTAAAGAGCTCTCCCCCATGCCCTGAATAGAAACAATTAAATAAATGTATGTTGAATTAAATTGAATGTGTACCTACCTCTCTTTTTAAATGATTACTAGGAATTCACTTTTCTTTCAAACTCATGTCCAATGGCAAAGTGGTACAAACTGCAATATTTCCACTCTTAAGGTTTTGTTTCATTTTCTTGTGATCATACCAGTAATACTAGTGATTCATTAAATTGTTCATTTGTTGTCTCAATGTATTATAGTTACCATAGCAGCATAATATATACCTAATGTATCATTATGTTCTATAAATACTAGTATAATTAGAATGTTTGTCTATTCTTAGCATTTTCATTTTGAACTAATTTTAAGGTCATAGCAGTGCAATGTGTTGAGTGAAGTGGGATGAATCATTTGTTGTTTTGAAGAAGAAAATGCACATATTCTACTAAAGGAATATTGTGAGAGTGTAAATATACTTATTTCACCCTGACTTTGATAAATAGAGTCTAACCATCTTCTAGGTTATATTATTGAGTAAAGAATCACCATAAGGTGCCCTACTAACTAACTCAAATCAATTAGTGCTTGTAACTAAGGCTCAGTAATAATTCCAACTACATCCAGTGAGCATTTATTTCCTGTGTGCCAATCATGGTGGTAGATTCCATTTAAGCTCTTCGAGTTTAACACAGTGATATTTACATTAATATTGAAGGTGATTATAACAAATTACTACTAAAAATAAAACTAAATATTGATAAAGTCTTCAAAGATATACCTTTAATCACCTCCTCCTGTATTTTGATCGTCCAAGCACTTATAATCATGACTTACCAAGTAAGGGGATGATCATGCACACAGATTTTTAGAACAAAGCTTTAGGTGTCCTCTGACTCACCTGAGCCCCCTGAATATGTTCTGCATCCTAAAAGTGACTGTGGAATAAGAATTAACCACAAGGCTTATGGCTAAGCTGAGAGTGACACAGAGTTTATGCCATCTTCCTTAGAAACATGGCAGGATTTCCACTTTAAACCCTTTACATGGCATTTCCCCATTTTACTCCTGGACTTCATTCTCCTCACAGCGACTCCTTCTTTCCATATCCATAATGTGTGCTTTTGGTCTCTGAACCTCATCATGAAAGGACAGGTAGAACTTTATTTTAAGAACTAGAATATTTTTTAATGACTATCAAGAATTAGAATATTGTGAGTGCTTATGTGATCAGCATTAATGTAGCAACAGGGAAACACAGTTTCATCACTTTGCAACCATATCCTGACTCTTCTCTTTGTACTCTCGATAGAGGGTCTGTTCTGACATGAGGAAGCATTTCTAAACAATGCACTTCTTCAGAGCATTTTTTGAGCTAATAGTTTTTGATGAGCTTCCTATCAAACATTAAAACAACATGGATTTTAATTCATGAATTGTTAGTATTTTATTCATAAGATAAACAACATCATGTAATCATTAATGATCTACTCTCATGAAGAATGTCTACAGAATGGTATTTCTAAGATGTTTTCACACTGCATTACTAGATTTCTGAAAACAACTCTGAATTTCATGTTTATTAACCCTAATATTTAAATGATTGTTTATCTGGGCATAGAACATAGAATTTCATTTAAACCGTTAAGAATAGGTTTACTAAAATATATAACACATACAATTCCCCTGGAAAATGGGAAAAAAATAAATTGCATTTTGTACTTATCTCTTACATCATTGTAAAATGCAATACTAATCTGGGGACCAACATTTTGTTGATTCATCTTTTGCCACTTACCAAATCAAATATAGTATGCATAATATAATTCTGTTTCTATGACTTTATATTTTCCTTCCTGGAAGTAATTTTTCCTATACTTCATCTAATTTTTCTTATAAAAAGTCGTCCAGGATAAAAAATATATAGTATAAAAGTTATGTTTTTAAAAGAATATGGAGAAGGAAAAATTTAATATAGGTTCTATATATAAAGATTAAAAGTAACAGTTATAGTAGTTTTAATTGCTGTTTTTCACATTTAGAAACTATAGTGTCATCATTCTAAATCTACAAGATTGTTGCTATAGATTTAGAGATTAGAGCATTATATCTAATTCTAAAACAAACATTTAAAAATTATGAACAAGATCTTATGCTGCAGAAATCTCTTCTAATTTAGATCGTCAATAACATTAAGATTTCTTACTGCATTATAACAACGTTTAATTTAGTTAATCACATAATTTGTTTTTATAAAATGCAACATTTGCATATGTGTTAGCAACTGAAATATACTATTTCTAGCTTTTGAAATGTTACCTCAAGTTCAAGTTGTCAATGGTAGGACTATGCCATCTGGACAGATATAATATAAAATACTTTATGTCTAACTTTCCACCTGCTTGAGTTAGCACTCTTTCACCAGTCCTCATTTCATGCTGTCCAGTTTCCATGACTTCACCCCTCTAAGCTTGTCAATCCCTTGAAATCCAACTGTCTGTTATTCAGAATTATTTTTATGCCCAGGATCAGCTTGTGAATTATTTTATATCAGTATAAACAGTCCTACTGTAACCTTTTCAGTTGTGTAAAAATTTGATTTTCCTGTGCTAATGGGTTCCATCAGGAACAGTGCCAAATTCAGATGGCAAAACCGTAATTACATTTTAATCAGAAAACTTAATTTAATATATACTGAAGATATTTTGTTAAATTAACATTATAGCTGTTATTAACAAGGAACTATTAACTGAATGTTGTATGAATTAGATTAAATATTGGATCACCTGAATAGTTGAGGATTTCATGTGCTGTTTCCTCTAACCACAAATTCATGGCCTTATGTGTTTGACTTGCAAAAACTTAACTCAGGAGGTTTATAGGCATTTTAAATGATTACTTTCTCTGATGAAAATACCTTAGTTCCTAAAAAGTAACGTATCTGCAGCTAACGTTTATCAGGTGCAAATGGCATTTGTTATTTGAAAACTGGCATTCAGCCCTGGCTGGTTTGGCTCAGTGGATTGAGTGCTGGCCTCCCAAATGAAAGGTGGCAGGGGTTCAATTCTCTGTCAGGGCACATGCCTAGGTTACAGACCAGGACCCCTGCTGGGGGCCTGCAAAAGGCAACTAATTGATGTCTCTCTCCCTCTGTTTCCCTCTCTCTAAAAATAAATAATACAATCCTTTAATAAAAGAAAAAGAAATTGGCATTCAATTGCTGTACCTGGCTGTTCATCATAAACATTATTTAGAAATTTAATTTGCAGGTCTTTGAAGCTACTAACATCATAGTTCTGACATAGTTACTCATTAAAGTGCATTTCACTGATTAATTTACTTATCTGAATTATTTTTTAAAAAAACATAAAATTTTCCACCTCACCTATTTGTAAATGTGCAGTTTAGCAGTGCTAACTATATTCACATCATCGTTCAGCTCCCTGGCACTTCTTCATCGTGAGAAACTGAAACCCCACACCCACTGCACAATGAACCACCATTTTTGAAAGCTAGAGAGCCTTTCTAGGTTTGGAAAAGCTCTTTGCTTATTCATTATTTCCCTTTTCCTCCGTGAAGGTGGACTTTAAATTGAAACAATTATGTAAGCACTCATTTTAATGGCTGTGCATTAAGACTAGTTTAATAATAAAAGCAAACCTGAATTTATCTAGCTGTTTTCAGTTTTCACGGCAGCTTGACAGACATTATTTCATTGCTTTCCCCTGCAATTGCTTTGATACAGAGGGAGCAGTATTAGTGTCAAACTAGAGATTCAGGTGGAAGACACTCAGGTTATCCTATCCCAGCTCAGAATCCATGATTGAGGAAAGTTGTTACTATTAGAAACGTAATGGATACAATTATGATTAAATACCTTAAATCACCTATGCAAATGGGAGGTATAGGCATGCTTCTGTTGTACTGTGTCCGTTTAAAACATTTTAAAATTCATAAAATTCTCCCTGAGAGAAAACAAAAAAACAAAGAAATAGTAAGAACTGCTACCCATCGGTATACTCTTTACCACCCAGACCGAGTAGCCGGTACCCAGCCCAGAGAAGCTCGGTATGCCTATGTTGGGGGTGGGGGTAATTAAAGAAAGATGAGGAAACTGAACCCCTGGAATCCATTAGTGTTGTCCCAAACTCACATGACACTGAGGGACACAGCTGGAGCTAATATTCAGCTCTCATCCCTCAACACTCTTTCCACCTGGAGGTTTGGAGAGGCTTTTCCTTCTCACCCAGTCCCGGGATCTGAAAGCAGAATTGCCCTCAGATGACTGAATTATTGTTTCTGATTTCGCTCATATTAATTCCATGGGGGGAAAATACAAAGTGAACTAATTCAAATGCTCAGTTGTATTTGGCTTTGTCATTTCATTTGTTTCTGTGCACATTCCTGACCTATTTATCATTATATCCTTCAGGCTTTCTCAGTACCTGGCTTACCGAGGATAGATTAAAAAGCTTGGTAAATGAGTGAATGATTGCCTTCCAGGTGGAATACCTGAAAAACTCTCTGATTTCTGTTCCAGCTGCACAAATTCTGTGCCTAATACACACCACCACCAAAGCAAGGTTTAGTAAGGGTGTCTCAGAATGGAAAGGCAAACTAGAAGTCTTAAAGTAAGAAATACGAACTTTTTCTCTTTTGTTTTACCTGAAAATTCTCTTAAGTATTTATATTTACCTGTACAGTCTATCTCAGGTAATGACTTCTAGACATTATTTAGAAATTGGCCAGTTGTGCCAGATGAAAATCATCTGAGATTATAATGCAAATCAGTCATCATCAAAAATGTATAATAGAGACCTCAGATTTATACAAATTCTACTAAGCCTTTATTTTATGTGAAAGAGGAATACATCCCACAGCACATACATAATTGAATGTAAATGAATGCTGAAAAAGCTCATAATCATGAAAAATACATATCCTGATGGACTACTTTTATTTGGCAACCTTTTCCTTCCAATATCTGTCTTAATATTCAACTGCAGATTAGAAATGATATCTACAGCCAACTCTTTCTATGAAATATGTATCAGAGTAGGTATAGATAATTTATTTTCATTCAGCTGTACAGAGAGATGGATAATTACATCTTTCTGAAAACGTACTGAAGCCATTAGAGTTCTTCTAACCTTTTATTTTGTCTTTATAGACTTTAATATTGTCCACTAGTATTATTTAGTTATGTGATATTATTTGAAGGTGAACATCCATTTTTCCAGTTTATTTTATGTAGTCATAACATTTATATACAGTATCAGTGTTTATAGCTTGACTGTGTGACTGAAAGTAAATTCTTTAGTGACATTTCCAAGAGTAAGTTTTCACTATGTAGTTAAATAAAAATAAATTAATGGAAACTCTTTATACTCTCTTAGAAGTATGGAGAATTCTAAAACTGTTCTATAAATCTAAAACTTCCCTAAGAAATACATTAATTAAAAATAAATTGATATGGAAAGGTTTTAAAAGTATTACTTCTTTTTCAATAATAAACAATGTTAAAGTCTTACTTAAGCTGGAAGGGAAGAGGGAGGAGAATAATTTAATAATCTTGCAGTTGATTATTTTACAGGGCATGCTAACTGCCCTTCATCCTCCATTAAGTATAGGACAAGGAAACAGACTTAAACTGTCATAACAGCGATGTAAGTTGTATAAAAGAAACATGCTAATGATTAGCATTTACTTGTAGTACTGAAAGAGATTCTTAGCTGAATCTTCCAGAAGTTTATGTCCTAAAAAAGTTGGAGAAAAGATGCAGGTGTTCAATTGTCTGATATGGCTTAACTTTCTCTTGCCCAGAAGCAAGAAGATAAATTAGTCAAAAGTAGAAAATGAATCCAACCTCCTGTGGCTATGAACCTTTACTTCTTGGACTGGATTGCTCAGCCCATTAAGAAATGTGGGCTTTATGAATTTCAGGTCACAGGTCTATTGCCTATTGCAACCTTTTAGCTTCCCCTTCTTCTGAGGTCATAGAGTCTACTCTTGGTCTTGGGAAATTATCTTGTAACTTTCATTCATTCACAAGTCAAGATACTTAGAGGGGCCAGGAACCCAATTATCCACACAAGTTTCTAGAAGAGGCTGGACTCTCAACACTGAAGGAAAATACATGCAAAAGTAGAGGTGGCTCAATAAAGTTTTTGCTCATTGAAACATAAAAGCTAAGATTAGCCTAGCAAATTGTGGTTCCCTTATCTATCAAGAAAAGACAGAGGGAACTTCCGGCAGTTGTTCTATATTCTCCTTCAGAGACTTATATTTACTGATTTTGAATTTTGCTTCTCCTTAAATTTCTTCATTCCTGATGAGTAAGTAATCTCTCAACTGTATTCATGGAATCCAAAATGTTTTGTTCTGAGAAATAAAGTCAAGAAAAAAAGAAGGCATTTTCCTATATATTTGAATAATAAAGTCTCCTTAATCACTGGCTATAAGAGAATGAAAACAACTCATGGACTGGGTAATATTATAAATATATAATAAAGCCCTATTGTGTAACATAATATAAAATCCATATTTACAAAGTCACCATAATTTAAATACAAAAATATTTCATAGTTAAAAAGAATTTGTAAAGTGTATGATGACTTCTGTCAACACATATTGGGCATTTTCTACTTAAATGCTAAATGTGACCTATTGACTATTATGGGGGTAGATGTGGCCATACACCAATCATTTCATCCTTTTTATAAAATAAAAATGCACTGCAGGAATGACTTGCTGACTTGGAAAACTGAATTCTTTTAAGCTTGGAACTTGGGAAATCAATAATTGGGAAGATAAATGTCTGGGGACCTAATGAAAAGCAAGTATAATAAAATCCTCTCCGAGACCCTGGGCATCATCCAGATTTATTGGAGTGGTAACTATGTGTTCAGAGCCTGAGGGGCCTGGAGAGAGAGCCTGAAACCTGGTTCCACAGCTTGAAATATTTGTCTCTTAGTAGTGATTAATGAGTTTTAATCAATTTGTAGAAATAGAAGCAGAAGGAGCATTATTCTAAGTGGTATCAATAATTATGGGAAAAAATCCAGACACTGTTGTGCACCATCTTTTTCAGTAGTCCCTTGAGAAGAACTTAAGATAACATACAAACTTTGCCGTATTTATTTACAGAATTGCCCCAAAGTACAGTTTGTTTCTCAATAAATTTGTCTCCTTTGTGTAAGGGTTCCTAAAATTCATCTACAAAAACTGGCCTAGTGTTTTATGAAGCCGTATGTTCATTATGTTGATGTGAATAACTAATTAATTAGTCTCGTGTTATGAGTATAACAAATCATCTTTTTATGATATCTTTCATATGCAGATAATACCATAAAGGGCTGTAATATATTGTAAACCATGAATTTCAGTCTATAGTTTATATGCCACCAGTGTCTAATTTCACAATATCTATCTATACCTATCACTTCTTGTTTGAGAGTTTATATTTAATTGTTTATATTTAGTTTCAAGTGATCACCAATCACATATAATCAATGTTTATGGACAAATAATTTCCTGAGATTTCAATTGAAAAGATATTTTAAATTGTGTCATAAAATAGCACACCATGTGGAGTTTGGATTGGCACCAGTAAATAGTGCAGAGGACATTCCTGTTCCCACAGCTCTTCTCACCAGCCCCCCAGTCTCAGGTCGGATATGCAGCATATTGACCACCTTTGGGCAGTGAGTGAACAAGAATGAAGAAAATCCCAAATCTTCACACAGGCCCTGAGTTAAGGTTTGCTCCCAAGTCACATATCGGACAGAAACAAAAATATAATGTGATTATCAGTTGTGTTACTGAAGTTCAAATTTAGCACTTTTACATTCATTTACAAATTCTTTCATAAGTGTGACTTTAATCATAATGCATTGTGTATCACACGAGCTCCTCATATGATGGCTTTCTTGGGAAGCCACTCCATCAGTTATATATATAAGAAATTTTTAACAAGACTTCAGATTCTGAATATTGAATAAATAAATCTTGAAAATAAATATTTAATTTGAATATATTCAAAACAATCACTTTTTGTATGTATTTCCATGGGTCAGAATCCATATGAAAATTGGAGACATGCCCTATAGTAATCAGCTTCCAATGCAATTATGAAAACATTTAATTGACATTGGGATTTACAGCTTACTTACTAGTGTGTAACAAATTAATAGAATTTTCAGCTCATTCAGCATGTGACTTCTTCAGTGATAAGCTGAAATTATGAAAATAAAGACAAACTGACTATGCATGTGATTTTTAAATTACCCTCCACATTCTCTGAGAAATTAGGAGAGCAAGTATAGAACCTGATTATAGGTTAAAATATTGGTAGAAAAAACAACTGTTACAAGTGAACTGTTATACTACTAAAACTTTTTAAAGTGCAACTAAAAATTAATTTCAAGAAAACTTTTCAAAATAGTTACCTAAAAATCTATTGCTATTTTGAAGTTTACCATGACTACCAGACTCTGTTGGTTTTTTATGAATAATGACATTGAAATTCTGTTTTTATCATAATGATCTTTTTTTCTGACTAATCTAGGTAATTTGTATCATTATACTTTAATCAATTTCCATGTTCAGCATATGTTTTTGTTACTTGTGCTCTATACAAGAAGTTGGTTATGCCTAGAAATTTCTGTAATCTTCTCACCCTCTTCTAAAAAAATGACTTTATTACAAATATCTCTTTCTAACTAAACTTTCTTAACTATCTTCACAAACTGTAAACTATGCCTAGACATCATTCAGTTTCCTGGCACCGCTGGATAATTTACTTGTGTTTCAGTGTCCTCAGACTACTGTTGGCTAAATATGCATTCTAACTATAAAGTGTTCATGTTCCTCAAACACCACCTATAAACCCCTCCTTCTACATGCTGTTCCATAGTTGCCAGATTGCTGCACAAGAATATTATTGTGAATTTATAGCAACATTCCAGAGTCATCAGTAGAGGATTAATGTAGATTTTTTTAATACCTTACCATATCCTCAGCACAGTTGTCCTACCTGTCACCCTACAGTTAGTTCCCTGATTACCTTGCTTTTCTCCACCAAAAGCTCTTTTAGATAACTGAGTTACCTTCAGCAAAAATGCCGTGGGCACTCCTTTTCCCATGGCCTAATACAGCTTCATGATCCATTTTTATATTTTTAAAATTTTGATGTTTAAAAGAGGAATTAAAGAAAGTAGAAGTCGTTGAGCATTTTCCCTCTAAATAATAATGATTAATAATAATAATAATGTTGGCTGAAATATTTACAAGATAAACTTGGGCCATAGTCTGAGGCATTCCTTTTGTCATTAAAAATAAAACCACCTAGGATTTAAAAAGAACCTATTTCTCACAAAGAGGATATCCTTTTGTTTTATAGATTATACTGAATACGAGTTCTAGTGTGTACATAAGGCATCACCTGAACACCTATCAGTAAAATAAAAAGATATTTCAGGTCAACTTAAGCACATAGTTTTTAGTTTTTCAAATGATGGATTCATGTCAAAATTATACTATATTTGACATTTGTACTATTTTTATTAGATTAGACCTCTAAGGAGAGGAAATTTCTCTAATTTACTAGACATGTGTTAAAATATCCCCCAGCACACTTCAAAGGGCCTAAAATGACTTTTGAATGAGTGTGTAATGAAATGCATGCATTTGCAATGTAGAATTGATAAGTTCATTTAAGACGTTACATGCACAGATTTCCAGTATATATATGTTCCTATTGCATGTGCATTTTAGTTCTTTTAATGCTCAGTAGTCATTTTGTATGCTTTAGAAATTCCCAAGGAAGTCACATCAACTATGTGTTCCTAGGTCCTGATTTTCCTTCTGACACCCTCTAGGAAGCACTGCACTGAAAAAGAGAAAATCATGAGACTGGAGGTCAGGGGGTATATGTTCTATTTCTAGCTCTCTCACTAACAGAGGAGCTTTGGATAAATCATTGGACCCCATAGTTTACAAACTTGTAAATTAAGAGGGGGAAAAATGCTGTTTAGCTCTTATTGACTGTGGCAGATTGTTTTCCAGAAATAGTTCCAACAATCTTTTTCAGCAAACCTACATTTGTATCATGTAATTTTTTACACTCCTCTCTTGGAGTGGTGAGATCTAGGATTCCTCCCATTTAATCAGGTGGACTTGAGATTCACTTGTTGTGGAAGGTGACAACAGGTTGCCTATCCAAACTGGGTGACTTTTGAGGCTTGGTCAGAAAAGGCAGTGTGATTTGGGACTGGCTCCCTGAAGCTCTTGCACCGGAGCCCTGCACTACCCCATAAGCCCTTGGCTATCCTATAAGGCCTTGCCTGCCCTGAGTCCGTGCTTTAAAGGAGCCCAAACTAGGTCACACAGAAAGATCACTGGGGACAACCAGGCAAGCACCAGCCGCTCCAGACTCCCGCTCTTTCAGCTTTCACCAGTCTCTGACTGCAGCCACAGGAGAGATGCTGAGTTAAAACCATCCAGCCAAGACCTTCCTGAATTCCAGAGCCACAGAAAATGTGAAATATAGTAGAATAATTTTGGTTTTAAGCAGCTATATTTTGGAGTGATTTCTTATGCAGCTATACAGTGACAGTTGTGAGGTACAGAAAACTATTTCATGCCACAAACTGCTTCTTCATTTTATGTAAAAATAAAATAAAATCCTGCCTTCTTAGTTCACTACATAAAATTTTTTTTTGCGCAGGTATGTTAACTAAGTGCCTTGAATTGTTTCAGGGTAACATGCTATAACAATAATTTTATTTATTAGATCATGGGCTCATTAAGAAATAGATTTTGTCTTTTAGTTGAATTAGGAACAATTCCCAACACATGCCAGAGTAGAACCACGGGTAAACCATTACTGAAAATGGCATTCCCAAAACCTGCTCACTGGATGCCAACAGCCTGCTTCCTACTTCGTTGCTTTCCATCCTGACCTCCCCAAATCTCTGCAGGTGAACTCTCTGTTAAGAGTATCATCATGTATTTCAGAAGAGTTATGTGTTAAGTATAGCTAAAATGATATATTCCATCATCCCACCCTCCCCCACCCCCCAGAAAAATACTTAAGATTCGGATTAGAGTCCTCTGAGGTCCAGTACTTTTGGGATTTTTTTTTGGTTTGTTTTTATACATTGAACTAGTGTGGCTCTCTCATACATGGTCTCTTGAGGGATATACCTGTCATGTTTACCAAATAGCTTCCCGATAGCAGATGCTCAATAAATGTTTGATGACTGAATGAAAACCTTTAAGAAACCACATTTAACTAGAGTATTACTTTGAAAATTAATCACACAGAGTACATAGTTATTACCCTTTGGCCGAGAGATACAGTATGTTTATAATTTGAGACCCTTCTACTGTAACTAATTTTTTTAAAGATTTTATTTATTTTTAGAGAGGGGAGGGAGGGAGGGAGAAGGAGAGAGGGGGGGGAGAGAAACATCAGTGTGCGGTTGCTGGAGGTCATGGCCTGCAACCCAGGCATGTACCCTGACTGGAAATCGAACCTGCGACACTTTGGTTCGCAGCCTACACTCAATCCACTGAGCTACGCCAGCCAGGGCATACTGTAACTAATGTTGACACACTGACTGCAGCTAGAGCCATATGCCAAGCCCTGGACTAGGAAGGAGGGACACATTTCACAAACCAGGAGTGAAAAAAGACAGCATCTATCAAAGATAATATTATCTCAGGTCAACTGTCCCAAAATGCCACTTAAAGGCCTAGCTTCAGAGAGGGCTCAGAGGACCTGGCAACTGCAAACAACTACAACAGGAGAACAAGAAAAAGGGTAGGGGAGGGAATCCGATTTAAAATAAATCTAAAAACCAAAATTCCAGAATATTTTTAGCATGCTAATATTAAAGAAGATAGCCAGCAACAACATAAAATATTAAACAAGAACAGACTGATATAAAAAAAGATCAGTGAGAAATTATAGAATTAAAATTTATAGTCATTAAAATAAAAAAAATTAAATGGAATAAGTGCTGAACTAGGTTTAAGATGGCATTGAGGAATTTATTCAGAACACAGCAAAAAGGTAACAAGATGTAAAAATATCAATAGGTATATTATGAATCTAACAGTAGTGCCAGAACTAAAAAGTAGGAGAAAATGTCATTGACTCTGAAAATATTTATTAAGTACCTGCTACCTACTATGTGCCAGGAACTATTCTAAATACTTGATATTGCAATGAACAAGCAAACTAAAAAAAAAAAAAAAAGCAACAACAACAACAAAAAACTCAACTCATTGGATTTAAAGGTTTAGAAGGATGATATGACAAACACACAAATAAATATATAAGGTGTAGAAGTGATTAATACTACAAAGAAAATTAAAGAAGGGTGAGAGAATACAACGTGTCAGAGAAGAGAGTAATATCTGAGAAAAGATGGTCAGGGAAGGACTCTCATTCAGTGAAATTTATAGAGTCACTGGAACAGCTTGATGATGTAAGCCTTGTAAATATCTGGGACAAGACTGTTTCCAAAACAGAGGACCACAAAAGGTCAAAATTTTGAGGCAAAACTAGTTTTGTTATGCTTAAAGAACAATAAAAGAACCAGTGTGGCAGAGAAACAACATATGAAGAAATGACAGGTAAGAATTTCCAGAACTGAAGAAAAAACCATGAGTCCACAGCTTTCTTTGCCCTCTCAATGCAAGAAAATATAAATTTAGATCCAGACACACTGTGTGAAACTGAAGAACTTGAACAATAAAAATAAATAGTCCTCAAAGTTAGCAGAGTGAAAATTCAGATTGATTATCCTCAATGAAATATTCAATAAAGGCCAAGACACAAAGCAGACTTATTTTGAAAGTGATGATGAAAAACTCTAGATTTTTTATAAAAATAAAAATAGATTTTTATTCAATGGTGAGGACAAATTAAAGAGATTTTTCAGCATAAAAGTTAGGATTATTTACCATTGCAGATGTACACTAAAAGAAAGAAAGAGGAGGAGTGGGGGTGGAGAGCAGGATATCAAAAACAATACATGCAAAAATTGATAACATCAATAAATTCAATTAATTACTGAAAAAGAGACATATGAAAAAGTAAGAGTAAACTCTTAACTATAAGTTCTGGCCAAGGTAGAGGCATAGGTAGGTATCCTTTGCTTCCTACCACAACCAAAAGAAGGATAACAACCAATATAAAAACAAAAACCAACTAGAACTTCCAGAAAATCAAACTGTATGGAAGTCCAACAACCAAAGGGTTAAAGAAGAAACATTCATCCAGACTGGTAGGAGGGGCAGAGATGGGCAGCCATAGTGGAGAGGATGTGTGACAAGGCCATGGTTGTCAGAGGTGGGTGGGGGGACAGGCGAGGTGGCAGGTGGTGGGGACCAAGCAGTCCCACATTCATGTATAGATAAGCCCAGAGGAGCAACTGGAGAGCAAGACAAACTGTGCAACCCAGGGTTCTGGTGTAGGGAAACTAAAGCCTCAAAACTTCTGGCTATAAAAATATGTAGGGGTGGTGGCTTCAGGAGAACCTCCCAGTCTCACAGGAGAGCCCATTGGAGAGACCCACAAGATCCTGGAACATACCCAAGCCCACCCACCCAGGAATCAGTACCTGAAAGGGCACAATCCACTGGTGGAAAGCCAGGGAAGTGACAGAAAGTGGGGCAAAAGCTGAGCAACCTAGCAAGCAGGATTGTTCCCTAAATGACCCCTCCCCTACATACAGCCGCACAATGCAGCAATGTGGGTTGCCTCACCCTGGCATATACCTAAAGCTCCACCCCTTACAACATAACAGGTGCACCAAGACAAAGAAATATGGCCCAAATGAAAGAACAGATAAAAACTCCAGAAAAAGAACTTAGCAACAAGGAGACAGCCAACCTATCAGATGCAGAGTTCAAAACACTGGTAAGCAGGCTGCTCACAGAAATGACTGAGTACGGATGCAAAATACAGGAAGAAGTAAAGGCTATGCAAAGTTAAATAAAGAAAAATACATGGAGAACCAACAGTGAAAGGAAGGAAACTGGGACTCAAATCAATGATTTGGAACAGAAGGAAGAAATAAACAGTCGACCACAACAGAATGGAGAAACAAGAATTCAAAAAACTGAGGAGAGGTTTAGGAACCTCTGGAACAACTTTAAATGTTCCAACATTCCAATTGTAGGGGTGCCAGAAGGAGAAGAGGAAGAGCAAGAAATGGAAAACTTATTTGAAAAAATAATGAAGGAAAATTTCCCCAATCTGGCAAAAGAAATAGACATGCAAGTCCAGAAAGTTCTGAGGGTCCCAAGGAAGTTGGGTCCAAGAAAACACACTCCAAAGCACATCATAATAAAATTAGCCAAAACTAAAGATAAGGAGAGAATCTTAAAAGCAGCAAGAAAAAAGGAGTCATCTACAAAAAAAGTTCCCATAAGATTATCAGCTGATTTCTCAAAAGAAACCTTATAGGCAAGAAGGGGTTAGAAAGAAGTATTCAAAGGGGCTTGAAAGGCAAGGACCTATATCAAAGATTACTCCATCCAGCAAAGCTATCATTTAGAATGAAAGGGCAGATAAAATGCTTCCCAGATAAGGTAAAGTTAAAGGAGTTCATCACCACCAAGTCCTTATTATATGAAATATTAAAGGATATAATCCTAAAAGTGGAATTGCCTGGTCAAAAGGTGGTTCCATTTTTAGTTTTCTGAGGAAATTCCATACTGTTTTCCATAGTGGTTGCACCAGTCTGCAATCCCACCAACAGTGCACTAGGTAGGGAAAGGCAGAAAACTGTACTTGAATAACAATAAAAAACGTTAAAAAAAAGAAAGTTAAAAGAAAAGAAAAAAATAGTGTTTGGCCAGTAATAACAGAATGTACAATTAAACTTTATTAGATGAATATCCCCTCCCAAAATTTTTTTCAAAGAACTATTTTCGTAGCAGATCGGCAATAAAACTATCAGAGAAAGCAGAAAAAAGAAAATGTTAAAGGGACTTATCTAAGAAATAGAAGGCAAAAACTATGAAGAGTGAAATGATAACACACTCACAACTATCAACAACTGAACCTGAAAAACAAAAACTAAGCGAGCAACTAGAACAGGAACAGAATCACAGAAATGGAGATCACATGAAGGGTTATCAGTAAGGAGAGAGGGAGGAGAATGGAAGAAAAGTACAGGGATTAAGAAACATAATTGGTAGGTCCAAAGTAAACAGGAAGATGTTAAGAATAGTATAGGAAATGGAGAAGCCAAAGAACTTATAAGTACAATCTATGACTATGAACTAAGTGGAGGAGAATGCTGAGGGAAGGGTGGTGCAGGGCAGAGGGGGATAAAGGGAAGAAAAATGGGACAGCTATAATAGCATAATCAATCAAATATACTTAAAAAACCTCTTGACTATAACATGATAGAAAGTTAAATCACATTCTGATTTGCCTTATATTTAGCATGAAAATAAATATGGTAAAAAGTGCTTAAACATATTTTAAAAGTTTAAAGTGATACACACGAAGTATATGAGTATTTTCTAGTAGTAGTAGTAAAAAGTCTGATTAAAATATTTAAATTATTATGAATATTGTTGATTTGAGACCTCCTAAATATACATGTTATATGCAGAGTGGTAGCTTTAGGCACTAAATTTCTGGGGAAACAAACTAGGTTTGTTACAGCAACAACTAAACCCTAATTTCAGTGGTTTAGCCCAATGAAAGTTTATTTTTCACTCATGAAATATGTCATGTGATTAAGTGGCTCTTCTGAGTGGTTTTCTTCCTGTGATGATCGATTTAGTCTACATTCATTTTGCAACTCAGTCATCTTGAAATTTGCTTCCAGCCACAGGTTAGAAGAGTTCAAGGTCAGGAAAAGTCAACCCCATCTTCAGTGCTTCAGAACAGCAATCATAGATCACTTGCACTCACATTCTCATTGACAAGAATTATTTACATGGGCATAACATAAATATTTGGTAAGCACTAACTCTGCCACATTTATTGACAGTCACTTATCATTTTACATAAAAATTGCATATGTTTTTAAGAAACAAAGTTCAAAATAAGTTAAAAGGAAATAAGTATCTTCAATGTGGAACAAGGTAGAAAGCACTCAGAGAAGGAATATTGTTCATTGCTAGGACCCAAAAGTACCAAGGATGACCTATGTGACTTTCTAAGTCTAACTATGGCCAATAACAATAGATATCAAGTTTTATTTGCACTAAAGTAAACAGAAATTCCACTTTTAATATATTTTATGTTAGATATTTACATAAAAATTGTAAAATTATTGTGTTCACAAAGTCTCTAATTGCTTAGTTTTCTAATCTTAGTAACATTGGAATAAATTTAGCATTTTAATATCTGTAAAAGGAAGAAAGAAAGTAAAGCTATATTATTATTATTGTACACTAACCTTTTGTAAATTTAAAAAATGTCATTTCATTTTATAATATAACCAATATTTAAAGTTCCTTTAAAAAGAAATGTATCTAAATGTCCAAATATTAAAGTTTATAGAGATGAACAGATTTTAAACCAAAGGAATTTTTGCCATATTTTCTTTTAAATAGAGTATCTGATTCTCCCAGATGTTTTTTTCATAATTTTCATGGTACACTCCAGTTTACTGGATTGAAAATGAGTTATAGAAATATTTATTTTTCATTTTTATTAAAAATTAGAAGTTTGGTTTCAAACTATCTTCAACATTAAAAAATAAAGTTTTTTTGTCCAGTGAGTACAGAAAACAGTATTATTTTAACACACCAAATGCATACACCAAATGCAATATAATAGAAATATTTAAATATCTCATCCCTAAACTGGAACATGTTTTATTTTGAATGCATATTCATATGACAAGTTGCAATGTATAAGGGGGGACCCAAAAAAACAGAACTTATCTATAAAAAATGTGCCTTTGTGCTTACATCTTTAAACTTCAGCCACCTTCATTTCATAGACTCTGCTTTTGATGCAGTACACCTATTGAGACTTTTTCCACTGCTCAAAACAGTTTTTGAACTAGTCAATTTTGATGCCTTTAGTATGTCTGCCATTTTTTTGTTTCACCTCTTCCACATCAGCAAATCATAGCCCTATGAGGACTTTTTTCTTCTGGAGAAACAAAAAAATCACTCAAGGTGAGATCAGGTGAATAGGGGGGTTGGGACATGGGGGTATGTTTCTGGTGCAAAGCTGCTGAACACTCAATGAGGAGCAAGCAGGTGCACTCTAAATCACCCATCATGAAATATACAAATGCATTGAGTCTTCAAAAACAATTCACTGAAGCCAAACACAGCCTCTCACAACAATGCCAGCTAGTACGCTGATACCGATGGGTTCCTAGAACACTCAACCTAGCAGGGGAAGCCTGCATTCTTCCCCCTGGAAGAAAAAGAGATATGCAAACCTCAGTTTCAACAGTTAAAAAAATTACTTTAGTTACTAAAGTTACTTTACTTTCACTTTTATTTCCATAGCATAAAAAGTAAATTTATCCTGAAAATCTTAGTCAGCCATAATAACTAATTATGTACTAGTAATCCTAAGTACTAATCATGACTATAGAAGAAATATACAACCTGAACAGACACAATGAAGATATTGAAATTGTTAAAAGTTTTACTTACCTCGACTCAGCCATCAATTCAGATGGACACTGCAGCCAAGAAGTTAAAGGAAGGCTGAGGCTTGGAAAGGGAGTGATGAAAGAATTCGGAAAGATCACTAAGGGCAAAGATATGTCCTTAGAGACCAAGGCTCAGACCATCCACACCCTCATATTCCCAATTCTGCTTGAACATTGCCAGAGGCAAAAATGACAAAACAGTCCTATTTCCAGTGCATCAAGGCAGGGGTCTTTGGAAAAGACCATAACACTGAGGAAAAATAAAAAGCAACAGGAAAGAAGGAAAAGACCATAAATATACAGATGCTGAGTAGGGCTGCTGAGGACAGGATACTGTGGATGTCACTCATTCACAGATATGCAACACACACACTATTGATTAAGAATACTAATAAATGTGTGGTTTTATTTTATTGTGTCAAAAGCTTATATATGTAAACATTAACTTACAAAATTACTAATCAACAAATGCTTCTGCATTTCCTTGTTCACCTTCCAACAAATGTACTTCTGATATTCTTGCTTGCTTTGCTTGACTCATTGCTCTGGCATATTCCAGTGTTTCTGTTTGAATATGTTTTTCAGTTCAAGGTTAAACTATTCATTCCTAAGAGACAGCACAAATTGATAAAAAGTAGGGACTAAGTAGCCAAAGAGATGTACCTTTAGTTTATTTCTGCTTGATACAATTTTAGGAGTAAAACACTGAAAAAATAGCATAGTACCTTTAGCTTGCACAGTTTCCCTTTAAATTCTGAGGAATCACATCCAAATAACAATAATCTTTTTTTATTTTAATTGTTGTTCATGTACAGTTTTCTGTCCTTTACTCCCATCCCAGCCCACCCACCCATCCCTCCACACCTCTCTCCCATTTCCACCCCCCTAGTTTTTGTTCTTGTGTCCTTTATACTTGTTCCTATATACCCTACCCCTTTTCCCCTGAAATTCCCTCCCCTCTCCCCTCTGGTCACTGTCAGCCTGTTCTCTATTTCAGTGTCTTGAGTTATATTTTGCTTGTTTGTTTGTTTTGTTGATTAGGTTCCTGTTAAAGGTCAGATCATATAGCATTTGTCTTTCACTGCCTGGCTTATTTCGCTTATCATAATGCTATCCAGCTCCATCCATGCTGTCGCAAAGGGTAGGAGCTCCTTCTTTCTTTCTGCTGCATAGAACTCCATTGTGTAAATGTACCATCGTTTTTTGATCCACTCATTTACTGCTGGGCACCTAGGTTGCTTCCAGCACTTGACTATTGTAAATTGTGCTGCTATGAACATTGGGGTGCATAGGTTCTTTTGCATTGGTGTTTCAAGGTTCTTAGGATATAATCCCAGCAAATAACAATAATCTTAAATGATGTGATGTTTTAAATATTATCAATTTTATTTACATGGGTCATTTTAAAGGATTTCTACTCTAAGTAAAATTTTATTATGCCAAGCTATAAAAATATTCTCAGAGGAATGTTTCCCCATTTTATAGGCAAAATCTATTAAAGATTAACTTTTTTGTAAATTTCAGGGCCACATCTATTTCTGAAGAGCGGTATGGGAAGATAATACAAAGAGCACTGAATTTATAATTGAAAACCTAAAGTCAATGCAGGGTTTGACATTTGGGAGCCTGGGGAATAATCACTTAGTCTTCCATATCTATTAAATAAGAGGAGAATACATTATAATACATTTAATAACTGAATATATTCTTTTACTACCAATTATTACTATTATTACTATTATTGTTGCTGTAACATGAGGTAATATTTTATTACATGAAAGTTACTAATGTGAAATAAATAATCAGTGAATCACTATCAATATGATCAATGGCTGTCTGGCATTTTTGTCTCTTCCACATGTCCACTTCCTTCTTTTAGAAATGTAACTAGCTCAGTCAGTCTGACCCCAGTGTATTTCTAAGCAAAGAATACTTAAAGATTTAACCTTGAATACCCATAAATCCACCACATTCATTCCATAATTAACATTTTATTATGTTATCCACCCATCTACCCTACCTATCCTTGCATCAATGCATCTTATTTTTGATGCATTTAAAATTAAGTTGCAGGTATCAACACAGTTTCTCCAAATACTTCAGCATGTGTATTATTTGACTATGGTTCAATGTTTGTTTTGCACAAATCTTGTTTACCATCTATGCTGACCTCTATGACATGTGAAATGTTATCCCAGAAAATTGTTCTCTCACGCCCCTTTGCATTCCATCTCCACCCACATTCTTCAGCAGCAACCGTTGCTGCTGAAGACCACAGATTAGATTTTGACTATTGTAGAACTGCAAATAAATGAACTATTTCATGTAAGTTTCTTTCACTCAGCATAATATTTAGGAAATTCATTTGTGTTATTTTGTGTATCAGTGATCCATTCCATTTTTTTTAGAATAGCATTTTATCTTATGAATATATCAGTTCATTTATCATTTCCCCTACTGATGGGCATGAGCTTCTCTGAGTTTTTGGATATTATGAATAAAGCTGCAGTCAACATTCTTTATACATAGTGTCTTTAGGACATGTTTTTATTTCATGTTCTACAGTACTTAGAAGTGGAATGGCGAATTGTAGAGCTGGTATAGGCTTAAAAAAATCCCACTTCTTCCATGAGAATATACGTTTATACTCTTCCTAGTAGTTTGTGAAAATCCACACCCTCACCATCATTTGATGTTGTGAATCTTTAAATGTAGCTATCCTGAAGTTGTATATTAGTATCTAATAGTAGTTTAGTTATGCATCTCCCTGATGTCTAATGATGTTGAGTATCTTTTCATGTGCTTATTAATATTTGTATATCTTCTTTAGTGACATATTGTTCAAATAGTTTCCCTATTTTCAATTGGGTTGGTTGTCTTTTTATTGCTAAATTGTAGAATTATATCACATATTCTAGATATCAGTCCTTTGCCAGGTGCATGCTTTGAAAATATTTATTTTCAGCATATGGCTTACTCATTTATTTTCTAAACATATTTTACAAGCTGAAGTTTTTACTTTATATGAAGCCTAAGTTATCATTTATATCCTTTATAGTTAGTGCCTTCTAAGACCTGTCCTAAAAACCTCTGTTTACACCTAATTTACAAAAGTATTTTCCTTTGGTTTATTCTAAGCACTTTGTGATTTTAATGTACAGATCTAGTAGTATCCATCTCAAATAAAGTTTTCAGTACAAGGTGCATTTGGGTGAAAGAATTTTTTGTTTGTCATTAAAAACATTTCCTTTTGCTGTTGGTATTTCTTGGTGCTTTTATACAAAAAGCAATAGTTGTGATAATGGGGTCCTATTTCTTATCTCTCTATTTCATTATAATACTTTGATCTATTTGTCAATTCCTATGTCAGTACTACACTATGTACTCATTAATCTAGTATTAGTTAAGTCTTGAAGTCAGGTGGGATAAACACTCCAAAGTTGATTTTCTTTTCAAGAATGTTTTGACTATTCCAATTTTTTACATTTCCATATAAATTTCATTTTGATTTTGATTTTGGAAATGCAAACGACATCTTTAATTGGCTAAAAAAGAAAAAGACATATTTATGAAGACTCTTCTGATATTCTCAATTTTATTATTTTAATTACATATTTAATTTTTTTGGTTTTTAAATTAGAAAAAAGTAAAGGGGCATATAGGGACGGTTAGGATATGCATTGTGGTATCTATCAGAAAACTTTCTCCGGAAATTCTAATTATAAACCTTTACATAGTCTATATTCAGTTCTTCTTCCCTAGAAGATTAGACTTTCTATTTTGTTCCCTGTTAAAATCTCTCCTTTTACAAATTTTCTGTTTCTGCTGATACATTAAAAAATCTTGAGGGAACTTATTTTATCCACATAAAATATTCATTTTGGGGCTTCACAGTCACTCGTCTCGAGTTCTGTTCTTTGGGACTGTGTAGACAAAACACCTTGTGAAGACAGCAGTGTGGTGGCTGCCGGGGGAGGGGAGGATCAGGGGACTAAATAGTAACGGGAGAAATACAGGAAAGATTAAGTAAGTAAATAAGTGATTAAATGAAAAGAAAGAAATATGTAAAAAGAAGTTCTTTAAAATCACATTGCCATCACAATTAAGTGAACTATCCATCGTTCGATGACCTAGAAATACTCAGCTGCAGAATTCAGTCAGGAGCTCACCCCATCTTGAGCACACAAGGAAAGTTCACTTACTAAAGTGCCTAATCCGTATAAATTTTTAAGTGATCTTGTCAATTTTTACCAAAAACTGTTTCAGACAACTGAGTGCTATGTGTTGAATCTTTAATTAATTCAAGGATAATTGACAAATTAACTATATTGGATTGTTCAATCCATTGGTATAGCACATCTCATAATTTATTTGTGTTCATTAATTTGTTTCAGCAGTTTTGTTGTTTCACTGCAGAGGTCTAATGGTTATTTTTTAATGTGTTCTTTAGCATATACTTTCATAGTTTTGTAAAGAAAATTTTCTTAATTATGCTTTTTTACTACTTGCCTCTAGTGTAGAAAAGACACCTGATTTTTGCATGTTTAGCTTATTCCGGTGACATTGGTAATATTCCTTATTAGTTGTAATGGTTGTTTTGTAGAGCTCTTAGGATTTTCTTTATAAATAATCATGGCATCTCTAAAAAGAATTTTACTTTTTTCCCAATCTTTATGCCCTTTCTTTTTCTTGCCCTTTCTTTTTCTTATTCTACTGAGAAAGTCTTCCAATAAAATATAAAATAGAAGTAAGTCCCCAATGTTATATTAATACAGTCAATGTTTCACTATAAAATGTGACATTAGTTACAGTAGTTTAATAGATTCTGTAGTTTGCATCATGACTTGACATTGAATTTTATGGAATGTTCCTCTGTATCCATTGAAATACTCAGGATTTTTCTTATTTAGTCTCTTAATATGATGAATGATAATGATTAGCTTATAAATGTTAAACCAATCTTGAATTTGTGTAAATGAAACAACAAAACAACATGACCATAATGTATCACTTTTTATATGTTACAGGATAATTTTAATAACATTTTTAAAGAATGTGGAGGACATTCATTTATAGCTTTATGTTTTGCTCATTCTGTACTGTGGTTATGCAGCCATAACAAAATCAGCCAGGGAGTGTTCTGTCCTCTCCTGTTTAATGAAAGACTTTGTACAGGATTAATATTATTTCTCCCTTAAATGTTTAATAGCATTCACTACTGAAATCATATGGTCCTATAGTTTTCTTTGTGGGAAAGATTTTAATAACAAATGTATACATGATAGATGTAGACCTATTCAGACATTATAATTCATTTTGTGTCAATTTCTAGAAGTTTTCTTTTTCAAGGAATTTGTCCATTTCATCAACGTTGTAGAATTTGTTGGCATATTTTGTAACTTTCAATGTTGTACCACGGGTTCTTGTGACATGGCTTACTATATTTTAATCTTTTTAGTATTTTTTCTTCAGATTGGGTTATTTATATTGGTCTGTCTTCCATCATCTTCCTTTTTTTGGTTTTCTTTTGCTTTAATCATCATCATTTTGATATTTGCTTCTATTTAGTGAAATTTATACTCCAGGTATTATATTTTTAACAAAATAAATAAACACTCATGATAAAAATCTTGTTCTTATCACTGAGCAGTGTTATTTTTTTATACAAGAGGCAGGTAAAATCTCAGCCTGTAACACCAGAAGGGAAGAAATATAATTTTGAAAAAAAATTAAAATCTACTCAGTTTCTATTATAAGCCTCTGCCACCAGGTGGGAAAGCAAATTTCCGTCATAAAGCAACTTCTGCACCCTTCTCCACACTTTTCCGAGGGTTATTTTTACATTAAGGGGCTTATGGTGCCAAAGGAGAGAGAAAATTATTTAGTCCTTGGGCTAATGGGAGAAGCACGATTTGGTTTGCATGATTGCAGGGTGAATAGGAATTGCAGGTGAAGAGGTAGATCATATCAGTTAATACTTTGGAACACTACCTCACCACATATATTTGGTGTTTATATGTTTATTATATTGTTTTCATTTAGGTGTTCACTAATTAACATTTTTTCTAACAATTTATAAATGAAAATCAGAGTATAAATACATGTATGTATATACATATGTATAATTACAGGCAAGAATTTAACAGGTTATGTTTTAGTTATCTCACTTCTGAAAAGTTATGCTAAATAGTGTTCTATGTAATTCTGATGTACATTTCAAACCAAAAAAAATGTTAGTAATACAGGCCATCTTTCTAATCCAAGACCTAATGCTGAACTGTGAGACACGCATCTCCGGAATTAGGAAATTTATTTTTTTCTATCATGAAGAAATAAAAATTTTCAAATATTTTTCTTATACTCTTTCTTAGGTTCTATATGTTAAGGTTTAAATATTAGAAGCATATACTAGGTATCTAATTACACTTCAAATGTAATATTTATTAGAGAGCCTAATGAATTTATTGTTATTCTTTTGTAAATTTTCTTCTATTTTTTTGTTTTTAAAATTTTCCTTTCTTTATTTCAGTATCCTATGTATTTTATTCAATAAAGACTTCTGCAAATTGTCCTTACCATGGGAAAATGGTAGCGGAGGGAATTTTTGAAATGGGGATAGAGAAATTAAAACTTTTGAAGTCAATTTCTTGCATGAATTTGTATGTTTAAAATGTGCCATATCTGGAAAGTCTCTGAATTACTTAACTTTTATATCACAATTGATTTCAACTTGATGCACACTTGTTGCTATTTTGGGGTGCAATCAGAAACCATCCCCTTTATATGGAGCACAGGGAGAAAACAAAGAAAAAGACAGACCACTCCAGGCTGGTGGGTGGCAGGTTAATAAGCAAGGGAACTTACCAGGTTTGTCTTGACCTCAAATGAGTAGTTTTCTTCACCCACTTGCTATAATCCTAAAAGCTTACATAGAAGCCCCGAGTCAAACTCGCATATAAGGTGGTCTTTACTGGGTTCTATTACATACCCAATTCAGGCTGTCTCAACACCACATTTCTGTCTCAAGATTGTGCCCTGGAGCAGTTTCTGGGAGCAGAAAGGCAAGAGAAACACACAGTGTCAGTATAGGGAGGCAGTGAGGAGCCCCAGTTATCAGGGCCCAGCTTGAAGGTCTACTGGCAGTCCTGTTTTTGATGACCTCCTCCAACACTACGGTATTCCTGTTTCAGTGACCACAAAACAGCAGCCAGAACAGACTAAGGTCCATTGTTCACGGCTTTTGTGCTGTATACAAACGAGTCATTAACATTTTGCTTAGAGGGATGAAATTTTGGAGGAGCTTTGTTGAGTTAACTAAAATTTTAACAATGTATCGTGTCAAAGTAACTATTGTTTTCTTTGCTCTCAGTCCCCTTATCAACAAAATGGGAGCCAGGATAACTATGTGATCCCAAGATCTTCTCTGGCTGCAAAAGTATTTGATTCTAACAATTAAATAATAACAAACAGTATTAAGTGCAGTTAATAATATCAGGTGACATGGTGTGTATATTGCACTCTCCAAAGAATCTTTGTTTATAGTAATCATGTCTGACTTGCGATGGTGAATCAGCAGCATTTTGATGTTAAATTGTCCTTGTTCCTTGAATGATTCCTTGAGGGTGCAGGTGCGATGGCCCCACACATGCGTAAATTTCACATTTGCATTTCAGATCCTTGACTCGGCATAATCCTCCTATCTATCCTCGCCAGTGAATTATTAATTACTGATTATTTATGTCTTTACCTGCTTTGTATTGTTTGCAAGGTTTACAATAAATTCTGCATATCCTTGTGACTCATATATGAGTAAATGGGTGGGGATATAGTAATGAAATCATTTATGTTCCAAACACTGGACAGAAGCATATGTTTTTATATCAGCCTCACAATTTCAGGGCACTTTTGCTTACATGGGAGACCTTGTTTTGTTTTGTTGCATCACATTGCAAAATAACCTTAGCTGTTATCCTTCAAGGACTCAGGTGCTGAGTCATTAGCAGCTATGCAATAGATCAGAATTGCATTACAGCTGCACAGCTACAAACCAAGGGTAATCCAAGATCTGTCAGGCTTAACATCAGCATATGGACAACTCCTCAGCACTTGCCTGAAAAGAGAGTTAATTTGAGAATTTTGAGCTAAATTCCCTCAGGATGACTTCTCCAGATGATTTTTGACTTTTATAATGCAAATAGAAAGGCATGTGAAAATAAACAGTGTTCAATTAAAATGGAGAACAAACATTTGTGCCTACGTCTTCCAAAATTGGCCATTTTACAACGAAATGCACTTGGGGAGTATTTAGGTCACTGACAACTTGGATATAATTATAGTGGTAATAGTAACTTCTACAAAAATTAAACACAAAGTGGTATCTATCAGAATTAGAAAGAAGGAACTGAGTTGCATAAAATTTAAACTACAAAAATGTGCTTGGCTGTCCAGACTCTTGAAACCACCTCCTAATAATTGTCCTGCCTGCTTACCTTTCACCCTCTCCCTGACGGTACTCCTAGCCATATCCCTGCAACCCATGTCTGTCCTAATAGTCCAATGGCTTTGGGGGAAAGCAGATCACATATCTCAGAGAAACCCCAGAATGGTTTCCCATTGCATTTGGAATGAGTTAAAAAATGTCTTCATGGCCTATGAGAACTTTCACGACAGGATCTCCCTCATGGACCCTGTCTCTATCCACGCCTCTCTCCTCCACATTTCAACCTCACGGGCTTGCACATGCCACATGTGTTTCTTCTGTGTTTGCTAACCCTTTTGCCTAGGGTGCCCCTGGCCATGGATCTTCTAATGACTTTTCCTTTTAATTAGTACTTTATTTTACAGCAGTATTTGGTTTATGTGAGGAGACCCAACCCATCAGGGGAGCCCATGACCCCAACTCCATCAATCATCACGACTAATCATTTTCCCCACATACCTCATTCCCAAGGAGCCATCAGGGAGATGGGTCTTGGAATGCTAGCACACCTGTGTCTCTAGGCTGGGCACCATTCCTTAACTTTAAAAAGAAAGTGAGAAGAAAGCTTGGACAGTTCTCATATACCCCCTCTCCCTCCACTCTTCCCTGGCATCTCCATACTTTTTATGCAATTTCCCCTATTATTAACTGAAGTCTATAGTTTGCATTGGAGTTCATTCTAGTGTTGTACTGTTCTATGCTTTTTTTTATGACAGATGCATGATGTCAGGTATTTGTCATTACAGTATTATACAGAATAGCTTCATTGCTCTAAAATTCCCCTGTGTTCCATCTACTCAGTTCTCCCTTCTTCCTTCTCAAATGCATGGCAACCACTGATTTTTTTACTATCTCCACAGTTTTAACTTTTCTATAATGTCATCTCATTAGAATCATACAGTATATGGCTTTTCAGAGTGGCTTCTTTCATTTAGTAATACGCATTTAAAGTTTATCCATATTTTTTCATGGTTTGATGGTTCATTTCTTTTTATTGCCAAATAACATTTCACTATCTGGGTGTACAGCAGTGCTTTCATCCATTCACCTGTTGAAGGACATCTTGGCTGCTTCCATGTTTTGGCAATTATGGGTAAAGATGCTATAAATACCTGTGTGCAGGATTTTATGTAGACATAACTTTTCAACTCATTTGGGTAAACACCAAGGAAAATGGTTGCTGGATCATATGGTAAGAGTAGGTTTAATTTTATAAGAAACTGCAGACACATCTCCTAAAGTGTCTGTACCCTTTTGCATTTTCACGAGCATGGAATGAGAATTCCGTTTGCTCCACAGCCTCACCAGCATTAGCTGTTGTCAGTGTAATAAATTTTCACCATTTTAGTAGGTATGTAACAGTACTTCATTTTTGTTTTAGTTTACAACACCATTATGACATATGATAATGAATATTTTTATATAGTACTTATTTCCTATCTGTATATCTTCTTTGAGTGTCTGTATAGACCTTTTGCACATTTTTAAAATTGGGTTTTGTTGTCTTACTGTTGAGGTTCCAGAGTTCTTTGTATATTTTAGATACAAGTTCTTTATCCAATATATAGTTTGCAAATATTTTCTCTTGGTGACTTATCTTCTTATTCTCGTGCTTAAAATTTAATCTTTATTATCTTTTTATTCTCTTAAAATGCCATTCATAGAGCAGAAGTTTTTTTTTCTTTAATGAAATCCAACCTATCAATTTTTCCTTTCATGTACAGTGCTTTTGATGTTGTATCTCAAAAGTCATCACTAAATTCAAAGTCAGCTAGATTGTCTCCTATGTTATATTATAGAAATTCTACACTTTCTCATTTTACATTTCGGTCTATGACCCATATTCAGTTAACTTTTGTGCAAGTTCTAGTGGCTTTTTATAGTTCCTTCTCCTCATTTGTATTCTCACTTTAATGCCACCCCCTCATGGAGGCCTTTCCTGATCCTACCAGCTAAAATGGTTCCTCAGAACCAATCACTCACTAATCCATCATCCTGCTTTTTACCTAACATTATCACTATTCAAAATCTTAGTGTCCTGTACTTACTTACTTGCATGTTTACTTTCTCTTTGTCTAGAATCCAAGTTGCGTGGGTGCCAAGACTTAGTCCTCCTTCACCTGTGCTCTGTCCTTAGTCCCTAACATAATGCTCGGTACATAGTAAGGACGTGGCAAATATTAGGTGACTAAATAAAAGACCAGGAAATACACTTAACCAGACTCTTAGTTATATCATGAAATATGAAAGACCTTGACAGTCTCCACAATGAATAAGAAAAGGAAATTTCCAGGAATGAAAACAGAAGAGTACAGAAGAGGAGTCAGGATGAGAAGAAAAGCACAGCCACTTTGTTTTTTTCTGCCTGTAACATAAATTAAACCCAGGAGAACCTAGAATATGGTGCCCAGTGAAGAATGTGACTCTTAGGGAAGTTAAATGGTTTGCATGGAAGTGTTTAGAGTCCCTGGTCAATCGCCAATAGATTTTATTTTTAGAGTAGGTCTATTTAATCACTGAACAGTCAATAGAAGACTCAGATAGATTGCTTTTCCTTTCCACAAAATGTGCATTAGCTCTGACTAATTTTAACTAACTTTCTGTTAAGCAATAATGGAAAAGAATGTATGTATAATCTGGATTAGATTAAATGATAAAGTATATTTTTCTCCTATATAGGAAATAATTATGTGACCCAGTCTTCATATAGTCCCTACTGAATCTTACATCAAGCCAAAAGCCAGAGAGGATTTATAATTGTTTCCTTGGTTGCTGATGGGCCACTATAAAGAGATTTCTTGAGTTTTAAAAGTATCATAGTAAGGTTAGCCTGCCATAGACCAGAGATAAGTGCTTGGTTTATACTCTAGTCGTTATAACCAAGGTATTAATGTATCTGTTGGGACTAGTTAGTCATAAACCACTTGAATATTTCTGGTTATTTTTTATAGTGCACAACCTATAAAATTGAATTTATTTTTGTCTTCCCTACTGAGCTAATAATCCATCTTTCTGCACATGTTTATGAAGGAAGTGAGGGAGAAATATTTACCTTTCGATTGTTTAATAAAGTACATTAATTCAACAATACTTATAGGGCAAACTACTATGTGACTGAAATGGCTCACAGCACCATGTGGGATACCAACAAATATGTGACACATTTTCTCCGTTTAAGAAGTTACTGTCTTTCAGGAGAAATAAGATTCAGTTACTTAGAAATTAGAAAAAAAAACACTAAAAATGATACAAAATACCTGCTAATTTTTTAGCACTTCAAAATGGACGAATTGGTTTTATGTCCATTATTTTATTTAATTCAGTAAATTTTGAAGATGTTATTCATGTGATTTTTAAATGGGCAAAAATATTATTTACTAGAATTTCAAGTAGGTTTTCTACTGGAACAAAAAATGCTTTAATAAAGCTTTAGGGAGTGGTTGGGAGGTGGCAAATGGAGGGAAAGAAATTCTGGTGGAAAATAATGTAGAAATAATCATATTATTCCAAAAAGGAAGAAGAACCAATGTGACTAAAAATAAGTGAATGGCATTTGCATTTATTCTAAAAGTAACCAATGGAGAAATCATGGCTTAAGAAATAGTCTGGAGACACATGCACATACACACACAGTAAGAATAGAGAGAATATTCAATGTGTATTTATGTGCCATTATATATACCATTAGCTTCTAGATTTCTTTACTGATATATGTCATGCATGGAAGAACATTACGGAACATTTCTTCCTATTCTATTCAGCAGACACTTTAAAAAAAAAAAAACAACAAGAGATTGCTATGGGCAAATGCTACTGATTGCTTTGATTGAAATATGTGATTCAACAAATTATCTACTCTGATTATCTTCAAGGGTGTTCAACCCATGGCCCACGGGCCACATGCAGCCCAAGATGTCTGTGAATGTGGCCCAATACAGAATCATAAATTTTTCAAAAACATTATGAGATTTTTTTGTGTGAGATTTTTTTGTGTGGGCAATGTATTTAATGTGTAGCCCAGAATGACTCTTCTTCCAGTGTGGTGCAGAGATGCCAAAAGTTTGGACACCCCAGCATCCCTAAAATTTGGTGTACTGTCATTAAAATGATAAAATCAGTTCATCAAAATTGCATTTATTGACATTTTGCCAGTTTTGATTTATAGAAGAGTGCTGTTATAAATACAGTGATTAAACATTTGCCTTTTATTAAGATTTTTTTCAGAGAACAACTTGGAAAAATTTAAAACTCACTTTAAATTTGAATTATAAGGATGGACCTTCATGTTTTTAGGGTTTCCATGCAATATACAAAGAGTAAAATGTATATGTTTTTGTTTAAGCATGAAAATTCTAAGTAAGCCAGCATGCCATTATAAAAGGAGCTGCCTAATATTGTCTTCCTGAAGAGAAGTGCCATTTTGAAACATTTTTATTATAAAATATTGTAGCATTAAGATTTTGTAGAGAAGAAAATAAATCAAGCCATCTCATTCCACCACCCAAATATGGTAATTGATTTCTGTTTTAGGTATTTCCTTCTGCTACTTAGATATGTGTCTGTTCTTTGCATGGTTATACTGGCTGGAATTAGTGAACATAGAATTGTGTGTTTTTGCACTAACATGTGTATGTGCATTGCTTAAATAAATTACATTACTATTGAATTAGTTAAATGTCTATATTTTCTTAACCTTGCATTTTTATTTACTGCAGTAAATCTCATACACATTTGCATTTGCCAAACTATTTCCACTCACTCTACACCAAACTGTGAATTGTAATGCCATAGGAATTATACTGCATGCACTTTATTGATCTGACCTATTTATTGGAGTGGGAGGGGTGGTAAAACATAGCTATTAGAGGAGATTTTTTTCCAGGTTCTTCAAAAGGTTTTTATTCAGGAAAAAGCAATTGCAGCAAAGAGAGTCTGTGAGAAGAATCTGCCTCAAGCACTTAAGCTGAAACCGAAAGTCCAAATATTGACCTCAGAATCCTGAAGGGATCTCTTCTCCACTATTGACTTTAAAATTAACATTTGGTAAAGAAGCTTATCCTGATATGTTTGTTTAAGGGCACATGTCATTTTCTGATCTGGATCCTATGATAAATCAGTGCTAGAGATAGAACTTAGAAAAGAGAAATAAAATGACATTTGACATTCGGGGCCACCACTATCAATGCGTTTAGTCTCATAGCTTTTTCCTCACATTGAGCTTGCGATATCTTTACGACGAGAACTCTGTCATGTTTATTGCAGTGTCCCTCAGAGCAGCAGGTACAATATCAGGCATTGAAAAATGTCTTGAATTGCATAATGTGCCAGTGGAGTTTACTTACCTACATAAATATTCAATTGGCAAATTAGACTTGAAGTGATAGTGCTATTGAACGTTGCCTGCATCTTAACAACTGCTCTGTTCATTCATTTGCATTATCTTTGTCCAAGTATTTTACAGTTCATAGCTTCCTGTTCAACCACAATCCAGACATATTTAAAAAGTAAGAAATGAAGTCCTTCGTGGGTATTTTTACCTTCATAAAAACTGAGATATTAAATTTGTTGGTTGGTCAAATGGAAGAAGTGTCTTCAGATATGAGTTATCTTTCTGGATGCCAGTCTAAGGATCCATTATATATACCATTATACCATATACCATATACCAAATACCAAATACCAAATCTAGCTTCTAGATTTCTTTACTATTATATGTCATGCATGGAAGAACAGTATGGAACACTTCTTCTTATTTTATTCAGTCTGAGGATGCCTCTTTGAGATAACTCTCTGCTTCCAACATATGACACTTATTATAAAACCAAACTCCTCAAAAATGACACACAGGAGCTGCTGTGATACAGCACCAGACTACCTGTCCTATTTTTAATCTCTAATCTACCTACCTCTTTCAACGATATTCACTGCCTTTCTTATCTTAGAATTTCTCAACTCTGTGACATCCTAGAACTTTACATTTGCTTTCCTATCTGCTAGGAATGCTCATCTTTTGATTAGTCCTGGGGCTGATCTCCCTAGGCCCCCAGGTTTTGCAGTAAGTATCTCTGTCTTATCTAAAGTCACTCCTCACCAGAACCGTTTGCTGTCACAGCACTGTTTTATTTCTTTTATAGGACTTATATGATGATAATCATGTTCATCGACTATATTCTCCAACAAAGAATAAATTCCATGGGTACAGGAAGTTGTTTTTTTTACCATTTTCTCTGATATAACACTGCCTGATAGAACTTTCTCTACCATTTCCTCTGATATAATAGTGCCCAAATAAACAAGTAAAGTGCAGAAATGTAACATTTAATAATTTAGTATGAGCAACAAATTAATTTGAAGAAGAGACATGATTCTGAAGCTGTTGCACATTTTTGTCTTGAACCAATTACTAGATTGTCTTCCATGTTGTGAGCCAGCCAAACTGTATTATTATTAACAACTGAGGCTCTGGTTATATGAAATTAGATTTTCTAAAGCTAATGATAGAGATAAAAAAGATTTTTTGCACTTTGTTTTTAATAAGAGAAAAAAACCTAAATTTATTTTTAAATTTTTTGAATGTAGTAGGTGCCTTATAATATCAAGTATTTTTAAATTTCACATTTACATCAATTTTAACAATTAGCTTGGGCAGTATTTCATTAATTTGGAAGGTTTTTGAGAAGTTATTACTTCTAATGAGTTGAAAGAAAACAATAACTTCAAACAATATTTTAAAACTTTATTAAAATAAATCCTAGGAGACCAAAATAATAATAACAGCCGGATTTAATTTTATAGGAATTGTGGTAAGCTTTAACAAGTCTAATGGTTGAACTTTGAAAAGTTTTTACTATATACATGATTCTAATAGTATCTATCACACTTCAAAGGAAATCAGCGAAAATAATTTTGGATTAAATAAGGAAATTCATTATTTTAATACACAGTGCTATAGTGTTGACAATATTTCATAGACATGCTGAATTTTTCTTGCTTTTCTTTGAAAATGTTATATGATACTGTATCATTGCTATCTGTGTACATGGTTAAATCATCATTATTTGCCAATTTGCTTTTTAATACATGGTACAGGGTTAGGGTTAGGGTTAGGGTCAGGAATAGTGTTAGCCTTCTTTGGCTTAATACAAGCTCAGAATCCAAGTTTTAGAGCTGCAAAGGATCACAGAAATCTTGTAGTCTAACCCTTTGTTATATAAAGGCCACCTTCGAGGCCAATTTAAATAACTAGCTTAGGATCTGAAGAATAATTAGTGGCAGAGCTAAAACCAAAATTCAAGTCTTGTAATATCCACTCCCAAACTCTGTGAGACATTATGCGGGCTACTTCAACCTGATATATGCATGGTCGCATAATAGATTCTCTAAATAGGTTGAATAAGCCTTTACTTTGCACTGACAGATTAGTTGAGAGAGGACAAAAAGGATCACACAGGTTCAAATGAAAAATTGATGGGAGCCACCATCTAAATCTAATACTGACTCAGAATGAGAGGAATAGAAAATAGCAACCAATACTCTGAAATATTTGTATATGGGTGAAAGAGATACAGCCTAGCAAAAAAGTATATACAGGGCAATGGTTAAAAATTATTAAAAATTCCAGTGTGCACTAGTCTTCTGTCAGTGAATTGATTTTACTCTGCTTTCCTGGCTGGATAATTTGTTTGTCTTGCCTGCATCAGTTCTTTTGTTGAATTATTTTCATAATTATAGGTGTGAAGCTGTTTCCTTGAGAGTGTAAGGACGGGTTAATTCTTGTTAATTTTTTGGCTTAATAATAATACCAACAACAGCAAAAATAGCAAATAGCTATAGCATGCTAAATATGTGCCTGCTACAAATTAGCACTATATAACATTGTACATGTTTTCACTCCTTTAAATGCTTTAGATATTTCTAAATATATTACATATTTGAACTCCTTTAATTGCCACAAAATTTACAAACTTGGTGCTTTTATTATCTCCATTTGACAGATGAGAGAACCGAGGAAGGTATACTAAGTTGTTAGAGCAGGAAAAACTCGGGGGATAATATTCTCAACCATTTTTAAAATGTGTAAACTTAGCTTTTTAAAAAGAGGTTTGACACGTTAGCCAAAACTGCAAGGAAAGGTTGCTTTCCAAACTGATCCTTTCTGCTGATATTGGCAGGATTTTTGCTGCTCTAATAGTTTCCACTTAATGAACAAATTGCTTTAAGTACACATATACCGCTATGGCAATAAGGATAAAGATATTTAGCCAATTTATTTCTCATCTGCATGATTCCAATGCTGCCTGTTTGCACAAAAGCATTCTGAATTTAACCTGAAAAAAATATGACACTTAAGAAATTAACATTATAAGCTTTGAAAATTACTAATGCATAAAGGGGAACAATAAAATCAGTCATTTATTAAATAAAGCACAGTGGAAGCATTCATTATAATGTTGTTATAAAAACAATGAATAATCAAAATGTGTCCTATTGATTTGAGAGCTCTTCAGTAAGGAGACTACCGCATTCAGCAATAAATACCATGCATACTTATATAAGGATTTTAATGAATGGTCTATAGCCTCATATAGCACTCTCCCTTTTTCTGGGGGGTTATACCTACTAGTGAATGTTCTAAAAAAGAATCTGCTCCATAAGAAAAACCGTGAAATAAAAATTCTCTTCTAAAATATTAAAAGGCCTCATTATTTTAAGTCATGTTGCTTTTTCTTCAACCCTTTGACTTGATAAATTTCATCAGTCCTCCAAAGCCAGATTAATTATCTCATTTCTGAAATTCTTTTTTAGTTCAATCTCTTTCTCCTTTGACTTTTCCAAGTACTGAAATCTATACACCACATCTAGCAGTCAGTTGTGTGGTATTTGTGCTGTTAATTATTGATTCCAACTACTATTCTGTGTGTATTAAATAATACACACCTTGCAGGTGGTGTCTGTCTTAGGTTTATTTAACTCAACGGCACTTACCGCAGATCCATAGGTAAGCGACTCCCAGGAGCACTCCAGTTCCTTTGTCCGATCAAAAGTAGTGCATACTGAGTTTGACCCACAATAGCAACATAAGAGGCTCCTGGACTCACTAACTCCCACAGACACACAGAACTCACTAACTCACACAGACACACTGTGCTGCTACACACAGAAAATTCTCTGTGAAAGACATTCAGAAACCAGTCGGGTGACTCCTATGCATGAGGTGAGTGAGAAAATACCCCCATCCAAACAGGTACGGAAAGACTGAAATGTCTCTCCCCATAAGCCTCATCCCCAGGACAGAAACATAAAATGAGGAGGGAACTCACAACTCCAGCTTCTTCCTGAGAAGCAAAGGATGTGGGCCCTATATTTAGCACCTCAACTTTTAAGACTCCCATCTCAGGGCACCGTTTCCTCTCAAAGCCAGCAGAACTTGTGTCCACAAAACCCACAAGACAATAGCATCTGGCTCACCAGGACTTTCTGTTCTCCCTCAGCCCCTCTCCAGATAATCAGTGTCTCCCTGAAGGGCCTTGTAAACATGTCTAGCCAGGCACACTAAGAAAAAAGGAAAGAGTACTTAAACAAATGAAATTAGAAATAAAAGAGGAGACATTACAACTGATACTGCACAGATAAAAATATCATAAGACTACTGTGAAAAACTATATTCCAATAAATTGGACAACCCAGAAGAGATGAATCATTTCCTGGAAAACTCCAGTTAGCACTACCGGATCATGAACAAATAGAAAATGAAAGCATAATAAAGGTCGTGTGTGACAAGCCCACAGCTAACATTATATTTCATGGTGAAAAGCTGACCACTTTAGGAAGAAGTGATATCTTAACAAATATTGAGTCTTCTCAGCCATGAAGACATTGTATCACTCCATTTGGATAGATCATCTTTAATTTCTCCCAGTAATATTTTGTAGTTTTTAATGTACAGATCTTATGCATCTTTTCTTAGATTTATCCATAATTATGTTTTGGATGCTATTTTAAAGGTATCATTTTTGAATTTCAAATTCTGATTGATTGATGCTAATATGTAAAAATACAACTGATATTTTAATATGACAATTTTATATTCCATGACTTTGCTAAATGTCCTTGTTAGTGCTAATAGCTGTTTTATAAGTTCCATCAGATTTCCTACATAGATGATCATGATGATCATGTCATCTGCAACAGTAGTTTTACTTCCTTTATTTAAAAAAAAATAAAGCTGAAAGGTTTTTCTCTAAGACAAGGAAGAAGGCAAGCAAGGATGTCCACTCTCATTACCCTATTCCAACATAGCACAGGTAGCCCTATCCAGAGCAACTAGGCAAGATAAAGAAATAAAAGGCATCCAAACTGGAAAGGAAGAAGTAAAAATATCTCCAGGTACAGATTACATGGTATAATATATAGAATATATAGAAAACTCTAACATCTCTACCAAAAACACTGTTAGAAGTAATAAACAAATTCAATAAAGTTGCAGGATACAAAATCAATTATTAAAAAATGAGTTGCCTTTTATCACTATTAGAGAGATAAATTAAGAAAATAATCTCATTTACAACTGGATCAAAAAGAATTAAATACCTAGGAATACATTTAACCAAGAAGGTGAATGATTTCTGAAACAATAAGACATTGCTGAAAAAGAATTGAAGACACAAGTACTTGAGAAGATACTCCATGTTTATGGATTAGAAAAATTAATATTGTTAAAATGTCCATACTACTCAAAGCAATCTACAGATTTAATGCAATTCCTATTAAAATTATAATGATAATTTTACAGAAATAGAGAACACAATACTAAAATCTGTTTAGAACCACCAAGAACCCTGCATACCCAAAACAATTTTGAGAAAAACAAAACTGAACACATCATGTGTCCTGGTTTCAAACTGTATTACAAAGCTATAGTAATCAAAACAACATGGCATTGTCATAAAAGTACACACTTAGTTCAATGGAACAGAATAGAGAATCCAGAAAGACCAGAAATAACATCACACATATATGGTCAATTTATTTATGGCAAAGGAACCAAGAATATTCAATGGAGAGAGTACAGTCTCTTCCATAAATAGTGTTGTAAAAATTAGCCACATGCAAAAGCATGAAACTGGACCCCATCTTACACTTTACACAAAAACTAACTCAAAATAGATTAAAGATGTCAACAAAAGCTCTGAAACCATAAAACTCCTAGAAAAATATAAAAACATAGGGAATCATTTCCTTGGCATGAGACTTGATGATGATATTTTTGTATTTGAGACCAAAATCAAAAGCAACAAAAACAACTACAAACAAGTGGGACAATATCAAACTAAAAGCTACTTCACAAAAAAGAGGCAACCTACAGAATGAAATAAATTATTTGCAAATTATATATCTCATATATCCAAAATATATAAATGACTCATACAACTGAATAGCAAAAAACAAACAACCTAACTTAAAACTGAGCAGGAAAGCTGAATAGTCATTTTCTCAAAGAAGACATACAAATGGCCAGTAGGCACATAAAATGGTGCTAAATTTCACTAATCTTTAGGGAAATGCAAATCAAAACCATAATGAGATTTCATCTAACACCTGTTAGAATGGCAGTCATCAAAAGGACAAGAGAGAACGTTGATGAGGGTGTGGAAAAAAGAGAACCCTTATGTACTCTTGATAGTGGCAGTGTAAACTGGTGAAGCCATTGTGGAGGTTCCTCAGAAATTAAAAGTACAACCACAATATGATCCAGAAGTCCACTTTAGATATAAATCTAAAGGAGATGAAAATAGTATCTTAAAGGGTACATGCACTCCCATGTTCATCGCAGCATTATTCATAATATCCAAGATATGGGAACAACCTAAGTATTTATCAATAGATGAATGGAAAAAAACATTATAGATATACATATATAGAGATATTTATACACAAACATGGAATATTCAATAATGAGGAAGAAGGAAATTCTGCCATTTGCAATAACATGGATGGCCCTTGATAGCATTATGCTAAGTGAAATAAGCCAGAGAAAGTCATATACTACATGGTATCACTTATATGTGGAATAAAAAAAAAAAAAGAGTCAAACTCGTAGAAACAGTGGCAAACAGTGCTTGCCATAGTCAGGGACTGGGACAAATAGGGAGAGGTTGGCAAAAGAGTACAAATTTTTTAGCTATAAAATGAATTATGCCTGTGTATCTAGTGTAAAACTGGTAACTATAGTTGATAACACTGTATTGTGTAAGGAAATTTGCTAAGGGAGTAAAACTTGTATGTTTTCACCAAAACAAACAAACAGAAAGGGTGAAGATGTGAGGTGATGATGTGCTAATTAATGAGGTGGGGAAATCCCTTCACAGTGTGTACATATCAAACCACCACAATGTATACTTTAAATATCTTACAGTTTCATCAGTTAATCCTTAATAATGCTGAATTTTTTAATGTGCACTTTTATTTGGAGGTGGGCATGGTGCTAATTCATATAAGGAAGAATCAACTAATGATTTTGTCCTCTTTGAGGGAATTTGGCTAGTGTTCTGTTGAGATATATAGAAACAGAAAGTTAAAAGTACAGTCACATATTTACTAGATTAAACATAATTGATGCTGTCACTGTAAGAAAGTATGTTGGTTCTCACAAAAACTTGTCCAACTTCATCACCAAATTATGCCTTGTCAAAAAATATCTAGTGATTTCAAAATGTTTATATCAATACTTATAAATTTATTTTTTCAAAATTCATGTAAAACCTCCAATAACACTATAGAACTAAACAATATGTTTTAAAAATAATGATGGTAACTTGTTTTATTGTTCCTTGACATAGTGCTTTAGAATTATTAAAAATGGTTGATAAATCCATGAAAGTATTAATACTTCTCATAATAGGCTAATGGTGAAGCACCTTAAATCCCATCTTCCTTGTTTCTTGAATTGTAACTTCTCTGAATTATTGTGTTTTTCAATTATTCTAGAATTACTGAATTAGCTAGGAGTTAAGGCTAAAAAGATGAACTTGGTGATTAACAAATAAAGTGGTTTGGAAAGTATGTTCTAAATCACATATACATTTTGGTATAAGATTTCCTACATCTCATGATTATATCCACAAAAATCCAAATCTTAGTTACGTTACTTGTCTTCTCTCCTTACATTTTAGTAATGCCAGTACTTTGCATGATCTGCTGTTACTTTTTTAAGTATATTTTATTGATTATGCTATTACAGTTGTCCCAATTTTTTTCTCCCTTTTATCCCTCCCAGTATTCCTTCCCACCCTTAGTTTGTGTCCATAGGTTATACATATAAGTTCTTTGGCTTCTCTGTTTTCTATACTATTTGTAACTTCCACCATCTGTTTTATTCCTACTAATTATGCTTCTTATTCCCTGTACATTTTCCCCTTTCTTCCTATCCCACTCCCCACTGAAAACCCTCCATGTGATCTGCATTTCTCTGATTATGTTCCTCTTCTAGTTGTTTGCTTGGTTGTTGTTTTTGTTTTTGTTTTTTAGGTCCAGTTGTTGATAGGTATAAGTTTGTTGTCATTTTACTGTTCATAGTTTTTTATCTATTTCTTAAATAAGTCCCTTTAACATTTCATATAATAAGGGCTCGGTGGTGATGAATTCTTTTTTTTAATATTTTATTTATTTATTTTTAGAGAGGGAAGGGAGGGAGATAGATAGAGAGAGAGAAACATCAATGTGCGGTTGCTGGGGGTTATGGCCTGCAACCCAGGAATGTACCCTGGCTGGGAATCGAACCTGGGACACTTTGGTTCCCAGCCCACGCTCAATCCACTGAGCTACACCAGCCAGGGCTGATGAATTCTTTTAACTTGACCTTATCTGGGAAGTACTTTATCTGCCCTTCCATTCTAAATGATAGCTTTGCTGGATAGAATAATCTTGGATATAGGACCCTGCCTTTCATGACTTGGAATACTTCTCTCTGGCTCCTTCTTGCCTGCAAGCTTTCTTTTGAGAAATCAGCTGACAGTCTTATGGGCACTCCTTTGTAGATAACTCTGTCTTTTCCTCTTGGTGCTTTTAAGATTCTCTTTTTATCTTTATTCTTGGATAGCTTAATGATGGTGTGCCTTGGTGTGTTCCTCCTCAGGTCCAATTTCTTTGGGCCTCTCTAAGCTTCCTAGACTTCTTGAAAGTCTATTTCTTTCACCAGATCAGGAAAGTTTTCTTTCATTTTCTGCTCAAATAAGTTCCCAGTTTCTTGCTCTTCCTCTTCTCCTTCTGGCAACCCTATGATTTGGATATTAGAGCACTTAAAGTTGTCCCGCAGTTTCCTAAGCCTCTCCTCATTTTTTTGAATTCTTGTTTCTTCGTTCTGTTCCAGTTGGATGTTTATTTCTTCCTTTTGTTCCAAATCATTGATTTGAGTCCCAGTTTCCTTCCCTTCACTGTTGGTTCCCTGTATATTTTTCTTTAATTCACTTTGGGTAGCCTTCATTTCTTCCTTCATTTTGCAACCAAGCTCAATCACTTCTGTGAGCATCCTGATTACCGGTGTTTTGAACTATCAGGTAGGTTGTCTATCAGGTAGGTTGTCTATCCCTTGTGGCTTAGCTCTTTTTTTTTTTGAGTTTTGATATGTTCTTTTATTTGGTATATATTTCTTTGTCTTGGTGCACCTGTTATGTTGTAAGGGGGTGGGGCCTTAGGTATTCGCCAGGGTAGGGCAACCATGTTATGTTGTGGTGCTACCTGTGGGGGACGGATCAGAGTGGGAACAATGCCACTGGCTTGCTCCACTCTAGCCCTCCTCTCCAATGAACTCTCTCATGAGACTGGGAGTTTCTCCCACTGTTGTAACCCCCACAGTGTTTTACAGCTAGCTTTGAGTCTTTAGTTTCCCAATCAGCCAGCCCCACCTCACCTGTGCGATCTGCTGCCTTGCCACTTGTCCTTCTGCTCAGCTGCCCAGCTCCTTTCTCCATGCCTCCTACAGGTCTGGGTGAATGTTTCTTTAACTCCTTGGCTGTCAGAGTTCCATGCAGTTTGATTTTCTGGCACTTCTGGTTGTTTGTTGTTTTAAAATTGATTGTTATCCTTCTTTTGGTTGTGCAAGGAAGGGAAGCATTTCAACCTATGCCTCAACTTGGCTTGAACTCCTGCTGTTACCTTCCAAACCTCTTTCTATTAATTCTGTTAATCAAAATGTTGACTTTGAATGATCGCTAAGCTCTACCCATGTGGCACTTAGAACATCTAAAATTAAAAATAGCTTTACTCTTCATTTTTTGTTTCTTTTAACTTTTCACTATTATCAAACTTATCAGTGACTTTTTTCAGTATTCTATTATAGGAAAAGCATCATGAAATAAAATATATGCTGACAGTTCTAAGATTTATTATTGTATTTGATATATTCGCGTTTTGAAGAGTGATGTTCCACAGTTAAATGAATACAGAGATTAAATCTCCTTACAAGGAATTAATCCTCTCAGAGTGGTATCTTTTTTCCAGCACGGTTTGATTGGACCATAATTGGGTGTGGGCGCTCAGAGATTTCAACACTTTTCATCTGCTCATCTACTTTAGGTAGAATTCTTTTGGTCTTAATACCTTAAAATATTGATTTTTTGTCTAATCATTATAAGTGAATGCATTCACATTAGAGCATTTCAATAAAAGTATCAACACCAATAGAAAATTACATTTTGGAAGTAGATTTGATTCATGTACTTGAAAAATCAGTGTGTGTGAAAATGTAAAAGTCAAATTTCCATGCATATTAGCTTCGAGTGTTTCAACTCACATGCCAACTAAAGTTCTGGGAGAACCTGGCTCTAGTTCTGTCAGTGAGCATCTGTCCACTCTAGTTAATAACTTGCCATCCATCAACCATGACTATGGGTGCTCTCCAGCCTGAGTCAAGAGCAAATCATGGATTAGTCACAGAAACTCCATTGAAGACCCAACATTTGACTGTATATATTCCATTCTTCCCTAGCTATAAACAGCCTACTTTGTATGTATACATACAGTCTCTGTAAAGTCTCTCCTTGCCCCAGAGGGAGTTTATCAAACAAGATACATAACACTGATGTCTGATCTTACAGACTTTCCCAAGGTGCCTGTCTGACACCAAATTACAAATACAACTATTGGATTCCTGACTATGTAACCAATGTCAACTGCTCTAACACACATGTAATTATACTACCTCACAGAATGGAAAATGCTTGGTTTATTTCAGAATAATGGTTGTGCCCATATTCCTGTGTGGGCAGTGGATCTAGTCATGGGCACAGTACTATTTGCACAGGTTTTGCTGAAATCAGGCTCATCAACTATGGCGAGGTTGGGGGTAGAAAAGGTGGCACCCAGACTCAGCATTAAGAGTCAGTTCACGTGCATGATAGAGAGTGTTGAAGTCCACCACCTCACTGCATTTTTGAGACCAGATCTCTGCTTTCATCACTGCTTTCTAAGAAGCCATGCAGTTGACACCCAGGGAAAGAGAGCAGGCAGGGTATTTTATGGCTGATGAATCTGAGTGGTAACTACTGATCAATGCATGCTTTACAACAGATTTTCTGTGCATACCCATGTGATGGGGAAATAAGTTTAATTTTAAACTTATTCCATACTCTAATGAAACATCTTTGTTTCTAACTAGCCTTTCTTAAGTGTGTGTGTGTGTGTGTGTGTGTGTGTGTGTATTTGCATCTTACCAATAATAAAAGATCCTTAAGGGATTCTGAATACTCTCCCTTCTTAATCTCTCCTTAAATGGAAAATAAGGTACATGAAATCAGACCAGGCTGACCAAGCTGTTACACATTCTCAAATCATTTTCTTGGCCATGTTCAGTTAATTTGTCTTTTAAAGTTTCCCTTTAATTCAGCAACATTTTTCCCCCAGTTTGGCCACATTTTATTTTTTAAAAAATTTTTAAATATATTTTATTGATTATGCTTTACAGTTGTCCCATTTTCCTCCTTTCACTCCCCTCTACCCTGCACACCCCCTCCCACCCACATTCCCTACCTTTAGTTCATGTCAATGTATCATGGGTTCTTTAGTTTCTACATTTTCCATTCTATTCTTGCCCTACCCCTGTCTGTTTTCTACCTACCATCTATGCTACTTATTCTCTGTACCTTTTCCCCCTCTCTTCCTCCCACTCCCCTGTTGCTATCCCTCCATGTGATCTCCATTTCTGTGCTTCTCTTCCTGTTCTAGTTGTTTGCTTAGTTTATTTTTGTTTTTGTTTGAGGTGTGGTTGTTAATAATTGTGAGTTTGCTGTCATTTTACTATACATTTTTTTTATATTTTTCTTAGATAAGTCCCTGTAACATTTCATATAATAAGGGCTCAGTGATGGTGAACTCCTTTAACTTGACCTTATCTGAGAAACACTTTATCTGCCCTTGCATTCTAAATGAGAGCTTTGCTGAATAGAGCAATCTTGTATGTAGGTCCTTGCTTTTCATGACTTGGAATACTTCTTTCCAGTCCCTTCTTGCCTATAAGGTCTCTTTTGAGAAATCTGCTGACAGTCTTATGGGAACTCCTTTGTAGGTTATTGTCCCCTTATCTCTTGCTGCTTCTAGGGTTCTCTCCTTCATTTTAATCTTGGTTAATGTAATTATGATGTGCCTTGGTGTGTTCCTCCTTGGGTCCAATTTCTTTGGGACACTCTGAGCTTCCTGGACTTCCTGTAAGTCTTTTCCTTTGCCAGATTGAGGAAGTCCTCCTTTATTATTTGTTCATATAACTTTTCCACTTGTTGCTCTTCCTCTTCCCCCTCTGATACCCCTATAATTCAGATGTTGGAACATTTAAAGATGTCCTGGAGGCTCCTAAGCCTCTCCTCATGTTTTTGAATTCTTATTTCTTCATTCTTTTCTGTTTGGTTGCTTCTTTCTTCCTTCTGGTCCACTCCATTGATTTGAGTCCCAGCTTCCTTCCCATCACTATTGGTTCTCTGTACATTTTCCTTTATTTCACATAGTGTAGCCTTCATTTTTTCATCTAATTTGCAACCAGATTCAACCAATTCTGTGAGCATTCTGATCACCAGTGCTTTGAACTGTGCATCTGATAGGTTGGCTATCTTTCTGTCACTTAGCTGTATTTGTTCTGGAGCTTTGATCTCTTCTTTCATTTGGGCCATTTTTTTTGGTATTTTTTGGTATTACGTACATTATTTAAATTTTTTATTGTCCAATTACAGTTGTCCCCATTTTTCCTCCATTACTCTCCTCTGCCCTACCCACCCCCACCTCCCACATTCAACCCCCCCACCCCCACATTGTCTTTGTCTTTGGATCCTTTGCACATGTCCCTGACTTGACCATTCCCCTTCTTTCCCCCATTGTCTCTCTTCCCCCCACCCTCTGGTTACTGCCAGTTTGTTCTTTATTTCCATGTCTCTGGTTCTATTTTGCTCACTTGTTTGTTTTGTTGATTAGTTTCCACTTATAGGTGAAATCGTATGGTATTTGTCTTTTACTGTCTGGCTTATTTCACTTAGCATAATTCTCTCCAGTTCCATCCATGCTGTTGCTAAGGGTAGGAGTTCCTTCTTTCTTTCTACTGTGTAGTATTCCATTGTTTAAAATCAGGCAACCTTAAAATGTGATGTTGTCTAAGAAATAATACAGTCACTCTTTTGTGGTCATAATGCACAACTAAGCTTCTCAGTCTACACAGTATCCTTAGTGACAATGTGAAACCTACCCTCATACCCCTCTAACTTTTTTTAAATAGAAAGAATAAAAAAGAAATTGTTGTTAGATGGAAAAGATTAATACTGTGTGCATTTAAAAATGAAGAATTGTAAACCTTCCAAGATAAAAGTGTTTCCATACTAATAAGTTGAATTATTCAAAGAAAAAACACAATATTTTATATGGGTTTTAGTGTGTGAATTATTTCCTTTGTGATGAAAATGATCATGTTTAATGATGTGAATCATAATTTTTAACAGTTATGATAAATCTCTTAAACTCAAACTGAAAATTATGTGTCAAAGGCTCTCAAATTAAAAACAAAAGAAATACCCTCCCAGGATGAGTTAGTAATTTTTAGAAATGCATTATCTCTCAGTTTATGCACTTGAATGCCACTTGGTAAATTCACCTGCTGCAATAATGTGTACTTTGGTTTCATGCAGAGGTAAACATAGCTCATTATATCCTTTTAATAATTTGAATCCAAATGGCTATGGAGAGAATAATTTTTATCCTGGGTGAATTTGGTCATGTCTCCACTGTGTGCCTGGGCCTGACTTTTAGCCCTTTGCATAGGGCTCTCGGTACCACATTTATTTCATATAGGGTTAGAACACTCCAAATCAGATCAATCCCTCTGTATGTGCTCACGGATGGAAATCTATATATTGTCCTCTCTCCATGTGTTTGAGCCTGCTAAGCTACACTGATTTCTAGAAATTTGACCATCCACACTAATGATGTTTTATCATTTTATGTATACGGAGCCAGCAATCTATGCTTAAAATATGAGTGATTGAGACTTATTTTTAGGAGTATCATTCAGTTCCTCTAACCAAAATGTGTAAAGCAATGGAATCCAATTAGCACCTCATTTCTGTATGGACTTCCCATGTGTTGCTTTGAGACAGATTCCCGAAGTCCATTTCTGCAGCAGCAGATCCTGCTGACAAAGCATTCAAGTCAGGTGACCACTGTCAAAGCGAAGTGGAAAATGAAAACAACTCCTTTTTAAAGAAATTGTAAGCAAAATAAATCACTTAGGTTAAAAAATATGACTACAAAATAAATAAATAAATAAATAAATAAATAAATAAATAAAACTACTTGGACATATCTCACTACATCATTTTAAATAAACTGGTTAAAATTGTTTCAAGTTAACAAAACATATAAATTTTTAAAGCCAGGTAACTGGTTCAAACCAAACCAAAAATCTACTTTGATAAATTTAATTTATGATCTATCTATGTAAGTGCCATCTTTAAGAAAATTAAAATTACCACTAATACTGTAAATATGCGTTTATTGTGCAATATACATTTGTTGGTTTAGCTAACAGTAATATGTGCATTCTGAAAGGGCCTTTGTGAATTCAAAATTACTTCTTATTTAACTTGAAGGAAAAATTTTCTAAATCTTTCTTTTATCCTCTGCCAAACAATTCCCAAGGATTCAATTACATTTATTTATTTAGGTATTTTCATAAGGTATATTTTAGAAAACTTTGCTAAAATTTTTCTCTTTTTTGTGTGTAAAATTGAGATATGCTTTACCAATCGTAAGCCTGTTGTAAGACCTAAATATGCCTTATTTACACAGCTTTGGCACATTAGAGTTCTGTAAATGTTAGCTACTGTAAAAAGTTTTTTAATTATTCTATTGATTATCTGTAATATTCACTAGTTTAAAAGATATTTCAAAATTAAATCTTATTTTTTCTCTTTTATGTTGTTTCTTTTTTGCTTTTTTTATATTATTAGACCACAGCCTATATCTTTATTAAGATACCTATCAATATTCCTAAGTAATTTAAATAGATTATTACTAATTCAAATATTTCTATGCACTAACAATTATCCAAATTAAACCTACTCCATAGTGGCATTATATACTTGTTTACTGGAGGCATTATATTTGTATCTAGGCCTGAGAACTTTTCATTTAGAACAACTTTTTTGTAGTCCAGAGACTAACATTCTGTTGTTACTGTGTACTACACTGGGAATTTGAAAATTAGCAAACTTGTCTACTTCACTTTTGACAATAAGTACATAATTCAATTTTACCTTGGATTATGCTTTCTTAGAAATGGAATCATTACTATCCTAACATTTTCACACATTTAAATTATTTTTCTTCTTAAGTGAGTTCCATTGTGTAATTATGGTTTAGTAGCATGATGTTAAAACTTACGGAGGACAGTTAATGTTAACATTTAGTTATACTTATTCATGTACAATTTTAAAGGTCATTTCAGGAAACCTAAAATTTACACTAAGTGCTCACTTTATTGTCTCCAAATTCTAAAACATAAATAAAATCCCAAAGTTCTACTTTGAATTTCAGTTTTAATACTTTTAATAGGAGCACAGACTTTAGAGTCTCTCTCTCTCTCTCTCAGATTTGAATCCCAGCTCTGCCACTTACCAGAAAAAAACTTGAGAAAGTTACTTAATATCTTCTTGAATAAATTTTTTTTAACTTTTTAATTTACAATTTGTTGTTTATTTGTTTGTTTGTTTGTTTATAGAGAGGGAAGGGAGGGAGAAAGAGAGAGGGAGAAACATCAGTGTGCGGTTGCTGGGGGTCATGGCCTGCAACCCAGGTATGTGACCTGACTGGGAATCGAACCTGTGACACTTCGGTTCACAGCCCGCACTCATTGAATAAATTTTTGACTTTGGAAAGATGAGTGCTTTTAGGATAATTGGAGGTGGGAAGAGAGGAAATTCCAATAAAGTGAAACAGCATAATGAGGGCATGAACAAGAAGTAGTCAGGAGACCCAGAGAAGTGTTGACCAAACCAGAGGGTGCACATGTGTGACGAGTTAGGAGACATTAGAAAACAGTAGTTCGATTGGGTGGGTTCACACAATGAAAATCCTTGAACATCGAGAAAAAAAACTGAGCAGAGAATGGGGGCTGTTTTCAGAGGTAATTCATTTATGTAAAAAGAAGAATAAACTGTGTGATTAAAGCAACAAAATAGCTACTATATTATCTTGATGTGTAGTAAAGAAGGTTTAACTATATATATATTTAGTTATATATATAAACTTGTATGTGTGTGTATATGTATGTATATTTATATAAACTTTATATGTATATAAAGTTTATTTTGCATATGTAAAATATATTAAAAGTTTATTTTATATATATATATAAAAACTGGAACATTGCGAGTGGCTTTGGATGGAAGAATTGCCAGAATGGAGGCTCCTGAGTCCATGACTTCCCAATGACCATTCCGAGTTCCAGCTATTTTTTTCTGTGTTTCAGGAGCAGGAAAGGGTTGACATCTCAGTGAGAGAGGCATCCGTAAATGAGCAGGAGGTGTTAGGGGCAGAGCAGTCAGGTAGCACTAGCTGTGCCATCCTGAGTGGTCTTTTTTTGTGCAGGCACAAAAGAATAGAGTCCTATACCAACTATTTTCTTTTATACCTCTTAACAACATATCTGAAAAACCATGCCTGCTGTTGAATTTATGAATAGACGGTATTTATTGTTAAACCCAGTAAACTGATCGAGAGACTATTACTTCCTATTCTTGGTTCAGTTATCATAACCTCAGTTTGAAAAAATTAAAAATGTTCTGTTTCCCTCCAAACAGAACTAAAACCCTGAGTGATTTCATCTCAAATATGAGGTCATCTAGGGAGACAATGTGGCTACCTTGAGGTGAAGACATTTTTTTTCCTTTTTATCAAATCATACACAAATATTTCTCTTATGGCTTTGGCCATGCATATTTAGTTTAATATGGAAGTGTACTTTTCAAGGCAGTACAGACCTCTGGCTTCTAATCCAATGATAACGGTGAATGAAATGAGATTAGAATATATCTTGTCATTTATCTGCACTCACTTGTTTTGTTCATGGAGCATTAATAATGGAAGAGGATATTGTACTGATATTTTCGTCTTCTACGTGACCAGCTTCTTTATTATATCAGCCGCGGTCACCTTGGCGACCATGTTCCCTTCTGACCTTTCTTTTTAAAGGTTTTCTTTCCAGCTTATGAATCCCAGGTGCCTTAATGAGTGCCTCGGTAGGTAGCCTATCATGCCATGTTGTAAGAAAGCAAAACGGTGCTCCAGAAATGCAACACAGCAGTAATCCTATTGAGAAAGGCAGCCCCTATCAGAGATAACATAAAGAACAGTTTCAGTGGGATGGGAGAACATTGTGGCTCATCCATGGGATACTGAGCAAAGGACTCTCTTAACCTCATCAGCAGGTAGTTGACTATAGATTGTCAGTTTTCATATGCTTAACGTGCTACTGTTCAATGACAAGTAGTTGCTCTTGCCTGCTTTGTTGCTAACGCCTTTTGGGGGCTCTTTTAGCAAGGACCAGTAATGAAAGTTTTAGTTAGTAACTGCAAAGAAATTTTCCGCCCCCCGCCCACCTCCATAGGTCCTGAGATTTGAATAAAATGTGTTTTTGTTTTTTTAAGAAAATACTTCCTCCATTACCTTCTGTCACTCTAAACCAGATTTCTAGATTCTTCAATACACATAGTTTAATTTAATTTTTTAACTTGTGTATTTTGCCTCAAGATTCTATTAGGGGTTACATGATATAAGTCCTCATATGCTGACCCTCATCCAATAACTTCAAAAGCAGCAGATATATTGCCCACATCTTGGCCATAGTCATGTTCCTACCTTCAAATGGCTTAAATCTGCTGTATTCAGCACTTCACCAAATGGTCAGTAAGCCAGATATTGCCAGACTCTGCACAAAGAGCACTGCGATCCAAATTAGTTAATTAAAAAGTTCTCTTATTAATCCAGTAATAACAAAACTTTATGCCATAGTCAGTAATGCATAATGAAACACAGAAAGTATATAAAGTACCTTTCTTTGTTACAAACACCCCAGGTTGTAGTGCCTGCCCCTAATTCCTGGATGCGAAGTGTGGGTATGTTTGCACTCCAGAAAATTGGACCAGGAACCCCATTACAGATAGTAGGGTGCAGCCTCCTGACTTGGTGATTTAAAAGGCACATACAGAGGAAATGGTCCATTCTCCAACCAAGGTCCCACAGAAATTGTGGGTCAACCTAAAGATAAGAATCCAAGTTTTCTGACTTCCAGCCCAATGTTCTTTCCACTTCATTTTACTGCCACAAAGTACAAATCATTAACATTAGCATAAAAAGTAATTGGAGCACATGGTCCATTGAAGACAGTCTATGGAATAATATCAGAGGTGATCCAAGCCCAGGAACGTAACCATTATGATGCGAACTCAACGACGGGTCTCCCAAATGAAGCGAGCATAACTCTTAACTCATTCTGCCTGATGAGAGATGCCTGTCAGCCCCAAGATCCCCAAACCTCCATTAGGTACATTTTTAGAACAGTTTAGATTCTTTGGATTGCAGTCTTCCCAAAGGTTACTTCTAAAAGTGATGAAGATAACAAGGGGTTAATTAATTCACAAAACAAGTACACTAAAGGCAGGGAAGTTCCAGAATAAATTCATTAGTTCCACTTTGTTTCCCGGCATTACATGTAGCCACAGGCAGAGAGTAAAAGTGACTAATGTCTGTCTGGGCCCCTTTTTCAGAGTAGAGGAAAACTTTTCCAGTCACTCTCCCCAGTAGATTTCCACTTATGGCTTATTAGTCAGAATTACATCACATGTCCTTGTCTAAACCAATCACTGTCAAGAAAATGGAATTACCACAATCAGTTTAGAGTTACCAACCTTTATTTCCCCTGAAGCAAAAAGCCTCCAAGTATCTGGACAAAATCAGAGTTCTGTTGAAGAAAAAGAATTAGGAAATATTTGAGGGAGGATGATGATCAATTAGCATAATTTGGTATAATTTTTTAATTAGTAAGCATGTATTTCTTATGGAAGATATTTAGGACATAAGACATTATCAGAACCCAGGGGTCATCAGCATCTGACAGGTTATACCACTCACCACAAGTCTGGAAATATCTGTTGCGTGCAATAATGTGGCACCTGGGAATAGGTATTTCTGTGCCAATTATGACTGTATAACATATTGGAGGAATCATTATTCTTTTCACAGGAAAGGGAAACTCAGCAAATATTTGAGGACGAGACTTAAGCAATAATGGAAGTGTTCATTCATTTTCCCACCCCTGCCCCTGAATAATCTCATTGACTCTCCCAGAAATTGTACTTGGTGAAGGATGTAAACTCTTTAACAGTCAGGCTCGATAGCAGCCCAGAATTTAGACCAGACTTAACGTAGCCAGCTGGTATTTTAAAGTTTGCTAGTGGGGTGGGCAGAGGTAAGAACGGGCATTGTGTCTTCAAAGCACATTGAGTAGACTCCTTTGGCTCTAGCAGGGAGTTCCTGACATAGGTCAGAACCTAACCTGAAGGGGGGAGTGAGACAGTGGGGAGGAACTAGGTCAATTACATGCATCTAAAGATGCCACTACTTTTTAGCTTTCTTCATATTGCTTTCATTTTCATTGCTTCTCCTAAAGCACCCTCCTTGTGTTGCTAGAAACCTGTAAGTGACCATAGTACCTTAAATGCACTTGGGAAGCAATGCCAGTCTTGAGCAATTTGTCCAGGAAAAGCAACCATTTTCCCCTTTCTCCCAGTTATGCTTCAAAGCAGAGGAAAGATTGTGAAGGTTGTGTTGGGTTTGGTTCTGAAAGTCTCCCTAATGTTAGGCTAGATTATGTGGATTTTACACCAATGCACTAAGAAATTCAGAGGAAGTGTTTAATTATAGCGGTGAAAGAGTGAAATCAGGGCTTTAGGGAGACTAATGTGGTTTGGACTGTATAAGGCAGGAGAGTGAAACAGGCCTAGACACTAAAGGTGGGGAGTCAGTGAGTGAAATACTGCACAGTTCAAACAGACCTGCTGAAATCCCAAACCAAGGAAGTGCTTCAAGGAGAAGGAGCCATTGCAAAAGAATAATAATAGGAATTAACGAAGGAATGTATGTGGAAAACTGGGCGGAAGCAGGAAGCAGTACAAGTTGATCTAGTGGCCAAAGCTGAGTGACAGAAACAATGATAGAATGGATATTTTTTAGAAGAATCTATGGGGTTTTTTTTTTTGTAACCTCAATAAGTCCTTGAAGGAAGAGAGAGCATTCTTCTCTTCCCATCTTTGTTAACACCAGAATAGCTAATACAATGCCTGGAATATAGTAGATGTTCAGTAATATTACAGAATAGAGGGAAGGCTTAGTCATCAATAAACTGCCGTTAATATATCTCAGAAACTATCATATGACAATGATAAATTAACAGTACTAATAAATGACAATAATAAATTAAACTACTTCATTTTGTAAATCATTTTTCAGAATAAACTTTTTTTAAAGAGATATCTTTACCTATAACATAGAGCGGTGATTTTCAACCCTTTTCACCTCATGGAACACATAAACTAATTGCTAAAATTCTGTGGCACACCAAAACATATGTTATATTTTTTGCCAATTTGAGAAAAAAAATAGGTATATTTTTTATTCTTTTACACTGGATGGCTATGGTTGTATTGGCTGTTGTCTTTTTTTTTTTATCTGACAATCTAAGGGAAAAGAAGTCAGTGTCCTGTCTAAATAGTCAGGTAGTGCATGTTTTAAAAATTCCTGTGGCACATGGGTTGAAAATCGCTGACATAGAGTATTGTCTGTTGTCATACTCCTTAAAATATTTGACTGGTGCCAGGAAGCTGCACACAGGATGCCAAGCCCAGGGGAGGCTGGCCTATCGGTGTTCATCTTCCCAAGTCAACATTGCTCTAGAGACCTCGTATGATCCAGCCCCTCCAGACTCGCCAGCCTTCTCTCTGACATTTCATCCTGGTCTGAACCCCAACTTTCTCTGTCCAGCTGCAGTGACTCTTCTCATTTCATGTCATTGTGCTCTTTCCTTTGGGTCTTTACCCTGAATGTTTTTATTCCACTTCTACCTTTACCCAGTCCAGTCCTGCTCATTTTTACGACTTCAGCTTAGTTATTTTCCCTCCAGAACTTTGTGTACTCTCAGTCTGGGTTAAGGGCCTTTACCTGGTCCCATGGCACGCCAGCTTTTCCTCACACAGCACACAGCGCACTGTTTAATTGCCTCTTTGCTTGTCTACATTTCTTTCTTGTTAACCACACTGTTACAAGCCCAGAGTACATAGCCTGGTACTTAGCTGTTGCTCAATAAACATTGCTAAATCAATTTATGCATTAATTAATGAAGAGAAATAATTTGAAGTTTCATGGTTGGCAAACTTATAAATGTTTGCTGGAGAGGCCATAATCCTCTTACAGAATCACATAAGCCTATTGATATGTTAGTAAATAAGTATATTGTCTATAGATTGGAATACCATGAAAGTACTATAGTAAATAATATTTCACCTAGTTTGCGCTTACCAGAACTAAAAAAAGAACAAGATAATGACTGTTAGAGAAAGAATAATTACAATGTCTTCATCACAGATGGGTTTGTGCAACAAGAGTGTGATTGAAAGAATGTCACTTATGGGGTTTAATAAAGCAATGGCAAAGGAAGAATAATTGTCTTCATGTAGCCCAGAAGAAGAAATTTGCAAAAATCATGAACAGACACACTCGTGCTTACAGTCGGCTTACACTTCTCTTCAAAAGGTCATGTTTCCTTTGTCTTCTTTCGCTGTTGCTGCCAGATCAGATACAATGGTGAACCCCATATAAATATAAACTTGACATCTCTCATCTTACACAAGTTTTTTTCCTTTTTTAAATTCGAGTACAGTCGTCTCCATTTTCACCCCACCACACCCCACTCTGCCCCACCCATCCCCCCACCCGCCTCCCACCCTCAAACCTACCCCCTTTGGCAAGTTTTGTAATTGAGCCAGTCAAATACCTCCTAAAAACCTAACACGTGGGAAATACAGCCCCTTATCTCAAGGAACTCAGGCGGGGGATAATACTAATACCAGTAAGAGTAATCTCAAGTGCTGAAGATAAGCCTAATTAGTGCTGGTTTATAGTACACACAATATGTATGCAGTAGAACTCTAGATCATTAAAGGCTCAATTAGTCGGGCAAGGCCATCTGTGCTTAGGATCATTTATTCCACTACCAAGTTGGCGTGGACTAAAGATTTAACCATTTTGACCACTGGCAATAGTAGTTGACTTCTGGGAAGAGGGTACGAAAGCATACTTTGTTGATGTTGGTGCTTATATTTTCAAGTAATTATTCTTGGTACAATCCTATCTAGGGATACCAAATATGGCTGCTCAGACCCACGCAGTCAAAGGTGGTGACCCTGGTTCTACCCTATTCAGTAAGTTAAATTGACCTATTGCTCAAATCGTTTTAACGTACTTAACCACTATATATTGGAAATGTAAATTCATGAATTATAACTTTTATCCTAATTATTTTAGATCATTTTTTAATTTACAAAAGTGCTAGCAGATTCCAATAATAAATCTGGAACATAATTTTCTTTATTAGAATATAATTGCTTATTACACTGGAAATTATTAAAAATTTAATAAATGTTACAGATGATCTCTCTATGTTTGTATAAATGATATTTTACTGATAAGAAAATTCAAAGTAGTTTCAAATTAATTAATAGGTAAAGGGTCTAAATAGCTCCACTTATCCTGAAGGTTAAATGTGGGATTTTTTGAGAAAGCCCTCTATGGTCCCCTGGATAAGCTTTTTATTTTTTTGGTGCTTCCTTAATACTTCATTCATACATTGCTGTTATTTTAACCTCCTAATGTATTTCTGGCTTTTAAGCTTAAAAAGTAACCTTTGTTCTTTTGAAGCAAATGAATCTATAGAGTTACATTGGGTTGGCCAAAAAGTCCCTTTAGTTTTTCTGGTAAAATAAAAGACACATTTTTCATTTTCACCAACTTTATTGATTTGGATATTGTGAGTATGTTGGCTATCTCCCACTGTTGGCTTCTAATGCATAGAGGCCAGAGAGGCCGCTAAATACCTTCCAATGTATAAGACAGCCCCACAGCAAAGAATTATTTGGCCAAAATGTCAATAGTAACAAAAAACTCCGCAAATCACATTTGGCACTTTTGATCAGTCACAGCATCTTCTCCATACAATGCACAAATCTTTTTGCTGTGTGTGTGTGTTTCAGTTGCGTTTTTACCTTTCTTGAAATAATAAAAAGCATAATATGCCAAAAAATGTTGCATATCTTCTTCTATCTTCAATATTAAAATGGCTGCACAAAAATTCACAAATTTGATAATTTTTTTAAATACATGCTGATATGACAGCTGTCACAATACAATCTAACAAAGTTGTTTCCAATGAAGTTAAAGACAACTAAGCACTACTAGAGCCATCTACGGGAAAAACTAAAACTTTTTGCCCAACCCAATATAAGGAAAGATCTAGCAACCTCCTGCTTCCCTCTTCCAAACCCAACTATCCTGCATTAGAGAAAAAATTCTGTAGGTTTTCTTCCACATTTCCCCCTTCTTATATATATTTTTTATTAATGCTGTTATCACAGTGATTCATAATTACTTGATTATGAATCAAATAATTTGTTCTGTCTCTTGTAGTCTTCCAATGATCCTCAATTCTTGAGGCACATTAGAATCACCTAGGGAAAGTTGTTAAGAAATTCAAATACACTGACATTCTCTCCCCAGAATCTGATTTTGCTGGTCTGACTCACTGAGGTGAAAGCCAGGTGTGACTTTTTAAAAAACATGCCAACTGTTAGTGACATCTGATACATTTGCGTAGCTCCAGTCCCTTCTTCTTCCTAATCTTGAAGTTTCATTAAAAAAATTGTATTCATAGTTGTTGAATAAATTGATTCCTTTGCTTTTAAAGACACAAGAGTACCTTGATTGGCTGTAATGGAGAAAACCAAAATCTCACGTTTGTAATTTGCACACAGAAATGCCTCACTTCATGGGAAAAAATACATCTCAGAAAAAAAATTGATGCCAAAGTGTATTTCCAAAAAAGAAATTACATTTCCTGTAGTTGTATAGAAAGTTAGAATATATTTTGGGTGGAGGAACAGCTGGCTCTAAAAAAGTTGAAATTCTAAATTTTAGTGAACATTTCAGATATAATTAAATCATAGTAAAAATAGTCACGCTCCCACTTCATCTACCATGAAAAAAGTGCTAGTCACTATTTGTAAAAATTGAAATTACGGAGTGATAGTTCCTTCTTCAGGGGAAAAAGCGGGTTGGCGATCAGCCATGCCTGGCAGTAACCATCTTATGCTCACGATCACACTGCGGACCCAAAGCCTGGACCCGGCCTACTTCCCGGGGCCACTGAGTGATCCATGTAGGGACCAAGACCATGGCTCTAGATTTGTTTCAAACTGAAACACAGAGGGTCTCTACAAATCCACCTACTGAGTGGTGTAAGAATTTCTTTTTCAAATAACTAAAAGCTGCGGGGTCTCTTGGGGGGGACTCACTTCATTATTTTTAGTTCTTTCATGCAAAGGAATTTATTGTGTGCTTTGTTGCTTATTCTCAACCGCTGGTTCTTGATTATTTGTTGAAGTCTATCTGCCCTGTTGTGGGCAGCTGTTGACATTGTTTATGTAGAGTCTGTCCTATGGTTTTTATCCTGACATAAAAAGCCTGTTCTTTCTCCTGTGCCCTCCTTCTCTCCCCACCCCACTGAGTTTCAGATTGCTTTTAAAGGGTGATCCGGCAGCCTCTGTGGGTACTGGCATTACAAAATGCCCTTTCTTCATTTACTTGTGAAATGTTTTTAAAGAATATTATTTAAATGGTTACACTTGTATTTAAAAAAAAAAAAAAGAAGGAAACTATCTATCTGAAAGGATAAGGGGAAATCCAGACCAAATATCAGGCCATATTTATCTCAGGCAGGGAATTGGGGACTATTTTAACAACTTGGATAAGTAGAGAAATAAGGAGTTCTAGCTACTGTTTTTTGTTGTTTTTTTTTGTTTTTTTTTGAGCTCCCACCTGGCACCCTTAAATGTATTAAATCAAGGATTTTTCTCCCCATGATAAGTTAAATAGTAGGTGTGGTACTTAATGAACTGCAGCAATTTGGGCTTATTGGTGTGGCAAATAGATTGTGATATTCATTTCCAATTAAAGTTCTTTTTCAGAGATCAATGAAGCACATTTTCACAAATTGAATTACACTAAACTAATAAACAAAATTCTCCCATCTCCAGTGATGGCAAATTATTATTTCCTTAACATTTAAAAACCCATCACACTTAATTATAAGATGCAAGTGCTAGGAAGGATCAAATATTTATTTACCCATATGTTTGTGTTTCACCCCCAATTTTATAAGAAAGGTAAGGAACATTCAATATTTGTAAGGAAGCTGTGTAGGAATAACTTTTCAAACCTGAATTTTTTTGTGTGGTCTTTGATCCATAAGCATTTTTTTAGTTTAGTAAATCACATGCTTGCCTTAATGATCAAAAGGTCTGCTATTTGGTAAATTAGAAAAGAATTTGTTACGGAGTAACCTTTAATTAATGAACGCATCACATACATTTACATCAGAAACAATGGGATTGGTGCAAAACGCACGACAGTTTAGGACTTTGCCTTTATATCCACTGAGTTGCTTCAGAAATATTAATATGGTAATTTAGCAGTTTTAAATGTCACTGGTTTGTTCAAAGAATGCATAAATGTGGTGACACTCGTTTTCAAGGACCTTCTCACCTCTCACCTCCTCTTAATATTTGTTTCAAAGTATACTTCCAAGGAAACCTTACACACTTGCATAGTTTTCATTTTAAAGCTTTTAATGTCTTGCTATTAATGCAGGAGAACGGAAGTGGAGCCACCTCTGAAGCCAAGGGTGGGATTCACACATGCACTTCTATTTTCAAACAACAAAACAGGGTATTTGGTGGGTATGCACATGCCAGGTTTCCCCTGAGAAAATTCTAGAACTTAAGAATACTTTCCACACCATGGTCTGCAACTTCTCAAGATGTTTTCCGGTAGCTCATGGGACTAACTGTATATTGTGACATTACTGAAATGAGGAATGGCTCATCGATAATACTCTCAAGCTGAGTGGTATTATGGTAATTTGCCAAATCTTGTCGGTGTGATCTCTCCAAAGAAACCCAGTGTAACGGGAAAAATCGAGGCAAATATTAAGAAAAAATGTAAAGAAAAATTCCTCTTTGATATCCCACTCCGCTCCCTCCTTTTCCCTCTTCCACTAATCCCACCCTTCTCTCCAGTGAGAGAAGGTCCCACCTTCTCGTGACACCACTTTTAGATTTTATGGGTCAGTAATTTAAAAGGAAAAAGTACAGTGGGTGTTTGTCCAAATCTTTTGATAAATAAAAGGTTAAATACACGTATACATGCAAGTTGCACATTACCATCTGCTATCATCATCATCATTTCATAAAAGAAATGAAGAAATAGTAGGAAAGTCCCACTATCATAATCAAAGGCATGTCTTTAAATTGAGTAAGTTCTTCTTCACAAAACTCACAAAATAAACATATTTTCCTTGTTTTGTCACATACCAGTGACCCATTTGAGAACTATTATACCAAATACCTTGTTCCAACATGTTGCACTAGTTGGAGAAAATTTAGTTAACTTTTCAAAATCTAATACTCCTTCTAATGACTAGGAATCTTGTTAAAATGGATATGCCGGTTGGGTAGGTTTTGGGGTGGCCTGAGATTCTGCCCGTCTAAGGAGCTAACAGGTGCTGGGGCTCCTGCTGATTCATTGGCCACACTTGGAGTACCAAGGAACAAATCTATTTTCTCCCAAAGTGTAAGACATTATTCTTTCTGAAAGTTTTAAGGTAGAAGAGGGGAGTGTAGTATAATGAAAATTCTTAAAGACACAAAGAAATTAATCTCTAATGATGATGTCACTGGGGCATCATTTTGAAGAAACGTTAACCTAATCAAATTTAATTCATTTACAGCTTATTTTGTCCTGGGGTCAAATGATGCCACATTAAATATTATTACTCTTATTTTACTTGGAAAACATCCTCATCTACCTGTATTTCTGATTGATGCTTTTTTCAATTATTCACAGGAAACTCCCTATTATCGATCAGATTCCTTTGACACATATTTCAGTTACAAATGAAAAGTTGCATTGGTGTGACATTTAATTCTTTTTCTCTGATTAGCATACTGAGGCAAAAGAAGCAGGAGAAGAAATGAAGATATTAATTTTAAATGGATAATGATAACTGACAGTTTTACAGTACATTGATTTCCAAAGTTCTGTAGCAATTAAACTACACCCCCCCCCAAAGTTGAAAATTATGCCAGTTTCTTCAAAAATTGCCCTGGCATCCAAGCCTAACGCCTGGCAAATAATAGTTCACTGGGTTGGATGGTGGCCCCCTGAAAGACGTTACCTCCTGGAACCTGTGAATGTAACTTTCTTGGATAAAAGGGTCTTTGCCTGTGTAATTAAGTTAGAGATCCTGAGATGCGAGTATCCAAGGTTACACAGGTGGGCCCTGAATCCAATCACAAGCGCGTTTATAAGAGAAAGAGGAGCCAACCCCAGCAGAGAAGGAAGCAGGGGGAGGACAAGGGCAGGGGCCGGAGTAGTGCAGCCACCAGCAGTGGAAGGGGGCGGGGCCACGGTCTTCCCTAGAGCCTCAGGGGGAGGAACGGCTGCTGACACACCCCTGCTTTCAAACTTCAGGCCTTCAGAATCATAAGAGAATTGATCTCTGTTGTTTGAAGTCGCTCCATTTGTGGTAGTTTGCAATGACAGCCACAGTACCAAACACAGTACGCAGAGGAAGCAAACCTGCATGCGATGACTGGGTGACTGAAGGACGGGTATTAGAAAGGGAACCTTTAAGGAAAGAGAAGTCTCGAGTGGTGAATTAACTCACCTAAGTTTGCTCAGCCCAGCCTGGTAGATGTGAATGTCAAATACCACATCACTGAATTTACTGGTAGTGTTGGTTTACTAAGACTTGTCGTATTTGGCTACTCAAACTGTTATAAGCTGTCAGTAGGAGACAAAATTGTAGGTGAAAATATTGAATATATTTCAGCAATGACTTGATGAATATGTTTCTCTGGAACAAGATTAAGTATTTTTATTAGTATCTTTGTGGTATCTACTTTTTAAAAGTTTAAGAATTATAAAATGGTCATATAAGAATCAAACCAGGCTGTGTTTCTGAGATATTAGTGCTGTGGGTCAATTCAATTAAACAACTGGTTACTCTGGTTACTTGTAAAAAGTGGACGCAATTAAGAATAACAGTTAAGCAGACAGTTTCCTTCCAAAGATAGACTAAGGTTTAAATGGTGGTTCTACCTTCTAGGGCAGGAGTGTCAAACTCAGTTTCAGTGGGGACCACATCAGCCTCGCAGTTGCCCTCAAAAGGCCAAAATAATTTTAGGACTGTATAAGTGTAACTACTCCTTAACTGTTAAGGAGTTGAAATTATATTCGGTCCTTTGAAGGCAACTGTGAGACTGATGTGGCCCCCAGTGAAAATGAGTTTGACACCCCTTATCTAGGGAGAGTGAGACTTTGGCCAATTTTTTAAATCTGTCTGTGCCTTAGTTTTTCAGGGATAAAAATATTGTACTTTCTTTATGAAATGTGAGGGTTAAATGAGAATATTTTAAGGTCTAGAGCCCAGCCCCTTGCACCTTGTGGGTGCTTCTCTCTGGTGTCTAGCACACAGTAGGAGTTCAGTGGGGATTGGTTGAATATATTCACTCAGGGCTGCATTTGGACTACCTATGATATTTTAACTGTCTTAATTGTTCAAATAGTCCCATAGTCAGCATATATTTTTAAGGTGCAATTCAAGCTATGAACCTAAGTTCATACATGGTCATTTAAAGTACAGATTCTAGGTATGAAAGAAATTCTTCCTTCTTTTATTCTCATGGCTCAAGAGACTTTCAAAGGTCTGCTGTTGAGTGAGCTTGCATTTCCTTGAGAGTAAGACAGTAAGATGTGGTACAGACTCTTCTTTTCTTTTTTTCCCCCAATGTTCATTTCTCTGAAATTGATTTCTCCTTCCTGATTGAAAAGCCTGGAATTTGTTGGCCTGCAGGGAACTTTGCAAAAGGCCCATCTGGCTCATCAGTCACTTGTCTGATTGATACTAGAGCATCTGCAGGGTGGGCGATAGATCACGGAAGGGATGATCTGACAGTCAGTTAATTCAGTGTCATCTGTTTGTATGTTCCTGGAGACTCGAGGGTAGGAGCGGGCTTATACATAAAAGATAAAAGGAAGCTATTTGTCTAGATTAAATTAGCTTTCCTTCTACATTCACATAGTCTATGTGCATGACATAATTGATAGCATATGTATGTATAGGATCCTTAAGAAAAATTTGGTGGAAGGACAATATTTTAGATCCCAGTATACTTTGGAAACCCAGCTCCCACAATTCTCTTGTATGAACTTACTGCAAGGTGAAAATTACACATTTGGGCAGTTCAACTGGACACATATATATTTAAATCTGATATTTCAAGTTACGTGTTTAAATTTATTTCATAAAATTCAGAAGTTCAAGTTTCACAGGCGAAGTGTCTATATTAATGGGAATTTTTAATTTCTCTCAATGGTGTCATAGTTGTTATGTTCTACTTTGGGTTGGTATTTTCTTCTATACCTTTTTGCTTTATGAAAGTTTCAATTCATTTGGTCTTAATGATAGTAAATGTTAACATTCATTGACAATTTCTAAGTTCCCAGCACTTTTTAGGTTAAAAGCACTTTATGTATCTTCTCCTATGTACCGTATGTGTGTGTGTGAAACTCGAAGTGATTCCTTAGGAAAGTAGCTTTATTTCTTCATTATGTAGACAAGAAAACTGAGGCACAGAGAAGCCAAATTACTTGCCCAACCGAGGGCACCATGGTGGTTAGAAAGTCATTATGGTAGCCTCATGTCTCTATGACAAAAAGAACAATAGCCATTCTGTGATGCCGAAACAAAGGCTTCTCACTCCGCACTGCGAGAAGCAGGGCTGCTGGGAGAACAAAGCTGCCCTTGGAGCAGAGGATTGCTCCATCTCACGTCCACTCTGTGGGGGACAGAGTGTGACACGAGGGGGCCAACACAGCAGAAAATACAGTTCAGACACTCCAAAGTTATTTCCAGTCCTTTGGTGTCAGTCTTTAAAAGAATCACTATTTTATTTTATGTATGTTTTTAGCTTCTCTAGCTTCTCTTTATTTTTAGCAAGTCATTTTAACCTTCAATATTCATTTACTCCTACTTGATGAAATAAACAACTGAATAGATAAGATAAAAACAAATAGCGGGATTTTCTGTGCTAAGAAAGTGGCAAACCAAAAGGGTAAAAAAGTGCAAATTGAGGTTAGTGGGTGCTTATATGGGGCGGGAAACAGTAGACTTACAGTTCGTGTGGAGGATAATACAATGATAAATGATAACACAAGAATAAACTGTGTTTTGCATACTCACAACTACAAACCTACTTTTGCCCTACCTTGTATATATTACTTTATAGAATGTCTAAAATCTCAGATGTGGATAGTGAGAGGAGAGATAAAATAGTTTCTAGAATAGACAAACATTTGACCAGCTGTGCGCGGAAGGTTAAAAAAATAACTACTTGAGAAAAGATTGAAAAGGAGGTTTTAGATTGTGGCATTTTTGTCTTGTTAGTTCCTGCTAAGAATCCCTTTAGGTAAGATTTTCTTCCCAATACTATCCCTAGAGTATATAAACCAATGCAACTCTCCTCTGTAATGGCATCCTAACCTGGTGAAATATAACAGGGCTATAAAAGACTGCTCTTAGCAAGTTCCCGACTTTATACCTACAAAATCAATGAGATGTCAGCTTGAAAGCCCGGGTATGTTGGGACCATTAGAGAGAAAAGAAAGAGAAGATAGATTAAAGAGGACAGAAAGTGGACAATTTAAATGAAAAGTTTATGGGACAAACACAGCTAGGTCTTTTAGCTCCATGGGAATAGGGTTGAAGATAAATTAGGAAAATGGAAATGTTATGAGAAAATGAAAGGGCACTGCCTTATGTCAGGTTCCCCAAGAAATCGTGATATGCAGGGTTATTGGAAAGGGCCCTTGGGAACACCTGTACAAGGGTGAGAGGAAAAGCTGCGATGCATCGGCAAAAGATGCCCCAGTCAGTCCTCCAAGAAGCTCTAGAGCTGAGATGGTCCTTCTGAGTTGTCTCAAATCAAAGCAAGTGAGTAGGGCCTTGGACCCCTGCACCATTCAGTCATTCTGTGCTGACTAGCCCGAGGAAGGGGGCAAAATCTCAGGCAAGACACGTTCTTTTAGCCAAGGGCTATGCCTGGAGCTGGATCCAACTGTGGGTCATAAGGAGCCAACACTCTCGACAACTAGGGGAATGACTGTGTTGGCCCTGAATGGAGGATGGAGGGTGGGGGTGAGTTATCACAGACCTTCTAGAGCTCAGCTCTGTGCTGGCCAGATCTACTTGCTCCATTCAGTTAACTGACTCCCCTGAGAACAGAACGTCAAAGATTCTGGCTGGTCTCTTTCAGGGAGAAGCTTACAGGAGAAAGGTCCTTCGAGATACAGGGCAACTTCCACCAGTGTGGTTTTCCCGAGGCTGCAGCTGACACTCGTCGATTCTCTTCTTTCCTGCCATTCCATATCTCCACCATCCTTGGGTAGCATCTCTGTAGGTCTGGTAGGGTGATCTAGGTCCTCATTCCTAACAGGTCTGAGCAGCTGGTTGCCATGCCTTTTTCAGGCTGCAGTAGCTTTGCTTTACCATTTTTAGTTCATATGGATTGAGGGAAAACTATGGAATACAGAAGTAGATCACCTGAGTCCCAAACTTACTCTTTGTTGATCTCCTTACATAACAGGCCCTGACCTCTTCGGAATGATCAGGGTTTAGTCACTCCAGCTGTGATTGTGATTCCTGTAATTGCCTGCTGGGCTTTTTGGCACAAGGAGCATGAAGTGACTGGGTAGCAGTCAGAGCTTAAGATTTAATGGAACACTGACTGTGCCCCCTAATTGAAGGGGTTTCCTGTGGGAACTACAATGGCATTGCTTAATGTTGCAGGGAAAGTAAGCAAAAAAACCACAATGGGTCCACGGGAGCAATGACCTCCACCCCGCCCCCCACCCCCCATTCATGCAGTGCATCTATCCTCTCCAAGCTGGCCCCTCAGCCGCAGTTTCAAAAGGTCATTCCAGAACTCTGAGGCTGACAGCCTTGGCATGGCAGACTGTGTGATAGGACCTATGGATCCTATTATCCCATGCCCATTTCCACACCTGTTTTTCTGTAAAGAAAATCCTTGGATCTGAACACAATTTTTTTGTTCGACCATATCATTTGAACAAAAACTTTGTAAGTCATCTCATAGTGGAGCTTGTCAAAGCCTTATGGTCAGAAAGGCAAACCCATACCTGGAAAATGTATACATTCTAATCAAAAAGAAAGGCTACCTTTCCAGAGTACAAAGTGTCAAATGAAAACATCTGTCACAGTGTAAGTTTGTGGGATTCTCTGAGGGATTTTCCTATAGAAATGACTTAAGATTGGTTTCTTTCAATGGTGCAGTGTACATTAGAATGACAGCAGCTAGATCAGCATTTGGGAATGGAATCCCAGGATGTCTGGTCCCCACGCGCTCCACCCCTGACACCACAGCTACTGGGGTGTTGGATGACAGAGACTGGCTGATATCACCTGGCCTAGTCAACCTGTTTCATTTCATTTCTTTCTGTCTCTTATGGTAGATGTTCTCTTGGAGTCATTACTGTGCGATTTAAAGATGATGTTTTATGCTTACCCTAATAGGTCTATCAACAGTGTATCTTCTCCATTCTGCTTGTCCTCAATCCCCCAGTCTTTCTCCTTCTAAGCACCTGAACAACCAAGTAAACCACTTGCCACTGCCAAAGTCTTTGTGAATTCTTGCCTCAGGCTACTCTCCCTCTCTGTGTGAAACAGATCATCAGCTACCCTGCCTGCATCTCTGCTCATCAGGAGGATTCCCCACACCGTGGGCTTGCAGGACCACCTCTGGGTGGGACCAAAGCAGCAGTCTATTTTTTGGTTTGCACCCACACACTGAGTCACCTGACTGACTTCTGCACTTTTACTATTTCTGTCATATGCTCACATGTGGCCACACAAGTAAGCTGAGGGAGAGTTGCTGGTATAAGAATGGACGATAACATGGTGGTCTAGGCCACTCATGCAACTTACTTGTGTTTATTTGTGTCTTCTTCTGATCCCACTGATCACTAGTTCCAGATGCATCAGTTGCATCTTATTACATCCTCCTGTGGGGCACATCCAACCTTGGGATCCAGTGGTTATGACAGAAACCAGCTTGCAATGGGCAGTTGGGGTCACTGGGTGACTTAATTTCCCACAGTCAGTGGTCTGTTTCTACCAGGGACACAAGCATGTTAGCAGTTGTTTTTGAGTTGTGTGTAGTTATTTGAAGCAGATGGCGTAATGTTGCTTCAGAAACCTAGCTAGCTGTCTATGTGGTGATTCTCCTATACAGGCTTTCCCTAAGTCCAAAAGGAGTTATTTTCCAACTACAGGTACCTGTTATTAGAATGTCTTTCAGATTGTGTGGACACAGGTCTTTCTTGCTCTGGAACCCACTGCAAGCTGTCAGCTTTTCACGTCACTCAGTAAATTGGCTGAAGTAGTTTTTATAAGCATAGAATATTCTGTGTCTCAAGCCCAAAGTGGCCTCCCAGGCATCATGTTTTCCTCTCTGTGGTGGAAAATTGGGAGATGCAATAATTTGTCCTTGATTTTGAAAGGGGATACCCTGCCATGCCCCAGACCAGTGGGTCTCTAAAAACTTCACTAACATGGCAGACCCCTAAATACTCACAGGATTTATCTCCCATTCTCTGGAATGTTTGTGTTTTACCAAGGCCTCTAACATTCCTGCCACTTGTTTCTTAATTAGACAAATAAAATGTGTCATAAGTAGACCAAGTGTGTCCAAGTAGTCCCAGTCCCTTCAGACCATATCATGACAAGGGCAGAAGAGTTAATATAGCCTTGAGACAAGGCCATAAGTGTGCAGTGTTGTCCACCCAATCTGCTTCTGATATTCCTTCCTGATGGGGATGGAAGAAAACACAATGCCAAGTACATGAAACTGTGTTCCTCTGCTCTATCAGAGATACTGCATCTGATGTCATGTTGCATAAGGATGAATGCTTATTTGCATTTGCAATAGTCTACTGTAATTCATTAAGATCTGTCTTTTTTCTGTAGGATCCAGACTGGTTAATTAAATTGGGATATTATGAGGACTACCTCATTTCATCCTTTTAAATCTTTAAGAGTGGCCCTAATCTCTGCAGATTTTCCCCATTATGATAGCTGTTACTCCACAGGCCAAGGAACCAATGTGGGATTCTGTCAACTACCTTGTAAGTGCATTCTAATCATATATTCAGTGACCAGGGAAATGACCACCCACTGGGTTTGTGGACAAACAGTGACCGAGAACTGGAGGAGGACTCCCTTAATTACCTACCTCTATCAGCTCATGTGCTTCACCAGCTCTAGTAAGAGAGTTGTGCTATCATGCTTTAGTCTGCAGGTGTCAATGTCAACAGTCCTCAAATTGTCCAGCTATTTTCTTCTCTAATGTCATCTGAGGAAATGACCACAGGTCCCTTTGGAGAAGGACCACATGAGGATTACCATATGCCCTTTCCATGATGTTGCAAGATATTTCTTCAGTCTGATTATTTCTTTCCTTCACTCAGCGGGTCCTCCTGGGCCTGAGCAGATCTCATAACTCAGATCCAGCAATTTGACTTTTTATTGCAACAGCCAAGTTCAGCCTCTTAATCATGCATACATGATTTCTTTTGATTATATAAATTGATCAATACTCTTGTCAGCTGCCTATTTATCTTATACCTAGGGACTCATGTTCTCCTAATTATCTCCATAGTTCTCTGCATGTCAGACCACCCTGGTCGCAACTCTGATTTTCTCTCTTTAGCCTTTTCCTGTAATATTTTACTTAAAGAAATGTACTGTAATAGTTACCACTAAGACTAAAGGCCAGAGGAAATTTTTATGAATAACCTAAAAAGATCAATATTGAATTTCAATTTGCCAACAATGAAGACTTTGTGACACAGGAATTCTTCTCTACTGCTGAACGAGTCTCCTGCGCTACCTCATTTCTTTCCATATAACTGAACACGGGCAAGTCTAGAGAGACAGAAATTGAGGCAGTTCAGAAACCTACCTGCAAGTTCTTGACCCTAGTTCCCACTCATGAAAGAAACTCATAGTGCTGGGGCCCCACTGGGACTTCTAAGAAATCGTGGTATTGATCTAATCTATATAAATCCTTTGGGGTTTCTAGGGTTATTCCTGTGTCTAAACCAATGTTTTCTTTTTTATAGTAAAGTTTCCTCTCTCCAAATGGATAAAAAGTATATAACAAAGCAAAAAAAATGTTTTAGAAAGTATGCAATAAAAATACCTAATTTATCAACTTATTAAGAAATCCATTTCTAAAATCTTAGCCCTGGCCAGGTAGCTCAGCTGGTTAGTGTTGTCCAGATACACCAAGGTTGCAGGTTGGGTCCCCAATCAGGGCACATACAAGATGCAACCAAGGAATACATAAATAAAATCGACATTTCTCTATCTCTCATAAATACATACATACATACATACATACATACATACATACATAGTCTTAAACCTGAGTAAATGATTTGATGCATCTTGGTTACAGTTTTCTTATCTGTCACAAGGAAATGAAAAAGTATATATGACTTCGAAGACCTCCACAACTAAGTGTTATTATTTTCCTGCGCAGATACCAGGCTCATGGCTTCCCATCTCTGAGTCACACTGCGGGAGAGTAGCCACGCCATGGGGACTGACATTCAAGCCCATTACATCTTAAATTCATGTAGGAGTAGCTTTAGGAAATAGTGTTGCCTGGCTCTTCTTACACTAGCTCTACCATTCTGATATTCTAGGACAAACAAGACGAAGCAAAGCAGATCTCCTATGAATATTTCTAACAAAGAGATGCACAGCCGTGGAGAATAATCCAGTTCTGGTTCTGACCATCTCATGAGTCAGTTGTGTAAATCTCCTAAATTCTGCATTCATTGATGTTACATTGGTAGCATGATTTTTTGGCCTTGGTGGAACTCTTTTACACTTTGGAATCAGTAAATACTATAACCCAGAGTTTTTATTTTATTTTATTTTATTTATTTTATTTTTTATTTTTTTTTATTTTTAAGCCTAGTGCTAAACTTGAGACAAGAGGGTGAAACTAGGCAATTAAGAATTGTTTGAGGCCTTAGGATACTTTTTTATTCAAGCTAAGAACTTTGATTTCTTCTAGAAATTAAAAGGCTATTTTTTTAAGAACAAGACTAGTGCTAGGGATTGTGACATTTTCATCTAACCTGTGCAAACAGGGTATCCATGTATTGATTTTATACTATAAAGATACCATCCACTTAAGAAACATATGCATATGTAGGTGAAACCCAAAGTTACATTATCCTCCCTGCAAGTTTCACTTCGGCTTGTGCAGCACAGAAAGAGAGGCAACAGAGTTGAGAACCATCTCTAAAATGAATTGAACCTACTTGGACCAATAATACACCTGTTTCCTGCAACCCCCAAGGGGGAAAATATCCTCCACTAGAATTCCCATAGTTAAGAGATCAGGTCAATCCTTCTGTCTTTTGATTCTCTCTCTCCTTCTGTTGCTTGTCTTTATTATCAACTTAGCTTCTAATAAGGATAGACAGGGAAAGAATGAAAAGGCAAACCTCAATTCTATCAGCTTTTCCTATTTTTAAAGGGCTTCTAAAATGGTTTGGTAAAAATAAAAGAAAATTTTGAATTTTGTCTGTAGTTATTGGAAATACCAACTATTTATGATCCTCCTCTGCCCCCCGTCCCAGTATATAATATTGCCACAAAAGTGTAGTCATTGTTGTTAATGATTTCCTTGGGCAACTATTAAATGAAACAGTTGTTTGGACCATCCATTTTGACATCATATCCAATCCAGTGGTTTATTAATACTGCTTAGCATTGGTTTCATTATTTTTGCTGAGCATAAATAATGTTTTTGCCAACGGAAATTTTAAGAGGAACATACAGTATTATGCCCTGCGGGCACCATGCTGTGTGGTGCATCTCTAGGACTTATTCCTCTTGCTTAACTGAAATTGTGTACCTTTGACTGATGCCTCCCTGCGCCCACCCCTCCTCAGCTCTCGGCAACTACCATGCTAGTCTCTGCTTGTGTCACTATTTTGGTACAACTCTCTTATCTAAAAATGTTAACATACTCTCAAAGCATTAGGAGAATGAGAAAGGGTATTGTAAGAAAAATAATCCTTCCTTTGCAATATGGAGGAATTGAGAGATATTGCCTCAATAAATGGGATTGTATGCTGTTAATTAGAACTGCCAAACTAAGTGTAAAACTAAAAGCAGAAACTTCATCAGGGATCTGGAAGAGAGGTGTCAGGAGACATACTTTTTATCATAGATTATCCTATATTATTTGATTTTTTTCATAAGCATGAGTGACTTTAGTAAAGCATATTATTTTAAGCTTGATTGCACTGGGCCATTAGGGACTAATAGAAAATTAAATTTAAAAGCCAAAATATAAAATGCTTGGTCAAACACTACCAATCATGACATGTTTGTACATGTTTTTATAAGTAAAAACTTTGTCAAATGTACTTTATTTCCAGCTTTGTTGAAATATTATTGATATAACATGTAAGGTTAACGTGTACGATATGATGATTTGATATATGTATATATTATGAAATGATTACCAAAATAAAGTTAATTCACACCTCCATCCCCTCACATAATTAGCATATTTTCTGTGGGGGAGCTTTGCCTGCACAGCCCTGTGTCCGCCGTGGATGAATATAAGTCTATCAAGACATGATCTGCTTGGGAAGGAAAGGTGGCGGTTCTCTCAAAGGAGAAGGACCAAGAGCCTTTTCTTCAGTGGGCTTTTATTGGGTTCATTTTGCACCCAAGGAGTACAAGTAAAGCTCATTAATCATTGTCGGGCAGATAGCATTCAAAGAACTATGAGGGCTTATTCTGAGTCAGGGTCTGTTAGTTAAAGGGCTACAAAACTTTGGGAAACAAACTCATTTCCTGGCCAGACCCTTATCATTTAATTGAGAGCATTCTTAGCAAACCAGGTTTCACAGGATTTTATGTATTCTTTCTTAGACCTGATCACCCAGGGAAGCTGCCCTTTCCAGCACAGGGCTACACCTACCCTCTGTCATTGTTTCAGAGGCTTAAGTCAGGCAGGGGAAGTAAGGCAGCCAAGAGATTAGGAGACTTCTGGCAGACAGAATGAGAACTCAGGCTATGTCAAAGCCAAGGGGTGAGGGTCCATCACCCCCTTTTGCTATAGCCCCTCAAGTCCTTCCTTAGGACTTCCATAGCCCCCCCCCCCATGATCGTGCCTGTCTTAGGTCATCCCTCCCTTGAGGAATCTTACCCATCATTGGCTAACTGATCATACATTGGGAGCCAGGCAGGGTGAAGTAAAAGGGACAGAGGCAGCACCCCTGCCAAGGAGATAAGCTTTGTCTCCTTAGTGGCTTATAGTCCCAAGTTCACTCACTCAGCCTTAGCCATGGGGAGCTTACAGCTTCTGAAACCAGGCAGGCCAGTTCCCAAAAATTTTTGTTTGTGATGAAAATTGTTAAGGGAGTAGATCTTAAATGTTAACATATAATATAATACAGTATAATATAATACAGTTCTGTTAATGGTAGTCACTATGCTTTACATTAGATACTCGTAAATGATGCATCTTCTGGCTGGAAGTGTGCACTATCTGACTATGATCCCCCATTTCCCCACTTCCCCAGACCTTGGAAACCGATACGTATGGTGTCTTTTTTTTTAATCTATCACTGGATAATTATGTAAGTTGTTTCCATGTCTTGGCTATTACAAATAATACTGCAATGAACTTGGGGATGTAGTTACCTCTTTGAGACAGTGATTTCACTTCCTGTGGATATATAAACAAAAGTCAGATTGTTGGATCATATGGTAGTTCTGTTTTTAATTTACATTCCCACCTAGCGTGCACAAGCTTTCCCTTCTCTCCACAGCCTCCCCAGCACTCATTGTCTGTTATTGTTTTGGTAACATCCATTCTAACAGGGTTGAGGTGATAGCCCACTGTGGTTTTGGCTTTTATTTCCATAATAATCAGAGATGTTGAACATCTCCTGTATCTGATGGCCATCTGGATGTCTTCTTGGGGTTACTTTTTTGCTATTGAATTATGTTCACTCCTTATCAGATAGACAATTTGCAGGTGTTCTCCCATTTCATTCTGTAGGTTACTCTTGTTTTTTCCTTCTTTTTTGTGCAGAAACTCTTTAGTTTGACCTAGTTCCACTTGATGACTTCTGTTTTCATTCCTTGTATGTAGGTGTTATATCCAAAAACAGTTATTGCCAGTGCTCATGTCAAGGAGCTTTCCCCTTATGTTTTCTTTTATTAGCTTTACAGTTTTGGGTCTTTAAGTCTTTAATCCATTTTGAGTTACTTTTTGTGAGTGGTATAAGATAGTTCATTTCATTCTTTTTCATGTGAATATCCAGTTTTCCCAACACTATTTATTGAAGAGACTCTCCTTTCCCCATTGAGTAGTCTTAGATCTTTTGTCAGATATGAATTGATCATATATGTGTGGGTTTATTTTCTGTTCCATTTTCTATGTGTCAGTTTTTATGCCAGTATCACAGTTTTGAAAATTATAGCTTTATAATAAACTTTGAAATTGGGAAATGTGATGTCTCCAGGTTTGTTCTTCTTTTTCGGATTGCTTTGGTTCTTCAGAATTTTGTGGTTCCATGCGAATTTTAATTTCTTTTTCCTATTTCTGTGACAAATACCACTGGGATTTTGATTAGGATTGCACTCTATCTATTGATGACTTCCAGTAGCATAGGCATTTTAACAACATTATTACTTCTAATTTATGGTCATGTGGTATCTTTCCATTTATTCTATTTCTTTCATCAATGTCATCTAATCTTTAATATACAGATATTTTTCCTCCTTGGTTATATTTGTTCCTAAGTATTTTATTGTTTTTGATGCTATTGTAAGATTTTTTAAAATTTCTTTTTCTGATAGTTTTGTAAGAGTATAGAAATGCGATTGATTTTTGTATATTGATTATATAGATACTGTGTTAATATTAAGTGTTCTATGTCAGTAATTTATACAGTTATTCCTAGTAGGTTATGGAACCAACACACATTTAAACCAACCCAAAGCTGGAACTACTGAAAATTACCTTGCAGTTCCAATAAACTTAAGATACAATGGGGTATTAAATTTAAAAAAAAATAATTAAAAGCTCTTGCTATTAATTTGATCTAGTTTCTACTTCAGAATGCCCTGTAAGTTAACTTCTAAATATCAAATGAGCCATAACTGACATAACTAACTCTCAATATAGTACATAATTTTACTGAGCATAATTAATAAAATTGGCTGACTGGCTTCCTGAGCATAAATAAGGGACAATGAACAATAAGACAGAACCCAGTGAAGTCACGAAGTGACAGTATTCAGAATGCAGTTCTGCGTCTCAAGCTCAGCCATATGCAGACAACTTGTGAAGAACAAGTGGGTTTTTAGTCACTTCCCTTAATAAGTCACTTACCTTCCATTTCCACCACAGGAGTTTTTCCTTAACACATATATTTTCAGTAAAAGCACATTTATCATCAAGTACCATTTATTGAAAATACTCCTCTATATTCAGGAGAGTATCAGTATGTATTGAAAAAAAAGGAGATAAGTGTAGATGCTATGCATTTGAATGACCTTTCAAAACCTGACTTTTCCTGTGTAGAGGCGATAACACTTAATAAACTCAAAGTCTTCTCAATTGTTTAACTTTTAAAAATCAGAATGTCATAGCTTTGAGGTACTTGAAATAAAAACTGGCTTCCCTAGTATTATGGAAGCTTCACCATGACTCTACTTTTAAAGCTTTAAACAAATCAAAAGATTTAGTTTCAGAATAGAATTTCTTGCTTTTTATAGATATAAATTACTTGAAGAAATTATTTTTTTTCTGCTATAATAATAAGAACTTTGGACAGGTTCTTTCGGAGAGCTGCTTTAACCAACATGATTCTATGCCTTTCTTTAATGTTAGCCGGAAGCAAGGTCAATATTTTTCAAGTTTAATATTTCCTTTACTTTTAATAAATAACAGAGGTCAAGGTAAAACTTAAATCTTTTGTTTTGACATGATCATATTAAAGTGTCATGTAAATTGCAGTTCATGTGTGGTTGGTGACATGGACATTTAATGCAAGCCACTTCTGTATGCATGACTCTGTTCTTGCAGCTGAATTACATACAAAGCTGGAACTACTGAAAATTACCTTGCAGTTTCATACCTGATTGTCCTCTGACATCATCCCTGTCAACGAAGAAAGAGACACAATCCTGAACTACCAGCCCTGGATGATCTTGTTCCTCATTTGATATAAATTGCCTCCTTTTCTTCTAGTAACTAGGATGTTAATTTATGCACATTCAACTAAGCCCTTCCCTTAAAGTTCAAGTCAAGTGAAAGTGGTTTGACTACTGAACTCAGTATCCAAATTCCACTTCCAGTTACTGGATTTATAGTGTATTCTTCTGGGACTGGAGTCCTAGAAACCCCATTCTTTCACAGCTGGATTTCCACAGTTTTCCAGCAGACTTTGTTGAAGTTGACTTGCCATTTTCATCGGTCACGGGCTGTTATCTGCTATTGGTCCCTGTTTTGATTGCAGATGTAGACCCTATAAATATTTCTGGTTTCTTGGATATGATAATTCCCATTCTATCTTAGTGACAAACAATGAGAGCAGTTTCCATCAGACTCTCATCTCTGCCTTTGCCTCCTTTTCCACTTCTATTTGCCTTAATTCATATTATTTGTATCTCTGGCCAGGACAAAATTTCTCCTAAACAGTCTTGCTGTCTTTTCTTGCATTCCAATCTATAACCTGTTATATTTAAAAATTAATATAAATTGCATCAGAATTGCAAAAACCATAAGTGTGATGTACTATGAATTATTATAAGGTGAACATACCCCAAAACCACTACTCAGGTCCAACAAACAGCACATCAAAAGCAACCCATAAGCCCTTTTGTAATCACTTTTTGCTCCTTCATCCCCAGTGGTGATCATTATTCTGATCCCTAACCCTCTTACGGCTCAGGAAGAAGTAGAATTTTCAAACTTCCCTGGGGTCTGTAGACTTCCCGAATAGCATTGTCCTCCCTCAGATTTTTTGTCCTTAAGCTTCCCTGTTGGGCTCCAATGTCCTCTCCGGTAGATGGCTCCTCTCACGGCAAAGGAATTTGCTTTCACTCTCTCTCAAGATAACTCAGTAGTGACTTCGGACTCATCTGCAACCAGGCGCTCCTGTAACGCCCTGTTATTGAACTGCAAACAAATAGAAGCACATAGAATGTAGTATCTGTACTCAGCTTCTCATGCTCAACTTCACATCTGAGAGGTTCATCCTTTATTCTTTTTTCTTTCTTACATTTAGCCACAGGGAATTCAGTGCCTTATTATGACAGGATTTCATTTTATGACTATAACACAAAGTATCTATTGTATCATTGATTAACATTTGAATTATTTCCAACTCAGGCTTTTACAAATAATGGCTGCTATAAATGTCCATGTATATATTGTCAGTATTTGTGTGTATACATCTCTGGGGGTTATGATTAGGTGTGAAAGATTTTGTCATGGGGTCTAAATGTTTCACTATAATAATTGACACCAAGCAATTGTGCAACATGGTTGTGCCAAATGTACTCCCACAAGAAGTATATGAGAATTACCACCTGCTCTCAAACACTTGGTCTTGTTGGTCTTTTAAATTTTAGCCATTATAGTGGGTGTATAGTAGTAGTGTTTCATTATGGTTTTAATTTTCATTTCTCTGTTGACTAGTGAGGCTGAGCAGTTTTTAAAATGTTAAGTGGCCATCTTCATTGGAATCTTCTTTTATGAAGAGAATCTGGCTTAAGTCTCTTGTTTATTTTTCTTTGGGGTCTGGTAATGGTTTTAAATTGTGGCCACAGATTCCTTGGTAATCCTCCTATTGGAAGATATCCCCTCCTCTTGAATCTGTATGGGCTGGTAATTTCTTAATAAGAGAATAGTGAAGGAGTAATGCTATGTGGTTTCTGAGTCTAGATCATAAAAGGTCATTCATCTCCCACATCATTCACTGGAAAACCTGCTTTTGGAGCCCTAAGCAACAAGGTATGTTGTTACCAGACCAAAGGGGTGCATCAAAGCCCAATAAGACATGAACAAGAACTTGTAGCAAAGAAAGGGCTTATTTCAAGAAGAGGCCCCCACCCAAAGACAGGTGAGCTAATAACACTCAAAGACTTGGCTCCCCATGGCTCCCAGGGGATGAGCTATATAGGGGAAAAGTCATTCATCTTGGTGACCAAGGGAGTTGAATTGTGGTCTCTACTGACTGGTCGGTGCTGGGGTAAGATGTAGCTGATCGGTGCATCTGGTCCTGATATCAGCAATGGCTTGGCTTCGTCTGGTCACTGAAGTCATTCTGCAGTTGAAACACAACTGAAGCCTGGATATTAATATTTCTAGTTTGACTAAAACTCTGTTTCTGTGGTCTACAGACCCGAGGCTTTGTTCCTAAGATGATTTGATGCTCACCAGAACCTCAAGTCCTTAGAGCTTATTGATTAAGGGAGTGGTCCTACAAGAGAAGAAGGCGAACCAGGGTGCTAGATGAAGCCCTTCTGAAGCAAAAGGAAAGAAAGGAGTGAAGGTCATATTAAAGATAGGCTGTTTCTATGCAGTTACAGCAATGCCTACCGACCCTGAGACTATAGTCCTAAGAGGCCCCATGTAAGCGCTGCTGTCAGCCACTGAGCCCACTCTCCCAGTCGCTCTCAGGGAGGCACCAGAGGTGCGAGTAAAGCTGCTCTCGAAACCCCACCCCCTTCTCCAGCTGAAACCATTGAATGCCTTCCATTGACACCACTTGAAACAGAGGAATCATCTAGCCAAGGCCTGCCTAAATGCCTGATTCATGAAAGCATGATGTGTAATAAAATGGTTATTATTTTAGTCCATTAAGTTTTATGTTCATTTTTCATGCAGCAATAGAAAACTGAAACAGAATTTGTCACGTGAAAGTGGGATGCTGTCAGAATAAAACCAAACATGTGGCTTTGGATGTGGAGATGGCCAGCTGCCTGAAGAGGCTATTGGTTAAAGCCTCAAGAGAAAATGAGGAAACGGTTATTGGAGCTAAAAGACAGGGGACCCTGGGTCTGTGCAAAGTGTGGCAACACTGTTGCTTGTGACGACATGAAAAATAGGAGAAGTACCTAATCAACTCAATGATCCAGCTGAGGCGCCTTCTGGGCAGAGTGTCGAACATGCCGCCTGGCCTCTTGCCTCCTGTAATAAAACCAATGACGAGACAGCTATAGATGAACAAACTAAAGAATGAACTCTTCCTTTTTTTTTTTGGTAGAATTTGAAGGAAATATAAAAGCCAGAATAGTCTTTACGTTCAGCAAAAGAACTCTAAAAAGACTGCTTCCTTGCAAAGATCAAATCCTGGGCATGGCCAGTGAACCAACACCTCAGGGGAATCCAGGTGCTACTGTCTTTGTTAAAACCTCAGGAAGGTTTAAGCTAGAGCCTCAAATACCTTCTCATTTAAACAAACAAACAAAAAATCCTCTAAGAATGTCAGGAGTGTGCTTAAAACCCTCTCTGCTGGACTATAGTACTTCTAAAGGTATTGTTCTAAATATATTGTCACAATAAGCCCTGGGTAGAGAGGGTTTCATTGTGAGCAAAGCTTTTGTCTAAAAATTAGCTTATAAATTGATGTATTAGCAACTCAAAGGAAACTTAATAGCTTGAACTGGGGAGAATTGACACAGTATAAAATAAAAGAGGAATTTGAACCCCAAGGTTTCGGGACTGGGAGCAGGCTGAGAACTACTCAGCTGCAAACCTACTCTACTCTGTATACAAAAAGGATGACTCCCAATGAAGAATCCAGACCCTGGAGGGCAGAGCTAAAAGCTGTGGAGAATTCTTCTCAGGGAGGGGCTCTGGGCCCTGAGCAAGGAACTGGCAATGGCGATATACGGGGTGGGAAAAATTAGGTTTACATTTGTTCATATGGAAAATAATACAATAATTAATAAATAATACAAGAATAAACTCTGTTTTGTGTACTCACGACTGTACATACAGCAATTAGAGAGAGATTGACAGTAGTATCAGACAGATCTTAGACATCCCGTAGGCTCTTCCTCACCTGCCTCCAGCCCCCCTAGTACTTCATATTGTTTCTGCTACCTACATGGGGGCTGGCTTCCCGGAGGTAAAATCTGAGGACAATCAGGCAAATGCCTAGAATTTCTGGGTTCTCCTATTGTTTCCTGAAAAGAAAAATGAACCACTTGTAAAAGAATTGGAAAGGAAGAAGTAAAACTGTCATCATTTGCAGTGAACATGGTTAGATATGTGGAAAATCTGCAGGTTCATTTTACCAAACAGAGAATTTTATGGAAATGTCATCATGCAGTGTGTAACCTTTTGTGTAAGATTTTTTTACCCAGAATAATGTTTTTGAGATTAATTCATGTTGTTGCATGTATCATTAGTTTATTTCTTTTTGTTTCCCAGTTTGTTGTATGAATATATATTATGGTCTGTTTATCATTCTGCTGTTGATAAACATCTGGGCTGTTTCTAACTTCCGGCCACTATGAATAAAGTGGTTGTGGACATTCTCACAGAACCCCTTGTATGAGCATGCAGTTTTATTTAATTGAAGTAAATGGCACAGAAGTGGAATTCTGGGCGATAGTGTAGGTATATGTTCAGTTTTATAAGCCAGATTTTTTTTTGAGATTGTATATATCGTCTGATATTCCCACAAGCAATATATGAAAGTTTTAGTTGATGTCAACATTTAATGTCAGTCTGTCTAGTGTGAGCAACTCTAATGGGCATGTATAACATCTCATTGTGACTTCAGTTTGCATTTATTTTATGATTATTGATGATAGCACTCTTCATATGTTTTCATATGTCTAGTGAGAATTTGAATGTGTTTCTTTGTAAAATGTCTGTATCTTATTGTCTTCTTTGTCTTATTATTATGTTGTAGGGGTACTTTATTATAATCTGAAAATCCATCCTTTGTCAGAGTCTTTGGCTGGCTTATTCATTTCTTAGCAAGTCTAATTTGCCGATGTTTTCAGTTATGATTATTGTCTAAGAAAACTTTGCCTATCCCAAATACATGGCGGTCTCCTTGTTTTCCTCTGAAAATGTTGTGGGAATATTTCCCTACATGTAATTTGTCATTTTTTTTCCTGGCAACTCTCAGGATTTCTCTCACTGAATTTGGGTGTCCATGTTTTGACTAGACTGTGCCTGAGGTTTCCTTTTTATGTGTCCTGCTTGGCGCTTCCTAGGTTTCTTGACTTTATAACTTATAACTTCCAATAGAGAAAATTTCAAATATTATTTATTTGAATACTTTTTTCTTCCCCTTTCTCTTTTTCCTCTCTTCTTAGACTCTGATTGCTCATATAACAGACCCTTTGGTGTTGTTCCATAGGTCTCTGCAGCTCTGATACTATTTTTTGGTATCTTTTCTCTATCTTTGTGCTTCAGATTGGATAGTTCCTATTGTTTTCTCTTCACGCCTCCTACCTCTTTCCTCTGTTATCTCCATTCTGCTGTTACGTGCATCCCATGCATTTATATTCCAGATATCGTACCTTTCGGTTCTATAATTTTCCTCTCTACTAAAGCTTTGTAGGCAGGTGTCAAGAGGACCTCCCTGAGGGGATATGTCCTTTGCCATGTGAGATAGCCAAGAACTGTCTGACTCTCACTTGGAGGAATCTGAGGCTGAGAAGCTATATGCAGATGGCCACATTGTAAGCATGCTCCAGTCTCATAAACAGAGAGGCTGTGACACATTATTTCCCTTGGTCTAGGTAATGTCTTCCTGCAAGGCTCAGATTCACCTTAAGAAAGATTCTAAGAGAATCTTATGGAAGCCATGTAATCCCAGTCCGGTAATGAGCTCATGGGAGCCCAGAGGGTAACGAGGAAGTCGTTGACAGCCAGCAGGAGTAAAGGCAGTGTCAGGTCAATGGAACTAGGATAGGCCTCTGACCTCAGCAGGGAGTCTCTAAGAAATCTCCAAAGGGGGCCCATGAAAGAAAGAGATCTACCTCTGAGCTCAGTCTAGAATCACCCCAAACATCTGCTCAAACCAGAATTGGAGTAAGAAAAGAAATAGAATTAAACCAAGTCCTCCTCCTCCTCTGTAAGCATCCAGCATGGTGTCAGTCAGAGCTGGACAAGAGGAGAGCATCATTGGATCAGATGGGGATTTTTATACTGTGTGGGAATGGGGACATGTGATGGATAGACAGGAAGAGACTTTATTGTCATCTGACAATGATCAGATGTGCTTTGGGGTTCATCTAATATTTCATTTCAGAGCTCAGGAAAGAAAAATGAATGTCACAAAGCAAATACAAAAATACAAAATAGAATAAGGTTGGTGTCAGCCTGCATATATACTTATACACATACATGCACGTATTCCATAGCGTTGTTGGGTTACTTCTACCATTTCTACCAAATTATGTCCGTTTATAGTTACCTATCAATTATGTACCTTCACATTATGTTTCTGCACACATGCATAGTATATTATTTATATACATATATATGACACTGAAATATTGGCAGGGACATATAAGATAATTTTTGTTTTGTTTTTCTAGTTTTCTACAATTAAATGTTTTGTTTACATCAGGACAAAAGCAATACAAAAATTGTAAGTGGTATATTGGTGAGTATTTTTTTGTTAATCAAGTATCCTAGATATTCTAATTGGATCCCCAGAGATGATATCATTTTCAAAGTTTTCATTTTCATGATTGGAGACTTTGGAGAGACCAAGTATTTTATCATTTGATATTTGAAACAAATCACATTTTAGTTCCCTTGATTAAGTAATGGACTTGAGAATTGACAGATGCTTTCATAGAATTCTTCTTAGAGACTTTATCTTCATTTCTGCTTTCTAGTCTTTAGATCCTGTCCTGAGGTTCGGACCTCAGAGTTGTAACATTCCTCACACAGGAGAAGTAACCCTTTTTCCCTGACACCCTCTGTGCATGTGCGTGCTTGTCACTGGATCTTGTGCCGCGCTTTTTTCTTCTCTCCTCCTCTCTGGATATCACTTGCAACATTTTAGTGCCCTCTCCAGTTTTTATGTTTGTGAGACTGACACTTCGCAGTATACTTTTCAGGTCCTGGTAAAACCGTGCGCTCTGTTTCTTCCTCTTTATTTGTATTTTGTCCTTTTACCACTGGCTATGTGAACTGTTTTTTCCCCTTAGATTTTACGCTGCCTTCAAGATAATTATTTAACTTTAACATGTATTTTGTTTTGTCATTGAATTTTCTTTCAATCATTTTCTCATACCTTTTACAGAAAACCTTTAAAGATACAAGTAGTTACTGTACTATCCCGCTCATGGTAATAGCTCTCGTATGATTCTAGATCTAAATCTAAATGGAGGTGTGAAGATCTTCCACTTTTTTTTTCCTTACAAATTCTTTAATACACCTAATATGTGAGTCACTGCCCTTTTCTACTTGTATCTTCCCTGGTTTTTTGTTTGTTATGGTTGACATTCAAGAAGCTATAATATTTAATGAACAGGTAGCAAAAACAAGGCCCACGGGTTGAATCCAGTCCTCCACCTTATTTTATCCGGCCTGGCGCCCTGTTTCCACCCAGTGGCAACACTGAGCTCCTTGCCCCTAGCTAAGGAGTAGTTACATTTACACAGTCCTAAAATTACATTCGGCCCTTTGAGGCAACCATGAGACTGATGTGGCCTGCTCATGGGAAAATGAGTTTGACACCCCTGATTTAATGTATGCAATGTGACGAGTTTGGAGATAAGTATACAGGAGTGGAAACCATCACCAGAATCTATGCTATAAACATATCCATTTCCTGCAAAAATTTCCACTCACCCTTCATACAGCTACTATTAGTGTTCCTTCTTTTCTTTTCCCTCCTCCACCTTCTCTTCCTCCTCCCTATTATTATTGCTATTAGAACACTTAATATAAGAATCACCATCTTAGAACAATTTTAAGTATATGATACAAAATTATTAACTGCAGTCTCTGTACAGGAGATCTCTGGGATGTACTCATCTTGCTCAACTGAAACTTGGACCAATACCTTCCTATCCTCCCTGACTCCAGCCCCTGGGACTGTCACTCTGCTCTCTTCTTCCATGACTTTGCATATTTCATTATTCCTCATACAAATGGTGTCACATAATATTTGTCTTTTTTGTCTGGTTTGTTACACTTAGCATAATGTCCTATAGGTTCATTCATGTTGTCACAAATGCTAAGACATCTTGGATCTTTATTTGAAGTGTCCTATAGAATTCCTTTATATTATACTGTTACAAATCGGACTTAATGTAAATATTGACTTGATTCAACCACCATTGTTGCTTTGTATAGGAGACTGTTCTGGGTGGCGTGGGCCCAAACAGGACCCACGCCCATGGATAGGTTCTCCCATGGGGAATCAGGCCTGCATTGTACCTAGACTGCTATGAGACGTGCTTTTGTTGGGGCTCCCTCCCCCTGAATTGAGGCAGCAAGTGCCTACTATAACTTCCTAAAGTCTGTGCTAAACCTCTCCAGAATGGAGCGTAACTGGTTCAACCATTTTTCTCTTTGCATTTGCAAATGTCCTTCTTTTGTGATGTGATTAGCGGCATCAGTCTCCTTTGTTTTCTGTAAAAGGTAACCACCTAAGGCTAACCCATGCATAGTAAATGAAGACCATGAGGCTTTTTCTCTTCTTGAGAGAAAAGCCAGGCTGACCCTTTTCCCCCACAGGACTCAGTAGTCTGTGTGAATTTCTTGTGCCTCATCCACAATGTGGTGGACCCCAAGAGCCGGAGTCCGCATGAGCTTTGTTACATAAAATTTCACTAAACCCTAGAAAACTGCAGGCAAAAAAGAGGGAAGTACCTTTACCAAAAGGGTTAAAATCAAGCTGATTGCTCTGAGTGGCATGGCTCAGTTGGCTGGGTATCATCCTGCAAATCCAAATGTCTTTGGTTCAATTCCCCATCAGGGTATATGCCTGTGTTGTTGGTTCGGTCCCTGGTCAGGGCACATACGAGAGACAACCAATTGATATTTCTCTCTCACACTGATATTTCTTTCCCTTTCTTCTTCCCTTCTCCTCTGTCTATCAATAAATAAATAAATAAATAAATAAAAATCCAGTTGATTAATTTGACATTACTTAAATTTACTACTAATTACACATGAACTGCTGAGGGGGAAAAATCAACTCTTGATTTCTTTTTCTAAATCCTGTGGTAACACTATGAATAGAGATCAGTATAATAAATTTCCTAAACCTAACTACCATGCTCAAAGAATAATTAAGGATTTTTTTAAAGTCACATTTTCAAACCTACAATTTAGGACTGAACTCATAGAATATTCCAGTTCCCAGAATCTATCTGCAAGAGCTATGGGCATTCCTTGATGAAGGTTTCAGTAAATTTATTCCTTTCTTCTGGAGAGAGGTCCAGAGATCAGATACTCTCTTTATAAATTAAGTCCTGCGTTTCGTTGATAAAATACCCAGTCAGTCAAGGATCAAGTGCTAATAGGCAGAACTGGATCACCCAGGAATGAGAGATGTACTTGTGTAAAGACATACCACCTCCCTTAGAATTCTCAGATATTTAAACTTTCCCTGAATCTCAATTCCCCTTTAGCTATGTGAAAATCAATGTTATTTATATGATTAGAGATAACCGTAATTGCAGTTATTATCATATAAAACCTAGCAAAGCCACTAATTTGTAATCTGCCTCTATTATGTCTGAAGCAGGATAACATGTCTTTTATCTGAGTGAATTATATTAGTGAGGGAATTTACATCTGGAAATATAGGATAGATAAAACAATCATTTCTATTGATGTCAGTCTCTCGCTGTCCATGTTATTTAAAAAAGATAAACATTTCTCCCCTGGATACACATATGTAGTAAACGTATCTCCTGTCCTTTTGAACAGAGTCAAAAATTAGGAGAAAAACTTGTCTGTAGGTAGCACTGAATATATGTGTTCCCAAAACATATAAAGTGGAAGAAAATATGTAAATAACTAGGACTCCCATAATTTGTCAATCTTTTCCATAATAGGCTTTCAGTGTATATCAGGGAACAGAACAGTTCTTTTTTTAAAATGCATTGTTTTCAAATGCATTTTTAAGGTCTTTTCCTATTCTTTTGGATGTACTAAAAGGCCCTGCTTCAACTCAAAAGTTGAAGACTTTATTTCTGTTCAGAATTCTCAATATAAATGTTTACAACAAAGGTAATCTGTTGTTAACTCTCATCCAGAACCATGCAAGGACCTTGAAACAATTGAACACAAGCCACAGTGTCCTTTCTCACCTAATCTTTTATAAGGTGATGCTTTAATTCTATCTTAATTCGTTAACACTAAATGTTAAAATTTTAAGCATTTAATATTATCAACATGATTAGTTTCTTCTTAGCTCAAGTTTTCTTCCTCCATCTCACACCTTCTTTTGTGATCCTTTTCTTCCTGGAAATGAGTTGGTGCTCATTTAACCGCAGAATGCTCAGTGCGTATCACTAATGCTCTCATTTGTTTAGTCTTGAAAGCTTTGTTCGTGTAGAAGTGTAGATCAGCCACTTTCTTTTAGCACTTTGAAGCCCGTTCTCTCTTCTGGTTCTGATGTTATGGAGATAGCACTTCTAGTCTAATAGTCTTCCCTTGAAAAGTGTCTGTCTTTTTCCTGGCCTCCTTACAATTGCCTTTGTGTTTTGGTCACTCTGTCTTTTCACTATAATGTGCCTGGTATAAATTCTTCCATTTATTATTCTTACAGTTGATGCTTTTCATCAAGTTGAGAAAATTATGGTTTTCTTTTGTAATACTGTATCTTTCCAGCCTCTCTGCTCTCTTTTAATGGTATGCCAATGAGATACATGTCATGTCTTTTCACTCTATTTTCCTTATCTTACCAGGTTTTTTAAATATTTCCATCTGTTTTTCTCTCTGTGCTGCATTCTGCTTAAATTTTTTTAAAATTTTCTACTACTTTGTTTAGTTTCCTTTTGGCTGTGTCTAATCTGTTCTTTATCCCACCTACTGAGTTTTGAATTTCAGTTATTCATCTTTTTTATTTATGAAAAATTTTTTTTGGTCTTTTTAGAATATGCCTAGCTATTTGTACTGTCTCTTATTTCTTTATCATTTTGATACTGTCTTTTATTATCTTAAATACATTCAATATGCTTAGTTCATATCCTCTCTAATATCATTATCTGCAATCTTTGTGGGTCTGATTTGCTGCCTGTTATTTTTGCTAACTCTCCCTCATGTGGCTTGTTACCTGACTTACTCTGTGATTTTTCTTTACGGTGATTCTGTTTCACAGGAATTCTTTGCAGATTGGATTTAAAAGATTCTGGTAGGGAGGATCTAGTTGTGCTTCTGGCAACTGTCTGAACATGCTACTTTCCAGGAATTTTCAGGCCATACGAGTAATGTGAATTTGGGGCCCAAATTCTCAGAAATATGAGTTTATGATTAGCAATTTTCAGGGGATTTAAAAACATATTTTCTTCTGTACTGAGAGCCACAACTGGGACATGCACAGTCCTTGATGCCCTTGTGAACTACAGGCTTTTCTCTGACTCACTCAGTGTTGGTGTTTCCCAGACAGCCATGGACAGCTTCAGAGGTCCACCTCCTGTCATGCCCACACAAAGAGACTTCCCCGGGGCTGGGGAGTGCACAGTGTTTGCAGTCATATGTGATGGTCTTGACATCACCATTTGGGTGTCTCAGCTTTAAATGAGTATGTGACCTAACTACAGCTCACCTTGCTTGAGCCAAGCTTGGTTTTCTTTGTTTGTTTGTTTATGTTTTTCCTCCAATTACTTTCTCTATTAAAGAACAAGTTCTACTAAGTCACCAGGAATGAGCAGATAGATCTCTATAACAAACTCTAACTTTAGTTTTAGTAGTGATCTATATTTCAGAAAATTTACTTATTATTGTTTTTTAACTATCCCCACTCTCTCCTGCAAGCCAAGCAGTGCATTGTAAAAGATTTTTAAGAATAGTCTATATGGGCCCAGTGGATTGAGTGCTGGCCTGCAAACCAAAAGGTCACCAGTTCAATTCCTAGTTAGGGCACATGCCTGGGTTGTGGGCCAGGTCCCCAGTAGGGGGAGCACAAGAGGCAACCCAACGTTGATGTTTCTCTCCCTCTCTTTCTCCTTCCCTTCCCCTCTCTAAAATTGAATAAGTAAAATCTTAAAAAAAAAAAAAAGAAATTGCAATATAAAAAAAGAACAGTCTATATGGTATCGTTATATGTTTTGAACTGGAAGAGGTTATCTGGCCCTGTGGTCTATCATATTATCAAAAACAAAACCTATAGGACCAACTCTGAAAGCACAAGTCTAGTCAGTTACTGCTGCTGTTAAAACCACTCCCGTAGTAGGGAATCTTTACTAGCTGTGGTTCCAGAGTAAAAGCTCTGGTTATCACCAGAAAAAATAGGCCCTTTGGGAGTCACAAGAAAAGAATTTCAAAGTGCACATACCTAGGAGAAGTTTAAGTATAGTGGCAAGATTTATTGGGGTGAAAAGAAATAATATGTCCTTGGGGATATACAGGGTGAGCAGGTGCTTGTAGCAACTGCTCTGAGGACCTTGTTAATCCTCTGTGTAATTTTTTTGGTTTTGGGGAACAAGCAGGCTGTCTTTCAAACTGTCCGACCTGTTTCCTGGGTCTTCCCAGGGCTGTGCTGGGCCCTCCTCCTAACCAGTTCCTTCCCTGTGTCTTCCAGGGTTTTGTGTGCTGATCCTATTGGATCCCTTTCCCAGACTTTCCCAGGTTAGGCTCCTCCCCTTTATGGTTGCCATTTTGGCTCCTACTGCTCATGCTCCAAAGTTCTGCTTCACTGTCTGGCTGGTACAGCGTGTGCACTTACCTCCCCCTCCCCACCATCTTGGCTTCTATTGCACAGGCATCTAGCAGATAAATTTCCCCGGCTGTTTTTCCTTCACCCCTGGGGACAGCTGGTTGTTCCCCAGGGAGATTCTAAAGTGGTCTTTCCTGCCTGCTCAGGGGATTAAGTCCCTTTGGTGGAGAATGTGGCTGTCCGCTGGGTTGTCTAGGAAGCTGCCCCTTCCTAGCTAATCAAACTTAATGTCTGAGTCCCTTTGGTCCCTTCCTTTGTTAGTAACTACCTATCCACCTACAGCACAGTGGTGGCTGTGGTCTTCTGGGCTCTCGTGGCTGTATTTCACCATGGAATGTACACAGTCCAGGGGTGCCCAGGATGGCTGTGAATACACCCCAATAGAAAACCATAAGTTTACTTAAAATGTTATGAGATTTTTTTTTATTATGTGTCATAATGTATTTAATGCATGGCCTAAGGCAACTTTTCTTCTTCCAGTGTGGCCCAGAGATGCCAAAAGGTTAGACGCCCCTGGCAGACTCTGATAATGACTAGACTTGGGAAAGATGTAACAGGAGGAAGGATGTACTTTTAAGGTGTCTGCCTTTTAAGGCTGATCAGTTGACTCTGATCAGTTGCGCATTTTCAGTTTCCCCTTGTCAGGCACAATGTTATTTCATATTACTACAATAATTTTTGCTTACTACTTTATATGCTATGATCTTATAATCAGGAGCCCATCAATAACAATTGGCTGCTTTTTTTCCTTATGTAGAATGACTGATTCTTTTCACAACTTCACAAAGGTATAGGAGAAATGAAGGATCAATTATTAAATGCTTTCTAGGTACTACTCATGTTTTTTTATTCTTGTTTTATGTATAATAATGACAACAATTGTAATACAAGTTTACATTTATTGAGAGTTTACTGTACATCAGGCATAGCTCTAAATGTTTCATATTTATCAAATTGTATAATACAATGGTTCTGTGAAAATGATTTCTATCCCTATTTTATATATAAAAAATAACCCAAGAGAAGTTAATTTTCTAAGTTCACACAGTCAGTGAGTGACAGGTTATGGTTTAAACTCAGGTCTTCCCAAACCCAGACTTTATGTCCTTTCTATGTGAGGCAAATAAGCTACTCTCCTGCAATCATATTGGACATTGGGGGAGTTACCATTTTGTTTAATAAAATGACAAGCAAGCATTTCAGTGATGCTAAATAGTCAGTACAACTTATGAGCACAAGATAGGATGTTTGTAACAACTGAAAAAAATCTAAAGCTTTGGCCTTTCATAGAGCATTTAATTCTGGTGGTGTTGCCTGTCCTGTATATTTACATCAATTGCAGATGAACTAATAACTTTCAAATTAGTCGCTCCAGGGTTCTATTTACACTTTTAATAGAGAAAATATCAGAGGATCATAAAGCCTAAGTTAAATTCAAAAGAATTTTCTAGAGAAATAAGTGATCAGAGCAACAGAATATATCCCAATGCTCTATCTATCATTAAAGAGTTAATTAAATGTATTAAGCAGAATGTAGTGTCAATTTGCTCTAATTAAGAAAAATTTTGAGAGAAATTATTAAGACCAGACTTAAATGAAGAAGGCTTGGTTGGCATAATCTGCAGGAGACTTGTTTGGCCACCAAGGACTCCTGGCTAATAAACTCTGACTTGTTTAAAGTCCCTCTGAGAGGGAGTATTTAGTCTACAATTGGCTTGCTAATGAGCACTGTCAAAATGTAGATTGGTCTCAGGTGCTGTACTCTAAAACAAGCAGAAAGTTTTCCTTTTAAGTCAACTTCTTGAACAGAGCTTGGTATGCAATTGTTCCCTTTTACCTTAGCCAAAAATCACAACATTTGTGTCATTTCTCAGGACGAGGCACGAAGAATATTTATTGTGAGATGAGATGATGTGTAATCTTGAGGGCATCAGCCATTTCCCCTTAATGGCTCTCCCTGTCAAATGGATTATAAATTGGTAAAAGTTAATATGATGATATTTTAATAGAGTTAAAGTACATTGGTATATTCTTTCAGACAAGCGAAACAAATATTTTAGACATTCAACCATGTGTATTTAACTGTTAAAATGCTATAGACAGAAAAGCCACTAAGAAGAGGCTCCCTCTAGGATGTCATACTGTCGTTTTAACCACATAAACAAATCAAAAAGCCTCGGTGCTCTGTAGTTTTTCACCAACATCCTCTTTATAAGCAAGTTCTGAGAGAATTTACAACAATTATTTGAAAGCTCTAACACTTTCACAGAAGCATAAGTCTATGGCCACTTTATTATATTGTTAAACAAAATCTCTATTGTCATTTACAGGATATTCCAAGGTAGATGCCAATCAATTTATCCTAAAACACCATCTCTGCAGTGTTATATACTTAAGTTAGGCTGCTAGGGACTGAGTTTTTCAAGCTGAAAGACACCCTTTAGTATAATAGAATTGTCAACAATTTAAAATTGTGTTTTGCCTTGTGCTAATCAGAAGCTGCCTACCATTGAGTATTGATCAGTAAATTAAAATCCATTATCTCTATTGTGTGCTTTCTTGGTTTGCTGAAACCTTACTATTGTTCAAGTGTTTGGGACATCAATAATAATATTTTAAAAAATAGGTATCAAGTAAATTAGAATACTTAGACTATACACCCCCATATACATGTACATACATACACTAATTTACGTTTTGGCTTCTGTTATTATGGAGTCACATTGGATGTGAATTGCTGGTCCAACTATAACATCACTCCTTCATCTGATGTTTAGTATTTTCATTTTGTTTAAGTAGAGAACCAGTTTGAAAGGTTATATTAATAGAGATGATTGGCTGTGCAAAACTAGAAAATTCAGAGGCTCTGGAGATGAACTTCTATACATCTAAGCAATGTCCTCATTCTTCTCTTCAGCTCTTGCCCATTGCCTTTTAACTCAACTCAGATGTGCTTTTTTGCTGTGAAGCCTTTACTTATTTATCCCACCTGCTTCCAATCTCCACACGCAGCTCTCACAAATCCACTATATTATATTCTACTTAGAGATCATTACTTTATATTATTTTAAAATTATTCATTTGTGTATATCTTCTCTGCAGCAAGACTGAAAGTGTACCAGACAGTAGGTCCCTTATGATCATGATTCAAGCTATCTCCGATGACTTCTCAAGGAGAGGTCCCAGGTAGGAGAACGTATTGGGCTGGATTGCTTGGGATTGTTTGGGACAAACAGTCCCAAAATTTCAGCAACTTACTGGGACAGTTTTATTTCTCAGTCACATAATGCCCACGGCAGGGGCAGAGAGTCTGCTCCATGCCATCTTCAGCACTAGGTGCAGGGTGAGGAATAACCATTAATCCATGACATTTCCAGTCTCATGGCAGAGGAAGAAAAATAACCTTGTCAAAACATATCACTTCTACACTCTATTGGTCAAAGCAAGTTATACAGCCATTCCCGAGTTCACCTGAGTGTGGACGTTTACTTTCCCCACATGGAAGAGCCAAAGCAAGTCTTACGGCCAGCCCAAACTCAGTGGGGAGGGGCATATACCCCTTTCTCAGGGAGAGGTAACAACTCCTTTGAAAAATAATGCAGTCTGTCATATGGAAAGGCAATCAAACATATTAGCATAACTTTCACTGGTTGTGCTATATGGTTGTATCTACTTGATATCCCATTTTCACAATTGTTTCCTGAATCTGGAGTCCTAACAACCTCTCCCCCTTCTCCTGCCTCATAGCCTAGTGTTATTTCCATGGTTTCTTCTTCACTGGTACTTGTCAGAAAAAGACTATATAATGGATACATGGTTAACTGTTATTATTTAATAAGATAGCTACAATAATATGCTGCATCAGTTCCCTCTAAATCGAAATTTACCAAGCACTGCCCTAAGTGCACAGGGGACACACAAGAAAACTGGACTTGGTACCTGACCTTAGCAGCTGATAAACTGCTGGGGAAGTTAAAATGCAAATAGCTATGATTCAGAGTAGAATGTGGTGCCTGCTTTAAAAGAAATACAAAATGTCATAACCAGGAGGAATCACTCATACACACACATAAAACTGGAACCACTGAATTCCACCAATGTTCTTCATTTCCGGCTCTAAACTCAAATGAACTGCCATCCATCTTTATTTGTCCTCCTCCTCTCCTAGACCGCTCTTTCCACCAAGACTCTTCATTCCCTTCCTTCCTTCCTCTCCAGAGTCAGACCCATACATTTTCCCTTCTCTCCCACAGCTTCCCTCTTCACTTGTCCACTACTGTGTTTTCTTGAACTTACCACTTTTACCCATTTTCTCCCCCATCAAAAACACCTCTTTCTCTGAATGTATCTGTATTTTCCTTTTAGTTCTCAAGCTTCTGGAGATGGAAATCTTGACTTACTACCCAGGTTTTCTCATTTCCCATTCACAGCTCAAACCACTGCAGTCTGCCTCTGCCATCCGCCTTTCACGGCTGTGCCTCTTTAGAGCTGAATCCCATTGTTTGTATGACCCATCTTCACTATCTAAAGCTCCTGACCACTCCCTGTATCTTTGGGCAATCTTTTCTTTTAGCTTCTCAGACATTTCCTCTAGTTGCTGTGAACATCTTCCCTTAAACAAGTTCCTATGCCTTCAAATATTATTTTCATGTTGATGAGTCTTATGGACCCTTATTTCTATGCAACACATGGACATCTTGCACATAATTAAAACATAATAGGTTGAAAAATGACCCAAACATATTCCTTCTCTGGCATTCTCTAATTTGATCAATGGACTTATCATGCCTTCCAATCAAGAAACCCAAAAGTCTTAGTAGACTTTTCTACCTTCATACCTTCATGTGACTAAAGAGCAACTGTTCTCTTTTCATTTTACTAAAACATGTCTGTTAGTTCTTCCTGGTCTTCTCTGTTCCTTGCACTGTAATATCCACAGTAATTAGTAACATCAGACATATAGTAGATCCTGCATAAATATTTGTTGACTAGACTATTTATGGCCTTTGGATGTAGTTTCCTTCACATGGAATGTTTTTTCTTTGTTCTACTTATAGAAATAGCTCAAATCACACTGGCTTATAAAATGTTCCTTGCGTCTCTGAAGAGATGCTCCTCTGTGTCCCCACAGTATTTTGTTAATACCTTTATTACAGGGAAGAATGGAAAACCACTTATGTTCTATCAATATTATTCTCAGTTTTAATATTTCTTTTGCTCCAGTAGACATTTCTATTTCTTGAGGATAGGCATCAAGTGCTATTTATTCTGGGTATCCTTGCTATCTTTACAGCACTTGGATGAATTAGTGCATGGATGGATGTTTGGAACAGGTGTGAGTTTACTAAAAGCTTCACATGGAAAACAGCATTTAAACAGGGACTTAGGAGTGCATTCTATTTGGGTACGATGAGAATAGCATTCTGATTAAACTGAAGGTACAGCTTATTCTCTAAGATTACCCAGTAGGTCAACTCAGCTAAAATACGATGGCATTTTGGAAGGAGGAGTCATAGGATGTATTTTGGAGGGTAGATCATAGACAAATATGGGGAACCTTGATAACAGACAAGTATATTTATCCTGTTTTTTTTTCTCTCTGGGCCAAGGAGACAGTTATTCAAATTTATAACTTTAGGAAGATTATTCTGATGTCAGTATATATTATGGAATGGAATGTAGGGTACAAAAACTATTAGAAAGATACTGCAACAGTCCAGAAGGAATAAATGTGTAAACGAGAACTATAAATAAAAGAGAGAACGGAAGCAGACACATTGTAAAGTTACCATCCAAATGTGGCTGCTAGAGTTGAAGGGAAAGAGAAGAACTGAGGTTTCAAACCTCAGTGACAGAAGGGACCCTCTGGCTTTCAACGGGAAATAGGAAATACAAGAGGAAGCAGACATCTGTAGGAGAAGGTTCTGAGTTCAATTTTGGACATTGTAAGTTTAAAGAACAAATATGAATTTGAACTGGAATATCAGCACTTACTTAAACTCTTCAAAACAGAATTGCTTTCCTTTTCCTATTAAGTGACTTAGGGAAGTGCCACTTAGTAAGATGCTCAGGGCCAAATTCTCCCACTAACAGCAGCCTTCAATGAATGACTGCCATTGTAACTGGTTGCATGTTGCCATCCAAATGTAATCTGACAGTTGAATGACTGCCAGTGAAGGGGATAGCAAACTTAAAACAAGACATAAAACACATAACCTTAAGAATTTTAAATAGAAGAGAATCCATGCTTCAGGAATATTCCTTGTATAGTAGGCAGTAATGTTAAGGAGCGAGTAAATTTAAAAAACTTAATTCCAAAAAATAGATTAAAAGTGTGGTTTTTTCATGGTATTTCCATTAAAAATATGAAGTTGACTGATGCCCATTTCTTACATTTTATGTATTTTGAAATATTTTATTTTTCCCTTCTGTGAAAAAATGAAATTCAAAATAAAGCATTGTAGAGAAAAATAACATCTTTATTATTCTGGCATATAAAACTAGTTCTTCTCTCTCATCAAGATCTGTTTCTTTCTACAAGTAACAGTCTGATACATTCTATTATCAAATTCTAGCAGCTTTGGTAAAGCAACCATACATGTATCCTTATAACTGAAAATAAAAAGAAATTCTATAAATACGTACCTAGGAAAAATGTGAGAGGCTGGTCACCAGAACAGCTACATTTGTGAAATGCCTTTTAAAAACCTTTACTCTGTGTCTCCTGTGAATTACTGAAATTGTGACTGTGATCAGATAGTAGACACTTAGCTTCTAAATTATGCAACCTAACAAAATTTTAAGTGTATGTGTATTACATGTATACTTAGTGTGTGTGTGTATATATATATATACTATGTGTATATATACATATATTACACATATATACATATTCTTATGACAAAATCCAAGTCACTTTTGAAACTAATTCATGTGACCATACCAGGAACTTTTGTTTTAGCTAAAGTCCTGATAACTCTTAGAAATTCTGAAATTTCCATCTCTGCCTATAATATCTTAGCTTTCCAATTCTCTATCATCCTTACTCTCCTTAATCTGTTCTTCATCAGAATCTGTTCCTCAATAGTCACGTAGTTCACCTTCTGCTTTTTTTTGATTTCCTTATCTTCTACAGCAGAATCTGTGATAATTATTTCATCTACCGTTGCTGAGACCATGAATCCTGATGTTTTTCTTTCCTTTCTGTCATCCCTCTTGTCAACCTCCAACCTGTGTCATCCTAAGAAATGTCTGAAATTAAAGACTGTATGGAAAGAAAAAGAACAGGTTTTGTGATATAACTTGGACCAGAATCTTGTTCAACTACCTACGAGAAGAGTGATGTTGAAAGCTTCAGTTTTCTCATCCATAAAATGAAGGCAACTCTTATTATCATATTATGGGGTTTTTATAAAAGCTACATGATACAAATACACTGGCTGAAAGCCAACCATTCGTGATAATTCTGTCCTCTTCCCACTGAGAGAGACTATGACCCATTCACCATTCAACAATATTGATCCTTGCTTAAATCTTTTATTTCATTTTTCCCCTAAGACATATGATCCATGTTGGTTGCTGCTTCTCAACAGATGACATAATTTTTTCAAATCTGTAGAATATAAATCATGAGGTTGTGAACTCCCTCAATTTTTCTTCCAAACATATCTAAAATTTCACTTACACTGTCTCAGGGGAAGGAAGAACTCCTTTTCAAGGTCAACCTCTGTGGCAGCAATATTGATCTCACCATTTGTGCCTCCTCTGAGATGATACTCTCTCAATTATTTCTCCTCTGGTCTCATTAATCTCTCATCTCTGGATGTTTTTCCCACTCTGCTCATCCATTTCACTCTTCAAAAATTTCAGATAAATTTCCACCCTCACCTCAGTATTGAAATTCTCTTTTCAAAGGTCAAAAATGACCTGGTGGCTGGCAAGTCAGAACAATTTACTTGGTTTTTATAGCTACAGCTCTTGGCATTATTGCCTAGAACCTGCTTCTTGATAATATACTACCTTCCTGTGATGTCTGCAGTTCTTCCCCTCTAGTTTTTTTTCCTCCTAGCTTTCTGATTAATCATGTGTATCCATCTTTGCCAGTGGCTCTTCTAAAAATTCTGCCATAAAATCTCTCCACATTGATTGACATTATGTAAAGATGTGATAGGGCTCTGTTCACTTTTAAGTAGAATGGTTTTTAAGGCAAGAAGTCACAATAGAATTTTTAGGCTATTTCTATTTGACTACTTCCATCCATGCTTGAACCACAGTCTGCAACATGGCTGTCATGCCAACTACTGTGCTTCATGTTACAAAGGCTGCATTGCTCAGCCTAACATGCACTGACCTTTACTGAAGGGTCTGGTTTTACTGCAAAGTCTAACCTGCTGCGTTTCTCAAGAACATGTGTAAAACAGACAGCTATAATAGGGCTACGTTGTAGAGATGAATAAATGAAGTCACATTTCAATCAAGGTTTCAACACAAGTCCCAAACTCCTGACACCCCCAGCCCTCTTCATAGCTGAAGGCTTAATTTCCAGGACTATAGTGCCCATCCACTATGGTTGTTCCAGGACACTTTAGAGCTCTGAAGGGACTTTCATGCAAGTTGAGCTATTGTCAGGTTCACAGACGAAGGTGAACTGTTAGTGGGGTAATTCACTATATCTGACTGGAGGCCTCCAAAATGTGGGATACATCTAAGGATACTCTTTAATGAGATTGTGCTAATATAAGTACTATGTGGGAAGAGTCTGTTGTCCCTATATAACAGCAGCCTCCTCAGTGTACAAGTGTATGTTGACATTGGTACTTATGCTTCTGTACCAGGGTCCATGCTAGAGGTTGTCAGTAAAGGCAGTCAAACTTGAAAACATTGTAACTAATAGTGTGGACTTATGTGAATTTATTTTCCTGCAAATATTAGAAGATTCTGATATATGTATGTATGTGTGTATCTTGTGTACAGTTTATTACTAGACCTTCCCTTGTCTTCTTCTAACTTTGAGATACACCGTGGTCTCACACGTCTCTTCTATTAGGTCTCTCCTATTTTGAATGAAATTGAAATACCATGTAGCTGATTTCTTCAGCAGTCAGTGAAAGAATTAGGGATTCTTCAAAGACTGGGTTTGAAGTTAGAGAATCATATATAAAGCTCATTAGAGACCCAAATTTCATGCTGTTTGATGCTTCTCTCTATAATAGAAATTGGATAAATTGCCTGTAGTGTGTTCTGTTTTCTTTTCATGGCCAAATGGGACAAATGGTGATCTCAGTTTTCCTTGAAGCATCATAACAGCATAACTAGTCTCTATCAGTTAAGTTTCAAATTAAACAAAATCAGACTTTATTTCCTAAAACAAACAAAAAATCAAACTGCATGTAATCAAGGATACCACAAGTGTTTGAAGGAAAAAGAGTAGGAAAATCAAGTAACTTTTCTGTTTGATGTCATTTGAAATATATCATGAGAATTGTTTCAAACAGAAGAAAAGAAGCCAGTTTTTTGGTGGGGGTGAAAGGTGGGCATCAGGGCTTGAGTACAAACCCTTTCTCTGCCTGGTGTATTCATTGTCTAGGGAGGGTTATGTGGATTTAAGAGAATTGATCTCAATAAGACTTGGTCCCAATTTAGAGTATAAGAATATGTCATTCTATTTGTAAACTCTTTGAATGACACAATTCCTAGGCCAAAAAAAGTAAGGGAAATTAAAATTTTTGGCAGCTTCCAGTAGAAAATCTCATCCCTTTCTCTGTTAATCACTGTTCCCCTTCCAAACAAAATAAGGGCCGTGAGAGTCTATTACCCATCTTGATATTGTTTAAGATTAGAAATGAAATTTATATTTAAGTTGAATTCTTCAAATATGAGTACCACCAAATGGTACTACATACATTTGCTGATGCTCTGGAATGAGAAAGCAACATTCAAGATGGAAGAAAAATCATGATGAATGTTTTAAGTAACTCCAAGTCTATGAGACAGAGTATATCAAACAATGTAGCCGAATTCTATGCTTTTCTTATTTATGAAATCCTGGTGAGTTTAAATATGCCTGCAGACTGGCACTTTCTTAATAAAGGGAAATAATTGCTTCAGAAAAATTACTTTCAGAATCAACTAATAATACTGAGGAATTTTTGTGTGCAATTTTACAATATCTTTAATAAAATGTCACTTTCATACCACCAACAGATACTGTGAAGATGATAGGTAGGTGCTAGATGCCAAAGCCAAGGTAAAGGATTACATTTTCCTCTCCTGATACTATTGATTACACGAGACATGTCTATAAAACAGTGAAACTGATTACAAGAGCCCACATTGTATGTGGTTAAACCTTGTGATGCAGTGTGTCCACTCAGAACAATAGCAAGTCAAGTATATCGGTGTGGGGTAACAGTAAATCAATTATGTATTCATTTTCAAAAGAGAAATAAAGTATACAGATGGTTTGTGATTTTCAGTGCTTAACTCACTACCAGTGTATGGAATAGAGAAATGTCAGAGCAAAGCTCCCCCGCCCACAGGAACAATGACCCTTAATTTCCAATCCAGAAGTTCCGGTAGTTTGTCCAAAGGGAGACAGACAGACAGGGACAGAGACAGAGACAGATCACTTGGCTTATGGACGTGCAAACTTTAAGGGAGGGGCCTTCTTTCATAAAGAGGCAGAGGTCAAGAAAGTAATTTCCTTTTGATGCACAGCATTTGTATCTCATGCCAATAATGCCTGAACTAAAAGTAGTTCAGATTCCACTTTATTCTAGCAATCCTTCCATAAATCATAGCCGTGATCAAAATAATATGAACCCGTTCCTTCATTTAGCAAATGATCCCCGAACACCAACAATATGCCCAACACTTCCCATGTTCCAGGGATATGGAAGCAAGTAAAACAGATATGGTTTTGCTCCTTAAAGTGTGTCAGTGTAGCAAGAGCCCAAAACAAGTAAAATTTGAATATAATAGGATAAAATGTGAAAACTGAACTATGCAAAGTCGGTAAGAAGCAGTGGCTGCAAATGGGGCTAGAGAGTTGGAGGCCAGCTTACAAAAACCCTACCTGGAACCGTGAGCAATTTGGATTTTATCTTGTGGGCAACTTCTAAACACTGCCTTTATGCTAATTATTTTAAATGAACATCCAAAAGCGTCTGCTTGGCAGCAAGTGATAAGCCAGGAAGGGAATCTGGAAATGACTCTAAAAATATCCGGAATGATTTTCTTCAGATCAAATTCCCACGCAAGCAAATTTGTCCAAAATCTACTTGGCAGATGTTAAAGTTAATCTGTACAATGAAATATATCTGAGTATACATTAAACAGGATGGGAAATGTGAGGGGCCACCAGTGTTAAAAACATCAACCCCTCTGGATATTTGGCAGATCTAAAATAAATAAATGCCTGCTCACATTTAAATCCCTTACTGGCTTAATTCTTTAGCTCCTGTTGCCTGAAAAACTTTCTCCTTTAAAATATTTGGTATCATAAACTCTTTTATCAAATAGAATGGAGCCAAGCAGAACATCAAAATCTCTAAATTTCTCAAAATATACAGAACGCCGGAGAGGCAGGCTGCACCTGCAGCCCCAAAAGCAAATGTGTTGAATAATCAGGGATCCCAAACAGAGCTGCACTAGAGTAATTTACTCAGCTAATCATTATATGAAATAGAACATTTGATTTCTGCACCAGAGTTACATCAAAGTAGATGCATACTTCATTTGATTAAATAAAGCACCACAAACAAAATCACTTAGTGCAATGTGTGGTTCTTAGTAAGCACTCGATAAATCTAAGTTCCCTCCGCAGGAAGGGTGCTGTGTGCTTCGCCCTTGGGTGCGTGCAGCCCCTGGCCCAGGAAGATGAGATCTGCATGATTCAGAACCCTACGAGATGACTGCCGGGTGCCATCCAAGTCCTTAGCATGTTGTGGAAGCGTACACTGTGCTCTAAGGTGTTTAATGTCAAAATGCCCTTAAGATAAGCATGGTGTCTTGGAGCTCACATAGCAGCATGGAGCTTCTCTCCTTTAATCGGCCGTAGAGCTAACATCTACAGCCACTGAGTGCTAGAGATGAGGAGAAGGTCAGTAGCCTCAGTTTACTCCCTTTCTCTAGCACTTGCTTTTCTAGACCTCAACTAACTTTGAAACCGAACTTTAAGTGTTTTCCAGTGTAAATAAAGGGTTTGTGGTTCCAAGAACAAATGGGGAGTTATTAGATATTGTGAAAGTTGAAGTAGCTCAAAGTTATTTTGGTTTTTGAGAAACTTGTTAGGGGACAGTTGCAAAACTCCAGTTTACGAAGTGGGGCAGAGAGATTTCTGTTTGATTTAGTTGTTTCCTTACCTTGTCTTTCATATTCTCTATTTGGTACTGAAGAGTAGAATGTAGCTTTTCATGACATATCACCTCTAACCCTGAGTAGACTGTATACCAACATATGAATGCCGGCCGGCACTTCGATTGGCCCTCAATTAACACATACACACCACACACTATGCACACTGCACTCACAGCACACTACACGTAGCACACTGCACACAGTGCACAGACAGCACACACTGCACTCACAGCACACTCTGCACCACACAGTGCACACACCACACACCAGACGGCACACATCACACACCATGCATGCGTACAACACATGCACTACACACTGCACAAACCACACACTTTGCACTCACAGCACACTACACACCAGTTACCACACACCATGTACCCATCACACGCACACATAGTATACACTCCACACACATACATTGCTCACACCACAGTAATGCACTCATATGAAGCACACATTACAGGACTTGTGCTCTACACACACTGCACAGAGTGCACACACTACATGCTACACCTCACAAACACTGCACGCATACTGCATGCACACGGCACACAAGAAAAACACTGTTCTACAGCATCATTCCTGAAATGCTGTAGATGTGTATGTGGAAACGGTGAAAAATGGAAAGGTTTGCAGAGCCTTCACTGTGGACGACTGGGAACTGTACAATGTCGTACCCCCTGTGGGTTTCTTCCACGTGTCTGTAGTTGGTATTGAACTATGCACAGTGGTTACCTCTGAAATGAGAGATACGGAGAGGGAAGATTTTTCTGAATTTCACAAGTTAACATCTCTACAATTGGGAATCGTTTTAAAATTGATAGTGTGTCGGCTTAATTGGAAGTGTGTGTTTCTTTCTAGCGGCATATAAATAGCAGTGCCTATTACAATCTGTGTGCCTTCGATTCTGTAAGATATGCTCTTGTTAAAGCAGCTGCGTCATGGCTGATTGTTGCTTTTCTGTGACCATCGCTGTTTTCAAATTTTTAAATAACAAAGAAGGAGTGAAAAATAAAAATACAAGAGAGGAAATGCTACAAAATCAAAATAGAGGCTGATAATGACATAATTTGTGGCTAATTAAATACTCTAAGATGTAGTAAATGTGTTTTAGTTATTAAATGGATACCTTCCTGTCCGATCTCTAATTGGAGCACAAGAGACCGTGGTATCTCAATCACCCGTGAACTCCCTCTGGGATGCAGTGTGCTTCCGGTAACTTAGTGACTCAGCAAACACGGTTTAAGTAAGTAGATTACAAAGTGAATTAGCTTTTAAACCTGTTGTCCCAAATCACCTGGCCCACACGTGTCACAGTCCTGAGGCATTTTCTGCTTGACCGATGGAAACCCGACCTGTAGGAATCTAAAAAAACATAATTCAAAATAATAGGCTCAGAACGGAAATTGATTAGCTTAAGAGTATATTTTTCTTGATGATAATCTTGTGGTGTAGCGACATTATAATCTACAGCTGTGATTAAAAAGACCTTATTGTCACCAAATGGCCTAACCTGGCAATTAGAGTGAGGGTTCTTCTCTGCCCACAGAGCTTCCACTGAAGCACTAAACATTCGCTAATAAGGCCTCTTGACTACTTGCCTGCCTTTCCTTTTTAGAAAGGGACAAGGACCTATTCACCTTTGCAAATGAGATGCTTAGCACAATGTCTAGCAGGCGGTATTCTATAAATGTTGATTAAATGACATGACTAAATTATAAATTGTTAAAATGTAAAACTTAGTATTATTAATGCCTGTGGGTGGAAGGCCACCAAGACCTCCATCAGGCGTGTAGCCACATGGCTCTATTGAGCACAGGCATCGAGCAGAAGTCTGGGCCCCCGAAGGTTTCACGTGCTAATCCCCAACGAGATTTTGGGCAAACCAGATTTTGTGCAGATGTGCTTACCTTAGGGCTCACCTGCACAGAATGAGATGGGGGGTCATCATGGACTGGTCTAGTGGGCCCAATATGGTCACAAAGGTCCTGATTCTTGGCAGGCAGGAGAATCGGAGTCAGAAGAGGAGATGGGAAGACAGAAGTTGAGGTAGGAGTGATCACAGCCACAGCAAGGAATGGGAGCAGCCTCTGGGAGCTGGCAGAGGCCAGACCAGGGAGTCTTCCCAAGAGCTCCAGAAAGCCCAGAGACATTTCTGACTCTGACCTCCAGAACTGTGAAATAGTCACTTTGTGTATTTGAAGCCACTCAGCTTGTGGGAATGTGTAATAGGAAACTAATGCAGTCTGTTCGGGATGATTTGTTTTCAAGGAGTGCTTGCCTCCACCCAAACTGGTTTGAACGGTGAAAGTGCACGGGTTTACGTACTTGGAAGTCTGAGACAATGTGGAGTGCGTCGCTCGGTTGTCTGGATGATACCATCAGTAAGCTATTTCAGTCCTTTCTGTACCTCTCCTCTGTATTCTGTTCGATTGGCTTTATTGCAAGACCAGTTTTCCCTTATAAGTTTGGAGAGGTTGCCAGTAACAATTGGAGTTAAGTGCTTCCTTGTTCATTGTTAGCAGGAAAGAGCCAGGCTTCTCATAATTATCAACTTCGATAGAGCTGGACAAATCAGGGCCCATCCCTGGAGCTTTCCTCAAAGACTCCCCTCAGGGCAGGTGCCCAAACAAATAAGAGCCCTGCCAGGAAGGAGAGAGGAGAACACATCCAGATAGGGCACTAGCGATGTACCCCCACGCACATCACAAAATCCTGTGAATACGAGAGTGTGGGCATCCAAGTGGTTCAACAAGTTCCAGGGACACTGTACCCTGGGTCCCAGGTCTAGGAAACAAGTTCCAGCTTTTACTTGGCCATGGTTTCCCTTGCTCCGTAAGGACACTTGTATAATAGAAGGAGCAGCAGCAGTTAGTAAAAACTCACGACTCATTCTGCCAGGCCGAGCCTGGCAGTTACTCTGGACCTTTTCCCACCTGAGAAATGGCAACAAGCCCAGCACCTGGGCTCATCAGACCACCGTCTGGCATACCTGCTTCAGGTTGCTGAACTCTGGGCTAGATTGACACCGGCTAGCCCCTGGTGAATCATCCCCCAAACGGTGCCTTCCCTTCAAAAACGGATACGTTCTTTTGTGTACATTATGGTATCAAAATCTGCTTCTTTGCGTACTTTTTTACAAATATCTGATGAGGTAGTTCTTGGGATTTTCCTATCCCCACTCCCACCCCCACCCCCTGCTCTGTAGCCAGGCAAAGTAATACAAGGAAGAAAAAAGGAGGACAGAGGGGAGACTGAGTAGGTAATTACAAGATATGCTATGTACTTTATAAAATATTTTATCTCTAACTTTCCATGCATTATTTTCTTTAATTTCACAGCAGATGAAACTTGAGGACTAATTTGTAAAGCTCAAAATGTGAGAACTATTATTATCCTTTAGGCAGTATGTTTCTCAAGCCCAGGTTCTTCCTTTTGAACTTGTAGGGACCACTCGCAGAGCTGGGTATCTGAACAGACTTGACCTGTGAGAGTTGCCCCATCCTAATACTACCCCCGTGATTTAAGGCTCATCCCAGAACTGGCCCTGATGTTCTGTGGGGAGACTGAGAAATCTGAGGAGTACCAAACCTTCCCCATGTTTGTTAGAATCAGAGAAACAGGGGAAGACAGGTCCCTCTAGACAAGTTTCAGAAGAAAACTAGAATGGAACTAGTGGCTTGGTAGCCCCCTTAGGTCTGCTCTCCCCACAATTCACTTTAAGGTGAAATCCAAGTGCAATGACATTGATCATCAGCACTGATGTGTAATTGACTCTCCAGGTGGGCCTATCCTTCCCCCACCACAGTCCTAAGTATTCACAGAGGATTAACATCAAAGAGAAGAAGTACCCCCCCCCATTTCCTTGTTTTCCGGGACCCTTTTAGAAACAACACACAAATTGCCCAGCCCTATCTCCAGCTCAGGAGAGCCCAGGCTTCCAGGAGGCAGGGAGGAACGGGCCAGGCTCAGCTCCACGAGGGCAGAGAGTGCTTGTCACAAGTGCTGCCTCTCCCGTCCCAAGCACAGCACCTAGCACACACAGTAAATCACTACTGTTATATGAAGGACTAAGTGAATGAAACAATGGACACCTTAGTGAGCATTTTGTCCACAAAGAGGAAGGCAAGGATAGAGCAGGATGGGGAGCTAGTGGCACACAGGGCTAGATTTGTGTCATTATCCAACAAAATTTACGGGGTATCGTGCCCTAAGGTAGATCCCTAAATCCTAACCCTATAGTGACGACCTTTGAACTAGTGCAGATTCCACCAATGGCATTCATGGGGTAGGATCAAAAGATCAAAGATCTTTTTACCCTTTGAGCATCGCGTGAATTTTTAGGCTTTGCAAAATGTTAGTGTTTGAAAAGCCTTTCTAGTTACTGGCAATCTTCAAAAAAAATTGCCGAAGACAATTTTCAGAAATGCTTCTATGGTACTCTACTGAAATTATATTTTATATTGTCCTGTGTGATTGCTTTTGCTTTATTGTTCAAGAACTGTTAATAATGAGTGAGGATTTTAATATGCAGAAAACGAGCAACAGAATAGGACCTAAGTTTCTTTTATTGTACTTTTTTAATAAAAAAAGTAAAGATCCCGTTCGAGTGAATTTCCAGAGATAATTTACTGGCATATAATTGTTTAATTGATTTCTAATTTAGAGATAAATCAGTGCATGTATTAAGAAGTTGAAACATAGTACACCTTCAGAATGAAATGGCTCAGAGGTGCTCAGGATCCACCACAGGTTTTTGTCAAGGCAGCTGGGACTTGAAATCACAGGGTGGAAGCACCACAGCATCCATCAGGTAACAGCGGTGAGGCGAACGTGGTCACCACCTTCCCATCACCATTTCCAGGGGATGCTTTCCACAATGGGAAGTCAATTACTGCTTCCACTCCCACATTAGTGTAATTGGTTCTTGCTCTCCAGAGGAGAATTTATTAAGGCAATTTCAGTAAATAAGGGAAAAGGGGTCCCGATTTGCTACTGAATCCACTGGGTGTGGATAATCACTCTTATCTTCCTGCAGATCCTAACGGAATTCTTGTATCTGTAAAGCCTTTTTCTCCACGGAAGAGCAAGCAGAGGACACTATTTTTTTTCCCAAGAAAATTGGTATGCTTAGTGACAGCAATTCTAAGCAGCAGTACCTTTCAAAGTATTGATTATCGTATGTTTGAAAGGACATTCAGAATGTGTGCAGAGGTATTGCAAAGGAATATATGTACAGGTGTAGGCCATTTCTAAAGTTTTAAATTTCCAGTTGCTATTAAGAAAATAGCTGCCAAAGCCAAGTTTCCAACAGGTCCTGCCTGAACACAGATCTTTGTTAACTTAGCAAAATCAGGGGGAGTTTTACTTTGGGGAAAGTTACTCCAGGTGTGAAAGAGCAATGGTGTTTTCTCACGTGGGCAAGTTCTTGCTGCGTCGACTGTGAGATGGGGAAGCACATCCCCAAGATGGCTGCCTCCTTTCTGCCAACATTTTTCATTTTTACTAGAATATTTTCAGAATGCCCGAGAGATTTCATTATTTGAATAGGGAGCTGGAGCATCGCATGTACATCATCTTTGGCAAACTTTGTAATGCAATGTCAACATCAGCACCATCCACAAAATTGCTAATGCATTCTCCCCACGCTGGGGTGTTGAGAGCAGCCAGATTCCAGGGGGAAGCTACAGTTGGGGTCTCAGATGAGGGAGAGCATTAGCCTCTGTGCCCTCTCTGGGGAGATGGAGGTGACTGTCGATTTCCTGGCCTTGGAGAACCCCAATCCAAAGCAGTAGATTTGTTGCTTTATACAAGCTACACAGAGCAAAGCAAACAAACAGAAACATTTTATTAGATGTCTACATAAATATTCTAGGGACTGAAACAATCATTTAATTCAGGGGAGGACAAGCAGTTCTGCCTCTGTTAACTGGATTGTTGCCTTCACCCCCAGCTTTGCTTCCAAAACCAGACCTCGGTTCGTATCCTCAAAGCAATATTAACCCAGCACTGCCTTGAATTTGTTCCCTGGGTGAAAGGCTAAATGACCCATAAATGTATTTCCCTGAGATTTGGAAAAAATAAATATCACAGTGATTTGTTAGCCAGCTTTTTTGCAACAATAGCATCATCAAATGCCTCTCTTGTCGCCAGAGTGAAAGCCATGTTGTAACTAGAAAAATATTTTTAAAAATTATAGCTTATTCACACGAATGATGCCCATAAACAGAAATATGAAATCCTCAAAGAAATCTGATTAATGAGGAATCGCTCTAACCTGCTGCACGTTTGACTAAGAACTAAATTCCATTACAAATGTGCAAAGAAGCATAATCCATCCCTGCAAAATAGCTTTTGTTCACACAACTTCACTGCGAAGACATGCTCAGTATCTGTAAACCACAGCATATTTGTTGCAAAACAGGACCTACATTTGTTAGGACAAACCTTAGATTTCCATGGTTCCCTATCCAAAGACTCAACATCACTGTAATATACGGGGTCTGTCCAGAAAATATTCAGCCATACAGTATGAGAAATAGAGACATTCATTGAAGAAGATACAACATACAAGAAACATTATACACAGGACAATGATGCCTCAGTCCCCTTCAAAGTAGGCACCTTGGGACCTTACACAGTTCTCCCAGTGCCTCTTCCACTGTTCAAAATACTCTGCAAAATCAGTTGGAATCACCATCAGCTACCTTGCTGTATTTTCCTGAATCTCATCAATGGTCTAAAATCTCTTCCCTTTCAAAAGTGATTTAAGTTTGGGAAAAAGCCAAAAATTGTAGGGCACCAAATCTGGGCTGTAGGGTTGCGGAGTCACCTGGTTATTTTATTTTTCACCAAAAAATTCTGCACGAGACATGACACTTGAGTGAGCACATTGTTGTGATGAAGCTGCCAGTCACTCATTGCACCATCCCTGAAAGCCTTCTGAATCATTATAACAGTTTCTGCAGGGGAATGTTCAAGATTAATGCAAAATTTGATGCAGATTTGTTGCTCTACTCACTCAGTCATTTTGAATACAGCCACCACACAGTACATATGCTCACTCGGTGGTGTCTACCGCCCCCACTGACCAGTGCAGTGAAATCATCATTGTTCATGCATGCACATTCCAGTCCACTCTCCTTGGCTGCCAGGTTACACTGATGCCACACAAACTGTTCTAGTTATTTTAAAAATTGCTGGACTTGCTCCAGACAGACCTCGTATACCTTTGTAACACATGACAGGTGCTGCCCTGGGCAGCAGACTTTGTGATTGCAGCTAACAGTCTTCAGACATGAACACTCTCACGGAGGAGCGTGTTCCTAATAGTGGTGGAGAGATGGCACCATCCTCTCTCAGCAACAATAGCTCAGTTACTGAGTATCAAGCAAATGGCACTGGCCTTTGCTCAGTGCAAGTTTCCACATTGAATCTGAGCTTCTTTTTCCAAATAAAGAGCATCACCTTCATGGCCCTTTGTGTCTTCAAATAATTGTTCAGTATACAGCCAGACATCAAGCTTCTCTCCTCTGAGAGTTGTTTAAAGATGTGCTAGATATGGAAAATCATATAGCAGAAAGATCCTGTGAGATCATCTTGCTTGGCCCTTTGCCTCTCTGAGCATGACTGTTGCTAAGGCCTCCCATAAAGAAGCCCCAAACACCGCGAGCCCGAAGGCTTGCCATGGATACACCTCTGTGCCTGTGCTCATGGCGGAGCCCCACCCTCCATTAGCGCCCTTCCCCATGCTCCTGTCCCATGAGAACCCACTTCATTCAGTTAGCAAACTTCCGACTGAGCACAACACGCAGTGTTTGTCCCTGGCCTAGAGAGGTGGGCCAAACAGACATGTTCCCAGCCTTCGCTGAACTTACAATCTAGTGGGGAAGACAGGCGTCAGGTAAGATGATCACTAATAATCATTTAGGTAACTACATGCCACATAGTCTGAAAATAGGTGTAGGTGCCCTGGTGGCATAAAATAAGGGATCCTAGTTTAGTCTGAGAGATTGAAGGCGGCTCCCAAAAGGAGGGATATTCAGACTAGAGCTTGAAAGTGCTTGGAGAGAAGAACATTCCAGCCAGAGAGAATGTAACTTGTCAAGGCTCAGAGGAGGAGGTGGGGTGGGGCAAGTGATGTAAAAGTAAGTGCAAGGGAGATTCTACAAACCATACAGCAAGTGGGAAGCCATCAAAGGATAGGCATTGGCATAATCAGATTCAGATGTCTTAAAACTCACTATCATGTGGATATTCATGTACACAGAAATAAGAGAAGATGCTGGGAGATCCAAGGGGAGGTTGTAAAAATTCATGCCCGTGGCAACCCTCGATAAATCTCTGCTGATAAAACAACTTTGCCCATTAGCCTGTTATCACTGACACATTTCTTCTATCCTCCAAGTAATTAATACCCATTTAGTACACAGGGTCTAGAACTCCTAACACAGCACTGTTGCTTTCAGTAAGAGCTTCTAACCTGCCCAGGACCATGTGAGAACATTTCAGTTTAAAACCAAGTCTCTGCTCTTTAATGAATATATCAAGTGGAACAAAATTAAAAGCATTATTAAAGTATACTAGATTTTGCCTCCCTTTGATCTTGGACACAAAGATATTTGAGTTGTCTGAAAAGACTTGTTCTTCACCAAAGCATGACAATTACTACCTGAACTATTTTGTTACTATTCTCTCCCCCAATGATTTTCATTTTACATATGGAATTCTTTTTTCTTAAATAATAGTGACACTTGTTAGCACTCATATTTTCTCTAGAGATAATCCTGTGACACAGCCAGTTAGGAAGTTACATAGGACAATTAATATGAATCTATGTCTAATTATGCCTCTGTTTCTTCAGTGTGACTGTCACTCAGGAAACTGTGTGGGGTTTCAGAGTGGTGCCACATTTCAGATAAAGAAGGAAGATTTAACTAATTTTTCTCCTCGCAAGTACTATCTCTGCATTCCACCTCCCTAGCCCACTTATCTATAAATGTCTTAAGTATCTTGGATGCCCTCCTGATAAACACTGCATTCCTCTCCAGGTGGAAGATTAGATACTTACACGCCAATGGCAGAACATGTTTTCCAGGCAGGAAAACTTTTTCAAATTTCTTCAATTTATGCAATAGGTCACCAAACATGCCATCTGCTGACCTGGTTTTGAAAGCATATGGCTGCTTCTTCAGTCAGCAGTGCAGGAGACAAACTAAAACAAGTCCTATTTAGGAGAGTGTGACTGAAGCACATACAGTTGAGTCACTCTTCTGAGTATTTAGATTCTATCCCTGGGTCAAGCTGGAATTCCTAAAATCCTCACGCTTGCGACAGAATCGCTGACAACGAGCTCCATTTTCATATCGTACCTTTAACGTAGACACTAATAGTCATCATATGTAAGGCCCTCACAATGTGCCAGCCACGTGGCTTTATTGTTTCAGACAGGCAGCAGAGCCACTAGTTCCAAGCCAGGCTCTGGAGCCCAGATTATGGTTCAATCACTCACTATTATATACTCTTGAGAGACTTAACTTCTTGGTGCCTCATTTGTAAAATGGGGCAGGAGATAAGAGCTCCTACCTTTGGGGTTATTATGATGATTAAATGACTTAATATACATAAAGTACTTAGATCAGTTCTCAGCATACACAGTTTGTCTGGAAAAAGTCCTGCCATTGTTAATACAACAAGAATGGTTTGCACAACATCAAAGGCACCTGGCAGCCAAGGAGAGTGGACTGGCATGTGCACGGTGGACAATGATGACTTCACTGCACTAGTCAGTGGGAGTGGTAACATGTGCTGTGTGGCCATCACATTTAAAATGACTGAGTGAGTAGAACCATGAATCTACATCAAATTTTGCGAGAAGCTTGAACATTCCTCCATGGAAACTATTTGAATCAGTTGGAAGGCTTTTGGGGATGATGCAATGAGTGCAGCACAAATAAAAGTGTGGCACAAACACTTCAAAGATGGTAAAGAATCTGTTGGGTGATCTATGTTCTAGAAGGACTGCAACAAGCAGAACACCTGGGAATGTTAAAGACGTGTGGGCTGCAATCAACCAAGACTAGACAGTGTGAGACCTAGAAGCTGATCTAGGGATTCTAAAAACTATTGTATCCAAGATTTTGACACAGGATCTTGGCATGAAAGATGTTGTGGCAAAATTTGTACCAGAGCAGAAGGAACCTTGTGCTGCAGTTGCTAATGACTTAGTTTAAAACATCACCAATGAACCCGCTTTCCACAAGAAGGTCATAACAGCCCTGGCTGGCGTAGCTCAGTGGATTGAGCGTGGGCTGTGAACCAAAGTGTCACAGGTTTGATTCCCAGTCAGGGCACATGCCTGGGTTGCAGGCCACAACCCCCAGCAACCACACATTGATTTCTCTTTCTCTCTCTCTTTCTCCCTCCCTTCCCTCTCTAAAAAAGTAAATAAATAAAATCTTAAAAAAAAGAAGGTCATAACTTTGAAAGGAACTGAGATATCATTGTCCTATGTACAGTGTTTCTTGTATCTTGTATCATCTTCAATACATGCCTTTTCCATAATATATGGTTGGATACTTTCTGGACAGACTCGACACTAGGCAAATCTTACTTATTAGTATCTCAGTTAAGCCACACAGAATCTCCACTTTATATATGAAGAAAATGAGGCACAGAGAGCTTAAATAATCACCACTAAAACATTCTGACTCTAGAGTCCATGATCTCAACACTTTCTTCAATATGCACATATATTTTTTTTAATTTAGAGAGAGAGAGGCAGGCAGAGAGGGAGACAAAAAAAGAGGCAGAGAAACATTGATTTTGTTGTCCCCCCATCCATGCATTCATTGGTTGCTTCTTGTGTGTACCTCGACTGGAAATTGAACCTCTAACCTTGGTGCACTAGAATGATTCACTAACCAACTGAGCTACCCGGCCAGGGCTAATACCTTTTTCTTTATGTAAAAAGTCAAGAAAGGATATTTTTATTTTTAGAGTGATATATCTTCATTAAAATTATGAATGTATTTTTTGACTCAGCTACCAGCGAGCACAAATCAAATCCGAAGCTCAGTAATGAGGACATCGTGTTGAATTTACTGGTTGCCATTTGTGTGTTCTATTTTTCATGATCCTGATTTTCTATTAATGTTTCAATTTGACTCCTGTATTGTGTATACCTTTGGTAATAACCACATCATAAAATGCTCCATAAAGGAAAAAGATATGAATATTGTTTTTTAAAGAACATTGCAGTCTATAGAGGGAAAACTCAGCTAAATATGAATAACAAAGTTCATCCAATAGGGAAAATTTGTTCTACCAGGGACTACTGAGGAATTAAAATAAGGACACGGTATAAGAGTATAAAAATGGGAGGATTACTTGCCTTTGGAAGCTGCCTAACTTTTCATTCCCAGCACTAATCAGTCATCTGCACATACCCTGCACTCCAAACCCAATCAATTTAACTTCTCTGAACAAGTCAAATCCTTCACACATCTATGTCTTTTTATATACTACTTCCTTCTACCCCAAATGTTCTCCAGTTCACTCTATTTTCTGTTCAACCTTTTTTATCTTTAAAGATGAAGCTCAAACATCATATCCTCTGTGAAGCAGGCATTGTCTGACACCTTTAGGCAATTAATATCTTTCCCTGTTTGAGCTCTTGCAATGCCAGATACATAATACTATTACGGCATTTTATTGATTCACTTACTCCCTCTTTGAACAAATATTCATTAAAAGCCTGCTGTCTGACCCTCCACATTAAGCTGGGATTATAATGCAAATGTTATTTCCACTTTTTAAAATGGGGCACTGTTTGGTCCACCAGGATACCTGCAACAAAGCAGGTTCTTAATGCATGCCTACTGAAGGAAAAAGTTGGCCGAATAAAATAATTCCACAACTTTGCAATAACAGCTTGATTTTTAACCAAAGGTAATACTTTTCCAATTACTCCTCTCCTTTCCACCAGACTTTGAATATCTTTTGATGTCTCCCAAAAGTCAAATTCATACTAAGAAACCAAAGTTTACCATCACTTAGAAAATGCAAAAACAAGACAAATACCATATGATCTCACCTTTAAATGGAACCTAATCAACAAAGCAAACAAGCAAGCAAAATATAACCAGAGACAGTGAAATTAAGAACAATCTGACAGTGACCAGAAGGGAGATGGGAGGGGATAATGGGGGAGAAAGGAGGAAGGGTTTTCAGGAACACATGGACAAAATCAAGGAGTGATGGAATCAGGGGAGGGAGGTGGGGATGGCTGGGGTTGGGGGGAGAGGTGAGGGGAGAAGGCAGGCAACTGTCCTTGAACAACAATGACATGTTTAAAAATGGAGAAAAAAAAAGAAATTGCAAAAACGTATGCTATCTTCCAAAGTGTGGTTGGACCATAGTTGTAACTTCTCCCAAGCAATGAAAAGTCAAATTGTTGTCGTGCATTTAATATCTTAAAATTGCTACAATAATCCTTGCATGTATTTCTTTGTATATTTGGCAATTCTTTCCTGTTGGAGATTCACATTTGTGAGAATGCTAGAACAAAAAGGACATAAATATTCCAGATCTACTGGCCTAGAAAGCTGTCCAAGCTCAGGAACAGATCCAGACGTTGTGGAGTCTGACGCATAAACAGCCAGGAGCCCTCTTTAAGAAAAAAAAAATTATGAATAAAAAATTGCCAGAACCCCCGCCAGAATCTTGAAAACTGCCTATTCAAGTGAGGATCCCTACAGTTTTGGGGTCATTTATTTCATGGTCAAAGTTGTCCATGTCCATGATACGTCATTAAAGGAAAAAAATAACAAAGAATATACATGATCTGCACATTATTCTGAAAAATGAAAGTCACTACACATGTGTATATATTTTCATGAGGAGACGAAAACTATGCAGTTATATAAAACAAGTTATTAAAATCAGCCTCATCAAGGGGACATTTAGTCAGAGGTTGAGGAAAGGTATGTGGGGGGAGTTGTGATCATTTTCATTTTAGACACTTCTGTGTATTTACATTAATACCATGATGATGAGCCACTGTTTAATTTTAAAAATGAAAAAAAAATCCACTTTACTGAGGACACAAGCATGGTTTCAGATGTTCTGTTGTACAATATTTGTTACAAAATTAGCCCCATTCTTTCCTGAGAACGTGCCTCATATGAATTGACTGCTCCTCGGGCCTCCCATGAAAACACATCGTGGAAGAACCGGAGAAGAGAGAACACAAAAGCCCAGTGACCTACAAAGGGGGTGCCAGGAAGGCCATCTTTAGTAAATGAAAGACTTTCCACTGTATCTCCATGAAACCACTCAAATCCGTCACCATTTGAAACCAAGAGACACATTCCTCCTTAAAGAAGGCAAACTTAAGGTGAACGCAGCAGCGTATATAACCCACAAGAATAGACTATAATCAAAACAAGTCAAGGTGCCACTTGATTGTGGTAGAGGAACATCCAATACACATTTCAAAACAACTTATCACAAAAAGAAATTAAAGGAGATTCACACCTGAAAAAAATGTTTTTTTAAAATAGCCAGTTCGACTAATATATGTGCAGTCTAACTTGAGTGACCCATTTAATCCAACAGCATTTTCCAGCAAGACAGCCTGTGGTTCCAAACGGCAGCATTTCCTAGCAGGGCAAGGCCAGCGATCACAGTGTGCGTGACGGTCAGCCCAGCCTCGGCTCCGAGCATGAAAGCAGACGCCTCCCTCCCAGGTGTTCTGACAGGCTGGCATTAAACAGCAGCATATGTCAGAAGATGCAGGCAACCAAGTGGCCCCTCTGACAGATTTTACAGTGGAATGCTTGTACTGTCAGGGCAGTGGGTATTTCAGACCTGAGAGATGGCAGTAAAAGGCATGTTTAGGTAAAGAACAAGCTTAATAGAGATGCCACTCATGACAATAACATGCTTATGTTAAAAGAAGAATCCTTGCTTTCATTTTCTATGGGAAATCCCAAAGCCCATTTTTGAATCTATTTTCTTCTAAATCTTACAAAACTACCTTTTAGTTCTTTGCACAGGCAGTTCTTTGCAGAGGTGACTATACTGCCAGTCGTATTTTCTCATCTGTTTTTCAAGATACCTCGGACCATCATGTCATTGACATTTTCCAGTCAGGGCATTAGTCGGGACCAAAGCAGAGCTTCTGTAGAATTTTGAAGTGACTGTGAAATGACTGCGCATTTTTCTGGAAGGCACTTCAGATTAACCTCAGAGCCTAAGTCCGGGAATGGTTATTACCCAACATTCACACTGAAGTCCAACGCGGTGTGCAGGGGACCGTGCAATCATTCTACATCAACTTTCTCATTATTCGGCACCACAAATAATGTGTGTGAAACAATATAATCTTCCTCTCCACAAACTCATATACATTTTATATTTCTTGCATTTCTGTGGGTATTCAAGTAATTACAGTGTCTATGTCACATCTCCAGCAATAACCTACTTCCAAGTTATTTGAACTCCTCCGGAAATATTTTACTCTAACCCTGCGTGCATGCTGAGTGATAGAGCATTTGGGAGAATGAACTGCCAGTTGTGAATGATGCTAAATGAATTGGTATGCTGTAGAAAAGGGTCCTTTTCACTTGTGGGCTTTAATACTCATCTAATTATAATGATTTCAAATTCTCTCAAGGCTAAAATTAAACTTGGCTTCCTACACAGCCAAACAACTGACTATTCTTCTATGCCACCCAGCTCCCATTTTTATCTCAGGCTCCCTTTGAGTACAAATTGGTTAAAAACAGTCATATTCTGAATGCTGGATTAAATATCGCTAAAAATATAATTTGAAGGGGCAGTTAAAATGCGACACCACCCAGTTAGAATGAGAGTAGAGCACCGACATCCCCTCTCGGTGAAAAGGGAGAGGCAGGTGGTGGCCAGGGACCAAAATACTGGATCTAGAGGAGAGTGTTGGTCACGGTGCTAGTGTCCAACTGGATGGAATATGCGGAGCCAAGGGGAACGTTTCCGAAAGCACAGTTCCAGTGAGAGCCAGATCAGATTCAACACAAGGGTCTAAGATTGAGCTGTGAATCTATAGGAGGCTTGATGGGAAAGACAAGGCCACATGGCACTACTTGGCGTGGATGAAGAATGATTCACAAGAACAGAGACATGAAACAAGGGCAGAGCAAAGCCCAGAGATATTTCTGAGGCAGTGATCAGTCAGCTGAGGAAGGTACTTGATTAGATATCTGTGGCTTTAGACATGGGGGCTATTGGAAGCTCTTAAGAACTACAGAAGATACCAACATCACAGCAACAAAGCCATGACCTGAGCATAAATAAACAGGCAGTGAGCATATGGTTAGGAGAAGAGATTTCAGACCAAAATACTTTTTTGTCTGACCCAGGAATTTCTATTTTATTTATTTAAACTATATTCCCCTCAATAGTTTTTATTGAGAGTTAATTGACATACAACATTGCATTAGTTTAAGTTATGCAACATAATGATTCAATATATGTATGGATTTCTAAATGATTACCACAAAATTTTAGTAAACATCTATCACCTCACATAGTGACACATTTTTACGTAGCATGAGAACTTTTGAGATCTATTCTCTTAGCAACTTTCCAATATACAATATAGTATTGTAAACTGTAATCACCATGCTGCACATTACAGCCCCCAAAATTTATTAAACCTATAACTAGAAATGTATACCTTGGAATACCTTTACCCATTTTCCCCAAGCCCCACCTATGGCAACCCCCAAGGCATCCTCTCTATCTGTTTTGCTGTTGTTGTTTTAAGATTTTACATACAAGTGAGATCATATTGTATTTGTTTTTCTCTTATCTCACCTAGCATAATATTTTCAAGTCCCATTCATTTCGTCACAAATGACAAGGTTTCATTCTTTTTCATGACTGCATAATTCCATTGTATATATATGCCACACCATTATCTATTCATCTGTCTATGGGCAGTTCGCTTCTGTGTCTTGTCTATTGTAACTAATGCCACAACAAGCATGGGGCTACAGAAATCTTTTTGAACTAGTGTTTTCATTTCCTTTGATCAGATACACAGAAGTGGAAACGCTGGATTATATGGTAGCTCTATTTTTAATTTTGGGGGGCGCCTCAATACTGTTTTCCATAGTGACCACACCGATTTACATCTCCGCCAGCAGTGCACAAGCATTCCCTTTTCTCCACATCCTTGTCCACACTTGTTTTTTTATTGGTAGCCATTCTGACAGGTGAGAGGTGGGATCTCATTGTGGTTTTGATTTGCATCTCCCTGATGACCAGTGATGTTGAGCATCTTTTCGTATATCAGCTGGCCATGTGTATGTCTTCTTCGGCAAAATATCTATTCAGATCCTCTGCTCATTTTCAAATTGGATTGTCTGTTTTTTAGTTTTTTAATTATACGAGTTCTTGAAACATTTTGGTTATTAACCCGTTATCTGATGTATAATTTGCAAATATTTTTCTTCCACTCTAAAGGTTGCATTTTCATTTTGTTGATGGTTTCCTTTGTTGTGCACACTCTCAGTTTGATGTTGAACCACTGGTTTATTTTCCTTTTGTTGCCTTGGCTTTGAGTATCAAATCTAAAAAATCCTTGCCAAGACTGTTTTCAAGGAGCTCACTGTCTATGCTTTCTTCTGGGAGTTTTATGGTTACAGGTCTTATGATCAAGTCTTTAATTACTTTTGAGTTAATTTTTGTCTTTGGGGCAAAATAGTGATCCAGTTTCATTCTTTTGCATGTGGATATCCAGTTTGCACAATACCATTTATTAGAGACATTCCTTTTCCCATTGTATATTCTTAGCTCTTTTGTCATGTATTAATTGACTATATATGTATGGTTTTATTTCTGGGTTCTCTATTCTGTTCCATTGATTTACATGTCTCTATATGCCAATGTCTTAATGTTTTGATTATTACAGTTTCGTAATGTAGTTTAAAATCAGGAAATGTCATGCCTCCAGCTTTGTTCATCTTTCTTAATTGCTTTGGCTATCTAGGGTATTTTATGGTTTCTTACAAGGATCCAGTCAGGATTAATTGTTGGAGAAATTAAATAGGACCCCAAAATGGCTACATATACTGATATTTGATGATCACATAATGAAAATGTCAGTTTACCTCCCACTCTCAGAATATTATCACCATACATACCCTTTCTCAAGCACCCCAGAGGATGTAGTTTTTCTAGGAGACCTACAGAACTTGTTGATTTTTTAACTACATTATATATTTCCCCAATAAAAAGTCAAAGGACATGTATGAAAGATCCATGGATGTGGACAGCGGTGTGGGATTTGACTGTGGGAGTGGGGGCTGGGCTGGGTGAAGGAGGGCAATGGGGGGAAATTTGGGACAACTGTAATAGAATAACAATGACAATAAAAATTAAAATTGGTTTTAAATGCAAATATCTCACATGGACAGTCTTCTAATCTCTCTTAAAAATTAGATCAAGGACATTTTTGTGAATGTCAGATGGCTTGTGGCTTGCTTATCATTGTCTTGAATGAATGTTATAAATACAGTTTTTCTACAATTCCACCCTACTCTTTAGGGCAGCTGTGAAGGAAATATTCAATATTTGGCTTTGTCTGGTCTTGTCCTTTCTATCACAGGGTGGAAAATCTTGGTTCAAGAATATCCAAAATTGGGTTAAAGAAGTTATTTTTTTCCTTTTTACTAGTTCATTGAATAATAAAAGGTAAGCTATTGATTGGATTAAGTATGTGATAGATGAGAATTAGTGTACTCAGGTCTAGCAGAAAGATAAAATATTTGTATAAATATTTTGCCAGTTGATTATAGAATAGTTATCCAGTAAAATAAGTTTCCATTCATATCAATTAGGATCATTTAAGTCCATTATGTGCAGAATTAAACAAAACTCCATATATGTTCAGAGGGATGTTTGCACTTGATTGAAACTAAGAATATTTTATACCCCTTATGTCTTACAAGACTTATAATGAAGGTAAAACAAAGAACAGAAAAATGTTATACATGAAAAATATTGACCATATTGATTAATTTCCAGAAAAAGAAACAAATCAAGTGTTTAAATTTTCACTTAAGCAAAGTTTCAAAGGGCTAATGGTGTGCTGTATCAAAGAGGTTCCTAATTTAGAAAGACCAAATTATGTTTAATTTTTTAATGTAATCTCTCCTCAGTCAGAGGAAATGTGCCACTAGGACTATGTAATCAATGTGAAGCAGATGGTGGGACAATTATCTGGTGTATTTGGGCACTAATATTGGCCAATTCATAGAATGTGGGCCAGGAAGTTCATTCTGTGTTTTCAATCTGTTTTCTGGTTATGATGGATAATGTTCCTTAAATAAAAAGCTTTGTATTATTTTAGTTTCTGTAGTACAAGCTACATGTACATAGGCACTGTTTCCCCTTTCTTCTTTCCCCTTCCCCCCTCCCCCCTCTCCCCTTTCCTTTCCTTTCCTTTCCTGTCCAGTCCAGTGGAGCTCTACAATGATAATTCTAGGAATCTAATTTTGAGTTTGAAATGTCATTATTTTTTAGCATCAGCATGGCTTATCACTGTCAATTCTTTGGGTAAATAACTTCCCTATACCAGTGTACAAATTTTAGTATTTTATTTGAGTTAAATATGAAAAAATCATATGGTATGGTTCACACAGAATTCTGTACAAGAGTTAAAGACTTTAAGAAGACATTTAAAGTGCCTACTTCTTGGCACTTACTAACCTCATCTTAAATGATACATATTTTACTTTTAAAATTATAATTGAAAATGTTCCACTAACCTTATCTAAGTTTCAAGTCTTTTTTCTAACACATTATTCTCTTTCCCATCTTTATGTATTACTACTGACTGCATAGCTGCTAACACAATTACTTAGACACATTTATATACACCTAGTTCTAAAACAAATTGTACATCTCCTTAATAATAATCAAACATTTTAGTTCTAAAAATAGGAAATGACTACATAGTGATGACACAGATTTTATTATAGGAATCATATTCTTATAACTTTTAATATAATTTTCTAAACACACATAATAGTAGAGAAAATAGTATAATGAATCCCATTTACCTATCACCCAGGTCAAACAACTATCAAAATTTTGTCAATTCTCCTCCCATTATCTTTTCATGTATTTTATTCTGAAGCAATTTTGAAAGAATATTTTTAAAGTTTAAACACTGTCTACAGCAAAAATAGTATAGTTTTTTTCAAGATAATGGCTTCATAAAATAACCTTTATCTATTAGATTGCATATGGTTTTATATCTTATTTCTAAAAAATGGTCTCTTTATTTTAGAAATAACTAGAATAATGTTATTTTAGTATGCAGAACTATTTTCAGAACTGCATCAGGGGTGTCACTGAAACTTAACATATATGGACCTGATAGAAGAGCCCTTAAAAGACAACTTTTTAAACTAATTTTTTCTGAAAATATTGACATTATTAAAAAGCCTTATGAAAACTGTAATATGACCCTGGCTGGCATAGCTCAGTGGATTGAGCGTGGGCTGCGAACCAAAGTGTTGCAGGTTCAATTCCCAGTTAGGGCACGTGCCAGGTTGCAGGCCACGGCCCCCAGCAACCGCACATTGATGTTTCTCTCTCTCTCTTTCTCCCTCCCTTCCCTCTCTAAAAAAATAATAAATAAATAAAATAAAAATAAAAAATAAAAAAAACTATAATATGTTTTTAACTTTGGAGATTATGACCATTTTATTCTCTTACAAAGGAAAGTCAACATGACTTGAGGGAATGGTGTTTCTTTTGGGGACACATATGAATGCCATTCAGATATTAATGATCATAGTATCCAGTCAATAGCAAATAGGCCTGATTTTATGGAATATTTTTTATTTCCTAATATAGATTGCTTGTCCTATAGGTATCTGGTGCTTTCAGTTCCTTTGCAACTGTAACTCCCTCCCTGAAGTTTTCCTTGAAATTTTCCTGCATTTCTTAGTCTCCCTGTAAATCAAGAGACCCACAATTGGGTCTCTAATAGAAATGGCTAGAAATGGCTTCTATTTACTAGGAAATCAGCATAATTACTTTGTTAAAGCCAAACGAAGTTTATTTGCATAGGAGTCTTTTAGGAGGCGACAGTTTGCAATGAAATAAATTGTAAAATGGAAAAACAGGAAAGTGAAACATTGTTTCAATGGTCTAGAATGTGACTTATTTCAAAAACTGGCTCTGGTGTTGCACCCCAGTAATGACTATCTGAAGAAGAGTTGGTTTGTTTTCATGCAAAGTGTCTGTTCCTCTTCAATAACAGCATCTTGATCTCCCTCTGGGTTTCTGTGTACTCCCAGCTGGTGTAGTGGGCAGTCAGCCCTGGCCTGGTCCATCATACCCTTCCACATACCAACCATAGTAATTGGTTCAGGGAAAGGCACGTGATTCGAGATAGCCAATGAGAGACCATTTTTACCCAATATAAAACTGCTGGGCAATAGAGGTAATCTCTCCATAGATGCTGAATTTTGGAGGCTATGAACCTAAACCTGCTATGACCACCATATGAAAAGAAACCACCTGAGAGTGAATTCACACTGCAGAAAGCAGAGCTGAGGGACAAGGGGATGGTGCCCTTATAACGTCATTCCAACTTATTGGTCCAACTATTTCTAGTTTCAGTGTACATGGAATTCTGGGTTACAAACATATATTCTTAAGCTATTTTTTCTCTTTGCCATTTTGAGTTGATTTTTCTTTCTTCTGCAACTGAAAAATGCCCTACTATTTTATCTATTCTGATAAAACTGTGTTCCTTAAAAAAAATTAATTGTAATGTCCACTGTGCCATTTTTATGTCTCATGGACATGTCAAAATAATTTGTTTCCCATTTTAACCCTAGTCATCAGTGCCCTTAATCTCAAACTGTCTCCCAGCTTTTAGCAAGTGCCCATTTGATACAAGTGGAATGTCGAAGTGAGAGGGTAAGTGCAAGAAAATGTGATGGAGGGAGACTGAGTAAAGCACAAACTAATCACATTTTGCTTTACATTTTCTGTGAGGTACAAAGCCAGGTCATCAGAATACAATATAGTAGAATATTACTTTAGATTTCATAAAGATGCCTCCACAGAATTATGAGTTAATATAAATTTATTTAGCACTTCATGCAGCAGCCAAATTAGCTTAGGCTTCTGGAATAACTTCTTTACTTTCTCCCCAGGCTATAGAGTAGAGAGGGATTAGAGGCATTCTCGGGTTGGCATTCTTGCTCTAACTAGGTCTGTTATCTTGGAGAAGTTACCTAACTTCTCTGATTCAATAGCTCATCTAGAAAATGAAAACAATGTTTCCTTCATTGGACAGATTACATAATATGATAGAAAATATTCAGGAAAAGAGGTATACTCAATAAATGGAAACTAGTGGTTTTCTCTTTTATCAACCACTTGAAACCATTTTGAAGGTAAAGTATCCAGAAAGTGTTAGGTCTTTGTATTTCCTCAGGTAAAAGATTTATAATTTAGGCGAATCTCTCTGTAATCCAGAGAATTTGACGATTTTCTAAACATCCGCAGATAATATCCTTTGAACAAATTTATGTCGCTACTCCAAACTCACACGGGACTTTTACAGTTGGTATCCCAGCCATTCTTTCCCTCTTTGGCTGAGTGGTCAGTATCAGCTTGGCTATAATGCCTTTCTCACATGTCTACATCTTTTTTACTATAACCATTAATGGTTTAGTTGTGCTGGTTTATCATTTAACCACCTTTATCCAATGGACTGTGTTGCCCTGGAGTGGGAAAGAATGGAGCTCTAAAATAAGGATACAAGTATAACAACTCACCCCTCAACATTAACAGAAGCTGACATGTTTTCTTCCCCACTGACACATCTCCACATTCAGGAAGGGGATTCCTCCGTAATGGAGTTAGTGTTGATATGACCATTCTTGAAGCAAAAACCTCCTAACATTTTAGAATTCTAAATCTTTAAGTTGTAAAATGTAGTAAATGTTTTGGTTTAAAAAGTGAAAAGCTAAATAAAGATGATTTTATTACTTTATAATAAGTTTAAAAAACTTAAGTTTTCAATTAAAATTTTGGTTTAAAACAGAAGCCTCCAGGGCTTTCTGGACTCAGGAATAGCGGGGAAGAAGACATCACCGCCTCCGAAGTGCACTTCCCCTCAGCCTATCTCATCCCCAGAACTGAACTGAAACTAGATTTTCCTCCAGGAGCAGCAAAAGCTTTTCTGCAATGTGTGTGAAGCTCCAGGTGCATGGGGTCCCTGAACAAATATTATTTCAACACTGATCAGCTGCATAGGTGAGGACCAAGAAGCATGTCTACAAGGATTTTTTTTTAATGAAAGCAGGTGGCTTTTGATAGTCTAAATAGATTCGATAATTAGAACATTTTTAGGACTTTAGGTGCATCTCACAAGGGATTTTTGTAATATTCAGAAGGCAGCTCATGGAGGAAAGACTCTGCTTAAGGAAATATTCATTCATGCTCTCCTAGTGGGAGGAAAATATTTTAAAAACTACATGTGGTAAGACCAAAAATTATGTTCCTAGCAAGGAAAGACAATTTTCAGATTTATATTTACCTGCTAAAGTTTAGGAATTTCTGCAGTACCAAAAACCTTTCTAAACAAGAGTGGATTTCATGTGAAAGACAGACAATTCATATATTTGAAAAAACTTTATTTAGAGCAAACATATAAAATATACTCAGTGGATAACTCAATAAATAACATTCTAGCCCTGGCTGGCATAGCTCAGTGGATTGAGTGCGGGCTACAAACCAAAGTGTCGAAGGTTCGATTCCCAGTCAAGGCACATGCCTGGGTTGCAGGCCACGACCCCCAGCAACCGCACATTGATGTTTCTCTCTCTCTCTCTCTTTCTCCCTCCCTTCCCTCTCTAAAAATAAATAAATAAAATATTTTTAAAAATCTTTTAAAAAAATAAATAACATTCCATATCAACTTTAAGTAATGGTAGATTTTTATGTGCAAGCTCTGTTTGTTGTACCCATTAACCATATTATCTATTCTAAGTAAGATAAACATATCTGCTTGACTCTAGTCCTAGGTTAAGATATTGATGTTCACTCCATGGTCATGTTTGTGGCATGAATTTTCTACCCAGATCAGTCTGAGTGCATTTATTTTTTAACCTATAATTATACCTTGATACCATTAATCTTTGTTCAAGCATTACTACCTCCAATAGGAAAGACTCTTTAGCAAGTGTATACATAGTAAAAATACTGAAAAAGTTTATAAATTGTTACTAGCACTTATGCACTTAAGCAAGTGAAATTCCCAAGTAATGTATTTCTTTTTCTATAATGCATTGATCTATAATAGGATGCAAAATAAACTAAATCAAATTTCACATCTCTTTCAATAGTATTTTTGAAACTCTGAGTAATGGCTCAGGTTGAGCCATTAATGCAAAGCCTCAAAACTTAAATAGTTTCTTGATACTTTTCATTCTGAGGCATCTTTTAAAGAAACAACAGATGCCTCTCCACATGCATTCAAAAAATCAATACAATTAATCAATAATGCTCTCCACAGGTAATAAATGCTGAGAAGCATTTCTGCCTATCTATATTGATCGAAAGAATTGCTTCAAATTGCTTCTGATGTGTATAAAAATCATTTCCTTATTGATCAAAGACTCTTCCTCTCTGATATGTTATTTCATATATGGCACACAATTGTTCTAGACTTTATTCTCATATATATGTGATAAAAATTTCCCCATGATCCATATATGAGACTAATTTGAATGAAATGTAAAATGGGTGGTTTTGTTTTGTTGGCGGCATGCACTGCTATAGACAAATACCATATGATCTCACCCATAAGTGGAACCTAATGAACAAGTCAAACAAATGAGCAAAACAGAACTAAAGACATGGAAATAAGGAACAAACTGACAGTGACCAGAGGGAAAAGGGGAGAGAGACAATGGGGGAAAGAAGGGGAAGGGTCTAGTCTAGGAACTGTATAAAGGACCACTGGTAATGAACTACAGGGTGAGGATTGACTAAGGGAGAGGGGGTAGGGCAACGGGGGGAAATTGGGACAACTGTAACTGAACAACAATAAAAAAAATTTAATCAAAGCATGCATAATCATAAAAATTACTGAAGTTATTTTAATGAGAAATGTTAGATTATTTCATTCACATTTTCATTATTTAGAATAAGCTTAAGTTTTGAGTCCACTTCTATTTCTTATGAAAATTGTTTAATCCAGAATGATGCTATTCCTAATAGCATGAATTATAAAAAAACAACATAGTTTTAGTCAAGTGTTGGTTCATAATGTTGCTGGAAAATTATATTTTTGAAACATGAGCTAACATGTAAGTGAAATTTGTGACCTTTTTGTTAATGTATTATATATGTTGTATATAGACATAGAGTAAGTAATAAGAAAAGTATATCTCCCTAAATAATTTTCTAAATAATAAGTTTGCAGTCTCATTACATATAGCATTTAATGAGTCTGGCTAAATAGGATATCATCTTTGGCACAATCAATATATATATCTACAATTGCTTGGTTAACAGTGATGGTAACTGATGGCTCATTGGATGAATGTTATTAGACCGCTTAAGAAGTTTTCCAAGAAAACTTAACTTCTAACTCTTGATACATTAATTAACATTGTGAATTATCCCTCCAATAACAAAAAAAGTCAAAGATCCCTATCAACGTGATTTTACAAATTTCATAATGTACGCTACCTATATTTCTTGTTTAAATGTGCCGTTACAAAATGACGTTATTTTGTCCACTGAATACACAACCACGAAATGTGTTGCTGAACCAGTATTTTCTTAAAACTCGACCACCAGTTTACTTTATTAAAAGGTTTCATTCATCTCATACTTTTTATTTTGAATATCAGGGAATATAAATTGTCATTATTGACAATTGAAATCCCAATATCTCTATCTTACATAATTAATTTTACTTTATCAATCTAACAATTTAATTTTGTCCTTTTTAAAATTCTGAAGGAATCTTTAATGCAAAACAAACTAAGTTGAAATCTTTTAACCAAATGAGAACTATTTCTTTTTTCCCCTAACAATTAGAGTATTCCCAGAGGGCTAATTGCGCAGTAAGATTCTCAGAGTCCGCAAGTGCTATTAGGGTAACCATAGAAGTGAAATTTTTGAAATATTTCTTGTACTTAAGTAGGAATGAATTTTAAAGTATTCCAAGGAGCAAGCAAAGATTCAGCTGGTAACTGGAGCTGCACACCCAAGAGGTGTTTGCTCTGACTCATGCTGTATTTTAAGTAAGGGCAGCTTAATCATAGTGGGAGAAATGACACCGAGCCAATCAATAACAATTCATCCAGAGGTACTAAGGGATGACACAGAGGATAAGAACATGACTTTTTGGAGTCATACAGGCTCCAATCCAGACTCCGCTACTTAAAAGCTGGACGGCCTCAGAGAAGTTGCTTTTTATCTCTCTAAGCCTCGTTTTCCTCCCCTATGAAACGGACTATGTGCAAGCACTGCCCGGCTGAACTATAACTGAACAATATATAAAGTCTTAAATGATTAGTAGCTATGTTTTCCAAAAACAGGGATGTTAATTCTAAAAATACATACTACTTAGTAAAATATATCCAAAATGGTATCACATGTGGTCAATATAAAAATTACTAATGAATTTTTTCATACCAAGTCTTTGAAATCTGGTGAGCATTTTACAAGTATAGCACATTTCAGTTTGCACTAGCTGCGTCTCAAGTTCTCAACCACCACAAGTGAGTCATGACTGCTATAATGGACCGTGCAGGTATTCAGTACACAGCTACCCCACAAGAATGTTGAAAGGATAAAGTGGGACAATGTGTGTAGAGGGCTTATGATAGTACTTGGCAAATAATAAGCACTAAAAAAGATAATTGAGTATTCACTTCAACAGCCTGAGAGCTAAGCTGGGGGCAAAGCAACAATATGACGTGACCCCTGGGGTTCCTGAGTAATTACAGATTTAAGAAGGTAGGACTAATACATAGTTAACTATCATTTATGGCATCGTATTATCACAGGAATGGTATGAATAAAATGCAAAACAATGTTCAAAAGAGGAAGATCATTTGGGATGCTTTGTACTGACTTAGTGAAGAAAGTCATTTTGAACTGGGATTTAATAAGTAGGTGAAATTCTATTATGAAGATATACAGTCAGGGGCCATGGAGACAGCTAAGGGAAATATTCCAAAAGAAATAATAGGAATAAAACCCAAAGTTGGGGAAGTGAGAAATGTACTCAGGAAGTAATGGCAAATCATTTGATGAACACAGGGTTCCTGTAAGAGTGTAGTTGGGTGAGCAAATGCAGATGTGGCTTAGAGTGTGGAGATCTTAAAAGCTGTGCTAAGAGACGAGGACCGTTACTCAGTGTCAGAGGGAAGTAGTAGAAAGAGCATTGAGTTGGGAATCAAAGGTCTAATTCACCCAGGTTCTACAGCTGTCATCAATATGTTTTCTCTCCTTGCGCAAGTCAGTTTGTCACACCTCTTTTGTTTGGGTCTAAAAATGTTTGTCGTTGTCACTGCTGCTTTTGGTTTTCTATTCAAATTTATGGTGTTTCAGGATGGGTGTAACATAATTGAAGAAACACCTTAGGAATTAATGTAGGTAGATTTGAAAGTAAAGACACTGTAACAGAAAGATGATTTGGGTTATCATTTCAATGGTGCTGACATTTAAAGTTATGGTTTTTAAGCCCTGGCTGGGTAGCTAAGTTGGTTAGAACATCATCCCGTGTGTACCAAGGCACCAAGTTTGTAGGTTCGATCTCTGGTCAGGGCACATACAAGAAGCAACCAATGAAAGCCTAAAAGTGGAACAACAAATTGATGTCTCTCTCAAATCATTTCTTGCTCAAATCACTTTTTAAAAAGTTAATATTAATGCCAAAAGTTAAAATTAATATTAAAAGTTAATATTGTATACCTAACAGTTGGAAATGGGAAGACTATAGAAAATGAGTGAAAAAGAATGGATAGTACTTGGGTTGAGGATGGAGAGGGAGAACAGGTGAGAAGTAAATGCTACTGCCCTTTGGAATCCAGAAAAAAGAGAATGTACTAGTTGAAATAGAAATGGAAGAACTAGTGAAACAATTTTGCATATATGGGAAGGAATTTAACATGAGTTCTTTTAGTTATCAGTTAGGTTTGATTTTTAGTATGTACAATACATGCCTAAAAAGGTGTATGTTCAAGGATTAATGGCTATATATGAAGAATGACACTTGCAAGAACATGAATGTTTTAGGTTCAGAGTTTCACAAAGTAGTAAAATCAACATAGAATAAAAGAGTTATGTAATTAACATGAGTATTCAATTAAAAGTCCTATTTACCTAATAAATGTAGTCGCATTCATAGAAAAGCTCCGAAGTGTCTCACTTATGTGAGACTTAATTTGTGAAAGAAGCTTTCAACCCAATAAAGGAAGACTTTTGAATATAAAAGATTTTCATACAAATCCCAGCATAACCTCCTTCATTAGCCAAAAAGGAGGGCATCTCTCTCTCTTGGGGTTGGGTGCAGAACATGCGAGGTAACATGTGAAGTGCTAACACACAGTAAATGATGGTTCTTATAAATATAAACTTATTCTGGTAGACTTAAAGACAAAGGCATGGGTTCATATTCTTACTATTTTTAAAAAATCATAAGGGTCTTTGTGCTCCTGTTTGTATCTCACTCAACTCCTCATGCAACAAGCGTGAGGACACTCATGAGGTCAAGCTCTATGATTGGTGTAAAAATACTGCATGTTAAGCAGTTGCAGGATTCCTAAATTTAAGAAGAAAAATTGTCTAGGTTAGAAAGCAAGTAAGTGTTGAAAAATTTGAGATAACTCTTGGCTATTCTAGCTATATACTCTCAAAATCAAGTTGAATTTTCACATATGTATATATTTAAAATTAATTTAAAATTTAAAACTTGAAAAAGTGCCAATATTTTTTTACCTTTGATTTTATGAAATAAAAGCTTCCAGTGTACATTGGTTTCTCCAAAGAGAAACATATGTAAAATGTATGTTTTACATACACCCAGATAAAATTTTACCACTTGGTTTTTATTGGCTAATTTATTCTATAAACTTCTTCAACAGTTCTGTTGCTAATGATGCTTAAATTAGTAAGTACGTTGAAATATTTGAGTTTTTATATCAAAGCTGATTAAGTCTGTTTTACTAAAGATATTACAAGATTTTTTTTCAAAAAATTGCCTTTTAAAGCAAACTATAAAGGAGCTATGTCATCTTAAGAAATTTATAGGTTTATTTGGAATTAAAATTTGAAAGAACTACTAATTTTTAAATGTTGATTGGTTCATTCAATGGCAGAGCAATAATTTCAGGGTAGGTGAAATTTAGTGCTTTTTGTAGCCAAAGTTGGCAAATTTATCCAATAGATTAAAATGAATAGCAACACATTATCCTTAAGAAAATCCAATTGGTCAACAGAAAAGATACTAATTTAACCAACAAGAAAATATTCTGAAGTCTTTGTAGATAAAACTAAGCATTAGGTTTTTCAGAGATGTGTGAAAGGGGAGAGAGTCATAAATATTTACTATTGATATATGCTAAGTTATTTATACAAAATAATACCAATTATAAACATTATCATGTAAAAAAAACTATGTCAAACTTCTCTGACTGCTTAGTTTTCCCCATTCTGTGAAAAGTTTGGGCATGCTAATAAATATTAACTAAAGAAAAAAACCAAGTCATTTTTCTATATAATTGATGTTCAAGTATTTATTTACATCTTATTTCAAAATACTTTTATGAATCACTTTGGCTATCTTTATTTTTAATCAATGTTGGTAAACTCTCCTACCCTTTGTTTCTTAATTATACACTCTCACTCTATGTGATATTTGTGGAATATGTATAGTCAGAATTTGGTATAATTATTCTCATTAAAATACTATGCTAAATGATATTTTTAACTTATCTATTCAGTAATTACAAGTTATCAGACAATTATTTTGGTTAATCTTTGTTTTATAACCTTTTAATAAAATAAATATAATTTGTTATATATTTTTATTTTACATTTTAATAGGCATATTTAACATTAACATTACTGATGCAAATTTCATAAATTTTATGGTACTATTAAAAATTTTCTTTATATTATACTTAATTCTATTGACAAAGTTGTGATGTTGCTAAATCTATGATACTCCCTAAAGTTGTCATTAAGGCTCTGACACTGGGAAGACAAATAATTTGTATTGTGTTTTATTTTTCATTGCCAATTGTCAGGATATTTAGGAAGACACCCAAATAGATGTCTATAAACACTCTACTTTCTAGAAATGTACCAATAATCATACCGTGATTTTTTTTTGAGAGTGCTATCTCTCACACACCAACTAGATACTAATGTAGTAATTGGCACATCCTAGTATACTATTTTAAAAATCCTCAAACTTTGAAAAAAAATAGGCAGAAAAATTTCAGATATCCCATGCAGCAATATCTTCACCAATGTATGTCCTAGGACAAGGGAAATAAAGGAAAAATAAACAAATGGGACTATATCAAAATAAAAAGCTTCTGCACAGCTAAAGAAACCATCACCAAAATGAAAAGGGGACCGTACGTTTGGGAGAACATATTTGCCAATGATATATTGGACAAGGGTTTGATCTCCAAAGTATATAAAGCACTCATATGACTCAACACCAGGAAGACAAACAATGCAATTAAAAAATGGGCAAAGGACCTGAACAGACCCTTCTCAAAGGAGGACATACAGATGGCCCATAAACATGAAAAGATGCTCAGCATCACTAGCCATCAGAGAGATGCAGATTGAAACCACAATGAGATACCACCTCACACCTGTCAAAATGGCCATCATAACCAAATCAACAAACAACAAGTGCTGATGAGGTTGTGGAGAAAAGGGAACCCTTGTACACTATTGGTCAGAATGCAGACTGGTGCAGCCACTGTGGAAAACAGTATGGAATTTCCTCAAAAAACTAAAAATGGAACTGAATTTTTATCCAGCAATTCCACTGCTGGGATTATATCCTAAGAATCATAAAACACCAATTCAAAAGAACCTATGCACCCCAATGTTCACAGCAGCACAATTTACCATAGCAAAGTGCTCAAAGCAAACTTAAGTGCCCATCAGTAAATGAATGGATTAATAAACTGGTACATTTACACAATAGAATACTATGCAGCAGAAAGAAAGAAGGAGCCCCTACCCTCCATGACAGCATGGATAGATCTGGAGAGCAATATGCTAAGTGAAATAAGCCAGGTGGTAAAAGACAAATACTATATGATCTCACCTGTGAGTGGAATCTAATCAACAAAACAAACAAGCAAACAAAATATAACCAGAGACACTGAAATTAAGAACAAACTGACAGTAACTAGAGGGGAGGGGGGAATAATGGGGGAAAATGGGGGAAGGGTTGTCCAGGAACATGTATAAAGGACACATGGTCAATTATTCTTAGTATATTTTTATTAAAGTATAGTTGACATATATTATACTAGTTTCAGCTGTACAACATAGTGATTCTACATTGACATACCTTACCATGTGATCACCACAAGTCTAATGACCATCTGTCAACATATGAAGTTACTACATTTTTATTGACTGTATCCCCTGTGCCTTACCATAGCCATGACTTACTTATTTTATAACTGGGAATTCATGCCTAATTGTTTGCCTTCACTTTTTCACCCATCCTCCCACATCCTTCCTCTTTGGCAATCTGATCAAATACTATGTGACTTCATTTATAAGTGTCTTTCTCTGTCATTTAGTAATATCCTCTAGGTCCATTTATGTTGTTGCAAATGGAAAGATTATATTCTTTTTTATTGCTGAATCCTATTCCATTATATATACCACATCTTTATTTATTCATACATTGATAGACACCTGGGTGGCTTCCATATCTTGGCTACTGAAATAATGTTGCAGTTAACATAGGGATGCATATATCTTTTTGAATTAGTGCTTTCATTTTCTTCAGATAAGTATCCAGATGTGGAATTGTTGCATCATGTGTAGATCTGTTTTTTATTTTATTTATTGATTTTGGGGGGAGCCTCCATACTGTTTTTCATAGTGACTCTACCAATTTACAGCCCCATCTACAGTACATGAGGGTTTCTATTCCTCTGCATCCTCTCCATTGCTTGTTACTTCTTGACTTTTTGATCTAAGTGGTGTGAGGTGATATTTCATTATGATTTTGATTTCATTGCCTTGATGATTAGTGATGTTGGACAATTTCTCATATGCCTATCGGGCACCTGTATGTCTCCTTTGGAGAAATAACTATTTAGGTCTTCTGCCCATTTTTTAATTGGATATTTTTTTATGTTGATTGCCTGAGTTCTTTATATACAGGATATGGCAAAAGTAGGTTTACAATTGTCCTTGTGGAAAATAATACAATAACTAATAAATAGTAATATAAGAATAAATGCTGTATTTCTTGTACTCACAACTACACACCTACTTTTCCACACTCTGTATTTTGGGTATTAACCCCTTATTGGTCATGTCATTTGAAAATATATTCTCCCTATCAGTGGGTTGTTCTTTCATTTTGATTATGTTTCCTTTACTATGCAAAAGTTTTTAGTTTCATCTAGTCTATTTGTTTATTTTTACTTTAGTTGCCCATGCACAGGGAGACATATCCAAAAAGATATCACTGAAATAGAAGTCAAAGTTTACTGCCTAATGTTTTCTTTTAATTTTATGGATTCAGGTGTTGAATTTAGGCCTTTAATCCATTTTGAGTTTATTTTTGTATATGGTGTATAATGAACAAATTGAACTAGCAAGTGAAATAGAGACACACTTATAGATGGAGAGTAGATGACAGCTGAGGGTTTGGAGAGGTTAGAGGGTGGAGGGATTGAGCAAAATGGAAAAAGGACTCATGGATGTGAACAACAGTGTGGTGATTGTTGGGGGGATAGGGAATAAGGGAAATAAATGGTAATGAAAATTTAAAAATACAGTAAAGTTTTTTTTAAGTTTTAAAAAAGAAAGTGGCCCAAGTTTATTTTAATTTGCATGTATCTGTCCTTTTATTCCAATACCATTTATGAAAGACATTGTGTGTTCTTACTTGTCATCATAGTAGACTAATTGACCTTAGAAGCAAGGTCAATTCCTGGTTATTTCTGGGCTTTCTATTCATTCCATTGATCTATGTGTCTGCTTTTATGCTGAGTTTATAATGTTTTAGTTACTGTAGCTTTGTAGTATGATTTGAAATCAGAAAGCATGATTCCTTCAATTTTGTTCTTTTCACTAAAAATTGCATTGGCCTGTAATTTTTTTTGTAGTGTTTCTTTCAAGGTAATTTGTGCATCATGGAATAATTTTGGAAGGTTACCTTCCCCTTGAAATTTTTGGGATAGTTTAAGAAGTACAGGTATTAATTCTTCTTTAAATGTTTGATAGAATTCACCTTTGAAGCTGCCTGGTTCTGGACTTTTGACTGTTTGGAGTTGTTTGATTACTGATTCAGTTTAATTACTAGTAATCAATATGTACAGATTTTGTTTCTTCCTGGTTCATTCTTGGAAGAGTGTATGTTTCTAGAAATTTATCCATTTATTTCTTGATTGTCCAATTTGTTGTTATATGATTTTTAAAATATATTTCTGTGGTGTTAGTTATCACTTTACCACTTTCATTTCTGATTTTATTTACTTGGGCTCTCTCTCTTATTTCTTTGAGTATGGCCAAAATTTTATTGGGTTGACCAAAAAGTTTGTTTAGTTTTTTTTCTGTACAGTGGCTCTAGTAATGCTTAGTTGTCTTTTAGGGTTTTTTTTTTCTGTACAGTGGCTCTAGTAATGCTTAGTTGTCTTTAACTTCATTTGAAACAATTTTGTTAGATTTTATTGTGACAGCTGTCACATTAGTGTGCATTAAAAAAATCAAAATTGGTGAATTTTTGTGCAGCCATTTTTAACATTGAAGATGGAAGAAGATATGCGATATTTTTTGGCATACTATGCTTTATTATTTCAAGAAAGGTAAAAATGCAACTGAAATGTAAAAAGATTTGTGCCATGTATGGAGAAGGTGCTGTGACTGATTGAACATGTCAAAAATGGTTTGCAAAGTTTCTTGGTACTATTGACATTTTGGCCAAATAATTTTTTGCTGTGGAACTTTCTTATACATTGGAAGATGTTTAGCAGCACCCTTGGCCTCTGACCACTAGAAGTCAATAGCAGGAGATGGCTGACATACTCACAATATTCAAATCAATAAGGTTATTGGTGAAAATGAAAAAATATGCTTTTATTTTACAGGAAAAACTAAATGGACTTTTTGGCCAAACAATATTAATTGTGTTTATCTTTTCAAATGAACAGCTCTTAGTTTCATTGATCTTTTCTACTGTTAGTCTCTATTTCATGTATGTTTATTCTGATCTATATTATTTACCTCCTACTAACTTTGGGTTTCTTTGTTCTTATTCTAATTCCTTTAGGTGTATGTGTAGATTGTTTATTTGAACTTTGGCTTTGAGGAAGGCTTGTTATGTTATAGAATGCTCTCTTAGAACTGCTTTTGCTGCATTCCATTAGTTTTGTAGAGTTGTGTTTCCATTTTCATTTGTTTCAAGATACGTTTTGATTTTCTCTTTGATTTCTACTTCGACCTTTTGATTGTTTAGTAGTATATTCTTAAGTGTGCACGTGTCTGTGCTTTTCCATGATTTTTCTTGTAATTAATTTCAACTTTCATTTTGCTGTGACTGGAAAAGATACTTGATATGATTTTACTTTGTTAAATTTATTGAGACTTGTTTTATTACCTAATAAGTGATCTGTCCTGTAGACTGTTCCATGTGTACTAAAAAAGAATGTGTATTCTGCAGTTTTTGGAAGAAATGTTCTGTAAATATGTTTTAAGTCCATGTGATCTAATGTGTTATGGCCAATGTTTCCTTTTTAATTTTTTTTCTATTATTATCTACCCTTTTATATAAATGAGGTATTGTCCCCTACTATTATTGCATTACTCTCAATTTCTTTATATTTGTTAATATCTTCTTAATACATTTAAGTGCATCCATATTGGGTCCATAAATATTTACACATGTTTTTTATATTTAGAGTAATTATTTGTAGATATGTATTTATTGCAATTTTCTTAATTTTTTTGTAGTTTTCCTGTTTCTTTTTCTCTTGCTTTGTTTTGCTTTGCTTTGTTTTGTTTTGGTTTTGTATTATGGTATGCTGGTTTTACTTAGTGTTACTTTTGAGTTTCTTTCTCTTTATTTATTGTGTATGTTTTGTAAGTTTGGGTTTATGGTTACCATAAGGATGGTATATAGAGAAAAATGTGTATTTATATCTATCTATTTAGATATCTATTTATATTTAGAGAGATATCTAGATGTATGCACCCACACACAGAAACACACACACACATATAGCAGTCTATTTTAGGCTAATGGCATTTATGTTTGAAAGCACTTTGAAAATGCTACATTTTTACTCCCTCCTCCACACTTAAACATCATCTTTTTGTTCATTTTGTTTTGAGTGCCCCCTGTCTACTTATTGTATTTATATGTGAATTTGTACTTTAACCTCTATAGTGGCTTTTTAAGTGACTGACCACTGCTTTACAAATTTGCATTTACTTGTGAGGTTATTTTTTTATTTATATGTTTTTCTATATTTCTAGTTATTGCCCCTTTTCCCACTTAAAGAAAATTCTTTAACATTTATTGTAAGGTAGGTTTAGTGGTGATGAACTCTAGTGTGTGCTTTTCTGGAAAACATTCTCTCTTCTTCATTTTGGAATATTAACTTGTCAGGTGCCATACTCAAGGTTGTGGGTTTCTTTATTTCAGCAACTTAAATATATCCTGCCACTCCCTTCCGACTTGCAACGTTTCTACTGAGAAATCAGCTCATAACCTTATAGGGTTTCCCTTGTATGTGACTAGTTTTCTCTTTCTCTTGCTACCTTCAAGATTCTCTTTTTAAAAAAAAAAAATAAAATGTTAAATAAGTTGTTAAATCCAAAGAATACAAAAAGTTTAAAAATAAAAGTATACTTGCATGCCTTTAAAAAAATATTCTCTTTTTAATTACACTATGTCCTGGTGTGTATCTCTTTGGGTTCATGTTGTCTATAACTCTCTGTACCTCCCAAACCTGGAACCTGCTTCCTTCCCCAGTTTAGAAAAGTTTTTCGCCATTATTTCTTCAAGTAAGTATTCTTCTCATTTTTTCTCTTCTCCTCTGGAATCTCTAGAATGTGAATATTAATGTACATAATGTTGTCCCAGAAGTCCCTTAAACTATCCTCATATTTTAAATTCCTTTCTTCTTTTTACTTTTATGATTGGGTGACTTCCACTATTCTGTTATCCAGGCCACAAGTTTATTCTTCTGTACTATCTAATCTGCTGTTGGTTCCCTCTAGTGATTGTATTCTTCAACTCTTATTGGCTCTGTATGATATATTCTAAGTCTATTGATGTTCTCACTGAGTTTCTCTATTCTTCTCCCAAGTTTGGTGACCAGCCTTAAGAAAATTACCTCAAATTCTTTAGCAGGCAAATTACATATCTCCATTTCATTAGAAGTTTTTATTCTGAGATTTTTCTTGTTCTTAAATTTGGAACATAGTGCTTTGTCTTTTCATTTTTGTTTTACTTTCTGTGTTTGTGCCTATGTAGTAAATAAAACAGCTATCTCTTCCAATCTTGAAAAAGTAGACTTGAGTAGGAACAACCATTTTGTAGACAGTACATGCCGAGTGGTTTCAGCTGCCAAATGGAGGTTAAATGGGTATATGCGGTATACCATCTGGCTGGGATACAGCAAGCACTGACTGAGGTGGCCAGCACATGTTGTGGAGGCCTCATAGGGTGGCTAGAGCGCTCGGTCCAAGCTCCTGCCCACTCTATTGAGGTAGATGGGGAATGTGAACAATGATGCTCACAAACACCTCTGATTCCAGTTTCCCCATACGCTGAAAGTTCCTGAAGTTCTCCACCCATTTGATAGGCCCCTGGGGTCAGTAAATGAGTTTTGTTCATGTAGAGCCCAGGAGCCCTTTAAATCACTGTTTTATTGTTATACCCCAGAACAGGTGATAAGTTCTGGGCCATCTTCATCTTAATCCAATATACTTTCAATGAACTTAATGACTATTATGAATTTATGCCCCATAGTTCAAGTAAATCTAATAAACCTTACCATAAACTTGGTGACTCAAGTCTGTTCTGGCAAAGACAACATTTTTTAGAACATCTGAGGCACGATGCTGCTGAATTATAAAATTATATCATTAAGTTTGTCAATGAAGAAATATTAAAAGCTGTAGAGAATTTTTGTGAATTTATCTGAGCCAAAATGACAACAAATTGTCAGGAAACAAAATCTCAATGGATTGAGAAATGCTTTCAGAGAATATTAGTGTAACACCTTATGTTATACATTACAATCAAAAGAAGAGACATAGAGGATTACAAGAAATCCATTGGTGATAGGGTAGGGAGAAAGCAAAGTGGGGAAACCTCTGGGATTGTGTAAACAGTGAAATGATACACTTTCAAGCAGGTGGGTAGAGGAGAGTTAATAGTCAACAATTAACATATAACAATAACAATGAGTGTATTTGTGGTCTTCCCCTGGTATGATACCTGTGCTTCCAGGGGTCCAGATAAATGAAATTAGACATTCCAAAGGTATGTTGTTATAGGCACAATAAGACAACAGATAGGCTTAGTTAAGGTAGGGATTGACCTTTGTTAGGGTAAAATACTGGCCTAGGGTATGACTCCTGGCCATGAACTGCTTTCAGTTAGAAAGTTTTAAATTCAGACCCTCCTGTGTGGTTACTTTAGGTCTCTGAGTTTGTAAGGCCACCACACATGCCTCCTGTGAGTTGTCAGAGTTTGCACATGGCTCCTTTTCTTCCACAAGTTCCAATATTATTTTCTCCATTTTATTAAACAAACCTTCAGAAATTACCAAGAACCTTTATAATTATTTGTAATAATAATGTTTACAGATTCAACTTTAACAAAAGATAACAATTTAATGCTAATACTTTCATTTTCTTTATAGGCTTTGATGTTTGGTTTCAAAAATAGTAAACAATATTTACCCCCTTACTAGCTATTATGTGAAGGCTGTAAGAAAAAAGTTATTTGTTTGATTCTTAGAAAAGTCATAAGCAGCAATTGCCTGTAGGGGCAGGAAGTGAGATCCATATGTAATGCCTCTGTCAGCAAAGACTTTGTAGAAGAAGGTTTATAATAAATATTCACATCTGCTGCTTTGGACACTTTAATCCATCCTAAGGATCTTTGCTGTGTCAGGCTTTGTTCTGGATGAAGAAGCCCAGTAGTTATAAAGGTTTGCAAATAGGCTATATTTATCATGGTTAGCTTTACTTTTATAACTTTCCTGTGTTTCAGAGATTTTTCAGAACTATTCTTAGTATAAGTTGTGATTAAATATTTCACTGTGACTTTAACGGTAATATACAGAATTTTCATGACGGAATGGACAAATTCTAATTTCACAATGTATCACCTACTTAAAATGTGTCAAGAAGTCATTGTTGATAACAATTCTATCTGGATGTGGAAAATATAATTCAAAGTGCTTCTGATTAAATGCTAGCTCCCTCTATATGTATGTTATCATCTTAAGCAAGTTTCTTAGTTTTACCAAGTCTCTCTGCACCCATATAATGAACTTACTATTATTTTCTTTATTAGATTAGTATAAGGATTATATGAAATTACCCATGTTACATAACTAAATCTAGTATCTAGCATGTTAAAGGGTTTAATGAACTTTAAATGTTGGTGCTAAAATGATACCATATACCTTCTAAGTTGTATTAGACAATCTCATGAGTAGTACTACTGCTATATTTATTTACCTCACATACTGAACTTATGTGTAAACATAAGCTATTGTTTTTACTTAGCTCTAAATTTCCTGACAGTTTGCTACTGAACTTTTAAATAAATAAAAAATATTGGTTAGGATTGGATTGCTGATATGTTTTTCCCTTTAACAAAATTATTTACTCAAAAGTATATGGAATAAAAATTATGAGAACACTCAGTGTTACATTCAGTTCTCTTATATAACAAAAATTTAACAGAATTTTGAATTTTAAATTAGAGTAAAAAACCTTAGTCATCTTTAAAATGGAGGTATTTTCACCTCAACTCCAAAGAAATTTGCTGAGTTAATAAATGTCACAACTTTTAAAGCATCAATCTATGTTTATACTTGTAAGTAACAATTTAGGATAATCATAATTAAAATGTTAACCATAATACAAATTTGAAAATATAAAGTATGCCCTATATGTGTGTGTGTTTTAGCCATATGTACATTTGAAACCTGTGTTTTTAAACAATTTTTCACAAATAATTCACTTGAAAAAGAAAGCAGCTTTGCTTACTGCTTTCAATCTCATCTCCTCAAAATTATTTATTAATCCCAAATATAAGGAAGCTAGGAGAACTCTTGATGACCCTGCATATAAAGTAGGTAAACCATTAGGTTTTACTTTGTCATTTTAAATTTTTATAATCTAATCATTGACATGTCTTAATTTTGACTGGAATTACTTTCTACTCGGGAGTTGGTTCATATTTAATGACTGATATCTAATATACAATGAGCCTGTTGTATTAAAATGGAAACAAACTGTATATTACATTGCAGAGAACTTGAAATTAAACTTTGATATTATCTCTCTTCTCCCCTATCTCTCCTCTCTCTTCCCCTCTCTCTCCCTTTCAGGTCAATTATTAGCTCAGGCGAGTGACAGTGGGGTCATTCATTTGCTGGACCTTAAATCAGGGCAGATTCACAAGTTGATAGGCCATGAGGATGAAGTTCACGCAGTCGTGTTTTCTCAGGATACAGAGAGACTGTTCTCCGGAGGCTCTGAAGGCACTGTACGAATGTGGTCTTGATGGCCCTGGTATCCTACTGCAGAGGGCACTCCCTTAAGGCTTAAACATGCTTCATATAGTCCCAAACCAGTGACAACCTGGTCAAGTAGGCCAGCAGGTAACATTTACCATTTGCTTTAAAACATCCTTTGAACATGTATTTTAATGCTCATACTGTTACCAATAAAAAAAAAACTTTATTCTCATTTGTTTGTGCCTGGGTGTTTTTTCTTATTTTAACAAGATTTTAGAGACAGAGCATTTTTGCTAGGAGTTTGGAAGAAACAGCTTAACAATGACGCCTAATGACAGACTAGATGAATTACAGGAGATTGATTTTGAATGTTAGAGAACAAACTGCAGGAGAATGAGGCTACTTTTTTAAAAAATCAAATTCAAGCTGCAGGACGACTTAAAGTTTAACCATGTAGCACAGGGACAGTGTTTCTTCAACCAGAATCAATTAGAATGGCAGAGGATACATTTTACATATTATCTGACAACGATTATGCTTTATCTATAAATAATAATCAAAGACTGCAGCTGGTTTAAATACAAGGCTCTTCCGGAACTTTCACCTCTGCAGCCCATACAAGAATGCATTCAGTATAATTACAATGTTTTTTTAATGTTTAATTGTAAAATTTCAATGCAAATAAGTATCTCGCACGTAAAATGCGCCCCCCACCCCCGCCCCATACATGCATCAGCTGTATAAAGTGCGACTGCTTGGAGAACACTAGCCTGGTCTAAAGCAAGCAGCTCGGGATTTCGGCCGAGATGGGCTCAGAAGCCAGTTGGCGCTGTCCGTGGTGCTGAGGAATTCCCGGCTGCCGGCAGAATGAGCTCCAAATCAGCAGTCTGCAAACTGCTCTCAGTGATGCAGAAACCCAGCTAAAGTTGCTCCTTTCCTTCACGTCCACAGTTAGTATTTTCTGGTGTGTAAGAGGGGATTCAAGCAACATATTGTGGATGATGCTGATGTTATTGCCAGCAGAGCGGGCTTTAAGCTACAGCATGCTGTTGCTGTTTGTGATCCACAGAGCCTAGCCAAATCACCTCTACTGCCGTAGCAAACACTGTGTAAGTGAACTCATGTGTGGAAGAGGCGTAATCAGCCGGGAAATTTCATAGAAGGATCTGAGAAAACGCTAAAAATAAGTTCAACATGATTCTGCTACCGGGGTCTGGATTTCTACAGGACCAGCATTGCTTCTTGCACTGAATTTTGAAGACGGGTCCAAAGCATATTTCTTATGTGTGTCTGCTGTATTTCTCTCTGGAAGGGCGGGAGACTGCTTCTTGACTGTGGTTTGAAATGGGAGGTAGAGAAAATGGATTGCCTTTAATTCAAGCCTGAAAATGTATTCTTTGGATAATTAAAGAGGAACTGCTTTCCTAAAACATTCCTAATCTTTTAGTTCATATTGGTCTATGACCCCTATCACCACCATTAACCTCCAGAGTGATTAGGTAAGTATGTGTTATGACATGAGTTATATTTGTTTTCTCAAAGAAAAAAATGCAGTTGTTTTAAATCATATGTAGCAATGTGGGGAGGGGGGAAAGTTTGGCTCGAAAGTGATCTTCCATTTAGTAATGTTTACTTATTAAAAACCTTCATATAAACATTATGTTGGATTTCTCTAATGGTTTTTTCCTCCTAAATAGAGTCTTAAACTGCACTAGAGCAGCTCAATTATAAACTGGAATTTTAAAAATATAACCTAAGAACTTTGTTATATTAAATAGAAAATCTTGTTTTCTTCATGCAGATTTTAAATGTATTTCACATGATGAGTATGTTTAATGTTTATATAAAGTGGGTATTACACCCCTTTTTACCTCTTTAAGTTTACATTTGCCATAACCTGATATTAATGCCTACCTGTAGCTTGCAGAGAAATCATTTCTGTCTATGTCCTTTTGAAGCAGAATGATATGGGTATTTTCTATGGCTTATCTTGCACATATTGACAGGTGCTGCTGAAATACTATAAGGAAGCACACTAGCTTTTTTTCTTTCAAATAAACTTTCTTAATATGTGAGAGATGTATAAAATTCATGCCTTAATTAGTAAAAAATGCATATGCTTTTTCAGGAGCTTCTGCTATATTTGTAGCTTCTGTAGTAATTTAAGAGAAAAAATGCTTTGTCAAAGGGAGCTTCCAGCTTCTTAAGTAGAATTATAGGTTTGCATTTTTTTTGTTCTGTCATGACTCATTATTTTTGACATATTTAAAAAGAAATCTGTCTCAGTTGTCATTACCTACCCAAGAGGAATTCTAATATCAGAGAGCAGTTTTCTCTTGAAGGGAGGGCATGAATATACTACCTTACATTTTACTATTACTAGAATTTGCATATCTAAGTTAAAATGCAAATGTTATACTTCATAAAGTTTCCTAATGCCATCTTTATCTTATTTAAAAGTGTCATCTCTATGTTAGGCTGAAAATGCATGGTTTATCATTGCTCTTATTATAATCTGAAAATAAACAAATAAATTTCAGATCATAAATGATCTGAAAATGTCCTATATACAATTTTAGTGATATTTGGCATAAAGCCAAAAACATTTAAATAGACAAATGAATTATTAGACAACAGTTCTCTTTATCTATGAATCCCTAAGGTCAGTTTCCCCAGAGTTTTCATATGAGTTAGTCACTCTAAACATTTGTGTGAGAACCCACTGGCAACACTCCACACCAAGCACTACATGAAGTATACAAGAGTCAGTGCAACCACACTAACAAGGCATGTTTTCCATGAATGGCAACACCTCATTACTATTCTATGAAACCAATAAATAGTTTGACACTGGCATTTTTGTGGAAAATATCTTTGGCTTGTCAGAAGAGATGTATGTTTTCAGGACTGTTGAATGGTATTTATTATATATTGAAGTAATTCATTCGAGTAGTATTACTTGAATACTAGATTCAAGTTGTTGAAAAAAATTCTCATATACCTCTTTCTTGCCCACCAGAAGCTTACTCTCTGAGTAAAATAAAGGTGTGGACAATAATACAATACAAATAAATTTAAGTGCCAGGAGCTCTCTTGTATTGTATTATTTCTTATTTTAAATGTTCTATCTTCTTCACTATGGAATAGTTATGGTATTTTTCTTCTTAGCTAAATTTCAAAATTTAGATCTATGGTGACTGAAACAAGTAACCCACACTGAGATCATTGTTGTTCTCCAATTATGAGCATAAAGAAGTAGGAAGGCCATAGTACTAGCTCCACTCCAATTACAATGCACATTCAACTGTTGGTTTCTTCCCTTTCTCTTAGAGGTAGAATTTTACTCACAAATCTCTGGAGTTTTTATGCAGATGATTGTAACATATATTCATTCTATCACCAATATGGTTTAAAGAATAATAGAAAATGTCAATTAAATTATTCTTGGGTTATTTGTAAGTAACTACTTGTAAAATCACCTTTTGAGGGTCAGTAACATCATTTCCTACAGTTTAGACAAAACCAGACCTTTAAAATTCAGAAGGTAAATTCAAGCTAAAGATTCCTATGTGAAATAATTCCATAAAAGACAAATTTTAATGTATATGTTACCAAGGATCAACTCTCCAGACTTCATAATAAAGTGTAGATAGTTGCATGGACCTCTATTTGAAGTCCATCTTCCAAACAGATCCCAAGTAAGCAGGTTAAGGGCATAGGCTTAAATAAATCTACATTTTCTTTATATATGTCAAATTATTTTTTTAATATTTATTTTCAGCCTACCCCTCTTATATTCCCATGGAAGGAGCTGAGTATATTTAATATTAGGAGCACATCCAGAAGCCTTTGAGGAGGGGGATGGCTCTTCATATTCATGAAGCTTGCATACTTCTGTTGGTCATCCCTGGATTGGTCACCTCTGCCGCCATCAGTCATGAAGACTACCCTGCTGATGAAGGTGACCAGACCTCCAGTAATGACAATTTGATCTTTGATGATTATCGAGGGAAAGGGTGTGTGGATGACAGCGGCTTTGTATACAAGCTGGGAGAACGATTTTTCCCAGGGCATTCCAACTGTCCATGTGTCTGTGCTCTGGATGGACCTGTTTGCGACCAGCCAGAATGCCCTAAAATTCACCCAAAGTGTACTAAAGTGGAACACAATGGATGCTGTCCTGAGTGCAAAGAAGTGAAAAACTTTTGTGAATATCATGGGAAAAATTACAAAATCTTGGAGGAATTTAAGGTATGAGTTACCATCCATATTTATTGAATACTAACTTTTCACACCACATACTTAGTAGATTACTACATTAAAATTAAAGCTACAAAAACATTTTAATTTCTCTTTAATTTACAATGCTATTCTAGTTAGCGTAAGAACCACTGTAGTCAACAAAGGCCATTGGTTTATGGATCAATACCTAAAGGGTTTCACAACAATCCTTTCCTTCTGAAGTATTTGTGGTATGCTAACATCTATTTTTCACCCTTAATAATTTTTATGTGTTATTACAGAATATATTTTTGATAGGAACACTTTAAACTGTATGAGATTTTTGTGTCTGTCTCTTATTAGCCTAGCTTTTGCCTGGAACTATCTGTTCAGTGTGTGGAAATACAAGTGCAATAGAGACAAAATTCTGATCTGTGGTCTTCATGTTAAGAACATGCATTGGACCTACTTGTTGTAGTGCTTGGTCCCCATTCTGTTCTCTGATCATTAGCTTGCTTTTTTTGTTTTACTTATAAGACTCCAGAGAGGACTGAAATTTTATCACAGTTCATTGTAAAAGTAGTAAAAAAAAGATATTTTTCAGCCTCCATGCTATTTCTTGACTTTTATTTTATGCTTGTATCTTATTTTCAAGGAACTTGGAGCTCATTTTTATCTCTTTTTAGAGTTTCTTTTCTCCAATGGCCAGTTTTAATTAGTTTTCTTTACAAGCTAGATCTGAGCCCTGAGGTATAGATTAATACATCAAATTACCCCACTTAAATGTAATGGCAGTTTGTGCCTTTGAGTGTCTGTCATACTGATGACTTGATATAAAAGATTTTAATTTCATCCAACCAAGTTTAGTGACAAAGCATTCAGAACCTTATAGGATGGCACTAAAAAGAAGATACAGTTATTTTTCAGTGTGACTGTTTATGTTTGAGAGGAGAATGCTCAGTTATTAGCACTGACCAAACTCCTCCACAAGAGCCAAATGGTGGAAGAAGTCAACGTGTGGAAAAAAAGATTTTAATTGGCAATAATCAGAGCATTTGGTATATTAGCATTTTATTGCATTCAGTTCATTCTAGATTATGGGCATAAACCAGTTCTAATTTACCCAAGGATACCCAGTCATTCTACCTAGATCCCCAAAGACCTGAGGGGAGTTTTAAAGATAATTATCATATTCAACTATCTTACACATAAATGTTATTCTAGACTTTTGTCTTTTATGTATTATAATACTTTGTTGCACAATATTTAGGAGAGGGCTAGAAGTCTAGTAAAATTACCATTATTGACATCTAATAGTTTAGGGTGTAGTACATTTATTAATGACTTATTTGTCTCTAAAATATTGGATACACTTTAACATTGGCAAAAGCAGGTTTATAATTGTGTTTATGAGAAACAGTTTATCCCTGTATTAATTAATTAATGTATTATTATTACTAATCTACTTTTGCCCACCCTGTATGTTCCTGTTATAGTCATTATATAACTCACTGATGTACTCTTTTCCACCTGACTTGCTATGCCATGAAATTTTTAACTGTAATTTCAAAATAAATGCCACTTTTCCACAATAAGTTAAAGATTATCTAGGGCAACTTCTTAACAATGAGGATCTGAGACCAAGAAAGTTTGTTACTTGTCAAAAATTGTCAAGTTATTTACTGGTTTCTAAGTTCTGCCATACTAACAATACAATCTACATAACCTCTCAAAGCACGTTGGCTCGAGAGCCAAATAGACCTGGATTCCAGTCCCAAATACATCACTCAGAAGTAAGACTTTGGAAAGAATCCTTAAACTTCTTTTTAAGCCAGAGTGGCATTGGCTATAAAATGACCATCATAATAATTACTTCTCTTGGGAGGAGACATTGGAAAGATTGAGTGAGATAATTTATGTGAAGTTAGCAGACTTGTGATGACTAGTACAAAATAGATATTGAATAAACGGTGTTCCTAGTCTTCTACATGCTAATGTCCAGGGATTTACTCTGAAGTTGTAAATTCCTCTATGTCTTCACCTATGTTTTATCATGGAAGACCAACTTTAAAAGTCATTCAATCGGAAGAATTCCAATACCTTTTTTAAAATTTTCTACTTATCAATGTGAACTATATACACCTAAGTAATGGCCATAATCTGTCATCTTGATTTTCTTTGAATTCAGCTTGCAAGAGACAAGTAGCTAATTTTTAAACATGTATGAAACTTTCACATAATGGTCTTGGCATGTTATTAAAGAGGTTATACTATGATATATGTTTACATATAATATATTCATCTAACAAGCATTTATTGGACTGTTTAGTATATAGGATACTATAGATGGACTTACATTGGAAAGTAAGATATTTAGAAGACAAAATCTCTACTCACTAGAAAGGCTTGGACAATGTGAAGACAGATGGAGTGGGGGTGGGGTGTAGGGAGTAGTCTAAAGTATATGAGTGTAAAGCTCAGCACCAAGAAATGTGGTGTCAGAAGCTTATCAACATGCTGTGAGGTTTGGTCAGCAAACTTTCTTTTTCTTCAGGATGGTCAAATTTCAGCCTGTTTTTAAAGAAGTAATTGAAATTGATCTGGGGAGATTAAAATTCCAAAGAGGAAACTACTTGAGAAAAATCAGACTGGGGTGAATAAAATCTGCAAAGAGATGAAGGAGATAGGGATAAAAAGCAGGTGCATCTTACAAAAATCCTACTAGAACAAGAGAGGTACATTTGTACATGTGTTTTGGACAGTGGAAAGACAAACCTGAATACTGGGCCAAAATGTTTAGATTCAGTCTAAAGAAAAACAAGGAATAAAATACATGTTTATGTGCATAGAAATGACCTAGTTAAATGTTTTTTTTAACAAGATTACCTTGTAGCCAGAAATAGAACTGAGTAAGAAGTGAAGATAAATTAATGGCTGGGGAGGTAAGGCTGTTGCACAAAACAAAGAATGAGCTGACCAGCATGCATAAGGACACAAACATTCATGAGAGTGTTCAGGATAAGAATCTAAATTCCCTAGTACAGTGTAGATTCAACTCATCAACCTCTCCAAGTATCTCTAATTCTCAGTGACTTCTCTTCCCTGTTTGCTTGCACATGCTCTCCCACACTTGCTTGCACATGCTCTCCCACACACTTTATGCACCCTTGCATAAACCCTACAAGACTACTTCAAAACTCCATTTAAATCTCATCTTCCTGGTTGGTGTCGCTCAGTGGATTGAGTCCCAGCCTGAGAATCAAAGGGTCGCCAGTTCAATTCCCAGTCAGAGCACAGGCCTGGGTTGCAGGCCATGTCTCCAGTAGGGGGTGCACAAGAGGAAACCATACATTGATGTTTCTCTCCCTCTCTCCCTCCCTTCCTCTGTCTCTGAAAATAAATAAATAAAATCTTAAAAAAAAATCTCAACTGGAAAGCCCTCTCTGATTGTCCTACTGCAGTACCCTGGGCTGGGTCTCACTCTTCTACTGTATCATCTCACTGCAAGCTGTGCACACCAAGAACTATATCCATAGCTAGGCACCGTTAAGACCTTTATGTGTATTAAAATGCATTTCATTTCATAACATCAGTATGAGGATTATACTTTCATTAGACCTGTTTTACTGATAAAACCGAAGCATCAAAGTGAAAGTAGATTGTCCAGCACCATAGAGCTCTAAAATAAATGAACTAGGATTCAAACCCAAGCAGCCGGATTGCAGAATCTAGGCTCTTCACCACCTCTGCTGCCTTTATCACACTACAATAATATAATTTGACACCATCTGTCTCTCCTGCTAGACAGTGAACCCATTAAGCCTAGGGACAGTATTTTTTTCTCTCACAACTCCAGCACTGCAGGAATTCAATATGTTTTTGGTGAATGACATAATGAGTCAGATGATAAGTGAACCCATTGAATAAAGCAGTTAATTAGAGTTTCTTTAAAATGTATTAGAGTGACACATAAACAGAAACTGTTCTAATTAGCTAAAAGAAGCACTCAAAGTCCAGATAAACAGTACACTTTGGACCCCTAAAGATGACACACCTTTTCACAGAGCACCTTTTTCTGTCTTGTGACTTTCTACGTAGCTCCCTACCCCTTCCTGACCAAGGCTCACCTTGGACTCTGTCTCCCTCCCAGTGCTACCTTGACCACCCAGTGTTTTAGTTGCACTGTCTGCTGTCTCACTCTATACAGTTGCACAGCATATGTCCCTCCTTCAATCTCTTCTGATCACCAAAGTCAAATGTAAATTGAGCCACATGTGTCACTTGATAAGAAGAATAATGTTATAAAGGTTGAATTTTTTCCACATAACTGATGAAAGCTTTGAAAATGAATTTCTCTCTACTCTTTTTGAAAACTCTAAATTTCCCAGTGTTCTAGTGATGTTGTATTAAGATAAAGGTCATTGTAGGTTCTCTCATCTTTCTCTTATGTGTACCCAGGCAAAAAGACACTGGACCTACCTTTGAGAAAATAAGGAATATAAACAATAAATTACAATAGCATTTTCTATAAAAATATTGATTGGAAATGTAGGCTCTGTCAGATTTGCTTCTGTGCTTAACTATCTTCTGCTGAGTTTCCCAAAGGCAGAAATAATTGCTTATTTTGCTCAGTATTTTTATAACTCTCACTCAGCTAGAATTAGCCATTTTGGATGTTTTTTATACTTTAAAACTTGTACTGATTCAGTTTTAGGTCAGACACTGAAGGTTATACTATATGCAGCTGGAAGAGATAGTTCAGGTTTGCATTGCCTGTCTCAGTTCAGCGTGATTTTGTCAAGTCAAAATCTTGTGCTTGTAATTCAGGATTTGGATTTGCCAAAGATCTTTCTTTCTCTTCAGGCACTGACCTTTGCCCTTTTCCCAATGCAAGTCAAAGACAGTAAATCAGCTTTTTGATTTTTATTTTTAAAAGGTTCAGTGTGATTTTTTTTCTCTTTCCTCACACAATATGTTTGTCTTGTTTAAAGTAAACATATTTTCATGTTGTAGTAAACTGACTAGTTTGGGCTCTGAATTTTGCATTTAATATTTAAGTTTTGAGGAATGAAGAAAGGAGGACAGAATTAGTCACTTGGAGTATTGTCCCAAGTCATCACGCCCATAAAACTCTTGATGCCCATTAAGGTTTAGAATTGACTTGCTCTCGAATGGGTACCTTTTCAGGAAGGCAGATTCTCCAGCTTTTTCATTAATCTGTGCTCCATCATTAATGTCCACTATTGTAACATTAAATCTGTAGAAGTGTTTAAGCAGAAAAGATTTGTGCATTTTGGTTTGAGAAATTTGATATCTCTTTTAACTTTAACATGATGAAAGAATGGAAGGCAGCATGTTCTGATAGCTAAGGACCAAACATGTGAAAGAACAGGGGGAAGTGAAGGCTGTAAAGAAATCTCAGTTGAGGGGACAAATAGTTAACACCTCACAGAAACAGAATTGACTGCACCCGACCTACTCACCCACACATCACTGGGCCAGCCTATGAAAGGCGCAGAAAGTACGGTGTCTGTGCTAGGCAGAGGGGTACAGTGCATCTTTCTAGAGGTGTGAAGGTTGTATTTATTTTAAAACCAAAAGAAATGGGTGGATCTTGAGTATATAGGTGATATTTTTAAACTTTTTAAATATTTTTTCCTAAGAGGGGGTTCACAAGTTATGGACAAATGGTTAATGGAGTTACCAGAGACATCTGTAAGATTCCATCTACAGAAAGTCCTAGAAAACATAATTTCTTATGATAAGAATCATTTAGAATCTTTGTTGAGAGATTTAGAAGACTAATTCTACAGTTGCTCACTCTGCAAAGTAGCTTTTTGTATTGCAGAGCATGTTGTGGTTTTCAACATTAACATTGCCTTTGAGTAAATTCAGAATGGATTCTCCTTTCAAATTTATACAAAATAACATAGATTAAGTAATTTTAATCAGTGATGACTGCTGCTCACCTGAGCTTCAGCCCCAGCACATAAAATAAACAGGCTCAGAGTGAATATTCTCAATGGGATATTCCCATCTTTGTAAATAACTAGGGAACTTCTACTTAATATGTAATACTCACTAACCAATAGCAGAGATAAGAAGTCAATTTTGTTAAAACTTAAATTTAGAAAGTTCCTTGCACCCTTTCTCAATGTTTTTATATTGTGCTTACTTGGCATTTTTAATTCTATAAAATGACCCTAAATCTAAGAAATAGATCAGATTTTTACAATATTTTTTCAAACACTCAAATGGCAATTTAGGAATGGTTTTCTTCATTTAACACTTTTTAAAATGAGGGAGTAAGTATAGGTGACTTCCAAAATAATCCTGGAAGTGGTGAAATTGTCTGTTTCCAGTCAAAAAAAAAAGGTCTCTTGCTATAAATTTTAGGAAAATTGATGGTCAGTCGGCCCTTTGGTTAGTTACACATAGAAAGAGTTTTTCATTCTCACCCACTGATATTTATTGCTGTCCTTCGTATTGCAAGCTGCTGCTGCTAATGATGGCAACTGTGTGATAAGAACGACGACAAGGATTTGTGACTGGGCTTCTGCGCCCTGTGTACATGGGGCAAATCGGTGTTTGATTTGCAGCCGCAGCTGAGATTTGTGGGGCTTGTCACTGTTAGTGACTATCTCAGACTTGAGGCCAGCCTTCAGCCTCTCACAGACTCTGCTGCCCATCCCGTACTGCCTTCCAATGGGGTAAGACGGTAAAACCGAAAAGGGAGTGACCCAGTAGTCCCCCCTTCCAAACTTTAACTCCACTTGTATGAGGTTTCGCATGTTTTACAAATTTGCCTATTTTTAACTGTGGCTTTAATCTCCAAAATACATAATTGGTCAACAGTATGATATTAACAAGCATAATTGTTTCTATTACCTACTTATTATTTCATAAACGTGGTCTACATATTTTATGCAAAGTTTGTAGAGAAATCCACATCATCTAAATTGAGATTGTTGTATACATGCATTGAAGCGTGCGTGTGTATTAAATCTGAGGAAACTGGAATGTTTTTACTTCACAAAAATCTTACTTTAAGATTAGACAAATCTTTTGTTTCTACTTCTCCTTATTTGCCCTGACCGTGTTTTTGTTTCATTTTGTTTTCCTATCGCTTGATTTATACATCAGGCAGTGTTTTATAAAGGACAGCACAGGAAAAACTTATTGGTTTATTTTTAGTTGTAGTTCGCCAAGCTTTTGAGGAAGAGCTTGAAAGAAATTACTAAGAGGCGTTTTGAAGTGATCAGTGAGTTTGCTTATCCAAGAGATCTTTCTCAAACAATAGCCATTGTTAATTGGGAACTGGCTTATTTTACAGTCTATAATTTGTACTTTTATCATCACTATTGATTAACATCAGTAATTTCAGCCTAACACACCTCCATTGTTGATTTCCTTGCCTCTAGCCTGCCTTTTAGCACGTCACAATAAAGCCATCTTTGCAAGGACTTAGTGACACCATGAAAAGAATGAATGAAGTACAAAAGGGAGGAGCAAACTCATTTACCTCCTGAAAAAGTTTCCAGATAATATTTTATGGCTATATACATTTTTCTAGGGTGGATAAAAGTTCACTGAACACAACTCTTATCTTTCCCCTATTATGTCACATGATTGTAAACAAAACTTAATTTTAATCTGTCTAGCTATAGGGTAACACTACAATGTCATCATACGTGGCTTATGAAGAATAAATATATTGGGAATTTTAAAATGATAGTGTTGCACATTGATTTATAATGAAATTCTAACTGCATAAAGGGTTTTATTTAATATTACATAGATGGGTTTTTAAAATCCTTTTGCCGTAATAGTGATGTTTGACCACCATTGTTAGTTCTTAGAACAGGACTGGGTTTCTAATGTCGAGTGTATATAAATTCTATATATAAAAGGCAAGGATCAAGGTCTGTTTTTCATAGTGTAGGTTCTTCATATTTGTAAAAGTAGACTACAGGATTTTAGTTATGGAAAAAACTTTAAAATTATTTTGTCTAACTCCTTGATTTCACAAATGAAAAACACAAGGCCAAGAGAAAGAGTGAGCGCACCACCATGACATAGCTCGTAATTGGCAAAGGTAATGCTAATACATTGTTTTCCTGTGGCCTTTTTTTCTACATCTTACTACCTTTAGGTATAGCAGAAAAATGCTCCTTATTTGCATCTTTCTTTCTAATAAGTATGTTGGAGGCAAAGATTTATTTCAGCCAATTGTCTATAGAAATGTGATATCAGGACCTGTCACCATGACAACACAGAGTTACAAGTATACAAGAACAATAAAATATTGGCATATCTACAGTCAATCTGACACAGTCTCCTTTTTGCAAAGTCTATTTAAAGTTTGCAAAGGCTGTGATAAAAAGGGGGGTGTGTCTAAAAATGAAAAATTCTGTAATTAAACAGTATAGGCCAAAATAAAACAAAAATAGATTAGATTAAACCTTACCTATTTATTTTCACTGAGGCTGTACTAGGAAGTAACAAAGGAACTAAATTTGCTATACATTTGCAAGGAACTAAATTGCCATGCATTGGGTGATTTTAGGAACAGAGGACTGAAATCTCCCACCCCTCACTTCATGGCAAGGATGGAGTGTGCAAAATGGATGGGGTAGGTAAATATATCTAGTTACATGGCATTAGAACAGAGGCATATCCTTAAACTGGCATATTGTCAGTATCAACTAAGGCAGGAATATTGCAAAAACTCACAGGCCTTGATCTCTCTCTTTTTAATTGCAATCAAAATGATTTAAATGTGTACTTTCCTAAAGTTTCCCAAATTAGCCTAATGGTCAGCTGGATTTGGGAATGGCTGCTGAAATGTAACTTTTTTTACACTGTCTTCTAGGGAGCACTACCACCCTGTGAGATTCTTAGAAAGGATTTTGATTTTTTTTGTCATGGTCAAGTACATTTGAGAAATGATGATTCCTTTAACATCTATTGGAAATGTGCAGAGCACATTAACATACTGACAGTGCTTCAACGATTTCAGAAGGTTTGTTTGAGAGTCAGTATGTACAGTTCAACAGCGAAGAGCTCAACTGTGTGATTGAAAACTGCAGTTAGAGTGGGCTCTACCACCTACCCACCAGCCAAGTGACTGAGGCAAATGTTACTTTTCCTCAGTGTACACATCTCTAAAGTAGAGATAACAGGAAAACTTGGCATGCAAAAAGAGATTCATAAAAGCTATGTGACATTTTTACTATTATTACTACTAAACTGAATTTAACCCAGTATTTCACAAATTTAATAAAATACTTTTTTTGCAGAATTTCTATTAACATTTTAAAATGAATAATACTCCAATGAAACACAGTTTATCTTAAATCATTAGCAAGATATTTCTTAATCTTTTATTTCCTTGACTCTTCTGGGCAGTTAATGATAAAACATCTTTATGTCTCCATTTATCCTCTACTGTCTGGTTATTTTTAAAGTTCTCAAAATTGCATCTAATATGATTATTTATGGTAATTTACTAATTTTTGTTACATAAAACAATTTAATTGGAAAATTACTTACTTAAAATTATAATGACAATGATGCCAGTCACATATAATCAAAAAGCTAAGATAGGGGTCAGCATATTATGAGCCATTAGCCAAATCCACCTCACTGTCTATTTTGGTATGTAGAATTTTACTGGAAAGCAGTGATGCTTAATCATTTCTGTCTATGGTGTCTTTCAGGATAGAATGCAGAGTTCAGGAGCTGCCCAAGTAACCCTATGACCCACATGGGTCAAAAATATTTACTATCTGGCCCTCTATAGAAAAAGTTAGCTGGCTGGCGTAGCTCAGTGGATTGAGCGCGGGCTGCAAACCAAAGTGTCGCAGGTTCGATTCCTAGTCAGGGTACATGCCTGGGTTGCAGGCTATGACCCCCAGCAACCGCACATTGATGTCTCTCTCTCTCTCTTTCTCCCTCCCTTCCCTCTCTAAAAATAAATAAATAAAATCTTAAAAAAAAAAGAAAAAGTTAGCTGACTTCTAATCTGTGATCCAATTCTTCTTCCCTTTCCACATCCCTCAAATTGTTCTGTCATCAGATCTTTCTCACCTGCATTCTTGAAGGTTACAAATTCTTTGTGTATTAACAAATATAGGACTTACTTCACTTGTGGAAGGGATCTCTCTTCAGACATGTAAATTTTAAAAGGCATCTAGATTTCCCTATTTTGAATGTGCTATGTACATACTTAACAGTACATGTGCTTCGTCACAACTCTTTACATGCTGGTTTCCAAGGAGTACAATTTTGCTCTTGGATGTATAACAATTTGCATAGATATATAATAATTTATATATTATATAAATATAATATTGATAATTTCCTAAATATATGCATTATTATATATTAACAATAACTTTCTACTTATGAGAATCCTCAAATGAAATAGATAAGCAAAGATAATTAAATTTCTATTATTTTTATAACCGTTGTGCTCTCTTTTAATGGTATGACAAGTCAAGTAGGTCTTTTTAATATCACATAGTAGATTTCCTATTACATCAGTAAGTAAAAATATACATACTGTCTGCCAACTTAGATATTCAGTCCATTACTACATCTTTTAAAGTCACCTTACCTAATCCATAGTGCAATTTTATTGTGTCTCATTTTACTAAAGATCTCTTACATGTGGAGAAGTGGTAGGTCTTGTGGGGGTGTGCCAAAATATATGACAAAAGTCAGAGCCGCCAGGTGCTCCCAGTCTATGGAAAGGAATAACACAAATACCACCCACCAATGCCAGTGTCCTGTAATGACTGCTGTAGGAACTCCTCCAAAGAAAGGAGTAATTCATTCTGAAGGATGGTATCTTAAGAGTATGGATTTCAGTGCACTGAAAGCATTTTAGACAAAAATAAGAAATTTTGCAAAAGTAAATGCAAAGCACGTGCAAAGAAAAGTGAATTAACCCGCATGGCCAGAACATAGGGTATAGACTGGACAAAAGGTGAGAGGTAAGAGTGACTGTGTGAACACCCAACCGAGGAGCTTGGACCAAAGTCTGGGATAAGTAGAGAGTCACCGAAGGGCTTGGATCACGAAGTAACACAACAAGATCGAAACAAGTAATTGTTGACAACTTTATGATATATTTTGCACCAGTGTTCACTCATTGAATTATTTAGTTCTAAGACATATTTATTCTCATTTTATAAGTGAGAAGGAAGGGCTGCTTACTCTAACTCTAGTACTCCATTACACCTGACTAGCTGCCATAAGTTCACTATGGACATTATGCAAGATGTGGCGAAGATGGCTTGTCTTACATTTCAGCATGTACATGTCCTCTATTCCGGAATACCTGTTCAATTATAACTCATATTTCACATTAAGTCTCAAATCTTTCTGACGGAATTGTAGTACATTGCTAACATGAGGAAAATTCTTTCCCTGCTCCACATTGTGCAGGGCTCAATTTGTCTCATTTTAAAAACTCCCATAGCCATAAGGAAGCAAGACACTAAAGAAGCAAATTCCCATCAATTAGAACAGAAAAACTTGCCTTCTGAATGCAGTGAGAATTGACTAGGAATATCTTCTGCAATTTTTTATTTTTTCAGTTCCTATATTAGTGAAATACAAATTTAAAACAACAAACATGGACCTTGATATAATAATTTTTGAGACTTAGAAATTCCACGCTCAACTGTAAAATCTTCCAGTAGTTGTGGTTTTTCTTTATAGTGAGAAAAGAACCACAGCTATCTGGAACTGCACTTATTTTTTACTGCCTATTAGTTATAGTTCCCTTTCCTAAATATGACAGGGAAAGAGGACAATCACAGAGAACTTTCCTTTCAAAAGCAAGACTTTAGGACATTCACAATGAAACTAGAAGGCACTTAGATCAAGATTCCAAAAACGTGAGCTCAAGTTATCCTGTTTAAAAAAATCTGTTTTTAGCACAAATCTGATTAAAGATTGATGTTTCATCTTTGTAAATATGAATCTAATTATCTACAAATGGTGCCCCATGTCATTTTCAGGCTAACTGTGATCTGGTGCAAACACTGCTCTGTTTTAGAGATGAAACCCAGATTGTTTTCAAAACTCAAACAATATATTCTTTGCAAATTCAATACTTCGAATTATCCATAAGAAAATGATTAGGCCACCATTTAATAAAAATACCATATTTTCCATGTATAATACACTTTTTTGCCCAATTTTTTTAGGGAAAAATAAGGATGTGCTGTTATACCTGGGTAGTACTAATGTGAATTACATATGGGAATTAGTACTAAAATGTGGGTGCACATTATACATGGCAAAATATGGTAATTTATGACATCTAAAACTTCCTTGAGAAATACATGACCACTGATAATATACAAAGGGAAATAAAAGAAACCCTGGTCAAGCTGAAAGCTGTGATGAAGATAATAGTCATTTAACCAATGTGACATAGTTTAAAAATTCCTTTTAGTTTCGTAAGAAGCACGTGAGAAAATGAGTGCCCTATTATTAGGATGTTATTATTACCTCCATTGAACAAATGTGGAAACCCAGGTTCCAAGTGATCTGTCCAAGGTAAAACAACAGTGTTTGACAGCAGGACTGGAGATTCACACGCACTTATTGCCCACGGCCACGTTCTATGGGCACAGCACCACCAACCCTTATACGTGGTTTCAATGTTGTGCTTGCATCTGCTATACCTCGCATACCAGTGCCCACTAAAGTTGAAAGGTTGATCAAGAAATTAGTCAAGATTTTAAAAATTAAAATAGACTTTTATCTTATTGCCCATAAGCCATCTCAATATATTTTGTGGAATGGGGTAAGCTGTAAGTTAAGTAAGCATCAAATAATGAAGTCTAAAATTTGGTAGAAAATTGCTGTTTGGACTTAACGCTGAATATTAATACATTTTCATATTAGCTGTTATAAATCACTTAAGTTTATTAACTGTTAATTACTCCCTCTTTAAAACATATCAAAGAACATTACCAGCAAATGGAAAGTGAAAAAAAGATTTCAACTTTTGGAAAATCTGTGCCCAGAAAAATACTGAGATAGTGGCAAAGAGGGTCTTAAGTAACAATCTGATTGGCACTCCCAATACCAATGGTTTGGTTTTCCCAGGCCTATAACTCCTATCTCTCCTAGACAATGAAAAACCCTGAATTTGGTGTCACCACGTAAGGCTAGCTAGCTGAGTTATGGCCCTCTCTCTTTTCTATTATCTCTTCCTTTTAATGTTTCCAATAGAATAGGACTGGCATGTTTATCTCTTACATAATTCTTTCAGGTTGTAGAATTCTAATTGATGATGTATTCCCTCCCACACACACACATGGACTCGTTTTAAAAGATGACTAGCTTTTTAGGTGGTATCAACAATCTATCCTTTCCAGCATCAACAGTAAAGCTTTGAAGTTACACTATGACTCACTTTTCCACTTCTGCATAAATGGCTGAAAAGGGAGCATCTCTACAATGGAGACATACAGGCCTTACTGAAAACACTCAGTTCATTGTCCTCAAAGTCAACTGTCAATCCAGCTTATCAGTGAAGGACGAAGGGCTGGAAGGGCTGCTGCTTTTCTAAGTTATTTCATAAACATAGGTGTGATACTTTATACACATCTTTATCTTGAATCCTTTAGCCTTTGTCTATTCTATTGGGTTCTCCTAAGATCCTAGAGACTAAAAAAACATCACTTTTTCCCTGTTAAATGCAAACTGATGTTTCCTTGATAAGTGTACTTGCCTACTTTAAAAAATGCATGTGATTGTAACTAAAGAAAGATAGGTTTGCCTACATTCTCCTTATCTATGTTTTCTGTATGCTATTCTTCATATTTCAGAAAGAGCTGCATTTTATTGTCATGAGACTCCTTGAAAATATTCAGAAAAAAATTGGTTAAATAGGCCATCAGTTTATCAGAATAATCAGTATATAATTATAGAGTTTTCTGCCCATAAAAATATGTCAAAGTTTATAAATACATTTTTCAGAAAAACACTGCTAGGAAAACAAAATAGGCCATTAATATAATGTCAGTGTTGTGTTACAACTATAATGAAGAATTTTTAAGAACAAGGGGACTTTTTTTATACTTTGTAATTAATCATTTTATATTGGGCATTTTATCAACTGTTTTGCAATATTCTTAAGTTTTACATTAGCTTGGAGTAATTGCAGACAAAAATAGAAAGATTAACTCCAATAATCCTGTCTTCCATTATAAAGCACCATCAATTATTTTTATTAAAAAATCATTTGTTTTAAAACATTAAAAATTATTTTTATAGCTATCTCCATTTCATTATTGTCTTTTAGATTGTCATTTATTGAGGGCAAGCTAGATATGTTGTTCATCTTGGTTTACCTTATATACATTATCACATATATAATATACACCTAATAAATATGCTGAATAAATAATGTTAAAAATTTATTTTATTTCTGAATTTTGGTTTATTACTTACCTAATTTATCATATCTACATAGGCAAAGCTGTGTGCACTTTTTACAATCACTTGGCAAAATGTTTGTATTTATAACAAACATGAAGTGCTTTTTAACAGACACCTAAAAATAATATTCCAGAATGTATTACCAAAAAATCTTCCCAGAAAAAGTCAGAATAACCACTACTTAACTTGTTACTCAAATGATAACCAGCATATACATTTGCTGACCAGCTGAGATGGTTATAAAAAAATCATATATCTGATTTTGTATTTGCTTCTGCAATATTAAAATTATTAAAGAAGTTCCAGCTCTGTGTTCATAATCTGATGACTTACAACCTCAGTATTTGAAGTATACCCCAATCAATAGGGCAGATCACTGAAGAGGTCACCACAATCCCATTAGACATAGGACACTAAGGAGCATCTTAATCAGTAATGTGATGGGTCTTCTTTCACATGATGGTGAATTCTGGTTAAAGCCCATTGGATGCATTGATTATTGGGTGACACCACTCGCATGCAAATCACTGGCTACAAGAGTGGCAGTGGATGCTAAATACCCTTGTACTCTATAATTTAATGTATATTTTAATGAAGTGAACAGTGAGATTCCTGACAGGCATCAGCAACTTTGAAATAGTGTCTTCCAAATTTCTCATACAGTTTGAAAGTAATGAGATTTGTTTCATAAAGTGATGAAATTTATGCCATAAATTATCTCTAAAAGAAGAGTGCTTCTTAAAGCAGTATATTTTCCTTGGTAGGAATCAGATTTTAGAGTTGTTTAAGGGGAGCTTTTGCAAACGCAATCAGAGCTATCTTCTTTTTGATAATTTTTGTCAATTATCAAAGAAATAGAGCACATGACATCCAAAATATAGTATCGTATGGTGAGAAGAAGAGTCATTGAAACCAATAGTGTGCTAACTTGGCACTTAAAATATGTCCTGTCCGTTCAGGTCTTCCTCCCTCCAGACTTCAACACTGTGAGGGGGGAACCAAAAAACCTTGAATTTACATATAAAATGTTATATATTTATGTTTACATGTTTACATCTTCATTCACCTTCAAAGTACTCTTCATTTGATATAATATGCCTATCAAGACTTTTTTCCACTGCTCAAAAACAGTTTTTGAACTTGTTAATTTTAATTTGATGACTTTTAGTCCTTTTGCTGTTTTTGTTTTGTTTTGTTTTGTTTCACCTCTTCCACATAGGAAAAATATTTCCTTTTTGAGGACTTTTTTCATTTGGGGAAACAAAAGTTGTTGAGGGCAAGATCAGGTGAATAGGGAGGATGGGGCATGGGGGTCATGCCATGTTTTGGCCAAAAACTGTGGAACATTCAGCATGGAGTGGGAGAGTATGCTCATAAAGCACCCATCATGAAATGGGCAAACACGTTGAAAGAGTCTTCAAAAAAAATTTACTGAAGCTGGACACAACCTCTCACAACAATGCCAGCTGGTACAATGATACAGATAAGTTTCTAGAATGCTCATTTAGTGGCATAAGCCTGTATTATAAGGAGCCTGCCCTCTGGAAGATAATTCCAGTGTTTTGGGTGTCTCCCCTCCTATTCACAGAAGGCTTTCTAGAAATTAAGTTTTGTTTCTCAGAATATTCAGAATGTGTTTTGTTAGGCTTTGTACATTAACCTGTCCTTTAGGAAAGGGGACATGTTTAAAATCAGGGCTTTTTCCTAAAATAATATACTGAAATAATATTCATAAGCAACCATTAAATTTGACACACATTATAAAATAAGACTAGCTTTTGTCAGACTCTCTAGCAATTCCACTGTATCCTTGCCCTAAATTTAGTTATCATGGCATTTTCTAGTGCAGTAAAAGTCTGCAATCATGTGCTAGATAGTCTAGTCAATGGAGTGCTTGAAGATTGACTTACCTTGTGATCCACACAATAGATATTATGAATTTCAAATTACCTTTAGAGAGTGAGTTTATGTTCATTGCCATAATAGTGAAACTGAAATAGTCATTTCCTGTCTCCTAGTCAGAAACCTGTTCCCCTAATGTGCCCTTGAACACAGATGAAGCTGCCCAGAGGTGTGGCTTCACAAGTAAGAAAACATAAACCCTGCATAAATGATTATGCATATGTTAATAATTTTTTGACTATCATGTGCTAAGATATCTTCTTGGTGCTGAGAATATAGCAATGACCAACATACCATAGAAGAAGTTTATAATCCCTAGAGAAAGCAGATGAGAATAGAGTGGAAACAAATTATAAGATAATTTCATGAACCGACTAGGGCTCTGAGTGGACACCATGACGGAAGGAGATGACGGAAGGATCATCAGGCAGACCTCCCCAGAGAGCGGGCATCTGAGCTGACATCTAAGTGATGAGGCTTCAGGAAAGTAAAATAGGTTTGTTGCTTTTCTTTTTCTGACTGAATTTTAATGGTCATTTCAACCATTCACAATTATTCTTTATATAGGGGCCTCTAATAATTTTTAGTGTGTTTCTATCATGACAAATTCTATTAGTTCATAAATCCCCTCCCACCAAGCTGAGTCTTATAAAACTTCTTCACAAACTTTATCTGCAATCAGGTTACACTCTGAACAAGAGAAATAACTTATTTATTCTTTTAAACAGTCTTAGGGTTCCAGTTTTATACTTTTTGAATTTTTTTTAGAAAGCCATCACTAAGTATGCAATAATGATGATGGTTATAATATTCCTTACATATTTCTATGTGCTTCACGATAACTCTGTGAAGGTGGTAATACTGTTATTCTAATTGTATAGATTAAGAAACTAAAGCATAGAAAGGTCATGCAATTTCCCCAAGATTTCCAGCTAGTAAGTAAAGTATTATGGTTATCAAGAACTTCCTTTTAACCACGACACCACAACCACCCAAATAAAGCCCAGTAAGTGAAACATTTGTTCTATTTTTTCTAATTATGGTTCCTAAACTTGTATGAATATTGTTATCTTAAACTTCACCAATTAAAAGAGTAAACTGAACGCTAATATGACCCTTGCCATTGGGAGGTTTGAATTTATCTAATGAATCTTACACTGTTACTACTTCCTCCTGGACACTCTATGAGCAATGCCAACAGCAGTTACCGCAGAAATATTGACGTAGGGATGAAACATCCAGGCTTTCCCCAGGTATGGATACAGAATACCAAATAAATGTGCATTTCTATAAACATTTGGAAAATTACATATAGCCAATCTATCATAACATGTTCTAATAATCCTGTGTTGACTGTTAGCTTCCAAATCTCACTAAAACATATTTGACAATTTTTCAGGAGTTAATCAGTTATTCAGTAATTAAGTTACTGGTTTTCATTCTACTCTTCTTATTTCACAACATCACAGAGCATTCTTTTGTTTCCATGATTCTGGTAGCTCTCCTCCAATTCTCCAAAAATCTTCAAAAATCACGGACAGGGACATTGGGATTTCAGCTTTAAGGTCTTTAGAAGTTAACCAGTTTGAAAATGAAATGAATTGCTGTGTTTCCCTTCTAATACTAAGGAAGAAAATTTGGATTCTAGTCACCTAAACCAATATTTAAGAAAGATTCTCCTTTTACTCATATAGAGCAGGAAAATCTCCCTTTGGAATTTGGGGGCAGCTGGGACAACATTTGGATTTGCCATACAAATGTATTCAGTGATAGCAGGAGCTACAGATAAAATGCAAAGTTTCTGCTTAAACAGGGTCCCACATTAGATATTCAAAACACTAAGTGGGAGTGGTAGGGATTTGTAAGAGACATGTGCTCAATCATTGAGTACATATAGTAACAAATTAATTTAACCTCTAAACCTGATTTCAATCAAGATTTATGTAAAGGTATATATATATATAGTGAATGTTACTTTATTTTCCAAAGCTTTCAAAAAACTAAAATATTCTTTGACATTTCTTAGAAAAAGACTTTCCAAGTATAAAATTTTAGGATGGTGTCATTTAATCATCTTACCAAATCTCCAGCTGACTAGAGCCATGTACTAGACATAATTCACAGGTTCCTCTACAAAAAGCGTCAGAGTGATTTTTTTTCCCAAGTACTTATTTCAGTGTCCTCTGTTCCTCTAAGGAGAATCTTACTGCTTAATCTTAGGTTTACAGGGACATTTTCAGATCTAATCTACAGTTTTCATACTGAAGAGCCTGATAAGAGGAAATCTGTAAGCAACTCAATGCTTAAGATGTAAAGATTAATTCAAAGCACCAAACCTTCCAGCATTTTACACTGTTTGGCGGAAAGGATTTTTAAACTCTGAACCTAATGTCAAAGTAGCACCCTGTCCACTCCTAGGAATCTTCTCAACATTTAAGGAATGTGTTTTCACAGGTGCAGGGAAAATGAGGGCAGTGAGGGAAGTCACACGGGGCAGGGAAACAATGGTGTTCAAACTGGTGAGCTTATGAAAGGGGATGGCAAGAGACAGAAGGGGCTGTAATGGGAGACCAGTGGGTTAAATAGATGGACTGTAAAAGGGGAAGGAGAGAGGCACACAGAGGCTTAAAATGAAAAGAAATAGATGGAGACAGAGACATTGTTTGGAAAAAAATGAATGAAAAGAAGAAATAACATGTTTCAAACAAGAGATTGTGGGCCAGGAAGGGACATGGGAATATGGTGTATGAATAAAGCCCATGGCTGCAGTGACATTTTTATTTTTCTAATTTATGTTTCTGTTTATTCAAATAGGCATAAAAATATAAACAGACGTACTTTTCCCAGGAAGCCTTGCAGCCTTAGTTCTTACTCAGAGTATTTCTAGGGATACCAGTACACACGCATCCAGCCTCCACTGACTTCTGTCAGATGCTCCCCGGTCTTTACTGGACCAGGATTGGTCACTGCTTTTCCCAGATATGCCCACATGTAGCTGCCAGGTTCCAAGGCTTGAACAGGCCAGGTTCCTGGAACATTTGCCTCATGCAACCTAACTTCAGCCTACTACAATTTTCTACCAACTCACATTAGCAGAAGGTCAAAAATCTCTGGCTCCATAATAATCTATGCACTTATTACCCTAGTTAGTGAAATCTCCTTCTTAGCAAGAAATATCCATCCTCTGTAAAGCAATTATTTAGTTGTTAATGGCTGTTCCTGAGGAGCTTGCCTGTGTGAAGAAGTGTACAAATTGCTGAAAAATAAAACACTCAGATGGGAGCGCACAGACTAGCGATTCTTGCTATTATGTGGCAGTGCAGTATCGCGGTTAGGCCACTGAGATGGGAATCCTGTCTCTGCCCCTTACTGCCTGCCTGTGGTGCCTGGAGAAGCCACCAGACCTCTCTCAGCCTATATCCTCAGCTGTAAGATGGAGAAATAACAAATCTTCCTTCAAACAGTATAATTACCCAGTAGTTAATAATGTTCAAAAACATTGGAATTGGGATAATATTCTTCATCAGTCTGTGCTAGGGATCTAATTGCCCAACAGATCTTTCTCAAAGACCACAATTACTTTGAGGTCCACATTTTGCATGGGAACATTTAGGGGGGCCTTTGGGATTTTTAATGCCAGAATCAGTCCATTGGAATTGCCCAGATCAGCCCACCCCGACCCCTTCAGCAAGAAGGGAACCAGCCAGAAAAAATGGTCACAGCTGTGCAAGGGCAGGGTGTGGAAGCCGTGATAACAGCGGCTGATTTTTCTCTCATATTAGCAGGAATGCAGGCCAAGTCCTAGCTATACTTTTAGAAGGCTGTGCAAACTACTGCTTTGTTCTTAACCAAGGAAACAGGACACCTCCTGGCAGTTTTTCTTGGGGATGTAAGATGCCACAATGGAACAGTATAGCAGCAAGAATTTCCATCTGTCACAAGGCTTCCTCATTAAACATTCCCTCTGTCAAATAATGTGCTTGTGGTATCAAAGCTTTCCCTTCATGTACTGAGATTATTTAGTAGAGGAGCTTTAGGAAAATCCCTGCGCTTGGCACAATACAATAAATTCTGCAATACTTAACACAAATCGTCACATGGTAAGAGCTTAACTCTACCCTACAACAGACTCATTAGCCATGTTAAAAAAAATAGCAATACTTTTTCCCACAGATTCTATGGCTACTTCTCTTGTTCCTACCAAATTTGAAAGTAAAGTAATTAATTGAAAGCTAGATTACCATTCTTCAAGCAGAGACCAAATATAAAATTAAAAATAATTAGTTGAAAGACTTCCACCCCCACAGGGTTCCTGAGTCCAGGAGCACTGATATTATCCAAATTTTCAGATTTATGAAGAAACAAGAGCTGACAGTGGTTATGGAGAGTAGCCACTAAGACAAAGGCAGAGGGCCTTCACTAACACAATCCAAAAGGGAGCAAGGCAGAATTTTCTGGAAACAAATGGCTTGATTTGAGAAGTATAGACCTGTGTAACGTCCTAGACCTCCAGGTTGTCACTCCAGAATTCTAAACCTCTGTTTCATGGAAAAGGAGGGCTAGGACCTGTAAAGAATGTAAAAGTTACAGACTGGCCACTGCTTGCAATTATTTGTGGTGTAGGCAGTTACGAAAGGGAAACAAAATCCCAAACTCACTCTTGGTTGGTAAGTACTTGGAAGGCAAAAATTGCTTTCTGATTCCTTTCTTTTTTCTTTTTCAGTCACAATTTACATTCAATTTATTTTTTCCTTTAAATTACTTTTCAGTTCTATTTTCAGAGTCTTTGACTTTTAAAGAGTGACTTTTTAAGTCAATGGATGTTCAATTATTCATAAAAGCAAGCAGGCAAGATGCAAGATATTCCCAAAAGCTTTCAAGAGGCAGTACCTGGATGTCTGGATGCCAAATGCAATCTCCTCTAAAATTCATATTGAAAACATGCCATTTAAAGTCTAGGTTAGCTTGAAAAAGAAAGAGTTCATACAAAGGGTAAGAATGTCCACTTACCATTTTCTTGCTTCTCAGTAATTTTCTTAGGAAGAAAAATGGCAAATGGTACAAACTTATTTCCTATGTTCCAGGCTTGTTCCTCTTTACCAGAGGAAAGCAGAGCCATCAGCACATCTGGAAACTGACCCAGGAGGTGACATATTAGTTGTCCAAAAATTTGTTTGGAAAGTAGGAACGCAGACAGGGGAAGTCATATGTGAGGGCCCAGTTGCTCGTGGCAACCTGAGCCACACAGGGCAACCTACCGCCGCTTGAATGCCAAGGTTGCCTTCTTTTGGGGAGGAATGATCCTACACATGGTAAATGGAGTTCATACAGTAAAGCCAATATAAACACTAATGTTTTGTCTTCTGACAGCATATGAATGTGCAAGCATTGAGTTATAGGAGAAAAGGGGCTAATTTTAGATTTGTTCCTAGCCCTCTCCATGTGAATGGTGTCGCTGTGAGCCCAGCAATGAAGTTCACTGTGTTGTAGCAGACTGCGCAGTTCCTGAGTGTGTCAACCCAGTCTATGAACCAGAACAGTGTTGTCCCGTCTGCAAAAATGGTAAGACCATATTGCATTAGCTTTCAAAGAGGGGTTAGTGCAAAGTACAACTATTTCACCACTGCACACCATTCAGTACGAGAGCCTGTGGTTTTTCAAAATGGGCATGGCCCATTTATATTTTTACCCCACCCTAAAGTGAAAATAAACCAGCAATGGGTGAATCATGGATCTTTCCAATGGGGTACTAAATCTCTTGTAAGTTCACTTTGTTCAATGCCTATTATTTATTGTTGATTTATAAGAAGTATATTGGAAAGAATAAGTACCATCTTTTCATATTGACTGAATTCCTCTGTTGTGGAGGCTATGAGGCAGTTCACATCATTTCTAGTGCACAACCCAGAATCAAGAGGATCAATACCAGGTATTTTGCTTCTGGCATAGATATGACTTTAGGTTGAAAGTTATCAAATAAATACAAAATTGAATTATTAACACACTTGAGTTGAAGTAAGAAAGACTAGAAAGTTTAGGACTTTTATTCTAGGTTCTTACAGTGGAATCTTGCTCTCATAATAATTTTGCCAAAGAGAGGAATTTGTTTTATAAGATTATGGCCTTCTCTTTGGCTCTCATGGAACAAAGGGGTAGAAATGACTACAGTATGCCAAAGTCAAGGTGAGGCTGCAGCAAAGACAATGGGATGCCACAAATCCAGAACAGCATATCAACAAAGCCAATGTTATACTCTTCCTATGGGTCATATACTACCAGGAAATGAAGCTTTGCTAGATAACACTCTACCGATGACCCCTCTTTGCATTAATATCTGCTTGAAAAAGTGGTTCTAGCTCTTAATTAAGCTGAGGTCACTCTCATGCTAAATCCCTGTGCCCTTTTTTGAGTGAGTACTGCTCATCTTCATCTATTCCATTTTTGGGGCCCCTAAATTTGGCATGATGTTAGTTCACATACTAATCTTTTACTTGCAGAACTACAATTAGTGAAGAGGGGTATCAGGTTATTTAGTTAAAGAAAACTCAAAAGCAGCTCGGATTGTTTTAATAATTTTACAGTTTGGTGCCTTCCCAAAGGACTTCTAATGAACCCTATGACATTTTTCCCAGCACAGGTTTTAGTCTTTCTGATTACATAAACCCACGGAGGGGAATATTAGTCTGCCCCCCTGGCTCCTCCTTTTCTTGCCCCCCCCCCACACTGACCTGGGCCATGCTGGCCATCACTCTGACTTAGCATAGGGACATAAATATCCACTCAAAGTTCTAACCTAACTAATATAAACAAAGAAGTGAAATTTAAGACTTTACATTTTTAAAACGATTTTGGAGAAACTGGAAAAGATATAAGGGGAACCAAAGGATGATTTAGTGGTTGAAGAATAGGACCTATGAGGCCAGACTGAAGGAGTTAGCATAATTTGTCCTGGAGAAGAGAAGACTCAAGGGAAACCTAACTGTCATGAAGTATATGAATGGTTAGTCTAAAGTGGAAGGGGACCTGTTATTTTTCATTTTCTCCAAGGACAGAAGGAAGAAAAAATTAGCTGCCTAATCAATCTTGAAAATTAGGATTGACACGTCTTTGACTGAAGACTGTTATTTTTTTTTTTTCCTAGAAGCAACTGTCTAAATAGGTCCTTGAGGATCTTCTCTTCCCTAAGCGGCCCTGGTTGGCTTTGTTTCACATTTAGGGAAAACAAATTTATGCTCACGGTTAAAAACTCTTGTCTGGGCATACTCAGGATACTCACAGATTTAAAGCATTCAAGACCATATATTTATCATAGAGGTTTACACACGCCTGCCACATCATCCTCGCTACCTCACACCAAAGCCTACAATATATCCAGAGTTAATTTCTGTGTCAAATGTTAAATCAGCCACTACAAGCTAGTCATGCTTAATTTGATATCTCCCAAGATTATCCTATTTCTCTCCATCATGTGCCAAAGTAGGAATCTATCTTCAAATGAATCCCTCTTTGTACAACAACATATAATGAATGGGCTTCATTGTTTGATTAATTAGTTAGTTAATTAGTGACCCATTGGTATTCCTGAAGAACATACAGAGTCCAGCAGAAGTAATATCTGCTTCAGTGTGCTTGGTAGAGTAATAATATGATTGTAATAATTTATAGTTTTAATTTGAACATTTCGCCTAAAATGTCACATGGTGTTCTTGAGTGTGACATTTTATGTCACAGAATTACATGCTTAATGATTTTATAATTTAAAAAGGGGCATTATTTGTGCTAGACACTGTATGTTGATAGAACAAGAGGTATTAGTAAATTTTACCAAATTTTTGTTCATGAAGCACTGCAAAATTACCACCTCTGTACCCTTTCACCCTTTCCAAAGAATTTTTTTTCTATAAGAGATGTGAACCTAAATTAAAATGAGGAGGAATACTAACTCTTATGGTACTATAACATTACGACATTATTTTTTAATATTATATACCGGCAATTAGTCACTTGTGCTCAAAAGTAGAGCATAAGCACTGTCAGAAAAGAACATGTTAAGGACCGCTAGAGAGTCCTTACTACCGCCAGTGTTACCAGGATGTTTATTGAGGCAACAGACTGAGCCCAAGCCTTACTTGCCTCATTGGATGCCAAACCCAGTGAGCAGAAACAGATGACCTGTGTATAGAAAAGGTGGGGGAAATGCACGTTTATTGTGACAAGACATAACTAGAGCAATTTCCTAAATTTCCAGCCCATGATAAGCCTGCCTCATTCTGGGTGACAAGATTAATTTGCCCATTATAATGTAAACTATTTTCAAAGTATGCCACTATATTCTTATATTTTCAAATAAGGTAAAAATCTACTCTGTGGGTTCCAGGTAGAGGGACTAGATCTTAATTTGTAAACAGTCCTCTAACAGTTTCTACATTTTAAAAATCTTCATAAATATTGAAAATTTTCAGTTCTCATAAATGCTGATTATCTTGGCTGGCAAATACTTTCCTTTTGCATACTAAGATTGTCTTGCCTTCCTGAATTATAATTTACCAAGAGCAAGAGGCATTAAAGATATAAAATAAAAGTTTAAAGCAATAGAATCTACCATGCCTAACATTAAATCTCAATATTCAACTAATATCAAAATCTTTCTTCTCAGATTATTTAAGAGCAAACAAAGCAAAGAAGTATAATGACATGTGTAGTTTTCCGGGGGAAAAAAAAGTAGATGCAAATGCAAATGTGATGATTATCTTTAGATACAAGTATTTTTTTAAATATTATAAAGTATAAGGTAATACGCTCCCTAGCTAAACAAAGATAGCTCACCTTTATTATCCATAGTATAATATTAAGAATACATTTCAAGTCATATACTTCTAAATTTTTTCTCTAAGTATGTTAAAAAAAGAGGAAGGAATGAACATTTTTAATTTCCTGGTCTCAATGCTTACCTCAAGCAAGATTTTCAATGGTTATCAGTGAATATAGCCAAGCCATAAACTATACTCCATTAAACTTAAGTTAGTTTAGCACCAAATAAAGACTCTCAATGTAGTCTGAATAAAACAGACACAGTAAGGAAAGATGAGAGTGGCTGGGCACACACAAACCAGGAGAAGCAAGAGGACGGCAATTATTTATTTGGGGAGAATTGGGAGGTTACTATAGGAATTTATTGTTTTTAAAAATATTATTAAGCATTTGCTTCACCCTCTTCTGTGTATCTGCAAGAGCTAGTAATTCAAATGCCTCCTGAATGATATGACATTTCCAGACTGTTTTTAGAAATACCACAATGGTATTACTTTGACCTGTCTTTTGGCCCTAACACTTTCCATGTGAATTAATGATTACTCTTTATGGGGTTTTGTTATTGTTATTATTGTTGTTGTTTTAATGACATGAGAAAATAGGTTAGCACAGCATCTGCCTGAAGCAAACATTCTACATTGTAGAGTCTCATAAATATTTCAAATATTTGGTAACTTATCATACCTTTGACTAGTGAAATATATGATCATTAGGGCATCTAAATGACTAACTGCATTTTTTTCACGTTTCATCAGCCAGTGTGTCAGTGAGCTCTATGTTTTTGCAGGCATATATAGTCAGTTTTCATGGTTCTGAAGGAAAAGTCACTTCATGAAAAATTGGAATAGTCAGGAAACACTGAGAAAAACCTCTATACACATGAAGTGAGGCATTTTCATATCCTTTCTAACTAAACTCAAGTTGTCATAAGCCCTGTTTAAATATTTAATTCCATATCCGTACTCTCTTCTAGTTTGGTAGTGAACCAAATAAAGCAGGAAACAGACCAGCCAGAAGGGCAAATGGAAAGAAGACCACAAAGGGGTGGGCAGTGCACCAGTCAGAGAGAGAACGCCAACTTAGCGGCATCTAGTGCCTCCTAGAGGTCCTTGGGAGAAAATGTTTGACACGTACAATTGTTAACGTCCATAATATACGAATTGTTCCTTGAAATAAGAGAAAAAGAATTCCACAGGGAGGGAGGAAATGAGCAAAGGGCATATAAAGAAAATTCATAAATACATAACAATTGGCTTCACCTCACAAGGGATCAAGAAGATAGAAATTGAAGAGATAACAATATCATACTGATAATAATTTGAGACTGATGATACCTCAAATTAGCAAAAACATTAAGGGCAGAGAGTATAATGAAGAACAATTAAAATACGAACTCCCTAAACTAAAGCCATCAGGGTGTGGGTTTTACGGAGAGTATGCAGTTCTTACATCATATAAAGTATTACATAGTCAATGGGTCTAGTGCAGCATTCTTCAATCAATCACATGAACATTTCTGCAACAAAATATAGGATAATTATACTATAGAGTAAATATAGAATCTCACATCATCTCAAGTCAGGGTTTCATCTCATGAGTGTTGGTATAAAAGTTATGAAAAAATATCACAGTTTCATGGATTGTAGGAAAGGTTTGTACATTTGTATTAGCAAACAGAATATAGCAGTGGGTTAAAATAGTTATTTATCCTGACCAAGAGGAAGGTACAAAAATAGCTTTAAATTAGGAACTATCTAAATATAATTTATTCTACTACTAAATTGAAGACAAAGAACATATTATTTCTATATATACATGAAGACATTAGGCAAAAACTCTTGACAAAAATCTCTTAATCAAATAAGACAAAGTGAATAATTTTTGTACAATAAAATACATCTCCTTCAGGCCAAAAAGAGAATATAATGTTTAAGGTAAACTTTGATGCATTCTCAATAAAGTCACAAAGAGACCAGGATGCCCACTATTTAAAATTTCAGACAGACAGTAGGTATAAACTAGCTAATGTAATTAGAAAAAAAGGAGAGGAGAAAACAATGAAAAGAAGAAGATAAAGCCCCGGCTGGCATAGCTCAGTGGATTGAGCACAGTCTGCGGATCAAAGTGTCGCAGGTTTGATTCCCAGTCAGGATACATGCCTGGGTTGCAGGCCATGACCCCCAGCAACCACACACTGATGTTTCTCTCTCTCTATCTCCCTCCCTTCCCTCTCTAAAAATAAATAAATAAAATCTTTAAAAAAGAAGAAGAAGAAGAAGATGAAACTGTTATATTGTCATATGACAGGGTTGAATGCTCAGAAAACACTAGACAATAGAATAAAACTACTGTAAAGATAGGGTATAAAATGAATGTACATATCTTCTTATGTATATGTATGTGTATATATGTTATTAAAATAAAATTGCGGCATCAATAGATTGTACAGAGATATTAACAGAATATAATAGAAAGTTCATAAACGGACCTAACAACAGGCAAATTTGGTACATCACAGAAAAAAATTGTACTTTAAATCAATGGCAGAAAAATAATTTGTATAAGACAAACAGGATAAGTTGTCTGAAAAATAACTTAAATTTCCTACCTTATCTCACACTTCATTAAAAAAATCAATTAAAGACAGATTTAAATATAAACTATTTTCCAAAATGGTACAAGAAGATACCCCAGATAATCTGATTTTGTAATCCTGAAGTAGATAGATTTTTAGCATAATCAGTAAAATATATTAAAAAATAAATACATAAGAAGAAATACATACTTTTTATAAGTAAATTCCAGGTGTTTTTGGTCCCACCTCATATGTGGAAAACAAAAATTCTGATTTTATGTCATTAAGCTGGACAATAGAATAAATTATAAAGAAGTCTCACTTTCTCTATGTTCAGCTTACAAGATGCTATTACAGAGTAAGCACTTTAAAACTCACTGGCTTTGATTTAGCACATTCTAAGCATCTCAGTTTCATAATGGCTAACTAATTGTTCAAGTTGCCTTCAATGTGGTATCTGCCTCCTCCTCTTATCACTCCAAGGCATAGTAGTCAATTATCTGGTAAAATCATCTATTCTCCCTGTGTCTTTAATGCCACGTTTGTAACTGCTAATTATCTTAAAGCCTAATATTACAATAATTTCCATTCAAATATCATAAAAACTTATGTACATGATAAAAAAATCACCAGTACCTAAGAGCCCCTTTGGAAAAGTTTCCATCTGTATCAGTCTGCTTGGGCTGCCCTAGCAAAATACCACTGGCTGGGTGGCTTAGACAACACTTATTTTCTCACATTTCTGGAGGCTGGAAGTCCAAGACGGAGGTGCCGGCAGATTCAGTTTCTGGTGAAGGGCACTCTTGCTGGCTGACTGGCAGCCACTTTCTTGCTGTGTCCTCACATGACCTTCTCTCTGTGCATGTATGGAGAGAGTCTCTGGTGTCTCTTCCTCTTCTTTTTCAGTATATTTTATTTACTTAAAATAGTATATCCTACTACAGTTCCAGTGTTTCTCTCTCCTTTATCCCCCTACTCCCTGCACTCCCCCATCCTCCAGCATTTTTACTTCCTTAGTTCATGTCCATGGGTTGTACATATAAGTTCTTTGGCTTCTCTGTTTCCTATACTGTTCTTAACCACCCCCTGTCTATTTTGTGCTTACCTATTATACGTCTTATTCCTTGTACATTTTCCCCCTATTCTCCCCCTCACAATCCCCACTGGAAACCCTCCATGTGATCTCCATTTCTGTGATTCTGTTCTTGTTCTAGTAGTTTGCTTAGTTTTTATTTTCATTTTTTTAGGTTCAGTTGTTGATCGTTGTGAGTTTGTTGTCATTTTACTGTTCTTAGGTTTTGATCTTCTATTTCTTGGATAAGTCCCTTTAACATTTCATATAATAAGGGCTTGGTGATGATGAACTCCTTTAACTTGACCTTATCTGGGAAGCACTTTATCTGCCCATCCATTCTAAATGATAGCTTTGCTGGATAGAGTAATCTTGGATATAAGTCCTTGCCTTTCATGATTTGGAATACTTCTTTCTAGTCCCTTTTTGCCTGTAAAGTTTCCTTTGAGAAATCAGCTGATAGTCTTATGGGAACTCCTTTGTAGGTAACTCTCTCCTCTTGCTGCTTTTAAGATTCTTTCCTTATCTTTAATCTTGGGTAACTTAATTGTGATGTGTCTTGGTGTGTTCCTCCTTTGGTCCAATTTCTTTGGGACTCTCCAGGCTTCCTGGACAACTATTTCCTTAGCCAGATTGGGGAAGTTTTCCTTCATTATTTTTTCAAATAAGTTTTCCATTTCTTGCTCTTCCTCTCTTTCTGGCACCCCTAAGATTTGGATATTGGAGCATTTGAAGTTGCCCCAGAGGTTCCTAAGCCTCTCTTCATTTTTTTTGCGTTCTTGTTTTTTCATTCTGTTTTGGTTGAATGTTTATTTCTTCCTTTTGTCCCAAATCTTTGATTTGAGTCCCATTTCCTTCCCTTCACTGTTGATTCCCTACATACTTTTCTTTATTTCACTTTGTGTAGCCTTCATTTCTTCCTTCATTTTGCAACCGAGCTCAATCAATTCTGTGAGCATCCTGATTACCAGTGTTTTAAACACTGCATCAGATAGGTTGTCTATCTCCTCATCTCTTAGTTCTTTTTCTGGAGTTTTTATCTGTTCTTTCATTTGGGCCATATTTCTTTGTCTCAGTGCACCTATTATATAGTAAAGTGTGGGCTGAACTGGCTAGATTTTAAAAACAGACAAAAATCCCTACATAGCAAACAAAATTAAACATCACTGTAAAAAAAATTAAAAACTGAGTGAAAAAATTAATCTTATATCCCAAAGGTTTAATCTCTTACATCTATACAGAGCTCTTAGAAATTTAGAAGGAAACTAACCAACAACTCTATTTTTCATTGTTGTTCAATTACAGTTGTCCCCATTTCCCCCCATTACTCTCTCTTCAAAAGTCTTTACAGAAGAAATAAAACAAAAAGTTCCCAAAACATATGAAAACTTGCTCAAAGGAGAGCAACAGGAGAAAAATTGAGATAACTATAATTGAACAACAATAAAACAAATAAGTAAAAATAAAAATTGATACCAGTTTTTACTTACAGATTAAAAAAATTAATAAAATTTAATAAAACAGGCAATCTTTCATATTGCTGGTGCATGTATAAATTGGTAAAGCCCCTCCTGGAAAAAGTTTGACAATATATGTCAAATTCAAAGTTTATGTACCTTTTACCTCAGCAATAACGCTTCTATTTACAGATGTGTGAAATGGCAAGTGAGCAATGTTACTCATTTTGTATGCTGTACCTCTGATTTTCTGATTAATGAAATATGATCAGAGAATTTATATAAATAACTATAGATTTAAAATTTTAAGTGTGCTGTTAGTTGATAGAAAGAACTAACTTATTTTTTAAAATAACCAGTGAAACATTTTATTGCATTAGCTTTCATTTACCTTCCTTTTATTTCTTCATCTCATGTTATATTTGTAAACTTTAATTGCACATTGCTCAAAATTGTGTAATAGAAATCTACTTAGCATCAACAGATAGTTGGCTACTTTTTTAAAATTGTTTTTTTGTCCTCACCTAGGACATTTTATCTAGGAGAGAGAGAGAAAAGAAAAACACTGATGTGAGAGAGAGACATTGATTGGTTACCTCCAGAACCTGCAACCTAGGTATGTGCCCTGATGGGGAATTGAACCTGCAACCCTTCAGTGTGTAGGACGATGCTCCAACCAACTGAGTCACACTGGCCAGGGCAGTTCACTACTTTATAAAGAAAAATAAATAAATATTAATGTTTGGTGGATATATGTTTACCATTTAAAAATTACAAAAACTTACTAAGATCTATTTTTAAGATAACAAATAAGACATACAAGATTTTCAAATGTGAAAACTGAAATTTGTTAGGTTGCTATTTATCTAGTGATAAATTACATGGAAATCCTATCAAATTTTCACAAGTGATATAATTTTTTGTAAGTTGACAAAAATTGGAAAATTTAAGTGCATGAATGGAAAGAAATGTACTTGGTAAGATTGAGAAATTTAATCTACCAGATATATAAAAATATATAAATATATAATACTTTAGTATGATACTGAAACAAAAATAATTAGATTTATAGAAAAAATTACAAAGTACCAACATTTGTATTATAATTTAATACACAATTAAAGTGACTTCCAAGTATCTGATGACAGACAGTATTATTCTAAAAATACACTTTAAAAGTTAATCATTATAAAAGTGAAATTACATTTCTGCCTTACCCATTGTATAAAAATGAATTTCAGGTGGATTAAAGATCCAAATCTAAACATTGAAATCACAAAGAAATTTTTTAAATAATGTGAACATCAATTTATTCTCAGAATAAGGATGGACTTCCTAAACATAAAAGTCAATAAAGACTTTATGAAAGGAAAAATTAAAATGCAAATTAGGTAACATAACTTTATCCATAAGTTTCTTCACAAACTAAAAGAAGTCAATGTCTACTCGGTAAAGGTAAGATAGAGCTGGCAATCTCAGGCACTACGGGCGAAAATATAAACTGATGTGTTCTCTCTGAAGAAGGGCCATTAAAGTGCGCAGACCTCTGATCCAACAATGTCACTTCTAGAAGTTGATCAAAAAGAAACAATTAGGTAAATATATAAATATGTGTGTAGACAGTTGTTTACCACAGCAAAAACTTAGAAAACCTAATACCTAAATATTCAACAATAAGGTAATTTCTTAAGAAAAACTACAGAATATCTACATGAATTGACTACTAAGAAAACATGGCAAGTAATATTATAGAAAAAAATTAAGAACACCCTCCAAAAATACATTTTCAGAGTATAATTATTAAAATGAATTAGTAGTGCCCCAGGCAGTGTGGCTCAGTTGGTTGGGCATCATCCCCAAACCAAAAGATTGCCAGTTCAATTCCCAGTCAGGGTATTTGCCTGAGTTGTGGGTTTGGTCCCAGGTGATATGGAAGGCAACTGATCGATCTTTTGCACTGATGTTTCTCTCTCTCTCCTTCCCCCTTCCTTTCCCTCTCTCTAAAATCAAAAATTAGTTAATTAATTAAATATAAAAACTGATTTAAAAAATAAATCAGTAAAAATAAAATAAACTTGTAGGTCAGAAGGCAATTTATATGATGTGATTCTTGTTAAAAAGGTATATATATCATATGTGTAGAAAACAACAGGAAGAAGATACTTAAAAATGTTAATGGTACTTCACTCTTTTACTTTCTTCCCTTTGCTAGCTCATATTTTCTAAATGTCCTACAACAGACTTGTACTGGCCTTGCGATTTAAAAGAGAAAATAGAAAAATTCATTTAAAAGATTATGTAAAATGTTCTATTTTATAATTTAATAACCAAATAATCAAGGATGTGTTACTTATTAGAAATCGCATTATAATTCCGTGTTACAATTTATACCCTATAAATTAATTAACCAACTAACAATTCTACCACTTGACTTCTAGCTCCTTAACTTGAGATTTTTTAATAAAACCTTTGGACAAACCTCATTGCCCATTTTATGTGCCTATTAGGAGAATCGCTAAAATATGCAGTTAAGTAAAACCATTTATATTTTCATGAAGCTATTGCACAAAATCAGCCTTTGAAGTCTGAAGATTGGGTGCAAGTCTCGCACCTTAATTTAATATTTCCTCACCTCCTCAAAGGCAGACAATTAGTAACAAGTGAAACACAGACACTGAAAACAAATACACTGAAGAGGAAAACATTTCTGACAACTGCACAGATTCATTTGCTACACAGTCCCCGAAAATAATTCATGATGAAAGCGTATCCTAGGAAAGGCAGTTTCAAAGTCTGCGTTTCACTGACTCCATAACCAAAGGTCAGAATTATCATATCTGTATAAAGTAGACATCAAAACAGAGTAATTATAGATAGCTATTTTAATGAGCCACAAACAATAATTTCCTCTTGCTTTCATAGAGGTTCCTTCAAAGTATGAAAGAAAATATTGATATTTATGTTGTCTTAAACCATCAGGATTCCCTCTTCATTCATCAGCAAATTAGATTTCAAGAACATTATTGTACCATGTTGGCACAATGAAAATTAATGCCATATTCATTTCCTGCTAACTACATCTGTTTTCCAAGTACCAGGACTACCTGGTCCTTCAGAAAATGAAAGAAAACCAGCACGTGCAAATGTGTGAGCTTTTTCTGTTCCCTCTCCCGCGTACAGGAGAAGCCTGGGGCCTCTATTTCCCCTACAGAAGCGTTCTGAATGTCGAGTCCCATCCTCCCACAAAGCACACACTTACCCCTCTGGGAACAGACGCGTTAGGAAGTTGCACTCAGCCCTTCAAGTGTCGTGTAGTGCTTTCATGTTCAGTGTATCACCCCCACAGGGTGACCGAAAGACCAGAGGAGCAGAAATGAGCACACACGTACTATCTTTTCCTAAATGTTCATATAGCCTCAAGGCAACCTGACTTAAAACTAGTAGTTTAGCAAAGTATTGACCACACCTCCCAGAACCGACCATGCATTTCTATTCTTCTCTGTTACTCTTGAGCCTCTCTTCAATTACGTTTCTATAGAATATTGCTGACTTTTAGGAATGTATTCAGTAATCTCTCATAAAACAGCTCTGTGAACTGCAGGTGGAAGGAGCAGGGCAATTGGTGTCATGAGCAAGTCCCTTGGGAGCTGGATTGGATTCTAGAAGTAACTAAGTCGGGTGAGGGCTGACTGGGAAGCCAAGGCATTCAATCTGGCCAGGATTTGTACACCCCGAGATGTAATCTCATCTCTCTAAAAGAGGCTTAAGTCTTGGCGTGGGGGAGCCACAGAAGTGCGGAGCCACCAGTCTATACTGACCCCCAAGCTCTTCCTCACCTGCTCAGACAACCACGTTAATGCTCAGAGGCACCCAAACATTAATGGGTTACTGCTGATGATGAAGGCACAGATTAAGTCTCAGAGTCTTGCTTCATCCAAATCTCCTTTCTGATGCAGACGTGAGGAAGTGGTCCTCTCTCCACCTCACATCAGCCTTGCCATGCAGAGCTGCAGGCTTTTCAGAAACAGAGGTTCAGAGCAGGCTGTGTCCCACTCCCTCACCTCCTACCCCTACTGATTCATGTCCACCTTGCTCGGCCAGATAAGACAGAACCTCTTGGTCCTATACCCCCCACACCACTGGTAAAGAAAGGAGCCAGAACTCTGAGTGTTCCTGAAGACATCCTAATACCTCCTCAGCCAACAGCCACAGCCTCACCCTCACTGTTGGACTTGAAATACTTAGGACTGATTTTTCCCTGCTTCATCTCAGACCCACCAGGAGCCTAGGAACTCAGGCCCCGGACTCTGATCCCTGTATGGTCCTATGAGTCATGAGGTAACACCCAAAACTGCCACTTTCCATCCCTATTCCCTGGTTTTTCATTCTCCATCACCCCCAAGGCCACCTGAATAACACAGATGTTACACATTTAGTTGCTCGTCTCCCCTCTGCACAAACACATAAGCCCCATACAGGCAAGGACTTTTGTCTTGTTTTGTGTACTGTTGTATCCCCACAACCTATAGTGCATTCAAGGTGTAAAGATCCATTATTGAATAAATGAATGAATGAGCAAACATCCATAATCTTTCTTTGGGAGAGAAAAAGTTAAATAAGAAATTTGATTCTTTGAGTTATGTTAAATTTTCTCTTGAAAAGTCCTATTCTTCTATTTCATAGAGAAGAACTGTCATGTGGAGAGTCTAGGATGCATTGTGCGATGGGAAGGGGATGCTCGTTAGGTTTCTTTCTTAATTGTAGTTTGCCACTAAGATTAGTGGTACCTATGCTGATGGAAGGTGTGTCAAGGTGGTTTAGAAGCGAGGGGCTGATTGCCAGGGGTAACCGAGTCCAGCTTGATGTTTTACTGCTTCATAATCTTGCCATGGACTCTTAAAGCTTCTGTTTCTTAAGAACTGATTTAACCATGTAATGTAATGGGTCACTTTAGTGCAAAATTAATGTCACACTTTAGCCAGTATTATTCTTAATGATATATTTTATTCAAAAATAGGGATTGGACTTTTCAGATTTAAAGAAGCCACGAGCATTGACTGAATATGTGATCTGTCAGAGTTTGATGATATCAACTGGTGAAAATGAGACTTGATCATGGGGCAGAGGGAGAAAAAAAAACTGATTGCAGAGGATAATGTTTAATTCCAGAAGTCAAACGATGCCACTGAGAAAGAGATCGGAAATACGGCATAAAACAGGGGGAAAGGAAACTTGCTCAGCGGTATTTTTTCCGGCACACAGCCATGAGGGAACTCTCCAAGGATCGCTGCAGCAGAGGCAGGAGGCTCTCGCAGTCACACCTCTGATATTTAATGTAGCTCGGAGCTGCCTCAGATCAATCCATCAGAAATGTGAAACCGCCTTTTGAACATGTTTACGGTTGGATACCTTTCGACTGAGAAAAAGGAAATGTGAAGTTCCTGCGTACACACTTACTTTGCTTCCATGAGCTTCCGTGTGTACAGAGGGATGGCATGGAGCAGCCATAAATGCTGCTGCTTGTCAGGGTGCATAACACCGAGTCCTCCCTTCCTCTCATCCTCACTTTTATGTGTTCCGCAGAAGGGCCCATAAAGCAACACACCTGCCTTCTGCAGGGCTAAGCCCAGTTGGTTTCCAGCATCGTTAAATAACAATATAGTCGGCAGTGTTGTATCCGAGTCTTTTCATACGGGAACAACACATACCGCACTAGGGGCTGATGTCTTGTGTTTAAGGTGTGGGGTTCGTGGTGTGTGCATCCTTAGTCCGGCCTGCTTTGATTTGATCATTTCTTTAGTGAAATAAATCAGGCAAGAGAAAGGCAAATAGCATACAGTTTCACTTACATGTGGAATCTAAAAGCAAAACAAAATAAAAACAGATGAAAAACGGAGACCAAAGGGATGGTTACCAGAGGGAGTGGGAGAGGGAATAAGTTCAAAGGGGCAGGGGAATAGAGGCAACAATATCGTGATATTTACATGGCGCCAGATGCCAGCTACAATTAGTGGGGTGACCACACTATAAGGTATAAAAATGTTGAATCACTATATTGTGCACCTGAAACTAATCAAGACAAGAGTGTATACCAGCTACACTTAAATAAAAATAAATTTTAAAAAAGAATGGAGTTAATGACCAAGAAAAGCAATACAGGAGGAAAGCTGCAGGGCAGAGGAGAGCATGGGAGCCTTTCAAGCCAGAATTCCTGCAGGTTGATGGTAAAGAAAAAACAAAAACTTAATTGGATTCTGTTTAAACCCCCAACAAAGGCAGCAGTCCGGTCCCAGAGCTGAGAGAGGTAATCAGCCTCCTCTACCACATCCTCGGAGGTATGCTGAAAACCTCGTCATCCCATCACACACAGTGCTCCTTCTAGCCTGTCAACACACGTGTCCACGTACACACATTTATACAGATTTTCATGCTCATGATGACTTTCAAATCTTTAAGCTTCATAATTGATGTCACCAAAAATTTGAGAACAATAGCTAGGACACGAGGTATTATGTGACACCAATAAAGTTACATGTTTTGTGGGGGCTTATCAGATGAATAGGTCATCGAATATAGGTCCAATTGGTTTAAATAAGGGGAAGAGTAAACTCGGGCTAAAGGGAGACAGTAGGAAGGTCCTGGACCACAGAAAGAGAGCACACCTGGAACAGGTGATGGTAGTGGGAGTAAGAGAGTAAGGGAACAATGAATGCTGGGAAATTGGAACGGAAAGGGATTTCTGCTGACAGCACACATTCTGAGAGAGATAGTTTCCTTCTTATATTTTCCAAATAACTGGTCTATTAATGATAATCAACTACTAAGAATAACACCAGGTTTCATTTATTAAGTCCTCATATGTTCTGTGTGCTTTGAAGATATTAATATATTTAACCTTTACAATATTCCTATAAAGAGGAAACAATAATTGACAGTTTTCAGGGGAAGAAACTGAGATTAAACTTAATAAATCACCCTCAGATACACAGCTAGGATTTGAAGTCTGCTCTCCCAAATGTTAATGCCATTAGTGTTTAACCAGTAGTTTCCCATGCAGCCCCATGCCAGCAATATCTTCATCATCAGGGAACTAGTTAGAAATGCAAAATTCGGAACCCATCCCCAACCAACAAAAGCAGAAATTCTGGGACTGGGACCCAGCATTCTGTGTCTTCATGAGCCTTCCAGGAGATTCGAATGCTCAAGGTGGGAGAACCACGTATGCTGTTCTCAGGTGTCTGTGAGGGAGTCTGTTCTCTTTCAAATGAAAGATAAGTGTGTGTGTTGGGAGGCGTATAGTAAAAGCTGAAATAATCACCAGTCAAAGGCAACTGAGGTCATATTATACCAGGATAAGAAGTACGACAAATCCAGAAAGAAGTGTTGAATTGCAAAATGCCCCAGTGTCAGAGCAGACCCCTTAGGCTGGAGAGGATCTAGGAGTGGCAAAATCCGGTGGGGCAAAGGCAAGTTCCCAGGGCCTAGAAGCAGCAATAGAGGTGGGAACTACCAGGCAGATGATACTCTGGTTAAGCTGTCAAATGGTTAGACCCAAAGATATTTCTTAAGACCAAAGCCACGATCTCTGAAGGCTAGTTTCAACTGATTTCTAAGAGCAGCAAAAGTCACTTGACAAGGCATAGTGATAAAGGAAAAGCAATGCGAGATGAACATAAGTATTATCGGTTCATCTGTCATATTCCTGTTCACTGCTCTACTATGAAGAAGTGATGGTTTCAAGTGAATTATTCTCTGTGGACTTAAGTGATAGTAACTGTTAACATTCTCTAAGGCATAATTATACTTAAGAATACTTAATTTTTTAAACCGTTATATTGAGGTCTCATCAACACTAAATTAGCTCTGCATTTTTAAAGGGTACAATTTGATGTTTTGACATATGTATACCTGTAAAAACCATCACTATAGTTAAAACATTGCTCCTAATCTATCATTTTCAAAAATTCCCTTCTGTCCCTTTGTAATTCTTCCTTCTGCTCTTCTCTGCATCCATCTCATCCTAGGCAGCCTTTGTTCTGCCTCCTGCAATTCTACCTGACTTTGCATTTCTTAGATCTTTGTGTAAATGGAATTATTCAACACATACTCTCTTTTGCTTCTGTTCTTTCATTCAGCACGATTATTTAAAAATTCATCCATGTTGTAGCATGTATCAAGAGTTCATTCCTTTTTCACTGCTGAATAGTGCTCCCCTGGGCAGTATAATTCATCCATTCACTGGTTGATGAGCATTGAGTTGCTTCCAGTTAAAGCTACTTTAAACATTTTTGCCCAGTCTTTGTATGGATATATGCTATATTTTCTAGTGAAAATGACTAGAAGTAGAATACTAGATCATATGGTGGGTGTATTCTAGATCACATGATAGGTGTATATCATTATTTTTTTAATGCCAACAATTTCCAAGTGGCTGTATTATTTCAAATTCTCAAAAAATGCCTAATAGTGGCAGTTCCTCTATATCCTCACCAGTTTGTGGGATAATCAGTCCTATTTAATTTTAGCTGTTCTAATAGAAGTGTATAATTATTTTATTGTGGTGTTAAATTACATTTTCCTAATGAATACTAATGTTGAGTAGCATTCCATATGCTAATTTTCCATCTGTATATCTTCTTTAGAAAAATGTCTATTCAAATCATTTGCCCGTTTTTTATTGGGATGTTTGTTTTAGTATCATTAACTTTGGAGAGAGTTCTTTATAAGAAATATACTTTGTAAATATTTTCTCCAAGTGTGGCTATCTTTTCGTCTTCTTAAAATGTCATTTGAAGAACAAAAGTTTTTAATTATGATGAAGTTCAATTTATTAATGTTTTCTTTTATGAATCATGCTTTGGTGTTGAAACTAAGAAATCTTGGCCCAACCTAAGGTCAAAATGATTTTCCTGCTCTTTTCTTCTAGAAATGTTTTTTTTTTATTTTACATTTATGTTGGTTATTTATTTTGAGCTATTTTGTGAATATGATGCAGGAAATTAATTGAAGCACCATTTGTTGAATAAACTGTTCTTTCCCCACTGAACTGTATTTGTACCTTCGATAAAAATCAGTCATACATATATGCCTATATATTTTTTCATCTATTTATGAACTATCCATTCTGTTCCAGTGAAGTGTCTTTGGCTATTCTAGGTCCTTTGCACATCTGTCTGATTTTTGGAATCTGTTTATAAGATTCTACAAAAAAAAAGTTTATTTTCATGGGCATTGAATTGAATATGTTCATCAATCTGAGGTGAACTGACATCTCAACAGTACTGAGTCTTCCAGTTCGTGAACACGGTGTGTCTCTCTGTTTTGTTCTCTAATTTCTTTCAGCACTGTTTTGTAGTTTTCATTGTACAAACCTATCACATCTATGGTCAGTTTATTCCAGAGTATTTTTTTTCATGCTATTTTAGTTAGTGTGTTTTTTTGAAATTCTGTTTGCTGCTAGCATATAGAAATAAAATTGATATCTATATATTGGCCTTGGATCCTGAAACATTGCTATACTCATTTAGTAGATCTAGTTGCTTTGTTTGTAGATTTCACTTGGCTTTCTACATAGACCATCATGTTACCTGTAAATAAAGGCAGTTCTATTTCTTCCTCACCAGTTTGGATGCCTATTCATTTTTCTTCATGCACTTGCCAGAACATTGCATACAGTGTTGACTAGAAGTACTGAAACCACAGAGTCTTGTGTTATTCAGATATGGAAGGAAAATAATTTAGTTTTTTCCAACTATATAGGATTTTCCTGTAGGTTTCTCATAGATGCCCATTATCAGGCTAAGAAAGAGATCTTCTATTATTACTTTGCAAAGATATTTTATGGGAAATGGATATTGGGTTTTTTACAAAGGCTTTTCAGTATCCATGGAGATCATCATGTGACTTTTTCTTTTATAGTTTTTTGATATATGATTTACATTGATTGATTTTCAAATATTAATCCAACCTTGCATTCCTAGAATAAACTACAGCATACATGAAGTGCTATCCTTTTAACATACTGCTGGACTTCACTTGCTAAAATGTGTTTAAATTTTTTTTAGTAATATTGAGTCTTCTGATCTAAGTTTATGAGGCATTTTGGTCTGTAGTTTTCTTTCTCTGCAATATCTTTGTTAAGTTTACATAACTTATTGCTCCAAAGAATGAGTTAAAAACATTCCCTCTTTTTTTCAATATTATGGAAGAGTTTGTATAGAATTAGTATTAATTTTCCCTTTATGTGTGGCAGAATTCACCAATAACCTATGAAGTTATCTGAGCTGCATTTTTGCAGTGAAAAACATTTTTTAAACAAATGTATTTAATAGCTATTGTGGTATATGGGCTATTACATGGTATGTGCTTCCAATTATTTGTATCTTCAATTTCTTTCTTCGGTGTCTTACAATTTTCTGAGTGCAGGTCTTTTACATCCTTGGTTAGGTTTATTCCCAGGTATTTTATTCTTTTTGTAGCAATTGTAAATGGGATTGTTTTTGTAATTTCCCTTTCTGTTATTTCACTATTGGAATATAAAACTGCAACTATTTCTAGATATTTTACCTCTCTTATTTCACATAGTACTGCAAGTGCTACCCACGACAATCAAAAAAGAAGAAGAAATAAGAGGCATCCAAAGTGGAAAGGAAGAAGTAGAACTATCATTATATGCAGATGGCATGATATTGTATATAGAGAACCCAAAGATTCTACCAGGAAACCACTAGAACTGATCAATGAATTCAGCAAAGTTGCAAGATACAAAATTAATATTTAGAAATCAGTTGCATTTTCATTTTTTCGAACTGTCCCTTTTTTCTTCATTTCCTCTTTCCCTTTCTATCTTTGGATTGAGTTTTTATGGTTCAATTTTATCTTTCATTGGCTATTTAAACTATAATTATTTAGTTGTTGTTTATTGGTTCTAGTTATAATTGCAGCATTTTTCTGCTTCCTATCATGTCTACATAAATTTTAAATTTTTACTGATTGCCTATCTTCCTACTATGGGTCATATTTCATGCTACATTGCATGCCTGGGTAATTTTTTTATTGAATATAAGACTTTGTAAATTTTACCTTGTTGGGTGCTACTGGACATTTGTTCTATGAATATTTTTGAGTTTTGCTATAGTACAAAGTTAAGCTACTTGGTAATCTTCAAAGGTTCCTTTTGTGTCTGCCTTTAAGAACTCTTCAACAAGACTAGCATAGTGTTCATTCTAAGGCTAATAGTTTCCCTACTAAGGCAAGGAATTTTGAACACTATAGCCAATGCCCTATAATCATAATCTTTCACAGTCCAGCTGGTGGTGACCGGCACTTTTTCCATCTCTCTTTCTAGTGGTTCTTTCCCTGGCCTTGAGTAGTTTTGTCACATGTGTACACTGATATGTGCTCGTAACAATACTCAGCTGAATACTGGAGGAAACTGATCAGTACTCAGCTGAATCCTGGAGGAAAACCACCTGCAGGCCTCCAGAGTTTGTCTCTGGTCAGCTCTCTTTTCACCAACCCTCTGTCCTGCAAACTCAAGCTGTCTTGGTCTCCCCAAAACCTTAGCTCTGTTTCCTCAACTTCCTCAACTCTGGGAGTCACTTGGGTTTCACTACCAAGCACTAGAAATTCTCAAGGCCGAAGCATAGGGCAATCATAGAGAGAGAGATTTCTCTGGAATCTCTATGCTTCCTTTAATTACTCATATATCTAGTGTCTTGAGACCACCGTTTCATATATTGTATTTGCTTTTTATGATATCTAGTGAGGTTATAAATCTGATCAGCTACTCTACCTTGAAGAAACTGGAAGAGCATAGTTTAATTTTATAACTTTTTTTCCAACAGAAGCCCAGGCTCATTCAGTCTCTACCTGTCACAACAATGCCAAGCAATTCATAGCTAACCAAACTAGAACAGCCATATTCATTGCCCCCACAATAACTGCCAGTGGTTGTCACTCAGTAAATATTGAGTACCTATTTCTTAGCCATTTTGCTAGATGATTTCTAGTCTTAATAACATATTTTGAGGCTCCCCTTTATGTATGTCAGGGAAAGTGAGTTTAGGGGTATGAAATAGTGTGCCAAATATCTAATAAATGATATATTTAGTTTTTAAATCAGTATCTTTTCTGATTCCAAAGACTTTGAACGTTCCTTAATGCTGTGGTTATTATTTACCATAAAATAGAAATAGGACTTTTAACGATGGATTTTCTAATTATGCTTTCCAGCTAAGTACCTTAAAACATTTCTAACTTACCACCTTAAAAGATTTAGCTGACTAGTGGAATTTTAATAGAGATTTTCTATAAATCAGCAGGGAAAGAAAATTTATACTGCAAGAACAAAAGGAATAAAATACAAAGACTATAAACTGGTTAATTTTACCACTCAGTTTAATGCTGTATACTGAGAACAAGAGTTTGCAGTAGAAGAGAAGGGGCCCAGAGGGGCAGATATCCGATGCAAGACTTGGAAGGAAATTGGTTCATTTGCAAAAGCACCAAACACAGTACATAATTGCTGACTTAAGAACAAAACTTTTGGACTTTTTTGGTGACTTTAAACCCTTCTCAGATGTTTATAATATAAACTTTTTAAAAATTAATATTGATTTAATCTTCTTCTGCAGTGTCTAATCTGCCCATAACCATAAACAATATATTCCTTAAAGGTATTAAATATTTTTTTACTTGAAAATATTAGCAAAATTTTTATTCTTTTGATTTAAAGATACTCTTAGATCTTGGTTTAAATATTTTAAGTACATAAACATTAAATAAATACTTTCAGTACAAAAATAATCATTTAAAAAATTTCTAAATATGTTATAGTGACTGCCACAAAACATCAAATAATTACATTTTACTACTGAATTCAACCAATGATGAAAAATACACAGAGTATAATAAAGCTAAAAGGACATTCCATAGGTATTGTGCAAATAACTCTTATCAAATATTCAGGAACAACTAATAGCTCTAGTATAATGTATGTAGTCAACTATATTCTGATGTGAGAAGCGGGCCCACTTCAGTTCATACTTTCTCACTAGAAGCTCTTTAAAGTGTCATGGGTATATTGTATTGTATTTGAGAAGATGAAAAGAAAATCTATATAGCATTTAGGATCTCTATATTCCCTTAGGGAACAACTGGAAGTAAAATATCACCTTGAAAGGTATGAGAACAAAATAATAAATTATCCAGAACTGCTCTGCATTCATTTCAGCTATTTAAAATTTCCTACATTGAAACAACATTTAAACTTCATTGTGTTCCTATTAAAGAATAAAGACCTTGGCCGCACAAATGAATACTCAGGATATGATTATTTTTCTTTATAGTGTGGTTGTGAAGAATAGAAATAGAACTGATTTTCCCTATGTCTCAACATTTTTCAAGCATCTAAGGAAATTACAGCCAATTCCTTTATAGGGAGAAGAGACTCTGATACCTTTAAACAGGTTTGACTTTAAAAAAAGGCAAAAGGAAAAATTATGTTACATATAAGTCATCAAATGAACTATTAATATATGCAAAACAGTATGGAGATAATATCAGTATAGCTATGGACCCATTATAGAATAGATACAGTTCTAAGAAGAAGGCTGAACTGCAGACTCTTTAAATGAATTTTTTCCAAAATTGCTTTCTAGATAAAATTGGAAATCATAGAAGACTAGAATTTTAAAACTGAAAGAGGCCTTTGAAAAGATTAGATATATATCTCTTATTTTATACTTGAAGAAAACACAAGGTTGGAAGGTGAATTGTTCAAAATACTACAGCAGAAAGAGCTGGGACTAGCACCCAGTTCTGCTCACTCTCAGGGAACCTATGTTTTATATTCAATAAATACATATTCTGTGCTGTCCCAAATGTCTTCATTGGTTTGTTTTCATTTAACAGAAATGCTTGTACATTTTGATGACAAGTATTTTATGGAATTTAATTTGTTTTTATATGCCGCTGGGTGTTGAGTGCCAATCAAATGGTTCTTAAGGTTATTTTTGATTTTGCAAGCACTTGTGAACCTACAAGTAAAAATGTGTGTTTAGAATGTTAATGGCAGCATTTACTCAAGAATACTGTGAACTATGATGTTAATAAGTTCGGGAAACACCATGCCCCCGGCCAACTTTGAAAAAAATTAAGAAAGAAAATCCATTTCAAATTACTTCATCAGAGAAGAAATCCCAAAATTGTTTAGTAAAGTGTTGAAATACGGCTGATGAGAGTTCCTTTTCAGCATCTATATCTTTCCGGTGGCATGTTTTGTTACTATCATGATGAATATATTCACAGCACAGTAAAATTAAAATAACACTTTGGTGTTCAATTCAGTTTAGCAAGTACTTATTGCCCTTCCTCACTCAGTCAGCACATGTTTATTGAGTGCCCATCATTTCCCAGACACTGTGCCAACTGCTAGAAAAACAATGGTGACTAAGATGAGGCCCTGTCTTCAAAGAACTCCCAGCTTGAAGGGAAATCTGGGCAAGAAAACAAGCAAAGAAGTAATTAAATGTCACTGCAATAAGCTCAAAGAAAATGACAGGAAGAATCTGCTAAAGAGTGCTTGGTGGGGGGGAAGTAAACAAATTTAAGTCACTTTGGCCATATTAGGGAAAATTAAATGTAAGAATTAATTGTAATATGGGACAATCTATTGGTCCTTATGCTTTTTCTTATACAGAATATTTGAAACTTTATACCCACTAGTTGAACACAGCTGAAAAGATTTCATGTACTTGTAATTTAATATACATTTAATATCTTTTTATTGGTGTTTGGTTATATAGAGGATTGACAGAGTGTTAGAAATTGGCAGGTTGAAGAGATTTTTGTACTACTTCCTGTTTTCTACTCCCACAATAAGAAACAAAAACCTGAGAAGTGAGTATTTAAGGAAATAATAAAAATGAGTTAAAGAGTAGAGCCAAGGAAATCCAGAAGACACAGAATGGAAAGTTTATTTGAGAATCTCTGAGTTTCCTTCTCTTCCCTCCCATATCACTTGATATTTCTTAGTCATCTTCCCTCTCTATTCCCCTGACAGTCCTAGCTACTTAAATGTCTATAATCTCACTTAAAACACCAGCAAGTAGAGAATAATCTAATTCCAAATGCTCACATCTGTGACTTGTTCCTTTAGTTCTTAGAAGTTGAAAACATTACCTTCCACTGTTGTTTCAGGTATTTCAACAGCAAATGCCTAAGCAAGGGTGTCCAAACTTTTGGTGTCTCTGGGCCACATTGGAAGAATTGTTTGGGGCCACACTTTAAATACACAAACACTAACAAAAACTGATGAGTGAAAAAATGGTTTTAAGTAAGCTTATGATGTTTTGTCGGGACGCATTAATACCCATCCTGGGCCGCATGCAGCCCATATGGGCCATGGGTGGGACACCCCTGGCCTAAAGTATTTTGAAAGACTCCCTATAGGAAAATAAAGATACTTATTTCTCAGTGAATAAGTAAGCTGAAATATAAGTAAACTGAAAAGTTCAGTTTGTAGCCCCCAAACGAGACAGGTGATCATGTCATAGGGAGATTAAGACTAGGTTAAAAATTAGGCTTACGGTCATATTTTAATGAAATATATCCTCTTGATTACAAAGCATTTTTCCCCACAAGGATTTTCAAAGGCTATCTTAACAATTTTTCAGTAATTTTTATTGTTTGCCAGGATATCTCAGGAATCTTTCCAACATGAGGGAATGAATGGCACTATCCAGACTGGCCATGTTCTTACTGCATTATATTTCTGGAGAACTATTGAAAGACATTTCAAAGCCTAAATCATGCCCCACACAGAGCTTTTAGACTCCTTACTTTGCATCTCATGGGTATACGATGATGTGTAATTTCTGTAGAAGACGAGGTTACCCACAGAAACTCATTGGGGACTAAAATTGATGAATAAATGAATGAACTAAGGTCCATATAGTTATAGTAGGCATTGTTTTCTGCACTGCAAGATAAATTAGATGAAAGTATAGCTGTAGAAGGTAAATGTGTCCATAAATCAGGCATTTATTGAACAGCTAGGTTAGGCACTACACATGCAATACACATGTAATCTCATTTAACTTTTTCCAACAATCATTTTACAGATGAGACTAAGGCTTAGCAACTTGTCATTGGATCCCTTGGCTGAAAAGTTATATACACATCTATATTCACCACCATTTCCTATCCAAACTGCATGCTGTTTCCACCAAACCCTACAGCCAATGTGTGCTCTATAAGCAGACTACCATGATGCAACAGTTTCATTTAAATATACTCCATTAACTACAAAGGGCAGATTTGAATGCGGGCTTGAGGCTCTAGAACAGACTCACAAGACTCTACAGACTTTCCTACAATAGGTGTGCTATGCACTCTACCTTTAATTGCTTATTTTTTCTGGTTGCATTTGTGAGGACCAGCTCAGTTGTAAGTGACCAAAAAACTCATCTTTACTTGACTTAGCCAAAAAGTTTCACATATTTGAAAAATCCTAGGGTATCTGGTTCTAGGCCTAAATGGATCAAAGTGCTTAGCCAATATGAGAACTTGTTATTTCTCTTGTTGGTTGTATTGGTTCATGGTGACAAGCGGCTGTCAAAATGTTCAGGCTTTGTTCCTCATATGTCTATATCAAGTGGAGGATAAAGGAATGGATGGATTGTTTATCTACCATACGTATTTGGTGTAACTCAAACAGGCCTGAATTGAGAATAAACAGATTCCTGGACCAATACCCCTGGACAGAAGAATGTGGTTCTTCATTGGCTGCGCGACAGCCTCATTCCCATTCCTGAAGGAGGAAATGGAGACAATGCCGCTAGAGGCACATGGTGGTGAGGGTGGGTATTTCTCCAAGGAAAATAGGAGTGGTATTCTCAGGAAAAAAAAGTTAATGTTTCCTAAATGTCAAAAAATGTGTCATTTTCACTGTAGTTCAAAAGACATGTCATTTTCACTGTAGTTAGAAAGAAGTTAGAAATAGTTGCTATAAAAAGTCTGTGTGTACGTGTACCAAAGCTATAGATGTTTGCCAGTAACAGTGACAAACAGATCATAGATAATCTAAGACCAAGCAAACTTTGATACAAAATATAATATGCATATGCTTCTGCATGTTCACCTCTTACCCAATGAGTGACAACCACCTTTCCATACAAGGAATCCTGATGCAGAACAGGACCCCGAAACAGGCAATACATTAAAAAAGACCTAGAACACCAGGCCTTTCTGCAATACAATGGTGTTCTGTGTCACAACAGTTTTTTCAGAACATCTATTAGCACTGCATAGAACAATTTGAGAAAGGTTGCATTTTTGTGCCACTTTCTCAGTGAATATTCATGTAGAAATATATGGAGAGAAATATGGCTAAGTTGTGCAAAGATTTCTGATGGCCTGAGTTTGGGAAAAAATTTTACAATTTTGGCAGTATCAATAAATTCAGTCTTTCCTATGACCTTTTGGAAATGTGTCAAGGTCAGGGGGGTGGTTTGTACCTATGGACATGAGCAAAGCTAAGTGATTGTCTTGGTCTCATTAACACACGTCTGGAAGAGCTTATCGATTACAAACAGGTTCACTGAAAGTTTCAGGATAGAACATAATCATCACAAACGCCTCTCAAAGATATCAGGTCAGTCTAAAACTTTTATCCATGAAAGATAGGAGAGTCTATGACTTTAAATGAACAGATTACTCTTATCAGTGTGACCCATTTTGGAATAGCTTTTTTGTTTTGCTATTACCCATAAGACAACACTGAAATAAAAGTTTTTTTACTGCTTACATGGAAGGCAGATAATTTTTTTTTCACTCTGTAAGAGAAGAGGCACTTCCATTCATGGTTAGAAGGTTACCAAACATTTAGCCTAAGAGAAGGGAGGCAGCATAGAACAGTAAGAAGTGATGAGGGTGTGGCATGTGATATTGTAGTTCATTCAGTCCCATTAGAAGTATGACCTTGAGCAAGTCATTTTATCTCTACAGGACTTGTTTTTTTCACTTGCAAAATGAAGTTGATAAGACCTGCACTGCCTACCTCCTGAGTCTGTTGAGAGAATTAAATGTGTGGGCAAGTATTTTGTCCAGCATAAGTTATAGGAAGAAAAACATACATTTGTAGAGAACATTACAACATTTGAGAGGAAAAATATTTCTATTATTGCATGAGTAAGACACTTATTTTGTCCCCTTATCTTTCTTTGTCAAAACCACTAAGGCCATTGTACAATAAAGTGAAATGGTTTTGAGCAAAGACTCTGACAATAGAGAGACTGATTCTCCAACACAACTTGTGTGACCTTGCACCAGCTATTTAACCTTCTACCATCTTAGACTCTGCATATGAATTGGGAAAAATAATACATTCCTCATGAAGTAATTATGAGGATAAAATGAGATAACATATGTAAAATGCTTTGCATAGCACCTGGCACATAAATGCCGGCAATTTATTGTGCCTATTATAAGAAAGAGTATGAGGTGTTATTTATCTCAGGCTTGCTTCTTCTGCTTGCTTCCCACCCTTCCTGGGTCTCTGTTATTTGGGGGGATGGGAACCACAAAACAACTCAATGCAATGCCAAACAGGACAGAAATCTTGGGTTCACTGGGGAAATGAAAGAATGTATGGGGAGAAATGAAAATCTGGTTTGGGAAAACCATTCTCTTTAGCACACACTGGCATCACCAAGGCCTCTGAATTCATGCCAGCTGTTTTTAACTATTCAGCAAGCTGCCTGCCTGACCCCCAGAGCCCTTCTTTTGAAAGCTTTACATTGCATGTGTAAAAGCCCTTCTTCTGGCTGTGAGATCCAGACAACTTCCCAAAGAATTCTCTCTTTGGTGTACATCAATGGGACCTTCCAAAGAAGGCATCTCTTGAGAAGTCTCTACATGAAGTTATAGAACTGTGGCATTTTATGCCCAAATAGACCAGGGATGAAAAATTTGAATGGCCAGAGAGACCATGTAAGTAATATCAGTAAGTGAAGTGGGGCTTGTATTTTTTCAACACGGACTCTTTGTTAGTATATTAAAACCAAAAAGATATTCACTTAAAAAAATGTACTTGACCCATACAGTTTTTTAAACCCAGGTGTCTAGGACTTTTGCTTTTTCTATTTTAGGTAAAGATACAGAGACTGAAAAATATAGCCATGCTATAAGAAAGTCAACAATAAGCACAGTAAATGGAACAAACATTTAGTCCCCATTCTGGGAAGAGCACAGGGAGTGGTGGAGACTGACACAACAGGAGAAAGCACGTGCTGCACTGAGTGAATCTCGGTTCTGCTCTGGTCAATTGTTGCCATGTCAGAATGTGGGACTGGTATTTAGTCTAACAATTTTTTGATGGAAGCCAGAGATCTGTTGTTGTTGTTTTTAAGTGAAATTCCTAAATTTTTAGTGACAGTTCAGAAACATTTAAAAACATAATGCAGGTAAACAAAAAGTATCTATGGAGCAAATATGCTGACCATAAGAAGAGTCTCTTTTGCAGAGAAGTAACTAAATGACTTGCTTAAGGTCACATTGATACTGCCAAAGCAAGAAGTTGAACCTAATCTTCTGACTCTCTGGCCCAGGAAAATCAGTCTGTTGTCATCTCGCACCTAAACCAGTGAGAATATCATGGAAACAGATGCATGAAAAGAGAACAGAGCAGTTAAATGCACATGTTTTATTATTTCTTTCTCTCTTTTTTTGCCTCAAGAGATTTCTCCATTGTTTTCATGCATTATCCAGGCCGTGATGAGACCCCCTTTTTCCTTTCTTAGTGTGATAATAATCCCTGCACTCACAGAAAGCAGTCTTCAGTTTGATAGCTAACATCTTGGTAGATTTAAGGAAATATACTGCATCCAATATTCAGAGATGGTACAAGAAGCACATATTGCATCACTTAAATCAATATATTCAAAGATGTATATTCAGAACAAAATCATGCACATTCCAACCACTAGCTTGCATAGTTTTTAATATCCAGCTTACAGACCACATACTGACATTCTGGTCAAAAATCATAGTTTCCATACAGCACAGCAATTGTAGAAGTACTCATTTGGTTATAGATCAGGGCATCAAATGCCAAATACTAATGAAAACAGGGTGGGTTCTTTTTGACATTGAGCATCTAATTTTTCCAGCCTCTCATGCTCTGCTGCACCACAGGCTTAAACTAAACAAATGACCTGAGGTTACCTGGTGAGCTAATGCCACCCAACCCAAAAACTATGTGACAGCAGGTGCTGAATAGAACATTATTAGGTAGTCGGGAAACAGTGATTATAACCTGAAGCTGGCCTCATTACATCCATAGATATTTATTCAGCAGATTTAGAGGAGAAACCACATTTTCACCTTCCTTTCTCATGCTCTCTTTCTCTTTTGCCTTTTGAAGTATTGAAGTGTTTTTTATATTTTATCTACTTATTAAGAGTGGGGAAATCCAGTAAGGAAAGCTGAACTTCAAACATTTGTATTGTCAATCGGTTATGTCACTAGAACTAAGGTGTTCTCTCCACGTCCAAGAGCACTGATTAACTTTTCTTAGGAGTCTAAGCCCCTCTGAGAACACTGTACCCAGACAGACTGGCTTTTATGCTATGATAAAGTAAAAAGTTCTAAAGAGGCAGAGGAAGGGGGGGAGAGAGAGGGAAGCATTGCCAATGTTAATTTTTCTTCCATCTGCTAAAGCTCTATGACACCTCCAGCTAATACCACCCCTTCAGAACAACTGAAGCATCAGGAATACACATACATATATAAGGAGAAAATAAAATAGACCTCAATTAATGAGAAAATGCATCAGTGTGAACACTCCACTCCCTGATGAGGCTGTGAATTGAGTTCTTATCATCTTGTAACAACGTTGGAAAATTCCCCAAGGAATGGGAGGGGCCTTGATATTTTCTCCTTCAACTCATTAAGTTCCTGGAAACTAGAGCCATTCATTCATGTTGCAGACAAGCCTTGAGAGGTACACAGAGGTCCTTCCTGGCTCAGCTGTAACAGGGAGGGATTTGCTTCTCTGGCACAAATCTTTGTTAGGAGATTTGTAACACCCACTTGATTTATAAGATACATACCTTTAGATCCTTTGACCACAACCTCAGGAAAGGGGCCAGTCCTGCTTTGTTTCACGACTGCCCCTGGGACCCTAACAGAAACAACAGCTAACCTGTGTAGACCCCTTAATAATGGGCTCACTGAGTCCTCACAACAAGTTAATGAGACAGCTATGATTCTTTATCCCCTATTTTACAGCTGAGGACACAAAGGCTTAAACATTACATGTCTTACCAGAAATCACACAACTAATAATCAATGTGGCAGGCTTTGCACCTAGCAGGCTGACTGAATCCCTGTGTTATGCTGAATGTACAATGAAAGGACTCATTTTTCCATGAGTTTCAGTCATTCTTAGATAATAACCTTTGTAATTTATAGAAACTATTTAGGCTACTTCCTAGCTGTGATTTATTTTAGGGTTTTTGTTTGCTTGTTTTTTCACTTTTCTTATACATATATTTTATTTTACTGTGAGACGAACATTTAACATGCAATCTACTCTCAACATATTTTTGAATGTGAGTACATGATTGTGGACTATAGATACAATGCTACTCGACCAATCTCTGGAGCTTTTTCATCTTGCCTGACTGAAACTTCATCCCTTGACTAGACTTCTCAGTGCCCCCCTCCCAGCAACCATCAATATATGCTTTGATTCTATTAATTTGACTATTTTAGATAGATCATATAAGTGAAAGCATGCAGTATCTGTCTTTCCATGGCTGATTTATTTTATTTAGTATATGTCCTCAAGGTTAACCTATGTTATTGCATATTGAAGAATTGCCTTCTTTTTTAAGGCTGAGTAGTATTCCATTCTAAGTATATACTTTTTTCCCCCTCACTCATCCACTGAAAGCCAGTTGTTTCCCCATTCTGGCTATTGTCAATAGAGCTGCAATGAACATAGGAGTGCTAACATCACTTGAGATCCTGATTTCAATTCTCCTGGATAAATATCCAGAGTACGATTGCTGGATCATATGACAGTTCTATTTTTAATTTGTGAGGAAGCTTTACATTATTTCCCATAGCAGCTATACCAGTTAGCATCTTTACCAGCAGTGTGCAAAGGTTCCAGTTTTGCCATAGCTTTCATAACTCCTGCCTTTTTAAAAAAATTATAGCCATCCTGACAGGTGTGAGGTGAGATCTCATCATTTTGATTTAATTTCCCTGATGATTAGTGACATTGAGCTTTTTTTCATAATCCATTTGATATTTGTACATCTTCTTTGGAAAAATATCTACTCGAGTCCTTAAATCATTTTTAAATTAGGTTACTAGATTTTTTTGCTATTGAGTTTTCGAAGTTCCTTATATTTTGGAGGTTAGACCCTTACTAGATATACAATTTACAAATATTTTCTCTCAACCTACAGATTGCCGTTTTACTCTGTTGATTTTTTTCTCTGTCCATGCAGAAGCTTTTCAGTTTGATGTAGTCCCTCTTATTGCCTATCATTTTGGTGTCACATTGATACAATATTGCCAAGATGAATGTTATGAAGCTGTTTTCCTGTTTTCCTATAGAAGGTTTACAGTTTGGCATCCTATGTTTAAGTCTTAATCCAATTTGAGTTAATTTTTGTGAATAGTGTGAGATAAGTGTCCAATTTTGTTGCATGTGGATATTAAGTGTTCCCAACACCATTTGTTGAAGAGACTGTCCTGTTCTCATTGTGTTTCTTGGCACCCTTGAAGATTAATGGACTGTATATGCACAGACTCATTCCTGGGATCCCTAAGCCATTCCATTGGTCTAGTATATTTCTGTTTTTGTGCCAATACCATACTTTTTAAGTTACTGTAGCTTTGCAATATAGTTTGAAATCAGGAAGTGTTATGCCTTTATCTTTGTTCTTTCTGGAGACTGAGTCATGGTCTTTGAAACTCCATATGAATTTTAGAATTTTTTCTATTTCTATTAAAATATGTCCTTTGGATTTTAATAGGGATCACGATGAATCCTATCAAAAAATATTGTTTGGGGCAATATGAACATTTTAACAATATTACATCCTCAAATTCACAAACACTAAGGGCTGTCTTCACATTTGTTTGTGTCTTGTTTAATTTCTTTCATTGATGTTTTATAGTTTTCAATATACAAGTCTTTCATCTCTGTAAAGTTTATTCTTAAGTATTTTATTCTTTTTGGTACTATTGTAAATGAGATTGTTTTCCCTAATTTCCTTTTAAGATAGTTTGATGTTAGTGCATAGAAATGTAAATGAATTTTTATGCTGATTTTGTATCTTACCACTTCACTGAATTTATTAGTTCCAACAAAATTTTAATGAGATCTTTAGGGTTTCATATTTATATTTATTTTTATATTCATGTCATCCACAAAGAAAGGCAGTTTTACTTCTTTTTTTAAGATTTTATTTATTTATTTTTTAGAGAGAGAAGGGAGGGAGATAGAGAGAGGGAGAGAAACATCAATGTGTAGTTACTGGGCGTCATGGCCTGCAACCCAGGCATGTACCCTGACTGGGAATCGAACCTGCGACACTTTGCTTCGCAGCCCGCGCTCAATCCACTGAGCTATGCCAGCCAGGGGCGGCAGTTTTACTTCTTACTTTTTTATTTCGATTGCCTTTTGTTTCTTCTTTTTGACTAATTGCTCTTGGGAGGACCTCCAATACTGTGAGAGTGTCCCTGATTTTAAAGGAAAAGTTTTTAGTTTTTATTAAATATGATAGCTGTATGTTTTTTATGTATGGTCTTTAATATGTTAAACAATTTCCTTCTCTTTCTAGCTTGTTGAGAGTTTTTACCATGAAAGGGTGTTGAATTTTGTCAAACACTTTTTTGTGTCTATTGAGATAATCATGTGATTTTTTATCTTTTATTCTGTGAATAATGTTGTATCACATTAATTGATTTTTATGTGTTGAACCATTCTTGCATCCCAGGGATAAATCACACTTGGCCATCACATATAATATTTTCATTATGCTAGTATTTTATTAAGAATTTTTCATCTATATTTTGAATGTCTATTCATCAGGGATATTTGTCTGTAGTTTTCTTCCCTTGTGGTGCTTTTGTCGAGCTTTGGTATCAGGGTAGTGCTGGCCTCACAAAATGAGTTTGGCAGTGTTCCCAACCTCTTTAATATTTTGGAAGGGTTTGAGAAGGATTGTGTTAATTCTTTTTTATATGTTTGGTAGAATTCTCCAGTGACACCATCTGGCATTGGGTTTTTCTTTGTTGGGAGGCTTAGGAAAGAGCTGTTTTAAAATGACACTTTTGTTCAGCTAATGTTCTTCATGTATTTAGTTTATTGATCATCACTAATACAGATAATGAACAAATGCGATATTATTTTTGACTCTTACCTTTTAAAAAAATTATTTGGTGGAAGTTACCTTTCCCAGCTCTTAGATGAAAACTCAGCCAGGGTGTACTTAAAGTCATAAACAATCTCAATTCATTGATTAGAATATCTAGTCTAAGATACTAATCAAACCTCCAAACCACATTTAAGTCAAATCTCCACTCCTCTAGCTTCAGTTGGAAGTCAGAATTGGGTAAGAAGGTGTGGTCCTACTGCTTTGTGCTTTTCGTCATGCTTACCTGACTTGGAGGACACTGGCCCGCAGTGTCCTTGGTGTTATGAATGAGATACGAGATAAATTCACATGGGCTACCGAGTCCTGTAGAGGAAAAGGGATGGCACGGCTACTCTCTCAAAGGGAGAGCACCTCAGAGTGGCCTGGCCACTCCCTGAAGGGGAGAGCGCCCTGACCCTTGCCTTGACAGGTTTTTATTGGCTTTCGATTTGCAGAATACAGGTAAAGCTCATTAATCATTGTTAGGCAGTAAGGATCAAACAATAGATAACATACAAAGATCTCTGAGGGCCTATTCTGAGTAAGGGTCTGTTAGCTAAAGGGCTACAAAACTTTGGGAAACAAACTCATTTCCTGCTCGGACCCTTATCATTTAAATGAAAGCATTCTTAGCAAAGCAGGTTTCACAGGATTTTACATATTCTTTCTTAGGCCTGATCGCCTGGGGAACTCACCCTTTCCAGCACAGGGCTGCACTGCCCTCTGTCATTGTTTCAGGCTGAAGTCAGGCAGGGGAAGTAAGACAGCTGAGAGATTAGGAGACTTCTCACAGACAGAATGAGGACTCAGGCTCTGTCAAAGCCAAGGGGCAAGGGTCCATCACCCCCTTTTGCTATAGCCCCCCACCATGTCCTTCCCTAGGGCCTCCCCATGATCATGCCTGTCTTAGGTTGTCCCCCGCTTGGGAGATCTTCTTGTCATTGGTTAACTGATCAAGCATTGGGGGTCAGTTATGAATGAAGTAAAAGGAACAGAAGTGGTGCTCCTGCCACGAAGATAAACTTTGTCTCCTTAGTGGCTTATGGTCCGAAGGTCACTCACTCAGCCTTAGCCATGGTGGGGTTACAGCTTCTGAAACCAAGTAGGTGGTTCCCAACACTTACCTCCTCCAACCACTCCCAAACATCTGTTTTCACTGAGGTCTCCTAGCCCAGGCAACTCCACATGGGTTCACTTTCTTAAGTAACCCACAGTGTGCAATAGATAATACTCAAGCCCATCTTCCTTTGAAAAATGTGAGTGGCACTCTCCTGGTTCTGCCACAAAAGGAGTAGACCAGCCATTCACTTGCCTTCATCATTTCCCAGTTCCTAATCTCTAAGCCACTGTAGCTTTCCCAGGTGTAAGTCAGGCATCAGTCCTCTATACCCCTCCAAACTTAGGAGCCATATTCCAAAGCTCCCTATGAGGCCTCCTCATTAGACTCAGAGTCAGGAACTAGTACTATCACATGTCCCTCTTCCAAAGTGAGGGGTGAGAGCTCAGGAAGAATAGCTATTTGCACAAAAGTCTTTAGGAATATTGCCTCCCCACTCTGACACACTGTTTCATACCCTCTAATATCCTTGATCTTGTAGAGGAGCCCTAAATCATGAAGCAGGTTACTCTCTTTGTAAACTGTGAATATGGGTGATGTCATCGCAAACTCATCTTGCTTATGATCTCAGGTCATTTAAAACTGATGGAGCAAATTTCCCTTTCTTTTACTGGTATATTCACCATATACCAACAATATTATATTTTACTGTACATTCTCTATACATTTTTTCTTTGTTGTTACAGTCACTATGTTTATCATATTTCCTTTTGCAACCCCCCAAAAGAAGTAATCAAAAATATAAAACCTATTAAAGGTTTACTTTCTCAAGAAATTGACTGTTCTTAAATTTTTATTATATTAATGTAGGGAAAACAGTGGGAATATTAGATCCAATTAAATTTTATTAGTTTCCATGTTCCAGTATTTTTAAAAATAATGACTAGCTCCTGATTTTCTATGTTAATAAAAGAGACAAATAACCTGAGTTAACACAACTTGAAAAATCCAAAAGTCACTGATTTTTGGTGATGTTTTAAAGTTATGGTTGACTAAATGCAACAAAGAAGATAATTAAGTTTCCATCTCTGTGTGCTATCAAAAGAGGAATAAACAACTTGATAATAAGTTTAGTACATTAGGGATGACTCTCTAATAATAAAACAAAGGGAGATATGTTAGCATTCAGGTTTATTGGTGAAAATTAGAGAAACTCTAGGAATAGTGCTCAGACAATTTAGAAATGTTTTTCTCTTTGACATTCAGGAACTCTGGAAGAAATCATTCCAGGGCTGGTGTAGCATTTCTCAGGGTTGAAGACCCAGAGGTTTATGTACCCAGCTAAAAAAACAAACAAGCAGAAAACAAAACAACAACAAAAAACAACAGGAATTTATTTTTGATGAAGAAGGAAAGAATAGATTTTGTAGGACAACTAGCAGTCTTTGCCACAGGAGGATAAAGTGATGTATTTACTCATAACCTAAAACCAAACACAGAGTACTTGGCCAGGTGGGAAGAGGACTGCAGGGACAGAGATGCAAACTGCCACAAGAGGAGCCAGCTTAGAGAAGGATGATAGGGTGCACAATAATAACCCCAATGTCCTTCCTTGGTGCAAATCCCTTTTCAGTGTGACACTCATCCTCCCACCAAGCAGGGGCAGAGTCTCTTTCTCTATCCCTGGAATCTGAGTTGACCTTAGGAATTGCTTTGACCATGAAAATGCAACAAAAATGATGTTGTGAGACTTCTGAAGCTAAACCTTCAGAGACCTTGCAGCTTCTGATTTCATCCTCTTGCAAAACTCTCACCACTGTGAGGAAGCTAGCTAGTCTACTGAATTTCAGAGACCACATAGAGGAAAAGGTCCAGCTGACAGCCAGCACCAGGATCTCAGACTTGTGAATGAGGCTATTTTTAGATCTTCCAGCACCATCTGAGCTGACAGCTGCCTGGAGCCTTGCGAGCAAGCTCAGGAGAAGAGGCCCATTGCCCACTCAACCCACAGAATATGAGAAACAATCAATCATTGCTCTTTGAAGCTACTGAGCCTTGGGGTGGTTTGTTATGTAGCAACAGACAACTGATACAATGGTATATTTGAAAATCATCACATAATAGATGTGATAATATCAAGTAATAGTTTGACATCTGACATACCTCAAGATGCTGACTTTTAAATTTTAACAAACTATATAGTCCTGGTGTTAAACAAACTGTACTGCAAATACCAAAAATACTGACTTGAATTCTGTTTCTGGAATACAGTAGCACTGGTACTACCAAGTTTACCTTCTTTGAAAGCATCACGAAGGCCTTATTGAATTCTTGAAATTACAAGTAACACAAAGCCTCATTACTATGTTTATGCAAAATGAAACTCTTCCCAGATACTAGTGCCTAGTATAACTTCAAAAAAATGTTCTTGATTAACAAGGTAAAGAACTGTTTAATATAAGAAAGATAACACAATAAATGGGGGAGGAGAACATGGTTAAAAGAAAACCAACTTCTTAACTGATAACACATATTCCAAAGGGTGCAAGTAATACTACAGTCTGGGATACCGATAATGAAAACATTGGAAAAAATATAAGGAAACTTACACAGACATAGAAAACATGGCAGAATAACCCACACAGACCATCAAGGAGGGCCAAAGACATAAAGTGCAGTCCGTGTACTCATCACTTGGAGAAAAGTGTGGGTTGGCCCTAAGCCTTCATCCTCCTCATGCTCATCAATGTCATGTGATACCCTATATGTAATAGATTTTTAAAGTTCTATTAAAGCTAAATAAAGGACTCCAAAGGAGAGTAAAGCAGACCAGCTTCCTCATATAAAAAACATAGTGCTCCATACTGAGGACGTGAGCCACTCCTCTCTCCTGAGCCCATTGCCAGCTTGAAGAATATTTTCTTTATCTCTGTCTTTCTCTCACACTGGAGCAAGAACTGTGTCTGCATATTGTTCCACAATGGTAGAAAAATAAGATAAAATAAGAATGTTTATTCAACATTGATTTTAGCCTACCTGACGGACAGTTTGTGTGTGTGTGTGTGTGTGTGTGTGTGTGTGTGTTTTGTTTGTTTGTTTGTTTGTTTGTTTTGGCTCTATTTCTCCCTAAAACTTGTCATCCTGGATTCTGAGCACTTGCCCATTCTGGGGGCGAGTATACGTATCAAAAGTCCGTTTGCACTGCAAGTACTTGTGTTCAGTCTCTCAGCCCACTCCAGGCAGCAAAGCATCTACCCTTCCTCCCTCTCTCCTTTGTTCACAAGCAGCACTACACAAGCAGGGAGTTTGAAATCAATATATTCTCCCTTTGCTTCCCTCCCCATTATAAGCATGAGGGGGGATTGCAATATGAAGTTCTAATTTCTGGTTCTCTATGTGTCGTGTAAACAAAACCTAAGTGCCTTGGTCTGAAATGGCATTTCTGGTCTCCGAGCCTGAGCTTTCAACCTAGCCTTACTCCTGTGTGGCTGTAGACTGAGTGTAAAGAGTGACCAGCTATAGTGGCTGCGATGTCCAAGAAGGCAAATAGATGGAGAGCTGGAGACGAGTTTACTCATAATGCAATAATCTGAGCTAATGACTTAAGCTTTTTTTTTTCTGTTAGGCTTTCAACTTCAGTGAACATGGTAAAAATCGGAAAGATCTATCTGGCAAAAAAAAATAATAGAATTTTGAAAATTGCAATGTGCCAGTCAATTCTGTGGGAATATACTGCTCAAATATCAGTATTTCTCTTGTACTGACTTCCGATAATTCATGCCATTTTAACAATTCTAGATCTCAAGACCCATGATACCTAGGAAGCAATTTCTCCACATTGTATTCCTGTTTGGTATAAAAGCAAGCAGCAATGCATTTGCATTCAATTTAAATAGATCACTGCTTCCTGTGATGAGATTTAAAGTGACTTACAGCTAATTGGAACAAAAACAGCACTAAGTGTGTTTGTCAGGTGTGAGTGAGAGAGGTGTTTGGTTTACAGATTAAAATGCTGTCCTTCATTTTTGAGGGTAGGACTTAACCCACTGGCTGCAGTGGCCCACTTTGGGGTCTTTGTCTAGGAAGAAGGATGCCCAGCTTGAGCCATGGGCAAGCAGAAGAGATTGTGTGCATTTCCTTGTACTGCCATGACAAAGAACCAGAAACTGGGTGGCTTAAAACAACAGAAATTTATTCTCCCATAGTTCTGGAGACTGGAAGTCTGAATTAGAGGCAGACTCATAGAGAGCAGGCTGACAGTTGTTGGGGTAGGGGAAAGGGCTGGGGGTTTTGGAGGGATTGAGAAAAAAGAGAAAAAACTCACAGACATGGACATCAATACGACTATGGGAGGGAGTCGGGATACGGAGGAGAATACAGAGGGGATAAATGGTGATGGAGGGGGACTTGACTTGGGAACGTGAACACACAATACAGTGTACAGATGTTGTGTTGTAGGACCGTGTGCCTGAAACCTGTATGACTACATTAACCAGAGTCACCCCAATAAATTCAATAAAAAGAAAAAGAAAAGTTTGGCAGGCCCTGCTGCCTCCAGAGGCTCTGGAAGAACTCCTCCTTGCTCTTCCAGCTTCTGGTAGGCACGGGCAATCATTAGTCTTACTTGGCTTCGTAGGTGCATCAGTTCAACTTCTGCCTCCATAGCCTTCTCCCCTATGTATCTGTTTTCAGTGTTTATAAGGACACCAAGCATTGGATTAGGACCCACACTGATTCAGTATGACCTCATCTTAAATTATATCTGCAAAGACCTTATTTCCAAATAAGGTCATGTTCCAAGGCCCTGGTGGACATGACTTCTGGGGAGACACTATTCAACTCCACACAGATATGCTAATGAGGGGTTCAGGTGGTCTGAACTCATCCCTGAGATTCTCCACTGACTACTCCTGTGGCACCGGGTGACTCCCCTGACCATTCCTGGCCTCAGCACCTTGCCTTACAATGAAGAGCTTTGAAGTAGATGATCTCTCAGAGCCCTCCGAACTCAAGCCATTTTGTGATGCTCTCATGCCCTCAATTTCAGCCACCCCATGTGCCCCTTCAAAAAACGGCATACTTTTACCAGCTGGCTGGCCAGCCAGGCAAGAAGCCGTTCCCAGGCCACAGTACCAGGGTAAATGGTCTCCTATCAGGTAGCTCGGTCAGTTTCAATTAGGCCTTTATGTGGAGTCTATCTTAAGATACAGAATCAAGTAGAAATCAGTGATGCTTCCACAGCTCAAAAGTGTGATTTATTTTCCACATGTTTGAGGTCCTTTGAAAAGCCTAAGACGTAGTGGGGGGGGGGGCGGGGGGCGGGGGAGGAAACAGTTGTGTTACATTTTCTCATAAATAACTTTGATCTTTGCAAGGTACAAGTTCTCACAAATTCTTAGTATCAGGGTATGTCAACATCAGACATTTCATATTTTTATGCAGTAATTTTCCTGGATTACCTATATTTTATTAACAGAAAAATACATCATCTTGAAAAGTATTAAGGGGCTGCTTGAAGCTGAGACCTGAAAAACAAACATTTCCTACCTTTCAAACTCAGGATGCTGAACACATCTTGTTGAGGAGGAAATAGCATAGTTTTAAAGAGAGAAACCTAGATTTGACATCTAGCGCTGGGCGGCATTTGGCAAATTGTAAAACCTCTCTGAGTCTATTTTTCCTCTTCTGAAAAATGAGGTTAATAAAAATATTTTCTTCATCAGGTATCCATGAGATATGAAAAATAATGTATGAAAACCACGTAGGTCAGTGCCTGTCAGAGAGAGGGAAAGGAGGATCTTACTGAGAAACGTGGTAGGAAGCTGAAATCTACACCTTCGCCTCATTCACACAGGAAATGTGCTTCATCTTCCCTGGTGCCAGCACTGCCTTTCATGTATCTCTACCTACACCCAGAGCGTAAGATTCTAACTGTTCTCACGTTTCTTCTTAAAGACAACCACCACGTCTCTTTCACCTTGTTCTCTCCAGTGAGCAGCAGGGTCAATGCTGTGAAATAAATGAATAAGTGAATTACAAAGAAATAAAATACTAGGGAGTTTGTCCAAAGATGTAAATTACTAAAGGTGTGGTTAGCATAGTCCCTGACCTCTGTATGTGATCACTTCATCTCAGAAGTCTTTTTCTTCCCACGCAATATAATGTATGAGTGTACATCCTTTTTTGTGTGCGAAGAGAAAATAACCATTGCTATATTAAGCTGTAATTATATACTCAGAGCTTCTTTTATTGCTTATTTGTCACAACAATCTGATGAAGGATGTCACTGATACCATCATTTTTCACAGTGAAGACCCTGAGCCTTAGCAAGGTTAAGTGGAGTGGCTTAGTGAGTGCAGGAATCGGTGCCAAAGCGGGAGTTAGAGCTTGTGGCCCCAGAGTCCCCTGTTCATCGCTTAGCACCACTGGACAGGACTTAGCGCTGTTTGTCATAGTGTGTTCTTACAAGACATCTTAGGAGCCTGGGGGTTGAAAACTGATCTGCAACAGGTTGCCGCCTTCCCTCAATTCTTGCTGCGCCCCAGGGAGACTATCTCGTTCATCCGGGAGCCTCACAGAACTGATCAGAACAGCCCCCTTGCGACTCTGGTAATGACATATCTCTATACACTGCGTAGAAGAAGTTCGCTATCGATGAGGGAGGCAGGGCTCAGAGCCCTACTGTCCCCACGTGCTGGAAGACTGGAGGAGACCATTTTATGTGTTTCTCAAGGGCTTGGCTAGCTGGGCCTTTGTTTTTGTTTTTTTATGAAGACTTATTTTTTAGAACAGGTTTGGGTTTACAACAAAATTGGGAAGAAAGTACAGAGAGTCCCAATACCTTCTGCCCCCACACATGCACACCCTTCCCATTGTCACCATCACTAACCAGAACAGCATGGTCTCACCGAGCATGAACCTACATTGACACGTCATAATCACCCATGTCCATGGGTCGCCTTGGAGTTCACTCTTGGTGTGTACATTCTGTAGATTTGGACAAATATATAATGACATATAGCCATCATCATACTATCATGCAGAGTATTTTCACTGCCGTAAAAATCCTCTGTGATCTGCCTACTCCCCCCTTTCCTCCTCCCTAGCCCCAGCAACCACTGATTTTGCTACTTTCTCCACTGATCTTTTATTGCTTCTGGACCTTTTCCAGAATGCCATATAGTTGGCATCATACAGTATGTAGCCTTCTAAGATTGGTTTCTTTTACTTAGAAATATGTGTTTAAGGTTGCATGACTTCATAGCTCATTTCCTTTTAGCGCTGAATAATATTGCAGCGTCTGGATGGACCACAGTTTTTTATCCATTCCCCTCCTGAGGGGTATGTTTGTTGCTTCCAAGTTTTGGCAATTATGAATAAAACTGCTGTAAATATCTATGTGCAGGGTTTTTTAAAAAAGATTGTATTTATCCATTTTTAGACAGAGGGGGAGGGAGGGAGAAAGAGAGGGAGAGAAGCATTAATGTGTGGTTACCTGTCATGCACCCCCAGCCAAGGACCTGGCCCACAACCTAGGCATGTGACCTGACTGGGAATCAAACCAGCAACACTGGTTCACAGGCCAGCATGCAATCTACTGAGCCACGCCAGCCAGGGCCTATGTGCAGATTTTTATATTGGCAAAAATTTTGAACTCCTTTGGGTAAATACCAAGGATCATTGGAGCATATGGTAAGAGTATATTTAGTTTTGTAAAACAAACAAAGAAACATAAAACCCACCAAGCTGTGTTCCAAAGTGGCTGTAACCATTTTCCAATCCCACCAACAGTGGGTATGTGTTCCTGCTGCTCTGCATCCTCACCACTGTGTGATGCCATCAGTGTTTGGGTTCAGGCCATTCTAAGAGGTGTGTAGTGCTAGCTCATTGTTATTTTGGTTTTTGTTTTGCTGATGACATACAATGTGGAACGTCATTTCATTTGCTTATTTTCCATTTGTATATCTTCTTTGGTGTCTATTAAAGTATTCAGCACATTTGTTTAAATTGGGTTCTCTGTTTTCCTATTATTAAATTTAAAGAGTATCTTGTATATTTTAGATGAGTTCTTTGTCCGATGTGTGTTTTGCCAATATTCTCACCTAGTCTGTAGACTATTCTCTAATTTTTTTGATACTGTCTTTCACAGAGAAGTTTTTTTTTTACTTCAGTGAAGTCTAGCTTATCAGTTTTTTCTTTCATTATCATGTCTTTGGTGTTTCATCTAAAAAGGTGTCACCATACCAAGGTCATCTAGGTTTTCTTCTATGTAATCTGCTAGGAGATGTATAGTTTTGTATTTGAAATCTAGGCCTCTGGTCCATTCTGAGATAATTTTTGTGAAGGGTGTGAGCTCTGTGTCTTAGATTCATTTTTCTGTATGTGAATGCACAGCCTGGGCCTTTGTTTTTCATTCATTCTTTTCCTCGTTGTCGGCTACAACTCCTCTGTGTAATCACTGGGTCTGCTTTCAGTTGCCTTTGCTTCACTTTTAACCTGCTTTGCACTTTACCTTAAAGCAGAACTCAGAGCTTTCAAGGAAACAACTTACCAAAAACTTGTCAGTTGAGTGTTATGGGCTGAACTGTGTCCTCGTACGTGGATGTCCTAACCCCCAGGACTTCAGACTGTGACTACATTTGGAGACAAGATCTTTAAATAAGTGATTACTTTAAAATGAGATTATTAGGGTAGATAATAATCCAGTATGACTGGCATCCCTGTAAAAGGAGATTAGGACACAGATACACAGGGAAGACCCTGTGAGGACACAAGGAGAAGACTACCACCTCCCAGGTGCAGGTCAAGGAGAAAGGCCTCAGGGGAAAAAAAAAAAAAAAAAACCTTACTGACACTTTGATCTCAGACTTCCAGACCCCAGAATTATGAGAAAATAAATTTCTGTTGCTGAAGCCATTCTGTCTCTGATACTTTGTGATAGCTGCTCAAGAAAACTAATACATTTAGCCATTTTAATTTTATATTCACTACTAATGAGCAAGCACTGGCTTGAAGAATTGAAGGTATTCACTCCATTACTTAGTGGCACATACTGTGTGCCAGGCTCTGTCCCGTTGCTGGACATACAGTGATGAGTAGTGGCTGCACCTGGGAGGCTTGCAAGCTTTCACAAAGAGATCATAAAAGGAAGAGATGATTATCACAAAGTGGAAGAAGTCAGCAATAAAACAGAGATATGCACAATGTGCTATGAGGACACAAAGGAGAGACATACAGTCCAAAACATGCTGGAGAAAGTAAGGTATCAGGTAAGGCATCCAAGAGACATTTGTAACAATTACATTTTGAAGAATGAGTAGAATTGGCCAATGACCAAAGAGCTTTCCATGAAACAAGGAGCCACATTTGAAAACGCAAGAAGAGCTGTGCCCAGTGCACTCAGGAAGACTGACTGCACCAACAGCATGGGTACAGCATCAGATGGGAGTGGGCGCTAGGATCAGAAGCTGCGGGAGAAGCAGAGGGCAAGTCACGGTGCCTTGCAGATCATGCCTTTTGGTTGCAAGCAGCAAAGCTGCAATACTCAGTTTAATTCCAAGAGATGGGGCGGTATTAGATTAGGTGGTAGAATGAAGGAACAGAAAACGTGTCTTAATCCAAATGCTTAGGTCTCACTGTAAAAGCAGAAAGCGGGTCGGCTTCCCACCACAGCTCTAGGTTTACTGTTATTTCAGTTACTTCACAAAACTCATCTCCTCTGAAATGCATATGTTACTCTTACTCCAGGGTAAGAGTAACCGCACCTTAGATTTTTACTTTTCTTGGCTTTGGATGCTACTGTGACTAAATCTCCATCTTCTTCCCCACACATGTGGTGTCAGAAGTGTTGTGAGCATGGGAGTAGTGTGCGAGAAAAGGAGAGACACAGCAGGAAAGACTGGGTTTTCCCCTTTTCCCCAGCTCAGAACTAGTCACTCAGACAAGGGACACTGGAGGGAAAGAGAAGTTAATGAATGTGTACTGGGGCATGTTGAGTTTGATGCGGTTGTGAGACAGTGCATTTGTCAGGGTAAGTAATGGAGCTTTAACTTTTATAGCTCAACGTCCCAAATCTCAGGGCCTTAACACCGTAAAAGTTAATTTCTTGGTCAGTGGTATTGAGATGGATGGTGACCTGCTCCATACAATCACTTAGGGCCTTGTATGTTCAACATGTGTCTTCGAGGTCACCTTGGCAGTGTCCAGCACTACATGGAGGACGAGACTGAAGAAAGCATACCTACTCCTAAGCACCCAAACCCCGAAGTAACACATCACCCACCTTCAGTCATATTCTTTTGACAAGAACTAGTCGCTGAATGCAAGGGGATGGGGATTATGAGAGGGGGCTAGGAGTACGGTGGCTGTGTGTCTGAGGGGAAGTCACAGCTGTTATGCAGCCAGTGCCCGCCATGAATAGCAGACTGGAGTTTTGAAAGGCACATGAACATCCAGAGCAGATTTTAAGCTGAGGATGTGTTTGGAAGTCGATCAACTGGATCCCAGGGAAAGGGATGCAGCCAAACTCCAGGAACAGACTGAGATCTGAACTTGAAGGGCGCACTCTACTTATATCATCTCTTTCCCTTGGTTTCTCAGGCCACATGGTAAAAACATGACCTCCAATAGCTACCAGCCTCATGTGCTTCAGGTAGGCACACATGAAACAAAAGACTAAATATAAATATCTTTTTGGTTCCGATTATAACATTTCTAGGTTTCTGATTGGTCACATGCCTATCCCCTGACCATTTAAATGGCAGAATCATGTCATAGGAGTCTGACCTCTAAGAGTCTCATTAAACCATATGGCTGGGGAGGGACAGGAGTGTTACAGAACAAAAGGGGGGCCTGGTGTGATATACTGTTACCGAAAGGAAACCCCCAGGATCGTTATGTCCGCCGCCTTATATGAAAGACATCTCTCAATGCCAGAGATTCATGAAAAGGAAAGGAAATATTTATTTAATGCTATACAAACTTAAAGTAGTGGCCTAATGTCTTCATCAAAATCCCAAAATCCCTTAAAACACCCACAAACACACACAGTCCTTCCTTCCCCCTTTGCCCAGTCTGGGGCACCGTATCTCAAGAAAAGAAATAGAAGTCCGTGGCTCAGGCAGCCCCCGGTTCTTCCCAGTAATCCGTCTCAGCTGGTAGGCCTCCCTTGGTTCCTGGCACCATCAGCTGTGTTGCCTGGATCTTTACTAAAGCCAAGTGGTGGTCCTTTCTGCACAATGGCTGCAGGAGCCCCCACTCAGCCAAAACCACACGGTTCTCCCTTCGCAATGGCTGCAAGGTGGGGGGTCGCCACTCTGCCAAAGCCAAGTGGTGGTTCTCTGCTAAAGCCGAATGGTGATTCTCTCTCACAGGGCCCCAGGAGTCCCCATTCTGTTAAAGACTGAGTGGTTCTCTTTGCCAGGGCTTCAGCTGCGTGGTTCTCTCCCTGCTCAATGACTGTGGGAGTCCCCAGTCTGGCAAAGCCATGAGATTCTCTCTCCACTGCCCCAGCCATGCCTTGGTTTAAATCCCCGAGCCAATCTTCCTCTGCAGCCACACTTCCGACTCCTCCCACAATTGGCTACACCTGCCAGCACCCTCATATCCTTCCAGCTTTACTGGGTACCATCGTGAGTCTGGGCAGGTGCAGCCCCATGTCATGGAGCCAATCTTCCCCAAGCTCCTATGCAGGCGCTGTAACTCAGGGGGCCTGCCCCCCAGTTACATCTTGGTGGGGAAGTTACTTCGATTCCCCTGGCTCAGAGAATGGCCACAGCTATTTAACATATTTATGTAACCAGTTAAAGGTTATAGATATGTTAAATGACCACACCAGAGGTTAGCTGCAAAGCTGTTGCTATGCAAAACAGCTCTCAATGGCCCTGCTCCATGCGTCCCTTCCCCCAACCCACACCTGTGGTGGTGGGGGGGGTGAGGACATGCTAATATTTCCTGGACACCCTGAGTTCTGGGCCCCATTCCAAATCCCTATTTGGGGCCCCCCTCTTGGCTGTACCCTATCACAGGAGGACCAAGCCCAACAGATGTGGGGAAGGTGGGGGAGATAAGAAAAGGGTCAGGACAACCCAATAAGTAACAACTATAAATATTATTAGAATAAGTATGGCAGCTGAAGCCTTGGAAAGAGGCAAATGATCAAAAAAATACTATAATGGAAAATGTGCCCCAGCTAGAACCCTAGAAAATATCAATACCTAAGTATTAGGGAGAGAAAGATAAGCCTGCAAAAGAAGGTTTGCAAAAGAAGGTTTACAAAAGAAGAACCTCAGGGGCATGTGATGCCCAAGCAAGAGAGAGGCTGAGGAAAAGGAGGGGCTTTTGCACAGAAGGCAAGTCAAACAGGGACAGAGGGAGTGAGGACAAGGGTCAGAATCAATGTCAAGAGACCACAAGCTTTCCAAAGCTACTTTATAGCTACAACAAGGGTGAATCTTGGAAACATTACACTAACTGAAAGGAGTCAAATACAAAAGACCACAACCTGCATGATTTTATTTCTATGAAATTTCCAGAATGGGCAAATCCATAGGGACAAATGCTGGCTAGAGATCGCCAGGTGCTGTGCTGAAGAAGGGGATGGAGAGGGACTGTTTAAGAGGTATGGAGGTTTGTTGTGGGTGGAGGGTGGTGATAATAATGTTATGCAACTAGATCATGGTGATGGCGTGCAAGCTCATGAATACACTAAAAGCCACTGAATTGTATACTTTAAAATGACAACGAACTCACAACTATCAACAACTGAACCTAAAGTAATAAAAACAAAAACAAACTAAGCAAACAATGGGAATAGAATCACAGAAATGGAGATCACATGGAAGGTTATCAGTGGGGAGGAGAAGGAGGGAGAATGGGGAAAAAAAGTACAGAGAATAAGTAGCATAAATGGTAGGTACAAAATAGACAGGGGGAGGTTAAGAACAGTATCATAAATGGAGAAGCCGAAGAACTTATGTGCACGACCCATGGACATGAACTAAAGGGGGGATTGCTGGAGGGAAGGGGGTGCAGGATAGAGGCAGATAAAGGGAAGAAAAATGGGACAACTATAATAGCATGATCAATAAAATATACTTAAAAATTCTAAATAGTTAAAACAATGAATTTTATGTTATCTGAATTTTCCCTCAATTAAAAAAAAGCAAAGCTACAAAAGCAGGGCAAGTGATATGGCCGTGGATTGGGGGGCTGTTTTTTACGGGGCGGGGGACGAATCTTGAGTGTGTTATGTGCAGATGGAAAGGCACAATGAGGAGAGAGAAGTTAAATACTTAGAAGGGGATAATGCTGGGGTTCTGTCCTGACTGAAGGGGGATTTTTAGGATGCACTGCATAAGCAACAGGTTAAAGTTGGACTGAAGAAAAGACGCCTTTTCCATCAGGAACCACCAAGGAAAGAATGAATCCCGAAGCCACAGTGTTGGCAGGAGGAGGACAGTGAACGGAAGAAACCTCTCCACTTTTCTCCAAAAATGTATTGGGCTTTGGGACCACCATTTTAGATCCATACAAAGTTATGATACTTTAGAGTCTATTTTTCTCAACTCTGTCATTAACTAGGAAGTTTACATTACTTTCCCCAAATCATGGTTTCCCTTCACCCCCTGAGAACTTTTTCACTTTAAGAATCAGAAGGAAAAAAGAGAAGGAGGAACTGTGGAGACAGTTGGGAATAACTGAGTCCCAGCTCCGTTACTTGCGGCACCTTGGTCGTGTTACTTAACTTCTCCATCTCATTCTCACACACAAACTAAGGAAAATATCTACTTTCGAGTCCCACAGTTTCTAGCTGAAGAATAAGCAGATAGTAAGCTTTCGTCTCCCCCTTTTCCTCCTGTGCTCCAGCCTCACAACAGCTGAAACTCATAGAAATCTGGTGACTGATAAGGGAGACAGCACAATGTTTTTGTTTGACACGTCTTTGTTTGGACAAAGATGTAAAGGGCAAAGCAGCACAGCTCACAATACTGTAGGGCCTCAGGAATATAATGCCAGAGAGACAAAGCGAGCACGATGACAGCTGATCTTAGAGAATTACGCGTGATGAACAAATCAAAGAGGGGAGAAGTCAAAGGCTGATTTTCTGTGTGCCGTTCTGGGATATGCAGCGTGACATGCAGCGACCCACTAAGCAGCACAAAGCCTCTTAGAAGCAAGAGGGCATGTGATGACTATCCCCAGAGGCAGGGATTGGTATCAGGAATGCACAGCCCCCACACTGCCACGTGCGACAGTGGGGAACAGCTGTTCAAAGAACTCCACAGTCCATCAACATGACCACAAAAGGCTGTTACAAAGGAGGAGGTGCTGCTGTGACAAGTGCCTTCTCTGGTGACATTTGTTGGCAGAGCAGCTGAAGAGTTGTCAGCTTAGAACAACAATGCATCAAAAGATCTGCAGAATCAATAGCACGATCCCAGAACACTGTATGTGTGAGACGCACACAACAACCAGAGCCCAGGAAAGATGACCCAGAAAGACCATGCAGTTATGTTACATTCGGGATTGGGAAGGACTTGGCAATGAGTGTGTTCCTTTATCTTGTGTAAACTACATTTTTTGGTAAATGGAATATTATAGGTGCTCCAGAGGAACCTACAATTTAGATACCCATTGGCACTATAAATCATTAACCGTAATCATTTTTTTTAAATTTTGGGTTTTGCCTAATGTATCAGTCAGTGTTTACTGGGTTTTGTGATGTAACAAATAAACCCCCAATCTCAGGAGCTTATAGTGAGGCATTATTCCTTGTTTACATTGTGTGTTGGATGTGAGTTGCTGCTTCCCCATAATTTCTTCGTTCTGGAGCCCAGGCTGGAGGAGCAGTCCCTATCTGGTACTGTAGTTTCCTTGGCAGGCGAGGGGAAAAGTGGAACAGTGTCATGCCTCTTACAGGTTCTGTTCACATATGAGGGCCACCACTCCCATTCAAACTGCATTGATCAAAGCAAGTCACCTGGCCAAACCTGTGTCAACTAGACAAGGAAATAGAATTGTTTTTAGAAGGAGAGGGAGATAAATAATTCAGAACAACATTAAAATGTATGATAACATCTTCCAAACGTGGGATATACCTGCTTATATGTTTCTGTTACACATTTTGAAACTGCACAAGCTTAGGTTAGACAACACTCTCCCTTGCTAAGAAAACCAGTCACAATGTAACAACCCCTTGCCATTTCGGAAGAATAGCTCAAGGAAGACATCTATGGCTCCTGAGAGGCAGGGTTAAATGACTAGTTCAATAAGTATTATTCCTATTAACCCATATATTATTTGATTAGGCAACCATATTTGGGCAAATAAGAAAACCTAACCCCATGTTAACAGAATCCAAAGGAAAACTATCACACATGGAACTGAGAAATCTAAGAACAGGTACCATTTTATGCATAGTGAGGCTCACAGGCCCAGACATATCTTGAGGATCCTGTCTCTTTGCCTCTCAGTGTTCTGGCACTTCCATCCAACCTATTCCCTTCATTCTTAGGCACGTTGCCCACCTCCATCGATTTTTGTGGTAAAGACAGCACTGACAGCTTTTTATTCTACCAATCTAGCAACCACAGTGAAAAAGGGGAATATCTTTCTAAAAGCTCTAGCAAAATTTCCCAGGAGGAGCTATTTGGTTCAGCTTTTGCCTTGTGTCAACCGCTGAAACCAGAACACAAAGTATTCTGAGGTCAGCCTTAGTCACCTGTCCATCGAAGCTGCTGGAGGCAGCGGGTGGGAGGGCCACCTGGACCTCGCAGACAGAGTAGGATTGTCACAGAGATGACAAAGAGGTTGCTGACCAAGGAGATGCTGGGCAGAAAAACAAGTGCACAAGGTCCCTCTGATACTCTCCCTGCAGACGTTTCTGGGCAAAGCTGTGTCTTACCCTGCTCAGCACGTGTCAGTCGTGTCCCTCACTCTGTCTGCACAGGGAATCGGTCCAGTGCCACCAGCTCCTAACAGGCCAAAGAACTAACGTATAGCCAAATAATTCTATAATTCTACTCCTAATTTCCTAAAGTTCAAAAGGAAATCGGTGGAAAAGTACAATCTACTTTGCTCTAGTTATTAACATTTTACGTAAACACATCTTCCATACCCTCATCGGTACATGATGAAACCACAGTTGTCTTATTTAACATAACCTCATTCCCATGTGAACAGGGAATAATGTAAATTATCCAAGGTTTTCTTTCTTGCTACAATACCTTCAATTATTTATCCAGGCCTAGATGTGAACAAATATTATAATTCATTGGCATAGACAAGAAATAAAGTATTTCTCTACTTCTCAATTATTCTGATTTAGATTTTTTTTTCCTTTTTGGCAAAGCAAACTGCTTTCCCCTGCAGAGTAAGCACAAGGCTATATGAATGACTTAAGACAGATACACTTTGCCAAAAGCTTTTTAGCAAACCAAACAATAAAACCCCATTCTGCATGGTGCTGAAGTTTCTCAGTTGAGGACTGAGAAGGAATTTGACCTTCACCCTCTTCAGAGCCTCTCCCATTTGTGACAGTCTTCTCCCTTTTCAAAGGAAAGTCTCTCAGCTCATCTTTGAGTCTCAAAGTCTCTTCCCATCAGCTTTGTTTACCCCTTCCTCGCAGAAGTTCTTCAAGTGAAATCAGAAATTAAGGTGTATCAGAATTAGGCAGGTGTTGCTACCTCGAGACTCGAATGTGCTTAAAATTCATCCTTGAAATGTTATACAACTATTTTTTTATAGCACTGAGTGCTTTTTTTTAAAGTTTCTAATTTGGTGTCTTGGGTGTTTTCTTCTTGTTTTTCCTTTCAAGGGCACACTTCAAGTAGAAAAACTTTCTGGAAAAGTTACAAATATACTGCTGTTCCGATTTGCCCATTAAAGTTTCCACCTAGAACAGTTCTTGGATTCCTAACGCTTTTGACTGTTTCTGGACTATCTTCTAACTCATCAGAATCTTTAGCTGGTGCTCTTGAAGTGGTCTGCTCTATCTAGAATTTTCACAAACAACTAAGTATTTCATACTTCAATGTTGATGAGTAATGTAATGGTTTTTATTATGTTTTACTTTATTTTACATTAATCTGACATTATGTTTCTCTGGATTGGAAAATATTCTGCTGATACTTTTCTTTTTAAGAAAAACCAGAGCCTGACAGTAGTATAGTGATAAGAATAGAGTTTATGCAGGAACTATTGCAACAAGAGAGAAAAATCTCAGTACAGAACTGGCCTCAGATCTGAATACAATATGGACAAGTGAGGATTTCCAGCCAAGGGGGTGGAGGTGTCAGGGATGAAAAATTATTCTAAAGGGATATTTCTGGCTAAAGAGGCTTGAAAGGATTTTTGCTGAAGGCAGATCAAATATCATCTAGGGGGTGTTGAGGAATGAGGAATTTAATCAGATGCAGAGAATCGTTAGACATCAAAGGTGGAGGATTCTCGCTAAACTGGTTTAGCAACACTGAACTAAATCTGGGCTCTGCAAAGATGGGCACAATAGTCCCAATGTCAAGGCCTAATTGGCAAGGAGTTCATAGGAGCCTGACTAAGTTTTGGTCAAGGGGGAGTGTTTGTCAACAATCCCCTCCCACTGTCAACCACCAAGAATTGCAGACATTAAATCCCCAAGGCTGCTGAGCCAGTCCCTGCTCCCCATCATCCACTGCCCCCTCACTGCTGCCCTTCTACCCACCATTCTCAGGTGGAGCCAGCTGCGATGCCGAGTGCCTGTTCCGTAAGGTTTGCTTTATTCCCCTTAGAGAACTCTGAATCTCTCGGTGTCAGGGATCATGCTTTGTCATCTCTGTTCCACCTGAAATGCCAGAGTAGCTTCTCAACAAATGTTTCTTCATTTGAATGATTTCATTTTCCAGTAACTTGTTCAGAGAATAAATCGAGGGTCCCTTTCAAACATCGGTTTTCCTTAGCTGACCAGTGTTCAGGAACCACTACCGCACAGCCTCACTGGCCCACTGGTGCAGTGGCGCAGTGTTTCAGCAGATGGCTCGATGTCCTTTTGTTTCAGTTTCCTCATCTGTGAGTGAGAACCAGTGCACTCCAATCAGTATATTTCTACCATCTATTGCACGGGGCTATTTTCAATGTCAAAGAAATTACCTTGGTCAAGGGATTTGGTACCCCTGAAAATGCTATGATCATCTTTCCTAAAGGAACACAAGAACCTAAAACATCCACCCTCCAATTATATCATATTACACGTAAGAGCTATAAGCTAGAAAAGCAGCATGGCCTCCTTCTGAAATCCTCATGACCAGCTTCGAAACATGTAAATTGAAAGGAGTACTATTTCAAAAAAGACAAGTCAGATCAGATATTTTGTGAACTGATTGTCTCACATTTTTTTAAAAGAGCGATGCACTACAAGAGTTGCAAGCATATGAAACATCTTCCTCTCCATGACTTGGGGATAATTTACTTGAGATAGCAGGCGTCTTCTCACAGACATGACACCCACGTGCTATACTGAATCATTTTACAAATATGAGCCATGCCGAGGTCTTCAGGCCAGTCAATCTACCAGAGCACCAGCTTTCAGAGCATTGATGGACCCCTAATTGATTTGCTATTTCTAAGAACATGTTCACCAATGTGTTCAGTCCACTTTGGGGTTTGATTTCACTAGTACAGCAAAGATGTTTTGAACTAGCTCACCGTACTTCCCAAACTAAGCATGATCAAAGGGAAATTCTATACAGTTCTATACTATTACTTAAAGCTGTTGATGACCAATTAAATTGTCAATGATTAAACAAATCAATGATTAATTTAAACAAGGTTATAATTTCATCTAACATTTATTCTAAAAGTGCGCTTCTTTCAGATCCTCTTTTCACCAGATACTTGGTTTTCAATATAAACTTGGTAGTGATAACACCTATAGTATTTATGATATGGTCTCTAGTTCACCAGGAATAAGGGCACATTTTTTATGGTCCTTAATATTACATGTGTTGATTGGAATATTTTGGTCCTTTCACTTCTCTCTTAATTGTACACATTCCACAGAACTGAAAGACCGTATTTCTTTGAGGGGGAAACGATGACCTGTTCCATGTTAAGGTGAAATTCAGATTCCCCTTTAAAAAGCAAATTCTACCTTTCAGATGGCTGAATAGGCTGGTGCTCACCAAATCCCAGCTGGTTAAATTTAGAGCATTGGAAAAGATCCAATCCAAGAATAGTCTTTGGATTTAGGCCTGTAACATTTTTATTTGATAGTATATTGGAAAGGAAAAGATGGGGAAAAGCAGTCATTTTAGGCTCTTGCCTCTTCACATGATCTTCTCCTATGATAGGCAAATGACAGTGGTGTTGCCTAAAAACCATCACTTCCCTTAAGTGATCTATTTTAACTGAATTATGCCAGGCTAAAGGGGCTTCCGCTTGCAAATATTTACACTGAAACTATCCTCTCCTGACTGTCTAAATGTCAACCACTTCTGTTTTTGGCCTTGCCCATTTTTGCAACGCCATGTTTGAGCGTTTGTCCTCATTGAAACGTGGCGGGGCCTGGGTGTCCGAGCCCCAGTGCTCACTGCCGCAGCACGGAACTTGTCTTGGACCATTTTCCCACTCACTTCCTGACTTCTGATTCATTCAGCTCCCGCACTGGCTCAGGATATAGGATGCTGTCCATTTCTAACCCCAGTCTCCTGGTTGCCATTTCCGCAGATCCACTCACTTTATCAGTATGCCTCCAAATGTGCATCTAAATCACCTGGAATGGTGATGAAAATGCCTATTTCTGGGCCCCATCCCAGACTTAATGAATCAGAATCTGGGAGTGAGGCCTAGAGATTTGTATTCATAAACAACTTTCTCCCAAAGGATTGTGAAGTTTGAGGACTGCTCTCTGCCCAGCCAGCCTTCTCTAATGATGGTGACTTCATAACCTCTGTGAATGCTACAGCAAATGTGCACTGGCTCTGAGGCTGTGGTGGGAGCTATACCATTAACAAAGTGGGGGGAGATGCTCTCTTCCAGATGCTCTTTTTATGAGACCAAGCCTGTCAGAGGTTCTGCCTTCTTCAGTACATCTTCCCCTAGGTCACTCTGCACGTAAACATCCAGGCAGTCACCCAGGGAAAAGGGGGTAGAGGATCACCTAGGCTATGCTTATGGGCCTGGCCTGGAAGTGACCTCCACCACTTCTGCCCATAGTCCTATAGCAAGAACTTGAGATTCTACCTTGATGCCTGGCAAGTGCTGGGAAAGGCAAGCTCCAAGCAGTGGTTTCCCAGCAACCACCATGCACTATGGATGTAGAACACACCTAGGCTGGACCCCTGGCATCTCCTCCACTAAGTGCCAGCAGTGTAAAGAAATATGTTGTATGGTTCCACCACATACAGTGGAACATCAGGGGCCTATTACTCAAAGATTCTCAGTTCCAGAACTTCCTACCCAAGGAGGTAAGCCAGGACCCCCTCAAGGTTTATCTCTAGAACAACTTGAATAATCAATATTTTTTTCCTAATGTTTCTGCCTGGCTATCTTCAAACATAAGGAGCATTTATTAAATTTTGCAGATGAGCTTTATAAATACTATAATACATAAAAATTTGTGGGTGGATCTTTCAATATGTTCCTGATATTGAAAAACAAAAAAGTTGTGTGTGTATATAGATATTGGGCTGGCCAAAAATTTTGCTTGTTTTTTTTTCCATTCAGTGATTCTAGTAGCACTTAGTTGTCTTTAACTTCATTTGAAACAATTACATTAGGTTGTGACAACTGTCATATCAGTGTGCATTAAAAAACTTATCGAAATTGGTGATTATTGTGCAGCCATTATTATATTGAAGATGGAAGAAGATATGCAACATTTTTGGCATGGTATGCTTTTTATTATTTCAAAAAAAACTGGGCAGTGAATAGAGCAGGTGCTGTGACTGATGGAACGTGTCAAAAGTGGTTTGCGAAGTTTTGTGCTGGAGATTTCTCCTGGATGATGTTCCACGGTCGGGTAGAATGGTTGAAGTTAATAATGGTCAAATCAAGACATTCATTGAGGGCAATCGATATTATACCATGTGGGAGATAGCTGACATACTCAAAATATCCAAATCGATGAAGTTATTGGTGAAAATGAAAAATGTGTCTTTTACTTTATGGAAAAAAAACATATGAACTTTTTGGCCAACCCAATATATATTTGTGTAAGTGTATACACATATAGTTGTGTATGTGTATATATGTATGTATAGATATATGTCTATATGTATACACACTGGGATAGGCAGAAATAGGTTTGTAGTTGTAAGTATGTGAAATAGAGTTTGTTCTTGTATTATTTATTAATTATTGCATTATTTATTTGTATTGCAACTGTAAACCTACTTTTTCCCACCCTTGTATATATACACAGCAATCATATATTGTGTGTTCATAAGTGTACACATTCACATATGTACATTACATATATATCTGCAACTGAGTTTTGGGGGGTGCATATTTGTGTATGCACTGACATACAACATATTGCAGCGGCAGATATATTTTTCATGAACATAAAACATTGTTTTGTGTCTATTTTATTACTAAAGAGACATAAGTTGTATCAGCCCAAGAAAAATTAGGGACTCTGCGGCCAAGTCAACATAAAGGTGATATGAATTCTTTCCTGTGCCCTTTGAGGCTTATGTTTCACTATTCTATTTCTCTCAGAGAAAACCCAAAGGAGGAAGTCAGCAAAGTTTGAAAAATGGCACTCTAGCTTAAACACTACCTGTTACATTCAACAGTTGTAAAGGCCATATTATTTTGACAGGCACAGGACTACTCTGAAGCTTAACAATGTCTTTGAAGTTTTCAACTTGAAATGAGCCATGAGTTGTAACTTTATACTTGCATTGATTTGTCAGCAGTTTTCTCAGAAATCTTTCAGATTCAAAATGCATTCGTTTTGCTTTTCTTCATTTATTAATCAACTGTTTAACAACTACTCATTGAGCAACTACCAGGTGAAAGACAGTGGTAAGCACTAAGGAGACAATAATGAACAACAACAAGGTGAAGAGTAGGGTGTAAACACAGTGAAGTTACAGAGAGTGGTAGGACTATTATTATAGAGCATGACTGGGAACGGCCTTCTGAGCTGTAGACCTTTGAGCAGAGACTCTGGTGAAGGTCAGGAGTGTGCCACGTGGAAGTCCATGAGAAGCGTGCATCAGGCAGAGGTAAGAGAAAGTGCTGACGCTCTTACGGAAGAGTGTAACTCAGATGAGAAATCTCTAACATGTGCACATATTCAAAAATTCCCCCATACAACCTTGAATAACTATTTCACCAAACAGCATCATCTTTCTTAGAAAAAGGATCAACTACATACTTGTATTTGTCTGTTCTAATAAAATGGTCTATTAGGAATTGTGTTCAACTGCAAAGAAAGAGAAACATAAAAAAATGGGAGCTTAAACAAAACAGGGCATTTTGTTTCTTTCCTGACAATGAAGTCAGGGAGTGGATAATGGAGGGGCTGGTGCACAGATTCCATCATACATCAAGGTTCCAGCTTCCTACCTTTTTTGCCTTTCCATTCTTTGTGCATGGGTTTCACCTCGTGGTGAAATAAGTTTGTGCATAAGTTTACCTTGTGATCACAATTTGGCCACTGCAGCTCTAGGCATTATATCTGCATTCCAGGTAGGAAAGAAAGGAAAATGAGCCCTTTGTATCTGAATCTCTTCCCCAGATCCCTACCTGTACTGCAAACTTCTGAGGAACTTCCCCACAAGTCTCACCTAACAGCTTCCGTCTACCTGTCACTAGTCAGTTGGGGCATATGGCCCCTTTATCCTGGAGGAAGGTTAGGAAATATGTTTATACTTGAATACACTGTAGTCCTCAAGAAGATTCGAGGTTCACAAGGATGAAGGGGGGGATCAATATCGGTAGATCACTAAACCAAAAAACCATGGCTTCAGTTACAAGAGGAAGACATAGAATCTCCATTCTACAGCCAAATATGTGAGACTGAAGTCCTATCATCCTGTCAATTATTTGTCCTCCCTAGGTTACACAATACCTCTCTCAGTATGTGTATTCATTCATCACTTACTCTTTATCTCTTTTTTCTTTCAGTCTCTGCACATATCTCATCACTTGTAATCTCTTCAGGCTGCTGTAATCCCTGAGGAGGTCTATAAATAACATCCCTCTTTCCTGAATTGAGAAATAAAAAAGCACAGTAGCAGATGGAAGTCAGTATCATTTTGTTATTCATAGATACCAAGTTAGAGGGCACCGTTTCAGGTTCATCAGCCAGTAGCTAATACTAAACCCCAAAATAGTACAGACTTTTCTATCCAAAATACTAGACTCCTCCTACAGAAACCACTCACTCCCGATAGTCAAACATGCTCAGCTATTTTTCACACATATAACCATCCAATGAGCCATTCTGTCACTCAGTAGCAGAGTATTTCAATGTCACCTCCATCTGGAAAGAAACCTGAGGCGTGGGGAAGAAGTTCTCCCAACTCTCGTGGTCTCTGGCCCACTGATGGCTCTGGCAGTCATGCCTCTCAGAATTCACACTCTGTCTATCCCCTCCCCCTGGACTCTGCTTGAACCCAAAGAATGCATCGGCCCTTAGCCTAACTCTTAAAAAGGTCACTTGCTGCTTAGATTGCTGTCTTGAGACCTGTGAACCAGCTACCCTGTTGGAAAGGCCACATGGAAAGGCCACTTAGAGAGGAAGAGGCCCTGAGATGACAGAAACAGAGGAGAGGTCCCCCAGCCCCAGGGTCCAGCTAAGCCCAGCTCCCTACTGATTCACCTGCTTCACTGCAGCCATAGGAGTGGCCACCAGCACAGCATGATGGACAGAACTGCCCAGGCAAGTGAGTTTAGATGGCAAAATGGGAGCAAATAAAATCGTGGTTGTTTTAAATCACTCAGTTCTGGGGTGATTTGATACAGAATAATCAATATTCAAAGCAATTAAATACTGCTATTTCTTCTTCCATGGTTATTTTTCAGTTTCCTTCTTATCTCGTCTCAACTTCAGTATATTTTACCGAACTTAACAATATTGGCAAGTTCTCAATAAATAGTAGCCATTATTATGGAAGTCCTTTGTAAATGGCAAGTGTAAGCGTAAATATTCAGAGTAGTAACTGTTTCCAGCACTGGTTACTGCTGGCCGCTTTTTCGAAACTCTAAAATGATACCTAGTCTTCCTAGTGATCTAAAATTGGCAACGTCACGACTGGTTCTCTGTCAGTTGCGGGCCTCCTCTGTTTTGGTGTAGCACCAGGCTGCTCTTTCTCGTCTGCTTCCTCTTGGAAGTTCTTGTGAGTGCTGTTCCTGCTCCATACTATGAACAGTCTTCTTGTTTAAACATTTTTTATTGCTGTTCAAATACAGTTGTCTCCATTTTCCCCCTACATCCCCCCCCAACCCCAGCTATCCCCACTTCCCGCCCTTGATCCTACCCCTCTTTGGTTCTGTCCATGTGTCCTTTATACAAGCTCCTGAAAACCCTCCAATGAGGGGAAAAGGGGGAAGGGTTTTCATGAACTGCCTTCTTATCAATACTGTGTTTTTCTTTCCTTTTTACCTTTTAAAATTTTTTATTGATTGATTGGTTTCATTTTTTAGATATGTTTTATTGATTATGCCATTATAGTTGTCCCATTTTTTTTCTCCCCTTTATTCCCCTCCACCCTGTGCACCCCCTCCCACCAGCATTTTCCCCACTTAGTACATGTCCATGGGTCATACATATGAGTATGTATTCTTTGGCTTCTCCATTTCCTATACTTTTCTTAACCTCCCCCTGTCTATTTTGTACCTACTATTTATGCTACTTATTCTCTGTACTTTTTCCCCCATTCTCTCCCCCTCCCCACTGATAACCCTGCAAATGATCTCCATATCTATGATTCTGTTCTTGTTCTAGTTGTTTGCTTAGTTTGTTTTTGTTTTGTTTTTAGGTTCAGTTGTTGATAGTTGAGATTTTCCTGTCATTTTACTATTCATATTTTTGTTCTTTTTCTTAGATAAATCCCTTTAATATTTCATATAATAAGGACTTGGTGATGATGAACTCCTTTAACTTGACCTTATCTGGGAAACACTTTATCTGCCCTTCCATTCTAAATGATAGCTTTGCTGAATAGAGTAATCTTGGATGTAGGTCCTTGCTTTTCATGACTTTGAATACTTCTTTCCAGGCCTTTCTGACCTGTACTATTTCTTTTGAGAAATCAGGGCTAGTCTTATGGGAACTCCTTTGCAGGTAACTGTCTCCTTTTCTCTCGCTGCTTTTAAAATGCTCTCCTTATCTTTAATCCTGTGTAATGTAATTATGATGTGCCTTGGTGTGTGCTTCCTTGGGTCCAACTTCTTTGGAACTCTCTGGGTTTCCTAGACTTCCTGGGAGTCTATTTCCTTTGCAAGAATGGGAAAGTTCTTCTTCATTATTTTTTCAAATAAGTTTACAATTTCTTGCTCTTCCTCTTCTCCTCCTGGCACCCCTATTATTCGGATGTTGGAACGTTTAAAGTTGTTCTGGTGGTTCCTAAGCTTCCCCTTGTGTTTTTGAATTCTTGTTTCTTTATTCTATTCTGGTTGAATCTTTATTTCTTCCTTCTGATCCAAATTATTGATCTGAGTTCTGATTTCCTTCTCATCCCTGTTGGTTCCCTGTATGTTTTTCTTTATTTCACTTTGCATAGCCTTCATTTCTCCCTTTATTTTACTACCATACTCAACCATTTCTGTGAGCATCCTGATTACTAGTGTTTTAAACTCTGCATCTGATGGGTTGGCTATCTTTTTGTCACTTAGTTCTTTTTCTGGAGTTTTGATCTGCTCTTTCATTTGGCCCATATTTCTTTGTCTCGGCATACCTGTTACTTTGTAAGGGGCAGAGCCTTAGGTATTCACCAGGGCAGGGCAACCCATGTCACTGTGTTGAGTTGTTGTATGTGGGTGAGGGAACAATGCCCCTTGCTCGGCGCTCTCCCCACTTTCAGTCATTTCCTTCACTACCCATAAGGTTTTTCATATTCTGATTCTCTTTCTTCCCATTCTTCTGTTTCTAAATACCAGACTCTAGCAACTGAGCCCTAAGTGCTGGTATTCCTATGACCTAATATTTCCTAGACATGTATTTGCATGCAGTGGTCATAGGCAGTTGTTAGTGTATCACCTAAACATGGTGGTAATATGCAAAGTTGAAAGCCAGGGTTTTCCCCACTTTTGCATTTGCTAGTATTCATCCTCAGGCACCCAGCTGCAAGCACAGGAACCACCTGCAATTATCTTCATGCAAGTTGTAGCCTCTGAGCCCCAGTCAATTTTCATATGATGGCATGTCAAAGATAGGATGTGTTTAGGAACTATAATAAATTTTCAGGAGATTAGATTACCCATTTTCTAGGTTAATTAGTCCTGGATTCACTCTGGGCTGGAAGAGAAACATGAGGCCCAGTACTTAAAGCCCACAGTAATTTTATGGGCCCATGGAAATATTTTATTTTTACTTCTCCCATTCAGAAGAACTGAGGTTGAAGGAAAATAATAATATATAATGTTAAAATATTCATCTATATGCCAAGGCAGTAGTCAAATATAATTTTAAATATTTTATGGAGGTAGAAACCCACAAAGGTAAAAGTGCATAGAGCCCATGAAAGTCATAATATGGTCCAAGATTTTTTAGGCTGTTTTTGAAATTTAGAAAGCATTAGATTTTCCTGTGCTTTCTTTTTTTAATAGATTCTCATCCACAATAGCAGTGATTCTGCTAAGCAAGGCTAGAATAAATATCAGGAATCTGCATTCTTAATGAGCAATTTAGGTAATTCTACTACAGACTGAATTAGAAAAAAACTAACGTGAAACCAGAATAATGAATGTTTTTGCAGCTAAGGAGTAGAGCAGTAGGACAAATAAGGCCCAAGTATGTTGTTTTTTGTTATAACTTTTCTGCCTTCATGGTTTGTTCTCACTGCATAGATGTGGCAAGAATCAAGCTATTGGCTCCATGGTCAGCAGCATACCTGTGCTCCCTCGAAATTCTCCTGTGTGTAGATGATTTGGCAGGGAGGAGCACGATTTAGTGACTACAAGAAAATCACTTACGGACAAAATATATCAGGTTAACCTTGAAAACAGTTGAGATTCCTGTGCATTACACAAATTGTACCTGGGCCTGTATACAAATGGAACCAGTTTGGGAGATGATTGAAATACTAAAAAATAAAAATAAAAAAATAAAAAATTCAGGTTTCAAAATCAGAAGTTAGAAAGGTTTTTTAATGTTAACTTTGAGTCACTTTAGTTGCTTTTGTTTCCCTAAAAAATAGTGAAATTAAGATGTTCAAGGCAAAGAGAAAATAAGAAATAGTTGAGTTGGAATGACTGATGTTCAACTTAGCCACCTGTGGCCCATGTACCTACTGGATGAGTCAAAAGCACCTTAAGGATGGACTGTTTTCCTTATATAAGTACTTGGGATCTCCCTTTGATTTCCACTTTGTGGTAAGGTGTGTAACAGCAGCATATCTATCACAGGTTTGGGGGAGCTAATACTAAGTTCAGTCAGATTGCCCAGCAAAAGTAGGTTCTGGCCAAGCAGATTATACAAAGGCCAGTAAATTTTTCTTTAATTAAGATGAATTGAATAGCCATGGCTGAGTAGCTCAGATGGTTAGAGCATTGTCCCAATATGCCAAGGCTTAGGTTCAATCCCTGGTCAGGGCACATGCAAGAAGCAAAAATGAATACAAAAATAAATGGAACAATGAAGCAATGTTTTTCTCTCTCTTTCCCTTCCTCTCCCTCCCTCTAAAATCAATCAATACATTTTTCTCTAAAAAGATAAACTGAATAGCCACCAAAGAATTTGTTCAGGAGGTAGGGCCTGAACAAAACCTGAAATCTGACCCCGTTCCAAGTAGCGACGTCCCCCCTCGGAGAGGACCGTGATGCGTTCTCCAGCGTGAACTGGAGTTATTGGTTATTCCCTCCAAGTCCTAGGAAATACAATTGTGTTTCATGATTGCAAAGTGCCTCATAACACTCATTATTTTATCTTCACAACAAGCGTATTGGGCAGCCTGGGGATGTGATTCCCATTTTACACAGGAGGAAACAATCAGAGGGAGATTAAGTAATTCACCCAATGTTCCAGAATGAAAGAGGGTAGACAAGTCCAATTTTAAGCTGTGAATTTCCAGCACATCATTTAGCTCATTGCCTTGCTTGCTTAAAATCCCAAAATACATTTGACTGGTCTGAACATTTAGAAAGATATCATAATTAGTTAAATTAAAGATGTCTTGATGGACTTGGATGCTATTTCTTGTCTGCCCCCATCCCCCTGGACATGTTCCGTGAAATTTCTTTTCTCAAGGACAGTGTTGATTTAATTGGAAAGAATCATGCTCTCATTTCCTATTTTGGCTACCGCAGTACCCCAGCCATATGCACAGTGGCCATCTGGAAAAATCCGCTCCTAACTTCAGGGAGTATTACATCAGTTTGCCCTGAAACTGTTTACCCGCTGGCTCTGCTCTTCGTTTTTCAGAAGCGGTGGAACTTCTACTTGGGTTTACTTGAGATTCTGCCTAATAACCAAAACAAACAGTGGAACATAAGCCTCCACGGAGAATCTGAGCGATATGCAGACAATGCTCTCCCAGTACTGCCCTATAATTTGTTCCTTTTTTGCCAGTTTTTGTTTTTTCGTAAAGAGTTGTTTAATTCAGCTTTTATTCAATGTGTTCATGACTACAGGCTTGTTTTTTTTTTTCTTTCCTTTTTTTCAGACTAAGAAATACTCAGAGGTATAATCAGGTCTTTCCACAGTATTTAATTAGCCATAATTAAAAGACATCTACACAAAGCACAGTGTTTTCAAAGTCTTTTCTTCTGTTACACTGCTAATGAATTAAGAAATTAACTGGCATTGTGAGTAACAATAGGAAATGTCAATGAGAAAATTTTAACTGTCCTATAAAATTATCCTTTTTTGTAGATCATGCTCTGTCACTGTACTAAATTCAATGTCATTCCCAATCACTAAAAGAAGAAAAAAAAAGGCAAAGCATAAGAATTGGGAGAGAAAGGAATAAGGAATGCTCTATTGATCTATATTCTAGTAAGATTATTTTAAATGATCAACTCTCCAAGATATGATATTAGATTTGGGAGAGTTTTTAAATCTCCAAATCTCTTACAGATGGTGGGTAGGGGGTGGCAGGCAGGAGATAGCAAGGAGTATCAGGAAGAAAATGAACTTATTTTCATAACTAACTATCTGACTTTATTGCGTAATAATATATATGGAAATATTATACCTATGATTGACCCTAGCAGCAATAACAAGGTCTCATAAAGAACAGTTAAATAAAAATTTGGAAAATATTACCTCATGGAAGTCTTTAGTCTTTGACAAGGCTATTTTTCACAGATATATGTAAACTTTATCCTTGCACTTCAAATAGTTTAAAATGATTTTTGCTTGGGCAAAAAACAGAAATGAAATATAACAAATTTCTATTATTTAGAAATAATGTAGAACATGTATAAAGAACCCATGGACAAAAAACACAAAGGGGGGAAGGATGGAGGGTAGGAGGTAAGGATGGGAGGGCAGGGGAAAGTGGTGGCGGGAAAATGGAGACAACTGTATTCAAACAACAATAAAAAAAAGAAAAAAATAAATAATGTAGATTCCACAACAGCAAAGTTTAAAATATATTAATTATTCATTTAGTTGAATATTATGCTAGTAAAAATATTTTTGAAGACTATATAATGAGAGAGAAGGACTTATGATACAATCTTCTGTGGAAACAAAATATAAAACTATATTATCCAAATTTTTATAATGTATATATAAGTGTATAAAAAGAATAGAAATGCATTAAAATATTAATAAGTTTATAACTGAGTAATTGAAATAACAGAAATTTTTCCACTAACTTTTATAAAGTGCTCTACAAAGAAAATGTGCTATTTTATGATTAAAAAAATATAAAGTTGGCTTTATAAAACAAGGTCGAGATCAATATGTTTCTTTGAAAGAACAAGCACTCAAGCGAAAGTATAATTTTAAATGTAGACTTCTGTCATAGTTAAATGTAACTGAAAATATTTATAAATTTAATCAGTGTATCTGAAAGGCCTTAATGATTCTATAGTCATATCATAGACATTTTAGCATTTTTAAGGAATTCTTTAATAAATCTATAAAGACAAATGCCATTAGCTACCCAACATAATTGAAGAGAGTTTAATTTCAGTTTGAATTTTCTTTGGAGTCTTTAATTCTATGCTAAACAACTTGGAAATCCACTAATTATTGAATCAGATAGAATAATGATTGCAGAAATAAAGATTAATAATCATTAGGAATCATTTTCACATATATTACTATATTTGACCTTGATGTTTGTAAGCAAGAATAATGCTTCCTGATCTGAGATACAGAGAAATTTATTAGAGCTAAAGTAATGGAGTTTCCAGTGTCTCTTGGCAAGCCAGAGATGGAACCAGGTCTTTGACCCTGTACCTCTGAATCCTGGCCCAAAATTCAGAAGTTTGTGACAATGTTCCATGCTGGCACCCTAAAATAATCACTCTTTCTCTTGTCTATTGATGTGATTCTGCCAAAAATGTTTGCTCTGAAAGTTACCTCTAACTGATCTGTAACTGATCAACTGGTGAGTTTGATAGCAAAACACACTTCTGGAGAACCACCTTGGAGACACAGTCATGAGTCCAAAGTGGGCTCAGATTTCCACTAGATGGCTTGTAGCCTGCTTCTCCTCTGGTGAATGGGTTGCAGAAAATTTGCAGCTATTTGTGACATTTTTCAGTCCAATTTAAACAAAATCTTAGACATTATGTTCACACTGCTTAAAAGGCTCATTAATATAAGGTTTTCAGTTATGAATGCTAGAGTTACTTCTGTCTTATTAAGACTGTAGGAATGACCTCTGAATTCCCCAGTTTGGAAGATGAAGATAATACTGACTCCCCCTCTTCTTTCATTCCACCTTTCCCTTTCCATTTTTTGTAACTGCCATCAGTACTTGTGCATGATCAAAGTTGGTAATATTTACTGTCTGTCAATCAAACTTTGTTTATAGAGTGATTCTAAATGATGGGACTATAAATAGAGTAACATTATAAATGACAACATAAATTTTTTTCACAAAACCAAATAGTTTACTCTAATCTTTACATTAGAGTAAAGACATCTCTAGTCTTTACATCTTTACATCTTTACATCTTTACATCTTTACATCTCTAGTTTACATTCCTCTTTCTATTTAACTAGTGAGTGTTTGTTTTAATATGAGATTTTCCTATTTCCTTTTTCTCATAAAATTCTTTGACTTTTCTTCTAATACTTCCATGGGTTTCTCTTTAAGCTTGTAATCATTTTTAACTTCCAAGAGATCTTTCAAGTTTCCTGATTTTACTTTTTATATAATATACTGTTCTTTTACTGAGAAAATTATTTTTTCTCAACTCTACTTGAGAATTTAATGTGATTTTGGAAGTTCTAACCTATTTCCTAAAAGAGTACTATTTTCTCAATGATTTTTCTTTCTTTCCTTTCTTCTTTTCTTCCTTCCTCCTTCCCTCCCTCCCTCCCTCCCTCCCTTCCTGGCCTTGCTCTTTCATTTTCTGTGCATAGCCACTCACAGGATCTTTGCCTCCTGTTTGAATCACTGTGTGGCAAATTTTCACAGTGTCCCAGAATTTCCCCATGAGACTGAGCCCCAGCTGTGCACAGTTTTCTATTGGCTCCTCCCCTTCTTGGTCACACTTCCTCACTTTCCCACTAGGATTTGTAGATATTACCTCCCAAATAAACCACTTGCCTCTAAATGAAGACAGTGAATTTTCTGAAGTGTGTTGGATCTTTGCCCATTCATACTAAATGCGAAGCAACCAAATCAATGGTGATACAGCATTTGTTTTCTTGGAAGATTCCTGCTTAACCAAGTTTGGATATTTTGCTCTTTAGCAGTAATACCATTACTATCTGTCAGCCTCTAGTTTTTAAAACACTTCCCATTTCCTCCTAAGACAGTGGACCAGTGGACGTAACGATCTTAACTCCTGGATGCTGCAGATTTGGATGGGGGAGGGAAGGTAGTCAAGTAAAGGGGGATACAACTGATTTGAAGACAACCCGGCTGTTATCCTCATCTTCACTGTCTCCTCTGCTGGTGTCCCAGAGAGCACAGAGACTCTCTGCTTGGCTACACCCCCTTATTGCAAAATTGCAGCAATAGCTTTCTCCTCTCCAGCTCACACCTCATTTTTCTAAGAATCTCTGGAAATTTTCTGCTGATGATGGCTCCCCTCCAATTCTCTTCATGATTCAGAACTTAGACATGTTTACATCGATCACTTTATGATCAATTTAAGGATGACCTCTTGAAATAAAGGAAACAACTGCATGTGATCAGAGGGCCATATTAAAAAGGAAGCTAGCTGTTATCTTTCTGAAATAAAAAATAAACTGACAGTAACCAGAGCAGGGGAGAGGGATAATGGAGGGAAACAGGGGAAGGGCCATCAAGGAACATGTATAAAGGACACATGGACAAAGCCAAATAGGGTGCCTTTGAGGTTGGGAGGTGGGGATGGATGGGGTGGGAGGGGGCAAAAATGGAGACAACTGTACTTGAACAACAATAAAAAAATTATAATAAGAATAAAAAATAAAATAAAGCTGCCAGCAAAATATATACTTTTACCTTATGTAACTATGAATTATTAGAATAGCATCCCATTTGCAGCTAGATGATTATAAAATGTACACAATTTTGGTGCAGAAGGCACCTGGCTCAATTGCAATGAGCCTTACTTTTTAGTTAAAACTCTATTATATCCCAAGCTTCATTATAATTTTATTTTGTCTCTTTCCAAAGTCAGAAAGTCAAGCAATACTTATTCTAGAGCCTTTTGAATCCTAATAAATCATTAGTGGGAACCAGATGCAAGCAGAGTTGACCATCAGAGATTGTGATGATTGTTTAGGTTTGTGCTTCTGGGTTCTCTGTGGCTCCGCTGAAATGTGTAGAAACTATCATTTATTCCACTTACACTCCAAGTCTTTTGAATTAAGTATTTAATTCATTCGTATGTTACCTAATTTCTTTTTAAATTTTTTTATTGTTTTTCAAGTACAGTTTTCTGCCTTTCTCCCCACCTCTCCCCACCACCCCAGCCCTCCCCACCTCCCTCCCACTTCCTAATTTCTCTTTTTGGAGCTGCTTTCTGTTAGTTCTAGAAAGTCTCCTAAGAAAACTACATTATTTCCAGTTTCCCTTCCATATTCTATCCTCCAATTTTCTCCTCTACCTAAAAAGAGACCTTATGTAGTAAATTAACTTACTCCTAGTTTTCCTTCCCACAGTTCTGGGAGGACTTGCTTAATGCAATGTAATGTAAGACACTGAAGGAGAGGTTACCCTTACTAGGGACCATTACTGATGCTTGTACACACATTCTAATGGCTCCTGTAGTCAGCTAGAGTCACATCTTCAACATTTAACCATGGACCCACAGAGGGCTTTCTGTGGCATGTTCTTGTTTCCTAACAGATAATCACTGAGTAAATAAATGAATCCTAGATTAGCTCTATACCTTGACTCATGCAGTAGGTAGAATAAGGACTCCTCTAAAGATGTCCCCATCCTAACTCCCAGAACCTATGAATATGTTACTTCCCATGACAAACTGTTGTCTACAAATGTTATTAAGGTCATCAGTCTTGAGATGAGATGAATATCCTGGATCATGCAGGTGGACCCAATCTAAGCATATTAGTCCTTAAAAGCAGAGAACCTTTCCAAGCTAAGGTCCTAGAAGTGGAAGAAATCTTGCCAGCTTTGACATGGAGGAAGGGGGCATGACCCAAGGAATTCAGGTGGTGTCTAGAAGGTGGAAAAGGCAAAGAAATAAATCCTCCCCTACATCCTCCAGAAGGAAATGCAGCTCTGCTAGCTTGGATTTTAGCCCAGTGTGACAGACTTGTAACCCACAGAAGTGCAATTTAATATATTTGTGTTGTTGTAAGTCATGATGTCAGTGGTAATTTGTTATGCAGCAATAGAAAATAATATGGCCTCTATGCCTAAAATACCCTCACTTTTATTTCTGCTTGTTAAGAAATCTGTCCATCTTCCAGCACCCACCTGAAGTTCCACTTTCACATGAACCCTTTCATATCCTCCCCCAAATGAACTAACCTTCCCTTTTGTAAATGTTCATGGCCTGTTATGATGGGTTACTGTGCATATGTAAAGTGATGAAGAAATAAAAACTTAAAACCACACTGCTATGAACTGAATTCTGTCCCCCTCAAATTCATATGTTAAAGACTTAATCCCCAGGGTGACTGTATTTGGAGATAAGGTCATTGGAGGGTATTTAATGTTAAATGTGGCCATAACAGTGGAGATCTAATCTGATAGAAGAGGAAGGAGGGTGAGAAAAAGAACAAGGAGAGGAAGGGGGAGGGAGAGAAGAAGGGAGAGAGAGGGAAAGGGATAAGGAGGGAGAGGGGAGAAAGAAAGAGAGAGAGGGGGAGAGGAAGGGAGGGAGAGAGAACCTGTCTGCAATGAGAGGACACTGCTAGAAGCTAGAAAGAGAACCCCCACCAGAAACCTCATCAGCCAGCACTTTGATCTCAGATTTTCCGGCTCTAAAAGTGTGAGAAATAAATTTCTGTTCTTTAAAACACCCAGTCTATGGTATTGTGTCAAGGCAACCCAAACAGACCAATACACACATCTGGGAAAGAAATTATAATACATTTCTCCATAAGAGGTATATAATCTCATGAAATCCTACATTATTTAAACTAAAAGTACAAAGAAGGATGTTGCATTGAATTTGATATATATGCACACATTGGGCTTGCTCCCAAGGGGTAATGAACTTAATCTTTGCCATCTGTGTTTCTCTTTTTGAGCCATGGTATTTTTAAACTCTCCCTCTCTCACAATTAAGATCAAAGGGACCATCCATTTCATTTGATATCATTTGATTATAGTCTTGATTTCATTTGATTATGGTTGTAGGTAGTGTGAATGAGAAGGATTAAAATGTTTTGTTTTGTTTTTTTCTTTTCCCAACAAATTAGTTGGGAAGCTACCTGCTCAAGCAAAAATCGGTCAGTGGGTCTTTTGTTTGCTATGCTTACCCTATCTTCATTTACTACTGTGATGTGATAAAAATCATCTGCGTGCATTTGAAATTGATCACTATTACTTCCTAAGTATTATTTTGTCAATGTGACAGGTGTCTGCTGATGAATTAGAGGGTTTATACTACAAACCAAGGACTAGAGCTATCAGGTCAAAATAAAAAAATTCAAGATGCAATGTATTAAATTCAACATTCAAGCATTGCAAATCTAAGGGCTGTCAAAAGGAGTAGTCTCCCCACACCACAGTGATAGACTGCAAGGAGAATGTATGATGTGAATGTAACTGGAAACCGAATCATTTATGACTTTATGTATTATGGCTGGCATGATAAATTATAGATAGAAGTAAAATGATCATATAAACTACATTGTCTAAGTGAAATATGTGCTAGAAAATTCCCCCTGAAACATCAGTGGTTTGCAAGACTGACTCCTTACAGAATCCACTGAAACTCAGGTCATGTGCAAAGTTGAATGTTTATAGAAGTCACTGTAGTAGTAATCCAACTATAATGAGTGAACAAAGGCAGAAAACCCTATTGAAAAAGGAAGCCTGCATCTTGGTCATTAATATCAATTAGATTAAAAATTATTGCACAGCTACAAACAAGAGAAGCCTTACGACTGTCATAGTACTGATGGTAACATTTTATAAATTAATGTCAGTTCAGTCAAACTAGTGATTCCTTAAAGGTCAAGGAGAAGCAGCAGTGGCTCTCCAATCATTATGTACACTAGACCTTTAACCTGACCTTCAAGTTTTACTTTCGTTATTTTGAAATTCAGTCAACCTTCTGAATCAAGATTGTCCAACAATATGCAAGCCGGGCTAATGGCTTTGAGAACTGGTTATTAAATGATGCCTAAGATACCAAAATAACAGTCCTGAGTAATGTTCCTGAAGATTACAACATGTGATTCATTTTCCCATTAGGCCAATATCAGAGGAGCAAGGGTCCTCATCACCTGATATCTCACCAGCAGTGTAAGAATTATATTTGAGCACTCTTAATGCAGCAGAGAAGATTCTCACTATTGTTGCTTCAAAGTGAAATAGGGTTCATTATGCTATCTGGACAGATCTGTTATTTATTCATTCATTCATTCTCTCATTATTCAAATATTCAACATATAATCTTGGAGAGCTACTCAGTACCAAACAAAGGTTGCTAATGATGGTCCTATTGAACCACAAGCTCTTTTTCGTGGAATAAAGAACCAAGTTTGGGGAAACAGAACCCTCTATTCAATGCAATAGTATCATCTTCAGAGCCCCTAGAGCAAGAAGTCTATATCCAGTCTCTGGTTAAAACCTTCCAGAAAGCTCTAAAGACAAATTGTCAGATGTATGAAATCTGCCCCTAATATGATTACTGGCAGCCACTGCGATGTCTGCTTGTCATATGGCACACTCAGATCAGTCAGCCACTTGACGGGCTGCCACTCTGCCAGAAGGGGTCTGCAGGACAGCAGGGGCTTGATCCAGCAAGGATCTTTGGCTCTGGATTCCATTTATCAGTGAGAAGTGATTGATGGTTCAGCCCATCTACACACACTCATGCTAATGGCTTCATCTTCACCGCTCTAAATGTAATGCCGTGTTAATTTGGATAAACAGTTGTTAAAGTTCACATCAAAGGTTTATCTGGTTCTGTAGTAATTTACTTAACATTTTCATTTTCCCCTCTCAAGCCTTTCATTTTAAATTGTTCACAGATCATCTCTGTGTTGGTACTAGATATAGACAGAAAGCATCTGTACTGTGTCAAGTACAGACAAGAGAAACAGAAAAACCTCAATTTCTGATCTCTAGGTATTAGTCTTTGTCCTTTTTTGGCTCCATTTAATGTAACACAGTGAAATATAATATTAGAATATCGGGGTAAAATTTTATATTTTTAAGTCTTCCTTTCTGTTCATTTTGGTCTTTATCGAGGTAGATGAAAGATGATTGATACATAGATAGATAGATGATAGATGATAGATAGATAGACCAAATGTACTAGATAGCTCTAGTATCATACTGATCTACAAATATACTAGAATGGTATTACTTTTACAAGTAATCCCACCCCTGACTTCAGAATGCTCAGCATCTATGCAGCAACATTTTGCCAATCAGATAGTGTTGTAAGGGGAAACCATTATTACTTTTTTTTTGCAATCCTGTTTCTACAACAACAGGTTATTAAATGCCTATAGCACTTTCCCTAGAAATCTTTTATTAGATCAGCAGCACACGATCTAGTGATGGGAAAGGAGGACCGGATCCTCCAATACATGCACATGTCTGAAAACTAGCAGTTGCTTTTTTGGTGGAGATGTGTTATTCCAAAATTGGTATAATCACAGTTTCTACCTCGTTTATGACCAGCATAAAAAATTGCATAAAATATCATGCACAGCTGTAGTCAGAAGGAAGATTCAATTTAGGCTTTGTGTGGACTTGACTTGCTGCCAGGGCACTTGCATACATCATCTAGGGCTGTATTTAAAAGGATAAAATACTATTTTAATGCTCATGGTACATTTAATTTTTTTAAAGAGAGGTAAAATTGTTAAAATCAATTATAAGGAGAATTAAGTCCCTCCCTTCCCCCACCCAGCCTATCTCTTGTTACCCTAATGTGAAAGGGTTAGCACAAGAGGAGAAAGCCACACCATTAAAGGTGAAGACTGTAGTTCTGTCTATCCTCAGAATGAGATGTTATCTGGTGTGATTGCACACTCCTTTTCATTATTGAGACGGCCCCATAGGGAATAGTGTATGTGGACAACCTCAAACGTCCCTGCTGATTTCTTTAAGAAATCTCAAAGGCCAGAGTGGTAGAGAACAGCATGTGCAAGCTGCTGAGGAAAGACCACATTTTCATCTGAAACCCAAAAGTACAATGTAGCACACGGTTTTACAAGGAGATTTCCACCAGCCCTGCAGAGAAAAGGGCTGACTGGCTCCCCGTGCCACTGCGTCCCAGCATCTGCCAACTCTCAAGAGCCTTAAAGGGCCAGCTGCCTCATTTCCCCATCAGGGTGTCCAAAGACAGTAAGTAACATGGCCAATCATGGACTGAATCAGAACCAGAACAACACTCTGGAATTTGAATCCAATGGTCTTTCAACCTCTTTAGACTACTTCACGTAATGTTGCTTCAGGAAGTGCTTGGCACCTCAAGGAATGGGTATGTCTGCTTAAAGATATAGAAATACCATGTTTTTATTTCTTATCCAATGGTGTGCTCGAGCTGATTTGAACACTTTTTTTTCTTTTTTCGCATTGAGCACATTTTTATTAAGCACCTACTATGCACACCAGACACTGATCTATGTACCACCTTTACAGCAGAATAAAAAACCAACAAAAATCCCTGCCCTTACAGAGTTCCTGGAGCTCACACTATAGTGAAATGAAATACCTCATAGAGAAAATGACCAAGTTATCAACCAAAAAATAACTCCTCTGAGCAATAACAAAAGGGATTCCTTACTATTTAAGTCAGAAAGAAGCAATGAAGCCCCTCATGAGAGTCAAATGTTCTCATCTCTTCCTAACCCACATTTGGCGGCTTCACATTGGTAGCTTGAAATTAGTCACAGGGGGAGTATTACACTAGAGATGTGGGCAAACACCACGAATCAGGGTTCTCCTTTCCCCTTGGGCTGGCTGTAAAAGCATTTTGCCGCAAGCCACTCCTCTTATCACCTCATCCCAGGAGTTCACTCTTCAAGGATTAGGTGTAATGCTGCTCTCACCTACCAACACCCATCCCCTACCTCAGCATCTGTAGTTAGCAGCTCTCAGTCATTCACAGCACAGCTTGTGAGGGGCTGCTGTGAGATTCCTTGAGAACTACCTGTCTCTGGGGCGTAGGGCTCTACCAGGACACCGGAAGGCAGGAGATAGCACAACAGAAGTCTTGTCACTGACTCACAGAAAGCTAGTATATGCTCAAGAGTTTTATCAGAGCTTCAGGTTCCCAAGATTTATTTCTTTTAATCTACAGAGTATGTTGGTATCTTTAGTGTTTGTAGATTATGTATAATGTGTCATTGAGCAGAATTTTGCTGCAGGAGAAACAGGTTCTTGAAATTAAGAGAAGAAGCTGAGGGAGACATTATGAAATAATTTCTTAATATAGAATCATAAGAAATTATGATGTATATAAAGCCAAATCAGCTGCAACTAAAAGGGTATTTCTTACCAACAAGAGGCAAGGGGCTATAATTGCTCAGGGCTTTGTAGGCAGCTAGACTTATGTTCAATCCAGCTCTGAAAACCGTGAGCTCTAGGGCCTTGAACAAGTTAGCAATCTCTCTAAGCCTTGAAACAAGTTAGTAATCTCTCTAAGCCTTTCCTGATACATAAAATAGAAGTAAAAATAATGTCTGCTTCTTAGGGTTATTGCAAGGATTAAATGAGGCAAAGTGCACTACACCCTATCCATTTTTGCTTATCCAAGAATTTTGTTCTACCAATTTGCTTCCTTTCTCTTTGGTGTCTTCAATTATTTATTCTCTACTAAGTGTTCTATTTCTACTCCACTGACCTCTGTTGATCTTGTCAAGATTACCAGTGACCTCCATGTTGCAAAACCCATTGGCCAAGAATTTGCTCTCATCTTACCTGACTTACCATAGACACAGCTAATCAAGCCCTCCTTCCGATTACACTTTCTTCACTTGGCTTTCAGTTCACCAGACTCTAGGACTTTCCTCCTCCCTATGGGCACCACCAATTCCAGTGGTCTAGGGCCTCTAAAGGAAAGCTGCATTGTATTACACCAGGTAGTAACAGGGACATGGAAACCTAGTGAAGGAGGTCGAGACGCTGCAGGTAAAATATGAAAAATAAGTAGGAAATGTTTAGAGTGGTGTTTTGCAGTTTGGGCTGCACATGGGTTGAATCACTTGGGGGAATTGCTGGAAATCAGGATGTCCTGGCCATGGCAAGTAAATCAGAGTCTCTGGTGGTGAAAGTCAGGCCTCAGGATTATTTGAAGCTCCCCAGGTTATTACAATGTACAGCCAGTGTTGGAAAAACTGATTTAGGTAAAGAAGAAGAAGAAATAAAGGCAGATCCCAAGAGGAGGAAGAAAGTAGTTGAATACCACAGACTGAGAAAGGTGAGTCATGCTACAGCAAAGAAAATAAGGAGACTATAACAATTGTATACCAATGACTAGAATACAAGACAATATTGTTTAAAAGATGCCATAAAATGCATACTTATGCACTACTTAAGAAATTCAGAGTTAGTAGAGATGATTTGGGCTTGTGATAAAGTATATTAAAATGAAAATGAAGAGAAAGAGTGCTGTGTATCAATGGATAGGGAGAGTGAAGTCAGATTGGCTGGATTTGAAGTCCTAACTCACAACTTTTTTTTACCTTGTACAAGGTCCCTCAGTGTGCTCATCTGCAATAGGTACATAACAAGTTTATAATCCACATATGGCTCTTAGAACTGCATTTGACACGTAGTAAACACACCTTAAATGTTTATGTTGATTATGATGATGCAGGCCTTTACAAAAGTTGAGGGAATTAAGTTGTAATGTGGCCCCATTTTGGGCTTTCAATTTTAAGAGAACCATGATAGATGTTAAATTGTATTGTCTGACTCCAACCATCCCTATCACTGGGAACTCTGTGAACCCTGAAAACCTCATCCCCGATTGGTGTGTCCATTCTCATTAAGGCATTTTCCTCCCACCCTTATCCTTCTGGACCAGTATTTTTCTACATGCAAATACCTCCCAGTAGAAAATGAGCTGAAAACAGGACCATTACTGAGATTACTTTTCTCAGTAGGACTAGATCTTAAAGTTTTATCTGCAGCTGTGGAACGAACAACTTTACACTCAAAGGAATGTTAGCAATCAGCAAATTAAAATAATGTAGATGAAATCACTTTTCATTTATAAGTTGCAATATAAACGTTAACCTTCACATCAGATAACTTACTTCTGCAAAGCCCATGAGTTACTCAGGGGAGCATCCCATTTACTTGCCACGCATTCAGCAAAGAGGTGATTAAATCGTAGAGAAGGCCAACATTCCTCACTAGCAGCACAATAATCCAGGCTTACAAAAAAAAAGATTTGACTGCAATGAGCTACAATAAGGACAGTAGCTAAAAGCAGGTTTTCAGATTGCAGATAAAATTTCTGTGCTTTAGAAATAACACAAAAATCGTGCACATGTATTCATAATTATTGTGATTAGGGAGCAAAGGAAAAAGACAAAACACAGGTCATTTGAGTCCTTAGACTCACAACCCTGTCACTATCAGATCCTGTCCTTTCATTTGGAATTCCCACTTCTTACCCATAAATGGCTGGTCCCAAAAAATATTTGTGAAGCACCCAGTATGTACCAAGCAGCTTTCATTGTACTGGAGCTACAAACAAGAGTAAGACATAGTTTCTGCCCCTGAGAAGCTTGCAAGAGAGTATGCAGACCACGTAAGTAAATATTGATCGATGAGACTTAATATGCAAATTTGGAAGCAGGCATGTGCTGCTGTGAGCACACTGCTCTAAGCCCACATTGGAAACCATTATACCACGAGTGTGTCTTGATAGATAACAGCATAGCCAGGAAAAGACATCTGCAAAGAACATTCAAGATAAAAGAAGAAACAAAGCAAAACCATGAAGTGGCCACAGCAGCATACTGGTTAAATCCTCTCTCAAGCAGTAGGTAATCCTCAGAATACCCTGGTCTACAATTAGAAAATACATTCTCTTCCTTCCCAGAGATACCACATCATTTCTTTCCACTCTCTGAAGAAATGGCATCACTTTCTCCCTCCTGACCCTGGAGGTGCACGTCCAGCTGTGTGCATGCATGCACCCAAACACAGTCCCCCAGGCTTGCCTGCATGACTCAAAGATGGCTTTGCACCGCAGAGGACAGGGGCCCAAAGTGCAAACAAAGATATTTATGTGCAAAGACATATGTTGCAATTATCTACATGTTTTAAAAAAATACCAAAAAGAATTAAGATGATTATAGTATATCCATAAAATAAAACATTCTAACACTCTAAAGCTATTAAAAATACATAGTTCTGAAATGTTAAGACTATTCAATGGCATGGGAAAACTCTCAAGATATAATGTTTGTATCTGTTTCTCACATGTGAGTGCACATATAGGTATGTATCCATGCATGGATGGATGGATGGACATGAGTGGATGGGTTTGTAATTCTCAGTTTTTCTGCCTTGAGCATTAGCCTATATAAACATAAAAGTTGACTATGTATGTGTATCTATGCATGGCATATATGCATGTGGGTGTGGATACGTGTGTGTGTATTTGCACAAGTGTATATTTACATACATATTCATTTTTATGTTTACATAAGCCTATGCACAAAGTAGAAACTTTGTAAAATACAAATAAATAAATTAATAAACAAGTAAATGCTTAAATGAATATTATATATAGTCTCTACAGCCAGAGATAATCATTACTAACATTTACATATGTATTTTTTAGGCCATTCTTTATACATGCCTGTTTTTTTAAAATACTTAATTGTAATTTAGTATTGCAATACTGGAGCTTTGCATTATGCATTTTGCTCATTCCATATAATATCATATCAACAACCCTTTTATATTATCCTTTGTAAATTTTATTTTAACATCTGTACAGTATTCCATTTTTGGATGGAGTATAATTTATTTACCAGTTTCCTTATAGTGGACAGTAATAATTTTTATTTCCTTGTTGTTATAAATGACTCCTCAGTGAACTACCTTGACCATAAGTCATTGTTCATATATTCACTTCTTCCTGACTAGCTGGATAGAAGTAAAATCGCTGGGCCAAAACATAGATGATGTTTAATGCTCTTGAAATACAGGGTCTGGCACAAATAATGCCCCTTTTTATTACAAAATCTTTTATTACAAAACCATAAACGTGGACTTCTGTAACATAACAATATCACACTCAAGCACACCATATGACAGTTTAGGTAACAAGTTCAAATTGCTGTCCATCTCGTGCAAGACATTCACGTACCCTACCGACCACACTCAAGCAGGCAATACTGGGGCGGCACCCTGTATACTCCCTAAATTGCTTTCAAGAAAGGTTACACTGGCTGATACCCTTGCCAATGGTGTACAACAGCACTCATAACTCTGAGTCTCCAGTGTTATCTTGTATCATCATTGCCCATTTGATACCTGAGAAACAGCTTCTCTCTTTGATGCTATATTATGTTAAATAAAAGAAAGCCTATGAAACCAGTACATGCAGTGTTATCACAACAATGGAACAGTAAGCTTAGAAAGACATGAAAGAAAAGAAGTATATGAAAATGTTAAAATGTTTAGTAACTGGTGGTAGAACAATAGATTATGGCTTTTTTATATAACAACATTGATAACAATTTGACTATTTATTCCAAAGCTATTATGTTTCTGAAAACATGCTAGGTAGTGTACGTGCAGTATCTAGTTTAGTCCCTACAGCATTTTACTAGGCCATTTCCCGAACCCTACTAGGGACTAGTAGGGACTAGTCCTACTAGGGACTAGTTTAGTCCCTACAGCATTTTACTAGGCCATTACCTCAAACCCTACAGCATTTTACTAGGCCATTTCCCAAAGACTGTGACTGTGCCCAGAAAAGCAGGCAGAGGCCAGGCCAGGACTTGAACCTTAACTAATGCCACAGTTCCTCCTTTTGCTTCTTCTTTCTCTTATGTTCCCTTACCTTTTCCCTTTTTTGTAAATAAGTACTTGTCTTTTTTGAAACCATAAAAAGCAATAAAAATTTTATTTATAGTTATTCCCAAATAGAAAGGTCCCTTACCACAACTGCTGTCAATACAATTTGACCAGCTTCCCCGGAAAAGAAGCTCACTCTCCAGCTGGAGGAGACGTGAACTTGAGACCCTTGGACGGCCCACTGTGACTGTGGGTTGACCAAATGCAAGGAAGCGTCAGGGTCACTACTTAAAGCATCACTTCCCAGCACCACCGAAGCCACACCACATGGTGGCTGCTGACCCCAGGAGAGGTTCACTGGGCTTTGCCTTGTAGCGAGCTGCTCTCTGTGAGGAATGCTGCCTCCGTGAGCCAGGTGGCTGCACTGGGGGACAGACAAAGTCGGAAACCTGACTGTTGCCCTTCTCGCATTGATAGGGCGGTTGTGCTTTTTTGTATTAATATGAATTTGAATAATTTTAAAGAAGATAGTAACACAGGGAGTGATGGTGTAGATATGTCATATATATGACAAGTTTGCTTTGTTTAATTAAAATCCACATAATGGCTAGGCAATTTTAATGGTAGTCTTTAAACATGCACACAGTATTTTAAATATATACTACCTATCCCCCACCCAACCCCAAAACTAACATATTTGTAAAGGAGTCATTCTAATTTATCTTTTAAAGATACACATGAAAAACTTTCTGAAACATACTGCTTATTAATGAGCATTATGAGTATGAAAATACATATTGGTACATGGATGGATACAATAGCTATTTTATAGAATAAAAAAAGGAACATTTCAAACTTATATTTCTGTTTTAGGTTTTATGAAATCTTGGTATGTTAAATATTTACATTGAAAACACAATACACAGAACAATAAGGAAGAAATAAGAAATACTTGCACATGAGTAGAAAGTCCCAAAGCTAACTTTTTTAATATGTAATATAATTCAGACACATTGTTAGACATTGTCTCAATGTAGAAAAAGGCATTAACAAGCCAGACTTTGTCAGTAAACTTGCACGTGAAAGGAACCAGGTCAACATTTTCTATTGACTTTTATCAGAAGAGAAATAATTTTCATGATGATTCTATCATTTAGCAGTGACTTCTGTTTCTGAGGCTACAATGTCAACTGCCAGGCCCTATTCCCGGGCCCCAGACCATCGCCTCATTTCATTTTAACTCATTCATCCGCTGATTGTTTGACCTCTGTGACAGCATGAATCAATGCACAGAAGCCTTTGGGCACTTACGCTCTTGAGGCAAGTGCAACTCAGTTCCCCATTTCTTGTTTTCCAAGAGCCAGTGAAAGCATGGGAATCTAATAAAGTTGTGCATTTCTCTTAAGATGTACCAAACACTTTCTCAGTAGTTGCACAAGCTTCTCTTTTGCTGGTTGTTCTTTGCATTTTAAATGTGAGGATTCCTCATTAGAAGGGAAGAGTATTTAGAAATCCTAATTCCACCTTTTTAAAGTGAAAACCTGAGAATTTTTTTCAAAGATGAAAAGAGAAATGATTTGAGATGCCAATGAGAAATTAATGTGAAATTAGGTCTTAAAAGATTCAAGTTTTGCCAAATTGTCTCTTTTTACTAGTGATAGTTACTTCCTAGGTTTGCTCTAACTATGAAGGGAGGCACAGTAGATGGAATGTTTTAAGGTTCATTTGTGCAGAAAAATCAAGAAATTCATGTTTCATATAGCTATAAGTTTATTTTTAAAAAATCATTGATTACTCATTACAGAAGAAAAAAATAAAAGACTATTTCAAATAAAGTAGAACCATAGAATTTCCTTTCCTTTAGAGTAATTTTTAAAAAGCAAATTATCACCATGGCAAGTGGCTCCGTTGGTTGGAGCATCACTTCATAGGACTAAAGGTTGCAGGTTCGATACCCTGTCAGGGCACATACCTACGCTGTGGGTTTGATCATCGGTCAGGGCACATACAGGAGGCAACCAACCAATGTTTCCTTCTCACATCCATGCTTCTGTCTCCCTCTCTCTAAAATTAATAAACATAGCCTCGGGTGAGGATTAAAAATAATAATAATTCGAAATGAAAATTATCATAATATATACTTTGTCACCTAACAGCAATGAAACTGCTCATTTTATATTTGCTTCATCTTTGTCTGATTTGTATCTTGCCAACCTCTCAGTTTCCTGGTTCTATCCATTCAAGTTAGTCTCAGTTGTCGAGTGTTGAAGTTCAAGCACATAATGTCACTTTAATACTAAAAAGAAAAATATCTTCATTTTCTAAACTTGACCCAGCCTGGTTCTCGTAATTCTTTTTCCAGGAGTTTCTACCTTCTCTAAAATCTTAGTCTCGGCCAAGTTCCGAGAATTGCCCTATGTTAGTTTGAGTTGGAGCCTAGGTTTTCTCATATAAAAAAAAATGAAAAGATGAAGCCAGCAGGACTCCCTGACCTTTTTCAGCAATAAAATGAAAATTAACTTGATTCTGATTCTAACCAGCTTTTTATTCACACCACAAATACTGGGCAAGCACTGCTCTGTGCCAGGCACTGTGTTAGGGACCAAGGACAGGATGGTGAGGGGGCAGCTCAGGATGCCTGCCCGCCCCAGCTTACCCTCCCCTGACGGCCACGCCAGTGTTGATCTCTGCCCCTTTACTGCTCTCTTACTCACGCCTGGTCTCTTCAAGTGAAAGACTCTGCTTTTCACAGCTTATTTAAAAGAGTCAGATCATTCAACCATCAAACTAAATATATCGTAGACAGTTATCATATAATCTTGGCTCAAACAAAGGTTAGAGGAGCACAGAAAGACTTTATTTTCCTTTCTTTGCTGATGACTCGAGAGCCAAGGGCACTTTGGCTGACTTTCTTCTTTTTAGAAATGCCAAGTACGAGACAGGTCCACACACTTATTGAGTGCTCTGTGTCTCAGAAAGCCTGAAGGCAGGGCAGGAAGGTAGGCATTCTCGCTTTTACTTTTCAAATTTTAAATTAATAATGAGCTCATTATTTTCTCATAAATTCTTTTTATACTAGCTAAGAAAAAAATAAGGATTTCATTCTCTCTGGTCTGTTTTTCTGCAGAGAAGATCCCTGTTTGGGATTCTTCACCTACCTCCTATATGCCATTATTGTGAGACTTAAATGAGTTAATATGTGTAAAGCACTTTGATTAGAGCCCAGCATATAAATGGCTTCGTGAAATTGCCAATATGTGTGTCTAAATCAAAATCACAATGAGAGATCACCTCATAGCTGTTAGAATGGCTACCATTAAAAAAAAAAAACAAGAGATAAGTTTGAAGGTATAGAAAAGCTGTTGAAGATATAGAAAAAAAGGAACCCTTGTGTACTGTTGATGGGAATGCAATTGGTGCAGCCACTGTGGAAAACAATAAGGAGATTCCTCAAAATAACTGAAAATAAAACTACCATATAGTCCAGTAATTCCACTTCTAGTTATACATCCAAAGAAAATGAAAAGTGAATCTCTAAGAGATGCCTGCACTCTCATGTGTATTGCAGCGCTAGTCAAAATGCCAAACTAGAGAACAATCTCCGTGCCTGTCAACAGATGAGTGGATAAAGATGGCATATATAATGAAATATTATTTAGCCATGAGAAAGAAGGAAACCCTGCCATTTGTGACAACATAGACTGACCATGAAGGCATTAAGCTAAGTGAAATAAGGCAGGATAGGGAAGGACAAATACCGCATGATATCATTTATATGTAGAATCTAAAGAAGCCAGACTCAGAAAGAGACCAGATGGTGGTTGCCAGGGACTGGGGGTGGGAACTGGGGGAGAGTACTGTTCAAAGGGTACAAGCTTTCAGTTATAAGGTAAATAACTGTTGGGGGTCAAAGGGAAAGCATGGAGATATAGTCAATGATACTATGATATATTCTTGAAAGTTGCTAAGAGTGTAGATCTTTAATATTCTCAACACGAAAAAGAAACAGTAATTATGTGAAGTGAAGAAAGTGTTAGTGAACACTATAGTGCCAATAATTTTGCAATATATAAGTGCAAATCAACATATTTAACCCCTAAACGTACACGATGATGTTTTATGTCAATTGTATCTCAATAAAGTTGGGGAGGGGGAAGCAATTTCTTAGGGCCTGACCCAATGTATCAGGCATGTATAAACAAAATACACTATCAACATGGTTCAGGTGAGGAACAAATTAGTTAATTTGTCGGGAGCTTGCCTGAGATCATGGGCTAGATACAGTCACGAGAAGACTAAGGGTCCCATCAGAAGCCAGATTCCTGATCTAAGGCCCTCATCACATATCATGTGACCTTTACCCAAGCCCACCCTTTCAGATTCCTAGAGAGGAAGAAAATATGTTACCCCGTGAGGCTGATTCGATCCTCATCTCCATGTTAAAAATGTAGAAATGGAATTTCAGAGAAATTTACTAACTTGGCCAAAATCACAAATCAGGGAGCTGGGAATTTGAACATGGGACTCTGGCTTCAGGGCAAGGCACCCTTTTTTAATTTTGTAAATGTCATAGAAACTAAATGCTCAAAATCTGTTTTCTCACTTCATGTATTTTTGTAAGCCATTTCTTCTTACAAATACACAAGACAAAATACTTTTTTTCACATCTATAAGCAGTGAAAACTATGGAGACAATTTGGAAAAGCTTGAAAGGCGAAAAGTACCTATACCAAAGCCATGGCCAGGCCCAGGTTTTGTGCCATTGCTGTTTCATATCTACATTATGAAGCTTTTCTACAAATTGGGCCCACAGGAAAAATGCTGAGTCATTTTCAGTTTGCACTGACTCCGCACAGGGCAGCGCCGCAGTGTCTGAGGGAGTCGGACAGTTACTGTGTTGGGGTTTTTGTTTTTGTTTTTTCAATTTATATCTCAGATTTGCAAACTTATCAAATTATATATGTGCCTCTGTAAAAGTGATTGATGCTGAAGCTCTTACATTTGATAGCTTCATCTTTTACCTTCTATCAGATGAGGGACTGGCCATTCCAGAAGCCTCCATCGTACAGTCCTATAATTCAGTAGATTCAGTAGCATCCTAAGTCTAAAATCACAAGCCTCATCCAAATGGGAGGTTCTTTGGATCCCACAGCAGCAGCAGCCGAAAGAGCAATAACCATGTCAGAGTCATGAGAATTATAGTAGTTCAGAGAATAACTTCCCAGGCAGAGAAAAAATAAAATTACTCTCTACTTAGGTCTCCATTTTCTTTGCAAAGTACTTTTAAAGTGAATCTGTGCCAAGTGGGGCTACAGCCAAACCTTCTCTCCTTCACAGCTCACCTTGCCGTAGTTAAAATGGAGACGTCAGGGCACTGCCATGCCCGTGGCATGGTGCTGACTGGGTAACAAAGACAACCAGCAATTACTACGTGAGGAGGGAGAGTTCACGCCAGAAGCAGAGGGGCTCAAGTTCAGCTGTGAGGGATGGCAGAGTTCTCCTTTCTACGATGAACTATTGATCCCCATTTAGTCATTTGTTTACAATCCACATGAGATAACATTTGTCTCAGTTCCAATGCCGTGGCATCCGGGCCTTTAGTACAAACACGTTCTTTGCCCCGATAAAGCTGGAGAGATAAGCAGGCCTGGGCAACCTCTCTTGACTCTCGGACTCACAACTACCTGGGGCAGTAAATCCCAAGTTCAATCACTACTTGGGAAATAAGGAGATGGAGCATTCATGTAGTGAGAAGATAGAGAGATTAGTGATTGAAATCAATTTCAGCAAATTATACCTAACCTGTGCACATTCTGAAAATAAACTGGTGTCACACATACCAGGTTATATCTGTTTCAATCCCATAGCAAGTTAATGAGGTGGATGTATATAAAATCTATGCACACATATGAGTAAAACTCATTAGTAAAACAACATTAACATGGCAACCATATAAAAAGGAGACCTCAAAATCTCTAAGGCATTGCTTAAACTGCCATAGTAACTTGGTATGTGTTTTCGTTAGTGGTCTTGGTAATCATGTTAGGTTGAGTAAGTAGAAATGAAAAATATGGTAACATCTACAATAGGGGTGATTTAATATTGCCATCCACTCAGTAATTTTAATGTTTCCCAAGTCTAGGATATTTCCATTTTCATTCTTAAGTGAACTTGACTATGCTTTGGCCTTGATCTTGCTTCTTTCCCATAGACTCAGCAAGGTTGGAAAAGAAAATTGTTACTTCCCAGCAACCCACCAAGCAGCACCTCCAAAAATCCAGCACCCCCACCAATCTTGTGTTGTCTTAGGGTCACAGAAGACACAAAAAATGCAAGGGATGAAGGAGAACAGGCAGAACAGCTAGCAGGCCCGACCTAACCAGCACCTATGCATAGGATTTCCATGTGTAAATACACTCTGATCTGATCGTGTGTGGATTGTGTTAGTCTGGACACATTTTTCCTGCTGAGAATGTGAAGAAGCACTGCCAAAACATTATTGCTTGGACATAACCAGTGCCTTTTAGATCAAGTTATTTTTCCCTTCGTATGCCATTCCTTTTCACAAATGTAGAGTTGAACAGGTAATTTGTTTTGGCACAGTGGAAAACTGTGAAAATAAAAGAAGCAATTTTGCATTTTCTCTGCATTGAAATATTAGGTCTATTCTGCAGGAAATCAACCTTCCTGAAAGTAAAAGAGTTCTGTTTTTCAGGGAGGGTGAAGTTTTCAGTAGGCAGATGTCAAAGCCATTTCTTAAGTGAGCTCTTTGCAGAAGTGCTTGGCTTCACATTAAGGCAGAGTCAGAGCTATGCGTGACTCACAGAACACTACAATGAAAGAAATTTCTCCTGTGACCGGGTGGCCAAGGAAGACCCCACCCACAAACGTCACTGTCAAGGGAAGCTACCAATGTCTTACTCTCTTACTGAAACAGAACAGGTTCGCATGCCAGGGGTTCAGGTTCCCACAGTTATCTTAGCTATCAGATTTTAAAGTAGAAATGAAAACTGTAGTAACATATCCGAGTGCAGTGCTATAGCAATTCCACTTGCACACTAATTTTACATTTCTGTAATCCACAGTCTCCACTCCCATCCAAATGGAGCTACCCCGTACTATTTCCTATTTTTCTGTAGGCTCAGTAAGACTAGGGGAAGAAAAAGAAGTCAACTTCCCTGGAAATTTCCAGAAAGCAGGGTCATAGACCTTGAGATCACAAAATGCAAAGGTAGCCTTAGAGAAAGGAAACATAGACCGGGGACTGACAAAACCCTTCTCTGTGATTTGACAGAATCTAATTCCGATCTCAAGGCGATGCCTGCACTGCACTCGGGGCAGAGGCGGGAGGGGACAAAGAGCTGGAAGTCACGGCACAGGCAGCAATAATATTAGGAGTCTGATCATCTTCACTTTGGGTTCCCGATATAAAAAGTGGTAATAAAACCTGATTTCTTGCTTTGCTCACATGGATATGGCTGAGGCAAGAATGTGCTTTTTTGATAAATGTACTACAAAAAAATATAACAACTCAGATTATTAGAGCCACTCTAAGAAACAGACAGCCCATAAGCTCCTTGAGTAGCCTTTTCACTGACATGAGGGACCAAATTCCCTTCCTTTAACAGTTTAATATTGTTTTTATTACTGTGTTGAAACATCTTTTTAAATTCATTTCCACTCTGTAGGAGATAAAAGGAAAAGCTGATATCTCTTCATACTTAATTCCGTAGTAATTTTGCAGCCTTTTATAAAACGATCGAGTATTTTTTGTGTGTTCTTATATATTTTGTTTTTAAGTCACATGTTTATGAACATAAAAAAGGGACAATGGCAATTTTATCTCTTTGGTGGTTTCAACTGATTGGGAACAGGAGGTGGAGTTGGAAGCATGGGCCAACTCTGGCGTTCATTGCCCCTGGCGGCGCACACACTTAAAACTTTCCCCCACCTGGGACTGGACAGGAAAAGCCAGAGGCAACCCCATTAAATCATGTGGCTGGACTGGGGAGACAGATGCCAGAGCCAGTGACCTGGTGCTAGGGGCTGGGCCCCTGGTAGGCTGACTTTTGCATTCATTCTCATGACCCCCTCCTCTCACTGAAAATACTTTCTAATGCATTTCCCAACTTCTAAAGACGTGGCTCCTTTCATAGAAAGAAATCCAGGAAAGCCTACAACCTCTCCAAATGAGCAGAATCAAATCTGCCTCTGTCAGTGCATCTGATTCACAGCTCTGCTCACAATTACCTGACAAACCACTTAACCCCGCCATGCTCCGGTTTCTTCTGTAACCCAGAAACACAGCAATGCACAAATCCACCTCATGGGATTGCTCTGAGCAGTAATTACACACACGCACACACGTTTAGGAAAGCACTTCAGCCGTACAAGATGCTCTAGCCATATTGGAAGGTAAAATCAGAATAACTGAATCAGCCTGCAGTTGTAGTGGGTCTGCTGTCTGCACAAGGCTGCTGGTATTAAACAGCAAGACTTCGAGCTGGTCTTCTCAGGTCTCTACCCTCGGGCTCCGCTGCTGACTTTTGATTCTTTCTTCCTCAACACTCATCCTTAAAACATTTTAAAGTGATGCACACTTCCTTGCAGGTCTGAGGAGGAGGGGGGAAATTCAAGAGATTTAATAAGTATAATTGAAAAAACAAATAACAGACAGGAGACATCCCCCAAATACTTGCTAATTCTATTCATGTAACTGTCAATTCAGCCCAAGAGAACAATCACAAGAAATTCCCTGATTTAAGGTATTTGCCTAGTAATAGTTACAAACATTTCTCTGGCTTTAGCCAGCAAGTGAAGAGCAGGAGGCTTTAGGGAATGCCTATAACTTTGTCGGGAATGATTTGTATGTGGCTTCTATACATTAGATTGTTGGGGTTATCTATGGACTACGGCAGGCAGAGTGTAGCCATAAACCTTCCAAGTAACCGTGACTTCGTAAGCCCCTCTGCTAACAAATATTTTCTGAACTGTTTTCCTTGACTCGCTGCCAATAAAATGGATGGAACGCTTTCAATTGTCTCTTTTTCTTTCTTGGTCATAGCTTCAGAACCCTAGCGCCGCTTTGATTCCCTTCAGTTGCAGCTATTGGTGGCCGGAATCAAGGGCCAGGCCCCCGAAAAGTTTCACAGAGGGGACATACGGAGGGCCAAATTGGACCCTCCGATGCACACCGTGTGTCTCTGAGACGTGTGGTAAGTGTCTGAGGTACTGGAAACGCTGCAGCCAAGACGGTACACGAGAGCCAACACGCCACTCACTGATTGGTGTTGCATCCTCGCACCAATCACGCTGCCCCGCATACCGCTCCAGCCGTTGCTCTCCTGGGCGCTATGCATTTTAATTGCATACGCTGCAATTAAGTTTTAGGGTTCAAAAGAAATGATTGTATTCATTGTGTTTCCCGGCCATTGTCTAGCAACTCTGCATTCTTCGACAAAAAATATTTTAAAACTTGAGTTGTAAAATAGGCGGAGTCTTAGGGGCTGTTTTTAAGCACCTTCCACTTGAACTGAAGGAAATACGTTACCACCAATGAGAAAGCAATAGTGGGGGTACGGTTGCTGCACAACTCTAAAGGGATCCCACTTACTCAGATCACAATGCAAACAGTGCCCCCTGGAGTTGTGCAATGAAGAATTCCTTCCGGGTCCCAGACACCTCTGAGGAAACCTTCCAAAAAGAAAAGTAACTCAAATAAATTAGAACTGTTCATCTAGAAGACACAGGCTCCAGTTCTTCTGCACTTAGGGTCTGACTTTTCTCACTGTAAACAAGGTTACATGAGATCATCTCTAGTATCAGCATCAGCTCTTAAACTCTCTAATTCTGAGTCAAGTCCAATTAATAAATAACAAGTGACAGAACTTATGCAAATGGCTCCCTCTTTCAAGCAGCAACTGTAACTAGCGTCCTGATAGTGAAAACAGGAAGAAATTCCACATAATTCCTAGTTGTTTTAAAGGAGGCCTTAGGCAAGAATTTAAATCCCTGGACTGCCTGACTAGTTTCTTTCACAACTAATGAAAACATTGCTTGAAAATGAAAGACAACATAGGATCATAGAGGAAAGGGACATTTCGTTGAACCAGCAGAGGCAGTATTTCAGCAGTGAGTTTAGGAGCTTTGTTTTTCCCAAGCTGAAAACATATTCTTTGAGCTAAATAATGAAGTGTGCTTTGAACCAAAGACAAACTAAGCAACACCCTTGATTTGGGGCTGCGTTAGAGATATGTATGTTTAGAAAATATGCTCCCTACAATGTTTTCTCAAACTATCTTTTGCCTTTCACCAGCCAAATTCTTTATTGAGCCTTACATTCTGCCGTTCGATTTATAAACACAGTAACTATGCTGAAGATAACTGGTTTTTCCCCCCCGACATTTCCCCTGTTGCTCTCCCCTCCCCTCATCCAAGATTTGCGTACTGCTTGGTGATTCCCCTGCATCCACATTGGCCTGTGGAAATGTGAGCCAAGCTTGGCTTCCTGATAGGAAACACCAGATTTATTACACACAAACAGACCTAGCAATCACTTTAAAGACTGTAATCCAAGTGGCCCAGTGATTGCTCATAAACCATGAGCTGTTGTTTTAGATATATAAGCAGAAGGGTGATTCTTAAAATTGTGTAGGTTATCCCAATTTCAAATATTAGGTACTGGACTGGCAATCTGATTCAGCCTGGGTACAGCCACGCAGTACTGAGCTCAGTTAGTTACATGACATTTTACAATTGAAATTAACAAAAATCATGATAGAAATTTAAACACAAGTTACAGAACTGAAAACACATAATACATACAATATTCTATACCTGGGAACATCTGAGATGGAAGGGAAGACACAGAACCCTGACTTTACAAAGGGAGTAACAGATACTTTTTCCTAAAAGGGGATGATCATACATTGTTTCAGTCTCTGGGGCTTTCTATCCAAGGCCAAACTTCACCTTGGGCAGCTTCTCTTGGGCATATTTATTTTCCCCAATGTCTGTGATTGGTACATGGAAGATGCGTTCCTCCTACCTTTGTTCTCATCTAGCCATTATCACATTGCACTGTAAACCGCATGAGGACCGATTCTTTTTCACTTTGGAGTCCCAAAGGCAGTTATATGGCAAGGCACAAATATTGGTTGAATTACTAAATAAAAGATGGAAGAGTTCTTTTATTTGTCTCTCCTTCATTAAGTACCTGTGAAACACCTTTATTAAGTACCTGTCGTAAGTCCTTCCGAGCATTTCGCAGTGCTTCATTAACATGTATGTAAACTATAGTGCAGTTTCAATTCAAGGACAACTTCTACAATAAGAAAAAAGCTGAGATGGACTTGAACTAGTTCCTCAGTCAGAAGTCCCTTCCATATTCCCTGTGACCGCCACAAGGAGAGATCTTCACAGCCTTGGCTGCTTCCCAGTTCCGCGTAGTTTTCAGCCAGCCCAGAGACCACCTCCCCAGCCAGAACCCACTTCATCCATGTGGGGCAATTTGATACTCTCGAGACGTCCGACTGAAACTAAACTTTGTCCCTTTAACCCTTTTGTAGGAATACACACACACACACACACACACACACACACACACACACACACATATATATATCTATCTTTACTTCTAGAACAAAAAATTATTAGCATTGTTCTCATGATTCTACAAAGGTATCTCACCTCCCCTGCCTCTACAGAGTTTTCTAAAAATATGTATCTGATCTCTTCACCTCAGCCTGAAAATGTCCCCAGATGCCTCCAGCATACAGTCCAGATTCACACTGTGACTTCCCAAAAGCGTGATGATCTAGCCTCTGCCTGTTCTCATGCCCTAGCACTCTCAGCAGTAACCCAGGAACTCCACCACTCCCAAATAAATCGGTAATACTGGACATTTCTAAATATGCATCTGTTTTCCTCTGCCTCTCCCAACTCCAGAAACTCATGTCTATCTGTCTGGCTGTCTGGCTATCTCTCTCTCTCTCTCACAGACACATGTACATACACACACTCTCCACCAGGCTAACTTCTATTCAACTTTTTAATTAGCTCAGGAACCATTCTTCCAAAAAGACTTACACATCCTCCTCACCCACCACGCCCTCCCGTAATCTGAGTGGGTGGTCCTCTTAGATAAAACCTGTACTGCCTTAACTCTCTTGTCTTCTTGCCCCTTCCCCAATGGTCTGTAAGTGTGGGAAGGCAGGGTCTGAGACTTAATGTCTTTGGATCCCTAGCAACCAAACTCATGCTTATTATTATGGACAAAACTCAATAAAAATTAATGAAATAAGGAGACAAATAGAGTCAATGCCTTTTTTTTATTTCCTTATACTTCCTCTCAAAAGAGTCTGCAAGGATTTCTTATTGAACCTATTAAGTCAATGCATAAAACCAAACAAAGCAACCAGGGACAAGCAGATCGCTTCCAAATGGGTTGGGACTGGGCTGGCTTTGGCAGGCTTGCTAGGGATAAGATTCTGAACTGGCACTGAGTAAATACGTACCTCCTTATACATGCTAATCACCTCGCCACCATCCCCCAAGCATCTCTCTTCTCTGGTCTCCTCTTTGGGGTATGTGTATTCTCACTGCTATTTTTCCTTGAGAGTACCATAGACAGTGGGATGGCTTTATCACAGGTGGGCACAGGTAACCAGGTTCTTGGTGATTGCAGACCAAGAATTGAACTGAACACAGAGAGAGTTTTAGCAGAAAGAGAGAGAGCAGATTTATTAGGCGATAATACACTCCACAGAGCATGGGAAGCTGGCCGACTCCAAGCAGAGATTGACCTCAGGGCTGGAGGGATTCTATTCTTATAGGGCAGATGTTTCCTGGCTAGTTTTGGTGGGCTTTTATTGTGCATGTACGAGAAGTTATATTACTTTAAAGCTACTGCGCAAGTGGTCTCCCATAATTTTCCTTGATTGGCCACTGGGGAAGGGGGTCCCACAATGCCAACTGACTTTAATGCTATTTTAACGAAGCAGGGGTCATGTAGCATCTTCTATGCAGGTGCATTCATGATTCACCATGATTCAGTGCTTTTCCAAAAAGCGGGTACAACAGGTCTTAGAACAGGGTCTCTGTCCTGTATCTCTGTCCTTTATCTTAGCCCTGGGGCACCTCTGGAGTTTCCCCCTTCCTGACTATCTCTTGTCTCAGTTTTGCTCGGGACTAAATTGCAAGAAGACGCAAGAAACAATGTGTGGAGCATATATCTCAACGTCTGTGTGGCTGTGACAGACAATATAAGAGCTGGGGAGACAGCCTGAGCATTATTCACTGACAACTGCTGAATGGCTCTTTATGAGCTATTCATTTGCTCTCATACTTGGGAGCTGTTATCACTCTAGAAAATTATCACTTTAGTTAGACATACCCAGAACATAACAGCCTCCTACATCCTGTAGGTGAGTAAAGTTGGCTTTTTGCATGAGTAGAGAGTGAGATGCTCAGCCTATTTTATGCAAGTTAAATGAGTACTATCATGTTACAAATGCCTCTGATTCACTCAAGTCAACAAAAATGTGTCAAGCAAATAATTTTGTGGCTGCAGGTGCTGTGGGTGAGGACATACTCCAAATACAAAGGCAAACAGATCCTTAGACTTCATTGTCAGTATAATTTTAGTATCATTTAATATATACTAATTAGTATTTATAATTTAGTATAACAGTATACTGTCCTTTAAAGACAGGTGTCCTAATAGAATGTTTTCTCTACCTTCTCCCAAGTACATTTATAAAATATTACAGTTTCTGATACCTTGATTTTGATATTCTGCTCTGTCAACTTTAAGTTACTTAAGAGCCAGATGTGGTTAAGTGAGTAAATGCTGGGTCACTTCTGTCAAAATCCTCAGCTCCCAGTTAAATGAGAGAGGAATTAGCTGTCTGGCCTATTTGCAAAACTCACATTAAAATTTCCACTGGGGACAAACCCTCATAATTTCTAAACTGAGCACTTTTAAATTGAATCTATAGATCTTCTTGGCATGGATGGATATCTGGCTTCATATCTAGCAATGCTTGCTGCAATGCCTCCTCATAAAATTAGGCAACTGTACAATCAATTAAACGTTTTCCCAGGCAGTGTGATGGCGCTCTCCTCGGATGCCACACTGTGTCTGATTTGTTTGGGGACTACTGTGCTTGACAAAGAGTGATAACAAACACTTGATAACTTTGCAAAGGAGATGGAAATCAACTCAGAGGAGCAGAACCCACTTGGCAACCAGAGAAACTACGTATTCCCTAAATGTGTTCCTCTCTGTGGCAGAAAAGTTTATGAAATTATTTGGGTAGCCCTGAACACAACTTCATTCCTGTCTCCAAAAGGCGCCACAATTAAAATGCAAATGCAAAATTAAGTGTTGTGATTAGTTAGTTCACTGTTAGTAAAGTTGTCACTGCCGGCTGAAATCTTTGTGTGTACCTTGTACCAATTAGGAAAGGAGATCAATGCGAATGAAAGGGGCCTTTTAGTTCCATTACTGTCTGACTACTTATTATTCTGAGTCATTACACCGAGGACACAAAATTTCAATACTTATTCTCAGACTTTGTTGGCGAATAACGACGTTGTGCTGACCTTGCCGAGCGGCTAATCTGGGCTCGGGGTTCTGCTTTGTGGTCTGTATTCCCTTGATGTACTGCGGCTGCTCGATGGCGCCCTGTAATTAGAGTGCATAAACTTTTCGCAGTTCATATTTTAACAAAGATGCTATCTTCCCTAAAGCAGGCTGTCTTCCTCAGAAGTAAATGACAACTTTGAAGCATCACTGATATTGGAACATAAAATACATGAGCAAATTTAATTAATCAGTTTAGATTTCACCTCTAAAATGGTTTTTAAAAGTAAAAAGATTCCTTTTGATCTCGGGTGTATTTTCTTAATGTTGCATAGGATTTATTTGTGTTTTTTCATTTGCTAATTTCACACACAAAAAATCTTTAAAATATCAGATATATTAGCTAAAGGCATGAGGTGTAAATTTTAGAAATTATCATATTTATTTATCCTTCTCAAGAAAGCACCCTTGGAACTGAATATACGTGGAAGTGTTGATACCTGTTCGGTGAGAAGTGCATGTAAAGTAGTAGATAATCTAATGTTTGTTGAATGTTTATTTATTGAATAGAAGCTAGATTTGTTAAAGATACCACATAAGCCCTCTGTACTGGAAAATGTGGTTGAAAAAAATTTTAGAAAAAAAGATAATAGATTATACTGTCAAAAACAATATTTACCTTTCACTGGGCATTTATCTCTTGAATCTTCGTGATAATCTATGAGCAGAACAGCCTGTTTTGCAACTGAGGACACTGATACTCTAAGAAGTGAGAGGATTGCCCTGGCTGGTGTGGCTCAGTGCACTGAGCACAGGCCTGCAAACCAAAGGGTCACCAGTTTGATTCCCAGTCAGGGCACATGCCTGGGTTGCGGGCCCGGTCCTCAGTAGGTGGCAATCAGGGGCAACCACACACTGATGTTTCCCCCCCTTCCTCCCTCCCTTCTCCTCTGTCTAAAAATAAATAAAATCTTAAAAAGAAGAAGAAGAAGAAGAAGGAGAAGAAGAAGGAGAGGGAGAAGGAGAAGGAGAAGGAGGAGAAGGAGAAGGAGGAGAAGGAGAAGTAGTAGTAGTGAGGGGACTCAGGCAAGGTCCTCGGGTATCAAATTCTGGATCAAGATCCGGACCCAAGCAATGTGGCTCCAGGGCCCCATGGGGACCCACAGTGTCTGAAGGGAAAATACTCCTTTCCCAGAAAAGATGGTTTCTCCCTGTGTATACTGGAAAGTTGGTGTCTTCAACTCACATATAACCAACATCTGCACTTGAGGGGGAGACATTTATTTCCAGAGTTTGATTTTCGATGCTAATGAACGTTAAATTCTCACTAAGATTTACATGAGAAAAATGCAGACCTCATGTGAATTAGAGGAATCCCGGGGAAATTAATTTGCTTCTGGAGCACTGTGTGGTAAATAGCAGACAGCTTTTCTTCTAAAATGCTTTGCATCTGTAAACAATACATTAAAAGGCAAGGCGAGAGACTGGGGATGGGTTTTTTTTTTCCAGGCTTACTTTTCACTGATGCTTAAAGCACTTCCAGTGAATAAGTGGATACATTTCTGATGGATTTTATGATGATGTAACATATTCACAACAGTGTCACAGTGTCCTCTCTGTCACCGGACGGGCACGAGAGTGCAACCTAAGCCTTTCTTTAGACGATGTGTGAGAAGAAGCCGAGAAAGCCCCCATCTATGTAGTTGACTCCCTTTTACCCCCAAATGTCCTTAAATTTGGCTTTTCCACTTCCATCACCCCCCTCCCCCACCCCTCCCCACCCCCACAACACACTGGTTAGAGGATAATACTTGGAAGGGATAAAAATCACAAGAGACTGGTACTTTGGCTACTAAAATTCAGGGTGTTTTACTTATACAAACTTCAAAAACACCTGGCTCAACGCAGCAGGGTGCTCTGCAAGATGACACCCAGGCTGGGATGGCGAGCAGCACACCCTGTGTTCTGTCATCCCCCATCCAGGTCGTTTGGGTCCTTACGGAGCTTATCTTGGTGCCACCCCAACAGGAAGACAAGCAGACACACCAACCAGCCTGTCCCCTCTTTGACTTCTCCTTGTCCGTGGCTCTGAGTGGCATTCAGCCGTCGCCCTGCCAGGCCGAACCACGCGGACCTGCGCCCGTCTGCCCCTCAGAGAGCTCCTTATCCCATCCGCGTTAGAGCTGCCTCATCGCTCCGTGTGGTCTTGGTTCATTGATTTAGCGTGCTCCCGGGCACAGAATAGGAACTCAAACAACATCTGTCAAAGAAATGTTTGAATAAACTTGCAATTTATAATGAAAGATGAGCTTGGGGAGGATTTTCTGGGTAGCGCGTGGATGACAAAGGCAGTGTGCACAGTGGTGAAGAGCTTGCGCCTAGGAGGAGGGCGGCCTCCGTTTTCCTCCCTGGCTCTGCCACACAGCAGCAAGGGCACCGAGCTAGTCGCTCAACCCCACCAAACCTTGCTTTCCCCCTCTCCAAAAATGGGACGATTAGCTTAGGCCATGCTCAGCTCTGTGTGTGACGCCAGGCAAATACAAAATAATAGCACTTTTAATTTTTAAATTTTGGGGGGGTGGTAAGCAGTTAATGCATTTGTAATTATAATGTGGAGGTTTTAATGTGTCACTAAATCTGATACATTCTAGTTAAATTTTAGAGTAGTGTTAGAGTTCTGGGGAAATGTAAACACTGTTTATTCTTTATATTTTTCCCGCCTGAATTAAAAGTGTTAAATTTGAAATAATAATAAGCAACCACCAGAAGGGAATTCAGCTGCTAAAGCATTGCATAGTCATTTTGCTCAGGTGGGAGAGGTCTTGAGTCATGGGACGGGGTTGGTTGGCTCCCTGAGTAAACGTAATGCCAATGAGAGCCTGCCTGGCATTAATGGCTTCCCTCAGTTTAGGTGGCTCTTACAGGGGCATCATTAACAGAGTCCATTCAGCTTGTTCTTAGGTGCAGTGTGGTTAAATTTGGGGAAAACAAGCTGTGACCACTGGGGACGATTTACATCTGATTCATTTATACACAACCCACCAAGCTGCCAGGCAGCTTGCAAAATTGCATAAACACCTCCCAAACCGACCAGGACTGTGGTCCCCCTCTGGTGTCCGATACCAGCAGCTGGTATGCCTTGTCTGGAGACCAGCACTGCCAATTACCTTCCTGTCTTCCATGCTTGTGGCATTGGTGAGCAATCACTGCTGCTGACAGTGGTCCTAGCACAGAAGTGGGAGCAAAGTTGAAGTGACTGAAAACTTCTTCTGTGCTGCCTGGCTCCGATCAACCCTGACATTGTTCAGAAACATGCAGTTAATGCAAGATGCAGATCGCTGGTGTTAGAGCTGCCAGGGCAGACAGAGTCCCATTTTTAGCTAGTGTCCACAGGCAGGTGACAGGGGTGCCCTAGGCAAGTGAACATCGCTGCAGGCACCAGTCAAGACAAGCTCCCTGCGTCTTAAATCCCCAAGTATGCCTCACCTATGCCCTTTCCAATCTTTCAACCTCCATACTCTGACTTTGCCACTCCAGGAATGGATGTATCCTAGGCATGATTACAGCTAATGGCTGTACAATTTTCATGCACTTTCATCTAAGACATACTTATATAAACCTCCCCATTACTGAAATGTCTGCACGATTTAGAAACAATGTGCCAACTTCAGGTTCATTCACTCAGCAAACATTTATTGCACACCCACCCTGCGTTAGGTTGTCATTGTATCACCCCGATGCTTTTCCTTGGCAAGTTTCTGACAAATTCTCAGGGAAGAATCTAAACTGCACTCATAAAAGGACTTGCACCTGGAAGAATGTCATGCTCAGTTTGCACTGGTCTTTCTGGCAGATATTTAGTAGCCACAGCGACCTCCTGACAGCAGCTCTTTTAGGTTGATACAAAAAGTTGCCTTCCAAACTAGAATTCCAGAGACCCCTCGCGTTCAAATACAGTCCCCTACCTTTCCTCCAGAATTCTTAAAAAGGTTGAATAGGGCTGATCTCTTTCAGATGTGTGCAAACGGAACTTTCAACCTAGCCAGACTTGTATTCATTCTTGAGGCCTCTCGATTCTCTGGGGAGGGTTTGCCTTTAAATGCATTTGCTTTAACTACATTAAACCTACCTAAACTAACAGTAATTTCTTATGGATGTGGTTCAACTTAAATAGTAAGTATAAAGGAAAAGCTAATTCTATTTTGCAACTTTAAAAATGTTAATCAGGCTAACCTACTGAGTATCTTCAGGCCATTCCCTTCGCATTTTATAAACAGGGTTTTTTGAAGATTGTTATCAACTATAATAGTCAACAAAAAGTATTTGTCCTACCCAGAGCACTTTTCAGAAATGCAAACTTGCTCCCAGACAATTTATGGATTAGTTATCCTCTAGCTGAATATGCTGACCAAAGAAAGCAAGAGAAATAAAAGACAGAGAGAAAAATGAAAATGGTTGCCAAGGTCTTTCAGTTTAATTGAATAAACAAGGGGATTCTAAATAGTGTCCTACGTGCTCTCTCAAAGCCAAACCTGTTTGGCTGGTTCTAAAGTGCTAAGTGGCTCCTACAGGGCATCAAGAAGTCCTGGCTTTGGGCCAGATCTGCCAAATGGCTTCACTTTCCCTGTGCTAATGGGTAAGGGGAAAACCTGGAGTCTTTGCGGTGTGCCCAGAAGTGTGATTCCTTGCCGATATCGTGGTGATGGAACTGAGAAGTATGTAGTGGTGCTCAGGAAATTCCAGGGTTAATTTCTCTCTTACTGTTTTAGTGGGCAATCCTGCAACCCTATGAGGGTAAAAATACAGGTGTAATATGGCTACCCCTGCCTAAAAGTGAGGCTTTAAGATGTAGAAAGATCAAACAGCCAAAAGACACTGAAACCAAACTAGAACACCTGGCTTGTGATTCCAGGCCTTTGTTCTGTGCTTGTCAAAGGGAACAAGGGGACTCCAGACCTGGACAACCAAAGTCTAGAATTCCAAATAATCTGGTGCATGTATTGTATGGGCATAGAAGTAGAGCTCAGGGTTGCTGAGCCATTTTCTAGCCAGAATCCACGGCTGTGAGAAAACCCGGTATGTAAAGCCTCAAGGAGACAGTAGCTGGCCACTGGCAAGCAGCCATTTGGAGCTCCTGACGCAAAATGACCAACACAGCCCCTCTGTGACTTGGACAGTCCTTAAGCCTGGTGGTCTTCCAGAAAACTCCCCATCCAGCTGGCCCAGGACATGCCAGTGTAAAACTGGTGCACTTGATGCTTCCTGGTATTGCACTCCATCTTCATGGTAGGATGAAGACTCTCAAGCCAAGACTTGGTAACCAAACAGGTGCTTGAATGATGGTGAATGGTGCATGGGATTTGGAATTGACCTTGGGCAATTCTCTTAAACTCTCTGAGTTCCATTTAAAAAAAAAAATCTATCATGGGGAACACTGCTATCTTTTCAGATTTGCTGAGATTACAAAAGGTAAATGGATTAATCTCATATTCTGCTATGGATTATGCACTAGTCGATGCCCTTTAGAAACCTACAAGGTGAGTATTATAGAGAAAAACTACAGCATAGAGGATTTAAGTAATTGGCCAAGGATATATAGCTAGTAAGTAGCAAAAATGAGATTGGAACCCAGGCTCCCAAGGTTGTCACAATGCTGCTCCCCAACTGTCCTGAATTTTCACATACTCCATCCCACTTAAACTGCAGAGTCTTTTATGTTGGTTCACTTGGAGAGCAGGGCCTAAAATGCCCAGTCTCCAGGAATCGATTGCTAACTGCTTCTTCTAATAATTATAGGATAACTGCTGTGAAGAGTCCATGATGCTATAGAACTTTGACTGTTTTACTCTTGCTTTTCTCTTCTATTTCATGATTCCTCTCAGTCGTTCTGGAAAGTTGAATTAGAAATAGTTAGAAAGGTATTTGTAGAGATTACTTAAATGGAAAAAGAGTCCACTGGGTACCGTAGCAGCACCGGCGTGCACTGCGCCCGTGTCCACTCGCACCGTGAGAGCCACTGCCGTGAGCTGCTCACCTCTACGTAGCCCCGCTGCGGGCACACTGCCGAGCCATCCCAGCCAAGTCATTGTGGAGAATGCAGAATGGGCCATGGCGGTTGCCACTCGGGTTAATGAGATAAATTACTTTTAACCAAGTGTTTCAGTAGCTCGAGATCACTGTGTGAAGTAAGTCATCATTTTGCTCAAGACACAAAAGGTATCTGTGATACCAAGTCTAAAAAATATACAGCATCTTAACACGAAACAAAATGTTTTGTAAAACGTGATGTTTCTGAGGTTTCAGAGCTGACAGAAACCTAATGAAAGGCATTGATGTCTCTCCTGAAAATAAATTTCTCTGTGTTAATTTTATAAAGTGTTTTATTGATTTCAATCAAATTTAAAAAGCGATCTAAAAACACTTTCCTGATGGAACTAACAAGGAAATCAAGAAATTCCACAGACATTCGTGATGACCATGTTCCAAGAATCTCTAACCACAGAGACAACCGTGATAGCCCGATGGTTATCGATCCTCGCCTGGAGGGAATGCCTGAGTTTCCTTACTCCCACACCCTAAAGGCAAAAAAATCCATGAAATTATTTAATATTTCAGCGTCAACTGACTTAATTTTTTATGTTGGATCTAACAAAAATAACTGTGGGGTGTTCACCAAAAACTAACTTCCTTCCTTCCCGAAAGGCTGTATTATATCCACTTTCCTATTACCTCCATCTACATCTCTGCTCATTAACTCCAGGGTTTGACTTGCACCCCCCTGCTACAGCATAAATATTAGCATGCTTGGGTTTGAGTGGGGGCAGTCATTTGTATAAACGAGGGGAGGGTAACAACCCTAGCATAGATCTAGGAAATTAACTGCCCCTAAATCTGTCTCGTGAGCTGAGCCTGGAAGATTTCTGCTTCCTCCTCAGGTTGAATCTTTGATTTCCTCTGATGCTTAAGCCCATTTACTAAGCAGTGAGAAAGAATTGCTGTGGCATTTGGCACAAAGCTGCCAAGATGCACGAAACTTCAGTTTGATTACCATATGTTCATTGTGTTAATTTTCTTTCAACCAAATGCTCCCTGGATCTTGTTTGCTGTCTCTTTTAGCTTCTGCTGGATTCTCCTGAATTCTGATGTTTTTCTTCCTTGCTCACTAATGCGCTAGTGGGGAGTGTGCAAAAGCTCTGTTTTGTTCTCGAAATGGCCACGGTAGGAGTAATATTGCACTTCAGTGCGGCACTTGTCCTCATTGCCAGTGTCTGTTAGTTTCACAAAAATGAAGTGTAATGTCCACAGGCAGGCCAAGTAATTATTGCAAATATCAGATTTTTAACAACAGAAACTTGCATGCATTGTTCATGAACCTTTTCGTATGATCTCTGTTACAATGTTTGCATATTTGAAATCCATGCCATTCTGCCATCCCTGAAGTTCCACTCTTAACAAACATGGTTTTTAGCAAACACTGACAACACTGAATGTCACAAACGTGCAAGTGTTGGTACAGCTGTCATGTTCGTGTGACTCTACGCCCAAACCAAGTGTCACAGGGGGAATCCCAAGGAGGATGGGAATTTAATACCAGAGGCAAACCTACTTTCACGAGTTCTCTTAAATAAGCACTACATCATTTACTGAACTTCTACACACTGTGCTAAATGCCTTTGTGGTCACCAAAGTCCAGCATGAAAATGCTCTTGTGCATAAACTCTCTTCTGCCAGATTCCACAACAGAGATACAAAGCACAGTGCAGGAAAGGCCCTGAGGGGAGGACAGTCAGCTCGAATGGGTGGCATTGTGTGAATCAGGTTCTGAAGATCCCCTTGAGTACCACCATATATCCAGCAATGAGCAAAGGGCTTGAGTAAATTCTAAGAAAACAAATAGAACACTTGGAGTTATATCCCACATTTTTTAGTTTACACCCTCTTAAAATCTTTGAATCAATCCTAGAACTAAAGCAAGGATACTTAGAAGCCAGAATAGAATAGAACAGATAGGTATAATTGTACACAGCCTGCCACAGGCTGGGAAACATTTCACACATACAGTCTGGGGCAAGGTCAACTTTACTAGGGCTGAAAGCATAAGGAATATTCAAACTCTTTTCACCAAGTGCACTGTGATTGTTAGCATCTGTGTTTCTTGTGCTCATTAAAAATAAATGTCCCAATTAATTTTTTAATGATAAATACTGGCCTCAACATGAAAGGTACTAGGGTATATATAAGAGATGGAGCAGCACTTACTAAATAAAGACCATCACAGAGCAAAATGCAGCAAAATTCTATCCAGCTCTCTTCTCCAGTAACAGGACTCAATCATTAAAGTGGTCTAGGTGCATTCATGTACCAGAAAGTACAGGGATCCCATGGGAAGCCATAAGTGAAAGCTCATTCTCCAAGCCCCCGGGTTTCAGTGGAGAACAGTCTTGCCAAGACCTCATTAGTTCTCAGCTTAATATGACCATTCTCCCATACTAATAGCTGGAAGCCAATCATTTTCCTGGAAAAGTGCATTGCATGGTATACAGTAGGCACTAAGCAGAGCTTGTTGGGTAAATCCATAAACACATACCTTTTCTCTTCTGTACGCATGAGAGTTTTTATTCCTTCTGCCAGCTTTTCCCCCTTGATTTAGGTTTTATACTGAGTTGCACCCATTAATGTAAATTTTGCTTTCTCCACCTGTCTTCTCAATTTTGAGGCAATGCTGATGTAATTCTAGGGTTGTCATTAAGTCTACAAAATTCTTATGACTCATGGCTGTTTTCTCGCCTGGGGATCTTCACCCGTAGCACAACTAGCAGAACAATTAGTCACCCATACTACTCGGAACTCTTGTTAGTTCTGCTGCGCCACGTGACCCCCTGTCTCTCTTCGTGTCATGTGTAACTGCTTGACAACACAAGAGGTACAATTTACAGCTTCAAACATTTGCACAATTAAAAAAATATGTGGATATTCTCTAGGATCTGCATGAGCTTTTTTTTTAAAAAAACTGCATGTTCACAGAGATAATGTACTTTTGATTTCTGAAAAATGAACAGTACAAGCCAGGACTTACAATTTATAAATAAATTTCCATGTTTCCCCTGCAGGATATAAACACTTAAAAAACACTGGCTGCAAATTCACATCCATTGGATTTGTGAATCCAGTGAATGATGGTACTGTTCTAAGAATATTCAGAATGCTCGATTTTTTTTTTAGTACATAAAGCAGCTAAGGGTAGACCACAGACCCTTTGGTCAAATCCAACCAAGCTGTTAACTCAGACAATTTGTCGAGTGGCCATTGTGATAAGTATTTTAATCTTCTGTGTTTAGGCTTGTTGGTCTTCTATATTTGCATCAAATCCTTACCCCTCCAGAGATTCTTTTTAAGAGCACTAATAACAGCATTAGTAATCAATATGCAGTTTGAAATTCTTCTCAAATCCATTGGGAAATTCTGCTTATGTCTAAACTTACCCATCTGCTTCAGTATTATCTACAAATTGACTCAAGATTACAGCTTCTGCAACAAATCACCACAAGCTTACTGGCTTAAAACTACACAGATATATTCTTTCAGAGTTATGCAGGTCAGAAGTCTAAAACGCAGGAGTAGGCTGGGCTGCTACATTCCTTCAAGGCGCTTCAGGGAAGAATCAATTTCCTTGTATTTCCAAGCTTCTAAAGGCCACTGCAATTGCTTGCTTCCTGACCCCTTTCCCTCATCACTCCAATCTCTTGCTTTCTTCATCACATTTCCTACTACTGACTCTTATCCTCCTGCCTCCCTCTTAGAAAGAACTCTTGTGATTACATTGGACTCCCTGGATAATCCACAATAGCCTCCCCATCTCATTCTCTTTCACTTAATCACACGTGCACACTCTCTCTGACCACATAAGGTTAACATATTCACTGGCTCCAGGGACTAGGAGATAAACAGCCCAGGGACGCCAGAGGCAGCACACAGCAGGTAGGTATACCAAAGAGGACACAAATATAGCAGCGCCATTTATTTAGGACAGTATTTCCCCTCGAAACCAATGAAGAATCATGGAGGAAAGTAAGCAATCAGGAGAACATTGCTATGCAACTGCAAACAGACTGTATTAAGAAGTTGGCCTAACCGTCGAGTTACAAAAATTGAGATCTGAGTAGCATTAAAGGGTGTGTTCTTGGATCTTCCTTCCTGATTCCTAAGCATAGCATCCTCGATGCCTTTATTAATGCCCCATCTTGATGCCTCTGCTAAGTACGGCTCAGAGACAAACACTGAGTTGTAGCAAAGACTTGACTTCCTAACATCTTGCACGGTCACTCTACAAACTTCCTAATGCAGAGAGGAGACAAACTCAGAGGTGTTTAAAAAGTGCCTAGCTCAGTGTTTGGAACCAACTTTCTGGCTTGAAAGATTTTGGCTTGGAAATCTGCATATGAAATGCAAATGCTGCACAAATCCTCTTTATTGCTCAAATGCTCCAGAAAGTACAATCCCTAGCGCTATGCAGTGCCATTTGGAATGAAAATGAGCATCATATGAAAACTTGGGTGTATGTAAAGGTCAGTGGAATTTCAACCAGATGCTTTGCTTCCCCACCTCGGTGTTGGCAGTAGGAGTGGCTTATAAATTTCACCTTGGGGAAATAAGTGTAAATATTTTTAATAACATTTTCCATTTCAACCTTGGCTCTTTAAAGTTCAAAATACAGTCTCACATTCATTTTTTTGCTAATGTATTCAACCAACATTTATAACATAAGTACAATATTTTTAAATATCTAAAATTAAACTCATCACTCTCCACCCTCCACATACCATCACCAGTCCCTCCCTCTGCCCCAAACCCTCCCCTCTCTGTCCGTCTCAGTGAGTGGCCCACCTGTGTCACCTCGGCCAGAAACCAGGAACAAGCTATGGGCTTCTCCCTCTGCTTTATCCACCACCTCCAATGTGAGGCCATGTATGAAATGAGAATTGTCCTGTGCAGACTCACATCCCTCACATAGACAACCATAATGATGTTGCCACTCACACCCTTGTCTCTCATTCTGCACACCTCTGTTTATAGTCTTCCACGTTCTTGACAGAGCGAGACTTCAGGAATGTTAATAGCATGTCACTTCCCTACTTTAAACTTTTCAATGCCTCCTCATTTTAAGTTAAAATCCAAACATCTCATTTTGGTACAAAAGGCCTTTCACTATCTTCTGCTAGCCCTCTCCCTGGCATCGTCTACCCCATTCCTCAAACCTGGGATTCAGCTGTGGAACCTCCTCTTTCTGTCCAGCATCACAAGAAAAATTACCCGGACAGCTCCTGCTATTTAAGATTTTACAATATCTTAGAATGGATAAAACTGTGTGTGTATTTGTGTGTGTGTGTGTGTGTGTATGTGTATGTACAGTTTTTCATATATATACACATAGAAATGGTGTCATAAGGAAGGGAAAAAGTGCTTTGAGTTTTGAAAGTTAAAGAAAGAACATTTGGGGAGATCGGTGTAGGATTCAAAACATACTTCAAGTATAAAGTTTACAAATGGTTATAAAGAAAATAAAGGGCATTTAGGAAAATAAAGAAGATCATTCTGACATTACTAGATTGTATAAATCTCCTCATTCGCATTGAAAGAACTGTAGGTTTCATAAGGAAGCCCCCTGGGTGGGCGGTTTCATTGTCTGAGCAGCCCAAACCCCCATTGGATGGGTGACCAGGGAAAGGAACAGAATAGTCAATAGTTTAGGTGGGTTACTTGTAAAACATAAACAAAGAGACTGTGCAGTGGGGAGGAACAGTCCTTTTTTGGACAAGCAGCCACTGTTGCTGGCAGTGTAATATTTCTCATTTCTTTTCATGACTATGACTGACCCCCATTTCCTTCCAAGCCATCAGTTCTCATTGATTTTCATTGACTTCCCTTTTCAACCCAGACCCTGTGGTTCATTAATTCACCCTCTTTCTCTCCAATCCCACTCGTGTAGCAAAACCCCAAACCTACCTCAGTCTAAATGTCTGCCTCCTTCAATACCAGCCCTAGGCTGTTGGAGACAGCTACACAAACACTCAGCTGCATGTGACAACAAACTCCAGGGCTTCTCTCCCGGCCAAGCTTTCCGCCACCCGTTCCAACCGCAAGTGCTGGCTCTCTTACCATGTGCACTTACTCCCCCTCCCTCTCAGGAGATCACTTTATTCCTCCACAGCAAAAGGAGATGGCATCACTTTTAACCCCCATCCTTGCCAACATCAAGAAACGTGTGTGTCCTTATGTTTGTAGCTTCCTTATCCTGGTATGGCAAGGGCATTTTCTTTCTGGTTAAAAGCAGATTCCGATGTAGTAAATCTGGGTGGCGCGTGGCACAGCTCATTTCCAACAAGCTCCGTAGTGGTGCCAAGGCTGCTGGCCCTGAGATCATGGCACTTTCAGTCATGAAGTGCCATGAAGATCCTAGACCTCATTCAGTGCACAAAATACCCAGAACTCTCTCTTTTCTAAACCTGCGATCCTTCCTTCACCATGGGTTCCATCCTCTTAGCCAATAGCTGGGGACATCTCTCTGACCTTAAAGAGGAGAACAAGGGCCTCGAAGTTGAAGGACTACATTCTAGCCCAGTAACCATTCTCGTCATTCAGCCCCAGAGCTCATCTTCTCTTCAAAACAAGGCTTCTTTTCTCTCTTTTTTTATTTTTCTAACACAGTTTGCATTCAATATTAATTTGTATCCGTTTCAGATGTACAGTATAGTGGCTGAATAGTCATGTACTTTGCAAAGTGCTCCCCCGATATTTCCAGTACCCACCTGGAACTGCACATAATTATAGTATTACTGATTATACTGCCTATGATGTACTTTACGTCCCTGGGACTATTTTGTGCTTCTCCATCCCTTCGCCCTTCTCACCCAGTCCCCCAGCCTCCCTCTCCTCTAGCAACCATCAGTGTGTTCTCTGTACCTGTGAGTCTAACACAAGGTTTCTTGAATGTGTAGCTTATGTTTTTCTTTCCACACACCACTTGAAACCCACTGAAGTCAAGCTTCATCCCCGCCATGACAAGAAAGTTGCTTTTGCCTTTCACCTGCTGGATACGAAACTCAATGGATATGCTCCGCTATGTATTCCATACCCTGCAGCATCTGGCTCCTTACTGAAATCTTCTCCATTGACTTCTGTCGCATCTTACTCCCATCTCCACATCCCACTTATTTACAACCGCCTTTCCAGGGGTCCGTTCCTCTGCTCATGATTTAAATGTTAGTTCCTTAGGGGTCCATCCACAGTAACCTTCCCATTGTTTATTTTCTCTTTTCCTAGGAAGCCACTTTCATGGATCCAATAACCACCTATACCCAGAAGACTTCTAAATTGATGCTTCCTGTGCAGATATCTCCCTTGAGGTCTCAACTGTTCTAACTACATAGTTTAAGCTTTCCACTGGTTACAAGCCAAAGGCATTTAAAACTCACTCTGGACCTTTCCCTAAACTTGCCTATCCTATATTTCTCCTCTCCATGAAAGAAACTACCTGCCGCCCATTACAAAGCAAGACATACAGACATCACTTTATTTTCTCCCCCTTTCCAAACCACTTACATCAACTCTAGTCCCTTTCACATTACCCAGCTTGTCCCCTCTTCTCCATTCCTACTGCCACTATTTCTATGTGGGCCTTTCCCATTTATTTTCTGGAGCAATTACTATTCTTGCTCCCTCCAGGCTGAGGGCCTTCCCACCCCACACAGAAGCCAGTAGTGATCTGGCTAAAGCACAGATATGACTGTACCACTCCCATCATTTAAAAGCCTTTAATTCCTCCCCACCAAATGCTATAACAGTCAAGTTGATTCTATTTAGTATAACTGATAAGGTCTTTCGGAACCTGGCCACTGCCCCTCCTCCACTTCCAGCTTCAGCTCCCTATACTCCTCTTGGGACCCTAAGGTCCAGCCACATAAAATTCCTTATATTTTTTCCAGCGGGCCATAATCCCTCCTTTGCTCATGCCACTAACTTTCCATGTACCACTGTCTCCAAAACAGTTCCTGTTCACCCCGCAAGATCTACTCAGTTCTCAAGTGTTTCAGCAAGGTTTCCTCCTCTCAGTTTTGATCAGATCACCTCCTACAATCTCCTATCAAATCCTATTTCTGACTTTGGACTTGCCTCTTTCTGCCAGAGGATAAGCCCACTGAGAGCTGAAAATATGTCTTCTGATCACGATATTCCTGGTGATTTGCACAGTCTCTGGTACATAGGAAGTCTTCGATAAATGCTTTAAAATAAATGAATAAATAAGTTATGCTTAATAATTGACATCTGTCTACTGGCAATTCCTGGGAAGGCAGCAGATTTTGGGAATATCTTTGAGATAAGAGTGGCAGTATTTGCACCTAAGAAGAATTACCCTGCTCTCCCTTTTCTTCGCCCTGCCCACCTCTAGGTGTTTCCTCTAATTTTAAGGAAAAATCACTTGCCACAGGCAAGAATAAACTCCAGATTTCCAGACTCCCACGGGACTAGACCCTAGTCTATAATTGTACTTTATTTACTTGCTTGTTAATGCATGAAACTATTTTCCTATTTTCAGAGATCTCAATGTCATATTTCCACCATATAAAACTTCAATCTGAATGACCATATAAAAATGTATTCCCAGAAACGAAATAGCACCTCTGAGTGTCTCAGCACATCAGCAATGCAGAAAGTCCCTTTTAAAGTTCCGTCTTGGAGGCTGTTTATTCTACAGCAATTCAAGCTTGGGCCAAGCCAATTGTTTTCCTGGTTTAAATTGCATCAAGGACCTCAAGGAAAAGAACGTAAACAGTTGGCAAATTTACAGCCTTTAAGTAAAATGGCCTTAACTTGAGGGGATTCCCTTAATATTGCTTGTTATCATTTTTTTCTCATTTTAGAACTCTCCCGTTTCATAGGAATTCAGAACATGAGGTGTCACACACAGGATCTGCTGCCAGCTAAAGTTCACACACACACACACACACACACACACACACACACCACATCTTTTTGAAGTAAATTCCTTATGTATTAGGTACCACAGCCAAAGGACTGAACAGGAACAGAATGAGAAAATTGAGATAATATTGATTATTTTTCATCAACACTTTAATTCTTTCCATAAAACTAGCCTACCGTAGTCTTAGGCCAGGAATCCATACCAGGAGGACTTCCAGTAAATAAAAAAAAATCGTCTTCAAACTCAAGGACTCATTTCCAAACTCAAGGACTTCACTTCCCTTGTTCTCCTGTTTCACTCCTCAGTCGACACTTTCAACGACTCTCTTGTTAGTATCTCCCATCCCTTTGCTCCTGTCACTCCATGCCTGCCAAACCCCCCAAGCTAATGCTTGCAGAGCATATATCATATGCTAACTGTTCTCAGAACTGTCCTGTGTATTAACTCTATTAATAATCCCAACAATCATGTTGGGTGGGTACTCTTATTGTTCCCGGTTTACATGTGAGGAGCTGGAGATGGAGAGAATACGTGACTTGCCTGAGGTCACACTGCTATGAAGTGATGACTTCCTTGGCATTCATAATATTGCTGAGCTCCAATGGGAAGGATCACACGTGAAGTCAAATTGGCACTGCCACAAACTATAGTCACCATCCTCACCTAGATCTTTACCCTGTTCAACCATTTTATTGTGTTTCCCCAGTCATCTGTCTTTTTTGTTCTCTTGAATGACTTCATCTTCTCCCTTCACTCTCAGCCTATTAGTGCCCCTCCTTCTTCCCAGAGATACTAGAATTATCAGGCAAAAACCCCTGTAGCTTCTTATTGTCTATTACAATAAAGAATGTTCCCCATCTTCTATCTTAGAACACAGATTTCCAGTGTTTTGCTTTCTCAGGGACTCCATTCTCTCTGTTGTTCCTCCCCACCCAGCCTTTTTATAGTCAACCTCTCTTTCCCCAGTCTTTCCCACCAGCACTCAAACACATTCATCTCTCTCCCATCCTAAATTTCCTCCCTCGGCCCTGGTGTTGCACAGCTACTAACCGGGCTTTCTTCGTGTCAACATCCTCTTCCCACCCACCCATTCTTCCACCTTCTTTAACCTTGCTCTTGGGACTCATCAATAAACTTATCTCAGCCCACACCTCATAGGCCATCTCAGCTTCATTGGACATTGCTGTGACTGCTCCTACCCAAAATGTTTCCTTTGCTTGGCTTCTCTGATACCATGCACTGCTGTTTTTCCTCTTTCCTCTTCGGGGACATCCTTTTAGTCACCTTAGTTGGCTCCAACTCTGCTATCTGCTGTCCTAGGCCCTCTTTCTTTCTGCACTGCACCAAATGCTCAGGGCAACCTCATCCACTCTGCCAGCTTCGGTCACCATTCACTGGGCAGGGACTCCCAACTCTTTCTCTGCACTCAGTCAATTCTGTTCCTCTATTCAGCTCCACTTAGATGATTCATGGTTGCACAAATCCAACATTTCTAACATCAGCCTCAGACTCTTTCCCCCAAATCCTGCTGCATAATCAAGTGTCCTGTATACTTGCTCAAATCAGAAACTTGATGGGCATCTTCTTATTCCACACATCCCGTGTACCACCAGCTCACACTGACTCTATCTCCCGAACAGTGTTCACATCCATGCACTTCTCTCTATTCCCACGGCCACCACCCTAGACTAGTCCAGCATTTTCTTTGCCTGGACTAAGGCAAGAATCGATTGAATTGGTCAGCTTTCTACAACACAGCCCTCACCTATGATTCAACTCATTATCTACAGTAAAGCCTGTGTAATCTGTTTAAAAAGTAAATCTGGTGATGTCATGGTTTCATTTGCTCTTTAGATGGAATCCAAAATCTCAAATACATTTTTTAAAGATTTTATTTATTTTCTAGAGAAAGGGGAAAGGAGGGAGATAGAGAGGGAGAGAAACATCCATGTGTGAGAGAAACATCAAAGTGTAAGAGAAACATCGATCGGTTGTTGCTTCTGGGAATCGAACTGGCGACCTTTTGGTTCACAGGCCAGTGCTCAGCCCACTGAACCACACCAGCCAGAGCCCAAATAGAGTTTTAACAAAGCACCAAGCACTAGCTTCTACTTATGTCCACATACTTTTATTTTGATCCCCCTTCCACTGGCTCTCTACTCTGCAGTATCTCAAATGCTGCCCTACGCCCCAAGCTGTAACTACATGTAGGAACAGCTCCCATGTGGCTTCTTTGCCCCGTCCCTCCCATTATCACCCATCACTTTCTCAAGGTGACCTTCTGTGACTTCTAATCTAGATTAACTCTCCTTAATATGTGTGTGATTTATCTTATTTTTCATAAATTTTTATCCCATTATTTTTTATATTGATATTGACTCGTGCCGTATCCACACAGGAAGGAAATGTGACAGTCTGCTCAACATTACATTTGTAGACTAAAAATATTTCTAGACTAGATTTATTCACAGTTTGTGGACTATTTTTACTAACTTTGTCATCAATTCTATGTCATAGTTATTAGCTATCTATAGGCATTGTTAGATAGACATTAAAGAAAACATCATTTTGTTACTTAATTTACCCATGGCATGTCTAATAATACAGGGTGAGGCAAAAATAAGTTTATACTTTCGAGTATGTGAAACACAGAGTTCATTCTTGTATTGTTATTTATCAATTTATTGTGTTATTTTTCATATGAACAACTACAAACCTCCTTTTGCCCCACCCTGTACATTACTATGAAAATCCTGGAAATGTCAGTAAGGCAGCTTTGGTCAAATGTTTCGAAAATAAAATAAAATGTTCCAATACTAAAACAATGAAATCATCTTCCCATCATCTTTTTTTTCTAGTTGCAAAACATTTTGTGGTTTTGAGTATAGAGAATAAAATTAAAAAGTTTCCTGGTCCACCTCCATTATGAAACGTGTTATGAGTGCGGTGGTGGGCATGCTGCCTACTCTGCTGACGAGCGTACCTCACACCCCGGCCCCTCTCCCCCAGGGAGGATGTCCATTTTATTCCAGTGTGTTCAATCAGGCATATCATTTTAAGGAAATAAAATACATTGGTAACTTTTGCATCCATGATAGGCAGTTTTCAAAGATGATACTGAATTAGTTTCAGAAGTAGAAAACTTGTTGCTTAAAATCATTTTATTTTTTGTATGAAATTCAGATAAAACTGAGTTGTGTAATCTTTTCTAACCAGAATCTATCCAAAATGTAAATATATACTCTTTTTTTTCCAGTGACAACCAACTTGTTTTTGGAAAGTGAGGTCATGAAAGCATCCAAAATGGTTCCAAATGCCAACTTTCACACATGACTCTTTGATTCTCAAAGCTGTCATGTAAGTAAAGTCACACTTATCAAAGAAACACAATTATGACAGCTCAGAGCTTGATACTGAAACTCAAAAGTTATTGAACCATTTAACCACCATTTACTAGCTCAGAATTTCTCCTCAGGGACAACCCATTGCTAATAGCCCATGTTCTTGTAGCATGCTAAATTCATTGCCTTTTGGGATAAGCTCACTGTATTTTAAGGTATCTTCCAAATCTCAGACTATACTATCTTCCTAGTTTCCGGTGGCATGGTTTTTATCCAAGTCGCCTTATCCTAAAGCAGGGGTTCTTCTATCTTAGCCTGTATCAGAATCACCTGAATGTTTGTTAAACCAGATTGCTGGCCTCACACCCAGAGTTTCTGATTCAGTAGGTGTTTGATGAGGATGAAGAACTTGCAAGTCACAGATGTTTCCACTGATGCTGATGATGTTGATCAAGGGCCTACACTCTGCGAATCCCCATCCTAAAGACACTCCCTTTTAACAGCATTAGTATTTCTTCCCACCAAATTAAATAAAACTTAGTTTCCTCTTGTTCCCTCCAAATGCCTCTTTATTCTTTCATTAATTCCTCTAGCCCAGCGCTGTCTGATAGAAATATCACGTGAGCCATGATAATTTCTACATTTTCTAAGATAAAATTTTCTAAATTAGTCCCATTAGAAAAGTAAAAAGGAAAGAGATGAAATTAATTTTAAGAATATATTTGATTTCCCCCAATCTATTAAAACTATTTTTGTCCAACATGTAATGATATAAAAAATTATCAGTGAGTGATTTTACGTGTTTTATGGTCAAGGCCTACCAAGGCTTTGAAATCTGAGGTGTATTTCTCACACTTACAGCACACCTCACTTTGGATGAGCCACATCTCCAGCACTCCACAGCCACATGTGGCTAGTGGCCACCGCAAAGGCCAGCGCAGCCCTAGAACTCGAGAGTCGGGGAACCTGGAGAACCGATGGCTCTGCTTGACCTGTCTCTCTCGGATTTTCACTACATTTCCTTTGTTTAAAATGTGCCTGGTTTTCAGATGCATTGTCAATTTAAAAACACATTTTTAAGGACAAAAACAAAACCATTATATCATTAAATGCACACATTGATTTTAAAATGTGTGCCAATATAAGAATTTTCTCCATTTTTATGCAGAGAACCAAACATAAAATGTCGTGATGCACCTGTTTTTCTCCTGTCATTTTGTTGCACTCAAATTCTCCCCCATCAAAAACCTTTCCTTCCAGCAAGACAATCTGTGTTAACAACACAGTTTTTGTGCTGTATTTTTCCTTCTTCCTCCTGTTATCCTACACAAACACACACACAGAAGTTGGTCTGTATTTGTTTTATAAAAATGGGATCATCTTATACCTACACTTCCCTGCCTAATTCCTTTCTTATTCAATAATAACTCACAAAAAAATCCCTGCAAGTCAGCAGGAGGTTGTAATTCATTCTTTTTTAATGGCTACAGTAGAGCCTGTGCAGTGGGGAACCATAATTTATTCAGCATGTCTGTTATTGGCAGGCATTCAGGTTTTATCCTACATTTTCAAGCAGGGAGAAGATGCTGTGGTGGGGGGAACCCTTCAGATAGATATTTTGATATATAGATATATATATCTTATTTACTCTCTCTTTTATTTAGCTTGCCATCTCCTTATTAGCCTCTAATTAGACTTTCTCCCATCATATCTGAGCCTTTTCTTTCCAACAAACAAAAGCGCTTATCATCAGTAGTCCAAGCAAACAATTTTAAGTCATCTTCCTAATGACTGCTTCCACAGTCAGCAACTGGCTTAGACCAGCACATCTCCCTTGAACCCTCCCCAACGATGCTGTCTCTGTGCACAGGAGACATCCACGTAGAAGAAGATTTCACTAGTATATGCTCACTCACTTTGCCAGAAAAAAATTAGTTGACATCAACAAGATTAATTTCTTCACTGATGTTTTAGAATTAACAAAATCAAACTTAGACTAGAAATCAAAGTACCTGGACTCTACAACCTCCCCAAAGTAGCACAAATTGTAACTCAGGTAATAACTATAATCAGAATGATAAAAAGCAACAACTAACATTTATTGAATGTTAGGATGTGACAGGCACTATCCTAATTGCTTTACACATGCTAATTCATTTGCTCCTTCAAAACTTCCATAAGTAGGTACTCTTATTATTTTAATATAATTCCCACTTTATACCTGGGGACATTGAGATCATACCTCCAGTAAATGGCCGAATCAGGACTGAAATGTGGATGTCAGAGTCCTGATCTCCTCACCTAGAAGTAAATTGACTCAACTACTCAGTAAGGAAGTGGTAAATCACCTCAGCTCCCCTCTCTTTGAACCTCAGTTCCTGGTATTACTGGTACAATAATGCCAGTTCTCCCAACCTTAATGATTGCTGAGAAAAAAAATAAGGAAGTGATTTAAAAACCACTGAAAGCTCTAACAACGGAGGCCGCCTTGTTTCAGCCTGGAAAATTTGGCTGGGACTGGTTCCTCACTCACAGCAAAAACTTAGCAGAAAACGGGGGTTATGCAACGGCAAACCAAAACATATGCTGATGGTACACACCCTTCTGAAGGGGCGGCCGGACTCGAAAGGCCGGCTAACACAGAGTGTGAATGATGCCAGATTCTCCCAGCCTCCTGATTTGCCTGAAATTATAAAAAGAGCAGCCAGCCTTTCCCTCTGCCGTGTAGCCTGACTGCATCCTGCCTCCCTGCTCCAGCCCTTGCATTACTTAATTGGAGCACCGGCTTATAAATCTTACATACTTAAGGGCCAGGAGACTCTCCGGAGCCCTCACACTGAAATTTGTGTGGGAGTTCAGCAATATTGAATTTTCAAATAAAATGATTAACAGGAACCTTTAGGGCAGCCTCAGAGAATACAATTCTTCCTGAATCTTGCCACCTTCATCTGAGGAAGCTTTTTGTTCTTGGGTTTAATAAAATGGTTGGAAAGGAACAGAGCAACGAGCGACTCAACGCAGAAAGAGAGGGGCGCTCCTTTTCCACTCTGGAAACTCCCTTTGGCAGTTGGAATCTTGTCACTTCTCTCTGCCCAGGCCTAATAAGGCCACTGGGACATGTTACTGGGAAGGTTTCAGTCACTTAGTTCAATTCTAACTGCAATCAACTCTAATTACTGCTTTTTTAGAAACATTTTCTCCAAGATTTTAATAGTCAGATGTGGGTACACCTGATCAGAAAGCCTATTTGCTTTTCCGTGGCATAATAATGTCTATCGGACTTCATGAAGCAGAGAATCAGTTAAAAGGGAAAATATAATCCAGTCTGATCCAACCCCCAGACTGAGGCCTACATGCCTACTATTTGCTGAGTCAATGATTTAGGTTCTCTGCCAAATCAATATGGGATGTTTATGGTCTTACACAATAGGAATCTGCCTCATTTGTGCAACAGGAAGATCATTTACAACCAGTTTCTAAAAGACACCGCACATCAATAATAAATACTCAAATCAAGGCCAGAAACTGCAATGCCCAAACAGGGACCATTTAGCAATATGAAGTTGTTATCAGAAGAGGATTTTCAGGGATGCCATACCAATGTATAATTTGGAAGCATCTGTAAAGTGATCGTGACCGGCCCAGCTGTCCTGGTCTCTGGGAAGGAAGAGGCTCAGCAGGAGAGAGGATCTGGGTCAACAAGCAACAAGGACAGGGCATCCCCTGCTGAGAGATCTCAGTGCCAGTCCGCCTGCCTTCTGAGGTGATCACTGGAATCAGTCTGTTTTCTCAGCCATATCTGCTTCTTGGGAGCAATTCTGCTGTGCAGTTACAGAGAAGAGCTTGGGTAAAGCTATTGCAGGGACCCACTTCTCTGCCCCATGTGGGAGTCTGGGAGTCAGACCTGCCCCTTTCCATTCACTACTATTTGCTTATTCACCCTTTTACTATCTATCTATCTATCATCTATCTATCTATTTATCTATCTATCATCTATCTATCTCTATCTCTATCTCTATCTCTATCTCTATCTCTAATCTCTCTTTCTCTCCCCTTCCCTCTCCTACTCCAGGAGTTTAAATATTCTACCTTTTTTCCTCCAGCCCATCCCAGGTGCTATTAAAACATGGCGCAAATGAAAAGTAGCTCCTACTCACAGAAAGACTGACTTCTGGAATGAAGCACAGAAAAGCGGCTGTGCATCCTGGAGCTCAATCACTTACTAGTGTGTGACTTTGAGAAAGTTCCTTGACATTTCTATGTCTCATTGCCTCACCTATAAAACAAAGAAAATAGTAGCTCATGCGAGGAGGAAAAAAGGTCATGCGTGAAAATTCTTTAAAAATACTCAAAAAGCATTCACTGAATTCGGTGTTGTCAGCCAGATCTGGGTTTTGGGTAAGCTTCCTGCAGGGGAAAGCTGAGCAGTCAGGAGCAGGGGAACACATGATGATGACGGACGTTCGGAGTAAACAACAGCACATATAAACAAAGAGTCTCCTCAAGGAAAGCAATCAACCAGGGATCCGAATAAAGGGTGGAGATTTAAGCTCTCCTATAAGAGAAGGTGTTTACTTCTCTGCCCTTTATCAATCCTTTCATCTCTCTCAGCATTACTTTCCTCCTTTGTGCAATAGGATTCATGATAAACACCGTATATAGCATGATGGAGAATAAGAAACAAGAAAACATATATGAATGTGATCTGTAAATTATAAAGAATTTTCCACTCTTGCTCTAAGCATTTGACTACATTGTCTTGTTTATTTTCTTCATAGCACAGAACGATTTGAAGTAGCCCTGTTTAATTGATATTTTTTTTCAGATTTACCCCTAGAATGTCAACTCCCTAAAGGCAGAATCTCTTTTGTATTGAATTTATTGGGGTGACATTGGTTAGTTAAATTACCATATTTTGTCATGTATAATACACACCCAACACTTTTGTGTGCATTATACACGGGACTATTATACACTTTGTTTTCTTTGTATTTACATTATTTACTGTTGTTCAAGTACAGTTGTCTTCATTTTCTCCCCTCCCCTCTCCCCTCTACTTCCCTGCCCCATCCATTCCCACTTCTGACCCTCGATCCTACATCATTTGGCTTTGTCCATGTGTCCTTTATACATGTTCTTGATGATCTTTCCTCTATTTTTCCCTCATTATCCCTCTTCCCCTCCCCTTTGGTTACTGTCAGTTTGTTCTTTATTTCAATGTCTCTGGTTCTATTTTGCTTGCTTGTTTGTTTTGTTGATTAAGTTCCACTTACAGGTGAGATCATATGGTATTTGTCTTTCACTGTCTGGCTTATTTCATTTAATATAATGCTCTCCAGTTCCATCCATGCTGTAGTGAAGGATAGGAGCTCCTTCTTTCTTTCTGCTGGGTAGCATTCCATTGTGTAAATGTACCATAGTTTTTTGATCTACTCATGTACTGTTGGACACTTAGGTTGCTTCCAGCACTTGGCTATACACATTGTTATACCCATGACATGTAATCATTATACCCATGTATAATACACACCCTTACTTTTCCCTCAAAAATTTGGGGGGGGGGGAGTGCATATTATACACAGAAAACTATGGATAGGTTTCAGGTATTGAATGCTATAATACACCATCTGCATATTGCATTGTGTGTTCACCACACCAAGTCAAGTCTCCTTCCATCACCATTTATCCCCCTTTTACCCTCTTCTACCTCCCCCTACACCTCTTCCCTCTGGTAATCACCATGTTGTTGTCTGTGTCTATGAGTTTTTCTCTGTCATTAATAGCTGTATCACTCATGTACTTAGAGAAGTCTTGTTCTGAGTGCATAAATATTCAAGACAAGCATACTTGCAGCCTATGCCAGGGGAAAAAAATAATCAAAGCAGATGAAGTTTCCCACATTGTGATCCCTCTCCCCATCCCTCTTAGAATCAGAAATGAATTGTTCTCTTCCTATGATTTGGGAATTCTCCACATATAAAGAAAGCCCATCTCTCCCTAGAGAAGCTACAAATGCCAGATATTCATGTCCCAGCCTCCCTTTCAGCTAGGGTACAGACATTTAACTAGGCTTTGTCATCAGGCTTACTTTCTGCACACTTTAAATTGAAAGCTAGTAACCTCAGAAAGCACAGGCCAACACAGTCTTTATTCTAGCAAGACTGGTAAGAAAGGGAGCTATGCTCATGGTTCTGGCAGCAGTGTCTAGGGTCCTGGGTTGATGATGTTGATGGGGCGAGCAGCTATATCTGCACCCAAGGTGTGCTTTCACTGGATCAAATCCGTGGCAATATTTTGGTCCTTGCTCTTGGTTGTATTATGCTCTAAGCATGGTTCTCTTGGTTATTCTGGATAATCTCTAGGTAGAACTTCCTCTAATTTGTGCCCTTTGTCCAGGATTGTTTTGTTGCTTGACTGATAAAATCCTCCTCTTCCCCAACATGCCCAGTAGAATCTCCATCAGATTGCACATGATCCTGATTCCCTACTGGACTCCAAATAAGTCTTTCTTCTTTTACAAATGATCTTCCCCCTCCAGTGTTTTTCCTTCCCCTTCACTCAGATCAAATTATATATTTCCTGGGCTTTGTTTTCCCTAGGAACTTACTTTCTATAGGCATAATATGATCAATTAATTCAAGCCAATGTATTAATAATTGACACTAATCTAGAATTACCCCAGCACCTTAGCAGATATTTTTAATACCTCAAAGCAAAGGAGAAAGAAATGTATTTTTACTACCAAACAGCACCAGTGCCTGTGAAGGCTCTTATCTATGTCTGTAATCTCCAAGGACCTATGTCCATCAAGATGTCATATCTAGTCTGACCTTGGGTGCTCTGTGGACTAATCACATAGTAACACAATGCACTTCATGTAATCAATGTCTTTACTTTGCGATTGCACACACATGCACACACACACACTGACCTACCTAAAATACTTCAATAGCTTCCCATGGCTTTAAGAATAATAATAGAAATCTTTAACACACCCCAAATTTTTCCATTTACCCACAGCCCAGATCAAGTTCTCTGTTACAACCTCCCACAGCTCTCTGATTCTGCTCTTCAGGGCACTGATTCCATGTTACATATTTGCGTCTTCATGCAACTGATATGATATTTAACATCATAAGCAAGCATACATCTATAGGACGTGAGATCAGATTAGCCAAAGGCTTCCTTTTCCATATAGTTTCTATGCATCCATTTATGCAGGACAATGTTAGGGTTTATCAAAAACGACAATTTCAGTGGGTGAGGAATCTGCTCAGTTCTCACGACACAAATACGACAGACTCCTTTCTATTCTCTCCTGTTTTCTTAGGTTCTTGAAGCTGGAGGAGATCATTCCAAATGCCTTTTCTCTGATCACTAGATATTCTATGTAGATGCTTTACAGGCTGCTTTAGTGAAGTTGAGGTGAAAAGACAGGAAAAAATATTGCTGATAAGGCAGTGCTCCAGGCTCCCACAGCTACCTGGCCAGATTGGCCTTTCTTATAAGATTTTGAATGATTTGTATTGTGGAAAAAATGTCTGCAAACCAGTTTTTATTTTATAGGTGTGCAAAGTAAGTGCTCCAATAACAGGGAAAATTATTCATGTTTCATGGGAAAGAATTTTTTTTATGTATGAGAATTCCTAGACTGCTTTTCCCTCTCTCCTCTCTTGCTCCAACTCCCAGTAAAGATTTAAGCTGCAGTTCCCATTGTAATGCATTTTCAAAAATATGAATCCTTTCTGAGACTAGACAATATGGTCCCCCATTTGTATTCAGGTTACAGAGTGCTTGCCTAAAGTCACATTTATAATTAATTGTAGAACCACAACTTACACCATGTCTCCGAGTAGCAGTTTCCTTTCATTCACAACCAGCAGGAACTGCTGCCCGCCAAAGGCTGAAGTCCCTTACTGCAAGCATCTTGCTTCAAGCACCTTTTCATTGTTAGATAAGTTATGTTTTCTGGATACACAATCTAAAACCAGTAGATCTGATACAGATCTACAGAAAAACAGTCTCTACATCTTCCTAGCCATCCCATTTCTTACTTCAGTATGAATCCTCAAACGAAAACCAAGTAGACTTCCAAATTCTAAATAGAAACTCAGGATCTGGGCAAAGAAGGGACTGTACAGATTCCATCAGGGAAGTTTGACTTCTTATTCTATTGATATCACTTACTAGATACCTGATTTCACAGAAGTCATTTTCCATCTCTGAGGCTCAGGGGGCTGAGGATGCAAATGTGGACGTTATATGGTTTATTGGAAAGATTAAATGAGACAGACTCCTGGCATAAAGTAAGTGCTCAAGAAATTATCACTTTGTGTTTCCTTTCATTAATAAATGTCAACGCCTATATTACTAGGGCTAGGTCTGGTGTCTGTGTGTGTGAGGCCTGATCTAGAAGTTTACAAAATTTTGCTTGCAACATAGAGCTGGTTTGTTCATCCTATGTCATTCAGTTAAACAAACATATACTGAGTGTTTAATATTTGCTGGACACAGTGTGAGGTCTGGACCATAAGAAATGATATTCAGTTCCTGTTTTCAAGAAGCTAATGATTTAAATCATACCTGACAGATGAGATATCCTGTGTTCCTAAAGATCTCTAAGAGAGAAGATCTCCCCACACCATTGGGAGCTCTGCCACACTCAATTCTCAGTTCTCGGAGCAATTTGGGCATGTTTACAATTCCTTGGCAATTGATGTGTCTCCACTTTCTCTTATGCTAGCCGTCAGAAGAAAGAAAGAACAGTTGGTCACCATTTTTCACCTAATAAGCCTTCATTCCCCGAGAGTTATTGAGTTATTCCTCTGTCTTCTCTTTCTAGATTAAATAATTCCAATCCCTTTAACCTTTTCTCAGAGGTCCTATTTGCCAGCCTTCAGTTTAATCATTTTCACTGCTCCCCTCTGGAGTCTCTCCAAGTCTTCTGCATTAAAATACGTTGCTTTTGCTATTGAGTTCACTCTTCAAAGCATCTTATTCTCTCACATAAACCAAGACAAAAGACAAGCAGCTCCCAAATAAAAGGAAGAGAACAGACAGAATGGTAGATTTCTTGTGTAAGGAATTCATGTAGAATTCTCACATGCTCAGGGAAAATCAGCATTTACTACCACCGCTATGAAGAAGGACAGGTCAAAACCAAAGCAGTTTCTCCATTGTGCCAACCATAATGTCTGAGAATTATCTAAATTACTTGTATGCAGATCAGACTATTAACAACAAACTCTAGGCTGGCTTGAGCTATGCCTGAAATTTTCAGAAGGGTGCTAAGTAAAAATCACTGTTAATGAGATCAAGCAAGATTTTTTGATTCTGCAAAACACCTCTCTGACTGCGAAGGAGACCATAGAGAAGTCACTGTGTTATTCACAGGCAGTGCCTTTGATGGTCAGTCCTAGCAAAGTACAAAGAATCTTTCTTTGCATTCTGTCAATCAATATAAATTAATATTTCCTGAGCTGAGTGCAGCAAATTCTAAATGACTCTTAAGAAATGATGTATTGAGGCTGGTCAAACACATACTGATCAGAATATGGCACTGACATAGGCCGAAAGGGCCCATGAAAACCAGAACCCTAGCAAAAATAACTCCTCAAGACATGCGTGATGACTTGTCAGAGTTCCTTTTTTACCAACGAGATGAGCCTGACCCCTGTGAGCCAGCAATGTTCCTCTGCCCACTCACATGCAGTTAAGATTCTTCTGACAAATTTCCAAATCCTCTCAAGGAGCCGGGAGCACACTTACTGAATAATATTCTGCCTTTTTCAGGGAACTCTTTGATCTGAAACCACTGTTTAGAAATGGTTTTTTCATCCCCCACGTGGAAAAGTTACAAAGTGTGCAATTGGGGGTAAAGAGGATTGGTTGCAAGTAGAGAGGTGGAGAGAGAGAAAGGGCTACCCTGTCTGGGTTGATTGCAGAATAACAGGTGGTAGTCATCACCCGGTGCGATTTCTGAGCTCGGCTCTGGCCAGGTCTGACCTGGAACGGGCTGCACTGAGAGAGGTCTGTCAAGAACAGCCATGGGAGAAGCAGCTGCCTTCTGGAAATGTCTCCTTGCCCAGTTCTCCGAAGACTCCCTCCGTTCTGGTAACAGAACAACTTCATGATTTGGTGTGGCCCTTTCCCAGGGAAGTACAGTCCCAAAGATAGTTGAATCTCTCAAACAATGTCTAAATCCTAAGACTTTTGAAATTGATATAGCGATTCTTAAATAATCAATAGTTCGGATGGCCTGAGGTCTATAACCACAGCATCATAAGAAGTGGCCTCCTGGGTAAAAGTAGAAGTTCACTAGCTGTTTAATTGTCAGCCTTGAACTGTTATATCTTTCCTACTTTTACAAGTTCCCCATGTCCAGGCAAATGTCTAAGGTGTTTGTTTAGCAGAGTGAAGGAAGGTCGTAGGTGCACGAACGCCCCGGGAAGTGCACGCACAGCTGAGATCTGGGCGTTCTAAAACAATGGGTGGTGAGAGCTGAAATATATTCAATAGTTTTACATTTGATAAGTAGACCTTGTTACTTAGTAGTTATCATCTTTATAAAAGCAAGATTCCAGTTAGGAAGTAGACTACAAATTGCCTGTTTTATTTATTTGAGAGTAAATGCAGTCTCGTAAACTCTCACCAAGGGGTAAGAGGGAAAGTGGGGCACCGATACCAATGTATGCTGCCATGTTACTTCCCAGTGGTTGTGGCAAGTGGCCAGTAAAGCAGGTCAATGAATCACTGCCAGACACGACTCTGTGTTCCCTCTCTTTATCCTACTACGTACTTCAGAGACATATCAAATTATTTCAAACAAACAGCGATCTGTGCTGCCCCGCTATAATCCACGGCACCCTCGGAAGCAATTTTTATTCCATTTGAATCTGAGAAACAGTATCGCCCGCAAGGAACACAGGTTCTTGAACACAGGGAGGGTTAGATAAAACAAGTAAAGGAAAAGTCAGAGAAAGGAGGGAAAGACAAGAAGTGAAAAACTGAGACTGGTGAATCTTACAAACGTCCATCCACGGTGAGCAAGTGACATTTTCGGTAAAGAGTTTCTGAATCTGAAAAAGTAAAATAAAATTCTGGTTGACTTTCAAAAGCCAATCATTTGGGTCATTCTTTAAAAAGAATAGATAGCCAACAGATTAAAGGAACTCCATTTATAAAAATCAAATGAACCTTGAACAAAGCTTGTTTGGGACATGAATAAATCATCTGGTCATGAATTATTCATTATTATCAAGAAACAAGCTGGGGATTCCAGGAACTGGGCTTAGGGAGATGCTGGAACTGGGGAGTGAGTGAGTTCATCATCTCATACCCACCACGGGAAGCCAAAGAACAGCCCGTGGGGTACCATCATCTGAGGCAGACCTCACTACACCCTCACTCAAGTTTCAGAGGACACTTTGGCAGCCTTTACACCCCAAAGCCAAAAGCAAATAACGTTTAACCCATAAAAGCTTACCTTAGAAAACTGCATGTACTCAGTAACAGACAATAATATTTTCTGAGTGTGGAATCTTTTTTTTTAATGCATGCTATACACAGGGAACACTGGCCATAGGCAACAGACGGTCAGAGTTGGAAGTTTTTATTTAAAGGAGATGGCTAGGAAATCCTTTCATGATTTGGTATGGGGGTTGGATTTTTTAACCAGGGTGGGGTAAGGGAGAGAAAGGGCGCCTCTCAGATTCAATCAAATAATCAACGTATATGTGTGTGTTCCAGGTCCAAACTGCTTTGCAGGAACGACCATAATTCCGGCTGGCATTGAAGTGAAAGTGGATGAATGTAACATCTGTCACTGTCACAATGGGGACTGGTGGAAGCCGGCTCAGTGTTCGAAACGCGAATGCCAGGGCAAGCAGATTGTGTAGAGCAAACTCCCCACCGAGGACGCGCTCTTAGGAGAGGACTCTATGGCTTCGACTCTGCACACGTTTCAAACAAAATGGGACACACAGACAAACTCCTGCCAGCTACAACAGGGTCACCAGCAAAACCTTTTAGGGTTGACAAAAGTGAATATTTTACTAAGAGGAAATTTTTCTCTTTCTCTCTTGCTATATAAAATATATATAGTATATAGCTACCGAAAGCGCTTTTGTAACTTCCACGCTTGATGGGGACTTGACGACTGGACTTGTGGAACAGAAACAAAGACACGGCCTTGTCCGGGCCCCTTCTCCGGTGACACCTCTAGCCTGCCAGCTCACCGTCCTCCGAGTTCATTCATTTTTACTCTCCTGTTCGTCACACGTGGCATTTTTCTCTTGCAGCATTTCTTTTTCCCATTTAGAGTCTAAGGGGCCAGATTTCACCACACAGTCAAGTTTTGAGTTGTGTCAAACAAGCTTTGGTAAAGAGATGTCAGGGTGAGGACCCTGCCTGACCAGGAAAACTGAAAGCATCCAATCAACCAATGGCTCCCCTCGAGTGACTCATGCCCCGTAGGCGGAGAAAAGAGAATCGCACACAAGTGGACCTACTGCTGGGCAAGGCAGGGACCTGGTGCTCGGTGCATTGTTTGGGGACTCCCAATTTCATTCTTACAAACCATAGATTTCATCTGCAAAACCTTGAAACTGCCAATCAAAAACTAGTATGTGAAGTACACCATGAACGGGACTAAAGAATCCAAAGGAGACAGGTATTCAAAATTGTAGCATTAATCACTAAACTTTCTCATGATGCTGAATTTGAGTTCAGCTTGTAACTAAACACACTCTAAACCCACTGTCAGCTGGCACTATCCACACCAGAACCAGGGTGAGTAGCCACACTGTGAATCTGAATCCTTCTGAACACTACCGGCTTTTGAGTTCAAAGCCAGTAGGACACACAGGCAGTGTTTATGGTTCAGGACCGCGATTGCCATGTTAGAGTAATGACCACTCAGCCCAATGTCTCAAACATGATTCAGGACACTCTTTCCACCTCAAGTGCTGACTTAAATCAAAGATTAGGGTAGAGTGAGTCTTGCACAATACAATTCCATTTGTTGAACATTTTTAAAAATGTATATATTAGATACTGACCAATTAAAGTGAACCTTTGAAGAGTCTCAAGGTTGCCCTGGTAATGCTGCTAGTATAGTAACAGAAAAAAATAAAGTACACAGGGTATCTGATGCCACCTCGAGTCAAGTGCAAATTTTGCAATTCCGAAACCACATGGCATAGTTAGTTGCTTATTCCACTTTCCTGTCAAGATCTGGCAAGGTCCTTGAGGAAACTTTAAGGTTGTCTTCATTATCATTTTTCTTTCCTTTTCTGCTCCCACCCACCCTGAGCTTTGCCATAACTCCTGTGGAGTGCCGCATTCTAGAACAAGGTTTCTCAACCTCAGTGCTATTGACATTTGGGGCCAGACAATTTGTTGTTGGAGGGCTGTTCTGTGTATTTTTATGTTTAGCAAGATTCTTGACCTCTATTCACTAAACACTAACAGCAACACCCTAGTAGTAACCACAGAATGTCTCCGGACATTCCAAATGTCCCTGAGAAAGTGGGGAGTGGACAAACTATCACCTTGTTGAGAAGCATTGGTCTAGAATAATCAGTCTAGGGTGGTCTCTGCCAGGGGACATACCAAGAAGCTCTGGCCGAGCCTGTGGTTGGGGGAGCCTCTGAGCCCTTTGGGACATGCACAATCAGCAGCTCGGTGTGGGGGGGGGGCGGTGCTCAGTCTCCTCCAAAAAGAGCAATGCTTCTACGCCATAGGTCCACCCTCAGGACACATAGTTCTTGGGTCTCATCAACCGGATTTTCATTTAAAATTGTCAGTCTCTCGTCCCTGGAAGCACCTCCTTTCTTCAAGAAAGAGTTGTCATCCCAAATTAACGTGTGGACGCGTTGGACCTGACACTCCTCACACACACTGAGCTTGTGCTATGATACAAATAGCCACGCCGGCGCCATGCAAGGAAGAACACCAAGCCGCCTTCCCTTGGAACACCAATTTGCAGTAAGGTTGGTGCTTTTCAGTTGCCACCATGGATACGTCATAGAGACAGTCATGAATCATTCATGAACAACTCTGCATGATTTATTCCTGCACTCCACAGTCAAGGCATTCCATACTTCAGCTGGTGTCTAGACAGAGATGTATTACAGAGCTTGCTTTGCCCTGAGGTTGTCTGCTTCCAGCTTCAAACAGCCACACTCTTGGAAAGAAATAATAAAAATTAAAAAATGACAGGAAATCAGGTTGGAAACCCAGAAAGCATCATTAATGAAGCCGTGTAGCATAGTACCCTATGTATTATTAAGGAGCCAAGATGTCCTCTTTAGAAAACAGAGAGAGGGTGCCACAGGGAAGCCAGGGTGCAGGGATTCTGCATCAGTGTCTTGGCACTGTGATAGTCATGGTAAGAATTACCTACACGAATGAAGTACAACATCCATCCAGAGACTCTCTTCCGAGGGTCCGCAGAGCGAAGGCTGCTCGGCGGCCTCTGGGACCAGCCAGAGAAAGGGATTTGTTTTTTATCATTGTTGTTGGATTTTTTTTTCTCTCTCAGTTTCACTGTCAGCAGTTTCCTTTAAGACTCCGTGGCACTGACATCTTTCCCCTTTTAGGGAGAGATGAACCTATACTGTGACAATTTCCCATGAACCATAGAAACTGGCAGCTTCCTTCTGCCCGGGCCATTGAGGAATCCTCTCCCAACTCTGAACGACAGAGTTCTGGTCTCATCTGTTGTCCTTTCTTTCCTTTGAAGGCTCTGTCTGCCACCGCACCGTCACCTCTCTCCTTATATGCCTCCTCCACACCACCTTTGGTTCTCGGCTTTAACTACAGCTATGCTTCAATAAGGGATCAACAGCCTGTTTGTCAGCTGATGCCTGTCTAGGAAACAAAAAAAAAAGATTCAGTTTCTAAAATCTTTGAAAAATGGTGTGCCTGAAAACTAGTGAGAACAAATAAAAACCTAAACACTAAACTGTAAAAAGGGGATTCTAGCAACAATATTTGATGTGTAAAGAATATATTATTAAAAAATTATTTTGTTAAATATAAAGTGTGTTAACCAGCAAGCATTGTTCGTGGTCTATTTTCCTTCCTGAATCTCTCCCTTCTCCCTACCCTCATCTTTTAATGACTAATTCCCAGTGACTTCTGTCATCTGAAAGTACATGTATCATTAGCATTATATTCCATTAGAATGAAGTGTGAGCTTTAGCATTTGCCTGTGTGCATTTTCATTTTTCATCATATATAAGGCAAGGCTGCCTTCGGGTCAGAGAGGATGCTCAAATAAAGCAGCAGTGAGAGCGTGCCAGGAAAATATTTCTCCTGACCCAAGTCCATACACAATGCTGATGATAATCAGTAATTATTGAGTGCTTGCTCTGTGGCAGGCCCTGTGCTGTGCCCTGAACCCACGGGGTCTTGTTCATGCCACACAGCACACCTACAAGGGAGGGGCTCCTTCTTGCAATCCCTGCTTTGCTGCTGAGGAAAGCAAAACACAAACAGGTTAATGTGTCCAAGGTCCTAGGGTAGGCGGTGACAAAGCAGGAATTTTGTATTGTAAAAGTTTCCAACACACACAAGAATCAAGAAAAGAGGACAAGAAACCTTCATTTGCCCATTGCCCAGATTTAACAGTTACTGAGATGTTGCATAATGCTTCATCTATTCTTCTTTTCCTTTGAAGATTTTAAATCAAATACCAAGCAAGTATTGTATAGTTTCATCCCTATATCTTGCAGTAACCATCTCTTTCAAAAGAAGGGATAGTTTCTTACAAAGCCATATGCTGTATTACCAAAACCTAAAAAATTTAAGAATTCCTTAATAGCACCTCCTCCCCAATCCATATTCAAATTTCTTCAACTTTCTAAAATATGAGAAGCAGGGGTATGTGCGTGATCCAAAACCACCCACAACACTGCATTTGGCTGTAGGGCCACCTAAGCCCAACATAGGGTTTGAACGCTGCTGACTGGCAGCTGTGAATTCTGCCAGACCCCCGGCTGTTGTTATTGGAAGGTTTGTGATGGGATAATGGCTCTTTTAGAGCTCCACGTTGAACTCCCTTCCAGACGCTGAACAAGGCAGGCGGCAGGCAAGAAGTGTTCTACCAATTGACCTTCAAGGGGCAAAAAAGAGCCCAGAGCAGGAACCCTTGCAGACAGCCATACTTCCGGGGGTGCTGCTTTTTATTTGTATGTCAGCTTTCCTCCGGGAGTAACAGCAAACTGTTATTTTTCTTCTCTTTGAGACACACATAGACCGCCTCATACAGAGTAAAACAGAACAATAGCTTATAAATTACCATCATCTTCTGCACTATTGGAGGAAGAAAGAAAAAGCCAGCCCCTGAGGGAACATCAGCGAGGAGTCCCCACACGCGTATCCACACCTCCACTCCATCAACATTTTCCTAAAACGAGATTACATGTTTGTCCTTTCCAATTTCCCATGTGTCCAATTCTCTGCTCTCTGTGTCCCCTGCAAAGGGTTGTTTACGGTTCATTCCTAATTCAAGTTTCATGGGAGAGCACTTCAAAGCATAGGAGAGAAAGCTATGAACTATGATAGCCCTGGACTTGTGGTTATTTGAGGGTTTATGTTGGCACTATTACTCTTTTGGAAAGACAAATGTTGTCTCTGAGCAACCTCACCTATACTTTCTTCCCACATTGGTAAGGGATTTATACCTTGAATCGAGGTGATAGTCTTATCAGTGAGCCCACTCGGTCCTCCCTGATCAACCGTCCACATCTAGAAGGCACATTGTTTTCCTGACGAATGACACATACCAGTGCCTTCGTGCCTTTCGCAGAGCAGGAGTTAAATGAGTTGAGTTAAAGGGGTTTCCTTTATTTCATCTTAAGGATTTAACATTTTACATTCCAAATACATTCCATTGTGGTAATGATTTGATGGCTGTTTTTTTAAGGCAGAAAAACGAATAAATATTTTATGTATTAAAGAACCAGAGAGTGATGGGGGAAAAAGACAAGTTAGACATGGTTTTGATTTTGTGATTACTAAAGCACGTTAGCAGAAAGGAAGCTACAGTTAATAAAAGACTAATTTACAATTTTGATTTTAAAAATTCCAGAGAATGACAGAGAGTCTACTTTGTAGAGGAAACAACTTCCCAGGAAAATCACCTGAGGGTGTCTCTGGGTCTAGTTTCTCACTTAAGTCATTTGTCTATTTTGTAAAATATAAATACCGTATTTTGTCATGTATAGTGTGAACTTCTTTTGCCCAATTTTTTTAGGAAAAATAAGGATGTGCATTATACATAGATAGTACTAACTCTGTATCTATGTAAATGCTCCTCATTTTTTAATTTATGCTTATGTGTTAAAAGTGTAACTCTAGAAAGCAATAACAATATCCATATACAAAATAATGCCCAGAATACTATAATTGGGTTTGTTTCTAAATATAAATAAGTAAATAATTGAATTAAAAAATTAAAATGGAAGACTTTTCTCCTGAAAAGTTGGGCCAAAATCGTGGGTGTGTGTTATACTTGGAGTACATTACACATGGCAAATATGGTAAATAAGTGTGATTCCACAGCTTTCTTTAAGTGCTAGGTTAGTGCTGAACACCTTTTTTCTGTCAAAATTATTTATTAGGTCTTATAAGGGAGCCCCAAACCAAAATATATATGGTAACCCCTAGTATCCTAGTATAAACCACATTTTATACGGTACAATGTAAACCCTGTACTTTTTTTAAAGAATAGTATAATGAACCCAATACAATATAACTCAGCCTCAATAATTAACTCACGGCTAATCTTATTTCATGCATTACCTCTTGTCTCCCCAGAATTTTTTTAAAAGGATGGTGGATAGGAGAAATGAATGAATGGGAATCAAGCAATAACTTTCTTTTTAACAAAAATCTTGAGCTTGTTGTTCTTTGAAGCCCAAATTCCAATTTAATTAATCCAAGTACTTACATTGCTATATTGCTTTGAGTAGGGGAACTTTTTAAAAGCTATACTTTTAGAATTAAATTTGACTTTTAAAACTCTCCAAATAAACAGCTGTGTGAAGTGGGTGGAGTTGGGGAAGAATTTGGACATGAACCCTGGCTACCATTTCTTAAGCCCCTTCTGTGTGTCAGACACTGTATTGGCTACTTTGCATTAAACAATGATACATATTTATTAGTTCAACCATCTTCATAACCACTATGAAATTATAAATCGGCATTCCCATTTTACAGACTGGATCACTGAGATTCAGAGATATTTTATAATTTTTCCCAGTAGAAAGAGGCAAAACCAGCTTTTTATTCTCAAGAAATTTTAAGTCTTAAACAGAATACTGTCCCCAAAATAGCTTAGAATAGAACTTGGAATATAAAAAGAGCTTGTTTTATATTAGTTGTGCTTAAGAATGGTGGTATTATAAGAGAGACCTCATGGATAAGATAACCCTATATTTAGACTTTGTAGACTGGGAGCAAGTTGGGCAGGTAGTTAGGGGATAAGACTGTATTACAGAAGAAAATGAACAGTGTATCTGCGGTGTGACCAGCAGTCCGGTGTCTTGTGAGGTTGGAGATGGGTCCAAGAGGAAACCCAATTGTTAGGCACTGGAAGATCATGCTGAGGAAATTGGATGTGATTTTTAGTGATACTGTGGATTAACTAACATTAATGAGATGTTAATAAATATGCAATGGCCATATTTGTGTCTTGGAATAGCAACTCTGATACTAGAGTGGTGGATTGGGGTCTGGGATACAGAGGTGAGGACACTGATGAGAAGCAGTTACAAGCGTTCTGGAAAAAAATGGTATGGACCTGATCCTGTACCGGTGAGACCCAAAACAACCAGTTGGGGCAACAGGACTTTGCAGGAAATCAAACGGGAATTCAAAAATTAAAGGAGCCAACATTTCCAGTTCAGGTGATTAGGACGATGTTGACGCTAAGAGCAACCTATTACTTTCGTTGGGGTTGGCACATAATCTCATTTGAGACTATGCTGGAGATGCTGGCATAAATCAGGTATTTAGGATCAACCTCAAATATGCGTGTGTCTGGGGTAGCTCAGCTTGTTTGTATTTGCCAATTCTATTTTCGTCTTGGTTTGAATAATTTCCATTTGAATAACTGAAGTTCCCTACTGGTCATACATTTGTCCGTCATGTTTCTTGAAATGAAAGTCAAAGGTTGGAATGACGAGAATACAAAACTTGTCACTAATTTGTGGCAAATGTTCATTTCACACCAGAGTAAAATAAAAGTTATTGGCATATTGTGATACACACTGCTTATGCATTTCCAACACCTCTTTCTGCCCATGCCCCATCAGAATATAACATGTCAATTATATTTTTATATTGCTGTTGATAAGGTTCCTGGAAATTCTAAAAAGGTTATTTAGCCACCCACTGTGACCCTCTCTCGTTTTCCCCCAGAACGTATAGAAATAAAAGGCAAATTAAGTCCTGGGAGAGCCTTTTGATTTGAGATTGCCAAAGACGCCCGCCCTGCTCCCATCACATTTTTCTTCACCTTTGTTTGTTTTTTGGTTACAGTCTCTTCTTAATTAATCACAACATCAGGTCAGCCAGACCCATTAACTGCATTTCTCATTTAGACCTTTCAGAGATGCAGCTGCAGATGCAATTTAATTTGTTGACCCATGATCGATAGCAATTAATAGCATCTCTTTAATCTTGTTGAAAGGTCTGGTTTTGGGTTCTAGTCTCTACCATCTCAAAGAAAGGTACCCACGTGCACACACACACACAGAAACAGGTTGCTTAGCTTCTAGGCAACAGCTGTCCTCAACCATCTACTTTTCTCATGACTCAGCAGCCACTTCTGAAGTCATTATTTTCTAGGGCATTTTCAATGATTACAAAAAGGAAGTTCATCTGCACTCTGCTATAAGGTTCCTCCCTGAAAGTTCAGCATGCCAATAGTATGGGCCAGGAACTCTGAGAAAAACACTATAAAGTACTTTTTTAATTCAGAAAAAACATATTTGACGTTTTAAAATGCATTATGTTAATAAAGTAAGTGCTCAGTCTTTTGGGGACTTCTCCATGTTGTCTTGCGGCTCACCCAGTCACTACAATCCAGTCTTTTCCTTTGCCTGCCAAAGTAATTAAAGAGTTCACTCATTTCCATGAATAAATGGTGACAGGAGATTGGACTTCAGGTGGTAAGCACACAATGCAGTATACAGATGATGTATTATAGACTTGTACACTTGAAACCCATGTAATTTTATTAAGAAATGTCACCCCAATAAATTTAATAGTTTTTTTAAAGATGGCATACGAAAGAGTAAACTATAGTATACCAAAAACAAAGAGTTTATTCAACTAATAAATAATTTTCCAGCTGGGAAACTAGGCACTGTGGTTAAATCTCAATGAGGCATTTTTCCCTGCTCTCAAGGAGTTTTGGGCCTGATGGGGCCAACAGCAAGGCAAGTCCACAGTGACAGAAGGAGGTGTTGGGCTCTAGGAATAAACAGGTGCATCAGGAATATTTGCAAAAGACAGTGCATCAACCTGGGCCTGTCAGAAGGCTTCCTGGGAGATGAAACTTGTCATTCAAGTTTCAAAAGAGGAATAGATAAAGAATGAGTGAAGTAGTCAATGCCTTCTTATAGTTTATGAGGTGACCATGTAACCGGCCTATTTTGCTAACAATGAAATCCACCCAAATCAGTAAACATGAGCCTGGAACCCAGCCAAGAACTTTGAGAAAATAAAAAAAAAGAAAAAAGGAAGGAAGGAAGGAAGGAAGGAAGGAAGGAAGGAAGGAAGGAAGGAAGGAAAGGAGGGAGGGAGAGTGAGAGGGAGGGGAGGGAGGGGAAGAAAGAAAGAAGGAAAGAAGGAAAGAAAGAAAGAAAGAAAGAAAGAAAGAAAGAAAGAAAGAAAGAAAGAAAGAAAAGAAAGAAAGAAAGAAAGAAAGGAAGAAAGAAAGAGAAAGAAAGAAAGAAAGAAAGAAAGAAAGAAAGAAAGAAAGAAAGAAAGAAAGAAAGAAAGAAAGAAAGAGAAAGAAAGAAAGAGGAAGGGAGGGAGGGAGGGAGGGAGGGAGGGAGGAAGAAGGAAAGAAAGGAAGGAAGGAAGGAAGATGAGTCACCTCCGTATTGTGAAAGAATCACCTATTTGTCTAGGTTCCATGGGCCCTTCTTTAAACAGGCAAACCCTGGAGGCATTGTGGGTCCAATTCTAGACCACAATAAAGTGGGTCACACAAGTTTTTTTGTTTTCCAGTGTACATAATACGTACTATACTGTAGTCTACAAAGTGAGTAATAGCATTATGTCTAAAAATAAAATGTACATACACAATTAAAAATACTTTATTGCTAAAAAATGCTAGCCATCATCTGAGCCTTTAATGAGCCCTAACATTTTGCTGGTGGAGGTGCATTGTCAATGAGCAGTAATATTCTGAAAGGAATCTTGCTTTCTGAGCAGTAGGCCTCAACAGCGGGCTTCAAATATGCAATGAACTGTGTTGTAAACAAATGTGCTGTCGTCAGGGCTCTGTGGTTCCCCTTATGGAGCACAGGCAGAGTAGAGTTAGCATAACTCTAAGGGCCCTAGGGTTTTCAGAACGGTACATGAGCACTGACTTCAACCTAAAGTCACCAGCTGCATTTGCCCCTAACAAGAGAGTCAGCCTGTCTTTCAAAGATTTGACGCCAGGCCTTGACGTCCCCTCCTGAGCTGAGAAATTCCTTGATGGCGTCTTTTTCCAATACAAGGCCGCTTTGTCTACATTGAACATCTGTTGTGTAACATAGCCACCTTTCTTAATTATCTCAGCTAGATCTTCTGGACAATTCTGTTGCTTTTATATCAGCACTGGCTGCTTCAGCTTGCACTTTTATGTTATTGTTTCTTTCCTTAAACCTTGTGAATCAACCTCTGTTAGCCTCGAACTTTTCTTCTGCAGCTTCCTCATCAATCTCAGCCTCGATAGAATAGGAGAGAGTCAGAGGCTTGCTCTAGATTAGGCTTTGGCTTAAGGGGATGTCGTGGCTGGTTTGATATTCTAGCCACACCAGTAGAACTTTCTCCATATCAGTAATAAGACTGTGTTGCGTCTTATCATTGTGTGTTCACTGGAGTAGCACTTTTAATTTCCTTCAAGAACTTTCTCTTCGCATTCACAAGTTGGCTGACAGTTTGGCGTAAGAGGCCTAGTTTATTGCCTGTTTCGACTTTTGACACGCCTTCCTTATTATGCTTAATCATTTCTAGCTTTTGATTTAAAGTGAGAGACGACTATTCCTCTCATCTGAACACTCAGAGACAATTGTAGGGTTACTAATTGGCCTAATTGAATACTGTCCAGGGAATGCAACGGCCTGAGGAGAGGGAGACGGACGGGAGAACGGCCGGTCGCTGGGGCAGTCGGCGCACACACAACATCTGTAGATGAAATCCACCATCTTATGTGGACAGGGCTCATGGCATCCCAAAACAATGATAATGGTAACACCAAAGCTCGCTTGTCACAGATCATCATAACAAATGAAATGATTTTTAAAAGCTTTTGGAATACTGGAAGAATTACCAGAATATGACAGTGACACAAAGTGAGCAAATGCTATTGGAAACATGTCACTGATAGACTTGCTGGACGCCCAGTTTCCACAAACCTGCAATTTGTTTTAAAAAAGGCAACATCTGTAAAGCACAATAAAGCAAAAGCAATAAAATGAGGTATCTCTGTAGTCAATTCACTGACCAGCAGAGTTCCCTCTACTCTACCCAGCGGTGGGGACCCAGCACACCACATTTTACCAAAATATGCCCCTGCATCTCAGTAGGAACTTGTATCTGCATCACAGCGACTCTTCCTACTCAGCACCAGGCTCAAGGGTGGACTGGAGGGCTGCTGCCCCTGCCCACGCATCAGGAAACAAGCAAGAGACCTGTTTCTGAGCAAAACTCCCCTTTTAAATTTCAGAAAATGACAATATAAGAATGGCCACATACTCTGTAAATTCACAAGGCTAGTCTTACCACCAATGGTCAAGAAGATCCCTGTGTCACAATTTACAAACAGACAATAAAAAGATGCCAGGCAAAGTCTTACAGGTAAGCTTTGAGAATATTGGGTAGGTACTTACAACTTGTAAATTTTAAGCACAAAATGTCTAAGGGACACAGGTGCATATATTTGTATCTACATGTCAATAGTACAGTCTATATGCTAATAGAAATGTAACATGCAGAGACCTCATGGTGGCCTGATAGCTATGCCCTCAAGTTCACCTGTGGGCTGCATCTCCTTAGGGCTGGTTCACTCTTCTTCCACTTTTGCACCTGACAGTTACAAGCTTGTTGAGCCTCCAGTAATTCTCATCCCACCTTAGCCTTGTAGGGCACTTCATTAGCTCTGCTCCTTCATAGATTTCATTTCCCACCTAATCATTTGTGGCTCTTGTGGTCCATCGATTTCAGAAGGAGGCAGAACATGAGAAGCAAAGGAGAGTTCCAGAGGGGAATAAAAATCAACAACTATGCAATCTAAAGTTATTACAGTGACAGTAAGATCTATGTATTTAAAAAAAAGAAAACGCATTTCTTATTAAATGTGCAAAATATTAACATGAACATACAGTTGGGGTTTTGGTTTGTTTTTGTTTTTGCAACTAAAGAATCATGTGTGCTTGACAGGATTTCTCTTCCATTTACCTGCTCTGTTTCCTGTCTGAGGTGGTGCTTCAGGGCACCACTCCTGTAAGATGAGCAGAGAATGACTTCCCTGGTGTCCGGGTATGCATGAGGATATTTGCGCGCCGTTAGAGGAGAATGTTCTCCAAGCCATTTCGCTTGTTTGCATGAGGCGTGCTCCTGTCCTGTTGGTTGGGTGCAGTGCCGCTTGCAGTGCTCCAGAGAACCCAGCAATGTCTCAGGAAGTTCTATTCACTCAGTTTCCTGTGTCTCAGCCTGGCAAGTATTCTTCTCTCAGAAATGTCGACTTTAATTGCCTGGTGTGCTTTAGAGATCCACTCGGACCTTCCTGCTCATGAGTTATTGAGCAGCTCTACCTGGCAAGGCACACTTTGGACATAAACACTAGGAGGGGAGGCCCAGCACCACTCATGAATGAGAGCAGAGACAGCCAGGTTCCATTTCCCACTCCCTTTCTGCCAGCACAGTGCCTGTCATCAAGCCAGGTCACTGGCTATCAAGACTCCAGAGAGAGCCGCCTGTAACAGCATCATTAGTACACTGTGATGGAGTCTGTTTTTTAGAAAACATGCAGCTATCCTCCAAAGAATAGGGAGGCCAGGGTCCGGCAGAGAAGCTATAAAGTAATATCCCTGAAAATCACAAAGTAACTTTAAAAATAGGGGAGATGCACAAAATTTAGATATTTCACAGCACCAACGTAGCATGCAATGACACATTTCCCTTCCTTGCACTTGCAAAAGTAAAATCAGAATATACATCTGCAATCACGTATTCCATCCCATTGATTTGCTCTCACAGAAAATGGAAGGCTAGTCATCAAACGCATATGCCTATTGAAATGATGTCAACTCAGAAAAATATTCTTTGTTTACCATAAAATCTATTATTCAGTACATATAAATTCACAGTATGTAGACTGGGTATACAGCAGCATACAGTTCTCTTTAACTATCTTCTAGAGAAATAGAAGGGCTTCTTGGAAATGCATCATGCATGCAATGAAATACAACCTGGAAACCTGTTCTCTAGCCCTCAGCTGTGCTACACAAGGAGAGGCAGGTTTTTAAAAACTGCCTGGTTAGTTTAAGCACTTGTACACTCAGCATCATCAGGCCTGGGATTGAACAAACTAATTTGGTTCAAAGTAATTGTTTTGGGACACGATTTATGTCTGCTGAGCAGAATCAAAGAAACTGGATCACTGTAAAGGCCACTTCTTAATGGCTCCGTAGATATCACCAGAATCACAAGGCCAACTGCTCTCTTTCTTTATGTAAGGAATTCATTTTAGGTTGAACATATTTTTAAAAAAACTTTTTATGGACCTGCACTATATATGTACATAAAAGGGCATATATTACAAGAATACTGATAACATGGGATATATAGGATGAATCACTAGTAACCCAGAAGTCTCCAGATGTCCCTTTCTAGTCACTACACTCACCACCACCAAGGATCACCTCTACCAGCAATGGTTAGACATCCAAAAGCAAAGCTCATTTTTCTGTGTTTTGAAACTGTATGTAAATAGAATCATACAGCATGTGTCTTTTGAACCTGCCATCTTTCATTCAACATTTTCTGTGTGTGGAATTCACCCATATTGTGCATCTCTTTATTCTGTCAAAAAGGAGATTTGATTCTATTGGCAAAGCTACAACCCTTTATTTCCTAGGAAAAATATAATATTAATATTAAATATCTAAAATCCCACCAAAAAATTTAGAGATGATAAAGACATTGGGGGACCTCTATAAACTTACAATTTCTTTCCTCTTCTAGGGATTTAGATATTAATTTAGGAATTACTGGACTCCTAACATTGGAACTGCCTCCAAAACAAGGTAAAGTGTATCAGTAGTGAAGCAAAGTTTCTATTTTTGAAGGAGATGGTTTGTCCTTCACTGTAGTATATCATCACTTCCAGCTGAATTCATCCTTCATTTACCACCCCTCTCTCCACTCTCTGGTCAGGTCTTACACCAGCCTAGAAAGAGAAGCAGGACTCCCTGACCAGTGCGGTCACAAAGGTCAGATCTGGAATAGACAAGGTAAAAGAATCATGACATCCAGGGTGGGGCCACTGGAGACCGGAGAGACTGTCAGAGTATTTCCCAAGGAAGAGAGCTCATCCTAGCAGGAACTGTGTGCTCTGTAATCTGCTTGGAGCACCTGGACCAATCCCACCCCCACTCCTTCCCCTGGCTCTCTCTTTTCCACCCCTCAGTTCTCAGACTAAATGCCATGTCTCAGGTAGCACTAGCCTCACACCATGACAGGGCCAGATCACTCAGGATGTTCTCCTGTAGCCTCTGGAGTTCTCATTTGGGACAATTTATGACTCCTTTTCTTTGGTTCTTCCCTCCACCAGGCTATGAGTTGATGAGGCACTCAAAAGTGTGCCTGACACACAGCAGATGTTTATCTAATATTTTGGGAATGGGGGAATTAAAAAAGGAATAAAATTCAATAAATACTGCAGTCATCCTCAAGATACAAAGTGAATTTTACCCCTGAACTTTCTGATTGTTTTTTCTTCTTAGTGTTCTTGGATCAGGGGGGGTTATAACAAACAAAAGAATATTGTGTCACATAAATCCACTTCTCTCTGAAAATAAAATGTTTCTTTATTTCCAGGAATATGTACATCATAGGTTCCTTAAATTAGAGGTCAAGCAGCTCAGCATTTGGGGGCTAAAACCCACCAAGAGAATGGCAGGTCAGTGGAGCAAAGACATTTGCTTTGAAAGAAGCATGTGTTGCCCCGGCTGATGTAGCTCAGTGGATTGAGCACAGGCCTGTGAACCGAAAGAAGTATGTGATACCATCTCAGACAAATGGATCAATGTACACTATCAAAACGACATCTTTAAAAAGCCTGGTACCTTGTGTACTTCTCACGTCTAGTGCATCCACCTAGGATGACTTATCTGGCAGATGGAAGAAATGGTAAACGTGTGTTTTTCTGTTTTTATGTTAACCTCCTGTTCAGAAAGAAAATAGAACTTTCAGCCTCCTCTTTCCTCTCATTTTCTTAGACTATAAGGAAACTTACTAAAATGACCAAGAGAGTGTGTTAATAAAAGTGTATGGGTTTTCTTCAAAAGTGATACAGATGGTCATGTGACAAGTCCAGTCTTTGCAGTTATAGGGACCCACATGACCAAGTGAGGGGCTGATCTGGCGTTATAATGAGGCTGAAATGGTGATTATTTTGAAGTTTCTCTGTGGGGGGAAGGCATTCCTAAAATTCCAAAACAGGAAAGCACTCAGAGATTGTGAATTACTTAATCTGATGGGAACTAATTATTAACAATTTACATATAAAGGTATTTACATTTCTCATAATTAAAATGAATTTATAGCCCCTGCCATTCCATGGGATAGCATCAATCCTATAATCCTAGCCATACAACCAGTTCCCAGAAACTTCTAGCCAGTATCTTAACAAGCTGAGCTGAAACTTTGGTGTGCTATATCCTTCAGGACATTTTCAAATGCAACGCTTACTACTAAAACCTGTTTTCAACCTATAAGTGATACAGGGAACATCTAAATCAAGAATTCTTCCAAGCCTTCTTTCAATAATTGACCCAACTATTCAAAACTCTCAGCAAAAGTAAAGGAAATCTCATGTAAAACTATTAACTGTGTTAACTTAATTCAAAGATGATTTTAACAAGCATTTTTAATCACTTATCAAATAGGAGGCATTGGGCTTCATGTTGAGGATACGAGAATAAATACAAAATAGTCTTTTTCTCAGAAACTTTATAGCCTAGTGAAGTCGAGACACACACAAAACTGTTAATAAAATTTCAATATATAGAGATTTGCATAGGATGTGATGAAGCATAAAAGAGGATTAATCATTTCAAATTGGATTTCAGAAAAGGCTTTCTAGAGAGAAAAACAACACCACAGCTGGTTCTTGAAAGAGGAACACGAGCTAACGGGAAGTGGAGAGACGAGCACGCTATGGCAGCCAACAAGTGCAGCATGAATAGAGACATGCAATGTGAAGCTACGTTGCGAATGGGGAAAGTTACAAACAAATCCATGGGGCACTTGGATGGAGAGATGAAGCTAAGAAGGGCAGGTGTAGGCCAAGTCAGGAAGGATTTTGAGAGTCTTTTTTAGAAGTTAAACTTTAGTCTGTAGATGCTAGGAAATCATCAGGGGAGCTACATAGTCAAATGTGCCCATTGGAGAGAGGGTTCTGTTTCTGGCTACACCATGAAAATGCATCTGGGGAAAGTGACACTCTGGTGGAAGCAGAATTAGATGGCACTGGGACTCAAAAACAAGAGATAGCAGAGGCTATACCAGAACCTTGTTTATAGGGATGAAAAGAAGTGGGTCATTATGAGCTAAATGTTGGTGATAAAGTAATGAGGACTTCAGAACTAAATATGAGAGTTTAGTACTTCAGCCTGACTGAGAGCTGAAGTATATGGGAAAACGAGGTTAAGTTTATGAGAATACAACTTTAAACTTTGGACATTTTGAGTTAGAAGTGGCAGTGAAATTTCTAAGTAGCTCTCCCCAGCAGCCCATTGGATATATGAGTTACAAGTTTAAGGCCAAGCTCAGGATAAGGATACAGGTTCCACAGTTTGAAGGATGTAGAAGACAGTTAAAATCATAAAGAAGTTAAGCTTGCACAAGTAATGACTATTGGGCTGGAAAAATACCCATACTAACATAGAAACAAGCCAAATAAAAATACACGTGACTGTGATCGGATCACAAATCTGTGTGGCCACACATTTTTCTGTATTCTATTCATGCTGAGGTTCTTTCTCAGTGTTTCCAATGGGAAAAATATTCACTAAGTTGTGTTCACTTTTATTTTAAAGAAGCAAAGCCAAGAGCTAATGCTGGATTAATGTTAAGCAAAATTTAAGTGGCCTGATGAAAACTGATTCTCAGTGATCTCAGAGAAATTCAACAGAATGTGTTGGTGTTACCTGCCCATGTAGATAAATATATATGTCACTGGATAAAGGGAATGCAAGCCATTTATTCTCATACAAATAATTCTCGCATATACGTGCTGAATTGCTCAGTTTTGCAGTCCATTAGTTTCAATGTAATGCATATAGAGCATGTCTAGGATCAATAGGACTTTGAAGGTTTCATTTTTAATTTTATTCTGATGAAAAATTCTGAGTGCTGCTTGATAATTCTAGCACTTACGCAGCATCGGTAACAGGCCCCGCAGGAAGCCTGAGGCCAAGGTTAAAGCCCTTCTAAGTCAAGACGCTGCAATACCCAAAGAACCAATTTTCACAGGACTGCATGTGTTCTGGTGTTTTATTGGCATTCCCAGAATCTGAGAGTAGGAGGGGTGCACTGGGACTCATTTCAGCTGCAGATGTACAATTCTCAGCATTAAATTTTCCTTAACTTTCAATAAATTCAAGGTTACTGCTTTAGCTTATTAGTCTTTAGCTAATTTTATATCATGCACAAAAAAAACAAAAGTAGGAATGCTGTTTTCCTCAAAATACAAGACAACTGTGTAGTGGGAGGTGTGGGTCCCAGTTTCTGCTGAATTAGCAAGTGCATGCCGAAGAACGAACAACTCACATCACTTTCCTCAGGACTACCGTGGCGGTGGTTGTCTGTGTACAAGGAAGATGCCCCTCCGGCCAAGACATTGTGTCTTTATTATTAGAGAGGAGTTTGTATATTCCTAGTTATATTCATGCTCTCATTTTAAAAATGCTAGATGAGAAGTAGGACTGAGGTTGGGATAATATATGCGTACTGTATGAGCACACTTCCTGGCAGCAGCCCAAACACAATACAAAACGTATCTTCAAGGCAAAAAAAAATCTCTGCTACCACTGTACTAGCTTATGTGCCTTAAACTCAGTCTTCACTACACATCACTCCTGGAGATCCCTGCATTAATCTGACCCAATAACTTGCTGAAAAATATTTCATACTGAGGTTTATATTTGAGTAGTATTCTGCAGTTTTAAAGTATCTTCAAATGTTCTGTTTTATAACCAAGAAGTAGCTGTAGTGATGCAGCAGCTATTATGATTGCATTATCTTCGTAGGGAAACTGCAGCTCTAAAAGGTGCAATGGTGTGCACAAATTGCATGATTAATAAATGGCGGATCTGGTCTAGGCAAGCTTTTCTTTGATCGCTTGGTTGGCTTGTTTGAGAGAGAGAGACATTGATTAGTTCTTCCACTGATATATGCATTCATTGGTTGATTCTTGTATGTATGCTGAGAGGGGATAGAACCTCTGGTCTTGGCGTATCTGGATGACATTCTAACCAACTGAGCTCCCCAGCCAAAGAGGAGATCTAGGCAAGCTTTAACTTCACTCTACCCCAGGCATCCTGCAAAAATAAATAAATAAAATCCCAGAGGTTTTTACTCAGGCTAGGAATAGTGCCTAATGTCATGGAATAAAAGATCTTTCTTATGTTTCTTAACTGCCTGGAGCAGATGACAGCACAGTCAAGAAATAAACTTTGTCTTGACTTTCCTACCCTTTTTCCTAGACTTCCATTTCTTTCCCCATCTTTCACCCTCCAAAATGCTGAGGATAATCATTCCCATCTCTTCCTAATAAGCATTTCTTCTATTTCTTCACAAGACACAAATGTGGCCTCCTCCCTGAAAGTGTGTCTTATTTCTTCTAGAACCATTGATTGTCCCCTCCTCTGAGCAACCAGACAATAGCCCTGTTTATATATGTTAATATCATCCATTTTATTATGCCTTAATATTTAATATTATCCATTTTTTTCACTGAGCTGTGAATTCCTAAAAGACCTATGTTTCATCTTTGTGTAATCCATGGTACCTTGAAGAGTCCCCGGCACATAAGAGATATTCAGGAAGAGTTGGGTTTCTGGATCTGAAAACGTTTAGCCTAAACTGTCACTGACAATGTGCTTGCTCCCTGACAATAACGGATGGATAAAAGTGTTAAGAGATGTGTTCAGAGAGAGGTCAATACTTAGCACAAAATAATGAATCTCTCACTGTGAAATATCAGAGATCATGACAGTAGGAGAAGACTCTAGGGACCATATAGTCTCCCTATTATTTCTCAAGTCATGTCACATAGGCAACTTCTAAGACCAATTCAAGTTATTTTGATCAACAAATATTTGCAGTGGACATTTGACATGCATAGTTCTCTCTATATCCTTAAATTTATGATTTCAGAACATTTTGCCATGGATCTGGGTTTTCTCCACAACCACATGCTATTGAAATTTATCTGTTTCCTTTCCATTTCCAAGCCATAGTTATGTACTTTTTAAAATCCTCATTAAATCATGTCTCTTATTTGGCCTCTATTTTATACATTAAAAAGTTCAGTTGTGAGCACTGGATGACGGAATTCGATAAAGATCACTTAACAGGAAGAGAAACGCACAGTCATGTTGAGAAGCACGTGATGGGAGCACCACAATTCCAGGGCCCTTGGGAGGTCACTTGGGAAAATTCAAAACCTCAAATGTTAAATCTGCAAATGCCAGGGGTTTAATATATAATGAGTTCCTATTACAGGCAAGACACTGTGGTGAGCGCTGCAGAAAATTCAATATGCATAATTGTCCTTGTCTTAAACAGTCTGCTAATTAATCCAATGCCTCGATCTCTGTTGTATTACCATTTTAGCTTACATTTTTAATAGAACTCTCTAAAGAAATAGCCTAAAGGCTTCCAGTAAATATGGTGCCATCAATTAAGGCTTCAACTTTCTCTGGGACTACTCACACACATAGTACTGATAGATTAGATACTTTAAAAATATGAAAACCATAGACGTTTTAAAATATAGAAACATACACAAGAGTTGGAAATAGGATGAAAACAGAGGTAAGGAGCTATGTTCATTAGATCAAAGAGATTCCAGAATTATTCACAACGCATGTCTTAGCTCGGGCTGCCATAACAACAGCAGAGGCCAACACCATGAAAACGACAAGTAGGTACAAAGCGCTGCCTTGCACATTGACATGCACACACAGGTTCCTCTCCTGAGGAACCACTCTTGTTTGTTTGAATGGTGAAATGAATTACCACTTTGTCCATGAAACACCACATTTACTCAAAAGAATAACTGATAGACAAACTATAGTGATCAATTTTTGCTTATTGGCATATATTTTCTCAAAAAATATTTAGTAAGTCTGTCACTTTAAGGAAAACTGACAAATAACAATATCTATTGCCAATTGATCAAATTTGAGCTTTCAAGTGAAAATTATAATTTTGGAAAGCCTGTACCTGTGACCATGATCTTAATAGAATTTCAATATTTAACAGCTATTCTGATGAGATAGGTGGTTTTATTAAATAAACAAGGTTTTTGATGCTTTTATATTAGAATTTGTCCTTTGGAATATCTTATTGAATCAATACTTTCCAAGTGATAATATATAAAAAGGTCTAGCACAGGTAAAAGACCTATTCAATGTGCAAAATAATACAGTAGATATTAGTGTAACAAATATATGGTGATGATGTCAGATTTCACCTTGCCACTGATAGTTTTGGTGTGCCACCAAAGAAACATGTCCACAATTATCTTCTACCACTCCTACTGCTTAACATTTCATTAGACTTTCTAATGAATAAAAAAATGATAAGAAATGACATGAGTTATTGAAAGAGACGCAATTGTCATTTGCACATAGGATTCCCTCTATAGAAAATCCAAGAATGTATCAGAGAAACTATAAAAACTAGTAATAACATCAATGGTATCAATGTGCAAACATGAACAGTAACTACCTACAGTCACACTGAAATAGAAAATGTAATAAAAATAAAATTATTCAGAATGGTAACAAAAACTATAATGTACCTAAGTATAACACTAACATTTTTGCATGATTTTATAAAGAACTTTAAAAAATTTGAAATAAATGAAGAGATATATAATGTTCATGAAGGGAATGTTAAAGAAAAAAGTGTTCCCAAAATTTATCTGCAAATTCAATTAAATTATTATCAAAATCCACAGAAATTATATTAAAAAACTGATTCAAAAACTTTTATCCAAAAAATGTCTAAAAATGTAAGGCACAACTTATAATACTGGCAAAAATTCAAAGGTACCTTATATGAGATATAACAAAATATATAAATATTATGAAGGATTTTTTTTACTTAACTAAGAAGTAAAAAATTAATATATAAAGAAATGTGCCATCTGCATGAAAATAAACTAAATGTCACAAAGGTGTCAAATTTTCCCCAAAGCGATATCTAAATTCAATGAAATTTCTGGTAGAATATTTTAGAAAACCCAATGAGCTGATTCTAAGTCTATTTATGGAATAATAATAAATACTTAATAGCATATTTTATAACTCAGACATTATCTAAGAACTTCATATACAACTCTTTAAAGCCAATAATAGCTATATTTATAAGGTAGTTACTATTGGGTTGGCCAAGAAGGCCGTTTAGTGTTTTCCATAAAATAAAACACACATTTTTCATTGTCACCAACAACTTCATTGATTTCCATATTTTGAGTGTGTCGGCTATAACCCACTATTGGCTTCTAGTAGGTAGAGGCCACAGGTGCTGCTGAACATCTTCCAATGAATGAGACAGCCCCACAGCAAAGAGTTATTTGGCCAAAATGTCAATAATATCAACAAACTTCTCAAGCCACTTTTGACATGTTCAATCAGTCACAGCACCTTCTCCATACACTGCTCAAATCTTTTTTTGCATTTCAGTTGTGTTTTTACCTTTCTTGAAACAATAAAGCATAAAACACTGAAAACGTTGCATATCTCCTTCCATCTTCAGCATTAAAAAAATGGCTGCACAAAAATTCACCCATTTTGATGGTAATTTTAATGCATGTTGATATGACAGCTGTCACAATACACTCTAACAGAATTGTTTCGAATGAAGTTAAGAATAACTAAGCACTACTAGAGCCATGTACAGAAACAAACATAACAAACTTTTTGGCCAATCCAATATTTCATCCCCATTTTATATAAGAGAAAACTGAGACACAGAGAGATTAAAACTTACACAAGGTCAGACAGAGAGTAATAGAAGAACCAAGATTCTTCCCTAGTTTGTTGAGTGTGCCCTTAACCACCATTATGCATTACTGCCAGGAGTACATTACTTTGTGGAAGAACAAAGTGAGGCATGGGAAGGTATCTCTGTCACTACAGTTTGAAATAGTGTCAAATGAGTGCATAACAGGCCAATGAAACAAACTGAAGAACCTATCAATGGCTCACACATTTATGAAAAAGATGACAATTTAGATCAATGAAAAATTAATGATATATTAAACAAATGTTACTAGGGTAATCAAAATGAGACCCCTACTTTATGCCACACACAAAGTCAATTCCAAATCAACTAAATATGTTAAAATAGAGCAAAAAATTTAAAATAGTTGCAATAACATTTATGAAAACATATTTATAAACCTGGTATAGAAAATAATTTTAAACACACAAATGGAGCACCAACTATAAATTAAGAATTATAAACCTGACTACACGAATATTAAAAACTTGAATGAAAAAAATACACCCAAAAAGACAGGACAAGATGGGAGAAGATATTCCTTATATATAACTAACAAATAAGTAGTATCCAAAATAAAGTCTGACATTAATGATATAGGCAAACAGTAATTCCCATATGCTGTAGGGAAGAATATGACCTGGTATGACCCACTTGAAGATCCACTTGGCCATAGTTAGTGAAAATGAAGAAGTGCCTACTTATGACTCATCAGTTTGGTTTCTAGGTATATTAGCCTAAAGAAAACTCTTGTATACATACACAAAAGACTGCTGCAATAATTTCCATTGTCGCTACTTGGTGCGGAATTATTTTTACTAGAGAATAAATGTGAAAATATTGAGATAGATGGACTAAATAAAACCCAAATTGATGGTTGTGTTGCCTTTGGAGAGGAGAAAAAGGAATGATTTCAAAACTGAAGCATAAGAGAAATATATGTCATGATCCATTTAAGAAAAACTCTGAAGGAAAGATATATTAACAATTGTTAAATTTGGATAGTAGCTACGTGGATGTTTGTAAACATTACTATTATTTATACCCTTTTAAAATTTGCATATTTTCCTTTTATAAGAAAAGTGCTATATTTTCCTTAGCTTCCCACTAAACTTGAAATCAAACACCTGGACTATAATCCAGGCTCTTCTCCCAGATACCTGCGTGTCCACGGACAAGGCTTCTGAGTTTTACATGGAAATGTAACAAGTACCTTAAAGAGGGTGATAAAATGGGATACCCTGAGTCACAAGGCTTTGCGTCGTAGCCAAGAGTACAAGTTAGGTAGGGACTGCCAAACAATGTACCACAAACTGCATAGCTTCAACCACAGAAATTCCTTGTCTCAGTTCTGAGGACAGAAGTCCAAATGCAAGGTGTCTGCAGGATTGGTTCCTTCCAAGGACTATACAGGAAAGGTCTGATCTAGACCATCTCCTTCACTTGTAGATGATCATCCCACGTGTCTTCACATCATCTTCTTGTGATGCACGTCTCGTTCCACGCTCCCCTTTCTTAAGAGCATGTCAGTCCTACTGGGTGGGGCCCACCCTACTTACCTCACTATAACTCAGTTATCTCTGTAAAGACCCTGTATCCCAATAAGGCCCCATTCTGAAATACTGGGTTTTATATCTTAAACATACAAACTTGGGGAGGGCACAATTCAACCTGTGACACCTACCACGCATAGCAGATACTTAAAATATAGAGAAAGAAAAAAGTTGTCTTCAAGAATGCTAAATTCCTCCCAACTCAAATTGAATTGAATTTAATGATACCCATTTGTTGGTCAAATGTTAAGAGGCAAGACTGAGGAGTGGCAGAATGAGGTTTTCGATCTCAGCTCCTTCCTTTTCGGATGCGTTAGGACACCTGTGTCAGTGAGCCCTGCAGCCAAAGAAGCCTGGGCCTGCCAGCTTCTCACCTGTCACTCTCTATCTAGTGTGCTGGGGGAGGGAGGGTAATACCAGCAATGCCAAGATCATATGTTTAATTCCCCTCAGAGCTAATTAGCTTCACTCATCTTGACTCACATCGGCCACTCAACTGTTGCCCGCTGACCCACGGAACCCCTGAGGCCAATAAAAACATCAGGGCACTGGCTGTTTAAAGAGCCCTGATTCTATTCTGAGTCCAAGAATGTATTCCTTAAGAGCAGAAAGAGGCCATGGGAAGTTACCTTTATCCCCATTCAAACCACCATTGTCATATTATTTGAAATCTCCATGACCAGGTAATTAACACTATGCAAAAAAAAAAAAAATCTTCACTGAATGGAACAGCCTACACACACCAATGAATGGGAGCAGCAAACTCAGAAGACAGAGGGACCCAAAGACGCCGTAGCCTGGGGTTAACCACCCTCTTCTGGCCATTTCTTTCCACCTAATTAAATATATTTTCATACTGAAATAATGACAAGTAAGTTTAAACTGAATAATCATTACTTATAAATAGTTTACCCCCATCTATCAACTATTCCACCTCTTTTCTCTGTACAGAAATTGGGCATTGTACAGAATAAGCTTTTTTAAAATGTTACCAAAGAATGTCACCTCTCTCTTGTTTTTCATTTGGTCAAATCTTTGTTATAAATCAAGACAAGCGTTTTCACATTGAGATGCAGAAGTCAGCAATGACATTCCCAATTTCTTATAAACGCATTCCAAATATCCAAGCCTTTTTTTTTTTCTTTTTTAAGTGCAGCTCCTTACTGCCTCAGGAATCTGAGTCTTAGAATTGATGTGGATTGCGATTCAGAAAAGTCAGCGAGGAACACAACTCACTGAACTCTTTGATATACAGATACAATGGGGGAGACCTTGTACCTGCACTTCTCTCTGCGTCAGTATCCTAGCAGAGACGACTGGAGAGCACGCCTGAGAGTACTCCTGGTTACAAGCAGCAGAGACTCAATTCAATCCAACAAAAAGAGAAACCTTCTTAAGGTTTTATTTACTTATTTGTAGAGAAAGGAGAAGGGAAGAAGAAAGAGAAGGAGAGAAACATCAACGTGTGGTGGCCTCACACGTTGAAACATCAACGTGTGATGTTTCAACGTGTGGTGAAACATCAACGTGTGGTGGCCTCACACGTTGAAACATCAACGTGTGATGTTTCAACGTGTGGTGAAACATCAACGTGTGGTGGCCACCCAGGGACCTGACCTGCAACCCAGGCAGGTGCCCTGAATGGGAATTGAACCAGCGACCCTTTGGTTTGCAGGACAGTGCTCAATCCACCGAGCCACACCACACAGGGCCAGAAAGAGAAATTTTTGACACTTCAAAAGTCCCATAGTCTTCTTAGGGTACAAGCAGATCCAGGTGCTCAAATTCCAAGCATCCATAACTTTTCGTCTATCAGGTCTAGTCTCGTCCTATAGGATCAACTCAAATAATGACACAGAGGTCCCGCAGGAGCTCTCAAACCACATTCTACTAGTTTAGCAATACCAGAAGAAAAATATAAACTTCTCTTTTCAAAAATTTCCAGTGAGAATCCCCGATTTCATGACCGCATGCCCATTCCTAAACCAAATAGTGAATCTCAGCAGCTGCTGAGCTCTCTTAGGCCCTAGGCCTGGTCCATGTACCTGCTGACAGAGTACAGATGAGAGATCGAACTCCACCTCAACCGTATGGATTGAAATAGGCAAGGGCTAGTTCCCCAAAGAAAAATTGGATACTGTTATCAGGAGGGGAAATGGCAGGCAAAAGCAATAGATATTCATTATCAAAGGCCTCCGCTGTTAGCACCGGAAAAAAAAATACTGTTACTCACAAGAGGTTGGCGTCAGAAAACACAGCAACAAACTTATCATCGTAACTGGGGGAAAAATGAATTAAAAATCCATATGGCAACTAATTGTAACTTGTAGTTACCATTCGAAAGCTGCTCTAGAGGCAGGAGAAAGAGCCAACGTAGAGTCACACAGGAAGGTTGTTCAGCTGGTCCCCAGCCACGCATAAAGTCACACCTAGCCTTCAATATCGGACGCCCCACAGGAACCAGGAGCTATCATTATCATGCCATTATTATTAAGTTAATAAGAAAATTGATACATGCTGCCTTTCAAGCCCTCTCCATGCAAGGGACGAAGTCCTTTTGTACATGTCATTAATTAATTTTTTGTAACAATTAGTTTCAATGCTCCCGTGAGGCAAGCTAATTTCTCACCAGAGTAAAATGAGCCACTTAGAGAAAACTTGTGTTTCTGAAAGCCATGGATGTCCGGCCCTGATAATGGTTTTGGATCAAAATATGTTGCCCTACTTCACAGGCGATGCACGTGGAATTCAAAAAGATATGAAAGAGAAGGTGACCTCACTAGGTGTGCTCTTTCAACTGCCACTTACCACTCCCCCGGTTGACGCTTGGCCCCTGGGATCATCTGTCCAGTGACAGAGTCAGCCGTAGGGATCAGGCGGTTTTTGCTGCCGTTGTAACACTGCATCATAATTAATGACAGTGTCATCCAGGGCTTAATGTAAATTAATTCTGTATTTGTCCAAATAACCCAACCTAATTTGTTTAAGTTTCATGTGTAGCCAGGTTTTTGAATGCATTATATGGAAAAGGGAAAAGATAGTCCTCTACAGAGGGTTTGGGGCTTATTTTTTTTAAGTCAGGAATTAAATAAATAAAGGACTCACCATATGTGCAGCCTGGGACACTGCTTGCAGCATTTAGCAGGGTCAGATTATCAAGTTTCATTATTTGATACATTTTTCAGGCTGGCAACAGACTCGCAAAGAATTGATGGGAGCAGCAAATTCATTTTAAAATGGGTTTATCGCTTCATCAGGTATTCATTTAAGCAGAATCCACAGCATAACTGGATCTCTTTGGCCCTCTGTGACATGTTTTTCCAAATGGAATGATAATAAGTATGGAGATGTAATATGTAGTTAAAGATTACCCATCTCCGAGAGGCACCCAGTAGTCAAAGGAAGAAATTACATGCATTCTCCAGCCACTGCTCACTGGAGGATCAAGGGCCAGCTGTTTAAGGGCCCCGTTAAAGAGAGACCTGGAAATGACACGACCCTTCTGGTTTTTAGTGAATGACGCTAACAGCTATGTTACAGGAAACCGTCATGAGGGCTTTCATTTCTGGTGAGAAAAATTATAAATTAAGCATTAAATAAGGTATTATAATACATTTCCTTAGAGTTAGTAAGCCAGATCAAATAGGAAAAGGCATTAAATTAGTTATGAATATAAAATTACAGTCCAAAAAATATTATTAAGAGACTTCAAGCTATTTTGGATTTCTAGAGCATGTGAATTTTGCATGTGATATGCGTACCAAACCAAAATCTGCAAAATCCGAACTCTAGTTTGAGATAAAGAATGCTAGTTTGCTGAGTTCTTATAGAATATCTTGCTCTTGATGAATCCTCTCATGGCCTCCTTAAAACGGTCACTTCAAATGTAAACTGTTGATTTTCCAAATGCAGATTGACGTAATATTTTGAGAACATACACAGCTGTCGGCGGCAGGCTGGTATGCCCAACAACAATAGACCATGGGTGCCGTGGTGGTGCCAGAAGATTACAATGGAGCTGCAAAATTCCTATTGCCTAGTGACATCCAGGCTGTCATAATATAGCTGAACAACCCATTAGTCACCTGTTTGCAGTGATACTGGTGTAAGCAAAGCGACTCCACTGCCGGTTGTGTAAAAGGATACACATGTAGTTACAGAAGTGGGCTACAGCGTCCAGGTTTGTGTAAGCACACTCTGTGATACCGACACAACACAAAGACAAACTTGCCTAATGATGTGTTTCTTGGAAGGTGTCCCCGCTAAGTGGTCGATGCCTGCACAGAAGGGCACAGCTGAGATCTCTACCAATATGCACTAAGAATCCTGCCACGGTCCAGACCACTGGTTCTCAGTCTTGGCTTCATATTGGGATGACCCGGAGAACTCATAAAATACCCCATGCCCAGGCCAGGCATATCAGAAAACTCGCTAAGGATGTGCCCAACCCATCAATATTTAAAAAAAAAAAACTCCCCAGGTTCTTCCACATGCAGTGAAACTGAGAGCCATTGGTTTAGAGATGTTCTCAAAGTCAGGCACCTTGGGCAGTAGCCTCAGCCTCATGATCCTGGGATCCTGTTAGAAATGCAAAGCAGATCCCAGCCCACACCTACTATATCAGAGCACTGGGCAACGGTGGGCAGGGAGCAGGCAGTCCAGGTGACTCTGATGGACGCCAAAGTGTGAGGACCACTGGTCGAAAACTTGGAATGGCCCATCCAGAGAAAGCTTGGACCTGCAGAGCAGACACACTTCCCTGGGACCATCACTGCTCACCGCTCTACAGCGAAAGTGCAGAAAGCCCGGGGTGGATCCAGGCTCTGAGGTGCTTGAAGTTACTACAGTCTTAAGACCTTTTTTAAGAAAAACAAAAGAATACAAAATTCAGTGCAAAGTAAATATTTATTTAGAATCAGAAAACTTTCTCTTTTTTAAAAATTTCATGCTAATAAGTATCACAAACTACGAAATAACAGTACTAACAGTACTTTTATTAATTTATTTTCTGGGTCTCCTCTCTAACGCTCTTTTCTTACTTTATTCTTCCATCGAATACTCTTTAATTGCTATTTCACGGGATCCAAAATTTGAAATATTTTCTGTACAGATAAAAATAATAATTCATTCTTTCCTCTAGCATGTTTATTTTTGCTCGTTTGTTTTATTGAAAGTTAAGGAAAGGTGTCTTTGGGGTTATTGTTGAATTTGGGAAAACCTCTATTATGTTTCACTCAAATATGAGCTATAGGATTTTATGGCATTTTAAGTATTTTATTGCAGCAACTAACCTTAAACCCTCTCTGGACTGAAGTCTCTAACCAGGGCCCTGGAAGTGGTCTTTGCAAACAAGAAGCCTAATGCTTTATTCTCTTCACGCTAAACCTGCCTTGTGCCGGCTGCTGATAAATCAACTTCCCCAATCAACCCACCATCTAGGTAACTCGTTCTATGCCTGCGGGGAGGAGGGGGAGATGGTATAGACAGTTAGGAATGTTCAGGAAAAACCCTGCCTGATGGAAGCTAAATGAAAAGAATCCTTTTTCCCCTGAAAGAAAAGGGCAGTTTGGGGCTTATTTGCATATGTAGAAATAGCCAGATTCCCTTCTCTCTACTGCTCTAAAAAGTGTGATGCTTCAGCTTTTAAAGCTAGAAAGTCCCAGTGGGGTCTAGTGTAATTTTGTAGATAAATGGAAAAAGACCAAATGTGCACTGTGCTGTTGAGTGCCAAAGCCGGCTCCCTATCTTTGTGAGAGTTGACTGTTCAAAATAGAATACTGCTGAAGACCCTCATTAGATAAATTCTGGAAGAGAATTATCATTTGGACACCATTCAGAATGGGGTTTTTTACTTGGTTCACTCCCAAATCAGCAAATAAGTGGAACAGAGAATATCCAGGGGGCAGCATGGCTTCCCTGCCCGTCCCCAGGGCTGCAGCTGAGGCACACTGGGAACTCACCACCGCCTGCGAAGGGCCCGAACTGAGTGTCGTTAACCCCGGACACTTCAGCACTCAGACACACCTTATTTAACATATAAAAACAATAATGCTGCCGCGTGGGGAACACTTGTCCAGGTTCCAGTTCTCCAGTTCCTTCCAGGGTCAGCACCGAGACACTCCCTCCATATGTGCACCTGCTTTATGGACTCGGGAGCTTTCTGTTTTTGCCCACTCACGTGCAGATGCCTAGAACACAGCAGGTGCCCAGCAGATATTTGTAAGATGAGTGAATGGATGAGCTGAAAGTTTATAGGATTGTAAGGTAGACTGTGATAAGTGCATACATGAGAAATAAAAATTGTACCTGGTGCAGTGTTTTCTTTTAACTTCTCTGTTTAATAAAATAGCAGCCTAAATGAACATCTCTTTACAAGCTGTCCTTTATCAGTATTTGTCTGCTGACAGGCTAAAAAAAAAAACAGAACCTATCTTGTTAAGGAATTCAAGAATGCCTTAATGAAGTAGGCGGCATTTTGGATGTATTTGGAAAGATGGAATTGGACAGATGACATATTTCAGGAAAACATTCCAAATGGAGGGAACCCAATTAGCAAACGACATAAGAGTAAGAAAGCAGGAGGTGTGTTTGGAGAAAAATAATGATACAGTTGAAGTGAATTGCAGGATTCCTAAAGAGGAGAACACTGTACTGCAAGTGTGAGCCTAGAGTGTCAACCTAAAGAGTTAGGATTTCTGTAGAAATGTGGGCAGCATGGATAGATTTGATGAGGAGAGTGACATAACAAAACTGTACTTCGAGAAGATGTACCTGCCATCAAACATGCAGTGAGGACTAGAGAAGAGAATGGCTGCAGAGAGACAAGATCAGTAGGACAGTAACGCAATCATCCCAGTACTAAGGAGCCGATCTTAACTACGATGGTTGCTCTGGAAATAGAAAGGAGGGATGAATGGGAAGAGTAGGCAGGATAAGCTTTGCCAAATGTGTCAAGTGGGAAACTATGTGAGTACAGGGGAAAAGAAGACATCCAAAAAAGCTCTGAAGTTTGAAATCTGTAATCATCATGGTAAACTTGCTGGGATCATACTGTATAATCTTCAAGCATTGACCCTGAGGACAGAGCCAGTGACCACCAAATGAACAGGCTGCCTGGACCTTTGGAAGTCACCTCCAGGCCTAACCCAAGCTCCATGAAGACAGAGAAACTGTGTCTTTTTTCATCACGAAATACTCAGCATATGTACCTACTAGGAGTAGTTAAGAAATGTTTACTAGGTAAAAGAATAAAGATTATCATTGAATTAATGGAAAAGATTTAGATAGCAAAGTATAATGAATGTAGAACTTGGAGAAATGGATCAAACACAAAACCTTGAATAACACCTACAAAACATACATTGCAAGAGGAAGAAAACCATCTAAGACCTGCCGCTGTACTAGGCAGTGTTGAGATATAATAAGCAGGTTAGATTAAGCAGGTTATAATTCATAATCTTAGAGTTCATTGGAAGATAGGAAAATATTTGTACCTGGGATACTTATGGACCCTGGAGCAAAAATTGCATCACTGGAAGTTGATGCTGTTTCTTATAGTTATGGTTAGAAAGAGATGGGAAGGTTGAGTCTCCCATGGTACTCCATTCTGAGTGATCACACTTTCTAGGGGACCTATGGAGGGGTACCAGTTGGGGTCTGTGAACATGTTAATGTCAGAATGATCTTTTTACATCAAGCTGCTTACTCCTCTATTTCATACCCTTGAATGACTTCCCATTACACTTAGGAAAAGTCAAAACTCCCTAACATGGCCCACATAATCCAACAATATCTACTCCCCACCAGCCTCTCCCATCCCATCTTGTGCCTGCAACTCTTGCAGCCACGACACTGCAAACTACCACTCTCAGCCTCTCCAATGGGCCCTTCTCCATCCTGTTTCACTTTCTGATTGGAATGCCATGCTTTCAGCCACCACTCTGTCCCCCACCCTTTCACTGCATCTAGTTAATGTCTCCTCACTCTTCAGTCTCAGTTCAAGCCCCAATTCTCTGCGGGTGCCTTTCCCTTCTCCTTAGTTTAGGTCAGACTTCTCTATTATATACTATTAGAGTTCCACATATCTTCACTTTATAGCCTTTATTATATTTTATAATTAGATGCTTATTTGTTTCCTTTTTAAAATATAATTCTTTGCCAATCAACCATCATCTCCATGGTGACAGAGCTGGCTTTCGTTCACTTTTATACTCCCAACATTTAGCAGACTGACTGGATACAATGGTACTCTACAAAACTCTTAATATTAACAGCTAATGTTCTCATACATTTAGCATCTCCTTAGATATTGTTTTAAGTGCTAACATGAAGTGAAAGCAGCATAATGTGATGTAGAAAGCATGGATTTGAAAATGGACAGCCTGGGCTCAAACCTCAGCTTCCCCATTGATTAAAGGTGTGAACTCAGGAAAATTATTAAATTCTCTGTACCTGAGCTTTCCCATCAATAAAACGGAGATAAATGTAAATCTGTGTGATGATTAGGTAACTAAGAACCAGAGACACTGATTAAGCTGCCCAAGGTCTTAAAGTTGTCAGCAGCGGGACTTGCAATCTGAAGTTGCTATTAAACTGTTGGCTACATAAAGGAATAATAGTACACATTATATTAATACATATATATGATTCCATTTCTAAAATTCTTTAACGATAGGCAGGGACATCAATAAGTGCCTGCCCTTGTCCCTCATACCCTACCCTGCTCCTTCCTTTTCCTTAGATCCACAAGCAGACTGTTAGGCCTAGACCATGAGAAAATACCCCGAGGAGTGAAATCAGGCCAGGATCATCTTCCCCAACAATGCCAGAATCAAACCTGAAAGAACAACAACAACAGGTACCCTGGAGCAGAGCGGTGGCAAACATGGGTGCACTTGGGCCTTGTTTTTAAGTGGAATGTCGCTTCACGAACAGATTTCAAATGTCATTCCTTTGCCCATACATACCAATATGCTTTAATATTTATCACTTACTAAACACATGAAAGATTGCACAGAATCTGTGTCCAATGATCCTTGATGATAAAACATTAGTGACCCAATTCTTTCCCAGACCTAATGATACTTTGCTTCAGTGGCCTAGTGCTATATCTCATATGAAACAAATAAGACATTCATGCATAAAATTAATACAGTAAGCTCTCTAGGCAGTGATAAATTTGGAAAAGAAACAGGCCCACATAATCATTTCCTCTCTCACGAAGGCACATTTTCTATAAAACCTTGAGTCACCTACATCTCGACTTGTAAGGCTCTTTGGGAAATTATGCCATCATGTCCCATGAAACCCTGCAGAGCATGTGCAGTCAAGGTGGAATAAAGGGTGCATCCTTTATAAAAGGGAAACTGTTGAGGAGATGCTTAGAAATACGACCACTTCAGTTTACATGGAAAGGCTGTTGATCTCTAAGCACTGAGAGAACTCTCAGCTTGCCCATCGCTCTTGAGTTTTATCCTCACCATTCTGCTCCTTTTTGGTTCATCTGTCCTGAATAAATGGGTCCTGAATTCTCTTGTTTTATGTAGGGGCAACTGAAGGTGATTGTTTGCTTGGGAAACCATTGGTAAGTAGCTGTATCGAGAATATAATCATGGAAAAGCAGGGGTCCTTGATTTCCTCATTAATCACTAGGAAGAACCACTCCTTCTGAACAGATGAATCTCATGAAGATGATCACCAGTGAAAGCCAGGTGTCCTCAGACACACATGTTCATCACCCAACAATGAACCTTACTGCGAGAGTTTGAGAAAGAAGCACTTGAAAGCAGGTTTTCAAATCTGAAAACTAAACAATTCTGTATTCAAAAATTCCCATTTGTAGCTTTTGGAGAACAGGGGAGGTAAACATCGCTGCATGGATGCTGTTCGACCTCCCTGAGAAGAGGGAAATGAAGGATCTGCTATATTTAGGGAGTACACTGTTAACTTGCATCATGTGTCATGTTATACGAGGGGAGCAGCTGAGAAAAATAAGGGATTCTGGTGGAAATAATATTGAGACAGGCGGTTGTTGCGTTGACTTCGCCAGGCTCAAAACAGCATCCCTTCTGAACTTCAGATGCCTGCTATGGCTTTTTAGGTGAGGGTTCAGAATGTGTCTCGTCACTACTATATATAATCAGGAAATTATACATGTGGGTGTGTTTGATGAATTCCTTTTGACCTTGTCAGTATTTGTTTTTTGTTGTGTCACCTTGAAGAAGGAGATGAAAAACAAACATTGTCTTCTACGGTTCTCTTTTCAACAAAAGGAGAACTTGCTAACCTTCTGTTTTACCTCTTCAGGTGGGGGTCCTGAACCCCAACACAGCAGTTTACATATTAAATTGATTAGCAGGAGTCTCTATGGAAAATGAAAGGCAAGCTAAAACACACCCCGAGGGGATTCTAAGGTGCAGAAATGTGATCTCCTTTCTGTATAATCACCGCATTAATATTAATAGTGAGTTAGGTGTACTTGCTTAGCAAGCAACTCGTCTCCCCTGGGCATTCTCAGAGCACTGATGATGCTCCCTGGTTCTCGTTCTGTTTCCTGGCTTTGAAATCCAGGCACCAGGATGTTAGCACTTTTTTGCAGATTCTTCCTTTTCCTTTCAGATCCGGAGTCCCAACTCATCCTTCCAATGTGATGTTGGGTTGGCCAAAAAGTTCATTTAGTGTTTTTGGTAAAATGGCTCTGGTAGTGCTTAGTTGTCTTTAACTTCATTTGAAACAATTTGGTTAAGATTGTATTGTGACAGCTGTCATATCTGCGTGCATTTAAAAAAGATTTATCAAAATGGTGAGTTTTTGTGCAGCCATTTTAATATTGAAGATGGAAGAAAGTATGCAACATTTTTGGTGTGTTATGCTGTGTTATTTCCAAAAAGGTAAAAATGTAACTGAAATACAAAAAAAAGATTTGTGTGGTGTGGGGAGACGGTGCTGTGACTGATCAAACATGTCAAAAGTGGTTTGTGATGTGTCCTGGTACTATTGACATTTTGGCCAAATAATTCTTTGCTGCGGGGCTGTCTTATGCATTGGGAGATGTTTAGCAGTGCCCCTGGCCTCTACGCACTAGAAGCCAATAGTGGGAGATAGCTGACATACTCAAATGTTCAGATCAATAAAGTTATTGGTGAAAATGAAAACTGTGTCTTTTAATTTACGAAAAAACTCAACAGACTTTTTGGCCAACCCAATGCATACTCTGCTCCATAGTTACACCGGATTTCCCTTCCTCCACCCTCCGTTTATGAAGGGTTCTTTTTCTTCCATTTCCCCCCATCCACTTATTATGCTGAATTACAGCACTTCTAATAGTGACAGCACTGGACCCCTGAATTATGGGAGCTTAGGTTTAATTAAATATTAACTAGAAAAACTAACAATTTAAGTGTACACGTAAGTTCCCACAGAAACGCAACCCACATGAAGAGAAACTGCATTTCACCATGAAACTGCCATGTTCAGAGCTTAATTTTCCCCACGAATGAGCATAATTTTCCCCATTTCTTTTTTAGTGGTACCTGTCTTTGGTAATTTAGAGAAAATGGGTGAGTAAAGGTAATTACTGAAAAATAACATGGGACACAGTGTTCAGGATGATAGGTTTTTATGTGTTACTACTTGTGTTTATTTGTAAGCATTTTAATGAACAACAGTTAAAATGACCCTCTTTGGCACACTGTAAATAAGTCATTCTTAAAAAGCTATTTATTCATACACGTTAGAGCCGCCATGGCACCTGCTGGGTCATTTTGGAATAAGAGAGACATTCGGTTTCTTAGCTTCGTGAAAGAAGATCAGATCTCTGCGCAAAATAAACACAACAGTTTTATATGTAAAAAGACAAGATATCCTATCTCATTCCAAAACTACCAATAGGGCTCATTACTAGAGTATATGTAAGTTTAGTTAAATCCATAGCACTCTTAACAGACTTACAGATACAGAGAACAGACTGACGTTTGCCAAAGGGGAGAGGAGGGGAGTTGTTGGGTGGGGGCACTAGATGGAAAAGGTAAAGGCATTCAGATGTACTAACTGATAGTTAAAAAAATAGTCACAAGGATATAGTGAATAATATTGTGGTAACTGTGTGTGGTGCCAGGTGAGCACTTGAAATATTGGAGGGAACCCTGTGTAAAGCCTGTGATTGTCTCACCACTATGTTGTATACCTGAAACTAATACTAGGTAATGTCAAATGCAAACTGTAGTTGAAAAATAAAATTTATAAAAATCTTTACCGTTCTTCTCTCTCCCTAATAGTTACATGTTATGGTAGGTGTGCACAGACAAATAATTCTCACTGTTGGAAAAATAAGTCTTTGTCTGCTCAGAACCCCAATGCACTCACTAGACTGTTAAACCTGAAATAAGATTTCAATGCACAAGAATGTTAGACCTCAAATATTTTCAAGTTCATCTTATCCACCTCAATCATTTTATAGATAAGTAAGAAAAGCCCCAGAGAAATAAGTGGTTTTCAAAAATAACACAGTAACAAAACATATTGTGTAGCTGTATGGAATTGTGATACCCACCATATTATACTGAACTTTCTATTTTAAAAAAACAGATTTCACTCGTGTTTTGCTCCTCTCTTTATAGCACTAAAATATTAGTATGTACAACTTTTAAAATATGAACTCATAACAGCAAAGAAAATAAGAAAGGAGGCAGCCTGCAGATGAGAGGTGTGTGAAGAAAGGATAATTAGTGGAACAAGGCAGAGGAGGCCAGCCTTCTTAGTGTTAACGTGCGCGGCAGATGGCAGGAGGGATAGGAAGTCCCCAAATAGCCGAAGTCCAGCAGACCCAAAATAAACCAGCCCGGCATATACCAGAGAGACACGCAGTTTTACAAAAGTTTCCAGAACTAAAAGATGATTGCCAGTAAAATAAAGCTTGAGAAGAGTGGATGGGGATGGATATGACAAGGAAGTCATATGACAAGATGAAAACAAAGCTCATTTGAAATGCCAGGGAAAACCATTGCTATACAGAAGCAGAATATAATAATTAGCAATCAACTTTTTCCTAAATCCATATATTTTTTAAAAAATTGTATCTATTCATTTCCAGAGAGAGGGCAAGGGAGGGAGAAAGAGAGAGAAACATCAATGTGTGTTTGTCTCTTGTATGCCCCCTACTGGGGTCCTGGCCTGCAACCCAGGTATGTGCACTGACTGGGAATCGAACAGGAAACCCTTAGGTTCACAGGCTGGCACTCAATCCACTCAGCCACACCAGCCAGGGCCTGAATCCATATATTTTTTAATTGTTGAGATTTTAATTTAACTAACATCTATTGAGCATTTACTATAGACAAGGAGCTGTTGGAATTACAAGTTGAACAAGAAAAACTTCTAGTGCTCCAAGAAATTATGTCTGGTGAGGAAGACATTTACATATCTAATTAAAGCATAAGGCATACCAATATGCATTCTATGATAATGGTCCAAGCAACTTGTAATAGTTCAGAAAGAGAGAGATAAGTCAGGTTATGAAATCCAGAAAGATTAGCCTGGTAAGCACAAACACAGGAAGAATGCATTTGCCAGATCTTGGAGAGCCTACAATCCCAGGGAAAAGAATTTGGACATACTTAAAATTTTTAAGAAGCATGGAGCCATCAAATATATATGGTACAGGAGAAAAGCGATCATATTTTTTAAAGTGAAACTAATAAAAGTATGCTTTACATTCAATAAAATGCATCAATTTTAAGGGGACAGTTTGATGAGTCTTGACAAATACAGATACCTTCATAACCACCATCCTAATCAAGATATAGAACATTTTCATCATTCAAAAGTTTCCCATAACTTTCACAGTCAATCCTTCCATTATTTACCCAGCCAACTACTGATCTGATTACTATCACTATAAATTTTGTCTGCTCTGCAAATTTATATAAATGGAATTCTGTAGTATTCACTCTTTGGTGTCTCGCTCAATTCACTCAGCATAATGTTTCTCAGTCTTCACCTTACCGTGATGCTCCCAACCCATGCACCTCCTCCATCCACAGAAAGCAAACTCCTCCATCAACAGAACTTGCCCACTTTCAGACTCTGTCCCCAGCCTCTCTTCCACTTATCTATCGCTGTCCCACCCACCAAACTTAGCAAATAGAAAACAATAAGCATTTGTTTTCCTTACAAACTAACCAATAAGGCAGGATTGATGGGAGCAGCTCATCTGTGCTCCACATGACCTCAGTGGGGCAGTTCAAGGGGCTAAAGTATTCTCTTCCAAGAGGACACATTCACACAGCTGGCCCCTTGGTGCTGGCTTCTGGCCGAGAGTTGGCCCTCGGCTGTCAGCTGAGGGCCTTAGTTCCTCTCCGTGGGGTGTTTGGGCTTCCTCTCAGCAGGGTGGTTAGATCCAAGAACTAGTTTCTTCAAGAGACAAGATATGGAAGTAGGAGTTGTTGATCTTTTAAGGCTTGGTCTCAGAAACTGGCCCCTCACTTCCTCTCTATACTATGACTAAAACAGTAAGAGAATTTATTCAGAATCAATGGGCAGAGACATGGATGCTCCCCTCTCAATACAGAGAACCCCCAAAACTGCAGCCATATTTAATCTAGCACACCCTCCTATTCAAGGAGGAGGTCTTTTAAAGAAAAGATTTCTTCAACAGCAAAGAAAGCCTGCATAGGGCATCTACACAAATTCACCTCATCTTCTTGTCAAACATGATGAACCAACAGAAGAACAGTGGGGGAAACAAAACTGATACAAATAATCAGAAATAACTTGTTTCCATTCTCATTTTAATTCCATTCTAATTTGTAACTGTCACCAAGATAGTGGGGAGCATTCTTATTACATCCATAAAATACACAGAGGCAGGTTGTAATTTTAAAAAATCTGAGAAGAATGCATTACTGGAAATTATATATATTTACCAAAATATGAAATTCACTAGAGAGATTGAATCTTAGAATAGATGTGGCTGAAGACCAAGTTAGACATCTGAAAGATAACCAAAAATAAATCAGTCAGAGTTTAAGCTAAAAGACAAAATGATGAAGCCGAGAAAAATTAAAGCACACAGAAACTTGCTCCAAAAGGCACAACGTGTGTCTGCTAGGCATTCCATAAAGATGATACCGAGAAAATTAAAGAGATGAGCAAAGAAAGAGAAATTACCTTAAAAATGTATTTTTGGATGAAAAAGTCACCTAATGTCAAGGAGAGTGAATGATAAAAAGCTCACACTTAGCTGTCTGGAGGTGAAAGTTTTGAAGTTTAAGATGAAAAGGAAAGCTCTGTAAGTTGGTGCAGAGAGTAGAATCTGATAGTAAAAAGAAGGATCATCAGATTGACATCAATATTAACACTGAATTCTAACAGAGAGTAATTAATCCCTTCAAATGTCTGAGGAGAAATGATCTGAATTTAGAATTTTTATGACTAGCCCAACTATCAAGCAAAATGTGGACAAAATAATTACATTTTCGAACATGTGAGGACTCCGTACTCTTATCTCCCGAGACCCTTCCTGAAACAGCACTTAACGTCATGTTCCAGCAAAGTGAGAAAAGAAATCCAAGAAAAGTAAATGGAATCTAACAGTAAAACAAACCCAGTACTGCAAAGAAACACTATCCCTGGATTGTATCAGTAAAGCAGGTCCGATTATGATAACAAGTTACAAGTCCCCACGAAAAAATGATTCGATCACATTTCTTTTAAAAATGTAAAAAAGTATTTGCAAGGGTCCCATAAAACTAAAACGTGGCATTTAAAAATTCCGAGGATAAATGAAAAAGCTCTGTGAGAAAGTCACAGTCTAAATAGAAAGCCCACTGTTGAATAAATGAAGGAAGGATCCATTTATCTTAATGCTGAGAATATTCCCCTTTAAATAGTATAGGTTTAGTGACTTGGCATAATATTTCCTTTTCTCTGGATCTATTTATGTATTTTTTGGTTTAGTGCTGCAATGAGTAAAATGTACATAATCATTAAATATTATGTTCGATGTTTTAATTTTATACTTCACCTATGGGCAGATCCACAATCCTATATAAACATATATATTAAAAAGAGAAAATATATGTTTATATGTATCTGTGCATCTACACACATGTATATGGTACATGTACATATATGTGTGTGTATCCTTACATACATCTCCTCTGTAAAATTCATGTAATAACTGACCAGAGGGGGTGAAAAAGAGTGGCAGGGAGGGTAGGTATGCAATTTCCTAATTTTACATGAATAGATACTATTTAAAGTTAATCGTTCAAAAAACAATTTTAGATATGTAATTTACAACTCCAGAGTAATAATTAGAAGATCTAAAAAGAATAACTTAAAAAATCCAGAAGTGAATGATCGGTAGCATATTTACACTGAATGCCTCAGTAAATTCTAGTGGTTAGTATCCAGATGTTATGTAAAGCCATTAAATCAAGAAGTTTACGATATGCCATTCAGTACCATTAAGGTCACAAACTTTTCGAGAATGTAGGAATGGGAAGGGAACCCAAGACACATCCGATTGCCCCCAAGGAAGGGACATGACTTTCTGAAGCAGCTCTCTTGAGCAAAAGGCAAACCCTTCTTGTTGAACAGCTGGGCTCTGAGGACCGCAGTCCTGGAGGGGAATCTGGGCTCGGACGTCCGCATCTGTGAGGGCGGCCAGGAGGAGCCGTCAATCCCTCCATGTTCACATCAAGGGGACTCGATACTGGGGTTTGTTGTACAGAGATGTCCATGTTACTCAGGAATTATGAGGTGGTTCTTTCTCACTTGTAGTAAAAATACTATTCGTGTTAGAAATAGCATAAAAATAGCCCTGGCCAGGTGGCTCAGTTGGTTAAAGTGTCTTTCCCACGCACCAAGCTTTCAGGTTTGATTCCTGGTCAGGGTGCATGCAGGAGGCAGCCAGTGAGTGCATGGGTGGGTGGACTGGTGGGTCAATGTTTCTCTCTCTCTCTCTCGCTCGCTTGCTCTCTCAAAAATCTATACATAAAATTTATTTTTTAAAAAAATAGCATAAAAGCCTGGCTGGTGTAGCTCAGTGGATTGAGTGCGGGCTGCGAACCAAAGCATCGCAGGTTCGATTCCCAGTCAGGGCATATGCCTGGGTTGCAGGCCATGGCCCCCAGCAACTGCACATTGATGTTTCTCTCTCGCTCTCTCTTTCTCCCTCCCTTCCCTCTCTAAAAATAAATAAATAAATCTTTAAAAAAAACACTTAATCTCCCTCATAAGTATAAACGCGATTAAAAAAACAAAAACAAAAAAATAGCATAAAATAATTCCAAATAATTATTTCTGACATGAGTATTTTTTGTAATAGACTCTGTAAAACCATATGCAATTAGGACATTTTTTCTTGAACCCTCCAGAATATAAGGCATGTTCTTCTTCCTATGCAAAATGAGGCTTTAAAAATGTGTGAAAATCTGATCCATCCCAATTACAAATTCTCTGTTAAATTTATTCTACTTCTACTCTGCATCATGAAAAGATAATAGTACATATTCAGTTGTACCACTTCCTTACCTATAGGTTACAGATACAACATAATTTTGTTAATTCTGTTTTCACAAAATTAGATTTATAGATATTGTAACAGAGGATGGGTTGAGATTTAAATACCTTTATGGTTTTTTATAAAGTATTACATTCATAAAATACTCAACAATGATAGGAAAGTATAAGGAATAAGGCAACTAATAACTTAAATCATACAACTCAAAAATAACCAGCATTAAAGTCACTCTAGATAGCTCTCTCTACAGATGAACAAGTGGGTGGATGGATGAACTGGTAAAGGGAGATAGACAGATAACAGAAAAAACTTGTATAATTGGGATTACATGTGCCTACTGTTTTATAAAATCTTTACAAGTAATGACGACGTCACATTCTTAAAATATTTGTGACGAATGACCTTCCAGCCCCTTAAAGCTTCTCATTAAAAATCACTGTGCTGTGTGACCTAGCATTCCTTCTAGACTAATTGTAACACACTCAAGTTATTCTAAGTTTACATATTTTTTTGTTTTCATAGCAAGAAAATCACTGCCAACATGTATTAAGCATTTACAATGTGCCAGGCACTATTTTAAGTGCACTTACAAAGATTGCCTCATTTCTTTCAATGCCTCCAACATGCCCATAAATAATTGAGTCCAAGTAGAGAGGTACAGCCACATGTCTGTGGCCAAACAGCTAAGTATCAGACCGGTTCTAAACCCAGGCTTTTGGACTGCAGGGCCTGCGCTTATAAGCACTAGTCCGGACAAAATTCATAAACCGCTGATTAAAACAACCCAGTACATGGGCAAGAAATTAATACCATTTTCCGCATTTAAACTTATGGGGTCTTAAACTTATGACAATACATTGCCAAGTTCAGTAAATAGCTAATCTACTAGACAACAGGTACTGTGGTGGGGGCATGGAATTAAGGGAGAAAAGGGGAAAGGAAAGAAACATTGTATAAAGGTTTTTATCACAAAGGAACAAAGTAATGGGCAGAGGAGACAGCTAGTCTATTGTTATAATGTCTACATTTACCAACTAAGAAATGAATTGTGGTTTATTCCTTGATTGTTCTTTTTCTATATGTAAATATGCATTTTCTTATAAAACTGTGAATATATTTCCTATGTTTCCTATTCCATTCTGTAGTCTCCTGAGCATTTCCCAGATCGTTAACTATTTTTTTAAAAAATAATTCTTACCAGCTCTTTGGATGTAACTTTAATGGGCACATTTTAGCATATGGCTGAGCTATAAAATATTTTAATTACTCCCCAATTGTTTAATGTTTATGCTGTTAACTTTTTTCTAATGTAAAACAATATATTTAATAAACCTTAGGAAGGTCCCAGAGCAGAAATAAAATGATAATTCAACTTTTTCAAGTGTTCAAAATAAGAGGACAACATTTATTCGAGAGATTCTCAGATCCCTAGAATCCCAAATCTGTCTCCTAAGTGGTGTTCTCTCTACTTTTTATCCTTGTATAAAGCGAACATTTTATTTTCTTCTTTAAATCTCTTCTCTGTTCCATGTATTGTTTTCTTCATTTCTTTTCTTTTTCCTTGTTTATCTTTCCTATGAGAGGGTCACCTTTAACACTAAAAGTAGCCAATATGCAAGCGTCTAAGTTTCTGGGGAAAGCGACTGTTGTTCTTTCTCATTAGTTTCCTGTCTCTTGTTTTCCAATAAACACAGGAAGACTCATACGGCACCAATCTGTACCCAGTTGCCCAGTCTGAGTTCGCCATCACCACAGAGCAAACACTCAAGCTTGGCTTTAGGAAACTCCAGCACGTCCAGCTGAGGTCCAATTGGGTTCAAGTGACGTGGTACATTAATGGCTGTCGTTACTTCTTTCCCTTCGCAGAGGGAAATAGTTCAGTAGCTTAATTTTTTATGCTCTCATGAATTCAAAAATAAATAAATAAATAACTCCAAAGGCAATAAATTATTCATCGTGTTGCTTAGTCTTAAATCCCAGGTTAATTTTTCCCTTCATTTTCACATATACTCTTTCCTGTTCCATAATGCTTCAGATACCAGTTATTAAATACGTGTGCTTGCGTGTTGATCACTGGGTTTAATCACATGAATGCTTATCAAATCCAAGGGACTAATTATTTTAAGCTTTCTACTGCATCAAGGAGCATTTTGCTGGGAATTGAATATTAAAAATGCAAAAGATCTCTCTATGTAAAATATTAACTGATTTATTCTCATAAGGAAAGGCAGTATAAGCTGAAAGAAAACTGCCCCCCCCCCCACAAAAGCAAAATATATTCTAATTCTAAATGGCTTCCTTGAATCCATTTTGGTGTTCCTGCTTAATAAGTAGTTGAAGGAGAAGCCATTTAGTTTGCACCAAAAGACTAGAAACCAACCATCATAAATGGTACTAAAAATGCTTCTGTAATTCCATCTATTACATTTTGGGGTTAGTCATGACAGGTGTAATTGGCTGGGTAAGAGGTGGTACCTGGTGTTTAAATACGGAGAATGACTTCTTGTATATGAAAATGCATCTCGCATCTGCAGGTTGATCCAGAACATTTGTCCCACGGCTTTTACCAGTGTGAATACAAAGCTAATGATGAGACAAACACCAGCAATGTCAGTTTTGTTAAATGTGTCAGGTGTTCAAAGGTTGCAAGGCTGCCTGGTGGCCTAGCAATGGGAAGGATAAAAGCAGCCACACGTTGAGAGAATACTTGTATTTAACCACATGGGACCATTTCTGAGAATACCTGTATGCACGGTGGCCAACTATTAGTGCTGAGAAGAGGTCCAGGAGGCCATGGTGTCCAGCGGATTTTAAACTGTCCTTCTCTGAGCCCTGAGCCTCTTCCACAGAGGGGGTGCCAATGGCATGGAGAAAGAAGGGAAGGCTAAGCAGGCCTCCCCACCTTTTAATCAAAGGCTTTGGTCTGTCTTACAAAGTAGATGAAAAACCTAAATCTTCATTTAAAAAATTCTTTGGTCCACTCCCTCATCTCACGGGGAGAAAACTGAGTACCCAACAGGTCACGTTATCCATCCACTCGGCGGTTACCCAGGGGCGACCTCAGATGTACCATCCAGCCCTTTACCTAGCCCGGCAGCTTTGTTTTTTTTAATGATGCTACATTCATATCCTCAAAAGTCTACTTTGACTTGAAATTTTCCGAAAGCCAGATTATTTTTGGTCAACTGCCTTTTCTTAATTTGCTGACTACATCTGGAAAGTCATACTTGAGAGAATCATCAAAAGGGAAAGCTTTTATTTCAGTGAACATTTTCTTTGTTCACGATCCAAGAATCTCTGCTAGGCCTATGACTTTAAATTGTTAAGCTTCGTTTTACTTTAGTGTCTTCATTTTTTAAAATGTGTATCATTTGATAATATTGAAACAGCAATAAGATACCATTTCACATAAAAATGGTGATATCAGGTGTGGCTGAAAAAAATGGGGCAATAGCACTCAAGCACAGCTCCTGTGAGTATAATCTGGTTAAACCTTTGAAAACAGTTTGGTACAAACTGATAGAGTTGACAACACAGTATTTTATAAGCCAGAGGTACTACTTCTATGTATATGTACCTAAGTATCATCTGGGAGACCTACACGAGGATGCTCATTGCAACATTATTTCTTAAAGTAGAGAACTGTAAACCAGAGTCCACCAACAAAGGACTAGGAAGGGTGGGTTCCCAGATGACCAGCTAAGGAACTTAGAAGTCACTGCTTTGCCCAAACAAGTAAAAAGATGAACAGACTGAAAACTCAACAACGCTTCTTGGATCATAAGGGAGAGGAGGGCCCCCGGGGTAGGAGAGACAAACAGGCGAACGAGCTCAGGCAGTCGAATGACCACAGGGAGCCGTGTCTCAGCAGAGCAGAGGTGGTCAAGAAGCGGAGCCTGGGAAGCAGCTCCCAGAAGGAAACCTTGAACTGGAATTGACAGGCTGCTGGAGACTCAGTGCAGACGAGTCATGGGGGTGGCGGTGGGAGCCCCCAAAACATTGCAAGGTTCACCTTGAGGACTGAGCTCATGTGCACAGTGAATCTTCAGTAAGTACAGGAGAAGAATCCCCTCAGGCATCCAGCAAGGGAAGGGAACAAAAAAAAACCATTTTGAAATCCAGCAGAACACTGAGGTCTTCTTAATAAAGCCTGTCCTCAGGAGAAACTACTTAATGGAAACTCACCCCCCAGAGTACTGCTGGAGTCCAACAGTACTCTGGGGGAAGGGAAACACCCAACTCCAGGGCCTCTAGCCACCCCGAGTGTAGGGCCCATGTTGCCAAATGTGAACTAATTTCTTTTGTTTCTAAGGAAAATATCTCATCTGCTTCACAATGAACTGTAATTTACGACAAATATTTAACCATTGGAAAATGTCAACGAACATTATTGGGCAGGATTCAAATAATGTAATGTTTGAATCTCCTGGCAGCGTGAACGCACAGAATCGAGTGCCAAGATCGTCAATTAAAGGACTGAGTCTGCTTCCAAAACTTGTTATTTCTTGGAACACTACTTTTAAGATTTGTCTAAAGTATACTATCTGTACAAATATAAATATTTATTTCATTTGCAAGAATGGCTCACCCTTAGCAACAGACAGAACCGTGTGCCCACTCATAACACGAACAGGGTCCCAAGAGAGACAATCTGGTTAAATGGTGACCAAGCCTGCCCGCCACACGCCTGGCCTGGTTCCCGAAGGGACTGACAAACATGACCTTCAACTCCACTTGCCAGTGTTTTCTGCCTTCAACTTGGTGTGAATGGATTCCTTCCAGCTAGTAACATCACTGTATCCATCACTGCTCTTTAAGTCCTGCAAGAGGCTATTTTCCCATTTTCTCAATGGATATTTTTTTTCAAGATCTGGAATTTGAAAAAACGCGGGGTCCGTCAGACGTCAGGCATGCTTGGGTGTGGTCTGTAGGATTCGTGAATGTCCCGCACGAGATGGACAGCCGTTTGAACATGTCACCTAAAATGTCATATGGTGGGCTTGAGTGTGATATGGTTATATTACAGAATTACATGTTTATGATTTTGTAATAAAAGATTGTGTCATAAAAAAGGGCATTATTTGCGCCAGACCCTGGCACAAGTTTAATTTTATTCAAATTTCCCAAGGAATGCGAAGAAGGAAATCCCACATAGAAACCAGCACACGGAGTTGAGACATATCCACCGCATTCCTGGCCGCGGTCACAGCTAAGAAGGGGCAGGGGATGAGTAGGGCACAGAGAAAGAAATAACAGGAGCTTAAATTTTGTGTGCAGTGTGGTCTTTTATGAAAACTTCAAAACAAAAATGATAACATTATGTCTTAGTTGTTTTGGAGAGTGTATATGTATGTTTGATAAATTATTTTACTTTACCGGGTTTTTAAATTTTTCCAAAAAAAAATCAGGACCTCTACTACTGCTGATTCCTGGGGCTCACTGCCAGAGGTCCTGATTTTGTGGGTCTGGGGTGCAGACTCAGGATCTCCATTTGTATCAGCACTGCAGAGGAGAGTAGGGCAGATGGCACAACACCCAGCTGGGGTGAGTGCTGGCCATGTTCAGGGAAGTCCAGATGCAAACCAGAGGTACCAGCAAAGATTCCTACATTGTGGCCACATGGGATTTGCAAATCACATCCCAAGGCCTGAGGAGCAAGCCCCAGCAGCAGGAGTAGCTGGGGGCCTGTGCCCTGGCCGTGTGTGGCAGGCAAGGCCACCGGAGGCTCATGACGTAGCACTGTGTAGATGCCTCCCACACCACAGGTAGACGCCATGCTCTGACTGCCTGTGGCCACCCCTCCCACCCCTGTTCACTTGTTTCAATAATAACACAGCTGCGTGGGGAGCTGAGCGGAGGTAGACAACAGAACTCTGGACTGACAGAGAAGTACTATAAGAACTTCTCAAGTCCTTCCTTTATTAAAAGAAAATTCTAAGCCACATTCGTACATTTGCTTTCTTAATGGTGTGCTTAAATGACACTGTCTGACCTCATTGTGTTCCTTCTACAGCCTTTTTATAGTCATTTATGCTTTCTGATTGCTTTGAGATCATGAACCAGTTAACAGTTAAATTACTAGTTTCAAACCCTCATTATAAAGCAAGAATGTCAAAATCCTTGTTTCTCTTGATTGCTTGATTTTAAAAATTTTCAACCCAGTACTATTAATTAGCCCATATGATAATATTTAAGAAATATTTATGCCATGAGAAATTTATGTATGTTTTATGGCACTAACAAGTGCAGCAAGAAGCAAGTTTTAGGGCTTCTGATAATTAAGACAATGTAAATCCAGACTCCTGAATTCTAAATTACTGTGTGCCCTCTCTTCCTTCTCTTTGCATAGAAAAATGCAGGTCTGATTTAAAAAACAAAACAAAAAAAGAAGCATAGCTCCCTGCACTTCTATGTTTGAGTTCTCAGAAAAATCCCAATTTCTGCATTAATCTTTTGACTTCCAAAAGCAGAGCTTCTGAAAGCTTGAACTTGACCTAAGATTCTGACTTCTAAGCCTGAAACTCCCTCTCTCTCCTTTCATCTCCTACTGGCTTTTGCTATCTGATGACCAAACTGAAAGAGACTCCTGCTCCAAAACGCAACTGACGAGGCTCATTTTCATCCTAATCAAAGCTACGCCATGTGGAAATTATTTGGATATTTTTCCAAATGCCATGGAGTAAGTAGGATGCCATCTGCACAGGGAGTTGCACAGGCTGTTGCTCTGACTCTGGCCTTTAAACAGTGCTGCAAGCTGTGATTGCAGTATAACGGGCTACACCCGCTAATACATGGACTTTCCGTTATAAAAAAAATTAAAACCGTCTAATTGTTCTCCATAACTTCTAGCTGACAAAGGCACCTGCCTAGCAGCACCTGAAACACCCTTCCCACTTCCCACTTAAACTCAGTGTTCACAAGTAACACTGATAATTAAGATGATTGGATAGTCCAGTGCCAGAAGCTGGGTGGTCTCTGCCCTGACTGAGGCAGGTGCGCTGAGATACTGATGATCATGCAGGGCCGAAGAAAATCAATCCAGGCTTTGCCTCATGAAACACAGACAGCATGAATTAAGGCCAAAAGGCACGTCAATTCCCTTTGCTGTCTGCTCCCTGACCTTAGAGGTCTGTAGTTGGTGACAACGCAAACCCTGGGCAACCACCCTCCAGCTGCGTGAGACTGAGGTTCTTCAATACAAATGAACCACCAGACTCATGAATCTGTCCTCATGCTCACCTTTTCCTATGCACTGACAGATATTCCAGAATGCAGCCAGACAGCAGCCAATGTGATAGTAAAAGAGAAATGAGGAAAGCCGAGGAAAGAGCCACGGCACCTATTTATAAGAAAAGTGCTCTGCGTGGTGGCAGAGGAAGGGAAAACACTGCTAGCCATCCTTTTGGAAAAGACTGGGATTTTTAATCCATTGGCGAAGAGTATTTGAGAAAAAAATTAGTGTGTGTAGGAAAAGATGACTTCATATCATGAACTAAATTCAATAAAAGCGCTTTGCATGTGTAAACGCACAATACTCAGTGTAGCCACATGAGTTAAACACTGTGGGCTAGAAAAGTCAGTTTTCTTCTAAAGTACAGTGGGATCCAGTCCCCAGACACTCTAGAAGCCATTCGTTAATTTAGCACAAAGTCATTGCTTGCCTAGGAAGGCGTGCTTCTGCAGCGAGCACCGAGCCTCATCAGAGAGACGTTGCGCCTGTCGCTACATGCTGAACTGCTCGAAGTCACACTCGAAATCGCAAATAACCAAATCATAACAAAAAAACCCTAAGAGACCAAACAAAAGATAAATTGTTACAAGCATGCAGAGAAAGGAAGAGAGAACTTCAAGAGAAAGAAATTAAGAACATTGAACTTCCTAAAAATGTGTGTGTGTGTGTGTGTGTGTGTGTGTGTATGTGTGTGTGTTCACCACCCGAAGTCAAGTCTCCTTCTGTCTCCACTGATCCCCCTTCACCTGCTTTCCCTCTGGTAACCACTATACTATTGTCTGTGTCTGAGGGGCTTTTTGTTTTTTTTCGGCGGGGGGGGGTTGCTTAATCCCATCACATTTTTACCTGGCCTCTCCACTCCCCTCCCCTCTGACAGCTCAGCAGTCTGTTCTCTGTATCTATGAGTCTGTTCCTATTTTGTTAATTATCGTATTTTGCCGCGTATAGTGCATAATGTGCACCCACGTTTTTGGCCCAGACTTTCAGGAAACAAATACTTTGTTTTAATTTTTTATTTATTTATATTTCAAAACAAAACTGATTATCATATTCAGGGTATTGTTTTGCATTCAGACATCGTTATTGCTGTCTAGAGTAATACTTTTGATGCATAAGCATAAAAAAAGAATGAAGAACATTTATATAGATATGGAATTAGTACTACCCATGTATAATGCACATCCTTATTCTACCCTCAAAAATGTGGGCAAAAAGTGTGCATTACACATGGCAAAATATGGTAGTTTGTTTTTCTACGTATTAGAGTCTACATATGAGTAAAATCTTACGGTGCTTGATTTTCTCCAAATGGCTTATTTCACTTAATATAATACTCTCCAGGTCCATCTATGCTGCCACAGAGGTAGGATTTCCTTCTTTTTTATGACCAAATAGTATGGCATCATGTAAATGTACCACAGCTTTTCTAGGCACTCATCTACCAATGGGCACTTGGGCTGCTTCCACATCTTGGCTATTGTAAATAACGCTGCAATGAACATAGAAGTGGGAACACTGGGTCATAAGGCAGTTCCTTGTTTAATTGGTTGAGGTAACTCCATACAGCTTTCCCCAGTGGCTGCACCATTCTGCATTCTCATTCCTGGACGTTTGAGCTGAGTCCTTAATTGTAAGGATGCAGAATGGAAATAAGGAAGAGCAGGCCGAGCCAAGGCACTGGCGAGAGCCAAGGTAAAGAGCAAGAAAGGGACCAAGACCAAGACTGCAGAGGCAGAGGAGAGCATCAAGGTGGGAAGCCCCGAAGACTCAGCTGAGGGGGCTGCAGAGATTTCCCACCCTGGTGACTCGTGAACAATAGAGTGAAAATACTAGTGCTGTGCTCCAAGAGGCAACAGAAAAAAGGCTGTAAATTGTATCGGGAGGGTTGAAGGAGGGCAGGAAAAAGAGTCTGTTGAAATGATCTGAGCAAGAATTACAGAATGCCTGATTTCCCATTAGGTGACCTTGTATAGATGAGGACGCTAAAGCACCCGGAAGTTACCACGTTCGAAGTCACATGACTGATCAGTGACAGAGTCCAGATCCAATTCAAAAATCTGGTCACAGAGTCTGTGCTCTTCTCCACTCTGCAGCTGAACTTCTCCATCCAAAAGCTAAGAGTGTGCCACGCCATGCCATTTAACACACAAACACTTAAGGTATAAATAAAAGTTGGAATAAAAATGTGAGCAATCTGAAATTTCCGTGATAAGCAAGAATGCCTCAATTATGAAACATGCATAGCATGGGCATTAAAATGGTGCTTGAAAGAATATTTAGCAGCATAGGAATAGTTTCATAATATGCTAAGTGAAAAAAATCAGATTATCAACCTCTATCTGTATCTATATATGTATGTAGAATAAACATGAGAAAGATTTATATGAAAATATTTATTCATAGTGCTTGTTTATCTTGAAGGGAAGCCTTGGAGTGGTTTTTGTTATCTTTATTTTTCTGCATTTTATGATTTTTCTGCTTGACTCCTGCAATAAAACTGCATGATTTTTTACTGCCAAATAACCAATTTGCTCAGGGTTGTCACCTCTTATACATATTTCTCACGTAGACTAAGCCTCGTGGCTTCACATTTGGTTTCTATCATGCACTGAGCACTAAGCAAGTACCAGACCCTGTGCAAAGCACTGGAATTACAACTGTGAAATAAGACAAATAGAATCATGAGCCTTACAGCCTAGTAAAGAACAAGATATTGAACAAATAAATTTAAATGTGATCATTGTGTCCAAAAGGAAATTACAGGATGCTAGGAGAGTACCCCCAAGTACCGAGAAGGACTGGCTGAGGAAGGAGCTTTACGATAAAAGTAGACATGAAAAAAATAATGTAGGGTAAGAGTATTCCAGCACTCCTGCTGTCCTCAAGGGAGGCGTGTGGAAGGGGAGTAAAGGACAAGGATTCTGGAAAGACAGTGGAGATCCCAGCTTGTGTGGGAGGGGGAGGGTCTTAAAGAGACATTAATTTCCATGGTCTTTGTCCTGAAAGTAATGGAGAGCCACTGTCTCCTGTGTAGACTTGTCCGGAGAAGGGAAAGAGACACAGTAGCCAGGAAACAAGTCCTTCTAGAAAGAGTGGTAGCTTGCACCAGGAGAGTGACAGTTTTTTAGGGAAAAAAGCAAATGAGTCAAGGGTATTTAAGAGAGAGAGTCAGCAGGTTGGATGTGGTTGGTGGGGGTAAGAAAACCAGAGAGGATGACTCCCTGGCCTCTGACTTGAACAACAGAATAGATGAGTGTAACTTCCTGAGCTAGAAGGCACTGGAGGTGGGGAAGAGTGGCAAAGACTGAAAGAGAACCTTCACCTCTAAAACCTAAACGAGTCTAAGAAACTTCTGAAGTCATGTCTACACTTCCTCTTGAAAAGTGAAACTGGCAGAATAAGCAGCTGATGGCCTTGTAATTTTCAGGGACCTGGGAGTGAGGGATTAGCTTTCATTAAGTCCTTATAAAGATAAATGGTCCTCCTGACAGCTGGGATTTGAAAAGAAATACAGAATTTCAACGACTTAAATAAGCAATGACTTAAGCAGAGCTTAGCATCATTTGTCATCCAGACAAACAGGCAGGTGCCTCTTTCTGCATGGGTTCTAACTAGGATCTGGAGGTACGCATCTTCGCTGAGTTGCAGCACTGTGGAAAGCCACTTGCTTTCAGGGCTCGCCAACAGTGTTATTGCTCCAATATGGAGTCTGTCTTTGTTTTATCAGTAAGAAGCTTTAAACGCATTTGTTATACTTCTTATTTTCAAATCCCTTTCTGATACTGTCACAAGTGTATGCTCATGACAGTCTTCCCTGTAAGTCAGCCAGGCTACTGCTCGGCTCGCTGCCTGCTGAGCCGCCCGGCACCAAAGAATAGACAAGAGTCACACACAGTAACTATGCTCTTCACTCAGCTTTTATTGGGGCACAGCAATCAATGGGGGCTATGAAACCCCAGTCCCAGAGTCTCAGTCTGCAGGTCCAGGAGACAGCATGGTGGGCAAGGGTGTTGTCAACGTCTTGCAAGGAAGGATCTCTGGAGCCAAGTGGGCAGCTGGGCAGCCAAAGTCCTCAGGCCAGCAGGGCAGAGCCTCTGGTGGCCGATGCCAAGGGAGATCAGTGTGGCGTGGAGCAGCACTCTGGCGGGAAGAGCTGAGCTGCTTCAGCGGTGGTCTGAAGCCTGTCTCAGTTACACCTTGAGAGTGGTGTACTCCACCCTTCTGGGTCTCTTCGATAAGTGTCTTGGCACCCCTGCTGGCAGGTGTGGACTTTCCCCAGGAGCCTATCTATGGATGGCCCCAATCTGCAGACACAGCTATTGTGATCGAATGTGCAGATATCTCAGGTGTGTCTCCTTGCCAGATGTTTCTGCTCTAACTTACGTAGTTTCCCTCTTGAACAAAAGTGTTATGGCTGACTGACAGCCGTTTCGGTTGACATGAGTGACTCCACTTTGCTTCATGTACTTTCTGCTGTCTTGACCAGACCAATGCCATTTTATTGGTCCTTCTCTCCACAGATACTTCTTTGAAAATAAACTCTTTGGTGATCTCATTGTCTTAAGGATTCACGAGCAGCACCACACAATGATGCCAATGACTGATTAGATACGTGGAATAGCACCTCATAATTACCCAACACGCAGATCGAGAAGACCCCATGGGTCAAAGCAGGGCCTGGGAAATTAAAATGTTTACAGGGGCAAAGCAAGTTCTTTAAATTATTGCACTAGGATGTGTATAGAAAAAAAACATAAGCATTTTCAAACAATAAATAACATACTGCCCCAGAGTTGGTAATACATTAGGGAGTGGTGGAGACTGCAACACTAAGGAATGTGCACGCCCTAGCCAAAAGCAAAATAACTACTCAGCTGATTGGCACCATGAAGGAATATGGGCCTTACATTGCCAGCTCTTTTTTTTACCTTTATCTTAACATTTTGTCAGTTAATTCAACTTTGTAAAAATGTGGAAACCAACTAAAACAAGCTTATCATAGGCTGTCAACTTGAAACCGTGATTTTTAAAAAAGCAACTTTGCCAATATTTCTCAGTAACACCTTAGTTGAAAGGGTGATCCCTTCTGATCACGAATATTTTTAATATCTGGCATTTTCATTTACAAAGTGTCATGAATCCTTTGCCCACATTCCCCTGATGGGAGGAGATGCCGAAAAATTTTAAACTTGGGAGCATATTATCTTTGCAAGACAGAAGGCTGAAAAATACTTGCGCGGCTTTGTCAGTCTTAGTAGATGAATCCTAACTAAGTGTATCAAATCCATTTCTTCAATTATTTTGCAGTGTTTGTTAGGCAATAGCACAAGACAAGACAAAATGGAAAACGTGGCCCCTGCCCAAGGGGCGTGAAGTCTACACAAGGAAAACAAAACATCCCAGAAATAAAAACACCAGCTGGGAAAAGACATAATTAATGAAAGAGCGCCGCGATTATTGTCTTGCTACAATTACCAGGTGTTTCTGACACTTCAGCAGAGACTGATGACTTGCGCTGAAGCGGACAGACCAGGGACTCACATGCCCCGAGTTCCGCGTGGGACTGAAATGGAGTGTAAAGCTTTCATATGCCGCGGTGCCTCCCTCCTGTCGACAAAATGCAGCAAGCAAAACTAACTGACTTGCCAAGCCCTGTAATAGTCCTTAATGACAGTCATTCTACAGTTACACAGCTGCCTTGACCTTTGCAGAAAATTAATAGCATTAAATTGCTTTACCTCTTCCAGACTCACCCCAATTTATTTTTTAAAGGATTTTGCTATTGTCTGAATTTTTAAAAGGACTTTAGGAGAGAATAAGGGAAAATAGATGGGAAACATACACTGTAACCAACAGAATATGATCCCAATCTTGTTTTTAAAAAATTTATGTCTCCAAAGGAAAAAAAAAACTACAAAGAAACAAACCAACATGAACTGGTTCCTTTGAGAGGTTGTTATCTCAGATGATTGTTATTGTAACAGCAAGCAGAAACCAACCATGGGTTTTTTTTCCTTCAGTATTTCTTCTACAAATCCACTCTATGAATTTGCCTCTTGGATGAAATTTCCCAGAATTCCCCAAATTTTTCCGGGTGAATCTTAAGTAATAAAGGAATAGCCTCTCTAGATAAGAAAAAGTCCAATCTGATCGAAGAATCCTACAGCTCCAGTCAGGTATAATATTAAAACTCCCAGTTCTTATCCAATGTAAGTATTTTGCTACCCATCAGGGAGCAGAAATGCTTGTTTAGACCAAACATTGAACAGCTGAAAAGAGACGACAGCTCAGCTCCCGTCTTTGCATCCTCGGCAGCTCGTTTGCTGCAACACGGGGCCTCTTCAGGGTTGGATGACAGCGGAGGGTGACAAGAGCTAAAGGGGCAGGGGAGGTTTTTCTTGAATGACTCACCTGCAATGTGGTGTTAGTGCTCTCAGGAAATGCCTTTGGAAATTACTGTTTCTTCCATAGGGATCTTTGCTAAGGTCCTCAGGGGAGATTTATCTCTGGGCATCTGTGATTGTCGCTCCCTCTCACACCCCCAACGCTTCTGCTCTGACTTACTTCTGACATTCCCTCTGCCCCTGGACTCCAGCACTCCACATCCAGGTCGCGGTCACACTGCCCCTTCATATACTATTCCGACAAGGCCGATTTTAATATTAATCCCAGACTGCTCCTTTCAGTGGGGTCAGCATCTGGTCCACAACAAAGAAACACCTGTGTTCCACCTTCAACAAAAGTACAGCTCCCTCCCTGCGTCCTTGGTCATTCTCTTAGGATTTGTCCTGGAAGGAATCAGACCCCAGTTTTAAGTTCACCAAACTCCTGGGGACAAATGTCAAGCCTTCCAAATAGATCTTCTGATACCTTGTGTCTCTCCTGGTCAGAATGAGGAAGGGCAACTCAATCTCCTGTGCCCTTCTTGCGGAAGGCCTCCCTGGGTTAATGCTACTGACCAATTTCTCCATCTCATGGTGCATCCCACTTAAGTGGTCCACATCTCACTTTAGAACACAGGGTACAGGACACCTATTGTATTATTCGTAGTTTTTCGAGTTTCTACTGAAACTTAGTGATAATGGGAATAACAGTAACATCTTCCTGAAGTATTTTCTTTTGTGTGCTTTTCTCTGTTTTCTCTTTTTTACCGTTACACGATTGTTGATTATGAGAGAAAAAAATGAATGTTTTTTCCTGAGTAAAACAATTTGACATTAGTTGCATATATTTGTCCAAAAAATTTTTAAATATTATTTTAATGAAATCAGTCACAGAATAATTCCCTTGAAATCTGTAATTATAAATATTTACAAGCATATCTTAGAAATTTGCCACCTGTATAACCAGAACAAGCCACCTCATACCACGTAACCATGCCCACATCAATGCCACTTCTCTCCCTATTAACATTTGCTCTTGTAATTTAAAGTTGTCGTGGTGATACGGTCAAAGGCTTGTTAAGACTACCAGGCTGTCCAGAAAAGGTATTCAAGAATAGCATATCTCTGGCTCAGCCTCCATTATCCACAGACTTAATTACAGCTCTTCAGTTTATAAACTCAACTTAATTAGGAACACCAGAATTTATCAGACTAAGGATAACTAAACAAAATCATCAAAGAGTGAACTATGTCACATACTTACTATACGCATTGGGTCCAAATCTCAGATTACAAACCTTGCCATTCAAGAGATGTTACATTATGATCCCTATCCGAGTTTTCCTTCTGTTTTGAAACTTCATGCTGCCAAGTGGAGAAATGCAGTGTTGGTCATTTCGTGGTCATCTGTTGTTTTGGGTGTCCTTCATCAGCTCAGGGTATCTACACAGGATGGGGCAAATGGCTTATGTTATTCTGGGGGAAGGCAATCTGGTTTCCTCCGGTCTTGCTAAAACACAACTTCCTCAGGAAAAAAAAAGTTTCCCCTGCCTCTTTCTCACAAACTCCCACCCAGCTGCTCAAGCACTCATAGGTTGTCGTTAATAGAAGTTGGCAGCTACACCAATGGGATCACTCTGAAAAATAGCCTTGAGCCATCCCGTATGAGAAAGAAAAGTATAAACAAATAAATCAGAGGGGCAAAAGATAAAGCAGAGCCCTAGCTGGTATGGCTCAATGGATTGAGTGCCAGCCCGAGAACCAAGGGTCGTCAGTTCAATTCCCAGTCAGGGCACATGCCTGTGTTGCGGGTCAGGTCCCCAGTTGGGGGTGTGCAAGAGACAACTGACCGATGTATCTATTGCACATGTATGTTTCCCTCCCTCTTTTTCTCCCTCCCATCCTCTCTCTCTAAAAATAAATAAATAAATACATTTTAAAACACAAAAAAAGGAAACAAAAGACATAGTAGGGGAAGGGGGCCAAATAGGACAAGAAGGTTAAAATTTATCCATTGTCTGCGATTTCAAAAACCATGATAAACTACTTTACCATTTTTCAGTTTCAGACACATCCATGTGGATTGAGGGGCTAGTACCAAGGAGGGCTCACAATCCCTCTAAAAGACAGTGTAGTGTTAAATATGGGCAATTCGTCTTCAAGAAAGTAGCTGAGTCTGGTAGAGGATCATTTAATAAGTTGTAGTCCTGATGCACTAAATGGTGCTTCTGTGGCCTGGGGAAGTTAATTTGTTGTTGTTGTTGTTGTTGTTTTTTCCAAAACTTCACTAGGTGTCCACTGTATAGCTACCCTGGTAGGATCCAACCCAGAGACCATGTTGGATCCAATTCTTCAATAACGTATTTATTACAAGCCTACCATGCAAAATATTGAGTGAGATCAGAGATAGGGAGACTTTGGTGGCTGAGCTCCCAGAGAGCACACGTAACCACAAGCACCATGGAAGGTGCACAAGAAAAAGAGACCAAGTGTTACATGAGCTCAGAGGAAGGTATAGAGTTTTTCAGGGAAGGGAATTGGAACAGCTTTCCGGAGGTTTAAGCTGAGTCCTAAATGACAAGGATGTGGGGAATGTGAAGACCATGAAGAAGGGCAGTCCAAGGTCTGGCCTGGGCAGAGGCAAAGAGCAGGAAAGGAAGGGACTGTAGAATGAAGAGAAGGAATAGGTTGCAAAGACAGGTTGGGGCACAGACAAGGAAGACCTCGAAAGTCTACATCAAGACTTGGAAGGCCTTTTAGTGTCGTTTATTTTCCTGTACTAGGGATGCGCTTGTGATTATTGAGCAAGGCAGTATAAACATCAGATCTGTGCGCCAGAACTCAGTGGGAAGGAGACTGCAACATGGATTAGGGGGCGGTACTGAGGGCAGTGAGGAAGAGAGTCTATTGCAATAGTCCTGGTGACATCGGCAGAAAGCCTCGTCTGGGACTGTGTCACCCTGCACCCCTCCCCACTCAGCCCGAGAGGGTTAATTGATAGCTGAATGAAGACGAGGGAGAGAGTGAATGAGTCAAATTCTTCACCTAGTAAAAGATGGGGAAATGTAACCTGAGGAAGACAAGTTGAGTTTTTAGAGAAGGATAACATTGATTCCTGCAGATAAATCTAAAACTAGGTGTGAAGGTTAAGGTCACCTGATACGTGAGAAGTTAGGGTCATGAACAACTCCAAGGATCCTGGAGCTCTCACAGGCTCTCTCCCTCTCAGGAAGAATAGCTGAACAGGTGTATTTTCTTTCCTCCCTTGTCATTCCCTCTACCTGCTTTAGCCTCACAATATATGCAGCTAAGTACCACTTTCATTAAAACATAACTTCAAAACAAAAACCCTTATTGTATTTTTTCTATATATAAAAATATCATCTGCTCACTAAAGATAAATTTAACCTAATTAATAACTTGGAAAATTAAGAAAATCACTTTAATTCCATCCCCAGAGATATACACATTCAATTTGTATCAAGTTTTCTAAATACATATATATACATGGAATATAAGTCACTAGAATAATAGATTTACAGATAGAGTCATATATATTGCTGGATAAACTTTTTATTTGGAGTAGTTTATTTGGAGTAAACTTTTTATATGGATTCACATAATCCACTCATTATGTGAATGAAATTCCTATGCTCTTTTGTTATCTTACAATTTTGTCATTGTTGCTTTTACATCTCCCAGAGTGAACTCAAGATGAAAATCTACAATGAAATTAAAGAACTCCGTCTAGCTATCTCTTGGAGCACATTACTGTTCTTACTGTAATTAGTTATAATGTGTATATAGGGCATTGGCTGTGAGGGAGCTGGCAGCCCTCGTCAAACTCCAGGAAGTAAATAGGAACTACTTTAATCCCGGTGCCCAGACTCACAAAAACAGAAATCCAGCAGTTCAAGGTCACCTTGCCCAGGAAAAACAGGCCTAGAAATGAAAGCCAGGGTTCTGCAGATGGAATCTTTCACCTAAAGATGGAAATGTCTTCATAGAATGTTCAGTCTCACAGATCTGGGCCCAAGAGAGAGTCTAGTTCAACCTCTTCCCTCTACAGATGAGGAAACGAAGGTGCTGGGAGGTTTGATATCTGGCGTGTGTCATGTGGCTCGACGTGGGTCATGTTAAAGACTGATCTAGAGAGTTCTTTCCGTTGTTTTAAATCCAGGCAGCATATGGACTTTCTGGACTACAGAAAGAAAAGATGTTAAGAAAGACGTTTTTCAAAAAAATTTTTAAACAGTTAATTAAAAACAAATCTTGAGTAGGAAATTAGAGTTCAAGAAAAATGAAGAAAAGGTCTTGACTATTTTTGATGTGATGAAAGTGATTTAAAAGTTAATTTCATTTTTTAACTCAGTGTCTGCTACTTCAATGAGTTTGTTAAATTAAGTTATTAAGTCAATACGTGTTTTATGATTTTTAATTAACTCTACTTTTTAAACATTGTATAAAGCTTTACTACACATTCAAAACAGATTTTATTGATGTGTGATATAATATTTCTGAAGTGTGTATGGGGGGATTGGGTGTGTGGGTGTTTGAAAGATCATGGAAATATTAACATTGGATGGTGAGATTTCAGGTGATTTTTATTTATCTTTTCCTTATCTGTGCTTGCTTATTTTCTTATGTTTCTATAATATAATTATATAGTTAACATATAATGCAAGAAAGGATTTTGCCAGCAAATTAATGATCTTTCAAGCTTTTGTGGGAAGAGAGCCATTGTCTGTATTTGAAAAGTAATGTGTAATTGTTCATTGTGGCAGATACTGTTCCTGGCTTGCCTACTGGATATCCATTCCAGCTCCTTCCAGTACATCTTCCTGTCCTGCTGTGTTTGGAAAAATGAAAATGACATTGTTAGACTCCTTTGCAGCTAGGGTTTCAACTTGGGTTGTGCCAATGAGGCACCCTCATGCCCAGCTGGAATTTGAAAGGAAGGCAGGCTGTGCAGTGCAAGTGACGGCAGTTCATAGCAGAAGCTGTGTGGTTCTGCATCCCCCTGGCCTCAGCTTGCTGCCTCTGCAGCTGCTGGCAGCACGGTGGCAACGTCCTGATCACAATGGAGGCATTGTAATCCTGGGGCCAAAAGTCGTTTATGGAAATTCTACCTACCACCTGCTTCTTCGGCTTTTCCAATGATAACATAAGCCATTGAATGCACAATAAAATCCCATTCTGCTTAAAACTAACTATGATGGTTCTGTTACCCATGATGTCATGTTCAAAATATTCTTGTACATCCTTCTTGGAGTCTTTAAGAGCTACCATTAATTTTTCTCCTTTTGTAGTTACAACAATGATACCTACCTGTTGTAATAATAATAATAAAATTAGGCCCTACAAAAGTTGTACATTAAAAAATAAAAATCAGTGATCATGGTCTCTACCCCTCATCCTACATACCAAAGGAATTCACTATTACTAGTTTGTTTCCTATCTGTTCATATTTTTATGCCTATGAAGTATAAAAATATGCAGAGAGGGGGTTTTTTTGCATTCTTACAAAAATGACATGACACTACATATACATAAATCTTGCAACTTGTTTTTTTTAATCTTTTTATATTTCTGTGTACTGAGCTACCTCATTCTTTTGAACTACTATATGTTATTCTATACTTTGGAGAAACTAACTCATTCTCCTATGGACAGAGAGGCTAACACTTATAAACAATGTCATAATAATCATCTTTTATCATAGACCTTTGTGTGCACATTTCAATATTTCTTGAGATAGATTCTGAAATCTAAATGCAAAAAATTATTAAATGTTAGCAGATTGTATTTAGCAGTGTTTTTAAAGAATAATGTCTGTTTTGCTTATTCCTGTATTACTGGTGCTCAGAACAGCATCTGCCGTGCAGAAGGAACTGAATAAATATGTGTGAAATGAATGCCAAATGAATGATTGAAAATAGATTAGGAACTGCATTAATGCAATTCACCACATGAACAAATTAAAGTAGAAAAAAAATAAATATACATATAACCATGATAATGGATGTCCCCACAAATGAGGTAAAACTCTACATTCATTCCTAACTTTTTAGAAAAAATATTCATCCAAAAATAGAAGAAATATCATTAGCCTGATAAAAGGATTTATCAGAAACCAACAGCACAATGTATTTGTAAATATTTATAAAAGAAAGAATAATTACCTCCTTCAAGGATTTAACTATGAATAAAAATAAACTTGCAGGCCAGAGATAGAAGGCAAAAATATTAAAATAAGATATAAAATATTAAAGACCCAGAGACTTCCACAAAGAAATGCAAAGCAGATATAATCAAAAAGCAAAACTGTCAGCCACACAGGTGCATTTAATTTACTCTAAAGAAGTTCATCATATTGGGGGCAGACAAGGTGGTCCACTTCTAATATCCGGAAGCCATGGGTGAGATAAGGAAAGGTGCCCAGGGAGCAGTGACTGGGCTGCCGCTGTCCTGTGCCCTTTCCAGTTTTCCCAGCCTCATCAACAGAAACAAAACCCATTCACCTCTCTTCCCTCATGTTCTTCTCTATCAGTTCCAAGTGCTCTCCATCCCCTAATGATGCCCATTTGTAGGATATGGACAGGCCAAGAACAAGGCTCTTTCTAACTTCAGGAAACTCTGTGATATAAATTCAAATGATAGGAAACAATCAAGTAACCCATAATTTGGATATTACATAAGAATTAAAAAACATAGGCAGCTTCATATGTTCTCAAATGGGGAAAACAAATCAAAAAAAAACACCCTAAGATATGTTAAGTGAAAACGATGGCAGTGTATATAGTGTCATTGTGTATTCATCATTTTCATCTCCAACAACTTCTTTGAGATGTCATTGACATAACATAAGCTTACCTATTTAAAGTGTACAATTTCATGATTTTAAGCATATTTGCAGAGATTGTGCATCTATCACCAAAATCTAACTATAGAATATGTTCATTATACCCCCCAAAAAATCTCTGTACCCATTATCAGTCACTCAACATCCCCCTCCCTCCTCTCCCAGGTGGCCACTAAAGAACGTTCTGTTTCAATGGAGTTGCCTATCTGAACATCGGATACTGGAGAAATCATAGTCAGTGGTCTATTGTAACCGGCTTCTTTCACTTAGCACACTGTCAAGGTTCATCCGTGTTGTAGTGTATATCGGTACTGCATTCCTTTTTATGACCCCATGATATTCTGTTGTATGGATTTATCACATTTTATTTATCCACTTGTCAGTAGGTGGACATTTTGGTTATTTCTACTTCTTAGCTATTATGAATAATGCTTTTATGAGCGTTGGTGTAGACTTTTTTGTAAACATATATTTTCATTTCCCTTGAGTATATACCTATGCATGCAGTTGCCGTGTCAAATGGAAACACTATGTTTAACATTTTGAGGAACTATCAGACTGTTTTTCAAAGTGGTCGCATGTTACATTCCCACCAGCAACATGTGAGGATTCCAATTTCCCTCCATTCTCACCAACATTTGTTATTGTTCAGGTTTTTTATTATAGCCATACTACTGGGTATAAAATGGCATCTCATTTTGGTTTTGATTTGCATTTTCCAAATGACTAACAATGTTGAGCATCTTTTCATGTGCTTATTAGCCATTCATAGATTTTCTTTGGAGAAATGTCTATTCAGATCCTTTGCCCATTTTTCAATTGGGTTATTTGTCTTTTATTATTGAGTCAAAAGAACTATTCATATATTTTAAATAATAATCCCTACTCAAATACATGACATGCAAATATTTTTTTTCCATTCTGTGAGCTGTCTTTTCACTCTCTTGATGATGTCCTTTGAAGTAAAAAGGGTTTTAATGTTTTTTAAGATTTTATTTACTTAGTTTTTAGAGAGAAGGGAAGGGAGTGGTCAGGAGAGGGAGAGAAACGCCGACATTAGAGAGAAACATTGATCAGTTGCCTCTTGTACACACCCTGACCGGGGACCGAACCTGCAACCCAGGCATGCACCCTAACCAGGAATTGAATTGGCAACTTTTCACTTTGTGGGATGATGCTCAGCCAAAACTGAGCCATACCAGACAGGGCCAGAGAAAGAAGTTTTGAATTTTGAAGTACAACTGTTCAATATTCTCTTTAATTACTGTACTTTTGATGTCATGTCTAAAATTTTTTTGCCTAATCCCAAGTGTTGTAAACATCTTCTAAAGCCCATAGAATCCTATGTAAGCATATGTGCTTCTTCTCTGAAGAGTCATAGAAATGTTAATAGTGGGTAACTTTGTGAGGAAGGACAAGGGGAAGGAAAGAGAAATTTACATTTTACCTTATTCATCTGTACAGCTTGAATGTTTTCTCATCTGTATGTATCACATCTATTTTGAGGATTTTTTCAAAATCATCTTTGAATAACAAATAGCAGTGGACTATTGTTGGCATTTTAAAAGGCCTGATAAATGACAATTCTATTTTTCTGCCTGAATTGAAAACCCATCGAGATGCAGACACAGGAATCAGATAGGTGGAAGCCGTATGTCCACCTGATTTCTGATACAGCCATCCTAAAGGAAATGCCTTATGGTAAGAGCCAAACTGACCCGCTCAGTCACCTTGACCAGCCCTCCCTGAGCCTGGTTGATTTCTTGAAACAGCCTACCCAAGAAAAGTTTGAGTCTGGGAGTGTGCACACTGCCAGAGGACCAGTGCCAAGCCTTGCTCGGGGGACAAGGACAACAGGAGACAGGATCCTCCAAGGCCTAAGAACTTCTACTGGGCTGGCCAAAAAGTCCCTTTACTTTTTCTCATAAAATAAAAGACACATTTTTCATTTTCACCAATAACTTTATTGATTTTAATATTTTGAGTGTGTCAGCTATCTCCCACTATTGTCTTCTAGTGAGTAGAGGCCAGAGGTGCTGCTAAACATCTTCCAATGCATAGGACAACAACCTCACAGAAAACAATTATTTGGCCAAAATGTCAATAGTACCAAGAAACTTAGCAAACAACTTTTGATTTGTTCGATCAGTCACAGCACCTTCTCCATACATGGCACAAATCTTGTTTTTTTTTGCATTTCAGTTACATTTTTACCTTTCTTGAAATAGTAAAGCATAAAACAGTGAAAATGTTGCATATCATCTTCCATCTTCAGTGTTAAAAATGGCTGCACAAAAATGCACCAATTTTGATAAGCTTTTTTTAAGTGCACCCTGATGTGACAGCTATTACAATGCAATCTAACAAAATTATTTCAAATGAAGTTAAAGGCGACTAAGCACTGCTAGAGCCATCTTAGGGGAAAAACATAACGGACTTTTTGGCCAACCCAGTGTTATATTGACTTCACCCAAGAGAAAGTTGTAAATCAATACCTTTCACCCACCAAGCAATCAGCTCACTCGACCTCCATGACAAGAACCAATTGTGGAGGGAAGAGGCTTAAAAGATTTAAGAAAAAACCCTCTCCATGGACTACAGAGAAGTAGGTAAAATAAATATCTCCCCCTGACAATTATCACGAAATTTTAAGCTAGAGTAAATAGAAATGTGTACCTAGATACTGTATATTCTTATATCTTGTTCCTGATGATACAATATAAAATTGGTGTGTACATGCCAGTAATTGGTAATTAAGTAGCAAATTAGGACCTAAACCACCTTGGAAACTCCAAGGAATATAGATAGGCATCACATTTCCTAGGAAAGATATTTTGGGGGGAAACTCAAGATTTTAGGATAAAGTATTTACATTCAAAAAGCAGATAGCAGAATATGATTCTAAAGCACATGAGTGGGGCTGGGAATTAAAAGGCTTTTCAATACATAAAAAAAATCACCATAATACTTACTAAACTATTTCTTGCTCACCACTGTGACAGGCACTTAATGAGGCCAGAGCTCTCCCACCCGGCTGCTACAGTACCTCGTGCCCCAGGATGCTCTTAGCCCTCAGGAAAGACAGGCGAAGCCTTGAGTCATTAGAGCCTGCAGGTGGGTCACCTCCAGTGAGATCAGCTTTTCTCATTTCCCTGGTGGGTCACTAAAGATTAATATTTGTCAGTGTTTGTATTGATGGGAACGACATTGGAAAGCACTGTGACATGAAGATACAGTGAAGAGTAAGATACAGTCATGGCTTTTAGAAATCTCTAGTTCAGTGAGGGGAAACAAGCATGTAAACAAATAACAAGAGTTACTAAAATTCCATGCAGTAAGTGCTCAAGTAGAAATAAGCTCAGATGAGAGCCTCATTCAAAGGCCTACAATAATACCTGATTTTTTGTTGAGTAATTACTGTGGGTAAAGCCCTGTGGTAAGCAGTTTCAACCATTATTTCTGTTGTGCATTAGAACCTCATAGGAGGGTTCTATTACGACTCCCTTTTCCCGATGAAAATATCAGGATACAGAGGAATCAGGTAGCCAAGGTTCACAGTTCATAAACAGAAAACAGGATTTGAACCTTGCTGTCTGAAGCTGGAGGTCTTGTCCTTAAGCATGGACCATAGGCAAGTTTTAACACCCAGGGGTGGTCAAGCAGAAAGTATTTAAATATGTCACTAAATGATATCTCTCAAATACCTTCTCATTTAATTCTTCAGACATTAAGTTCACCCTTGCTTGCAATATATCAGATTGAATGAATAACACTATATTTTAAGGGCCTGAACAACCAATAGACATCTAAAACCATCACACACGTTTAAAAGTGAAGCTCCAAATTTGGTAGCCACTGAGGACAGACTCACATCTTCATGAGGACAAGGCAGGTGTAGGTCTTCATCACCTTTGGGTCCTTAGTGCAGTACCTAGTATAGATGAGAATCTCAATAATATTTGTTGGATAAATGATAAATGAACAAAAAACAAGTGGAAGAACAAATTCAAATAGCTTCTGGACACAAAAAGTAACAACAGTCACAGAGAAAAAACATTCCGCAAACAAAAACTAGTAGTGTCTCAACTATTGGCAATGATACAAAAAAAAACTTTGTATGAAAATCATAGCTCAGTCTCGATATTGAGCTCAGTGTATTGTTTGAATTCTACAATGTGACATTTCCAAGGGCCCTAGAAGATATCTAGTCTGACTCAGTTGTGACAGCCTCTGTTGGGACCTAAGAGGATGTCACTAGGTCTCCATTTGAATGCCTCCCATGCTAAAAAGCCGCTTGTAACTAGCTCAGGTTTTTCAGTATATGGCAGTCTTCCCTGTCTTGACCCCATACCTGCTTTCTGGTCCTGGTTCTTCTTCCGAAAACCACCTTTAATCTCTCTAGCTCATCACGGCCCATTAAATAGGTGAAGGCACTGATTGTGTTTTCTTGTTTGTTCTCCCATGTCTTTGCTGTTTTCCTAGAGTACTATTTCATCCTGTCGATTTCATATGACATGTGCGCATGTGTTTCAACACATATGTGATTCATGGAACGTGGTGATCATCACAGTTGGAAGCTTGAGAAGTCCTCTCACAGAGCATATTCAGGATTTCATAGAGACGGAAATTACATGCTCCTGGATGGAGAGAGAGCTGCCCAGGTCTCCCAAGTTCCCTAGGGGAGTAAGAGCCACAAACACCACCTATTCCTATTCCCAGAGCGAGATTCTACTAGGCATAAAAACTCACTTCCGCATTTTCTTGGGGCAATTTTTATATCCTCATGGCCTCCTCTCCCACCTGCCTATTGTAGAGTCTGTGTTTATGTTCTCATCAGATGTGAAGGAATAATGCATCTTGACCCTGACCCTAAGAATGTACTGTGAGACTGACTTTGAAACGTCAGCTTTTCAGGAACATCCCTCAGCAAGCCTAGGAGCCTGGCCTGGCTAAGTTTCATCCCTGCATACCCAGAGTTCTTCTCTTATCCTACTTTTCCTCCTTGCTGTTGCTTAACTTTTTCAATATCTAGGTTTCCATCGCAGGAGCATGAAGGGCCCCACAGGAGATAGGCGAAATCAGTACTGTTGTAGAAAGATCAATCCATGCTCAGAATATAAAAACAGGACTTTGCTATTTATAAGCACTTCCCTGTGGGAAGCAAGAGGAACTGAAAGAAGGGACCAGGGCATCCAGTTCCCTAACACATCTTTAAGACAGCCTTAGGCTGGTACATGAACACTGCCAAAGACCCACCAAGATTTGCTTGTAGTCAGCAGGGCAGGTGGGTGTGACAGGACATGCATTTTAGGAAAATGAGATCTCATGACATTCAAAAGGAAAAGAAAGGGTGGAATGTGTAGTTGAACCTTAGCAAACTACACAAGCTATATCCAAAGGATATCAACAACATCTGAAAGTGGTCACATGATTGGACAAGAAGACACTAACGATCTATAGAGAGTCATGGTGTTTGTCCAGGAGAAGAGGACATTGTAGATTTTTTCCATTTTTAATTATTGTATTGTTTATGCTATTCCAGGTGTCCCAATTTTTCTCCCTTTGCCACCCTGACACTGTAGATTTATAAAGATGCCCCAATATCCATCCAGGAGGGTAAAATACTAAGGATCTCTGTTAGTTGAGAATTTTATCATTTTAGAACTATGACACAGAATTTTGTGGCTTATGAAACCTGTTTTCTTCTTCTGTACAGAATATGCTGTGGGTCTCATTTCTAAAGGGTGACTTGTCCCTTCACCCTCCCTAGAGGAGAAGATGCCCCATTGCTCAGCAGGTCGGGAGCCGCTTTGCTCATTGCTTGTCATGCTCCCCATCAGCCTTCAGCCAAGGGGGACTTTTAATATTTTAATGGGGGCAGAGAGTACTTGCAAACTGTCATTACTGAATGAAAGCCCCATTTTTAAAAGGAAACTTTTTATATATCTATCTGGCCCTCTAAACTGAAACTGTGCTAAGGAATTACATCTGTCTTTTAAGAAGTCATTTTTTTGCCATTTAGTAATGAAACATAATTGCACAAATTGATGTTAATTTATGACAATGAAACAATAAAATATTGATGAAATAAAAGTCCCTAGACTTCAGCGATGAGAACAGGCATTTAAATTAATTCTCCACACTGGCACCAAAACACTAGCCAGTTTGTATTTCTTGCTTTTAACACTTCACTAGCTTCCCACCGTTTATACAGTCCAAACACATCAGTAAGATAAAATATTTCCTTCTTGGTTGACTCTTGCTTGTTGCTTATACTCCACCACTGGGATCTGCTCTTTTTCAACAGCAATGCTAAACTATTCACAGCTCCCAAATACACCTGCTATTTTATGCCTCATCGTTTTAATGGAATCCCTTTCTCCAATGTCACCCAATAAGACCCAAGCATCTTTCAGAATCCAGCCCAGATTTTACCTACTCCAGAAAATCTTCTTCGTGCTAATGCTTCTCTGAATGAATTCATCACTCTTTCATCTTTCCTCCACCTCTGGACCTCATCCATATTTCTATTTTTCTGTAGTTTCATTTAACTGCAATGTCTTGTAGACTCTTTGAAAACAAACTAATTTCTGTGTCAAACTACATAGAACGAACACTCTATAAATGCAAGCACTCTATAAAAAATGTTTAAATTATATAATACAGAGTAAATTATTTGATACACAAATACTTATATTTTTATAGACCCTGGAAAAGGAATGCAAATATTAGTACTTTAACATAATATAACCTAGACACAACCCTCAGACAAATGTTTCTACATCATTAATACAGAACAACTAATAAGTAAAAATGCAGGAATCAGAACCTAAGACTTTGACTCGTTCACTATCAAATATTCTGTTTATTACCTACTTTGACAATAAAGCATTTGCTCTCAGAGTTTTTTTCTCATCAACCTGGTGAGAAGGTTCTCTGGGATGAGTCTCAAAATAATCATGCTGAAGGAATGAGGCCAGACCAGAAAGAATGTACAGCATATGACTCTTTTTATATCAAACTGTAGAACAGCGGTTCTCAGCAAGAGCCCATGCTGCTCCCTAGGGGACATTTGGCAATGTCTGGTAGCATTCTGGGTTGTTCCCCTGGGGCAGGGGTGTGGTGAGTGTCTGGAGGGTAGGGACCACTGTTACTGATAAACCTCCTGCAGTGTGCGTGACAGCAGTCTACAACAAAGAATTATCTGGTCCGAAATGTCGATCGTGCTGAGGTTGAGAAACTTGGGGGCAGAAAACGTAAACTAATCTATAATGACAGGAGGAAAATCAGTGGTTGCTTAGGGATGGGGAGAGCTGGCGAAGGAGGATGTGAGAAAGGGGTTACAGGAGACTTCTGGAAACTTTCAGGGGTGGTGGATACATTTGCTATCATGATTTTGGCAATCATTTCATAGGTAGGAACACATGTCAAAACTGATACATGTGTACATTTAAATAGGTACAGATCATTATTTGTCTGTTATGCCTTATTCAAGTTGTTCTTACAAAAGGTTTAAAAACTAACTGATAGAACAACAAAAAAGTCCCTATGGTATGAGTGCAAGTTCTCAATAATCCTCTGTTACTCAAAAATATCACGTGCTTTAGAGGGACCAAAGCCTGGCTTCAGGATGTCATCCTGACCTCTTGGATGATCAGTAAGTTTCCTTTCCAAGCATAATCCCTGGCAAGTTATGATCCACTTCACATGGTAGATTAGTGTTGAAAATAGTACAGTAGAATTTACAAGGAAGATTCAGAAGCCAAGATGTAGGTAACGGTTTGATACAAAGCACAAGGCGTTTGCTTATACTTCAAACAAACCAAAACAGAAAGAGGTGATGAACATAAACATTGTCCACTGATTACTGAGGAAAAGCCTGCTGCTGAAGCTAAGCACCTTGTACACTTCTATCAGAGGGGCTGGGCTCTGTGGATACCAGAGAGCCACCAAGAAATGCCCAGCTGTGAGAGCGGGGACTTGCACCTGCACCCTGTAGTCAGTTGGGACTGGTACAGTTACACAACTAGGTAGAGTGCTCGATCAGAGTAGGTGTTAAATCTCAGAAAAAAAATTTCATACAACACCTCTGGTGCTTGGTAGAGCCCATTTGTGGTAGCCAGAGTCTAAGATGGCCCCCAATGACCCTCCCCTTATACTGACATTCTTATATAGCCTTTTCCCACACTGGACAGGGTGGGTCTCATGAGCAATAAAATACAGCAGAAATTATAGTATGTTGCTTTCAAGATTAATTTCATGTTATGCTTCATTTCTTTACAATTTGTAAAATTATGGTTTACATTCAATATTATTTTGTATGAGTTTCAGGTGTATACCATAGTGGTTAAATAATCATATACCTTAAAAATTATTCCCCCTGATATTTCCAGTGCCCACCTGGCATTATACTATAATATTGTTCACTGTATTTCATATGTTGTACTAACATCCCCATGACTATTGCATAACTACCAATCTACACTCTTTTTTTACTTTAAATATTTTATTTTTCAAGATTAATTTGAAAAGCATTCAGCTTATACTATGGTCACTCTCTCTCTCCCTCTGTCTGATACACACTCTGGGTTAAGCCAACTACCATGTCACGACCAGCCCCACGGAGAAGCCCATGTGGTGGGAAAGGATTGAGTCTGCTGATTGACAGCCAGCCAGAAACTGCGGCCTGCCAACAGCCATGTGAGTGAGGACCCTCCAGCCTCAGCCAGTTCTTCGGATGGTAATTTAACTACAATCTCATGAGAGATATTGAGACAGAATCACTCAGCCAAGCCACTTTGACCCCCAGAAACTGAGTGTGATAATAATAAATGCTTGCATTTTCAGCGGCTAAGTTGTGGGATAACTTGTTATGCAGCAATAGTAACCATCATACCAGCCTACTCCTGAAATGCAGGAGTCAGTCCTAAGTCTACATTCGGTACGTAGATTGTCTTAGGAGGCCCATGTTCCAGCCTAATAGCTACTTCTAGGATGGCATGCCAGCACCTACAAAAGATCAAATATGCTCTTTAGATGCTGGAGAAAAAAGAAGGAAGGGAGCTGATGCAACCCAGTCTGGGCTCCGGGTCTGTGGAGCGGAGCTGGGTAAAGGAAGGACATCCCTGTGATCAGGAGCAAGTGCCTGACGCTGCTCGGGAAGCACAGCATGGAGACCTGCACGGAGGTCCTTTCATGTGCCTGCTCCAAGCAGACAGACTAGGGCGGGAAAGGGATTCACAAGCTGAGTGGAGATTTATCATGAAACATTTCACTTAACATAGACACAGTTAGAGCCAGAGCTTTGGAAAAGGGATAAGATGTTCTCTCTAGAAGACTCCAGTTAAAATGCACATGCCACGTGAGAGAGGAGCAAAGAACCCCTTCCACTGAGACTTACAGCAGAAGGGAGATTGCTTAATAAGGTTTAATTTTTTTATAGCACAAAGAGGAAAGAGGAAAAATGAGAATAAGGACCAAGTTTGTTTCAAATGTAGTGCTATCGAGGGCAAGTGATTAAAAATAAAAAATGGCATCAAAACAACAAAGCCAACACAGTGGTTCGCATCCCTAGCTGCATAGAACACTTAGGGGGCTTTTAAACATCCTGATGTCCAGATCTATTACTTCAGTGTCTGTGAAGGTGAGGACAGACAGCAGTGTTATTTTTTTTAAGCTTCCTGGATAATTCCAATGTATAGCCAAGTTTGAGGACCACTAAGCTACAGGGATATAAGATATCCAAGAAGAATGCTGAGAGAGTGAGGAGGGGGAAAAAAAACACACTGAATTCAGCACATGTGTCTGTCCCTTTCACAAAGACAGCCTAAACGCTCTGGCTGCCACCATTTACCAGACAACATGCTCCCTCAGTACCATATTCCTTGTTTTTCACAGCACCAAGTGTGCCATTGACATTCTACAAATGTTCGATAATAACAATGGTCGGCTGTTAGTTTTTCGTTGTAGTTGTCACCGTTGTACAGCTGTCTATCAGAAAAGAGGTTGTTCAGCACATTCCAAGTATTTGGACAACACTGTGTTGGTCAAATCAGACTAGCACAAACCCTAGGGCAATGAAAGTGCAAGTGGAATGTCAACACAGGCAGTTCCCGAACTGTCTCCTTGCTGTCCCACAGCTCTGCAGCTCCATTGGCTTCCCACAAAATCCGGGGCTCTATCTGTCCTCTCCCATGTTGGCAGCCATCCTGTATTTGTCTCCATTGCTATGATGTGCTGTGGCCTCAACTCAGAATCCAGATTATCTCCCAGAGAAATGGTCCTCTGCCTCCTCTTCCTCTTAACAAAACATTTCTAAGATCACCTGGTGTAAACTTGTCCTGTGGTTGTGGGAAACCCTCCAGGGGTTGGTAACGAATAACTAACTGAAGATCAGAGCCTTAAGAAAACCACATTTCCAACGTCATACACAATGATCTTGCATTGTGAGTAGCTTAGAATTATTGCACGTCCAGGCTCTTGAGTATCAATGTAGGATCTTTACATTACAAAATGCAAGCTTTTGCTTTGCTTTAATAATGTCTTTAGGCTTCCAGTGGGAATTCCTTCAATATGCAAAAATGTCAATTGGAGAATAAGAAAAGTATTTGCAGAACTTTGTCACCTACAGGCTTTCTTTGGTAGAGTTAGATATTTTTTAAGCATACGAAAAAAATATTCATGCTTCGTCTTCTCCAGGAAAGCTTGATGCCTTAATTCTAACACGAGGCTGTTGTGTAGTTTAGGATTTTAAGCAAAAGTTTCCTCTGTCGGCTGTAGCATGCCAAGGCAACTTAGAAAATAAAACAAGAGAAATGCAATTCTCTTGTGAATGCGAACAGCTCATTTAATGAGTTACACAGTAGAAAAAAAATCGAGGAAAATGCAAACAAGATCCTGGCTCTTTATTTGTGTGAGCCACCCTCCTTTCTCTGCACACACACCCCCGCCCAAAGGCTCCGAGTTTCAAGTTTTCTTCTTATAATCCAGAGACCAAAGAAGTGCAAAGACATAATTTCTTTTTTAATTAAAAGGACTTTTACCATAGTAACGCCGCATATTATTACACACAGCCATTGAGAAGAAGCAGGGGCGTATGACAAAGCAGGGTTAAAGCCTGGGCATAATCTGTGTGCCTGAAATTCCTTATTATAATAATATGAACTGGAAAGGTGCAATTATTATGCAGCAACAAAGGACTATTGTACTGAAGGCTTCCTCGTTCATTGCCGGGTTTCAGGCATGTTTTTATTGCTGCTTTGTGCCACTGTACGACGGAGCCTGCGGCCTGATAGTGCCACGGCACCGAGGCAAACACATACGCTGCATGTGTGGCACGTGGGGCTTTTGGTGACAGCTCTATTTGTCACTGCGAACAACTGGGGTAAACTACCTATTCATCAGTAGGAAATATTTTAAATAAATTATGGTAGATCTACTCATGGAAATACAAAGCAAGTTGTAAAACAATGAGGTGATTTTTGAAACTCTCCTTAACAGATATAGTTAGCATGTTTTCCCACATATAATGCGCACTTTTGGGGCCCAAATTTTTTTGGGAAAAGAAGGATGCATGTCATATGTGGGTAGTTCCTGAAATACCTTGTATCCGTTCTTGTGTTTTGTAATGATTTGTTGCATAAAACTTCTTGTACCATAATATGTCCAAGAATAAATGTTAAAGATCCTTTATCATACAAAAAAGTATCTAAATATAAATAAATAAATAAATAAATAATTGAATTAAAAACTTAAAATGCAAGATTTTTTCATAAAATGTTTGGGCCAAAGACATGGGTGTGCACTACAGATGACAAAATACAAGAATATAAAATTAGAAAGATGCATTTTAGTATATATAATATGTAATCATTTGTGGGACAAAAGGAGGATTAGACATGCATATATAATTTCTATATGCATTGGCTGATAAAGAAAAAGTAAATGATAATTATGGAGAAGAGGATTGAGAGAATAAGAATTAGGGTTAGGAGGAATAATTTTAAACTTTTTTGTGTTGTATGTTGTCTGAAATTTTCTTTAAAATATTTCACCCTGGGAACCTCTGCTGCATGTGGTGTTTCTGACTCATTTATGTGGGGTTCCCCTACATATGTATGTGTTAAATTTGGTGATTTCCTCTTGCTAAAAATACATAAAGTAAAATACTTCAACATACATAGTATGGCATATATGTGTATGTTCATTATTCCTAACTCATTTCTGAACCCCAGGGGATTAATATTTGAAATACCTTAATCAGGAATACACACTTAAATATTAATAATTAGCACATTAAACTGTCAGTCAAAAGCTGGCATTTTATGAACAGGCTAATATAATCACATTATCAGTCTTTCTTTCTAATCAATAGCAAAGTTCATGTTAGTTTTTAAAAATAGATTTTATTGATTTATTCATATATTTAAGAAATATTTATTTAGCAACTACATGACATGTATGTATATGTACAAATGTATATATATTTATGTATATACATGTGCACATGTTCTTTAATGTTTCAAAAATAAAAACTAAATCTGCTATTGAGGATTTTCTTAAAAATAATTTGATCATCATTTCAGATATTCAGCGTCTTTGGAAATCATTTAAAATGTGTTTATAGTATCCCTTTTTACTCAAAAGTTACAGATACTCAAGGACAAAATAAGGGACTATTTGTAGGCAGAATAATTCTATTACTTGTGTTATCTGTCTTTACGGAATCCAGATCTCCTTTACGAGACACGGTGAGAAAACTACAGACCTCGGTGCTTTCTTGGGACCCCACTAAGACAGAGGGGAGCGTGGGGGTGCAGGTAGTACTGAAAGGGCTCTGAAAACAGGAACTAACTGCCTCACATGTTTCTGAGTGTCTTCTCTCTGTGTGTTTGGTCCTCAGCCTGCTCTTTATGTGTAACTATCCCAAAACAGAGTATAATTCAGAAGCTATATGCAGTTTCTTTCATTATAATGCCATGATATCAGCAAATATGACTAGAATTCTCACAATCTTCTATTTTGGTATGGTTTTCTTGGACTCAGAAATCAAAAACCAAACAATTGCCATTAAAAATGATCAGATTTGGCATGTAGTTTTAAATGTTTGAAACTCTCAAAATATTAATGACAGATCCCCTATGTTTATTTCCTCTTTGGAAATAAATCTATCATCTCATTGGTTCCCAAAACAGTTGTGCGCCAATGAGCTTTCATCAGAAGAGGTTCTGGACACACATGTCAGTCAACACCCAAGTTTCCAAATGCAAGGTGACGGCAGTGTCGTCAGGAGAAAATACAGACTAGGCGTGACTTCACCCTTGAGTGGCTCTTCGATTCCTGCCGGACACTGTGCTAAAGGCAGTGAAAAGTGAAAATGTGCAGGCCAGAGGAAACAAGACTGCCTGATCTTTAGTGCCCGTGATTAGATCAACATTTTTATTAAGAATAGGTTTTAGAAAATAGACTCTTCTCTCAATGACTGCAATGAAAAACCATAAAACCAGAAACACAGATCAATGGAGCAGAACAGAGAGCCTGGACCTATATGGCCAACTAATGTGTGACAAAGAAGGCGAGAATGTCCAGTGGGGTAAAGGGAGTCTCTTTAATAAACAGTGTGGGGAAAACTGGACAGATACATGCAAAAAAATGTAACTAGATCACTTTATGAAACAATATACAAGAAAAAACTCAAACTGGATTAAAGGCTTAAATGCAAGAACTAAAATCATAAAGCTCCTAGAAGAAAACGTAGACAGTAAACTCTTTGACATCACCCTTGGCAATATTTTTTGGATATGTCTCCCCAGGCAAGAGAAACAAAAGGAAAAGTAAACAAATGGGACTATATCAAACTAAAAAGTTTTTATACAGAAGAAGAAACCATCAACAAAATGAAAGGACAACCCAGTAAATGGGAGAAGATATTTGCCAGTGATATATCTGATAAGGGGTTAATATCCAGAATATACAAGTAACTTACACAACTTAGCACACACACACATGCACACACAAAACCAATCTGATTAAAAACTAGGCAGAGGTCCTGAATAGACATTTCTCCAAAGAGGACATACAGACAGTCAAAAGAGAACCCTCGTGCACTGTTGGATTGTAAACTGGTATAGCCACTATGGAAAAGTATGGTGGTTCCTCAAAAAATTAAAACTAAACTACCACATGACCTAGCAATTCCACTTCTGGGTATTTATCTGAAGAAATATAAAACACTAATTCAAAAAGATATATGTGACCCTATGTTCATTGCAGCATTGTTTACAATAGCCGAGACATGGAAGTGACCAAAGCATCCATTATAGACAAATGAATAAAGAAGATTTGGTGCATAATACAATGGAATATTACTGAACCATAAAAAATAAAACCATACCATTTGCAACAACATGAATGGACACAAAGGGTATTATGCTAAGTGAAATGAGTAGGACAGAGAAAGATACATACCAAGTGGTTTTACTTGTATGTGGAATCTAACAAAGCAAATGAACAAACAAAACAGAAACAAACTCGCATGTACAGAGTACACACTGTTCCTCACCAATCAGGAGGAGGATTTGGGAGATGGTGAAAAAGGTGGAAGAGATTAAGTACAAATTGCCAGTTATTAAAATACAGATGGGGATGTAAAGTACAGCATAGGGAATAGAGTGAATAAGCTTGTACTAACCACGTATGGTATCAGATGGGCACTAGACTTATTAGAGTGATCACTTTGTAAGGTCTATAAATGTCAAATCACTATGCTGTACACCTAAAATTAATATAATATTGTATGTCACCTGTAATTAAAATTTTTTTAATTAAAAGATCTCTCAATTTTTGTTCTTAAAAAGTTAATGTTTATTCATGGGCTTTTATTTTTTCATATAAATTTTAGAAAGCCAGTTTCTCAAATTTCATAAAAACATCCTTAAAATTCTAACTGGAATGGCATTAAATGTAAGATTAATTTGTGGGAGAAATTAAGTTTTTACTATGTCACACAATCTCATCCTAGAATACACTGTATCTCTTGATGTAAAATTTACTTTCATTAACTTAGTTTTTAAAAATATTTCTACTTAAAAATCTTGTGCATTTTGTTAAGCTTATTCCTGAACATTTTATAGTTTCTTTTGTTGTTGTTGTAGAAGTTATTTTATTTTCTTGTGTTTTCTACTTAGTTTTATTATGCTTTGCAGAACTACTGACTTTTATATATGGAGCTTGTACCCATGATTGTCTATTTAGCTTTTTTCCTCCCTTCTATTAACTCTTTTTTTCTATTTTTAGGACTAATGTTAATTAAATAAGCTTGACATTTTTATCTCTAGTCTTCATATCTCTTAGTTTTTCATTTTTTCCATTTTTTTTACCCATTTCTGATACCTTCACAGGGGGTACATCCAATCTTCCACCTTGCTAATTATTTTAATTCAATCTTCACTCCAAACCATCCATTGAGACATTTCATCTGCTCAAATGCTAATTAAAGACCACTGAGTCACCCTAATGACACCTCACTGTGTAAAAGAGACTCAGGTAAGTTCTGCCCATATTCTTGACCCCAAAACCTGTGAGATATAACATTTATTTCCTTAAAGATGACACTAAGTTTGGCCCAGTTTTCTACACAACATTCAATAACCAAATCATCATGAGATGGTAAACAACGTTGTTAATTCCAGAGACAGATGAATCGAACCCCAGTCTAGGTCTTGAAAAAATAAAAAATAACATAAAACTATCCAGATTTCAAAAACAAAATAAAAGCCACCCAGACTGGTCTGAGTGCAGTCAATCCTGTCCCTGCTCTTGCCCCTCAGTGATGTCACAGGAGCCGCGGCATCACAGAGACATCACACTCCCAAGGAGCCTTCCTTGTCCCCGGACTCACCTGTGTGGACCACCTGGGGGACACTTCCATTCCTGGTGCTATCTCCCGCTTATTACCTGGAGCAGCTAGACTCGTTATGAGTACATCAAAATGTGCTTGTGTTTGCTCTCTGGATTCTCCGAGTGATTTTTAAAACACCTTTTCTGTAAGCTAAGAGCCTCTAATGAGGACGGAAACCATCAATTCAAAATAACATTAGGCTGCAAAAAAGAACAGCTCACTATCTTTTTGGCTGTGAGCTGACAGTCCCCACATAGGGGTCGAATAGCAGACTGTCATTCAGCAGGCCTCACTAAAGATGACAACCTACCACTGCCCTTGACGAAAACAAGCATGTATTTGCCTCTAATTTGTCACAATTATGTACAATTCAAAAGCTGGTTGCCCAGGAGAGAGCACTGAGCCTGCATGTGAGGGGAAGAAGGTATGAAGTCATTAGATACTCCAAACCCAGTATACCTTGTGGGAAGAGTAGAAAGATCCTTGGGAAAGTTGGGTTTGTTCGTTTGTTTTCCTACTCAGCCTCAGTTTCTTCATCCATACAAGAAAAACAATAATACCCACTCCCAGGACCAAAGGCAGAAATTATATCTAAATTGCCTGAGAAGCACTCAATAAACAGGAGCTGTCGCTTTTATCTTTAATACGGGAAGAATGAGCCTCAGTGATTCAAAACCAGGTTAAAGCCAGAGAGATCAAGGAAAGGAAGCGCTCTGTGAAGATGTTACTCTAAAACCAGTGATGCTATGGATTCACTAGGAAAACACCAGACACACCACAACCAAACCACTCGGGGCTGCTGCATCAGAATCCAGGAAGTCCGTGCAGGCAAAATATTCGAAAGAAATCCAGGGCACGGAGAGCTCCTGTGGACAGCCCGTGTTTGACCTGGCTAGCCCATCCCACTTTCTGACGTTTCTGAAGGGCAATTTGCCTTGATTAATTCTCATTAGAATACTCAGGAACAGGAAATCTTTAGGTGGAGGGCAATACAAATAAAATAGGAGGTAGAGATGTTGTTATCAAGAATTCCTTTTGCAGAGAGCTCTCACTGTTTGGAACGAGTACTTTGATAAGGGTAGCAGACACTGTCAGTGTTCAGCCATCCAAAACTGCCTCTCCTGGTGCTCCAAGAGGTAATACAGGTTTTTCATGCTCTCCACCACGCACCCAGACTGAAGGAGACAGAGGAGATCCACTCTTCCGTTTAATCGAGTTCCCCAGTCCTCCCTTCTCCACTCTCCTCCTCCTCAGGTTCATCAGCCCAATGCAAATTAATTGGATGCCATAACGAAGTTTCTGTCAGCCCACCAAGTCTAACCAACAAGCATAAACAGTTTAAGTTTTTTCTTCTGTTTTTATGTGCCAATGGTAATTATTCTGCAGCCATTTTACAAACATATATTTTTCCAAAAGTGTGTGCCAGATCAAGTCATGGTGTTTTACAATAAATTATTTTGAATCACTAAGCAAAGAGAAATTTCATTTAGAAAAAGCAAGTAATCATCTACATAATGGCAGAATCTGAAACAATTTTTAGGATGCCATAATACTTTCACCAAACATGGAGACATCCTCCCCCACCCCCACCAGCCTGTAAATTCTTTGTCTTTCCACTATGAAGCAGCTCCATTTCCCCTCCCTGGACCTGGGCTGGCCCTGTGATATGCTTCACTCAACAGAAGGCAACACACTGACACTGTACAACTTCTGAAGCTGTCTCAAGACATTTGTAGTTTCCTTCTTCACTGGTTAAAATACTGCTCTCTCTCTTTCTGTTTACAACACATCATCTGCACACTGTATCGTGTGTTCACCATCCCAAGTCAAGTCTCCTTCCATCACCATTTATCCCCTCTTGATCCTCCTCCACCTCCCCACCTCTACCCCGATGATCACCACTCTAGCGTCCTTTTCCATGAGTTTTCCCTCCCTCCCTCTCTCTCTCTCATTTTTTGCTCTCTTTTTGAAGCAAGTTGATATATTCTTAGAAGTCCAAGGCAAGGCTAAGTTGAGAAGCCACGTGGAGAACCAAGATACAAAGGGGGTCGTGGAGCCAATACTGACTGTTGGACATGTGGGTGAGACATAATGAATGACCCAACCGGTCCAATCTAGATGCCTGCAGTCCCAGCCGATACCATATAGAGAACCACCCCGTGAATCCAATCAAGCCACAGCTTCATCAAATATGATACATTTTTAAGCCACTAAAATTTGTTATGTGGTAATATGTAACTCTCTCTCTTTCTCTCTCTCACACACACACACTCATGTTAGATCAGTTGATAAATAAATTACCAGTTTTCATCTGACCTAGATTTAGAAGGATTCTTAAACTTGTTAAACCATCAGGAAAAGCTAGTTTATCCTCATGAATCCAAGACTATGTTTCCTCATCTTAAAATCTACACACCCATGACTAGTACTATACCTGGTCATCATATAAATGTTTATTAAAGAAATTATGCTTTTCAGGAGATAGATATTTATAATGTCAAAAGTAAATGGGGTATAAAGGGTGGAGACTTTTTGATAAGCAGTGTAAAAATCTAAGTAAGACTTGGAAAATATTTTGAGCATTTTAAGAAGAATGACATTTACTGATGAAATGCTTTCTTTCAATAATAAACAAGAAAAAGGGGATGGAAAAAAGAAAATGCTTTTAGTGATGTCATATTATTGTCATATTAGATTGACCTTTGATTTCTGATATGTTTCAGAAAATATTTCCTGTACTATCATGTAGAGTTTAGCAAGTTTTTAAGTTCAAAGCCAAATTTCAATTTCACTTACTTTTACAACACTGTAAAGTACAAATTTCGGGCTACCTACAGCTTTTAGATTCCTCTCATGTGTTACTTTGAAAATTTAATAGTCTGGGCATTAAAGACCCCCTTTCTAATTCTTGAAGATGACACTGAATCTATGCATGACTGAGAATCTAACGTACAGATTAACCTTGATTGCAATTTATGATTCTCCTACACCACTGTAGGTGATTATGAGGAATAGCTCAGAGAAATATTTTTTATATATTGTGAGGCTAAAAAAATTACAAGTCTTAGAAATGAAACATTTTTTTTCTAAGAATATATACTTAAGAATGTAAATAACCTCCTTTAAGAAATAATTCTCTACCTTCTGAAGATATATGAAGGAAGGATAATAAATAATCTGAATTGTTATCCAAACTATATAATAGTTATAATCTTGGTATATAATAAAAGTATTCCATGATTCTAAGCATGTAAGGTATTTATTAAAGATATCACTAATTTTATCTACCTTTGACTACAAGGCATATAAAATAATTCAAATTTAGATAGGTTGTTAATATTTTGACAATATTAAATTATTGCAAATCTCTTTCTTGGAACCAGAGAGCTTCTGGAGATGCTACCCATCTCTAAAATATTAGACCTATTTCAGGTCAGTAACTCGTCCCATTTCTCCTGACAGCCAATAACTTTGTCAGTCTTGGTCAAGTACATATATTGGCTATTTTTTTTTCCTTGATAGAATATGCCCTAAATTTAGTGTCAATTAAAGTTTGGTGTCATAAGCCTCCTAAATTATAATTCCTTATATCAATGGAAAACTTAATTTACACATGCCTTATTACTTGATGTTCAAAGCAACCTGCCAGGATAGTCAAAAATTATTGGTTTTTTTTTATACAGGCTAAGAAAATGAGACTCTGAAAGGCCTTGTCCAGGTAGACAGTCAATGGTCCGGTGGGACCACAGTGCAGAACCTCGACTCCTTGTCTCATATGCCTGCTGCTCTATCAGGCTGCTGCAGACCACAAATATAGTTTCACTTGAGGGATTGATTGCAGAACCTACAACTGCTGACTTAAAAAGGAAAGTATAAATTTATTTTATGTCATATTAGAAATTACAGAACATTGTGAAGGACAGAGACATAAAGTATAGTTATTGTCAAAAACACGTTTAAAAAACAGCACATCAGAAGAACATATATTTCCTTGCTGTGCGTCCTCCAACTCACATCTGCCTAGTTTACTCAGAAAAAACAAGCATGTTACCTCCACCTCTTCTGAAAAACCCACATTGCTACAAAAGAGTGAGATACAAGTTATTCTGTCTTGTGAACCCAAAATATTGCTGACTAAATCCTGATTTCAGAATTGCCATTGTTGGTAATAAGCCAAAGGAAACATTATTTAAAAGGAAAATTTGGGGACTGCCAGCCAAGATGGAGGCATAGATAGACACACTGTGCCTCCTTGCACAACCAAAAGAAGGACAACAACAAATTTAAAAACAAAAAAACAACCAAAACTGATAGAAAACTGAACTGTATGGAAGTTCGACAACCAAGGAGTTAAAGAAGAAACATTCATCCAGACTGGTAAAAGGGGCAGAGATAGGCAGCCGGGCAGAGAGGACTCATGGCAAGGCACCAGCTGGTGGACCAAGGTGGGCAAGGCAGTGGCTGGCAGATCTGGAAAGGTGGTGGATTGTGGAACAGGCGGTCCCATGTTCCCATGCAGATAAACCAGGAGTAACAACTGGGGAGCAAGACAGACCATGTGACCCAGAGTTGCAGTGCGTGAAAATAAAGCCTCAAATCCTCTGACTGAAAACACCTCTGGGGGTTGCAATGGTGAGAGAAACTCCCAGACTCACAGGAGAGTTCATTGGAGAGACCCGCAGGGTCCTAGAATGTACACAAGCCCACCCACCCAGGAATCAGCACCAGAAAGGCCCAGTTTGCTTGTGGGTAGCGGGGGAAGTGACTGAAAACCAGCAGAGAGTGGAGCAAGCGGCACTGTTCCCTCTTAGACCCCTCCCCCACATAGAACATCACACATGGGTTACCCTGCTCTGGTGAACACCTAAGACTCCACCCCTCACTATGTAACAGGAGTGCTGAGACAAAAAAAAAAAAAAATGGCCCAAATGAAAGAACAGATCAAAGCTCCAGAAAAAATACAACTAAGTGACAAAGAGATTGCCAACCTATCAGATGCAGAGTTCAAAACACTGGTTATCAGGATGCCCCAGGAACTCACTGTGTACTTCAACAGCATAAAAAAGACCCAGGCAGCAGTGAAGGTCGAATTGTGTGAAATAAAGAAAAATCTACAAGGAACCAATAGTGACAGGAAGGAAACCAGGGCTCAAATCAATAGTTTGGAGCAGAAGGAAGAAAGAAACATTCAACCAGAATAGAATGAAGAAACAAGAACTCAAAAAAACAGGAGGCTTAGGGGCCTCCAGGACAACCTTAAATGTTTCAACATCCAAATCATATGGGTACCTGAAGGAGAAGAGGAAGAACAAGAAATTGAAAACTTATTTGAGAAAATAATGGAGAACTTCCCCAAACTGGCAAAGGAAATAGACTTCCAGGAAGTCCAGGAAGCTCAGAGACTCCTAAAGAAGTTGGACCCAAGGAGGAACACATCAAGGCACATCATAATTACATTAGCCGAGATTAAAGAGTAGGAGAGAATCTTAAAAGCAGCAAGAAAAAGAAGATTGTTACCTACAAAGGAGTTCTCATTAGACTGACAGCTGATTTCTCAAAAGAAATCTTGAAGGCAAGAAGGGGCTAGAAAGAAGTATTCAAAGTCATGAAAGGCAAGGATCTACATCCAAGAGTACTCTATCCAGCAAAGTTATCATTTAGAATGGAAAGGCAGATAAAGTGCTTCCCAGATAAGGTCAAGTTAAAGGAGTTCATCATCACCCAGCCATTATTATATGAAATGTTAAAGGAACTTATCTAAGAAAAAGATAAAAAATATGAACAGTAAAATGACAACAAACTCACAGCTATTAACAACCAACCTTAAAAACAAAAACAAACTAATCAAACAACTAGAACAGGAACAGAATCACAGAAATGAAGATCACATGGAGGGTTATCAGTGGGGGAGTTGGAGGAAGAAGAAAGGGAGGAAAATGTACAGAGAATAAGTAGCATAAATGGTACATAGAAAATAGACAGGGGAGGTTAAGAATGGTATAGGAAATGTAGAAGCCAAAGCTCTTATATGTATGGCCCATGGGCATGAACTAAAAGGGTGGAATGCAGGTGGGGGAGGGGGGGTGCAGGGTAGAGGGGAATAAAGGGAGAGAACTCCCTTTATGGGACAACTGTAATAGCATAATCAAGAAAACATATTTTAAAAAATTAATGGTTTCAATGCTGTTCTTCATATATAAAATAAAACATTATTTAGCAAAATGTTATATTGAACCCTGTTTCAGAAATACTTGAATTTGCTCTGATAGAGACAGAAAAGCTTGACATCTTAAGTCTTGGACACGAGCAGGTGCTCTGATATGAGTTGCAGTCACATTTCTTATTATCAGGAGACGGTGATTTAATTTAATAAAGCCTTGACTTTTATGTGGCAGAAATATGTAGCAAAGCTCCAAGAAATTGAGAAACCTTGTACTGGCCTAATCATGCCTAGCAGTGATTTGAAATTAGTTGGGTAAAGCAGAATCCTTCAAGCCACAGAGAGTACATCTACATAAATATCAGAAGCTTCAGTGTGATTGCATCAGCTCTTATCATTTTAATAGCAGAAACCCAGCCGCTGAAGCCAGCAAACCCCACCAGCGCCGCAGTGAGACTGGCTCCACGCACAGCGGCAGGACAGAAGTACGCCCAACGTCCCCGGAGGCCTGTGACGACTCCAACCTGCAGCACTCACGGCTCACAGCTCCCCTATTGGTTCCCAAGACAGTTCAGCACTCAAATACATCTCCCAAGTTCTTAGGTTCCTTTCATACTAGATGGGACAGATTTTGCCTCTTTTCTGCCTTTTCTGGTTACTAGTACATTTTACCTAAAAATGCAAGAATATTCTCTGAGACTGGCCTGTTACATGAAAAGGTAAACATAAATTCCATCAGATCAAAGGCAAAAGAAATGCGCACAGGCCACTGTCCTCTCTCAAACACAGGCATATTGAACACCACATTGTCCTCATATTTTAAGGCAGACAGGGAGAAATCACAGTTATCTTCCCCAGCTAGACCATTCCCCAACATTGTAAGAAATTCATCACTGGCAGTGAACCTGGACAGTGTTCTTCGCTGGGTTGTCTTTTTATCAGTTTCATCCATCTTGCTTTGAAACTTGTGAAGATTCTTTTATTTAATCCATTAATTATATGGCTGAGAAAAAGTATGTATTTTGTGTTGCTTTGCTTTGGGAGGTGGCAGAGTTCTACTCAGGACTGATTCTGTCTTTGCCAGCCATTTATTTGACACAGGTTTGCTGTGGGAATTATAATGATTTCATAAGCCAACAGCATACAGGATAATATCTCTTAATAAGCCAAATTAAAAAATAGCATACTCCAAGCAACTAACAGATTAATCACACTATTGTTGCAGGCAAGGGGAGATGAAAGAAATAAAGTCAAAATGTAATTTGAGGTGTGTGTTTTATGTGAGTCTGGTTTCTCCAGAAAGGTGGCTTAACTACCCGGGAGGTGACTTCCAGCTGCCAGAGCAGAAACACCAAATCCCTGGTCATCTGAGCACTTTGCCAGGGAATGGAGGCCCTGCGCTGTTGCCATCCAGGGGCCGCTGCACATTTTAGCCCCACTACTGACCACAGTCTCCTTGACCACCGCGAGAGCAAATGTCTCAACATCCTCACAGAGCTGTTTAGGTCAGCAAAGTGCTCCTGTCCCAGACAGAACCTCTGGAACAGTCCTCGCAGACTCTTGGTAGTTCCAGTCTGAGGGTTCTTCCCCACGTGTTCTTATCGGTAAGACCCCAGCGGGGCCCCTCCACACCTAGGCTGTGGGCTGTCACAGACGACAGATGAGATGAGGCATCCCCAAGCAGCTTGCTTCACTCTCAGAGCAAAACGACTTTCCTTCCCAAAGCGACTTGATTTGTCTTTGTCATAAACAAGTGGATTTGAAATCAGATTAAACCCAGGCACTACAGGTCCCCTGTGACGGCCAGACTGCCCCGAGCCCACCCTGAGAAGCTTACCATCCTCATAGACCTCTTGTCTTTTAGAGCAAAAACAATGCTATCAGCCCTTTATCTCTTAAGTGAATGTTTTGTGGTTTTGGTTTGCATTCCCCCTGGGAGTGGGGATAGGCTGAGGAAGAAATCCTCACATTCCTTATTGTCTGGAGTACAACTATTTACGAGAAGGTCGGCCAAGGACAAAGGATAAGGGAGCAGGTACTTAATCCCAGTGGAGTTCAAGCCCAGTATAGAGGCTTGACCCAATTAAGGTAACTTTCTAACGTCTTAAGGCCTGAATGTGAATATGCATGCATATATACAGATTTGCATGCCATTCTTCTGCAGGGGTCAAGCTCATTCTTTCTGCCTAGCAAGAACATCTCATTCCCTCCCAACCTAGTCCCTCCAACTTCAGGAGGCTGCTCCTGCTCAGGTGCACTGCAGGCTACAGCCGCTGCTCCTCCAGGTCCTCCCAAGTTTCAGGATAGTTTGTTCTTTCTGCTGCTCTTCTGGAACATACTACACATGTGTAATCACCATGGGCAAGCACACACACACATACATGGTAGCCCCTTCTTCCTCACCAGCAGTTCCATTTTTATTGTTGTTAGAATCAACACTTTGCAGATGGGCAGATCCTGTGGCTTTCTGGCCAGTAAGACACAGAAAGCAGATTTGGGGTATGGCTGATGGATCCGGGAGCTCCTTTGCTCTCTCCTTCTTTTTAATTTAAAATGCAGACATGATGGCCAGAGCTTTAGTGGACACCTTGTAACAATGCTGCAAGGTGCACAAAGGGGCCTACTGTACCAGTCTTGGGCCACTTGCCTCGAGATTCCATGTTTCATTAGAGAAACGTAATCCTCTCCCTGCTGTAGGCCACGGCCTTTCAGGTCCATGTGACTGATCTATTGCTCAGCCTGGCCCCGTGTGTATGTTACTCGATGTATGCCAAGCACGCTACATGTTCTCATTTCATCCTCATGAGCCATCGATGCATCACTGTGCCCATTTTACAGAGGAGGAAAACAGTACCAGACACGAAGTTACCTGCCCCAGTCATTCTTACCTTTTATAACTTCAGGTTAGCCCGTTACTAACCAGTGCGGCACGTTGCTTCCTTCACACTGCTTTTCAGAGGTCATTCTCTTTGGACTTGTTGCTCCAGTCACCTCTGGGACTGATTCTTGACACCAGAGGTTTTCTGGAGTTGTATCTGGGTTCAGAGATGGAGTGGGCTCTTGAGTCACACTGTCTGAACTCAACTCTCAGCAGGACGAAAACTAACTGTTCGACTTTGGTCCAGCTACTTAAACTCTCAGAGCCTAGTACCAAAGAAATGAGGCTGTGGCAAGAATTATGAAATATGCATTATTAACCAATGAAAACTGTGTCTGATTATGGTAGGTCTGCAACAAGAAAGCATTCACTGCTGCAATCACTATCCAGTCCTAGCTTTAAGGAGCTTGTACAAATTAGGTTACAGGGTTTGTCTGTTTTGTGAATGATAACAGCCAGACCTGGCTGGTGTGGCTTAGCAGATTGAGCGCCGGCCTGCGAACCTAAGAATTGCTGGTTTGATTCCTAGTCAGGGCACATGCCTGGGTTGTGGGTCAGGTCCCCAGTAGAGGGCGTGTGAGAGGCAACCACACATTGATGTTTCTCTCCTTCTCTTTCTCCTTCCCTTCCCCTCTCTCTAAAAATAAAATAAATAAATAGTAACAGCTAAAGGACCATTGGCTTTCACCAGTAACTGGGAATGAAATGAACATTTTAGTAACTTTTTGATAGCTACACTAAGTAAAGACTGAAGTAAAAGCTCAATTTGTGTGTTTGGGGTTGGGGGGATGGAGGGCAGGGAGAGAAAGAAAACAAATAATTTAAGGGCAAATGAAAAAAGTTAGTGTCCCATTCACTGAAGTGGGTGAACTCCTGATGGCTTTATAAAAGTCATTCCATTCCATAGACCATTCCAAGAATCTTGTGAACAGGATTTTTCCCTCTCAGATGACAAAGCTAGAAAAAAACTAGAGAGCATCTAAACTGAGAACTTCCGAGACTGCCTGCCACTGGACAGCGAAGGAGGAACAGAAGCACAGAGCAAGACAGGAGAATGGGGATAGCTATGTGGATAGAAGTTTAGAACTTAAAAAAAAAAAAAAAGGTGTGCCAAAGACAATGCAATCAGTCTCCTGTCAAGACATGGGACAGAGATGGAGACCGACGTCCTTGTAGTAAGGGAGCACCTATTGAAACTATCTGGTGACAGGACTGGTGAGAAGAAAACACCCAAGTATAAAATGGAGAAAATAGGAAAATGTAAGAATCAGGATGAGAAAGCTCTGAGGTCCAGTTCCGTAGCCTTTTAGCCGGCGTGTGATGTGACATTTTTAACAAGCAGTAACCTGCCTTTAGTGATCCTGATACTCACCTACAAATAGAAGAGATTTATGAAGGAACAAAATTTTGGAAAAGGTTCAAAACAAGAGGAGGAAATGGCTCAGGATCAAGATTCTAATTCAGTTTCCTGTCACTCAGCACACACTGACAACTTTAGTGGGGATGAGTCCATCAAGGACAGGTCCAGTTCCATTCCTTTTTTGTTTTACTAGTTCATTTTCTTCAAAAGTTATTATGTAATATTTAACACATTCCCCAGCAGTAACCACCTGGATACATTTCTATAGATTATTTACCACCCAAAGCAAGCTCAGTGGTTTACTGCCCCTACCTCCCACAATGGAGACGTAAATTGAAAACTAGATGACTGTTTTCTTACAGATGAAAAGCCACAAAACCTGAAAGCTTATCTGTCAGTGAAGAGGCTTGGCTTACCTGCCAAGAAATTCTTAAGAAATTACAGTGTGACATAAAAAGACATAAAACAATTATTATACAAACTTCAGTGTGTTTGTTCTTTCTCCCCCTTTCCTCAACCCTAGGGAACTGACTGGCTTTCTACTTGATCTTCCACCCCTAAAATATCTGGTTGGTCCTCGTCAGGTGTCCTTATCTTTCTGCTTCATCATGAGCTGAGAGCTCTTTTTTAATGATGGCTCTTCAACATCCCCATCACACCCCGCTCCACCAGGAGACTTTCATGTGCACCTTTGCAGATCTCCTGAGCACGACCTCTACTCCTACAAATCTGAACAGTACTACCTGAAGAAAAAAGGGCCCGCTAAAAAAATTCACTGGGAATGTACTGGTGCTTTATACGAAGAATACTGGAAACTGACTCAGTGGGCTTTTTCTGGGTAGGTAAGGATTCAGTCATTTAAAATCATCATTCAGCCCTGACTGGCGTGGCTCAGTTGGTTGGGTATTGCTCTACAAAGCACAAGGTCACCAGATCGATCCCTGGTCAGGGCCCATGCCTGGGCTGTGGGTTCAGTCTGGGCAGGGCATGTGGATTGACTGATGCTTGTCTCTCATATTGACGTTTCTCTCCCTCTCCTTTTCTCTCTCTTCCCGCCCTCTAAAACAAATAAACAACAACAAAAAAATAAAATCTTTAAAAAAATTAAAAAATAATAAAATCCTCATTCAAGGGTTCAAATCTCATTTAGAAAAGAAACGTTGACTAACTTTGGTTAGCAGTTGCCCCAAGCCCCACGTGACTAACCTAACCTGCCTTATTTTGTCCAACTTTATTACTCTCAAAGGACCACGTTACATGATTTTAGACAAGTGTGTGCCCAATTATTTCTAAGTGTTAGAAATAATGCAAAGCACCAGATGTTTTATTAACTATGCACAGAAGGTAAGAATTTCTGGTTTGAGAAGAATGAGTACCTATGTTTAAGGCAATGCTTCACTGCCTGCCCCTTTCTCTGCCTGAGAACTACACTCAATAACCAGACGTGACCCTCAACACAATATATAATTGGTGAACATGCCTTCGTAGAGAGGAGGAAGGTCAAAACCAAGTGCCTATAGAGGGGACACAGACAGGGATTCCTGAAAACCCCACTTTGCTAACTAGGAAGTATTTACCAAGCCAAAATCAGGGGTGAGGGCAGAACAAAACCGTTTTTCAGACAAAGCACTTACAGATTGTATACTTTCTCCTGAGGCTCCTGAAGGACAGGGTCCACTAAAACACAGCTGTAAAGCAGACAACAGGGACTCTGGCAGCAAAGAAAAGCAAAGGGGTCTGCCAGGGTCTGGAGGAGAATGGGGCTCGCAGGGCGCGCTGGCACGCAGTCCACACGGCAGCGGGGCGGCAGAGGGCCGCAGGAGGGCGGTTTCCAGGAAGAACACAGGCTAGTGTGTTACCCAAACAGATCCGTCTTGGAGAAAAATGAGGCTGCGAGACCTTTTCCAGAGATGTCAGAGAGGAGTGGAAGATGTAGACGTAGGTTCAAAAGTGTAGATATAGATTTTTTTAAACTAATAAAAATTCAAGAAAAGTGAAAAGGTGTACAGAAAAGAAACTGCAATCATTCAAATAACTCTGAAGGACACTATTTCCATAGTCTTCATAGTGAAAAGCCTGAAAAACCCATTTAAATTACCTATTGGGAAAAAGGGCAGAGGAAAGAAGGGATCTCGGAGTGCCAAAATGATCAATTATCATAACAGGAAGTCAATAGGTGTCTAAAGTGGATGAATCAAAAGAACACAGCACACACACACACCTACTTATGTAGAAGGCGAATAAAGTCAACTACCAACAGAGCACAAAGTGGTTGTTTTTGCATAGAGATTGAGAAAGAGGGACAGGAGACTGATGCTTTTCAGTCTAAATCTTTTCGCACCTTTTGACTTCTTTCCATTTTGATTGAATATTGGGGAAGCACTGGTTACTAAAATTGTATAGGTTTCAAGTATACAATTCTGTAACACATCGTCTGTGTACTACATTGTGTGTTTGCTACCCCAAGTCAAGTCTCCCTCCACACCATTTATCTGACTTTTTAAACTATGTACACAAGTTACTTCACTACAATATGGAAAAAATTTTAAATGCCAACAAGTCATTTAAAAAACCTTTCTTACATTAAAATATGTCTCCCTTCTAATGACTACATCTGAATTTATTTTTTAAAAATACAGCATGAAGATTAAAAAGATGCATTTTTAAGAACAGTAGATTAAATTTGCTAACTAAGCAAATTAAACACTGAGGGCAAAAACACTCATTTCCTATTCAAGGCTTAAGCAAGCTGCATTTCCTATTTCTGACTTGACTTCCTAATTAAAGAAAAACCTTCTAGTAAACTATTAATAAAATGTCATTCTTGTCCACACATGCTTACACACACACACACCCCTAAAAGTATCACTCAAGGGGAATCAGAAAATGTTTCGTGAATATCACGGTAAATATTACCCCATCTGGTCCAGAGAGTGAGTCCTAGATACCATTTCAAAAGTAACCCGAATGTGCCCAGAGCAAGCACTGCTCGATCCTTCCGCCCCGTGCGTCCTGTGTGGCGAGGCAGTCTTCTCGAAGGATGCCCTGGCCCAGTGTCGGGCGCCTGCCCTGCCCCAAACAGTGCTTGTGCAATCGCCTGCTGACTTGTTGGGCTCTCCTGGCAGAGTGTGAGCGCCTCGCAGGCTGTGGCCATGAGTTATGCGCCTCAGGGGCTCCATGCGAACACCATCACCTGATGGCCAGTAGCTTCCCAGTAAATATTTAACGAGCCGATGGACATATCAGTGAGCGGATCGCAGCAGACTCTTGTCCAGCCTCCTTTGAAAATGGAAATCTAGGTAAGTATTTTTTAAAAAGAAAAGGATAAAATGCCTATGTATAATTGCTGGGGAACCTCTGCATAGCCCTTTACAAATATGAGGATACTTACTGGGAAAGCCAACTGCCTTTTTCACAAGAAGATTTGGTTCTTCTGTCATATACCTGGAAAAGGAAGGCCAACGCAATTCTTCAGACTGTACTTTCCAGAATGCCTTAATTCCCTTTTAAAGTAAACTCAGCATCATATTTGTTAACCACCACATCCACGGCCCAGAAAAATAATTGGAATTTACTACCAGGACCTCCGCAGGAAAAGGAAATGGTTATCACAGTGAGAATAGTAATGTCACATCCATCGCCATATTCTACAGCAAACGCCACATGCCTTATAGCTTTAGAGATGTGTGTCTGGGTAACCAGATTCGGTACGCACATCGTATACGGCTAACATTTAGTCAAACACACACACTGCGTTGCAGCAGGCACCTAAATCAGGAATACAATTTCTACCAGGTACGACCACGGCACAAGTGAATTTTCAACAATAAATGACACCAGAGCAGTGCCTTGCAATGGGGGAAAGTGCAGGCATAAAAATCACCCAGAGAACATTTTCAAATTATATTCCCCCATCCTATTCCTTCTCCCTCTTTGAGCTTTTTTTTTAACCCTTCAACCCCGAAGAAAGGCATGTCCTCCCATCTCAGAATCATTCTGTACTGAGCTACATTTATTGACTGAAATGTGTCCTATACTTCTGGTAAACTTCTGCGCTCTGGGGACAGCTACAAACATAATTCCTTAGGTTTTTTAAGCATGGCTCGGTTTAATGATAGCAAACCCATCCAACTGCTATATCAAATTGACCAGTTGGTTGTGGCTACTTGTGGGGACAAGGGTTGAGACCATAAATGAAAGCGTTAAGAGCCTTTTTGGTCTCAACCACAGGTGAGGTAGTGAGTGAAGTCTGCTAAAGTAGATAGAGATGGGGGTTCCGGCACCGGTGGGATCAATGCCCTGTCCCTTCTAGATGTCCTGGGCCAGCCCCATCCGTCCATTTAAACGGAAGTCAGGTCCCAGTCTCTGGAATGGCAAATACTTTGATTTACTTAAAGACGCAACGTCCCCTGAGATGGTGAGGCACAAAAAGAACCCGTGTGTTTAATCCGGGCCCAGCCAGTAGGAGCCCATGTGATGCTGTCTGGACCTGTTTCCCCGGCTCAGCACGGTGTCTCCGCACTGTGCTAATGCAAAATGATCTCTGAGGTCTCTACCAAAAGGCCCAGGATTCCTTCCACCCGCAGCCCTCCCCCCAGTTTTTCTGTGTTAGTTTCTAACCCCTGAGATCTGGAACATTTTAAACCTTACATGTAGTCTCATCAACTCATGAAAATCAGAGCAATCAATTAAGGCTCATTTTGTAATTTTTATATTTTAAGCACAACTATAAGTCTTCATTTAAATGTATATGCTTGTGCCTTGCATTTTACAAAAATGTTAATGACAGATGGTGACATAGCTTTACATTTTAAAGAAAATCTCCCACTCAAAATTTATTATAACTACGCTTTTTGCTTTTATTTTTTATTGCATTTTTCATTAGCATTTAGTCCCCTTATACTGCCCCCCACAATCACCATGCTGTTGTCTGTGTCCATGAGACCTTTTTCCTTTTTTTCCATCCCTCCAACCCCAACCTCCCTGCCCCACCCCCGTAGCTGTCAGCCCACTTCCCCACTCCCTCCACATCCTGACGCCCCCCATCAAGCTGTCAGCCTACTCTCCATCTGAGTCTGTCTCTGCGCTGCTTGTTAGTTCAGTTTGCTCATTAGATTCCACATACGAGTGAAATCATATGGCATTTGTCTTCTCTGACTGGCTTATTTCATTTAGTTTAATGTTCTCCAGGCCCATCCATGCTGTTGCGAAGGGTAAAATCTTCTTCTTTTTTAAGGCCAAGTTGTATTCCATGGTGCCAATGTCCCATAGTTTTATCCAATCATTTACTGATGGGCACTTGGGCTACTTCCCTATCTTGGCAATTGTAAATAATGCTGCAATGAACTATGTTTACATAGCTTTATCTGTAATAGAAATAATCCAAATATTCACAAGCAGGGATTTGATTAAATAAATTATAACACATGTTGTGGATAGGATGCAACTACTGAAAATTATGGATAAAAATATTTAATTACATGAGAAATTATGCAGTAAAAGTTTCTTCAGGGTTTACTTCTTAGTTATAAAAGCGGTGTGTGCTTGAATAGAAAAAAGATGAGAATGTTAATAGTTGTTTGTGAAATGTTAATATTTTTTGCAAGTGTTGTGGGTTAACTATTTCCAAGACCCAAGTAAATAAACAAAGTGGAAGGGGCTAGACAGTAAGGAGTAGTGGGGACTGTGGAAAACTGAAGTACACATGCCTTTCAGTAGCATTCAATAAATGTGTTTAACACTCCTAAGGCCAGACAAAGCAATTCGTTACTTCATGATTCCTGGATTTGGGGGTTATTTTCTTCCATGTTTCTGTACTCTGCAAATCTTCTACAGTAATTATGTGATACTCCTGTAAACAGAGTTATTTAAAAATTTGAAGATAGCTATACTGGTAAAATTCAGGAAAAGGCTTTTATAGTTCACTGATGGCAAAATGTTTGGGTATTATTATTTTTTCAGTAGAAATATAGGAATTATTTTGGCATAATTATAGTATTAATAATGAAAATAAGTCTCACAAATGGACTAAAAGTAGAAAAAAATCAGCCTCCACTTTTCAAATAAATATGTAGTCAGGTTATCCCAAAGTTGTACAGCAGGTCTGAGATGGCCAAAGGGCTTGTGACACCAAGATGCGAAGTCTGGCCCGTGCTTTCTAACGTAGATCTCTAAGCTGCCTCGGTATCCAGAGTCAGTGCATTCAGGAGATGAAAGCTAAACAAAATCGTAGCTGAATGGGCAGGCCAGCTCCATAGATGGGGCAACTTCACTCACAGACGGAGAAAAAAGGCAGAGGTGAGAATCAGCCAGAAAGGCCAGTTCCTGGTGGTTGTCAAGTCTGTCAGTCAAGGGAGAACCAGAGAATGGCCAGCAGTTGGGCAGGACCATTCAGAACCTAGATGGGCTATGCTACCAAAGCCACTTGTACTGAGCTGCTATTAGAAACATCTCCGATCCACTGTGCTCACAGAGGTATTGGAAGGTGGTCCTCCAAGTGCCTACAAGGTGCTTGGTGCTTTCGTTCACCTTTATGCCCAGGTGAGGTGGACAGCATTTTCCCCACTTTATAAACTTTGTAACTATAGCTCTTCATTTTATAAACTAGTGAAGAGACAGTCAACAAGCCCACTGACTTCAAAGCCTGTACAGGAGCCGCACCCTTCCAGTCTTTAACCCAATCCCCAAACCTGATGGTAGGTTTGCTGACCTCAGAAGGGCCTGCATGGGCACGCTGGGCACTGGGGCCAAAGGAACCTGCCTCAGGTCTAGGCCGCTAGTCACCAACCCTTTACCCCTGCGGAGGTCATGGCTGATCTGAGAGATGCAAACTCTTTTCTTAAATATTGTTACATAGATCAGGTGCATAGGTTCAAGGTCACGATTAGCTGTGCGTTTGTGCGTGACTAACCCAAATTGAAGAAAACCCTAATGACATGAATAAGGTTCCCTCAACAAGCAGAAAAAGATGTGTTAGGTGCTATGCATCCAAAATGAGTTGCTTATCAAAACATTTTTGCAAGTGTTGTGAAAAGCATTATACCTTAGGCATAAAAATATTGTTTGACATTGTGCAAAGCCAACTACTGAAGATTCTGATTAATGTTAATGACATTGTATTTTTTAACAGTATCTATGTTTCCGTTATTTCAAAAAATTTTTCTATATTTAATAATTTCTAGACAAACTGAAAATAAAAAATCATGTATTTTATATATAAGTGCAAATTTGCAGTTTAAAATTCTCCCCCACATTTCAGCACATACTAGTAACGAGTGTATCTGTCGACACACGTGACCTCCGCAGGGTTTAGCCAGGTCAGTTAGAACAGTCTAGTGTCTTCCCCACTTCTCACAGTGAGTGCCATTACAATAGAAAAACGTCCAGATACCAAAAGGTGCACCCTATGCTTTAGAAAGCTCCACAAATAATTAACACTGCTAACTCATGAGTATGCCAAACACAGTACCAGTTGACTGAAAGAAATGAGAACAGTTGCTCAGTTTCGCTTTGATGTGCTTATCTTCAGAGTTAACTTACTAAGACACAGGTTTGTCCAGAAAAAATCCAGCCATCGTTAATATGAGGATGGTTTGTGCAACATCGATGTAACCTGGCCTTCAAGGAGAGTGGACTGGAATGCGCATGCTTAAACAATGATGACTTCACTGTACCAGTTAGTGTATACTGTGTGGGTGTCACATTGCAAATGACTGCGTGAGCAGAGCAATGAATCTACATTTAATTTTGCATTAAGCTTGAATAGTCCTCCGTGAAAACCATTCAGATGATTCAGACAGCTTTAGGTGACAATGCAATGAGTGCAGTGCAAATAAAAGTGTAGCAACCCTGGCCGGTGTGGCTCAGTGGATTGAGTGCCAGCCTGTGAATGAAAGGATTGCCGGTTTGATTCCCAGTCAGGGCATATGCCTGGGTTGCGAGCCAGATTGCCAGGAGGAGGCATGTAAGAGGCAACCACACATTTGTGTTTCTTTCTCCCTCCCTTCCCCCCTCTCTAAAAAGAAATAAAATCTTTTAAAAACGTGTGGCACAAACACTTCAAAAATGGCCAAGAACCTGTTGAAAGTGGCCCACGTTCTGGAAGCCCTGCAAAAGCAGAACACCTGAGAATGTTGAACGTGTACAGGCTGTAATCCACAAAGATCAGCAACTGATGGTGAGAGAACTAGAAGCTGATCTGGGGATTCCCAACACGACTGTGTCCAAGATTTTGACACAGGAACTTTGCAGGAAACATGTCGTGGCAAAATTCATTCCACGGCTTCTGCTACCAGAGCAGAAGGAACATCGTGCTGTAGTTGCTAATAACTGGACAACTGTAAGGTCTGAAGGTGCTTACTTTGAAGAGGACTGAGGCATCAATGTCCTATGAACATTGTTCCTTGTATCTCATATCTTCTTCAATAAATCTTTTTCATGTTACATGGATTGACACTTTCTGGAAAGATCTTAGACAAGGGTAGGACTCCAAAAAACCCAGAACTTACTTATAAAAGATCGTGTATGTATTTTTACATGTTTAAACTTCAGACACCTTCAAAGTACTCTCCATTAGATACAATACCTATTGCAACATTTTCCCCACTGCTTGAAAGTTTTTGAACTCCGTCAATTTTGATGCCTTTTAGTGCTTCTGTCTTTTTTTGTTTCAGCTCTTCCACAGAAATGTTCCCCTTTGAGGACTTTTTCATCTGGGCAAACAAGAATTGCTGGGGGCGAGATGAGGTGAACAAGGAGAGTGGGGAAGAGGAGTCATGCCATTTTTAACACTGTGGTGTGGGCAGGTGCACACATAAATCACCCATCATGAAATGGGCAAAAGTATCCAGTCTCCCAAAAAAGTTCACTAAAGCCAATGTAGCCTCTCACACCAGCTGCTACACTGAGTTCCTACAACACTTTCTCACTTAGTGGGGAAAGTCTGTACTATAAAGGGCCCACCCTCCAAAAGATAATTTCATGCCTTTTTAGGGTCACCCCTCACACATTAAATTTACAATGTTTGGTTTGGTCGTCTTCAAACAAAATAGTGGCTTCTGGTTATTAAATAAGCATCATTTCCTGCCATTTTAATGTTTTGATTAGAGAACAGAACAGACATTTGTGACTGTGATAAGGTCCACGAACCTTTAGCACAAAATTGACTTTTTCTGCACCAACCCAAAGCAGTGACAGCTACTGTGTAATGTGACCCACCCCACCCCATCCCACCCTGCATCTTCGTATTCCTACAGGAAACTCCAAACTTCCCAAAACATAACCATCATCTATGGAGAGGTCACTTAATTGCAACATTCACAAAGCAGGTTCAAAAGAAAGCAAGATAGATAAAATAAATGGTGAACCTTATCTATAAAACTATATTTAATGATGACTCCAAACTATCATGGTTACATTGTATTCAGAAAAAAAAATTATTTAAGGTACTAATGTATCTAATATACATGAGAAATAGTTCTATCCAAAAATAATTAAAAAGCATTAGAGCTAAAAAAGGTAAGTTTTTATTCACTGAAAAATGTCCTCAAAGTCTTTCTGAGTCTCATTCTTCAAGAGTATAGAATAAAACACTTCTATAGAAGACACAGAAACACAAACAATTTTTAATGGTTTCAGCAAATAAAAGCAAGTTTGAATCTATGATTGAAAAATGAAAATAATTACAAGTATACATATGCAGAAAGTACAAGTTTCGAGAGCTTGACATCAATCAACTGCTGTCAAAATACATAGTTAAAATAACCCAAATAAAGCTGCTCAACAGTGGGGCACAAAATGTGGCAAAGAGGGAGGGGCACAGGCCAAGAAAAGGGATAAGTGAAAGCGAGGAACCTCCCCAAAGGTGTTCTTACAAACGGCCTCGGAGTGGAGGAACAGATGCAAACCTGTCTAGGAACATGACCAGTGAGCTCATAGAAAGTGATGAAACGTCAGGTATAAATCAAAAACGACGACCGAAATCCCAGAGTCTCTTACATTCCGCCCAGACATTAGCTAACCCCTCGGATCTGCCTGGTGCTGTGGTGTTCATCACTCTCCACTGGAATGAAATGTGGGACAAACACATTACTGGCTGGAAAGAGTGTCTCAGAGCCGATTCACCCCTGAAGGTCAGGGTCAGCGGTATATTACTGTAATCACACAATGTCTTTCTTGATATGGAAAAGTAACATGTCTAAGGGGAAGTTAAAGTAAAATTCATTTTGAACAATCAGCAGAATCTCAAACTTTCAAATGAAGGGATGTCGAAATGCCCGTTCGTTTCAGAATCGCTGTGCTCTCTGCCAGGGGCTATCCCACCGTGCTCTGTGGCCCAGGAGCTACCTAACCGACAGGTCTCACAGAGGCTTCCAGCCCGTGTCCTTCCTCTCAGAAGAACATTCCGTTTCTAAGACTTTTTAAAAATGTCCTTAAATGAGGCAATCTACCGAGAACATGCAGACGAGAGGGGCCGCCCCGGGGCGCCCCGCCCTCAGGTGGCACCGCGTCCACCCTCCGCAGCCTCAGCTGCCGTGCTGTGCTGAGCAGGTTCTCCCCGCGCCTCCGTCTGAACTTACTGTTATGGCCTTTTGCTGTCATCTGGATACAATCTGTTCTAAATCAAGTAATCCCCAAGTTCTGCCTCCAGAGAAATCCACAGATGAAAAACAAAACAAAAAACCTTTATGAAGGAAGAACTTAAAATGTTTAAAAAATTATTTTAGCAATAGGTAGCAAAGTCTACCAGAAAAGACTGCCTCCTAATTTATCAACATTTTATTGACAATTTGCGAGTCTGATGAGACCTTCTAAGAAATACAGATACTAAAATATGTTAGAGAAAATACTTGAAGTATGTATTCATATATGTAAACACAGCAGCACACTGATAGTTCACAATAAGCAATCATATACGATAAATATGTGCCATGAACCAATGTTGATTTTTACAACCAAAAAACAATGTTACGGTTCAAATCATGATTTCCTGATAAAGAGGCAAGGTAAAAGTAAGAGATAAAAATGCAGGTACAGACATCCAAGTATAATAAAAAACTAAATAAATACAATGTAAAATGAAATACAACTGCAGACAAGAGAGGAATTTAACACCTATGGTAACACATGTAGGCCAGGTACTCTATTTTCATTACAATAAAGCCACAGTAAGTTATTTGATAATATTCTTTGTTTACTAAAGGATGGCAAGTATTTCTGCTGGTGGCAGGTATGGATTATTTCATCAAGAAACATTACAAGGCTGAGGCATTAATGATACCACTTGTACATCAACCGATAGTTCCAATACCCTCTCATTAATCTTTGATAACTGATAATTTGAGTAGAAAGACATGATAAATCAAAATATATGTCAGTTTTAAAAAGAAAATACTTCAATGCAAACTCACCATCTAAATGGTAAACACAGAATAAATTCCTAATCTGACATAAGATTTTTTTAATTCAAGGAAAAAAATACATGAATGTCTATCTATTTATGAAAATGCAAATGATCAAAACAACGAACAGTAAGTTCAATTTGAAATGCCCATCCGGTGCAGTATTTAACTGTCAAGGGGGAGCAGCTCAAAGGACATCACGGAATCTATGAACCAGCTAGAAGGAGCCATCCACACCTTGCCCTGCCGGACCCTCTCTGGGCGATGACTAGACAGGTCCTCGTAGATGATGTACTGTGTGCAGAAGCGCTGATCGGAGTCCGGGTTGGCATGGTACGCGACTGTGTTGATGGTCTGAGTCACGTCACTGTCGGGTTTGGGCTTCCTGTTGAGGATCTGGCCCCCAGCTGCAGTGACGAGCTTAATGAGGTTGTCCTTCGGATGGTGTTTGAAGATTCCTCCAAAATAGAAGTAGCATCCATCAAACAGCTTTGGCAGCTGAAATAAAATTAAAAAAAAAAAAAGATAAAAAAAAAAACTTGTGAAAAGCAGATCAAAATATTTTAAAACACCGCATAAAAATGAGGGAATTAAAAATATAGTCATGAGCAGTTAGTTATGCAGCTACTTAAGGAGGTCCGGGAACAAAGTGGACTAAATTTCCCTAGTCAACCATCTCTGGTACTTCCGACTCTCCTCAGATTTCTGGCGTGTTTTGCATAAAACAAACAAACCCACCCCCCCAAAAAACTGTTCATCAAACTTCTTTTATCAGAAAGTGTATTCATATTTAACAGGGCTTAAAGGCCAAGGACTGCTGAGTATCTGACATACGCTTCAGGGAGACGGGCTTAGACGGTCAGAGTAACATCTCTGGGGACTGCCATCTAGTTCTTCACGTCCAAGGTCAGGACACTGGACAGTACCAGCCGAAGGTCTCCAGGGCAGCGGAGTGGCCGTGTGGCCTGCGGGGGTCAGAGGCGTATTCCTTGGGGCACAGTACATTAGGAAGCCATGGCTATGGATCCAATTAGCTATGAAACACACTTCTGTGTGCTTTATAAAAGGAAAGTTTCAGACTCCCCTTGCATGAAAATGTCATTTCTAATGTCCATCAGCAAGATAATGGAGTGTTACCCATCACAACTGCGTCTGTGGCCATAAAGACATATGGTGACTAAATCCGAGCAGCAGCTGTAAGTCTTCTTTCAAGTTACTTCCTGCATCTGAGACTCACCTCCGATTCTGAAAGGTTTATGGGAATGTTCAAGATGCCAAAAACGCATTAACAGTATGAAATTATTGCCTTCTGGATTTTACTGCTCATCGCGATCATCTCTCAGAATCAAGTGTTTGAAATAAGTACAATTAAAATTTTAATCAGTCACCTGTACTCACTGAGAGGGCAGGCGAAGTTTTTCCTGATGGTGATAATAATATTCAGACAGAACAAGAACAAGGAAAGTAGCGACAAAAGAGAAATACCAGCTGTTCTCTGTTGATCCTGCTTCTCTGGGGTCCTCCAGGAACCTCAAACTTCTCTTCCTGCTCCCAGTCTCTGCTTTGTAGACAAGCATTTACCCCTGACAAAAAAAGAAGAAAAGAAAAAGAAATGTCAAGTGAGCATTACTTCTTTCTCATTGAAAGTAAGCAATTTACCTAAGTGTTTTTTCTCCTTCATAAGTAGTGTTTCTAAACAGAAACTTTATGTCAAACCAAATGCAATAAAATGAGCTTTCCACACATAAGAACCTATGTTCCACATATAAGAAAATATAAGAAACCTCTTCTTCAGAGGACTGAGCAATGAAGTAGTACTGAACACTAACAAATGTGTTTCCTTGCTGAAAAACCAAAATCAATACAGCGTTTCACAAATATGAACCTAAATTATCAAAATGACGGTGAATCAACAGTCCCCGGTTTAGCTCAGCCCACAGTGATCTATCTGAACTTGAATGTTTATCATCCGCATGCTTGTTTTCTGACATGAAGCGAAGTGCTTTGTTTGGTCCACTGCCCCAGGCTCAGCTGGCCACACCACAGGGGCTCCACAGCACTGGTTCAATCACCAATAAGCAGAGCCTAAGACATGTCTGGGGTTTGACAGGTACACAGCGAAGTCACCACTCTAGCGACGACTTGGCGAACACCTCTAGTGCTCTAGAGCTGCTTCAGCTGAGATGTTCGATGGTGCTGCTGAACACACAAAGTCAGGAAATTTTAGTAACTCAATGCGCCATCTCTCCAAAAGCAGAGCTTTGTCAGGAGACTGAATTTTTTCTTAACTTGGGGCTGTTAATGCATATTCATATTCCACACTAAACCTTGGCCTACCTAGAACTCCCTCTCACGTGACACTTAATTTCTTAGCACAAGAAGCATAGTTGGCCAAGTTTGCTATGCTGAATCCTATTCTATATCCTATTCTTCTCATTAATTATTCCTCTCATAAACATCATGGTTCTATGAAAATTGTTGGAGTTTTTTGTATAGTAATTATATTTTACAAATATTGTAATTTTTAATAGTCACTCACTTATAAAATTTTTGACTAGGTCAAAGTGCCCTACTAGAAACACTGCTAGTGTGTTCATATTACATCACATACTGTTTCCATATTAACCACCAACCCCCAAAAGCATTAGTCATCTAGCTAAATCACCAACTTACAGCAAACTCATTGTTTTACACCTAAACTATTGCTTCTACTTTTTACCATCCGGCATGGAGCCCCCTGTCTAAACCTCCTTTCCTAATATTTGCAGAGCACTCATGACAGAATCTTTAGACAATGAATAGGTCAGCCAATGAAGCCAAGGATTTAACACTGAACACCCCTACGGCATTTACTGAAGGTGACTGGCTAATGTCTAACTACAGAAGTGGATAAACGGGCTATGTTTATGCTTGTTGCTTAGCCATTATTGTTTCATTTACTGTCAAAAAAGCATACAAAAATGGTATCGGTTCATCCTGGCGATGTGCTGACTTTAGTCACTCAACAGGACACAGCCGTAACAGATACTGGCAGGAGGCAGCACGGCATCGAGGAAATGAGACAGCGGGCACCAGGAGGGCAGCAAGGCCCTTCCCCTGCACGATGCCAGTGCCTTCACGGAGTGAACGCTCCCCAGGTCATGAAACTGTCAGCTGCACAGCCGCTATGCAGCGAACTTTGGTGGAGTGCGGAAGGAAATCCACGCCTGATTACTGAGCTGAATGAAGAATGCCTTCCTCTGATATTTCCTTATTCTAAGTAACAATGTGCCAGCTCTCCAGGCCACCTAGTATCAACTAAATAAGCAAATATAGCGTGTTCCCCCGCTGAAAACAAAGTGCTCCATTAGAACTGCTGTCATAACATGGGAAATACCAAGAATTTCTTAAAGGCTGGAGGCGACAACTAGTCCAAGGGCTGCAAGTACAATGTCTGCAGGGGTCAGATCCCACACAGCTGTGAGGAACCTGGTGTAAACTGGTAGGAAGCTGTGGAGACGGCAATGAATGAGAAAACGCAAATCATATTTAAAGACACAAAAACAAAGTGGACATAAGCTGGACATAACCACACAAGTTGTCTTCTGCGGTCCTTTGCCACGCTGAAACTCCTTGATGCTGCATCTGATCAGCCTCTTCCTTTCTTAGGAAACTTAAGTCCTAAGAGATTTAAGCACTTTCTCCATGACAACTGAAATGAGAACTCACATATCCACAGTTTAAAAACGTGTATTCTTCTTTAATCTTTATTCTTTTTTAAAAAAAAATCTTAGTAAATGCAAGGCATTTTCTACTCAGATTTAATATATTGTGACTCTCTTACAATAAATCACATAATCAGTTAATATATGAGTAATAGGCAGATCCTAATTTTTAATAGATTAGCCAGGGTATATGAAATTGCAAAAACCAAACATTGTGGCTACCTTAGAGAGAGTGTAGGAGAGCCTGCATTTGGCTCTGCCGTCAGTGGACCAAAGAAATGAGTTTAATTAACCTAACTACTGTCAACGTTGCCACTCCAGTTTGAACCCTAGGGCTTTCTGAATGAAGATGTACTGCACAGTAGACTTTTACGATAATCACAAACTCCTATCAGCTTCCTAGTGAACCTCTTGAGATGAACTAACTGTACTGGTAACTAAACAAGTACAAAAACAAGAATGAAATACTTTAAAATAAACTTTCAGCAATTTAAATGTTGATACATTAACATCATCAAGGAAATGGGAGAATCTCCCAGACAAAACATTATCTAATGAACCTGCCTAAATAAGAGATTAACATTTTAAGGTTTTATCTACTCAATAAAAGTTAACCTGCAACAAGAATATTTAAGCCTAATCTCCATGTTAAATACCAGAACTTTCCCAACATTCCTACTCAGAAGCTCATCTAAAGGATGATATCTATATCTATATCTATATCTATATCTATATCTATATATAGATATATATATCTTAAAATAGGTCATTGTTCAATAGGTACTTTTTAAAATTTAACCAAAATATATTTTATAGTCATCATATATATTTAACAAAGTTCTTATTCTTCCATTATCTCCCACTAATATAGTTGAGCACAAAGACAAACTCTTACTCTTTTTGGAAGAAGAAAGCATACTGCAACACTCCCTGTTAGCTTTCTCAGTGATTAATTTCCAAACTGAAGTGACTTTACATGAATAAGTTATGCTATTTATGTAAACATAGATTTTTGCATACACCAGAATGTATACACTTTAAAATGTGTCACTACCCTTATAAAAATATGCTTTATATCCTTTCTTACTTTTTACGTTGTACTATATTTTAAGATTTTGACCGACGCTATCATTGTGCAGAAATAGAGGAATTACTTATCTTATTAAAGTAAGAGATTCTTTTAGCCCAGATGTATTCCTGATCATGTCTGCCATTTCAGGTAAGCTTTCCTTTGGCCTGGTTGTATTACTTTTTTTATATATGGGTAAGTAGCCCCATTCCCAAAGTACTGCTTAACTCGAAGTTATTAACTCAAAGTCATTAAGGTAGCTCTGGCTACTTCAGCAAAACCTGGAAGCTTTGCATATTGAAGCAGCTTATGAATTCTGGGTTACAATAAATTTTTTCACAAAAGAAGTTTGTACTATACCAAAAGGCATTCCTTTATTCTAAATCTCTAGTAACTTCTCTTACCTCCTACCTCATAAACACATATGTAACTATAGGTGTGTATTTTCATTTCAGCTGCATGAACGAGTGATGACCGTCATGGATCTGTATTAAGCTTGGTGACTTTTTGTCATTTTAGAAGAGAAAAAGAATCATACAAACAGGAAGGAGCAGGGAAAAGGGGGTTCCTGACTCCACTGCTACACACGAATGACTACAGAACACAATGAAGCCAGAATAAAGCTTCAGCATGAAGATCTGTTACATGTACAAAGGGGGAGATTACCCGTCATGGTAGGCCACAGAATTTGCTCACTTCTTTCAAAAGCTAGAAATCCGTATTTTAAAGAATTGTTATTCTTCTGCAGCTACTGTAAGAGGTAAAATGAAAGCTAAATGCTCCATTCATGCCATCATACACATCCAGTTTTGGAGCTGAAATAGCACTGAAAATCACAATTAAGTACCACTCCCAGTTAACACCAAATGTCCCAAAAAACAATTAAAATGGAATCAAACATCACTCTATGTCAAAAGGAAAAGCCTTAATAAACATCATTAGATCTACACTAGGCACTTATGTAACTTAAGACAGCAGCATATTAGAAAAAAAATGAAGAACTCCCCTCTATTAAAAACAACACTCATTATAAAAACAAAAGAATTTACTTTTAAATGCTTTCCTTTTAGGCTTTTTAGTCAAACAGGATGTGACGTCACTGAACTTCAGAAAAAAAAATCACTAGAAGAAACATTTTAAACCCATGACAAAAGAAAATGGAAAAAAACAACTTACACTCACATCCATTTCTGAAAAACTGGGTGGCAAGAAAAAGAGGAAATAAACATATTATTATGAAATTCCACAGCAAAGAGTGAAAGAACAATGAAATAAAGGCTAAAAGGGAAAATAAAAGCTAAATGCTCTAATCATGCCCGCACAAACATCCAGATTGGGACATCACAGAAAACTGTCACAGACCATTAGATTTTGTGATTCTACATAAATACCATTTAACAACTGGTTATTTCTGGATATGTGTAAGCCAGCATTCTAATTATAAACATATTGATATATAAAAACATATTTCTTCATATGACAGTATATTGTACTGATTTTACCTAATGCATATTAAGAAATAGGTCAAATTCTATCACAAAATATATTACTGTATCATAGAATTTTCTTAGGGAAAACTTGGATAGGAATTCTAAAAATTTGTTATGAGTAACAATATAAAAACCATTCTCTTTACAGATGTGGTTAAAGACCATACTCAGTCTAATTTCCAAAAATTTTAATAAAATAATTTAAAAATTCATGTGAGATGACTGCAGGGGGAAGGGGGAGGGTGGGTGGAAGAGGTATATATAGGGAGGACATGTATGGTGATGGGAAAAAATAAAACAAAAAAGTAATTTAAAAAAACTCACACATGGTATTCTTTTTCAGTCATATCTTTACAGTTCAAATATTTATGTAAGAATATCTCTTGATTAGGACAACCACGTATCAAAATGCATTCACTAGGTGTGCACCACGGGCACCACAGATCTGGCTGTCAGAGGGAAGAAACACACACACAGGGTCTAAGCTCCCTCACTGAGACGGGAGCACTGCCTGCCCGATTACTGTCTGGAAAAGACTGTATGAAGAAGGTACCGCTATTAGAACCTGAGAAGTTGAATTTCCTCCTCGACAACCTGAACTTCACTTACCTGGCACTGTTTCTTACACTGTTATAAACAAACAGGCACCTAACTTATTAATCCACCACTGTTTCTTTTGATTATTTCTTTGCTGTATGCATTCACATATTTATATATTTTTAAAGATATAATTGTTCTATATATTTTAAAACTAAAACAATCCTGTTTTTTAATACTACAGTCTTAATCATATAAAAATGCAAGTTTTTTCAGAGAGTATCTTTAAACATTTCAAATTTTTCTTAATTCTCTCATTTAGGTTATTCTCCCTACCTCTTGCTATTAAGAAATAACAACAGAAATAGTCTTTTTCTTTCTTTAATTGGTTGTACTTGCTTAGGGTAAATTCTCAGAAGGGAAATGATTAGATCGAAGAATGTTAATTTCTCCTTGGACTCTATATTAGAAAACATGGGGATATGAACTCCAGTAAGAGATTCTATCCACCTTTTATCCTAAAAGAACCACTGATACTAGAATATGTTATTCACTACTGTGAGAATCACCAAATAGGACACTATTAAGTCAGCTTGAGTCCATCAGTGATTCTATAAAAATGACATGGCCAAACCATTAAATTGACAAAAATGTCCATTTCTTAAAGAAGGCAGATTTTATGCTCATGAATCATGTGGCCTGTATATGTAACCAAATGCAAACTCAGCATATTCACGAGAACTATACACTCAAAGTTAAGTGGTAAATGCCGTAACATTCAAAATCTCACATGGTTTCTTTATTACTGAGACCTTATTATTATGAAAATCTATTCCTTCCTATAACCACTGGCAAGATTTCTGGCACAGATTCAGTACAAAAGCATCTATAATCATGAAACCATTTTAAATCAATTTTTTAAACACCGAGACCCAGTTAAGACCTGCCACAGGTTTGAAAGGGAAAAGCTGCAAAAATAAAAGTGAGACAGAAAGAAAACCTTTTTTTCTGACATAAAAGGTTATGATACTTGCTTATCAAATTGCTTATCACACTTCTCAAGCTCGTCAGGGCTGGGAGAGACTAACGACAAAGCCCAATGAGAAGGGGGGACGAGCCTCGCTGGTCACAGCCACCTGGGTGGACAGGAACGCCCCGTGGGCACCAGCATCGCCAGACGGGGGGCGGCTGCACTTAAAAAGGAAATGAACACCAGCTGCTAAAAGGAAACAATTTTACAAACCAAGTCAACTTCAAAAGACAGATTAAATTAAGAATATCTTAATACATCAAGCATTTCTACCATAAAATTTCAAAGCACAAAGCCAAAAAACAAAGTTTTTGAAAACAAATTCTGATCCATTATTGCTTCTTACAAAATATAAACTCTTCGTTTTTCTTTAATTGTTTAATTTGAAACAATTATAGATTCACAGGAAGTTGTAAAGAAATATACAGGGAAGGCCTGTGCACCTTCCTCCAGGGGCCCATGTTAACATCTTATGCAATTATATAGCACAATCCCCAAAGCAAGAATTTCACATTCATGCGATCCATACAGCATATCCAGTTATATGTGTACTCGTGTATGTGTGTTATATGTGGTGTGTGTGTATGTAGATTTATCATTTAACTACACGTGTAGCCTTGTAAAAGGTAAACACTAGTAGGATCAAGATAGTAAACTGTGTCATCATTAGACTCCTCCTACGACACTTTTACCACTGTTCTTATTATTTTTCACTGTATGTTTTCCATTACCATTTGCCCCCTTATACTCCCCTCTCCCACAGTTAACACACTGCTGTCCATGTCCATGAGTTCTTTTCCCTTTTTGCTCCATCCCCCTACCCCCTAACTCCCACCACCCCGCCCCGAGAGCTGTCAGCCTCCTCTCTGTCTCCACCCTTACTCTTTTTTAAACCATTTGTTAACGAAAGAAGATCAATCTATCATCCTATTTTGGTCACTGTAACAAAAGTAGATGCTTTTGCTGCTGAAGAGTAGAAGATAACCCTGTATGAGTTTTCTTTCTATTTATCTTCAAGCACTAGGTGAATGAACCAAGGTTAAGAAAGCAAACAAGAGCAGGGAAGGTGAAAGGCAGCTCTGATGGGGGTGGTGGCTGGCCACCACCAAGAAGCGGGTAAGGGGTACATTTTCAGAGGAGATTTAGACAATATAGACAACAGCAGTACAACTGCCCCCAGCCGGGAAGTACCAGCTGCCAGGCTTTCCCAGCAGCTTCCTAAAATATACCAGATTAGCTAAGAAAGCAAAAGGGTGTTTACATAAGTTTTTAGAAATCATAGAGGGAAAGCAATAAACTACTTTAATTTCATAGCAGCATTATGTAAAATATGCATTTATTAAAGTTAAACTTATGATTTAACACCAGTATGAATTGCTTGGGCTTAAAAGTCTACAACATAATCCATTTATGCTTTCTTAAAATAGTTAGTATTATAGAAAGAGACTTTAAAACCAGAACGTATATGCGGCCATTACCAAGAACATCAAAATGATACCATTAATATGACAAGCTTTTGAAAAATGAAGTGGATAACTATAGGTAAGAAAATTGGTATAAATTCTTGAAATAATTATTGGCAATAGTGAACTGTAAAAAAGGAAATTAGTTTACTTAATCCATTTTGTAGCTTTCCCTAACCTAACACTTACACTCAAACTTTAGGATCCAGCATCCGCCGAGAATCCCCAGCATACATTTTAGGGTGCTCTGAACTGTGTCACCAGGAACAATGACGTGAGTTACTAGAACACAAAAAAAAGCAGTAAAAGAAACAGAGATATGAACCAAAATAATCCTTTAACTAGCCTGCTATTTTATAACCAGTCTACACTTTATAAACTTTTATCTGAATTTTCTTCAAAAACAACTTTTATACTTAGGTATAAAACTTCTTTTAATATCATTCTCTAGCCTAGCCACCACTATAAAAAATCAGATCATAAACCAAATATCTTAAAACAACATTAGCATAAATCATTTTTTCCTTTATTTTCAAATTAAAACTGAGGAATTAAAGCATTACATGCACTATAATTTATCTGTCATTAGCAAAGTCATAAATTTGCTCTTCCACAATATTGTTCCATCCTAAACTAAGGGCAAAGCTTTAAACTTTACATTTCCTAACCAAATTAAGCCTATAAGTAGTTTATAACTATAGAAATATTTTAGTTTACAAGATTCAAAGTATACAGCCACTTCCCAATGGAGTTCTACAAAGGAATTACCTATTTAAAATTTTTTCCTGCCAAAAATAAATAGCCCTCACCTGTACTGTCAAACTCAGCACATTTTTTAACCTTAAGAATTGCTGCAAGGTCACTGAGCTTCTTCTGTTGTTCTGAAGAAAGTCCACTGCCTATGAGTACAGAGGGTCCACCCCTACGCTGACCAGCATTCACCTGTTAGCAAAAAAGAGGAAATGCCAGTGTTGAAACATTTAAAGACTAGAGAAAGATATCGAACTGACCTTTGCTTGATGTAAGCTTGAATTTCATTCCTTAGCTTACTCCATCTACAATTTCCACTGAATCATCACTCAAAACCTTAATGCTCAATTTATTTAAATAATTACTTTTCTATTTCTTTATTGCTCCCCACCCTCCTTGCCCCAATTAAAACATTACTTGGGATAGCTCTTTATATCCAAGGCATCTTGTTTCCTTGATTCTAAATTGGGTCTCTTTAGGGTTTTACGACTTTATTCTGTCATTAATAAGCCTTTTTTTTTTAAATAACCCGACATACCCACTTAAAATGATCAATTCCTTATCTACTGTCCACTAACTTACTGTAGTAGAGTTGAACTCGAACTTGGTCTATTTAAACCGAGGTTATGTGAAAAATCAAAAAAACACTAAGATTTCCTGAACAGCAGTGATCTCAGAGACAGAAACAAATTTTTAACATGAAAACTGTTACCTTTCAAAACTAAGAAAATGAAAATAGACAAGAGAATACAAAAGTTAGATCAGATTCTCCACAATAGTAAGTCAACACAGCTCATGAAAAGGAAAGAAGTGCTCTAGGAACAAAGACTAGTGTTTGCACTTCAACAGAAAGACTTAGAACTGTATCACAGGAGGCAAGAAAGACAAAAATAAAGAGAAGTCACCAATGGGTAGCATTAGAGATTAGAAGTGGAAGATTCAAAAGAAAAAACGGGATAGTGTATCCAGTAGTAGCCAACAGATATTTAATAAACGGACCTGGAATGAGAGTTAGCTGAAAGCTCCTGATAAAAAACAAACAAACAAAAAACAACAAAGACTGAGCAAAGAAGCAAGGAAAGGTAAATCAACACTACTGTACTAAAGAACAAAAAGTCAAACACAGTACTGTAATTTTCAAATACAAGACTTAATGGCCCTCCTCCGTGTGCGAGTATATAAGTGTACTGGACACCTAGGGCCTCAAAGCTCCAAAGAATAGGAGTGAAACACTGACAGGGTGGCTACCAGTACAGTCCAGCAACTGGATTAGAGAAAGTCAGCGGCATTTATCTATCCGCTTCACCTACCAGAGTGGTGACCACTTACCTGGTCTGATGCCCTAAAATATTGCATCTAAGTTGTTGGCTACATCCATAAATACATGGAGCTCAATAATTCATTCACTCAAAATACATTAAATGAGAGTCTAATATGCGTTAACTATATATATATATATGACATTTTTTTAAAAGATTTTCATAAAAGCCTTTTTAAACTGCAACATTCCACACTCTTATTGCTCTAAGTTCGAGTTACAAGGATGTTTTCACTGGACGTGCTGTGCACTTAACACATTTACACCACACCTCTGCCCATGTATCTTTCCTGCTCACTAAGTAACACGATGTAACCGTGTCTACACTAAACATCGTTAACACTCCGTAACAAGAAAATAGTTCAGTGTACTTTATGGATTGTTCAATTACTACATGATGGTAGTATTTTAAAAAACAGTATTTCAATAATTCTTGTCAGTTATACAAATAAGTGCCATAAAATAGCTAACTGGAACATATTACTTTTCAAGTTATATAACTCCACTTCAGCTAAATTAGTTCTCTACACAAAATACAAGAGTGAAAATATATCAATTCTAACTGCAGGATGATACCATTTCTAACAACCCAAAGAAAACACCAAAGTGGGTCAAGCCTTTTCCTATTACAGTCTTTAAATGTGAATTATAAAAATAGAAACTGGCACTAATTTCCCACAGTTAAGAAATGCTATTTAAAAACAAACAAACAAACAACATAAATCAAACTGCTACCAAGGCCCCACATCTGACAGGGAGCAGGGGTGAGGGGAGGGGAGTGAGGGACATTTGGTTGAATAAGCAGAAGTCTCAAAACAGTGAGGTTCAAAAGACATTTAAAACCATCCCAAGTGGTTCAATACCCTGATTTTATAGCAATTAGATACTATGTACACTAGCATTGAAGTCTTATTTAAAGGATAATTCGATATGGAATGATTGCTTAGATGAATTAGTTATTCTTAATGAGTATCAAAAATAAGGTTTAAAAACCATGAAAGAAAAAGGATAAACATGCTGCTAAAAGGGATCACGGGCAGAAAAGTTACAAAAAGAACACAGCGAGCAGCTTTTCAAGTCTTCAGCTTGAAGAGTGCTTCTCTAATCCAGAAGTGCTTTAACATTCTAAATGGGACGTGGAGGAACTCAAACCCCACCCACTCATCAGCCCTTCCCTTCTGCATAGCGCCTCCTGAAGCGGCCCCCTAGCAGGATAGCTTACAAGTCACTGGTGGAAAGACGGCAGACTCAGCCACCAAGCACTTGTGCTTGTTTCAGGAGCGAGCACAGGTTACCAAGGACCCTCCATTCAGCACACACCTCTGAGCACCTGCTCTTTGCCAGGCACTGTTCTCAGTGCTGAGGCTACTGCGAAGGGGCTACGGTAAATACAAGAGGCAAGTGCCTACCCTCAGGTAGTTTATAGTCTCGCTGGGGAAGAAGAAAAACAATGAAACAAAAATAGCGTCAGGTGAGCAGCACTGGCAGGATGCTAGTCAGTCAGTATACTGCAGTGCAGAGATCTCTTTGGTGGGCCGACAGTGGGGTCAGATCCAGAGAGAGTAAGGGGCCACGTGGACATCTGCTTCCTCACGTTTGTTCCTGGCAGAGCCAAGAGCTGGTGCTGGTGCTAAGGACCTGAAGTGGGGCATGTTTGGTGGATTCAAAAACCAGCAAGACAGCCCCTGTGGCTGGAAAAGAATGAGTGGAGTCTGGTAGTGAATGGAGGAAGGCAAATCCCAGAGGTTCGATTTCAAGAGAGCTCATAAAGAAAAACCCCTTTCAACTTAGCATTTGTTATCAATCGTTTTCTTTTCCTTAGTCAAGTATCTACCTATCTACCGTGAAGATAATAAATAATGATATCCACTGGTTATGTCCACGTGACATGCAAAAAGTATAGGTTTTCTACGTTTCCTAAAGACACAATAGTGCCTGGATAGTTGAATTGGGAAGAGGATAATCACTCTGCTCTTTTCTGAATGGCATTAATATCCTCAGATTCCAAGAATACCATAAAGATATCTTTATTTTTGACACATTTAAAATAATCCTTCTCCAGCTTTTACATAAAAGGGATGTTGGCAAATGATAACTTAGTTATGCTATGTTCTGCCAGAAGAGTTCAAGTTCAAATTAATAAAATAAGTGCCAATTTAGAGTTGTTAAGTATGCTTAGAATGAATGAATACTGACCTAAGATTTCAATAATTTGTGTTCTAACTGATCCATTAAAAAAAAATGTTTTTATGGCTGATTAACCCTGGGTAAATCACAACCTTTCTAGGTCTCAACTTTCTCATTTCTAAAATGAAGAAATTAACCTAACTTCTAGGGTCTCTTCCAGTTCATCACCACTGCCCTTACTAGAGAAGAAGTTTCTCTAATGGTCCTAGGTGTCCACATAGCCCTTCCTCTCATTTCCCCCATCTGAGCAGTTGCTAAATAAAGTGAGTCCACCATCCATCTCTCCTCAAAACCCTCTCATCCTCCCCATCGCACACCACTACCCCCACCCGTAGTTCCGCCCTGACCACCACACACCTGGGCTCCACCGCAACGGCCTCCTGGCAACCGGTCTCAGTCTCGTCCCAGGCCATTAAGAAAGGGCTAAGGGTGCCCCATTAACTGGGGAAATCAGGTCTAAACTCCTCATCTGGGAATTCAAGGCCTTCCACAACCTGATCCCAACCTAGCTCTTCACTGTCGATTCCTCTTTAACACACCGTATGCTCCCCTCACACTCAACTCTAGTTTCTCAAATTTCCAAGGGCCTTTATGCTTCCTCTCTCTGAGCTGCTGTTCTTTATATTGGGGCTGCCCTCCTCACTTTGCATACCTGACTCAGCGGGCAACGCTGGTTGTACATGCAAAACCCATTCCTCACTTCCTACACGTTACAAACATCCCGATCTTCAGCCACGATGTGCGTCAAAACCAATGAGACACAAGGGAAATTCACTAGAAGGCTCTGAGAGAGGTTTTTGCCCTTCTTTGAGCATTGCAGTCACTCTATAACCACTAGGGGGAGATCACTGGGGACAAGGCTGAGGATGGCAAAGTATAAAGACGGTAAGAATTTGGGTTTTGGGTGTAGCCACTTAACTGCTGAACTAAACAAGTGGAAAGCTGTCCTATATTGAGATTATCTTTAAGCATTTGAGTGAAAGTTTTCTGTTATTTACAGCTAATAACATTCTTTTTTTTTAAAATTCAGATATGACTGACATATAACATTGTATTAGCTTCAGGTGTACAACATAATCATTCAACATGTGTATGTTGTAAAATGATCACCACAATAAGTATAGTTAACATCCATCACCATACACAGTCACAAATTTTTTCTTGTGATGGCAACTTCTACAATCTCTGACCCACTTTCAATCTATTCCCTGTGTCCTGGAGCTCATGTTTTTGGGGGATTTTTGTTTGCTGCTTTTAGATTCCACATTAAGTGAGATCATACAGTATTAAGTACTGTCTTTCTCTGTCTATTTCACTTAGCATAATGCCCTCAATGTCCAGCCACATTATCAAAAATGACAAGGTTCCTTTTGTTTTTATGGTTGAAGATTATTCCATTCTGTGTGTGTGTGTGTGTGTGTGTGTGTGTCTTAATCCATTCATCAACCAACGAACATTTAGGCTGCTTCCATATCTTGGATGTCATAAATAATGCTGCAATAAATGCAGGGTGTGGATATACCTTTTCAAGTTAGTGTTTTTGTTTTCTTCAGATAAATACCCGGAAGCAAAATTGCTGGATCATATGACAATTCTATTTTTAATTTTTGAGAAACCTCTATATTATTTTCCATAGTGGCTGCACCAATTTACATTCCTACTAAAAGTGAGTAAGGTGCTCCTTTTTCTCCATATCCTCGCCAACCCTTACTTCTTGTCCTCTTGATAATAGCCATTCTAACAGGTATGATTCTCACTGTAGTTCTGAATTGCATTTCCCCAATGATTAGTGACACTGAGCATCTTCTCATGTGCCTGTTGGCCATGTGTATTATTACTCTTTGGAGAACTGTCCATTCAGATTCTCTGCCCATTTTTTAATCAAATTGGTTTTTTTTTGTTATTCAGTTGTAAAAATTCTCTACACCAACAGAATTCTATTAGATACCTCACTAAAGCCTTTACCTTTAAAAGCTTCACAGAGAAGGTCTTAGACATGTTCTGTGCCACCTTCTCTGTGAAGCGATCCCTGATTCCTCCTTAAGTTAGCTTCCTTCTTCTGCCTGGTTCTACCATACATTGCTATGGTTTCTACTATGAATTTATTATATGTGTAATAAATATTTTTACATCTGTATTCCCCACTAAACTACAGGTTCCTAAGGAATAGGCATCCTTTGCACTTTAGCTTTTACCTCACTAAGCTCAGGCTCACACAACCAACTGCCTATTCAACATCTTAATTTGATGGCATATAGACATAAAATTGACAAAGAGAACTATTAATTTCCTTCTCCACAGCAGCAAATGGTACCACCAACTACTCCATTGCTACAGTCATACCAATTCTACTCTTTCCCCATACCTGATTGATAATCCATCAGAAAATTTTGCTGGCATTCACTCAGAAACATATACCAGACCTCATTACTTCTCATAATCTCCAACACTACCTTAACTCAAGGTATCATGGTCTCTCTACCCTGCACAATAAAAGTCCTCAGTAATCTCCATTCTTGCCCCCACCCCACAGTCTCTCTTACAAAGCAGTTAGAGTAACCTTTCTAAAGCATAAACTAAATCATGTCACTTCTTTGCTTCAAAGCTTTTCAGTGTTTTTTCATTACTCCTAGACATTTCATTACTCCTTAGATTACTCCTAGACTCACTGGTTGCCAGTAATAATGACCTTCCCTCTAACCTTCAAGTACGGCAAGCTCATCCACGGAGGGGCGTATGCACTTGCTGCTCTTCCTGCTTGGAACACTTGTCCTCTGGATATCCACTCGGCTGCCTCCTCTCACCACGCAGGTGTCAAACCCAACATCAGCTCTTGAGCAGCGCTCCTCAATGACCTTAACAAAAAGCAGTGCCTCTTCTGGAGCCCACCCCCTCCACTGAATCACAGTCTACAGGGTCTCCATCATGGCACTCCTCTGTAAGTTCCTGGAATTATTTATACTGGCTTACAAACTTACGGTCTCTTTCCTCTCTCTCACTAGCATGTAACCTCTTTGAGAATGAGAGTTGCTATCCTTCATATTTATTGTGCATGAATGCTGCCTAATATATGGCGGGGGGGGGACCTCAATAAATACTTGTTGATACACATTTATTCCGATTGTCTTCAAATTCATAGTAACTACTGCACAAGACGTGTTCAACAATTGTTCAGTGAATAAAAGCAATTTGCTAACTGGAAATTTTTCCATTATGCTCCTTTCATAACCAATTTCAATAAAAAGATATAAATTTCACAAAGGTAAATCCATACTTACTACTGAGCAATGGCTAGTTGATGATGATTCATTCTTCTCTGGTAGCAGCAACAGCGATTTCATGATTTCACTCTCGGTACAGTCCACAGGTCGCAGGCCAAATATGTTACTGGTAGAAAAAGTGCAGATGGGTTTAAGTTAATAAAATGTGACTTGTTTCCTCACTAAATAGATGTGCTAGCAAAATAATTTTTTCAAATTCATTAATAATACATTATTTTACTAAAATAAATGACTCAGAATTCACACAAAGCATAAGGATCAAGCATCGCAAGCTGCTGAATTCAAGAGGAAAAAAGAGCTAAAATTTTAATTTGACACTGCAACACTACAGGGTATATTTTTAATGGAATATATTGTTATTTACACACGACCTTTTTCACAACTCTGTGTTCTGTGTTCATATTCATATTTTACAATATAGCTTTATAAGCATTAATCACTATATGTGAGATATTTTTAAATGCAAATAAGTCATTTACTGTGCAATTATAGGCTCTACCATCTATATAAACAAATACAGAAATTAGATAAATTCACAAGACAGGTACTTGGATCCACTAGAAGGAAAGTTAATGCCACATGACAATTTAATAAAGTAGTGAGCAGGACATTTTTTAAATTAACTTTGACATGTATGTACACTACAACCTGCAGTAATCGCAGCCCTCATGAACAAACTAGAACGGTTCAGAGAACAAGCTGATGCAGACTTCTCACCCTGTGCTAATTCACAAGTCACAGAATATAACACTGGAGGAGACTTTAGAGACAGAGTACAACTCCGCTGTTTCATTGACCAGAAAAACAAAGAGAGAAGGTTCCATTGACTTGGCTTACTCTCATGTCTTCCTTGTTTATTACAGTAGTATTCGTTATTGCCCATCATTTGTCTTTCACTCATCAGTAAAACGTAAAAACTACACAACTCTTTTCTACTATTCCACTTCCTTACATATGGTTTCAAAATTATTTTAATATATTACGCAATGGCAGAAAGTTTTCTAAAATGGGCATTTCTTTTATAATCTTTCATGGTTTTTAAAATTATTGTACACCCCTGCCCTGGCTGGCATAGCTCAGTGGATTGAGCACGGGCTGCGAACCAGTGTCGCAGGTTCGATTCCCAGTCAGGGTACATGCCTAGGTTGGAGGCCATGACCCCCAGCAACCGCACATTGATGTTTCTCTCTCTCTCTCTCTCTCCCTCCATTCCCTCTCTAAAAATAAATAAATACAATCTTTAAAAAAAAAAAGATGGTATCTCATTATAGTTTAAAAAAAAATTATTGTACACCCCTGCAATGGCCACTAAAGTGCACATGAAAATGCAATGTGTGAAACAGGATATGCAATGATAAACCTGGGATAATACCAGTTTTTACAATAGTACTGAATGCACAGAAAAAGATCTGGAAGGAGACAGTGAAACGTTAGGGGAAGCAGGAGGAGGAAGGTGTCACCTCTGATGCCGCATGGTGGGCACACAGGTAAGACACCTGAGTAAGAGACAGAAGCATCTACTGAGTTTAGGGACAAGGTCATTAGTGACCTTGGAGAAAAGCTGTTTTGATGGCACAGTAGGAAAGCTAGTGGAGTTAAAAAAATGACCCACAGCAAATGTTTCTCTAATGACTGCCATTCACGACTATCAGGTTCTGTCTCCATTTCTTCCTGGGACAGTGCTGGCTTAACACTGATAAATTTATGTCCTCGGATTCCTCTTTATGCCCAGGTCCAGTAATGCGTAACCTCTCTCTGGCAACAGTCTTTCTCCAGACAAGGTACACTACAACCAGTTATATTTCAGCTACCTGATTTACAGCCTTGGCCCGAGCCATCATCCTGAAACCTGGGTCTTAGTAAATCCCCACATAGTTAGGCAGACAATCTCAGCTTACTTCGGACGTAGTTGATCTTATCACTGTACTTAACACTTCTCGATTTCATTCCCTAAATGATTATACCCATATACCAAATACGCAACCTCTTCACAGACATACTCTGTAAGTATGACAATCCAAAAATAGAAATCAGAGTTCAAAAACCAACGTTCTATGTCTTAACCCACCATGTGCAAAAATGAATTAAAAAGAAAAAAAGTCACACTATATGCCTTAAAAAAAAACACTACATAAGGAATTTTTAACAAAGAGAAATACAGAATTTACACATCAAAGAAATAAAATATAAGAGCCCAATCACGTGCACTTCAAGGCATAGTAACTGTAGCATACTTACTTTACACGACTACAAATCAAGTCCACTATAACAGAAAAAAAAAATGTTAATGAAAGTACTTCCCAGTACTTACTATGAGCATCAGCTAGAGAGGAGTTTAAAGTAAAACAGTGGTCTTATAAGGTGCCTTTACTGTCTGAAGAACTGCTTCATAAAATGACTTAGCAGGATTCTAAATTACATTTACTGCCTTTACTACACAAAGCTTACTATGTCATCGGGCCTTCAAACGCGTGGTTTCTCTTAGATTACAGACGGCTTCCGCGAGCACACAATGCACTAGACGCCCAGCCCTGCCGTGCTGTTAATGAACTGGAGGATGGCACGTTACAGACACTACAGTCTGAAAGACGACCGGTTAAACCTCGGCCCTGCACCATGGGCGATGGAGCCTGTGAAATCTCGTCATGTTTCTGCTGTGTCGTGGACCACTAAAATTTGGAATTAGACACAAGATTAAAAGTGGCACCTCCAGAAACCCAAAGCAAGAAAAGACAAAGCATATGCAGGATTTATCCTTTATTATAGGGACACAGAAAAGTCGTAAAACTTTTTTTTCCCATAATGATATATTTGAATGGACTAACACTTTGCTTACAGACTTTGCATGAAAAATCAGTTTAAAAAGTATAGTTAAATTTATTTTTCAAAAAATATAGCTAATACATGGAGGAAAAGTCACATGACATATGCACAAGGGACTATCAATGTGATTGCTCATTAAGTGAAGGCAGCGATGAATCAGTTATCGCCCATTACTGCATAAGGAAGATTTTCTTTTCTACATCTGCCACAACACCATGGACTCAGGGTAAACATCAATAATCTCATCGGAATAGGTTACCAAGGGACCTCATACACTGTTTGCTTTTTATGTTCTTAAATATAGCATATTCTCTATTTTCTGGCATACTTTAACCTAAAGACTTACCATGTACACTAGGTGTTTTGGGGAAATACATAAAACTTAGAAAATACTATCCTTGCCTGTAATCTTTCCGAAGACAAATACTCATTCAACAGTAAGTATAAAACTGATCAATTTTAAACCAAAGGACAAGTAATGAGGTGAAATGAGATGAATTCCAAAGAAGGTAAAGAATACACATTTGCAAACAAAATGGCCTTGAACCCTAGACTAGAAACTGGAATTTGGTGGATGGATGTGAAGGGCCTGTGGAAGGAATAACCAACAGGACTGTTGAAATGAATGGAATTAATGGAAGGAAGCCTTCTGTCAAGGCTGAAGGGTCTAATCACTGGATGTTCCTGTGCAGGACCCAAGTACGATGTGGAAAACTGATGGAATAATCAGGCATGAAGCAATGGACAGTATTCACATAGCTGTGAACATGGAAGGCACAGCGTTTGTTAAACCCTTGGGCCAATGTAACACCCATACAACGAAGACTGTGTTCAGCATCTTCACTGCAGAATTCGCCTGCAGTGCAAGACAGTGTATTAACACCTGTCACATGCACCACTTTTTACAACTCAGTTCTCTCAATACCCTATCAAAGGAAGCCTCTTACAATTCAGTGAAGTCCAAATGATTACACTGAAAATGTGCTTTATCTATCCTAAGAGCGAAAAATTGTATTTTTCTGGTTATTGAAATACTTTATACAATCACTAACCAAAAAGATACCTTTCTGATTCTGAATTTTTCTTCTGTTTCTTCACAATATAGTACACTGGCAAATTTTACCAGTTTTTCCCCATGAATGTATTCCTGCTCTATTCCTTTAGCTGTGATTTTCCACATTAACTTTGAAAATATATTTCATGTAAAATTTTTAATGATATGATTGAAGATTTTAAACTTACCTTAAAATCCTGGCAGAAGACCTACGTGTTCCTTAGTTACTGTTTTTTGCTGTCAAATGCTACTATGAAGTGTTAGAGAATTATCGCTACTGACGGGTTAATAGATTCTACGTAAAAATGACTGTATATATTAATATACATAACATACATATGCCCGGACTATCAATAATCATTTAATTAGTATTTACTTAAAACACAGAATGAGTACATGTATATACACATGGGAGAGAGCTACAAATATCATTTGGTAATCAGCTTGGCAAATATTTACTCTACAAGTACCTTTAAAAACGGTTTTACTCACTGAAGAACCAATTAAATGAAAGGCAGTTTCTGTCCTCACAGAGCTCAGTGAGACAAAGCAAAGGGAAGCAAATAGGAAAGACTTAAAAAGTCTAGTAAAAATTCCGAAACGTGAAAGGAGAATGAAAAAGGGGTAGAGAAGTAGAATACAAGTACCCCAGGAGAGAAGAAAGTGTGTGCAAAGGCCTTGAAGAGAGCTAATACGGCAAATTAGAACATTGGAAAAAGAAAAAGAGAACAGCAAGAAAGACAGAAAAAGAAAAGAGGCAGGAGAGCATGGGAGACAGAGAGGGAGAGAGGCGGGGGGTGGGGGGGGAGGGAGAGGGAGAAGGAGAGAGGGGGGGAGAGAGAGAGGGAGAGGGAGAGGGAGAGGGAGAGGGAGAGGGAGAGGGAGAGGGAGAGGGAGAGGGAGAGGGAGAGAGAGAGAGAGAGGGAGAGGGAGAGGGAGAGGGAGAGGGAGAGGGAGAGGGAGAGGGAGGAGGCACGGGGGCAAGGGGTGGTCTGGAAACGTAAGGTGCGGCCAGATGCAGGAGGGACAAAAAGGGTGGCGTTAGAGTTGAATTTTATCCGAAGGGCAAAAGGAAACCCGGAACACCTAGCTCTCCACATGGTTGTAGGCAGGAGGGATGGCATCAGCAAAGCGATACGAGGTGGGGTCACAGAATCAGATGGCCTGAATTCAGATTCCAGCTCTGCCAATGAGTAGTTGTGTGACTTTTGAAGAGTTACTTAACCTTCTGTGCCTGTGTCTTCATCTATAAAATGGGAACAATAATACAACCCAACCTACTTTATTGGATTGTTGTGAAGACCAAATGAATTTATATACCAAAAAGCATGTAAACCAATGCCTAGCAGATAGTGAAAACTGAAAGCTCAGTAATTGCTAGCCATTAACATGATCAGGTTTGTATTTTTGAATAGCAGATAAGTTATATGTATAGTGTTGACCATCATCTCCACTTCCCCCAACTTTATAATATACTTCATGGGTGCTTCATAATGATAATTTGTATAGTATAAGTATAAAGACAAAGAGTATGTACCAGATGTCCCTGGAAAACTTTTCTTCACTAGGGTTTTTTTTTTTATCACTAAGACTAAGGAAAAAGAAATACTTATCGGAGTTCAGAATATAGTGTAACCCTTTAATGTCCTTTCCCCTCAACAGTGACATACTAGGTACCTGCCTACAACTGTGCCTGTAATGAGTTGCACCACTACTGAAAAGCAGAAGGGCAAGATGGGCAAATTTAAACTTGCACTTGGCACAAACAAACCACTCAATCCCAAACGCACATAAGCAAAAAGGCATTTTCACTAATGTTAAATCTATCACAACTGGCAGGAGATCATCCATAAGTAAAATCCTTTATGAACAACCATGAAATTGCAAGCACATAGGTTTTAATTTTTCAAGTCACTTGGCTTGCTGTGAAGCAGGAAAAAGCACAGAAATTCAAAAGAGCAACACTTTTTTTAAAGCTATAAAACAACTTATCTCTGCTGTACCAGATTAATTTTTTTTAAATTAGGTAAGGCAATTGAAAGGACCAATGGTCCATATAACATTTTCTAATTAAGAATTCTACGTCCTTCCAAGGAAAACTTTGCTAATGGCAGACTGAAGAACCAAATCCTAAACTATATATGTTTTAAAAAAAAACAAAACATCTGATACTGTCCATTCACTCAGAATGGCTCTGATGGACTGGCAGCTCTTGTCTCAGGTTCACTGTGGCCACCAGGGTTTGTTTAAAGGAGGCAGTGGGGAAGAAGGACAACCAGGGAAGTTTTGAACAGGTATCAACAGAAATATTCCCAGGCAACAAAGAAGTATAGAAGACAAGAGTCTGTTTCTCATTATCTGCCACTTCGCCGGGTAAACCTACTTAAACCAACATATCCACCTGCGAGGGCACCTGTGAAGGCAGATCCACTAACTGTCTCCTGCCCACACCTTGTATATTAACAAGCTGCACAGTGCAGTGACGACTCATGGTGCTCAAGCCTCAAGACAAGGTCTGTGTTTTGGCTCATTAATCCTCACTATGCTCTGAAGAAACAGAAAAGTAACAGACAGCACCCATGTTTTATAGGTGAGGACACAAAGGCACAGAAATTAACCTGCCTGAGGCTATAAAGTCAGTAACAGAGTCACAAATAAAAGCTCGATTCCCTAATGCCCTGACCAGTGCCCCATTCATTAAAGTAGTCATGGCTGATTTAACAACCCAAGAATAGAAACTATTCTATTTCACCTGACCCAAGTAACCATTTGTTTTATCAAATCGCTTGCTACACCCACAGGAGGCTCTTATCTGTTAGGTCCATTATCTGTATATGGATCTAATGTAACACGTGTTACAAACACGTAACGAAAACAAAACGAAATCTTTTTTTAAGAATATGTATCTCCTGACTTTGCCCAATCATCTTTTCACATATGATCCGAATACTAAACACACAGAAACTAACAGCATCAAGGTATAACACATCCCTGTGTTATTAATTCCATTATATGGTTACCTATAAAAATTACAGCCTAGAAACTCTGCATTTTATATTTATTTGCCTCTGTAACCAGAGCAAGCCTGACCTTTTGTGTCTTCCTCCCAAACCTACAGAAACAATGGGGACACAGAGAGACAATCCTTGCATTTTCATTTCAACCACCTCATTAACGGAAAAGAGTAAAATAATATGTAAGGAGACATGAACAAGTTATAGATTAAAGATATAAAATCCATATACAGCATTTGCTTGACAATCTTCACAATAACAACTTCAACATGCAGCAGCCAAGACCCACTAATGCATCACTGCCCTGACACTGCAAAGCAATTTACCCAAAGCTTCATTTGAATGATGTGAACAATCTAAGAAATAATTTGACTGCCCTTGCCTAACATCTGAATTCTTACATATTTTAACTGTTCTTATTCTCAATATGCAGAAAAAGGAGGAAAGGAAAGGAATATTTTAAAAAACTCAGAAGTATTAGGAAAAATATAAAGTACTTATTTCTACGCTTCTGATTTTCTTATTAAAAAGTATTAATCAGTCTAAGAATATAAAAACTTAATTTGTACAGAAAGTCAAAGCTTCCAAAATAAATTATATAACTATTTCTGAATTAAAAGAGCGTATTTCCCTCAAATACGTATCATGAAGGAAAAGGGCATGAATGCTGGTTTTAAATCCAGAATTTAAAGGTCACGTCTAACTTTAGTTGTGAAAGAGAAGTGAGCCATCAACTGGATAATAAAGTCTTTGCTTCATCGCAGACCTTGGTTTAGGCATTCATGTCAATGAAAAAAGTCTCCAAGGTGAACTACTCACACAGCATTCCTGGAAGCTCCATAAGACAGTAACAGCTCGACTATGTCCACGTGCCCATTCTTAACCGCATCGTGCAGCGGAGAGTCATTCTGATAGCCAGTGGTGTTCACCAGAGCCTTGTGCTGGAGTAACAATTCCACCACCTTCAGGTGCCCGTGACTGCAGGCTTCATGCTAATTTTTTAAAAAGAAAACAGTGATGAGGAAGAGCAACGGATATCATCATAATAAAACCACACTTTATAAAAATGAATATGAAATGCAGTCAGTAAATTGGTTCTTACCTAAATACTTGTACAGACCATAAGTTGTTGACAAAGTCAAGGCCACTATTAATAATCTTTGTGATAAGATACATCATGATTAAGATCTATGCAATTCATGGGAAAAGATGTCTTTCATTTCAGCCTTAGGTCAAGAGCTCTTTTTTAGTAGAAAATGTAGCTTTAAAACAATTATAGCTCCTAAATTATTCTACAGTAAGAAATTTAAAATGATAAAAAAAACACTTAGAAAGTATTTAAACACCAAATCATGCATAAAATATGAAATTCTCCAAGGCTGAATAGAATTCACTAAATCGGGTCGGTGGCCATAAGCTAGGTGGTGTTCCCGCACATATCAGATTACTGTATGCCTGGTGTCAACGATAACAAATAACATGGAGTAGATCCTCAAAGGGGCTTACCGAATGGATGGCTTGACTGGTAATCATGGAATGTTCAAAGATACCTCACGTGCAAATCTTTCCTTGTGTCTAATAAACGCTAAGAATGCCCCTCTGCTATAATCTGACAAGTTTCTGGCATGTTGTGCTGTTCAATTCACAATAGGTGATATGTACTAAGCGTTTACAGGTTTATTTCTAAGAGGAAAGAATCTAAATTAGGCAACAAGTCCTCTAAATCAGATCCTCTAAATCACTCGCCAGCTTTTACTACATTTTGCCTTAGTAGCTTAAAAACACTTTTCTTGAAAAGGTTAGCCAGGTCATAGAGTCCAAACAATGAAGACTGATCCAGACTAAACCCTCCCAGCTTAAACTTGGCAAAGAGAAGTCATTATGTACCACTTTAAACCTTTTTTGCGCCTGGCCTAATGAGGATCTCCCAATTCTCGTGCATTTGCAGTTCCCAGGATAAGGGCATCCACTTACCTGTTGACACGTCTAAGGCTGTATTCGAGTCACCCACCTACTGTCCTAATGTAATTAGCCCATACAGCACTTGTTCCCATGTATTTGTGCCATTCTCTTTCCAGACTATTCTTCATGCTGCATTTTAGTAAGAATAAGCAGAGACTTCTAAAAATGTTTAATAAAGCAAAGTGTTACTGCCTCTATATATTTGGAATTGGATAGGGTATATGAGTGAGGCTGAGGCAGATCCTCAGTATGAATCACTGCCTTGTGATACATTCCTAACACACCCAGTTCCTCCGACCTCTGTTCCACTAAATGTTCCCGATTACACGCAACGCTGCAGAATGGAGCCTGATGCTGGTCGCAGTAGTTACCGCTTCACACTTTTGCTAAACTCAGCAGCATGGTGTGGTGTAATAGGTCTCCTAAATCTAAAGGTAGTCAAAAGGTAGTTCATTTTGTGCCTATCACACCTGATGAGCTAGATGAAAAATAATTATTTTCTCTTAGTGAAAATACAAGTTTTCAGATTAAAGAGTGTATACATGGCAGAGAATGATACGTAGACAACTACATAACTATAAACTATCACAACTATAAAACATAAATAGAAGGGGAATAAAACACAAACAAACACAAAACTACCAATGGCGTCCATCCAGCGTGGTCTTTAACATTCGGGTCGCTTCCATTTTGTAAGAGGTATGCAACAGAAGGTATGTCGCCCTATATAAGAACAAAAAAGAAAAAAAAAAAGAAATTGAAAATCATAATGGAGAATTAATAAAATAATGAGATTTTTTGTTTTTTTTTAAAGATTCTACTTCTTTAAGATAAAATAAATCTTTTTCTCTTATGCTTACTGTTCATGAGTTAATGGTAAGTTGTGCATGAATTAACTGTTTTGAGGTACCAAGTCCTGAATTCATCCTTGAATACAGAGTACAAAATCTCTGCAATGAGCAACGCTTATTGAAATTAATTTCAAAATACCAAATAAAGGACAAGAGCCACAGATTATCTGATCATAATACAGTTTTTAAAGCCCTTTCATTTGTAAACTACATCCTTTCTGAGCATACATGAAAATGGTTTCTGAGTGTCGTTTAAAAACAAATTTAAGGCCAAGGAAAAAGACTGCTCAGTAAAACTAATGTTAAAACTGCCAAAAACTGTTGTCTTATGGGCTGTTACTCTAATCCTTAATATACCAATTTAGCTCTTATTCATCTTATTTATCTAAGATATATTTCTAGGTCGAAGCAAGGCTTATTTTCTCCAAAAGTAACTAATATAGATCTCTCTGAAAAATAAATGTTAAAAGTTCTATGTGACAAAAGTTACTTATGACAATGTTGTGTCTTGTGAAGCACTTCCTTAGGGAGAATGAAATCTCTCCTCTCCCACTCCTAGCCCTGATGCTCTTCTGAAATGAGTTTTTATCATCTATAGGCTGATAGTGTTGAAGTCATTAAATCCTCTTAATACAGTATTATTAGTTTCTAACTTTTTAAAAAATCCTCATCCAAGGATATGTTTACTGATTTTATAGAAAAAGTAAGGGAGAGGCAGAGAGAAATAGAATGTGAACAACATCAAGTGGCTGCCTCCTATACATGCCCCAACAGGGGATTGAACCAGCAACCGGGGTAAGTGCCCTAACTGGGGACTGAACCCACAACCTTTTGGTGTATGGAACGACACTCCAACTAACTAAGCCACCAGGCCAGGGCTCAAATACAGAATACCTTAAAACAGTAGCTTACTTAGTTCTCTAAAAACAAATCCGCATGCAACATACATTTTTCTGTGTTACTAAATTAACCAAATGACCTTAAATATTCAGTGCATATAAAAAATAAAGATGGTATGCCTCAAATCAAATGCTCCAGCAGGTCAAATGAGAAGTATTTTCCATAGTTCTTGAGGGGTGCAAATTCTGTATTGCTTGTGCAAGGTAACATGTATTTAGCAACTTTAGCTTTAATATTCAAGCCAGTTCTAAATGAGCTCAGAAAAATCTGTCAAGATACAAATACGATTTTTTTAAACAATTAGGGGCAGATGAATAGCCACAACCACACACATTCCCAACCTCTGACATGAAAGTAAACACAAGAAGTGGACAAAAATCCTTCTAAAAAAAGTTCTCATTCTAATTACATGGTAATCATTAAACCATATTCACCTAAAGAAGCCTATAAAATAATGTAAACACCACTGTGGAATGGAAGATCACAAGGGAACAGTCACACAGGAACACGGTGATCGTTTAGAGACTGAAAGGAGAATGTCCTGCAAGGCTGCTGGACAGCAGTATTGTTCTTTCCTGTAACCTCTTCAGAGTATCAGAGGCGTCTTTTGTTAACAGTGCGCCCCTAGGCTCCCCTGAACTGTAGGGCTGACTTGCAAACTGCTTGCTTTTAATACCCAACCTGCTTCCTCTTCCCTAGTACTTGAAAGTTTGTCATATTTTCACCCTTCTCCTGTATGTAAATGTAATGTCATGCACATAAATAAAATTATGATAATTAGATAGGGTCCACAGTAACTGGGTATGCTTGAACCAATATGAAGTTTCCAGGAAATAGATTAACTTCCGCTTCTGATTTCTTTAAATTACTTTCTTCTGTAATAGAATATTTTCTGAGTAATAAGCACTCACACTTTTACGCTCGTCACAACGTAAAAAAAAAAATCAAGGTTTCTTTAAACCACAGCAAGAAAAAAAAAATCATCTGAGGAAAGTGTTTACCAAGGCTTATAAGAAATTTTAAAAGAATTTGATATTTTGAAGTAACACCTTAAAGGCTGAAAATAAGGAAGCACGTGTGACTCCTTAAATTTTCCTACTGCTAACTTTTCATTCAAAGGATTCTTCACACATTCTTGCATATGCTATCAAATAAATTAACATTCTAAAAACAAACACATACACAAACAAAACTTCCTCCCTATTATAAAAGTTAGCTATTCCTATTCCAAAATACTATTAATAAACATCTTTAAGCCCTGGCTGGCGTAGCTCAGTGGATTGAGCGCGGGCTGGGAACCAAAGTGTCCCAGGTTCGATTCCCAGCCAGGGTACATTCCTGGGTTGCAGGCCATAACCCCCAGCAACCGCACATTGATGTTTCTCTCTCTCTCTCTCTCTCTCTCTCTCTCCCTCCCTTCCCTCTCTAAAATAAATAAATAAAATCTTAAAAAATAAATAAATAAATAAAAATAAACATCTTTATAAAAGTAGTACAGGACATTATGGTTAAATGCAATAATAATAATAATGAGTTACCCAAAATGGTTAAGCTTTCCACATATATGAACTGACCAAGTACCTACAACTTCTTTTAGCAACTAGATGTCATTAAAAAGAAAATCCAGTCATCTGGAATGAAACTCTAAAATACATTAAACATTTCCCTGGTTTCCGAACCAGAGTTTACCGAATAAAATATTCCACAGAAGATTCTCACAACCAGTCTTCGCAAGGTCAGTTCCTGGTATTACAGAGGTGGAGGGTGACAGACAGAGGGGAAAATGGGTACTGACTCCAGAGGTGTTCTAGAAATTAAAATCTTGAAAATACCACAGATGCCAGTTTGCTTCTGAGTCCTTCGCCACTGTCTCAGGAAGCTAGTATGAAGGAACTGCAATAAAGCAACTTCACACACAATGTAACACGACTGCCTTGAAGTATAATGCATCACAAAGTCAAACCCCGAAGGAGGCTCCTCGCCAGGGACTCTCTCTCCACCCAGGAGAGCCTCATCGCCTTGGTTATGTTGAGCACATCATGCCTTGTGAGTTGCCTTCAAAATATTATCCGTTATGTCTGCATAATAAATACATCATATGACATGCCAACTTCGAGCCTTTCTTGTATTTCATAATACATTCACTGCTGTGACATGAACTGTGAGTGATCACTACCATTTTAAGTATCTATACTAGAGAACCTTGGGAGGTTTTTCCCAGCACCTACAAATTCTCCAGCAAAGGTGACACAATAGAGTAACAAATCAAAATTTTCTTTATGTGTAGAGAAATATCAAATACTGAGGCATTTTTTCATTAAATCAGAAGAATAAACAATATGAGTATACATCTTAGTTTCTACTTAGGTATAATGCTTTCTCATAAAATCTCTCATTTATTACATATTTTTAGTAGCATTTTAACCGTAGGTAAAATGGTTAAGAGCCTAAGAGAAAGATAGGGAATAAAAGCCTAACAGTCCCAACTTCTATTCTGGTTAAAGGAGAATGTTCACGACACTCCTATAGTGGAACAAAATAAAAGTACAATCAAGGTATTCAAGAACAGTCCTGTGCAGGTTTCATCCGAGTAATGCTGAACTTCCCCCAAACTAAAAACTAGCAAGCTGGCCTGTGCACCCATGACCCTGAGGGGAAAAGGATACGAGAACTGACAGTCCAGACAGCATCTATCTGCTGAAGATCTGTCTACATTCCGGCAGCCTGAATATTTAGGCAATTTGGATGTTTCATGAGATCCTTCTACTGCCAAGGTAAACAAGATAACAGGTGTTTTACATTAATCCAGAAGTCCCACTTCCAGGAATGTACCCTAAAGATATACCTGCTCACATAGGAAACAAAGATTGCTTACTACTGTACTGTTTATAAAAGCAAAAGAAAGAAAAACAGGCATCCATCAGTAAGGAACTAGGTTAAATAATGAAAACTCATGGCAAGCTATGCTACCATAAATGTGTACAAAACGTGTGTACTAATATGGCGGCCATCTGCTTATTTGCATAAATTCACAAACGATACACAAGAAAATAAGAAGGGTGGTTAGCAGGAAGGACTTGTCCACAATAGTGGCTCGGACAGAAATGGAAGCGAGCTTTCTAGTGTAAATACTTCAGTTTTTATTTTTGAAATACGAAGTTGTTATTCATATTTTGAAATTAAATTTTAAATGAAGAATATATACTGGAAAACCACAAAATTTAATTGAGGAGTCATATTATAATCAGAAAGCTAAGTGAATGTAAGTGTACACAAAATAATGTCCCCATAGAGAAGGAACTAACGCTGGGAATTCTGGGGGTGGGGGTGGGGGAGAACTTACTAAGACCTGAGCTAAGCTTTGAGGTTAGGTACAACAGACCAGGACAGAAAAGAGAAGGCTGCAGAGGAAAGGCTGTGAGAGGCAGAGAAAGGAACACATGAAAGTGTTGAATGCTTCTGAATAATTGAGAAGGTTAAAGTTCAGTGTGACAGCGGATGGGGTTCAGATCATGGCTGAGTGGAAAATTCACTCATTTATTCAACAAATATCATCCTATTATGTGCCAGGCAATGTTCTAGATATTGAAGATATAAAAAATGAACAAAGAGAATTCCTGTTCTCTAAAGAGAGAAAACAAAGAAATCTACAGTACTGTCAGGAAATAATAGTTACAGGAAGAAGGACAAAACAAGCTGGGGGATGGCCAGGGCTGCTGTTTCAGAGAAGGCAGGAAAGGTCTCTCTGAAGGAGTGGCAGTTGAGCAGAAACCCGAAGGAGGAGGCTCACAGTGCTGTGCAGGCATGGGAAGGCCTGTGGATTTCATTTCAAGTGGGCCAGGGAGTGACTGGTAGGCAGCAGAGAAACAAGTTCTAACTTAGGTAGATTACCATGTCTGTCAAAGAGAGATCTGAATGCAAAAAAGCGGGGCAAGAAAATGCTTCATGGTGTGGCTGGAATAATGACCTCCTCCCCACACCAAAATAAATAAATAAATAAATAAATAAATAGTCTATGCCGCAATCCCCAGAACTTGCATGTTACCTTACATGACCATAGGGACTCTGCAATGAGCTGAAGGGTCCAGATCCTAGAGGGAAGAGATTCTCCTGCACTGCCAGGGTGGCCCCCGTGTCACCATGGGAGTCGGGTGTCACCATGGGAGTCGGCAAAGGCAGTGTGCATTTCCTGGCTAGGTCAGGGAGATGATGCCAGGACTCCACTCTCTGTTGCTGGCTTTGAAGACAGAGGAAAGGAGGCACAAACTAAGGAACTGTGACAGTCTCCAGAACCTAAGAAAGCTCCTTAGCTGACTGCAGCAAGAAAACAGGATCTCAATCTTACAACCACAGGGAACAAGAAGTTCCTTGGAGCAAATCAAATAATCAAACAATGGATTTTGTCGTGGAGCCTCCAGAAACTAACATAACTGACCAAGTGACTTCAGCCTGGTAAGACCCGTATCAGATTTCTGAGCTAAGAAAACAAACTTGCCCAGTTTAAGTCACTGTTTGTAGGAATTTGTTGTTACAACCAACAGGAAATTAACACAGGTGGTCAAGGCAAGAAAAGACAAGTGGCTTCCACTGGGGTGGTAGCTATGAAAAGGTTGTGGCCAACAAAGATGTCTAGAGGTAGGTCTGAAGCAAGACACTGACGACTTTGGTTAACAACGGTACCAAGGTCAGAGATCATTCTGTCAAGCTTCACTGCGGCAAAGGGAGCGACCTAGCCTGAGAGAATACCCAGACTGCTGCAGGGTCTTCCGCCCTCGGTGTGCTCACCAAGCATGCATCATGCGACCATGACTTCCAATCTGAGGGGACAATGGGAATGTGGAAAACGCCAGTCTGCCGATACACTTTAAGGAAAAATAACAACTATAAACAACAATGACAAAAATCTATCTTTGACAGCAAAAAACATGGTATTTCCCCTTATTTGCTTTGGCTGTCTGAAAGGTCATCAAATCTATATTCACTATTCAGCCGCAGAAGCTCTCTCCCCTTTCTCTGTTCATTTTACAGTAGTTTTAACTTCAGAGTCCCCTCTAATACTTTTCTCAAGTAGATGGGTACAAACCACAAAGTAAGATAGCAGAACTGCAATATTTAGTTTCCTAGTACAAATTATTCATATTCAGCTGCAAATTAAAAAAATAGGGTAAAAAAATGAAATAAATATTATTTATAAAAAGAAAAACATACAAATAAATCCACTGAGTTTCTTTCAAGTATTTGTTCTATTAAAATCGAGCTGCATAGGGAGTGTACATTCAACTCATAACAAATTTTTTAAAGAGACACTTGTTAAATAGTGATTTAAAACAATAGAAATCAATTAAGTTTTTCGTAAGTGTACTATATCAGAACCCGCCAACTAATGACAATAAGAGCATTTGATAAGCTCAAGAGAATCAAAACGGGCAACTCTAACGCTGGCAAGACTCTCAGTAACCTGACAGCCTGACAAACCTTGTATGAAACAATCTTCCACAGAGAAAATTCACAAGCAGCTTCATGCCACCATTTTTTCCTGTTTTAAGACTCTACTGTTAGTGGCAGTTGAGTCGTTACCTCGATCCAGAAGGCAGCTGCACTGGGTCTCATCCATCCTTCCTGCCCCATCTCTCCCTCTTTGCGCCGCCCACCTTCTGGCAGGATGGCCCACAAACAGATCTACTACGCAGACAAATACTTCGACGAGCACTACGAATCCCGGCATGTCATGTCACCCAGAGAACTTTCCAAACAAGTGAGTACCCAAAACCCATCTGATGTCTGAAGAGGAGTGGAGGAGACCTGGTGTCCAACGGAGTCTTGGGTGGGTTCATTACACGATTCATGAGCCAGAACCACATATCCTTCTCTTTAGATGACCTCTTCCAAAAGATCAACAAAAATGAAGTACATCTGGGGATCGTCAATTAAATCTTTTCAAATTTAATGTGTATGTGTATATAAGGTAGTATTCAGTGAACACTTGAAAAATGTACAAATCGTTCATCCATACCTGTGCATGAGCTGTATTCTTCACAGCAATAGAGCTCAGTTAAATGCAACTGCAAGTAGGTTTCTGTAAGCTGTTTAAAATTTCTTCTAGTTAACTCTTAAAGTGCCTGTTTGGCTTTACATGTTACTTTTGTTAAATAAAGTTTGTAAGTTGCATTTAAAAAAAAAAAGATTCTATTGTTGCTTTTTTCCATGACCTCCGCCAGGGGAAGGCAAACTGCAGCCGGCCTGCGGGCCAGGCACCCGGTTTTGTAGGTCATGTTTTATCAGTTCACATGGTGCCTGTGGCTGCTCTCGCACTACCGCAGCAGAGCTGAACAGTCATCAGAGCTGACCTGCGAAGCTGGAAATAGTTACTCTAACTGCCCTTTTAGGAGATCGTTTGCCAAACCCTGGCCCAGGCTCTAGGTCCTAGAGATCCTCATTAACAAAGATAAATTATTCTCACAGTTAAAAGAAAATTTTCTACCAGTGTTAAGTGGATGCTTACCTGGTGGTCTGAAAATAATTCCCAAAAAGCAAAATGTAAAAACAAAAGCAGCCACCTTCTTATGTATTACTCAGAAAAATGAATAGAAGATAATTATTATTATGCCAACTACTTATGTCTATGAAGCATTAATAACATTATAATGTTAAGATTTATAACAGCTTATGTGTATATATTATGCATATAAATATTATAAGAAGACAAAAATATATATAGTCTGAGTTTTTTTTAAACATGCTTTGCAAAAATCAAACTAAAATGTAACCAGAGCTAACTCCGAAAATTCAAGTTGTTCAAAGGACATGTAATTCTGAACATGTGGTCATATTTCAGGTTCTCCCCCTATGTGCATCAGGTACAGAGTATTCTACATCCACCCTTTACTGGAAGATAAAGCAAGAAAATAATAAAACATTGACAGTTGGGAGAATTCACTTTTGTGCTTTCCTCTTTCTCCACACACAAACACCGGGCCCCCTGGACTCAATGTCTACTCCATGTTCTTCCCAGAGGTTTTATGTCACCAGCCTCATGGAGGGGTTGGTTCCTTCCAGGCTTCCCAAGTTCCCCACCCATACCAAAGACCCAAGGACTGCCCAAAGAATGTAGAGGAAGGTCACAACACCTATCTTAATTTAGCACTAAAATTATTTCCCCGTGTCATATTTTCTAACCAAGTCTATAAAGCTATGGCACTAACTGCTCCTCCACACGTGCAGTGCCCGTGTCCGTTTCAAAGACCAACCACCTCAGCTCCCCAAACCCGCCAGGTCCCACAAAACAAACACTGCCACACCCCAGGAGTGGAGGCAATCAGTAAAGAGAATGAACTTCAATGACGAGGCCAGGAAAAGGAACTGCGGGCCGCAGGGCACAGAGAAGCTCCTCTGCGGTGAACCACAGGAGCCACTTCTCACAGCCCAGTGCCGCGGTCACCAGAGAAACACTCGGCTCGCAACTTTCAGCCTCGCGAAGAATTCCGCCAGTGCCCCCGGGGGTGTCAAATACACAGAAGCGTGCCACCTCTCCCTATGCCCCTAGCTCTCTTCCTAGGAAAGACATGCTGCCAGCAGTAACTCGGCGATTATCTACGTTCATAAAACAGTGTGGTGAAAACTGAACAGAACCATTATGGAACAGGCGAAAATGAAAGCACTTGCCAGAGTAGAAGCTAAAATATTAAAGTACGGGTTTTTCTCCCGCAAGATCATGTTCCTGGGGCCCAGGGGCCACTGCTGTTACTGAGATGGGCATGCAGCCCCTATGAATTTTACTTCTCGTTTGATCTTTAAGGGTATCACACCTGTGGTAGATTAATTTTCCTAGTAAACTGGTCTCATTTTTCACAAACGCCAAAGGAATTGTTTAATACTTGGTCTCTTTCTGAAACTGTACTTCAAAGTAAGCTTCCTACCTTAATTGAAGCAATATGGAGCAAAGTCTCTCCCTTATGATTTCTTTTCACAGCCGTAAGGTTACTACTGGGCGAAAGCCTCATGGCTGAGGGGCTGGGCAGCATCCGTCTGAGACTCGTACTGCTCAGTGCAGAAGGTGGCGTGCCTGGTGAAGAGCTGATGGACTCATCTAACACACTACTGTTTTTCCTCCTTGCTGTGTCACCAACTTTACGTTTCCTTGAAGGTGGCAAGGAAGGGCCAGGCCTCGGGATGTTTTCGGAGAGCGCCGTTTGCTCCACAACATCTCTACCGGTGCTGGCAGTGCTGCTCCTGCATCTCTTAGACGCGGGACTGGGCAGTCTCCTGCGACACCCACGTTTTCCTTTATGACCTCCAGGCACGGGTTTTTTAGGCGTAAGATCATTCTCACAGGGATTCTTCTCAGGAGTCACTACTTCATCCCTGCTCTCAATTTCTGGAGACTCTATATGGTCAGCCAATGGTAAAGAGACTTCGGTTAAACTTCCCAAACATTCATCTTCTGCTACAGAGCCACTGGCTAGCAAGTCTATTTCACCATTTCTCTGAGGGCTGGCAATGATGGTTGGCTGGATACAGAAAGATACCAGCTTTTCCTTAGATTCCTCTTTGGAGTCAAGTTCACCATCTTTTTTGTCTGCCTCTAAATTCCATTCCTGGTTGATTTTGGTTAAAATTTTCTTTTTCTGTCTTTTTCCAGGTCTTGCAGAAGACTTTTTAGCCCTCACAGAAACATCCACTGGAGGACTTGTGGAAACATACTCATATGCGGAGGCCTGCTGAGCATTTTCATCATTTATCTTGTGAGGCTCGGTTTGCACGGAGATTTTACTTACAACATATCTGACCTTCTTACTTCGCGGACTAAACCACATTTTTATTGAATTCTTCTTGCTTTCTGCATCATGAAATAAACTTTTCCCGGATGTATCTTCTTTTAAATCTGGTAGAAAAAGAGAAAAGAAATCTGTTACATGGACTTAATCTCTCCCATCTTGAGCTCCCAAAGAATTTTGTTTACGGTTTTCCTAAAATGTATCACACACTTTACTTGTGTTCTTTCTCCACTCCTACACTATGAACTCCGTTAAGCACAGATATTCGGTCATTCAACAAGTATTCAAGTATTTACAGAACCCCACTTTAGTCCCTATAATGTTCTAGGGTCCGGGTGTACACCAGAAAACAAAACAGGGAACTCATGTTCCACTGGGGATGACCAGATCATATGAGTAAGGGAGCAGAGCATACAGTATGCTGGTGGTTAAAAGAGCCATGGAGAAAAGATGTATTAAATTACTAAATATGCAGATACGGAATAAGCAGTAGTCAAAAAATTTAAGACGTTAACTGATGGTTAATTTTTTTTAACTTTTGAAAATCAATTAATATAATTTACAGTATCAACAAACTAAATGAAAACTATGTGATTTTCTTAATAAATAATGAAAACAAAATACAATAGCCATTCATGATCTGTAAAAAGAACAAATTAGGGAAAGAAGGCAACTTCAGCCTGATGCGGAGCCATCTACAAAAATATACACAGGCGGCCCTGGCTGGTGTAGCTCAGTGGATTGAGTGCCGGCTCGTGACCCAAACAGTCACGGGTTCAATCCCCAGTCAGGGCACATGCCTGGGTTGCAGCCCAGGTCCCCAGCTGGGTGTTACAGAACAAACAAGGGGGGGGCCTGAGACAATATACTATTATTGAAAGAAGGCCCCGGGTCCGTTATGTCCGCCGCCAGAGGAAAGACGTCTCTCAATGCCAGAGATTTGTGAAAAGGAAAGGAAATGTTTATTTAATGCTATACAGACTTCAGGTAGTGACCTAATGTCTTCATCAAAAATCCCAAAGTCCCCCAAAACACCCACAAACAGAGTCACAGTCCTTCCTTCCTTCCCCCTTTTCCCAGTCCAGACTACCGTATCTCAGGAAAGGAAATAGAGGTCCATGGCTCAGGCAGTCCTCTGGTTCTTAGTTAGTCTTCCATCTCGACTGGGAGACCTCCCTGGGTTCCCGGCACCCTCGGCTGAGTCGCCGGGATCTCTGCTAAAACCAGGTGGTGGTTCCCCCTTCTAAAGCTGCGGGGGTCCCCACTCTGGCACAGGCACATGGTCCTCTCTCCCAGGGCCACGGGAGTCTCCACTCTGTCAAGGCCGCGTGGTTCTCCCTCCTCAGGGCTGTGGGAATCTCTACTCTGCCAAAGCCACATGGTTATCTCTCTCTGGGATGCGCATGGCTCTCCTTCTCAGGGATGCGCATGGCTCTCCTTCTCAAGGCAGCATGGTTCTCCTTCCTAAAGCACCACGGTTCTCCTCCTCAAGGCTGTGCATGGCTCTCCTTCCTAAAGCAGCATGGTTCTCCTCTCAATGGCCGAGGTCCTCCCCATTCTGCTAAAGCCGATGGTTCTCTCTTCTCTCAGGGCTGCGCATGGTTCACCTCCTCAGGGCTGCGCATGGATCTCCTTCTCAAAGCAGCATGGTTCTCCTTCAATGGCCACCAAGTTTGGGTTTTAAATCCCCGCGGCCAATCTTTCTCTGCAGCCTCATTTCCAACTCCTCCCACACTCGGCTTCACATGCCAGAACTCGTATCCTTCCAGCTTTACTGGGCTGCCATCTTGAGTCTGGGCAGGCGTGGCCCCATGTCCTGGAGCCAATCTTCTCCGAGCTCCCACGCAGGCGCTGTAGCTTGGGGGATCTGCCCCCAGTCACGTGTTGGTGGGGAAGTTACTTCCATTCCCCTGGCTCAGAAATGATCACAGCTATTTAACATACCTAAGCAACCAGCCAAAGGCTATAGATATGTTAAATGACCACGCCAGAGGGTAGCTGCAAGGCTGTTGCTATGCAAAACAGATCTCAATGGCCCTGCTCCATTTGTCCCTTCCCCCAACCCACACCCTGGGTGGGGGGATGAAGACATCTTAAAATCTCCTGGACACCTTAAGTTCTGGACCCCATTTTAAATGCCCAATTGGGGTCCCCCCTCTTGGCCGCACCCTGTAACATGGGGACACATGAGATGCAAACATACATTGATGTTTCTCCCTCTCTTTCTCTCTAACTTCCCCTTTCTCTAAAAATAAATAAATAAAATCTTTTTAAAAATATGCACACACACAGTATCATGCTAATTCTGAAAGACTAAATCCACTATTTTGTTCCTATTACCTTCCTATTATCAAGAACAAAGCAAAGATGGCTGCTATCACCACTCCTAATGGGACATTCCACAGTCTAGTTGCCTAGGACAAAAATCTGAGAGTCAAATTTGCCTCTACTTGTCTCTCTCATATCCCTTAATGCAAAATACAGTTCTATCAGTTCTACCTCCCAAACATATCCAAAATCTGACAGCTTCTTACACCCTCCTGGTATCCTGGTGTAACACACTGTCATCTCACTAGATTATTACAATAGCCTCCTAAGTCACCTCCCTAATTACGTCTTTGCTTCATTCCCCAGAAGTCTATTCTTAACACTGCAGCCAACAATCCTCTTATAACTGGTCAGACCATGTCACTATAACCCTCCAGCCACCAAAACCTCCCAATCTGACTGAATAAAAACTAAAATCTTAGTAGCTGAGCACAAGCCCAGCAACAACCAGATACTCCTCACGTTCCTCACCTTCCTCCCCTCCCCTCCCCTCCCCTCCTCTCCTTACTCACCATGCCCAGCACTCAGCCTCCCTGCTGCTCCTCACATATAGGAGCACACTTCTGCCTCAGGGCCTGCGCCCTGACTGACCCTTTCCCAGAAAACTCTTCCCCAAATAGCTGCATGGCTCATTCTCTCACCTACTTTTGGTCATTGCTCAAATGTCGCTTTTTTTGTGAGATGATCCCTTATGCCTAACATCCCAATTAAACTTAAAAATCCTCCCCTCCTACTTATTTCATTCGTACTTTTGGTTTTTGTGTCTTGTCTTTCCCTTCCCATCAGAATATAAGCTCTCTAAAGGCACATATTCACATCTGTACTCTGCCAAAGCCCCAGTGTGTATAGTGTCTGGCACGTGGGCTCAGTAAGCTTGCTGAATAAATGAGTGAGAGCTTACAATTCATGTAAAGCAAGCTGCATCTCACTGAGCCTCAATTCAGGGAAGAGAAATAAGGCTTTACACTTTAGAATGAATGACCACTCCAGCTGCTATGCAAAGGAGGAACTCTAGAAAGGAAAGGGGGAGGGGACCCAGTGACCATTACATGGCTATCATCCAAGATTAAGATCACAGTGGCTTTAGCAAGGATTGTAGCAGTAGATATGGTAAAAAGTATGAGATATATAATCTGAAGGACTATTAACTAAAGTAAGAGGCAAGGAAAGATGATAAAACGTTTAAAGTTGCAATAGGGCTTATGTTTGTTTATATACTTAAGGAACTAATGACAGCCAGTATACCTGCCTTGCAGAGACCAAGGAAGAAAGTGGTATAATGATGAGACTATAAAAATGGGCTATAACCAGGCCATGAATAGTCCTGCTGGCAATGTTAAAGACTCTGATACCTATGCTAAGAGCAACAGAAAACCAATAAAATGTTCTACTTAAGTCAGGTGGCAAGACTGCCTCTGTGTTTTTAAAAGATCATCACTCTTGGCTTGAGTATAGGAAAACAGATTGGAAGAAGGCAAGAGTAGACGCAAGAATAAATGTTAAGAGGCCAAAGTGGGGGTGTAAGTAGAAGATAAGAGACTAGGGAGGTGGCGATAGAGAAAAAAAGTAGATTTATTCGAAAAGTATTTAGGAGCTAAAATTCATAGGATCAGGTGACAAAAGAACACACAAGGAGGAGGTGACAAGGATGATTCCCGTGTGTCTGCCTTACACCACTGAATGCACCCAGAGAACGTCAGCACCGTGACCACAGAGACGATCTGCCCGGGGCCCTGAGCATCCCTGCAGGTCCTCACAGGGTGAACCAAGGAGGCGGGGCCCAGCTGCCCCTCATCCAGGCCATTTCTCAGGGCTGTCTCCGGCAAGCAACTCTGACAGATGTGGTAGTATCTCCTTGGCGGGGGGGGGGGGGGCAGGTCAATTTCTGCTTATTACAAAAACATTCAATTTCCCAAGCTCGTAAAAGCATGTAAAAGAATCCATGATGGGCCCTTTGCCAATTATGATCAAAGATACAAACCTGCTAAAAGATTTGCAAATCAAATCCAGGTATTTCAAAGAAAATATGATAAAATATTTGCAAATTTTAAATGCATATACCCTTTCACAAAGGAATTGCACCTCTAGTAATCTATCTTATAAAACATACAAAATGTTCATGCACGTGCCTGCCAGGGATGTGTAAGAACGTTAATCACGGCAATGTTTGTAGTAGCATGAATGAGGGAAAAAGTCAGCGTTCATCAGCTGGGATGAGTTAAGTATGGAGCATTATATTACAAAATCTTAGCTAACCACTATATAATTAATTAACATGCAAAGACTTTGAAGACATGTCTAAGTGTGGTAAAATCCCATTTATATTTTAAAAATTCTGTTACATTTATAGTCAAGTATTTTCATAAATTCAGAAAATAAAAATGAGATGGTTAAACAATGAAAACAATCCTTCTGAAAAAAAGGAATCTATGCTTTGTGGTTGAGGGAAAAGAGGAAATATTTTCATGTTTTACCCTACACACTTTATACCACTTATATCAGCTACAAAAAAAGAATGTTCTCTCATATATTTATTACATAAATTAAACAAATGAAAACAAAACTGGTGTAAGAGAAACCAACCAGGATTAGAGGGCAGGAACTTTCAGTCCCACCCCGTGACCTCCAAGAGGGGAGAGCAGTTAGAGGCTGAATCAATCACCAATGGCCAATGACTTACTCCATCTCACCGATGTACGAAAGCCTCTACAAACACCTAAAGGACTGTGCTCAGGGAGCTTCCTGGGGAGCTGGGGAACAGGTGAAGGTGCTGGAAGAGTCATGTGCCCAGAGAGGGCATGGGAGCTCCATACCCCTTCCCACACACCTTGCCCTGTGCATCTCTTCCATCTGGCTCTTCCTAAATCACATCCTTTTGTAATGAGCCAGTTATGTAGTAAGTACAATGTTTTCCTGAGCTCTGTGAATTACTCTAGCAAATTAATCAGCCCAAGAAGGTTCTGGGGTCAGGGAAAGGACAGTCTGTGGGACCGAGCTCCTAACCTGAGATCTGATGCCATCTCCAGGTAGACAGGGTCCGAACCGGGGACCCTGCAGGACACCCAGCTGGTGTCACCGAATGGCTCGTTGCGTGTGAAAGCCCCACACCTGGTGTCTGCAGTGAAGTGGTGCTGTGGTGTGGCAGTGAGACAGTCAAGGAGACACACAGGCGAAGTGAGTTCTCCTTGCTTGCACTGTGCATTAAAATCTCTGTGTGTAGTGAGTTTTAGACCTACCAATCTTGCCCATTAACAGATGCTCAAGAAACTGCCAGCGAGGGAACTGTACAACCAGCACTCCACTTTCATTCCACTAAGTGACCCCTTCAAGTTCTTTCACTTTGTTTTTGCCTCTAAGCGCATACATTTTGCTTCTAAAAATAGTCCTTCAAATTCTCCCCTTGCACCCCCCCAGACAGACAGGTAAAACCAACCCAGGCCATGAGCACAGTGATGAACTTATACTTAATATTCAGAGAACTGATGAATAAATTATTTTATATCCTTCCTTAAATCTTGACGAGTATTTACACGAGGGAGGTTAGAATTCATTTTAAGGGCTAAAAAGTTATCTTGAGGGATCACTCGTCCATTCTGTCAGTTTAAAGATGAAGAAAGAAAGGTTAAACGGGAGGTAAAGGGGGAGCCTCCTAACACAGCCCAGTGCTCTCCTCTCCACAGCCACTGGGTTACCAAAAGGCCGTTTCAGGGGCAGAAGCAACACCTGGAAAGGCAGGGAAGCCACCACCACAGCCACCTTGCAGGCGGAACGATGACTAAGCAGTAATTTCACAGGGCCTGATATTCACTCTCCAATTAACACTGACAATAATAATCTCCTCTAACTGGGACACTTAGGACATGTTTTCTTTGCTCTATACTTTAAAAAAAAAAAAAGAAACAAAAGAAAAACAAAAAAGAAAGAAAAAGGAAACTACCCGTATTTTGCCATGTGTAATGCATGCACACTTTTTGCCCACATTTTTGAAGGAAAAATAAGGATGGGCCTTATACAAGGGTAAAACCTGAAATACCTTGTATCTGTTCCTGTGTTTTGTAATTTTATTTGTTACATAAAATCTCTTGTACTATAATATGTATCTGTTTTTGTGTTTTGTAATTATGTTACATAAAACTTCTCGTACCATAATATGTTCAAAAATAAATGCTAGCATTCAAAATAAATGCTAGCATTCCTTTATAATACAAAAACCAAGTATGAAATATAAGTAAATAAAGAATTTAATTTAAAAATTAAAAATAAAGTTTCTTCCTGAAAGTTTGGGCCAAAATCATGGGTGTGCATAATACATGGGAGCACATCATACACGGCAAAGACCGGTACCTGAATTACGCTTTGTTTTTCTCCTCAGAGGTCACTCCCTATTCAAGCTGAAAAGAACTTTGTGTGGAGCTTTTCTTACATGACAGGATCTGAAGAAAAATTTTAACGAACCAAGTTCTAAAACTAAGTCATCGTAAGAAGAAAGCCATGGTGTCTTATTCCTAAGAACTGGTAACACCCACTGTTCAGGAAATATGCATGTCTTTCACAACCAAGGTGTTACACAGACATTTCTCTTCACACAGAACACTGTTTTATTATTTTATCCATTCAGAGTTAATAGTACACTAGAAAATTAGTAAACTAAAATCTCAAAATCAAGTCTTCTATCTATTCTTCTACCTCATGTTGCTTGGGTGTAAAAGTACTATCTTTATAAATAGATCTGCCAAGACAGTACTTTAGACAGGTTAAAAAAAGAAAGGAAAAAAAACAGTGCATTTTGAAAACAAGTAATTAGTATTTATCTTAGTAAAAATTACAAAGACACGACCCCTGCCTCGCCAAGGAATTCGGTCACGCTCCACTCCACTCCGAAGAAGCCACCCCCTACTCCTGGGAGAAAAACAGAAGAACTGCACTGGAAAGACAGTGACTGATGAACCCAGCTGAAAGCAAGAGTGTATGGAGAAGGGCAAACCCTCCCACATCCTTTCTAACATCCAAGCTGACCTTCACCTGGTTCCAAAGTGCTGCTAGGCCAGGACCTTGGAAATCATAACAAACAGAATGAGGTACATCCACTCACACAGAGACTTACTGTCTAAATTCAACAAGGTCTTCCTCTGCAGTGGTAAGTAGATTTCTAACTAAGCCATTTCTGATATAATCTCAAGTCTAGAGAAAAGGTCAAAATGAAATGTTACCAGGATTACCTTTTAAGAAAGACTGCGGGTTACAAAGACTAAAGGTTTATCCTCTGGTAGTCTGTAAAAGCGTGTGTTTATTTTTTTTTAACTTATTTTAAATATAGATAATGACATTCAACTAAAAAGTCAAATCCTGAAGCCTTTGATGCTTATAAAACTTACAAAATATAGAATTAGGCATTTAACAAAAAGTTTAAGGCTTGTAAGTAGCAGCAACACATTCAATCTAAAAAGACCACAAATTTCACTCAGGTGTACATATTTCGTAACTTACAAAGCAGCGGGCAGCAAACATCCGTGCAACTTATAGGTACACAGTAATTTCAATAATACTAAATTTAGTCAAGAGTATTTTAATTGTGCGTATGGTCCTAAGTAAGCAAGGGCCACAACAACAAACATGCTGTGAGTTCTGGACTTGACACAGCACATCTCAGCTAAGACTATAAACAGCAAAACCGCCCCCACTGTTGGAACGTAAGCCACACTATTAACAGCTACAACAGTTTTTATGGGTGAGTGCTTCTAAGCACGATAAATTACCATACTCATTTCACAAAGAAAAACACTGGTCCTTCCTCTACACAGTAAATCTCACAATGACGGCACTGAAGAGGACTGGCTCTCCGCGTTTAAACAGTCCCGAGTGCTCCACAGACTGTCCAGGAACAGAGGTGCACGCGCTGCCAGGGAGCTGCTTAGCCAAGTTTATTCTTAAAATTGAATAATAAACTATAGAAAAGGGAGGCAATTAGAAATGTGATTTAGCGATCATTAATCTACATCAAAGGGTTATAATGATGTACATTGTGTGCCTTTCAAATTATCCTCTATTATAGGTTTCACAACAGAAGTTGAGAAATCTCTTCGACAAACTAGCCCCTTATTAAAAAATCAAAGGAAAGTACTTTGCTACCATCTGTGCAACATTAACGCCTTTACTGAAGAATGATTATTTTGTAAGTTAAGAAGTATTCAGTTCTGCCTAAAAAAATAATAATAATAAAAGCAACACAGCTATTCAAATGCTCATCTTCACCTATCATAAAAAAAGTCACAGCATATATGAAACACTATATAATTCACCACAGAAAAACCAGCATCTTTCCTCAAACCAGAAAACAAAACTGTGATTCTATGAAAGCATAATCACAATTTTTTTAATGTCAGCAACACCAACATATATTTCGCAGAACCTGACCAGCACCTGCAAGGTCTGATTTAATATGATGGAGCCGAGAGAAAATAAAAACTTAAACTTAACTCCAATAGAAGAAAGCAGATTATGTTATAAAGAATAAGGCAAAATTACCCATAAATGGTTGTCAGGAAAATTTATGACCGTCTCTTTGCTTTAAAACACACAGAACCGAGGAAAATCTGTGCAAGTATTTAGAAGCTCATTTTAGAAAGTATTACTGTAAATCAGGCTTCTTTATCTCCTGTATAGACCACATACTATGTCCATGACTTGACAAGTTCTTCCTAATTATCCACCTTAATTACAGTAATTATATATTTTATAGTAAATGCAAATAACAAGGTTCATTTGGAAGATAAATTGTGAACTACGGGTTTAAAAAAAACTGAAAATGTGGAAGATGTCTAACCATTCCTCTCAATTCATCTTCGACACTTGACTATTTATGTAATCCTATGATTTTGGAGCTAGACCTTAGGAATCACTTAATCTAATACCTTTATTTTATGAGGTCATTTCCAATTTCCTCATTATAAAGGAGATCAACCATTATTTGATCCAACTATTATTTCTCTCTACTCATTCACCTTATATCACTTAAGTTTTAGATAGTAATTGCTGGATAAACTAACATAAAGGTACCACATAAAATATATTCAATAGGTAAAACTATATAGAAACACCCTCAAAAAAACTCAAATGCCCTTCAAGGCTAGTTTAGTTTGTTTTAAGGGACACTGGGAGAAAACGTTGATGACAACGCAATTCACGATAAGCAGAAAAAGCTTTGCACCATGGAAATTAGACCTGGATTAAAAATTTATATTGCAGACAGAACTTATATTTCTCAACTTCTATAAAAGTAGCAAAGGAGGATCTCATCATTATAAAATGAATTGTCAAAACCAAAACCTAAGACTCTGTTTTAAAACTGTTTTGTTTTAATTAAATTTAGTCTCTGGGGTATGAATGAAGTCTTAGCACTGTCACTTTTTCTCCAACTCAATTCAACAAACATAATGAACACCTACACTTCTCACAAAAGCAATGTGCTAAAAGACAGAACAAAAAAGCAAGACACTTACCTGTACAACTGAGGCCTTGCTTAACCAAGGTCCTCAATTTCCTCAACTACAGAATAAAGGGATTAAAGATAACCTCCCAGCTTCTGAAATTCTGATTATATTTTATCCAAACTGTGACATTCCAATTCATCTTAAACTAAGTAATGTTAAAGCCTGGACTATTCAAATCTGCTAAGGGTTAAAGTAACTACTCATCATATAATAAGGAAAACAAATACAAAATAGGCTTCACAAGATGACTCATCGTAAGTCTCTCCCCAAACTCCCTCTCTAGTCTTAGATGAGAAAGATGGCATTCTAAAGGGCCTCTGATCCCATACAAAAACTTGTTCTAAACTCAATAATTTTTCTAAAAATCTCGTTTGGTGATGAAATATTAAGGCATTTCAAAACCATAATGACGATTCAAACCTCACTGACCACAGTAGAATTTCTGGAGAAGTCATCCATCTTACTCTTCTTTGCACCCCACGGCACCTACCAGGTACCCCAGCCTGCCATAATCTACTACTCATCAAGAACTACTCTGCTTCCCTTCTTTCAGCACTATCAATGTCACATGACTTGTAGTGGGTTAAACTGCGTCCTTCCTAAAATTCATGTATAGAAGTCCCACCCACAGCACCTCAGGATGTGACCTCATTTGGACACAGGGTCATTACAGATGTAATGAGTGTAATCAGCAGGGTGGGATTCTGATGCAGTATGAATGGTGTCCTTTTTAAAAGTGGAAATCTGACCAAACACGCGACAGGGAGAGCGCCAGGGGAACAGGAACGCCACCATCTACAAGGCAGGGCGAGAGGCCTGGAACACACCCAGCCCTCACAGACCCTGAAGGAACCAACCTCATCAGCATCTTGACTGTGGACTTCTAGCCTGCAGAACTGTGAGATAAGACATTTCTGTTGTTTCAGCCACCCAGTCTACCGTGTGCTCCTTTGCTATGGCAGCCCTAGCAAGCTAATATCACTATATTAGCACTAATAATCACTACACAGCAACTGGAGAAGAATCAAATCCAAACATCCTGAGAGGACACGAATCTCACAGGAGCACCCCAAATCCCAACGCTTGGCCGACATGCCTAACAGACCGCACATCATCTGTAAGGATCTCATGAAAACCACTTTCACGGAGACGTGAGCATCTTTCATATCGTACAATTAACTCAAGATGCTCACTGATCCTCCCCCTCCACCCCCATCACTGCCAAAGATGCAGGGACTCTTGATTAAGAACGGGAGCTTTAATCAATGTGACGGGGAGGGGGTGGGGACCAGATCGTATGCTAATCTCTTTCATTAGGAAATAAACACTATTAGCACTGTCTCTGAGTAAGAAGGAAAAGAACACGGATGAACTTAGTAATAAAACTTTTCCTCATTGTGCTCTAGTAAGATTTACAAAACAGTATTTTTTCAAAAAGGTAAGTACTTTTAAAAATGTGTATGTGTATAATTCCATCTGAAAATCAGTAAAACTTTTAGCACTATAGCAATTTTATCGTAACAGAATGGAGTCTAATATAATTAGATAACGATGAAGAAAACTTTTTGTAGATAATTATGATTTTAATTCTTCTTAAAAATATGGACCTGGTCAATAAGACAAAGTGTTCAACTTATCTCTTTATTTTCTCCAATCACTTAATCCTTTAATACTTGATACCACGTTGGAAAACTAAGATCAAAAGATTTTAAAACAGAAGTCCAGCCCTTTTATATGATCAGTATCAATCTTGAGTGGCTTCCTGCCAGTCAAGAAAAGGTTCTCCTACATAGAAACGCAAGCTAAATTGACGTGATCTGGTCAATAAAAGGACAATTCCAAAATCTAATTATGAAGCTTCAAAACACTTTATGTTCCACAGCTAATTAGTTCTCAGCAGAAAGCACAATAGGAAGATACACAGTTAATACGCAGAGTCTAAGAACAATCTGGAAAACATTAACCCCCATTTAAACAAAAAAAAGGATGAATATTAGATTTTTGCTTTTTCAAAATGTGCTCCATGAAAGAAAGTTGTATTCTATCTTGTAAAAGTGCATTTAAGTGAGTTCAAGGACAAAAATCACTAAATTAAGGACAAAATCATTATTCTCTATGTACATTATACAGAAGTTGTCGTGACTGAAAAGACAGGCAGGGAAGGTGGTGAGAAAGTCTCTGGACTATCAGAGGAAATGCGGGCTCTGTTTCTCCTGCTTCTGGTACTAACTATGCTCGACTTTAGCAAGACCATTTAACCTCTGAACCTTGGTTTCTCGTCTATGAAAATGGGAATTACACTTAATTGTATCTAAGGTATGTGTCACTCAAAATGATTCCAAACACTATAAACCTGAAAAACTGAAATATGCGTTCAGAATTCCTGACACCTCTTTACACATTTTACATGATCAATACGAATTCATCAGTTACTTAACTAAGAGAGACAGCTGAAATTTCTCACCTGAAAGCTCATTCTCATGTAGCAAATTGCGAAGCTTACTGCAAAGCTGGATCATGTTGTCCAGTTGTCTGTTTATCTTCACATCCTGTATCCAAGCTGGGGTACCACACACTGGACATGTGGTTCCGATGCAGTCACTTACACAGTTACTTAAAAAGGATTAAAAATACACAGGTGTAATTACCAACACAATCAGCAGAATCTAAATTCCAAAAAATAAATATAAGCAGTGTTTGAAGCAGAAGTAAATGAAGAAAAGGTTGTTCTAACAATGGGCAATTACAAATATTTTTTAACAGTGTTTTTTAGAGACACACAAAATCTGAAGTTGCTCAGGTTATTTGCAATGAAGAGACTATGTAGCCAGACATTATAAGTCTGTGTAACTTTTTCCTGCAAATAAATCTAAAACTTCTAAAGGGCACAAAGGAAGACATAAAAAACATATTTAAAACTTAATATATGACAGCCATGCATCTCAACCTCCCTATCCTTAACCTTAACACTGTGCTTCTTGAAATACCTACAATTACCGCAGGGAAAGGTTATTTTTTTGTTTTGTTTTTGGACAAGTGTCTAAAAGCTTAGTAGTTTTTGAGAAAAGATCTTTGGTTCTTTCAAGTACTTGTATAACTGTAGATTCAATTAAATTTCCTTGGATTATCTACCCAGGAGTTACAGTCTCATAATTAGAAGGGTTTTCCTAACTATGCAGGTTAAAACCCTTTGCAAATCTGATGAAGACATACACAAGCTCTTGTTAAAAAGCGCGGTTGGGGGGGGTGGGGGTCACGGCCTCCTCTGAAGCCTATCTGTGAATTCTAAAGTAAGAAAACTCTACATCCATTTCTTCCTCAGCCTCACCAGACAGGCTCTAGCAGGGCTGCCGAATGTAATGGTCATAAAAGCCTCATTTCCCCCAAACACTCTACTCCTTTTCTTGTGTCCTACTCATTTCGTGCAGAGGATTCTTACATTATGAGCTCCCTTTAGAAACAGCCTACGGCATTTCTAATCTTTGTATCCCTAGATCCTAGCATGATTTCTGAATCAAAGTAACTCAACAACATTTGTCAAATGAACCTATAAACTATACTGGTGCTGGAGGAGGCCGTCCAGATCAATGGATACAATACATGTAAAATTCCTTCCTTTAAAGGAACTTCTTTGAGTTTGTTTGCTTAGAGTTAAGAACTCTTCACCTAGTACCTGAACGTATAAAGTATGTGAACTGATTCCTCAGAAGACTTAAGTCACATGTTGTGCAGTATTTAATTATTTGAGGAACACTATTGAAAAATAGTCAAATCTACTCATCAAAAACCATTACCACCCTGGCCAGGTAGGTCAGTTGGTTGGAGATAAACCTGATAAACCAAAAATGCAGGTTCAATCCCTGCTGAGGGCACATGCAAGAATCAACCAATGGCACCAGCCATTGTAGTTCGGCTGGTTGGGCGTCATCCTAAAAACCAAAAGGTCCCAAGTTTGATTTCTGTTTGGGGCACATGCCTGGATAGTGAGTTCAGTCCCCAATCAGGGTGTGTGCAGAAGGTAACCCAATCAATGTCTCTCTCTCTCCCATCAGTGTTTCTCTTGCTCCTCCTCCCTCCCTACCCCTCTCTCTAAAATAAAATATAAAGGAAAAAAACTAACTGATAAATGCATCTAAATGGAACAACAAAATCGATGTCTCTCTCCCTCCCTCTAAAAAAACAATCAATACTTAAAAATAAAAGTTATCTCATTTCCAGATGAAGAAAATGAGACCCAGTTAAAGATACCCAGCACCACACCAGTACCCAGACCTGTCTATTTCGTCTATTCTACAATATAATGTCCGTCTCATAATGGTTCTCAAATTTCTTATACACATTAACCCAGCATTCTGGGGAAATGTGACATTCCTCAGCAAATCTGTGTCGCTGGGTGAGCCAGTATTTCCCAAATGACCAAGGTACGATGTCATAAAGTCATGCTTGGATAAAAGAATCATTCCAAGTACAGATTAAACCAATGGAACTTAAAGGAATAAGAAACCCACTGACATGGTTTCAGATTCTGCACTGTTACAAATTTAAGAAACTCTCACTTGCCAAGAAGTGATAGGAGTACCCAAGGAGAATATTCAAATTATCTCATTATACTTTTTCCATAAACAGACATATGTAAGATCAGATTTTCTTCACATTTCAATCAAAACTAGATACACAACAGACTAAACACATAAGCAGATACGAGAATCTACAAAAATGTAAAATAGTGGCATTCCTCTCACTATTTTTTTCTTTGGGTTGTTTTGTAAAAGTTATTTTTACTTAAAAAGTGTTACTTGTGTTAGTATGCAATGGACTTATTATTGTTGTATTTAAATGATTTAGTATTTTTAAAACCTCCATTTTATATGGTAAACACAAACACACACACACACACAAAGGCTCACTGGGGTCCTTAATTTTCAAGAGTATAAAGTGGCCTGAGACCAAAATGTTTCAATCCCCCCGCTATGCCTTAAATAACTTATTTCTTAAAGTGAGTAAGTATGTGTACTACTTTTATAAGGAGTTCGCATGAAGTACCTCGAACCTACACAACACTTTCAATGATATAAAAAAGCTGCGCCTCTCTGACCTTCCCCTACTTGTACGTTTCAGCTGGACTGGGATATATCAAAACAATCTTTTAAACTGCAAGATATTTATGACATTGTTCACCATTTTTACACAACTCCAAATCTGCAAAGAATACAAACAGCTACCTAATTCTTAGCATCAAAGAATCAAAATGAACCAAAACTGTACTGAATTGTTTCTTTCCTACGTTTATGTCATCTAGAGATGACCATTTTCTCTTTTAAGATGTTCTCCTGCCTCTCTTAACCTCTCACTGGCTGTTTTAAGCCTCAGACCCCTTTAGAATCCAACTAAGCATTGTTACGGATCTCTCTCCACCCCCCTCACTAACACCCACACTTCACATATAATTTCATAACAGTCTGTTATGTTCCAGCAGTTTGTCACTAATCTAATATTAGGCACAGTGAGCGCATCAGCTGAAATGATGAAATCTGCTTGCTACAGCGTGGAAACAGGGAGCAGGTATCATTTCATAAGGGGAGGCCTTTTGGAAAACATGACATGTAACTGATGAAGTTGGCCCCCCACAAATTTAACAAAAGTACATTCCAGCTAAAAGAAAGAGCATGTGCAAAAGTCCTGGGGCAGGAAGGAGTCTGCTGTTGCGTGAACTGAAAGGACATGGCTGGAACAGGTGAGCCAGAGGGAAGCACAGTCCAAGAGGCAGGCAGAAACTAGGTCTCGTTCAGGGTCTTGTGGACCTTAGTGCGGAGTTTGGATTTCATTCTAATCACAATAGGTAGCGGCTGAAAGGCCTTAAGGAGGGCAATGGTATGGATGTGATTTACATTTTTAAAAGATCACTGACAAGTATGACAAAAGTGGGGAAGGGAAACAGATATGAACTTATAACAGTAGTCTGTGCAGAGATAATATGATGATGGCTTGGACCAAAGTATAAACAGTAGTAAACAGAGAGAGAAAAGTAAGAAATTCAAGATTTTGGGGTGCAATTGACAGAATGCACAGATGTGGGCTAAGGGAGAAAACAGCAATCAGACATGACTCATGGCTTCTGTCTTGAGCAACTCTGCACCAGCAGTGCACTCACTACTACAAAGATCACTGAGGCAGGGACGGCTTACAGGGATGATCAGCTGGTCTGCTCTCAATATATCAAATCTGAAATCCCTTTCATCATCCAAATGGAGGTACCAGGTAGGTGATAGGTACTGTTCCCTACCTCTTCCTCCTGCCAGAGATTCCCCAGATAACAGAACTGTTCCTAGAAACAAAATTGGGACCCCAAGCATAGCTGCCTTCCACACCACCCCCAGCCCACTTAAGTCACACAGGCAATTGTTTGTTTTCATATGTGCTTAAACTCCATATTGCAGTTTGCTCATGCCAGAGAATTTCAGTCATAACCTGAACTAATTAAAAGATTGATTGAAAGGAGGTTATATTAACCCTGCTCAAAGACAATTAAACTAAGACATTCGGTCCTTAAATTGACTTCTCCTGAATAAGAAACAGGATGAAATGAAAATCTAATGTTCTAGTCTATGAACCACAGCTTTCATACTACTACATGGATATAATTTCACAATAACTGTTGTGGCTTTGATTGTGTCCCCCAAAACATTTTACTTCTATCACCTATGAGTGTGATCTTATTTGAAAACTGACTCTTTGCAGATAGTCATGTTAAAATGCGATCAGCAGGGTGAGATGTAACTGGTATACTTACAAAGAGGGGGAACGTAGAAACGAAGACTGCCATGCACACAAGGGAGAACAAAGGCTGAGACCACATCTAGTGATGTATCCACAAGCCAAGGGATGCCAGAGATTGCCAGAAGCCAGCTTCTGCACCAGAGTGCAGGAAAGACGCATGGAACAAAGTCTCCCTCATGGCCCTCAGAAGAATAAACCCTGCTGACACCTTGCTCTCAGATTTCTAGCCTCCAGGAGGGAGAGACAATAAATTTCTGTTGTTCTAAGCCACCCACTTTTTGATGTTTTGTTATGGCAGCCCTAGGAAACTAATACATTAACTATAATTTGGAAAGTCTACATTCAAAACTAACTGGAAGAAAAAAAAAAGAGACATATCTGAATTATATAATAGATACTGATTTTTCCCCAGTTTAGCAAAGTTGCTTATTAAACTTTATAACTTTGATCAACTCATCCTTTTTAAGCTTTGATTTCCCTATTTGCAAATTAAGACCATTATAAGGGTCAAAATGAGATAATGTATAGTAAGTTACTTTGCAGTCTAAGACAGTTACACAAATATAAGAAATATTACTATCACTATGATTACATGATTGTTACTAGTAAAAAAAAACATTGTTGCTACATATATATCAATATAATATATATTAAGCCATAACTACTCACCTACAGAAGATGTGCTCACATCCTCCTAAACACACAGGCTCTCTCAGAATATTATTGCTGTTTGAAGAAAGGAAAACAGCCAAGACTTAGTCACCAACAGATGAACATTTATACCCAACATTTCCTAAACCCAAGGCCTCATACTACCATATTTCTTTCTATTCTCAAAGCCGAAGATATTAAGGATATATCCATCCTGGTTAAATATTGTATCATAACGTGCCAGCTGAATTCAAATACCAACTACCAAATTCTGTACAAATTGTAACACTTTTTATAATATTATACAGGGAAGTCATAGAAAGCAGTAGCTTTATTCAACCATCTCAAACTTCTTGCAATAGGCAAAACCAAACACAGGCTGCTTCTTACTAGGATACATCTCCACCTAATGATTCAAAATGTGAATCCTAAATCTCAAAACGAGGCTCACAGCTGAATGACCATATAATGTATCTTCCAAGTGACAGCATTTCTGAGAGTGAAGAGGAGTGACAACTGGACAGGAAGCTGGAGCAGGTCTAATCAGGCCTGTCCCAGGAAAATCAGGACATCTGATCACCTTGTAAGAATTCAATGTTCCCACAACAAAACATTGGTTCTGGCTATTGTTAAGTAGCCCCTACTTTTATAGGCACCTTGTCAAAAATACAGCCATTCTTTCAGCTCACAGGAAGTCAACTGTTTTGTTCTTAAGCAAGAACAAACAGGAATCATCAGTCTGACAATCACTCTGCAGACTGAATGAGACCCATAGCGTTGTTGGGAAGTGAGACAGAAACACAATTATTCCCAGCGCTGTCCACTGAAAGGCATGGATATAATTGATAATCCTAGGAAGGTAATGGTACTTACTAATGAACACACACCAAGTCATTATATTCAGAGGGCATAACGCAGCAAGAGCAAACAGAAGATTTTAAAGGCTGAACAGGTTTTTTTGTACTTGGTTTATTACACTAATCCTAGGATCTTTAGGTATTTACACCATTATTATTCACTTACTTCTTTAGACATACCACATTGGTACAGACACCAGCCCACAGTGTCTGCGTCATTACGGATGAAATGAGACATGCACACAGAAAAGGGACAGTATGGCTTTTCTCTCAAGGGGAGCAAGCCAAGACAGGCCTTTATTTCTCTTCTCTGCACATTACTTGATGGTTCTCATTTACTATGCACAGGTTGCTTTAGGTGGTTACCTTTTACGGAAAGCAAAGGAGCTAATGCTGCTAATCACATCACATAAGAGGGATATTCGGAAATGAAAAGGCTAAAGTGGTTGAACCAGTTATACTCATCTTTGGAAGGCTTAGCACAGACTTTAAGAAACTTTGCAGTAAATGTCCTCAATTCAGGGTGAGGGAGTTTTTTAGCAAGAGCAAGACCCAAAGTGGCCTAGGCACATTGCAGGCCTGATTACCCACGGGAGAACCTATTCATGGGTGTGGGTCCTGCGCATCTCCAAGTGGCAGCTGGGCCCACACCACCTAGATCGGTCTCCTACACCACATATCAATAAAAACAATTGTAACATTTCTTATGAGATCAAATGTATCACACTGCACATTTTAACAGACTGAAACTTGAAAGTGAAATTTGGCTTTCAGAAAGAGTGCTAAAAACAGAGTATGCAGCCCTGGACTGTGTGGCTCAGTTGGTTGGAGTGTTGTACCATAAACAAAAAGGTTGTAGGTTCGATTCCCAGTCAGGGCACATACAGAGGTTGCAGGTTTGGTCCCTGGTCAGGGCATGTAATAGAAAGCAACCAATAGATGTTTCTCTCTCACACTGATGTTTCTTTCTCTTTCAAAAAAAAAAAAATAGCAATGAAAAAATGTTATGGGGTAAGAATAAAAAAACTTAAAAAACAAAACAACAGAGTTTGTACCTACAATATTACTCTCAAGCTACCAAATATGGTGCTTACTGACATTATAAAACCCATTACTTTTTAATAACTCACAATATTTGATTTTTCTATCATGCTACATGGAATATGGTGGTAATGACTTGTGAGGTGCCAGCCAGTTTTGTAGTTCTGGCAATTAAGATGATTTCTGGTACGATTGTTAGCATAGGTAATTAGATAATTATTAATAAGGGAGAGAGCAAGGGGAATCAGATATTAAACTTAATAAACTGGGAAGCTGAATCAGATATTAAGACAGCATTCCATTAAGCTTACTTGGATGCTATTGCATTTAGAAACTCGTTCACACACTCCAGGGGACTGCTAGGACAAGGGGATTTAATCAAGAAGGGAATTTAAGCCACAGAGCAGTCAGGACATCTCCCCAAGAGCGCTGCTGGCCTGGCAAGCTGCTATTGCAGGGAGGAGGAGGGGAAATTCCTCTGCTGGCTGGCACATGCGCAGTAGAAACTAGATGACGTAACAGAAAGTGACAGGTGTGACAGCAGTTAAGATGGCGCGTGGGGAGGTGTTTTTTCTTTTGGACCCGGCAGTAAAAATCAAAATGGCAACACAAAGGGGCGGGGCCTAGCCTGGGCAAAAGTAGAAAAGTAACCAGATTGGACAGAGGGCGCGGAACCCAGGAATAATCCAGAAGTTGGGCTGAATAGTCTGAATGACACCTAATCATTACAGAGACCAAGAAAATACAAGGATTAAGGAAAGCTTCGGGGCAGTTGCTGCTAGAGCCTGCCTGACCTCTGCGTCCCCAAGAGCGTATTACTTCCCTTAAACCCAATAAAATCGTGCCACCACCTTTACATTTTTCCACGCCTGTGTCGTTTGAAATTCCTTTCTCTTGGGGCAAAAAAAGAACTCATTTTCACCGGTAACACAATGTGCATGCGGCTTCTATAATTTTTGTTCACTTTGACCTAAAAAACCTAATCCATCTCCCAATCAAGTGTGTTGAACTCTACTTCATCACAAGCTCTGCCTCTGCGACCTCACACCCTCCCATGAGAGTATCCTCTAGCTCTTTGATTCCATCACCCTGAACGAATCCCCGCCTTCAGGTTGCCCATTCAGCTCTTTAGCCTCTTGAAGTCAACAGCCGGCCTAGACCACAGAGTAAACTACAGGGTCGGCCAAAAGGTCTGTATGTTTTTTCCATAAAAAAGACACATTTTTCATTTTCACCAATGACTTTATTGATTTGGGTATTTTGAGTATGTTGGCTATCTCCCACGTGGTATAACACTAACTGTTCTCAACTAATGTATCAATCTGATCACCCTCCAGTTCAGCTGGTCTACCCCTCTGTGAAGCACCACCCCGAGAGCCTGTCCAGCAAGAAATCTCTGGCAGGAAACATCTCAAACCACTTTTGACTGGTTCAATCACAGCACCCTCTCCATACACTGCACATACCTTTTCTTACATTTCAGTTGCATTTTTACCTTTCTTGAAATACTAAAGCACAGAATGCTCAAAATGTTGCGTATTTTCTTCCATCTTCAATGTTTTTAAAATGGCTATGCAAAAATTCACCAAGTTTTTTTTAAAAATGCACACTAATATGACAGCTGTCACAAAACACTCTAACAAAGTCATTTCAAATGAAGCTAAAGACAATTAAGTGCTACTAGAGCCATCTTACCAAAAACACTAAACGAACGTTTTGGCCAACCCAATACTCCACGGGCATCTTTACCACTACCACCCTACTTCCTTGAACACTCGGGTATGCAAATCTGTGATGCTACACAGGCCCCACAGTCCACTCCCTCCTCACGGACTCTCAGGCTATGTATGACTAATGATCAGAAACAGACAGAATGAAGCAAATATATCTCCACAAATTTATATGGTAGCTTCTTTACCTTTGTACCTCTATCAAAGTGATGTATTTGATCTTCTGTGAGTAAACAAACAAATGGATAGCTATTCAAAAAAATCTCCATGCTCCTAAATCTGTTAACCTAACTGGAGCCAAATGGTATGAGCTTTTCACCACCTAGACTCATTTCTACCTCTTCATCCATAATTTTACCCCTTCTTCCAGATACAGATGAAAAAGATCTCCTTTTAGTCATTTTCCTTCTTAAAATGAGCTGTCCTATTTGTCCCTAGAGCACATAATATCTCTGGCTCCTAAAGCATTCTATTCCCATTATAGTCTCCTTTTCCCATCTGCACCTAAACATGCACAGATAATCCCTCCATCAACCCAAGAAAAAATGTTTTTGATCATGCTTCTTGAGTAGCTTGAAGCTTCTCTACCTTCTGCCCCAGCTCTCTGCTTCCTTGAACAGATAATTCTTTAAAAGGGGCTCTTACCCGCTAAGTTCCTCTCCTTACCTTGCTAGCCCTAGCTGCCCACTGCTGAAACCACTCTCCAAAGCATTTCTGACCCTCATTGTCCATCATCTCTGTAAAAAAAACATTTACATCCCTTTCTTTCCTGAAACCTTTCCTTCCACTGAGTTTTAATTTTCTTATTTATCTGCCTATTTTAGCACTTCTCAAACTACTTCTTTTCCTATCTATCAATGTCAGCCTACCCCCAGGATGCAGTCCACAGCATTTTGGCTTTCTCTGACATTTGACTCAGCGCATTAATTCTTCTGTTTCTAAACTTAAATTTCATTCCTACGATGACTGTGGACCACCAATCTATATAGCTTATACCCTCCACCCTAACAATAAAATGCTACAGTGTAATTAGCAATAAATCTGAATGTCTGAAAAACTGATCAGTTGCACCTATTATTCTAGAGTACAATGAACCTCAACATATTTTTTTGTTGCTGTTAAAAGGTGGGAAAAGACATTGGGAGAATGACTGAAAAGTACTTGACTGTGTAGTGGGGGAAGGAGCAGGGAGAAGTGTTATAGCCAACGCTGGAGAAGATACAGCCATCTTCAAAGGAATGTTGATGAAAGAGCTTGAGGGGAACCAGTTTTGCCACCCCGAAATATGCCTCTTGGGATATTGATTTTAAGCTGGTTATTAAGAAACAAAAGACTCAGTACCTCTGACCCTCCTCCTCACCTGCCTAAAGGAATTCAGATAGAAAAACCTGCTTCAAGAAAGTAAGCATCACCTTAGCATCATAATATAAATTAAATGTGGCAGACAGAGAGAAATCCTGCAGAGCCTCTTTTTTATTTAACTTCCTCCTGTTTCCCATTTTTTCTGGGTGGTCCAGAAAGAATTTGTTTACATGTTTGCTCTTTCTCATCTACCTGTGAATTGCCTACTTCCCCTTGGAAGTCCCAGGCTAGTGTGTATTTGATCTGCCCGATTCCCCATTTTTTTTGTTTGTTTGTTTGTTTTTTCAATCTCAAAACAGACTGCAGTACTCCAAACAAGATTATCTTGACTTTCGTTTTCTCTGAGCTTCCTCAACACACTGTTACCTACCTAGCATGGTGTGCTACATGAACAGCAGGATTTCAATAAAGTGGAAGAACCAAATGGAAGACTATACACAAAAATGCATATATGGGGTGGGCAAAAGTAGGTTGACAGTTGTTCATAAGGAAAAGGACATGCAAGTTATCCTTACAACAGCTTTATTGACTCAAAAGAACTCGTGCCTGTAAACCTACTTTTGCCCATCCTTGTATATTAACAATTCTATTTGATCCTTCACCTGTTTTTTGCTTGATATACATATATATTAGAAAGAAAGAAATCCAGAAAAATAAGAAAAGGCATTTGCATGGTAACAGGATTTCTGGACCTTGAAAATTCCATCTGCAGTCATACCTCTGTTACTTTACATGTAGTTGGTTTAGAAAGATAGTGAAGTGAGAGGATTACAACTTAGGGATGAACTAATAGTAAAAATAAACAATTTTTTTTCAAAGGTCCTATTAGATATAAAATTTTCTTTGCAAAGAAAAACAGGAAAGTCAATTCAGTTGCAATTACAAGGCAGACTCATTTCTTAACTGAACGGCTCCCTAAGCTTCCATAAAACATCAACTGCTATTTAATACTGGGCCAGATAGCTACAACAGTGCTCTTATATTTTAGAAAATCTCCAAGGTATTTTTAATGTGGAACAACATATTTAACACCAAAATGAACAGGTTCTCCAAGCCACTTAAACAATTTTCTGTGTTTATGTTTACAAGAATAAACACCATTATTAACAGGAAAGGTGCACTGATAATGACATGGAAGCATCCTATTCTGTACAGTTACAATATGCCACATTCAAGCAAATCACATGGAGAAAATAAGGAAACATGCCTAATTGTTCAACGTCAATAACTACTAAATAAATCAATGTGTCAAATATCCCAAAAGTCAAAGAGACAAGAGAATTCTCTCTGTTAATGACTAATTGTAATAGGATCTACCACATGAGACAGATACATAAGTTACAGAGAATATTATGTATACCCAAGCTCAAATAGTTTTGGTTACTCTGTTTTCTATTCCCTTTTCTTCCAAGCAAAACAGTACGATAAGTAACTGCTGGACTTCACCCACAGCACCTAATGTCCAAATGTCGAGCTTCAAGGCTCAGACCTAGGTATCTGTCTTTACACTCTCTTCCCTGCCCACTTCCAATAGAATGCCATCAATTACCATCTATATGCAGATGAGGCATCAATCAAAGAATCCGAAAATAAAGTAAATAAATCCCACAATTTGAAGGGCTATATGATACTAAACACCACTGATGTGTGCCCTTTATGTATGTTAAACGTCAATAAAAAAATTTAAACAGCATTCAGTGGACCTAATAATTCTGGAATCTGTGAACTGGAGGGAGCCTCAAAAATCAATTCACCCACTCTCCTCATTTCATAGATAAGGACACTAAGTCTCAGGAAGGCTACATGAAATGCTCTCCTTGGAAGACGCAACAGGCATACCTCTGAGATGTTGCAGGTTTGGTTCCAGACCACCTCAATAAACTGAGTATCACAATAAAGCGAGTCATGATCTTTCGCTGATGTTGTGGGGATGGGGGGGGGGGTGGGTCTTGTCTTGCCTTCAATTTGTAAAATAAATGCAACATCTGTGAAGCGAAGTTGTGCCTGCATCTGACCCAACTGAATAGTCCAGTTAGGCTACTAATCACTCTGTGATTTGACCCTGCCTTAATTCTCTTCCCATATGACTCACTTCATTTTTATTCTACAATACTTTTTAGCATATTATTTGCTAATAATCCCCCACTCGACTCCGTTTATAAAAATCTACCCAAGAACCAATTCAAAAGCCCAGGAAGCTTTCCTCCACTGTCTCTATCCAAGTACTCTTCTCGGCATCCCCTTGGCCTCCATCATAACTTACCCTAAACTGTGTAAACATCTTGTCCCTTCGTATTATTAAGCATATGCTCCTGAAGAGTAGAAAATGTCTCACCTCATTAATACAGTGCTTCAGTGATTGCTTCTTGCCCTAATCAATAACCAGCACCAGAGCAAACCGAAAGGAGTAATCACCTCACTTAAGGATTAGGAGCCTACAGAAATGCCTCCCAACAATGGGAACTCCTGAAAAGGCAGAAGCTGACCGCTGGAGGCAGGAAATCTATCCCTTATTCTACACATTCCTAGAGCACTTAGAACCTAGTAGGTATTATTCTAAGTACCTCATAGATATTGAGGCATTTAATTCCCACAACCACCTTATGCAGTACCAACTATTAATTCATTCTGGAGATGATGAAAAAGAAGCAAACAAAGAACTAATTTGTCTGACATCACTAAGGATTTGAAGCCAAGGTCCAAAACCCATGCTCTTAACAACTAAGCTGTGCTGCCTCAAAACCTGATCACCTAGTAAATGACAAGAGATAATTCAGAAAAATAAAATCACGTATCCTGAAAATTGCAAGATTACTTTTTGACTTTCTACTAAAAGTTGATTTAAAAGGTGCTGGAACTCCAAGTTAAAATTATCGTAAGTGCCAACCCATCCCACCAATAAATGTCAAGGCACCTATTTTAATTCATAAAACAGTATCATAGGACACCTGAGCTTTTGCACGGCAGCTCCTATTATCATCTCCTGCTTCCTTTAGGAACATATTACTCCGCTTTCTGCCAGCCTCTCAAATGATACAGACTTCCTGTCTCATTTTTCCAAATCTCTAGCTTCTTCTGTCTGGTTGTGAGGCTTGGACTTAACACAAATGTCATATCTGAACAATTTAATCAGCTTCACCTTGGAGTCATACTTATACTAAAGGTCCAGAAAGAAAGCCCTGTAATGTAGCCAATCTACCCTCACCAGCGAATGATACTTGCTGCAAGCTGAATGTGAGGGCAATGGAGTAATCACTAGCCCACGGGCAGAGCTTTGAAACTCTGTAAAAGGACACGCTGACATGCAATTTTTAATGATTGCTGGGTAGCAAAAGTAAGATGCAGACCATCTTGAGTTGCTCCTTTTGAGTAAATGATGTCATGCAGCTACTAGGCAAAGGCATAGGTGAAAAGAATGTGTTTTTCCCCTATGGGTAAGAAGCAACTGATCAGGTTTTATTCCCTAGAGGCAATGCCAAGCATGCAGAGATACCAAGGGAAGAACACAAAATCATTTCTTAATATCAAACCCAAAAACTATTTTTAAACTTATCTGTTAAAACAGAGTTTGACAAAATATCGCCTAAGTGCCAAATCAAGCCAGTAGGCTGTTTTCGTACAGCCCTTGAGCTAAAAATGTTTTATGTTTTTTATGTTCTTTAGAGTTGTAAAAAACAAAAGAATGAGAGACTGTTTGTTGCCAGCAAAACCTTAACATATCTACTATATGACCCTTTACAGAAAAAGTTTGAAGAGTCCCATGTTAAAATATGCATTCAAAGAAACTGTTGAGATTTAGTCAATCCATCAGTGGTTCACATATTAACTTTTTTTTTTTTAAATCACTGGAGTTCAGCATCATTCTCCAATCAAGGGATGAGTTGTACTGAAAGTCCAGACCTAGCTATTGACGTGTACTTTCAGTCCTGCAGTTCTTATTGTCTACTCACTTCTGTTGAAAACTGGAAAGATATTTGGTAGGGAATAAAAAGTGAAACTGGCTTTATTAGATTTCAGGACAACCTATAGATTATTCATATAAATCACCTCTCTCGTTCCCCCAAACCAGTCGGCAAGCAGACTATGCTTTAAGACACCTATTACTTATCACTTATTCTCTGACAACCACCACACTTAACACTTTACACGTGTAATTTCATTTAGGTGCTTCCCTCTCATAGAACTGTACCTTAATAAAGGTTGGAGTTATTTTCCCACTTTGTTCACTAATGAATACCAAATGCCTGGAACATGCCTGGCCCTTTGTAGGTGCTCAGTAACTTTTTAAAAACTTATTATTAATGAGCACTACCATCACTCAGATGGGAAACAGGCACAGAGAGGATGAATGACTTGGGCCTTTCAACAGTGTCAAAACTGGAACCTGAAATCAGGCAGCCTGACTGTACGGTCCAAGCACCATGCTGCTGCCCTAGTGCCATCCATACAGAAATGTCCCACCTGAATGTCCAACTTCTCTCAAACTGACAATTCGGGTATGACTAAAATTGTTCCTTTTATAGCAACCAGCAGAGGCCAGCTCTAAACTTCTTATTCTCAGATGGATAACCCCTGTGCGAGGGGAAAACACATACAACTCAGAAGGTCTTCATACACTCACTGCAGCAGAAGTGCCACTTTTTCAAGGAGGGCAACCATGTCATACTTGTCACAGGTCTTAAAGTTTTCGTAAAACAAAATGTAAGTGCAAAACTCAGTGACAATTAAGTGCTTTCCATGTTTAAACAAAAAGCTGCTACGTTATTTATATTTTATGTACAACTATGTTCCGCAAGTTGGAATTCAGAGGCAAAAATAAAATAAAATCTGAAAAGGAAATAGGGTCGGGACAACTACAAAGAGAGAAAACCTGCCACAGCAACACTGATGCCAAAAATCTGGGCTGTGCACACAGCAGGTGCTCAATAAATGCTTCTGGAAGAAATGAAAAGTGAAACAAGCCCTTCTTGGGTTTTATAAGCCTTCCTGGCTTCTACACCAGGAAGACCTACTGGGAAAGGAGAAAGGAGCATCAGTCATGAAAATGATATCTTCAGATGGAATGAAAACGTTGGACTAAGAGGACTCACATGGTGTAACAGCATGAAGGAAAATAAAAAGCACAAAAGGATAGTAAGTAGCATCTCTAAGAGCTGGAACCCCAAGCCAGTCTTTTGACCAAATCAAGGAAATTTGAAATTGAATGAGAAATAGAATGTCAGTATTCATCACAGGGCCATCTTCAACCTACCTTCAGCAAGGGTCCCCAAAACTCCCTCCCTCCCTGCCCACCCCCCAGAAAAGCTGCTGTGGAGAAAAGGTCAAAGAGGCCAGCTCTGCAAAGAGTGACAGCAGCTTCAAACTTAGCGCCAGACTCTGGAATTAGCTCGTCAGGAAGATCCTGCCAAAAGCGACGCCTTAGCCCCACCCTATCCCCACCCAAGCCCCGCAGATTCAAACTCTGGAGGCGGGGCCGGGGAGTCGCATTTCTAACTACAGCTTCAGGCGACTCTTTAGCCCGCTCAAGTTCGAGAACTACCTTCTTTGTTGGGTTTGTTGTCAAAAAGAAAATAAATAAAAAAGGCCAGAAGGCCACCCAGAAATGTGAACGGGAGCCAGGGAGTGTAACTCACACCAGTTGCCTAGGCAGGTACTAACTCCGCTCGTCTGCCCGCGGACGCGAACGGAAGTAGAAAACCAAACGAAGGTTTGGAAAGGTTCACCCGCCCCCCCGCCCCCCGCGCCAACACTGGGGAGACCCCAGCCCCGCCGTCGCCCTCGCGGCAGCCCCCTCGAGGACCCGTCCTTACCAACGCGAGCAGCGCAGCAGCTTCTCCAGCCGGTCGAGTGCGGCGCGGCTGTGGGCCCAGTCCCCGCCAGCCGCCGGCTCCATGGTGGGCGCGGGGTGAGGCTGGTTCCCGGAGCGGACCCTCAGTTGCCGGTTCTCCGGCATCGCCCTGCCTTCGCAGGAAAACCTCCTCCGACAGTGAGAAGCAGAGCGGACCTGGACAACGACCGAGACGCCACTGGCCTGTGACCCCGACCCCTGACACCAGCGATTCCCGCGTCCGAACCCGCAGGACGCCGGGGGCGGGGCGCGCGGTGTGGGCGGGGCAGGGGCAGGAAACCCGCCACATTCTAGGCGCGCGGGACCGGAGGGGCGGGGCCGCGGCTGCATATCCCAAGGCTCGGTGGGCGGGGCCTCTGGGACCGGAAAGGGGGCGGGCTCAGGAGACACCCTCGTTTTCCGGGAGGGATAAAGGCAAAAATAAGTAAATGAATAAAACTGAGAAAATGAAAAAGCCGTTGCTTTCCCGCATTCCTGGAACAGTGTTGACACCCTCACCTGAACTTCACCGATGAAAAATTACAAACTGAGAAACGTTTAGCTGAACATTACCTATCAGGAATGCTGTTTCAACTAGTTGAGCTTAGAAAAGTTTTGCTCGTAACGCTGAAAGTGCCACTCTCTTTACTCCTAAGAAAGTAACCTTCTTCTCCACCTTCCCCCAGCTTTTTGTCTGTTAGAGAATGCGTCTACCCTCGAGGATCTTTCACTGATAACCATAATTTACAGATAACATCTAATGAGTTCCCCCTCACCTTTCACATCCAATTCATTGCCAAAGTCCTTGCAATTCCACCCCCGCCCTTAACTTACTGTCAAATCTACCACTTCTCTCATTCTTCACTCTACAACAGGCCCAATTGTATCATCCTCACCTGGCCTGTTCCCATAGCCTATCTGTGTCCACACGAGTCCCCTTCAAGCTTCAGGCTACACTGTAACCTTCTAAAACATTTGCAAATAAATACTTGGTTCATAGAAGCAGAATAAGTCAAAGTAAATAAAATCTTACAGGGTATTTTGACTGACCTATGATAACACCTTAAACTAACCCCCCCAAAAATTTTTAACTCATATGTAGCCAAGAAGTTAATCCTTGATTATGAACCTTGTTAAACCATTGTCTTGCAGAGCCTCAGTGAAGTCACACTCTAGAAAACGTAAAATGTTAAACTTGGAAACATGCCATGATGCTTAATGGTGTAAATTGGAGATGTCAAGAGCCAGACAGTCCCACTTCTAATCCCGTTTCCTCCACTAGATAATTGTGTGATTTCAAGGTTGATGCTTGGCTTTAATAGAGATGTATATGATTTTTTGAACCAACTCTTCCTCTCAGTCAGGTATCCTGAATTTGTAAAGCCATTTCTTTTTCCCATGAACATACATATGTGCGGGTAAAAGATGGACAAACTATTCAGAATGAAGCACAGCGAGAATGTATAAAATTCTGGCACTCTGGTCCAAGAAAAACGCCCCCCAGGGAAATCCAGTCCAGCTACAGGGTCTTGGTTAAGCATTGGCTTATGGCATTTGCGATATCCTCTCTCCACTTTAAAAAGGGCTTAATGGTATTTATTTCCCTTTCCTTTCCTTGCAAGGACCTTCCATGTACATAAAAGTTTAGCTTTTTTGCTCCATTTCACTCCTCGTATATTCTCTTCTTCCAATTAAGCAGTATTGCTCAATACTTTAGACTCTTTCAAAATTATTCATTCCACCCCAGTGTAAACACTCCAGTCCTCAGGGAATTCTGAAGCAGACAAATTGACTTGCTTTAGCCTGTTTACACATCCTTCTCTCTCCAATCCCTCTACCTCATTGCTTTGATTGCAATACTCCAAAGCATCTCTGGCCTGCATCTCTTTCCTGATCTTCAGGCTCAATGCAATGGTTTGTTGAAAACGGTCTAAATGCTAATTTTTTGTTTTCTGTTGTGTTGTACAAAGTAGTAAATCTTCCTCATATTCACTTGGATAAACATGTATAACAAGCAAAATGGAACACACATAATACGCAGGCTCTCCTCCCATGGAATGCGAAGTTCTCTCACAAATTCAACACGTTCACTAATTCTCCTCCTCTGGCATTTAATTATGGTGTAATACAGTGGAATTGGCCACTTTGACTCTTTTAAGTACATTCTCTTTGTCAGATACAAATTTTCTTTGCAAGAACCTCTTGCAAGAAACCAAGAGTTCCTCACCACGCACCCCCCACAAAAAAGTTCAGCTTGAGAATAATTGACAAAGATCAATCAAATGTAAATGATGGAGTGGAACAAACTCCACAGCATCTAGGAATGTGATGTCTGCTCTCCATGTGGGACAGAACTAGCCATTCTATGTGGAAATGCCATTAACCAAAGGTACAGTCATAAGTTCTGTGTTGTTTTTTCTGGACTCCAGTGTGACATAACAAGTAAGTGTGCAGAGCTCTGGAGGTGAGCACAGCTGGGTTCCAAAGTAAGCCCTGCCATTTCCTAGGGTTGTGCCCACAGGCCCATTGTTTAACCAGTCATGGGATCTCGTCCCATCTTTTGTAAATTTAGGATTAATGTATACAACCTCATACTTGTAGGGTTGCTGTGAAAGCAACAACAGATTATGAAACTGTTCTAAACCAAATAGTGCAGCACAACCTGTGGAAATCTCTTCACAATGGACTTTACTGAACTCTAATGCATATATTAAAGCTTAACTCACAATAAACATTCAATACATTTTTCCATCTTTAGTATTGGTTTTGGCACTGACTTACACTAAACCAGTTAGATTCGCTTTAAAATGCTTTTGTGAATAAGCACGTGCTCTGAGCAAGAAGGACCTCTTACTCTGTGACTACTGGAGCAAAGATGCTTGCTGTAGCCATGTCTTTGCAAGTATGAGGCAATAACTCCAAGGAAGCTTGAATCCTGTTTAACGATCATAATCTGTTTTAGCATCATCTCAAATAAAGTATCCACTGGACTCCTAACACCATCTTTGGCATGATTTTAGGACCTGATAATGAAAGTCTTTACAGTTTTTGTTCAATTAACTTGGAGAGCTTTTATTTACATTTTGTTCCTCCTTTAAGAGACAAAAAAACCCCTCAGCAATTAAAAACAGTGATTTTGTCCTGTCTTTGTCCCATAGAAGGATAGACAGCTTCTATGAAGCAAACAAAATGGTAGAACCAAAACTAACAGAATGCAGCACCCACGGATGCCCTAGTGATTAATGTGAATCCCTCCTTGGTGGTGCCGGTTGTACATGCATGTATTGGCGAAGTTATCAGCTGTGATGGACTGTACTGAAATGTTTTAACAGGCTGCAGTCTCTTTAACTTGCACATATAGAGATAGTCTCAATGTCATGAAGACCTTGGCATTTACTGAAAAACTACCGAAGTTCCAGAAGGAAGCATCTGGATCTTTTGAGAAAGTTTTTGAAAGGATGTTGACTCGATAACTAAGGATGTGGGTACCTGCCAAATTTCTGTCACAGGACCGAAAGTAACCAGTCTAAGGATAATAGTTACATTAATTTGTCCTTGCAGCAATGGCTTTAAAGGTTTTGGTATCTTCTGTATTTCCTGATCATTCATCACATTCAGTCTGACACAGATATTTCGCTGGCCATTGTTTTTGTTCAATAGACTTCAGAGTTCAACCCATTCCGGTGCCTTTTATGGCTTGCTATTTTTAAGAAGACACCTCTGTAGAAACCCCCTTTTTCTGTACAGTGTAATTACTGAAGCACATAAAGTGGTTATAGCAGGAATTTATCACTTTCAGGTGGAAATACTCTGAGCCAAATAAAAGATAGAGTAGGAATGCCAGAGGCAATTTATAACAGGCTCACTGACATTTTATGTTGAGAAGTTCTACCACTGAATAAGCATCAAGTCATAAATCTCTGTAAACGTGATTAAAGCAAGTGCGTTATTCTTTGAGGGGACACTGTAATAAAAGAATGCCGTGATGCAAAGCAGGAAAATTCTGTTAACAAAAATCACCAAAAACAGCTGTCAGTAAAATTTACAAACAGCTTGCTTAAAATTCTGTTGAATTCCAGCAGCTGTTTGTTTGCACATAAAATGTTCATTTAGGAAATGAGCATTGGCCCTAGTTTGAGTTCCATTGTGTTTCAAAATTCTGTAATCATTTTAATCAAAATTTGTGCCATAAATTTAAATTTGTTTCAAAGGGCAAGTGAGAGGTAACCAGTCTGCAGTAATACACAGCATAGTGACATCTCAGTGAAGGATGGAGCAAATATTTAAGGTGGTCCCGTAAGATTATAATGGAGCTGAATCATTCCCATTGACTAATACCATTAGTCAATGACTATGGTAATGTCACAGTGTGACACATTACTAGCATGTTGGCGGTGATGGTGGTGTAAAATCTGCGTTGCCAATCGTATAAAAGTGTGGCGCGTGCAATGATGTGCAATACAGGATACTTGATAATGATGATAAACTATGTTATTGATTTATGTATTTACTATACTGTCGTTTTTATCATTCTTTGTTATCATTATTTTAGAGTGTGCTCTTTCTACACATTAAAAAATGTGTTGTAGCCTTGGCTGAGTAGCTCAGTTGGTTAAAGCATTATCCTGATACACCAAGGTCATGGGTTTGATTCCTGGTCAGGGCACCTACAAGAAGCAGCCAATAAATGTATATAAACGTGCAACAACAAATAGATGTTTCTCTCTTTCTCTAAAATAAATAAATTTTAAAAAAAGAAAGAGAAATGTTCTGTGAAACAGTGTGCTGTATTATGCTGGCAACAGTCTCATACATCTTGTGTTTACTCCATCTCTTAATTACATCATTTTATTTTGTGCTTGATTCAATTTCGCGTTGTTTTATAAATCTAGTGTAGCCTAAATATGCAGTGTTCAGAAAGGCTACAATAGTGGACAGTAATGCCCGAGGCCTTCACATTCACTCACCACTCACTCACTGACTCACCTGGAGCAACTTTCAGTCCTACAAGCTCCATTTGTGGTAAGTCCTATACAGGTGTATCATTTTTTATCTTTTATACCATATTTTTACTGTACCATTTCCATATTTATAGATGTTCAGATATACAGATGCTTACCACAGTGATACAATTGGCTACACTATTCAGCGGAGCAACATGCTGTGTTGATTTGTGGTCTGGGAGCAACAGGCTGCATCAGGCAGCCCAGGTGTGCAGTAGGCTATACCGTCCAAGTTCGTGTGAGTAGGTGCAGTCTATGCAAGAGTCTATGAAATTGCCTAATGAAGCATTTCTCAGGATGTGTTCCCACCGTGAAGCAGTTCGTGATGGTGTTTAATATGCCGTATACATCATATGTGTTCAATTAATAGGGGAATCAATAGGAAAAATATATTCCATTGGTTTTAAATTTCCAGGAAACAGTTTATAATCCATATTTGTCAAAATTCTTAATCAAAAATGGTACAGAAGAGGAAAATGGGCTTTCTCTTGTTTAATAACTATCCCAAGGACACCCAGCTTATAAGTGCAGAGCAAAGAAATAGATCCACTTCTGCCTGAGTTCAAAACCCAAGTTTTAAGCACCTATGTCAGCTAGATTTAAGCAAATTCAACTTCAAAGGACAGTGTTTAAGGCCAAATCAGTTGAAATACCAGAGAGCAGAGCAATTTTCAGCACAATTATGAATGGTAAGATTTCAGAAGAGGTTTAAGTTAAGGTCTCGCCCCTCAGAGAAGTTTCTGTCTCATAACAGACAAGACTAACGCCAGAAACAATATAAATAATACAAAGCACATTGTAATCAAGTGTTCAATTGTGTCTTGCATGTGTAAGTATCACAAAGGGCAGGAGGGGAAATGCTTTAAACTGCAAAATAAAGAACAGACTGATCATGGATATCCTCGTGGAAGTCAGAGAAGTTGAAAGGGAGTAGGAAGATTACTTCAGATGGGCACAATCATATGAACAGAGAGACACGGTGTGACTAGAACAAAGACATTGAATTGAAGATATTAGATATTAGATTGAAATTACAGCTTTTATAGGTAAAAAATGATGGCTGGATAACAGCAGTTTCATCTGACTCAACCTGACACATATTAGACAGTTATGGTTCTAGAGAGTGCAGAGCTGAATACATTAAAGAACTCCTAGAATTTGGGGAAGAGTCAGCGAAAAGTCACTTTCTGAGAGGAAAGTTAGCAGAAATCAACAAATGATGGCTGAAATGATTATCTGCTTGTTTATGTAACCTAAGAGAAATTTGGAAATGTGTTGCTTAAATATTCAAAGGAAAACCCCAGATGAATCAAAACAAAGTAAATTAAAGGACTGAAGTATGTTATTAAACTTGCCCTTTTCAGGGTAATTTGAGCCCAAGCACAAAAAGTGAGTCACATTATTAATAGTAACAACACATTTATATAGTTTTGGCATCTACCAATGGTATGTGGTAGGTGGCTTGTACAGGCTCACAAGAACCAATATTAAATTTGTAGGAATTTTACTAGCTGGTTGTTAAACATAGTCATTATTAGAAACCATATTATTCTGCTCTGGCTGGCGTAGCTTAGTAGATTGAGCGCAGGCTGCGAACCAAAGCATTGCAGGTTCGATTCCCAATCAGGGCACATGCCTGGATTGCAGGCCACAGCCTCCAGCGACTGCACATTGATGTTTCTCTCTCTCTCTCTCTCTCTCTCTCTCTTTCTCCCTCCCTTCCCCCTCTAAAAATGAAATAAATAAAATCTTAAAAAAAAAACCATATTATTCAAACCTAGAATTAAATTAATTAATTCTTAAAGCAAAGTTAATTAATATTTAAAACTCATAAATTCCTAAATATTTTACTACATTTTCTTATCTATCTTCACCATGTTTTTTTGTGTGTGTATATATATATATACACACACACACAGATACATATATGTATTTTTTAATGTGGTGGAAATGCTGTAGCATACACTGGTGTACTCTTAAACATTTCTTTCCAGCTCCATGTTCCATAACATTACCCAAGTAGCTCGAAATCAGCATGTAGGAATACTTACACAATGGATATTAGCCAAAGCTACCAGTTAAGGATCCATATGTTGTTTTCTTGGCTGTTGTTTTCTAGACTTAGATGAAGATGTTAATAATACAGAACGACATGTCATATCTGTAGCTCTTATATTGTGAGTAGGCACAAAAAGGTGATGATTTATTCTCCCAGTATTCAAAACTAATTCAGCAAATAATTCATTCATGTGATTAACAGATAATTTTCACTTTTGTCTTACTCAATAACATGAATATCAGTCAGCATATGTTGGAATCACACTCAGAAAGCCAGTTGCTCAACATTTACCAGCCCATCAGTGCATCCACGCATTGCGTCAGATAGGGGTCTCCCCCCACAGCCCCACTGTGGAATTAACTCTTCAGGCTGTATTTCGCATTTCCTCACAATCGCAATACTTGGCAGCCTCTGATGGGAGCCCCACAGTGATGCCTGCTGCCCAGGCTCAGCAGCCTGGCAAAGCCCAAACTCCTGAGATCTGCAGTCGCTCTGGGCCCTGCAACACCGCCCATCCAAAAGCGTCCACAGCTGCTGCCTATGGAAAGTACTCCGTGTCAACACTGCTCTACTCACACAAGAACTCCTTTCCCCTAGTTTTGCACCTACTCAACTAATCGGGCGCCTTCAGTATCTCTCAGAAATGATGTATTAAATTGGCTCCTTTGATTTTGTTGGGATTTTTATATTCACATCACAGGTCCATGAGGAGCTGGTTAGGAGAAACTCTCCCTACCCTACTTTACCTTCTTTATGTTTTTCTAGCAGGTATCACTAGCTAAACATTTTATGTTTAACTTATTCATGTAATTTATTAGATGTATTTATGTAATGCATGCTCCAAGAGAGCAAAGATTTTTGTTGTTCACTGCTATGTCTTCAACACACAGAATAACACCAGAGATGTAATAGATATTCACATAAATGAATGAATGAGTGAATGAATGAATGAATAAAAAATGACAGACATATTGTAGTCAGAATCGCTTTTGATGCTGGGGACATTGTTTCTGGACTAAACTTGCTCTACATTCTCTTTACTTAGGGTAAGTCACTTTCCCAGAGACTTGGAAATCATTTGCACCTTATAAATTCTCTAGGATTAAATCCTTTCCTTGGTGGGTGCTGCTTAGATTTCCCTCCCCACCCCACCTGCCAAAGCCATGTTAACTGAGTATATAGGTGATGATATTTCATGTCTGAACAGGTAGGTCTCTTTCGTGCAAGTGAGGTAGCTGCACATGTTATTGCGTACTGCTCAGAACTAGAGCACATTATTACGTGGTCGAAAAATAAAAAAATAAAAGGTAGGGTGGGGCTGGCAGTCCAGAACCTTGAACTGATTGGGAAAGTGTGAAACTGTTAGCAAGGACGGTAAGGGCTCAGACTGATGCAAGTGTGGTTTGAAGTCTAATGTTTTGTTGTGCCTCAGCAGGGCTGGGTAAGAGAAGCTTCTGTTTTTGTTTTGTTTTCATATCAGACACTTCCTGCCCCCAAGGGGAAACATGTTTGCTACCAGAAAAAAAAAAGGTGGGTAAAGGCTGTCCTGCTAGAAAGTTTGGCAGGTTTACACTGCCTCCCTCTCAAACTGTCCAAACAGCCCACGAAACATTGGATTATCCCCTCAGAGGCAAAAAACGACAGTCCTTGTGGGTAAAATATATCATCTGAAATTGTTGCTGATCGTATTATCTTCTCAATAGAGTTCTATTTTCACATTCAGTGGCTTGGTGTCAAAGATGTTCACTTCTTTCTGGTTATTGCTTCAGGTGAATGTGGATGCTGGGATAGCAGTAATTACTAAAACTTAGAAAGAACAGAAAAAGGAAAATACCCTTTGTTTTCTAGCTATTTTTAATGGCGAAGAGTATTTAAAACTAAAAGGAGAAATACACTTCATTTTTATTGAATTTATTGGGGTGACATTGGTTAATAAAATTACATAGGTTTCAGGGGACAATTCTATAATGCATCATCTGTATACTGTATTATGTGTTCACCACCCAAGTCAAGTCTCCTTTCATCACCATTTATGAGAAATACACCTAAATATATACATATTTTTAAAAGGATTCATTAGCATTTTGGGAAGGGATAAAGGAGGTGGAAAGTGGAAATCAGGAGGGTGGGATAACTATTAATAATAAATGGGCAAAAGCAACAAACAAACAACCCCCCCAAAACAGAGGGCAGTACTCTTGGAGCTATAAGGTTTAATGTTCAAGCCCTGGATCACCCATTTGCTAGTTTTTTGACCCTCATTGAGCCATTAATGTGTCATTCCTGTTATTCTCAGGTAGCAAGGGGTTCTTGAGTGCTTAACATACCAGTCACTATTATAGGTGCTGGAAGTACAAGGGTGACTAAGGCCAAACAAACCTTTCCTCACAGACTTCACAATCTGTGCTTCCCTTCTATTAAATCTAAAATGGGGAAATAATCGTTGGCTTCTCATGGTATTTCTGTGAGAAACAAGTGAGAATGCCTTAAGTAAATGCAGTTTGCAAACCATGTATGTGAAAGATTATTATTACACTTCTCTTTGTCTAAATTCAAAGTAAGAGGAACTCGGTCAACCCCACGTTTGTTAAAATTAAAACAAAATTATTAACCTCCATTGTCTCTGCACAATTGCTTCTGTAGAGGAAAATACCTCCTATAAAACAACCTTTCAAGGTTTTGTGCAACTCCCATTACGATCAATAGACAATGTGGCTCCATTTGAAATTTCTCCGCTACATTTCATTTCCAAGTAGGAATTAAATTTCCTTTCTTGAATTATAGGGTGCCAGAATAAAGGTTTGACGTGTTGGGCGAGAATCACAAAATCTAACTCTTTCTCTCTCTCAGTACCTGAACCAAGACCGGCCCCCCGCCAAAAAAATCCTCTGTAATTTAAATAGTGATATCCTGAGACTTAAGGTAATTTTTTTATTATACAACACAGTAAAAAGAAAATCCGTACCTAAAGATAATTTTTAAAAATACTGAATTATAATCACTATTTCATCTGCTCACTCAGAGAATAACTTTAATATCAAATCAAACAGAACCATGGCCCTATATGTTCTCTTATTCTCCTTTATAGACTGTATCTCTTTAAACAAAGTTACAGAACTAACATGTTCACAGATCAAGCCATCTTGGCAAGGTCAGTCCTGCTAAGCGTTTTATAATCATTCCAATATTGTTAAGTGTTACTTGAAATGAGTATTTCTTGTATTTCAAGTATTACTTGTTGACAAGCACATCATTTTAGAAACAGTGGCAATACCAATTTTAAACAATATTTTATCTATTGGTCTTCTAAATAAAATTGGCATTAACCTTTGAAAACAAAGGATACCAATGCAGATCTCACGACACAATAAAATGGAAAACTACAACATCTTCTTTTCCATAAACTGAAATATGTGTGCAATCTTCATCGGTAAATCAGTACCTGCGTGCATTTCTCTGCTGTGTTTCACTTACATTTACAGCAAAGTGAGAATTAGATAAACTACTACACATTCCAATGAAGACCAAATATATAGGAATACAATATACATATAGACAAATATATTACTGTAGTAGGATATAAGATTTAATTGACTCATTCTCAAATCCACAAGGTTAAAGAGTTACAGATTCTGGAAGTACAGAAGAGTTTTTCTGCAGTAAATTACCACAGACAATTGGACATTCTGAAGTGCAAACAATTTGGTTCATGAAAGTGTGAAGAATGAATAGATCACTAAATTTGGTTTATGCAGTAGTTAAGCACAGGTATTGCCATTGTTGCCTTTATAAGGCAAATGTATTTTAAAATCAATTTGTAATGTGACAGAAAGCCAGTAAAATGGTTTCAGTAGTGGTATGATGTACTGTGATAGTTTAGCTCCATGCAAACATGAATCAAGACTTCCATATCCTGTCAAGGCAACAAAGACTCCAACCTTGCTAAGAGAGTAATATGAATTCCAAACAATGCACTTCTTAAAAGAAAAACTTTATGCGAAAAATAGCACCAAGCTTTCCAAAAGAGACGTACAATTACATACCAAGTAGATTGTACTGCAGCCTACATATTTTAAAGTAGCTTCCTGTGTTCTGTTCTTTATGTACCACTTAGCCCAAATGGCTTATTTATTAAAATGCCTGGAAGAAAATTTGACTAAAAACATAGGACTCATTACTTTATAAAGCCTGGTATGGTTTTTAATATAGTAAAAGTTAAGAATGTTAATGTTTGAGAAAAATCAATATTTGAACTCACTAAATGAAGTATAGGAAGAACAACTTTAAATTAAGAATTTGTTTTTAATATAATAAACCCTTTTGATTGCTTTCCACCATAATTTTAGAGGGACAAGTAGCTCTTTTGAACAAGATATTACTAATAGTCTTCATAAACAAAATAAACAATATCATGAAACCAGTTGAGTTTATAATTTTATCAATAAAGCACATTTTACTTATTTAAATAAAGTGTAATAAAATTTTGTATAAAGTGGGTGGGTGGGCTGGAATGGGAGTGAAAGGGAGAAAACTGTACTTGAACAATGATTAAAATAAAAAAAATAGGAAAAAAATTTTTGTATAAAGTATGTTTTTATAAGAGATAATCATTTCATATTTTATATTTAGAGGTACATCACTGACCAAAACGTCTTTAAAATAATCTGTTAAGGCCAATTGTACAGTACCTGAAGAATATAATTTGCAAATATAGATAACCCATAATCTAACTCAACCTAAAATATATGCCTAGTACTCACATCTGTTATGCACCTATACTGAAACTAGGGGTGATCAAAGATCAAGAACAAGTTACCTGCAGTTCATCAGGATGTACTTGGACAGTGGGCACCAATATTTCCTAATCTTTACATGTATGGATGGTCATGGCTAAACTATAATGAGCAAGGTAGTTCAGTCACATCCTCTTTTTCAATTACTCAAGCCAGGGATAGTTTGAAATTTCATTTTGGCGATGATATGCTCTGATACTTAGAATTGACAGCAACATTAATATATAGCAAAAATATACAGCAAAATAACATTGACATGCAGCAAAAATAACGTTGAATAAAGAGAGAATGAAAGGGAAGAATCCAGAATGAAAGGGAAGAATATGAGAGAGATGTGTCCACCCACTGCAAAATAGTAATAGAATAGTCCTCCCTCCGAGATTTTGCATATTGTACCTGTTTATTTGTTCAAACTTGACTTTCATGTAGAAAAACATTGGGGGGATGTCAAAAAGTATTTAGAAACGTCTCTAAAGTGTACCCATTTACCAGTGACACATAAAGCAATCCCAAAATGTGATCCCTGATTTCCAGGACCTTCAAGGAGAAAGCATGGGGGGAAAGAAGGAAAAGCACCTTAAGGGATGTAAACACGTAGGTGGAAGGAGAAGCAAAATGATTCAAGAGATTAAAAGAAAAAAAGGCATAGAAGAGATATTATTTAAGCTTTAAAAACATTATTTTGGCCCTGGCTGGTGTGGCTCAGTGGATTGAGCATGGGCTGTGAACCAAAGGGTTGCTGGTTCGATTCCCAGTCAGGGCATATGTCTGGGTTGCAGGCCAGGTTCCTAGTGGGGTCCACATGAGAGGCAACCACACATTGATAGTTCTCTCCCTTTCTTTCTCCTTGACTTTCCTTTGCTCTAAAAATAAAAATAAAAATCTAAAAAGTTTTTAAAAATAAATAAAACATTTTGAAGGAGAGTTTGGGATTATAAATGAGTAAGGTGAGTACAGAGAGGAAGAGACTGAAAAATATCATTGATTACATTCTTCTGTTAAAGACTCCTCTGGTGCTAGGGTCAGTCAAGTGTTGATAACTGGAGAAAAAACATAGAATTTGGATATTCCATCCCCCAAAGATGGTGGCATTCCAGAACAAGTGTGACAGCCTCTGTTCCAAAGGCAGCTACTCTTTCATCTTCTGCATGGTATCGAGATTGAAATCACTGGATCTCATTCCTTTTTTCACTTTTTCCCCAGAGGGTTCTCGAGTGATCTGACACCATTTGGTCCTGGGGAGAATCCACTTAAGGTGGAAACTCTTAACCCCAGGACCCAAATTTCACAACATTTACTGACGAAAGAGAATGAAAAAAAGAGAAGAGAAAGAGCAGGAGGAAGAAGAGGAAGATGAAAGATATTTGATGGGTATTTACTTTAAAAATGAAATAAAATTGTGAAAATAAATATCATACTTAACATTTAGATTACAACTGCAATTATGAATTCATTTAAGAATGAAGAAAAGATGGCAACTGAACCCCAATGTTTGAGTTTGTCTGCCTGTGCACACTGGCAGAAAGAAATGTAGGAGTTTGTAGTACCAAAGGGGTGTTTATTGGAATTGGCCAATCCGAAGTGCAGGCAAGCTCAGGCTCAGAAGACCCTTCTCCCCAGTGGTGCATAGGTTACAGATCACATAGGGCAAAATCACAGCACATCGTGGTTAAGGGGTCAGGGTTGTGTTGGGAGCTGATTGGTCAGAGGTGAGGTAAGAGTACTACATCATTTCCTCAGGTGTTGAGAACAGTTCTGAGGTGTGCTCTGGCATCCTGCTGTCTGGTTTCATGGAAAAGGAGCCAGAGGGTCATTCTACTAAAGGGCTGAGGGGCTGAAACATAATTTAGGTCAAGGTATCTTTAGCCTGCCAGAGGTCCAGACCGTTTGACCATTAGTCAGATCCAGACTACAGTGATCCCTCAACTATCGCAGGAGTTACGTTCCAGAGACCCCCGAGATAGATGAAAATCTGCAAAGTAGCAGCGTTATATTTATTTTATTATTTATATGTATTTTAAGGCTTTATAAACCCTCCCCACACTCTGATAAACCTTTCCCACACTCTTATAAACGCTTCATATGCTCTTAAACGCTTTCTACACTCTCAAACCCACATAACTTGAACAACATATGAAATTCTATATGGGTACTCACCAGTGAAGTATACAGCCGTCCCTCACTATGTCACGGTTCACTTATTGAGGCTTCACTGTATCTCGAGCCCGCAATATAGTGAAGCCACAATAGGTGAACCACGATATAGCAAGGGACAACTGTGTTGCCTTCTGCTGCCTCAGAGGGTTGCTGATTACCCAGGGAAAAGGCTCTGTCTTTGAGAGGTGGTGGTTGTGGGGGTGGGGTGTGGGGAGAGAGAGAGAGAGAGAGAGAGAGAGAGGGAGAGAGAGAGGGAGAATTTCTAGAGCTAGGATTCAAAGCTAAATTTAAATCAAAGTCACAAGGACCCTCAGTTTCAGAATGAGCCAAAGATAAGTTGGTTTGCAGTATAACATGGCAAATAAATATTTTTGACAGTAAGACTTGATATTCTCAATCCACATTTTCCTGAGGGCCTCTCCTAATTCTTTGATATTGAAATAGTTCCCTTTTGAAGCTTCGATCTTGTCATCACGCCTGCTGCTTTTCTCCTCTGCAGTCATCGAATGGTTTGATTTTCATTCTCCTGTGTTCCCAGCAGTTCTCCATGATGACATTTGGAAACTTTAAGAAAGTTTACATCTTGTGCAAAATTTGCATTTTTACTTGAAATTCGATTTGCATCATATTTTATCATTATTTTCCAGATACTTTAAGAATGGGGAGTATAGAGACCAGGCTAGCTTTAGGCATAGAGAATTCTATGTTATGTGAGTGGAGACTAATTTTATAAGCAGCCAGTTTGGTATTATGTATTTGTAAGAATTTTTTTTTTTGCTTTCCTATACGATCTTCTATGAATCCAGGAACTTGATTATGAAAACTCAAAAGAAAGCCCTCTCTGATCTCTAATAATCAAGAATGGTTTGTCTTCCCAAACCTCCTAGAAGTGACTAAAATTTAATATAAGAGAAATATAATCATTCAGAAGTATGCTCTTACTTTACCCTCAGAAATCTTGTTTTGCTATTCTTAAATTGTAACAACATATTTTGGGACTATATGCCTAGTCACCAGCAAGTCAGTTGTTCATCTCAAAACTGAACTACAAAAAATAAAGCAGAATAAGAAAAATTGCTCACTCGTTGTGTAAGTGTGGATGGTGAGCTGTCAACAAAGATTCTCAATTTTAATTGCTTTTCTCTATGGCCGTTCAAATTGGTAAATTTACTAGTCAGTTTGAGGTTTGATTTATCTGTGTTGTTTGCATATATAGAAAAAACTATGAATTATAAAAATTTGATATGTAATTATAATCTTACAATACAATAGATATTCGCAGTCAGAAAAATATAATATTTGCATTAGACTTGTTGCTATGAAATGAAGTTATCTCTACAGCATTTCTGGCAATTTTCTATCAAAAGAGTGCTTTGAATCATTTTGAAACTTTTCCTGAATTAATTTGAATTTTCAAATAATGTTGACACAATCAATTAAGTTCATAAAAGATGTAAATCAAACTTAATTCTATCCAATGATTATCAAAAATAATAAAGAATGGACAGTCTGATAAAAAGCCCATTTATGATATTAAATCTCCTCATTTTTTTGTGCTAATTTTCTTTTGTTTTTTCTTTTCTTTTTTTTATTGTTGTTCAAGTACAGTTGTCTCCATTTTCTGGCCACCACTTTCCCCCACCCCACCCAGCCCCACCTCCTCCTCCCACCCTCAGTCCTTCCCCCACTTTGGCTTTGCCCATGGGTCCTTCATACTTGTTCCTTGAAGACCCTTTCCTTTCTTTCTCTCCTTATCCCCTTTTCCCCTCCCCCTGGTTACTGTCATTTGTTCTTTATTTCAGTGCTATATTTACTGTTGACACAGAAAAATCATTATAATGCATTATAAAATTTGTTCGCCTTGACACAAATATGTTTGCTTTGGAAGAAGTATCTTTATTGCCCAAATTGCTTTGCAATGGGTTGCATTAGAAGCCAAGCCATTGTCAGCCAACAGCTAATCAGAAAAGGAAAAGATGCACTTCCCTTTGGCCATCTTTGATGCTTTTCTATTTCAGTAATTTGGTCCATGTCATGCCATCATTTTTAAAAAAAGTCATTCCTTTATTTAGAATTCTGTGAACCTTCTCATCACTTTGAACAGTGGGGACTTCTTCTGACGAGAGACTTGTTGATTCCACTTTTCCCTTATTCAGCCACAGACATGCTGTAGTGATGCTTATTGGAAGTGGCCAACCAATTTCCCTAGGCCCATGGTTGTAAGATTTTTTTAGGCCTTGGTCCATAGCAGAGACCACCTACTCTATGTCTCATATATACTATTCAACTCACATTTCAAGTAGTGAGTAACAAAGAAGTGTCCTTGTATAAGACCAGGTTATGGAAATAATATAAACAATAATGTTGTCTTAAGATGATTCTCCATTGTTAGTCTTGCTTTGAATTACTGTAAGTTCTTCAATAAACTTAATTGCATAACAATTTTAATTTATGCATATCAAAATGTAAGTTCTTAAAACTTAGTAGTATAAAAATTACATAAAGAGTTAAAATTTCCCAAGAGGGATTAAAAATTACATATTGCTGGGAGAGGTGCAAAGAAAAATACGAAAATGCTGCATCATTGTAACTGGTGTGTCTTTCTTCCAAACAATACCTATGGAAACTGCAGCCACATCTGTTGTGTTACCCTACCTCTCTGAAGATTTCACATTCATGACAATATAAAGCACAGACACCAAATTATGGTAGAAGAAGCCTGAGTGATAAGTCTGGATGCTAGGGATTTTCACTGGGCTCCCACTCACTAGAGCAGCCCTAACACTCAGACATTTAAGTTCCTATCACGTCCCCTCATCTGCTTTGCTTCAACTTAATGTGTCTGCTGTAATCAGATGAATTGCAGCTTGGTCTTTCCTGTGTGGTTCTCTCAGGTTTACTTGATTTTGCATTCATGTCTATAACCAAGGTATTTTTCCTTTCTTTCTTCCAAAGAGAAGTACCTTCCCTCATGCACGAAATCAATGAATATTTTCCCTGGCCTTGTAGTTAAGTTGGTTAGAGCATTGCCTGGGTATGTCAAGGTTGTGGGTTCAATCCCCAGTGAAAGTACATGTCAGAATCAAGCAATTAATACATAAATTAGTAGGACAACAAAACAATCTCTCTCTCTCAAATCAATCAATAAAAAATTTTTGAAAAACAAACTTCAAAATAACTTAAAAATTTAATGAAGATTTACTAACAACTATACACAGTTTTCTCAAATCCAACCCATCTTCCTCTTTACCTTCAGCACTCAGCAAGTTTTTTAGCCTTGTATACAGCTGTAACTGATAATGAAAAATTGAATGCATTTGGGTATTCTCCCTTGAATATATCATATCTTCTCAATTGTATTATTTAGTAAGCCTTATTAGTCCACAGGTCATGAAATCAGGAATAACCAACAAGAAGAAAAGCAGAGGAGAAAGGAAAGGTGTGAGGATTAACTCCACCTCACAGTGATTCCTTTTTAAAAAGAAATTATACAATTAAACTCTTTACAGTGAATTTACCAACCGAGTGAGTTAAACATAGGTTTCAGAATAGCTACTACATACCCAGTAGTAGTTTGCATATGCAAAATTTTAGTTACGGAGATATTGGCTCTTAAATGATAGTTTACGCAATATACATTTAATAAGTAAGAAACAGTGGACAGTTAGTAGATGATGATGATAAATGTCAGAAATGTAAACTTCTTAATCTTACCCATCTCTGAAAACTCAACTTCTTTGGCATTTCCTCCAGGAAGGTGTTGTACCCCACCCCCTTCCAGAGTCACCATTGGGCATGGTGGTCTTCCTTTCTATACTCAGGGTACCTCTCCTGGCTGTGCTGTGTTCCCCGCCAAAGGGGCAGGTGCAGCCAAAGGGTAGGTGTTGTTTTTATTTAAACTCCGTATCTCTACTGTCTCAAAGCCAGAGACCCCCCTTTTCCCATATCATCAGGCCCAGTGTAGAGAGAGCACTCAATCAATGTTTGCCGAATGAGTCTAGCTCCTTTAAATGCTATGTTCCAGGAGGAAGTGCACTTTTAATAAGAGGATTCTTTCTCAGGGGCTACTCAGCAAATGTCAAGCCTTTTAAACAGTTGCCTAGAAAAATCTGACACTGGCAACATTAACCTTTAGAAGCCATATTAGCATTTCTTTGAAGGCTACATGTTGCAATGAGTAACAGGCTACATGGAAAGTCTGGTAACTTGCAGTCTAATAGCATAGGTTGGATGAAAACGCAAAATGGGTTGAAAAATCATCAAAACCCTAGATTTAAATGCCACAGTAGTAAACTCCAGTAGTAAAAATTATCAGAAACCCCAGTAGTAAACTCCCAGCTTACTACTATATAGCACAGAACATATTCTCTAGTTAATCTTCCATTTCTCAGTGATCTATGGCCACTTAATCATCCCTAGAATCCAGGCCAATCAATTACAGCATTAGTTCTTACAGCTTCTGAACAGGAACATCCTTCATCTGCCCAAATCCTCATGTTTCCCTGAGGACCCAGATTTCATTTCATCCCTAGGTGAAAGCTGATTTTAAACACGACACGTTCTTTGAATGATTTGCCCTATTTGCAAAAAGTGGGAAAATAGGGGCTTTGAAATCAGCAGCGGTACCATCGAACTCTGTCCGTGTCTACTGAGCCTTTAACTAGGCTCACCACTCTGACAAATGCTGAGGGGCTTATGGAAACAGGGGCATAACACCAAACTCTACGCGACACTATGGCACATCCTGTGAAACATTTAGTGGAATTATAGAGCAGGTTATGACTGTCAAGAGGAGATAGGCAGCACATGCTTTAGAAGTTCTGCTGAAAGAGAAAGACATCAACAGGGGTCTCAGAGAGTCCACCCAGAGCAGATTGAGGACACAGGTTTCTGCGATGGGCAACAGGCTTGGGTTAGGGACAGCCGTGAAGAACTCTGAGCACAAGGTGACGTAAACACAGTCGGGACAAGAGGGGAGGAAACACCGACCAGAAGAAAAGGAGAGGAGAAAAGAAAGGAAGGTGTGAGGACTGTCACCAGCTCACAGTGGCGCTTGCTTTTTTACTTGATATAAAAGAATGGTATATGTGCAAATTAGTATTATTCATGTTGCAATGAACTATTGTTATTAATTTGTTTCTCAAAAATAGCAAATAGATTTCAAAAAGGCTGGCAATAAAATAGAAAATTAAAATATAAATAAAGAATCCATAATTTCAAAAAATAGAAGAAAATGTAGAAGGTCAGGACCAAACAGAAAAGCAGACATGAGAAGATTTTATGTAGCTATTATATCTGAGCCACAGATCTGGGTCTGAGCTTTCTGTCAGTTGAAGAAGAAAGAGACAGCATTATAATATTTTAACTTTTGCATTTGTTCAAGGAAGGATTCTTAAACAAGGTCTGTGGAATCCTTAATAGTCAATAATCTTCAGGGGATTCACAAACATCCTGAAATGTTAAGCAAAACATCATTTTACAGAGATTTTTCTGAGATAAGTATCCATAATTTCATCAGATTCTTAAAGGGGTTCGTGGTCTGAAATATAAAGAACCATTGCAAAAAAATAATGCTTTTAAATTCAAGCTCAAATTTAAGAGTCCAAGAACCAAAGTTGGCTTGTGGATATGTTTTGTTTGGCTTATGCAACATTTTCTAAAAAGTGGACTTGCCTACATTTGAAGGTATTAAAAAAAACAAAAAGCCTGGCAGTGTGGAACTCCCCCTGCGGCACGACAGTAACTATGTGCCAGAACTGAGAAATCCTGCCCCTTGGAACCAAGTAAGCCTCCTCTAGTTTATTCCACACTCACCATTTCCAATCGGTCTGGACCCCCTTCTCACTGATTTCTTTCAGAGCTTCTGTAGATGTTTGTGTTTGACAGTCTCCAATTAAGTAATTTGTGCAGAAGCTGATAACTGGATCTAATTTCGGCTCCTATTAAGAATGGGGTTTACTATTCTAGTGGTTCTCAAACTATATGCCTGCTGGAACCCTGTTGTTATGTGTTCATCTGTGTGTCCGTTTTTGTTTTTTGGTTATTGCTACCATCTGTCTCATAAGAAAGTGTCGATAAACATACCTATACATAGTTTCACCTATATATATATTTATGATGTTTTAGTTGGTCACTTTTTTCATGAGTGTGTGCTCATAATTATTTTATATTTAACACATATTTGCATTCATTCAACAAGTATTTCTTGAATGTATGCTTATATAATAGGAACTTTTCTAGATCTACAATGTATGCATATTTCTGCAAGTAAAGTATTTCCTAACTCATGTGATGACATGAAATAATCAATGTTTTATAATGTTCTCTAAAAACTGCTGTGAATCTATGTGTTCTGCACCTGACACAATCACCGCCCTGCCCGAGCTACTGTCCACTGAACTGCTTGTGCCCATTGGTTAGTCCTCTGTGCATAGAAAAGATAACTCTAGAAGGACCATTTTTCTTTCTGCCTTAATTGCAGCCTAGCCTGCACTGATTGATTTTTTTTTCTCCAACCTGGTAGATATATTATTCTGGTAAGCTACTTTCTCCCACCTGGATTTCATACTCTTCATAGAACCCTTGATTTTCCTACCTGACAAAATAGCACAGCCATTGACACAGTGCCTCAGTGCAAAAATTTAACAGACATCCTTGATTTCTTTTTCACTCATCTCCTCCTCAATATCTACCCTAGTATTTTTAACTGTTCATTTATCTTCATCTCCTCTGCTCTTACCCTGGTCTACACCACCTCTCACCTAGTCCACTACAAGTAGCTTTGCTGTTAGTTTTCCTATTTCTACTCCAGCAATTTTACAATTCGTTCTCCACACAGCAGCCAGAGTGATGTTGTAAATGTAACCAGATGCTGTTACTTCACCACTTAAACTCTCTAATGGCTTTTTCTTACACTCAGAATAAAACTCAAATATGACTCTGGTGTTCAGGAGCTTCATGATGTGCCTCTACGTCCACTTTGAATCTTCATGTCCAATCTCCCTCCCCTCTGCTCACTAAACTACAGCCACACTGGCTTCTCACAGAGATGCTGAGGAGGCCACGTCTGTCTCTGATTTAGGGCCTTTGCATTTCTGTTCCCTGGGCCAGGAATGTTCTTTCTTCCCTTAGTTTTCTGGATGTTTGTCTACCTCTTGTTTTTAGATCTTCAAATAGACTTCATGTCTTCTGTGAGGTCTTCCTGGACATCCAGTGGAGATGAGTCACCTTCCCTTTCTGTGCCAATCAGTGTCCCTCATTACCTGGCTCCACGATCTCGTTTTATATGTTTGCTTCGTGTCTGCTGCTACCTGCTTGATCATCATCTCAATGGGAACAGAAAATTATCTCTCTCTTATTCATCTGAATGCCTGGACCAGGCGCTTGTTCACTAAATGACTGTCTGGCACAAATGTGGCCAAAAATATTTGCTGGATGAACGAGTGAATAAATGAGTAAAAATAAATGAAAACAATCAACATTCCTAGAGTCTAACTGTGCTGACTCATGAACTGCTGACTTTCTGACACCCATGATGAAGAGGTTTAGATTTTAGGATGATGAATGAATGAATGAATGGATTTGTTGGTTAGTTGGTTGGTTGGTTGCGTTTGAGTGACTGCATCAGTGTGAGAAAAGCTCAGTGTCTCATTTTATTTTGGCTGAGAGGACATTTCCTCTGACCTAGTCACATAAGGAGACATACTCTTACCTAGTACATATCACTTTAACAGAAAATAGACTAACGGATTTTTTAAATTTCTTTTTTTCCCAGCATAATTCACTGTCTGCTTTCTAAAACTATTTTTTGGCTGCAGGGAATAAACAGATGCACAAAGACCACTAAAAGGAACATTTAAACTGCTTGGAAATCTTTAAACAAATTTTCAATATGGGAGACAATGATCATTTTTAATCATGCAAATTCATAGTACTCCATCAAAGGAAAAATACAGTCCCTTAGTGTTATGCAGGAGATGTGAAATACATGCTAATTTTTGAATTGTACATGTTGGGTATGACAAAAAAAGTAGTTTAAAAAAAACAAGGCTCTGTGTGAGTCACTTGTAAAAAATAATAAATAAAATATATTTTTCTTAACTAGGAGGTAATGCAGGATCTAATTAATTTTTATTAAAAGTGAAGAAATGAGGTTTTAAAATAAATATCAAAGTTTAGCTCTGGGATCAGACAAAAAGCGGTATTTCAAGTTATTCCAGGAGGCAGAGGCAGTTGGTTTGATACCGCACTAACAGAAGAGAGGGGAGCCAGATACCTGATTAAGTGGGACTAACTAGGAAAGGACAGTTTCACAGTCACTCTGGGCTTCTGAGTAGGCAGGAAAGATGTTTTTCAGTCACCCCAGGGAGTACTGTTCAGCAGATTCACCCCGGGGTGGGGTTAAAGAAAACATAAAGAAATTCCTTTGACTGAGTGCCTGTGCAGGAGAAGCCATATGAAGGGGAAGGGACTAGCCTCGGAAAAAGATCCCATCGGATAAGAGTATGAAACGACTGGAAGACCCAGGAAAGGTGTTGAATGGAGGAATGGCACCCGCACAAGCCCCAGGAATAGCCAGGAAAGAGATTGGGTAGTCTGAAAGAAAGCCTGTTCTCTTCCGCAAACCCAAGGAAATAAATGTGTAAAAGTTAAACAAAGGTCTGTCTCGGTGGGAGCCCCGCTGAGCCAGAGCACAGAGCCAATCACAGTCCAGGGGCCATCAGGCCTTGGCGGTGGACAAACACATGGGGGAAATGAGGCACAGAGAAGATGAGTAATGTGCCCAAGGTCACACAGATAAGCATGTTGGTGCCAGCTGGGAGCAGAGACTGAGCTGGACCTCTGGAGCCTAGGTTGCCAGGGCGATGGCACTGCAGCTCTGGGGTCCGACCCTCCTGGGCCTGGTGGGCACAAGTGTGAGCCTGCGGGCCCAGAAGCTGGACTTCTTCCACAGCAAAGTGGAGGGAACCACCTGGTGGTGAATGAGGCATCAGCCGTGGTGACCTGGGGGCAGCGAACGCACTTTACCCCCTGAGCACCGGGAAGCATCTCATCGAGTGCGGCAGCCTCTTCAAGGGCATCTGTGCCCTGCAAGCTCTCCCCTGAGCACGCCCATGCCCTTGTCTCGGGCACACACTTTTTGCCCTTCTTTCTCCTAAACTCTAAGGGCCCCCGTGAGACTAGCAACCAGGGGAGCAGTGAGCAGTGGCAGAGCACTCCTGCTGCTTCTGTAACTTCATTTCCTGAGTCCACACAGTCGCTACTGTAGCTGCTACAGCTTGCCCACTACTGCTGAAAATCGTCCTGTGTGTCCTTGAAATTCTTCCGCCGGGGACCACAAGAACCTATTTCCAGACCATGCCAGGGCAGACCCACCCAGTTCCTGGTCCTCCTCTGGCAGCCAAGTCATGTATTAACAGAAAGGTAAAATGTGCTTCTAGAACAAAAGTAAAAAAGACTCAGGAGAATCCCACTGAGGCAAAGAGAAAATTCAAAAAAGATTTTTAAAAAATCATTGCAAGACCCATATATCATTCTATTCTTAAAGAAAAAATGCTTTCTTGCTTTGTAAAAATATTCAGAACTTGTCCCTAAATCTACATGGAATTCCAACCTCTGCTGAATGCAGAATATTACATAGCAACTTTGAGAGATCTGGGAGTTATGAATAAGGAATCTCCAGATTTGCCTTGAATGCCAATGAATGTGAAATTTATAAAACTTACCAATCGTAACGCTAACATTTGTGTAATACTTTATAGTTTGGGGGGATTTCCAAATACAGCATCTCATTTGGTTTTCAAATTAGCCCTTGAGAATATCGAAATACATGTTATTTTACTGATAGGGAGAGGTTAGGGCAGGCCCAAGTCCCTCAGTTCTGCAGTGAAATAAATAAAACCATCCCTGCAGCTTCACCTCACTTTGCTGGGGAACCATGTGTCTCATTCCACAAAGCATCTCGGTGTAACCTGCAAATGCTTGGGGGAAACTTAACGCTTGAATTTACATTTCCACTGAGATGCAAATGAGCGCCTTTCTTTGGGAAGAGGTTGGGAAGGGGTGAAGGAGAGGGTCGTGGAGCAGCAGCTCTTGAAAAAGGTGTATCTCTTTGGGTGGAGCCAGTTTTAACGGGAAACCTGGCTAGTCACAGGCTTTCTGAGGCTTCCTCATCGTCACTTTCAGCTGTGCTAGTGAATATCGTGTGCGAAAGTGCATTTATGTTCAGGAAATCTTTAGTCTGTGTGGATAGTTTAAAACAATCAATCAAGGTATTAAATAAATTTGCTGAGTGATGTGGAGCTCGATGTGAAGGCTGGGTGGGAGGAAGGGAAAGCAGCATATTCCAGACAAAGGGGGCAGCGTGGGTGAAGGTCGGAGGCCGGAGAGGGTGTGGCCCATTTTATTACTATGTGCCAGGATAATTCATTGAGATACTCTACTTTGTGTTTGACTGCACAGCTGTAGATGGACCAGAGACACAAGAACTGTTTTGACCCCTCTCTTCATGCCCTCTCAGTCCCAGCTAGGCTTTTGGGTGGAGACCCAGAACTTATTTTGCAGAGTTCAGAAAAGTTTGTATAAGATAGTCCAAGCAAGGGGAGGGTCTCTGAAACTTTAAGATGGGGAGCTGGACGTGACAAAAACGGAGAGGCTCCTGGTGGGGGGGGGCTGATGATGAGGGGACATGGGAGTGACAAACCTGGACCCCACCTTCTCCCTGCACCCCAAGAAGGCATTAGCTCCAGGAAGAATGACTGGACCCCATCACTGAAGCTCCCAGTCTCTGCAAGGTTCTCAGTGTTTATGTCACCACCCAAGCCTCCTCATAAAGAAAATTCAGGCTCGGACAATGCGCAGCGAACCCTGTGGGCCAAAGGTAAGATCTGCTGAATCTAAGATGAGGGGTGGGGCAGAAGAACACATGTCTCCTAGTTTTCTTAGAAGTGTGCAATTACTGTAAATACTCATTTAAGGTATGACCATCACTTCTCTTAGACTCAAAGATCTCGAGACTAATCATGCCTTTGAAGCATGAGCGACTCATGCTTACCTTTATCTCCAGAAACTGTAGGGTTTCTAGACATCTCAAGATCATCATTTCCTACGTATCCATACCTTTAAAATTGGAAATTTTCATTGTCACAATGATTTTTTAAAGTATTTGACAGATTTTTAAAAAAGATTTTATTTATTTCTTTTTAGAGAGGGAAGGGAGAGAGAGAGAGAGAGAGAGAGAGAGACATCAGTGTGTGGTTGCTGGGCGTCATGGCCTGCAACCCAGGCATGTGCCCTGACTGGGAATTGAACCTGCAGCACTTTGGGTCACAGCCCGCACTCAATCCACTGAGCTACACCAGCCAGGGCTCATTGTCACAATGATTTGACAAGTTCTATATTTTACCATTGTCATGGTCATAAGAAGCAGAAACCCATATATACAGGTAAGCCATGCAAAGGGAGGACCTTTATCACCTCCAGGTAAAAGTAAGAGTCAACACTCAGACATAGAGCACAAACGCTTTTCCAAGTGCTGTTCTAAGTGACTTAGCTAGGTTAAATCACATCACCCTCTTAACAGCCCTATAGGTGGATACTATTTTTATCCCAAGAGTGACTATTGTCAAGAGAAAGATGGTGGATGAAGAAGTGCAAACATCAAGACGACCTTGAGCGCTGATGAAGTAAGCTAAAGGTAATTCCTGGACCAAATTCAAGTGATATCATAAGAGGAAAAAAATGTATTATTTGTACCGAAGTTAAGATAGGCACGGAACACTTTTTTACTACATAGAAAATAGATAAAATGATTACATGGGCTTATTTTGCCCCATACTTTCTGGGAGTCAGTTACTTTGTACGTATTGGCTTTCTGACATTATCTCACTTGGGTTCCTATTGAACTATTGAGGCTTGCTGCCAGATGACTTCCAGCATTATTATTATCGGGTGGCTATAACATCCTGAATCCAGCCAGTATTTTCAGGGCATCTAGAGACCACCCATTGACTGGAATTAGCCAAACACTCTGCGATGGGAACTTCAGGTACTATTGTTCAGTAGAAGTTACACTCCCTTTTATTTTACAGCAAAATCTATCACAAAAGCATTCAGTAAATTAACCTGGCTTAACTGTCAGGAGATTTGGTGTTATTGTGAATCTCCCCCCAGGGCACCATGGGGAGTTGGTTCATCTGACATTTATATTATTCCCAATGTTTTCCTGTCAATGACGAGGCTAACCTGAGGCGAAATTTCCAGGTAACCAGTTCATTTTAAGAGTCTTTCCTTTTTTCATGCATACCCTCCCTATCTTCTTGAGAAAGACTGGATTTTTCTTTAGCCCCAGGAATACTCAGATATCTGCTGAAACACTGGACTCACAAAGTGTTTTGGATACCCCAAATTTGTCATGGGGTTGGAACTGATCTTCCATTGCTAAATCCACTCATAAATCTGTCTTTGTTTGACCTGACTTACCAGCAACCTCTGTTACAGCGAATCACTCCCTGCTCCTTGATACACTGTATTGTTGCCCTGTTGGCCTCCCCAGCATCCCACTTCCCAGGGTTTCCCTCTGTGCCAGAGATAGACAGCTTGGTTTTGATCTGTTTCGTTCCTTCTCTTCTTTCCCTCTTCTTCCTAGCCTTTTAACACTGGGGGGATCCAATGCTTAGGCCTTGGTCCTCTTCTCTTTGCCTCTATATTCATTGTCTCAATGAGCTCATTGCTCGAAATGTCATCTGTAAATCAATGACTCTCACTACATCTCCATGTGGAACTTCCTCCTGAACTCTAGACACATGTGTCCAACTGCCTACCTGAAAGCCTCTCTTGAAAACTTACTAAGACTCTCAAAGTTAAGTTGGTCAAAATTGAGTGCTGTATCTTCCCCAGAAAATCTGCTTTTCTTGAAGTCATTTTCATCTCACTTGCAAGAAACGACCATTCTAGTGAGTCTCAGCAAAATCTTTGGAGACATCCTGGAGTCCTTTATCTTTCTTCGTACACCAACTCACACATGTAACTTCAAAATATATCTAAATTTCAGCCACTCCTGGTCACATCCAATTACCTCCAGTGCTACCACCCACTGTGGTTATGCCATCATTATCTCTTGTCGGGACTATTGCAGTAATTCTGTAGTAATAACTCTCCCTGTTTCTATCCTTACGGACTGTTTTGGTTTAGGTCCCAATAGCAGATCCAGAGCAAGGATTTCAGTGGACATTATTTAGGAGGTAATTAACCCTGGGGAACATGGCAGGACATGGCACAGAGAGAAGGGGAAGGGGAAAAGCCAATGAAAGGTTTAGTGCTAATGAGTAGGTTACTATCCCTGACAACTGGGGCTCAGCCCTGCTGTGGCTGCGCTGACCAAGCGGAACCTGAGTTGGAGATTTGCCTGCGAGCAGCCGGAACGTGAGGTCAGGAACACAACTGATAGCATATCTCCCACACCCAAGGAGGGCTAAAGCACTGTGCCTCTTAATTTGTTGAAGAAGGTGACATCACTTGTCCTTCACTTGAGAGGAATGTCCTGGCATTCTGTAAAACATGGGAGCATACAAATGTCACTGATGTACCATCAGTTTTTCTAGGTTCCATCTAATTTCCAGATTCCTCACGACTTCCAGAGCATCCAGAGCATTTGCCACAGTAAAGGGGAGACGAATGAGGCTGCTGATGGCATAACGTGGCATACCGCTTTACAGCAAACATTTTTGCGTGAGTTGAGATTGGACACTCTAAAATAACAATAAAAAGTCACTGCGTAAACCAGTAAATAGTCATTTATTATCATTATCAGGTATTTTGTACTGTACATAATTGCATGTGCTGTACTTTTTATATGACTGCCAGTATAGTAGGTTTGTTCACACCAACATCATCACAAACACAGCACTAATGTGTTGCCTTATGACATTATATATGCCATTATGATGGCTGTGACATCACTGGGTGATAGAAACTTTTCAGCCCCATTACAATCTATGGTACCACTATCCTATATGTGGTCCATCACTTATGACAATGTCATTATGTGGTGCATGAATGTACTGGGTCTATGCGAGCCCCTCCCTCAGGTTCCTTGTCCTGAGTAAAAAAAAAAAAAGTGTTGGGATGATAGGTGAACCTAACAAGCTGGAATACCTTTTAGCCTCCATGTTTGGAGGATCAGGGTAGAGTTTGCCTCTCAGACGTACTCTCTTTTGAAATGCCTATTTCTCCTATAAAAGAAAAGAAGCTGACTGTTTCTCTCAACAGATGGCCCAACACCCCTTTTTTCCTTGGAATAACAAGGGATTGGTGCTCTGGTGGTCACACCTATCCTGCCAGCGGATAGGCATCCTGCACACCTGTAAGTCAGTGAGCGACGTCAAACCAGGGCCTGGAGCTTTTCTGGGCATCCCTCTGTGGGAACCGGGTTTCCTCTCTTTGGGAATTCTTCTTGTGGGGCATTAGGCTGAAGCTGGGAAGCTAAATTATAACAAGGAATTCTCGGTGCCCAAGTTTCAACTGGTACTTTCCTTTGCAAATCCTTTGTGGTTTTCTTACAACCTGAAAGCAGCAAAATTCCTCCCTTTTTTTCTCCTTCTAAATTATCTTCATCAGTAGTGAAATGTTGGCAAATTTGTTTGCCACTTTGCCCCTCTCTGTTGGCTATCTGAACTTCTTCAGATACATCTTACTGGGAATTGTTCCCGTAACTAGCCAGAGCCACCAGGATAAACTTTGTCCCAGATCATTTTGTGTGAATCCATCTTGGCACAATCTCTCCAGTCCTGGTCCATGGGCCGGGGCCTCGTCTCCCTGTAACTGTATGGTCAGAACTGATATGCAAGCTCTGATGAATCCCTGCATTCCTGGATGTCTATACTCCCAGGTACCTGTTTGAAGTGTGATGTTGACATTATTTTAATCCTCAAATCTTCCCCTGCAGTCTCTAGCACTGGGTGTCTTAAAATGCTTATATTCTCCAGTAACTTGTAGCTGTTAATAGGTACCTGTTGTAGAGTCTTTTATTTTTTATTTATCTATTTTTAGAGAGAGGGTAAGGGAGACAGAAAGAGAGGGACAGAAACATCAATGCATGGTTACCTCTCACATGCCCCCCAAAGGGGACCTGACCTGTAACCCAGGCATGTGCCCTGACTGAGAATCGAAACCGGTGCTCAATCCACTGAGCTACACCAGCCAGGGCCTGTTGCAGAGTCTTATCCATTGAAGGACAGAAAAGGCCCTGAATTCTCTTGTTTCACATTGCCTCAGACCTGTGGTCTTTCTCCAGGAATACTCGCTATTTCTAAAACAACATCCATGCAGACTGAGTTAACCATCAATTTCTAAGCTACTACTTCACGAAAGGCTTTTTCTTGGACTTAACCTTGACCCTTAACCTTGATGATGCATTTATTTGATTCTCAGTTGGACAGGTATGATCTTGAACCTTCCTTATTCCCCCAAAGACTAGATTGCCAAGCTCATTACAGTCTCCACAGTCTTTTGCAGACTCTGGAAGGATGTTCCAAGAACTGAGCCCTCTTGAACTCCGCATTGAAGAGCTTAGAGTTTACCAGTGCGTGTACACTCCTGGCTCAGCTCCATGAAAATACCAAGATTCATGGAATAATCGGAGAAGAACCTTATAACAGATGCAGAAACATTCAGTGCCAGCCTTAGCTCTACCACTAATTAAATGATGTAACTAAAAACAAGTCACTTCGCCTTCTGATGCCTTATTTTCCTCATATATCAAAAGAGAAATAATAATAACTAGATTTGTTGTGAGGCAAAATTCAATAATGGGAAAGTGCTTTGAAAAATATGGAACTCTACCAGTGTAAGGTAATTTTATTATTATATAGCCTAAGTTGCTTTGGCCTTCCAATTTTAGTTGAAATTAAACAATTGAACATGAAACATCAATTTTGTAAAGGGAATAGAGCACAATGAACAGTAGTAAATAGATCAATTTAATTTGAACTTCATAGTTTTAATATGTAAAATCATCTGAAAAGAAATGGTATTTTTACCCATGTTTTTAGTTTAAGAAAGGAAATACATTGGAGCTATTGGAAAGAATTGGGTCACTAATTTTATTAGATTTTGACATCATTTAAAAAATGCTTCAAGTAAAGTTTGTATGTTTGTTTCATGCTACTGACATGATAAACTCAAATGATAACAGCATAAAACCAAAATTAAAAGGGCCTTTATCTTATGTGTAAAAAAATGGGGGTCGTTCTTTTAGAAAATATTAGTACTGTAATATATCTTAATTTTTGCCTGTGAACTATTATAAGCAATGAGAAAAGCAAGTTATACTTGTTCACTTATAATTTATTACACTTCGATATTTAAAATTCATTTTTGCATGTTTAGAAATTTCTAACGTTTTTCACTTGTTGCCCCTCTGTTTCTGCTGCAGGTTTGCCAGCTCAGACAGTCAAGGTGACTCAGCGAATCCTCTGCTTGTTTAAAATGATCTGAATTCCACTCACAGTCACTAGGGCGAACAATCACTATACAAAGAAATCCCCAATCTTGTTTTCAGGCAGCCTGCCCATCTGAATGCCTTGCGTGAGAGGCAGGGGATCAGAACGCCTCCTTGGAGCATATTGTGCTATTGCGGGGCTCTTCTAGGCAGGCCTGTTTTCCCAAGTGGAATTTCAGGTTGCTTCCAAATCTGGTGGCGCAAGCACTGGTCTCTGGAATGAGGTAAATAAAAAATTGTTTTAGGATGTGTATGTTTATTTTGCATCTTAAAAATGCAGAAGAAATTTAGCTTTATCAGTAATAAAACACCATTTGATGCTGGTGCCCTTATATAATATTTACTATTAATACTTCATATGTGTATTTACAAACCAAAAATACATCCATGAAGGGTGTGTGCTCATGCATTGTTACAGATAGGGCCATGTTTCCCATATATTTGGAGTCTGCTTGTTTAGAGCACCAGAAAACATTTCCCTGACAACCAGCAAAGGTACTGAGAGAGCCACAATTCTAATTTCTTTCCTTGTCTTCCTGGTTCTCAAACTTGTGAACAACTCAGCTCTGTGTATAACATCCAGCAAAACAAACATCCTGTAGAAAACTTACTCTGCCCTCACGGGGAAATAGCCCAGGGGTCACCTCATTCTTGCAGCTTTGGGATCCTATCAGCTCAAAGCAAGGGATCCTATGCTCAGTACAGGGCAAAGCAAACTAGTCTCCTCTGAGCGGTTAGGAGGCAGGTATTTGGCATCTCCCCATATATTTACACTAATAATTACTCTTGATTTGTAAACATGTTTTGAATTTATACTTTTTTATCGTCAGAGAGGAAAACTTTTTCTCTATACTCTACAATCCAGTTACGGGGGCCTGCAAACTTAACTGACACACACACACACACAAAAACAGATTAATGGGGGGAGGAAGGAACAAATGTATTAATATTTTTATGTGTGTGGGAGTTCACAGAAAAGGAGTAAAAAGAAGTAGTTAGACTCAGGAGCTTATATACTTCTTCACAAAGGAGGGAGGGTTTGGGCTCCAAGGATGAAAAACTGTGGGGAAATCCCTAGGAAATACAGGGGGAACTAATGACAAATAAAGGTTATTTCAGTAAGCTTTGTGTGTACAGTCTCATCTCAGTGCTGGGTCTTTGTCTCCAGTGACAAAGGTCATTCTCCTTGTCCTGGTACAAGGAGAAGGGAAAAATCTGTCGCTTTGACAGGGGAAAATTGATGTCTAGCTTTTAGGCCAGAAAGGGCAGAGATCTCTTCCTACTTGTGTTCTTTCTTAATTCTTTTCAGCTCAAAATAATCCTTGTGCCAGAATGGCATATTTTAGGGGTGGCATTTCCAGATCCCATTTACTATCAAACGTCTGTAGTGAATCAGCGTCTTTAGCCTCTGGGACAGGCATTCTGTTTGGATTGGGTCATCCACCATCCTCCACACACCCCTTCCCCCTTGCCTTCTTTCACAAAGGGGTGGCAAAAGCTACAGTACTCTTTTCCCGGGTTCCTTTCTAGGCTGGATTGTCAAATGCTATGAATTATGGCCAATAAGACATACTAGAAATCTTCTCCGGCTTTCTTCATAGGAGAGACAATAACGACTTGCCGTTGCTCTGTCTGTGACTGTCGACGTGGCTGTACCATCAGAAGCTGCAGCAGGCGTCCTCGTAACCATGAGATGCTAAGCCTGAGAAAGGTGCCGAGAGAATTGGACAGGCAGCTTGTCACCGAGCTTCTGGACCGACATCAAGCAGCTTCTTTTATCCAAAATTGTTATGAGAAAGAGATACCCCTCTGTGAGCTGGATTTCTCAATTACTTGAAGCCGAATGCATTTCTTAACCACCAGGCCTCCTGCTGAACAAGACAACAATAGCTTGCTTCAATTCCACCCTACATTTCCTCCTCATCATCTCCCATAGTCAGATTAGCTTGTGTTAGATATTGTATGTCAGCCACGAAGATGTCTTTGCTTACTTCTGTTAATTAGATTTTTTTCTTCTGCAGGAGTTTAGGAATTCTTGCAGAAAGGAGTTGGACATGGACACCTTTTGAGCTTGGTATGTCTGAAACTGTCTTTATTTTGCTCTCACATTACATTGACTGGGCATAGAATTCTGGATTTGAGCTAACTCCCACTCAGAACTTGAAAGTGATTACCCACCATTTTCCAGCTTTTACCATTAGCAGTGACAAGTGTGACCAGGGCGCTGTATTGAACACCGGCAGGAAGTACCATCTATGTTTCAGCCTTGGAAGATTAGCTCCTCGGCAGCACAGTGTGAACTGCTCTCCCTGGGGATGTAAAATTACAGGGGTTCTGAGCTGGCCACCAGTTTGATTTTTAATACTTCCTAGGTACATGTCTGTTTGTTTTCTTTCTGAAAGTCTTTACAAATTTCCTCTGCAGTCTTAGGCCCTGAACTATCTGTAGGATACGTGTTTATGTTGGTCTTTTTACTTCAGCCCTCAGTTGTGTGGTGGGCCTCATACCTCCTTCTCCCTCTTCCTACTTTCCTCTCCCTCCTCCTTCTCCTCTCCTCTTCTTTTTAAATGTAATTTTCTTCCTCTCATTTCCCCTGCTCTCTCTTTCTGGAATGCTTGTGGGAACATCTGAATATATTCTCTAGTTTTAATTTTCCGGATGCTGTTTGCCTCTTTCTTTCTTGAACTAAATTCTCAGAGATCAGTTGAGTTCTGTTGGTCCTCTCACTAGGTCAGCCAGCCCATCTACTGAATGTTTTATTTTAGGGATCAGAGTTTTGATTCCTATGATCTCTACTTATTCTTTGAATAGTCATTTAGTCTTCTTTTCTCTGTTAACTATTCCTTTTAATCAGTTTTCTGTTGAGTTGGGTGCCTCTATTTCATAGTTTTTCTTAAGTGTTTAGATTTTTTCCTCTATGTAATGTTTGGAAACTCTTATTTCACTAGACCCATGTATTACCCACCACAGTATCATCAGCACCCTTTCAGTTCACATCCTATTGGTTTCTTTATGTTCAGCTGACAGAGGAAAAAAATTTAATGGTGGTTCTTTGGTGGGGTGAGTTGGTATGTGGGTTCCAGCTGGTATGGATAGTAGCTAGTCTAAGGTCCTGGTTACAGGTGCTTTGAAAGATAATAGTGAGGACAAATGTTCTTGATGAGTGGGACTTTGGATGATGCACTTAGGCCTTATTTTGTGTGAAAAGAGATATACCTGGAAGCTAGAACACGTACAAGTACATGCATGGTAGCAAATAACTTGGCTAAGAGGACAGGGACCTGGAAGGTCTGGGATAGAGGCATATGGGTAAGTATATGCATGTGGGCACCAACATTTCTGGAAATATTTGTATCACATGTAATGCACTGGAAAAGCATTCACCATGGAAAAGGCATTAAATAATCAGGCATGTCAAAAACTCATTCAGTTGATATCAGCCAGTCTCTTCTTCATCTACACTAATGCTACCACAAAGGGCAAATGAATGAGTAGCCATGATGACAAGGTTAGAGGCTATGCAGGAACTCAACTGCACAGACTCTCACTTATCAAGACTGATTCAGCCACTGTTGCTACCAAATGCTCAATCGTTCAGCAGAAGAAACTAACACTGAGCTCCTCCATATGGCACCATTCTTCAAAGAGAACAATCAGCTATTTGGTAGCCAGTTAATTATATTAAATCCCCTTTACCATGCAAGAAACAGCTATTTTTTTTGTTCCTTTGTCAGGAAGAGATAGATATTTCAAGTATTGCTTTACTTTTTTGTCTGTAGGGCTTCAACCAGCCCCATTATTTGAGGGTTTATGAAATAGTTTGCTCTACTCATGTGGTATCTTACATACATTGTGTTAGACCAAGGGACCATTTAACAGCAAAGAAAATGTGGCAGTAAGTGCATGACCAATGGTTCCTTTGTCACATTCTGTGCCACCTAGAGAGCTGGCAGCACAGGTGAAATACCAGCCCAAAGTCCATACCTTGCAATGATGGAATGCCATTCTCCATTCTAAAGTAAAGGGTATACTTTAACCAGTGCTTCTCAATCAGGGGCAGTTTTGGAGGACATTTGGCAAAGTCTAGACATTTTTGGTTGTCACCACTTGGGGGGTTGATTTTGGCTTCTAGTCGGTGGAAACCAGGAATACTGGTAAACATTTTGCATTACTCAGGATATCCTCCACAACAAAGAATTATTCAGTCAGTAGAACCAAGGTTGGTTCTAGCAAATAATCTAGCAAAATGTCAATAGAACCAAGGTTGAGAAATCTTGCTTTAAACTGATGAACTTTGGAGGACACCACTGCCCTGTAGTTAAAATACATTGGTCCAGGACCCATGAGTTAGAAGCAGAATAGTCCACTTAACCATCACTACCATCTCTTTTCTCCAACATGTTGAAATCTCAAGAACACTCCCTAATAAATCTCTTGTATATAATCTCTACCTCAGTCTGCTTCCCGGGGAACGCCATCTGTGACAGATTATAAATTGAGCCAAGGCAGTCACAGTAGCAATGGAGCCTGCATTGAAGTTTTAGAATATTTTAAGAAAAAATAGAGTTCATTACCAACTGGATATAAAAAGAAGGGAAGATGGAAGACTTAATTATAACTTCCAGGTTTACTTGGGCAACTGAGTAGTCAATGGTGCATTCATCAAGATAAGGAATAGAAATAGAAGTAAAGTTTGAGAGAGAAAATGACCAATTTTTTCTTGTACATTTTATCACGTGTATAAAGAAAAATGCAACAACTTACTATATATAAAGTTGTTAGCTTGAATCATATGGAATTGCCATTTTTATAGGTCAAAAACTGTCAAATGCTGACAATTTCAAATGGATCAAACTAATAATAACTAGGAGTTACCTTCTACATGGGAAAATTTACTATTTTTATTAAAACTTATATAAGCCATATAAGATTTTAGAAAGGTAATATCTGTCAGATGCAAAATATAACCCTTTGGGTAATGATATGTCATTTACATTTAAGTTCCTGAAGTAAAAATATAAGTCATGTATTATTGCTTTAGGGCACATTAAGGGATCTTGATGAGATTGGGAACTCTGTTTTATATCAATTTTCTTGTGGAAGTTGAGACATAATTGCCATAAGCAGAGCCAGGAAAGGTCACAGATAACGTAACTTTTATGCCAAAGCTTTCAAAAACATGCTATCATCTGTCATAAAAAGAAAATAATCTAAGACAAATATAGTATGCCATGGCATTTGTTGCCAACTGACAGGCTCATTTGCGGAATCCAGAATGACTGCATGTCATTTCAGGTGAGATCAAAGCTGCGTACTCACAGATAGTCTCACGTCACCCTTATGGACTGAAAAATACACTCTTAAAATACTATTTCCTACTGGGGTTGTAGCATGTAATGCTGATGGAGTATGTGTATCCAAATATTACTGATATAACAGATTCAAAGTGGTGATCGAGGGGACAGAGTTGAAAAAACTCTGCTGCTTTTTCCTGTCCTGGGCCCGAGAGTATGGAGGATTACACCTTAAGTAGAAAGTAATCCACTGGATCTATACTGATCTGATCAAACAATGACAAGTGACTTCACTAATATCATGTTCAACCACTGATCTGGAGAGATGTCAAATTAAAATGTGTACATATAGAAAGAAAAACAACAACCTCCTTTTAAAGTATAAGGCATAGGTCCAAGGACAGAGGCAATAACATCACTCCTTTGGGTATAAATCAAAGGTATGACTAAAAAACTGAAGACAATCAAGTAAGTAAAAAGTTACAAACTCACATTTACTTTCTGTACCTGTGTCAGTTTCTGACCGTGCACTTACCTCCTGAAGAAGAAGGGACCCAGTAACACAATGGCCAGTCATTCCCAACAGGAATGATAGCCATTCACTTGTATAAGCAAATCTTGGGGAAACGGTAGCACACAAACATTCTGAGGAATGTGAAATGTCAGATGAGTTGAAAATGATAACCAAACATAAAGCAGCATCACTGTCCTTATGTTAACACAAAAGCCTGCAAAGGCCAGGGACTTAATGGAATTCTGGCGTAGGCCCAGATCATACTAGTTGGTTCACTGGGTTCACTGATGCACAAAGTTCTTATTTCTTTGTCCCAGGACATAATTGGGATGGAGATACTTGATAGTTAGTAGTTCATTAGACTGCAGAATCAGAGTTAATCCAGTGGTAAGGTCAAGTGGAAATGTCTAAAACTCCTTTCTAACTCTCCTCCCTCCTCCCAAACCTGTACAACATTGTAAGTAAAAGATATAATATAAGGTGGGACAAAAGTAGATTTGCAGTTGTGAGTATGTGAAACACAGTTTATTCTTGTACTATTGTTTATTAATTATTGTATTACTTCCTGTATGAACAACTGTAAACCTACTTTTGCCCCACCCTGTATTTATTTTATATATATATATACATATATATATATATATATATATATATATATATATATCATCCTAGGGGGAAATCAAAGATGCAGAGGTCATGGACCCATTGTGTCTCCATTTAATTTATTATTTTGCTCCCTGAACAACGGAGATAGATCCTGGGAGATGAAAATAGATTACTGAAAATTAAACCAAGTAGTAGCACTAATTGCAGTTGCTATTCTAGAAGAAGTATCTTTGTTACAGAAGATTAATATAGCTTCAGATACATGGCATGCAGTCATTAATTTGGCAAATATATATATATATATATATACACACACACACACATATACTTATATATATAACACACACATTCTTTATCTTTATCAGAAAAAAAGATTCAGAAAAAATTTCTATTCAAGATCATAAATATCTATGATCTTGCCTCATTAGGTTAATTCTGAAACTTGCTGTCATGATATTGTCTGGAGGGTCCTAGGCAATTTAAACATCTGCATAGTGTCACATTGGTCCATTGAATTGATGACATCATATTAATGTGTCTTCACATTTTCCATCCACAATGCCTGGCAGATTTGGGGAGTTCTTAAGGTACTTTATTGCACACTTGGAACAGTGTTGTGACAGTTTTAAGTGGAACCCACAGCAAGTAATGTCTGTACCATAGGTCCAGATGCAGCAGACCCTGTGGTACAGAGGTCCATGAGGCAGGGTAGCTGTGAAATTAATGATCATAGAAAAATGATAATTTCAGAGCTCCTAGGGTTCCAGAGCATGGGCAGGCCAAATATAGTGGAGAATTATACATGTTTTTTAAATGTCTTTTTGTGTACTGCTAGCACTGGTAGCTATGCAATGCCTGACTGTGGGACACTTAAACAGATGTATTAGTGGTATGACTGTACAACATTTTTGAAAGACTTAAAAAAAACAAAGGGTCAGAATTTCATTCAGTTGCACAATGTACTCCTTGAAGTGATTAAATGTACCCCAAGGATCTTTTTAATTACACAATAGTTTCTCCAGCGAGCTCTAGGGCTGTGCTTTTCAGCCACCTCAATAGAAGTCCAAGAAAAGAGCTTTTCTCAAAAGGATTTATTGGGTGTGGCTTTTGTTTCATAAGGAAAATATCAATGAAACACACTAAAAACCCAAAAAAGTTTTTGGGAAAATTATTAGTGAAAATATTGCAGGCATGGACCGAAATGGACAGAGCAGGACACAACGTATGTGTTCTTCATTTTCTCCCTTTCTGAGCAGGAGTGTCTTTATCTGTTATCCTATGTCTCTCTCACCAGTGTGTATTGTGTGAGTGGGGGGCAGATAATTCATCTTTCTAGTTTCACAAGTCCATGGCTATAAAAGAACTGGAGCTGTATACTTACAGAGTTATACTCAAGGAGACTCAGCCTCATCTGAACATCATTTAGATGAGGTGATACTAGATTTTAATGTGATGGGTTGAGTTTTATAGGGATCTGAGAGATGATAGTATATTTTTCAAGTGGAATAGATAGAATAATTGGGGTCCACAGTAAAAGGTTGCTTAATAACATTGCCTGGTATTCTCTCCCTTGTGTAATCCCTACCCCTTAATTAATCAATCACTGGATTGGACATAATTAATCATTTCTAGAGAAGAGAATATAGCAAAAGTTCTGGGATATTGCCCTGGCTGGCGTAGCTCAGTGGACTGAGTGCGGGCTGCGAACCAGGCATCGCAGGTTTCATTCCAAGTCAGGGCACATGCCTAGGTTGCAGGCCATGGCCCCCAGCAACCACACATTGATGTTTCTCTCTCTCTCTCCCTCCCTCCCTCTCTTACCTCTCTAAAAATAAATAAACAAAAATCTTTAAAAAAAAGTTGTGGGATATCACTTCCACAATTAGGTTACAAAGACCATGACATCTCTTGCTCATACACTCTCTTTCTTTGACTTGTTGCTCACTTATTTTGATAAAGCAAGTTGCTGTATTATGGGATGCCTTATAAAGAAACTCATGTGGAAAGAAACCAAGGGCAGCCTTCCACCAATGGCCAACGAGGACCAAGACCCATGAAGAGCTGAATAGTGCCGATAATCATGTGAGTGAGCCTGGAAGCACATCTTTCCCAAGCAGGTCCTTTGGGTGACTGCAACCCAGATGACACCTTGACTGTAGCCTGTCAGAAATCCTGAAGCAAAGGGCGCAGATGAACCATGCCTATATTCCTGGCTCACGGGAACTGTGAGATAATATGTTGTTTTAAACCACTACATTTTGGAATAGCTTGGTCTAAAAGGATAGGTAACTAATACAATTGCTTGTCATTGTACAGCTGAAGGGTCATCTATCCAAGACTCTCCTTCACTTTACAGCAAATAAAAATCTGTGTCAGTGTAATTAGGAACATAATGTGTGTTCTTTTAATATTGTTTTTAAAATTAAAAAAAATTTTAATCATGTTCAGATTTGTGTTATTTGTCTTAAAAGTAGCAACAAAGCTTTCAAGATGTTTACATAAATGAATAATGAAATCACAGAATGATAAAGCTGGAAGGGAATTTAGAGATCATCTTGTGGTATCCACTCATTTTATGAAAGAGAGAACTAAAAATCTTTTTTGAAAAATTCCCTCTTTAAATTGCCCCTAAGTGTTTTATGAGCTACCTGAGAATATTAGGCTCATAACTTTAGCTCACCTTATTTTTGAAATCCCAAGCAGTCTAATCCAATTTAACCAACTACTTTATTCACTGGTCTTGACTTTTGGCAATCTCTAAAAAATCAAATCCCCTGTCAAACAATGAAGATTTGCCACTACTGAGGACTGTAAAAAAAAATAGCTTCGGGCTCTGAAAGCAATTTCTAAAGGAGCACTAAAACTGTCTTAAGCAATGGTAGGATGGCTGGAGTAAATGTATGTTCTGTCAGGGCAGCTACTTTGAATGGGGCATAGTAATTTAGATCGGTAATTTCGGCTTTGTTTTTTGAAGAGCAGAAACATTGCATATCAGTGTGCAGAGAATATTAGCCATCCATTCTATGACAACTATAACAAATAATCAAATAAAAAATTTCAAACAGTGCTTCAATCTTTGCTGAACAATCTACATCTATGATTCTGTATGTAACCTCTTTGCATTTTGTTGTTTTCATATATTTGGGTTTATGATACCTTTACCATGAGTTCTGTGATTCATTATTGGTTTTTCTAACACTTTTCTTCAATATCATACTCAACAGCAGGATTTATCCTTCCGTATAGTTCACAAGTTCTCCACATTCATATATCTTGACTAATATTTAAAATGTAACCATTAGAGTTGTATGACATAGATCCTGAATTACAGGTAAGTTTTATGGGCTTGTTCACTTTGTTGAGCTGTTTGTAGCTACCTTGAGCACCAATGTAGAGGATGATGCTGTGGCCTTCTCTGGTCTCAGAGGGAGAGAATGTCATCTTTTATACATGCCGTGACCAAAGAGAAGGCATAGCTGCATATATATTGATGACCCTTCTTTGGATCACTGCTTTGATACCTATTGCAATGAAAACACCCATAGGGTGAATAATGCTTTAGTAGATTTTCAGCCAATCATACTTTAGGAGAAAGGAAAGGTTTCCCATGTGTGGCAGCAGAGAGCATAGACAGCTAGGATGCAGCAGGAAAGGGAGATGTTACCATGAGAGAAAATGAGACAGCTGTTTCCAAGGTGGTGTAGACTTCCATAGTTCACGGTTTTGTCCCAATTCCGTCCTAATTTCTTTTCATTATTTTCTCCAGTGTGTTCTAATTCCCTCTTTCATCATTCAGAAATATTATAGAAACCTGGAATATTTTATTGTCACTTCTGTTTTCAGGACATTGATTTAATTCCAACTCTATTGTGCTAAGGTAGGTTGATTTCCCAAGCTACACTTTGCCTAGAGGTTGGGTACAACTTACCAAGCTCATGTGATCAAACACATGCTGGAAAAACCTTTGGTGTAAGTACTTTGAGCTATTCCTGGATATTAAATCAGGACACAATCTTCTATGCAGTCTTTTATCTCACTTACATCACCTCCAGTGAAGGCTCGGTGTTGGATACCTAATTGATGCCCAGTGTGTGAATGCCACATCCTTTCATCTGTGCCTAGAGTTCAGAGCCTGTGAATTTGACCATTTAAAACTTCTTTTTCTGCCTCTAGTAAAAAGTGAGTATAAGAAGGTAAGCAATCAGAGAAGTTTGAGAACAACTTATGCAGGTAGTGGTAGGGAGGAAAAATAATTTTCCCTCTACCCTACTATGTTCTTTTAGATGGACTAATAATTTAATTGACATGAGACAGATTAACAGGGGAAAATGACCACATTTATTATGTATGTAAATATGGGGGTTCCAGGAGAATATGAGACAAACTGGGTAGTTAAAGCTTATATGCAATCTTGAGCTAAGTGGAAAGGGAGGTTGTGGTTTGGGACTTCAAATGCCAGGAAGGCACTGTACCTGGAAATAGAAAAACAAATGTTTGGTAAATAAATGTTTGCTGGGCCATCTTTAATAATGGGACCCAGAGAGGACTTTGATCAAAGGGGTCTTGGTAGCTTCCTTTCTGTTTATCACACCTAGTTCATAAAGTTATCTATGATGCTAGCTCCCTTCATGGAGCAGGTGCTCCAGCTTAAAATAATCAGTATCCCAAAAGGCACATTTTTGTGTGGCAAATTCTGCTTTCCCTCACACTTTGACCCTAATGACTTGAATCAGTTTGTAGAACTCCAGTCTTACCTGGTTTTGCCTCTACAGCTTTTCCTTAGCCAGGGTCTCCTTTCCGCCCTCCTGTCACTGGTGTGTCTCTCTCTCTCTCTATCTCTCTGTCTCTGTCTCTCTCTCTCCAGATCTCCTATTGATGCTTTTTTTCTTTTTCTTATTTTTCTACCATACTTGGCTATATTCACTCAGATCTAAATAGAGTGTCAACCTTTGAACCAATCCATGGTACATGGCTGTGACCTGAATCCCATTTTCTCAGTTACCAATAGATTGCAATTCATTTCTCATAGCTTCCTGACATAACCTCTGACTGGTTCACACTAATTCTTTCGTGTATCCCAGAAATCTAACCTGGTCTAGACTCTAGTTCACGTACATGGTAACTCAATGTCTTTCTGAGAGGACTTAGTCTAGTTAGCATTATCTAATTCTTTCTTAAAGTTTGAGACAATATTACTAATTATGGATCCATTTTTTTAAAAAAGTCTTTTATTTGAATGTTATTCTAGTTTAAAGTAACATGATACTTTGTTACAGAATGACTGAGCTTCACTTTATTTATTTCATTAAGAAAAAACTTGAATAACACCAAAGTATGTATATTTTTTTAAGTCAAGCCTGCCTTTGGTGGGTTGGAAACTTCTCTGAATCCTTTCTATGAGAAGTAATTGAATGTGTGCATTAGAGGAATTGCAATTCAAGCCAGTCACCACGAGAATACCAATTGCCTCCCCTGAAAATATTGCAAAATCCTTACTGGTAAATTCTCAGTTTGGCAAGTGATGTGGAAAAAAATAATTACAACTTCTCATATCACTGGTAATTTAATTTATAGTTTATATAATTGAGTATTTATCAGTGATTCAACTCAATTATGCTTTATTTAATAGATTGGAGATTTGCCACTAACCACTAACCACTAACCACTACTTCTCTGCATCATGGCTGCTGCTCTGCTCCTGCCAGTGAGAAACAGACCACCACCATCTTCCTTAAAAACCCTTTCCAAATGGAGATCTTCCTCTTCATTTTTTTATAATAATTTTGTCTCTAGAATTCATTATGGGTCCCAGATATACTGTGAATTTTTTAGATGGAGAATAAAAAAGAAAAACGTATTATAAATAGTTTATTTGTATAATAGCGAAGGGGAATCTTTATCCCCCTGTTACAAGGAACGATGCTGGGTGTAGAAAAGCGAGTTGGTAGCCATGTAGGTCTGTGCTTCCAGCAGTGGAGTCTTAACGAGTTTACCTGAGGGCTGCATAACTCCACTGGAAACTCTTCCTTGTCAGCCAGCTATTTGTTTCTGGCTCATTTCAATGAACGTGCATTTAAAAATAATTGCGTGATCAGTAAAAGTTTTCAAAAACCTCCAAACTGGCACTGGTAGTTTGGAGGTTTTTGAAAACTCCTCCAAGTTTCCAAAATAGAACAAACTATTGTTCTATTGTCTGTCTTGAAAGAGAACATCATTGATCAGGAGGATCCTGAAAAGGCAGGGTATGGAAGCTAGAAAGTGGGGTCTCTTTGAGCAGGTTGGTCTTTTACTGCCAAAGTGATCACATTTCCCAAAGGACAGATACATAACTCTTCCCATTATATCAAGTATTACAAGTAGTTGAAGAAAGAAACAAAGAAGAAAACATAAAAGTAATAGCTCGAGGGCAAATATCAATGAGATGTATGCAGGGAGAATCAGAAGCAACACAGAGGATACAGACGACAAGAGTTAAAATTTAAACAACCTGGAGCCAGAGAACTGATAGCATTAAGGAAATAAGTGGCATAAATTTTTTTAAAAGGTAGAGAAACTGAAAAATAAAGCAAACTTGTAAGGATTTGCACTACAGGTAGCAAAGATGTAGGAAAAACGGTTATATCTAGACATTGAGATAGTTTCAGAAGGCGTATATATACATAGATGGAAACTGTCTTTGAGATGATGGACAGACAGCTCAAGTGGTAGAATGAAACTGGATATTGTGCGAGCTAAGGAGAAAGTTGATCTATTAGAAGAAAAAGTCTTAACTGAGATCCTAGTGAAAATTTCCAGTTGAAGTCTGAGAACCTTGACACTGATGTGTAACGTGACTTTCCTTTCTTAAGAGAATAGATAAAACTAACAGATAATGCCCCTATTCTCATAAAGAATCTCCTTTCTGAAACGCGTGCTGAATATTTGACCCAAGGGGGCATGAGTACAAGTTACATCTCTTGTTCTTCAAGCGACTTTAGTTAGGGATTCTCTTTTTTCACTCTTGTACGCATGCCTCATGGATGAGTTAGACATGTGTAGACATCTTTTTATTTCCAAGTACGACAAATGGAAGTTGTAACTGGATCTTACCAAAGCCACATCCCCCTCTGTGCCGGAATATCTCAGGGGACCTTGTGCAGGGACTTGGAGGAAACTTTTAAGTAGAAGCAGATTCATTGTGAGGTGGATGACGATCAAGCTTTAGGGTCACCTCACTGTATGGTCCATCAACAGAAGTTAATGCTTTTGTTGCCATTTTTTTTGATGTTAGGATAATTTCTATTAATTTTATCATTTTCAGCCATATTTTTCTTTTTTTCATATTCCATTATTTTTATCTGAGTTTTCTCTGCTCTTTAATATATAACATGACCTGTGACAAAGGTGGTACCATTTACATGTCCAAGTCGGTGTCAGTGTATCTCATTTGCTTAATTAAAACATCTTTAAAATGATTCTACACTGGGCCTATGTACAACAGAGATTAGGTTGCTTCTTTCTGTCTCTCATCGCTGACTCTATGTGTAGATTTAATTATGTTCTAATGCAACCAGCCAACATCTCTGGAGGCCAAACCACCAACAATCCCTGGCTCACATTTCTTGGATTTGCAACTTGAGAGGGACAGAGGGATTGCCCCTTTCAACAGACTTCTGATTTTTAAAATCATTTCAGGTAAGTTGACTGTAATGTCTACTTTTTAAAACATTTTGGACGTAAGTTTATTCTGGTAATTTTATGTTTTCTTTTTCTTAAGGGGCGCCTTCAAATTGCAAAAGCTTCAGGACCACAAAGCCTACATCAGCTTCTGACTGGGTACAACCTCTTATTGTCCGTTCTTGAAGGTTGGCAGTGCCAGACTGGGGATTCGGAGCAGTTCAAATGATTCAAGACCCTGGTGACTGAAAGCACTGTTGCATCATCTGGACAGACACTGATGCTGCAGTTGATAGAGAATACAGTTATGTATTCTCATTGACCCACACTTTTCAAATCATTATGATCCCAAGACTCGAGGTACTGTCTAGATGAGATTAGGGGATCTTCCCCAGTGTTGACAGATCTTAGAACAGTCTGTCATCTTGGTGTAAAGAATTATTGTCAGGAAAGCTTGGGGAAAAGAGGTGGTAGAAATTCAATGCAAGAGTTATTAACTTATTACAGAATAAAAACAAAGTTTATGCTTATTTTATTTATTACACAATAAATATCATTTCCCATGAGATGGTCATCAAGTTGTTGTCTGTTTAAAAAATCCCATTTTCAGGAGCCTTAACCAAACACTATAGCAGAAATACCTAGTAGAATAGGGACCAATGGCTACTTGGTGAATACAATACTGGTTAAGAAAAGACAAAAAGAGGTACAGTTTCAGAATTAACATATCAGTAGTGAAGGTCTCATTGCTAAGCCTTTAAAACTTCTGCAGAGAAAAGAACTGGCAAACAATCCTTTCTCTGGACTAGAGGGATATGAGTAAACTTTAGGAATTAATTCTATTTGGGAATCACTCTTTGAAAAAAAAATGGGAGCCAATATTCAAGGCTCATGGAATTAATAATTCAGGTAGAACTCTCCAGCCCGGCAATGTTCTAAATGTTACTTAGTAAAATTAGGGAGCCCAGGGAGAGATGTCTTGATAATTAGTTTCTCAAAATTATTAATATCTGGTGCCTCAAATTCAGTGGATAGACATGATTTTGTCTGACCTCAGTAAAAACTGGGCATTCCACATGTAAATCTAGGTCCCTGAAGAGAGGCAGGAGAAACCAGAGGTGAGGGGAACAGAGGCAGTGTGGCCTTCTGAGCTCACGGGGTAAACCATGGGGCCGGTTTCAAGCAGTGTCAGCATTACAAAGGGGAACTCTGTGGCAGAGCCGGGAACTGAGCGGGATGCTTCAAACGCCGCAGGAGAACCCTGCTGGGGGAGCCACTCTCTGGAGGCAGCAAGATCAAACCGTTTCGATTGCTCCTCAAAGGAGAGAAAGGTGTCATTGGGAGGGGAATGGGGGAAACAAATCTTTTTTTGTGCATGTGTAAGACTGTTAAATATAATGCAATGAATCAGTGGAAATAACATCAATATCTCGCTTATTTTGACGACACTTAACTTATTGTGGCAAACATATGATACAGTGCTGAAGAAAGCTGAAAAGATTTTAGAGCAGCCAAAATTATACTACAAGAAAGTCTGGATTCTCAAGGGTAGTTACTTATTTATAAGAGGCCCATCCCAGGCTGGACTCAGAGAGCTCATTCTCTCTTTGCACACAATTAGAGTAAATACAGTTTGGGGTATTTTAGCTGAGGATAAAGTCTAAGTGTCTTCATGGATTGGTGGGGACAGGGATGGGAGGCACTGCTAAGGCCAAGCTGACTGACAGCAGCAAGAAATAACTGAACTATGAAGCCTTAACAACTTCCTAATCCCAGTATTTCTCTCCCTTTCCCATGCTCTATTCCCTACCATACAAAACCTGGGGCCAATTGGTCTTTTTTTTTACAAACTCACTTTTATTCCCAATTCCCAAGGTAAATAGAAATTTAAACACTTGAATATCAACCTTCTGAGGCTCTACATTCAGTTATCTGTGGTGTGAATCTGACCCTGAAGGCTTGTCTCTGTTCTAATAACAGGAGTCCTCTTATTCCTGAGGCCCCCAATTCTCTTAATTCTTCTAACTTGGCTTCAATGGAGGTCCTTGTTTGTCGGGGTGTTATTTTGATACCTGATGTTCAAATCTCTCCTGGATTGGGGTCCTGCCCTCCCAGAGTCTACCGACAGTCCATGAATCCCTATTTCGTCAATAGGGCTGTTTTAACACATGTGGGACATTTCCAATGCCAGCCTCCTGTCCACTGAACTACTAAGTGACCCGAATCCAAGCCCCCAATGCTAGCTTCTCATTTTTGGATGCCCTGATGAAACTGTGAAACCCTATGGCTGTCTGTATAGGCCAAAGCTGAAGAACTGAGGGGTGACCAAGTCTTGACTGCCGTTTGGCTTCAATATCTGTTTTCAGCCCTATCTTTTGTCTGAGTGTGCTTTTCACCTGCTAGTGCCAGGTCCTGTGCTACATGCAGAGATGCTATTTCTCTCCCGGCTTGCCTCATCATGTTCTAAATAGTTAACCAATGGTAAGCTCTCTTGATGCCCTAGATAGGACCTTAACATCCCCCAAAATAAAGGAGTGGAAGGAAATAACATGTGAGTGCCAGGCACCCTTCTAAGGCCTGACATGTGTGAATTCAGTTTTATCTTCACAACTTGGTGAGGTACTAAGGTCTCAAATATGTCAATGTGTCCTGGTCTGGTATGATAACTCATGCCCGTAATGATGGTCTTGAGTCATCAAATCATAACTGAACCATTCAGTTGTGTTCTACAGGGTACAAAATTGTGTCAGACACTTCAAAGAATTCTCTCACAATCTATTAAAAATGATGGCACTTCAAAGGGTCAGCATCTGTTCTCTGGAACATTAACTTAGGGATCGGCATAAGAATAAATTATTACTGCCCTGCCTGCTGTGGCTAAGTGGACTGAGTGCCGGTCTGTGAATCCAAACATTGCTGGTTCAATCCCCAGTCAGGATACATGCCTGGGTTGTGGGCCAGGTCCCTGGTTGGGGGTGTGCAAGAGGCAACCACATAGTCATGTTTCTCTCCTTATTTTTCTCCCTCCCTTCCCCTCTCTCTAAAAATAAATAAATAAAATCTTAAAAAAAATAAATTGTTACTGTCTTGTAGCCATTCACTTTTTCGTCAGGTTCATTTAACGCTTGAGTCATACTACCTCTTTAATTTGTACCTAATTCTTTACAGGACATAGTTATATATGCTAATATATTTCTACAGTTTCACAGGAAACAATTTTGTTTATGGGGTAACATACTTGGATGCTTCATAATTCTTTTGATTACATAGCTCTTTTCAAACTTAAAATCAACAATAATCAAAAGTGGTACTTTTAAAATATAATATATAAATATGCCCCAAACTGAAGATAATGTCATTTCCCTCTGTAACATATTTGTAGAACTTTGATGAATATCAGTTTCACTTTTCTAAAAGTTTGACAAAGTGACTAAATAAATTTTGTTCCCTACACAATATTTCTTAAAAAATAAACTCTACTAGAGAGATACATGCAAAAAAAATGAAACCACTCTCTTATCCCATATTAAAAAATAAACAAAATGGATTAAAACCTTGATTGTAAGATCTGAAACGATAAAACTCCTAGAAGAAAACACAGGCGGTAAACTATTTGACATCAGTCTTAGGATTGTCTTTTTGAATATGTCCTTCCAGAAGAGAAGAGAAGCAAACATGAACAAATGGAATTACATCAAATTAAAAACTTCCACACAGCAAAGGAAACCATCAACAAAATGAAAAGATAATCTATGGCATTTAAAAAGATATTCTCAAATGATATATCTGATAAGGGATTAATATCTAAGATATATAAGGTACTCATATAACTCAATAAAAATGGGCAGAGGACACAGAGACATTTCTCCAAAGAAGACATACAGATGGCCAATAGGTGTTTGAAAAGTTACTCAGCATCACTAATCATAAAGAAATGCAAGTCAAAATGATGAGATGTCACCTCACAGCTGTCAGAATGGCTATTATCAAATAGTCAAGTGTTGGTGAGCACACAGAGAAAAGGGAATCCTCGTGCACTGTTGGTGGAATTGTAAATTGGCACAGCCACTATGGAAAACAGTATGGAGATTCCTCGGAAAACAAAAAATAAGACTGCCATATGATCCAATAATTCTATTTCTGGGTATTTATCCATAGAAAAGGATGACAACACTAATTCAAAAAGCTATATGCATCTCTATGTTCATTACAACAATATTTATAACGGCCACCATATGGAAGCAGCTTGGAGTCCTTTGATAGATGAATGCATACAGAAGATGTGGTATACATGTACACTGCAATGTTACTCAGCAATAAAAAGAAAGAAATCTTACCATTTGCAATAACATGAATGGACCCAGAGGTTATCATGCTAAGTGAAATAAGTCAAACAGAGCAAGACAAATACCGTATGGTTTTACTTACCATGTAGAATTTTTAAAAAATGTACAAACAAAATATAACAACAAAAGAATTAGAGAAATAGGGAACAAACTGACGATTGCCAGAGGAAAAGAGTTTGGAAAAATAAGTGAAAAAGGTAAATGATAAAATAGTCAATAATATTGTGATAGCTTTGCATGGTGACAGATGGTTATGAGAGTTGATCACAGAGTAAGGTATGTATCTATGTATCGGTTGGCCAAAAAGTCCATTTAGTTTTTTCCAAAAATTAAAAGACGCATTTTTATTTTCACCAATAACTTTATTGATTTGGATATTTTGAGTATGTTGGCTATCTCCCAAATGGTATAACATGGATTGTTCTTAATTAATGGCTCAATATGACTGCTCTCAATTTCAACTGGTCACCTGACTGTGGAGCATCATCCAGGAGAAATCTCCAGCACTAAACTTCACAAACCACTTTTGACGTGTTCCATCAGTCACAGCATCTTCTCTAAGACCGGCAAAGATCTTTTTTTGTGTGAGTTTCAGTTGCATTTTTACCTTTCTTGAAATGATAAATCATAATATGTAAAAAATGTCTATTTTCTTCCATCTTCAATAGTAAAATGGCTACACAAAAATTCATCAATTTCGATAAGTTCTTTTTAAATGCACCCTGATATGACAGCTGTCACAATCAATGTAATAAAATTGTTTCAAATTAAGTTAAAGACGACTAAGCACTACTAGAGCCATTTATAAAAAAAATGAAATGAACTTTTCAACCAACCCAATAAATGTCGAATCACAAATGTTGTATACCTAAAACTAATTTAATAGTGTATGCCAACTGTAATACAAAATTTTTAAAAATGAATCCTAATTACTTCAAAGTTAAGGCACTATTTGTTACAGGTCATGGGATAACTGCATCAATGTAGAGTTTATTCCTCTATTATCTTGTTAGCATCCAGAGCCTTTAGGCCACTGACAGTCTAACTTGAAAAAAAAAAGTGCTGTCACAATTTTTTTTCTGAGAAAGGGCAGATAGAGACACAACAACAGATAGAGACAAAAACATCCATTACATTTAACTGTTTCTTCTTTAGAATATCTTGACATTAGTAATGGTTGCAGTGAAAAGCAGCTTATGGTGGGCATTTCTCTACCCAGGAATCACAGGAGAGTTATAGCAGAACCTATGAACAAAAACGTGTGCTTCACCCCAGAATGGTTAAATCAGGAGTTGAGGGAGTAGGCCCTGGATATTGGTGGTGTATTTTAAATTTCCCCAGTTGAGAGGATTCTGGTCAAGATGGTGACGTAGGCAGACGTGAATCACCTCTTTGCCCAACCACATCAAAACTACAACTAAAATGTAGAACAACCATTACTCAGGACCATCAGAAATCAAGTTGAATAGAAGTCTGATAACTATGGAATCGAAGAAACCACATCCATCAAGACTGGAAGAAGGGGCACAGATGCAGAATGGGCTGGCCCCTCACCCTTGTGCATAAAAATTAGGAGGGATATCTTGAGAGCAAGAAGTCCCAGACCCACACAAGGTCCCCCACACCAGGATTCCAGTGCTGTGGAAACCAGCAGGGATTGAGTCAGTGGAGGAGGCTGCTAGAGCTCTAAGCATTTCCTCTTGAGGAACACACACATGGACTCACCTACTCAGACTCACTCCCTCTGGGTTCCAGCATCGGGATAGCAGCTTGAAGGGTACCAGTGCTATACAGGGAGAGATCGAAGTATCTGGCATTGGGGAGAGCAGATACCATTGTCCCTCTCCTGAGCTCTCCAACCACAAAGCTGGTAGGCTGGTGCCATATCTGAGTCTCCATCAGCCTGGCTAATACTGTGCGACCCTTGGAGATCCACAGAGGCTCGACCCCACCCATCTCGTAGTCCTACTCAAGCTGCTTTTCCACAAGAGTGGCTGGTCTTAGCTCCTAAATCCTATCAAGCATGCAACAGCTGGCTTCAGTGAGCCCTAGCAGCAGCCAGATTAGAGTCATAGCTTGGCTTCACCTGGGAATCTCTAAGCCCAGCACAAGTAGCAGCCATCTCAGATTGCTTTACAGCTCAGGCAGGGTGTCCCGAGCAAACAGAAGTGGGGGCTGACCTTGGCCTGCACCACCCAGGAATCCCCAGGGCCAACACACCTAGTGGACAGCTACAGACCATGTCAGAGCACCACCACCCTGCCTCTGCACAGCCCATCCTCCACAGAGGATGGAGGTTGGTGATCAGTGATCACAGCCAGTCCTTGCAGCTGACTGGCCTGGGTAGATCCCCCCCCTTTGACCTGCCAACAGCAACCAAAGCTCATCTACAAAAGGAGGGTGTACTCAGCCCACACAAAGGGTACACCTCGAGTACCCAGCTTGGATGACAGAGAAGTCTGTGCCATTGGACCCCACAGGGCACCTACTTCATTAGGCCACACTACCAAGACATGGAGTCAAAGCAGCTCTACCTAATGCATAGAAACAGACACAGGGAGGCTGTCAAAATGAGGAGACAAAGAAACATGCCCCAAATGAAAGAACAGATCAAAACTCCAGGAAAGAATTAAACAGAATGGAGATAAGCAATCTATCATATGCAAAGTTCAAAACACTGTTTATAAAAATGCTCAAGGAACTTAGTGAGGACCTCAGCAGCATAAAAAAGACCCAGTCATAAATGAAGGATACAATAATTGAAATAAAGAACAGTTTAAAGGGAAACAACAATAGAATGGATGAAGTTGAGAATGAAATCAATGATTTGGAACATAAAGAATAAAAAAGAACCATGCAGAATAAGAAAAAGAAAAAAGACTCCAAAAAAAATGAGGATAGTATGAAGAGCCTCTGGGACAACTTCAAGAGGTCCAACATTTGCCTCATAGGGGTGCCAGAAGGAGAAGAGGAAGAACAAGAAATTGGAAATGTATCTGAAAAAATGATGAAAGAAAATTTCCCTAATTTGGTGAAGGAAATAGGCATGCAAGTCCAGGAAGCACAGAGAGTCCCAATTATGACGGATGCAAAGGAGGCCCACTCCAAGACACATCATTATTAAAAGGTCAAAGGTTAAAGATAAAGAGAGACTCTTAGAAGCAAGAGAAAAGAAGTTAGTTACTGGAAGGTTGCCAGATGGAATGGGGAAGGGATAGAATGGATGAAGAGGTGAGGGGACTAAGAAGTACAAATACGTAGTTACAGAATAGGTATGGGGTTGTAAAGTGCTGTATAGGAAATGGAGTAGCCAAAGAACTCATACGCATGACCCGTGGACATAAGTAATGGTGAGGGCATTGCATGAGGCAGCAGGGGGCACTTGGTGGAGAGGGGACAAATGGGGGAAAATAAAGACAATTGTAATAGCATAATAAATAAAATATAATTTTTAAAAATCAGAGGAAAAATAAAATAAATTTTATTATGGAAAAAATTAAATTTCCCAGTTGATTCTATAGCGAATCATGCTTGAGAACACTGGTCAAAGTCAGGGCCCAGCAGCATACTTTGGCCTGGCCAATTTGTAAAAAAAAAAAAAAAAATTGGAACACAGCCATACCTATTAATATTTGTATTGTCTATGGCTGCTTTGGGCTATAAAGGCAGAGTTGAGTAGTTGAGATAGAGACCATATGGCCCTGAAAGCCTAAAATATTTACTATCTGGCTCTTTAAAAATACGTTTGCTTCCCCTATCCTAGGCTAATGTCGTCGTATCACGGTATTTGAGTGGTGGTATTTGAATGGTGGTATTTACATGCGTTAAACTTGCTCAAAAGAAGGATGAAAAATTAACTTCTTTCTTTTTAAAAATTTCTGTTGTTGACATTGTTATAGATGTTCCCATTGCCCCACCCTGTCTACCTCCACCCAGCCCCAGCACCCTGTTCCCTCTGGTCATTACTGCACTGTCGTCCGTATTGATGGGTTGTATATTCTTTTTCTCTTAATTATTCTTCCAGGAAGTTGTACGACCACTTTTTCTTGTGTCTCATTGGCTACAACTTAGTCACATGGCCTTACCTAACGGCAAAAATGCTGGGAAATGTAGTCTTTATTCTAATGGTCATTTGCCCAACTAAAATTATATTAGTAAGGGAAAAGGGAACACAAGAAATTTCATTGAACTTTTACATTTAAATATTACATCCTTGTGCTGCAACAGAACAGGAAGAAAACTTTTAGGTCAGAAAACAACCAAAGACAGAATAAGAATCCATTTACCATCATCTCTTACATTAAACAGTTATATGTTTTTGCTTTTGCATGTGCTATGCTCATTGACTTAGTCTCTAATAGAGCTCAGAAAACGTTTTGGAAAAAATCTCTCTTTATTGATAATGCTTGTGTTTAATGCAGATATCCAAACTAATGGACAGAGCCACCTAACGTTTGTCATCATATCTGACGTCTGGGCTGAACATGTATTTATGGTCAAGCTAAACAGTGAGAATGGAAAGGGGGCTATTAACTGTTATACTTGGACAACAGGTATAACCTGGGAAAATGAGGCAATAGTTACCCTAATTTGATCTATAATTTGGAAGGGTATTTCTTCCAAGGGATAAGGTTAAGGGATAAGAGAAGTAAGACATCACACATATTTCTCTACTTTGGTCCTACAATTAATTCATTCTGAACCAAAAATATTCCTGAATCTAGTGAGTTTTGAAAAAACAAATGCCTAAAAAGATGGATATGCTTTCAAAAACATAACAGTGTATTAGCCACAGCTTGGTTTTCCCTGAGAACAGCAAAATTGGATGACTCAAAAAGTTTAATTAAGAGGTGGTATTGCTTCACGACTTCTGGTTTGTTTCTGTTTTTCCTTCTGTGTGGTGACTCAGCCAAGGTGAGGTACACGCATTAGTTGAAACAATTCTTTTTCATAGTCGGCTTTTCATGCCATGGGCTGTGGAATACAGTACACAAAATACCACATTTTTAAAGTGGCAGTTTAACAATTTCTGCTAATCCTTATGTGGTGGTTAGATGCCAATACCCCACAAAAGCTACAGTTTAAAATAGCAATTATTTTAAAGTGTGTCTCTTTTGTACACCACTAGTAAATTGGATTATGTTTTCTGAGCCTCCCAGGAGCATTAACCAAAGCATAGCTAAAGCTTTGCCAGTATTATAAATCATCTTTATAGGCTCACAGATATTTTATAATAAAGGTTGGGATTTCCCTAATCTTTTTAATGTGAAATTCATGTTTCCTTCTCTCCATTAATCCTTATCCCATTTCTGTGGCTCCACTCACACATTACATTTATCTAGGCTATCAGCCAAAGTGGAGTGCTTGTTTACTTTCTTCGCAAAGCCAGCCTCTTCCCCCCAAATCACCCATGGTAGATTATAGCTCTATTCTGACCTTGCTGCAGGAAATCAGGTAACTCTCGGTTATTCTCCGTCGTGAGGAGGCAATAGGCTTATAAATTACCCACCTGTTTTGTTGGTATTAACTGAAAAGAGAAGGCTTTTTTTTTTCAGAATATATGTGAATAGTTGTGAGAAAAATGAGGGGAGGTTTTTTTCTTTGTATACTTGAAATGAATCCAACATTAAGACACTTTTAAAAAACTGCTCATCCCTGGCAACCTGTAGTTCGTGTTGTTGCGTGTAGGTGTGTGCAGGTGTACGATATCTTAGTTTTACCAAGTCCCAGTTGTTGGAGTGTTTTAATTGAGCTCTAGCTGACTTTGCGCAAGCTCTCTTCCAAACCAATTTAGAGTGAAAAACAAAACCCACACCAAACAAATAAATAAGCACAAACCAGTCTACAAAGAATTCTGGCCAAATTAGCAATGCCATATTTAAGGCAGAAAATGCCATTAGAACCTGAATATATTTAAAAGTGATTTTTCAGTACTGAATCAGAAAAATAACTGTTATTGGACAGGTTTGCTTTAGCCTCAGTAAGAGAACATAACAGACATCATTCAAACAGCTATAATTTAGAATTTTAGGAAAATATTATTTGATATAGTTATAGCTCTGTATTAATTATATCGCAATAACCAAATTTACTATAGATGTGGTGTTTTCTCATGTGTTTTTGCCTACAACTATAGAATATCTAACTCACATGGCTTAATAGAAGTGGCGTAATTATATGCCCATACACACAGCCCAAAGGCTGGGTGCTTTCAGGATTGGTTCAACAGTTCAGTAATAATATGAAAGATTTAGGCCTTTCTATACTTCAGCTAAAGATTCCCTGAGAATCGTCTAGGACTTTAAGTTCACTTAAACCCCTTGGATGTAAGAGTGTGGCTGCAGTTTGGGTGCCAAGTGTTGACAACATTGCCACAACACACGCAGTTTCCCTCTATGTACTTTCTGTTAATAGGAAGGAAAACCTTTTCTAGAAGTCTCCTAACCAATTTTCCTTTGGGTCCCTTCTGCTAGAACTGGGTCACATGCCTTTGACCTAGATGCAAGGAAAGGTAAGAAACTGATGTGTGGCATTTTGAGACTCGGTAGCTGCGTGTCATTCGGGCTAGCAAGGGAGAAGGGAGGAGGGGGAGGAGCATGAACATTGAGGAGGCAGCGGTTACCTACCAACACTTGACATCGCATTTTATTACTATGTTTGTAAAATAAAGTTACAAAGAACTGAGTGTAGTTTTATTTCCAGTAAACTTTTGTTTGTTTTTGCAGATGTATTGGTACCAATAGAGGTGGGGACGGCTGGGGTGGGGGAGTAGTAGGCGGAAAAGGCAGAAAACTGCACTTGAACAACAATAAAATTTAAAATATTTTAAAAAAAATAATTAGTATCAATACATCACATATTTTTATGAGAGATTCACAAAATAATTCCAATTAAGCCTCTTGAATCTATTACAAGTAAATTATAGAAATCCCCTTTACAACGCTTGGAAAAGAAACCTCATCGAGAAACTACTGTTCCCACTAACAAAGAACAATAGGATGTGAGGAACTGAGAAACCAAATCACACTCTGTCCATGGAATGTGGCAGAGACCAGCTGACTAGTGAAACAATTGTGAAACAAGGCCCCGAGCAGAGGCAAAAGCACAATGGAAACCAATCAGACGAAACAGACATCAGTACTATAACCACAGTCCACAACAGATGCAGAAGTGAAAACACCAGGGCACCTGTTTTGTTCAATCCGAAGCTGGACTTGATAGACACAGTTTGAACGGCGGAGGGCAACAGCGAGTCATTGCTTTTCATCAGGTAGGATTCTCTGTGGCGTCTAGGTTCCCCAGGGGTCGGGCAATTCCCTTCCACACAAAAGAGACAACTGAGAAGAATCAAACAACTAAACGAAGATTTCACCTTTTTCCAAATGTTCCTATTCGAAAAGATTTTTAAATCATCTTTCTATTTTCATTTTCTGGTTATCCATGATCAATACAGATGGTCTCCCCCAAACAAATAAGCTTCAGTGCAAAATGTTACTCAAGAACACTGTGTAAGCAGGAGCTTATGAATCCTCACAGGACTGACTTTATTGTTTTATTCTTTTATTTCTCTTTTGACAGAAAAGGAAACAACTCTGCGGAATGCAAAGGAGACTTCAGATGGCTTGTTTAGTGAGTCCCCAACTAAAGGAGCAGAAACCAAGTCCTGCCATATTTTAACCAGTGCCAAAGAAGACCTTCAAAGTTTCACTCATCACCAAAATAAATATAACTCAGCTGCACTTAATTGAAGATTAATAGAGAATACAGAAACTCTAGCACATTATTAAAGAGCATTTCACCTCCTGAAAGACAAGGTGCTTTCCTAATAAAAAGAAGCACAATACTCTGAAATTTTCTTTAAAAAAAAACAACGAAAGCTCATTTAATGAAGAGAGAAATTCCGTTTTATTAATCTATTAATTTTTCAAGAATAAAGGCTTTTTTTCATAGTCTTCATTATCCTAAAAGTCAAAATCTCCATTTCAATAGAGTGTTTTTAAGGGGAGGTAAAGGGAAGTTCTAATGAATATTTATAGTCAATTCTATCTGGATTTGGCTGGTGACAGGACACAGTGCCTTGTTATATGCCTTTAAAAATGTGTATGGAACCTAACATGAAAAACAGGACTGGCGTCGTATTCAGATTGCTGGAGCTGAATGTACTGCAGCAGGGCGCTTCAACAGCCTAAAAACAATCATTATTTTTCATGGTGACAAATAGCTTTCCCTCCAAGACACAATACAGCAAAACCAGTATTTATTTCATTACAGCTTAATTGAGCCTAAGATATTAGGTTTAAGCCTGTGGAGTATTTGAACCAGCGGCAGCCATCAAGAACCCAGCATCTGATTATTTCTCCTGCCAGTCAGTAAGTCAGTAAATATTTATTAAACACCTAGTTTACACTGTGATGAATTCTGGGAACATAGAAGTAAACAAGTCTTAGGTTCCACCTTCAATGTTCACTCTTCTTTCTCTCTGTGGATGTTTCTTTAGGATCTAGGAGCGATTTCTGAAATTTGTTTTGAGAGATTCTCCAGTGATACTACTGGACTCAGAAAAAGATAATCACGCACACAGATGACAGACCTTTCATGTGTCAGCCAAAGATAGCTTTATCCAGCCAACCTTTCCTGATCTTCCTTCCTTCCAACAATATACACTTTAATTGAATTAGGTCAGACTTTCATGTACTTCAATATCATGTTAACACATATTTTCTTCCATTTATTTTAATTTAAAATGAGGAGAGACAATGACTAGGAAATTAATACAGCCGGAAATATACCTATGGTGGTCTTTCATACAATGTCAATGACCCTATCGATCACCTTAATGACCGTCAGTTTAGTTCCCAATGTGTTTACATGCAAGCAGCCCAAGGTCTATTGGGATTTTCATTGTTTAAAATGTAACTCCTTATCTTGGGGCCTTTAGACAAGGGCATGAGTATGCAGAAAAATTTCTCTGCTCTGTGAGAAACAACAATGCAGACATGATAATAAATTTGCTCACTTATCCAACACATATTTATTGGGCGCCTGCAATATATCAGGCAGCATTCTAAGCACCGGGGATACTGTGATCTCTGCTAGGTTGGAGCTTCAGTTCAGCTGTAGGTGGGGTCAGATTAGAAACAAGTAAGCGAGTAAGGTCATTTCAGAGAATGGTAAGTATCATCATGAAAATAGAAGAGGATATAATGGCCTAGAGAGTTACTCAGTTTAAAAAAGGGGGGAAGTTCTTCCGTTTGAATGGCCAGCAACATGAGACTAGGCGCAGGATTAGGAAAAACTCTGAGCTGGAGGCAACGTGACAGACAAATTGTGCACGTGTCATCAGAAACAAGTCATGCCCTGATCTCCTGTGGACAGACCGTTTCCACTCAGCAGTTAGGGGGCATGGGACAGGGTTGGGGAGACCATGATGCTGGATGTGGCTCTTTTGACATTTAGATTTCAAGAGGAACTTGCTTTTCAGAATGTTGGCAAATAATTAAAATTTAAAATACTTTGCCAGCCAACACTATGCCATTGGAAACCATGTACAAGGGAGGGCTGGATTAGGGGAGAGGGCTGCCAGGGCTTTGAATCTCTGCTGTAGGTCTTCCTTCTGGTCTAGGTTGTCTAGGGCCAGTGTAATGAAATGGTCTGGTCTATTTTATCAGATTATATGGTGACATAGCTTCCACAGATAATATTTACCATTTAACCAGGATACTCCATGAAATGTGATGACCCTTCTATTTGTAGACACAAAAACAATGGCGACTAAATTAATGGTAATCACTATGATGATTAAGATCATTCAGAGATTATTTTATGGGTTACTGTAGGCATGTTTCTAACTGTATTAGTTTTTCACTCATCTCCTCTCTTTCGGTTTAATTAAAATAAATTGGGAGGAAAGAAAATAAAAATTGGACATTCAGGTTCTTTGATTTAATGAGGAAGTAGTATGTAGATTCATCAGTAATGCTTTATAAAATTAAAACATTTGCTTTATAGCAGGGAATAAATTATATTTAACCATAGCATTTTCAGTTTTGCTCCATTTTAGGTTTACTTGGTATCATTTTTTATGGCCTCTTTATCTGTCTAAATCCTTCATTGCTTCTCAGCATAAATGTCAGACCTTGGCTAAGGTTCTTGGAAAAATCATGCCACATATTGTTAATACCGCATCATGTCTGAGAAGAGCCTTTATTCTTCCCACCTTGAAGCACAGAAAGTGTTGTAAATAACACTCTACTAGGTTTTTAAAAATGTTATCTCCTTAGAGCAGTTTTATGTTTACAACAGAACTGAGAGGAAGGCACAGAGATCTCCCCTCTGCCCCTGCCCATACGTATGCATAGCCTTCCCTGTATTCAACATCACTCAGCAGAATGGCACATTTGTTTGCCAGCAAGGAGCCTACATTGACATATCATAATCACCCAGCATCCCTAGTTTAACCTAGGGCTTATTCTAAGTGTTGTACGTGCTATGGGTCTGGACCACGACAAATGACATATGTTCATCGTGACAATATTATGCAGAGTATTTTCATTACCTTAAAAATCCTCTGTGTTCTTCATCACACTTCTTCCACAGGCCCTGGAACCACAGATCTTTTTCCTGTGTCTATAGTTTTGCCTTTTCCAGAATGTTACCTTGTTGAAATCATACAGTATGTAGCCTTGTTAGATTGGCTAATTCCACTTAGTGATATATATATATATATATTTAAAGTTCCTCCATGTCTTTCCATAGCTTATAACTTGTTTTTTTCCATGGTGTAGATGTATCACAGTTTATTTACTCCTTTACTGGAGGATATTTTGGTTGCTTCCAAGTTTTAGCAATTAGGAAGAAAGCTGCTGTAAACATTTGTATAAAGTTTTTGTGTGGATATAAGTTTTTAACTCTCTTGGACATATTCCAAGGAATGAAATTGATAGATTCTGTGATAAGAGTGTTTTCAGTTTTGTATCCGTTAGTTCTGTAAAGAAAAAAATTGGCAATCTTCCATGTGTTTATGTGATTAAGGGTAGATTTTTCACCCATTATATTTGTTTCATAGTCAGGCGATGGTTTCTGAGACACCTTACCAAGTTGTGATTTTCTTTTAATTCTTAAACTTTTCAGATCTGTAAACATTGATTAAGATTAAAATATACTAAATACTGGGATCTTTAAAAAAATTTTAAAGTTATTGAGTAAAAACTATCTAGGATAAACTCTTTTGGAGAACAAATTACATAAGAACTATATTTTAAAATTAAAATAATTACCCCCTTTAGGTTTTACAGCTCAGGAAGAAGCAGAATCAAAATCAGGAGGAGAAGGAGGGAAAGTAAAGATCAGACACAAAAAAGAAAAGAAAAGGATATCAAACTTTTTAAAAGAAAATCTTTCTTTACTTTTCACCAGGGACAGAGGGCGTTGCTAAGGGGTACTGGGATCCTCCACCGTGCTAAAGGCGGTAATGGTAATGGCAATGACGAGGGTGAGGACAAAAATCTCCCCTGTAGTGAGGAGAGTTTACACATGAACCACTTCATTTTGAAATAAAAACTAGAATCTTCTACTGTGAGGCTTGAACACAGCTAGGAAAATCACACCCAACTGAAATGGCTTAATTGCTTTTAGTTTCTTTGTTCCGGTTTTATTTTCACTTTTCTGTATGTTCATGGTCATTCTTATGATCAGGAGAGGTACATGCTGTTTCAGTGAGTGTATTTACGACTTGAATGCAACCACTTCAAAATTACCTTCGGTATATTTCTTTTCTCCTTTTGACATTCATAGTGGATGTCATGTTCTTTAAAGAGATTACAACACATAATATTGATCCAGGCAGAAAGTATGCTCTGCATAGATGTTCCTTTCCAAGAAACTGAAGAAAACTTTGTTCTTGATGAATGAATGCCACTCTGACCTCTCTGTTCTATTGTCTAGTTGGAGATATAATAGGCTATAAGCTGTTCTTCCTGGGAAATGAGCTTGTTCTGAAGTTAGATCTTGGTGCCAGGAGGGAGTTTGTACAGACTACTTAGAGAAGCTGCAATTGGGTATGGACTTGCTTGTGGGATGAAACTGCCAGCCACGTTTGGGTCTTGGGTCTGGAAGTAGATATTTGAGACCTATTATTCTCTCTCCAGTTTGGCCACTAATGCAGGGTCTGATTATTGTTAAGTCACTTTAAAGACAATAAGCAAATAGCTGAGTAAATCTTTTAGCTCCCAGGCTTTCTGTGGACAGCTTTTCCTATGTGCTCTTAGAAAACTCCTTTCAAATCCTTATATTTAAACTACTTATCTATTTCATCACCAAAAATCAATGTATTGACTAAAGAACAGCTTATCGTTCAATCTCCAAGGCACATCCTTCAACATAAAGTAAAATATACTCGGTAACCTCAACTGATATGATCCATCCCATGATTAAGACATGTCATGAAAGTAAATTCTGTTTCCTTTTTTATCCATATGCTCTAGTATTAACCTTTTCTCTAGAGCAAGTGAAACCAGAAATATCAGCATTGCTGCTGCCTGTCATTATCAGACTAAGTAGAGACAAGCATTGAATCTTTATGGGCACTTTATTCAGATGCTGGTGATCTGAGAAGATGGGTTATGTATGCTCAAAAACCATCTTAACACTTCATTTCCAGCTGACCTTTTTATAAGGAGAAAAACAGGTTGATAAGAGGGTTGGAGAAAAAATTAATGGGATAAAAGTTGCAAGTATGGTGGTGATTTTCCTAGTACTTCTTTATTTGTTGATCAACAATATTTTATTTGCATTCCGCCACTAGAACACAATGGCTCAGACAACGTCTTGCTTACAGAACCCAGGGCACAAAGGTTGAATTGCTTGTCAACCTCCTGGAGCCATATAGGTCATGCATTCCAGTTCCCGGAACAACAGCTATCCACATGCATTAATCACTTATGCCTATCAACTACCTCTAAGGCTTCAATCTTTAACTGTTAAGTTCCCCTATCACAAGTTCTTCTTTCTCAACCCCAAGCCTTCTGCCTAGTCCTTATCACACACACAAAAAAAGATGCAATGAGCACAAGGCCAGCATTCATCAGCTATTGGGAAATATATAATTTCTGAATGTATTTTATTCATTCAAAATTAGGACGCATTTGCTTAATGGTATTTGATATCATTAACATTTAAATTATATAGTTTATTGCCCTCTAAATAAACAGTGTAATCATATAATTTTTAAAACGTGTTGATATGATTTATTTAATATTTTATATAGCCCTCCTAATAAATAGTTGAGCACATAATTTACTGTACAGTTTTGAGAATGTAAGGTAGCCTTATGAACAACTAAGCTTGGTCCACGGGTGTTCATCAGGACTGTCCTGGGCAGACTACGATGCATATGGTTTGTGCCTCTGAAGCACGTTCTTGAGCTAAAGAAGAGCTAAGTTTCCTCAGTCACCAGGCAGCTTTCTCCCATTTATAGAGTGCATATATGCAAGCAAATAAAACAATCAATTCCTTTTTCCTGCAAATAAGGAAACCTTGTCTAGTTAAATTTTCATCAATGACTTCTCCAGTGTGCATGTAACTGAATTAATCTATGCCAGTTTTTCCCCTAAACTGGAGGTTAATGTAGCAAAAATGTCTTGTTCCCTCACTTGGCCACTCTTTCCACTACCTGAAAATAACGTATTATGTTCACATTGGTTTTCTGTCCCTCACCTCTCCCCAAACACCATGTAAGCTTCACAGAGGCAAATCTTTTGTCTTGCTTATTGCTGTTTCCCCACTGCTCAAAACTTAGTAGATGCTCAACAAAGATTTATTAAATGAATGAATGAATGAATGAATGAAGATTCATATTCAATAAGTATTATTTGGTTAAAAGCTGAAAGGAAAGTAGGTAGGAGGAACTCTTGGCAAGAAAGTTTGTAAAGCCACAATTTCAAATGTTTTTTAGGGCCAGTCCAAGATAGAAAGAACCCAACAAGGGGTACATTCTTGTAGCTATGGGGGTTGTGCTCCACACAAATCCCTAGCTACAGATAAGCTTCAGCCAATTGCTGACAAGCAAAGATGAAGGTCCAGTGATGTCAGATGTTGCAGTTTTTTAAGACTGGAAATTTGAATTTCAAACTAATACCTAGAACATGATATGTTGGCTCTTTATTCTTCTTCATAATTTTGTGTGGCTATTTGGGAAAATGGAGACAACTGTATTCAAACAATAATAAAAAACAGTGATTAAAAAATAAAAAATAAAGTAAAATATCAAAAAAGAATACAATGTTCACTAAAGGATAAATAATTTTTTAAAATTTCTAACTTGAAGTTTACGTATTATTAAAATTCAGTAGTAACTGCATCAATTGTTTAGAACCTACATTGGCTAAAGATGTTTTGAGATATTTTATCACTGGCCTTGTTTGGAATTGTTGGAGCTAAGTGGAAATAAAAAACAATGTATTTTAATTGGTTCTATTATTGTTTTTTAAATTCTCTACAGATGTTGTACACTAACTTTATCTGCCCTGGAGTGGACAGATCCCACTGCCACCCTTGAAACATGGTAGGAAAGAAGTAGTAAACAGAGGGAGGAAAAGAAATACGTGAGGAAGAGTATAATATAACCATATGACCTTTCCCATGAGCTCCATTTTCATGGAGGTATTTGCACACTACCTGGTGATTAACCCTCTGGGTCTGATTGTCTACACATGCTAAGGCAGGATCACGTTTTTATTTAAAGAAGGATTCACTGAGGATGCATAAGTAACTAAACTCTGGTACCCCTGACCTCATTTGGGGTAATTTTAGTCCGCTTTGCTCCCCATTGCCTGCTCACCTGCTCTGGGACCCAGAGTTTCAGAAAGCTGTGGTCCTTATTTCAGCTGTTTCTGGTCTATGAAACAGACTATCTTTTAAATAATGTTTTTGAGTCCAGGTATGGTTTTCTTTTTCCTTTTACATGTTATCTACCATTATTGTTTTTTGGTATAGGTAGGTCCAGCAGATCTTGAACTGAGAGCCAGCTTCTCTGTTTCCCGTTGGCATTGTTCACATGCACGCACATTTGTGAGGTTATTTAAAACTCTAAAATGTTGAGTGAGACACACTCATTACAGCAGTTTTTCTCTGGAGAGATGAGGAGGGAACCCAAATTGTGAATGGTGTCAAAGACATTTTAATCTTCTGTAATGCTTTAAGTTTTAAGGGAGATTGTAAAAATATATTAATTCATTAACTTTAAAATTATTTAAATATTAATGGAATAAAACATAATGAGAATGATGAATGAAAGTATTTTAGAAATATCTGATGCTTTATGCATTGTAGTTTTTAAATTAGGGAAATGATTTTACCTTTATTAAACCTTAATGTAACAAGGGGGGTCTGGCCAGATTGCTAGGGGCTGGGGGAACCCTGACCCGGGGCAAGAGGCTGACTTCCCAGCGGGAGGGAGGGGTTGCAGAAAACCCCAATGCAGTGGGTTGAAGCAGAAGCCTGGGAAAGAGTTTGCCTTCCTTGGAGAAGGAGACCCCTGAGAGGGTTGGGAACTACCTAAAGCAGCCTGGGATTGAAATCAGAGCTGGGGCATGACTCCATACCCCTGAGGCAAGAGTAAATAAGCTATCGAATGTGCCAGTGTGCATTGCCCTGGCAATGGACCAGCGTGGCATGACACAGCCAGAGGCAGTATACACAGAGCCTGTGAGGGATTAAAAAGGTCAAAGCACAAGTGTAACAACGTGACACCCCACTCCTGGCAGAGTCCTGGTGCCCCTGCACTGCTAGAAAACCCTTCTACCCACTTCCAGATACTGGCAGTGAGGACGGGCAGAGACACAGCGTGCTGGGCCGACGCTCACGGTGAATGGTGGCCCCAACTGGATGGGAATTTGAACACCCCCACAGCACGTAGGATTTGTAGGGAAAGATTTAAGATGGGGGGTGTGCAGAAGTCCTCCTCTTTTTGAGAAGCTCGCAATTGCACAGTCAGGAACCAGCCAGTGGAGGCTGAGTTGTGCCCATAGGACATGTACCTGGCCAGCGATGGGCCCACAGGATGCCAGGCCGCACCTGTGGCTCTTGTGCTACCCTGCTCCTGTGGTCTCGAGCAGGCCTGCGTGGCACATACACCTTGCCAGCAGCAGGCTCGGGCAGGACACTGGCCTTGTGCCACATGGCATGGGTCCTGGACTGCTCCCATTCTTTCGCCCTGAGAGCAGTGCACAGATGCGTGAGCTGGAACGTTCGTTGGCCCCTGAAAGCACAAGCAGCCCTGGACACTGGGGCCCAGCAGAGAGAGAAAGCCTGGTGCTGGAAAGATGAGGCCCATCCCTGGACTACAGTTAAGAATGGAGGGGAGTTTCTGGGCTTGGATTGGGATTTCAGTCCTTTTGTGAACAAGGGGATTTCTCTGTTTTGCAGAAGAGGATGGCTTAGAGTGGGGGATCCCCCACTCCCTCAATTTGGGCTTGTTAATTAAAATCTTTTTCTTTTCCCCCATCTCTGTGTTATGCTTGTGTATGTCGACTGACAGCCAAGTCTCATGTCATCCTACAATATTAACACATCTATTGATGTAAGATTACTTTCATGGAACTCTAAAAAATAATATATATATATATATATATATATATATATATATATATATATATATATATATATATATAACATTGTTGTGCTTCTTGCTTTTATTAAAAGATATTTAAATTTTAAAAATTGAAAAAATATTCACAAAGTTTATTTTGCTGAAATGTCATAACAACCATTCACTTTTTCAGTGGTAAAATCTACAGAGATAGAGGTATACTTCTGTTGCCACTTATCTGAAAGTAATCAGTTTAGTAAAAAACCAAAACAAAACATTTTTCTGCAGTGGTTCTTGCTCACTGAACTAAAACATAATGCCTAATGTCTTAATTGGATTGTTAGATAGGATTTAAATGATTCACATATGATTCTGAGACAAAGCCTCCTTTTTAAGAACAGCTCAACATGACTCATATTCTGCACTGTATTTTAAGAAAACAAGAAAGAATAGAGCAACTACTACACAAGCAGATGGGACAACTACTTTAGAAGCTGTTTTGGTACCTGTAAGTGCTGTGGACCACCTGGCTGTGAAAGCAAAGGAGTGCCAACACGGCAGTCTCATGGGGAAGAGCTTCTTTGGGAAATGACTCTTAAGCAGGCTCAGCTGTTTTTCCTTTTGTATATGGCAATTGAGTGAATATCCATCTTCTAAAAAGCTGCATTGATTTTTCAAACATAAGCTTAAGATTAAAAAGGCTAGGGTATAACTTGATTTTTACATCATTTAAAACCATTATTTAATATCTCAAAGGCTCCTTTCCAATTCTAACTTAATGCTATAATTATAATAAAAGTTTTCAAGGAATTTTAGTAACTGGACACACACACACACACATATATATATGCAATGCAATTTATAATTCTGTCCATGCAACCAAAGACTAATAAAATTTGATAAGACTCTGAGGAGTTATATATTGTTTTTGAAATTTTTCAGTGAGATATCAATTATTTACAGCAGATAGTTCTCAAAGCTGACCTACTGAATCAGAATCTCCAGGGGAGGGCCCAGGAAGCTGTATTACCATTAAACAACGGGCCCTAATTGATTCTTATTATTGGGGAACATTGCTCTGAGTTAAGCATTACAATCAATAAATAACGATGACACAAAATCACTAGCTACATCTGAAATGCTATATCTTGAATCGAAAGTGCTATATTATCATGTCTAAAGAAATAAGGATCCATCAAGAGGGAGCTGGTTGGCCACAGAAGCATTGACAAGAGCTTCTGAGAGACAAAGAAAGAATGGCAGAGCTCAGGGCCCACTCAGGTCTGTGAGGGAAACAAGTCTTCAGAGTCAAGGATGAGTCTTTTGAAGGTGTACGCTACTATGGAGATGGATGCTTCGGGCTCAAGAAGCCTGGTGGCATTAAATGTTGGAATCATATAATTAACTTGCCCCAAGCCTCTGCTCAGCAAGCAACCTTCTGATTAAAGCTTGGCTTCCATGCAGTGCGCTTGTGGGGACAGAAAACACATCAGCCGGGGTGTAGAATGCTCAGTTAAGGTTCTCGTTGTAAATGAGTGATCTGGCCCTCAGATTTTACCCATCAGTATGCTGGGCTTTCGTGTGAGTCCACCCACGGGAGGTATTGTCTCTGCATGCTGCTCAGGCATGATTCTGAGCCTGCAGAGCTGTGGTGCAGCGGAAGGCAATGCCTGCCCTTCCGTGAGGAAAACACCTGCCTGGATGGACCCGCCACAGCCCCTGGCCTTTGAAGTTTTCTCTTGCGTGCTTTCTGATTATGATGCCTCTCACTGTAGCCCAAGGCATTTATCTGCTGGGGGTCGTGGGGAGTTATAAGGGAGGGGATTGAGGGGATTTGAAACATTTCAGAAAGGGTGTGGAAGGAATGACCCAGGTAATCCCCAGTTCATGGCAAACAAATTAGGAGAAGGCAGCGGGACTGTAACATGAAGGACAGGACATTATTTTAGGAATGAATTTGCTAAATTTCTTTGACTCTTCCTCCTTCCATCCCATTTTGCAGGTTAATAATTTAGTCTGGAAAACGGGGAATAAGTTTCAGGTCACAGAGTTTTCTTGTAATGTAAAAAAACACTCTTCTGTTCTTAATGTTTGTTGTTTATTGTAGAAGGGGGATCTGATGTAGAGAAGGCTTGCTGGCTCTTCATTCTGGGAAATTAAGGAAAAGGGAGATAGATGGTAAGAAGAGAGAAGAATGAACTTAGGGCTAATTTTCTACCTTCTGTGCTTTGACACGAGAGTGCGCATGTCTCTGTGTGTTAAATGTTCGTTAATTGAGTTTAATGTGGAAGGTGAGCTATGGTATGTCACTCTGGGATGTTGGGAACCGCCCTGACTGGTATCAGAAGCTGAAACCCCCGCCTAGGCTAAGGCTAAGGGAACGCCCTTGGAACTGTAAGGCAGCAAGGAGACAAAAGCTTATCTCCCTGGCAGGTATGCTGCTTCTGCTGCTGAACCCCAAAAAGCTTGGTCTGTTAGCCAAAGACAGGTAAGATTCCCCACGGGGGGAACGACCCAAGCCGGGCACGATCACTTTTGGGAGGCCCCCCCCAAAAGAAGGACTTGGGGGGCTGCAGCAAAAGGGGGTGATGGACCCTCACTCCTCGGCTTTGACATAGCCTGAGTTCTCAGCGTCTGGGAGAAAATCTCCTTATCTCTTGGTTACCTAGTTCCCTTGTTCCACCTAAGCCTGAAACAATGACAGGGTGGTGCAGCTCGGTACTGAGAAGTGCGGATTCCCCAGGGTGATCAGGCCTAAGAAAGAATATGTAAATTACTATGAAACCTTCTTTGTTTAGAATGCTCTCAGTTGAATGAGAAGGGTCTTAGGAGGAAGTTAGTTTGTTCCTCAGTCTTACAGCTCTTTGACTCCCAACTCAATAGACCGGCAGAGTTCTTTGTTTTCTATAGTTCCTTACTTCCCCTAATGAGTACTGTACTTTACCTGAATTATTATGCAAAATGAGCCTAATAAAAGCAGGTATGGACGGTAAATCAGCACGCTCCCCCACTAGGGGGGTGGCCATTTTGTCCCTACTTCCCCACAGAAACTAGTCTGTCTCTGTGCATGTGTTGTTTTTTCTCGCGTGTTTATCGTTGAGCCATCCACAGCGTTCCGTGGTCACTGCTGGCCGGTGACCCACGCGCAACACTGGGACATGCCACGTCAAAGTACACTGGACTGCAAGGGATGGTTCAATACAGGGGACCCTGGGTCTCGGCTTGGCCACCTACTACTGAGTCTGGCACTGGCACTGACTTGAGAGCAGTATTCCTGTTTTGGTCCCCACCCTGGCAGGACTAGGTGACCTCTGAGCTAAGGGTGACCTGCAGTGCCCGAGGGAGAAACAGAACATGTAACAAACATACAGGAAGCACTACCAGATTCTGACCAAGCCACGGAAGCCCAAATCACAAGCTATGGAAGTCCAGGCTTCTGTCATTAATCCTAACAAGGAAAATAGTACCCAGGGAACAGGCAACATTACCCATCCTGGAGACTGTCAGAGGCAGCGGGCACTCCCCCTGGGAACCTTGATTCTTTCCTGCCCCCATTAGAACATACAAGCTCTGTCTCCTGATAGCTAGCAATTCTCCAACATCTGCCTGTTTCTCTGCTCCCCTCTCCCTTACTCTTTTGAAGAAGTCAATTATGTACTTCATTTCCACTTCCCCTTCTGTTTTTTTTTTTAATCGAACTCATTCCTAAGCTTTCTTTCCTATCATTCCACAGAAACTTCGCTTGTCATGGTCACCTCTGAACATGTCAATCCAACAGTCAATTTCCAGTTTTTATTTGGATTTGCCCAAGCAGCTGTCTAGACAAGGTTGGTCACTCCCTCCTTTTCAGAAACACTTTTTTTCCCTTGACTTGCATGTTACACGTTGTTTCTGGATGTTCCTTCTCTACTTGAAAAATAGTGTAATGCCCCCGTTAGATGGTTTCTCTGCTTTGGGCACACTCATCTGGCTGAATAATCCCCTCTAGACTTGTGGCTTGAATGTCCACCTCTATGCCAACGACCTCCATAGTTTTTCTCCAGTTTGATCACGTTCCTGAACTCCAGATGTACTGATCTATTGGGTCACTGAACATTTCTTTTAGAATGTCTAACAAGCATATTAAATTGGTGTACCATAAACCCAGCTCTTAATTTTTTTCTCCTACACCTGCCTTGGCCTCTCCACTTGCACCATACTTCAGGAAATGACAACTCTGTTTATTCCATTGCTCAAATCAAAACCTTTGAATTTGTTCCTGTCTCCCTTTTTTTCTCGCATATTCCTCACTGAACAAGTCCTGTCATTTTTGCCTCCACAATACACGTTGATCTGACTCTTTCTTGCCATCTCTGCTATCACCTTATTCTGCTGCATGGTATCCCAGGTTGCCTTGACTTCCACTTGGCCTCACTATGGTGTGTCCTCTGTAGCTTTCAGAGTGGTCCTTCAGGCTTGGCTGGATCCTGTGGTTTAAAAAAACCAAAACTCATCAGAACTTGGTTTACTATTCCATTGGTCAGTTCTGCTTGTCTCTACCTGACTTTGTCTGGTATGCAAGCTCTTTGTAACATTATGGACATGAAGGCAACTGGGAGCCCTAGGCTCCTCTCCACTCAGTGCAGCAGTCCCCGAAAAAGGAAATAGCTCTCCCAAAATCTAAATATTAATAAAGGGTGGTTGCCAACTTTGCTGGAATCACATGTCAATCTCTAACCTAATCGTGGGGTTCTGTGACTAACCTAATGCTGGGATGGAGTGGGGCCACCATCATTGACGGCCTCATTGAGACAATCCTGAACAAGAGCAAGAAAGCCACAGAAATCATAAAATAGTTTAGGGTGAACTAACAATATAGCTAGCTATTATAATTTAATACAGTGTGTTTGTTGCAGGGAGTTCTTTAATTCCTTTGATCCTATTTCTCTATCTAAGGACAATAACACTTCACAGGGCTGTTCCTGTGAGGGTCAAATGGTTTCGTACATACAAAGTTGCTTTGTAAAGAATGTAATTATAGCCCTGGCTGGCGTAGCTCAGTGGATTGAGCTCGGGCTGGGAACCAAAGTGTCCCAGGTTTGATTCCCAGCCAGGGTACATTCCTGGGTTGCAGGCCATAACCGCCAGCAACCACACATTGATGTTTCTCTCTCTCTCTCTCCCTCTCCCTCTCTCTCTCCCTCTCTTCCCTCCCTAAAAATAAAATAAATAAAATCTTAAAAAAAGAAAAAAAAAGAATGTAATTATAAACTTTGTAATATAAATGTTAGCTATTATTAAATTGAGATCAATCCGCCAGCAGCTGATGATGCTAATGACTTTCTGTAACTTATAACAATGGTATAGGTGTAAACAAAAGCCAACCAAAGGGTTAACACATTTAGCAGAGAGAGATGAAGAAAAATCATCTTGACAATCAGGTGAATAGGATTGCTTTTTACATACATCATTGAGTAATGACTAGACGTACATACTTTGAGAAGAATTACTTCAGAGAAAAATGTTCTCAAACAAGGCTGCAGTCCGTGTGTGGGCCAGGGCTAGTTTTGTCATCCATATGCTGGGCTGGGGAAGAACCTATTTCCAAACTCAGGTGATTGTTGGCAGCGGTTAGTTCCTTGCAGGTGGTCAGACTGAGGGTCTCTGTGTCTTGCTGGCTGTCAGCTGCAGGCCGTCTTTGCTCCTTACAGGTGTTGGCCGGAGGCCGCCTGCAGTTCCTTGCCAGTGGGCCTCCCCAATGTGACCTCTTGGGAAGCTACAATCTTGCGTAAAGTACTCTCCTTCTGACCCAATAGCCGCTGGTCAGAAGCAAGCCACAGGCCCCACCCACACTCAAGCAAGAAAATCAATCACTCAAGAACTCGAGAAAAAGGGGTGAGGATGGCTGGGGGGCATCTTAGCAAGTTCTGTCTCTGTCAGCCTGTTCTCTCTCCTTAGTTGGATTTGCAAAAGAAAATTTAACCAAAAGCAAAAACAAGAGTGCTAACTCTCTGTAATGCACTTGACACCTAGGGATCAGGTTACAGATTCCCTGTTCACGGAGGGAGCTGAGAATGCTAGACAGGTCACATTTGTCAAGAAAGGTTATAAGCTCTCTCTTTAATAAGGATACATTATTCAATAAGAGGATTTATCCTTTAATTTTATTAGCAAGGAAGGATTGCGGGGGGACCTCTGTACATGGGAAAGTATTTTTAAAGCTCTCCCTAAGACGGGCCAAGATACCTCCTTAAAGCAGGTTAGCGTAAAAAGAAAATTTCCTAACTTAGTTTGTCCGTGCTTGTTAGTCTGCACCTCAGCAAAGAACCAGACAGAAAGTTTCAGTACATCTTGCTTATAATTTTTAGTCCAATAATATGTAACAAATAAATATCTTCATTTAGCAACTCAATTGCTTTGACAAAGGAAAGGAAAACTTCTCTGGTAGTACTAAATATTTCCTCCAGGTTTGCTAGGGGAGCTTTCATCTCTGAGAAAGTTTTTGGCCTGTGACTCGACTCAGTTGCCGAGGGTGGCAGTTTCAGTCGAGGCTTTTCTCTTTCACTAGAGACTTCTCAATGGACCCCATGTAACAAAAACTGAAAATCTGTTTTAACGTATTAAAAGAGCCACTTTGGATATAATTTGTTTAGGAGGTAGACCATTTCATAGTGCTGGCTCCCCTTACGATGGGAGTCTTTGTTCCCACGTGAACGGAATAATAAAATGTAAAACTGTAAATGGATATAAAATGGAGGGAGAAATAAAATAAGAAAATTATGTCCTATTGAAAACAACGACAACAACATCAACAACAACAAAATCCCAGTAAGTACTAAGCAAACATTTTTGAGTTGAAATACACTTAAATGATCAGTAAATACATGTGTAGCTGACGTGGTTGGGGTTCTCAGTGAGAAATACCAGATGCGGGGGGTGGAAGGCTAGGCTTTCTGGTGGAAGAGGATGGCCAGGGACAGCCTCCTCACGTGCACGAGATGTGCGCCGCAGCAGCCGTGTAGCAGCAGGACTGGGAGCCACCGGGGCCAGAGCTCCCTGGCTGGGTCAACCCGACAGGAACACAGCTCGTGCAGCTCCTGTGTGCATTGTTAGTGAGCGTACGGGTCCGAGTCCACATACTCAAGCCTGTTTGAGGGGAAGGAGGGGGTCCTTGGAGTCCAGTTTACTTTTTTGTTGTTTGATTCTGGGCAAGAAAATGACCTTTTCCAACCTTTAGTGTCCTCGTCAATTAACGAAAAAAGGTTCATACGTTGAAAGTATGCTGTGAAAATGAAATAAGAACATAAAAAGTGTGGTGCACTTGACTCAGTGTCTCACACGTGACAAACTGTCGGTAAGTGCTGGCTGAGATTACCCTAACTACATATCTTACTTGAGTGTTCTTTTTTAATGGTATAATGGGAGCGATTAAGCATAACTCTATCTGGGTGAAAGTATTTGCTTTTAAATGATATTTTCATTTTAATATACTTGGGCAGATGACTTACTAGGTAAAACTGTTAATAAAATAATAGCATGCCCAATGCTTGACATTTGAATGAAGTATGCTTTATGCAGAGTCAACATTTTAATTGAATTAATTTCCCCAGCAGTGACTTTAAATTTTCATAGCCAGCCTCCTCAAAGTCAAATAAACATAATTGCAAAAAAGTGAAAGCAGAAATTATGAAAGTATTTGTAAATTGAAATAGACTTGTCTGGTCCTTCAACGACCGATTGAGCACCAATATGTGGATAGTGCATTCAATATGGGAGAGGCCATGATGAAGAAAAATAGTTCACCGCTCTTCAGGAACTCAGAGTGTAATGGGAAGAGAGGGACACACACAGAGATGATTTATAGTGGAAATACCTGTGCAGAGGCATGCACACAATGCCTTCCTAACGGAGGACAGGACAACTAATGCTGCCAGAGGCTGTCTGGGAAGGTTCCCCTAAAGAGACTACAGGAGCGTAGACTACGTGAGGAAGAGAGGTGGAGGCATTGGGGGCTGGATTACGAAATGCTTTGGGGATCAGTGAAGGAGTTCACATTTAATCCTACAGATTATGGGAAACTAGTCTGGGTGTACAAGGAAGGGAGTGACAGTCGATCAGCTTTGCAACAAAGGATGCTAAAGGAAACATTCCCTCTTGGTTTGCTGGCATTGTATTTAAATACTTACGTTGAGAAGCTTACCCGCGTGAAGCAAGCAGGCTCCCGGGGTCCCATGGGGGCGAGAGGACGGAAGCCTGCTCCTTGTCCCCACCACCCCACCATCTCTCATGGAGAACACAGAAGGGATGTGGGTCCAATTGTTTTTCATGTATGTTCCTTACTCATATGTAAAAATGTACCATGAAATTCTTATACATCATCCATTCTACAGGCAAAAAGACCAAGAAGAGAGCACTAGAATTCTGATTTCAAAAAAGATATCAACAATCCTCCCATCCAGATCCAATCACAGTAATTTCTGTATTGTGGAATCAAGCGTTGTCTCTCCTTTTTCTTCTCCAGGAATAAACTACCTCCTGAGAAACTTCACTGCATTTCAGAGACTTACGCAGAATACAGATGCTTGGTTTTCATGCCTGCATGCCAGCCTCTCTTTCATTTCTCTTTCATTTGTTTATTCACCCATTTAACCAACAAATATTAATTGAATGCCACAAATATTTATTGTGCGTGTAGGTACTGGTGGGAACAGGAGGAAGATAAAATAGACCTTCTGTATTCATAGAGCTTCATGTCCAGTGAGGGAGAGAAATACTAAATACGCACTCAAACAAAAGTGAAATTACTGTTGTCTCAAGGCAGCCCAGGCTTCCTTGCCTGCTGAGAGGCAGATAAGATGGGCTGAAACATCCAGACCCGTGTTCTCTGGGATCAGAAGCTCCATTCCGCATGCATCTGGGAGCCTCCCCCTTCTCTGTGATGCAACAGTCATTGTTCAGCACCCCTTTCAAAGAAGACATCCCTTGCTCAGTTTCCACTAGATGCTCATTCACACACAGCCTCTGTAAATGTGGCTGACTTTAATGAAGATTTATGGGTAATGAGCACAGGCCACAGCATAGCTGCATAACAAATGAAAGCGAAAACACATTTGGATATTCGTGGGCTAGAAGTCCATTCAACCTCTCCACTTCCTCACTAGACTTTCTTCTCTCTCCAGTACTCAGCCTTCCATCACCTCACTGGTTCCTCCTTTCTCCCCTTCTTTTCTCTCCTTTCCCTTTGCTTCCCACCCTATCATTGCTCAGAAGCCAGCAACCAACCAACAGCCGCAATAATGAACACAATGAACAATAAACAAATCCCATCCCTTTATTCTTTCATGGAGCCTGACTTCCTTTCTTCTTTCTTTCCCTCCTCCCTCCCTCCCTCCCTCCGTCCCTCCCTTCCTTCCTTCCTTCCCTCCCTCCCTCCCTCCACCTCTCTCTTTCTCTCTTCTCTTTCTTTCCCCTCCCTCCCTTCCTCCCTCCCTCTCTCTCTCTCTCTTCTTTCTTTCTTTCTTTCTTTCTTTCTTTCTTTCTTTCTTTCTTTCTTTCTTTCTTTCTTTCTTTCTTTCTTTCTTTCTTTCTTTCTTTCTTTCTTCTTTCTCCTTCTTTTTTTTTGTCAGTTGGGATCCTGAACACATTTATCCTCTTAGAGTTATACCTTCTACTCCAAAGGTTTATTTATGTATTATACTCAACAAAGATATTTTCTATCCCAAGAGAAATTTTGTTGCCAACTGTCAAGATATACAAGTATATTGTTAGTCTGGATATATCCCAAATTAGGATGCATGTTCTGATAGAAAAGTATGAGGTACAGTAAGCACAGTAGTAGAATGGGGTGGGGGACAGGATTGAAACTGAGAACACAGGGAAGGAAAGCTTCTCAGAGAAAGAATGACATTTCTGAAGACTGTTAGCTAGGAATAAAGAGTGGGGGGACAGCATTTCAAGTAGGAGGAACAACATAAGCAAAGGTCGGGAGATGGGAAGGAGCTTGGTACTGCTCTGGAAAAACTGCAGAAAGGCTGGAATGGCTAGATGCTAAGGAGGGAGGGAAGAATGAAGGGGATGAGAGCGGGGCAAAGGGGTGAGAGCAGGAGCAGATCACATGGGACCTTGTCAGCCGTGCGGCTCCAATTTTTAGGTTCCTGGTTCTTCCCTAACCAATGAAATGCCTTCATGAACTGTTTCTGTTTCTGAACCTCGAGTTTATTAATGTTCAAAACAAAAACACTTGTGCCAAAACTGGCAAACTTATACACGCACACACACAAACAAATGTTACATAAAACACCTTCCCCGAGGGCCATATTATTTGGCATTATTATGAAGTCAATCTGATAGCCACAAAGATAATTCTGGGTCAGCTGGGCAATTAGCTGAAAATTATCTTCATATTCGCTTTTCCTCCACAGGAGTCTTTCCTGCAGAGAGACCCAGAATAGGAAGCTTTTTGTGAGAGCTTAAAAAAAAATGACCTCGCCTGCCAGCAGCACATAGATTCCACATCAGTTTTCGGGATTTGTATCTGCCCAGCTGACACACCCATTCTTCCCTGAAGAGCAAGCAGCTTCTTGCTCTGCCTGATGCCTTCTTATTATCGAGGCACGGCAGGAACACCTCTAAGTCCTGTTTACCACCAGGGTAAACTGCCCTCCTCCGGCATTCTTGTAGAAAGCCATTTGGGGGCGTTGATTCAGTATGTCTGCAAGTATTTACAGGTACAGAAAGTGACATATTCTTTGTGGACACTGTGCCCACTGCTTCCTGCCGATGCTAATCTGGCCCTTAGCACTTTTCACGTCACAGTAGATACATGTATTCATGAGGATGTTCATTCTGATATTTTCTGGAAATATTTTGTTTGCTCTCCCAATTCTACCTACTCCAAGCTACCTTACTTTTCTTTTCCACTCTTAGTTTTCATCCACTAATAACCATGCTTTTTCAGCTCTCTTTTTTATTGAAAGTAATAAATTAAGACATTTATCTGCAGGTGGTTCATTTTGGCATAAAAGTTGCCACCGTACACATTAGCATGCTCACAGTGTTGAGTGTAGAGGAGTTCATTTCAGTAGCAACAACATTCAGTGACCTTAGAAAGAAAACTTTCTGCTTAAAGTTATTTGTTAGTCTTACACAATTGTAAGTTTCTATACAGTACAATACTTCAAAATTAAGATATTTTAGGGAAGTAGTATCTTCAAGGAAGGGATGTCTTCTGCGGTTCTTCCTCAAAATGAAGCCATTGGCTTTGCTGAGGCCAGCTTGCTGGAGATGCCAAGACTACAACCGGTCATCCTGTGAGTCAATGCTTATGGTGGAAGCCTGGCTACTGGTATCAGCAGTTTCATAGGATTTCTGGTCTTTGGCAAAGTTGATGAAAACCTGGTTTTTTCAAGGGAAATAAAGGCATTAGTGCTTGGTAAGCAAAAGGAAGAAATTAGGTTCACTCTCTCTCTCTCACACACACACACACACACACACACACACACGCATCCTTGCACTCACATGGCCCATAAAATCAAATAAAAATATTAAGTTTTATAGGCCATGCCAACACTTATATACACACTCTCACTAGGGGTCCTTCCTTTAGGAATTCAAATTTAATTGGAGTTTGAAAATAATACCTGTATCTATAACCATAATTACATTTATAATCATAAAAAATCCAACCTAATAATTGAACAGCTATAGCCACTTTATCTATATGATCCATATCAATATCTCTCTGAAGTATAAACAAGGAGTCCCCACTCAAGCCCTTATCAAATGCTTGTATGGTGCTGTGGAGGGGAATTTCACTCATTTCAGGAGTTAATGAATTAAAATAAAATTTGCATAGGAATTTCACATTAACTTTATGCTCAGGAAGCCAATTAGTTAACAGGCAGATCTTTATCACTTTGCTTAAATTATTAAATCTATCGGTCATCAATTCATCCAGAAAATATTGAGAGTCTGCTTTGTGCTGGACATGGTGCTGGTAGTTAGTTATAAGCCAAAGGCTAGATATTCCGTATTAGAAAAGAAATACTGGTCGAAAGCCCCTGCAGAATACCATCCATAAGGTGCAGCACCGTATATTGGCTCACAGGCCCCGGAGGCCTCACTTTCAAGCCTGTTTTAGTGAGACGTGATTAAATGCCCCATACAACAGGTTGGTTGAGCCAAACAAAATTAATGCAGTGCAAAGGATATATAGGATGCCCAAGGAAGCCTCGAGTTGCTGAACATAAATGTAATTAAGACATGACACGACTAAAACAGAAGAATTCTGCCTTTGTCACTTCGGTTTCCTGAATCTAGCTGATCTAAAACTCTGGCACCAAACTTTCTCTAGGTATCCCATCGTACTCTAACCCAGGAAGCCCATCAATAGAAATGCTGTATACGAAACCCATCAAGGAGAAAATAAGGAAAGTGTTTGGTTTTGCAGGTGAAAGTAATGTTCTGTTGCTTTACACATACATAGAACTTGATGGATACAGATATCTTGTAGAAAGGAAAAAAATCTTCTTGTGTCTGTTAAAAATAGTTACCATAATACTTTTAATATTTTTCCCTAACATCCCAAAATGTGGTTAGACATAAATGAAGCTAAATTTCTCAGGTAGAAGATTAGATAGTCCTTCAACTAAAAGCAGATGGACTGTCACTGAAAAGACAAACAGAATGTGCCATAATTAATGTGATGTTGTGCACGTGCTTACCTCTTCCAGAGTAGTCTGGCTCACTAAGAAGTTCGTGATATTTAAAGCAGCCTTGTTGGTTTCCAGCAGATCAAAAATGTTTGCTACTCCTCCTGCTGTGACTGGCACATGATACTCGAGCATGCTGAGGTGCTGATCCTGAGGGAACCAAGAGAAAAATGTATTTTGCAATGTGAGGTAACATAGACTTGACGAGTCAATACTTGAGCAAAAGCCAAGGAAAACACTGAAATTCATTCCGCTGAAAACGACACTACAGTGTAAATAATGGGTATGTTTTTGAAACTAACAGCTTGCAAAGATGAGATGAAAAGTTTTATGAATGTCAAAGAGAAAACAAATTAAAAAGGTAATGAAAATTCCAAAGCACTCTATGTTGATATGCACTTATAGAGTCATTATAGTCTTTCCTGTAAAAAATACTTCTGTGGAATAGTGTTTCAGATGTCAGATTATCCTCTCAGCTCCCATAAACTTTTTCAGAGATTACTTTCAGAAATTTCTTTTTTTTAAATGCTAGAATTCTTCCAAAAGGCCAAGAATTAGCTGCTCAATTTGTATTGGCTAAAGAGGCTAGATGTCAACAGCACTGTCTAGGAAAAATCTCATTGAAATAACACTACATTTTTTTTATAACTCAACCTAGAATTCTCTTCAATTCCTTTATGTTAGGCCATACATCTACTTAGTAATCTATTCTTATTTCCTTGGAGTATCTTTAACATGTTGCTTTTTTGCATATTTGATCAGTCATCATATCCCATATATTTTTCCTCTAAAACAACTTTCAAGTTTAACCCTTCCTCTCTGTGGGTATCGTCAATATCTTAACCTGAGACTCTTCATTCTGCATCTGAGTTACTGCAACAGCCTCTTCAGAAGCCTAGAAAGCACATACACCTATATACTGTATTTTGCCATGTATAATGCACACTTTTTGCCTAAATTTTTGAGGGGAAAATATGGATACACATTATACATGGGTAGTACTAGTTCTATATTATATAAATGTCTTTAATTCTTTTATTTATGTTCATGCATTAAAAGTGTAACTCTAGAAAGCAATAACAATATCTGTATGCAAAACAGTACCCTGGAATATGATAATCGGGTTTGTTTCTAAAATTAAATGAATACAAATTGAATTAAAAAAGTAAAATGAAAGGTTTTTTTCCTGAAAGTTTGGGCCAAAAACATTGGTATGTATTATACACAAGAGTACATTATACTCAGCAAAATACAGTATTGTCCCAAATCAGCCAGGGTAATCTTCCCAAAACAGAGTTGAGTCAGGATGTTTTCTTGCTCCATAGTCTACGCCGTGAAGCTATATGGGTTAAACCAAGACTGTGTGTTTCAGCCTGGGACTCAAGACTTCGGTTGCTGGAAAAACCTCCTCTCACATCTGTGCTCACTGGGTAGCCCCTCTCCTTGACTTATTTCCACATCACACCTGTCACTGCGGTCAGGCTCTTACTTATTTTACTCCCCAGTAGTTTTTTTTTACTATTTCCCTTCTAGATATCTAGAAACAACCACACACTTGTGAAGAATGGTCTGCTTAGGAGAACTGAGACTTTTATCATCACTGCATTTGTCTTGCATGGCCTGGTCCCATGAGAACAGACAAGGGCCAATGTGATAGAATCGCTCAGTGAATGAGCAGGACTTCAATCCAGAAAGTCACTGGAAGAAAAAGCACCATGACCAAGGCAATTTGTGCAAGGAAAGTGTCCTTTAATTTTTTAAATTTTATTTTAATTTAGGTGATAGGAAATGGGCTTTGATAAGAATCATAGAAGCTATTGCTTCCTGAAGAAGTTAGACAAAGCTTGAGAGGTTGAGGCAAAAGTATTTGGCAGAGATAAAATAATTGTTTTTTAAAAACACACTCTATTTTACCGTCTCTAACCACTTCACATCACTATGGTGCCTTAAAGAAGTATCTTTGTGGACATTTTATCATTTATTTCTCACACCAGGCTTGTGACATAGATGTCACTATTGCTATTTTATACATGAGAAAACAAGGCTCAGAGACTTTAAGTATCTTGCTGAAAATCATACAGGGAGAGCTTGACTCAACTCAAAACTTCTAATTTCTTTTCACCATTCCACAGGTGATTTCCTTTTAAAACAGTGATTGGCTATAATCACCTTGTACAAATTACCTGTACATCAAAGATGTTTTATAATGATACACTTATTTTATTTTAAGTTTGTACTATGTGACATATATGGCCATATATTCATATGTGTCCATCCGATGGAAATGTATAGGTAAGGTGAAATTAATTGAACAATGTCTCAACTGGTGTGGCTTTTAAGAACTTGATTTTCAAGCAGTCCTGCTCAAACCTTCATGGGCTTATCTTTCAGATGAGGGGAGAAAAGGAGATAATCTCTTCTGGCTGTGACATTCTGGAACTCTAATTTTTTTTTCTCAGAAGAAACATACTTGTTCATATAACTGAAATACTAATACAGTATGGTCATAAAGTCTTTGCATGGAAGAAATAAATAAAGGTATGTAAAAAACAACATTACCTTTAATAGTTACAAAAATATAACTTTTGTAACTATATTTGGAGATATTTAAAGATTCTGTTTAAAGAATAGAATAATTTGAAGTTCCAATTTTTTTATACTAAGTGTGCTTCAGAGTATCTTATGCATCTTTAACTAACAGATATATTAAGATTACTAATAAAGCTATGGTCACATTGCAAATGGCTAACATCCACTATGATACAAGACTATCAAAACCAGTCAACATGAAGAGGCAGGCTAATCTCTTACTTTTAAGTATGTTTTTGGAAAGTGCAGTTGCATGAACCTTGTGAGAGCCTCCATGCTAACTCTGGTATTCTTCACATGAACCTTGACCGTAAATCCTCGCCCAAACCTAGAAAGAAAAAGTGCAAAACACTGTAAGTTACATTTTGCTGAAATCGCTCCCCTGGGATTCTAGATAATGAAACAGGACCCAAGCTAACCATTACAGTCCTTTTCTTATATAAAGACTGTTATTTTGTCATAAAAGTTCAGGGCATGCTGCAAACTGGAAAGAGTGCACTGCCATGATTTTTTAAAAATGTATGTCTACCACTCTATAAAGTCAGGCTCTTGGGACAAAAGCTGCATTTGAAAGGAAATATAAATTCTTGGCTTCCTTTGACATCCGTGAATTGACAGTTGATGTCAATTTCTGGGATTAAACACTTCATCATTTAAAGCAAACAAGGTATCGACAGGCAAATCATTGGAGATTTGGTGTCAATGGTAATGATTGACATCACTGGGTTTTAAACATAAATTTAAAAAAATTTGTATACTAGCTAACTGTTAGCACCAAGGGTAGAGTTTGTGAATGAGTCACAACAGACTTTTTGTGAACAACACTATGAGGCTTCGTCTACTCTGTTTTCTCACCTTGGCCAATAATATTGTATAAGAAAGACAATTGTACAGATAAAGGTATAATGTCATGAAGTTTGGAGATAAATTCATATGCAGTCTGGCAAATATAAATTATTAATTTAATTGTAATTTGTTAATATGATATATATGCACATTTTCCCAATGTATCTTGATTAAAAGGTTTTGAATGTGATAAAAATGTTAAATACCTTACTGAAAGCCTGTGCAAATGGCCAGTAAATATGCTAGATAAAAAAAGCTATGCCTTCACGTACCCGTCAAGGTCTAATATGTTATTGAGTAAACTCGTGAAACTGCTTCTTGATGGTGTTTTGGTTGTGGACTAATATTTTTTACAGCTTTCAGGCCTGGTAGGTTTGGGGGTTGTTGACTAAAAAGACATATGACTCTCACTAAGATCATTTAACTTTAATCCGATTCAGTGATGAGCTTCTCCATTCCTGTTTTACTACGCATCTCGGGGTCGGCGGCTGAGGCGATCCCCTGAGGGAGAGCAGAGTGCCACTGGATGGGTCACCCTACACTGTGTGTTACACAGCGCTTTTGTTCTTCACCTGCTCTTGATGTGCTGCAGAGACCCAATGCACTGGAACCTCCCGTTCACCATAATGGCCAGCCTGGTGCAGAGAGCTTCGCATTCTTCCATGCTGAAAGACAGCACAATCACATCAGAATTCTGGGCACAGAAAATCGGGTTTCAGTTCATGAACAGGAGCTTAACTATTTCACTGTGGCACTTCACACATACTCTTGTAGTTCCTGAATATGGCTCTCCCCTTGAAGAATGAAAACCACTTTTAATATAAACTAAATGTCTTCACATAGGGCTTATTATAACTCCTCCTGAGGCCTGAGGCCATCTCTCTCACTTGGAATGCCTTCTTCATGAAGCACATTATTCTTTCAAGCTCCTTCAAGCTTTGACTCAGGCAAGACCTACATTTCCCAAGAAATGTTCCCAAACTAATACTGAGTCCTTTTCATTATGCTTCGTAATCCATACTCGGTTGATTTTTATGATTTTGTATTTAAAACTAGTTAACCTGCATGTGATTATATACTTTCTAATTTCATAGACTGTGATGACTGGAGGAATCTTTAGTATCACTCTGTCCGTTTCATCCAAAAGTTCATGATAATTAAATAAATGATTATCTCCAGAACATATAGTGGTATAGTGTGTTAGGGCAAGGTTAGCACAGAAACAAATCTCTTCATTATAAACAAATCTAATACTTTTTCTGTGATATGATAATGACCATAAAAGGATGAACTTTGTACAAGGTCACCTTATGAGAAAAGCATGGATAAAATATTCCACTAGCTTTTCTACTTCACTGACTGAAAGGGTCTCCTTCAAGAAGGAGGTCTGTGAGCTGGATTGTAAAGGACTGGTAAGCTTAGAACTTGGAGAGACTTTGTTTGTGGAAAGATCATTTCCAGGGCATGGGGGCAGGAAAGGTCAGGGAGTGTGTATGGAATCCCAAGGCACTCGGACTGGCTGATAGAAGAGGGCATCACAGGGGAACAAGGGTAGACATTTAGATAATGAAAGTCCCTGTCCACCAAGCTGAAAGATGCTGAACATGATGTGGTATGCAATGGGGAGTCAGAGCTCAGTTGTGAGGGCCCTAAATCATAAGAAATTTGGTTATAAAAAGATTCCTTAGGCCCTGCCTCACCTCAGGAGCTGGATTCTCACAGTGTAACCTGCCTGACTTGTTCCTAAGACTATAAGCATAAAATACTTTTACCTGATTCTGGACATTCATCATCAGATATATTACATGGGAATTACCTTTTCCCATTTATCATCCTAGAATGGTGCCGACTGACCTTAAAGTTCCCACACGCAGTTTACCTGTGAGATGTGAGGATGACAGAACATTTATTCTGCACTTCTTCTGAAATGATCTTCCAGAGGTGCCGTTTCGACTTAGGGTCCATCCCAGAACTCGGCTCATCCTTAGTAGAAAGTTGCAAGAAAAATGTATCAAATTAATTAATCTCTGACAAGCTTCTTAACATAAATCACGACATCTCCCTTCCCTAGATAGAAATCGCTTTGCAAAGCCCTGTGACTGACTTGTTTTATACTTAATAGACTCCTTTCTGCTGCTGTCAAAAAGCTCAGAATCAATCATTTAAAATTGTCAATCTGTTTTAAAAAGTGTCTCATTGAAGCTGACATCCTGTTACTTTACACTTGTGTCATATTTCTCCGGAAAAAATTCTGCTTCAATTACTGACAAAGCAGAGTTTTTACAGTTAATGCTGCATTGTCACATATGTATTTGAAGCTACGGCAACAAGATAGCAGACCCGTGGCTGTGGGTGATAATCCGCCGCGTGAAGTGGAAAGAACACAATTTGATTATTCAGTTAATATAGTTGACGGGGACTTTTAGTTTTATGTCATTAATTGAAATTTCATACTCCTTGGGGAAATAAGCATGAGATTTACAGAAACTACCAAGTAGAAAGATGCAAATTATATTTCGAAAGTAAATGATGTCTCAAAAATTGTTCAGACATAAAATTAAAAATGTAGCAATGGATAATCTAAGCAAGCAATAATAGGTCCTAATAGATGATTAAACAAGCAAATTGGGGGTCAAGATTAGGTAAAAATTAAAAATATGTATCTGTAATGGAAAGTATTATATGGGATCACCAGAGGCTTGTTTTTATTGTAAGGGCTTAAAATTAAATTTAAAGAAAGAAATGAGTGGTAATATGGGGAAACAGAAAAGGTTATACTGTTACAGATTCTCTTTTTGAAGATGATAGCGTATGTAGCAAACACATATAAAACAAAATAATGATATCTTTACTGAAATAGCCTGTATTTCAGTGAGGCTGATTAACATATAACATTTGCATAGCACTTGTAACTTTTTGAAGTACTTTACATCTGTTATCTCACAGGAGTGCCTAAGGATTTTGTTCAATTTAAGGGACACTTACACAATAAAATTCCATTACAAGCATCGATTGGCAGGGATATAACACATTACAAGCTGGTATTATAGAAAGATGGGCTGTGCATCACTCTATCTGGGCTGTTTACATGAATTGATCCTCTGCATGGCTTAATCTCTGGAATAATGTGTGATTTATAAGTGGATTTTTATTGCATACAGTTAAGGCTCTTTTGGAGTTAGACGAAGGGGATCTCCCAAAATAAGGGCAAGCTTATTTCTCTGAAATAAACACTTTTACAATAGTTGACCTGGGGGAAGAGCGTTACCCCTGTGTTTAATTTACATTTCCAGGTGATCAGTTTAATTTTCTAACTCCCGCCTTAAAAAAAATTCAGATAAAATGATAGATAACTGATCAGCTCCCAAGTTCGGCAGCTCATTGTTTCAAGTAACAAGGGCATAAAATTTTAGCACAACACGTCTTTTTAAAATGTGTCTTTCCTCCCTTCTGGAAGTTTAAAAACACGCTGGCTCACCTGATTCGTTACCAATAGAGCTGCTTTCTGCTGTAACTGGGAATCACATTCTACCTTATTCCCTTCCTGGCTCATTTGCATGCCCTGAATTTGTTTCATCGACTTCCCACTCCCAGCCAAGTGTTTCCTCTGGAACCTACTGCAGCGCAGGCTCCAGATAGAAACACTTTGGGGGACCCATTGTTGTGGCAACACATTATTTGCTGATGTAAATTCCTTTAATGAGATAATACAGGGAAAATGCTTTGCAAAATCACCAGCACATCATCGTGAGCTCGTTAGCGATATTTATTCCAATAATGAGAATGAAATGTTACACCCACAGCTGGGTGGGTGGCTCCAATCCCCACAGCAGCCTGGGTCACCATGGCGCTCTTACCAGCAGCAGGATGGAAGGCTTCCCTATCAAGGCCAGCGCGGTGGACAGCTTTCTTTTCGTGCCGTAGCTGCACATGGAGGTAGGTCTGTCCTTGTAGGGCATCAGGTGAAGTCTCCACAGGAGTTTATGAACCGTCTGTGGGGCGGAAAAGAGCGTTAGGTCGACCTTCTTCTGCCAGAACCCTTAAAGCACTGAACAAAAACGAGCGTAAAAGCTGTTTGTGAAAAGAAAGTTTTCCAGTGAAGAGATACCTAAAAAATTCAAACACTTAACATATATTTTACTTTTATGTCCACAGGTCCACTTAAAATGAATAGTCATCTAAGAGACAAAAGCGGGTCTGTGGAGGCTCGTTTTCAAGCAGGATTTCCCCCCAAAAGGTGCGTGCGTGTGAGTGTGTGTGTGTGTTTGTGTTTACAGCTGCGGATGGTTCTTTCTGCTGTGTTACCACAGGGTTTCCTTGTGATGTGTAAACGCTAAAACAGAAACCAGCCTTTCTCAGGGCAGGTTTCCCATTGATTGTCCGCCCTGTTTCATCTTTCTTCCTACTGAGGGGCGAGTGATTACAAAGCCTTTAAGCCTTTTTCAAACTGACCCAGTATCAGAATTTTAGCCCATGAACTGAGACACAATGAGTGCTTGGGGCTATTTTTGTACTTTAATAGCCCTGGCAAACGGAGGAATCCTAAGGGGGATTTCAACAGTTCCCTGGGGTGGCAAAAATAGAGGAAACTACCCTAAGAGTTAACCATTCCATTACAAAAGCAAACAATTTTGGGGAAGTACAAAGCCACATTTGAAAAATCAAATTGGAAGTTATTCTATCTTACTTGGGCATTTTGTAGTTACTTCCATGTATCAATACTTCTCTGGACTCAAAAGGGTGTGCAGGCATCACCAGCCAATGCTCCACCCACAGCCAAGGTGAGTGCGATCCTTTATCGGATACTCCTTAAAAAGTAACTGAGCACACCCCCCTGAGCCACTTCTCCAGCTGAGCTCATAGGTGTGAATACGATACACGCTATCAAGCTAATACTGTGTCCACTGTCATTGTCAGGAGGAAATGTCACAGCTTTGCAGATGTCAACTTGATCTTGAGGGTGGACAGGTGGGAAGCAGAAACACTATGGTATTCAAATAACCTAGGTTGCTCCACTTATACTCACCTCTTTAATATCTTTCTCTGGAATTCCGTGTACCCTGGCATAAAAATACAAATGTTCTTCCACAGTTAATAGGTCATCTAAGGCATCTTCCTGAGGACAGTAGCCAACGAGGGAGCTGTGAGAGTCCACGTGAGCCAGAGATCTAAATTGGGAGAATCAAAAACACAGATGAGCTTCAAAAGGTGTTTCCCTCCCTGTCCCCTAACGATGGGAAGGCAGCTCTATTTTGGTCATGGTGACTGGTGATAAAAAGAGGTAAAATAATCCCACCATCACAGCCACACTTGAAGTTTTAAAAACCTCTGCTTGCTGGAATAGCTGTTTCTTTTTTTTTACCCTGAGGTTTTAATAATGTAACCCTATAATAACATAAATGATCTTTAATTATTTTTCTCATTCAATTATATTGCTCTGGGTACATTAAAGCGTTTGTTTTGCATACCCAGCCTTATTTCTGATCAGAATGTTTCCGCTTGAAGGAATGATGTCTCCAGTCAGCATCTTGAAGATTGTGGTCTTTCCTGCTCCATTCACCCCGAGAAGGCCGAAGCACTGGTTAGTGGGAGGAAAAATAAAAGATGTAAACCTCGATTCAAACCAAAGACATGTTATTGTTGTGTCTCTTTCCTCCCTTTCCTTGGGTCAAATAAACTACCGAGAAAAATAAATCACTGGAAACAGTCATGGGTATTGTACTGCTCAGTTGGCATTTGATAAAACTCTTTAGTTTAAAAGAAAAGGGTGCTAAATTGTTAGTTGCAGAGTGGTCACTGGGATGTAAAGTATAGCGAAGGGAATATAGTTAGTAATCTTGTAATAGCTATGTATGGTGCCAGGTGGGTACGAGGTCGATCAGGGTGGTCACTTCATAAGTTATATAAAGGTCTAATGACTGAGTTGTACACATGAAACTAATCTACCGTATGCCAAATATAATTGAAGCAATTTTAAAACACATGGGTACTTATGTATCTTTTTCCTCTTTTCCCTTTATACATTTGTGTGACATGATAAAATACCCAGGTAGGGTATGCTAACCTGACAAAGTCATTGTACTGACAGAATTCACATTAGTCACACAAACTTTAATCACAACTTCACTAAAAAAGCTACTGAAGCAATCATTTCTATATACTGCTGAATAAATTTGATACATTTACTTCGCAACTAAGGGAAAGGCCCACATTCTCTTTCTCCTTTCCAAGCTGCCTTAATATTCCTTCTATGAATAAACGTGGATGCAGTCCTGGTACCTGCCTTCTGACAACTGATTTCTTCATGCTCTCCTGTGAAGAGGCCTGGAAACCAGAAGTTGAAGATAGCACCCTCCCCAGGCTGCTTGCCTGCCAGCCTGCCCCAGGAGGGCAGTAACTTGGGGGGGTGCTCAGAACTTGGTGTATGATAAATCCTCTTTACCAAGAGGGAAGATTTTTAGGGTGAGTAACACTTGGACCTGTGTACATCTTATATAGTGAATCCATCAAAAGATTCAGAAGCTGACTTTCATGTTTTTAGAAAAAAGATTCAGGAAAGATAAAGATTTGTACTTGTCACTGTCACGCCAATAGGGAGGGCAGTCAGACACAAAACATGGCTCCTCACCTCCCCAGCGGGGATGCCAATGCTGATGTTGTTCACAGCGATGATCTTCTTGTGGATGAGTTGGTAGGTCTTCGTGAGACGGTGGAGCTGGACCAGGTCTGAGTCGTCAGCACCGTTCTCGACTCTTAACCTCTCAGCCCGCACATCCTCATCTTCATCCATTGTCTCGATCACAGGTGAAGAACTGAATTTTCGGAAGAAGAGTCTGAAAAATGAACCCAGTGATTTGCATCGATGAGTTTGAAATGGCACCATTCAATTCTGACATGTTTTAATGGGTTCTCACTTCACTAAAAGTGTGCTATCCCATACTCGATTTGTTTTAAATTTGTTATACATTATGATTCTCAAATAACTTAAAAATTAGTATAAGTGCAAAAAAATAGTATAAAGTGCTTCTCACCCTATTCATTATACAATCTGAAAAGCGGCTTTTGCTCTCCAAGCCGTGAACGCCTACAGATTCACTGTTACAAATCAGATCCCTAATTTTAGTAACAAGGAGGTCAGTCTGGGTTTGAAATTTACTCCTTAACACACACCAGAATCATTAATAAGACTCAACACTTACAATTCTACAAGCAGTGATCCCCTTTTTAAAAATCCTATTTCTTCTTTTATCATCAATAATATGAATGTTATTCTATTATCCTTTGACTCTGAATGCCTTATCTAGGATCAATGCAATATGTTAAGGTTATCAGGCCTGAAAACTCACTAGGTTTAAAACTCACTTCAGGATCGTGCTTAACAAATACCAAAGCAAACCAAACAAAATGAAGTTTAAAAAACCCAACTAATCAGTTTAGATCTTCTTCCCAATGTTCCTGTGTATTTGAATGATATCCTCACAGACTCCAATTAATGGTGCTTTCTTTGAATCTTCTTCATTCCAAAGTCCACTCATGCAGTCAGGCTGCTGGCACCAGAAATGCCTTATCATACCCAGCCATTGCCGCCAATCATTTTCTGTCTATTTTTGTTACCATGATAAGCTTTTACTCTTTCTCACCTAGATTTTTCCGGGAACCTCACATTACTCCAGTGTCTCTGACTCTTGCCTTCCAATCTGCACTACCTCTACAAAATCACACTTCCAGGGCACCGTTTGATTAAGTTGCTCTCTATTCAAAAACCTTTAATGGGCTGTTTGTTGAACGAAGTCCAAACCATATCTCTTTGACCAAGCATTCAATAAACTCCATAATCTCCCAGCCACACACTCTAGCTCTTATTTCACTGCATTTGTTCTGTTCTAAACAAACGGCATTACTCATTTCTTAAATATGCCCCAACATTTCTTTCTTTTGTTGCCCTTGTCATTCCTTTCATTATTATTAACTTAAGTTTTGTTTTTGGATAGGTGATATGTGTACCTCATGTATCAAAATTAAAATTAAAATGGTACTAAAGAACATACAGTGAAAATTAAAACTCCTTCAACCATATACAGTTCTCTTCAGCACAGGTACAAATAATTAGATAGTGTATGCATATATTTGCATAAATAACATATTTCTTTTCTACCTCAAATGGTAATATACTTTACACATAGTTCTAACCCCTGCATTTTTCACTTAATAAATATTAGAAGTAATCCCAAATATTACACAAATAACTGCATCATTCTGTCTAATGATTGCATGGCATTTAAGTTATGAATATATGTATATAATTTATTTAACCAGTCCATAAATAAAGAACATTTAGATTGTTTTCATTCTTCTGCTATTAGGAAATGCTTGCTATAATGAATAATTTTATACATACATAATGCCACATATTTAGGAGCATATCTGTGGTAAAAAAAGTTCCTGGAAATGGAATTGCTGGGTTAATGATCAGTGCATTTATGATTCTGTCCTCAATATTTCAATGTTCTTTTTCCAAATCTATTTCTAATATGCTACATACTCAATCTTCTTTCCCCATTTTTATTTTCTGTTCTTCCAAACCCAAGCAACATAAGCAGATTGCATTGTTCGTTTATGTACACATTTCTCTCCAGTACTCAGTCTTAAGCTCTTTAATACTCACAATTGTGCTTAACGTTACTCTCTAGTCTACAGCAATAGTTGCAGACACATAGTAAGATCTGATAACTATTTTTTTGGTGAAATGAATGGTAAATCATACTACAATTTTTGAAAACGTTTTTTGAGCAAAACATTTCTATACTAATGGAAAAGTTTAGATAGATTGACCCCTCCCTGAATATTTTGAGTTGAGTTTTGTCATGGATGTCAAATACTATGTATTTACCTGAATTGCTTTATTAGCCATTCATTGATTAAAAGTCGTAAGAAAAAAAACATCGTGCCCTGAGAAACCAAAGCCACAAACATTGCACCTAGTTTATCCATCTCAAAGGTTTCACTTGGATATTCCACACCGTATGCTTTTAAGAAGTCGAGAACTGACTGTTGTTGAGAAAGTTCAATCAATCCGTAGCCAAAACAGAACTGCGGGAAAATCAGGAAAATCCGCTTGAGGGTTTCCGAAATAAGTTCTAAAGTCTGAAATAAGAGAAAAATGAAGCTCAGTGTTAGACTTCCAACCAAGTGACACAAACTTAAAACTAGATGTAGACAAATGTTGGAACCTGAGAAGTTTACCTAGATTGGCAATTACTTCACATATATGCTGAATTTGCTTATAAATATTTATTGCAACCAAATAAATGGTGGGAATTCATTCCTAAAGTACAAGCAGAAAGAATTACATTTTTCCTGAGATGATTTAAGGTATCAGGCCAAACCCTGAAGACCGAATCACTTCTGGGCCTGTTTTAATGGTAGGAATGCAGGAACAGCCAAGGTGGTGGAGTCTGACAGGGTATCAGTAGGTGTCTGAGTAGAGGAATTTAGAAAAGTACAGTTTCAGAACCTAAGGTTATTTCTATTTGAAGAGGGACTAAGATGGTGAAATGAGATGGAAGGAGAGAGCAACCCATCTTAATGGGAAGCAAATGGCTCATTTTCACATTATTCACACTTGGGGCCAACCGTGCACATCTCATGAATTTTTTCCTTCCTCCTGGAGTGTGCTTGTTTTTTCCTTGGTTCACTTCATTTCCTCTCTATTTTTCCATTCAATTGCCTGGCACTGTTAGTGCTTCCTTTCTCACTAATCATAATTGTCAGCTCTGAATAGAAAGTGATGCTTACAATAAAGTAGTCTTCAACACATGATTGAAAGGGAATGAATTAGGATACTTTTTCCGTGAATGTTGAAATGAATCTTAATCCATAGTCATATAACTAATCCATTGTCCTCGTCACTACTACACCATAACAATTTGTTAATGAGTAAAGAGTTTAGCTGCCCAATTGATTGCATGATTTTTGTTGTGCCATACAATATACCTGATTGCACCCCATCACCCCACTCGAGCCCTATCATACGTCAATAGTTTTGCCACTAGGTGCCTGCAATCATAGTGGTTAACCTAGATGGAGCCTAAAAAACATTTTAAAGGCTGTAGTTTTCCTCTACTAAACTTAAGAGAATCTAATGAAATTCCTCTTTTCCATTTAGAGAATGCAAGATACCGAAAATCTTTCCACTTTAGACGTACTGAAGAATTTGAGACATCCACTGAAGTTTAGCAGACTAATAAAGGACCTTACCGGATCATTAAGCTTTTCCTTGGACAGAAAGTACACCACTGACAAGGAAACAATGGAATTGATGCCAAAGAAAAGGTTGATGCAGACGTAAGTGATGAAAGCCATTCCTGTCTCACGGAAGAGCCCAGCCAGCAAGTACATCCAAGAAAATGTGGCATACCTGCATGTTAATAATACTGAGAGTTAAAATTATGCACTCGCTGTTATCCTTTATTAAATGCATGCATACATCAAACATACATCTATACATACATACATACTTAGATGGGGTTCCATTGTGAAAATAAACATTAAGAATGATGTAGCTAGATGCCTCTTTTTTTTCCTACTCTCTTTAACAACAAAAAATTCCAAAGGATGTGTTAAAAATGACAATAAGAATCCTCTCTTTAAAGGAAACTTGAGCAGGCCTACATCATTATAATTTCAAATTAATTCCTCCTAGAGATGGTATTACATGCCCCCCCAAGCAAGAATTTATTTTTCTTTTCAGAAATATGGATTTAATCAATATAAATCTTACAATTTAAAGTTGAGGGAAATAATGGTATTATAGCAAGCGAGCTACGCAGTCAAGGTATGCTTAGAAGCTGCCTGTCTGGTTTTGAGCAAATACTTGAGCAATCTTTGGGGTAATGAAGTAGAACTAGAGACAGAGAGATCCCTCATCAGCTGCAATTGCTAACTGAATGGATAGAACCATGCATTCAGGCGAGAATGAAGTGCTACTTTAAGCATGGATTGTATCAATCTGTATTGCTTATATTAACCTAATATAGAAACAACATTATGTGTGTAGTTTAGACATCTAAAGCCTCCATTTTTTATGAAAATTAAATTACATATGTAAATAGTTAAGCATGACAGTTGGTACCTAGTAAGCGTTCATCAATGAATAGCTGATATTACTCTTAATGACAACATTGACTTTCAGAAGTATTGTACTTTACAAACTATAAACTAGCAAGAATGATGTATTGTTAGACATCACTCAGGGCTAATGAAAACCCAAGGCAGTTGTGAGTTAGCTAGTGAGATTTGGGTTCAGCTTGTGCCTAGGAGAGTTTTATTCTGTTGGTTCTTCTTGCACTGCAGCTTACCCAAACAGCAAGAGCAGGAGAGATACAGCGCCTAGGTTGTTTCCACTGTAGAAAGCAGGTAACTTGAAAACGGCAATGACACCGATTGAAAATGCCACGGGCACCAAATAGAAGACCTATAAGAATATGTAAACCAATGTTCAATATATAGCAAGGATGTTTAAAGAAAAATCAATAGGCCATCTAGTTTAAAACTGTAACAAGTTGACCTGGAAATATTTGAAGGAATGCATTTTTACTTATGTTCCTGTTGCTTGTAACATTCAGCTTATTTTACATTGATTTCACTCTAGAAGTTGTCTCCTGCGGTAGGAGGTCAAGCCAGCCTTCATCTGTACAGGTATACACGGAGTCCCTAGCGTTTCTGCCTCCAGGCTTGGAGACTTTGAAGGATTTGGTGCCAGAGGTTCAGTGACAAAGAAAAGACAGCCAGGTATCCTGGCATTAGGTTCAGCCCTCAAAGAATTTATTTCATTTTGAACGCTGGAACTCTCTCAGATGGCTGATTTCTAAGGCTTGGTTATCAGTGTGAGCCAGTCTGCCAAATAGCAGAGCAGCGGGGCCCACACATTCTTGGAATCACAGGCATGCGAACAAAGAACTCAGTGTTTAGAGTTTACAGCAGGATGCTCGTGATAAAAGAGTTGATCATTTCATTTCGGTGTGGGTGGGAGGGATCTCCTAAGCAGGAGTGAGAGCCAGATATATGACAACAGAATCTAAACAGTAGCTCTTCACAGAAGTGTGTACACTTGGAGGCTTTCTTAACATTACACCTCCTATTAAGTCCAGAGGAGTAATTACTATTCTTTTAGATTTGACTTCTACAGCAAATGCATTTCAGGCCTCACTGGATACATTCACAAAATAGATAGGCATTTAATTGTTCTCCAATCCTTTAAGCCAATGATCATTACGGCAACCCAGACAATTTCACCAAAATCACCAGGCCCATTTAGAGTTATTAAAAAACAAAAACAAAAACAAAAAAACCCATGAACTCTGGGACCATTTTATGCAAGTGAGAGAGCTATCAATAACATTCATCTTTTATTGTTCTTACTAATCTTTTTCAATGTGTCATTCAGCAAGGGCTGTTACTTCAAACTTTTCACAATTAACTGCTAAAATTTTTACAACCTTGATTATTGGGTATTCTGTGAAACTTCTGTTTCTCCACGGCAGTGGTTCTCAAACTTCAGCGAGCATAAAACAACCTGAAGAACTGTATTAAAAGTGCATATTTTCCAGGTCTGTTTCCAAGACAGGGATCTAATAGGTTTGGAGTGGGGCCCAGAAATCTACATTGGACAAGCGTCCTGGGGGATCTAGTCCAGGTGGTCCTCCGACCATGGAGATGAGGGCAGGTGGATTTTTCTGCGACCCTGAAATAAAGATAGCTCTAGCACATTATCCAACCATGGGATGAATAAGCCGAATGCAAAGTATTTTTTTCTTTATTTACTTAGGTTATGGTAACAATCTGAACACACTAGCTTAAATAAATCTCAAATATAAAACTGATGTCTCCTACTCGAATCAATCCCATCTTCCTGCAAATCCACAAGCTACTCACCATGTCAAAAATGAAGTTTGTGACCCAGTAGCATGTCACGCCGATGCCTGAAATATGCTGCAGCTGCTTGGCCTTCGTCTGATGCTCCCTCACAACATAGGTGACAAAGCTGGCCGTGGTGACAGAGTAGCCCATCAGGATGGAGAGTGCCACTAAAATATCGATTAAGCTGCTCATTCTATAGTGAGCAATAGGGAGAAGAAAGCACACATAAGTTTTGGGAACTCTTTTCCTTTCAAGGAGATTCATGACTAAACCATCAACAAAACGGTCTAAGGGTTGGCTGGGACACAAATAAGTCTCCCTGCAAGGCAGCCAGATAATATCTCCTGCATGACTCGGCTGTGACCCTGGAATAAATGTAACTCTAGCGCATCTGAATTGACTGGGGATATTCGACAGCAAAAACCTCAGCCTCCAAGGGTTACAGGATGCATCAAGGGATGTATAGTTCCTGAGCACAGAAATACTGCTTAAATGTTATGCAGGGAAATTGAGACGATGAAGCACTCAGGCACTCGACTTACAAAAGCAGCAGATTCTGTGAATCTATATCAAGTTCAACTTGGCACTCCCACTGTACGCTCTTTCAGAAATGTCCTTTTATCCCAGTCAGTGAGTTATATTACACCAGCTTTTCAAGATTGACATTCATTCAGATACAACTGTGATTCCCAATTACAGGACTTGATGCAGAGGCTGGACTCTGCCAAGGAGGAAGCAGTCATGCCGTATATATGTACTCACGTGGCTTGTTCTTGGTCTTGCACTCCTGGGTAAGGGTGACTATACATGATGATACCTTAAAGCAGAGACAGTTCTTTTCATTAGCAGGTACTGAGTACTTCAGAAGTATCAATTTTTAGAGAATAACACACGATACTTTTTTTTCCTATGCTATGATCTCAAAAATTTTACTTTGGGGACACACTTTTAAAGGAAACTACTTTTCTTCCAATCTCATCAATGCCATACATTTGGAGACACATAAAAAGAAAAAAAAAGTTTTCAGACTCTGTATAGAATTTTGAGGGAAGGGGCAAGAATTTACATGTCTTATATAGCATTGTTCCTTTCTGTTATATTCAAGTAATTGTTTTCTACATTCTTCTCTCTATCTGCTGTACTTCAGAAATGTGTGGCATGCAAAGAAGCAACTAAAGGGAGGCCAATTACATGAGGATCTCCTGAAGAACAGCCACTCATCATCCCCATGCTTCTTCATTGTGCTATTGGCTGTGCTAGGAAACACATTCCTCAGAGGATCCCTCCTACTCTTTAACTACACTATTTCTACGGTGCCTATTGTTCTAGAATTCTCCAACCCATGGCTTGGAGCTTCAGCCATGCCAAGGGATTTTCACTAAAATATAGAGATCAAGGAAGATTCAGAGAGACTCGCTGATTTCAGAAAAGTAGTCACTTAATCCCAACATGGTCCTAAATTATTGGGGCCTCCCACAGTTAGTGTCACTTCCTGAGTTAGAAGGAAGCTTTTCTCCTCTTCTTCCTTAGAAGATGTTGGTTAGCCAGCATCAGAATGGGCTGGCAACAGTTTCCCTAAGGACCACAGTGTGAAGGCAAAGTTTATACTTTGGAAAAGAATGGTAAGGAATGGAAGGAAGATATTCCTTAAATACTTGTTCCTAGAGCCATTAGCTGAGGGAGAACTTCCTTACCTATTGCTCATATAGCATATGTTTCATTATACAGGGTCCAGCACAAATAATGCCCCATTTTTATTACAAAATAATTTATTACAAAATCATAAGCATGTAATTCTGTAACATAATAATATCACACTCAAGCACACCATATGACATTTTAGGTGAAATTTTCAAATTAAAACCACAAATTATTACACCCATATTATTACCACTACCAACCACATTCAAGCAGGCCTTACTTCTCCCGGACCCTGCATTAGTGTATGAAGGCCCCTCCCTTCACAACACCCAAATGTTAGAGAATTATTCTAAAGTTCTACTCTCTCAATTAGCTTAAATTTCCATTTTTTTCATTAAATAGACTGTGACATACTTTGAAGTTGAATTCTTCAATTGTAATATATTAAAGAAAAAAGTATGTAGTTGAAGTAAAACAAACTAATAGTAATAATAACCAGTTTGGGCTAGAATTTTAATAACATCATTGGGGAACAAACTTTCTTATCTATTTTTTGGTAAATTAATGGGATCTCCTTTTACAGAGATTCAATATTTCTTTGGGACCCTACATAAACCTAGTTGATGCCTTATAATATACATAGGGGAACAACATTTTTAAAAATTTCTGCTTTGTGTTTTAGAATCAAGAAACACTCTATTTCACTACAGGAATCTCTGCAAAGATGTGTAATCCACTACAAAAGATGGTGCCAAACCAATTGTTTTCATACATGTCTTTAGCTGATAAATCAAGTAAATGTGTCAGGGTTAAAGATCAATGTAAAAATCTTCCCTGTGGTTCTCCAGCATCCAGCATAATGTTTTCAGGACAGTGATTATTCAATGAATGCTTATTAAATTTAGTCTATCTTCAAAAAGAAGATAAAAAATATGAACAGTAAAATGACAGCAAACCCACAATTATTAATGACCGCACCTAAAACAAAAACAAAAGCAAACAACTAGAACAGGAACAGGACTACAGAAATGGAGATCACATGGAGGGTTAGCAACAAGGGAATGGGAGGGGGAGAGAAGGGGAAAAGGTACAGAGAATAAGTAGCATAGATGGCAGGCAGAAAATAGGGTGGGGGAAAGAACAGTATGGGAAATGTAGAAGCCAAAGAACTTGTATGTATGATCCATGGACATGAACTAAAGCGGGGGAATGTGGGTGGGAGAAGGTGTGCAGGGTGGAGGGGAGTGAAGTCAGGGGGAATGGAACAACTGTAATAGCATAATCAATAAAACATATTTTAAAAATTTAGTCTATCTTAAATTTTCAATTATTTCCCCCACATACAACATGTATTAAAAGTAACACATTTGATGCTGTCTCTACAGTTGTGAATCTAAAATGAGACACTTCCCATTGACCATTGTACTATTGCAATAAAGGGGAAGGATAAACACTAGGGGGCAAGAACAATGCATCAGTTATTTTGAAAAAGAGCCTCATTTTATAACATTTGTTGGTGAAAACAAGCAAACCTATTCTTTGGGAAGCAAGAACAGAATTTTCCTGTGTAATTAACCATGAAGGGAAACCACATGAATATAATAGATATTGACATTATAAAGAAAAGCTAATTAAAAGATTTTTAATAGCATGTGAGAATTCAAAGAAAATCAATTTTACAGCTAAAGCAAAAACTCCAGTTTGTGTAGAATCCAAGAAAAAAATGCTTTACAACACCTAGTATAGTTGGGGGTGGGTGGGTGGCAGGAGACGAGTTGCATTGATTTTTAAAGACAGTATTGCTGTGGTAGACCTCAACTATGCATCACAAAATAACAAGGGTATTGGGGTGACATGGATTTTGTTCTTTTTTTTTAAGATTTTATTTATTTATTTTTAGAGAGGGAAGGGAGGGAAAGAGAGAGAGAGAGAGAGAGAGAGAGAGAGAGAGAAACATCAATGTGCGGTTACTGGGGGTTATGGCCTGCAACCCAGGCATGTACCCTGGCTGGGAATCGAACCTGGGACACTTTGGTTCCCAGCCCGCACTCAGTCCACTGAGCTATGCCAGCCAGGGCTGGATTTTGTTCTTTTAAAGAAATCGAACTCTTTCCAGAGAAGGAGGAAGGTTACCACTTTCATAAGTCTAAGAAAAGTTAATTAAAACAATAGAAGACATACTACTATTAATCTCTATATAATTCATGCTAAGCCTTGTTTTTAAATTAAAAATAAATATAAACTTCCTTTTGGGGTCAGTATGAATGTATGTTCCACAATTCTTAATTCTTTATACTCAACTTAAAAAATACAATGGTGGGAGCCAGAACTAGCCTGTGCGGTCCAGTGATTCCCATTGCTTTGGTCTTGGTAAAGAGCACTAGTAATAAATGAACTCTGAATGCAGGTGGCAATAGGTGACCTTTCAAAAGTGGAACTGGTCTCTTGTTCTCACTTACATACCTCGGCTACATTTTCCCTTAGTAATTTCTATAGTTTTTGCACTTCCATACCTGTTCCAGCAACAAATAAATGTCTTTCACTCTGAATGAGACATCCTACTGAAGGTCAAGTGTTCAGTAGTCTTTCAAACCAGGTCATTCCAGATTCACCTGGCTTTGGTCACCATTTAACTTAATTTACCACTTTTGACTTTGCCCTTTACTGATGTTCTAGATCAGGACTCTATCAATCTTGTTGTCTCTTTATGGTTTCTCCTGCTGGGAAAATACCAAAGCAGTTGGGAGAAAAATGCTGTTTCTCTGAAATACAGATTCCAAGAGATCCTGTTCCTAGAATGCCTGTTGGACCCCACAGTTTACTGGTACAGTCACCAGAACATCCAGCGTACACCATTATGCCCAACGGCAGGGAGATGAAGAAAACTGGCCCCAGCATTTCTCAAAGACTTGCCGTGTCTTTTCTTTCTATGTAATAGGTTATTTGTTAGCTTATCTACCAGGCTAGAGACTCAGCCTTGGCCAGCAGATATGTTACTTAGTTTTTTTCATCTTCATTGTTATTTTTTTAGGATCAGTATGGCAAAATAATTTGAGCAAGACTTAAGAAGAAAAAAATGACCTGAATGACAATAACTGAATTAGAAAACAGTAAATCAGTCTCTTTCAAATTATAGACTCTATTTTAAAACTATGTGGAAGTCTCTTGGGAAATCGAACTGAAGTAGAACTGGCTGAGTATAGGGAAGCAGCAGAAAAGTGAAGAGTCAAGAGTCAGATAGACACGGTTTCGAATCCCACTCCTGACAAATAGTGGTAGAGAACAATAACACTCATCCCGAAAGGGTGCCTGTGAGGATTCTCAACACTACATAGAAAGCATGTGTCATATGGTAAGTGCTTAATTGATGGTAACACTTTGGTCAAGTACAGAACTTTTTAGTGTAAAAGTTTTGTCTTCATGTTTAGATTTGTGTTCAATACTTATTGACATTGTTTTTTATTTTTTAGCCTATGCATGAATAAATAGTTATAAAATATTTTCCTACGAAATATAACTAGCAGGTAGGAGAACAGAAATAAGCATGAAGTAAGCGTTACTATCCTGAATTAATAAATAAGGGAACTAAATTAACCTGAAGTTAAGGGGATTATCCCAAATCTTCCAGCTGGTGGTAGTTTGGAAGTAGCAATTTCTAAACTCCTTTTAAAGATCTGAGATTTAGGTACCATGAAATACCTCCCACTGGGAAGCGTGGGATCTAATGTGAATTTTCATATGGACGGTGGCAAACGTTGCAAGGCAAGAAGCTCTGTGTAAGTAACTTTACCGTGTCGGGCAGCATCATATTCTGACATGTTAACTCGCAGGAGGAAATTATTCAGGCTGTTGAGGTAAGCTGGAAGGGAGTGATAGCCTTCTGGATCATACCACACCTGTGCAGTTCCAAAAGAGGGCAAGGTTAGAACTGTGTGCAAGTAAATGAGGCAGTTTTTACATCTGACTGCCTATAGAATTTATATTTAAAATAAGAGTACCTGTGCCCAATAGCTTATTTCACCTTGGAAGATTATGAACCACCTCCCCAGAGTGTAGACTACAGACTTCTAAGTTTCTAACTTAAACAGAAATTTAGACAGACAGACAGAAACTGGGAAAATAATTTCTTTTGGTATGATAGCTGCAAGTTATTAGTTGTCCCGATCTGCTCTGTAGGCAAAGCCTTAAATAAACTAGAGAACGTGTTATTATCTCCATCTCCACGGCTGGCCTATAGTGATTCTCAGACTAAAACAGAGGCATTCTGGCTCTTAAAAATTATAATAGAAACAAATGACATGTATGCCAGGCTGTAGAACAAAATTAAATACCTTGATAAACATTGTTTCCTTAGCAATAAGATTGATAATCTTGAAATCCCCCTACTAACTATTCCTAATGATAAGCCTCAAAAAAGTGAGTTACTTTACTTTTTTGTGGATAGCAGAGGGATTTAAAATACTGGGGGGGGGCCTTAATTCAAGAAACCCCATTGATAACTTAAAATTACAAATCTGATTTATAGAGAAATTACTTAATGTTAGAACTGCTTTGTTTGTACAAGAATATTTACTCTGTGTGTTGAGGGAGGGGGGAAGGAACAAATATTCCGTCCTACTACTTTCTCTACGACTTATGAAATCAGCGCAATGCCTATCTCAGGAGGGTATTGTAAGGATGAAATGAGGTAGTTTGTGTAACAGGTGATGCTAGTGCTTGGCTTAATACAGTAACTAAGAGAATATTGGTTCTCCACTGCCCCCAAGTCTGTATGTGTCTCTTGCTACCAAATGAGAAACGTGTGAAGGGCAACGGAAAACTCCTAAGACCACTATTGATCGTGTGGCTAACCACATGTGTGTGGTTCTGTGCCTCTAGCTTGCTTCAAGACACAGGTAAGATCTAGAAGAAAAAAATAGCCAACAGGGTTTCTTTATCTCCATCAAATTCTGTTACGTTTCCATGTTATTTAAGAAACAAGTTTAGCAAAAAATTATAAAAGGAGAACACCTATTGAACCATCACTCAGGTTGAGAAACAAAAATTGCCAGCATCCAGAATAATTTCTCGCTGACCCTCTGTGTCCTTCCAAATCATAATTTTCTCACCCCTAAACAATATGGTTAAGTTTTGCTTAATTTCAAAGTTGACAGTAAATGCATTTACAGTTATGTATTCCTTTTTGTCTCTTCTTTTGCTTATGAATGATGTTTGGGAGACTTAGCCTGTATTTTATATAGAACTAAGTCTATTCATTTCCATTGCTAAAAGGTTCTACTGTCTATGGGCACTTGGGGCTGTGGTTTGGGCTAACGTGAGAAACACTACTATGTATATATTTGTATATGGATCCTGGTACTTCTGTGTGCACGTTTCCCTGGGGTAAGTACACAGGACCAGAATCACTGTGCTGTGGGGTTTGTATTACTCCAAACTGCTTTTCAAATGTTTTATACCTATGTTTTGCTGTTACCTTATATAAAATTGCTTGAACATTTCAAGTTCACGTTCTCATTTATATGACATCCCAGAAGAAAGTTCGTAAATTTACCTTGGCAAGTGTTCTATTGTCAGGAATTGCTGTTACATCAAAACGAAGGTCGTTAGTCAAAGGCAGCCCAAAGCTCCAGCCTCCGTATCTAGAGTGAATACAATTTATATTTGTTTGATGGAGAAAATAGTCACAAATAGATCTAACATGGTTAAGAGCACAGTCTTTTCCTTCCATTAGGAACACATTTACAGTATGAAATAAATACTGCCTGACAAATATTTTACATGTTTATCAATTTGATATATCATATTTTAGTCTAAAATGTACATTATAACTAGAAGTAAAAAATCCTTCTAAATAATAGCAAATGTGGAGTAATCATTCTGAAAATCAATGACATATAATCTAATAAATTCCTCCAACTTAACTGGATCTGCATCATCTCCACAATCTTAAGACTCTGAACTTAAATATCCTTTTTTAGGTAATCTAATATTAAAGAGACATAACATCAGTTGTTTTTTTTAATGACTCCATTTCTTTAATTCCCCAAACTTTTTCCTTAGCTTGTCCCCTCTTGCCATGTGTTTTCTCTCCCTGGATATTTGAAGGTGAGCTGTGTCTCTGTAACTACCTGTCAGTTCATGGTCTCTTAATAATACAAACTGAATTTAAAAAATCCAAGAAGCACTTTAAAGAATAGATTATTTAATTGTCCCAATAGGGGTTGGGTTAAATACATAACGGTACATCACACTGGTAAGATCCTCTTGTGACTGTCATCCTAAACGCGATGCTGTAGCGCTATAGTTTTGGCATGCAAAGAACACTGTAGCATATTGTTCACTTAAAAAAAACAGGTTTTAGAATCAACCCCATTTTGTTGAAAATATTTGCATGTATCTTTGACTAGAAAATTTCTGGAAGGATATACAACCAACAGTGGTTGTATTTGGGGAGAGAGAGACTATTTTTTCTTTTTTTGTTTATCTGTAGATTTTAATTGTTTTACAGCTAACTTTAGCCCTTTATGTATATTGAAAAATAAAGTGGGAAGAGACAGAAGAAAGGAGAAACGAGTAGCTATTGTAAGACTACCAACTCCTCTCCTCCCCAGCTTTATTGAGGTATATTAACAACAAAAAAGCGGTATATATTTAAAGTGTACAGCTTGATGTTTTGATATGTATTGTGACATACATCACTACAATCCAACTTATTAACATATCCATCACCTCACATAGTTACCATTTCCTTTGTCTGTATTATGTGTATGAGCTGAGAACTCTTAAGATCCATTCTCTTAGCTAATTTGAAGTATGCAGTACAGTATTGCTAACTCTGTCACATTGCTGTTCATTAGATCTCCAGCCTCTACTCATCTTGTAAACAGAAACTGCTGTATCCTTTGACCCATTGTCTGGCAACCACCATACCACTCTCTATTTCTATGAGTTTGACTGTTTTAGTTTCCACATATAAGTGAGACCATGCAGTATTTGTGCTTCTGTGTTGGCTTATTTCACTCAGCATGGTGTCCCCCAGATCCATCCATGTTTTCACAAATGCAAGCCTACCTATCTTACATCCATGGCAAATGCTTAAGTGACTTAAGTATTTGCCCAGAGCCTTGCTACACATGTATACATTTTGTCCACATGCAGATATTTGTATTGGAACTAAGGCCATTTGTCACTGAAAGCAATGCCTCAAAATTCTCCAGGTTGGCTTAATTCACTCAATAACTATTCTCTTGCTTTAAGAAAAAAAAGTGTACAAATTTTACAATATATTTTTGAGGCTGAAAAAAATCAATGCTTTTTAATTTGCTCAAATGAATCTTAATTTAGTTATTACTTAAATTTTAAATACATAAAGCCGTTTAGATGAAACAGATAATTTAACCATGTAAATAATCAATAGACATTACATCTATTGTCTCAAGTTCAGAAGGCAGTTAGCATTAAAATTAGAAAGCGAGATACGCTAAATTAAATGTTATTAACAGAGTATATTTACCTTCTCTGTGTAAACTCATTAGCAGTTGATATAAGATAATTTTCCAAGCGGTGCCCAGTGAGGTCATAAATTACTTGGGAAGAATAAGTTCTTCTGTGAGGTGGAGAATAGTTAAACCTGGGACATTCCTGAAAAATAAAGTTAAAAATTAAGTTCTTTCTGGCCAGTGCAGTGCAAATCAAATAAAAAATGGCAAGGACCTTCAGTCTCATGATTTGTCTATTAATTGTCACTGATGGAGGGTGACATCTGCTTGTGACTTGAAAGAGCTTTGAAAAGGAAGGCATCTTGCCTAAGCCAAGAAATTAGAACAAACAGTTATCACAGAGAGAGAGCTTACGCATGTGTTTAGGGTTCACTTGAAGTCAAAACAGAACACAACTAAGGTGCGATTTTTCTTTTACTGTACTGACAAGCTTGATATGTTAGGAGAATAACACTAAACGCTAAGATGACTAAATTCCCCCAGTAATTCACAGAGAAGAAACAAAATATTTGCCCCAAACTGAAAAGATAACAGGCTTAAATTCTCAGGCTCTAATGGCAGTGGATGAACAAGTTTGAGTGGTGGGGGGGAAACGGAGACAACTGTATTCGAACAACAACTAAACAAACAAACAAACAAACAAACAAACAAATAAATAAATAAAGCAAGCTTGTGTTATATTAGTTTTAAGGTCCCAAACCTGTGTGCCACAACTCAATTTTACATCTATCTAAATCTAAATTTAATTTATTTTTCTGCAAATCTAAATCTAAAATGTACTTATAAAAGTCTAAAATTATTCCAAATAACAAGTCTATGTAAATATTGCAAAAATAATACAGGGTCCCTGTAGACCCTTCGCCCAGCTGCCCCACTGTCAGCACCTCACGTTATAATTGCACATTTGTTAAAATTAAGTGCTTTGGTACGTTACTACTAAACAATCTCAGAGCTTAGTTTTAATCACTTATTTTTATGGTTGTAGCTTTCTACGCTTCCTGACCACTTACTTCGCATGGAAGCTACCCATGTTTCACTGCCATGAAGTGTTAGTTTGGGGAAAGCCTAGTGTCTTTCCAGTTTTTCTTTCCATCCCTTCACACAAGGTCGCACACCTTGAGATTAGTGCCACACCTGTGTACCAAGAGCCTAGGGTTGCAGGTTGCTCTAAAAAATGACTGCTGAACTTCCTTCACCTTACATCAAGTTGTATCAACCTGAAGGTCACATTCTAGAATGGCATTGGTTTCACAAATCAGAAGATACCCTTATATATGCAGGGTAACAATTTAGCTTTAATTTAGACTGAATTATGTTATACATACAGAAAAGCGCACACATTGAACTGTATACCGCTTGGTGAACTGATAAACTGAAGCCATGTAACCTGTCCCTGGATTAGGAGACAGAACAGTGCCCCCCTCATCACACTCCCTCCCAGTCACTACCACCTGCAATGCAGCCGGCACTGCAGGGTAGGTTGGCCTGCTTTTGTATTTCACATAAACGGAGTCGCAGTATAGGTACTCCCTTGTATTTGGCCTTTTTACTCATCTTTTGTTTGTGAGAATCTTCCTGTAAGACATGTTTTTGCATATCAATTATTCCCATTTTGTTCTGTAGAGAATTCCATAATGGAAATATATTACATTTGATTTCTCCACCCTACTGCCAGTGGAAAGTTGGGTAGCTAGTAGGAACAGTATTGCTATAAATATTGTAGTATACGTCTCTTGGTGAACCTATTCCCATTTCCAGTGGGTATATAATAGGAATGGAATTACTGATTATATATGGCATGTATATCTTCAGCATTAGTAGATACTGCCAAACACTTTTAAAAACTGTTTACACAAATTTAGATTCTTATCAGCAGAGTATTAGGTTGAAAAATTTTAATCTCCTGCGGTTTTTCTTTTTTATTAAAAAAATGTATCCAGATTCCAAATTTAAATACTGTTAGTTGACTTTCACTGTAAGCTAACCAAAATACATAAAGAATTTCAGAAATTAAATAGATTAGAGGAGAGATTAGAAAACTCTTTGAGTACCAGTTAAGACTAATATTTAAATAAGCAAGGATTCCAAAAGATGCCCTTTGAATCTCAGCTTTCATTGTTAGTAACTGTCTTGCATGAAAACACAAAAATAGGCTGCATTTACTGAAAACATTTTCACTCTAACATATTGTACAAAGAGTTCAGGGTACAGTCACATGATAACTTTGAAGAAAATATTGTGAGAGTCCTCTCCACGGGAAAGTAGGCTGACAACACAGTGACTCGCAGAGACTAATAGTGATCTCTTTTCTTCGACTCTCTTTAATTTCCCCAGTGAATTTGGCTTTCTTAAAAGTTTATTGAATTGATAGGCCTACAGTGTACATCTATAGAATACAGACAGGGTAAACGATAATTGGACAATTTTTTCTGTTTCTTTCAGGACACGAATTCTTCTAGCATTCTGGAGGTGCTGCTTAGAGACACAGGGAGTTCTGTTCTGGACTTCCACATTACTGACTCCCCGGCCGACCACTCAGGGGGTGGTCTCACTGTGTTTTCAAATATGACAGTTATGGTGGCATTTTGTTGCATGAAATATAGAGCTTTCTAGCCGGACCTGAACTGGAACCAAAAATTCATCTTTGGAGTGTTTCCTCAAAGACCATCACGGAATTACCCACCTTTGGAAATTTGTCCTGAGATGGATTTACAACAGTGACCTGAAGTTCAAAGCCAGTATGTTTGAGCTGCCCAGGTCCACATCTCTGAGCTACTGGCTTCCATAAAATGAAATTATACTGACTCTTTGGTAACCTAGATAGATCTTTCAAGTTTTGATATTTATTTCTTTCTTTTCCCTACTTCACTAAAATTGAATTCCATCTTACCTGGACATTTTCTGAACAGGAGCAAACACCGAAGTTAGTGATACGTTCTCCACTCGTGTTCCATTCTCCCAGACTGTCTTTTTCTAAACAACTCCTGCAGGTGAAAATGGTATCGAAGTGAGGATTGTGTGCATTCCCATGTTTATGGATGTGCATAGAAAAGTATCTTAGTACTTAAAGAGAGCACTTAGTACTTAAACAGTGTTAAAACCAAAGTTCAGTGAACTGTCTTAATATGGTGGGATGGGGCTTTTTTATTACATTCTTCTCTTTGTTCTTTTCATTACTTTCTCTGACAGAAAGGGGATACTTTAGCAAAAGTATGCGTTAATGTCAGGTCACATGTGTTGTGTACCATCTTGGAAGTCTGAGTGAGCAATGCTACATAGTGCAAAAGCATGGGAATTGGTGTCGAGACCTGGGTCTCAGTTTTAGCCATAAAACTTCCTGCCTAAACTTGTTTATTTAAGAATCTTAGTCCCTATGAGCCTCAGTGTCTTCATCTTAAAAATGGGATTAGTAATTCACAGGGTTGCTGTGATTGTGAAATTAAAATATGTGCAGAAAAGAACTTCACAAGTTATAAAGCATCTTTTTATTATTATTACAGCATAGCCAGGGAGTGAACGAAAGAACACAGAATACATCTGTTAAACACATTTCTGTCATTGCACTGCCCTTCTCCAGCCCAAACCACATCTACTCACTCAAGCACCCTCACACATGTACGTGTGCACACACACACACAGAGTGGAATGTGGAAGAGAAGAAAAAGGACAAGAACCACTTACATATCACTGATGTTCAAACAGGTATTGTCGATGCCAGGGAAGGTCCACATTGCTGAGACCAGGGCTTTTGTGCTTGGGTTAGAATTCCTGCAACATTAAAGGCCAGAAACAGATCCATGATTCCTTCACTCGTCCCCCATATTAACCTGCTGCTCATAAGTAATAAATAAAATAGGCTCTCTAGGCAACTGCTGTTTTAAAGATCTGAGACTTAATCACAGAGATAAAAAGTGTCACAGGAAGAAACCCACACATCTCCATTTGGCTGCCTTGTTATTCTTCTGATTGTCATGTGCATTTAGTGATTACATATGGTATACATAACATTATATTACACAAAATTCTGACATTATTATTTAATTTGTAAAACCAATAAAAAATTATTTACTATACATTCCAATAAGTTGGGAAGCCATACCTAACCTCACTCTCTTGATTAAAGTTTTGTCGTTAAAAATAAAGATCTACTATAACTTTATCTTTAGACGAACACACAAACTCTTAAACGTTATTTGTTGGCAGTAGGCATGTCACGTCACAATACATCAAACTGTCCAATCCTGTGACAGAACTAAGTACTGTGGCCTTAAGTTCTTATTCTTCAGCATTTCATTGCATTCATTCAGGTGCAACCGTACCTCTGGAAGCAATGTGGAAAGATCACTTTGGGTAAAGGAAGGAAACTCACACATAGAAGGCAGTCTGCTCAGAGGTGCCATAAAGAGATGGGGAGATCTGGATCTCTGGATAACTGTTGCTGGAATTCCTCAGTGTTCCAAGGCCCATGGCAGTGGTTACAAAGACAATGGGGAGGACAACCTGAGCAATGAAACCTTTCCAGTTCCTGCGGGTGTGGTGGAACCTCTTGATGAGTATCGCCATGATCTTCTTCAGTAAGAGTCCAAAGCCATCCAACCTCTCTCCTCTCGTCAGGATTTTGTCTGGTTAAGAGAAAGAGATTTGATATGGTTCTGGGGAGCCTGGATAAATCAATTCATAGAGTCACTTCAAAAGCCTATGGGCAGATAATATAATGTGGTATGGTGGGAAAATCTTATATTTTAAAGATCTGGATTTTAGTTCAGCTCTGGATTTATCAGCTTTGAGCCTGAGCTACTTCGTGTCATAGTGTTGCATGCAAAAGTGCTTTGAAAATTATAAATCACTATATGCAAAATATTATTATCATGCACATAGTAGTTTTCCATGTCAAAGGGATATCTAGAATTTTATAAATGAGCATTGTCCCCAATCTCCAGTCTCAGTGCAGGCTCAGTATGCATTGCTAATTACTAATATTAACGAGTTTGCTTCCACCAAGAGATTGAATTCAAATACAATAAATAGAAACCAAAACATCAACCTAGTCTAAGAACTCATTCCTACTGTGGCACACTTCATGATTATAAGTCTCATTGGCTCTCACTCTCAATGTGAAGTCCAGTGGCTTCACCTTAAACGTGACAAAAGGAGAATGCTCTCCTCTGAAGTATAACTCTAGCTCAAACACCTGTTCACTACATTCTCTTTAGACATTTGGAGTAATTACATGGCATTTCAAAACAACATTTTTTTACCACCTGAGTCACAAAAAAGAACTTATTAGGCAAAATGTCTGCCCTTGTCTTTTCTGAAATGCTCTTCGGGTGCTAAGAACAATTCCACAGCCTCTAGGAGTCAGAGAAGCTGTGGAGGTCGTAAACTGTTTCCTCATTAGTGCCCCCACACCTGAGAATTCCAGCAGCACCCTTTAAAAAATAGGACCAAATACAACATTCTTTCCTGAGGCCTGCCGCCAAGCAAGCCATGTGATGAGATGACAGTATTTGTCAGCTCTGTGGGTAGTTAAAATTCTTCATCACAAATTATGCAGCACAAAAAATCATGATCTTCATTTAGCTGATAAGGAAAAATACAAAGCTGCTTAATTTAAAATGAACTCCAATTTAACAGAGTGAACAAATTTAAATGCAAACTCATATCTCTGCAGAGGGGAATTGTCGACGGAGCTAAATATTTTAAGTTAATTAGTATGCTTTTCTGTTTCTTGAGAAATTACAGGTGGATGATTTACAGATGTATCAAATGGAGCAAATGAGATTTCTAAAATATAGTCAATAACAGGTATATTTTGGCTGAAGAAATATTTCAAATTATGAGACAAATGTATAACATTTACTTCCTGAAGCAGATGACCACTTTCAAAGTCCTCGATTCCATGGAGTAGACAATTATATTCCCCAAAAGATGATATATGAGGAATGAGGCGGAAGACAAATGAGACTTCCAAGTTCCAGAATTATACAAACATTAGAGATGATCTTTTCTGAGTTTTTTAGAGCCAGGCAAGTGCTTAATTAAAAGTTCTGTTCCTGGAGATTTTTATCAATTTAAACAAACTGTTGAAATGACTATTCCATAATTTATATAATATTTTACTATGTTTCCTTAAATAAATAGTGTCTTCAAAGGAATAAGTTAACTGTCAGAAAGAGAATAACTGAATAGAAGTTATTTTCAAAAGAGTTCAATTCCTCAAAGTTGTGTTAAGAAACATGATTTTTCAATCGTGCATTGTGTGAAGAGTTGCGGGGAGAGACCTATTATTACAGAGTCATAGCCATTGGCTCCAGCTTCATCAGTTCAGAGACCCTCCTCCAAAAGCATTTTCTCAAAGCCTGAATTTCTTCCCAGCACCTGAATTGCTAGGAGAGGTGGGAAGGTTAGACATGTTTTCCAATGAGGTTCTGCAGTGAGTGATGACTATGTTTTTAACTTTTTAAAAATGACTATTATCTCCACTCAGACATATCTAATAAGAGTGAGTGAACTACTTTAAAAGGTTACTTTGTCAGCTGTGGAATAGTGCCAGTTACAAGAAGGATTTTAACTTGTTGAACACAAATCTGAGATCTTTGTTAGTTACATGTTGAAAACGACTACTGGTGGGTAGAGGAATACTCATCATTGTCCTAAAAAGGAATCTCTTCAACATTCTCAAGCTATTTTTTGAAATAGAGACCCTTGCCAGGTAGTTAGGTCAGTTAGAGCATCATCCTGAATGGCCAAGGCTGTGGGTGTGGTCACCCAGTCAGAACACACACAAGAATCAGCCAATGAATGCAGAATCAGTGGAACAACAGATCAATGTTCCCGTGTCTCCGCTCTCTCTCTCACTCTCCCCCTCACTCCTTTCCTTCCTCTATCTCTAAAAAACATCAATAAATAAACATTTAAAAATATATATTTTGAGTAAATATGCTTCACTCAAAGTTTATATTTCTTTAAGCTTTTTGAATTTAGAGACGATTTAAAATTGAGTTTCAAAAATCAAAATCTATCACGTGAATTTTCTTACTTATGTCCTTTACTGAAATCAAGCAAAATGAACCCTTAGATTCATACCATCTCTGTCTGTGAAGTTGCTGCTGCTCACGGACAGATCATCCGGGGTCGAGGTGCCACTGGTGCTGGCATTTCCAATCTTCTTTTGTGTTAAGTGCTCAAGTCTCATATCCCTACTTTTTTGTGACTCTTTAGTCAAGTTCAGGAAGACCTGGAAAGAAAAGACATTATACTTCCTTAATATCAATCACACCTATCTTTAGTTTCTAGGCTCAATTTTGATTTTCCATTCTTATCACATTTATCAAGACAAATAAGTTCAGCTTGACGTGAACATATTTGTATGTAAAAGATAGGCATTCTCTCATTGGAGCAACACAGTTTTTTTCTCTTTTTTCTCAGAAGTCAGTCTTATATAAGAATGATATGGAGGTAATTTTAAGATTTTATGAAATGTTCATTTAAAAATATTTCTGTTCTTTAAAAAAAATGGTACAGCTTTATTTTAACAGGACAGCAATGATATCAGCTCTAAGAAACGCCCAGGAGCACCTCTTCCACGGTGGTGTCGGAAATGCCGTAGCAGCCGATGTTGAGGCCGCCCATGCCGTTGTCCAGCGCCCTTAGGAGTGACAGGTAGGCCCCCGAGACTTTGGTGCTGAATGGAGGGAGCACATAAACGAGCTCTCCCCCTATGTCCTCCTTCAAGTAGGCTTCAGGGAGGTGTGATTGGATCATCGCTGTCACAGCCGTTGTGTCACACACTGCACTAGCATTTAGATTTGGACTCTAGGGGAAAGAAAAAAAATGGAAGTTAAATGCTCCTTTGTCTTTACCCTGCAGGGTCCTGGGGTGCTGATCAGGGAGTGGTGAGTTCTTCTGGGCCACCCCCGGCCTCAGAAATCACATCCTTCCTTCAGCGGCTCCCTGCCCCACAGGGGGTCCCTGTGGTTGCATGCAAATAACCATTCTCCAGCTCCATTCTCCCATCTCACTGTATCCCTTCCCCAGCCTCACTGCCCACCATCCTCCCTGTCACTTGAAACCACAGTCTCTTTTCTGTGTTGAGAGTGCTTCAGGCTCCAGCACAGCCTCTCCTCAGGGCCTTTACAATTGCTTCTTTGCTCCCAGAGAGTGACATGGCTCATTAGAAATGTAGTAAATTCTGGAGCCTTAACCCAGACAAACCTACAGAATCAGAGACTCTTGGGGTGGGGCTGGAGGTCTCAGTTTCCCCAGACCCACCAGGTATCCTGAGGCTTGCTCAGGTTTGAGAAATATGACTCTAACATACTAATAGGGAATTTTAGCAATGAATGAAGTTGGAGAGGGCCTGCCTCTGTTTCATACAAAATTAACTTATGACCCCATACTAAGGTGTATTTTCCCTCCTACAAACCTTTTTCTTGGTGAGCGTGAGGTGGTAGCCGTCCCCAAATGCTTCCTTGAGGTAAAAGGGCGACCCGCAGCAGCGCAGCCCCCCCTGCTCCAGGAAGGCGATGCGGTCACTCAGCACTTCGGCCTCGTCCAAGTGGTGCGTCGAGAGGATGATTGTTCTGGCTTGAAAACACAGAGTGGAACAGCCAAGGATGAAAAATGAAAATACAGTTCCCAAGATACAGAGAATTAGCACAAGTAAATCTTGCCATTTATGGGAAGACTCACATTTATGAGGTAACAGAAAAGCTGACCAAAAGGAGCTTCCAAAAGGACCAAAGAGAAATTCAGGGCTGCTCCTAAAATATTTGGAGGTCTCTCTTTTTCTATTTCCAACCCTCCTTACCGCCCTACCCCCACCATTTCCTTCACCACTGTGAAGAAGCATTAATTTTAAAGACTTTTTGAATATTCCTCTCTGATTAATCCACTCTGCTCTGATTGCTCTTTGCTTCACATCCTGTTAGCACTTATTTATTCTGTTTTCAGTTTATTTTCATTTGTGTATGTTTGGTATCTCTAATTAGATTCTAAGCTCCTCTAGGCAGAACTTGGAATGTCTACTGGATTTGCATGCTCTCAAAAAGGCCCATTAAGTGGTCAACTCACGGTGGGGACTACATTGATATTAACTGATTGGTCCAGAAATTTAGTTGGGTGGAACGAAGACTTGGGAAAAAGAAGAGCCCCTGGGAGGCCTTTGGTGGGTGTCATAAACAGAAAGGCTTCAGTTTGCTTCTGTGTATGGATCCCAGAGAGCAAACTTACAACTGTTGGGTGGAGAAGCTATAAAAAGGTACTCATACCAGTTTTGTTCTTGGATATAACATCCCATATACTTCGGCGAGAACATGGGTCAACTCCGGTGGATGGTTCGTCCAAAATGACCACCCTTGATCCACCAATGAGAGCTATGGATATGGATAACTTCCTCTTCATGCCTCCTGACAATGTTCCAACTCTCTTATGACGATGGCTATATAGTCCAGTGTCTTTTAAAGTCCTTCAAAAATAATGAATGGTGGTTATTTCTTACAGATAGACCAGTTAAATATTGGAAAAACACAATAAGTCCCCTAAATGATAGATATTCACTAAACAACCATCATGTGCTCAGCAAGGTGCAATAAACCATTGAAAATTCTTGACATACTTATTTATTATGTATCATCTAGTCGGAGTTATAAAATTAGTGCTCAAGAAACAACATGAGGGAATACATGGCTCATTCTTTTGTTCACTCATTTGACAAATATTTATAGAGAATCTGGCCTTTTAGTGCCAGACTCTGTTTCAGGGGCTGGGGGAAAGAAGTAAGCAGGTAATGCTCCTACCCATAAACAGTTTAGTTCTAATCTGTGTGTGTATCAGGAAGGATCAGAGAAAATTTAGTTGACAAACATATTGCCAAGGAAGTTTATAATATGCCAGGTGGTGATGAGTGCGATGCAAGTGAATAAAGCAGGGGACGGGAGATAAATAGCGCCTGGGGCATGCTGTTTTAGGCATCAGTTTTATATACGGAGGTCTCCTCAGAAGGTGACATTTCATCAGAGACCAGGGAAGTGGAAGAGAAAGTCAAGTGGCTGTTTGGGAAAAGCTGCTCTGAGGACAGGGAATAGGAAGTGAGAAGCCCTGAGGCCGGAGCAGGCTTAGTGTGAGCAAGTGTGCAACCGGGCCCGTGTGCCCAGGGCAGAGGGAATGCTGGGAGACTAGAACAAAATGAGTCCCAAGTGAGATTGGGGGCAGGTCGAGTAGGGCCTCAGAGGTAGGCTTGGATAAAGACATGACCGAGTTCCACTCTGACTGTGGTGAGAAGCCATGAGAGGGTCTTGGTCTCAAGAATGGCATACTCTGATCTGCAGTTTACAAAGGTTGTCCTGGCTGCTCTGTGCAGAAGAGACTAGATAAGGGAGAATAGACCTGGGGATCCAGTTAGGGGGCTTGGACCGGTGCAGTAGCCATGGAGATTAGAAACAGAGGATTTGGGGCAATATAGAAGCCAGAGTTGAACAGATTTCAACAATTCCTCCATTGATATTAAATGTATTCACCATCAGAGAAGTAAAAAACTAAAAATCAGTTGGTTTGTGAGAACATGTTTCCTATTGGTATTATTACAGTAGCTCGATTTCTCTTTGAGTTGCCAACGCATATTCTCAGTCCTTCCATAACTGACCTCTTTACTTCCTCATGCAGCTGCTTTTTAGTCCAGTGGGGAACTTTGATGGAGCCATATAGGAGAAGGTGTTCTTTGGTAGTGAGGTAACTAAACAAGACGTCGTGCTGCATGCAGACTCCCATGCTCTTGCGTACGCTGTGCAGGTCTGTTTTGATATCTTTTCCATAAACAAAGATGGTACCTGCTGAGGCCCCAAACAGTCCAGTCAACATGGAGCTGGAAATATAGAAATGATAAAGTTGGTGTAAACCAAGCATGAGAGCTAGATTTTAGGCATAAATACAACTCATCTGTTAGCAGAAAAATGTTACCAGTGTATTTCCTTAGGCAAGGTAAAACTATGAAACAAAATGGCATTGAATGGGAATAAAAAAATAAAGATTACTATTAAGCTCTTCCTAATTTAGGGTGTTGCATAAATACTACATAATGATGATGATAATAATGACAGAAGTGGTTGGACTTCTTAATTGCCAGTACATTCTCTCTTTTAGCAAACTGATGTACTCTCTTGGCATCAGATAGTATCTACAGGTTGTTAGTCTCAAATGTAGATCGCTAGCCCTGATCTCATCACTCACTTCCAGGCTTGTTTTATACATCTAAGAGGCTATGCTATGTCTCCAGAAGATACCTTCCAGGGTCCTCTAACTCAACATGTTAAAAACTAACTAACGGTCTTTGCACTCCCACCTGTCCTTGTTGGTGTTATCTCCTTTACCATCTAGTGAATTAATACAGTGGTTGCACAAGCCTCAGATCCAGCTGATTTTGCCTCTTCCTCCTCTCTTAGTCCCGTGACTCCACCCACGTCTTTCCATTTTCCCAGCTGTGCCATAGTGCAAGCCAGCATCACCACTTGCCTGTGCTGCTGGCGGCTGCTAACTCTACTCTAGCACACTCCTTTGCCATCTCCAGTCCCTTTGTCCACTTCGTAGCTAGACGATTCTCACTTAGATAATTCCTGACCATTTTTTAGATAGTTGGTAAACTGGGCAATTATTTAATATCCATTTTCTTCACTAAAATGTAAGCTTTGTGGGGTCAGGGAAAGGATCTGTTTTCTCACTGCTCTGTCTCAGTACCTAACAAGTGCTGAGAACTCCAATGACTACTGCGGACTAAACAGGGAACCAATACAATATGCAATCCTTCCCATTAAAACACATATAATATCTCATTCTTTATATTAAAGGTTCATATTCAGAAGAATAAGATGGTGACTTTCTCAGCTAAAATGACAGCCTCTTCAAAAGCTTTCTCTGTCTCTTTTCTTCATGGGTTTCTCATTGCCTGTTAGAGATCTTGCCTTTTAAGCACTCTTTTCACACTAGAAAGCCAGCTCTGAATTTGAACAGGTCATATAATACAGTTATATCATGTTCACTCATTTCATGACCTTCCTTCCCCCCCTTTATTTACAAAACAAATTAATTCAAAAACACCTTGGCAGCCACTGAATTTATTTATGATGATACTAAATAGGATATCCAGCTACTGACTTTTTTTCTCAAATAAGGGTTAGAATGCCAACAGCATCTTAGAGCTGGCTCCCAGACAAGCAATGTGGAGTGTAGCAAGTAAATAACCACATCCCCAAATCTAAACAATGCCACTTCTAAAACATTGCAATCTTTTCTCCATTCATACACAGGAAAATGCTAGCTAAATGAAGACTGACAATAGGAGAGTGCATGTGCCACTTCTGCCCTTTTTGGTCTGTATCTGAGAGCTGCTGGTTCTTTCATTTCTTTAGGAATCAAGGCAAGGCTTCCTTGTGAAGGAGCAGCTGGGGCTGAGTGTGCTTATACCAGAGCATGTAAACTCAAGCTTATAGGTGAGCATAGAATGCAAATAAGTGAAAACAGCCTGGAAACATGAGATTGTATGAATTGGTAGGGACCAGAAGTAAATGAGGAAGCAGATACCTCCTTTAAGAGAAAAGTCACTAATATGCCCCAACCAATTGTCCCAATCCAAGACTGTGAATTCAATGTTGCCAAAACTTCGTTTTATCTAACAGATGCCAAGAATATTTTTTTAATTAGAAAACTTCCTTATTTTTAAATATTGGCACTGAATTAAACATTTTAAGAAGTACTGGGGGTGGGGGGAGCAATACCAGGTAGAAGTAAACCTGTCTGGTGGGCTTGATCTGGCCTTTGCGCCCACAGTTTGGGATCTCTGACTCAGACTCCATCCTTCAGCCTGTGCACTGAGCCATCTTAATCCATCTGGGAGATGTAATGGCTTAATTTTTTAAAGAGTTGAGGAAATATTGAATAATATGCTTCCATGATAAGCATTATAAAGTAACATACATGGTAGTAGTTTTCCCAGCTCCATTGGGCCCCAGCAGTGAAGTAATATGCCCTTCATAAAAGTTCAAATTGAGGTTATCAACAGCGATTTTTGAGCCATAGATCTTTGTGACTCCATGCAGGGCCACCCCGACTGTTAGATCCTTAGGTTCAGGTTCAATATTGGAAGAAAACATATATTCAGGACCTGTAGAGAAATCAAGAGAAATTGTTGTAAGCTCACCAAGAAAGAAAGCACAGCCAGAGTTAGACTTTTTCTTAATTAAAATTACAACCCTCTATGTAAAATATAATTCTGGAAACAAATGACCTGTTATAGCTTTTAGCCTCCTCACTAGGTTAAAGAATGTGGAGCTACATTCTCTAAGGTCTTCATGACCCTTCTCTGTCAGAAAATACAGTCCCAGAAACACAGTAACATTATAGTGAATTCTGTTTTATTCAGCAAATCTCAAATGTTCAAAAAACAAGCCTAAGGTTTGGTTCTCTGATTGAATAGGATGATACCAACTTAGGAAGAAATGTCTACAAGGTGTGACTTCACAGTCACAAGGCTGGCTCTTTAGCTCAGACCTGTGGTTTATAGAATCCAGTTCATTCATTACTCTCCACATCTCCTTCAGGCATCACAAAAGGGCCATTTCTGTGGGCCATCCTTGCTTTATAAAAGTGACACTACTCACCAAATGTCAGTAAGATATGAACTTTAAACTGTCCAGTGTTGGTGATAGGTTACACTAAACTGTCCATACTTGTTACTTGGTTAGTCCTTATGACTAGTGACAGATGGCTGGAGTTTGGGGTGCAGACCGTGGCCAAGCAAGAAAATTTTTCTCTGTGTGAGTCTAACTGGACCACAAAGGGATTTACAATCTTGGACTAATTAGCACCATATGCTAACCAACTAAGCTAATGAGCCCAGAAAAAGCCACAATTTAATCTCCATAAGAGTCCAAACACGTATGTGTAGACATATTCATCCATGATGAAAAGAATAATCTTGCCATTTAGGAAAACATAATTAAAATCACTAATCATGTAAATTTTATATCACTTCTCTCATAACCAATGCATGTTGTTGACCTACTTGTCTTGCTGGCAGAGGGGTTGGTGTTCTGCATCATGATATTAGTAAACATCAGGCCATTGCTCTTCTCATGCTTTACCTCTGCATATCCAAATTGCTTCTTCCAGTAGGAAGGAAGAACTGGGAAATACCATGGAGCTGCCATGCCATATGTACCTGTAATAAAAATGTATTCGAGAGGATAGCTATGAATTGATTGTTAATACTAAGCATCAATAGCTAAATAACAGATGACTATAAATGGTTCAGGAAGTAGTTTCATTGTTTACTGTATACAACTAAGAGTACTCTCAGTTTTACAAGTAAAAAACATAGCTTTTTTAAAAAAAATCTTTCCTTTTTAAACAGCTTCTTTGGGATATAATTATGTGCCATGAAATTTACTCCTTCTAAGTACAGAGTCAGATGATTTTAGTAAAATTTAAAAACTGGATAACCATCACCACATATTAGAATATTTTTGTAACTTCAAAAAGTTCTCTCAGGCCCCTTTACAGATACTCCCTGCACCCACCCAAGTCCCAGGCAATCATTGATCTTATTTCTATTTTTACACATTTGTACAAATATAAATATGGCTTAATGGAAAACTCCCAAGCGTGCTAGAAATGATGACCACTTGAGAGGTAAGAAGGGGAAATCCAACTAGTCATTTTCCATTAGAATTTGGTAAATTCTCCTTCAAATGCAAAGACTTGGCTTTTGCCTTGTACTCCCACTTGGAAAGACTGGATTCCATGCCTCTTAATTCACTCCATCCTTTTAAGAAACATCAGAGAAAGAACCCCCTAGGTGCATTGTCTCATCCTGAAGGCGTTTTGGTTAATTTTGGAATTTAAATATTTATTTTTAAAGATCAGTCCTGGCTGGCGTAGCTCAGTGGATTGAGCGCGGGCTGTGAACTAAAGTGTCGCAGGTTCAATTCCCAGTCAGGATACATGCCTGGGTTGCAGGCCATGACCCCCAGCAACCGCACATTGATGTTTCTCTCTCTCTCTCTATCTCCCTCCCTTCCCTCTCTAAAAATAAATAAATAAAATCTTTAAAAAAAATCATATGTGGTAAATCAAATATTAGAAAATATATGTTAGCCAACTCATAACGGTGACAACCATAAAAAGCAAGTTATGTGTAGGGAGTATGTTCGTACCTGGGAAGACATTCCTGACGTACCAAGCAATGAGGAAATAAATGAAGGAGTCAGCTACAATCAGTCCGCACAGCCAGCCAAAGGAGGTGGTGTCATCCTGAACCGGGGAGCTGTACATATTGTCCCACTGAAGACCTACAAAGTGAACACGTGCATTTATTCGTGTGTGAGCTATATGGCAGTCTTGAATGACAAAAACCCACTTTCACAGAAAGGAGCCTACCAATGCCCTGCTCTTCATATCGCGCGATGTACTGACTGGCGTAGCTGAATGCTGTTGGCGACAGGAGGCTCTGTGAAGAGAACAAACTGCAATCAGAGTTCTTGAAGATTTCATACTTTTCACCCAGATGGACCTTGACATATGTAAACTTTGGACATATGTAGATAAAATCATATTTAAAAATACAGAGGTCCCTTACCATGCATGCTACAACTCTGAAAGAAGAGAAGAGGACATGGCAGAAAACAAGAGGAGGAAAATTATAACTTGAAAAAAATTTGTCATATGTCCAAAATATATGTCTAAACTTATTAAATGTTGCTCAGCAACTTATAAAATAGATAAGTACAAAGTAATACAATGTTAAGATAAAAACCAAATGAAATGTTTGAAGCCAAATTATGTTTTTACTTCATGAATTGATTTCAGGTAACAGAAGTATTATGAGGAAATAACACTAAAATAGCAACTGATTGAATACTTATAACTGCAACAAATTATTATTTTAAAGTTTGTTTAAATCCAAAGTAGTCAAGATTAGAAGAAAGTTATTTATCACTTTTATTTCTTTATGGAAAGCAAAGTTTTAATATGACTCTTAGTCAATAAAGAGGTTTACTTCTACTTTCCAAAATTCATAATCTCAATGCTTTCATCAGACTTCTTAAATTAATTGAGCACTTTTGAATTAAAAGGCAGGAAGGAATTCAAAATTGACTATGTGTTGTCAGTGCATTTGTTTTTATGCCTGTAAGTTGTGTCGTATGCCATGAAAACCATGAAAATCATTGATATATGAGAATAATTCTAGTAATAGGGGCTTTCAAGTCAGAATTCTTGGTGCTCTTCAAAATGTGATATATGATATTCTAACTGTTATTTCTTCAGGAACCATTTCTTAACAATGTCAACTTATGGTTTTAGAAACTACGGGAAATTGCTTCCTTTCATAGCCTTGTGCTTGTAGGGTGTACAATGATGTAGAAAAATTGACTATCACTAGGACAGTTAAGCTTATTTTGCAATGACTAAACTTTTAAATTTCAATAAGTGACATGGAATTTCAGTGTGAGAGTCTAAAAACCACAACAAAAAAGGGTCCATTTTTCTTGCACACTGGCCATTCCACGTGACCGTTGACTCACCATGAACACTTTTACTACGTAGCTTAGCTCATCATCAACTGTAACCATCACGATGAAGGGGAAAAAGGCAATGATGTAGATGAGGCTTCCGATCAGAGCTGCGATGTTGGTGTTGTTAAAGAAGGCACTGATGAGGTAGCTCATGGCAATAACTGAGAAGCTGTAGTCCGAAAAATACAGGAACAAAATGACCCCATTTGTTTTAGGAAGAATATTGCCAAACTTGAGTATAATGATGAGGATGACGATGGTCACCAGTAGAAATCCAATACTCTCTATCAGCCAGGCAAAAAAGTGACTGCAGGAGTTCACACCCATCATCTTCATGTACTGTAAAAAGGAAAAAGTATTAGGTACTGCTTAAGCTGATATATTCCCAAATAACAATTTTTTGGCATCATGCAAAAATGCCCACAAAACACTCACATATATGAATTAGGTAGGCATCTTAATCATTTTCATAAGTCAAGTATTGGTGCATACTTGCTACAGGATATTAACATGACCATTTATTCCAGCTCATCTTAGATTGCATGCTCCCAGAGTGTACCAAATATAATGAAATAGTAAATAATTTGGATGGTGAAGGTGTTTTTTTTTACAATTCCATTTTATAACTGGTATCTAACTGATGCCTGCAGATTAAACTAGTTTAGAGTAGACTATCAAAATTTATGGTATCCCCTGAAGAATTTTACATGAAAATGACATTTGTGCAGTCCTGATTATTTCTAGTGGGTGAAAAACCATAACAAATTCAATGTTGGGACTCATATAATAAATCTACATAATTTTTTTACTAAACAACCAACATTCATATTCCTGGGAGAAATAAAACAGACCTGATTCCTAAACATTTAAAATGTGGGGACTTTGGAGGGACACATTCTGTCCTTTGCCACACCTTCCCCATCTTTAAAGTCACCGGTGGTCTAGGTCTGGTTTGTCATCTTTGTTTTCAGGAAGACATTCATACACACAAAATTAACTCATGTATCTTAGATATTCTATATCTCCTTCTCAATTAATATTCTTTTATAACTTGGTGATACTCTTTTAACTTGGTGATACATTTACAAAGGTAGAAAAACAGACCAGTACGATATGTTTGTGCATTAACTCAAGAGGGTTCTGGAAGATCTAAAGTCCCCTGGACATTGGCTGTCTTGAATGTGGTGATGTGTGTGGTACTTTTAGAGAACCTATATACCCTGGTTTCCAGTTTTAATAATTCATAATTAAAATTAAGCCCATGAATCCAATATTTCATAGAAAATAACCTAAAAGAAATATTCCACTAACTTTACAATCCCCACCTTCTTAACTTGTCTAGAAAAAAAATAGGAAATGTGCTGGATCTTTTGCTCTGTAAGTAAGAGAGAGTGAATTTTATTTTCTGCCTTTGCAACTTACCACATTTTGATAACTCTGCTGTTCTGGTTGTTACCATGGAAACAGCTACCTGACTGCCAACAGTGTAAGCTGTAGGCCTTAAGCTAATCACCACTGAGAAAAAGCCTCTGACTCTTCCTCTTAAGTGTGCCCTTTCCTCACCCTCTGTTCTCCCTACTGCGTCTCTCCTCCCAGGACCCATCACCCGATGTTTCCATAGGAATGGATGTGTGGGTCAAAGTAAAAAAAAATAAGCATGGAGCAAAGATTCACTATGGAAGTTTCTTCCAATTGTTACTTATCCACCATTGAAAACAAAATTACATTTTGGTGTGAAAAAAGACCTCATATAGATCTTATTTTAGAAATTCTCTCCCTGCACGCCAACCCATTTGAGATAGTTACTGTGTCACATTTCATGACTACATGTCAGAGATAGTCACTTGCTCAAGTATGATCATGATACGTTAGCTCTTTATTTACCTTTCTTCCTATTTGTATTTTGAGGGTTTTTTTTACTGAGTTTCTGCCCATTTGAATATAATTAAATGAGGAGTTATGGAACCCATATGGCTATTCCAAAGCTAATGTTCACCACCAAATTTTATGTGGCCTAACAAAAATATTTACCCCCCAATGTATGACAGTAGGAGACAATGTCAATACATTTCACAAAGTGAATGTAAAATATCCAGGACACTATTGAGGATGTGAAAAAAGCTGACTCAATAAGCATAAATGTGTTTTCCTTTCCTGTCAATTGAAAGCTGCAGTAGGACACATTTATATGTCTAGAAAATTCTCCATTCATAGCCTTGTTAAAATATAATTTGGCAAACCTGAAGACCAGAACTAAAGGTACTTATCATTGTAGTTTTGAAATTTCTGAGACTCAAGACCAGATTCCTATTCCCAAGAACTGGTAAAAGTTGGAGACTCATTATTGCCTTTGATAGAAACAAACTGAGTTCAGTGCTCTCAAAAATACTCACTACTTAACATTCTAGCATGAAACAAACTTCAGTGTTAAACTTCAGGATTTTATGCCATGAGGAGAACAGCTGCTTTCATAAAGAGTCAAAGCATGTAAGCCATCCACAAATTATCCAGATTCACTGCCAACTATGTTACAATAAACAAGATCAAACTTGCTGATAGAAGATGGCACACAGAGAATGGTTGGCTATGCTTTCTTGGATGTCATTGGTTCCTCCTCAAAGTGACAGCTGTCAGGCACCAGCTTTGTAAGGAGTCACATGTCTTGAGCCTCCAAACCTGCCAGAACCATTCATCAATACCTGATAACTTGTTGCCCAAAGGAAACCCTTCTGGACAGTGGCCAAAGTCTGTCCCAGTTTATGGCAGAAAATAATGAGAAGAGATTCAGAAATATTTGCATAAATGTATGTCACATTCAGGAGACGCTTCTGCACAGGGACTGGCATTGGTTCTATCAGGAAAATAAACCACAAGTATTCATATATTTACTTGAATATTTACTTATTCAACTCAATAGGAGCGTCAAGCACCAATTTGTAAAGAATAATATTTTCCACCATAATTTTAAAAACTCTCTTGAAAATAGATATTTATATATTGTTTTAGTAAGACGCATAGGATGTTGTGATCATTACTTGGAATGTTCCAAATTCCCACTAGGGGGATGGATAGTGTATGTCAAAAAAGCATAAAAGGTTGTTTAAAGTGAAGCACCACCGGACTAAAAGTGCTTGCGTAGTTCTTGGTAATATCTCTGCAGCCAACAGATATTTTAGCTTACCTGTCTAAACTGAGAAAGAGCAACTCCAACTGAATATGAGCAGTAAAATCACCCATAAATCTCCATAAATGATTTATATTAGATCAAATGGATGAAACTAACCCATAAATTAGGACAATAATATATAATATGCACATATATAATATATGTAAAAAAAAACTCTTCCATGTGTTAAAAAAGCAGCTTTTATATGGCTTTAATTTTTGATTTTTAAAGGAAGGAATGTATAACAGAACCCAATTGAAAAATATTTTCAAATATTTTTTAAAAACTACAGTCTTAATTTCATCAATAAACTTATTTATCATTAATATTTACCCTAACTTCTTCAGCAACTTAAAGGAATTCAGTGGAGTCATATCATAAGAAGGTCAAAAGTTAATGGTTTCATTGAAATAACAACTAACTTGGTTTTCTTGTCCAGATTTGAAAACAATTACAGGAAAAAAAGGTATTTTTTTTACCTTTTTGATTTAATTTGGAATAGAAGGAAGCAGAGAGTGAGTAGATTTACACCTTAACTAAATATAAAAATAATGGCATTAAAAAGAGATTTTGAATCTCTGATAAACTAAGAAATTATTATCATCCTCAAAAGTCCTTAAGCTTCTATGCTAGTAAAATCAGATTGCAAGAGGGAAGCTAGGGTTTGATTGGAAGTCAAGACACTTGAGTTTTCTAGCCAGATCTACTATTAACTGGCCCCATAGTTTTCAACAAGTCACTTCTCACTTTCTGGGTTCAGCTTTTTTATCTTTAAAAGGGAGGAGGTTAGTCTAGAATGGTGGACTGTGGAGGGAGGCTGAGCAGGAGGCTCTGGGCATGTTCTAGTCATTCCTCACCTCCTTCCATTCATCTCACAAATACACCGGATTCCTTTGAATTTAGGACACTACCAATTTTAGGCTGTGCCATTATTTTACATGCAACCAAGAAAGAAAAATCACTGCCAAATAAATTATGACACCCTATCAAATGCATCCTAATTTCAGAGGCTTTAAAATGTGTAGAAGAAAATCATTACCTTGGAACTGATAAAATATGTGTAATTGAATGTCTTCTCTCTTCTGGCAGTGAGAGAGCTACATTCTGAAAATATAGTGCTGAGTGAAGTGTTTGATGACAACACTCAGAAAATTTAAGGGATTGGGCCCAAGTGAATATGAACTGGAGGACTCAAAGCCTGATTCTCTGACTCCAAGTTCACTGATCTTTCATTACACGTCTTTGACCCCCAAGATCAGGTGGTTAAATTTTAAAGACAGATGCCTGAAAAATGAACACACAGAGCTACCAAGCAGAAGGTAGTTCTTTATTTAAAATGCCTTTCATATCTTAAATTGAGAAAGTATTCTTCATTATGCTTTTTGGTGACATACAGAGATGTACTTAGTATCATCCTTAAACAGAAAATAATATAATGTGTGTATTTTATTTGTGTGTGTGTGTGTGTATATATATATATATATATATATATACACATGTATATATGTATATATATATATACACACACACACACACACACACATATACACACACACATATTTACTGTGTATTTCTATGACAAATAGTATCTCTAAGGTAGATGTTCATTTTGAAATAGAAAATAATTTAGTTTTTTAGTTTCTATGGTTTTCTACTTCAAAGTTTTTCTTTAATCTATGAAGATTCACTTCTAAGTACCAGACATCTGAAAGAGAAATATAAGATAAAGACTTGCAACTAAAATTATGGTCCAAGGTGTGGATCCAAGTTTTTAAATTGGAATTAAGAAACCATCATACTCAATCCTGAATACAACTGGGCTCAAACCAGTTGATGAGACATTTACCAACTTGTACCTGAAATTAAAAAATGCAGCTGTGAGGATCAACCAGAATTTGAACAAAAAATCTAAGAACTGTAGGTTCAGACTGTAGGATATCCTTGGAAGCCTGATGCTGAACTAACAAAAGTATGAAGCAGTAATTTGTTCCTTGTAAGGAGAAATAATCAATTGCCTAGAAGCATTTGAGTCTGAAAAGCACAATTAGACTAACAGGTTACTCTAACTTCGTTATTTCAGATTGTCATCCAGGACTTGCAATAATTATTGTGCTCCAGTTTTGAAATGTTTCTGCTTTCTCTTCATTCACAAGTGTAGGAACAGACTCATTATAGGACAAGAAGATAAAATCATTTCTATTCCAATACAACCCAAAAGAATCACACAGTGCTTTTTCATAAATTCTAAAGAGAAGTAATATATTTTGGATTTGGGGATAATGATGAAGAATATGCTCAAGAAGAGTTCATGCTTTACATCCTAGATACTATCTTCCATTGTTATATTATTAACTTAGTAGCTTAACATGAAATTCTTAGCCTATAAATCATGAATTAGTGGGAGAGGGAGGAGAAGGTAATTGAAGGAGACAAATTATACTGGAAAGATAATTTGCTTCCTGAGAGCAGAAATAAGCCATATGTCTTTATATATGTCTATGTCTATGTCAGTGTCAATGTCAATGTCAATGTCAATGTCTATGTCTACCTATATCTATAGTTGACCCTGGAAGAACACAAGTCCAAACCCATGGGTCTACTTACATACACATTTTTTTCAATAAATATGTAGTCAGCCCTCGGTATCACTGGGTTTTACATTCCCAGATTCCACCAACTGTGGATCAAAAACAGTATTTTCGCTCCATGGATGGGAATCTGAGGTTGAGCACAGTTGATTGTATGCACTGATCCGTGACATTTTATATAAGGAACTTGAGCATCTGAGGATTTTGGTGTCTATGTGGATCCTGGAACCAGTCCTCTGTGGATACCAAGGGATGACTGAAGTTTGGGGGGAGTCAAAACTTATATGTGGATTTTCAACTGTGCAGGGTTTGGTGCTGTTAGTCCCCTCATTATTCAAGGGTCAACTGCATATCTATACCTATATTAATATCAGTATGTGGACTCATTTAGTTACCATGCCAATAATCTTCTTGCTTTAATAGTATTATTGTTATTATTTATTTAAACTTCCTCTGTTAGATCTTAAGTCCTATAGGTAACATTCTGGGCAAAAAATTACTCTTAGGATTATAAATTGTATTTAGATTTTATTCAGAATCATTCAGATTTTGTTTCCCAGAAACACTTAAAAAGAAGATCTCTGTAATTTTTGGGGAGTGGGTAATACTGCATTTTCAGCTGCTTTTATGATTCATAAAATAGATTTCTAATTCACAGGGTACGGCTCAGGCTTTCTGAGTTTGTATACATACAGTGAAAATCATAGTAATTATTATGGAAATATACTTTATTCATAATAAGAAGAAATGCTCAACTCACCTCATGAAGCCGGAGGTCTTTCTCGTAAACAAGCTTTTTTACAAAGGCAGCTATAAATACAACCCAGGCCACCATGAGCACGATTGGAAGAGAATAAGAGACACTGGTTAGGAAGCTGTAAAAAAACAAAAACAAACAAACAAACAGAGAATCCAGTGACCAAGATGAATGTCATACTTGCAGATAGCAATAAAAAGAACACAACACATCTTACATTTAAAGTATACTGCTTTTTAAAATTGAGAATAACCATTAATATAACTCTTTCATTTGTGAAATGTGAAGCTGAATTAGTAAGCCCATGATTTTCTTGCTCTAATGCTGCAAGAACAAAAAAACAAAACAAAGCAAAAAACAACACAGCTCTGGATTGCTAGATAAAATTGCCTAATTGTTTAAAATGTGTTTGAATATGTCTTGTCCAGGAAAATAATTATTATATAGACATAATTGCAAGGCTCAAAATCCTTCAGCTTAAACCAAATTCTTATCTAAAAGACAAACTTAAAATTAAGTGATAATTGGCTTATCTAGCTAAAAGCTGTATCTTCCCAAATTACTGTATCCACCTACTCTGGAAGCTCATAGGGATTATTAAACAAAATTATCCAAAATAAGATAAAATAAAACTCAAAGCATTCCATTTAAAATGCAGACAAAGAACTTGAATTCCTTAAAATAATGCTTCAGGAAATTTTTCATAAACAGTGTAGAAATGTGTATTCTGGTAATATGCTAACTAGAGGGTCACTGAAAGACCCCATCGGGACCCATATATATTCCTCAGTGACCTGCTATGATACCTGAAAGTTCAAATACAGCATTTCTCAAAGGTGAACACTCATTAGAATCACCTGAAGGGCTTATTGAAACACCAGTTTCTGAGCCCCACTCTTAAGCTTCTGATTTATCACTTGGGTGGGTTAGGAAATCTGCATTTTAAACAGTTTCCTGGAGATAGGATGCTGCTGATCCAGGGGCTACACTTTGAGAACCACAGCTTCCTGCTTTAGCCACTTTGCTGTGAGCTAAGCAAATGAGTAGTTTTCAATGAGAGAAACTCTAAACTGATTTGTTTTGCATTATTAGGCTCCACTGAAGCTTTTACTTGGAGAAAGATCCCAAGGCCATTTCCTTTTTAATCTATAAGACTAAGGAATTACCTTCAAGTTCCCTATGAAAAAGACAAGTATTAATGGAACGTGACATCACCATCATTCATTCTCACTTTAGCATCCCAAGTGTAACACCATCAGAGACATGAGGGGTTTTTCGATGGGGAAGGAGTAAGGTTGGGGCCATATCCAGTGCCTTTGCTTCCCAGGAAACTGTCTGGCATGGGGTCGGCATTTAAAGATTATCGGCTGAATGAATTTTGTCTTGGTTCAGATCCAACCTTGATGCTGTTTCTGGCTCTAGTATTAGGCAAAAGCCGTCATCTGTTAATAACAAGCCCCTGTATTGATTCTTCTAAGTGATTGTATATTTTAGATTTGATACAGGATAAACAAAAAATATGCTGGTCTTGTAATCTAAGGACCAGTGCACTACCAGTTTTACAATTTGGGGCAAGTTACTTAACCTTTCTGAATTTTCTTTTTTTCATCTGTATGGCCGACAACACCTGCCCCCACTTACCTTCGGAGGTTCTTGGAAGGAACAAATGGAATAGCATATGTGAAAGCACTTTGTATACAACAAAGTTTATATGTACATATGAAGCATTATGATCATTCTCCCATAAAAAATGCACAGCACAATTACTTTTAGTATTTAAAGAAACATCCACATACCCACCATCCCAGGTAGCAAAATTGACAAGGGAAAAAAATAGATAAGAATTTTCATTTAATTGGACCGACAGTTCTTCACTGTTAATGCAAGTCACTGCATTTCACATGTGGTCCAGACTGCAGAGTCCTGACTGGCCTCACAACCAGCACCTCGCCTTGACAACTCACTGACAAAATCTGCACCTGCCTGCCCCCATCACTGCTGCACAAAGTGTTACATAACCTCTTCTCACCTTTATACAGCTCTTGAAGCTATACATCTAGAGAAAGACAAAGATCCAGAAGCACCTGAATTGTATGTAAAATGCAGTAAATTGGCTAAATAATGAGTACAATTTCTTTAAGGTAATATTCAGTCTCAAGCTTTTCTGTATGAGAATGAGCTTGGAAAAGCTAAGTCCTCCGACCTTTTTTTCTTGTTAAGCTGGGGTGAGAGTGGAGGAGCCATTCAGTGCTACCTGGCAGATGTCTTGAACATCCAAATTTGATTGTCTTAAAAACATGGTCCTTACATCTTGTGTTCATTCAGCAAAACCACTGTAGGTAAAGATTCCTAGCAAGTGGGCTCATCGTACGTTACATAGTTTTAAGTAGCACAATATTTATCTCAGAGGGTTGATTGATGATGTCTTCCATCAAAATTTTCTTTACAATTGACCATGTATTTACAGATATTTAATTAAATGAGAGTTGGAAGAAACTTTAAGGTTGTCTGGTTTAACTCCCTTATTTGACTAGAGAAAGGTAAGAACAGTAGAGAGTAGGTAACATGAAAATCATGCAGTCGTACACTCAAGGCTGGAGTCAAATGCTCTGAATTCTGGAGCTGAAGTCCTCAGAAAACTAAGAGTTATGATAAAGAAAACATAGATCTTTTGGTAAGATCGATCCCATCATGTTGGTAACCATGAGCAGCTTTGGTGGAGCTGTGCCCTATAGTGTGGACGGGACCCTTCCCTGGAAACAAGCATTTGACAAAGGTTTGGTGAATGTTATCCCTTCCCCCTGATACATGTGAATGAATGGACAGAAATGAGTTCTCAAAAAATGGTTGCTTGTTAACAAGGGCTGATCGGATGCATGGACTTACTTGTCTTTCATGTAGCAGGGATAAGGAATTGCTTGGACCTGGACTGCTATTTCCTGGGAGTTCCTTCCAGTCTGCAATTCAATAATTGCTCTTTCAATATTATCCTGTAAGTAAACAAAAGCCCTGCCGTAGATCTGGTTGTGTGATGGAGAATTGTGCGGCCCTGGGGCCCAAATCTTAGTCCTTATGTTTCTTGTAGTCTGTGAGGTCTTGAGACTCATGCGGATGGTGTATTTTACGACAGGAGGAAGAGAGACATCTTCAGAGTCATAGCCTCTGTGTTGGCTTCTGTTAGAAGGAAGCTTAAAAATAACACCTAAAAATAAAGTGGCAACAACAGCAGAAAGGTTATTTTATGGTTGACATTATTCATTGTTTGGAAGGTACACGTAGGGGATTTCCAAACAGGCAATTGAGTAGTAATGTGACAGTAAGCTCAGCTCCCAATTTACAGAAAAGATGGCTAATTGGGAGTAACAACCTCAGATATTCAAAGCAGGAGTTTGAGGATATAATTACAAATTGAGTGGCCAGATTAAATATCTCACTCTGAGCCACTTACTGAAATGAAAAACAACTACCACATACTTTACAATGACTAATCTTGATAATTATAAGGACTGACTTGACTTTGCCCTGTAACTATGAAATCCTTTTCAGTCTTAATTTTAAGCATACCAACAAAATTACACATAAATTGAAAGCTGCTCGGATGATATGGTTATTTGACTACATGAAAGGTTCTTGTTTCTAAGGACATCAGAGGGGACAGTGACCATCGCCCCCAGCCCAGACTACTTCTCTGAGTTCTGGATAAAAGAGGTGAGGGAAGAATTTGGCCAATTTTAGTAGAAAGAGAAACTCAAACTTCAGTAGAATAACTTACTTCCAAAGAGTTCATTGCTTTTGGAGAGTCTGTCAGCTTCTCTCTCCATTTCATCCACACTGTTTGCTGCCTGAATACGGTCATATAGTACACAGGAGGAAATATTTACTGTCAGGGAAGATAGTGTGTTCAGATGATCAACGAGGTCAATGCTGTTCTCCAGTTTCAGCCTCAGGATATCTGAAGAAGCAAAGCAAACGGACAGAAAGCATGTTATAATGTTATAGTATAATGTTGTTTCTTCTAGTAGTAATGAGGAAAAACAATGATTTGGTAAGTACATGCCAAACTAGACTATAAATAATAGAAAGTTATAGAATTTACTCTAAAAAGATCTAGTACTCTAAATTTAGGAAAATATATGTCCAGTTGTGCACATATTCATTGAATAGAATGTTCGGTTACAAGTGTAGTAAATCCAAGCTCAAACAACAATACAAGATAATTTAAAAATGTATTCTTTTAAATAAGCATCCCTATGTTCATTGCAGTATTATGGCAATTTACAATTGCCAAGATGTGGAAGCAGCCCAAGTGTCCATCAGTGATGAGTGGATAAAACAACTATGGGATATTTACATATTGGAATTCTACTTGGCCATAAAAAAGAAGAAAGTTTTACCCTTTGCAACAGTATGGATAGACCTGGAGAACATTATGCTAAGTGAAATAAGCCAGTCAGAAAAAGAAAAATAGCATTTCACTCATATGTGGAATCGAATGAACAAACCGAATGAACAAGCAAAACAGAGACAGACTCAGACAGAGAGCAGATGACAACTAGTGCTGGGGGTGGGATTAGGGGTCAGAGGGATTGAGCAAAAAAAGAAAAAGGACTCATGGACATGAACAACAGTGTGGTGATTGCTGGAGGGGTGGTATAAGGGCACTAAATGGTAATGGAAAAATACAATAAAGATTAAATAAAAATAAAAATAAATAAAACCTGTGTGGGTTATCTCTATTGGTATCTGTATTAATCTAGATAAAACGATCAAGATTTTATTTCAGGTAATGACTCGGGAAGAAAGAGAATTTAATTGCTCTTCAATTTCATGATTTCTCATGAAGAAATCAACTGAGACAAAGGGCAAATATGAAATCAGAAGTTAATAAATCATTGGCCAATTAAACTTTCACTGACTTGACCACTATGAATACCAAGAAGGCTGTGAATATCATAAATCCCTCCTCATAGAACCTAAACAGTTCTCTTCCACAGTCTAATATAAGACTAAATTTCTAACAGAGGGCAACTTCTTAAATGAATTTCTCATTAGATTTTAAACTGAAATGTTTTGCTGGATACAGATGTTGGTGGGGGAGGGGCAAAATTGTGGTTGAACAGTGTCCTCCAGTGGCCACTGGAAATTAACACAACACCAAGGATTCTTTGAAAATGTTGGTAGACAGTCTCAGAGAAAAGTTATGAGGGTCAGTGATTCACAAATTCACACTATACAGTGCCTCAGATACTGAGTTACATATACAACATATACAACTATACAACCATCAATTGCTATATTCATTTTAGTTTTTTTTAATTCTAAAAAATCCTATCCTATATTTAAAGTTAGGAATGATAAAATTTTTATAAGAACTTTGTAGTAGATCCCTGATATTTTGGTTCCTTACCTAAATGATACTTTTAGAGTATAAATGCACTAATATCTTTCTTTAATCAAACTGGGCTGGGTATCATAAAGTCCATGTAATTATATACACTGTACAATACAAATGTAATCATAATTCCTCCCCACTGGTTTGTGACCTAGGGCACTATGTCCTTGTAGCTCCAGGAATGAGGAGGAGGGTACTTGCTCTACTGCTGCCAGTTTCTGATGCTCCCAATCCCTTCCTCATCCCCATGGTTGCATAGCAACAGTGAATCAGACAGACTGAACTAGGTGTCTTGCATCCTTTAGGTTGAAGGTGGGAATGGCAGAGAGAATGCATGAGTTCAGACGATTTCCTTTGATTCTCTTCAGTCTGGTCCTTCTAAACAACCATTAAAGGAGGATCCAACTTGACCACTGATTTAGTTTTTAGGTTGTTTTTTTTTTAAAGCTCTACATTGCTTTTGTTTTGCTTTTGCTAACTCTATAACCTCTTCTAGTTGCACTCTGGGTTAGTCAAGTGATTCTGAGGCCAGTGGAGAAAAAACTTTCGATGTATCCAGAAATAAACTATTTCAACTTTCTTTGTCCTTAAGGACTTGCTTTTCTTTAAGCTACCAAAAACTAAAAAACTGTCTTCTTACTCTTAGCAATCCCCCAGCCTATCTGTGATTTTAGGAAAAGCTGCACTTACATGAAATATATCACCTTATGATTGCTGAAACTAACTCCAGTTACTGGGTATCCAAATAATCATTACTACTTGTATAACCAATGGGAAAGAAAATGGATATATATCCAGGAGTTTACTTTTCTGAGAAAAAACAAATACAAAAGAAAAGGAAAAGATGTCGTACGGGACAGTGATTTTCACATTTCTGACACCACTAATGAATAAAAGTTGTGTGAATACGGACTCACCGAGTTCATCCATCTGTTTCAATAGTTCAACAGCATCAAGTCCCACGGAGAACTTGATAAAAACTTGCACAAAGGGATTCCTTAATGTATTCTAACAAACAATAACAGAGAATTAGTTTTACTAAAAGAGGAAAACACGTTTACTCATCAGCTAATAATACCCTCCATGAAATCAAGGAACCACTACTGGGCGTTCTGAATAGACCACACTGCAAAGGGCCACATACCAATCCTCGAGAAAGAAAGAGAAAGCATGTGGCTGGTAATGTCCTGGACTGCTAGGCTTTTGTTTGTCTATAGACACAAACTGGTCAGCTGCGAACACAGCCAGACATGACCATAATGATCTGCATTGGGAGATCATATCCAATTTAGCAATTCTTTTTCCCATAGATATGATAGCATTTGTTCTTAACACATTATATACAAAATTTTGATGGTTAATAGTTGAATTTTGTTGAACTGATGTAAACAAAAATAATTTTTTAAAAAATTGGGTTGTCTACATGGAATGTGACATCACAGCTCTTTGGTATACTAGTTCTACTACTTTCTGGCTGTGAAGCTCTCAGCAAGCATTCAGCATTTTCCAGCTTCTGGTTATTTTTCTGTAAAGTAGAGATGAGTGACTCATCAGAACAGTGAAGTGTAAATTATTGTAATGTTTTATATGCTAATAACGGCAACTACCTGAACATGGAAAAATAAGCTAATAATAAAACTTTAAATTACTCCTTGGAAAGACTTAAAATTTTAAAGTAAAACATAAATGCTTTAAAATATAAAAGGCTTTACAGCCATCTCTCAAAATTGGGATGTATAACTTCTATCACTGTAGAAGTACTATTAGGTAATACCTACCGAGAACTTATTATGTGCTGGACACTGTCTAATAGAATTTACCGTGGCTTTCTCAGTTTTCAATAACACTTTGCAGCAAGTACTGTGATTATGCACAGATAACAGAGGGCAAGGCTAGGGCCAACAGAAGTGTGTAAATTCCTGTGGAAGGAGACTTGACTTGGGGTGGTGAGCACACAATATAGCATACAGACCATGTGTTGTAGAATTGCACACCGTAGCTTCAATAATTTTTTAACCAATGTCATCCCAATAAATGCAGTAACTTTAGAAAAAAACAAAGTGTATAAATTCCCCTAAGAACATACAATAAGGCCCAAGGGGAAAGTTGAAGGAAGAGATTTCAATTCGATTAAAGAAATGTTTATGTATGTCTTCTGTGTAAACTCATGGCCCAGTTTTTATGTAAGTCAGGCTTAAGTTGATTGTCCCTTTAGAGGACAGTTTAGTACCACTTCTTTTGTCCTTCTTAACAATATTTTCTGTTTTGTCATCATGGAGATAAATGAGTAAGAATAATACGTATTCATGAAGCATACGTATATATAATAGAATTAATTTGCTAAGTCTGCTGAGGGGTCTAAGAGTAGCTGGTAGCATGCAGACTGATGGCTATCACACAGTTATATTCTATGACAGCCAGGTCCTTTAAAACCTAACTATTTACCAGAAATTAAATTGTGTTTCATGGAAAGACCAACTGAATCAGAGCATTGCTAATAAGCGAAGTACTGTGTTCACTGTGTTTCTGAGATGATCCATCAAAGTTTATTTCTGCCCCCTACCTCCTTTTACAACCATTCCTCTCTATGATATACAATATTATGTTTAAGTGTTTCTACACAGAGAATCCTCATATGTCTCTGAAGTGGTATCAGTACCCATTGTAGAGATTCATAAACTTCAGACCAAGTACATTAAAGAACTGGCCTAAGGATTCACAAATGGAATAGCCAGGTCTTATGCTAAAAGTGTGAAACTTCAAATTCCATGCACATTTGCAGAAATAAGATTTTCCTTCATAATGAAGAATAATGATACATTTTGATCTAGAAAAGAATAAAGATATTTTTGTTAGATGATGATCCTTTAATGGATATGGTCATAGAATTTCTTCTTAGTAAATCACCACACTTCAGACCTATTATGCATAGATCATGTCCTTTGTTAATTTGCCACTTTAGCTAACAAAACTTTCTTTAATGAAATATTATGTGTGGGCTTTTTATCTATCTGTTCACAGAAAAAGCAATCTTCCACATATGCTGATAATGTACTAAGTAGCCTTTGTTATCTGAGATTCACTGAAAGAGGACACTTAAAATGAATGTCCTTATAATTAAAACCAAATTTAATAGTAATTGTGGAGAAGATGTTTGATGAAATGCTTACTGTATATTAATCAAATATATTAAATATCTGTTTTAGAAACTCATATCATTTATAATAAAAAATCAGGTTGTAATTATAACTATGCACTACTTATTAGTAAAAACAAGGACTGAGTAAAGAATGTTTAGGCTGTAATTTTCCTGACAAAGTTGTATAATTCAAATCCTTTATTCTATGATTGACTTCTTGAGTATGATTATTTAAAAAGGCATTAAAAATAGATATTTTTAGGGCTCCATCAATTTTCCAAGGGCCTCTGTCAATTCCTTGATAGACAAGCCATTCTCCTTTGAAGCGCTTGCATTGCCATCATTCCCGCAAATTTTCTCTTCTCCAACAGATAACTGATCCAACTCTGCTTGGTCCATAATTATCAGTAGCTCTTTGTGTGATTTCTCCACATTATTTTGCATCACCTCCCAACCATTCCACATCTCTCACAAGAACAGCAAATTCTACTTTTCAACCAGTGTGCACTCTATTTGAGTTGCATGGTCAAATCTTTAACCAAAACTAGAGTGTCATATGTTTTAACCAAAGAACTCCCCAAATGTAACATTCTTTTCCAGAGTACTAGTATTGTAGGACATCTGCCTCTGTTATGATAGCAAAGTATGATTTAAAGTACAGAAATAAATAAATAAGCATATTTTAACTCATTTTTGTAGCATTTTATTTTTGGGAAACAGATTTCCACCACTAGCTATGTCTCAATATCAACTTGTACGATGGCTTATCTCTGAATTACAGAGAAACTGTGATACGAGAAGGGGGATGAGTATGAACGTGAGTGACAGATCTGTTATCCTGCCCCAGACCCGCTCTCTGGAAGAGAGGAATTTTAATCTGCTGAATATAGATTCTGAGTCCCTATCTTACTATTCCTGTAATGGAGGTGATTAAAATCACAAAGAATTATAAGTTGTATGAAAGTGAGTGACAGAACCATCTCTTACCTGGAGCATCGGAATCGTCTGGTTTAACAGGTGGAAAGAATTCATGAAAAGTGGTGACTGATTCATCCACTCTTGAGATTTTTCTCTTAATTCTGCCAGCTGCCTCAGAGTTACATTAGACTTAAAGACAAAATAAAAAATACATAAGGTAAAGAAAAACAGATCTTGTTTATTAGTATTTTTCCTATATTTCAAAAAGGCTTCTCGAGGATGTTGTGTTACATAACTTAAAGAAACACTTCTAAGAGGCAAAACATATTGCTAGAAATTTCCCAGATGGTCAAAACTTTTTAAATACCAGCTTTTATAGGTTCAAGATCACTTATAAAATTTCTGGAAAATTTAGGGTTTGCTTCATGTTCAGAGTGAAATTATAGCCAAAATAAAAGCATGTTTTCTGCAGTTCTCACAAGTTGTTCATTTTACAAATGATACCCTCAAATTTACTGCTAAAGAAAACAGCAACGTGGAAGGCTAGAAGGAGAGGATACACTCTTATATTGCTGGTGGAAAGAGATGTTACAGCCTTTGTTGGAAAGCAATCTGACATTAGTCATTAAAATCAAATACAATGGCTCTTAATCTTTCAATCATGAACATTCATCTCCCTGAAATAAAAATACCCTTGTGTAAAGTCAAATACCCAAGAGCATTTGTTGCCACCTCGTTTACATTAGCAACAACCAAAAATAAACCCTTGATATAAAATGAACACCCAACAACTGAGGACCGGCTGAGTAAATTCTATGATGTGAAAATTTTCAATCTTCAGAAAAGAATGACTTAGATTATACCTATTGAATTGGAAGAAATTTCCACAAGGTACTGTGGTATGAATAAAAGCAATGCGTTTGAAAGTATTATAATGCAGCCTAATTTTAATAATTCAAACAATGACCAGAGAACTCTGCATATGAATGTATATCTAGTTTAATAATTTATAAAGGATAAGAGAAATGTCATAAATTATAAAAAGGCATATCCTTGAATGCTCACATTCATGAGTTTTCATGGAAAGAAGAGCAGAATAAGAAGGGACAAAAAAAGGAGGTGAGAACCAAGCAAAAAGGAAAGAAAAAAAAGACTTCACTAGAAAATAAGCTTATAATGACTTCATTTATGCAAAATTGTGTAGATGTGTGTAGTCAATACAGCAAATAAGATACTAAAATGTATTTCAATAAAAAGAAAGAACATTCTAGAAATCAGTGATCCGTCATGTTCATTTTTATAGACATAACAATAATGTTACACTTATATAAGTTACAGTTTAGCAAACAAGTAACAGGAAAACAGAGATTTGTTTTTACTTTTATTCTCTCATTTTAAAGGTGTTAACTTTATCATTCAAATCATTAAAGCCAATTTTAAAAGTGAGAAGGAAATGTTATTATGGTTGAATCAGATAGATAAGCAATAGTTACTACTAATAATGTTGTCTTTCTCAACCTCTGTATTTTTTAAAGATTTTATTTATTATTTTCAGAGAGAGAGAGAAAAGGAGGGAGAAAGAGAAGGAGAGAAACATCCATGTGCAAGAGAAACATCAATTGGCTGCTCTTTGCACTCCCCCAACCGGGGACCAGGCCTGCAACCCAGGTATGTGCCCTGACCAGGACCTGAACCAGCAACCTTTTGGTCCATAGACTGGTGCTCAATCCACTGAGCCACAGCAGCCAGGACTCAATTTCTGTATTCTATATAAGATGTTATATTGTACAACCATATATATGAAGTCAAGAATCTATTATTTAGGGATTGTTTTTGTTTAAATTAGTTATATAATGCTTCAATATTATTTTGTCTAGTGTTCATTCTTTTTACATGCTTAGAAAGTTAGACAAGAGTTGTCGAAAAACATTCTGCTTTGGGAGATAAGTTGAAAAATCCGAGGCCTTGCTCTCACTAACCTCATAGTCAAGTATCAACATGGTTCATTTCTCTTCAAAGAGCTACCACCCAATCTACATTGTTTACATAGACAGGTTGTAAGTGGAGAATTATTAACAGTTTCAGAAAGCCAAAGGTAATAGTAGGTAAGATATAGAGAAATCTGAGTCAGGGTAAAATTGGAAGTTGCTTATTTTAAAAATCATTTTAATATGCAAGATAGAAACTTTGATTTATAATGGACAAACCTTTTCCATGATTGCCTTAGTGACTGGAGTATATGGCGCATACAAAATCTTTCCCAACAACATAGGTTTCAAGAAAGCCCAAATCACAGGTCCAGCAGGCATGTTAATGATGTCTTTGTAAAGGGAGAAGCAAAATGGTGCTGGAAAGAAAGTGTAATAAAAAATTTTAGTGTATGTATTTCAAATCTATTTGTAGATGGTAATAAATTGACACAGATTATTGTTATCACACCCCAAAACAATTCCTTAGCACTATTAACAGATGTGAAGCACCGAATATCTAAGTTAGAAAGCACAGTAACAATTTTATTTTTTTTTAGGTATAAAAGTTTAACACAACAAACACGCTCATAAAAAGTGATGGTGTTTTTGTCAAGAGGAGTTAGAAAGATTGAAATCACATTGCAAAACTGCTTCCAATAGATCCACCTCACCAGCACTTAATTTAGAATGCACACATATCCATATACGTGTGTATACATATATATACACCAGATACAGGAGCTGTTTGATAAATGTTTGCTGAATAAATAAAAAGACCAAGAAATGAGTCAATCCAATTGCTGTACTAAACATCTACATATTACTTGGAAGAGCTCAGCCAACCGTGTTTTACATCTCAAAGTTCGTGGATGAGGTAAATAACTTTGAGGTGCCACTAAAAGCTCACAGTCCTGCTGTGTTTGTGGAACTTCTCTTCGCTGGTGTAGATTCCTAGTTCTAGAATGTTAAGAAAAAAATACAGACTGAACAGATTTAAAGTGTGTATTTACGTTCTCTCTTGGCAAGGAAGGCGTGATTAACGACGGACAAATTCTCAACGTTATGCATAAGTGGCTAGACTTTGTGGCAGACTGGTCGTCTGGGCCCCAGTCACAACTCTGATTATTTCCAAGTTGGATGACCGTGGCCAGATTCCTCAGTCTCTGTGTGCCCTCTGCCCCCTTACTGAGATGAAGATACAGGCATGCGTACCTCTTGGGGTCGTGGTGAAGAGTGGGTGAGTTAACATACACAACATGCTTGACATGCGGAAAGGGCGGTATAAATGTTTTCTATTTTTATATTCGGAGAAGATTAATACTTCGTTTATTATTAAAAGCTAAGATAGAGTAGACAATGTTGTTAGGTGATATTACCATGCTGATTTTGAAGTATACTCACTGGCATTTGTGGGAACTCCATATTTTGCAGCAATTTGCTCTTTACTTAATTTGTAAGTCAACAAATCTTCGGTGCGGTTGCCCCTTTGCCTCTGGGAAGAGGGCAGCAAGGCGGTCAAGTATTCGGTGGTGATTCCTTGGGAACACAAGGCTTGGGAGATGGTGCTGAATGATCCCGGGGTTGTGCTCATCCGATTGCTCCTGTACATTGCCTGTGAGACCAAAATCCACGACTTGTGAACATCGTATGAGCTACAGATGTTCGTCTAGGAGCAAAACCTGACAATACTTAGAGTATTCTTATAGTTCCCACACTTCACAATTCCTTTGAAACTTGTATCCCAAATGGAAATGCAGACTGAGAAACTTCAATTTAAGCTGGAGAAGAAGAGTTTTCTTGCAGATTTTTTTTGCAGCGTACCTTATTCATAACGATGTATTATAACTAATCTTAAATACAAGTTGATACGACAGAAGGAATTTTCCAACAAGAACGCCACTGGGCGACTTCCCTACCTGCGTTAGGGGAACGCTTCTGGGCAGGTGCATTTGTCTCAGGGACCTCATTTTGCTGAGCAGCGGGTGTGCGCCGGAAGCCAGCTGGTTGAGGATGCCTTTGAGCTTCATGAAGAGTTCTATCATCTTTTCTACTGGCTTTTGATCTTCCCTGGGAAAAAACACCTAAAAGAAACAGAATAAAAATAGATGATTTATGTGGGGAAACCAGAACCTGCGCACACCATTGGTGAGGATATTAAAAGGGAAGGCCACTTTGGAAAACATTTTGGAAGTTTATTGAATGGTTAAACACAAATATACCATAAAACCCAGCAGTTCTGTTCCTAGGGATTTGCTGAGAGAAATGACAACGATATGTCTACACAAAGCCTTGAAGGTCTGCCGTACGTAGGCTTGCTCACCAGAGCCAACAGGTGAGAACAATCCACGTGAAAGGATACAATATATATCCTTAAACTGGCATACTACTTAGCAATGAACAAATAATGAAGTATTTACACAAGTTGCAACATGTATGAAACTCAAAAACATTATACTAAGTGAAAAAAACACACACAAAGACCACGTAGTATGTAATACGATTTATGTAAAAGGTCTCAACAAGGCAAATCTATGAAGACAGAAAGCAGAGTAGAGGTTGCTGGGCTTGAGTTCAGAATGGGAAGTGGCTGCAAATGGACATGGGCTTTTCCTTGGACTGATGGAAATGTTCTAAAATCACATCGTGGTAATAGTTGCACAATTTTTCACATTTATTTAAAAAAATCATTAAACTGTACCCTTGAGTGAATTTTATGGCATACAAATACCTCAATAAACTTGCCAAAAAATGATTTTAAAAGTCAGAAAGGTAAATATCCATTATATCATTCTTCATGTATGCTATTGGTCAAAAAGTCATAATGTTCTCCTTAGAAGCAGAAAAGCTCTGTCCCAAAGCTCACATAATTTATTTAATCCTAATCCTATAAATCCTAATCCCATTTCTGCTGCAGAAAAAAAAACACTAAAAATATTTTAAAATTTTAAAGTCGTTTTATCCTCTTACTCATTTATTATGTGAAAATTAATTGAATGCCTGTTCTGTTTCCAGCACTGGGTGAGGTGATGGGTATACAGTGGTGCTCAAACTGGCATCCTCCCTCCAATAGAGAGCTTTGATCTAAGAGCTATCAAATAAATGTGAGCTATCAAATAAATGTGAGCAAGCGTGGAGGCAGAGAAGCCAGATAAGAGGTTATCACAGATATATAGATGTGATATAGTAGTGACTCAGAAAAGGATTATTTACAAGTAGTCTTAAAACATTTTCATCCCTTTTGCTATGATTCAACAAAGTAAGTCAGTTGGTTGCTTTTGTTTTTTGGTACCAAAAGAGAGAGACATATTTTTCAGTGTTTTTAATAACGTAAGTATTTTTGACCTACTTTAGAATTGGGTGAACAGAGTGCTTAGTTTTCTTATGTTTCTATTTTTTCTTTCAGTTTTTTATTAAATAAGTACTAATAAAGCATCTACTTTTTGCAAGATGAAGTCATTGCTGACTTTACTGAGCTCTAATAGTGACCACTTGTTTTATTCCACTGGATAATAATGGTAGCTTCTATCTAAATTGATGAAACACAAATTTTTATTGAAAACACACCAAAAATCTCTTTCTGGTTTACTTGAATAAAATAACTGTTTCTAATATTTAATTTTATCTTAACAAATTAATGCTTATTCACTATCAAAATTATCATAACATTTATAGTTCACACATTAGCATAGTATATATTAAATTTATATATTATATATACCTCAAATTTAATTCCTGCTCTTGAATACATGAACTGAGAGTTAATAAGTCAATAATATTAATTTATTCATCTATAAATGTGCAAATTTGCCATATATAATCTCTAAGGTCCCATGTCACTCTAAAATAAAGCTGTATTTTCCACAAGCTATATAAATGGATTTTATTCCTTATAGTATCAGACAGCACACATGTGTAATGGCCTATTTTATACTAAAGTATGAGTATCAAGATATTTCATCGGCAGCAACTCGCCTTGTACGTGAAGTTGTAGATGTCTAAGTAGTGCAGAAGAGTGAGTCCAATGAGGTAAGACTGCCGGGACCGCTCTGGAAGAGGCAGGCTGCAGAATTCCTCCATCGCCCTTTCCAGCTTGGGATCGGTCATATTAGCATCACACGAATGCAGCCAGAACACACGAGAAATAATCTGCAAGTCGGAGGAAGAAAAACATTTTATCTGTGAATCCTTTGAGAGCCATCTGTCCATCTTGAGAAATTTTTCTTATACTCTTACACTCCATTAAAAAAATATGACGTCCTCAGAATCAAATACTTATTTAAAGCAGTAATTACTACCAGTAAAGCTGCAGTAAGCCTGCAGTTCACTGGGAGGCTCAAGGAATAAGAAGGGGAAAGAGACAGAGGGATGTACAATTACTTCTTGCTTGAACGCCTAGCTGCATGATGGCACCAAGAAAAATAGTTGGTTTGGAGTAAATTTCAGAAAAATACTAACTTAACACTCATGGTGCCTTTAAAACTCAACCTTAGTTTATTTAAATTGCATTTTATTTTTATAGTCATTCAAAGTTGTAATCTCGTCCAATGAACTCTTGGGCTCAGAACTGAAAGGCAAAGAAAAATGCCCAGAATCCCACAGTAACGTGAATCAACCTGGGCAGTAATGCGGGTGTGAAAAGTGAGGGTTAAATATAGGAAACAAGATGTCATCTCCACGGCCACCAAATTGAAATGAAAAGAAAAGCCTATGAAATTCCAGATTACAGAAACTTTTCTCTCTTCCTTTTGAAAGCAGTAAGAATGAATTCTCTCCCTTTACTGGCTTTAGTTTATTAAAATGAAGCTGCTCTTCAGAAGCTAAAAGCAGAGTTGCAGAAATTAAATCTTAGGATCAAATGAGCAAAAGGTGAGATCAAAGGGAAAAGGTGAAGGAATGCCATTTGCTAGAACCAGAGGAAAAAAAGTGAAGTCAAAGCAGTTTCCATTTTTGGATTGAGGAAGCGATTAACATGACAAAAGGACATGTAAGTATTTTCCAAAGGCAGCCTTAGAGGCATTTAAAAAACATTATCTAATATTGGAGAATGGCTGGGCTGTGCTTAAAATGGCACACTCTGTCACATGTAAAATTTGAATGAATGAGGCAGCTCTTTTGGAAAACTTCTATGACACTTGCAGATGACAATGGACTTAGAAAAGAGATGAAGGATAAATGATTGCAAGTAGCAAACCCTATTATCAGCCTAGGAAGAAATGATACTTTCATTTTCACATCCCTAATAATGTATATCACACCTGCAAAACGTCCACAAACTTCCTTTGACCATATCTATGTTATATATTGTCTTGTCTAGGGACTTTTACAAAATGAAAAACAAAAACAAGTATTCATATTTATTTTAGTTTTTACAAATTATAAATGGTCTTCCTGTTTTGTCCCTTAATTAGGTTACTGAAACTTTGATATCATCATAATAGATATTTATGATGCAAATTTACCTCCGATAAGGTGATCGTGACAGTGAACATAAGGAATTGATGTCACCACTTATTGAAGGAAACCATCTGGGGGTAAAGAAAAGGAGAGGAACAAGGAGGCAAGAGGAAGGGAAGAAAGACTAGAAGGAAAGGAACAGAAAGTGGTATATTTTCTTGCTTCAGGATTTTTCTTCTGTCTTCATATAAGATCTAGCCCTCTAATTTTATCACTTGCATAGAAAATTCACCAGATTTATATTCAACTACTCAGTGTTTTACCGATAAATGTCCAACAAATATTTAACGCTATTTAGACTTTTAAATACTGGATGTAAGGACAGATGCGTTCCACCCCACCTCAGCTCTGTTGTCAGGGATAGGAATCGCCAGCATATTGTCGATACTCCTGTTGGACAGTCCTGTCAGTCTCTGCATCTCTTCCTTCAGTGTTTCCACATTTTTAAACATTTCGATTAACTGTTCTGCAAGGGGAAAAACAAGGAAAGAAAAAAAAACTCACATGTTGATTGTGATATAATTTTTTCAGTTGTACTAAAACAGAGAAACCTTCTAAGCTAACACATATATTCAACACATATTTCTTGTGTCTGGAACAAATGTCTCCCAGTTCTGGCAAACTTTGCATCCTTAGAATGTACTTCTATCCGATTTAGACTTGTTCCTGGTACAGTATCACTAACCTACTGTAACCGATTACACCACATTCCTTAGATGTCTGCAACTCAAGATTCATTCAAAGAAAAAAGGGTTTCCTCAGAGACTCTGATCACATAGTGAACTAAATATATGTCTCTCCATTTGATTTAAAACATCACACACATTCAAAATGATTTTTAACCTTGGATTATATAACATTGTCAACGTAGGGCATGGTGTGTTAAATCTACAACACAGGGCCTCAGGGCACAGGGCATTTTCCCATAACTTTGCCCAGCATGCTATAGTTTATAAAGAGTTCTCAAATAGCCCTGGCTGATGTGGCTCAGTGGATTGAGCACCAGCCTGCAAGCCAAAGGGTGGCTGGTTTGATTCCCAGTAGGGGCACATGCCTGGGTTACAGGACAGGCCCCCAAAAGGAAGTGCCCGAGAGGCCAACCACACATCAGTGTTTCTCTCCCTCTCTTTCTCCCTCCTTTCCCCTCTCTAAAAATAAATAAATAAATAAAATCTTTTTTAAAAATGGAGTTTTCAAATAGAATGTGTTTAATTTCAAACTCTTTTAGGACAGTAATTATAATTACTTCATATCTGGGTCATTTAATGCATAATATTTTGACTTCATTTTGGCAGATGGTGATCTCCATTCTGCAAATACCGTTCAACTTCTTTATGAAGTCTCCCTCATGCAAACACACTGCCTTTATTTTTGGACTCAGTGACCTTCCACTTCAGTGGCTGCCTATTGTCCGAAATTCTAAGTGCCTTTCTGTTCAGTATTGAGGTATTATGCAAAGAAGAAACATTGCATGATGCATCATGCTCAGAATACTAATAGGAGGTTCTGAATTTATGTTGAGAGCAGTGCATCTATTTTGTTTTTTAAATCATATTATTCTCACAGAAGTAAATAAATTTCATCCTACCTTTATTGGCAGACCATTGAATGCACTTTAATATATCAGAGAAACAAAAGGTAACTGGTCTAACTAGTTAAATGTTTGAAGACCTTTTCATTGTGAAATCAAATTTCCCTGTTTCATTCTCTGCTAGCTTTCTGTGTCTTTACTTTAGATGAGTAACCACATTTGAAAGCTTCAGGTTTCGGAGGTGAAAGAGCTGATATGAAGCAGGCTTTGTTGAGAACTTCAAAAAAGCTTTCCTTAAACTGCAGCATGAGAATCACACACATTCTAATAAGATGGAATTTAAAATATGGACAGGGACACACCTGGTTTTTCAGAAGTGTCTGCACTGTGATTGACATGCAGTGTGGCTTCTATGGCTGGTATTAATCGTGTAATATTTTCCAAGTAATTCATTTGCAATGCCTGTTCTAGAAACCTGGAACAGAACAGAAGAGGAAATTGAACTCGCCATTTCAATAATTTGAGAAGCGATTTCATCAAGGAAGAAGACAGTGGAAAAACATACCGATCCATATTTAAATTAATTTTGATCGGATCCCCAGTCAGCAGATCTTTCAGTTTTTTGGAGATGATGTTGTTGTACAGTAAGCTGGTTGCTATTTCGGTGCTGAGCTCTGCTGCCTCCAGAAGTTGCACATGAAGCGCACTCTCTTCACACAAGTTTCTGAAGTTCATATCAGAGAGCGGGCACAGCTTCTCTACCGAACTGAAAGTTTCGGGTTCACAAAGGAGTTCTGTCAAGTGCCGAAGTTGAGACACCTTTCCAAAGGGGGAAAAGAGTGGCAAATCAAGGTTACATTATTCTAAATACTTAGTAGTTGATAATAAGCACAACCGATTTACTTCAAAAAATTCATTCATGTGTTTAGTGAGTTGGCATTCGGCAACAGTGTTACCCTGAAGCACTCTTTTCTGTCAGGTGAGGTTATTGCTCTCTTAAGAACGTTAAAGGAGACCAAATATTTGGTAAGAGAAGACGGTTTGACTTTGGATGGTAAACACCCATTGCAATATACAGATCGTGTATAACAGAAATGTACATTTGAAACCTATATAATATGATCCTACTGACCAATGCCGCCCTAATAAATTTTCAAAAACTAAATTAAATTTTAAAATTTTATAAAACTTTTAGACCTATCAGACATATCTTTCCCAACTGTACTCATACCTTATAGATGCAAAGTTTAAAAAGATTTCATTTAATTTTATCTATTTAAATCACAAATATTTAAACTAATTTTGTATTTTAGTTTATATATTAGTTATGGGTAAGGGAAGATAGCAAAGCAAGTTTGGTATGGAACTTCAAAAAAGCCCATCTTCCTCATACCCATTAAGATGGGTACTGTTTTTAAAAATGCCTCCAACCAACACAAAAACTAAAATAGAAAATAGCAAGTGTTGGCAACGATATGGAGCAATTGGAACACTTGTACCCCGTTGGTGGGAAGGTGAAATAATGTAGCCACTATGGAAAACAATAGGGTGGTTCCTCAAAGAACTAAAAATAGAATTATTATACAATCTACTTTACACAGAAGTAAAAGAAAAGAAAAGAAAGTGCACTATAACTAGACCAGATGGACTTGTATCTGTTAACACCAATATACCTAATATACACAATACCTAATATATATACACAGTATACCTAAAAGTATTGGGAGTTTAATTTTAAACAGCTATTTGTTGATGGCAGCATTACTCACAATAGCCAACAGGGGGAAGCAACCCAATATTTAATATTTAATATTCTAATTGATTTCCAGATTTGAGGTATTTAAAATGGACTCACATGTATTAAAATTCTACTTACTAGTCTTAGTGCTGAGAGAAATTTCCATTATGTGGTAGATCCAACCATTTACCAGCTGTAACTACATGTTTGCCACTCTGTTCCTTCAACTTTTCCCAGTGTAGGCATGATTAAAGTTCTAATGAACAGAGCCAAGCCTTCTTGGCACATCCTCCAGTGACTTTTATTTTAGTGATTTCTTAAATATAAAAGGGTAAATACTGGTAGCCCAATATACTTGTTTTAATTGAGACTTCGAGTATGCAGTAAATTTGAATGACTTTTACTCCTCAGTAGAGACCCAGCTATATTTTTTTATTGCAAGTTTGGCATACATGTATGAGAAACCAGTAAAAATCCATATAGCATAATCTTGGCTTGGTAAGATAAAAGTAATAGAAGTAAAATGCAAATCTTGCCATGCCATTGAGGTAGATTTGGTTCTCTGAAATAATAATCTAATTCAGGGTCAATATTGTGGAAGGCACTGAGAGGTGCATCTAGCAAGGAGCTTCATGACACCCATTTAGTATTTATCAATTTGTTCATATGTGTATTAGAATGTTAGTGCTATATGGGTTATTAGTAATCAACATAAATTCAGGGAATTATAATTCTGTCTTTAAACATATATGTCAAGTCCAGACTGAAGGTTTGTCAGAGCCTCACATAGAGCCCCTCTCTCTTTTATCACCAACCTGTTCCACATAGTTAGTAAAGACTCAGGCCTCACTGGAACAATGACTGTAACTAATTCCATCTCTGGCTGCAACTACATTTCCTAGTACTTATGGTTCCCACATGCATCTGAATCAGAATTGTATGTGACATGATGGTGTACACATCAGAATACTGTTAAGCATAAAAATTATAAAACAGCAACACTCTTGGTCCCTTTAGGGAAAGGGTACTATTTAAAAATGTAAAAGTGTTAACAATAAACATATTGTGTTGTGAATATTTCTGCCCAGCATAGGGAATATCTACTTCATTTGCAGTTCCCCAATCATATTACACTTCCATGAAAGCAACTGGAAAGAAAAAGGAATAAAATAGACAATGAAGGACGGAGAGGACACAAAAGTTCTAGAGTAGAATGTTATAGCTAGAACAGAGGGGTGGGAACAAGGGAAAAGTCACCGATGAATAACAGTCATTTGACATTTTGGAAGGTCTAAACCTTCTTAGGAATACCATGAGTAAAGTTTTTGGACCTGGCTGGTGTAGCTCAGTGAATTGAGCACAGGTTGTGAACCAAAGCATCACAGGTTCGATTCCCAATCAGGGCACATGCCTGGGTTGCAGGCCATGGCCCCCAGCAACCGCACATTGATATTTCTCTCTCTCTCTTTCTCCCTCCCTTCCCTTTCTAAAAATAAATACATAAAATATTTTAAAAATAATAAATAAATAAAGTTTTTGAATGGCTGGCCTTGACCGTCACAATCAGAGTCCTAATTACCAGGGAGGGCAAACAGGGGAATAAAAGCATCTCTTATTGTAAAACTCTAGGATAGTTTGTCCTCATTCTTTCAATAATATGTACTGGATATTTTCTGTGTGTCGCGCTCTGTGTCAGGTGCTGAGGATATAACAGTAAAGGGACAAACTTAGCAACATTCCTCATGGAGCTTGTAGTCTTGGGATAAATGGGTTGTCAGTGGCAAATAGCAGCCATGCTTTTACAAATGAAAATGCATTTTCTATCCAAGGGACAAAATTGTAATTTGTTTCCATCTTGGTGGCTTCTAGAAATTTTTTCTTAATATAACCCTCTAGGGGAACAGTATATTAAAAATGTAGATGCTGTTTTATATTATTCTTAGCTCCATTCCCATTCCATTACAGTAAATGATTGAGAATGCTTTCTTTCTATTTCTCTAGCATAAATTGTACACTGCTCAGTTACTTTGCAAGTTGAAAAATACAATGAGTAGTTGCCCAGATAACACAATTACATGGTCAAGGCTCGACTTTAACACTTATTCATGCATTCAGAAGTCAAGTCTTAAGCTCCCACTATGTGCTAGGGGCTTTAGAGATGCAGATGCATAATTTAATCAGAGTTTATACTCTAGTAAGGGAAATAGACCTTATATATACAGAAAATTATAGTGCTAAGTATAAGTTCCAAAAGCCAGAAAATCTCCGTCATCAGAATCTCTTCCTCACACCTCACACCCCACTGCCTGCCACCATTTCCTGTTAACTCAGCCTCGTACAGCACCCTTGAAAGTGTCTCTCCCTTCTAATTCTCTGCCATTGGCATAGTGCACACTCTCAATTTTTGCTTAGGTTACTTCAGATATCACCTATTTGGCTTTCCTCCAACCTACCCTCCACAATTCTCCCAGAGAGATCTCTTTCTAAAATGCAGTTATCACCCTAAAATTCACAACTTTTTCAGGATCAGGTTCAAACTCCTCGGCTACACACAAAGCAGTCTTTGGGATCTGGGCCCAGGTTCTGCACATCCCCCCTTTCCTGCCTCTCCCACAGGCACCTTCTGCTTGGGCTGGACACATGACACCAGGTAGCCTGTATCTGTCCTTCAGGTTCACACCGCTGTCATCTTACAAATGTAGGTCCCTAAGTCTGGAAGGTAGGACTGTAACCGAATTCTACACAGTCCTGCAAGACTCCAAATAAGCATTACCTCCTCTATGACATTTTTTTTTCCCTCCGCCTCCATCCCTTGCAGTCTGACTTGATATCCCTCCTCCCCGCACAGAATCCTGCCCTTCCACATACCGCAGCACTTATCTTACCATGTTACAATTACTGGTCTGCCTTTCCAAGTTCTCCAATTGATGATACGAATTTTGAAGAAATAGATTAGTATTATGGGAGTACAGATGATAGACTGAATGAAAGAATGAATAAATGCTCTGTGCACACAAAGTCATTATCCTGGCCAAGAAACAGGAAGACAGGTGATATTCTAATATCACTGGGATGACGAACTTGTCCTTGAAGGATGAGTAGATATTCTTCAGATAAATGCATAACTTCCTTCTCATTTGCACAAATTAAGGTAGTGCTAAATGGAGTACATTAAAAATGTTGATTTGTGTAGAAGACTTAGGACTACCATGTAGGTAGTCTAACTAGCACATATATTTGTAATATTCATGGATATGTGATTTGGATGCCTGCTTAATGTCGACTCCAGAGCAAGTCATCTCGCATGCCCTGAATAAACAAGGTCTAATTTTACTTTATCCCTGGCTACATAAATCAGATTAAACTGCTGTTCTTACCAGGAAAACTGCTTTTGAAATTTAATAGGGCTATTTAAGAAATGAAGTGAATTTCATGATAACCTGCATACTATATGCATGAGCTAAACAAAGAATAATATGCAAATAAACACGAACTTATCCACACTTCAGAGTTTTCATTTTTTCTTGCTTTCTCTTCTTTCTTCAATATCATAAGATTTAATATGAATTATTAGTTTCTTCTCATAGTGACAATAATAAAAATAAAGCGAGTCAACTTCTGAGATTTTTTCAGCACATTGTAAAGTCTAAAACATTATCAGCTTTTGAAGTCAGATTTTATAGTTTAGAAAACTAAAGACAACTCAAATTAGAAATAATATTATGAATCCTTTTTCAAGTCATGAAGCTTCATGAGATGACTATATTTTTAGTCATTCTTTTATGTATATGCACACTGTAACTCGGCTCTTAAGGGTCATTTCATGCAGACACATCCACCAATTAAAAACAAAATACCCTAACACCTGCACACTTCTGTCACCAATTCCCAGCATGAATCTAGAGTCCAAATAAGACCAATATTTACGAAGATAGAGATTTAAAACTTCAACTAAATCCATCTTGCCGAAGTGTTGACATTTATGTTTTTCTTTCAGGGCTTACTTTTGATTTCAGGACTTCAGGAAGTGAAGGAAAGTAATCCTCATAGGAACCATTTTGAAGAATATATTTTTTAAATTGAATTGTAGACTGCAAGAGTCTTAAATTTTCTGTAAAAAAAGGGAAGAAAAGTTATCTTATGTGAATTGCAAGGTTATTTAGGAAACCAATTTGAAAGATACCTTTTTCCTAATTTATTACTTTTTCTACAATAACAACTTAGTTCAGTATAAACATAAAACAGATGAAAATTTAACTTTTTCTTGAACCATGGAGACTACAGAGTTCATTATTTTAAAAATATTCACATAGCCTGCTTTGAGACAAAAATATTTCTAGCAAAGGTGCTAAACAATTTTGGCTCTCTGTGAATTGAATATGTTTTTATTTATGACTTTTGGATCTACTATTAAGTTTAAGTGTATATGGGTGAACAGGTTATGTAATCACTGTCACACAAATATACCCTTACAACCTTAATTAATTCATGCCCACTAAACGGAGACCATGTTAATTATTTGTTGTGCTATTTGCTTGCCATTAAGTTTCAAAAACAGTTTTGGTGTAGATAAGTGAATACTTATCTCCTATGAAATGTGAAAACATAGATATTTTCTCTTTAAAAGAAAAGAAACCTTTGATTAAATGCAATTTTTTATGGTTGCCCACATAGGAAGAAAACTGAAAATAAAGTGTGTAACAGTAGGAGGTACAAATAGTCTGCCACAAAGATCCCTTTGTGCACATAATTTACATCTACTTTTGGAAGTCTGTATTCTCATTCTTCATTATTTTTTGACAACTAAAATGACTAAGGGCACAGAAAATGTATGAAGGGTTGGATGAACCCCTCATGACTCCGGACCTTTGGAAAGTTTGTCCAGGGGGCCAGGGTGTACTAGCAATAGCAAGAGAAGTAATATTATAATAATATGATTATATATTCCTTTGATATGTCAAATCACCAAACTGAAACCGATGCATATGGAAACTAAGATTTTATTTTATTTTAATTTTTTAAAAGACTTTATTTATTTTTTTAGAGAGGGGGAAGGGAGGAAGAAAGAGAGGGAGAGAAACATCAATGTGTGGTTGCCTTTCACGTGGGCCCCACTGGGGACCTGGCCCGCAACCCAGGCATGTGCCCTGACTGGGAATTGAACCGGCGACTTTTTTGTTTTCAGCCTGCACTCAGTCCACTGAGCTACTCAGTCAGGTTGGAAACTAAGATTTTAAAATTTTCTTTACTTTTTAAGCAAATGTCTTAAAAGTCTTACTACTTTAGAGGAGAATAAGAAGAATGTTACCTTGTGACCCCCTGGCCAAGTGGTCAGTGACATTTCTCACACATGCCAAATAAGGAATGTAAGGACTATCGGCTGATATATTTAAGAGGGCATCTTCGAAATTTTCCAGTATTAGGAGCCTATAGAATTAGAAAAGAATACGTAAATTAAGTCACATGAAAATAAAGCAAAGCCATTTTTGTGAGATCATGTGGGTCCCTGGTTTTTACACACAGGCTAACTTGAGCATCGAAACACTGGGAATCAGGATGTCTCCCCTCAACCAGCCCAAGTGCACCGTGACAGCCTGATCCTGGGTTCTCTGAGCACTTGCCTTTCCCTTGGCATGAGCAGTGTATTTAACTATTTTAATATCCAATCATAACTAGTATTAAGATAATTTTTAGGCCAATGTATGGGGAAGAAAAAAAGCACTGGGCTAAGAGTGCTTGATAAAATACACAACTCCAAGTTAAATTGGAATTTCATGTCAACAATAAATAACTTTTTGATGTAAGTACGTCCCATGAGTCTCCCACGGTTTTTTCTTTTCCCTCTAAACCTGGCAACCCCACACTGGATCTCATCTTCTTCTGTGGTCTAATGAGGGGCTGGATGATCTGCTAGGTTCTTTACACCTATAACATTCTCTAAGTACATTTAAGCTCATTTCACTGTGGTAAAAGAGAAACAGTGGCATCCATTTGAACAATGTACATTTTTTTAAAACTCTAAACAATCAACAAATTTTGTGTTACCAAATTAACTACTTTATGGTTTCTTTCTGACTGGTAAATGAGAACATGCCTAGGATTTTTGAGGCAGATGTATGTGAGTGAATAAATGTGTGCGTTATGCATGCCCCTCGCTTCCCCGTGAGGCTGTTTCTCTATTCATTTTGTAACTTCTTCCCTTAATGCCTACTGTTGAATTTCATTTTGGCAGATAGAAGATAAATGTCAATGACTGATTTGGAGACCATCTAATTTGAATCAAACTGTACAATACACAAATTAACTAGTTTTGTCAGATGTGTTTAACTCGGATTTTCAAATAGCGAGGGGAAAGATTTACCCTGGCATAACTAGCAAGTGTGAAGGAAAATGTTTGCATTAACATGAAAAAAGTCTCAGGGTGTTTAGATGTGGGTCAACAACACTGGATCCTTCAGGAACTTCAGAGAGAAATCTATGTCAAGAAAAGTCTCTGACTTGGCAGTCAGAGCACAGCTAATTGGTGCAATGGCTGACCCTTACATAAATACAGTCCCTAGCCTTCCTAGTAAAAAGAAAATAGCAATCATTTCCAAGCCCTCTTGCTTTTGCTTGTGCATTTTTGACCAGGGACTCTCTCCCCAGTATTGTCTTTTCCTCTTTTGTGTTTGTCTTCCTTTCTGCTAGTTATTATAGCATAGAGCCATTTCCATTCTGATGTAGTGCTCAAGAGCAAAATATGAGCCTGACCTTCTAAATCGGGGTGTCAAACTCGTTTTCACCAACGGTCACATCAGCCTCACGGTGGCCTTCAAAGGGCCGAATGTAATTTTAGGACTGTATAAATGTAACTACTCCTTAACTAGGTAGAAACAAGGTGCTGGGTCAGATAAAACAAGGTGGAGGGCAGGATTCAGCCCTCGGGCCTTGTGTTTGCCGCCTGTGTTCTAAACGCAATGGCACAGGAGGTTCTCACAATAACATTTCAAGCTTAAAATAAAAGAATGTTGTGCTAGACGTGACTTTGAAATATCATCTAAGCCATTCTCTTAGTTTTATAATATTTGATTGATGAGATTTTTGAGATTGGATTTACTATAGCCCCCAAATGAAGATTCCATATCCATGTGCCACTGTCTTGGTATAAACATCCAATTACCCCTTCTAACGGTTTAATTTATGTACCCTGTATATGTGATCCTGTCTACTCCACATGAACGCTTGCATTAAGGAGATGAGCTTGTGGATGTGTGCACGCGTGAGTGTCCATACCCACACACACGCAAAACAATAAAAACTACAACCTTAGAACAAAAATAATGAGGAAGGAGAAGAGCTAAGAAAAAAAAACACTTTTGAGCAGCTTTCTTTACAAAGCTCTGGACCATAATTTTTTAATTTTATGCCAAGTGTGCCACTCTGCAATTATTTTAAAGCGGGAAGAGAAAGGAAGTGCAGAGATAAGAAATCCCTTCATGGTATCAGTCTCAACAAGAAGCATCTTAAAGTACTGAGTTCTCCCTAATAAACTGTCAGCGAGCTGTCAGCAGCTAACTGTGTTTGCTGTGAAATTTGTGGGTCTGAGGTGTCAGCATTATCGATGCTGTGGGTGCCTCGAGGCCCTGATGGAGATACCCGGCTTCAGCGATAATCACCAGTTATCGCGGCTCAAGGCTTTTTATTTATTTATTTATTCATTTTCGATAGCTATGAAAGGCTATTTGAAACACGGCACCCTGGCTAGGGGGAAACTTCCCAAGGCTGCCCAGTTGTTCCGTGAGAAGCATGTGGTCCAGCCGCCCTCGAGGAGAAGAGGGGTGGGACAGAGATAGGAGGTAGTTGTTTATGGAAGGATTTTGCCTAGAATTACCCAGAGTGGGAGAACTTCTCGCTAAGTAATAGATTAGAAATAACTGCATAAATTTGATTTTAGAAGAAGAAATTCATGGTTAAAAATAAGCCCTACTATTTGTTATTATTTATACAAATTTCTATTAACATAGAAATGTGTCCTTTGGGACTAAAGTGAAAAATTTCAATAGTGTATTTTATCAGGCCTAAACAATTTTTACATAACAGGTCATCTCTAAATTTGCCTTGATATAGGAATTTACTTCAATCAGCTTCTAGAGGCAACTGCTTGCATTGCCTACAATAACTGCTACAGTTATTACAGGGAACTGCTTGTAATAATGGGCCTTAGAAGCCAAGGTTGCTGCTGTCATATCCACTGCCTATTTCTGGGATGACATATTTATATGCCCCAATAATACTCCAACATTGAATTACCTATAAACAGTTTGCTACCCAAATACTACTGAAGCAAACAAATTTTTGCATTACCTTGAATGGCCATAAGAAATACTTCGATTTTTAAAAACTGAAATAAATAGCAATGTGAAAAATTGAAGGCTTATACCTTTTTCATGATGAAAAACCTTTAAAAGAGTTGGAAATTGGAACTCCAGCTAGATTTTCCTCATAGACATAAGGTAACCAACCAATCCAGAGAGGACAAATTGGATCTAATTATGCAATCTTAGAATTGAAAAAGAGATCCTTCAAAGTTTCAACTTGACTACACCACCTATATACCCTTTTCTTTGGTCAGTCAACAATTGACTTTCCTTTTCCATAGTCTTACACATATAAAAGAATTTATGTCTATGAACTGTTTTGATCGTTGCAGCCAAGTTACCTTCCAATTTAGAACAAACCAACAAAACAACAAAGACTTACTGTGCTGCCAGGCTGCTTGGAGAAAGTGACTGTCCATCTTCTTCGCTCCACGAGTATGTTGTATTATCGGAGCCGCCTAAAGTAACAACATTTATCCAGGTAAATATTTAACATGTTGGCTTAAAATAGTTATTTTTCTTAGCAAAAATCATTTTGGGTAAGATTAAAGAGGGAAAATGAAGAAAATATGCATAATTTTTCTCCAAAGGACTTTGGAAGTGATGTCTACGCTCTTTTTGTTGAAAACATTTAGGATATTTATAGAAAATAGATGGTTACTAATCAAAATAATCAATCCCAATGGTTAAGCACATGCATTTCTAACAAACTCGTTCTTTGTGCATGAAACTGTTACATTATTTTATCCTAAGACATAGGTGATTCTTAAGTATTTATACATAGGTTATTCTTAATATCGTACTTAAGAATCACCCATGTATAACCATGTGGCTTATTAATCAAATGAAGCCAACTCCATCATGGATAGCGGGATTTTCTTTGCCTTCAGTAGTCTAGAACACAGGAACATCTGCCATCACTGATATATATTTCTCATCTTTCAAAAAGCAGCCACTGATTTCAACTGAATGCAGCTGTGAATGCAAATTGGCTCATTTTAACAGAACTGTTTCGAGTGATTTCAAATAATATGAGGTTTTGGAGTGTGGAAGGTAATCACTCAGTTTGGTCAAAGGGAAACCTTATGTGAAGATCTAATTTAACATTAAGAATTGCCCTTAGAAGTCAAATAGGTTGCTGATTCAGCTTGCCACATAACGTCGTATCAGTAAAGAGTAAGTGTGCAATAACATTCACATGAAAAATTGAAAATGAAAATATTTGAAATGGTTGCTGAATAAATAAAAACATTATAAATCCAATGCTTTCATTCAGCCCCTTTAGGAAAACGGCATCACTTATTTGTCTTCTTTTCTGACACTACTTACTCCTTATAAATAATACAGTATGTTTCAGTGCTGTCATTTTTAACACTGGCCTGATCATTTTCAACAGGAAATTTTATTACCAGCATTAATAGCTCTCCCATTCTCTCTAGTTAATGTGTCCTAACGCCTTCCAAAGAGTTCCTAGTGCAAAATTGTGGAGTCATCCATACTTGAGCAGTGCTGGTCACATAGTCCATTTAAATTAGCATGTGTGTAAAAGTGTTTTTCACTTTGAACTCCAAGGTAATACGGAACAAGTTCAGTGTCATTCATATAATATATTGCATGGAGTTTCTCTCCCTCATTGAGCTACTAAAATGAGTAACTAATGGAAATTAACTTTGTACATATCCATGATAGACTTGACCTTGATGTTAGTAGGTGCTTTTTCTTCTCATCATTTTCTCTTCTAGAGTATAAAGTGTCTTGGGGAAAAATACTGCACTGAATAGGCTTTAATATCAGGGGAAATGTTATACACTTTTAAAAAGTGAGAATTTACTCTTTTATTTATAGAATGAGGCATCTTTAAAATTGGTGCCCATAGACATAGGAAAAAATCTAGTGCACAGATAACCTCTTTCACCACTAAGAATGGCTTTCTAGTTAAAGATATAACTTGATACAATATATTACTTTGCAAAAGAGTAAACTTCAGTGAGTCACAAAGGTAACCTTTGCTCTCAAAATTCAGTGTCTTTATTTATTTTTATTCATTTATTTTAAATTCAGAGTGTTTCAATGGAAGTGTTAAATACTAAACCGTGAAGCAGGGAAAGTTGCTGAGGCAGAGCTGAGAATTAAATTCCTTAAGACAGGAAATTAAAAGACAACTTTCTTCCCAAGTGTTTTTAGCATCTCCAAATTTTCATGGTTGCTGGCCAGGCTCCTGAAGAAACCTTCAAGTGTGTTCATAATTGAGACTGAGTCAGAGATGGACATGGGGTGGGGGAGGTTGTAGAAAGCAGAGTATGGGATGGGGAGAATGAGGTGCTGGCTGTGGGAAAATGTATCACATGGAAGGGTCTGGGACAATAAAACCAGATCTCATCAGAGACTGAAAGTGGAGCCACCGTGAGGCTTGGGGGTGGCAAGTACTTGGCCTGAGAGACCCTGGAATCAAGTGTGCATACATCCCAGTGAGTAAGGCTGAGCGAGACATCCAGCAAAGAGCTCAAGGGACCTGGCTTTGGGTGTAGACAGATCCAGGATTTTCCCCTACTTGCTGGATGTATAACATAGGCGAAGTGGCCTGCCTCTCCTTGCCTCGGTTTCTTTGTAAAATGAGTTAATAACCATATTTCATGGGGCTGTTTTGATGATAAAAGGGACTTAGGATAACAAAGCACTTACCATGGACACACAAAAATACAACTTTTTTTATTGTCCTTTTCGGAATGAGCGGCATGAGACTCTCAAAGCTCCATCAACCCTGTCACGCACTGGAGAGGACCCAAGCCAGTCTGCTAGGAGATACCACCCTGCCCCAGCTTAACTGACAGTAAAGCCAAGGAAGAAAATGTGTTCACAAATGCTGTTCAAGGCTGTGAACACTAAGCAGAAGGTGGCCTGGCAAAGTGGCAGGAGGCTGTGGTTGGGGCCAGAGACCCCTGAGCTGTTGAACTACTGTCATTGGGTCAGCCAGCCTTCAATGGCAAGTTCTGGTTTCCGGAAGGATTTCCACAATTACCTAAAAAGGATTTTTCAAAGTCCACAAGTTTTCTACTCAAACAGGTAGGAACCTGGGGTTACAGACTTTTTGGAACCGACACTGATGCCCCTGCACTGGTACCCTCAGAGCGATGGAGTCACAGTAGGAAATTAAAAAACAAATTTAATTAAGCATATCAAATTTTCAAATAAAAACACACCTCCTTGATGTGTATTTCCTTGTCCTTTGGACCATCTACTGACATGCTTTAATACATTAAAAAAAATTGGCACATGCACAGACATGCAACATGACTTTTGTCAAATATTAAAAAACCGATTCACCAAAAAAAAATGGTTAGCTGCCTCAGTGAATACATGCAGCTTACTTCTCTGGCTTCTAAAGCACTGATGAGCCTTTGTCATTTGTGAAACACTTTTTAACTTTACCTTTTTACTTTATGTAATTACAAGGTGTGAGGCTGAAGATGAAAAGAATGGTAAGGAGAAACTTGAAGCTCTCAAGTCCTTAAAATGCAAATATAAAAAGAAAAATAATTGGTGTTTGTTAGTGCACTGTCTGGTTTTCTGGCCTGGACTTTTTTTTAAAGGGTCTTTTGTTTCCCAATGTTCTTTAAGACCTTGAATTTAACAACTATCTTAAAAGCCAGTCATTAAGTCTGCAATTGTAGATGTACAAAATGCTCCAGATGAACAGAAATCGGTATCCAAGAGTATGTTAGACCCCCCAGTGAGAATTCTTCAAAGCCTTTGCAGACCTGCTTTTCACATGGAAACGCATGGTTCAAGACCTTACAATGAACAATCAGCTTGTGACCTGCGATACTTATTTGTAATCCAAAGAGAAAGTCCACATACTGAAAAGCTGACAAAACTCAATTGAAAAGATTGAATTCTAAACTCATTCAGAAGACCTAAATGTGAACTGAACATTTTACTTGGGAAATAGGGACTTACTCCTTACAGCCCAAAATCTCTCTCTGTGTGTTTATATGTTGTGCATTTCCACATGTGTGGTATATGATGCTATTGTATACATGCAAAGGTGATATTTTCTGACTCACTAGCAACATGCTATATAGCCTTCTCAAGGGGATTGGCAGGAGATTTATACTGATCTAGCCACACTCCAATGTCCACAATGCATTTTCAAAATGGCTGGTTGAGTGGAATATTTTCACCAATAAAGGAATCCCCTCATTAAAAAGCCAACATGTGGAAATCAAGGCAAAAATTCTGCAATTCAATGTGGGCTTTTGTTCCAAAAAGTACTGGTAGAAATTTATTTGTTGAGGCTTACTTTTGATATTTGTTTACCGTACCAAGTGTACACATCGTTTTACAAACTGAGAGACCCTTTTCACCTAAATAAAAACCCTGGAAACTCAGAGTCTTTTCCAGCGATTTCTTCCTTTCTCCACACTTTTATTAGCCAGATATCTAGATTTAGTCTTAGCACATGCCCCCACCTAAGAATAATAGCATCCACAAATGCAATCTTTTAGATTTCTAACAGGCTTTGCGACACAGAACAGAATACAGTAAGATGGAAATACAATACCTTGAGCTGGGGAGTTCAGGGTGTACAGCAGATGTTTAACGGATTTATGGAGAGTTCTGAAACCTTCGTTTGTGGTGACACGTGGATACAGCTTCTGCACGGCCAGCAGCGCACTAACGAGTCAAAGAACAATTAAACCAAATTGCATTGCAAGGTTTGCAGACAGAAACAAAGGGTCACTCAAGGAGAAAATGTCTACAGTAGAGAAAACTTTCTTATAACATGAAAAGACAAGATGCTGTGGTTGTTGTTTAATTACTTGTTTGCCTGTTCATGCACAAAATCCCAACAAAGTGTTCATGAACCAGACAGAGCACTTCACGTCTCCAGGAGTCTAAAGCACTGGGACTCGAAGCCCTGAACGTGAGGGAGACGTTCACATCAGTCATTTCAGTTAAGACTTGAAAATAAGTGATGAGGAACAGCTACTTCCAAGGAAAGGACAGCATTTTTTTCTAAGTAAAGAAAAAATTCAACACTGGAAATTATTGTCACTAAAAATCACACCCAGATAAAGGACCCAGTTTCAGGAATAATCATTATTTAAGCATTTGATAAATATTTATCTCTTGCTAAATAAATGGTTATGTTTTTGGAAAAAAAATGGAGCTTGCCCTAATTAAAGACTGCATTCTCCCCTCTAAGTGGTCCACAGGCGCTACTCCAGGGGTAGCTCAGAACTAATACCCAGACTAGCTGGCACTGTCTTCCAATATTATGTCACTAGTGAGATGGGCAGTCTGCACTGGAGATGGACAATCAGCAAACTCACTTATGCTTGAGTTCATTGCATATTTCTAAAAAGCAATTAGTTACTTAAGAAATGCTATCCTCTTTTTGTCATTAATATCTTTAAAAATGCTGGCATCGTACACGTATGTCTGAATTTCACAAATACTGTGACTTATACCAATGATCAAGGCTAAGGCAATGCTTTGATCTACAAGAGTAGTAACTGTAGAAGAAAAGGCTTTGCTAATATTGTGTCATTGCAAAGTTAAATGTAGTACAAATTAGCTAATAGTTTTTCCCTATGTATCTCAGCCAACTGAAGGCTCATTCTAGCAATAGACACAGTGTATGCATGCATGTCGGTGGCATTCTACAATATTTTTGGCATTTTTAATATTTAGATTATTTTAATTTTAGCTTCCTAACTATGAATGAGGGCTACATTAAGAGTGCCAGATTTGGAGGTTCTCCTAGTTTCTAGTATAGTATTAGGATGTACATATGGATATTGGTGTATTTGTATATCAATGTAAACATATATATGATTTCATTTCATTTTGTAATAATTCCACAAAGTCAATTTTATTTGCCTGTTTTGAAGATGGGTCAACTAAAATTGAAAAAAATTAAATAACTTACACAGTTTTATCCTGTTAATAAGCAGAGTTGACTCTAATTTCAAAGTTCATGTACTTTCTACTCTACGACTTGCTTCTGGCACGGAAACTTTGCCCCAGCATGGCAGGGGAGGAGAAGAACCCTGGTGACCAGGTAGCCAGTTCAACAGTCTCAGGTCCCAGCTCCCCACCAGCCTTCTCCAAGCATGACCCACTGCCTGACTGGCCTCATGCACTGTGCCAAAGAAACACTGTCAGAGGCTGAAAACGTGGCAGTCTCATTAAGACTGTCAGCATCAGTGTTGTTAATATCATCAGTAAAATGTCAGCAGACTTAATTCATCTTTGTTTCACTAAAATGTAATTTAATAATAATGACACATGGCCCCCATTCTCTCTAAAGTCCTTTGGACTACTGATCAGAATATTTTTATTTTACTTTTTAGATATTTTTCCTGCTAGTCATCTTATAATAATGGAAGTTACCCAAAACAAGTTGCCTTATGAAGATAATTTTAAAAAGAGTTTCCATGATTCATACATACCTCAGCAAAGCTTCTTCATAAATGGTGAAAATAATAAATATTTTTATATACCCTTCTTGATTTTTGTGATTGCTTATTTCTGCTCATTTCTAGCATAACCCTAGCATTATATAACCTGGTTTTGGCGATTGAGTTATATAACAATTTGCAACTTAAAAAAGTTGTTGGAGAAAATGATGAAAATTGCTATGTAGTTCCTAGAGTAAGATAAGCCAATGAGATTATAGTTTTGTGATAAAATATAGTCCTTTGTGAGGAAACTGTGGCCTTTAATGGCCCTCAGTTTAATAACAACAGTGAAGGAAATTTAACTTTAAAAACTGGCTTGTGAAGTGCTTTCCAACAGAAATAAAATGCAAGCCACATGTTCAATTTTTCTAGTAGTCACATTAAAAAAAGAAATTAATTTTAATAACATTTTATTTAATCCACTATATCCAAAATATATCATTTTAATATTTAATCAACATAAATATATTAATGAAATATTTTAAATCTTTTATTGCACCAAGTCTTTAAACTTTACCATGTATTTGACACTTAAGGAACATTTCAATTCAGATGCTAAATTTTTATTTAAGAACACTTAATCTGTATTTAGATTCTATTACATTTACAGGTGAAAAAGTAGGTTCTCACATTGATCCAAACATACTAAAATGTTTACCACTTACAGTATCAAGTGTCAATATTGAAAATTTAAATTAACTGAAGTTAAATAAAGTTAAAAATTTAGTTTCTTAAGTCAAAAACTACATATGGCTAGAGGCTATCATATTAAAAAGAATGAATATATAAATTAGCAATAAATAAATAAACCACACACAAACAAAAAGAGTAGTTAAAAGTAGTAGTTAAAAGTTGAATGTCATCTATTTTAAAAAATAACTTGAAGCTATTTCTTTTTAGCTACTTCCTTTTTCTCCTTCATTAATATATAGGCTGGTTTACAACATTTGTAGTCATTACCTGACAGCAAACTCGATTGTGTAATGCTCTAATATGCAATTATTTTATTTTAGATTTTAAGAGAATTAAAATAGCTATAGTGAAATGTCCTTCCTATGTACTATATTCCACCAAAGTAATACCTAAAGTATTTTATTTAGTCATTTATTCATTTATTTTTTACCCTAAAGTATTTTTGGATCTTCTACCTTCCACTGAATAATATTTTGTGGGATTTTTCTTTTTTATTTGTTGTTTTGTAACCAAACTTCATTGAGGTGTAATTCCCATGTAATATGATACATGCAGGTTACAGTTCAATAAGTTTTGCCAAGTTTATATACTTATGTAACCACCACACTAATAAGATACAAAGCACTTTGATGAGCCCCGCCCCCTACATTTGCTCATTCTCCCAACACTTGCTCCAGGGTGCACTGATCTGATTTCTAACACTCTAAATTAATTTTGTCAACATGGGAAGTTCATTTAAATGAAATAATACAATATCTACACATCCAGTGTGTTTCTTTTATTTTCTGGTTTGAGTTCTTTTGCCAGTATAATAATCATAAGATTTATTCACCTTGTTGGGTGGTTCAGTAATCTGTTTCTTTTTCTCGTTGAGTAGAATTCCAATTTATAAATAAACTCATTTTCTGGCATTCTGTTTATAAATATTTGTTTTTATCCTCCAATTTTTAGTTCTTATGAGTAAATCTGCTATAAATAATAGCCTACAAGTCTTTGTGTGGGCATGTTTTCATTTTCTTGGGTAAATACCTAAAGATGGAAAGCTAACATATCATATGGCTCCACTGTTACCTTCATTAGAGCTGTCACTGTTCTCCAAAATGGTTGTACCATTTTATACTCTAACTAGCCATTTTATTTGCTCTACATTCTTGCCAACAATTAGGGCTGTCCATCTTTGAAAATTTTTTCCATTGTAGTTTGTGTGCAGTGTGGTCTGAATGTTTTTTGACTCTTTCCATTGTTATACTATACATTCAAATAATCCCTCTTCTCCTTTAATTGATTCACCTATTTGTTTCTAAGACAGAATATAAATAAGAGGAAGAGTAAGTGTAAAAATTTTGGGTGAGTAAAAATTTTCCTAAGTGGTAAAGTGAGGACCAATCTAGAAAATAAAATTTCCTAATATATTGCCCCTTCTGTAATTTAGTTATGACATGCTACTGTGGAAAGAGCACAGGACTTAGATTTCTTGAGTTCAGTCAGGTCCTGCCTTTGCCACTCACTAACTGTAGAACCTTGGGGAAGTCATGTGACTTCCACAAGGGTTTGTTTCCTCTTCTACAAAATGGGCATATCTGTTGTCTTCATCTCAGAGCCCTGTTGTGAGGATTAGATGAGATTAACGGACCAACAGAAGGATTTATTATAAGGTCTTCGAGTAAACGTAAGCTCTTGGAAGCTTTCCAAAGAAGATGAGGACACTCTCTTCTGGTGCATCAGACATTAGAGATGGAATACACTGTAGTCTTAATGACATTGTAGAGAAGCAGGCTGGGTTCTGGAGTTCGAAAACTCAGGTCTGAATCTGCCTAGTTGCACAATCATCAAATAAAATTTTTATGGACCTCTGTTACCTTATTAATAAGATAAATATAGTTTAGTTATAGGATTTAATGTGATATATACAAGGTCTGTCTGGAAAAGCCCAGACATTGTTAACATTACGAGAACAGTTTGTGCTATGTTGATGTAACCTGCAGCCAAGGAGAGTGGACTGGAATGTGCATGTATGAATAATGATGACTTCACTATACCAGTCAGTGGGGGTGGTAGACACTGTTGAATGAACATGCGTACTGTGTGGCTGTTGTATTCAAAATGACTGAGCAAATAGAGCAATGAATCTGCATCAAATTTTTAGTTAATCTTGAGAATCCCTCTGCAGAAACTACTCAGCTGATTCAGAAGCTCACTGCTATGGGCAACTGGTGATTAGCAGCTTCATCACAACAACATGCCCACTCATGCACCATATCCTGTGCAGAGTTTTTTTGGCAAAATATCAAATCACCAAGGTAACTCCATCCTACCATCACCGAGATTTGGCACCCGGCGACTTCTGGCTTTCCCAAACACCAAAATCACCTTTGAAAGGGAAGAGATTTCAGACTGTTGCTGAGATTCAGGAAAATACAATGGGGCAGCTGATGACAACTATAAGAACTGCGTGAGGTCTCAAGGCACCTACTTTGAAGGGGACCGAAGTATCATTGTCTTATGTACAATGCTTCTTGTATCTGATAGCTTCTTCAATAAATGTCTCTATTTTTCATGTAACATGGCTGGATACCTTCTGGACAGACCTCATACAAAGGGCTAGTAAAATGTGCAGCAGGTAATGGACACTCAATAATTGACAGTTGTTGATGTAGTCATTGATTTTTTTTAATGCACATTTTCAAATTAACTAGACAGGACAGTCAAAACCTAACTACAGCATTTGATAAACTCTAAATGCTGGCCATATTCTGATCTCTTTTATGAAGAAAGAAACCTTTAAAGAGGTTTCTTTGGCAAAATTATTCAGATCTTTGTGTCGTATATGTTAAGTAAAGCCAACTCCATATGAAGGCTCAGAAAGATCATCTGCAGGCTGGTTGCACATGAGGTAGACGCACTCCCCTTGAGGTGGCTCAGTTCAGGACTCCACCCAAGAGGGTCGTTGTACACTGGATGGCATCAACCAAAACCTACTGAGATAGTTTATTCTTGGGTCGTTTAAATACTAGGTGCATGAGCTCTTGCTGTGCCTGAGCCAACACTCCAATCTCCTGTTGGGCCTATTATACATCTCTTTCTCAGATTTCAAGGATACCAACTGACAGTCTAGTTGAGAACATTAGTGTTCCTCCTCACATTCTAATGTACATTCTGATAACCCTGATGCCCTTAGTGTTTCTTTGCTTAACTTATACCTTTACCTTCATTGCTAAAATCTGTAATAAGGTGCTGAAGTGTTATTTGCTGTGTTTGAATTACCTTCCTACTGGTGATCTTCACAGGCAATATTTTTAAAAACTGACATTTTTGTGAATAGTGACATTTCACTTAATTCTTACATTTTCTTACCTGTTTGCATGTCGAAGAACATCAAATACATGGGTTAGCGTCGTGTCATTCTGAAATGCATTTGGAAAACTAGAGAGAAGCTGCCATATAGCTGTCTGCTCTTGCACTTTGGAGAAGAAGGACAGCGCCTTGACTATATCCTGAAATACTGCCTTCTGGTTGTTGGGGTCCCTTGAAATCTTAAAAAGTAAAACCACAAACAGGACAAAATGAGACTTCAACATTTGTCCTCACATGGCTCATTTTCTTCAACGGCATTAAACATCTGGAGTTTCACATTAGCGATTCTTTTAGATTTTCAATCTGTTTAAAATCATCTTTCACTTGAAAAGACAATAACTATTTTTTGTTCTTAAATATAATTACATTTTTCCATATACCTACAGAAATTGGCACATTTATAGTTAAACAGAAGTATATTTGAAATTGTATTTTTGGAAATGAATTTCTTAAACAGCTTCTGAGTAGTATTTTAGTTTTTTCTAGGACCTGGTTTATGAGCCACAAACATATCTTCCCTCTATTCATTAGTAGATCTTATATTATTTATTATTTGGGTGGAGAACCCTTAAAACTTTATATCTGCATATTCATATATATAGTATATATACATATATATGAAAATGTTTACTTTATAACAGATACTCAATGGAATAAAATATTCCTATTGTTGTTTTGCAATATCAGGACCCTTAGTTATAATAAATATAGTGAGTGAACCTATGTAACAGTCAGTCACATCTTGTACTATAAGCACACAGATAAACAAAACCATGGCATTTGCTCTTACTCTGGATGGTAGGAACCAGCTAGTACTTTCAGAAGTAAAGTATTTTCTTCTACTCAAAGCAATTTTCTTAACACGCTTATTCATACCAGTCAAGTCAGGCCTCTCTGTCTTAATTCAAGGTCTTTTATGCTGAGAATATGTTTGAACTATGAATTCTTTTTAAATTTGTTTTGTTCTGTTTTTGTCTTGTCTTCAAAATGGATGCTCATATTAGATTTATGTAAATCACAATCCAGTAAATCATTCCTCAAATAATGGAATTTATGTTGTTTTTAACTTTTTACTATTGTTCTTTTTTTCACTTAACATTTGATCTTGGAGATCTTCCAATGTCAGTACATATGGTTTTACCTCATTTATTTTAACAGCTGTAGTATTCCATAGGTTAGATGTAAATATTTCCTAGTAACAGAAAATTAATTTCCAGTTTTCAGTACCATTCATTCATTCCACAAATGTTTGATGAGCATCTACTATGTTACAGGAACTGATGTAGCCACTACCAATACAGGAGCAAATGACAAAGTTCCTACTCTCATGAAGCTTGAGTCATTCTAGTTGGGAGAGACATACCTCACTGAATGTCTTTGTACACATATTTTTTTTTGCACATATGTTTCTCTAGGATAGATTTCTAGTGGTGATGTTGCTGAACCAAAGAAAAATTATGCAGATTTAGCATTTTGATAAATATTTCTAAATTCCCTCTAAAATAACAGTACATTTTATACTCCCATCACCATCTATCAGAGGACATACTTTCTCACAATCTAGTCATTGCTGAATAGTAACAACTCTTTTTAGTCTGAGAAAAGTAACATCTAATTGTTCCTGATTATCAATGAGTCTTATCGTGTTCTATACATTTATTGGTCATTTGTATTTTTCTATGAATTTTCTGCTCAGATCCTTGCTAATTTCTACTGAGCTACTTGTTTATTTCTTTTTATGAGAATTTTAAAAAATATATTGTACATTATGTATGTGGTGTTTTCTCTCTCTCTGCCTGTCATCCTTGTATTGAATTTAATTTCTGTTCTCTCCAGAGACTTTAACCTCAAGACCATGACTGATTAATAATTTCCTCCTTTCTATTTTGTTGAAAGTTTGACATGCTGGCAATTTCCCCTGCAGTCATGCCCTCTTAAAAAAAATTAAATCTTTTTAAACATTTTTCCATTACAGTTGACAAACAATATTATATTAATTTAAACATCCCAGTGATTAAATGTTATATAACTTACTAAGTGATCATCCCAATATGTTTTGTACCCATCTGACACCATACATAGCTATTAGAATATTATTAACTATGCTGTACTTTATATCCCCATGACTACTCTGTAATATCAATTTATACTTCTTAATCCCTTCATTTTTTCTCACCAATTTCCCCAACCCTCTTCCCATCTGGCAACTGTCAAAATGTTCTCTGTATCTATGAGCCTCTTTCCATTCTGCTTGTTTGTTTATTTTGTTATTTAGAGTCAATTGTTGGCAGATGTGTTTTATTGTCATTTTATTATTCATACTTTTGATCTGCTTTTTTTCTTTTTGAAAGACTCATTAACATTTCATGTAATACTAGTTTGGTGGTGATGTACTCCTTTAGCTATTTCTTGTCTGAGAAGCTCTTTATACATGCTTTGATTCTAAATGATAGCTTTGCTGGAGAGAGTAATCTTGGTTGTAGGTCCTTGCTTTACATCACTTTGTATATTTCTTGTCAATCCCTTCTGGCTTCCAAAGTTTCTGTTGAGAAATCTGTTGACATTCTTTTGGAAGCTCCCTTGTAGGTAACTGCTTTTCTCTCTCAGATTTTCAAATTCTCTCTTTGTCTTTTACCTTTTGCATTTTAATTATTATTTGTCCTGGTATGGGCCTTTTAGGGTTCATCTTGTTTGGAACTCACTGTGCTTCCTGGACTTGCATATCTATTTCCTTCACCAGGTTACTGAGGTTTTCTTTAATTATTTTTCAAATAGGTTTTTGGTTTCTTGCTCCCTCTCTCCCACTTCTGGCTCCCCTGATGCAAGTGCTGGTAGGCTTGAAGTTGTCCCAGAGGCTCCTTTCATAATCCTCATTTTTAAAGTTCATTTTTCATTTTGCTATTCCGATTGGGTATTTTTTGCTTCCTTATATTCCAAATTGCTTATTTGATTATTGGCTTCATCTAATCTACTGTTGATTCCCTATAAATTATCTTTTGTTTCAGTTAGTGTATACTTCATTGTCTTTATTTATACTGTTGATGTTCTCACTAAATTCACTGAGCACCTTATAACCAGTACTTTAAACTCTGCATCTAATGCATTGCTTGTCTCCATTTCATTTAGTTCTTTCTCTGGAGTTTTGTTCTGTTCTTTCATTTGGGATATGTTTCTTTGTCTCCCCATTTTGGCAGCCTCCATGTGTTTGTTTCTCTGTGGTAGGGAGACCCTCTATATCTCCTGGGATTGGTAAAGTGAACTAATGTAATAGGTGTCCTGTACGGCCTTGTGGCACAGTCTGCCCTTTCACCCAAATCCCAGGAGACATAGAGGGATGTCTCTGGGCACTCCAGCTGCGCCTCCTAGTGTGGGCTATGTGCACTCTCCTTGAACAATGTATTCTTAACCACTCTTGTACTCTATACAACTGCTGAGTTTCTTAAGAAAGGATTGTAAGTGCCCAAAATGAATTGGGATTATTGTAACAGTGTCTCTAACTGGGTTCTTTTGGAAAACTCAGATTACTGAAGGGTAATTTAAACATTCTGTACTTAATAAATATTACTTATCATAAAATTCAAGGAATTAAGGGGAAAATATTAGAAGTGGACATATATCATTTATTCCTATTTATAAAATTTCAAGACAATTCTGTATGTTTTTGTAATACTTCATCTTTTGTGGGGTTGTGTTAAATGTAGATCAATGTTTTATTTTCACATTGTAGTTTAAGACTAGCTTATAAAAATGGTCATTAGCACTCTATAAAATAAAGTTTTTGGTTCTAGTGTATATTCTGGAAAGAGAAACATATTGTTTCACCAAAAATAAACTTTTCAAATTAGATTCAGTATTAGTGAGAAAAATTAAAGACATTACCCTTTATTCTAACTTCTGAGATTTGCATGGAGTTAATAGTTTCTTTATTAAATTTACATTACATCTTGAGTATTCTCACTTAAATATCTCAGGGAAAACCATCAATCTGCATTCATATTTAACAAAGCCATATTTCATTTACTTTTACCATACATCTACCTTAGCCAAAATGCAATACTTTGGGTTCTACATCAAAATCATTTCAATTTTATACATTAAAATGGAAAGCAAACACCCCTTAGAGTTTGACACTGTGAGTAATCCACACTCAAAGTCAGCAAATATTCCAGGCAGCATTTCGCAGTCCTTGTGAGCTACTGACCTGCTCTTTGACTCAGGTTGAGTTGCATTGCGTATACAAGAGTAAAAACAATACAGTTTCTTCTATTGTGTATGGGATCTAATCATATTAAGATATTTACACTCACCTGAGAGAATTCATTTGTTAGTTCTTGGAGAGACGACTCCAAAACAGTCATGTTGGACATGCAAAATATGTTTAAAACATTTTTCCCTAAAGTGGTCCAAGAGAAGGTGTTATCAGCAATATATCCTGGGTAGGTTTCACAGAGTTCTTTTCGTATATCTTCTGAAGTTGAATTTTGCTTCAATAGCTAAAAATGTATGTGAGAAGAGGAGAATAATTTTGTTAGTAAATATAGATATTGAAGTATTCTAGTCTTTAAGGAAACTGACCTATCTTCACAATAGTCATTTTAAGGTCCTGCTTTATAGCAAAATAACACTTAAAGACACTGGGTTTACCCATGAAGAGTCATCAAATGTGTGAATTTGTTTAACTGAACTCATTTCCTGTCTCTGACCAGAGAACCTAAATGTATCAGATCTTCTCCGGAAAAAAATCTTCAGGCTTAAAAAGTTTAGTGTTTCCTGGGCATTTAGCAGCAGAGACTCGGGTGTTCTAACTCTTTGTGACACTTTATAGAAAATTGATCTTTGGAAGGCTTCCAAACAGTAACAGCTTCAGACTCTATTCTCAAGACCAACAGATTATTTGAGAAGTGGAAAAACATGGGTTATGTTTCATTTGTAAAGCAATTACTTTATTTAAGAATTATGCTTGTGAAGAAAAAAGGAAAACAGTAACAGCTATATATGTTCATATATATGAAAATATATAAAAGTAAATAATTACCAAAAGCAATAATTGGAAAGCACTTACATTATGGAATCACTATAAGTTCCCCATATATTTCACACTACAGATCAGTCACAGATGCGGCAATATTTTCAGCTATAATATTGATCACATTCACTATTATGAACTTTAGATGTTTACAGAGCCAGTGGTATTTAGTTGTAATATTTAATGGGTCCTTCCTAATAATTAATCCTTATAAACCTGTGAAGTAATGGCCAACTAACTTTATTCTCCCCTTAAGTTTACATCACAAAATCTATGCTCTGCCTTCCAGTGACTTAACTTCTAAATGTAATGGAACAAAACAGTATCCACTAATTCTAAGGTGTAAGTGCCAGGTCTTCTAGCCATTCATCCATATTTACTTCCTAACATTGCACATAAACTCACCCCAAAATGATTTCTCTACTCGTTCTTGCAAGGGTTGCAGAAAGCAGTAAGGAAAAAGAGAGGAATCAGAGATTGCTGACAAGGGCATCGATATGTCACCCTAATTTTTACATCCCTTCACTGCTCCAACTACTCTAAAAATATGTATCTATACATAGAAAATTCATTTTTGACTTATCTCCACTTGGATATATGACTCTGTGCTGCCTCACAAAATTCTGAAATTGTATTCCATGTGAGAAAGAGAACTTGGGAGTTTTAACACAATGAAGTAGTATCTTTGAGAATAATATTTCTTTTCTAGATATTAAAGAATTTAACTGAACCAGTGCAAGACTGGTTACTTATAGGAACCAACATACAAGAAATAGAATGAAATAAAATAACTTTCCCTAGTTTACACACCAGCCTGTTTGCAGTGGAGAGGCTTTACATTGGAATTAACAGAGCATATCAGAGGCTTCTTATGCCAGACAGGGCACTTTAGGTATCTCAACTATTCTTTATTATTGAAACTAGACGTTTAACATTGAGACGAGGCTGAATGGGAAAGTCTTGCATTTCAACCAGCACAGACAGAATTGGTTTGATTGGTATGGGGCCTTTTCCTGGCATTTATTTTTGTGTTGTTCTTTGGCTTATTTACATAAACCGGTTTATTGGGATGCCTTAATTATACAGAGTGTTCAGGGTAACTAACAGAGGCATACTAAGCAGCAGTAGTTATAGTCACTGGAATATGAATCCAAGTCAGAGATATGTCCTCAGGATTCAGATGGAACAAATGTATACTACGTAAGACATAGATGTATTTAAAGTGCTTGTGTGTGTGTGTGTATGAGAGAGAGAGAGAGAGAGAGAGAGAGAGAGAGAGAGAGAGAGAGAGAGAGAGATGTCTATAGCAAAATGTTGAAAGTGACCTCTTCATAATTTCTGAAGAACACATAAAGCAGGACTTGAATGGCAGGACCCAGACAAATAACTTGCATGAATGAATCTAAGATCTCTATTCACACACACAGCTCACGGGCTGACAGTTTACACCTTTGACAGAAATTATGTGTATTATCTTGCAATCTGGAATTAAGGTAAATGACTAGCAAATAAGAGGGAAATCCATACATAAGCTCTCTAAATTCTGCTAAGGAAAAGGATTTCACTACTTTAGAGAGATATTTTTTCCATTGTTGAAATTTTTCCAAAGGCATTATCAGTATGAACAGGGCAGCAAGCTTGATGAGTGTTACAGATTCATTTGCTTTCATATAGCTTTTTTCTTTCCTGCTTACGAAAATAAAAAAGATTACATGTAACACTGCCTTATTTCTTAAGGAAAATCTTAAGTTTGATTAAGGGACTTAACAGGGAAGTAAATAAATATCCAAGACCTGAAGGAACTGTTTTTTATTTTCAGTTCATTACAAAATGGAGTGAAATTACCTTTTCCAAATCAAGGATCCTGGCAAGGACTTCACTACCATTAAAAGTACCTGTTCCAGTACTTTCCAAATCAGAACTTGAACTGGGAAATACTGTGGCTGTAGTAGGAAGAAAGAATGAATAGGTTAGCTGTTAAACACATGCACACAAACAAGCAGGTTCACATAAGAATGCATACATATCACTGTGCCCTTGTGCACCCCACAACGAGAATGTGCTCAATATATGCATCGGCCATGAAAGTTTCATATGGCAAAATGGTACCTTCCATAATGTTTATTTTTTCCCCACATAAAATTGTGGTGGTTTTGGTCTGCTCTTGGTTGTTTTTCAGTTATTTCAGATGTGATTTGCTTTCATTCCAGTTCATGTCATTAAACTTCATCACCACTATCCCTGCATAGTAAACCAAAATTTCTGTGCAGGCCGAGGGGATGAGAGGTGCCTCCACCAGCCCCACAGGCCCAGCACACCCAACATCTGTTCAGAGGATCTGCCAATGCACATCTGGTGGTAATAGTTTCATCTTTAATTGTTCAATTGGGAGGCTGAAATCTGCTTAGGATCATGCATTCTCTCCTCCCCAAAGTGGTTTCTGAATGATATTTCAGGTCATGTAAATGGGATAAAGCAATCAGTCCAGACTACAGTACATTCCACTTAAGTAAATCCCGAAGTGACCTCATACTATATGGAATGTGGTAGACAGGTCTGGGTTAGGAACATTAGGTGGAAGAGTATGTTCATATCTATAGCACGAAGTTCATTAAGCCAGACTGTTAAATATTATAAATTTTGGATAGAAATACTTTGCTATTCTCACAGCAAAGAATCTTAGTATCAAAAGAAAGATACATTGACCCATCATCATTAGGGTCTATGCCTTATTATGGTCCTCATGGGGAAGAAGACTTTACCAACTGTGGTGAACACATAATACAATATACAGATGTACTATGGAATTGCACAATTGAAATTTATATAGTATTATTAACCCATGTCACCCTGATAAATTTTTTAACTACCAACTGATTTCTCTAGACAAAGGCAACAGATTTGTGAGATGGTTGGCCAAGGTGAGAAACATAATATGTGGCTTCTGAGCAAAGCAAAGCTTACTGGACCACAGCACTATGCTTTTATTTCTACTGTGCTTTGGCCTATTCAGCCAAACAGATCATTCATAGCAGCTCAACTCCTCAGAACCACTCACTACCATATTCCTACCACATTAACACATGATTTTTCTCATTTGGTCTGTGTCTTGTATTAGAATGTTATTTAATGTCATAAAATCTTAAATATCTTATGGTATTCTTTTTTTCCCAAGTACAATCACATTCCTACATATGGGAGTTTTTGTTTTCTTCCTTAATATGTCCCCAAGACTTAACACCATGGGGACTCAATAGCAGGTACCCAATAAATATCATAAAATGTAGGTAAAACCATCCTACTGTTTTAAGAATTCTCAATTTGTGGCTTCTACTGAGTGTTTCTCAGGACCATCTGCATCAGAATCACTTGGTGTAAAGTTCAGAAATCTCAGCCTCTGGGCCTTCTGAACACTACTTTATGGGCCATGGGCCTGCTGTGAATGAAGGAAGAACACAATCACACAGAACCACTGTGATTCTGAGTGCTGCATTGGAGGAGTAAGGCTCAAATTGAAAGAGTCCCAGCCTGGCCATTGTTGTAGGACCAGATCTGCTGGATGACTGTAGTCTCCACACTCAACCTCGTTAGGCCCCTATTCCTCATCTGTAAGATGGAAAGTTTACACGAATGCCTGTGATTCCACCCAATAATTTTGATTTCTGAGCTTTCTTACCATCCCAGAATCATTGCACAAACAACTACAGAGTCCTTAGCCAATTCTGGCAAAGTGTGCAATTCTCAACATCACATTAGTACCAACTAGGCTTTTGCTCCCAGAGAGTATTTCACTAAGAATTTAATTTGCAGTTGTTCTTGAGCATTTTGCATAATTGCACCTCCCCACTTAGGCAACCATAGTAAACATTTAGATCTTGTAAGAATACTCTAGGAATTCCATCTTTGCTGAAAAGCTGAAAGTATAAACCATTTAAAATAGCAGACCTTTACTGGCTGTTCCAAAGACCTGTTCTGAACTTGGCGAAAGAGGCTAACTTACCTGGTGATGCATGTCTTCTTTCTGGAGCTTTGGTGCTCTGGAGTGATAAATTGCCGTCCTTCTGCAGGTTGGATGACTTCCTCAGAATTGCACTAAAGAAAAAAAACAAGAACTCTATAACTTTGCCCACATTAAGTTCAGTTAGTTATAGCAATGTGTTATGTGGCACATTCTGGGGCTCTTGGAAAACTTTCAAATTTTTCATCTACTTTCCAGGATTTTAATGGAAGTGCTCACCTAACTGTACACCAATAAAGGGATAAGATATCCTACAAACTAAATCTTACTCAGAGAAAATGACTTAGATGAGGTTTAAAATAGTTGTTTTTACTTAATCTTGTAAAAAAATAAATTATTCTTAAGGCATTGGAGCTAAATGTCAAAAGCATTTATGATACATATTTTTTCTTTCAAAAAGATGATGGATTTTAATTAGATAAGAGTCCAAGGGTGCTTCAGGGTTGGAAACAAAAGTCTGTTTATTTGTCAACTTTAAAAGAAAAATAAATTTTGTATATTAAATTTTGATGGAATTTTGAAGACTGTCAGAGATAAATGCTTGTAAGACAGTTAAGGAAGAAGGAAAAGAACGCACATTTATTGAGTATTTAATCTATTCCAGGCACTATGGTTTGTGTCATTACAGGAGGCACCAGCATGTTAAAAGGAATAACAGCTCTGGCTGGCATAGCTCAGTGGATTGAGCTTGGGCTGCAAACCAGGCATTGCAGGTTCGATTCCCAGTCAGGGCACATGCCTAGGTTGCAGGCCATGGCCCCCAGCAACCACACATTGATGTTTCTCTCTCTTTCTCTCTCCCTTCCCTCTCTAAAAATAAATAAATAAGATCTTTAAAAATATATTTTAAAAGAAGGAATAACAATATAGGCTGATTTTAATGGCACTGAATATATCAGCACAATAATAATAACATTGTGCTGTTAGGAATCCTTGTACATGATCACACCAGCTTTGGGAAGAAAATATTTGTGGCCATCCCCACAATTTAGAAACCCTCTTTTTAAAAAATGGACCTCCTCCTTAGTTGATTATTATAAAATGAGGATGTCATATTTCCTTGAAAACTCAATATACCTAAAGGAACTGCCTGAAATAGATGTATATATATCTCAAGAGTAAAATCACTCAGGATACCTGGACATGAATATTTTTCACACGTCCTAAAAGTTGGTGAATTTTCTGTTGTTCTTACATGAAGATGATATAAAAAGATAACAGTGGAAAAGCAAGAAGTTCTACTTAATACTGTGGTTCAATTTGACTTCCTTTTTAGTAATGAACTATAGAAATGATCCCTGAAAGTATAGTCTTTTGACTTACTTTTTAGAAACAAGATCTGAATCTTGGTTCTAGGGTACTGTGTGATTTGTAATTGGAAAGAAAAAAAAACCTGTGTTTTTTCTCAGCGTGTCCTTTTACTGTACATGATAAGAAGAGGTGATATTTGTTTTCATTCCCTAGTGTTTTTCAATATTCTCTTTAAAATGTGCAGGTTGCATCAAAAGTTCTACATTCTTAATGTATATCTGAATTATTCATGACCATGACTGTATTTCCCTAAATCTTTTCGCATTCCTCATGCTGACTATTTGGATGGGAAGCTTTCAGATAAAAATAAGAACTGACCTGAACCCTTTCCCTTCACTCATACAGAAGTTTTAGAAAACTTGAAAAAGTCAGGTTTATTTTTCTTTTTATCAACTTTTTCTTTTACTTCAGCTTGAACCACTATAAGGAAGACTATTGAATATCAACAATTTTTGAAAATATACGGAAACACTGCCTTCATAAAAATTTTAAGGATTAGGGACAGCAACAAAAACCAAAGGGAGAATGACAAAGATCAAAACGAATGAAAAAAGAGCAAGAGCCAAAGAAGACTGAATAATAAATGGGAGGGGGGAGAAGAGACGAGGCAACGGGAAACTAAGAAGGTGTGGGTTTGGAGAAGCAAAAGCTGCATGCACTCTGCAAAGGACACCTTTCCCACCTTCCCTCAGTCAGCTGACAGCCCTGAAACTACACCTGTTCTTGAAACACCGAAGGAAAACAAGCTCATGCCTTCCCAGGAGGCCGCTGGCTCAGCAGTTCTGAATTTGCTCAACAGTAAAATGGCTAGTCACCGGGTAAGGGGGCCTCTTTACTAACAGGACCTGTCCTTGATCAGGAAGTGTCCAGGATTCCATGGTCACCAGTGAATGACTTGCATATAACGGAAGTGAGGAGGTGGCCTGTCACCTTTTGTGTGGCCTTGGCTCTTCCTGTTTGGGGGTGAGAGCTCAGGATATCGTGTGTGCTTTAATGTCTGTCTGTCTGCCTGCAAGTTGTTTTCAGTTTTATTTTGCATTTACAGCATGAGCTATGATGGTGTGTGTCCACTGCCACTGCACACACACACACACACACCCTCACACACACACATAAAACTAGTTTCTAAACTTTTAAAATGGAAACCATAAAATCAATGTAAAATGGAAGATAGTGTGGGTAAAAAGGTAAATTAAAGCTGCAAGTTGAAATACAGCTACTTCCCCCAAGCAAATGTAATTAATTCCATTAACTCTCCATTAAATTACAAGAGGAAGGCAGAAAGATAGTCTTACTGAGTTAATAATGGTTATCTCTGAACTTTGTGATTAGCATGACAATGCTTACAGACAGCGCACTATACATTTCAAATGAGAGGAGAGAAACAGTACCTTTTTTATTTGACACAATTAAGAACTTTTGTATATGTATTTTATACCACTTTGTTTGCCTGCCTGTTCCTACCACCTTTCCGTTTTAGGCTGTGACATTTTTTTTGGAAGTAGGCACCAAGTCTCACCCATCTTTTTATTCCAAACACCTAGCGCAGCACTGGACCACAAGATCAGATGGCTGATTAGATAAAAAGCGACAGTACTGCTGAGGGGTAGCAGAATATCTTTGGAATCCCAGCTCTGCCTCTTCCTAAAACATCTCAGTCATTGCCTCCTTCATCTGCAAATTAGGAATGACACAGCTACCTTGCATGGTTGTTGTGAATACTCTATGAGATGTGCTTATCAGGGGCCTGACTGGGCCCTGTCAGAAGCACTCACCAAAATATTAGCTGTCAAAGCACCCACAAAAGGAGATGATGCACAGACACAGCCTCACCCATCAGTAAGGAGCTGAAGTCCCATGCTTGTGCATCTATGCTCCATATATAATCCCTCTAGAACACTAGAACCATCAACATTTCTGGACAGCAACCAGATGCACCCCTATTACTCACAGACCTGGAACTTGCAAGCATTGGCTTGTGAGACAGGATGAGGCAAAGGACCTCACTCAGGGTTTTGTAACACCTTTTTAATTTTAGTATTTAATTTCTTTATCAGTCTACTTCTTCAGCTTTACAGTTCTTCAGAAAACCCTACAATGTGTGTGTTGGCAGATGTTAGGGTGTTTAGCACATGACAAGTATTAGATACTAGGTGATAAAAACTATTACTTGAAAGAATTGATAGCTATGGAAGCATCTTTTCTACATAGCCTGGTCTGCCTTCCATTGCTGTATATCTGGTTCTGCAAAGGTCCTTGAAAGAGGAAAAATCCCAGGGGTGACACTTCAGACTCTAATGTGTAATCTTACATTGTATCCACCACATTCATTCATTAACTCACCAACAAGTATTAAGTTCCCACCATATATAATACATGTGCAAGTCAAATAAGAAAACAAGGAATTACACATTAACTGTATTAGCTAAGTAAAAACATGCACGGGAACAATGGGAACGCATCACAGGGGCTGCTAAATCAGAGTTATCATCTGTGCTTCTTATAGAGCAAGATTCTACAATCCTAACTTTAATTTAAACCTCTTGCTACCTTAAATGTTTTCCTTTACCTTTTCACTAGGCCAGTGGATATCAACTGTGGACACTTCCTTCCCTTAGCTCCAGGGGACATTTGGCAAAGCCTAGGGACATATTTTTTATTGTCACAACTGGAAGGGGCTGGGTTTATTGGCATTTAGTGGTAGAGTCAGAGGCTAAGGATGCCGCTTAACATCTGCAATGTTTAGCACACACACAAAAAGAATTATCTGTTCACAAGTAGCAATAATGCTGAGGTCCAGAAACCTTCATCTAGGCTATGACAGATGTGGATTTATTCTATGACGACTCACCCTTACATCTCCTTCCTAAAATCAACTCAGGAGACATACAAGTCCCATTCAGGAACCCTGAATAGTTCTAAGGAAATCTCAGAGAAGCTATCCCAGGCTGAATACCTCTTAGAGGTATTTTAGAACATTATGCAAAACTTAGATGTCCCTGAATCCAGCATATAAGCTAATGTGAGTCCAGAAAATTCAACCTTCTAGATGATGCAAGAATGTAGAAGACCGTTTTGCATTGCGTGGGCCCAGCTCCCACTCGGAGACACACAGAACCCACACTCACAGATAGATTCTCCTGTGGGGAATCAGGCCTGCAATGTGCCTAGGCTACTTTGAATCTTACTCTTACTAAAAAACTCCCTCACCCTGAATTGAGGACATTTACTGAAAAGTAACTTCCTAAAATCCATGCTAAACCTTCCAAGGATGAGTGTAACCAGTTCAACTACTTTTGCCTTTTCATTTGCAAATATCCCTTTTCTGTGATGTGATTAGCAGCAGTGGCTCCTTGGTTTTCTGTAAAAGGTGACCACCTAAAGTGAACCTGTACATAGTAAATGAGGACCATCATGTAATGTGCGGAGAAACCCAATAAAGGCTGTTCACGGCAAGGGCCAAGGCTTTTGCTCCCCTTGAGAGAAAAGCCGTGCTGTTCCTTTTCCTCTGCCAGACTCAGTAGTCCATGTGAATGTCTCATTTCATCCATAATGACATGGACACTGAGGGCCGGTGTCTGCATCACAAGAAAACCTGAATCAAATCTCCAAGGGGCCCACAGCACCATTTAACTACTTTTACTGGAACAACCACATGAAGAATAGCAAGGAGATAGCTCAGGGCCTCTCCTTTAAGATGCTAAAGAAGTAGATTCTGCCTCAGTGGTACTCAAAGGGTTCTATCTTGCAATGGAAGTCAATAAAAGAAAACTCTTGGATTCAAAATGTGAAATTTAAGAGATCGGAAGGGAAAACAGGCCCAGGGTAGATTTTACTGCTTCTCAGACATGTCAACCAACAGTTACATTGGGGAAATGTCACATTTCTATAAATTCTATATCATCTTATGACTTTTCCTGGGTGTCTTTGTATTTCCTGCGGGTGGAAAGACTACCTGTGTAGGTGGTACCCATGTGTGCTGTGCACATTCTGTCTGTCTATAAAAGGAATACCTGCCAGAAAGGACACATATGGCAAATCCTGGAAAGAAAATCCTGATATTCATTTTTTTTCCCCAAGGATTAGTTAACTCTTTATTTATTTTTCCCCTTTTCCCCATAATTAGAATTATATGAATATCTAGTGACACTTAAAAAAAAAAGATGCGGGATGCGCTCTAGACCCACTTTGATCTCATGAGTGTCCAGGTGACATTCATCATTGACCTGTCACTACAAAGGATGAACCCACGGATGCTGTAATGGCACTGGGATCCCATCAGTGATTGACATGACTGTACTTCCTGCCTGCCACCAAGTCATTTACAGAAAAATTTGATTTGTTTTTTCATTATTTTCTTGTATTTCACCCTGACTTTATTTCTTCAGGGTCATCCATGCTTCAATATAATCCTGCCTGCCCACTTAACAATCAACAACTAACATAAATTAAGATGTTAACATTTAGAAAATACCTTTGTATGTTCCTTTGTCTTAAGATATTTGATATTAGGGGAGACTTTGAATAAATATATGCATGGCGGTTAAGACATCCTTCCACTTTGTTTTTTGATCAATAACATTTTAACCTTTATTTTTACATGAAGACTCACTAAAATTCTTACTAAATGGTTATAAATTACTCTATCATTAATTCAGTCCAGGATTTCACCTATATATCCTACTGCATCTTTATAGTCAAATGAGGACACAAGTGTCTCCACTTTCTCTTATCTCACATTCCCAATAATATCTTCAGGTCAGTTTCTAAACACATATTTTTAAATACTAAACAAAAGCCTTGGCAGTTTAAAGTTACCCCTGAATAAAATCTGATTAGCTATATTTCAAGTTCTCCAGGAGAACTTTCGATAGGAACGGAGATCTGAATTTGGAAACCACGGGTCATGGATGAGTGTTGACACGACATTGATGGGGAGCCAATCCCCAGAAGCATTCCCCCTATAGGATCTGCGGGAATGCGGAACTGCTTCTCCGAATAATGACCCTGTGAGCTGGGGAGGACGATCTTTGCCACTCGCCAGCTGTGTGAGCAGTAGCACAGCCTGGTCTCCCACTGTTCTGAGGTGCTCTTGAAGGCAGGGCAGGGAGGAAGGACCACACCAGCAAGTCCTGTGATGTGGGCTCATCATCGCGCAAATGAGCAAGAAAACCACAAATGCGATCGTGTCTTTTTTCAGACAGCTAGTTAGAGTTGGTGCTGAGTAGAGTGTTAGATTTTATTTTTAAAGCCCCTCATCCTGAAGCTAATGCGTAGAGAAGTCTGAATTTAATAACAGAAGGAGAAGGCTAGTGCCAGTGCCAAAATACATCAAAGCACCCTGGGCAGCTGGCCAGCAGAGAGGGACTGCCGTGTGACTGTCCTGTCTTTCAGAGAGCATCCTATTACAATAAACACTGTGGGCCTCTTTGGAAGAGACCGAAGATGGAATTTTTAGCCTCACTTGCGAAACAGAAAGGAAGACCGTTTTGTCTCTTAATGAGGCTATGCTGCTGAATCTTTCTTCACCAAAGGGAAGCAGTTTAGTGGAACGGCTTACGCAATAACCACACTCAGTTTCACTGTATGCTATATAGAGCATAAGAGTTGATAGTATGGTGGGAAATATCATTAGTGCAATTTTATTATTGTACGTAATTTTCTAAATTAAGCTCCAATTACTTGGTAGTTTGGAGAAAATACTGAGTATATAGCTTGAGCGAGACAATCTATCTGGAGGATAGAATAAAAATTTAAAAAGCAGATATGGTCAGCTGTCTAGAGAATATAATCCACAGAGGGTAAAATAAACCTGGACTTTAATCAGAGTTGCAAAACTAACTCAATAGCCCATCTCAGGCAACTCTCATGAATTTGGTTCTCTATCACGTTACCTAGAAAAATAATCCTTTTGGAGGAGGCATATTCATATACTTCTTACATACTGCTAACTATTTCCCTCATGCTGAGTTCTTCATTAAAAAAAAAGTAAAGAAGAAGGCCCAGGCAGAGCTGTAATCTAGTTTACAAACGTGGACATTAATTTTCCCCATATCTTCTCTAATGCTTGGTTCATGAAATGTTCAAGTCACACCCCAGCTGATTACCCCAGCTGAAAGTTGGGTATGGAGGGTGCTAGCTTCCCCATCCTTCTGGCACTCTCCATTGCACTATCTCCTATGCTTGCTATTGATTTAATATTTTACCTCCCCTGCCAGAACATAGGTGTAGATCATGCCTAAGTTGCCACTCACATAGGGACACATAGACCATCTGTGACGTGAGCAGGTTGAATGACCAAGGATGCCATGTTGCCACCTTACCTCTATAGTGACTGCACAAGAGATCATAGGCTCTCATTAGCTTTTGGACTCCTTAAGAGAACTACAACTACTGCTAGTGGAGGTGACGCTTGTACAACATATGCCGAACAGGTTCATCTTGTAGACGATATGTCATCAGTTCTCTGCTTAAAACTTTCCAATGGCTTCTCTTCATACCCAAAATAAAATGCAAATCCTTTTGCTTTCTCTGCATGTTAGACTCTGCATGCCGTTCCCCCTGTGTTCCTCTCAACATATTCCCTACCACTTTCATCCTTCCTCTCTGCGTTGCAGCTCTATTAGCTGATTTTCTGTTCCCCTAAATGGTCGTGTTTGCCCCACCTCAGGGTCATCGGCTATCTATCTGCCTGGAACAATCTGTTCCAGATGTTCACACGCAGGTGCTGGTTTCTCCATGTCAGTCTTTACCTAAATGCCACCTTCCGTCACCACTCAATTAAATTCCCACCTTTCAACTTTTACCTCTTCACCTACATTATCTTCTTGCTATCACACGTACTATCAGTAATTATGCTGCTTATTTATTTGCTTGCTTATTATGTTTGCTTGTTTTTCCATTAGAGTAAAAGTGATAAATAGGCTGAGAATTTGTCTAATTCACCTGTGTTGCAGTGCCTACAGTGTATGTTTGGCACACAGAAACATCTTAGTCATTACTGCTTGTATAAATTAATAAGTCATTGAGTGAACATGAGAATGCTTTAAGCATCAAGTCTAAATAACTTACCAAAACAACAAAGCCAATTGAGTTAACAACCCAACAATTATGTGTGTCCCAAGTCATTTCCCATGACAGTTCTTGGCATGTTCATATTTTATGCTAAACAGCTTGTAGTTGCTCCGTCTTAAAGTGTCACCCATGTTATTTGATGGCCAAAATCATGATGAGGTGATTAAAGGAGAAATGAAGCAATACACCAAGAAATTTAAATTAAAATTTGGGAACCAAATATTTCTGATTATAGTCCAATATAAACTTTTCTTGAGAAGCACTTAAAAATACATCTCTGCCAAACTGATCTCACGGTCATCTCGGATTATAATATTGTTTACCATTACAGACAGGTGGGCTCCTGGGGTCTCTCTAGGTTTAGAATCCCAGGGTGAAAAATTGAGATTGTAAATAGTCTAGGTTCTCTCTTTTTATTCTTCAGCTGCCTCTCACACCATAAATTTAAACACATGTTGGCCTCACTTTTTACATTTTAATTATTTAATCTTGATTGTGTTTTTCCCGTTACCATGTAGCTCCCTTACACTCCACCCCTGATAGCCACCACACTCTTGGCCATGACCACGAGTCCTTTTTCCTTTTTGCTCAATCCTTCCACCCCCAACTCCCCTCATCAAGCCGTTATCTGCTCTCCATCTGTGAGTCTGCTCTAGACTTTTCATTACTTTTTTTGCATTTCTTGGTCTCTGTTATACAGGGAAATACCACACAGCAATATAAATATGTTATTCTTCCAGGAAATCACACCCCTGACATCACCCTACATCTTATGCTAATGATCAAGCCACAGGGTGACATGCCACTGACAACCTGAGGTGGGACAGAGAATCTTTGAGGGAAGTCAAAGAGGACTGCCTTGGGCACACAGTTTAAAAAGCAAAGTTTGGATAATTCATCCAAAGTAGATTGTGTTTGATCCCACATACACATGGTAATTCCAGCTAGTAACCACCTCATCCATTCATATTTACAGCATCACACTGGTAGACATGTAGAATTAAGTTACATATCTAACCTAGGATGGCTTTCTGGATACCTCATAAGGATATAAGGTCTGACCTCTTCAAACAACTGAACACACTTGGGAAGTGCCCCTACCTGTCTTTAAATAGTGCATCGTCAATGCCTTTCCTGCGGAGCAGATCCTGTGGGCCGTACGGCGTGTCTTTGCACTTAGAGTCTGTGTCGCAGAGGAGGGTTTGCAGGAATGGGAAGAAGCCGGTGCTAGGGAGGTTTCGAGGAGCAAGGTAGCCTGAAATGAAAAACAAACAAACAAACAATAATTACATCACTATGACGTTTGCCTGGGAAGAGAAAGAGAAGTAGTAACATTGTTTTGTGAAATTACCCTCTGCATTGTAACTGTTTGGGTCCCCTTTAATACCAGAAGTATTAAAAATGCCATGAATTCCTTTTGCTGGGATTTATTCTAAGGAAGTAGCTGCAAAAATGTTTTCTAGAGTGTCTTCAAAGCAAATTACCGTATATCTATATGATAGAAGACAATGCAATCAATAAAAATGTTGAATAATATAGAAACTGTTTATAATATATTGTTAATTAAAAATAGCAAGTTAGAAAAATGTATGACCAGAATAGTCCTAATCTTTTTAAAATGCATTAATATATGCATATACAAAATTCTTTAGAGATTTTTTTCCTCTAGGTAGTATATTTCATGTGATTTTTACTTTTAATTGACTATATATTAACTGTTTTTCCCACAATATATATATATCTTCCTTTATAATTAAAGTCATTATAAATGTAGCCAATCTTCCAGCAACCAAGAAATATTTTTGTTTTCAAAATTTAATATAATAGCAAAATTAATTATCCTATGCACACAGTATTTTTTCTATTTAAAAACCAATAATAATGGTGTGAATGAATATTCAGATTTTCCTCAATACTAATGTCACAGAAAACAAAAGCTATGAGAGTAAAGGGCTTTGAAACCTTTATTTTAACATTTGTTTTATGAAATATGAAGATGGCATACACATGAGTCAGGGCAATAGGCAAACTATGAAGTTAAAATCTTTCCGCAATTAGTTTTGGTATTGAAATTTTAGAGACCTCCTTTGGAAGGGGGGTGGGGCATGGGGACACTGAGCTTTCTAAAACAGCAGATTTAGAAACTGCAATTCCAAACTGAAGACTAAAAAGCAAAACTTTAATTTCCGCATGAATCTGTTGAAAAGAGTGTGTTTTCATTATTAAAAATGTCTGCTTTCACTTCAAAAAAGAAAGAAGAAAAAGTAAAAAGATACAGAAAAGAGTGACAATGCTAAGTATGAATTAATATATTAGCAGAGAGAATAATAAATAGATATCTCATTCGTGTAACTTGCATACAGATCCACACAAAGAAAGACAATTGGAGATAAAAGAGAAGAGTCAGCAGGGAAGTTTGCCCGAAGAGAAGAAGAGAGCGACATTGGAAGATGTGACACTGTTAACTTTAAAGGTGGGGAAGTGCCAAGGGTCAAGGAAAGTGGTGGCCGCTGGAAGCTGGGAAATGCAAGAAAACAGATTTTCCTGGATCCTCCAGGGCAATGTCTCCTTACAGACACCATAAGCGCTAAGAGTAAAGTTTGAACTTCTGACCTCCGCAACTGTAAAATAATAAGTTGGTGTTGTTTCTAAGACACTAAGTTTGTGGTGATTTGTTATAGCAGTCATAGAAATAACTAATACATAAAACCATACCAGCTGAAACAAAGGTTTGAAAATGCAGAAGAAATTAGAAAGACAAATCCACCTTACTATTCAGTACTTCCTTCCAAGCAGTTTCTGCTTCTGACACCAGAAAGGTCAGTGTCTCTCCTAATATTACACCCAAGTGAAAATTGCAGTGAACTTGGAATATTTTTATTGTAGTACATTCTCTTGCATAAGCTGGAGAATGGCAGTCAAATTGCCTGTTAGCATGTCACATCATCCCTCTCTAACAAAATTCTGCCCCAGTGAACTAACTGCATGCAGCGTGACCTTTACAATTCTGCAGTGGAATTTCATTCCTAATGGTATTCCACCCTGTTACACCAATCAAAACTGTGGCCGCTTACTCAGGGTGTGGGTTGGCAAATGGGCTTATTCCTATTCCATCCCTAACACGGGCAGTGGGTTTTTTAAGTGGATGGCAGATAGCAGGGCAACAAAAATACTGACCCCTCTGTTCTGTGCCACTTAACAAGGTGATGGTATGACTGAGCCCGGCAGTGCTGAAAACAGCAGAAGCTCAAGAGAAGCCATATGGTAACAGGAAGAGGAAGAGAAGGAAAATGTCATGGGAAAAAGACCTGGGAAGAGGCGGCACATTCCATCTGATTTTACTTTTTCTGACATTGATTACAATTTGCAAATTATTAGAAAAGACTGGGAAAGAACTTAAACCCACAATATTCTTTGCTGTGGTTAATTACATACATGTCTACTCGACAGGAAAATTCCTCTCAGGATTTTTTTAAAAACAAGTTCCCATGATCTTCAAAGTACAGGCTGTATATACTTTGTACAACTATATAGATAATTGATATTCAACCAGCCATAATGGGTTTATGCAAATGAGGGATTGGTTTGGATGTGCACAAGTTTCGGTTAACACCGTGCCATGCAGAGCATGGACTGCCTGCATTGTTTATTTTACCACCTTTTTTTTTTCAAGAACCATACACTCATTAAAGGCAAAGAGACCTGTTGCAGCAACAATAGCACTGATTTATTAAGCATCTCCTGTATTCCATACGCTGTGCTAGGCATGTAACATTCATTTACATCACCCATCCTTCTTTGATATCTCTAGTATATTTTCTCACACACATCAACTTTTCACAAAACCTACAAATCCTCTAGAACTAAGGCAGAATCAACTCATATTAAACTCTGTTGAAGCTTTCTTGTAAAAAAAAATGCATTTTCAATCTGGTGCATCTCAGTTCTGTGTGCAAGGGAGTAGCCACTCAGCGCAAGGGTGGAATGAGACCCTCACACGTTTGAGAGAGCTGCTAACACTGAGCTGAACTCATTCTATCCTGAAGGTGTCTCTGGCACTTTCAGGTTTTAAAATTACATTCCTCTTTCTATCCTCTATCCTAGGACGCAGGGAACAGAAAAGCATTCTTTATCCCTCACCGAACTTCCATGGGTCAAGCATGAATCATGCAAATTTAAGGCTCATAATTGGTTACCCAAATTCACAGCCAGAGCACAGGTTTAAGGGCACAAATAAAGGTTGTAACTGTGCAAACCACAGCACTACTTGCAGGAAGGAGGGGGGAGGGGGGAATGTCAGGATCTTGGGATGGCGTGTTTAGGCATGATAAAATCCTTGGTATCATAATTTCCAAAGGTCTCACACCCAGGACAATATTTATCCCATCTCTAGGAGAAAAGCTACTGAAGAACTTGCAATATCATGGGGAAATTAGAGTCAGAAGACTCCAGTGTAGTCTGGGAGTGAGATGGGCTAGGTGAGGAGCAAAATTCCAAGCTCTTATGGCTTAATTTTTTTATGGGCTCCAGGCAGAGGCAGTGAGGTTATCTGAGGAGTCACCCATGGGAGGGGAAAGGTCACCCTCATTAAATGGATACAGTCAACATTATTGACGCAGAGGAGTAATGACATTGAAAGAAACCAATGTTATTTCAGGGAGTTGAATCAAACCAGACTATAAAATATTTTTAGGAACAAACTCTCAATGACCTAAGAGTTCAACTAAATCAAATTTATTTTTCATTAAGAATGAAATCAGCCTTACAAACAGATCCAGTTCTAAAGATTTTTTCAATAGAAACTTGGTAAACAATTGTGATATCAAGCAAACATCTATCTTTACCTAAGAGAGAGAGCAAGCTTGATTACCCTTTCTCTCTCTGCACACAAGCCCTCCTCATTCAGAACAATCTTAGTGTGACATAATGTAAAGACTGGAGCAGTGATTCTAAAAGTGTGGTCCCTGGACCAACTGCATCAGCATCACATGGAACTTAGTAGATATGAAAATGTGAGATCCCACTCTAGGTATGCGTCATCAGAAACTGGGGCAGGGCGGCAATCTTTATCTTAATAAGCCCTCCAGGCAATTCCCTTGCATGCTAAAGTTTGAAAACAACTGGATTCGACTGCAAACTTCTTCATAAGAGCCAGAAAGTAAATATTTTAAGTTTTGGGCTACATACGATCGATCTACTGTCTCTGCCACAATTCCTCCACTGTGGCGTTGTATCATGAAAGCAGCCACAGACAACATGTACATCCATGGGCCTGGCTGTATGCCAATAAAACGTTATTTACAAAAAAGATCATAGGCTGGATTTGGCCTACTGGTTGTCCTTTGTTGACGTTTGGAAGGATGACCTTTCCTCACACTCATTACGTTCCCTCTCCTGCCTTGTGCATTTTTTGTTCTCACTCCTGTTCCTGCTCTCTCATCTCATCTAATCCACTGACTACCCCCTTTCCTCTATTCCCTATCTTTTTTCTTTGCTTTCCACTCACCACCTCCTTCATTTACTGCTTCCAATTTCCCTTCTCTCTTCCTTCTGCTCCTCCTCCCTGTCACCTCTCTATCTCTTACCCATCAATGCATTCTTCCAACATCCTCCTTTATTCCTTTTCCTTTTTCATCAGCAGAGAAGGATTTTTTTACCCACTTCCATAATAAATTCAGGAGCACATTGTCCATCATCGTTGTCTACAGAAGTGCTACTTTCTGTTTATTACATTATTAAAGAAAGAAATATCACAGTCTTTTCAGTAATGAAGCCACTTCCATGTGACACCATTAGGCTCAGGAAGCTTTCTGTAGGTTGCCTGGGTGACATCTGTAGATATTACAGTAATTGTAGAATTGGAGAACTTCCACTGTGTTTCTTTGTGTTTTTATCAAAGCAAGTCAGAACACAACCTAGGTGGTATTTTTGTGTTTCCAGGTGAAAAGAATCTGGTCTTTATTCCAGTGAAGACATAAATGAGAAATCTTAAAAGGAAATCTGGCTTTTTAAAAATATGAAGTTATTCATGTGGGGATTATATTTTTCTTAAGTTTTTTGGATGCAGAGTCACATGGGCAAAATAAGTATCAAGACTTCTAATCAGACAAATGGTAAGACTCCTTGTTAAACACCACACCAAAAAAGAAAATTGCCATCATAACAAGAATACAAAATGAGATGAACATGTCCAGAAATGTCATCTTCAAATACTCAGGTAACCAGATATGAATAAAGAAAATATGGAAAAAGAAATTAACCTCAGAAGCATATTTTATTGAAGTAAATTCTTTTATCCTTCTTATGGTTTTTAGCATATTTTGTTCCCAATTACATTTTTAAAGACATAACTAAAAGTATCAGTGGCATAAAGCTAGTCTTTCAAGTTATTTGAGAATGCTGTATCGGGAACCCACAGGACTGCTGCTGTTCTCCTTTACCCTTTTCATGTACCTTCCTTTTGTAGGATGGGTTGCTCTCTGCGGGGCAGGGGGGACAGAGGGGGTGGGTCCTGTTCCCCTGCCCATCACCAGGTCACATCAAATACACTTCTGATTCCAGTCCCTCTGAATAAAGCTTTTTAAAAAACCTTTGTGGTCCAAAGAGACCTTAGGCTAAGGTTAAATACTGATAAGACTTTGGATCTGCAGATGAACACTAGCTCAAAAAATTGTACTTTTTTGAGAGATGGATAAAGAATTAGGTATATGAAAAAAATAACTTACATGGTTCTTAGCACAGTGCTTGACTCATTGTAAGCAATTATTAATTATATTAATAAATGAATCACTAAATGAATAAATCTCCTGAGGTTACCCAGAAATACTGTGTGATTTGGAATTTTAACATAATCTACATCTTTATGTTTATTATTTGTTGGACAAAGACTTAAATTTTGTCCCAATATTATAGTAAGATCAAAAGATATCAATGGAGATAGTAAGTACAATGCATTATATTCGTGTGCCTTATAAAAATGGATGGGTTAGTACTGATTCATAAAACCAGTAGCATTTATTGGTATAGGCTCTTTATCTTGGCCTCCTCAAAAATCTAGCTATTACACATTGACATCCACAGTTTCAACAAGTGAATTTATTATCCACAAAGTAAATCCATTGATTATTTATTCAATAAATATTTACTGAACAGATACTGTGTGTCTGGTACTAAGTGAGGTGCTAAGTAAGGTTCATTCTCCTATTAAGATTTTTTTCATTTAAATACTAAAGAAAAGGAAGTGGGTTAATAGTGCGCCTCTGTCTGTGCGTCTGTGTGTCTGTGTGCGTGTGAGAGACAGAGACACAGAGAGTGGGATAGAGAGAAAGTCTGGTTTCAAAGCTCATCACACCTTCATTAAATAAAATGTAGGTAGAAGTCATTTGTTTTTATAGAGTTTCAGAAATATTATGCATAAAAGTAACATATTTGAAAATAAATAGTAAAAATGTGTTTAAAAACTTGATTTTTTGAGAAATTAAACAATCATAATTTTGTATGAGCTCCATGACAGTCTTAAAGATAGGCAAGAGAAGTGTTATACCCGTCTTGCAGATAACCTCAAAGAGAACAAGCAATTTGCTCAAGGTCGTGTGAACAATAAAATGCCAGAGATACAGCTAGAACTACACGATATATGACAATAATGAAAACAACATTTTGTTCAGCAGAGTTTCAGTATATTTTGGGCTGAGCAGATTGAGAATTTGAAAAACAGCACTTCTGGTTTTGCTGTTGATTCATTGAATCACCAGAGGTAAATTAACCTCTCTCCATCTCTATTTCCACATCCACGAAATTATGGATAATGGGTCTTGCCACCTCACAGGGCACAGAGAAGATTAATTAGATAAAGCTTGTGTAAGCTACTATAAATGTAGAAGAGGAAAGGCCCCAGAGAATCATGAGTTACCATTGCTCATCAGACTGCTGTTGCAATATTTGTCTTATTTTCCAGTCAGTGGCTGGGGCTCTGCTGCTCCACCTGGTCTCCCGTCTCTGTGCCTCGAGCCAGTGAATGGTTAGGAGTATTGCATGATGTGTTTCTCTCCCTACTAATTCATAATATGGACCTGTGTCAACTGGTGTAGTGCTTCAATTACACCTTGCTTAGTGGGTGTGGTGCCATGACACATTCTTCCTAATTCTCCCCAGGCAAGTCTTGCTTCATAGTGCAGGTGCTTTTCCAAGTTCAAATTCATTGGCAAAAAGGTAGACTGTCTCTGACACTGACAGCGAGAGCTGAAGCAAGATGCCTAACTCTTAAAGCATTACGTAAGAAGATCTTATACTCCGAAGACTGGCATCTGTATATATTTAATGAACAGAGCCACAGAGAACAAGAACAAACCTTGGGTCATTTCAGAAGGTGTGCTACCTGCTGGGATCTTTCCTACATTCCCCACATCCCTCAGGGTTTCTTTCAAGTACCACGGCCAATGAAAGATGCAAAAAGTGTCCCTGTGAAGATAACATAGAGACTTTGGCTATGGTACTGCAGGTACAAAAGAAGCAGAAAAAGATTCCTGCCTTCTTTATAGATTTAGCTTATTACTGTTATTACTTTTTTAAAGATTTTATTTATTTATTTTTAGAGAGGGAAGAGAGGGAGAAAGAAAGAGAAACATCAATGTGCGGTTGCTGGGGGCCGTGGCCTGCAACCCAGGCATGTGCCCTGACTATTATTATTTTTTAAGATAAGAAGAGGAGGTAATTTGGACTGAGGACCTTACTATCACTTTGGATGCATCTCTTTGATGTTAAAGCGTCTGTCTGGCTTGATGTCAGCCTAAAGGGCTTTATAACTCACCTTAGTGAGTTTCCAGAATAGAATGGGCCTCCCTCCTCTCTGAACGTTAAGGAGACCCTGTTGGGTGAAGGACTCCAAAGTCCAAGGCCTGATCTATTTAAATTGTAAACAAAATGGCTTGAGTAAAGGTTTGGAGACAGAACAGTAACACACACATGCCAGATAAAAACTCCCACATAGACTGAATCTGGAGAAGTTTAAAAATACGCATCTCGTTAATTCAATTCAAAATATTCCTACTTGGCAAGGAAAGCTGAGTCCTGTGCTTATCTTGGGTTAGTGGGGTCTGTTTGCCTTGTTAGACGGGCTGATAGTGACTAATGTTTTGCTGTTCTGAAACTTATCTTTCGGTAACAAAGATTCACAACTGCATTTGAAAAAATCTCCCTGCCATGGCCATTTGCAAACACGACCTTGGCAACTGTTTTATTTCCTTTTAAATCTAAATTAAAGTGAAAAGAAAAGAAACCTTAAATCCTTATTTTGTTGCGGGACATTCTTCCTATAAAACTTAGTCCCCTAATTCTCCCTACACGTGACTAACCAGGAAAGTGCCCTATAAACAGCAAGGGCTGATGGGGAGCGGGGTATATGTTCGCACGACTTGAATGGCTGGGCTGGCACTCATGGGTTGAGAGCCCCGGGATGAGCCCCCTGAGTTGCAGCCCCTCCCAGAGACACTGCCTCCTTTTGGCAGATCAGGCAACATCCATTAACATCTAGCAACTGGAGGGGCTGCTCTGGAGGAGTCGTGCTTCCTCCCTGCCTCCACGTCTGTTCTGACTTGTGAGGGACGAGTTGCTGCAGTGTGGACCCCACTGCATATTACCCAGCCGCCCAGGTGGTTAACTCACAAAGCCTGCCCTAGGAGGAAGAAACGAAGGGTTAAATCCTCTCCCATCACAACGTTGGAGGCTGGGGGAGTGGAAGCAGGGGAGCATCGGGATTTGCATAAATAAAAGACTCCGGGGCCAAATGGGTTCAGGAAACTAAACTTTATCTTCAGTTCTGGGGAAGCCAGAACTGAATTCTGGGGAATATATTTACATATTAAAGACTCTGAGAAGTTCTTCAGTAAAAATCCTGAATAACTTTGGTTGATTCACATTTCCACATATATGAGCACACAATATTGTTTCCTTTCTTTCTTTCTTTTTCTTTTTCTTCCTGTTTTTTTAAGGTAGCCCTGGATAATATCCTGGGGACCAATATTCCATGGGGCACACTTCAGAAAAGAGTGCCTTAACCCATGATCTCACATATTCCCAACTGAAAAGGGACCTGGGAAATGAAAATGTATTCATCTTTTCCCCAGGAGGGAACTTTTTACTTCAGGAAATATCTTGATTTGAGTCTCTGTGTACTAAAACTCCTTATAAACTGCCACCTTGCTAACTTGGCTTAACTATAGCAATTCAGCAAGCACCTCAGCATTTATTCGTGGGAGTCCTACAGCAAAAGTTGTCTGAGACATTGCTTGGAGAAGGGAATTTCATGCCAGAAGGATTTGGAGAGGCTTATAAAGGTACACATGCTATAATGGGGAAAGAATTAGGTAATGAGGAAATCAGAATTAGAACAAACAAGGGAGGGAAAAAATAAAGCCAGCACAATAATAGGGACCAAGGGCCTGCGTGTCATCCGATGCTGGCTGCAAATGAGAATCTGAATGTCCTAAGAAACTAAAGAAATGATTATTTCCCTAGTTTACAGTGTCCATAAAATAAAATAAAAATAAATACATGTGCCAGGAGATGCACAGCTTTTTCTAGGCAGAGGGAAATCATACCTCGTAGGCAACAAGAACTGTACTCTAGTGGGTACTCGCGTATTTGCCCCACTAAGGGGTTTTGCTCAATTACTACAGTTAAGCCAAGGTAGTGAGGTGACTGTTGATAAGTTTTAGTGTGTTAAGACTCAAAGCCAGAGCAGGAGCACCAATGAAAGTGGCTCACCATCCCATCATTTCTTTAGTTTCTTAGGACATTCAGATTCTCATTTGCAGTCATTAATGAGGAGTGAGTGACCCATCCTGAAGGCATGTGCCACCAGGAGGCAAAGACTGGGGAGAAACCAATGAGCTGTTCTCCCTTTACCGCCTTAACAAAGGGTCACTGCCAAGTTGAAGCACCGTCATCATGGGGTGGTATACAGAATTCCAAACAAGATGATGAAAATAGTGTAAAGTTGCTTGGTGGTTAGTCGGAAAGATGGCCCCTTCATCTTCTCAAATCTTTGCCCTTCTGGTCACTAGACTAACTTTGGAGTTGTTGCCAGAAGCTATGTATTGGCAGAAATTTTAGAAATTACTCTAATGAGTGAAGCACTGGACTGGATCGAGAGTTTAAAAGCATCCTTCTATTATTTATTATACAGCCACAACCCTCTACCATGAATCATTTCCTCACTTAGGCATGCAGAATAAATCTAGACTACCCATCCATCACAACAATTACAAACAGAAGAATCTCCTGTAAAAGGAAATTAGCATGTTGAAGTATGAGGTACTTAATATACAATCAAAATTATGATTGACAGATCTGAGGGGACATTAAGGGTGGAGGGAGTGAGTCAAAAGGAAAAAGGACTCATGGACATGGGCAACAGTGTGGTGATTGCAGGGGGTGAGTGGTATACAGAGGATAAATGGTAATGGAAAAATACAATAAAAATAGCTTTTTAAATTAAGAAATAAAAAAGAAAAATATATGGAAAGAAAATTTTTTAAATGGTGATCTTAGTAACCCACCAAGATAATAATATGAAGAAAAAAAATTCAATAATTATGTCTATAGAGGTATGTTACTAACAACTATTTTTTTTAATTCAGAAAATGACTCAGTTACTATCGCAGAGAACATTATGTGTTATGGTGTAAAAATAAAGCCAATGAAATACATTGCTAGTATCATTGTATAGAAAGGAGAAAAAAAAACTCCCATAAAGGCAGAAGCTCAGTAACTTTACTAATTCAACAGATGGTCTATTCACTTGGGAAGAGCAGGGTCTGGTTCCGGATCCTGTCACCCATCAACAGCGTGTGTAATACTTAGGTGTTTAGTATTCACATTCGCCTGTTTACAGATGATCTATGTGACAGCTTGCCGGTGGAAAATGAATGTCGCAAACTTTTCTTTCAGGTACTGCTGCCGGGAGGTAGCAACCTCATCGTCTTGTCAGACTTGACTCTCTCCTAAACCAAAGATTCCCTTACCAAGACCTCTGCCAATCAGAGAGAGACAATTTAAGCGACCTGTAACTTGCTTTGTAACCCACAACATATTACTGGCCTTCTCCTTCCCTCAGTGTACAACTGCTTTTCATCAAAGTTATCTCATTAGAAAGGAAAGCGGGGAAAAAGCAGAGAAAAATTCCCCAATGGTATTTTCCTAAGTTGTATAGTCAAAATTACTAACATAGCAATTAGTATTTTCTATTTTTTCTAAGAAAAAAGTTCAGGGGTTAATATGCCAAATATACAAAGAACTTATACAACTCAACACCAAAAAACAAACAGTCCAATTAAAAAGATGGGCAAAGGACTAGACACTTCTCCAAAGAGGATCTACAGATCACCGATAGAAATATGAAAAGATGATCAATTTCATTAATCATCAGAGAAATGCATATTAAAACTACAATGAGACATCACCTCACACATGTCAGAACGGCTCTCATCAATAAATCAACAAACAGCAAGTGCTGGGGAGAACACAAAGAAAAATGGAATGCAGATTGGTGCAGCTACTATGGAAAGCAGTATGGAGTGGCCTCAAACAATTAAAAACGGAACTGCCTTTTGACCCAGGGATTCCACTTCTGGGGATATATCCAAAGAAGCCCCGAAAACTAAATCAAATACATGCGGCCCATGTTCACTGCAGCATTATTTGCAATAGCCAAACCTTGGAAGCAGCCCAAGTGCCCATCAATAGATGAGCAGACAAAAAAGATATGGTACATTTTACACAATGGAATACTACTTGGCCATAAAAAGAAGGAATTCTTACCTTTTTTGACAGCATGGATGAAACTGGAGATTATTATGCTAAGTGAAATAAGCCAGTCAAAGAGGGACAAATGCTGTATTTCACCATGCATAATGAGCACCCACACTTTTGCATTATACATTATTATACCCCTTATTATACCCATGGTACATAATCATTACACTCATGTATAATGTGCATCCTTATTTTTCCCTCAAAAATTTGGGCAAAATGGTACACCTTATACATGACAAAATATGGTACCATATAATTTCACTTATATGTGGAATGTAATGAACAAAAAAACTGACAAAAAATAGGGGGGGAAGGTTATTTCCTCTGAAAAGAAAATACTTCAGAAAAATACAAATTAAGACCATGAGCTTTTATTTTATACCTAACAGATTGGCAAATAATTAGAAAGTCCGACAACATCACGTGTCAGGGCAGATATGCGGCAATGGGCACCCTTATTCTCTGGCAGGGAGAAAGGAACTTAGTAACCCCACTGTGGGAAGCATTTGACCACATTTGACAAAGTTTAAACTGTGCATAGCTCCAGGTATGTACCCTGGAGACATGTGCACGTGTGCCCAAGACACATAAAAGAATATCCATCACGATCCTATTGGGAAAAAATTTTAAAAAGTCACCAAGATGCTCATCAAAAGACCATGGATAGATAGGGAAACATCTATACAGGAAGAAGGGGTCAAAATGAGTACCCCAAAGCTGCATAAATCAATGGAGATAAACATACAAAATGCAATGCTGAGCAAACCATAATGTTCAGCTTAAAAAGCATAATACAAAAGATTCTAGAATGGTGTACCATTTATGTAAAGTATAAAAATCTGTGGCTAAGAAGTACAGACTCATTTAAGATACATAAATGCTGGGGATTTAATATATAGCATAGTGTTTATAGTTAACAATATTGTATTGTATATTTGAAAGTTGCTAAGTGAGTAGGTCTTAAAAGTTCTCATCACATGAAAAAATATTTGTAACCATATGATATAGATGTATATATATAACCACAGATATAACTACATTTATTGTGGTGATCATTTCACACTGTGTGTATATATATGTATGTCAAATCATTATGTTGTATACCTGAAACTAATACAATGGCATACATCAACTATATCTCAAAAAAAAACTAGAAAAAACACATATAGTTGTACTAGTAGACATATAAAATGAAGGTTCAGGGCAACACAGTTTTTAATAAGACAAGAAGAAAATGAACTATGTGACATGCTACATACAAGGAAATTTCAAAGTCACTCTTCTAGAAAGAATCACTGAATTGTCCCTGATTCCTGACAGCACCAATTTAAGAACAAAACCCTGCTTCCAAGGATCCTCCTCAATTATCACCCGAAGTCCAAATCCTACAACAGCTTCTTTCTAATACCTTCTGACTGAGACGCTGCAGTTCCTCATGGTGGACACTCTTTCTAGCTGCAAGGGGTAAAAAAGTCAACTCACTCAACAACAATGAAATTCAATAAAATCCAGAAATCACAGAATCTTTCAAAACCCTTCAAGATATAGTATTATATAAGTGATCATGTATATAAAGATGTAGTACAAATATACAAAATAAGCATGAGCATATTGAACAAGCAAGCAAGACAGAGACAGACTCATGGATGGAAAGCAGATGACAGCGAGTGGTGGGGGGAGGTTAGGGGGTGGAGGGATTGAGCAAGAAGGAAAAAGCACTCATGGACCTGGACAGTAGTGTGGTGATTGTTAGGGGGAGGACGTATAAGGGGACTAAATGGTAATGAAAAAAAATACAATAAAGATTAAATTTAAAAAATTATGATATTTGTTTCCTTCAAGAAAAAAGAGAAGGAAGCAGGAAGGAAGAGAGAGAAATTGACTTGGGAGGTCTCCACAGGGGCCTCGATGATGCCTGAATATTTGATTTCTTTTAAACAAAACAACAACATTCTGAAAGAAATATTCATAAAAATGTTCAGGTTTCATAGAGTTAGGTAGTGAATACATGAATGTTTCTGCCATTTGTATGCTTGCCAATGTGTTTGAAATACTTCTCATTTTTCTCTGTAATGATAATATACTAGAATTACATTGGACCTTAACTAGGAGGTTTTAGTTATCAGAGAAAACTCATTATAAGGTAATCCTGCCTGCAGACCAATTCCAAAACAGCTTTATAACAATGCTCTCTCTGTTGATAAATCCCATCCCTGTTTGCAAATGTGGCGAGTAACTCATTGACCTAGGATTTCTGCCCATGTCCTCCTGGCCATGTTTATTAAGACACTAGCTGGGAAGCTCTCTTCCTGAGAGGCAGGGCTAATTCAGAACTCATTAAATGTGCGGCTCCAAACTGTTCATTATATATCACCTCCGTCTTTCTCTCCATTGAGCATCATCTGCTGTTGTGTTTACCCCATTACCAAGCTTAATTGAGTCCTTCAAGAGCTTCTCATAACCCTCCCAACTTGTTGTGGACAAATATGTGCCGTTTATTTGCATTTTTTCTGAATTATTAATAAATATGTTTTTAAACCATTTCTAGGTTTCTGAAAGTCATCTCACTGTTCAAACTGATTGACATGCTCACTACATATTTGCTTATTCAGCTGATTTTTGGAACTATCCTGGGGCCTGACCCTTTATTTGTTACACCTCCACTTATTTAAAGCGCCCTTGATTCTGAGCCTGGAGCCTTGTGGGAAGATCATAACAAAGTCCCAACTACTGGCTTTTCCAACTGCAAATATTCAGTTAATTCTTCAAGGAAATTCAGCAAGTTAAAAAAGACATAATTTATTAAAAGTATATCAAGTGAGCTGCCTGGGTAGTCAATTTTTTTCCTGCTTAAAGGAAAAAAAATAGCTTACATCTAATGTGAATTCCCAGGATCTCTCTCCTCACATTGAAAAAACAGGTTAGCCATTAGCCAGCTGGAGTGCTTTAAAGATAGTCTCACAATTAATGGTAAATGATACAGCTTTATTAGCTGGTCAGTTTCATACCGCCGCAGTCTCTTCAGATTTTTAAAAATGATAACTAAGGGAAGCAATGCCATTTCATTCCCCCTGACTCCTCCAGTTTTCATTGTCAAATTCTGGTCAGCCTTCTCCATCATTAAGTGGACCAGAGTAACGTGAGATCACAGAGCACCATGTTAAGCTTCTTTCCTCCTTGACTATTTGACAGAGTGTTGCTCTAATACTCCTCTGACTTTGCCACACAGATGCTATCATAGAATTGTTGTTACTCTTTAAATTGTGGCAATGTTGCCTTTCAATCCCTTCTTAATTTTAAAAGTCCTTGTTCTTATCAGGCTGTTTGCTTTTTGTTGCCCTTTCTTGGGTAGATAGTGTTTCGGTACCTGTGCCTACATCAGCTAATGTAGCACCATTACTCATTCATTTAAATAATCCATCAAGTGCCACTGAACACCTTTTATGTATCTAATATGGAAATGCCCTTGGTGGACAAGAGAACTATCCATTCCTGTCTCTACCCTTAGGAAGACTAATGAGAAACAGGGAAAAAATGGGGTACATCATGTTAGCAAAGCAAACCCTGGTCATCCCATCTTTATTGAGGCCATTAATATCTGAGCATTACATCTAATTGACACAATAACCTCCATGGAATTACCTGTCTTTTCCTATTTTGGAACTACCCTCCCAGGAGTAGAAATTTCTGAGGCAACAATGAAATTAAATCCCTCCCATAAATCCAGTCATTCTACTGGAATATGAATCAGGACATGAACTGGGTGAGTACCATTGTATATTTTGTTTCTTCCTTCTTGTCCCTTTTTATGCATATTTAGTGGACTTTATAGCAGCCCCTTTTGTGTCTGAGGCAAGCAGGTGCTTTTGTTCTCTTAGCCTAATGATGCGGAGAAAAACAGAAGGATGTGAAAACTCTTCAAGTGCTTTGTCTTCAGAGATAATAGATACCAAAATTGCATTCCTCACATCATTCTCTCCTCCCAGTTCAATATCTGGAAAAGGTGAAAGAAGCACAAAGCTGTGCTGTAACTCAGAAGAAAATCCTTCCGTAGACAGAGGTGAGCTTCTTTTCAATACAAAGGTGACCAACTACGTAAGATTTAGAATGTGAAATCATAGCACTTTCTTTCTGGCTCTGGGACAATAAGTGTAAATGAGGAGGCCTTACTAAACATTTGATATCGAATCCTCAGTGCCTGCCTGAAATATTGATAAGTGATAAAAATGAAACATAGGTGAAACCTGAAAGCTCAAACTGATCTCCAATTATAAAATATCAAAATTGATGCAACTTCACTGACTCCTTACGATACTTCAAAGGAACAGTAAGTCAGGGTAAATCCCACTATTTTCTTCCAATTCAATGTGATCATTTCCTGATCTTTTTCCCTCTTGCTTCGCATCATTTAAGTCAACAGAATGAGTTGCCAGCTTTTGCTTATTGCTGGTGAGAATGCACAGGTTTCCCAATAAGCTCCAGAGTTTTAAAAATTTTTCTTTCTGGTAACATTGCACAACTCTTAATTTCATCTTACTTCAAAATATCTGTAGAAAAAAAATTAACAGAAACTTTAAGTTCCAGGCAATTGACCTTCAACATCTAAAAAAAGCTGACAAAATCAGGTACAATATAGGACATTGGGAAGAAATGAAAATTAGATGTACCAATAAGATTAATGCCAACATATTGGTTGGGGCTGGGTGTCCCAGTAGATAAGTGGGTAAGTGAGTAAAGGAACAAATGGATGACTACAGTTTATTGTATTCTTAATATGCATTTCTTCATGGGGCATATATTTTTTTCTCAGTTCTTACAATAACTCTTCTGGGTGAAGATTTCCTTTCCTGTTCCATACAGTAATTCAGAGAATCCTGCATGTATTTGGAAGGCCTGTTTTGCATCTTTACTCCCACGTCATTTTTCTTACTTGTTTATGGAATGAGGTCTATAATTAATACCTACAGGGTAGTTTTAAAATTTTTCTTTAATAAATAAATTGGATACCCTCCCTTAAGAGTAATTAAAATTCAAAAATTTACAAGGATTTATCACAGAACTAGACATATTCTTAATTAAGTTTCAGAATGCTTTAAAAATATATATTTATAAATCTAGGTAACAACTGCCCTCAGCTACTTACAAGAGACAAAATTGCTTATTTACACAGTATAGATTAGAAAAGTAAGGCACTGCAGGAGGAAACGACACCCCGGAGGCCACCCAGTTGGAGGCCATAAGTAACATCTGTTCCTCCCTGCATCCAGTGGCTGCCCCCCTGGGAGGCCACAATGGTATCTGAAGTGCTGAGGTCCATCCGATGGTCCATTTTTCCTGCTGGCTGCAGGAACAGAGCTTCACACACACAGTCCTCGAAACATCAGGCAGCCCTTCAAAGGAGTTCAAGTCAAGCGTCTCTTTCCTCCCCCTCCTTAGAATCACATTATTTTTAATCTTTTCTGGACCAGTGCTGAGGTATTTCCCTACTGGTTGATCAAGAAGTTAGAGTTAGTTGATTGACCCCAACAACTGCTTGCTTTACAGCAAGCAATTAAAAAATTAATTTCTACAGTAAGCCTGGTTTTGTGATGCCACTATTTGCCCAGGAAAAGAAAGATATCAATTACCCTGTCTGCATCTGATACTGTGCACATTTGTATTCAAAAGCTCCAGTTATAATATATCTTAATTGGCTCTTTAATTTATGCACCTTCATTGCTTGACAAAACAAACCAACAAAAATGGGGAGATAGGATTTAGATTTAGTTGTCCCCCTAAATAAAGGTGATCAAATTATTATGTTCCTACTTGAATTGCTTCTAGACATAGGGAAACTCTGACAACACTACTTATGTCATAATTCATCACAGAGTTAATATTTAAAAGTATACATTTAAATGTGTGGGTATATATAGTTTATTACCTAGTATGTAGTATATATATACTTATACACATCTTAGGAGAGATCCAAAATGCAAGAGAAGACACTGAAATGGGGACGAGAAGGAGTACTCAGGAAGAAGAGATTCAGGTGGAGTTTGGTTTCTCTCCAAAATAAATAGAGGACCTTGAAGTTTCTAACACAAAGCCAAAATTCATTAGGGTACGGTCAATTTTTTTTGCTACTGGACTACTTGCATTGTTCTTATTAAGAGTGTCCCACACTCGCGTAGACCTCAGATGCAAGCGTGAGTCCCTCTCCTCAAGCCCACGTGCAGCTGCACAGCACGCAGGCGCTACACTGCAGTTGGTCCGCTCTTCCTGGCATTCTGATGCCCTCTCCTCTGAGCAGCCTCTTCCCTTCAGGATGAAGTCCAAGCCTCAGTGCTGAGGAAGTCACCTACTGGCTCCCACCCTGTACTAGCAACCCTCAACAACAGAATGTCTCTCCCCCCTACAAAAATGAAACATCTTTTAATATTTTGCAATAAGACTTCTGTAATTGTGCCACAGAGCTCACAGGGAAGTAGGCCAAACATGGCCAGTGTTCCTTGTTTAACCACTTGACTTCTTTCTCCTCACTGCTTCCAGCCTGACGGGCTTAAAAGGCTGAGATGAGGGGAAAGAAGGACCGATGACCTATAACGAGTCAATCAAGAGGCTGATGCATGAGTTTGTGACCCCATGTTCCATGCACAAGCCCCTTGCTAGCTGCCAGTCCTCCAGCAGTCTTTGAAATATTGATACACCTAACCTGTTTTATGTCCTTAAAGAGTTGACTCCTGGGGTCTCTTTTTCAATTACTGTAACAGGAACATGTGTGACCAAATGTAACTATAACATGTTTTAGGTTTAGGTTCAAAAGAACTTCCACAAATAACATCACGTTTGAACTCTATTCACAGAACCATGGGAGGTGAGTGCCAGTTCCCCTCCTAGGGGAACTTAGGTACTGAAAGCTCAGGGACATTTGTAAATAAAGTTGGAATTTTAAACAAGGAGTCGTGATTTCAGATTCTAAACTCTTTCTACTACATTATTCTGCTTGTATTGTGTGATCTGAAAGCTGATGGAAGTATGAAAGTCCCCTCCTGCCTCTAATTAAATCCTCTTCCCTAACTTGGCAACATGATAGGCATTTCCACATAGTAATGGTTCTTGAGAGATGTGTGCATTTAAATTAGATGAATAAATTATGTTACCTGATTTGTGTAAAACATTAGATACCTGACAGATTCACAGCGATTACTGCCCATTGTTCATTAAAATGTAGAGTCACCTGGCAGAGAACACGTGTCTGTGGAAATGGACAATGAGATGTGAAACTTGGATAGAGAGAGGAGGCTGCGAACTGTCCTGAGCACAAGAATGTCCCTGAGCAGCGCCTCAGAGTGAGAGAGCTGGACTCGGGGGTTCAGCACAAAGGCGTTAACTAGAGAGTGCTCCGATGCACTGCGGGAACCTGGGAGGAAGGCTAGGAGTATCCCATGGTCTGAAAGTACTAACTTACTGTCCTTGGACATTAAAGGAGGTTATATGTCCAAGTCCCTTTATACTAAACAACTAGCACGACATTTGCAAGACCGGAAACAAAAATCTAGCACACTCACTCGTCTTCTGGATTAGTGTAATCTTGCGTTTCATTTTTTCTCTAGAGTATGCTAACCGGAAGTCACTTTACCATTGTGGTGCTCTCTTGGGGACAATGGGGTTGAAATAAATCCATAGTTCAGATGGGTATACTGAGGCAGAGTGGCTCGTGTGGCATGTCAAGGGGCTTATCATGGGTATTCAAACTAATGACACAGGTATGTGGTATGCCATGATAAGTGGCTTCGGTTTAGCTGCTATGTATGCTTTGTCCTTGAACTACCACTTCAAAATGGAAATGTTTTTGGTATGGCTTAGTCTTTATGATTTTCATGATTATCATTACGGAGTTTCTTTTTCTACCTTTTATCTTTCTTATAAACAATATTTTCAACCTGCCCAAGATGTCAATATATAATTTACATGTGAATCCTACCTTATGCTTATAGACAGCATTATTTCAGGCACCAAAAAAGTACAATGACCTTTCTTATTCATCAAATGTCAATATTAGTCTCAACAGATGATTGTCTTATTATTCAAATTAAACAAAATGGTTGTACTTTTCTTCCTGTAATTCTTTAAAGCTAGAAGATAAAAAATTGGAGGAGGAATTACAGATGCTAAGGTCAAACACAATCTTCCACTGACCTGAAATGGCTGTATGATTAAAGCTCTTCAACTACCAAAGCTGAATGGAAATCCTTAACCATTAAAAGAGAGAGCCTGGACGGAGTTTCTTATAAGTATTATCTCAACTGCACAAGAGTCAGTGTGTTTATTTGATTCCAGGAACATGTTAAAAGTTACAATTCTCCATACAGGGCAATTTGCCTTCCTTGCAAGGTTTCATATATATGTGTGTGCATGTGTGTGCATGCATATATCCATCATGCCACATATAGATCTGTCATTGTATGGTTGGAATAGGAGCTCAAAAAATTATTGTTGAATAAGCAAAGGAACAAATGAGTGAATGACACAGTGTTGGGTGCCCATATAAGGAGCTTATGCTATAATATCCAAACTCAATTGCCATTGGCTCCCTGTACTTCAGATGTGCTGGACTCTTCACTGTTGCAAATATTAATTGAAATTAAGTGAACCAGATGAAGATTTCAAAGTATTTTTGACAAGGTGATATGATAAAGATTTGTGTGATGTTAGCCCAGACCTGGACTTAAAGCTTGCTTCAGCTTTACCTGCCGTAGGATGTTAGCTAACTGATTTTATTCCCTCTTTTCCTTAAAGGCAAAAAGGAGACAACAGCATGTACCTCCAAGTGATATTGTCAAGATCAAATGAGATGTTGTATATAAAAGATTTACCATGGTCCTGAGCACAATTAATGTTAATTCCTGGTACATAATTATTTTTTACAATGGGATTTACTTCAACAAGACCTGGTCTAAATTAATTTGGTTTTATAAGTTATAATTCTGTCTCCTTCATTTTAGCAGTATGTACACAAGGCTAAGGTTCTCCCTTCTATAACTGGGAATGACATCCATTCCTTCTATAAACATTTTAGCTCTTTATGTTTGTAAGTAAGTATGCTGCACACTAGGATTACTGTGATAGGGAGGAGGAAGAACAGGACTGTTCTGCCTCCACAAGGAAACTGAATATATAGAAACTTAGGGGATCAAGTAATACTATATAATTGACAGACCCCAGATATAATTGAGAAGACCATTATATGTTTTTATATAAAACATAAAAGGTAATAATAGTGGTGGAAGAAGTCAGGACCCCTACACTGAAGACAGGACAATGAGAGAACAATCACAACGTAATATATTCACAGGGAGAAAGTAAGGAATGGGAAATATTTTATACTATTTCTCTGCTAAATAAGACTTGTTTGTAAGTCTTAGAGAGCAAGGAAGGGAGGAAGAAGGAAAGGGAAAGACATGTCGATGTGAGAGAGAAACATTGGTTGGCTGCCCACTGTACACAATCTGAACTTGCAACCCAGGCTTGTGCCCTGACTGGGAATCACACCCCGTGACCTTTCGATTTGCAGGACAATATCCAACCAAACAGCTACATTGGCCAGAGCTACATGAGCCCTCTGTCCAGAATCCACTGCTGTCAGCAGCACCTACGTACACCATTTTTAGGAGGGGGCTGGCAACAACCTTTGTTGACAGGTCAAGGAATACATAAGTTAACTGATGTTACTCTATACTTTATTTTAAGATGCAACAGGATGCTGGAGTTAAGAGCATTGGCTAATTTTAATCTAGCAAATATCTGTTAATTTCTGAAGTTAATGCTAATATAAAATTCAGGGGCTGTTAGTTCACTTTTTAAGATCCCAAATCAGGAATACACCATCCGTAAGTAATTAAACCTAAAGGAGAAACTCTGCAGGCCTGAGCTAGGATGGCACTCTGCAAAGACAATGCTTCTCCTGCCCCAGAATGGGTTAGGTAGCCTACAGGGTATAAGAAGTAAGTTTTCATCAGGGAAATGACTGGTGTCCAAGGCTAGAAATATTGAAAAAGCACCTCCTCCTTTGCATAAACAAAGCATCAGCAAAGAATCAACAAACTAAGATCCTAATACCCTCCGGAGGGCATGTGTGGTCTAGGAGAACCATTCAGCCCTGTGCTCCAGCACTGATCAGGGAATTCTGGGGCTAATGCCCACTAATGCTACCTGTATTGCTGCATGTGCCCACAATGCACCTTTCCAAAGGGCAAAGAGCTAGATTGCACTGAGCTTGTGTGATCTCTTTTGTGCATGCTTGCTGATAAATGTTTTTTGTGGATGGCAAACTGTGAGATTTGTTCATTGTAAATATACCAATTGCTAGCAAGACCATGGGAGAGGAAACCTATAGAGCTCACTTATCTCAACTTATCAGACAACTACTAATAGTGTCTACCAAGAAGAATCCAATAATCATGAATTGTCAGATTGGCTCAGGATACTTGTAGCAGATTATAAAGCACAGAATAGAAAGTACTCATTCAAAGAGTTCATACCAAATACAGATCTTTATCTTCCACCTAGATCACAAATTTATTCTTTGGACCTGCCACTGGATTGTGTTTTAAGAGCAAACCTAGATGTAAAAAGATAAAATTCCTAAATGGCCTTACAAACTCTCTTTGGGTGAGGGGAGGGGGGGTGGTGGTGAGGGATTCGGGAAGGTAAAAGAAGAGAGACAAGCATGTGTCTGAACTGGCACAGTGCATGCTGTGATGATATGGTCAGATACTGGGCATGTTATTAAAGTATAAACTTTGGACTCCTAATACAATTTGGGTGCAGAAAGTAAGGTGGGCGGGTGAGTGTTAGAGAAGGTGGTACCTGCCATGAGTTTTGAAGGACAAGTTAGAGCTAGCCGAGACAATGACAGGAAAGCAAGAAAATAATATATGCAAAGGCATAAACGTAAGAAAGCCCTTGAGGAGCCTGAAGTGCAATAAAGCCCTATGATAATGCAATAACTGGAATTCAGATATAGAGCAGTTGGCTCACCAGGTCATTTCATTATCTTTGCAAAACAAGCTTCTGCCTTTTACATGATTGAATGTCCTGGACCCCACTTATAATGGCAGCATTTCCCTCAGTTCGTTGAAAGTGGCTGAGTGTGAAGTTGGTGGTTGTGAGTGATGGGGAGGAGACCTTGGCCAGAGCTGATGCTGAAGACTTAGGGCAGAGTATAATCAGAAAAGGTCTTAGGTACAATGCAATAGAGCCTGGATTTTATTCCAAAAGTAATGTTGAATCAAAAAGGGATGACAGGAAATGATTTCTGTTTTTAAAAAATAACTGGCATCAGTATATGAGAGACTGAAGGGAACTAGATTAGGGGCATGGAAACCTAAGGAAAAGCTACTGCAGTTATAGCAGAAGACAGGATGAAGATCTAAACTGAGGCGGTGGCAGTGAAGACAGAGACAGAAGAGAGTTTAAAGACATTAGACAGGAAGGACAGAACTTGGTGACTGAAGGATGGGAGTGAAGGGAAAGGAACGCTATCACTGTGCTGCTCGGAGTGAGCTGAAGGCTTGAGGAGCCATCCCCCACCCTACAGAGTGGCCAGTTTGAGAAAAGGGTTAGGAATCTATTGAACACTTACAACAAGCCCACATTTTCTAAATAATTCTTCCTTAGGTATTGAAATGGGGCTACTCTAACATAATGACAAACCATTAGATTTCAAAGGCTGGGACTAAGCTGGATTAGATTCATTTATCATGAGTTGACTGGTAGATATGGAAATCAAGCTGTGAGAAGCTTAATTTGGGGGTTTTTGTCAGCAGCCCCACCTTAGATTTTAACACATAGGAGAGAATTTTTATTTTATTAAAAAAAAGAAAATGAGAAAGAAGACACTTATTCTTTTTAAAAAGCTGGTTTATTCCTCAATCTGCTCAAGCATTTGCCATCAGTGATGGCAAAAGAGTTTTGGTGTTAGACAGGGAGTTGGTATTTGGGGGGAAACATCAGTGATGCACTAATTTAGTCATTCCACACAGCATTCATCCAGCCCATACATATTTACTGAACATCTCTAAGAACCATGCACATTGAAGGAGCTAGGGGAGTTGGAACAAATTTAAGAAGGAAAGGCTCAAGTCTTGGTTAAAACACCCAGACAAGGCTTTGGTAGTTCAGACTTCCACTGTATTAGTAAGGAACCCAGAAATATGCTAGGAATAACTAAAGTGAATTAACCCTTACTCTGGTTTGATGGAGTTCTTTTTAGCCATGGCTCAAGCTGGGTGTTTTTTTTTCCCAATTACTTCGGCTCAAATAGATTCTTTACAAACTATGTAGTCTTTCTTGCTTTTTGTTGTATGATAGTCCTGCCCCTTCTCTTAAGAATGGGAACAGAGCATATTGAAATGAAAGGAGTACCAGTTACTTCTCTAAAACTATTAAAAAGCCTATCTTTGAGAAAATCAAGACAAATACTAGCGAGGATATAATAGCAAAACAAGGGCTACTTTTTACAAGTTAGCAAGTAGGTCAGAAAGCTGCTGATTATTTCCGCTCTCAGAAAACATTTTCTCATCAAGTCACCTCTCCTGGGTGATCACTGTCTGAATCCTACTGGAAAGAGTAGAATTCCTTCAAATGTTGCTTCTATGAAAATACACCTGACTTCAGAGCTATAAATAGTTGATGTAACATCTTTATTGCCTTCAGTTTTAAAGTGCAGACTCAAGAAGAGAATCAAGTTCCATTAACAGTGGTTGTTGCTAACAATTATAGAACTAATTTAGCATTAAGAGAATTTTTATCCAGTGTGTTTCTCTTGGCACACTTTCACACATATGATCTCATATGCAAGTATAGAAGCCAGAGAACAAATCACCTCCTTTCCCAAATCTTAGGATAATTGAGATTGGCAGAGCTAAGCTAAGAACCAATGATTTTTTTTCCCCTTCAAACACCAGATCAGTGATTCTTAAAGCCAGGACTATAATTATTAAGTAGTGTCCTTTGGGTAGTAAACAAATATTTCCACGGATCTATCCTTGTGTCTTTATTCTCTGTGGTAGCTACATGATCTGCATAACAAAGACATCGAAAGACCTGAGTTTAGGTCAGAAGTTCTTCCCCTTACTTGATGTGTATTCTCAGGCAAGTCATCTAATCATCATAAGCTTATATTGAGCACTCACTGTATCACCAATTCTCACATGCTTTATCTTATTCAACTCCCCCCACCAAATGCTATCAGGTAAGTACTTTAATTATCCCCATTTTACAGATGAAGAAACAGGCTCAGAGGAAGTGACTTCTCAAGGTCAAACCTGGGCCTAATATGAACACCTCCACCAAAGGCCCATGGGCCTGACCAGTGGCTCTTTTCTCATCTCAATTTTTTCATGTATAAAATAGAACTCACAATAAAGAAACTCTCAGGATTTTTTTATAAGAATGAAGAGACATTATTACATAAAAGGGACCACTGTTGTTATAGTTATTGCTGTACTATTCTCTCAGACTCTCAGATTCAAGTTCAGGAGAGTGCTCTCACTTCCAATCATTGCTTTGCCCCCAATTCAATCTCCACTCTATCCTACTGACTCTTCCTAATATACTTAAGACATTCATTCTTCTCCATGTTGTTTGTCCAATTTTGTTAGTAAGAATGCCCATCAATTTTTATAATTTTAATAACTGTGTAAGTATTTCTCTTGCTCCAGCTTTTTCTCGTGTTTATTGATCTATCCTTTTCACACTATCTGATTAATGCACCCAAAGTGCCATATTTGTATTTCCATGTGTTATTCTTTATTGATTATCTGGTAAAGATAGCTCAATATCATCATCCTGGTATTGGAGACACTGAGTCTCTTACTCTTATTATTAGCCACTCAAACTCATTTCTCTGTAGAATCTAATGGAATTAGGAAGGGATATTTATTTATCTATTGAGTATCTGTTATGTGCTTGGTGCTGCTGTTATTTGGTGGAAAAGACAGGCTTAACACAAATCCATCAAAACTACAATGAAATACCACCTCACACCTGTTAGAATGGCTATTATCAACAAGACAAGGAATAACAAGTGTTAGAGAGGTTGTGGAGAAAAAGGACCCCCATGCACTGCTGGTGGGAATGTAAACTGGTACAGCCACTATGGAAAACATTATGGAGGTTTCTCAAAAAGTTAACAATAGAGTTACCCTATGACTTAGCAGCCCCTCTTCTGGGTGCCCCCCTGAACATTTTAAAAACATTTCTTCACAAAGATATATGAACCCTACGTTCATTGCAGCATGATTTACAGTAGCCAAGATATGGAAACAACTGAAGTGTCCCTTGACAGATGATTGGATAAAGAAGACGTGGGACATGCATACAAGGGAATACTACCCAGCCGTAAGAAAAGATGAAATGCTGCCATTTGCGGCAATATGGATGGATCTTGAGAACATCGTGCTCAGCAAAATGAGTCAGTCAGAATAGGCTAAGGACTGTAAGATTTCACTCATGTGTGGGATAGAAAACCGAAAAGGGCGGCGGGAGGAGTGGAGGGTGGAGGGGCCAAATACACAGTGACGGAAGATGATTTGACTTGGGTGGGGGGCACACAGTGCAATACACAGATCATGGATCATCGAAATGTACACTTGAAACCTATATAACCTTACTGAATAATGTCACCTGAATAAATTTAATTTTAAAAAGGCAGGCTTAAGTACAGGCCCCATGAAGAAGAGACCAGGACACAAACATCAAATAAGTACCTACATAGTACATTACAATGACCAAAGAGGGGTAGTGTGGGGGTGAAAACTAACCTAGTCCAGAGGTTCAGGAAAGGCTCCCTGAGGCAAAGGCCATTCACCTTACATCCCACCACCATGAACTTGGTCAATTCTTTCTTCCCTTGAAAAACTCCCCATTCTTCTCATGCCAATCCAACAAACCAGCTAGTCTTCCTCAGGAGGCAGCTTGAATCCTACTTACAACATTAAGTTTTCTGACTTCTCTAGCCTCTAAAGAGTGCAACAGGAAATATCTTAATGCCTGTGAGCTTCTTTGTTCCTGCTGTCAGCGTTGATTAGGTAGTCAGTTATGGGTGTAGGATCAAGTACAGTGTATCTTGTCCCCACAAGTTGATTATTGATGTTTTTATCTAAAAACCTTGTTTCTTCTGCTTTAAATTCCACCTAGTGCTATAATAAATGTTTGTTTAATGAACAGCTGAGTGTTCAGGGGATGAGCACAGCTAAATGTTTAGAAACCTATGTAACAAAGTAGGCATCAGAATAGCCCTAATACCTTAGGCAACATTCCTAATGTTTGAAATTAACCTAATCCCACTCTCGTTCATTTGTTTTAGGTTTTACTTGAGCTTAAATGTAATACTGTTTGCATTAACATTGCAGAAAAATTGCTTATTGTTCTGGAAGTTTGGCCATATTAGCTAGTGTTAACACAGAATTTATAATACCCCCAACTCTGAAACTGCCTTTGAAATTCACTGGTCCCTATCGTTTACTCCCCAGATTATATATTTAATGTAAAATTTCCACATAAAACTAAAGATAAATAAACAAAATAAAGACCTTAAATCTCAGCTCTTGGCATGCTTCTGAAAAAGATGTAATCCATGCAAAAAGTTCTGTTTTGTTTTTCTTTCTGGTTTTCATAGCTCTGTTTAGCATGCAACCTTAAAAACAGCTCATTAAAGCTCACAGGATCCAATGAGGTGAGTGAAGTTTTCAAAGAAGATCGGCTTCAACTTTGCTACAAAATTTTTCCAGGGTTTGTAGTGTTAGAGTTGTTTGAAAAAGTGTATGGGAACTTAGGTATGCCATGCTGTACTCAAATTTATTTGTTTCCATTTTCTGTGGGTTGAATGCCAATGCTTAATGCTATTCATATGAGAGAAATTCCTGCTGTGCCCATTAATTTCTCCTGCTCTACTCCACTCTCACTGTAGAAAGAACTATTGAACAACAATAAAAAAAAATTTTTAAAGAAAATAACAATGGAATAATACAATGTTTCTCCTCCATAGAATCTTTGTGTGTGGTCTTAAGCTTTTCACCTGGACAAGAGCTTTACATCTACTGTATTTTGAGTATCTAACTTCCACCCTTAAACAAGTCATCCCTTCCGTGAAAATGACAACATAACAACCTGCACAAGAGGAAAGCATTCTGGCCTGTATACCCATTTTCCACTGAGTTGGAAGACTGGTTTAACAGGTTTCTGCTTATCTGTAGCCTTCATGTATTGCACCAAATTTGTTCACTTATTCAACAAATACTTGGTGGACAACTAAGTGCCAGGCAATCTAACAGAGAGCGGTTTGGTTAGCTCTACCTACAGCAAGGTTCAGTATTTCCAATGGAGCTGCAGGATTCTGTTTAACAGATAGCATGGTGAATATGAAAAGGATTTGGGCAGTAAGACTGAATTAAATTTTGGCTTCAGCCCTTCCTTAGCGAGATCTGTCACTAAAACCCTTGAAAATGAACACCTTCATCCATAAAACAGCAACAGGTGATGCTCCTCATGCAGGTACTGGGTTAGGTGCCAGGAACGCAGTGTGGTCCCTAGCCCATGAGGACTCTGACGTGATGGGCCTGAATATTTCAAGAATGTTTAATGCACTTTGTTACTGTACCACTGACTCTTGTTTATCTGTGTGGTGATTTAAAAATGTGTTCTCATAATCACTGGCACTTTTTTCCTTCAGAAGGTGGAGACTAATTCACCTGCCTTTGTATATGGGTCAGGTTTAGTTTCTCATGAAGAGACTGTGGCAGAAGTGAGGCTCTGTGGATTCGCGGGCCAGGTCGTAGAAAGGACCGCTTCCACCTGACTGTTTCTTGGATGGCTCACTCTGGGAGCAGCCAGCTGCCACGTCATGAAGACACTGAAACAAACTATAGGGAGAAGCTGAGGCCTCTCACCAACCATCAGTTATCAGCTCCCCAGCCATAGGCACCATCCACCTTGGAAACAGATGGTTCAGCCCTCGTCAAGCTGCCACAGGAGGGCAGCCCTACCCCAATACCCCAACTCCTGACTGCAGCCTCATGAGAGACTCCAAGCCAAAACTGCGCAGCTAAAACCGCTCCCAAATTTCTGACCCATAAGAACCAAAGGAAACTAAATGTTTATTATTGCTGTCACTCAGTTTGGGGAGACAATTTGATATAAAGCAATAGATGACTAACAAAGCCTGTGATAGAAATACCTGGATGAAGGTAAACAATTACGGTGGAAAACCTTTTAAATTTCCTTTGGTTTACCTCCCGTGTTAGAAAGAAAAATTAAATAACTCCTCATAGACTTCCAGTGTTTCTGTTACTACAGAAGAAAAGCCCAACTCCCAGGCTTAGTGCTGAAAACCTACCCAGCTGGATCTCCTCTGCTCCCCAGTGAAAACTTTGTTTTGGCCTGGCAAGTCCACCTGTCCCCAGCCAGTCAGTTAGTCCTGAGAGCTCCTGCCTCCAAGATTTTGATCATGACCTTCCTCCCCGTTGAAGGGCACCTCCCTTCTTGTCGCATATCCAGCACGCTCATGTTTTTCCCCTTCCAAACGTAATTCAAGTCCTGGGGTAATTCTTGATGAGACTAATTCATAGCAACCTCTTTCCTTTTAAAACATCCAATAACTTGTATTACCAGTGCTGCTATTTAATACTTAGTTTCTTAAGTATTTGCACTGTTGTTACATGTCACTATTAATTAATCAAAAAGTAGCTGAGTTCCTACTATATGCAAAGCCCTGCACCAAGAGCCATATTTAACAGTTTTACTTTAGTTACATTTAACTTTTTATTTTTAAAATCTATTATGGCACATAATTTTTTATGTGTGTTTCTTCAACCGCCATTCCATTCCAAGCACCTCGAGGACAGAAAGCAGACCCACCCTTTACAGCTCTAGGCACCTCCTTGTAGAGCAAAATGCATCTTTTTACCATCTCCACATAGGGCAGCAATTTCAAAATAATGAAATGATTTTTCACTTTCCCTCATTCTCCTGTTATTTATGAAACTAGAAGCATAGTGATACCATGGTAGAATATAAAGCAGCATTCATTTGAGTGGAACTGGGTTCCCCTGGGCATGTAACTTAATCAAGGCATCATCTTGGAAAAACACCTGTGCATAAAAATTCAGGAAATTATGAACACTTCCTTCCTTAGTCAGCACCCTTAGCACTCTCTGACAGGAGGCATTCTATTCTGCTCAGCTGTCCTGAAAATGTTGTCAACATAAGAATGAAAAGACATGGTGTGAGACTTCTGACATCCTGAGGACAGGCATATAGCCATGAAAGAGCCAGGGCTAAAATGAGGCAGAGAAAGTGACAATGTAACTCAGATAAAAGCAAAATTCTTCTCCGAACTTATTCAAAGAATTCAATGCATTTCCTGGTACGCTTTAACCTCAGTGAACTAGTAAAAAATGCAACTACTTTAAAATAAGAAAAGAAAGTTGATAAGAGATTGCTCTCAAACTTTACCTTGCTTAAGAATTGCCTGGGATGTTCTGTAAGCTATCTATCTGGTCCTCTCCATCACCCCACACACAACCACTAGCTCCTGTCCATCACCTCATTTCCACCAGCTCCTTCACCACGTGCCAGTTCAAAAAGTCTAGGGTAAGAACCTGGAGTCCACATCTTTCAACAGGCTTATTTAGATGAGTTTAGTTACAGCAGAGTGAATACATCTATTCGTAAATCTCAAAAATAGAAAAAAGACAAAGAGGAAAAATATTGTAATATAGCATGATTCCTGTATTATTTTCTTAGTTATCTGCATTTCCACTCCCCCAAATTGTCCTAAATTGTATTGATCTCATCTGGACAGTAGGAAATTAGGGGGTTAGAGCTAGTTGTACATTGAAAACCCCCATATCATAAAAAGTAAACTCTCTGTTTTGAAAGAAATCTGGACTTAAAAATCCGGGAAGAAAGTGAGGGCTTGAAGGAGGAGGTGCTTTTAAAAGTTTGGGGAAATAGCTAGCTGTGATGGAGAAGTCCACAGATGTTTTAACCCCATAGCATTTCCAGGGCAACCCCCACCCACCTGATTCATCCGTGTCCTGTGTCCTCACTTATGTCGGCCCATTTGTTAGGAACACAAAGACACTAGTTGTCTAGCTGACAAACCACTATTCAGTCTTCAAGATTCATACTAATACACAGGACCTCCATGTGAAGACAGTCCTGATATCACAGGCCATGCTATATGAGCCACATTGGAAGCCCAGGCCAAAGAAAAGTCAGTAATCCTGATTTTTACTTTATATAAAATTTTGATACTTTGCTCATCCTGGATTTTTAAAATTAATTTTGATATTTGAGAATATGGTATTGAAACATGATTTATCATAATTACTGAGTAGTTTTTATCAGCCCTGTAATTTTGCACTGCACTTGCCTTACCGAAGTCCCAGCTCTGGTCCAGGTAAGTTGTCTGAACTCCATTTTCTCTGCTGTGTCTGCTCTGGGACCTACCTCCACTGTGGAATGTATCCCACTGCACTACAGTTTCTGATATACTTATTGCTCTCCACAGACCAGATTGCTCTCAAGGCCCATGGCTTACTTCATCAACACAGAGACAATGGGCACTCTTAAAATATGTGACAATGACAAGAATAAAAGTCATGAACTTTAATCAAGTCTCTTAAATTCTCTAAACCTCAGTTTTCTTATCTGTCAAATAATGATAAGATACCAGATTATTTCAAGAATACTCAATGATTGATTCTGTACTCTACTCATATAATATAATATAATAAAAATATCTAACACTAATGTAGCTTTTACTATGTGTCAGGCACTTTCCTAAGTGTACAAGAATTAACTCATTTAATTCTCACAACTTGTCTGAAAGTTGGTGCTATTATTGGCCTCGACATACACACGTGGAAGCTGAGGCTACAAGCAACTCAGAGAGCATCCAAGGCTAGTATTTGGAGCCAGGCAGTCTGGGTCTGGACCTGTGCCCTAAGTCCTATATCACCTCTCACAACAGTAATAATAACAATAATTTTATACATAAATATAAATATGTAAATATACTATTCAAACAAATACTTTTCTTAAAGGTGAAAATATTATAGGTCATTCTAATTCTAATGCACAATGAAATTCTAAGTGACCAGAGACCAGTGAATATTGTAGGCTGTGGAATTTCTTCTATGAGGGCTATTATTATTCACCGGTTCACCCATCAAAGCACAGGATACAAGGTGACCTAATTTAAAAAATGAGAAAAGTTGAATACAGAGAAGCATAAAATGACTAAGGTTTGGTCGACCAGGTTTCCTGGGTGATTCTTAGAAGAAGGTTTAATAAAACCTCAGGAAAACACAGCGCCCGCCCACCAGGCAGCCAGACCTTCCGCTCTGAGCCTGTGTCTGGGCTCTCTGCTCTCTGATAATTGTAAGCAAATTGGCTGAAATGACCTTGTTTAACCTGGCTCTTAGATTCTGGGGAATATTGGAAACATCAGCGGATACTGGCAACCTCCACAAGTAACATTACTATACTGGTGAGGATTTTAGAAATAACCAATTATTTATCTCAATAATATAGACTTGAGTATTATAGGTTCCTGACTGTGAGTAATGGGAGCCCCTCTTCTCTTTACAAAGGAAGGGAAGGGGAAGAGGGAGAGAGAAGACGTGGCTCCCAGAGCCACCTTCAGTGAGGCTGTCGCCTCTGGGAAGCGTGTAAGATAGATCATCAAAGTAGAAATGACATAGAAATGAACAGAAAAAAAAATCTGCCACGGCACAATCAACAGCTATCCTTTCCTCTCTATTTTTCTCCTTGTTGGATTTTTACTGCCGTCCAAGGTACTTCTGGTTCTGTGATGCAACCCTGTGAACCGAGCCTACTCTCAGGCATCAGTTGGGAAATCCTTTTGTCATGTTATCTGGCATTGAGGTGTGTCCATCTGCGTTGCATGAGAGAATGACAGAATTTCCCGTCAGCAGCGAGGGGAGATGGGCAACTACCAGCAGAAGCTGGAGCGGTCCCTGTGCAAGAGTGTGAGGGAGCCAATGTCCACCTTCCTCCTGCCCTTTTTCTACAACTCCGGGCAGAGTGCGACAGGAAGCAAAGTCACAATCTAACCCCAATCTCAGCTTCTATGAGTTTCACAGAATTCCTCTCCCATGTTGCCATAAAGGGTCACTCACATTTCCATAAAAGTTGTCAACTACCGATTTGTTGATGGAAGAAGTGAGTGATAGGGGTTTGGCTGTGAAATTCAAAAGCTGCTGTGATATTTTCTGGACCTTAAGCAAGAATTAGATTGTAACATCTCTCCCACACAGAAATCTTAGGTATGTATTCATAAGAGCTCTCAGATATTCGTGATGGAAATTCTCAGGTGGATCTGCCTGGGGAGGAGTTAGGGAGCCTCATGTTCACTGTTTTCCCCAACATGAGCATGATGGACATTTTTGATGGCACAGTGAGATTTTCTGGGATCTGAGAGGTCATAATCAAGCCACAAACAAACTAATTCCTCGTCCTTTACTCACCTCAAATTCACACTGAGTTGTTGTGTTTTTTTTTTCTCTATTCATCCTTTGGTGTATTTTGTAATTCAATCACCCATATTAATCTTTTCAATTGTATCCAATTCTGACCAATATAGTGAACTCCTATTTTGTTTCCTGCATTGGGGATCACGCTGTATTTAATATGAGTGTGATGTGATGTGATTTCTGGTATTCATGCACAGCCTTTCCAACGAGTGAGTCAAGATTAAACCATAAAGCACTCAAAGACCACTATAGTCCAATACATCAGCAAGAGAGATAAAAAGGAGAAATAATTGGAGTTTGAATGACCAGGGAAAGCCAAAGGGCAAACCTTAGAAGTGAGCTCTACTTTTAATAGACATTGAGGATGATTCACGAGCACATGGACCCAAGCAGGAATGAGGACAGGATGTGGGGGACACATTCAGACCCTGCTTTTTCAGGCACAGACATCATGCTGTAGGACAGAAAGAGCAGAAAAGTGGATGAATTCTGATTAGAAAAGTGGTGAAACCTAGGCAAACAGAAGTTGAAACTTGGTAGGCCTGAAATGTATTTTAGGAAACCATCTGGTGAGGAAATTTGAAAAAGTTATATAACAGAAGAAATCCAGGCATGAAACAATGAAATTTTGGAGTGGCAGGTCGCAGGAAGGATGACATTTCACAAGATAGATTCTGACTTTAAGGCTAGTGATTGTGGGAGATGAAGGAAAGGGAGGAGTCAGATGATTCAGATGTTTCTAACCTGAGAAGCTGCCTAGTGGTGCTGGCACATGTGAGAATGGAGAAATTGGATGGGGTAATCCCTGGCAGAAGAAGAATGATGATGAGTTCTGAGCTTCCCAGAACAAAACCCACATTGGTTTTGAGCCAATCAAGACAGAAAACAAATTATTTACTAGGGGTCCCTCACTCATTACTATTACTATTAAATCGTCAATGTTCTGATGAGCATGGCACACCCAGAATCCTGTCCTCACGCACTTGCCTTCACTTCCATTTAAAAAGAGAGAGAGAGAGACTATTCAAAAAGTCAGCAGCAAGAGATTGGGGCCGGAAGAAACCTCACTCCTCTAATTTTCACAGCCCTCACTAGTGAGATGCCTTATAGACACTTTCAACAGAAAAGTACACAATAGTTTTCTCTTAATCATTCAGGTAGTATAGTTATAACATCATGCGTGGATCCCACAAAACACCAATTAATCAATAATATCAATCTTCCTCCTCAATGTTTTCCTGGAGCTGCTGACAAGCAGAAAAACCAATTGAGTTCATTTTTACAGGCACATCCTGTCTAGGAGAGCACTAATAGGTGGTATAAGGGAGAAAAAGGAGATGCTGTACATTCAAATGAGCCAGCCCTTAGTACTGCCATGGTTTGCACTCATGACCTGGATTAAACCACTCTGTCTGCACATAAAAACTGTACGGTTCAAATCCAGACTCAGTCACAGAGTAACCATATGAACATTGATAAATTACTAAACATTTTCTGTGTCTCAGTTTTGTTGCCTTTAAAATAACGACCATCAAATCACATAGTTCAGAGAGATGATGTGTGTCTAACTAAGGAAATATATGCGAAGCACTCAGCATAGTGACTGACACATGGTCAAGTGTTCAGTAAGTATTCATCCCTATTATTATTTTTATTTGTCTCTGATGACAAAAGGCATGCAATGGAGGTCACAAGACATGCTAGGAATGTCAATCTTGCATTGACCAAAACCACTGGGTTACACCTGGATGGGTAGTATTCAGTATAACTTTGTGGCAACACAAATTTGGATAGAATTCAATCAGCAGTTGGCTTCTGCCTTCCACCAGCCCTTATTTTCACATGTGGGATGGGCCAAATTTATAGTCTTCCAAAGTGGGAGGGGTGTTAGAAAGTGACAGCCCCGAGATAGTTGGGGTTCAATTCAGTGTGTGGTTATGTGGTTTTAATGACATTTTCTGCCACTTCAGAAATGTTGTTTTTCATTAACTTCATAAAAATGCAACTCCTGGTTTGGCAGGACTGAATTTTTGGAGTCCACTTATCTCATTATGGCAGGATTTTACTGTTCTTGAAAAGTCGTCAGTTCCACAGTCATTAGGAATGCTCACCTGTACTTTCAGGGGTATAAACGCGTTAAAAGGAGACAAAATTAACTCACTGCACATTACAGCTTGGCTTAGTCTAAAAGCATTTTGGAGAGTTTTGTTTTGTTTTCCTTTGCTCCTACCCATGATATTTTGGCTTGAAGTTTGCCTTCTGACAAGCTATTGCATGTAGAGATTGTAAGAGGCTGGAATTAATTCAAACATGGGGCCTCAGCCCATTTTCCCCCCAGGTGAATGAGCAGCATCAGGCCCTGCCTGGCAGGCTTTGGAAGGTGCCTTTACCTGGAACTTATTATATGCAAAGGCTAGTTACCTAAGCTGTTGATGGCAGCACAGAAGAGAGTAAGTGAGAGCAGATGATGCCAAAACGAAGCGTTTGCTCTGGGTTGGGGTTTGCCATGCAGTGAAGGGACTGCAGCAGCTTCCTTACCCCAACCCAGACCTCTCCAGAAGTCCATCCATCAAAACACAAGGGTGGGAATCCTTTGAGTGGCTAACGAAGTTTGGTCCGAATGACTTAGCAGTCCTACAGACCTGTCCGGCTGTTCTGGGAGCAGAATGTGCCCACAAGATGACAACTCCCGTTCTCACCACAGCTGAGTTTCAGCTGGGGTGTAGTCTGAAGTTTCATCTTCATCTCTCTGTTGCCCAACTAGCGCTGAAGAAGTCACAGTTTCCCAGAAAGGATTTTTAACGCTTATACGCAGGACCTGATTCTTATGGTACTACCACTACAGTGACTCATGCGGGATTCGTCAGACAGAGGCAGCGTTCTGCATTGAATGCTAATATGTAGGGTAACTCTGATACATACATTGGAATGTATCTCTCCCTCCTATCTCTTGATTGCACGACACAGAGAAGAGGTGTTTATACTGATATCTAATTTTTAGCCTACGTTTGCAAGATCTAAGTAACACAACATGAGAAATTAGTACTGGATACTAGATGTAAAACATGTGAGGCCTTCATGGACATGGACAACAGTGTGGTGATTGCTAGGGAGAGGGGTGTATAAGGGAACTAAATGAATGGGGGAAAAATACAATAAAGACTAAATCCAAAAAATTTAAAGAAGAAAAAAATGTGAATCCTTGAGCTTAAAACCAGATTCTGGAGCCCAGGTTCGAATCCTGACATCACCACGTACTAACGATGCCGTCTTGGTCAAGTTACTTGACCTCTGCGCACACCGGTGCTTTCACTAGTGAAGTGAATGACATTGCCATGACCTCCCCAAGTGCCAGGGCACACAGTATAAGATCCAGGTATGCCTATGACTTTCATCTTTTGGTATCATAGATGTGAGAAACAAAGAAAAATAACAACGACAAAAAGAATAAAAATATCTAAATCCAAATTGTCATTTTCAAGTTATTCTCTCTACTACAAGAGAAAAGAAAAGGTAGCTTTATCTACAGTAGTTTTAAGTTCTCAAAATTACTCTACAAAATAGCACCTTCGAATATAAAATTGCATTTTACACTGTATTGATTATAGGATGAATTGAATTCTTGGGCATAATTTGTATTTGGCTCTTTGTATAAGAGGGTAAGCTACTTTATAAATCTCCTGGACAAAGAATAAGAAAAGGTAGTTTCCAAAACCCTTCTCTCCTATCCTACATGATTGAATTTTGGCAAATTACACACTCCTTGGGTCCCTGTGTTCTCATCTATAAAGTGATAGAGTCCCTTCTAGTTCTAATAACAAGCTAGTAAACTATTTTTTAGATTGAGTCTGACAAGATCTCAGAAAAACTGAGTGAGAAACTGGTGAGAATATTTTCAATGTTTGAACTTTCCCATAATTTGATCTCTCCTACCCATAAACAGACATATAACTGTCTCATAGCTAATTATTATTGGAGTATGATAATGGACCATAGTAAAAATTGGTATTTTATATCAATTATTATTGGGATATTTATATTTAGTGTACTAAAACTTCTTGGTATCTTTTAGTTATTGTATTTTTGCAGATATTTTTAGATTAGGTCTATGATGCATTTGTCACAATTTTTCTAATTTCTTCTTTGCAATTTAATGGAATTGTAAGAGCTTTTCATCATTTTCTCTTTGAATCTTTAAATCCTATCAGGTCTTGCCAATTAGATCAAGATTATTCACTCACACACCTTAGATTTCTCTCTTGGAAGTTTTATAAGAGAAACTTTATATAACTGAAAATCTTTAAAAGCAAGAAATGGTGGAAATAAGTTGAGGAAAGGGGCCAAAAATTCCTTCTCTCCCTATCATTAGCAAATAATAATTAGCACCTTAAACCAGAAGAATTTGGAGTATTTGTCCTTATGTAATGAATGCATCATTTCTAAGTCTGTGCTGTCCATGCTAAGACTATGCTGAGTCTGTACTTAAGATATGCAAGAACATTAATTCTAACAATGGAATTAATTTGCTTTAAAAAGCTAATATGTACACAATATAAAGAGAACAAAATTATGCTGTTTTCATAAACAACCTAATAAAATCTCACCAACAATTCTACATAATTACCTCTGCAAAAGTCCTTTAGGAATCAGAAGGTCCTCTTCAAATAAAAGGAGTTGTTTATTCTAGCATCAAGGGTTTAAATGTGTCAGTCACACTAACTGAATTGATATATGTATATTTTTGAAGTATTCTATTGTGTACGATTTAAGTAGATTCCACCATGGCTCTCATCTTATTCTTTAGGACTGAGTGGCTGAAAAGGACTGTGTTTTTTAAAATGCCACTAGCTCATTATTCTGTTTACAAATAATTCAGCACAGTATTCCTTATATAACAAATGGCCAAAATTTATCGGAAATACAGAAATTAGATTAACGAGAAACTTTAGAAGATGAATTTTGTGAAACATGAAGCATCTCACCTGACTTTTACTTAAGTAAATTACTTAAGTAAAATATAAGTATTTCTAATTAAAATACTTAAGTATTTCTACTAAGAAACCTAGCTCCTAAGTTTAAGAACAAAAGCAAAAACAACAATGGTCAAATCATTGGCATTAAAAAAATCACCCTCCTCAGTTCTGAGGGCTTGTCTGAGCCTTTTCTGCATTTTCCTTCTAGAGCCAAAAGCAAATAATGAACAGCGTTGGGCATTATGCCCAATTTATAACTTGGCAATGACTAAATGTAACTGAAAGAGCAGTAATCGGAAACCAATCCTCTCTTCAGCTGTGTCGATACATTGGCACCGCGCCAGTATCTGCCCTGAAGTGAGTTAAGAAGATTTTTGTTGTAGAACCTTGGTTTCATTTATTCAGTTGATCAAACAAGTCTATGTTTTCTGCTACAACACAAAAGTAAAGGAAGACCCAACTGAGATTCCTGCTTGCCTATGTCGTACACACCATGGTGAGATTTATGAGATAAATAATGAATGAGTCAAAATTTCAGAGACAAAGCATGGCTCCTATATGCTTTGTATTTTCCTACATAAATATTACAGGCTTATCTTTCTAATGAATTTAAAAAAACTGAAGAAAAACATACTAAGTATTTTTACAAATGCTTTCAAAAGGAAACACTATTCAAAAAACAAATTTTATAATGAAACATTAAAGTACTATCCAAATAAACTTTAACTCGAATTCAAAAGTTAGGGAAACAAATAAATCTTATTTACTTACAAGTTGGTTTTGCTTTTGGAGGAAATTTGGTCCGGGTAATAGCCAAAATTATGAAAATAATGACTGGCCATAAAATCAAGACAAGTGTCCACAGCTGCAGAATAATGACAGGAAAAAAATATTAATTATACTGCTGAACCAAAAAAAAACCCAACATGAAATACATCATACTATAAAATTCCAACACAAGACAGGTATTTGCCTATAAACATTATTAATAAAAAGGAATGAGATATTTTTTAAATGAAAGAGAACTAGAAATGAACACAAGATTTTTTTTTCCAGGCTTAAACCCTTAAAATGACTTTCTGAAGACCCCTTTCCAGTTTCCTCTCATGACTGCCCCTGGAGCAATGCTTGTAAAATTCTAATCTAATTAGTAAGCTCCTCACATAAAATCCCCATTTCTCAGTTGCTTGCTGGATGAGGCTCAGCCTTCTGAACAGGGCCTGCAACACCCACACAACTGCCCCCTACACCAGTCTTACAGTTTCCAAAGTCACCATTTTACGGTCAGCTGGAAAGATTAATGTGGGCCATTGGATAATGGTTCAATAGACATTGTTGAACAACAGCAACAAAAAATGAATGAATAATTGAGTCGATGAGTAAACAGGAACTTAAAGTTTTATTCAACACCCCCTACCATACCACTATATATATGATAGAGGGAGTTCTATGCTTCTATCATAGAACTTAACATACTTTTACTGTCAATACATTTTTTTGTCTGGCCCACAAAATAAATGGGCAAGCCTTTTATGGCAGGAACGGTGTCTTATCGATCAGGGGTACAAAATAGATACTCAAAAATGTATAACCACATTGACATTTCTATTAGAGAACTCCACTGTAAGACAATTTAGGAGTGGCTTTGATCTCCACATAGACATGATTTGGTTCATACGACATTAACTGCTTAATATTTTACAATCTTATAAAATGTTTCAAACATGTATTCACATGAACATTAACTGTGATATGCGAACTATTATAGCACTCAAACCAAACCTAACAGGACAAACCTTGTGTATAATTAATCAAGTAAAACTTAGAATTATGTTTCTGCCTGGTTATGGTCCGATTGCTATTATTCCTTCACCACTTTTCAGAGACAAGGTGCTTCTGCCAAATCTCAAAATGCTGCTGGGGGCTCGTTAATTCTCCAAAATGATCTAGACCCATCCAGTGATTGATCCTCCAGCAGCTCCTGACCTGAATTTTCTATGAAAATGTCCACTGTGTGTCTCATAGCACTGGTCTCCTTGCTGGGAGGCCTGTCACCAACTTCTTAGACTTTGGGTTTAAGAGCAAGTTTTTGTAAAAAGGAAGAAGTCAATTATTGATGTAAAGGTTTCTAAGGGGCTAGGTTTGATCATAGCTGAAAAGGTCCCAGACTGATCGAACAGCCTAATCTATACAGCTCTTCTCAAGTATTAGCGTGCATACCAATCACCGAAGGATCTTGTGCACAGCATCGGATTCTGTAGATCGGAGGCAGAGCCAGGAATCCTGCATTTCTAATAAGCTGCAGGTGGGCGCTGCTGGTGCTGCTCTCCAAGCACCACACTTGGGGTAGAGCAGGTCTAAGGACATGCCACCCCACTGAACCAGAAGGATTGTTCATAAAGTCCTGGGATATTTTTGTTGGAAAGTTCTTTTGAGATCCTCTAATGGGTAGAATTCAGGGCATTCATAACTTGGATAGGAAAGAACAAATTACATTTTTATTTTCTCTAGCTCATGATTGAACTTGAGCAGTTTCCACGGATGATGGATGTAAGCCATGAACCACAACGTGATTAGAAGTGGCTGTGACTTGCTCACCAACAGAAACCACAGATACTTTCAAGTCGCATTAGTGTTGTGGCAGATACCTCAAAGTGCCATCTGCACTTACTGTGACATTGAAATCACAGTAGTTACGGGTTTGTGGTATGTATTTATTTATTTAATGCTTATAAAGACGCACACATTACCATCTCCTAAATTTGCTTTTAAGTGCCTTAATAACTGTATTTCAGTATAATTCATTTTATTTGTAACCCTATTTATTCTTAGAAGAGCCATATGTTTCACGAGGCTGCCAAAGACAGCCATAGCATAGAAGAGGTTAAGAGGCCTCAATCTGACCCAACTCCCGTTTTTGTTCTCTGGGGCACAGAAGATCAGCACAATTTAACCAAAGTCACATACCCAATTGGGAAGCAGAGCAGGGGACAAGGATCTGAATATCAAAATACTCAGGCTAGGATTTTCTTTAAAAAAAAAGATATCATACTGTTCTGAGAAACAAATAAGAAAGAATTACAGAAAGTGTGCTGGAAAAATACAAGTGCTATAAAAAATAAGTTGCGTTATTATTATAGCTTAGTTTCTGATATACTTGAAAATTAAAGTTCGTTCTTCAAAGACCATAGATACGACACAAGGTATCATATTTATTCTAAGTGACTCATTTGAAATGTAGACTGTAAAGAGTGAAGGTTAAAAAATGTAATATCTATGGATTCATTGGTCTTATATTTGAGGCCACAGTTATTCTTTAAAAACAAATTCACCTGAGTAGGGTTAGTGTCCCAAAGCTACTTTCAGAGGCATCTATTGATTTTTCCACAGTAACCGCAGAAGAAATCAGTGGGTAACTGAGATCAATTGTACCAACACAAACGTACATTCACATTCAAGTAAGCATCATCTGTTGTGGGGTATCTTTAAAAGGCCTTTTGGTTGATCTAATTTGATGGTTTCATGAAGATATTTTGGTTAATTTGGTAATTGATTTTAGACACAATTTAAATCCAGACTGAAACGTAATCTCTATCAGTGTCGTTGAAGGCAACTTTGACTCTGTTACAGGTAAAAATCACAGCAAGCCCATGAGTAGTCTGTTATCATTAGATTTCCCCTGGGATTGTAGATCAGAGAGGTTTGAGCAACATTTCTGCACCCTGCATTTTAGAAGGATAATAAATACTAAAGCATTCACACTGTGATTGCAGGGATGTTAAGGTTGACGAGTTAATCACAAAAGCAAGAAATAAACAAAATTCAAATTTTCATAGCAGCAGGATTGCTCTCAATACCATTCTAAACATTATCATAAATAACCTAGAATTCAATGTGGTGTCAAGGATCCAAATACTAAACTGATGAGTCATGGCCTTTTTTTTTCTTGTTTGCTTAGAGAAAGGGCTAACATTTTGATCTTACATGCATACATACGGGGACTACTTGAAAAGTTTGGGAAAAGCAGCTTTTAAGAGTTTCATATCTTTGCTGATATTTTAATTTAGCCCACACTTCTCTCTATACCTCATTTGCCTTCCATCCCCCCCTCCCCTGGCAATTCAGACATGGAAGGGCACAGGTACACTGAGCAGTTTATAATTTCTTAATGGCCATGACATTTGTCTCCTTTTATTTCTCCAGGGATTAGTTTCTATTGAGATGTCTCATTCTTTGCCTTTCTCTTCCCATTTTTCCCCTAAAACATTCAGTGCCTGAAAGTTCTTGGGTGGTGCCCAGCAAGATAAGTCCATGCTAGGACTGGGGGCCCCACAGTGACACAGTGAGGGAGTTGGGTCCCTACCAAGTTAAAGAGGACACCCTCAGTGCAGCAACCAGACAAGGGATGTCACAGCCGAAGGTGGGTAGGGAAGGTATCTGTTCTGAGTGAAGACCAGACAATTCCTTTGATACAGGGAGGCTGACCAAAAAGTAAATACCCCCATTAGAGGAGCCAGGTTTCTCACTATCCATCAGGGGGATTATAAACATGGAAAAGGAGAAAACTAGCATGAACAAAAATTTTTAGTGTTGGGTTAGAAGTAAGTATGTGAATATGAACTCCTGATTTCCAAAATGTACAGACATGAAATATTGCTATAAATGTGTGTATAACATTTATTTTCTTCTTTCTGGTTCTATAAGTTATTTCTGTCTCATTGTGTACTTTTTCTGTCCCAGTCTGAAAAATAGCCATATTCTAGGAAATACTAGCTTCTTGTAGTGGACAGATGAGAGTTGAGTGTGCTTGTTGCTATTGGCATGCCACTGTTTCTAAGCCTAGACAGAGCCATAGGATATATGTAGAATATATGTAGACACAGAGATAGATGATGGTTAGATAGATAGATAGATAGATAGATAGATGATAGGTAGATAGAATCCATGGACTAGAGTAGTTTGAAATTGGTTGTGTCCAAAATGAATTATAGTAATTGTCATTATAATTTTCAAATTGCAATGGGGATTCCTTCTCTAACTCTGAAAATAAATAAAAGTAAAACATTTAAGATGAAGACTCTCCATTCCATCAAAGTCTTGAAGGGTCTTATTGAAACTTAGGGTTTAACATAAACTATAGTGATCATTTATTATTATTATTATTATTAAGATAAAAATGAGTGAGCACCTATTGTATACTGTATAATAGTCATTGAGGATAGAGTAATTAATATTTTCAGTCTTTTGAGAAAATATTAAGAATAATTATTATTTTTTAAATATTTTATTTATTTATTTATTTTAGAGAGGGAAGGGAGGGTGAGAGAGAGAGAGAAACATCAATGTGCGGTTGCTGGGGGTTATGGCCTACAACCCTGGAATGTACCCTGGCTGGGAATCGAACCTGGGACACTCTGGTTCCCAGCCCGCGCTCAATCCACTGAGCTATGCCAGCCAGGGCTAAGAATAATTATAACCAAATGTTATAGAGGATGAGTGCTAAGACAAAGGAAGTAATGAGTGTGGAAGGAAGATAAAGCAAGGGGAGCTGATTCTAAAACCTAAAAGATGGAAAGAGTCAGGCAGAAGAAAAGATATGTATGTGGGATGGAGTGTGAAGAAGAAGTGGGTGTCTTTTCAGCAGAAAAAACATATGGGTGAAGACCCACAGATGGAAAAGAAGGTGAAATATTACAGGAAAAGAAATAGGTCCAGAATGACTGGTGCATTAAGAGTCAGGGAAAGCATTTCTGCCATATGCTTATCCAACCTCTACTTGAACACTTCTAGTGACTAGAAGTTAACTATTTCATAAGACTTCCTTATTATTGGACAACTCAATTTGTCTGATTTTTCTGCTTATATCAAGGCAGTATCTTCTTGTTTTGACTAACACTCATTTGTCTTAGTTTGGCCTCCTCTTTCACATGAGAATTCAACAGGTATTTTAAGAGAGACGAAGTACCCCTCTCTTCCTGGGTACCTGTGCAGTTCCTCCAGCAATCTTGTTAAATATAATTTCAAAATTTCTGTCCCACCATAAATTCTGGTTGTCAAGTGGTCTCCTAACAATTGTATCAGAATTATATCAGAATTCAATATAATAGCTAATAGTTATTGGTTGCTTAGAATGTACAACGTACCATGTTAAACACTTAATATGCATTATCTTGTTTAATATAATCACCTCATTTCCTTTTGCAGATGGGAAATTGGAACTTAAAGAGACTAAATAAGCTTTCATTCCATAAAGTACTAAGTGATAGAGCTGACCTTTGAACTCAGGGTGCCTGGCTTTGGCACCTGTCCCATTAAGCTATGTAGCCAAACCATTGCAAAACAGATTACTAGCTCTCTTTGACCACAATAATATACTTTTATTAGTTCAGCCCATAAGAGCATTAAAAGTAATTTAAAAGTCATCCTGTAACCTCAGATCATAACTTTTTATTGCAAACTTGAAGATGAAACTTGCCCAAGCTTCCATAAATAAAGTACACTGTCTCTTCCTTCCTCTTCGATTCGTACCTTTGCGAATTGTCCCATAAGTCAAGAATGACTGTTACTTGATGAAAACAAGAAGATTCCCAAGTTCACATTCTGAAGTAAGGGCTTGGTACATTAGCTCTGCAATAAACCTTAGTTCAATCTCCAAAATAAGAAAACAAAAGTATCAAGAGTTCTCAGTTAATTGGGCCTTTCTGCCTGTTAGCACCGCCATCCATATATGTGGCACATTTGGAAACTGGGATCAAGGATTTTTTTAGAAATCTGCACTTATAGATTATAATACATTTTGGAGATTGGTAAACTTTCTATAGTTCACGTGAAAACAACACAGTTTTATTGGACTTCAAGCTAATTTATTTCTCTATTGCTCTTATTCCTAAAACATTTTTATCTCCTTTACTTTCTACTGATTGACCAAACTAATAGCATGTGCATGTCTGCTGTGTGACAAGCACCATAATCAACAGGTAGATCTAATTTTCTTTTTAACAATTAAAAGGTATTAAGGGAGGACATGGTGCAGACCCAGAAAAGATAAAAGGGCCTGGGACATTTAAACACATAGGTGAGTAAATTATACAAGACCTAGTTTATTTTACTATGATTCAGAATCTTAAATTTTAGGATTAGAGTTTAATCCTAAATTGTTTTCATCCAAAAAATATTTTCATTCATACAGCAATCTGCTCCAAAATTTTGAAGCTAAGTCTTCCTTTTCCTCTAGCCACTCTGAGGGGAAGTTACATGAGCAAAGTGGAAATTTGGGGAGGAAGTGTCAAACTTGATCCAAAGTGTTAGAAGTTTATCAAGTTGTGGGAATATCTGTGATAGAAAAATAATAGTTCTATCAGCTGAGCTAAAGTATGATCCACTAGATAAAGTTACAGCAGAAAATAAGGAGCTGAAGTTAATTTTCCTTCTTCAGATTATAGATCTGGAATTAGATTCCCCCTCTACAGACATCAGAAATCACTCTTTGATATGTCATTCAGAACCCATCTTCTTAATGAAAGATAAACTCTCATCTTACACTCTCTAGTCTCCCTGTTTCTGGGTGGCACCAGGACTCTTTCCTGTCATTAACTAGCATCTCATTAGATGAGCCTCCCTGTTGCTAACCATTTCCAGTGGAATGTATCTTCATCTTTCCATTATTTTTAGAGTTACATTACAAACCCAGCAGGGTAGCAAGTGCATCTAATTGATTTTCTCTATTACCTAACATTTCTGTTCATGAGTACTGTGCTTTTTCACACTCTTTTAGTATTCATTTTTCCAACTGAGAAAAAGGGCGTAAATGGAGCCATTTCAAAATGGAGTCAGAACCACCATCCCAGAGAAGTGGCCGTGTGTATCTTGCTCGGTGAACCTTTGAAATAGTTGACTTTGGAAAAATAAACTGGTCAGGGCAGAACATTACTGTCTTCCAAACAACCGTTTGTGGAGCTGACAGGAAATTGGACATCCTGACTACAACGACTGAATATTAAAGACCTTCTTTAGACTCAGTAAATAGCCGTGTAAAGTTGAAGAAGAACTTAGCTTACTAGCACCAACAGAAGTTCCTTCCTTCTATTCATCTATTTCCCTTCACTTTCTCATAAAAATCCATTGTCTACACCCCATAATCAGAACACAATTTAGGTTTCTGCCTAAACCAGTGCTTCCTTGTTAACTATTCTTTGCTCTCAAATGCTTGTTGCCTCTCACTTTGGCTTTTGACTTTAGGTTAACAATTATGGTGTCAGAATTGGGACCTGAAGCGACCTTCCCTTCATGGGCCAGAGTTCCCTGGAACCATGTAAAATGCCCAAATGAGCCTCTTCTGTGTTCTCCTCTTCCACGGACCACCCACTTCCCGAAGCTGTGAATTCTCTCAGGCCCCTGACCTCCCTCCTTTTTGATTGAGGTCAGTGCCCTTCTTTGAGACCAGAAGGGAAAATTACCTCAGTTAGGCATTGCCATGGGGACAAGTGTCCCAGTGCCCGTGTGGTGCTGCCACAGGAGCTTGCTACCACCTGAGGAATTTTCCTCAGGATGGGCTCCTTTCACGCTTGTAAGAAGTTCCCTGGGTGTTGAGCAGCTCACAGGGATTCTTTTCCCCCTGGTGGGTGGGTATGAATTTTTGTTGCATGTTCTTTTCTTTGTCTCTGGCTGCTGTGTTGTTTGTCATGAGAAAGAGATTCCAAAGGGAACAACACAGGTTTTAATGCTATAAACCCTGTTGTCTGGTCTGGCCCTTGCAAACTGACAGTTTTTGCAGATCTCACCAGACCAGCATCTATTTAAACAAACGTTACTGTGGATTAAGTGCACGTGAGGTAAAAGCTACTGCTAACGGAACCTTAGAAGACAGAGCTGCCAAATTAATGGACATGGGTAGAGCATTTAAGAGCCAGGAGAGCACTGGACGCCTCAAATAAAGGCACCTGTCATAAGTTGGTCATGAATTGGGTTAGAAGCCAAAAGAGCCTCCTTGGAAAAATCAACGTGAGACCTTACGTATAGGCTCGAAGCCTCACCAGGTGAGTAAGGAAGGTCACTTCCTGGCAGGCACTGGAACCTCAGGATATCTTGGGGACCTCAAGATGAGAGGAATTAACCCAAATCTAAAGGTACTACAGGTGAAGTCTGATGACAAGTATTTGGCTTGGACTCTTAGCCTCAAGAGGCTATTAAAGGTTCAGTCTCAAGATTTCTTTTTGAAAGTTCCAGCAAAGCAGATTTAAAAGAGTCTATATAATCAATTGTTATACTTGATGCACTTATGTAGATAATTGGGCCAAGCTTACTAAAACTTGACTTAATTATAGAAAAACTAATTTGCTTGCAAAATGTGTTTGGTAAAAATTGGATAACTGCAGAGAGAGAAAAAACTATGTTTCAATAGAAGCTGTAATACACACTTATGGATATCAGTTCTGCTAATTGTCTTTAAGGTTTTGTTTTTGCCTGTAAACTGGATTAAATTTTGAATTCTTTTAGTTGGCTCAAGTATTTGGCTACAACTCTCCAAACTAACATTTCCAATTTTTCTTGGAATCATTGAGAACTAAAGCTGCCATTTTTCCGGAAGCCCTGCATACGGACTGGAAACAACTTGATATAAAGCCCACAGAAATCACCACAATTGCTCATGCTTGAACAATCTTCATGCCTGATGTTGTGTAAGCCACCTGAAAATTTACCTGAACAATGGATGACATCATCAGAGACCTTTCAAACTGCAAAAGATGCTTCAACTCTGACATCTACAATTTTTCTTGACTGGCTTCCCCTGTGGCTCAGAAACTGGTTTCTTACCCCTAACCTTTGTTTTTCTTTTGTTTCCACAGAAATGCCTCTTATTGAATACCTGATTGATAACATCCCAGGGCCCTTGACCTTTTCAGCTAGCTACACTCAAGCATTTCCTCCTACACAGGTTTATTCTCCAAATTCAGCTTAGCGTTTTGTTTGTCATTACAGAAGTTCTTGTTATAAAATTTTGTTTGCTTTACATAGCTTGATGTTGTAAAGGTGTCACTTGGATAATGACTGCTCAGAGTTTTGAGATAATTATTAAGGCCTATGAGACTTCATATGAAAAACCTCAAGGAACTGACTACAGAAGATGTTTGCCCTTAAAGAAACACGACAGTAAGACCTGCCTTTATTCTGGCACCCCCTCGTTGCTTAAATGTGGCTTAAGACTCCTAAAGAAACCACTTTCCCTTCTATATGGGACATGGTATACTGGAAATGAGCCTTCCCAGCAACAGATCAATGAAGCTTTCAACAACTGATCAATGTTGCTTTCCACTGGTCGATCAGCAATGCTTTCAAGGAAAGATCTCAGTTAAAATGGAGAAATAAGAAAAATAAAATAAATGGAGCCAACTCAAAATTAAGTCAGAGCCACCTTCCCAGAGAAAAGGCCACACACGTCTTGCTCCTTGAAACTTTGGACTGTTCGACTTTGACAAAATAACCTTTGGATTGGGCCAGAGCAGCCTTGTCTTCCAAACAACCATCTGTGGCGCTAACAGGAAAGCAGACTTCTTGATCACAAAGACTGGAGAGTCAAGGCCTTCTTTAGAATCAGTAAACAGCCACACAGAGCAACTGAATATCCTAGCTTATTAGCACCAGTGGAAATTCCTTCCACCTTCATGCAATTATTTCCCTTCCCTTTCTCATAAAAACCCTTGCCTTCGCATTTTATTTTTTAGGTTAACAATGTAACTGAGAATTGATATTATTATTAATATTTTAAAAAAACAGCAATATCTAAGGCCTCCATAGTGAATATGGTGTTTTTGTTGGTGAGCTGAACTCTAAACAGAGATCAGAAAATATTGAGAAAGGAAACTCAACCCAGGAGCAACTAAGAAGCGGCAGAAAGTAATAGAAAGAATAGATCTATCTCTGAGTCTTTAAATTCACTATGTGACCTTGGACAAGCCTCTTGAATACTCTGAAACTCTATAAAATAAAAGCATTTAGATAATCCCAATATTCCAGAATTCTGGTGTTTGATATTTTTTTAAAAAAAGAAACATTTACTCTAAGAACAATTTTGAGGAGGATCACCTCAAAAAGTAAAGATCACGTCTTCCCTATTTTGCAGCCAAATCCAACATTTAGTTACTTTGTTATCATTCTATTTTTTAGACTGTATCGCTGTTTGAAATTCTTCTCTCATTTTCTATTGTAGTGTATATTTTTATAATGTTTCCTTAGTAATTCCACACTAACATTTTTACTGTATCTTCATTTCTTTTTTATTCTTTCTCATATATCATTTGTTGCTTCATTAACAATCCCTGTCTCCCTCATTTACAAACTGTCTTTCCCACTGCCTTGCTTTGCGATAGGGTCTTTTGAAAACAGACTGGGCGAGAATGCCATAGGGGTGATGCTAGCATTTTTTTTACATTCAGTAAGGACTATACATTTTCAGTGTCACACATACTAAAATTCTGTTTTCTTCTGTATAAACATATATGTTAAAGTACCCATTCAGAACAACTAGAGAGAGAGACAGTATACTTTCTTGAGGGATGACAACCCCAAATCCTACCGAAAGACTGTGTCTTCTCCTTAAATTTATATACACCGCTTTGCACATTTCTCTGTCTTCTAATTTGACTATATTTCTTATTTTCTTTCATTTCATCTCCTTTTAGATCTTTTTTTAAAAGATTTTATTTATTTCTTTTTAGAGAAGGGGAAGGGAGGGAGGGAGAAAGAGAGAGAGAGAATCAATGTGTGGTTGCCTCTCACATGGCCCCCCCACTGGGGACCTGGCCTGCAACCCAGGCATGTGCCCTGACTGGGAATCAAACCTGCGATGCTTTGGTTTGCAGCCCGCATTCCATCCACTGAGCTACGCCAGCCAGGGCCTCATCTCCTTTTAGATCTTTAACCCTAACTTTCCAACCTCTTCATTTTCTCATTCTTCTCTCTTAAATAACATTGGCCCATACATATCCTTCCTACCTGTGTCCTCAAGTCGTCTCTCCACTACCAAGATACAGAGTTAGTCCTGGGTCCTTCCCTTGCTCTTTCACCCTCCACTTAGAATTGTCTTTCTTTCTCCTTTTGGCATCATCACTGTTTTTGAAAGGCCTCTGTGTTCCTGTAGTTGGTCATAATGGATTCAGGGGAACCCTCTTTATTACCCCCTATTCTGGGCTTTTTCTAATCACTCTTCCTGAAACAAAGATGTTTCTGCCCCAGGTCCCATTCTCACAAGGTGAACCTAACTTCATTTGATGTCCCAAAATAAACTGATAGCTTATGTATTCTCTTGCCCTAGGCACAAACATAAGGAAGAGGGGCTTTTTAGGGATTTTTGGCTTAATGAGAGTAATATACAGTATTAGAGCAAAAACCTTTTAGCATATCTAACTTCCATCTCTTAATATGCCATGTCCAGCAGAAATAGAAAAAAAAAGTCTATAGTAGAAAATTATTATATCAGCTATGTTACACATAAGGAAGAAACTTAGAGTTTCTAGGGATAAAATTTCTCAGTGAAGTATTTTATTCACCTGAGGGTTTTGTTTTTAAGTTTTAGGTAAAATGGAGTTGTAAGAAGAATAGAAAATTTCAGCATTCTGTTCATCAGCAATAATTGATACGTTTTCAGTTCCTCTATGCTTTTATTTTAAACTATTAAGTTTTCATCACTTAAGAACTTTATATAAATTTCTTTCTCTCTCCCACAACCCCTTCTTCTAGATTTCCTTTCATCATTACAGCAAATAAAATATGCCAACACATTGCCCCAAATCCCTCTATAATCAATTTGCCAGGTGTTTGGCACCATGTATAAAGCAATTTGAAATGCATTAGCACATTTGGTTCTCACTGCTCCATGAGATAGATGCTAGAGATCTCATGCCCATTTTAGAAAGGGGAAGGCCAGTGCTCAGGGAAATTGTGCTATGCTACTCAAGTCTTATAGCTGGTAGGGAGCAAAACCAAGAACCCAATTTATGATCTTAAATTCTACACACCAGATTCACAAAGGAGGGTTTGATCATTTACTTCTCCCTCTTAATATATACGTCAGAACACTTATGAAAGGACTCAGGCACTACAAGGAAACCTAGAATAAGATAAGGTGCAGAGATAAAATGTTGGTTTCTATGACACATACTATGTGCACAATATTTATATTATTCATGTAAGGCTGGGAATTACCACTCCAAAATGAAGTATATTGAGTGTCTCTTTGGATTTCTCCAGTTTTCAAACATCCTTCCCAGTATGTGGTAACTCATAAAAGCCAGTTCCTTTCTTGGTCTACCAGTACCCTATCTCATGAGGATCTAATAGCTAGGTTTATAATTTAAAAAGCAAACACGAATGTAAGAAGACAAATAAATATGTTGCAATGAGCAGAGTAGACAGACTGTAGCAGTAAAGTTAAGTGATTCATAAGACTCTGCAAGTATGGCACGCACATGGGCCCTTGCTTGGCATGTCTAGTAAATAATTTTTAGATAACTAAAATTTTGTAGGAGCTTTTCGACACCAACAGCCTTCAGACTATTTCTTTTCCATTTCTTACTTTTCAGCCAAGCTGTCTATTGCTTTTGGTTTTCAAGTATATTTCTCTCCTATGCGATTGTACTTTTCATCCAATACATTTCTTCATCTCATTTTTTAACTAAATTCATTAAGAAAACTTCTGAAAGCATCTTGGCCAGAAAGTTAGAATTCAACACTAGATCCAATTCCCCCTGCTAACAAGACACATCCTTTCCTTTGCCCAGGACATAGCCTGGTTTACTCTTGTACTGAAATCAAAGGCTGCTTTCGGGGCAAGTTGAGACCAGTGCCTTTAGCTGGAAGGCAGATGCAGGGATGATTTCTGACTATCTTATTTCCTGCTTTAAAAATTAAATTAAGACTCTTCTCTTTTTACCTCATTAGCATCATGTTTTATGATCGCCTGCAGCACCACCCCAAGCCCCGCTCCCTTATTTTCACTCACCGGCTGCCTTTTGACACCGAGCCAGTTCTTCCAAACCAAGACCCGGAGCTGGTGAAACTGGGAAGCCATCCTTCAAACACTCCAAACAACAGAAATTGTCTTTTTTACTCTACCCCTCAAAAAAAAAAAAGAATTGGTCCAACTTGCTGTTGACAAGGGGTCAGAAGCCTTTTCACGGCATAGCTTTCCTGGCACTTGGGGTAAGAAACCCACAATTCCCTGCCACGGATCTTCTTTTCCTGTGCAAGGATTGGCTTAATTCTTCACCAAGGAGCACTTCTCAACCAACTCTTCTTCCCAAATAAGGACCCAGACCAGGATCTTTCAGTGGCTTTTGCTTATTTTAAAATAACCTCCAGTTGCTGGTTGTTGTATGAAGTCCAGACTCAAAGAGAGAATGAATGTCATTGGGATAAAGCCTGACTGTAAAAAAAAAAAAAAAAGCTGAACCTACACCTCCTACTCTCCACGAAATTAACTGCCTGTCCACACCTTCAAGAAGGTGTCACCTGCGCTGAACACGTCATGAGGAATTAGGTGGGACTCTTGCCAGGCCAGTAGGACTTGTCCTAGTTTCTCTCGCCTACTTTACCACATAGTGCCTGTGCTGGCAGAGGCAGGACGTAAGGAGTATTTTACAGACTCTAGTCCAGTGACTTTTACAATATCTACAGTGTCATTAAGCTGTTTTAAGTCAATAAGACCAGAGCTAAGCTGAAAAGCTCCGAATATCAGTATATCATTAGATGTGCAGAGAAAGTCTCAAGCTCAGTTTAAAGCTGAGTTGAATATTTGGATTTCAGGGGAAGTGACTATGTGGGCTAGGTCCCACCTTCTATCACAATTTACTAGGTTAAGCAAAATGCAGAAGATAAAAGGTGGCAATAGGTGACATAAATAGCACACAATGGATTCCTCGTTTTGGAAGCATGAATTCCTGCATATGTTATAGAAAAGCTCTTTCAATCAGGTTAAAGGAAACATAGGCCCACCAGGTAATTTTAATAGTGATTAAGGGGATATGTAATGGAGAACCGTGGCATAAAGGCTTCCAGAAGTCACCTTGCTTACACACCTTAATGAAAGCCCATTCCCTCTAATATTTAATGCCTCTACCATCTGACTCCAGTCAATTTTCCAATCTCACCTCCCGACAGCATATTACAAGCACTTGACCACTTGCCAAACGGGTATGTATTACAATAGGCAAACATAATCTGTACCTTCTGGTCCCTGACTTGTTTATGCTACCTTCTCTATCTGCCCTCCCCCTCCCTAAACTGCTGCCTCTCAAAATTACTCCCAAGTTGACATCTTCTATGAAGTCTTTTTTTTGCTTTATTTTTATTGTTTACACTATTACAGATGTTCCCATTCCCTCCCTTTTCCCATTTCCCACCCTCTGACTCCACTTCCCACCCTCTGACTCCACTCCCCCCCTTCCCTCTGGCTATCACCATACTGTTGTCTGTGTCCGTGGGTCATGCCTATATGTTCTTGGCTATTCTCTTCACCTTCTTTCATCCAGTCCCCTGTCCCCATTCCCCTCTGGCAGCTTTTAGTCCATTCCATGTATCCATACCTCTGTTACTATTTTGTTCATCAGTTTATTTTGTTCATTAAATTCCACATATAAGTGAGATCATATTGTGTTTGTATTCTCTGACTGGCTTATGTCACTTAGCCTAATACTCTCCAGGTTCATCCATGCTGTCACAAAAGGTAAGAGTTTCTTCTTTTTTACAACCACATAGTTTTCCATTGTGTAAATGTACCAGACTTTTTTATCCACTCATCTGTTGATGGGCAGTTGGGTTGCTTCCATAGCTTGGCTATTGTAAATAACGCTGTTATAAACATGGGAGGGGAGGTTATATTCTCTTAAATTGGTGTTTTAGGATTCTTAGGATATGTTCCCAGAGGTGGGATTGGTGAGTCAAAAGTCAGTTTCATTTTTAATTTTTTGAAGAAACTCCACACTGTTTTCCACAGTGGCTGTACCAGTCTGCATTCCCACCAACAGTGCACAAGGGTTCCCTTTTTCCACATTTTCACCAGCACTAGTTGTTTATTGATTTATTGACAGTAGCCATTCTGGCAGGTGTGAGGTGATACTTCACTGTGGTTTTAATTTACATCTCTCTGATAATTAGTGACATTGAGCATCTTTTCATGTCTGTTGGCCATCTGGATGTCCTCTTTGGAGAAGTGTTGAATCAGGTCCCTTGCCCATTTTTTTAATTGGATTGTTTGTTTTCTTGGTGTTGGGTTGTATGGGTTCTTTATATACTTTAGAAATTAGCTGCTTGTAAGATGTATTATTGGTAAATATGCTCTCCCATACAGTGGGATCCCTTTTCATTTTGTTGATGGTTACTTTTGCTGTGCAGAAGCTTTTTATTTTGATGTAGTTAGAAAGAAGAACTAAGAAAACAATCCCATCTACTACTGCAACAAAAACAACAATAAGAAGAAAAATAAGGTACCTAGGAATAAATTTAACCACAGGGGTAAAAGGCCTGTACTCAGAAAACTATAGGACATTAAAGAAATAAATTGAGGAAGATACAAATAATTGGAAGCATATACCGTGTCCATGGATTGGAAAAATTAACATTAAAATGTCCATACTACCCAAAGCAACTTATAGATTCAACACAATTCCTATTAAAATTTCAATGGCATATTTCACAGATCTAAAACAAATATTCCATGAAGCCTTTTTAGATATACTGCAAGAACTATCTTCTCTCCTGCCTTTGAATCCAGTATAATTCTTTGTTTCTACCTATCTCAAGGAACTTAACATTTTTCCCTTATTGCTACTTTTGTATGTCTTATTTTCCCATTACATTGCAAATTCTTTGAGAGCCTAGACTATTTTATATGACAGTAATTCTTCATACATGATCAGTGCTCAATGATCACTCTGAGCCAAAGCTGGTAAAGCTCTCTTTCGATACACTTTTCCATCACTCTATTTGTGAAATCAGTTAAAACAATGTTTGAGTTCTCCCTTCACACCTGCAGCAAGTGCTCCCCTTCCTGGTCCCTCATGTTCAGCTTCCTGGTCTCCATGCCAACTCGGCAGTGTTGATGACAGCCAGCCTGGGGCTAAGTGGACCCATGCTGGCACATGCCCATTGCCTCAATGTGGTTCTTTCCCTACTGTAAAGACTCCATTCCTCATGAGGCAATATGTCCTGAATATCAAGAATTTGGCCTTTTAATTGTTTTCCAAACAAGGTTAAAGACACGGTGTTCTTCAGACAGCTGACAGTGTCAGAAATGCAGTGTCAAGATTCATCTGGCTTTCTCAAGCTTTGCTGAAGACTTGAACTCCTGCTTCCTCATCTCCTTTCTCTGCCATCTGGCACAGACTACAATTCACTAGTGGTTTGGCTCACAAATAAAAATTATTCAGTTATGAAGACAAGGTGGAATTTGACATGTGACTCTGTGTCTAGGTACATTACTGGCACACAGTCACTTTATTCAGGCAGGTTACTTCAGGTTAAAAAGTACTGACTCACCACACGATTGATGCAGGTCAGAGGTCAACTCAAAAAGTTCCAAATGGTTTCTCCCAGCATCTGCTCATCACCTCTCCACTATAATCATGGAGTGCTTTTGTTGTTGTTTATTTAATTTTGGTGAAAGATTTTTTCTCAGCCTGTGCTGAGAAAAGTGCCTGTGCTCAGGCACTTTCATCTACTACCTCAAATTTTCTGATGAAGATAATGTATTTTATTATATCTCATGACTGCCCAGAATTATTTCTGCAAAACAGTTTCAAAACTACACATTAAGTGGTTCATGTATGTAAGATTATTTTTGCACTATTCTTGAAGGCACACCGTGTCATAGCACCAAACATCACACTCTTTTCCTTGGAGACTGGGGTAATCTTTCACAAAATATCATTCAAAGTAGTTTAAATTGGGTATATAGACAATCAGAAGTCCAAATTTTGCCCTATTCTGAATAACTCTATCTTTAAATTAAATTTATTAGAGTAACTTATTAATAACATTATGTAAGTTTCAGGTGTTAAATTCTATAATACATCATCTGTGTATTGAATTCTGTGCTCACTACTCAAAGTCTAGTCTTCTCCTATTCTCATATATTTGACCCTCTTTGCTCTCTTAATCATCCCTTCAGCCCCTTTCAAACCCTCTGGAAACCACCATACTGTTGTCTGTGCCTCTGAGTCTGTTTTGCTGGCTCATTTGTTGCCTTCTGTTTTATACCTTGCATGTGAGAGAAATCATATGGTACTTGCACTTTTCTACATCTTGGCATCTATATTGACCATATCTGCTTCTGAGTTTTCTTTAAGGTTCTCAAATTTCTTTTAAAATTTGGTTTCAAGCTGATACATCTGATAAGGGGTTAATACCCAAAACTTACAAAGAACTTATAAAATTCAACACCAAAAAACCCCAAACAATCCAATTAAAAAATGGGCAAAGAACCTGAATAGATACTTCACCAAAGAGGACATCCAGATGGCCAACAGACATATGAAAATATGCTCAGTATCACTAATTACCAGAAAAATGCAAATTAAATCCACAATGAGATATCATCTCACACCTGTCAGAATGGTTATCATCAATAAATCAACAAACAACAAGTGCTGGTGAGGATGTGGAGAAAGGGGAACCCTTTTGCACTGTTGATAGGGATGTACATTTCTGTTTCCACTGTGGAAAGCAGCATGGAGATACCCCAAAAAATTAACAATGGATCTGCCTTTTGACTCAGTGATCCCACTTCTGGGGAATTATCCAAAAGGACCCAAAACACTAATTTGAAAGAACATAAGCACCCCTATGTCCACTGCAGCATTATTTACAATCACCAAGCTATGGAAGCAGCCCAAGAGTCCATCTGCAGATGAGTGGATAAAACAACTATGGGACATTTACACAATGGAATTCTACCCAGCTATAAAAAAGAAGAAAGTTTGACCTTTGTTACAGTGTGAATGAACCTGGAGAATATTATGCTAAGTGAAATAAGCCAGTCAGAGAAAGACAAATACCATATGATTTCACTCATATGTGGAATCTAATGAGCAAACTGAACTGACAAGCAAAATAGAAACAAACTCATAGACAGAGAGCAGGATGACAACTAAGGTAGGGTGGAGGGTAGGGAGTGGAGAGATTGAGCAAAAAGCAAAAAGGACTCATGGACATGGACAAGAATGTGGTGACTGTCGGGGGCGGAGTGTAAGGGAACTAAATGGTAATGGGGAATTACAATAAAAGCAAAAAATAAAATAAAATTTGATTTTAAAAACATAATTTAAGATTTCATTGTAGAAAATGTGTTGACTAGCAATAATCTTAGAAGTTATTATATCTTACATAAATCAGTAATTATAACCATTGATCAGAAGAGAACTTGAAGGAATTATTTGACCAACTATAAGTATCTGGGAGAGAGAATGTGGAAGGAGATTAAAGAGAAATTTTTTTCACTGAGTAAGATGTAGTTTTGAATCCACCCCTGATTGTAGATTGGGGGGCTATTGGTGGATATCGTAGGATTTCCCCTTGAAGGAAAAGAGAACAATTTTGCAACCAGAAAAAAGCTGTTTCCAGGACACACAGCTACTGAAAAAAAAATGTTTTTTTAAAAAAAGCAAAAAGCTAAACTGAGCAGAAAATAAACAAAGGCAAAAATAGAAAAATACAACCCACAAAATTTACCAGAAAACTGTTCACAGATTTTATTCTTACAGGTGTACCGAGAAGTTAAATTACTGTGTTTGTCAGGTCTATGGTGATCTGCCACACGCTCAATCATTCCAGGGCTTCTGCCAGAGACCAGCAGACCCAGCGTGTCTTTAGGATGACTTCCAAGTCTTTGTCCATAGTATGTGCCTCCACTCACTTTCTCTGCTGGTGACTCTACTTCTCAGTGATCAGTCGGTTCATCCCTTTACTAAGCAAAGAATTGTCACATCTACCAGAACTTAGGCATTGCTTGTTTTTATTCACTCACATGACCAGCATTAAAAACAAAAATATAGCTTTATCATGGGAGAGCTTGAACAAAAATTAGCTAATCCCCAAATCCCACCCTTCTGCATTCCTAAACTCCAGTAATCACAAGTTTTGAAGAGTGGACCAACCAGCCCAAATTTGACTGAGCCATGGCCACAGTTAGTTTGGAGCTTGCTTGACCATTCTCCTGAAGTTGGCCTTCTCTAGGATTCCCTCCAGGACACTTCACTTGCTGACTCTGACTAGAATGGTGGCCCTGCCAGGGCTGCACACTGTGTGGTTGATGGGCTCCATGAGCATTAAAGGTGGCAGCTCTTGTCAGTCAACTGACATGTAGCATACTCCAGAACCAAGGCAAGAGAGAATCAGTCCAATCATGAACAGGATATTGATGTAGCTGAGACACACAAATTTGTTTTAATAGCATTTATTAGAGATCTGTACTGAAAAAATAATAGTAATAATAAGAAATACTGGACTGCAAAGTCCCTGTCTTATCTGTTTAACTCACCACTGTATAGTAGAAATCTAGCACAGGTTTTGCCCTATTGTACATGGTTAATTAATGTTTATTGAATAATTGAGTAGCAAACATTTGTTAAGCATTTATTGAATCATCATAGGAGGCCTATCATGTAGAAACAAGTATTATGCCCATTTTCAAAGGAAAAAATGTGATATTCAGAGAGGTGATGTAGCTTGCCTAAGTTCACCTGGTTAGAAGGAAGACAATGAGAACAGCAGCAGAGAGGGAACTCAAATGCTAACTGTTCTTTTCATCTCTGTGCTGCCTCCAACCTTATGCACTGTTTGACATGGGGAGAGCTGAGAAGGAAAGTAAATAGCTTCAGGGGTTTTCTGGTTCTTTCAGAGCCTATAAATCACTTGTAGATTATCTACTGGAAATGAAAAAAATATTATCAAAATAAATGCACAAAGAATAATTGCACCAGGAATTTAGAAAAGGAAGATTGCTCTATTTTGGCTTCTTGGTATAGCATCAAAGAAAGTGCCAGCCTGGCCCTTGCCAGCTTCACCAGGTGTGTCTCTCCACTCTCAGCCATCCCTCCTGTCACCTGCTGGAATGCCCTCGATGAGGATATTTACATTCAGGCTTTCGTCATGCTACTCCCTCTGCCCGAAATGAAATCCTGCTCATTGCTCATTCTTCGATGAATGACTCCAATGTTACTTCCTCTCTGAAGCTTTTCCCAGCACTTCCACCCACCACGCCTCCACCTCTGGCTGACTTGATCACCTCTTCATCTGTTTTACCATGGATCTCTGTTCATAAATATAGTCTACTTCTTTCTAGCTACTATTACAGTCTGTCTGTCTTGCTGTCTGCTCTCTGAGACCCTTGAAGACAAGGACCCTGCCTTATGAAAGAGTAAGAGTTGGGGATTAATTCTGTGTCCCTGAAGAATGGTTAGAATCTTGGCCTGACTAGGTATAAGTGCTGGTTTGAAATAATAGAAGATAAAGTTAGAGAAATTAGAGATTTTAATGATAAGAACACAGGATACCATCTTGAGGATTTAAATGGGAAGTTCTGGCAACTCAGCCAAAGAGACAGAGCATGGTAGAAATGGTGCTGTGAGAAAATGAAATTATTAATAAAATAAGAGATTCAGGTTCAGACCTGAAACCTCTGTTTTGAATGGAGAAAAATGTGGAATTAAATTGCTGGTGAAATGAAATAGTTTAGGGTATTTAATGGTAAGCAGCTTTGTAAATATACTCTTTCACCTCCAAACTGGTTTTTGCCCATGGCATCAGTGGCAATTTACTTCTTCCCCATGATTAATTGAGTTTTACACTAAGGTCCTATGGGACAGTCATCATATACAGGATCTAATCTCTATGATAAACCTGTGAGGTCAATACTATTATCTATCAAGTATCTTCCCCAAGTCACACAGCTATCGAATGTCAGAACAGTGATTTGAACTTTGGTCTCTGTATCTGCAAAGCCTGTTCTTCAGCAGGACCTCATAAAGCAAGCATGGATAAGAAAACAAGGCAAGTGTACACATTTAACCCAGGTAGAAACATGCAATAAGTTGGGAAACTGAAGCTAACTCATGGCAAAAATAACAGCATCCTTTTTTTTTATGAGAAGGGTGGGGCTCCACCAGACATTTAAGATAATGAAGCACCAATTGCTAATACCTCATTACCTAAGATCCACCTTCGATGTAAGGCAGTGATAGCCAATGCTGTGAAGCAGGTGGGTGTGAAGGAGGTATCAGATTCTGAATTTTCAGGTGCTTTATCAGCACTGAGACACTCCATTGATGATGGGGATGGATGAACTATGTCAGGAAACAACTGGTAAAGATCCACAAAACCAAGTAAGACATATTTTAAGGAGGTTTCAACGAGACTCAATCCAGCTAAATTATAAGGCATCTTTTCTCTTCAGGATGATACAATTGGCACAGGCAGAATGGACAGAATGCTTCATCACAAATAACATGGTCTTGTCAGGTGAGCCAGCTTGATAAACTGATTATCTTACTTACCACTGAGCCGTGTGAGTCTGGGAATTTCAGGGTGATTTAGAATCTTGCAAAGAATTACTCACCCACTCAACCAGGATGAGTAATAATTTGCTTTGTTAAACAGGTAAACTATGTTGAATTAATTTTATTACATGTGTTTCTATAATCTTCTGGAAATAAGAAATAAGAAAAATGGTATTTTTGGCCAATTGATTAAAAATAGAAAAAAATTAACTTTTAATCCTTCACTTTAAAGGAAAACATAAAAATGAAAAGACTATTGTTTTCTCACATCTTTTCTGCCATAAAACCTAAAGCAGCTTAAAAGACAAATCTATGTTTTTATCTAGTGCCATTTTTTTCTTTATTGAAAAAATACAATAACAAATTTCTGCATGTGTTTTAGCCTTTGGTGCCCAGCTTTGTAAGAAAAATTGATTTTTCTTGAATAACCTAGAAAATAATCATTCCTAGCATCTTGAAATTCAGAACCTTCAGTATGGGAAAAAGAAGATTCCATGATCTGTCCCTTCAGTGTTGCACAACACAAAATTTTTCTACATGCTTTCTATGTTTATTCTTGTTAAATTACTTTGAAAGCATAGGACTGGGGAAAAGAGACTGGTCAATGATTTCAATTCAAGTCAGTAGTTAAATATTTTAGTTGAAGAGTTCGGTGAAGAAATCATTGATAGGCCAGTCTGCAGAGAATTAAGATCCTTATTTTCAGGGGCCTCCATATGGCCTCCCTTTAACAGCACCTCCCTTTCATCAGCCCTGTCCCCCCATGAGCAATATTTTGAAACAAAGGAGAAGCAAAGGTATCAGATAGAAATGGAAAAGGGTACCTAATCATCATGCATATTGGCATCTGATAGTTGGACTTTTGAGCAAGATAATACCATTTTTTTATATAGGATGAAATAAATTCCCAAGTTCAGACTCAAAAATATCCATTTTTGTATGTGTTGTTATAGACATAAATATATGCCCACATATGCTTCTTTATAAACATGTAGCTAGAGATACAAAGCATATAAGTATGTACAGAAACATTTACAAAATTTTAGCCATTATGTGAGCACACATGGGTTGTAAAAGCAAAGAAAATGGTGCATAATAAAAATGAAACATCTGGCCCTCCAGGTATGCATTGTAATGGGTGCTTTATCAATAGCATGTGACAAATAGAGCATATGGCCATATCAATAAAGTCTTGTGCCAGAAAACTGGACAGATCTTTTGAACAACAACAACAAAAAAATTGTAGCATATAGATACACCCACTGTATTTTTCTAAGCACATGAATTCAAAACCATTGTAAATTAAAGAACTACATGTCCATTAATTTTTAAGTTTTTACATTAACCTTCTTCTTATGGGGAAGTACTCACACATAACATAAAAAAATTTATCTTAATATAAAGTAACAATTGAATGACTAGAATGAAGTGAATCTTGCCCATTCTGCTACTACCCTGGGTTTCTCTCTGGACCATGGAATTGTTGTGAAAACTGGTCGTAATCTGTATATAGACTATAATAAAGAAGAACCTTGGTCAAAACTCTCCAAGAGGCTTACACCAACTTTCCTACCACTAAGGCTCTTATGGGAAACATAATCCCATTCTCACCTACAGCTTGACCCTCAAACCTTCAGCCTTCCTTCAATAATGAAAGTTCACTGCTTAGAGCAAACAAGCATTTTGTGTAGCACAAGGAGCTCATGAAATGTAGTTGTGTTGATGCTGTGATTCTGCTGCCTCAGGAAATCATTGGCAAGATGCCATTTTGATATAACAGCTTCATTCCTTAAACTAGGGGCCATGTGAGAAATCATGTTGAAAGAGAAGGCACTGACTATGAGGGGAGAGAACACTATGAGAGCTTTTTCCAAGCAGACTTGTTTTGCCTAGCAATGAAGCATAGTGATTTGAGGAAAAGAGCGGAGGAGGGTCTAGTGAGGAGCTGGAGATAGAAGCCACTCAGATGTTCCCAGCTAAGTCGGTTTCTGAAGCTCAGATGCTCTGTCTAAAAGTGCAGAGCACTTTTGCTTAGCCCACGGATGTGTTAGGGAGTTAAATTAAAGGATCAAATAAATGTAAACAATATGAATATTCACTAGGGCCTCTCTGTCCCTCAGTTCTTAAGTCTATGCATGTGGCATGAGTTAATATCCTATGCAACACAGGTAGAAACTGAAGCCATGTTGGTCTATACAGGAAAACAAAAACAAAAGGCTACACAAAGGATTCGATGAGCACACTACCTTTATTGCAGAGTAGTGGGTCGCAAATTGTTTGATCTCTCCATCTCACCAACTCAATCTCTTCTCTAGCCCCCTCCCACCTACTTCTTTTCTTTACTCCATCTTGCTTCTCCCATTCTTAAATCCCTCTCCCTTTCTCTTGCTGAGTAGTTTTGCCTCCTTCTTTGAAGCTTCTATGCTTCCTGAGCTCCAGACTCCAGAGGGATGCATTTATACCCAAGCTGATCTGTAACTAGAAAAAGAGCTATTCTCCCTCCATGAAAAACTCTAGCAGCAGCTCCTAAGGGACTAAAAGTTTCACCCACTCCTTATAGTTTAATATTATTATTACTACCTAAAATAATGTGTGATCACTTGGAACTTCTAGAACAATGACAATCAAGGAAGATAATGAGATTAATTCCACAGCAATTATTTCAAACTCAAAGCAATATTCCATTACACATCAGGCCATATGAACTATAGCCACTTTCTATTTTTTTCTATCCCTAAAGCAGTATGATTAGAAGTATAGACCCGTCTGGGATCTGTGACACATTCTCAGGGATCTGTAGTTCTTTTTGAAGATTTAACATTTTGGAGCTTTTGTGTTTCTAATACTTTCTGTAAGTTAAAGCGAGCTTGTTCTGCTTCATCCGGATTACTGCCTTATGAACAATTAGGTGTCAAATAATCATCTGTGGTACAAATTTTCAACCTTTCAGTGAATTGACAAACTTGTCTATGTTCTCTTGTTCTAATATGAAAATGAATATATTTTGAATATATCCTGCTATTATAACTCAAATATTATATATTTCTAATATGATTCTGCTATTATAACTCAAACTCAAAAAAGAATTGTTCAATTCTTCTACAAGCTATAAAAGTAATACTTCTCTGTAGCAATGATAAGTCATAACTAAATATTGTTCTGTTTTTTTAATATATTTTAAGGCTTTGGTTTGACATCATTAATATGATATAGTGATGCAAAGCAAGTATTATTTGAATTATACAGAATCAGTGAGGAAAGAAGGTTGGACTTAGTACAGAAATTATTATATGTTCACAGTAGTATTGAACAAATGCACACAAATGTATTAAAAATGTTAGTGTCAGCACAGAAAAAGGAAAGTAGCAGTAAATGACTTGTTCCTAGTATTCTAAAAACAAAGTATAACAGCGTGGTGATTGTGGGGGGAGTGGGAGGAGGGAAGGTGGAAGGGGATATAGAGTACATAAATGGTCATGGAAAAAATACAATAAATAAATAACATAAATTTAAAAAACTAAAATAAAAACTAAGTATAAATCAAGACTTCTTAGTTGTACTTCAAATTAAGAGAAGGTTGCTTTTTGGAAGGTTCTGGTTAAATATAAAGTCTGAACTAAGAAAGGTTTATAGAAATTAATATCATGCATGATTTTTGTGAACATGCATTTCCTACATTTAGAATATACTGACTCTTTTTTGTAAGTTAGTAACGAATCCATTTAAATATCAAAAATTATCAGGTAAACATGCACATGAGCTGCTATGTTTAAAGGCATGAAGAATAGAAAATTAGATCAGGAGCAACATCGAGAACCTCTAGGGACAAGAATTTAGGGGCCTGTGATGGTCTTGCCATGTGTCAGGAAAACCCCAGGGATTCACTTAAAGACTAAGCTAAATGTCGCTATAAAGATATTTTGTAGATGTGATTAAAGTTTACAGTCAGTTAATTTGAAGTAACAGGTTATCCTAGATAATCTGTGTGGGAATGATTCAATGGTGGAAATGCTTTAAGAGTGGAACTGAGGCTTCCCTGACGAGAGTGTCAGCCTGTGAGTAGCAGGTTTAGCCCAAGACTTAGAGCCTGCCCATCCCCATGTCCCAGGCTACCCATTTCAGACTTGCCTGGCCAGCCCCCACAATTGCATAAGTGGACTTCTTGACATAAATGTCTTAATATAGATTTCCTGCTGGTTCTGCTTCCCTGGTGGGGCCCTGATGGACGCAAGGCCGCAACAACCTGATGATATGCAAATGTTCAGCAATCATAAGAAATTGATAGCAAATGAAAATTTAAGTCAAGCAGGACTTTTTAGGTATTGGAAACTAGCCTCTCAAAATTTTTTTTATCTCTTGATTTTTAAAAAGCTTCTGAAACAGTCACATCTACATACAATACTTGAAGGGAGAAAAGGGCATTTGGTTTCAATACATTTTTCAAATGATAACTTCTTCTTATAAAATAGCATTGTTGATTGCAGAACAGGGAAAGCTTCAAGCAAGTGCTCTGTACTTCTCTGGATGAACAACTTCATCAGATGAACAACTAAGGGACTGTAGTGTAGGAAAACTTCAATACTAGTCTTGGTGAGTGGCCTTTGGTGGTGGGTACCAGCATGATGCTCCACAGTATCAGAGAGAACTTCCTGAGGGGTTACAAGGCCAGGGAACAGACAAGACCTGTCATTCCAGAAGAGACCAATGAGGTTTCATAATGAATGTGGAACGGTGGGGTGGGCCTCCTATTTTCCAAACCTCACAACCAGCTTGACCGCTGATACTTCTAGTTCATAAACTCAACCCTCAATAAGTTTCATCATCATCTTGGAGAGGATCACAACAGTAAGAAGAAATATGAAAAACTGAGATTTATCCCAAACACATTGAGCCATCATAAAAAGGTTATGTAAACTGGAAAAGACTTAAACGATGTTACCAAGTTTGTAGAATTGTCTTTTCCTCCACGTTACCCAGTGAACTAAAATGTTGTAAGGAAGCTCTGATCTATTAAAGAAAATGAAGCTGCATTTTATTTGCACATTTTATGGCAGCATGAGTAAATTTTCAACCTCATCTCAACATATGTGTTCTTGTTTCTTTTGCTGAAAGTACTGGGATTGAAATATTAATGGTGTCAAGTGATTTCCCCCAAAACCTACTCCCCAGCTGTGTCCATGAATATTCCTAAAGGCTTTGTTTGTTTTATAACAGTAAGAAAAGAAAGGAATTTTACTTGAGGATGAGTTAGAACAGAAAGATAAGAAGGGGAGTGCATGGCATCTGCTCCTTTTCAGGAAATCTAAACTAAATGTGAATCAGTGAAGTTAAAGGGATATGAGAGTCAAAACCTGATGGAAGGAAATGTTCGCAAGAGATTTTGTGAAACTCTTGAGTACAAGTGGAATTTCTTTGTTGCCCAGGTGATAAGAAGCAACATGAAATTAAAAGATCAAGACTGGTCTTTCTGCCAAGCACAGGTTAAAAAGCATTTACAGTCAGGAATCAAGTGCCTGAATGCCCCCCAGACATCAAACCCTCTAGCACAGAGGAAATGTGGAGGAAGATAAGGCAAAGTGGACCCAGTGATCCAGACTGACCCTCTGAGACAGCTATAGTCCCATAAGGGTTAGCACTAGTTCCTTAGTAAGGACGAAGTGGAGTTTCTTATCAGAAGTCACCGGGTTTTTTAATAGTAGAACTGTCCTCAAGTTTAGCTCTGGCCTCATTATTTGACCGAAATTCACCCTACAGCCTCAGCTGCTGGAAGACAGAGTCAAACACTTTAGCAAATGTCATTTCAGACAACTTGGACCTTGTGTATCACTATGGTTATGTCACTGTGTATGTTACCATTATGCCTAACCAAAATTTCATAGTCAGTCATAAGAATAAGACATGTTGTTTGGATTTTTTTATTACTATCTTAATTATTCCTTTCCAATATTGGTAAAATTTTTAGATATAATTAGGAGTGAAATTTGTTTATGTGCTTGTCATTGAAATTCTATGTCAATTGACATATAAATGTATATTCATTATAGCAAGCATAAAATGCGGTGACAATGATGTGCTTGGAAAGCTGTTCATTTAAAGTACAAAATCAATTATTATTATTAAGAAACTTGAAATTGTTAAGTAAATAGGAAAATAGATTGACAGTTAAAATGAAGGCTAAGACAGAATGCACAAGCATGCTACCTTTACAAAGACTACTGTGGTACCAAGTCTCCAAGATGGAACGCAGGGACCCTCACCTCCTGATATCTCTGCCCTTGGTGAGTACCTCCCTATACCGAATAGAACTGACCTCTGTAAACAATAATCACACAGTATGACTTCTAGGATTACGTCAAAATAGACATGGAGGCTTCTGCCTTGCTCTCTCTTGAATCACCTGTCCTGGGGGAAGCCAGGCATTATGTTGTGAGGACACTCGAGCAGCCTGAGAAGAGGCACATTGGGAGGCAACGAGGGGTCTAGACAACAACCACCACCAGCTTGTCAGTCCTACGTGTAAGCCAGCCTGGCAGCGGGTCCGCCACCCCAGTCAAGGCTTCAGATGACGCCATCCTGACCAGCCTGTGCATGCAGTCTCAACAGAGACCCTGAGCCAGGCCTGCCAAGCAAGATAAGGCTCAGCAAGTTTCTAACCCACAAAAGTGAGGATAATAAGTGTTTATTGTTATTTTAGGTCACTAATTTTGGTGTGACTTCTAATGCAGCAAATCATGAATAACTATTACAAATATAATAATTATTAGCCCAATTAATTTTTAATTGGGTAATAATACAAATAAGTCATGGGGCTATAATGCACAGCATGGCAACTATAGTTAATAACACTATGTTGCATATTTGAACACTGCTGTGAAAGTATTTCTGAAAAGTTCTCATCACAAGAAAAGAAAATTCTGCAGCTATGGACCATGACGAAAGTTAACTAGACTTTCTGGTGTGATCATTTCATGATATACACAACTCTCAAAACATTATGTTGTACACCTGTAGCTAATACAATATTGTATGTCAATTATACCTCATTTTTCAAAAATGTAATAATACAAAATAATAACAGAAATTAGATAATACCATGCTCCTAATCTTTGTAGAATAGCTTAATGTACTAGTATTTATAGCAGTAAATAAAGTAACTTTTAAGAATATCACTTAACTTAGTTATTTAATTATATAGAGACCTTGAATATTTCAAGAAAAAAATTAGTTTGCAATCTTCATATTCTGAGAGAAATAATTACAAACAAAATGTCAACTTTGTTTCTTTAGAATTTCAGAAGCAGAAGGAAAATCTTCTAAACTTCTGTTAGAAAGAGTCATGATAAATTACATTTGATTCAGTCATAATGAAAACTATGACTAATAGAAATTATTAAAGAAAAATGAGGTACCCCAAACACATTTTGTTCTCATTAATCACACCACAACAACAGCAAGCTTTACTAATATTAAAAAAATTGTCCTATAGTTCAATCTAAAAAGGTTTAAAGTGCAAACGAAAAAACTATATACTGCCAAACATTTCTCATGGTTGAAGATGAAGAATTTTTGAGATTTGAAGATATAAATCCGGATACAAAATTAGTTTTAGAAAACATGTTGCTGAACATTTTTTCCTGAATTATATCATATCATATCACATTAGCTATTATATTATGATATAATTATGTTGATTTTATGAGTATTATAAATTAAACAATTGGCGGTATTGTTGAATGTGCTATGTGTATGTGTATGCTCCCAAACATACATAGAACAGACATGTAATCATGGAACAGCAGGATACATAAAATTATAAGCCCTAAGAGCAAGATGATAGCCCTTCCCATCACACTTCTACCACAAATAATCCATATGACATAAATAATTTTTTAACATTAGCTTCATTAAAATATCATTTACATACCATAAAATTCACCCTTTCAAGTATACAATTCAGTCATTTTTAGTAGAGTCACAAAATTGATCAACCATCATAATTTTAGAATATTTCATCACTCCAAAAAGAATTCTGTTGTCATTAGCAATTATTCCCCATTTCCCCTCTGTCTTAGCTTCTGGCAATCACTAATGTATTTTGGTTCTATTGATTTGCTTATTCTGTACATTTAATGTAAGTGAATCATGAAGAATGTGGTCTTTTGTAACTTTCATTTAGGATGTTTTCAAAGTTCATGTTGTGGAATCTGTTCATACTTCACTCCTTTTAATTAGTTGAATACTTCAAGTGTACGTATACACTTTTTAGGCTGTTGTGAAAAACATTGCTCTTAACATTTGTGTATAAATTTTTGTGTGGATGTGTTTTTATTTCCCTTGAATATTTACCTAGGAGTATGTTAATATCATATGCAGAGTCATATGATAATTTTATTTTTAACATTTTGAGAAATTGTCTAAATGTTTTTGGAAGTGACTGCTATGCAAGAGATTTGAGACCTGCTTTGCCATGTTCTTACACAAGATATTCCAGCAAAAGGAACATTGCTATCAGGTGGGACAAATTATAAGTTAGCTTGAACAACAAAAAAGCCTTAATATTCTACTTTGCAGATAATAATACCCACATAACAAGATGTATTAACAACTAATGGTTGTTTGCAAAGAAAGCGCTTTGAAGACCCAGAAGTTGCTGAAGAAATAAGCACCCTGATTGATCTGGAGACTGAAATATTTCTCACACGACACCTGCTCTAAAGATCCTCTCACCATTCCTCTCTAGGGAAGTGCTGAAATTGATTTGCATGCTATAAAAGCTGAGATACAAGTGAAAGTCAAGAGAATATTATGTTACCTCTAATGACAGTCACATCGAGCCACTACCACATATCAAAAGGCCCATATTTAAGGAACAAACATGTTTCACATGGTGGAGATGGAGCAGAAGACAGGCGGTGAAGGATTTAGCCACCTAGGCTTCCCCACTTTCGGTATTCGTTCAACAGTGAATATTGTGCTCATTTCATGGTGTCAGCTTCCATTTTCACTGTTTAAAAAAAAACGTATGCACATGCACAGCAGTGTGGTGATTGTTTGGGGGAGAGGGGCGGAGGAGGTGGAGGAGGGCATGGAGGGAAACTGGTGATGGAAGGCGACTTGACTAGGAGTGGTGGACACTCCATACAGTGCCCAGATGTGTTGTGGAACTGTGCACCTGAAACCTGTATCATTTTGTTAACCAGTGTCACCCCAATAAACTTAATAAAAAGGAAAAAACATAACTTACGAAAACCAGAATCTAAAATAGTTTTAGGTTTACAGAAGGGCTGTAAAAATAGTCCAGGGTGTTCTCGTATACACGTCGCTCAGCTTTCCCAATGCTGCACGGCCATAGCACCAGTATCGAAACCAGTAGAAAACTTTGGCACCACACTGTTTCAGCTAAGTGACAGACTATTCAGATTTCCCCCATTTCTCCACCAAAGACCTCTTCTTCTATTCCAGGATCCAACCGATCCGGGATTTCACAGTGTTTTGTTGTGTCTTATCTGTTACTGTGCCTCAGTTTTTCACAACTTTGAGACTTTTGCAGAGAACTGGTCAGTCATTTTGCAGAATATAATATACCTCAGTTTGGCTTGCTGGCTCATGGTCAGAATGAGGTTTGCATTACTTGGGAATGATAGCAGAGAGGTGAAGAACCCTTCTCAGGGCATTATTTCGAAGGGCACACGATGTCAATATATCTTATTACTGGTGACATTAACCTCGAGTCCCTGGTCAAGGGGATGTCTGCCAGTTTTCTCCACTGTGTAGTTACTTATTTTGGAAGAGGTTCTTTGAAACTACATAAATACCTTGCTCCTGCTTAAAACTTTTGCCCACTAATTTCAGCACCCACTGGAGGATCTGCAGCGACTACTGCTGTGGTGTTATAATGCTGATCTTCTATCTCCTGCCTTTCTCTGTAGAGGAGTGTTGTCCCTTGTCTACTTTTTGCACATTTATTCACTTATTATTATATTAATATGGACTCATGGATATGTATTTTACTTAAGGGTTAATGTCAATTATGTTTTTGTTGGTTTTATAAATCCTGAATTAAAGATACCTGGACTAGGAAGACCCACAGTGGATACTTATATCAAAATTCTGGAACCCAGTGTAGGCCTAATCATGTAACAGAAAATTTTATAGAATTCTGCCTTAACATGTTTGTCTCTGTGTGTGTTCTATACTAGACATGCATGCAGATGCTCGCTAAATGTCAAATAAATTAGTACTTGCTTAGAATCAAACACTTATTAACCCCTCACAGTATAGTAGACAAACTATGTTGAATAAAAATGATGGCCCTGACTTATAAACATGATGGGGCTTACCTTTTAGCAGGCTTCTTCTTCTACCATAGTACACATGGCCAAAAAGCAGGAAGTTTCTCTCCAGCACACCGTCTTAGCACCATCATTGTATCAACATCAGATATTAATCTTGAGGTCTGGGTTAAGGTGGAGTCTGCTAAGTACTTTGGGAGAGACACTTAGAGACTATGTTAACATCTTGCAGCTCCTTGAACTTTTATCTACTAATTTTACCCACTAAATTCACTGTCCCATACTTCTATTTAGTCAACTAGAGAACCCAATAAGTTCAAAACACTTGGACTAAATAATCAGAAATCTCTTCAGGAAAATGTACCAGCCTGACAGGGTATAAAAGTTCAGATAAAAAATATGCATAATTTCGATAAAGCCCAGGCTTTTTTCTGTTACTCAGGTGTTTTAGTTAAAAATAAATAAGTGGCTTTTGCCCAAATTATTCAGGCAATTACAGTTGAATGACCCAGATGTAGCACTGTATGCTTGGCCAGCATTTCAAAGATAAATTCTACTATCTATTATAATATCATTTTATGATATAAAAATATTTTCTTCTGTGATAATGCCCTACTGTGGTGAATAACCAAACTATTAAACTACTTTCTCTGATGCAATTTAAAAAGAGCTAATGAAAAATCCTGAGTTCAGATTCCAGGCCAGCGGTATGCCTGTTTTGGGAGAAGAGAGATAATGAAAACTTGCTCCCACTGACACTCTCCAGGAATTATTTTAGAATATCATACACTTTTAAAATGTCTTAGAAACTCTAGAAAATTGGGAGTCAATATTACAAATTAAATCAAACAAGAAATGTTAATTAAAATTAACCTTTAAGATAGAATATTACTGTAACAATTTGACTTAATTTTTTAAAAGAATTTATTTATTTATTTTTAGAGAGAGGGAGGGAGAGAGGAAGAGAGCGAGAGAAACATCAATGTGTGGTTGCCTCTCACATACCCCAAACTGGGGACCTGGCCCGGAACCCAAGCATGTGCCATAACTAGGAATGGAACCTGCGACCATTTGGTTTGCAAGCCAGCACTCAATCCACTGAGCCACACCACCCAGGGCTTGATTTCATTTTTTAAACAATTTGTAGACTTCATGCTTTATCACCTAAGGAAAAAATAGACAAAGTTTACATGCACCATTTTCCATGAGATTAAAATGAATCAACCCTTTGAAAACCCTACCATTTGTACTACATTGGACACACAGCTTTGGTTGAATCCATACAGAGTAAGGATGAGAACTCAGCAAAGTCCTTATAAGTTCATAAAACTGTTGTGTATAAACCTGCCTTTACAGGTCAATAAGTAACATAAAAGGAATGGTGAATTAAGTCGAAAATGCACCTATTGTGTACATAAAAAATAAAAATGTAGGTGAAGGGTGTAGCTTCATGCTTGAAATAGCTTCAGGGAGACACCCAACAAGTCTAAGTAACATTGCACTTGACTTCCATCCAATTTGCTCCAGGACAGTTCTGTTGAATGCCAGGTCATCTGGACAACTCAGGGAACTGGAAGAAAGTCACTGATACTAAATCTAATTTCTTAAACTCCATGTCTATAAAATTGAAACTATGATACCAGCTTGTTGTTGTAAGGTTATTCAATAAAAGGCATCACATTTTAAAACACTGGAATGGGATCCTCTGTAATAAAGTCAAATGTCAGTATCTGTCCCCAAGAGATACGGCAGATTTTTCTCTTCTTGGAGACTTTATGAAGTCATTTATCCTGAAAGTTTGCAACATCCACAGGTCTGAAAGGAGAATGTCAGATTAAATTTCTTGATATCCTTTACAGCTTTATTCTCTTATAAATTAAGTGCTGCTTTCATGCAACAGTTCCCAGTAAGTTTTGACCAGTGTTACAGGCTCTAACCTGTACCTTTCCAAATTGCTCTCCAGATGGCAGCCACAGTGATCTTTCCAAAGCCCAGATGTAGAGATGTCAGAAACACACCACCGTTAAAGACCTTCAATGCCTTTCCTTCATGTTCAGGAAAAGGACAGAACTCCTTCATGGGCCACAAAACATGCTATGGTCCAAAACTACTATGGTCTGACACCTCTCTTCACACCCTTCTCCTCTCAAATTCTCTCCGCTGGTCATCACTCAGTGCCGTCTCACCAGGATCCCCCCACCCTGGCCCCAGGGCCTTGCACACACTTTCCGTCATCTCCAAGATCATAGCTACTCACTCTTCTTCTTTTTGGAGGGGTTGGGGGAATCACTTCCTTAAAAAAAATGTCTAATCTAACATCCATAGCCCTGTGCTTATCACCTTGATAGCATTTATTACTGTTGCAATTTATATTTTTGTGTGCAGTTATTTTGTTGTTGTCTGTATCCCTCACTGGATTGTACGCACATCAGGATCTTTGACCTACCGATATCATGGCGTGACCCAGGGCCCACAATGTGCCTGACTCAAAAGGAGACTGTCAGTATATTTTTATTGGATGAATAACATTTACTTAAATCATGGCTGTTTTCCATTTACCTGAAGGCAGTCATGCGAAGAAGCTCCCTTTGGCATCACATCCGTGTGCATCACAGATAAGCAAAGCAATGTGTTTGCTTTGATGGCACATAAACTAACATTGGAATGATATAGAGAAGATTAGCAGGGCCCCTTGCTCAAAAATAACATTTGGGAATGATGCCGATAGCTCTGCAAGATCTTTCTTTCAATAAGTTTTCTTTTTTAAAAAACCATCTTCTTTTTGAGCCTGGTCTCTTGATTGAGAATACAAGCTGCCCTTGACCCTCGAAGGAACGGCAATGCAGTGAGGATCAGCAGCCATTGTGGAAAAGCACTGGCAGGTCTCAGAGTTCACCCCTCAAGGACGACAGGCCAGCACTGCTGAAAGGTCTAACCTAGTTTTCCATCATTTAATGCTATGTGCTAGTGCTTTCCCCTACCCTCTTTATTCTCTTGTGTGATGATGTTAATCTCTTTAGCTTCCTATTTGCTGAAGTCCTCTGGTTGCCTCGTTTCTCTAAGGGCACTTAGGTTGTTCCCTTTGTGGCTATTGTGAATAATGCTGCAAAGAACTGGGGGTGCAGATCTCTCTTTGAAATGGTGATTACATTTCCTTTGGATGAACACCCAGAAATCAGATTGCTAAATCCTATGGCTGTTCTATCTTTAATTTTTAGAGGAACCTCCATACTGTTTTTGAAGGTGGCTGTACCACCAACAAAGTACAAGTTCCCATTTCTCCACATCCTCACCCACTCAAGTTATCCTTTATCTTTTTGATAATAACCATTCTAAATGGTAGAAGGTGATAACTCACTGAGGCTTTAATTTGCATTTCCCTGATGATCAGTGACACTGAGCACCTTCTCATGTATTTGTTGGGCACCTGTATATCTTCTTTGGAAAACTGTCTATTCAGTTCTTCTGCCCATTTTTTAAATTGGATTGCTTTTTTTGTTTTGGGGTTTTTTTGTTTTTGTTTTTGCTATTGAGTTTTATGAAGTCCTTATATGTTATGGACATTCACCCCTTACCAGATAGATGGTTGCAAATATTTTCTCTCATTCCTTAGGTTGCCTTTTTATTTGGCTGATTGATTTGTCTGCTGTGCTAAAACAAATAGGATTACATAGTCCTATTAACTTTCGTTTTATTGCTTGCATTTCTAGTGTCATACCCCCCAAAATACTTGCTAAGGCCAATGTCAAAGAGCTTCTTCCCTGCATTTTCTTCTAGTAATTTTGGAGTTTCGGGTCTAACATTTTAGTCTTTAATCCATGTTGTGTTAATTTTGTAAATGGGGTAAAATGGGATCCAATTTTATTTTCCTGCATGCAGCTATTCAGTTTTCCCAGCACCGTTTAGTGAAAAGACTATCCTTTCCCCACGGAGTCTTCATGGTTTCTTTGTCAAATATTAGTTAACTGGATATGTATGTGTTTATTTCCAGGCTCTCAGTTCTGTCCTTTTTGTCTTTATGTCTATTTTTATGCCAGTACCAAACAGTTTTGATTACCACGAAGTTTGAATCAGGAAATGTGATACCTCCACCTTTGTTTTTCTTCCTCAAGATTGCTTTGGTTACTTTTTTGTGGTTTTATACACATTCTAGGGGTTTTTTTCCTATTTCTCTTAAAAATGTCATTGGACTTTTGATAGGAATTACATTAAATACATAGATGGCTTAAGGTAATATGGTCATTTTAACAATATTAGTTCTTCTGATCCATGAACATAAGATATCTTTCCATTTCTTTTATCAGTGTCTTGTAAATTTTCACCTCCTTGGTTAAATTTATCCCTAAGTATTTTATTATTTTTGATGTTATTTTAAGTATCATTATTTAGTATATCAATTTTTCATGTGTCTTTTCTAGACTATAAGCTACTTGAGGATAGGGCATTATTCAAAGTAAAGATCACTTTACCAAAACTGCATACTTCAATGACATGTTCATTTAATTAATAAATTAATTTTAAGTCATTCACAATTATGAATCTAATAATAGCTTCTGTACCAGGAACTGGTTTCAGCCCTTCATACATAGGTTGACTGCTTTATCTTGTACAGCCAGAAACTCAGGGATGTGTGCAGTCTGATCAAAGATGGGGCTTCAGTAAAGGCCCTTCATCCTCTTTTGGTTTTTAAATGGATATACATGAAGCATCAAGCAAACACTAAATTAATCCTGACAAATAACTGTGTGACAAATGTCCCAGCCAAACTGCTCACACTCCCCCATGTCGCAACATGTAAGGCCTCTAACTCAATGCCATGGTGGTTCTTACAATGAATAAAATGTGGTTCATTCTCCAGAGCTCTTCATGTATAAGGTCTTATAAAATCCCCTGCTCCCTTCACTAGTACCTTGTCCTTACTGGATTCCCAAAGTGCTTGCAGCCAATTTTACATTATTAGGTAGAAAATGAAAGACATTCTTTCAGGGGAAACTGATCCACCCAGAAGAAAAACCTTGAGAAATCATTTTGGTAGTTTTTTGCTAAGACCCCACATTCAATCTCCCTGTGGCAAGGTCCACAGATTGCCAAATTGTGTCAAGAAACAACTCCCAATAATATTTCTTCTAAAATGAGCAGCCAGAAACCACCAGCTAACAAGAGAAGGTTTAACATGAAATGCAGAGACTGAACAAACAGAAAAAGGAAACACATAGAAAACAAAGATAAGGGAGTAAACAAAAGGATACTAAAGCATTTAAATCCATTTTGCTAAAAAGGTAAGAGCAGATGCTGCAACAATTGAAAAGAGGATGTCCATAAAACAAGCAAAGAATGTTTTGCTACAAAAAAAAGAAAGAAAGAAAATTAAATATATGATACAGAAATAAACCTTTCAACATACAGTGGTGGCAAACATTTTCTCTACCTTCTTAGGATCATCCCCTAAGCCAGAGAATTAATTTGACATAAAACAGATTAATGGGAGAAAAGCATGCAAACTTTATTTTTACATGTACATTGAAGACTTCACAAGAAAATAAAGACTCAAAGGAGTGGTTAGGCCTACTGCTAATATTCTAGGTTGAATAAAGAGTAGTAATTGTGAAAAAGTAACTGAAACATATAAGGAGATAAAAGAAGACAATGGTTATTTTAACAAGGTTAATTTGTAAAGGTTCTTTTCAGCCTCAATTCCCAGACTCTGGTGATAAGAATGTTCTTTTCCACCAGGTCAGGGAAAGCATCTTTACAGGGGAGTTTTATCTCCTATTTTTAAGAGGAAATAGGAAGATCAGAGTGCCTTTCTTGTACCTGGTAAGTGCCTTTAGCACAATAGAGTCACTATGCCAAATTAGCATATTTTGGGGTAGCATGTTCTGAAACCTTTCAAAGAGAACCATTGAAAAATAAAATAGGATGCAGAAATAAAATGCAGAGATATTGGAATTAGAGGAAATTTTATTTTTTGAATCAATCTGAGAAATCTAACATCTAAATAGTAATGGCTGTATAAGTAGAACACAAAGCACAGGAGATCGCTGAAGGGTAAGAACTTAAAGGCATATGTTCCCAACTAGGTCCTACAGTGTGATCACATGACATGGCCATTCCTCACTGTTCATTATAGAAAAAACAGAAGTTGTACAAGAAAAGGTGTGCAATCAGCATAGTCACAAACAATGTCTCAGCTGTGAAGAAAGCTTACGTGCCATTATAATGATTCAATGATTCTAAACAAAACTGCGATTTATCTCTATAGAAGGGGTGTGTGTGTGTGTCAGTTAGCAGAAGGGATGAAGATCAGTTGGTATTTATAAGATAGCAAAATCCTCTTCTTCCGTAGTATGAAATAAATAGAAAGTGCCTAAAACTCCAAAAATCAAGCAATCAATTCAAGAAGCATGAAATTTGGAAATAGGGAGGTGAATACCAGAAGAAACAGCTTACAGAGTTAAAAGTGGTTGCCTTTGAGTATCAGGAATTGGGAGCTTTTTATTATAAGCCAAGTGATACTTTTTATGTTTATATTATGTTTAGTTTTGAATTTCTGAATAATTAAATTTAAATTTTAAAGGACATGCAGAAGTAGTTTGGAAAGAAGTTTAATGCTTCTGTCCATGTCTCCCTGGGTGGCATTCCTTATCATGTTAAATATATACACTTGAACACATAGTCCTCAGCTTTGTAGATTCAAAACCTTAATTTCACCTGCACATAAAATGCTGGTCCATCTCTGGAAGAAGAAATGGAACTCACTTAGTCACCCTCATGAGATAAGGTAGCATCATTTAGGATGAGATCTCAACACACTGGTAGCCAGCATGCCTATGCTTTTGAAAGCGGTGCATTTTTTTTTCTATGTTACAGCAACACAGCTAGTTAGGTAAGTGCGAATCATTGGTTTATACTAAGCAATGAGTGAGAAGTTCCAGAAGCACATGTGCTCACTATAAAATCTCCCTCTAGAGAGACTTACTTAAGAAACTACACAGAAAGTTGTTTGAAACCAAAGCTAAACAAATTCAATGAATTGAGTGTTTAATGGCCTCATTCTAAATTATTACAATGATTCTGTGGGCAGTGTTATTCTCTACTGCCTTGAATCTTAAGAATATTTGCTTATTCTAAGAATAAGAAACTGATGCTCAGAAAATTAAGTAGTTTTCCTAAGGTCGCACAACTAGCTGGGATTTGAATAAGGTTTGTCTGATGCATAATATTTCTATGGTGTCATGCTATCTTCCCAAAATAACCAGTGAAATGCATGATCCAAAGACGAATTCTTCTAACTTCAGCATTGCCCCCTCCTTTTTATTTTTTACTTTTGACCATGAATAGGCCTGTAACAAAACCATCTTTTAAATATGGAGAGTTAAGGATAAAAGAAAACAGGGAAATGAATACTTAATGAAGGCCTACTATGTAAGGCTCTGTGCTAGCAGTTTTTCAGCTCTTATCCATTTTTAATTTTATTAAGTGCATTTATGAGTTTTTATGTATTTTTACATATTATTGTTTCTTACATACAAACAGTGGTTAGTAAATAGCATGGAATAAAAGTTACAGGTTATTTTGTATTATTAAACCAGACATGGAAATTTCCATTGCCATATTTTGGAAATTTGTTGGCATTTTCACTTTTGTGAAGTTAATTGCATAAAACCACGTCCAAAAAAGTCTAATGCATCTCCAATGAGTAATGCCACAGTCGTTTCAGAATACGAAAATGGAAGCGATAACACATTATATTCTGTTAGTTACCACCATTGCTCTCAAGCCGGATTTTAATGAGCCCAAATCTATAATCTGCCTGAGCGTTTATAGACCTCGAGTGGGGAACGCCATGGCTCCCGGCTAGAAGCAGCGGCAGAATGTCTCTCACTCGCGCGAGAACAATGCTGGATATGGCTGCTCTGTGGGTCAGCTCATCAATTGTGTCGCTGCAGGGGGCACTGCCCAGGGCAGGAGCAGGGCTGGCCCAGTGTGCCGCTGGACATTCAGAGGGATATAAAATCCATCAACTCTTCCTCATGTAATTGTGAAGAAATGGGAAAGAATACAGTACCCAGTTACTACATTACATGCATGGATAAATAGGCTCACAAACATTTCTAATATTTTTCTTGTGGAAATCTACCTGTATACCTTGGGAAGGTGAGCAAAGAGAAGCAAAGAAGACAAATAGAAAAAAAAATTAAGCTGGTGCCAGAAATCCCACCTGCCATCTCTCTCAGTATGCCGAATGGATGCCCGGGATGAGTGAAAGTGAGAGACACAAATCTGTTCTCTCAGTTTATCTCAGCTCCGCTGAGCTTCTCATAGTGTGAGAATCAGATGCACTAAATAGAATTCTGGTACTCAGACACAGAAGACAGTTTTCTTACAACATGGCCCCTAAGCAGAAGCCAACTGCGTCTGAAGAACAAGTAGCCTGTTCCAAAGCTGGAGGAAAAACTAGCTGAGCTGAAATCAGCCGCCAGACAGTGTGGTGGCCTCAAGCTGGCATCATCCTAAAGGAGTTTTGATAGTAACTTCAACTATAGGTAGTTTTTTCTTTCTTGTTTGAGACCCTAACTGCTATTTGAGATGACATCCAGCTATACTAGGTTCTAAGCAGACAGGGCAAGCCAGGCTAGTCAAGTAACTGAGGGAGACAGTAAACACTTGAGATTCTGTAAGGACAAAAGTCATGGTGAGCATACCAGTCCATCTAAAGCCTGCCTTGAACACTGTAACACTGCGGCACACTCACTCCAAAGACCAGGAGTTCTATCAATCAAGAGAGGATGGAAGTCAGCTCCAAGAAAAGATTCAGATGTAATTCTTACCAAAAATAGGATGAAAGGTGCCACGTATTTCATATTAAACTTGGAAGTCCTATATCTTAGCTTGTGCTATAAAGTAAATGTGTCTTTCTTATTATTTTAAATATTTCCTAATTTAAAATAGTTTTGTAAGAGCATGATCTGAAGAGTATTTGGTTATTTCTGAACCCTTGGTAGCAGGCTAAAGGGGCGAGAGAGCTAGTCTATCCACTTGCTTTCTGTAGCTCAAGACACGTGATTCGTCACTGTGGAAACCTGCCTTTGTTCTGGGAATGAGTCTCCTGAATACAACTTCTTGGCCAAGCAGACGTGAGACAGAGGCCCACTCAGGGTCCTTGGGATTGCTCCAGATAGTAGTGATTTAAAACAAGTGCAAGTACATTAAATGGGAATGATAAGTATTTTGTTTCATAATGTAAAAGACATTCTTGTGGTTTTAAAAAAATACATCTTATTATATACCTATTAGGCTGGCAAAAAAATTAAACAGAAAAAACCTGGCTACATCAAGTATTACCAGAGGACTTCTGCAACTCTCCCATGTCACTAGTGAGCATGGAAAATGGTATGGCCACTCTGTAAAACAGTTTGGCAGTTTCTAGTAAAATTGAACATATACTTACCACACAACCCAGCAATTCCACTCAGGGATTCACCCAAGAATAACGAAAACTTACATTCACACAAAACCTGTATACAAATTTTATAGCAGCATTATTCATAATTACCCCAAAGTGGAAACACTTCAGTGTCCTTTTTCAGCAGGTGCACAGACAGACCGTGCACCTCTCCGTAGTGCTGTCCTGAACAGCAATCAGAAGGAACAAAATATGGGCCCACGCACCAACAAAAAAGAATCTCGAATGCATTCTGAGAAGTGAAAGAAACCAAACTCAAAAAAATAATACTATGTAGTTCCAATTATATGACATTCTGGAGAATGTAAAACTTTCAGGTCAGAAAACAAATCAGTCATTGACAAGCAGTCGACCTGGGGAAGGGTGTGACTAAGAAGGGGCAGTTCAAGGAAATTTTTGGTACATGGCACTGTTCTGCATCCTGCTTGTGGTGCTGGTTATGTGACTACATATTTGTCAGGACTTACATAATTGTACACCAAAAAAGTGAAATAAAATTTTTTTAAATTATAAATACAGATGGTTCCACAGAAAGGTGTTTAAAATGAAAAGACTGGCAGCTTCACCTAGCAGGTCAACAGTCTAAATGTCGGGGAAAAGGCAAAAGCGGTTACTAGGCGAGCATGAGCAGACTTAAGAAACATGGCAGCAGCCCTGGCTGGCATAGCTCAGTGGATTGAGCGCAGGCTGTGAACCAAAGTATTGCAGGTTCGATTCCCAGCCAGGGTACATGCCTGGGTTGCTGGCCACGGCCCCCAGCAACCGCACATTGATGTTTCTCTCTCTCTCTCTCTTTCTCCCTGCCTTCCCTGTCTAAAAAAATAAATAAATAAATCTTTAAAAAAAAGAAAGAAAGAAACATGGCAGCAGGAAGGGCCCCGGGAAAGGATCCTCAGAAGGGAATTCTCTGTAAGGCAATCTAGGCCTGCGTGCAATCATGAAAAATGGAAGAATTTCACTTCTCAAATATCAGCTCCAATTTATTTTTAAAAAGCATTTCAGAATTGTTCATTGATTTTCATCTCGGGCATGGAAATAATTTTTCATGTAACAAATGTGTGGAGACAGTTAGCAAAACAAAATGTACTCAACGTTGATTGTATTTGGACTTTGCATATTCCCCAGCATCCCATATAGCTGTTCCATATGAAAATAACTTTTAATAAAAAATATTTTATAAATACAATATATTAACAGAAATAGGTCAAATATTCAATTTTTAAAATATGTTCTCCTTCCCCCTCACCGTTTGGGCAGTCCTGTAAGTCACTGGAGGACACAGCCAGCATACTTAATGAGAGGTGACTCAGAGAAAGTGGATTTCAGATGGGGCTGAATGAGGGAGCCCTGCACAGCTAGACTAATGCTGACTGATTATTCAAGGTGGATAAAGAATTAAGAAGCTTGAAAGGCAGCTTAGAGATCATCTAAGAATGCCTTTCATTTTACAAATGAGAGAAACTGAGGCCCAGAGATATGGAGTGACTTGTCAGACGTCACAGAATTATTTAATTGTTTCTGCCTCAAAGTAGTGCTTGGTATTTTTTTAGGGGTTTTTTCCTACAAAAGTATAATTTACTATTCTTTCTAAAGCAGGGGATATAGACCTAAATGTACAATTTAAACACTCTATGACACAATGGGGAAAAATATGTATATTTGGAAACTTTATTAAATTGGCAAGGTGCAATCCTTTCTAAAGTATGTAGATATAATCTTGTAATTATAACTATAATCTTGTAATTTTCCAATCTCAGCCAAATGAAAAAAAATCCATTATTAGTTCTCAGATGAGCTGAGTCTCTCTCTCCCACCTCTTGCATCTGGAAAGTTGTATCAGCACTGAAACGAGACCAGAGTCTTGGGTCCTGTGCCACATTTTGCATAAAGATATATATAGCAGGCTCTTCAATTGAGTTCCTGCTGGTTTGCTCTGATCCCAACCTGTTCAATAATTGTGCAACCACATCTCAACTTCTGATGTGCATTTATTATATCACAGAAAAAAAATTACATTGTCCCTGGAAAAAAGACAGACAAGGTCCCAACAAATGGGATTAGGGGTTAAGGCTAGAGATAGCCCTGCCTCGAGGATGCTGACTTTCTGCCTTCAACTTGGGGATCTAGAGCAACTGTTGAGTTCTTGAAGCTGAGGGAGAGAGAGAGAGAGAGAGAGAGAGAGAGGGAGGGAGACTCAATCCAACTAAGAACTAAAAGTGCATTTTTTCCAGTTGGTTGAGTATCGAAAACTACCATTATTAGTTACAGGACATTGTTTAGAAAAACTTACAACATATAATTTTCGTTGATTGACCAAATGAATGGATTACTGATCAACACGAATTATTTTTGTTTATGTTTTATGCTCCTAGGTCCCTGCAAACCTGCAAGAACAGAGCATCATGAAAGGACCAGTCACAGTGTCGCAGGTTCAATTCCCAGTCAGGGTACAAGCCTGGGTTGTAGGCCATGACCCCCAGCAACCGGACATTGATGTTTCTCTCTCTCTCTTTCGCCCTCCCCTCCCTCTCTAAAAATAAAAATAAATAAAATCTTTTAAAAAAAGGGCCAGTCACATAATAGTAAAATAACAGCATATTTTTCTAGAATTATCCCTTAACCATCCTTGAGCAAGCACAAGGAAGTGCAATCTGTTAGGTACTTAAAAATCCAACATCAGAAAAAATTCACATTCTTTTTTGTTCCATCTTTGCTCCTAACTCCACATAGGCATGTTACAAAATTACTGCTGAAAATTCATCAAATAAGCAATATTTTAAAATGATGGATGATGTTATTTTATGAAATTAATCATCAATAGTAGATTTAGTGGTAGAAGGGGGAGGGGAAGCCCAAGTTCTGAGAGGTTCTCGCACATTTGCTTAATTTATATCATCTGTCTCCTCTTTGTAACATTTACACTTCACAGAAACAGCTTCCTTTACTGCCTTGTTCATACCACATCTCTTGAGTCTAACAATGACTGACCTTTATTGACATAGAAGGAATAAACTGATCAATTAATACAGCAGAATTCTTTGATCAGGAAAAACTTCAGGTGTTTATTATCTATGTAAAAAGGTAAGAAATATAAAATATTTTTGAAAAGGTTAATATACAGGTGAAAACTATTTTAATGATTATTATTTCAGATCGAGCGTATTCACTTTGGGACACATTGTCTGTACTCCATTTGCTTTAAGACACCGGTGACAGTCGTCTAGACCAATAATTTTAATGTTCATTACCTCACTTCAAGTATTAGTAATTCTAAATATGAAATCTCACGACATTTTGACAGAAGGCTACATATAAATGTGTCTGAATTATACATGCAAACAAACTTGAGTTAATATCAAAGGCAAAGAAGATCTTTTCTCAGAGGGCAAGAAGAGAATTCATACCAGTTTATCATTTAACACTTTGGCAAAGGCTTTTGCTGGAAGATTTTTAATGTTCCTTTCAGTATTCAATCAGACCACTGTCTGAAGAGGATGTTGTGATTTGGGTAATAATTTCCTCAAACACATTTACATCCTTAATTTCTTTTTGAACCAAGTCAATCAACATGCCATTTGGGACGCACCTGGAGGCAACTTGTTTGAGTTTTGGCTGTCTCTTTTTTTTTTTTTCTGAAAAGTGTGAACTACTCAACATCCATTTACACTTGAACTGCCTGTAAATACCTCCCAAAGTCTCATAGGTCTAAGAGAGGGAACAAAAGAAAGTCATTTTCAGTCGATACTTCGTGATTTCTGTATTTCACAGGCTGGGGGACAGAATAGAGGACTCACTCAGCACGCATCAGGGTCACTCTCGAATAAAGAGGAGCAGGATTTTTTTTAATATATTTTGGAATGTTTCCCTTCCAGTCTGCTGCAACTTCCTCTGACAGCCATGTTTGCACATGGGTCTGTCTCAGGTGTTTCTCCTGGTTGTTCACTCAAGTGACAAGTGACAAGTGGGGTAAAGATTACTCTCTTTAGTAATTTATTAAATGTTTAGCCCCGAAATTCTTCTTTTTACTGTATTATCTTTCTCTTCCTTACACCCAGTGTTCCTGGACTTTTAGTGTAGCCTGCACAGCAAAAGCCTGGTCAGGGAGGAGGAAATTTTCTTCTGACTTTCTAAGTTCTTCTGGCTGGTCTACTACTTCAATTGACATGCTCTTTATTAGCAGCAGAAAATAACCAAATTTAATTTGGTTATTACAGTGGATCCATAGGAATGGGGTCCAAGGTCAAGGTGGACAGGTAAGGCTTATGTGCCATCTTGAGCTAAGTAGTTGATAGGTTTGGGATTTCAAAGGGTTCAAAGAAGATAATTCATATGGAAATAGAAAAGCAAATGTTTGGTAAACAAATATCTGTTTGGCTATCCAGGGACAAGGGGACACAGAGTGAACTCTGACCTCTAGATCCTGGTGAGACTTCCTTCCCTATCATGCCTAGTACAGATTATGCTATAGTTATCCCTGATGATAGCTCCCTTACTGAAACAGGCCCTCTATCTAATTTTTCTTTTAGGCAGTAAGGGTGATGGTCATAGGTTCTTCCTGGGCATTTGTTTCTTAAAAATAAAATAATCCTCATCCTGGAGAGGCACATTTGGGGCTGACAAATTTTGCTCTCCAACAGCCTGTATTCAAAGATTTTCATTGAAAGTCAGGCTGGACATGCAAGGAGTTAGTTTTAGGTGAGAATGAAAATAAAAACGTCAGGCCTAAGCTGCTGTGTTTGTACCATCAACTCCTCATCACTCATTGTTTCTTTCAAAAGTCTCTGCCACATGGATCATGCCCACCCCTCCGTCTCCACCTTCCACAGCTCACAAAATGAAATGTAAAGTCCACAAGCCCAGAACAATTTCTCTTCCCATGATCATACTCCACACTCATCTCACCCCTGGGTTCTTCACACTTGTCCCTCCTGCTGAATCAAACCCAGTCTATCTAGCCTCCTCCAATCCCAGTTATCCTTCAAGCACATGCTCAAATCTACCATTAACCCTTTATCTTCTGGCTCCCCATCTAGACAGAACAAGATGAAAACGGAATTCTCTTTTCTAGCTGGTTGAGAAAATACTTAGCTAAATCCCTTGAGATGAAATATGATGCCCTGGAGGCATAGTCCCAAGAAGCAAAGTGATTATTATCTTTCATATTTCTAAAGAAAAGAAAGGAGTCTAGCCTTTGGTGGGATAGAAACCCAGCAAAGGAATAGTCAGTGGAGATATTTGATGACCACATAGCCAAAGATAGTTTAAGAATGAAGAAACCAACCTCAGATTAAAATTGTTTACAGGGTGTGAAGGTTGGTTTTAGCATTGGCTCCACTAAGCTATAGTTATCCCAATTACTTAAGCAAACACTAATTTGGTCTTGCTGTGAAAGTATTTTGTAAATGTGGATAACATCTACAATCAATTCACTTTAAGCAAAAGAGATTACCTTCAATAATATGACTGGACTTTCTTTAATCAGTTGAAGGCCTTAAGAGCAAAAATCGAGTTTTCTCTGAGAAGAAATTCTGCAAGGCTGCAGCATGAACTCCTGCCTGAGTTTCCAGTCTATAAACAAGTGTGTCTGTGTTTGCATTGTGTACAAAAAGGGGGCTCTGCAATGAGTCTGACAAGTCCAAGGACCAAAAATAAACTCAGGGCGATCTGACCATAATGCCTAACTGAGCAGGTGATGGTGGGTAGGCACGCCTCAGGCCTATAACTTCTGTAGTCAAACCCTGCCCATTGTTCTTGTGCCTGTAGGTTAACACACCTTGGAAATGCCAGAGGAATCCTCTTTTTCAGACCCCTCAGTGGGTAACCACTCTCAAGGGAGCACATAATCTTGCTACTATCTTGCGATCCAATCATAGAATTTTCTCTATCTTGCTTTCTCCTGTCTTCATGTAATCTTCCTTATGTTCTCTTCTTAATTCCAAATCTATAAAAAGAACTGCAAAATTGTCATTGTCTAGAGCATTTGAGATTCTGCTTCCCAGCATGTCGTAAGTTTGACTCAAATAAATTTAAAAAACTCATAAAATTCTGTATGGGTTTATCATCCTTTTGTTGACAGTATATATGTATATGTAGAAAATATATGCATATTTATATATGTATGTATTGCAATATGCTTATATAACATATATGCACATACACATAAAACATACACATATACAATTGATCTTTATTACTTGTGGATTCTATAGTTGCAATTTGCCTATGTGCTAAAATGTATTAGTATCCCCCAGGTCAATACTCACAGTGCCTTTGTAGTCATCTGGGGACATGCACAGTAGAGCAAAAAATCTGAGTCACCTAAAGCACATGTTCCCATCTGAGGTCAGATGGGCAAATCTCAACCTTCTTGTTTCAGCTTTCATACCATAAAGACATGTCCTTTTTGTGGTGTATTTAATGCCACAGTTTTTGCACTTTTATGCTTCTTTTGCTGTTTAAAATGACACCCCATCCCACCCCCAGCATAGTACTGAAATGCTGTTTAGTGTTTCTGATGCAAAAAGGTTGTGACATGCCTTACAGAGAACATATGTGTGTTAGATAAGTTTTGTTCAGGCATGAGTTGAGTTCTGTTGGCCATGAGTTCAATGCTAATGAATCAAATACATATATAGTATGTAATATGCAACATATAATCTATAATATGTAATATATATTGATCAGTTGACAAAAACAGTGTGACCAGTGACCCCAGGAAACCCACTCTGTATCCCCCATGAACAATGGTTCAGCATTTGTTATTTAAGTCCTTCCAGCAACTTAATAGAATATAACTGCTGTGCATTGTGAGTGACAAAAATTGACTGTATACACATATACCTACATATATATGTCTGTCTATATCTAGATTCTATTGGCTCTGTTTCTCTGGAGAACCCTGCCTGGTACACATGGCTGGCGTCTTAGCTTGGAAATCACCCTGGTGCTCTGAGGAAACTGGTAGGGAGTGGAACAAGCAAGAGAGAAAATGGGGAGCCAGGCACAGAAGAAATTTCAGATGAAGTCACATCCCTGTGTCATTGGCTATTGCCTCCCCGAGAGAACGTAAATGCCTATGTATTTTCTGTTCTGGCTTGATGCTGGCAGTGAATTCCAGTGGTCCAAGCACTATCTTCTGAGGAAGGTGGTGGGGCAAAGCCCACGACAGTGAAGTAGCCTCAAGCTAGGAGGACAGAAGAGGAAGTAACTAACAGATACCAGGATGGCACTAGAAAGCAGGGAATCACCCTTTATCTTTGTAAACTAGTACCTAGTCGAGTAAGTGCCTTGTGTATAGTAATGCTATATAAATGATGAATAAATAAAGGACTTCATTAAAATTCACACGTATGAAGCAGAAAATCAACCATTCTCAGGAGTATATTTTTATGCTTCTCTTCAGCACAGCTGTTGAAAATATTTGTAAAAGGGAAGAGTTATGAAAATATCTTCATGGCTACTTGATAATTTCTTTTATAGAACTATATGATAAAATTAAAGCTGTTAGTCTCTTGCCAGAAAAATTTGAGAGCTTATCCTAACAGTAAGTCAGAGAAGAAACCATATATGTTCAAAACAACCATGAGAAATACAAATGTACATTGCCATGTCAGGACACACCTACCTCTCTCTCTCTCTCTCTCTCTCTCTCTCTCCCTCCCTCCTTCTATCTCGCACTCCCTCTGTCTCTCTTTTCCACTCACAGGCACAGTATATTCATGCATGCATGCACAAATACACAAACAAAAATTTACTCTCCATAAAAAAATTTCTTTCAGCCCTGGCTGGCATAGCTCAGTGGATTGAGTGAGGGCTGAGAACCAAAGTGTCACAGGTTCAATTCCCAGTCAGGGCACTTGCCTGGGTTGCAGGCCACGGCCCCCAGCAACCACACATTGATGTTTCTCTCTCTCTCTCTCTCTCTTTCTCCCTCCCTTCCCTCTCTAAAAATAAATAAATAAAACCTTTAAAAATTTTCTATAATCAAATAAAATTCAAATATAAGTGAATAAATAAAAATTAGAATATCATAATAACCTGATATCAAGTGATATTAAGTATAGTTTTCTGCAAGGTATCCACAAAGTAAGGGAATATATTTTAATGTAAAATGTGAGAAAAGATATCTGTAAGGATAGAGTTTAGAATGGTATCTGCCTTTTGGAAGAATCATACCAATGTTATGTAACTTCTAGAATATCAAAGTCATACTGATTCCTTAAGATGCTGTGAATACATTTTTTGGCAGGCAAGAAGGACTGGATTACTCCATAAAGTAGTTGAGGAATTGCTCAACTGTCAGGGATAGGTCCCTATCACCAATAGAATTAGGTCCCAACTCCTTAGCATAGCATGTAAGATCTTTCCCCATCAGTCCCCAACCTGTCTCTCCAGCCATATTTCCTGCTCCTTCCCCCTCAACAGAGCTTACAATGGGGCCACCTGGATTATTCATGCTTCTTTCAGTGGAATGGGCCATGTTCTGGCATGCCTGGGTATCTTTCTACTTCCTATTTCTTAAGCCAGGAATAACTTGCCCTCAATGTCAAACTCTTACTCATCCTTCAGGGACCAACTCAAGCTGTGAGACCACCCTGATCCTCTTACTCCAAGGCAGGTAAGTCAAGGCTTCTCTGCTCCCAGAGTTCCTTGCATATTCCATCTAGTGAAAATTTAATCATATTGTGTTGTAATTGTGAGGTATGCGAGCTCCTTAAGGACAAACAACATATTTTATTTACCTTTGTGTTTCATGTGGGCTGGTACATAACAAGTTTTCAATACCTTAATCAGGGATGACCTTCCTATTTTAGGAACAATGATGATATGAAATCTTTGACCAAATGTAGACAGTGGGGAGATTATTTGTTATTTTAAGAATAAATAAGAGAGCGTTGTAGAACAAACAACAAATCAAAAATAATCTCTCCCAAAAGGGAATAAACATTAATGTGTAATCCCCCCAAAAGGTGAAGAATAATACATTAAAGTGCTAATCTAGGCACTTAAATATGTTAAAGGTTTTGTCAAAGTGGGAATTTGGAACAAAAGTTCAAACCAAGACTTGGACAAGAAATTATTTCCTAGCATTTGGGCAGATGCTACAGAGTAGAGGTGTTGTTAAAAATGGAAAGAACTATAATCTGACATAAATCCTATCTGGAGAGGAGTCTAGTAAAGCGGTCAAAGCCTAGGAGGTTCGACATGAGGTAAGGGGTAGGCATTTCATTAAACAAGAGTTAGCCTGGAGATGGGTAGTCTGGGACAGGTCATATTCAGAGGTCTGGCCAGGAAGGTGGCTGACAAACATCAGAAAGCTCTGGAAATAGGAAGCAGGGTCCCAGACCTGAGGGTAGAGTTCAAGAGTTGGGCTCCACGCCTTAAAAAGGCTGACAATGCAGCCTTAATGTACCAAGCAGGCTATCAAAAACAGAAACTTGGACAAAAAGTAAGAAGACAGGTGTACGGAGTCTGGAATTAGGACACATGATCGAAGATTTATCAAAGCACAAGCCTAAATATGACTATCAAGACATGGCACAGTGCCAACGGGGAAATGGTAGCAGGATTGGTGAGATGTTTAATCATGGGAGCTCCTCAGCAAGGGCTTCTGCAATTGACTCAACCAAGAAAAGGACTGGCCCAGCCAGAGATAGCATAAATGTGCCTTGGGGAATCCAGAGCTTAGGTTAGGGGAGAGATTGGAGACAGACAGGGAGCCAGACGGTGAGGATAAGTTTCTTTAAAAGGTGACAAGGGCACTCGCATGGAAGGCTGGCTCCTCTCTTCAACATGCTAATGAATATTTGAAATATGCAAATGTCAGCAAAGATGATATATGACTCATGATGGTGATGGAAAGAAGAAAACAAGAATCAAATCTACCTGATACAGTCAAGGGCTTGAAAGCAAGAAAGCTTTGAGTTGTTAGACAATGGAAGGAGAAAAAGAGCTTCAAAGAAAAAATCAGTTGATTCACAGTTAAGCATCCTTGAAATAATACATCGAAGACCCTAGAACAGGAGTCCCCAACCCTTTTGGCACCAGGGATCCATTTCATGGAAGACAATTTTTCCATGGAGCATGGGTGAGGGGTACAGTACAGATGGCTTTATAGCCTGCCACCAAATCCAGCTTAACTGTCACTTGCCACTCACTCATAGGGCTTTGATATGAGTCCATAAGCAACTGATTTATTATGGTCTCTTTGCAGTCAAACCTCTCTGCTAATGACAATCTGTATTGGTAAAGGGTAGGCATTTAATTAAATAAGAGTTAGCCTGGAGATGGGTAGTCTGGGGCAGGTCATATTCAGAGGTCTAGCCAGGACAGTGGCTGATAAACATCAGAAAGCTCTGGAAATAAGAAGCAGGGTCCCAGACCTGAGCCTAGAGTTCAAGGTTTGGGCTCCCTCCCAGCACTAGCATCACTTCCTCAGCTCCACCTCAGACCACTAGGCATTAGGCTCTCTTGAGAAGCACGCAACCTAGATCCCTTGCATGTACAGTTCACAGTAGGGTTTGCACTGAGCTCAGGTGGTAATGCAAGCTACGGGGAGTGCCTGTAAATACAGACGAAGCTTCACTCACTGGCCCATCACTCACCTCCTGCTGTGCGGCCAGTTCCTAACAGGCCATGAACTGGTACCAGTCCGTGGCCGGGGGTTAGGGACCCCTGTCCTAGAAGACAGTGAAGAGAAGAGGAGATGAAAAGTTAAGGACTTGTAGAAAAGGAGCCCAGGATATGCTAGGACAGTTTTTGGTGTTTTTTTTTTTCTGATACCATTCATATCCCAGCAGATAGTTTGATCCTGTATAAAGTATTTTAAGTAGAATTACGCAAACATAATCCATTTCATCAAGAAAATATTTTCTGAAGCTTATTCCATTAAGCCAATTTGATTCTTTGATCAATTTTCTATACAGTACAGTTATTTTTTTCACTTTTATCTTTAACGTAACTGAAATTACTTTTTATTGAGATCGATTTTTTCCAACTTAAATACTACTCTAAAGCTATGATTGTTCTATTGAATTTCTTGAGAACATTGTATTTTTTCAATTATAGCTTCTACTATTGTGCTTTTTTCTCTAATAGCTCCTCCAGCAAACTCAGCTTTCACAGGTCAAATTTGATACATCTAAATTTTGTCAAAAATGTTTGATTCTGGTATCAGATTTTAGTGATTGATAAATCTTATCATGTGGAGTTGTAGCTTTCTAGTTTTATTTTATGAGTATTATATCCACTAACTCTTTCCCAATAATACTTCCATAGACTTTCAATCTTTAACACATTTTATAATGTAAAGTTTTCATCATTGTAAGTTTATTTTGAGATTTTCATAAAAAATATTTATTACAATATTTATATAATGAAGTATTGTGTAGACACTGACAAAAAAAAAGAAAAATCTCTATGAACTGCTTTTTATTGTTAAAAAGCAAACATATGTATACACAGTGCTGTCTTTTGCATAAGAAAAAGGGAAAATAACATAAACAAACATGTATGTATTTGTTAATTTTTGCAAAAAGAGACACAGAAAAAATAAACCAGAACTAATTACAAAGGTTGTCTGTATGTGTGAATATAAGAGCATCAATGGGAAAGCACACACTTCTTTGTGCATGTGTTTTGAAAATACTTGTCTATTTTGAACCACACATATATGTTGCCTATTCAAATACAAAAGTGAAAAGAGAATAAAAAAATACAAACCCCCAATGAATCCAAACAGGAACAAATACATCTAACAAATAACCACTCAGAAAAATGCTCATGATTTTGTATCTAATTCCAAGCTTATTTATTAGAACATTGGGAGCAGTTCCCTTTGGATGGTCTACTGATATCTGGTGAGTTCAATTTTTCTACCCATGTTGCTGGTGGAAAAGCAGGTGAGAGAGTCTAAAAGTGCTTCAGTGATGGACTGAGAGTTCAGCTGAATGAATTTGTCGGGGGAAGAAATTACGTTCTCATAATGGGGAAAAGGACCCCCCAAGATTTCCCCAAAACAAAATAGCAGAGTGCTTGAGTGAATGGAATGAATATTTGTCTGGGATCCAAAAGGAATCCCAGAAGGTGGAAGAATAGAGCAGCTTTGATCTTACAGCTAACAAAAGCTATAGCAACAAAAAGAAGCAATGTTATGAAAATTCATAATAAAGGCAAAAATTAAAGTTATTTTTATTTCAGGGGAAAAAAGACAGACAACACAGATAACCAGAGGAGCCAAGGCCTAGTGAGGGGCCTCCTGAGATTTCAGGGGAAGAGACATCTCAGTGGCCGGAAGGGACTTTCTGAGACTTCGTGTCTAGTCCAAGCTGTATAACCTTCATTTGCACTGAAGGTTATGACTGTCTCTTGAACTTCACATGAACTTGCACTTGATGTAATGAAGTGGGGAGGGAAACCGCAGTGAGGAACAAAGCAGGACTGTTCACCTCTGCATGGTCCGTCTCTAAGAGGAAAATCCCCACCGTCACCAGGTGGTATGTGGGGAAGACTAACCTTGGTGCACTGCAAAGAGGAACCTGGTCTTTGTAACAGGAAAGACTCTTTTTGGGGGCAAGAAGACCCCAAAGTTTTGTTCAAGAGTTAGGTTTTAAGAATTCTCTATAGAGACCCATTTTTATATACTAGTCTCATATCTAAATGCAAAATTCAGTGTAAATTTTCATGTTCTAGGCATTTACTGTAGGATTTTTTATCACTAGCAACATTTTCATGCAATGACTGTCTCTTGAACTTCACATGTATTGATCTTAAATTTATTCTATAATAAAGTTCCTAAACGTAAAGGATCAACTACAATATTATTTCAACTTTAATAGGACAATTATGTAAATAGTACCGAGCTTGCACTGAAACATGAATTGCTTTCTTCTAGTTTTAAACTACAAAGTGTCTACACATTCTTAAAACCATCTTTCTGATGGTCTCAATCCATCCTGGTCATTTCTTACCACAGCCTATTTCATTCACAAGCTGTTACTTTGTTTTTGTTTTTTAACACAACACTGGCTTTTGGCTGCCTCGTAGGCAAAATTATTCCTTAATTTGGAAGTTCAGATAAGGCCTGTATATACCAAATTGCTGGGGTGAAAAAACTGCCAGATAGTCTAAAATGTTTCAGTATCTTCAATTAGCTTTGCAGGACATACTTCAATGCATAAGATATTATATACATAACTGGATGCTCAGTTTTTGTTAAAATTATTGTCTTTCTACACACTTTTAGAATGATTATCAAATTCCATAATGAAAAAAAGTGATCTTGTGTGCAAATCATTGAACTTTCTATTTCTTTAAGTAAAAAATTAAAGCAATCATATTCAACTCTTGGGCAAACAATGAAGTGCGTTAGAGATGTTGGGAATAGCCTGTGCTATCCAGCTGAACTTGTTCTATTTTGCATATAATTAGTAAGTCATTTCAAAGAATAACCATGAGCCAAAATGTAGCCAAAACTCGGAGAGAGAAAGAAATGGAGACAGTTTGATTTTAGAAGACTGCACAATCTTTTGGTTGACCAAAAATTGAATATTCTTTATAGGCTAACTTCTAAAATGGTACCCCTGACATCTTTTAAGAAGTGACTAACAACTGTTTAGGGATTATCCAGACTTCTTCAGTCTTTCTTTTTTCAGCCTGCTGCCTGTCTTTCACTGATGTGTGACTATTTACTAACTTCCACTGACAGTCATGTAAAAGCCATGTGATGGAGAAGAGCCAGAAAGAAGAACGTAATTGAAGGGAGCTGGGGCCTTGCCCATGCGGACCCCCTCTGCCTCCGTGGAAGTCAAGAGGTGGGGGAGGGGTGGTGAGCTGGAGCCAGCAAGGAGGTCCGGGAAACCACGGGAATGGCGAAAGCAGCACAGCTGGCCACCCAGGAAAGAGTGAGAAATGCTGCACTGTGGGAACACATGTGAGTCAAGTCCCTTCATGAGCGGAGGACCATTCATACAGTGTTTGAAGGAAGAGAGCTCAGAAGTTGTCACTGTGAAAAATCACAGTGATGTCCACCCTAAGTAAGGTTTGGTTGGTATATTAGTTGCCACACACATACACACACACACAAATATTTTTAAACAAGTATTTCAGCACTGGCTGATGTGGCTCAGTGGATTGAGTGCCGACCTGTGAACCAAAGGATTGCCAGTTCGATTCCCAGTCAGGGCACATGTCTGGGTTGCAGGCCAGGTCCCCGGTTGGGAAAGCACAGGATACAACCATACACTGATGTTTCTCTCCCTCTCTGTCTCCCTCCCTTCCCCTTTCTAAAATAAATAAATAATTTTTAAAGAAGTATTTCATATTCTCTTCAACTCTCTAAGCCCTGGAATTTTATTTTTATGGCAGTGATGGCTCAGCCAACACTGAGCATAAATGGCCAATCTGCTCCTGGCTGTTTCACTCCTCGGAGCCGGCTTCTGCCACGTGACCTTTACCCCACACACCACACACAGAAAGAGTCTGTGCCCCTGGGAGAGGGGAGAGCCAGTCTGTCAGCAGACCTGCCAACCTCACCTGTAAGGAAGAGAGCACTCGCAGCAGGAACCTGATAAAGCCCAGTCAGAATCCAAGCTTTTGTTTTACTCCGAGTTGCACTGATCCCTTCTACAGCCGAAACAACAAACAGCCTTGTGTAGAGGTCCAGAAGGTGTGGGTCACCCTGTCTAACCTTGCCCACAATTTTTCTTTGGACAGTTTTTGAAGATCAATCATTCCTCCCTCCTCCATCCTAATTACAATTCCCTAGTTAGTGTTTCAGCTGACTTGTTTCCTTTAACATATTTTTGATTCTTCTGTTCTCTCCTTATCTCAACCATGTGTCGGCCTGAGCAGAGGCCGGTGGATGAAAAGCTCTCAGACAAATCAATAGCCAGATCTTCAAAGCTATCCTCAGCTTCGCAGTTTCCCTAGCAAATGAAAAACATGAGACAATAATTGCCTCCCCTATTATTCCTGCTTACCTGCACACCAAAATATTTGGAGGGGAAGAGGAAAAGCTGCAATGAAAGGGAGGCCAAAAGCCAGAGTGCCCAAAGTAACTCATAAATTCAGGGGTCCTTGATTCAATCCCTAGATTAGCCATTAATTTAGTTATCTAATCTTTGGGTAACCCTGTGAGCATAATAATTTTTTAAAAATATCACTAAGGTTTGGAGTGGTTTGCTATGCAATGATAGTAACTGTAATACCTTCCAAATCACTAGGGGTGTTATTTTCCAAGGTATTTTCAAGTTCATGGGAAAGCCAGAATAGCACCACTGAGAGCAGTGGAGGGCTGCTGGGAGGCACCGTGGTTGAGAAATAGTCCAGCTAGTTACACCTTCTTTCTAACTCTCATTATCCTGACACTTTTTATCATCATCTTCTTGCTTTGTCTAAAAAATGGTCCTACCCTCCTTTAATAATATAGTTTAGTTTTGCCTGTTTGTATAAATGAATCATGTTATATGCAATCTCATGTGCCTTACTTCTCTTGCTCTATATTAGGTTTGTGATATTCATCCATTTTCAAGCAGTTCGCTTCCTAAAAGATCAGGTGAGCTTCCCTGAAGAGAGAACCTCAGCCTCTTAGATGTGCTTCAAACTTTTATAGCTTTGTTACATGTAGATAGGACTGATAAAGTTACATTTACTATTCTGCAGGGTCAAATGTGCCAGAAGGAAAATGTGAAATGGCTGAAACACAGAAGCACTTCATTAGGAAGAGAAATCAGGTTATCGTGATCCACTGCTGTACACCAGGATAGAAGCAAATCCTCTGCTTGTCCAAACCACAGGCAGATGCCATCACTCAACAGGGTCTCAACTAGGCTAGAATTTGTTGAGGGTTGAAACTATTTCTGGTTTGGTACTTATAAACTGATCATTCTTTGATAGACCTAAAACTCATTTCTTAAAAAGAGTTTGAATACAAGACAAGCTTAGTCTCAGGAAGACTGTATGTTTTACAGGAAAGTCTGTGAAACCTACTCTACATTAATTTCTTTCTTCCTTTTAAAAAATGTATTGATGTAGGTGTGTGTATGTGTGAGAGAGAGAGAGAGAGAAGAGAGAAACTGATTGATTTGTTGTTCCAATTATTCATGCATTCATTGGCAGATTCTCACATGTACCATGACTAGGGAACACACCTGCAAACTTGGCCTGTGTGGATGATGCTGTAACCAACTGAGCTACCTGGCTAGGGCCTCTAACTGAATTTCTTAATTTGTAAAATTTGGGATGAACCTTATGTCACCATGAAGAGGGTTGTGTATTTCTCCATGAGGTTAGAGACACTGGATGGCAGGGACCGTGTACTTGTCTCTTATGCACTATAGTACTTCGCATATGCAATAATAGTAGCAGTAATTTCCATTTATTAAACATTTATTTAATAGTCAGAAATTATTCTAACTTAGACTTCTGGTCAAGATGGTGGCATAGGTAAATACATCTCTCCTCTTCACACAACCATATCAAAATTACAACTAAAATAAAGAACAACCATCACTCAGAACAATCAGAAATTGAGTTGAATGGAAGTCTGGCAACTACAGAATTAAAGAAACCACATCCATCCAGACTGGTAGGAGGGGTGGAAATGTGGAACCGGCTGGTCCCACATCCATGTGTTGTGCATAAAATTTCAGGAGGGATATCTCAGGAGAGAGGAGTCCTGGACTCACACCAGGCCCCCAGCCCAGGTTTCCAGTGCCAGAAAGATAACTACTCATAACTCCTGGCTATAAAAATCAGCAGGGATTGAGTCAGTGGAAGAAACTTCTGGAGTCCCAAGCAGTTCCCCTTAAAGAACCCACACATGGACTTACTCAGACTCACTCCCTCTGAGCTCCAAGCACTATGGTGGCATCTTGAAAGGCACCAGTTGCATACAGGGAGAATCTGAAGTGTCTGGCATCAAGGTGGGAGCTGGGGGACAACATCCTATGAGACAGAAAGGCAGGCAGAGGCCATTGTTCTTTTTCTGAGCCCTCCCCCCACAGAGCCTCAGAGCTGGCAGGCAGGTGCCAAATCTGAGACTCCATCAACTTGGCTAACACTGTTTGCTCAACTCTGGAAATTCCCTGAGACTCTGTCCCAGTCAATTTATGGGCCCACCCAGTCTGTTAACCATGACTTTCCCACGTGAATGGCTGGTCTTGGCTCATTCTTCACAACTTCCTAAATCTTATCAAACTAGAAACACTCAACCCCTATACCTCTTGCTAAGTGGTCCCAGGCCTGGCACTAGCAGCAACCAGCCTATATTCACAATTTGGCTTAGCCTGGGAATCTCCAAGCCCAACACAAGTAGCAACCATCACAGATTGCTTTATAGCTCAGGCAGGGAGGTCCCATGCAAAATACAGGTGGGGGTTGACTTTGTCCTGTTCCTCCTGGGAAACCACAGAGCCCTCACACCCAGTGGAAAGTTACAGACCATGTCGGAGCACCACCACACAGCCTCCACACAGCTGATCCTCCAGGGAGAGTGAAGGTTGGTGGTCAGTGGTCACAGCCAGTCATTGTAGCTGGCTGGCCTGGGTAAATCTCACCTGTTGACCTACCAACAGTAATTAAGACTCAACTACAACAAGAAGATGTACTCAGCCCACACAAAGGGCATACCTCAAGTACCCAGCTTGGGTGATAGGGGAAGCTGTGCCACTGGACCCTGCAAAACACCTACTACATTAGGCCATGGTATCAAGACAAGGAATCAGAGCAGCTCTACCTAATATGTAGAAACAAACACAGGGAAGCTGCCAAAACAAGTAGACAAAGGAAAATGACCTATGTGAAAGAATAGGCAAAACTCCAGAAAAAGAACTAAACAAAAGTGAGATAAGCAATCTATCAAATGCAGAGTTCAAAACACTGTTTAAAAGGATGCTCCAGGAACTTAGTGAGGACCTCAGCAACATAAATAAGATCTAGGCAGAAATGAAGGATACACTAATTGAAATAAAGGATAATTTTCAGGGAAACAACAGCAGAGTGGACGAAGCCAAGAATCAAATCAATGATTTGAAACATAAGGAGGCAAAAAATATCCCATCAGAACAACAAGAAGAAAGAAGAATCCAAAAAATGAGGATAGTGTAAGCAGCCTCTGGGACAACTTCAAGCAATCCAAGATTCACATCATAGGGATGCAGAAGAAGAGAAAGAGCAAAAAATTGGAAATCTATTTGAAAAAATAGTGAAAGAAAACTTCCCTAATTTGGTGAAAAAAATAGACACGCAAGTTCAGGAAGCACAGGGAGTCCCAAACAAGATGGATGCAGAGGCCCACTCCAAGACACATCATAATTAAATTGACAAAGATTAAAGCTAAAGAGGGGATCTTAAAAGCAGCAAGTGAAAAGCAGTTACCTACAGGGGATTTCCTATAAGACTGTCAGATGATTTCTGAAAAGAAACTTTGCAGGCAAGAAGGGATTGGCAAGAAATATTCAAAGTCATGAAAAGTGGGAACCTACAGACAAGATTGCTCTACCCAGCAAAGACACCATTTAGAATCAAAGAGCAAATAGAGAGCTTTCCAGACAAGAAAGAACTAAAGGAGCTCATCATCACCAAATCATTATTATATGAAATGTTAAAGGGACTTATTTAAGAAAAAGAAGATCAAAACTATGAAAAATAAAATGGCAGTAAATACACATCTATCAACAATTAAATCTAAAAAAGAAACTAAGCAAACAAGAAGAAGAGAGACAGAGTCATGGATTTGGAGAGGGTTTTAATGGTTGCCGGATGTTGGGGGCAGGGGGAGGGCATCATGGAGGAATGGAAGAAAAGGTGAGAGAATTAAGAAGTACAAATAGGTAGTTACAGGATAGCCAGGGGGATATAAAGTACAGTATAGGTAATGGGGTAGCCCAAGAACTTATACGCATGACCCATGGACATGAACAATGGTGTGGGGATTGCCTGAGGAACTGGGGTTGCTGGGTGGAGGGAGACAAAGGGGAAAACCTGGAACAACTATAATAGCATAATCAATAAAACATAGTGTAAAACATCAAAATTATATTAATTTAATAATATCAACATTCAAATTAATCAAGTCTACTTAATACAAGTACAGCTCTAGTCACTTTGAAGACATTGCTGTATTTAATGATAGCATCAATTTGGCAAGGTGGATTTATTATCTCCATTTTAAAGGGAGAACTAGACTCAGGGATGTATAGGAATCTGAAGAAAGTCAGAGATAAATTTCAAGGTGAGATCTGTCAAATTTCACTAGGTCTGCTTCCTCTCTTCCATGGGGCCTGCACTCAAATGTTGAATAAATGAAGGGTCTTCTTTAAAATATTTATAAACTGTATAACGATTGCCTGATCTGCATTTAAGTTTAAGGAGCTAGCAAGCATTTAAACTTGAAGGAATTATAGCCAAGTCCTAAAGTAGACATTTTGTTTCTAATAGCACAAGAGCACACATCTGGGTATTACATTTATTCATAAGCCCTGAGGGCGTTCAGATGGTTCTGATACACCTTGTTTGTTCATACCCCACACAACACTGATTTGCTATTGTGCACCCATCAGGGAGGGGACTCCTTCTATACAAGACACCTTCTTTTTAGATCAACCCTTTGATAAACACATGTTCAACTGAAATCTCCTTGATTAAGATTTGGCACATAATTCTCATCATGAATACCAACTGAAAAGTGTACAAAACCTTCCTGATCTCTTTAGGCAGTGAGTTTTGCCAAATACTCTGTCAGCATCTCATCAATATAAAAAAAGTGTCTCATCAATATAACAAACTGAGTTATTGACCACCAAGCTTGAATCAAACTTGTAACCAAACAAAGAGGAAGTGATCCTATGCTACATGTGGATAATTTTGGATTTTTATATGAGTTTTTAAGTAAGGTTAAATAAAACAGTGAATAAGGAGTAAAGTTTATGACTTTTATATACCATTAACAGTATTCCAAGAATTACACAAAAGTGGTTTACTTGCCTTCTGGAAAGAAGGAACTGTTAACTCTGTGTTACAGATGAAGACACTGAATAGAGAGAGTAACTTGCCAGACTCACATGAGTAGCAATGAGTGGAGGCAAGATTCAAGCTAACATCTAACTCCAGGACCCGCAAAACTGCTTCTGAGAAGTTTTCTCATGGACAGCATAGAATGTCTATGGACACTTAAAACTCCACACGTTTGCCAAGGACTCTTTCTTTCCTCAGCCCCACATCCTGACTCTAATCATCCCTTCACTTCTTGCCGTCTCCCTTATTTCTTTTCACATGGTTTCCAAACTTGAAACCTTGGTATCTCTCCATTGTTGCTCATATTTCATTTGTTGCCAGCTCTGTAGCTTCTTTCTGCAATGTGCCTTGAATCTATCTCTGACTTTTCCCACGATGTTAACACAGACATCAGTGCTTCCCATCTAAGAGCCTGCAGTCATTTTCTGACTACTTGTTGCTGTTGTTGTTGTTGTTGTTATCGGTACATCCTATCATTAGTCTGAGATTCATCCTAAAGCTCAGCTGGTACCTGTCCTTGGATTTTTAAAACAATTCTTTCATCTCTTTGGCCTATAGAATTAACGTCCAAATATTATACCTGAGTCTGTGGGGAGATGACTTGAGACAACTTGGAGGTTTTCCTCACCATATCCAAGTAGGGCTGTGGCCCTCAAACCCAAACTGCCACAGGAAGTAGTCACAGGCTGCTTATCATGATCAGCCCCGGGCTGCTGTTTCACAAGCAGGGCAGTCAAGGCCACATTACAAAGTGAGAGATGATTTCCTCATAGGAGACTAAACTGTGTTGTTTTAGGAAAAAAATAATGTTTGCTCTAGCAAGTGGAGTTGGCCTTGGGTAATTGGGGAGGAGCCCAGTTGTAGCCTTTGATGGTTCAGCTTCTCCCCCACACCTTGAGGGAGCAGAACCCACAGACCCTTTTTCAGAGCCTGACATTCCTACCCAAAGGGAAGTACACCTTTGTATCTGGTTGAAGATCTGGACACTAACACTGTCAAAACACAAGAAGGGAAGTAGCTTTCTTTCCTTACTGAGAGATAGTGAAGCTTCCAGAGCACAGGGACTGGGATTGCACACTGGAGAACTGAGGTTGTAAAGGGATTATGACGTGCTTGTCAGAGGGACTTAAAGATCAGTCATCCCTGAGAGTGAGGACAACCTTCCTCTCGATCACTCTCCATTAGAACAAACTTTTACTCTGATTTTTTTCTTTTCTTTCCTTGTTTCCTTTTCCTTCTCTTACTTTTTTTTTAGCATTTATCAGCCCACAATTTATAAATCAATTTGTCTGATTACTGTTTATATCCCTTACTAAAATGTAAGCCCCATGGGATCAAGGAATTTCATATTATTCACTGCTCTCTCCCTAAAGTCTAGAAAAGAGACAGGCCCAAGTTAGATGTTCAATTAATAGGTGTCCAATGAATAAGGAGCCCTGGCAGGTGTGGATCAGTGGATTGAGTGCTGGCCTGCAAGCCCAAGGGTCACCAGTTCAATTCCCAGTCAGGGCATATGCTTAGGTTGCGGGCCAGGTCCCCAGTGGGAGGTGCTCAAGAGTCAACCACACATTGATGTTTCTCTCCCTCTCTTTCTCCCTCCCTTCCCATCTCTCTAAAAATAAATAAACAAAACCTTTTTTAAAAAGTTTTAAAAAAAAAGAAATAACAGAAAGAGAGAATTCATGAAAGAACTTCAAAAGGCACAAACTATTTGTTTCATCTCAAAAGAACTAGGAAGTGTTTTGCCATCATCAGTCACCTATGCTAGGGCAAGTAGGAGATATTAATTCTAGGAGTGCACTTAATTCATCTCATACATTTATTGCCAGATGTGTCAAGAATATTCTAGGCATTAGAGGTGAAAAAAGATGAATGACACTTGATTATCAAAAGGCTTCTGTATGAGCATGTACGGAGACAGACATGCTCATTCGAATACCAGCAATTCTAATACCAGCCTGACTGCGTCTTTCATGTCCACACACAGGAGTGTTCACTTGGAAGAATCCTGCTGGAATCCGGATGACAGATTTTGTAACTCTTAGTGGTCACTACACCAATAAAACAGTGCTTTTTACCCACTTTCACACAGGTTGAGATATTTAAAAAATAAACGTTTAGGTTTTTAGTGATTCAAACTGAAGTGTCTATTTATTCTGTCTTCAGATTTTCTTGTGCTTATCAGCAGCATTATATTATCAATATTCTACCATTCACCCCACTGCCATTAGAAATAAAACAAAAATAATGAAATTATAGCCTTAACTTGCCTGCCTTAACTTAACATTCACTTTGCTGAGCAAATCTGAAGATGCTTTATAGTATCATTGGATTTAATGCTAACCCTTTTGTCACTATACTTTGAAACAGCTGAGGAAAACATGTAGGTCAAAAATAGGGGAGTGGAAAAGATCAGGAGAGATTAAAGACTCAACTGGGAATTAGAAAACCTGGCTGTGGACCTATTTCAGACACTGACTTGCTGTGTGAGGTTGGATCCTTTGGGCATCTCGGACATAGAGGAGCAAGGCCCATCCCCAAGTCCAAGGCTCTCTTCAGTGTCAGTGAGGAAAGTTGTACCCCCAAGTGGATTATGAGGTGACAAATCCTGTGCCAAGACAATTGACTTCTTGATTTTCTTTAAGTGCTATCAAGTGAGAAAACTAGCTTCTGGATATTGTGGCTAGATATTGCTAACAAATTGCTGCTTAATTGTATCTCTCTGAATCAAAAATAAATGGTGCCTGTGAAGTGGTGCCAGGATGAATGTCTTTGTCTTAATCCTGTATTAAAGTGAAGTAGCCAGGCAGTGAATCTCACCTATAAGTGGAACCTAATTAACAAAACAAACAAGCAAGCTAAATATATCTAGAGACATGGAAATAAAGAACACATGGACAGTAACCACAGGGAAGCAGGGAGGGGGATAAGGGGGGAAAGAAGGGAAAAGTTCATCAAGGAACAGGTATAAAGGGCCCATGGACAAAGCCAAAGGGGAAAAGGATTGAGGGTGGGAGGGGAGGAAAAGTGGTGGCGGGAAAATGGAGACAACTGTACATGAACAACAATTAGAAAGTGGGGAAAAAAAAAGCCTAGACAGCAGGATGCACAATCTAGAATGGAAAGCCTCTTGTGATGGTTAGTTGTGTGTGTCACCTCGATCAGGCTACAGTAACCACCATTCCAGCACACTCCACTAATCCAGGAGCTGCTGTGAAGGTATTTTGCTGATGTGATGAACATCTATAATCAGCTGACTTTAAGGAATTTCTTCTTGACAATATGGGTGGGCTTCGTCTAATCAGTTGAAACGTCTTAAGAGCCAAATTGAGGTTTCCCTGAGGAAGAAGGAATCTCACCTGTGGACTGGAGTGTTAGCTGCTGCCCAAGAGTTTCCAGCTTGCTGTTCTACCCTATGGATATTGGGCTTGTCTAGCCAGACCCCACAATTGCATAAGCTGATTCCTTTAAATCAATGAGTCTCCTCTCTCTCTCTCTCTCTCTATATATATATATATACACACACACACACACACATATACATGCATGTATATATACATATATACATACACACATCTCTCTCTATATATGTACATCATATACATATATAATACACATATTGTATGTAATAGGCATATATGTGTAGAATACATGTTACATACATATTGTGTGTGTGCATGTGTGTATATCCTACTGGTTCTATTTCTCTGATAGAATTCTGATTCACATACCATACACCTCTGCTAAATTTTCTATATGCATGTATATATTTGGAAGTCTATCACTCATGAAAATATTTTACCAGCTTTGACCTTGTGAGTTAAAACTGTCAATTAGGAACGAAAGTTAACACACACACACACACACACACACATATATATACACACATACTATATAATATATATAGATATAGATATAGATATAGATATAGATATAGATATAGATATAGATATATAGTATTCAGTATGTGTCAGGCTTATTTTACACAAATTGATTTATTTAATGCTCACTTCAATTCTATGAAAATGATGCGCCCATCATCCTGAGAAGTTAGGTGACTTGTGGAGGGCTACGTGACTGGTGAGGGGGAGCATCATAATTCAAAACCAGGGAGTGTGGCTGTAGAACCAGAATTTTCAACCACTTTGCTTTGCTGTGACATGGAACCAGCCCTGAATGTCTCCCAAAGATTGTGAAATGACACTATAGTATTAAGAAGCTAGAACAGCCAACTTCAAATTTTGATGTGGCTGTTGGAACTGTACTCCAGTCAGAATCTGATCTCCCTCGTTGATGCCAAACTCAAACTCATCAAACGGCCATCTACACCCCCTGCTAGGACGGAGATGGGCAAAATAGACAAGCATAACCCTCAGTCACTATGACCAGGTGCACTTCAAAAGCCATTGCTGATTAAAGCGTATCTGTTCATCTTCAGACATACCAAAGTGCTAACCAACCTTTGGAAAAGGAATGAAATCACTGCTGTGTTCGAAGATGTTACCATTACTGAATAGGTTTGAAATGTTTTCTTTTCCAAAACTTCCCCCATGAAAGTTGAAAGAAGTAGAACCCTTACCTCAACTGAGTAGAACCCTTACCACAACTGAATACCACTTTATCATAAAGTGGTATTCAGTTGTGATGCCATGATATCAGTGGTGGTTGTGCTCACCTAGTCAGTTCAAATCCAGAGGAGTTTGACTGGGCCCCTGTTTACCTCCCAAAAGTAATCAACGTCCTCCCCTGAGACATCCCAGTTTTTACTCTTAGGATCATCCAAGTGTTGGGATCCAGTGGCCAGTAGGTCTCATCACTGCACGAACCGTCACATTATTCTGTCCGTGCTATTTTATTCTTCCCTCAACACATCAGTGCAAACAGGTACGCCGATCTTCTTCCTGAATTTTCACACAGCTTAATGTATCTACTCATCTCTTCTGCCAAGAAAAAATTTTCAGTGACTTGGAAATGAGCAAAATAGATTACTGGGATTACTGTGTGTCCTATCAGTGAAGGCCCAGATATGGTCCAGGGGACCCTTGGGGATTACCTGGTTTTATACAGGTGTGTACCTCTGATTATCTTTCTATTAACTAGGCTGTTTTACAACTCTCTCAGGATTGTCAAAAACTGATAGGAATGCAAATGATTCCTACCCAGAGCAAAGGAAATAAAGTTGGTCTCATAAAGATACTATTCAGTTCTGCCTCCCAGAAAAGACTGACTGCAAACACAAAATGTTACTGGTCTGTAAGAAGTGAACCAGCCTGGCATCTATTAGCAAATTCATTTCAGCATTCTTGATTTCATGTTTATTCTCATTTGAACTAGCCTCATATCATAGTTTCCTGTATTAACTAATGAATTGCATACATTTTATATTTGCATGAGAGTCATACTATTAAATTTGAAAATTATACTGTAACATTTGGGCCATTTTGGAAATAGAGGATATTTACTTTTAAGAAACACAAAAGATTTTAAATTGAATAGTAACCATCCAACTTAAAAAATCTTTTAACTCTCCCAGGCTGGTGCAGCTCAGTGGATTGAGCGCGGGCTGAGAACCAAAGCATCGCAGGTTTGATTCCCAGTCAGGGCACATGCCTGGGTTGCAGGCCAATGTGAGAGGCAACCACACATTGATTCTCTCTCTCTCTTTCTCCCTCCCTTCCCCTCTCTAAAAATAAATAAATAAAATCTTAAAAAAATTTTTTTTAATCTTTTAACTATTTTTATCAACTTAAGCTCCAACCCCTACCCATGCTGTTGGGCCCAGATGTCTTTGCTTTCTCTGCTCCCCACCCCACCCCTACTCAAGGCGCTTTCCCGTGTGTACACTGCTCCCCACTAGCAAAGAGATTTAAGAATTATTCTCCAAACCAAATATCATTCCTTCCTAGAAGAATCCTAGTGCCAACTTTATTTTTGAAGATTTCTTGGTAAGGAAGACTGGTGAAGATTGAAGAGGAAAATAAGCCAGCATACCAACTGGATTTTTTATAGATAAAAAATATGAGGCTCAGAATTGATTTGCTCACATATATACCCAACAATTTAGCTAATTCATTGTTAGAAAAATATGCCTCTTTCTGCAATATTTATTATTTTAGACTGAGCTAGAAAACTCAAATTAAGTATTAAAATGGAGTGATTTCAGTCTCATTAAAACTTTTTTGTAATAGGATGGGGGAAGAGTTTTAATCAAGTGAAGCATAAATTAAATTTGATCCAAGTGTAAATTGGTTCTTCACAACTGAAAATCTTCCTAGGGAGGAAAATGTCATAAATGTTCATATTAACAAGATGTACAATTTAGTGGGGAGGACTGGGAAGGTGGGCTGGGGTGGGGGTAAAAGGCAGAAAGCTGTACTTGAACAATTAAAATTTTAAAAGATGTATAATTTAAATACTGTGAATTCACTATAAACAACTGTATAAAACATCATTATTACAATATCATTTTGAGAGGAAATATCTAAACTGGAAGAAACATCCAAAATTTGTCTTGTAGTTTCTTTGGAGAAAAAGGATAGGTTTATTTTCAGATTGATGGAGAAAATAGAAATAGTTATAGTGATTTTGAAACTTCTAGAAGTTTGCAAGGCTTTACAAAAAAATAAATATTTAGGAGATATATCTCATAAAAATAATGAGAGTAAAATGCAAACATAACAGCTCATTTATTCATTCACTGTCAAATAGTTGTATGGCTTGCTTGCTTCCTTGAGAAATAGAACCCCAAATAAAAAAGTTGAATGTATGGTACAAAAGTTGAATATATGTAATAATGATAAATGCTAATGGGGAAAATCAGGCAGGAGAAGGGTAAGAAGTGCTAGAGGCAAGTTTTCATAGTGTTGGTCGGAGGTGGCTTCACTACCACAAAACCGGAATGAGCATGCGTAGCACTCAGTGGCAAATGCTGTAAAGGTTCCCTTTAAGGTCAGGAACAAAACAAGATGCCCGCTGCTCCCACTTCCAGCCAAAATTGTTCATGAGTTCTCCAGGATATTACAACAAAGAAATGAGGACGAAGACATAAAAATCAGAAAGGAAGAAAAACAATGTCATTATTTATCAATGATATGATAGTATCAGTATAAACCTCAAATGATGTATAGACAGAATAGTACACTGTAAAGAGTTGTAGATGTAAAATACTTTAAAATATATCACATTTTTACACAACAAAAATATAATAGCAATAATACATGTGACATACACCTAAATAAATTCAACAAGTGGAAAATCCTTATAGAGAAAATTATAAAACATACTGGGAGTCATTAAAGTAAACCTAAATGAAACGAGGAGTCGAACCATGTCCCTGGGTGGGAAAACTTTCTGTCCCAGGGAAGTCACTTCTTCCCAAATTGATCTAGAGACTCAATGTGGTCCTGACCAAAATCTCCAAAGGTTATTTTGGGGCCATTATCAAACTCATTCTACAATAATATGTGCAGAAGAGCTTAGGACAAAGGTCAAGACATAACAGAAGAAGAAAAGCAAGTTGAAGCAACTTTACCTACCTATAGTAAGCTTTCCTATAAAGCTACAATTAAGACAGTGAAGTATGGGTACCAAGAGTCCAGGAAGAGACCCACACAGATAATATAATAAAGTTGGCATTGCAGAAGTGGAAGAAAGGTACTACAAGAAATAGTACTGAAATAATTTAGCATATCCATATGGAAGAAATGAAATTTGACTCCTACTTCATACCATATAAAAATTCAATTTCAGATTGATTAAAGATTTATAAGACATAATATATAACTTTCAGAAGATTATATAAAAGAATATCCTGATGACCTCAGGGTAAAAAAGTGATTTCTTAAGCAAGGCCTAAAAAATCAATAACCTTAAGAAAGATTAAAAAATAAAGAGCTTTTTTGTTCCTCAAGTGGCACCATTAAAAGAGTGAGAAAATAAGCTACAAATTGACCAAAATATTTGCAATATATTTAACTGATATGGATTAGCATCCAGCACATGTACAATATGAATCAGTAAGGAAAAGACAGGCCAGCTGAAAAATAGTCAAAGGAACGAGTGACTGAATGAAGAAAGAGGCACAAAACACCATTGAAAGAATGTGTTTCCAATGTGAAAGAATGTGGCCTTTTCCAATAAGTTTGGACATGTGCATATACAGTGACACAATACTTCCACTTCTAGGTATATTTATATATATACTCCTGTCAAGATATGTCAAACTGTGGGTTGTGACGTCCTCATTCAAAAATAAAAAAGAATTCCCAGTCAGGCCACATACCTGGGTTACAGGCCATGACCCCCAGCAACCGCACATTGATGTTTCTCTCTCTCTGTCTATCTCCCTCCCTTCCCTCTCTAAAATAAATAAATAAATAAATAAATAAATAAATAAATAAATAAAATCTTAAATAAAATAAATGAAATAAAAAAGAATTGAATAGACAAATCAGAATGTAGTGCAATTAGTAAGTATTGTTTTGCAAAATTGTTTCTTCACACATTATGTATACGTGTTAACTGAATTGTGAAAAAAAACATTTTTTTTACTGTGCAACTTCAGCAAAATGTTCGAATACCACTGTCTACAGAAAATCTTACATATGTGCACCAGGAGACTAGCCAAAAAAATGTTTATTACAGCACTATTATGTTAGGTTATGATAACAAATATTTAGGAGCAACACAAAAATTCATTACCAGTAAAATGGATAAATAAAATATGGTATATTTATGTAATGTAATATAGTACATTAGTGAAAATGAATAATCGTCTACAAATATCAACATGGATGAACTCAAAAACAGAATGAACAAAAAAAGCAAGCCCCAGAAACATACATACTGTGTGGTGCCACCTACCGTATATGTGACTCAAAAATAAGGAAACTTAAACTTTAGTTTGCGAGCGCACAACTGGGTGCATCTGTAGCAAAACTAGGTGATGAAACTATAAAGAAAACCAAAGGGATTATTCATACCAAATCAGTACAGTGGTAACCTGGAGTTGGGGTGGGGATGGAGGAGATGCTGTCGAAGTGGAGCATTCTAAGTTTTCTAAGGTGCTAATCAAGTTTTAGTTCTTAACTTGAGTGGTGAGTACATAAGTATTCATTTTATTATGATTCTTAACTTTATACATATGTGCTATATACAACTATACATACCAACAATGATGCATATACCATATATGTATATGTGATGTATCATATATACCACAATTAAAATTTGAAAATTAGAATAAATGTTAGTGTTATTTTATGTAATCTATACCTCACTCAATAAAAGTTTAATATTAGAAAAAAACCTAGCAGTATGGCCAATGCATACAAGGCTTAAATGAATATAATTTATTTTTAAAGTATTTTAAAACTTAACAAAAAGTTGGAGATATTCAGCACTGCTAAAACTATTAAGCCTCTGCCAGATCAACCAATGTCTCTGAGAACTCAGGATCAAGGTCATGCCAGGTCTACCTCAGTATTTAATTAAGGCCAGCCCGGTGGCATCCAGGCTTACCATCCCTTGAAAACCTGCTCTCTGGCGGTACACTGGGGAACCTTAAAAAATTTAATTGAGTGAATAATTCTAAAAATTGGAAAAAATAAAGGTGGGAAACAACTTCAATCACAGAATTGTCTATTTAAATAATTATACCGAGACTATGGAATACTCTGCAACCACCAATAAGAACCATGTAATGTGGGCTGACGTGAGAAGATGCTCTTGATATTTTGTTAAAAATATGACAAGTTGCATAACAATTTATATGTTATAATACCATTTGTGTATGTATATGGTGTGTGTGTGTGTGTGTGTGTGTGTGTGTGTGTGGTCTGTCTGGAACAAGTCCAACCATTGTTAATGTAACAAGAATGGTCTGCATGACATCAATGAAACCTGGTAGCCAAGGACAGTGGCCTGGTATGCGCATGCATGAACAATGATGACTTCACTGTACTAGTTAGTGGTGGCGGTAGACATTGTTGACTGAGCAAACGTACTGTGTAGCCATTGCATTCAAAATAACTGAGCAAATAAAGGAATAAATCCACATCAAATTTTGCATTAAGCTTGAACATTCCTCCGCAGAAGCTATTAGGATGATTCAGAAGGCCACAGTTATGGGCAACTGGTGAATGGCAGCTTCATTAAGACAATGTGCCCGCTCATACATCATGTCTTCTGCAGTTTTTTGGCAAAACATTAAACCACCCAAGTGACTCAGACACTCCCCTACAGCCCAGATTTGGCACCCTGTGACTTCTTGCTTTTCCCAAAACTAAAATCACCTTTGAAAGGGAAGAGATTTCAGACCACCTATGAAATTTAGGAAAATACGATGGAGCAGCTGATGGTGACTGGGAGAACTGTGTGAGGTCCCACAGTGCCTACTTTGAAGGGGACTGAGGCATCATCATCTTATGTACAATGTTTCTTATATCTTCTTCAATAAATGTCTTTATTTTTCATATTACATGGCTGGATACCTTCTGGACAGACCATAATATTGTATGTTTGTGCATATATAGCATAATATATAATATATAGTATATTATATTTATGCATGGTTCTCATATATAATATATATTATGTATAATATAGTGTAATACCAACTATTAAATAAGGACAATGATGTGGAGTAATCCATTTTCTAGTATGAAATAAAAGAAAATCAGATGGTGGCAGAAACTTCAGTTTAGTACTAATCATGATCAACTAGCAAAGTACTATCTGATCATTATACAGCTTGTCCTAGTCTGTGAAGAAATAGTTGTTTGTTTTGCCAGGCTTGCAAATGCTGACCCACATATTTTTCAAAAATAGCAATAGGGACTCTATTGGCCGTCTTGGCATTCTTTATTGGTGGGTAATGAATTGTCCCTCCCTCTCGCCCTCACACAGAATGGATGCTCTTGTTCTTCTCACATTATAATGTTGACACTTGAATGAACTCTGATTTGATCTGTTTGCCCTAAAGTACCCCTGGGCGAGTTTATAGTCCTGAAGATATCAATGAAAGAAGTTTTAGCTGCTACTCGCTCCATTTGTACTTTCAATTTAGCTCACATCTGTTATTATAATTTACTCGAATATAAAATAAAGCAAAGCAAAATCGCTAAGACCTTTTCTCTCTTTCCTTTGTGCATTCAGCTTTAGGAATTAGAGCTAACATTTCAGAGAGAGTCAATTCTATGAATTTGCCATAAAGTTGCAGCATTGAAAAATAAAATAATAAAATAAAATTCCTGTAAGTAAAACATTTGATGACTAGTCCCCAAAAAACACATATATAAACCAGGATTACATTTGGGATTAAATGGTTGTCTCTCTGTGTCAAATTGTCCCACAGATTTACAGGTTTATGCTTTTTACATCGAGATTATCACCAGGATTTCCTCCACCTTCTTGCACCTGAGGACAGAAAGTTAAACATTAACTAATTCTAGTGGCTTGCTTCTAAATCTAAAAAGGTCGCATTCCAAGGACTCTTTTTGAAAAAAGTCCCCCTGAAAGGCACTGCGGTCTAACTCGAGGGAGACATGGGGATGAACTGCAGTTGCCATAAATAGCACCACTGAGCCCTCTCCTACAGTTCTTTCATGCTTCACCCTCCATTGTCTAATAGTATTTCTTCTCACCGCCTTCTGTAAGGTGGGTAAATAAGTGAAGCTCAGGAAATATCTTTGTAATGAATCTAATCTATTCCAATCCATTTCTTGTGCTATCGGTCTTTCTACCACAGCTTCGAGTAAGAGCTTTACCTGCCCCCTACCAGTGTCTCTGTACCTCAGATGTACCTGCATTCTATTCAAGCTTTGCAATCCACATGAGTTATTTTTCTAGATTAGACATACCATTAGGGAAGGTACTAATTTGGTGTGCATAATGAGCAATTAGCTCACACCCTGTGTGTGTGTATGTGTGTGTGTTGGTGAGGAGGGACAGCCCCTGGGAAAAGATCCCAGTGGAGATGAAGGAACTGAGGCAGAGTAGACTGTTGATGATTTGCCAAGATTGTACGGTAAGACAACAACATGGAGGCATCCCTCTTTCATGGTGCCTTTTCCTTTGCCAAGAGTGTTAGCATAGACAATACCCAGGTCTTGGTGACTGTGGATAGAAACTGTAGTCATACCTTCATTAAAGACTGAGTATGTAAGATCAGTAAACAAGTCTCTTACTCAATCCCATAGGCTGAACTAGACAAGTGGTGCAAGTCAAATGCTTTGAGAATATTAAGTAACATTTATTTCTGTCTACAAATGCAATAATAAGATACATTTCTAATTCTAAGGACATCATGATAGAACTGCATTTCAATGATCTGTGACCAGGATGTAGTAAGGAGATCTCAAATTATTCCATTTTCTATTCCTGTTTATTTTGTCCATTGCATTCATCTTTATCAGCATTTTTTATAGTAAGGAGAGTAGGGAGTTGGATTGATTGACAGCTATTCTCAGTGCAGGATTTCCTCTGTCTGTAAATATGCACCTCACTCTTTGCAATGCATCTCCAGGACAAGGCAGTCACAAAGCAAGAAGACAACTTTGATCATTAGGGAACTTGCTAGAAGATTTAGCAGGATGTTACAGAGTGAAGGAGCCATTAACATTGAGCTTAACATTTTAACTGGGAAAGTTTGAATTGTAATGTAATTTACTACACAGGTTACCTTAAAGTAATCAGCAGAAAGTAAATTCAGAATACAATGCAAGCTTCCAGTCAATAGGGCAACATAGGTAGACATGGCTCACCACTTCGCATAACCACATCAAAATTACAACTAAAATATAGAACAACCGTCACTTGGGAAGGTCAGAAATTGAGGTGAATGGAAGTCTGACAACTACAGAATTGAAGAAACCACATCCATCCAGTCTTGTAGGAGAGGCATGGATGTGGAATGGGCTGGCCCCACACCCACATGGATAAAATTTCAGGAGGGATATCTTAGGAGCAAAGAGTCCCAGTCCCACACCAGGCCCCTGGCCCAGGATTCCAATGCCAGAAACATAAGTCCCCACAACTTCTGGCTGTGATAACCAGTGGGGACTGAGTTGGTGGACGAGGCTGTTGGAGCCCTAAGCAGTTCCTCCTGAGGAACTCACACATGAACTCACCTACTCAGAATCTCTCCCTCTGAGCTCTAGCACCAGGGTGGCAGCTTGAAGGGCACCAGTGGTACATAGGGAAAGACTCAAGTGTCTGGCATTGGGGTGAGCAGAGACCATTGTCCCTCTGCTGAGCCCTCTTCCTATAGAGCCAGTAGGCTGGTACCATATCTGAGACTCCATCAACATGGCCAACATGGTGTGACCCACCTTGGAGATCCATGGAGGCTCTACCTCACCCTACTTAGGGGCTACCCAAACTGCTTTTCCATAGGAATGGCTGGTCTTGGCTCCTAAATCCTATCAAAAAAGCAACCACTGGCTTCAGTGAGCCCTAGGAGCAGCTAGATTAGATTCACAGCTTGGCTTCACCTGGGAATCTCCAAGCCTAGCACAAGTCGCAGCCATATCAGATTGTTTTACAGCTCAGGCAGGGTGCTCTGGCAGAATACAGATGGGGGCTAACCTTGGCCTGCACCACCCAGTAAATCCCAGGGCCAACACACCCAGTGGACAGCCACAGAATATATTGGAACACCACAACCCTGCCCCTGCACAACTGATCCTCTGTGGAGGGTGGAGGTTTGTGGTCAGTGGTCACAGCCATTCTTTGCAGCTTACTGGCCTGGGTAGATCCCTCCCTTTGACCTGCCAACAGCAACCAAGGCTCATCTATAAGAGGAGGGTATACTCAGCCCACACAAAGGGCACACCTCAAGTGCCTAGCTTGGGAGATAGGGGAGGCTATGCCACTGGACCCTATAGGACACCAACTACATTAGGCCACACTGCCAAGACACAGAGTCAAACTCTGCTACCTATTAGGTAGCAGTGCTACCTAACACATAGAAACAAACACAGGGGGGTTGCCAAAATAAGGGGACAAAGAAATATGCCCCAATGAAAGAACAGATCAAAATTCCAGAAAAAGAGCTAAATGAAGTGGAGATAAGCAATCTATCACATGCAGAGTTCAAAACATTGTTTATAAGAATGCTCAAGGAACCTAGTAAGGACCTCAGCAGCATAGAAGAGACCCAGTCATAAACGAAGGATACACTAATTGAAATAAAGAACAATTCATAGGGAAACAACAGTAGGATGGATGAAGCCAAAAATCAAATCAGTGATTTGGAACATAAGGAAGCAAAAAACAACTATGCAGAAAAACAAGAAAAAAGGATCCAAAAAAATACGGTTAGTATAAACAGCCTCTGGCACAACTTTAAGAGGTCCAACATTGGCATTATATTGGTACCAGGAGAAGAGAAAGAACAAGAAATTGGAAATCTATCTGAAAGAAACAGTGAAAGAAAACTTCCCTAATTTGGTGAGGGAAATAGACAGGCAGTCCAGGAAGTGCAGAGTCCCAATTATGATGGATGCAAAGAGGCCCACTCCAAGACCCATCGTTATTAAAAGGCTGAAGGTTAAAGGTAGAGACTTTTAAAAACAAGAGAAATGAAGTTGGTTACCAGAAGGTTGCCAGATGGAAGGGGGAAGGGGGAGAATGAGTGAAGAGATGAGGGGATTAAGAAGTACAAATAGGCCCTGGCTGGTATAGCTCAGTGGATTGAGTGCTGACCTGCGAACGTAATGGTCACTAGTTCAATTCCCAGTCAAGTCATATGCCTGGGTTGTAGGCCAGGTCCCCAGTAGGGGGCACATGAGAGGCAACCACACATTGATATTTCTCTCCCTCTGTCCCTCCCTTCCCCTCTCTCTAAAAATAAATAAATACAATCTTTTAAAAAAATAAGTACAACTATGTAGTTACAGAATAGCCATGGGGATGTAAAGTACCAAATACAAAATGGGTTAGCCAAAGAACTTATAAGCATGACCCATGGAGATGAATAATGGTGGGAGGATTGCCTGAGTAGGGAGGAGAGGGCACTGGGTGGAGGGAGGCAAAAGGGGAAAATGCAGGACAATAGCAATAGCATAATTAATAAAACATAGTTTTAAAAAATATACAATGCAAAAAGCATACAAATCTAATATCTGCAAGTTTGTTTTAACTGTGTGTAAATTAATTGTTTTCAAACATGGTATTAATGGAAACAAGGCATAAAAAGACCACTTTTTTTTCTGTTTTTCAACAAAGTTGTTTTACTATCATGCAACTGTTTTTTTTTTAATTAAATGATGATGAGTTCACTGAACTCTCCAAAAGGTCTAGTTTTACTATCATATTGAGTAGAAAGCCTGATTTTAAATATGCCCACTGGGAACATTTACTAATAATCCAAAATGTTGTTTTTAGTATTCATACAAAAAGTGATATTGTGCCCTGGCTCGTGCGGCTCAGTGGATTGAGTGCTGGCCTGCAAACGAGAAGACAGGTTCAATTCCTGGTTAGGGCACCTGCCTGGGTTGTGGGCCGGGTCCCCAGTAGGGGGCGTGCGAGAAGCAGCTGATTGAATATATCTCTCACACATTGATGTTTTCCTCCCTCTCTCTTTCCCTCCCTCCTACTCTTTCTAAAAATAAATAAAATCTTTTTTAAAAAGTGATATTGTGCATCACTTTTTTAAAAAGTTGAACAAGTATATTTACTTCTTTAGTTAAAACTAGAAAGACCTGGAGAGATAAAGTCAAGAGTAGCATTCATAAAGTTACTCAATATTCCTATCAATTAAAAGCAATATTTTTAAAAATTTTAGAGTAAGTATATTGTATATAAACACACACACATTTACATACTTTTTAAGTAAACAACTTTCTTAAAAAGCAACTTAAGCTTCAAATTTGCAATTAAATGCTTTTGATATTAGGTTCAAAGCTTTATTATTTAATTGCTTAGTTTAATATTCACTGTATTTACCCAAATTGTGATCTATAGCTTACTGAATGCCCATGGTATGCTACAGAAAATAACACAGGACTTTTTCCTCTGCTTGGGTTACCCACATGTGAATTTCCCAAAGCTTATCTCTGCTAACCATAATAAGCACAGCTGCTAAAAGACTCAGGTAAGTCCTATTTCCTTTCAAAATTAAAAAACTGTTTTGACATTCTCAGAACTCCAACAGGCATTACTCATTAAACTTTTAATATTGTCTCTTTTTTCTCAATAAAATGAAATTCATTTTATTTTAAAGAACTTTTGTTTATTTTGATATTCTCCTTCACAGTTTTTTAAAATTTATTTATTTTTAGAGAGAGGGAAGAGAGGGAGAAAGAGATGGGGAGAAACATCGATGCAACAGAGAAACATTGATTTGTTGCCTTTCCTATGCAACCCCAACCAAGAGCTAATGCTGCATCCCTGACCAAGAATCGAACCGGCAACTTTTTGTCTTGGGGGAAGATGCCTAACCAACTGAGCCACACCAGTCAGGGCCCTTTTTCTTTTCTTCTTTTTTTTTTGTGGGAGGGGTATTAATATGTGTCCTTTCTTTATAAAATGATAGTGCAAATTGATGGTGGTGGTTGTTTTCTCAGATCTTTCTGGCATGTAAATTTCCCCAACATTTTTCTTAGTGGTGACATTTTACCACTCCGGCCAGTGGGAAACATTACTCTGTAGCCTTCCTTGCCCTACGCAGTACTATTATTGTGCTTTCACAAATTTCTGTGATAGTGTGCTCTTGTCTGAGCCTCTACACTGGACCACATGCTTCTTGAGAGCCCTGAAGCTCACGTTCATCCCCATGCTGCACCTAGAATCCAGCATCACAGTCAGAGTGGTCTTCATGGAAGTTAGTGGACTCTCGTTAAGCTCTCATACCCCATTCTCCAAACAGGGCCCAAAGTTCTCTTTACAAATAGTCTCTCTCCTCTTACACACACACGCAGATATACACACGCTCACACAGACAGTCTGTCTTTAAAACCTCTGATGTCCTCCACTGACTTTAGGGTGAAGATCTACATCCTTATGTTAGTATGGTTTAATAGGTTTGCAAAAATAATGCCTACCTACCTTCTCTAGCTTCATTGTACACCCATTTAGGCCTCATTCTCTTTATAAATCAAATAAACCTGCTTCTATTTTCAGGAAAGTGCCATTTTATTCTTTGCCCAGAGAATGAACACATGCTTTATCCTTGGCCCAGTTCATTCCTATCCTTGACACAGAACTCAGCTTAAATCTTACTCTTTGGCTTATGTGTACTAAGTATGCTTAATTCCCCATTTATAATTAATTATATCTTTATTTATGTGATTATTTGCATGTCTCACTTTTAGACCCTGAGTTAGATGAAGACAAGGATCTCCTCTTTTTGGCTCATCATTTAACCCGGCACTTTGCTCAGTGCCTGCTATATGGTAGATGTTAATAATAGATAAACGTGTGCACTTTATTGAATTTATTTTTTATCAAACACTTATATAGTGTTTCCTAATGGTGACAGGTGCCAGTCTAAGTATTTTTAGAATGTTAGATTCTATAATCTGTGAGTCCTGTGAGCCCCCTTTTCAAGCTCTTTCAGCTGTGTGTTTCAGACTACATTTTAATCGACATTGGATCGAATTCGTGACATAAAGCACACGTTTTAAATAGACAGGGTATGTCTCTGGGCCATTGTAAAGGTGAACCTTTAGGAAGCTTTCTTGTGAACTCTACCTACCATCCTAAAGCATGTCACCTAACACCCAAATTGTAATGCAGAGAGAGGTGACAAAACTCTGCAAAGTTAATGGCAACGCATTCACCTTGATGTGGACCCATTTTTGAAATGGCCCTTTTTAAATAACCTAGCAATGCCTGGGAGAAGTGTGCTCTCAAGTACATCACATATTCATGAAATGAATAGTTGTTAGGTAATCGAGCAGTAGACAAAAAGACCTTTAGTAATTGTTAGGAACACAGAGACCCACGTGGAAAATCTTCGAGTAGTATTGAATTCAACAAAACATAATCAAGCCACCAAAAGCAACTTGAAAAATGTTCTAAAATCATTCATTAACTTGAGTTTCTTAAAGAATGGTAAAGTGAATTCAATATCTTTATTTTCCCCTTGTCCCTTAAATAAAAATCTTAAGGCTGAGACAATCTCCTGAAGATTTCCACTCCTTAAGCCCTACCACATACTCATCCTTTCCTATCCTCAACTCTCCGATCACGTGATCTGGCTTCCTGCAACATGCCCCATACTGGGCACTCTAGTTTGTCTCAACTCTCAACGTCTGTTGTTTTTTTTTTTTTTTTTCCCAAAACATTCAGAGGTCTTTCCCATACTTCTTCTACTCTCCAATTACTTTCTTGGTGAAATGAGGAGAAATTTGAATTTTTTTCATACTTGCTATGTATGGTGCATGTCAAACTGTAGTGTGCAGAGCTGGTTAGAGCAGGTTCCTGAGCTCCACCAATCAGAGGTTACGGTTCAGCAGGTAAGGACTCAGGTCTATGAAATTGCATGACCTTCATGGTTTGTGTTTCCTGCCCTTTTTAAAAACTCTTTGCCTAACTCTATGTTTGTTTATCCTCTGTTTGTTTCCTGAAGTTTGATAGTTTGAGCTCTCACTTTTAGGTCCATTTCAGATTAGCTTTAGGTATGGTATCCTGTATGAATAGAGGTTTACTTTTTTCCATACACATATCCAATTGTTTCAGCATCGTTAAAGCACGCAAGTCTATCTGTGACAACCAGTTGGGCCCGGTATGTGTGGATGTATGTCTGGTGTCTCTATCTGTGTTCCAAACTGTGTTGAATATTATACTTTTACAGTAATCCTTGAAATCGGTACTATTAGTCCTCCAAACTTGTTTTTCTTTTTCAAAATTGTTTTAGCTCTTCTGGGTTCTTTGAATTTCCATGTAGATTTTAGAATAAGCTTGTCAATTCCTTTAAAATTATCCTGCCAGGATTTTGGTTGGTATTACATTGGTTCAATATGGAGAGAACTGAATAAGCATTGCTATCTTAATCCTGAGACTTCCGAGTTATGCTTGGCAAATATCTCCCTTTGTTTAAGTTTTCTTTGATTTCCTTCAGCAAAGTTTTGTAGCTTTTTGTATATAGTTTTTGCACATCTATTCTCTAGAGTTATAGGGCTATTTAAGTTTTCTATTTCTTCTTTTTTTAAATGTTATTATTATTTTTTAAGATTTTATTTATTTATTTTTAGACAGGGAAGGGAGGGAGAGAGAGAGAGAAACATCAATGTGCAGTTGCTGGGGGTCATGGCCTGCAACCCAAGCATGTACCCTGACTGGGAATCAAACCTGTGACACTTTGGTTCGCAGCCCACGCTCAATCCACTGAGCTACGCCAGCCAGGGCTCTATTTCTCCTTAAGATTCACTTAGAAATTGCTCTCTTTTTTAAAAAAATTGCCCATATCAAAGAGAATTTGCCTTTATAAAAAAGCTTCTCAATATTGAGATACTACCAGATGAGGACCACGCGGTGACAGCACTGTGCTACAACCCTACAAATTGCCAGGAGTCTAACAGATTTTTGCTTGGTACTCACTATTTTATTTGGTACAATTTACCGAGATACCTTTCAGCAAATAACTCTCAGGAAACAGACTGATATCAAGCTCTTAAATATTACTCCAACTATACATTTTAAGTCACAGTTTGTTCAAATTTTAGAATGGAAGGCATATTCAACTGTCAGTATGACTGTTGGTGACTTTTAACATCTATTCTTGTCCAGCTTAATATACAGGATCATGTCCTTATACTCACAAAATCTTGTCTCAGGGTAGAAAGAAAATGGCAGGCTGTAACTGAAATTATTTTTGTAGCAAATTGAGTAAATGCTGCCCTATTTTCAGCTATCCCAGAATACTGCAACAGCAGTGATTTCTGAGAAATACCAAATTACCCCAAACTGACATACATACAACTAAAGAGCATAAGGAATTTAGTCAAATGTTGATAGGTAGTTAATGGCTAACTATCAGCCTAGTAGGGATCATTGATACTTTCCTTACAGGGAGAAATCTGCTCTGGGCCTTTGTCAGTTTATACTTCACAAAAGTCTGATTCTACTCCTGATCTAGCTATTTCCTGAGTGAAAACAAATGGATTTCTAATATCCCAGCATACAGGTATTAGCTTTGTGGTTCAGACTAAGTAGTTTGATTGCTAACACTTTAAGAACTATGGCTGACTCCGTATGAACTTGAATTCTAAAGGAATACATTTCTTAGTCAGTGACCATTTCTCAAATACAGGCAGCACCCCGGGTCAGCCGATCACATGCTGGGAACAGATGGGGTCTCATATTCATTCCCCCGTACTCCTCTTTCTCCCGATTCTTCCGGACTCTGTGTCAAAGAGGACTGGTGGAGGGTGGCGGGGCGGCGGTGGGGGGGGGGTGGCGGACATGCAGTGCAGTGTCCAAGCCATGCTTACACTGAGGAAAGGAAAGAACAATTGTTGAGGGAGAGAATGTTGATCTTTTAAATGTAAAGTAGATAAGAAATTCCTAGAGCTTAGGAACTGGCAGGAAGGCCGTGTGTCAGGCCCTAGGCATCGTGACAACCACAAACCATTGTGCAAACTGAAATAAACTTCAGAAACCTATTTTGCTTTATTCTGGTCAATTAGGGGCCTGAGGAAATTCAACTCAATTGCAATAGCCAATGAATAATAAGGGTAAGTATTAGCAGCTGAAAGGGAAGACTTGTAAATTGTCTCTGATGGAATAAGGTATAAGTGACCATCAGTATATTCAGAAGCAAATACTAAAAAGAGAGTATGAGCGATAACCAGGGGACACAAATGGCCGGAAAGCACTTTGTGCGTACTCTCGTCACTTTTCTCTGGACATTTCTTACTTTGTTTCACAGTCATTTGCTGACAGATTAGTTTCCCGAGTAAACTGAACTTCTTAAGGTCTAGAAACTTCATTTATCTTTGTTTCTCTAGCACTCAGGACACAAACTGGAACTTAAATGAGTGACCAAAGATGATACACATATGACCAACGAACACATGAAAAGAGGCTCAGCATCACAAATCATTAGGGAAGTGCCAGTGCAAACCACAGCAAGACATTGTCTCATAGTAGCCACCACTGGGATGGCTACTACCACAAAAACGGAAAACAAGGACTGGCCAGGATGTAGAGAAATTCCATGGAACCTTTGTGATTGTCAGTTGGAATGTAAAACAGTGCAGCTACTGTGAGAAACAGGATGGAGGTTCCTCAAGAAATTAAAAATACAGTCCAGCAATTACACTTTTAGGTATATATCCAAAAGAACTGAAAGCAAAATCCTGAAGAGGTATTTGCACAACCATGTTCACAACAGCATTATCCACAATGGCTAAGGTACAAGCAACCCAAGTAGCCACTGACGAATGAATAAACAAATTGTGGTATATTCACATAGTGAATACCATTCAGCCTTAAATATTCTGACATATGTTAAGACATGGATGAACCTTCAGGACATCATGCTAAGTAAAATGAGCCAGTTCCCAAAAGGCAAATATTGTGTAATTCCACTAATATGAATTACCTAGAATAATCAAACCTACAGAATCAGAAAATAGAATGGTGGTTGCCAGAACAAGTTTGGAGAAACAGGGAATCATTTTGTAATGAGTAGAGAGCCTCAGTGTCACAGGATAAAAAAATTTTGGAGACGGTTACTCAAGAATGGGAACATGCCCTGACTGGTATAGCTCAGTGGACTGAGCTCGGGCTGCAAACCAAAGGGTTGCCAGTTTGATTCCCAGTCAGGGTGCATGCCTGGGTTGCAGGCCAGGTCCCCAGTGGGGGACACATGAGAGGCAACCACACATTGATGTTTCTCATCCTCTCTTTCTCCCTCCCTTCCACTCTCTCTAAATGAATAAATAAAATCTTAAAAAAAAAAAGAATGGGAACAGTTTAAGTACTGTTTTAAGTATACAGTTGAGTACTATACACTTAGAACAGGTTAAGATAGTCAATTTAATGTATGTATTTTTTACAACAATAAATATATTTTTAATGAATAAATGAATGTGTAAAGAGTAAGCAATATAAACATATTTATAAAAATAAGTAGAAAATCTGGCAATTTATGATATCTTATGTTTTAATTTATGGGTCAAAAAATAATAAGTCTAGGGTGCTACCCCATATAGCATTTGCAGCTGCAGGTATGTTGAAATAACACAGATACCATGTGTGCCTGGTATTTGTTGGACCCAGAGGAATACAGTCTCCTGTTTGGCATTCCACAGTTTGAAGAACTGTGAAAAAGATTTTCATGTCCAGAAAAAGAAAAAAACACTCAAAGATAAAAAAAAAACAGAAACAGAAAACATGTAAACAATTAATTATTTTAAAGAGGAGGAGGCCAAGAGTCCACTGAGTCTTCCCATTCCGGTGGGATTATTGCAGCGGACAAGTTCTAACTTCCCAGGTAAAATGGGCTTACCCTGCAGTAAGAGAGATTTAAGAAGGTCCACAAAAGATACCAATGAAAATTTTTGACTTTCTATTAAAGTAGAAGAGTAGCATGCAATGTTCATATGTGCCTGGTCTCTGTGAAATGAGATGTTAATTTGCAGATTTCTGTTTGTAGAAAAGAAAGCACAAACACGATTTTATTGCTACGCTGCATTATTAACCAGTTTGATATCTGGCTGTGCAATCTTATTTCAGCATTCCATGTTTTATTGTCTGTAAGTACTCAGGCTCTCAAATTCCCCTTTAATTAGATTTATCATGTTTTTGGTCCCTTCACTAAAGAGTAAAATAATTAACACTCACTATGGCTGTGTAGGAGTCATATTTTTAACTTTCTGAAAGTTACACTTTTACCTAATGTTACTATCTGAGGATTTCATTAAAATGAAACTTTTGTGATTCAGATAGTACATGAACTACATAGTACATAGAAACAAATAAAACTCATATGGATCTATGTATGGAGCAAAAGAAAATGAGAGTATAAAAACAAAGTCCCAAAGGAGCCCCCACTGACCAAATTTGAGACAATTTGTGCCTCGATTTAAATAATAAGCATAATAACATATAACTGGAATAATTAAATAAGAATCCACTCTGGCTGGTGTAGCTCACTGGATTGAGCATGGACCTGTGAACCAAAGGGTCGCCCGTTCGATTCCCAGTCAGGGCACATGCCTGGATTGTGGGCCAGTGTCCAGTGGGGGCCACCTGTGAGGCAACCACACATTGCTATTTCTCTCCCTCTGTTTCTCCCTCCCTTCCCTTCTCTCTAAAAAATAAATAGAATCTTTTAAAAAAAGAATTCAAGAATACATGCTGATATAATTAAATGAATGAATAAATGAATGAGGGAGAAAGGAAAGCTCTTCTTCACATTATAATGTGGGAGCAATAAAGGATATAGAAAATCATGGTTCAAACAATTGATTAATAATTAATTAATCAATCAATAATTAATTTAAGCAAGAATCATCCATGGATGCTTAGATGATGAAAGTTTCATGAGGAACAGGATATTTATATAATCTCAAATATCTCCCCATAAATTAGTCATATATCACAAAGTAGTACAAATTACAAAGAGATCTTGATATGAGAAGTTATGTGTCCTAAGACATAATTTCTCTTTGATGATAGTCCTCCTCCAAAATGCAAAACCTAAATCTAATCAGAGGGAAATCTCAAACTAATTCAAACTGAGGGACATTCTACGGAGTAACTAACCACTATTCTTCAAAAATGTTCATGTCATTTTATGTAGAGAAAAGGGAATTCTTGTGCACTGTTGGTGAGAATATAAACTGGTGCAGCCACTCTGGAAAACAGTATGAAGGTTCCTCAAAAATTAAAAATAGAAGTACTATAGGATCCAGCAATCCCATATCCGGGTATAAATCCAAAAATATTAAAACACCAAATCAAAGAGATATCTGCACTCATATGTTCATTGCAGCATTACTGACAATAGCCCAGGTTGGAAAACGACCCAAGTGTCTGTCAATGGTTGAGTGGATAAAGAAGATTGGTACATATATACAATGGAATTTACTCAGCCTAGGACAATTCTACTGCTTGTAACAACGTGGATGAACCTTGAGGGTCTTATGCTAAGTGAAATAATCCAGACAGAAAAAGAAACACTGTGTAGTCTCATTTACATGTGAAATCCAGTGAACACTTAGAAACAAAACAAATTCATGCTTGCCAGGGGCTGGGGGGGGGGGGGGGGGGGGGGGGAGAAAGAGACAGGTTTGCAAAACGGTACAAAACATCTAGCTGTTAAGATGATTCAGGTCTGAGTACCTAATGTATAACATGGTCACTATAATCATAACACTGTATGACATACTTGAAATTTCTTAGGAGAGTAGAACTTAAATCTTCTCAATCAAAAAAAAAAAACATTTAAAAAATTAGTGTCACTTTAGACAAAGGCTAAGGAAAGTGCTGTTCCAGTGAAGGGGTGGCAACTGAGTGCAGCGTGGTTCCTGGACTGGACCCTGGACTGGGAGAAAAACGAAGAACGAACATTAGTAAGACAGCCAGTGAAACTGTAACATTTGAAAATGTCTTCTAGGTTACATCATGATGTAGGATCCATGTTAAATTTAAGTTTGGTCATCGTCCTGTGGTTATGTAAGGGAAAATCCTTAGTCCGACAAAACGTATGCCCGCTGAGGATTTCGGGGGTAAAGGCACATGACGCTTGCAAGCCCACTCTCAAATAGTTCATGAAAACAAACCTATATTTAAGTATCTCTGTCACCAAGATACATACAAGTATACAATTATGTGCGTACCTACGCACACACACAGAGGGAGAGAGGGAGAAAGAGGGATAGAGAGAGCGTGCACTAGGAAATGATAAAGTAAATATTGCAAAATGTTAACAAATAGTGAATCTAGGTAAAAAGAATAGAAAGCCCATTGTAATGTTCTTGTCAATTTTTAGTGAGATTGAAATGATTTCAAAATCAGATAAAAAAAATGGGGTATCAGTGAATAAGACATCTGAAGAAATAGAAAGTAAATAATAAATTTACCATGACATATAATAAAAGGTAGAAATGTTTTTTAAAATATAGTAGACTAGATATTGACCACTTACATTCATGGGTAGAAAAGGTTTAAACATTTAAATGATTAATATTTGTGTTGTATCCTGAAAATATAAGCATGTATAATGATCCACCAGCAATCTTAGGCAAGGGACCTCATTTCTGGAGAAATAGAAAGCCAGGGCGACCTCAACAGGACTTTTGAGTGCCAACTGTTCTCACACAGTAAAACTCACCACCACTAACAATTAGAAAACTGATGTCAGTTCAGTGAATTTAGGAAAACATGTGAGCTTGACAAACACTGTCCACGGATTTCCCTTAAAACACTGCAAGCCTGTTGATGGATGAAAATTCTCAAACAATTATGGTCTAAGACGAATAAGAAAAAATGCTCTCGTTTTTAAAAGAAAATAACAATGAACAATTTCAAGGGAAATTATATGAAAAGAATAGGAGTTTCCTACTTGTTTTTGTTTTGTAAGCAGGTTAAGGGAATGCTCATTTTGATTCTGCTCTGCACACATTGGCAGGTCTGACAAGAATCCTAAATTATGAAGGGAATTTGTTAATGAATTCACAGGAGCCTAAATTATTTTTGTAAGGTCTTGAAGAACTGAAAAGTTGCTAGGGGACTGAAAGAAAACAAATGTAACTGTATCTTTTAAAGAGTTGATTGAAGCAATTAACATCAAATAAGTCAGAAAAAAAAATAATTTGCAGTGCAGCAGAAAACAATGAAAGAACACCCGTATACAAATGGATAATAGGTAACATGTCTCCACTAAGGGAAGTTCATGAGTCATAAAACAGATTAGATTTTCAAGGGGAAGAGCATCAGCTGCCTCACTCAGCTGTGAGTGCCCTGGGGATAAGGGGATGTCTACTCCGCTCCGAATGAAATATTATAGATGTGTGGCTGGTTGTAGCCACAGGATCTCCAGCTGCAGGGTGAGCAACCTGGAGAGACTGACAGCTCAGGTCTGTGAAATACCTGCAGCTGCCACTTGCCTTTCCTAGTGCAGACTTACGAAAAGAAGGGAGGGAGAATAGATTCATGGGGGAAATGCAATACCCTACCCGAACACTAATGTACTACAGTTCGACTTATACAGAACACCCAATTTAATGCCTAATGATTGTCTGAAAACTTTATTTAAACTGAAAACTATAAGTCAAGTATAATGAATGGTGTCTAGCAATGACTGAAGTATAATACAGAATAGACTCATTCTGTCATTCAACGGTCAATAAACAACCAGGGAAGTTCAGAGGAAAAAAATGCTGTTGTTGCCCTGCCTGGTGTGGCTCAGTGGACTAAACTATGAACTGCAAACCAAAAGGTCACCAGTTCAATTCCAAGTCTGGGCATGTGCCTGGATTGCAGGCCAGGTCCCCCACTTGGCGGTGTGTGAAGCCAAGTGATCAATGTTTCTCTCTCACATTGATGTTTCTCTCCCTCCCTTCCCCTCTCTCAAAAAATAAATAAATAAAATCTTTTAAAAAATGTTATTGTTTTGTTGTTCTCTTTCAAACAGAAAATGCAAACTACTTAGAAAACCATTCAATTGGCGGGAATGCAATGGCTTTGAAGGTGATGATAGAATGGGTTGCTTACTCTGTCTGATCAGTATAAGAAGTACATATTTTTATTCAGTATAAGAATTGGTTCCGAGGCAAGAAACAATCATAAGCTGTAGCTAATTATCTCAATATCTTGAGGAATGAGGAATTGAAACATGTGACTTAGTACAAAAAGTGCAAGTTGTGAGAGTTTAATACTCAGACCTCCTGCAACAAGTTCCTTATAAAAAGGAAAGCAAGGAAGCAAACAAGTTGCCTGTGTCCTTTCTGAGTAGTCAAAGAAATGCATCAAGTTTAAAACGATAAATGACAGCATTTTGAATGTAGGAAGCCATTTCTGGCATCATCTTCAAATTACTTTGATAGTCACCACATCTACAAGATGTGGTGTATTCTAGACCCCTCTCTGGTGCAGATTCACCTAAGATGCTGATAGAATATTTTACACTTTCAGTGCAAATATCTTCCAAAAAAAGGTGTCAAGCTGTCTGTACAGTACCAGTTATACTCTGGAAAAAATAGTAAAGCAAAAAGCCATCCTAAATCTCAAGGGTAAATAATCAAGGTGTCGAGGGCATGCCATCGCTGTTAGTAAGACAGCCTACAAATCTACTGATAAAGGACCTGACTGGAGGAGATGAGTGAAGTAATCAGACCAACTCATTTCACGGCCCATGCAGAGTTAGTGTGAATACATGGACATAGAATAAGTGTCATCGAAACTCACAAAAACATCTGTCCTGTTGCCCACTATCTTTCCATAGTGATACATTTTTCAAAAATTTATTTGTTTTTAGAAATCACAGAACTAGGCATCTTTCAATGACTACTTAAAGAACAAAAGATTTTGATGGAAGCCCCATTTCCATCTACAGAAGATCCCCAAAATATCCTGAAAATAACTGAAAAACTTACAATTTACAGAACTCTTTCTTACAATACACTTTCCTACCTAGGTTTCTTAAATTTATGGGCAAGGCCATGCTTTGCGAATGGCTTCTGTGATGGGAAACTTGGACCAGTGAGGGGAGGACAGCCGCGGGGAAATCGTGAGAATGGGGAGTGAGAGGCAGGAGTGAGTACAGGGCTTGTATAACCTTCCTTGTTCCGCCACAACAGAAGCTCCCGCCCTAGACCTGAATCATCTTTCTCTCACTGACAAGGATGAAGGACCTCAACAGGCAGATAGATGACTGGCTGTGACTTACACCTGCATTCGGGTGTGGGTTGAAATTTCTGAATAATTCAGCAATGGCTTGCTAGGGGGCTTGAAACTCTTTTTGCTCTTCAACGGACAAAGCAATGACTTTAAATCTATGGGCAGTCAGTCCTCACAAGAGAAAAGAGGGATTGATGGGAATCAAAAGGAAATTTTTCGCTGAAATTACTTAAAAAAAAAAAAAGACGACTTCCTTATCAGTTTACTAATCAAACATGAAGGAACTCTCTCCTACTCGAAATTTTGCATCTTTTCACACGGGCTTCTTGCTTCGAGTTTGAAAATACAGTGTTCGTTTGATTTTAAAGCATAATCACTATTTACATTAATTCTAAGAAAGGAATTGGCTGCCTAATTATAATATTGATGTTTTCTTTGTGTAATTGGGTAGGTCAAGGCACTAATTTGATTCACAGCTGTGGCATGTTTTTATAGACTTTGGTGAACTTTAATTGCTTATAAATATTGGATTATACAACCATGAGCCTTCAATAGAATCCCGTTCAGCCCCATATGCTTTCAAACTTGACAATATGTTGTCCATTTCCTGAGAATCCTTCATTCCAAATGGCCCTGAGGGTGAGAAGGAAAGAAATAACACATATGGCTCACATAGCTAGAGTCCATTAAGATTTTTGCTGTTGACAGCATCTAATGAATTATTGTCAGGAAAAGATATTACCAATAAGCCCATTCTTCCATAATAATAAAATTGAAATACAAAGACACCACAGCTCAATGCCCTGTAGTCTTATTGTGAAAGTTAGATTATATTTAAATGACGCCCGTGATTCTGTAGCCAGCCGTACAGTAAGTGCGAATGGAAACTTCAGACAGGGCGGCAGCTTGGAGGGGAGCAGGCAGCAGCTGATTAAGTTTCCTGAGTTACATGACAAACGGCCAAATTGGCCTCATGCTGATGCTGGTAACAGCCTGTGACTAGAAAACCCCTCCCAGAGTCTGCCCCGTAGTCCCACAGCCAATGGGGGACTATCACTCTCCTCGTCGCTCCTCCAGCACCGTCCCCAGGTTGCAGGGCCTGGGGCTGTCAGCCCTCCCCACCCTCTGTGGCCTAGTTGAAACTATGAAGGGACATCAGAGCTGGGGAGAGAACCCCACTTTTGCCCACAGATTAGAGCTTGGGTTTCTGGAAGCCTCTCATCACTACCACCTCTAAACAGGCATTCAGATTCCCCAGCAACAGCCATGGTTGTCCTGGAACTATAACTGCCCCCTGCCCCCATCCCATTTCCTGTGGTTCATCCCCCAAAACCATCCAGACTCTCTGACAGCCAGCGCTAGGGCAGGTCGGTGATTCTGACTCCTCCTGTTGCCCAGGCCACCACTCTAGCACCAAGGCCTGCTGGACAGTCGAGCATAACTTCTTTGGTCCCAAAGGTCTGGACTCAAGCCCTGCCTCCAGCACTTGAGATTGGTGGTTACACACTGAAGTGACTTTATTAAACCAAGGGACACGTATCCACTGAAAAGCTGTCTTTTACTATGAGGTACTTTGATACCTGTTTTGTAACTAAATGCTGACATGTGAACAACTTGATAGGAAAAGATTTTTGTCTGCTCTTATGTTGAAGTAATTCCTCTTGTTTGGGTTCTTGGCACATGGAAACATTATGCTTTGATTTGTTTTTTGTTTTTTTTTGATGGCTCTGGTCACTGTGTGGGAAGGAGCAGGCCAGATAGGAGGCTACTGCAGGAAAGAGACAATGGTGCCTTGGGTGAGTCGGGTAGAGGGAGACGAATAGAACAGCTTTATCGGTGATGTAGAATCTGTCTTCAAGGAGGAGTGGGTAAACCTTGTGGATGGAGTGGAAGTGAGGATGAGAGAAACAGCAGCCCTCCCAAGGAAGGAACAATGCTGTGAACTCGTAGCAGCCCCAGCAGCCACGGGAGGCCATGAGGAGCAGAACAACTCTGAAAAAGCAAGCCGGACAGCCCTACTAGGAGCCGGCAAGCACCTGGGGCTTCCCAGGAAGATCTGGCGGAGGGTTGGGGGTGGCAAAGTGGGGCCTGGCGTTCTTACAGTAAATGGGATGGGAGCTCAGTTCATTTTCATTGGACCCTGTGGTGTTCCGGAGCTGGCTCTCACAAGTGATTGTTAAGCATTCAAGAATTTTGTGGGTCCCATCAGTAGCATAAAATTGCGCAAAGCTGGGAACATTTACACCACAAAAGGTAGAGAATACTACGTGTCAGGGCTCTTCCCCACCAGTGCTGCTCGTTAAACACTGAGCAGCACACCCTTGACTGGACTCCACGTGCTGGAAGGCCCAGAGCACTGGGGATATTCGACTTCCACAATCAGCTCTCGTCATTCTCTTTGCCAGCAAAGCAAAGCAAAGCAAAGCATGTGGAAAATTCTCCAAAATTTAGACGCTTTTGGAAAATTCCTTGAGATGCAATGTCTATGTGTCCTACCAGCCAAACATCCTAATGATGTTTTCCTGAAGATGATATTAAGAGCATTTTTTGGTTGGTGGTACATATTGCATAGGAAATATTTGGGATCACAAGAACAGCTGGTGCAGAATTTAAAACACCCTCCCCAGAACTAGGCTATAAAGAATGTGCTCAGTACCCAAGTAATCAGGAATTGCCTTTAATGCATTCTTCTGATAAATATTTTATGATATTTATGCAACCAAATCCTGCTATATACAATAGCAGTATATCATCGATAATATAAAAATGGAATATAATTAAATGCTTTAATTATAAAAATTGTCCAGGGGGCTACAAGAGATATCCTGATTGCTAGAGTTAAGAAATGCAGGACCAAAGAGCTCACATGAACAAACCTTGTTACCCTTTTACTAATTAAAGTAACTTACTTGTCTTGCTTTTACTCTCACCTCCTCCTCCAGTCTTGCACACAGACTATTCTCAGCATGGCAGCCAGAACAATCCTGTTAAAATATTTGCTCTGGTCATGTCCTTTTACTCTACGCCATCCCTTTCACTCAGGGTCAAAGCCAGAGACCATATAGCAGTGCAGGAAGTCTCCCCATGGGCTGCCCTGCAAGGCAACTCTCTGATCGCCTCCCCTCCTCAAGGTTCCCCCCACCCCATTCACTCCTTTGTGACTTTCAGTAAGTCAGGTACTCTCTAGCATGTGGGCCTGTTTTTGGTTTTATTTTGCTTTTTTCTTTTTTTTAGCTTTTCTGTCTGTCTCCTGTCAAGGTATTTATGGGATCAGCTCCCTCACCTCCTTCTCAAAAAGACCCACCTACTTAAAACTGCAACTCCCAATCCTGAATCCACATTCTTTTATCTTCTCTTTGCCATTTTTCTATAGTACTTGGCACCTTCTAACAATGATACACTGTATTACTTATTATGTCATTGTTTATCATGTGCCCACCCCTACCACCGTGGACCATAAGCTCTATTTGAATGGGGATCTTCGTTTTGTTCAGTAGATTAAATGCATTAATAAGTGGCTACATACTCACTCGATAATTCTGAGACTGTATCAACATAATAGTTAAAATAAAATTAAAGATTTCTGGGAAAAATAGAGAGTAAAATAAAGAAATTAGTTAAATGACATTTTTAAAAGACTCCATGCTACAGCTTAATTAAATCCCAAAAATAAATTTATTCTAAACAAGGAAGGAAAGGAATGAGTAAATAAGTAAAACAGTCTCAGCTGACTAGAAATCAGAAAACCTTGGAATGTTCCCAAAGAGTGAATGCATACAAAGGTTGCATAAATGATGACAAGGCATTTTTAGTAAAGCTTTAAGAGGCAGTTTTTGTCTATGTAAACTCTTAAGTAATGTTATTTATTTTTATTAATAAAGATATCAATTGACCAGCAATGGGTGTCGTAAAATATGCAGCAATGACTCGATAAGTAGCCAGAATCTAGCTGGCTAGATTTAAGAACTCCCCTTCAATCAGGCCTGCTTTGGGTTTGTTTATGAGGCTGATAACATGCACATAATTTGAACATGAAAGTTTTAGAACGTATTAGAAGCTCGATGTAGAATCTGTAAACAGAGATAAATAAATACGTGAAGATCTTGGAAGCAACTCCTCTGGCATTTATATTTCTTTACTCTGCAGACACCGTCTCAATTTTTAGTTGTGTTAGTGCCCTCTAGTGGTCAGAGTGGTATACGCAGTTTTGTTAAATCATTCCCTGCCTTCAAAATGGACATCGTTGACATCCCAAAAGAAAAAAGAAAATCATCCTATCAACGGAATTGTCAATTTTTTAAATGCTGCACTCAAAATAAAAGAACATACAAAAATAAAAAATAATCATACATCGTTATTATAAAAAAAGGCTTCGTACATTAACGGAATCTCAATGTTTTGAAGAAAGACTTCTGCGGTCAAAGGAGGAGTTGAAAATGTTGTAAAAGCTATGGACCTACTTCTCATAAAAATACACATGCACCTATAATTTCAGAAGTTCATGTCGCATCTGAAATGTGCATCCCAATTTAAAAGTTTGAGGTTTTTATAGTTCTATCCATGCCCCAATTTCCTCAGGACAAAAATCCTATCTTAAATGTTGAGTTTAAATTTCAGATTGGAGAAAGATATGAACAGTAAGACAATATGCTAAATAAGACTATATAGTTTCTATGTATACACAGTAAAACATACAAACTACAGAAATGATGAACATTAATTTCATAGTAATGGTTACTTCTCAGAGCAAGGGAGGGTAATAAGATGGGAGAAATAGAGTTATATATATATAATTCTATATAATGAGAGTTTTATATATATATAACTACAACATAGTTATATCTGTAGTGTAATACTTCTTCAGAAACTATTCAAGTAGAAATGGCATATTATTTTAACAGAGTTTTAGATATTTAGTAAATATTTAGATAATGAATTTACAGAATTTTATTCTTTATTCTTTTCTGTATACTTGATGTACTTCCTAATTTTAAAAAGTTAAATTAAAAAAGTAAAATTATTATATGTTAGTAATAAATTATCTAATTTCACTGTCATGTGAAAAAGGTTAATTTTCAAAAACATACAAATGTTCTGAGAAATGAAGTTAATTCTATGTTGTGTAAATGCCCAAGCTTATTGTAAAATATAAGCTAAATATTAATATTACAAAGGAGACTATTGGTCTCTTCACAGAGCCCATAAGTAGAAAAGCCTTCATTTTTATGGTTATAATTTTATTTCTTGATAGAGAAAGAAAAAAGGGGAAATTCTTCTGAAACTAATGTTACATTGGAACAAACCTTATTATCGATCCATTCATTCTACTACAAAATATAATGAGAGTTTAGATAAGGTATTATTCTCTTTGGGGACCTCATATATAACAAAGCCAGCGTGAAGCCGACTCTGCCATTGCCTGAGAGTCTGAACCTAATAGCCGATTAATTGACTCATGCTTGCAGCTGCACTGCCGCATAGCATCCCAGAGCGTTCAGATGCTGCGATCAGATACCTCTCATCGCAATGCAAACAGCAGAGTCTTCTGCCTCCCTTGATTTAAATGGAATGCTGCAGGAATGAGGCAGCACTGGCGACGGGCGAGGCTGGTAGGGAAGAGCACCAGCTCTGGTTGGCCCCTCAGCTGATAGAGCGGACAGGCGCCAGACATGCCTGGGGAGGTCAGTCGTGACCACGGCACCAACCTTCTGTTGGATAAATACATCGTTGGCCTCTGGGGTCGGATCTGGGCTCCAGTCCTCCCTGCTCTGCAATCTTTTTTTAAAAAGCAATGTTCATTGAAGAGGATCTTTGTTGGGCCATGGTATTGAAGGGGTGGAGAAGGACCTCCAGTGTTAGAATAAGGAAAGGGCACTAAATTTTTATGCTTCTCTGGCAATATTTTCCAGCTGGACTTGGTTTCTTAGAGGTCCTGTCCTTTCTGACTTACCATATCTCATTAAAACAACTTCCCCACCAGCTGCTGCTCTAGAAAGAGAACTAGGCCCTGCTTTCCACCTACTAATTAACTCCTCCAACCTCCTCTTCTCACCACCCACCCACACTCCACTTCCTGTCTTGGGAAAAGAAGACCTGATCTAAGGCAGAGGATTAGACAACTGCAGCTTGGATCTTAGTGGGGAGAATCATCCGACACATCTTTCTCTTTTCTTTGGGTTTATCCCCACCCCCCAGCCCCCATAATAGAATGAGAAGATTTGGAGGAACTCCTTTTAGTGAGGCCTTTGACAGAAGACACATAGGGGTGTTTTCAGCCCTGTGTAGTCCAGCACAATGGAGCCAAACCGAATATTCCATAGTAATCACCAGCACTCACGGGCCTGGGCTCCTCCTCAGTGCAGGTATCCACTGTGGGGGGTCCAGTACAGATGGCTGTGGTCATACTAGGAGGCTATGTAGAGACTCGGTGATCTTGAGACTGGCCTAACAGCCACTCAGAAATGACTGACATACACTCTTAAAACAGTCTGAAATAGCGGGAGGGAAAAGTAGGATTCAGACAAAATGAAGATGGAGATTCCCTGTACGCTATTACTGTTTTAAGCTTTGGATCCATCAATGTGGCTTCCCTAAATCGGTGATACTTCTGAAGCACTTAAATTATATCCCTGAATATTTGCATGTTTTTTATCTATTTTTCACCTTGTTTATATTTAAGCTACCTCCCAAAGCAAATGCCATCCATCCTAAATGATTTGCTTTCAAACAAATCTTGCCTTTAAAACATTGGTGGTAAATGTTAATATAATAGGTAAATATACAGCTTTAGTCCAGAAGAATCAGTGTATTTCACCATCAAATATTTTTTAAAAAGCAAATAGCCCTGGCTGGTGTAGCTCAGTGGATTGAGCACCAGCCTGCAAACCAGAGTCGCTAGCTCGATCCTCAGTCAGGGCACATGCCTGGGTAGTGGGCCAGGTCCCCAGTAGAGGGCACGCAAGAAACAATTACACATTGATGTTTCTCTCCCTCTCTTTCTCTCGCCCACCCCCTCTCTCTAAAAATAAATAAATAAAATCTTTTTAAAAATTAAAAATATAAAAAGCAAATAATCTTATCTTACTTGTGTTGAATGAGATTCACTCTAGAACTTCTTTCTCATGAGGCAAAGCTTGACATTCAACAACTGACACATTTCATTTCAGAGGTAAATGAACATGCTGCAGCTAAATTTGAGAGTTAATTCCTAGTTAGGAATAAATGGAGTAATCTGGGGGAAAATAACTCCTAATTGGAATACACTGAATGGCTATACGGTTACTCATTACAAAGTAGATCTTTAGTAGCCAAGGACTTCTAGAATTATCCTTTGAAAATCCATATGTTTTCAGTGCATAGCATTTTATTTTGGTGGATAAAGCTAGGTTAGTGAGAATAACTTGGTCTCTGAAGGCAGGCGAACCTAAATTTGAATCCTCGTTTTTCTAATCAGTGACTATGTTATCTCGCTTCAGGCCTGACACATAGCAGACAGTCAACAAATTGTTTTTGTTTCCTCTGAAACAAGTCTGTATTAGCTTCCCATTGTGGCCGTAACAAATTACCACTAGCGCAGTGGTGTAAAATAACAAAAACGTGTCAGGGTTCTGGAGGTCAGAAGTTTTGAAATCAAGGCATGGTGTTAATTTTAGCAATTTGTGTTTCTCCTGGAGTCTCTAAAGGTAAATCTGTTTCCCTGCCAGGCCATTACCCAATTACTAGGGCATATTAGACACCAGGTAATAAAAAGAAAAGACTCCTATGGGTCTCATGGCGAAATTGTCTCAGCATCTCCCTGGAAACACAAATAACCACATTATTCTTCTAATGTACCCATTTTCAAAGTATTTGGTCTTATAACCCTTTTATACTTTTCATAATTATTAAAGACCATGAGCAACTGCAGTTCATGGAGGATGTATCTATCGGTATTTGCCATGTTCAAAATTAAAACTGGGATTACAAAAAATTCACAGGAGAAAACAGAAGCACACATTCCATTGGCAGTCAGGCTAATGATGTCACCACACGTCATGGAGTCACTGGAAACTTCACTCTTGAGAGAGACAGAGTCCAAGAAAACAATAATATCTTGGCATTATTATGAAAAGAATTTTGACCTTCTGGACTTCAGGGGGCATAAGCAGATATAGCCACAAGTTTGTCTCTGTCACAGATGAAGATGTACAGCATATTAAATTCAATAATGGTGGGCAAAAATAGCTGACAAAGTGAAGACATTTCCAGATTGAGTTCAAGAACATTAAAGTAAGTAAATACTCCAAAACCAAATACAACTTTTACAAAGTTAAAGCTTTCTGTCATCTGGGGGACCTTCCGGCCAGTGGATGATGGGAGAGAAGCAGCAACAGCTGCAGAAGTTCTGGCCCCCCATCTCTCAAAGCAATCGCCATGCTTACTAAGCCACGGATAGCATGGCCGCTAATGACACCTACTTCTGGCAGAAAAGGCTGAGCAAGTGGACCGCACCCATCCCCTGAAGATGTAAGCTGTGGGGTGTTAGAATCAACCAGGGAGGAAGCACAAAGAAGCTTTCAAATGGTGCATAAATTCTAAATCCTGAGCTGACCTTAGGAATCAGTTTTGAACTGGGGGGAAAAAAAAAATCAAATGACTTAGGTGAAGTTGGCTATACAAACCATAGCAAGAGACTCAGTGTCAGCAACTATGTTGGGTTCTAACAAACATTTTAAACTTCATTGTCCTGACCATGACTGTCATAGACAATGCAAGAACTGTTACCCGTTCATCCACACAGGAATAGTACACTCAGGAATACCTTCTCCTGGTTGAGCAGCGTATGCTGTTCCTGGGATCCTCTGGCATTGGCTGGAGGGATCACGTGAAACCACAGCCAACGGAACCTGGCGAACTCGGTGTTTATAATACAGGAATAACACTAAGACACTACGGGTGATGGGTCTTGGTGCCACACTGACATAAGTATAGCCTGCAGCCCTTCTCAAGGGGAGCTGTGGGTGAGGATAACGATCAGCCTCATTCGACCCCTTAATCAGATTCCTAGCCCAAGCCAAACAGAGATGGGGCTTGGGGATGAGCAGAGGAACCCACCACAGCACTATGCGGGGGTCTGCACACCCCTGCAGGTCCAAGAATCATCTGCTATTGGTTCATGACAAGAAAAGTACAGCATGGAGAGTAAGGATTTAAAACTTTTAGAAAAATTAGACAAAATTGTATGTCAGTTGAAACTATTTAAAATTTGTGGTTCCATTTTGTGTTTTTATTTTCTCTTTTCTGTTATTCTGGTACTTCAATTTTATTGTATTTTGTAAGAGTATTTGTCTACAACAAATTGATGGTCAGGTGGCGGCCTGGTTTACCATCGATACAGATTGTGAAGCATTGATCTAGATGTTAAGGTCTGTTGATTGAAATCCAACAGGTAATCTTTTTATGCAAAAGTACTGATTCTACATAAATATGGTCATTTTAAAAATTTTCCTCCAGTTTGATTAATCTCAGTAAAACATTTAATGTCACATTTAATCTTGTGAGATTAATCTTGTGAGATTTAATCTTGAGATTAAATCTTGACAGATTTAGATTTAACAACTTCTGTACTAAATAGTAAACTAATTAGAAATCATTATGCTCACCAGATATGTAGATTTAATACCATTTCTTTTGCCTAGCTCAATGGTTTACGGGCTTTCATGAAACAACACTATTTAATTAAATACTGACAATATACCTGTTTCATATGATGCTAAAGTCAAAAGAAATGACACATCTAGATAAGTGAGATACAACTTAATTAAGAATATGGATCACAAGACTTAATTCTTTTAAAAGCACTTTTTTTCTTTGGGTTTCTTTTTTTAATAAAGATTTTATTTATTTATTTTTAGAGAGAGGGGAGGGGAGGGAGAGAGGGAGAGAAACATCCATCTGTGGTTGCCTGCCCCACACCCCCAACAGGGGACCTGGCCCACAACCCAGGCATGTGCCCTGACTGGGAATCGAACTGGCGACCCTTTGGTTTGCAGGCTGGCACTCATTCCACTGAGCCACACCAGCCAGGGCTAGGGTTTTCCCCATCTTTATGGTTCTATGCAAATTTTTAACATCTAATACAAATCTCAGAGTATTCTTTCTGAAGCTTACAGTTGAAAATGCTTGTTTACAAGCATTCATCTTGCCAAACAGATAAATATTAAGGTGTTCTGTAATGGGCTTTTGTTTTGAGTTTTTCCACTGATTTGTAAAATTCAGAGTGAGCCGATCCCCTGTGTTAGGTTTTAAAATTTGCAAGCACTAGAGTTCAATAAATCCCAGTTGTTGGAGGGGGGCCAACATCCCAAGATGAAAGAAAACATTACTTGATAACTCCTTTTATCTTTTTTAAGCAGAGAAAAGAAGCCATCTCATTCAAATGCCGATTTCCCAATGAGAAACACACTTTCTGCTTTATCGCCACCATAAGGCAGAGAGAAGACGAGACTGCGGCAAGCAGGAGAACATTACACTGGAGTCTTAACAGCTGACAGCCACACGCATCAGAAGCAGATCTCAGACGGAATGGTTCGCACCTCTGCACAGATACAGCAGTCACGGGGTAGACTTACCCCTTTAATCAAAGAAACCAAATCTTCGTCTCTTCTCCCACATTGTAAATATTAAAAATTTTATTATGTTTCTCCTGATTATAAAAGTAATACATGTTCATTGTAGGAATGTATAATAAGAAAGCAAAAATCATTCACAGTGTTACCACATGTAGAGATAAACATTATTAACACTTGTTTCTGCTTCTTTCCTTTTTTTCCCTATGGGTATTCATGTATTCTTTTTCTATACAGATGAGATCATTATGTGTATATCGTATCAGTGCATATTTATTCTTTTGTTTACTATTAAAATATAAACACTTTCCACAGTCAATACAAATTATTTGGGTATATAATTTCTCATGACTGCATAACATCATACTGTATTGAATTTGTAATGCATATGAGCAATCTCCTGTTGTTGAACACTTAATTTTTTGCAGAAGTTAAGAAGATGGTTTCAAACTTGGTTAAATCCCAGCTGGCTCTGCCATTTATTAGCTATGTGGCCTTAATCAAGTTACTTCTTCTCTTTAAACAGCAATTTTCTCATCTATAAAAATTAAGATGATAATGCAAGCTACTTGGTAGGGTTGCAAGACAATGCCTATCAGAGAGCTAGCCATGATGCCTGCATTTCCTCAGTAATTGGTAATTATGTTGATATTGTGGTGAATATCTTATTTCATACAGCTTTCATCTAGTATTGTTTATTTAATTTAGACATGCCAGCAACACTAAACAGAAGAAAAGCCTGTATTTTAAACAGTACTTTTCAGCTTTGAGTATAACCAGGAGACACTACTGAGCTTTGACTAGGCTTTATGATGGTACGGTGATAACCGTAAGCAACCTGATAAGACAATATGGTGAAATTAATGGATTTAAATGCTGTAAGAACAAGAAGGTTTTGTGAAAACCTGTTATTACTCACAGATTCCTCAGGTAAGGGTTAAGATGGAAAGACGCCTATTTGGGCTGCTCAGTGAAAGATATTAACGATACTAGATAGATAGATGGATAGATAGAGCCGGCATGTAACACTTGGACCGTATCTTCCAAGGAACGTCACCTCCAACAGGAAGTGGCTCTGACCCGCCAGACTCACCATCTGTCTTCACCTTCCCTCTCTCTTTCATTCATTCCTTACCCCACGACTGACACAGAGAACTAGCTGCTGCTTGCTGAGCCACTAGGCAGATGTGGCCTACACAGCAAAATACTTTTATACACACAAAATCTGTGTACTCCATGTGCCATCAGATAATTTTAAGAGGAAAATAAAAGAAGAACCCAAGATATGTTCACATATGCTAGAGACTAAATTGTATCCCCCATCAAAATTCATACGTTGAAGCGCTAACCTCCAAATATGATTGTCTTTGGAGATGGGGCTTTTAGGAGGTAGTTAAGGTTAAATGAGGCCAAAAGAGTGGGATCCTAATCTGATAGGATTGGTGGCATTGTAAGAAAGGAGGGAGGGAGACAGACCGGGCCCTCCACTTGCATGACCAAGGAAAGGCAAAAACGTGGCTGTTGGCGAGCCAGGAAGACAGCCCTCCCTGGAACCCAACCTTGCTGGCCCCCAACCCAAATTTCCAACCTCTAGAACAGTGAGAAAATAAATTTCTGACATTTAAGCCACCCAGTCTCTGGTATTTTGTTGTGGTAATCCAAGCAGACTAATACAACATACACAAACATTTCTTTGAATACATGAATTCTGATGCTTTGATATTCTTACAAGAATATACAAGAAAGGCACCCCTTATAAAGAAAAAGGTAAACTATTGAAAATAACCAAACCCACTTACTCCCACAAATCTCTAAAATAGTTGTAAGAAATAGATTTTTTTACCCTAAACAAAATTTATTTGCCATGATAATACACATGTATTAAGTAAGTGAATTTTCCCCTCTATTAACATTTTTAAAGATTTTATTTATTTTTAGACAGAGGGGAAGGAAGGGAGAAAGAGAGGGAGAGAAATATCAATGTGTAGTTGCCTCTCACATGGCCCCCCCTGGGGACCTGGCCCACCACCCAGGCATGTGCCCTGACTGGGAATCGAACTGGTGACCCTTTGGTTCACAACCCAAGCTTAATCTACTACTGAGCTACACCAGCCAGGGCCCCTCTATTAACATTTTAAAAAGAGCTTGGGGAATTGAGTTTATAAGAACAACTTGGGCAGCCAACCTCCAGGATGGCCTTGTGTAATCACATCTAATAGGCTAACCTGTGTAGTCAATAGGATCCCGTGGAAGTGATGAAGCATGACTTCTGAAGCCAGGTCATAAAATACATTGCAGTTTCTGCCTTGCTTCCACTTGAATCGCCCACTCTGGCAGAAGCCAAACACAACGTGGTGAGGAAAAGCAAGCAGCCCCATGGAGAGGCCATGTGGTGTGGTGGAGCTGAGGCCTCCTGCCTCCAGCCATGGGGAAGAGCCTCTTTGAAACAAGACCTCCGACCCATCAAGATGTCCTAGCTGACCGTGAGCCAGAACCACCTAACTAACCCATTTCGGGTACACCCACCTTCTTGGCCTAGAGGAAATTTGCAATGTCATAAACATTTATTGCTGTTTTAAAGCACTAAGCTTTGTGTGTGCAGTGATGGACAATACAAGAACTGAAGTCAGTATACGTACAATATTATTGTTATCAGAGTGCTTGCTTGGTTCATGTTGACCAAGTAAAACCTTACTTCATAATGTGGAAGAAGAATGTACAATAATAACTAAAAAGAATCTACTTTGGGGTCAGGTGAGGACATTTAAAATCTAGCACTTCACAGGCACATCTCAAAAGAGGATATTCAAGTGATCTGTAACTATGTGAAAAGTTACTGAACTTCAATAAGTCACTGGGGTAATTCAAATGAAAACCACGGTGAAATACAACTACACACCCACCAGATGGCTAGAATTAAGTGAAACTCTCAGATACAGATTAAAAGCGGACAGTCACTTTAGTAAACTACTTGGCAGTACAGTATGTGCTGAAACAGAACGTATGCCTTCTCTATGACCTAACTGTTCCACTCCCAATAAAGAACCCCACAAAATGTATATATATACATGTGTACTATAAAATAGGGAAAGAAATGTGTATATGTATAAAGATATGCATGTACCTACATATCTATGTCCATCAATCTAAAGAGAAAGCCAATGCTGAAGTAAATACGGCCAAAAAAAAAAAAGTAACAGTTGAGGAATCTGGGTGAAGATATGTGAGAACTATTTGTATTATTCTTATAATTGTTTATGCATATAAAATTATTTCAAAAGTAAACATTAAAAAACATATTTAGAATATATCCAACAATTCCATTTACTAACTGCATTTCCATGGATAAATGGTGAATTTCTCTATGCTGCAGGAGGCTCTACTGTTACATGGAAATATTAATATCTGCTTTTCAAGGCTATGAAAATGATTTGAGGAAATAATAGGTAACAGTTATTCCATAACTTGCTCTAGGCAACAAACCCAGTAAGTGTGGGCCACAATTTGACTCAAGAACTTAACATTCTCATCTAGCACACAGATCCATCAAGCAAATAATACAGTGCATGTCACATAGCACATGTCATTCGTGGTACCTATGATGATGGTGACAATGATGATTGTATTAATTTGCTGGAGCTGCTGTAACAAAGCACCACTAATTGAGACACTTTAAACAACAGAAATGTATTCTCCCATAGTTCTGGAGGCTGGAAGCCCAAAATCAAGGTGTTGGCAGGGCCGTGCTCCCTCAGATCCAGGGGAGCACCCTTTCTTGCTTCTCCCACCTTATGGTTGTCCTAGGCATTGCTTGGCTTGTGATAGCAAACTCCATTCTCTCTCACATGGCCACCTTCCCTCTGTGTGCATGTCTGTCTCTTCTCTTCTTATTATAAGGACACTGGTCATATTGGATTAAGACCCTCTCTAATTCAGTAACATCTCATCTTAACTTGATTACATCAGGAAAGACCTGATTTCAAAATAAGTTCACACGCACAGGCACTGGGGTTTAGGACCTCAACAGGTATTTTGAAGGGGCACAGTTTGGCCCATAACAATCCTTAGAAACTTTCTGCCCTATTTTTGCTGAACAGAGTAAGTTTACATGGAAGAAGTCTCCAGCTGAGAACTGAGGAGTGAGAAGATGATACTTGGTATGAAGAAAATAAATCCTTTTATGGCTCTTTCTTCTGTTTAAAAAAAGTGAAATGGAGCATCTCCAATTTGCTCTCAGAAATGTGGTCATTTCAAAGTTTATCCAAAGGGTGCGGAACAGGGGCTAATGGCTCGAAAGTACCTGAAAAAGGCAGTTTCAAAGAAACGTTGCCCTGGGTGTTATAGCTCAGTGGATTGAGTGCCAGCCTGTGAACCAAAAGGCTGCCAGTTCAATTCCCAGTCAGGACACATGCCTGGGTTGTGGGCCAGGTCCCTAGTTGGGAGCTTGTGAGAGGCAGCCAACTGATGTTTCTCTCTCACATTGATGTTTCTCTCCCTCTTTCTCTCTCCCTTCCCTCTCTCTGAAAATAAATAAATAAAATCTTTTTAAAAATGATGTTAAATAACACTGATTACCACTCAGGGTAATAAATGTAAAGTATTATACATACATCAGCAGGAACCCTGACAAACTGTTATATTTTGCTAAAGGTTTCTCTTTCTCTCTTAAAAGCACCTTTGCCCTTGGGAAATTGTGTGTGTGTGTGTGTGTGTGTGTGTGTGTGTACTAAATTTGATAACTGGAGTCTTCTACAAAGAGAGTATATCTTTATCTAACATTGGAGGAGGGGTGGGAGAGAGGAAATGGAGGTTTGACCTGGAGTCTAGTGCCCACCGTCCACTTCATGGTGCAGCCTCCAGGGATGGTATCACAGCCTGAGCATTCAGAAATAGCAAGCCATGGGCTACTATGTCTAGAGATCACATGGGAGAGGATGCTCAAACACACCCCTGTGAACAGGGATTTTCCAGAAGAGAATTAAAGGTCCATATAGTGTAGGTAGGGATAAGAAAGCAATTGCTAAGAAATGTGGAATCAAGGGCAGAAGACTGGGGACAGAATCTGAGTTGTGTCCACAGAGGGAATCCTTAACAAGGTTCTAGCCTTTGGGAGCTTTTCTCTTGGGCAATAAGAACAATGATGTGTTAAACATAACATAAACATAACATAAAGCTTAAGATTTTTCTCTGTGTCATTGTTCTCTTTACTTCCAACATCACAGGTGAGTCAGATGTATCTCTACAGTCTAGCGCAGCAAGGTAAGGCACTAGGGGGTGAGTAATAAAGGGAAGTATACCAAGTTGCTCATCTATCCCTCTGCATCCAGTCATGGGAGGTCTGTTTTCCAGAATACGTAAGCACTGACAGCATCAAAAGTTAGTGGTCAGTCCCAAAGCAGAACAACATGAGAGAAGGGAGAAGAGAAAGCCAAAAAAGGCAGGAGTCAAGAGGATTGCTCAAGAGTTGGAGTAAGATAACTGATGTATCGCATCTCCAATATTCTAGAGGAGGAAAATCTTGGGAGATCCATGGATTGGGAAAGGTAGCGTGATGCTACACAACCATTGTAAAAGCTTGCCCCCAAACTGCCCTCCACTTCCTCACTCACTATTGGCATCGTATGCCCACATTTACATAAGTTGTATTAAGAAAAATTACCAGAGCCCTGACTGGTGTGGCTCAGAGCATCATCCCATAAACCAAAAGGTCCCAGGTTCAATGACCCGTCAGGGCACAGGCCTCTGCAGCGGGCCAGGTCCTGGTTGGGGTGTGCAAGAGAAAACCGATCGATGTTTTCCTCACGCATCAATGTTTTGTCTCTGTTTCTCCTTCCCTTTCCCTCTCTCCAAAAATAAATTTAAAAAACCATTTTTAAAAAAGAAAGAGTACCAGAAATTTGGAGAAAAGATGATTCTGGTATCTTTTAGTAGCACAACTGTTAGGGTCTAAGGTATATGAAGTTTGAAGTTACATGTTTAACTTGAGGAAACTGATCACCTGCAAATGATTTCGGTTCTAAGGAGAAGCCAACATGGAAGGTTATGGTTTATTAGCAAGAAGGACACTGGCCAGATTTACATATACTCTAGCAATCTAATTTCAGAATTCCTTTTCATCACTTTACTTTTTCAAAAACATGTGTATTAGTCTCATATTCTTGTTTGCCCTGGTTTTGTTGACATACTGACTGAAAGTAAAATCTTTAATCCATGCTATTTACTTGTATGCAAATTATCTTTGTATTTTGAAGTTATACACTTGCATACGTTTGTAGAAAATCATATCAAAGGACATATGCTTTCATTTTGAGCCTGGTTAGTTAGAGATAAAATGGACAGAAGGGGAAGAACAAGAAAGAACATTATCAGACATTTCAGGAAGTACATTTGTAGTCTGTAAAAGCAAACAACATTATAATATTTTATATTTGACTATACTGAATGAAGCTTCATAATTTTATTTTGGCAGTGAGAATATGTAAACTATAGCAATAATTTTCAACTGGAGCATGAGAATTTTATGTCCACTAAAACAGGGGTTATGAATTCAAAAAGATTGCAAAACATTCCTTTAAGAAATTGTTCAGTATTTTAAGCCTCATGCCTGGAAGTATGATGCACTATTCTTTTTATTATTTCTATTACTTTTAAATTGTACAAATAAACCAAATGTTGTGCTTGTCACAAATAGGTTTTAAGAGTTTACATTTGGTGTACCATAAATAATCATTTTGTAAGTTTACTGTGGTTTGTGACCAATTAGCTCAGCTTGTTAGTTCCTTTGTTAATGAGGCCAAAGCTCCAGATCTGATCCCCAAATAATGAAGCTAGTCTTACAAACTCATGCTGTACCATTGGTCACAAGAGAGATCTAATGATTAGTAAGAATCTGGATGAAGCAGCACAAATCCATCAGCCCCCAGATAATTGCCATTGTGCCCCCCCCCAAGTTTCTTTGGCTGCTAGCATTCTTTATTGTAGTATGAGGGTATAGAAACACATCAAACCTGGGGCTAAGGACAGCCGGTGACTTATTTTGTAATTAATGAAAGACAGAAAGGATGTTGATTGTAAAATGTCACAGAATGCTTAGTTTTAATAAACCACTTACCAAAATGTGAATGGCTAGGGCTTCTCTTGTGTAGAAACATTAGCTTTGCTTTACCCAGGGTTATAAATTGGAGCTTTATCTGATGCTGAACTACCCATGGCTTATATTTAACTCACTCTGAGTTAATTGGCTTATTTGGGGACAGTTGAATCCCTGTCGCCAAAACAGTTATAAGAATGTTACAACCCCTGCAGCCCTGCTCTGCCACAGTCTTTCTAAGGCTTTAAAACACATACTCCCCTCTCAGAATGTAAGGAGTCAGGCTTCCCATTTTATCTGACAAAAGGTGAGCGAGAGAGAAATCATTTGCTGAATGTCATAAAATATTCTTACCTTCTATCAGGTATTCTTATTGATTGATTTCCTATACTAAATCCAACAGGATTCTATATCAAAAGCTGAAGGTTCTCTAAAGTCTATGTTGTGCTTGTTTTTTGCCAAGTCCATTCTCTTTTAAGGAGATCACTTTCTTTTTCGAGCCATACTTTACATGCATTCAAATGAGAAAGGCTTCTCTCAGAGGCTTCAAGGCTCTTTCTTCCATTATTTTATTTCGGGAGATGAAATAAGTTAATAAAATCATCTCACTTATAAATAAAACTGACAGTACATTAGGTGGTGGTAAGGCTAAATATAGAGGAAATTGCGCGGAAGAGGGGATAGACAGCACAGGAAGATGCGGCGAGGACTTGTAAACACCCGAGTAGCTAACTCCCTCTTCCCCCTCACGTCTTTCCTTAGATGTCATCCTCTCGGTGAGGCCTGCCCTGATCACTGAACTGCATCGGTTTGGACTCTTTATCATGCGTTCTACTTTTTTCCCCAAAAGAGTTAGGGTCAAATTTATGTCTATATTATAGGATTGCTTACTATCTGCCTGCCCTTATTCCATGAGGGCAGGAACTTGTGTCTGTACATACGCAGGACTCTGCAGCAGTGTGTGGCACGGAGTGAGTGCTCAGTGAACTAACTGATACTGAGCTGAATGAAAAGTGTGGTCAGGGAGGGCCTCTCTAAAAAGTTGACAATGAGGAAAGATGTGAGGTTGGTAAGGGAGTAAAGCTTGAAGGTGGATGCACGCCTGGGGTGTTGAAGCAGCAGCCGTGATTCCACGGGGCTGCAGCAAAACAAGCAAGAGGGGGAATGATGGAGGAGGACGGGAACAGAGGCCAGACGGCGTAGGGTCTGCAGGTGAGTGTAAGCACTTTGGCTTTGATCAGAGTGAGAAGGGACGCCACTGGAAGTTTCAGAGCAGAGCCAGATCATGATTGCATATGCCTTTAAAAGGACTTTGCTGTCTGGCTACTCCATTGAGAATAGACTATAGGGAGCAAGAGAAGAAATGGAAAGAACAGTTAGAAGGCTATTGTAATACCCCAGGAGGGAAGTGACAATTACTTGTCCAGATTGATGGTCGTAAAAGGTGGTTAGGTTCTTGGGGGAATGGAAAAAATGTTGATTCCCACTTTGATTTTGATGGTCAAACAGTTCAAATGTATTGTCTTTATTGACTTCCCTAAATCCCCCAGCAGTTTATGCTGCACTTACCTTGAGGCTTTGTCAGTCTCCCAACAGCCGCCACACATTGCATTGCACACTCTCAATATTACTCTGGGCCCTTTCTAGGAGCCCAGAACCTTTCTGAAAACTACATGTCCTATTATCCTGGCAGCTCGGGGTTCAATATGTATATGTTATATATAATATTATATGTTATATCTACATAGTATATGTTTTATATGTGTGTGTGTATATATATGTATATATTTTTTTAAGATCAAGTTTGCTTTGCATCGGAGAGCTGCATGCATGGGAGCAGAGTTCATCCAGAGGGACGTGCCCATGGCCCTTGGTAACCACAAGAGGAAGAGTGAACTCTTAGGGTTCTGCTGGCGCCCTGCCTGTAGGCCTGTCTAGCTGTCCCCTCAGGCATTAGCAGTCAGCTTCAAATCCCGTTCCTTGTCTCCAAAAGCTGTTTATAATGATTTTAAAAGACAATTTAGGTGACATATACAAACTTTAACACTTACTGGACAGTCGCTGTTTGGTGAACTGCAAAATGGGGTAGAAGGTGAGAAGCCTTTATAAGAGATAGAAAAAAACAACAAGGAAAAGACAAATGGAAACTATCCCATTGGCCAAGGCCTCAGAGTCAACTCATTTGGGGAGGAGAAAGAAGAACTCCTCACCCAGAGGTTCTTGGAGACGGGGCCTTCCGCAGAAACGACGGATAAAGAACCAGTTTTACCACAGGTTAATTGATACAAAGAAGAGTTTTGGTCCCACAGTATACTGCTGGTCACAAAAACATCAGCAAACTTCTAAATAAAGACCCTAAGCACTTCTAATATTAAACATTGAAGTAAATGTGAGCTATCCATACATTTCAGGAGGACTGGTCAAAGCAAGTCAGATCATTCTTCTCCAGCGCACTTATCCCACACCAGGGTTGCCTGGCAGCAGGCAGGGCACAGGCTCCATTGTGGGCCTAGAAAGTTATTTCAACATAGTATTACACATTATTCTCCGAAACAGTAGCTTAGAACAATACACATGTCACCTCCCAGTTTCTGGTAGGGGTCTACCAGGGCGCTTCTGGCTCAGGATCTCTGGTGAAGCTGTAGCCAGACCATCAGCACGGCTGCCAATGTCTGAAAGCAGGACTGTAGCTGGAGCCTCAGCTCCCCAGCCCTAGAGCCTCGCCAGAGGACTGTCCCCACCCACGCACCATGGCTGCCTGCCGACCTCTCCCAAGCTAGTGAGAGACAGGCAGGCAGGATAAGGGAGAATCCGAGGAGGAAGCTGTCCCATCCCCTCTGCAGTGGGTTCAGGTCACAGAGACCAACCCTGCTGCCGTGCGAGACCGGGCCACACAAGGGTAAGAAGATCAGGCGGCAGGCATCCTTGGGGACCATTTTGGAGGCTGATCGCCACACACCTTTTGATCAATTTCCATGATTTTCTGCACAATAAAGTCCTGTGTACCATCAAGAGAATGGTAATGCAATATTTGTTAAACAATACTTCACTCTTACTTCCTTACACGAGGAAGCCCAGAGGAAGGATTGTCTGCCAAGTTACTGACACATTTTGCATTTAATGTTGGCACTGTCTTGATTTTACTAGGTGTCATTGAAAAGATTTTTTTTTTGGTTTGAAAACTATTTTCTTAATGTTCCTAATGCTAATTCAGTGCAAGTTACATAGTAGGTATTCTATAAATGCTTGTTGAATGAATACATCTTTCGAATGATCTAATCCAATTCTTTCATTTTGATATTAGCCCATGGTTTCTCAGCCCTACAAAAACCCTAGTGCCAAAGAATCATATTTTCTCCAGGTGGAAAATTGTCTGGCCATCTTTGGCAGATGGAAGTATATTAAGACAAGAAATAGGTAGTACTTCATAAGGGTGCAGTGTAATGGTGGAGAAGGCATCCACTTCCATACTGTTATTGAGCTGTGTTGCAAAGCCCACCTCCAGCAAAACATCTTCTCTTTTGACACCAACCACCACTACTACCTGACCTAAAATTGGGTATTGTCTTTTTTAAAGGAAAAAAAATGCTTTTGAGAAGTGAAGGAACCCATAGGATTCTTCCTTAACTTTGCTAATGAATCACAAGTCATCTGGTAAATACTACGTTGAGATTTCAAGTGAGACCTCGCCCTAAGGCGATGAGGTACAAGATAAATGCACTTGAGTATGAAGCATGAAGAGGGAGAATTAGGAAAACAAGACCTAGAGTAAGAAGAGTACAGACCACTGTACCACTTTCTTTAAGAGATTATCAACACAGGGGTGCTTCTAGTCAAAATGGCAACATAGGCAAACAAGGCTCACCTCTTAGCACAACCACATCAAAATTACAACTACAACACAGAACAACTATCACTCAGGAATGTCAGAGTTGAATGGAAGTCTGACAACTACAGAATTGAAGAAACCATTTCCATCCAGACTGGTAGTAGGGGTGCAGACTCAGAATGGGCTGGCCCCCCAACCACATGGATAAAAATTCAGAAGGGATACAGCGGGAGGGATACATCAGGAGGGATACATCGGGAGTGAGGAGTCCCAGTCCCGCACCAGGCCCCTGGCCCAGGACTCCAGTGCCAGGACGGTAAGTCCCCACAATTTCTGACTGTGGAAACCAGCAGGAATTGATTTGGTGGAGGAGACTGCTGGACCCCTAAGCAGTTCCTCTTGGGGAACCCACACACACATGGACTCACCTACTCAGACTTGTTCCCTCTCAACTCCAACACCAGAGTGGCAGCTTGAAGGGCACCAGTGCTATACAGGGACAGACTGAAGTGTCTGGCATTGGGCGAGCAGAGGCCATTGTCCCTCTGCTGAGCCCTCCAACCACAGAGCCAGTAGTCTGGTGCCATATCTGAGTCTCCATCAACCTGGCTAAATACTACGTGACTCACCTTGGAGATCCACAGAGGCTCGACCCCACCCAACTCATGGGCCTACCCAAGCTGCTTTTCCACACTTTTCCACAAGAGTGGCTGGTCTTGGCTCCTAAATCCTATGAAACATACAACAGCTGGCTTCAGTGAGCCCTAGCAGCAGCCAAATCAGAGCAACAGCTGGGCTTCACCTGGGAATCTCTAAGCCCAGCACAAGTAGCAGCCATCTCAGATTGCTTTACAGTTCAGGCAGGGTGCCCCGAGCAAACAGAGGTGGGGGCTGACCTTGGCCTGCACCACCCAGGAATCCCCAGGGCCAACACACCCAGTGGACAGCTACAGACCACATTGGAGCACCACCACCCTGCCCCTGCACAGCTCATCCTCCACAGAGGATGGAGATTGGGGATCAGTGGTCACAGCCAGTCCTTGCAGCTGACTGGCCTGGGGAGAACCCTCCCCTAGACCTGCCAACAGCAACCAAAGCTCATCTACAAAAAGAGGGTGTACTCAGCCCACACAAAGGGTACACCTTGAGTACCCAGCTTGGATGACAGAGAAGTCTGTGTCACTTGACCCCACAGGACACCTACTTCATTAGGCCATACTACGAAGACATGGAGTCAAATAAAAAAAGCAGCTCTACCTAATACATAGAAACAAACACAAGGAGGCTGTCAAAACAAAGAGACAAAGAAACACGCCCCAAATGAAAGAACAGATCAAAACTCCAGGAAAGAATTAAACAGAAAGGAGATAAGCAATCTATCACATGAAAAGTTCAAAACACTGTTTATAAGGATACTAAGGAACTTAGTGAGGACCTCAGCAGCAGAAAAAAGACCTAGTCATAAATGAAGGATACACAAATTGAAATAAAGAACAATTTACAGGGAAACAACAGTAGAGTGGAGGAAGCCAAGAATTAAGTCAATGATTTGGAACATAAAGAAACAAAAAACAACCATGCAGAAAAACAAGAAGAAAAAGGAATCCAAAAAAATGAGGATAGTGTAAGCGCCTCTGACACAGCTTCAATTAATCCAAAATTCACAACATAGGGGTACCAGAAGGAGAAGAGAAAGGGCAAAAATTGGAAATCTATTTGAAAAAAAAATGATGAAAGAAAATTTCCCTAATTTGGTGAAGGAAATAGACATGCAAATCCAGGAAGTACAGGAAGTCCCAATTATGATGGATGCAAAGAGGCCCATTCCAAGACCTATCATTATGAAAAGGCCACAGATTAAAGATAGAGACTCTTAAAAGTAAGAGAAAAGATGTTAGTGACTGGATGGGAGGAGGAAGGGGGAGAATGGGTGAAGAAGTGAGGGAATTAAAAAGTACAAATAGGTAGTTACAGAATAGCCATGGGGATGTAAAGTACAGCATAGGAAATGAAGTAGCCAAAGAATTTATATGTACAATCCATAGACATGAACAGTGGTGCGGGGATTGCCTGAGAGGGTGCTGGGTGGAGGGGGCACAGGGGGAAAAATCAGGACAACTGTAATACCATAAGCAATGAAACATAATTTAAAAATAATAAAAGATTATCAACACACACAAACATAAATATGAATGCATACCCATGTGTAAACTTGAGTTATTTATATACAACATTTATGGAAGTTTGCAACATACTTTCTTTTTTTATATTTTCACTTTCTTAAATTGGAATACAACTTTTTTAAAGATGTATTTATTTATTTTTAGATAGAGAGAAAGGGAGGGAGAAAGAAGGGGAGAGAAACATCAGTGTGTGGTTGCCTCTTATGTGGCCTCCACTGGGGATCCGCCAGCAATCCAGGCATGTGCCCTGACCAGTGATTCGCAGCCCACACTCAGTCCACTGAGCTACACCAGCCAGGGCTGGAATGAAACTTTTAATATAAAATGTTATACCTCTCCTGCTCAACAATAAAAAAGTTCATGCAAAACCAATGGTACACCTTAGCACTGAAAAATTCAGCGATTGCTCCTTTTAGGCAGAAATTCATGCTCCTTGAAGGATGTCTTTCATTCTTAGCTCTCTTAATACCCATTAAACTGAGCACAGACTTTAGGGAAATGCAATTTCCCTAAGGGAATTTCTAAGGGAAAATGCAATTTCAACTTTACTACTTCTTAGCACCTTGAGCTTCTACAGGTCTTCACATTCTGCTTCTGAAGAATGGGAGTAAGAATGCAATTTCCTCCATTGCATTACAATGAGAATAAGCGATAAGAGCAATTCATTGACTGGAAAGCATGGTAGTTGGTTATCTAGAAATGAAGTAGGCTATCTTTGCTTGAAGTTCTTAGTTGATGCTGATGACCCAAGGAACAACCTTTGCTGCTCCCTAGTGGTGGTATCTTCTGGGAACATTGTCTAGAAATAAATCATCTTTGCTTTCCTTACTCTTTGATATGTTTAATGTTTTGTGCAGAACAACAGCATGAACCCATTGCATAAAAAATATTTATAGAGAATAATTGAAGGAGAAAATGGTTTAAGTATTCTGTAATTTTACTTCCTTGAACTTCTCCATTTCTCTGCCTTTATTAAGCTTAAATGTCCTGAGTGCCCTCCATTTAATCATTTCTGTCCCTTGTCCTTCATACCTTAGCAAGCATGAATTTTGAATGAGGAGAAACAAGCCTATAAATGATTTGTGCCCTGAGCACTTGGTTCACTGACATTCACGTTCTGTTACACATAGATCCTCCGACCCCTTTCTAGTTTGTTTTATCATTAAAAATAAAAACTAATGATGTTATTTAAACAAAGCCTCTTCTGGATTCCTTTCACTTTTAGACAAGTTAAAAGTTCTTCTTGAGAACAAAAATCATGCTTATTTTTTATTATGTTATTTCAAGGACCAGTCCTTGCCCTGTACTCTCCTGCTATTATATCCATGCTGAATCAATGGTACTCCCAAAACCAAACAAAAACAACAACAAAAAAACAAACAAAGGAGACATTCTTAAATGCCTATTGAAAACCCAGCACCAAAAAGCCCAAATAGATTATGATTTGGGTTTCACAAAACTTAAACTTAAAAATTGTATTTATTTCTAGTCACCATCCCTTAATGTTTAATGACAGTAAAGTGATAATAAATTATACTTACGCTTTTCTGAAATAATTCTGCTGCTTGGAAAATTTTTGTCATGCAAATTCATGTAGTCAGTGTGTGGTCTCATGGGTCTGATATTTAATCTTAATCCTAAACTAGAATTTGGTGGGGGTTGGGGGGTGGAGGAGACATATGACAGATGACAATTGTGTGTCATGTGCAAACTGAGCATATGGAGCCTTTTTTCCTCTTCTTGGAGAGCTACACATTTTTTGCTCCAAGAAAAACACTGAAGTGTTTGATTATGCTCTTATTGTTCCAAGTGATCAAAAATATTTTTCTTTTGCTATTGATTTTTATATGGAACTCTTCCTAGTATTGGACTGAAGGTTTTATTTTAATCTTGTACACAGACCTTTTTCTCTCTAAACACAAGATATTGATTTCAAGGTCTGAACGTACAGTAATATAATACTAAAGATTTGATTTTTTTATGAATAAATTCTGAGAAAGTACACCTGATTTAATGAGTCCATCTTTATGAAGCATAGAGAACAGCATGCAGCATGTAGTGATACATAATTGTTAGCTATATATTTACAATGCCACAGAGACACTGCACAGCTATATATTTGTAATGAGCATTACACATTGCTAGAAGTTAGTATACTGTATGCTGTTGAAAGAAGTTATACAAATAAATATAAATCCATATAAATTATTCCTTTAAAAATTAATTCAGATAAGATTTTTATGAAAATCCTAAACTATGACATTTTCCAGGTATTAAGCCAACATGTATACTTTAAAATCTATGTACATATGCAACTGCTTTATTTCTAAATTTAAAAAATGACACACTGGCAAACAGCCCTGAAATAAAACAACACTTTCCTAAGGTGGTCATTTTTCTGCTGCTGAGCATGATGGGAAAAGCAGAGTTCACCCACTTCCTCAGAGTCTTCCACAAGAACATAAGAAGAGTCTATATCAGGCTGTGTTCTATTTCTGGTTTTTGAACATGATATTTTATTTTTATTTATTTTTTATCCTCACCCAAGGACATTTTTTTTCATTGCTTTTTAGAGAGAGGGAGAGAGAGAAAAACCTCAATATGAGAGAGACACATGGATAGATTGCCCTCTTTGTGCAGTGGACCTCAGAAGGTAAACACCAGGCAGGACCTAGGATCACTTATGCTGGGAGCGGGGATTGAACCAGCAACCTAGGCAAGTGCCCTGACCAGCAGTTGAACCCTGCAACCTTTCAGTTATGGGATGATGCTCCAATCAACTGAGCCATACCAGTCAGGGCAAAAATGATAATTATATTTTAAAAATCAAGTATTAATTTTGCTTTTCCTGCTGTTAGAAATGTACCTTATCATACAACTCAAAATCAAGGATTTTACAGTCAGAACTTACATTTCTTGTCCAGAGAACTGTGATTGTACAGTATCATTTGTCCTTGTATATTACCCAGTATCTTAGAAACGGGAGAAAGATACGAAGAATGCCTCTGTAAGGTAAGGCACCAAAATCATGAATTCATGTAAACGACATTCTGTAAAATCCACCCTAAGCCTCTGGAACTTGTAAGAATTCTGGCAAAATCAAATATGCCACATTTCTAATTTTAGATAATTCCTAAAATTTGCAATTTATACTTGAATCTTGCTATATAAATAGCATCAAAAAGTATCCAGTGTAAAGCATTTTAAAGAATTCTGTACCTTACCTCAGTTGGCAATTGATGTAATAATTCTTGGATTCTGTTGAGATCAGTGCTGTCAAGTAAAAATATAATAAGAAGAACCACGTATGTAATTTTAAATTTTCTAATACTCCTATTAAAAATAGTTTACAAGTAAAATTTTTTATATTTTTATTTACATATTGTCACTACAACATGTAATTCATTAAAATTATTAGAAACATTTTATTTTTTGTTATTTCGGTTCAAAGTCTTAACAATACGGTGTTTATTTTACACTTAGAGAACTCCGATGCTGACTTGGTTTTGCATCTACTACATAAACTACGAAGTCAATCACTTAATTTTTAATCTTCAGGTCTTCGTTTTATATTTTTAGCTTTATTATAACGGGAGGATGGTAGGTGATCGCCAAGATGCTGTCTACCTTCGCCGCTCTATGAACTAACTACGAACTTTTCCTTGTTTCTCAATGATTTTGATACTTTTACCTACACTCCAGCCTTTGGGGACAAGCTGCCCTGGGAAACAGGTGTTTCAGTGAGGCTCTGGGGCAGCCACATTCTGAGGCACGGGGACAAGTCAGGCCTGCAGCGTGCGATTGGCGCGGGGGTCCTTCAAGTTTCAGTTCTGGGCCTGGAAGGTCAGCTGGGGGCCCACACCAATTTCCCTTTCAGCCCCGCGGCTCCAATTTCGCGTCCAAAATCAGAGCGGGGCGGGGCGCGGGGTAGGGCGGGCAGGGTCACGTGACTCATCCGGGCCTGGCTTCCGGGTGGCGAGCTCCTCCAGACGTTCTGCTGTCGCTTGCACGTGGCGCGTGCACTGCTGTCCCCACTCCTCCCGGACCGGCCGCCTGCACCGATGGCGCCCAGCCAGCTCGGTGAGCTCCTCGCGCGTCCACGCGGAGCCGCGCCTTTGCCGCCGGCGCCCCTCCTACCCGCGTCTTCTCCCGGCGGTGGGGGTTGGAGGGGCTGCTGCGCGGCAGGCCTGCAGGCCCCAGCCCGCGGTAGTGCGGGTTGCCTGGAGTCAGAATAGCGCCCCGGGTTTGGGACTGGATAGTGTGGGCGGAAGTGATGGTGGCTTGAGATCTCTGTCCTCCCCAGAACACACCCCCGCACACATCAGGCCTTGAAGAACGTACTGTCACGTACAGCGACTGAGGAGGAAAAATGCCTTCTCTTTCAGCCTTGTTTAGTGTGTCTGACAAAACCGGCCTTGTGGAATTTGCCAGAAACCTAACTTCTGTTGGTTTGAATCTGATCGCTTCTGGAGGGACCGCGAAAGCTCTCAGGGATGCCGGTCTGGCAGTCAGGTAAGGCACAACGTCGTAGTTTCTAAGTGAAGTCCCAGGAGCAGGTAGTACGATCCCGTTAACCAGAAGGTAGTGTGCAGGCACTGTGAGTGAAACACCTTACTTACTCCCGCCGACGGTGCTGTGAGGTTGGTTCACTGCTTATAAAAGAAAGTTGGGCCCAGAGGCATTTAATAACTTCTGCCCAAGTTCACAGAGTTAAGGAGTGGAGCTAGGGGTTAGGACCCCGGGTATCCTCATTTCAGAGACCCCCTTCCAAGCCTCTCATAACACATTAATTTAGGTGGGTTGGGTTTTTTTGCAGCATAAACTTAGTTTATGATCACATGATCTGTTTTGACTGATTCTTTAATAAAACGGTTGACGTTAAGATTCAAGTCTGCCTCTTTTCCCTTCGCATCTCTGGTCGCTATATGAAGTCACAAATTTATCATGCATTCTTTCATCCACATGCTGTTCATTACCCGGCTTAAGTGATGGGGAGAAGGAATGAGCAAAAGATAAATCGGGCTTCAATTCTTGACATCAAAGAGCTGGCATTCTGGTGGGGACAGAGTAACCACCGAAAATGTAGAAAATGAAAAAGGCCACAGGACAATTGTAATAAACTGAAGAGATAGTTCAGAGGAAGGACATCTCCATCTTTGAAATCTGTTTTAGGAGTAAAAGATGTTTCTGTTGTCATGTGGAAAATTTTACTACCTGCCCTTTAGATCCATGTGGAGATAGAGTGCTACCTTTTTAGTCTCCTAAGCCTGCCCCACCTATGAGAGCAGTACACAGCGTCCCTCCATTTGATAAGTTCATTGGCAGGAATGCCCTACTGTATAAATAAATGCAAAGTCTTTTTGCAACACTTCTCTGATGTGCTCTGCGTAACAACGCTGTAAAGATCGTGGAAGGCAGGGCAGAGGGACTCCGAAGCTAGAACTGTGTTCTTTCCATTGCCCCTCGGTGGGTTTAGAGTTGGACCCTTCAAATTAAGATCCTCTTCTGTAGCCTCTACCTCCCCCACCCCCACCAAACTTTGTACTGTGGAACCATTTCAGATGGAACAGGAGAGAGAAAAGTATAATGAGCCCTCATGTTGCCTGTCTATTCTGCAGTTTAAGTGTTTATCACCTCTTTGGTTTTGTTCCATCTGTACCTCTGCCCACCCCTCACTTAGCCCCGTTTGTTATGGCAATGTCTTTTTTAAAAACTTGGGAACGTAAATGTGTTTTTGCATTAAAGGGAGGTTGTTCACACTTTTAAATGTAGGTATGTAATTACTCATGTAATCCTTACTCCAATTTCTTGGTGTATCAGGGGTGTCAAACTCATTCTCACCGAGGCCACATCAGCCTCAAGGTTGCTTTCAAAGGGCCGAATGTAATTTTAGGACTGTGTAAATGTAACTATTCCTTAACAGTTAAGCGAGAGGCAAGGAGCTCTGTGCTACCGCCAGGCAGAAAGAAAGTGCCGAGCTGGATAAAATAAGGTAGAGGGTCGGATTCGGCCCACTGGGCCTTGTGTTTGCCACTTGTGGTATAGGTAATATTATCCCATTTAATAAATAAGGGAATTGAGGCACAGAGAAGTCAATAGCCTAAGATCACACAACCAACAGCTGCAAGACAAGGAGCCAAGATTTTAGGCTAGGAAATTAACCCTGACATGTGAGGTAAACTGATGCGATTGTAATTGGTGAGTTTGTATCAGTGAGCATTCTGTTCTGACGAGGGCAGTTGTTACAGGCAAGTTTTTAAAGACGAAGGAGCACCAAGCTTTTTACATATTCCAAATGGTGGTTAATTCTAAATATAGGTCTGCCTTTTCTCTTCTTTGGCCATTATCCACAGTTGGAGAAACTGGATTTTGTTTTTTGGATTCCAGGGAAGAGAATTTTGAATTGGAAACCTTAATGTCACCAGTTTGTCTATTTACATTGCAACCGTAAGCCGTCTGGTCAGATGGAGTTTGCAAAATGTTTATTATCTTTTACAATAAAAGCATTATATGTTTATTGTAGAAAATTTGAAAAAGGTGAAAAATATTAGAGAAGGTAGTAAAATTGGTAATTCTGTTTAACGTGTTGAAGTGTTTCCTCTAGTGTTTTCATAAGCAGAAAAAGCAGCAGTGTTCTGTGTATCTGTTTTCAGAGATGTCTCGGAGCTGACGGGGTTTCCTGAAATGTTAGGGGGGCGCGTGAAAACCTTGCATCCCGCAGTGCATGCTGGTAAGTGGCTGGAACCTTCAGTTTAAAATAATCAACAGTTTTCAGGAATATTTTAGTTGATACTTTTTAGAATAAACAAGGAAAGAGGCAGCCCATAATCTCAAAAAAAAAAAACAACTGTGAGATTATATAGATTTTGTCACATCTGCTGCCAAAGTTCATAATATGTTAGAACTTGTTTAACTTTAGTTTGCTTTATATGCAATGCATTCAGGTTGTTTTTGTCTGCTTGATATTAGCACTGACCTGAGAATTAATTTAGAGTGATGGCTCCTGCTGGAGTTAATAAGAAAATTTAGATTTTATGTTTGAAAAGGTTTTATCGTGACTCAAACTTGGCATACAGCATGACCATATGATTGACTTTCAAAAGAATTCTTTTTCAAAGAGCTCTGCTCTGTTCATTCATCTGAGGCAACAAATTGCATATCAATCAAAAATGGTGAAAAATAAGTATATCGCTAACTTACCAGTCATAGTAAAATTCGGCATAATAAAAGACTGTACAGCAAAATAAAAGACTGTAAGGCTAAGAATTAGGTAAACTACCTATGGGAGCACATTGCTTAATGGAACTGGCAACAATTATGTGAAAATTTTTTTTTACATTTTGTTACGAAAAGGGGAATCAGAAACTGGTTTAGAAAAAGGTTTGAAATATGCCTGCTAATCTTATTTTTAGCTACGTGTTTGGTGTTCCTAGTTAGGCTACGTGAAAGACTTCAACTTCCGAGTCCCAGGGGTGGGACTACAGCGGAAGGAAGTACCTTCTCTGACTTGTTTTTTGAACTAATATTTTAACTTTGTTGAATTAGGCATCTTGGCTCGTAACACCCAAGAAGATAATGCTGACATGACCAGACTTGATTTCAGTCTTATAAGGTGAGTCTTATAAGTCTCATAATTCAGTTTTATAATTCGAAGTTGAATTTTTTAAAACAGGAACAAAGGTGAAGACTGTTGCCCATTTTGATCAAGGGGAACACTCTGTAAAGTATACGATTGTCTAACCACCAACCTGCACACCTGAAACCAATATAAAATAAAATTTTTAAAAAAGAGATTACCATTAGGTTTAATTTTGATTGTTGACTACAAACATTTGAGTACCTTCTGTACGACGTTGTACATGTGTTAGCATTTTGGTTTTGCCAAGTATGTTACCAAAATGCATACTTAAACTAAAAACAACCTTCGCTTTTTTAAGAAGTCATGATCTAAAGGTTCATATATACAAGCACCTTGGTTATTTGCATAAAGTTATTCACTGTTTCACATAGAACAGCTTTATTTGGATACAATTCACATACCATACAATTCCCCGATTTAAAGTATACAACTCAGTAGTTTTTAGTATATTCAGAGTTGTGCAGCCATCCCTATGGTTAATGTTAGAACATATTTATCACCTCCCTCACCCCAAAAAATACTCATTTGAATTTATACTTCATTTCCCCAACACCCTGTAGCCCTGGGCAACCACTGGAATATTTCTGTCTGTATGTTGACCCATACCAAACACATCATGTCAGTGGAATCCGACAACATGTGGTCCTTTAGGACTAGCTTCTTAGCATGTTTTCACATTACAACATCAGTAACAAGAATGGGTTACTCCAGGTTTTGAGGTGGTATTTCTTTTTTAATTTTTTGTTTTTGTTTTGAGAAGCAACAAGCATTTATTTGCAATAAAAAAGGATTAGCTGTTGAGAAAACACTGATTCAGGCAGAAACCTGAAAACTGTTTTGACTAGGAGACAAAGGTAAAGCGTATTTACAAGAAAGAGAAAAGGAACAATTACATCAATAGAAGGAGCCTATTTCTGTTGGTGCAGACAAGCTGACATAGTGACACTAATTCTAAATGATGTTTCTAATTTTCAGTCCCGAAGCCACCAGTCTAGGAGTCATAGTATCTGCTGCCCTGTTTTCTTTCCAAACAGTTCTTGGGGACACAATGTTGCTTAAATACTGTTTATCAGGTTAAGCAAGTTCTCTTCTTAATTTATTGTTTTTTTAATATCTTACACTAATTATTTTCAAAATTTTTTAAAATTTATTTTCAGAGAGAAGGGAAGGGAGGGAGGAAGAGACACATCGTTATGTGAGGGATAAATCCTCTTGTGTGCTTTCAACTGGGGACCTGGCCCACGGACCCAGGCGTGAGCCGAACCGGCGATCTTTCGGTTCCCAGGCCAGCCACACCAGCCAGGGATATTGAGTGATTTTTATCATGAATGAATGTTCAGTTTTGACAGATGCCTTTTGTGCATCGACTTAAATCATCAGTGGATTTTATCCTTTATGTGATTAACACGGTCTGATACATTAGCTGGTTGTGTGATGTTAAGCCAACCATACATTCCTGGGATAAACCATGCTTGGCTATGGTTTGTACCTCTTTTTATATTTTGCTGGATTCCGTTTGCTAGTATTTTGTGGAGGATTTTTGAGTCAGTATTTGTGAGAAACACCGGTCTGTCCCTTCCTTGTGACGTTTTGCCTGGTGCTGGTGTTGGGGTAGCAGTCACTGGGAAGGGCTCCCCTTCTCTCTTCTTCATTGGTTTTCCCAGCTGAGCTGATTTCACCGGGGAGCCTGCGGTCCTCAGAGTGGAATTCTGCCTCACTGGTTGTTCATTTTAGGTTAGTTCTGTATTTTAAGTTGCTCTTTTGGCCTTCCATTTTTTTTTTATTTCAGTTTAATACAATATATTAGTTTTAGGTGTCCACCCCAGTGATTAGACATTGTGTAATTCACTGAGTGATCGTTCCGATGAATCTCGTACCCATCTGACACCATACATACTTGTAGAACATTATTGACTATATATATTTCCTATGCTGTACTTTTACATCCCATGGCTGCTTTGTAACTGCCCATTTGTACTTCTTAATCTTTTCACCTTTTGTTATCTTCGCCTATGTATGACCTCTGAAGACAAAACAAATACTATGCTTAGAATGATCCATCACTTTTCATCATTACACATCATCCACTGGAAATAGAATCTGAAATTGAATGGTTACATTCCAAAATGAGGACACTCAGTAGCCTTGTATTTATGTTAATTTTTTTGTTAAAATTTTAAAACCTTTTTTTGTGGCTCGATAGTAACGGGCAGCTGGGTTTACCCACACAACAACAATGTGTATTGAAACCTGTCCCCTTAGGCCACTTCTGTTTATGTGTGTTCTGCAACGTGTGATGTGGTGACTTTTCACTGTAACTTTTTAGAATCTCAACTGTCAGGCTCACCGTTTACATTTTAGATCTTAGTGGGGTTTGGTCATGTATTAATAGCGACTTTTCCTGTGTAGCTGCAAACCATGTAAGATGACTTTTAATGACAGGCACCTTCTTGTTTTAGAGTTGTTGTTTGTAACCTGTATCCCTTTGTGAAGACAGTGGCTTCTCCAGATGTAACCGTTGAAGAGGCTGTCGAACAAATTGATATTGGTACGTTGAAAACACCGTTTTTTGAAGACCGACAGAGGGGAGGGTTAGTGAAATTTTAAATGAGATTTTGCTTTGAAATCCACTGTGGAGGGAGTAGGAAGTAGTTACTGCTCTCAGATTGTACTCTGGGATGACTATAATTCAGCTATATTTGCTCAGCTGTTTCTTGGTGTAGGGATTCTTCTGGGTTGTTTTTTCTCCTTACTGTTTAAAGTCAAGAATTACAGTAGAAGTCTGTGTACAATGACAGTGTTTGAAAGAGGTTAAACCGATAGGAAAATACAAATTACCTTTTGGTTTTCAAAGGCGGAGTAACCCTGCTGAGAGCAGCAGCCAAAAACCACGCTCGAGTGACCGTGGTGTGTGAGCCGCAGGACTACGCCGCCGTGTCCACGGAGATGCAGAGCTCCAGCAGTAAAGACACCTCCTTGGAGACCAGGCGCCAGCTGGCCTTGAAGGTCGGGTGCAGTTTCATCCAGTGCAGTGTTTGCAAAGCCACCCCATGCTCCGTTCTCACCAGGTGGTCGCGTCCACCGAGGAGGCTCTGCTCAGAGCTGTGATCCTTCTGTTGTAAATGAAGAGCCCAAGTGCTAGAGAGGGGTTCCCTTAAAAAGATGGAAAGGGGATTGGGACATTGGGATGGGAACACATCGCCACGCTGCTTCGTGTTCTTTGGTGTCTTTCCCGCATAGTTTCCCGCACAGGCATGTGTGCTGAATCGGGGGTTGGGAGGGGGCGGTGCACGTAGTTGGCTATCTGCAGAACAAAACCGTTTCGTTCCCACTTTGGGAAGCGCTGCCCGTATTTCACACAACTTCCACTTTTCGCAGGCTTTTACTCACACAGCACAGTACGATGAAGCCATCTCAGATTACTTCCGGAAACAGTACGGTAAAGGAATCTCCCAGATGCCCTTGAGGTACGGAATGAACCCTCACCAAACTCCAGCCCAGTTATACACACTGCAGCCCAAGCTCCCCATCACAGGTAGAGGCCGGCTGTTCCGTGGCACAGCGCGCTGTGTGCGGGTGTGCGTGTGTCTTCCTCTGTGTTGTTATGTGGCTCGCGTTTAGAAGATAAATTACATGTTATCTCTTAGGTAGCCACCTGAAGTGTGAGATGTCAAGTGGACTTGTGAGCAAAAAATACTGAGGTTGTCTGGGCTTCCGGAGAGAGGGCGAATGGGGGATAGAGGATGGGATGTGTTTGTCACGTAGGTAATTTTCAAGACACAGGGCGGGGTGGTATGGCCTGGATCTCATAGAAGAGGTTCAGGACCAAGCTTTGGGGTAGCAGTGGAGGACCCAGCAGAGGAAAACCGGGTTGGAAAAGGTGTAGTTTCAAATGGTTGGACTGCTGCTGAGAAAAGAAAAGTGACTGTTTGATTTGGGAGTTTTGAGAGAAGCAGTTTCCTTGGAATGGTGGATCTGGAAGGCCAGTTGTTTGACGTGGGCTGAAAGAGGAATGTGAGGTTAACAGTGATTGAGATGGTCCTTTGAACAGAGAACTTAGTCAGGGCCTGCGTGGATTTGTTAGCATTACAAAAGGATTGTTCATATTTTGTTCTGTTTTGTTAAGATGAGCTGTTGGAGCTTGCCCTGCTCTCTGGTAGAAGGGAGAGTGGGTGCAGGCTGCAGAGGAGAAAACTGTGGGTGCGTGGGGTGAGCAGGCCTCTGAGGCCTGGTGTGGGGGGAGGGTTGGTGCTGGGCGAGAGCAAGGGCAGCTCCCTTCATGGCCTGCCAAGGCAAGCCCAGAGCGCCCCAGGTGGTGCGTGGTGGGGGGAGGGCACACACTCCAGGCCACTGCTTACCGGCCGGCTGAGGTGGAGGATTGTGCTGCGGGGCTAGAGGTTTGAGGAGAGCTTGACATACTCTTTCGTTTATTCTTCACATTTAGTGGATTAACTACTATTATTTCTCTACCTCAAAATGATTTTCTTTTTACATCCCAGCTGGTGTGGCCCAGTGGGTGGAGCGCCCACCTGCAAACTGAAAGGTCAGGGCACACGCCTGGGCTGCGGGCCAGGTCCCCAGTTGGGAGTGTTTAAGAGGCAACCCATCAATGTTTGTCTCGCAAGTCATGTTTCTCTCCCTCCCTTCCTCTCTCCAAAAATAAATAAAATTTTTAAAAAATATAAGATAAAAAACAAATTTTCTTTTTTTTTTAAGATTTTATTTATCCATTTTTAGAGAGGGAAGGGAGGGAGATAGAGAGACAGAGAGAGAAACATGAATGTGTGGTTGCTGGGGGTTATGGCCTGCAACCCAGGCATGTACCCTGGCTGGGAATCGAACCTGCAACAAATTTTCTTTTCTAACACTACCCAGCTCCTCCATGTTCACCCTAAAAGTCTCCCGGTAGGCAATAATCTAACCGACCTCTCTTTGCTTTCTTTATCCTTTTTATTCTTCACAACAGTCATCTTTTTAAAACCTAAATCACCCAGAATGCTTCTCTCTGGTCTTCATAGTCCCGGTTTTTGACATTCAGATCTCACCTTAAAGGTCACCGCCTCAGAGAAGCCTTCCCTTACTGCCCAGGCCAAAGTTGCACATTTGTATTGGCTTCTCCCTTTAGGTCGTCCGCTCCCGAGAACAGAAACCTCGTCTGTGTTTGTTCATTTCTGTGTCCATGTTCCCCAAGAATTTATAGAATGGATAAGTAGAAACTTGACATTTTGCATGAATTTTACTTCTAGAATTTATTTTTTTTTACATGCCTTGATAGGTGAGAGAGGAAGGTGAGGTTCAGGTGTGCGCTGGAGAGAGAGCACGAGCGCCCTGAGGAGAAGGGGGTGTGGAAAGGCGCCCTGGAATTTCTAAAAACAGACTTACCAGCTGTTGGGTCTCTGATATCTCATCCTTGTACTCATAGGTTCCCCATTTAGATTCTGTGGCAAAAAAAAATACTAATACTTCATGTACTTTTAGTCCCCAGATTTTTCACTTTCTAAAGCTTTTTAATTTGTACTTGGTTGAGGGAACTGTTTCTATTTCGAAGTACTATTTTTTCCAGCAGTTTTAGATTCACAGAAAAATACCAGAAAGTAGATTTCCCAGACCCCAGACTTCTCCCCAGTTTTCCCCTGATAACTTCTTGCATTTATATGGTGCATTTGTTAAATTTCGTGAAGCAGTATTGATTCATTATTATTAACTGAGGTCCACAGTGTGCATTAGGGTTTACTCTTTATTCTGTATTCTATGGGTTTTAGCAAATGCATAATGTCATGTAGTCACCTCAGTAATATCACCACCTAAAAATGCCCTGCATTCCATTGATCTAACCCCTGCAACTGCTGATCTTTCTACTTTCTCCATAGTTTGTTGTTTCCAGAATGTTACAGGGTTGGAAACGACCACTTCACACTGACTTCTTTCACTTACAGTATGCATTTAAGGTTTCCCCATGTCTTTTGGTGGCATGAGAGCTCATTTCTTATCACTTAACACATTGTTTGCAGGTAGTTTTTATCGCGCTCTACTAAAACATAGACGTAAAATGTATAAATACGTTTCCCGCATACAATGTGTTAATACTGTTCTGTTGAATATGGACGTGCTGTAGTCGGGATCTCTGTTGACCTACTGAAGGATGTAAAAACTGAGAGAACAATATTTGGCAGTTATGAATATAAGCTGCTAAAAACATTCCAGCATAGGTTTTTGTGTGCACGTGTTTTCAACTCATTGGTCTAAATGCCTAACATTTCTTCTTCTTGTTTACTTTTTATTGCCTATTTGTTTCTCCTCTGCTTCTCCCATGGGCTCCATGAAGACAGCGATTTGCCGGGGGGAGGGAGGGGAGGCACCTATTTTTTTTTTATTCATAGATAATATCCCAAGTACCTAGAACTATGCCTCACATTTCAGCAGGTATTCAGTAAATATTTGCCAGTTTTACATTTAAACATATCTAGTATGTAAGATAACACAAAGGAAATACAGTTATTTATAAGTTTGTTTTTAGTTAATGGCCCACTATTATTTTTATATGTGCTAAACTTAACAAATGTGTACTCACTAGAGGTATTAACTTCTAAAAGATCCTACCATTGTTAGAAAAATAGGCAATGCAGAGCTCTGAACCGTAGTCTCTTTAACTGCATTCCACCTTTATGAAGAACCTACTGCATCCAGTGTAAAAGAAGAAAAATTCAGTGCATTTTTTCCCTCCTCTCCTACTCTCAGCTCTTGGCACTTTAGTGCGTAATATTATTTCGTAAATCAACAAAGTTTGCAACTTAAATTTCATACAATCTCTATTTGCCACCATTGGTTATAGTCTTCGCTCCATCTCGAAATGGACCCCTGATCATTGGTGGTCCTGTCGTTCTTCCTCCCTTCCCGGTTGAGCGCTCTTGCCTCCTCTCCAGAGCGGCTGCATTTGGCCCAGCAGCAGAGCGCGTGCGCCTTTTAACTTTTCTCAGTTCCATGTGTTGGCGTCGATCTCTTTGCCTCTTCACTGAAAACGTATTTGTGCAGGTTCGATGCCTGTTTTAAGAGATGTACATATATCCGACCTTATTGACCTGACTTGGTAATGTTTGTGTATTTTTTTTATACGTAGTTCTGAATGGAGCCCCTGGGTTTATTAACTTGTGTGATGCTTTGAATGCCTGGCAGCTGGTGAAGGAACTCAAAGAAGCCTTAGGCATTCCAGCTGCTGCCTCCTTCAAGCACGTCAGCCCAGCAGGTAAGTGTTGTCCCTGGACTGCTCTGGGATTATTCCAAATGCACTTCCTTTTAATTTTAAAAAGAATTTCTGAGTTCTGCAAATAGAGACATTCTGTGAAGTCTGAGAGTGCTGTTTCTCAGGTCTGTTAACACTTTCAATATAGTAACATCAAATGTGATAATAAAATAATACATAGGTGTTATTTACATATGCATCATTGTGTAACATTGTGAGATAAAAAGATTAGGAAATAGTTTTTTTGTAGTGGAAAGATGAAGTTTTAGAAAATAAAAAAGTAGAATAGCTCAATGCAGTGTGACTGAATAGTTTCCCACATGTTTGAGAGTGGAACTGATAGACCTAAAGAAGTTGTTCTCAGGACACTTTATCTGTACCTTTTTATAGCCATTGTATGAGGGTTTTCTTTAAATTTTGGTTTTGGGGTTTTTTTTGGAAGGGGGTTATATTTAAGTCAACTGCACAACTTATTTATATATATCACCAGGTCTGTTGAAGAGTCCAACACATTAGTTCTCAAATATTTATTCAATATTAAAACAGTATGAGCAGAGAAGAAGTAAGTAAGCATCGTGTAGTAAGAAGCAGGATGCAGAGTCTGGAATGAAGTAAACTATCTTCATTCACATGCCTGGTGCTGGCCAAGTTCAGACATGTGGCTTTGTTTTCAGAGGCCGGGGGGGGGGGGGGGGCGGTTCTCTCCCTCACACCCTCCCCTGCAACTGTGATTTTGATGTTCAGTTATCTGGCCAGATTTTTGTTTAATTTGGCACAGGCACTAGAAATTCTGTTGCACAGACAATGTTAAGAAAAACACTGCCTTAATTCAGGAGTTGACAAGAAGTAACTTGAGGTTTTGGAGTTATTTTGTGGCCGTGTCTGTCAGGTGCTGCTGTTGGAATTCCACTCAGTGAAGACGAGGCCAAAGTCTGCATGGTCTACGACGTGTACGAGACCCTCACACCCGTATCGACTGCGTACGCTCGAGCAAGAGGTCAGAAGAATAATGGGGTTTTTTTAATAGATGAGGCAATATTTTACCCTAAGTAGAATAAAATAGTAATAACTTTATTCATTATAAGATTTCAAATTATCTTTAATGTGTATTTTTGTTAAAACTTTAACATTTTATTTATTTTAGACGGGGGGGGGGAAGAGGGAGAGAGAAACATCAGTGCGTAGTTGCCTCTTGTGCACCCCTCCACCAGGGACCTGTCCCGCAACCCAGGCATGTGCCCTGACTGGGAATCAAACTGGCGATCCTTTGGTTCACAGGCCAGTGTTTAATCCACTGAGCCACACCAGCCAGGGCCTGTTTTTCTATTGATACTTTTGAATGATTGTATGAATACCTTGGAATAAGTTTGTTTATAAAAATGTGTTGGTATTTTAATGTAATAAATGGAAGCATAGTTGGCATCTGGTACATGTAACTTCAGATTAGGCTGTGAAATGCACTTGAATTGCTTAATATATGACTAAAATCGTATGGTCATTCTGGCTATACTGAATTTTCTTAGAATTATATTCTCACAAATACCTAATTTGTGAGTTTAATAACCTGTGAATGTTGTTACAACATTTACGGAAGATTATTGTGAAACCTGATGTTATGGGTCACCTTCTGTAATGGCTTAGCGAACTGTGGCTCACAGGCAGGATCCAGCCCGCCACCTGTGTTTTACAAATGGTTCGACTGGAACAGGTTCACGTCCTTTGTCCATGTGGTATCAGTGGCTGGTTCAGAACCACAACTAGAGTTCAGTGGTCGCACCAGAGACTGCGTGGCCACAAAGCTTAAAAGTAGGTACTTCAGACCAGTCACAGACAAAGTTTGCTGAGTGCTGCTCTAGAAGGTAAAGTTAAAGGATGCTTTCTCCCTGAGCATTTCAATTAAATGACTGATTAATCTGCTATTTACATCTTGTGTAAACATTCACAGATTTAGAGAAATGGATTATGATCATATTGGGGTTTTTAAACACCATCTTTTTCTAATTTATGATAAATACCTCTTTAATTTTTATTCTCAGGAGCCGACAGGATGTCTTCATTTGGTGACTTTATTGCATTGTCTGACATATGTGATGTCCCCACTGCCAAAATTATCTCCAGAGAGGTTAGTGGGTATTTATGCATCTTGACCCACGTATAACTGAGTAAAGCTTTACCTGTTCAGTGTTTACTGAAACTATAGCCTATAATATTTATACTTATACCATGTATATTAGTTACTTTACTGTACAAAGGGAAAATTGATTAACCACTCTGAAAAACTAACCTCCATCAGCTGAGTATCAAACAAGCATTCCAGAAAAGCGAGGGTGGTGCTGGGAGCAGGGAGACAGGCGGAGGAAAAAGACAGCTCAGACAGCTAAGAGAGGAAAAAACGAGTAGAAGGGAAGCCTGGAGGGGCGTGTGGCTTGACAGTATTAGTTGCTTTAGGGAATCCTCTCATGACCCTTGTCATCTGCAACCAGAACATGCGCTTCCTAGTGCAAAACACCACTCCATGACCAGAATGGCAAGAAACTGTTTTTCTTCCTCAGTATTAGAGCAAATCATTTGTATATTAGTTAAAACTGAAATGAACAACAAAAACTTGGGACAGCACATGAGATGAGTCCAGCTGTAGAAAGTCGTATCCTGCCCTGGCTGGATCAAGTGTGGGCTGTGAACCATAGGGTCGTCAGCCCGATTCCCAGTCCAGGGCACAGCCTGGGTTGCAGGTCAGGTCCCCAGTAGGTGGTGTGTGAGAGACAACCACACATAGATGTTTCTCTCCCTCTCTTTTACCCTCCCTCCCCCCTCTCTCTAAAAATAAATAAATAAAATCTGTAAAAAAAAAAAGTTGTATTCCAACATAGGCTTGTATTTCCCAAGTGTGATATAGTAAGGGCTCGCCTAACGGCATAGGTAGGTTCTGTGGCGTTAAGCAAAACAAGCAAAACTGTGTATAAAGACACCAATGAATTGATAGAAACAAGAGTTTAAGTTCTTCTGGCATCTTATCAACAAAACGACGTTATCTGAGGACCTGCTATGTTGGCATTATGTGTTTGAGGTAGAAACCAGTGACTGTGGCTGCATTATTTGAGATAAATAATTATCTCTAGATTTTTTAAGAGGTGTTCTCTAATTTCTTAAAACAGAAAATATTCACTTACAGGTATCTGATGGAATTGTTGCACCAGGATATGAAGAAGAAGCTTTGAAAATACTTTCTAAAAAGAAAAATGGGAACTACTGTGTTCTCCAGGTTAGTGACTCCATGTCTGAAACAGTAATTCGATCTCTCATTGTGTGTCTTTTTCCCCACATGTAACCTTTCCTTTACACTGACACTGTTTACTGCAGCTTCTTTGTCCTTAATCCTGCAGTTTGTTATTTTTTTATTGTTGATTTTGGGTTTAAGAAGAGGGTACCTTACTCTTCATAAAGAATCTTTAAGATTTTAAAAATAATTAGTATATTTACATGGTTTTCTATTCAAAAGGTATTAGGGGCCATTTGAAGCAAAGTCTTGTCATCCTTACCTTCTGCCACAGTTGCCTTTTTTAGAAGTACCTAATATTTAATATTTTTTGCTTATCTTCCCTGAAGTACATGTTTAGCAAATATGTGCATTTTTTCTCCTTTCCTTTTTTCCCTTGCTGACACAAACACGCAATGCTCCACCATCTTGGACCCCTGTCCCATGTCTGAGTCTTGTCTGCACAGCTGCCAGTCTTTAGCTGCCGCAGGACCCCTGCAGCGAGTGACCCAGGGAACGAGCCGTGGCTGTGAAATGATGACGGGTTGTAATTTGCACGGTCTTAGAAATTGTATAAGGCACTTTATGTTTTAATGGGAATGTGTAAAGTTCGCCTATCTTTTGATACCATTGCCAGCCTTATGTTCTTAAACTTGTTCATCTTAGCAGTAAGAGAGGGGAAAATGGCATCTCATTGTAATTTTATTTTTTTTTTCATTATAATAGGGTGAACATCTTTTCACATTTAAGAGTATTTTTTTACTTTACGAACTGTCCATACTCTGCTTATTTTTCTAATAGGTTGTTGAGATTATTTTTCTTAATAATTTTTGCAAGGTTTTAGGCATAGAGAAACTAGCCTATGGTCTAGGATTTTACAGTGATAAAGCAAAGAGTTAACTGAGTTGAAAGTAAAAATTCACAATGCTGTTTTTCAGAAAGTACTGATGTCAGGAAATCTGTAGAATCCCAGCCCCCTATAACGGAAGTTATTGAATACTTATCCTTCGTTGTAAGATACCAGTAATTGTATGGCTCACTGTAGGTTCCATGTCAGCCTTTGTGAGGAAAGAAGAAAAAAATACCACTTTAAATAAACATACTTTTTTTTCTAAGCTACTTGACAAGTCATTCAGTTAGCTGCCACTGTGTTTTTCAGTTTCGTAATCATGTCTTCTGATGTTAAATGTATTAAGCACATGTGGCCACCAGCAGTTACAGGCAGCAGCACAGGGCATTTTCCAAACCCTGAGCTCCTCTTCATGACCTCCTCAGCACCTGACGGTTTCACATTCAGAAGTGTAAAAACTCGACTGGAGCTTCCTTGGTGCTTAGAGAGTTTGGCTCAGTTTGCCTGTGGACACACAGTGACAGCCATGGAACCACTTGATTCCTCCTGGCTAATGGCAAGTTTCTTTTGACATCAGCTAACAGGAAGGCACATCCCAGGATTAGAAACTGTGTCATACAAGGGAAAAAGGAAAATGTCAGAATTCAGGCAAATGCAATATAAGCAGAATTAACATGAGGATCTGCTTGTAAGTTATAGACATTAGTGCTTTTAAGTCAAAGATCATCCAAAGGATAAATGAAGAAATGCTGTCAGATTTAGAAAAGTATCTAGGGATAAACTGGTCTTAACACAGATTATTTCCGTGTCTTACTATCTTTTCAGTTCAACATTTAGGAGAGAAAGATAGCAACAAATGACACACTCCCTTTCAAGTAGCAAAGACAACAAAACCAGTCGTGTTTTCCCCCTTTTAACTTCTTCTCAACTTGTAGTTCAAGCTAGATATTTTATAGATTTTCAGAAAGGGGGGGAAATTAGAATTTAATTTTTGAGCCACTATCCATGTATTAGAAAATTTTGTTCTATCTGCTTGATCTTTCAGAAGGATTATATAGATAGTACTTTTAGTTAATGCAACCAAAAATGCACTCACGGGAATCATTGGTTTTAATATGTTAATATAAAAATTGTGAAACCCAGAATACCCTATAGAGTTATAAAACTGAAATTTTTTGGCTCAAAATATTGGTGCCTGGCCTCTCTTTCATACCCATACTGAATTGATCTTGTATATGCTTAAATTGGGAAAAAATGTCCTTATACCCTTGCTTACAAAGAAATCCTTTGTGTATAAATTAAATGAAAATTTTTGAGGGATGTAGGTATATTACTTTTAACTCTCTGTACCTGTACTGCAGATGGACCAGTCTTACCGTCCAGATGAAAATGAAGTTCGAACTCTCTTTGGTCTCCGTTTAAGCCAGAAGAGAAATAACGGTGTTGTCGACAAGTCATTATTTAGCAACGTTGTTACCAAGAGCAAAGATGTAAGTCTGGAAATATCTGAACTGAATGTTAGTAATTCTGTAGGTGTGTTTTTAATATTTATAAGGTTGTGCACTTATTAAGGCCTATATTTAAAACTGGATGATATGCAAGTGGCTACTGTATCTTTGAGTCATTAAGTAAGCTTGAGAACTTAAAAAGTGAATATGTATAGACATAGATTTATCTTCATTTATTCATAAATAGGATCATGAAACTCTGTCCTGTTACTTGCCTTTTTTCACACACTAAGCTACAAATGTGTCTATCAATAGACGTGTATCTGCATCTTCATCTGATAGGCCACACAGCAACTCATGTATCGATGTACTGTGGTGGATAATTTGGTGCTTTTATTTTTAGCGCTGTGATCAGTGTTATTTTGAGACAAGATTTTGCTCTTGTGTTCTCTGTCATCTTTTAGAAAGGATATATTCCTAGGATAATAATGGTGGGGGTTTTTGTAATTATGTGTTGTATCATTTAATATGATAGCACTCCATGGAGCAGAGAGGGCACTACTGTCATCTCTACTGTAGAGGTCACAAAACTGTGACATGGTGGACAGTCCCGGTTATGCAATATGGAAATGGATGAGTTGGTAAACGTTTTCTGAAATCTCTTAATTGGGCCTCCAGTTTTGGAGGATATTTTTGCTGAGTCTGATGTTGGCTATGCTTTTTTTCACTGCTTCAGATTTGTCACTCCATTGTTCTCTGGTCTTGTCTGCCCCTGTCCTGGTATTTTTGATCGACTGTGGTCATTGCTTGTGATAAAACTATAGAGATATTTTGAGATTCTGGATGGCATTTTTTTTCTGCAGAGAGTTGGTTTAAGCTTTTGGCAGGCACATCACATGGAGGCCGATCACCTTTGCTCAGGCAGGAATCGAGCTGATTTAAATCTGGGCTTCAGCCTTCGTGAGGTCTGGTCCGTTACGGTTCACCCCAGTTCTGCCGGAAGCCACAAGGGTCCTCGAGTATCACTCTACCTCAGTGCACACCGAAACATTTTTGCCTTTTGTAAGACTCCAGAGCTGTGCTCAACTTACTCACCTTGGAGTCTGTTGCCTGCATCTTGGAGAATGCTTTGAGGGGAGAAGCACAGGTGGTCACACTCATTGCTCCCTCTCTGAGATCATGCCTTTCAGCACTTGCTCGTTTACTAGCTCTGTGTCCAGCTTTTCTCTTTGTTCCTAGAAGAGGGTTGTTCTATCATCCGGTCATTCACTGTAACAGAAATGAGTGGCTACAATCTATTCCCCGATGTGATTTCGAGGCTTTAAGTAGAATTGCTAAAAATGAGCTTTAAAATAGGTATTGTGATAGTTCTGTTAGTAAGCATCTAGTGATTCATACATCATCTTTATTGATTTATTGGGCATCCTCCCATTTTTTACTTTGAAAATTTTTGGTGCCCTGAAGTAGAGGAACATGTAGGCATTATACACAGAAATATCTTCCAGACCTTTGAATGTATCCCTTGGCCAGGGCTGTGAGGTACTGGGACTTCCACATGGAAACAGTATTCTGCAGCAGGGTAACTTCAAGCAGCTTACAGGCAAGAGAGGCTCTTTTATGACTTTATTAACTGGTTTGGTTAATGTATCTTTAGAAATACAGGAAGGGTATCGACGTCGATTCCCTGGTACCCCTGCTGCCTAACTACTGAGACACTGACTTTGTAAAGTTTTCATTGTAGGTTTATAGGGATTGGACTGATTAATAATTTAGCAGTTTTTGTTAGGTTTTGTGCCTCTGGTTATGGTAGCTTGGATTTTTTGTTTTGTTTGTTTTTTTGAACAAAGATTGAGGGTATAATTTTAATTGCTTTTTTATCTAAATTCTTCTCTACTTGTTTCATACCTATTTTTAATAGAAATTTGCGAGCTTAAGGGTAAGAATGATGTGTTATCCTCCTTTATATTTCCCTCCCTTCTTTTAAAGTAGGTTTTTGTTAACATTGCAGCCTTGAAATCATCAGATTGAACTGTTAGGTCTGGAACAGTCTCAGTCCTGAGAGAGTGGGAGAGGCGTCAGGAGCAGGAACTAAGCATTAACGAACTTGCCTGAATTATTTCCTCTTCCACTGTTGTAGTATTGCCTGAATTCGCCTTGACTGTTCGTGCCGTGCACAGAAGGCCCTCAGTCTCACCGCCTTCCGCCCTCCACACGTCTCGTGTTCCTTGTGCTGACTCACAGTGGCAGGTTGGAGAAGGGAGACGTCTAGGAGCCTGGCCCTGATTGTTAGTCTTTCTGAGAAACAAAGGAATGAATGTATAGTTGGTGACTCAGGCATGTAATGTGTTGCTAACGTATTACATTAGTAGCACCTTAGAATGATAAATTCTTAAGAAATCTTAACAGTATTTTTTAAATTAAGCTTATAATTTTGAGAGTAAAAAATAACATTGCAGGTTCTCATGCAGTTTTAGGAGTGCCCATATTCCTTTTACCCCAGACCCCCTAACAGGCAGGTCCTGCACAGCTGCGACACTGTGTCACAGCTGTGCTGCGGGCTCAGGTGTGGTCAGGACCCCGCGTTCCCACCAGCACAAGGGTCCCCTTTGTTGCCCTTTGTAGCGTACTCATCCCTTCCTGCCCCCACCCCTCCTTAATCTTGGGCTACTGCTAAACTGTTCTCCTTCACTGTAATTATTGTTCACAGTACATTCACGAGCAGGTTTTTGTGTGAGCATAAGGTTTTATTTATGTTGTGAACACCCTGGAGTATAAGTGCTAGGTGCTGGGTGGTGTCACAGTTGCACATTTAGTTTTCTAAGAAACTGCCAAACTGTTTTCCCGGGAATATATACCATTTTACACCTGCAGTGTATGAGTTGTCCAGCTTCTCTGCATTCTTACCATTTTTTAAAAATAGGTGTGTGACAATGTCTGTGTTTTTTTTTAAATTCTCACCCAAGGATATGTTTGGTTTTGGAGAGAGAGGTAGGGGTGGGGGGTGGGGGGGGGGGCGGAACAAAGAGAGTGAGAGGGAGGGAAATGGAAAGAAAGATCAATATGAGAGAAATATCGATTCTTTGCCTCCTGTGCACTCCTCAACCAGGGATCAAACGGCAACCCAGGGTATGTGCCCTGACCAGGAATCGAACTGGTGACCTTTTGGTATGTGGAGCAATGCTCCACCCACCTGAGCCACCTGGCCAAGGCAGAATGTCTCATTGTATTTTTTAAAAGATTTTATTTATTTATTTGCTTTTTTAGAGAGGGGGAAGGAGCAATAAAGAGTGGGAGAGAAACATCAATGTGTGGTTGCCTGTTGCAGGCTCCCAACTGGGGACCTGGCCCACAATCCAGGCATGTGCCCTGACTGGGAATCGAACCTGCAACCCTCTGATTCTCAGGCCGACACTCAACCACTGAACCACACCAGCCAGGGCAGAATGTCTCATTTTAAATACTATTTCCTAATAACTAATAATGGACATTTTCCGTGTGTTTATTTGCCATCTGTATATCGTTTTTGGTGAAATATCTCTTCATGTCTTTTGTCAACATTTTCTAATTAGATTTTTTTGTGGGTAAGTTTCAAGATGTCTTTATATATTTTAGATACTAGTTTTTGTTGGTATGTGGTTTGCAACTATTTTCTTCTAGTCTATGGCTTGTCTTTTTATCCTGTCAGTGCAGGGTGTTTGGCAGAGAAGGCTTTAACTTTGTTGAAGTCTGAGCCACCGGTTCCTCAGTCAGCTGGTTTGGCCATTAGCTGCTGCCCTTGTCCCGTGTCAGACAGCAGAGCTCACAGATCTCCATCCTTTTTGCTTATTTCCTCCTCGTATTGAAGAGAGTGACTTGGGGGCTATAACATTTGTTGTTTTATGTTGGAACTGGAAGTTCACAGTGCATTTTTGAATAGTTTCTGCTTAGAATATTCTAGAGAAACCAGAAAGTGATCCTAATTTGACTTCCCATGAATAGGTTTGGCTGTGTGTGGGCATCAAGTTGTTGGCAATCTCTATGAAAACTATCCTCCACATTCTCTATAAGTACCATAAGAACCATAAGTATTATTACGTCTCCAGGTGTTTGTCACTGTGGTACTAGTCTACCAGGTACTGTGGTAGAAACGGTATTATTTAGTGGTGTTGGGGTGGATGTAGTATTTCTTATCTTGTGTGACATGTAGACAGACAGGCTTCAGCCACAGTTGTCGCAGAGGCGTCAGTCTGGGTCTGGGATGCGGGAGGCGCTGTGCTCGATTCCACAACAGATAATTCAGTGCTGGTCTTTGCAGTACCACACGCTAGTGCTCAGCGCGAGCAGCTAATTCCACTCTGTCGTGTGAGAGAGAGAACTGCATCATAAGTCTACTGCCATATCTGCCGCATAAGATGCTGGAAGTTAAATGAAGTTTAAAAAGCCGGGTGCTGTTTCCCATTCTGTGTTTTCTCAGTTGCCGGAGCCCGCGCTCAGAGACCTCATCGTGGCCACCGTCGCCGTGAAGTACACGCAGTCAAACTCCGTGTGCTACGCCAAGAATGGCCAGGTGACTGAGCTGTGCAGCTCACCCGAGGGGCTGCCATTTCATAAATTCAGAAATCCATCTGCACTTGAAGGGGAACATTTGCCAGTTTTTCCTCTCTGGGGTTTGTCAGTATTACCTGGGTATATGCTGGTGGACTGTTCAAACGAATGATGATTACAGAGTGTCTTTGGAACTAAGTATTAAAATTAGTCATACTGCTTCTTGCCTGGAATGGGCTGGCACACTCTGGGTTAGTGGGACTGGAACAGCTGCTACCAGGCGGGTTTATTCCCCGCCCCCCCCCCACCCCAACCACTGGTAGAAGAGGGAATGAAGAATGCTGATGCCACCCACCGGCCCATGTTTTACAGCTCAGAGGGTATCTTTACATGTATCTTCTGGTTATTTTGCCAAGAACTCATAGACTAGGGGTTAACATGACATTTTAAAATCAGGTTTACTGAGGCACAATTTGTATTCAGTAAACTTCAGCCTCGTGAGGTATAAGCGTTTGACCAGTTCTCACAAATTACGTGGTTATGTAACCTCTGCTGCAGTCAGTCAGGTCGGCGAGCGCGTCTTGCTCTCTGCTGTCACCAGCGAGCTCAGTTCTCCCTCGTGCTCCGAGCCACAGACCGCAGGGGAGGCTCGCTCAGGCTCGCTCTCCATGCGGGCTTCTCCCGCCCCGAGGGCGAGCCTGGCCCTGCCTGGAGCCCTCTCTTCTCACGGCATCCTGTGCTCTTCTCTTGGCATCTGTTTGGTCCTTAAGTGGGCGGGGAGGGTGGGTATGAATGAGCATGGGCCCTGGAAGACCCTCTCACATTGAGAGTTTTGGTGATTGCTGCTAAAAGATTGCCAGTCTCTGATATAGAAACCTGGGAGATTGTGGCTACTGGTCTCCTCAGGTTCTGATAAGTTCCAGTAAGACCATGCTTCCCTACTGATGTCCAGGAGTTCTAGAAACTTCAGAACATGAAGGGGTAAAATGTATAGATATTAGTCATAAACCTCTTGACCTACCCTCACCTTTTAATGACTTAAAAAGTATTTTCATTTCTTTTATTTTGGCCTGCTCTTTTCTTCCACAAAATTAGTAGGTAGGGTTTGGGAGTCTACACAAAAGATCCTTTGAGGCAGGTGTGTAGTTGGAAGAAGTATTCATTTTAGTGTCCGTGTTCTTCAGGTGATTGGCATCGGAGCAGGACAGCAGTCTCGGATCCACTGCACACGCCTCGCAGGAGACAAGGCGAACGCTTGGTGGCTTAGACATCACCCACGAGTGCTCTCGATGAAGTTCAAAGCCGGAGTGAAGAGAGCGGAAGTCTCGAATGCCATCGATCAGTATGTTACCGGAACCATCGGCGAGGTAAAAGGCTTGTCAGTGGGTTATGAGCAGAGTATATTAGTATGTTCACCGTTTTCCGGGTGTCAGACTACTTTCATCATTACAGAGAGAAAATGCTGGGTTTTCTTTTTAATTCTTACCTGAAAGTGTTTATCTAAACTTGTTACCAATTTCTGTCTTCTCTCTCACTTAGCTTCATCCCTTTCTTACACCATGAATTTTCTCTTCTTAAGCTATCACCGTTGGTTTAGTTTGTTGGTTTGTGCTTCCCCTGTTGATGATAAGCGTTCGATGGCAGGGACTGGGTTTCACCCATCTTGAGGCGTCTGTCACAGCGCCACACATGGCGTGATGAGTGTGCATTCAACATGACATACAGATTACCTGATAGCAGGTAACCAGTGTCTCTCTTTTGCCACCTGTATTTTCTCAAACACCATTAACAGCTCAATGTATTTCTGTTAAGTTTCATGTTCTTTACTATCTTTTGTTTTGAAGGTGTGTGGGAACATTAAAACTGCAAGTACCAGGCAGCCTGCCAAAAGACTGGGGCTTTGCCCAGTTTCTGGATGTTAGCAAGTACTTAAGAAATACTGGGTGGAAAACAAGAGAAAGGTCCTGTAATCAGAATTTCAGGGACTTTCTAAAGGGCGAGTCTGCTGCACTGAGGTGTTCATTCGGGCACAGGAATCCGTGACGTAGTGTGGGTCACCAAAGGGTGACGCCGCAGAAGGCACCTTGTAATGGAATGACTTGAACCTTGTATTTTTTCAGTTTGGTATTACCAAGCAAAACCCTGCTAATATTCCTGGAGGAGTCTTTCTATGTGAACAGGAATAAAAGGATGTTGTTTAAGCAAAAAAAAAAAAAAATCACCTTAAATGGAAGCACCTTCTTAAACTACGAATATTACAAGTTGTGTTTTGATTTGTCTCTAATACTGTCCGTATACCTGAGACAGATTGTATAAATGTAGTTTCAGAATATCCCTCATCATCTGTTCCTCTTCTTGTTTTGATACAGGGATATAAACTAGTATAGTAACTTGGCAGAGATTAAAGTACAAAATATATTTGGGATAAACTGATGTAGAATATAAATGGTATAGTCTTTATTTGGTACACTTAGAATCACTAGTCTTCCTAATGAAATGTTAAAAGCATTAAGAGAGAGAGAAGGGGATTCCAGAAACATAACTCGTGTGTAATTGCCATTATTTTTCATTAAGCAGTCCCAGGAAGAATGCCCAAGTGCTTTCCAGCATCCTTGCATCAGATAGTACTAAAGATGGTGTCAAAACCTCTTCCCTTTCCCCCACTCACAGGGCGAAGATTTGGTCAAGTGGATGATGCTGTTTGAGGAGGTCCCTGATTTATTAACCGAGGCAGAGAAGAAAGAATGGGTCGACAAACTTAGCGAAGTCTCTCTCAGCTCGGATGCCTTCTTCCCTTTCAGGGATAATGTGGACAGAGCTAAACGGGTGAGTGTGGGATGGGTGTCCACTTGCGGAAAACTGATCGTTGCACAGAGACGCGGGGCAGTCCCGCCTCTTGAGTTTTAAGTTCCTAGAATTCATACATTTACGCTGTGGCAATGTGCTACGTCACTGACATTGAGAGAATTGTTTTGACTGTCCTGTTTGACGTATGGATCCCTCAAGTCATTTATTTTGCCTTTCTGACTGAGACTAAGTCCGCAGTGTGAATCATCCATGCTTTTGAGATGTGGGTTTTGATTTTCGTGCGATTTAACATAAAACTGTGCTTCCCACTCAGAGTGGTGTGGCGTATGTTGCTGCTCCGTCCGGTTCTGCTGCCGACAAAGTTGTGATTGAGGCCTGCGATGAACTGGGAATCATCCTCGCTCACACGAGTCTTCGCCTCTTTCATCACTGATCTCACCATGCACTGCTCTCAAGTTTGCTTTTATGTGGGTGAAAAATCATGTGGAAATTTTGAAATAATCATTACATTAAAAAATAAATAAAACATTAAATCTGAGTAATTATCTTGGACCCATGGTGTCTGGTAGTTGTTTTCAGTTTGTCCTAAAGCAATGCGTGAGGCATGCAAGAGTCTCCCGGCCTCCTGGAGCTCAGCTCGTCCCAGACTGTCACCTGGGAGAACCTTCTAAAACCCATCGAGTAAGCGGGAGAAACTCAGCAGCGCCGCCTGACGGCACAGGTGTCTTAAAGCCCCACAGGCGTCCCCAGGGGTGTCCTATTCCTGCAGAGCTGTTCTTCACCACAGTCTGGAAAGCGTGCTTTTCTGCCTTCTAAGCAAGTGGCAGATTGTATGCTGTGGGCCAAAACCTTAGAGGGAATGAGCCTTCTGTTGACCCCATAAATGGATAATACTAGTACGTACTCCTCCCTCCGTGAGAAGTGAAATGTTTCCCATCATTTCAGCAAGCCCTTGATGTTGCCTCTGGAGCTGCCTAAAAAAAGTAGTAAGTGTTTGTTGCCCAGAAACAGACCTGCACTCACTGCACTTAGGGTCTTACCACAGAGAAGTGGCGTGCAGTGGGAGGGCAGCCCCCTTGCGTCAGGACGTAAGTGTGCATTCACGTCCCTGCACCTGTGGTCCTGGCCGTTCGCCTCGGTCACCTCTGATACCAGTGCAAACCTTTGGTTGTCCTGCCCCTTAGGAAGTGGATCCCACTCTCATCCCATCTTTTTAACCTACCTCCTCCCTAAATTAAAATTTCTGCAATTTTTTAAGGTCATTTTTCCAGTCATTAATGTATTGACTAATGTGGTCCTTGCATTTTTACCCTGCTACATTGAACCAAGGCCAAGTTGTGTGCTGTGACCAATGACATATGTAAAAGAACGTGTGACCTCATCGGGTGGGTCGTAACAGGCATTCAGTTCATTTATAGTCATGTCAGTTACTGATATATTTGGATTTGAAATTTGAATCCAAAGCTGTATTTTCCTCCTAAGTTAAGAGTTAAGAACTTGAGCCCATTTTGACAAGTTTTTCCCTCCCCCATTTCCCAAAACTCCCATAAGGAGTCCTAGACTTTCAATTCTGGGTTAGGGAGATAAATTGTCTTTCGTCAATTTTTTTTTTTTAAGACAAGCTCTCCACAGTTTCTGTTAACCTTTACCTCACATACCTCTTGCAGCATCCCCTGGGTTTATCTCTCCTCCTGTAGAAACTGCAGTGTGGTCTGCTAGGCATAATAAATTATAGTAAGTCATGTCTGTGGAAACTGCATAAAACATCTACAGTTTAAGGAATAAGTTTTAAACAAACACCTATGTCACCACCAAGTAGGTCAAGAAAAGTAATTTTGCCAGCACCCCCTACCCCCCATACCTGTTCTGGATCGTGGCCCCTGTCTTACCCTGCAGGAAACGGCCTGAAGCCTTCTATGAAAATTTTACCTTGTTTTGCCACCCACCCATTGAGTGATCTTGGGTTTATGCCTTAACCTCTTGAAGTTTGTTTCTCACGTATAAAATGAGGGCGGGTTTGCTTAAAAGTTTTTCAGGTTCTAGTCCCAGCTCTGCTACTAACCTGCCTAATTCACTCAGCCCTTCCCTCACTTTCTATTTGTAAAGCAGTGGTGCTTACAGTACCACCCCTTAAGGTTGCTCTGAGGAGGAAATGAGACCCAACACATAAGAGCACTTAGAACACAACCTAGGATGTGATAAACACCTTTTACAAAAGTGCTGGTTATTGTCATGCTTCTATGTATATGAGGTCATGGAAGGTAGTGGGGTATTCATGTTTGGAAATTACCATAAAAAGTAGTAAGCGTGTATGGAAGATTTTATTTCAGTTTCTGAATAGGTATTCCTAAAGTTTCTGAGTTCCTTAAACCTTTCACTTACTGTGTTTTCTCACACTCCAATTCTCATGGATACTAAAGGATATATTGACTTTCTGACTTCCGGCCAAGATGGAGGCGTAGGTAGACACACTTTGCCTTCTCGCACAACCAAAAAAAGGACGACAGTAACAAATCTAAGAAACAAATTAACCAGAACTGCCATAAAATCAAACTGTGTGGAAGTCCGACAACAAAGGAGTTAAAGAAGAAATATTCATCCAGACCAGTAGGGGCAGAGAGGACTCACCACAAGGCGCAGCTGGAGGACGGGGGCAGGCAAGGTGGCGGCTGGCAGAGCGGGCGGTCCCACATTCGCATGCAGATAAACCAGGAGGAACAACTGGGGAATGAAGCAGACTGCACAACCCAGAGCTCCAGCGTGGAGAAATAAAAAAGGCTCAAAACCTCTGGAAAAATCTGTTAGGGTTGAGGTGCAGGGATAAACTCCCAGTCTCACAGGAGAGTTTGTTGGAGAGACTCGCAGGGTCCTAGAACTTACACAAAACCACCCACCCAGGAATCAGCACCAGAAGGGCCCAATTTGATTGTGGGTAGTGGGGGAAGTGGCTGAAAACCGGCAGAGAGTGGAGCAAGTGGCACTGTTCCCTCTTGGACCCCTCCCACATACATACAGCGTCACAACGGAGCGACGTGAGTTGCCCCACCCTAGCATACACCTAAGGCTCTGCTCCTTTTGTGTAACAGGTGCGCCGAGACAAAAAAAAAAAAAAGGCCCAAATAAAAGAACAGATCAAAGTTCCAGAAAAAATACAACTAAGTGACGAAGAGATAGCCAACTATGAGATGCACAGTTCAAACACTGGTAATCAGGAGGCTCACAGAATTAGTTAAGTATAGTCGCAAAATAGAGGGGAAAAAATGAAGGCTATGAAAAGAGAAATAAAGGAAAATGTACAGGGAACCAACAGTGATGGGAAGGAAACCAGGACTCAAATCAACGGTTTGGAGCAGAAGGAAGAAATAAACATTCAACCAGAACAAAGAAACCAGAATTCAAAAAAATGAGGAGAGGCTTAGGAACCTCCAGGACAACTTTAAATGTTCCAACATCCAAATCATAGGGGTGCCAGAAAGAGAAGAGGAAGAGCAAGAAATTGAAAACTTATCTGAACAAATACTGAAGGAGAACTTCCCCGACCTGGCAAAGGAAATAGACTTCCAGGAAGTCCAGGAAGTTCAGAGAGTCCCAAAGAAGTTTGACCCAGGGAAGCACACACCAAAACACATCATAATTACATTACCCAAGAATAAAGATAAGGAAAGAATCTTAAAAGCAGCAAGAGAAAAGGAAACAGTTACCTACAAAGGAGTTCCCAAATGAGTTCCCTGATTTCTCAAAAGAAACCTTGCAGGCAAGAAACCTTTCAAAGTTATAAAAGGCAAGGGCCTACATCCAAGATTACTCTATCCAGCAAAGCTATCATTTAGAATGGAAGGGCAGATAAAGTGCTTCCCAGATAAAGTCAAGTTAAAGTGAGTTCATCATCACCAAGCCTTTATTATATGAAATGTTAAAGGGACTTATCGAAGAAAAAGAAGATAAAAAATATGAACAGTAAAATGACAACAAACACAACCACAACAACTGAACCTAAACAAACAAACAAAAAAACCCCCACACTAAACAAACAACTAGAACAGGAATAGATTCACAGAAATAGAGATCACATGGAGGGTTATTATCAGCAGGGAGGAGTAGGGAGAATGGGGGGAAAAGGTACAGGGAATAAGAAGCATAATTAGTAGGTACAAAATAGACAGGGGAAGTTTAAGAATAGTACAGGAAATGGAGAAGCAAAGAACTTACACACACGACCCATGGACATGAACTGGGTGGTGGGGGGGTGCAGGTAGAACGAGGGTGCAGGGTGGAGGGGAATAAAGAGGAGGGAAAAATGGGATAACTGTAATAGCATAATCAATTAAATACATTTTTTAAAAAGACCTGGAACTATAGTATTTTATTTAAAAAAAAATTATGAAACCTAACATTTTGACATTTTAACCATTTTAAAGTGTACAAGTCCGTGATTTTAAGTATATTCACAGTTGTTCTGCCACCACCAGTCTCAAGTTCCAGAACATTTCCATCACCCCAGAAAAGAACTCCATTCCCAGTACCAGTTATTCTCTATGCCTCCTGTCCCCCCAGTCCCTGGTCACTATTAATCTACTTTCTGTTTGTATTGGTTTGCCCATTCTGGACATGTCATATAAATCATGTGACTTACGGCCTTTTGTGCCTGACTTACTTCACTTAGGATAATGTTTTCAAGGCTCATGTTGTAGGATGCACGAGTACTCACTTCTTTTTATGGTCAAGTGGTATCCCGTTGTAGGGATGGACCACATTCTGTGTCCTCACTGGTCAGTTGATGGACACTTGGCTTGTTTCCCCTTTTGGGCTGTTGTGGATAACAGTGTTACGAACATTTTTGTGCAAGTTTTTATGTAAACATGTTTTCAGTTCTGGGTGTTGGGGGACTGTACAGTAATGCTGTGTTAAATTTTTTGAAATATCACCGAAAGGTCTTTCTCAGCAGCTGAGTCATTTTACATTCCCACCAGCAATGCATGAGGAGTCCAACTTCTTCACCAAAGTGGCATGTTTTTGAGTCAAATACTGGGTAGCTTTTCAGTGGTTCAGTCAGCATCTTACAACGAATGCTGAATTATACATATCAGCAGGTTTATAGTAAGTTCCGTCCAGTGGTCTCCTGACAGAAGAACAGTTTCCTTCTTGGAATGAAATGGCTGTTTCCAGACCACCGTGAAGCAAAAAGAGAAGGCCAGGAGGGAGTCTTTAGCCCCTGATGCATTTTATGAAGCAGGAGTCTGCTGTGGTGGGCATTCTGCAGGACAGGCGATTGCAGCCCCAGCCGGTGCGGGATCTGACCATCACCCCATGCCAGCGGCTTTCCACAGCCTCCAAATAGTGCTAACTGTAAGTCTTCGGGGGTTCCAAAAGCTATTTTAGAGATAAATTTGCCTCCTAAGATCGTTAAAACCTGTACATCTCTAAAGACTAAGCAAGAATTAAAGGAAACGTATTACATATTTTAATATCTCCTGACTCTACTGACATGTTGGAAAAGGAATTTCCCATTTTCAGTTTTCAACTGAAGCATCAATTCTCTTCCTCTTTTATTACTTGCAACATTCTCTTCCCTTGTAATTTATACAAATTCTTACTTGCAATCCAAATGGAATCTTTTAATGAGGGTATGGAGAGGGACCACATGGCAATGATAATGACTTACCTGTCAAACATGAGTACCACATACTCTTTAAAAGTAACTATTTTAGTCTGAAAAACCCGTAACAGTGCAAGGACATCTTTGTGCTGCTTCTGCTTTATTAGCCTTTATGATCATCTTTAAATGTTCCTAAACATGAGACATCCCAAGAGTGTTGTTTTTTTTAATGGTTGAAATGTATCTCCTGAAAATGGGATTTTTTAATTGTAGCCTGCCACTTTCCCTACCACAGTAATGGGAATTTACTGAATAGGAAGCAATTTCGGCACTTAAATGTGCTGATGTGATGTTTCTTAATCACTTTAATGAGTTATGTAGAACTAGAAATGGAATAGAATTTTCAATGGAAATATAATTAAATAAAAAAGTCATTTCTTGTACTTCTAATTTCTACCTGATCATTTCTTTATTCACCTCCATAGAAAGTGTGCCTTACAGGCTTACAGTGATATTATTATATAGGCTAATTTGCATAATTCAGTTAGGTCATGAGAACTGAAAACAATAGAAATACACAACGATACATTTCACTACAGACCAAGTGCAGCAAGGCACGGTAAAGCTTCCAAGCTGTGATTTTCCTTTTTAAAGTCTGATATATTTACCAGTTTTACATGACTTTCCTTGAATTGGCAATATCTTGCCTAAATTCCAACCCATCTTTTAATTATGTTTTTTCAGTCTGGCCTGCTTAGGATAATTCCCAGGGGAAGCAGTAACATGAGTCAGTAAAAACTAAAAGATGTTTGGAAATCCTCTCTATTCTCGTGTTTGAATGATTTTGCTAAGAAATAGTAAAACAGAAAGTTACACCACTCTTACACTGTGGGGCTGAAACATCACCCAACTCAACTCAACACTTAAACTCACTCAACCCAAAGCTGCTCTTTCCTTGTGCTTTAAAATATAAAGACCTTTCACCAGGATGGACCTGAGGAGCAGGTATGAAAGATGGAGGGGTGGCCTGTGTTCTGTGTTCTCTCATTTAAATGTGTTAATTTGGAGTCAAGACATAGAGTTAACTGTTGTTTTTGAATACCAGTGTCCACAGAACTGGGCCAGGCAGTAGGCAGTGATCACAAGGCCCCATGATACTGGGGTCTGTCATCAGCAAGGGAATGGGTGGGATGATGCACCCAACCATCTTGTCTGGAGAATGATCTGGGGGCCCCAGAAGTCATCACTGTGTCAGGTCTAAAGTCATGAGACTCCAGTGAAGATTCTCAAACCTGTGTTTTCCCGGCTGGGTTATCCTAAGTGAGTCACGTAATCTTGATCCTCCGTTTACCAAAATGTAAGATGCCAGTGATACTTTCTGTTCTACCTTCACCGTAACTTTTAGAAAATAAATGAACACGTGTAGATATTTTATAAATAAAAAATAAATTTAATCTGTCCTGATTATTTAAATGTAGTTACTATTCAAATAGTTTAATTTGTAAATTTAATATACTGCTTTTGAGAACCTGGCAGGCAGTGTGGAAAACGCAGTACTTTTATGCGTGGAGCCTTCGGTTTCCGCATTCAGTGCTAGAAGCCGTCAGAAGGGCTTGCTGTCTGTCCCTTCAGTACCGTCCAAGAGGATTTACTTAAACTCACTTTGCGGGAAATATTTTTAGGTTTGTGGTTAGGCACCATATTTTTTGGACTATAAGACACACCCTTTCCCCCAAATTTGGGAGGATGTAGCTTACCTGGCTAGTAAATGTAGTTTACATTTACATTGGTGAAATATTATGTTGTTTATGTTATTAAATATTTTACCACATTTTTTTGCTTCAACATTTTCCCCCGTATTTTCCTCCCCTAAAACCTAGGTGCGTCTTATGGTTCGGTGCGTCTTATAGTCTGAAAAAATTCAGGTAACGGGTTTGAAATACAGTCAGGCTCAACCCAAAGCTGCTCTTTCCTTGTGCTTTAAAATATAAAGACCTTTCACCAGGATGGACCTGAGGAGCAGGTATGAAAGATAGAGGGGTGGCCTGTGTTCTGCGTTCTCTCAGGCAGGTGTCTTCTGGGGACACCCCATTGCACAGTGTGTGGATTTGCATTGAATCACATTCTCCATCGAGCTATGGGGACCCACGTATGAGAGACAGTCATTTAACATCATGGTGATCTGTACTTTCTGTGATTCGCCCCTTCCATATAGGGCAGCCACCTTGGTGTACAGGCTGGTCAAGCAGAAAGACGAGATGAAGTCTTGGGCCTGGGTCTGGGCCCTGCCACAGCAAACTCCTCTGAGCTGCCATCTCTGTAAAATGTAGACTATAAGAACTACCCCAAATGGGATGCTGGTCAGGAAAGCATTTATAAACTGTACATTGAAATGCAAATTTGTTTTGTTTTTTAAAAACAAATAAACCTGAGGAAATCTCTCTCTGTAGTTAATATTCATTGCCAAGTATTTATTGGAATATTTTCCTGCACTGCACAATAGCATATTAAATGTGTTTTCCATGCCTTGCATTTTATGAGTTAATATTTTACTCGTTAATAACCAAGTATTTCCAATGCCACTGTCATTCTGAGTGCCCTACTTAGTCTCAAAGTTTTGGTGTCACCCCCAAGTTAAACTGAAAAGGAGGCAGTCTTTGCAGACCAAGAGTCAGCAAACCCTGTTCAGTGGGGGACCCTAAAATTGTCAGCTGATTGAAATGTAAACATGTTGGATTGAGGCAGTTACACGGCTGGGTCTGGGACAGAACTGCCCTCTACCTACAGTTCCAGTTTTAACACCTGCTGCCTTTTTGTTCTCCTCGCAGGTAATCTCTGGGGAGGGAAGAATTAGAATGATTAGGAAAGAGCAACTAAAGGTGGTTTCCATGTGACTCTCGAAGAACTAGCCAGCAAGTCATACAAACATTTGCATCCACTTAAATCCGGTTAAAGCAGGAAGTACAAAGCAATCTGCATTACCGAAGAGATGAAATGGTAAGAAGGAATCTGTGTTTGTAGTGATTTAGCAACTCTTGTACTGAAATCACCAAGAATTAGAGAGCTGAACACAAAGATTTTCAAATGTGTGCTGAATGGAAAAGAAAATTCATAAGGATTATTTCCCCCCAAACGTCTTTACATGAAAAAGGAACCACAACATTCAAGTTACGGAATGTAAATCTTTTATTAAACAGTTGTCTTTCCACAGTAGTAAAAGCTTTGGCATGTACAGTATAAAAAATAGTCACCAACCAGAACCCAAATTCTTCTTATCAACTGCATAGTGTCTTCAATGCAATTTTTTTTCCATATAAAAATACTGGGAAAAATTGATAAATAACAGGTAAGAGAAACATATTTCTAGGCAATTACTAGAATCTTTTGGAAAAAGTGAGCACTGTGGATATTTTCAATACCACAGTAACAAGGACATGCCGTTCCTATGATATTGCGGGCCAGACAGTTAAATGGAAGCAGAAGTGTTTGGGTAACTTTCCTACTTAAAGTTTGGTAATATCATTTCAGTACATTTTGCATCTGGGTTGTTGCATGTGCTTCCCTACTGATCCCAAATCACAAGTTAGAATCATTTAAAATACTGAGCGGTATTGAATACTTTGGAACAGAACAAGCAATGGACTGCCCCTTTCTGTGAGAAAAGTCTCAAAACACTCCCAGGGTGATGATGATGCTTGGAGAAGCTGTGAGTCGAGCTGAAGCTGGAGAAGTTACTCTCCAGAGCGAAGGGCTTAAGAAAGAAACAAACACTCTAAGGCGGGGCCTGCACCTGTCACTCCAGTCTGGATGGGCCTCGGCAGAGAGCCACGCTCGGTGCTCTGGGTTGGAAGTGTTACTCCCTAGAATCGTTTATGTCGGCCTGTATGTCTAAGGGCATGAAGCACTCGATTGGGCAGTTGACATTCTGTTAAAATAGAAGACAAAGGATTAGCAGCAGCAAATACTGCAGAGTGTACGGAAAAAAAATGGGTGTTTTTATGACAATTACTTCTAGATTAGGGGAATAGTTCTAGCTTTAAGAACCTACCATTAAGCCCTGGCTGGCATAGCTCAGTGGATTGAGCGCGGGCTGCGAACCAAAGTGTCACAGGTTCGATTCCCAGTCAGGGCACATGCCTGGGTTGTAGGCCACGGCCCCCAGCAACCGCACATTGATGTTTCTCTCTCTCTCTCTCTCTCCCCCTCCCTTCCCTCTCTAAAAATAAATAAACAACAACAACAACAACAAAAGCCCATTTCTTAAGAAAAAAAAAAGAACCCACCAATAAACTCAAACTGGGCAATAGGTGACGTTCAAGAGGTTAACACATTAGCACCTGAATTATGCTACAGGATACAGTACCCTTAAGTCAAGAGAGGTGTTCTGGTTTTTTTCCCCCTAAATAGGTTCAGTTCATCCAAAGAAAAGTATCTACTATGGGACAGATTGCACTTAGGGGAGAAACACTCGTGATGCAGATGCACTTACAGTGTTTGAGTTCTGATGGTACCTCTCAGAGTACGGGTTGTTGTAGGAGTGACCAGGAGTGCCTTCATGACCGGGCTCAGCCCCCGGTCTGCGGCAGTTGTCACAGCGCCAGCCCTAGAGCAGAGGCATGAGGTCAGATGGGATTTACGATAACTCAAGAATACCCCAGTTTAGTGCTTGTGTTCAAGAAGGATTTCAGCTCTTCATTGGCAAACTATAAGCAATTAATCACAAAGGACACTTGGATGATGATTTAGTGAATGTATAACTCATAGAAGACATGTTTGCTGATTATTCATATGTTAGAGCTTCTGGTTATGTTTCTGCTTTTCCTTTCTCCTGAAATGTTCTCTCTGCTCTTCCTATTCCAGCCCCACCCACCTGCAAAGGCTCATTCTGGCCCCAACTGCCTTAATGAGTCTCCACACTAGATAATAGGATTTCCAAGAATCCTAGAGCTTGTAGAAGGGACTTGAGGTCATATGGACAAATACCTTAAATGTATAGGTAAGGAAAATGACACCCACGGGGGTGAGTGGCTCAGAGGGAGCAGGAGAGTTGCACAGTGACCTGCTTGGTGACATTGGGGCTGCCACCCAGCTGGGTGACTCCTGGCCATGCTCTTCCTAGTCACCACATGGCCACTCCTTCCTAAATGTCTGTAGCCAGTGACACACAGCCTTTCTTCTGGCTAGTGATGGCATGAAAGTGGGGATGGGACCCAGCTGGGTCAGGGAGGCTCCATCTGAGGTGTTCGCCAGAAATGGGAGGACATGTGTTCTCATTGTCGCTCCTAAGCTGGTAGGAGATAAACCCGGAGCTGAGGGAGGTCACCTTTGTCACTGTCCCTCCTGGAGAATGAAGCCAATACAAAGAAGCGAAGCATATGAGACCCCAATACCATTCAGGAAGGGGTCCTGAGCTAGTGGATCCCGGGACTTTTCAGTTAAGTGAGCCTTCTTTTGCATAAAGTAACTTGAATTGGGCTTTTCTCTTACAACCAAAAGAACCCTAAGTCATACAGTCACTCTTTTATACTGTCAGTTAAATATTTCAGACGTATTTCTCCATTTAAAAGCATATTCCCTGTAATACGGAATACAATTACCAGTAAATGCCTACTTAGACAATCAATGAATCTTGCTTTCCTCTAGAAATGTAACAGCTCCCACTCCTGTCTTAAGGGTTTCATTTAGCTCTTCGCTTTCGAACAGAAGAGGTGTCACACGTGAAAGGTTTCATGTGCGTAAATAATGAGGCGACGCTGAAGTGAGACCATAACCTACTTCCCAAATTCACTGCCACCACATTTCCTTCTGTACCAACCACAAGACCAGAGATGAGTGAGTTCTGTGACCACAGCCCGTAAGTGTTAATGAGAGACAGAGAAAGAGAGAGACTCTACAGCTTCTTCCCATCAGAATGGGCAGCGCCTCCTTCCCCACCTAACTTCTACAGGCGGACTGAGGTTGTACTAGTTGACTGCCTGGTCCTCAGGTGGGGGCAGAAGCAGACCCCTGAAACCCTTCCCTGCTGTCGGATTAATCTCCCTAAAGGCCATTTCCCATCATGCTCCTTTTCTTCTCAGGCCCCTGCAATTGGCTAATGCCAAAGGCATCAACCAGTGAGTCTTACCCTGGAGTAAGCAGGGAGCATGTCCTCATGCATCGGAACTTGAGGGCTGTGGGGGAGGGCCTGTTCTTGCTGAAAACAAGGGACTATTACGTCCCTTCACTTTTAAAGAGCTACAAGAGTCATTTGATTTTGAAATTTCAAATATTAGAGGGAGGCACAGCCTTCTTTGTTTTATAGAAATAGAGCAGACTAGAAATGGTTGAGAAGTACTGGCTTAAATAATGGACTTCCAAGGCCCATCTGATTTCTCACAAGTCACCAGGCAGAGGGGTGGCTCGCCTGAACCTGCACCTGCCAGCCCCTTCCCATCCCGGGGGTATGATTACTCTGCTCTCTCTGCTTCCTCTCCTCCATCCCTCCCCTCCATCGACCAAATCGAACCATCCTATATCCCAGCCAGGTTACACTTCTCTTGCTTATGAAAATTTTCTTGCTGATTCCAGGCTACCTGGGTACCGTATTACTTGGCAGACCCATTCAGAACCTTATTTAATGAGCTTGACTTTCAGTGCATGCTAATTTCATGTCTCCAGCCACTGTACCACTGAGGGCCAGGACCTCTCTCATTCCACCCCATAGTCCTCTGCACAGCACTAGGCCTGCAGCAGGAATGTATTGTATTTTGGGGAGGGTACAAAGAAAGGGCACTGTCTTACATCTGGGCAGGCACAAACAATGCTATTGTTTCCGAACATTTAACACCAACGCTACACGGGCACCTGTCCTTTAGATTGGAGCTGGAGGCCCAGCACTACTACCCAACTTTTAACACTTTAGTTGCCAGAGAAGAGAGAGAACATGAGAATACTAGCTGGGATGGGTGGGAAGGGTTGGTTCTGAGGCTGTCACAAGAGGGGACAACTGGAAAGGGTATTTAGGAGCTCTGTCTGGGCAGCTCTGTGCCAAGAGGAAATAGGTGTTTCAACGTTTCACAAGGGGCACTGCCATACCTGTATGCACAGCATACACACAAGAAGCTTAACCCTGGATCATCAGCTTATCTTGATCACATCTAAATTGCAGGCAGCCTTACCCGCTGGCCTCCAAAGCATGTGCAGGAGCAAATAGCACCGAGATATTCCTTCTGCCACTGTTCTCCTACGTGGTACGTCTTCCCATCATCATAGCACGTGGTTTCATCTACGTGGAGACACACGTCAGAAGTGCATGTAAGACTGAGAACAACTAGACAGACTCGATCCCTGTGGAGGGCAGCTTCTGTTTCTTCCCTCAATCTGTATCATCATAACCAAAACACTACATGGGTATGGGAATCATTCATCAGAGAAAAGCTACTATATACATCGTAGGGCAGCATTTCCAAAAACTAGATCTAATAAACAGAGAAGATGGAGATCATATTTTCAAAGTTGAATCTGAAGACCCATAAAGCTTTCTGATATCATTTCAATGCAGTTAGTGATCAACATACTCAGGTCGGAAAAGCGCTCAAGTGCCCTGTCATCACATTAAATCATGGCTCGTTTCTGAAGCTTGTCTCCGCTTTCCCAAATCAAAAGATTCACAAACCCACTGTTCCCTCCTCAAGGAGACCTAACATCTCCACTCGTTTCTGTGAATGAGAGTTATAGCTCAGTAATGAGTGCGGGAGTGCTTGACAAGCCACTAAAAGTGATCTGTGGCCACGTACGGGGGTCGCATTTGAATTCTCCTTTTCCATTTCCAAGGCACGTGCAGCTCATCATCTGGCCATTTTCTCCCTTACGGTCCCACTTCTCTCCAATCTTGAAATTCACACCATTGTCGTGGCACCATTCTGCGGGGCGGGGGAAAGCGGAGGCGGTTATTGGGTGTGTTCTGAAGCACAGGACAGTGCACGCACTGGGGCATGTCACAGGAGTTTAACAGCCCGGTCTCTGGAAGGAACGGTAAGGAAAGTTAAAGGTCGTCATCCCAAAGACAAACCAGTTTTTTTGTTGGATTTTAAATTACCATTTAACATTTTCTAAAATGCTATTTTTAAGATTCAATGTATTCCCCCACAATCACGTCACAAGAATAGCCAGTGACCTTCATTTAAATTCTCACTATTAACGTAAAACTAAGTAGGGTTTGGGTATTTTAGGAATAGAAAGTCACTTTGGATTTGCAGAGATCCTGGATACAAAGTAGTTCAATTAACCAAAAAAAAAAAAAAAAAAAGGAAAACAAAACACAACATCAGCAGGTTTTTATATTCCACAACCCGATTCTTGTAAACGAAAGGAGAAAAAGAATAATCTGTGTATCAAAACAACAAAAACAAACAAAACGATAAATCAGTGGTTACTATCCTTAAAAATCAGGTTGGTTTTAAGGATAGCCAATAGTCATAGTTACATACCTTCACTCCTATGCATAAAACATGACTTTTTAATCTCCATGATTTATATAGAAAAAAACCCACACTTCAATAGTTTGTAAAACAATGCACTACTTCCATTTTATCAAAGTCACTCATTCCTTAAACTTTAAGTTAATAATTATGACATCTAAGCAAAGAATATATAATTTGAGCCAAAGAATCACATAAATCAACTTATAGCTCTACTCCCAAAATTGCACCTAATGACATATAAATAAATATACAAACTTAAAAATAAAAATGAACCAACTGTCAATAATACATACACTAAAAACAAAGCATAAATAAAAGTTTATAAATTCTACTACTAAATCTCAAAACATAATAATTCCTCAAATCATCCTGACTAAAAAATAATTAAAATTTTACAATCTTTTTATAATTGGAAGATCAAACCTGTTTTGATGGGAGATTTTTAATTATCTCCAGATTATCTGTACCCCCTCCTGCCTGCTGAGTCTGTGCACGATGATACAGGTGTGTTCAGTTTGTGTTGCAAAAGGCAGAGTGTTTGTGAGTATAAATGTTTACCCCTGAGTTCGTTCAACAGTAAAAGTTAAAAGAAACTTGCTCGTGTCTCCCTGTTGACCAGGCTCCAAAGAGTTTGACCTTGTTAATTTTGCTGAAGAGAAAATATGTTTAAAAATCCTATTATATTTTTACTTGTCGCATTGACAAACCATCCTTGAAACGAAGCACTATTCCACAAGTAAAATTTCCCATCATTTTTCTATGATGCAAAATGTTACTTTGAGTGAAGCAGTCTCCCCGCGTGTGCTCCATGTTTGGAAGAGCCCGCATCTGCCAAACATGAGTCTTTGGCACACCGTGCGAATGCGTGGGACTGGAAGAGATGGACAGATGAGTGGATGGACAAAGCAAGCTACTCACTAGATGAATCGCATCTGAAATGACCACTGCCAAAGCCTAAGCACTGGCACGAGAGTTTAAAGCCCGATTCGGACAGTCGCTCCCACTCCTCTCCAATGGCGTAATGCGAAACCGTGTAGGGGTCGAAGCACGAGTCATCCGTCGGCGGGTTGGGGCCTGGGCCGCATACATGAAGAAAAGGAGGGAAAAGCAATAAAAAGACATCGTACTGGTGGTTTGGGACGATAAGAAGAAAATGGATTACTCTGTGTAGTGACTTCATCTAAAACAAAAATCCCAGTAGCATTAAGAAGCATTCATCTGTTCTATCAGTGCAATGAGCTGTTCTTGTACGCAACGCTTAAATGTTGCCAGTGCACACTTGAAAAGGCATCATCAAAGGAACCCATCTTTCATGTTTGTTATCAGTTCTAGAAAAAAGGCATTTCTGGGAAACCTAGCCTATAGGACGAGGAACAGCCCTGGAAGCGATTTAAGCTAGTTGAGAACATCGGTGAGATGCAAAGACTGCAGATGCCTCCCCATGAGTCCCTGAGTGACCTTAAGCGATTACATTATCGTCATCTGTAGTAAAGAATAACACTGAAAATACCTCTACTTGCTTGGGATCTTGGGAAGATTACATGGGATCATGAATTCAAAGTACTGGTCCATTACCAACACTTAAAAAGTGCTCACCAAATAAAGCATAATTATTAGAGGGCATTTTTCGCTTTTACTGCAAAAGTTTTTAACATTTTGATGTGCCATTATAATGTGATCTTCACTTTTAGTTTGGCATGTTTTGCTTAAGAGTGCAAAACGTTGAGATTTTATACCTTATTAGCATAATTACAGGACTGCTTTACTTAACAAAATCAATTGTTCCAAACAAGAGGAAGCAATGGGGTAGGAATGACTTAGGAACTCGTGATGGTGGCTCTCTATGCTGACCAAGCTCTCAGTCCTTGTGTCTCAGGAAAGCTTGCTGTAAAATAATTCACACAAGGACTGTTTTAAGTTACTCTAAAAACTAAGTAAATTGACTTCTGTGTCTTTGAATCTCACTGCATATATTTATGCTTACAGGGCAAAAATCAAAAGCTCAAAAGCCATAGACATTGGAAGTGCCTAATATTTTAAAAGGCAGCACTCTGGCAGAGTGGGGGTGGGGGTGAGGTGGTGGATAGAGTTCTGGGGAAACTCAGAAGTCTGAGATGTTTCAGAGCCAGGAGAACCTGGCTAGAATGAAGAACATCACTGCTGGGAACATGGAGGCGGAAAGAAAAATGGAAGGAACTGAAACTGCTACGAGGGCTTTCAGTAAGGCTCCTGAAAACTGCCAGGAGTTAAAATTCCACCTGGCTAAAGTTATGGAGATGGAATTTTTACAAAATGGTGTGGAAAAGCACAAAGACCTTTGTGCTCTTGAAAATTCCTTGCCGGTGGCATTTTCCTAGTAAAACCACGGAAGGCAAAAGGTATGTGTCACCGTGGCCATACTACAACCATCGCAAAATGATGCCCACCTTGCCACCCTCCCTCCCAGATACTCAGCTGCTCACTTCACTGGCATTTATGCCTGTAAAACAGCACAGTCGATGCGGACGGAGGCTGAAATGAAGGAAACTGGCCCTAGAAATAAAGCCAGTCGCTTGGTAGAGAAAAAAATGTAGCACTCCTTGCTGATAGACAACCCTCTGTTTGGAAGACACGGGGTTCAGGGTTCAGATTATTTCCTAGCTTATGTTCCTCCGTGAGACTTCAGCTGTTGCAGGTTGACAAGCCAAGGGACATACTGGCTTGTCACAAAGTTCAGGAGAACTTTTCATAGGACTTCCCAGGTGCTCTGAAGACTCAATGACCATTCAACCTTCATAGAGGCTTTGAATCTATGTCATAAAAAGAAAATTGAAATAACATTGGACTAAGGGAGCCCTGGGGACGGAAATGGGCTGTGTTGGTAGCACTTCACATTAGGGAAGAACACCAGCTGTCCCTAAGGTCTGCAGATGGGGAAGTTCCTCTGCAGGTCATCAGTGTCGGGACTTACTAGCCACGCAAGAGGACAGAAACATGGGGAGATGGAGATGGTCTGGGCAAAGAGGCCAGGCAGCCCGTGCCCAGGTCTATCATCCTATCACTGTGTGGGACTCTGAAGTGTGGGTGCATTTTACAAAGACACTAGGATACTACAAGGGGAAAATAATTCAGTGTAAAGTTGCTCATCCGCTTCACGATGCAACATAATTTCCCAAAGTTAAAGGACGACAGCAACAATGGGACAGTCTGTAGAAAAAGTAGAAAGAGCACCCCCGAACCCCCCAAGGGGAGCCTGGGCCTCAGTCACCCAGGCGTTCACATACCTGAGTTGCCCACAGTGACAACCTTCTCCTGAACTTTGTGCCGCTGGTGGTCCTTCAGTGCTTCCACGATGATGTTATAGGTGGTCCCTCTGGTGAGACCCGTCAGTGTGGCACTAGCAGAAGTTCCAGGAACTCGGAACTACCGTGATTGGCACATCCAACACAGAAGAGAAAGCATGACAGTGAGGAATCCCCATGACTTACCCTATGTCCTTCTCCATAACCCTCACTGTGTAAGCAGAATAAAGGGGGACAAATAGAGATGGCTGTCTGGGACCTTGACCCGCTTCCAAGGAGAGAAATGGAACCTGGGGGAGTGGCCATCACTTCCACCTGCCAGATTTTCCTGACAGAAATCTTCCCCATGCGCTGCACAGGCGCCAGGAGTCCCCAGTAACTCTAGGGACAGCCTCCGTTCCACCCTGCTGCACCCGCAGGTCTGTGCAAGCGACACCCCCCTTGCATGGAATGTAGGCCCAGCAGAGAGATTGATTTGTCCCACTCAAGGTGGTACCTGACCCCGCTAGGGTCTTTAAAACGCTTTGGTAAAAGCCTCCAACTCAAGTTTCTGAGCTCATAAATCTTCCACACTTTTAAAAATTCTGCCACTTTCTAAAAATGACAACACAATAAAATTGACATCAGCAAGACAAATTAAAGAATTGGTTTTAGTTCGAGAATCAATCACTTACAACAGCTGATATGCACAGCTTCACCTAAGTTCTTTCTCCTTAGAACTATTGTAGATGATGGGGCTCTTCAAGGACTAACTATAGGGTGTCACTGCAGCCCTTTGGGCACAAATATAAATTCAAGCAGAATATTCCTTTCTTTTCTAGAATCATTTCTTTGTCTGTACTACGAAGGAGCCTCAAATAGGTGAGAATAATAGAAAGGATTTCATTCTTTCTGCTAAATAAAAGCTAATGACACTCTGGTAATCTGCTACCCCCATGCCCTCCTGCTGCAAAGTAGAACCATACTGAGATTAAAAAAAAAAAAGTTAAGGGCTTAAGCAAGCCACCTTTCTAAGAGGCCCCAGGAATGTAGCCACTTTACATCAGCTTCGGTCCCTTCGGTTATCTAGCTTACTCCTTCCCGAGCCGCCCAGTCAGAAGTAAAGAGCAAAATTAATTACCTGTAAGGGCTCTTCGTCAGTGCCAACGGGATGACACGAAATTATATACTCAGAGCTTTCCTGGAACGGGGTCCAAGAGATGGTTGTCTGAGAGAGAGCTTCTTGTCCTGTAGAAGCATTTGGATTGAGTCCCGGAACGTGAGGGTAGAAGTGATGGTCTACGTCTCCCCTGGGGACATGACCGATTTGGATCTCCTCATTTACATTCGGTGCATACGGTCCTGGCCTATGCCTTACAGGGGTGGCCGTGGTGGGAGGTGTGGTCCGCCTAAAACCATGCTCCTCAAAGATCATTTGTTGCCCAACACTGGGCTGCTGACCCGAAGTGCCAGGAAGCTGAATACCGGTGCCATACTCATTGGTGATGGAAGGGGTCTTTTGAGCTGTGGAGGGAACATCCAAGATCTCTGGTCCTTGAAGGTTGGGGTGTGGAAGGGTTACCAGTTGGGGAAGCTCATCTAGCCAAGAGAGGTTAGAGCCAAAAAAGCAAAGCGTGTTAAGCTCCCAGAAGTACCAGCAGTAATCATTATCAACTCAGGCGACACAGATTGTTTATCGATTTGATCAAAGCCCCTGGAAAATGAGCAGTTTTTGGGTCACACAACACTTTTTTTCAGAAAGAAATCTTTATCTCTTTTTGCTCAAAGATTTCTTTAGAGTTTAGAATGAAAAAAGTGTTTGTATGAATTTATCATACACGCAAAGCTTTATACCACTGAGCCCCATTGAAGCTGCCGCTGCTCACATTAATCCTGATGGAAATGAAATGCTTTTTTTTTTTTCACTCGAGAATCATGTTTTAAGGACTAGAATCCACACCAATTATATAAGCAGCTGGAGGATGAGAATTCCAGAGGTTTGGTCCAATGGTTTTTTATGGTTTGAAATGGTACAAATAGATAAAAATACAAGTATATTTTTTGAATTCTAATAGCACAAATGTAGCACTTTCTTTAAATTAAACTAAGCGGATGAAAAAGTAAGATATTCTTTAGCTGCAAGTTTCAGAAAGTCAAATAATATTAACCATTTTTAACTTCAACAAAAGGTATAGGTGAATAGCAATCATAGTCATTTCACTTTCACATTTTTATGTTTTGAAAATTTTAAAGGTGAGTAAAAGGCTTTATATTGACTGGCTAAGAGAAAAATAAAACAATTCAGGAAAAATAAAATTGAAGTAACAGGTTATGTTAGGTTATCCCTACTATCAAAGAGGACAACGTATGTTATGCTGGTGGGGGAAAAAAGCAAACTTCCATGAAAAATGCCTCAGAACGTTTTCACTGCAAAGTAAATTTGTAATATAATTAGTTTTGCCTTGACTGTCCCCCATAACCCGGAAGGTGATCTTTCTTTACCTGTCTTTTTCCTCCCGATCAGAGGCTCACTCTTCTGGTTGTTCTTAAGGGCAATGACCTGGATTGTGTACTCAGTTCCCGGTTCCAGACCTGGTGGAAAGACAGATCGTCACGTTAAGTCCGTGGGCTCAGCCAGCCAAGTGGAAACTGATCTCATCAGGAGACACTCCTGGGGAGCAAGCGCTCTCTCCCCCTCTTGAAAGGTAACATTGACTTCACTTTTCTTCCACTGAACATTCAAATACTCTGCATGTGATGGCCACTTAGCAAATCAATGGTCTTACTACCAAATCAGACACCCGGATAAGCACTTGCATGCTAAATTCTTCTGGGTCTTCTTTTAGCCTGTGATCTCATTTGCCTTTTTGAATTCCAGAAAGTCTGTCAGCACTGTGCCCGGCCAGTGGAATGCACATTCAGGAGGGATCCCTGCAGATGGTCTCCAGGAGTCTGCTCAGGCCCAGTAACCAGGTGACCCTCAGTGACAGGGTCAGTGAAAGGTGAGACAACAGGCTAAGTGCACTGCAGGGGACAATGAGCGATCTTTGTGGGGTCCCTAGTGGAATTATCCAGTTCAACTCCTCCCATAGCTGATTCTATTTTCCTGTCCCCAAAGTTTGTAAAGAAAAAAAAAAACCCCACAAAAACAAACCAAAAAAAAACCCCAGCAAAAAACCAGTGTCTCCCCTTCTGGTACCTGTGTGTTCTCCAGATGATACTCTCACAAAAAAAAAGAATTGAAAATGTAACCTCTTGGACAAAAATAATACCAGAGGCCCATGACATACTGAAACGGACAACTCCTAATTCTCACACTAGGCATTCTCTTCAACATGGGTGGCTGGGAACCACTTTGCCTCATGAAGGGCAGTGACAGATAGAACTCTGGTGGCACATCCTGCAAAACCATCAGATCTTTAGGGAGTTAAGCATAAATTAGCTAGTTTGCCTCGAACAAAGACTTTTTCTAGGACTAGACTGACAAGTGTCTGGCAAACGTACAGCAAATAAAAAGATTTTAGTCATGCCATTAGGACAGTATGGGAATTCCTTCATTTACATGAACTCATGCCACTTGAGACGCACTGAGCTCTCCAGCTCCTACACAGAGCATGCTTCCTGGGCCTGCCCGAGATGGGCTCCCTGTTCTACACAGCCAGGGTCTGCTAAGCACTTGGTGTCCCAGGGGGAAAGGAGGAAAAATAGCAGCAGGGGAGCAGCAATACCAGTAATAGAAGCCTCAGTGACACCAGGGCGGGGCCGAGGGACCACTTCTCTGGGAGGGGACCCAGGCTTCTCATACTTGATGATGTAACCAGTGATCTTGGCCCTTGGCGGCTGCCATGACACCAGCAAGGAGTTGGGTGTGGTGGTCAGGAAGCGCAGGTTGGATGGTGCATCGATGGCTAAAAAGAAATCAAAATCAAGTCTCTAAGAAAATGAATAACCAGGAAAATTACTCCCACACCCTTTTCCCGGTCCTTATTAACAAACTTGAGAGAATCTGCGCGTTCTGTAAGCTGTAACAATGATTCACTATGATCTATAATACAAAAATATCAGCCTCATTTCTGTTCCTTAAGTGCACACGACTGGTCACATAGAAACCAGTGGCATCTCTTCAGCGGAAAATTATAGTTACCAGTGGAGGCGTCGATGATGACCGGGGAGCTCTGGGCATTGTCGTTCAGGGTGTACAAGTAGATCTTGTAGTCAGTGCCGGGTTGCAAACCTGGGATTTGTGAAGAGACAGGTTCAGCTGATCTGGAGTAGGAAGTTCCAAACTCATGTGCAGTTTTCACGGTTCCTCTACTGCCCCATATTTATATGGGCCACATATTAAGTGGCTCGCATTTGAACGTAGAGCGTGGTGTGGGTACTAACTGTTAATGAGAAATATATCTCAAAAGAAAATCGCTGATGTACACAAAGACACTGGCTAAAATAAATCTGAAAATACAAAAAGGCTACGTAAGAAGTGGCCCTCTTGGACCATGAGGGGCGAGTACCTATGGAGCGTTTTCTCTTCATCACCGTCAGACGGTCTTTGATTGGTTTCAGAACTTTAAACCTCAAAGAGACCTGGATCAACCCAGACACTGAACATCCTCTGGCTACCAATTTGACCTTTATGAATTTAGTGTTTGATTTTTTTAAAGCTAATTATGCTTTATAATCTATGCTAATGTCAAACGTTTTAAGTTGCTTTTTGTTTTAAGCATTATGTTACCATTTTTTTGTATATAAGAAAGGGAAAATCAAAAGGATGAATGGAACATGCCACTTCTCTGGCAAACATGAAATAAAATCAGGCATTCACAGGACAGAACTATTTCTGATCACGGTTTGAAAACATGCTGTTAAAGAATAGAGGTGGGTCATCATAAAACACTGAAAATAAAGTGTATCCGTGCAAGTGCTAGAATAATACGCTCATCTATATGGCGAGCAGCAGTGAACAAAGGCGGTCAGTCCCATGAGGTCCCCGACCTGTGATGGTGTAGCTTCTGACATCCGGACTGATGGTTCTCTGAACGGGAGTCTGGCCATTTGCCGGCATGGCTTCCACCTGGAAGCCGGTGATCGTCTCAGTCTTGGTTCTCCAGCTAATGGTGATGGTGGTCTCAGTGGCATCTGTCACGCGGGCCCTTCTGGGAGGGCTGACATCTGCATGGGATCATAGCCAGAGATCAGTGCCTGGCGGGCTCATAGAGGTAGGGGTGGTATTTTAAAATGCTTCTTTATTACACACCAAATACATCCGTTTCTACAGATGACGATGTATAGATTTTCTCCTGTGGCATCCAGAAGGAAAGGTTGCCAGTACTTAGAAATATAAAAATATTCACCTTTTGTTTTGAAGAACTAAAAAACCCTTGTTACAGATACTACCAGTGGTTCCCAAGGCCTGTTTTATAGTACCTTCAAATCTCTCAATAAATGGGAAAAATTTTAATTTATTAAAATGTAACAAGCGTAGTAGGAGTTAGAATCCTATGGCCAGCTAGCAATAACATATATGTGTACTGCTAGTGTTTTGTCGTTTTTATAGGACTTCATATTTTTTCTCTAAACAGATGGAACACCACCTCTTATTCTATAGATGAGGAAACTTTGACACTTTTTTATATGATTTCTGAAAGAGCATATTGTGAGTTACTGATATGGCAGAAAACTAGAGTCTGGGCCCCATTTTGACCACCACTACTGCACTGTTAAAATACGGCAGAAGGCTGCATGGACTCCCCAAACTTAACTCTGTAGAAACAAATTCCCACAAGTAGCGCATCAACTGGGCATCAGTCCTCGTCCATAATGCCAGTGCTTCAACCCCATGAAATGATCCCATGTGTGTGCCCACAGACCACTTTTGCGGACAGGGGCACACAAAAGGTGACAGGAGCTAAGTCACAATGGTGGGTGAGCAAATCGATTTCCAGGCTGAGAGTCATTCCATTGTTAGCTCAGTGATCCAGAAAGTCATGTGCCTTTCTAGATTTTTTACCTATACAGAACATTTTTTGATACTAAAACATTTCACAACTCACTCTCCAGAGTATTGACAACTCCATAAGCTGGCATGCTTGTCAACGTGTCCTTAAGGGCGTAGACACTCACTTCGTATTTGGTGGCCACCTAGAAAGAGGGGCGCAGTGAGCTTTAGCAAGGGGAAGCCCAGGGATCTTCACCACAGCATCAGGAAAACAACATGGTTATAAGAGAAAAAATAATCATAAACTAACAAGACCTGCAGCACTATAAATTCCTAGATTAATTTTCATTCCTACACAACAGGTGATCAATAACAAATTTAAATTACATGAATTTTAAAATGCCTTCAGAGGTTAAGCTCCAGTAAGCTGTAACTTACATACTTAGGCGGAACTGATATGCATTGAGGAAAATGGGTGTTAGCCTGTTTTTGTCCTTCATGAACTGATGTAAAAACTGAGAATTTTTCTGACCATAGGGAGACAAAGAGAATTCCCTATTCTATCACTGAACCCTCTTTCCATAGTTTCTTCTGGAATTGGGCTTCTGTTAAAATGTACATTAGTCTCCTAGGTTCCTGGCTAGTTTTTGACACGCAGGTCCAGAAGGACTAAAGCTGTTTTACTGAAGGGAGGGTCAGGCTGGGTTGGTACAAACTGGAGAATATCCTTTGCCAAGGTAACAGAGCTCAGACAATGCATAGTGACTAAAAGTAGATGTATGCATTCAGCCTGTAGACATATAACTTGCCCCTACCCACACATAACCATTTAAAATAAAGACAATACAAAACAAATAATAAAAGAAATAAACAGAATACATTTAAAGAGCTGTAGAACAGCCCTGGCTGGTGTGGCTCAGTGGATTGAGTGCCAGCCTGTGAACCAAAAGGTCACCAGGTCGATACCCAGTCAGAGCACATGCCTGGGTTGTGGGCCAGGTCCCCAGATGGGGGCATGCGAGAGGCAACTGATCAATGTATACCTCCCTTTCCTTCTTCCTCCCTTCCCCTCTCTCTAAAAATAAATAAACTATATATAAAAGCTGTAGAACATCCAAAACTATTTTTTATAAACTTGGTACAAAATTACAATAAAACAATTTGATGGCGGGGCAAAGAATACAATGGGATATATTATGATATTGTATTTCTACCACCTTCAAGTGTGTAAAAGACGGCCTACTTCTTTATCCAATAAAAAGGGCACTTCTTACCATGAGTCCTGATACAACCACAGATGAGCTATCAGGAGAAAGGTTGATTTCTTTCATTGGTCCTGTCTTCTCTTTGGGGGTCACCCGCACCCGATAGCCAGTGAGCTGAATGTTGGGTGCTGTCCACTGGGCAGTCAGGCTCGTTGGTGTAACCTGAATGAACTTCAGGTTGGTTGGTGCAGGAATGGCTGTCGAGATGGTCATTGGTTAGAGGTTATCGTATAGGAAATGGGGAAGTGGAAAATAAAGTGAATTCCAAGAAGTAGACTAGACTGTGATTGTTTTTGGTTCGGTGGGTTCCCTGATCAAAGATTCAGTACAAGGAAGTACAAGAAGGGATGCAAAATTAAGAAAATGTTTGCTGAAAAAAATGTTTCATATCCACCAATGCTCAGAATCACTGGAAACACAAGTAAATGTCAGAATTCTAGAATTTAGGCTTTAGCAGATGTGTTTGCTTTCCTTTAAATTTTTTTTTAAGTCAGAATGACTTATTGGCCATTGAGATTGATTTTCCATTTATATGGAAAGAAGAGCAACAGCCCTTTTCCTATATAAATTGTCTTTGCATGAAAATCCATTTCACAGAGTATTCCATACCCCAAAAGTTAGAATTATGTTTTTATTCTCTTTATTTGGACCCCGTGGCAGATATCTCTGCTGAAATTTGCAGTATTCTCTGTGGTGCAGCATAAGAAAATTGAATCATAACAGAAGCAGAAGAGAGAAGCAAAGAGCAATAACACAGACTGTCACCTCCAGGGTCTATGCTGTCACAAGGATGCATCTTTAGCATTCCCCTGTGCTTCAGAAACAAAGCACACGAAGGTAAAATATTGTGGAAAGCATCTGCCCTATGTGTCTGACTCACAATGCTTTAAGCACATTAGACACCGAGCACACGATATCTAATCAGAGAAGGAAGGTCTTACCCACGTGTTCTCAGAATCATGCTGCTATGAATGGCCCATTCAGGGTTCCTTTTTTAGAGAAAGCTCTAGGATGCCAAACTTCTTTCCTTTATACACAGTGAGTAGAGCCACAGGGAGGCATGGCTTAGGAAGTAATCCACAGTTTAAGACTTCTTTTCCCATGTCTCGCTTTATGGCCTTGTTTAGAAGCCAAGCTACTCCAAAATGTCTGTTTATTAGACTTCCCCTAAGTATCACCTAAACTTCATTGTTTAGTACTATTCCTCTTAAAGAGGACCTTTCCTTTTTTCTCTCTTTTAACCCCCTTATGCGGGAATCAATAGCCTGATAAAGTATAATTCATTCAGCAGGGCATAAAGCCTCTGCTCCCATGAGCACCCAGTGGTGCGATTAACGATATACCTGTGTACTGGGTTCCAATCAGGGGCTGGCTCTCCATATCATCGTGCAAGGCAACCACACTGACTGTGTACTCAGAACCAGGCCTGAGGCCTTTCAGCTCTGCAGTGTCTTCTTCACCATCAGGTGCAGGGAATAGCTCATGGATTCCATCCTCAGGGCTCGAGTAGGTCACCCTGTACCTGGAAACTTGCCCCTGTGGGCTTTCCCAAGCAATTTTGATGGAATCGACATCCACATCAGTGAATGCCAGTCCTTTAGGGCGATCAATGTCTGTTAGGCAAATTAATGGTAAGAGGTTATGTGAAAAGCAAGTTGTGAAATAAGCATTTTTATAACATGCAAAGCAGTTCTGCAGATACCATTCTGATGAATTAAATTCCAATTAACCCTCTATTACACAGAAAATCACCTGACACTTGAAGTATTTTGGATTTAGAAAACAGTTAATGTCGCATCGCTTAATTAAAACAGGTGTACGCGAGACGCGTAGGCACCCTGCAAAATGTCTTCATGAAGAGGATTTACTTGCGTTAATTTTAAGATATTCTACCAAAATTTGCTTTTGTCATGTGATGTTAGTCTCCCAGACCTGGATTTTCTACACCTTGGAAGTGGTGAAGTTGACTTTCAAGGTTAGATTTACCTTGTTTCTTTAACTCTCCTTCCCCACCCCACCCCCTTTAAGTGTTTACGTTAAACACTGGTGCAGCCACAGTCCTGCCAGTGCTGCAAACCTAGCTGCTTCAGAGGAAACGCTTCAAATCCACTTCACCATCTGGCTGTAGAAAAGACGGGCCTGGGAAAATACTCTGTAGATTGTGCTGTTGGCAAATAAGATTTTGCTGAGGCCATTTGAGCAAAAGAAATTTAAAGCACAGCAACTAACTACAGTGGTTCCACAACTTCTTTCCCTACATGTTCACAGCTTGGCACCAAGAAGGAAAAAAAAAACGTCTGTATATAGGGCTCAACTCAACCTACAAACTAACCAACACGTTGGCTTTCCCCATGTATAATCACAAACGACATGCAGAGGGCATTCAGACGCCTAAGAACAAAGTCTGACTTTGGAAAGGGAAACTGAGCATGGGTTACGTACTGGTTACTGCCGTCTGGACCAGAGGCTGACTCTCTCCGTTCTGACTCTGAGCATAGACACTAACCACATACTCCATTGTGGGCTGCAAGCCTTCGATGGTCATTTCTGTTTGATCTGCAAAGAAAATGAAAAGCAAATGCAGCAGCTCTGTCGTCCACTGGAAGGTCATCCAAGTGATGTTCAGACTCCGGGAGTAAATGTGCGGGGGCCTAGATTTTCACTGGCAGATTTATCAGGAAAACATGGATGAGTCGGACATGGATTTCCTTTTGGACAAACATGGTCATTGCTGATACAAACTGTCATATTGGAATAAAGTCACACTAAAGGATAAGTACTCCATGGAGCATATCTCTTTGCCCTCCCCTAAGATCTCCAAGGGCCCTTCTTTTGCCTCTGTAACGTGTTTCCTTAGCCCACACAGAGCAGCTGGCGCACTTTTCCCACCTCTGTGACTTTCTAAATAAATGTTCCCTTGCATTTGAGAAAAAAAAAAGATATTGCCTTAGGATCCTAATTTCACAAGTATTTTATATAAAAACAAAAACAAGAGCTAAGAAGATCTTTAAAAGTCAGTGAGGCCATTTCTCTCTTCTTGATGTACATGGCAAACAAAACGGTAAAGGCGGATCTCATAATTTAAGGTGTCTGCACCATTAAACAGGACCGTGCAGGTAAAAACAGAGCTGCACTGACCCTGAAAATTCTGTGGAGGGAAGGACAACCTTGAGTCCTGAATTCACAATTGGGGGAACGAGGACATAATGATATAAAAACACATGGTACTCAGAGGTAGGTGGCTGCTTATTTAAAAGGCCTACCATGCGGGCCTGCTCTGTTTTTCCCAGTGTGCGTGAGACGCTGGCGATGCTTACCTGGACCTGCAGTTTTAGTTTTTGTTGGTCCCAAGCCATTTTTGGGAGCGGTGGTCACTCTGTAACCAGTGACAGGGGAACTCGGAGGCAGCCACCTGACACTGATGCTGTTGTCCTGAACATCAGTCACTTGCATCTGGGACGGTTTGTCAATTTCTGTAAATGAAAACAGGGAAAAACCAATGAAGCCACAGTCTATGGCAACAAGACTGAACGTGTCCTTGTCTCCAGTTCTGGTAAATATTGGATGATCTCTGACTATAATTAGTGACCTCCAAGTGTTTCTTTTGCAGAAACAGAGATAGCTTTTAGGGAGTATCTCAAAACCATTACCTACTTTCAAGATGGCTACTTCACTCACAAAGAAACTACAGTCTAACCAGGTGTTTGTCTTCTTATTTTATCAGCTCACTCATTCATTTATTTATTTTTTTAATATTTTATTTATTTATTTTTAGAGAGGGAAGGGAGGGAGATAGAGAGAGAGACAAACATCAATGTGCGGTTGCTGGGGGTTATGGCCTGCAACCCAGGAATGTACCCTGGCTGGGAATCGAACCTGGGACACTTTGGTTCCCAGCCCGCACTCAATCCATTGAGCTACGCCAGCCAGGGCTACTCATTCATTTATTAACAAACATTTATAAAACACCTTCTATGTCTGTCTCTATTGTAAGCAGGTGGACTAAATCAATCGATGAAACAGACAAAAATCCCTGCCCTACAGGGTATTTCTTTGTACATCTGGCTCAAAACAAATAGTTGTAGGTGCTCTTCGTCTTCTTAAAAAATAAGTCAGTTTCACAGTGAAGGAAATTCCTTGGGCGAACACTGTACAAACCATCTGAGTGAATAAGCCTGCGTCATCCGAAGGAGTCACTACCTGTTCGGTAATCAATGGAAATGGGCTTGCTGCTCGCTGGGCTGTCCCCTCGGCCAGTGACAGCGTAAACGGTGATGGTGTAGTCCACTCCAGGTTTAAGGCCACTGATTGTAGCCGTAGACTTGCTCCCAGGCACAGTGAACTCCTGCATGGGGCTGTTTCCTCCTGTTTGGAAAGGGGTTCGTCAAAACCAGAGGGACGGACAGATACTTGGGAATCCCTGAACAACTGAGTTAAGGTGCTGGGAGAAGCATGTAAGCTATACCTTTACTTATTCCCTTTACAAAAGTGCTGTCAATGTGGCTTGAACAGAAATGAATATACTTATTGATGCATGAGATAAACCTTGATAAGTTTGTAAAAACAGGGAGAAAATCACAGTTACGACATTTTAATATGCCAGCTTTAAAAAGCCAGAGTTGTTGATTGACATGAGAAGGGAGAAGAAGGTAAGTCCTCAACTCAGGATTGCATAAACTGTGTTCCTTTTTCAAAATTTTAACAGAATATATTCATGTTAAATAAAATTTTGAAAAGGCAGAAAAGTAAAAAGGAAAACACAAATAAATCACTTATTATTTCACCACTGATAATATACAAGTGAATTTACAATCCTTTCTTCCTCAAATCTTCTCTTCTCCCTCTAGGATTATACAAACAACTTTTTATCTTGATTTTGCTACCAATCACATCGTGCTTATTTTCCTGATTTCCTATTTTCAGAAAAGGCAAGGCTCCACTGAATGGACTTGCCAAACTTTCTTTAATTGTGTGCTGGCTGTTGGGCTTTCAGATTACCCCCAGCACAATCTGATTTGATTAGAGTGTGAAAGAGCCTTTTGCTAACACACCTGTTTCTCCATAGGTGATCCTGTAGTATCTCACGGTGACAGCAGGGGCTTCCCAGCTGATCAGCATGCTGGTGGGGGTCGTGGCAACAACTTCCAGGTCCCTCGGAACATCAGAAACTAGAGAAAGCAAAGGAAAGTTCTTGTGTCCGTAACTTTCAGACAAGGCACGGCTTCGCACGTCGTTCATTTTCCAGGTAATTGGCTTTGTGATTTTTTAAAATAGAATAATGTAAATACGATACAAAAATAGCAGAATTCAAAATTACGAACAGTTCAAGGTAAGGAGTTAAGGAGTCAATTCAAGTTCTGATAAAATTATTATGTCAATTGAATGGTGTTTTTCCCTAAACTTTTTATCTTGAAAAATTTTAGAACAACAGGGAAGCTACACAAACAGTATAAGGAATACCCATAACCCCTTCCTATAAGTATTTCCTAATTGGTAACATTTGCTCTCCTGCTCCCTTTTTATTAATCCATTTGAGACTAGCGTACAGATACTGTGATAATACTTCTCCCCTGAGTACTTCAGCATCTATCTCTTAAGAACTTTGACACTATTACATTAAAATAATTATGCTGTTAAGGAAACTCTTAAAGAGTGTTTTGAATCCAACTGTGGTTAAAAATGCATAAATACCTAAACCAGGTGAGAAATTTCTTGGGATAAGACTATTTCCTTTAACATAATCTAAGAAGAAGATTTTTCTCCACACATTCTCCCACTTCCCTCTCCATGTCTCATAACCATGATGGATTTTTTAAGAGATCGTAACTCAGACATCACAAACCTATTTCACAGAAGAAACCAGCCTAGGAAAGTCCCCTGAGTTTCTTCGAAAACCAGAAAACAAGTTACCTGTTGATTGCTGGCCAACCAATGGGGGACTTTCCTCTCTGCCATTAAGGGCAACAATGCTGACCACATATTCCGTGCCCGGGTTGAGGTTGCTGAGGGTGATGGAATTCCGAGTGGGGGGCACTCGATCTTCTCGAGGTCGTCCACCTGCGTGTTCAGGATGATGGCGAATCCTGTAGCCAGTGATGGTGGCTCGAGGAGCAATCCAATGGACAGTGAAAGAGTTGGCAGTGATATCAGAAAAGTCAATGCCAGTTGGAGAATCAAGACCTGTTTTTCCAATCCAGGGAAGAAAGAAGGAGAGGGGGAGGGAAATAAAAAAAGACACCACCAGGTAAGGAAGTGAGAAAATAGGGGAAAGTAACATACATCCAAAAAGTTTCGGTTTTTTCATTAATACAGTGAATTGCCATAAGCCTCAGCGTATGATACACTGATTCTAAGCCACATATAAATTTCAAAATCATAAACTGACTCAGTTCAAAATGGACAGCTCAAGCATTCTTTTCTTTTTTCTTACAGTACGTTTCTGGATCATATTTAAAGAATAGGTGTTTAAGATATCCTGGGAAATGATATTTTAAATGCCTCAGTGTTCAGTATTCTAGGTTTCTGTCCTATAAGTTTATCTCTGAAAGTGAGAAGACCTTCTCACTCCCAGGCTGTGTTTGGCTCTCCAAGAAGCTTTCTACACTCATAAGAGAATTGGTATGTCAACAGGGTGGTAATGGGGTCGAACACAAAACTTTTTAAAACTAAGACATTATTCTGGACAAATTACAATGCAAGTAATTCCTCATGAATGGAGAATTTAGTGGAGTGTAGAAAACTCAGCAAGAATGTGGAGTTTATCTCAAATTCAAATCATGTAACCTCTCTGGGACTTCCAACACTATCCAATAATATAGTCAAACCAAACTAAGATATCTCAACCCCTTTTTGGAAGTATGTGGACTATAATAAATAAATTAGTGAATATATTAAACTATACTTTTTTTATATATTTTATTTATTTATTTTTAGAGAGGGAAGGGAGCGAGATAGAGAGAGAGAGAGAAAAACATCAATGTGTGGTTGCTGGGGGTTATGGCCTGCAACCCAGGAATGTACCCTGGCTGGGAATCGAACCTGGGACACTTTGGTTCCCAGCCCGCACTCAAAAACTATACTTTTTTAAAGGGAAAAATTAAAAGTACTCATCTTTAAGAAAGAACAGATTATGGGCTTCAATTCAACTTTCTTTTTTTAGTAAATGAAGATTCCATCAAGTAGAAAAAAGAGATCAACTTTCTGGCTTCGTAAAACAGGGAACATACTTATGACAATGATAGCGCTGGGTCAGCCATTAGACAGAACCCCCTAGCGAGAAGGAATGTTTACCATCCCTGAATAATAGACAACAAAGTTTCTGGACTAATTTCAGTCCTCTCTGGAAAGAGAAGAGTAGACTCTGGGAGACCGAAAGTGAGGGCCATAGTTGAATATGGTGTCTTTTAATTTTCAAGACCAGTGATCAGAAAGTAATGACAAGGCCACAAGGACCCCCATCTCCACCACAACAGATGGAGATGTATTTTTAGAAGTAGCATTCCATTTTTGTCACTTAAAATTGGTAGGTGGACGCACCTTGATAAGCATATTGCCAACGTGACTCACCTGTTTTCTGTCTTCCTCTGAGAGGCGTGCTCTCGTGCTGCTCGTAAACACTAGAGACGCTGACTACGTATTCTGTGCCGGGCAGGAGATCTGAAGAGGCAAGTGGGACTTATTTTAAAATTGTGCTTGAAAGCAGGAAACACGGAAACTCCCCTGGGACTATTTCCACTTATAAAATATCAGAGTCCGCTCCTTTAGCCTACTTACACCTCAGTGAATATGGCTACCTGGAGATGGGCTAAGGAAGGGCCACCTTACCCTGGAGCATCTCCAGGCCTTGCCCTCGGGCTCCCGTGAGAGTGTTACTCAGCCTGATCTGCAGTAAAGGTGGAGTTGCTATAGCATAGTAATAATATTCCTATCATCCACTTAATAGATAGTCTGTGAGGTTGTATGATAATAATGACCCTGGCTGTGGGTTATCATTTACTCCTCAGAACAACCTAGTGAGATGGTTGGCTGCGTTTTTAAAGCAGCTGTATTGCCATATAACAAACCGCACACATTTCAAGTGCACATTTTGACAGGTTTTGATACAGGCATATGCTTTGAACCCATCACTACATTCAAGACAATGAGCAAACCTATTACCTGCAAAAGTTTGGTTTATGATTGTTCCCACTTGACAAATGAGAAAACTGAGGCACAAAGCAGTTATCTTCTTTGATCTGCTGCTTGCCCAAGACCGTACAGGAGTTGACCACAGCCAATGGTCTTAACAATTAACCTTTACTGGAAGAGTTACACTCCCAAAGGAAAGTGATTGGTTCTGCCACATTAAGATGAGAGCAGAACACTTAAAAAACTTAAATAAACATTCCTTGGATGGTCCCTCATGTCGAGGAACCAGCAAAGGTACAGAGTAAGGTATCTGACTGTTGAACACCTACTCATTCAACCCCACTCCCCTCCATATCATCTCCCCTTCAGCCTTCCTGCAAAGGCCTGTGCTGGGTGCTTGGACTCCACTTTTCTCCATTTCTACTTGGCCAGGAGCAATTTACTTAACCACTGGGCACCTCAGCTGCTTCATCTGTAAAACGGAGTAATGATGGCTACTCTAGGGGGAAATGGCTACCTTGAGATCTAGAATAGGATCTAAAATAAGATCTTAGAACATAGGATGGGCATGTGCTAGGAGAATAGATGACGGGCATGTGCCAGGTCTGGGGCTTAAGGTGGGGCAGATGGTGGTCCTGAAGCAGGGGCTTCTGTACTGGGTGATGTAACTACTGATTCCAGAGCACTCCAGAACACCCGGCCCGCTGATAGGCACACATGAGGAGGCTCTCGCCCTCAGCCACAAAATGAGAAAGCAAAACTGGTCATGTGCAGAGATGTCTTTCACTCTCTAAAACAGATCTGAATGACAGAGAGGGTTTTCAGACGGTCATGTGGTGATGGACCTCAATGTGAGCTATTCTCCCTGGTGAAAGCACTGGAAAGCCACACTGACGGGAATCACGGCGCCATGTTGCAGCCCACTTACATTTTCTTTAATAAAGGGTATCTATTTCAAAAGAGTAGGAACTAGAAAGGGACAATTTCCATAAATTGTTGTGTTGTTTATTTTAATGTCAGTTGTTTTCTAAGTCCTCAGCCTTCAGAGAAATCCCGCTAACAGATTCTTTTTGAAGTACAAATTACACTGGCTCCCTCTTCAAAGGGGCATCTTGATCTATCCTGAGGAACTAGTCACTGTTTCTGTGTTTTCAGATGCTAAAGAGATTCCCTGCTGACACGTGGGTGGTGGGGCAGGAGGGAATAAAACAGATATGGTGACATTATTTTTCATCTTCATTTTCTCTCTGAACGTTCAAATGTACTCGTATAATTTCTCTGGACATACATCATTTTTACGTGCTTATTTGGCAGCAGAACTCATTTGAAGTCTTCCAACTTCATTGCTGGTGTTTTTCCTTAAAAAGTTGGAGATACCGAAAATGTATAAAGATAACAACAAACATGACATCTTTCAGGATTTACAGCGCTGCAGGTCCGACTTTAGTTTGTAGTTCGGTTGTACTTGCCTGGAGTTTATTTGCTCCTGCCTGAGAACTCAGAATTCCTTCCTGACACTCTAGCTTAGCATTTATCGAACAGATACATCGGACCTCTTACTTGTTAAGACCACTGCATTGTCTGACGGAGAAATCGACAACTCCGCAACATCTTCCTCATTTTTCACAGGCGAGTAGCGCACCAGGATGCTGGTCAACTCGATGGACGGAGGTGGGGCCCAGGTGACACGAATGGTGTCTGGACCAACGTTGGTGAATCGCAGGTCCGTGGGGGCAGGCACAGCTGGTTTCAAGTACGAGGAGAGACTACGTTATTGTCATTTTACAATGAAGGCTAACAAAAATAGCTGGAAATGTAAAAACAATATCTCATGCATAAAGGAAATGAGTACTAATCATGCAAATAGTCTAATCTAAATCTAGTCTAAATGAGAGTAAACTATAGTTGACCCTTGAACAAAACAGGGTTGAACTGTGTGGGTCTAGGTGAACTTTTAAAAATAAATTCTGCAAATGTATTTTCTGTTCTTTATGATTTTCTTATTTTCTTTCTCTAGCTTACTTTACTGCAAGGATATAGTATGTAATTTGTATAACATACAAAATGAGTGTTAATTGACTGTTCATGTTATCAGTAAGGCTTCCAGTGAACAATAGGCTATTAGTAATTAAGTTTCGGGGGAGTCAAAAGTTATACATGGATTTTTTTCCTGTGTGGGCGGCCAGCGCCCCAATCCCTATGTTGTTTAAGGGTCAATTGTACTGTTAAAAATAAAACACTACACCTAGCACTGTTAGGCTCCTTTAACCTTTCTGCCATCAATTTGTCTTCATAATTTTCATATACTTCCCAATATGTTCATCTTAAGTACATTGTTAATACCACTGAAGGTTACTTTATCCCAGGCTGAAGAGGCTCAAGTTGCCACACAGCAAAGAGAAACATAGCAGTACTTTCCAAAGAAACACATGCACACAGACAAAAAGACGAGAGGGTCCTAAATTTCCCCCTGACGTGAGGTGACTAGAGCTACAATTCCATTCAGGAAACACTACTTACAAGTGAAGAGGGTTCATGCAAATCGGTTCTCAGCATGTTTCTTACCATGCAGGGCAGAGAACGTTTATAATGTTGCATGCTGGTCCCCAGACTGAGGTTAAAGAGGAGTTTCTTTACCTCACCATAACAATGGAACTCAGAGCGCTCCAGAGCTGTTGTTTTGTTTCCCTACCTCCAAACAACCCTCCTGCCACTGTACGGTACACTGTACATTTCAATGGGCTTTCTGTCCGCTACAGGGAAGGAGCGTGGTAGAGTTTATCGAAGAGCAGAAGGAGACGCACAATGGTACATTTTGGACAGACGCTTCTAATTAACTGGTGCTGACTATAAAATTTAGCATTAATGTTAGAGCATTTAAAAAAATTACAGGTCTGCAAGCTCAATTAATCTTTGCCCTTTTGTATGTAATAGATCAGCTATCTATATTTCATTAGCTTTGTACATATTTGTGCTTTAAATGAAAGCACACTTAAGATTATTCGAATATGCCTTCATCCAATCAGTTTAGCCTCTGCCTTTGTTTCCTGACGCCTTAAACTAGCCTCTCTTAATCTTTGGCCAATTGCTGGCTTTCCCGTTGAAACATCCACATTTAACCAGAGTGACTGGTGGCAGCATGCAACACCATCCGTGTCTCAAACACAGAAGTTTTCAAAATTCACCCGTTTGCTGTGTCAGTGTGGTAGGGGCACTCTCTCCGCCATTAATGAGCGTGATAACGCTGATGTCATAGTCAATGCCCGGCTCCAGCCCTGTCACTGTGTAGTATCCTACTGAGGAGTCCACAAAATCTTCAAAAATGGGGATACCTTCTCCTGCCGCAACTACTGTGATGCGGTACCCAATAATGGTGGAGGAGTTTAGCGGGGTCCACCTCAGGCCGATGCTCGAATCGGTTATGTCAACAAAGCTTAGGTCAGTGAGTTGGGGCACCTCTATTGAGTTATAAAGCAGAGGGGGGGGCAAAAGAAAAATAGAGGCAAAAAAGAGGAAAAAATAAAGCAGTGTACATCAGGTTACGAGTAGTAAAATCGATGGAATGTGAAAGCAATGATGGTAATATGCAATCTGTTCCAAATTATCTGAAAGACTGTCTGAGAGCATCAGGAATACTTGACTTCCCTGGAAGAATCAAACGGGTACCATATTCTTAGGGATTTTCTTATATTTTGGAAATGTCTCTGAAACAGTATAGTTTGAACCTCTCGGGTTCCTAAAAATTATAGGCCTGTTTAGGATGTCAAAACTGTTTCTAGGATCCAGACACAGTATCTGTAGGAAGTATCAGCAATGTTTAAAAAAAAAATCCAATGTTTTTTTAGTAGGAAATTAAAGCTTGCATGAAGAAGATTTTTAAAAAATTGGTTGATGAGTTTTTTCCTTTTCTCTCTCCATACAAAAACTCATGCAAACATATGGTCATAATGCTAACACATCATATGAATATATGGTGTGAAACGTGCCATTTAAAAGCATATTCAGGTGGGAGACAGGCCTGAGTCCGAGGCCATTGCCAATATTTTGTTTAATTCGTAATCAAAGTTACTTTAGCATCACTAAAGCATTCTACCAAAAAAGTGCGAAGGGGACCACCATCCGTCCGCTGTCATTCTGTCCCAATCCAGCTTTGGACAAACAACAAGCCTATCCCTGCGGGCTTTTCAGGGCTGTGTTTCAGTCCATAAGAAAGAAGCCCCTGAAGGTGTGGTCTTTCTGTTCCTTTCTTTTCAATCTTAAAAAAAAAGGATTTGAAACAGCCAGAAGAAGAACTGGATGTACCAGTCAAGTGCTATCTCAGGGCTCACATACAGAGACAGGTACTCTTCCACAGACAGCAGTTGACAATCGGACAGTGAAACCAGGCACAAATGTACTGATGGCACACATTCACCGTATTACTTTGGGCCTATCAGTACTGACTACAGACACGTGACATTGCTTTAGTGCCATTTCCACGTGAGCAGACATTCAGAGTTAGCAGACATTCGTGGTTGCCACTCCGCTACATACTCATCGCAACAGACAGCATCCCAGTGAAGCACAGACAGGAAGCGGTGTTAAAGCAAGCATTTGTCCAAATAGCTGCTTTGACTTCATGGTTTTGCAGAGTGTGCTTGGGAGGTCAGGATTAAATCCCAGCTCTATCTGACACTCTCAACCATCCGGGGATTAAGACGTTAATCCCCACTCTTACTGAAACTGCCATTCTGAGGATAACAGCTTATTTTTCCATTACCTGGGATGATGGTATCAGAGATAGGGACACTTTCCTTGTTATCTTTGACAGTATAAACACTGACGTTGTACTCCAGGCCAGGATTCAGGTTTTCAAAAGTGCAGGAACTCTGATCTGCATGGACCGTTTCTTCGAAAGAATATCCCTGCTGGTCATTTGTCGGGGTGGTGGTAATTCTATACCCAGTAATGTCTGCAGGAAACAGAAAGGCAGGAGTTACTGAGTGGAGGATTTGCAACCCAGAGCATTCTAAACCAGACCCCAGTGATGATCTCACGTAGGTGAATGGAGAAAGGGCATTTATCAAGGAACTCGACTGTCATTAGTGCTTATAATAACCCTTTGAGGCAGGAATTAATATTCTTGGTTTAAAGAAAATCTTGTTAACAGGGAAGTGATTACCAAGGGTTTTCCTGTCTCAAAATTCCGTGACCCCTGTACCCTGATTTTCCACAATGGGTCATCTACGTGATACCTAAGAAATATTCCATTTTATCTGCTTAGCGTGAAATGGCTTCCAATGCTACAATCATTCCCCAGAGTGGGCTCTCCTAACATTCGAAGTCTGAATCCTATATGGGATTTACAGGGAGGGAAGAGAATAGGAAAAGGGGGAGGGGGAGTGGCTCTGCTTATTCTAGAGAAAGAATATTAATTGATAAATATTTCAGGAATCATAGAAATCAGGCACTAAGAGCATCAAGGAGGAGGACACAAGTGGAAACAGTAATAACTAGAGATCTGCAGGGACAGACTAAAGTAAATGAGAAAGTGTATTTAAGTGAAACTTACTAAAGGGCAAAATGGTATATTTTGTCATTAGACACAGGGTAAAAACTAAAGTGGTACAAACAAGGAAATCCAACTGGATGGGAAGTAAATGTTGAGGGCGTTACATTTGCTAGCAGCCATCCAGACAGGCAGGCTAGGCTATCCATTCAGATGAAATGTTAATGATTGTGCTTTTGGCAAGCATGAAATTTGCCAACTTAGTTTCAAATTCAGTCATTTGGCTGGAAATAGTGTAACTTTGGCTTAAGCAACGTTTCCATAGACCATGAAAACTTCACCAAAATCACTCTACTTCAGAGGGGAATTCAAAAGGATATTTTGGCCCTGGCTGGTCTGGCTCAGTGGATTGAGAGCTGGCCTCCAGACCAAAAGGTTGTCGGTTTGATTCCTAGTCAGGGAACATGCCTGGGTTGTGGGCCAGACCCCCAGTTGCGGGTGTGAGAGAGGATGCCAATTGATGTTTCTTTCCCTCGCTTTCCCCCTCTTTCTACAAACAAATAAATAAATAACATCTTTAATTTTAAAAAGGATATTTTGAGTTAGTTTTATTCTATGCAACTGTGCACATGGATCAGATAATTAGAGATAATTTTCTTAGTTGTGTGCCTGAGCAAAGGTAAGAACTGTTTTTAAAATGACAGTGAAATTAGTCCTGGCTGGTGTGTCTCAGTCAATTGAGCATCTGTAAACCAAAGGGTCTCTGGTGTGATTCCTGGTCAGGGCACATGCCTGGGTTGTGGGCCCGGTCCCCAGTGGGGGGATGTGCAAGATGCAACCACACACTGATGTTTCCCTCTCTGTCTCTCTCTCTCTTTCTCCCTTCCCCTCTCTAAAAAAATAAATAAATAAATAAATAATAAAGTCTTTTTTAAAAATTACAGTGAAATTAGAATTAGTGAAATTATAAACTAAATGTAGACCTTAAAGTAAGAAGTATAATAGTTATGTATGAAATCATGAGCTGGAACTTCTGTTTTTGTTTAATTTAGAATTTTCTCAACTATGAGTATCCCGATATCTCAATAGTGATTCTTCCAATATAACCAATATTAAATAAAATAATTACATTTGAGTTAACCATTTCTGATTTAAAGAGACTCATGTGGACTTGGCAAAGGTGAGGCATATCAAAAATTTCTCCAGTCATGGTCATGTTACATTATGCTGCTTGAATGTTGCTATAGCTAACTTCAATCACTTTCGAACTCTAAAAATAAGACTCAGTGTGTGTGGACATGGAGTTTAGACAAAAGCTACGTTTAAAGTTTTAAAAGTGGTCATGGAACTTCATTTAAGCAACTTTCTCAGTGTTGAGTATAAGTAAAAAACACATAGTTAAGTTCCAAATACAGTCCGTGATGCTGGCTGTGAGAAGGGGTATGGAAAACTTGAGCTATAATCCCAATGGTGTGACATTTAACATTTGTGACTGTGGGCAGGTCAGTTTTTTTCTGAGTCTGTTTTTTCATCCTATAAAATGGACCATTTCTACCTTCCATTACCCTGAGATTTGTGTGGTGCAACTCATGACAAAATATCTGCAACTTCACTGAATTATAGAGTCTGTAATAAGCCATAAAAGGAAAATTACATAGTATGGTTTCATCCATTTGTTTGACAATTTTGAATGCCGCTGAGCAAAAACCACCTTCCAGAACCTTCTCCTGAGCCCTCAAGACTCCCTATGGCTCCATAAGATTCTGCCTTGTCCTCTGTCCTATGATTTAAACAAAGAGGCAGTAAAACACCCTACCTGTCACTCCATGACATTCACTCATGTCCTCCTGTCCTGTATTTTTTACGGAAGGGTAGGTACGTATCATTTTAAACCTATATTTCTCTGAGAACAACAGTTTCTAAAACCTTTGTCTCGGAACGGCAGAGCACATGCGTGCCCTCAGATACGCCGCAGGCTAACCTGGAGTGGAGCTCCTTTCCCATGAGACCGTCAGCACGCCGGTGTCGGGGTTTGCATCCAGGTGCAAGTTGGTTGGTGGAGACACGGCTATGTGGAAAAAAAATGTGTAAATTAAAAGTTAAAGCTAATACGAATTATTTGACCTATGGAATGTTTCTCTCCCTCCCTGCGTTTCCTTCTTTCTTTCCTTCCTCCCTCTCTCCCTTCCTTCTTTCCTTCCTTCCCCTCTCTCTTTTTGAAAGAATTAGTAAAAACATAGAGGTTGTATTATGAAACCATGGTGGACAGTAATCCTCTGACCGAATTTTTTTGATGATCAACAATTTTTTTAATGCTAGTGGAATCATTTCCATCTTGCCAGTTGATAAATATTCTTGACACAGGAAGAACACTTCTGATGCCATGGAATATATGACATGAATCGAACTTGCTACTTAAAATTTAGAAATAGCTGATAACAGCAGGCATGGCTCTTTCCCCTGGGCCATGGTCATAAGTAAAAATGATACGATGTTAGCCATTCTTTGAAAGTGGAACAGTTTTAAAAAAGAAAGAACAGCAAAGAGCTCCTCTTACGTGTCACCACTTTGTTGACAATGGGTGTGCCTCTCTCCTTCCCATCTCTGAGGACGGAGATGGTATACACGTACTCCACGCCCGGAGTCAGGCCAGACACAACAATGCTTCCCGAGTCTGAAGTCACTTCTCGTGGGGCTTCCCCTCCCTGGCTTGGTCGTACACCCAGCTAAAGGAAGGAAAGCAAAATAAACACCAAGGACAAATATTTCCAGAGCTGGGTGACTGCCGAGGGGCTGTGGTTACGCGTCGTAGAACGTGAAAAACTCCTCGGGAAGTGCACAGTGTGCTTTTCAACTGGGGAATGAGTCGGGGCCTTACTTTTGCTCTGTTTGATACTTTAGCTGGAGATTCTCTGTCCTGAGGGGTTGGGGCAGGGGAGGTGTCTTCCCAAACCACACAAAGGTGGTGGCAATGAAAGCTTCCAGGGAAATGTCATCACCTACTATTTTGCTTGATAAATCATCCCCCGCTACAAACCATAACTACACAGCAGCTTACAGCCACATGGAAGTTCATTACTATTTTCTTTCCACCGGAAGAAGTCCCCTAGCTCGCTCTTTAATGAGTTATTAATATTCAGTTCACTTCTTAGTTGCCATTTAGGGTTCTAGCCTCTGTAACACTCTGTACTACAAAAATACTACTTTGGAAGAAGTATGTCCGTAGGTTCGACTGCAGGATAATAAATGAATGTGCCCATAATTTGAAGTCTTTTTAAGTTTCTTTCAAAAACCTAAGTAATACTGTGTCATCGATGTTCAACTCTGTCGACATCCTTTGTACGTTATAAGGCTTCTGGAAGTCAGAATGACACTATTAAGGAAAATATAAAAGGTATGCTAGCCTGATCATCAATACGACCATTTGCATACCTCAATGACGTGAACTTCAGTGTATTTTTCTAATCATGGGAATTTCATTTTGATTTCCAATATTTCTCTATACATAGAGAAAAAATTCTTTTAAACATTCATTTGTGTTCATTGCTCCCTTAATATCATCACTTTAAAGGACATGATATATATCTATAGGAAAGATCTTAATCTTAACTTCTATAAGGGGTGGCCCCATGGGGGTTTTGAATGACTTTCATAAGGGGTGAAATCAAAAGGATAAAAATGTGACTTTTAAGTGACTGAGTTCAATCTGTCTCCCCAAAAGGGCTTTCATGAACTTGTTGACACTCAATTCTAAATGAACAACACATCAAATGGGGTTTCCTTCATATTTTTAAATGCAGTTCCCTTGGGGAAAGGATGGGGAAATTCAGATAACGACAGCTAACAGTTCCACGCCTATGTTTTAGCCTTTGCAAAGCACTTCCATCCCCTTTGACCATCCTTCCAGCCACTCAGAGAAGCAGAAGTACTGTTCTGCCCTGACACTATGATCGGAGAGGTAGGAACAGGAGCAGGCAACACCATCTAGATCCCAGACTTCTGAATGCCTTGTTCCTAGATTGTCCAGAAAGGTGAGGGCAGCTCAGGGCCATATTGCAAGATGTTAGGAACACCTGCGACTTACCTTAAAACCGATCCTCGGAGCAGGCGTCCATGTAATCACAATGGTGGTCTCCGTCACCTCCGTGTTGTAAGGAGGAATGGAGCCCCCGGGCTGCTCTGTGAGATAGGATCAATGCACATGTCAAAACCTTGGCATCAAGACAGCTGCAGAGAACGCAGATAATGAGCGTTTTCATCAAGAACCTCAGCTTCCTCAGCTAGTGGACCCAGAATGCCACATATGTCCCTTCACGGGATGAGGATCCAGAGCAGGTCAGGGCTGCTCAGTCTTTCCTGTCCTACCCAAATCCCGTGACCCCGCTACAGTGCAAGTTAACGTCTTCTCACCCCACTTCAGGTTTGAGTTTACAGTGTGAGTATGTGAACCTGGTCATTGCCAACTAATTATCATTCTGCCTCGAAGTCATTAACTTGAGAACCATGTTAAATTTTAGACAATGACCTAAAATTAGCTTTATGCTGAATTACTTGATGATGGTGGTTATTTATTTTCAGTTGCAATAAGGGATGCCATATGAAAGTTAAACAAAATTGGCCATCATAGATATACTTATAAATTCTAAAAAAGTCTTTCCTGAAATATGAGAGTATTCATTCAGAACAGCAATACTACAGAAATTTAATATTTTGCCACTGGAATCAGGAATCATAACAAAAGTTTACTCTCATATTCTAGCATCCTGAACACCATCATTATTTCTCTTAGTGAAAATATTATTTTAAAAAATAATTTTTAAAAAAGCAGGTATACAGAAAGTTAGCACAGACATTTTCAATAATCCTACAAATCTTATTATAAATTTAGAATGCTTAAATATAATTGGCTGAGGGACTGAATCCTGTAGTAGGGAGAATAAGCATTTCAATCACTGGCTGCTGTGGGAAAGGCACGGTCTCAGAAGCCAGGGTATTTGAGTATGGTCATCAGATTCAAGGGCTTCGAGTGTGTCGATGGTCCTGGTCACATATTTGGGGCCTTCACAATTGCTTCCTCTTTACATCCCAACCAAATTCTGTGCCCTCTGGTGGGGGGCTATTAAATGTATTCATTGTAAATCATGAATGGCTGGTGAGACAAAGAATTGCCCTCCAGAGTTATATAAATGGGGACTGAAGTCTAAAGACTCCCGTTTCTACGCAGTCCAGTCAACTGTTTTGATTTTGTCGTGTGGGAATTCAGACCCAGTAGTGCGATTCTTTCTTTCTCTTCTCTCTTTCTTTTTTTCAAAAAATTTTTTGTCTGGTTTTAATGTGCAATTAAAATAAAATTTTTAAAATGTTGTATGGGGAAAAATAAAATGTGTGTGGGCCACTTTATAATGATTATTCTAATTGCTCACTACTGGTTTAGTGAGCTGTTTCCTAGATATGTTATTCTTGTAATGGCATTTGAGGGGAGGGGCCCTGGAAGGAGTGACCTGTGATGCCTTCTCAGTGTCCCCAAAATCTTACACCTCTTGGCTACTGCTGGAATTTGCCAAAGTGCCGAGGCCAGCCCCGTGTGACTATGTTAATGGCCACAAGAAACAATCCAGCAAGCCGTCCGCTTCTTTCACTGAACACATCTGTGAAAGCCCCAACTTTTTCAAGTTATTTTGTCCTCAATTGTCTTGGGCTTGAGGATTGGGTATTTTGCTATTGCTGGAGCCGGCCAGCCGGATCCTTCTCAAGTTTGAGATGAAGCTCCCTGCCTGGGAAGACCATTACAGGAAAACCTCCAAACCACAAACCCTCACACTGATGTCAAACAAAGGATGTGACTGTAAGTGTGAGCCACGGGTTCTGGCAGGTCTCGTCGGGGGAAGAGCGGCCTAGCTTAGCTGTTAGAGAAATAACATTTACCCGATTTATAAAGGAATACACTGAATTTCCCCCAGAAACAGCCACCACCCCATCGTTGCTATTAAGAATTTAGTACAAGTTACAAAACCCAGCAAAGGTATTCCCAGAATTCAGCCTAGTAAAACAGTGAAAAGCTACAGAAACTTAAAGTAATTTCCAAAATAGGCAAGCCCTGCTGAGGCTAATAGGCATAGCCTCAGACAGTACTGGATGTCCAACAAAAGTTGTAGAACTCCCTGCTAACACGGGTTTATTTAGATATAAGCTTGTTGGGGCTGTTTTCATTATCATTCTTTCCTCAGTTGATCATCTATAAAGTATTGTTTTAAATATACTACGACGTGCGAGGCACTATGGTAACCTCTAGCTAGTGAAATCAGTTTTGATTATCAGCACTTTAATTCAAATACAGTTACATTTTATATAAATGTATTGTGCAGAGAATAAAAGAACATGCCCCATGTATCGAAGTCTCCCAATACTTAAAATAGCCCCTATCAGCCCACCTTGCTCCACTTAATGATTGTTAATATCATTAAAAATTATTTTTCTGCCCTGGCAGGTGTGGCTCAGTGGATTGAATGCTGGCCTGAGAACCAAAGGGTCACTGGTTCAATTCTCAGTCAGGGCACATGCCTGGGTTGTGGGTCAGGTACCCAGGTTGGGGCGTTCAAGACACAACCACATATTGATATTTCTCTCCTTCTCTTTCTTCCTTCCTTCCCCTCTGTCTAGAAAAAAATAATTAAAATCTTAAAAAAAAATTTTAAATTATTTTTCTCTTATGGGCACTCTATCCAACAAAAGAACCTACATAAAATATACCTTACATGTAGGAATAAAAAAGATAACTCCATATACCAATTTAAATGGAAGTAAATTTTTGGTAAATTATAAATTCTTATAGGGAAAAATTTATAGACAATTTCTTTGGGAAATAAATTCCATAGCTGTTTTTGAACTTATATTCACTTTTTGAATGCTTTTTAACATTTATATTTTTAGTCAGAGTAAGATTTGTTAAAGCTTTTAGAAAATTGTAAACTAGTTCATAGTTGTATGTGTGTGTGTGCTTGTGTGTGTGCATATATATATAGTAATATATAATATTATATATATATATGCTTAAAAAGTGTTATGTTAGGTGCTTCTGTAATCCAAAATGTCAAATTAAAAATAAATAATACCCAGCTAGAAATAAGAGGTCTCATAACTCTTTATAATGAGAATGAGAATGTATTTAGTAAAAGGCAGTTAACGAAGACAGGCTTTTATTGTGGTGTAGATATGTAAGAGATTTAAGGTCATTTCCTGTAAAATGTTGAGCAAAAGGACAGACATGACCAAAAATTATTGTCAGTAATTTCCTTCTGTGGAATTTCAAGAGAAATTTAAGAAAGGTTAAAATTTTTTTTAAAAGTTATTCTGTTCTGCTGCAGAATAACACTCATAAAGGAACCATTCCTCAGCTTCATGTTCTATTGGAGTCTGTTCAATCAATAAAGATTTTTATTCTGTACTTACTGCCATCATTCGACACCCAAGGTATTAGAATGTCAACAGAAGTGCTAATTTTTTCTTGTCTTAACTAGTATTTGGCGAATTCATTTAATATGATAGAATTTAATTTTTAAATAACTGGGTGCCTCAAACCATGATACTCAAAGAGTTAGTCCTGGAGCAAATACACAGCTTGGCAACATATGTAATTTAACGCACTGCTTCTTTCATCAAGAAAATTTTTGCTTCAAAAAATCATTAACTGGATTAAACAGTGTGCTTCCTGATTTACATTCTGGCACAAGCTCCTTATTGTCCAGTAACAAACAGCTCACGAACCACAGTATGAGATGCATACTTTTCAATCTTTAAAAAAAAATTTTGGCCCTGGCTGGCGTAGCTCAGTGGGTTGAGCGTGGGCTGAGAACCAAAGTGTCTCAGGTTCGATTCCCAGTCAGGGTACATGCCTGGGTTGCAGGCCATGACCCTCAGCAACCACACAGTGATGTTTCTCTATCTCCCTTTCTTCCCTCTCTAAAAATAAATAAATCTTTAAAAAAATTTTTTTAAACATTTCTTATTTAAATCCTATACTAAGTTTTTTAAGTTAACTTTTTAAAAAGTGGATGAAGACCAGAGAACATAAGTATAGGTAAGAACCAATGGAATGACTAAGAAAAGACATTGAACTTGGCTTACGAGTGGTGAAGACTCCAGTGGCCCTGGGGCTCTGCTGGTTGCCTTTCACAGCCACCAGGGTGGCAGTGTACTCGGACCCCGGCTGCAGATTCCTCAGCGGGTACTGTGAGGCAGAGGGCCCCACGTTGTACTGCTTGGGCTGGCCTCCCCGGGTCAGGCCCACGGTCAGCCGGTACCCAGCGATCCGGGCTCGAGGCGGAGTCCAGGTCACTATCACACTTGAGTCCGTTTCATTCATAAACTGGAGGTTTGTGGGAGCATCCAATTCTAGAGAATAGGATAAAACATATCAAGAAATTTTGAACCTCAGTAATTACCATACTGAAATTCTAAAGTCTGACTGAGTTTGCTCAAGTTTTCTCAAGGCTGAAATACTGCCCTGGCTGGCGTAGCTCAGTGGATTGAGCTCAGGCTATGAACCAAAGTGTCGCAGGTTCGATTCCCAGTCAGGGCACATGCCTGGGTTGCAGGCCATGACTCCCAGCAACCGCACATTAATGTCTCTCTCTCTCTCTTTCTCCCTCCCTTACCTCTCAAAAAAACAAAAAAAGGCTGAAATACTCTATGTCAAAACCTTGGAAACAGTGAGCCACGAAGAGATTGAGCACTACAGAGAACTTTGCAAAACTCTGTGTCAGTCATGAGAAATTGCTGACCTTTTTTGCTTGGTTATGATTCTGTGGAAAATCTAATTGTCCAGCATGCCTTTCTCATTATCCTCTTGGACGGTACTAACATTATAGAGGTGGCATTTTAAAAAAAACTTATAAATACCACAATTGACTCTGCTGAGCCAAGCAAGTTAAGAGAAGAGAAACAAGCCCACTAAAGTGAGGGCAAAAAGAAAGCTCCACATGGAGCAAAAACAGTACATTCCACATTTATTGAAAAATACTCTTGATGGAGAATTAAAAGTAATTTTCACATGACTCTGATTAGACAATAATTGTGAAATTAGATTATAATTATAACAATTATACTCAGAACTTTAGAATCATGGTAGGACACTGATGAAAAAAATCACATAAATTGTGCATTTTCTTCTTGAGTTTGATAACTAGCAGTTACCCTGCAGTAATTTAAAATACTTCTGAGAGACAGAAAATGTTTGCGAAGTAGTTAAGTGTAATAACTGAAAACATGAACTTGGGAGTCAAGAAGACTCCCAACGTGCCCAGCTCCATCACTTCCTAGACCGGTGAATTTACAAGCTGCAGACTTTTTTTATAAGCCTCAGTTTCTTCATGTACCCAAACAGAACAACAGTAAGACATTCCGCATTAGGTCAACAGGAGGATTAAATATGAGGATAATGCTCACAAAGCACTGGGCAGAGGACCTAGAGCTTAGCCGTTACTACTTGTAAATATTTCTACTATAAAAGTGTTAGGAACTTATACCTGAAGTTTGATCTAGATACGTGTATTTACACAAAAAATGCACTCAAATTTTCTGTCTGTGCCTCCATTAGCAAGGAAAATTAGGTTCTCTTAAATTTCCCTCTCTTAGTGTCATTTCACCCATACATGTGTTCGGGGAAAGGGTTAGTATTTAGCACCCATGTCTGAGTTTTGTTTCCAGGTTCACATGCTTTACATCCACTGTGCTGTCCCTTACTGGCCGAGTATTTTCCTCTTTCTACCTGTAGACCCAGGAGTGAATGGTGGACTGCACACGTGTCCCTGCTTGGCAGCGAGGGTGGAGAAGTGGGGGGGACGTGCGGGCGGGAGCGGGACTTACTGGTGGTCTGTTCTCCTACTAGAGGTCTGCTCTCCCTCCCCTGGTTCACGGCAAAGACCTTGAAGTGGTAAGTGACCCCCGGGGACAGCCCCAAGACTTCCGCAAAGTTGTTCCTGCTGATGGGCAGCCGCTGCCCGTGCTCTCCGGGCAGGTTGACAGGGATCACGTCCACGCGGTAACCGGTCACGGCACTCTCCGGGGCTGTCCACATGATGGTGATCTTCACATCTGTCACTTCCACAAACTGCAGGTCCCGGGGAGGGGGGACTTTATCTGATAGACAAGAGCCAACTGGTCATTCACCATGCCTGCTGAAGATTGTTCTTAAAAAGCCAGTCTCCTGAGTTGTCTAAGGCAATTCACAGAGCCTCCCACTCCAGAGCAAGACTAGGTTTCATCCCTTCACCAGACAGTAGGCTTCTTGGCTTATTTTCATGGGTCAGTCCTACAGCGTATGACATAAGACATCTGAAGGTTTTATTTAAAATACGTAGGGAAGCAGATGACGTTCCAACACATGAAGTGTCCTACTGAACAGTTTAAAATAAACATGCAAAAAGGCACTGAGGCCACAGAAAAATATGTGGTGACTTTTATTTTACTGAAATCATTTAATAATACTTAAGAGTAATAGATGAACTGACCCTTAAGTTTCTAGGGAAAAATATGAAGATTTTTATGGTGTTGGTTTTTCATCAGGAAAGCCAGTAACCAGCTTTGATGTTATTTTATAATGAGGACATTTCAGCCAAATTTCATAAATTCAAGGATAAACTAATCTATTAAATTATTAGCATACTGGAACTATTGACAGAGATAAAACAACTCCCCCACAGAGACAATTATTCTTTCTGCCTACACTTCTGGTCCTCCTCAGCAGGCTAAAGAATAAACACAATTCAAGGATTGTCTTGTTTCTCTAACACAGTGATTTTCAACCAATGTGCCACAAAAGCTTTTAGTATGCAATACCTGACTGTTTAGTCAGAAACTGACACAGGCAACTGACCAGTTTTCCCTTACCAGGAGTGTTAAACTCATTTTCACCGGGGGCCACATCAGCCTCGAGGTTGCCTTCAAAGGGCCGAATGTAATGTTAGGACTGTGTAAATGTAACTACTCCTTAACTAGGGGCAAGGAGCTCGGCGCTGCCACCGGGTAGAAACAAGGTGCCAGGCTGGATAAAATAAGGTGGGGGGCTGGATTCAGCCCACGGGACTTCTGTTTGCCACCTGTGACTTAGACTGTCAAATTAAAAAAAAAAATGACAACAGCCAACACAACAGGACCTATCTGGTGTGAATAAATAAAAATTATACCAGCCCTGGCTGGCGTAGCTTAGTGGATTGAGCGCAGGCTGTGAACCAAAGTGTCCCAGGTTCGATTCCCAGTCAGGGTACATGCCTGGGTTGCAGGCCATGACCCCCAGCAACTGCACACTGATGTCTCTCTCTCTCCCCCTTTCTTCCCTCTCTAAAAATAAATAAATAAAATCTTTAAAAAAATTATACCTATTTTTTGTCAGAATGGCAAAAAAAATAGTTTTTAGTGTGCTGCAGAATGTTAGTAATTAGTTTATGTGTGCCATGACATGAAAAAGGTTGAGATTTACCACTCTAACAAAATGAAGGTTAAAGCTGTTACTTGATTAAGCCCTGAGAGGTAAGATAGCATAGGAAGACTCTTTAAGCTCAGTCACCTGGACGAGGGACACCGGTGGTTTCCTGCTGGATGAAAACAGGAGTGCTTTCTTGGTTCTCTTCCACTGCGTAGATAGTGATGTTATACTGAACACCGGGTTGCAGGTCGCTGAGGGTGACAGAGTTGGCAGTTTCGGGAAGGTTGAGCTCTGTGCTACTCCCTTCGACTGATGGTGAGTACACAATTCTGTATCCTGCAGATTCAGGAAGAAAAAAGTGAGGGACGCTGTTTTATGAAACAGAGGCATAAAAAAGCATCCGTACACCTCAGCATCTTGCTCCAGTCATTAAGAAGTAGTGATTCTTGAAAAGTTGACTTTTTTGATGCTGCCACTTCTTTTAAGGAGTATTCAGTACAGAGATGAGCTAAGAACAGCCATGCAAACTGTTTTGATAGTAAATATTATTCCTGAAGACCCGAGATCCTTAATACACGCCTGTTAGAGAAGCCATGAGGTGAAAATAAATACCCATGTGAAACCGGGACCTCCTCTTTGAGCTCCACCTGCAGGAAGAGACCCACCGGCCACCCAGAGCACGCGGCTGCTGAGCACCGTCTGCTTTCCAGGAACCCCAGAGACAGTGGAGTCACCAACGAGCTCCATACGGAAGCGACTCAGCTTCCTCTTTTAGAATTAATCTTAGCGTGAGATTTTTCAGAAAAATTATCCCCTTTCTACTACAGGAGCACCTGATTCAATAAGTCAATGAACTAGCTTTAGAGAGTTTGTGTGTGTAAGAGCTGATAAAATGGATTTGAGGGGGAAATGATCCGTATGAAAGCAGAGCTGTAAGACATGAAAATAATAACATTCTGAATTACTATCTCTCCCCCCTCCCTCTCCCACACATACACTCCCCCACACACACACACACACACACACACACACACACACACCCTTCTCTTCCCTAGACTAGCACTTATGTAGGAGAGCTGAGTGATACGCCAGTCCTCGGATCAGAATCTGCTCCCTCACCTCCTGGGCCACCAAGATTAGCAAGGCAGCCAAGAAGAGAAAGCCAAGCTGACCTGTGATGGGGGCCTGGGGTCGGCTCCAGTGGACAACTATTGAGGTGTCATCAACTTGGCCCACAGTAGGATTAGGAGGGGCATCGGGTGCTAACAAAGAAAAAAACAAACAAGGAAAACAGTCAGAAAATACTACTGTTTTATAGCAGCAGCAACAACAACAACAACAAAAGATTATTTGATGCCGGGCAGTACACATGTACCTGTTGTCTGAGAAGTGGACAGGATCAGGCTCCGCTCCCCTTCTTCAGATATCTGGTAGACATTTACGATGTATTTTCGGCCAGGCAGCAGGTCAGGAATGTTCACAGAAGTGGCTGTGCTTGGAAGATCTTGGAAATAAAAAGGGAAGGTTACTAACCTGAAATACCAATCCCTCAAACAACTTCAAAGCCTCTGATAAGAAGATTTAAAAAACTCTGTATTCACGTAGGGTAGGAAGAAGACTGGAAGGAAATGTACGAATGGATGCTCAATAATTATCAATGTGCAATGGGATAGTTTTTCTTTCTATTTCTCATTTTGCAAATTTGTTCTCTAAAAATGCATAATTTTTGAAATCCACCTCTAACTTTGTAACCCAAGTCTTCTTGTAAACATCATTCTTACATAGTCCATTGTAAACAAAGTAACTGGGAGCCAGAGCGGTGGTTATGGGTAGGGGGTGATGGGGAGTATGGTAGTAAGGATGTTCTTTTTCTTGATCTGGGTGCCAGGCAGGTGGGTGTATTCACTTTATAGAAATTCACTGGGTGCCTGGCTGCTGTGGCTCAGGAGATTGAGAGCCAGCCTACCAATCAAAGGGTTGCCAGTTCGATTCCCAGTCTAAGGCACATGCTTGGGTTACAGGCCAGGTCCCCAGTAGGGGGCATGCAAGGGGCAACTACACATTGATGTTTCTCTCCCTTCCTTTCTTTCTCCCTTCCCCTCTCTGTGAAAATAAATAAATAAAATCTTCAAGAAAAATTCACCAAGCCCTGGCTGGTGTAGCTCAGTGGATTGAGTGCGGGCTGTGAACAAAAGGGTCACCGGTTTGATTCCCAGTCAGGGCACATGTTTGGGTTGGGGCCAGGTCCCCGGGAGGGGGTACGCGAAAAGCAAACACACACTGATGTTTCTCTCCCTCTCTTTCTCCTTCCTTTCCCCTCTCTCTAAAAATAAATACATAAAATCTTTAAAAATAAAAAAACAAAAATAAATTCACTGAGCTCTATATTCATGATTTGTGTGCTCTTCAATATGTAGACTATTCAACAATCAAGCTTTTAAAAGACCCCTAAACATGAGAATTTGGAAAGCACATAGGAGGCTGCTCTGTACCCCCAACACTAATATTTTCTATAGCAGTATTCACCCTGGTGATAACTACCATCAAGAAAACACTTCCGCCCTGGCTGGCGTAGCTCAGTGGATGGAGCGCGGGCTGGGAACCAAAGTGTCCCAGGTTCGATTCCCAGCCAGGGTACATTCCTGGGTTGCAGGCCATAACCCCCAGCAACCGCACATTGATGTTTCTCTCTCTCTCTATCTCCCTCCCTTCCCTCTCTAAAAAATAAATAAATAAAATATTAAAAAAAAAAAAAAGAAGAAAACACTTCCATTGTATGGGCCTGTGCCTGGGCAAACACATCAGGGACCAGGAGAATGTGGACATGGCTCAGGAAAAACCTAGTTCAGTTCTAGAGATGGTCAGTCATTTCCCTTTCTCATACCAGAAAGTACTTTGTTCACAACGAGCTGCCAGCTAGCTCCAAAGCTCACAGACCACCCGCCTGAATGCCAGGACCTCCCAGCCCCAACGCGACAACACACTTAGCTCACCGAGGTACTGAGGCTCATCCCCTTCTTCGCTCAGCTCATACTCCACACGGAATCCTGACACCGTGTCCGAGGCGGAGACCCAGGAGACCACAAAGCTACTGGCCGTGATCTCAGTCACAGATTCAGAAGTGGCCACCACAGGAGAATAGGGTGTTGTCTCTCCCATTACTGTGTTGCCTGGAGAGTCACAGAAAGGGGAAAGAGAGCCTTCAGCCATCAAGAAAATGTACTATCGTCGGTAGAATGTAAGTTTTTTTAAAAAAAAATAAATGTGGGTGTCATCCATGGAAGACTGGGAATCAAGAAGTAAAGCTCTTCCTGAGGAAAGACCAGCTCTGAGAAACTGGGGCGCAGACAGGATGGCGGGGTACGTACTGCTCACTGCTGGGTTCGTGCTGGTGGTGGTGAAGTCGAAGCGGGTCACCTCTTTGTGGCCATACTGCTGGACACTTATGAGCTGCCCCTCATACACCACATTTGGCCTCAGGCCCTTAATGGTATATGAGTTTAAGTGGCCTGGAATGGTGGCTTCCTTCCAATTGGGCGAGTTTTTCTAAAAATTAAAATGAAAAAACAAATCACACGAGTGTTTGCAACAGAGAGCATTCAGAGGCAAAGTGGTATAATCTTCAAAGAATGAGGGGACCTTTGCATTTTCGTTGTGGAGGGAAATCATGGAAAGTTGCAATCAGGATATGGACCTGTGGCAGGGTCTGTTAATATTGAGGATAATTATTTTTATAGCTAATATTTACTGATAGCTTACAATGTACTAAGTTCTGTGCTATTTCACTTGCACTCTCCCACTTCATCTTCAGCTCCCCTCCTTCAAGCTAATGATAGAATTGACCTTGTTTTGCAAGTGTACAAACAGTTCTGTGGCTTGCCCAAGGTTACACAGTCACAGGTGCTAAGCACCTCCCTTCTTGCCGGATGAATTATTGACTATCGCTACCATGATATGATGGACCCGAGTTTTGCCTCTCCTAACTTTTTCATTTCTGCAAGTAACAGATGATATATATATATATATATATATATATATATATATATATATATATCTATATATATATATATCTCCCTCTCTGAAGTGGGGAAAGCCATACATTCTGTTGTTCCCTTGATGGGTTACAATTCAAGTTGCTGAACTTGCAGAAACAGCCAAAGACATAATATTGCTTCATGAGTCAGTTCCTAGTTCCTGTGAAGACTCATTCTTCGATGTAAACTACCCCACAGAAGTGGTTACCAACTGTGGGCAAGACCGCAGGAGAATGTGATTTTGGTTTATTTACTCTTTGCCAGCACTTTGCATTTCGCATCCTGTCCGACTTCACTCATGTGTCATAGACCACACAACTCACTGCAATAAAGCACGTGGAAAAGAAATGCCCTTACTTCATTCAGACCAGAGGAGATCCCTTTAAGTAGTAAATATTCTAGACTAATATAAGTCAAAACACATTTTTAAGACCATTGATTCTTTTAAAATATCCAGCCCACCAGTTTCAATAATTCAAATATTTTGGTGTCCATTTATATTTTTGGAGTAAATGAAAGTGGTGCTGTCACTTTTTTAAAATTTTTTAATTTTAAATTTTAAAATTTAAAATTTTAACTCAAATACACTGTGCACAAAATTAAAATTAATCAATACAATTAGCTCAGGTTTCTTTCATTCACTGTGAACTTTTTTTGGTTGGCTATCAAAATACTAGAAACTCAACTCTTAGGTGACAGACCTTAAAGACAAACCTGAAAAACGACTTTGAGAGTGGATGACTATTTAACATTTGCAAATATTATAAATGGCAGAAATAAGCTGTAAATGACAGCATGTCCTTGGGGCTGGGAGAAGAGACCCAGGTCAGATGTGTCAGCAAACCTGGAATTTTTTAATCGTTAAAAATCTAAAAGAAATTCATTATTGCTGCACTTTGAAGACATTACAATTTAATGTATGTTTTATACCTACCTGTAAATGTCTCTTATTACAGTGGTCTCACATAATACTTCAGGATTAAGTTTACAGCAAATAAAACCAGTGATGAGATGAAAAGGTGAGAGACAAGACGGTATTATAGAAAGAAGAATACATTGATGCCATTGACTGACATTGTTAGATACCAAGTTCTACAAATGGCTCTTTTCAAGCAAGAAGAAAGAAGAAAAAGAATGATTACAACAGTCTGAGTTTTTTTCTGGAGAGCTTAAAATACAACTGCATGAGTTGGTCAAATGGTTTATTTCATATATTTTTTAATTGCTAGAATTCAATAGTTGTGATTAAAAAGGACATTTTTCTCCAGTGTTTAAAATAGTGTTTCTCAAACTCTGAGTCAAGAATTTTGGAGACCTTAGCAGGGCAAGTGTGAGAGGGTAAGAGAAACCAAAGCCTGACGGATCAACATCCTGCTGGTTGTGATTCTTCAACTTCGAGACAGTTCTTGTGAGAAAATTACAATTCATTCTTTAAATAAACAATCATCCCTTATCTATACTCTCTTCTCAGCATTTCTTTCCCTTCTATCTAAATAACTGCAGAGGATCAAAAGCCGGTTTTTAAGAAATGACCACTTATAAAGTAAGCAAAAAGAAAGAAATATTAATTTAGCTACATTTTTCCCAAATGATGAAAATGATGCCAACAATTTTTTTTCCTTTGATGGAGTTATAAAACATATGCAAACTTTAGCTTCTTTTCCTATATGGGGGAAGAGTCATTTTAAGCATTGTCATTTCTAAGTCCTTGCTAAGATCTTTCTAACATAAAGAACTAAATTTTTCTATATACCATAAAAAGCTAAGTTTGTATGTCAATTGATTGGTCACCTTGTTTTGTCATTAAATAAATATTAATGTTATAAGGATAATTCATCCCATCTACTGGGTCAAAAAATGAAAGAAAAATTTGAGAACGTGTTAATTTCGGGAGACTCCGTGGCCGGTCTCCGGGTGGCATACTTACAGGCTTCCACCTGAGGATGTACTTGGTAATGTGGGAGGGCTCTGGTGCGTTCCACTGGATGGGGTGAGAGTTGGGGTGGCCGGGGGTCTCCGTGATGAAGACTTGGACGGGACCGGAGGTGCCTGTGAATGACAGTGGGAGAGATGCTTCTCCTGAGTATTCACTCACTTCAACTGGAGATTCACTGCACCCGGATGGCCATCATCAAAGGCAGTTTTGCTTATTAGTAAATGTGAATATAATAAGAATTTTCTGGAATCAGGCTTTTACATATGGACATTGGAAATCAGTGCAACACATCCTTTTTTTAGCTGATAGATTATTGTTTATCCTGAGAACTGCCAATAGAACTTTTACATTTTTTAAAAAGTAAAATAAATACATTTTTTAAAAAATGCCTCTTAGCTTACTTTCTTCTCCATTTTCAAAGTAAGAATTATAAGAAAATGTGAGACTATCATAACACAAATAATGTAATATTGACTATACATTTCATTTACTTATTATATTTAGCTTCTTTGAAGCAAATTGTGGTTTGGGGAAGCTTGCATCAGGAATGAATCTACCACCTAAGAAGAAAACAACATTCCAAAGGCCACATGACATGATGTAAAACAAATATATTTCTAAGTAGGGTGGACTCTTAGACAAATAGACATGAGTGTTAGTTAAAGACAGTTTTATTTCTCATCAGTTTAAGCATCTTATCATTTTTGGGGAAAATGTTACTTTATTTTTGTACAGTAAGTTTACTCTAAAATCATACTATATTTAGTCAAGTTATTATTTTTTATTGATTTTGACAGAGAGAAAGAGAAAGACTGAGGGGGAGAGAGAGAGAGAGAGAGAGAGAGGGGTACTGATTTGTTGTTCCACTTATTTATATATTCATTGGTTGATTCTTGCATGTGTCCTGACCCTGACTGGGGATTGAACCTGCAACCTTGACTTACCAGTGTGATGGTCCAACCAACTGAGCTACCTGGCCAGGGCCCAGTCAAATTATTAAGAGAAATTTTTTTTTCTAAAGCAGTTATCAACTGAAATGACATTTTGCAGGATACATTAAATTTAGTATTTCCACATGTTGATATAAAGTATGGTTTTAGTTCTTTTAAAAAGAAAATAAGGTAAGTGGAATTACTTTCTTAATGGTGTAGACTCAATTCAGGATAATGAATAACTGAATAATTTATGCTAGCAGAACATAACACTATTTTTTTCCCTAAATACTGTCTTTTTATGTCAATCAACATTCAACTTACTAGAAATAAAAATAAAGTTTCTTATAATAACCTTTTCAAGAATTTCTAACTGGAACTCTGTCAAACACAGCAAAATTTTGTGTGTTTAAAAAAACACTCATGAGATTAACAGATTTAGGTTTTCTGAAAGCTCTTAGAAAATGCTATATTGATTTTCAAACTCATTATCTTTGCTGTTAAATTCTCTTTGAAAATAAAGTTTTCTCTAGCAGAAAAAGTATATAATTTGCAAAGCTGTGTAGATACAAAAGTTCTAGAATAATACATTCATTTTCACACTGGGAATAATTCAAGTTGATTGAAGACTGGCAAATACTTTTTGAATCTTGTATTCATTTAATGTAACTATTTCTAAGCCACATGATTTCCAAAATTCATATACAAAATTCTAATTTTTCCATTCTAAAGTGGCACATATTTCCCAGAACACGGCAGGATGTTTGTTTTATTCAGTTGACAGAAGTCAATGCCATGACCCTCTTTCAGCTACCCTTTCTGTTCATGAAGCTTCTCACAAACAGATAAGTTCTTAAAGGTAAACACTGAGCGCTGGCTGGTGTGGCTCAGCTGGTTGGAGCATCATCCTACAAACCAAAAGGTCACAGGTTTGGTTCCCTGTCAGGGCACATGCGTTGGTTGCAGGTTAGGTCCCAGTAGGGGTATGTACAGGAGGCAACTAATCAATGTTCTCTCCCCCTCTATCTCTCCCTCCGTTTCCCTCTCTCTAAAATCAATAAGCATGTCCTCAGATGAAGATAAAAATAAAATAAAAAAAACACTGAAGCAAAATTTCAGAGATGTAATGATTTAAAGTGCTACTTCCATGTAAATCAGTCAATATAGGAATCGTGTCCTTTAATTATTTACAACAATTGGCATACGGTTGTTTGAATATTGATCCTTTAAAGAAACCCTACTATAATTTCCCCAGATAAAGAGATACCTGGTTTACTTAGTTTAACTGTTTTACTTAGTTTGGTGATCAATCATAATTTTGAGGGCCAAAACTTATGATGCCATAGAATATACAACACCAACAATGATCCCTAATGTAAACCACGGACTCCGGGTGACAGTGGTGCTTCCGTGTAAGCCTACACTCACTGTGGTAAATGCACCCTTCTGGTGACGGTATCGGTAGGCTGCGCATGTGTGGAGGCAGGAAGTTTAGGAAAAATCTTCCTTTCAATTTTGCTGTGAACCTAACACGCCCCTAAGAAAAACAGTCTTTAATTTAAAGAAGCTTATGATGGTTAAATGTCTATTAAAACAAACTTTTAGAAAGGCAACACAAATGACCTTGACTGCCCACCTTGATGCCCAATCATGCTTCTGTGGCTACCAAGAGGACAAGAAAGTGATGGAGCAAACCTACAGAAGTTTCTTTTCTTTCCCAAACGTCAAGCCCCGGTTTGAAGGGGCTTGACATCTATGTTCTCGATGTGAGGCCTGGGCCAGGGCTCCCCTGTGAGAGGACTGCCTTGCACTGCACAGGGAGGGCACACGTCTGTCCAGGCAGTAGAGACTTCACTTGTCCAGTATTTGTAAGGTCAGTTAAATTCTGGCTACCGCTATGCTCTACCTTACTCCGCATATGACTGGAAAACTGAAAATCTGAAAATTCTGACACCATTTGCATTATTTGGATTTAAAATTTTGATCATCCTTCCAAAACTGGTGAGTTGGTAAAACTTTTTAAATTAACCTAAATGAACAATTACTCACTGTTGTGAAAACTTTGTTCCCTCTCTTCCTCAATATGATAAGGCTGACAGTAAAATAGTTAAGTAAAGATATAATACAAGTGTGTCCTTTAAAATTCAGTTAAAAGTAAAGTCAAAAAATGAATAGTTTCCAGTAAAGGTGACCCTGGAGAAGTTAAACATTTATGGGTTTGCAACTCCGTCCTTTTTTTCTCTATTTAGTTTGCTGAGCTCTGTGCCTTCCTAGTTGTCTATTGACAAACCAAATGCCTCTTATCTTCTGTTCGTTTGAACAACTCCACAAGGCCTCTGCTGGAGGGAGAGAGGAGCCAAGGCTCAGAGACCATCTGTCGGCAACCTGTTTACCCTGTCTCCCCCCCCCCACTCTTAGAACCCCATGTGCAAGGCGCAAATTACTGAGAAAACCAGACATACAGACAAGCCGTGTGCTGAGGAGAAACACCAGTCCCCTCTCCCCTACATCTCCTCTACGTTCCATAGGCTGGACTGTTAATCTTTCGAGAGACTAGGAACAAGATCAACATGTACGAGTCCAGCACAGAAGGATTCCCTCCCGTCTAAGTTTCCCCTCTGACACTTCCACGGAAATGCTTCCGGCCAGAGGCTACATGAACAAGCTTACTTCAAAAGACAGAAAAAAGTTCTCTCAAAATCAATGAGAAGAAAATCACTTTTAATAGATTGTCACACCACTCCAATAACAATCACCTACACAGAAACTAGAAAGCATGATCGCTTTCTATCCCTTGACTGCATAATTAAGACGAAAACCACAATTTTACTTTCTGAACATATGGTAATTCTGCAACCATAGTTTTAAGAATTACTAAATAAAAATTTTTTGAAAATGATTCTTATACCCAAATTCACCATGAAATACAATTTAGAGCCAGGTCAATCTGAGCTGGGAACCTGAGTAAAGCAAAGTAACCTTGGCAGGCCTGAGCCTGTCTAAGGCTTGAGGAGTGCAGGACCTCTTCAAAGGTCATGGGAAGAGTGTACCCGGGAGGGTGGTATTCAGGATCAAATCATCAGCTGTTAGGGCTGGAAGGAACTTGAACAGTAAGCTGCTACAATCTCCCCATTTTACAGATGAAGAAACAGTGAGTGAAGCTTCAGGTGCATCTCTTTAGAAGCAGAGACAGAGCTGGAAGCCACGCCTCCCTGAATTCTGCCTTTGGCCAAATTGTTTCATACCTTGTTATCTGGGATAGCGAATTTCTGTCCCAGGCAGATTCTGAGGACCTGATAAATCTCTCTTTTTATTTCTGAATGTAGGTCATGTTTTCAGTCTAAACTTAACGGAAGCCTAGGAGGCCTTGTACTTCAGTAGTTGCTGAAATAATTGATGCCTAAAAATTAGACTTTTATAATTCAATACTTTTTTTATAATTAATCACCCAGTGAAACTTAAATTCAATTTTTAAAAAATAAATTAATAAAACCACGACTCACTCATTTTAATTATGCCCTGTGACCTGAAAAAGCCCCAGCAATAAACATTTCAGAGTGTTTGAACTGTGTGGGTGGAGAACTGACCAGTTACTCAATTATCGACCCAGAGTACTTTGTTCCCCACACCAATTGATCAAACAAATGAAAATTTTGATGAAAAAGGAGCCTAGAGGGAAAAGGGAATGAACACGTACCCTCTATTGTATTCCATGTAATTTCTCTATACAACTTCTCTGCTAAGAACCACAACACGGAACTCTGACCCTTTGCTCTCAGCATAGCTCACTCTGTGGTTTCTGTCCCCAGGTGTGGATGTGAGATGAAACCAGCCAGTGTTTCAACTTAATGGAATGTTCTAAGAAACAAATCACATTCAAGCACTTTTTCACAGCCTTCCACACCTTTTACTTGATTGAGGAGAAAGGAAAATGCTTTTAAGTCAAAAATTTAATTGATTTTTAGATGGTGATAGAAGAGAAAGATGGTAATGAAGGGCATTCCAACTTAGGCATCCGAGTATTAGGGACCAGGCATCGATGCTGCCCTTCCTGTGTTCCTAAGCTCGTCTATAATTCTCAGTTGGCAAGAATAGAGCTACTTACCTGGATAGGTCTGTAAGGGCTGGCAGTGCCACTCCCCAATGCCACGGCCATAGCAGTAGCACTGGTACCTGACGCCATGCACGTACTTCTCCCAGGAGTCTCCAATTTGATAAAACGTTCGAGTCTCTGAATCTTGGCATTGGTCTAAAATATATACAAGTAAAGGTTAAGCAGCCTCAAAGACTTAAAGCTACAAATGTAATTTCAGGGTGCTAGAGCATTCATTCTTAGTTTTAACAGAAACTTACAACTGTCCTTACAAATATATGCAGTTAAAAAACGATTTTGTTCAAATATTCTACTGTACAGAACAATGAGTAGTAAAAAAAAATGCATCAGGAGGAATATTTAGTTTTCCAAAAGAACAATATTTCTAAATAAAACTTTTAAGATTTAGATTCAGTATATATTGATATGCTGAATATTAATTTGAGAAAATAAAGTGCCATAGTTTACCCATATTATAACGGTTTTACCATTTGAATAACAAAGACAAAATATCACTTTATATGCTTTCTTCAAAATTTGACAAATTTAATTTTATATGCAAATAAATGAGCTAGAGTTTCATTGTGAATACATGCTGAGCGGTTTCTAAGAAACCTGTCAGGCTTCTCTCTCAGCTTTGGCAATCTCAGGTCAAACAAACCCGAGTATCTGATCAGTTTGTTTTCTTAGTGAGCAACCTGTCTCTCTTTTAGTAAAGGATCATTAATGGGTTACCTTAAAGCTGGTAACACAGCTCTGTTGAGGCTCAACCTTCACTGTTTGCTTAGATCTATTGTAGAGGGCAACCAAGAACAATAAAGTATTTGGAGGGAGGTATTTACTGGCATCATCATTTGCTCGAGTTATTGCACAGTCAGCAGAGGAAAGTTCTCTTGCATGACACGGACTATCGGCATGATTCAGAACCCAAGAACAAATTACATTTAATGAAAAAAAAACTGTATTTATCACCAAATTTAGTGAAAATAGATGACTGCCAATATCAAGATTATATATGGGTCCGTGATTAGAGGAAAGACTTTGCAAAGCTCTTTGATGAATGTCTCAATCCAACTTCGATCATGTAACATCAAACAGCTCTCCTTATTTGAAATTCGCTAACTATTCTCAGTGGCCAAATCCATCTGGAGGGGCATGACTACTTACCAATGGGATCGCACTTCCATCTACCCCGGCCCTGGCCGAAGCAGGTACAATTCAGCATGTGTCCCTCTTCATGGCGCTTGTGAAATGTGTCGTTCACATTGTAAGTAATGTCATCGACAATGCACTGATCTATTTAGGAAACAGTGGGATGCGTGGAGAACTTTTGAAACAAAACAAACAAACAAAAAAACCCTATGCTTTTCAAAACACACAGTTCCTTCCACTAAATTATCAAGACCTCCCATTAAAATAGCTTTTCTAGCCCTGGCTGGTATTGCTCAGTGGATTGAGTGCTGGCCTGGGAACCAAAGGGTTGTAGGTTCAATTCCAAGTCAGGGCACATGCCTGGGTTGCAGGCCAGATCCACAGTAAGAGGCACACGAGAGGCAACCACACATTGCTGTTTCTCTCCCTCTTTCTCCTTCCCGTCTAACAATAAATAAAATGTTTAAAAATAAAATAAAATAACTTTTCTACTGCCATAGAATAAACATCTTTAAACTCAGTAATACAACTTCTGCACTCACAAAAAGTCTCTCTCTTATAAAATTGTAAATGATGGTCAAAGTAGCTACCACTGAAGAATGTGGTAAAATACACCTTTTTGTGGAAAGGCAATTTTTGAACAAATATGTGTTTTACTTTCAGAAAAGTTCTAGCTTAGTTGAGAATGTCCTTTAAATCTCTGCTTGTTACAATAAATGGAAGGAAGATTAAACATACTCATATACAGCAGCCAGTACGGTATAATGGTCTGATATCTGGAATGGTGGGGGTGGGGAGATAGTGGGATTTGGGAAATAAAAATGATATCTACAGCATTCATAAAGTTAAAAAAAATAATGCAAACTCTGTTCCCTGAGAGGTCCTGAGAAAATCACTGTCTGTCTTTGGACTTCAGCTCCTTCCTCTGTTAATGAGGAGTCAGTTTGCATTCCTTCCTACTCGGGTCCCTTTCACTGCAGCATCGTATGCAATTCTCATTGCTCCTGGGACATGGTTCCCATTAAAAGCACAAGTATGTCTTCTAAAAAAAGTGAACCAATTCAGGCCAGCGACAGCACACCAGCTTCCATGGATTATTTATTAGCTCAGAGTTCTACTTATATTTTAATTTTCAAATGAAGCAAATAGAAAAATGAAAAGAGATTTAATAAATCAATATCCCTATATTCTATACCTGGGTCTAAAGGGGAACACTGATCTGGACAGAACAAACTGGCCTCTCTGTGTATGTGTCTCCTTGAATCTGGATCTGCAAGGGTCTGATTTCAGAAGAGCAAAGTCTCTTTCCTTCACAGAAGTCACTCAGACTTTTCTAGACAAGAATCCGATGGCACAGCTAAATACTAAAGGATCAAATGAGGGTGTTCTAGCCTTTGAAGTCATCGTTTTGGCTCAGCCCACGTTTCACATCCTGGAAATATTTTACAACCATTGAATGGCTGTGCCAGCTTTTCTTGACTGGCTGTCTGACATGTGAAACTCATCCAGCACAGTAGACTCCATGGAACAGTATTGCATGTTTTCTCCTACTTCTGGGTAAGTACAAGTTTTCACATCAAAGTCGCCCTCTCTGTGCCCTTCGTCCTCTCAAATGTTTTCAGGCATCAGCAAGCATACCTCGGAGCCGGGAGTAGGCGACACAGGTCCATTCCCCACGGCCATTCCCCACACATGTGCACCTCATCATGTGGCCCATGTCATGCTGTTTATCCCACTGGTCTCCAATGCGATACATGACCCCTTCTTTGGTTGTACAGATTTCTTCATGGGCTGTTTAGAAATAGATGGGAAACACACGCTTGATAAAAAATGGACATAAGGTCGTGAAAGGTAGGCAGAATTATCAGTCCAGTTTGGTATCCTAAGAACTCTCACTTGGAAAGAATCTCATGTGCCTCAAAGAAATCTCAGGGCTGCTCTGTAGATGAACAGTCTTGAGCCCCAGGGAGGCAAGCATAGTTCAGAGATAAGGTATGTTATAGGAAGTAATCACAGCAAAGGTTAGGGGATGGCAAACCACGATGATACCTTCACATTCACACAAAGGGTCTGCATTATTCTAGATGTCTGGATTTGACTACTGTTCCAGTTTATTCTAACTCAAAGGGAAGCTATGGGTATAGAACTGTAAGCTCCAGTGTGGGTATAGGATAGAACTGTAAGCTCCAGTGTGTTTTTCTTCTAAATGCAACATTCTCTTTGGTTGAAACGAAAAAAAAAAAAAACAAAAGCAAGCCTAAGTTGTTTTTTCCTTATGTTTTGTTGCCTCATAATCCCACTTGACAATACAGTGTACAGGCTCTTGATTCTACAACTGGAAAATCAGATGTAGTTACGAGGTTCTTGAGATTTGAAAACAAATCAAAAGGTATTGGGTCCCCTTTCTCCATTCATGCAAACTAGGGCCCTCCCCCGTCTTTCAGAGAAAGATCCCTTACTTGCCAGGAACCACAGTTTTTGTCACTTTGGTATTTAATAAGTGATAGACCTTATGCCAGTGAATCCAAAATTATGTGTAGATATTGTAGGTCTGTGGCTATCACAGGCAGTTACATCTGAAATGTTTTAAGCTACTCAGTTGTGCGTTCTTTACAAAAGACACATTTGTGCAAAATTTAAATGTCCCAACATTTTAAAGTCTTTTTTACTCCATTTATATTTTGGGATTCTAAATCATACCAATGGGTTTTTTAAATTTTACAAATAACTATATAATTCATATATGTGTATTATATCACCAAGTTGTTTTATAATCTCAAAATTAAGTCTTAATGGGTCAAGTAGGAGTAAAGAGGACACCGTTCTGTCTCGCTCCATAAGGGCCTCATCTTACCAGCCATGGGGCAGAACCCAAACTTCTGGTCGGCGTCATAGTTCTGCGTGGTTCCGCACCATTTCATGTTGTCTCTCCTGCCCTCAGAAGTACAGTCAGTGTAGTTGTGGTTGTTGAATAGGAAGGGGAAGTGGCACAAGGCGCCATTGGAATTTCCACCTCGAGTTTGAATCAACACTGCCCAGAACAATACACAAATAGGAAGAAAAACGTTACCACTGAGCTTTCCAGCGCACAGCAGGGAATGACTACGGAAAGGTTCTGAGAGAGCCAGCCTTCTGCAGCTCATGCACGGTCTGTCTCAGAATAAAAGATGTCTGATAATATAGTTCTAAGCTTCCTTAGCGTGTTCACCTTCATTTTCACTCTCATTTTTCCCATTAAGAAAAAAAGCAAATGGTCACTTTGAAAACACATAGTTGCAACCAGAAGAGAAGCAAAAACAGTCATCTGTCCTCTGTATTCTTCAGCCCATGGGATTACATGCTGGTTTTAACATGCAAGTATCTTCAATCCCGTCATAACCCTGATGTGTCAGAAATAAACGAACTGGCAGCTTTTGCCCTTGGCGTCATTTTCCAAGAGGACTAGGGACCATGGAAGGATCTTCCACTGTTAAATTAGCACCATGTCTCTTGGGTCTGGACTACAGAAAAGTGATACTTCCTGTGCAACCTCAAGATTAATGGCTGGATTGCTGACTGATAAAAACAGGGCATGAGAAATGGGGTCTTTCTCACTGCTGGGTTGCCACCCCGGGGACACTCACCAGTATGGTCTGTACAGAAAGAATATTTCTGGTCTTGTTCATAATTGGACGTCGTGCTGCACCAGAGATGGCCATCCTGTCGCCCTTCGCTGGTGCAGGAGTAGAAAGTCCTGCCGTTGTAGGTGAATGGCAAGACACATGGCTCCCCGTTCGAATTGCCACCGTAAGTTTGCATTACAGCTACAAGCATAACCAAAAAGGTCTCGGTAAATAGAGCTGCATTTATGCCCCTGGTAACTGCTAATTTATACCTTAAACGGGAGACTGAGCTCGTACGACAAAGACAGATGATCATCTGGCTAATTTCAGCCAAAAATGCATTACTCAGGAAGTAGACAGAGCAACACTTTAAGTTTCTCTGCTGACATCCTTTACTACCACCTCTATTACCATGCCTCAGTTTCCCCACTTGTAAAGCTATATTAATACAGGTTAATTAAAGATGCTGCTCAAAGGATACTGGAGGAATATGCATGATTCTTTTAGTGGCCTAAGTATTAACACATGAGACTATTCTAGGGGAAAAGTCAAGTGCACCAATTATTATTGCTATAATTACTAACTACCACTTTTGCAGACCAGAAGAGAGGCATTAGGTTGTTAAAAGGTTACAAAGCTCCAGCAATTTGAGATTTGGAGTTTAAAATATGGATGATTCGTTATTCAGAAAGCAACGCTTCTGTAACAACACTTTAGACAAATAAAGATAATCCAGAGCAGTTTAATTTTCACTACGGAAAAGAAAATACATAGATTAAAAAGAGTGGAAGAAAACATCAAATGTCAATCCTGGCTGTTATCGCTAGGGATGAAATTATAACCTTTTCATGTTTGTTTTATTGTCTTAAACTTTTTGGTAAATTAATGTATTGCCTTTCAAAAACGAAATAAAACAGTACCACTGTTTTATACAAAAGGTATCAGTTCTACTTTTTTAAAAAGATAATGCATACCTGTCTCTTGGCAGCTGACTCCATTGCCCAGGCAAGTGCAAAGCATCTGTTTATTGCCTTGTGTCTTCAGCCACTGCATCCCCACCGAGTAAATCACACCACTGTCTGTGATGCAGTGACCGTATGGAACAGACTGGGAGTTAGTCTGAGGCTGGAAAACGGCCGTTTGAACACCTGTGACAGTGCCAGATCCTAAGGACATGAGAGAAAAACCACAAAGTTGGACCAGAGAAAATAACTATTTCCTGAAGCTGGGATCTTTGGGGTCCCGTACAGATCACTCTGAAATCCATGTTGTTACTGACCTGAAACTACAAAGAAATGCTCCTCCCATTCTCCATTATTTTTGCACCCAGCCTAGGAAATAATCCACAGAGACTAACAAATCGTCTCTACCTACCAGCGCATTTGGAGCTACAGGAATTATTATTTCCAAATCACAGGCATTATTTCTCCACTCAATAGAGTGGATACCTTCAACAACTCCTCACTCCACCAGGCAGCTCATACACAATCCATGCTTTCACAGCTCTTCACACCAACTCCCATTCCAGCTCATTGCTGACCACTTCCTGGCTCTGTGCCTTGTCTCACTCAACTACTTACTCATCATTCCCTGATGTGCCCTGTGCTGTCCTCGTCCTCTTCTCTTCACCTGGAATGATCTACCTCACTCCTTCTCTCCTGGCAGCTTCCGGAAGCCCAATATACCCGGGCACTTCTCTTTCTGACCTTGTTTTGAGAAATCCCAGCCACCCCGCAGCAGACCCCTTGTCCTGTCCTCTGTGTGACTACGGGCTCTTTGGGGCATGCCCTGGGCTGCCATGTGGATTCTCTAGAAGTTGCCCTACCTTCCACATTTTCTTAGGATTATCTGTGAATGTGCTGTGTTTTTTTTTCCTCAAACCAATCAATTCTCTTAAAATACCTTTCTTTTCAAGATGACACAACAGATTGTGTGGATCCTTTCTTTAAGCTTTTGGAAATCTATTCTTCTGAAGGCCAGGCCCACGGTGGGGCAGAGACAGAACTGGTGCTAGAACAGCTGGTGGACTGACGTGAGCACCCCCCTGACTAGAAGCCACAGACAGTTCACAGACAATGGTTCCCGAGATCACACATACTGGGGAAACAAGGCATCTGCGCTCATACACCCCAGCTGGGAGAGTCGCAGTGCACATGAACATAAAGATCCTGTCCAAGTAGGTTCCATTTTGCTTAATCCCGTGCTTCTCAGACCTTTGTGAATAATGGAAACTTTTCCATGTAATATTAATAATATCAATAATACAGGTAACATTTACTGAATGCTTCCCCTAAGTAACCTTGATTACCCTTTTAAATTAAACACTTTAGTAGATTGATATTTGTAATTGTTTCTTTTTTAGGTTACCAATTTTACTGATAATAATCAAATAACTCAAAGGTAACATCAAATCTAACCTTGTTCACCTTCGTAAGTGCTCAGAGTAACATGAAAACTTATCAAAAGGAAAAAAACCCAAGCAAATAATTAAGATGTTTAGGTAAATGACTGATTGCTAAGAGGCTAAGCAATAAGGCTAATGCATTACATAGTGAAAACTGAATCAAACATATTAAGAATAATAACAGAAGTACACGCCATTGATTGTTTGCTCTCTTCTAATTCTTATAAAAGAAGCTACAATGCAAGGATCTTTTTCTTACACCAGAAACAATTAAAACTTCTTTGTAAAAGAATACTTAGATACTGTGTCATTCATTCCCATCTCTGGGCCTCCATAAATTTCTCAAATCATTAATACCAATACATGAAGAAAATGACTGCGCATTATTTTATGGAATACAACAAGGTCTGCTGGAGCATGGAAACACATGTAAAGGATTGCTCCCACTAAAAAAGAGCTGAATGTCAGACAAAGAAAATGTATTCCACTTTGAAAATAGCCATATGTACTTTTTCTCCCTTACCAAACAGAAAAATCAACTAATCATATAACTCATCATAACTCTCATTTCCATTAAAACCCACTTTAGATATTCAAAATGCACATACATGTATATGTATGTGTATAGCTATATGTGTACATATATAAATATATGTATCTATATACCTATAGATAAATTGTGTAGATTTTATGATTCTAGCCTTTAAATCATTTAAAAACAATTTAATCTCTCAGGGCTAAAACTGTTTCCCTCCACCTCAGGTCCATTTTTATTTCATTTTCATAGAATTTAAAAGTTAACATCAAATAAAGTTCTAACAACAATCTATAAATGAACTCAGCTTACTAGCTGAAACACTGCAAGCCACCCTTCAATGGCATGTCAAGGGAGAGCGGGACTCGCAGAAACGTTTCTGGCAATGCTACCCCGCCCCCCACCCTGCTCCCTCGGGGCCTCACTGGTGGAGGTGGTCTGCACGGACGCGTGCCGTTCACACTTCCATTCCCCTCTGCCGTTGCCCGTGCAGATGCACTGCAGCTGGTTCCCCCGATTGTCCTTCTTGCTCCAGGTGTCTCCGATCCTGTAGGACGTCCTCGTGTCCTGGTCGTTGCATCTGTCTGTGTTAGAAAGGAGGCATTTGAATACGTGCAAGTCAGGTCCAGCTTGGCACATGCTCAACTGAAACTTAAAATATACATACATATTTTAACACACACACAGTAGTTTAAAGCACAGTAAGTTATTTTTTATGTTACGTTTCCATTCAGCTGTGGTTCCACACATGTGAAACTTCCAGAAGATGGGATTACATTCGTTCCACCAAAAAGGGAGCTATCTGATTTAACCTAGTTCCACTTCTCTGTTTGCCAAAATACTTTGTCATCATCTTTCATTCATTAATGTTTTAGAGTTTCCCCAGTGTTCTTTTGGCCAGATTCATTCTCTGGTTTTCTACCGGCCTTGTCTTTCCTTCTCAGGCTCTCCCAGTAATTGCTGTACAGGGCCTGCCCTCCAGCAGAGGACTTTGTTTAGAAAACTGGAAACAGTACGGAGGCAAGTAGGATTCAAAAGGTCTTGGGGAGAGGCCCCAAAGGAGCTAGAAAGACTGCAGCATCTCTTTCTTCATCTGTTTGATAAAAAATTCAGGGGACACCAGCTTCTCTGACTAACATGTTCTCTTCTTTCCCCTGCACACCTATTTAAAATGACTAACAAAACGGCTTCCTGAACTGCTCAGTGCTAACTCTCCAAGTGGAAAAGTGGGACTATTATTGTAAAATGATCTATAACCAAATTACCATTAATCTATGTGTTCAATTGTCTGGCAAATAGATCGTTTCCATTATAATCTGGCTTTGCCCATGTGCTACAATGTGAGTATGGAGGGTTTGATTTGTTTGTGAGTCAGAAAAGGACTGCACCGGGTAAGAGAAAAATAATGGGACAGCTAACGCAAATGCACACAAATACACACCCACATTGATTTCCCACCAGAATAGAAGTCTAAAAGAAAGTATTACGGCTGGTTACAGCTTTTTCCCAAGTCCTCAGCGAAAAAGACTGTCTGCCTTTGAACCTCCTATTTTCTGTAGTCACCTTGAAGCCCTTACTATTGTACTTTGTAGAAGATGGCTATATAAGCCTTTCTCGTCTCCCTGACTTACTCACTAAGTGCTCTTTGAAAATTGGGCTCACATCCAATTCACTTTTGCATCCCTCCACCATCTCGTACAAAGTAGACTTTAAAAATTTCATAAAATAAGTGACTTTTCTTTGAGCAGCTGTTCCCAACTTGCTATTATAAGAGTTTTAAGTAATAGGTAAGAGTTTGAGTCAGACATCTCATTTGTCATAAGCTAAAAACATTACCACAAAGAAAAAAAAATTACCACCAAGGTCTTGGAAGTCTGATGTTCATAATAACATTGTAAATGCAAAAAAATCTAATGAACCATCAAGTTCCTGGGAAAGATCGGGTCAGAATCATTATTACTTTCCATGAGAGATTTATTTTTTTGTTAGCAAAGAATTCAAATCTGGATGATGCACATTTTAAGACGGTTAAACATTTTAAGCTACATAAATAAAAGAGGTTCAAAATATTTAGATTTGATTTTAAATATATTTATAACATGCATAGCTAATGGCTATGTTGCTTCTATAAACTCTGCAGTTGCTATTAGTTTGAACGTTCAGAAAAAGCCTTGAACCCCTATGGCAGCCAGCAAGGCCTTGAGGCAGTCTCACAAGGAGCAGAAAAGCTGGCAGCGGCCTGCTCCTCTTTAGCACTGCTGAGCTTACTGAGGACTTGGAGTAAGAGACACTGTCCTTAACCTCATAGTAGCCACATCATTTCAACCAGTGGCATAAACACTTTTTAATTCCATCATTCCTGCTTATGATTTCCATGTAGAACATACAAGGAAGCCTAAAGCCTTAGAACTGGGATCCACTTCATGCCAGCAGCACCCACGCGCCCAAAGGTGCATTTGCATGTTATTTCAATGGTCTCTTTGCTCATAATACTTTGAAAATGTCCCAGGAATAATTTAGATTGAACATTTGCAACTAATCTTCAGGTCCACAAACCCATTTGGCATTTAAATGAATATTAAGCTTCTTGCTTTGTAGCGGATAGTCTCAATGTTTATGGAACTAAGATTTTTTTTTTAATTTAGTCTTCTTTGAAGAAGCAGAATAAGTTTGTTATGGAATTTTTCTTGACATCCAAAAGCTACCAAAGCACGTTGGTGTATTGGGTGTGTTCTAAATGACATCGCATCACAATTCTCTCTAGGAATCCAGAAAAGAATACCTGGACTCATCTTAAGGTAAACATCTAAAACGTACTTCTAGAGGTACAGGTGATGCGCCCACTGCCTTCTCCCAGACAAGTGCAGTCCACCATCATCCAGCCTTGGTAGGGCTTTTCCCAGGTTTCCCCGACAACATAGGAGATCCCAGCAGCATGGTCAAAGCACTTCTCAGCTGCAGGAAAATGTGGACGCAAAAGAGGGGAAAAAAAGTTATTTCAAATTGTGCAGCCTCCCTGTAATTTAAAGTGCGTGTGTAAGCAAAAATCCAGCCACATTTTTTTTAAGTGGTACTCTGTTCAAAAAGAAAGGCATGCCCTGTAACTAAGCACATAGTAACCAAAGCGAAAGAAAGCTCAAGTTGAGTTGGCAGGCAGAAACTCTGTTCCCCTAATAAGTACATAAGTACATGGACTATGTATTTTCAGCCAGTACCATTCTTCTTCACACTGGCATTTTTAACCGAAAAGAATCTATGTATGTATCCAGTCTGGGGGAAACTAAATATGCGACATTTCAATTTAATTATGAATGACCAATTATGAATACCTGAAAAGTGACAAGAAAACCCTTAAAAATTGGGTTTCTATAAAAACAAACACAACACAAAGGAAACTAAAAGTCTCTGAATTACAGAACAATAACTAGATTAAAATAGATAAGAAAATTTCCAATTTGTATCTAGAGAATCAACTAAGGATTGAGATCAAAAGAAACTCAACAATTTTGGTAAAAAAAACAAACCTAAAGTTTGACAGAACACACACAATTTTATGCTTCAGGCTAGTGTGTTCCAATAAAAATGTCAAAAGTATCATTTTTTTCCTTTTAAATAACTTATATCTTGACCAAGGAAAACCTGATATTAGGTGTTAGACAAAAGAAATTACTTCCTCCTAAATCTTTCAGTTCTATCTTGTGCTTTTGAAACAAAAGTAAGACTTACATACAGGTGAGTACTTTTTGATTTGATTCTATAAAACTAAGGATTATAAAACATTTCATAATTTTTTAAAAGATCTTATTTATTTTTAAGAGAGGGGAAGGGAGGGATAAAGAGAGGGAGAGAAACATTGATGTGTGAGAGATACGCCTATCCATTGCCTCTCGCACGCCCCCAGCTGGGGACCTGGCCCACAACCCAGGCATGTGCCCTGACTGGGAATCGAACCAACGACCTTTTGGTTCACAGGCCAGCACTCAATCCACTGGGCCACACCAGCCAGGGCTAAAATATTTCATTATTTAAAATAAAATTCCAAGTTCACCATTTTTTAAAATTGCACTTCAGACCTCTTGTCCAAGTAGAGTTTGGTTCAACCCAACACTGCGTGCATCCCCACCCCTCCTTCATTGGTAGGAGCCACACACCTATGGGCTTGCAGGTCCATTCTCCTTTCCCGTTACCAAGACACACACACTCTAGCATGTAACCACCAGTCTCATGTGGCCTCCTCCAGGTGTCGCCGATCTTGTAGGACTGACCCCCTTCATGGCAGCGGTCTGTTCAAGATTAAAAAAATGTTAAAGAGAGTGGGACAGAAAACATTTAAGACAACAAAGAATAGGTCTCCTGTTCTACCCAGAGTGGGTACTAAGGTTAGCCAAAGTAAAGACACAGAGAACAGCTTTCCCATCAGAGACAGGGGAAAAGTTAACAGGTCTGGTCACTTGGGGTCATTCAATTAAATGTTTTGTTTAAACACAATGGGAAACCACAGAGAAAATTGAATGGCAAGGAAAGGGGTCATAAATCCTGGCTCCCCAGAGGGATCACAGGAAATTGGGTCCTGAGGCAGCAAAGAAAGGCTGGCAGGCAGGGCCTCGTCACTTACACAGCAGGTTGAGCCTGAGCCTAATTCAATGAAAAAGCCATATTGGGTATAGTATTTCAGCTTTTGGGAGTGGGAAGAGTCTGTATTTTAGCCTAGGTTAGAAATGTCATTTTGACAGAAAGCAAAGAGAGGTGTACTTATCAGATGTGAAAATCCAGGTACTTTTCTAGGCTGTTAAACACAGTAACACATCCAAAGGCTGAACTATCCACTAGATTGAAAAGACTATGGTCCACTGGCTCTTAGCATTTGCCAATAAATTGGGATAAACCCTAACATTAAGTATGGGAAAAGCAGTTGGGCCTATTCACAGGGGACTGACTGACCTGTTCTTTTGGACAGAAGTCTTTGAAGTGACTTATACTTAAAGGATGGATCAAAAAAACTAAATGCTATGTTAATAGAATCATTTGTAACAGTGAATCATACTGGAAAGAGCACCTCAGCTAAATACACCAAAATTGATGAAAAGCCACTCAGTCCCCAAAGTACCTTGGAAACACTGATAGGCTACCACATTATCCTTGGGAATAGAGAGATCCACTTCCTGGGTATAAACTATTGGTCACAAAGAAACCAGACTCTTTGTGTGGGGTGCAAGAGATCTCAGCATTATAAACAAGAGCAGCCCACACAACAGGAGGTTCACTCTTCACAGCCATCTTCCCAATCACTGCAGAGTAATCACATGATCAGTCTGGCTTGAAGATGTCCAGGTAATGTAAAATGGGCAACTGCCTTAAACACGTCTCACTGGAGTGGAACCCAGGAGAACCACTTGGTTACACTATGTACACACACACTTAAACACACACACACTTAAACACACACAGACTAAACATTAGTTCTACCTGTGCTCAGAGAAATCTTTCAGAAGCACAGGAACCAGCTGGGTGACCACATAAGAGTACCTGGTCACCTAGGGTGAGTAAATCCCCAAATTAAAACTATCCAGTCATCGATAACAGAATATGACAGTGAGACAGTAATGGAGAAATTCTTATTTATGATATTGGAGCATCATTTTACAGAATGTCTTTCTTACTTGCAATGGTACAGCTTATTCTTCTTCGCCCAGCCCCGATGCAGGTACAGTCCCAGATCATGGAGTCCTTAGGGCGCTCGTAAGTGTCCCCTACCCGGTAAGTGTTCCCAGTGTACTTGTCAAAGCAAGTCTCTTCGGCTGAGGGGAGAAGGAGAGTCCACGTGAGCCTCACACATGTAAACGCTTGCCCATTGTACTAATCACATGCAAAGGAGAACTCACTTTTCAATTTTATGAGCAACACAATACAAGAAAAAGTTTTTAAAAAGTTAGGTGGGAGACCTAGATTGTACCTTAGGCTCTAATAAAACTTTGACAAGTTCCCTAACTTTCTGTACACTAATTTCCATTGTGAACGAGTCTCAGGCCCTAGGAGAAAGCCATATGAAGCACTACCTTAGGACTGGCTAGACGGTGAAGGAAGGACTTCAGATTCAGATCTATGACTCAGAAAGTCAAACTAAGGTCCACATAAAAAGCAAAGAATTTGGAGAGCTCCACCCCCACCAGGCACAGTCACTTGTTAATCGTATTATTTCCATTTTAGCCTCATCCCTGCTTCTTCTCTGTGCAAGTTGCCATAATATACAGGAAACATATCAATGGTCATAGAAAACAAAAACTTTGAAGTGGTTAATGGTTTTGTGTAAAAAAAAAATCACTTTACAATATAATGCCCATAGCGTTTTCTGGCCCATAATCTTATAATTTTAGATTTAAAAATACTTTCTAATAAATTAAAACCTTATAAGTAAGTATTTTGAAAGGAGAATATGCAAAATCTTTGATTTTCTTATCAAAACCTTCAAGAGAGTAACACAAAAAAAAGACTCTAGGAACGACTTGGAAGTACATTTGTTCTTTTGCTTTAAAGGTAAAGGTAACACGTGAAAAGCAAAATTAGCAGTTATTAAGTGTTTTCAAGAGAAAATGATGGGTCCATTGAAAACATGGTGTATGTACTTTTGCTAAGTTTAATTAACAGGCATCACTTCACCACTTACTACAAGACACTAACTACCCAGGCTTCCCACCACTTACGTTCAGGTTTACTCTCGCAGTTAAAGCCTCGGCTCCCTCCATAACAGGTACAAACCAAGGTATTGCCCAGGTATGTGCGTTCCCATTGTTGGTTTATCTGATAGTGATTCCCATTGTCAAAACAACCAGCTGTAAATAATTGAACAAAAAGTTATTACATTTGCACCCCTGCTCTTTTTCCAGATCATGGAATTTCCTTGCACAACTAAATTGACAAGCCTAAGCAACAGACATAGAAAAAATAAGTTAATCTCCAGAACATGAGGAGAATTAAAAGCAATATTCCACTAAAATATAAAACTAGTTATTTAAAGAGTTAACCACAATTGGTACACGTAGATATTTAGGTATTCCTTTTTTCCCTTTTTTTAGACTTAGCTAAATGTTATACAATGATGTCATTTCCATCTGGCCAGGGGTCTACATCAAAGACATGGAAACATTCTGAAAAGCAGATAACTGCAATTGCATTTTTAAATATGCAAGAAACTTCTATGCTTTTCTTGGGTAGCAAGAGGGCAACTTTAAGTGCTTTCCTCCAGCCAAGGCAAAGGGAGGGTGTGTCTTTGGAAAACTGGAATAGGAATTCCAATCTGATCTCCGTTCTTCCAGAAGGGTCCTGAGGGGCCCTGCGGCAATGTAACTGAACTAAATTAACTCTCTTTCAAAGTTAGGAGCAACATGGCTCTGTAGCTACCTTCCTCCCACCCCGTTTTGAAAATATTGAACAAGCTATTTAGTAACAGAGGAAGTTAGAAAGACCACAGTAAACCCAAATGAAAATTTAAAGGCGTGAATTATTTTTCTCTTTAAAGAAAAGCTTTGATGAATTCACAGGAAGACGACCTGAACGTGTGGAGTTGATAAGAGCACAGCAGAACAGCGCAGAGCCCCTGTCCTCCCGACTATTCTCTTATCCTAGGCCCTCAGAACCAGTCTGCTCAAACGAATGCCTTTTGTGTCCACAGCCGGTTCCTCTCCTTAAGGCGTGCACAGCCTCCACGCGCGCGCGCGCGCAAAACTTCAGCCACAACTTTAGTTGGCTTTACGGTCCCATCCCTGCGACAGCCAGCCAGTTTCAGCCCGCAGTCAATACTCACGCTTGTTTTGGCTGACAGGCACCGGGGACTGGGGCTGAATGATTTGCTGAGCCTGTCTCTTGCCCCTCCAGGCGGACACCTCTGTCCCCAGGGACAAGACGACCAGCAGCAGCTGGAGCCCGAGCCCCGGACCCCTGAACATCTTGAGGCGGTGCGGGCAGGGACGCCCTCACCAGGAGGCAAGTTGCCACCTAGTTCTCTTCGAAACCTGCGGGAGGACTCCTTCCCAGTGCGTCCTGGGGGACTGACGCCTTAAAGAAGGTAGGGGCCAGAGGATGGAGAAGGGGACGGGTAGGGGGACAGAGGGGAAGGAGAGGACCGGCGAGAAGTTGTGGCTGCAGGTCCCGGCTCGCGCCTAGAACTCCCTTCCCTCCCCTGGACAGCGCAGCTGGCGCGGGCGGCCGAGCCCGGACTGCCGGGGTTTATATGGGACTGTCCCCTCCCGCCCCCTGCGAGGCCCACGGAGCCCGGGAGGAGAGCCCCTCCCCACCGCCCCTCCCCTCCTGCGGCCGCCGCCGACCGCGCGCCGATTGGCCGGGGCTCCCAGTGACGTCAGGGGGCCTGTGGGTTCGCCGCGAACAAAAGAGATGCTGATCCCCCGCCAGGATTGGGGCTGGAGAACTTTTTTCGGTTTCCTTTGCGGTCGTCCAACTTTTGGGGGGAATGGGTGGGGGGAGGGATGGGAAGCGAGTGGAAAAGGGTAGACGGGGAAGAAAGGGAGGGGCTGGAGCTACGTGATGCAAAGGGGTTGCAAATCCCCCTCCCCGCCGCTTCCTTTCCTTTTTCTTTTTAGGGTAGGGGTAGGACATTTCGTCATCTCCGAAAAAAAAAAAAATCTGTGCTCACTGGAGTGTATTTTGGGGGGAGGACAAAACCGTAAAGCAGCCACCACCTTGCAGCTGCAGGAATGTAGACTTCGCAGTCCCAGGGCGGGGCTGGTTCCCGTCCTGTTCCCTTTCCCTAGTCTAACGCTCATTGATTTGGGACTCACTTTAGTGTGCCTTCGTGGCTTAGCTTCCTGTGCAAGACTTCTCCTGCTCGCAAACGCTGTACCTGCCCGGTTCTGAGGAGGTGCTGGCTGGGGAGCGGAGGGGAAAATTCATCCTTTAATGAGCTTCAGCTAAGTACCAGGAGTTCTGCGGGGCGCTCGGCGGACCTGGGGGAAATTCAGAGAACGAGGTTCCTTTTGAGAGGACAAAGCAGCAGTTTGTTTTAAAGGGGAAAAAAAAAGTGTATAGTATCTTCCTTTCCTGGGGATGGGATATCATCTCTTTCCACTGAAAGTGGAATTAGTGAAAACCGGGAAGCTGGACCGACTATGGAGAGAAAGACCTTCCTGCCTTTGCTCGTGTTCTCCGTGCCCGTTACACACAAAGCAGAGACCTTGTTTGAATCACTGAAAACCAAGAAAAGACCATGTCCAGTCTTGACTTCCTACAGTCCCTCCCTTGCTATTATTTGGCATTTTCTTTTTGTAGACATCAGTTTAGTCACAGAATTCCCCTCCCCCAACCCTGCCGCCAGATTTTTTTGCCTTTAAATTATCTACTCCAAGAATGTGGCAAGTTCCCATTTAAGATTTCTCCTGCTTTCTCTCAACTCAGAGTGTGGATACGGAATCTGAGAAGCTTCTAGCGTTTAGCAACTCATCCAATCAGTCTTTTTTCAGACAGACACAAGTCACACTTGCTTTGCAAGTTCTTCAGCAGGAGTCCACCACCTTCTTCAGTGAACCCTGAGACCCAAACCTAAAGCTTTGCCTTCTAGTTACGCTAGTAGTGCAGACTTCCCGTTTGCTTCAAAAACCTACGAAAGCTACTAGCAATATGTTTATTTCTGCAGGTACTTGTTTTCTCCAGAAGTTCCACCTTCAGTAACTGCCATGGGGGTAATTCCAACTGTATGGCCTATGAAATGCCTAACACATAAAAGACACAAGGCTAAGATTTGTTTTAATTAATGCAGGGAAATTTTTTAAAAACAGCAAATAACCAATTTCCTACAAGTAGAATAAAACAACTCCTTAAGTTTTTGTGACCAACATTGCAAGTTGACAGAGTGCCACAGATTTCCCCAAATTTAGAGTCCTAAGTTAGAGGGTTTTTAAAAAAAAAATTTCATCATCACTCGACAGAACAGTTTTCTCTTTCAAATATGAAAGAAATTCTTGTAAATTCTTAATACATTTCTGGGAAGACGGTGTTCCTTCCAGACGTGAGGATACCTGGAAATCGGGGTGTAAGCAAGACAGACCTGAAGCTGAAGCATTCTTAACACACAGATTCCAGAGGAAGGAAATCAGTGGTTAGAAAAGTATGTAGTCAACCAAAAATATGAAAATGTGATATTTTCATATTTGACTGTACTCAAAATATATTAGAATAATATACACAAGAGAACTTTGAAGAAAACCACCCACCTTAAATCTCAGAAGAAATTTTTACATTTCAGTCCTATTGAAATATAATTTGTTTAAGGAAATGGTATATCTCTAATGTCTCCTAAGCAAAAACTTAGTGATATTTAACTGAATTTTATAGGAATGCTTGAAGTTTACTCTTAAAAGTTTTTTTTTTTTAACTTTGGACATAGAGATATTTTCTTAGATAAGATAACAAGGCTCGAGACAGTATTCTTTCATTATCAAAATCCCTGTAACTATGTCTCTTATCTCTAACTGGAGAGATAATTAAATCTAAAAGATCACACTGACTTTGTTCTAACTCAGCAGACATGCCTAGTGTCCAAGATTCCCTTGCATTCCCTTGAAAATCTTTTAAGGCTATTGACACAGTAGGTTCTTCAGTAAATCGTATGCTTCTGCTTGTATGAAATAGCCTTAGATTTCTTTTTCTTATCTCAAATGGACAGGGAAATGTAAGCGAGCAGACAATAGATGCATAGACGCCTGGGACTGGGGCTGAGAACAGGAATTAGTCATTGCAAATGGGCACCAGGAACCTTACAGAGGTGATGGAAATAAACACTCTAAAACTAGATTGTGCTGGTGGCTGCACAACTTGCTAGAGTTACGAAAAATTGTGAAGTTGCACACCTAAAGTGGGTGAATTTTATGATAGGTAAATTATACCTCAATAAAGTTGTTTTTAAATAATTAATTAAAAGTGTTTTTTACAATTCTTTTCTACTTATACCGTGTCCTGAATCTGTGTCAAGGACCCACTCCCAGGTGGCAGCAGCACATACAAGGTGTCCCAATTTCTTCATTTTTCTAAGAGTTTGCCTTTCAAACAGTAGTGGATTGTTTCTTCTGCACCAGTAACTCCTTACGAAACCTAGTATTTGTGCGATGGCATGTATGTGGTAGAGACAGAGCAAATGTTCATTTAGGGCTGTGTGTTGTTTCTTCTTCAAATTGCCATGGTGATAGAATTTTTCCAGAACTTAAGTCAACTTCAATTTTCAGCAACAAAAAAAGAGCACATATATCTGTGGGTGGTGGGGGAGTGGTATTTGGACGTCTCATTATTGGAGGAAGTTAGTGAGGAGCATGAGCAATTATGGAAGTCCAAATTGCATTGACTCCATCTGAGTTGGAGACTGTGGTTAAGCACAAAAAGAATTTATCAGACCTAGCCATTTTTAAAGGATTGGAATTAAAACAATTTAAGGGATAAGTTTCAAAGGGCAATTATTTCCATGTAAAAAAGTGGGTTTCTTTTTAGAAGAAACACATTACAGATAATACTCGCAGCCAAATTTCTTGCCTAGTGATAGCGAAGGAAAAAAAAATCTTATCCCTGATAAGAAATATCTTCCTGAAAAGTAGGTTATATTTAGAAGCAGGTAGGCTGGTTTTTCCGGAAAACCTTTGTTTTGTTTTGTTTTGTTTTTATCTTGTGTTTAATCTCTTTTAGTCCTATTAGAGAGGCCAGTGACTAGGTGACCTTTGGAATTCTCTGACCTAAGAAACTGGAGTATTTTTTTTTCTGATTCCTGGTCACCTATAGGTAAGTTGAATGGAGATAAATTACAGTAGTTTTGTTTCTTACCATCTTCCTCCCCTAAACACAGCCAAGCTTGCAAAACTGATGCTCCTTAAGTGCAGGTGTGAGAGTGAACAGTAAATACCTCATGGGCAGCCCCCATGGTCCAGCACTTCGTCTGGACCACACAGGGAACCTGCCACCCAGAGAAAATACTTGAGAAGGGCTTTAAACTATGCTTTGAAAGCCAACCAGTTTTCACTTACTAAGCACTTTGTTTATGTTTTAAATGACTTTATTATTTAATCAGCACTTTAAAAAAAGCCTTAATCTATGCTCTTTGTTTCTTAGCAGGGGGTCTCTTTTCTCATTAAAGGGATAGTGAATCCCAAAAGATTTTGCAAAGGAGTCTAATTCATCCAGTGAAATGGAACTAACTACTGTGTAACTGGAACACTTAACCAAAACGGAGTTATAGAACATTTTAGCTTTCCAAGATTGGTATTGGTTTGGGAGAGGGGGAGGAATTTAATTTTTGAGTGCTGTTGCTTCTTTTTCCAGTTTTGCTTTATTTTATGTTACTGGACTTAAAGATTTGTTCTGATAGGCTAAAATTTTTTTAAAAAACTTAAAAGATGTCCTTCTATATTTAAATTATTTTCTATCCTTTTAACATAATTTCAGTATTTTCCTGTGCAGCTAATCATGAAGGTTATGTCAGATGCTTTAAAATTGCCATAAATGTGATCTATTAGGTAAATTTTTTGCCTTTTCATAAATAAATTTTTATGCTGACAATAGACTATTGTGATATAGGTGGTCAGTGGACACTTCTTTCTACTCTTTCTATTGATTAATTAGTTATAGTAAATCAAAGACAAGTTCACCTGAATTATAAGATTAAAATATAAATTTAACTGTCATTAAATTAATGCTAAATCATTTTTTCAATAAAATTGACACATTCTCTCATTAACTATGAAAATTTTACCGAGATAGAATGGACATTTGAAATCATTTCATCTTAAACATCAAATACTAAGGTAGGCTGAAGTGTGGGGACAAGGTCATAAAGATTTCAATAACTAAGAAAAATACATTTAAATAGCCAGATTTTATTAAGTGCTTACTCTGAGCCAGACCTGGTGTTAAGTGCTTGATGTGCTTTTTGTTTCTTTTAATTCATCCATCGGCAGCCCTCCGAGGTAAGTGCTATCATTTCCTCGCTCTTACAGATGAGGGTACAAAGCTTACAAAAGTAACTGGAATGAAGTTTCCTGCACCACCAACTTTACGGAAATTGTGATATCACTGAATGATCTCCCTCTGGAACAAGAGTAGGGGCAAAGCAGTTGGCTAAAGGACCTTGTGGGTGACTTCTTGGACATTGGCACATTAATTCAGATGTCACACAGAATCTTACTAACTGATAACGCTCCCGTTTTCACCTGTTATATCCAGGGTGATTCTTCTGTAGACCAATTTCCTTCAAACAGTCTGGTCGTGTTTTTGGCATTTTGAATCAGATGTGGAAGATGGTTACCTCTAACTCTCTGCTATACTGCTTGCGTGCATGGTGGAGGGCGGAGCCTCTGTTTTGTTTACTCCGTATGCCCAACGCTGGGCACAATCGATGCACCTTTGGGTAAGTGCTTGGCACTCGTGAACGAAAGGATAGAAGGGCCGAAGAAAAATGCTCTAACATTTATAAGGTGTGATTATTTATCCAGCCAGGAATATTACTAAGTGCTCTGCAAATGTTGTTTTAGTTTATTTTCAAAGCAACAGCCAGAAATAGATATTAATAGCCCCATTTACTCACCGAGGGTCAGAGTTTAAATATGGTTTTTAAGCTTATGCAGTGAGAGAGGGTCAAGGCTGGAATTTAAATCAAGGTCTTCCTGACACAAAATCCATGTTCTTCACCAACACATGCAAGACTGCCCCAAAGAGATATTGCCTCATAAAAGGCTTATGAAATTTGGAAAAAATTACTGGTGGTTACTTTCTTTGTTTCCCTGATCTTCATATTCTGCCCTTCGCTGCCTTGCTCTGCCCGGGGAGTAACCTTTGAACCGTCCAGCAGGCTCCTCTGTTTGCTGGAGGGTGGAGCACAAAGAGGTCAGGGTGACTCCACTGAAGCCTGCCTCTAGCCTCGGGGCTGGTGGCAGCTGCCTCCCTCTAGAACGTACATTCTCAAAGGAGACAATATTGACCCCAGAAGGGTAAAAATTGGTTCTTATGGGAGAGATGGTGAAGAAAACAACCAACCAACAAAACACCTCAACCCTACCTGATAAAAGCTTATTCCTTAATTGTTCATTTATTTCAGTGGGTAGAATTTAAACTAGATGTTATTTTTGGAGGGTGTGGGTGTGGTTATTCTTTTGAAAACTAACAAGAAATGGGGAGGAACCTGCTCTGGAACATCAGCTCTGGGCCAGGCTGTTCTCTGAGGCTCCAGCTGGCTCACTGGCTCCCTCCGTTCTGGAGGACGTGATGGTGACGATGACCACAGCTCGGGGAGAGAGAAAACTTCCTCCTTCCTCCCTGTTGGTCTCTGGAGCTCAATATTCCTTCTTTATCCCATGGCCATGCCCACCCCACCTTAACAGTTTCTTCACCAAAGCCTTTCCATGGAAATCGTTTGAATTCTACTCTCAGCTGTAACCCCGACAAGCCGGGTTTTGACAGCCTAACCATGATACAAACAGTCCACGTAAAGCTATGGTTTAAGTTGTGAATTGTAGCAAAATTGAGTTAGGGTATTTGAATTCTTTTCCAAGCTAAGAAACTGATATTACTTGATGATTTCTCCTTGTATTGCATATGTTCCGAATCGTCTTTCTCTTTCTTCTCACGTCCCCCACCATCCCAAATGTGAGCCCCTCAAATACTGAATCTTTTGCAGAGTAGAATGCTGTGAGGATAGGAGCAATGACCAAGAGGTCATGTAATACTAAAGAAAAGAAACCAGGGTTTTGTTTTTAAGTACATACTATTTGCCTTAACTTCTTAGCTACCTTGGAAATAATTGGATTTGTCCACTAATTAATTTGGTTCATGCCAAGTAGTTGTAGTCAGGAACTCAGATCACAGATTTCCACATCAGCAACAGAAATTTATCTTTAAAAGTTCCCAAATAATCTACAAATGTCTCATATATAAAAGTTTAAAATTTTTGCATTTTTTACATGTATAAAATGCAAGTTTTGCTTTGGATTTCATTTAAGATACCGGAGTAATTTAGATGAGAGCTTGTAAATTCAAGGAAATGCGTACTCAGATTTACTTTCTGTGAACTCCCAAATGTCCTTGCCGATGTTGAGTGCAGGTACGTTCCTTAGGTGGAAATAACTTCTCGGACAGACCCAATGCATTACTAATTATTTGTACCTCAGGGACTTTACATCAAAAACAAGCAAAAATCTGTTCTATTTTTTCATCTTAGAATACAGTATGATATTGGGAACACACTATTTCTGAAATGTTTTGAAACTCCTAATATTCTGTTGATTTTTCAACCTACTTTACTCATTGTTTGAAAACTGTTGAATCCATTTATTATGGGGTTACTCTAGACACTAACAGTAATTATTAGCTATGTGTGAGCAGTAATATTTTTCATCTTAAAGATGCTTGATACTTTAGTCGCTATTTTTTACAGCAAAATGGTGACATTTTTGTCAGCTTATACAAAATTCTTGAAAGATTCATGATATTTTACCAACTTACACATTCAACTAATTTTTTAATTTCCTTTGCCCAATTAAATTGTGAAGCAAAATAATGCAAATATTTATAGACCCAAATTATAAACCCATTTCAGTTTAGAAGAGCAACAGTAAGTAAATATAATAGGCAATTATAATTAAAACCTCAACTTGTCCTGATATTTTTCTAACATCTCTGAAGAACTAAGATGTTCAATACAGGCACACAGTATAACAATTAGAAGGTATTTTTCTTTACTCATGAAATCTTTGTCTTTTAATTGTTCTTTTCTAGGTTTGGGTTTTAATTATGGACTAACTTTGCTTAAAGTTAGTTTATGGATTAAGATTGCTAAAGTTACTATAGACAGCGGACTTCGATATTTCAGCAAATTTTGATTCTGTTTGTTCCCAAATCATAATAGATAATTTAGAGGGAGCTGTGATTAGAGACTGTTTTTTTTTTAGGTGAGCATATTGTTTTCCCTGAAATGTTTTCTTCAGATTTTTAAAAGAGCTTTATTGAGCTACAGTCACTATGTAATAAGCTGTACATACGTAAAGTGTTGAATTTGATAAATGTTAACATGTATATACTCCAGAAATAACATAGTGAACATCTGCATCACCCCCAAAAGTTTTCTTGTGCTTTTTCCCTTGGCTACCCCACCCTCCTGCCTTGCCTATCCCCCAGCAACCGTTAGTCTATATCCTCTCCCTGTGGGTTGGTTTGCACTTTCTAGAGTTTTATGTAAGTAGAGTTATACAGTATATATGACCTTAAATGGAAGTAGGGACTTTACAGAGGTAAGCAAGTTAAAATGAGGTTGTTAGGGTAGACCCTAATCCAATGAGATTGGTGTCCTTATAAAAAGGGGAAACTGAGGAAAGACATGCAACAGGGAGAAAGCCATAGGAACAAGAGGACAGAGATCAGGGTGGTGCTTCTACCAGCCAGGGAATGCCAAAGGTTACCAGCAAACCACTGGGAGCTAGCAAAGAGGCATGGAGTAGAGCTTTTTATTACAGCCCTCAGGAGGAACAGACCCTGCTGAAACCTTTATCTCAGACTTTTAGCCTCCAGAACTGTGACATAATAACTATCTGTGTTTAAGTGACCCAGTTTGTTGTGCTGTGTTCCTGCAGCCCCAGCAATCTGATACAAGCACCTATAGTATTAATGCTAAGAAGAGTGTTAGTGATGAATTCAGAGTAATATACAGAGCTTTAGAGGCACTCTAAAGCAAACTACTAGTCAGCTGAAGGGCTGAAATGGTTGTCTTCTTGGCCCACAATTTTTCCTGCAATTGTTTTTGCGCCAAACATTGTACGCAGGAGATAAAGACAGGCAAGACATAGGTCTTATTCTTAAGAAATATAAAATATAGCAGCAAACTGGTAGGGATGCAAAGGTTTGATTTATATACCATTGGCAAGTATGCCATTTGAAAAAAAGGTATATATGTGCACAGATTTGGGGGGTTATAAATTGGTGCATTTTTCAAAGGGCGTTTAGGCAACATTGACAAAGCACGTTACTAAAACATGGTGGACCCACTGAACTATTATGATGGTTCAGAGATAAAACAACAACAACAAAAAACACAATAAAAGCACAAGAATAAAGAGAATAAGGAAGAATAAAGACAGCAGATAAGAGATATCAAACAAAACTTGGAAGTAGGAAAGCAGAGAGAGAAGTGACTACTGACGTCATAGAATAAGCCAATAAGGAGCAAGTTGCTTTACATTCAAGAAACCTTGAAATAACCAGAGGCACAAGGTACCCCTGAAGTTGGGGAGAAAAAGTAGGACTGAGAAGTGTCGGAAAGTCTCTGTATAAGAAGCAAGTAGCAGCCCTCCTTAATCCCCCTCCTATTCCACCAAGCCAGGGACTGACCCACCTCTCCCTCATCTCGTCGAGGCAGGAACCAGAAAAAACTCAATGCAGTGGTGGGAAGGATGAAGAACAGCACCAAAAATAGGAGGACTGAGTGAAAATCTCTGTGCTTACCCTCCATGTGACAGGCTGGACAGTTTCTCTCCGGACTTAGTTTCTTCGGAGATAATGAACTATAGGTAAAATGCAATAGTGGGGTCCCCATCCGTCTCCCACAGTGATGCCAATCAGCCTATACGCTCTACTGTGTGCACAGTTTCCCATCAGATATTTAGTGCCTTGATCCTAAATGTGAAGAGGAAGCCCAAAGGTCACCAAATATTTGAGGAAAGTTTCTAACATGAACAAAGATCAAAATGGACTTACAGAAGACAAAGCAAAAGATCTGAATAAGAGACAATGCAAAAAAGAAAAAGAAGAAGAAAATGAGAAACAAAAGCAAATGAAAACTCCCAGGCAGTGACCAAAGAAAGAGAAGATATATGAATAAAAAAGTAGTAACCTACATATGTTCAAGCATTCAGAGGGCAAGAAATAACTCACAGAGATTATAAAATAGGGTTGCATAAATTCTGAATATTGACTATCAAAAATTATGGTGGAACTGAGAAGATGAGAGAGGAGGAAATGTTCAGTGTGTAGATAAGGTGAGGGTGGAAGGGGAAATGTGGAGAAACAGAATGAGAATAGCTGTCATTGTAAATCTTGTAGTACTCTTTATCTTTTGGTAAAGATAAACAAGTTGTAAAAGAGCAACTACAAATGTTTAAAAACAAAGTAAAATTATAAAAAAGCAAAATAATAAGAAAAAAACACTACCAAGACACTTGATTTAAACTGAAGATTCCTTACTATTTTAATCCTGGAGATGGATTTTGTAGTTTCCCATATTTCAGTAATTTTCTAAGCTGGAAAGATAATGAGAGGCCAGGACAAGTGAGAGAATTCCACTACCCAAATCCTGTAAACAGTCTTTTGCAAACAAGAATTATTTCAGGTCTTATAAGAAAAAAATTAGTGTTCCTAGACCACAGCTATCTCAACACATTCAGAGCAAGGGGACATTATCCAGAACGTGCTCATGATCTACTGTGGATCTATTAAAATTATTCAAAATTATATCATAGCTGCACTGCACTAAATAAAATTAAATAAACAGTAAAAAATGAAATGCACTTTTTAAATGCAGCAATCCCAATTTTTTTAAGGCACCTAACTTAACCCTAAGATCAGCAAACCTGGAGGCCCAATCTAGCCCACCTTTTGTTTTTGCACAGGCCTATGAGCCAAGAATGGTGTTTAGATTTTAAAATGCTTGAAGAAAATCAAAAGAATGATGCTTGATGTTTATAACATGAGAAAATTATACGACATTCAAATTTCAGTGCTTATAAATGAAGTTTTATTGAAGTTCCACCATGCGCTTTCTTACAGGTTGTGTATGGCTGCCCCCGAGCTGCAGTAGACCACACAGCTGCAAATGTGCACCATTTGTCTCTTTAGGAAGAAGTCTGCTGACCCCTGGGGCGGACCGCCTGAGTGAAGTATCCTTTCAGATTATTGTAACACTTCCCCTAATCTTTTCAGTTGTTTTTCTCAAACCCAATTAAAAAGCATTATTTTAAATGTTTCAACTTCATCATTTCTTTCAACAGTAATTAGTGTTCATAGAAAATGTCCTCTTTTCATAATTCTGCTTCAAAAGTTCAAAAAACATGTTTAAATTTCTTGACCAGAAAAACAAGTACAACTGGAATAAACAGTTTGGCACCCAGTCACTGACCCCTCTAAACATGTAAGTCAGCTGATAGGAGCAGGACAGCACCGGCCTGTTGGGAGCGACCGTGGGCTTTGAGCCTTGCTTGGGCCTCACTAGCAAGTTTTATGGAGAGAAAGCAGAGTGTTGGGTTAATGTGGTAAGTGGGCTGAAGGGAAGATGTTTAAGAGATTTTACACTAAAATTGCAGTCTGTTCGGCTGCAATTCAGCTGTTCGGTTTTCTCTCCCCAACTAGAGTATGAACTCCCTAAGGGCAGAGATCAGCCTTACATTTTTTTAGAATTGTTCTTCTAAGCATGGACTACTGAGTTGAGCACATGACAAATATTCAGTCAGTACCTGCTGGGAGGTCAGATGAGGAAGCTTCTGCCAGCAAGAGGTGACAGTTCCTGGTGTATGTCAGTTCTCTGAGCCACATGGTAAGGTTTTCTCAAACACTGACTTTAGGCGCTCAATTTGTTTTGATTTATGATGCTGTATTCTTTTTTTGCCTTTCTCCCAAATGACACGTCAGCTTTCATGATTTATTTTTCTGTTTTCTCATCTATTATTTCAATGTTGGACTTTTGCTTAAGCAGCAAAATTCAAAGAAAACTCTCCTGTCAGAACTGCTAATGTGAAAGATCGTGAGTTTAAAATGACCTCACTGCACATAAAACATGAGTGAATATGGGCACACTATTTATTGTTCATGACAAGTATGAGGATGCCGTTGCACGTTTGCTCTGTTCTGGAGAAATGGTTCAGAGATAAAACAACAACAAAAAACACAATAAAAGCACAAGAATAAAGAGAATAAGGAAGAATAAAGACAGCAGATAAGAGATATCAAACAAAACTTGGAAGTAGGAAAGCAGAGAGAGAAGTGACTACTGACGTCATAGAATAAGCCAATAAGCTTGCTGCACGCTGCCTAAAACTTGAATCATGAGATATCATTAATATTGACAACAAAAAGAACTGTCTTCAGAAAGCCCATGATGACCGCATTTTGCCGTGTATAATGCACACGTTTTTGCTGAAACTTTTGAGGGAAAAATAAGGATGCACATTATACAAGGGTATGACGATACATAACATAGGTATAATAATCCCATGTATAATGGGTACAAAAACGTGGCTGAGCATTACACATGGCAAAATATGGTACATACAATTTACATAATTCTTACTTTAGCCATTTTCAACTACTCAGGAACATGATTAAGACTGTGTTGTACTATAGTCTAGTCTAGAAGAGGTTCCTTGTTATTCTAAGAGGAAATGCTTTTGTGTTGAACATTAACCCAACATTTTGTAACATCTCAGTGTATAGTTACTATCAAATGCCAAATATGTGTAATCTGGTATAGGAAGAGCTCATAGAAATTAGGTTATAAATTGTATTCTTCATTTGCCTTATGATGGCAGGAAAAGTACTTCTTTTTATAACTTAATCACCCTCATTTGCACAATAAAAATCTGGATAAAGTTATTTCTCCCTATCTCATTGATGTATCACAAAGATGCACACAAGTGGTCTGCAGAGTGGCATTTATGGCTTTCGGCTTTATGATATTTATCAATAAGTTTTTTTTATACAGTTGGCACTCAGGTCCCTGCTTTGCCAGTACACGTCTGTGTGAACTTGACTATGCTTCTATCTCTCTGTGCCTCAGTTACCTTCTTTGTAAAACGAGTGTGTTGAATTAGCTTATTTATTATTCCTTGGCCTAAAAGATTACATGATTATATAAGAGCTCTTGTCAATTACAATTTTTTAACTTTGCCTTCAGAAATGCCTGAATTTAAATGACACATTTACACTTGCTAAATATTTATGCACACAATTAACATATACTCAGAATACTGGAATATATATCTTAGCAAGGAATATGGGTTTGTATCCAAAACTTGCCTCTGTTCCTGAGAGAAAAGGTAAAGAGCTAAGGGTTTACTTCTAGCAAGAACATAAACTTTGTTTTTCCCCTCTGTGATCAAAAAGTGTTTGTTTCCCTACTTCATCATGTCTCCTTTTTAGGGTCCCCAGAGGTGGGAGGTATAGGTGATAAAAGGGCCACCTCCCTGCTTGAGTACTAAAGAGATGGCCAATGGGGGCCAAGGTGAAAGTAGTGATTTCACAGAGAGCAAGGTGGGCCTGCTCACTGTACTCAGTGAGCGAGGCTTGTCTGCCAGTGGCAGGCCTGCCTGAACTGAGTGACCCACCCAGGGCATAGGACTGCCCCAGTAAAGCCAACTGCATGGAGGAGCAGAGAAGCAATAAAGATCTCAATGAACAGACTTCACACCTAGGGGAGAGAAAAGAATGCAGCATTGAGCCAGCTTGTCTGGTAGTTCTTCCCAAATTCACGAACACAGTAAATCATTTCACTTCTTCAGAGGAGAGGAGAGACAAAATGAGAAAAAGTCAAGGAGTTATCAGGACGGTGCTCAGGGAAAATCAGCAGGAACAAGGTAAAGATGTCTGCTTTCAAAATCTATGATCACAATCATTACTATCTATGTCCTCTGGAAATAAACGTGTGTGACTTTTCTTAAATCTTTAAAAATGCCAACATATGACATATAAAGCAATTTAGTGTAACTTTGCAAGTCCCTTTTTGTCTAATGAAAACACTCGTGGTTCTACCTTTGCAGATGCTCTTTGCAATGAAATGTGTGCTTCTGTTTAACATTTATCTTCACATTTAACTGTGTTAGTATTACTATTGCTCAATTTGACATTTTAGTTTTTACATTTCTATTTGGAGGAATTAAAAAAACACTTGACTTCGAAGGAGATATAACTCATTTTCACAATCTGAGTTCACGTAAGTGTTTTAAAAGAAACTTCAGAAATGGCTTTAAATGGATTTGAAGAATGAAATGGTTTCTGAGATAACATTTAAGACTATGCCATTTGGAAATTAAAATCCTGCTTGTGGGAATTGCTCCTGTGGAAATATATATCAATGTACAATGGAGAATGTATTTGATAGGATGAGTATGTTAGCAGAATTTTCATAGTGACTAGATAAAGACCTATAGTTAAGTAATAACTAGCAAGATAAGGACAAAATAGCTGCAATTGTAAGTACTGTTTAACTTTCACAACAATAGATACAAATTGTAGGGTGGTAGATTTACTTTAACATAAAGATGAAGTTCCTATCCATATTCATAAAGATGAAGAGAAGAGCTATTTAAGACTCAAATGGGCTGCCACCGTCCAAGGCTGTGCAATCACTTCGTGATGGTTCTTGAAGGAGACTCATTCATGCTTGTATTGTATGGGGTGACTTTCAAGCTCTCTTTCTATTCTAATATTCTATAAGAGCTACTGAAACATGTAATGATGTCAACCCTTTTAAAGTTTTACTCTTTTGTATTCATTAATAGAATATACTAAAACTACCCAGCATGCCTCTGCTTACAATAATAAAAAAGAATCAGGAACATTTAAAACCAGTTAGAGAAAAGAAGAACCATTTGAAATGAATTTTTACAAATTAAGGTGTTAAAAGAACCATCTCTATTTTCTGAAGAGATTTTTAAAAGATCCTTACAAGTATGAAGTAGCATATGCTATTAGTATTCCATTGCTAGTTTTGAAAAGTTTCTGTATTACCCCTTAACCAATATTGTAAATGATCAAAATTCTGTTGGTAAAATTACTTGGCATATTCTAAAATTTATAAGAAGGCTCTCCAAATAAAGGTTGACCAAAGAATAGACGGTAATAATTTGGAAGTATGTTTTTGAGGATTTGCTAAGTAGACAGATTTGAGTGATATATTCATAACATAAACTAACTGCAGATTTTTGTTGTCCGAATCGATGGAACAACATTGATATACGGTCCTTGAAGCAACAAAGGTCTGGACACATGGCTAATTTCTTTATTTCATCTTAGGCTTTCCCGGGAACACTCTTCCCGATTTGATAATAAATGCCACGCCCTCAGCGACAACTAGGAGGAGCTGTTTGGTCTTTGACTCATAACCCTCTTCCTGAAGTCATAACATTGTACCTACTGGAAATGAGTTCACCTTTTGTGTAAAAAGGGTAAAGTGCATAAAAATGCATGCACTTTAAGGTATTTGAAGAAAACATGATTGCTGGATTCTTTATGCCACTGAAGATTCATTCCTCTGCCCTTTTTTGTTCTCAAATTCTATCATAAGCTGTTTTGAAAGGATGGCTTCTTGAATTGTCAGCTCAATCATGAGCTCCCAGAGTCTTGTTTCTGTACTTGGGAACTTACTATCCTCAACTCCTTTTTCACTTGGCAGATAAAAAGTTGAAAGTCTCAGTCTGTCATCTAAACTGTGAAACATATTTTCTCCCCAGTGGCCACCCCGAAATAAAATCCCCTTCATCACTCTGCATAGCTGAGTCATTAACTGTTTTCATTTCAAAGGGCCATCAGTATAAGCCTGAGCGTTGCAGTGTTCGTTTACTGAGTTTTACTACAAAAAAAAAATTGTGCTGGGAATAGAGATATGGTTTCTGACCTCAAACACCTTAAGATCCCATTTGAGGACAGACACAAGCAATAATATAGCTCATAATTGGTAACAACAGCAGTTAACGACATCATGACTAGTGATGGGAGACATTTTCTGTAGTGTAAAACTGATAAAAAAGTCAACATACACACATTTTTTTTGGCATATGCATTTTGCCAAGAGAATGAAGTACAAGATAGCTAACAACGGGGATTTCAAGAGTTAAGGATTTTAGCTGTAGTTATAATTGATAGGCTGAGGTTGTTAATGCATGTGAAAGCTGTTTCTCTGGGAACTGGAGTGCATGACCTTCAAGACTTCAGGAAGTCCACAAGCAATTCACCTTTGAGCCTCAGGGTCTCTGCAGGCAGGGAGATGGCATCTGTGAGGGGACTTCCATGAAGCAGATAAAGGATTGTCAGTCAGCAGATAAAGAAATACTAGGGAAATTGCCTCTAGACAGCAACTCTTATCTGATTAACCTTTTTCTAAACCCCTTACCTACCCTTTTCTTCTCCTTACATAAAGGTCAGCTTGTGATGAGGTGTTAAGATGGTGTTTAGGGTATATAGCCCATCTTCTCAGACCTCCAGTATCTGAATAAAGTGCCCATTAAGATCCACTTTTTGTCTCTACTTATTGGTTCTGATAGTGACAGGCCCCATGAACCCTTAATTTTTCGGTTTCAATAGTGAGTAGAGTCTGTGAAGATTTGTTTTTGATGTCTTCCTAAGATGTCAAGTCAATAAGAACCCACCAACTAAATAGTGTTCAATGTTAAATTGAACACATCCACAACATATTGGGTTGAACCAACTGAAATCATTATTTCTGTTGATCAAACAAGTGAATATTGACGATTTCATAGAGTTCAACCAATAAATACAAATCTCCTTTAGTCTTCTATCGCTGTGTAACAAAGTACCACAAGTTGAGCAGCTTAAAATAACATATTCATTCTCTCACAGTCGAGTAGATTCAAAGTCTGGGTGGGCTTCAGTGGATTCTCTGGTTACAATCCCATAAACCAGAATTCAGGTGAAGGCAGGACCTTACCTGGACACTCTGCAGAAGAATCGGCTTGTCAAGCTCAGTCAGATGGTTGGCAGAAGTCAGCCCCTTGTAGCTGTTGTCAGGGGCTGGTCTCAGAAACCAGCCGCTGCTCTCCAGCCCTTGTATGTGGTCCTCTCTGTCTCCAAGCCAGCAGTGGTGCACTGAACCCCTGTGCCTCAGACCCCTGCGACTTCCGCCCACGCCTGAGAAAGTGCTCTCTTGCAAAGGATTCATGGGATTTATTAGGCCCATTCAGAACAATTTTTTTATTCACTCAATTCAATTGATTATTCTTTTTGTTTGTTTGTTTGTTTTTTCAAAGATTTTATTTATTTATTTTTAGAGAGGGAAGGAGGGAGAAAGAGAGAGAGAAACATCAATGTGCAGTTGCTGGGGGCCATGGCCCGCAACCCAGGCATGTGCCCTGACTGGGAATCGAACCTGCGATGCTTTGGTTCACAGGCCACGCTCAATCCACTGAGCTACGCCAGCCAGGGCTCTTTTTTTTTTATTTATTTGTTTTTTCAAGTCAATTGATTATTAACCTTAATTATACCTGCAAAATCCCTTTGCCAAATATAATAACTAATCAGGGCTTGAGCTCTTTATGTTAGGGTGGGAAATCAAGGGGGGGCATTTAAAATTTGGTCTACCACATATATCAAACATGCCCCCCAAATGTCTGGGCTGTAAAATCCTCAATTGCCATAATTATGTTGTCTGTGGCCTGGAACCCTTCCTCAGGCACAAGATGCCCATGAGAGGGTGGGGTGTGTTTTCACAACTGACAAACCTTGAGAAGTTTTTCTAATGCATTAAGTGTAGTCTGTGTTCTCCTAATACACTTCGGTTTTAATCTTTGTTCTATATAAAATAACATCTGTTATTTCATGAGTAAGTACTAACACTAGCTGGAAAACATTATGATAAAAATAAAGTTAATCTCCATACATTCTGCTCGTTGGAAAATACCAGGTCTGTAGAGTTTTATTTTCTTCATAGATAACAAGCGTCTAGTTTAATTCAGGCTGCTCCAACAAAATGCTATAGAGTGATAAAGTTATGAACAAAAAAATTGAGATATTTCTCAGTTTCTGGGTGCCCGCATGGCTGGATTCTGGTGAAGGCCCTCCTCTGGATTGCAAACTGCCAACTTCTTCTTGTGTCCTCACATGGCGGAAGGGACTAGGGAGCTCTCCTTTCAGAAGCTTACTAATCTGATTCATGAGAGCCCTGCCCTCACGATCTCATCACCTCCCAAAGGCCCTACCACCTAATACCACCACAATTGGGCATTAGCATTTCAATATATGAATTTGGAGGGTGGAAGGGTGTGGACACAAACATTCAGACCACAGCAACAAGCAAACAAACCAAAAAGGCCTACTGGATCAATAGGCTAACAGGTTGTATTGAATAGGCAGGCTTGTTTCTGATACATGAGGCTTAGTGCAAGAATTTGGTAAACCAACTTTGAATATATTCAGCGAGACAAAGGAGGAACCCTGCCAATCCTCTTTCATTGCCATTTCTTTGGCCCAAATGCCTTACTTAGCCCACAGGTGGCAAACACAAGGCCCACAGGATGAATCTGGCCCTCCAACGTATTTTATCCAGCCCGCCACCTTGTTTCTACCTGGTGGCAGCAGTGCCGAGCTCCTTGCCCCTAATTAAGGAGTAGTTGCATTTACACAGTCCTAACATTACATTCAGCCCTTTGAAGGCAACCATGAGGCTGATGTGGCCCCCAGTGAAAATGAGTTTGACACCCTTGTCTTAGCCATTCCCTTCCAACATAATTCAAGCTGAAATGAACAATTAGTGATTAATTCGCAGACTTCAGTCAGAGAATGAAGAAGCAACACAGGCATTTAGATCACAAAAGTCGGCTTTATTGACACACAGTGAGCCCATTGTGTGTCAATAACTTTCTGCAAACAACTTTTTGTTTATATATTTCCTATGTAAGAACTGACTAATCCAAGACTGGCCCTAGATGGTCAATTCAAAGATCAATTACCTAAATGCCAATTAGCCAATTAATGATCACATCTTTTTCTAATATGTGACCCTGTGATGACATAAAGCATCTTGATTTTTCCTCTGAAGAACCATTTCTTTTCCATTCTCAGTCCATGATTTTCAGGTATGACTGACCTCATGCTGGCATTTAAACTTGGGTCTGGGTAATCACAGCATTGAAATGCCCTACTTCGCCTTTGCTATTGGTTCATGGACCCACAATCCAAACTAGGCCAATGGAAATCTTCCTTGATCATTTTTATAGCATCAGTGAACAATTTTGCTTCCTTTGGGGTTTGCTAAAATGGTAGAATATAAATGTGAAGCTGCTGCTGTGTAAGTAGCTCTGTAGGAAAAGAGGGTGTGGGGGATGAAGACAGGCCAGAGAAAATGAACTCAGAAATAGATACACTCAGCCATGAAGCTGTCTTCTGAGTACCTATGCCAAGCCATGCAGTAAAACGTCATCCCTCTGGACTTCACCAGGAAACTATTTATATTTTGTTTAAGCACATTCGCACTTTCCTTCTGTCCTATCAACTAAAAGAATTCTAATACAGATGTAATATTGCCACAGTAACCATCCAAATGGATTAGTTGATTTCAGTCCCAATGATAGAATTCTGGTGGAGAAAAGTCTCTACCTCCTGATTCGCTCAACTGTGTTCGGCATCAGGCAGGTTCACAGAGCACAAACAGGCCTGTTGGTTGGGGCATGCCCTGGTGGGTGGGTAAGGAAAGGTGCTTCTTATCAAAGAGAGGCGGGAACACATGCCAAAAGTCATTTGGCTCAACCTCTAGAAACATTTTGGAAAAGAGTAATTACAGAAGAGAACTAGTCTAATTATTACAAAACTACAACAATCAAAGTGTGTGTGTTTTAGAATTGGAGAATACGAACGTTTATTTTAAAAATCGTGCTCTTTTCTTAAATTCAGTGGCTGCTAGAAGTTTTTATTCCTGAAATAACTTTGGTTAACATTTAATAACGGAAATCCACGCAGCAAAAAAAAATGTTTCCTCTAAGTCATTTGAACTAAGGGGAATGGTGCTCACATGGTTTGCGGAGAGCCAAAGCCTGTTTAGTCATTCTTCCTTTCCATGCTTCATCGTCTCGCACTCTCGCCAAATTCCTATGGCCAGTCCTATGCTCTGCTCTCAGTTTCCAACCACCTTTTTCCCTAAGGCACCCTCACTCCATGAAATCATCCGTATATTGCTAAGTAGACCTTAGAGATTATTTAGAACAGCTTTCTTTACAGATGATATGTTTCTAAGAAGTCAGTAATAGTGAAAAATTAACAAGGGGGAAAGCCTAATTTTATCAATATTTCCCAAACAACTTGATATTGCAGGTACTTACCGGTCCTAGCTCAGACTGTGTGTGGCATGTTGGGTCCTCTGTTTATAGACTTTATGATAGAGTTTATTCTTTAGAATAGACTTTATTCTTAAGTAGATCCCCCCCCCTTTTTTTTAGAAGTGAGTGGTCAACCTAGCTCAGTAATCATAGGGTGCCAGAGCCCTGGGAAGTTATGTAGTCCAACCCCATCATTTTACAGAAGAGAGAACTCAGGCTCAGAATATAGAGTCCAACAAGTGAAACTAAGAGGGAAGAACAATACTGGAAGAAAAAACAATTTACACAAAGGCCCTGATTTGAGGAAAGATACGCTCAGGGACAACGTTGTGATGATTTTGACATGGCTTTGGATGCTTGAAAAGTTGACAGTAAAACTTGAAAAGTAAACTATTAAGTCCAAATCATAAGAGTTTTTGAATGTCAATAAAAAAGAGGTTCTTTTTTTCAAACTTATACAACACAAAAAGAGAGAACATTTGATAATGAATCCCACGTAGTTATCACCCTTCTCCTACAATGGTCAACTAGCTCTCTGCCAATCTTATTGCACGGATGCCTCCATTTCCTCCTTCCCTCCATGCCCCCAGATTATTTTAAAGCAAAACTCAGTCATAATATTAATTTCTTCAAAAAAGAAGCTTATACCTCCAAAAAAAGGTTTTTAACCTATAAATAAGAGGAAGCCTTTGAATTTTACCGGGGAGCAACATGTTTAGAACTGTGTTTATTTAGGAAGGTTCTTTGGCAATTGTCAATACATCGTGTGGGCCTGGACAGCACAGGGCAACATAAGCATGTAATGTTCCCCATTGTTGTTGTCACATATGCTACATTAAAATTATTTCCCGGTTTCCATATTTGAAATATGTAGTATGGTTTCCTATGCTGGTACTTAGGCTAGAAATAATTTAAGCGTTCTTGGCCAAGAGAGCTATTTCCCTTTTGGAGGCTGTGTCATCTTGATATTTTATTTTATTTTATTCTCATGCTTCGTAATTCTTTTATTTATTGAGGTATATGGCAATAACATTAGTGTGAATTTTTCTACTTCCACTTACATATTAAATATTCATCTTTTATTTTATTATATTGCTCATAAGGACATTCTGAGTACTAGCTTGATGTTTATGGGGGATAACAGCTTTCTTAGCTCTAAAATATTGCCTTTTGAGTTCCTCTTCTCTAGAAGTAGCAAAATATGTCACATAAATTATTCAAGCAATATGAAAATAAAATACCTTTCAAGTTGCTATCTAAGAGATCATTATTCTATGTACTGAGTCCTCTTTCATACAGACACTGAAAAACCATGAAAGATTGAAATGTTTTCTGAATTAAAAAAAAGTGTTCAACATCATGTACCATAGAGGGCATTGTGAACAGAACTAAAATGAAGCTTAGGGTTTGTGTGGAATATTCAGAATGGAAAATACTCATTTTATGGTACATTCTTCTTTAATCCCATCATCACAAATTGGAACAATAACACTAGAGAAGAGATAAGAGTGTCCGTCTGGCCGGTTGAACGTGCTGGCCTTCACATTGCTAAAAGATTTAGAGGGAATGGCAGAGGTTTTGACATCCTGAATCCATACAGTATATCTTCTGTTTTTAATTTATGCTTTAAAGATTTACACAAATAAAAAGACCAAATAACTCACTTTCCAGTTAGAGTGCTCATATTTCCATCTGGCACATTGCTATGAAAAACATGTCTGCATTACATCACAGTAAATTTTTCATACCGAGGCTTGTCTGCCATCAATTTATAATCAGAAATGTCACATGATGTATTATAAGAAATCAGAATTACACATGGTTGATCTATTGGCCTCTTTATATTTCTTACTAGAAGCTTTTCCCTTCTGCTGGTTACCTTTGTAAATTGTGAGATACTGTTACAGTAAAACCCAAGTAGAGAGAGCTAGCAATTTCATACAATTGTAAAAAAAAATTTTTTGTATGATTATTGCAACAGTAAATATTTTTGAATTCTTCCTTATCTTTTTGGATTCTTTCTTTCTTTCTGGACATTTTGCCCATCGCATATATACATATTTATTTTAAATTTCAGCTTTATTGAGGTGTAATTGACAAAATTGTAAGAGAGTTAAAGTGTACATCATGGTGATTTATTTATGACTATATTGCAAAAGAATTCCCCATATGTAGTTAATTAACACATTTTTGCATGTGTTCTTCAAATCAAAACATAAAGTTCATAGGTGACGGAAAATCTAGAATTTTCATGACCGAATTTCTCCTAGTACTTGATTTTCACAGACCAGCAGGAAGTGATGTGAGCATGTAACGATTGCTATAATTGATCAGGCCAGTATATCGTGCCACCAAAAAGTTTGGCTTTTACTGTGGCAGTCTTGCATGTTTACGAAAAGAAAAAAAAATCTAGTTGCCCTAAAGAATTGCAGCCTTCAAAAATCAGATGTACCTGAACCTTTCCCAAATTTTTCTAATTAACACAGAGGAAAGGCAGGAAACCTGAGTTCTTGCTGCTGGTGTCTCACTGGTGGGTTGTGCTGCCTCAGGCACGTTGTTAATTTTTCTGTTTGTGTTCCGTGATTCACTTTCTTTATTTTCAAAGGGGAAAGGATTTTAGTTATTACAAAAGTTTTAAAGGGTACTCACATATAAGAGAGGAATTGCCATTATTTGCCATTATTTTTATTTACCTAAATCTGGGAAATGAAGCTGATAACAATTTAGCTACAAAAACTTATTGAATATCCATTCAATAAATTGTTCTTGCTGGCCAGGGATTTAGCAGTGAACCAGACTGAGTTTTTGCTCTACGGGGTATGGTGTGGGTGAGTCACTCACTGATGAGTATAATCTTTAGTGCCCCAAATATTTCATAAGGTGGAGCAGAGGGCTCTGTGGGGCTGAGTGAGAAGGTATGCCAAGCAAATGTGGGCAGTCAGGGAAGTCCCCCACGGAGAACTGATGCAGAAAGTGAGCCTCAGAGGATGAACTGAGTGAAGAGCTGGGGAATAGCATTCCAAGCAGTGGGGTCACCATGGATAAAAGCCCCAAAGTGAAGGAGAGGCAGACGCAGTTGTGGAACTGAAAGGTGATCAGCGTGACTGGAGCACAGCAGGGCTTCCCGGCATTGTTCACACAAGACTCAATGGACCAGTCTGTCCGAAAGGGCTCAAAATCTTGGCCTATCTGCAATCAGTCTGCAGAAGAGCTTTCAGCTTTGGCAAACCAGTCAGGAAGCTCTAGCTTGGCCTTCAAGAGAGGACTTGGCATTAAAGGATGCTGACTAAGTAGACAGGGGCCAGACTGGAGAGGTTGGTCGGTGAGCGGGAGGTGAGAAGTTCGTGTGGGAAACACCTTCAGGATTGTCGAAGGTCATAGAGGCCTTGTTGAGGATACTTGACTATACTAATGGCAGTGGAGACAAAGGGGCTTTAAGCAGGACAGAAACTTGTCTAGAAAGGGGAGGAAGTCACCTGAGATGCCTTTAAGAAGTCCACTTGCAGGTATTACAGGTCTGAGCTCAGAAAAAAAGTCTCTCCTCAAACCCAGTTCTCCAGTTTCACGCGGATTCTAGGAAATCCTGACATTCTTCTAATGCATTCCTTTTGTTTACAATAGCCAGGGTCCATTTCTGTTGTTTGCAATGAAAGAACTCTAAGTAGAGTGATGAAACTAACAATGGAGATGGCACTGATTTAGGTGAGACAGACATTCGATTTAATTTACTGAGCAAAACCAAAGAACCAAATGGTCAGAGTACACCAACACGACATCCTGTTTGGGAGCAGGATGCTCTGCCCGGCCTGCAAGCCTTTCATGACCGGCAGAAAGATGACACATGCATTTTCTTCAGAAGGAAAAGAAAGGTAAAACATTCTCTTTCAAATGGATCAAATTCATTGTCATTGAAAATAAAGGTTGTAAAGATTACAGATTGTGCAGAAAAAATTCCAGTGTTAACATCAGGCATGACCTGTGAGAAATATCTACCATGATATATCAAACGACATGTCTTAGCCATACAATTGAAAAGCTTAAAAGCTATAAAATATTCTTTCTCATTTTGAGATCATTAAAAGCTTTTTCTGAATATGCTGCGAAGCTTATTTTTAAAGTTAATATTTAAGGTTTTATAGCAGTTAACGTTTCATAGGTGTGGACAGAGCACAAAGAATTATACTTTCTCCCAAGGGTAAATGATGTCATTTTATTTGGCTCCTTTTCTCTATTCTCTGAGTTTTTTCTACTTCCTTTGATAAGAAATAAAAGATGAATTATCCTCTACTTGTGTTGCTCCAGTAGATTACTTTACCATTTTGTCTACATCAGGATTGAGATGGTAGCATCCCTATGAAAAATCTCTTATCACATATGTTCATGAAAAGGTTTTGCTAAAATTAATTAAGTGAAGCCATTTGCTTTTGACAGTGGCTTTAGAGGTAGTTTCAACAATGTGTAAATAAAATAGTCCAAAGAATCCACTGGACTTAAAAGCAAGGGAAAAAAAACCCTGCAAAAGCACATAAAAAAATATGAACTTGAAGAGTTATCTAATTTGCACACGGTTTCTCTTCATAAACTCAGGCATAAGTATAAACTGTTTTTCGTCCCCATTCTTTTGGTAAATTCCCCCTGTTCCTATGCATGATTATGTGTGGATTCAGTCTAGACACACCAACCATTAAGCAACCAATTTCACAGTTGAGTTGTCTGTGTTTAGATTTCCTGTTGGTCTCTTAAACCCTATTGTCTTCTTCCCTTGTGATGGCCAATTACATACCACAGTGGGTATCTCATTTCAGAGATGTGACCCAGTGGCTCTGATTCTGGTAGAGAACATTTCCAGTAGAATTCCCATCCTCTGCTGTTCCACATGGTTTTCTTTAGCCCTAGAGCGTGATTTTCTTTCACCCTAGAGCGATTGTCTCAGTGTTACAATTGAGTCTTGATAAGCAAGTCTTTAGGAAATTCTTCTGTGATGACAGGCCTATTTGTCATAAGATGTTAATGAGATAAACACAAAATTCAGTTTCAGACTGTTACTACTGCTAATTTCTAATCAACATGCCTTTTCTTCTGACACCTTCTGTAAGGAACCATATTTAATTTTTTTATCATGTTTCTTTCAGTTCCCATTAACATCCCCCAAATAAGAAGTGCCACTCTTTCTAAAACTCCACATATGAGCTACTAAAATTATTGTCGAGATTTTAAAATCAAATATCTATTCAAGTGTGAAGAAAATTAATGTGCTATTCAAGCTAAAAAGCAGAGTATTGCACATGCAAAAAAATAATAATAACCCAAAATATAACATAATGTATTTACCCACCATGCAGCCCTTTTCCCTTTTGGGAAAGTAACATTGTGTTTCTCAGTGCCCCCCCCAACCCCCCACCCCATCCACCTACCTCCTCCAGGTATCTAACAAGAACATGTCTGAAGAGAGTTGGACCAGGAGTAGCTATTCACGTGGTCTGCAGGTCAGGGTCTTTAGCTTAATGCAATGGTTTGCAACTTTGAAATCTATATTTTATCCCATTCAGAAGCAAATTAAAAAGCAGATGTGTTCGTGACTGAGACCCAGGAGAAACAGCTGACCCCTAAACAATATTGGTCAGGTCTGTTTCAAAGCGGGGGTCTAAAAATCTAACTCTCACTGGCCTGAGCAGAAGAGGGAATTTGTTGGCTTCTGTAACTGAAAAGCTCACAGGCATCAGACACAGCTAGATACAGATGCTTAATGTCTGTCATCAAGACTCAGTCTCTTTCCAACAGTCCTGGCTCTGCCTTCTTTTCATTGGCTCGTTTTCAGGGAGAACACTCCCCACCACCCAAAGACAGTGATAAGATGTCTACCAGCAGCTCCAGGTTTCTATTCCACTAATTTAGTAATTCCAACAGAAAAAACACCTCTTTCCCCATGGGTGGGCTCTCCGAGGGGTTCATTCAGTAAATAACATCATTCTTTCATGCCTAGTTTCTAAACGAATGGAGAAATAAGACAAATAATAAGGAGCCCAAGTATCACCTTTATTACTGATAAAGGCTATCAGTTGGCATTAGATGTCAGCTGGCATTAGAGTCACATGGATTTCCTAATATGAACTACAGAACTGAGCAGCCTTTTCTACCCAGTCCCGGGTTCAGGCAGCAGTATACTGGCTGGACCTCCCAAAGGGGCCTCCGTGAGCAGGCTGGCCCAGTGAATGGACACAAGTTATCCTTTCCAGATTTACCAGTGAGGTAAGCCACTCTGCCTCTGAGGACTGGGGGAAGAAGAAAGGCCCAAATCGTCACAGCTAGTGGAGTAACTTCCATATAGAAGGGAATGTCATGGAAGTGGGTCAGGTTCCTACTAGTGTTTCCTGGCTCTTAGTTTTGTCAGCCCACTGAATTAAGCATTAACCCTATGCACAGCCAGAGTGGCTGCCTCCCTCTGGGGACAGTCCTGTTGCCTCCTCTATGAGGCCATTCCCAATATTAACCAGCCTTCTGTTGAGGCTTCCCCTGGGACCTCCCGTGGGTAGCGTAGATTTGGTGCCCAGAAGACTCTGAAGTGGGTCAGAGCGATACATTAATTCAACTAACTCCAAAGCCAGTTTGTATCCAAGGCTGAATGTTCACATCCTATTCTATTTCCCAACCCACATGAGGTCCAGAACCATCCTTTTTAGTCTTTTAGAGATCAAATGATGTCATAAAGACACTCCATTAATGAAATGAAGAGGAATTCCACTGGCACAATTCCAACAATTTAGGGATTTTGCGAATGTCAATTTAACATTCTTTCAATGTACACATTCCAAGGAAAAAGTTATAAAGTCTATAAACAAAGCTTACTCTTAAATGAAAATTCATAGATATTAAAATCATGAGAAATTAAGATTTTAAATATATGTCATTATCCTTGTGAGCTAAAAGGCCAAAGTTCAACATTCTTGTGTTAGAATTAAAGCTCAAAAGCGTTTCTGCCCAACTTACTACTGAGCTTGTTAGTCTTGGTATGGAGTGCTCTGGATACCTTGGGAGAGGTGAGGTTCTTTGAACACAGGCAGCCTGGGCTGTTTTTTCTGAAAAGGGTTTTGTTCTTTTAGGACCTCACAAATTGTATTAGTTTAATGTTTCTAAAGAACTCAGATTACTAATAGGACATACAAGATATCCATAGCACTGGCCTCACGTTCATGATTTTTAGGAAATAAGATTATACCCAAACCCCTAAAGCAGTCATTTCCAGCAAAATTGTGTACCAAGAACTGAGTATTTAATGTTCCAAAGAGCATTACAGAGCCTATGGCAGTGCCTGAAGAAAGAGGAGTAGGTGAAAATCTTGTTTTTAGCATCGCCAAGTGCAGGTCAGTCGATGCTGGGTACTTGGAATCCATGGTGCGTAAGAATCTTACAACGGGGAGATTCTCCTAGTGTCAGATGGGTACTAGCCTTATCAAGGTGATGGCTGCATGAGGTATATACATGCCTAATTACTGTGTTGTACACCTTAAAGTAATACACTATTGTATGCAACTATAATTGAAATAATTGTTTAAATTATTCTTTAACAAGAACATTATAATGAGGAGATTCTCCTAGATTGCCAGGGTGGGCCCAATGCAATCGATTACAAGGGCTTTTTAAATGGGAGGCAGGAGGGTGAGAATCCCAGAGAGGCAAACAATGGGAGGAGGGGCGGGGGTGACATGATGACCCGAGGGAGGCCATGAGCCAAGGAACGTGGTGGTGACCGCTAGACGCCGGAAAAGGCAAGGAAACAGATTCTTCCCTGGAGCCCTTAGAAGGAGCAAAATCCTGCCAACACCTTAATGTCAGCCTGGAGAAGCCCATTGTGGACTTCTGACCTCCGTACGCGTAAGATAATACATGGGTGTTATTTTAAGCCACTTTCCTATAACAGCAGTAGGATATTAATATGATCCCCACCTCTGTACTCTCCACCCTCTCACCTATTTAATTTTCTCCATGGTACTTATCACCACATGCATTCTACATAGTTTACTCATTTATTGTGTTTACTTTCAGCTTCCACCCACCGAAATGTTCCTCCATAAGGGAAGGGAATTTTTTGTTTGTTACCGATCGCTGACATCTAGAACAGTACTTGCTATATGCTAGACCCTCAACAGTTACTTGCCAAATGAAAGGATTGTCTTAAAAAATTATATAACATTCTACCATCCTTAGTTGTTTTCTTCTAAACAGCTTTTAAAAAACAAAGATTTTATTTATTTTATTTTGAGAGAGAGAGGGGAAAGGAAGGAGAAAGAGAGGGAGAGAAACACAAATGTGAGAGAGAAACATCATCACACATCCCAACCGGGGACCCGGCCTGAAACTCAGGCACGTGCCCTGACTGGGAATTGAAACTTTTGCTTTGGGGGTGATGCCCAAACAATTGATTCACACCAATTAGGGCTCTAAGCAGAGTTTAAAAAAGATGTTTTAGTAAGAGTGACATTTTCTTCCTTATAATAAAGAATTCCTTTCTACATTTTCAGCTCTTTCAAATGTAAAACAATAGGCAGCATTCTAGTATTGATTTTCTTACAGTTAATTTGGATGAGTATTAGCAGTTTCATTTACAAAGTACCCCCACATTTTAAATGTTTTCAAATAGAAAAATATTTTTCACATTTTAGATTTTTAAAAAAAGACTCATGTACCAAAAGCATTAGTAAACTCAGAAATTATGTTCTTACTTAATAAAGAAAACAATTTTTAAATTCCTGGCCAAATACCAATTTCCTGAACTCACACAGCTTCAAATCTAAGGACCTCAAGTGTGCTAGTGAGAATTCCAAAATATGTTTCTCATAGATTTAGGGAAAGTAAATCATCTTAGAATAGTTTCCTTCCTCCCTCCCTCCCTTCCCTACTGTTACATAGTCTTTTCTACATTTCAAGGAGAGAGAATGACAAAATGTGCTATGTGCTGGCTTTTATGAAACCTGCCGTGATGTATTTTATCATTATGAGCCTGAGTCCCATGTTGGGTTTACGGTGTTCCACTTCCTGCCCGTGCAGTGGAAGAACACTGCGTTTCCTCTCACCTTCGGTAAAGACCTATGCTGCACTGTATGTGGTCGTTGTGCTCCAGGATCCCTCGGCCTTGCCGTCAAGCCTGCATGTTACCCACTGATAAGAAAGCAGTTGTCTGCATAGCTATTCCTTCCATTAATTTAAGGATATTTATTAAGCATCTACTTTAAGAGAGGCGCTAGAGGTACAAAGACCACAGGCTCTGATCACCTTGGGCTTTCTGTCTGATGAATACCTTCCAGCCAGTTGTCAGGGAACCAAGTGTCAGAGCTTGCTGGTATATAACGAATTTCCAACAGGTAAGGAGGAAAATGTAGAAGGAAACTAAAGGAAACATGCCTTTGGTAAGAAATCTTCCCTTTTTAAGAAACATTTTGTTTGTTTGTTTGTTTGTTTGTTTGTTTGTTTAGAGGCTAAGAGGAGAAGGGAGGGAGAAAGAGAAGGAGGGAAACATGAAAATGGTTGCCTGTCCCAGGCCCCCAGCTAGGGACCCAACCCATAGCCCAGGGATGTGCCTCGACCTAAAACTGAACGTGTGACCTTTCAGTTCACAGACCAGTGCTCAATCCACTGAGCCACACCACCCAGGGTGAAATCTTTATCTTGCAGAGAATAAATTTTGATTGCATAAAGTATACTTTTTAAGCCTTTTTCACAGAAAAAAAATACAATGCTTCTGCTTCAAGATGGCAATTGGAGCACATGTGTTTGAATCCTCCCTTTTCCCAAATTCCCATAAAAATGGAGAAGGAACTCTGGATCATTGCTGTGGCCAGGAAAGGGTACCATTCATATGTCCAAATTGAATGAAATAAAATTCATGATTGATATTATGCAAATAGATTGGCATGACTGATGGGCCAAATAACCAATGGTTGGTTTTGTGTATAAGAAGCTGGAAGTATAAGTAGTTGGAAGTACTCCACTAGTACTATATTTTGCCTTGTATAATGTGCATATGTTGCCCAAGTTTTTGAGGAAAAAATAAGGATGCACATTATACATGGGTATAATGATTACATACCATGCATATAATACTCCCGTGTATTATGCACACAAAACAGTGGGTGCACATTATACATGGCAAGGTGCAGTATTTCCTAGCTCAGCAAGACAAGAGCCAGAGGAAAGAAGTGGCTTTTGGAGATCTTTGCGGTACAAATATCTATGACAATGGCCATAGCTCACACAGAGCATTACTCCTGCCATAGCTCTTAAAGTATTTATGCTCATGCTTGATGGAGATGGCCATTCCTTGGCAAGAAGCTGAGACTCCCTTAGCTGGCTCCTAATGAGGGCAGTTGTGCCAGGGAGAAAAGGCAAATGCTGCTTCAGCCAGTTGGCTGCCACAACAGAGGGGAAAAGGAACCCTCCCAAACTGAAGAAAACTCCCTCGGGTACAACAGCCTTTGGCCTGGAGTTCCCTCCATGAGCGAACGGGCCTCTACTTGCTTTCGTAACGAGGGGTACACAGAGGTAAGTCATATAATAGGTATATGGGAAAATGGTCTGTTGTCAAAAAGAGGAGATTATTCTAAGAAAAGATGTTCTTGTGAGACAGTTAGATTATAAGAGATTAAGGTCAAAGCTGTAAAACCTCATCCTCCACAACTGATTAAATCAATTACGGTGTCCCATCAACATAAAAAATTACAGCCATTACAAAAGGTATTATTAGAAACTTTTATTGGCATGGATATAATATACTGCTAAGTTTACAAAAGGGAGAGTGGGAGAAATCAGGTAGCAGAAAGGTGCAATAAATGCATTGTGTTTATGAGTGTGGATGGGGGATGACAGTAAGAATTGTCCATGAAAAGATGATGACTTCTGGAAAATTACACACCTGAATAATTACTAGGCAAAAAGTTAATATGTACTCTGGAATGTGATATTAGGATGATTTTATTGTCTTCTTTTTGATGGTCTGTATTTTTAAATTTTGGAAACCTGAACATAAATGGACATGCTTTTCATGTGCAATAATAAAAAGTAAATATTATTTCTCAGAACACTTACTTCCTTAAAATTAAGTATTGGACTGAGATAATTATATGGATGAGTTCTTAACATTTAACAAAGAGATGGGTAATTTCCATTTATTTAAAATATTCTATAATGCTGGAAAAGATAAAAAGCGTACTGATTCATTTTATGAAACTATTATATCCCTGAATATCAAAGTCAGAAGAAGAGCTGAAAACAGCAACTATAAGCCAACCTCACTTGTGAATATGATACAAAATTTAAAAAGGGATAGCAATTTGTTTTTAGTATAATGCTAAAAAATTCATAGCCAAGTAGGATTTATTTTAAAAACACAAACATGTTTCAATACCAGCAAGTTAGTTAATAACATTTTTGATCAGTCAATCAAAAAAGATAAACAAATTGACATTGAGGTGTCAGTAGAGTTTGAAAATGCATTTCATGACACAACGCTAAATTCATGAAAAACCAATAAAAGCAAAACAACTAAACTCTTAACTTGAGACGGGAAGGAAAGTTTCTAAACATAATAGAGAAAGTTTATGTGAAGCCAACGCCCAACGTTACATAAGTCGATGGAACAGTAAAGACATTTCTGTTAACACAAAATTATCATTATTTGTAGAGATGAGCTGTAATACCCTAAAGGTAGAATATGCAGAGGACAACTAAAGGATTTGGAACAGTAGGTTGGACTTGAATTAGGTTGGACTTGAATTAATAATAAAGTGCCTCACCTGCACTTACACATTTTAAATACTTAAATCTTTATGGTAGTTGGAGCTGTTAGTCCTCTTAGACAAGGAACTTTCTTCTTATCCTGTTTATTTTGTTAAGTTGCACTGAGGTCAGTGGTCTTCCCATGTATGCAGGGGCTGGAGCAGGAGGCAAAGGTGCTTAAAGAAATGCATTAAATTGAGCTAAGAGCACCCCCTGTCTCCTCCATCCCCAAGAGAGCACTTGTCACACACAGAGCAAAAGAAAATGGCTTTCATTTCAAACTTGCACTTTTGTGGGATGGTATGTTACTGTTTTGTTCTGCTTTGTTTTCATGACATCAAGTAATTCTGACAGCAACTAAGGTGTTCTACAGCTCCATTCTGACGCTAGCTATCCAGAGTTAGCATCAGACTCCACAGGTTGCAGGGCTCCATCCCACAAGACTGCCCTCACTTCAAATGTCAGTCACAAGTATTGGGTCCCCAAGTGACCTACCTGGTCACTCTGCTCTGTCTGATTTGGCTACAAAATTGGAAGTTCCCACTCCTCCCCTACCTTAGATTCAATAATTTGCTAGAATAGCTCACAAAAACTCAGGGAAACAATTGACATTTGCGGCACCAGTTTATTAGAAAAGCTGTAAGAGAACAGCCAGAGGAAGAAGTACATGGGCTAGGTCTGAAAGGGCCGTGAATGTAGAAGTGTCTGATCCTGTGAAGTGGAGTGTACCACCCTCCTGGCACCGGATGGGTCTGACAACTTGGAAGCTCCTGAAACCCATTGTTTAGGGGTTTTTTATGGAGGTGTTACAGGGGCAGGATTAATTAAATCATTGGCCATTAGTGATTTAATTCAACCTACAGCTCCTCTCAGAGGTGGGAGGGTGGGACTGCAAGTTCCAACACTAATCAAAGGCCTTTCTGGTGACTTGAAGGTCTAGGGGCTCCACCAACCCCCAGTCATCTCATTAGCATATAAAAGGAGCTAAGAATCTCCACTTTTATCATGGGAGATTTCACGGGTTTTAGAAGCTGTGTTCCAGGAACTAGGGACAGCCCTAATGCTTCTTTTTTTATTAGACCACATACATTCAAGGAAGGAGCTAAGCCCTAACAAGGATTGTGTTGCAGCAATAACTAAGGAAAAGAAACTTCAGCTCAAGGGAGATGCCCTCAAATGTTATGTACACTCTATTTTCCTCAGTTGTTTGGTCCTCTAATACAGCTAAATAAAGCAGCAACAACATAAATCTAAATTTACCCAGCTATTCTCTCATTACAGGGATTTATGTACTCTCTCTGACAGAAGTCCCCTATAAAATGGACAACACAAGAAATGAAAGAAAACTTTTAAAAACATATAATTCATTTTACTACTGAAAGTTGTAAGGACATTTCATTTATAGCAAGGTGTGAAGGCAGGGAACATTTGCTGGAGGTGAAATGTGATGGTGATGGAAACAGTGAGTAGCAGATTTAAACAGCAGGAATAAAATTCAGTGAAATGGAAGACAGATCAGGAATTCTCCCAGTCAGAGACTTCACCAGGCCCCCAGAACCTGGATCCCTTCTCTGTGTACTACCAGGTAAGTGTGATGTATTTCTCCATCCAATCAAGAGATGAATCCCAGTACACACCGCAGTGATTACAGTCAACGACACTGTATTGTAAACCTTACAGCTGCTGAGACTGATCTTAACATCAAAGAGAAATGAGATAAAGGTGTTAGCTAATGCTACTGCAGTAAACATACTGCAGTTTATAAAGGTATCATATTAACAGGTTTGTATGGCTCACACTTACCCAATGTTATATGACAATTATATCTCAATAAAAAATAAATCAACATAAAGAAATAAAATTTTACCAAGGTGGAAGATTAAGAATTAAAAAGATTCTGGGTGATCAAGACCAGGAAACATGTTTAGTGCCCAAATAATTGTTAATATACTCATAAAACCTAGTGGAAACGTAAAGAATAATTGTGAAAGAGGAAAATAATATAACAGTTATCATAGATCATAATTATTGGTCAGTTCTGCAAAATGTGGTATGGAGTGGGGAGTGACGTGAAAGGGGCTATATTTCTCCTTTTCCATAAACACTGGATTTAGATTCTGTTTATGATGGCGTGTGATTTTGTTGTTTGATGTAAAGTGGGCACAATACTCTAAATGTGTAATGACTAATATGTCGTGAGCATTTACCAGTCAGAATGCACACCAGCCATAACAATTCACGTTCATCCCAGTGTACATACAAGGAATACAATCGTGGAAAAACATGGTAATCAGTGTCATTTTTGATTCTTAAGTCATTAGATTTTTTTTTAAAGATTTATTTATTTATTTTCAGAGAGAGGGGAAGGGAGGGAGAAAGAGAAGGAGAGAAATATCAATGTGTGGTTGCCTCTTGTATACCGTCATCTGGGGACCCAGCCTGTAACGCAAGCATGTATCCTGACCAGGACTTGAACCAGCGACCCTTTGGTTAGCAGGCTGGCACTCAATCCACTGAGTCATACTGGCCAGGGCTAAGTCATTAGATTTTCTAAAGTAAATTTTAACTTCAATTATTTAGTGAAAATATTGGCTTTGTGGAAACGATCACTATTCAATGGATTAAAAAGTTGTTATTTTTGCTTTGCTATCAAGTGAAGCAAACAGAGATATTCTCATTACCTTTTATACTAGAGTATTAGAAGACCAGTGCTGAAAACATATTCTCAACTGTTAGAACAGCAGTGCTCAAATCATAACAGTTACAAAGGCTTTAGTGTCGGCTTCAAAGAGAGCAATTGCGATGAATTTCTGCAGACTATTGAAGGGATGATCTCAATGTGCTGTCACTTTTCTTTTCTTTACCCCAGAAATAAAAGCAAAGACTTTTTGAAAAAAAAATTCTCATCATCAATCACTGCCTTGATTTTGTTCTTTTTTTTTTCACATTTATTAGTTAAGAAAGAAAAGTATTTGCTAGAATAGACAAAGATCAAACAATAAATAAACAAAACAACCAAGTCCAAAACAAAACTATTTCCTGGACACTGCTAACTAATTGATACATGTTTTGTGGATGATGTTGGCACTGTAATGGGGAAAGTAGTGAACCTCAGGCTTGGAACTTTGAAACAGTGGTTCCTTCCTATGCAAGGTACAGATTATAATACTTAGGACCTCTAAGTTTTATATTCTATTCCTTTGTTTGTTAGTGGTTGTAGAAACCCTAACTATAGAAATACATCCTGTCTTGTACTTAACTTGGAACCTCATTTCACTGCTTAATCACTGGTAGGTTGTTGGCACAGAGCTGGCATCCCAATTATTCATCTGTCAGAGCCTGGCAATGGTATTTTTCCACCTTTTCTACACTTAATTGTGAACTGTGTCGTAGTACAGATTAGCTTTCTGTCTATAGGAGTGTGTGTGGACTGTGTGTGTGTATCCTCCAATGCACAAAATTTTCAAGTAACTTAAGAGTGTGATACCATGGCAAATGTTTCCAGCATCCAAAATCATTTTTTCATAAGCCTGTCATATTTTTGGCTTTTGCTTAGGAATAGTTTAGTTCAGTTGCTTGGGTACAGTTGATTGAATACAGTTGCAACAACTAATAAAAATCTGTTATAAGTTAGGGATACTTCACATTTGTACTCCATTGTCTCCAATACAATGCCTTATTTTCTACCTAAAATTTAGAGTCTGCATAAATCCTCTTTTGGTCTGAAGCCTTGTCCAATGATAGAGAGGATGAGAAGAGCATTAACTCACTTTGAGTTGAAGAATAGTTTATTAGTAATATAATATTCTATAAAAAGTCAACAGAAACAGATTCCTTCTCTTGCTGAAAATAGGTCAGGCTCCCTTGTGGTTAACAGGACTTCCTATTGCAAGTTGGTTCTGGCCAATGGAGGCCCCAGCAGTAAGCTGGAGGCCCCAGCAGTAAGTTGGAGGCCCCAGTAGGGAGATGGAGGCTGGGAGAGTGTGAGGTCAAGGCATTTATTCTCCCACCTTCCTGTCTGTCAAGTTGCTGAGGGTTGACTTGGTCCCTCTACCAAAGACTACAGCTCCTGTCGGAGAACCACTCCAGGCAGTTTAGCACCTGGTTCTAACACTCTCTCCCTCCCTTTGTGTTTGCAGAGCTAGGGCTGGCAGCAGCCCCTTTTCGTTGCTAGTCTCAGACTTCTGTACCATGCCTTCTTGCTTCTCTTAAACCCTGGACACACCTTTGCAAAAAGTGACTAATTGAACTCTCCTGCAGTTTTTGAAGGTAACTAGACCTGCTGCCTTTTGCCAAGTCCTTGGGTAAGGCAGTAATTGTAAATAAAAGAAGACATTTTGAGCGATTGTAATGATGAGTGAGAAACAATAAAGGGGCCATGGAGCACTAAGTGAAGCTTCTACATAGCCCCTCCCCCCCGCCCATCTCCATTTGACCAACCTGATCTCACCTCCTTCTGGCTCCCAGTTTTCTCATATCTGACCCAAATCTTTTATTTCCATTCTCCAAGGAATCTTTTCTACTGGGGATTAAGTTCAATATATTAAACATAGCACTATCTCTCCCATCTCTTGACCTTCTCATCAATTTTCATCTCCTATGCCTCATTCTCTCAAATTAAGTGGGAAAACATTTTGACATAGCAATCTATGCTAAGGTGCAAATGTCTCATATTGCCTTGCATAACATTCCGTGGTATACTGACTTTAAACAGAGTTTTATGGAGAAAAAAAAGTCTTATCTCAGATTATATAAAACAAACAAATAAATAACTCTGTACTGGTGAGAATATCACTCACAATGGCAGCAAGTTCCATTGGGGAAATCTTAGGAAGATGCAACAGGTGCAACTCTTAGGTCACATGACAAGAGCTGGAGGCTCTCCTTGGAGGTAAGGTTTGCACTGAGAAGTTGAGTGGTAGGTTTAATGTAAGAACTATGCTGAAATGAGACCATTCCTATTCCTAGAAAAATGTAAAAAAAAAAAGAAAATAGAATGGATGTGAGCAACTTTGTTGTGAGAAATGAGCCGACACAACAATAATTCTTTTTTTTTAAGATTTTATTTATTTATTTTTAGAGAGAGAAGGGAGGGAGAAAGAGAGAGAGAGAAACATCAACGTGCAGTTGCTGGGGGCCGTGACCTGCAACCCAGGCATGTGCCCTGACTGGGAATCAAACCTGCGACACTTTTGGTTCGCAGCCCACGCTCAATCCACTGAGCTACTCCAGCCGGGGCTGACAATAATTCTTTCTGGACATTGGCCACCGCCATTTAGATAAGGTTTGGGCATAATTTAATACATCAAAACATAAGCAGAAATCTGAAGAGTATGGAATTTGATGTGCCTGTGATAAAGCCAAGAACTTCTGGATATTTGGACTCTTTTTCAGAGTCATATTTGTTTTTGTTCCTCTGATAGGAAAAGTTTGGAGTGTCATTAATATCTATAGCCCAGCTTCTGATGGTTGGCAATAGTATGTGTTTGATGCCATGAAATCAGCACCTAGATACGGTTTACACATTTACTATTTACATGTGTTTTACCATTCCTTAAAAGCCTCTGCTGGTAATGCCTTCCAACCTCAACCCAGTGGTTAATGAACAAATCTCACTTCGTCATATTCACTTTAATCCAGTTAGATGAGGGCATGTACGTAAATTGCATTTGCATGGAGGAGGCTCAGTAATATCCCACTGTGTCAATACTTGATCTCCAGTATCCATCCCAAACCCTAAATCTCTCAGCTGGCCTAGAAGCAGGACTTAGAGAGCAGCTAGGCCTCACCCTGAGGGTGGAGGCAGGGGGGTTGGGGCGGGGATAGAGCAGGTTATGAGTTGGAGGAAGGCTTATGAGAAAGAAGCTCACAAGAAGCACTGCCCTTTGACAACCTTATCTCAAGTCCTCAGATACTGCACATTGATATTTCAATAGAATCTTTTATAATGTTTCTTTTAACATTTACCATTCATTTGTTCAGATTTTAAAAACATTGCCATAAGGTATTAGGCATTGTTCTACGTGCTAGAGATGTACTACGTGCTGTACAGATACAATAGTTCTGCTTTATAAAGGGTGGAGGAGGGGAAAAGGACCCTACATACTAAATATGGTAAGTAAACAAGCTGACTAGAGAGCTTATTAACTGCAAAGACATAGAACTGGGTAAAGAGATCCGAAATTTGGGGAGTGGCAAATTACATCACTGACCTTGTTGAGTGGGTAATATTTGAGCAAAGACTTGTAGCAAGTTAGGGAATGAACCAGGCAGCTACCTGTTTAACACAGACCTAACAACTCTTACATCAACATGTTAAAGCAGCTCTTTCCCACTGAAAAGCAAGATGGGGCAAAGTAGGTCTATAGTTGTTCATGTAAAAGAATAACACAATAATTAATAAATAATAATACAAGAACAAGTTGTGTTTTGCATATTTACAACTGTAAACTTACTTATGCCCCATCCTGTGAAACTATGTAAATAATTAAAAATTTTGTAGTATTTATACTTAAAAGGTAAAAAGAAATAGATAAAATTAATTTTAATAAAATATCGTGTCTAACCAAATATATCCAAAATACCATTTGACCATATAATCAAGATCTAGGAAAAATATTAATTAGATATTCTGCGTTCTTTATTTCATAGTAAGACTTCGACATGGGATGGGGGGGTGTATTTTATAACCCCAGCACATCTCAGTTTGTTCTAGCCCCATTCAAGTGCTCAGCAAGCACACTTGGTTAGTGACCACCCTGCCAGCCAGGGTAGCCTTAAAGAGTGTTGAAAATTGCTGCTTTTAAAGAAAACACTCAAGGGGAGAGAGTGGTCCCTCCCTCCGCTTTCCTGTCCCTCCAGGCCAGGCTGAGTGCTCATGGGCAATGGGAAGCAGGCAAGCTTCATTTGGGGTGAGGGGAAAATTTATTGCAAAGCAATAGGAAATTTTATTTTTATTTAAACCCAGTAAGGATAACCCTTTTGAGTCAGCAACCTGACATGATGGGGCACATTTAATCCTCAGGCATTCCTATGCCTCTGCTGCCAAAGACTTCTTCTATTTTAGGAATTGTCTCACTGAGAGACTGGTTTTGCTGGATTATCCATTCAAGGATAAGCTTTTGTTGTACTTTCTATGTTTATTGGATATGTAGATGATAACCTTAAACTATAGGTTGAGGATAGAAATAGGAATTTTAAGGATGTAGTTGTACCCTGATGCCCAAATTCTAATATGATGACTGCTTCCAACGTATCAAGTCCAGCAAAAGCAAGGAAGATCCATCATGCAGCCCAGGATGGCTGTGAACGCAGCCCAACACAAAATCGTTTTACTTAAAACATTATGAGATTTCTTGGTGATTACATGTCACAATGTATTTAATATGTGGCCCAAGACAACCCTTCTTCTTTCAGTGTGGCACAGGCAACAAAAGGTTGGACACCCTCTATGTCATATAATGATGGCATTTTCTCAGTTCTTAACAATCAGCAATGAAAAACAGCTATTATTAGTCTTGCCCTCCCCAGCTAGACTGTATGTCCCCGAGGACTGGAACCACATCTTCATTATTTCCTCTTTCCTGCTGTATCTTTCACAGAAGGTAGTGCCAAGCACATAGTTAACATTTAATAAATATTCATAGATTACTGCAGGATTTGGTAAACCTTTTCTCTAAGGGGCAGATCCTAAATATTTTAGTCTTTGAGGTCCACACAATCTCTGTGACAACTCCTCTGTTGTAGCACAAAAGCAACCATAGACATGTAACAAATGAACATAAATGTGTTCAATAAAACTTTATGAGCAAGGATTTTATGTGAACAATAAAACTTTGTTTATGGTTATACACTTTTTACATGTCACAAAATATTGTTCTTTTCACTTTTTTCAACCGTTTAAAAATTTAAGAACTATTCTTAGCTGGGGTTGTACAAAAACAGGCGACGGGCTGGATTCGGTCAATGAGCCACCGTATGCCAAGGCCTGGCTCTCTGTTTCCTCAGGGTTTGCTTCCTTTTCCTTTCCTTTGTTTCCTTCCCTCCCGATTCATTCTCTTTTCTTTTGACCTTCTTTCGTCTCACTGCTCATTCTCCTACATTCTTTCTTCTTCCCTATCTTACTTACATTTTTCCTTTCTTCAAGCCTCATTGTCATGTTCTCTTAGTTTGACATAAGCACTGTTGTCATAGGTGGAAGGATTTTCTAAATCACTGATTCAGCCCCGGAGGGGGCGGGAAACATATTTGGGATTAAAATAATATTTGAAACATGACATGGACGCTGAAAATTATTCTATTGTGACCTCCAATTCTCCTTTGTCTTTTCCTCCTCATCGATATGCTTATCATTATAAGCAGTATAAATGCAAAAAATAAAAATGACGTATGTATATGTATTGACAGAAGTGTCATTACTAATGTGTGCAAGTATGTGCCTGGTGATGGTTATTCCAGTTGTGCTATTTATTTTGCATTAACTTGTAATATTTGGCCCCTCAGTTGTTTATTCTTGTACCCCTTCTTTCAAATTCCAGACACTTATTTGAGAAAATTACCTTGACTCACTAAACAATTTTAGCATTGCTGAAAGTAATTTAAAAAACTTTCCAAGCATTCCAATTCATAGCTTCTAATTTTAAAGATGGTCTTATTCAAGTTTCATTTGTTTGGCTTTCTTCCCCCCCCCCCACTTTCATAAATAATTTGCCTCAAATTTACCAGCTTTGACCAATAGTCTTTAAAATTCAGTTACTATGGGAATTTTTCAAAAGTGCAGAAACTACAAAGACAAAAAGCAAACAAAATAACCTCTGCAAAAAAAGTCCTTTGGTTCTTGTTAGCAAATGTTCAAAATGTGTCTCCTTTTGAACAGTGTTCCAGCATATTTTCCCTAAACAAATGCAGCACATTTTCCCTTTTTTGCTATTTCTTTCTTAACAAAATTATCCACTTGAAAAATATGATAGAATTTTACTATTGTCAGCAGTTATGCAGAATTTTGCCCGTAAATTCAAGAGCTTTCTAAGTTTTTAAGGTATTGTTTTTAAGACACTGCCTTTCTTCTTGCTTTTATGGCACTGATTAGATGTGAAAATCAGCAATCCTCATCCTTTGATAAAATATTTTTCTCCCACTAGGCAACATTAAAGGTACAGCCATCAGTTTCTTCTGTTGTATTTGCCATTGTGTTGGTCACAGAGATCTGGTCTTTTAAAGATATTCCATAATTTTTTTTCCTTAATTCAGTATGCTGGATAGAATGTGATACAACACAATTAGCAAAATCAAGACCAAAACAAAACATTCACAAAATGGGTAAAGGCTTCATAATCATCTTATCCTCAAATGAACACACAGCGGTGATTTGAAATATTGTTTTAGCATTTGTTCTCTTTGGGAATTTGTTATTAATTCACTGAATTTCACCAAATCATCTTAGTCACATGGATTGCTGACAAATACTGGCTGTGAATCTATGATTTATTACTTACAAATTCAAAGATAAATGATTATACTCTGGTTGCATATTTATTTATTTATTTATTTCAGCACTGCAAACACATTACACTCATTAACTTGACTTTATAACAGCCCAAGGGTTTGAGAAAAATACTAATACCAGAAATAAAAAAGCAATAGGTCTTTAGCAATAGTGTTTTGTAATAGTTAAATATAATTTACTCAATATTATGAAGTTATTCATAAATATTAAAATTTAGTCTATATATATTTTACATTTTCCCCTTAGTTTATTACAAAAATATTTTGAAGACCACAGACATAAAAAAGATACTGTCTATAATACAGTCTTTATACTTTACATGGAATTTTGTCAATCTTAGAGTAAGAGAAAAAGATTTAATGTCTTTACATCCAGAAAGAAATCAAACAAACAACACTTTAATGGGCCTTCTCAGACCAGATCCGGTATGTTAGGTGGGTATGGCCATAGACTGATGGGTATTCTCAAAGAAACAGAGGCTGTAAGACACGCCTCCCCGAGACTGGCATTGCCCTGTTTGGGCTGAGTGTGAAATATGCAAAGAAATAGTAGGCCTTTGTGCCAGATTGTGTTTTCCAGAGGTTGCTGCACCAACGTATACCACATCCCACATGCTCTTACACTGTGGTATTGACATACCTCCATCTAGAGGTGGGGTCTGTTTTCTTGCCCAGAATCCGGGTAGATCTTTCTAACTTTCTCAACTAATAGAATGTGATGGATGTGACATTGCATGACTTTTAAGGCTAGGACAAAGAAGAATGTCCAGCTTCTGCCTGGCATTCTCTTCCTTGCTCAGGGCATACCCCTCTGGAATGAGCAACCATATTTTGAGGAAGCTAGATCACATAAAAAGGCCAAATACAGGTATTCTGGCTAAAAGCTCCTTCGAATAGTTAGGCTGACAGCTGACATCAACCAACATTTGTATAAATGAGTGAATCTTTAGAGGATTCCAGCCCCTAGCCTTTGAGTTACTCTGGCTGAGGTCAAGTGGGCCAGAGATGTCTGTGTTCATTGAGCTGTGCCTAAATAATAGATTTGTGAGCAAAAATAAATGTTGGCATTATCCTAAGCCTCTAAATTTTGGAATAATTTAATATGCAGCCATAGTTACCTGGAACAACCTTCAACAAGATAGTTTTTGGACACTGAAAATTATTTGGTTCAAATAATTTGAGCTCCATTGCATCTCAAAAACTAATGCTGAACCATAGCAGTGCCTGGCTTACCTAGTAGATCCCCCATTTTACCAGCTATACAATTCCCTCCTGTGATTGCCTTGAGAAGAGAGAAAAAATGAGGCTATTTCAGAATAGGAAGTGACCAGACTGTGTTGCTTTATGGTTTTTGAGAGTCTTTAGAACTAGAAAAAAAAATTACTTGGCTTGCAGTAAAATGCTTTTGTTAATTGTGCTCTTATAGGAGTTCCTCCACAGCTAGCAACATGATGATGCCACCCCTGTGTCCCTAGTCTGAAGCAAAAATAACCCAGATCTTACCTGGATCTCTCTCTGTAAGTCTAACAAAACAATTGTTAGGGTGCAGATGAGTAAGCAGTAAGTACAGACAGAGTAAATAAGTTATATTCTTACTTATTGTGCAAGTCCCCAGGTAGTCTGGAAACAGGGCTGCAGAAAGCTTAAGGTTGTTTCCCCATTTGTAACTCAAGAGGATGACTCTTGTGATTGACCTAACAGTCACAGAATGAGCTGGAGAAATCTGTCAAGATGTGTTGGCCAACTTCTCAGATGAACACTTCAGTTAACTTAAAGCTTAGCACCGCCATTTCAAACTGACTTTCTCCAGTGTTGACAGCTGGGATACAATTCTAGTTCACAAAATACTTAAACTTGATTAAGGTAAATTGTTTACAGCAATCTACAACAACTAGCTGGTATGGCTGAAAGCTTATTTCCAGGTGTTTTAAGGATTCTATGTCAATAATATAGTTTTCACATTGACGTGGTCCTGAGAAATCCATATGGACTACTGAGCAAACATAATCCTTACAGAACAGAAGGGGCTAGATTACATGCAGCAATGTAATCTACCATTGTGACATTTAAATCAACTGCAGTTCACCAGACAAAACTTCGAGCCAAAACTTCCATGAAAATACTCTCTGAAAGAGCCACAATAAAGTGGCCAAGGCAATGTAATATCTAGAAGAAAAATGTGGAAAGTAGAATATTTAATAGCATGGACACTGAAGCCCATTGTATCTCTGAAACTGGTTGTGTGATCTTAGGGAAGGTTCTGATTTTCTAGCACTTAAAAATTACTCTTTCTTTGCCTCTGTTCCCTCATTTCTAAAATAAAAATAATAGAGCTGTCATATTTAAAGGAGTTAATAGATGTGCAATGTGTACAATGGTGCTCAGTAAATGTTAACTATTATTATTTCTTTGTGAGTAAACCATTGAGTATCTCAAATTACTCAAAATTTCCCCTTCTTTCATCATTAGAAAGTGTTTGTGGGTTCTGGGCAGTTAATCAAGCAACTTGTTCAGGCAGAAGCTATGCTTCAAGCACATTGTTTTACATCAATGCTCTGAGGCAGTGTCACAATCTCCCCAGAAGTCTCCTGTGACAGTCAGCTCTGGACATGAGATTATATATTGTTGTTTTCATTACACACTAAGCAAGCAGAGAAAACATCATGACCACTGAGTATGTAGTTTTAGTGATGCATAAATTCTGATAATGATAATTAATAATAAAAGCCTGCAGTAAGAGTTTCAAGTGAAGTTCTTATTATACTGGTGGAAACTGAGCAGTGGAAGGTTGTTAACTTTAAAAAGAACTCATGATGTAGATGCATTCATTGATGCACATCTCAGAGCCAGCCACCAGTTTCTCTTCCTCTGTGTGTACCTCTCTCATCGTAAACTGACGAATCATTGGTAGGAAATTGTGGTGTATTCTCAACATGACAAACTGATTCTGACTGGGAAGTGAATATAACATCCTACAAAGTCACATTTTGCTGAGACCAGCTCAGTAGAATAATATTTTCAGTAAGTTATGAAGTGATCCTGCACTGGCAGATTTGTGGAGAAGAAACAGGATAAAAGTGTGGAGCCCCATGAAAGTGGAGCCTTGCTTACCTTTAGATCATATCTGGCATTGCACATACCTCTATCTCAGTTGGCTAAATGCTAATGGCAGGGATAGAGTAATCCAAGAAGGTGCCAGTGGAAGTTCTCATTCCAGAACTCTCCTCATTATTTGGATGCCCACTATGTCCTGTTTTTATGAGATTATCAGCACTTTTGTTCTTCTTTGAGAAGACATTCATGTTTTACCATTATCAGCAATTATGGGAAACTGTTTGTGAAGCTAAGATTATTCTTCCCTTTATATTTTTTAAAAGAATTCAGCCTTTCTTATTGAGCCCATGATTAACAGTGTTTAAGTATTAGCAACTTTCACTAGTCATTTGTCTGTTTTGCTTTCAGATACATTCCCCGCTCTTCTCTGTATTAGAGGGAACTCCATTTCCCAGGTTTCCTTGCACTCTAGCATTTGGAGAGGTTTGATCAATAAGATGAGAGACTGGATGTTGCTTTGAGCAACATCTCCAACAACAAGGTGTGTGTCTTCTTTGTGGCTCTGAGTTGTCCACCATGGTTCTGCTTGATATTGGGCCTTGCTTTTGGAACCTCCATGATACTGACTTCTCCCTCCCTCCTTCTAGTGGTAGTGGCTTCTACTTTTGCTGATCTCTGGTTTTCTCATCATCCTCTGCTTGCCTCCCCAAATCTTCCATTACCAGTGGAAAAAATTTCCTGTATTAAACACCTCTGTTGAAAACATCTAGAGTAATTTCTGTGTACTGCCAGGACACTGGCTGATACACACCTGAAGAGTCTTTGTAAGATGTCTGAAAAAAAACTCTAGAATGCTAGAAAATTCAAAGATTTAAAGGGTAACAAGAATTCTAAATGATATTACTGAAATTATGTCTGTATTATTGATTGTTTGGCCATCGATAGTCATGCCACTATAATGATCAGCTACTACTGAGCAAAGAAAAGGCCAATTTTTGCAAAGATCTTAACCTTAGTAAGGATAGTGAGAAGTTTATTAAGTACGAACACTATACATGGGGACATCTTAGGGTCTCTCTTCAGAGTTCTTTTATAGTCTCTATAGAGTTTAACATAAAGTATTAGGAACCATATAATTAGATAAGTCCATAGTAAGCACAAAGTATTCAATGGTAGCTTAGTGGACTAAAACCCCAAATAACCCCTCTATATTCTTCCTTAAAACAAAAGATTTATTTCTAATTTGGAGTCAATTAGCTCAGTGTGTGGCTGTAGATAGAATGACAGAAGCATACTTTTTGGTGCAATTTTCCCAAGATGTCATGAGAAATCTGTTACTGTCTTGTTGAAGCCAAGACGTTATACGATTTTAAAGATCTTGGAAACTGAATACTAATGTCATGAAACAGTTTCTCCTCTCAAGTGTATTTTGATGACAAATGAAAATGTGTCTGCAACCACAACATCACTCCTGGTAATATCAATTATTTGACTATTACAATCTTCTTGAAGGACTATGAAGAGTGATCATAGTAGTGAGCTAGAAAGGTTTGGAGAAAGTATTACAGAAGGGTCTCAGACATATTTTTAGACCATTCTATGACATCACCTCTCATATACTCCACAAGCCACTGCCATCTGGCTGTCACGACTGAACTCTGACCCTATCTGCCACCTCTCTATTGGAAGTGTCTTCACAAGGCCATCAGTGATGTGCTGTGTTAAATCCAGTCTTCTCTTCTTCAAAATCTCTCTCCTTTATTCTTGGTTTTATTGAACCCTACCTAATTGTAGAGGTAGTTAATTAAGCACCTCACTTTCTCTTTCCCAAACAATGTAATAGCCTCCTTCTCTCTCATTACCTCGTCTGTGTTTCCTTCCTAATTTATCCTTCACTTTGTCATAGCATACAAGACAACATAGTACATTGAAAAGTTCATGGGCTTGAAGTCATAAAGACCTCAGTTTAAATCCCAGCTCTTCCATGTAAGTGACTTGATACTGACCTCACTTTTGACATGTCTTGTATATGTGAATAGTAGAACAGACCTTGTGAAGCTGTTTGCAGAATAAAAAATAATAATGTATAGAAAGTGGCTTGTGCATGATACAAAGTCATTTTTATTTCTTAAAAATCAACTCAAATGGTAATGGGAGAAATATATTTATATAAAAATATATTATATATTAATTATATGAAATATGTTATATGAAATATATATTTATATAAAATATACATTTGTATATATTATTTATATACATAATAAAGATTATATATTAAAAATAAATTTTATGGCCTAGAAAAAAATCAATTCAATTGTGAACATGTCTCTTTTCTGTTAGTAACAAGTTGAACTTCAGCCTCCTTAGCCTGGCACACATAGGCCTTCACAAGCTACAGCTTGGCTATAGCTGTAGGTATAGTAAATGTAGCTTCTTTTCAGTCTTAACTTCTCTGTGAACACATATTCTGAGAGAATCCCATGTTCTGAGAACACAGATGGGCTTTTTCAACACTTGGCCTCTGATTTATGCCTCCATGCATTTGCATATGTAGTTCTCCATCTGTCATGACTTTGCCCTTCTACCTGAGTGGCAGGCTCGCAATTTATTTTTTTGTGCCCTATTCAAATATTACCTCCCGGTCTGTTGGCTTTGTTCTAGTAGATTTTGAACAGCTTGATACTGTTAAAGTGATCTTATATTCTTGAAAGTTCTGCTCTTTTTATGTTGGAATTTGCATTATATAGTTATAGTAAAAAACTAGATAGAATTTAATTATCCAAAATAGATTTTAGTTACATAAATTATAATATGTACACATAATAGAATACTGTATAGTCATGAAAAGTTACATTTACAAAGCATTTATAATACATAAAAAATTCTTATGACATAGCATTAAATAAAAAATCAGAATACAAATGCACACTTTTAGTATGACCAAAACTATATAGAATATTCTGTATACCTAGAAAAAACAGACTGAAAAGAAATATGCTGAAATGTTATTGATTATTTATATTAGTCAAGGTTGTCTATCTGCTATGATAAACTCCAGTCTTTGTGGCTTAACAATAAAAGTTTATTTCTTGTTATGTCACAGACCATGGTACAGGGTTGGAGAGTGACTCTTCTACATGTAACTATTTGAGAAATGGCTTTTCCCATCCTCTAGAAACTGAGTTCTTTTATGCATTCACTAGGCAAGTGAAGGGAGAAGGTTTCAGAGGTATGGCCTAGAATTAAGACACATCACTTCCATCTATACACCACTTACAAAAAGTCACCTGACCCCACTTACTTTCCCAAAATTTTGGGAACTGAATCCCAGGAGGAAGAAAAGGAACTTGAATATTGGCCGCATTAGCATGGCCTTTCTCAACTCTGAGAGGAAATCTAACAAATAATTTTTGTTTCTTGACATTTTCATGTACAGAGTCCAGCAAGAACTAAGGCCTGCTTGAGTGTGGTTTGTAGGGTGATAATATGGGTGCAATAATTTATAGTTTTTATTTGAACATTTCACTTAAAATATCATATGGTATGCTCGAGTGTGATATTATTATGTTACAAAATTATATGCTTATGACTTTGTAAATAAAAGATTTTGTAATAAAAAAGGGGTGCTATTTGTGCTGGGCCTTTTATTTTCCAGTTTCCCCCAGGAACTGTATGAAAAGAGAAAACTGTATAATTAGAAGCTCTCAAAGTTTTAAAAGAAGCTACTCATTTAATTTGTGTAACATTAATTTACACTGTCAAAAGCATTTCCTTGGATATTCAAAAGATAACATTCAGTTCAGGCAAGAGTTGTTGCAAGATTTCATTATTAGCACCATAAGAAATTGATGCAATATGAGCAGCCCTTTGATTCAACTGATGATATTAAAATATTTAAATGGTATTGAGAAGTACATTGATTATTTCACAGATTCATCAAATACTATTTAAGAAAACGGGGTGTTGAGAAATCTCACTCAAAATCATGTCTTTGGTAGAAAGAGAAGGATGGGTGGAAATACCTGAGACTCAAATTCCCGAACCCCAAGCCCTTTCCTGTTAACACTCTATAGTTCTGTTGATCCCAGATTACCCTCCACCCATCCACATCAGCCCTCTTCTTGTTTGGGAGGATAGAAGAAAAAGAGGGAGAATGATGGAAAATGACAACTTCCCCCTTCAATAACCGGAGGCCAACATTTATTCTGGATAGTATTGTAAATGTTGACTTCCAAACAGTCAGAGTGATGGCAACCTTTTCTTTCTTCCTTTCTTCCCTCCTTCATTCTATCTACCCATTCACTAAGCCACCTATCTAAGAAACATTGACTGAGACTATACAGAGGCAGGAAGTATGCAGTATAACACTTGTTGGTCTTCCATTTTTATTTGCTACTTGATGATGAAAGTCTTCCTCCATGTGCATTCTGGAGAGCTGGCTTTCCACGGACAGAAAGTCTATGACAGCCATTTTAAACAGAGGATCTACTCAGATCCCGGTCTGGGGTCTTGTCTTGACCACCAGACAATTCTTTCTGCATCTAGGAGAGCACCTCTCCACCTGTACCTGCTTGAATATCCTGTAATATTTGTGCTCTCATTGTAGTTCTTTGGGTTACATATTTTCCGTATCCCCTTCCAACTTTAGCTGGATTGCAGAGTTGTTTATGATAACAAAATAAAAACTAAATAACAACAAAATCTACATTACCTGCTGGTCACCTTCCTTTTTTTCCCACACATACCACCCTCATTCTGACCATTTTGAAAAGTGTGGCATAGCAGTTAAGAAAAATCAAGCAGCGTGTTCCCCACTAGGGGGGGTGGCCATTTCGTCCCTACTTCCCCACAGAAACTAGTCTGCCTCTGTGCATGTTGTTTTTTCTCGCGTGTTTTTCGCCGAGCCATCCGCAGCGTTCTGTGGTCACTGCTGGCCGGTGACCCACGCGCAACAGCTGGTGCCCAACGTGGGGCAGCGATTCGGGACCACAGAGGTGGGACCCCGTTCGAGACCGCTTGGAACCAGCGGCTACGAGCCGTCGCTGTGGACAACGCATCAACTTCGGGTGGATTTGCGCGCTAACAGCCCAGCTTGATACACGACTTAAAAGTATGGTACCTTTGTAGCATGTTATTTGGAAAAGACAAGAGCACTGGATAGCATGTGGAAGGATGAGTCCTAATCTCAGAGGGGTTTTGTTGGGAACCACCCTGCCTGGTTTCAGAAGCTGTAACCCCGCCATGGCTAAGGCTGATGAAGTGACCTTCGGACCATAACCCACTAAGGAGACAAGGCTTATCTCCCTGGCAGGAGCGTGGCTTCTGCTCCTTTTTCTTCATCCATAACTGGCCCCCAGTGCTCGATCGGTTAGCCAATGATGGGTAAGATTCCCCAAGGGGGAACGATCTAAGACAGGCAACGATCACATGGAAGGCCTCAGGGAAGGATATGGGGGACTATGAAGAAAGGGGGTAATGGACCCTTGCCCCTTGGCTTGACAAAGCTGAGTCCTCATTCTGTCTGCGAGAAGTCTCCTAATCCCTTGGCTGCCTTACTTCCCCTGCCTGACTTAAGCCTGAAACAATGACAGAGGGTAGGTGTAACCCTGTGCTGGAAAGGGCAGTTCCCAGGGTGATCAGGTCTGAGAAAAAATATATAAAATCCTGTGAAACCTGCTTTGCTAAGAATGTTCTTAATTAAATGATAAGGGTCTGAGCAGGAAATGAGTTTGTTTCCCAAAGTTTTGCAGCCCTTTAGCTAATAGACCCTGACTCAGAATAGGTCTTCACAGTTCTTTGTATATTATCTATTGTTTGATACTTACTTCCTGACAATGATTGATGAGCTTTACTTGTATTCCTGTACAAAATGAACCCAATAAAAGCCCACTGAGGAAAAGAAAAAAAAAAGAAAAAGAAAAATCAAGCAAAGCCCAGCAGGTCTACTGCAGGAAATTACTACTAAAAGCAGTGCAGTTTGCCACCAGGAATTCTCAGAAAGGCTGTCAATGAAAGAGGCAAAAGACAATAGCCAGCCAGCTACCCACAACATGTTATAGAGCCTCAGTGAATGTAAGTGTATGAACCATTGAATCTGCCATCACATGTAAGTCAGGCTGGCTCATTTTTGCCCAAAGTAGTTGCATCAGTGAGGTTGGTACACTAGAAGACATTGGTGGTCTCTTCTTCGGGATAACCCAAGCATGGTCTTTCCACACTCACTAGAATCTGCTTTCACATTAGTTCACTGGCATCCTTTGGTCCCACATTATTTAAAAAAAAATGTCTAGAACCAAAGTCCTAAAGAAGAAATTGCATTCACAACTTGTCTATAATACTCTATTTACAGTTAGAAAAGTCACATTTATTGTCCTCAGTTTATCAGAAAGAACAACACAAATTTTACTGCATAAAACCCCTTGGGTTATTAGTACTTTACAATTATTATCCTTTTTTTTTTCAGAGCACAGAATGTCGCTAGAGACATAGGTGGTATATTTAGGGATCTTATATAAAATGTACAAAAACATGAAAAATACTACTTTTTATATTTTAGAGAAGACATTTTAAATGTCTTATGAGTTTTTAATGAGAATTTTAAACTCTTGGTTAAACACTTAAGTCAATCTTTCCTAATTGAGTGGAATTTACCGTTTCTCTACGCCGTCCAGTCTTTTTTGTCTCTGATCTACATTCCTGTAGGTACGTGGTTGGTGATGCCTGCAAAGCCCGGGGAATCAGGACATTGGACCTTATTATGTGTGTTTGGAATTATTTAATCAGCCACATTATATTAAGGCAGAGACCACTGGATTTTCTATGTTGTCTGCTAAAATAGGTCACATTCTCCAGGTATTTTTGTTTCCACACCCTCTGTTTTCCAGGAGACCAATGCAGAGATTTATTCACTCCACAGGTATTCTGCTGGCTTTAGTGAGTATACACAGTAGGTTATGCACTATGCAAAAAACTCACTTTACATTCAGCCCATGACCAGCCCGTTTCTAGCCTTTATTTAGCTCTGGTACTTTAAAGGAAAAAATAAGAAACCCTGCATTTTTACTGAAATGTACTTGCTTTAGTAGTAACCTGGCAAAAAAAAATTTTTTTTTTTACTTTTAGTCAGCATTTCCTGGTGGTGATAATTCTGACTGTACAATAAGATAAGTAAAAGATTCCTCGTTTCGCAAAAGTATTTTTTATAATACAGATATGTTCATTTTGAGTGAAGATGCTTTGAGACTATTTTAACCAGATCGTTGAGGGAAGCATCAATGCTTACTACTTGAGGTTAGTGTTTCTCATTGAGACTCAGTCACACAAGAGACCAATGGCCAGTAATTTACTCCCAAAGAAAGGGTTTGATCTGCTTTACAATCTCATTTTCTAGTAACAGTGAATGAGCTATATTTATAATCTGTTCAGGAAAGCTAACACAAATCTCTGTTGGAACCGAGAGACTGGAATAAAACTAATTGGCGCTTTCTGCCAATGGTTTGGATTAAAGGGCAATGTTACTTCTGTTTTTAAATCTTACACACATTTTCAGATTATCTCCTCGCTCCTCTGAGATGAGAAGAAAGGTCTAGTCATGAATGGACCCAGATTCATCTTTCCTTTTTCCTTTTGATGAATTAGAAAAAGAAAGTATTGGCAGTCTTCCTCAGAACCAAGCCGGCTTACTTTGGCTTGTGTTTCTATTTGCTCTTTTCTCCCCAGCTTTGCCTCCTTTGTACCTGTTTTTGCCTTTCTGCCTCTTCTGAGTCATATGTTGACACAAGTCAGCGCAAAGCCTGGGGTTTGAAGACACTTGGACACGAAGTCCAGGTACACAGAGATTTTTGTCTGATAACGCCACACTCAGCCGGCGGACTCCCTAACTCAAGACATAATATTTTCAAACACCTATTTACCAAGCAGGTTGGCTGTGAATGTGCCAGCCTGCTGGTGGTTTCTCGGTGCAGAGATGCGCCTCTCTGTCCTTCTAATTCTTGGGCTGACTTCTCAGCTTGGCCACACTAATAAACACAGCTTCCTTTTGAAGTGGAGAGTCTAGATATTTTCTCCCCAAGGCTGTGGAGAGGATGTCAAAGAATGAACTGCTTTATTCTGAACTTCGCTTTGGATGAAATACAACTCACAACTCATTTTAGAATTAAAAGCCTCTCAAATTTTGAACCACTGAATGTTTGAGTCTGAGGTGCTGTGACGACTTCTTGGTCACTTGATAACTTTCCTTCCTGTCTTCTCTAGTCACAGCTAGGAAGGTAGGTGTGCCTGACACTCATCGTTTCTATATGATGTTTTCAAATGTGAACAGTGGTGACTTTTTGTCCTTAATGAAATGTCTTCTCCTCTACTCCACCTTCACATTGTTACTAATTCTTTTCTGCTCCATCCACAGAGGACAGAAGTAGATATTTGATATAATGAATGAAAGGGAAGGGAACAGAACAGGAAAAACAGAGGGACAGAAGGGAGAAACACAGTGAATGAGTGGGAAAGACAATAAAAAATGTCCTACTTTAAAACATCGGAAACTTCACTAGGTATACACAGTCTGGGTTCTGTCACACAACAAAACAAATAAAACTGGTGAGTTTTTCTAATCAAGAAACTACATTTAATACTGGCAACAGATGTAAGTAAGTAAGACGAGTCTCTCTCTCACACGCACACATACCACACAGGTGGGATTTGGTAATCAACAGTTAACCATGTCAGAGCAAGGAATTTCAAAGATAATGATTCTGAGTCAGCAGAATGTCTCTCTCTTTGATTTAGACCAGACGTCGTCTGTTATTTGGCTTTAGACGTGTGCTAAGGTCCCTTTTAGGTGCGGTCTCGCCGGAGCCAAAAGCTTAAGGCAAAAACAGACTTGCTTTCTCCCTTTTGATGTCCATGTTCCTTTAGCACCAAAATATACCCAGCATCTATGGTCTATGGTGGTAGACCTTCCGTGATCACTTAACTTTAAATAGACAGATGGATAAATAGATGGTATGTTCTCTTACTCAGCACTGGTCAGCTTTTTACAAGTGCCTTCCCGTTTGGGGCTCCACATCTTAACAGAACTCTGAAATTTGGAAAGGATTCAGAAGAGACTCTGCATGTTGATGAGAGGGTTGGAAAATGGAACTTACAACAAAGAGTTAAAGACATTGGAATTGCTTATCTTGGAGAAGAAAGGTAACCTAATAACAGTCTTGCAGGGTTTGAAGGTATATAATATACGTAATGGTTACCAGCTGTTTTCCCCCTCCATCCAAAAGAACAAGAGGCCAAGTTCTCACACTGCATAGATCAAGTATAAGGAAAGGCCTCTTGCTGGTGGTGGTAACAGTGTTAAAAAGATAAACTGGTAACTGTTGAATTTGTAAAAGCTTTTTGGAGTTATTTAAATATAGAATGGTGTTTTTTTTTTTTTAGTCTCCCATTTTCTGGGAATTGGAAGATAAAATTTATGTTGTGGTTCTTCATGTTTCATTGTGATTTATAAGTCTATAAGAACAGAAACTTATTTTAAGAGAATAAGTGTATGTGATGGCCAAGAATTATAGAATCTATGATCTACTTTCCGCCAGATGAATGAAATCAAGACAAGGAGACATGATTTCCATAAGCGCTTTGGATGTAAACTTTTTAGAACAGTGCTCTGCTTTCTCAGAAAGCATGTTGCTGCTAATTGGCATATGGAAAGGGAAAATCAAGAGACAGCAGAGATTAAAAAAATATACAATAGATACTAAAATTATATAGGCACTAAGAATCTCAGAATTATGCTCACACACACAAACACACACACACACACACACACACACACACAATCTCAGACTTTTATCTTTTCTATTTTTCTTTTTTATTACAACTGGTCAAGTTAATTCTTCCAAGTAGATCCACAAGTAGGTCAGTGCCTGTGAAAAAAATGTATGTGTGAACCAACATGACTTAAATATTCCTCCTGTTCCCAAGCCTATAAAATACACTGATCAATCCAATAATAAAAAAAATGAAATGCCTATCTAGCCTATAATGGCCAGTCATATTGATTATTTAATTAACCTTAACAAAGAACTAAAACATCCAATTTTTTGTCAAATTTCTACCTTGTGTTGTACATAATATCATAGGAACTTAGTCTCACTGTTCATCAGTTTCTTAAACTCTGATCGAATATATCACATGATTTGGATGGAATATCAATATTCACATAATGCTTGCAAAAGTGGGATTAATCACTATCCTTATAAAATATAGTAGCATATGTTTTTCATGGTGAATGTTATATTTTTATGTTCTTTTAGTTTTTTATCATACGAATCCATTGTATTTTGGTTTCACCAGTTCTACTCTCATCACTAGGGGCATTTCTTTTCTTCCCCTCTCCTCAGTTTTATTGAGAAATAATTGACATATATCATGGTATAAATTGAAGGCATACAGTATGGTGGTGTGATTTATATATATTGGGAAATGAGTACCACAATAGATTCAGCTAACATTTATCACCTCACATAGATACAAAAACAAATGAGAGAGAGAAAAAAATTTTCTACTTGTGATGTGAGAAGTCTTAGGATTTATTCTTAATAACCTTCCTGCATGTAACATAGCAGTGCTGGCTACAATCATCATGCTGTACATTACATCCATTCCCCAGTACTTGTAACTAGAAGTTCATACCTTTTGATCGCCTCCCTCCAATTCCCCCTCCCCTCCCCCTTCATCAGTGGTAACCACGAGTCAGGCTTCTTTTTCCTTTTTTCTCGATTCCACGTTTAAATGAGTTCATGCCGTATTTGTCTTTCCCTATCTAAATTATTACACGTAGTATTAAAGCCTTCAAGATTCATCCATGCTTTTATAAATGGTAGGATTGTCTCATTTTATATAGCTGAATAACATTTCATTGTGTATATGTATGTGGATATTTATACACACTTTTTAAATTCATTCAGCCATCAATGATCACTTAGGTTGTTTCCATGTCTTGGCTATTGAAAATGTTGCTAATAACATAGGGTTGCATATATCTTTTCGAGATGGTGCTTTCATTTCCTTTTGATATGTTTCTGGGAGTGAAACTGGAACCATTCCATTTTTAATTTTTTGAGGATCCTCCGTACTGTTTTCCATAGTGGCTGTACCAATTTACAATTCTACCAAAGTGCACAGTTCTCTTTTCTTCACATACATACCAGCATTTAACTCCCGCTATTTGGTAGTAGCCATTGTAACCAGCATGAGGTTATATCTCATTGTGGTTCTAATTTTCATTTCCCTAATGACTAGTAACAAAGAGAACCTTCTTACCTCCTGTTGGCCTTTCAGATATCTCCTTTGGAAAAATGTCTGTTTAAATCCTTTGCCCATTTTTTAGCTGGGTTATTTATTTGCTGTTGACTTGTATGAGTTCTTTATACACTTAGGATATTAACCCCTTATCAGATATATGGTTTGTAAATGTTTCCATTCTCTTGGTTGTCTTTCCACTTTGTTGATGGTTTCTTCTGTTGTGCAGATGCTTTTTCGTTTGACGTAATCCTACTATTTTATTTTTGAATTTGTTGCTTGTACTTTACGTATCAGATCCAAAAGATCATTAGCAAAAACCCATGTCAATGAGCTTTATTCTTATTTTTCCTTCTAGGAGTTTCATGGCTTCTGGTCTTATGTTTAAATTTTTTATCTATTTCAAGTTAATTTTTGTGAATGGTGTAAGATAGAAGTTTAGTTTTATTCTTTACATGTGAATATCCAATTATTCCAGAATCATTTATTAAAGAGACTGTCTTTGTTGAATCTACTTGTTTAAATATTAGTTGACTATATGTGCTTCAGTTTATTTCTGGGCCGTCACTTTTCTCTTCCAGTGGCCTATGTGTCTATCTTTATGCCAGTATCACACTATTTTGATTATTGTAGCTTTGTAGTATCACTTAAGGCAAAAACAGATAAGGTCAGTTTATTAGCAAGCCTGATTGTATCTGCAACCTTATTCCCCTTTGCCGTGTAACCTAGTATGTTCACCAGTTCCAGGCATTAGAACGTGGGCATCTTTGGAGACCATTATTCTGCTTTTCAGACTGGGCATATTTTACATTGATTCACAAACACATATTTAAGTTTTTCATGTTAAATAAATAATATAGACCTAATAGTCACAGAGAAGTAGGAAAGAGGCATTTTGCCAATACAATTGGTTGGGTCTATCTTTAATTCTGTAGATTGATTATTTAACTCACTGTTTCATTTGAATGAACACCATAGTTGAACTACAACAACAATCAAAACAACCATTTGGTTGGCAACAGATCAATTACAAACAGAGCAGCTTATGGACAGATTGGGCCTTCTCATGGAATCTTAACATTACAATCTATCAATTTATCTATCCCAGAGTATTTCTACAGCTCTGTTGCCTACCATACCTCAACCATCTGAAATGTTAGGTATTTTCTCCCTGCATTCTCAAATTTTGTTCTATAGATTGCCCCAGACCCCCATGCCATATACCCAAACATGCATTTTCCTTCTAGTTCGTTCCTTAACATTACACTTAGTTGGGAAACCCCCTTGGTTTGTCTTACAGTGGAGAGAGACGATGTGACTTTCCTGTTGCCCCCAGCAGTAAAGCTGTAGACAGAAAGACTACAGATGTGGAACAGATGTGTATAATGACCATTTAAAAAATTCCATGTAGAGCTCTAATAAAAAAGTGACTGTGATAAATGTTTATATGTTTGGCACTCATACCGTTTAAACAAAATCATCAACTTACTGTGTTTTGCAATCAACCTTATATATTTCACTGAAAGCAATTTATGACTACATTTTTTTCCTCAAGCTTGGGAAGATGATAGCTTTGTCCTTCTTCAAAACTCAAAATGAATTGGTTTACCTCTTTTTTTTTTCTGTTCTAGGTAGAGTTTTCCAAAAGGAATGGGAAACACCTTCTGTGAAAGGGGCATGTTTCATGGAGGGGGGAAACATGAGCATTAGAATTACATGAAATCCCAGCTCAGCCACTTAAGCTAGTTAATGTCTCTAAGCCTTCATTTCTCATATGCAAAATGGGACTGACAGTGTAATTCATTAGAGAGCTGTGAGGAAGCTGGGATAATGTATTAGTGAGCAGTTAATGCTGTATTGGTGCATGAAAGGTCTGTTCTCTTTTTCTGCCTATGGAGAAAGAGTCCAGGCCACTAGAAAAATACTTTAAGACCACATAAATTTGTTTTTATTTCTTATTCTATTTTATAATGTCTATGATGCATGGTCTGTATATTGCATTGTGTGCTCACCAACTGAAAGCAAATCATCTTCCATCACCATATATTTGCCCCCCTTTATCCTTTAATACCCCTCCACCCCTTTCCCTCTGGTCACCACCTTACTGTTGTCTGTGTCTGTGAGTTTCAATATAAGTGAAATCATCTGGTTCTTAACTTTTGCTGACTGACCTATTTCACTTATCATAATATTCTCAAAGTCCACCTATGTTGCTGCAAATAGCAGTATTTAATCATTTCTTAAGGCTGAGTAGTATTCCATAGTATATAAGTACCACATCTTTATCTAATCATCCACTGAAAGACACTTTAGTTGCTTCCATGTCTTGGCCACCATGGATAGTGCTGCAATGAACATAGGGTTGCATATATCTTTGCAAGACATATTTTCAAGTTTTTTAGGTAGATGCCCAGAAGAGGGATTAGTGGGTCATATGGTAACTTCATTATTAATTTTCTGAGGAACTGCCATTCTGTTTCCCATAGTGGCTCTACCAATTTACATTCCCACCAGCAGTGAATGAGAGTTCCTTTTTCTCTACAACCTCTCCAACACTTGTTATTTATTACTTGTCTTTTTGATAATAGCCATTCTAACAGGTGTTAGGTGGTATTTTGTTGTAGTTTTTTGTTAATTTTTTTAAAGATTTTGTTTACTTATTTTTAGGGGGGAGGGAGGGAGAAAGAGAGGGAGAGAAACATCAGTGTGTGGTTGCCTCCCCCACACCCCAACAGGAGACTTGGCCTGCAACCCAGGCATGTGCCCCAACTGGGAATTGAACCAGCGACCCTTTGGTTCTCAGGCTGGTGCTCAGTCCACTGAGCCACACCAGCCAGGGCGCTTGTAGTTTTGATTTACATTTCCCTAATAGCTAGTGAAGTTGAATATCTTTTCATATGTCCATTGGCCATTTGTATGTTTTCTTGGAAGAAGCACCTGTTCAGGTCCTCTGCCCATTTTTTAATTGTATTATTTGGTGGTGAGTTGGTTGAGTTCTTCATATATTTTGCAAATATTATCTCCCATTTGGCTGGTTTCCTTTTTGTTTTTGTTGGTGTGTTCTTTTGCTGTGCAGTAGCTTTTTAGTTTGATACAGTCCCATTCATTTATTTTAGCCTTTACTTCCCTTGCCTTTGGGGTCAAATTCACAAAATCTTTTCTAACATCAAGGTCCCTGATTTTAGTATCTATATTTTTCTTCTGTGTTATTTTTTGTTTCAGATCTTATATTTAGGTCTTTGATCCATTTTGAATTAAGCTTTGTACATGGGGACAAATGTAGCCTAGTTTCATTCTTTTGCATGTGGCTTTCCAATTTCCCCAGCACCATTTATTGAAGAGGCTTTCTTTTCTCCATTGTGTGTTTTTGGCTCCTTTATCAAAAAGTATTTGTCCATATACATCTGGTTTTATTTCTGGGCTCTCAGTTCTGTTCCATTGGTCTGTGTGTGTTTTTCTGCTAATATCATGCTGTTTTGATTATCATTGGTCTGTATTATAATTTGAAGTCAAGTCATGTGATACCTCTGGTTTGCACTTTTTTTTCAGTATTGCTTTGGCTATTCAGAGTCTTTTGTGGTTCTATACAAATCTGATGAAGTTTTGTTCTATTTCTTTAAATGGCTTTGGAGTTTGCATTATATCTCTTTGCATTATTGCTTTGAGTAATATGGACATTTTAACTATGTTGATTCTTCCAATCCATGAACACCAAATACCTTTTCATTTTATTGTCCTTTTCAATCTCTTTTTATAATGCTCTGTAGTTTTCAGTATATATGTTCTTCCAATATTTTATTAAGTTCATTCCAAGGTACTTTATTCTTTTTGTTGCAGTTGCATTGCAAAAGAAATTGTTTTTTTTATTTCATTTTTTGAAACTTCATTGAATACATAGGAATGCAGTGATTTTTTTTACATTGATTCTGTATCCTCAGCTTCCAGCAGTTTGTCAAAATTGCCATTTAAGTGTTTCTATTAGTTTATGGCTCCAGTGGTTTCTCTTCCAAGTATTCCCAGGACCTTAAACATCCCTGTGTATTGTGACATATACAAGGAGTGTTTACAGTATTCAAGTTTTTCAAACTTACAGTGATGAAACATCATGGTATATCACTGGTTAAGCACATGGGACCTGAAATCAGGCTGCCTATGGTTGAGACTCAGTTTCTAGCAAAGAAACTTAGGAAAAGGTATGGGACATGTGGCATTTGAAAGAAGAATTCATTGCATCATTATTTCACTCCCAGGGACCCTTTGAAGTATTTGTGTGGTGGCCTTCAGTGTGAGCCCATTGATTAAAATGTAATTTGAATGGAAAGCAATGAAATTTTGATATTTTATTAACTATTTAACACTCTCAGGAAAAAAATGTTTTTATTCATCACTAGTTATTTATATTTAGTATATTAATTCTTTGCATTTATAATTATTAGAGTGTAAAAAACAGTAGTCAATAATGCATAACAAAGATCTTTTCAGATGAGATTGGGCAAATTCAGGGTGGTATGGCCCATAGACCCTTTTCAGATATAATGGTAATGAAAACTAGTATTCATATATATTGGCAGATTATAATCCACAATGAAACATGCACAATAAAATTATATTAAAATTTATTTTTATATAAAATTCATTTTCTGTTTGTAGGTATCATGTGAAAATGGCTGGATAAACTTCCATAAACTTTGTAGGATGTTGTTTAGAAAGGTCTGATTTGAAACCTAGGGTATGTGTCAGATGCAACAAAGCACTTCGCAGGGTCCTAAGGCATCTAAGAAAAATAGTCATCAACCAAGAGTTGAAAGTAGGGGTCAGTGAGGCATATGAATAAGTATCATTCCAAAGAAATGTCATGCTTAGTAATATGCCATCAATGCAAAATAATAAAACACTAATTTCCAATATGTCCCCCAAATGGCAAGTCATGAGGGTAGGTGCTCTGCAAAGCAGGTATGATTTGTTACAAAACTGCTTTTCATGTGGGCAGCATTCTTCATGGATTTCTCAGGACAGAAGCATAGCATGAACCTGTTTTTGTTTTTTAATGAAGTGATGGTTAGCTTTTCAGACAACCAAGATAGCCAACATGAGATGTAGGTTCTTGCTCAATTTCTCCACCATCCATAAGTCATAACATCTGTGTTTCTTCTGTGTGGATCACATGGCCTTTCTTCTGTACGTGGGAAGAAATGTAGTCTTTCTGGGGGAAAAAAAGAGACTCAGAAAAAGAAATTATCCAGAAAAAATGTGCTGACTAAACAAGAAGACTGAGCAGAAAACGTTTTCTGAAATGGTAAAGGATAATAACTTGGTAAGAATTACACCAACAGTTAAACAGTTGCTTTCAATGCTAGGAAAAAAAAACAGACATTCTGTGTGTAAGAGGGAATGGGTGTTCTGAAATTTATTAGCATGGATGGAAGAGTTTAAGGTTATTTGTATCTGTGGTAAAGAACTCAGACATAAACTCTTTGTTTAGTGTCTCAAGATTTAGTAAGTAATTTGTTTCTTGTGTTTTATCCCATTTACAGATAATATCTTTTTAAACAGAATACTAGGTTGCACGCATGAAGTTAAGCAAATGTGGTATAGGAAAATTACCACACTGAAATAGACCTTAGGATGCTCTTAATTCATAGGAACATTAGAAAATTTTCAGTGTCTCACCAACCAAGGAGATGACTATTTAAGGCAAAATTTAATGCTATGCAAACCTCTGTAGTTGGAATAAATATTTTGTACTAATGGTAAGTTCATTGTAAGACTTACCTTCCAAATCAAATCTGTATTGAGTGACAGAAAAAAAAATGATTGAATGAACCAAATAAATAGCTAAGATTACAAAGACTTCCTCATGTATAATAAAAATGTAGAAATAAAGTACAGTTCTGCATTTAACATTGGCTCTAGATAAAATACAAGATGAGGAAGAGTGGGAGGCCTCTGTTTTAGAAAGGAAGGCTGGCCACAGTTTGGGAGATTAGATAATTTCATAAGCAAAGACTTCAAAAAAATACTTGAAAGGAAATTGCAATAGTAGAAGAAGTGATTTAAGCATTTCACAAGAATTTCAGAAAAACCGGGGTCAAAATGCAGTCACAATCTGATAGGTTTCAACAGGAGGTAGGAGGCAGACACAGGAAAAAGTGGTGGGAAGAGAGAGAGATAGGCTGGGTTCAAGGACATCTATGAGTCAGGAACCCTTCCTTCTGGCCTGAGGAAGAGCTCCACTCAAGCTAGGAGCCTTAAAGTGGTTACATATAAGTGAAAATGTTTTCGATTTCTGATGTCTAAACCTGGAATTTTGATGTGGTTCAAGCCTGAGAGAATTTAGTTATTAAACAACAACAACAAAAAAAACAATTTACCTCTTATTTTAATGCTGCTTTGAAAATAAAGTCTTATATTTGTTAGTATTTGAACCTTATCAAGACCTTTCATGACTAGTATATCCTTAATTTCTGTGTGACTCCAATACACTCCAGCAGCTTGTGAGTGTGGCAGACAGTGAGATGAGGAAAAGAGAATATTCTTAGGCCGTGGTTAAGTGGACATCAAGGATGAATGCTGTTCTCCTTAACCCAGGAGCAGGCACATTTGGGGGCTGAGTCTGGGGGGCAGGGTCAAAATGGAGGTTGAGCCTGAGGCAACCCTTTCTGGGGAATAGTGACCATTCTTTTGCCTTCACAGACCATCTACTGACAAACATAACATTATCTCTTTCATCCTAGAATGAGGTTGAGCTAAGGCTGGGAGATATTAAGTAACTTGCCACACAGCCAGTATTGGTAAAGCTAGAATTCATGTTTAGTTCTGTCTGACCCCAAATCCGGGTTTTCCAACTACGTACCCTACCCACAGTGAAGTTGCATCATTTTTTGAGCTCGTGTGCATTAGTGAATGTTTACTTCACCCCAAGCGAGTGTAAGACAAAAAATATATTTTATTTTAGTTTACCTACCCTTTCATATTATTTATATCACTTCTCCTTTCTACTGCAAAAGTTATCAGGGTTATCAAGTATAAATCAGCTCACTCTATTTTGCTATCTTGGATCAGATCTGCAATTTTATTTGTGTATCAGCATAGATACACTTCTCCAGAGTTTGAAGGAGGTGAGCAGTGCTGGAGAAAATCCAGCTGTTGATAACCTCCCTCCACCCACTTTTGTACTCTCTCCTTTGTTCATGTCTTATAGTAAATGAAGTACTCCTTTTGTGCGGATTCCTGGATACAATTTAACACATTGGGAAAATTCTATAATAGAGCCAGCTTTGAAAAATCAGAAATATTGAGCATTTTAAAAACAGACACTACAACCTGCAGAGGCTGTGGTGGGTTCCGTCATTGCATGTGCTTCAGCCACACGTGTTTCCGGCTGAGACACAGCTTTAGCGTTTTGAATAGGGACGGCTTTTCTATACTTTCTTGGCTTGGATCACTTTGTTGCTAGCGTCCATGTGAGAAAAATTCAGTCAGTGGTCATCTCTCAGCCTTTTCATAAGATCAGTCAGTTTTTCAAATCCATTGGGTGGCAAGGCACAAGGTTTTGGTGTTAGACAATTACACTTTTTACTCAAAAGACCTCGGGGACTGATAGAAGAGGGAAAATCTGAATTACATATTTTTACCCTTTTTGATGAATTTTTCATTAGCACTTAAACAATGTTTTGCTATGTCATTAGAAATTGCTCTACTGAAGTATGCACGGCCAGCAGTAGGATAAAGAAAGGCTTGTCCTCTGCACTTTTCTCTGTCCTTTCGACTGTCCCACCCACCCAGCTGCATCGCCTTCTTGCTGTTAAGAGCCCCACCTTTTGGCTCTGCCACCAGAACCATTTCTTCTGAATAAACGCCCCATGCTTCAGAATTTGATCTTTTCTCTTTGCTCAGCCAATTCTTAACTGTCCTGTTTTTTCAAGAACTAGTTAAGTGACTAATCGGTTAAACTAAGCGTGTGTGCCTATTAATGAGTGAGTGACAGAAGTTATCAAAAGATCCTCCTTCCAGATACAACACACAAAAGAACAACTCTCCAGCTGGAAGCAGCTAGAAGATTTTTGCTTAGTGTATTTTCTTGGCACCGTTTAAATCACAAATTCCTTATGCCTACTATTCTGCTTGAGTAGAGATTAGAGGAACCATTCATAGCCTACAAAAAAATAAATGAGAAACAATGAAATTATGAATAGGGCTGGAAGATAAAGGACACAACAGAGCCAATTAACCCCAAACCCAGTCAGCACAGGAGAGTGGTTACTGGCGCACCTGGAACAAAGCACATCCTCAGCCTTTGGGAGTACAATGAGGTGATCTAACTCTCAGGGTCAGTTTATCCATTTGTTCATTCTTGTATTTCTTCATCATTTACATTTCCTGTGTGACACACAGTTAAATACATTAATAGCTCTGTCATTTTTATAGTTGAAAGAGAGGAGTCAATTTGCAACAGAGAAAAGCAAAATTAGGAAATGTGAAATACAGACATTCTGAGATGTTTTATCCACTTTATCCATGCAGATACAAATAATCTTATACATTTATTTCCCTAAAATTGATATAGAAGAAGCAAAGATATTTTAAACATGTTTTTATAAATATAAAATTTTTAACAAAAACATAAAATAAAAAATCAAATGAACCATTGAATTACCAGCTAAATTATAGTTTTATTCTGTGAAGAGCTATCATAGGTTTGGGGGTAATAAAATAATCAGTATTAATATTTATTGAGTGATTATTACATGTCAAGTAACTATGCTATATGTCTATCATGAAATTTTACATTTAATCATCACAAAAAATTCTGTGAAGCAGGTATATTTTTAAGTTATATTTTATTGATTACACTATTACAGTTGTCCTAATTTTTCATCCTTTGCCACCCTCCACCCAGCACCTCCTACTCCCTCAGGCAATTCCCACACCATTGTTCATGTCCATGGGTCATGTGTATAAATTCTTTGGCTACTACACTTCTTATACTATACTTTACATCCCTGTGGCTAATCTGTAACTACCTATTTTTACTTCTTAATCCCCTCACTTCTTCACCCGTTCCCCTACATGCCCCTCCCATCTGGCAACCATAAAAATGCTCTCTGTATCCATAATTCTGTCTCTGTTCTTCTTGTTTGCTTAGTTTGTTTTTTAGATTTAAATGTTGGTAGATACATTTTTGGTTTTGGGTTGTTTTTTTTTTTTTGCCATTTTATGGTTCATAGTTTTGATCTTTTTCTTAAATAAGTCCCTTTAACATTTCATATAATAATGGTTTGGTGATCATGAACTCCTTTAGGGTTTTTTTTTTTTCTTGCCTGGGAAGCTCTTTATCTGCCCTTCGATTCTAAATGATAGCTTGGCTAGGTAGAGCAACCTTGGCTGTAGGTCCCTGCTTTTCATGACTTTGAATATTTCTTGCCAATCCCTTCTAGCCTGCAAAGTTTCTTTTAAGAAATCATTGCACAGTCTTATGGGAACTCCCTTCTAGTAAAGTAGGTAACTTCTTTTCTCTTGCTGCTTTTAAGATTCTCTCTTTATCCTTAATGTTTGGCATTTTAATTATGATGTGTGTTGGAGTGGGTTTCTGCATCCATCTTGTTTGGGAATCTCTGTGCTTGCTGGACTTGCATGTCTATTTCCTTTACTAAATTAGGGAAGTTTTCTTTCATCATTTTTTCAAATAGATTTCCAATTTCCTGCCCTTTCTCTTCTCTTTCTGGCACCCACATGATGCGAATGTTGGACTTCTTGAAGTTGTTCCAGAAGCTGCTTATACTATCCTCATTTTTTTGGACCCTTCCTTCTTCTTGTTTTTCTAATTGCTTATTTTTTTTTTGCTTCCTTATGCTCCAAATCATTGGTTTGATTCTCAGCTTCATCCACTGTACCATTGTTTCCCTGTAAATTGTTTTTTATTTCAATTAGTATACCCTTCATTTCTGACTGGATCTTTTCTGTGTTGCCGAGGTATTCGTTAAGTTCCTTGAACATCCTTATGAACAGTGTTTTGAACTCTGCATCTGATAGTTTGCTTATCTCCATTTCATTTAGCTCTTTTCTGGAGTTTTGATCTGTTCTTTCATTTGGGGCATGTTTCTTTGTCTCCTCATTTTGGCAGCCTCCCTGTGTTTGTTTCTATGCATTAGGTAGAGCTGATTTGACTCTGTGTCTTGGTAGTGTGGCCTATGTAGTAGGTGTCCTGTAGGGTCCAATGGCAGAGCCTCCCCTATCACCCAAACTGGGTACTTGAGGGGCCCATCGTGGCTGCCCCTCCCCCAGAACATATGACTACCTTGTTCAGTGTCACCTAACCATGTTCAGATACAGTTCAGGAAGGAAAGAGAGGAGAGGGAAGAGAAGAGGAAGAAGAAAATAAAGAGGGTTTTGGAAAAAATGTTCTGAAGTTGGTTAATATCACACAGAAAAAGACAATTAAAAATCACATTATACAACAATCAAATTGAGTTCATAATCCTTGAAGACTAATATTATAAAATGAAACTTATGAAATTAAAGAATACCATGGCTTAACTGAGAAAAACCTCTAAAATTTAAGAAAAGAACTGGAGAAAGCATGCTTAATGTTTTCAATTAAACTTTAAAGAGATTTTGTAGAGTTTTTAAAATAGAATTTACCAACTTTTTCAAAAGAGTGAATATTAATAATTGAATATCTTTATTTCCTAAGTAATGTGTTATGATTGTAAGAAAAAGTAGAAACCCTTCTGGAAGGGTTGAATTTTTCCCCAGAGGGAATCTTAGAGGAAAATAAATGTCAGTCTGATATAAAAACTAAGCAGTTTGGGTAACTGTTATGGAGAAAAACACCAACACCTATTATTTTTATTACCAATAAAGTGAAATTTTATTTTTCTCCCTCTCCATCATTGTAAATACCACTGTTTGCAGTGTGCTTTGTGAAGGCTGGAAGTGTCATTTCCTCATGTTTTAATAGTTCCAGGCAAAAGCATAAAGAGACATTTAAGATAAGAATTTCTCTCTGCCTTCCAGAGTTTCCTCTCACTCAATGAAATAACTAAGATTTGGGAAATAATTATAGAGTGAAAGTGAAGAAAAGAAAAAGCATCACAATTTGGGAGTTATTTGTTAGTTGGGACAGAAAAAACTTATATGGCCTAGGCTGGCATGGCTCAGTTGGTTGGGCATCATTGTACAAAGCGAAGGGTCATTGGTTCAGTCCCCAGTCAGGGAACATGCCTGGGTTGCAGGCCCAGTCCCTGGTTGGGGCTCCTGCAAGTGACAACCGATGGGTGTTTCTCTCTTACATTGGATGTTTCTCTCTCTCTCTTCCTTCCTATCTTCCCTTCTCTCTAAATAAATAAATAATAACTTTATAAAAAAGACATGCTGATAATTATTACTTAGAAATTATTGCTTAGAAATGAAACTCATCTTCTTCATGTCTGTCAGTCTCTGCAACTAAAAAAATAAAACAAAACAAAAAATGCAGTATATAAAGAATGTTACCACAATTTCAAAAGACTCTGATTTCAGAGCTATATAAGCTATATTAAGTTGCAAACTTAAGTGACCTGAATAATTAAATTTTAAAACATGTCTACCTCAGATCTTCGGTATTTCTTTAGAATATATTCAGACTCTGGGTAATTAGTGTAACCACCTTCATTTTGCTTGCGTGAGGAGTAACTTTGTTCCTACAGCTTTACAGGCCTTCAGGGGCCTGGGAAAGATGCCATTGCCTCAGGGCTCATGAGCAAAATGCTCAGTGCCCTAAAGCAGACCACTCTTTCCTCTAGGTGCCTGTAAGATTATATTCTCAGCAAATTGGCATAATACCCCTCAAGGTGTTAGCTGAGAGATGGGCTATTTTAATATAGTGGCAGGGAGAGGCACATTAATTTAGGTTGGTTGTCAGGATAACCTAGAGCCAGAGATGAAGATCCTTGTGCAGGAGAAATCCATGGAAGACCCAGACCCTCATTCCTGAGCTTCTGAGGACCATGCCCTTATTATGTCATGGTCATGGTGACTGACTATGGCAAACCTGGGCCTGAGAGTACTAAGAGATGGCCCAATGAATCTTTTAAGTTCCCCAGTATGGGAACTCCTGTGTGACCAGGTGGCAGCCAAAGATTTATGTTTAGAGTGACTCTTAACTGTGTCATCCCAATGGAAGAATTGTTCCTTCAGCAACCAGAGACTAAAATTTTTCAAGTTGAGAGTGACAGTGAATGAGGTCATTTCTATTTGCACCCTGTGGGGACTGGACCTATATTTTCTAGTTATTGGGAATACAGAACCAATACAATAGCCAGTGGCTAAAATTCTACACTGCACCTTAAAGGAGAGTGTTCCATCCTCACCAAATGTCATCTCCAAGCTGATGTGCCTCAGCTACGTCTTTAAGAGGTCATTCTGTTTGATCATACCAGTAACTTCTGAATGATGGGGTGACATGGTATGAGGCATGCCCTGTAGATTCCATGAGCTCACCATTGCACCTCATTGACCAAAAGGTGGGCCCCTTGATCCAAAGTAATGCTATACAGGATACTAAGTCAATGAACCTGGCAGTGGGGCTAGCTGAGTCACTGTGGATAGTAAAGGCAAGCCCAACTCTGGAAGATATATCAATCCTGGTCAGGATAAATGATTATTCTGCCCAGGATGGAGGTGTCCATCTTGGAATGTATTGTTAGTCTTGTCTTGGAAAGGAGGCAAATTCTAGGCACTCACAAGCTAAGGGGCTTTGATCACTCAAACACAATACTCCAGAACAGATTGCAATTGTGAGCTGTTACCAGCAACACCTACAGCAGCCAGTCAAAGACATTTTCAAGCATCTGTGCTTTCAGCCCTTCATATAATCTCCTGAGGAATAGGTATAGTAATTCTCAGATGGCCACAGAGGCCAGCCTGGTAAAGTAATTGAATGAGGCATGCCAAGTGGGAGCTGTGGCCAACTCGAGAGCTAACACCTACTCTACAAGGGAAGTGCCAGTTTATTATTGCCAACGCTGTTGCCAGATTTTCTAATTTCACATTCTCACATGACAATCCAGATTTTCATGCAAAAATCTCTCCATTTAAAAATGTTGACAATCATGTCATCAGTTTTTCTGACAGAAAACAGATGAAACACCCAAATTAGTGTAAATGGAGGAGGGAGAATGGTGGAGAGTAGATCTACAGGAGCATATGGGAGCTACCCAGCACAACGACCAATTCAGATTTTTAAAAAACACTCTGGGTCAATATCATGCAAGTATTACATTAGTCGGCTTAAGCTGCCATAACAAAATACCACAGACTGAGTGGCTGAAACAACAGAAACTTATTTTCTCATGGTTCTAGAGGCTGAGAGTCTGGGGTCAGGGTGCCAGCATGGGTAATTTCCAGTGAGGGCTCTCTTTCTGATTTGTGGTCAGCCACCTTCTCATCATTGTCTTTATAGGATCTTTCTATGGTGCATGCATGTGCAGGGAGAGAGAGTGAGAGGAGAAGGGAGCTTTCTCTTTTCTCTTTATATAAGGACATTAATCCTACAGGATTAGCGCTTCACCCTTATGACTTCATTTAACCTTAATTACTTCCTAAGAGGCCCCATTTCTGCACTGGGACATTGGGGCTTCAACTTATGAATTGGGGGGCACAATTATTCATTCCATAACAGATACCAAATAAAATACTCAGAGAAAACAAAACCAATGAAACATGTCTCCAAGCTAGCATTGGAACATTAGGGTTGTGTGACCTTGAATTCGTATTGAATACGAATAGCAACTAACTGCCTGCAACAAAAGGTTGGACCTAAGTCTGATGCGTTTGTGTGTCCCAAGCTGTCAGTCAGTAAGACAGCATTTGAATCACACTGTTTGATTTACTGTTTAACTGATTACCCCAAGTTCTCACCTGTAAAAAGAAGTAATAAGAAATCTGAGAAAATTATAGAACTGAAAAATATATTGCAGCATTTTTCATTTGAGATGAATTATCTGGTTCAACAAGTATTGACCTAGTAATTTTCTTGTTTGTTTTGACTTCGAACTTAGCGCTGCACTCAAAAGCATTATGCACAGGAACAGAGAATTAAAAACATTGAAGAAATGGAGATGAACCCAGAGCAGGCAGCCAGTCAGCACCTCAGCCTTTGGTCCAAGGTCACACAGTTTGAAGCTCAGTCTTCTCAAGGAGCTCATGGTCTTTTAAGCATCCAAGTCTATCAACACACGAGTTTAAGAAATGAATCCTGGAAGTTGAGTCTCTGAGAACTATTACTAAGAATGGATTTAGACCTCAGAACCTCATTTTTATCTGAACCACCCAGGGATGCTTGTGGGTCAGAAAATATGGACTTTAAACCCAGTCAAAAACCTGCTCTCCAAAAGGCAAGAGGGTCTCTGGGTTCCAGAACACTCAGCTTAGCTCATTTCAAAATAGCAATAACTCATGTGCAAGGCAGGAACTGCAAAGACTCCATAAGTCATTTTAGTTATTTTAGTTTTTATGGCTGCAGCCAGAAAAACACAGCCAGGATGAAATTATTTTCCAAGTGGTCCTGGAAGAGTTTATGATCAATAAGCACTACAGTGATAGCTCTCCGTTGAAGGAGAACTGGGAATCAAGTGGCAGAAACCTGGAGACATTCATGGAAGACAAGAGTGATGATTGCATGAAGCCCTCTGATTTGGTCCATGGCCACATGCAAGGACAGGAAGTCCTCTTTTCGGAGAACATGGCCTTAAGAGAAGTCATTGTTCATCTAACAAAACAGTTGTCAATAGGATCCCCAACAGAGGCAAATGTGGGGATGCCTCCTTGGGCTCCCTGAGTACTTCTCTGCAAAAGGACAAGGAGATGAAGATAAAGAAAATGGTGGCAGCTTTTCTTTGCAAACTACTGGAGTAAATGACAGTATGACAGTCAAGGCCATCAAACACCTTTACTACTCATTACCCAGAGAGAGAACTACCCTGTGTCTAAAGAGGTAGTTCTTTGGAGAATCCACTCAGTTTTAGAAGAGCAAGTCTAAGCACCTCCAGGTCCCAGGAAGGGTCCCTGAAAGGACCCCCTTATCAAGATGTCCTTATGGAGGTGGGGGCAGCGTTTATGTCCAGGCAGGACCAGGTCACCCCAGAGCCTGTTGCTACCTACCAGAGCAATGCAGGAAACTCCACATGTGGGGGACACCAAGAAAGATTCCACGGACCCCAAAAGTCATACCAGTGTGAGAAGTGTCCCAAGATCTTTAGGTATTTCTCTCTGTTAAAAGTCCATCAGAGAACACACAATAATGAGAGGACGTCTTTGTGCTGCGTGTGCCAAAGGCTTCTTCCATGGCTCAGACCGACGCAGGCATCAGAAGATTCATGCAGAAGAGAAGCCTTTCAGGTGCAGCACATGTACCAGGTCCTTCGGCCACAGAACCAGCCTTCTGGTCCAAGAGAGAACTCACATGGGAGAGAAGCCCTATGTGTGTTCCATCTGCCAGGGATGCTACTGCCAGTCACCCACCTACCACTGCCACCTGAGGACACACCAGAGAACTGCCTTTAGACATGTTTCCTCTGCACCAGAAGCTTCCCCGACATAAGGTATGCAAATATGCCTGCGAGTATGCATATTTCCATGGTACTTCTCTATTTAGAATTTGCTTCATAACTTCCCAATTATGTTTTCTATTCATTGTCTCCCCCACTAAAATGTAACTTTAAGGATGGCAGGGAATTTCTGTGTCATTCACCAAAGTGTCTCAGGTGCCTAGAAAGTGGCTGACATATTTTAATGATAAATAAATACCTGTTTAAATAAATAAAAAAATAAATAATAGAACTCAAGCATGTTGTCACCATTAGTATCACAGTAAGTTGCCTCAGCTGATGTATTTAAATATTGCTTTTAATCAGAAACCAACAGCTGAGATTTGTCCTCCAGCACCCAAAAGTAATTGCTCTATATCCACATCAATGTCAAAATGCAGTCCACAGACAAACAACTCATCTAGGAAGCTGTTAGAAATTGGGCCCTACTGCAGACTCGCTCAATCAAAAACTGTGGGGATGGGACTCAGGTATCTGTTTTACTCAGCCCCTCAGGGGATGCTGGTACACAGACCAGCCTGAGGGTCATTGCTCTATATTAACAGGTCGATGGACAAAGGTAAATCCAGGAGGAAGACACTGACATTTCGCTGAGCTTCTACAGTGTCCCAGGTGCCTTATTAGGAGACTCAGTGATGGCATCCAGACATGGGCTAAGCCTATGCCACTCCAATGACCATGTGCGCATCCCATTTCATCAAATTTCCTCCTTAAAGTATGCGTGGAGTATTTCTACTGGGCCAAGTGCCTCACATCTGTTATCTTATTTAACTTTCACAGGGGTTCTGAGAGGTAGGCTGTGTTATTCCCACTTCACGGACCAAGGAAATCAGCCTTACAGAAATTAAGTCATTTTTTCACTGTGGCAGAGCCTGTAAGTGGCATAGATGGGGTTTACACTCAATCCGACGGTCACAAAGCCCATGTTCTCACCTTGCCTTCCCACACCAAGCTGTTTTCCTTCGTTTGTTAAATCTTCTACCTCTGGTTGCCATTGCCTACCTACTGCTCATCCATTTCCTGTATTAGAGGATCTAATCTTTCCCAGCCGTCATCCCTCACTGAACTACAGAACATGGGAAATGACTTCAATGACTATTCTCTCTCTCTCTCCTCCAAGATGGTCCTTAATTGGTGCCAGGCTAGATGCATAGGTGAGAGTGGGAGGAGCCAATTTACTACACATAATGGAAGCCTTGGGCATTAGAGCTGAGTTCTCTCACAGACCCCATGGAAAAAGCCTAGAAGACATATGGATAACCATTCTCATTAACCCATCTGGCAATTCACTTTACTCTCCTCTTTCCAAGTTCCCCTTTCCTTCAGAAAATTTGCCAACAGGAAGCAAAATATAATTGAGAAAACACTGAGCTGGAGGTCAGGAGTTCTAAACCCAACACCTCTGCTAGGTAGATGTGCCTAACTTGATAGTTCACTTCTATTCCCTGGCCTCTGTTTCTTCACAGGAAATGCCTGGATTAATGAATATTGAGGGTTCTGTCCAGCTCTAGCACTCTGTTTACAAGAAGAAATTAAGCATTACTGTCAAATCATCCTTCTTGAGTCCAGTGAGAAAAAACAGAAGGGAAAATACATGTCTCATTATTATTGTGTGTGTGTGTGTGTGTGTGTGTGTGTGTGTATCTTTATACGTAATCACCTGACACCCTTTAAATATTACTGCACATGATTTTCTTCTTGATAGTGATGGGGTTCAAATAAATACTACCCCCAGAATACAGCACTGTGGCATATTTTAAGCTGAAGGATTTTAAGAAAATGACCGAAGCAGCAAGATCACTCTGACCTCCTTCCCTCTTCATCTGTCTTTCTTTCCTGAAACAGGTTCTAAAACCCTCATTTGAGAGGTGACTGCCTTGTACCCAGAGAAAAGGAGCATCCTTATTTCTGGGGGGGAAAAAAAAGGGACATCAAGAAGAATTCCAACAAATAGGCCTGGCTACTAGTGCCCCAGTTTACCATACAACCTCCTACTCCCTAACCTATCATATTGCTCCACAACTGTCTCCTCTTCATCAAACTCATCTTAAAAATACACAAATGTAACAGTTTCTTTGGGTCTTCACCTCCTTAGGAAGGCTCACGTGTCACATAAACACATTGGATAAATTTGTATGCTTTTCTCAGTTAATCTATCCTCGTCAGTTTAATTTTCAAACCTGGCCAGCAAGCCTTAGAGGTTTTTTCCTCTCCTACAATAGCCACAATTACATCTTTGGAAATGTTTTTGAAAATATCTTTGTTCACGAAATATCCTCATTTAGAATTCAAGTGAAAATGAAAGGTGAGTGTATAATTACCCTGGTTCTGAAGAGGTCGCTATGATGTCCTGAATCTGATGTATTTATGATACTTTATTTAAGTTAAATTCCACTTCACCAATTGTACTCTGCAGTATTTTTCTATGTGTATCCCCTATAAACATATTAACTGATAAAAGGCCAGCTAAAAAGTCTCTTCCACTGGAAAAGTTAGTGGCACAATGACTAGGCCTGCAAATGAATTATTTTAGAGGTTATAGTGAAATATTCCTTCACTGTATAGTGAAGGAATTTCAATATAGTGAAATATTTCTATAGTGAAATAGAAAATTCTATTTTGGAAGAGTAGAGTCCATTGCTTTTTTGTCTTGAACAATATACATAAAATAAAGCATTTCATATCACTAAAGCCTTAAATTGGCTATTTTTGGTTGACTTTTAAAAAGTATTTCTCCCCGAAAGAGAACAGTAAGCAATATTCATTTTTACAATCATCCACCTACTATCAGTCCTACATCCATCAAATAAAAAGAAATGTTTATGAAGAGAATCCAAAATATGCTAATTAAGCAAACCTAGGCTAGTGTTGCATATTTTTATAGAAAATTTAATTGGTCAAAATAAAACTTAGAGAATGTTTCAAATCTCTATCAACTGGGTTGTTTGTACTTTCATCAAAAGAGGCTTTAAATGACCAATGGGAGGGGGCAAGGGAGAATCTCTTAATGCTTAACTGCTTACAGCTGCTGTCTTAGCATTCTGCCCGTAAGGATTTACAAACAGTCCATTCTTTGTTTCATGCTGAGGCCCTGCAGTACACAAAACAGAGGATGCAATTCTGCATGGTTACTTTCAGCCTAGGACAAGTGGGACCAAGCTAATAATTTACAGAAAACACAGAATCAGAAAGTAGCACTCCAAAAAATAAGGGGTATCAAGAAGTAAATGAAACGATCTCTTATAACCACCCCCAAGTTAACTAGCTCTAATATCTACATGCCAATAAATAGTTCTGATAAAGCATTTCATCTGTACAGATATAAAAGTATACTCCTTTAGCTAAAGTTGCAAATATAAAAATTTGCCAAAATTATTGAAAGCTCTCCCAAATAAAATCAGCAGTGTTCCTTCTCTTGTTGAGAACTGGGAGCCAACAGCTTTCAGACATGATTAACTACTTTGCGAGTTAGACTATACAGACAAGCATACTAAGCATATGTATGTCATTGGTATACAGAGTGTTCTATTGTGGTTAAGTAAAATTAACAACGATGTTTATCTAGCAAATTGAAAATTGAGCTAAATGATAGGTGTAAATAATTTGACTTTAATTGCAATTTTTTAGATTTTAATACTTTATATATAATTGATTGTATAATTATAGCACCCATTCTTTTATTCATTCATTCGATATTCATTGATTTCTTACCATGTGCTGTGCTAGGCATTGAGAATACAAGTGATGGAACAGATAAGACCCCAACCTTTGCATTCAGGGTAAAGTCATATAATAAATAAACACACAATTAAGTAGTAAAAGTAGTGACTTTTAAACAGGAACTCAAAGGATGAGAAGAGTCAGCCATGTGATGAATTAAGTCAAAAGCCTTCCAGGTAACCAAAGGGGACAGAGGCTGGTGTGACTAGAATTAGGTAAGGCAGGGATGTGCTGTAAAGAGGGTAGTTGGGGCAGGGCCAGAGGGAATTTTTGTTAAGATGTGGGGAAAAGTTTGTGTTTTATTCTCATACAATAGGAAGCCACTGAACAGTTTTCAGTCAAGAGAGTAACACGAGATAATCTCTCATTCACAGTGGTGGTCTGGCAGCTATGGAGAAAATGGATTTGAGGGGTACTTCAATCGAAGAAGAAAGGATACAGATTAAGTGAATATTTCAGTAATCCAGGTGGGAAATGTTGAATAAAAGTATATTTTATAGGTAGGACCATCTATACTTGTTCAAGATGACCCTCAGATTTCTGACTTTAGTAACTGGATAGAAAATGATCACACCATCTCCTAAGGAAGGAACTACTAGGTGCAGGTCAGGTGGGTGGGGGTGGGAGTGGCAGTGGGAATGAGCAAGTATGAAGAATTCCATTTTGGATGAGTTATCCAACTGTAGATGATAGCAGGCAGTTGGCTATTAAATTTAGAAATTATGAGTTCATAGATTAATTCAAAATTATGTGAATAGAAAATATCAGCTGGGATGAAAATATAACAAACAGAAAAGAGGTACCAGAAAGGAGTCCTAATAAATGCCAACATTTTTAAGCTAAGAAAAGGGTAAGGAAGCAGTGAATTAAATCAAGCAGAAGAGACCAGAAAAAAACTAAAATGGTAGGAGTTGTGAAGAAGTAGGATTCAGGAAGGAGAATGTTCAATGAATTAATATTAAACATTCTAGAAATTCTAATGTAGCAGATTCACTCTGTACTGACTAGGCCAAATGAAAATACTAAGTTTTTTCTCTCCACTTATCCATTATTTATAATCGCTATTGGTGTTAATGGCTTCCTTATTTAGCCCTGGCTGGCGTAGCTCAGTGGATAGAGCGGGGGTTGCGAACCAAAGCATCGCAGGTTCAATTCCCAGTCAGGGCACATGCCTGGGTTGCAGGCCACGGCCCCCAGCAACCGCACATTGATGTTTCTCCCTCTCTCTCTTTCTTCCTCCCTTCCCTCTCTAAAAAATAAATAAAATCTTTTTTAAAAAATGGCTTTCCCTATTTAAAGTTTAATAAATTCCTGTGCTGCTATCACTTACTCACATTCAGCCATATTCAGAGATTCTGAAGCTTCTCCGAAATTCAAGTTCTCTTATCTGCTCATGTGCTCCACCCAGCCAATTTGCTCCTTGTTTCAAACATGACCCCAAGTTTCCAGAGCTAGGGGCTCTACTGATAGGGGAACTCAATAGTTAAAGATTTTAGCCTTAGTTGATAAGCTCAAGTGATGAGTGCACGTGGAAAGCTGTTTTTCCAGGAACTGGAATGCATGACTTACAGGGACTTCAGCAGGCCCACAGGCAAGTCAACCTTTGTGCCCCAGGGGGCCTGCAAGCAAAAGGGATGGTATCTGGGTTGCTGATCAACAGATAAAGAAGTACTAGGAAAATTGCCTCCTACAGCAACTCTTATCCTATTAACCTTTTTTCCAAACTCCTTTACTTACCCTTTCTACTCCTTATAAAAAGGTCAGCTCAAGATGAGATGTTAAGGCAGTTTCTGAGAGTACGTAACCCACCATCTTCTCATATTGCCAGCATCTGAAGGAAGTGTCTCTAAAGATTCCATCGCTGACTCTACTTACCGGTTCTGGTAGTGAGTGGCAGCACAAACACTGACTTCTCCAGTTTCACTATGGCAGGGGATTGCTTGGGGACGAGGATGGTGTGGCTGCTTTTGTGGGTTGAAGAGGCTTGGGGAGGTGAGGAGCAGATTCAGGTTGGTGGCACAAAAGGTGAACCAGGGGCACACAATTCAAATGGCCCTTACATTCCAGGTCTCTTAAGACAGAGGAATGAGGGGTAAAAGATGTGAGACAGACAAGAGGCTGGCTCAATTCCCTCCAGCTATTTAAAGTTGGTTTTCTCTTTTGGGGCCAATTTAATCTAAGTATTAGTAAGAGAGCATACTATACAGTGAGCAAAAATCAGGTTAACAGCACCCCCTTTCCCCCCAGACAAACAGCAAATACAAATGTGTTAGGGACTATTTCAGCCTGGAAGTTGTTTTGTCCCCATTGTGAACTGGAGAAGTCTACACAACTCTACTCAGCACAGAGCAGAAAATACAAAGAAGGCATTTTCACAGATTAGAGGAATGGAAAACCCGCAGCCTTTGCAAAGATACGTGAAGCATCACATGGGTGAGGAGGGGTCTATATAGAAAAGAGCTGATACATGTTTATGTCTGAATTTTGAACAATTGGCTTCTGACTGAGAATTCACGTCTGTAACACATCAAAACAGTGATTACTTTTCCATGGATTAGGCTGGGAAATGGAAGAAACTAAGAGATGACTCAGAACTGGAGTGACCTTGGAAGTAGTTGACCTGAGTAGGAGCCAGCACAGTCAAATTGCCTTGACCACACCCTGCCCAGGGTTATATCACTACCCCAGTGAGGAGCGACAGCCAGTGAACTTCAAAAACAGTGGGAAAGGGTTATAAAACGGTAAGCCACTTATTGTTCTAACAGTAAGTTATAAAACAGTGAGGGAACCTAGAGAATGGTGGCAGAGGAAGGAGAAGCCAAAAGGGGCAGTTGATGATGCCAATGACAAACTTCAGAACCGGCTTTGTAATTTTGCTTCTTACAACCAGACTTACACGCTTGTGTGCCTACCGTCTTTGTTCTAGTTCCAAAGAGATACGTAGGTATTTTCAGATTTTGGGGTAACACTCCCCACTTCTTTCCTTCTCCCTCATATATTTTATAATTTATCCCTTAACTCTCCCAAGATCAAGGAGACCTACAGAAATGATGTGATTGAATATTCAACCCAGGGAAAAATATAGCTAGCACTATAGTTAGAAGTTTATCATTAGGCAGCCATGTTAATTATGTAACTTGATACAGTGACCTGGCTGAAGCATCTTCCATCCAAGTTTCTGTGATCACCATTAGGCTGGCAGTGAACAGGGAACCCACGCCCCAGCCGGTGGGGGCATCCTGTTTGAGGGTTTTATGATTGGGCTTTTGGCCGACCTCACCAGATAAGACCCTAGAGGTATTTAGCTACCCATAGGATTCTTTCTCAATGTTGTTCCCAGAAATAAGAATCAAAACCCCATAGGCAAGAGTGAGGAGAACTTGGAATCCAAGGTTAAAAGGTGACAACCTGAGTGAATGACCCAAAGCACCAGTCCTCTCATTATGTCCCTAGTTGCACACAAAGTGAGGGGCTGCAATGTCTACATGGAAACAAGATGCGTGCAGGACTGAAAAAAATGGTTTGTTGGCATAAGATCCTGTAGTAGACAAAAGAAAGCTTTTCTTGAATAAAAAGTGGAGAATGACATCAGCTATTTGGATTATCTTACTATATTGCTTCAAGTTGAGTTTTTTTCCCCCCTGAACTCTTTTCCAAAGCCTTTTGAATTAATTTGTATAATATTAACAAACATTCTAACAATAAGACAGTTTAGTAAAAGCAATTCAAGTGGGCTGTTAGGACACACAAACAAAAAACACGTGGACCTTTTCGTTAGCTACATGATTTTGTTGACATCTCCTTTGGTTTTAGGAGACTGTTAGTAATTGTTAACTAACAGAAGACCGTTCAGTGAAGTCTACACTGAACAAGGGGAAAAATGGGGGAAAATGTCTTATGAAGTAAAGTGGAGCTGATCGTTTAGATTTCAAAGCAGGTTTCCAGGTTAATTGTGTGTCTATACTATTTATGCATTGATCATCAACAAGTTCTATACTTTGTTTTGTGATATGTATGTGTTTGCATGTCTCTCTCCCTCCCCTGAGTTGAATTCCTGTGTTCCTTTTATATTTGCCAAAAGTATAAAAAGGCAAAAGCCCCAAAAGTATGACGTATATTTTTTCTCTAATAGTTAAAAAATGTTTGTAGGTGGAGGATTTGTCTTTATCTTGAATGAATCATATCTTTAGGATTAATTGGTTCAAGGTGAAAATGATTCTCATTTTTGTATGTTGAACCTACTGTTTATTCCACAAGCTCTGAGTTGGTTTCCAGCTTAATCACTGGCTCATTCAGCCTATTTTACACCTACAGGATGTGAGGAAGTGGTGTGTCTTGGGCCATGAGTATCCCTAAGGCATCACCCCACCTAACCCTAGGGCATAGACTGAGTTTTCTCACACACTGGGAAGGGATTGGCCCTTGTATTTCTGACATTCCCTCTAGAAGCTGAAACAGTAAACCACTGTAAGGATGGGTGTAATGTCTTCCTTTTCTACATAGTCTGCTGCTAAATATTCTATCCTCCTGCCTGTAAGTCAGTCTATTTATTCACTCTTTCAATAATGAGTATATTTCTAAACTTTCATATGTAGTGGAAAGAATGTTGGAATAATGTGCACATGTACAATGAAAAGCTTACAGTCCATGAAACAGGTGAAAACCTGAACTAAAGAGAGTCTACAAAGTAGTTGTTATGAGTGTCCATCCTCCAGTTCTCCCACATTCATATGTTTAAGGCCTAACCCCCAGTACCTCAGTGATTATAACAGTGATTGAAATATAACATAATATACTAATTTGGTGGTAATTATAGAACAGGCTGTACTAACAAACTCATAGAAGATTTATGTATTAAAAGTTTTCTTATAGGTATTTTATAGGCATCAGCAGCTGCAGCTCCTGCTTAAACAAGGAATAACCATGACCACAGGAAATTGGGCAAGCATCAGCAACTCATATCAGAAGCAGCAGAAGCGCTGCTGGCATATCCTATTCCCACATATCAGACGTGAAACTGCAGATGGAGCAATGACACTACATGATGATGGACGCTGGAGAGAGCACTGAAACCGCCCAAGAGCAGAGCTGAGCAACTGCATGTCGCCAGAAGTTCCTTAGTTCCCCTCTTCCTATGGTTCCCCTATGTAAATTACCCAAGATGCCTGAGATGTTGAGCTGGGCTTTGAGATGAGAGTACCTCATCTTCCATTTTGCCAGCACCTGAATAACACCACTTTCCTCGACATCAGTGCCTGTCTCTTGACAGTTGGCTTGCAAAGCTGTGGACAGCCAGACCTGCCTTCAGTTAAAATATTACTGTATTTGGAAATAGAGTCTTTAAAGAGGTAATTAAGTTCATATGAGTGGGCACTTATGTAATCTGTCTGGTGTCATTCTAAGAAGGGGAAATTTGAGTGCCCAGAGAGATCTGCTCATGAAGACACAGCTACGTGACAGCCACTTGTAAGCTAATGAGAGAGACCTCAGAGAAAGCCAAATTTACCAACACTTTGATCTTGGACCTCCAGCTTCCAGAATTGTAAGAAGGTTAATTACTGTTCTTTAAGCTGCCCAGATTGTGGGATTTGTTATGGCAGCCCTAGCAAACTAATATAGTGGTGTAGGAGGAAATCTCAATTTTGAGCTGCTAAAAGCTGAGTAGACCTGAAGCACTCAGTATAACCTCAGGGAAACTGTTCAAGTGTCTCACCACTAGCTTCCTCATTTGTAAACTGAGGATAACAATAACTACCTATCAAGCTTATCTTGAGGATCAAATGAATGTATGTAAAGTGTTTGGCAGAAAGTAAGCATTCAAGAAATATTTTAGGGAAGTTGCTGCTTACTGGAGGAAAGATAAGGGGTTTTCAGTAAATTAGACTTGGGTTTGAAGCCAAGCTCCGTCACTTAGCTAGCCAACTTTGGGCACCTTACTTAAAAAGCTCTCATCCATAGATCCTGTACATAAAATATTTGGAACATATTATAATGTACAATATATAATACAATATTATAATATATCGCAATAGTTAGTGTACCTGTCAATACATGTTAATTCTCCTTGGACATTCTCTTGGAGATTCTTGCAGGTCCAATTCTGATGATCAGAGTCACAAAAGACAGTGTGTTTGGCAGTGAGTGATGGAGGGTGGGGAGTCTAGCTGGAAAGATAAGACTGTGATTACATTATTTATATTGTGATCCTTTACCCTTACTTACCACATGATAAGTAAAGAAGGAACCTTTCTAAAGAAGGAATATTCAGAGTAGGGAGTCAAAGAAGGCTTTACTACTAGGTTTTTGCAATGTCCATTAATACCTTATCATAAAAGTGGTCATGTGAAAATCTTGTTACCAAATTCATAATTTCTAGAAGGAAAAATGAATGAAAGTAAGACTGAAATAAGTAAAAAATAAATCTACTTCTGTAAATTACATGTACTCTTTCCAAAAAGTATAAAAATTACCATTAATTTTTCCACTGAGAAGTAATCATCATTAATTCGATACAACTTTCCTGGTATATGCCAATTAATGGTGACATGGTATACATGTATGTATTTCTATTTAAAATTATACAAATATTTTTATGCACAGTATTTGGCAATTACTTTTTTCCCCACCTACTACTAGATCATAACCTATTTCCATGTTACTATATAGTGCACTCAATATTTTAAGTGACTGAATGGTATTTTTATTGTGGAATGTAACAGAATCTTAAGACAAATCACCCCCCACCTTTTTTTTTTTTTTTGGCCATTTATGTCTTACAGATCTTCTTTTTAAACATCAAGATGTCACTTCTTTGGATGCCCATATGAATGAGGACTCAGAAATGCACAGAGTAAGTTAAAATACCCTAAATGTGCAAATGTAAGTTTGTGGGAGTGGGAGAAGACATGTCTACTATGACTCTGGGTATTGTAGGAGAAAACAATGAAAGGGAAATATTGTGAGAAATGTATTTCTACCTTAAATTTATTAGGACAAATCATTCTTTCAGGGCCCAATGAAGCATCGCTTCCCTCCGCAAAGGTCTATATCTCATTTGAAATCGTTGTGTTCTTTTGGCATCGAGTAAAGACTACAGTCCTGAACTGTGGTTCAGTGGAAGTGGGGCAGCATTTTAAGAGCATTCAGCCTTAGCAACTGGAAAGAGAGAGATGACTACATATTTATGATCCTTCATTGATGACTGTAAGAAAAATGATTACAGTTCTAAATAAGCATTTTATTTCTCATTAAAATTATAGATATCTTTTTAAAGATAATTTATATTCTGAGGTATTGTCATGATCTATTCATTAGTGATAAGACATCTTTCCCCCCACCACCCTCTCTCACACACCATTTCTTATGCTCATAAAACAAAAGTATCTTTCATGGAATCAAATACCCAGCTAGGAAAATGTGTCATGCTTACCAGTTCAGCTCAGAAGCATGTAAAAGGTGAAGTCTGTTTAGCTTCTCAGAACTCCCAGATCTGTGAGTCACTATTTTGTGTAAAAAGTATTTATTTAGAGTGAGAATTATTTCTTGACAGGTCATGTTGTTAGACAAAGTCCCCTATTATCAAAGAGATGGCCCTTCTCTCTTTCTTTGCTGGAAGAATGTCTCATGGTGACATTTAATCTAGTCCAGAATAATTTCCATGCTTCTCAGGGACTGACTATACTGTTTGCCAGTGGTGTGACTGTGTTCACACCACTATACATTTTAAAGAAATGAGCTTCTGTTTATTTTCTTGGTTAGTCAATGTTGGTAAATCTTGTCAGTTTGGTTTCATAAAGAGAGGCCCTAAGAAGCAATTTTATTGAGAGAAGTTGCTTAATATAATGATTTGTGAAGAAAAATGTCTAGGTTAAAATATTTTTTAAAAATTAAGTGACTAGATAGTATGCCATTCACCAGGAAAGTGTAAGTACAGACTATCCTAATAACACCTTTGAATCCACTGAGACCACTAAAACCCTCAGTCTGAGAACTTAATAGATTTTCTGACTATAAGAAATATGTTTTTAAAAAGTGTATTTATTATAAGAACACCCTGTGCCCACTTATGTTTTCCCACCCACATTCCCCTCTAATAAGCAATCATGTTTTAGCCAATGTCAGACCTCAAGAGGTATTTGCATTGACAATCTACTTGACTTTAAAGTAAGAACAGGGATTTTTAGGATCCACAAAACTGAAGTCACTCTCACTCTTGCTCCAAGGTTTCATGTTTTTATTGTCACTATTAAGTAGCATAAAACTGAGAGAATTTTATTCTTTTAAGCACCATTTTTATTCCATTTCTTCCCCATTCCTCTTAATATTAATGATAGGTTTCATTTTCATATGGCTTGAGTTGTTCTGTAGATGTGTTTCCTAGTTGCCTCTCATTGTGTAGCGTGACAACAGCAAATCTCTAAAGAAACGATTTCGTCTTTGTGGTGCTCCCAGATGACAGGTCGATAATAAAATTATCATAGGCATCTGCAGCCCTGTTAACAATACATTTCATGGGCTTGTTTGGGCAATCTAGACCTGGATTTGTGTAATTAGCTACGGTGACTAGTTGACAAGTAACAGGCAGACAAGGGAGAGTGAATAGTTTTGTGTCCACATGCTTGCACAATGAAGTGGCTGGAGGGTGGAGTGTGCATTTTGGTCAAGAGGATGTTTTAGTAATATTTTCTTTTCCATGTTGATCACAATTGAGCTATCCCAGGAATCTAAATATATTCAAGTTCTCAGGTATCATTGCCTTGCAAAGACTGATATGTTGTGTGAATATCTAATAAATAGTACATGGGTCTTCCTCCCTATGAAAGAAAAAAAAAAAGCCAGATTTATGCCCAAAGAAGCCCTACAAGGGATGATTTATATGTCCTTAATATCAGGAACAAAGAATTCTAGCTCTGGCTGGTATGGCTCAGTGGATGGAGTGCTAGCCTGGGAACTCAACGAATTCATTTGTTTAAGTAGAAATAATTTTGTATTTTGAAGAATTATTTTTTTTAATGTTTAATTTTCCAAGCACATTGCCAAAACATTCCAGGAGTAGATTACTGAGATATCACTACTTATCACTGTGTCTTCCTAATTTTTCTAGATGAAAACAAAATTAATACATAGAAACATATGGTGGTGCTTTAGTGTTTAAAGACAATTACTACAGTTTAAAAGGCTTCAATCTGAGCCACAGCACTAGGAATACCTCTGCCTCAGCTCTGAAAATTTGCAAGCTAAGTCCCATAGAATGTCCTATAGGAGTTGACCCATACCCTTTAACCAGTGATCATTTCCTCCAGGTCCACACTGATTTTCAGATAACAATGTGATGTGCATAGAACAGTTTGAAAATTCCTTAGGTGTATAACTGAAGGCAAAACACACTCATTTTAGATGACACACAGGAAAGCATTGCCAATCCTGACATCATATGCTTTTGTTGAAAAGAAAAAGGAGACACTAACAGACTGCTTTGCAAAAATATAAAGATAATTGCCTACTTCTACCTACAACACCAGCATTGACTTGTCCCAGTCTCTCCATCACTCACTATTCCTCATGCCTGTGTCCTTCTTGTAGTCTCCGGAAAGCTCAAGCTCATTTCTGACTAAGACCTTTGGACATGCTCTACCTGATACACTCTTCCCTTCTTTGGTTATCACCAAGCTTCAGCTTACATTCAATTTCTTTCCTGGTCTTCCAAACCAGAGTATATTCCCCTGTTACACACTTTAATAGTATTTTATTCTTCCTCCATTCTTTATGACCTTTTTTGTAATTTAAATGTATATTTATGCAATTCTTTGTTTAACGTTATCTCTGACACTAGGCTATGAGCCCCATGAGGCTAAGGAAAATATGTATCTTGATTTCCACTGTATCTCCAACACACAATTCAGTGATGGCACATTGAAGGGAATCAATACATGTTTGCTGAATAAATGACTGAAAAAATATTCATATTGGAATTCTATTAGAGAAGGTCCCAGAGAGTATTTTCCTAAGTTAAGGATATTCACGGGTCCTTAGCTTCTGTGTTTCCTCTGTGTCCCAGAAAAACCAACTTCACTTTTATCCTGTACATCTGTCCTAAGAGTCAGGACTCATATATGAAAAGGGTATCCAACATAGAGATACAATTGTTTCCATCATTAACTTGATACAAACAAGGATATGCCCATCTTCATCTAAGTTCCAATGGAGATCTTGAGGTATTTAACCAAGATCATCAATGAGGGGTAGGGGGGAGGAAAAGCGACATATAGATTCTAACATTGTCATTTTTAAAAAGTCCTTCAGCTCTAACAAATGGTTACATTTAAATGAACTTGTTTATTTTATGTTTACCATCCATAACATGGTGATTTAATATTGCACAGAGAAAAAAACTTCTGCTTCAACTTTTTTTGTGTGTGGACCCAGTCTAGAAGCTCCTAACAGAACCATTGCAGTCCTTGCCCAAATATGGCAACACAGCACTTTAGGTTGAGAAAATTGGCTTCAATTTATAGTTTGAAAGCCAGACTGAATATAACAAGACCCCAATGAGTCAACACGTGTGATTGTTCCAAACGTCAGGATAAAGGTCAACCGTTCCTACCTTGCCATGTTCAATAAGATTTCAAAGCATGAGTAATTCTAGACTCACCATTAAATAACAACAATAAAAAATCTAAAATGACAGTGAAAAACTCCAGTTAAAGATGTAAACTATACATTCAGGTTGCTTAAGACACTCATTGTGGTATCATTTATGTTCACTGAGATTTTCCGAATAGCAAAGTCCCCACATTATTAAGATATAAAATCGGACAAGTCAGAAATTTAAGACAAAGTATTGACTGTTCAAAGTAGGATGTAGAGTCACAGAAACTTGTCAACACACTTAAAATTAGAATTTAATGGCATAAATTACCATTTATTTTTAAACCTTTTTCTTGAATGCTGGGCCAATGTTTATAGAACCTGGGCTGAGCTGAGTGGCAGCCAGAACAGTGTGGCATGTGGCAGTCTGAGATGGTGTTTCCAGGAGATCTCCACTCCGGCCCTTCTCTCCCAGCCAAAAGTGTCTTTCATACCTGCACAGGCTCTGGAATTTTACCATTTAGACATTGATATTTTTTAATGACACAGGGCGAGAGTCTCCTGCCTTCTCTGAAAATTCAGATATGGCTGGGAAAGGCAGTAAACACGTCAGCTTGTTATCAATCACTGCCAACTTACCTGGAAATAGAAGACCAGAGGGCCCATTATCAATAATTCATTCTTACATACTCAGATTAAATTTTCTATTCATTTAAAATAAATAGAACTTGTTTTAGCCTACTTAATATTGATCACTGTTGGAAATGCAAAAAGCACATACGACTTACAGTTTGTCAATCACTTTCACACACGGTCTCTTGAGATGCAGTACAGGAATATTCTGAGTAATAGAAAGGAGGAGGGAATGCCTGGAACAGCAGGCAGATGGGAAGAACAGCTTGAGGATCCTGTGGGATAGTGGAGTGGGGATGAGAAGAGGAGGAAGGGAATGGGATACAGAGGCCTAGCAATGGCCTCTTGTGTACAATACAATTTTTCCTAAGAATGGCTCTAATGTTGAGTTTGCATATGCTTATTGCTTTGAGAGAAACAGAATTAACATGATTTTGAAGGGCAAAGGTGAGTATCTACATGTAGGTCTGACTTTCTCTGTGATGCCACAGTAACCAATGGAAAGTTGAAAAGTAAAGAATTAAACGGTCTATCCAATATTTCTAAAGTAAAATAAAATAAAACCTTTTGCTGCTTTTTTATGCCTGAATTGATCAAAGCTGTAGCTCATTCTTACATCCAATATATTCAGCTTTAATCAGAAAGCACTAGTAGCTATCTAACTAGTTTTCAAGAATTTGTATAACTTAACAGAATATACAAAAGTTCCACTAAGGTGTGTATTAAAGATTGGCCAGCTTAATAATCTTTCAGTTGGCGTATGCTTCCTCTAGCAGCAACTGGTGGCATTTTCAGTCCGAATTATTCTTGCAGAAAATAAAATTTAATATATGTATATTTTGATCAAGTATTAATTTCCCAAATCGAAGCTGACAACTTAACCCTCTCAGATTTCAGCTTATAAACTTTTATGCAATATATCTAAAGAAGCTTTATGCAATGATGTCATGTATATGTCTGGTTGAATAATGCATGGTTTGATGTACTGTGTGTTTTGATATATATGTCACACCATGTCTGGACATCTCATTATACAAGTAGCTTTAAAGAAATTCACATCATGAAGCAGGCTGAAACAGGCTTCTTTAGTAAATACAAGAAAATTCCACTCATGGCAAGATAATTGAATTATTAATGAGATAAACTAAAGCTTGTGCTATAGAACTGAAAGTTATCAAGATTTAAATAGTTAAAATTTCCATTACTATGTAACTTCAGTGTGGTTAAAACTTTTAAACCTATTGGCAATGCAGTCATTCACTTTACCTATTTCAATGGCATGTATGATTTGCAGCCTTTTCATTAAACCTTTTTGTTTAAAAAAAAACTTTAAGTGCAGAGAGTTGAGTTAATCATGATAGTTTATTGTCATCATTTGTCTGGCAAATTTCTTCCCTTATTTTATTGATGTTATTTTTCTTTTTTCCCCAATCCCTACTCCATCTTCACTTTAGTGTGTTTCGTTTATGAACCAGGATTCATATATATCTTTGAAAAGAATGTTTTTTTAAATTATTGAATAAGTTTTAAATTATATAAATGGTATTACATCACAGAACGAGCTTGGTTTCTTACCGGTGGCATCTGATACTGTGTTTTTGAGACCTATCCTTGTTGATACACGTAGCTGTAGTTCATGACTTCTGATGTTGCATAGCACAGAAAAATAGTGATAGTACCCATCGGCCACCTTTACCTAGCCTTGGGCATGTGGATTGCCTCCAATTCCCAGGTCTTCAGTTTGGATAACTGAGAGATAGTAGTGCCATTCTTGACACAGAAAGTCCAAAATCAGGAGTAGGTTTAATGGAGAAGGCAGTGTTTTAGTGTTGAATATGAGTAGCCAATGGAATATTTCAGTGGATATGTGAAAGAACCATTTGGTTCTATCAGCAAGCCTTCAGGTCCTAAGAGCCTGGATCTCAAGAGGCTGGGTTAGGTTAGGGATCCTGGCTTTAGAGTCATGAGTATAAAAGGCAAAACAGTTGAGATTATCTTGGGAGTGTGCATATTATGAAAAGCCTTGAGGGCTTTTGCTAGAACTCAAGGTCACACCAACATGTAAGGGTGGGTATAGACAGGGACTTGCATGGCAAATGAGTTGTAGTGGTCCCAAATAGAAATGATCCACTAGATCGGGGTTAGCAGACCACTCCCTTTGAACCAAATATGGCCAGCTGCCTGTTTTGTAAAACAGATTTTACTGGGACTCGGTCACAGGCACCTATTTTCATATCACCTGTGACTACTTCTGTGCTGCAGCGGCAGAGTTGTGTAATGTCAGCACAGACAGTATGATCATCAAAGCAGAAAATGTTTACTATCTGCCTTTTTACAGAGAATCCTTGTTGGCTCCTGAACTAGACAGTGAAAGTCAGGGAAAAGGTGAATGACTCCAGGGTTCTTAACGTCTTTCCTTTGTACTACAAACAGGTTACACAATTATGACAGTATCTGGATGCTCAATAAGCATAAATTTTGTAATTCTGTAAATATGGCTTGTGTTCCTTCATTTCTTTTGAATGCATCAGTTTCTTAATGTCAATCCCCTGGACTCAGATTTGCTCTTTTTAGGACATGACTTTGCTTCTGTTTGCTTATTCTTTCCTGTGTTGTATGATTAAGGTTGAAGTTTCCACATTTTATATATTTGAATTCCTCTGAGCATGATTACTTACCCATGAGTGTATGCCTTGGTAAGAACAAAAGTTCTTTTCTATGATGTGTTTTAAAAATACATCTTAAAAGTGACTAAAGCCTTAGTAGAAGTGTTGGAAAGTAGGCATCTATCAACTCTTAGATAAGCAGGAGCTGTTTTCTCCCTCGAGTTTGAGATTCTGTCCTCATGTAGTTTACTTCTCCCTATTTTCTTCAGGAGGAAAGAATTCACATGGTAGCACTCAGCTCTATGAGACTTCCTTTGAAGCTAGTCTACATCAGAAAAAGAGGATTCACAATTTTGTTTCTATTAGAGTTTTTATTCCTCCTCTTTCAATATGGGCCTTCATTTTTTTAATGATATTTTTAGTAGGCTACCATTATTGAGATAAAGTATCATCAACCTTTGTCAATATTAAATTTTAAAAAAACCATTTTGCTTAGCCATTTTGTTTCCTGAACAAATTTATGAATTTTTTGTGTTTAATGGATTAAAAAGAATATTTGATACACAGGTGTTAGTGTAACCAGATCCTGAATTGAATTTTCAAGATTCGTAAAAATAGATGTTAAAATAGGATATACAAATATCCTATAATACGGTACTTCTGAAACATGGCTGCACATTGGAATTACTTAAGAGCTCTAAATTTAAAATAATAATAGTAATAATAATAATAATACTGATACCTGAATCCCATCTTGAAGTATTTTGATTTAATTAGTCTGGATTATTGGATTTTGTAAAAAATCTTCCCTGGGTAATTTAAACATGATACTAAAATTGAAAGCTGAGACTTTCAGCCAAGATGGAGGCATAGGTAAACACACTGTGCCTCCTCACACAACCAAAAGAAGGACAAAAACAAATTAAAAAAAAAGAACTGACAGAAAAATCAAACTGTATGGAAGTCCAACAACCAAGGAGTTAAAGAAGAAATACTCACCCAGACCAGTAGGAGGGGCAGAGATGGGCAGCCAGGACCAAAGTACTCTTGGCAAAGCAGCAGCTGGCAGACTGGGTAGTCCCACATTCTTGTGCAGATAAACCAGGAGGAACAACTGGGGAGCAAGACAGACGGTGCAACCCAGGCTTCCAGTGCAGGGAAATAGAGTCTCAAAGCCTCTGATTGAAAACACCTGTGGGGGTTGAGGCAGTGGGAGAAACTCCCAGCCTCATAGGAGAGTTCATTGGAGAGACCCACAGGGTCCTGGAGCATATACAACCCCACCCACCCAGGAATCAGCACCAGAAGGGCCCAATTTGATCATGGGTAGCAGGGGAAGTGACTGAAAGCTGGCAAAGAGCTGAACAAGCGGCACTGTTCCCTCTCAGACCCCTCCCCTGCATACAGTATCACAATGCAGCCATATGGCTTGCCCTACCCTGGAGAATACCTAAGGCTCTGCCCCTCACTACGTAACAGGTGCTGAGACAAAAAAAAAATGACCCAAATGAAAGAACAGATCAAAGCTCAAAAGAAAAAATACAATTAAGCGATAAAGAAATAGCCAACCTATCAGATGCACAGTTCAAAACACTGGTAATTAGGATGCTCACAGAACTGGTTGAATATCATCACAAATTAGAGGAATAAATGAAGGCTATGAAAAGTGAAATAAAGGAAAATGTACAGGAAACCAATAGAGACTCGAAGGAAACTAGGACTCAAATCAATGGTGTGGACCAGAAGGAAGAAAGAAACATTCAACCAGAACAGAAGACACAAGAATTCAAAAAAATGAGGAGAGGCTTAGGAGCCTCCAAGACAACTTTAAACATTCCAACATTCAAATCATAGGTGTGCCAGAAGGGGAAGAGGAAGAGCAAGAAATCAAAAACTTATTTGAACAAATAATAAAGGAGAACTTCCCTAATCTGGCAAAGGAAATAGACTTCCAGGAAGTTCAAGAAGCTCAGAGAGTCCCAAAGAAGTTGGACCCAAGGAAGCACACACCAAGGCACATCATAATTACATTACCCAAGATTAAAAATAATGAGAGAATCTTAAAAGCATCGAGAGAAAGGAATTATCTACAAAGGAGTTCCCATGAGACTATCAGCTGATTTCTCAAAAGAAAGCTTACAGTCAAGAAGGGGCTGGAAAAAAGTATTCAAAGTTATGAAAGGCAAGGACCTACACCCAAGATTACTCTATCCAGCAAAGCTATCATTTAGAATGGAAGAGCTAATAAACTGCTTCCCAGATAAGGTCAAGGTAAAAGGACTTCATCATCGCCAAGCCCTTATTGTATGAAATGTTAAAGGGACTTATCTAAAAAAAAAGAAAAAATATGAACAGTAAAATGACAACAAACTTAGTTATTAACCATACCTAAAACAAAAAAACACAAACAACTAGAACAGGAACAGAATCACAGAAATGGAGATCACATGGAGGGTTATCAGTGGGGGAGTGGGTTGAGAAAGGGGGAAAAGGTACAGAGAATAAGTAGCATAAATGGGAAGTAGGAAATAGACAGGGGGAGGTTAAGAATAGTATAGGAAATGTAGAAGCCAAAGAACTTATATGTACGACACATGGACATGAAGTGGGGGAATGCAGGTAGGAGGGGGTATGCAGGACAGAGGGGAATAAGGGGGGGATGGGACAATTGTAATAGCATAATCAATAAAATATATTTTAAAAATCTTCAAAAAAATAAAATTGAGAGCTGTTGCTATAAATATATATTTAATGAACTGAATGTGGAGTAATGGGAGAAAAGTTTAGAGACTGTAATAGAAACATCAGTCTAAGAATTTGTTCTTTGGGAAACCCTGGAAAGAAGTAGATGGAATTTTATTGCATCAGAGGAAGGGAAATTACCAGGACTGGTTATAACACATGGAATATGTGGAGTCTGTGATTTCAGGAAAGCAGCTACCTGGCATCAAAATCTTGTGAAGAAATTAAGAAAATAAGTAGGAAAAAGAGCAGAATGTTTAAGTTTTGCAACCCTTAAGAACCAGAAGTGGTTGGATTGTGAGTCCCTCTCTTGATCACCTAGCTAGCGACCTCACTCCCCCCACGGTACTTGTGGAATAAGAAATCCTAAATGCAAATAAAGCAAAGTGTAAGTAAGGTGAGAGCAACATGTGGCCTGGTACCACAGTTAAATTTTAGTGAACATCAGAATTACCTGGAGGGGGTCCTTTAACCACATTGCTGAGCCTTACCCCAGAGTTTCTGGTTTTAGTAGAAGGTGTAGAACTTGAAATTTTATATTCCTAACAAATTCTCAGGAGCTCCTATTGCTGAGCACCTCTGGTCTAGCAAGTTGCTAGAAGGGACAAAGGTCTGGGCAGGAAACACAGAAAGTGCTTTTTGGAAGTAAAGGTATTAGTAAGTACTTTGCATTGGCTGCAAGTGACAATACAAGGAAAAGCTGTTGCTTCACTTTGGGTTTATGTACAGCTGTAAAGTGCTATCTTGGGTCTACTGTCATCTCAACATTGCAAGGTTGTGCCGTTACTTTTGAATCTAAAGTCCTGAGAATATAAAGTGCTAAATCATTTATATGTTTATATGGGCTTTTCTTATTCCATATTAGTAGCATAAAAAGTACTTTTTCTCTCTTGTTCTATTAGAAAAGAAGTGGGCATTTGACCCAATCATTTCATTCTTTCTAAGGGAGATTAACTATCTACCTACAGATGTCCGCTTGGTTTTAGACAATGACTACAATCTGTACTTGGTAATTTAGCTGTGACAGCGGGTTTCCTTTAGCCTAGTCATTCCGGACAAATGCCTTTATCCTAGTGAAGTTCCTTTTGCCAGCTCTGACACCTGATTGGGAGGCAGAGATATATTAACTTAGTTATATTAACTAAGGCTCTGTCCGCTGTCAGAGAAGTGTCGGCCTATGTCTGGCACCCCTGCTGTGCACAGTTCCTCCAGAAAAAAGAAGATTCCTCATTCCAAGTATTCGTGGGGCTGGAAAAGTAGGCATCCAGGAAAGCTGTGTCTCCTATGAGAAAGGATCTTGCTAGAATCTAAAGATTACCTAAAGGGAGACTTACACAATTCTGATAGGCCTGACAGATAGTGGTGAGACATAGTTCAGAGCTATACATTTTACAAAAGGTTAGACTTTTTTTAATGCTGAAATAAATGGCAACATTTAAGCCTGCCCTAAGTATGATACAACAGAAATTTAGATGGATTTAACTTTGAGCTTTATTTGTTGCCACCACTTTTGAAATATAAAATATAACATGGTACTCTAAGACAAAGAATTCATTAAAGCGTAAAGAGTTCTTCCATGCAATAGTAATCAATTGCTTCATTTAACATCTGAGAAGAAAGGACAAAAATTGTTTTAGTCTTTAAATAAGGGAGAACATGATGGATGAAAACAACCTTTTCAAAAGAAACAGACACACTTTTGAAACAGCAAAATCAGCGAACAGGAATTGAAGACAGCATTACATTTACCTTGTGAGTCTATCTCTGCTGGAACTTCACTACTAGCAGGTGGGAACAGGGTGTTATTTGACTTGGTCTGGCTATTCACCAGCTTCCTTGGGAGCACAGATTATAAGCAGTATCATTATTTTTTTTGAACCACCCCCACCTTTCATAATTCAAATTCAATGAACAAAACCCTTCCCCCTGCTCTCCAGATGTGTAACAAAATGAGTCAACACTTTGCTTGCTACAGCTACCTAATTGTGAAGTATCTGTTCCACAGTCTGACAAAAATAAACAAAGGAACCATATTAGGAAAAGAAGCTCAGAGACGAAATTAGTAGGTCATTTATATGAATCCTATGTGCCTGGAAAACAGGTGAGAGTGGGCTTTCCATCATTTGCAGCGATTCCGGGAAAAGTGTTTCCAGCCCGGGAAAAGATGATTAATTAGAGGTGTGCTTTTCACATCAAATGTACATGCTTGGCCCAGAACAATTTGTCTCAGGTGCTTCTTGAACGATGGGAAGAATTGCATGTCTGTCCCCAAAGACTGAGAACTGCAGAATCTCAAGCACAGCTTTTTGTTAAAACTCATGCTATTTTACAGTAAGATAGATGCATAGAAGTATCATGTGGTGAAAGCAAGTCCACAGGGTAATTAGTGCTGAGTGACGTCTTGTCTTTCTCTGGTGGCATTTGTCTTCTGTATGTAGGCACTGAATAACACTTGGGGCTCTAAATTGCAGATTGAAAGCAAAAATCTTGCCTTTGAGATACACTATGCTATCAAATAAAAGAACTAGGTGGTAGCGGGTTTTCAAATTTCAGTGTGCCTAAAATCCTCTGGAGCATATATTACAAGGGCAGATTGTTGGCCCTAGTCCCTAGAGGTTCTGATTCAGAGCCCAGGACTCTGTTTTCCATCGAGCATCCTCTGATTTTCTGATTCTGTTCATTCCAAGCTTTGTTTGGAGCAAAGCTAAGAGTTACCACTTTCATGTTTCATTTAGAAAAAATTCCCGTCTACTTACAAACATAGAATCTTTCATTTTATCCATTCAACGATATTCACCGAGCCCTGAAGCTCTGCCCTAGGCTGTGGGGACACAGTAGTGAACAAAATAACCAACCAATCCTGGCAGCTCAGAGTCAGTGCGCTGACAGTCTGGTGGGGAGACAGAGACATTGATCACAGCATCATACAAATGATTGTGAAATTACACCTTTGGTAAGCCGAATTGGAAGTGGGACATGGTGTTATGAGAGCATAAAAATCAATAGGAGAGGATGTTTCAGCATAATTCCTCAAGGGTAAACAAAGCTAGCTCTTAAGTTCAGAAAGATTTCATTTTGTGCCTTGCTTCTAGGAAAGCTACTTTGTCAGCAAGCCACTGTGGCCATGCTGTGTTACACAACGCTGGAAGTGGCACTGATGTTCCACATGTCCACGCTGGAGATAACATCAAGGGCCCTAAACCACAAGCTGAAGCCAGACATTTTTTCTTTGAAATGAATCATGCAATCAAAGAAAGAGCCCAGTGCTAGAATCCATGAAGCATCCAACAAAAACTCACACATCTTGGTCTAGAAGTATAATCTTCATGAAAAAAAAATTGTACACTTTTGAAAGAACTGGATTGTGAAAACTTCCAACTCTATTGCTGAACCTGTCTTGCTCAGAATGCCCAAAGTTGTTTGATATGCTGATGGGGGATGATGGCTGTTCAATTCAGCCACGGACATTCATTATGTCTGTCATGAGAGGCAAAGTGTGGAAACAGGAAGGGTAGAGATTGCAGGTGAAATGTTTTCAACCTAAGTATAGTTGCAACATTATTAAAAATCTGAGAAGTCACCATGCTAGATTATTCCATTGGAAAGTTATCACCTTGAGAAAGGACTACCAAAAGAAAAAAAAAATAGTTAAGAACCGAACGATTTTGTGAGCAAGACACTGGTAATCCAAGAACCCATTCTTCACACATTTTCTTGACACCTCTTTCGGGTCAGGCCCTTGCCTAAGTGCTGCGAATGGAGTGGATCACAGAAGAGCAGGACCATGCAGCACTGAGGGAGCTTCCAGTCTAGTGGCGCCATACATTACTTGCACCCATAATCAGTGACCAGTGCTTTACTGAACATTTACCTTGTACTAGGTGCTGCTAGGTTTTGGGGAGCTGAAGGTGAAGAAAAAAAATGCTCCGTCTAGTGCACCATGTCCTCTGATGGGTAGGAAATAATCAGCAGAAAGAGTGCAGACCTTGAACCTGGACAGAATTTGATTCAAACTCCAACTTGGCTGACCATCATGTAGCACTTCTGAGCTCCAGGTTGCTCTGTGGAGTCAGGTCAGTACTTAGCTTCAGAGCTGTCATAGGATAGTCCATATGCAGTGGTCCTGTGCACCACCTGTTCATGCTCAGGTGCCAACCCAACCCTTTCTCACAATCCCAGTGAAGCCTCCAGTCCCAACTGTATCACTTCAGCAAGGTGATTTTACTCAGAATTTGTATGGGGAATGAGAGGAGGGGCTTACCTTGTACTTCCCACTGTACTTTATTCCTATGTTTTCCAAAATCATCTTTCTCCTCTCTTGTTGCCAGCCAGATAAGTCAGTCGATCTTCTCAGCTCCTTAGTATAACTCTCAACCTCTCTCCTTTTTTTCTTTATTTTTTATTGTTCACACTATTACAGATGTCCCCATTTTCCTCCTCTTTGCCCACCTCCATCCAGCCCCCACACTCCCTCCCCTCTGGCCATCACCACACTGTTGCCTGTGTCTATGGGTTATGCAGATTTATTCAACTTGGTCTGCAGATTTATTCAAGAGGTCCTCCAAATTTTCCTATACACATTCTCCTGGTACCATATCCTAGCACCTTTAGGGAAAAAAAGGATGATACGAATATATAAACATTTATTTATATAAAAACCAGATTTTCCTGTCCCAGAATGATTAGAAAGAATTAAGCACACGAAATACCAGAGTACAGAGACTATGCTGGATAAATGGCCCAGAAACAATATCAGGACCTCTACTGTCCCTCCTTGTTCTAATATTCTATGATAACAATATGTACTTAGGAAATTAATTTGAACAGTTCAAAGCAGATTGTAAGCTTTATTATTTGTTATATAAAATAGGTTACAGAAATAATTGTTCTAGGGAAGAGAAAACTGTAGCAGGGAATTATTCAGGTGCCAACATTTACTAATTGGCTTCGAGGGGGAGCATGAAGCAGTGGTTTGGCATCTGAGGAGGGTCATGCATCAGGGGTGGTATATTTCTAAATAAAAAATAAAATTTGTATTTTTCCAGGTGTTTAGTCTGCATGGTGTTAAATAGGAAGCTATTTGGCTTTGTGAATTTGCAAATGAGATTTTTGATTTAAACAGTTATTAAAATTATTTATTTTGAAGAACCCGATTACCTTACTACCTGAAAATAAGTTTTTTAATTGATTATGACACAGCATCTACTTAACATTCAGTTTGTAAAAAATTCAGCAATATAGACTTTATACCCTCAGCACATTCAGCACCAAATCCATTTCGAAAAAGTAATTATAACTGTTCTCTGTAAAAACTATGTGATGAAGGAGAACAAATTCCTTCAATACCTTTTTGATGTAATCTGTCTGAGTGGTTCAAAATGCATGTGCTTGGTAAAGTGAATAAAAAAAAGAAAAGAAAGAAGTTGTTCAATTGAACCTTCAATCCTGTGGCTGTTTTTTAAAGGCCCCTGATTAGCAACAAATCCTGGAATCTTAGTTAATAAAAATAAGTCCTCTTTGATTCCATTTCCCCTCTGGGATAGACTTTAAAATAATAAATATGCAGAGTGTGGTTTCTCTAATTTTATGAATCAGGGTCTTTTCCAAATGTATTTCCCAAAAGGTTGGTATTTTATTCACTAGCCTCAACTCCTAACAGTCCTTCCGTTCCTTTGCAGTGGCTGGTTTCATGACATCCAGCTTGGAGAAACTAAGTGTACCCTGGAACCTGGGAGGTGTAGTCTGAGGTTGCTGTGTAAATAGACCCCAAGAGACTGTAGGTTGCTGCTGACTAACACTGTCCTTAATTGCCTTTATTCCCCATGGCTCTTTCTTTCTCTACCCAAGTGCTAGAACTCTCCAAGTGCTAGAACCTGCGTAGTTTCCGTATCTTTGTTCAAGTGTTTTATGTTATTGGGAAGGCCAGATGTAGATTATTAGACCATTGTATACTACTTTAATCCCTTAAATTAATTTTAGTTTATGTGAGGATAATTTGCAGTCTGAATGTAATTTCACATTAACGCAATAAGTAGATAACATAGTAAGATTCTTCGTTAAAGCTCAAATGTCAGGCTGTCAATTAAATTACTTATATCAATTAATATTATGTGTCAGAAACTGTCGTAAGCACTCTCCGTATATAAAGTCAGTTAATCCTCACACTAACAAAAGAGAGGGCATTAGGATGAGCTGCATTTGACAGATGAAAACAATTGAGAGGAAGAGTTAAATTAGCAAATAAGTAGTATCACTTGCCCAAGGTGGTCTGCCTACAGAGGCCACAATCTTAATCACCACAAGATGCCCCCTTTATGGTTATTGGGTAATTTGTGGGAAAATATAAATGGGGTTGTGTAATGTTAAAAAATATTTTAAAGAAATGAAAATTAATAAATCAATAAGGCTCATTTTGCTTTCTGTTTCATTGTAGTGGCATTTCCCACTGTATTAAATGTAGACTTGTTAGTGTAGACAAAAATCCTTTTGTTACAGAACAATAAGAGGGGGCCAAAGCAGGCCCCCTCTTATTGGCAGTACACTATTACCGAAAGGAACCCCCTAGGTTCATTATGTCTGCTGCCTTATAGGAAAGACGTCTCTCAATGCCAGAGATTCATGAAAAGGAAAGGAAATGTTTATTTAATGCTATACCAACTTAAAGTAGTGACTTAATGTCTTCATCAAAATCCCAAAGTCCCTTAAAACACCCACAAACACACACAGTCCTTCCTTCCCCGCTTTGCCCAGTCTGGGGTACTGTATCTCAGGAAAAGAAATAGAAGTCCGTGTCTCAGGCAGCCCCCGGTTCTTCCCAGTAATCCGTCTCAGCTGGTAGGCCTCCCTCGGTTCCTGGCACCACCAGCTGTGTCGCTGGGATCTCTGCTAAAGCTGGGTGGTGGTTCCCCCTTCTAAAGCCGTGGGGGTCCCCACTCTGGCAAAGCCGCATGGTTCTCCCTCCCCTGCCCCAGCCATGTGGTCCTCTCTATCCCAGGGCCACGGGAGTCCCCACTCAGCCAAAACCGCGTGGTTCTTCTCTTGTACAATGGCTGCGGGAGTCTCTACTCTGCCAAAGCTTTGTGGTTCTCCCTCCCAGGGCTGAGGGAGTCTCCACTCTGTTAAAGACCGAGTGGTTCTCCCCTGCACTGTCTGTGGTCCTCTCTCCAATGGCTGCCGTGTCTGGGTTTAAATCCCCATGCCAATCTTCCTCTGCAGCCCCATTTCTGACTCCTCCCACAATTGGCTACACTTGCCAGCACTCTCATATCTTTCCAGCTTTACTGAGCTACCATCGTGAGTCTACACAGGTGTGGTCCCATGTCATGGAGCCAATCTTCTCCAAGCTTCCACACAGGTGCTATAACTCAGGAGACCTGCCCCCTAGTTACATCTCTTGGTGGGGAAGTTAATTCCATTCCCCTGGCTCAGAGACTGGCCACAGCTATTTAACATATCTATGCAACCAGTTAAAGGTTATAGATATGTTAAATGACCACACCAGAGGTTAGCTGCAAAGCTGTTGCTATGCAAAACAGTTCTCAAAGGCCCTGCTCCATTTGTCCCTTCCCCCAACCCACACCTGTGGGGTGCGGGGTGAGGACATCCTAATATTTCCTGGACACCCTGAGTTCTGGGCCCCATTCCAAATCCCTATTTGGGGCCCCCCTCTTGGCTGTACCCTGTTACACTTTGACTCAACTTTAAGCCAGTAAAGTACCAAGTTTTCACAGAGAGACAAAGCAGACTACGTCCCAGATGTGGAGGCCTAGTCTGCAGTCTGCGTGCTGACTCTGAGTGTGAGCCTGAATCTTGCCATGCCTCACAATTGGTGGAAAAGTATAAACCTGTTACAAGTGAGTTTGGGGTGAGATGTTTTATTAATAGCCACTTGAATTTCTTATTCTTGGAATTTCTTTTTCATGCCAAAAGCTCAGTTCTTGAAAAAGGACCAAAACAAATGTCTGTGTGGTTTTTATGGAGGAATTTAGATAGATTACCACTGTGGGGCTAATTGAATTACACCTGTCCCAAATCCACATGCTTAGATCTTCTGGAGGTTGGTTTCGTGATTCTAATATTTCAGTATAGCATAGCTTGCACTAAAGCCAAACTTGGCTTTCAGCATGACTAAAAGGAAATAATGTCTATGTAAAACACATGATTGAACCAGCTGAATTTTCAGACATATACACCATGAAGTTATTAAGGCATTTATAGCTGGCAGTGATTGTGTGTTATAGTGATTCAATGACTTTATGTTCTCATTTCTCAGCTGTCCCTCCTGTACTTTGTTAATGGATAAAACCAAAGGATAGAGGACCCAGAGGATAATTATTGGGTTGGGTCCATTGGATTGGAAGAAACTGGGATAGTGTTTTAAATGAAAAAGGAAGAAATAAATTTAGCAAGTATAAAAAACTTAAACTAAGGTATGTTGTTACTTCTTTTAAAAAAGGTTTTATTTATTTATTTTTAGAGAGGGGAAGGGAGGGAGAAAGAGAGAAAGAGAAACATCAATGTGTGGTTGCCTTTCAAGCACCCCATACTGGGGACCTGGCCCACAACCCAGGCATGTGCCCTAAGTGGGAATGGAACCAGCAACCATTTGATTCGCAGGCCAGCACTCAATCCACTGAGCCACGCCAGCCAGGGCATTTTTTATTTTTTGACTTGGAGATTTTTACTCAGATTAAAAATTTGGAGATTGAAGATGTTACAGGGTGCAGCCAAGACGGGGGATCCCAAATAGGCATTTGAAATGGGGTCCAGATCTCAAGGTGTCCAGGAGATTTTAAGGTGTCTTCACCCCTTCCCCCACAGGTGTGAGTTGAGGGAAGGAGCACACAGGGCAGCTTTGCAGCTAATCCATGGCGTGGTCATTTAACATACCTATAGCCTTTGGCTGGTTGCTTAAATATGCTAAATAGCTATGGCCATGCTCAAGGCCAGGGGGATGGAAAGGGACCTCCCCCCCCAAGATGTGACTGGGGGGCAGGTCCCCCGAGTTACAGTGCCTGTGTGGGAGCTGGGAGAAGATTGGCTCCATGATATGGGGTGACACCTCCCCAGACCCACAATGGTGACCAGAAAAGCTGGAGAAGACAGCAGATTGAGGGCAAGTGTGCCCGAATGTAGGAGGAGTCAGAAATGGGGCTGCAGAGGAAGATTGGCGTGGGGATTTAAACCCAGACACAGCAGCCATTGAGAGAGAACCACACGGCTTTGGCAGAGTGGGGACTCCCCCTTCCCGCAGCCTTGAGAGAGAGAGAACCACGCAGCCTTGATAGAGTGGAGACTCCCGCAGCCCTGAGAGAGGGAGAACCATGCGGCCTGGACAGAGTGGGGACTCTCCCTTCCCGCAGCCCTGAGAGGGGACCACGTGCCTTTGCCAGAGTGGGGACCCCCGCAGCTTTAGAAGGGGGAACCACCACCTGGTTTTAGCAGAGATCCCGGCGACTCAGCTGAGGGTGCCGGGAACCCAGGGAGGTCTCCCAGTCGAGATGGAGTACTAACTGGGAAGAACCAGAGGACTGCCTGAACCATGGACTTCTATTTCCTTTCCTGAGATACAGTACTCTAGACTGGTCAAAGGGGGAAGGAAGGAAGGACTGTGTCTGTTTGTGGGTCTTTTAAAGGGACTTTAGGATTTTTTTTGATAAAGACATTAGGTCACTACTTTAAGTTTGTATAGCATTAAATAAACATTTCCTTTCCTTTTCACGAATCTCTGGCATTGAGAGACGTCTTTCCTTGGGCGGCGGACATGATGGACCTGGGGGCTTTTTTTTTCAATAATAGTATATCATCCCAGGCCCCCCTTGTTTGTTCTGTAACAAAGACATGAAGGAGAATAATCCCCAGCTAGAAATTCTTGACTTTCTCTAGTCTGCGGAAGTGATTTATTATAAAATTGCTTCAAATCAGACTTCTGTATCACAGCGAGTTTCCAGGACAGTACACAAGGAAGACAGAGGCTTAGGAAAAAGTTGCAGGTCAGAAGCCCAGGGAAATATGGAAACTCCAGAAGAATAAATACATCTAAGTTCAGGGGAAGCTGGGGGTGGGGTCCAAGTATAGGCAATCAGGTAGGAACTAGATTATTTGTACAGTCTGAGGAAACATAAAAAAGCAAAGAGGAAAACAGATGCAAAGCATTAATGGATAATAAAGGCCTTGACCAGGAGCCAAGAATGGTTTTCTTGGGGCTGCAAGGGGAGCAGCCAGAGAGCTTGGTGGGGGTGGAGGGTGGGAAGTTCATGAGGAGCCGAAGCAGACACTGGGCTAAGAGGCAGCCCCTGATGTGAGCTGAGCCTGACAAAGCAGTGGCACTACAAGTGTAATGCACCATATATCCACAATATAATACAACTGTATTATTGTGTTATGTAATATATACTATACATTATCCAGTATATGTAATATACTGTGGGCAAAAGTAGGTTAAATTACCAGCCATTATCACCTAAAAGATAAATCATAAGTAAGGATAAAAAGTAATAACAATAATAATAAGAAAAGGATAAATAATACAATAAATAGGTAATGCAAGAATACTGTTCCATGTAATCACAACTGTAAACCTACTTTTGTCCCCCCATATATAACATATAATGAGGATAGTACATGCATACTACCATTCATAATATATATTACTTATAATACATATAACTGTGTTATATTGTATCAAAATGTATATAAATATATATTGCAATATGCTGTAGTTTACAACAGAACACCTCCAGAAACAAAGTGTATCTGGTATGGGCTCAATTGTGTCTCCCCAAAGTTTCTATGTTGAAACCATAACCCCGAGGACTTCAGAATGTGACTGGATTTTAAGATAGAGCCCTTCAAGATGTAACTAAGTTAAATGAGGTCAGGTAAGTGGGGCCTCATCCAATATGACTGGCGTCCATGCATGAAGAGACAGCACACACGGAGACCTAGGGGTGAGCGCACGGAGAGAGCACAGCCCTCTGCAGCTCGGAGAGAGAGGCCTCAGAAATAATTCCACCTGCTGATCCCCTGATCTTGGACTTCTGGCTTCCAGAGCTGTGAGAAAATAAATTTCTGTTGTCTAAGCTACCCAGCCTTTAGCACTCCATTACTGGGGCCCTTGCAAACTGACAATATGCAAAACGATCCCATCAATTCAACTACAGTAATCCTTGTAGGTATGTCTGTTATCACCCCTAGCACTTAGTTATACCTTTAATAGGTGTTTCTAATAAAAAATATTTTATTTCTAGTCTAATGACTTTAGCAAAGACATGTAAAATATTGACATTTAACAGGATTATATTTTAGTTGTATTGTGCTTTTAGGGGTCATGTTGCCTTTGAATCTTGGAAAAGTTGATGGAAAAAAAACCACAGAAATGAACTTGATGTTCCTGTCATTTGCGTTGGTGGAATACCACCTTGCTGATATGTTATTGTTTAAAACATCTGGATAGGCTCATTTATTTTCCTTTCTGAAGAGTGTATGGATTAAAAACAAACACAGCACGGAGGGTCTAACATCCAGGCTTTGTCCCACCAGCAGGGAGCACAGTGTGAAGTGAGGGGAATGCCGTTTAACTAGGGACCATCCTCATGGCCTGGACAGCTTCCCAAGAGCAATCAAACTGGAGGAACTAAATAGTCTTGTCAGCAGCAATTAACTGAACCAAGACGTGAGAGGCAAGCAGCTGTTCCACGCCATTTAATGTTCACCCAGCACCTTTCTGCGAGCTTTATAATCATGTGAGGTGTTGAGCTCAAATCCATTTTAATAGTGGCATGGTGGCCAGGACTGAAGGGCAAGGACTGGGTCCAATTTATTTGTTTCTCTCCTCTCTACTCAGAAGCGTGAGAGAAACTTGCCTACAGCCAGTGCCTGCATGTCTGTTGAATTGAATCTAATACAAAAATGGAAAATTTCCCATTGCAGTGGGCACCTCTCACTGATCGGCAGATGCCGGTGAGTGTGTGTGTAAATGCATAAATATGGGTATTCTAGGTATAAGATTTAAAACTTCCTGTATATAATTTTTAAGCCTAAATTTTCTCCTATGCAAAACAAACATTATCATTATTATTTCGGTTAGGAAACAAACAAACAAAAAAAGAAGAAGCAAATGAGTCTGCCAGAGCTCAGAATCTGGGCATGGTTGTTCTGAGACCCTTACTACAAGAGCTCACCAGAGACCCCTTCTGTTCCAGAGAAGCTAAATGATGATGCATTTCCAACCAATTGCGTTCAAGTGATTGGAGAATTAGAGCTATACCATTGCCTTAGACTATAAATGAATGTTCTTTCACCAAAGGACACCAGAAACAGATGGTCTTCTTCCCCCTACTTTAAAGCACTTTTGTCGGGGTGATCGTTATTTTCAAAAAGAATCTATAGTCATATTTCAAAGGCAGTTTCATTCCCTGAAGGGCCAGGTGGTTAATATTTATTATGTGGTACTATTTGTCACGGGCCCATCATATGTTATGTCATTTAATTCTAACATAGTCCTTTAAGGTAGAAACCAATAGCCCTAATTTAAAGATGAGAAAACAGAGACTCAAACAGGAAGATGACAAAGCTTCCCCAAGGCCACCAAGGGGATAGGACACAGATTTCAACCTGGATCAGCAAGTCTGCTCAGCCTTCCTCCTTCTGTTTCATTCACTGCTTCTCCACTTCCCTAAGGGTGATTGGTAGACTCTAGGCATATTCTACAAAAATTAAGTTACTTTGCTGTTTGTTTTATAGCACATCATGAAAAATTGGCTAGAAAGATTTTCATCAAATTTGGACAGAACATCTGGGGTGATCTGGCTTTAACAAGTAGGCTGTGTGGCCCACGGGAACTTTGGGGAAAACTGAGAAGTACCGCACGTTCTTTCAAGGACAAATAAAAGAGACACCCAACAAAAAGGCGCGTGATGGTTATCTAGGAAAGAGATGCTGTGTTAATCTGCTAGGGATGTCATAACAAAATACCACAGACTGGCTGGCTCAAACAGCAGAACACATTTTCTCACAATCCAAGATCAAGGCGTTGACAGGTTTGGTTTCTCCCGAGATCTCTCCCCTCGGCTTGCAGATGGCCACCTTCTCTCTGTGTCCTCACATGGTCTTCCCTCTGTGTGTACACATCTGTGTCCTAATCTCCTCTCCTTAAAAGGACACTGGTCCTACCGGCTTAGGGCCCACCCATATAATTCCATTTTACTTTAACTATGTCTTTAAAGACCCTTTCTTCAAATACAGTCACATTCTGAGATACTAGGGGTTAGGACCCCTAAAAAGGATTTGTGGGGGAGCGTGGCATAATTCAGCCCACAACAAAGAGGTAAGGAACATCTGAGTGCCAAGAAAGGGAGGGAGTCAAGACATCCGCCGGAGTGCCTGAAATGAAGGTTTGTGACATACGCATGGGATGGCATGTCAGAGGGAGCCTGTGGTTTGCCAGAAAAGGACCCCAAAGCCTAGTATGAGAAACAGGTGGCTGCCAATTAGAAGGGACATACCATATGTCTGATGTCATGGGCAAAGAACACAAACACTGGTTTCAGTTATGATCCCTAAATGAAATTATGCTAAGAAACCTAATATTAGTTCAATGTGTGGAGTTTGCTAGTTACCCAGACTGAAAAGGCAAGGTGGTGTTAACGGAGATGCTTTAGAGGGAAGGGTCCTAGAGCAACCTCAGAGTCTCCACAATCTTTATCAGCGAAATAACATCCAGGGCTCAGACACTATTAAGAATGTATCTTCAGGATTTACATTAGTGATTCCAATGTGGTGTGATGACAGAGAAGCAACATAGATTCCCCTGGATAATGATGATTTCCCTCAACTATTTCTTTACTCTCAAATCCCTGGAATTTCCTACAAGTGTCTCTTTCACCAGGGGTATATCACAAAGCCAATATCCCAAATCTCAGGTGTTCATTTCTGATAGATACGTTTCAGAAACTAACAGAGGCATCTGGCATGAGTAGCAGCAGAAGTTTGTCCTATGCACCACAATGTAATTAAAAACACAGAAGAAATATTGAGATAAACTTTATTACAAACTCGGGAAAAAATTGAGGTTCTATGTCAGTGCTGTCCAATAGAAACATACTGAAGGCCATATATGTAATTTAAAATTTTGTAATAGCCACACTGAAAAAAGTAAAAAGAAACAGGTGAATGAATTTCAATAACATTTTATTTAACCCAATATAGCCAAAATATTATCTCTTTAACATATAATCAATAAAGATATTCATGGATTATGTTTTCTATATTGTGTTTGAACTCCTGTGTGTGCACATTTTTTACTTACAGTACACTTCAGTTTTCACTGGAAATAAGTGATCTTCATTTAGGTTTCATAAAGTTTACAGTTAGAAAAGTAGAGTCTTATATCCACATTGTCCCAAATCTAACTTTTTTAAAATGATTTTATTTATTTATTTTTAGAGTCGGAGGAAGGGAAGGAGAAAGTGAGGGAGAGAAATATCAATGTGTGGTTGCGTCTTGAGTGCCCCCTGCACTGGGTACCTGGCCCCGGACCCAGGCACGTGCCCTGACTGGGAACAGAACTGGCGACCCTTTGGTTCGCAGGCCAGTGCTCAACCCACTGAGCTACACCAGCTGAGGCCTGAATCTAAGTTTCCAGATTTAATCAAGTATGTTTTAAATTTTAAATTAATTAAAATTAAAATTAAAAAATGTAGTTCCTCAGTCATACTAGACACAATTTAAGTGCCCATTGGTCATATGCACCTGGTGGCCACAATATTTGATGGCATAGTTTTGAATACAATTGCATGTAGACAATTTAAAAATAACTACAATTAAGAAAAATTATTAGTATCTTGTTTTTATTATGCTTTCATGATGGTTAATAATTTTTCTTGACACAAGCAAGTACTAAGAAGGCAGGGTGATATAGTAAGAGATTAACTAAAGAACATATATGCATAGCCTGTGGACACAGACAACAGTGTGGTAAAGGCCAGGGGAGGGGAGGCAGGAGCTGGATGGAGGTGGGCGGCGGGGGAGGGGGGGAAGGGGGGATACTTGTAATAGTGTCAACATTAAAAAGTTTTATAAAACACACACAGAGGCCAAGATAACAGTCCTGCCTTTGTCCCCACCCACTGGGTGACCCTGAGCAAGTCACCTCACCTCTCATACCCTCAGTTTCTCATCTGTCGACAGAGGGAGTTGGTCTAAAATTTCATCCAGCTGTGACTTTTTATAATCTAAATTCACTGTGGAATTGAAGTTGGCTTGTGTGAGAGTCAATTACATTATGAGAAAAGTATTTTGTTTCCATCACAGAAAATCTGTTCTCTTTTTATTTCATTATACTCACAACTCACAGGATAACGTTAATGTACTAAACCAAAATTTGTCAAAATATCAATAATTAAGCAAGTGAAGACCCTATCACCCGGAAACTTTCACATCCCCTGAATTTGTAAGGGATCAACCAAGTGAGAAGTAGTACCTTCCAGGGCACAGGTGGCAAACATAAGGCCCGCGGACTGACTCCAGCCCTCCACCTTGTTTCTACCCAGTGGCAGCAGCAAGCTCTCACTTAACTGTGAAGGAGTAGTTACATTTGTACAGTCCTAAAATTACATTTGGCCCTTTGAAGGCAACGGGGAGGCTGACGTGGCCCCAGGTGGAAATGGGTTTGACACCCCTGTATTTAGGAAGACAAATGGAATCCTAGCCCCTCACGTGTCCCTTTTTGTAAGAACCACTGGAAATGCACGCTTGCCCTGTCCTGCGCTGGCTGAGGCTTACCAAGTGTTGAGGCTCATTGCTCGTGAGAGGATGAGGGATGTTTCCAATCTGACTGTTTATTCAGCTGATAGCTAAGTAAATACACTATGAGGTATTGATTAACTAAGTGATGGCTTTGTCTCCTTTTCCCTTTTATGGCCTTGAGTATTACTTAATTTGTTAACATTTTAAAAATCCCACATTTTCTGCCTAAAATAGCAATATTTTATGTATTTATTTAACATTGTTGAGAAAGGCAAGATGTTACAAGAAACAATGAAATCTTCCATTATCTTACTAGCGCACGGAAATAAACATTTTCACCAGTTTTAGGTGTTTCTCTTCAGCCTTCTTTCTCATGTTTGTTTTTACTTTTGTATTTATTTCTTATAAAACTGGGGTCACATTTTATTTAGTGATGGCTTTTTGGATATAGTCAGCTCAGCTAAGCTATGGTCTCCACCTATGCAATCAAGCCAGATAATGAAGGGATTTTGCAAGTGGAAGCGTGAGCCTGGAGCCAGGGTTCACTAGGGTAGGCCTGGTGCAGTGATGGTCCTGGGACCTGGGTCTCCAGGTGCTGACCTGGACCCTTGGTCCACAGGGACCACCTAGGTGCTGGAGACAACTGGGCCCACGGGGTCCATCTGGTATTGCGACCTGTTAGGAGCCTGGTCTTGCAGGTCTGGAGGCTGGCCTGGCACTGGGGTGAGCCTGTAACATGGGGTATGGGGTCAGCCTTGGAGTCTGGGTCTGTGGGAGCCAGTCAGATGTCGGAGAGAGTCAAAGGGCTGGGTCCCCTGTCATGGGCCTGGAACGAGGCCCAGCTGGGACCTGGGATTTGCAGGTGACGGCCTGGCAGCTCTAGAATTTCTGAGGTCTCTGAAGCATAACGAAAGTGGAAGAGTTCTGATGTAATACTGATGAAATGTTGTTTTGAGGCCTTCCCTAGAAGAGAAGCTCAGTTGCAGTCCAGGCTCTTTTCTGGACATGTGCCCATGGAAGGTTGTACTTGCAGACCTGTGGCTCTTACCTGATCTACAGGCCCCGACTGAGATTCTGTGGGCTGTGCATCAGATGCACAGAAACCACTCCCCTAGGACCAGCCTAGTCCTGACGTACAAACCTGGTTTGGAACGGAAGGCCAGAATGGGTTTCCGAGGGCCAGCCTGCTGCAGGAGCCTACCTGGAAACCGCTTTGGAAACTTACTCCAGTCCCTGTGGGACTACTGGACTGTGGCCTTTGGTCTGGGAGTATTTAGTCTGAGGCTTTTGATGCATACCTGTCTGGGAACAGGACAAAGTGGACTTGTACTTGAGTACTCTGAGTATACATTGAGTTCATACTCTTAATCTTTGTACAGTTAAGATTTTAGGTATATCTTTTTATGTTTTATGTTATATTATATTTTTCTCCCCTGAAAGCCAGGTTTCCTGGGCTAGAGAGTGGTTTTTCTCCTAAGCATAATAGAAATTCATTGCTCACCATCTAATAGGCCATAGACTAGTCACAAAGGCACAGTGACAGAGTTGACATAAAAGATTAAGAACCTTAGATCTCAGAGACATAAGTGAACTATGATTAATTAAATATGTCAGCAAGATACAAGTGCCTATATTTTTGGAGGATAATAGCTTCTTAAAGAAATGGAAAGTGTATCTTACACTGTAAATTAATGTCATCTTTCTGAGTCCTGTAGAAGAATGTAATTACTCTTGCTCAAAGTTAGGGTTTCTTAACCACAGCACTATTGAACGTCAGGACTGGATAATTATTTGTCAGGGGGCTGTCTTGTGCATTGTAGGATATACACCAACTCCGTGGCCTCTACCCACTAGACGGGAGTGTGCCTGTACCTGAGCCATAAAACTTAGAAAATGTCTCCAGACATTGTCTAATGTATTTTGATGGGCAAATTCACCACCCCCCCACGGCATCCTGCCCTCCTGTGAGAACATATTGAAGCTCTACACTGTGACTTTTCAGACTCTAGTCACCTGTTTGGATTCCTTAAAGGTAACCTTAAAGGAGAACAAAAGTAGTTCACTAGTTGCATGCTTTGTGCTATTTTATACATTTCATGTGATTCCTGGGTGGACACCAAGACTTCCATCTGTCTGTGATTCAGGAGGCTAATGGGAAGGCTTCAGGCTATGCAAACACTCGAACTGTATGCAGTGTCGGATGCACGTGTGGATGTACACCCTTCTCCCCACCCACCCCACTCCCAGCAGTTGACAGTTTCATCAGATTTCTTGCAGGCTTTCAAGACCTGAACAAGATCTAGGACCTCTGCTTTGGTGACTCAAACAACCTCGGAAAGTTTCAGAAGAAAAAGAAAAATACAGGACTTAATAGAGGTGGAATGCCAAAGTCATTTTGCTTGTAAAAAATAGGCTTCATAGGTTTTAAAAATTATTTTGATGGTTAGTGGACATGCAGAAGGAATTACTGTTTAAATAACACCTCATTTATAAATTCTTTTTTTCACCTTTGTACAGAATGATTCTCTCTGTTTTAGCAGTGGGGTACATAATCCATATTTTGTGTAAGACATTGCACAATACTAGGTTATTAAAGGGCATCTCTATTGTAGCACAGCCTTCCCCACCCCACCTCCCCCCCAAAAAGCAGTGATCAGTTTATTTGCCTGTTTGTCCTCATGTTCATTCTTCTCCTTTCCCCTGCTCTTCTCTGGATGTCAGGGAACTACATTTCTCAGGCCCCGTGAACAGTTCCCATGGTGGAGTGGGCCAATGGAAGCCTTTGCAGACCTGGTCAAGGGGAGAGGAACTGGGTATAACTGGGAGACAATTCTGGCTGCAGCTGTCACCTCTATTGCTGCAGCTCCCAGGAGACAGTTACACCCCACCACTCCATGGTCCCACATCCTGCCAGGTGGCCCCCACCCATGTTTCTGGTCAGAGGGCCCTGGATTCTGGGTTCCACCTGGGCTCTGGCAGTGCCACCTTTACCACCTCCTTCAGCCCCAAGTGTGAAAAGGGCTTTCTGCTATTGCTGATCTCTGGCCTGCCGCATGGAACTTATTTGTCTGCTCTCTTATTACATACATAATAAATCCCCTCTATTTAACGCCCTCTATTGTAAATACCAAGAGGGGCTTGGTTTTCCTGAGCAAATCCTGAATTACACAACGGGATAGAATAAGCACATCTACTCTTTTAATAAAAGGCAGGCTAAAGGGGACGCAATGGAAGGCAAAGTGTCTCAGGTTTTTCAGAGGACGAGTGGGCGTATCTAGGTGTGGTGAGAAGCTGCTTGGAAAGGCTTCTTCACAGAGCTGGTCTTTGAACTGAACCTGAAAGGGCGGAGAACATACTGACAGGAGAACTGCGGGGAGGGAGAGGGAAAAACACAATTCAATGCTGAGGGACAAAATAAGAAAGATATGCAAACAGAAAAACAAAGTTATTTTGTGGGGAGAGAGTCAGGACTAATGCAGTTTGGTGAGAGTAAAAGAAAGCTGTAACTGGACTCTGCCGAGGAGGATCTAAGTGTCAGGGTGAAGAGAATGCACTTTCTAAGTGAGGTAAGCCTTGGGTACTGAATAAAAGATGGAATATTTGGAATTACATCAACATTTTTTTCCCTCATTATTTCAATGACTATTAAGTATCTAGGTTCTGGGGTACACAGGGAAAAGAAAACATAAAAACCCCTTACAGAGCTTATATTCTAGTGAATTTGTTTACTATCTGTGAGTAATTCTGACCATCTACAGCTTTGATTAAAACATAGGTTAGGAATGGCATCAGGCAATTAGTGGGGGAGGGATGCTGGATGGATGATAGCTGAGCAGGGAAGGAAGGCACAAGGGCATGTAGCACTTACCATGGATGTTTCTCTCTTTTGGAAACTCACTGTGAAGTAATTACTAGCCCAAACTAGAGCACCTTGTTTTAAATTACAGATGTTGCTCCCTGTAATATTCAAGACCGCTTGTGAAAGAAAGGTTCTGACAGGAGTCACATCAGAGATAAGACAGATAAAATGAACAGTTCTATTCAAATAAAAGCAGCTTTCTTTAATCAAAAATATTGGGTGGCAATTTTTGTCAAGATCACAAGTTCCTCTTCTTTCACTAGGGTGCTAATAACAGTGCCAACTTCAGCCAAAACTAAAAAAAAAAAATAGGCAAGGTTTTTCCTAACACCCCAACTCCCAATTTTTATGAATTTGCTTGCAGGCTAATATTTCTGTTTCCTTACTGTCTTGCTTCTGCTCAGTCTCCCCAAGATTTCATTTATTTCAGAGAAAAACCAAACCCTTGTAAATGTTTTGAAATGGAATTTTTGCATCTAGACTAAGTCAAGAGCATTTCTCATTGAGCCTCTTGCAATAGACTTCTCACAGACTGTCCTGTATCTAATTAACTCCAGTTCCCTCCTGTATTTTCCCCTCCTGTGTGATTTTCAAATGCATATACAATGATGGCATGCCCTCCTACCCCCACGCATCCCTTCCATGGCTTCCTACAGCCCCTTCCTATGCTTCTGCCATCATCCTGTAGCTGCTCCATCTTTTTCTCTCAATTCTTTCCTCTGACTAACTGGAACTTCAGCCTTACTGGGAGTCCTTTCCTCAGAGGAGTCCTTAGGGACTTCCGCTTTCCCCAACCCTTTGGTGGTTTAGGTCTCCTAGCCCATTGCACTTTGCCTTACCCCGAATGTCCCCATCATTACATATGTCGCACTAATAGTTAACCAGTGACTGTGTGTCATTCCCATCAAACCCTAAGCTCCAGGACAGCTGTGAATGCAGTTGTTTGATTCAACACTACATTTGGAATAAGTAGGGTTGGTGGAATATAAGTGAGTTCCCAATAAAGACATATTTAATTAATAATTACTGTTAATTAATGGAAAGATTGGATTTTGTTTTTGGAATGGGGGTTATGGGCTTCCTCCCTATATCCTGTATATCTCACATGTTAGGATGGCTGCTACCAGGTTATAAAACAAGTTCAGGGAATAAAGATGACCAGAAACCATGAGCTGAGAATTCTGTGTCTCTGAGCATCTTCCCAAGCTGATTTAGGATTCCAAGTTTTCAGGGGAGATTGTAAAAAATAATGTACAGTATTTTGAAAAATGCATACGTTTCACATTCCAAATTGAAAAATTTCCTTTAAACCGGACATTAATGGATTTTTCTAGAGTTTTTTTAAATGTCTGCACATTGGCCAAATGAAAGGTATGGTTTGATTAGCAAGCCAGTAATCTCAGCAGGTGGTGGTTAGCAAGAAATTTCTGCTGTGTTATCATAATCTGAACCAGTGCAGGTGTTCTGAAAGGTATTCAGTGTCTGAGAATTTCTCCCACTTCCCCCGAAGCATCTGGAAGTTACCCCCAGAGGCAACATAACAACAGTGAGCATTGTCCTTATAACTCAACATTCTCATTTCCTGCTTTCTCTGAGGAGGCCTAAATTTTATTTTGCTTCACAAAAGCAACTCAGTTGTCTTAATAAATCAAGAGTAAAGTAAGGTGATAACAAGAAGACTCCTTTGAATCACAGAGCATCCCAGTACTGGAATCAGAACAAAATATTCCAGATTAGGGATCACTCCTATAATGTGTACACTAAATCTAAATCATAATATTTATAATATCTTTTCTTAGGGTTGGGGCTGGCCAGTTAGTCATGGTGCTCAAAATTAGTTAAGAATCTCCTTCCTTCACATATCCTGAGGTTCTAGCCTGTCACAAAGTGACTTTATACTCTGCAAGGCACACATAAATAAAGCCTTCTTCTGAGTTGTGAAATCTTACACAGAGGAAATTTACAGGTTGCATGTGGTCAGAGGTAGAGTTTGGTATTGCAACCCCAGGAATCTCTTTGGTTTTGATGCCAGGCGGCACTCCCCATGGCCTCTAAGGAAATCAGCTTTGAGAAAATTTAACAAGAAGGCCAGTGTGGCATCTCACTGTGGCTTGTAGAAGGATCCTCTTAAGTGGCATTTACAAAAGTGGCATTCATTTAAAGGTTACATCCTCAAGTGAATAAATCTGCTAAAGAGGCACGCAGTGATTAACAGTGCATGGAAACCTTGGGCTTTGGTCAACGGTATTAGAGTTTGAACTGATTAGAGCAGTTCCCAGATGATCAAAATCCAACTGTGTTATTTGCGATTTTCTATGGTTTCCACAGTGGGAAGTTCACACTAAAAATACTTTAGAGGTTGAATTTCATAGCCATTATTGTTTTAATTAGGGGTCCGCTGTCCGCTGTCTCTCCATTAAGTTGTTTTGGAATTCACATCAAAGGAATATAAAAATGGCCGATTGAAAATATTTTGACTACAAAGTGGGTAGTTTCAAATGGTAAGACTTAGTAAGTTTATTCTATTCCTTTATTTCTTCTTATTTCCTCAATGGCTCAAATGTTCAACCAAAAATATTGAGATGTACTTAAATTTGATTTTTCACTGTTTCTGCTTCCAGTAGCTTTACATCTTTAAGTTACTTTATTATAACTGTAGTGCTAAGAAAACTTACTGTAAAGATATAGTGAAATCAACCCTAAGGATAAGACTTGATCTCATCACAGAAATATTAATATTAGAGTGAAAGCAGAAAAGAAGAAAAATAATGCATCCCATTGCATTACTTTGTTCACTTTTCTACATGATTTAACATGCATGTTTTAAAGAATGAGGTAATGCACACCACAGTGTCTGGCAAGCTTAAAAATATAACTACTGTGATAAAAATATCACTACTGTGATTATTATTATTCTGCTTTATGATTTATTTTATAATATTGGTTTAAAATATAATATTGATCTAAATGTTAGTTTTAATGTTACATGCATAATATACTAAATTTAGCTGAGGATTTCTTTAGCATGTTCATATAGCCTAGCTTGTATAATTTGCTCAGCTTGCAACTTGACTTCAAAATAAAGGGGAGCAAAAAGATGTTCTGACTTTAATATTCTCAGACCTGGACCTGGCCAGGTAGCTTAGTTGGTTAGAGCATCTTTGCCATATGCCAAGATTGTGGGTTTGATCCCTAGTCACAGCACATACAAGAGTCAACCAGTGAACGCATATATAAGTGGAACAACAAATCTCTTTCTCTCTCCCTCTCCCCTTCCTCTCTCTAAAATCAATCAATAAAAAAATATTGCCAGACCTAAAATTTTGTTTTACAATTTCTTTATGCAACTTTACAAAATTCTTCTCAAACCTAGGGAAGCACTTTATGACTTTACTGAGCATCAGCACAAACTAAACAGTAATGAGCTCATTTTCATAAAATGAAGCTTAATATACTTCCAGCTGTTGAAAACTTGCACAGCAGGATACGGGCTGCAATACAGAGCTCTCATCTACTTGTGAAAAAAATAAGTATCAGTTCAAACTTGCAACAAAAGACTCTATGTCTTTGAGGAAACCATTTCCTACTGAAATCCATGTATGTGACAATGTAAAGCTAAAACGTGACCAACCCTTCTTTTAACATATCTGCACCCATTTATTTTAAGAAGATTAAGGTTGAAAACAGACAACACAGCTTGTTCTGGTTAGAGTACAGGGCTCTCCAGAAGGAAGCCAAATCCTAGACATGGCATATTAGAATTAATCATCCCAGATTCTGCACAAAGCAGAAAGGAGAAGGTACGAGGTTGCTCTTTCAGGGACCAGCAGATATGTGATACTCTGGAAACATGAGGCAAGGAAATGAAGGTGCTATGGCTACCTATTAAGGAAAGATTTATTCATTCATTCAGTAGTATGAGACATATCCTTACAATTAAGGTAGAGTTGACAACAAGCATACAGCTCACTCATTCATTCATTCACCCAGTTGTTCAGCAACCACTCATACAAGTAACATCTCATGCCTTGCTTTCACACTACTGTCGGTGTTTTCATCATAGCCTTATCCAGTGTCAATGATAATTGCTCGCTGTTGAGGTCATCCTTGATTCCTCTTTTTATTCCACACTCCATATCTAACATATCATCAAATCCTGTCCATTAGACCTTTTTCCAACTTACACCACTGCACCCTTGTCTGAACCACCAGCTATCATGATCTATCTGGAATACCATGGCAGCCCTAATTGTCTCCCTATCCACCCAGCCTATAGTTAATTGTCTGCATAGTAACAAAGTTATGCTTCTGAAAACTTAAATATGAACATCTCAATTAATTGCCCAAAACCCTCCAATGGCTTCCTTAAATATATGGAAGTACAATTCAAAATCCTTATAGAGCCTTGTATAGGTGTTCATCCTATGGTCCTGGCATTTTCATCTTCCTAACCTCACTTCTTGCCATGCTCCTCTTCATTCTTAATAGCTCAGTCACACTGGATTCCTTAACAGTCCTCCAATATGTCAAGCATGTTTCTGCCCCAAGGCACTTGAACCTGCTCTTCTTTCTACCTGAAATGTTCTTTCTCCCTAGTGCACATAGACTCTCTCTCTGCTCTCTCTTAGCTAAACTGCTGACTTAGCTAATGTCCCTTTGTAATATCTTTTCCTTCTCTTCCTTGGCCCTTCACCATCCAGTCCATCCTCTACCTGTTGCCACCAGTGACATGTCTAAAGCCCAAAATCTGATAGGGCTTCTCCTCTGCTATAATGTCTTTGAGTGGCTACCACTGTCTATAAAAAATAATTATGTTTTTACAGCCTTAAAAATCTGATCCTAATTCTTCTTTTGGCCTTCTTCTTCTCCACTTCTCAACCTTTACTTTATAATCCAGTCACACCAACCCATTCATTTTTTTCCTTATCTACCATACACCCCTACGTCTTTTCCTTAATTCAGGCTGTGCATCCTACCTGCCACGCTCCCACTTCTGTCCTGAGTATTAGTGAGTATTAGTAACTATTAGTGAGTATTAGTAAGATTTATGGAAGAAGAAAGACTTAAACCAGGTGTGAAAGGAGGAGACATTGCATAAGTAAGAAGGAAAAAGGAGAGCCTTCTAGACAGGGTGACACTTGACGAGGCAGAGAAGTTGGAGTGTAGCTCCTGAAGGTGCCACTCCTTGAGATTTTCTCAAGGGGCTATTGGAGAATGCACAGTGCAAAGATGTGAAAACAAGAATAGGGGAATGGCATGGATAAAGTCCAATTACGGAAGCTAGGCAGAGGCATGGGACAGGAGCTTGTACTGATCAGGGTTCCACAGAATGTGATAAGAACTTAATAAAATGCTACGTATAAAGTCACTAGTACAGTACTGGGCACTTAACAGTTATAATTAGCAATGTAGATTTATTGTAAGTTTGTGATCAAGGTAACGATGAAAGCAAAGTTCTCCTAGTGGAGTGGGCAGGAGATCTCTGTCCCAAGGCAAACACCTCCCAACCCAAACCCAAGGCATTGTTTATGGATTTAAGGAAATTACTTCCAAACCCTTTTTTCAAATATATTAATTTAGTTTAACTAAACTAATATACTTTAAAGGATAGTCTTGTGGCTTTGCTTCTTTCTCGGTGTTTTTAGGTTTGCAAACATATCCCATAAAAGATGATATTGAATGTGACTTATAATTTGCTTGAAATATATTCATGACCCAGCAAGTGAGTTTAACCACACCATGTGCTCTCTCACTACATACCAAATTAAATCAGTCCAACCTTACATCTTGTGACAGCAGAGTAAAGATGTATATTTAACTCCAAACTACTGCGTTGTAAATGTCTTCAAGATTTAAATGTAAGAAGTGCCAATATTCCTTCATCAGTAAAACCTTAACTATAAAGAGCTCAAGTCATGACAAATGGCATGTCTTAATGGATGAAAGGACATTTTCTGTGAACCGTGCAGTAGTAGTATACAGGAAGTATAATACAAGTGCTGGCGATGTGTCTGGAATGTCTACATTACATTAGAGTCTCTACAGCCTTCAGACTTTGGAGACTTGTAAATCCCCAGTCTGTGACTTTCATTTTTCTAAAGAAGCTGACTTTACAGTTCTCTTGAGTGCTATGATTTTTTGCATTACAAAGGGTGACCTACCAAGTGAAATTAGAATGTTTTGAAATGTTTAATAGGTGAATGGTTCTTGAGAGCTCAAAAGTAAAACTTGCCCTGCCTCAGAGAGTACTAGAACTTTGAAATTCAGTTATAATTTTGTCAGCTAAAAAGTCAAAGGTGATAAACTTACAGTCATTAAAAGTGGGTTCTTTTTGGGGTGCGGGGCAGTGGAAGTCTAAAGAAACAAGACAGGCTTATACTATTTGGAGCTTCCTTTTTGGAATTTTTTGAAGTATATAGGCTCTCACTTAATTCCTCCTAACCTGTCCTCTACATGTTGGAGTGTTAGTCATCGGTACTGCAGCCTTCTCCTTCTGACTCAACCTTTATAGAAGCTACCCGCAGCAGGACTGGCTACATCGTTTTCAGGGCCCAGTAGAATACAAAAACGTGGGTCCTCTTATTCCCAAGTAAGAATTCTAAAAGGAAGACAGTAGAGCGTGAAACTGAGCACGGAGTCCTTCCAAGTACAAGGCCCAGGAAGCCAGCTCTAAGCTGTAGTAGAACAGCAGTGACCGGGACTCCAGCGTCATCAGTTCACACACTAGCTGCTGAAGCACAGGCAGTGGTTGAATTAAACTGTGCAGTAGAACTTAACCAACACGACTTCCTGAATTCCTGAAACTTCACTCTAATTTCCTCCAGTCAGTAAGTACAGGTGTGTTTTCCTAATTATAAATATTAATTAAATCATATTTGGAAAAAAAGAGATTACTATTTTACTCTTCATTACTTCTGTGCAAGGGAAACTGCCATAAATGTTGTGTATTTATTACGTGTTCTTCTAGCTGCTGGTGGTACAGCTCAATTTTGGTTGGAAAAAAAATAAAAACAATTTTTGGGAGGCCAAAATGTGATGATTTAAGGTGACTTGACTTAGTAAAAACCCTTAAATTAATTTGTATCATTCAACGAGTTTAGTTGTAAGAAAAGTAGGAAATTATTGATGCTAAAACACATGAGGACTAGGGAAATTCACTATCATTTCTGTTTAAATGAATCAATACTTTCTTTTTATTATTATCTCTTGGTTGTTTTCTTCCTATAATGTAGGTCCAAGTGTTGGGTAAACGTACCCGTTTTTCATTATGTCCTTCTTCATAGTTACCATAAAGAAAGAAATAAGATTCTGACAACTAAGGGATAAATACACAATACCTTGTTTTATGAGAATATCAAATTTTCTCTTTGTTCTTTTCTCTTCATTATTTGTTCCTTTTCATAGGATATTGCCTCGCTGTTTTCATTTGCTACTTGAGCTGGGAGTATGTACACCCATAATTTTACATTCAGGATGCTCATTATGTACACAGCATAATTCTCATGAATCACACTGGCTTTGGAAGTATTTCATTATAGAGAGAGACTCTTTCGAGGTCAAGTGGGATTTTCTTTTCCTATCATATATCCTCTGCTTGTGGAAGTCCAATTGATTTCAGTTAACAGAAAAGTACTGAATCTGTCAAACCAATAATTTTTATCTCAGATGTTTATTCTTCATTTAAACTTTATTCTTTCAGAAGTATTGTATCCTTTTTCTCACTATCAAATTCTATATTCTGTGTTGCTGAAAGGATGAATGAGCATTACTTGAATTTGAAGAATTGACAAAAACATTATAGTTTTATTCTTGATTCCTAAAAGTGGTTTAGAGTCTTGAGGGCTATCAAAGTAAAGAAATAACTGTCCAGCTATTTATATGCTCATTTACATAAATAATCTATTTTTATAATTTATAGCATTTCCTATCAGGAGATGTAAGAAGCAACTCCAATTTTTACGGCATTTTACTTCAAAATTGACCTTGCCCATACGGCCATCTTGTTTCCTGCAAGAACAGCCCAGGAATTCATTTTTAATACAGGATCTATTTAACTTTCAGTTAAGGAACTACAAACAGTCCCCCAAATGCCTGCTGACCACAGTCTGAAAATATGAAATGTTCTTTGGAGGCTTTTGGGTGTGGAGTGAGACACATTTTCGTAATATTCAGTGTGTCATCATCAAGCAATGTTTACAAACCCCAACCCCCTGGGGATGTGTGCGAGGCTTAGCAAGCAGATGTTCGCAGTCAAGGAAAAATTATGACTGCTGCCTGAAAATATTCCCTCTCGCCTATCAGTTACATACAAGATATTCAAGATCCCTTCTTTCTGGGGTGTGTAATTTCTCCGGTTTATAGGACAGTTAATCTAAAAACAAAGTTGGAAAGTGCTGAAAAAACATCCTCCATAAATGACCATCCAAGAATCTCTTGTCCATTTTTATGAGTGAGTTTTTTAATTGGAAAAAAAACCTAGGTGTGGCTACTCTAATAATATTATTTTAAATGATTACCTTAGACTTCATTTAACAATTTTTTCCCCTTGAATCCAGACTTTCCATCTTGCATTTCTACTCCTCCGGATAGTAAGTTATTAAAAATGCTAATGGTATCACATAGCAACTGTAAATACATATTGACTTGAAATGCTGAGAACTGACATATTTTTTAGTAGAGAGAAATAACATAAAGTGAGCCTTTGTCCTAATGTATTGATATTTAGAGATCAATTTTTTCCTCCTCTAGATAAAGTAAGTATAAGGGCTTCTGAGGCAAGTTGACATATTTTTTTCCAGAAGGGCAAGGTAGGACCATTGGACTAATTTTAAGTCAACAAACAAAATTTAAATATAACAATAGTGATATTGCTTGTTAATAGATTATTAGATTCAATAAAAATAAATGAACAACCAATGGATAATTTTACTTTTGAAAGAGTTTTGTTGTAAAAAGTTGTCTTGACTCAATCTTTATTTTTGGGGGGGTCCTTCTTTACATGTGAGAAAATCTCAAGAATAGCATAATTTTGTGATAGATATAAGGTTTCAAATGTGGGTCACTTGATGATGAAAAATCGCTATGCATTTAAGAGTGAGATTTATACTGATGAGCAATTATTTATTATGTGAATGATAGATAATGGCCTTTTTAAAAAAAGTAATCTCTACTTTTCAAACATTATAAATCTTCTTCTCGTACCAGAAAGGGAAGTTAGGAGAGAGAAAAGTCAAATTCAAATTACTCATATATACCAATGGAGTAGGATAGAAAATCTAGAAATATACTTTATTGTATATTAAAGTTTAACATATAGTATTTAACATATGAGACTGAGTGATTAAATTGCCATTCCAAATGGGAGAAAGGACTTTCTGATAGATAACTGGATAACCCAATCTCAAAGATAAAATTGGAACAATTCCTCATACCACACATGAGAATAAATTCCAAATAAATCAGTAACCTGCATGTAAAAAATGAAATCATACATATCTTTGGAGAAAACTTGGATGAATCCCTTTTCCATAGTGGCTGCACAAATTTGCATTCCCAGCTACAGTGCACAGAGGGGTTCCCCCTTTTTACATTTTTGCCAACACTTTGTTGATTTATTGATCATCTCCATTCTGACAAGTATGAGATAAGATCTCATTGTGGTTTCAACTTGCATTTCTCTGATGATTAGTGATATTGAGCATCTTTTCATATATCTATTGGAGAAGCATCTATTCAGGTCCTCTGCCAATTTTTAAATTAGATTGTTTGATTCTGTTGTTGAGTTGTATTAGCTCTTTATAAATTTTGGATATTAACCCCTTATCAGATGTATCATTGGTGAATATCTTCTTCCATTTGCTAGGTTGTCCTTTCATTGTGTTGATGGTTTCCTTTGCTGTGCAAAAACTGTGTAGTTTGATATAGCCCCGTGTGTTTATTTTTCCCCTTGCCCTGGGAGGTATGTATAGATGAGATTCTTAAAGACATATCAGTCAAATGCATTGTGTGGACTTTGTTTAGATCCTGATGAAAATAAACCAACTATGTAAAGACATTTTTTAAACAATACAGATATATTGATTATGGACTGAGCATTAAAATATTTTAAGAAATTCTTTTTTTAGCATAATGCTATTATCATGATTATATTTTTAAAAAGAAAGTTCTTAATGATGATAGATACACACTAATGTGTGAAGTAATATGGTGTCTGAGATTTGCTTTAAATACTGAGAAAGACAATTGTAGTTTCTGTGGATAAATGAAATGAAATGGCAACGTTGTTAATTATTAAGGTTGCTGCATAAGTAGAGATTGCTTGTATTGCTTATATTTATTCTAATATGAGTATTTATATATTTTATACTGTGATGTATAATATTTGTGTGTATTTGAAAATAACCACAATAAAGACACTAGATGATGTCAAAGAGGAGTTCACGGCCAAAGACCTCCACTTCAAAGGCAAGTTCAAAAAAAGATTACAGACCTCTCTATTTTCTGAAGACTGAGCAGGCACTGGCTGTGTCAGGAACTTGGAGGAGCGCTTAACCTAGTAACTGTCATGTGGGAAGGAGCCTCTCAGAATAAAAAGGAGGATGCATGAAAATAAAAAAGAAAATAGCCACAATGAATAATTAGGTTTAAATTAATTAATTCAATTATTCTGTTATAAATAGTGAAGAACTGAAGGGAGAGAGCTAACCTAGAGTCAGCCACTTTTTCTTTAAAATGGAGAATAAGAAACTGCCTCTTTAGAAAAGCAGAAAAATGCCTTCCAAAAAGATTTTTTTTAGCGAAGCAAAAGGATTGAAGCTAACTTGACCTTTCTAACAAGTAGGGAATTTCCTTACTTTAGCTCATCAGAATACCACTTGACATTCTGTGCACTGCGGTTAAACATTCTTTAGCTGTAATTTTTGTTCAATTTTTCTTGCAAGGAAGGTCATTTCTCATATAGTTTTGTCATATGTGCTCTTCGTGGAAAATCATTTTCTGTATAATTGAGCATTAGTCATTCTCTAAGACTTCTCTTTTCTCTGGTATTAATTCTTAATATGCATATTAAGCATACTAGGAATAGTTAAGAATGGGAGGGAAGTGTGCTTGTATTGAAGAAATGAGAAGTTTGCTAAACCAGCAAAAGCAAGTTGAGGTCAATAGGACGAGGCTCCTTCTGAAGTGAACCTTGCAGGGTTCATATTGGTTTACCTTTGGCTCAATTTTACTTCAGCCTAACAAACTTACAAGCATAAATGTTTCTTTGATGTTATGACTCATACCAGATTGTTTTGATTCATTAAGAGCAACAGTTCTAAATGAATGAATGAATGAATGAATGAATAAATAGGGAAATCCAAGTGTCCATTAAATGTACTGTTTTATAAGTTAAGGATTAGTGGTTAAGAAAGATGTTTTACCTTTCAACTGCTTAAAGAAAAAAATGTTTGAGTGTAAGTTATTACACATGGTGGAGAGTTTATGAAATCTAAAACATCTCCAAAACCCAAATATATGCAGATATCTAATAAATTCCTTTGGGATCCAAAATAACCGGGTTTTAAAAGTCAAGTGATCCTGGTGAGCAAGAGTATATTTAATTCCCAAGAATATCACCATGTACCCCTGATGCCCAGACTCTGATACCAACTTTCTCCTGATACCAAGGAGGATGGTGGATTTCTCAGCAATGAAAGCCCTCCACCTACGGCTTGCTGAGAGAGCTCTGCATCTCTGATTTGTGGGAGACCACAGTTATCTAAGACTTGCCCACCTTCAGAGTGGGTTGGCCATCGCTGGCCAACCACCAGAAGTCTCAGCTGCTTAGTGGGTGGTCAGCAGGACAGAGGCCATGCCTACTCCTCCATTCAGGGAGCCGGGTTCTTTCGCTCAAGCTTAGGAATAAGAAGTGCAATTCAGGCTCTTGAAAATGCAGGTCTGCTTCGTGAGCCCTGGTCTCTTTTCTTATTCCTATTGATTTATGTTCATCTGCTAATGAGTGGGATGAATAAATTGACTTTGGACTGGCCATTGGATATTTTTAGTCCCCTGAATACAAAATGCTTTACTCTTGTCATAAAATGGGGCATGGGGAAGGGTTTGAGACAAAGAATAGCTGGATGTAAACCATATACAGATCCCATACATGTGGTCAGTAGATCAGCGTGGGTCCCAGAGAGCCAGGTGTCAACGTGTTCAGAAGTCAGTATACTGACAGCAGAGTCTTATCTTAATAAACTCATTTCTCTGATTCCAGTATTTCTTTTTTCCCTTTGCTATAATTGGAAGAGTTTTACCACCTGTGTTCAACCCTGTTTTCCTCTGCTTGGCATGCAGGTAGAAATCCAATTCATAAAAATTGGTTTCATGGGGGAAAAAATAACTGGTGTTATGCCTGAAAATGGAAAAGAGATGTAAATTTAAGGATGCAGACTTACAGAAGAAAAGAACTTTAGCTCTATTGCAATGCATGTTGGAAAATATGATGAGCTGGATTATTCAAGGAAAAATCTCCAAGCCAATTTTTAAAAAGTGGACAGTAGATGAAAAGATTGATTTCTGGTTTATAATGTCAAAGGTTATTCTCAAAGTTTCCGTGGATAAACTGAACATTATCATTAGAAATCATTTAAGTGTCAGAACCAACTCTAAATCTGCTCTTTCTTTGAGAGAACAGATATTGTAGTTGCCATGTCTTTGTGGTAGCTAAGGAGGTCTCTGGTCTCTTTAAATTTAGTAGGCTGACCTTATTTAAAAAGTTGCCTGAATTGCCTAAATCAGAAAGTTCATTAAGGTAAGCCTTGAAAATAGACACAAAAGATCATCAACAATGTCATGTAATTCTAGGATTGTCCAAAAGAATTCTAGCTTGCTACTGCTTCTTCCTGCCAATTCTGATGACCCAAACCCCATCGTCTAAGCTTCATCCTGTTTGCTGAAAACTTTGATCTTTGTCAAAATTCTAATATCCATTGTAAAACTAACACTGAAATCTGTAATCAGCATGTATACTGCCATTTCACAGAGGTACACAGATCCATGGGAATTAATTCTGCAATCATATAATATTTTTGGTAGTCAGAAAGTCAACATTCTTTTGCCCTGGTAATGGGCATCCATTTCTTGGGAAGTGAGGATTATTCTTTTAAAGGTTCTTGTATGTTTCTTTTTTTTTAAGATTTTATTTATTTATTTTTAGAGAGGGAAGGGAGGGAGATAGAGAGAGTGAGAGAGAGAGAGAGAGAGAAACATCAATGTGCAGTTGCTGGGGGTCATGGCCTGCAACCCAGGCATATACCCTGACTGGGAATCGAACCTGTGACACTTTGGTTCTCGGCCCACGCTCAACCCATTGAGCTATGCCAGCCAGGACTAAGTTTCTTGTACTTTTCAATTGAGAAATGTGGAGCTGCCCACCAGTGTCAAGGGGGGACATATTTTGTTACGAGGGAAAGAAAGGTCTCAGTGAGAACACAGGGTGCAAGGATGATGAGAATAGCAAAGACACCCTCCCTCCTTTAGCCTTTGAAGTAGAGCTAGGTTCTCTGGCTGCTGTAGACGGTGGGCAGACAGCACATGGAAAGGGAGCTAAGAGTGAAACCAAGAATGAATGTAGGACACAGGGTGGGGACTGAAGCTAGGAGTGCAGCCATCAGCAAAAGCCTGGAAGCAGATCCTTGGCACTGTCTTTCCTTTAAAAAAAAAAAAAGAAATCATCTATGCTGTTTCTCTCAGCAAGCTGGATTATCTCCGGACTTCTGCACAGTCAGCTGAATGGAACCTGGGGCCAAGAAAATGGAAAAGCTGAATCACCAGAGGTTGTGTCACTTGTCCAAGATCAAACAGGGAAGTACAGTAATGTCAGAGTTGACAGGCCACAGAGCTGTCAGGCTATCTGCTTACAGCTTTGGCATTCAGATGAGTCATTGTCCTCATTCTATCTCAGAGGAGAACTCCCTGACCCGGGATTATCTGATCAGATGTAAAAGGAAAGGTTGAGCACTTCTCAGCAGTCTTCCTCTTCTCCCTCACTTCCTTGGGGATTTGCATTCTTGCTGTTTTATTACATTTTATTTTTCTTTCTAAGCAAGAATTATTGTAGAAATTGCCTTTGTCTTCAAATTTAAAGTGATATTATAACTGAACCTTTATTTTCCCCATTTAATATAAATGGAGGATGGCCTTTAGGAGAGCATTATTGCCCCGAGGCTCCGCAGTTCTGCCTACAGTGGTTCTTAACTTCTTTGGAGCCATAGACACCTGAAGCCCTCTAATGAAACCTATGGACTCCTTCTCTGGATTATGTTTGAAAATGCTTAAAGTAAGACACATAGGATTATACAGAATCCTAACGGAAGCCAATTATATTGAAATACAGTTTTCAAAATATTAAAACACCAATATTTTGAGATAGCAATATATGTGTTTCTTTATTAAAACTTACACAGCGAGACATAGTGGCAAATTTAACAACTTGTAATTTGAAAGTGGTGATGACAGTAAGTGGTATGTGAGTACATCTACCATTACTGCATTGTGATATAAGAATATCTGTGATTTCTATTACTGATGAGTCATAGGAAAAGTCAGTGTGGTTTGTTGCTTACATTCATAATTGAAGGAAATGGTAAATTTCAGTCTGAGGTTAGTGAAAATAAGGATGTCTTTTTTTTTTTAATTCAAGTTCACAGACTCTGAATTCTAGCCAAAGACCCCAGATTGAGACCCCCTGGCCTAGAAGATTTGAAACAGTACTAGACCTGATCAATTTTCTTATTGACCAGTTATGAGGACAGGTTTTTCTAAGGAAGATTCCACTGAAAACTGAAATGTCAAATTCCTTCCTCTCATTTCCCCAAATTTTAATTTTTCATATGCAAAATATACCTAAGCAACCTTAATATTATTCCAGAAACTGGCAAGATTAATTTTAGTCATAACCTTATTTCCCTCTGTTCTCTTGATGTCTTAAACATCAGAGAGTTTGGACTTGGCATTGCTGTCTCAGCCAAGGTAATGAATGGCCTCTATCTTGGGGCCTTGATTTCCTCCTTCCTCTGGCAACTCCTTAAGCCAGGAGTGTATACACCATGCCATTCCCACACGTTTATACAGTTTTTCTTCAAAGGACTTCTTGAAACAGATGTTGCCTTTCCACGGGAGAAGCCTGTGGATGCTGTTCCACAGAAAGCAGATCGTGCTGTTTCTGACTTTGCATTTTGGGGCACAAAATCCAACTCCATTGCTGTTGATTTTTCCATTGGAATTCTTGGCCACAGAATACATAAGCATAAGCATATGCCCATCTAATTTTTTTTCAGTTTTCCCAAGAGTCTGAGTATACTTACTTTACATTTCTATTCTAGTCATTCTTATTAACCCAAATATTGTTGCATTTATTTACTTATGGTATCTTATTAACTAGATAATCACTAGATGCCTGCCACTGTCTGAGCCACAAGAATGAAAAGGAAAAAAAAACAACTTAAGAATATAGGCAAATAAATTCTTGAGCGTTATAACTATGCAAAGTTTGCTCCTAAACTATCAAGAAATTTAGAACATTTGACAAATGCAATGAAAACTGTAATTATATATAAAAAACAACCCAAAATATACACCTTGCATGTAAAGTAGACCTTGTTATTGTTTAATTAAAAGCACTGGCATATGTTTTTTTAATCTTGAGACTAAGTCAATGTTGTTCTTCACCGCAGACGTGGGTGTTGCTTCCTGTAGTGTGTATTACCAAAGCCCTCCTCCTGGTGTCTTTGTGCCACAACTTGAAGACTGTTGACATTCGGAGAGGGTATGTCCTCTTGTCCTACACTACTTTAGTAGGACAACACTGAGAGACTTCAGTTGGACACCACCAAGGGTGTGTTGGTAAATGTTTAACTACTGGCTCTCCGGGGGAAATAAAGGCCAGATTTGTAGCATTTGCCAACTTTTGTGGTATAAATCCTCCCACGATGGATTATTTCAGGCTACCAAAATGACTTCACTAAACCCAGAGTTGGGAAAAGATGAGTACAAGTGGCTCTTGTAACCCGGGGCAAACCAGTTTCACCCCTTCACTCCAGACTCACTTACTCCTTCAGGCTGAGAGCTGTAATTGTCTATAGCTGGAGTTGTTTTTCTTTTGGTTCAAGCTCAATTCATATAGTGATATCACAGATGAGAGAGAGAGAGAGAGAGAATGAATCCAGTTAAAAACCCTTTCCTTCTGACACTCTCTTGAAGCTGATTTCTGGGACTGCAATTTTGGAAACAGTCAGCACTCTATGGCCTTGTTATAGACAAATTTATGTTCTGTTTTAATGTTCATTCCTACTGATGTCACCTACTAAATGACTCCAGAAGCTCAATGTGACATCTGTTAGACATTCAAGTCTTGCACCTTCGTAGATCCAAGTCTCACACCAGCTCTTTGCAGTCCATACATGTTCCAGTTAATTAGGGAAGCCATAAAAAATTTTGTCTGATGAAGCAAGAGCTGTGGCTCTTTATCAGTCCTCATGAAAGTATTACCTAGAAGGAGATATTCTTTAAGAAGGAACATTTTACCTTTAAAATGCTTTTAGTATACTATAATCCTATTAGTTGAAATCAGGGTGCATTATGTCTATAGACCTCCCCAACTTAATCTATAAAAAGGGAAATGGTGTTGATATAACACAAGCCTGCCTCGGCCCTTGATCCTTACCACATCCTTTCCTATGTGTTTGTAAACTCTCTATTCTGGAACTATTTTTAAAAATACTAACCAGTGGCTTCTAAATTCCAACCCTTTTAAATTCCTTCTTTGAAAACTGGGACTGTCAGGGGCTACATGTTTAAGTTGCCCAATCATTCTCTTTTTCTTAATTGACAAAACACTGCCCCGGAATCTCTAAGACCTAACTGTATTTGTATATTGAGATAAAATTCACATAGCATATAATTCCCCTACTGAAAGTATGCAGTTCAATGGTTTTTAATATGTTTGGACTTGTGTGACTATCAACACCTTTAATTTTAGAACATTTTTATCACCCCTAAAAGAAACCCTGTATTCATTAGTAGTCATTTCCCATTCTCACCGCCCCATGGGACCAGGAAACCACTAATCCGTCTGCCTCCATAGATTAGGCTATTCTGGACACTTCCCATAAATGGAATCATACAGTGTGTGGTCATTTAGAGTAATTTCGAAGTTCATTCAAGTGGTACCAATGTCAGTAATGTGTTCCTTTCTGCAATATGATTTGCAAAAAAATTTCTTCCATTCTATAGATGGTTTTTTCCTCATTGATGTGCTATCAGCAGAACAAAAACTTTAGTTTTGATGAAGTCAGTTAAAAAACTTTTTTTGTTGCTTGTGCTTTTGTGTCATTTTTAACAATCCAAAGCCAATGAAGAATTAAGCTTATGTTTCTTCTGAGTTTTATAGATTTAGCTCTTACATTTAGGTCTCTGGTTCATCTTGCACCAATTTTTGATATGGGATAAGTGTGGGTCATTCTTTTATATGTGGATATCCAGTTGTTCCAGCACCATTTGTTGAGAAGACTATTCTTTCCCCATTAAATTGTCTTGGCACCCTGGTTGAAATGCAATTGACCATTGAATCAAATATTGATTTAAGCACATGGAAGATTTAAACTCTAGGTTAACACTCAGGTGACTGGTAGCAGGTTAACTTTATTGCCAGTTCTCCAGATACCCACAAAAAATGAGGAGCTGTGTATCTGTGTCAAACAGAAAGAGCTCTAACAAAGTGCCCCAGGACATTGTTCTTGACCTTGCTCTGATAAGCACTGTATTGATGAGGTAAGTGGGAATACATGCTTATTAAACTTACAGGGAACCCAAAGCTTAAAAGAGAGTTATTCAATACTTGATGTATAAAATTAAGATTCAAAATACTCTTCATCAGCCAGAAAACTAGATTGAATAAACAAAATGAGGACGACCTGAGATAAATCGGAAAACTTAGTTTCAAAAATGAATCACATATGTATTGGGTATTAGAAACTGCCAGGAGATTTTAGTTAATAGAATCATAGCTCTTAGATTTAGAGGTTGATAGTCCCACTGTACACTGCATTAGTTCCTCCATATGTTTGGGGAGACCCTTACACAGCCTCTGAAATCCCCTTGATACACCATGGAGTAACTTGGCAAGAAGCTTATGTAACTAATAGGTTTTTGACTATTATTTCTGGGCAAGGTACACCAATGTCTAAGTGTCCTTAATTACAAACAGGATACATATACACACACACAAATACACACATACATGTGAGGTCTGTCTGGAAAAAGTCCAGCCATTGTTAATAAAATGAGAACTGTTTTCGAGACATCAGAGAAACCTGGTAGTCAGGAAGAGTGGACTGGGATGCACATGTGTGAACAAGGATGACTTCACTGTACTAGTCTGTGGGGGCAGTAGATGACATTGAGTGAGCATGTGTACTGTGTGGCTGTCGCATTCAAAATGACTGAGCAAGTAGAGCAACAAATCTGCATCAAAGTTTACATTAAGCATAAACATTCCTTTGCAGAAACTATTCAGATGATTCAGAAGGCCACAGCTCTGGGCAACTGGTGATTGGCAGCTTCATCACAACAATGCATCTTGTCTTGTGCAGAGTTTTCTGGCTAAGCATTAAGTCACCCAGAGGGCTTGGCCCCCCTACAGCCCAGATTTGGTGCCCTGAGACTTCTGGCTTTTCAAAACTAAAATTGTAGCAGGTATGGAATGAGGTTCAGGTGGGGTATAGGCTGAGAAGCCCCTGGGTATATAGGGAAAAAAAGAACCCCAAAGTCTCCATAGCCTGGGGGGTGGAAGAAGTGGAGAAAGGCAATTGAGAGTTACTTTGCATAACTCTTGCAATGTGGCTAGCTTCATAGGTATGTTAAATAGACAGGGAGATGGGTATGACTTTGACTCATGATGTAGCTCATTGCTGTTGGAGCAAAACCGAAGGCTCAGGTTCGGAAGTAAAGGAAGGTGGGTGTGACCAGGATTTAAAAGAAAAGGCAGGCAGCCATTTTGCCTCTCTCTGCCACGTGCTTTAGAAAGGAGAAGGAGGGTTTCTGCCCTGTAGGCTGTAGTAAGGGATCAGGCCATGGGGGGAAGGGAGATGCTGCTCCATGTGCTGCTGGCAGCTGACTCCGAAGCAGCTGTGAAGAACTTCCTTGCAAGATGCTGATCTGCTACACCTGGATTGTACCTGGACTTTTAAGCCCTGTGCCTTTCCTGAATTTCACCATGATCCAGAGTAACACGGCATATGCTTTTCTGGGCTATTATACAGAGGCTGACAGCAACGTATTCCAGGTCCCACACAGAAAAGGACATGGGGACCTTGGGGGAGGTCTTTGGCTAGTAGCCTGGTGGGGAGCATGGGAAGTGCTGAGTGTCATGAGCAAGCAGGGCTCTGAGCTGAGGTGCTCTGAGTGCCCTCAAGGCTGGACTATTATAAATAAAGATCTGCTCCTTCCAGTGTTAATTGTTGGGCCTTTCACCAAGGTACCAAGTAAACAGGAACTTGTCTGCTCACTTTGATGAGCTTGGTAACAAAATCACCTTTGAAAGGGAAGAGATTTCAGACCATTGATAAGATTCAGGAAAATACAATGGAGCAGCTGATGGCGATTCCCACAAAGGATTTTGCAGAGTGTTTTGAACAGTGAAGGAGATGCTGGGAAAACTGAGTGAGGTCCCAAGGTACCTACATTGAAGGGGACTGAGGTGTCATTGTCCCATGTACGATGTTTTTGTGTCTTGTATCTTCTTCAATAAATGACTCTATTCTTCATAGCACATGGCTGGATACTTTATGGACAAACCTTTATACACTATAGACATATATGTATATTATACACACATGTGCACATACCGATACAAATATTTATACAGTTTCTGAAGACACTTTTTTCAGTGTTTTCTTTGTGTTCCGTATTTTTATGTCTAAAAGTTTTTGGTAAAGGGCAGCCCCTCTGTACATTTCACTTGCTTACTTTTTTGAGATATGTATGTATTTTTCTATATATAGATTAGGGACAAATCTTGTAACCCACATAAAATTGAAAATTGAAAACAGATAAAATAAAAGGCTGTGATTGCAAGTCACTACGGGCCCTAAATTTCTATTCTAAATAAGACTATAAAAGTAACCGGAGCATTCTTTTCATCTCTCCCCAATACCACCATCATCCCAGGATAACTGCCTAGCATTTCTGTAAGAGTCCTGGGTGGAGGTCCTGGGCATTGCCCTCCACCATGAGCTCCTTTCAATAGTTTCAGATCTGAAACTTGAGAGACTTCAAATACTCAAGACAAAGGGTCCAGATTCAGTGTGGTTAACTTTAACTTTATCCCTAAGATAGAATGAGGGAAAATACCGCTCTAAGCAACCCCTTCTCTTGTATCCTTCAGAATGACAAGAATATATTGTTTAATTCTGAGTGTGAAGACATCAGAATAATGCCAACAAACCAGGGAACATTTGGGGGAAGGCGAAAGGCACTGTGAGAAACATGGGAGTATGTCAAGTGTTGTTTGAAAAAAAAAAGAAATGACCCAGTCTGGAGAAGAAAATATTCAAGAAGATATGATGAATATAGTCAAATATTAAAGCAGCTATCATGTTTTATAGCAGAATATATAAATTTCTACTTTCTTTTTCCAGACATAAATACTAAGAAAAGTGTGTAGTTCAGTTCAGATTAATAGAGAACATTCTAACAACGGCAATGTTTTGGTCAAGACAGGTCTGTCTTGTGAGGGACGACCAAGATCTCTGAGCTCTCTAAAGCAAACGTTGGAAGTTTACCTCTTTGGGGATATTATAAGGAGATGGGGAAAATGATAAGGTAAGAGCCCTTTGAAATATAAATGTCTATAATTCTCTCCCTTTTCCCATCAAGATACAGACCATAACAAATACAGCTTTTCTCCACAACATATCAAAGCTTATTCATTTTTCCCCAACTCATTTTTCAAAATTAGTAGAACATCTTGTTTTTGGTTTTGTATTATATTCATGAAAGAAACCCATTCCATTTTTTTTTCACTGTTCAAGGTTTATTTGGTGTTTTAGTTGGTATGACACTTGGATAGTTGGCTGCATTATTTACATGTAGACTTTCTTTTTACATTATATGGCAAGGTACACTAATCTGATTCATATAGTACACAAAATAAGATCCTTAAGAAGTTATGCACAAGACATGCAACACTGGATTTATACATTGGATCCCAGGATGTGATTGACTGGAGAGAAAAAGTTGGACTAGGTACGCTGGGTAAAGGAACCACAAGTTACGTAACACACAGTGGACACTCATCTAGTTTGAAGGGCAACTGCAGTGTGTGCAACATTGGCAGTGGTGCCTTTGAAGAGGTGGAACTGTTTCACACTGACCAGGTTAGGACTACGCAAGGTAAGTACCATCCAGTGTCAGGACAGAGATACAGGTGAACCATGACTATTTTTATCTTTAGGAAATTGGTGTTTTTAGTCATAGATCAGATAAAAGGGGCAATATGCACAATCTCCAACTAAAATCCTGTTGTAGCCTCAACAGTGAGGTGGTACAACATTAGAAGACTTTACAATTGCAGCTCTTTCTGGATCCCCCACAGTGTATCTGCACTCTTCTTCAAACGGGCCTCTTCATCAGGTGTCAGAGTCACCTTCACAACATCTGAGATTCCATTCTGCCCCAAGATGCAAGGAACACGGAGGAAGACATCTTCTTTTATTCCATAGAGACCCTTGATCATGGTGGAAATGGGATGCACCCGCCTAAGATTCTTCATTATACTTTCTGCCAAATCTTCCATAGACAGTCCAATGGCCCAGGATGTGTAGCCTTTCAGTTTGATCACCTCATAAGCACTGTCAGTCACCTGTTTGTGAACTTCTTTCCACTGCTCCTTATCTGCCTCGGTGCCTAAGGCAGGGTGCAGACTCTTTAGGGAGACGCCGGCAACATTCACTCCGCTCCACACAGGCACACTTGAGTCTCCATGCTCCCCAAGGACCCACCCATGACAGCTTAATGGGTGAACTCCCAGCCTTTCCCCCCTTAGGTAATGGAACCGGCCTGAACCCAGGTTGCAACCACTTCCAATAACATGGTTTTTGGGAAAGCCACTTATCTTCCAAGCCACATAGGTCAAGACATCCACTGGATTGGAAACCACAAGCAATTTGCAGTTGGGACTGTATTTTACAACATTAGGAATGATGAATTTAAAGATGTTCACATTACGCTGGACCAAATTAAGACCGCTTTCTCCCTCCTGTTGACGTGCCCCAGCTGTGATAATAACCAGCTTGGAGTTTGCAGTCACATTATAGTCTTTGCTAGAGACAATTTTTGGTGTTCTTAGGAAAAGGCTGCCATGTTGGAGATCATCATCTCTCCCTTTAATTTGTCTTCCATGACATCAACAAGAGCAAGTTCATCTGCCAAGTCCTTCATTAAGATACTGATGGCACAGGCCATGCCAACAGCACCAACCCCAACGACTGTAATCTTATTCTGGGGGGGTCGTTCTTCCTTAAGAAGATTCACAATCAGCTGATCTTTGAGAGTTGCCATATTGGACTTAGAACAAGCAATCGAGTGTGCACGGCAGACAGGCGTCAGTGGCACGCGGCGCTGGATCCGGACTTGGCGGCAGCGGCCGCCATTCCATTTTATAAAACATTGAGCACCCTGGATTTAAGTTCATGTTTAGTGAAACTTGTTCTCCTTTTTTCTTCTCATTTATAAGGTACTTTGCAGTAACAACTTCTTGGGGGCCTGGTGATCAGCCGACAACCACTAGTTTTGCCCCGAGTCATGTTGTTAGCTTCTCACCCCTGTCCCCCCTTCAAAGTTGCAGCCAAGCCTATAAAGGGAATATGGGTCCCCAAGACCACCCAATCACTAAATGATGGTAGAAGTTGGGTGAGCCAAATACCTACTTCTTCCTCAAATGTGTCCTGAATGAGAAAGCAAAATGTCACAGTAGATTATCTGTTTTTGAATTATATCCCAATCGGCTTAGACCGATAATGCCATGTCTAGTGGTAATGGTTACATCAAAACATTCATATTCTGATGTGACCAGCCTCATTATATTCTGATTGTGAACAAAGTATAAAGAAGAGTGCATTCCTTTTCCCTGGTTCTTAGGTTTGTTTCAATTTTAAATAAAATATTTCTTATCCTGGAGTACTAGAGTACAAGTGGTGGCTGTAGACACACACACATGCACACATACACAAACATACACATACCCACACACATTTCTGGTGATTCAGTAACCATTTGGCTTTTTTTTTGGTTATTTTTTTATTTGAGATATCAGGCTTTATGTATTAATAAATTATAAAAATTTTTTTTAATTTTTTTAATGCAACCTAACCTCTTCTGTCTTACACAAACTACACAAAATATTAGTTACAAATGGACAGCAGGAGAGAAGAAACTCCCTATTTGCAGTGCTGTCATTGTGTAAATACAATAAAATGTGTTTGTTTTTCATGGAGGAATCAACACTGGTACATGACCTTCAAGTGACCTGGTGGAAAGGGGAACGTTTGTCACCTTTCTCCCTCCTTCCACTATCATGAAAAAAAAAAAACATTGAGTAAGAGACATTTGTATATCTTTTGGTTCACAAAAGGAGGGAAGTTGGCATGTCTTAGGCAATTAATCTCAAAGGATGGGTAAAAGTTTAGATAAAAGGCCTTAATGATTTCCTCTTTCAATCTGAAAACAGCCTCTACAGAAATATTTATAAGGCAGGAACCGGGAGAAATGATAATGCTTTGAAATATGGGAGTGTAAATATGCATCATTGGTTTAATGGTTCCTCTTAAAAAAGAAAATATTTTTGAAAACTCTTGGGAAAGTTCCCAGGCAAGGTGCAAAGCGACTTGAATTTTCATCCCAGCACTGGTAATTCCTAGCTCTGTGATATGGAACAAGTTACTTAACCTCACAGAGTCTTAGTTTTTTCACCTGCAAAACAGACACATTTATGTCACAACATAGGATTATTGAGAAGATCCAGTAAGTTAATATATATGAAGTGTTTGGCATGATATTAGACTCTGTAGGTACTTGCCTATCATTTGTTAATAGAAATAAGCCTTTGATCACAAAGAAAATTAGGTAATTTGTAATCAAATCTTATATTTTTAAAACTTTAAAATGATTGAATATATCATTTTAAATATACCACGCATTTGTGATTCAGAACAAAAATAATATTGTGTAGCTTTATGAGTGTGTATTTATGGACATGCACACACACATACACATGCACACATAACTCATTTAATGAGCAAAAAATAGTGTCACTCCATAACTACTGAAGGCCTTCCATGAATGCCTTTTCATATTCCTGAGTTATCCCATCACAAACTCTGTGAGTTTGGACTGTGAAGTATATAATGTCTTACCATAAACTCTTCTGTCCTCCTAGCAGCACAGAAAGCTCACATCCTGTTCCAGAAGGTGGACAGACTGCCTTTCCAGGCAGCTCCCTTGAAAAGATGCCAAGCAGCCATTAGGAAGCACATCTGGGTGAGTTTCCATTTGTAGTGGTCCCAAATGAGTCCATACAATCTAAAAAGCTGGTTTTCTGCAGGAAAACTAAGTGTAGCTTGATAGAAAGAATGTTGGAATCAGAGCTGGTTTAGAGGACTGAGCATTTTACTTATTCAGCCTTGAAGGTATTGCTCAGTATTATCTGAATTTCCATTCCCTTATCTCTCAACAAACGCCAGCTCATTTGCTTAAAATAAAAACAATACCTTATCTTTTAACGCTTCCCTCTAGCTGTCTTGGCTACAACTGCACGGGTCTTCTCTAAGCTTCTGAAATACACTGAGCTCTTTTTCTGCTTCAGGACCTTTGCACGAGTTTCATTTTAAACCAGGAAGTCTCTTTCCATCATATTTATTCTGACTTCTTGTTTTGGATCAGCTTAAATATTACTTCTTCAGAGAGGCCCTCCCTAATCTCCCCTATTATTTTCTGTCTCCTACCACTTGTCATAATTTACAATTGTTTCATTTGTTTGGTTTCATTATAATTTGCTCAGCTATCTTACTGAGTATAGGTTCCTCAAGGAACGCTAGCTCCCTTGCTCACCACCATATTCTGAATGTCCAGTAAAGTACCTGGTGTGGTTCAACAAAAGGTGTTGCCTAGATAAAGTAGCATTTGCAGGGGAGTTGTATAACTTAGATAATTCATGACATATTGTCCAGTCTCAATAAAGTAAATTTTTAAAAAATTATTTTTAGGAGCAGAATTGGCACACATTTATCTAGTTCGTATGTTAAAGGAGCTATGCTTAGTATAGCAAAGAATGGTAGGGTCATTGTGGAGTCAAACTCATTGCTGACTCACCAACAGGCCAGCTTATGATGGAGAATCCCGAGGCCAGAGGTCACGTACTTGAGAATATTCCCAGGGTTAGAAGCGCAACAGCCATTTTCAAAGCCTTTGTTTCTTAGAGACCAGCCAGACAAGGAGCCGACCTGAGCATGTTCTCAAGATAACACTTCCCCAGCCCCACCCAGACTATGGCAAACGTGTGTCTTTACAAATATGGCTGTGTCTCCCTTACGCAAGCCCGAGACTGGGGGCCTTTTCCTCTCGCCTTTTCACAGAGCAAAAGAAAGCTGTTTCAATGGGTCTAGTCTCTATTCTCAATAAAAATGAACATAATCTAAAACTCAATGGAAAAGTATAGTTAAGGTACAGAGGGATGTTTCTACTTCATTTTTTCAATTGATGACTGTAGTCCAGGTCTCTTTAAGCGAGCCCAAGCAGACAAGGGGAGAAAGGAGGGTTCTGCAGATGCCCTCTTAAAATCAGAAAAAAGGCCAAAAATAACTAATGATCTAACAACAAACACCAATTCCGCGTCACTGAGTCATCTTCTGTTGGGAAATGTTTGCATTTCATTCGGCTTTTAAGTACCACTGACTGATTTATTATTTTCATTTTTTATTTTCTTAGTGAGTTGTCATGAAACTTCAGGTCATTAGTATGAAGAATAAAATGCCATCTAAGCTACAATTTCCCACATGAGTACACTAATGATGATAACAATAATCCCTGAAGGCTCTCACATTATTCATATCAGCTGAACTCCAAGGTGGTACAAAAATCACCCTTCAGGATATATACCACCCCTTCCCTGTTTCATCTGCTGATCTCTGTTCTCACTCAGATCTCTCGCAGCTTTCCCGCGGTACTCAACCCGCGCCCAACCTCGAGGCTGAGCCTTGTTTCTAACATTGTTCAAATCTTTGTAGTCCTTTCCATTTTTTATAGGAGCTTGCTGTGCAATATATACTATGTAATTTCTGAAGATACCATCAGGAAAATCACAAGCAACTTCTGAGAAGGGATTACATAAAGGTCATGGCGAAATGAAGTTTGTTTATTTCAGGATGCTGAACAAAATGGAAAGCTGTAAGCCCTTTCTGAGTTTTTGCATTGAACAATAGGTTTTCTCTAATTAGGAAAGTTATTCTTTCCTACATGTCTTCAACTAATATGTGCTACTGGTTCTCCAAATGACCACCCATCAATGTTAGTACATGCCTCCTTTCTCTTTCTCAGTGATGGAATATGCTAAATTAAATTGTTACATAGTTTTGGGGAGATTCTCTGTAAAGTGCTTCTACCCAATGAATCAAGACCCCAAAGGGAAATCTGCTGTGCCCAGCAATCTAAGCGGCCTCATTAGTTACAACTCCGTGTCTCAGAAGTTGGAGCACTTAGATTATGGAGTTTGTTTGTTTTGTTTTGTGCTATACCAGAACAGTACAAACAGTTGTACTGCAGAGAACATTAAAGCATAAATTCATGGAGCTTTCAATTTTTCATCAGGGAGGACAATCTGGTTCAGATGACTATCTCAACAGGTATTTTTCTGCTTAAAATTTTTTGAAGTTATGACCCAGAGTGAGAAGCAAATATTGTGATGCACACAAGCACACACATTACATCTAAAAATCAAGGTTACATTACATAATAGCCTCATTGGATATGAGAAGTGTGCCTGTCAAGCTCAAGGTAACTCAGGATCAGTGCGGCTGAAGCAGAGTGATGGAAGGCAGTAGGAGACGAGCTGAGCAGGTTGCAGAGGGTCCTGCAGGCCAGGTAAGGTCTCAGCCTCTGTTCCAAGTGTGTGATAGAAAGCCCCTGAGGGAGTTTTAGCTGAGGAGTGACCTAGTGTGACTGGTTGCAACAGGATCACCCTGACTGCTGTGTCACAAATAGACTGTAAAAGGCAAGTATGGAAGCCAGTCAGGGGGGTGGGGCCAGGGCTGTAGTGGTGAAATAGGTAGAAACAAGACAAAAGAAACAGCACATTTCTGGATATATTGTGAAGGCTGACCCACCTTGAGAGACCAGATGTGTGATGTGAGAGAAGGGTGTAAGAGTCAAGGGCAACTGCCGGGTTTGACCTGAGCGACCTGAGAAATGGGAGTGCTATTTACTGAGATTGCAGGGATGAAAGAGGAACATATTTAGGGGAAGAAAACAGTTTTTAAGTTTGAGCCACCCATTGGACATTCAAGTAAATATGTCTGGTTAGAAGCCAGAAATTAACTAGTCTCAGATTCATGCGAGAAGTCCTGGCTGAGTGTATACTTTCGGGAGTTGTCAAAGTACGTTGGCATTTAAAGAATTGGACGAGGAATTTCTAGTCACTGAAGGAGTAAACACTGCCTGAGAAAGAAAAGATCCGCGTGGACGTGGGGAAGGGGAGGGGTGGATGCTCTCACCACGCACTCTCTCCAGGTACAAGCAATTGCTATCAACATCAGCACATTCCCAGGTGCATATATGAACACCAGGAGGAAATTTCGCAAGGTCCCGTGTCCAGGCATCTCATTTGCCTTAGCTGGCTTAAGTCTCTGATCTGCCGGGGGCTATGACTGCAACTTCAGTTTAGCCAACATTTGTAAGTCCCCATGAGGCACACAAAATTGAGCAAGCCATCAGCCTTGTTGTGTTCGTTTGCGAGGGCTGCCATAACAAAGTACCACAAACTGGATAGCTTAGGACAGCAGAAATTATCTGTTTATCTCACAGTTCTAGAGGCCAGAGGTCTGAGATCAAGGTTTCAGCAGGGCCATGCTCCCTCCCTCTGAAGGTGCTGAGAAGAAATCCATTCCAGGCCTCTCTCCCACCTTCTGGTAGTTCCTCGGCTTGTGGCAGCGTAACTCCACATGATGTCCTCCCAGAACACAGGTCTGTGTTCAAATTTCTCCTTTTTTCTTAATCTTCACCTGAGGGCATGTTTATTGATTTCAGAGAAGGGGGGGGAGGGAAGGAGAGAAAAGGTAAGAAATATAGATGCAAGAGAGAAACATTGATTGGTTGCCTCTCATACAGAGACCGGCTGAGGATCGAACCCACAACCTACGCATATGCCCTGACCAGGAAACAAACTGTGACCTTTCAGATTATGGGTCAATGTTCCAACCAACTAAGCTATACCATCCAGGGCCAAATTTCCCCCTTTTTAAAGGATACCTGTTATATTGGATTAGAGGCCCTCCCTGACCCAGTGTGACCTCATCTTAACTACATCTGCAATGACCCTATTTCCAAATAAGGCCACATTCTGAGGTGCTGTGGGTTAGGACCTCAGTATAGGAATTTGGACGGGTGGACACAATTCAGCCCATAACACTTGTTCCCCAAGAGTTTATGATCCAGTTGGGGAGCAAGGAATATACATCACTGAAGTGCGTGAAAAATTACAACACTAGGTTGGAATCATAATGGAATCTGTCCCCACAGCAGGGACTCTGTAATGCTATCTACCTACCAACTGTTTGTTTCACAGTTTGTCAGCATGGTAAGGAATAAAACTGTTTTATAGACACATCAGTATTGTACATGTATTTCAATCATGACAAAAATTTGCATAACAGTTATTTCTATAGAGAAATGTACCATTTGTAGTATGAGGCAAAATGTAAAAAAGACTCAATAATGGATTCCACTCAAGTAAGGAAGAGAAAAATAAAAATGAAATGATGACAGCAATGCATTTTAGTGTATCATAACCAAGAGAGCAAGGCATGCATCCCTTTAAATTGTGTCCACGTGACAGAGCAGAGTGGGACTTCGGTGATTATCCAGTCAATCGAATCAACTTGGACATCCATGTGAATAATTCAAGCTCCAAGTGAACAGAGCAGGTGTTTGAAAGAATTAGCCAGAACATTAAATATGGGTTTCAGAGAAGCGGACTTAGAAATTGAAGTGGACTTAGAAATTAGAGGACAGTGAAGATGAATTTGAGACTTTTTTCCTGAAATTTTCAGGCTGATCATGATCATCACAGAAATAGAGACATCAAATATATATAGTTAAATAAAGTTTAACACATAAGGTAGAGAGTTCCAGGTGTGGTGCAGAAGTCTTTCCATAACAACAGTGAAGTGAACCCTGCCTCTGCAGCTGTGAATGTCGGCACCTTCTTCACTTTGCTCCTACCATCAGTGGCTTTCTACCAGGGTAGAAAGAGGTAGCACATCATCCAAACGCTACCTCATGTTCTATAGACACAGCCTATTTCCTTATGCGTATTTTGTTGCACACTTTCTTGCCTCTTGTGCTCAAATAAAAAAGTGTCATAAGAATTGTGTCTGGTGGGAGAAGTGCTATGTCAGATTTTTCACCCTTCACAAAAGCATCAAAACAAAGTTGTTTTTCAAACCCTTTTTCTTTCCATACTGTTATTCCTTTGTATATGTAGTACTTTAAAACAAACACCAATCTGATGATGGAAGTCTCTTGCTGAAAATGCTTCATTACCTTTGAAGCCAAGTACAAACTCTGAAACATTATCTGCAAACTCCCACAGGATCTGACCCCAGGGCACTTGTCTAGTTATAAGAAATGTTTTATTTTTAGTTCCCCAAATAGTCAAGTCTGTCTTTTGCCTCTGAGCATTTGTTACTGATCTTCCCTCTGCATCTGTATTTCCCCATCTCTGTCTGGTTTGCTCTGACTCACCCTTCCAGTCTCAGTCCAGAGGTCACTTGTTGCCAGAGCCACCTCTGCTGCTCCAGTTGACATTCAGCACTCTTTCCTCCAGCACTTCCTCATTTTGTAGCGCTTACCACGCTGTAGAGTAAGTGTGCTAACTCTTCGCCTGCTTACTTTATGTATTCCCCGACATACCATCATTTCTCTTGAGGGCAGACAATGATTCTTTCTTGTCCAATATTGTACTCTCAATGCCTGGTGGACAAAATTATTACTAGACAGTATTTTGAACAAATTTATAAATTAATGGAAGTAAAAGAAATATAATATCTGTGATCTCTCTGGGAGATGAGTAACTACAAGTCCCATATTTTTAGGACTATAAGGTGCACCTAGGTTTTAGAGGAGGAAAATAGGAAAAAAAATTTTTGAAGCAAAAAATGTGGTAAAACATTTAATAACCTGTGATGCCACCCCCACTCCACCCCACCCCACACAGTGAGCCAGGTAAGCTATATTCGACTATTAAGACGTACCCCATTTTCCTCCCAAATTGGAGGAAAGTGTGTCTTATAGTCTGAAAAATATGGTACTTAGGAATAGCTAATATTTATTAAGTATTTCAAATGCCCCTTCTCTTAAAAAATACAAGTATAGCTAATCTACAATAATGAAGGTCAGAATAATGGTTACCTTTGGGAGTCCTGGCTGGGAAGAGGCACAAAGGAACCTCCAGAGGAACAGGAAACTTTCCCAACCTTGATCTGGGTGTTACTTTCATGGGCTTCAACATACACAAAAATTCATTGAGCTGTGCACTTAGGACGTGTATACTCTACTGCATAAGTTAATAAAAAAAAGAAAGAAAAAAAGAAAACATTTTTCTCACCCTAATGCCAAAGATACAGTTTACCTTTTGTTAGCTCAAGAAAAAGGGTTTCTACTTTTACAGGTAGCTTGTAATGCTGTTTAAGTTGGCACCTATTTCATAAGATTGCCCCAAACCTCCTAGCACAGGTAGGGTGGCCAGTGAAGGCCTCTCCTTCCGCCTCTAGAGCCTGCAGCAATTGTGAGCTGCTGAGGGTGGGGCTTGTCTGAGCATCCCCCTGGGAAGCGGTTCCACTGCAGGTCTCCCCAGCGTAGGAAACTCATTCTGCCCTGGTTCTAACCCCATAAGCACCAACCAGATTGCATTTCCAAAGCCTATTTTCACATGGATCTTAGGAAACCCAGGAATCCTTCTGGTCATTAGTCACCCTACACTGACCCCATCTCCAACAGTAATTAGAGATTCCCTCTAACTAATGATGGAATTCCCCAGTTCTCAAACTCACTTCTTCAAGGGGACTTCCAATGAACGAAGCAGAATTCTTGTGCAATTAAGCCATCACTTCAGCATATCGTCATTTAAAATTGTTTCAAGAAATTAGTCCATAGGGCAACGGAGTTAATTGTCCTCTTATAAAATGAATTAAATTAGTATGCTTGTTTATAGAATTTTTTTAGTTACTTTCATTTACAGTTACATTTGCTCATTATATAGATAGTACTTTTTTTTTGAACTTTTACTCTATATTCATTCTGGTGCCATATTTCAGACCAATTGTAACATTTTAAACTAACTTTATTCTCATTTGTCTTCTCCACCAATCCTATCTCTATTTGTTGTAGTTCAGCCTTATAATACCTAAAATCCTGTCTTGGTCTGCAGCCATTTGGAGGGTTACATATGCTGTGCAAGTTGATGACAAAGTGTCTTTGCCTATTTGTCTGTATCATCATTCTGGCTTTGTTGTACCCTGCAGTTATTCAGTGTGGAATAATGGTCAAAATCAATTACGAACTTGTAGTTGTCTTTGACTCAGGAATATTTATTATTGTTATTACAAGCTCTTGGTTTACTATTTATGGAGGCAGGAACGTGCTCCTCTCTGAAGATTTTATCTTTTCAGGGGCACATAAAATTTCAGAGTTGCTTTTCAGCTTCATAAATACACATATGGCATATGGCTGCATAGTCTTAACACAGAGCATTCATCTTGAGTTTCTGTTGGTTCAAGGAACCACGGAACTAAATCCCAGACAGCCTATATGAGCCTGAATACTGAAATCAATTTTAATGGGGAAAAAGAGTTCAACTGCTTGATAATTCAGGATGAGAAAAAAGTATAACTTGAATTTTAACAATAAATTCAACAAAAGTATGTAGCCTCAGAAAAATGAGCTGCTGATTTTTCAGTTGTGTGTGTATCGAATATATCAAATGCTTTCCAGAAGTTTCTGAAGTCTAATTTGAAGTCATGTTAATGAAGATTCTAACTTTAGAAAATCAAGACATAAAACAATACTGGAAGTTATCTATTATAAGTATACACACACAATGCAGGATCAGTATAATATAGGGGCATAAGAAATTAATTCAAAACAAAAATGGCTAAAAACAATAATTACATTTTTGTTGCTTAATGAATCTGCAATTTAGGCAGGGTTTGGCAGAGGAAAGGAATACAGAATGTTTCTGGAAATATGGGGAAAAAAGGCTGTATTCAAAAGTACTGTGTTAAGCCCTGGCTGGTGTGGTTCAGTGAATTGAGTGCTGTCCTGGGAACCAAAGGGTCACCAGTTGGATTCCTAGTCTAGGGCACACGCCTGGGTTGTGGGCCAGGTCACCAGCAGGGGGTGTGCAAGAAGCAACCACACACTGATGTTTCTCTCCCTCTCTTTCTTCCTCCCTTCCCCTCTCTAAAAATAAATAAATAAAATATGTTTTAAAACTTTATTAAAAAAATAAAGTACTGTGTTTAGATAACATTTTTGCCATACTCACAATTTCCCCCTTTTCCATCCGTCTCTCCTCCCCCAGCCAAGCACGAAGCCCAGTGCTGTGTTCACAATGCCAGGAGAAAAGCACGACTGAGTGGGAAGCAGCAACAGCACAACTCTGGCTTTGTGTTTCCAATTTCTTGAAATTTTGAAGGAAATCCCGGGATGCAAACATAACTGACAGAGGGATTCCCTCTGAGGGAAGAACATCAAGGGAAAGCAGAATCCCTCTCCCATGTATCAGTCAGGGTCCCCGGTAAGGAAAACCTAAATCTCACTGGGTATTTCAACAGAGTGTGTTTAACTTCAGAAATTAGCTCCTCAGAGGCCATGGAGGGTGAAGACAGCCAAAGGGGGCTCTAAGGTGCTAATGTAGAGACGAAAACCACAGGCAGTGGCCATCGCTGGACGGTTTGAGGAGAGGGGCTCAGATCCAGGAGGATAGGGTGCCATCCAGATGCTGTTGGCTCTTCCAAGGGGCTCTGGGGGCCAGCTCTGGGAGTGCTAAAAGATGCTGGGGCTGAAGTCGGAGCCTGCTGCTGCTGGTGAGATGAATGGCCAGTCCTGGGGAACATTGACAGAATGGGCAATAAACACGAAGGAAGCCACTTCTTCCTACCTCCGGCCTTCCATCTTCCTCTGCTGCTGCCAGTTGGCAGAATTAGCAGAAAGGCAGCTGGCAAAGAAGTCTGGGAAATACAGTTTCCAGAATCCCAGTCCCACTGTGGCAGCAAGAGTGTAAAAATGGTGAATTTGGAGCTGAGCGGCAACAGGTAAATAACCAGCTTGTTCTAGCTTACTTAACCAGTTAAGGAAGGAAGGAAGGAAGGAAAGAAGGAAGGGAGGGAAGGAGGAAAGAAAAAAGGAAAGAAAGAAAGAAGGAAAAGAAAAGAAAGAAAAGCTACCACAGGATTTAAGAGAGAAAAAATTGGGACTTGATCAGAGCTAGATTCTGGTGGGTCCTGAGATTTTGTTTTCTAAACAGAAGCACAGCACATGAAGAGAGAAAATTCAGAGCGACAAGAAACTTCTTAGCAGACATATATGTAGATGTCACTTGGGGATCAAGTGCCCCACCCCCACCACACCTTGATAGGACACTACCCCTGACACCTGTCAACTTAGATACATCCCCAGATTTGTCTCAAATTGATTGAGATTAAATTTTGGTACCCAGACAGAGTGAGAACTTCACATAGAATTAGTTTGTACCTTAGAAAAATGACTAAGTTATTATTTCAAGTATGTCTGAATTTATGGACTAATAGTTATACCCTCTATAGTAGAGTTTCAATTGTGCAAACACTGTAGACATAGAGAAAATGCTAGAAGGATAAATTATTTTTGCAATTATTATTTACAATTATTGTTCCTACAGGCTAGTGTTATGCCTGATTATTTTTGCATACCTTTCATTGTCTTCTTAAATTTCTACAATAAACATATATCACTTTTACAATATAAATTATTAAAAAGTTTGTTGATGCAAATATTATATTGTGATTTCCCATTAGATCATGCATCAAATGCACTTATCAACTGGCCTGATAAAAAGCCTAAATTTTCCTTTTTGTTCTGATAATATATTTTGTGAGAAATATTAGAAATTAGCAGGTCCTGTGAATTCCATTCCTTGATGTGCTCTCCTAAACCTCAGGTACCTTCTGAATACAAACAGGAGTGTAGTCTTTATTTTCTATTTTATTTTCACAAGAAAGTATTCATTCCAATTACTTTCTAGTTTGAAATTTTCATAGGTTCTTTCTTCTGCCTGTTGACCTCAGAGACTGGCCCTAGTATGGTAGCATGATTGATCTGGAAAATATGGCAGACACGATTTGTGGAAAACCTTGGAGGCCACATTCCAGAGGTCCAGACAGTGTCCTGATTTTGTCCGTAAAACACAGACAATGGGACAAGATCTGGGAGATAAAGATGATTACCCGAAAGAAATAGAAAAGAAAGGTGGGGCACTTCATTTTCCACAGAGTCCTTTTCACCGTAATACTTATCCTATAGAAAAACTCTCTTATATAGAAAGAAAGAAAGAAAGAAAGAAAGAAAGAAAGAAAGAAAGAAAGAAAGAGAGAGAGAGAGAGAGAGGGAGGGAGGGAGGGAGGGAGGGAGGGAGGGAGGGAGGGAGGGAGGGAGGGAAGGGAAGGGAAGGGAAGGGAAGGGAAGGGAAGGGAAGGGAAGGGAAGGGAAGGGAAGGGAAGGGAAGGGAAGGAAGGGAAGGGAAGGGAAGGGAAGGGAAGGGGAAGGGAAGGAAGGGAAGGGAAGGGAAGGGAAGGGAAGGGAAGGGAAGGGAAGGGAAGGGAAGGGAAGGGAAGGGAAGGGAAGGGAAGGGAAGGGAAGGGAAGGGAAGGGAAGGGAAGGGAAGGGAAGGGAAGGGAAGGGAAGGGAAGGGAAGGGAAGGGAAGGGAAGGGAAGGGAAGGGAAGGGAAGGGAAGGGAAGGGAAGGGCAAAAGAAGAAGCAGGAGAAAGACTGAGATCATTTAACTTTTGTAGGAGGCTTTCCCCCAAGACAAACAGTTACCTGGGAATGTAAAATTTCCATCTGCCTTTCCACATTCTGCCTTGCAATCGAGTGTAAATTCCTTGCGTTATTGGTCCAGGAGATATCCACAGATAGCAAGATGCCTGGGATTCCAGAAGGAAGAAAAAGATACTTTCAAAGATGTATTCCAGTTAGCATCTGTAAACAGGCCAACACCTGAAAGCATGTTTTAAAAGGAAATAAAAACACAGGATAAAAAAGGACAAATGCAAATCTGTGATTGTCATTAAATCAAATATCAGTATTGTCAATTCTGTGAAATACTTCTGGGCTGCAGCACACGTTGGCTGGCACTTCCCTGCCCGCCCTGAAGTCAGGCTCAGCCAGGTGCACTGGCCTGTGAAATGCAGCTGAAACTGCTCTGTGTCACCTCTGGCTTCTACAGAGGAGATGATGAGCCAATGCCCAGCTCCCTCTCTTCTCTCACCTGGCCCCTGCCTGGCACTGGCCCAGGTTCCAATCAGATCACAGGGAACTAAGTGGCCCCTCTGACCCTTGATGGACATGCAGCATGAGCAAAAAATAATCTCTGTTTTTTTTAATCTCTCAGTTTGGGGATTGTTTGTTATGGTAGCATAACTGAGCTCATTGAATGTTACACGTCCATCCACAAAAGCATTTCCAAGAATCTATGTTTGTGTTCTCCATTGAGTGAGAAGGAGTCGCTGCAAGTTATCAACTCAGTGTTATAGCAGGGGGTTAGAAACTTCATGAATGTGCTTTATGTGCCTACTCTATTTTAAAGTGCAATATCACATTATGTTTCCTCTTAGTACAGACACTGTAGTAATGCTGTACCTTTGGAAAGAATACTTTTTAATTTTCTGTTCTTCTATGCCCCTGTACACCTAGTTACTTCCTAAAATCTTTTTGATGAATGTTTAATGTACATTCTCATGAAAATAACTGATAGATTTCTTTTCACCTTGACAACCGTCATATTTTAAAATGAAGATGTCTCTGTCTATATAATAAATCTAGGCAAATGTTTCATTTTGATGATGAGGTACTTCATCTGACAACCACACAACCACCAGAAAAGTATGCTCTCCCTCCCTGTAACAAATCCCACCAGAAACAGATGGAGTAACAGGAAATTAGTGTTTGAAAAAGCAGCCATCGCATGGCTGTGAAAAGAAAGGTCTCTGAGGATAAGGTTAGTGTGACTATGAATTCATGAAAAGTATCCAATTATTTTCTTCAAAATCTGGTAAGGCATTCCTCCAGGCTGCGCAGGACACCCCGTTTTTTGAACTTCATATTGTGCCTTTTAAAAAATCATTTCATTTTTTTTCAGGCGCTCTCCTCAGTTGGATCCATTTAAGAATTATTATTGCTGGGCGTGGATCTTTTTTGAGAGAACTGGCAAACCTGGCACCTTTGAAGCTGCTGTTTTTCCATCAGCTGGGAGCAGTAACCTAATCCCTGCTCTCGGAGGGACGGACGGGCTTCGCCCTAAGTGGACATCGCTGGCCTCCACCATGGGATAAGAGCGGAGGGAAGAGCTGGGCAGCAGGACCCCAGCTGAGAAAAGAGGGAAGCGGGGAAAGATAAGAGCTGTGGTTTCAAATATCCTTGATGGGAATTCTTCACAGTCATTTTTCACTGGGGCTGGCTGCTGTCAGAGTTTTGATTACTGCCTTCTCTTCCCTGGGAAATCTTTTGTTCAGTCCCTCTAGCGTCTGGACTTTGGCCAGGCGGGTTTTTTTGTGTGTGTTTTCCAGGTGACTCGGGTCTGTCTCAGTCCAGCCCTGGAATGACTCATCCATCTGTAGCCGAGAGATCGCTGTCTCGCTTCCAGTTTTCCTCACATATCCATGCTCTGAAAGGCGAGGGCGAGGTCGTTGCTTTTTTTTTGTTTTTTCCTGGCTGTTGTCTTCCTGGCTCAGAAAACCCGAAGTGCATTCAAGCCAGGGCACTGGGCACTTCCATCACTATTTTTATGCTTGTTGTTGTTGTTGTTGTTTTTTTTGTTATGCACACTGAAAATAAATCAACGTGTTAAAAAAAGAAGGAGAACAGAGAAGGAATGCCATTTGTAAGAGATTTCTGATTTATGAGTCTGGAGGACCTGTCACATCAAGCTCGGGAATGACTTTAATTAGCTGCATGACTGAAACGCCTGTCAGTGCGGCGCATTAAGCCCAACCACCCGACGAGTGAGCCGCCAGGAAGAGAAGTGAAAAGATGCGGGGAGGCCAGTAGCAACCGCAAACCTCACTGCTCGTATTGGCCTGCATTTCCACCCGGCTAACAAAAGGTGACTGACTAAGGCCCATTTTCGAATTCTCGGTTTGTGAAAGCTGCTGAGAATATCAGTGAAGCCCCACCCAATTTTTGCCTGTTGCTAAAGGAGCTGCAGAAAGTAAGAAATATGAGAAACAGAACCAGTTTCCCAGTCCACAACAAAGGGACTTACCATACGAATTTAAAGGCTTGTCCTGGGAGGGCTTCAGACCGACTCACCACCTGGGCCCGTTTACAGGGTGCAGAGCAGGTTGTGCGATGGGGCCGAGAGCGCGTGGACCAGGGAGGCGCAGAGCCTTTGTGGGATGCTCGTGAGCCACGGTCTGTCCAGGGGCCATTGTCTGCACCTCCATTTCTTCAGTGAAACCATGAGCTTCTCCATTATGAGTCGTGGGTGTGACCTGTGTTTAGCCAAAAAGTCTGAACAAATGGTGGATGCTATCATGAAGCCCGTCAATAATGTAACAGAGAAGCTGGCCTGTTCTTGTTCCAAACCAAGAAGCCCCTTCCCAGGGGTGCCATTCTCGGTGCCATGTTTTGGGTGCCATGCTGGGCAAGGGCCACTTCAGGAATGGGGCTGGGCATGAGCGTTTGTTTGTGAGAGTAAATCAGGAAAAGACCACAACGTTCCAATCCGAGGAGACATAAGCGAGAAAGAGGGTGCTAGATATCCCCGAAACAACACCGTCTCGCACCAAGTAAGAAAAGATTGTGGCTTTATGTTGGAGATTCCCAAGAATTTTACTGGCTGTACCTTCCATGACTTTCCAACTCAAAAACCCCCCTTGAACCAACAGCGCCTGCTTGCTGTTTCACAAACATTGGCCTGCCCTCTCCTGTTGCTGGACTCACACCTTTATTCACGTCATCCCCTTCCCTTACACGCGTAAGTCCCTATTCTCGCTGCTCAAGTTAAATCCCACTTGCCAAAAGAGGCCCACTCTGCGCCACCTCAGCCAAAGGCAGAATTCTCACGCCCTTTAGGCCTGCCCATTTTCTTTCCGACAATTCATCATATACTGCCAGGTGACACCTTGCACACTGATGTCTTGAATCATCTCTAAATGCAATTTTTATTGTTTAATTTTTTATGCATAAACATGTAAATAATGCTGTGTGTGAATCAGGTCACTGCGTATAGTAGAAACCTCAGGAAGACAGTTTAGCAAGATGCTTTTCTCTCTTAAGTAACAGAAGTTTAGGGATAAGGATAGAATCTGGGTCACTAAAGATAGACTTCTCTCTTTCTGTTCCGCCATCCTGCTACATGGCTTCCGTGCTCAAGGCACCTTAATGAGGCGAGCAAGTTGCCCACGTTTCTGCCACATTGTCTACAGTCAAAGCCCAGGAAGGGGGAATATCCTTGATGGGAATTCTTCACCTCTCCCCAGCTGAGTGAGCAACCTATTCAGAGAGTGCCTTCTCAGAAGTCCCTCGGGACACTGTTCTTATATTTCATTGGTCAGTACATAGCCAGCTGCCTACCCTTGACGATAAGGGAGGTCGGAAAACTTAGTAGCTTAGCTGGGGTCATTGCCATCATATGGACTACACTGGTTTTGATACAAAGAGAGAAAGGAAGACTAGATATGGGGAGTCAGTGAGCAGTCCCTGCCAAATGGTCTGATATATAATTTTGTGGTGCATCCAGGGTACATCTGAGTAATGAAGATGGCAAAAAACTGGACATTCTAGGAAATTCCAGTGAGTTATGGAAAGGTAATGAACGGATGTTTCACAGACCACATTTTACCTACAGACACATTTTATTGAGCCAACATAATGTTTAAAATTTTGTTGCGTCGACACTTAAAATTGGGAGAATATACATACATTCCAGTAAGAAAAACTAACGAACTTTCAGAGTGACCATAGTTTTTCCTCACAGCCCCCCAAAGGGCTTTGGGTGGGCCCATAAACCAGTCCTTCAGTTACAGCTGTAGCCGCCCAGTTTCCCTGGTGTTTCAGCCCCACTCGTCCACTGACCGCAGAGGCACCTCGAGACTTCCTCCCCAAGGAGCCCTCCTGGAAAGTACCAGTGTGGCCAGGGTCACCCCCAAGGTAGCCAGTCATTGGGTGCTCGAGGGGCTCCTTGAGAGAACTGTGGCTCCTGCCCAGCGCTGCTCCCACTTCTTCCCCAGAGCAGCACCGCCCATGGCCTGTTGAAGCCCTGCCTCTGTTTCTGACCTCCACTCTGTCCCACGTTCCCGAATAGCTAGTTAAAGAGGTGCATCAGCCTTTGGTCCCCAGACAGCCTCACTGCCAAGGTACCAGGTCAGTTTCAGCTGTCATAAACACAGCAGATGCTATGCCCTGCTCTCCATCCTCCACTCCTCTCTCCTCCCAGACTGTGCCTCCAACCCAGCTCTTCCCTCTTCATTTACCGATGAACCGGGCTCCCGCACATCAGCGTGCAGAAGCAAACAACTGATGTGGTCTGGGGGAGGCCACATGAAGTCATGCTGAGCCTCTTTTTAGCAAGCTCACAGGTCCCATTATTCAATGAATCTTCACCAAATCTCAAGGAAGCCTGGGCAGGGAGGAGCCGTGTGAGTGGTGAAGAAACTGGCTCAGAGACTGTGGCATTAAGTAGTCAGAAAGGCAAGCTGAAAGGCAGAGAGGGCCCTTTGACTCATGGTTTCCACGGAACCATACTCCCCAAAGCACAAGCGAGAAACATTCCAGAAAAGCTGAGGAAAAAATCAGAGATAAAGAACATCTACTACCACCATGGGACTAAGTGAGAGACAAAGTTTTCTTGCTCCGCAAGAGCTCATGTAATTCCAGAGGGACATTTAATAACACAAAAGAGATAGGATAACTTTTGCTTTTCCTGATTCTTTCAGACATCTGATAAGCCAGGATTAATTTTTATGTGAAACCAAAGCAACTTCTCATACTTACCATGGGACACCTTCTAAATATGTGCCTGATGTGATTTCCCCAAATTGTTATGCAGTGAAAATGCCAAGGATTCTAAATATGGAGTTTTCTCAATTGCGTACCCAGAAAAATATAATATTTCCCCCAGGACTCTATGATATTGGGCTTGGCCGTATGTCAGGAGCTTCCCGTAATGGAGCATGAAAGCCTTTCTAGACTCAGGGCACCAACTAGACACTAAATAATTCGGGTTAATAACTGAATGATGCCAACTTATTTTTTCTTAACAAGGGACATTTGCTTCCTAACAGAAAACATTAAAAAAATGTTCTGCACTTGGAAGAAACTTATTCATGCTACACATGCTATCACACTTTGTACAGCCTTTGCCTATGGAACTTTTAAATAGTGATTATTTTGTTCAGTTGTCTCCCTTTCATAGTGACCATGAGCTCCTTGAGGGCATGGAGTGTGTCTGCTTTTACATCTTTAACATCTGAGGCACTGGAAATGCCCATACATGGTGGCAAATGAACTGGAGGATGATGCAATGCACTGGTCTAAAGAGCGTAGCGCTACTTCGGAAAAGAGACCTTGAAGAAAGACAATGTCCAGGAATAAAATTTATTCTGAATAAAAGTCTTTGCCATACCCACAATTTTTGCCCTAGCATGAGAGTAACAAAGATTTAACTGGGACTTTGTTTCCCCCCAAAATATATACAAAACCTAGAAAATAACAGATTTAGGATTGAGAGCAGTAAGACAAAATCCCAATACTCTATTGAATAGGTCTTGTCACCCTGAAGGTAACTATTTTCGCAGTTTGGAGGAGATGATACATTGCCTTCTGTTTCCTTTCTTCCTCTGTATTTCCCCATTTCCTGCATGTGCCTCAGCCCCCTCCACCCCTGCCACCTAGTTCTGTACCATGTCTTTCCAGTGACAGTCATTACTATGGTATCACCAGACAAATATGAATGAGAAAGTGGTATGAACAAGGTATAAAAGAGAAAGTAATTTCAAAATAAGATACTCAGCCCTGCCAGTGTAAAATTCAAGGTAGATACTTTTAAAAAAAAGTTTTAGTCATTTCTCACTTCCCTTTTGCAGTCTGGGTGTGTTTCCTTTGAACCCTCTTTTGTCTAAAGATAGTATAAACTTCCTTGCACATAGATTCCTCTTCCTTTCCTCTCTCCCTCACCTTCTTCTTAATCCCTAAATGTTCTTTTCTGCCAGTGAGAAGCCCAGATCCCCAAAGCCTGTTGGTTTGCCTCAGCTGCAGAAGAGAGAGCCTGTGTGGAGTTCGAGTTTGCTCATTTAACAGAATCCTAAAAGAAGCAAGAGGAAAGGAGACAGTTACCTATAAAGGAGTACCCATACGGCTATCAGCTGATTTCTCAAAAGAAACCTTACAGGCAAGAAGGGGCTGGAATGAAGTAGTGAAAGGCAAGGACCTACATCCAAGATTGCTCTATCTAGCAAAGCTCTTATTTAGAATGGAAGGGCAGATAAAGTGCTTCCCAGATAAGGTCAAGTTAAAGGAGTTCATCATCACCAAGCCATTATTATATGAAATGTTAAAGGGACTTACATAAGAAAAAGATAAAAAATATGAACAGTAAGATGACAACAAACTCACAACTATCAACAAATGAACCAAAAAGAAAAGAAAGACAACAAAAACAAAAACTAAGCCAACAACCAGAACAGAAACAGAATCAGAGAAATGGACATCACATAGCGGGATTTCAGTGGGGAGGGGGAAGGGAGGAATTGAGGGGGTAGGTACAGGGAAGAAGAAGCATAATTAGTAGGCATAAAATAGGGGGGGAGATAAAAAATGGTATAGGAAACACAGGACTCAAAGAACTTATATGTACAACCCATGGACATGAACTAAGGTGGGGGAATGCTGGAGGGTTGGGGGGGCAGGGTGGCGTGGGGATAAAGGGGGAAAATTTGGGAAAACTGTAATAGCATAATCAATAAAAATACTTAAAAAACTATCAGGAAGAAATTATCCAATATTAGTGCTCGGTTTGCCAGGACATATACTAGAAATTATCAAATATTCTGTGAAAAATGAAATAAAAGCAAAGTCCCTGTTTAAAAGAGAAGCTTGCTTATTTATTGAAGTCAGAAAGTGGGTATGTGCTGTCCAGACAGTAACTGCCAGGGAGGGACTAGACCTGTCCTCCACTGACTCTCTCTGAACCTGCCTGGGTCCTGCCTGGGCCCTGTCTTCAGAGCTGTGATTGCCATGGCTTTATAGGTTTTTACAAAGTCAGCTTTCACAAGTTGGTTTCCTGCTTAACGCTTACCTGTGATTATGGCCTGTGCCCGTTATCATGATTCGCTGCTTACCTGACAGCAGTTCACCCAAAATGCAGGCAAGAGGACTCAGCATGACGTAGATAAGGAACAACCAAATGGGCTCTCTACGCTCAGACCACGCTGCACTCCCATGTTGGCCATAACTCCATGACTGTGAACAAGTTACTTACTCTCTCAGCCCTTTGGTTTTTCCAGTCTGTAAAATGGGAATCATGATATCCACTTTCCTAAACTGTCATGGAATTAAATAAGATGACACATGTAGAGTGGCTGGGTAGGAGCACGAGTTTTGCAAACAGTGCAAATTAATTCTACTTTTGATTGATTTCCTCCCTGTCCCCCCTAATAACAGGAGTGAAAGATGGGGATGGAGACGGGGGTAAGTGCCTTTGCGGGGAGGCCCTGTTCACTCTCTCTGACCCTCCCTTTCCGCATTCCCTTGGTGCGGGAGCTCGAGAGTCTCAGACAGGATACGTAAAGACAAAAGATGAAAACATGCTCTTAAGTGACAACTCTTGTGACTTGCAATAACACCTGGCCTAGAATATTATATTTTATCCATATTAAAAATTATAAATAACCTTAATATATTCTTCTCGCTTGTATTTGAGTGATGTCCAAAAAGTCCTACATGAAAGTATTGATTCCAAGCTTTGGAAGCGTGTTCCTGAGGCCACATATACTTGAGAAAAAAGTGGGTAAGGGAGGAGGAAGGAAACAGAGGACTGTAAATCCAGAGATTAGATCAATTTTAATCCTCAAGTTGATAACACTTGTGTGGTCATAGCTTTTGCCGTGTCTTACCAGCAATTTGTTAGAGTTTGAGGCATTACCTGTCGAGTAGCAGGATTAACACGTCAATTTAGACATGAGCTTCTACCTTAAAAAGTCTATAATCTAGTGAAAGATACAGGGAAAATACAAGTGAAATCCATCTAAATGCCCCTCAGTTAGCATATATCCCTAATCTTGTGGGGCTGGAGTGAGGGGTGAGGACCTCCACTGCAGCATGACTTAGAGGGCAAAATGTGCAGAGAGCATTTCTTTGGCCTCAGAGTCAGTTCTGCCCTATACATTTGCTAGATCCAGCTGTATTTCCTACATGCTGAACATATTGTTCTGGATGATTATATTCTTGGCACCACGCATCGCTAAGCATTATCCAACGCCAAGAACATGCAGCACAGAAGTAGCTTTCCCTAAAAGGCCTGAAAAGCCATCACTAGTTTATTCTCCCAAAGATCCAGGGTGCTTGTTAAAGCACAAGATCTGTTTCAACTGACGTGGCTCTGAGTTAAATGTGTCGCAACACATTCTCAGGGAGACTGTTCCTTTGACTAATAGCCTCCATACTTGTCAAAACTACTGTAGGCCAAAGGTTAGCAGCAGCGTCTGGCAACACAAAAGCAAATCTAAAAAGCTAAAATAAGACCCGGGCCAGTGAACCCAGCTCCTGCTCCAGCCTCCTCAATCCGCTACTCAAAGTCTGAGTCCGCACTGCCTCTAAGTAGAAGTTTATAGATTGCACTGGATGTCTAAAAACAAAGCAGAAAGCTCAGTGATTTTTTTTTACTCCAGGAGAAGAGTGCCCACGTCTGCTTTGTGACATCACTTACGGAATGTATGGAATTATCAAAAAACATTTGTTTCTATCCACTGTGTTCCTAAAATACAAAATTAAGATTTTTAGGCAGTTTAGGTTAAGACACTCAAAATCTCAGAAAGATGGAAACATTAAAAAGTGCGTGTTAAGATGGAATGCCATAAAGGGATGTTAATGCAGCCTGAGAAAGGAAAGAGAGCAATGTTATCACAAGGTGGTCATTCCAGTCCCCCAGAGACCTCAAATACGCCACAGTCTAAGTGACTAGACACACACCATCCAGATCACCTCGTTAAACACCTTCACTCTGAGACAGCACCGAGATGGGAGGAGGAGTAGGCAGGTTTCCTGGAGGATGTAAGGCTTGAATTAAGGTTTAGAACATAAACTAAAATGAAGGAGAGGATGTTACTTTTGGAAAGGCTAGGAAGAAGTTCTCAAGTGAGGCTAAGTGCTTCTGATGTCTCAGGCCTGTGTATGTTTAACATACTAGGTATCAATACATCAAAGTGTACTTGTTTGACAAATGCATAAAGAGTGTTCTACCTCTGACCCTGATCTAAAGAGTAAATGAAATGCCTTATAAGTATGGAAGATCAAGAAAAGAGAGAATTTTTTCCCAGCAAAGGCCTTTATAAGGTTGATACCTTTGGATAGCAAGTTTAACTTAAAGACATGTGTTCTAAGTAAATATTAAGAGAATATTTAATACAAGGATATCCAACACTGTGTTCTCTCTCTCTCTCTTTTTTTTTTTGTAAGAATGAAAGGCTGGAAGCTGTTTAAATGTCTGTCCAACAATAATACATTGTAAAGTACATTCATATAATGGAATAAATTTAAAACCATTAAAAAGAGATGTTATAGAACAATACTATGGAAAGATGTTCATGATACATTATTGGGTGGGAAAAAAGCAAGTTGAGAGTATATGTTGCAGAAGACACTGTTAAGAGAATAAAAAGATAAAATACTTGAAAACACATATTGGAAAAAAGATTGTATCCAAAATATGTTTTTTTCATTTTATTTTAATCATTGTTCAAATACAATTTTCTCCCTTTTACTCCCAATCCACCACCCCTCCCAACCCTCCCCAATTTCCTCCCATTCCAAAATATGTTTTTTAAAAATTCACAGAACTCAACAATAAGAAAATAATCCAATTATAGACAATGAGTATCAGTGACAATGTGGAGAAATTGGAATACTTGCACGCTATTGGTGGGAATGTAAATGGTATAGGTGCTATGAAAAACAATATGAAGTTTCCTTTAAAAATTTAAAATTGAACTACAGAGTCTGGCAGAAACAATGCCCCTTTTTATTACTAAATCTTTTATTACAAAATCATAAGCATGCAATTCTGTAACATAATTATCACACTCAAGGATACCATATGACATCTTAGGTGAAGTGTTCAAATTAAAACTATAAATTATTACACCCACATTATTGCCTCACCAACCACACTCAGGCAGGCATTACTTTTGCAGGATCCTGTATAAATGGTCCAGCAATCCCCTCCTGGGTATGTATCCTAAAGAATTGAAATCAGGAGCTCAAAGATATGTTAGCACTACCTTAGTCATTGCACCAGCATTCCCAACAGCCAAGATGTAGAAAAAAACCACTGTTCACAAACACATAAATTGATGAAGAAAATGTGGTATATATGTGTAATAGAATACTATTCAGCCTTAAAAATGAAGGAAACTCTGTGATATGCAACAACATGGATGAACCTTGTAGACATTATGCTAAGTGAAATAAAATAGTCACAGAAAGACAAATATTACATGATTCCACTAACAGAAAGTATATGAAATAGTCAAATTCATAGAATCAGAGTGGACTGATGGTTTCCAATGGTTCAGGGGAGGGAAAATGGGAAGTTACGAATCAATGGTCATAAAGATTCAGTTAAGCAAAATGAATAATTTCTAGAGATCTGCTATACAATGTTGTACCTATTGCTAACCATACTGTATGGCACAATAGCATTCTAAAAAAAATTTTCGTGAGCAAAAGATTTTAATAAATACATTATAGAAAAGATATACAAATGGAAATAAGCATATGAAAAGATGCTCAGAACATTATTCATCATTATGGAAATGCAATTTAAAGCACAACAGTAAGATGCCACTACACATCTATTAGAATAGCTAAAATCCAGAAACCTGGCAATGGATACTGAGCAAGAGGAACTCTCGTTTATTCCTGGTGGGAACACACAAAGGTACAGCCACTTTGGAAGACAACTCCTCAGTTTCTTACGAAACCAAACATATTCTTGCCCTATGATCTACCAATCAGGCTTCTGGATATTTACTCAATTGATTTAAAAATGCGTGTGCACACAAAACCATCACGCAAATATTTATAGCAGCTTTATCCATAATTGCCCAAAACTAAAAGTAATCGATACATCGTTCAATAGTTGAATGGATAAATAAACTGGTACAGTCACACAGTGGAATACTATTTAATGATAATGAATGAGCGATTAAGTCATGCAAAAATATGAAATCTTAAATACATACTCATAGTAAATAAGCCAGTCTGAAAAGTCTATATTCTATACAAATCCATTTATATGATGTCCTGGAAAAAAACAAAACTATAGAGACATCAAATAAATCAGTGGTTGTCAGAGGTTTGGAGAAGGGAGTGGTGAATAGGTGAAGCACTGGGAATTTTTTTAGGGCAGTGAAACTATTTATTCTGTGTGATACCACAAATGCATAGCAGATACATGACACTATGCATTTGCCCAGTCCGTAGAAATTTACAGCACAAAAAGTGCTTAATTTATACAAATTTTAAAAAATAGTTTAGGAGATCAGGGGATTCTGGGATAGAATACAGACTATAAGAAAGGAATCTATATTACAAATTATGAAATACCCTAACTGAACAGTGAGGCACTAAAAGTGCTGACTTACATAAATTCGGAAATGAATGGAAACTAAAATGAAAGGCAAAAAGAATTGTACATAAGCACAGTGCTGCAGTTGATAAAGTTGTTTCCCATGAGGGTGGGAGTTCTGAAACCACTATGCAGGTAGACTAGAATTGAACAATTAAATAAACAGATGGTACAGGGTGGCAATTAGGTTTCTCACTCATGGAGTGGGAGTTTACAAACAAGCAAGGGAAGAAGTCAAGATGATCCATGTGGTGCTGGATTAGGGGTGGAGACATCAGTATGAACTCATGTTTAGTTTAATACAGATACAGATAAACACATGGGAATTAAGAGCTATGATATGTGTGCACATGCCATTCGATGAACACATACACAATTTCTTGCTCTGTCAGCTGAGAAGGCTTAAAAGCAATGACATACAAGCAGCCATGAGCACACCCAGCACTCAGATCTTGTTTCCAATTCCATTCTTCAATAAAAGTGACCAGCACTCCTTGGAGAAAGGGCTGATTCTAGGTCCCAAGCAGGGATAACCCGCAATGATTCTAGAGCAGCTGGTATTGCCAGAAAGTAAGGAAGTGCTCAAGAAAACCCACAACAGTGGGGGCATTTCAAAGGGACACCACAGCCAACTGAAGTGCTCCTGGTGGTCAAAGCTGGAACCATTTGAGCAAGAAAATAGATAATGTAGTATTAGATCAAAATCCAAATCATCAACATTCATGATGAGTCTGTACTGAGATATAAATTAACAACTAAATAAATAAACAAACAAACAAACAAATAAAGGATTAGCTAAATCATGCACGAAGAAGGATCTCCAATAATATTGGTATATACTCCCCCTTCAAGGCATGGAACATAATCCCCTGGCCCTTTAGTGTGGACTTCACATAGTGACTTTTCCCCAAGGACTACTGTGTGGAAAGAAGGACAGAAAGAGCATCCTTCACTTTACTCAGGAAAAAATGGATAAACATGACCTCAGTCAGATGTCTAAGGTCAATACTAACAGTGCTGTGTCATGTTGATGGTATGCACCCTTGTGGTCCTCCACCAAAATTTATAACCGCAGTATTATGAGAAAAACAGACATATTCCAAGTGAGAGACATTCTACAAAATACCTGACCAGTGCTCTAAAAATGTGGAAGTCCGAGCAGGCTAAGGAGACCTGATGACTAAATATGATATGGTACCCTAGATGGGACCTCGAAACAAAAAAAGAACATTAGGTTAAAAACTAAAGTAATCTCAATAAAGCATAGACTGTAGTTCATAATTATGTATCAAATTGATATCAATAATGACAATACATCAATATTGGTTCAACAGATGTTATTCGTACCATATTAGATGCCATTAGTACCATACTAGTGTAAGATATTTATCAATAGGGAAAACTGGGTCTAAGCCATATGGAAACTCTCTGCACTATCTTCACAATATTTCTGTAAACTAAAAACTATTATAAAGTAAAAGTTGACTATGCAAAGAATACATGTTCTAATTTTCCTAAATTTGTATATAGATAGACACGTACATGTAGAAAAAGATAAAAGGTTGTGAATCAAAACATTAACATTCATTATTGCTGGTGATGAGATGAGAGAGTATTATTTTTTCATTATGCTCATCTGCAAATGTAATTTATAGGGAACCGTTCTGCATGGTGTGGGAATGTAGCCCAGCTTCCACTTGGAAAAGCCAGTGGGAAGCGAGGTCCAGCACACAGGAGCCAGGCCCACAGACAGGTTCTCCCATGGGGTATCAGACCTTCATCATACCTATGCTTGAGACTTGCTTTTGCTAAAACTCCCTCACCCTGGATTGAGGCAGCAAGTGCTTACTGTAACTTCCTAAAATCTGAGCTAAATCTCCCAAGTATGGAGTGTAACCAGTTCAACCACTTTTCACCTTGATCTGTAACATCCTTCTCTTTGAAGTAATTAGCAACATTCTTTCCTTTGCCAGCTGTAAAGGTAATCACCTGCAGTGAACCTGTGCATAGTAAATGAGGACCATCCTCAATGTAATGCACCCAGAAAAGCAGTAAAAGCCTTTCCAGACAGGGGTCGGGGCCCTCTCTCCCACTTAGAGAGCGGCCATGCCGTCCCTTTTTCCCCACAGGACTTCTGTAGTCCACGTGAATTTGTCTCTCCTGGCCACAACACACGGACCCTGCTGGCCAGGGTCCGCATCAGCAACTTTATAACACAAACATTAAAAAAAATACATTGCAAGCCTTCATTTGGACCAGAATATTTCCCTGATTGAAGTAGAAAAGAAGAATTATATCAAATATTTTAAATTCCTAAAAACATTTAAAAGGCACACAGTATGAAACAATCCTGTCGGGGGAGGGGAATGCAAAAATTACTTTTTGATTTAAAAATTTTTTCCCAGAATGTTCTTTGATGGTAACTAAGGATAAAGGAGAAGAGAAATACTCCTGAACTAAGAGTGTGAAAAAGCGTAGTCAACGGTCTCCAATGAACCTTCAGAATGAATTCCAATTCCCCACTTTAATCCATTTGCTTCCCTCATTGTAATCTCTTATGCATCTTAAGATGTTTAAAACCACTGGAGAGGTCTGTCTGAGGCTCCGTGAAGCTGCTGCTGGGTGTCCCTTGAGATCCGTTCCACGCACACCTGGTAGAATGCCTTCTCTCACTGCAGGGCCGGTGACGTGGGGCTCAGTCTCAGTGCTGGTGCGTCGTCACCACTTTCTCTAATGAGAAGCCATTAGCTACGTGAAACTCAAACGTGTTAGTTCAGCCCCACGATAGCTTGGCTTATTGTGTTTTAAGTTATTAAATCCCTCTTTGCCTGCGTATATTTGTAGTAGGCTATGTACTGCTTTTTTTTTATGGATCACTTCATTTACTCATTTTCTCACTCTATAAATATTCATTGAGGGCTTACCATTTGCCAGTTACTGTGTTAATTTATTAGTTGAGGAATATGAAAACATGATAATATATAGCTCTTATCGAAGGACATTTTAAGAAAGAGAAACAGTCACAGAAAAACAGATACATGATTACACTGACAAGAAAGACTAAATGACAAAAAGAGAAGTTCAAATTAGGTAAAATGAGCATTCCCAGCAAGGAGCAATCACATCCATGTGCAGCAGATCCTCAATTAACATTGTTTTGTTCACATGACTTTTCATTACAATGTTGACGAGATGCCATCGGAACTTCACTCTTGTTTACATCGATTAGCCTCTGGTGAAATTGGTCTGATTATATGCTATTTCACCTGAAGTTGTAGAACCTCTGGGTAACATTTAGTGAGGACTTCCTGCAGAAAGGGCCAGGGAAGGATTTGCAAAAAAAAACAACTGAGTGAGAGAGTAGGGCCCTGATTAATACTTCGGGAGTGAGGGGATGGGAGGGATGTTTATGCTTCTTTCTTTATGTTTGCAAGTGGAGGGACTTCCCTAGGGTATTATTCCTGGGCTTTCTCCCCAGTCATTACTCCCCTCACAGAGAATTAGAGAGTTCGAGAACAGAAACTGAGCATGCTCAGCTTAGCTGCTTCTGGTTTCTTTAGCCTTTTTCTTTTCTTGTTTACCTGTCTCATGTCCATTTCTTTTTAAACTATAGCTGACATACAATGTATTCGTTTTAGGTATACAACACAGTGATTCAACATCTAACTGAGTGATCTCCACCATGCCTCAGCAATCTGTCCCTGCCCAGTTACTATGACATTGTTGACTATGTTCCCAATGCTTTATTTTATATCTGGAAGTTTGTGACTCTTAATCCCATCACTTTTCACCCATACCCCGCCTTCCTCCCCTTTGACAATTTGTTCTCTGTGTTTATGAGTCTGTTTCTGTTTGACTTTGTTCAATTGTTTTGGGGTTTTTTAGATGACACATATAAGTAAAATCATCCAATATTTGCCTTTTCCTGCCTGACTTATTTCCCTTGTCACACAATACACTCTAATCTCATCCACATTGTCACAAATGTCAAGATTGTATTCTTTGTTATGGCTGAGTAATATTCCATTGTAAGTATATAGCACATTTTTGTTATCCATTCATAATATATTGAGGGATGCTTATGTTGCTTCCATATTTTGAATATTGTAAATGAAATGCTGCAGTAGATACAGGAGTGTATATATCTTTTTGAATTAGTGTTTTGTTTTCTTTGGATAAATGACCTGAAGTAGAATTACTGGATTCTATGGCAGCTCCATTTTTAATTTTTTGAGAAACCTCTACACTATTTTCCATAGTGGCTGCCCAAATTTATATTCCTACCAACAGCTCACAAGGGTCCCCTTTCCTCCATATCCTCACCAACACTTGTCATTTTTTGTCATTCTGATAATAGCCATTCTGACAGGTGTGAGGTGGCATCTCATTGTGGCCTTGATTTCCATTTCCCTGATGATGAGTGACGCTGTTAGAGTAACCCCTTTATCATTATGTAATGCCCTTTGTCTCTTGTTACAGTCTTTGTTTTCAAGTCTATGTTACCTGGTATAAGTATTACTACCCTCATCTTTCTTTTTGTTTTCGCACAAAACACCCTTTTCCATCCCTTCAGTTTCAGCTTGTGTCTTTAGATCTGACGTGAGTCTCTTATAGGCAGCACGTGGGTCTTTTTTTTTTCATCTGTTCAGATACCCTGTGTCTTTTGATTGGAGCATTTAGCCCATTTACATTTAAAGTATTGATAGATATGTACTTATTGCCATTTTGTTAATTATTTTATGGTTGTTTTTATCATTCTTCTCTGTTTCTTCTCTTGCTCTCCTCCCTTATAATTTGAAGACTTCATTTATTGTTATGTTTAGAGTCCTTTCTCCTCATTTTCTGTGTATCTATTATAGGTTTTTAGTTTGTGGTTGCCATGAGATTCATATGTAACATCCTATATACATAGCAAATTATTTTAAGTTGATGGTCACTTAGTTTAAACACATTCTAAAAGCACTACATTTTTACTTCTCCCTCCATGTTTTGTTTTGGTGTCAGATTGTACATCTCTGTGTGTGTATCCCTTGCTAATTATTATAGCTAGAGATAATTTTACTACGTTTACCTTTTAACCTTCATACTGACTTTACCAGTGATTACTCCACTACCTTTACCACATGTTTGCCCTTACCAGTAAGATTTTTTCCCATATGTTTTCTTATTTCCAGTTTTGGACTTTTTTTTATATAAAGAAATCTTTTTTAACATTTTAGCATTTGGGGACATATCACCAAAAGAGACCAGTGACATCTTATTACCGTCCGATTGCCCCATGTCCTGTTCTGGCCCTCCACATCTCCACGCTTTTCTCCCTCCTGTAGCCTCTCACTTTTGAAAACTCCAAGTGTCTTAGTGTTACTAGCTTCCATAAGGAGTTGGAAGAAAAACAGGTTGACTGACCTAATTCAAATAATAGTGTAATTGCTGGAATCTAAGCCTTGTCCAGAGCATTACCATTAAACACACACACACACACACACACTCTCAGTAAATCTGTTCAGTGGATTTTAGGTCATGGAAGAAAGGGACGAGAGAAAGTTCACAGTTTATTTTACTCTGTAACATGTAACACTTAAAAAATTAGCGTTAACCTGTGCTATTCATTTGAGTATATTCTGTTTCATGAAATGGTGCTTAACATTCCAGGATAGAATCCCAGTGTAAAACAATGACACAGCGGTACCCTTATTTTACATACACAAAACTACCAGACGGGCGTACGTACCTTCATCATTCTGCTGTGTCCTTGCTCTCCTCTCTCGGGAGGAGCATGACTGATGAGCATGTAGAGGTCTATAGTTTCTCTGTCTTCTTCACATGTGTATGTTCTTTTAATGGCTTAGCTGCCTTATTCCCTTTTCTCTCTATTTAGGACTATTTTCACCCTATTTTTACTCTCTTGACCACTAATAAATAAATTATGCAAAAAAAAGGGACTGATACTTTCTCCCCTCTTCTGGTCCAATTTAAGATTTAAATCTACATGATGTTGTAAGAGTTAAACAAAAGTTAAGAGTGGAGTGTGTGGGTCATTTCCTTTACTTGAGAGTCGCTCTTAATTGTACAGTTTGATCGTCAGAATGTTTCTGCCCTCCTCCCTGCGCACCCAACTCTCTTCCACCTCAAAAAGCTCATCTCCATCCTCACTCACTCTTTCAGGAGGCCCACACCGGCATCTCCCCCTCATCTTTCACAGAACTTATTGCCAATTTCACCGCTTTACACTTTCCCTTGCAGCATTCTCAAATGGTGTACATACTGTTTCCCAATGAGACCATAAGTTCTCAGAGATGAGAACATTGCCCTATAAATCTTAACACACCATGTGGTTCAAGGCATGCAGTAAAGCCTCAGTGACCTGAGGGCTGAATTTTTTACATTAACAACGAGGGCCAAAGGAGAGTCCCCAATGCTCCTGGAGTAGCTCAGTCACTTGTCTCTTTGCTGGCAATTTTTCAATTAGTTTTCTAAAATGGAAACCCCCAAAGTATTCATTGAGTTTAAAGCATGACAGAATTAATGAACACAATATTTAAAGTATCAAATGACAAATCGAGTCAGCAAAGGAATTCCACATTCCTTCATTCAGCTGATGATTCCTGAACAACATCACCTGTGTCAGCTGCGTGATGCTGGAGGGGAGAGTTTAAAGAGCACACAGTTCCTGGGCACCAAGAGTGCCAATAAAATGCTAACAAATGTAGAGTCGGGAACTGACTAGGTTCAGGTGTCTTCACGAATGAAGAGAATAGCAAATAAAAGAAAAAGTTAGAGAAGGCTAATGAGGCTTTACCCATTTTATCTTAACCATCATCATCATCAGTTCATATTTAATTTGGTGGCGAATGTATATAAAAACATTGGGTTTATCAGAGAGAGTTAAAGTACCTCTAACAGAAGGTGGAAAATGTCCTTTTGTGTGTTTAGATTATTATCTACTGACTAACTGGATAGCACTGATGAATGGGGAGGTAGAGAATGCCTATTCCAGATATCGTGTAAACATCGGCATGACACGTGGAGAGAGAGTAACTGCATAGAGCTAAGACCATTTCCATGGCTGAAAAACACATCAAATTGTGTTTACCTTTGAGTAGATATACTTTGTATGTTTCTTTACAACAGAATCATAACAGCCAATGAAAACAAAATAAATAGAGCATGTTATTCTGTCTTTTGTTCCTTTGGGAATAAGCTCAGATCTGAACATGCTGATGAAGGCGTCAGGCCGTGTTGCTGCTGAGAATCCACACCAGTGTGCCGATGGAGTCTGCAGTTTCTGGTCACGGGCTGAAGTCGGAAGGAAAGAAGGTGATGGTGATCACAAAGTTCTAGGTGGAAAAAAATGCTAGCAATATCAATTGTTGGCTGTCCTACTTTATATTTGATTATTTTTTTAAATTTATAGTTTAATTATAGTTGACATACAATATTATATTCATTCCAGGTATACAGTGTAGTAATTAGACATCAATATACCCCTTATGAATTGATCACCAAGATAAGATAAGTGTATCAACTATCTGTCACTGTACATAGTTGTTACAGTATTATTGACTATATTCCCTGTGCTGTACATTACATCCCTGTGGCTTATTTATTTTATAATTTTAAGTTGTACTACTTGTTTCCCTTCACATTTTTCACCTATCTCCTACTCCTTCCTATCTGGCAACCATCAGTTCTTTTTCTATATCTAGGAATTTGTTTCTGTTTTGTTGTTGTTGTTGTTGTTTATTTGTTTTGCTTTTTACATTCCACATATAAGTGAAATTGTATTGCATTTGTCTTTCTCTGTCTGACTGATTTCACTTACTTTAATATGTTCTTTTGAGTAAAACCTTGAGAGGGGGAGTGAAACCCCCAAATCACTGAGTGTTTGAGTCTACGTTACGAGAACATACTCAGCTCTACACTCTGCCTGGAATGGTTCTCCTTCACATATTTCAACAGCACATCCACTCACTTTGCTCAAATGTCTCCTCTGCAGAGAGAACTTCCCAGGCCACCCTATCTACAATGTCAGCACCCACTGTTACTAGTCCTTGACCCCACCCTGTGGTCTCATCAGGTTTACCTACATTACAGTGCCGTAACAACCAACCCCCAAGTCTCAACTTAACATGCTTTTAAAAAAATGTATCACTAATGAAAAACACCACTACCAGTCTGGCAACGCTCCCAGGCAGTCCTGCCCTATCAGGCCTCATCCAATGAATCAACACTCTTGCCACAGCAAAGAGAAGGTGAGGTGGGAGTCAGGGCCAGGAAAGACATGCTTTGACCCAGAAGTGACATGGGGCACTTTTATTCACATTTCACTGGTCAAAGCCACCTACGTGGGCAGAGAAGCATCCTCCTATGTATCTAGTGGATATAGTAATATCTGAGACATTATGTTTTATTTTTCTTCATAACATTTTTCTCCTAACATCATATATTTGATATGTGATTATCTGTTCCTCCTTCCTACAACACAGGCACTGCGAGGGCAGGGACCATTCCTGTTTGTTCATTGCTGTACCTTCAGATCTTAGAACACAGATTCCCAATAAATATTTGTTGGATGAGCACCTAAGAATGCAGGAAATTATATGTTTCACACCAGAAATTGCAAGTTCAAATGCCTAAAGAACCCAGCTGTTAATGTGCAAGGGAAGCATGCAAATACATAACTGTGACCAGGTGAACTTTTCTGCTACCTAAAACTTGTTAGTTTTTGCCTTAATAGATTATGGGCCTAGGACAGCCAAATTCTCTTAGTTTAATAAGAGTTGAAAAATCTGCATTTAAATGCAAATTCTGATATTTTCATCATGTGGTTCAAAAGTTTTCAAAACTAAATGCAGGCCATGCCCGGCAAAAATGATGTCAGTCTATGACTTTTGCTCCAGGTAGAAAGACTGGAAGTATGTGTTTTGAGATTGGCAAAGATTGAGTTAAATGGAGAAAAAAAGAGGAGAGGGAAAATAGAATCTCCACAGTCATTTCTTCATCACTTAAACTGCAGTATAGAGGGACCTTGCCTTATGCCTTCAGCTCTCACCCTTCTTTACTGAGGAATTTAGAAAATGATCTCTTTGTATTTACAGCACTAATTTCATTTATCTATTGTCAAATCCTGTGAAAAGTAAGAAGGAATCAACCCTGCCTTCAATGGTGCTATTGTGTGCCTTACATAACAATGCCTAAATAAATAAGCAGCCTGGGTAAAAGATCTCCAAAATTAAAATATTTGTGATTAAAATGGAACAGGCAAAATAAAAGATCTAATATCTACTTCATATATCAGATGAATTCTCAACCAGGAACTCTTCTCAGTAACCAATAATTTGATCTGATTATATAATGAGTGTTTCTTTTTCTTTGCCCAAAAGTTGAACTTTGTATATAAAAGGGCTGCCAAACATCATTTTCACTGTAAAGAAATGTTGTTGTTTTCCAGTTGGATCACCCAAGAGGCTTCAGTTCAGATAAAAATGTTCAAAAATCAAATTTCTGTATTTCTTTGGATCTAATGTGGAGAGATTAAACAAGCAGTGTTAATGCTACTTCTCTTCTCTAGAGAGAATTATCACTAAGAAAGGTCAGTCAAGCTTTATAACTGTTCATTTCAGTGGCTCTCAGCCACACTTGGGAGATTTCCAGCTATGGAATCAATAAAATGCACCCTGACTCTTCAGTCAGGGACACAGCACTGGATTCCCGGCACTCTGCTTTTCTAAGGAAGCAATTGATTTAAAACAGACCTGCCCCTTCTCCCTTGCAGAGAATTCTACCATCATGCTCCTCACTTCCAAATACCCCTACATGCTATTTTCCCTATGTATAGGTGCCATTTGGGGGCCCTGTGGATATATATGTCTGCCCAATACTGGCTTTAGTTCAAGGATAACTGGAAAAATAAGAAATGTTCAATACCCCTACCCCTGCCCAGTCCCATTCTGCAATCAAAATCCTCACAAGAAATCGACTTCTGATGGGCTTTTGGCATACTTGTAACTGGCCCTCTTGCGAGGCTACTCTGCACATCACTGGGTACCATGAGTTTGAATTGCCTTGAAATATATGAGGCCTCTAGTCCATGGGTTTCTGTTTTTGGGGTTTTTTTTTTAAATTAGCAGTACTAAAATGAAAAATCTTGTTCTTACAGAGGTAAACAAAGATATAAAAATCTCTCGAGATTATTCATGAGCAAAACAAAATTACTTTCATGGAATTCTAGAACTCATTATTTTAGAATTCAACTACTGATTTGATTCTAAAAATAATCACATCATGGCTTCCCCAAAAGAGTTCCCTTCAAAGCAGCTACTTATTTCACACAAAAATAACTCCTCCAATTTCAGTCAATATGGCATTTAAAGAGTATGCTTTGATATCCCCTTTTGCACACACAGAGATGCAGCCTAGCAAACCGGCAGGCCACCCTGCAGGCAGGTGAATGAATCCTCAACTCCTGGAAGACTGTGTGAAAGCAGGCCCAGAGCTCCTAAACACCTAAACAGGAAGAGATAAGTGGGCTGGGGATAGGAGAGAGAACTTACAACATAAGAAAAGCTTACTTCTGGCCAACATGGAGGCGTAGGTTGACACACTGTGCCCCCTTGCACAACCAAAAGAAAGAGAACAACAAATTTAAAAGATTTTATTTATTTATTTTTTTAGAGAGGGAAGGGAGGGAGAAAGAGAGAGAGAGAGAAACATCAATGTGCGGTTGCTGGGGGTCATGGCCTGCAATCCAGGCATGTACCCTGACTGGGAATCGAACCTGCGACATTTTGGTTCGCAGCCCACGCTCAATCCACTGAGCTATGCCAGCCAGGACCCAAGAACAACAAATTTAAAAACAAAAAACAACCAGAACTGACAGAAAATAAAACTGTATAGAAGTCTGACAACCAAGGAGTTAAAGAAGAAACATTCATCCAGACCAGTAAGAGGGGCGGAGACAGGCAGCCAGGCAGAGAGGACTCTCAGGAAGGTGGTGGCTGGAGGACCAGGGCAGGTAAGGTGGCAGCTGGTAGGCAAGGCTGTAGCTGGTGGATCCAGCGAGGCAGAGGATTGTGGACTGGGTGGTCCCATATTCCCATATAGATAAACCAGGAGGAACAAGTGGGGAGTGAGACAGACCTTGCAACCCAGCGTCCCAATGTGGGGAAATAAAGCCTCAAACCTCTAATTGAAAACACCTGTAGGGGTTGAGGCGGCAGAGGGACAAACTCCCAGCCTCACAGGAGAGTTAATTGGAGAGACCCACAGGGTCCTAGAACATACACAGGCCCACCCACTCTGGAATCAGCACCAGAAGGGTCCAACATCATTGTGGGTAGCAGGGGAAGTGACTGAAAACCAGCAGAGAGTGGAGCAAGTAGCGGTGTTCCCTTTTGGACCCCTTCCCCACATACAGTGTCACAATGTAGTGATGTGGTTGCCTTGCCCTGGTGAACATTTAAGGCTCCAACCCTTACTATATAACAGGTGCATTGAGACAGAAAAAAATGGCCCAAATGAAAGAACAAATCAAAGCTCCAGAAAGAATACAACTAAGCAACGAAGAGATAGCCAACCTATCAGATGCACAGTTCAAAACTCTGGTAATCAGGATGCTCACAGAACTGGTTGAATATGGTTGCAAATTAGAGGGAAAAATGAAGGCTATGCTAAGTGAAACAAAGCAAAATGTACAGGGAACCAACAGTGACAGGAAAGAAACTGGGACTCAGAGCACAAGGAAGAAATAAACATTCAACCAGAACAAAATGAAGAAATAAGAATTCAAAAAAATGAGGAGAGGCTTAGGAACCTCCAAGACAACTTTAAACATTCCAACATCCAAATCATAGGGGTACCAGAAGGAGAAGAGGAAGAGCAAGAAATTGAAAACTTATTTGAACAAATAATAAAGGAGAACTTCCCTAATCTGGCAAAGGAAATAGACTTCCAGGAAGTCCAGGAAGCTCAGAGGGTCCCAAAGAAGTTGGACCCAAGGAGGAACACACCAAGACACATCATAATTATATTACCCAAAATTAAAGATAATGAGAGAATCTTAAAAGCAACAAGAGAAAAAGAGATAGTTACCTACAAAAGAGTTCCCATGAGACTATCAGCTGATTTCTCAAATTAAACCTTGCAGGCAAGAAGGGGCTGGAAAAAAGTATTCAAAGTCATGAAAGGCAAGGACCTACCTTCAAGATTGCTCTATCCAGCAAAGCTATCATTTAGAATGGAAGGGCAGATAAAGTGCTTCTCAGATAAGGTCAAGTTAAAGGAGTTCATCATCACCAAGCCCTAATTATATGAAATGTTAAGGGAACTTATCTAAGAAAAAGAAGACCAAAAATATGAACAGTAAAATAACAACAAACTCAGAGTTATTAAGCAAACCTAAAACAAAAACAAAAAGAAACTAAGCAAACAACTAGAATAGGAACAGAATCACAGAAATGGAGATCACCTGGAGGGTTATCAGTGGGGGAGTGGGTGGGGAGAGAGGGGGAAAAGGTACAGAGAATAAGTAGCATAAATGGGATGTAGAAGATAGACAGGGGAGGGAGGTTAAGAATAGTATAGGAAATGTAGAAGCCAAAGAACTTATATATATGACCCATGGACATGAACTAAAGGGGCAGAATGTGGGTAGGAGAGGGTGCGCAGGGTGGAGGGGAATAAAGGGGAAAAAATGGGACAACTAATAGCATAATCAATGAAATATATTTAAGAAAGAACAAAAGGAGAGCTTATAAACCAAAGTACTCAAATACATAAAAAATATATGAGGGGGACCCCCCAAAAACTGGAATTATCTTTTGGAAGGTGGGCCCCTTGTAGTGCAGGCTTCCCCCATTAGGTGAGTGTTCTAGGAACCCATCTGCATCAGTGTACCCACTGGTGCTGTTATTGGGCTTCAATGAGTTTCTTCTGGAGACTATTTCAGTGTTTTTGCCCATTTCATGATGGGTGATTTACAAGTGTACCTGTCCACACTGCGCTGAGTGAGTGTTCAGCAGTTTTTGACCAAAAACAGCATAACCCCATTACCCACCCTCTCTATTCACCTGATCTCATCCTGAGTGATTTTTTTTTGTTTGTTTGCTGCCCTGGATGACAAAAGTCTTCAAAGGGAAACATTTTGCCAGTGTGGAAGAGGTAATACAAAAAATGGCAGAAACACTAAAAGGCATCAAAACTGACAAGTTCAAAAACTGTTTTGAGCAGTGGGAAAAATGTCTCAATAGGTGTATTGCATCAAATGGAGAGTACTTCAAAGGTGACTGAAGTTTAAACATGTAAGAATAGATACACACTTTTTTTATAAATAAATTCTGGGTTTTGGGGGGTTTCCCCCTCGTAAAATGCTGAGAAAAACCAGCCAATAAAATCACTATAGGAAGAGTAATTCAATCCAGGTAAGATTAGTAAAGAAAGGAGACAACTATCTGGAAGTGAGTGTGCTTAGGCTCTTCAAAGCAATGAATTGTAGGGGTGGGGGGAGGAAATAACAAGAAATACCAAAAATAAAACAGGCAGAAATAAGACAATAATAGGTGGATAAGAAAAGGGGCCAATTAGAAACCTTGACAACAAAAAACAGAGTTACTATGCTTTAAAACAATTCAACAGATAAGACAAATCAGTTTACCCACAGGTGACAAGTTCCTGAATGGGAAGGTTCGCCAGGAATGAAGGAGTGGTGGGGGGGAAATGCAGACAACTGTATCTGAACAACAATAAAAAAAAAATGAGCCAAAAGATAAAGTAAAGGTACAGACAGATTAAAACTAGGAAGGAGACGTTAGAGACAGAGATTACAGATTGAGTGGCTCCGCCGTACTTGTAACACTTTCTACTGGGAGTACAGAGAACAGCAGAGAGCCATGTTAGGAGAGATGAGATGAGGATGCACCAGAATTTAATCGTGAGTCTCAGATTCAAAGTGCATGTTATGGACCCAACAGAACGAGAGATATTGAATTTATACTTAGACAGAAAACTTACATGGGTATTATACTATGGACATTCTGTTTATAAGTAAGCAGGAAAGATAAAAGATCTAATCGGTAACCTGAAATGGCCTTCACAAGTGACTGACATTTCACATACGTATACTATAAAGAGATAATAAGGAAGTATCAGACAGCGCATAATCACGAGACAAAGAAAGTGTTTCTGCATATCGACTGACACGCGTGCTCTAGCACAGGTCAGGCTGGTTCTCCCTAAGTGCTCCTACAGGCCTTCCCTGCTGTGTAAGACACTCCGTCTGAACAGTCATCCAAGCTGGCCCCGGCTGTGGGAGAGAAATGCCAAACTCAGGCCTCATGGGATCAATCTGTTATGTTATCTGGTAAGTTACTTGGAAACAGCAAGCGTTTCATTATTTTAACAAGGGAATAGAACTGACCTGTCCTAAGTGACTTCAGTGTAACCTCCATCTGACAATCCACAAAGATGATGTAACCAAAAGCAGCTCATTAATCTCATCCCGAGTCTTAAATTCCAAGTCACAGTGAATCAGATCTGAGCAAGTTACCACTGAACAAAGCTAGAAAATTATTTTTATGGTGTATACATTTTATTCCTTGAAACTTGGTTGTAATGAGGTACAGAAAAGTCATCTTTTTACAAAAATAATAGTTATTTGAACTCTTCATTACTCTTAGATTGACCTCAGCTGAGTTTCAAACTTAAAGACTAAAAAGAATTTGAGTCTCTTTTATTGCATAGGTAAGGCTGCTCGTAAGGAAAAGTATTTGCACGCACCCAACTGGGGACCTGGCCTGCAGCCCAGGCATGTGCCTTGACAAGGACTGAACCGTTGATGTTTTGGTTCACAGGCCAGTGCTCAATCCATTGAGCCATACCAGCCAGAGGAAAGGTATTTTATATAATGCTATAGTCAAGTAAATTGACAGTCTATTTCTTAAAACTCTAGACTGGTACTCTTCATAGAACTTTCTACTATGACAGAAATGTTCTAATATCTATGCTGTCTAATTGGTAGCTACAGGTGTACCTCAGAGATATTGTGGGTTTAGTTCCAGACCACTGCAATAAAGCTAGTATCACAATAAGGCAAAACACACTAATTTTTTGGTTTCCCAGTGCATATAAAAGCTGTTTGTACTACTATATTTTATCAAGTGTGTGACAGCATTGTCTAAAAACAATGTACATAGTTTAATTAAGAAATACTCTATTGCTTAAAAAATGCTAACCATCATCTAAGTTTTCAGTGAGTTAATCTTTTTTTTGGCAGAGGTTCTTAACCTTTAATTTGTTAAAAACACAATACCTGAAAAGCACAATTAACGAAGGGCAATAAAACAAGGTCTGCCTGTATTAACACTTGAAATATAGCTAGTGTAACCCAGGAAGTAAGTTTGTTATATTATTTCATTTTAATTTATGCTAATTTTAATAGCTACATTAGTTGGTGGCTACCATATTAGGTAGAGCAACTTGGGACCTCACACAGCACATTAAGTGAAATAAATAAAGTTTGAATCATTATTTTATTATTAAAAGTAGTAACTGAGAATCTAAATGTCACAGCAGCATTTACAGGTGATTTCACCATTCCCATTGACTTGTCCAGGTGACACACTGAGGTCATTGGGGTATTATTCTCTCTCTCTCCCTCTCCCTCCCTCCTTCTCTCTTTTCCATTGTTCGCACCACTCTTTTTCTTTCTGCCCCTTATGATCTCCACTCAGAATCTCTCTATATTAAAATGGTAATTCTTATAAAACAATCTAATAAAGCATTGGTGACAGTAACAGGTTTTCTTTGTCTTTGGAAAAGTAATGCAACTTGTAAGAAGAAAATCCATCTTCTTTTTAAAATTAGCATAATAAAATATATTAAATGAATTGCATGATGGTTAATAGCTTAGAGAGAAAATGATTTGCACCTTCTAATGTCTAGTCAGTTGCACACATCTTCACGGAGGCCCTATGAACCTCTTCTTGTGATGAACCTGTGCAGCAGGCACTCTGCTAGAGAACTGGGACCCATGTCACCAAGAAACACCTCAGTACTTCAGGTCAGCTTTTACTTTTTACATTTATGTTAGAAGGGCAAACATTTAAATTGGTCCATCTAAACCCAAGCTTACGGTTTTGTGGATTCTAATCATTGAACACAGGGCTTCAGTGCCCTAAATCCACCTCTTCTGGGCTCCTTGCCACAATACACTCCAATCTGAAAATACTTGTTGTAAAAGAAGACTCTTATACAAAAGGAAGGAGAAAGAGAGTGGAAGAAAAATTATCGATATATTACGGCCCATGTACTTGTCACCAGCTAAAGAGTACTTCACTCTAGTTGCCCTTCTGTTAATATCATTACAGCCATGCAAGTAACAGTGAAGGAGCCTGAACCGCCAGCCCGCTTTTGCACACAGGAGAGGAAGGACACCACCTGACTGTGGCACAGGGGTCGCTGGCTGCCCATTCCTACCAGTGACCACAAGTTCATAAACTCACGGAGCCTCCAACGTTACAAAAGTTGTTAAATACAGGAAAAAATAGTATGTATTTTCTAAACACAATGCTTTTTAAAATAAACATTTAGAGAGAACTTTCAGTTTTGATAGGAAATGCCGGCAAAACAGAGGCACATGGAATATGTGAATATCATGCATGCTGGTTTGGAGGTGGAGACAGAAATCACTTCCCAAATGGATGAATTCTCTCTTCTCTGTTGTCTATTTTAATGAGATATTTCTGTTTGCTATTTGCTTTATTGATTTGTTTACATCAAAAGATAGAAACTTTAATATTTTATTTTTATAAAGTTTGAGTCATTGTAATGATGAGAGACTACAAGAAAGACAGAGAGAGAAAGAAATAGGGACAGAGAGAAAGACAGAGGCAGAGAGAGAGGCAGAGAGAAATACTAATACAATTACAGGTGGACTTGAAATTCTTTTTGTACTCTTCCCAAGCCCTTTGCCCTCCCTTCTATCCCAGATATAATTATTTTCATGCAATGGGTATTCTTACTTGATATTCCAATTTTTACCAAGTATGTATGAATAGCCATAAAATAAACAGTATTGTTGTGTCTTAACCTTGACATCATATTGTAACTAACCTCCTGCAATTAGATTTTTATTATTCTTTTATGTTTGAGGAATGTACCCACCATAACAACCTCTCATTTATTCCCTTTAACTGCTAGATGGCAATCCGTTATATGAGGACACCATAACTATCATTCTCCTGCTGAGGGACACTGAGGCTATTTTGAGTTTCATTAACGCTGACAACACCACAATAAACATGTCTGCACATGCCTCCTTGTGTACATTGATGGGGTTTCTCTCCCAGAGCCTAGAATTACCAAATTCTAGGAGATGCACATCTTCAGGTTTTCTAGATCTAGATAATGCCAAATGCTCTCTAAAATGGTAATCCAGTGTTTTCTCTGTGTGTCTCCTTACATTCTATTCTCAACAAGAGCAACACAGCAGAGTGGCCCTGCTGTGTCAAACTAAAATGTCACTTCATGACACCTCTTTCTTAAAACTCTGCAATGTCCCCCCATTTCTCTCCAAACGGCCTACAAGGCCCTAACTGGCCTCATCCCACCCCAGTCCTTCTCACGACTCCCTGCTGGAGGCCTCTGTTCCAGCTGTGTGCTCCTTTCCCAGATTCTGCTTGGCTAAATCCTTTACCTGCTTTGTCTTTGTTAAAACTTAACCCTAACAAGGAAGCTTACCGTGACTACGTCTTTGCACACCCAACACATTTTCTTGCTTGACTTTTTTTCTTTCATAGTACCAATCAATACCCTTAGAATTCATCATAAAATCTAGTGTCTCATCCTCCCCTTAGAATGTCAGCCCCATGCACACGGGCTCTTTGCCTGCTGTGGTCACTGAGGTATTTATTCTCAGTGCAATCTGATGCATTGGGGGGCACTCAATCGGTATCTAGGAGAGGGGAATTGTGAACATGTGGATCCACGTTGTGCTTTGGCTTGTCAGGATGTTATCTGAAAAGGACATAGGATATTTTGGTTGGTAAAATATATTTTGGTTGGGGACTGTGGTTTGAGGAAGGACTAAAATTCAGACTTTACTCAGAATATCAGCTCTGTAGGGACAGGGACCAGCTCTGTCTTTTGACCATTGTATCCTTAGTGGGGCCTGGCATAACAGACACTCAATAGGTGTTTTTCAAGTGAATAAGTGAACTGAAATTCATTGAGAACCTTACTCCACCACCTGGACATCCATTATATGGGAAGCTAGGTGTGTTAACAGATCTGTGACACAGACATGCCCATCAGACAAAACAAGCAGCTGGTACTTCCCACTTCTAAATATATATCTTGGGCCATAAATTGCCCTTATTGGAAATCTTTTCCTCTTAAAAGTTTTTTCATCAAATCTTATCGGAAAGGGGAAAGGATGGAAGTTTGCTCAGTTGAACGTACCCTAATAGAGTGTTTTTCATGTTTATCCGATGATAAGAATCTCTCAGGAGACTCTGTTAAAAACACAGGTCCCTGGACCCACTCTCTAAATCAGAATCTCAGGAGAGAATCCTGAGAACAACCTCTAGGAATTTTACGATCACATGAGCAAGGGAAATGTCCACAGGAGACCGTGTCTGCTTGTAAAATTTACACACGTGTGTGTGTGTAAATAGGAACACAACAGCTGGTGGGCAGCAGAACCGCCTCCTATATTCCAATGGAGTCTGAGTCTCTCCCCTGTTCCTGCCTAACATGGCCATCAGGGGCTCAGGGAACTTGGGGGTGACTCAGAACACTGTGTTTATGAATTAGTCATGGACACACTAACTGGAGCAAGGGAACCTGTCTGCTGACTCTCGGCAGACCCAGCTGCTCCTTAGCATAGTCTCCATGAAGAAGACAGAGTGAGAAATAAAGGTCTGGGGACTCAGGGAAAGGAATGAGTAATACCACGAAACACAAGGAGAAAAGATGGGGCCATGGGGATTTGTGAAGAAAGATGGCCCGGGACTCTAGTATCATTCTCCCAACCGAGATGCCTCCCACTGTATGAAGGCTGCCTGGTATATATTTTTAATATATTTTACCAGACAGTGACACAGTTATTAAGGTTCCAAACAGCCTTTAAACTATCATCCCTATTCAAGGGGAAGAGAAATTTAGTGCTCCCCAGGTTCATGTTCCATTGAAGTGACCGGTGAAGTGGGTCGGCGGCTGTAATTTTTGTACTTCAGTTTTCAAACGTGTGTCTTCCAAGGCCCCTCTCCGGAATCTTTCGAACAGAAGACATTTCATTAAAACTTAAGGAGAGAGAATTTAGTGGGAAGAAACCTATAATTTAATCACAGGAAAACCCTCTCCATTTTTAAATTTGGCATACATCTGAAGTACTCATGTGTTTGGGGTCATTTTTAGGTATTTTGACTCTTTTTCCCCTATTTTGGCACCAAGTTGAATTTGGCTGATGGGATGGGAGGGGAAGAGGCACATCAGAAGCCCTGTGGGATTTCACAACTCTGTGCTGACATCAGCACATGCTTATTAAGGGGTGGCCATGAAGCCTCCCATCTGCTAGTTTTTTCAGGGTGCTGACAAGAGCATTCTGATTTCCAGCTTGAATATAGATTTATTTCTTTTCGCCATTTACTCTGACCAGAGGGCTGTCTTAATGTTCAGAGAGAGAGAAAAAAAAATGATGCTTCAGTTTTCTAACTTGTCATTGTAAATATTGGAACCACCCAAAACTCAGGCTTACAGATATTTTTGTCAGCCTGCAAAATATGTGTGAGACCCACCCAATGTTACTTACTCCTAGAATTGATCTTGATCTTTTGTTCCTCCTCATTACCCTGTTTCAGGGGAAACCCAGGCCCTGGTACCAGCAGATACCCCTGAGTTTTCTAGGAAAGAGGAGACCTTCGGATCCATCGTCTACATCCTTTCATTGGGAGAATGCTCACCTTTACTTTCTGGGAAGAATAGGCTGGGATAGAAGGTAATTTAATATTGCTTCATTTCAGGGCTGTGTTAGTTAACCCCCTTTATGTCCTCCCTCCAGCTGTGTTCCCTTCCTCTCCCCGCCCATTTCTGGCTCAGCCTTGTTGATGCCAGCCTGTCTGGCAGGTCTCAGGAAGTCTCCCCAACCTCTCAGACAAGGCCGAGCCTCCCTTTTATACACTCTGGGGGAGCTTGTCATTCTCCTTCACATGGTTCTAATTATCTAATAATTTTGTTCTGCAATTTCTTATTTAATAGCAGCTGTAGGTAGAATTCTGAGATGGCCCTCAAGGTGCCCACCCCCTAGCATCCAAGCCCTGGATAACGCCTCCCCTTGAGTGCAGGCAGGGTGGAATGTCACTCCTGCACCAGGCATCGTTGCGTGGCGAAGGTGAGAGAATTTTGCAGATGGAATTAAGGTCCCCAATCAGTTGACTTTAAGTTAATTGAAGGGATGTTTTCCTGGGTGGGCTGACCTTAATCGGGTGAACCTAGGTCGTCCTTGGAGTCAGAGACACCCTCCTGCTAGCCTAGAAAAAGCAAGCTGATGGGAATTCCACAGCTGCAAGAAACCAATTTCTGCCAACAGCCAGGGAGCTTGGAGGAAGACTCAAAGCCTCCAAAACAATCACAGACCTAGCCAAAGCCTTGATGGCAGCCTCCTGACACCCTGAGCTGAGGACCCCGCTAAGGCCTACCGGGACTTCTGACCTACAGAACTGTGAGATAAGAAGTGGGTGCTAGTTTAGTCACTAAGTTTGTGGTAATTTGCTATTCAGCAACCGAAAACCCATACAGTATCTCGGGGTCAGTGCACTGATTCACCATGTGATCAGCGCCTACCATAGTGCCTGACGATGGAAGGCTAGCCAACTATTTACCAAAGGACAGACTCACCTGGAGGAACGGACAGGTTTAATAGACTGAGCTCCCAAGTGGACATCAAACTATAAAGAGAAATTCCATGAGGACAAACTATAAATCAGCCCATGAACCTTGCCGATCATCTTCTAAGTCACCCCTCCTCCACCTGACGAGAGATATCAGTTGAACCAGAGATGAAAGGCCTTTAATAAGCCTCTCTCATGTTTTTATCTATTCTCAGGTCCACCTGCTGAATTGTACATCCTCCTCCAAAACCTCCCTGCATTGACCGAACCTTTTGCAAAGTAACTTACTCCCCACCCCACCCCCACATCCTCCCTTCATCTCCTCCCGTCACCTCCAGGAGACCACCTGCTCTACCACATTGGACTCAGCTGCAGGTGTGGACCATGAATCCCGGGCAAGCTACCCAAGCAAAGCCCAGCCAAGCTCAAGGATGGCCTCGTGACTCATTGAGAAGCAGTGTTTCTCCCTGAATCAGCCCAAGCCCAGCCACATCTGAAGAACAGCATGGCCACGAGCTGGGCCAGGAGGTTAGCCACAACCTGGCTGTTTGTGCACACACGGCTGTTGCACCATCTCAGATGAGACGACCCGTCTGCTGATTCACTCGCACCTGGGGTTTCCTGGCTGGACATCTGGAAAGGGCCTTTTTTTTTTCTAGATCAAGTTTTATTTATCTAAAGCAATCTTTTAAAATCCATTTTAGATTTCTTCAAAGAGTCTGGACATGGCGCAGAATGTGGTTTATTTTGTCCACATTGCAGCAGACTCTATGTTGCAACTTGCTGAAACTTTGGGTCTGCCATCAGTATACCAGCTGACACCAATTTTTACTGAGCAGCAATATTCAGGGAGAAGTAGGAGAAATGCAAGCACCAGTGCACACTGGGTGCCAGGTAAAGCTCACGCTCAGGTAACATGAACACACCTGTCTGGAACAATACACATTAAAATGTTTGAAGGGTGGCTTACCAAACATCAGAGCACACAGTCAAGTGGAGGGTTTGATATTGGGTGTGTTTGAATGACAAGAAACAAAGTTTATCTGCTGTGCTTAACAGTTTACAGTTTCAGGTGTAATAGGTCATAGATCCTCACAACACACAGTGAGGCAAGGAGCACACGTAACCTTAGCCTGTTTCTATACAAGAAGGATGGAAGAAGCACCGGGATGCTGTGGAAAAAACTGGATTTGACTTTGGGATATGTTGCGGAAAACAACCTATATAAGTTTCAAATTATTCACCTGTAAAATACAGTTAACAATTCTTTCCCAACAAGATTACTGTCAGTATAACAAGAATGCTTATGTGAAAACACCTTGACTTTGACTCATAATAAAATGCTCAGTTCATTTTCTTGAATCAAAGGCTCAGAGATGTTTAGGAATTTGTCAAGGGTACTTAGTTTGGAAGAGAAAGAGCTAAAAATCAGATCTTTGCTTCCCATTTCTCTTACTGGCCCATAGAACTTGACCCAATAAATGCTTTTGAAAAAACAAGGTCTACCCCTGGTATTCACATTCCCATTGGACACAAAGAAGTTTGCTATTTCTTTGTCACGGGCTTCCTTCTCTCCAGTCCCACCCTTATTCAGTTGCCCTTAAATTCTTATTTCCTAGAAATCTCTTTCCAGCTGTTCAGGATGTATTATTTTTTTTAAAGCAAGGTCAAAAAGCACATCTAATAAGAATGATACTACCCTTATGAAAGAAAAATGAGGCAACATATAGAATAAATATCAACACATTAATAGTGGTTGTCTTTCAATGAATTAGAAGCAACTTTTATTCTAACTTTTGCCTTTCTAGAGTTTCCAAGCTTTAGTATAGGAGAAAAAAAATTCCCCTTTAAGCATCTCTCATATCTCTCTTGAACAAACTCAGATCTTTGTCTCTGGGTTATAAATGACCAACTGCTTTATCCTTGCCGTCAACATTCTCTGCATCGCCTCCCTCCCGCCCTCATTGGATCTGCTTCAGTCTCATTCTTCTACATTAATCCACAGGCTCCAAGTGCCTAAAGCTTTCTAACGAGCTCAAGTCATGGAAACAGCTGTCAGCTCTTGCACTAAATGTGTCAAATCCTTCCCATAATTAAAGTAATAATTCAGATGCTCACGCTGGAATACGAGGAGCACAACTGGTAAGGCAGATTTCGTAAATAAGCCCCTAAATATTTGCCAGCTCTGTTACACTAATGCCCACTTGCAGATTGCACACCATGATCTTTTTTCATCCTAGACTGCAAGCTCTCTGAAGGAGGAAATTAGTTCCATCTTCTATACATTTCAAGAAGGCCACATGTTTCTCTCTGAGCATCTGTGTTTATGAACTGTGAGTAAATTACGCCTTGGCAAATTAGCAGATTGAAGTGTTAAATTTACACACTTTCAAACTTGTAAATCTAACCACTATTAACTTTTAATAAAACTTTTAACATTTTTTTCCTTTTCAAAATTTGGAGTAATATTTTACACTCAGAATTTTTTTATGCCAACTTTAACATTTATGGCTCCAGCTGTTTATGGAAATCAGAGGGCCAGACCGCTAAATGCATTAGAAAGATTTTCTTTTTCTGTGTCACGTTTATTCCCCTCAAAAGCAACTGAAAGATGTTTCTCTCCAAGATCCTGAGAGATCACCTATCCTGTGTATGCCAACTTCACACTGGGAAAAGGAGGAAAAGAGGCTTAACATGAAGTTGTTCGGTTAACGCAATGTCACATTAGCTGCTTCTCTATGAAACGATGCAAAAGGACAGGTAAAGCAGTTGAGACGTGGAAGAAAACAGCAGATGCCTCAAGGGTCTGCAAATTTTACAGCATCTACAATGACTTCTTACTAGAGTTGACACTGGGTCATGATTCCTGAGAATCACAAACAGAGCTTCTGCCATAGAGCCCAGGAGGCAGTCCACCCACCTGCACTGAAATGTACTCCATCGCATAGTAGCGTCCTGTGTAAGTTACAGGTTAAGTGGCAGGAAGGGTGGCCTTTCTGAGACAAAATGGGGTGTAGGCAGTCACCTAGGAGGCATGTCTCAGGGAAACAAGATCTATCAGCCCACAGATCTCTAAACTTTGCCATTAGAGTTCATCTTTTGTATTAAAAAAATACTGGGCCATATTGACCTTGTAAAATAGGAGCTTGGATACACACCAAGGCATAATTATCCTTTGAAATCTTAGCACCAAGCACCCATCACATATACATATATCTATTATTCAGTCACCCATTAAGAAATCTCTGATGGGAGTTAGAAGAACAGAACGTTACCTGACATGAAGATGTCAGGCTCAAGAGAACACATCAAAAAGGGGGAGATCTTGTCCGCAAGAAAGCTGAAAAACATGATGCCGAATTGGGAACTAACAAGACAAATCTGGACTATTGGTATCATCTGGGTCAGTCCCACAGAGAAGACAAACCAGAGGAAATCACGGAAGAAGGAAAAAGAAATAGGAGATATTACAAGGGATTTTAGCATGTTGGAAAAAGCAAATTCTCCCACTGCATTCCTGTTTAATCCTGTGTGTGTTGTTGTTGTTGTTGTTATTGTTGCTGGAAACAACCCCTCTCTCTCCTTATCATGAATTCCATTTTATCACCATTTCCCACTGGATGAAAGGACCCTCTGACAACATAGTTTCATTCTCAAAATTCTCTTAAGCATCTAAATTCTATAGTAGAATTTCCCACAAAACACTCATGGATAGATCGGTGGTCTGGCTGTCTAGCCATGGGGCCAGCAGAATCTACTTAAATTAAACTTACTGTGATATTCTGGATGTTTCAGATTATATCAGAAAGTCAAGTGTACCTTACAAAGTCCAAATTTTGTTTCTATACAGAACCTTAATGATGCCTTTTAAAAAAAAACATAGTTATTACAGGACACACATTGGAAAACCATGTAAAAATTCCATTTTGCTCACTTCTACTCAAGTGTCTAACACCTTCAGGCACTAAGATTTGCCATCATCAATTAGTAGTGAAAAAAACATGCTGACAAAATCCCTCTTAGAACCGTTGTTTTCACCAGCACCTTGCTTCAGAACCCCACAAAATGACTCATCTAAATAAGGCCCATAGGGAACAGCTAAGTGAGTGACTAATGTTTAACATTCAGGAGAGAACAGGAAATTATCTTTATGTTTATTATTGGAAGGGAAGACTGAAGACTTTGGACAGACTACTAAGAAATACTTGAGTCCCAGAAAGTGTCACTCACCCATTTGTTTAAATGTTACTATTAAATTTGGAAGTGCCTCAGTTTTAAAGTGGGGACTGGAAGTTATTATTATAATGCACACAAAATTAGCTGATGATAGTCATTTTAATTTTGATATTTAGAAAAATAGAAATTACAAGTTTCTGGATGAAATAAATGAGGTCTCATTTTCATTTTGACTTCTAATTTTGCATTTGTCTGTCTGGTCAAATAGAGTATAATTAGCAAGATTCTTTCAATTTACACTGAAGTCACCCATCTTAAACCAATCTGGCAACAAAGCCTTTTAATTTGACACATCTTATGGGTTGTGTATGGACTTCACAGACATTTCTTCTTTGTTAAAGGAAGCTTGTATGCTTTCAACAAGGTCTACAATCCATGGAACTAGTAGTATTCTGCCTTTTCTTCCGTTCTGCAAAACTCACATGGTTAATACCATCTCAATCACAACATCTCCATCTATCCTAACCCCAAAAAAATGACCTTTCTAGATGTAGTGTTTTCATAATTCTAGACTTAACCAGATGATGTAGACAAAGTATACAATACAACATCACACAGGATATTTTTTATTGATTTTGGTGAGAAGATTGTTCTTTTCCTTTTTAATGATTTTATTGTTGTTCAAGTACAGTTTTCTGCATTTACCCTCCACCACTCTCCCGAGAAGATTGTTCTTAACTTACCAATTTTTACTGCTGATTGGTTATGTTAGCCTTTTCATTAAAAGTTCATTTCCCTTTTCTTCCAGCATGTTCCCACGAAACACTTCAATGCACACTAATAATGACTGTTGTCTATTGACTAAATAAATGACCTTTCCAACATGTCAACCAGCCAGCCTTTGATTCTCTTGGTTCTCAGGGAGAGGAGCATGGGTAAGTCAAATCTGCTGATCATCCTAAATGATACTTTGGCTGAGATTTTTCACCAAATCTGATGATTACATATGAGTGGAACTTCTTATTTTCTAACCTTCCTCCACCACACCTTTTTTTTTTTTGAGAAAGAGTGAAATAGTAAAAGTATATAACCTTTTATATTGGACAAGCAGACGACCACAGACATCATCCAGTTTGCTTTATCTCATAGCATAATCCTCTCTAATAACTGAAGGTTACTCTAGCTTCACAGGGGTGATTATGAGGTAAATAGTTTTCTCCAATCACAGTAGGAATTCTTTCCAATATTCTCCTTCACTTGTAAACAGACAAGTAGATTTTGATCTTTCAGTTTACATGTAAATGGAACGGGAGATGTTACACTATGCCTAGGGTCTCTGCAGATTGGTTTCCAAATTATTTGCTGGGTTACGAGTCAAGGATAGTCCCTTCTGCCTATTTGTAATTTACAATAAAAGCATAAACTGTTTAGCAAAATAAAATTGATGTCTTTAGTTCCGTTTTCTAACTCCACATATGCTGAGTTCTTTAGACTGCCACTCATTTGTTCTCCTATACGTAAAAAAACTAAGACCAAGTAGTTCTACAGCAAATTTTAAGTAATTATCTCTTGTATAGTTTCCTTTCCCTCTTCTCCTCTCAAGCATTATCTTTACTCTCTTCCCAAAATAGCAACCCACAAAAAAAAACACCCCTGTTCTAAACTGAACCCTAAAGATCCTTCAAAATTGACCTTTCCTTCATCCCATTCCTGGAATTTTGTTAACTACATAAGGCAATCTGATAAACTCTTGTTTTCTATGGTAACACTGGTTTAATAAGTTACTCTTCATAGATGACATATTTGCATTCCGACAAAAGTTCTCATTACCTTAAACATGTTCCACATTGTATTTTTAAAGATAAAGAAGGGCATCCTGAAGTATCCATGTTCTTGAGAGTCTCTGATGTCTTGGAAGACTGAGAATGGAGATGTTTTGGGATGTCCTGGCATAGTTGGGGAAATGTTAAACTCCATACAGAAGCCCACATTCACCCACAAGTGACATTATTTTAGAATTAAAGGTGAAACCAAGAAATCCTATGTTGCACAAGAAATCCCTGTCAATTTCAGTGACTAGTTGCAGAGAAACACATTAAGGAGAGCGTTTCTAATGCGCTATTCTCCTCTCTGACAGCATTCCTGCCAGGGATGTAATGCTGATATCAGGCAGGTTATCATTACATAATACTTTAAAATCATGTCCAGTAACTTAATCTCCGGAACTATATAAACTCTTCTCTGGTAAGTGACTTTCCAAGCTGCAGCTTTAAAAAAAAATAGGAAAAGCAATGCAAATAAAAAAAATTCTCTAGTTGTCACCCCCCAAAGTGTTTTTCCCCCTGGTGTTTTTCCCTCACACAATTGCTCCAAGGTGCAGGTGCACAAAGGTGTAAATGAAGGCCTTTTGATGATGATGAAGAATTTGAGGAGCCATGTGGTACACATCAAGAAAACTCTCTCTATTATTGTCACACTCCAGTGAATGAAATTGCTCCCAATCCTTCCTTGGGGGCTATGTGGGAGCTTGATCAGACACCTAATCGATGTCCAGGGTGCAGCCACAGTGAGGCGGCAGCTCAGTAAATCCATGCCCTGGGCTCTCTCTGTGCTTGGCACACACCACGTCCTCATAAGAGGAAACCAAACAGTTTTCACACATGATAACAATCCCAGGGAGGCCTGGCTTTGGAAGAGAAGGCTAGAGCGAAGAGTAAATGACTCCCCAACGAGGACACCAAGATCCCTGATTTCCCAGATTGCTCCTTTCATTGAATGATAATGAAATCTGGTCTCCACACAATTTCCTCCTGCAGACAAGTTATGCTATAAACTGTTTTGGCGTTGGCTATACAAAAAGCAGGAGCTGAAGGGGGAGAAAAGGGCACCAAATATAATGTCTTTTCTTGTGGATTTTTCTCTAAGCAGTGACAGGCTACACCAACAGTTGCTAACACAAGCAGGAGACACTTCTGATTAATGCTTTAACAGGGGCAGCAAGATCTGACACAGAATTTGTCAGAAAATATAAGAGGGCCTGAAACAAATTATTTATTACTGCAGAACCCAGCACGAGTCAGCCACAACAGAATAATAGAGTTCGGCTGTGAAGACAAAAGGAGTGAAAGAATTGGAATTTTTTTTCCCACCAGCTGGTAAATATAAAGCATAAATGATCCCCTTTCTTTTCTAGGGTAGAAATGTCTACGAGGGCATAAACAGACACAGCATTGTGAATTCCTAGTCCTGACCGAGACTTTACCAGTTCACCTGCCTTCTCTTCCTTCCGTCTGGGGGTCGGTCAGCAGAGGGTGGCGAGGGCAGGGCGTCTTCACACGGGAGAGGAAACAGCCATCCGAGCTCTGCATAGACATAGAGAGCTGTGCGCATCTTCCATGCCTGACAAAGGAGCTACATAACCCAGCAGGGATGAGAATATTTCAAGACCTTATAAACCATGAGTCTAACGAAATGAACCTTAGCCTCATTCTATTCTCTTAGGCAGTAATAAATCTAGAATTAAAAAAAAAGTTTCCAAAAGAGAAGATGAAATAGATTGTTTCACACAAAAGAGAGGCTATGGATTCAGGTTCCCCACCTGAGATTCAGAATCGGATGGCCCCAGGCCAGCCTACCTGGGATGGCACGTCACTGCCAAGCCTGGCTATTGTCACCAAAACACAAAAGTCCCACTGCCCTGTCATCAGCCTTCAGCTTTTACCTTGGTCCCATCAAAGGGCCCAATTTTTCCCTCTAGGATCTTATTCAAAAGGAGTCCTTATCCTCTTCTACTGCAGGGCGTCCTCTCACTCCTGAAACCTTGGATGGCCATCTTGCTACCATATAAATAGCTTTAGGGAACCCCTGGTTCATGATTTCAAAAATCCTTCTTTTAGTCCTTTTCCTTTTTGACCATTTAAGCTCGCATATCGCTGCAAACCATGATGAGAAAACCAAATGGAAATGCTTTCCAGAGCAAAATGAATGGAACCATTAAAATAAGATAAATGAGGCTCCATTGAACAGAAAAATTTGGCTTTTGAGACTCTGTTATCTCCACCTTAACACCACTTATCAACCCTGAAGCTCAAATGCTAGCCTTAATTATCATATAAACATAACGATGCCCAAGCATATTGGTTCACGTTCTATTCTGTCTGTTGGCATTGCAAAGCGATGTCAAATCACTCTAAATTCTTCTTAAGATTTCTATAGGGATTTGGGATTGATTAACAACTGCATTTTCAATTTCACTGCAAGCCAGTTTTTGAAAACAGTAAAACCTTTGTTTTCAGAAAACAGGCACTTTTAAAAGTGCTGAATGCATAAGGGTTGTTTTGAGGACTCACCTCTCCCAGTACTCACATCGTCTGAGCACATAATCAGTCTCTGCAACAACCATTTGCCTGGTCCTCCTTTCTGAGAGTCTGGTGACAAGGGGGGTATTATCGGAAGAATAGAGTAATGTTCTATTACCCAGTTTATTGAGTTATTAGTGTTGGTGATGAACAGCTCACAGTAGGAGTTGTCTAGGCTCGACTATCAATTACTAAAATCACAGACTGGTGTAATGCACCCTGACTGCAACTAAAAACTCAACTTCTATTAATATGGCACATTGATCAAGTCATTTAAGAGATTATGCCTATTCACCAATAAGATGCAGAAAAAAATTGTCCCTACTTTCCTACTCTCCGCACACAATGCGGGGTTGATAATGCATATGTTCACATAACTGCTTGAAGTTATCTCTGCACAAACATGTGCCTTTGCCCTTATGTCTGCACCATCTGGCACCATGAAAAGATCTGTTATCCACTGATATAGACTCATCCTCATTGACTCTTTAGCGCCTGCCAAGCCCACTCTTGGCTAATAGTTGCCTTCTCTGACCACCCTCTTTTCTGCCAGTTGACACCAACTCAGGTCTCTCTCTTCTCCTTGCTAACTTTGAACATAAACTATAAACTATGACATAAAGGAAAGAGGTTAAAGTAATCTCTGGCTGCAGGGCTTCTACATTTTCCTTGAAATGGTAAGATAATTCTAAGTGGACTTTGGAAAGTTAGGTTTGTATAATGCAAGTCCTTGCACAACTATGAAAAATTAATATGAAGTGTTATAGTGAAAAGGGGAATTTATAATTTGAAATGGAATGCTGCAAAATATTCACGTAAGCCAAAAGAAATCAGGACAGGGGAACAGAGGAAGAGAAAACAGAGGGAACAAACAGAAAACAGTCACAGGGTAGACTTAAATTCAACCATATCAATACATTAAAAGTAAATGATTCAAACACCAATTCAAAGACATAGATTGTCAGGTTGTATTTTAAAAATAGAAAAACATTATTCTATCAGAAACATTTTTAATATAATTATCCAAAAAAGTTAAAAGTAAAAGAATGGAATAAGACATACAATGTGAATGCTAACTAAAAAAAGCTAGAGGAGTTATATTAATATCAAAGTAGACTATGGAATAAGGGATATTTTCAGAGATTAAAAGGTACATTAAATAATGACAAAACAGTCAATTCACCAAGAACACATGAGTATTACATGTGTATGCACCTAACAACAGAGCTTCACAGTACACAAAACAAAAATGAATAGAAGTACAATTATACCCAAATTACATTTGGAGACTTCAACACTGTTTTTGCAGAATTCAATATAACAAGTATACTAAAATCATCAGATGTATAAAAGACCCAACGCCATCTACCAAATTGATCTAAATCCTGCTTACCAAGTGCTCTACCCAACAACAGCAAAATACAACATTTTTTCACATGTGGATGATTTATTAAGATAGACCATAGCCTGAGCCTGAAAACAAACACCAACAAATTTAAAGAATTTAAATCATTTAAAGTATGTTCTCTTACTATAACCAAGGTAAACTAGAAATAAAACAGCAAAATATCTATAAAATCTCCAAGTACTTGAGAATTTAAAAAATTAAACCCATGGGTCAAAACAAAAATCTCAAGGGAAATTAGCAAAATTTTGAACTGAGTGAAATGGAAAAAGGGAAAACTAAACTGTTCAGAAAAAAATATGAGACTTTAGGTTAGACAAATAGTTCTCTTTTTTAAATTAATTTGAGAGAGAGAGAGAGAAATATCAATTGTTGTTCTACTTATTTATACATTCACTGCTTGATTCTTGTATGTGTCCTAACCAGGGATCAAACCTGCAAATTTGGTGTATCTGATGATGCTCTAACCCACGGAGAACCTAGGTAGGGCCTAGGCAAATAGTTCTTAAATAAAACCCCAAAAGCATATCACAGAAAAAAACTGATAAATGACCCTTACCTTTATTATAATAATTCACATTTATTGTATCTCTAATTTAGTCTCTCAACCTTAGCATTACTGACATTATGAGAAAGAGAATTCTTTGTTTTGAGATTGTTCTGTGTATTGTAGGATTTTTTAACAGTAGCCCAACTGGCAAGTAATACGTACCTCAAACCCTGCCCAGTTGTGACAACAAAAATGTCTCTTGACATTGTCAATTGTCCTTTGTGAAGACAAAATCCACCCCTACCTCCCTAGTATATTCTGGATACCAATATTTTATTAATTATATACATGCAAATATACTTCAAAAGTCTGTGGCATGTCTCTACCCATTTTTTAGCAGTCTTCCAATGCACAGAAAATTTAACAATACTTTATATTATCAATTTATTACCTTTTTCCTTTAGTGTTTGAGTTTTTTATTTCTTGTTTAAAAATGCATTCCTTTCCCTGTGGTTATAAGGATATTCTCTCATGTTTTCTTCTGGAAGTTTTAAAGTTGTGTTTTTAATATTTACACTATCTGCAATCAATTTCTATAGATATTGAAGATTGAATTTTATTTTGTTCCATACAGACAACCAGTTGTCCTGGTATCATCCATTCACTACTGATTAGCAAAGCCACTTCCATCGTATATTTCTGTTTGGGTTATCCCTCTAATATGTTCCTCTTCAAATTGGCTTGACTTTTTATTTGATTTTATATATATATTAGAATTGAGTTATCAGATACATTTTATAGAATTGTAATTGAGAGTGTGTTGTATTTATAGATTAATTTGGGAAGAAACAATATTTTTATAATATGATGTGTTCCTGTAAATGTTTTCTCTCTCCATTTATCATCTTTGTAATTGCCTTTAAATAAAGTTTTATAAGTTTTTAAAATTTCTGGCCCAAATTTTGTTAGATTTATTCTTAATTTTTTTCTTTTGTAACTATATACATGTCAATTTTAGAAAATTAAATTTTTACCCTGGCTGGCATAGCTCAGTGGATTGAGCATGGGCTGCGAACCAAAGCATCGCAGGTTCAATTCCCAGTCAGGGTACATGCCTGGGTTGCAGGCCATGGCCCCCAGCAAATGCACATTGATGTTTCTCTCTCTCTCTTTCTCCCTCCCTTCCTTCTCTAAAAATGAATAAATAAAATCTTTTAAAAAATTAAATTTTTCCACTACCATAGGAGAAACTATTGGTTTCTTGTATCTTGATATTATATCCTGCAACCTTGTTGTACTATTTAATTAATTTTAATAGGTTGTCAGTAAGCCCTCATGGGTTTTCTGGGTATATCACTGATGAATACTGGCTGTTTTATTTCTCTCTTTCCATTACTTGTCGCTTGTTCTTCTTGCCTTACTCTGCTAAGTATGATCTCTAAGTCATTTTAAATGAAAGAATAGACAGCAGGCATTCTTGTCTTATTGCTGAATTTAAAGAAAATATTTCTCTCTCACACACATACAGGTTGCATAATAATTTTTGTTATGCAGTGTCTTGACAGTACTACTTCTTTCTTTATCCACTCCTAAAATAGCCATAAAACTCAATTGTAAACATGGTTTTACTAATAATTACAGAGGACATTTTCAACATGTATTCTCTTTACCCAGTAGGACCAAGACAAGAGACTGTATGTTACTTAGGACAAGTACACCATGGGAAAAACAAGTAACTTCATTTGCTTACATCAGAAAACAGAAATTAGTGGCACTTAATTGCTGGTGATTATAAGCACTTCAATGGCCCATTACTAGGGCTTACCTTCAGGGATACCTGTATTTATTATTAGCGCTCTTATTGCTCCCATGTCCTTCCTCTCCATGGTACTATCCTTCTTTACTTTCATCCAGTGACGCATGTTTTAAGGGAAATTGAAAAAGTAAAAAAAAGCCTCTACTTCCAGATAAGGCAAAGCTATACGTTTATATGAAAGACAGCATGTCAAGAGTGTTGCCAAAAAATTTAATAAATCAAAATAACAGATGGGTTAACCAAAATAATAAAATATATAACACTTGGGTGTCATGCAAAACTTCTGGAATGTCTGAGGTTTTCTTATTCCCTTTTTAAAAAATATTGGTTTCCTGTAGGATATCTCTCTGGCTTTTCAGCATTCTCATAATTTCCTTTGGCAACTTCCAGATTTCTTTTTAAAATATACCTGATGACTTGCAGTGACTCCTTCCTCTCCTCACATAAAGACCTCAACGTCTCTATTGCTGAAAGCAACCAGAGGTGACCTCTGAAAATGGTTCACTATTCACTTGACCCAGAAAACCCCACAAAATCATGCAAATCAAGAAGATCAAATCTTTGTGTTCACTTTAAGAACACTCACGAGACTGCCCAGGCCATCAGGGGTATGCATATTTGAAAAGCCACCAAAAATCTGAAAGATGTCACTTTGAAGAAGCAATGTGTGCCGTTCCATCGATACAATGACAGAGTTGATAGGTGTGCCCAGGCCACATTAGGGCTGGACACAGGGTCAGTGGCCCCCCCAAAAGTGCTGAGTTTTTGCTGCAAGTGCTTAAAAATGCAAAGAGTAAAACTGAACTTAAGGGTTTAGATATAGACTCTCTGGTCACTGAGCATGTCCAGATGAACAAAACTCCCAAGATGGGGCATAGAATTTACAGAGCTCATGGGTGGATTAACCCATACATGGGCTCTCCCTGCCACACTGAGATGATCCTTACGGAAAAAGAGCAGATTGTTCTTAGACCAGAAGAAGAAGTTGCATGGGAGACAAAGACATCCCAGAAGAAACTGGAGAAACAAAAGCTTGTGGCCTGAGAGTAAATTCAGCATAAGATAAATACTAATAAATGTAAATTCAGAAAAAAAAAGAATATGCAAATTCACACATTTAGAAAGTGTCCATAAATTGTAAGAATTTGAGACACCATAAGAAAGAACCCTGAAGGAGGGTGAGCCATGAATGACATGAAGAAAAGGTACGAATGAGAGACTGACTGCATGTATAAACTGAGGTTAAATCCAACATGCAGACAGACATGAAACTAATCTGAATCCTTAGAAAGAAATCAATCTGCTAAAGAACATGTGATTTTTCTGAGTACACCAAAGGACAAAAAATTTCACTTTGGCATACACCTTGTTTTGTTCTGGCATTTTTTCTGATTATAAGATAAATGTTAGGAAAAAAATGGTTTTTCATTATGCAAGAGTAAGTTGTTTACCTTTTCAGGTCGAAGCTAGTGACGCTGTTTCATTTCTTATACCCCACAGATCCATGGAAATGAATTTTTAAAAAGAGGAAAACCAAAGCCATAAGGAAGTAAGGAGCATTAAAGTTCATGGCTGTATTTTTCCCAAAGTTGATTTGAAAAAAATTATTAAATGAACCTTTTTTATGCCGGTATGGCAAAAAGTGAATGGATATGAACAACCCTAGTTTTAAGTCTCACCTCTCTGATCTTAACCAAAGTCCAGAGAGGTTTGCTGATTTTCCCAGGATCACACAGAAGACTCCAGTCTCCAGCAACTCGGGTTGGCTCTCCTTCTGTTATATCATGTGCATAATAATTGTTCTCTAAAATACTGTGTAAAGTAGATACTGTTTCTGTCCTCGGTTATCACAATATGGGCAATTGGATTTTTTTTCACTAATGGAAGTTAGTTAAGAACAATAATCTATAAATTTCTGAATTCACTTTTATAAAGTCTACCAGGAATGTTAAATTTCTGGAATTATATCATTAGGAAATATAAAACAAATAGTTATTACAAAATCAGAAGTGGAAATGAAGGCCCTTTTCATTTTGTGGGCCATAAAAGCAAAAAAGTTTGGAAATGGATGTTTTCTGAAAAAAACAACTGGTGATATCTTTCTAAGTACATTTTAAATGTGACTGAGTACCTTTTTAAAAAAAAGTAGTCAAATAATTCTAAAGTAAAAGTCATTCTCTAACAATGTAAAGATCGTATCTAAAGTCTAAGTAAATGTTTAGTCATTCCAGCAGGAACACATCATAAAGAAAACATAAAGAAAATATCAGATTGGTTAAATGTTTTCTTTATTCATGGTTTACTCCCTGAAACATTGTTCATGGCTTCCTTACTGATTTTTACAGTCTACATATTTCTTTTTAATTTTTTCTTTTTATGTTCCCCAAGTTCACAATTCACACAAAATACCCATTGAAGCAGACAGAATAATGTTACAAATATTTCAGAGCTCTTTGGGGATTCAAATAGGTTTTCACGATGTAACTTGGATTACCGTAAATGCACAGACATGCTCGAAACCTGACGACAGGAATAGGGCGCGGGCTAGTTCAGAAAGTGTCGGGGGAGATTTCAAGCCTTGTAGGGTTCAAGCAGTGAATCTTCAGTCCTGGAACCTAGGCCAAGCACCAAGCCAGAAAACAGCCAGGCAGCACTGGACACAGCCAGAGTGGAAGGGGACAGGGGGAAAAGGCACTTGGGAAAGATGTCCAAGGTTGTGGTTTCCTGATAATTGGAGATGACACAGACAGCACTGAAGGGCTTGCTTCATTATATTATTGTGAAATTTGGACCGAGGCAAACCCACAAGTTCAAGTGTTTTTAAAGTAGCTTAATGATCACTTTGAGAATGTAACACCCTTTCAGCAGCATGACTGGAACTTTGACCAACAAACACCCGAGGGACACAACTAACCGTTTCTGAACAAGTACAACTATTACTGTGAGGGAGGGGGGTAGGCTTGGAGCGCACTACCCTTAGAAAGATGCTTTTCTTCTTCAGTTGTGAAATCTCATGGTAGTGTTATGTGATACAACATTTTACATAGATTCTGTAGGAAACTTGCCCTCGGTGAAGGAGTTAAAGAAATTATAGTAGACAATACAAAGTTCTTTGATATTTTTAAAATCAAAGGTATTACATTTTTAAGATTTCCTTCATTGTGTTTTCTCATTTAAGAATCAGCTGCCAAAAGCATCAAACCCCACCTGGGCATACAACGAACTGAAATAGATTTTTCTTCCCAATTTTCATCTTCTGGATTCCTTGAGGACCTGATTTTGTTATCAGGTTATGTTGCAGAGATAAAGACGACGGGCTACAATCAGGACTCTCTGTCAAGAGGGGGTGGGAGACAGATGAAGAAGAATAGGAAGAAAGGGAGGGAGACTACAACCCATCTTGTGGTTGGCAAATTTCCCAGTCTTATACCGTCTGTAAATTTCACCCAGCTCATCCTACACTTGTCACATGGACCAGGCTATGGACACTTTCATGGAGGGCCCAGACCACAGCTTGACAACCATGCATCTATCAGAGTGTCCCTTGACTTCTAATGACTGGAAGCCAATGGCCAAGGGCCACCTGGTGTGCTGAAATACTAATCCATTTCTTTAATGACTATTGTTTCTAGAACATTTAATGCATGCATTCACCAAAACATGGATTTCTCTTTTAGAACCTGCACTGTTTACGACCTGTGCTGGCACTAGAAATGGAGCATTGAACAAAACAATTGCTGATTTCATAGTATGTACATTTCAAGAGGGAACTGTTTATCATAAGAATAGGGGAACATCTCAAGAAGTTGCAACACAGTAAGTGGAAGTGTTCTGGCCAAGGCTGGGACCACAATGTACCATGAGCTTCTTGCATTGTGAGGAATTAAAGCTTTTAGCACTTAACATGTGCTAGGCCTTGTGGAAAAGCACTGTATTCTCACTGGGTGTTAAGTGGAGCTGGATGCTTTCTAAAGCACCTGTGAAAATCTAGATCATTTTGTTGGCCACTTTAGCTTATTGTAAACTTTCTATAAATGTTTGCCTAGAACTTAAAGAAAGATACCTATATTCATGAGCTCTCTTGAAATGACTTGAATTTTTGAGGGGGATGGAAGAGAGGACTTTCTAATAAGTCACATAATATAGTGAAAACTTCTACATCTAGGGCCAAATCCCAGTTACTTCACTCAACTTTTTGAGCTTCTTCAGTGAGTTGGGGTTAATTTATGCCTCTCAGTATCATTGTGAGGGTTAAATGTATTGTAGTATTTAACCCATGCTTCTTGTGTGCTAGTCACTGTCCTTGCTGCGGAGGATATAGTAATTAACAAAACACCAAGTCACTGCCCCTACGAGGTGTCTTAGTTCCTTACGCCTTTTCATCGTCTTTCTTATTTTGGAAGAAGACATTTGGTCACTTTTGAATAAAAGACAGGGTGAAAGCCTCCGCCTTCTCCAAGTAACCTCTGACAGTCTCGTACCTAATGAGATGGTCCAGCCCTGAGCTGGATTAGGGGCCTCTCAGCTGGCAAGCAGGGGACGATATTCAGAATCCAGCCAAACCTGTTCCCTGGAGTGGCAGTCCCTGGGGAGGGTTTCCACATCCTGGCTGAATGGACAAAACACCACCTCATATTCTAAGGGCTCCCTGATGAATACATTCCAAATCGATTTGCAAATCTTAAACTACGTGCCTTTATTTTAAATGCCCTAAACATTTAAAAATCAGTCGTCTTTACTTCCCCTCCATTCTTCTCTTTCTCAGCAAAAGGACAATGCTGCTCTAAGCACTAACCACTGCGGAGCACCTTATGTTATCTCTAAGAAACCTTAAACACAAGAAGAAGTTTATTCCTGGGGTGAGTTAAAATTTTTTTAATGAGCTAGAGCATAGATAAATCTTGAAAAATTATTAATAAATAAAACACAAATATAGTTTGATTTTTTTAAACATGATTAGAGAAATTTACCCACACAGTATCCTGTGAAACATTACAATCAGAATGACGCAGCTCATATTGCTCAGTGGCTTCTTAAAGTAATAAACACTAGGTATGTTGGTGCCTTTTTTTTTTCCTTTCAATTTTTGGTCTTCCACGTTCTTTATCACCTCACACTCTCCATGAAAGCAGAGTTTAGTGCTCTGGAAAAATGATTTGCAGCCTTCTGGAATATTTTTAATCTGCTTAGAAACATGAACACATTAAAAATTAAGTTAAAAAGAAAAGAGGAGAGAACCAGAGAGAGAGAGAGGGAGAGGGAGAGAGAAAGAGAGAGAGAGAAAGGGGGGGAGCACTGAGGTAAATGAAATCTGTTGTAATCCCTCCTGAAGTTAATCTAATGATAACCAACTCTCAGAAAGGTGATTATATTTACCCTCCTTCCTGTCATCGGGGATGTGTCTTTACTGCTATTTGTACAAGAACCTAGAAATGTTGTGGACAGGGCAGGCACTGGAAATGGATAGTAATGAGCATGATCTGACCTTGCTGTGAAACAATTCATTGGAATACAATGAAGTTAAACCACTGCAGTTTCCTGGTTGTTGGTTTTTATGTGTTTTTATATCCAGGCTGATGGTGGGTGGGTGTGATTTTTAAAAGCCGATGGACCTCAAACTGTTCTTTTTCTCTTTTAGTTTCAGGCTTGAACATGACAGCTTTGGGTAGGAGAAGACATAAGTAATTTTAAGGTGAGAGTTGGGTATTGCTTTCTTTTATTTTTAAAGTGACTGAGGAAAAGTGAATTGGCTCTATTTTCTACTTATTCAAGTTTTAAAAAGCTGTTTCAGGAAAAAGTGTTACATCCAATTCTGGATCTTTTTCAGCAGAAATGAATCAAGGGAAAGAAGAGCAATGTGAGTTGACTTTTTTTAGAGGGAACAGATGAGAATCTGGTGTCCAGTGTTTTTGTTGAGGGTTGTGTATTGATGATAACTAAAGCTGCTTCCTAGAACGCATGGGAAGTGATTATGACCAGATTTGTTTTCGTTGCACTCACATCCCATCCCATCCCATTTCCCCCACACTCACCAGCCTTCCAGCCCTCCATCTCCAAGGATGTCATTTCTTTTTTTCCAAGGACAACCACACAGGAAAATAATGGACTCAGTTCAGGGACATCAAAACCGTCCAAACAGTCTTCCTGAAAGCAGGCACTGGTATCATTCTGCTTCACTACTGAATGAAGAGTATTTTTTTTATGTTGACCTTTTGAGGATCCATAGTCTTAAGACACTGTGCCAAAAATAACGGGCTTGTCTTTCCTTATGTGGGAACTTGCCCTGTGACCTAAACTGCCCAAACAAACACCGAGCATTGATCCCGCTGGCCTCCTAGAGGGAGATGACAGAAACAAGGAATTGTCCCTTCAACTTGAGGATTTTTTCTTTTTCCCAATGGGTCTTAATAAGAGCAGTATGAGAACACGTTGTGCACTTACAGTAATTATCAAAACTACTGAATAGAAAAGAATTCATTTTCACTTCCATTTTTTTGTGTTGAAAATTTCAGAGTTTAGGAAAAATATCTGCATTAATTTTTTCCTGTAACCTAAAATATTCTTCAAACAACTATAACTAAGATATTATTAAATGAACAGTAATCAGAAGAATCATATGTTCAATACAAACTTCAGACTATAGGTAACTGACTATCTCCGTAAAGGTCTCCCAGGGTCAGAACTTAGTAACTGGCCACACCCAGCTGGAAGGGGGGCTGTCATTATAGTCTTTATTCAGGATGGCCATGTATTCGGCTAAAAAGCAGCTAAATCTGCCTTCCATCACTGACAGAAAAAAGGGAATAAACACAGAATAACACATAGAAGAGTCTGTCTATTACTTCTTCAAAAAGTTGAATAGAAATAGAAGAAACTTTGCTCAAAGACTCATCTGGCCTTGAAATGCATTCTACACCACTGACCGCCACCCCCAGCTAGAAGGGTAGGGACTAAAGGGTTAAGGGCTCCAGAACTCAGTGGGAACAGGAAGAATCAGAATCAACATACCGAGTTCACACACAGAGGTTGGAATTCTTCTGCCTGGATGTTCAGTCAAACCGCATCAGTACAGTCTATATACACATTCGCATCACCAGACAAATAAAAGTTTGAAACATATGTGACTTATAGGGCTAAGGAGAAAGAGGGACTGATTAACCCAATCAGTCAACTAAAATAACTAGAATTCTGTTTCGTCAGACACATAAATGATATTCCTGGAGAAATCCAAGTTTTAATAACGAAGGTAGAAATCTCAACTCACCTTTCTAGTAAAGGATTAGAACATGGATTTATCTAACTATAGCAATATCACAAATATTAAAAAAATGAGATAAACCATATGCTAATCCTAAAAATCTACGCAGCAATAACCAAAAGTAAGGTATCACTATTGTTTGAGGTGATAATGTTAGAGCAGCATTAAAACCCAGAAGAGGCACGTTCATACAGACAGAGAGCAGATCAGAGGTGTCCAGAGGCTGAGGGCGAGGGGGTGGGGAGGGAGAGGAGAATAGGGAAGGGCTAGTTCATGGATATGGGATTTCCTGTTAGGGCCATGAAAATGTTTTGCAACTGAATAAAGGAGATGATTGTACAACACTGTGAATATACTAAATGCTGTTGAACACTTTAAAATGGTTCATTCTATGTTAAGACAATTTTCCTCAACATAAAAAATATATGTAAGTCAGGCCATCCTCTACCTTGCAGATTTTAGAAATCCCCTTATATAAAATTTGTGATGTAAAAATACCAATAAAAATGGATTGATCCTAGAAGGGCCAGCTATCTGAAACTACTCATTCTCAAACATTGTAAATTGCCCATTTAAATTTAACATGGTGCCACCAAATTCAAAACAAGAGAATTTATACATAAACATGTAATGTGACTGGGGAGTTTTCAGACTTAAGAGCTCAAATAGCTCAGAATTAAATTGGTACAATGTGACCCAGAAAACAGATGAAGCCGACAAAACAAATCAATTAGTTTAAATATCAGGAGATGTGGCCTAATGGTGAAGCCGACCATATTCTGAAAAGAGCTGCCAGAGGAAGTTATCCAAATCCCATAATTTGGGTCATTAAGAATGGATCTGAAAAAGAAAAATGATTCGGAGTCAGAGGTGGAAATTCTCTGCACACTAATTTTACATTGGCACGGGCAGGATGCAATGACGTCATGAGCATTTTAGTTTCTCAGTCCCATCTCCAGTGACGTGGGCTTTCTTATCTCAGGCTTCCTTATGGCTAGTACATAAACACTTAAATTTGTTTAAGGTTTTTCTAGTAAAGAATTTATTTGGGGGGGATGAAACATGGGTGAGGAAAGCCACTTCAGAGAAAGAACACACAAACAAGCCTTGGATTCAACTGCTGAAACAAATCAAATTTATATAGCTGCTACATAGATTTTTTTTTAATCTTTGGTCTCAACTGAAATGAAATTTTTTTTTGCTTCAACTTGTTCCTCTGGTCATTTTAAATAAAAAGCTCAAATAATGATGCTATATAGGATATTTTGGGTCATATAAATATATGAAGTTACCAGCTCTCCCCCATGGAGAGAAGCATGAGGTTCTGCTTAAATAGACACACTGAGGGTAGAAATACTAAAATAAAATTAAAAAATGAGTTCTTGCACCCACTTCTCCCACCCCTCAGAAAATTTAGCTAAGGAGGTGGTTATAAGGATGAGAAAAGTTTTATTCACATTGCTTCCCATTCAGACACTTCTCTGTAGACTTTCAAAGACAGTCATCAATCCAGAGCACAGAGAAACCTTCTAAATTCTTCCCAGAGAGCCTGTGGTAGAGGAAGTGGGCTGTGCATTTACGATGGAGAGGAGGGATCCTAATGATAATAACAGTAGTAGTGAATATTTATTGAGTAATTTCTGAGGCAGAACGAGATTAGCTAAATTGTAGAGCTATGATTCTGGGCTAAGCCTACCTAAGTACTCTTGGCATCAGCAACGAGGCATTTCTGCCTCCTGGAAAACAGTCAACACACAGTGTTGGTTCTCCAAACCAAAAGCATTAGAGAAGGCTTCCCAGTGAAAGTTAAGCCTGATACAAGTCTTATAGGAGAGTAGCAGTTCATTGGGTGAAGAAGAGGTAGAAGTGTGACCGAGAGAAAGGAACAAAAGAAACAATTATTTCGAGCTTTGATATTACACAGTAAATTCAGAAAATTGTAAGGAATGCTGTATTACTGGATTTTGAGACAGAAAATAGATGAGATTGGATGTATGGAGAAGAGTCACATTATAGATAACTTTTACATTGCACAATGAAACTTGCATTTTATCCTAGAGAGAGAAGAACTTGCTGAAATTTTTTTTTAAATCTTTAGGTAGATCCCTTTGATGAAAGTACAGAAGATGTGAGTTTGAGAGGAGGTAGATTGGAATTTAGGACATCATTGGGGACTACTGTGATAGTTTAAGTGAAAGGAGACAACAAATGTGGATTATAGTATGGGGGAGGTGGGAACAAATTCAAGGAACTTCGGGAGATGATCCCATAAGATTCAGTAATGTAGGGAATGTGCACATGTAAAGGATAAAAATAATAATGGTGACCCCAACATTACTGAGTTTTTAGTGGTCCTAAAAAGGCACAGATTCTCTGAAAAAAAAATTTTTTGCTTGCTTGTTTGACAAATACCGTTTTGACTGTTCTGTCAATGTAGAACTTGGTCACAGGCTGCCATGGATTGTTTGGGTTTTATCAAGTAAAATGAAAAGAGGTCAATTTGTCTTTTTCTTGCTTTAAAAACAATTATTTAGTGGGTAGATAAGCTGCAAGATATGATAGGACCTCAACACTCCGACTGAGGAATTTGGAAAAGTAAGAACAAATAGGCTCAGCCCCTCAGATTTACAAAAGAGAATCTCAGGTTCTCTTCCAAGGATGGAGATCAGCAGTCCAAATTACACTCAACTAAGGTGTCCTGGAAGACACAGGTCAATGAAACAGAACATCAATTTGGGACACAACAGCTGAATTTTCTAGGGGTTTTCCACGAAGTACATCTGTCTGGACTGATGTTAAATCCTAGCCAGTAAATGGGGAATAAATAAGATACAGCTCCAGGGGTCTGGCAAACATAGAGAAAGGAAAAGTCTGCAGAAAGAAAAGTAGCTCGGGGAAGAGCTTTATCCTAGAAGGAGCTAGGGTTGCATCCTAGAAAGAAGGGATGAAGTTAAGTCCATTATGAAAGACTGGGCACGCATGCTGGTGATTAGAGAAGCCACCATCTCAGCCACTCTATCTCCTAATGTAGATGAGGCTACTTACGGGTTTGCAAACTGGTTCCCACCAGCTAAGCAATTAGATGGGGCATGCAGGCACTGGAATGCACTGTCTCCCACCTCCATTTTCCATTCTCCTTCCTAAGTGCCATGTGTCCTTCTTGATAATTCAGGGCTTTTTCACAGAAACTGAGCCCTCATTTGGCAACACCCCATGCTCAGACTCTATGCCAGATTGTCTCCTCTTTGCCCTAATTAAAATATTATTTTTTATTTCCAATTACATTCCCTCAAGGTCCTGCCAGATGCCTAGCTAGGCAAAAGAAGTCTGAAGAATCTAAAGATGGTGGGTTAGTCCTCCCAGATAGCACTGGCATTTCAACAAAGGCCTTTAGAGCCAAAGAAGAAACACAGTGGGAAACTTTTTAGGAACTGGCAACATGAATAGAATGGCTGTTTTCAAAACATTTTTTAGATATGTTTATATTTCTTAAAAGGAGCCATGTAAATTAAATTATTGCCTAATTTGTCTGTGTATAGATCTGGTCTGTGCATTCATTTTCTCAGCCTTTCCCTCTCTCCCTCCCTCCATCTCTCCTTCCCTCTTTTTCCGTCTCTGTCTCTCTCTTATCAGAGGTACAAACTCCCCAGCTATCTGGAAATACTGAATTACTGAATATTTTTTAGTATTCCCTTATAGATTTTATGACAGTAAGTCTTGAAAATGTGTAGACTTGCATTATCTTGCCATATGGTTGAATGTTGTCAATGTTTCATGCGTGCTTTGAAAGAAAGAATGAGTGTTGCACCAATTGTTGGGTGACTGCTCATTAGATGGACCATGTTAATTGTGTTGTCAAATCTTCTATATCCTGTTGACTAGTTGCTTTTTGTTAAATAAACTATGGGTTGAAGTGTGGTAAAAAAAATCCCCTACCATAATGGATTTTTAATCTATCCTTACACTTTGGTCAATTTTTGCTTTATTTTGAAGTTATTAAGTGCATATAAGTCTATAATTTACTTTTTTAATGTGAACCAAATCTGTTATCATTCTATAGTTTTCCTCTTTATTTGTAGTGATACTGTCTTGTCTGATAATAATATATCTATACCAGCTATATTTTATAGTGCTTGCCTATTATATTATTTTTTGCCACATAATAAATTACCCCAAAATGTAGTGACTTAAAACAACAACAGCTCTCATTTATTATACTCTCAGATATTAAAGGATCTCCTTCCAACATGACTCATTCATATGTCTGGGTAGTTGGTACTAGTTGCTGTCAGGAGGTCTCCGTTCTGCCCACAAGGGACATCCCCATAGGCTTAAGTGTTCTCATGGCACTTGGCAGTTGAATTCTCCCAGAGAAAGTGATTCAAGCCAAAGGGCCAGGTAGAACATTATTATGATCGAAACTTAGAAGCCACATAGCATCAGTGCCACACACTCTATTAATTATACCAGATCAGATCCAAGAGGAAAGGAATTAGACTACCTTTTGAAGGAGAGAGTGTCAAATACTTTCCAGATATATTTTAAATCACCATAATTGGCATATCTCTGATTATTCTCTTTTTTTCTATCTTGTGTTTTTGTTTTCAGTATACCTCTTGTGACTGGAATTTTATTCCAATTTGATAACCCTTATCTTTTAACTGGATAATTTAGTTCATTTATGCTATTTCTTGATTACTAATGAGTTAGAATTTATTTTTACCATTCTATCTTGCACTTTCTATTTGCTTCATATTTTCTGTATTTTTTACTTTCTTTCCTTTCTTTCTATCTTTTGAAACTATTTTCCCCTGCATTCCCAATTTTCCTCTGTACTCATTTAGAAGTTATACATTCTTTTTGTATTCTTTTACTGGTCATTGTATAGATTTAAGCATGCATGTTTAATTTCAAATTCTAAAGTAAATTATTTACCTTTGATATAAATTTATGTTCATTGGAACTTTGTGGAATTTCCTTAAGGACTAGGTTTAAAAGGAACTTTTCCAGTGAAAATTTGTATTTGCTTCCTTAGGACACTACCAATCTAAGACCACTTTAAACTTGGGGATTTAACCATGCAGAGTGTAAAGTCAGCTCACAAATCAACATAAAAGCTGGCTATTAATTAGGAACGCACAGACGGAAATCCTATTTCCATTTTGGTACAACTTTTCATTGTTTCATTATTGCTTTAGTTTGTTTCTATTTTGTTTTAGTTTATCCTTTAAATCAAGTTGTTCCTTGCAGATGAGTAATCTAGGTATCATATGAGAAGGCACTTTCCCATCTGACTTCTCCCCTAGTGCAAGCATCAGTTTTGTGCCCCCTCCTCCCAAGAAAAGGCCCAGCAAAACCTACAGAATCTCAGAGATCGTCATTGTTAGTCTCTCCTGACTCATGACTTCTCGTCTATTTCTGAGGATTTCCTTCCTTTCTTGTCATCTTAGCTGTGTGTGTAAAAAGGTTTGTAAAATAAGGTTAAGCAGGGAGGTTTAAAAATGCTTTGAAAGTGGAGGTAACATTGAAGCCATAGCCCACAAAAGGCTGGTGTAAATTTAAATCCTGGTCTAAACACGCTGAATGCTAGCTAAAACAAGAAATGCTGACATTCTGCATAGGATTCATATGAGACAGCTTAATGATACAATACTCAAAACATCCAGGATGCAATTCAGAATTACATGTTCTATGAAGAACCATGAAAATCTCAATTCACTTTAGAAAACATAATCAACAGATATTAATTCCAAGATGACACAGATGTTAGACTTATCTGAAAAAGACCTGAAGTAGCTATCATAAAATGCTCCAATAAGTAAGGGAAAATACACTCGAAACTAAAGTGTGATCAAACAAATAGAAGAGTTCAAGACAAACCAACTGGACATTTTAAACCTGAAAAATACAATAAGTGAAATAAAAACATAACTCATAAGATGGGCCCAATAGCAGAGTGAAGACTATAGAAGAAACAAAGCATTTCAACATAGATAGAAAGAGAATATAGATAGAAATAGAAATTTCCACCCTGAGTCACAGGAGGAAAAAAAATGGGTGACCTTCAATGACCTATGAGACAACACAGAACTTCTATCTCATCAGAGTCCCAGGAGAAGAAAATGAGTATGGTACACACACCCACACACATACACACACACACTTGAGAAAATAATTATTGCAAACTTTAAAAACTTGGCAAAAAGCATAAACATACTGATCCAATAAGCTCAGAGAACCCCAAACAAAATAAACTTTCAAAGCAATATATTCTACATATACATATACAAATTAGAAAGAAATGAAATTGCTTCTCTTCACAGATAAGATGTGTGAAGAGAATCCCAAGGAATCTGTGATAAAAACCTCTAGAATGAATAAGTAATTTTAACAAGGTCACAGGATACAAGATCAGCATGCAAAAATCAGAGTTCTATATGATGCTAGCATAAACTACTGGAAAGTAAAATTTAAAATCAATGACATTTATAACAACTCCAAAAAATGGAAATACTTATAGGCATAAATTTAAAAATACATATAAAGGAGCTTTATGCTGAAAAATACCAATGGAAGAAATGAAAGAGCTCCTGAGAAAATGGAGATGTTCATTGATTGGGAAATTCATCATAATAAACATTAAAAAATCTACAAAATTAATGCTATTCAATCAAACTTTCAGTAGGATAAGCTGATTCTAAAATGCACATGGAAAAGAAAAAAAAACCTAATAGTCAAAACAATTTTGAAAAAGAAAGATAAAGAATTTGGAGAAATTGTACTATCTGAGATTGACTTACTAGAAATCTACAGACATCAAGAGAAGGTAATATTAGCAATGGGACAGACACAAAGACCCATGGAACAGAATACAGAAGCCGTACGTAGGCCCATATGAAAAGGTCAACTGATTTTTCACAACAGTGCAAATTCAATTCAGTGGAGATATGATAGCCTTCTCAACACATAGTGTTAGAACAATTGGACATTCTTATGTAAAAACCAACCTTGACTTCACCTTCATCCCCTATGAAAAATTAAATCTGAGTAGACCATAAATGTAAGCATAAAACATAAAACTAAAACATTTAGAAGAAATTATGAAAATAAATCTTCATGAAATGGAGTTAGACAAAGAGTCCTTAGACGTGAGACCAAAGATATAATTTATAAAAGAAAAAATGATAAAATGTAAGAAAGTGAAGAACATTTGCTCTGTAAAAGACACTAATAAGAGAATAAAAGGAAAAGCTAAAGACAGAGAGAAAAAATTTGCAAATCACATATCTGACGAAGAATTTGTGTCCAGAATATACAAACAACACTCAAAAAACAACCATTAAAAAGGAACAATTTAAAAATAAGTAAAAGACAAACAGACACTTATGCCACCAAATAAGGTAAAGGAAAGGCAATTAAGTACATGAAAAGAAAACATTATTAGCCATTAGGGAATTTAAATTAAAACCACAATAAGAGAACTTTACACACCTAATAGACTGGCTAAAATTTTTTAAAAAATACTGACCATACAAAGTACTGGCAAGGATACAGAGCAGCTGGAATTCTCATAGTGCTGGTGGGAAAGCAAAATGGTACAGCCCCTTGGGAAAACAATTTGGCAGTTTTTCAACAAGTTAAACACACTCTTGTCATATAACCCAGCAGCCACACTCCTGAGTATTTACTCTAGAGAAATGAAAACTTATGTTGGCACAAAAATTGGTACAAAAAGCTTATAGCAATTTTATTTCCAATGGACAAGAACTGGAAACAACCTAAATGCCCAGGCAATAGTGAACGAGTCAGCAATTTTTTAAAAAGTATGAATTATTGATACACGCAGACTAAGAGCAGTCTCACAGGTGTTATGCTGAAAGAAGCCATTCTCAAAGGGTTATGTACTATGTGATTCTATTTAAATGGCATTCTCAAAAAGACAAAACTACTATGGCAGAAAAAAGATCAGTGGTTGCCAGAGGCTAGGCTGGGGTATGTGGCCACAAAGGCATAGCACAGGGAGGTTTGCTATGTTGGGGGGGTGGGGTAAGGATGGAACTATTGTTCCATACCTTGCTGTGGTGGTGGTTACACAAAACTAAACATGTGTTAAAATTCATAGATCTGTATATGCCCAGAGAGTTAATTTTACTCTATGCTAATTTAAAAATCAAAATTTAGAAAAAGAATGTAAATGTTGTTGATCAGCATTATTGGCCATTTTGCACATAAAGTATTTTTCAAAATACCAAAATTATCCTATTGTTGGAAATGATAAAATACCCATGATAGCTTCTGAAATACTAAAGTCCTTGACAGATGTTTTCTGAATGAATGATTTAGTGTATGGCTCCAACATTTTGGAGCTCTATGAATTTCTGTATTTAGGAGAGGGAATATATTTCTCAAACTCTTGCCAATTCCCTCAGATGTAACATGAAAATAAAAAGATATCTACTTCCCAAGGTTGTTGTGAAAGTTAAATGAGGCAACATACATAAAGGACCCAGTCCTGGCACATTGCAAGCACTCATTCATTACGAGGTGTGATTATTGGTCTGGTGGTTGGTGCTATACCATGCTTATTTTCCTGTATTAAAACTGGCTTTCTACCAGTCTGTCTCCCCAACCAGACCACTGTCCGTGTATTTCTAGCGTCTGGTATAATGCTAGACAAAGAGTAAGTATTCAGTTACAGTCAAACTGAATTAGTGATCGGGGCAAATAAATAAATCACACAACTTTTTAATGGTGAAGAAATACTTGATGCACAGGAAAAAGCAAGATTTAACCACAGGGCAATGGGAATGGATTGGGACTAGAAGTCATGAGCTACTCCAATAGTGGTTTCCAAAGTCTCATTTTGCTTGTTGTTTTGATTTGGTTTTGGCAAGGAAAATTCTGCCTGCAAATAAAATCTTACTCAGAAGCTTAAATAAATAAAACATGATTTAAACACACACACACAATTTTCTGGGTGAGGAGACCTGATGGGCATAAGATGACTCTTGAGGCCTTAGTTTGGAAAGCCCAGAAAAAAAAAGACACCCTTTAAGGCCATTTCCAGCTCTAAAGTTCCTTGAACTACATTTTACAGAGAGTGGAAGGATCCATGTGGTTCCTGCATGACATAAAACAAAGGCATGCTTGGTGAAGAAGGAAGGCAGAGTGACCTCTCAACCCACCACTCAACTATGTCCTAACACTGAGTATAAAATTCTGTGCACCCCATCAGAAAAGAAAGGGCAAATAAATAACTCAGAAGCTATCAGGATACTTTCTGCAGGAGTAGTAACAGAAGAGTGAACTAGAAATGGCTAAAGAATTGGCAATTGCTTATTGAATATGACAAGAAGGCCAAAGATGAACCAGTGACTAACTGCCATGGTGAAAGACCCAGGGGTTCTCTCCCCCTCTGTGTTTCTTGCTCCACCATCCTCTGCAGCCCTGCAAGATCTCACCTGGTTGTTGTAAGATGATTCCATAATCTCAGGAGTCACATGCTAAAGAAAAGGACCAACATGTATGAAGATGAGGAATGTTTTCCTCCCACGTGGTCTCTCTGGAAGAGGGTGGCTTTAAAGAAGTAGAGAACGTCTGGGACTTCTACCATTTAGAAGAAATATAGAGAACTGAAGGCAGCCAAGCTCCCAGCTGATTCACTCGAGAGGCATGAATATTTACGACACCACCATTTCTGTCTTATAAATTCCAGTCTGTAACGATTATCAGTCAGGGTCTCAGCAGCACACAGATGGCATGCTCACATCAGGATAATCTGAGAAGGCTTTAAGAAAAGTACTACTCAAAATGTTGTAAGCACAGTGTCAGGAAACCAGAGAATATAGCCCAATACCCCAGGGCTTCCCTCACTCCTCCCACTCCCCCACATACACTTGAAGCGAGGTGTGAGGAGGGGAGGGCTCAGTTGCTGCAACCTGGAAGGAAAGAGTCATGTACATCACATTTTTCTGTACAGGGCTAGATAGAAATATCTATCTTTGAGTTCTTCATCTCCTTCTCTGTCTCAGCAACTCAGCTCTACCAGTGCAGTGCAAAAGTAGCTGGAGGCAATACACAAATGAGTGAGTGTGGCAGTCTTCCAATAAAACTTTATGACCACTGAAATTTGAATTTCATGTAATTTTCATATACCATGCAGTTTTTGTTTTCGTTTTTTTTTTTTTTAATTTCCAACCATTTGCCCTGGCTGGTGTGGTTCAGTGGATTGAGCACTGGACTGTGAAGCAAAGGGTCACGGGTTTGATTCCCAGTCAGAGCACATGCCTGGGTTGCAGGCCAGTTTCCCCGGTGCGGGGCATGTGAGAGGCAACCACACATTGATGTTTCTCTCCCTTTCTTTCTCCCTCCCTTCCCCTCTCTCTAAAAACAAATAAATAAATAAAATCTTCAAAACAAACTTCCAACCACTTAAAAATGTATTCTGCTCACAGGCCCTACAAAAACATGTGACAGGGTGGAACTAGCCCGTGGTTGATCCCTGGTGTGGAGACGTGCTATGACAGTTAGCCAAGGGAAGCAGCCAACCTTAGTGACACTGCAAGGTAGAAGTCACAGGAATAAATACACTGACCTCACTCTCTTCTCCCCACCTTGAACTCCTGCCAGGGTCCCCATTTAAAAATTCCAACTAGAAGCCAAAGACTAAGTGGGCTCATTCATGGGGTCCACACAGGTAGTCCTCCCAGGGGGAGGAGCTGGTGGAGAGGGCGGAGAGTGCACGTGGAGGGGCAAACAAGACATCTGGCACAGCAGCTTTCCCATTTGTTGGTTTATTATTCTGTTTCATTCCTCTTCCAGTTAGCATAAACTGATAGAAGAAAACTCAGAGAACAAAAGGTTATTGTAATTTCCTCTTTGGGATCAGCAAGGAAGACAGATGGAATAGCACTGTGGTTTACTCTGAATCCAGGCAGGAGAACTCTAAAGAATAAACAGGATAATATCCACTCTAAAGAGAAGCAAGTGGACATCAGGTTGATCACCTTGAGGGAAGAAGAAAAAGGAGAGACAGGGACCTGGATAGGGCTGCCAGATGGCTCTGCTGTTGAATAAAGGGGGGAAACCACAGTGGATTCTGGAGAGACGGCTTTCTCAGGAAGCCTTGATAACCCAGCAGCTATCTGCCTCTCCTCTGAAGCTCCCCAAAATTTTAGGTTTCTTTTATAACAGATTTGAGCATCATTATGTAAGTATATATCTTATTTGACTATATTTCTTTTGTTTGCAAGTTATAGAACCCAACTCCAACTGGCTTAAGCCTTAAAAGGGAACTTATAGAAAGGATTCTGAGTTACTGTCTAAGGAAGAAACTAAACCACTAGAATGCTATTAAATGGTACCATTTATACCACTTAATGGTAAGGAGCAGATGGCTCTCCAATTCCATAAGACCAGGAATATGCATGCCATCCAATCCCTTGCACTTCATCTTTGGTTGTCTCTGCGTGCTGACCTCATTTCCTCAGTGCACAGCAGCTTTCCCATGAGATGTAAAACCTAGATCCCAAGTTTGACATTATATAGCTTCATCAACTAAAGCCAAAAATTCCCAAAGAAAGAAATCATTGGTCTAATTTGGATCACATAACCATTCCTGGGCCAATCAGTGTTCTCACCGGGTGGTAGCCAGGGCTTGTTAGAACATTTCTTCTCTGAATATTGCCAAAAAAAAAAAAAGGGAAGAAAAGAGGGCAATCTGTTTCATGGTATCTGCTACTTGTCTTTTTGCACATGAGAGATTTGAGAACAGAACTTTCCATATTTTATTTCCCACAGGACCTAGCAGAGTGTCTTGCATGTGGCATGCCATCAGTATTTTTGGAATTAAAGAATAAACTTTGCCAGAGACATTTTCTTTGGGTCACATAAAACTTAAATGCTCTGAATAATAATACTTCAGGATTTCTATATTGGTTAAGATTATCTCATAGCTCTTCTCCTTTTTAAAACATTTAAGATCTTGTTTTATTAATGCATTTAATTATAATCATTGAAGCACCATTTTTAAAATAAAACAGTGATTCCAGATTCTAAATCTAATCAAGATATACAAGGGGAAGAGCTATTACATCAGATTGCCTGCCATTTTTATTGTCAATTATTTTATCACTGGGTGACTAACAGTATCTTTGATTGAGTTTATACCTTTCAAAATAACTTCATTTAGCATGACAAACACAAGTAAAACTAAGGTAATACTGAAAAACCCCAGAGGATTTTAAACCCAAAATATTCCTTCTCTAATCACAGGCTCCTTATTGCTTGCTCCTTTCTTTTCTCATTGACTAAAATTACTCTTTGGAGCCCTGGCTGGCGTAGCTCAGTGGATTGAGCGCGGGCTGTGAACCAAAGTGTTGCAGGTTCAATTCCCAGTCAGGGTACATGCCTGGGTTGCAGGGCATGGCCCCCAGCAACTGCACATTGATGTTTCTCTCTCTCTCTCTTTCTCCCTCTTTTCCCTCTCTAAAAATAAATAAATAAAATCTTTTTAAAAATAAATAAATAAAAATTAAATTACTCTTTGGCCTCATTATGACCTTCAGCATCCCAATTCTGATTCTTCTTCTCAGATTATTGGCCCCCTTTTGGCTTTCACTACCCCCCATCAGGTGGAAGCCAGAGTCTGTCTCTCCAAAGGGGACATCTTACACTCAGGACTTCCTCTATCCCTCAACTTCCCACCTGTGGGAGAGAGAAAAATGTCTGTCTTTCTCCTCTTGGTTCTTTTGGATGACCTAAAAATTAGATTGACATGAAACAGATCAATAGGAGAAAATAACTAAGTTTGTTATGTACATATGAGGGTTCCCAAAAGAATTCTGGGCCCCCAGGGCAAATCCAGCAGTTAAGGCTCCTATGCCACACTGAGCTGAAGAGAAAGGAGCACAGCAGTTTGGGACTTCAAAGAGGGAAAAGACAATTCCCGTGGAGATGGTAAAGCAAATGTTTGCTGGGCCATCTTTAACAATGGCACAGAGTGGACTGTGATCAAAGGGGCCTTGCTGGGTTCCTCTCTGTCTGTCACACTCTAAGTTACATTAAACTGTACTTATCTGTGATAATAGCTCCTGTCCCAGAGGAGGTCTTCTGTCTGTAGGCAGTTAGCAGGGAGGTCAGATGTTTGTCTTGAGTCTTTTGTTCTTTACAAACAGCCAGCTTAAAATAATCAGTATCCCGAAGAGTCATATTTGGAGGTGGCAAACTCTGTTCCCCCTCACATCTGTGACAATTTCCCCAGTTCCAGTCTCGCCCTATCTTATTCTGAGCAGCCAAGCATTGTTGGAGAGAAGTATAAAATTTTGGTATTCAAAACCAAGTAGTTTGAACTTATCCTTTTTTATTTTATTGAGGTCTTTATTTTTCCTGTTGAAACGTACACATACTCAGTTTTAAATCTTGCTGCTCCCCGCCTCATCAAACAATCTAAGCAGATTTAGGTTATGTGGTATTAACTCCCTCTTCTTCTCTTATTTAAACTTCAAAACCACACTTTCTCAGAGAATGATGTGCCTTTTAGTTTACCAAAGACTTACTGTTCCATCTGTAATTCCATCACTTTCTTCTGTTCCAAGACTTTATGTATTAGTTTGCTAGGGCTGCATGACAAATGCCACAGACTGTTCAGCTTAAACCACAGAAATTTATTTTCTCACAGTTCTGGAGGTTGGAAGTCCAAGGCCTTAGCAGACGGCCAACCTCTTATGGTGTCCTCACAGGGCTCTGTGACCATAGTTCTTCCCCCTACGCCTCTCTGTGCCATGTGTGCCCCCAGCATCTCTCTGCGCGTCCTAATCCCCTCGTATAAGGACATCAGTCTACTTGGATTAGGACACACCTTAAAAACAAAAGCAAGAAAACAAACAAAAAAATCCCACCCTTTTAAATTTAATCACCTCTTTAAAAGGCCTATCTCCAAAATGCAGTCACACTCTGAAGTATTGGGCATTAGAGCTTTAAGGTTTGAATTTTGGGAAAACACAGTTCAGTTCATAACACCCTGAAATTTCATTTATGATCATGTTTCTTTAAGGTAAAAGCATAACCATGTGCAAACATAGGCGCGAGCACACCCCTACACGCTCTTTGATCCCTCATTTTCTTTTTTACCAATTTCTCTTGGGTTTACTAATAGATTTACCCAAAAGGTAAACTTTTTCTTCCTTTGTTTACATATTCTCCCCAGTCTAGAATTCCCTCTTCTCTCCAGTAATTTAAGTTTAATCTTTATTTCAAATACTAATGGAATTTTATCCCCTAACCCATCTTTTTCCAGCTCCCTTAAACACCAGCAATGATTCCCTCCTCCAAATTACTATCATCTTTACATCTACTCCTACCTGCCTTAAAGTTCTATATTGTACATATATGTCCTGTCAACCTAAGTCCATTTGAAACCCTTTAATGGCTTCATAATTTACCACACGTTAGGGTGAAAATACAAAATTACTACTTAAAACCATAACTCCCTCTGAGGGGATTAGCACCTATGAAAAGAAATGTCAGGGCATTTTCCAGGCTTCCGTTGTTTGTGGAATAGAAATTTTTAGTATATTCACGGGTTCTGGACATTCACAGGTGAGCCAAGAACCAAGGTTTGTTCATTTTTCAACAAATGCTTATTCAATGCCTCTAATGTGATACTGGGAATCAAAAGGGGAAAGACCAAAATTGTTCCTCATCATTGAGCAATAAGAATTTGAAATCAGAAAAGGCAACCTGGGAGGGAAGAGTGAGGAAGAGAGGAAAGGAGCCAACGCTGGGCAGGAAAGGTTAGGATGCTGCATAACCCGGCGATGCTAGCAACAAAATTCCTGGCGGTAGGCTGGCCCGGAGAAACTCTTTAAGGGGACCAACACTGCATTTCACATTGCTTGCCTTTTTGAGAGGTAAATGCCTCCCTCTCTGCAAACATTATCTAAGACTACTGTACTTGTGGGTTCAGCATCTGTATAAATCAAGAAAGGGGGCTGAATTTCATGTCTGCATTGACTCAGGAAGGAAGACAAACAACCCAGTCGCCATGATGGAAATGTTCCTAAATAGAACACATGCAGCAGAAACAGCATATCGGAATCACAGGTAAGCACGAAAGCATTAGACACCTAAGCATTCACAAAAATGCTGCTGAAGGGATTGGACATTTTTAAGGTTTTAGTATAAAACATGCAGGTTGTGCAAAAAGTGTATAACTATGAATACAATGAATATCGATGTATATTCCAGCCAGCCCAAGAAACTTGTCATCAATATATTTGAAGCCCCGTGTCTTTCCAATAACATCTCCCACCTCACTCCACTCAATTATAACCTCCACCTTCAGTGTGGTGTTTATCATCCTCAAAGGCAGAAAGCAAAATGAGTTCAGCCCAATCTTGTCTACATCTAAAGCAGAAAGGCAATTCTGACATGCAGGTTTTCATCTATAGTCCTTTCATGCATCCCTAGTGCCCAGCAGACTAGTATACAATGCAATAGATGCAAATCAGATACTCAATAAACACATACCAACACACACATATACATGAAAAACTTATCCAGAAAACACAGTTTACTTATAATGTACATATATATCTTAAATATCTGTTCCCCAGAGATTTCAGGTTTGTTCAACTCTATGTCATTTTAACAAATAAATATAAGTGATAAATCAATACGTGCATAAAAACTGTCTTCTTGGGGCTGGAAAAAGAAACTTAAATATGTAATATACTCTATGATTTCCCTGAAAGCCACTAAACCAATTTTCTTTTTGGCACTAGGCACCCAGTTACAGCACTGAATATTAAAAGTTCAAATTGCTTTGGGTTTCCTGCTCAGTTGCCATTAATTCTGGAATTCATGTTTACAAGAACATGTTTTTCTCAAATCTCTTGGATATCAACTAAACGTTAAGCACCATTATCCAATGTTTGAGGTCATCAAAGATATTATTTTTCTGTATGGATGCTTTTATTAGCAGATATCTTATTTAGAATATTGGGCTAAAGGATGGGAAATACAAAATTTATTTATTTTCAAGATGGGAAATACAAAATTTATTTATTTTCAAGATTGTCCGGTGTGTTTGGGGAAGAATACTTAATTCTCTTTCAAAAGATGATACCAGCAACCAGTGAAATATATCTTTAAACACTACAGCAGGAATGAAGCAATACCCTTATCTAAGAAGTTTGTATTATATGATTGCTGATAAACACAGTGCCGTTTCTGAAGGTGATTTTCAAGGTCAGCTACATGCATCGATAAAGAATCATTGCATCCAAAGGAATCCGAGGAAACAAGTCCAAAGGAAAGGGGAACTTCACCTTGGCTGTCTCTTCTGCAGCATGCTGGGTTTCAGGAATCTTACAGACTCACCCCAGTTAGTAAGCCATTGCATACTTAAGGAAGTGTGAAACTTGCAGGTCATATGCTGGGGACCCTTAGAACTGAAGATGTATCAAGCAGGCGTCATATCTCCATAAGACATTCACAGAGCCATTGGAGGAGATAAGGTACCTATAAGAAGAGAGACATCCCTGGGGGACTGAAATGACCTGAAGAGGCTTTGGGTTTGGGGTCTCAAGATATTCAAGGATGAACTGAGACTCTAATCTGGGATTTCAGAATACATAATTTTTAGGTGGAGAGAAAAGTCACTATACACAAAAGCCTAAAATTTCCATCGAGAATAGTATAAACTGGTCTGGCTGGAATGAAGGTTGCCTTTTTAGAGAGAAATAGGTAGGACAGGAAAAGTAGGTTGTCGCCAGAGCATGGGGACTTGAAGAGCAACTTGAAAGCAAATAATAGGGAAGCCATCTTTTTTTTTCAGGTTGGGGAAGAACATGATGAAAATAGCATTTTAGGTGTGTACAGAGAAACTATAGTGGAATGAAGATATATAAGTCATACTTTTCATGTTTCTTTTTCTTAAGTTTCCACTCTTAGATAATAGTGTCACCTCCTGTGATACCTTGGGACCCCAAAATAAATCATTTTCAACTCCTCATTGTAACTCCCACTCCCCACCAGGTCCTCATTACCTGGTTTTGGGTGCTCTGCACAGTGCCTCCACACCTGGCATAGAGCAATCTGTTAATACGTGCCTGTTGAATTGAAATGTGATGGAGAGAATGGGTTATGTTTCTCATATCCTTCTCTTTCTTTCCTTTTCCCTAGGCTCACTCTGTTCTGGCCCTTCCATTTGGTCTTTGTGCTAGTTTCTCTCCCCTCCAACCCATCCTTTCATGGGGCAACTGGAACTATTGTCCCCAAGTACAATAGCAATTATGTCACTACCTTGTGAGAAAATAAAAATCAAAACCCAGAAAGCACGTGGGTTCTTACAGGAAACACAAAGCACAGATTACTGGATAGGATAAGGTTTTCTGGGATAAGGGTCCAGCCCATCATTTCAGCCTTACTTCTTAGTTCCTCCCTCTGCTGTTCCTGCTATATCCATCCAGTCCAACTAGGATCTTCCCTAATGGCATTTAGGGAGTTGCTATTATCATAAAGTTACATAAGTTTAAACATATAAATTGTTTGCAACAGCCCCTAGTACATAGTAAGTTCTTAAAAAGTACAAGTGGTTGTCATTGTTATTATTGTTAATGTTTCTAGGTGCTTGCCTTCTTGGTTTCCTAGGCACTCGCATTCCTGCCAACAATTTGCCATCTCATCTTTCTGATAAAATTCAATTTTTCCAATAAAGCCTGATTCTAATGTTGCTCTCAAAAGCTAAGGAATATTTCCTAATGGCCTAATCAGAATCTCTCTTCCTCCCACCTATGCATAGTTCTCCATAGCACATGTAACACTGAGAACATTTTACTGAACCGTAGCAGGATGGACAGGAACTTTTCTCAACACACAAAAACTTGGGCAAGATTCAGGGATCATGAAGTGCCTACATGAAGCTAATGCCCCTGGTATGAACAGCCATGGGGACCACTCTCAAATGCTGTCTCATTCTTGTAACATGAGCAGGAAGGAGTGAGATGAGAATTAGGAAAACAATAATGAAAATATTATTTCATAAGAAATAAAGTTGAAGTCATCTTAAGAGGAAGGAAAGGCTTTTCTTACTTTCAACAAACTTCTACTATCCTCAGAAGAAAACAAATACTCACTGTGGTGAGGTGTACTTTTTCTTTCTTATGTAATTCATTAGGAAATTAGATGAATTCTGATTTTTCACTTGGATGAAATAATTGAACTATCTCCTTCTTTCACTGTCCAAGAGATCTTAGCTCATCCACCAACTCTTTAGAGTCAGCAAAACTGAGGTAGAGCCAAGTAGCTTTTAACTCAAACATGAGGTCCAGAGTGTTATAAAAACAACAGAATTTCTTCTTTGCTGGGGTATAAAGGAAAGAGGAAACAAAACCACAGGAGGAAGGCTGAAAAGAGGGAAGAGTCAGACACAGGACAAGTTCTAACCTCTTCGAGGCTCCTGTAATGTGTACAAGGGCGTAGAGAGCAGGACTAACAAAAATGGCATTGGTCCAGGCAAGACAGGATGAAGCATATGAAACAAGGTGGAGTCACTCATGTCAACCAAGATGGCTGCCAGTCGGCCATGACACTTTGGTTCAAGAGAGAAACTACCTAAATCACGTGAGACACAGCTGGCAAGGAGACACACCTAAGATATCTGCACAAGTGACCAGAAAAACCACGTTTGCAGAGCGAGACTGCCCACAGATAGGCTCCTGGGGAAATTCCCCACTTGCCACCAGAAGTGCCAAGACACTTATCAAGAGACCCAGAAGGGCAGAATACACCACTTCCAAGGCACAACTGAGGCAGGCTCCAGGCCACTGCTGAGACAGCTGAGCTCCACACACCAAGGTGCTGCTCCACGTCACACTGATCTCCCTTGGCATTGGCCAGCAGAGGCCCTGCCCTGCTGGACTGAGGACTTCATCTGCCCTGTTGCCCACCTGGCTCTGGAGATCCTCCCTTGGAAGATACTGATGGCTCCCTTGCTCACCGTGCTGTCTCCTGGACCCACAGACTGAGACTCTGGGACTCAGGCATCATCCCCAATTCTCTCATGTGATGTTATTACTGATTGTTTCTGAGTGATTAGTATTGTTATGAGGTTAGTATAGATTTGGATTAAATCTACACTAATAAAAGATGAGTGAACCTGCATTAATAAAATCTGAGTGAATAGCACAGTGTTGGCTCCCTGTTATTTCTCAGTGCCAGTGTCACCTGTAGGACTGATGGTCATACGGGTAGCTCAGTGCTTTCAGTTCTTAAGGCCTGGACCAGACAATCTGAGTGGGTCTGAAGCATGACTAATAGGAAAAACTCTATTGTGAACAAAGGGAAGAGTTAATCAGTTGAAATCACAATCCTCTGGTCTCCATTGCTTTGTGGAATCTACTCAACCTTTCAGTAAAACAACTGCCCAAATCAGGAACCACTCTCTGTCTGTTCTGAGGAGGGATGCAAGAAATGGACAGTATCCAGCCCCTGCCCAACCTACAGAATTCCTGCAAGTTTGGACTGAGGCAACACCCACTGCCCACCCTGTTACAAATTTCTAAGTGGATCCCAATGCCACACAGAAAGAACCATGTACCAACAGGCCTTCTGGGCTTCATCCTCTGGGGAGCTTCCCTGGAAAGGGCTGGGAGGAAAGGACAACTGCAGCTGACAAATCTTATCCTTTTAATCTTCACACCCCCCACACCTGTGCAGACCATGGGTCTCAGAGTCTTCCACAATGAGTGCTCTTTGAGTTGAGCTGATGTTCAGGTGGCCCACAAGATGAAGAGTAGTATTGAGGAGGGGCTGACGATGTGGGTGCTTCTGTTGCACAGACCTCCAGGAAGCATCCATGTACAAGGAGACCACACCATGATGACCTCATGAATCAGCCTCTGCTGGTTAAGGCACAGCTCAGGCCCTGCACCGTGGCCACTTCGGGTTTCCATTTCATCTTCTCACTCCAGGAGAAAGAGAAATGGTCTGGGTGGGTTTCTGGTGGGGTGAATTACAGTGTGCATACCTGTGGAGTTGTCTCACTTTTTTGACATAGGGGAAAATGGGAACCTCACCAAGTGAAGCAGAAACTCACATCTCCCGAAACCATTGTGAAAGAGTACTATGTCCCCTTAGAATCCAATTCCAGGGAACCCCATGTCGTGGCCAAGGGTGTGCTTCTTGAAAATGAAACCAGCACAGGAAGTTCACCAAGGTCCCTCTTTTTTCTATCAGATTTTGAATTCCTTGAAGACAGGATTCATGTCCCTGCCAAAGCCCACTAAGCCTGTGTACTGAATAAATGCCTGACCATTTGGTTGGTGCTGCTAAGATTTTCTAAGTTATTTGTCAACGTAGTCAGGTACTTGTGTGTGTGATAATGACTTCAAAGGCCACAGGCGGGGAAAGAACACATCAATCATTAACTCTCAGTTGAATGAGTGCAAAACTCCTCAGCTCCAAATTACCTTCCCTTTGATTCCAGCCATGGGACCTAAAATACAAATAAACGTTTACTCCCTTCTCATTTGTGAACTGAAAAATGTTTGCCCTGGAAAACTGAGACTTCCCTAAACCACATTAGCAAATAATTCCATTCAATTCAGTTAATAAACATTTATTTGTATCCTTATATTTGCAAGGCACATACACGATTTGGGGAATGAAAATACTGCTTAGGACTCTAAAAAACCTGAGATTTGATGGTGTGTATCCCAGCTCAGATACTTACTATCTGTGTGACTTCAGTCAAGTTACTGAACCTCTCTGAGTCTGTCTCGCCCAGTGTAACATGAGAATAATAATAATCCCCCACCCATAGGACTGCTACGAGGATTAATTAAATAGCATCTGCACTTTGCCCAGGCCTTCACCCATGGTCTGGGCTTGATGAATAACACTATTATTACTGTTCTTATTGTTCTGGTTTTTGCATTTTGTCTTCTTACCACAAAGACTGTTGAAAAAGCTTTCCTAAGATACTAGCAGTGATTAACCGACTGGATCAAATTACTTTAGCAGAATAGCTGCTTGGTCATATTTGGGCTATGGGGGATAGAGACAGAGAATTTTTGACACTGTGTTGTAAACCTGAGAGGGAAAAGCACCAGTGGAAAACCACAGCACCAGACATTAGGAAGGCTCTGAGTGTGGTGACAGAGTAGAATCACCCAGAAAGTTCTAGTGGCCACTGAAGAGAGGTCTGTAGACTGCATCCTCCACGTAGGCCCAGCCAGTATCACTCTTGAAATGCATTGTCATCCACAGGCACTTTGTCCTCCTCCATGAAGACCTGCGGTTTGGGGGAGAAGTGGAAAGAAATGCTTTGTAGCATTTTTGCCACTGTCTCCTTCAGTTTTCTCACAGAGAATTCCACAGAAGTAAAATTTGAGGTCAAAACACATCAGCATTTAAGACATTGCTTCTCTTCAAATCCCTGAACAAATATTAACTCATTCATCATCTCATTACTCCTGAGAGTTGGGAAAGCAGAGCCCAAACAGAGGTTGGAATGTTCTAATCCTATCTGTAAATTATAGTGCTTGTGAGATCTATTAACTGAAGGGTTTAAGATTTTAGGGAGCTTTTCTAAATATGATCTCTCAATTGCTATCACAGGATTTGCTCGGCATGCATTGGAAAAGAGAAAAAAAGGCCACACTGCCGTGATAATCAAACCAGCCATCTCACAGAGCAAAGGAGAAGGCAAGTAAGAAGCAAGGGAAGACCAGGAGAAGGAGAAGCCCGTTTGTATTTCATTTAACTTCATTTAAACAATTAGTTTACTACTTTTTAAGTAGGAACATGTTAGTTGAAACGACCCTTGTCAACCACAAACATTTGAAACTAAAACATTCCAAAGATTTTCACTGTGCGTGCTCCAGCTGCAGCAGTGCGCAACAAGTTGTGCAGCTCACCCAAAGTCGGTTCAAAAGCAGCAATGAAAGAGGAGAGTCGGTTAGGACAGGAACAGAAAGTGGAAACCTAGAAGGTTGGCTCATCCTTGTGATGGCTGCCGGAGTGAAACTGGGCTCAGAACTTTTGACAAAGGGTGTCCCATGCAGTTGTGGGAAAGGGATGTCAAACTCCTGCGGGCCCCTCTCTAGGAAAGCCCCTCACCACCAGCCCCTCTGCCCCAGCATGACACCCCTTACTCCATTTCCCCAGGAACCCTGGACCTCACCATTCTTCTGCTTTGCTTCATGATTTCTCCATTGTCCTAGACAGCTTTGACATGGACCAGGCTTCCAGATATTTCCCTTCCTTCCGTTCCTTTCATATCTCTTATTCACCCTCAACCTTTTTTCCTTTTTAGGATTTTACGAATGACTACAGAGAAACAGGCTGGGAATAACAAGTATGGGAATTTATGTAGTTGACATAAACTTCGAAGTCACGTAGTCAATTGTCCCAAATATGTAGAAAACTTCTTTATTATAGATTATGATAAAAGTCTCCCTCCTCTAAAGAAAAACTACTAGAGCACTTGCCCCCACTCAGCACCTGAAGGAGACTTCGAGTCTGGGAGTAATAATACAAAGGACAATGGGAAATTCAAAGGTCCCCAAGACTAATAAGCATAATTGACACACCAAAGGAACTCCAGGAGATGATGCCCAACCCACTGTGTCAATTTAGGCATTGGAGAGGTCATCTCGTGCTGCAGATGGTGGTGATGATGGTGTAACAGCCTAAACAAGTTCTTTCTCTCTATCACACGTGTTCTGTTCTGCCTGACCTCAGAGGGCTCAGCCATATGCCTGAATTGTTTCCCTAGCTGGGTAGACGAACACAGACTGGGGCTCCGTGCTGCCCAGTGCAATGAGGGTGTTTCCCAACATCCGCTGGATGGCCAGGAAGCAGATTTCTCCACCACCATTTCTGACCAGCATCTCCCACCTTCTCTGAACTGACAGTGCATTATACTCTAGTGAAGTTCTCCATATTCAGGAAAGTGTCCCAGAGCCATCAAGGGATATGGAGATATCCCTTAGGCACTCGATGTCACAGAAAGGGAGCCCTCTGAGCGTGACAACATGGCCTCCTGCAGGATCCTAACTCTCCCCTCTCTCTTTCCACATGTTCTTCTTCGCCTTCAGAGCCCTGGCTTATTTGGTATTCCTGATTCTCTCCCCTAATTCTAGGTGCCCAATGGCTGTTCTTTTCATACATATTGCAAAATCTGTAGACTCAGGCTGAAAGGCAGCAGCTTTCATGTCTGCTTCATCATGTAAAGGAATGGGATCCAAGCCCCAAAGAAAAGTGAGCTCTGTTTCTGGGAATGGGAAAATTGATAATGGGCAACACCCCGGGATGGGGTTGGATTCTTCCCTCCGTACCTAAAATCATCCCCAGTTCATCACCATGATGAGTCGTTTCCTACCGAAGACTATGCCATTAACGTCCTCTGAGAAACCCCCATTCCTCCTATTAACGTGACTTTAACCTTGCTGGGGGGGAATGATCATCTTCACCTTCTTATACTGAGTTTGGATTGCATCTCTCCATGGCCTGGGTTTCCTAGTAAAATCTCCTGACAATGATGAAAAATGAATGATGCAAGCTCAAAGTTACATAACTTCCCCAAAGTGCATCTGATTTAAAGCCAAATCCATCTGATTATGTTATCCCTGTTAAGTGCCACTGAGCAAATGACAACAGCATGGACAGGCCACCACTTGCCCCCCCACCCCTGTGACTGGCATTAAAAGTTGGCTATGACACTTCACTGGGGAGCTACTCTGTATTCACTACAGAATCCTGCTCAGTAAGTGCCCAGCAGCCACTGCAGACTGATCAGAGTCGTTATGTTAGGCTGTTATTGTGATTTGTCATCCCTATTTCCAGCCACTCCTTCACCAGGTCATTTCAGCATCAGTACAACTTCTCACCTTCTAATGGACACATGTCACCACAGGACAGTGATCCCATGCCTTTGCTGGTTGAAAAGCCTGGTAGCTGAAAAAAAAAGGCTTGCCACATTTCATCAAAAGCTTTTTGGCTATCTTCCTCCCAGGTTTAGCAACAGAAAGTTTCTACCGAAGAGAAAGAAACAAAACTTGCAACAGTTCTCTTTGTCTCTGACCACCTTTAGCTCCTACAGGTGTGTACATGCAAGCACACACACTCCACCGCCCCTCTTTTTGCTCACACTTTGCACTGATGCTCAGAGAGTGGAGAAATCATAGCACTCTTGTCAAAGCCCACTCCATGCCACAGTATCACCACTTTTCTAAAACCTCAGTGGGGGCAGTAATGTCAATCTCCACTAGTGCCTCCTTACAGAAGAAAGAGCCCAGATAGTTGGGGAGTTCAACAACTCCACTCTAAGTCACTGCCAAAGGCCATAGCCAAGGGTAAGGCTCTCACACGGGGCTCGCTTTTTCTCACATGAGATGCACCACCCTGCACAGTCAAAAGAAGTCATTCATCATCTCATTTTCTTAGACAATATTGAAGTTAGACATTCTCATTGCTCATCCAAGAAAACATACAAATCTGTCTTCTTCTGCACTGGAAGATATTGTAGTAAAACAAATGCCAAAATGTCCTTGATATTTGGCTCCTTGATATTTAAAGTTCATGGATTATTCTAGAAAAATTAATTCCATAGTTCTGATCTATTTATTTTAAGAGTTTATCAATATGCTGTTTATCTAACAATGACTTGACACCCAAGGAAACTTTTGAGCCTTAAGTTTCTGAAGCATTTTCCTCATATAAACAGGAAGGCAAGTTTGGCCTGGGCTAAGTCCCCTTGGATACCAAACACTGGAATAATCTCACTCATAGATGGCAAATAGGGTTCAAATATGGCCAAGCTGACTATTCCCACTTTGTGTTCCAGCTGCCGTACCACACCACCTCACCTCTGTCCACCCGCCCCCAGCTCCTCAGTGGTGGTGAGGACCGGGAAGAAGGCTGATCTCATGTGTCTACCAGGCATGTTACTCACCAACACCCTCATAATTCCCAGATGCTCTCATACTCTCTGTGGAATAATAAGAACTATGTCTCTTTGGAGCCAACACCCTAAAACTGCAAAGGATACTGGCTGATGCCTTGCTCAGGGGCCGAGGGGCCCTTACAGAATGCCCCCTAAGACCAAAATGCTAGGTCCAAGGGGAGCCCACAGGCCCTACCAAACAGACAAGCCATTTCACACCCAAGTCCTATCTCAGCAGAGCCTGAGAAAACCTCTCCTTGGCTGACTCGAGTGGAAGACCCTTCCCTTGTGAAAAACACAAGCAAGAAACCTTTAAATGCGTTGTTAATACAATGTTAATCAAGATATATATCAAACGGGCCCTGGCTGGCGTAGCTCAGTGGATTGAGTGCGGGCTGGGAAAAGTGTCCCAGGTTCGATTCCCAGCCAGGGTACATGCCTGGGTTGCAGGCCATAACCCCCAGCAACCGCACATTGATGTTTCTCTCTCTCTCTCTCTCTGTCTCCCTCCCTTCCCTCTCTAAAAATAAATAAATAAAATCTTTAAAAAAAAAAGATATATATCAAACGAATGGGAAAAAAAACGACCCTAGGGTTGCCAAGTCCATTCAAAAACTGGGACTCATTTCAGTTCTGGGGCAGATAGGGTTGCTTTGGAAGGGAATATGGCCCATTGAAAATAACAGTTTTATGATGCCTTCCTATAAGTCTAGACAAGCAGATGGACCAGTTCTAAAAACTCTCTGTATTTATGCCTTGAGAGATATTTATCTACATGGTAAGGTCTTTAGAACAAAGAGAGTGGTTTCCTCTTTCTACAATGTTTGGCGTCATTATTATTTTGAAAGATAATCATGTTCACCCGTTGCCAGATGACTGCTGGGTTATGCTTTCTATATAGTTTTTAAAGCCTTTGCTTTTGAAAACAAGATTATGTGGGTTGGGGGGGAGGGGGTTGTGAAGGGTGACCTGGATCCTCTCGTCCACTCCCTTTCTTGCTGTGAGAAAATGTGGGCCTGGGAATTTACACAGTTTGTTTTCTACAATCCCATCCAGTTTGAAACCGAAAAGGATCTATCTCTGGAGAACAGACCACAGTGTGAGAGGCAGGAGGGCTGAGGGGGTCAGGGTATAAAAATCTGACAGGTCAGCATTTGGCTCCAAAGGAGCTGAAGGAGGAGGATTCCACAGCATGTGTGTTTTCTCTTTCAAGTCTCGCTTTTGTCCCCTGCCATCAGGAAATGCAGTAGACATTTGTCACCAGCAGCTCTTTGGAGACTTCGATGCTTCTTCCTCTCAGGGTCCAAAAGAAGACTTCAGGCACGAAAGAGTCAGATTTTGCAAACCAGCAGAATTTTTGTGCCGTGTTTATCAGACAGGCTTGAGGCTGGGAACGCAGACTTTGGGAAACAGTTTGAGCAGTTCATAAATCAGGCGTAATTGAGAAGGATAGGGTCTCCTTTCTGAAAGCCCTGGCAACCTTTCTTTTCTAATCTCTTCACTGGGGCAAAACTGAAGCGCGTACAAGGACCAGGGGTCTGATGAAGTCAGGTTGCCTTGAGTCACTCCACGTAATTTTTTACTGGCTAAATCATGAAACAGAACTGCATTCTGCTCCATTACCTTTACACCAGTGGTCCCCGACCTTTTTGGCACCAGGGGCTGCTTTTGTAGAAGACCATTTTTCCAAGGACCACGGTGGGAGCGGATGGTGTCTGAATGATTCAAGCCCAGTACATTCAAGTTCACCTCCTGCTGTGCAGCCCAGTTCCTGACAGGCCACGGACCGGTACCGGTCCTCAGCCCGGAGGTGGGGGACCCCTGCTGTACACAATACCAACTCTTTCAATTATCAAGTCTGCTATGTGAGGTTGTATAACACTGCTGATAGCAAAATTCTTTGGAAAAAGAATTTATTTTACACACACCTAAGAACAGCAGCTGAAATCAGCTGGAGTTCTTGGCTGGCCAGCAAGTAAAAAGTGCTTTTTACATGAAATTTCTAAGAAGCCCTAGAAATATGGTACAACACATTTTAGACCCATTGACTTTTAAACTGGTGGAGTTTTTATGGCTTTTAAAAGTGACACTTGGTATACCGATCAAAACGCAGTTTCATACAAGGACCCTACAGGGTTGCCGAAGTTTTCCTCTGAACTGAACATATCATCCGTTGTTAGAGTATAAGGAGCAGGTTTGGGGGGTCGATGGTGTTCCTAACTCCAGGGAGAAGCTAAGACACCAGGAGCTCAGAAGAACAGAGTTGAGAGTTCCTGAGACTAAATACCAGGCAAATACCAAAGGGAAGAACAGAGTCAAGTTCTAAAGGGCAGCCATTTCCCAAATGCCAACGTCCCAGAGGTAAACCGTGAGAACTGCTTTTCCCCGCCTGCACAACCACAGGAAAACCTGATCGAAGCTGGAGGGCAAGTGCAAGGGTAATTGGGCACCCAAGTTCTAGGGTCTGAGTGGAAATCCAATCAACTGATCACGGTCAGTTGTTCTTAACTTCTTTCACACCAATGTCTCTTATTTTAAGTAGCAATCTAAGCAGATTGTCCCCCTCCGTGATGTGCCCTATTTTTCAAGGACCATGACTATTACACACTCTCTCACATTACCGAGGAAGATTGGAATTAACGTATGCACATCGCAGTCACGTAGACAGAAGGGATTCTTGGACCATGGAAATATCACACTGGTGTACAGCACATTGGCACATGACCACATTTTGCATAACGTGGTTTCCTCATAGAGCTGGTTGTTTGGGGTTTGTCTAGGATATTGAGAGAAGAGAATTCATGCTTAGCTGTATCTCACAGCAACCCTGGAGCCCTTGCTCCCGGGCAGGGCCTGGCTGGGGCACAGGCTGTTTCTCAGTGTAATGATTTTCAGTGTAGTCCTTTCAAACCGTACCTCTCCAGAATCCTCCCCTCATCTTGACTATGGCTGCCTCAGAACGAACTTGGCCTCTGGTGTGGTAAAATAGAATCATCTGCTTGACTTATATTTCAAGCCAAAGTCGGTGTCTTATAGCCTCACTGTATGATTTATCTGGCCCTTGGGAGCTCCTACTAAAAGTGCTGAAATGCCATCCTGACATTTCACTCCAGACTTACAACCACCTACACTTGAAGCAGGATTTATCTCTGACAGGAGGCTTTCTCCTATTCAAAATCAAACAGTGTGCAATGACTTCACCTGCTGAATAATCTCCTCTGTCCTAATGGGAGGGAGCCAGGGCAGCAGAGGAGTTTAAGTGCAGAGAGAAGAACCAAAGCTGTGCCCACACACGTTAGGAAAAAAGAAATCACAGCGGAGGAGTTGAGTAAAAAATTTCTAATGAATCTATCAGCTCCAGTTTGTCTACCCAGAGTCATTGTTAGGAAAGAGATTGAAATAGGAGAACCACGTAGGGAGGAGACTCAGGGGCAATTCCCCTGAAACAACAGCTGGAAGGATTTTGCAATATTTCTGGCACCCCACCCAGAGAGGCTACCACATCTACTCTCTGGCTTCCATTTACCATTATTGAATATCACAGGGTCCCTATTTCTGAAAGCTTTCAAGCCCTAGAGATGGAAGAACAAAGATGCCAGAAGAGCTTAGGGCTACTTTTCATTCCACCCACAAAGTTGGTGAAAGGAGAAATGTCTCCATTTCTGCCACAGCATGAATATGAGTGTTTGGCCACATGTACACCAGTGCTAACAAGGTGTGAACACCCATCTGCTAGAAAGACCATTATGTACTGATGGTACATGTCCCAGCACAATACCAGACTCACAAAGGCACGTGATAATTGCTTTTGGTGGTAACACTGAGTAGGTAAAATGTATTCTCTTCCTTCTTCCATCACCCCAAATCCTGAAGGTGAGACCTCTGGACATCGGGGCCATACCCTTATGTTCCCTCAAGTTCTAACAAAGCAGAATGGAAAATTATCACTGCTGACCTATCCGTTGGCACGGCACCCAGCCCACACTAGAGAGGAAAGTTCAGGAGGGGAGAGGAGGCTATCTTCTTCTGTTCAGGACACATCGTTCTCAAGGACTGAAAGAAAGAAAGGGGCTTAGGAAAACTCACACAGTGAATACATGTCTTTGAAAACAATGTTTAACCCAAAGTTTTCAATATCTCCAGAGTTCCAGAGTGAACTATATGGGGGTCCAGGAGGCGCCCAACTTCCAAGAGAATGATCTACAAAATCAAGTGGAGTTCAGTGGCTTTATTTCCAGCTCTCAATATAAGGGATGAAATTATTACAGAACAGTAATAGTTATTTTACTTTTCCCTTATAATTATTACCTACACATACATAAAAGTTAAAATAGAAGAATAATTCCATTATTAAGATGTGGTGGCAGATATCCTCCATTTACAATGTTTTCACTGAAGAGAATGATTTAACATTTTAAAAGCCCAGATCTGTTCAGTAACTCAGATAATAGGGAAGAGTAAAGCTGGTAAGATAAATGACTGTTGTGCAAGGGAACTGCTGGTGTTGTAAATGACACCTCCTGTAGGGACAGCAAACACTCCATCAGAGAACACCGTGGCTGTTTTACAATCAGCGTTTGCAAACCTGTAATTGTGAATGAGTTTGGGTCGGTAATAATCTAGTCTCTATCATGCTTTAAAAGGCAACCCATTACAAACTCTTCTGAGGATCCTCCTTATGCCTTCCATGGCACAGTGAGTCAGCAATGTTTTCGAATTCCACAGCAGTAGAGAAGGAGCTGAGGGAAACTGTCTGTAACTGCTCACAGCAGCATCTTGAACCTTCTGCCAACCACCAGGTTGCCAGCTGGCAAGTCCTAGTATCCTTCAGTCCCTTAAAGAATCACGGATGTGTCACTGAAGTCAGACACAAGTTGTTTTGTGTTAACCAGAATCGTCTACAGGAACAAACAGCAAAAGTGTATGAACCCCGTGAAGGTGGCTGGCAGTGTGAATACATTGTGAAGAAGTGCCCCCTTTATCTGCAGCACCTTGTCCAAAGCTCCCAAAGCTCCTCAGCCACCGCCCCTCTGGTTCTCAACAATCACCCTCCTTAGCTCTGGATTTATATCTGCTTTTTCTGGACCGAGCTCATGTTCCAAGCAGTGATTCATAGATTTGATTCATTTGACTTCAACCTTTACTATTTTTGCCCATTACAATTTTACTATCATTTTCCAATACCTGACTATCATACTATAATTAAAATCCCAACATATTTTTTTCATAATTAGTAGGTAACCATACAAAACAGAATAAAATGAAAATAATTTCCTTAAAATTTAACTAGATATTATTGCCTACTAAAAGCTCTGAGCCTGAGGCCTACTCTGTCTTTTTGAAAAGGGAGGTTAATATGTGTTAGAAAGGAGTTAGAGGCACATTAGCACCAAGCTGAGACTTCCCATTAATACATTCAGAAGAATAGAAAAGAATGCCCAAGGAAAATTGCTCATTTTGTGTGATTCCATTTTAGTTAATGCCATATGCATTTCATTTAATCTCACGCAAGATTATCTTTGGGGCAGGGGAGAGCAGTATTTCCCAAAATTTGTATCTAGGAGATAATAGCAACAGATTGAAATGCAAAACCCCCACTCCACCCACTGAGTCTTCTGAGATAGGTTTTAGTAATCTGCATTTTTAAGAAGCTTCTCAAATACTTATAATCACAAATATTTAAAAACCATCAGTCCAGATTTGTTATTTTCAAATACTCATTGGCCAAGGGATCCTTTCTTCCGATGCAATCCTGGATGGAAACTGAGATTCAGAGGAGATAAGAGTGGGGTCCTCTAAATCAAGGGGGAGAGCAGGGCAGAGAGACAGTTGCAGCCTCATTTCCTCCTGACCCAGGCAGCCCCTGGAGCTTCTCCATGGAGCTCCCCATTCTGCAGAACAAGGTGTGGAAACCTGTCTTCCCTATTTTCCCTTCGTCTCCTCCTCCAACCTCTACTCCCCGCCACCCCACAACCAAACATTGCTTGTAACTTGTTTTTAGATATCTTCTCTACCCCATCATGTTACCTGGCAAAGAAATATAAAAGCTGAATACAAATGTATCGAATTGACTTGCATCTGACCCATTGCATTACAAAATAAGGATACAAATACCCTAAGAGCTAAATGGATGAAAAACATACATTTCACAAGATAAAATACTTAACTAACATATTAGAAAATGTCCAAACTCAGAATAACCAAACAAATGCAAATAACATAAGATGTTATTTTTCTACTTGTCCAATTGTAAAAACATTTTGAGCGATACACAGTGCAAATGAGGATACTGTAAGACCAACATTCTTGTACACTGGAAAGCTAATGAGCACAGACTTTCTGGATGTAGGAGTATTTTAACATATTTTTTTCCTGTAATGTAGTACTTCACCCTCTAGGAATCTGTTATGCGGAGACACTCTGAAATTCAGGCAGAGATTTATGTGCAGTTCTGGAACTAGATAGTGGGTGATAACTGCACAACAGTGGGTATATTCAACACCACTAAATCTCACACTGGAAAGTGGCTATGATGAAAATTTATATTATGTCTATGTTACCACAGTAAAAATGCACAAAATTATTTACTTCTGTTTCCCTATTATTAATGATAATGAGAGTTTAAAATGGCTGAATATTACCTCAGTCATTTCTTCAAATATAGCATAATCTAGAAAGAAATATATTAAAATATTACCAGCAGTAGATTCTAGAAGAGTAGTATAATTATTAACACCTTCCCTTTTCTCTTTACACTTTGAAAAGCTTTTCTAAAATTAGCACATGTTATTTTAATGAACAGAAGAAAATTAAGTAAATAATTTCAAAAGAAAATTAACTATGGGCCATATGCCAATCTCCATTACAATGGCACTAATTAATAAAGTGGAAAGTGTTCATCTCTAATTAGAAATTATTTTTAATTAACAAAGTTGGCATTCCTGAAGATACAAAATAATAATAATAGCTAATGGGTGTGTAGTGCAGGCATTGTCTTAAGCACTGAGCATGTATTAATTACAACCTTTAAGATGAACACCACTATGATTCTCATTTTCATCTGACTTAACAGCAGTGGAGAGAAGGTGAGTAGTTAGCCCAAGATAAGACGGCAGGATTTGAACTCAGATAATTTGGCTCCAGAGTTTATTATGATCTTAGTCACTAGAGTATAATACTTTTTGAAAAAAATAAATTAAAAACAAAAGCTAGCAAGAACGTGTATTAATTTCCTCTTGCTGCTGTAGCAAATTACTACAAACTTAGTGGCTTACACCACAAATGTATCATCATATAGACCTGGAGGTCACAACTCTAAACTGGGTCTGCAGGGCTGCACTCCTTTTGAAAGCTCTAAGGAGAATCCAGTTCCTTGCCTTTTCTAGCTTCTAGAAGCTGCCCATATTCCCGTGGCTCATGACCCCTTCCTCCATCTTCAAAGCCAACAGAGTAGCATCTTTTCTCCTCTCTGATCTCCACCTCCATCCTTCCAGTTTCCCTCTGTCTCTACCTTCTGACCCTCTTTGCTTGCCTCTTATAAGAATCCTGTCATTACATTAGGCCCATCTGATAATCCAAGATAATTTCATCTCAAAATGTTTCATTTAATCACATCTGCAAAATCTTTTTTTTATCATATTAAATAACACACACCTAGGTTCCAGGCATTAGGACTGAACATCTTTGGAGCCATTTATTCAGCCTACCATGAGGAGGGAGGGAGGAAATTTCTGTTCCAGTTTCTATTTATGTATAATAAAATATTTTTTTCATGCATCATAATCTTGTGGGTCTGGAAATTGAGGAGCACCCACCTGGATGATTCTTTTGTTTCAGGTGGTATTAACAGAAGTACTCAATAATAATATTCAACAGCCAGATGAGATGGTCTGCAAGATACAAACGGGCTCACTCACATGATTGCTTTTTTGGATAATAGGAAGGCTGGGCTCCATAGGGACTGTCAACCAAAGTGCTCAGACATGACCCCTCCAGCATGGTAGTCTCAGGGTAGTCAGGCTTCTTATATGGTGGCTCAGATCTCACAGAGAGAACGGGAGACTCTGAAAGAGACCACAAGGCTCTTCTGACCTAGCCCTGGGAAGTCCTGGAATGGTACTTCACTTCATTCTATTGATCAAGCAAGTCTCTAAGCCTGGCCCGAATTCAAGGGGAGAGGAATTAGAACCCACTTTTCAACAGGAGGCATAGCAACGAGATTGAAGGCATTGTTAATCACCTAAGCTCTCTAAGTATAAAATCTCAGCTAACAAGTAGTGCGTGATGAAAGCCATCTAAACTGGAGATGTGGAGAGTGTGTAGTTCTAGCACCTGTCACATAACCAGAGAACATTCTGATGTGTTTAGATTAGTTCGGGAAATGACTTTTAAATCCCTCTGATTTTAAGAATTATAAAGTTTTCTTAGACATGTTTCTTTTTAGTCTTTCTTCTACCATTCTTTAGTGTCAAAGTCTATGGAAATAGTCATCAAGATGAAGAATCATCAAAACTCACTAGTTCATGTTTTCATGTGTTTTATTTATAAAGCTCTGTCCATAAAACAGATTTATTTAAGACATGCCCAGACAATAAAATCATGTCCGCCACCTCTTATTGGGAGACAATGGTAACTAGGTTAAAGCCTTTTTTTTTTTTTTTGCTTATCACCATGTCTGAAATATAGCCTTCTATTTCCTCTTTGTCTTAATAGAATACATAGCCTGTCTAGACTTATTTTTCTTTTCCATCATAATATTGGCCTTAATACTGATATATGTGATATGTTTATAAATTTGAATATACACCTTCTTTTTTTCCTAATTCATTCAATCCTTTTGATATGTGATAAGAATCAATGTTGTGTGGAATGCTGGTATCTTTATAAATATTTTCATCACTAAATTTTAAGTACATACAACAGTCAATACATCATTTTTCCCCATTTACATTATATTTAGCTCAGCAATTTTTGACATTTTCATCTCAAGGCACACATAAACTAATTACTAAAATTCTATGGCATACCAAAAAATACATGTTTGCCAATCTGACAAAAATAGATATAATTTTGATTTACAAAAAAAACCCAATAGTAATTACCCATCTTTTTTGCTCCAAAATGACTTTTAAAAAAATCAGGTGCCTATACTTGTATATAAGGATTTCTGGTAGCAAAAATTAACCAATGAGACACAGCCTTATTATGCAACATGACCAGTAAGATGAAATTCTATCGCATAACCTATGTATTTATGGGCCAAGACAGGGTGTTCACACTGGATGGCTATTATTGTGTTGGCTGTGGTCATTTTTTTATTTGACAAGCTAAGGGAAAAGAGGCCAGCGCCCCTGACTAAATAATCAGTTATTGCATGTATTAAAAATTCTTGCAGCACACCAGTTGAAAATCACTGCTTTAATTGATAATAATAATATAGTTGATAATAACAACACTAAAAACAATGAATTCCACTTACACAGGTACACTGTCTGGGTGAATTCATTGAGTCAATCAATATTTACTACCTTCCTCAAATGGTAAACAGCCTGGGGGCAGAAACAAACACAGTGGTATGCTGGGGGCAGCTCCAACTACCCTCTGCCAGCTCCCAACAGCCAGTTCTCTGCATCACTTCCCAATCTCACTTCAGTTAGTGGCTTCAACTCAGCCATGGTGAGAGCATTTATGCTATGGAAACTGGCAAACACTACAAATCTGGGCATTTTGCTGAGCACTTACAAGTGCACCTCTGTTTTCCATAAACATGGCTAATGTGCTAAGTGTTAAAGATATGCATAAGATGTCATGAAAACAGAAGAAGGAGAGCTGAACCTAGTTAGGAGAGGTCACTGAAGGCTTCCCTTTCGGGGCCAAGCTCAAATGTCACCTCCTCTTAAAGGCCTTTTTATACTACCTACCTAAGAAAGCCCTGCTCCCAGACACCCTCGATCTACACTATTCTTTCTGAGCAGTTGTGATATCTTACTTATTTTCATTTGCTTATATGTGTCCCTTACTAGAATTTTATATTGCCATCTGTCTTATATTTCTGGCATATAATATTTGAGAAAATAATTTTTGAAAATCAATAGTAGAGTCTTGAAGGATGAGTAGGATTTGGCCAGGCAAAGAACTAGGCGTAGAATATTCTGAGCATAGAAAGCAGGAATAGAAAAGGCACTGCAGTCAGCGGAAGACAGTGTGTGCATGAAACATGAAATCCAGAGAGGGGCCATGGTGGTGCTAAAAAATATTTAGGCCATGTGGAGTCCCTGGGCCTCACCATGTGAGCCACAGAGACCGACACAGGCTCGCATTTGAACTTCTACTCACCAAAAGGGGAGCATGGGCATGATTAATCCCAAACAAGGATAAATTTGTTATTCAGTTAGAAAAGAAAAATAACTAAAACACATCACTCCTCAAGCCCCCAACATGACTGATAAATTGAAATTGTTTTCTCATCCCTGAAAAGGATTGTTGGATCTCTCCAAAATTAGAGTATTCAAAGTATGAAGCACTGGGTAACAAACTGAAACAAATAATGAATAAGGAGAAAGGGATATGCTGGTTTTCACAATGTATATTATTAAAATCCTTCTGCAGATCATTATGACCCCTTGACAACAGTGTATATATTAGATGTTCTGAGAAATGTATTAAAGGTATTTTCTGTATAAAAGAAGACGCAGAGGATTCAGTCCCCAAGGAGATAAACTAATTTGATTACAGGTATTGAGCAGTTACTCTGCAGAGAGCTTTCAGCCAATGCCTCCCCAATTCCCATGTTGCTCACAGTCTGTTAGCTGAGGAGACAGACTCTCCAGCGGGGTGAGGAAAAGATAGAAGATCTAAAACACAGAGAGATAATTCTGCTGGGTGGAGCTGAGGAAGCTTCCAGGGGAAGGCCATGTTTGGGTTGGCCTTGGGAGACGAGTAGGACTTGAGTAGGCAAAGAAACAGCGAGGGCGGCACTCCAGACAGGAAGAACGCCCTGATCCAAGACAGAGCGGCCCGACATCAGCATGTACTATATTTTTCAGACCATAAGATACACCTAGGTTTTAGGAAAAAATAGATAAAAAATTTTTGAAGCAAAAAATGTGGTAAAATATTTAATAACATAATATTTCACCAATGTAAATGCAAAGCTACATTTGGACTATGAGACACACACCCCTGTCCTCCCAAAGCGGGGGGGAGGGTGCGTCTTATAGTCCGAAAAATGCGGTACGTATATTTAAAGGCTTATGGAGCAGCCACACAGAGAGCAACTTACACAACTCTGAACAAAACAATTGCTCATGTGCTTTTGCGAAAGACCTTTCTAATTTTACTTTGGTTTTCACAATGACAAAGTGATTCATTAGTTCCTATTACACAGAGCAATTTCAAAATGATAAGCCACTGAGAACCCTTTCTTAAGTATAGAAATTCAAAAGGCGAGGGCTTGAAGCAATTCTACACTTTCTACTCAGCAAATACGTGACCACTAGAGGTTCTGACCACCCTGCACACAGCACCCATCAGTCTTATTTGAACAAGACTGATAATAAAGACACCTCTGCCTGATATATACAATGGAGCCTCATATGAGTACCATCACTTATTTTATGGACTTAGAAACACCCATGCCAACTTGTACCTGCCAAAGCACCATCAACTACATTTGTTTAAAGCACAATTCAGGTGAATCTCACTTGAAGAAAACTCAAAATGTAAAAATAACTGATTTCTAAAATTAATGTCTTAGGAAGCAATTGTTCTACATTTATTTCATCACTGGTTTCACTTAAATTTAGTGAGCTTTAAAATACAGTTTAATTTACCAAAAGCTATTTTCATGCTGGGATATATTTTGTGTATAGAGGGAAGCACCCCAGGGGCTGCTTGGTGGCCAGCAACAGAGAGTGATTCTGGCTAGCTGAAGCTGAAAAGAAAATTCTTGTTTAAGTATATTGTTCAAGTCACCAAATAAAAAAGAAAGCTGCAAACAGAACCCAAAAAAGTGTTCCCCTCAAAAAAAAAAGGAGCAGTTCCTGAAGTCCACATAGTAGGAATTCATGGAAAATACCACTCTTTCACTCAGTTCAAGTTTCACAATCCCAGGATAGATGGTCTGACCGGATCAATTTGGGACAGTTGCCCAGAGAAAGCCAGACACCTTAATCTGCAGTCTCGTGGAGGCTACACAGATTCATGCCAAATGGCTTCCTCAAGGGCACTGGCACTATTATCAAAGAGGGTAGAAAGGATGCCGCTAGCCAGAAGACACAGAATATACACTCCAACTCCCAAGGATACCCTGTGTTTAGTTCTGACCCACTATACCAATTTAATACAGAGCTTCCATTGAGCTGAGATGTTTGTCTGTGTCCCTCTTCGCCCTTCCCTGACCCACTTTGTTCTGAAGAGGTTAGTGGAAACATCTAGAATCTGCTTTATTGAGGAACCATCTAGATGCACATGTATTGGTTAGCTGAGGTTTCTGTGTGATACATTTTACACACCAAGCAGCTCACTTCTCTATACAATATAGTATCTGACCATAAAACATGAAAAAATAAAACAGAAATTTATTTCAGTTGGTCTGTTCTCTTAAGGCAATAGTTACATTATACTAGTCAGATCATCTAAATATGTCCACAGAATGCAGAACATTTTTAAAGTAAGTTTTTAAAATCTTAAAAAGGAAAGAGTTAATTAAAATTTTTTTCTGGTCTTTGGTGCCAAACATTCCATCAAGCAGATATTTTTCATATAACTTAATGGTAGTTTCAAGCACCATGCAAATATAACTCAATGCTCTATATGAATTTATATAAGATTTGCCTTAGGAGCCTATAGTACATAAAATATATAGAAAATATACAATGTACAGAAAATAAATTAGTTTTGTCTATATGGGGAATGGAGGAAAAAAAGAATGATCTCAACTACAAATATCTAGACATGCTGAATTTTTAAAAGAAGAATTTTAAAAACGATCATTCTTTTTTAAGTGGCCAGCTGAGTTCATAGGAAATAAAGAGGAAATCCAAGGGCACAGAAATAAAAAGCAAGGCTGAGAGGGTACAACTGAAGCTGCAGCGGGAGGGGCAGAGGGGCCTACCTCACACTGTGAAATCGGCCCCAATATAACAACACAAGGACAGGCTATGGGGCGTTGGGTGTGCAAGGAGGCGTTTGCAGCTGACTTTTGCAGGAAGCTGGAACTTGAAAGGGCTACAACACCCATGTAAAGGGGCTGGACAAAGTCCACCTCTGAGCCCAGGGAAGCAGCAGTGAGGCTCATCTCTGGGATGGGGGAAGGACATTTTCCCACAAGAACAGGAGCCCATGCCACAACTAAGCTCAGAAACTTACTTTACACTTTCCTTGGGATGTGGGACTCCCCAGGGGGAAGCCGACACAGGCATTGTTCCTGGCCAGGTTGGGCAGGGCTCCTTGAAGAAACAAACTTCTCTAAAAGAAAACTCCACTGGAACTACTACAAGGGATGCCCAAAGAGGAAAAAATAAATCTGCAAAAGATAAAATTACAATTTAAAAAATTATATAATATGTGAAGTAAAGATCTAGGATGAATGAGGGTCCAAAGTTCCCTCAAAAGAAAATCCCACAGAAAAGAAATATCACTTCCAAATAATTTTATATACTATCTAAAAGACAGTAAAATATAAGCAGTTTAAATAGCTAAGGAGATAAAGGAAAAATATCCATGATGAAAGAATAAGACACTGACAAAAGACCATGAACAATTTTAAACAAAGTCAAACAAAAATCTGGAAATCAAAGATAAAATCTAAAAATCTCAGTGGATTTGTTAAATAATAGATTGGGCCCTGATGAAGAGAAAATTAGATAATTGCAAGAAAAAAATCTGAGGATGTATCACTACGAATGTAGCAGGGAAAGAACTTTTTAAAGTAAAAATATAAAAGGTGGAAAATAAAAGAGACAGAAGGTAGACTGAAAGGTCCAAAAGGCATCCATTTAGCAGGATATTTCAGAAAGGTTCATAGAGAATATGAGGAAGACTCAAAGAGGTAATGTCTAGAATTGAAAAATGATATGAATACAAGGTCTGTCTGGACAAAGTCCAGCCATTGTTAATATAACGAGAACGGTTTGTGAGGCATCGATGTGACCTGTCAGCCAAGGAGAGTGGACTGGAATGCACATGTGTGAACAATGACGACTTCACTGTCCTAGTCAGTGGGGGCGGTAGACATCACTGAGTGAGCACGTGTACTTGTGGCCATCTCATTCAAAATGACTGAGCAAGTAGACCAACGAATCTGCATCAGATTTTGTGTTAAGCTTAAACATTCCTTCATGGAATCTATTCTGATGATTCAGAAGGCCACAGCTAAGGGAAACTGGTGATTGGTGGCTTCATCATGACAGTGGACCCGCTCACACATCACATCTCCTGCAGAGCATTCTGGTGAAACATCAAATCACCCAGGTGACTTAGCGCCCCCTACAGCCCAGACTTGGGGCCCTGTGACTTGTGGCTTTTCCCAAACTAAAATCACCTTTGAAAGGGAAGAGATTTCACACCATCAATGAGATTCAAAAAACATGACAGGGCAACTGGTGGCAATCGGGAGAACTGTGTGAGGTCCCAAGGTGCCTACGTTGAAGAGGACTGAGGGGTCATTGTCCTATGTACAGTGTTTCTTGTATCTTATATCTTCTTCAATAAATATCTCTACTTTTCATAATATGTGGATGAATACTTTCTGGACAGGCCTTGTACATCAAAGAAGTTGCACAAAGAAGCCAGAAACAGAAAAATAGAAATAAGTCTACGCTTAGATAGATGCACTGGAGCAAAATTGTAGAACCCCAAAAAGGAGACAGTCCTGAAATCAATGGAAAAATAAGACATATTTACTAAAAAGAAACAACAATGAGACTGACAGCAGCAATAGGGACCACAGGAAAATGAAATAGCTTCAAAAGTGATGAGGGAAAAAATTTTCAACCTAGAATATTTTACCAAGCTGAACTATCATTCAAGAATGAAAGTAAATGGGCCCTGGCCACGTACTCAGTTGGTTAGAGTGTCATCCTAATGTGCCAAGGCTGTGGGTTCAGTCGTTGGTCAGGGCACATGCAGGAATCAACCAGTGAATGCATAAATAAGTGGAACAACAAATCGATGTTTCTTTCTCTCTCTCTCTCTCTCTCTCTCTCTCTCTCTCTCCCATCTCCTCTCTCTCTCTAAAATCAATCAATAAAAATTTTTAATAAATTTAAAAGAATGAAGGTAACATAAAAATAAATAACATTCATACCACCAAAGAATGAGAAATGCCAGCCAGAGGTCCTCCCAGAATAAAAGGAAATTAAACCACAAAGAAAATGGAAACAAGGACTATTAAACAAACAAGTTGCTTTGTATGTAAACATAAAGAAACAATATAAAACATGACAAGATTTTATTTGGAGAGTTTAAAAATACAGTAGAGCTAAATAGCAGATATAAAATATAATTATTTAGAGTCAACAGGTACTAAGATCTTTTTACCGGTCAGGAGGATTAACTTTAGAAAATGTAATTCAAGTATGTATTTAAAAAATATGCTAGTAACAACTAAAACAGAAAAAAAGAATAGAAATAAAATGCAAAAGAATGTAAAACTTTTAAATCACTATAAGAGAAAAGGAGAAAAAACAAGAAAAGTTCATCTATTTAACCACAGGAAGTAATGGAAAGGAAATAAAACTATGAAATCCATTTTAAAATCAAATGTGCAATATGTCCCAAATGCTTTTCTGTGGGACTTTTTTGAGCTTCAGCTATTGGATTAAAAATAAACACACAAAATAACAATCCAGGTGAATGCTTCTTCCAGGAGACATGCTGGGACACAGTGACAGAAAAGTCAGAAAGTAAAAGGTTTGGAATAACATACACCAGGCAGATTCTAAACAAGAGAAAGCTAATGCGTTAATACACATAGCAGACAAAACAGACTTTAGGTATTTGAGGAAACAAAAAAAGGTCATTCCCTAATAATTCAAAGAATAATTCTCTGGAAAAATACTCATTATCCTGTGCATGTTTTGCCCAACATTTTAGCTCCAAACATATAAAACAAAAATTAAAATACAAAAAGAAACTTGTTTGGTACACAACCATCCTAGAGTATGTTAATGCATTTCTCAGAAATGGATAGATCAAAGAACCAAAAATTAATGAGCATATAGATCAGGGGTGTCAAACTCATTCTCACCGTGGACCACATCAGCCTTGTGGTTGCCTTCAAAGGGCCGAGTGCAATTTTAGGACTGTATAAAGGTAACTACTCCTTAACAGTTAAGTGAGAGCTCAGGGCTGCCGCTGGGTAGACACAAGGTGCCAGGCTGGATAAAACAAGGTGGAGGGCCCACGCTGGCCTTGTGTTTGCCACCTGTGATATAGATGATTTGAATAATACAATGGATATGGTCAAGCTAATGAAAATATACAAAACCCTACTCCACCAATTAGATTATTGGCATTATTTTAAAGAACAAATAGAACAAATATAAACATTAACTAGGCAATAACAGCAATCTGAAGAAATAACAAAAATTTATATCACATGGGCTACATCCTCTGACAACACTGCAACAAAAAGATAGCCTCCCAAATCCCAGGCATTTGGAAAATTTGAAATTTCCATAGTAATTCATGGGTCAAAGAAGAACTCTAATGAAAAATTGTAAAAAAAAAAAAATAGTGAATTTCTTGTATCTGTAATAATGTTTAAGAAAGAGGGAGAGATCTGAAATAAATGTAACAAAACATTAGCTGTGTGTAAAACTGGACGCTAGATCCAGTTTTAATGTGTTCAAATGTGTGAATGCCTGTTGTATTATCTTCTGCGCACTTGAAATACTTCCTACTTCTTTTAAATGTTAAAATAAAGCTACTCACTCTATTTCGCACAAACATTATTTATACTACAATCAGAAGAGGAAATGGTAGGGGATTGTGGGTTTTTGTTTTCTGTGTGGGATAATCAGAACCTAGACAAAATGTTTCCATCTGTGAACACAAGGCATCCCCACTCTGGGACACCTCATCGTCCCTGATCTCCATGTCTCATGGTCACTAGGAGTCCAAGGCCAGCTGCTCCCAGGCTGGACTCTGAGGTCACCTTCAGGTCTGTCAAAAATAATTCCTGCTGTTGAGCAAAAAAGCCTGCAAAGCCCATCATTTGAAAAGAGAACATATTGCAAAAATCACCCACATACAAAGTCAACCCTCAGGGCAGACTCTGTGGTTGACCACATTTATACTGACCCCTCTTAAAAATATTTTATTAAATACTTCTGATATAAAAACAAAATCTGCCTATGAGTTGGCATTTTGGTAAACACTCCTCCCACTTAAAATTGTGTATTTTAAAGAGTTGTCCTAAGCAGAATTAAGAACTCCCTACTCCCTGTGACTCAAACCTTAGGTAACTCTCAGACCCTCTTCCTCAGTTCCCCCAGTTAAGTTCTGGGTGGTCCCTGCTATCACAATTTTATACCACTATAGTCAAACTTGAGTAATATATGCCCTCTTTTAATATTCTCACAAGCCCCTGGTGCTGACAAAGAACTTTGATCAGAATGTTGTTAAAATATACATAAAAATGTAAAACTCAATGTAAACTCATTATGCTAAACAATCATAACACCCGATCAAATTTACAAATTAGAAATAAAACGACCAAACTGCTACAGTTCAAATTAATAAGATGAATTTAATGTGACAATTCGCATTGTTGTGCTAAAATTCCATTGCAGTTAGTAACAACTGGCTTCCTGTTAGGTTCAACCAATGAAGGGCATTAGAAGCACGTTGGGAGGTGGGAGGCAGTCAGGCTATTTGTTCCTTCTCTTTCCTGATTCTAGCCTAGTGAAAAAGCTCCGCCCTCCAAGGTTCCAGCCTGTCCTGGTGGCTTCTACCACGGTGCTATCTGCATCAAGCATCCCTGGCTTTTTGCCTCTGCTAGTTCTACCTCCGTCTCCTCTCAGAGAAGAAGACGGTGAAAATATCTAATGTTTCCCCCAGAAATTGCCAGACCACAGGGGACCCTTTGCCAGACCAGCAGGTTGAGTTTTCAAAGGTCTAGACCAGTGGTCCTCAAACCTACATGCACATCAGAGTCATTGAATGGTTTCAGAAGTGCAACCATTTCTCATTCCAGATCATTCCTGTTGCCACTAACCCCTGCGTTGCCTCCCCATCCTGTTTGGCTTTTTACTTCTTTCAACACCATTTTTAAAAACTAGTTCTCCATATTAAATTCCCTTTATTAAACTACTGGCACAAGCTCTCTTTTCTTGGCTGTCCCCTATGGATACATAGGTCACAGGGAGGGGTGGAGAGAGCTGAAGAGTAATCAGCTTTGTAATCTTTTCCACTTGTTTTTTTTTTATACCCATTATTGTACTTTAAACTTCCTTCTTTCTTTATACTTCAAAGTGCCTATAAATAAACCCAAAAGAGAAATCCTCTCCCAAAGTTTATGCTACTGTTTTATGTAGAAATTATTTTTTCCTCCAAATTTCCTGTGTCTCCATTAATCATTAGAGGGGATCAACAAGGATATGTCTATTCCACAAAGGGAAAGCACCAAATGATGGATGAGTTCTGTCTGCAGACACCAATTTGAGGAGAATGGCTGAGCTACCCCAGATAGCTCATCCTCCATCGTCTCCAAAGCAACTAATAATTTTAAAAAGGAAAACCCAGACATGCATTTGCTTTGAAAAATGACTGATGAATTGAGGTAACCATTTTTTATCCTTCCCAGAGTTCCCCCAACATTCCAGGGTTCATCGGGATTTTCCTTCGCTGAGTCACACCATCTGAACCAGCTATGTTTTTGATAGCGCACCCTCTCAGGAAGAAGTTAATGCTCCCACTCAAGTAAGAAAGAGAGAGAAGAAGGACTTTAAATCAGAAAGGCTCTCTCCAGGCAGTCAGGACAAGAAAAAATACTTTCTGATGGGATGACCAATATTCCTTCTTCAAATACCAAGTCCCGTGCTTTCGCAAATGTAGCTTTTACATTACATAAGTGTCAGCTCCTACTTTTTGTCACTTCTCAAGAGCATGGGATATTCAACCAGTTAGGAAAACATAGTTTCGCCTAAGAGAGAGAAAGAGAGCTGGAATACTTAATGTTGCATGTTTCCCACAGAAATTGCCAGACCACAGGGTGTTCTTTGCTGATCTTCAGACCAGCAGGAAATGGGAGGTTGCGTTTACAAGGCAGAGACCAGTGGTCCTCAACCCCACATGAATATCAGAATCATCAAAGGAACTCCCAAGAAATGCTGCCAGGCTTTGCCCCGGACAGTGAAAGCAGAATCTCTGGGGATAGGTCCCAAGCATCAGTATTTTAAAAAACTCTCACATAATTCAAGTGAAGAGCAAAGGCAGCAAGCCACTGGCCTAGACCAAGAACTAGAAGCTAATCCTAATTTTAAAAATTATATGTAAATAATTATAATGCTGTTATATACAATTATATGTAATCTTTTCATTGAATTCAGTTGTTTTCTGCATAGGGGGTTGTCCATTTCCCTTCCTCATTCTTTTGAAGGACACCAACATAAGTGATACTATGTGAGTATCAGTGAGACATAATGAACTTGCAATTTAGTTTTGCCTGTCAATTGATAAAAGAAATAACAGAAAAGGAAGACCGCAGGTTCTTAATGGGGAGGGTTCTGATTATGGTGAACCTGCCAGAGTCTCTGGATGTCTGGATTATGTGACTCTCAGCCCAAAAATGGCTGTTAAAAGACCATGTATCAAGTCCATTGTCTCTCAGTCTTCCGTTTTGTTAACCACTTGATACCGCCAGTCTGTTACCGCATGATATCAGACAAAACTATGTCATTCTTTGTCATGTTAAAAATGGTCGAGGGCATATTGTCCAGAGCCCAAGGCTCTTTTGGAGTTGAAATCTTATCTCTCATTACAGCGCAGAACATTACATGTATGTATCTCCCAAGACAAATGCTTGGCATACACTGGGCAATGGCTTAGCCCAGGGGGGTCCCCTAAATATTTTTGATAGCACATCTAATAGAAGCTTAAGTAGAAATTTAAGGTTTCACCCATGACCCAATGGATCATATTAGATCTCCCCGAGATGCTCATACTTCCCTCGGAAGACCACTGATCTAGTCTACTGCTAGTATAATGCTTGCCATCTGACAAAATTCACTATTGCCTTTGTGATTTGAGTTGTCCATGAATATAAATACCGTATCTGAAATTCTTACTGAGACTTGCACAGCAAGTCATTCATGGTAAATAGCTAATTCTTCACCATCACCATGAGTTACTCCATGAAAGAGTCTAAGGAGCTAGATTAGTACCAAATGCTTCCCATTACCAGCAGGGCAAGGCCTCTGGGGCTTCCCGGACTCTGGTCAGATCCTCCCAAACACGAGAAGTGCCCAAGACACTTTTGGATCTGTTTATAGCCAATTCCATAATTGGGGTTCAGTGGCCACTCTGAAAGGCAGCTTCTAGGCTGTCTTGCACAAGTGAGATGTTCTTCTAAAGAAAGCACTGGCCATAATTTTAAAGCAAATTTCCTCTCTACCTTAAGTAGGTGTGAAATAGTAAATGTTCCCAATGAGGCATAATTCATGAAAAAACGTACAGTAGAGGAAGCCTCTGGCAAGAGCATTGATTCTTAGGAAACAGACGCAGGAAGATTTCCTCAGGGTCATAGAAAGAAAGCAAAGGGGCTGGCGTAAGCAAGTCCAGGGAAGAAACCCATGGCAGTTCAAGATCATGCAGTTCTGTTCTAGGTTTCCAGCTAAAGAAACCTATCTGTCCAAGGTCAGGTAGCAGTTAAGTGACAAAGCTTAAAACAGGCTTCAGACTCACCCTTCTTTCAGTCAATAGTGTAATTACTTCCCTAATCCCTTATCTCCCATCCTGTTTTTTATCGGTCTTAGACAGGAAGGTCTGAACCTTTCTCTTGTTGTCTTCTGAATCACCCTACTTCAGAAGGAGCCCTGCCCTCCCATGGGGCAGTTCTCCTTCCCTTCCTGTGCTCTTCCCACAGGAGAAGGTCCTGTATTCCCAACGGCAGGGGTCCTGCTAGTCCTAGTGGAGAGTCCTTTTATCATTGCAACGTGTGGGCTGTCTGCCTCTAAAAATAAAATTCCATTTATTTGTTTGGTACAAAGAAAAAATCAATGATGACACAGTTTTCACTGTGGAAATACTCTCAGACAATATTTGAACTGACTCCCAAGACCTATTTGAAAAGCATTATAACCACAGAAGTACAGAATTCTGGAGATTAATAGGACTGCAGAGTTCAGCCAATGTAGTTCTTTGCCATTTGGGGACCATGAAACCCCCTTTGAAATGATGATGACTGCTATTGAAACTCTCCCCAGGAAAACGTACATACAAAGATATACATGTAGACATGAAACAGAAGTCATACAAGAATTTGCATGTGACATTGTGCACTGGCCAGAGGCCCGTCCTCCTGTCCTTTGTTTAGATTCCCTTTTACTTGACTGGGAAGGAAACTGAGTCCCTAACAGAAAAATACAACTTTCTGTGAGCACACGGGCAGTCGCTGGAAACAACAGTCCTAGAACACGGGCCTCCTACTCCAGCAGAGGCTCACTGCATCATGCCAAGGGTGACCGTGTGACTCATCACCTGACCCAGGGCACTTCTGAAAGTGGGAAGGTGGGCTGTTGGTAATTAGCCTAAGAAAGCAGGTGTAAACTGGAACTCTTTCAGGCAAACCAGGACCTACAGTCCCTCTGATCACACCAAAAACAAAAAGTCTCTTGACCTGATGCTTTGTTGTTGTTGTTGCTGCTGCTGCTGCTGCAGATGGTCAAAATCTCCTATGTGACCATCAGATAGGAGGAAAAAGGGAAAAAAGAAAACGTGAGCTTGCACTAGTCTCTGAGTCTTTGTTCTGCAGGACTTTGCAAACCCCAGGCTTTTACCCTTCCTTATCTGAGCTCTTATTAAATGCACATCACACAGCTCATGAATACAGCATACAAAGGGAATTATTACAACATTTCATAACAACAGGACTTAGGTTTTCTTGAGCCCTCCCAAGAGACATCTCAATCAATTTTAGTTTTATCAGCAACACAGTAGCAAACACCAGAACTTTCTCATGGCTGCTGTTTGTAGAGTTAGTTTTACTCCAGAGGTTTGACCATTTCACTCTGACTATGCAGAGAAAGAGTAAGAAAAATTGATTTTATTGCAGAGGCTCCCCAAAGGTCTAAATAATTCATATCTGTCTCAACCTTCAGACATGATCTCAAACAGCGAGCATATTCCATGAGCCCGCAAGCTTCCAGCATTTCCTCCTGGTCAAACAAAGGTACCTTCACACCCCTCAGTCACTGGCCAGTCTTCCTTCTGAAGGGTCAAGTGCTTGTGTCCATTCACCCCCTTGTTCGTACAATGTTAACTTCATGACTTTTTAAAAAGAGTCTGTTTTTCAACTTAGTGACCCCTGAAGTATTGTAGCAGAGTCTCCAGTTCTGAATTACATTAAACTATAGTTGCTCTTGGGTCCCAGACCAGGGGCTCTTGTTGGCGATGTATTGAAATTATGTGGAGAACTTTTTGAAAAATTCCATGGTGGGTCTCTACCCCTAGCAACTCTGATTCATTGGGTAGAGGTTGGGCCCAGGCACCATCATTTTTTTTTTCCAAATCGTCCCACGTGACTCTGATGCACAGCCAGACCTGAGAACTAATGCCTTAGAATTAGTGCCAATGGGTGGTCCATGTTCCATACAAAGTGGGTTGCCCTTTTCCCCCTAAAGGTAGGAGTGTGCGTGGGGACGGGATGCTGGCTCACATGGGAAATGAGCTGACAGGAGGTGGATAACGACCTAGAGAATGAAAATTCAGTCCCTTGGGAGCTCCAGAATATAGGCACTCTTGTCCACAAACCCCTGAGGTCAACCCAAATGTGTCACGAGGATTAACAATGAGGAGCCTCAGAAGAGTTTTCTCCTTGACTTAAAAGTACAAAAAATATCACATTTCTTCCTTTCCTAAGTCAATTTGCGAATGGCTCACCACATCTGCCAGGGGTGGTGGGGAATCTGTCTTTAGTTGTTTTTTCATGTGACCCTTTCCTGTCTCTTTCCACCCACACTCCCTCGACTATACCTATATGTCACAAGCCTCAAGGATGTAGTCCAAGAAAATTGTGAAAGGGCCCCTTTTCTTCCCTGTCCCTGACATATAACCCCTGTCATTTCTGATGCCCATTTACAAGGCTACTGGTGAGAGCTGTTCTTTCCTGTTGGGCAGGCCCTGGTGCCCCCAGCGTACCAGACATGCTCTTCACCCCTCACCTGCCGGCATCTTCTGGGCCAACACAGAACCATCACTCTCCCTTGGGATGGAGATCTTACAAATTCTGGGGCACTACCTTAGAAAAGGATCTCGGTTTCTGCTATTAAGATAACAGAAATACCTTTCTCGTCTTCTTGTTTCCAACAATTAACACTTTACCAAAAGTCTGCATTGATTTTGGCTACCAAATAACCTTTTGTAAATAAATTTTGAAACTAAAGGATTTTTACTTTTAATAATTACCCAAAGATTCAAGTGAATTCACCATCAGCAATAGTGCTACAAAGAAGAACAACTCTATACCTGGAAGATGAAAGAACTATTTTTTTAGCTACTACTATGTACCAGGCTCTTTGCTATATATTTGCTCACAAGTTATTTCATTTAGTCCTTTTAATATATTATCTCATAATCAACTTAAGTCTAAGTAATTGTCACCCCAATTTATAGTGAAGAAACTGAGGCACTGGCACACTAAGATACTTGCATACCTACTGATTAAGAAACCTAAAATTCAAACCTGGTGTCTATGACTCCAAGTTCCTGTTCTTCTCCTTTTTGTGGCCACAGAAAAGTATCATAATAATTGTATGGTCAAGATTCCTTGGGGTTGGGGGGCACAAGGCTACATCTCTTTTCACCTAGGACAGATCACAGGGACAGAAACAAATCAAATACCAGCTCATGCTCACTAAAGACTGACAGAGCGGATCTCAAGACTGGGTGGTTTGGTATTGACCGATGTATGCTGTGTGGGATGGGGCAGGACAGAGCACACATTACAGGGATCAGGGTCCTGAGGAGTCGGTTGGTGGGGACAATGATAAAAAAAAAAGGAACATTGCAAGATGTGCTAACACAGAATATTCAGAAAAGAAATGTTTCTGTCCCTTATGAACTTGCCTCATCCTTTTTATAAGGACCCTTCCCTAAACTATATTGCTAAATGCCACAGGCAGAATTTATTTAGTTATGCGGTCATCATTTCTAGTTAAAGGTTGGATATAGGCATTTTAAAAGCACATCTGGGTCCTGTCTTACAGAGAGGCAGTGGCCGGAAGGCCCAGAAAAGTCAGATATCCTCAAGCTCTACTTGTGGGAAAATAGAAAATGGATGAGATCTGTTATTTATCTGCAGCTGAGAAAAAAATGACTTAAAAATGAAAAGGCTTACAATGACATTTATTGTCTCATGGTTTTTGTAGACGGGGAGTCTAGGCATGGCTTAGCTGGGTTCTTTCCTTCAGGATGTCTCCTAGGCTCCAGCCAAGGTGTCAGGCAGGGCTACAGTCTTTTCAAGCCTTGATGGGCAGGGCAGGATCCACCTTCAAACTCACTCATGTGGTTATTTTCAGGATGAAATTCCTTGCAGGCTGGTGGGCTGATGGCCTCAGTTCCTTGCTGGTAGTTGGCTGAAGGTATTGTCCCACCAGTTTCTTGCCATGGGGGCCTCTCTGCAGGGCAGCTCACAACAGAGAGCTGGCTTTATCAGAGCAAACAAACAAGCAGATCCAAAGAGAGGGAGAGGGAGTATGAGCAGATAGAAGTCACAGAAGGCTTTTATAACCTGTGATGTTTGATTTGACATTCAACTTGCCTGGGCAAGGGCTGCCCAGGTACTTGGCCGAACTATTCTGGAGTGTCTGGAATGGTGTTTTTGAATGAGATTAACATTTAGACTTGTAGACTGAGTAAAGCAAATTACCCTCCTAATGTGGGTGGGCCTCATTCCACCAGTTGAAGGCCTAAAGAGATCAAAAAAAACCTTGATCTCCCCCTAAATAAGAGGTAGTCTGCAAACTAGGACATTGGCTTTTCCCTGTGTTTGGACTTGAACTGAAATATCGGCTCTTTCCAGGTCATGCCTGAGCCTGCAGCCTGCAAACAGGAACTACGCCATCAGCCGTCAGGAGTCTCTGGCATCCCATCTGGAGGTAGCTAATTTCTCAGAGCTGGTGACCCAGGAATGAGAGAAGGAGGCCTGGACTTGGACTGAGAGAAGCGGGGTTCAAGGCTCTGCAGAGCTGCTTGCTACCTGGGTAAACTTGGGTCATGCTACACCAGCTCTCTGAGATGGGCCTCTGTCTTCTCATCCATCAAGTGAGAATAGCACTACCTTCTTCACAGGGATGCTGGGAGCATTAAACTAAATCTCATTTCCTTAAGAGTGTTCACTGTAAGCTAGTTCTGTGAGATGTGAACCGAGAGAAAAAGGGTCCCACAACTTATTCAACTTGGGAAACACTGGGTTACCTGCAGCAAAACAAGTATCCTTTAAGCACTTCTAAAACTATAATCAGGTGCAAAGCATTCTGGGTATGCAAAAGAAAGACATATTAGGCAGTATTAACTGAATGTATTTAACCACAGCACTTTTTTTTCCAAGAGAATCTCATGGCATTTGTGTTAAATAATGAATTATAAAAGGCAAATACAAATGCCTACCCACAGAGCCTGACAGACCACCCACATGCAGGCAGTGTGTGTGACTCTGAATCAAACTGTTGCAGCAGTCATTATAGCAAGCCACCTGGGGACAGGCCAGGACCAAAATCACAGACACAGCATTTGTGTAGGAGAATGACCTACAGCTACTAGATTTGCCTCGCCTGTGGATACATGGCGAGCTTACTCTGGAATGCTGTAATAGGCTGTATTATGAGGCCATTGGGTCAGGCCACACTCCTATAGAAAAGAAAGGGGGTCCATCCCAAAAAGAGAGGCGAGTCTCAGCACCACTCATCTGGGAAGAATAAAATGGGAAAGGCATTCTGAAGGTGTTCCTTGGCCAAATGGGAAAGAGAATTCCTAGGCTTTCTTTGGATCTCCTCCTGAATCTGAGTTGGCTCAGTTGTCTCGGGGGCATCCCTTGTCTCAGGCTAAACCTCCAGCACATGGATCAGCCCTGAGGAAGGCAAGAAGGCATTCCTGCAATGTATCACAGCTTGAGATGAGCAAGTCTTATTTTACACAGTGGTTTCTAGTTGCATGTTCCTCTTTGGCTTGATGTTTCTGTTAAAAATCTTGCCTCCAGTGACAGCTGGAAAGAGCTGGGGCGCATGCTGGGCCCATGGGGTGAGAGAGGCAGAGTGTCACATGAGGCCAGCAGGATCGTGTCCGGTATGAAACCCAGGGTGAATTCCCGGCTTACATCCCTGACCCCTTCCTGGAGACGGGCCCTGGTTCTTAGAAACGAGCCCCAGCAGCCTTGTCTTTGACTTGGTGACAATAACTAGAGCTGATTTATTCAGAGGTGAATGCCTAAACGAAGCTAGGCCAATCAGATAGTCTCTCCTGGGAACATGGAGATTTGTATGAAGAGAAACAGCCCCTGAGGGTCATGGAGCTGAGCCACAGGGTGTCCTAAATAGGGAGCCCAAGAACTCCTCCTGCAGCTGAGCTTCTTGAAGCTTCCCTACTTCTCACCTCCTGGCACTTCATTTTTACACTCAGATCTTCCCCATAAGCTTTTCTTTTTACTGAAATTAGACAAAGCCTGTTTCTTCCCCATTAACCAAAATAATCTTCATCAATACATGGTGATAGCAGTCATTCTTTGTGAGATATCCTCAAGGTCAAGGCAAATGGAGTATAAGAGTTAGACCTAGTAAGCGTGATGACTCTCCCTATCTGTAGCTTCATCATGTGGTGATAACTCTGGAGAATCGCCTGGATGAAACAGGAGTCCATTTGCCAAGATCAGGGTATCACCCACAGGTCAGAGTCTGGAGAGAGTTAGCCTTGGGACGGGGGCAGGGAAGAGGGTGTAGAGGAGGGAAAACCCACGATGGACAAGCAGACAAGCACCCAGGAGAAGGAAAAACACAAACTGATAAGCAGGTAGTCTGATGGTCAAAATAGGGTAAGTCCCTGGCAGTTACAAACAGAGCTTTATTTAGCCAAGAAACTAAAGTTCAGAGGAATGACCTCAGGGTTAAACAAACTGAAACTCGGGGCAGGGACACAAGTCCAGGGTGGCCATTTGGGTGACAGGTGGAAGCAGAAGCCTAATTACCAGAATTGGAGCATAAGGTCAGAGCAGGGGAGCTCATCAGTGTGTGACCTGCGTGGTGCTGGACTCCTTAATTTCCCGATGAGGGACAGGTCTGTCCCAGAGTCTAGAGTGTAGGACTGTGGCTGCAGGCAGGGGTCCAGCATAAGCAAGCAGGGATCTGGGAACCAAACAGCCAGGGCTCACACTATGACCCCTGCCTTCCTCTCCACAGAGGCACAGCCCTGAGGTCTCTGCTCAGCCCCTGAGCCGCCAAGCAGAAAGGGCTGCAGGAAAGGACGAAGTGAGTCTGGGGAAGGGGCTCGGTCATCTGTCTGCGGCACTTCTGCATGGGGCAGCGTGTGGGCATGGAGAAGAGGGACAATTGCATTTGTTTGTTTATTTCTGCATGGCAACTCACAAACCCAGCCAAGCACCGATAAAACTGCAGTACATGAAAACTTTCCTAACTCTGTGACTCAGAAATGTTACTATATAGGTCAGAAGGAGGCAGAATCCTCAGGTCACACTCACCAGTCCTCAAACACTGCTTCCCCCGTGTCCCTCCAAGTAGAAAGATCTCCCAAAGGCTACCGAGATGGGCTTGCTGAATTGTTCAGTGTTTTCTAAAATAAGTCAAGTGGAAACCCAGTATTCACCTTTCCATGTCTCCTGCCATGCAAAGGGACCAAGCATACGTAGAGAGGCTAAATCAAAATTTATGCTAGATAGATAGATAGATAGATTCCTTATCCCAGTCCTATCCTCTCTTCGGCACCCTCTTCCACCCGTTCCTCCATTGCACCTGTGACAGACATAACTGAGGTTCCTCAGGATCAAGAATAAAGCCTCAAATCCTGTGGGGTACCTGCTTTTGATGGGCTAAGAGCAAGGTTAAAAAAGGAGGGCATGGATGGGTCAGCCCAGCTATGGGAGGAAGGAAAGGATTGGTCAGACATTCTGAAATAGATCTATAGGAGTCTTTAGAAGTTATCTGGTGCCAGTACACATCATCTGATGAGACTGTTTATTTAGTAGTTGGCAATGAGAAAAGTCTTTCTTAGTTACCAATATTTTCATCCCCATATTTTAGCTGTGCTTCAAAAAACTAGTAAGGGGACAGGTAGAAGGAACAGAGGCAATTGCAGAAGACAGGATTCGTATCAGATGGTTTCAGGGAGCTCAGTATAAGGCTCAAAAGACTTTGTCAACAAACTTCATGAAAGAGATAAAACCTACTTTCATCCCTTTTTCATCTATATTTACTGAGTACAGGCTTCCTAAAATTATTTTTTTAATCTATATTTGGTAAAGTTGTGATTTGCTAGAAGAAGAAGGAAAGTAAATAAAAATAAATCCAGTCTCCTCATCTCTTCAACCCCTGCCCATTGCATCTCCATGCTGAGAGAAGGGTGGGGGAAAAGCTACTAAATTATTAAAACTTCAAAGCTCCTGTGACAGGAAGAGTCTTAGTCATTTTGGACTCCTGTAACAAAAATACCACAGACTGGATGGCTTAAATAATAAACATTTACTTCACAAAGGTCTAGGGGTTGGCAAGGCCAAGATCAGGGTGACAGAAATGTTGGGTTCTGGTAAGGACTCTCCTTCTACTTTGCAGGTGGCCGTCCTCTCACAGACAGCAGAAAGAAGCAAGCTTTCTCATGTCTCTTCTTAAAAGGGCACTAATCGCATTCATGAGGGCTCCACCCTTGTGACCCATTACCCTCCCAAAAGCACCACCTCTTAATACCATTACATTAGGCATTAGGATTTCAGCACATGTATTTTGGAGGGACACAAACATTCAGTCCTTGACAATGGGTGTCTGTGGCTTAGATCCCAGCCTTCCTCATGTAAAGCCCTTAGAACAGTGCCCAGCACATAGCAAGTGCTGTGTGAGCATTTGTGATCTGAATTTACAGTAGTGTTTGCATCCGTAAACCAGTCAACTTTCCCCTTCCCTCAGACCCCTGCCTTCATCACCATCCAGGGGCTGATGGCCTACAGAAATTTATTCAGATGGCTGTGATTAACATCATTGTTTCCACAGTTGAGAGAGTTAAAAAGGATTCTCCTCTTTGTGTAGCTTTTGGAAAATAAATGTAAGACTCAACTACTTTCAACTATTAACCCAAAGAAAAAGAAAAATGTGCAGGCAGTCCTCCCGCCTGTCCCCTCTTACATTTCATCCATCTGCTGACCTGATGGACCTGACGAAAACACTAATTTCTCCTTCTACTTCATTGATTCACTCATTCACCACTTGTCTGGCTGATTCATCTGTCTTAAAGCTAACTTGTCAACAGTTTGCCTTACCGGTTCAGGAACACTGGGTGGAAAAAAAGGGTAAGTGCTGGCTACACTGTAGTAGGAGAGAAAACACGATCGATTCCTCGCCATTTCCCTCCCTTCAATGACATTTCCAGGAATGCCCTGTAGCAAAAAGCTGGGGCAGCCTGCATGCAGTTAGCAGTTTGGTTTTGTGCTTCGTCACTGCATAGGACCACAGGACTCTACCAGAGCCGCCCAATCCTGTTTAGATTTTCCTCAATAATCAGAGACTAAATACAAGCAGCTGTAAAAGGTAGCTATTAACAACAGAGCAAACACAGAGCAAGGCACAAGGGTGCTCTGGAATCTGAACTATCAAACTTTATTCATTCCTTGTAATTCCAGATTTCCCTAGCCTGTAAACATAAATAAGCTCATTCTTCTATTATTTATGACTTCAAGAATCCCTTGCAGGGAATTCTCAAAGGTGCTGGTATTTTATGTGCTTTGCTGAGTCACTTGCTCTCTGTGTCCAGAGGCCCAGGCCACTAATCTTCTCTCTGTCCTCGGGCCACTTAGGCCAGCTCAGGGTTGCCCTTCACTCTGGTAGAACTGCAGGCCTGCCTCTGGTGCTGCTACAAATGATAGCGATTCAGAATTTCAGGTCCCACCTCAGTCCTCCTAAAACATAATCTGTATTTTAACCAGATTGTCAGGCAAGCCATATGCATATCAAAGTTCAAGAAGCATGAATTTCAACACAGAGCAACTTTCAGTCTACATGCTGGGTATCTTCCATTTGCTTCTCCAGATCCACTCTCCACCCTTCTCCACCCTAATCTCTGCAGATGCTGACCTCTATGGACCTCACCAACAAGGCTTCACTACTCTCTGCTGCCGGTTAGGTTTGACTAATGCGAAGCCTTAGGAGGAGACCAGAGGATAGTGGAAGAAAGTGGAATGAGGCTGGCCTCAGGTTGGCTGTGATCCATCCCATTGCTACCTGCCTTGAAGCCCAGGCAAAGCAAGTCTCTCTTATTCTGTCCAAGGCCTGCAATTTCCTTCCCCAGGAATGGGCTGCTCTCATGTATGATTAGTAGTGCAAATATCTTCTCTTTTTAACCACTTTTATGGTCCCAACCAGGGCAATAACATCACAACACAGTGATTCAACATTCATACATTTCCAAACATCGACTTGTCTGAAATCAACAGTCCTGTCCCCACTGACCAGTGAAAGCTGTAGGTCCTCCCCTCTGAGCAGGGTTTCCCCCAGAGTGAGGGCTGTGTCTGCATGTCCTTCCAGCCAGCATATCCATTTTAGCCCACAATGTCCTGCAAAATGGCTCAAACACAAATAGACACTTCTCTGTGCAAAGACACCACTAGTTTTAAAGTCATAGGAGGGCTATCACTCTTGCCCACTAACAATCCATTCTCCAATCAGGAACCAGAGTGTTCCTCCTAAACCACAAATCAGGTCTCATCACCTTTCTGCATAAAAGCTTTCTGTGGATTTGATTTGTACTTAAAACACAAACCAAAGTGTGGCAGGTCAATTTTCCCAGGAAGCACCTCCTGAGTTGGAAGTTAGTATACAGAAGTTTACTGGGTAGTGCTGTCAGGATCATCTCCTGTGGAGGAAATAAAGGATGGAGGATGGGATGGAGGGAAATTGAGCAGCAATAGAGACACAGCAGAAGCCTCAGCTGATCCCAAAGCCAGGATGACCATGCAGAGTCATCCCTCATTGAAGCAAGGGGGCCGAGTGTTTGTATCTCAGTCCTTCCATGTGGACTGTGCTCAGGCAGCCAGTGTGACCTTGGACAACCAGACTCTCTTCAGTCAAAGGCAATCCATAGAAAAAGTTCAGTTTTGAGATGGCATTGCCCACACTCTCAGCAGCTGGGGAGTGAGTGCTCCAGCCCCAAAAGGGGTGAGCTGGGAGTTGTATCTGGATGGCCCAGCACAGTCTACTACACATAGGCAATAAGGCCCTCCAAGACCTGGCCCTGCCTACCTCTGTAACTTAACCTTATCCATTCACCACCTGCTGCCCTCCTGTCACATTGGCTTCTGGGATTTTGTACTTGCTGTCTTCCTGCCCAGACCTCACTTTCCCTGGATCTTTGTGTGGCCAGCTCCTTCTCCTTCAAGTCTTGGTTAAGACATCACAGCCACATAGACACTTTCTCTGACCACCCTATTTAAAGTAGCTCTCACACCTCAACTCCTTGTGGACATGAATGTCATGTTGCTTATTTCTTCCACAGAACTTATCATAAAATGGTATTATTTATTTGCTTACTTGTTTAACTGCTTGAATCTCTCTTGAGGACAGGGACTTTGTTGTGCTTCTTCAGCTCTTTTCCACAATGCACAGAATGAGGAAAGAGATATAGTAGGAGCAATGAATAAATGAATGAATGGTGCATTTTACATTGAAATTGTTTTCATATTTTCATGCTCATAGAGACACAGCTTTCTCTGGCAGGAGGGCATTGTCTTTCCTTCTGACAAATTCCTACATGACTCAGTTGTCAGCATCTCTGTAAAACAACTCACATCTACTCATATGACCCTCTTCTCATCCTCATCCTGTCATTCTCAGCTCTCTGTGGCTAGCTCAACAGCCAGCATAGAGGAGGCAACAATAATAGTACAACATTTGTTGAATGCCTGCTATGTGTCTAGCACTGTTCTATGTGAACAAACAGACAAAATCCTTGCCCTGATGAATTTATGTTCTAGTTGGGGGAGACAGACATATATAACATAAATAAGACAATTATACTATAGCAGGAAAGACAGAGACTACTATGTGGTATTGCAGGAACTAAAGAGGGTTAGCAGAGAAGACCACACTAAAACCTGGGGAAGGTGTAGCAAAGAATCCCATGAACATCTGATCTCAGCAAAGACATCAGCAAGAGGAGAGGGCTTGGGGTCAGAGTAGGCCTGATTTCTCCAAGGAGCAGCAAGGGAGCCAGTGGGACTTGAGCAAAGTGAGAGTGGAAAGAATAATAGAAGAGATCTGAGAGGCAATAAAGTGCCAGATCACGGGTGGTCTTGTAGGTCAACATCAGTGAGATGGAAGCCATTGGAGGTTCTGAACAGAGGAGTGACAGGACCTGACTTGAGGTTATATGGAGCAAGTGTGGAAACAGGGAGACCTGTTGGAACCACTGAAGTGACCCAGGTGAAAGTATGACTCTTGTTGAGAGAATATTAATCAATAATTATTACCAAGTGACAAGGTCTCAGGCTGTGAAATAAAATATAAAGGAGAAAAGTCTTACTCAGGAAGCCTTCGAGATAGACTTCACATGTAAAAGTCAGGCTTTCTCATTGTTCATACGTGTAGGTTTGTGCTGAGCCATTCCATGTATATCAGCAGCTGCACATGACCTGTTGGCCAAACACGTCTGGCCAGTAGGTATTATTTATCCCACATAGTAATTTTGTGTTTGTATGTTTATATTTTTATTAACATTTAAATATTGGCACCATTAACCTTTTTTAAATAACAGATTTCTAGCTTATTCTGAAAAATAAGGAGATCTGGCAACACTGGGATCATTTGCCCAGTTTGCCCCATTGACCCCAGCCCACTTCACTTATCTTTGTCACCTGTCTCTGTCTACACAGAGACACAGTCACCGACGCCTTGTCACCAACACCTGCATTTTCAAGACCCAGGCCAGAGACAGAAGGGGGTCTAAGACTATGAGATGATTGAATCTGTAAACCACTTTCTTACTAGGACTACCTTATTTTATAGCAATTTTAAAATTCTGTCAAAGTTATTTATTTACCTGTTTTCCTACTAGATTCAAAACTCAACCAGAAAAAAAAAACATTACAAAAACAAACCTCAACCAGGGTCTTATTCATTTCCAGCACTTAATATAACCAGTAAATGATTAAATGAATCTTGTAAGCCACAGATAATCCCACAATAACCACACACTGGACCAGAGGCCCAAAACACAACCCGGACCAACACCCATGGAAACTGATGAATCACTGAAACATAACCCAACTGCTTTATGGAAACTAACTGATTCTGTTCCAGCCTACCTAATATATAACTTGACAGCTGGAATGAAAAATGTGTGTCTGTCGATATGGCAAGATACTTCTGAACCAAAAAGGAAATTTCAGGATAAGGTTAAAGGGAGATCAAAATAAACTGTATATCTTAAAGTCAGATTTTACTCACTACAATACAAATACTTGAGGCAGAAGGAAGTTGGAGCAAATGGAGAAAAGATAACTTTTTAAAATTTCTATACTGATCTCCTATTCCTCTCAAGCCCCTAGTCTTGCTGATTCAACAGAACAAATTTGTTAATAAAATTATTTAAGTATTTCTTTAAAACTTCATTTTCTTCTAATCTAAAGCAAATACATGTGCAATCCATTCAAAGTTTGAACACCCTCTTGGATCTGTTTCTCCCCTCTCGCCAGTCTCCCCCGCCCCACCCCGCTGCTTTCTTCTTCTCGATATTGCATCCGGACATGATGGCGGTAAGGGGCTTTCTGGTCCCAGGGCTTTCCACTGAATCACCTGGGAGTGCTACTGAAAATTTCATACAAAGTTGCAGGTCCAATCTGCTCCTGGCAACTGTGCATTGCATTGCATCCTACATTGTGGCTAATCTTACAAGTCCTTTTAGCTGTAGGATGTTTTCTGTACTGCAGTTCAATTCTGATGCTGACCACCAGAGTTAGTATCAGATTCCACAGATTTAAGGACACAATCCCCAAAAAGACTACTTTCACTTCAGGCAGCTTGAACCTGAGTCTTGGCCTTTCTGCATGAACAGCATGAGCTTCAGCATCTGCTCCATCTTCCCCACCAACTACTGGAGCCTGGGCTCCACGCAGTCATCCGGCCAACAGGCCCAACCAGCCAGCAGCGCAGCCAGTGTCTATTTAGGTACTTGGGCCTCATGCTCCTGAATATCTGTAACCTACTCCACCAGTGTGAGGGGTGGCTGGGGATCGAGAGACCTGGTCACAAGGATGGCTGGAGGTCTGGCAGGCATAGGGGGCATCTGGAGCAAGAAGGAAACTATGCAATCCTTGGATGACCACTTGGCCTCCTACCTGAAATGGTAAGGAGTCTAGGGGCTGACAGTCAGAGACTGGGAGCAAAATTCAGGAACACCTAGAGAATAAGGGAACCCAGGTCAGACACCATTGAGGGCTCAGGGAAATAAGGACAGGGAAATAAGGACAGAGACTTGAGGGCTCAGATCTTTGCAAGTTCTGTGGACAATGTCCACATCCTTCTGAACACTGACAATGCCTGTCTTGCTGCTGGTGACTTCAGGAGATGGGCATGTGCCAGTCTGTGGAGCATGACATCAATGGGTTCCAAAAAGTCATTCATTGATGACACCAATATTACTCGGCTGCAACTGGAGACAGACATCCAGGTTCTCAAGGAGGAGCTGCTCTTCATGAAGAAAAACCATGAGGAGGAGGTAAATGGTCTACAAAACCAGACTGCCAACTATGGGTTGACCATGGAATTCGATCCCCCCAAATATCAGGACCTCAGAAAATCATGGCAGACATGGATGGGCCCAGTAGGACAAGCTGTCTCTCGAGAACCAAGAGAAGCTAGACAAGTACTGCTTCTACTAGACTGAGGAGAGTACCACAGTGGATGTTTTGCAGACTGCTGAGACAGGAGCTGCTGACCTGACACTCACAGAGCTGAGACATACAGCCCAATCCTTGGAGACCAACCTGGACTCGATGAGAGATCTGAAGGCCAGCTTGGAGAACAGCCTAAGAGAAGCAGAGATGGGCTACGGCAGGCAGATGGAACAGCTCAACAGAATCCTGCTGCACCTGGAGTCAGAGCTGGCCCAGGCCCAGGCAACAGGGCAGTGCTAGGCCCAGAAGTACACAGCCCTGCTGAACATCAAGGTCAAGCTGGAGGCTCAGATCACCCCCTACCATTGCCTGCTAGAAGAAGGGGAGGACCTCAATCCTGGAGATGCCCTGGACAACAGTCACTCCATACAATCCATCCAAAAGACCACCACCCACAGGACTATAAATGGAAAAGTAATGTCTGAAGTCAGTGACACCAAACTTCTGAGGCATTTAGGTGGCAAAAGTTAAGTACCCCTTGTGGGGGCAGGAGGCCAATAAAAACTTCAGGGATTAAAAAAAGAGAAGAAGAAGGGGAAAAAAGAAGGTTACCCTCACTTCAGATGCCAATTGCAAGTTCAGGTATCCCCAGGCCACTGCATCTGACCAATTGGCTGCAATCCTAGGGGTTCCAATGATCTTCATCCAGTCTGATAATTTGCTATAACAACTTACAGACTCAGGAAGTGTTATACTTACAATCGAAGTTTCAGTATAAAGGATACAAATCGGGACCAGCCACATAAAGAGACGTATGAGGTAAGACGTCTCTTACCTCAGATCTGAGAGGGGCCTGAGAGCAGAGCTTCTGTGTCCTTTCCACATGGAATCAGGCTGTGTCATCCTTCATGTCCAGAGTTTTTATTGGAATTTTATTATGTGTGCATCATTGATTGAATCATTGGCCACAACACTGAACTCAATAGCAGCCCCCACTTCTCCCTCCCAGAGGTTGGAAGGTTAGGCTGATATCATATGGCTCCAAGCCCCAATCCTCTAATCACGCAGTTGGTCTTCCTGGTATGGCCTGCCCCCGTCCTGAGTCATCTCAACAGCATGAGCTATCGGGGGACCCACCCATGAGTCACCTCACATAAACGATCAGAAGCTACCATGAATAGTAAAGAACTACCATTTTAGAAATTCTGAGAGTTCAGAGGTTCTAGCCCAGGAACCAGGGACAAAATCCAGGTACAATCTCTATCATACAGCAGAAAGGCAGCCAGTGCTGAAGTCCAGGTGACTGCTATAATGTCCCATCTTAATGTCCCTATATTCCGTGGCTTTCCAGTCTAGACTCCAGGCCTGCCTGCTGGGTCCACCACTTCTCTCAGCGTTTCTGTGCCAGGTCCCACCTGGGCATCCAAACCTGTGGTTGCTTATGCATGAGACTCACCGAGGCTGCATTCAGGCACCTCTCTCAATTTGAAATGGAAGCTTAGATCCCCCAAAATAAAAATAAACTCTTCTGGAAATGGTAACCATAAAATATTTCTTATTTTCTGTAGTGTCATTTAAAAAGATAAATGCCTAAAGTAAAAAACATATTGTGGGCTTTGTAATATATGTAGATGAAAATTCATGAAATAGCAAAACACTTAGAAAATGGAAGTATACTATCATAAAGTTCTAACATAAAATGATGTGGTATTATTTAAAAATAGGTCACAAGTTAAAGATGAATGTTGTAAACCATAGAGTGGTTAACATGCTTTGAAATAGAGAGCAATAATTTTCAAACCAGGAGGAGGTACATGCATCAGAGAATAGGTAGAACTTTTCAAGCTTTGCTTACCCTGCTCACCCAGAAATTCCACCTCCCTCCTGCCAACATCCACATCTCCCCCCATTCAAACTATAATAACCCACTGAGGTGGAACAGAAAAGAGCTTGAACCACTACATTTTGCCCACCAACAACGCCTAATTCTGATAGGGAGATATAATTTCATTTCATATTTAGAAATTCATTTTATAAAAGGAGTCCTTGAGTATACCAAGTAGTGAATAACTCTACTGAGGAGAATAGGATGGAGGTGAGGGGAGGTGGCTTTCAGTTTTATACTCCATGAAGAACATGTCTCATATTTTCTTGTATTTTTGTGTTTAAAATGTTTTAAAGAAATAGAAAAAGTACTCTGGATCAAAACATATCTCTCCTCTTGTTTGCAAGCAAGGATGTACTTTCAAGAGGGATGTGAGTAGGGTAATGAGGGAGGGAAAGGTCACTGGAGAGTTAGCACCAGATCAGCTGCCCTGAGACAAGAGACCCAGGTCTCCCTCCTAGCCACAGGATAATAGATGGAAAACACAAGTCGGATTTTGCTGCCTTCAAGAGACTGATGGATTGGTAGCATCATGCTACCTACTTCTTCCCGAGACCCAGAGAGCTCCTACGGAAACATCCTTTCTCTGAAACGTCTCAGCCCTTCCAACTTCTACTGCACAATTTAGCACTCAGTCATGCTACAACCCAGGCTTATTTTCCAAGCGTTTGTCTGTTGGTTTGAGTATTCAGTTTCTCAGCACACATTTTCCCATAGACACTATATTATAAATTATAGTTAAATCCTCGAAACTGCCCGCAAATGGCTCTTTAAAGTTAATGTATTTGAAATATCTATTATAAATGATGCATTAACTATGCTTAACCAACATTTAGAACCTTATTTATATGGGAGAAATGCATTCCATTTTGCAACCAGAGATGACAGGGTTGCCCTGGGAGAGAGGAGATGGGAAAGCAGCAGGGAGAGCTGGATAGCAAGAACACTGGGGCTTCCAAAGAAGCACTTAAGATGGACATCTGTTGCTCATATCCCATTCAAGTGTTATGTAGAAAGGAGAGTTTGATTTTCCTCTACAGGACTAGCCCTCCCTATTTCAGTGCATGTGGTGCAGTTGGCCTTACCACCCCCACCACTCCAGGATGGGTACATGACCCAGGCAGTCCTGGCCATGGTGATTGGCTCCAAGACGGCCAAGCTCTGCCTTTCCAGTTAGATCATACACAGTGCAGTGCATGTCCTGAACACACTTGTATCCTCCGGATGACCTAGCACAGTGCTAGGCACTAAGAACACAGCTGTGCTTAGGTAAGGAAGAGGATAGAACTGTTCTGAGCAAAAGTGGCATGCTAGGCTTTTCCATCCATTGCTGTAAGTGTCACAGACCTTTGTCACACAACACATGTTGCTAGCTAGGGTAGTGGTTTTCCAGAAACCTGCTATATTCTGGAAGTAAAATCCTACTCAGTATATTAATTTATGAATATCTGACTTTAGGTTTTTAAAATGTGATTATGATAAAAAATTACTTAATTTCCATTAAATATTTTACAATGGTATACAGCTCATTTATTACAGAAAAAGAATAATAATAATACCAGGTCTACATGACTTAGAGATCAAAAACCCTATCTTGAGAGTTTTAAGGGTTAAAAGAGATAAATTTTGTAAGTGAACTTTGCAAAGCTCTATATAAATATTATTATTATGATCATGCTGCAAATATTACTGTTATGGCCACCTCTTTCCTTACCCATTCCAAAGAATAAGACATCTGAAAAACAGATCAGGACTGATTGAAACCATATTCCACCTTAGCTTCAGACTTCTCTATAAATTGAGATAAATAAATAAATTAAACTATATTGCACACACACACACACATATGCCTTCCCAAGGAATCTTAAGTGTGATTATTTTTAATATAAATAAAATGAATGCTAATTTTCCCTCTAGGAAAACCATGCATTTTCTAAAACTTGGCAATAGAACTCTTTACTAGGAATTTGCATTCGTGTTATTGGATAATAGCTTTGCGTTAACCCATGAAATCATTCATCTTTTTCTACACATTGAGGTTTTGGGGTTTTTTTCTTTGCTAAAATGATTTTTCTAGTCTTTCCAATTGTTACCTGAATCCTTTTAAAAACTGGATGGGATTAGCTCAGCCCTGAGTTTGTTTGGCAGGAGCCTCAGAGACCAGCTATGAAACGCTTTATTTCCCTGGTACAAATCTGTTCCTCATTATCTCAAATACATCTTTACTTGGAAACTGGCTGCCACATTCTTTCAAACATCACCCGGTCTGGTGCAGTGTAATGACCTTCCCCACCTGAAGGCCCGGTGAAAGCCAGAAGCAAGAGAGGGAAGATAATCCAGTGACCCTTTGTCCCTGGCCAGTGCCCTGGGCATCCTGTCTCATTATCTGGGAGAGAGGGTAGGAGACCTCTGCCTTCCTGTAGTGTGCACACCAGCAGATAAGACACTTCACTGGTGACCTGAACCATGCTTTCAAGGTGGTCATGTGCCCAGGAAAACGTATGTGGCCCCTGGGCGCCTGCAGAGCCAGCATGGTCAAACCATGAATGCTTTCAAAACCAAATATCTTGCTCCCATTTCCATTTGCTAAAAATAAATTACTGAGTGAATAACAAAAGCTCCAGGTCCAGCATTCTACAGCAAGAAATTTCTAATACAGAAATCTGGGCATCATCTATCTACTGTACTGGAAAAGCATAGAATACAGGACTAGGGCAATGCCCAGCCAAAGGCAACCAGGCCAGTGCAAAACTCCAGGAGAGAAAGTCAGCATGAATTAAACTCCATTTTTTAATTTATTTTTCAATTACAGTTTACATTCAGTGTTATTTTCTATTAGTTTCAGGCATACAGTATAGTGCTTAGACAATACTTTACAAAGTGATCCCCTCCAAGATTTCAATTACCCACCTGATACCATACATAGTTATTAAATTATTGACTACATTTCCTATGCTGTACTTTACATCCTCGTGACTATAGGAAACTACCTAATTTGTACTTCTTAATCCCTTCACCTTTTTCACCCAGACCCCAATCCCCATCAGTCTGTTCTTTGTATCTATGAGTCTGTATCTATTTTATCAGTTCATTAAATAAATTCCATTCTTGAATTCAGCTGCAACTCTGGCTATAACCAGTCTTAGTCCTTGCCTCTGACTCTGGGAATGTTTATAAAGCACTCTTATTTTCATCCGAGGCAAGACACCCAACTCTAACTCCAGACCTGTCTTCAGTGAATGCAGAAGCCTTGAGCAGATCACTCTACTGGGTGCTGAGGACAGTATCTGACACACAGGGGACACTTGTGGCTAAGTTTACATCTATCTCTCTGTTTCTAGGGTCTCATATGTGGAAAATTGTCTAATTAATCAAGTCAAGTTTCCATATGCATACTGTAGATACACCATTACATCATGCTTCTGGTTTGAAAATTATTTTCATATTCCTTCTCTCATAAAGTCACAGTAATGGTGGGACAGAGGGCAAGTATTATGTCATAGTTGAGGTTAAGTATGGCTCAGGTGTATTAACTAGAGGTCACACAACTAATAAGGTAAGTAGCTATTTAAATCCTTATAGAGTTGTTAGATTTACAAAAAGAATATATCTAAAATTTCCTGGCACATAATAAGGACCCCATAAAGAGTAATTACATAGGGAGGTAACAAAACAAAATAAATTTTTAAAGATTTTATTTATTTATTTATTTATTAGAGAGGGGAAAGGAGGGAGAAAGAGAAAGAGAGTAACATCAATGTGTGGTTGCTTCTCATGTGGCCCCCACTGGGGACCTGGCCTGCAACCCAGGCATGTGCTCTGACTGGGAATCAAACCTGCAATGCTTTGGTTCGAAGCCCATGCTCAATCCACTGAGCTATGCCAGACAGGGCCAAAACAAAATAATTTAATCACAGGCTTTGACTTTTGTGTCCAGGTTCCATCCCTAGTCAACTGTGTGAGATTGAGAAAGTTGCTAAACCTTCTTGGGCTTAGTTTCCTTGCCTGTGAAATGGGAATACAAATAGCTGTCTCATACAGTTATTGTGAAGACTAAATGAAAAACCACATGTAAAACGAGTAGCACATAACTCAAATTCTCCACTGCACCTCACTACTTCTCTAAGTGCTAAATGTGCAAACAAAACAATTTACATGCGGACAGAATGAGACAATGATCAAAAAACACTTTGAAAAAAAAGTCAAAGCACAGAGAATAAATAAGAAATAGGAGCATAACTGACTGAGAGTAAAAGTCATTATTTCATCATACTAACCTGCTAATTATTTGTGGCATCCTCAGTCCATAGCGTCATGAGTATAGGTTACTTCAAACAAAATAATACAATGGGGGAAATAATTGCATTGGACGTAGGGGAAAGGAAAAAGCTGAGGAAACAAAAATACACTTAGGTTCCTAAAATGCCTTAATTTTATAATTTTTCCAAATTAAAATACTTCTTTTAGGAAGCTTAGCAGAAGGCAAAAACAGGAACAGAAATGTTAAAAACATAAGATAACTGAAGAGAGAAGCAGATTTAGAGAAGAAAAGGTTGATGAGAAATTAAAACCTTAAGGGAAGGAGATTCATAGAGCAGCTAATGCTGAAGAGTCAAAAATATGGAATTATTTGCACCACCTCCTCTTACACTCCTGGTCACTCTCATACAGTAGAAGTATCTTAAACATCTTCCACCATGAAATTCTCTTTAATGTAAAGCTGACTCTCTCTCTTCCCAACAAAAGTTCTGATCTGTCTCCTGAATTTCTGTACAAGGAACTCTGAGCGGCCTCTGCCTCCTTATCAACCTTCAGAATTGATGACTTCCACAGACTTTCTCCAAGTGGAGCGAGATGGGTTTGAGGGGGCAGGACCACTTCTAAGAACTATAGTTCACTGAGTGGCCGTTCTCCAAGGCCTTTCTGGCACACTGAGAGAATGCTTCCTACGCATTTAATAACAATCCATTTGGGGAAGAGAGAGTAGGCTTCCTCTTTTGTGCTACTTCTAGGAGATCCTTCAAGAATGCAAAATAGACAAACTTAGTATATTAGCATTTCAATAAAATCAACCCTTTTTTATAAGTAACTGGGGTAATTTTGTAAAAGATGGCATTGATATATATCTACATACTATGTGTATACAGATTAGAGCAAAAGTAGGTATACAGTTATTCATATGAAAAATAATATAATAACTACTAAATAATACAATAATAAACTCCGTGTTTCCCATACTCACAACTGCAAACCTACCTTTGCCCCACCCTGTATGTATATGTGTCTATTTGGATTGTATTTGCATATGTATTTCCAGAAAAAAAAAGCATGAAAGACAAATTTAAAAAAAAAAACAGAATTAATAGGTTGATGTTTCCTGATCCAAATGTATACAACAGAGATATAACACATCTCATGCCTGAAATTAATTTAAATGGTGTCTGAATCTTCAGATAAGGCAGAAGACCCGTAGGGCAGTCACCAAAGGAGGTTTGCGGATACTGTGTGACCTGGGGAGGCAGTGCCATGACTTCAGGACCTGCTGCAGGGCCCCTGCAATCATCTGCAGAGGAGGAAAGTGGCCTTAACAGTTGCTGATGTAAACATTTCCATTCTGTACTCTGTGAATCTGCCCACTTGACCACAATAGACAGGGCTAGAAGAGACTTTTCACCAAAATCAGCCAATCTCGAAAACCACTAGTAGCTTCTGACTCTGAGCTAAAGACAACAATGGACATTCAGGAAAAAACACAAAGGGTAAACACAGCAAGGCTAAGTCATGCTCAGGACAAATGCTAGAATAATCATTCATGAACTATTGCTCTGGCAGGGCAGTAGGATGGTGATCCTTTGAGCTTCCATAGTTTCTTGTCTTCCCATGAAGCTTAGTTATTCCATTTCTCTTACATACAAGAAACTTGTATGGCTAAGATTCCTTATTTCCAGGTATATGCTGTAACCACTTAAACCTGTTCCTCGCAAACAGAAGAACATAGTAAGCATAAGTATTTTAACAGTCCCCTTTTCTTCTCATGGGAATTTTTTAAATCTTGGCTATCTCAACACCTAAATAACCCTCCTGCAGTGAATACCTCTTTCACTCTCATAAGTGTTTACCCTGCACTGCCTTCTCAACTGTTTCATTGGCTTATGTCTTGTCTTCCAAATCGATGAGTTTTTGGAGAAACAACTCTATGTCTGCTACTCTACAGCTATAAAATTACCAGCCGTTTTCAAGAGGCTTTGTGCTGAAGATAACAACTCATCAGCTCTTTCCTCAGTGGGTGAACAAACATCCTCTTCCTCTGGAGATAAAATGACCCAAGACTGTTATTGTTTCTTATCCCTGTTTTTTACTTATCTCTCTCAACAAGCCTACATTCACAAACTATTTGTACAATAAGTTCAATATGTTTGAGGGTTCCTGGTCCACTAAGAAGTATATTGACCCAAGACTGTTAACCTATACTTTCTATCTTTTAAAAATCTTATATTATACATTTCTCTGTATATCTACATTTATTGTGTGGATTTTAAATCATAAGGCATCATCAGAGATACTATATTTGAGAATCTTGGTCTACCAATACCATTGTTTTTTTTTTGTTTTGTTTTGTCTTGCCAATGTCCTGTACAGTCCTAAGGGCTCTATAGACTCTTTCAGTTTCCCAGGAGAGCAGGAGAAATGAGAGGAGCAGAGTGTGTGAGACTCTGTGTCACATGGCTCCCCTTCAACACTGATCTATTTTCCATATTCAGTGCAGGAAGACTGATTCTATAGCCCCAAGCAAAAAATGGAAACTTGCTTGTATAGTGAGATTTGAAGGCTCTGATTTAGCTTTGTGACCAAAAATAGCTTCTCTACCTTCATATATGTTCATCTCCTTTTGCATTGAGGTCTTTGTGTCTGGATTTTAGAAGTCAAGCACCCTGGGGTCAATGCTGGATGCTTCATTATGCAGGCCTATCAGAATGTGTGTATCAGGCTCAGGGAGACCAGCTGCACAAACGAGACATATCAGAAAGGAAAGTTTTGATGGTCAGCCTGAGAGAAGAAGTAGAGAAAGACTCTAAGAGGTCTGTTCAAAGAAAGGCTGACACGCATACCCCAGTAGGGCAGGAAAGAAACAGCCTAAGGATAAGGCAACATGGGGTTGAGGTGTGGATAAGGAGAGGAGTTCCACACAATTATCCCTGCATGGGAAATACAAGCCAATGAAGGCATCCAACATTCACAAGCTTGCTGAGCATAACTTACCTTGGCTCCTAGATAGAAAACAGTAGAGCCAGTTCTCTGTTATAAGTTAACTATCTGTTTTGAGTATTCACTTGTTTCCACAACCAATTCATGTCAGGTGCTTCCCAGTAACAACAGTCTTCCATGAAAAGCACTGGGCAGAAATTGTGCCAATAATACTGGGTTTATAAAGTAATATTAGTTGCAGAAAAGTACTAGAAATGGATCTGTACCTGTGTTTTCTTTAGAAAACATTCTAACCATTTACCAAAATGTCCTGTTGACAATAAATACTGAAAACAGAATGAGGATTTGGAAAAACTGAGTGCTGATTAAAGGAAATGCAGATATATGTAGATACATATTTTATTAGGTTGATTTTTGTGTAAGACTGCATAATGGCTATGAATTAAATTTGGAGGTAGGTAATTTGCCACACACCAATACAATATTCTTCTGCCCAGCATAACCCAATTTCTTACCTCTGGCAAACCAGACATTAGATCAATCTTCTCCGAACTTGGAGGAGTGCCTTAGAAAGGATGTGAGCTCCTCTAATCATTCTTACCTTGCGTCATAGCCACCAGCACTACACAGGAACACACTGACTGACCTCTTCTTATGATGCTAAGTTCCTTGGCAGTTATCCCCAGTCCTCTCTTATTTTAATCTTTTAACTTTCTCTGCTGTTCCCACTCTCCAACCTCTATCTCCATCTTCCCACTTAGTAAAAATTTCCCCGTGTATCTTTTTCATAAGAATCTGTGTTTCTCCTATATTTTCACTCCCCTCATGTTTAACGAACCAAGTTCAGCCAGCCTTATCAAAAACATAAGCAACATGTCAAAATGGTTTAACATGGTGTCATATCCTGACCTGACTTTAGCTCTGGCTCCATAAACTTACCCTCCATGCCAAATGTCACGTTTGATGTAGAAGCAATAGCTTTGCTGTTTAGATGTTCCTGACACCACCATCTAAATCCATTACTTCACTGAGATATTTTGTTCAATATCCTCTTCCTTCTATGGATGAATTAATTGTGCCCACACTAGCCATCCTCACTCCAGAGCTCAGGCCAGCTATGACAAACTGGTCAACAACTCTGAGACTGAGTCCTCCTCCCTCTTGATTTATGGAGGTTTGGGCAATCTGTACCAGCAGGAAAATAGATATGCATTGAAGGAAAGACGACTGGGGCAGATTTTATTCTTTACTTACACTGGATTGAACCAGAGGAAATAGCTGTTTGTGTAGGTCAAAAGTGGTCAAACATCAACAGTCTTATATGGTTCAGCCCAATATGTGAAACAATGCATTCACAGTTCAACAAAGTAAGTCATAAATTCCATTGTGCACAATGATTATGAAAAAAAGGTATCTTGAAAGATTGGTGCACTGCTAATTATACATTAAACACTACATGTATGGAAATGTTCTTTAAGAGTTTATGTGCTTGAAGGCTTACCCCTCAATGGCTTCTATTTTTAATAATGAAAAGAGTGACAGATGCCCTGCTCCTCATCTGAGGAAATGAAAGCACCACACCCAGGCCAGCAAGAGTGATGGAAAAACATGTGAATGAAGGACACTTTCCTTATTTTGCTCCACAATCCAAAGGGCTAATTCAAGAGGGTGCTTCATTGCGGTTGAACGCATCCAAACCTCAGAAGGGCACCACCCTCCCACAGGGTATGGGAAGAGGAACAGGCCCAGAGAGACATGACTAATGCAAGGTCATCCAGGGGTCCACAGGCTGAACGAATCATGAACCTCAAGCCTACCAATGTCTGGTCTTTGCTTCACCAGTATCTACATTTCCTCTTTAAAAGGCATGACCAAGCAATACAAAACCAAAGACCTTCATTGCTCCAGCCAACCCATCTAAGGGAGGAACACAGAGGCTGCTTTTAGTGGACCTAATGCCCTTTAGAAATTCTGGCATTTAGTGGGCAATGTTATATCTCTCAATTTTATTTTCTGCAAAGATCATGTTCTCCCTTATTGCTCTCCCAAGTTTTAAATAACAGAATCTCTCCTATAAAATAATATACACATGCAAGCACACATGTATGATGAGTAGTCTCTATCTCAAGTTTAGAAATCGAGGAAAAGTTAAAGTCCAAATATCTACAGTGAATTAAGGGTATGATTAAGTTATTCCAATAAATCAAACTTTATTTAGCACATCTAAATAAAGCACTACTATAAGGTTGTAAATTCATGGTTTTATAATATTTTGGTCTCATTACTTTTGGACTCTTACCCCCAGATATGGTTTTTAAATCAGGATAATATTCAAGTTCCTTTTAAAAGAAATTCAGCTTAAAAGATGGGTGAGATCTACATAAACACTACATGTACATATCTGAAAAGTATACACAAAAGCTTCCTCCCATAGCTGTGGTTCCATCCTCACAAGTTGTTGAAGCCATTTAAACAGCTTATTCCCACTCTATTTAAACAGGAAAACAAATGGGAATATATAAGTTTTCCAGTCCAACCAAATGTCTCACTTCTAAATAAATGGAACAAAAGGAGAGCATACTGAATTAAACCCACAGGCTCCAAACTTCATTTCAGGCATCAGTTTACTTATTCATTTTTTACCATCCTCCACTAGAACCCTTAGCGATAAGAATAACATGCTAAAGCCTCTCTTCCTCTCAACACTCCAAAATTCCTTTCACTTAACAAATATTTATGGAGCACCTAGAAGTTGCACACCACAAGACTAAATGCTGAGGGAAGAGTGAAAATACTACAGGCAATCATGAGCCTCCAGGAAACTAACATCCCATAGAGAGAAAAATCACAAAGCCATTGTCAGTTTCCCAGGGTGTGCTCCTAGGAACACATACTCCTTGATTTTATATCATAGCTTTTATATGAAAAACCAACCCCACAGCCAAATAGATTTGAGAACTGCTAGGCTGAACAAAGTTAAAACTTTTCTTTTTTGCAGAATCTCTCAGAAACCTGACCAGGTGAATGTGAATTGGGTAGCTCTAAGACAGGGATTCCAGAAGTTGTCCTTCCTGTGCTACTTGGTCATAAACCTTCTTCTGTGCATCATCTTCCAGAAATCACACTTGGGGAAACATTAGAACACATGGTTAATAGCTTATTGTGTGTTTTATTCATTTGGGAAGGTTCAAAGACAGAGACCAGGTGGAATGTTGGAGAAGGACTTTCAGGGGAGGTTGAGTTCAAACTGAATCTGGAGCTGGACTCTGAGAGAAGAAGAGAATTTGGATAGGCACAGAAGAAGACAGGAAAGGAGGTTTCCTATGAGAGAAGACATGAATGCACACAGGTTTAGAGCCAAGGAGTGTGGCACATTTGCTAATAGAAGTCTGTGAAGACAACAGTCTTCCTAGAGAGAAGGGAGCAGCAGCATAAAAATAAAAAGCCTGAAAGCACTAACCTGCTGTTAGATAATTTTTCTAATTCTCTTAACAACCCCAAAAGATAATTATTGATGTGTCATTTTACAGATAAACATGCTGAAACTCAGAGAGACTAAAAAACTAACCCAAGGTCTCATGACCAGCGAAGAGCCAAGCTGGGATTAGGGCACAAATTTGTCTGATTACAAAAATAGTTAAAGTCAATTCAGTGGAACTTGAAAAGTCAAAATGGGGAAGGAGGGTTACATTAGAGATAGGAGAGGCTTCCCAATATACAAAATTGCTCAGAAGGAGATTAATGTGAAATCCTGGTGTTTTAGGAAGATAAGAAGCCCAACAGTGGTTCTCAGGGTGAACTAATGGATGAAGGGAGCAGAATCTGAGGTGCCATTTGGAGCTTGTTTCAGGGAATCCGCATAAGGAGAGGAGAAACTGGATGAGCATGGAGGCAGTGGAAGTGAAGGAGGAGGACCCAACCCCATGGGAGCAAAGCCTGGCCCTTAAAGGTGGGTAGGGATAGGGCATCTGGTGACTGACTGCATGTAGGTGCTAAAGGAGAGGGAAGGAAGAATCCAAAACATTTTTCCACTTCTTTCTTGACTCCCTTCTCCCCCAAGTGAAGGTGTGAACAATGAGCTGTTGACACAGCCACTGAACAGAGAAGGAAAGAGTTAATCCTGGCATTTGTCAGGGCCCTATGGTGCACAGTGGGGCTGGGTCATCATGTAGGACTCACATACACAGGCACACATGTGTTTCCTCTAGCAGGGACTATTAAAGATCAGGACTTCTAGTCTTCAGAAGTTCAAACTTTTCTTTAAAGGAGTCTCATTATTCTCAAACTCAGTTGAGAACCACTTGTTTAAACATCAAGGAGAGAGTGTGGAGGGCACTTGTCCTAGGTTGAATGACCTTGAGCAAGTTCTTTCCACTTTGTAAGCTCCAGTCTCACATCTTCAAAATGGAAAAGATGACTTAAGAAATTCATTTGAGGCAGTAAATTCTGCAATTCTATAATCTATACCAAATGACAGATCTTTGACTAGAGTTAAATTTCTTTGGAATAAGCTGTTTTCTGGCCCTTTCCACCTTTCTTTCTGAGCAGCCTGATGCGTATGTGAAAACCCTCCCAGTCCTGAGATACAAATCCAGTCTTTCTTTCAGGTTCCAGGGCTCTAAGCCAGGCTGCCTGGAGTGACTGGTGACAATTATGGTGTGACCAACAGCTACATTTCCTTCTAACACAAAGGGAGTTTTGCAAAGTTCTCCAGACATTCACTAGAGGAACAGGCATTTATGCTTTTTACTAGAGGTCACAGCATTTTGCCTTCACATGGATATGTGTGTGAACTGAGAATCAACACACAGTCAATGCCTGAATCTCAATTATAATGTCTTCATCCCTTGTGTTTATTATTTAAAAAAAATCTATCCACTGATGTGTAATGATTGCACTAAAGGGACAGAAATTTTCCACAGAATGGTCAAACAAGCATTAAAAAGCTCTCATCAGGTCACATGAATTTGTTTTACTGAGGTCACCCTTCTCCTCCCTACAGGACAATGAGACCAAGCTTTTTGGTTGTCAACAATGGGATGCTTTGAGAGCCCCCATATGGAGTTAATTTCTACATCCAAAATCCTGCCAGTGTTTCCAAACTACTTCACCAATGAATGCCTTCACAAGCCCTTCCAATAAAACACAAAAATATCTGAGATCAAGAAAGCTATAAAATGACCACAGCGGGTCAGAGACCTTGGCTGGAAATCCACAGGATATGCACGGAAGGAGTATTGTCAGAATTATCAGTTGGACATATCACTCTTGCTGTTTCCTCACATGAGCCCAACAAGGTGCTGCTTTATGTCAACTGCATGAGTCAACTCCCACAGGAGTCTACTCCAATGGGAAACAGTGCACAGGCCAGGGTGAGTATTGTTCTCTCCCTGCAAGTGACAATGGGACTATGGCCAGGATGGGGGTTGGGGGTGGGGGTAGATGAAAGGGAGCCAACAGATTCAGAAAGAGTCTATACAACAGGGGTCCATCTGTCAAAATGAAATTCATCACTAGCACTAGATGATGGCCTATGCTTTCTTTTGGTGTGGGGTAAGCATAAAGCTAGAAGGATCCTGATATCTAAAACTGATTTCACCCAGAAGCAGATCTGAAGACAATGATTTAAATGCAAGCAGTTAAGTGAAAGAAGATCCTCAGAAGCACCAGGAGGAAAATGGGAAGTAAAGAAGGGGAAAAAACATATATAGTCCAGTTGCTGTGGGTACTGAGGCTTAGTCTCTCTGGGAATATCTAGATTACAGTGAATGACATCTCAATGTTGTCCCACTGAAGGGTGATAAAATAGGCTATTTATCCTCCAAATTCCTTTCATCATTAATGATGATTACTCCAAGTGTTTTAACTCCTTGGCAATTACTACTTGTCCATATGCAGGCCAAGGGGAAGCCCTTAAAAGGAGTCACAGTGCTTACATAAGGACACTGCCACCCACATGCACCAAGAAGGCAAGTGCCATGGAGACATGGCTGGGGCTAAAGTCAGCAGAAGAAGTTGTGGGCAGAATTAAAACCCAACGGGGTGGGTTGAATAGGGGGAACACAAAGATTTGTTTAAGACAGGGAATATACTCTGTGTGATTCTATAATGGTGGACACATGTCATACATTTCTCCAAACCCATAGAATGTACACCACCAGGAGTGAACCCTAACGTAAAATATGGACTTTGGGTCATTATGATGTCTCAATGTAGGTTCATTGATTGTAACAAAAGTACTACTCTAGAGGGGGATGTTGATAATGGGGTAAGTTATGCATGGGGTAAGTTGTATGGGGTCGGGGGGATATAGGATATATCTGTACCTTCTCATATTTGCTGTAAACCTAAAACTACTCTAAAAAAAATAAAGTGTAGCTTCCAGTCAAAATGGAGGCCTAGGTAAACACACTTCACCTCCTCATGCAACCACAAAAAGAATTACAACCAGACATCAAAAAAATAACACCAAGAACCATCAGAAAACTGAACTGTATGGAAGTCTGACAACTAAGGATTTAAAGAAGCTGCATTCATCCAAACAGATAGGAGGGGTAGAGACACAGAGATGGGCAGAGAGGTACAGACTTGCGGTGTGGCATGGAGAGGCAGCAGGGGCTGAAAGGGAGGTTCCACATTCACATGTGTTGGAAAAAAATCAGGAGGAATACCTCAGGAGTGATGATCCCAGTCCCAGGTCACAGTTCTAGCACCAGGAAGATAACTCCCTATAACTTCAGGATGCAAAACCCAGTGGGGTTTAGGGCAGTGGAAGAAACTGCCAGATATTCAGAAGACTCCACTTAAAGGGCCTGCACAGACTTAAAACATATGCAGATCCACACCTTCTGGGATTCAGCACCAGGGCAAGAGTTGGAAGGGCATCAGTCACATAGGGTGAATTCTAGGCAAGCCTCCAGAAGCCAAGCAGTGGTTTTGTCCCTTCTCTGAGCCTTCCCTCCACACAGAGCCACAAAGCAGTGAAGCAGGTTGCCCTATCCTACTGATTACCTAAGGTTCCACCCCATACAATTTACAGGTACCTTTTTTATACTAGGCCACACTACTAAGACAGGTAGTAAAAGCAGCTCTACCTAATACACAGAAACAAACACAGGGAGGCTACCAAATTGAATATTCAAAGAAATATGGCCCAAATGAAAGAACAGAACAAAACCCCAGAAAAAGAACTAAAGGAAATGGAGTAACCAAACTGTCAGATGCAGAGTTCAAAACACTGGTGATCTGGATGCTCAAAGAACTCATTGAGTACAGCAACAACATAAAAAAGACCCAGGAAGAAATGAAGGTAACACTAAGTGAAATAAAGAAAACTCTACAGGGAAGCAACATTGGAGGGAAGGAAGCCAGGATTCAAATCAAGAACTTGGAACATAAGGAAGAAATAACCATTCAGCCAGAACAGCAAGAAGAAAGAATTCAAAAAAATGAGGATAGTGTAAAGGGCCTCTGGGACATCTCCAAACGTACCAACATCTGAATCATAGGGATGCCAGAGGGAGAAAAGGAAAAACAAGAAGTTGAAATTTTATTTGAAAAAATAATAAAAGAAAACTCCCCAAATTTGGCAAAGGAAATAGACATACAAGTCCAGGAAGCACAGAGAGTCCCAAACAAGCTGCACAAAAAGAGGAACACACCAACACACATAATTAAAATGCCAAAGGTTAAAGATAAAGACAAAATCTTAAAAGCAACAAGAGAAAAGGAGTCAGTTACCTACAAAGGAGTTCCCACAAGACTGTCAGCTGATTTTTCCAAAGAAACTTTGCTGGCAAGAAAGGAATGGCAAGAAGTATTCAAAGAAATGAAAAACAAGGACCTACACCCAAGATTACTTTATCCAACAATCATTTAGAATGGAAGGGCAGACAAAGTGCTTCCCAGACAAGGTAAAGCTAAAGTAGTCCATCATTACCAAGCCATTATTACATGAAATGTTAAAGGGACTTATTTAAGAAAAAGAAGATCAAAACTATGAACATAAAATGGCAACAAACTCACAACTATTAACAACTGAATCTAAAAGAGCAGACTAAGCAAACAACCAAAACAGGAAGAGAATCATAGATATGGAGATCATTTGAAGGATTATCAGCTGGGAAGGGGAAGTGGGAGAATGGGGGAAAAGGTACAGGGATTAAGAAACATAATTGGTAGGTACAAAATACACAGGGGGTTGTTAAGAATAGTATAGGAAATGGAGAAGCCAAAAAACTTACATGTACAACCCATGGACATGAACTATGGGGGGATTGCTAGAGGGAATGGGGGTACCAGGTAGAGGAGAGCAAAGGGGGAAAATTGTGACAAATGTAATAGCGTAATCAATAAAATATATTAAAAATTAAAAATAAAAAATATGGAGTGTAAAAAATACAAATACATTTATAATTTCTTCAAATATCCAGCTTCAGTTGATATCACCTAATGAAGTGACAACCTTTATAAAATGTGATGAAACCAGCTTAATTGTGTGTAGTTATCATGGTTCTTCCCTCCACCACTACACTGCATGGCCATTTACACGTAGCTCCAGGCCTGCCTGCCTCCCACCTCTCTGAATCCCATACACCTGCCTGGCCAGTCAGGTGACCATTCTGTTAATAAAGCTCACATTCAGTTAAATGCTAAATTAAATGCAACACAATCATTGTACTTTGTATAAATCTTTTTTTGTAAAAATGCATCTAAACCAGAAAGAATCCTCCGTCACACCCTGCATCCCAACTGTGATGTAGCAAGCTGTGATCAAACTATAAAACAATTTCAAAAATATGTTAAGTTCAAAAACACAAACAACAAAAAACAAGGTGCAACCAGCCTGTAACCTATGCTGCTATTTGTGTGAAAAGAAGGGGACTAGAAATCAAGAGACGGATGGAGAGAGAGAGAGACTGAGAGGCAGGTCGATACATATTGCAATGGAAACACATATGGACATACAAACACCCACATCTAGATGGTATATCTCTGGAAGAAGCTAGAAATAATTATTGCCTCTGGGGAACGAAAATGGAAAATAAAGTGGGAGGGAGACTTTTCACCATTTACCATCGTATATCATTTGAATTTTTGACCTGTGCAGGCATTAGTGTTTTATTCAATTTATGTGAGACAGTTACAGTGGAAGTCAAAAGAATAATAATAAACATGGTCCCAGTTTCTAGCCTCACCTGCTGCTCCATCCAGTTTTTCTCTTACCTGCCCTCAAATGAACAACATTTGTTTCCAAACTTTTCAGACCGTTCCTCAGATAAATGCTTTCCTCATTGCAGTTGCACCTTCAAATCCTGCCCAGCTTAAGTCTCACTTGCTCCAAGCAATTGCCCCCTCAATTCCAGGCCAATTTGACCACCCCCCACACCATCATCACCAAATCCTACAACCTTTTTTTATTTCATAGCAGCCACATTGGATCTGGACAAGTAGATCGAGGCATCTATCTGTGTTCCCTTTGTCATGTGCTTTGGGTGGAGGTGCAGACTAGAAGCTGAGGCTCCATCTCTGTAACAAGCCCTGTGGCTGTGCTTGGGAGCTGCAGAGCTGCTTCTCTAGCACAGCAGTTGTCCCACCAAGGGCAGCAGTGGCCAATCCCAGCAACCTATAAACCAGGGAAGTATAGAACAGCAAAGACCCTCTGGGTATGTTCAGCGTGTCGGAAGCTAGCTTAAGAGAGCATATACTACAAAGAGAGGGTTGGCACAGGAAAGAAGATAATTAAACCTTATGAAAACCAGATCTTAAACTCTAACACCCAATGTGATAGTATCTGGAGATGGGGTCCATGGGAGGTGATTAGGTGTCCTTATTTAAAAAAAAAATCCCAGAGAGATCCCTCAGCCCTTCTGCCATGTGAAGACTCTGCAGGAAGGCTATCTAAGAACCAGAAAGCAGGTCTTCAATAGGCAGCAATTCTGCCTGTGCTTTGATATTAGACTTCTAGCCTCCAAAACCATGAGAAATAATTTCTGTGGACTATAAACTCCCCAGACTACGGCACTCTGTTTTAGCTGCCTGAATGGACTAAGACACTTGCCAATCCCTGCTCTGGTTGACCCTCACTATCTAGTCTTTTTCTTTATCTCTTCCACACTTCAGGTACTGGAGAGCTTATTCTATTAAAATTCTGGCTCAATGCAACATATAGACGATGTATTATAGGACTCTGCACTTGAAACCTATATAATTTTATTAACCAATATCACCCTGATATATTTAATAAAATTAAAGAAAAAATTCAGGCTCTACCCTTGGTTTCACTATTACTGAAAACTTTACCCTTGGTTTCACTATTCTTTACCCTTGGTTTCACTATTCTTTAGTGAATTCTTTACCCTTGGTTTCACTATTACTGAACATACTTGCTTCTTTGTACATCAACAAATGTCTGTGTCAAAGTTCCCCACTAAAGATATGTAATTATTTTCCCACGTCAATTAGAAAATGCTGTGTCTCCCTGGCTATTTTTACAGCTAAAACTGCAACAGACTTGAGAGAGCACCTAAGTTACAAGACAAAATTTGTTTCCATCAAGCTTCATACTATCTAAACACAAGTTTTCATTTTATTCAAATGAAGTCGTTGGTGGCTCTGAAACTGTTTTCGTGTTCAGTATAAAGTTGACTTCTATCCAATTCTTTACTTCTCTGGCCTTGGTGCTGGGTTCATGGTTCCCTTCGAAAGAAAACTGTCCAACTGCTTTTGGAAGAACAATGCATTTTGGTAATCTACCAGGATGATTCCATGTTAAAGCTATTGTAGCTTTTCATATATCCAACTCCATGCATGTGAAAAACGAGCATGTGAAAAACTAGAGCTGAAAATTAGATAGAAATGTCCCTGGCACACCAAAGGCACCCAGTGCACTGTCCCTATTGTGGGAATAAGATGCCCACCGTCACTTTATTGGACACATATCGGCAACCAATTCAGTACTACCAAAATTCCTTTTGACCTTTCGGTCATTGTTTACAAAAATTGAAGCTTGAGGCATATTAGGTTAAAATAAGTGACTCTGGAATCTAAACAAGAAAGTATCCTAGGACCACAGAAAACTTATAAAATCACTCCTCAGTAATTTTCTTCTTCAGTCTGTCAGAGACATTCTGTACAAAGTCTTCTTCCTCCGTGCTTTTAACTGAATAACGAGTTCTGTGGCATTTTCTCAAGTAATAAAAATAAGAGAACTACAACCTGGGGAAGTGGGGAGGGGAGGGGAGTATGACCGTCCATGAAAGCACAGCACTTGGCCCAGAGTAGACCATCCATAGTGTTCACCGAATCTAGCATAACAACAAGGAGAGCCAAAAGAACTATATGAGACCTTGAGTTGAAAAATTAAGAAATAATCACTTCTGAATAAGAACCTAACTGAGCATAAGAGGATTCTCCTTTCCTGTTATTCTCTCTTTGAAAGTCTTCTCTAATTCCACAACAATGATGCCTGAACTGCCTGCCCTCAGACCAGTCTGCAGGCTCTGCTGGCCAGCAAGGGAAGCTGGGTGAAAGGCAAAGGTAAACAGAATGGCCTGTGAGATGCAATCACATCGTGAGTGATAGGAGATGCAGCCAAAATAGGATGGGGGAAAACAGGGAAAGACAAAGGACTTTTGTTTCTGTTTAAAACATACTCTAGAATACATGGTCCAGTTGAATAAAGATACCTAGCTTTCACATTTAAAAAGAAAAATGAAATAAACAGAAAGGCTGCATTTTCCATCAGTCCTTAATCCCAGACCAATCCTGAAGTGAGATCTAAAGAAGAACAGGTAAGGTCCCCAAGTAAGGTCCCCAAGTAAGGTCCCCAATTAAGGTCCCCAAGTAAGGGCTGGGAATGGGTAGATAAATGGAAACTCAGAGTCCAAACCTTTTTTTCAGACTCAGGGTGGACCTAGATATGCCCAAAATATTACCTGAGTCATTCCTGCTCATAATAATAAGAGCAAAACAACAAAAATACAACAATAACAGCCCATGTATTGAGCATATACTATTGAAACTGGAAAAGTCAGTGTTCATGCTGCCTGTCACTCCAGAACCAATAAGTGGAGATAAGGATTGAGTCTTTATGCGTGTTTTATTCAGATGCCAGACATCTGAGGCTATACTGCCTCTCAGGTATCCTGACATTAAACTGATATAAGCAAATAAGAGCAAAACCCCACCCACCTAAAGTCTACATGCAGCTCTGGGCTCTCATAGTCCACCTGGCTGCCTCCCTCACAGCACATATCACACTGCATTATGTGGGTCTGTCTTCACATTAGACTGCACAGGGAATGGAGCAAAGAGACACTCGGAAAATGTTGAGGAGGGAATGAATGAATGCACAATGTACAAGACATGACAATGAAAGAGTAGCAAAATCTCACTTACACTCCTGACTTGTTGCATAGAGTTGTTTATTTAATTTCTATGATGTGTGTTTGCTGGAGTCCATGCCTTCCATATGAACATTTACTCATCCGCTCATCCATGCATTCATTCATCTATATTGAATGAATGTTTTGAGTTCCTACTATATGCAAGGCATTGTGCTAGGCACTAGTAAACAGGGCAAGCTCAAATATGACATGCCAAGGATACAATAACACCTTTCCTCCTATGTTCTTTACAAAGTTGAACAACAAAGGAGAACACAATACAAGAAGTTAAATAATGAATAGTAGATGCCAGAGGGAGGAGCAGAGATGTGCTCAAGGGAGAAAGAGATGCCTTTCAAAGGAGATTAGCAAAGAAGGGTGCTGGCAATGCACAAGAAAAGCCGAAGGAAAGACATTGTAGAAGCAGAGAGTTAGAAAATCCCCCCTTAGCAATGAGAAAAGCCATGTCTGCCAACTCATTCCTATATTGCTGAGAGCAAAGAGGAAGGGTTGCCTGACTTGTCTGCATGTGCTCTGAGAAAGCCCAGCTGTGCTCTGGACGGCAGAACGCCTGCCCCGGGAGCAGAGCTGAGCCTTGCCGACTGATTAATAAAACATGTACAGTTCGAGAATAAACACAAAGCTCAAGAATGTCTTGCTGTGTACTTGTGGTCAGAAGAATACTGCAGCCTTTTTAATATAAAGCTATCTTCTGTACTTGCTGACTCATCTCCCTAAACTCCGCAAATGGCATCCATTTTTGTAATGCTCTTCTAACAGTCTCCGCCCCCCTTTCTTGTGTGTGCGTGATCTGAATTCTATGACAGAATATTCAAAGATGTTCAAAGAGCATCTTCATTAAGGACAGAGATCTGAATAACTTATTGATTGCTCTGACAACATTTCACCTTTTTTAAAAAAACTGAGCTCAGGTTGATCCAAGCACCTTCCCAGTTTTGATCAAAATTGGAACCGACCTTCCAAATTTCAAGCAAAATTGTCCCTTCCAATTCTCTTAGCCTAACACTTAATTTAAAAGAAATGAAAGCCAAATGCATGGCCCCGATCATCAGAGAATTGTTTGTACCAAACTGCAGAGCAGGATTCTGAATTGGTAGAAAGAATGAAAACTGTGAATGTTCTGGTGTCTAGGTATAAAGCTGGATTTGAGTGGATTTTAATCCTCAAGTCTTAATTAAGTTACCTGTCCATGAAAAAGGCCCATGAAAACATCTGCCAGAAAAAAAAACACTGTAGCTACTTTGACTCTTCAATGGTTCAGTAACTTTTTATGAATCAATCAAGACCCAACTGAAAGAATACTGACATTAAAACCTGGTACGTGCCTATAACAAGGAGCTCGATGAATTGAATTTTTGTCTTTTTTGCTTACTTACCAGCCACATAACTTGGGGTAGGTCACAAAATCTCCACAGGAAAGTTAGACTAGATTAGGATAACTGGAGACCCATTTGAAGAACATCCAATGATTTAACATTTAGGAAATTTAACCTAAAATCTAGATTTCTGACTTAGATTAAACAACTAAAAACCCTAGACCTAACATTCCCCATGGCACAAATTAGCAAAGGATACACATTAAGTTGGCCACAGTTCCCACCACTCCTACTGTCTCTGCCTGCCACACTTTTCTCCTTTATGTGACCTTGAGCTCTCTACAGTCATGTGAATTTCAATTTCCTAGTTTATAGCACTAAACTCCACTTCAGTGGGATATTTTAAACAGAATATGTATGGGTTAGCAGGAGACACACAAATAGTTTGCATGCCCCAGAAGCGCAGTAGAAAAATGGGCCAGTATTTAGAGAATATGGAAAAAGGCATTAGTGAAGCAAGGACTGCCTAACAACCTAGTAATTCAGCCTGGAACTGCCCGAAGTACATTTGTTCAAGTTCATTACAATGTTTGCCTGCAGATTTCCCTTTTTTTAAAAAAATTGTAGTTCCCACTGTTAGAAAGGCATATTTTGTTGGACTACTTCTCTGTTGGAGTAGTTAACATTCCTGAAATAAATGGGAATACTGGGGGTGGGGCCAAGGGTTTATATTGTATGATTCTTCAACGGGAGGCAACTAACTGTAGTTCAATGGCTATAAAATAAACAAGTGTATTGACTGTGACATGACAGGAGTGGAGCAAGTTAGGGGCGACAGTGCTTGGAGTCAGAGGCAAAGAGCGCCTGAGTCACCAAGGGCATTGAGCCTGGCACTGCTTTAAAAGCCAAACTAACTTCAGTTTGAAGGGGTAGTGCTTTCCCTACCATTCCTCTCTTTCCCTTCATTTTCCTCCATATTAAATTTCTGTTGCAGCACCTATTGAGAAGGTATATGAGTATCAATCAGCATAAATTCAACACTGCTGTAGTAACAAATAAATCCCTTAATCCCTATAGCCCAACACAACAAGATTCATCTCAGACTTAAGTCAAAGGCTGAGGAAGTGCCCAATGCATCCTCTAAGGATGACTCAGGGACTAAGAATGTTGATTTTGCTACATTATCTGAAATACTATGCTTCTGCTACTATGGAAGGGAGACAGCTTGAAGGATCATATAAGGTATTCTTGTAGGCCAGGCCTTGAAGTGGACTATATCACTTCGGACCCAGTTCTATTGGCCAAACACAGGTACGTAGTCCCAGCAAATCTGCAAGATAAGCTGCAGAATGCACTTTTCCTGTGTGGCCCAAAACGGGAAACAATACGGTACACTCGTCGCCTTGTCTTGGCCACACAGAGCTAAATGTGTCTCGCAGCTGTTAAGTGGCCACCCGGAAGGGAAAGGTATTACCACAAGCCAATGGCCAACTTTATCTACATCACAATTTTAATTTCAGCCCGTCTTGGGTACATAAATTCGGGAGATAGATGAAGCTGGTTGTGGAGATCAGACCAGAGGTCAGATAGAATCAGAAGAGGAACACGAAAAGAAAGAATTCTTCCTTCTCCATGGAACCCAGTCTCTGGCATTAAGAGTGGGTACTGCATCTTCAGAGTGAGGACTGCAGGAAAACATAATTCTCTCTCTTCACTGCAGCTTCCAAACTGGGTTGTGATGTGGTGGTTGGAGAGGGGTTCCGGGGACCTGCTAGCCTAATGCCTGCCCAGGCACAGAAGCTGACTTTCCTGAGCATTGTCTAGTGCTGGATCTCAGACCCAACCTGGTGAGATCAGTTATTCGGTCAATCGCCTCATCACCAGCTTGGCTTCAACATGGAAATACATACAGCCACATGGGTTTATCATGGTTTGTCTGGAGCTAAAGGTAGGGAACTCCACAGCAGAGTTAGCCAGAGACACTTAGTTAGGCACTGGTACGGATCCCCAAATCCCAGGCTGACCATGGAACTGAAATTCCCAAAGTTACCAGTACTTTTTAAATGAAAAGATATTATACATTTTTTAAAAAAACCCTTTTGCTTATCAAAAACAACTCAAAATAAAACAAAAAAAAAGCTACAAATAGGGAGACGATGTTTACTTTGCATAACTGACATAGAAGCAGCATTTATAATACAGAATGAATCCCCCAAAGAATGAGAACAAGTCAAACAATCCAATAGAATAATTGACCCAAGTTCTAAACAGACATTTCACTAAGCAGGAAGCAAAAATGACCATAAGTACAAAAAAGACACTTGACCTCACTTGTAATCAGAGAAATGCAAACTGAAACTATAAGAAGATACCTTTTTATACCCATCACTGGCAACATTGATCAAGGCTTGTACTACCACAAGAACTAGTACACAGTGATAGAGGTAGTGTAAATTGATAAAGCCACTTCGAAGACCATTTTGGCATCATCTAGAAAAGCTGAGAATGTACAGGGTCCAGCAGAAGTAATACCACCGAGTATGGTTGGTAGGGTACGTGAATGCCTCTCACGAGATGGACAGCAATTTGAACATGTCACCTCAAATTTCATATGGTGTGCTTGAGTGCGATATTGTTATGTTACAGAAGTACATGCTTATGATTTTGTAATAAAAGATTTGGTATCGATTCCCAGTGCATAAAAAGGGGTGTTTATGTGCCAGACCCTGTATATGCCATTCAGTCAGGTAATTTCATTCCTGAGTATTAATATGTTTCCTAAAGCTATGCCTGTACCAGGAAACATTTATAAGAATACTCATAACAGAGTAATAAATCAAAATAGCAAAAATGTTGCACGCAACTTTTCATTGACAAGAAAATGAACTAACTAACTGTGATATATTCCTGCAATGCAATACCATGCAGAAAGGAAAGTGAGAGTCCAGACTGTAGGCACACATGTCAATGGGGACTAACCTCAGGAACATAATGTTAGGTCGAAAAAATGCAAGTTCCAGGGGTTTATACACACACACACACACACACACACATCAAAAACATGCAAAACAAAGTATGTTCTTACAATTAAAATGCTGAGGAAAAGCAATGGAGGGTTTGTAAAATCAGAGGATTCTAAGGGGGGTGTTCAGAGTTGTTGGTGAATTCTATTTCTTTTGGTTGTGGGTATATGGCTATTTTTCTTAGTCTTCTTTAAACCACACTTACATACTATTTATACTTACAAGGTGTATTTCAAAATACGCATTTTCCTATGCTACAGTGGCTGACTCTGTTACTGTCCGATACCCATTCTCCCCACTCTTCCTTGCTAATTAGCACTTCCGTTTCATTTGTCACACTGCCCCCAGAAACAGATCACCTTTAATCAAAAGTGTTTCTTATTTTTCCAGTTTCCCTTGCAGATAGGTGTGGCCACATCATGACTAATAAGTTACGGAAGGAATCTTGCTGGGGGACTTCGGGGAACATTTTTACTTCCTTCGTCAGGGACTAAGATGCACTTAGCACTGCCCTTTCTCCTTGTTCTGAACGCCTGCACTGCTTGACAGACCACCTCCAACTGAGGGATGGAAAGCAACCACCCCTTTATTTTGCTCACAAGTTAATTCTGTGGGTCAGGAATTTGTACAGGGCGTGGTAGGAACGGCTTGTCTTTCCTCCACAAAGTCTGGAGCCTTATCTAGCTTTAAAAATCTAGGGGCTGGGATCATCTGGAGGCTTCTTCACTTCCTTTGCTACTTCATGGGCTGGGATGGCTCAGTTGGGACTGTCAACCAAACCACCTAGCTTGGGCTTTCCACCTGGCTCGGGCTTTTCATATAATGGCATCTGGATTTTGAAAGGGAGAATTCCGAGAGGAAGAGTCCCAAGAGGAGCATCCAGAGAGGAAGTGTTCCATGTGATGATCTAGCCTCCAAAGTCACATACACAGCCTCACACTCACTCAGAGAGGGAGTACAGACCACACTTCTCAACAGGAGGTGTATCAAGGAATTTGAGGCCATATTTTACAATCATCATACTCATGAACTTGCTATTTTTGAATAGAGAACCTGATGCCTGGAGCTATGGCATCCATCTTGTAACCATGAGGGAAAACCCAAGAAAATTACAGAAATACAGACCCTGGCAATATTAAGCTAACAAATCAATAAGAAAATTGTGAGCTCCAGACTTTTGATGATGTGAAAAAAATTAATTCCTATCTGTTTAAGCCACTTTTAGATTCTTATTTTACTTGTAGGCAAAGGCACTTCCAACCAATATAGTACTTCGCCGAGAGACAGACTCAGAATGCACTAAATAGACCCACCTATTCAGTCCAAATAGACTTGGAGTAAGTGTAGATAGAGAATTAAGAAAGCTATATAGAGGTGTTTTGGACTTTCATTATCATTTTCAAGTTTTCATCAGCTCTGGCTAAGCCTTAGGGAATTTGAGAGTGAAGCATATTTTTAACTAGTTAACATAAATTTTGTGTATAAAACTGACATGAAAAAAGGCATTATCTTTAAAATTTGGCGGAGCACTTAATGACTACAAAGTACTTCATGGCATTCAGTCCACAACTGGAACAGGTGATCTGCACTCTACCCCATCCAGCACCAACCCCCAACAGCACAGGAAATGAAGACATTTGTCTCTTCCAGACATTATTCTCTCATAAAACAAAGCCTGGAAGAGGCATAGGGATTCCAGGAGACTGAGCGGGGGAAAAGCCCAAAGGCAATGAGTACCTATTCCACCCACCCATCTTTGTCCTATTGTCTAGATGAGGAAACTGAGGAATAGAGAACTCCTACTCTGAGTCCACTGTTCTTATCGTCCACAATTCTTACTGTTTTCTAAGCTTGCCTATCTGAGTTTGCTGTCACATCTATTTACTCCTGAGCTGAGAACCTTCCTGTTACAACATGTGTTCATGTTATGTTCAGGAAATGTCAATTAGCTCATTTTTCAGAGGAGTTATCCCAGGGTCAGTCTCCCAGCACCAGCTGGTGAGTCTGAGAGATCTTACTTTAGAAATCGCTCCAGAGTTTAATAAAGCCCCATTTACTTCTAAGCCACACAGAATGCTTTCAGCTTGGTGGTCACAACAATAGAAAATGCAGGAACAGTTCTGCTTTCCATCAGTACTGCAGTTCATTATCCCCATAGACATGTCAGCGTATGCTCAGACCTCACACCACAGGATCCCCCTATGGGGGAGGTTCCCATATTGACTTAGTGAGGACCAGCTTTCAGGTCATGACAGATGCAGTGAGGCACAGCCCTAAGCATGTGTACTCTGTCCTGGCAGCCTTCCCTCCCAGCATGCAGCACGACAAGCATTCTGCCTGTGGGAGACCTCCAGCACTAATCTGCTGAGGAAGCCCTCCTTCCCAGATCTCCAAGACAAGCAACTTTATCCTAGCATCTCTTATCAGCCCAATGACTATCAGATGGGATCTTGCATTCTGTGAATTCATGACAGGCCTTGAAAGACCTTCAAAAGACCTTGGCTCCAGGTCCTAAATGCCCTCCTCTATCCAGCAATGCTTTATAATACCCCGGACTCTGTAAATCAGAGGACTGCTGTCTCGAGCATCCTAAAAAAAAAAAACAGAATGACCTTAATGTAAGGCAGAGTCTTGTTTTTGAAAGTAATAAGGAAACACAATTGCAGTTTTTCTAAAGCTTCCAATTTTCTCAAATTTTCCATTTGGATGGTATGTGTTAAGCCCATCCTTAGTGATCCAGCTAGTCATTATCATTACTAACAACAAAATATAGCAGATGTTTATTTGGATAATGATGCTGACTCAGTGGTCTAGAGGGAACACTCTCACAGAGGAGGGAGCTACAGTCAACACTGCATGTGATCAGTTGCTGGCCCTGAATGGGGCAGAGCTGGGGTTCGCTGGAGAAATAGCTAGAATTTGTTAGCTCCCTTTTAAAGTGTGTGTGTGTGTGTGTGTGCAGAGACATGCTTGTCATTTGTCTCCTTAGAAGAAATACTATCTCTTATTTTGTGAGGCATTCCATTTTCAGCTGCTTTTTTAGCAATCATAAACCTGTCTTATTCTAAGACATTCAAAGCATCTTGTAGACACTCCTTCAGCAGCTCATGCAAGAGCCTCACAAAGTTTGCATGGGGAGGTATTATTGTTTCCAGAATCAGTGTCCTGCCACCATCCCTAAGAGAGCTCTTAAATGCCAGCTGAAGCAGTTCCACCACTTCAAAGCTCACAGATGCTTAAACTCAACTTGAAGGTGAAAGTTCAAGGAAGGAGATTTTTTTGCTTCTAATTCCTGCCATCTGGTCTGAATATGACTCTAGGGAGAAGCAGGCTGGCAGGTGACAGACTTAGAGCATGACTGGTCTTTATAAATGCCACCCAGTCCTCTTGTGTGCAATTGGTACCTGGATTTGCATAGATTTGCATAAATTATACATCCATCAGAATCCTTTTGATGCCCATTTAGGATTAAAATAAATTTGCTATTTTTAAAGACTTCAATGCTAAGTGGCATTTTTTTTCTCTTTTTATACAGTTGTGTTGTCTCTGCCATCTCTCAGACTTTATCAGTCATCGCTCTAGTAAGGTTACCAATGGCAAATGCAAAGTCATTCATTTAATAAGCATCTATTACATAAATGTTGAATAAACGAATGAAGCCAAGATCTTGAGTGTCAGCTTCAAGTATCAGTCAGAGAAGATGAAGACTGCTGAAATCCCACAGATGTCTAACGCGCCCAGGGCAGGGGAGCGAGAGAGGCCTGGCTTAAAGCTACTGGTACACCCTGTTCAACGTACAGTACTGTGATCACACTCTTCTGTTTGCATGTCTGTGTGTCTCTCTCTTCCTTTAGGACTGGAGTAGAATGGAGCAGTAAATGGGATAAAAGCAAGTTTGAAATTTGCCCATTCACAGACAGGCCCCTCCTTTAATTCTTAGAGGGTTTTAAAAAAACCATTTTATTAATTATTTTTTAGAGAGTGAGGGGAAGGGAGGGAGAGAGGGAGAGAAATATCGATGTGTAAGAAAAACTTCGATCTGTTGCCTCTCGCACATCCAGAACAGGCCTGCAATTCAGGCAGGTGCCCTGACCAGGAATCGAACCAGCAACCTTTCACTTTGCAGGATGACACTCAACCACCTAAATCACACTGAGCAGGACAACTCTTAGATGTTCTTGTTGACAGTATTTCATGTTAAGACTCTGCTGTTATTTCTGACAACATTGTTTTGTTCTCAGCTATCTGAAAGTTTCTAGAGAAGAACAGAATAAAATTCCTCAAATCCACACCCTAAAATGAAAATGTTTTGTGCATTAACGGAGCTCTTCCTTTCTCCTGCTCCAGTGTTGGGATCTCTAAAGGAGCCTGGGCTCAGAGTTCACCCAGCTCTGCATTTCCCCACCTGAATGTACAGCAGCATCACTTGAAGAAAGTGAGCTCTACCCTCAGAGTCAGATAAATAGGTCAGGAGGGGATCCCAGGAACCCAAGCCTATGTGTTCAAAAAGCACCTCCAGGGAATGCTGAAGAGCAGTAAACTTGAGAACCCCTAACGACTCAGTCCATTTGCCCATGAAGAAAATGTAATTCAGAAAAATATGATCTAGTAAAAACCAAGTCCTAGAACCAGAGCTCTCTCATGTTTCCAGAGGTTTGTCTAGGGTGGAAATTCGGAGAAGTGTGTGTCCATCTTTAAGATGGTAGTATCCGAGATAAAGAATGGAATCTTTTTGAGAGCACGAACATTGTCTAACTGAGCTCCTTCAACAGAATTTTCTGTACGTCTGATAAATAAATGAATCCATCAGGCACCATAAAGCCCCACTCAGCAGCGGCTCCCCACCGCTGCGAACTGGCCCTGGCTCCTCAGCTCACGTTTCTGGTAAGATCCGGAGGTGGTGTCTGGGAATAAGAAATGGACAATCATTTTAATCTTCCAGGAATCAAAAGCACTCTTCAGACATATTAACAGATGTCACAGATCTCTAGTCCAAAAGCCATCAGCGGTTGATATTGAGCCTGCTAAAAGACAAACTGAGGCATACTAAAAATTTTAAGAACTTATTGGAGCAAAAACTGATTTTAATAGGACAGTACCAAACCAGAAGTGGTTAGGAGCACCCCATCCACAGAAGCCAGGGGAAAGATTCATACAGAGTAAGAAAATGATTTGATTGGCTATAGCTTAAAGCCTACTCGGCTGTTCGTGATTGGTTATCCAGCTTAGATTTCAAAACCTAGAGTTATTCACAGGCTTAGGTTTTGATTTTCTTATGCAGCCGCCGCATGGCATTAGAGCCACCTTCGTCATCCAATGGCCTCCTTGTTGAATTAACTTAACAAGTGGTATAGTAGTTTGACCCTCCTTGAGGTACCTTCTGGGATTCCTGGCTCATATTTCAGTTTGCAGCAAAAAAAAGTATTAGAGGCTTAATCTAAGACCACTGAAATTTCTCAAAGCTCCAGAGGTTACTAGAATGCAAGACTGCAATGGTCAAGAGAGTCCTCAAGTTAGCCCTTAACTTCTGTGTTCTCAAGACCAAATTCTATGCCAAAAATACAGTTCCCAAGTCTGGGCTAACTGGGAAGGTGCATTCCAACTAAAGGTAACCAAGGAGTCTTGACTGCATCATGCCTGGGTACGCGGTGGCCACACCAAGACAAGTGATACATGGGCTTACTTATTCACACAGCATGACTTCCTTTACGTTATGCAACACCTGGGCTTTGGAGTGCTTCCCAACCCACCTTGCCCAGAATACCCATTGAGCACCTATTTTAGATACGGTGCTTTGCATGTGTTATTTCCTCTCATCCTCACAGAGATGTCATAAGTGTCACTATCCTTTATAGATGCAGAAACACCCCCTAGGTCACTCAGTTAGAAAGCAGCAGTGTCAGGATTCGAACTGTCATGTCTGTCCAACTTCAAAGGATCTGCTCTTTCTCCAAAGTACGCAACCTCCCAGAAAGAGGAAGAGGAGAGCTGGGCGGCTCTCCCCTGCTCTAGAATGGCCACCCTACCTGCCTTACTGACAGCAGTATATACTGAGATACAATAATATTCATATTCTTTGACACTTCTAATCATCTCCTATCTGAGAATTTATTTAAAGGAAGATATCCAAAAGGCGGAAAAACTAGACTTGCCTCATGATTATTAAAAAGGAATGACCACCCTAGCCTGGTGTTTGCAAGTACAAGCTGAGCTTCACACCCCTGTGGGGATCCCCCAGGAAGCAAAGTTTATTTCCCTGACTGCACAGAGCTTCCCTAGGCTGCCCTGAGGTAGAGGAAGCTCTGCCAGGCAGCTTCAATACACACATTTCCAGGAAGAAAGTTCCTTAGTTAAAAGCTGCTGTTTTCAATTTCCACAACTATGGCTTTGCCTAACTTCCTGCAGCCAATAGATTTAAAGAATTTGCCTCACAGGGCCTGGGAGCTGGGAGCTGGGAGCAGAGCTGCCTCCTCAAGATGGCTCAGCCTGGTTTGGTTGTTTTGTTTCTAGTCTTTTGTTTATTGTTTTTCCTGATTCTGTGGGATGCGAAACCACAGTGAGGCATTTAGCTGTCTTCCAAAGAAAGACTTGGAACATTTGCACTGTAATCATGAGTCTTCACTGTCAGTATAAGAGTCATTTAACTTGTCATGGAGATATTTCTATAGTTAATACCAGCCCACATGCCAACAGGAGCCACAAATGTTTTCTGTTGATTGTCTTCTAAGCAATCCATAATTTTATATACCAGGAAAGAAGGTGGAGTAGGGGAAGATGTGCTCCACAAGTGTGTTGAATGAAGGAAGTAGTGGATTCAAGTCAGGTGGTGTGGCCATTCTCAAGTCGAGAGCTCAGAGACGTTATTTGGAAGACATTAGCCCATTAAAGCCCTTGCTGCTGCTGCACTGAGCACTTTGTATGCACAAGCTCAGTTCATTTTCACCACAACCCTATAAGGTCCTGGAATTCTTACTACACATGAGGAAGCTGACCCTGCACAGGCTTAAGCAACTTGAGCCTGTTCCCTCAGCTACCATGAAGCCGTCCAACCCAAGCAGTCACTCCTATGCTGCCCACCACTTGGCAGTAGTGAGTAACTGAACCCATCAGAAATGGGATTTCACTTTTTGTCTCACTGTCCGATTAACTGCATTGTCCACCCACCCAGCCAGAGGTTCTCTGGGAAAAGTGTGATAACCCCAGAGGGTCTGGAGCCCTGGCTGACTCCAGGGTCATTTCTGAGCAACAGCGGCTCAGAGGGAATGGTGATCATGTGAAGCTAAAGGCTTTTTGATTTACTCCAAAATCCCCTGAAGGACAGATACGGGCTAATCAGCCCCGAGCCTCTCAATACTTCCTGTTTCCTTTGATGTTTTCACATCTGCTGCTCTTGTGCCTTGGGTGAAGTTTATATTCTGGGACAACAACAGTGTTCTTTTTTTCTCACAATCTTCAGCAATTTCTGGATAAGTCTCTTTCACAGCCTCTTTATAGGAATCAACGATAAACAGACTCCCTTTTGAGGTGGGGGTTTACACTCACACATGGAGCACAGAAGTCCCAAGAGAATGTCATAAACTGTTCCTTAAAATAAAAAAAAAAACAAGGCCACAATGTCACAGTCCCCCCAGAAGTCGCTAACCTTTTCTGCACCTTTCACCATGCCCCACACTCTGCCCCTCTCCAAAGAAAAATGATTTTACTTGTTAATGTGCCTTGAGATCCAGTCTGAGGTGAAATGGGATGGTCTAAGTGCCTTTTCTTTTATGCTTATAAAAGCTACTTTTATAATTAAATTCAAACATTTCATTATAGTAAATAAATTAAAAATGATAATCAAGAGATGTGAAATGGTTCTTGATGAAATTCCTATGGAAACTCAGTCTCCAATCTCCTAGAATCCATTCTTTGCTATACCATTTCTGGTATACTACTTTTGTGCCAAAGTAGGCATTTTTTCTGGACTAAAATGCTTCTCAGTTGTGTTAGTAGAAATCACTGCAGTAAAAAATAAAGCTATATTGAATGTCAATACTAGCATCAGAATTTATGGACCATGAACAAAACAAAACAAATAAAAATTTTTAAAAACCCTATATGGCTGGTGCTTCTTACCAAAAGCTCATTTAGAATCTTTTTTCTTGATTTTCAACTCATTCATTTGAAAATGAGAGAGGTGGAACAGATGATATCTAGTTCTGAGGACACGTCTGTAAAAATAGACAGTACTTCTCCAAAAGCACTAAGCAGAGTCCCTTAAAACAAATTTTTAATGATTTACAATGAGCATTTTCATCATACCAATATAATTATAATGCAATTGGCATTTTTCTTTTTGCTAAAAAATTAATCCAAGATGTTGAAATGATTGTAAAATTTCATTCCTTTTCATTCTTCCTTTCTTTTATCTCTAAATTTACCTAATTACCTAAAAAGTCAAATGTTCAAATGAAAATTATTTTATCAATACAAGCTTTGCCATTGAAATGACTTTCTTTGTGTGCACTATGGCTTTAGAAAGGCAACTGAGGGAAGATCAGCTTACAAATGTACACATACACTCTCATTTCTTACTGCTGAAACCAACACTTCTCATCTCTGATCAGTGGAGACTGTGACTTGGGTCTTGGCTGAGCAGTAAATGAGCTCAGAATGGAGCTCTCCTTCTTTATATCCAATGTGGTTTGGGTTTACCCCAAACCACACAGAGGAAGTATAAGTCACACCGTACCACTGAGTTTGTGTTTACAAGAAAACCTCCAGCCTGCTTTCTGTGTCGCCTACCATGCATCTCCAAAGATTTTACTATATCCCTTAGAACCCTTTTTCATAATTTTGATCTCACACAGTACACACCTCAAAAATCCCACAGCTTATAATGCAATAATGCACTTACTTCCAGCAAAGCAAGGGCAAGGAGGTGAATAGAGCTGATTGAAACTAGAAGTTCCTATCCAGTTAGCTTGCTTCCTCAATAGGAGGTGTGTTTTCCCCAGTACTTGCTTTCTTTTAATGAAGACTGTGTGTACTTGTGTATTGGGTCAGTATAGTCACTGATACAAAGGCAAACCTGCAAGTTCAAGTTAAGCTTTGCAAGGTGACATTGTAATGGAGAGTGACAGAGAGACTCTCCATGTCCAAACTTTAGACAGGCTCCTCTGAGCCCTCTTTTCAACTAGGCCTTGTCTTTAGCCTACCTACCCCAGTTTAGCAAGAATCTGGTTAAGTCAATTTATGTAATCAAATTCCTCATTCCCCACCCTTGACATCGGATCACCCTGACCCACTTTCCACAAGAATCCCCCTATGCTTGATGTCTCCTCTTAGCAATTTTCTATCCACTGATACCCCACCCCCATTCTTCTTATTGGCTGCAGATCCTCAGCTGCCTGGGCATTCAGAGCTGAGCCCAATCTCTCTCTTCTACTGCAGTAGTCTTGACACCAATGGCAATAGTCCTGAACAATGTCTTCCTTCTCATTTTAAAGTGTCAGAATAATTTTTCCTTAAGAACAGTCACGTGTTATCTGTGTGTTGTAAAACAAAGCATTTACAATCTTCCCCAAGTTTTATACTTCAGTTTCAGCCACAGGTATTAAAATATGACCTTCTACCTGGGGCCCAAAGGCTCCAAGTCCCTTATTGCCATTGCACTTAATCCTTTCTCCCCATCTCCTTCCTGCCCACTTTCCATAAAAGAAAAGCTGTACCTTACTTAAACCTGCTGTTAGCCTGAAACGAGTCCATAGGAGGTTGCAGAATGTATAGGGAAAGAAGCAACAGCTCTACTTTGGACAAAAACAAAAAAAAGGCAAGTGGGGTGTTCATTTATCAAGAGAGGGCCCTTCTGCACCAGGTGGAAGGCAGTATTGGTGAATGGGTGGGGCCCAGGGAAAAATCACCAGACACCAGGAAAGGGGTCATGGGTCTTGAGAAAGAGAAAGGGCTAACAATATCCTTGTTGACATATTAGAAGCAGAAGTAGAAAAAAGCTTGAGGGAGAGTACAAAGAAAAAAACAGTCAAGAAAAATAGATGGAAGAGTGAAAAGGGGAAGTGGGAGCTTTGAACTCAGAGTGATTTCTGGCAGAACTCTAGCCAATGTGTACACAAAACCACACTAATCTGATGATGCTTTCTTTCCTGAAGCCAAGGCATTGCTCTCCAAGCAACCTGGAGGCATCGATTTGCCTATTTACCGGCTTATTCAAGTATAAATCAGCCTGGGTTTGTTATTCTAGCTTATTTTATGGGCTGTCGTCTGTCACTCAGGCATTTCAGTATCACCAGCGGTGGGGTATCCGGTGATTTATTGCAGAGTATTATTGCACTGTCACTAAATGAAATGAAACCATTCACAAACTTTGTCTTTTCTCTGCCTTTTAAGTGCATGTAGTTACTAGAGGTCACATTTGACAGCTGATATGATCCACCAAACAAAGGCAGCTTTCCTCTGTTCACTCTACCCCTTAAACAGAAAGCTTCACCCATGCTAGCTTCCCAGAGCTCTATGAATGCTGCTGACATCTTTGCAGCCACTTCCTTGGCTTATAATGTCATTGAAAGTTGCCTTTGGCTTTCTTCATGCACTGAACATGTGATTTCTGATGAAAATGAGGGTGAGCACTGTGGATTCTGGTGAGGGCACATGTTGGGGGATGTGAGGTTATTAGCAGATCAATGTCCTTCGGTCAGTGCCTTCTTTCCACTGTTTCCTGAAAGGATCTAGTCATCAGAACGTTGCAGGACACGGCACTGCCATGAAGGGAAGCCTGCTGGGCTGGGTGTTCTCATTTGTGCCTGCAGATCCACTCTCCATCTGCCCCACTTTGTTCCCTGGGAGACTGTACGCTATGAATCCCGAATCATCCCCACCTCACTTGCCCTCTCGCTTCCATTAGGTTTGGCCAACGAGAGGCATTGGCAGCAGATCAGAGGGTGAGAGGAGTGAGCACTTCTGGAAGTGAAATTTCCTCCTACTCCTACCTTCCTCCTCTCTCCCTCCCAGGCTCAGTTATGCAGGGCTTGCAATCCTTGACATCAGGCCACTGCCTGGTGGGACCGAGAGCTCCAGCTCACACAAGTTTCTGGTAACCTCTCCCTGCCCTCCTTCAGGACATTGCAGGGAGCGGCGCGTCTTCCAGCTGGAGCTGCTCCCTATCACTGTCCCTTGGCAGTTGACTTAACCTTGCCCACACATGTTTTTAAGGATCTTCTTTATATGATCTTTTTGTGCGGGCCATCTGTTTCCTACTGGGATCTTGACCACTGTGGACACCTCTTCATTAACTGTCATGATTATATACTTATCTCACTTGTCCAAAGCACAGCTCCAATGTCAAATGTTTCTTTCACACTTAGGAGCCTTTTGGAGTGTATTAAAAGAAATGGCTATAGGTCCCACTTCCAGAATGGCCACATGAGGAATCCTGAGGACAAGGAAAACAACTATAACTGATGAAAACTATTTTTAAAAAACATTTAATGTCTCTAGAAAACATATAGAAAATGAAGAAACATTTACTCAAGAAAATCAACTGAATCTTGGTAAGAACAATGAGTCCCTAGCACTTGAGCCGTGACTGCTGGCTTTCTCCCTCCCCCAGCTCAGCTGGCGGAAAGCTCCACCCCAAATGGGTCCACCCGAAAGGTGAGGCCCCCTCTCCCTCCACTTCCCGGTTAAGGGCTTTAGTATCTCACTGAGAGGAAGAAGGCGCCAGCCAAAACTTCTGGCTGAAAGCTGCAGAGAGGTTGGGTTTCCCGTCCTCCACTCAGCCACCTCCCCCGACCCCGTGGCAGATCAATACTAGGGACCCAATTATCATCCCTTCCAGTTCACTCTTAGGATGGAGGCTCCACATCAAAAGAAGCAAACCAAGAAAATCAAAAGATACCACCCTCTACACACACCCCAAAGAATGGCTCAGAGATTTTGCTCAGGGAGAGATGATCCCTAAGAACCAGAAAGCTCCTAAGGTCCCCCCCAAAGAACTGACTTTATTGTAAACAGAGTGTGGGGAAGTTCAAGCCAAAGGGTGCTTTCAAAAACAATGGGCATATTAGTGGTAAATAATAAAAGGAGGCTGGCAGCTAAATCATAGGCCAGCTAGTTAACCAAAAAAAACCAGGGAAACAGCCAGGAAGAGCACTCCTGGCGTCAAAAAAACCTCAGACTGGCCTCAAAAGCTACTCTTTCTCGAACTTAAGTGGGTCAGACTGGGCAGCAGTTACACACCAGGCACTGTCAAAAACAAGAGAGAAATTGGCTGGCAATTGGTGCAGGCTAACAACTTAGCATGATATCAAATGAGACAGACAGCTTAATGGAGTGCTCAGGTAAAAAGAAAGTCAAGAGTAAAACGGTAGACATAAGTCCAATTATAAAAAATAATAACACCCAATGTGAATGAATTAAATGACAAAACCAAAAGATAGAGATACCAGAATAAAGACAAAAACAAGATTCAACTATATGATGTCTACAGCAGACACTTTAGATTCAAAGCCACAAATAGGTTAAAACAAAAAGATGGAAAAGATATACAATGAAAGGAACAAGCAAAACAGCTGAAGTGGCTACACTAAGAACAGACAAAGTCAACTTTAAAATACAAAAAAAAAGGTATTAGAGATAATGAAAGACATCTTATAATGATTAAAGTGTCAGTCCATCAAGAAGATATAACAATTTTAAACATACACACACTAAACAACAAAACCTCCAAAAATACATGAGGCAAAAATTGACAGAAATGAAGGAATAAATAAACAGTTCTACATTAGTAGTTGGAGACTTGCCTACTTCACTTTCAGTAATGAATAAAATAACTATTCCTCCTTGGAAGAACAATGGGGGAAAAAAAGAACAATGGGGGAAAAAACAAGCAGAATGAAGAAAATAATAGGAATTAGAACAGAAACTAATGAAATAAAGAATTTAAAAATGGAGAAAATAAAATCAAAAATGAATTCTTTGAAAAGAATTAAGAAAATTGGCAAACCTTTAACTGGACTGACCAAGTAAAAAGAGGGAAAACTTAACTTATCAAAATTAAGAACAAAATAGGGGACATTTCTATTAACCTTACAGAAATAAATAAGATTATAAGGGAATAATATAAACAACTACTGGACAACAAATTCAATGATTTAAATTAAAGGGACAAATACCTACAAAGAGTACCAAAACAAAACCCAAGAAGAAATAGAAATCTGGACAGACCTATAACAAGAAGAGAGATTGAATTTTTAGATTTAGGTGGCTTCACTGGTAAACTCTACCAACAAATTTAAGTAAGAATGAATAGTATTCTTTACAAACTTTTCCAAAGTGGTGGACGATACAGTAACACTTTCTAACTCATACTATGATGTAAATATTACCCTGATATAAAAACAAAGACATCACAGGAAAGAAAACTATAGACTATTATCTCTCCTGAATATGAATACAAAATTTTGAACAAAACACTAGCAATCAAATCCAGCAAATAGAAAACTATTATACACTGTAATAGACTGAAATTCATTTTAGAAATGCAAAGTTAGTTTAAGATTTAAAAATTAATTAGTGTAATACACCATATCAATAAAAACTAAACCATATGTGATTATATTAATAAATATAAAAAAGTATTTGAGCCCTGGCTGGTGTGGTTCAATGGATTCAGCACTAGCCTGGGAACTGAAAGGCTGCTGGTTCTATTCCTGATCAGGGCACATGCCTTGGGTTGCAGGCCAGGTCCAGGGTTGGGTGCATGAGAGAGGCAGCTGATCAATGTTTCTGTCGCACATCGATGTTTCTCTCCCTTTCTCCCTCCGTTCCCCTCTCTCCAAAAATAAATAAATAACTTTTTTTTTTAAAGTATTTGATGAGCCCTGGCTTGTGTGGCTCAGTGGATTGAGTGAAAGCCTATGAACCAAAGGGTCACTGGTTTGATTCCCAGTCAGGGCACATGCCTGGGTTGCAGGCCAGGTCCCCAGTAGGGGGCATGTGAGAGGCAACCACACATTGAGTTTCTCTCCCTTTCTTCCTTCCTCCCTTCCCCTCTCTCTAAAAATAGATAAATAAAATCTTTTAGAAAATAATAACCACAACATGTTTTTTAGAAAAAGTATTTGATGAAACCTAATATCCCTTGAAGATTAAAAAAGCACTAAAAAAAAAGCCCTGGTTGGCATAGCTCAGTGGATTGAGTGCGACCTGCAAACCAAAGTGTCGCAGGTTTGATTCCTAGTCAGGGTACATGCCTGGATTGCAGGCCATGACCTCCAGCAACCGTACATTGATGTTTCTCTCTCTCTCTATCTCCCTCTCTTCCCTCTCTAAAAATAAATAAATAAAATCTTTTTAAAAAGCTCTAAAAAAACTAAAAGAAAAGAAAATATTGTCAATCTAATAAACCGCATCTACATAATCTGCAAATAACACTATACTTAATGATGAAACACTGAATGTTTTTCTCTTAAGTTCAGGAACGAGATAAGACTGTCCACTATTGTCATCTCTGTTCAACACAGAAGTTCTAGTCAAGGCAATTAGAAAGAAAATGAAAGGCATTCAGGTTTAAAAGGAAAAAGGAAAGTTACCTATTTGCAAATGACAAGATACTATATGTATAAAACCCTAAGGACTTCACTAAAAAACTGGTAGAACTAATAAATGAGTTTGGCAAGGTTGCAGAGTAGAAGGTTATTATACAAAAGTCTATTGTATTTTATACACATATAAAGAACAATCTGAAAATAAAACTAAAACAATTCCATTTACAATAGCATCAAAAAGAATAAAATACACTTAACAAAGGAAATGCAAATCTTTAACAAAAGAAAATATATTAACCAAAGAAATCAAGCTTTCAAAACTATAAAACATTATTGAAAGAAATTAATACCAAAATAAATAGAAAGATATCCTACATTCATGGACTGGAAGACAATATTGATAAGACAGCCAATCTCCCCAAACTGATCTACAGATTCACCACAATCTCTACCAAAATGACAACTTTTTTTTGCAGAAATTGACAAACTGATTCAAAAATTCCAATAAAAATTTAAGGGGACTCGAATTAGCCCCCCCAAAATTGAAAAAGAACAAAGTAAGAGGATTTGTACTTCCTGATTACTACAAAGCTACAGTAAATCAAGAAAGTTTGGTACTGGCATAAGGATAGATATATAGATTGATGGAAATGAATTAGTGTTCAGAATTAAACCCTCGTATTTATGACCAATTGATTTTCAGCCAGGATTCCAAGACAATTCAATGAGGGAAAACACAATCTTTTCAACAAATGGTGCTGGACCAACTGGATAGCCACATGCAAAAGAATAAACTAGGATCACTACCTAACACCATATACAAAAATTAGCTTAAAATGAATTTAAAACCTAAATATAAGAGCTGAACCAATAAAACTCTTGAAGGAAACTTAGGTGTAAATATTTGTGATGTTGGAATAGTATTGGTTGCTTAGTTATGACGCTCAAAGCACAAGAAAAATGAAAACATACATTTAACCAAACAACTTATACATAAATGTTCATAGCAGCTTTATTCATAATGCTCACAAAGTGGAAACAATCCAAATATCCATCAGCTGAGGAGTGGATAAGTCCTATTGGGCCATAAAACAGAATGAAGACCTGATACATGCTATAACGTCAGTAGACCTTGAAAACACTATACTAAGTGAAAGAAGTCGGTCATGTTGTATGATCCACTTAGATGAAATGTCTACATAAATCTTCAGAGACAGAAAGCAGATATGTAGTTGCCTAGAGCTGGGGAGAGTTAGGAAGAATGGGGAGTGATGGCTAATAGATATGGTGTTTCTTTGGGGGAAAATAAAAATGCTGGAAAATTAATTGTGATGATGGTTGTACAACTGAATATACTAAAAAAACATTGAACTGTACACTTCAAATGAGTGAATTGTATAGTATATGAATTATTTCTCAATAAAGCTGGGTTGGTTTGCTTTTTAAGTGATTACAATAATTTTTTTCTGACTTAGGAAAGCAAACCAACCATTAATAGAGGAGAGCATCTCCCCATGCACCTCTACACTCTTCCCTCCACTCAGACCCACTCTCTGCTGCCTGCGATATCCAGGCAGAACAGTGCAGCGGCTGAGAGCCAGCTGCCTGGGTTGGAATCCTGGCTTACTCACTTACCAGATGTGGGATGTTGGGAAGATTCCTTAACCTCTTGGTGCCTTAATCCTCTTAGCTATAAAGTGAGGATAATAATAATTTTTAGCTCAAAAGGGTTTTAGTGGATTTAAAAATATAATACATATAAAGCATTTAGAATAGTACCTAACACATAATAAGTGCTGTGTCATTAATTTTCTTTATTATTATTAATTTGCTTTATAATCATTAATAAATTGCTTGTTAATTCATTTCCCCTCCCTAACACTACCCTGAATCCCCCCACCACGGGGATTGCTCACTCATCACATCCTATTCCTTTGTCCACAGTGACTGGTTCAAAGGAAGGCACATGGGTTAGTCAGGCCAGTCAGGGCCAGCGAGGCTCCATTCTCAGACCTTGGCTGAGCTGCTGGGTAGCAGATTCCCTCCTTTCAACTGGCAATAAAACAAAGAAACATTTAGCTGCGGAGGTCTGTCAGTTACTAGGGTACACTGGGGAGGACTCACTGGAAGGAGACACACAGGTTACTGAGTAAACACAAGTTCCTCCTGGACATTTTTTCCCATAATCACTACACACAGACCAGATTAAGTGCTCCTGCTTCTCAATCCCATAAAACCCTCTAGATCCCCGAACCCTAAGAGGATAAACATCCCACTTTGCCCACAGTAATCTCAGTTTAAACCTCTTGGCCCAACAGAATTATTAAGAACTCCCTCTTTCACTGCCCTGGCTGATGTAGCTCAGTGGATTGAGTGCTGGCCTGCAAACCAAAGGGTCACTAGTTAGATTCCCAGTCATGGCACATGCCTGGGTTGTGGGCCAGGTCCCTGGTAGGGGGTTTGTGAGAGGCAAACACACATTGATGTTTCTCTCCTTCTTTCTCTCTCCCTTGCCCTCTCTCTAAAAATAAATTAATAAAATTTATTTAAAAAGAAGAACTCCCCCTTTCACCCTCAAGGGGTTCCCAATTTGAATGATCAGTTATATCTTACCTATCTCAAAAGTTATGTGCCATACATTGTTACTTGTTTAATTTCCTGACTCCCTTGTGAGACACTAAGTGTTATAAAGGGCAGGGACTATGGCCACATTGGCCATTGTTTAATTCCTTAACACAGTGCCTGGCAGGAAACAGGTGTTTGGTAACTATGTGCAGAACAAAGGAATAAAGCAACTTTGAAAAATTATCACACCTAGTGCTAGTCCCAAGGTTTTCTTCTTTCATAAGTGTCACCTTGCCCTGACCAGTGTGGCTCGGTTGGTTGGAGCATGCACCAAATGCACCAAAAGGTACTGGGTTCCATTCCTCATCAGGGCACATGCCTAGGTTCCTGGTTCGATCCCCAGTCGGGGAGCCTATGAGAGGTGGCCTGTCAATGTTTCTCTCTCACATCAATGTTTCTCTTTCCCTCTCTCTCCCGCTTCCTCTCTTCCTAAAAGCAATAAAAAATAAAATAATACCTGAAGAAATAATGGCTACAAACTCCCCATATTTACTGAAAGACATAAATTTACAAAGTTAGGAAGCCCAGTCATCCCTAATAGAAAACCATGCACAAACACATCATAAACTGTTAAGAACAGCCCCCTTCGAAAAAGAAAAATAAATAAAAATATCACCCCTTAAAACTGTCCCTAGTATTTAGTGGGGTTTTTTTTTACAATGAATTAAAATATATTAGAAAAGCAAGCATATGGGTAGGATGAACCTATAACCTGCAGCGCCTTCAAAAGAGCAGTGCTTGCTCCCGTGGGAACCCGTGAAGGGAAATATTGCATTCTTTTGCATTCAAACAGACGCAGCACCTGAGATGTTCAGGACACCAAGCTGAGTAAAGATTTTTCTTCTAGTTGAAAGCTGAAACTCGAGGTAAAATTCCCAGATGCAGAGAAAGCCCTACCAGAACACCTCCCCATTAGAAAAGAAAGCAATGGAGTCTCACAGAGCTCTGGTAGTAAACTTAAGTTGTGAGAAAAGAGTACTAAAAAACATTTTTCTATGTTCCATACCAGATTGTTGGGCTTCATTTCACCTCTCTGCCATGCATCTCAGCTTAGATTCAGTCCATAAAGCTTTATCAGATCCTTAAGCCATTTAATTCTCCATTTTGCCAGGATTTTTTCATAGGCATGAAAAATCATTTGCAAAGAAGCTTTCTGTTTTCAAGAGTTGAAATTATAGTCCAAGTGGCAGGAAGGACAAGGACAAATTTGGGGGAAGACACTCCGCACAAATTCATGTATCTATTTGATATCACAGGATGAAAAGAGTAGGGAATATATACTCTTCAGAATATTTTTAGCATTCATTCAATCATATTAACAATGCCCCAGAGGCAAATATGGCCAATTTTACTATACATTCTCAAGTTAAACTTAATCCAAGCTATTCTCCTGCCCTTAGGGTCTGCAACCAATGTTCTGAATCCAAAGGCTGGTTCAAGGGAAAGTAGTGAAAGAGAAGGAAAATGCCTAATGAAGAGGTTACATATACTTAGTAAAGGTGGTCAAAACCACATGAATATTAATTGGGCCAATTTAAACCTTGACCCATCATTAAAACAAAAATATTTTTAAGCTTTAGGAGAACATTAAATAGCCTGCTCTTCCCAAGCTATTTTTCATCTCATTGCATTCTGCACTTCTTGCTGTTGGTCCTTGAAACTGCAAGATTATAAAAAGAGAAACTACACTTCTGATGCTTCTTGATTAAATATCCCAGAGCAAGAAAAACAGGTGACCGAATGCAAAGCTACACTTTACGAAGAGTCAATCTCGGCCCAAGTGCTTAGAACTGGCTTTGTCATTTCCTTCCACATGCTCCAGCGAGGACGGAAAAAGAATTTGGATCCATGAATCTTTAGCCAGATGCAGAGGTCTTTTCTCAGCTCTGTCATTTTTCCTTCTCACTTAATGTTTTCCCTTCCTTTCCTGTTCTTTAATTTCCCTGTGCATCTCCAAAAGAACCTTGTTCACAAAAATACTAACGAACTTTCTTTAGCAGTGATATATGTTGAACTACAAAGAAACAAACAAAAAAAATGGTAAGGGTGTGTGAAGAGAGCTGATGTCGAACTTCACATGAAAATCCTTGAAGAATCAGAATGATACCTTTCGAGTTCTAGCTCTCACTTCCAAGCTGGATTAGAAACACTAATTAGACTATATGTTTAAGACCTATAGACAACAGCATCTATGGAATTATCTTTCTGGTGTAATGAAAACCTAGATCAATTCTTTTCTATCTCATTACAGTAGACCCTTGAACAATGTAAAGCTTAGGGGTTCTGACCTACCTCCTGCACAGCTGACAATCCTTGTACAACTTTTGACTCCCCCAAAATGTAACTAATAGGTTATTGTTGACTGGAAACCTTGCTAATAACATGAAGTCACTTAACATGTATTTTGTATGCTATACATATTATATACTGTGTTCTTATAAAAAGTAAGCTAGAGAAAGGAAAATGTTATTAAGAAAATCATAAGAAGGAAGAAAAAATAAACTTACAGTACTGTATATATTTATTGAAAAAAATTGTAAGCGGACCGGAGCAGTTCAAACCTGTGTTGTTTGAAGATCAACAGTACTTTCATTCTCAGAAGGAGAGATGGTCACTGTTTTTTTAATACTTTGTTTTAAAGATCTGTTGATGTGCCTCACTGTAAAAAAAATCTCATTCGTAAAACCCTAAAGCAAGGAAACGTCTCCTTTAAAGCACAGTTTTACAAAAGGAAATACAAAAGGAAATACAATTATTTGCAATCCAGAAGGTCCAACCCCTTCACAACAACATCCATCATTGGTTTCTTTGAAGTGGGTGGAAAGGTTTTTCAATAATTAAAGTTAATTATATTTTAACATTAGCACACAAGTTCTTAGATTTTCACATATTCAAATGTATAATAAATGTGTTCTTTTTTAAGTGGATGGATAATGAATATCATTATTAGTTTCTTTCCTATTATACTGTCTACCACTGCAGTTATTAAATGATATTTCATAAAACCTTGTCCTGTTCAAAATATATATCTCAAGTGTCTTTCTGAGGTCATTTACTAATTAATATTTTTAATGAGTCCCCCATGCAACTAAATACTTATCAATCATCTACGACCTTGCAGGTCTGTTATCTGGCACAGCCAATGGCCCTTGCCACGTTCTACCTCCCTGTGCCCCAGCAACACAGGCCCTGCTGATTCATTTCACTAAAACTCACACTTCAGTCAAAACCCTTAGTAGTAACTTCAACAGAGTGCAAAGCCCTGCAATGAATACAGCAGCATCTGAAAGTTTCACATATAATAAGCCCAATATCTCAAATTGGTGGGAAAAATACAGACTTTTAAGTAGGCGGCATTGGCCTAACCAGATAACTCTATTTTCAAAGGAAAAATTGATCCATTTCTTCCATCATAAAATCAGATAAATTCCAAGTGTATCTGAAATGTAATCAAACTTATATTAATGAAAATCTTGGAATGTCCATAACAGAGGACTGACTGAGTAAGCCAAGACATGGCCACACACTGGAGTACAAGGCAGCTGTGAAAAGAAATTAGAATTACCTCTATAGTATTCTGGAGTGAAATTCAGGTAAATTATTAAGTATTCAATAGAGAAAAAGACAACTGTAAAAAGGTATGCATTATTATGAAGGAGGTGGAGAGTATAAATACCTATAAGTACCTGCTCATTAAAAAAAAAGCAATGAAAGGAGAAAGATAATTTTTTTAATGGTTACCTATCAAGGGAGAAGCAATTATTTAGAGAGGACAGGGGACAAAGCAAAACATCTCTTAATATACTTTGATTTGTAGATTTGATTTTGGCATGTTACAAATATTTTACACAATTATTAAAAAATGAAACATAAAACATAATCCTTAAAAATTAAGAACAAATTAATCAAATAAATGAACATGTATATCAGAGAGGGGGTAAAACCACACAGAGGAAGTATTCCAAATAACTTGGAAACACTGTAAACTGACAATATGTCTCTATTAGGACATGCCCTAAGGATAAATATAACTGCAAACAAGTCTTAAACTGCTTTCAATTACCCAGTTGTTGATGTTAGTGGCAGATTTGGTTATTCTGAGTCTGTCGTATGTGTGTTATGAGATTAAACAAATGAGTGATTATGTTGGTGTTATCAAAACTTAGAGTTTTTGCCATGAGAGAAAGGAAATACAAATGCAAGAACCATGAGTTAACACCCTGTTGTCCTAAATTTGAATCAGAAGTATCAGCATGAATTCACAATGCATTTTATTTTTTTAAATATACATATTTCCTAGCTCTGTCCTCTGAGAAGATCTAGTAACAAAGACCAACCCAAGAACAAAGAGCAGCCTAGGTTTCATGTTGCTGTTTACTTAAGTCATTTCTAACTCAGGGAATCATGTTCTCTTGGGGAAAAGGCTGGTTCCAAGTCTGAGAAAGAAAATGTAGAGGATGAGCCTGGACCACCTTGTCATACCATAATGCAAAGATTACTAAGACTGCTTGAAAGATTCAGAAGGCACTGGTGGACAGCTCTGAGCACCGATAAGGATACTGACAGCAATGAATTAAAACATATCAAATATGCTTATTTCATAACAATCATTAATGGGTCACCTTGGAAGGACAACGCTACCTGTGGATGAAAAAGGGGTTCTACAGAAAGTAACCTTATAGGGTGATCTGATCATAAATTCCTAACAGGCAGGTCTTGGTGGGTAGTCTAGCTCCAGGCATATAACTCCTTTAGTAAAGGTTTATCTTTGCCTTATATAGGTTCTGTTCCCTTTTTCTGTGCATCTAGGTTAACACACCTTTGAGATGCCTTTTCAGATGCCTCAAGCTAAACCACCCTCAAGAGAGCACATAACCTTAGCAGGCTCCTATAGCCCACTCCTGACTTGCTTTCTCCTGCCTCCATGTAATCGTCCTTGTGTTCCCTTCTTAATTTGTAATATATAAAAACTGCAAACTATTATTCTCACAAGCATTTGAGGGCTTGCTTCCCAGCAAGTGTCATCAGTTTTGGTTCAAACTCATAAAAATTCTCTACAAGTATGGATGTTTCTTCTGTCAACATAACCAACCAACTAATATTTTTGAAAACTGGTTAATCAAGGGAAAGAATTAAGCCTGTACCAGACCTTGCCTATTCAAGGTATACTAGGGTAACCATACAGCTGATAAAATTAATAAGTGAAAGGGAAAAAGTAGAATTTAAATATCATCATTTTGCAAACTTTAACAAATTAATAGGTCTTGGCAATGATTATCAGTGGCTGCCAATTTCACAAGAAGACAATTTGGTGTCTCCTCATAGAAGTTCACAGCACCACCTAAACTGTGTTCTAGTCAAAAATAAATAAATTAATGTACATCTGATTAAGCTTCAATATCTAACTACTAATTTATAAGAAATACAAGAATAGAGGAACATGTTAAATAGTCCTTTAGTAACACAATCAGCAAAATCCACACTGTGGAGAATCCTATGAGATGAATTACCCAGCTTCTTCAACAAATACATTATAAAAAAATAAATAAATAAAACAGAGATAAAGGGAGAATCTTTTTGTAGATTGAGACTAGAGATATATCAACCAACTACATTGTATGGCCTTATTTAGACCTAAATTTGAAAAAAATACATTTAAAAATTTGAAACAATTAGGGAAATATGAAAAAGACAAGATATGTTATTATATTAAAAGTTACTTTGAAAAATTATATTGAAAGAGTCTTTGATGTAATATGATGTTGTGGATAGGCTTGAGAAAGTAGTCCTTAACTTTAGATATTTTCAGATAAAATTATAGGAGAACTAGGATTTAACTCAAAAAAATGGGGCTGAATAAATAGTGGTTGGGGGTGTAAATGAAACTAATTGGGCCATTTGTTAACAACAATTGAAGCTGGATAATAAGTACACAGAGTCCCTATGCTTTTCTTCTACTTTGCATATATGTGAAATTTTCCATTAGAAAAAATTTCTATAAGAAGAATGTACAGAGGTTTAGAGTACCCAAAAGAGTTCCATACTCTAGTTAATACACGAACTTTTTTCCTTTCTGTAGTTTCAAATGTTTTAAGTATACATTCAATTTTTCAGCAGGACAAAAAAAAATAGTTTAAAGAAGATGGCCTAGGCTGATTATTAGGAGGGAAATGAGTTAACGAGCAGGTGACTCAGGGAGGTATGTTGAAAGAGAAGGATTGGTTGAAAGGGAGCTTTTGGATAGTGTTTGATTCTGAACAATGCGAACTAAATCTTCACAAGGAGCAAAGGATCCAAGACAGGCATTGTCTACATGTTTCCCTCTTTGCTCCCTTCAGCAGTCTGGAGCCAGAGTTTGGGCCTGAAGGCTAGGGCCAGAATGAAGTTTGTACCTGAGAACTGAGACATACAAGAAGCTCAAGAGCTGGTGTTAGCCGAAGTCTTCAGAGAGAGCCCAAATCAGGCCTGAAGACCAACTGCAGTCTTTATATCTGTAGGACAGAACCAGCACTCAGAGGGAAGCTGACACCAAGGATATTTAGTGGAGAATTGAAAAGACATCCCTGACCATTGCCTCAAAAGGAATTTAAATATCCCATTTGCGTTTACTGGCTACGGGTCCCATGATGCCGGGAAGAAAGGCAGGCCACGTGGATTGATCTAGTGTCCTTTACACATAATGCCTCGACCTGAGTCACGGGTCTGGTGGGCCACAAAGGCCAACACTCAAGATCAGAGTTGAAAGCAGGCACCCAGCTCTGATGCCACGCCAGTGCACTCATCCCTTCAACAAGAACTTACTGAGCACCTTCCGTGTGCCACACAGCACGGGAGGCGCAGTAGAGCCGACACTGCGATTGCATCAGTTAGAAGCATGTGTGAAAACAGACAAAGACAGGAAGGAAACACAGCGGTGAACTTACTCTGTTAGAGGGGTACAGTTATAAATTATTTTCTTTTTTTCCATTGCCTTTAATGTGATTAAAATAGTGTTCTTTGACGTGACAAAAGACATTGTTAACAATTGCTCTTGGCTGAAAATGACACAGCTGCTGATAAACGAATTAGCACTAAGGTTTACGTGATTGATAAATGATACTAGGGGCTGTTCCTCCCAGAATGTTGTTTCAATTGGAATAATAAATCTCTCCGAGTAGATTTCATGAAAATAGAAAAACCACTTTGGGGTAGGGCTTTTCCCAAAAATTCCTCGTAATCTCTAGGGAAACACTTACTCTCCAGACTTGAAGGAAGATAAAATATGTTTTTTCCCCCAATACATCAAGAGATGGTAAGCATATTTCAATCAATGGTGATAGTAAGTTATATGTCAAAAACAATATAAAAATGGACATTTCCCTTCAAAGGAAATGACTGTGATGTTTTGACTTGACTATTAATGTGACTCCTTTTGTGAAGAAGCACATGAGCTATGAAGTCACAGCTGGATCCAGCAGACATTAAAGCGACAATGGATGAATAATTCAAACAATTGTCCAAACCTATAATAACTCTTCTCTAGGAAATCCTCTCACTAAAATAATAAATAAAAATAATCCCACTAATTCTGAAGCTCCTCTCTGTAGTTCCTCTTTAAAGAATATAATTTATTATACAATAAAAATGAGCATATTTAAGAGTTTGAACCTATCTTCCAAGGTTTCTGAAGAGTCAGGCTCTTGTTGGATACGGACTTGTCTACAATAAGTAAATAATTCGGTAACTTTAAAACAGCCATTATGAAGGAGCATCTAAAGGATCTGCTCTCACACCAACATGCAAACTGAAGAGCAGCTCTGTCATCTTTTTGCCACATGTTATCTCTGAGACCTTGAACTCATCCACCAGGACACATGAGCAAAAGCACAGATAAAACCAAGCCCAATTTTGTAGAGAGATTCAAAAAGTGTTCAGGCCTGAAAAGTGTATTTCTGCCCACATGACTGGCTCATGAAACACATCCCATATCTGGCCAAACGATCAGAGAAATGCCAAAGAGCGGGAAAAATAGCTTCCCACCAACTGCCTAAAATGCCTCGAATTCTGACCATTGAAAACTACTTTGGCTTAAGCCGCTGCTTCTCAGCTTTTCATCCAAGAATCCCTGATGGGAGGAGGAAGTGAGAACAAATCCCAGGGCACCTAATGACCAAAGCAGTTTCCAAAAAGTAAAAATTTCCTGATTTCTCATGCTTTATTTTTAAGATGTGGGGAATTTTGGTTTTCACTGGAATATGTATCTCTATTTGCTTTCATCTGAAAATAATGTGGGTTTTCCCCCAACTAAATTTTCAAGTAAACTGGAAGTTCCAGGAAAAAATGTGTTGTATGCATTCTGTGAATTTTTCCCTAAACACAGGGCAGACTGGGAAGCCTTAAAGCCTTAAAGACCCAAGTCAGATAAACTGGGTCCTTTGCAAGGGGATGCATATTTGGGGTTGATTTGTATCAACTATGAACATAATTCATGAACACGATCATCCGCTTGGCATGAACTGATTTAGGAGAAGAGCTCGCCAGTCTTCCGACAAGACGTGGAGGTAATGAAACCCATAAACAGAGCAAGTTTACACAGCAAAGGTGGAGGAAAGCCAGGTAGGGGCGCTGGCCCACACTACCTATGGGGGTGATGGAGATGGGAGGGCAAAGGAGAAAACTGCAGCAGTAGGAGCTAGCAAGCCTGGAGTTTAAAGCAACGAACAAGAAGAGGAACATTTCTGCAAGAGGGGTGGGGGACTCAGAGATAAGTTTTTCCCATATCTTATGTTTATCAAGAGCACCCTGCCCATATCACCAGGAGTGAAAACATAAACATCTGCTTAAAGCATAATCAGCACAATGAATTGGGAAGTGGCGGGGGTAGGTTCCTTCTAACGGTCCTCTGGAGCCCGTGCGGAATGGGAATGGAACGGGAGATAAAAAGAAACAGACTCCTTCTCAGCCACAGTCCTGTGTTCTCTTCCCGGTTCCCACCAAACACTGGTGTACAGAGGAGGTCATTTCCTAGGCAGCAAGTGCTCAATCTGTCAGGTAATAAGAGCTAAATAAGGTACAGTTAAAGAAAACAAACCACACAAGTAGTAATTTTATAAATATAAAAATAGAACAAAGAAACACAAAGTAGGGTCACCTCTTGTCAAGCAATTATTTCCTAAACAAAGGAAAATCTGGGCTCGGGAAAAGTACCCCAGTCAATTATAGATCCACAAGCCCAAAAGATGAGGAAGGGACCATGTCTGGAATACAGGTTTTACAGCACATCTCTCAAATAGGAGTTACTCACATTCCAAAGCACCATAAGGACGACATAAACAAGAAGGCAATGCTTAAGAACCTAAGATTTCTCAGGATTTGTGTAATTACAGCATGATAACTCGCTTTGGAAGGCTCAGGCTGTTTACCCTTCAAGACACAGAAACAAAAATGTATGTGTCTGCTGCCCTCTCTCTTCTTTCTCCCCAAGCATTCTCCATATTTTAGAATAGGTTTTCTCCAGAAGGATAAAATACTCCCTGACATTTGGAATAGCAGCTTGCTTTGCATTCTCTCTCTTCAAAACTGAATCAAAATCTCCTTGAAAGCAAGAACCACTCTATTTCTCTAAAAAAGTAAAAATTTACTTTTTAAGAAAGTTTTTGTTTACTGATTTTTTTAGAAAGAGAGAGGAAGGAGAAGAAAGAGAGAGAGAAACAGAGATTTGTTGTTCCACTTATTTAAGCATTCATTGTTCGTTTGATCCCTGTATGTGTCCTGACTGGGAACCACACCTCAACCTTGGCGTATGGGACAACACTCTACCAGCTGAGCTAACTGGGCTAACTGGGCCAGGGCTCTAATTTATTATATTTCTTTTGTGTCCCCTCTGGACAAGAGAATGGACAAGAGAATCCAAAACTTTCCAGCTGGTTTTGCAACCATACACAACATGTCCAGGTGGCTCAGAAAGAATCACAAAATCCTTAAAACACAGTTCATTTAAAAAGTAATAAATATAATATAATTATATAAAAGTAATATACAAAGTAATAAATATAATGATATAAAAAGTAATAAATATAATTAGTTCCACATTGATATCAAAAATAATTGCCCACCACACAGCACTATTTTGTAGATATATGCAAAAAGTCACAAAAATTAAAAAAAAAAAAAACTGGTTGGTTAAACTGTCTTGCCCCAAACAAATGGTTTTTCCCATTCCAATAATGTTGGGAACCACCCCAGTGGCCTACACCTGCTTATCTGTGGCGGGACTGTCAGGTAGAATGTGTAACTTCCCTGGGGGTTCCCTTCATTCACCATCAGGGCACAGGCGACAGCCCCCAGCCCAGCACACTCTCACCACCTGCTCCGCTTAGAAAGACCACCCTGCACCTCGGCAGTGCCCTTTCTCACGGCTCCTTCCTTTCCTCTGGCTGTTGGCCACCTCCCACAGCTCTCAGAAGGGTTAATTCCCCTATGAGAAACCTTCTGGGACTGGCTGGCATATCTCAATGGATTGAGCACAGGCTGCAAACCAAAGTGTCACAGGTTCAATTCCCAGTCAGGCCACATACCTGGGTTGCAGACCACGGCCCCCAGCAACTGCACATTGATGTTTCTCTCTCTCTCCCTCTTTCTCCCTCCCTTCCCTCTCTAAAAATAAATAAATAAAATCTTTAAAAAAGAGAAAGAAACTTTCTGTCCTTATATATACATATTTACATAAACATACTTTCCCCTCTTTTCTTTCATTCTTGCCCAGCTGTCCCAGAAAAAGGAAGCTGACTCTGTCCAGGATTCTGTGATTTCAAGAGTCACGACCAACACTCCCCAACCCTCCTTCCCCAAAGGCTGGGAGCGCTAGCAGCCCATGGCTCTTAAGGCTGCTCCTTTTCAAGGACTGCTCTCAGCTGGAGCGCCCCCTTGCTCAAGGTTACTGTCCCTCCCTGGGGGTGGCCCCTATCCCAAAACTGGTCAGTGACTAGATATAAGTCTCAGCCTCTTGCCTCAAGATGGGACAACACTGGAGGTCTGCTCCAAGGCCTCAGCCGAGTCCTTGGTCATGGCTGCATCTCAGACCAAATGCCCTCTTCCCCAGTCCCGTGTCCTCATCCCCCGCAGGGGTTCACCCACAGTGCCCTCCCAGTAAACTTTACCTCAGACTCTGAACTTCAGGAAACCCAGCCTAAACACTCTCCTTCTGTTTTCTCTGCATTTCTTTTTGGTGATTAAAAATGGTGGGAACCAAAATGTCCCAGGTTCGATTCCCAGCCAGGGTACATGCCTGGGTTGCAGGCCATAACCCCCAGCAACCACACATTGATGTTTCTCTCTCTCTCTGTCTATCTCCCTCCCTTCCCCTCTAAAAATAAACAAATAAAATCTTTAAAAAAAAATGAACCTTATGGTGGCTGATTGGTGCTAGGAAAGCACAGGTGTCAAAGTTTAGTTTCAAAGTAAAAATATTCTTTAACTTCTAAAGCCTCTACCTATCCTGAGAATTTCCTCCCCACCACCACCGATAATTTCCTCACCTCTCCAAATTCCTCCTCATCCTTACCCAATTAAAAAGGCCATTGGCAAAGCCAATGTCCTTTTTCTATGTCCTAGAAATAAGGAACTGCCTTTCTTAATTTGGTTATTTTCAGTTAGAATTCAAGGATTTGCAGACACGATCTTCATTTCTAAACTACAATGTCTGATTCTCCTACTTCTCGTGGCACATGGATGTTATTCCATCAAGGTTTGAATTTAAATAGATTTCTATGGGCCAGCCTTTCGTTCCTTTTATTATTTTTGATAGAAAAAAATAGTTTCAAGTTCAAAACAACTGACTTTGACATCCACCATTGGAACCCAACCCTCTGTACGGGAAAGAAACCTGCCATCCTTTCAGGAGCATGAAACAACGCTCCAGCTTCCCCTCAGGAGGCGGCTGCCCAGTAGCCTTGCTATGTGATAGCAGAAAGGTCCCGGCCAGGCTGCAGCAGTTTGATTTCCCCGACTTCAGGTCACTGCTCGGACCACACCCACTGACCCTCTGAATAGGCTGGCCCCATCACGTGTGCCAAGGGCAGCGATTCTTCCCTGCTCTGGGGCATGTGAGGTCACACCACACGGCCATCCAAAGCTTCTCCCCGCCCTCTGTTCTTTGGAAGTAATGTAGGGCTGAACATTGTATTAGATCTTTTAATAACTTTTTTTATCAGATGTACTTTCTGAAGAGCCAGAATTATAAATGAACAAGTGCAGAGCTTACCATCCTCATGAGAATGGTAACTTCAATGAGAGACACCCCAGCCAAACTGAAGGGGGTGGCGAAATTGGCGTATACAAATACTCACAGAGAAGGTGACTTTTCAACTATTCAGTAATAAAGAAGCTGGGTTACTGGATAGTCAGAGCTGCTTTCTTTGTGTGTTCAAAAAGATTAACAGCAGAACCAAAGCATCCTGTAAGGTCAGGGGATAATATGAAGACCCGCTGAGCTGCTAGTAGACTCCAGGAGCACTGTTGGGAAAGTGGAAGCCACCCAGGCAAGAGAGGGACAACTGAGCCTGTGGCCGTCTCTGCCTGGTGGCACCTGGGAGGAGGAGCTCCATGTGAATGCATCCTCTCCAGCGCGGGAAGGAGGCAGACACCCCTCCTGGGGCCTGCCTGGGGATAAAGACAGGGCCTGGAAGAGTCGTTTCCTGGCACAGGGGATAAAGTCATATTTCAACCCAGAATGCCAGAGGGAAGGGTCCGAGTGGAGGCTGCTGAGAGCCAAATAGCCACAGGAGCACGAGTGGAGAAGCAACTGGCCCAGGGCAGGAGGAAGTGCTCCATCGCTTCCTCTGGCACTTCCCACTTACTGTATTTATTGCTCTATTCATAGGATAGTGTTTCTCGACCTTTATTTCATTAGCAGCCCTCTAAGGAAAACAATTAAGTTAAATAAATTAAATACTAGCAAATAAGATTTTTTTGAGTAAGGTTGCATTTTGAAGGGCCACAAACCATTTAATATCTAATATTTTTTGTGCCTCCCCCTGCAAAAAAAACAATTTTTATCCCCTTGGAGGTGATATAGCACATTGATAACACATGTCCTAGGTTGATGTGTCCAAGGGACAAAGGTACTAACAGATTTGCTAGAATAGTGAATAACTTTAAGTTGAATTTAGTAGAATTAACTGAATTTAACTGAATTCTTTTCAATATAAGATGAAGAAATGGCCATATCTCTGGACTATTTCACAAAAATCATCTTCTCTGTATTATTTTGACTTCTCCTTATGGTTTAAAACAAAAAATTCTATATCTATCTGAAACATATGGGGTTTCCACTATTTGTAAATACCACGATTATTTATTCTGACAGCCACTGAGTCATGCTTCTTTGTGCGTCCAAAGAAACCTGCTGAGCGTACTCGCTCTCGATAGACACCCACGAAATGAAGACTCTGGAGAAGCAAGCTCTAAGGTCTCGGCTTAAATATTCTGAGATTCTCTGTCTCACACCCCAACCGCACATTGACAGAGTAACGAATCATCCAGAAAAACCATCCAGAAAAATAGGTTGCTACAGGAACCTGTTGCAACACGAAATTAGGTTCCCATAAAGACATTTTTTCTTTTCTCTTTAGCTGAAGATGGTACTTAAGCTGAAGCTCTAGGCCATCTCAGGGAGTTACTCATTTTTCCTGGGTATCTCCCATGCCCACATGAGATATGATGTTAATAAACTTCCTGTTCATTTTTCTTCTGTTAAACTGTTATTGAGTACATTGGAGTCTTGGCAAAGAACTCAGGGGGACAGAAGGAAAATTATTTTTCTTCCCCTACACTCATGAGTTCTCACCCAGTTCTGTTTCATACTAGTTAGCATTAGACAATTACTTTCTTCAATCGGAGCTCATATTCATTTGTTCATTCACTCCATATGTATTGCTGAGGGCCTACTGTGTACACACAAGTCCTGTTTTGAGCAGTGGAGATACAAAGATAAAGGAGAAACAGTCTCTTCCAAGGCCAGGCAGCAGAAAAAACTGAAAAAAGGAAATGGCCCTTGTACTGAGTCTTTTTGAAACTGCAACTTTATTTCATCGTCTTTGTTTTCGTGCTCAAGATCACTTTGCCATCAAGTAGTATTTTATTTAACATAGCCTAATAAGAAAAAACAGACGTAGACTTATGAAATAAACGATGCATTTATGCCCAATGAAAACAAATGAGGTCAAGGTGTTACAGAGGGGATCTGGCTAGATCGTTGGGGAGTGGGAAAGGAAACCCTGAGGTGGCAGGAGAGGCTGCACTTCCTGGCGTGGGGGAGGGGCTGGGAAGCACCTGAGGCTGCAAGGAAGCCCAGCCAGAGCTCAACAGATTTCCATATTCCTGGGTGAAGAGTAAACAAACCTGCACCGGATGGCGGACACTGTGCGCAGCTAGAAACCCTCCTCCCCCCTGCCAGATCATGGTGGCAGGAGGAACCACAGAGACATTGCACAGGCTGACTACAGTCTGTTGAGCGTGATGGACCCCAGCCCAGATTGGCTAGGAATTTGGACGCTTCTGCTGTGCATTGGATTTGGGGCCTGGATTTTTAAACAGAGAGTGTGCAAAGACTCGGCCCCTTTTTCCTTCCCCTCAGTCACCTTGTCAGGGCCTGGGAACCAGAGCATTTGCAGGCCACCAGGCCCTGGAGACCATGTTGTCTGGCAATGCACCCAGCCCCGTCCTGGCCCAAGAAGCTACAGCAGCCAGGACAACTGGCGCTGTACTGCGAGGCCCTGCCCTGCCAAGAGCACGGACACACCAACAAGCCAGGGGCTGGAGGGACAGCATGTAGGAACAGAGGAAAGGGCAGTGTTGTGGGCAACAAGTAGGACTGCGGTGAGCACACACAGACTCCAAAGACGCCTGAAAGGGACTGCTACCGGGAACCAGCTGAGCCACCTGGATGGTCTTGCAGCAGCCCTTTGCGTTTTCCAAGGGACAGTATTTTGAAACAGGAGAAAGAACTCTGGGTGCAGCCTGATGGGTCTGGTCTGGCCTGGCAGAGGGCGGCAGCGTTATTTTTCTTTGGGGGTTTTAAAAGGAATTGGCTCTGAGGCAGAAGCCCATCATTCTTCCAAAATGTGTAGCTTTTAAATAAAAGACTCCTTTCTTTTTCCACCACACCTCTGCCTCCAGGGTGTGCCTCCTGAGTGGCAGGCAACAGAACCCCACTTGCTGTGTCGGGAACAAAGGTACAATGCTTCTCCATACATAGTTCCAATGGAGAAATGAGGAAGAATCCCGAGCACCCCGCCGCACACATGGAGCCACACAGGCATGCCGAATTCCAAAACCTGTACCGTGGCAATCGGGAACATAATCATGCTGGGAGCAGCAATTTAATTTCCACAATACTTCATTCTGTCACATCAAATTAATGCTGCTAATTTGAGTTTTATTGGTGCTAGAGTTTTATTCTCATTTAGTCTGTAAATTTGTTTTTGTCTTTATAATTAGAAGAGAAATAAGCACCAAGAATTTATACTTAGTTTTATATTTGCACATACATAAGTAACATCGTCATTAAATGAATTTAAATTAACAATGACACCAAGGAACACTGTTCCTCGGATTCATATTAGCTTCAGAAACTAATTTATTAATGAAGTTATCATTCTGGCTCCTACTGATACAGCTACCCCTCTTTTCAATTGTGTAGTAGTTCCCAGAGTTGAAAGAAAGTCTTTTTTTTATTATCCAGAAGCTTGAGGGGACACTTCTGGCCTTCTCTGCACATAGACGGTAATTTCCTTCAAATTTATCAGTGAAACAAAATAGTCAGTTGAGAGCTGGCAAACATCTGAAAACAAAGTGGAAAGAAAAACCTAATTCTGTCCACTGCCTTGGGGAATGGGGGGAAGGCTGTGTTTTCTGATAGCACAGGGACACGGGGAAGATACGGAAGGACAGCTGCGGTCCCCACAGCTCTGGGGAGGAGCCCTTTCTGCCATTATAGATCTGGAAGGTGATACTGAGATCTTTGCCTGGCCAGCTCTCTGTCTCCCTGTCTCGAAAACACGAGTGAGGAAAGCAGTGTTTTGTTCTGCATGGTTCTCAAACGCCTACTCTCAGACCAGCACTGGGCCACGGCAGCTGTCATCAGTATTTGACAAGGTGAGAAGGACAAGGCCCACTGGTGTTTATATTAATTAATCATGCTGGTGTAAGCTTTTACCCACGGTCTTTTCCCAGAAAGAAATTCTTTGATTGGTGGTCATCAGATTGGGGGTAGAGGGAAAAGGATGGGTGAAAAGGCCAAAGACATTAAGTGTAAATTTCCAGTTATTAAAACCGTCACAGGGATCTAAAGGGAAGCACAGGGAATGTAGTCGATATTACTGTAACAACCGTGTACGGTGCCAGGTGGGCCCTGGGCTTTAGGGCGGTTACTTTGTAAGGTATAGACAGGTCTACTCACGATGTTGAACGTCTGAAACTTACATAATATTGTATGTCAACTATAATTAAAAAATGAACTTTTAAAAAGTGAACTAAAACAAACAAATAAAGAACTGTCCTTTTTCTGAACTGTGATCTTGTTGCTTTTTTATAGCTGCAATGCTCAAAGTATGCTTTCCTTCAGATCAAGAATCAAACATATTCAAGACTTCCGACCTTTCAGAAATGCAAGGTAAAATGATATCATTACATGCTAACATTTTGAAGTATAATAAATATATTTAAATGCCCTGCTTTCATACACTTGCATTGAGTAGACGATCATCGTTTCACTTTTATTTTCTATTTCTGTGCCTATAAACATCACAGCTTTATTTTAGTCCCAAGGATATTTTGGTTTTGCTTTTTAGAGCTTTACTGATTCATGAAATCTAAAAATTCAAGAACCATTGAGTAAGGCCGAGAGCTTGTGACTTCAATGTAGACAGAATGGGATTTTAACTTGAGATCCGCCACTGGCTACAACACCTTGAAAAAATTACTCTTCCAAAGCTACAGGGCCTTCATATACAAAATAGAGATGATAGCATCTTTCTTCATAGAGCCACTTGTGAAGATTAATGGGAAAAAAACATAGGCATCTAAGAGCTTAATAAAAGTTATCATCAGTAAGGCGTTGGTTTTCATACATTCAGTATGAATTCAGTGGTCAAGATGTTTCATTGGGTAGACTCAACATCCTTTAAAATCAGAGACAAAGCACAGGACCATAATTTCCGGCCTGACTGGTTACTTTGTTTTTTCTGCACTAGACCAGACTCTATGTACACAAGCACTCCAAAAAAACCCCCCAAAAAAACAAAAGAAAAAGAAATTAAACACCTAATGGCTTTTTTGCCTACAAGATATCAAACAACTAGTGAAGCTGATATTTTTGAACTTAATATGACATCACTTCAAACAATAGCTCCCAACATCCTTTGATGAGAATTCATCTAACCAGGCATGTACATACTGGGACAAAACAATACACCATGTTTTCTAAAATAAATTTTCAACATTAAACAAATATTTAGAGAACCAAAGAAAACAGGAATTAGGAGTTTTGCCCAAAACAATAAGGAATGCTTACTTAAAATCGAATATATTTATGTGCTCAAAATTTAATGCATGAAGTTTATTCATTTATATGAATCATCTGAATATCCTATGAGGATATTTTTAGTGGGCAGGTAATCTTCACTTGTCTTATTTACCTAAGGGGGTTTTTTTTATGATGAATAGGTCTAAACATAAGCTAACTTCTTTAAAAATATATAGAAGTTGATAGATATAAGTTGAGGAGACTACATGTTCTTCCTTGTTTGAATAATGTTCAATGACTGTTTTTAGACATTGAGGAAATAGCTCGACTTTATTCTAAACAGACTCCAACTGAGAAAATAACACAAGACACTGTTTTGTTTACCTGGGGATTTGAGAACTCTGCAAGTTCATGTGGGTTTCATGAGTAAAAGAATCAACACTCTTTCTTTTCACAGACATGTCAAATTAGCTGCTCCCTTAATCAAAATATGGCCAAGTACAAACTGGGGTCTTGATGGGGCACAGTTCTGACATGTTCCTCATGAATATAAGTTTTTAATTCAGCAAGTTACTCATGGAGGCTTAGCAAATAAGCCCTTTGCATGTTCCCTGACTCTTTCTTCTGTGCTGTGTTTTCCTTTCCCCTTGCAATTGGTTTAGCAACTGATAAATGAGCCCTTGCTAGAACACCGTTATGACCATTGAATAATGTCCAGGAAACCGTATTAGATAAAAACCATGGGCTCTGCCCAGGGGAGGCCAGAACAGTCACCCCACACCCCCAGATAACTTCAAAGCAAGGGCAGTAGAGAGAACTGTCTGCACTGCACTGCACTGCATAGCCTGCTCACCTTAGTTCTGTTACCTCCACCCAAACCCACAATGGCATGGCTTCGTTCCCCTAATTCAGCTACAGGGAACTGTTTTGATGCCCAGCATTCCCTAGACATACATCCTCCAAACTTATACTAATCTGGGAAAATGGATCTATACCTTAAGCCCATCAACTTTTTTTCTTGGAATGGAATTAGCCAATTTCATATGTAATTTCTTTTTTTAAGTATATTTTATTGATTATTCTATTCAAGTTGTCCCAATTTTTCCCCCTTAGGCCCCTTCCAACCAATACGCTCCTTCCCTCTGGCAGTCCCCACCCCCACCACCACTTACTTCACGTCCATGGGTCGTGCATACAAAGTTCTTCGGCTTATCCATTTCCTATGCTATTCTTAACATCCCCCTGTCTATTTCGTACCTACCGATTATGCTTCTTAATCCCTGCACCTTTTCCCCCATTTACCCCTTCTCCCTCCTGGCTGACAACCCTCCAAATGTTCTCCATGTCTATGACTGAATACATTTGATGTATAACATTGTTTAAGGTATACAGCTTGTTACTTTCATACATTTATATATTGTAATATGAACATCAATGCAATGATCTTTGTCATGTTACATAATTATAGTATAATATTATTGTCCATATTCATTATACTGTGCATTAGACCTCTATGGCTTATTTACTTGTTACAAGTTTATACTCTTTAACAGTATCGCTGTTATCCTCCCTCCCCATCACCCCCTGGTAACCACCATTTTACCCTCTGTTTTTTATAGGTTGGACTTTTTTCCCGTTCCATGTGTAAGGGACATCACACAGTACTTGTCTTTATCTGACTCCTCTCCCTGGCATTTGGGTTGTTTTCACATTTTGGCTATTGTGAATAAGGCTGCCAGGGCATGTGTCTTGTCAAAATCTCACTTTCATTCCTCTGAGCACATACCCAGAAGTGAAATTGCTGGATCATATGGTAGATTTATTTTAAATTTTTGAGGAACCTCTACATTGTTTTCTATGGCGGACAGACCAATTTAGATTCCCATCAGCGATGTATGCGTTCCTTTTTCACCACATCCTGCCTCTTGTCTCTTACCTTCTTGATAAGATGCCCATTGCAGTTTTGATTTGAGTCTATTCCCTAATGATTAGTGATGGTGAGGATCTTTTCATGTGTTTGGACAACAAAAGAAACAATTAACAAAATAAAAACACAATCTTCAGAATGGAAGAAAATTTTCTTTTACAGACCATATATCAGATAAAGGGTTAATAATAACTCAGTCAATTCAGTAACAAAAATACATGAATTAAAAATGAGCAGAAGAACTAAATAGACATTTCTACAAAGAGAACTTCGGGTATAATTTCTAAATTGAAAAGTTGAGATTGTTGTGCCTTTTTACTTTTTTAAACAACTTTAGGGACCTCATTTAGTTCTTTGAAATCTGACCAAGATCTGGGAGAGAAATCGTTTCACTCGGTGTTCCCCATTTGCCAGAGGCTGGGTTTCCCCATGTGCACGTCCTCATTCACATAAGCACAGACATGCACTTGTCCTTGGCATCCTGAGGAATGACCCCTATGTAGATGCAGAAGATTCCATTCTTAGAAACAACACTTTTCTCACAGCCCAAATGGACGTAAAAATTGAACTTTTCAGTAGGAAGTGTGAAGAAGTGAAATAATAAAAATCCAGAGTAATCCCTTTCTTTATCCCCTTGAAAATGAAAGGCAGTAATCATATATTTTTATCTGGGAAAATTCTGTGGATCCATCCTTTTACATGTAGAGGGTAATAAATCACAAAATTATTTCAAGCATTCACTTATTAAGTTGCTTTCCTTTTATTCATCATTTTACTTCTTCATTTGCTAGCACTACCAATTAAAATGCTACCTACTCAGTTTAGAAATCTATAGACATCAAAGTGTTTCCATTTTGGAAAAAACAGGCAATATATTACAGAAACCCAACCTCATTAGTGTCAATTAGCCAAAAGTAGATTCTGTTGACATTATTCAAATCCCATCATCCCCTAAGAAAAAACTTAAATCCTGGCTTCTCCATGGAAATTATTCCTAACTTCCCAGTCTGAAAAGATCTCTTAATGCTTCTGAACTTACAAGCAACTTAATATTGTAATCAGTCACAAAGAGTCTAGGAACAGGACTATATTGTTGTTTTGATTTTTTTATACCTTGAATGTCACTTTACTTCTAATGTATTTACGTTGCCCCTCACCTAGCTCATAAACAGGCTGCTCTGACTCAGAGACCATGAGTTCCAAGGCTTTCTACTCCAACCTATGCAATCTTTTCATTCAGAAAATCATTCTTATTATTGTGTGCCAGTCAGTGTTCTGGGCAAAAATACACTGGATGTATTCTTATACCTTATACCTAAATAAATTTCAGATGGTTCAAAGATTTAACTACAAAACATAAAAATAATAAAAATTCTAAAGGAATAAGAGAATTAAAAAAAATTATTTTAGAGCCATTATTATGTAAGACAAAACAAACGTTACAAAAACGCACTGATAAATATATTCAGAGACAATATTGAAATCAAAATATTTGTTGGTAAAATCAACACGGGCAAAATTAAAGGAACAAAAACTAGGAAAAAATATTTTCCATTCATATCACAAAGGGTTAATTTCTCTGGTATAAAAGAGCTCCCACTCACCGATAAGCAAAAAAAAAAACCAAAACTGCAAAATAGAAAACTTGACAAAGGGCAGTTCACTGAAAAATAAACACAAGTGTTTTCTACAAAATGTGAAAATATGCTCTCCCCTTTTCCTCTTCCAACTAGCTACAAGATGATGTGTTTTACCTGCCACACTGGTAAAGAAGGTAATTGGACAACACTTATGTTTGTGGGTGTGTGGAAACAGGGCCACAAATACACTGATGGTCAGAATGTAAACTTTCCAACTAAACGTCAATGTCTAGAAAAATTAAAAATGCATTTACTCTTTGATCAGAATTTTACTCCTGGGCAAACATCCTATAGATATAACCTTACATGATTGAAGTGCCCTATACAAGTTACTTATTGCAAAATTGTTTGAGTTAATTAAGTACTTGAGCAACATTAAGTGTCCCTCAGTAAGGGGCTGGTTTGATATGCCATGATCCATGCATGCAGTGGAATACTATGCAACCATTAAAAAGAATGACAAGATCTTTATGTACAGATCTGGAACAATCTTCCAAATGTACTTGTAAGTGTATGAAGTAAAGTGCAGAACAATGCATCCTTTGATACTATCTGTGAAAAAGAGAAGGAAAAATAATATAGAATTGCCTGTACATGTGTAGACTATGTCTAGAAGGATTCTAAAGAAATAGCTACCTCTGAATGGGAAAGCAGGGTGGGTTTTTTCCTACATATCATTTTCCTTTCACTTTTAGAGTTTCTCTCTAACTGCAAGACTTCCGTATTAAAAATTATATTTAGAGATTATACTATAAAAACTATATATATACACATGTGTGTATATATAATATAAAGTACGTGTGTAATATATACATACTATGTATATTTGCACATGTATGTCTACGCACACATAAAGATCATTCACTGTATGGGGAGAATGAATTGGAGGAAGATGAGAACCTGGGAGAAGAAGTCAGAAGTTACAGTCATCCAAGTAAGACACAATAGTGGCCTGAGCAAGAATCGTGGCTGCAGAGATATAAAAGGAAGAACAAATTCTATATGGGGACCTAAAGCAAATTTGCCCCCAGAGCTGTCTTTCTGTTTGAACAGGTTGTTCAGTGTTACCCAGGTAGAGAGGTAGGAAGGGACCCATTAGCCACTAGCCCCCTACTTTTAAGGCAAGCTCTGATGCTGGCACTTGCATGTCAACCTGTGGGGGGTTGGGAGAGAGGGGAAAAGAGAGAGAAAGATCTGCATTGATGAGTCACTTACACTATTGTTTGGAAATGAGGTTTGCATTTTTTCTGAAGGGTTAAGACCAACTGTGACTGTCATCTGTTAATTACACTTTCCTTTGGTCAATTTTCTATATTGAATCCAGGGGGCTCCAACTTTGGTGATAGGAACCAAAAAAAAAGAGGAAAAAAAACAAATGGATCATTTGGACAATCCATTGTTTTGATGTTTATTCTTTCTATGGCATTCTGATGACAGAATAATACACCTACTGGCGTGAATAATACACCTACTGCATTCTGCTTTGAAAAAAATTTAACTCAGTTTTTCCTAAGGAAAAGGAAGAATGATCCTTTGCTCTCATTTGCTCTGGTCTCATAAGTCTGGGACATGGCTGGGTGAGGCCTCACATGTCCAGGGGACAAGGCCAGAGTTGGAGGGCAGGCCTGCCAGGGTTGGGACACAGGAGAAGAGCTGCCAGGGACCTGACCAGAAGCCAGGCTCAGGGAAGCCTATTAGCAGTTTTGGTGTCAACTGCTTCACGTAGTTCAGGAGCTTGGGTGGCTGGTCCAGCTGCGTGAGAACTAGAAAAAGCAATGAAAGCCTCAGTTCCCAGAGGAGCTGAAATATATGGGTAGATTATCAAGCAAAGGCTGAAGCAAGAAAACCAGGGTTTCAGAGTGGTTGGGAAGAGAAGAGTAACAAGGGAAGTTTATTACTAAACCCCAGGCTACCTGGATGAAGTTTTTAAAATCCTGGACTGCAATACTTTGATTACTATATTGAAATAATACCAACCTGATTGGTATTAACTACTTCCTGCAGCCTCTCCTCCACCATGAACCCATCTCCTCTTCTCCTTTTCCAACCAGCTGTAAACATGTACACCCCTCCCTCACAGCCCCTGGTCCAACAGCCAGCCAGCCCCTTCCACACTGCTCCAACCAAATCTATGCACAGCCCCTACTGATAGCACTGGCCTCCCAGTGGGCAAATGCTGGACACCCATCTGAATCCCCTCGCCCAGACTGTGGCTGCCCAGCAGCTTTGGCCTGGAGTTGTCCCTGGGAGTCTGTGTGTTGGAACAACAGCCTTCACCGTAACCTACTGCCATCTACCAATTGTTAAGTATATTTAATATTGCCCCTACTTAAATCTCTTCTATTTAGGCCAGGATTAATACTACACACACACACACAGCTAAACCTACAGTTATAAGTGATGGGCCAAATGAGGGCAGTAATACCAGCTATGGGGACAGAAATTAAATAGTTGAAATCCAAGCAAAGTCTGATTAAAAAAAAAAAAGCTTAGCATTGTGGTTCTCAAACATAGCTATGCAGGATAATTTCAAGAGGAGGGTGCTGTAAAAAGAGATTCCCAGGCCTACCCCAGACAAAATCAGAACTTCTGAAGGTGGGGCCCAACATCTACAGCTTTAATAAGTTCCTTATGGAATCTTCACATTCAGCACACTTTGGAACTCTGAGCTAACCTATTTCTAAAGTAATATCAACCCAGTGTGGATTTCTTGAGAACTGCTGCCCACTGATACCACCTTCGACAGATTTTTTGCTGGTTGCTACAGCCGTCAAGAGTTGAAGGGAAACTGGGAAGGACCAGGATAAAAATAACAATGAAGACAAAAGTTGAAAAAAAAAGACAAATAAATGAATACTCTATTGAGAAAAGTATAAAGTAATCTATCCACCAGGTCATTTTAATTACTGTCTTTAAATTACTTTTTTTTTACTACACAGTATTATAGGTTTAGGTTTGCTTTTTATTTTTACAAGGCCAAGAAAATATGAAACATTATCTCTAAAATGTACTTTCCTTGAGTCTATGTGGCTATTTATTATTCAAGATAACATCATACAGAACAAATGAAAAAGAAATGATTGTAAAAAAATTATCTGCGAAAATCCTACTGGGAAAAAAAATTCACTGTGAAGAGAAATTGTAAAGGGCTTAGAGTTCATGAAGAATCCACTAAAATAATGTTCAGTGCAAAATTTATCATGAGGCTATAAAAGTTTATGACCATGTGTAATACTCAAAATAAATGAGAAAAAATCAATGTAAGTATACCTGCTTTGCTTCCTCTTATAAGGGAATCTGTATTTTGTTCTCATCATTCCCAGCTCTCTTTGCATGGTCCATGGCCATGTGATTTCTCAAGTGACACCCCCACCCCTGCCTCCATTCTCCTTCCTATCCTGTCTGTCTACACACACTGCTGTCTGGATTCCCTCCCTGAGGTCAAGCAGTAGCCTGAGGCAGGGTCAGTTCCAAGGTCTGGGTTCTACAGTACTAGAACTTGGGTATAGTTAGAATACATTTATTCAACAAAGGAAATAGACATTCAAATTCAGGAAAATCCCAGACCAAATCTAAATGATTACAAGAGCTACAAACTTGTGGTCAGCCTCCTGTCTGTGGGGACAAGAGAAAATTTGAAAAGAAAAGGAAGATCCTGGAAGAGCAGCTCTGCGATGGGTAGGATGGGACACCTACAAGATCAATCTTCCTAAATAATAGCACTGACCATGTCACTTTCCTGCTGGAAAACTTCAGTGCCTCACTTTCCATAAGGGCCCTTTTCTGGTGCTGACTTTCCTTTCCTGTCTTGTCTTATCCCCCATGTTCATTCATTCAAGCTCTGGGCAAAGTGTGTTAAGTTCCTACTGTATGTCAGATTCTTCCAAGTGCTCAAATAAGAGACAGTAACAAGTGATGACTGTGTCCATCTACTCAAAATTCAGGAAAACTTGGATGTCCATTATGAAAGGCTTTCTTACACTCTGCCAAGGAATAAATGCTAATTAGCCACAAAATTAGGCAGCATAGAGCTTTACTTGGGGTTTGCATGCCTGGCCGAGATTTCCCAGTCTGCATGGTGGGGGGCCCCACAAAGCCTTGCTGAGCAGGGAAAATGTTGGGGTTTTATTTTGGGTTGGCTGTCTGTGGGAGCTGGGGGTTGGTCCCTTGTGAACAAAGCGGCAACATATTACTGGTGGTTTCCCTCGCACCCTGGTTTGATGTCAGCCATTTCTTCCGGGTTGTAGTTCAGCCGCCATGATTGATTGTAGTCCAGCCACCGTTTTGTCCTACCCCGCCCATCCTGACACATTAGTCATCTTGAAATTACATATTCAAAATGGATGTGATCGTCCTTCTCCAACCTGTTTTTCCCAGTCTTCTCTACTTCAGTCAATGGCAGTAGTCTTTTTTTCATTTCTTCAGGTCAAAAACCTTGAAGCCATCCTTGGCTTCTCTTTTCCTCAAATCCCCATCAGCAAATCTAGTTGGTTCCACCTTCAGAATACATACAGGATCCAATCAGCTCCCACCAACTTCACTCCCACAACTATGACCCAAGCAACCATCCTCTCTTGCCCAGATGAGTGCTCTAGCCTCCAAATTATCTCCCTGCTTCCTTGCCTGGCTCCTCTACAGAAAATTCTTGGTAGAGCAGGCAAAGCAATCCTTTATATTTTATTATAAGCCAGGTCATAGCCATAGCCCACCTTCTCAAAATCTTCCATTGGCTTTCCATCTCATCCAAAATGAAGGCCAAAGGCATTGGAGTGGACTCTAGGACCACTTCCTTATTTCCTTAAAAGAATAACTTCTCAACCAATCAATCCACATTTAATATGTGCCCAATATTGGACTATGTGTTATGGAGTAAGAGATGAAATCAACCCATGTAAAACAATGGACAGTATAGTAGAAATTAGATGGGGTTTTTTTTTCTGACCAGAACCCTTTTTCCCTTCTTACTTTCCTTTGGGGACACAGCCTTTCATCTACTCTCAATTGAATTATTCTGGGTAGAATTGAACCTACTTTCAGTCTAGGAGTAGATAGTAACCCAAATCTGACCAATCGTAGCATTCAGACTATGCCATAGTAATTGGTTTAGGAATGGGCACGTGGTCCGTGCTAAGCTAATAGGAGTCAAATCCAACATAGTGTAGTATTAATTTAATAGGCCCTGGAGAAGACTGCCTGGGTTCAAATTCCAACTTCACCGATTACCAGGAATGAGTATAAGAACTTGTCCGGCCCTGGCTGGATAGCTCAGCTGGTTGGAGCACTGTCCCAATACACCAAGGCTGAGGGTTTGATCTCCAGTCAGGGCACATACAAGAAGCAACCAATGAATGCATTAAAAAGTGGTATAATAAATTGATGTTTCTGTCTCTCTCTTCTTTCCCCTCTCTCTCAAAAAAAAATCAATAAACAAAAAAAACCTTTTTTTAAGAACTTGTCAAATTATTGCTTCTCTGCCAAGTCTGGTTCCTCGTATAGAAAATGAAGACAATAGTTTCTAGCCATAGAATTGTGAAGCAGCTTAAATAAGATGACAAGAGTACAGCACTCAAAATCATGCCTGATACATATAAAGCATTCAAAAAATGCTAATCATTTCTATTTTGGGAACTCTTTGGAAAGAGGCTGTCTCTGCTGGGCTGTCTTGCTAACACGTGGCAAGAGTCTGCCTGAGTTAAGGAAAACCAGAGAGCAGGGCTGAGAGGCTGGGAGAGATGAAATGGGGACAAGGCAGTTGAGCCCATGCGTCTAGATGTCAGCTGATGCTGGGACTTCTTTGTTCTGTGAGTCAATAAATTCCCTCTTTTTAAGGTGGGTTAAGTTGGGTTTCTAACTTTTACTGAAAGAGTTCTAGCCCTGGCTGGCGTAGCTCAGTGGATTGAGCACAGGCTTCGAAACAAAGTGTCGCAGGTTCGATTCCCAGCCAGGGTACATGCCTAGGTTGCAGGCCATGACCCCCAGCAACTGCACATTGTTGTTTCTCTCTCTCTCTCTTTCTCCCTCCCTTCCCGCTCTAGAAATAAATAAATAAAATATTTAAAGAAAAAGAGTCTGCCTAACACAGACAGTAGTTTCAGGAGTAATTCAGCACTAAAAGGGTACCACAGACCTGGACACTGCAGCGTAAGTCAAGTTCAATGTGGGCTATGGAAAGAAGGTCACCCACCTCAAATTCTGCCCGTTCCAGCAGCGCTGTCAGGAAATGCCTGGGAGTAACTTGGGATATCATTGCCCCTTAGCATTAAATTGTTAACTAGGGAAAATTTACCTATGTCTTTTCAGAACTTTTCAGCAAAAATTTCTCCCCTCCCATAACCAGGATCCAGAATTCTATCCTTTGCTGTGTGAGAACGATAGCTTCCAAATGGCAAAAATGATGCTTTCAGATAGAAGGAAAAAAGGCTCTTGGCTTTATGTCTGATCATCAAGTTAACTGGATGTAGGTGGCATTTTTAGAAGTGACACCTTCAAAGTGAGTCCTTTCAGGAAATCAGAAGGTACAGGATTTTTTCACTTACCCTGCAATTGCCATGAGGGGCTCTGTGGGACCCTAACCCTGCGTCCAGGGATCTGTCCCTCACCTGGAACTGTGTCTCATCACCCTACACCTCCTCTAGAGAGTTTCCTCTCTCGACCACTTCCTACAACGATTCAGCTTTTCTACCTCTTCACCCTTTCCCTGAAGAAATCCAGCTCTCTTTCATTTTTTTATGAGGTGGAGATAAAAAAGGGTCTGTCCTTTCACAATGCAGGGAGCAGGGTATACAGGGCTTGACAAAAGCATCATTTCCTAGGCCTAGGTTTGAAGCTGATAAGAGGTTTTCAAGAACAAAAGGGTATTGGCAGGCCAACTAGGAGAGCAAGGGAAAGCCAGTGTGTGTGTGTGTGTGTGTGTGTGTGTGTGTGTGTGTGTGTGATGGGGGCTGGGGGGAGGGAGGGAGAGAGAGAGAGAGAGAGAGAGAGAGAGAGAGAAACAGAGAGACAGAGCAGCAGCCAGTCTCAATTCTCCAAAATTACTGCCATTTTTTTCCTCACGGAGCAGTCAGCCAAGGCCTCTTCATTTAGAAAGTTCATTACAATTTTATTACCTTAAAATTGCCCAACACATATCAACAACCATAAAGGAAATGTTGGAAGTGGAAATGTCCACTCTATGACTAATCCTAAGGTTAGTATCTGCTGGAAAATTTACCCTTGCTTCATTAAGGTTGTAATGTTTAGCCTTTGGCTTTGCTAAACAAACAAAAAAGAAAGGAAAAGAAAGAATATATCAAGAACTCTGAAAATATTTTGGAAAATGCCTTCTAAAAAGAGGATGTAAAGACATTAAATCAGAATATCAATGGGCACTACAATTTCACTGTTTATGCCCCTTATCTGTATTTTTTAAAAAGCAAGCTGCAAACCAATTCACATGCACAATTCCCTACCATGCATACAAACAACATTAAATGTTGGATTATGCCATCCAGGAAGGTTCAAAAGTGATTATTCTGTCACGGATGTCATCAAATTGTCAACTGCTGATTTCTAGCATTAGCACCAAGAATAAAAGGCCCTGATTGACTCAGCTTTCCATTAGAAGTTGATTCCATCTACTCATTAGATGCCCTTCTTGTAGTGGCTACAGCTTTAAATGCAGAGTGAATTTTCTCAGTGCATTACCAAGTATGGAACAAATGGAAGAGAGAAGGGTTGAAGGGGGGTCTGGTAAGGGGCCGTCGCAGGCTTGGAGCCACAAGGCCGTGCTGTGGCTGCTGTGAGGTTCTCGGGAAAGGATGCTCTGCCTAACGTGAAGTTTGCCTGCAAACATGATGCCTTGGGCTAAAAGAGCCAAGGCTAACTGCTTGACTTTTCTTGGATCTGGGCCTGGGAATGTTTATAATTTAGAATAAATCCATTCAACGCCAGAGAAACTAGAATATGCCATAAATACAGAGGTGCCATTCGGCAAGATGTTAAAAAAAAAAAAAAGAACAAACTCTTTCTCACCAGATATAGCTAGTTGATTACTGCTAAAATTAAGCCAAAGATAAAACCCCTGTGTTTTCTTCTCAAATCCCGAACAAACGCTTTCAATATCCTTCCTCATTTCAGTTTTGAGGCCACTTGTGGTTTTCAGCTCCCTTCAGCTGATGCTGGCCCAGGAAATCACCCATCAAATCCAACATCTCCTTTCAACAAATATGCCCCTCTGAGTGAGCAGTAGTAATGTGTAAGTAGTATACACAATCCACCAACAAAATTTTCCAGTAAATGAATACAATGCCCAAACTGAAATATCAAAGACGAACCAAGGGCGCGTCACCGGGAGTGTATGAGTCGGCTGCTCTAGCTGACACCTGTAAGCATCAGGTGCTGCCTCTCTCCACAGGGTCTCTGTGTTATTGGCTCACCAGATCCTGGGAGCACTGGCAGTGAATCTGAGATGCTGCGCTTGTCCTAGTCAATTGCTTGTGCAGTAACTGCATTCATAGAAAATTCAGTATATGTTAAAGCTATACAGTAAATATTTTGCCTTTGTGTGTAAAAATAGAGCTAGGTTTTAGATTCAGATAATTCCAGACAGGTTTTTCACCTACATGAAAGTTTGTCAGGAAGTTCAAAGTTATACAGGACAGGGGACAGCTCTTTGTTTCACAGGATGAACCCGTGCACAGCAGGACATGTAGCATCATTGTTCTCAGCCAATCACTGGAACACCTAATCCCTCCCCTGACCTATGTTCCAAAATGCCATCCAGGGTCAGTAGCCCCACCTCCCACTGAGGACACTGTGCTGGTCTCTACTCAGTTCTCTAACCAACTCGGTCTCTGCTTAAGAATAATGGAAGTCTTTATTTCTGAAGTAGGCAGAAACTGAAAATCCTACTCTAATACCTTCATTTAAAAGTAAAAAGGAAAATGACTCTCAGAATTGTTAAGTGATGTCTTACAGCTAGCTACACAGGAGCAATCTGTCGCTGGAACCCAGGTCTGCTCAGTCTTTCCTGCGTCCTGTGATCATTCCTGAGTTCAGTGTTACATCTGAGAATCATCATTCCTCCAAAGAATCACTTTAAACAATGGCATCATACTTCACTAAGTTTTCTAAGTGACAGCAATATCATCTGCTCTTGCTCTCCCCTCAAACTCCACCTGGACCCAGAGAGCTGATTTCCCAGAAACACTGTGCCATGTGTGGTGCCCAGCCCGGCAGCGTCCAACAACAGGCTCCAGTTTCTGTGAGAATCCCTCAGCTGGGGACACAGGGTAGGATGGAAGCTTTGCAACCATTCAGAAGTTGTTCTGGATCTTTCCAACACATTCCCACTCTGTGACTGTCAGCAATCTTCAAAAGAGTCCCCTGAGGTTGGTATTATCCTGTTCACAAGTAAGAAAGCGGGGCTCTGAGAGGTGAGAGAGTTTGCCCGAGGTCACGTAGTAAAGGAAAGGTCAGAATTTTAGTCCAAGCCTTGTGTTGTCATTTCCAAATATATGTATAGTCCACTATTCTAGGCTTCCTATTCTCAAGAAATATTAAATCCCTTCTCTTCATTTTTTTTCATACTGGAGTTGGTATTCTATTTGTTCCTTTTCATTTTTTTTTTGGTCAAACAAGAAGAAAGGGGAAAATATATTAGCTCTCTGCATGTCAAACAGATAAAAGCATTTTTAATCAGAAAAAGTGTCCTTTGGTTCAAGGATCTTTGCCTGTGTTATTGAACAATGTGGCTATTATATTGCTAAAGAAGCCAACTCGAAATAACTTAAACAAAAGTAACAAAGAAGAAGTCCTTGTAAGCATATTAGGAAGTCTCTGGGATTTAAGGGGGCAAAGCAATCCTGAGAGATGTGGAATGAGGGCAGCCGGGGACCCCCCAGCAGTGGACTCAGGCCTTCTCTTGCGGTCCTGGAGCTGCTGCCCGTGAGACCCAACTCTCAACCACTCCTGCTTTCTACGTCTCTCATTTCAAGTTTGAGTCCTGATAGCATCCACCTGAATTTTCCAGCTTGGACCAATCATTTAGGACCAGTCATTAAGGTCATGTGTAAAACTATGGCTGCCAGGAGTCCACGTCTATGAGAAGACTGGACATTTCTCAGAGGGAAGGGACAGCTCAGCCACACTAGCGTGTCCATTCCAAGAGGAGAGGGCCAAGGCGAGAGCATCTGAAGAAGGGAAAACCGCAAGACTTCATGAAAGACCGGCTCTAAGAGTGCCTGCCCAAACATTTAGAAAATCTAGGTAGCAATCAAATATTAAAAGGCAAAACAAAGCACTCATTCTCTTTATATTTTCATCGACTTAGAAGACATTTAAAATGAGGAATTCAATTTGCCTTGTATACCTGGGTCTGAACTGGCTTTTCCCACCTCCGCCCCCTCCTGTACCCCTGTGAAACTGACAAAATACTAATTGGTTGAGAATCCACTTAGGTGGAGAAACAACATTCGCCGTTTTTCTTAGCCTTTAGAGGGACTGCCTTTAGGACCTAATTACTTGGGCATTACCCCATCACAAGCATAGACTGTTTCAACCTTGCAAGAGTGTTCATTGAATTTGATTTCTAGGGCAGAGTGAGAGAGTGCCTTCAAAGTCCATGAATATTAATACATGGGATCATGCTTTCCCCCCCAAATCCTTCTCACCCTCTAGCAATTACTGAAAGGCTAAGGGGAACACATAACAATTTGTAATTAGTTTTTGTTTTTAAAAGAAAAGCGACCGTTCAGGTGCCTGCGCTAGAAGCAACAATCTAATTTATACTTGTAGGCCTGTATCACGTAGCAGCACACATTTATGCGAGGAGCAAGCCCAGGCTTGCATTTAATAACTCCAAATGAGTTGTCTGGCACCTTTAAATAGGAAATTGGCACGTAAAGGACCCAAGGGCAGAGGAAGGAAAAAACCGTCCATATATATTTTCCCTTCTTGCCCTCCTTTTCAGAATAAATTATAGCCTTTTTATTTGACTCACTAACCTACTGGCGCTACTGCTGTAACAATAAGCTTATAATTTGTCCTTGAAATGTGTGCCTAACCCTGTTGACACTCTTCAGACAAGGAGGAAGAGTCAGAATATTTCTCAAAGAAATTAGATGCTTCCCCTTTGTAGTTCTGATATCACCCTCAGGCTTCCAAGGGCCCAGGCTGCTGTCTTTAAGAATGTGTAGCCCCTTGTAATAGTCCTCAAAATATCACTGGTATTGACTGGAAACTATTTATACGCTTCTTCTCCCTTGTCCTACACTCAACCCCAGTGATCTTTCAAACAGTCATAGTTTGCAGAAAGAGGTTGACTTTACAAGGGAAACAATACACATTTGCAAGTGACTTATTAAAAGGGAAGCCTAACAAACACGCAGTCTCGGCCAGTGAGTGCATCACAGGGAGCAGAGACCGACCCTCCTAACACCTGAAGCCTGGATGTTCTCCTGGGCGGGGCTGCCACAGAATGAGATCACCCCTAGAACTCGATTCACTCTGGAAGCATGATGGGTCCCCTTAGAATGATTTTGAGTCTATTTTCCCTTCCCCACTCTCCCATACTTCAGTGTTCTCTCTCCTTCCAGCCCTTTCTACCACATCCTCAGTTGTTCTTCTCCGAGTCAAATGCTTTTTGTGCCAACCTGAGCAGCATGCCCACCTTGGTGAAGCGGTGCCCACCCAGTCATTGCGTAGTGCATTAGGGGTACTGAAGAGGGCAGCGTAAGGAACAGCACACTCGTCTCTGAGAAGTCTGTCAGCTAGTAACCCTCAGCCTCCTTATCCACCACAACATGCCTGACAGAAACTCTGCACACCTGCCACTTCCTCATCAGTGACGGTTGTCTCCTTCCCGCTGCTTAGATCGGTGAGGGTTCCAACCATGAGTGTCGTGCAGTTCTCTGCTAGCTAGCTCGACCACCACTCCTTTCTTTTCCACTGACTCAGAGGGTGAGGACAGCCAGCAGAACTGGACAAACACAAACATTAAAGTCAAATGATCCAAAACAAGTGAACATATACCCACTGTAAATAGTGTCAACTTTAAATAAATATTGGCAATTATGGTCAAATAAGAAGGATCGGAGGAGAAGAAGAGGGATAAAGGTATTCGCATAGACATGCATTTAAGAAAACCCCAATGAGAAGGAAAAGGGAACCTTGTCTATATGGTGTTATTCCAAACTCTTAAAGCTAGTAAGGAAGACTATATTCAAAAGAGGACTACTGCAATGGAGTTTTGTAACAAGGGAGAGAGTTTGGACTCAACTCTGAATACAACAAGCAAAAATGGGCATTTAGAGGCAAGGAGCAGGGTTGCGAGGTCAATGGATGGAAAATTACTAAGAGGAGAGAGACATCAGAGGTACAAGGGGATTTAGACTAAACTGACTTGTCAAGATTCTTGCTGGGGTATCAGGCATCACCTGAGTGATGGCAGAGGATGAAGAACAAGATTGGATAACAAGAGTAATCAGATATGGAGGGGGGCTGGATTCTGGCTCTTTCAGACAAAGCCCAATGATGGGAACCTAACTAAAGTTCTGTTAAGGAGAGAGTTTTTGTCAATAACCACCCCTTCCCACCTACAGAGTTTCTTTCTGAAACTCTTCTCTGTTCAAAACTTGAAAAGCGTTACTCTATTTTATGTTCTTGCCTTCTTTGTCAAATATTAATTGACCATAAAGGCATGAGTTTATTTCTGGGCTCTCTGTTCTGTTCCTCTGATCTATGCCTGTTTTTATGCCAGTACCATGCTGTTTTGATTACTATGGTCTTGTAGTATAGTTTCAGACAAGGTAACAGCATGGTGATTGCCAGGAGGAGGGGGATGAGGGAGATGGAGGAGGATACGGGAATAAATGGTGATGGACGGATACTTGACTTGGGGTAATGAACACACAACACAGTATACAGATGATGTGCTGTAAAACTGTGCACCTGAAACCTGTATAATTTTAACCAGTATCACCCCAATACATTCAGTAAGAAGGAAAAAACTTGGAAAGCTTTGTTCTTTGTTTTATGATAAATCAGGAGGCACTGTTTTATTTTGAAATAAGAATAGTAACAAGTAAAAGTGTTGTGCCAAATCTCAACAGTGCAAGCAAGCATTTCTATCCCCTACAAATGTATTTCAGGTGGACACCCACACACGTTTTTCCTGTAGCACGGCCATGGCCATGTAGAGCTGACAATAGGAACACGGCACTAGCAGCCAAGTGGTTAACAATTCCCACTCTAGGGCTGCCTTCAACACAACCCACTTAATCAGTCAACTATTTTTCCTGCTTCAATCACATGGACGTCTGATGGTCTTACACACATGTTTCAACTTACTCCACACTGGGCCAGCTCTTACAAATGCATCACAATAAAGGGGTTTTGTATGAAAATATTTGAAACAATTTAAAGTAACTGCAAACATATGCATACTTGTTTTGTTTCATTTTTCTCCCATTATTACTGAGAGTCATGACTCTTCTTTCTCCATTGTTTTCCCCCTTCAGTTAAGCATAGAGATGAACTTCTACTGCATGCTGAACCCTTCCTCACCTAAAGCTATCAGAATTGTATTCAGCAGGGTGCATTCAGTATAGTGGTGCTTCTCAAAATGTGACCTGGGGAATGGTCTTTGGTAAGCTTAACATTATTGAAGGTTGAATGCCATTTTAATGAATACCTTGAAAAACTTAATTTAGAATAATGAGGCTATATTCCTGGCCCCTACGATAGCACAGACTAACACAGTTTTTCTCATGTGGATACTATAAGTTGTATTTTTAGTGCTGAATACATGTTTAGATTCATTTATAAGGCATATCCATTTAGAGACTTATTTACCAAACAACAGCAAAATATTGTTTTTAAGTATATTTTATTGATGATGCTATTATAGTTGTCCAAATTTTTTCCTCCCCTTTATCCCTGAACTCCCCTACCCTCCAGCATTCCTCCCTCCTTAGTTCATGTCCATAGATTGTACATGTAAGTTCTTTGGCTTCTCCATTTCCTATACTATTCTTAACCTCCCCCTGTCTACTTTGTGCCTACCAATTACACTTCTTATTCCCAGTACCTTTTCCCCCATTCTCCGCATCCCCCAACTGATGACCCTCCACGTAATCTTCATTTCTGTAATTCTGTTCCAGCTCTAGTTGTTTGCTCAGTTTGTTTTTCTTTTTGTTTTATAGGGTCAGTTGTTGATAGTTGTGAGTTTGTTATCATTGTACTATTCATCTTTTTTATCATCTTCTTTTGCTTAGATAAGTCCCTTTAACATTTCATATAATAAGGGCTTGGTGATGATGAACTCCTTTAACTTGACCTTATCTGAGAAGCACTTTATCTGCCCTTCCATTCTAAGTGAAAGCTTTGCTGGATAGAGCAATCTTGGATGTAGGTCCTTGCCTTTCATGACTTGGAACACTTCTTTCCAGCCCCTTCTTGCCTGCAAGATCTCTTTTGAGAAATCAGCTGACAGTCTGATGGGAACTCCTTTGTAGGTGACTGACCCCCTATGTCTTGCTGCTACTAGGATTCTCTCCTTCATTTTAATCTCAGGTAATGTAATTATGATGTGCCTTGGTGTGTTCCTCCTTGGATCCAACTTCTTTGGGACTCTCTGAGCATCCTGGACTTACATGTCTAGTTCTTTCACCTGTTTTTAATACAGAATCTGTGTATAATATATATTTCAAGTATGATAAAGAGTTTGTTACTTTTTAAAAAACCATTTGGCATAGCATTTATCTGTATGTTCTATTGATTGTTAGTAAAGCCTATTCTCCATTTTATTCTGATTTCTTTATTACCAGTATTTCTTTATATCTTAGAAAATTAACTAATTCCCATTTCTCATTTTTCCTTTACTTAATTCTATCCAGTTCAGAGTATGGTTATCATCATTTGTATACATGATGAATTTTTGTACCTTTGTCATCTTGAGTCAAATCCCAAGTTTATTTGTGTTTGTTCCTTAGGTCCTGGGACATAGAGTGTGCCAGATGGATTCTCTGGAAGGTATACACTGAAGAGAAGTTCGGAGAACTAAGGGATTATTGTGGAGCAGCATCCATGGAAGGAAAGAGAGGAGGCACATGGGCAGGCAAAGCCATCAGACAGGAGCATAGACTGAAGGAAGTACGTCTCAGCCCATCAGAAAACAAAGATGGCTTATCAGAGAAGTCCCACTTTGGGGGGAAATAGCTAGGCCCTTGGATTACCAACTTACTCCATCAATTTGTGGGCTTCCCCAAGAGGAGCAGAACGTCAGTGCAAAAGCTGTGGTGGATGCTCGGGGAACTACAACTAGAGGTATCCATCAACCACCCTCCTCACAGCTGGGCTGAGACTCCTTTCTTGTAGGGAGATCTGAGTGGTGCATTCCTGTGCCTACTACACATGAAACTCTTAAACAAATGGCAAATAATCATACACAGTACATATTTTGCCATGTATAATGAGCACCCACATTTTTGTATGCATTATACACGGGATTATTATAGCCATTATTATACCCAAGGTACGTAATCATTACACCCATATATAATGTGTATCCTTATTTTTCCATCAAATATTGGGGCAAAAAAGCCTGCATTATACATGGCAATATATAATATTTTGAAAAGGGCAATGTTAAGACCAATAGAGTTAAATATTGCATCAGAGTACATAAACATTTACATTTCACTATCATTATTTAGCTTTCTAACACCATACACAAACTTACGCAAACATGCATTTGGCTTGTTAATATTTGTAATTATGTTTTCTTCACATAAACATTTAAAAATATACAGTGTTAGAAATCCAATGGACAGGCATGGAATGACTCAAAATGAGTGGAGGAAAAAAAACCCCACAGTTCTTTATATAGGGGTCTACTTTATCTGCAAAGGAAAGTTTGATTCTGTATGAAGTATAAAGATGGCACGCTGGTATTGAAAAGACATACAAATACCAAATACTTATTATTTCACAGATATAGGATGTTAGGGAAGTGATTTTTTTTGAAGTCGTTTACTTTGAACAGTTTAACTGAAATTACATATTTATTTTTAAGGATTCACCTAATCAAAAAAGTATTAGATCTATACATCTTAAGAATGTTTCCAAAATTATTTGAAATTATTCAAAATTTTTAATCATGTGCACTGAGATCTTACATTTATGTTTTCTTCTAAGTACTGTGGGAATTAGTGAGTATTAATTATCCATGGACACCAACTATTAAAGAACACATCATAGTCAATGGTTAACACCTGCATTAATACTACATGTAACTATTAATTAACCTGCTTTGTGTGGAATGTTTATGGTGCACGACATCTTCTAATATTTTCCTCGAGATAATACAAAAGTTAATGAGAACCACACATGTGCATCACGAAGAGAATAGAGCCTTTGTCCTAATCTTATTAAGTTTCTCCAGATGTGACAATATTGTCCTGTCTCCAAATGGCTTTTTTTTATTATCACTTTAAACTAATAAGATTTAAAATTAGAAAACAAAGTAATACAAGCAAAGAACTTCCTGGACTTGCATTTATTTTTTATTTTCCTTAATCATCTTACATTTCCTACGGGTAAAAGAATATGATTGCAGAGTCAATACACAGCTGATTAGAAGTCTAGGGACGTTTTACTTGCTCATAAACCTGGGTTATAAAGCTCACAGTATTTTCAGATCCAAAAGAGAACTAGATACAGATTCTCTTGAGCATTAGCTAACCCATTTTAAAACACCATCTGCTGAATGACAACTATGTGTCCATAATACGCTAAATGCTTCCACATATACCGTCCCACTTAATCATTTATTCGCTTAACACATATTTATTAAGCACCTTCTGTACCATGCAATAAGAATACAACAGTGAGCCAAGCAAACGTGTTTATTTTTCTGTGGATGTTCCAGTCGGGTGGGGGAGACTGATGTAATTCCATCAGTCATCTATCGCTGCCGAACAAACTACCCCGAGGTCCTGGGGCGTACAGTACGCGCTTGTCATCACACTTGCTGGTGGACAAGTCAGCTGGGGCATGTTTCTCATCCTCCTGGGACCAGAAAATAACCAAGTGCACGTTCTCCTCAAAACAATCCCAGATGTACAAGAGAATAAGACTGCCACACAAGCACCGTTCAGGCCCGTGTCATGTCCACCAACATCCTATTAGCCAAACTGTGCCACACGGCCAAGCCCCAGATAAATGGGGTGGCAAGCATACCCTGCCCACAGTGGGACAGTAAAGGGAAAAAAGGTTTCCTGGAAACTAATCTCAATTATCATACGAATTGATCGCATATTGTTGAATAATTTAAAACTCTGGCATATGGTGACAAAAGGTTGAATGTGTTTGGCCAGGGTCTTACCTGGGGGGCTAAGGAAGACTTCCCTGAAGATAAGGGAAGTGAGGGGAGCTAAGGGCGGAACAGACCAAAAATAACTAGGTGAAGAAGAGGTGTGAGGAGTCATCAGGCAGGGAAATTGTGTGCAGCACAGCAATTTCAAGGATCTGCAACAGATGTCCTGAGAGTGTTGTTTAGAGAACGAGGAAGGAGATTGAGGAGCAGGAAGCTGGAGGAATGGGTGACGTGCAACCCCGCGGGGCCTCGCAAACCATGTTTATCTCTACCCCAAGACCAAAGGGAGGCACTGGAGGGTTTTAAGCAAGTGAGAGACACGATCAAATTCAGTTCTGGAAATGACTCCTGTTGCAACGAAGGGAACAGCTGAGAGTGGACTTAAAGGAATTAAAGTCATCAGCAAATAAATGTTAATCAACGTCATTGGCATAGTTCACTGTCTGTATTTATAAACACAGTTTTATTGGAACACAGCCCTGCTGATTCATTTATAGATTGTCTGCTATGGCAGCTCCGACGCAGAGTTGAGTAGTTGTGACAAAGATCACATGTCCCACAAAGACTGAAATATTTACTATCTGGCCCTTTACGGAAAACATTTGCCAATGACTGCAGAGATGAGACACCTTTAAGAAGAAATCATAGAGACAGGGGAAAGAGAGGACCTAGGACATAACCTGATAGAGAGGAGGATGCTAGAGAAGAGAAAAAATTAGCTAGTAGAAGAAACAGAAAATCCTAACGTGTTTGGCAGTAATTAGCCCCATTTTACAGATTTAGAAACATAGGGTCAGAGAGTGCGGGGGGTTGCAACATATAGCCCCAAATTCCTCCCCTTCCCTTTGCAATGTGCTGTTGCTGTTCCTCCCATCAAGAGGCAGGGCACACTTCCCCACAGCCTTGGTTCTGGGTGTCCCTGATGACTGACTTCGACCAATAAGAAGAAGCAGAAGTGACGCTGTAGGAGTTCCAAGCCTTGGCTTCAAGAGGCCTTATGGTTTCCGCTTTCACGTCCTTGTTGTCCTGAGACCACCATGGGAGAAGGCCTGAGCCGGTCTCCTGGATGATGAGAATCCATATGGAGACGGGCACAGCCGACAGCCAGCAACGCTACCAGATAGGTAAGTGAGGGCATCTGAGATCACCCAGACTCCGGCAAGCAGCCAGCTGACTGCTGTCAACAGAATGAGCCCAAGCAACCCCAGCAGAAGAGCCTCCCAGCCATGTTTAGCTCAGATTGCTGACCGACAGAGCCTCTCACCTTAGGGTAGTCTGTTACACAGTGAAAGATAACTGAAACAGACATTAAATGGCTTTTTCCAGAGCATAAAAACATACAGCTTTATAGCAAAGCTAGGATTCAAATCTAGTCTTAGGACTCCAAGTCCATAATGTCCTCACTGTACGTGTTAAACATGGCAAATAACAGCAAACATGGTATTAGGTCAGTCTGTCTTTCTGGCAGTCTGTCTCAGTGCACTGACATGGCTTATTCTAGAGTTAAATAATTTGTTGTTAGGTGAAGGGGTCTTAGAATGCCCTCTTCCAAAAAACAGAAGGTACAGAATGTAGAAATATTGTGCCAGCTTGCCCAGTGTCTGGAAATTCAATTATATGTACCTTTATTAATGTGTTTTTATTCTTTCTTCCTTCTTCCTTTACCCCATCTTACTCTAGAAAAGATTTTGCTCAGTTCCCCATCAAACTCCTTGTTTTGGTTTAGCACATTTCCTGGCTGGCTTGCATATAGTAGTGACTGGCTGCAGTGTGTACATTTGTCTATGAATGGTTCCCTAGAAGGCACAGAATAACTAATTCTTAAATAATATTAAGGTAGCCAGGGACAATTATTGCCTGGACATACCTCAGAGAGGCAGAGAGAGATACCCTACTGGGTAGCAGCAGCCAGCAGATAATATGGAGTCACTGGCCAACTGAAGGTTAAGAATTAAAAGAACAGAGAGAAGGGAAGAGAAGAGACTTGAACAGACTGAAATCACCTTTCACACCTAAGTCAAAGGAGCAGCTATTTAAACCTGAGCAAAAAAAAAAAAAAAGTAAATAGTGAAAAAAAGGTTAAGGAAGAAGAATAATGAAGGACTCATTCAGCTTGTTAAAATTCAGGTCAATGCAAAGAGTCAGTTTGGGTACAAAAGGTGAGGGAGGTGAACCTGGCCCTCACCGCACTATACTCCATCCTCCCCCACCTGCTACCTCTCCCACCCCACCCCTGCCACCTCTGCCTACAAACTGCCTTTGTCATTGAGACTATCCTTCTCTATTTTTTGTTGTTGTTGTGTTGTCTTCCAAACCCTCTCTCTGGAAGCAGCTCCTGGTTATTTGCATATTAATTAGTTTAAATAAGTATGTCTGTTCCAGAGAAATTGCATCTGAGGTCTATCTAATTAATGGGGTGGTGGGGGTAGGGAGGATGGGTGCAGGGGATGCTGTATCAAGGGAATTTCTAGGAGCTGTAAGCATGTGAGAAAAGCTCTTTCTGGAGCCAGAGAAGGTTATGACTATACCCTCATCAGGTTCAGCTTGGATACACATTCACTGCATTTACCAAAAAAAAGGCCTTGGAGAAAAAAAGAAACTGGTACATGAGGGTGGTATGGAGGCTGTTGATTTGGTAGGATTGTCCTGACTCTGTATTCAGGTAAAGACAGACCTGGAGAAACCTCGCTTGGGCAAGGGAACCAAAACAATGTCATATAGGCCTGGGGACAAATGAGACTGATGATCAGGAATAAGCTGGGAGACACTGGAATAAAGAGAACCAAGTTTATAAATATAGGGGTAAACGAAGCACGGAAGAAAAGAGATGGAGCTAAAACATGATGTAAGAAATGACAAAGGGAAAGATGATCATGAAGGACACAGACCACGATTCAAAGAACCATGACGTGAAAACCATCAGAGCTGCAAAAATCGAAAGGCTGGCTACAGCGAATGCTGACAAGGACAGGGAGCAATGTCACTCTCCTACAGAGCTAATGGGGGTGTCAGGTGGCACAGCCACTTTGAAGAGCTATTTGGCAGTTTCTTTAAATTTAAACATTCATTGACCCCAGTGATTTCCAACCAGTGTGTGCGAAAATTTTTATTTTTATTATTTTTTAAAGATTTTGTTTATTTATTTTTAGAGAGAGGGGAAGGGAGAGAGAAAAAAGGGAGAGAAATATGACTTGTGAGAGATACATAAACTGGTTGCCTCTCACACGCCCCTCCCTGGGGAGCTGGCCTGCAACCCAGGCATGTGTTCTCACTATGAATCCAACCAGTAACCTCTGGCTCCCAGGCCGGCACTCAACCCACTGAGCCTCCCCAGCCAGGGCTGTGTGCAAGAATCTTTAAACATACAGTACCGAACTATATAGTCAGGGCCACTGGCCTCTTTTCCCTTAGATTGTCAAATTTAAAAACGACAACAGCCAATACAACAATAGCCATCCTGTATGAATGAATCAAAATGTTAACTATTTTTTGTCAAATCAGCAAAAAATATATATTTTGGTGTGCCACAAAATTGTAGTAATTAGTTTATGTGTGCCTGAGATGAAAAAGGTTGCAAATCGCAGATCTACCCTGTGACCCAGCATTCCCCTCCTAGGTATTTACTCAAGAGAAGGAAACACATGCTCTCCAAAAGACTTGCAGAAGAATGTTTATAGCAGCCTTATTTATAATAGCTCAAAACTGGAACAACCCAAATGTCCATCAGCAGGAAAAAGAATAAAGAAGTTGTGGTATATTCATACTATAACCTCAGTAACAAATTCATATCTAATCCTCAGTAATAAAAAGAATGGACTACTGATACATGCAACAACATGAATAAACATCAGAAATAGTGTGTTAATCCAAGCATTGGCACACTGCAGTCCACAGGCCAAATCCAGTCCGCCATCTGTTGTTGTAACTAATGTGTTATTGGAACAGAGCCACGCCCATTTATTTCTGTACGATGACTGCTTTGGTGCTACAACAGCAGAGCTGAGTAGTTGAGACAGACCAAATGAGATGCAAAGCCACAAATATTTACTATCTGGTCCTTCGTAGAAAAATTTTGCCAATCCCTGCATTAAGCAGAAGAAGCCAAGCACAAAAAAGTAGATAGTATACACTATTCCGTTTATATGAAATACAGCAGCAGACTAAACTAATCTGTGACAATTGGGGGAAGGGCAAATTGACTGGAAAGGGGCACAGGAAATTTTTTGGAATGGTGAAAATGTTCTTTATCTTGCTTGGGATGTTGCTCATGTATCTGTGCACAAGTGACAAAAATCAGCAAACCAAACACCTAAGACATGGGAATTTTGTAAATAGTGATTTCTTTGAAAAAGGCTTAAAATAAACCTCTTAGCCTTAGGAGAAAAAAAAGAATATAGGAAGATAATTGGTTTAATTATAAAAAAATTAATTTGTAAATCCAGAAGAAGAAAAAAAAAGACTGACTTACAAAAATAATGTCCAACAACAACAAAAAACTCCTGAGACAGTGAAAAAAGCACCTGGTAGGAAACCAAGGGATCTAGGAGTACTGGTCTCCAAAGCCAGAATTTCCACTAATTTGATGAATAACCTTTGTTAAAGCACTGGCCTTCTCCAGGATTGGATGGCTATTGAGTTCCCTCCCAGGTCATCATTCCATGTTTTATGGCTCATGCCACCAAAGATCAGTCACTTCTCTTCTATAGCATTGGTCCTAATTCTTCCACCAAGGTGAAAGAATTATCCAGCTATTTGTGGAAGCTCTCCATTTCCCTTTGTCATCCTGATTTATAGTATTTGCTGACCAGTAGGGAAGAATCTAGGAAGGGGTCTTAAAAAGGATTATTTCAGACAAAGGAAGATTTGCTCAACTGGAATTAATGACAAAGACAAACACCGTTTGTTTTTACAGCATTTACAGAGGCAAGAAGCCCACGCCTTATTTCCTCACCGTGTAGTGGCAAAAAGCTATCATCATTCACTCTCTCCATTGTCTCAACCAGTAATATGCTGCAGTGTCTCAATTAAGCTATGCATTGGGTTAGACATCATCCTGCCGTCACAGGACTCACATTCTGGTGAGATGCCTTATTGATAACTCCATGCAGCGTGGTGACCCACTGAGAAAGTATCCTGTGCTTTGTTTTCGCTGCTTGAGACTCCGCGCAAAGCGAATCAGCTTCCCCTGTTCCTACTGCCTATTTCTCACCAGACTAGGAGCCAAGTCTTTGTTTATGAGCTGTAAGCTCTCTGCATACCCTGTAGAGATAATAGAAGTATTTTTGTGTTTCTGAGCTTTAAAAAGACAAGTTACCAGGTATCTGGAAAATCTAGACCTGGACTTACTTACAAACCCTCAGACCAGCAAGATCAGAGCAGGAGGGTGAAGACAGAAATGGGAAAATGCCCTGAGCATGCTTGGGCCCCCTGAGACAGGGAAGAGGAATGCAAGGATATAATCCAGTGAACTCGTGAGACCAGAGCCTCCTCAGGGCAGTGCACCTGGGTGCCAGGCTCTTGGATAGAGACAGGTGTATCAATGGCTGAAAAAGCAGCTCCACGTGCTATGTCTTTGGAGCCTCAGCAAAGGTTCCTGTGCCTGAGAAAGGGATGGAGTTGTTGACAGAGCCACCGGCCTGTAAAGACTACACCTGGCAAATGACCAAGCCCACTCCCCGTTTTCCTGGACCATGTAATTCCCAAGTCTCTCACAGAATCTAAAAAACTGAGAGGGAGTTCCCTTCTCCCCACCCTCTGCCCAAAATAATAATTGCTGACTTCTTACAAAGCTCTCAGGAATAGAGAGCCAAGCTGGATTTAATCTGAGACACAAAACTAAAGAGATCACCATTTCTTATCTCCAAATCATTATTACACAATTCATACAACAATTCAACAATTGGTTAAAAGACAGGGGTTTACATATGAGTTATCACTTCTAACTGTTAAAGAAGTGATTTCTTCTGCCTAGATAAGTCAGACACCTTCCCCTTTCATTGTGGGACCCCAACTGCTCCTCGGAGTGCTCCACAGGAGAAAGGACCCTCAGAGGAACCACCGGAGAGGTGGGTGGAGCTGGGGAGCATATACAGGGACATTTCACGAGTGAATTTCATTGGACACTGTATTAGTTTCCTATCAGTGCAGTAATACATTACCGCAAACTTAGTGGTTTAAAACAACATGAATTGATTATCTTACAGTCCTGAAGGCCAGAAGTCAGAAATGGGTCTGATGGGCTAAGGTGTTGGCAGGGCTTCATTCCTTTCTCCAGTCTCAAAGGGAGAATCTGTTTTGTTTTCTTTTGTTTTCTTTTAGCATCTCCCAGAGGCTTCTCATGCTCCTTGGCTCTCAGCTTCCTTCCATCTACGAAGGCAGCACCTGCACCACTCTGACCTCTGCTCCCAGGATTGTTGCTTCTCCTTCTCGGACTCCTGCCTTCCTCTTACGAGGACCCTTGTGACTACAGTGGGCCCACTCAGATAATCCAGGATACTCTCTGTTTTAAGGTGAGCTGATTAGCAACTTGAATTACATCTGCAACCTTAACTTCCCCTTGCCATGCAACAAAACATATTCACAGCATCAGGGAATTAGGACAGGGACGTCTTTGGGAGTCTGTTCTTCTGCCTACCATGGGCACCCTGTCTACAGAGCTAACAATGCCTCTTCCAACTACTACCCTGACTGAAAATCTGAGTATTTTCTAATGCATAAACTCACCCTACTGAACTCCCACCTGGTGACAACAGAGAGGAAACAAAGAGACGGCGTTTGTTTGAAGCAGTGGAAACACAGAGCTCATGCTTTCCAAGACACTAAGAGAAAAACTCTTTAAAATTCATGCCAGAGTCGGCAATCAAGGTAGACCAAGGACTCTGGATTCCTGTGATGAGTAGCAGGCATTAGTCAAAAGGCTGGCAGAGATTAACAGAGAAACCCATGGCTATAAACAGAAGAAAACCTCTGATATGGTTAGCACTCTGCTCCAACCAACTGTGCCAGCCAACCCCAAATTCCATTTGTCCACAACACAACAGAGTGAATGACAAGGCGGTACAACCACTGTTGCACAAGAATTCTAGTATTATGAAACTCTGCTATATACTTAGAGGTTTTATAATATTTCTAGCCAAAATTAATAACTTGTGGAAGCATGCAAATACTTCTGGTAAAGCCACACATGCATATATTTTGCTTTCAACTGGAAATAGATCAACTCAGTGTGGTAATTATCAACCATCTTCTACTTATCAGTCATTCTCATTGGCTTCTGTGTCTTCAGAGGAATGCTGGGTTTATCAGAGGCAGAGCAGATGTTGTTCCTAAATCCACACATGAAGTAGTCACAGTAAAAAAAGAGAGACTGTAAGCATGACCTTGAACCTTAAATCTGACATTCCTCATTTGGATCCTACCCACCCAATACCATTTCCTTCTTTTTAAAAAAAAATTACCTATATGCCAAGGATCTGTACAGAGGATAAGAGTGACACTTAGTACACAAAATAAAGGAAGCACAGCAGGGAACAGTACTGTGAGATGCTTATTAATAGCTCAGTCATGGCTTTGACCATAGGATTTAATAATGTCCTTATAAATCATTACATATATATATTATTGCTCAAACTATGGAAAACTTTGAAATATAAATACAATAAAAAGTGAAACAAATTACTATAATATAAATGCCATAGTCTAGATAAAATCTATCAAAACATGAAGTCTAAAAAGGAAATATAATAAAAATAAGTTCCCGGTGGTGGAAAAGTCAATAACCATTCATTCTTCTAACTCAATTTCCTCATTTTATAAGGTTCAATGAGATCAGGTGCCAGTCATTGGGTGGTGAAGCCAGGAGGTGAGTTCAAGTCATGACACCAATGGCATCTCTTTATTTCCTGCAATTGTGTTCTTAATTTTATTTTTGCCTAAAAAGAGTGTGAGCACCCTACTGGCTGTTTCCTTATGCTCTCTGACATGCAAAGCTAACTATTCCAAGGAGTGTCCCAGGACTCAGCACTACAGATTGTAACCCCTAAAGTGACAGACTATAAGCAAGAATGGTCAAGCTCAATAGCCAGTTCACAGAAAAGCTGGCCCTACTACACTTTCTGAGTTCAGTGCACTGAGCAGATGCATTTCCCAGCATGCATGATTAGGGTCTGGAACGAGCTGTCCTGGATTCCCTACAGCTTCTAATTTCACTGGTGAGAGAAGAGTTACTGATTTATTGCTGCACTACAGTGAAATGAAATCACTGTTCAGTCATCATTTCAAACCAACACACAGTCTTACTTTTTTTCCCTCATGAAAGTCCCCTGACATGCCTTTCTCCTTCTTCAAGCAACCATTATCTGCACTATAAAAAAATGAGATCCAGTAATGAGTTTTTATGCAGTAAAGGTAGTCTCCCTAACTATCTGTCTTTTAATGATAACATTTGCTTTTAAATTCTTTTCTGTTGGAAAAATGCCTTTATTTGTAAATAGCTGCCTAGCAACATTCTTTGTAGATGCTCATATCTCATTTGGAACACCTATCATTTGGTTCTGGAAATCCTGAAATTCCTTGGGGCTTATGTAGTATTCTCAAAACATAGACAAAAGCAGGAGAAAAGTGAATCATTCCAATTTTCTAAGCAGAAAAGAAATGTAATAAATATGAAAAGCTGCCTTCAGTTTGCATGGAACTGATGTGATGTTGAGAAAAAAGTCTATATAAAATTAAGCTCTTGGAGATAAAGAATTGTCTATCCATGTATGACAGCCCATGTCCAGAGCAAAGCAGGAGAGGGAGAGTGTGAATGTGGAAGATCTAGAGCTGGAGAGGTTTATCATCTGCTTATCACTGGGAATTTCCAGTCTTGGAGCCAAATGCAGCCCTAACGTTTTGGAGATGGGGGAGAGAATCCCACTTCTTATGAGCCCCATCTCCTCACTCACATCCTCATAGTTGAGGGAGGGGGACAGAAATACAGAACCCCAATGAGTTTGAGGTCATCTAGACCTGTCCCCTGTCACAGGGAAGGAGAAGTACAAGTTAAGGGATTTCTTTTGGAGTTGGCAGACCCGGACCAACAAAGGGAGGAGCTGACTTTCCTCTCTTTTCTTAGTTATCCACACACCAAGGCTCTGGACAGAAGGTGATGCTGACACTTAGGATGCAAGAGTCACCCTCCAGTGGCGGCCCAACACTCCCTTGTTAAAACTCATTGGCATTTTCTGTGCCCATGAATTAAATGGCAGCTCTCCTTCTGCTGTACCCTCTCTTGAGTGCTGGAAAAGAAAAAGACACCCAGGAACACAAGAACACATGGAAATAAGACATTGTGGGAAAATAAGGTAGAGTAAGTCCAGTAACCAGTCTCAAAAATGGCCCCCTGAAATTCCTGTATCCTGGTAGTCACATCCTTGGTTAGTCCTCCACATTATACCAAGTAGGTCTGTGTGACAATATGGCAGAAGTGATGGTATGTCACTTCCAAGGTGAGACTCCAAATGACATTGCAGCTTCCATCTGGTTTGCCCTCTCAGTCCCTACCTCCTCTGCAACATGCTCTGGGAGAAGCCAGTGGCCATGTCCTGAGGACATTCAGGAAACCCCATAGGGAAGCCATGTGACGAGGAACTGAGACTTCCAGGGTGAGTTAGCCTTGGAAATAAATCCTCCAGCAACAGCCAAGGCTCCAGATCATGCAACCTAGACACTGGGCCAGAACCACCCAGCTAAGCCAAGCCTGACTTCCTGACCCTCTGAATCTGTGAAATAATAAATATTTACTCTTTTGAACCCTAAACTTGGGGGTTATTTTTTTAGGTAGTAATAAAGAATATACAGTAAGTTAGAACATAACAATTGAGAAATTTAAACCATATCCTCCCTAATGATAATGTTGTAGTTACTCTTTTAGGGGAAGAAAAGAAACATCCTGAAGAGAAACTATTTCATCTCATTAGGAGGCTGTAAAACCCATTTTTCAGCCATATTAAATACAGTTTTCAAATCACTTTTATTCACTCAGTTATTAAGCGTCTTATATTAACACACTACTAGGACAAAATGATAGAAATAGAAAGACATACTTATGTCTTCAAAGTCCTTAACCAAAAGCCCCACAATGACACCCTGTGGCGCGTTTTGTTTTCCTCCCCATATTTGTTTGCCTTTTATTTAGTCTGAGATAATAGCTACCTATGCTGGATATTTTCCACTTGACCTTCAAGATCCACTCTCCCTCTATGGCGGCCCACTTCATTATCCAGGGGGCTGACTGTTCGGGACTGAATCAACGGACCCTTTTGCTCTCTGGCTTTCTCTGGTTTCACCCAATAGAGGGACAAGCAGGAGATCAGAGGATGGGAGAAGAAGATGGAGGTAGTTACACCTTTGGCTCCTTCCCTATCATACATCAGCTACTTCTCCCCACCCAAGGCCAGGCTGCTGTCCAGTATCTCAGTGCTCTCCAATCCCCACAGCTGGGCCCTTTAAACCAAAAAGCGGTAACACTCCTGCTGTTGCTAGCCCCAAGGCACTGCACTGTTTGTTGATGGGTGAGCAAAACCAGCTCACACCTCTTAAACAATTCCTTTGTCTGTTAATCACACAGTTTGAATGTGCCATGTACTCCCTGCCAGGGCTGAACAATACACCCACTGTTTAAAAGAAATGGGAGATATTCCATAAAGGTTAGGATGTCCACCCTCATTTAAAAATCAGAACATCTGGCAATACTAGGTTCATTTCCCCCAGCAGCTGCTATCTGTGCCCCTCTAACAGGCTCTCAGGTTCCCCATTAGTCCCCACCACTGCCTATTACGTGACCCACTCGGTCAATTTTCAAACATTTATATGGTCTGCATGTCCCTTCCAGCTCATTTGAGTTTGTGAACTCAGGCTAAGTCTCTGGCAGGAAAGAGGCACTCTAGAACACAAATCAGTCTTCCACAGTGTGTTGTGTTGGTGCCACGAATTTTGACAGTAGGGACCATGGCGATGAAGTGAATGAAACACTCGTTTCTGTGTATGAGAAATTTCATGGGGGAAATGGGCCTTGATGCCTCACTTTGAAGGCAATACCACACTTGATGCATTATGGGGTATGAATTAGCTAGGGAACCTCGTCATTATTGCTTGCTTGGAAAAACTAATTCTGGAATCCCAGAAAGCTGAGTTAACAATAACACTTTGGGAATAAAATCCATGCATTCCATCAGTGACCAACTTATAAGTAACTGTAAGTATTAAAAATATTTACCTTTTAAACAAATTAGATCCAAATAGAAAAAGTCTAGGATTACTGACCTTGATCCAAAAGATTTTAATGGAAAAACATTAAAATCTGGGGAGAGGAGGGGAATGGTGTTCATTATTGCCAAGATCACTTAACATCATCACAAACTAATAAAGGCAATTAGATAATAAAAATAAATGGGGTATAAGTATTAGAAAGGAAGTGTCAAAATTATTATTTATAAATGATATGAGTTTGCAGACTTGAAAACATAAGGAAACTCATATAATACTGGAAACAATAATAAAATAAGTAAGGTGATGAGTCACAAATTATTTTTCAAACCAACAACTTTCTGTATTTTTGTTTATTCAGAAAATATTTAACAATTACCATTATTTGTCATGCAACATTCTAGACATTTGGGATATAGGAGTAAACAAACCAGATACAAATCTGTACCCTTATAGAGTTTACACTGTGGTGAGGAAAGACAGACAACATCTAAGAGAAATAAGTAAAATGTATGGTATGCTAAATGGTGATTATTGTCAAGGGTAAAAATAAAGCAAGGAAGGAGCGTATATGGTATATGAGAAATGGTAATCTTATATAAAGTGGCCAGGGAAGAACTCATTGAAAAGATGACACAATGTAAAGATCTCAAGGGAGTGATGGAGCAAGCCATGGAAACACCTGGTAGATGACAGTATCCCGCAGCAGGGACAGCAAGTGCAAAGGCCCTGAGATAGGATCCACTTAGAAAATATCATGGAAGGAAAATTCCATTCACAAAAAAAAATACAAGAAGGAAGATCAAATGCCTAAGAATAAACACTAAAAAAAGTGTGTAGAATCTATATGAAGAAAACATTAACACTATAGTAAGAAATGAAAGAAGAGCTAAGTGAATGGACAGGGTATCCACCAGGCTCCCCAAGGCAAGAAGGGCCACTATGAGTGCTTTGAAAAAAAGAAATTAATTACAGAATTAGACCTTACTCAATTGTGGCAAGAGTTGGGGAAGTAAAAGTCCAAAATGAAGAAATTCAGGATCAGAGAAGTCACCAGTTTCCCAAAGCCATGGCCCAGATGGTGAAGTCCAAGCTTTCAGGAGAATCAGGAAGCAAAGCTATAAAAAGTGGTAACCACGTGAGCCTAGGAAGAGTATTGCCTCTGTAAAGCTACCACCATGGTGAACTCCCAGTGAAGTAACAGTCAGTGGGGCTGGCTCGGCCTTGGTCAGAGTCTGGGAGAAACGCAGGACATGGAGAAAGGAAGAGCGAGAACTCACTGGAACCCACTTGTACCTCTACATCGGCCTCTCGTCACCTCTCCCCATGACAACCTTTAGAGGTTATAGCTGCTGCTTCACACCTGCCTTGCAAATCTCACACAAATCTCTCATTTGGTGAACTCCAACCTGGAACCACCCAGGAAAGAAGAATCTGGAGAACACGGCAAGGTTGACCTGTAAAACCTCGACAGAAAAACTTGTGCTCTTAAAACAAAAAGAATCCTGGTTGTGAAGATACCAGTTTCACCTAAACAAGTCTGTAAGTTCAATATCATCAGGATTTTTTTGGGGGGAGGGCTGTCAATAAATCTTCACCTTAAGAATGAAAATGTAAGAATAGCCAGGAAAATACCCAAAAGGAAGAGGGAGCATCTGCCTCACAGGACATTAAACCTATAATAAAGCTATAGTAATTAAAATTGTTTGGTTCTAGAGGAAAACTGAAACACTGAAGGAAAATAGTTGAGAAAGAGGCTTAAATACATATATGAATTTTAATAGGAGTGGCATTTCAATTCAGTAAGGAAAAGAAGAAATATTTTTAAATGGTGTTAAAACATGGTTGAAGAAGGCTTCAAAGCACAGGACAAAAAACCTAAAAGCTAAAAAATAAGAGTGATAAAAATGACTACATTTCAATTTAAAGCTTTTAATAGAAAAAATACATACAATAAAGTTGAAAGACCAACAACAAATATTGGAAAGCATATGTGCACTGCATTTGAGACACAAGGGCTAATTTATTTTCATTTAAAAAGAATTCATGTCCCCTCCAAAAACAACTCATACAAATTTTAAAAAAGGAAAAGATCCACAATGCAATAGAAAAATGGATATTATATAGTTGAACCTTGAACAACACAAATTTTAACTGCATGGGTCTGCTTACATGTGGATTGTTTTCATTAAATACCTGTACTTTTCTCTATCCTCCCTTGAAACTCTGCAGACGCAGAGGGACAGCTGCATGCATTCATCGACACCATTTTATACAGGGGGCTTGAGCATCCTTGGGTTTTCGTATTGAGGGAGGTCCTGCAGCCAATCCCTGCAATACTAAGGGACAACTAATCTTTTAGGGAGTCAAAAGTCATGCACAGATTTTCAGCTGGGCTAAGGTTGGTGCCCCTAACCCCTGCTTTGTTCAGGGGTCAACCGTGTATATCAAAAGTTTATAGAAAATGTAAGTACAAACAGCCAATCAATTATCTGAAAAGATATTCAGATGTACAACCTCATTAGTAATTAAAGAAATATGTGAGAAAGAATAGTAAAATGTTGTTTTGCACCAACCCAATGAGCAAAAATTAGAAAGCTTGATAAAACCCAGTGTCAAGGGTGAGGAAAGTAGGAAATATCCCACATTCCTAATCTCCCCAGTCACGTTGACCCCTCACATTAGTGGCTGCTCTGGGTGGTTTCTCTGCCCTTCACCTTTTCACTCCAAGAATGTTTTCAGTTCCTTACCTTTCCAATCCACCAGAAGCTGAGACCAGAATGTGGGGTTAAATAAAACTTTACAAGTGATTGAGAATAATAAAAGTAGAATTTGAAAAGTGACTTTTGCTGCTACAGAAAGTGGCCACTCACCAGTGGACCCTGCCCCTAAATTCCCTACCTGAGGTACTCTCATTTCAAGCCCCAGGATGACTGGGATGAATGATTCATTTCTTTCAGTAGACAAAAATCATAATAGCCAACAGTATGTTTCTCAAAATCTGTTAGATTGCATCAATCATATAGCTGTCCACCTCAAAATACATCCAGTTTTACTAAGTTGAACACAATATCTTTAATTCCAGTATCTACAGTCAGATCCATAGAGACTTCAAGTCTTTGTCAAAAACTCTAGGTAAGTACTTACTTTACACTCTTTCTGATGAAGAAGCCAAATCAAAATTGCTCCAGCTATGAATTAGTAATCCCTCTCCCTCCAGCAATCAAAAACGGTAGTTATCTCAATAAAAGAGACTCTAAGATTTTATCCACTCAAACACTTGGCTTCATGTACATTTCAGTTTTCTAGACTGTGCATATATTACTTCTATGTTCAGGACAAATGAATGAATGCCCTTTAAAATAATCCATTAGCCATTTAGGTTGAGAAGGCAAAGTGCATCTCCAAGAGTATAACCATTTAGAAAAACTAGCTGCACTCTACCAGGATCAAGCTTAGACAAACTTGGGGCATGATTAAAGTTTATCTTGGGCACAACTGCTTCCCCTTTGGGTCTCCACTCTCTTCTAGCACTGAACCATTCTTCAAAGAGCATGTCTTCTCTCTGATTCTTAACAACCCACTAAATTGTTACACTAGCTCAGGCATCACCAGGTTCCTTCTACTTATAATCTCTGATTTCAATCCGAAAATACAAAATGACACTAAAATTCTTCCTTGGGATACAGGAAAAAGCAGACATCGTGTAGCAGGAGAGGCATTGTGATACTTCAAATCTTACCACTTAGTCTAATTGCAAACTTTCCCCTTCTCCTCACCTTTCATTTGCTTCTTTTCTTGCTACAGCTAGATACAAAGGAGAGTGCTCTGACTTTATTAAGAATTTCCCAGAGCAAAAGAGAAAAAGAAATCAGAGAACTCAACTTTCAAAAAAATGCACTCAGATTGCAAAAAGGCAATCAAGACAGCTGTAGAGAAATCTCACAAGATGGAAATTAGGGCCCATCCCACATTTATCAGGCCCACAGCTGGTAATTAGGAAGCTTAAGGGGAGTTTTGTGACACATTTTTATAAATTTCCACAAACTGCCTCAACTCGACTCACCATCTTTTCTTGGTCCTTTTCTTTTCCATATGAGTCTTTTAATCTCTCCACATGTTTTCAAAATAAAGGACTCTTTTCTTCAGTCATCAACAGATACACCCTGCTGAGGACTACAGATGGACTACAATCTGCTTAGCTTAACTGAAGGCTGCATCTTGTTCATCAGATTTCAGACACTGCTTTATTTACCTTCGTAAACATCATCCGTTACCCACAATTCAAAGAAAAGTACACATACTCACAGTGATCTTTCTGTAGAGCTTTCTTCCTCTTTAATGATCCAGAAGACAAATTTTATGGAGGGGTGTAAAAGACAGGAAACTATCTGGCAAAAGTTTGAAAGCATTGGATAATGGCTTTAAAGATTCTGAAGATTAGGTTAGAAAGTTCTGGGGGTGTTTGAAGAATAAAGCAGTGCATTAATTAATGAAATATGACTTGATTTAGAAGAGACTTCACCATTAAACATGCCTATACCATTACAGTTCCCAAAGTAGCTATGCTAGTAAATGCAAATTTTTGTCTACTTCATAGTATCTTTAAACATACTTGGCTTCTTAATTGTGGAGCACTGAAGCAGGCAGCATCTAAGAGGACCCCAGTGATCCCTGCCTCTTGGTATTTCTCAAGGAATCTACTCCCCTTGAGTCAATTTCTTGTAATCAATTGAATGAGGCAATGTTGATGAGTTGTCACCTCTGTGATTAGGTTGCAGAAGAGTGTGACCTGCCCCTGGCCTGCAGACTAGCTCCTTGGGTGGCTTTCCTAAAGCAACATCTCCTGTTTCAGGGAATAAGTAGAGCGCCCTTGCCACATTGCAAGGAACTGAGGGCGGTCTCTGGCCAATGGGCAGCTAGGTGCTAAGGCACCCAAGTCCAGGATCCCTCGATGAACTGAATCCCTCTTACAACCCTATAAGTGAACACGGATCCTTCTTCATTTGAACCTTCAGGTGCGACCTTAGCACTGGGAGAACCCTGACTACAACCTTACGAAAGACCGTGAAGTAAAGGACCCAGCCAAGCTATGCCCAGATTCCTGACCCAAATAAATTGTAAGGCAATAAATATATGGTGGTAAGCCATTAAGTGTTCAGGTGATTTGTCACTCAGCAATAGATAACAAATACAAGTACTTATTTCCCATTCTAAAAATGGCTATAACACCCACAGTTTTTGTGGCTATAAATTACTTTGAACAAAAATGGGGCTCTGTAATAAAGCTGGCAAATTCAAGTGACCAAAAGCAACTTCAGAGGGTAATCTAATCATAAATTCCTACCTGGGCAGGTCTTAGTGGGTCATTACGCCCCAAGCCTATAACTTCTTTAGTAACATGGTTTATCTTTGCCTTAAGCAAGCTCTGACCATTGCTCTTACATGTCTAGCTTAAACACCTTTGAAATGCCAGAGTAATCCTCTTTTCCACACTCCTCGGTAGCATAACCACCCTCAAGAGAGCACATGATCTTGTTAACTATCCTGTAATGGCAACATGGAGATTATGCAGCCTTGCCTTCTCCCACCTTTCTATAATCTTCCTTACACTCTCTCCTTAATTCCAAATGTATACAAGGAACTGCACAACTGCCGTTTGATGCAGCATTTGAAATCCTGCTTCCCAGCATGTGGTCAGTTTGCTTCAAATAAACTCTTAGAAAAAGTTTGCACAGGTTTGGACATTCTTGCATTGACATCCTATACCTGTGAAATGGCTTACCAAGCCCTGGCTGTTGTGCCTAAGTGGATTGAGTGTCAGCCTGCCAACCAGAGTCACTATTCCCAATCTAGGGTACATGCCTGGGTTGCAGGCCAGGTCTCCAGTAGGGGGCACTCGAGAGACAACCACACATTGATGTTTCTCTCCCTATCTTTCTCCCTCTCTTCCCCCATCTAAAAATAAATAAATATTTTTTTTAAAAAATGGCTTACCAGTTTTCCCTAATATGCTGTTTTTTAAAGTTTAGCTTTAGCTACAGCAAGGCTCAGTGGAACTAATAATAAGCAGGAGAATCAGAGGCTAAAAATTCTGGCTCAGAGTATAGACAAGGGTATTTACAGTTTGGAAGATTGTTGGGAATAATTGAGTTATTTTAGGGAAGGCCTCTTACTCAGTTTTGCCTGTCAAATATCCTACCATCTTTTTTAAATGTCTGGAAATATGTAATTACAACTTCTTTTGGCTTAAATTACGACTGCCTTGTCTCTATTTACAATGAAAGTATCTCAGGGAGGTCACTCAAGTGCGATGTTATCAATTTATACCTTTATCTAAGTATATGAGTCAGTTGTTCTGTTTCATATTTTTCTGAAAGCAGGTTTTTATAAGGAAAGGGGACTGGGTCCTGAAGGAGTAGAAAAACTGTAAGTTTAAAAAAATCAAAAAACTTGTATCCAGTGCTAGTCCTTCCTGGTTCAACCCCAAGAAAACTGGCACTCAAAAGAGATTTAAAAAACCCATTTCCCCCACTTTTTTGTACCTCTTTGCCATATCTTTTTACTGTGCTTCTGTGATGTTGTGATAAAATAAGAAATATGTATTCGGTCTTATCCCAGGTTCCAGACACAAGGTCTTCTAAAACCCTTGGAATTTCTTCAGTGATAGGGGAGAGAAAAACATCTTTTATAATTCATAACAAGGCCCTGTTGACCACACCTGAGTGTATACTAATGCAGTGACTTGGTGAGTCCCTATTATAGGAGCAATCATGGGCATGTGCTGTAGCTGTTTAAGTTTTTCCTCACTGAACACCCCAGGACATAAATAAGCAATTTTAATACAATGCACTAACTTCTGTGGCGTGTTCTGGCACTAGGAACAGAAGTAATAGTAACAGCATTACAATAATGATGATGAATAAGATTTAGCGAGGACCTATTACATATGAATGTGCCTGGCATTCTGCTAAGCACTTTAAGTACTTCACCTATTTCAATACACACCCCAGGTCTATGTATATATTACATACTATGGGGATATTAATAGGATTCCTATTTTACAAACAAACAAATAAAACCTTGAGCCTAGATAAAACAAAGAGCTTGTAAGGCAGAGTGTGACAGGTTGGTTCCCTGAGAAGCAGACTCTGAAATGGAGATTCAGGTGCCTTAGCTCTTTAAGGAGCAGACTGTTTGGGAATCAGCTGCTAAGAAAGGAGGTAAAGGAAGCAATGGGGCAGAAGCTGAGCTGGGGTGCAACCTCAGCGAAAGCCCAGCCAACCCCATGGGACCTATAAAGTAGGATGGCCCCTCAGAATTGGATATAGGCTACTCCAGGAGGAGGACGTGACCTTGGGCAAGGCAGCTCTCTTCAGCTGAAGCAACCTCTGAAGAGCATTGGCAGCTGAGCGCTTTCTGCTATTTGCAGCTGCTGGGAGATACATATTTTGTTCCTGCAGCATGATCTGGGGATCCGGGGCCTGGGCAGCATGGAATAGCACCCACCGTGCACAGGGCTGACTACAGTTTGGGCCCATTCCTCTAAGATGTTAAAGAGTGCTCTTAGACTGAAAACTGTTCTCTTTTAAACTAGAACAGCCTCTTTGATTGTGAAAGAAGAGACCCCTCTGAACTCAGGTAAATGAAAAAGAAGTAGGACAAAGAAGGAACTACATTGCTCCACAATATGCAGCAACTTGGGAAGGAGGTGGTTGGAAAGACCCTGGAGACTCAGAGAAAAGGGCAAGGAGAAAGGAGAACAGTGTCCCGCAACACAGCAGCAGGTGACACCTGGGGATAGGGATTGTCTGAGAGAGGCTTCACACCTAGGGTTGGCCAAGGATCTAAACACTAAATATTTGATTTTAGGTTTCTCACTGTAATATACTGTTTGGTGATCTCTCTCTCTTATACTGAAAACTTCAGGAAATCTCTTTTCCATACAATATTTTTTTGTTAGTGGTGTTTTTGGGGGATATAGAAGGAGCTGGTCCATGCCTAGGGAGATGCAAGGAAGCAAAATTGATAAGTAAAAATTCAAAAAGCAGAAAGTTGTAAGCCTCCCTGAGAACACCTGGAAATGTGGGGAAGATCTTGGGACCCTGTGTTATATGTGGGTTGGGGATCAAGCCAATGTACTTGGCTACTAATGGATAAAGTTATCCACAGAAAACTGGAAGGCTTTGAAATATCCAGTTTATATGTTCCCCAAAGAAAAAGTGATAAACTCTGCTTAGTAAAATGAAGGAAGACTTCAGAGAGAGGAAAGACAAATGAGCTGGATATAGAAGGATGAACAGGAGTTTCTTAGGTGGACAGAGGTAAAGCAGGTACAATTAAATACATTCTAGGTACCTCATTATTTCAGGTTTTTATGGAAGCTCCATCATAGAGACATGATTAAATCATTAGCTACTGCTGATTAACTCAGTCTGCACCCCTTCTCCCCTCCCTGGAGGTGAGAGGAAGGTTGAGTTGAAAAGTCCCAACCCTCTCATCACATGGTTGGCTCCTCTGGCAACCAGCCCCTACCCTAAGGCGATCTAAGGGCCCACCAAGTAACCTCATTAGCATAAATTATTGAAAAGGGACAACTTGTGTAAAGGCCAAAGGTGAATTAGAATCGATGCCAAAAACAACAGTCAGTTTGGAGGACAGAGGTTCAAAAAAGGAAAGAGATTGGAGCAGGAGGCAAGGAGATGACTCAGGGCTTTGTGTGCCAGGCTGCAGGGCATGGATTTCTTTGTGGAACCTCCTGCTTCTCAAACTAATGTATGTCCACCCACTGGAGCACACGTGGTTGGCTAGAGCTTATAGAAAAACACAAATGAATGGGGCTCATATTTCTGGATCATAAATTTTACATGAAAATGTCAGGGAAGGACATGTTTTTCAGATTAAAACAAGCATGGTACTATTTTGCAGTAATATACAAAAATGCATGATTTTAACCTAAAAAATAAGGTTTCACATAAAGTCATAAATTTCTTGATTGATTCAGGCTGTTCTTGCTCACTCTCTGCCCTCTGCTACATGAAACTTTGATGAAACAATAATATAAATGATAGAAAGTTTTAAGCAGCAGAGTGAGATAATCAGTAATTATATTTAGTTTTGCATTGTTTACATTTCATGTGCTTTAATTGTATATGTCTCAAAATACCACACTGTCATTAATAACATAGAAAGAGGATGAAGACAAAGAGACAATGACAGGAAACATGGAGACACATGTGCATGATGCAAACCAGGCTGGGCTTCATGAGTTGTCCCTACCTTGATGAAGGTGCCCACAGGTCCTTGATTTGCTTGGTCCCCAACTTTGCTATTTGAAGATGTGGGTTTTGACCAGGTGACTAGCTCATCCATGGTAAAGCAGATCCTAGAGAGCTGAGTCCCACTAACTAAGCCACAAGAGAGATCTCACAGCCCTATTGACAATACAGTCAACATCGAAGAGGACTGTATTCTTCTAGTGGCTAAGATTCTTGTGTCTATCCCCTAAATATTTGAAGGGACCTCCAAATGAAGAACTATGAAGAGTCTCCCTTCACACCAGCCTGTAAAGATGGTGCCTTGTTCTGAAACCAAAGAACATTAATGTTATAACTTTCTTAAGCCAAGTAGATCTACAGTTACACTGTCCTTTCCTACTAGATATTTACATTTTGGCCAGAAGAAAGATGAAGAACATACAATTTCTGCCTTTGTTTAAAAAATCCTAATTCCTAGAACTGCCTTTGTTTAAAAAAATCCTAATTCCTAGAATATTTTGGAGAGTTAACATCTGGTTCAAGTTCTAATGGACTCTGTCTGGGCAGGAGTAGGGAATGGACAGGCTGCAATTCACTTCTGCAGAGAAAGGCCCGAAAAAGAGTCAGAACGCCCTTTTATTTCCCAAAGCTCCAGCTCAGAAATTCCCACAAAGGTTTGGCTGTTGGCTCTGAGCACCCCTGTGTCCAACTGCAAACACAAGTGGCACCATGACAGTTCAGGGTCTCAGACACCTAGGACACTGAGACAACCTTTCAACAAATAGTTGAAAACACCTGAATATTCTAGTTTGCAGACTGAATTTGAAAAGGATTTAAAAAGCTTATGCAACCCTTCAATTGATATCTATCTCCTTATATCCTAAAATTTTCACCTTACGGTGAAAAAATCAGAGTATGCTCTAAGACAGGCAGAACAGGGGGCCCTAATTTTGGCAGATCCTGACACATCATGATCCTCTTATACCTTGAAAAAAACAAATTGTGCTTTCACAAGGTCATGTGGTAAACAGAATCAAAGTCAAAGGAACTGGATGGTGCGGTGACCAATTTCCCTCAGGCTGGGGCTGACTCTGTGGGCCTCACTGGAGGCCTACTTTCCAGGTGTGCTGGAGACACGCCTTCTCTCAGGAGGATAAACACACACACGCCTCACATTTTTGGTCTTCTCTTTCTACACTTCATAGAGACTAAACCCTTCTGTTACAAAATTACTTCAGGGAAATGAAAATTAATTAGAGCACACATTCTCTTACATTAACTGCATTTCAATGTCCTCAGTGAGGTCTGGGGAATTTCGTAGCCCAGTGAATCATAAGGATGCCATTTTCTACGATTTCCTTCAAACGCTGAGGTCTCCTGCTCCTTGGGAACCCAATGAAGGCCAAGCTTTTCATTAATGCTGCTTCCCTGAAGAGACAAAAGTACACAGAACATACTAGTTTCTCAATTATTAAAGACCTGCTGATGAACTGATGCTGATAGGTGATAGGACAAATGGAATTGTCCATTAGAGAAAACTACCCCCAAATAAAGTCCTTTGATAATTAATTCCCCTTGGCGGGTGCCCAAGGCCTGCCTGACACTGAGCAGAGCAAACGGCTTTTCCTGAGGCCCCAGAGTGCTTACTCCGAGATACCTTTGTCCTTCTGTGCAAGGGCGATGGGCTAGCTATTTGGGTGCCCCCTTGACTTTGAGATATCTAAAGGAATTTTTTTTCCTTTCCTCTAAAATCTACTGTGATCAAAGAAGACTTAAGGGTGTCAAGAAGAAAAACAAGCTAACACGATTTGTATTGAATTTTGAAAAATCTTTCCCTGTAGCCATGGGTAACTGGATAAGAAAATATTAAACAAGTTCCTCTGGGGATATTACATGATGGTATTCCATTTTATACCCTGCCTTCTGCATTGGGAATTTCTTCAAGATACAGGCAGGCTCTGAGAGACAGACTTATATAAATAGAAGCATTGCTCAGTGATAAGATTACCCTTGGCAATAAGACAAAATTACTTATAAATAATAGATCATGGCATTGGAAGAAAGAGAAAAGATTTCTAGTCTTGGCGCTGTAAGAAAGAGCCCATGTATTTTAGAGGTTATCCATAATGCTGCAAAGAGTCACATGAGAAATTATTTCAGATACACAAGGACACTGTGATGATGAACACACTTGATTTACCATTTTGACAGAGCAACGGAGCTATCTCCTCCACTCCCTAGGTTCACTTTCCTACCCAGATCTAAGAGTGACAGCGGATACTGTTGAATTCTTGCTCCCAGAGCTGTGGAAGAGACACATTACATGATTAGTTAATATTTCCCTTCACTGGGGAGTAAGACTCCTAGGTAACTATAAAAATCAGAACTCCTTCTGTTAGCAGGCTACGTAATTAATTAGGGTCTGAACTGTCAATGTTCAGTATGCTAATTATATGCTTAAGAACACTGATTATAATTTTTAATCTATCGCTCTGCTCTGCTGGATATGGTACCTTCTGGATATATAATTACATAGCCAAGGAATCTTAAAATACTCTCAGGTTGCCTTTCCCCAGTCAAGTCACATCATTCATGTAGTTAACATAATTTTTGGCCATACAACCACAGAAACATATCGGGACTTTTTCCTTATCTTTGCCAGAAATTTTCAGACACATCCATAATTTTTCATCTGAAATACTCATCCTTTCTTTTGCCTTTCATCTAAAAAATTCTTTTCCATCAGGCAGAATCATGTCCCCAGAGACTGCAGAGCTGTAAAACAAGTTCCTTCCCTGGGGAAGACAGAAGGAAGAAGACTCAGCGGAGTGTCTTATCTCTAGTCTAGACTGTGACTTCTGGAAGTTTTAGGATGCCCGCTCTCATGGCCTCTGGGATTTAAAAACAAGCTTAAATGTAAAAATGATAGTCAGCAGGTTCCATACCTCCTCCCACTCCTGGAAATATATATTCCAGACAAGCCAGGATTCCTATAATCATATTAACCATTTCATATTGCATGACTTGTAATAGGGACCATGCACAAAGCTTTCACTAGGCCACGCCTCAACCCGTGACAACGGGACATTAGTAGTGACATTAGTAGTCTGAGGAGCCAAGCAGAGAGTAGTGGGAACTGACAACATGGTCATCACTGCCTCTGCAACTCGGAGAGGCTTCTAGCCCCTCAGTAAACCATCCACAACAGGAAAGAGCAGTCTTCTAACTCGTAAAGGCACTGGGAGCCAGGCAGGGATTTGTACATCCACTAGAGGGTGCAGTGGAGGCAGCATGGCTCACCTCAGGCTTCTCACATCCCTCCCGATGGGCATGATGGCAGCCAACCTCCGTGATGTTCAAACTGCAGCTTCAGAGGGAGACGGAATCAGTCCATCACCAGCTGCCTCGCTGGCCACAAGAGCAAAATAGAACAAGGCCTTATAGACCCACCTGTGACACCCCCTCCCTTGGAACTCCCGGGAATTCTTGAAAAAGGAAAGCTTTGCAAGGAGGCTGCTACGTAAATAAGAAGAGGGAGAAGAACTCTTTGGCTGGGACAATATGTTGAAGATTGTCCATTTTTCCTCAGATACCCAAGCTTGGAACACTTGGGGTTCACAAATAATTACAAAAGAGTGTAAAAGGAGGTATAACTGGGAGAGGGCCCAAACAACCAGAAAACAGAAAAGTGAGATGAAGAAAACAAGAAGTTGGAGAGTCAGGGAAGGCTTAAGAAATGGGAGGCTTAAACTAAGGGAAAAAAAGGAGGAACTCAACAGGCTGGCTGGGGGAAGGGGATTATAGGAGAGAAAGCAGTTTATACAAAGGCCCAGAGGAACACACCACAGAGTGAGTTTGGAAAACAGAAGGTGGGTCAGTGCAGCTGGAGCAGTGACAGAGGGATGGGGGTAGGGGCATCTGGGGGCTCTGAGAACCGCTTCATTCACCCTGGACTGTTGAGTAAAACTCCGAGAGACACTACTGTTGAGTGCCAAGACCTCATGAGATCTGCATTTGGGAAAAACTGTGACAGCAGTAGGGTGGAGGAGAGGCTGGAGGAGGGCATGGCTGCAGTGGGGAAGTCGGTCCAACCATCCAGGGCAGAGAGGAAGATGGCCTTGGCCAAGGCAATGACGGTGGCAATAAGACGAGGGGCTGTTGAAGAAAAACTTCCCCTGAGCAGGAGGAAGCAGAACCACACATTACCTTGCCAGTTTCTGAACTCAAATCCAGCTCATTCATCTTCACACAAACCCACTGAGGAAAGTGTTGCCCTGATGTTTTGGTTCCACCCAGAAACAAACCCACGCCTATGCAGCTCATTAACATTTGACAAAAGAGGCAAGAACATACAAGTGGTGTTAGGAAAATTAGACAGATGTAAAATAATAAAACAAGATCACCTTCTTACGCCATATACAAGAATAAACTCAAAATGGATTAAAGGCTTAAATGTAAGACTCAAAACCGTAAAACTCCTAGAAGAAACAATAGGCAGTAAAATCTCTGACACATCTTTTAGCTGTATTTTTTTCTGATAAGTCTCCCCAGGCAAGGAAAACAAAAGAAAAATAAACAAACGGGACTACATCAAACTAAAAAGTCTTTGCACAGCAAAGGAAAACAACAAAACAACTCTCTATTGGAAGAAGGTATTTGCCAGTGATATATCTGATAAGGAGTTAATATCCAAAATGTATAAAGAACCTATATACAACTTAATACAGAAAAAACATCCAATTTAAAAAAATGGACAGAGAACCTGAATAGACACTTCACCGAAGAGAACATACAGATGGCCAATAGATACATGAAAAGATGCTCAACGTCACTAATTGTCAGAGAAATACAAATTAAAACCACATTGAGATAGCATCTCACACCTGTCAGAATGGCTATCATCAATACGTCAGGAAACAATGAGTGTTAGTGAGGATGTGGAAAAAAGGGAACGCTCATGCACTGTTGGTGGAAATGTAGGTTGTTGGAGCCACTACAGAAACAGTGTGGAGGTTCCTCAAAAACTTAAAAATGGAACTGCCTTAGGATTCAGTGATTCCACTTCTGGGTATATATCTGAAGAAACCCAAAACAGTAATTCAAAAAAATATATGCACCCCACTCCATGTTCATGTCAGCATTATTTACAAGAGACAGGCTATGGAAGCAACCCAAGTGCCCATCAATAGACAAGTGGATCAAAAAGTGATGGGACATATATGCAGTGGAATATTATGCAGCCATAAAAAGAATGAGATCTTAACATTTGCAACAGCATGGATGGATGTAGAGGGTATCATGCTCAATGAAATAAATCAGTCAGAAAAAGATAAACACCATATGATTTCACTTACATATGGAATCTAAAGAACAAAATAAATGAAAACACAAAACTGAAACAGACTCAGACACAGAGAACCGATTGATAGTTGCCAGAGGAGAGGGGGTTGGGAGACTGGGTGAAAAAGGCGAAGGGATTAAGAAGTAGAAATTGATAGTTACAAAATAGTCCCAGGGGCATAAAGTACAGCACAGGGAATACAGTCAATAATACTGTAATAACTGTCTATGGTGCCAGGTGGGTGCTGAAAATATTGGGGGAAACACTTTGTAAAGTTTGCAATTACCTAACCACTATGCTATACACCTGAAACACTAATACAAAATAATATTGAATGTAACTGTAACTGAAAAATAAACTTTTTAAAATAAAATAAAAAAGTTTTTAAAAGAAAAGAAATGAGCTCCAGGTAGTTAACTCAGAGGTAGGAAGTTTCCTCCCAGGAAAAAGAGCTGGTGCTTTTTTCTCTGCACCACAATGCCTGCAAATAATGAGCTGACGCATTCAAAGCTGCTAACCGGCCTCGGAGAAAATGCATGCAATTTGAGAGAAATCCCACTGGCAAGGAGACCATAAGGAAGAGAAATTCTCAAGGAAAAAAATAGTTCTTTCTGTTGTTCAGAAAATAATACCACTCTGAAAGCCATGTTTTTGAACAATTAAATAACCAAAGAATTACATGAGAGATCTATGAGGGATGGTTTTTAATTTTTAAAATATTACATTACTGTACCTTTTCTTTTCTATATTTCTACAGCTAAGGCCTATTTCTACACAGAGCTGTGATTTTGAGAATTATTTTAATATCCTACTGCCCCCATGAACATATATATGGTAGATACATAAATGATGAATCGGCCCCTTACATTCTGGAGGAAATGGGAATCTACATACCTGTATCCTGAAATGGGGAATCTGTATATCTATATCCCTTTGGAACAAGCAATATTAAAATAGCTAAATAAATGGATGCCTCATTTATCTACCTCAAATGTGCATGCACTGAAATGAAATAGCTCTGTGTTCTGCCAGTTAACCAAATATATTTTACTCAGAAAACAGGTAGAGACAGCATCCCAAAGAGGAATACACAGTAAAGACTTTTTATCATAATCACATGATCTTTGCCGAGCAAAACCCCCTTACTCCTTTGGCAGTGACCAAAAAGGAGAAGTGTAGGGGTGGATCCTTCAAAGCAGACCTCCAGGTGACTGCTCTAATGTGGTGAGCGCAACTCCTTTCACCCTCAAGTGCTGTCCAGCCAGAGCTGTGCTAACTAGTAACACATTTCCTTATCTGCAATTTGAGATCCTCAAACACACCATCTTTCATGGAAGAAAAGCAAGAGGAGTTATCTCGATAACAGTTGTTAAATGGCATCTAGAAGCAGCTGGGTGATGTCCAAACTAGAACCAGGATAGAAGACAAATCCTTTCCCAATGACTGGCCACATCCTTTTATCTTGCCCAAACACTATGGAGGTGACAATCAGAATATATAAAACAAAATCCGTAGCACCTCAGCCAAATCTTTTCTTACTGTAGTCTTTTTCACCGTCATGAATGTCACTTTGATTCGCCCTGGTATTTACTTCTGTTAAGTGTTATTTCGTCTTCACATTTGATCCGTTGTCAAGTCTCAACTTCAACTATTAATCTCAAGCCACTCTCACTACCTTAGTTCACAGTACCATGTCGTCTTCACATCAACTGAAGAGCTGCAAGAGCACCCACACCCACTCGTGCTCTCACCTTCTCTACTTTTCTCCAGCCAGAATGATCTTTAAATGCAAATCAGAAGTGTGAAGTCTGTGGGAGGTTTCCCTTTGTTCCTATGAGAAAACTGATACCAGATATAATGTCCTGTGCTAAGTAGGACTCTGGCCCCAGCCCCTTCTCCAACTTAATCTCACACTTTTCTTTCCTGCATGCGTTCCTCTCCGCAGACACTACCTTCGATTCCATAGAGATGCCAATTCATTTCCCACATTCAAGATCTTAGCGTATGCTGTTCCCTTCACCTGGAACACTCTGGCCCTTGTTCTTCACCTGGCTAACCCCTACATCTCAGCTAAAATATCCGGCTTTTTCTGGCCCATCCATCTGAACCTTATTCGAAATTATGACATTCTTTCTCAATGCATGTATTTCTTGTCATCACTATAGTCATTTGAATCTACTGTATGTTGTACATTTATCTTTTTAATGTCAATGTCTCCCACTATCCTATAATCTCCATGAGAGAGAAACCAGGCATGTCTCTCTGCTTCACCTCTTTCTCCAGCACCTAGCAGAGCCTAACACATAGTAGGCTCAATATTATTTGTTGAATGTGTGAATGAATAGATGAGCTAAAACCAAGGCTTAGGGATATTTTCACTGCACACTGGATTTTCATTTAAAAGGCACTAGTATTTAATTCCTTTTAGTTTAGATTAGCTGAATACAGAGAAAATATAGTGGAGTTAAGCAGATTTGTGTTCAAATGTTGCTTACACCACCAGTAGCTGTCTAACATGGGTTTTTGAACTGTATATGGAGATAATACAACTTATCTCATAGTAGGTTAGAGATGATATCTATTTTTTTACAACTTTACTGTGCTTCCCAATTTTTCCAGTTATCATCAGAAAGAAGCAATAAGCATTGTTTTAGAAAATTCTCATCTTGTAAAGTTATGTGAAAATTATCTACTTACTTGTAATGCAGATGGTGTATTAATTATCTAGGGCTGAGTAAAACAACAATATGGATTATGTCTCTGTGGCTCTGGGACTCAGGAGTGCCATGCCTGAGCAGTTCAGGCTTGAGTCACTCATGAGGTTACAGTCAGATGCAACCAGAGCTGCAATTGTTGGACTAGGGTTTGAGGATCCACTCCTAAGGTGGGTTCACTCACATGACTGGTAAGTTAATGCTGGCGTTTGGTTGCAGGCCTCAGCTCCATCTCTCATAGTGCTTCCCACAGAGCTACTTGTGTGTCCTTGCGTGCTGGCAGCTGGCTTTTCCCAGAGCAAGGAATTTAAGAGGCCCAAGCAAAAGTTGCAGTACCTTTTATGACTCAGCTCTGGAAGACAGGCATTGCCACTCTCACCACATTCAATTGGCCAAATGGAATCAGCCCTGATTCGGTGTGAGAGGAGACCAACTCAGGCCTGAAAGCTGCCATATGAGGGAGTGTATTTACACCACGGAAATCAGCAAATGCTACAAATCAGGCCTCTGCTTATTTTGGTTTTGTTGTTGTTTCTTTGTTTATGGAATATTGATTGTTATACATTTACCAGCACAACCCTGAATTTAACTGTATATACCTAGAGACAAAAAATTTGCAAAATACAATTACCACAAATTAGCTTCAATAATCATTGTGTTGGTAGTAGTGTTGGCATCATTCTGAGATTGTCTTGTGAGTAGTACAGAATAAACAAATGAGTAATCATGTTTCCATTGTTAAGATCTGAGATTTTGCAGAGTAGGGAAAAGAAGACACAAATGTAACAGAATAAGTAAAAACTCTTAGTATTAAATTTCAGTTGGAAGTATTAGTTTGAACACATGATGAATTTTATTTTAATTCACATAACAAGTATATTAAATAGTATAATCATAGGGATGAACTTGGCAAAATATGACTGTGGGAATTCTAGGACAAACCACATGATTTCTCCAACAAAAACTACAACAATCAGAAGAAAAATAAAAAGAAATGGAGGGGCTACTTAATGATTAAAAGAAATGAAAGTAATATTTAATCAAACTCATTGTGTGGACATTTTTGAATCCTGACTCATACAAAATAAAAAAAATAAATAAAGGAAAGGAAAGAAGGAACAGAGAACATTCCTAAGATGGTTGAGAAAACATGAATAATCACTGGATGTATGAGTTATTAACAATTTTCTGTTGATTTTGTGTGATTATTATATATTATTGCATTATTATAATTATGTCTTAATAACATAGGCACTGTCTTTTAGAAGTACATCCTGAAATACTTACATATAAAATTATATTACTTACAAACCTAGCATTTTCTTCAAACTAATCAGGGGAAGAAGTATTGAGGGATATATAGAAAATAAAATTGATCATAAACTGATCATATGTTGAAGTTTTGTGACACGAGAGGTCCATATATTATTTGTCTATTTGTTTATTTGATGGAAAATTTTCTTAAAAGGTTTTTTTAAGATTAAGTTTCATATACCCCTATGCCTGCTAGATTTTGCTTTCCCAAAATTTTTTTAAAGAAGCATATTTTTAATGTGACAATTAACTGGACTTGCTGTGGTGATCCTTTTGAAATATATACAAATATAAAATCATTAATTTGTATACCTGAAATTAATATGTTTGCCAATTATACCTCAACAAAAAATATAAGCATATTTTTATTAAGTTTCTATGAATGTGCTTTTACCCTCATCTTCTAAAATTCATTTACTAAGTGCCTCGTGTGTGGGCCTCAATTTAACAAACTTCACAGATCACCAAAATATAGACATAAAACCATATTGAATTAGTTAAAAAAAATCAATTCATTCAAGTCAAAAGATCTTGGCAGCAACTAACGAAATGCTTAATTAGGAGCTGCAAAGCACTATCCAAACAATAAGCAATCAGAACTTCTTACAAAGTCACATGCCTTTAAAACTTATTGCTGCTGTATCACATTATAAAGCCCACAGAGGAAGGTTCTTTGAAACTTCTGGAACCCAGTTCATCTGCTACAGGTGAGCAAACAGAGCCTCCATAAAACCAGGGAACAGACAAAACAGGCTGACTGACCAAGGGGCGCTCATATGAATAGTCCATTAGGCAGAGGCAGAGACAGCACTTCTACCGCAGTGCATTTCTCAGGAAAATGAAAGCTCAAAAAAGTACAAAGACGCATCGGTCAAAACCTTCCCTGTTTGCTGTTAGTGTAAAATATCCTTTCTCATTCAGACAGACAGCAAATATTTAACAAGGAAAGAAAAGAAGCAGGTGCAGAATTTGGGCCATCGGTGATGACCCCACACACCATTTTGAGTCCTCAGAGAGATGTTTAGGTCAGTGACCTTCGGAAACACAGTGCTTTTGATCATTATAAAAAGTAGGAGGCATTTTAGGAAGAGATCTAGCTCTGCCCCGCCCCCCTCGCCCCGCCCCCCTCCCCCCTCAGAGTTCCAGCCAGTTAAAAAACCCACACACCATGGCAAGTCAATGGCGAGAAACCTCAGCCATCAGCCAAGGTAAGTAACGCAAGTAAACCCTGAAAGTGTCCTGAAGCCAGACTTCAGGTGAAAATCAACAAGTTGTTGACTTTGGATCTCCTAGTTAGTGTCCTGAAAGCCTCGAGTTACGAAAGGAGCACAGTTTTCTGAGTGACTCTAAGCCAATGTCCCTGTACACGTGTCTATTGGGCCACCTGCATCAGAACCGCCCTCAGATGCTAAATCCAGACCTCCCCAACAGAATGGCTTGTGTGCCTAGTGAATCTGAACTTTAAAGAAGCCCACTAAGATTGTCATGCCCACTAAAATTTGAGAGCCGTTGTACTTACTATGCCAAGCCTGATCAGACATTACAAAATGCCCAACAGCAGAAGCAAATGCCTATAATTTTTCTGTTATGTGAGGTGCGTATGAAATCTTTTGTAACCACATGTCTCATAGCTACAAAACTTGGTGGGAGGATGGGGGAAGGGTGGGAGCTTATTCAGGGTCAGAGACTCTGTCTAACTCCTTGTCCTCTAGCTCAATTTCTTATTTTTTTTGTCTTTGAGTCATCCAGTTTCAGTGTTCATGTTAAAAAAAAAAAATAGGCCATGAGGACAGATACCACCCATCATTTTTATGACTATCTGTGGGCATAGAGTATACTCACACAAGGGTGCATTATGTTGCCTATTATGAAAAGACTAAACCTCACTCAGACTAGTGGGAACTAGCAAAAGCCTAGAACTGGGTTGAAGTTTCATTTATCAGCTGCATGACTTTAGATGGTTTACCTAAACTTTCTGAGCATGGTTTTTTATGTTTAAATTAAGAGCATAATGAAAATATCTAACAGGATGAAATGAAATGAAATACTATATGTAAAAGCTTGGATATCTGCTGAATGCCAACTGAGCATAGATTGTTATGATCTCTGTTCCTCCAACAGCATTCAGTGACGTAACTAACACTGAGCACGTACTCCATGCAGCCATGGCGCTGGGCTCTTACCATCCACATAGATCAGATGTAATACTTACATGACTCTGCCAGCCAGGGAGGGGTCCTCCCTCCAAAAGGGGCCTTTGAGAAGGAATTTAAATGGAATTCTTGAGATGGGAGGGGCATAAACTGAATGTTATATTTGCTCTGTGCATTACATGGGGAGGACACTCCGTACAGAAAAATCAATCCCCTGAATCACTTAACCTCCGGACACTGAGAATTCTGTGGAAAACCTGGGTCAAGATCTCGGCTTGTAGAGACGTGGAGGGATCCAGCTTTTAAATCACCAAAGGACTAGAAGAGAGTATATTTCCCTCCCTGATTTAGGGATTTAAAAGAAGGCACCTCTCTCTCCTCATCAGTTCCCAACTGGCAGACTTTTCCTGACTTTTCAAAAACCAGCTGCTCATTTCTATTATCAGGAGCCAACCAGTGTCAGCGGTGGGACTTCCCCTTCCTCTCTCTGGGTAAGTGGGTATACCTGAGCTGGGTTCCGGTGCCCAGATCCCCCCTTTTCTTTTCTGCCCTTCGCTCCCCGTCCCTGGGAGCCCTATATCCTGAGTCCCCTAGCACAGAAAACTAATACATCACTAACATGACTTTGATTTAGTTTCATGTGTTACTCCTCATAGTGCTGTGTGGAATTTGGAAGAGGAAACAAAAGAATGTATTCCTAATAATGGAATTTCAGGAGGAAATTTCTTGTGGGGGCGGACAGAGATGCTTCGGGTCCCCCAATCACAATGGTGAGCAACTATGCTCGCCACCCCAGACCTAAGAGCCAGGCTGTTCCAGTCACACACCCTGGCCATGCTTGGCCCTTGGTCACCTTCGTGCTAGGCAGCCATGCATGGCTCTGTCATTGTTGACATCCGATCATTTCTTTCTTTGAAGAGAGCCAAGGTCACCATCTCCCTGAAGTGTCCCTACCTCCACCACTCCCCCAGCCATTTCCTGATGAAGAACCACTGTGGGGATACTGAATTGCTAGGACTGTCACCGTGGATTGGGCCTACATGTCTGAAGGAAGCACTGGGAGTAAAGTCCATGTTGGAGGACAATGGCCAAAGTCTCTTCCCCCCTGTGAATTTCCCTAACACTCACCTGTTTCAAAGTTCTGCTCCAATCTCCCCTCCCCATGGGGTCTACCCTGAGCAACCCTACTGAGAGCCACACCCACTCCTCACCCTGGCCTGCACTCCTGATTCCCCCTTTCTTTCTGTGATCACATTTATTGGCATTTGAGCTGCTATAAAATTTACTTGCTTATGTTGTCTATCATTGATATCTTTCTTCTCCCACTGGTTGTAAGCTTCAAGAGGGCAGGAATATTTATTTTGTTCAGGAATATATATCCTAGAAGTGTGCCTGATGCATAGTAGGTACTCCATAAATAGCTGCTATTAATAATATAATACTAATAATATATAAGTTAAATAACTAAATTTATTTAATTAAATTCATAATATAATAGTTGTTAATAATAATAATGGTTGTGTGTTATTGATAGCTAATAGGGATATTGAAAAAGCATAGTTATTAACTGGAGAAGAGAGGTAAAGGAGAAGGGGGGACCCACTCGGTGCTGGGCACTGCACAGGCACCCATATCTATTAATATAGTGCTCCCCGTTCCCCACAGAGTTTCTAGGGAAGGACCTTTGACTGACAAGTCCCATCTAACAGTCAGTCCTAAGGCCCAGCCTGGTCGCAGCCAATGAGAGCACTAGAGCACACCTTTCCCCCAAGACTCCTGGAAATCCCTACAGGAAAAAAGAAATATTGCCAGGTCACAGACTTATAGCCTATGTGCTCCCCCCACCACTCTTTCCCCCCAGAAAAACCATACAGGTTTTCATAAACTAAGAGGGGCTCTTCATCAGGGAGCCCTGGGGAGTTGCCCACCCCTCACCTCAGACCTCGCGGCAGGCCCAGACGTGGCTCACAAGTCTCTCGCCACCACTGTAAAAGTAGATAAATCCAGCATGGGTCTGGGCTATTAAAACTGCATTAAAAACAATATATATGAGCAAACAGAGCCCATGAGACAGGAGCAGGGCTGCTGGAAAAATCATTGTTTCAGAAGAAGAGACTGGCTGGGTTTGGCCGCTGCCTCCCACCAGGACTTCATCAGTCCCAACCACTCAAATCCTACTCGTTTCCCAAAGTCTAAAACAGTAGCATCAGCACTTTGTATCCTCCCGTCTTCTGAGCTGGAAGGCAAGCCTCTCGTGGAAAAAAAGTCTGAAAGGGCATACACTAAATTGTTAACAACAGTTACCTCTGGGAGAAGAACTCATAAGAAAAGAGGGGATGCTTTTACATTCCTGCACTTCTGCATTTTATAAATTTGTCCAAGCAAGCATGATGTAATTAAACACAGTCATCCCGAGTCTTTTTTCACAGAGCTCTCTGTTGGAGGGTAAAAGCAGGCTCCCCCAGCAGACTGGATGGAACGTCTCAATGAGAGGTAATTCCAGCTTGCTCCAGTGGGAAACATGGAAAACCACCTATCTCATCTCCCAGTGGACACTGATGTCACGTTGTCCCAGGAGCCAGTTTTGCCTCTCAAGTGAGGCTCCCCACCTGGGATTCTTTTGTGTGTCTTTGGCTTCTCTGCAGCCAGGAGCAGATGTCCTCCCCTTGAGCAGTTTGCTCTGGAAGGCAGTCTCTTGTGTCTTCTGCAAGTCAGCCTGCCCAAGACCAGGGCTCTCTCAGTCTATCTCAAATGATTCCTTGTTTGCAGGACACCCAGAGTCCTGCTGAACAAACTGGTTGAAACCATGGAGCCCTGTTCCAACGGGATACAGCAAAGGGATTTATGAGAAGTCATGTTGGGAGGCAGGAAGAGGAAAAAATTGGGTAATGTGAGCAGCCTGGTCCAGAGGCTGCATGTGGTGTATAACTAGACATCCGCCCTAAGGCAAAGCAGGGAGTTGGGGATTGCTACCTGGACCCACAGAACCACAGTGGGCTCCATTCACAAAACCACACCACCCCACGGCCTAGAGCCAGACTGGCTCTGGGCTGAGAGCACCTTTTCCAAAATGTGGCAATGCAGACCTGTAACCAGAAAGTCTACATTTGCCTGTGGTCAGTGTCTGTGACTGAGAATGAGGCAAAGCTGGCATTACACAATGACTTTCAGAAGTGGAAGGGACCGTATGAGTGTATTCAGAGGGTGATTTCAACCTGGGCTTCCCAGAGCCCCAGGAGTCAGGGCAGGCACCTTGGGGAACAAGGGTGGGGCTGAGGGGGGCTCTGGGCTGTTCATTCTATATTCATCAAGAGTGGTTTTGGCCCTGGCTAGGTGCTTAGTTGGTTGGAGTGTTGTCCCAATATACCAAGGGTGAGGGGTTGCTATCTGGTCAGGGCACATGCAAGAAGTAGCCAATGACTACATAAATAAGTGGAACAACAAATGAATCAATCTCTCTCTCTCCCTTCCTGTCTCTCAAAGCAGTAAATTAAAAAAAAAAAGAGTGGTCTGCCACATATTTATTATGTATCTATTTTATCATTTATCTATCTCATATCTGGTCTCTTCCCTATGACTACAAGACAGCCTTGTGGTCCAATCTCAGCATGATGTCATTTTCAAAGAAACAAATGTCCATCAAAAACTTTAATCAGAAACAGTTCAAATCCACCCTCAGCCTTTAAAGAAGAAGCCAAAAGGTAGAGTGCATTCTTAACACACACGGAGATATCTTTACAACCCATTACTCCCAATCTCTGCCCTTCTCAATGCCTTCCACAGAGGTGGCAGCAGCTTCCTGAAATCTTCCTCTCCATCCAGCTCTCGAAGCCAGACCAAAAACTTTCCACAACATCCAGCCTGTGTGACTCACCCACCTCCCCTCCTTCCTTCTTTGCCTCAGCTTTTCCATTATGTAGCTCAGCTCAGGCTCTCTGGCTTCATTGATGGGCTTGGGTTTTTTTTTCCTCCTTGCTCAATATAAGCATAAATCCACCTTCTTTATAAGGTAGGGAACATGGAAAAAGACTGTGAATTCCAATAGAGGGGTATTTTTTTCCTTGTTGCATTGAGATCCCACAGGGGGGAAAAATCATTTTTAAAAGGATGCCACTGGTCCAGTCCATTCTAAATGGAGTCTCTGAGAAAATTCTAACCATTAATCATTCTGCTCCTACACATTAAATGACAAGGGTCCATGACTTCACAAAGCAATATGGATAATGTTTGGGGGTTGTTTGTTTTCTTTTGTTTTTTGTTTTTTGCCAGCTTTCATTTGTGGAAGTTTCTCTTTGGACAGATTTTTTTACAGGGTTTGAGGTCTGGCCAAAGGTCCTTCTGCTTAAAAATACTTCTGTCCATCAACCAGCAGAAGTGTCTCAATAGATAAAGTTCCCACAATGACTTCCCAGGGACTGATGAAATATAAACACATTCTCTAAAACAGGTAAACCCTTCAGTCACTAATACCAGCTTCACCCTCTAAATTCATTTCTCAAATTCACTAGCCAGGTAACTGGTGATACTTTGAGACTTGGGGTTAGGAGTAAAGAAGAAACACAATGGAATTCTATGCAGCAGAAAGAAAGAAGGAGCTCCTACCCTTTGCAACAGTACGAATGGAGCTGGAAAGCATCATGCTAAGTGAAATAAGCCAGGCAGTGAAAGACAAATACCATATGATCTCACCTTTAATAGGAACCTAAACAACAAAACAAAGAAACAAGCAAAATATAAGGAAAGACACTGAAATAGAGAACAGGCTGACAGTGACCAGAGGGGAGAGAAGAGGGAATTTCAGGGGAGAATGGGAAGGGTTTACATGAACAAATTTAAAGGACACATGGAGAAAAACTAGGGGGAGGGTGGTAATAGGAGGGTGGTGGAGAGGGATGCGTGGGTGGGCTGGAATGGGAATAAAAGGGAGAAAACTGTACTTGAACAATGATTAAAATAAAAAAGAAAAAGAAGAAGAAGAAAGTTCCAAAGTATAAGATTACCAGGTCACGAGGCCCAGAGAGAACCCACAGCAAAGCAGGGGAGGACCAAAGCAATAGGAAAGGGTGGAGCCAAAGACAAGCAGTATTAGGGACACACTGGCCAAGCCCCCGCTGGCCTTGCCCCAACAGACACAGCCATCAGAGAAGCCCTGAGTTGTCAACACTGTGGGCTCAGATGTACTGTTGGAGTGGAGGACTTCCTGAGGGCACATCCTCCGTAAACGCTCCTGACCCGGCAAGCTCGCTAATGCTTCTCTCTTCTTGTCTAACAACCCGCCCGCCAGCTCATCACAGGGCTCCAAATACCACACCCATCCTATTCTCCCTGTTCTGTCTTCCACTCCCAACGTCACCTCCCCAAGCCCACCCAACTGCTCACTTCTCACCTCCTGGGGGGCACGAGGGCCTTGTCCTGACCCAGCCTAGTCTGTGCCCATGACCTAATGAGCTCTCTAAAGACTCTCCTCTACTAGCCCTTGTCTTTTCTCACTTGTACCTAATTTCTCTTCAACAACCTCACCTGGTGTCCCCAGCCTCTGACAAACTTTAGTCACCTAACAGCTTTCCTGCCTGATATCTTGAGACCATAATGCTGAATCCTTCCATAAGCGGGGCTCTCAAGATGCTGTTAAACGAGTAAATGAATACATGAATGAGTGAATAATTGAATGCTTTATAAGATTTGGCAGGGCATGTTGTGAAAACTACCAAATAACAACAGAGCGACTATAACAAAATCAATACCAACAGCAAATATCTTAGGAGGTTAACGTCCACTATTTCTCTCTCCTTAGAGCCCTGTCTGACTCCAGGGACTGTGGACATTGATTGTTTTTGTCCAGTCTGCTTCGGTTCCCTTTCTTCTGATTTTCCTGGGAAACTGTCAATCAAGGCACCAAAGCAACCAAGAGATGGGATGATGGTCCAGTTGGGCCATCCAGGCCCCTCTCCTCCAGGGACTTGCATCTTGAGTTTAATGACCCAAGAATGGAAATCATTGGAGAAAATGCCTCCTGAATGCTGTGTCCAGTATAGACTGGCCAACTGTTGAAGAAGCACTGTGGCATTGCACGGGTTCTAGAGCCAAGCTGCCCTAGAACCTAGAAATAAATGGTAGAATATGGATCTACCATTTATTACCCATATTTCTTTAAATTCCTGAAGGCTATTTAACTCCTCACTGTCTCAGTTTTTTGCCTCTATAAAAATGATATGCAATGCCCGTCAGGGGTCTTCAGAGGTTCATAAAGAGTCAGACCCAGAAGACAGCAATAGGCTCCGCATTTGGCATCGGTTTACTCAGACACATATCAGATGTCCTTCTTCAGAACAGGAGTCCTTAAAATAATCCATTCAGTCGTTTTCAAGTCCAGGGAGTCAAGATCCACATCAAGTAGGAACTGCTCTGGCTTAAAAACCTCATGACCAGCCCTGGCTGGCGTAGCTCAGTGGATTGAGCGCGGGCTGGGAACCAAAGTGTCCCAGGTTCGATTCCCAGCCAGGGTACATTCCTGGTTGCAGGCCATAACCCCCAGCAACCGCACATTGATGTTTCTCTCTCTCTTTCTCTCTCTCTCTCTCCTCCTCCCTTCCCTCTCTAGAAATAAATAAATAAAATCTTTAAAAAAAAACCTCATGACCTCCCCTCTTCCTTCCCCCTCGAAGAACTCTTGTAACAGGTCCACAGGCATAGTTTGCAGGTCCCTGCAAAAGGACATGGCAGTTGCAAGAGTGAGAGAAGTCCCAAACAATGGCCTCCTAACAGGTATTTATAGTTTTCCCGGTCTCGGAGCCATTAACCAATCAGGGGTCATCTCTGCCATAAGAAATGCTGCCTAGTGTCATGGTTGACACATATCATTACACACAGTAACAGACAGTTAACCAAAGGTCAGACTGTCGTGCCATAGAGGAATTGGGTTTTGTTGACCCTTTCGCCCACAGGATAACAACAGTGCCCACCTGATAGCATTTTTGTGAGGATCATATGAATTAGTATGAGTCAAGGGCCTAGACCACGGGTGGCAAACACAAGGCCCTCGAGCTGAATCCAGCCCTCTGCCTTGTTTTATCTGGCCTGGCACCTTGTTTCTATCTGGCGGCAGCGCTGAGCTCTCACTTAACTGTTAAGGGGTAGTTACGATTATACAGTCCTAAAATTACATTCGGCCCTTTGAAGGCAGCCTCAAGGCTGATGTGGCCCCCGGTGAAAATGAGTTTGACACCCGTGGCCTAGATCGAGTAGTAAGCACTCAATAAATGCCAGCTGCTGTTATTGCAGATTTCTGGAGCTGCTTATGTTTTCCCTCCTTTACAAGACCGGACTATTCAGTTTTTTCCTCAGTTCTGTTCACTATCACTAATGCTTTCAGTAAATGAAACTTTTGATTAAGTTGATCAGAGTAACTTCCTGCTGCAGCTTACCACCTCTGAGCATACAGGAGTGCCCAGAGCAAAAGGAGCCTGTCTGAGCCAGCTGGTCTGACCCCACCTGACTGTCAAGCCCTCTCCTAAGTGCCAGATTTCTAAAATTACCAAATGAGAGCCTGACACTTCCAATGTCACCCTCGCTCAGAGTGACATGGGACCTGAAGCTGATGTGGCTTCCAGCCCAGAGCCTAAGGTGACTTTGTGCTCCAGCAAAAAACCAGAAGCCATGTTACTCTGCAAACCTTGCGCTGAGATTTTAGATCACTGTGTTTATTAGTCACTTGAGCACAGAGAATACAGGTCCTAGCAGAGAGTTGTCTTAGTGAAGGTAGGCCATTACAGCAGTTCATTACGGGGCGAGGAGAGATAACTCAAGTAAACAAGACCAGGGTGCTTCTGCTGTATGACCCTGGGCCAGAGCACACACCTAAGTCCAGGGAGAGCCAGGGGATAGTAAATCTGTCCCTAAAGGAGACGCAGCACAAGTGGCATTTATTCCCTTGTCCTGCTGTTCAGTGAGTAGGAATGACGGGATCAGCAGATCTGTGCCCCTCTGTCTCCTTGAGGTAACTATGTGATGCAGAAGCAGATGACTCACTTGAGGGCATTTCTCCTCCTGTCTCCTGTTTACAGTCATGGTGTCTGGCTTTTTGAATTGATAATTCCTTCCCTTGTTCCAGCTGCCCTAGGTCCCTTCCCTCCAACACACGGCCTCAGGGCTGGCTCCCACCCCCTACTCCTGACACTCTGAAACAGGCGGAGCACCAACCCACAGCAGCAGCTGTCCACTGAATTTATGACTAAAGTTTTCACGCCTGTTCTCTGGGTCTAAGGATCACTGCCTGAAAGCCTTCTTTAGAAAAGGTAAGAGGATAAATATGTACAAAAATGTAGCAAGTGTCTGAATACAGGCCAAGACTCCAAGGCCATCTTTTCCTTCAGAAGAAAGTCAGTGAGGTGCAGGCCACTGGCCCCGCCCACTGGGCTCAACATTCTTTGCGTTGCCCTCCCTCCTGGTTTGGACGAGGGCTTCCCAAGTTCCCGTCATCTTCTTCACAGATGACCCCTACCTATACTGTTAGTTACCTGTTTTATGTGAAAATTATTTTCATCCCTTTTCTAACATAAATCCCTACTTACCCTTTCCAAACTCAAAATATCCATGCAATCATAAATTTAACATGCTACTTTTATTATTTCTTTCGCAAACACAGAACTGTTAGAGTATATAAGGCCCTACTTAAAATCCTTTACAAATATTAGCTCATTGAATCCTCACTACAACCCTATGAGGTAGGAACTTTAGCCCCATTATCTTTAACTTTAGCCCCATTAACTTATCTTTAACTTTGGCCCCATTAACTTTAGCCCCATTATTAGCCCCATTTTTCAGACTAGGATATTGAGGCTTAGACTGATGAGGAAGGAGCCACACAGTAAAGAATAGAATTGGTAAGGAATCCAGGTTAGGATGGTTCCAGACCTTGAGTTTAACCTGAGTTAACCACTATGAGATTCCACCCTTTAAATTTAGATTCGAATAACCTAACTATTAAAATATTTTCATTTTAATTCATATGTCACGTAAACTCGTCTGATGCACCACCAGTGGTACATACCACACTTGGAGAAACACCAGCTGCGAGGAAAGAACTCTGGACGCAAGAAGACAACTTCATTTCAGTTCTTTTTCCACTACTTGCCATGTGGCACATTTTCTTACCAGTGTAAGCCTCCGTTTCCCCACACGTTGACCGTGGGTAATAATCCCTACTTCTCTCACAGCGGGTGGCAGAGACGAAAGAATTCCTACCTTTACAACTGCTTTGAGAAATAGTATGGCGACGCATCAACAACATCCCCTCTGATGACAAATACATGTTTAAAATGAAGGAAACGGCGCCCCTAGTTTTTCATTACAAGCAGCCCTTGCTGGAGAAAAAAGCTTTCGAATAAAAAGTAGATCCTTTTGTTCCTTTGCACTTATAGAGGTTGTTGCTGCTGTTGCCAATTCAAAATAAATGACTTCATGAAGCAAGGTCTGTTTATGTTATTCCACTACCTGATGACTTCCTGTGCATAACATTCACTTGTGAGCATCTCAGCCAAAGGCCCATAAAGCCATTTCCCCCACACTTCACACTCAGCTGCGCTAAACATCTGCTTTTCCTGGCCACCTGAGTTGATGAGTTTTACTTTGCACCACGGTGAGGTCCAGGTGTCAAGCGAGAACCCAGACACTTTCTCCCCTCATTGCCTGGAGAGGGGTCTGGGTTTACAGCCCCATTTCCCCCCGCAAGCTGGTAGCGAGGAGAGCACGGCAGCTGGGCTTCATTACTCTCCATCAACGGCCACGACTTTTTTTCTAAGGCAGCAGACGGGGCTGAAGGTTCCATTCTCGCATTCTCAGCCAGGATGGAGCTGCCGCCATCTGGGAAGACGGATATGAATATAAACCTCCATGAGGAAACTTTGGTTTTCCTTCTTTGGGAGCTTCTATGACTTAAAAATTCCTTGAGTCCTCCCCCGGGGAGTAGTAACGTGTGCCCTTGACTGAGCCTATGAGTGTGGACAAGGATCTGATCTCTGTTCCTTTCTGCTCCTCCTCATTATCGATATGCAATGAAAACAAGTAATGGGAAGTTGGTGGAGTGTTTCTGATATCCTAACATGAACAGTAATCTGTAATAAATTAGTGAAACCCTGATACCACAGATGCCTTCTGGGCAGGAGGGGGGTCTCCTTCCTGATTCCAACAATCCTTAATTATCAAAGGATTTCTTTTGAGTCTGGTGCCCATTTTCACCTTAGAGAACAACAACTCAGTATGACAGAGAACTTCATCAGACAACAGATCATTGTGAAAGGAGAGGTAAGATAAATACAGAGGATATGTCTAAATCTCACAAGGCTTGTTCCTGCGCCTCTGTCAGCCAAACCAGAGTCTCCAAACATGGAAAGGAAGTAACTCTCTTCTTGTAACAGCACAGGTCCTATTTTTGAAGACCACAGCTTATTAAAGAAATTACTCAAAACGTGCTGCAACTGCACCCATACACTGATATCTCAGGTGCTGCCCATCACACCTTTTGTATTTAATAACCTGAGGCCTTTTAACCCCACAATTATGCCAGCCTTGAGTGCCTCCTCTCCTCTTGCTTTGCACCCCATGCATGAGCTCTGCTGGAAAGGATCCCCCTTGGCTCTTGCTCCACTGGTGAACCCTGCACCTGTGCCAGCACCTGCAAATGCAAAGACTGCAAATGCACCTCCTGCAAAAAACAGCTGCTGCTCCTGCTGCCCCGTGGGCTGTGCCCGGTGTGTCCAGGGCTGTGCCTACAAAGGAGCATCAAACAAGAACAACTGCTCTGAATGACATCGGGGGAGCCTGCTTCCCAATGCAATAGAGCAACGTGTTAAAACTTGCATTTTTTTATTCCACCCTGATCCATTAGCCATATTCTCTTTTCTATGAAATATGTGAAGGATAATAAAAGTTGTTGACTTAAAAAAAAATTACCTGTAGACCTTCATGTTTTTTAAACAGCCAGTGAATGGATGGTGGCACAAATGGAAAAGGAACCAAGAGAACTTACATTCTTTCCCGAAAGGGGGCTCGCACACAGCATACTGTCTGTCTGACACATCTCCATGCTTATAGTTGGGTCCTGCCGGGAGTCCTCCTAAGCCACCTCCACTGCATACCTGACGAGAAGAGATCTCTATTTGTAATGGTCCTGGTTGCCTGTAAATAACTGTATTCACTTAACTGCTTGCGATTTTCCCTTCTCGTCCCTTTATTGCAGGACTTTATTAAAAAGTGTTATACACTTCACACGCACTGCTCCCTTTCATCCCCAAAACTTTAAGATTAGCAGAATGGCCCCCATTTCACAAGCAGGAAAACCCAGACAGGGAGAGGTCACAAACCTTGTGGTGGTCGATCGGGGTTTACACCTGAATCTTCTCCAAGTCCTACACGTTCTACATTAAATGAACTCCAACTTCTCTTCCCTCTCCTCTGAACTATCTTAATTGTCATCACTAATTACACTTGGCACTTGAACAACAAGGGTCTGAATTGAGCAGTTCACTTACACTCATGGACTTTTTTCCTTTTCTTTTCAATAGTCAGCCTTTCCTATCTGCAGTTTCGCATCCGCAGATTCAACGAAGTGTGGAACGAAAGCGGTATTTGCCCATTCGCAACCTCAGATTGCCGGATTATCGACCTCTGTTTGAAAATACTCTTTTGCAGCCGTGGCTGGTTTAATCCAGGGACGTGAAGGGCCGGCTTGTAGAGTCAGAAGTTGTACGTGAATGTTTGACTCCACAGGCATCAGAGCCTCTTACCCCGCGTCGTGCAAGAGTCCCTGTGCCTACTCTCCTCTTTGCAAGAAGCTTCCTCTCTCCTTTCCGTCCATGGCTGGAAGTCCAGCCTCTCCAGGCTCCTCCAGGACCTCTCTTCCCCGCATCTTGTGTTTTCTCCTTTCCACTGACTACCTCCTTCTCCTTTGCCCTCCCAGCCAAACTTCTGAAAAGCCAACTGCACTCTTCCCATTGCTCAGGTCCTATCGGCTGCTCACTCTCCTGGATGCCCACCAGAAGGCCCGCTTCCATGCGCTGCTGGTTTTTTCCTTTATTTTCACTGTGTTCTGAGTTCATCTGAGTTCTCAGGCAGATAAGGATATGCCGATCTGTGTGCCAAAAATAAGATATATATCCACATACACATTTTTCTCCACTAATTTTTCAAAGCACCTTACACTTATATTGTCCAGGTCTTTTGTTTTCCCTTCTTTGAACAATTCAGGCTACCTGGAAGTAAGAACTATGTCCTCTTGTTTTCAGTAGTGGACCTTAGGACATGCATGCAACCGAATTAGAATCAAATAAAGTGTAAAACTCAAGCCCTTTTTACCAAATGGAGTCAGCCACTCTCTTTCACTAAATACCAAAGCTCCCATAGCTCCAGAGAACAGAAGTAAGAAGAGCCATGTTATTTGGGAAACAGCCACTTCTTTTTTGAAAGTTGGCTAATAGGACAGAGAAGCCCCACTTTCCATAGATGGAGGAGAGATGGAAAGAAGTTGTTAGCTCTGTCAGAAACCTGAGCTAACTGTGCTAGCAGAAAGGGAAGGAAAAAATGACTTCAGTACATTGCTGGCATGAGTGTGAATTGGTAACACTTTCTGGTGGGCGAAAGACTTGTGAACATTTCTCAAAGCCAAAAATACATATACTCTGACCCAGCAATTTCACTCTTTGGGAACTAATCCCACAGGTTTATACATGTCCGTGCGCAAAAGAACATGTGTTGTAGTATTCATTGCAGCATTTATAAAATAAGGCAGTTCAATATCATATGAAATGATCTCCAAAATAAGATATGAAGAAAGCAAAATGCAGAACAATATGTATAATGCTAATATTTATGGAGGTAGGACACATACACACACGCACTTGTATTTGAAAGGGCTGTAGAACCATAAACACATACAAAAACATTTGGACTTGAATAGATTGTCTCTGGTATCTTATACCAGAAAATCCTCTTGGCTATTGTCTTTGGGGAGAGGAATTGAGGCCTGGGGGCTGGGGGTGGGAAGGAAACTTACTTTCCCTCTACATGTTTATGTACTAACTTAAAATCTTGCCCTGTGCATGTATAAAAATGTTACAAATTTTTAAAAGCTTGTGTTAACTTGAACACCTTTTTTTCCCAATTAAGTATAAAATAGTTGCTATAATTGAAACATTTTTTTCCCAGTTAAGTGTGAACAGTTGCTGTAAGATTTGAGTCATGGGTAGGCCAACTCAGAATTGAGATGTTTCAGCCACAGACCTGGGATAAAAGAAGTTTTTACAGTGCCTTTCACTGGTCTTGAGCTTCGCTGTTTTCAGAACTTTAAATGAAGCATTACTATAGGGAAGGCACCCACTAGTTAATCCATATGAGAGTCCATCTCCTTAGTTCACATTCACACCTCTTAGGTCCACACAGTGGTCATCAGCTGTACCTGGGAGAGGTTTCCAGGCACGATCTCACTGTTCCTTGAAATAGTTTTCTGTCCTACTACGGGTTTGAGGTCTTGGAATATAAGCAACAACATTCACCAGCCACAGTCCAGTCTGTTCTCTCGATGGCATCTTCGCTCGATAACATAAGTCACTACCCCTCTCCATCATTTCAGCTCTCCTCTCCAGCTCTCTGTTCCCAATACTCAGCTGCATGTTTATGGCACCACAGCAAGTTCAGACTTTCCATTGCTGGCTCAGAATAACTGTGCTTTCTCCCCTCAGGAGCCCCCGTAACCTGGCATCTTCTCAACAGTCCACCTCACACCCCAGGAGAGAAGGGCTGCTTCTGGAGACCATGATCCCCCAGCCACGTAGGAAGCACCCCCAAGACAGCCATTTAGCAGACATCCAGGGCCTTCGGGCCGCCTGGGTCCTCGTAACAACTATTCTTGGAGAGGTGATTTTACGGCAGCCGCTGTTGTCAAGTGGAAGTAAATTTTCAATAAGAAGAATAGCAGCGGCAGAGTGATACTTTGGCTCTTCCGAAACAGCCATCCGGGGATATTCTAGCCTTAACGTTCTGTCAGTTCAAGCAAAAGTTAATGTTTCCACCCCTCACAGGGAAACCCTTGAGCTCTTAAATGTCTTTTACAAGCAGCAGAGGACAGGAGAACTGAGAGCAGAGGATCTGGGCATTGCCGGGGTCACCTGTGAATGAGCAGGTGCCGAGGAACTGCGGCCCTGCTCTGTGCCTCTGTTTTTCTCACGCGTCTTTCTTTCCGACTTTCCTGGAGGTGGGGTAAATCCAAATGCATAACTCTCAGAAACCGTTAACTCGCACTTTCTCTGGGTGCCAGACAGTCTTAGAACGCTTCCAACAGTCCCCTTTTCCCTTCTCCCTTCGGCTTCCAGCATTGATCAAGAACAGGAGACCGCCTCGCTCGTTCGCCCTCCTCAGTCTCGTTCATGCGTTATCAAGACTCACCCGTGGGAGCAGAGAGACTTGCAAGCACACAGTGTGAACTTATATCTCTACACATCTAATTCACTGACGATTCCTGAGTTCTCAGGCCGTTTGAAAGAGAACATAATGCAGGTAAAACCTGAATGGACTGTAGCCTGATTTTTGCTTGAACCAGGGACTTATAAATCACTCTGTATGTCAAACTCTGCTCTTTTTGCCCTGATTCAGTAATCACTCTTGATAACTTGGGAGATCTAAGCTAGATGTTTGTATCTACCACAGGCCCTGACTGGCTTATTTATTTAATGCAGCTGAGAATGTGAGGTGTTACATTCTGTTAACTCACAAATGACCTTTTTTTGTGACGGTGCAGAGCCAACTCCTTTCTGAGACATTGGACTTAACTATAAATACAGTGCAGTAAGAAGGAATCCTCCAACCGGACTTAACCTTGTCTTTGTCCTAGCTATTCACATAAGAAAAATCCTCAAATGCTCTCAAATGTCAAAGACATATTTTTGCGTGTATGTTTACTAAAAAAATCAAGTCTATGGTTTCATTTTCACATTTTAAATTAACAGCCACAGAAAGATCCTAAGCCAATCAGAAAATGCCAGCTATTCCGAATTAAAGCTAAAATTATGAAAATTAGTTATAAGTACAAACTATGTCTGGCTTTTAAACTATCTGTAATGCACAGATATAATTTAGTCACACTTTGTATTAAAAAGTTTTAGTGGTTTTAAAAGGATTGTGTCTTCTTTCTTTTTCTTCAGACTCACTTGTTCAGGTTCTGTGGCACAAAGACCCGGAGTTAACTACTGTTACTCATAATGGATTTTCAAAAATTCAAGTGCAGGGAGAGAACAAAAGCTCTTGACCAATGTTTGCCCATTGGAGGAAGGCAGGCGGCGGGTGGAGGGGGAGGAGGAATGAACAAGCAGACAGAGCTTAATGACTCAAAGTGATGGCTTGTGCAAAATTACTCATACAAAGGTAAATTCTTGAGGATCGCCTTTCAGCCTCAGGTCTGGAGGCTCACTTTGTGCATGACTGCCAGGGGGTCCACGGTCCCTGGACTCAGAAATGCCAGCCCATTTCAGGCGCACTGCTTTTGCCAGCCAGTATCTATGTCTCCATCTTTTCAAAGCATGGATTTCTTTCCTGTTTTTACCGCTCCACTTCAAATGTTCTCTTTTTGCCTGAGCTATGAGGCCAACATAAAACAGTCAGAACTGACTTTTCAGATGCTGTATTTTTTTTTCCATCTTTGTGAGAATGCTCTGATGACAAGGGGAGAAAAGCATACTCTCAGAACACCATTACTGTATAGGTTTTTCAGCAGTCTCCTCTCCTCGTGTTCCATCCACTGAGAAGGTCCTCCTCTCTCCCCTCCCCATATCCAAGTCCTCCCCACCCTCCAAATCACATTAAAGACTGTTCTAATGACACTTCTTCCCCTCATCTCTAGCAAAGAGCCAACCCCACACGAGCACTCGGAGAAATATGGAAGACGATGCTATGTTTCTGCTCTTGAAGGATATCTAAGTTGTAACCTTTGAAGACTTTCATGTATCCACAGGATGTAACTCAAGGTGAGGCAGAGGCTAAATAAGATAAAACTTAGGTTAACAATATTTGAAGCCTAGCTGTAATTGTCATCTCTGAGGAGGTATGCCTACGCCCAGATTGCAGTCAAACAACTGCCTCCTTCTCTCCCTTTCCCACTCTTCTGAAATGCTGCCCACAAACCTTTGACCTTGGCTTGTTGAAGTTTCTCGGAGAGGAATGTATGAGTTCTTTTCTTTTCCTGAAAGGATAGTCTGTTTCCCAAAAGAAGATGTTACTGTTACCAGTAAGAACTGGGCCTGGAGTTAGTCTGCTTGGGCTGGCCAGTAGTGTGTGGGTTCCTAACTTCGTGCAGCAAAGATTTCACAATACAAGTCCAGGTGACTTTGAGACATTTTTTAAGAGGGGGACAGTGCAACAAGGAAGGGCTTAGGATAAAAGAAGCAACAGGAGACCCCAGGGCAGGACTACTTTGGCTCTCTAGAAATTGTTATAGGGAAGAAATGAGCCTCAGTGGGGCTGCTTTGGCTCACTAGAAAGTCAGAGGAAAGGGGGCCTTGGAGACAGGTTCAGGGGGTTGGCCCGGGATGAGCTGCCATGGCCCACTGCTCCCCGGGTTGCAAGCCTCATGGAGTCCCTTAGAGTTTAGGAGATGCATGCCTGAGAGGGAAGCAGCAGGGAAGGGAAAAGGCATGGGTGTGCCCCTGAGAGGGGAAGCACATCTGGGTCCTTCGTTTTTTGGAGAGTTTTTAAAGGCTGGGAGTTTAGGGGAGGTTATAGGAGAGGATTTCAAGATAATATCCATCAGCTTTATGCTGATGCACCAGGATGAGATTTATTCCCTGAACTTCATCTGTCCTTGGGTGTGGTTGGCAAAAGACACTAATTGGATTTCTGCTGTCTGTCTCTCCAAGTAGGGTGATTTAAACTACCATATTTTGCAGTGCATAATGCATACTTTTTTGCCCAAATTTTTGAGGAAAGTATAACGATGCACATTATACATGAGTAGTACTAATTCCGTATCTATATAAATGTTTTTAATTCTTTTATTTATGCTTATGCATTAAATTTGCAACTCTAGAAAGCAATAACGATATCCATAAGCAAAATAATACTGTGGAATATTAGTTTTGTTTGTAAATATAAACAAATAAAAAATTGAATTAAAAAATTAAAACAACAGATTTTTTTTCCTGAAAGTTTCAGCCAAAAACATGGTGCACACTATACATGGGAGCATATTATACACCGCAAAATGTGGCATTTACCCTCTGGTTGGGGAAAAATGCAAACCACTTACTCTTGAGTGTCCTTAGTGGAGGGAAGGTGGGATTTGCTAGATGACTGCAAATGGCTTGGCAGTTGAACTGCCCATCTCCGTTTCCCTCTTCTACGTGTCCTGGCTTACTTGCCTGTCTCATTACTGTTGCGACATGTCTGTGTAGAAAAAATTGTAAAAGCCTTTGAAATGAACCAAAAAGATTAGAAATTGTCTTCAGCTCAAAACTAGGCATTGCCTGAGTGACCTCTCCCAAGGTATTTCACTCCACGAGGCCTCTGTGCCTTGGATTGACTGTGCACTGTTTTACTTACAACTCTGCAAACAGTGTGGAGATAACTGACAGTAATGCAAATGATTCTTCTTGATAGACATGCAAATGAACTTTCCCCAGAAAATACAACTGATTTTCTTCCCCCACTGTGGAGTGAGCCCAGTTTTGCATATTTATAAACTTATTGCTGTAGTATTACCGGTTCTTTGAATTCTTTGAACCAGTTGCAGCATCGACTGGTTTCCTCGTTAATTAACGACTTTAATAGCATCTCTAGCATGTGCTGATTTGATGTCTGAGGTTCCTGATTGTACTTTATTTTGAAAATCATCCTCTGACACACGGAACCCGGGAGACAGTAGGCATTATCCTTTACTTTCCTCCTTGAAGAATCCGTGGAGTCCCCCTCCCGTGGGCATCAAAGAGCCCCTCTCTCTGGCCCCTATTCTTGTTCTCTTCCATGCCCACCGCTAATGTCTTCTCCGCCTTTTCAGTGCTTTTCCACCCATGACAGGCACTCGGCCATCCAATGACAGGCACTCGGCCATCCAGTTCCACCTGAAGGGAGGAGGGAAGAATATTCTGATCCTTCTGTTTCTTTAGCATAGAACAGCCATGGGGGGTGGAGGGCGGGGAATAACATAAGCCTTTTTATCGCTGGCATTGTTGTTGGTGGAAATTAGGCCCTTCCACGGGGTCACAAGGAAAGCATCCGAAGGACTCATGCACAGGAGACTGGTGGTGTGGCAAAATGTATTCAAGTAGAATAAATTCCCCTGGGTTTCCAATGTCCTATCTCCCTCCATCTCACCACAGAAAAAGTCCAACCATGTCCTCAGCAAGGCCAAAACAAAAGCCAGTATCCAGAGTTTCTGCTTCATATTAAAGCTCAGTTCTTCAGAGCCCATGCTGTCTGCTGGGGGCCCAGGAGCTATTAGACCCACATGGTTGTTTGCTCCCAGGTAGGGAGAATGTGCAAACCACAGGGCGAGTGCATTACCAGGTGGGTGAGAGGCAGAGAGAGAGAGTGTGTGCTTCTTTGTTCCCCCGGAGTTATATTAGCTTGGGTTTGGGACAGACCAGGTGCTTTTTCAAAAGAGCCAGTCAACTTCCCAAGTTTTCACAGGCTTTTGATAGGTGTACCCCCTAGTCTGACTGACAGCCTCCATGGCCAAACACCTCCCCCTGTGCCCCCCCAACAGTTCGGTCCTGGACCGGGGAAGGAAGGAGTGCTAATCTCCATGGTGAAGCAGTGCTGTGGCCCCTGGAGTGTCAAAAGCTGTAGCTTCCTGGTGAAGCTACAAGGGGAGCCTTATGCTCAATGTTTAATTCCCTCTGCCCCCCTATCTTTTATTAATAACTATTTAACTACCTATGGTAACAGTATCAATGACCCATCAGACCCAAACTCCAGTGTGTCACATTAATTCAAATTGTCAATGATCTCCTCCAGCAAATAAGGCAGAAATGTAGGGCTTAAAACTCCATTCTGCCACTCTATATTTTCTCCCTCTTCCTATTGAAAAGGCACATTGCTAATGTGTCTCCAATCAATGAGGGTGGTTTCTATTAATACCCTTTCCTCTTTCATTCTACTTCTTGCATGGCTTTCAACCAGCTCTGTATAACATTAATTGAGCACTTGCTGTGTGCTAGGCATTGTTCTATTTGCTGGAGATTCATAGATCTCCAGAGAGCTCACAGCTTTGAGAGAATCAGCTCCACATCAATGGACAGCTATACCACAACGCGACCATGCAGCACGTAATACGTTTGTACACTTTCAGAATAACTGTCACAGTGAAGATGTTCAGTGCAGCCCTTAGACCTAGGGTCCTTGGCCTTAAATTTGAACAAACCCAAACCTCTCCAGACCAGAAGAATCTGTCTGGATACAAAATAGTGGAGATCAGAGACTTCAAATGGTTAGTTATCAAGTTACTACTCACAATCCAGAAAATGCCAATGCTTAGTTGGCTTTCAAGATAACAATTTATGAAATACAGGGTTGAGAAAGCCGTCTTGAAGGGCGTTTAAGTGATTGGGACACTGCGCATGGAGACGCAACATGGGCGGGGGAGGGTCAGTTCTGCTTGCGACTGCCTTTCTGAAGTGAGTGGGCAAGTTATTTCCTTGACCCCCAAGAAGCTTCCAGAGTCTGTCATGTTTATGAGCAGTTTTTAAAGTACATTCTAGACCTTCTTTTCTTCCCAACTGCTCAGGCTCCTCCAGGCTTTTAAACTTTCTATTTTATTACAGTACAAACAACTCTACAAGCAGGCCTCCTGCTTCTCCCCTCAGGCTATGCAGAATTATTCATATTCAAAGTCCAAAGAGGAAGATCAGCATGAAGGAAAACAGGAAGGAGTGAAAACAAATTAGCAATCCAAACAGCCCGCTCCCGCCTGTCAGGAGAAGGCCTTTGGTGTCTCCTCCTGGAGCCAAGGGGTTTTCTGAGTCAAAGATTAAAGGATACTTTTCAGGGCTCAGAGAACAAACACACTGTGAAACGTATATCCACCCAAGGCAACCAGGACAAATCACGCCTACCCAGAGCCAGGGCGGTGCCTTAAACCCTCCAGTGCTTCTCCAAAGCCAGAGGAGCCTGGCTGAATGTTTGGTATTCTGCACCCACCAGGCACAGGTCTAAAAGTGCATTTCATATTTTCCTCCAAGCCTGAGTAGGGAGGAGAAAAAAAGGAAAGGAACAGAAAAAGAAGCAAGAGGAAAGATAAGCTATTAAGCCATCCTTGGGAGTGTTGTAAAGCCTTACCTTAAAGTAGGTGTTGTCAACGGGGGTGATTTTGCCCCACAAGGAAACATTTGACAATATCTGGAGATAGTTTTGATGGTCACAACTGGGAGTGGGAGCTGCTACTGTCATCTAGTTGGTAGACAACCAAGAGGATGCAGCTAAACACCCTGTAATGTCCTGTAATGTACAGGCCAGCCCCCCAACAAAGAATGAGATGGTCCCCATGTCAATAGTGCTGACGTTGAGAAACCCTGCCTTAAAGAGACCAAGAGGTGAAAATAGAATTCTCTCTCCCTCTCTCTCTCTCTCTCTCTCTCTCTCTCTCTCTCACACACACACACACACACGGTTGACTTCATGGACGTGAAACCCATGCAGTTGTCCAGGCCCCCACACTCAGGGGACTGCTATAGTCCCCTGTGGTTGCCATCTTGAAATTCCTAATAATTTTGAATGAGAGACCTGATGTTTTCATTTGACCCTGGGCCTGCAAATTACGTCGCTTTACTATGTGTGAATGCACGTGCATGAAAGAGACCCAGCTATTTCCTGCAGCAGGACCACATGTTTCCAGCGCACTCCCTTCGCAGCCCCACATTCCACTTCATCACAGCGGTGCGGGTTCTGGTTCTGTTTTCAAAACCCCTCTTTGGGTTACGGCAGAGCTGGAGCTGGAAGCTCTACCCACATCACGGACTTCAAAGTGCCTGCAGATTCCTTTGTTCCCCGTCAAACTGCCTATGAAATTCACACGAGGCACCAAGGGCCAAGCAGTGAATTGTGGGACATAAAAGACATTTTCTCAGGGACCTGGAAAAAAAGCTGTAGGGACTGTGGAGTGTGTTTTTTCTCTGCAAGAGCAGTAGGGCTTTGCTCTGAAAACCCTTGCAGAGGTAACAAAAACAATGCAAGGCAAACATCTGCATACCAACACTTTGCTTCCTATTAATCACTTTTAGTCTACTACTAGCAGTCCATCAGCAACAATGTACTGAGCCGCTGTGAAGGGATGGGAGACCCCATCCACAAATAATCTTGTTCACTTTTCCAAAAGGATCCCTCAAAATGTCCTGTTGGCGGAAAAATCTACAATGCTTACATGAAAAAAAAAACCCCACAAGAGCAACAACAAATTCCGTTTCTGAAGACCAGACCAGTGTGAGAAACCCTGCCTGAGAGGTCGGGGCGCCTCCGGTGGGGACCTACCAGACGTGTCTCTGCTGCCACCTTCTGAGGAGCCACGCAGCACACCCATTTCATAGCAGCTGCCACTTGGGAATCCCTTTGAGCACTTTAGAGCTGCACTTACAAAGTAAATGGGCTTTGAAAAAAATATTAAAGCACAAATCACAGTCGCTGCCACATTAGTAAACAGTTGAGGCCATCAATAATAATTTCCGAGTTTGCAGGAGGTTTGACTTAAAACCATACCCAGAGAGCAGAATTCAGAGCTGTGGGCTGTGAGCAGGCGGCCTTGACTGTGCCGTGGGACTGACTCTTCAGGGACCTGAACAAGGACCACGGGACAGGCCAAGGGAGAGTCTGCAGGCTCTTGCTAAAACAGCTTGACTTCTAAAGATAGAGGTGTTTGCTTGTCTGCTCCTAGGAGGGAGAAGAGATCAAAGGCTGAGAGCCTGAGTTTCCAGGTAAGGTAGAAATCTGACCAGTGTACCTTCTTAGGCATAACCCAAGGCGTGCCTGTGTCTCCTGCCTAGCAACCAGACCACATTTGCAATAACAATGATGATGGCAACTGTGCAGATTTCATAAAGGCAGGGACTCGACTTTATCCGCCGCTCTGTTCCCAGGACTAGAAGAGTAGTTCATAGGAAGTGCTCGAAAGATATATGCTTACCAAAGACATTCACGGCTGTCATTTATGGATGGTACAGTTTATGCCAAGTCCTTTAAAGTTCGTATCTCATTTCCTCTTTATAATAACCTATGCCATATGCATTCTTTTCCACGGATTATTAATGGAGAAAGTGACATTAAGCAGACTTGGTAATGGCCAGGCTGACCAGGGAGAAAATTCATGAATTCATGTTACGTTCCCGGTAGCCTCCGGGGTGGTGGGCTAATACTAACAATGAAATCAGTTGCTGGGAAATTACTGCGTGTCGGCGGGTGTACGGCATGATCTTATTTACTCCTGACAACAGCTCAATGCGATAAATATTACTGGATGTTGCCATTTTATAGATTAGGGTCAGAAAGCGTGAGCGCTTTGCTGGGATCGCAGCCCAGGAGTGCCTCCTCCACTGCGCCCCCTGCTGCCCACGTGCTGGCCTCTCAGGATCCGTGTGAGGCTGCACGTCTTCCTGCAGGGAATCCCCGTGAGAACAGCAACGGTGTGAGCCAACGCCTACGGGGCATGCTCACCAACTGGCTGACTGCAGCGTATTTCCTCCCAAAATATTTAGCAGCGTGGACACAGGGAAAAACGGAGCCCTGAAACAGCAATCTGAAGATTCGGGTCGGTAGGTTTACAATGGAAAGGAGTCTCCTCGAGATGATGACAAAGGTCAAAGTTCAACTGGAAGAAGGAAGCGTGAAATCAAGGCAGCAACTTGGCTCCTCTACCCGGCTGTCCTACAAACACTGCAAATTGCACAAGTTTCAGCAAAAATCTTGACTCTCCACATAAAAGTCTGTACAAAAACGTTCATAGTAGCAATATACATAATAGCCAAAAAGAGGAAACAACCCAATTGCCCATCAACTGATAAATGCATAAATAAAATGTCTGTGCAGTGGAATATTACCCAGCAATGAAGAGGAGTGAAATATTGGTACATGCTACAATGCGAATGAGCCTTGAAAACATCTTAAGTGAAAGAAGTCAGACACAAAAGACTGCACCGTGTGTGGTTCCACTTACGTATGCTAAGTGTCTAGACTACATAAATCTGTAGAGACAGAAACTGCATTAGTGGTTGCCTAAGTTTGGGGTAAGGGGATGGGAGCAGGTGTGAGGAATGAGTGACTGCTAACGGGCACAGAGTTTCTTTTGGAATGATGAAAATATTCTAAAACTGATTCTGGTGACAGTTGCCTAATTCTGCGGACACATGAAAATGCATTGAATTACATACTTCAAATAGGGGATTTGTACTATCCATTACATCTCCAAAATATGTTGCTAATTTTGGCCATTTGGTCTCATCTTCACCAACTCTACCCTAGTTTAAACCGCCACCTTCTCTCCTTCCTAACTGATCATCCTTCCCTTCTTGCAGCCCTCCAGTCTGCTCTCTATAAACTGCAGGAGTGATTGTCTTGACAAAGTGAACTCAGACTGTGGCTCTCCCTGGCGCAAACCCCTTCAGTCGTTTGCCCGTTGCAGGGACACAACAGCCTCCTGCCCCATGGCCTGCATCCCACCCCTTGTGATGCTCCAAGTGCACTGCTATCCTTTTGTCCCCGAACCATGCCACCTCCAGGCCTTCACACTTACTGTTCCCTCTGACCAGACCAGTCTTCCTTCACGTATTTGCATGACCGGCTCTTACTCACCCTCTAGGTCTCGCCTCAAGCGTCCCCCTCAGAGAAGAGGACCCTCACTGCTCTATGTAGAGGGCTCTGGCCCAGTTCCAGTCTCTCTCAGCCCAGGGTTCATTTGTATAGTTCGTGTTGTACAAAAATTTGTAGTTGCTTTGTCTACTCTCACCTTCCCCATTAGGAAGTAGGTTTAATGTTTTCTTTATATTAACTATGAATATAAACATTTGTTTTTCCTGAAATAGTACATGAAAGCCCATCGGAATCCTACATTTTGAGATTTGTTAGAGAGGGATCCAGCAAAGGAGACAGGAAAGGAGCTATGTTTCTGAACATTTCACTAGTTAAAAAAAGAAATTAATGATCATGGGAAAAGCAGGTTTACGGAATCCCAGCGACACTATGAAAGACCTTCCGATTGCGGTAGGCAATCAGACAGGCGTGAGCAGAGCAAGGACGATGGGCCAGGTACGGAGTGTCACCAGGGCGGAAAGCGCTGGGTGTCTAGCAACAGGCAAAACTGGGAGAAGAAGGACCGGCCCCCTTCCGCTCCAGACCCCCCACTTTCGTAACCTTCCTCCCCTAGCACAGTGCTGGTCCTGCAGTTCAGATCCCTGACTTTTCATACGGCTAGCCATGCTGTTCGGACTCCCCTGCCCACCAACAGTTCCTCCCTTGACATGTTGCTAGGCATGCTGTGGAGAGAAAGACCTGAAGCCATTTTTAGAGCATGCGCAGTACAGATTAGACTTAGAGAAACAACCCCGTGGCATGCACATGACAGCATGGCAGACAACATGTGCTTTTTTGAAGGATAACGCTGCCCTTTCCGAGCTTGCGCAGTAGAGCAACACAAACCACACATGCCTCTCAAGGTCACACAAAACGTGTGCAAATCGGAGCCGATGTATACAACACGTGCCTACTGAGACTGAGGAGAAAAACATGTGCTTACCCACATTAAGAAAAGCACATTTACGAGACATCGTGCAAAATCAACATGACTGTGTAATGAAAAGAAGCTTGCAAGCAGAGGACTTCAGACCATGGACGACACATCTGGAGAGCGAGTCACTTTGGAATGTCCCGCACGTTCTGCCTCCAGAGAGAAAGAGCTGCGCTGAGCTTCTGTCCCCCTGACTCTGCCTTGAAAGACGCCAACTGCTCAGCTCCGTTGCCTTCTGAACTCGGACCTGATCAGGACTCTTGGGACTCAAGTAATTATTATTGTTATTAGCTTAGTATGGATTTGGGTGGAATCTGCATTAATAAAAACTGAGTGAATGGCATAGACTGACCTGCATCGACTCCCTGTTATTCCTCAGTGTGGGTGTCACCCATGGCGCTGGAGGTCACACAGGCAGCCCAGCGCTTCTGGTTCCTGAGGCCCAGGTCAGACAACCCGAGCAGGGACCAAAGGCTGACTTATGGGAAAGACTATATTGCAAAACATAAACTCATGACACATGCAGCAGACCCCCTTGGAGGAGGAACAAGGGGCAAAGAGTGGCCTCCTGTTGCTCCCATGTGGGCCCTTGCGTGACCACTCCCTTCAGCCTGAAGCCGTAGGGATAACATCTAGGTCTTCAATGTGTTTCAGCTCCAGGCCCAGAAAAGCAGCAAAACCAGGGGAAATGACACCATGGCTGACATCAGGATCAGCCTGGTGACTCATGGCCCCTCCCCTGGCACCTACCAACCAGTAGAGACCAGAACTCTGAAAGGACACACCTGGAAAGCTGATGAATATTCTATTGAGATCCTCCTGTTTGAATTTCACATAAATACCCTCAAGATGGAGAACCCAGCGCACGCTCTCTAGGGAGCATGCCCAGCCTTCCCCCAGGCCTCCCCCCTCCACCGGCCCAGCCGCCACCCCCCCACCCCCCCACCCCCGCACAATTTCCTTGCCTCTTTCTTCCAAGCTCCAAAGGCCCTTCTTTTATCTTTGTAACTTGTTTCCTGGACCCATTTTTTCTATGCCTCACTCCTTCTACTTCTGTGTCTTTCTAAATAAACTTTCTCTTACAGTTTGAGCATGGGCTCTGAATTCTTTATTAGCCATAACTCAAGAGCTGAGGTTGTTGAACCAAGGTGCAACCGCTGCTCCTACTCTGGTGCCATTTCCTTGCCAACAAAATGATTTTTATATTTACTGAACCAAAACGATAGCATATAAAACAAAAAGATTATCAGTAACATTTCATAGAACTTAAATTCATAATAATGAGTGTGGTGTAATTAATTTCCCCACTTATTATCCTAGTTTGAACTCAACCCTTGGAGACTTCCTTCACACACAAGTTTAGAGACACTTATAAAGTTCCGTTCTTCTTTGCATGCAGATAATACGAATTAAAGAGGCATTTTTCTTGTGGGTGTGGTTCTCCATCCAAAAGTGAGATGGTTTTCTAAAACTGAACATGTCAGAGTCTTTGAGTCACTTTTCCCAAGTTACAACTCAAAAAGGCTAGCAATTCGTGGGTGTTCTTCCAAAACTCTTACTGTTTCGGAAGAAGAATACAGAGCATTACAAAATCCATTGTTTGGAGATATCAATAAGAAGAGTTGCCTATACTTCAGTTAAATGCGGGGCAAGGAATCAACAGTTTGGGGGATGGGGGTGGAGCCGTTGGGTGGATGTCCTGGAGGACTCAGATCTGAGGTGGCCAAGCCCCCACTTTTCGTCCCTCCACCACACCACATCCTGCTGAACTGTGAGCTGTCTCAGGGTTCCAATTCAGGACGTCTTCAGAGAGCTCTAGAGATCCAGAGACACTCTGACCTGATGTCAAATGTGGAAAACACTGCTGTAGGCCAAGCACTGTGAAAAGACTAGGTCACGGGATACAAAGGTAACCACACTTTGGTGTTACCCTACAGAAAGTCTTGTCTGGGAGTAACGGGTAAACATGTATTTCAGTGCAATATGATAAATGCTCGAAGCACATTGCCATGAAAATACAGAAAGAGAGAGTGTTGTCTCCAAGTCAGAAGCACATTTGTTCTGAAAGGATGAGGGAATTTTGAGAACTAAAATGGAACAAGGACTCTCCAATGTTGTTTGCAACTTTCTGTGTTTCCAGACACCTAAGAGAAAGGTATTCCCTTACCCACCCATCAACAGACCACCCACAAACAGACTATACAGAATCTCAAACAGGTCTGAACGGGCCCATGTTCCTTTAGTGCTTGGTTTGCTAAAATACTATTACTACCACCAGTAATAATACCGTACTAATGAAAGAAAGCTTAAAGAACCTGACAAGTTATTTAAAGCCCCCTCTCAGACAGTACGTGAGTTGAAGGGAACTTCAACTTGCCCTGGTGGGCCTGGGGGGCTGCCTGGGGTGGCTGCAGCAGGAACCGGGCACTTGAACAAGACAAAGAAGCGGTACATGGTTTTGAACGTGGAAGCCGACGGACTCTGGAGCATGAGAGTTAGCACAGCGTCTGTTTAAAAACATGCGAGTCCTTGGATGTAGTGAGATGTCTCACAGGGGTGCTTCCTAGTTGGAAGTGCAAGCTGGAGGGGACCTCGTGCTGCCTTTGACCTTTACAAACATGTGCCAGTTTATAGCGTGCAAGGGATCATGAAGACATTCCATTTAGTGCTGAATTCTTTTGTAGAATGAAATGTCTAAATGTACACACACAATATGCACAGCTCTTATAAGTCTAGCTAGAACTAAATCTAACAATAAATTGTTCTCTTTAGAAGATTCCTGCCAACGTATTTTTAAAGCTTTTGAAAATGTATATGTGGAACTGGTATTTAGAAGAGACTATAGCTACTCAGCTACGCACACGGGTTTGGTAGAAATCAAATTGAAAAGTAGTGTCAGGAAAACATTTTAGAGACAAAGAGAATTGGGGTTTGAAGCAGACGGACCCATCCATCAGCTGTGCCAATCTGGGCAGTGACTTAGTCTCTCAGATCCTCCATTTCACTACCTTTAAATAAAGATGGTAAAACCTGCCTGAGAGGAAAATTAAATAGGTGATTACATAAAACATTTGGTCATGTTCAATGTGATAGGATAGGTTTATGGGGTTCACTATACTAGTCTTTATACTGTTGTGTTAAAATTTTCCCAAAGTAAAAAAAAAAATTTTTTTTACATAAAAAGCCAGTAATGGAGACTAAGCTATGGAGACAACAAAAAGTGAGTGGTGGCCAGGGGTTAGCAAAGGGGAAAGGCTCAATTAAGTGAGCACAGGGATTTTTCTTTTTTTGGCAGTGAACCTATTCTGTGGGATAGTGCATAATGGTGACTACATGTCATCATGCATTTGTCCAAACCCATAGAAAACCCAACACCAGCAGTGAATCTAACATGAAATATGGGCTTTGGATGACAGTGACGGGCTGTGTGAGTTCCTTGGCTGTAACAAACGTACCGCTCACAATGCGGGCGCCGGTGCTCGCGTGGGGGCGGGGGACACATGGGAAATCTCAGTACCTTCTGCTCACTTTTCTGGTGAACCTAAATAACTGCTCTAAAAAATAAAGTCTGTGAAAAGAAAAAAGAAAAAAAAAAAACACCAACCACCTGGCCTATTGGGAAATAAAGGCAACCATTAGCATACATTTGTTATAATACTCAAATAGATGCCACAGATGAAAATAACCTGGTATGCCACAGCACTAGGGAAACAAGTAAGCTTGAGGGTAACTTGAATCTTTTCTCGGGCAGAAAGTCAGAGATACAAAAACGATCTTATTTACAAATCTCCAGTGTAAGTTAGTTGACCTTTCTCCTTTAAGAAACATTCATACTACTTCCTCATTTCATTTTCTGCCGATTGTCAAATGCTCTCTAGGAAAAGACCATCTATAAATTTATTTTAAAAATACACACAGAAACCTCTATCACTAAATGAGAGAAAAAAATTAATAAGTCTTTGTACATCCAAGCTTTTTTTTTTTTAAATTGCATTTCCTCACGGAGAGCCAGGGAAAGCTTGATGCTAAAGACAACAGTGAGTCAACAGTGACATCTAGTGTTCAACCAGATCCTTTCCCCTGGATAGAGAGAGGAGGATCCTCCTCCTAATAGAGTATGCAAATATGTTACTCGTGACCAACCAACTGAGATCCTTCAGGCGCACCCACCTGAGACTCATCTGTGGTGCTGCCTCCACAAATAGTCACAGGGAAAGGACGCAGGTTGTCCTAATTCCACAGAGACCCAACATCCCCCAGCCTTGGTGCACACCTGGAGTGAAGGAGTTGGTTCCACCCCCTCCACCTCTCCTCTATCCCAAGGTCAAGACGGGATGATAAACCCTACAGGACAAGAGCTCTGGATGATTGTCGAAGAGCCTTCTCCTTGGGGTAAATTGAATAGGTCTTGTTAACGTTGGAAAATAACCCTGGTTTTGCATTAACCTTTTATTGACATCCTCAATAAATAGTGAATTCTGGGAGAAACTTAACTTACCGCCTTCTATAATCAAGGGGCTATCTTTTATCTATATATGCCAGTAATTTTCAACATTTCTTTGCTAGAGTTTACAGTGGAACTCTTTAGGGAGGAAATGAAATAGTGCTTGGACTGACAATGTTACAAAGCATGGAATAATTTAGATAAAAAGAGAGTAGATATAGCTGCTCTATTTAAAGCACAGCTAGGTAGAATAACTGCAGACTCATCTCTCAGACTTCCTGAACCCTGACTTTCTCTCACCCCTCTTCATCTCACTCCCCACCTGCGGTGCCCCCCTAAATCATTATCCCAGCCCCGCCCTGTTTCTGAGACTTCTGCGGAGCCCTAGCTCCTCCCAACACAAGCCTTTCAAACTTGCATCTATTTTCTTCAGGTGATCATTGGCAGAAAGGCAGCCGCAGACCTAACTAAGCAAAGGAGAGAGGAGCTTTAATATAAGTGAAGATGTAATTTATTTAACACAGGAAGCCACAAAAAGCAGGAGGCTGGGCAGCATTTTTGCAGGTGGAAAAACAAGTGTCCCTTTCTCTCTATATCCACGAAGGTGCCCCCCCACCCTTCACATCTCCTTGCTGATGGCATCACATCTGTGGATGAGGATGCCATCACATCCGTGAGGAATCCTCTTTGCCATTCTTCCAGGAAATGTTATGCCCTCCTGCTCCCTCCCTGGGGCTCTCCACCTGTCTTCTCACAGGCAATGCCAGCACAGATCTGAAGGCTTGCTGCACGTCCAATCAGTGGTCAGGGTCCCAAGGTTGATTTCGCAGGGCCGCATCCCACTAACAGTCCCATGTTTCAGACCTGCCTGCAACATGTTGCCAAAACTGTGCCTTTGAGCTGATTTCCTCTATAATTCAACATTTATTTACGTCTTTAGCCACAAAGAGAACATAAATGAGCATCTTCCAAACCATCCAAACCCAAAAAAGAGGCATTTGTATGCTTAGAAGTCACTTATTGTTCTTGATTGTAAAATTAAAAGCATCTTCTAAGCAATCAACTGGTAGCTATAGCTCACAGCTGACACGTCATGGGTGTGCTTCCGTCAGAAAATGAGAAAAACTCCTCTCGGTCCCCTTCACTTGGTCAAAACAGGCATGAGCACTCGGTCAACTGTACGTGACAAATGCACTGTCTCTCCTCCTTGCAATTTATTACTGAACATTCGCACTGAGCAATTGCCATGAGACATCACTTCTTCTTCCTACCACATCTTAGGAATTCTTGGGCTCAGCACTGTTGACGTTTTGGACGAATCTTCGCTATGGGGCTGTCCTGCGCATTGTAAGACATTCAGGGGCATCCTTGGCCTCTGTCCACTAGGTGCCAGCAGCATACCCCGTTAACCTTTTGTTGACATCCTCAATAAATAGTGAATTCAAAAAGAGAAACAAAAAATGCCCCCAGAGCCCTGTCTGGCGTAGCTCAGTGGACTGAGTGCGGGCTGCGAACCACAGTGTCGCAGGTTTGATTCCCAGTCAGGGCACATGCCTGGATTGCAGGCCACGGCCTCCAGCAACCGCACTTGATGTTTCTCTCTTTCTCTCTCTTTCTCCCTCCCTTCCCTCTCTAAAAATAAATAAATAAAATATTTTAAAAAAATAAAAAGAAAATGCCCCCAAGACATGGCCAAATATTCCTTGGAGGGCAAAACTGCCTTCATCCCCACAGAGAACGCCACCTGATACGAATTTATTATGTAATCCTCACAAAAATCCCTGTGGATGAGATGATCTTTCTTCTCCTATTTTACAGGTGAAGAAACCAAAGATCAGCTAAATCCCCCAATTTCACACAGCTAAACTCAGCTGACGGCTGGATTGCCCCAGAGGGCGTGCTCTCAACCACTCTGCTAACACATCCGCCTCTAAATCCCTCCCCCAGGGCTGCCCGGGAGCAGTGGGATTCTCGGAAAAGCTGATGGTGTTCTGGGCCCTACCTCAGTCTCAGGAGGACTGGCCGCCTCTCCCAGGGGCCCGTGCAGTCAAATTAGATCCCCTTCAGGTCTGCCCTTCTGGGCGACGCTGTTATTTCTCAGGCCCTGCCAGCTTAGAGGTTACTGCAAAGTTTCGAGAGCAGTCACAAAACAAGATTTCTTTACCTTCATCTCAACTCACGGTGGAATTCCACCCTCCACCTTTAAATTCTTTTCAAATTCTTCAAGTTCCTGAGTGACTCTGGGGTCTCAGCTGGAGCCACCACCAGCGGGATCTTAGTGGGGGTCGTTCTAACTTGCCCAAGGTCACCTTGTTACAGGCTGAGATCTAAATGTTGAAACCTGTGCTTTTGGCGGGGGGGAGAAAGAGAGAGAAACATTGACGTGAGAAACATTGGTCGCTTGCCTCTTGCATGCACCCCAATTGACCAGGGACCAAACCTGAAATCTAGATATACGCCCTGACCGAGAATCAAACTGGTGACCTTTTACTTTGCAAGATGATGCCTGCTTTGCCAGATGATGTCCAATCAACTGAGCCACACCAGTCACAGCAAAATCTGTGCTTTTAACCTCTAAGCTAAACTGCCCCCTATGGTCACCAGTCTTTGTGGTGAAATTATAGCTCCTCATCCCCGGAGCACCCACCACTCAGCTAAGACTTTGGCCATTGCTGTAGAGGGCACCCACGTGGCACAGATGATTCATTCTAATGCCACTGTCAATGCCACTGGTGCCAACACTGCAAGCAACTCCCAGGGTCCAAGGAGGGACACAGGACATAGCTTGTTTAGTCTTTTCCTTTTCCATGTGTCTTCTCACTTTGAAAGTCAGGTGTGAGCCCATAGTGGCAAAGGAAAAGGAAACTCAGTGATGGACATAGGTAGACTCAGAAAGTCTCCTGTCCGTCACTGATCCTTTGTTCTACAACCAAGCCACGCCACCCGACTCTGGCTTCCCTCAGGACACAGGCTTTCCTCATTCATTCTCTCAGCCAGTGTTTATTTCCTCTCTTCCATACACGAGCCATTCCCCTAGGCCCTGGGAACAGAGTAATGAGTGGAGAGACATGCGGTGCCTGCCTGCTTCATGGAGCTTGCCATGTACAGAGCAGACAACCATTCATCTAATAATCACATAAACACATTCGAGGTGATGGCTGCATTAAGAGCCATGCAGAAAAAGTGCACGGTGCTGCAAGATTATGTCTATTCTAGTGGGCCCTAAGCCAGTCTGTGGAGTTGGGGAAGGTTTTGTTGCTGAACATATATTGAACTGAAACATAAAGGCCTGAAGAATGACTGGGAGGGAGGGGCAGAAACCAGGTAGGAGGGAGAGGGCGTGCAAGTACCTGGAGTGTGTTGCAAATAAAGAACCAGCTGACCACTGTGGCTCCGTTGGTTGGGCCTCGTGAGAGTAAGTCCGGCAGAGTGAGTCAGAGGAGACAAGCAAGGTCCAAAGTTGGAGGATCCCATAGGATATTTTTATTTTCTTCCTAAAAAATATTGCTTTAAGCAGGAGGGGACATGAACCTATTTGCATGTTTTAGAAGACCACTTTCATGTGAAAGAACAGACAGGGGAAGGAGGCAGAGAGATAGGGACCTATTTGCAGAATATAAATTCGTCCCTGGTGGCAGCTCCCCGGAAGCACATACTGCGGGTTGCCTACCCAACAGCCTCACGCCCCTACTTGCTGCCTCACAGGATTGTGCCTCACAGGATTGTTCAAGGTGATTACGTGCCCAGTTCAAGGTACTCACCTTCTCAGACTCCCTTGTGTTCATGGTTGGCCCAGTGACCCAGCTCTGAACCAAAATATTTTGTAAATAGAACTCGTTTTTGAAAGCGACAGGCACAGCCAACTTGCTCTTTGTTCCTTTGGCCACACACTTTCTCTTTCCCCGGACGTGGATGCTCAGTATGGAGGGAGCATGCTCTTGTGGGGCCAAGCCACCGGCTGAGGACGAGGAACAGGATGCAAACCTCAGCATACACGACTGCTGGAGGGAATGTCCGTCGCCACACTTCTCACTGGGCAAGGCAGATAAGACCTGGCATGCCGCGCTGTTAGTCACAGCTGAGCCCAACCCTTCCTTCACTCACCAATCCCTCGGGCATCTGCAGACACGTTTGAATTGCAGAGTGAGCACACATCCTGTCTTCCTCCTAACGTGCTCCAGACACTGCCTGCTTCAAAATATCCTTATGTGGGGAGAGTTAAAACTGCAGAGTCTCTCAGCCAGGTGATGAACATCGTCATAGTAAGTCATGTTGATTTATGCACGCTTCGTAGGATGGGATGAAAATGGCGCTTTGCCTCTGTGTTCTTCTTCTCGGTCTAATCATAAGAAAAATCAGACACATGCCAACCGAGGTACATTTTATGGAACCGTGTACTTGATTCTCAAAAACAAGGGAAGTCCGAGAAACTGTTGTGGCCAAAAGAAGCCAAAGACATGACAGCTAATGTAACCTGGCAGCCTGGCGGGGGTCCCAGAACAGAAGAGAAGCATCAGGTAAAAATCTAACTAAGGACATGTGATTAGAGTATGGACTTGAGTTAATGATAACATATTGATATTGATTCACTAGATGTGATAAACGGATCACACTCAACATAAGACGTAAGAACATGGGAAGCTGGGAGTAGGGTATATGGAATTTTCTGTGCCATCTTGACAATTTTTCTATAAACCTAAAGCTATTTGGAAATAAAAAGTCTATGAAAATGAATATCCCCAGTCTCCACGCCGGTCCCACAGACGTACACTGTCTTGAGTGAGACCCAGGCACCCGCATATCTAACAAGACCCTCAAGCTTCAAAACCACTACTTTAGACCTAGCCCGGACATCTGCAGCACTGGAAAGGCAAGGCTCTCCGGGCCGCCTGCTGAGCCGCCACAAAGACCCATGCAGACCCTTCCACAGAGAGGGATGCTCAGGGTGTCTGAGAGTGCAGGCTCAGCTTCTAGAACAAAGCAGGCCATTCCTTTGTTGTATTTTATTCACATCAAATGCCTTTGGATAGAAAGCACCAGTTTAATGTTTTGCCCCCAAGTTGAATTTGAACCTCTGTAGTAACGATGCTAATGGAGTTACCTCTAATAAAATAACTGGACTGCATTTTTGTACTTCTTTCACGAACAAGGTTAAATATTTGGTGATTTTTTTTGTTTGTTTTACTTCTTGGCTCCATTACCACATCTCTTGAAATAAAAGAGCAAGAAAACCAATATTTATAAAGGTTTTCTATGGCTCTATGGAAATTTTTCACCAGGCTTGAAAGAGCAAAGTAATTATTTTCTGTAATGGATTTCAGACATAAATATACATAAATGCAGTCAGCCATTCATTAGCTGAATTCAGATATATCAGGACCCAATTCCATCGAAAATGTAACCATACACGCAGCTCCACAGGAAGGCACCATGATGAAATAGAAAAAAAAAATTAAACTAGAAATCAGAGGCCCAGGTATTAGACCGTGATGCAGTTACTTGCCAACCTAAGCGACTTTGAAGAAGTAACCAAAACTCAATTTCCACATTTGCAAAATGAGCAGTTTGGAATATAGCTTTGAACACCCCTCTGAGCTCTGCAGTTCTGAGTATGGAATCTCAAAGTCTAGACCTAATTCTTGCCCCTAGTATCACAGTAACAGACTTGGGTTCATACACTCAAAATATGTTATAACTAGTTATTTAAAGACTAATCATAAAATGCAAGTATAAAATTTCAGCAGTCTTATTGCTTGAGAATTGTAGACCACAAAATGAATAAAGGTGTCAAAGGCTCTTTAAGCATGCCTTTTTCCCTGGCTGGCATAGCTCAGTGGATTGAGCTCAGGCTGCGAACCAAAGCATCACAGGTTCGATTCCCAGTCAGGGTACATGCCTGGGTTGCAGGCCAAGGCCCCCAGCAACCGCACATTGATGTTTCTTTCTCTCTCTCTCTCTTTTTCTCCCTCCCTTCCCTCTCTAAAAATAAGTAAGTAAAATCTTTTAAAAAATACATATTTAAAAATAAAAAATAAATAAAGCAGAAACTTGTGGTTACTGCAACAATTCTTTAAAAAAACAAGATGCCTTTCAATCCATTTTGTCTCTGCTATGGACGCTGCCATGTGAGACAGTGAGAGACCCGTGGACCAAAGCTGACAATGAGCCAAGAAAAGAAAAGCCCCATAAAACAGATGTTTAAAACATGAAGCAGGTGTTGATGTTTATTTCTATCTGACTGCTACATAGATTGACATTGTTAAAATTTCATAGTAGTTCTCCCCACACATAAAGAACACGGGAAATAGACAAATCACAAAAGAAATGAAAATGGTAAACAAGCATATGAAAAACAGTTCACCCAAACGAGTAAAAAGACGAGTTGCCTTTTTTTTCTTTTCCAATTTTTTTTCCTGGTATATATACCTCAGCGATGACAGAGATAGGATGAAAGTATGCTTTCATCCATCACTGCTAGAGAGAACATAAACTGATACAAACCTTTTGGAAAATACCTGATGTCATTAAACAATGATGTCAGTATTCACGCACTTTGGTTCTGTAATTCCATTAAGAACAGAGGACATAGCAATATGCATGGAGATGTTCATTGCACAGAAGAATGGAAAACTACCTCTAAATGTCCAGCACAGACGAAAGATTGCAAGATGTGTAACATCTACTCAACTTTGTATCATGCAGCTTTGCAAAACAGACGCTCCAGAGGCTGCTTACTAACAGAAAACGTCTATGACCTGTGCAATGTGGGAAACTGTCAGTTCACGTATATATCTTGGGCTTACACAATGTTTTAAAAACTTTTAGCCAACATTTATAAATTGTTAAAAACTTACATAAAAACCGTGTTTGTTTGGCACTTGTCAAAAACTCAGAATAACTGGCAAAACTAGACCTTTTGCATAACAATAATTTGGAGCTAAGTAGTAATTGTTCCCTTTAGTGTGAGGACCACACAATACCCTTGGATCAGCAGTCCTGACTCAGTGACCCTTGAAGACATTTGAATTCATGACCCCTGACCTACATTTAATAGGCTATAAAACTGTACATATAATTTTAAATATACACATGAAAAAGAAGTAATCCCCCAAAATGTTACGACTTGGTTGTATTAGAGTTCTAGTATTATGGTTAGTTGTCTTTTTCCTATTTTAAAATCGCCTGCATGATTTTTATATTATAAAGATGTAAAGTGTGTGACCTTTCAACCAAGTCCCAGTATTTTAGTAAATATCAAGGATTTTCAGCCATTAAAAGAGAAACGGGAGGGCCCTACGTCTCCTCCCCCATAATCTTGCCACCAGGTGCTGCATTACAGAACAATGAAAATGAGTCCTGACACAGATTCTAAGCAAACACCACTTGTTAGCCAGGAATGACACAGTTGCTCCCTGTGATCCCAGAGAAGTCCCCCTTGCTTTTCTCAGGACTCACAATATTGAAATAAACATGTGAAGGATACTTGAGTGACAGTTTCACTCTAAGGCAGACGCAACTATATTGCAATAGCAGAATCGGACAACACAGTGCCGGGTGTGTGAAGCAGGGAAGGGAAAGAGGAGCTGCAGGCCGTGGGCACTGCCCTGCCGGGTGGAACGCGTTCTCAAGCCTCCCTCCTGCAAAGATGACGGAGGAGAAAGTCGAACCACTTATCTCGACTACTACTTATTTCGCAAATGGAAAATCATTTCTCGCGCCCTTCATGCAGCTTAATGAACCTTCTGGTGTCAATTTTGATAAAGATAATTAAAATGATTAAACAATCATCTCTGTAAAGTGGATTGCTGATTAGGATACTTCAAATCCTGGATGTCTCTAGGATATATGACAAGGTTTACTTATCCATTTCGTACCAATGCTGAAAAAATTTTAAAGTAAATTGCTATTAGAAACCACAGCTGTTGGTTTTTGAAGAAGTAATGAACTATAGGTCTGTGCTTTATCGAGCTATTATGCGTCGTAATTTAATTTTTGTTTTTATAACACTGTTCTTTCCACATTTAATCCCACTAAGTACTTAGAATATAGATGAGTAGCAAAATCAGATAAACCCCATTTAGTTACAAACGATCAGAGGATGAGGCTCGAGCTAAGACCTGCTCCCGTGATTCAGTTCTCTCAAACACAGTCTTCTACGCCTACGTTAAAGGACTTGAAAATTGAAAAATAGAAATGCCAAGTGTCCTTTGTAGTGTGTTAAAACAGAATATGGAATGATACTCTGGACGCAAATGATACCACTTCTTGAGACACTGTAAATAGAAAGTTCAAAGTGGCTGGCCATTTCCACTCTGTACATAGTAGTGATTTGGAAATTAAATATATTCCTCTCAATTCAACTTAAATTTACACACATTTCTGATATTAGTAATAGAAAGAGATCTGAGGAAAAGAATAAAGGTACTAATCTAATGGAAAAGAAGCCAGGCTTGAGCCTTCCAGTTTTCACAGAGGCCAGAGTGGCCAGTCATATGGAATTAGGACCGGGACCCACACTCCTGCGTCCTTTAGATCTCCCTGGGATGCACGCCGCCTCCCTGGGATGCAATGCTGACTTCGGTTTGCTGTCTCAGCCGCGGGTGGAGCCATTTCAGAGGCTTCCGCTTAGCTCTCCCATTAGGACAGTTTTTAACCCACAGGCCAAGAAACAAATGGTGGTGCTGACAAGTCCCAGACACGTTCAGCTCAGCAATGTATTCTGAAAGAGGAGAGATGATCCCTGGGTAGATCCATGGACCCGATGGAGCCACTGTTAGTCCTGAGATATGTCTCCATTTAGTATCTGAATCCCGTATGCCCCCATTCTTAAAGGCACACTGCAATGAGTCTTGTCCCTGAGTATCAGTTTCATCTTGGATCATGTATCCCACGTCCTCAGAAGGCTTGGGTCCACTCTTTCCCCCAAGTCACCCGAGGAAGTAACCACAGGTCCTCTGGAGGAAGGGGCACCACTGCCCTCTCCACTTGCAGTGGGGTTGCAAGGGCCCCCACTTCTTGGACAACCAGCCTTCCCTTCAGTCAGCAGCTTCTGGGTCTGGAGATTCGGCGAGAGAGCGTCACTTTGTATCAGGGTGGCTGTGATATCTCCCATTCACCTCTCCATCCTTGAGATCCGTTGACGGCACAGCTTGAGGAATACTCTCATTAGCTACCTAGCTTGCCCCTAGGGATGCCATGTTCTACTAACCACCTCTAAATCTCTCTGCAGATACCCCTCAGACCCACCCACTCGTCCCTGCATCCACTATACATGTGACAGTAAAACACAGTCACCGGGCCCCTCTTCTTCCACCGCCATTGTTGTCAGCGAGCCCTCTTCTGGAGCAGCATCTGGCCGGCAGGGCCACCACAGAGCCCTCCGTGACGCCGGCGGCCCCTCACCGGTGCGTTCCGCCCCACTGCAGTCGGCGTGCCCACCGAGCCTTCCGAAGCACTCCCTTTGAAAAAGCATAAATACGACAAGTACCATGTGCTTTCCACATATGTGGAATCTAATGAGCAACATAAACTGACAAGCAAAACAGAAACAGGCGCATAGAGGACAAACCGACGGCTGTCAGAGGGGAGGGGGGTGGTGGGGCTGGGAGAAAAAGGTGAAGGGGTTACGCAAAAATAAAAAAACCCAAAACCCTCACAGACACAGACACCAGCATGGTGACGACCAGAGGGAAAGGGGGTGGGGGGAGGTACAAGGGGGTGAAGGGGGGATACACAAGGATGGAAAGAGACTTGGCTTGGGGTGGTGAACACCCAAAACACTATACAGATGGTGTGTTCCAGAAATGTGCACCTGAAACCTGTGTAACTGTATTAACCAATGTCACCTCAATAAATTCAATAAAAAAGTAAAAAATAAGATAAATAGTTTATTATTTGCTGCAATAATTAATAGCCATTCATACGAAACAAGATGCTGAATCTTCTAATTAGAGTTTTCCTCTTGGTGTACATTAAAATAAATAACTATTAATATGAAAATTTCCATCATCTACCACCCAACATGGCCTTGCATTCCCAGATAACCTTTGAGACATACTACAGTAGTCAACGGGGAGACGGCCACGGAGCCTGGCCCGGCTGAGCACCTGGTGGCTTCCAAAGTGGCCACTTCAGTCACCCTCGAGCCTCTCCCGTGTTCTGCAGTGGCCACGGAACCTGCACACAGAGCCGCCCCTTCACTGGCTTTCGAACGAGGACAGGTCCTTAAACCCAGCCATCTCTCGGCTTCTTCACCCTTTAATTTAAAGGGTGCATGGAGAGAATATCTGGTCCTTCTTATTTCTTGGAAATATAACACACATCCATACGAAGAGTGAACATGGAAACCTTTGACTTCCTTTCAAGGAAAATTTCCTGGATAATCCCATGGGTTTTTATAACCATAGCGACGATACTATCCTTAGTCATTCGTTACCAAAAATAAAGACTGTGGTTACACTTCCATCTCCGTAGATGCAAACAACCTCATCTATTTTGACACTGAACAGGAAGGAAGACAAAACACAAATTCTGAGGAGAAAAAAAACAATGCTTTTTCTTTTTTTTAATTTATTTTATTGTTTGTTTTTTATTTTGTCTGTTTCACTGTTTGTATGTTTATCTTGCAAGAGCCCAGCGAAGGGAGGGAAAATATCTTCAGGCTAATTTTAAACCACATGAAAGGGATTAGGCACTAAATAATAAAAAAAATAATAGGGCTTTTAGCTTATTGTGAAACTAGGGGAAAATTTTCTAACGGAATCAGTTAAATTAGTCTGCAATTCATTAATAATAGAGAACATGTGTCTCCTCTAACAAATAATTTAAACATTGCATACACCACCAGAGAAACTATTCAGGGTATGGATATTTTCAAGTTGTGATTCCCTGGGTCAGACTACAAACAGTTACATTTTAGCCTACAGTCAGAAGAGCAAACTCTGTAAAAGTGACAGTATTGCCATTGTTCTCAGCAATCTACTCATGAACCCTGCAAGTTCTGAAAGTCTGTTCAATAAAATGAACCCTGATTTCTTGGCAAGCTCCTTGCTTAAAGGGCAAGTCACTTTTGAAGGAAAGAGAGGCCAAATGTTTCTGTTTATAGATATTATCCTGGGTAGAATATCAAGAGCTTTTGGATTGAAAGTGGACAGTATGCAAAGAGGAGGTAACCAGACACCAATCGTGCTGGGGATTTCAGAGGTGTGTACCATAACTGAGGGCAGAGTTTCTTACATGCAGCTGTAGGATGTTCTGCTTGGGATCATTCTGTCTGGAACTCATGTCTGGGAAGCACTTTTAGACACTGCTATTATCTGGTACATCTGTATTTCTAAGTTACCACAACTGATACTTAAAATGATGCCTCTGACACTCTCCCAGGTTCTGTAGGTATTTTTCCAAACTAAAGAATGGCCACACAGTGCCTGGTACTATTTTGGTATTAGCCTATATGTATAACGATTATTTTAAAACTGGTAATCCATATTGGGCTCAGTGAGAGCTCTCTCCACTAATCTTGCCATTTTACTAACCAGAATATCCCATTCTCCCAATAGGATTAACAATTAAGGCTTATCACACAACCCAAACCAGAATGAGGCCAGTGGGTTCTTGGAATCCAACCACGCGTGATGAAATATCCCATTGACCAACTCTTTGATGCAAGAATTGCATCATCAGGGTGTTTTCATGCAACCTGAACATCTCACAGAATAAAGTCCTCATGAAGACCAGATATCCAAATCCTCGGATTTTGGTAGGATTCAGATTTGTTTTTCACTTAGCCCTCTACTTGCCCTCTCTTATCTACACTCATCAGTCCAGCTCTGGTTGGCCATTGGAGTTCCAGTGGAAGAATTCCAGCTCTGCCCCCCAGCCTCTCCTCTAAGGACTTGGAAGGCGGTGCAGTTCTTTCTGGTCATCCGCCAGGCACGGCACCCCAGGCTTCTTGGGGTAAGTTCGGCAGGCGGTTTTGAAGAACTCTTCTGCAGCATCGAGAGCAATGAGACGGTCCTGCCAAAAATTAAATACGAAAATGTCGTCAAGATGAAAACCGAGCCCTATTGATGGGAAAACCAATCTAACAACAAAACCCACCCTAGAAATAATAATGAGGAAACATTTATTAATTTTTTCTCAACAAATTTAGAGGCACACCTTAATCCTTTCATTATCCACGAAACATTCCACCATTCTTAGAATCCTCTCACGTTCTTTTTGTTTTTCTTTCTTTTTTAAAGATTTTATTTCTTTTTAGAGAGAGGGGAAGGGAAGGTGAAAGAAATGGAGAGAAACATTAATGTGTGGTTGCTTCTCATGTACTCTCTCACCAGGGACCTGGCCAGCAACCCAGGCATGTGTCCTGACTGGGAATCGAACTGGCGACCCTTTGGTTTGCAGCCCACGCTCAATCCCCTGGATCAGACCAGCCAGGGCTCAAAATCTGTTTCGATCTTAGGTTATATAAAAAATATTTCTCACATCTCTGACCTAAAAAGCTGACTATACAGCAGAACTGGTTGAAAAACACAGATTCTTGAGCCACAATCCAAGCCTCAATAGGTCTGAGTGCCATCCAGAAATCTGAATTTTTATTTTTGTATTTTTTATGGGTAACTTCTGAGAAAGTGAAGGAGTGTGCCCCTCTTTGTCCCTTCCTGCTTTCTGGTGGCTGGAATGGCAGCCACGTGGCAGCAGCAGCCAGCACAGACCATGGTGGAGCCACAGAAGGAGGGACCTGGGTCACGGACGCCGTGGGGTGCTATTCCAGCCCTGGACGGACTGCCTCTCCACTTCTATGACAGAGAAAATGGATGTCAACTTTATTGAAGCCGCTGCTTATTTTTACTTCTAGTCAAATCTTATCAAAATAAATCCTTCCACCTTATCCATGCAAGGGGGATCGTTTCATTACACCAAACCAATTTATGTGTCAAAAACCCCCTTCTAAAACCCGCTTGCCGCCCTTGGCCTGGGGTCCGGTGAGCTCGAAAGCTCTGCTGCTCCAGACAGAAATTTGGCTTTGCGAGCACCCCCGCCCCCACTGGTGGCTCTGGTGCTGCCGGCCACTGGAAACCAGGGTGCAGGACGCCAGCACTGCCTGCTCCCTCCTGTGGTGGTGGTGCCAGTGGTGCCAGAAGAAAGATACAGAATCACAGAAAAGCAGAAACTGAAAGCAAAACCAGGGCAGATGAAAAGAGTGCATCCACTTACCACAACGAAGAGATACCTCTCCGAGAGCTGCCACCCTGCTGGAAAAATCGTGGTCTCTTCGGCCAGTTTCAACAACATCTCTCGCGCTTTCCTGGTGTTCTCAGAATCACTGATGGTGCTGAGTTTCGTCACCGACAACAAAGAGTCTGCTTCCTTTTGAAAACCTAAGGTAGAAGAAGTGTACCCGTCATGGAGAGAGGTTGCGGGAAGTGACTGCCCCGCAGCAGGGCCCCGGCAGGAGACGAAGGGACCCACACGTGGATTCTGAACCAATACCAGCAAACGGAAGCCACAGGCACCCCTCGCTCTGTGCGCTGCTTCCCAGCTCAGGGGGGCTTGCTGGCACTGTCTTTCATTAAAACTCGTTTGATATTTCTTCTTCTTTTTTTTTTTAACTGAAGTCATGACTATTCTTTTTATTTATTTATTTAAGATTTTATTTATTTATTTTTAGAGCGGGAAGGGAGGGAGAAAGAGAGAGAGAGAGAAACATCAATGTGTGGTTGCCGGGGGCCGTGGCCTGCAACCCAGGCATGTGCCCTAACTGGGAATCGAACCTGTGATGCTTTGGTTCGCAGCCCGCGCTCAATCCACTGAGCTACGCCAGCCAGGGCTTGATGTTTCTTCTTGTTTAACTTTCTTTGCTAACTGTTCCCTCGGAGTTAAGCCTCAGAGACTCATCCATTGCCTGCTTTGCTCTCTTCTGGTTGCAAACACCCCTCGCACTCTCTATTCTCCACCTCCTCCACTGCCCCCAGAATTCCCACCTGCCTCTGAGGCTTGGAAGCCAAAGAGCGGTCCCTTCCAAGTCCCTCCTTCTCCAAGCCCAGGTTCCCTTCACCAGGGCAACACGGGTGGCTGGTTAAAAGTACTTACCCAAAGTGACAAAAGACTCATAGATTCAAACCTGCCGGGAGCAAGTTAGATTTTTAAAAAGATGACTATTAAATAAAGCCCACCAATGCTGGGTGAGTGAAGGGGGCAGAAGTCCACCCCATCCCACTGCGTCCCAAGTAAAGCAACAGGGGCTGGCAACTGGGTGCCCGCTTTCAAAAAGTTACAATGCCACAGTGTCCTGCTCTCTTTCAAAGAGAAGGACTGCAGACTTCAAAGTCATACATTCATTGTTTAAGCATTAAGAGGAGCTTATTTTGTAACAGGAAGGCCGTGTGTATCATATCACAACCTTAGCAGAATTAAGAAAAGTCAATACTCAACATCTACTCTAAGGCCTCAGGGGTTTTCGCCACCTTCGAAGCTTTTCTGCCTCATCATTCTTCTGAAAGTTCACATGAATTTTGTTGTGCTCTTACCAAAAAAAATGCTGCTTACAAAAAAAATCTCTCTCCCAACCTGCCTCATCTCATAAAGCTATTATTCATGGGTCCATTACTCCCAGCTAATTCAATCAATGTACTACACCCCAAAATTAGGTGGCAGTGCCCATATGATCCCACTGCCCTGGGCTACTCGACACTGAGGACAGATGGAGTAACACACGGCCAGACGTGGCCTCAAGACACCAGCCGGTGAAAACAGGTCAGATGTTTGCACTGGAGGAGGCGGGAGGGCAGGCTTGGGGAAATACTTCATACCGGTAGCCCTGAGCAGTCCGTCACTGACACTCCTTTTACAAAAACCACGGCGAAGAACGTGAAGAGGGGTGATCCCAACTGCTTATCTTTACCATCTCATCGTCACTCTCAGACTCACCTAAATCTTCTAAAATGCGTTTCCATTTGTTTCTCACTTTCCGTCGCATCTGTCGCAGGGTGTAGATATCGTAGTTGAGTTTCTGCCATTCCTGTAGGAGAATGAAAACTCAGTTTTATTTTTACCCTTTGGCCTAAACATCTATGCAAATCCCGCGCTTCAGCTCTTTAAACACGTGCTTCTCCTCTTCATTAACCTTCAAGGTGGATCTGGAAGAAAAGAAGGAGATGGAGGAGACAAGAGTCAAGAGGAAGACACAGGCCACCACTTCTGGAGACTCTGCTATGTAGCAGGAGGTGTGACCCATTACAGGAATTATCCTAATTAAACTCTTCAAAGCACCTAGTCTCGCAACTTCAATAATCTCACCTGTAAAGTCGGGTAACAAATGTGAACACCCCATTTCAGACTGTTGTAAAGATTACAGGTCTATAAAGCACAATACCTGCACACAAAGGGCACCAATAAAATCCATGTATTATTAAAGCCATTTTCCAGATGGAGACACTGAGAGCCAAAGAAGTTAACTGGCTCATCCCACATCATCCAGCTCATAAGTATCAGGATTTATACTTGAATCCAGGTCTGACTCCAAAGTTCATGAGAAAAATGACTTAGAAAGAATATATAAGTAGACCTAGGAACCCTGAGTTTCTTGCTTCCCAGCCAATGTTTCCTTCATCATGTCTCAGCGTGGTTTTCTCTCATTCATATTCTCACAACACAAGAAATCTTTCAGACACTGAGCAGAACTACCATAAGGTTATCATTCTGAAAACTTGCCTTTTGGGTCATAGGCCATCATATTGACCCTGAAATAGAACCTGAATCTTTAAGGAGCATTAGACTCTTTACTGAGCTAAAGTATGTCTTTTAAATGTCATAGAAATTGGTTTTCAAGGAGCTCTATCTAGATGGAACAGTCATTTTGCAAAATATACCTTTTTCTCATAGCAAAACCATAACCATCCTAAAGCACAGCTTAAAAGAGTATCATTCTAAAATGCTCAATTTAAGACTCAAGGTATATGATATTTTGACTGCTCTCCCTGAAAATGTTTCAATGATGCTATTATTTTCCTACCAAGCCCCTCTTAAGGTTTGCCTTGCTCACTGCTAATCAACTTGCATGACTGGTTAAGGGGAAATCAATTTAGCTGCCATTCAAAACATTTAAAGATACCACTTAGAAAAAGGAAACTAGCAAAATACAGTGTGTTTTGTTATGACTGCGTGTTGGATCTGTATCTGAGGGTACGCCACAGTGAGGTCAGGGATTTCAGCTATGTCCCAGAAGTTCGGAAGTGGAGTGAGTACTCTTTCTGTTTTGTTTTTGTTTCCAACAAAGGTTTGCACACACATGCAGGTGCTCTCGAGTGTGGTGGCTGGGGTCAGGGATAAAGTCTGTGGCCCAAGAAGAACGTGAAGTTAACTGAGTCATCTCGGAAATACGCGACCCGGACCTTACATGCATCATCATCATGTTAAAGCACACCTGTACCATTCCCCGGAGACTGCGTGAGTCACCAGGGGAAAACCTCAAGCACCGTCGCTTTCACTGCCTGGGCCTTATCATACTAAATTGACCATTCAGCATGTAGCTTCATGGAAAAGAGGGTGGGTGCTAGAGCCAGCTGCCCGGGCTTAGGACCCAGCTCCAATATTTATTAATTAAGAGCTGACTCTGGGCAAGCTCATAACCTCACTTGCCTCAGGGCCTCCCCTGCAATACAGGATTAGTAACACCACCTCACCGCATACATGTATTGAGAGGATCAAATGAGTTCATGTCAGCCCAGAAAATGGGCATTGTCCTCCAAGTACTGTGGACATAATCAGGACACAATCCTGCCAGACTCGGTGGTTTCTACTATGAGGACTGAGGACGTTACACAGTGCAATGTGCCGTGTCTCGTGCGTCCCCCAGAGAAACACCGCTCTGCTCTCGGCATCCAGTACAATGTTCCCTTTCCTGAAAGTTACTTCGTCTTTCTGGACATCGTGAGTTTTGTAAGTGATCCGTTCCCACACTTGCATACAGATGTAAAGCCATTTCATGAAAAACTCAGGGGCACTTTTGAATTAATCACAATCTTTGTTTATGTCCTTATTCATGTTCGTTCTCTCTCTTATCTTCTAGTGTGCGTTATCCCACTGCATTTTCATGGAAGTTGCACTAATTCCTTTTTGATAAAAGGAGGCATGTAAGGAAATAAAATATTTCACAGAGCAGCGCTGTGCTTATTCTCAACGACGCTGACCCTCCTCTTTGCCAGATAAAAGCTGTAGGACTCTTAGTCCCAGTGATGAGAGCCCCACTGTATGTCCTGAGATGCATTCACACAACCTTAAATTCTGTGACAAACCACTAGGTGGCTTCATTAACTTACGATTAGAGGTCTCTGCTAATTTTTCATTCAGCTTCTTAGGCTTATTTACATCTTAGACCTGTTCCCTCAACTAAGTGTAGCCAAATCTCTATTTTTCAGAGACATAGTCATCCTTGGGTGGTCCAGGCTTCTCACGTCTTCTTTTTAATCTTTCTCTTCCTGCTGGTCATCTAGCAGTTATTTCACTACTCCTAGATACCAACACTGAATGTTTTACACATTCAGCATCTGTGACCCTGATACAGTGTTTGATGGAGAAGCAGCAGTGTGACATCTACAGTGACTAAGGATGGACCCACACAGGATGCATTGACTGGCCGGCCCAGCAGACGGGCTTGTTCAGATCAGTGGAAGGAAGCTATGCATTTCTCTCTCTCTCTTTTTTTTCTAAAGATTTTATTTATTTATTTTTAGAGAGGGAAGGGAGGGAGAAAGGGAGAGAGAGAAACATCAATGTGCTGTTGCTGGGGGCCGTGGCCTGCAACTCAGGCATGTGCTCTGACTGTGACACTTTGGTTCGCAGCCCGTGCTCAATCCACTGAGCTACGCCAGCCAGGGCTAGCTATGTGTTTCTTATATCCACATGATTACTGTCTTCTTTTGACAGAACAGACGTGGATAATCATATGAAAGTATCTGGAAGTTTGGTGCAAAATTTAAAGTTCTAATACCAGTAGAAGTTTGGGGAGTATTTTACACCTAAGAATTGGGTTTTGGTAAAATAACTATTAAGAGGGGAATTTTAATTCCCTTTTAATGCTTAACCCCAAAGAACAGAACCTAAAGTGACAAATAAAACATGGTGATTTATGAAATCTGCCTCCAATGTAAGAAACTAACTCACCTTCCCTACTACTAGAGAAAAACAAGTGACATCCTTCTACAATTTTTGAATTGTAACAATTTGTTTTTAGACAAATAATTTGAAAGTAACCATTAAAGACCAGTTAAATCCTCTTCACCAGTGAGGTGAAACTCAAATCTATTAGACATCAAAAGTGAAAGCCTCCTTTTGTAAAATAAACTTTTGTTTTTCTCCTAATTTCTGAAATAATACATCATGGCCCATGTGACGCTGTGGCCCACAACTTTAACAATGAGTACATGATCAAAGGGGAAAGAAAAAGAAAGTGCAGAATTAGTTTCACAAGATAACTGGGAACCAGGACAGAGTGAATAACATGTGATTGAAAATGAATCACTAAAGATGCTTATAGCTGAATTCTTGAGGTTTCTCTCCTCGCCAGTTGGTGGCCAAATCAGATTAGGGCAACTAGATAAGAAGGCTGAGGCAACAACGTGAAAGGCAGAGCGAAACTCCAGTCTCCTGCAACCATCCATATAGCTAGTTGTCCTCCAGCTTTAGATCCCGTGAGCTGGTCTTGACCTTGAGTTCCTATTTAAACTCCTGGGATCATTTTATGCTTGTCTATACTACATTACTGTGAGGTGGAGGGCAAAAGGCACAGAGAAAAAGCACTACTTACTTCTTGTTAAAAAGGTGATTTATACAATTTAAGAAACGTAACTACAGATCACATAACCATCTTAAGTTCTTAGGAACAACTTCAAAAGGAATCTATTTTTAATTACAAAAATAACATAATCACAGAAATAAAAATTCAAAGTGAACAGATAAGTATAAAATGAAAACTAAGTTTACTTTCCTATTTTCTTCTTTCTTGCCTTATTTCTCAGACATAGCCATATATGAATTTTTCTTATTCTCCCTCCCCTTCCCCTTCCCCTTTTTCCCTTCTTCCTCCTTTTCTGGTAGCTTACACTACCAATTCCTCCAGTATTATTTTAAACTGTCTTTGTACTTTTTGCTATATAAAAAGAGTAATTTACCTCTGCCTTTTCTCTACCCCACCTCTCTCCCCAAGGGAGAAGTAGGGAAACAGATTATTAGTGGTATTCATGATCTGTCCCCTACAGCTGCCCCAAACCAAAGCTGGGTTCCGACAGCATGGAAGAAAGGAGGGATCCAGACACTGGGGCAGCTAGCGTGTCTGCAACTACTGTGTCTGCCACCAGGAAGCATTTGATATTTGCTTCCCCCAACACCTACATTCCTCTTCTATCAATCTGGGTGTCAAGTTCACCTAGATTTTCCTTTGGAGAAGTTACTCACATTCTTAGCCCTTAGTGTACACTGATTGACTTAAGCCAACAAAGTCCACTTTGGTTGTATATTAGAATCATCCAGAGAGCATTTTAACATACGAGTGCATGGGATCCACCTCCCAAACCAATGAAATCAAAATCTTTTGAAGGGGTTCCAGATTTGAAACCCAGTAACCCAAGCCAATCGGTCTAATCCCATTGGCTCAAGTGCAGACCCATAACTCAAGCCAAGGAGATGAAACAAAAATCCATGGGGTTTCTGGGTCCAAACAGGAATTGTGTTCTCTCTTTGTGTATGAGGTACAAAATCTAGAGCTATTCCCATCACGTTCACTGCCCTGACAAGAGCCAGCCTGAGAAAGAAGTCAACACTCGGAGGAGGACAAATATGAAAGAATCACAGAGAACACAGTCAAAGGACATACTGGATCAAACCTCTTCCGAAGCCAATCCTACTTCTAGGGGCTCTGTTATCTTAGCCAATTCCACTTAGTTTTAGAGAACTAGAGTTCTTTTGCTCGTCCTCGTCATGTTATAAAGTCTGCTAATTAAGTACATAAATCAAAAAGAAACTATAAATACTGCAGAAAATATTAGTCTTATATTTTCTTACCTCTGGTCCCTAGGGTTAGACAGTATCTACAACTATTTAGCTGGGGATGGATATGGTTTGTAGAGAATACAGTGTTAATGGCTCCGCCTGGGTCCCTGTCTGTCTGTCCCAGGAGGGTCTTAGGCAACACAGACATAGCAGTAGTCCTTTTCTGTATCCAGGAATTGCTTGATGGTGCCCCGCTCCCTGAATTCTGTCCATCAGAGCCAGAGTTTCTGATTCTCACAAGCCTGTTGTTATAACAGGGGAGAGGAGATGACTTATATCCAATCGTCTAATTTCCTATAAAGATCCAGGGGGAAAAGTTCTTTCATTGGCTTAACTACTCAACTCCCTTACTTGCAAAAATATGTTGAATCCACCTAACTGGGTCTAATGACCAGTTCAAAGTTAACTTTGACTCAGTAACTATGAGCCAAAATCTATTCACCACCTGAAACCCAACCATTAGGATGACCTTTCTTGTCTTATATCTTTCTTAAATGGTGAAAAGCCATCTTCAAAGAAAGACATTCTTAGATAGGTTAAAATCTACTTCCTCTTCTTCGTTCCATGCCCAAGATCTCATAACCACAAACTGAACCTTAAGAAATGGTTCTTCATATATCTGATCTGCATAAAAAAAAACAGTCAAGAAGGTCTTTCTGAAATTTTATGTGAAGTTATATAACTTTCCCCATGCTTGACTGCTAATAAATTCAAATCAAGTCCAAAGCAACACACCCTTTACAATAAAAAAGAAAAGAATGACAACTTATTGTTTCCCAACCCAGCTTCTTTTTTCTTATGCATTTATTGTTTGCTTATTTAAGTTAGGTAATATGCTTATGTAATTCACAATTCAAAAATACTAAAGGCTCTTTCCCCCAGGCACATGAACTCTCTGCAAGTAATAAGTGTCACCAACTTCTTCTGTAATCTTCCATTTTTTCTGCATAAGTGGTAGTATACTATATCCTGTACTTTTCACTTAATAATATATTTTAGCAGTCTGTATCAGAAGATGCAGCTCTAAACCCTTAACTTGACTGTGGACCATCTGGTACAGACAGAAGCAGAATAATTATAAACATATATATCTGCTTTATAGAAAATGGTGCCCTAAAAATTACAATATTAAAACTAGAAAATGCCTTAAGACTTTTTGCTTCTTAGTCATCCTTCCTAACAACACCATCAGAAAGTAGGAAGTACCCACATGTGTCATGTGCTATAAACATCACTTTAGAAATTTCCACTTCAACTCCATGCCAACACTAAAAGAAGACACCATTCACCTGTGTCTACGACAACACTGCATTACAAAAATTATCACCTATATCCAGGAACTACGAAGGAAATTGTAGCCAAATAATTTTATTTCGAAGTGACAACGTCTTGGTAAAATGAATTCTCTGAACATTGTAACTGTTATCTCTTTCCTTTTACTTTTTCAGCAATTTACATCATCTTATGCTACTCTCTCCTTAAAAATGAAGAGAGATTTTCTACAAGACAGAAAAATCGTCTTGAATGCTTCTCCAATTTTCTTACATTGGGTATGCAGTGGAAAACACCTGATAAGTAAGAGAAAGACATGCAGCATCTGGAGGGGGACCTGGATTTTAACAAGCCTGTAACGGATTCGCCCGCCTTTGCTTTTCACGGAAAAATGTGAGATGGATAATGCAGAGCAGTGTCGTTTCGCAGCTACTGAAGAATACTCACAGCGGTTGCCGTCAGTCTGGAAAAACGTATCTAGTAAGGCACCAGAGGACTTAGCTTCATCGTTTCTACCTAAGGAAGTCAAAAGTCACAAAAGTAGCAGAGAGCCAATATATGGAATGAGAGAACCATGATATTTGATATTTGACCTGATAAAATTTCAAGATTTGAAACATATAACAAATTAAGACCTATGAAATAAAATCTACATGTCAAAATGATTAGAAATAAATAAAAATACATCCCACCTATTCTTGGTTGAAAAAAATCAACACAGTCCAAGCACCAGATGCCGGGACCGGCCTACACAGCAGTTCATGTGAAAGGCTGGTTCGTTTTAGGGGAAGTCGTGAGAAAGAAGATCAGTGTTAGAAGAAGCTTCCTATTTGGAATGAAATCTTTGTAAGATAATGAGCCCTCCATCACTGGAACTCTGATAATTTATATAATTTATAATTGCTAGAAATACAACGTCTATAGAGGCTCTTTCAACACAATATATTTTTCTTGTATCACCTGACAAAATCCAAAGAGGATTTAAAGACATTTATAAAAAAGAGAGTAAGCCCTGGCTGGCGTAGCTCAGTGGATTGAGCGCAGGCTGCAAACCAAAGTGTTGCAGGTTCAATTTCCAGCCAGGGTACATGCCTGGGTTGCAGGCCATAACCCCCAGCAACTGCACATTGATGTTTCTCTCTCTATCTCCCTCCCTTCCCTCGAAAAACAAATAAATAAAATCTTTAAAAAAAAAGAGCGTAGACAGATAGGTAGACAGGTGCAGACAAACAGGTAGATGGATGATAGGTAGATATAAGATTTTCAGAGTATTACTACTTCCTAGGTTCTACTCTAAGCCCTTTATAGGTCCTTAGTTAATTCTCATAATACGACGTGTTACTCTACACGATGGGTATTATAACATCTTCACAATAAGAAAACTGAGGCTCAGAGAAGTGAAGCAACTTGCCCAAGTGCGCACACCCACAAGCGAGAAGCTGGGACTTCAAACCCAGCCGGCCTGGTTGTGGAGTCACCGGACTGTGCCACTGCCCACGCGCCTCTTCAAACAGGAAGGGAGGGCGGGTGCGCCAGGTGGGGAGGGAGGAAAGGAAGCAGACGGAGGGGAAGAGGACGCAAAAGCAGCTGACTACAGAAGAAGCCAACCTGAAACCACAGTAGCTGTGCCTGAGGAGGAACTAAGAAATCACTATTTGAAATCGTGAGAGAAAAGAAAACTTTTCTACAGGCAAAGGACTCCCAAGCCAAGAATACTGCTGAACCCAAAAACATCCTCAAGGGTTGGCTCTCTGGGACACTGTGTCCAAGCCTTCTCTGGGGGACTTCAGTTCTTCCCTCCTCAAAGCAGGTGAAAGGAGCCCAACCGCTCCCACTTTGCCACACTCCCCCACACTCCCTGCTGTCTAGCTGGCAGCTGCTTCATCCCTGAAGAGTGAGACACGAGCAAAACCATTCCCTTCAACACACGGGGATGATGGGTGGTGAGGAATGGCAGAAGCTGCAACGTTTTGAGACTCTGAGGACCCAGGAGAAGAGATCAGTATTTTGGTCCCCGCTGTGCTTGTCTGCAACAGACAGCTGTGGAACTCCCCGTGCTTTTCTGTAACGATGCTGCAGGCAGCACAGCTGAGCACACCCTGGGTTTCCTACCTTAGCTAAGGCACTTCCTCTGCTCCTCCCTCACCTCTCCTCACCCCCACCGGGGAGCCCCACCTCTCTCTTCAAAAAGACACCAGCAACATTATTTTCCTTTCCTTGGAGGAGTCCCTGGAGGCTCGCAGCCCTCCTCTTCCATGTTTGCAAGATGACAGAGTTCCAAGAAAGCTGAACTGAGAAGCCCAGCCCAGTCCTGCATGGAGCTCACATGACAACCACACTTTCGCTGGCTCACATGATAGGAGCCTTCCTCCTCCCACAGGCAATCAGCCAGCACCTCTGAGCAAACACCAAAGGGTTGGAGCCTCACATGCCAAATCCAACAGAAAAAGCGTTTTCCAAGGAACTAGCTCCCTCTTCTGAAGCGGACAGCGGGTTTCACTGACGCAAGCAGCCATGACGCCCTTGAGTGATGCCTTCTGCTTCCTCAAGCTCCACGCCATTCTCCACCTCTCTCTTCACTGCCCCATGGCTCGGAGGGGGAGCTTCCACTTGCTGTTCTCACTTCCTCCTCACCCTGTACTCACCAGCCCCTGACAATCAGCCCTCCTCACATCCACTACCCACGCGAAGTCCTAAGGTGCTTTCCCCACCTTCCTCGTGCCATTGGTGACCAAATGGGGTGTCTCATAGTCCCTTCTGAGGGCGCTCACCTTTTGTAAAGCACTACATCCTGATGGCCACTTCTTCTGAACATGCCTCTCCAGGTGGAGAGGCATTCTGCTGGAAACGGAACAAGGAATGAGCATCTATTTCGGACGCACTCAGTGCAGCAGGCCTGGACAACTCCACCACCCTGCCAGGCGGTACTAGACTCCCCACGCAGTGGAGGCAAGGTCCAGTATCTCACCCAGGGGCGTCAGCAGCAGGTCCAAGATTCGGGATCTGCCGCGCCCCCCCCCCCACCCGCCCCAAAGTGCATCCTCCAGCTGATCTCCCTCATGCCCCTCCCTACTCTGCAGGCTCCCCTTCTTCTGTTCATACCATCCTCTCCCAAGGCTTTCTCTAGTGTCTTTTCCTCATCTCCACCTCCGTGGATCATTTCCCCTCGTGCTTCACGCTCTGTTGTCACCCTGCAGTCTCCGTTGTTTGCCCTGACCCCCAGCCTCAGCTTCAGGTCTCACTTCCCCCCTTCCTGCTGGGGATCTCCATGTGGACAGGCTGCTACTGGGGCCACTCAACGCAGTCTGACTCCCACACCGGCCTCCACCGGCCCGACGTCTTCTCTCTCTTGTTCCGAACCTGGGCATCTGCGGCTCACTCCCCTTCAATCTCACCTTCTGTATTCGTATCCGTCACTTAACTCCCCCTCCCCCCACCACAAATTCCCCTTTTCTGTATTCCCACGGCCTCAGGCTTCAGTGGCTGAACAGCTACAGTGCAGGTCCCTCTGCCTCACAGGCCAATGTCTCCGCTCTCCTCCCAACCCGCTGTCTTCCTGAAGGTGAAACTGGGCCATTTTTCTACCAGAAATTGTCAGTGGTCCACACCACTTACTGAATACTGAATAAAGTTTCAGTCTGGAACAGGCTCTCTGTGGTCTGGCTTTCCAGTCCCCTTCCGATGAGGTCCCTCCACTCACAGTGCGCCCCTGCCACATGGGACCACCAGCCTGTGCTTGAGCCTGCCTTGAACTTGTGTGCCTTTGACCATGTTCTCCCACTTCCTCATTCCACTGCCACCTGAATCCTATCCACTCCTCAAGGCTCAGCTTACATGCCACCACCTCAAGAAGCCTTCACCTTTCTTACCAGTCGAATGCAAGTGCTTCTTCTTTAAATTCCTCAGCCCCTTTACGAAAATTGGGGCAGAATTATTTACTGTATAGATATTGCTCTGTAACTATTTGCAATGGCTCCTTCACTACTGGATTGTAGGTTCTGTGGATACAAGATTCATCCATGTCTTACACAGTCTTCTGCAGAGAGCAAGTGTTCCAATGGGCTTTCTGAGCTCAAATGAATACGACAATTAACACAAAGGCCACATTCTGCCAATGGTTGCGTGCCTACGTTAAGTCTAGAAAGCAGCACAAAATCTTATTAGAAAAAGCCACTTGGGTTTGAATTCATGTGTATCCCGAACAAGGCATGTTTACATAATCAATATATTTTAATTCCCATATTTTTGGGAAACAATGCATTCAAGAAAGATGGAGTAACACAAAATGACCCACTGAGCCAGCATTTGATATCTGAAAAGCACTTTCCACATGTCTCTTTAAATAGCACTAGAAACTGAGGCTGCACTGCAGCAAGCACGCCACACGTGCCACTCCAGCCATCAGAAAATCAGAGGACATGGGCCCACTGATTTGTTTCTACAGAGACGTTAAGTGTCGTTCTAGGAGGTTAAACAACTCAGCTGAGATCTCAGAGCTATTAAGTGGGAACCTAGAATTTATTTTTGTTTGTTTGTTTTGGGGGGGGACCTAGCATTTAAACTGGGGTCTGTCTGACTCCATGACCCACACTCCTCCCAGCAGCCTGAGCTGCATTCAATTAGGCGCAAATTTAGCCCACTACATTGTCCTTCCCTGTCACCAGTGTGGAAACTGGGACACAAGGAGAGAAATGGAACATAACGGGCAGGGACTTGCATTCTAAAAGTGGCTTCTGGCACAGCCACTCAGGTCCAGAAGACAAAGAGACCCTCTTCTCCGTTCCCCCACTGCCCCTCACTGACACGATCCCCACTCCTGCAGCAGGATGGGACAATGCAAGCACCAGGGCCAGGGGCAGGCCAGTGAGGCTCGTGGCAAAGGGAGGCGAGAGTCCATTACACAGAGGAAGCTCAGAGCTTCCTTTACACACAGCCGATCAGGACACCATCAAGGCCACCTACCCAGGATGGGCATCCTCTTTCAAGACTACAAGAGCCTATTCTCTCCATCCACCAGACATGGCCTACAAGTGGGAAAGATAGGGTTGTGTTTCACTGTTCCTAGACAGCTGGTCCGCTCATTAGCTCTCTGCTTCCACCGAGGCCCAAATGGCACAGGATCCAATGACAGGGCAGAGGAAGTCAGTGTATCAGAGGAGAAACAGCAGACTAAAGAACCTTGGAGGAGGAGCTGGTAGGGAGTAGGGGCTCCAAGACTCAGAGGGCCTGCTTCTGCCCAGACAGCTCATCCCTCTGAAGCACTCGTTCTAAGAATGGTCTGTCTGTTGGTAACTAGGGCCTATGGAACTGAGCCTTTTTAGTTGGGCAGATCAAACTGTGACGTGGTTGTCTCTCTCCTAGCCTCACCAGACCCACCAATTCAGTGAGATCAAAACAAGCGTCAAGGTTACCGACTCACATCTGAGTCTCCTCCCTACTGACCTTTCAGAGCTAGGCATTTGCCCTTTCTTTGAATCCCAGGTAAAGCTAAGTCTCAGCGGGGCTGGCCTGCTGTGCTGACCACTAGGCCCCGAGTCCCCACCCCAGGTGCTCTTATTCTTAACAGATAATAAAAGAATGGGCAACTTTTACCAGGTCTGGCACCTTGGACAGTTGGACTCCACATACCATGCTGAGCCTCAAACCCCAAAGGTCACCTTTTGAGTTCCTGGAGTGTCTTCTTGGAGCACCTTGGAAAGGCACTTCCATACCCTGGCAGCTAATGCAGTCCCATTGCCCTCTGGGATACTCCTGTGTTTTGACCTAGAACTAGAGCAAGAATTTTGACCTAGAACAAGTCAAATGCAAATGCCAAGGAATGCTTTTCCAACTCTCCCTGTTTATTTTTATTCCACAGCTCTGCTGGAGTTCTGGAAGCAGACTGCTTTGCAGCCAGAAGCCCCTGACCTAATTCTTTATTTGGTTTTAACCAGATTAAGCCAAGCGATAGCTCACAGTGGCTCCTGCTGGGAAGTGTGCCAACAAAGCTGCGGAATGGGGCTGCTAAGCAGTGAGATTTCAGATCAGTTTTGTCTAACTTGGGGGGCTCCAGCCCATGAACAGCTTTAGTATCAGGAGAAGGGCCAAATTTTGGATTTGGCTAATGCAGTAGGAAGAATGTGACATTGTTATTCCCAATCAGCTAGTGGGAACCATCTCAGAGTCCTGCCGCTCCAGTCATTGCAGGGAACAAGGACAATTAGTTGCTGTCACTGAAGGCAAAGGATAATACCACTGAATTCCTGGGCACAGGCAGGAAAGGGGGGCTTGAATTTCTGGCAAGGTAGAAATAGCCAGTTCATTCAATTACTCTGTATCGCGGAGGAAGGCTGCTTCTTCAACATACCGAGGCAAGTTCAGATTGAACAATGGGTTGTGTGAATGAGCATGACATCTCAAAGATCCGGCTATCCCTCCGCATCTGGCCCTGTGCTGGGCCAGGCAGCAGCCACTGGTCACACAGGGCTACAGAGCACTTCGAGTGTGGCTACTCCAAATCGAGAAGTGGCTGGGAATGTAAAATACACACTGGATTTTGAAGACAAAATACAAAAAAATAAAATATCTCGTTAACAGCATTTATATTGATTACATGTTTAAAGTGCTACTGTAGGTAGTTAGCTAATTACTAATAAGAAAGGGGGGGGCAAAGGGAATTAGACATGGAGTTTAATAAACTGGGGAGCATAAGCCTGTTTTACCAAGAAGCTACAGCCTCACACACTAGGGGATTGCAGCATTTCTCCACCAAGGGGATTAACACTCCTCCCTTCCCCCCTCTGGTACTGGATAGTTGGTGGGGGAGGGCATGGCACAGGGGGTGGCACTTCACCACAGAGGACTGTCAATCTAACTAGGGGGTAGGGATCCATCCAAAGCTGCGGAAGCTTGGGAAATTAATTGGTTATTTTAAAAAAGTACCTGGTTCGGCCCTGGCTGGCGTAGCTCAGTGGATTGAGTGCGGGCTGCGAACCAAAGCATCGCAGGTTCGATTCCCAGTCAGGGCACATGCCTGGGTTGAAGGCCACAATGTGTGGCAGGCCAGCAACCGCACATTGATGTTTCTCTCTCTCTCTTTCTCCCTCCCATCCCTCTCTAAAAATAAATAAATAAACTCTAAAAAAAAAGTACCTGGTTCATCCCAAACTCAGGTTAATACAACCCCACAAAGACCCTCCCAACCCCCCATCTCTAATACCCTCCCTCCCTCCCTCCCTCGCTCCCTCTGTTTCAGCAATGCACTCGCCCCATGTGTCTGCATCCTCTCCTGCCCAGAGGCACATGTCCATGTGCGTCTAGCAGCTACTGGTGCCCGCAGCAGATGGTAGGGGCTCCGAAGAACTGAGCTTTAATACAAAGCAGAAGCTCCAGACACTGACTTTGGTTCTGGCCTCGCTGAGGACACGGTTGGACTTCTTCCACGTCAGGGTGGAGGGAGAGGAGACACTGGAAATCCAGGGGCAGTTTTCCTCCTGAATAAACCATCTTGCCACCGACAGTCTCCTGTGTGCGGGTTCCTGGAGTGCTTTCCTCGCAACCCTGTGCAAGAGCCTGATTTCCATCGGCAACAAACTGAAACTGCTTTGGATATATTTAGTTACAATGGATTATTAAATTTAATTTCACCTGTTTACTTTTACTTTTTCAATCTGGCTCCTAGAAAATTTGAAGTTACTTATGTGCCTTACATTATGTTCGTACTGGATAGGGCTGATCTAGAGAATACTTATACCTAACTGTTCAACACCCAAGTGGGGCCAGAGCTGCAAAGGGACGCCTGTAGCCAAACCCCACCAGAGCATACTCTGCGGGTCTTTAAGTGCTGCAGGTTCTTTCCAGGTGATAGAGTAATAGTGCTTATATCTCAGGGTCAGATTATGTACAGGTGACTTTTTTTTTCCTCCTATACTATCCAAATCTTCCATAATGGTTATGTATGTACTTCTTCTATAATCAAAGCTGAAACTTTAAAATCCCTAAGAAGGATTATTTGTACAGCTTCCTCTGTTAACATAACCTAGTGTCTAATTACCTCTAAAATGCAAGAGTCTTCTTATGGGTACTATTGTCATTTGAATTTATTTAGACAAGTCGTTCCTGCTTTCTAATTGGCATCACACAGACCTTAGCTCACTTGATTTCAATAAACCCTGTTAACTGAAAATCCTGTTGATAAGTTTGTTTAAGTTCCTGCATGTGTCCCAGTGCTGGGGTGAAAGCACTGTTGCCTGTGCGGGGCGTTTGCTCGGTCTGCATTCCAGGATCCCTGCCAGCCTCACAGGGAAGGAGGAGGAGCAAGGGGACACGGCAAGGACAAAGCGATGACCACAAAGGAGTCCCAGTCGAGTTGAGATCTTTTGGGAGGGAGGTGAGGGGAATGGGCATTCAGCAGAGCCAGTCAAAGACACAAACAGGAACAGAAAGACAGAAATTAGGAAATTACAATTTGCTTCCATAAACAAACAACCCCCAGGACCTGAAAGTTTTCCTTTTTTTTTAATTAACCCAACTACTTCTCATTGTAGCAGTAATCATTTTTGTAATTATTCTTGTTGCATAGCTTGTCACCGGGGACCCTACGTACAGTTGCTCTTCCTTCATTCCAAAGCTGTCAAATCGTGTGTTCCTGGCTGACACTAAACAGCCCCAGTGCTTTTCATCTTCACCCTCCAGGAGGAAGGAGCTAAAGCAGCTGGCCCCTGATTCAATCATTGTGTGGGGGAGGGTGGGGAGGGGTGGGGAGGATAACCTCCCAGAAGAAAGGAAGGAAGCAGGTGCCCCGCTCTAATTTCCTTACCAACTGAACCTCCCAGTAACTCAAGGAATGCTGTTTGCTAGGAGGAAGAACCCTTATTTACAGAAGGCCCTTAACAAACTGTCTCTGGTCAAAAGATTACTTCAACCCAGGTACCCAACATCCTCAGGACAATGTCACTGTACTAAAAAAATGATGAGGAGCTACGCAGTGGAACTCTTCATAATATAAATGGTTTCGACTGTGTGAGATAACCCAGTGAGCCTCACTCAGACTCATCCAGCACTGAGTCACAGGTGCCTGTCCTGAGGCGGGGCAGAGCCTTAGGGACACATCCTCAATCTCCCAGACCTCTGCCTGTTTCATCAGAGGCTCTCAACTGCCTGTGTCTTTGAAAGTATCACCAAAATCTGATACTGGGAAAGATCGATGGTCCATGTGAATCTGCTCTGACAATGTGTTCTGCACCCTCCACCTCTCTCCCCATCACTTGCCTCCAGCTTGATACTTCCTCCGTATTCTTATTGTCTACCGCAGACCTCTAAGTTATCGACACCCTTTTAAAGGCACACAGCTGCAAACCAAGCCACTTCCCTAATCACACCAAACCCATCTCCAACCCAAACTCACCCTGAACCTTCCACAAGAGGTACAGATGCTTGTTCACGACAGGGTTCCTTTAAGAGCTGGGAGTTGTTATTTAAGGTCAGGTCTTATAAAACCTTTTTCCTTACAATTCCAGTATCTTACTCACCGTCCATTTTTAGTCCCCCCACAATCTTCAACTGAGCCTCCAGATGCTGCCTCCCCCACTCAAATATTTGGAAGTTACTCTAACAAAGCCTCGAGCATGATACAATGCTACAGCCTCAAGGGCAAATTGTCACATAAGACGAGGCAGTCCTGTAATTTGCCTGGACATTCAATGATTAACACACTTGTGTGTAATTACTCCAGACTTTACTGGCTACTACGACACATGGATGACCCTTTGCCAAGCCAATTACGAAGCCGCCTGGTGAACCCTGAATCCGGCAGCCATGTCCAGTTTCCAAGACCTTTGCCTCATCGATCATCTGCCTGGTTCCTTAGCACTAGGACGAGCTCTCATTAATTCAAACAAAGCCCCTAACACAATTTCTGCACATTTAAAGCCCAGCATGTAACAGGAAAACAGTGGTGTGCCACTAATCCGTAGTACATTTAACATGTTTGGGAATCACAGTGTATATAGATTGTTCTACGGTCATTTTGGGGAAGAAAATGTTTTGCACCCATGCGTAAAAAGGCTAGAAGAGTCTCTCAGCTTCTAAGGAGGATCTCTTCTTCCGAAGGATCGTCAAGAAGGATCGTCAAGTGGCGGGCACAGGAAGCCCTCTTCAAAGGGACTGGGGATGGGTCCTTTTCGTACGAAAAATTAAACCCACATAATTAACTGAGCCGAGTCCACTGGGCATACAACCAAAGGCAAGCTCGGAGGAGAGCCTCAGTCAGACAGCATTTTAGGGTTTACAAGACATAAAGTCTCCACCACAACTAATTATCTGTGTCACTGTAGCCCAAAAGCGGCCAATGACAATGAGCAGACCAATGGGTGTGTCTGTGTTCCTGTCCAACTGGATTTGACCTGTGGGCCACAGTTGGTCTGGAACGTGGAGAGAAATGTGGCCTTGAGGGAACCAACCTACTTGTTTTGCTCTCAGAAGGACCTCCAATCTTCATTCCATGCATAGTGCACTCGTTTCATTCAAAGGGCACCCGGGAGGTCTAGCTAAGTCCTGAAGATACAGGTGCCCGGGGGCATAACACGTAATGCTTCTCGGGTTAAAAGCCGCGTCACTTCTCCGTAGTTCGCAGGCCTTTAAATACGGGGACTTCTGAGATATGTCCTCCATACCTCCCTCTGTCAGATGAGAACAACAGGCCCAGAGAGACTGAATGGCCTGTCCAAGGTCACCCAGCAAATTGGCAGCAGAGGGAGGAGACGGTGGAAGAGCTGGGCCGGAACCCCAGGAATCCTATCTGCGGAGCCACACTCCTCCTGCTGCTCTGCGAAATAAACATCTGCTTTGCTTTTTACCACCTACTGCCATGGCCCTGGCAACAGAGTGAAGAAGATGAGCTTTCGGACTTGGAGACTTCATTTTTTCAGGTGATAACTCACAGAAGCCCACAGAAAATAGCTGTGAGAGAAAGGGTGCCCCTCTCCCGCTGCCTGGTCCCACTCAAGGTCTGCGGGACACCTTGAAGAAATCACAGGGATCCAGGAAACCAAGTCGTTCCAATGTGACTGACTTGATAGTCTACTATCATCTCGGAGCCTCTTATTTCTAGGAGCCCCCTCTTCTTTTTAGACCTGTCCAATGGCCCAGGACCAACACTGCAGGGCCCTCTCCCCCAGCCTCTGCCTCCACACCCTGCAATCAACCTTATTGGTCCTGGATCCCATACCTTTGAAAAACTCAATTGTGCTGACCTGTTAATGATGGGCAATTTTGAGCTAAGACACAACCAATCAGTCCCTGATAAGAATTAATGTGTTATTGCTCCCAGTTACCAAATTTGAGTTTTAAAGGGACCTTTTAGTAGCTCAATACAGTGTTTGTGAAATGACCTTGGCTGGCTTTTCTGAAGATGCCTGCAGGGTGGCCCTTAGATGGAGAGACTTAGGTTTTCACCCCTACTTCAGCCAGAGCAGTTTCACATTTCCTAGTAGGTTCCCTTGGGGCTGGCGGGGAGAGTTTCAAAGATAACAGAAAAAAGTTTAAAAACCACAGACATACACCAAAGCATTGACCCACGTTCAAGATCTCAGTCACGATGCCAACCCAGAAGCTTTTTTAAGGGTCATGTCAAGAACTCTGAAGCGTCTGAGATTTGACTCTTTTACAAGGTAAAAGGTTCTCCCACTCTAGTTTCATGGGTGCTGGTAAAAAACACGAGGGCACACCTGGGTCAGAGACGAATGACGCAGCAGGAGTGGATGAGTGTGTTTTATGACAGCTCTCGAAGCCCGGATTCCAACACAGTCCCAGGAAGAGAACCAAATAACACCCACACACACGTGCACTAGGCTGCATTGCAAGAGGGGAGCCCCAAATTTAGGAGGCCTGAATCTTTTCCAGTGGGCAGTAGGCCTGCCTGCCCTTTGCTCTGGAGAGAGACCTACACCTCCTAGGACGTCCACTGTGCGCACATCCTTGAAAAGACTCCCCAGAAGGAAGGGCAGACAGTGCTCAGCTCACAACATGCCTAGAGACCAAGAGACCCATGGAGAATTCTCTCTTAACAGGGAGAGAGATCCAGGCCGGCTCAGGACTCCCAAGGACTATGAGTGTCCCAAATTGGGGATAACAGGGTGTCAAAGGGAAAGAACAAATTTTGCAATGGAACAAATAAGCATCTTCTACTTGTTTAGTTCAAAAGCGTATCCTTCTTAGAACAAAATTCAGAATCCTCACCATGGCATACTGGCCTTCGTGATCTGGTCCTCACTAGTCTTCCCACGGGCACAGGTACAGCCTTCTCCCTCACTCCCTCTGCGGCTGCCACGCTGGCCTTCTTGCCACGTGCACTCCTGCCTCAGAGCCTTCGCAGCTGCTGTTCCCTCGGCTGGGAATGTCCTTCACGAGGCTCACTCCCTCACCTCATTCAGATCTCCACTCCCCAGCCCAGAGTCACCTTCTGTCCCCTCCTATTGTCTTATTTGTCTTCAAAGTGCTCATCACACCCTACCTTGTATTAATTCACTGTCGGTCTCCCTTCAGTAGAATGTGAGCTCCCTGAGGGCAGGCCCTTTGTTTACTGTGATACCCACAGGGCTACATCTGATCACCAAATGAAACAACTACTTTTCATCCTGTCAATTGCATGTCTACCATTATGAATTGAATTGTGTTCCCCAAAGTTCATATACTAAAGTTCTAAGCCCCAGAACCTCAGAATGTGACTCCTTTGGGAGATAGGACCTCTACTGGGGCAGTCAAGTTAAAATGCAGTTGTTAGGGTGGGCCTTAACTCAGTATGACTGGTGTCCTCATGAAAAGCAAGGTGTCCGCCGCCATCACTAGTTAAGCAATACGCAGAGTCAGCTGTTATCCAAGCCTGGAGGCAGTTGCATAGCAAAGCAGCACTCTGAAGCATTGGTGTAGGTGCTCTCTCAGGCTGCCACAGACCCAGAGGTACTTTCTATTTCCTAACCGTCGTCGCTTTAAAGCAGGCTACAGACAAATGCTGTGTCATGGATTAAAATGTTAAGGTGGAGACGGAGGCATGCTCTGTTTCTGCACACTGAACAATCAGAAGCCTGGGTGCATATGAGCCTCAGCACGCACACAGAGACAAGCAGAGACAGGTGGAAACATTCTAGCAAGCAAAAGGAAGGAAAGGATGGATGAAACCAGCAGAGGGCTGCTTGCTTCCCTCCCCGGTTGTTCAACACAGCCCAGCGCTCGGCTTTCTGTGGCTGGAAGAAGAGTCCAAGGGGACTGAAAGCAGGAGAAACAAGAGAGGAAGGGAAGACCTTTCAAAAGTAGGGCAGAGGAACAGGTGGGGCAAGTGTTATGAAGGGCGGCCAGTGTTTCCACACCAGCTGAGGCTCCACAAGCCAGAAGGGAGATCATTTCTCAAATGCCCCCGCCTGACCTAACCCCAGTCCAATGGGAAAGACATCAGGTGCCCCCAGTTAGTTATCCACATTCCTGGTCCACTCGAAGATGTGCTCGATGCTGAGTGCCGGCTCAGGCCAGGGTCGCCCCTTTAAACAATTCGGCCTTTGGGCCCCACAAAGTCCTGGGAGATGAGAAACAGTCTGGCTCATCCTGTGTGTTGCCCTCCGTCCTCAGGGTCCTCATGCAGGACCCTGTCTCCCTCTCAGGAATACTGGATCTCAAGCTTCTGGCAGTGCTTCCAAAGTGACGAGGCTGCTCCAATGCCAATTCAGGAAAGACCAAAACAACAGGAACAATATATAGGAACCTATCTGGAGCCCCAGCAAAAAAAAAAAAAGCATGGAGCTGAGCTAGCCTCTTTGCTCAGAAAACCTCTCCTCTTTCTGATAGTTCACCAACTATAATGAATTTGGGCTCACAAGTTCCTCTATCAAATCATCCAATGAATTCCTCTGGTTCTGTCCTAATTCCTGCTCCTTTTTTTGCTTCCAGTTGAACTGAGCCTATTCAGAGTAAACAGACACTTACTGGGTGAAACGATGGATGAAAAAGGTGCAGGGCGGGGATGCTCAGAGGGGGAGAGCCAGGCTCAGTGAGGAGCCAACCAACGGGGATGCAGGCAGGGGGTCACACAAGAACCCTGGAGGGACTTCCACAGGATAAGAGTGGGGGCCAGAAAGGAAGGGAGAAGAGTTCTGCATGCAAAGGCTGCCCGTCTTGCTGGTCACCAATGCATCATCCTTGGGCAGCTCAGTCCTACCCCCAACAGTCTACCTCATCCGGACACATCAGCCACTCCCTCCAGACTTCTGCCTGGCGAGGCAGAGCAATAATGGCTTGAGAGTATGTCCTGTAGTCATTCTCCACTCAAAGAAAAACCACAGAAACCACACTGACTTTAGACAGGTAACAGCATGTGTGGTAGAAGACAACACAGGGAATTTTTAAATTTATTTCTGCATACTGCCAAGGTTGGGCAGAAAGAGCAGGCACCCTGACCAGTCAGTCCTCGGTCTGAAGTCTCTCTCTCTTCTCGCAAGCTGTGGCCGTTTCCACGCCAAGCTTTCCTGGGAGATCCCCACATTTGAAGTGATGGCTGGAAAAAAGATGGTGCAAATGGATAAGGGACCCCATCCCGGAAGCATGACCTGTATTTAACAACAAACTCGATCGCTGTGAATTCTTATTGTCGCCACTTGCACTTGGTTTCCAACCTTCCTGGTAAACTCACCAAAGGTGTGCCCCCCTCTTCAAGAAACAGTGACAATGAAGAGCAAGCTCAAAGAGACTGAAGTGCAGTCAGCCATATAACTGAACCAAAAATACCTGGATTGTCTGCAGAAGGCCCATCTGTTACACTCCCCCCTCATGACGGGCCCGATACCCGGGCCAGTTAATGGACAAGAGCACCCGGCTCTTCTGGCTCTTGGTTGAAACACGTGACCCCACAGCCAGGACTGGCAACCTGTAGCCCAAACACACATTTCTACTTTTTACAGAAGAAAGAACCAGGTTTCTTGTGACTCAGGTCCACTGAAATTCACTCCAAGCAGAGTGCTTTAGTAACTATGACAGCAGCAATTGGGCAAAGCATTGTGACTGCCCTGGGTGTGACTCAACCTCACGTAACTTATAGTTTAGCATGACGATTGCATGACAAGTATGTCTAGAGCGCGGACCCAGTCCGTAGTCAGCAGCCACAGGGCCTGCCTCTGAGATTGCGAAACCGTCACCAGGCACAGCTCGCTCCTGCTCTGTAAATAGAACGATGGTGTAACAATTATGCAGCCTGGGACCGGGCACCCAAACGGAGGGGTGGTTTCATGTCAAGAAAAACAGTGTCCTTCCAGAACACTTTGAGGGTTTCAAGTCTGAGAAGTAGCAGATCTGGTCCCACATCAGAACAGGGTGGGTGCTACCATCTTCCCCATGGGTTCAGTCCAAACCAGAAAGCAAGCCAACTTGTTCTTCTAGACGATGTCTCATCAGCCCTCGGAGATTCCCCAGCTGAACACTTTCGCATCAGGAAGTCCCTGCGCGCCAGCATCCAGGGCTCTCTTGGGCTCCGTGCAATCAAGAGCCATTTTCGGTTACACTCACAACGAGAAGACAAAGGGGTGGGGCAGGGCGGTAGAGAAGGCGGGGATGGGGAAGATGCCCACAGACGCTGCTCTGTTCATTACCATATGAATTCCCAGGCCCTGGGAGGGGAAGCCAGCTCCTGAGAAAAGAGCCTGATTAATCAGAAGACCCACTGACTGAGCTCCAGAGAAAGAGCCTGATTTGTCAGCAGACTCTCACAGCCTTGAAAAGATAAATGCCCACTGAGTGCTTTTCGAGCATTCTGCCTCAGTCCATTTTGGCAGGATTCCTCCAGGCTTGTTCCAGCTCCTCCTGAACTAACTTTCCTTCTCTCTCCCTTTCTCCAGCACAGCCACAGTAAAACAAAGCCAAACAGTTCAGCAAGATGCAGGGAAACAGCCAGCCACCAGAGAGCTGTGAAATAATAGGCAGAGAATTGTATTCTGGTGAAGTATGTGTATGAAGTAATAATACACGCACATGATCTACAGTTGGTTTTAAACAAGACCAGAAAAGTAAAAGCTCCCTCCCTCCACTCACTTCTGACTCCCCAGCAGTCACCATGGCTAACGAGTTCACAGGAAACCTTCCAGAAATTGTATTATGCTTTTATATAAATGGGCTATTTTTACGCAAATGGGATAATACTATACATACCCACTTAGCAAGAGATCGTAACTGTCTTTCCAAGTCAGTACCTATAAATTCTGCCACATTATTTTTTTAAGCTGTAGAGCATCCATTAGTATGGCTATTTACGATATATTTAACCAGTGCTTTCACCTCATATTTTTATTTCCAGATTTTTACTTTACAAAGCAATGCTACAAATAACATTTATCTTTGTTTAACCATGTGAGGATATTCCTGGGATTGAAGTGCCAACAGAAAACGGTTGGGCTAAGCTACTTTCATTTAGATTTCACATTTAGGCTACTCCACCTTAAAAAAGAATTTCAAAGTGGTGAACGGAGCCAAAATGACTGATGAGGAAGCAGAGGAGCTATTTTGATCACAAGGGATACCATTCTGGGGCGACCACTTCCCGTGAGTCCACTTGTTTCTCAGCCAAGAGAAAAATGTAGATATTTTTACTGAATGCTGGCACTGTCCCTTCGGGCAGAGATTCCTCAAACCTCAATAGCCTCATTGGTTTCTGTGTCCTCAGTCCAGCTTTAAGTATTAAATAATAAATCAGGAAAATGAATGAGCCTTCAATTGTAGAAGTGTCGCTCTCTATGGGCACAGAGATGACATCATTATTTGATTGGGAGAATAGTGTCAAGAAGTTGCATAGGAGAAAATGGGATGGTGGGACTTGCTGAGTCTTGGCAGCGTGACATACAAACATATTACGCTCTGTTTGCAAAGACCTGTGCGCTTCACTGGGACCGCAATGTCTAGGCATCCCTGCCTTCCACACCTGGTCTGCTGGCTCTCATTGGCTATCTGCTTAGCCTCTGCATACAGCTGAGTCTTCATCTGCAACACCGCCCTTGCTGCCTACCCTCCCAAACCCCTGCTTGTGTCCAGAGCCCCAGACGACCATTCCCCTGGAGGTGATTTCAGAAATATCTTTCTGCCACCATCCAGGGGCAGAGTGTCCTAACCCAATGACAGGAACAGAATATGAAAAATACTTGGAAAGGCACCTGGTATAGGGTAAGTGTCAGCTGTCATTGTTCTTGCTGTCTGACTCCTTTCACCAAGCCACCCTCTACTGTAGTCACTGGCTTCCCTTATAGAATTTACTATTGGGGAGAGAGTCTGTGCTCCCCTGCCAAGTCTATGGTCCACCAAATGGTTACATGCATTTGGGTTTACACGACTGTCTCTTGTGAATTTGCTTAGTATTAGTAAAATCCTCTACAATGGTTAATTTTATGCGTCACCTGACTGGGCCACAGTGTTCAGATATTTGATCAAACATCATTCTAAATGTTTCTGGGAGGGTGCTCGTGAATGAGATTAATATTTAAATTGGTACACTCCCAATAAAGCAGATAACCCGCCATTATGCAGGGTAACCTTACCTAATCCCTTGAAGGTTTTAACAGAACAAAGGCTGACCTCCTCTGAGCAGGAAGGAATTCTGCCAGCAGACTGACTGTGGACTTGAACTGCAGCTCACCTCTGATTCTCCAGCCTACAGGTGTCTTACATCAGATTTTAGATTCACCAAGACTCCTCAACTGCGTGAGCCAATTCCTGAAAATAAATCTCTCTCTGTAGATGATAGGTAGGCAGGTAGGCAGGTAGACAGGTCAGTCCTGCTGGTTCTTTTTCTCTGAGAACCCTACCATACCTCCCTAAGTTCAAATAGCTGTAGGTCCCCTGAGAACACCAAGAAACCTGCAGAGCTGGCCGTGAGATGGTGGGCAGAAGTGCTATCACCCATGGCATCGCCAGCCTGTGCGCTTTGCATGAACAACCAGCAGCCTCTCTCCGGGACACATGCATCACGCTGACTTAAGAATAATTGTGGAACTAGAAGTGGGCCCTTCCAATGATGAAAGTGGAAATTCTAACTTAATGACAATATCAAGCATTTAGTTCTCACAGTGAGTTGAGAGGTGAGGTATCTAAAAAGAACCGAAAAAAATTTCCTGTATCATTGATACTAAATTAGCATCAGGGCAAAAAAAATATTAACCTTTTGGGTGTACGAAGAACTGACAACACTCTCATTCCAAACCAAACCTGCCTGATTTAGCATGACATCAATCACTAACAAAATGAACCAATTAACACATACATCAGGCAGAATTTGAGCTTTTCTTATAACACATCGTCAAATAGATATAAGAATATATTTGACATGCAAGTATATTTGAATAGCCTATATACCTTTGAAAAACCAGTAACACACTAGAGTTTTCTTTTTTAAAAAGCTTTTATTTATTTCTGTTTAGAGAAAGGGGAAGAAAGGGAGAAAGGGAAAGAAACATCGATGTGAGACAGAAACACTGATCAGTGGCCTCTAGCACATGCCCAGACCAGGTACCGAACCTACAGCCCAGGCAGGTGCCCTGACCAGGAATCAGCCCAGTGATCTTTCACTTTGCACGATGATGACCACCCAACTGAGCCACACTGGTCAGGGCACACACTGGAGTTTTCTTAAGAGAGTAATAAGTTGGACAGTGTCTTACATCTTTTCTGTAAAGTTCTATGACTTTAAGCTTATTTTTTACTACCTGGTTGTTCCTATTCATATTTAAAATAAAGAACAAAGAAAACCGTTCAGCCTTCTGTCCTAAGTCTTCAGAACCTTGTGGCTTTTCATCTCCACTCCACAGTCAAGGGCATTGACCCCTGAGTCAGGAGCCCACTTCTGTGTGGACACTATAAAGAAGTCACTTCACCTCTGTGTGTGTCTTTCTCTTTAACACACAGTCCATCTACATCAAAAGACTACTGCGAGAAGCCAGGCAGTGCATATGGGAGGCAACCTGTCAGTAGCATAGGCAGGCATCTCTGATGATCTCATTTGTTCTAGGAGAGCCCAAAGCCAACAATGAGTAAGGTTACTGGGGGATTCACTTGACATTAACCCCTGGTGTTTCAGTGCATAAGCAGTCAACTTTAAAAATTTAAAGCAGCTTTATGGTTTCAGTTTCTTTTCAGTTCCAGCTGTTTTATTCAAGGTAAAAAAAAATACTAATGGAAAGATACAATTCCTGTCACATGCTTGCCAATAAATGCATGGCTTTCCTTCTGGAAATTTCCACCATCACAAGCACTAAAACTCAGGAAGCTCAGAGGTGCTGCAACCTGCTGCTGTGGCAGTGGAGTTCTGGGTATGGAGAAAGTTGGCTAGCTCCCCACTCTTCTCCCACACGCACTGCACTTTTTTGGAGGCACCCAACTTATTGTCCGCCCTCCTATCTCACTGGCCCATCAGTACTCTCAAGGTACACAGTCTGCTGGCTTGCATGTATCTTTCTGGGATCCAGTGCAAGGAGGCCAATGAGGACAGAGTCTAAAGAATAGTAAAAGAAAGAGGCCTGGCCATTACATTCTAGTATATGGACACCCAGAAGAATAGAGTACAACTTGGGTACAGAAAGCTCCCTCCGGTTTTCTGTTCTCTCCGTTTCCATTCCATGGCCAATCAGCTCAGAGGCAGGCTCTGCCAGACCAGACATCAGTCTCTTCCCGGTTTACATCCCTAATGTTGACGTACACAAGTCTGTCCGGAAAAAGGCCAGCCATTATTAATATAACGAGAATGGTTGACGTGACATCATTATAACCTGGGAGCCAAGGAGAGTGGACTGGAATGCACATGTATGAACAACAATGACCTTGCTGTACCAGTCAGTGGGGGTGGTAGACACTGTTGAGTGAGCACGTATGTGGTATGGCCATTGCATTCAAAATGACTGAGCAAGTAGAGCAACAAATCTGCATCAAATTCTGCGCTAAGCTTGAACCTTCCTCTGTGAAACTGTTTAGATGATTCAGAAGGCTGCAGCTATGGGCAGCTGGTGACTGGCAGCTTCGTCACGACAACGTACCCACTCATGCATCATGTCTCATGCAGAGTTTTTTGGCAAAACATCGAATCACCCAGGTGACTCAGCCTCCTTAGAGCCCAGAGTTGGTGCCCTGAGACTTCTGGCTTTTCCCAAAACTAAAATCACTTTTGAAAGGGAAGAAATTTCAGACCATCAGTGAGATTCAGGAAAATATGATCAGGCAGCTGATGGTGATTGGGAGAACTGTGTGAGGTCCCAAGGTGCCTATTTTGAAGGAGACAGAGGCATCATTGTCCTATGTACAATGTTTCTTGTATCTTCTTCAGTAAATGTCTATTTTTCATATTACGTGGCTGGATACCTTCTGGACAGACCTCATATATACGTAAGGGACAGGGTAGGCAAAAGTAGAAAGAAGCGTCACAAACAGAATGTCTTCTGGTGTGGTACAATGGGCTGTCATATTCAGAGTGCTGCCAGAGGTGTTCAAAATTCCTAAAGCAACAGCATCGGAAGCGCACTGCATGCGGCGCCCAACACAGGTTGACAATGAACAAACACCAAAGCCACTCTGTGATTTGGTTCACACAGGGTGAGTCGCGGTCAAAAATACACAGACCAGAGTGTCCACGCGAGGCAGAAAGTCAACATCCATTTGGTAACTTTCTCTGACCACAAAGGTGCCACCGAGGCCTTTCCTAAGTTCACCAGAGAGACCACCGGGGCAGTGTCTCCACTCACACAGGCTTCTGCGTCCTACAGACCCAGGTACGATCCCAAACCTCCCACTCACTTTCTCCGACGCCTCATACAGACGACTGACAGCCTCTGCAGGCTTACTGTGAGGATTCAGCCAGCGTCTGGAGAGCATGCAGGGTGCTGCCTAGCACGTGGCACAATACTCAAGAACAGCGTTACCTAGAACACAGAGGGTAAGATCACAGACTCATAGATGCAGAGCACAGACTGGCAGATACCAAAGGGGAGGAGTGGGTGCTGGGTGAAACAAGTAGAGGAATTAAAAGAAAACCCTCCAAGACGCAGAAGACAGTATGGTGAGCACCAGAGGGAAAGTGGGTGGGGGAAGGCAGAGGAGGGTACAGGGTGGGTAAGTGGTGACAAAAGGACACCCAACCTGGGCTGGTGGACACCCAGTACAATATACAGATGCTGTATTATAGAATCAAATACCTGAAACCTATATACTTTCATTTTTAAAAAGATCACTTGATTCTCAGATCCTAACAAGTGCTTTTTATTCTGTCTCCCTCTAACCCACAGTCAGAGAATTGTTTCACCTTTCCACTCTTAGTTTGATCCTTGGTGCTCAGTGTAAAACCTGCAGTCCCATCTCCTGCAGTGACCCACGTCCACATACTTGCAGGGCGGCCCTAACGACAGAGCAGATTTTGCCCAGCGCTTGGAGACCAAAGACAGAAATGCAGACCCTAGGTGGATTATCACATCTTCACGTGCTGCCGAGTTCCGTGGCTGGTACGAGATCCATTCCACCCTCTCCCCCTCCCTCACATCCTCCCACCAAACACCCCAGTCAGCTCTGTTCCGTTCTTTCTTTCCGTACTAGGGATATGATAGGCTAAGTATAATCCAGACACTGCAAACAACCCCTGGGAGGGTCTGTTGCTATTTGAAACACTTTATAGGAACTGTTTGCAATGCCTGGCAGTGCTGCGCCAGCAGGGAGTCCTCACGCACAGGAAATACAAATTGTTCGTTGTAAACCAGCAAACGGTCTACGGTGTTGCCTCTATAATTTTAAAAAATAATAACATTTGGCTGTTCCCCAGGGTTCAGCAGAGCGTAGTTGCCGCAGGTTCACTCCAGCCACACAAGCACCTGTGTTCCCGGGGACCCTGCATTGCTCAGTGACAGGGATGCAGGCACTCATCAGGACAACTCCATGCACTCCTGAGCCTGTAATGATGGCATGACTTTTAAAATAAACATAGAATGTCTATCACCAATTACGCCAAATAAACATCACTTATTTTGAACCAAATTGTGCTTAATTTGTATTTCTGAGAACAATTTGATTCTTAGCATTTATTCTCTTAATCAAAAATGTAGAAGTCTTCTATAGCAGAGTAAAAATGTTGACACCATGTGCAAAGCACTAAGGAAGCTATTACTAAACCATCGGAAGAGACACCCATTAGCATAGGTCAGAGACCACACACTAAACAAAGTGAAGAAGGGAAGGAAAGGAGAAACATGAAACACCCCAGAGCTAATGGAACAGAAGCTAGAGAAGTGTGTTAACAGGTTGATCCACTAGTGAAAAAGCCTGACTTGGAGAGATATTACATTATAACCAGAACGTTTCCTGAAACAAGTCCAGCATCTTCCAACCCAGCACAGCTCTCACTGCCCTGCGGGGAGAATGCCTCTTCCCATCATTGGCATCGACAACTGACAGAAACAGCCATTGGACAGACTCTGCTCATGCACTGTGACATAGGCAATGAATCTCAAACAGTATCTGTTTTTCTCTTACAATTTCATTCATGGTGCGCGTTATATATTATATTTCTGAATTCACAGAGCCTAGTTTCAACTCCTAATTCCACCCTTTCAGCTGTGTGGCCCTGGACAAGCTGCTTTAAGTAGAAACAATGGTACCTGACTCGCTGAATTGTGAGGAGGACGTAGTTAATACATGTAAAGTGGTTGGATGATGCCTGGCACTGTTTTATTATGATTGGTATCTTGGAGGATGATATCTTTCCATATAATTATTTATACAAATAAATGAGGTGTGTTGATCCTTCACTAACCATTATTAAGCTCCCTAGAACGGGCTGTGTTAGGTGAAGTACAACTAGCTTAATGAGAATAAACACAGGAATAATGATTTAATGCCATGACTGAGGCTGTCTACTATTGTTTAGTCAAATTAAAGTATTTCACAACATCGTTCAAAGACAATGTTGTAATTTTTCCACCACTTGGAGGTCTGCAAATGCCTCATTTCTTCTGCTGAAAGTCAGTTTTCCATTAGCTTTCGAAGGCTTGTATAAATGAAAAGTGGATTCTCTTAGATTTAAACAATGTGTCTCTTTATCTCTTCTGACACTGCGAGTTACTTTAAGTTCAGCCTTCGCTTCATCATTCACTCTGCTGTGTGTTTTCTTCTCTGATTTTTGTTTTCAATTTGGGAAAACAAATTTAGCCTTAACTATTGGTTGCCCTTCCTCTACCAGCTGCGGATTCAACAGGGGAATATAAGTAGTACACGCACTATTTTGAAATTATTTTTCATTTTTTGAGAATTCCAAATATGGATGCTTCTAGGTCTTCCATGTTATTATTGCTTCTCAAGGAAAAATATAATGTCCTGTTTTAGTACCTTCCTTGAGCTTCTAAATTATATCATGCAAAACATCTAGGGTTTCTTGTTTTTAAATGGAACTTGTTTTTCTTTCAAAACTAAAATCCTGCCATGATGGGCATGGCTCAATTGGTTGAGCATCATCCCACAGAGTAAAGGGCCGCTGGTTCGATTCCTGGTCAGGGCACATGCCTGGGCTGCAGGCCAGACCCCAGTTGGGGCACATGCAAGAGGCAACCAATGAATGTTTTTCTCCTGCTCTTTCTCCCTCCCTTCCCCTCTCTCTAAAAATAAATAAGCAAAATCTTTTTTAAAAAACAAAAACTAAAATCCTATTTTATTAAAATCTGTACCAATTTCATTCTGTGTAAAAAAGGAAATCAGCAATATCAATAGATATGTAACTTCTTCAAATTTAAAGCACTCCCACCAGCTTCCCAATTCTACCCTCTAATCTAAATTAACGGTGAGCTCACTTTTCAATCACGCTGGACATAATAGCAATAATAATAATCAGTGGCAATCCTTGTTATAAATGTTCTTTATAGATCAGTAGCCCATAAGTATATTTTGTTCAGTTGACAGTTTTTTAATGAGTTATCATTTAAAAATCTGGACATTTTATACATAAATCTGGATTTTCAGTTTCTCCTAAAATGCAAAAGTTCTGGCAGTTCCGAATCCACATTCTCAGCATGGCAAACAGGTATCTGGAGCTCAGTAGCTGCTCCCCTTAAACTCAGAATGAACTTCCAATGCTATTCAGTTCTGGACCCTCAAGTGCTTTTCCGAGGTTCCTCCAAGAAGGAAGCCACTGAAACAATTCCATTTTAAATGCACATACTCTTTGGTCCAGAAAAAACGACAGAAGTCATACAAATACACGTGGATGTTCACCGTGGCATTGCTCCTAAAAGCAAAAAACCTGAAACAACCAGCCATTACTAGGGACTGCTTGATTAAATGATGGCCAATCCATCCCAGAGAATACTAGAGGGCTCTCAAGAGCGGTAAGTTAAATCCAAGCATACTGAAATGAAAAAAATGTCCAAAATGTATTATTAAGTGAAAAGAAAATGGCTAAGAAGAGTCTGTAATGTGCAATCCCATCTGTGGGCAAAATGAATGGAACTATTTATACATACTTTTATATGCACTTCAAATATGGAGAAAATATAAGAAAAATTTTAAACTACATATAGTGTATTATAATACATATAAGTACCTATTAAATATACATATCGTGTGTGTATATATATAAAAAATATATGTTTTACACTTAAAAAAGGAAGCACCGTGAACGAAGATATTTCAAACCATTTCACGTATAATTATCATCGCATCTTCTTATTATCTGATTGTCTGTCTTGGTTACAGAGTTCCTCTAGAGGGGAGCTTGGCTTCATTTCTTAGGCAAGGAGAAGAAAAACCCTTCTGGATGCCCCTTCACACAGGTCCAAGAACAGCCCAGAAATGACAGCCACTTGGGAGCTGTATCTATTCAGAATGCTTGCAGCTCGTGTTGCCCGTGCTACCGTCTTTTAAGAGTGAAAACGAGCCCTGGCTGGTGTAGCTTAGTGGATTGAGCTCGGGCTGCAAACCAGTGTCGCAGATTCGATTCCCAGTCAGGGTACATGCCTGGGTTGCAGGCCATGACCCCAGCAACTGCACATTGATGTTTCTCTCTCTCTCTTTCTCCCTCCCTTCCCTCTCTAAAAAAAAATACATAAAATCTTAAAAAAAAAAAAAGGGTGAAAATGAACAGGCCAGAGAAGCAGGAGCTCCTCCTGAGACAGCTGCTAGGCTCAGCTCTAAACACCCCGTCCGGCCCCTTTCATGGGGGCAGAGGCCCTGGTGGTAGGGGAGGCAGAGGGATACCACACGTCGTGGCCCTATTGCTGTTACGGCTTTGGGCAGAGCGGGAGAAGAAGAAGAAGGAAAGAGACTAGTTAGTTCTGTTCTCACCAGCAGAAACCCTATCTGGTCAGCCCAACACAGTAAAGGACTGGCTCCTCTTCTCACTAACGAAAAGGAAACACTTGCCTTCTGGTCGACATGCTCAGGGAGGGCGGCCAGGGCACCTGTTCCTGGCTGCAGCAGACGTGTGATGAGCTGCAGGTATTACTACCCTTCAAGAAGAGGACTGTGCTGGACACATGGAAAGCCAGGGACAGTGCAGAGCAGGACACTAGCAGGACACTGCCATGCCCCTGAGTTACACCCTGTGACGGCTACCTAGCAGAAGCTGTCCCCATCAGCACGCCACACTCAAGAATGGACACTCATCCACAGCCTCGGTGGGACTCTCCAGCCCAGCCTTGCCCCAGGCCTCGAGAACCAGAGGCAACTGTCAGCCCTTCCCCCTGCCTTGATCCCACCTCCATACCCACCTCTAACCCCCTACAAGGGCATCCAAGCCACACCAGAATAAAAGAACCAGGATATATGTAGCACTTTTAAGTTATCACCTCCTGCTAAAGCATGGTTTGGGGAATGAAAAATAGTTAGCAATTAATTAGCAAACATAAAGAAACCTGCAGAAGGAACACACAGACAGCGCCCATGACCCCCACCCTCGCTGACCTACACACACCCCCGCACGGGGTGCTTCCCTTGAGAGCCAGAGTCCGATGTTGAAATAACCCCATTCTTTCCCATTACTGTAAGATACAAAGAAGCACGCAATCTATAGATAGTTTCACACAGGCATCTACACAGGGCTAACAGATGTACACAGAAGTTAGAAAACCGAGGCTGTATTATTTGGAAAATGATACTCACTACTACATTATACTGTATTACATATGTAATACTATATAGCACTACTTTTGAAATAAAAGATAAAATAAAACACGTTCCCCGCTGCTGTTTTCTCTTAGGCCCTCTCCTTTTCAATATTCTATGGTGTTCCCATACCACTAACTTCGGATTAAGAGTCCATTAGGCTGGGTTCAAGCCTTATCACAAAGGTCATCTCAAATATGGCGGATATGCTGCCATTTGATCAATTTAAGGAGCTAGACATAGGAAAAAAATAAAACTACTTCAGGCCCCAGTAATTCACAATTAGTGATCCTGCAATGTACCCTTCAAAGTTCAACATGAATCTTCTAGCCACAGCTTGCTAGACACCTGGAGAGGCGAGAGATGGCCTGGTTAAGGCACTTAAGATGACAGACTATCTTCACGATCTTCCTGCCTGGCTGTTTCTGGACTCTTGTAATTTGCATCATTAAGGTAATACTTAGAAATAGGTCTTACCTGTTTATCAGGCAGGTCTACCAAGACCAGCTATCATCAGCGACCACATGCGGTTAAAATACCTTCACGTCAAACATCTCACCCTTCATTCTTCTCATTCAGGCCGGCCTTCTCGGTCCTTGCCGTTTCTACCGGACATGGTCACGCACACACGGCACCATCTGCAAGGGCGCTTACCTCTGAGTCTCTGGCCTGCTGATTGCGGACGACGATCAAATTGTACAGGATTCTGTCATCGTCCGCCTCTGTGTGGGACGCGTCGTGAGGCATACTCCACAAGTTCTTTTCATCCTCCCGCTCCAGAGTGGCTCCAAAGGAAGAGTACGGGTTGGTGTCACTATGGGATAAAAAAAAAAGCTGTATGAGGGTTTTGTAACATGTGTTACATATACATTGTATGTACGCAATGTAATATAAATAAAATAAACAGGGTATATCACATAGCATATAATGGACTATGTAAATATATATTTCTTACAAAAAGGGTCTGTACGGTCTCTAATAACTAAGCATAACACAATAGAACAAAAAAAAAGTGGCGTTAAAAACAACAGAGAAGAGAGGTAATCAGACACCTGGGCAGAGGCAATTTTACTTTGTGTCAAACATGAAATGTAGCACTGAGTACCCCACAGCTAAAACCAAACAAAAAGCGGGGTGGGGGGAATTCCATGGGGACTAGAACTTGCATAATTAAAAGAAAAAAACAATATAAAGAAATGAAATTTTTTTTTACTGGCTCTGAATTCAGGAAGCATTGTAAATTTAAAATGCGATAGCATATAGTATCTATCAATTCCCTTACAACAAGAAAACTAAATAATAAATATGCATACCTGAACAGTTCCAGTAAACAATGCGGGATGTTGACTAAGAACCTTAGCAGCCCCATTTTGCACATTGGTTTTACGATTAACCCTTTATAAGGCAGTCTCCCCGCTTAGGCTTAGGGAGATGAGTGGCAGAAGTCATACCTAGGACACACCTGGACAGAGTCCCCATTAATTTCCGTGGGGCCAGACAGGCAAGGGCCCGCTGGGGCGACCCCCTTCACCTGATGATATATATGAAGCACCGACTCCATGCTAATGACGGAGCTCCATAAAACTGCAAGTGACACAGATAGGCCCTGGTCCTTGGGCCTCACTAGAGTCTAGGCAGGGAAATGCATTAATAAATGATCAAGTGACCAGATGATTAAAAACTGTGCTAAGTGCTATAAAGGGGGAGTTCAGGGATCCTTGAGAGCTGATGGGAGGTCGGCACTGTGAAAAAGGGGTGCTTGAGCTTTATGATGAAAAATAAGAACAGGGTTCCAGGCGATGGAAAGGACATGTTCAAAGGCCCTGGGGAGAGAGGGAGCAGGGCGCATCTGAAGACGGGGGCCATTGGCCCGAGAGTGAAGAGAGGCTTGGAAGATGGCGGAAGCCAGACCCACACTGATTTGTGGGCCATGTTTTCTAACGTTCTTCAGAAACATGGTCTTTATTCCTAACGGCAAGCTAGGATGTAGACAGGGTTTAAGAAAGACTGTGGTGTCATACGAACAGTAGTACAACTTTAAAGATCTTCCCAGCTGAAGTGCAGTGAATGCTTGAGGGGGGGGAGCGGACGTGGGGATTCACTGGCACGCAGCTGAGGTAGCTCAGATGGACAGGATAGGTATCAGGGCTCGAATAAAGGTGTGGAGCTGAAGAAAAGGACACCGCTCAGAAACACGCAGCAAGTGCATGCTCCCTGGCTCCCCACCTGTAGGGTGAAGGATGCCATTCCCTGAGCAGCGAGAATGCCCCTTGACCAGGGGGTGCAAACACACCTGCCGGGGTGACAGGAGGGAATGGGAAATGAGGACAGGTGGAAGATGCCCCGATACACAGACGGCATCTGGGAAGGAGGACGGGGGTAACTGACAGGTGGGCTGAAGGTCCATGTGAAGATTTAAACAAACATGAGCTACCCGGTAGTTGGCACTGAGAAACCTCGCCACAGGAAGCAAAGTCTTAGTCTCCACATTGGGGTTCAATGGCAGGAACCTTCCCACGGCCTCTTCTTGAGGATGATGAGCCCATGACAGGTGACACACCTGATGCCTCTGTGTCCTGCCCACTCGGGCTTTAGGGAGCGTGTCAAATTTACTCATTCCTTCATTCAGTTATTTGTCTACTTAGCCAACATGGAACTGGGTGCCTGCTGCATACTGGGAGCTGGGCTGGGTGCTTTGGGAACTTGAAAATAAATAGGACACTGTCCCTGCTTTTTGTGACTATAATGCAATAAGACAAGGGAATTGTTTTCAAAAAGTATGAACAGAATGCGTAGGAATACAGAAGGAGGGACAAATTCTGTGTTCACATGAGAAGGAAGTGCCAGGAAGGTTTCGTGACCGCGACAACATCTAACCCAGACCTGAGGAATACATAGCTTTTGACCAGGAAGAGCAGCAAGGGGAAAGGTATTCCTGGCAGAGGGAACAGCACAGTCGCAGCGTACAGAGGCTCAGTTCCCACAGAGCTGGGACTTCCAAGTGTCCAGGCAGAGCTACACCACACGGTGCACAGAGGGAGGGACGTGCAGGGCCGCGAAGAGAAGGGGCTGGGGCCAGACTGAGCACGGTGCTGGAGTTCAGGCTTGATCCGATGCGCTGTGGGAAGCTAACAAGGGGATTTCAGGCCTTGTCAGGCCTGGGGTTTCAAGAAATAACTCTGCATGAGGAAGGAACAAGAAGACGGCTCTGAGGCTGCCCCAGGAGGGTAGGTGTGGTTTTCATTCCACGCTCTTTGAGGACCGAGTGTTGGGGCCTGGGGGGTCTCTGGGAACAAGTGGAGTGGAAAATGGGCAGCCCCCCCACCCCCCGGCAGAGAGAGGAGCCCACAGACCACCACAACCAGAACAGTTGCTCTGTCTAAAATCTTATGGTTAGAGAGACAAAGATTTCTTTGCAGCACAGAAATGGTAGAGTTCTACTGCCAAATAAACACATGCGTGATGCTAAACGTACTGAAAGTCTGGTTGTGGTAAGAGCAGATGAGGGTGCGGGCTAGGGAAACAGGGGTGGGAAGGGAAACCGAGAGGGTGGATTCCAGCAGCATCTGAGAAAGGGAAGTGGCAGCCGTGAGACCGGTGACAGCAGCAGAGGTGCAAGGAGAGGGGTCAGACAGAGCTGGCTGGTGAGGATGCCTTTATGGGACATCACAGAGGAAGCCAAGGCTGAGCTGGGAGCCTGCAGGATGTTCACGGAGAGGAGGGGTCTGGGCTTACAAGCAAGGGCAGGACCGGAGATCTGGACCTGAGAGAAAGGCACCTCGGAAGCCACAGCATCAGAGTGGAGGTGAGGGAAGACCTCAGGGGAACAGCCAGGCCGGAGGGTCAGGGGCGGGAGGGAGCTGGAGAGAGCAGGTGAGAGCCAAGCGGCAGAGAACACTGGGGAAACAAGGAACAGATGTGAAGTGTCAATAGCATGAAAAAGCATTGACTCCAATTTCTTTTTTGCTTGAACAGATTTTGCGGCGACAGCAAACCACCACTGCGCAGTGCGGGGCAGGGCTCCCACACTCCACCCTCCTGTGACACAACCATCTGAGGTCCGGAGGGTGGCAGGGCGGTAGCCCTGTCCCACTGTGCAGACTGGGACCAGCCTAGGGAGTTGCTTGACTTCTCCTGGGTCCGGCAGCCAGCCGAGGTCAGTCCTCCCAGCACGAGCCCCTGACGGAGCTCTCCAAGCAGCCACATGAGACTGGACATCCCAATGCTGTGACGGGGCACACCCACAAACAGGACGGCTCAGACAACAACTACACTATGACGTGCAGACCAGCATATTCCTCTGGGGCTTCTCCTCCAGAGTGACCCCATAGCACAGCAGTTACCAGGAGCTGGGACCTTGGCTGCCAACGCCAGTGCCACTCAGGCCAGGAAACCCCCGCTCTTTCCTGAAAATGGTGTTTGCTTTTTCCCTAAATTTGTTTTGTTTGTGTAAGTCTTAACTTTTCCACAAGTTGATGAGCTCCCTAGGGCAGGGATTGCATCCAGCACTTCCTTTACACCCCAGGGTGCCCAGCGGGGTCAGGCACGGAGTGGTTGCTTTAGCAACACTTGCTGAACGGAGCACACTGAGCTGGGGCCCCAGTCTGCTGAAGAAAATCCCAGACACAACACATGGTGGCCACTTGTTAAAGACTTTCCTAAGGTAGGAGGTTTACACATCAGCCAGTATTTGCCTGAGTGAGTAGTACTGACATTTGCCCGTGCATAATCTGGCCACTTTCTGTTTAATAACCCACACGGAAGACTACGACCACTGCCTCCCCGGCCAGTCCCCCTACCCTCTTACAATCTCAACCTTTCTCCCTTTCTCCCCCACCCCTCTTTGTCTCTAACACACACACACACACACACACACACACACACACACACGAATGGGCGTGATGCCAGCCAGTGTACAACACGAGGCCCTCTTCCTGAGTCTACAGGCTGGAATCAAGCTCTCACCCTCCTGGAAGGTCACCACCGGGCCTGTTCAGAAGTGCTCCTATCTCCAAGCAGGTGCTGCCTCCCAAGTTCTCCCACGTCTCCTCTGCCCTCATTAGGGGCCGTGCTCCCCTGGCGCCCCACGAGCCTCAGGCACTGCCTCGTCACTGACACCCAGGGGACCCAACCTTCTGCCTCTGGGTGAGCAAGGACCCTTCCCGGTGCTGGTTGCTGGGAGCACCCGCCGCCTCCCAGGCGCGGGAGGGGTCTGGCCCGCTCACCTCTGCAGCGGGGCCCTCTCCTCTGGCTCTGCAGCTCCTCCGCCTGGACCTCCTGCCTCCGAGTTCTTCCTCATTAGAGTTACAAGCCAGGTTTCTTTGGGGTATAGTAAAGGTAGTTTCTATCACTAAATATATCACCTGATCGATAATTTTATCAAAATCTTGGTCAAGTCAAGATGAAAGTGAACGAGGGGGTGAGCTCACTCAGCAGGACCTGGCAGACCCGGCCTGGCTCGCGGGATCCGGGTTCTGTGCGCTGGCACCCGTGTCCCTGCCCCGCACACCCTGCGCCACCACCCAGGCGAGGCAGCGATCACTTTGCTGTACAACTTTAAACCCTCAGGCGGAGAGAGCAGAACAAAGAAAAGCCTAAACCAAACCACTGGAGAAGCAGCTTGGGAGCCTCCGGAGACTGTGGGGGACCCCGGGGCCTAAGGAAGGAGAGTGCAGTGCAAAGGCCCAGGTGTCTGGGCGTAGAAGCCCAGGAAGACAGAAGGAGCGGGGGGAAGGGGGCGCTGGATAGGGAGCTCCTCTTTCCCTCCGTCCCCTACATAATGATCACTGAAAGGCACTGAAGAAAGTGAGAGCAGCTGTTTTGCCCCTGGCCACCATCTGATGACGATAAATATTTTATTAACCTCAGGCACTTGAGAGGCGACTCTGAAGTTACGTTAGAAGCAGAAGCTGCTTTTACTCCCCAAAGGGTAGGATGAGATGAGTCTCAGATTCCATCCCCAACCCCACCTGGGGCACAGGACCAAACCGCGGGGGAGTCTTATATTTCCATAGGGTCTACAGTTAGAGGGGGACTCAAGCCTCAGAAACACTGGACCCCCTGCCCGGGGCTTCGGAGCAGAGTGCTACAAGGCGCAAAAGTGTCTTACAAGAGCTTGCCTGTGAGTGGTCACCACCAAGGACCGTGAGCGAAGACCTGAGAAAGACCCACGAAATGCCCTGCACACAAGGCTGGCTGCCACCGTCGGCAGTCCCAGTGACCTCACTGCTATCCCCAAATGGCCGTGTGCCAGCGATCACTGGTTTACAACTGAAGCTATGAACCAGTGAATAAAACTTCCTGTTAACAGCAGCCAAAGCAAAAACCCGACCTCAGAGGCTGTTGGTTGGGTGCCACCCCCTCACTCCCTAAGGCCTCTTAGTCTGATTCCCCACTAGGAACGGGCCTGCCTACTGGGCCCCTGGCTTCCAGACCTTTCCCTTCCTCCCTCTGTGGGAACCTCCCGATGGATGAGCAGGTGAATAATCTAAGATCCTTCCTCTTCTTCTTTCCCTCCCTCCCTCCCTTGCGTCCAAGACAGATAGATACTCCTGCTCTGTTCAGTTACATAGTCAATCTAATGTTTAAGTTATTTAACCCCAAGTTCAAATATTGTTGCATACATTCTTGGAGCTTTCTCGGCATTCAAGCACCTGGCTCATGACTTCCTTCAGCACTACAGGTATGGCCTGCCTCAATGTGCAGGAAGGAAGACACCGGAACCTCTTTTCTGGCCCCGCTCCTTGTTCTGCACCCACCCTTCATGCCTCCCGCTCCCTGGCGGAGACAGGGCCTTGTGTGACCGTGTGTCACGCATTCCTTTGAGTGCTCTAAGGCTTGACGGTGGTCCAGACGACAACCCTGGGGAGCAGGTGGGGGAAGCATTATTTTGTATTTCTTCTGCGGGGGCTCACAAAGATTAGACTCAGTCTTGGGTCCCTCCTCTGCTCAGATTCACTCCTGGTCACTTCATCCAGTCTTATGGCTTTAAATGCCATCTTTGTGAGGAAGAACCCTAAATCGGTACCCGTATCCCCAGCTCAGACCGCTCTGTCAAGTGCCAGAGTCCTGTATCTACCCAGCTTCTTCCCACGTCAACGTGAATGTTCAACAGACAACTCAAGTTCAACACAGTCAAGGCCAAGCACCTGAACTTCCCTGCTAACCTCTCACCAGCAGTCTTCCCACTCAGAGGGTGGGGCCCCATCCTTCACATTGCTCAGGCCAAAACCCTTCAGGTCATCCTTGGCTCTCTCATTCCCCACATCTAATGCATTGGAAAATCCTATCAACAATACATTTCAAAACATCCACTCTGCCACTACCGCCAGAGCCAGGGCATCTGTGTCTTGCATGAGAATTCTTGCAATAGTTTTGTTTGTTTTTTTCCCCACTGATCTACCTCTTTCTACCATTGCTTCCACCAATTCTATTCTCACTACAACAACCAAATCCTTTAACACATAAATCATACTATATCAGCTCTCCCTCAAAACCCTCTAGGGGCTCCCATTTGACTTAAGAGTTTAAGCCAAAGTCCTGCTGAGGAACTTAAGGCCCCACAGGACACCCCAGCCACTCTGGCCTCTGCTGTGTCCTGCGCCCACCAGTCACAGGCCCACGTCAGGCCCCGGCACTGGCTGACGCTTCTACCTGTAATGTGTTCCCCGTGGATATTCACCTGCCTCCCTCCCTCCCCACCTTTAAATCTCTGCTTAGATGCCACCTCCTCGGTGAGCCCTACCCTAACCAATCTATGTAAAATGACAAGCAAGCTCCCCGGCCGCCACTCAGTCTTGCCTTTTTCCTACACACCCATGTGTCTTCTAATTCACTGACTGAGGTTCCTATGTGGGGGCCTCCCCTCTCCGCAGTAAAAGCCCCAGGAGGGCAGCACCTGTACCTACTCTGGTCTAGTGCTTCAAACAGGACCTGGCACTTGGTAGATGCTGGCAAGTATTTGCTGAATGAATGAACTGTTGGTTCCCCAGTGCACAGGGCTCTGAACAGTAGAAATGAGGCCGGAATCCCCATCTCCAGTCTCACAGACAAACTCCTAGCTGTTTAAGTGTATGAAGGTGGGGCTGGCTCTGAGTCTTGCAGGAGGAAGCAGACAGCAAGCACATATCTTACGTCAGGTGGGAATCAGGGCTCTGAAGGCATCCACGGTGAAAGAAGGGCCAAGGGAAGGGGCAGGGGTACTGCTTCTAAAGAGGGTGGTCGGGGGAGAACTTCCTGATGAAATGGCTTTGAACAGGGACCTGAATAAGTAAAATGCAGGCATTACCCACGCATGTAAGCCAAGGAAGACCACTCCAGGCAGGGCGGGCAAGAAGCACAAAGGCCCTGAGGCAGGGGCACCCTTGGTGTGTCTGAGGACCCAGAAGGAGGCCAGGGTGGCGGAAGGATGAACGATTTCACTTTAAGTGCTGACCTTAAAATCTCAACCACACGGAAGAGCCCCACACCGGAAACCACCCAAAAGTCCACCGACTGGAGGAGGGAGCACAGTGGAAAGTACTGTGAAGCCATGAAGACCACAAACTAAGCTGCACACAGCGACTTGGACGGGTCTCCCCAAGAACACACACAGTTTGATCCCATTGACGTAAAGTTTAACGTCAGGCCAAACTAAAGTACCTGTTCAAGGTGCACACTTGGGTGGTACAGCTATAAAGAAAAGCATAACAATAACCATCCCAGCGGTCTAGATACAATCGGGGGTGGGGAATACGGGGCTGGAAACAGCAATCTCTTGCCATGGGTGACGGTACAGTACTCACTTTATAGTTGTTCTTTACACTGTACATGCTCTTGTATGTTTTTAGTCTGATATCACATGTACCCACACGCATTTTAAAAAATTAAAGGGAAACAATATGTGAGAAGCAATGCAGGAAACCCTTACCACATGTCAGGCAGTACAGAGGTTCATTAGACAGACACTGTCTCACCAATTATGTCCCTAAAAAAGCACAAAAGAGTGCACAGTATAAAACTGGCACACAACAAATATTTATTTACCAGACAAAAAAGGACTTTAACCACTAACAGACTAAACTACTTTACCTAACATGTACACAGAATTTACTTTTTAAACAGAAGTATAGCAATAAGCTCACCTTGCAATATCTAGAGAATAACAAGTTCCAGGAAACCTAGATCACATGACGTGTAGGAGAAGGAAAGTTCATCATCCTGGGAATTTCCAAGGTCACTAAGGCTGACTGATGCAAGTCACAAAAGCAGGGAAGGGGGACAGTGTGGTGCCTGGAAAGGAACCTTTAAAAGTCACCCTTCCATGAACTTTGAGAGGCTGGCATCTTGGTGAAAGCACGTACCCCAAATTCATTGGACTGGAGGCCCTGTTCTGAGAACAGCAACCAGACCCTCCCCTCTCTCTCCTCTGTCCTTCAAGAAGGTAAAACCACCAGCCTCAGACCGGACTCTCCGAGGAGAAACCAGGAGCTCCTTCTTGTAGCAGAGGTCCTCAGTGGTGCCTCCGCTGTCCCTTCCTAGGAGTCAGCGGCTGGCCCAGGGCTGCAGGCTTCGGAAACCGCAGGTTCTGCGGGAGGCCCTGGAGACTGGTGTCAGCTCAGGGAAGCCGGCAGCACCTTCTGGGGAAAGGAGTCAGGCCGTGGGGGCCCTGTCTGAGCAGTAGCCAATGTTATTTTAAAGCCCTTCCAAGGGCAGAAAACAATTGGATCTGTTCAGGGGTCATGTGAGTTCACATTGTGAAATGAGAAACTCCGCACATGTAAAAGATTATTGTCCTTCTAGGCTGGGTGATGATGCTCTTTTAAGTGTCTCAAACCCACCAGCCTTCTTTCCCACCGGCACCTGGTTTCACCAGCCATCTACAGAAATACGGGGACAGTGTTTCTCAGCCCCCACTGTCACAGTGCAGAGCAGGTCCCGCACTTCAAACACAACTTCTAGCACAACCACACAAACAGCATTTACACGCCTCCCTGCACACGAGGAGGCTGCTGCTCTTTCTATGGGCCTGGAAGATACTAGGATTCGAACCCCCGTTCAGCCATCTGGAAGCTACTGAAGCTCTTGTGCCTCAGTTCCTTCACCTGTCAAGAGGAGATAGAGTCATAATTACTGTCGGCCCTCACTACTTACTCCCAGATTCTGTATCCGCAAATTTGCCCACTCACTGCAATTTCTCCGTAACCCCCACATCAGTCCTCCCGGTGTTCTCGTGCGGCTTGAGGCCCGAGTTCCCTGCTGAGGTCCAACACGGCGCTGCTTTGCTGTTTCAGCTTTCATACTATAACCACGCGTCCTTTTGGTGCTCTATTTAGTGCCACTTTTCTTGGTTGTTTTTTTTGCATTTTTGTGCTTTCTGTTGGTGATTTCACTGTTTAGAAAAGGTCCAAGCATGCGTATGTTAGAAGAGCTTTATTCGGGCCTGAGTTACAGTACTGTTGGCAGCAAGTACAACGTTACTGAATCAACAGTATGTCTTAAATTAAGTGTCTTGAAGCATAAACACACATAAAACGAGGTGTGTATTGATCAGCCGACGAATCAGCTGGCAGCAACCTAACCCTGGATTTTTCCCCTTGGAGCAATGGCTCGATCCTCTTTAATGCAGTATTTGCAGTGACTAATAGAACATAACTACTCTGCATAACGAGAATCGACGGCACCTCATGGGGTTACGGCAAGGATTTAATTAATAGATACAGAGCACTTACGATGGTGCCTTGTACACCATAAGCACTAAGTGCCACCTACAAAGGTTCAGGAGAGATGGGACAGGGGAGGGCGTCTGTCACCACTTCAGCCTCTCACCCTCTTCTGGATGCTGGATGCAGCACGACTCACACAGACCATTTCTTCATGGTCCGTGAAATTCCGTTCTGGTGCCCACACTCACAGGCCCGGTCAATTCCTTCTCAGAGCCGCCCCTCTTTGTGGGGATGAAACAACCATCAAGAATAAACTGAGGGTTTATTTTTTTTCCTTAATGAAAATTCCAGGCACTGGAGAAAAATAAAACACTGATCTTCTGTTCTCCGTTCACTGTCCAGATATGTGCGGAAACTCTGTTATCAGTAACAGAAGCTCCTGGTGGGCATGGAGGAGAGCAGGGAGCAAAGCAGTCTGAAAGCTCATTCTCCGGTGGTTACTTAGGGGACTTAAGAGAGAGCCGCCGCAAATAAAAACTTAACCCTGTTGTTACTTCTCTCCCTTTCTTCTTTGGCTTTTGAACGACTGGGCAATGGTGGTGCTTATCAGTTATTTACAGCCAATAAAAATTACAGAGTGAGAATTTATACTTCTCTGAAAAAGTTCAAAAGAACCACGTGAAGATGCTTCAGCGTGTCACATTGACACGGCACCTTTTTCACATTCCACCTTAGACTCTTTCAGGCCCGGTGTATGTGTAGTGTGTCATGTGACAGCAGACTCTACGGTGCCAGGGCACGTGGGCATCTCTCTGCTTAAAGGTGACTGACTGACTGCAGGTGTGCCTCCCACATCTTAGCATGTCCAGCGCCACAGCTCATGCTCAGGTGGGTCTGTAAATGGCAGTAGCATGCTTTTATCACTGATGAGAAAAACCATGCTCTAAAAGTAAAAAACAAAAACAAAACCCAACAATGCTTTGAATGCAAATATTTCCCCAAAAGCACCTTGTAGTAGGTTGGATAGTGTCCCCTAAAAACTTCTAGGTACATAATCAAAAAAAGAAAAAGCATATGCACACACAAATACTTGTACATAAACATTCATAGCAGCATTACTGATAAGAGCCAAAAAGAGGAAACCACCCAAATGTCCACCGACTAATGAATGGATAAATAAGATGTAATATATCCAGACGACAAAATTTTATTCAAATCCAAAAAGGAATGCAGTACCAACACACACTACAAGACGGAACTTCAGACCATTGCGCTAAGGGAAAGAGGCCAAATGCATCAAGGCCTCATAGTGTGTGATTCCGTTGACACAACGTGTCCAGAAGAGGCCAGCCTATGAAGACAGAGAAGAGGTTAGTGGTGGCCTGGGGAGTGGAGGAGCAGGGAGGGGACGTCGGCCAGTGACTGCTCAGGGGTCTGGTGTCCTTTTGGAGTCATACAATGTTCCGAATTAGGTAGTAGCAGTGACGGCACCACTTTGCTAATATATTAAAAGCACTGAACTTCACACTTAAAAACATAAAAACAAACAAAACAACGTCTGAAACTAGACCTTATGAAGACTTGGGCGGAAAGAACATGAAGGTCCCCCCCGCCCCCCAGCCCACACACACATCACTGCCCCACACGCCCACCAATAAGCTGCTCTTCCCAAATACTGTCCCACTGAAATGCTGCCGGAATGACACGGAACCACAAGAGACCAGTCCACGCATACACGCTCGGAAGAATAACAATAATTAACGATAACTAAAACTTATGGAGTGTTTACTATGTGTCAGACACTCTACTAAGCACTTTATGTGGAGTAGCCCATTTCATTTCTCACGGCAACCCTTTGAGGTACATGCTATTATCATTCCCATTATGCCTGTGAGGAAATTAAGACACAAATAAATTTCATAATTTGTGTCAGGTCACCCCATCCGGATTTAACCCCAGGCAATATGATTCATGAGCACTGTGCTATTCTGTCCCAATTGACTCTGTCGTCTTAAAATCACTAGCAAAATTCACTGCCTTCCCACAAAAATCAAGGCAGGAAAGGGTGGAGATTTTAAAACAACCAAAACTATCGACTCGGATAGCAATCCCAGACAGAAAATAGGAAAGACCAACACTCTGAGGATGACACTGAGCTGAGGGCCACATTTCACGTTACTATTTTCACAAGTTGAGGGTGCAACCCACGTATGAAATTCTAGATTTTGCCCGCTACATTTAAAACTCGGCGTAGATTACCAGGTTTCTCCCCATTCACAGTAATCTGATAATCTACGTGAGTACCCCATTACAAGTGCAAACAAAAACACTGTGTGTTGTGTGTAAGACCGTTCACACATATTTAAAACATGACATAGATGTTTACCTATATGGGTGCTCACTAAACCGTGAAGGGCAGATGGTTAAGTTCTAAGTCCTAAATCACAGGAGACAGATGAATAAGGGCTAAGTCATCAGAGAGGACTGCTTGAGGGGGTCCCCGAGAACCAGCATTTAGGAAGGGGCGGGAAGGACCAAGGTCACTACTTGAGGCAAGTTCGGGGAGAACGAAAGTGTTGGGTCGCTCCTAGAGTGGCAAGGATGCCTGTCTGATTAAATCAGAGAGTGCGTGAGGTTCAGTGTCCTGGAAATAAGAGAGGACGGGCAGGAAGGGATTACGTAATATCCCAAAAGTCAAGGGCAGTGTTTGGATTTGGTAAAATAAGAAAAGGTAAAGGGTGCTTTTTAAGAAAGTTGCAAAAGCTTTACCATATGGTAAGAAACACTGGTTTCTGTATTTGCTTACCCAATCCTGGAATTCCACCTTACAGGCTTTTTCCTAATTTCATTTCAAATATTCTGTTTCTCTCATGTCTACCCCCAGGGCACAACCTAGTGGAACCTTCATTTCAGCAGAGTTAAAGGGAGATGACTGAGAAGTGCAGCCCTGAACAGACTGTGTTGTGAGGCCCCTTCGCGGAGCCACTTACCGCGTGGTCCACGCGCACTAAATTTTCTCACACGGTAATAACCTGCTGATAACATCCTACTGATAAAATACACATCTTTAAAAGTGAAAAATGGTTCCTTGTGCTCTGTCCCTGAAATGGTCTTCTATTGATAAAAGAATTGAATGAGAAAATATCCAACTTTCTTCCCGGGTGAAATAGAAACTCACAGTTGCCTACATCAAATATAGAGTCAGTGGCAGTTGTATTTAATCGGATCCCTGTGCGAACATTCTCCCCTGCCTGGCAACTGCACCCAAATTCTTGACACTTTCCACAGGGATCCGCCTAGGTCTCAGGTGTCTCTGAGGACTTGGGCTTTGGGGCAAAAAAACTTACCCAAGGAACAAGATATCCCATACGGAGGGATCCAGGGGCTTAGGTTGTGCCTCCCTGTAACCTTAAAGCAAGCCCACATCCCTAACTCAGACAAACACGGAGGTATCCCCACTCCGCGACACTCCGGATCCGGGCCAGGGCGCGCACTCACCTGACTAAGGGCTCCTTCTCGGACTCGGCAGGCTCCTCCAGGCACTTGCACGGGCAGCAGCAGCACACGGTCCTCAGCCAGTCCTTCAGCCCCATGGAGAGCGAGCTGCCCCGCTGGCGCCGGCAGACTCCGAGAAAGCCGCGGGGGCGAGCGAGCGCGGCAGGGGCGCGGCCACGGGGCCGGCATCCAGGTGCGGGGACAGTCGCGGGCCGGGCGTCGCAGGCCGGTCTGTACGCATCACGCCGCGGCCTGGGATGCGGGTGAGGCCAGGGGAGCCTCCACCGCCCAGGCTCTGCAGGGCGGTGCGCTTTCCTCCACTTGGGTTTTGTTTGGCGAGCGTGTTTTGTCGGAGCTGTTTTTTTCTCCGCTTTTAATTCCCCAGGCGCTAATTGGGGCGCATGCGTCCCCGAGACGCTCCGCTGCTGCCCTCTAAGGAGGAAGCAGGGACTCCAGCCAGATGGCAAAATACTAGGGCACCAAAGCCGACCCGGGCTGGGAAAGCACTCGGGCCACCGAGCGAGCGCGCGGTTGGGCAGAAACTATTTATACGTTTTATTGGCTTCACTCCGCCTTCCTTCCCACCCCCAAGCCTTTAAAGCAGAGTTTAGGGCATTTTTAACATGTCAGTCCCGCATAGAGTAAAAGTTAGCAGAAGAGTATGGATCTGCGTGTTACAGAGGTGGGTTTCTTTTTAAGATAGTGTATTCACAATGATTTTTTAAAAAAATTGTTTTCAAGTCTCCCAGTTTTTTAATAATCCCCTCAAGGACGGCAACTATTATCATTAGTTTCTTGCGGTTTTCCGGAGCTATTTATGTATTAATTTATGTACAGACTATTCCCTTTTTACCCAGCCAGTGGTGTACTCCACACATTTCTGCACCCGGCTGGTTTCACTCAGCTTATCATGGAGATGGGTCCATAGCAATATATACACGGTCTCCCGCTAACATTTCAACTGTTGCATATTATATAGTCACAGGGATGCCAGTATGTTATTTAGCCAGGCCCCTGTGGATGGACATTTAAGTAAGTTCCAGACTTTTGTTATTAAAATAGGGATGCCATGAACACCTTGAATTATGTGTTTGGACATGTATATCTAATTGAGTAAATGTTTGGCAGTTGACTTGCTGGGTAAAGTGCCTTTTTAAATATTTTTTGGCTCTTGCCAAATCGTTCTGCAAAGAGGTAATTCCAGTTTACACTCTGACCAGCAACACATGAGAGTGTCTGTTTTCCTCTACACCCACCGATACAAACAGCCCATCTAATTTGCATTTCTGCCAATCTGTATCATTCAACAGAAAATTACTGAGCATCTGTTATGTGCCAGGCGCGTTCTAGGCTCTGGGGATACGGCAGTGAGCAAAAGAAACAGTGTGTGCTCCTACTCTCCTGAAGCAAACATTCCAGTAGGGGTGGTCAACAAAACATGCTCTTAATTGTGTCAGAAAGCAATACTAAGTACCGTGGAGAAAAATACAGCAGGGAAGGGGACAGAAAATGCCAGGGAAGGGTGCGTGTGTGTGTGGGGGGGGGGACTGGAAGGAGGGGAGGTGCCTGTAGTTTTTGATGGGGTGGTCAGGGAAGGCTTCCTGTTACGGTGACATTTAGACAAAGACAAGAAGGAGATGAGCAAGGTAGCCCTGGTATCAGAGAGAAGAGAATTTCAGGGAGAGTGAAGACCGTGTGCAAAACCCCAGAGGAGAGAGAATAAACTATAGCATGTGTGAGACACAGCATGGATTTTGGGGCCCCTAGAGACGTGCGGGCCAGAAGGAAAAGAAATAGGAAATGAGGGAATATGGGACCTTGTAGGACATGTAAGGACTCTGTAAGGATTCTGCTTCATGCAAGTGAGTGACACTTTAGAGGTTTTTGAGAAGAGGCTATGATAGGACCTCCTGGATGGCAATAGCATCCACTGGCTGCCTGAGAAGAATCTGGGTGCCAGCAGCTGTTTTAGAGGGATGCAAATGAAAGTCTTTGTAATGATCCATGCCAGCAGTCCCCTTCCTTTCTGGCACCAGGGACTGGGTTCATGGAAGACAATTTTTCCATGGTCCGGGGATAAGGGATGGTTTCAGGATGATTCAAGGGCATTACCTTCAAGCTCACCTCCGCTGTGCATCCCCGTTCCTAACAGGTTGGGAACCTCTGATCCATGTGGCAAATGACAGTGGTTTGAACTAGGGATATAGCAGTAGAGGTTGTAAGAAATGGTTGGACTCTGGATGGAATTGGAAGTCAGGGCCAGTAAGATTTGCTAAAGGGTTGGAAGCGGGTATACAAACAAGAAAAGAGGACTCCAAACTTTTTGGATTACAAACTGTGAAGGTTAAACGGCCAACGACTGAGATAGAGAGAGAGCATGGGACGAGCAGGTTTGCAGGGGTGAGGAGGAGGAGCAAGGGTTTATTTTCAGAAGTGTGAATTCTCATGGGTGGTGTATTAATTTTTAAAGTGTGTCACTCCGCATAAGTCTGTCCTGCCCTGGCTACAGTAAGAAGTCAAAGGAACAGATCAAGTGTGTGTGCGCCAAGAGGCTGGCTATTGAAGGCTACAGAAGAATAAGAGTATAGAGGAGGTCCCTGAGGACTCTGACTTAGGTGGGGAGATATAGACCTGTCTTGAAAAGTTCCCCGGACATGACAGAGGTCCAGCTGTCACCAGCCTGCGCAGGGCTGTGATAGCAAGCTCCACACCATATCAGTTACCACTTGCAACTCAACCAGGATGTAGGCTGAGTGTTGTTTTTGACAGCAGACCTCCAACTGGCTGGCAAAGTCCATTTGGGAGAATGCACTATGTTCTGAAGTTGGATTTTGGATTTGAGTCATTCCACCCAGGTTCAGGTAGAAAGTGGGTAGAGGTGGCTGCAAAAATGTGAACTCATCCAGCAAGAAGATAAAATTTAGGATCTGACAGCTGCTATTAACTACTGGAGTGGGACTTGCCGAAAATAGAGGAACTAGAGAAGGCATTCAGCTTCTGGAGACTGTAGGTCCTCTGCCGCTTTAGGGACTTTGATCTTAGACACGTCACTTAATTTTTCTGAACTTCAGTGTTATACTCTGCAAAATGGAGATGCTGAGTCCAGCCCTACCTACTGGGCACAATTGTTAGACTCAAATGAGATCGCTTGAAAACCACAGAGTACTGTAGAAATACCACAATTCAGTGCTATTGATTAACTCTAAAGAACATAGGCCTGTCCGGCAAATGCCAGTTCCAATACTACCTGGCCTACACGTGACATTTCTTTTCATATTTGTACCTCTGCAATGTGTGGGCATCTTTTACGTAGCCTGTATCAGGCAGGACATTTCTAGAAAGCCCTAGAACCACATCTATTTAGCAGACTTGATCAGGAAGTTAATGCCCTGCCTTACAAAGGGTCATGTGTAGTGTTAGCCTGCTCTAACAACTATTCGCACTTTTCTTTCAAAGTTAATTATAAGTTTTAAAATTTATAAATGACACATTCCTCTAACAGATTGAAATATTGCCATTAAAGCTCCCTCTGTCACAACCTGCAGCCCTGTCCCCTTTCTGTCCTCCCCAAGGTAACCATTCTTAGCCACGTGGCACAACTTTTTTCTGGACACCAATACACGCGTGTGCCCCTGTGGTGTATATATAGTACCACTGTGTGTCATTTTTTAGTAGTGAGTTTTGTTTTAATGAATGTAAAAGTGCTCCTTAATCTATCTGCAAGCTTTTTCCGTTTATGTCTGGGAGACCTTTTTAGTACATCTCATTCTTTGTAACTGATGTATTCTATTTCTCAGTTTTCTAGGGATAACTGGATGTGTTTTTATAGTGCTCGTCTTCCCGGAAGTTGAATACCTTCATGATTTTCCCTGGCTTTGGGTAAACTGGACCTTTGGCAGGAGGAACAACGGCACCCAACCTCGTGGCTTTGGCTTCTGGACAGCTAAGGCCACGTTTGGCAACCTCATTTCCTGTTTCATTCACAGGGAGGGCTGCGAGCATTTCTTTTTTTAGAGTGATGCCAGATCACTAAGGCCTGAGTAGACACCAACGCACCCACCACAGTCAGCAACGTCTCACATTTACTGAGAACTCCTGGGCACCTGATGTCAGGGGAGTAGGCAGCGCCCTGCGGTGACTGGTGACTCACAGAGCCATCAGCTGCTTGCTTTTTAGGTAGAACTGCTGGCCTATGTTTTCACATTTTTCCATGGTAGGGAACACTGCAGGGGTGTCATCTCTGGGCCACACTGGAAAAGGAAGAGTTGTCTTGGGCCACACATTAAATACATTGCTACACATAATCACACAAAAAAATCTCATAATGTTTTGGGTAAATTTACAATGCTGTGTTGGGCCGTATTCATAGCCATCCTGAGCCACATGCGGCCCACGGGCTGCAGGTTGGACACCCCTGCTCTGGGGTCTGCTTTGAAAACAGCTAATGTGGTTTAAAGTCCTCATTCTTTAAGAATTTACTGATGACTTCTTAGCATTGCAGCAAAAGGCATATGCAGGGTGAAAAAAGTTGGAAAATCAAAATACCTCCAAACACATCATTAGTGCATGCCACAGAGAAACAGCTATGTTTGCAGCCACGTAGCACAAGCTGGTGTCTCCTTCAGTTGTTCATTCAACAAATACTCACTGAGCCAGATACTGGAGATACAATGGTGAGCTAGAATGTAGGGTCTGTTCATGAAGACAGGGGCTTTGTTTTGTTCTTTGCATCATCCCCAGCACCTAGAACAATGCAGACACATAGTAGGCACTTAACAAATGTGTTGAATAAATGCATGAAAGCAGAAAAAGAACTGTTTAGTGAACCCAGAGTTGGCCTGAAAAGTTTTATTTAATTTCTGAAGAGTCTGTTTATGAGCTGCCTGAATCCAGTGGGGAAAATCTGGAGAGCACTGTCTGCCTTAGACATGCCTCCCTTGGTCTGACATGGAACCCAGTGCTCTTGCAGGGGAGGGAATGCTCCTACTCAGCAGGCTTGACTCTCATGCACACCCTTGTAGTGCTCAAGTGAGGAAGAAGGGAGAGTCAGGAAAACAAAACCAACGGGACAAAGATTGGGAGAGTTTCCTAAGGAAAACCAACTGGGGCCACAAAAAAAAAGGTAATGGTTGCTGGCAAGGCAAAAACAACAACATCCACTACACTCAGTAACGGCAGCTGCTGATGCACTGACTCAAATGTGCTGTGTGTATCCACGGAGCTTCTTCCATCTGCAATGGACAGAAAGGACTCCAGCCCATTGTTCTAGTGGGTCTGGCATCCAGGATCTCAGACTAGAGGAGCTTTCTGCAAGAGGCACTTCAGAATCCCAGTGCATCCTCTAAAAATTCAGACAGTTCACCGATCAGCTCAACAACATCTACTCCCAAAACCAAAGAGAAAGAGAGAAACTATTCCACCGGATGTGAAGGAACTGGATGTGAGGCTGTTGGCACAGGCCGAGCTTCTCCAAGGGTGATCCTAAGCATCTGCGTCAGAATTCTTAGGGATGCCTGATGAAACTCCAGATTCCTAGACCCTACACGAGAGCTTCTGGTTTGCAAGCTCCGGAGTTGGGCCTCCAGAATCTACCATTAGTCTTCCGAGCAGGGCTTGGACTTGGGTGAGGCTGATGAGGAGTTTAGGGTGCAGCATTGAAGGAGGCACTCACTCTTGGGGCAGACTCTGTACTGGCACAACCCTGAGAGTGAGCATGTCCTTAAATGCTGCTCCCCAGGTCCCTCACCCCCTTGCCATAGTCCTGGCCTACTCCAGATGCTGGAGAATTCTGAGGCATGCTGTTATGGACTGAACTGTGTCCCCTCCAAAACCCATGTGTTCAGTGTGTGACTGTATCTGAAAATAGGGCCTTTAAAGAGGAAATTAAGGTTAAATGAGGTCATCAATCCAATATGACTGGTCTCCTTACAAGGAGAGATTAGGACACAGACACAGAGGGAAGACCAAAAAAGAAGCCAAAGAGAGCGGCCTCAGAATAAAATCGATCCTGCTAACACTTTGTTCTCCGACTTCTAGCCCCCAGAACTGTGAGAAAATAAATTTTAGTTGCTTAAGCTGCCAAATGGCCACTTGCGCACACAGTTTTGAGAACTGTTGGCAAGGTGGTGAAGAGCAAGGGCTCTGGGACCACAGTGCCCCCACGTGGTCGCAGTGAGGATTAGCTGAAATAATACCCACAGAAAGCACTGAGTACAATTGCATAGAAACTAGGAGGCACTCTGTAAATGCTACCTACAATTATTGCTGTTAATGAAGTATACATACTTTGGTCAGACTCTACACCTTGGCTTTGCATAACCAAGTATGACCACTTAAAATAATTCCGTTCAACACAGACTTACTGAGTAGCAACTTGAAAAGCACGGCAGTGTGGAATACCTCTCGTGGAATACAAAGATGAAAAATACTCAGTACTCGTCCTCATTGTACTCCCTGGGGCAAAAATTGGAAAATTATAACTGAAATGTTCTGTATGTGCCTGTGCCCCGAGGTGCCCATCCTTTTGTTTTCTACAGTGTGCTCTTACCTCGCCCCCCGGCTTTCCCATGTGTAACTAACTATCCTGCCCCTTCTAACCAGGCTCCCATAGCCAACTACTCCGCCATATTTAACTATGCTCGCATTACTAACTATACTGCTCTAACAATACTCCCATATTAACTATATGTCTACATCTAACTGTGCTGCGACAGCTAGCGATCCTGTTATAACCCTTCTCAATGCCCAGAACAGCACCTCTGATGTGACCTGGAACCTGACCTTTACCTAGCCCTCCCTACAATCCCAAGTATTCTACACTCTCGAGTCTCTCTATATTATATCTGACTAAAATGTAACATAAACCTGGGCTTGTCCATCGGGGCACACTTGTCCCAAATTCATTTAAACTCTACTTAATAAATATTATTAAGCACTTGCTATATGCAAAGTGATACCTGGCTACAAAATAGAAGACATGCATCAAAAATGATGCTGTTGGAGCCCTGGCTGGTGTAACTCAGTGAATTGAGCACAGGCTGCAAACCAAAGGGTCACTGATTTGATTCCCAGTCCGGGCACATGCCTGGGTCGCCAGCCAGGTCCCCAGTAGGGGGTGCATGAGAGGCAACCATACATTGATGTTTCTCTCCCTCTCTTTCTCCTTCCCTTCCTCTCTCTCTAAAAATAAATAAATAAAATCTTTAAAAAATGATGATATTGGAGAATATAATAACAATGTTCGTAATTGCTGTGAAGAACCCCCAAAGTTTTGCCCCAACTTTAAGTCCAAATCCTATCAATCTTAGTATTAATAGAAAACCAAATTTATGCCATTGGGTGTTTGGTTTTTCATTTATTTATATTACTTCTTCCTCCAAAACATGCACTGAGACACATAAACAAGTCAGAATGCTGTAACTTTCTACACAACCAAAACCCCAAGTAAAGCTCCCTATAAATCAGGAGTGTCAAACTCATTTTCACCGGGGGCCATATCAGCCACAATTGTGGTTGCCTTCAAAGGACTGAATGTAATTTTAGGGCTGTATGAATGTAAGTGCTCCTTAACTGGGGGGCAAGGAGCTCAGCATTGCCTCGGGGTGGAAACAAGGTGCCAGGCCAGATAAAACAAGGTGGAGGGCTGGATTCCGCCCACGGGCCTTGTGTTTGCCACTTGTGCTATAAAGATTATATAGTATACAAATCTTCCTGTGGTTCTCCATGCTGCCACCTTGTGGGCTTCCATTGTAAATGAACTGCAGTTCCTTCAGAGATGGATCAGACTTGGGTTAGAAAGCTGTCACTCAACAGATGGAAAGTGGCTACAGCTACAACAGACTTTGATCTTAAAGGGTCAACACTATATTCAAGTGCAAGCTTTAAACTGGCTCTAGGCAGCGCTCAACGTGTTAGGGCACTGCTAAATTGAGCAATGAGTCCTCACTTCCCTTGGCTAGCAGGTGCCAGACATCACTAATCATTTTACTTTTTCACTTGATCTTACTAAGCATTGCTACTTGATTTGTTGTCCTGAAATCCATGGAAAAGTACATAGGACATTACATAGATTTCTTAACTGATGTAAAAGAGTAATCCAGCCCTGACTGGTGTGGCTCAGTCCATTAAGTGCTAGCCTGTGCACCAAAGGGCTGGTGGTTCGATTCCCGGTCAGGGCACATACCTGGCTTGCCAGCCAGGTCCCCAGTTGGGGGTGCATGAGAGGCAACCACACATTGATGTTTCTCTCCCTCCCTTCCCCTCTCTCTAAACATAAATAAATAAAATCTTAATAAAAAAAATAGAGTACTGAATTTTTCAGACTGTAAAAGGCACCAGACCATAAAACACACCTAGGTTTTACAGGACAAAAATAGGAAAAAAAAATTTGAAGCAAAAATGTGGTAAAATATTTCATGACATAAATAACATAGGCCGCCACCACCCCCCTGCAACAGCAAACCAGGTAAGCTATATTCAGACTATAAGATGTACCCCCCTTTTCCTCTTAAATTTGGGGGGGTAGTCTGAAAAATACAGTAATCTAAATAAATAATTAAAATGGAAGAGGTGTGTTTAAATTATATTGTTTATTTTTCTTTCTAGCTAATTAAATAAATCTGTCTTGGAAATAGCTCAATGAAATAAACTAAGAGGTGAGAATACAAAGCCCCAGAGGGGAGATCTGTCTGGTGAAAATTCCCTCTGGTAAATGGGCTATAAGAGGCAAAAAAATAAAAACAAAAACAACCCTGTGTTGTTCTGCATAATAACGGAGGCAAAGTATGAGTTGTTGTGAGGAGCAGGGAATGGGGAGAAGCTGGAACTGAGAAGATGAAGCAAGAATGAGGGAGGCCGGTGTCAGAAGAGCATCGATAGTGACCTGTGTCAACCCCACACGCCAGCACTGAAAGAGTCAAACTGACAGATGGTCACTGTTGTCCTTGGCCAAGCGGAGGCCCCCTGCAAGACACGCCATAGGCACCCTTTCCACGGCACTGTGAAGTCTTCTAACTTAAGGCTAATAGCTCCACTCCCCCTTCCCATGCTGGGCATCACCAGGGTCTTCTCTCCGTCAGCTCTGTGTCAGCTGTTTCAGTTCAGAAAGGCCTTGTCACCAGGTAGGAACTTCGCACTGAGCTACCCTCCTTATCCCTCAGATCCTCCCCGCCTCACCCCAGCCTCCATCCCAAATACCCAGGAGACACGATAGGAAAAAAAGGGGGGAGGCCTTACAGAGAAGGCCTCTAGTAACCAGAGCAGAAGAGCAATGCTTCTCAGCTTAGAGGAACTGCATTTCATCACTGGACACCTTTGTCATCACGCAGGAAATCTCGTGTCACACACTGGCTTCCCAGGGAAGCCAACTCTGAGGTGGAGTTAGCTTCCAGGAGCGTCGGTAGGAAGTGCTCACGGAATCAACAGCTGGGAAGAGAATGGAAGAAAAGGGAGTGGGACTGGGCCTCAGCCAGCCCTCACTGTCACTGGTGAAGTCTCTGTTCCCAGGCTCCTGTGGTAGGCTGGCACCGATGGGCACACACGCATTGGTGAGAGCAATGCCTGATAGCAGCTGGGATTTGAGCCCAGGCAGCAGTCTCTAAAATCTATAATTCATGGAAAGAGAAGAATCCACCAAGAGCTCCGTAGAGATGAACAGAAAAGGGCAAAACAAGCAGGGGGACAGGATGCAAGGAAGCCGTAAGCAGAAAGGTGGTTAGTAACCTCAGCAAAGTGGTCTCAATCAGAAGCGGGTTTCAAGCTGTTTCCTTTCAGGTCACTGACAGCTTCAAGGAGAGCAGGTTTCGAGGCCACAGATGGAGACAGACCGGAGGGCCTTGCTACCTGCGGGAAGTGAGAAGACACCCAGGAATGCAGTGTTGACACTGATAGCATCAGGACTTGGCAAGTCCCCACATTCTGACTCCTGCTGGGGCACAGTGCACACTTGCCTCTTACGCTGCACGGAGGGTGAAAGCTGACGTTAACCCATGGAGAGCCTTGGTTACCGTTCAAACCATAAATGGCACCGTCCACAAGACAACATTCAAAACATCCCTTTAGACATCTGGTGATTCACGCATCTGTTTAGGTAACTCTTAAAGCAAGGACTAAAAAAATCACATGCGTTTGATCTAATGTACCTTTCTTGAATATGCTTTGGAATCTTCCTGCTAGTTGATCTTATTTCAGGAAACTACTTCGGTGAGGTGAAACCTGTGTAAACAAGAAGTGCAGAAGATACACTAAGAGGAGAAACTAAAGCTCAAGTCGAAGATTTGCAGCCAGGTCTTGAAATCCCAAGAAGGCACTGCCCAGACACAAGATGATGCTTTTTTGGGCCAAGTCCCTGGGGAGTGTTAAAAATAAATGGGGCCAAAACAATTACAGGCTATAGTCACATGGCAGCCATCAAAACACACAACTTAGTCCCTGCTGTAAGTTGATTGACAGCTCTGGATCCACCAGCACATTGGCCCTCAGGCACTCCTAGCCAAAGACTGAACATAGCCAAGCTGTTAATTCAAGCCTACTCCTGTGAGCTGTGGGGCCGCACCAATGGGTGACTAGCTCAAGGTCTTCCCATCAGCCTGACTGACCCTTTCTTGGACCGTGCTGTAGTCTGAAATTGTACCTTCTCTCTCTCCTTCCCAGCTGCCAGAACTTCATCACAGCCGCACTCAGGGGCAGCCCAACAAGACAGGAGAGAGGGGAAATCTTGCTAATGAGTAATGTGTAGATGATGCAACCTGTATTCACACTGGGAAGAAAAGGATCCTGAAGGGAGAATATGTACAGCTGGCCGAAGGCCTGGTTGTTGGCCGGGAACCTAAAAGGAAAGGACAGAAAGGTTGGAAACCGGGAGGCCTGGGCCAGAAGCATGTGTACAAACATTGAGAAGTGGGCAGAAAGTGCTATTTTTATCTCCCCCAGGCATGCCACCCAGAAAGTATCATTATGGAAGAGGCACAGCATGAAGTAGATCAGATGACTCAGTCAGCTGGTGTTCCCTGGCCTCTGTCATCTGCCACTGCAGAACTGGCATAATGAGCCCAAGAATGAAGAAAAACTGCAGACTTCCAGCCAAGATGGAGGCATAGGTAGACACACTGTGCCTCCTTGACGAAAAGGACAGCAAATTCAAAAATAAAGAACAACCAGAAATGCCGGAAAATTGAACTGTATGGAAACCCAACAACCAAGGAGTTAAAGAAGAAACATTCATCCAGACTGGTAGGAGGGGCAGCCGGGCAGAGAGGACTCATGGCAAGGTGGCAGCTGGAAGACTTGGGTGGGAAAGACTGCAACTGGTGGAGCGGGCAGTCCCACAGATTCATGCAAATAAACTGAGAGGAACAACCAGGGAGTGAGACAGACTGTGCAACCCAGGGTCCCAGCCCAGGGAAATAAAGCCTCGAAGCCTCTGACTGAAAACACCTGAGGTAGGTTGAGGCAGTGGAAGAAACTCCCAGCGTCACAGGAGAGTTCGTTGGAGAGACCCACAGGGTCCTAGAATGTACACAAACATGCTCACTGGGGAATCAGCACCAGAAGGGCCCACTTTGATTGTGGGTAGTGGGGGAAGTGACTGAAAACTGGCAGAGAGTGGAGCAAGCAGCACTGTTCCCTCTCTCTCAGACCCCTCCCCCACATACAGCATCACAACACAATGATGTGTTGCCCCGCCCTTGTGAATACCTAAGTTTCCGCCGCTTTCTATGTAACAGGTGCACCAAGACAAAAAAAAAAAAAAGAGAGAAAAGAAAATGACCCAAATGAAAGAACAGATCAAAGCTCCAAAAGAAATACAACTAAATGATGAGGAGAGAGCCAACCTATCAGATGCACATCAAAAAACTGGTAATCCGGATGCTCACAGAATTGGTTGAATATGGTCACAAATTAGAGGGGAAAATGGAGGCTATGAAAAGTGAAATAAAGGAAAATGTACAGGGAAAGAACAGTGATGGGAAGGAAACTGGGACTCAAATCAACGGTGTGGGCCAGAAGGAAGAAAGAAACATTCAACCAGAACAGAATGAAGAAACAAGAATTCAAAAAAATGAGGAGAGGCTTAGGAACCTCCAGGACATCTTCATACATTCCACCATCTGAATCATAGGGGTGCTGGAAGGAGAAGAGAAAGACCAAGAAATTGAAAACTTATTTGGAAAAAAAATAATGGAGAACTTCCCCAATCTGCCAAAGGAAATAGACTTTCAGGAAGTCCAGGAAGCTCAGAGAGTCTCAAAGAAGTTGGACCCAAGGAGGAACACACCAAGGCACATCATAACTACATTAGCCAATATTAAAGATAATGAGAGAATCTTAAAAGCAGCAAGAGAAAAGGAGAGAGTTGCCTACAAAGGAGTTTGCATTAGATTATCAGCTGATTTCTCAAAAGAAACCTTGCATGCAAGAAGGGGCTGGAAAGAAGTATTCCAAGTCATGAAAGGCAAGGACCTACATCCAAGATTACTCCATCCAGCAAAGCTTTCATTTAGAGTGAAAAGGTAGAAAAAGTGCTTCTCAGATAAGGTCAAGTTAAAGGAGTTCATCATCACCAAGCCCTTATTATATGTTAAAAGGACTTATCTAAGAAAAAGAAGATAAAAATATGAACAGTAAAATGACAACAAACTCACAGCTATCAACAACTGAACCTAAAACAAAAACAAAAACAAACTAAGCAAACAACTAGAACAGGAATAGAATCACAGACATGGAGATCACATGAGGGGTTATCAGCGGGGGTGTGGGAGTGGAAGGAGGAGAGAGGGGGGAAAAGGTACAGAGAATAAGTAGCATAGATGGTAGGCAGAAAATAGACAGGGAGAGGTTAAGAATAATATAGGAAATGTAGAAATCAAAGAACTTATATGTAGGACCCATGGACATGAACTAAAAAGGAGGAATGAGGGTAGGAGGGGGTGTGCAGGGCAGAGGAGAATAAAGGGGGGAAATGGAACAACAGTAACAGCATAATCAATAAGATATATTTTTGAAAAAAGAAAAACTGCAAACTGGCCCAATATCATGGGCTCCAACTTAACCAAAGCCAATGTAGTTATAGCGGCCTCTGAATGTCCATCCTGTCCACGCAGAGACCAACACTGAGCCCCAGTATGGTGCTGTACCTTTAAAAAAAATTTATAGAAAAGAGAAGGGATGGAGAAGGAGAGGGAGAGGAACATTGATGTGCTAGAGAGACATTGATTGGTTGCCCCTTGCATGCCCTCAAGTGGTGACCTGGACCGCAACCCAAGCATGTGCCCCAACTGGGAATCGAACTGGCAATCCTTCAGTTTACAGGATGATGCCCAGCCCACTAAGTCACACCAGTCAGGGCTGACACTGTTCCTTAAGGAAAGCAACAGGCTGGTTGATGCTAAGGCAGCCAGTGGGCTGGTTACAGATTCATTGCCTCTCAGTTCTGTGAAAATATGTCCAGGCCCTTTATTCTCCCTTTGCCTGCTGGCACTGAGGCTTTGTCAGGAAAGGGCGATGGAGAGACACCGTGGGAGGTCAGGGTTGTGTGCGTAGACTGCTGTAGTGCAGGCGGTGGTGGTGCTTGGTGGGCAGCAGCAGGAAGGTCCCCTGACATCTCCCTCAGGTCCTTGTGTAGCAGAAGACTCTGGCGAGACACCTCCCAGGCACAGTGTCTGTCCCCTGGCACCCTAGATGGCAGATTTCAGGCAAGTTCCACCAGCAGCACACCCCAGTGACTGCTCAACCATCGAGTGAGCTGGGCGATGCCCCACCAACAAGGTCTGGGTGTCAGCCAGGAAGAGGGTGGGAGGGCAGGGAGGGCTCTTCATCTCAATCCTAGGAGATGAGTAGCCGTTCTTCATAACTGCTATTCCCATATTCTTTAACATTCTCTTTACTTCCTACTAGCCAACCCCTCATTACTTCGAGCCCCTGTTGTAATTAATAATTTGTTATATTAAACTTTCCCTGTTCAGATGATCATGTGGCACCTCTATCACTCCTCATAGTGATGGATATTCATTTCAGGTTAAGAGTTTGCCTTCCCTGCTCACAGGGACTCAGGTGCCACCACTGTCCGGCTTATTGCACAAAGCCTAATCCACAGGCATAGACCCAACCTAGTACAGCACCCAACCAGTAAGAGAGGTGTGTGCATGGGTCCCTGATCATGGAACCATTGATTGCATCACACACCACACTTCCAGAAGCAGCCAGGCTCAGAGGACTAGAACAGCCAAGTCACAGCTGGCTCAGAAAGGATGGAGTACCATCTGTCAGGATGGGGGTCCCCAGTGGCTTTGGAACATCTCTGGGAACCAATGAGCAAAAGAGAAAGTGGCCCTACTTACCATCCTCCTAAAGGTCCATGGTGGGACTTTGTGCTTCCCATTCTGACAATTCCAGGCCCTGAGGCATGGGAGGTCTTGGTCCCAAAGGGCGTAACTCTTGCCAGGGGGCACAGCAAGGTCCTGCTGAATTACAAACTACAGCTGATTCCAGGGTCCTATGGACTGGGTGTCCAGCCACCAGGAGTCACCATCACTAGCCAGAGGAGTCTGAGAGCTACTTATAACAGTCGCTCTGGCAGTGGGGATGGGGAGGAGCACATGGGGAACCCAGGTAGCCCACCAAGTGTCTCCTGGCATCCCCTTGCCCCATGTGACTGAATGCACTCTTGCAGTGAGCCTGGCCTAAAAAGCTATCAATCTGCAGCAATCCGAGATGCTTCCTGCCAACACTTCCCTTTCCTCCTCTTTACAGGTGTTGGTCGTGAATCACAGGGAAACCTCTCATTGCCTTCTTGGGCTCTCTGCCCTTTACCCTCCACAGGCAGATTCCCCAGTAAGTCTCATGCACACCATATTGTTTTGGCATCTGCTTCTCAAGGGATCTGAATTAACACAAGCCATGGACCGAAGGAGCAGTGTGTGGGGGAGGGACAGCACCCACAAGGGTTAGCTTTGTCAACAAATTCTTCTAACATCAATAATTATAGAATTATTTTTGTTTTCCTCTAGATGTCTTTTTCTTTCTGTTATATGCCTATAGCACTGCAACCTGACCCTTTATAGAACTTAGAGCATTTGGGAATTTTAAATTTATCTGTGTGGACTGATTCATGGTTCTCTCCCTTTGTCTCTATCAATCTCTTTGTCAGGCTCCATGAGGGCAAGGTCCATGTGTATTCTGTGTATTCTGCTTTTCAGTACCGCATGCCCAACTTCTACCACAATGCTGACCACATAGTAGCGGCTCCAGAGTATTCCCTGAGTGAATGATGAAGCCTATTCAGAAATATTCATTCTACAGCAAAATTTACTAAGTGTGCTCGCAAAAGAACTCTGTTGATGGGACACTTATAATACATCCAGAGGTCCCGGAAATTGATTCTAGAATATAGGTAATGATGGACTGTCCAGGGAATGGTCTAACAAGGTCTAACAAGGAGTTGTAGTTAACTTAATGTGGATGGTGGGCTCCATGCCCTAAGCAAAACTAAACAAATACCAACACTATGGAGACATAACAGGCATTCGCAGCCATCAGCATGAGGTATTACTAATTTGAAAAGCCAGCCTCACCTCTTCTGTCTTCTGCACCAACCTGTGTTAGGGCTGCCCTACCCTCTCACATGGCTTGTGACTGTTGGTTAACTACGATATTATCGTGCCCAGAAGCCCAGTGTTAAATCCTCGTCTAGAAGGAAAGGAAGATTTCTGGGTTTTCCACATGAGTAGCAGACCCAAAATTTAAGGTTGTGCTCACTCTCGGGGGCAACTCTGCACGCTAGGCATCTCATTACCCCGGCCCAAGTCCCAGCCCTGCTTTGGGAATCCGATAAAGCGGCAGATTCAGGGGGCCACCCCAAAGCTTGGTCAGTCATATACAGGCACTTAGAACTGAGAGTTACTGATAAAGAAAGGGAAATATCTACTACACTGCATGAGTGAATAAGTCCATTCAAAACTTCAATGATTAAGACAAAAAATGAACGTAAGAAGTTTATAAAGGGCATTTCAGAAACCAGGATAACTGTCAGAAAGGATCAATTAAAGGCAAAATATTGAACCCTAATACATTTAACTTAATTAAAAATATTTTTTGCAAACAAAAGGAAAAACATGGAGAAGAGGGACTACTTTGGATTAAAAAAATATCAAGACACACATCAATCACTGCAAAAAATAATACTACACATAATTTCATTTTTCTTTTGGATTAAAAGGGTTTATACAAATTGGACTTCATGAACAAAACAAACCACATGTCGATAATTGCCATAAAGCTTTATTGATCCAAAGTATTTGCAAGGTAAAATATATCACTGTATGACTCTGGTTATCAGAATTGTAATGATGCCACAATTTAGATTTGTTGTCTGCCTCTACAGTTAAACGTTTTGGGAGAAGTTATTTCATCTTTCAAACACCCTTCCAGAAACAAAAAGTATAATCATAAAGTATGTTAATTTCCATTCTTAAAAATGTTTTAAATCACTGGCTAAAAGGTATTGATTGAGACTTAAAAATGCATTTATATCAGGAATCATTTTTGCATAGACAAAGTCAACAATCTGAAAAAGGCACCAAACGATTTCCCTCCACAAATTACAAACTCCTATAAAGTATAGAAGTGCATTTTAAAGATGGTAAGGCATTTGGGGACAGAAGACGTATCCTTCTTTCCTTAGAGACTGGCCTTAATCTTTGAAGATGCTTTCATCTTTTTGACAGCAGAAAGGTCCCCTGTTCCGTCTGGCCAGTTGTTATGATCTGTTAAGTGAGTGGAAAACTTCATGTCACTTGCAAATCTCTTAACCTCCTAATTCTCCCAGTTCACACCAACCCCTCTTGGTATTTTCCCTGGTTCACTCCTTTCCTCAGAAAGAAAAAAGTAATTATTAGGACAAATAGCATAGGTTTTGAGGAAATCCTGGATTTGATTGCCAGCTCTGCCACTAAGTAGCTTTTCTGAATTTGGAGAAGTTACCCTTCCTGAGCGGCAGTTTTTACCTCCACTAAAGGGGATAACCACATCTATCTTTTAAAGTTGTGAGAATCAAATGTGACACCCTAGGTACGCCTTTGGCACATTGCAGACTTTTACTAAATTATTACTTCCTGAATAATAATGATGATTTTAAAACAACACACTTACTTTGTACCAGAGCATCTAGTGGCCTCTCCAGCATCCAGTCCCTCATCCCTCCTTCCATAGCCCGTTCGCACTCAGAAGTCCATGAGGTTCGGGGGAGGTGACCTCCCTCAGACCACTGGCTGAAGATGGACTGACCTAAGCCAACCAATGCACCCCATCCCCCGGCCATGGTTATTGGTTGGGGATGGGCATTTGCATAAACTAGTCCAAAGCAGAGAGGGTCTCAGCATTTTGTTAGAAATGTTGAAAGAAAGTCATCCCCTTTCCTTTTCTCTCTGTCCAGATGGATGTGAACAAAGGAGCATGTAGCTTCAGCAGCAGCAGGCAGCCATCCTGCAACCAGGAGAGTTAGTCTTAAAGCCAACATGACAGAAGTGAAAAGAGAAGTAAAAGTAAGAAATATGTCCTTGATGATATCTTTGAGCTGCTGATTCAAGGCAACAAATTCCTTTACCGTTCATGCCAGTTTGAGTTGCATCTGAAAGCCTCCTGCTGACCCAGGGCTTTAAATGTGCATTATCTGAGTCAGTCCTCCCGACAGCTCACGGAATCAATACTATACGTGACCCCACTTGACAGAACAGAAAATGGAGGCTCACAGAAGGTAATCTTCCTAAGGTCATCCAGCTAATAAGAGTAGAGCCACGTTGCATGCCAGGCATTCTCACTCCAGGGCTGGTAATCTTAAAGAAAACACTACAGTGAGAGGCTGAACATTCCCAATCATAATTTTGGGAGGGGATAAGGTTAAAAAAATCGACATGGCTGCTTTCCTTACAAAATTTAAAACATGTTTTCTGCATAAACATGTAGGCATTTCTGTGTCTCCAACTGAGATCCTTAAAACCAAAGTATCTTATGTCCATCACTACATCGATGTCTTTAGCAAAGAAATACATGTGGGAGGAGAAGATAATAAGTAATGCTACAGTTCCATACTAATCATTTATTAATGCAAGGTCTTTAGCCTTGGTTAGACTGATAGCACATGAAAGAGTAGGTGGGACCTGGGTTGCTGATATGAAATTCAAAGATATATTTTAATCTTCTACTGGCCACTTAATCAACTATCTTGAGCAACAATTTGAATACATTTGAACTTTATATCTTTTACTATATTTTGGGGGTGATTAGCTTGGATGTGCCATTTAATTTCTGTAGATTTATTTTGTCATTTGTAAAACTAGGATATTGGACTGATTTTTAGGACACTTTCAAACCCCAAGTTTTCTGGTCCAGCCATGAGGTACACACATACATATATACACACGTAGATATTTCTGTGTAATATCTACATTTGGTAAAGCCTTATACAACTACTGTTTGGTATGTGAAAAAAAAGAACACAGCAAATTCATAGTTTCATTCACTATATATCCCAAAAAGAGTATAAAATAGCACCATGACACCCCTCTCGACCTAATAGGTCTGATTCTTCCGCTCAGATACACAAATCACTTACTAGAAGAACAAAAGAATTCAGTCTAAAAACGCAGGAACTTTTTGCCTTTATTCTATCTCCTCCTTGTACATATATCCTCATACCGAAAATTTTTTCAAGGTTTAAATTCTACCAACCTCTATACACACAAAAACTTTTTAAATATGTAAAGCTAAGTTTTATAAATAAAGATACTTACACGTTTTTTGTGATGAGAAACATTTCCTTTAAAAATCATGTCATGAATAGAAATATTTTACACATTCTGAAGCGCTATAAGAGAAAACTTATTTCTTAATTAAGACACTTTGAAAATGTGAACATGAAAAGGCATAAAGCGAGTGACTATTCATTTCTTGACTGCTCACCTGGTACATCATACAGGCAATTATACAAAGACTGGGCCCCATCCACAGCCACGACCTGCCCGGTGATAAAGGAAGCTGCTGGAGAGAGCAGGAAGCACACCACGGAGGAGACCTGGAAATGGAAACACACGCATACACACCGAAAAGTAGACACATCTCATTTTTGGCTGCTCCCCAATCCTGAGTAAACACAGAGCAGAGCACATGACTACCACATGGATTCTACAGCGTACATACCCCATAACCTGACAGTACATAGACGACCGCCTATTTTATTTGAGCATCAGGAAAATCAGGTAAGAGGTTAGGGTGAAGATGGCAAGTCAGGACGGAGCCTTTGGCAGTGTTACATAAGCTACACGATGTGAAGAAGCCAAAGTAAACACGGGGCTTAGGTTTGGCAAACAACTCAGTTTGTTCCCTACCTTTGATTGCCCAACAAAATGTTAGTTTTCATCACCACCGTGTGCCTTTTATATCTGTGTCCCTGAAATAATTAGTGTGTCTAGAAACCAATAACATGGTGCTCTATGGTCCTCCAAACCAAAAGCCCAGCAACTCAGACTACAAGAACTTTCTGCAAGAGGCACTTCAGAATCCCAGTGCATCCTCTAAAAATTCAGACAGTTCACTGATCAGTTCAACAACATCTACTCCCAAAACCAAAGAAAAAGAGAGAGACTATTCCACCAGATGTGAAGGAACTGGATGTGAGGCTGTTGGCACAGGCCGAGCATCTCCAAGGGTGATCCTAAGCATCTGCATCGGAATTCTTAGGGATGCCTGATGAAACTCCAGATTCCTAGACCCTACAGGAGAGCTTCTGGTTTGCAAGCTCCGGAGTTGGGGCCCCAGAATCTACCATCTTATCAGGCTCCCAAGCAGGGCTTGGACTTGGGTGAGGCTGATGAGGAGTTTAGGGTGCAGCATTGAAGGAGGCACTCACTCTTGGGGCAGACCCTGAACTGGCACAATCCTGAGAGTGAGCATGTTCTTTAACTTTGTGTCCGTGGCTGGCTTGCCTCACTCTAGTCCTGGTCCTGTACATGGCACTGTAGCCATATTTGTTCACATGGCTATGCCTCTTTGAGACTCCGAGATGCTGGAGGGCAGGCATAGCTTTATCTCCATCCTTGGGTCCCCAGCAGCTAGTATGGAGCTGAAATGTCCAAAACAGAGGCTACTAGCCATACGATACTACCCAAAACTTTCCATATGGTTAGTCTGAATTGAGATGTGCTGTAAGTGTAGAACACACACCAGATTTTGAAGACTTGATATGAAAAGAGAATGTAACATATCTCATTAATAGTTTTCATAATGATTATATGTTAAAATAGTAATGTTTTAAATATATTGGGTTAAATAAAATATATGATTAAAACTAAGTTCACCTCTTTTTACTTTTCTTAAGGTGGCTACTGGAAAGCTTAAAATTACACATGTGACTTACTATTTTCGTTTTTATATTGACAAGTTCCCATATCCTTGGGGAAGGGTAGAGAGGTCTGAGATTAACCACCAGACTCATTTTACCCAGTTTAACCAATCAGTGGCAACTTGCCTGTGAACATGTTTTGTTAGTCAACAAATCAATGAAAGCACTTTAATTCTGAACATCAACCAGTTAGGAAGACTCTCTCCAATCAGCTCCAATTCAGCCATAGATCTTTCCCTTGTGTTCGCAGCTGCCTTAGCTCTCTAACGCCAGTACCTCTTCCAGCTCGCTGAGCTCCAGCCTAAGGCGAAGAGGGGTAAGTAAAGAGGTCCCTATACTGTGGCTCGTACAAAACAGACTGCCTGCAAATTGACGGGTGGTAAAGCACCGAGGAAGCAAGTGGCTACCAAAGCCGCTCGCAAGAATGTGCCCTCTACTGGAGGGGTGAGGAAACCTCACCATTACAGGCCTGGTACTGTGGCACTTCGTGAAATTAGATGTTATCAGAAACCCACACTGAACTTCTGATTCGCAAACTTCCCTTCCAGCATCTGGTGCGAGAAATTGCTCAGGATTTCAAGACAGATGTGCACTTCTAGAGTGTAGCTATCGGTGCTTTGCAGGAGCCAAGTGAAGCCTATCTGGTTGGCCTTTTTGAAGACACCAACCTGTGTGCTATCCATGCCAAACGTGTAACAATTATGCCAAAAGACATCCAGCTAGCATGCCGCATATGTGGAGAATGTGCTTAAGAATCCAGTATGATGGGAAACATTTCATTCTTCGAAAAACAATTTTCTTCTTCCTGTTATTGGTAGTTCTGAACATTAGATTTTTTTCCCATGGGGTCAAAAAGGTACCTAAGTATATGATTGCAAGTGGAAAATAGGGGACAGAAATCAGGTATTGGCTGTTTTTCCATTTTCATTTGTGTCTGATTTTTTAAAAATATAAATGCAGGGACATAAAGCATTAATGCAAGTCAAGGTATTTCAGTGAATACATTTCAAGCAGTTCAACTTCATAACAATATAAATAAACCTGTTAAATTTTTCTGGACAATGACAGCATTTGGATTTTTTAAAAACAAGTAAATTTCTTATTGATGGCAACTAAATGGTGTTTGTAGCATTTCTATCATACAGTAGATTCCATCCATTCACTATACTTTTCTAACTGAGTTGTCCTACATGAAAGTATGTTTGTCTGTCTTCTGTGCTGTTCCTATAAGTTTGCTATTAAAATATATTAAACTATAAAAAAATAAATCCACCCTTATAACATAACAGGTATGCCAAGCATGGGAATTGAAGCAGCTCTACCTAATACGCAGAAACCCAGGGAGTCTGCCAAAATGAGGAGACCGGGAGATAAGGCCCAAATAAAGGAATGAATCAAAACTCCAGAAAAAGAACTAAGCGACACAGAGATACCCAACCTATCAGATGCAGAGCTCAAGGCACTGGTGATCAAGATGCTCAGAGAAATGATTGAGTAGCCACAAAACAAAGGAAGAAGTGAAGGCTATACAAAGTAAAATAAAGAAAAACATACTAGGACCAACAATGAAAGGAAGAAAGCCAGGATTCAAATCAACAATTTGGAACAAAAGGAAGAAATAAAGAGTAATCCAGAAAGGAAAGAAGAAACAAGAATTCAAAAAAAAAAAAATGAGGAGAGGCTTAGGAACCTCCAGGACAACTTCAAACATTCCAATATCCAAATCATAGGGGTGCCAGAAGGGGAAGAGGAAGAGCAAGAAATTAAAAACTTATTTGAAATAATAATGAAGAAAAACTTCCCCGATTTGGTGAAGGAAATAAACATAAAAGTTCAGGCAGTTCAGAGTCCAAGTTGGAGCCAAAGAGGGCAACACCAAGACAGATCATGATCAAAATGCCAAAGGTTAAAGATAAAGAGAGGATCCTAAAAGCAGCAAGAGAAAAGAAAAAAGTTACCTACAAAGGAGTGCCCATAAGACTATCAACTGATTTCTCAATAAAAATTTTGCAGGCAAGAAGGGACTGGCAAGAGGTATTCAAAGAGATGAAAAGCAAGGACCTATATCTGAGATTACTCTATCCAGCAAAACTATCATTTAGAATTGAAGGGCATATAAAGTGCTTCCCAGACAAGGTAAAGTTAAAGGAGTTCATTACCTCCAAGCCCTTTTTTGTATGAAATGTTGAAGGGACTTATCTAAGAAAAAGAAGATCAAAACTATGAACAGTAAAGTGACAACAAACTCACAACTATCAGCAACAATCTAAAAAAAGAAAAAGAAAAAGAAACTGGGCAAGTGACTAGAACAGAAGCAGAGTCATAGAGATGAAGATCACATGGAGGGTAGTCTGTGGGTAGGGGTAGCGGGAAGAACAGGGGAAAAGGTACAGGGAATAAAAAGCATAGCTGATGGGTACAGAATAGACGGGGTAGTTGGGAATAGTATGGGAAGTGGAAACACCAAAGAACTCATATGTATGACCCACAGACACGAACTAAGGGAGAGGGAATGCTGGAGGGAAAGGGGGTACCGGGCAAAGGGGCAAAGACTGAGACAACTGTAATAGCATAATTAATAAAATACATTTAATTTTTAAAAAAAGACTGTTGTAACTAACAGTTAAGAAAACTATTGCTTTTTTCCATACTTAATCTGGCCACCTTACAGAAGTTGTGTATGGAATGTCATATAAGTCATACTCATCTAACTTGTCTACGGTCCTGTGTACCACCAACAAATGTCATGTGATAAAATAACATAGCTGACAAGTGCAATGAAACGATAAAAACATGGTATTCTTAATTCACACCACATTTGCTCCTGAATGAAGACTGCTGTGAGTACTCAAATCACAACCAGGATATTCCCCCAGAGCCAGAAAAGCAATGGTTTGGTGACATCGGGAGCGATCACCTCTATCGGCCAATCACACTCCGTAAACAGGACACCAAAATGTTACCAAGTTCCAAAGTATGAAACAAAGCAATTCTGATCAGTGTCAGAAATACACATTACCTCTTCAGGAACTCCAAATCTTTTAGCTGGGATTGCCCGAATGTACCCTGTAATTACTTCTGGTGTCATGTGACTGTAGTTGTCAAAAGCACTCTGGGAATAAATGATTCCCTGTGTTTAGATATAAAACAGGAACAACATAAAGTACATAAGATTACATTTTAATTGTAAAGACATCAAGGCAGTCTACCAACCAATACCAAAAATTAAGTGGTTTAAGTCTAATAGAAAAGTTAATGTTTCTAACATTAAATTTTCTCAATACTGTCAAAGAAATACAGTCAACCACTACTATACATGGATTATCTGAATGCTCCTCTCTTAAAAACCAGTCAAGCCTTAATTTAACCTTAGCAATCAAATCAAAGAATACTTGTAAATCGAAAAATACTTATAAATCAAAGAATACTTCTGATCTATTTTCAAAAGCCAATCTTTTCTAGTATACTTGCATAGTGACAAATACCTCTGTCATCAACATAAATGGAGTCAGAAGAGTACAATTTGTTCACCTAGAACATTCACGTACCGGGGCAACACAGTTGAGCCTTACTCCACTTCTGGCCCATTCCAAAGCTAAGGTTTTGGTGAGGCAGCAAACACCTTCTCTGGCAGCTCCACTATGCCTTTAAAAGACAAAATATAAAACATTATAATTAGCTTTAGTTGAACATTTCTCTCATTAACTGTACTGACAGGTGTGTCAATGACCTTTCAGAGCCCCACAAGGACATCTTTGTCTTGAGACGCTGTGTTTTTGAGCCTCTGTCTGAACAAGGAGGAAGAACCGAGTCCTCCCGTATTAAAGCCAAAGCACAAGAGTTAGTCTTGTGTAGTTGATGAAACTCCTGAGGAGGGGGTTTATGGTAGTAGAGTTCCTTTTGGAGGATCTGCCTTCTGGCAGATAAGGGAAGTCCAGAGAAAGTCTCTCCCTGCGTCCACTGTTTTTCAAGTGTCAACGGCTCAAAACAGTATGTCAAAGCAGCATTTTTTTGGGGGGGACGTCCTGAACCCCTATAGTCACATTTTGGGGTGGCATTCTCTGCTAGCCTTCAACTCTCTTTTGCTCACGATGTGCAAACTGGATCAGGTGCTCAAATTCAGAGAGTAATTTCTGTCTCAGGTTTTCCACCTCTCTCAGTTCTGCTGGTGCCCTCTCTTGGACGGCTACCCGTTTGTTTCTGAATGTGTGATGCTTCCTCAGGGTTTCCATGGGGCTGCTGAGCCTTTTCTTGAGAGGCGGGACCTCACGTGGTGGCCCTGGGGCCCAGGGGTCTCCGTGGGCAAACAGCTTAGGTCCTCCTCACAGAAAAGGGCTTTGTGTGCTGTTTCCTGGGTCCCATACATTTTAATTTGTGTGTTCTCATTTTCATTTGTTTCAAGGTACCTTTGATTTCTTCTTGATCTAACTGCTAACCCATTCCTTATTCAGTAACATGTTATTTAGCCTCTATGACTTTTTGTGTTTTTCCGTTTTTCCCTGTGGTTGATTTCCAATTTGATACCACCACGATGGTCAGAGAAGATGCTTGATATGATTTCCATCTTCTTAAGTTTATTGAGATTTGTTTTGTGTCCTAACATGTGGCCTATCCTAGAAAATGTTCCCTGTGCACTTGAGAGAAATGTATATTCTGCTGCATTGGGATGAAATGCTCTGAAGATACCAATTAAATCCATCTGTTCTAGTGTGTCATTTAAAGTCACCATTTCCTTGTTGATTGCCTGTCTGCAAGATGTATCCATTGCCGTCAATGGGGTGTTAAAATCCCCTACTACAACTGTATTACTGAGCTTGTTGAGCTCTCCCTTGAAGCTCATCAAGATTTGCTTTACATATTTAGGTGCTTTTATGTTAGGTGCATATGTTTCCCGAAGTTATATTCTCTTGTTGGGTTGCTCCTTTTATCATTATGTATTGTCTTTATCTCTCACTGTGTAGCCTTACTGTGAACCAGTTATCTGCTGTAATTTTAGGTCTTGATGAGTAAATGTGTTCTGCAAGTGTATTGATTACCTCTGCTGTTTCATTACTAATCAAGTAAGAACCTTTGAGGTACTTACTGGCATATATTTCGAGATTTCCATTGTAAAAGACTTTTAAATTGACATAGAAAAAAATTTTGTACCATATTTACTGGGCTTGGATGGAATTATTTTCTGAACCCGCACTTGCCTCTAAAGCCAGGTAACATTTTGTCTATTGTTACATTCTATCCCATAGAATAACATACTTCACAATTTTCTACAAATGCAGAGAAAATGACTCTCACAGCTGCTACTTTATCCACTTTCAGGTGTTCTGAGCAGGTAAGTTTGTCATCAAACCTGTTACAATTATTAATAAATCTAAATCTCCATAAAGGTAACTTAGATCTAAAAAGTTCAATGCCAGTACCACCTGTAGCCCCCAAACACCTCACATTTAGCCAATTACTGCTATATAAACCAGCTAGATACAAGAGGCCTAAAGACGCCTTCAGTTCGGTTTTGCCTAACTCATTCAGCGTCACTTTCTCATGAAAACCAGATCAAGAGAGAGTCAATGTGTTTATTCATATAGAGTAAGATTGGATCTAAAATATCATTTGTGATAAAACAGTTTCAAGTTTCAAGTTCTGTCTTGGCATTTTTTGCATTTGGCCAAACTAACAGAAGTTGACACAAAATATTCTGCAGCTGATTACTGATTCGTCTTCCTACTGGAGTTTTCCTCCGTTTGGATTCTTTGCCCATTCCCAACAATTTCATGTCCAATTCATCTTCATTTGCTTCACTAGGAATATCTTGCTTGGTACCCAAATCTTCTGAATGAACTCCACATAATCTTCATCTTCTAAATCACTTTCACTTTCACACTCAACTCTTTTATCCTCATCATTGAACTCAAGTAGCATTTGCTAAAGTTCTTCAATAGTTCTTGGATTATTGAATACATAGATTTTACCACCCATTTTCAATGGTAAATTTAAAAAACCACAACACTGACTACAAAGTTCATGGAAAAAAAAAAATTACACCAACATTGATTTCGGAGTTTGCAGTATCTCTCAGACACAACTTACTGTTGAATATCACATAACCTTACAAAACACATGTTATAACCAATGTGATGGCTTAAAAATCATGGCTTAACATTAGTCACATACAAATGCACAGTAAGCCATGACCTTGAACATATGTGCCTGATAAATGTAACAATATTTGAGAAAAGAGTTTGTTTGTATCTCTCAGATCAGCCATGACTTTCCCAGGTTTAACATTTCTTGTGATGCTGATTTGGTAACAACACACTCTTTTAGCTTTTATCTTGTCTGAGAAGCTCTTTATTTCTCCTTCAGTTCTAAATGATAGCCTCACTGGGTAAAGTATTCTGGGCTGTAATATTTTATCATCACTTTGAGTATTTTGCGGCAGTTCCTCTTGGCCTGGAATGTTTCAGTCGGGAGATCACATGACAGTCTTGTAGGTAACTAACTGCTTCCCTCTGGCTGTTTTTAAGATTCGTTCTTTTCTTCTAACCTTTCCCATTTTAATTATGACCTGTCTTGGCGTGGGCCTCTTAGGGTTCACGTTGTTTGGGAATCTCTGTGTTCCTGGACTGATGTGTCTTTTATCTTCCCCCAGGTAGGGAAGTTTTCAGTAATTATTCTTCAAATTATTCTTGATCCCTTGCCGTCTCTCTTCCCCTCCTGATATCCCTACGATGTGGATGTTATTATGCTTCACGCTGTCCCAATGTTCCCTTAAACTATCCTCCTTCTTTTTAATCCTTTTTTCTTACCTCTTCTTCCAAATCACTGATTCGATCCTCTGCTTCACATAACCTGTTTTTATTCCTTCCAGCACATTCTTGATGTAATAAGATATGGTGTTCTTCATTTCCAACTGGTACTTTTTCATGGCTTCTATGCCCTTTTTCATATTGTTGTAGTTCTGGCTAATTTCCTTGAGCAACCTTACAATCATTACTTTGACTCTATAGCTGATAGGTTGCTTGCCTTCATTTCATTTTGCTTTTTTTTCTGGAGATTCCTCCTGTTCTTTCATTTGGGGCCTGTTTCTTTGCATTCCCATTTTGGCTGTTTTTTTTTCTATTTGTCTCTATGTATTAGATAGATCTTGGACTCCCAGTCTTCATGGGGTGGCCTTACATAGTAAGTGTCCTGTGGGACCTAGCGGTGAAATATCCTTGATGTCCTGAGCTGGGGGCTCTAGGAATGTGTCCTGTGTGGGTTATGTGGCCTTTCCTGTTGTAATTCGGTCTTGATTGCTATTGGCCTGTTCATGCATGAGATGGACTTTCAGGGTGACTGTGAGGCTCAGCCCCAATCACCCAACCATGATGTGCGAGCTGCTGTGCAGATGCCGGCCAAGAAAAAAAAAAAAGAATGAAAATAAAGAAACTAAAAAAAATCATTAAGTCAAATTTAAAATAAAAAAAAATGAAAGTATATAAAAATAAAGAAAGAAAGCAATGAAAAAAAGAGTAAGAACACAGAAAAAGAAAAGGGTGAAAATAAAGAAAGAGAACAGGAAGAAGCTAAAAATTAAAAGAGAAAAAAGCAGTATTTGCCTCAGCAGGGTTTAGTGGCTAATTAGTTTCCCTTTTGGATGTGTTGTGTAGGGTAAAAGGAGTAAGTCTGGATCCCTCACCCAGAGGTCTGGGTAACTAAGGGAAGCGGTCTCCCATAACCTTCAGAAGGGGCCTGATAAGTAGTGTTCCCACAGCCTTGAGACTGGGTCCGATAAACTGTTCCCATAGCCTTGCGTGGGTTTGCATGTGCCGAATGAAGCTCTGTTGTATAACATCTTGGCACCCTGCTGGCTTTGTGTGCATGTAGTATATAAGGAAGTTGGGACTTCCTGCTGTGCAACATGTGGGGACACACAGTGACACGCAGCTTGTGGTGTGAGTGGATTGCCCCATCCCAGAATAAAGGCATATTAAGCCTCCCAACGGCTCCATGCATTTTCTCGGTTGGCTTTTTGCCAGCACTTGGCAAGGGGGCAGGCCAGCAAATGCCCCAAGGCACCAGGGGATCTGCCTCCATCTGCCTCTGCTGGGTGGCTGCCTATTAGGCTCAGTCACTAGAGGGGGAGGTGCCATTCAGACATTGGGAAAGGTGGTAGGTGTGGTACCTCACACCATGGCCACATGACTGAGTCTATCCCAGATTTTGCCCTAACCTTGGCAGGGCAGAGCCCCTAGTAATCACGTGAGTGAGGCCTACAGAGCCCAGAGGTTGGTCTACTAGATGCCTGGACGGTGTTTCCATTGGACCATCCATGAGGGGGAAGTGCCAGTCAGGTTCACAGGAAAGTTGGGGCAACAGCCCTGCTCTAAGTCAGTCACTGACACCCCTTGAATCTGCCCAGACTTCTACACCCTGTCGTATGCTGCTGACTCCTCAGCCAAGCTTAAGATCCACCTAGTGAAGAGAGAGGTGTTCCAGGGGGTGGGGTAATTGCTTTCCTCTTGCTGCTCGGAGGACATTGCTCCTCCCAGGGAAAAGGGCTACTGGGGTATCTGAGTATGACTCAGCACCTGGATCCCCATGGCTGCCCCCCAGAGCCACAATCCCTAAACTCTCCTCAGGCAACTCTAGTCTGTACCACTTTCCCTTGGCCGGAGCCAAGGGTGAGTGGTTGCAAGCAAAATTTTGTGCATTTGCCCTTTAAGAGTATGCCTGTGACTTCAGCAGACTCCACATCTCCTTGGAAACAGAAATCGTGCTGCTTAGCATGCCTGTTCCTGGCTCTGGTGCTCTGGGCTGAAGAGCCTGGCTTGGGGTTTATGCTTCCACTTCTCGGGGGCAACCACCCACAGCTGAGTAATCCCTCCAGCACCTCAGCCCCTGTCTGCCCGTGGGAGTGGGGCCAGCCCTTTTCATATCACTGCCCTTCCTATCAGTCTCATGGCTTCTTCTACAAACCCTTGGTTACAAGATTCCTCTTCAGCACGTCTTTAGCTGGTTTTTCAGGGCGAAAGTTGTTTAGTTGTATTTCCAGACTGGTCCTTGGAGGAGGTGCATTCAAAATCCATCTACTCCACGACCACCTTGAAACTCATCAGAACTATATTTTTAAAGTTCAAATAAGCCCTGGCTGGCATAGCTCAGTGGATTGAGCGCGGGCTGCGAACCAAAGTGTCGCAGGTTTGATTCCCAGTCAGGGTACATGCCTGGGTTGCAGGCCATGACCCCCAGCAACCGCACATTGATGTTTCTCTCTCTCTCTCTCTCCCTCCCTTCCCTCTCTAAAAATAAAAAATAAAAAAAATAAAAAATAAAACAGTTCAAATAAGCAAAATGCTAAGTATTGAGATCACAAGTCATTAAAGGATTAATGATTTCGGTGTATATGAGGTAACCGCTTAAAATGCAAACACTGTAACCAATCAGTATGAAGAATAAACAGTCACTGCTCTCTCACTGTACAACAATGTATCTCTGAGCCTCATTCCATGTTTTGGCTGGAGTGCTCTCAGTGTGCAAAGTCTTTTTGGTGTAAGTAAATTTTTACTAACTCCTATTTCTGTGATAAATTGATTGACTGTGGCTATTTCTGAACCTTTGACATACAAGAAAAAAATACATAAAAATGCTTACGCAGCTCCTGGAAATCCATTTTTACTAAGCATGGTGATGTTGACAATAGATCCTCCATGTTCTTTCATCCAAGAGTTGTAAACTGCAAGAAACAGACAAATGACCATCATAGTGCACAGTTCCCTTACTTTTCTCTGACCCCCTGCTCCGGCATGCCGCTTCTGTGATACATGCTAAATTTAAATTTACATTTTTTAATAAAAAGCCTGGTTTAGGTACAATTTACATATCATAAAATTCAGCTACCTTGTATACAATTTAGTAATTTAAAAATATAAAGAATTGTGCAACCATCAACAAAATCCAGTTTTAAAACATTTCTGTCACCCCCAAAAAGTTACTCTGTGCCCCTCTGAGCCAAACCCATCCCCTGGCTAATACTCATGCTAACCCAGCACATACTGGGGAGGCCTACTCTGAACCCCGTCACTGACTTATTTAATCTCCTGGGGTTTTTTCTAGGTTTTTACACAAGAGCACCCAAGCCTGCGTCACAACTGATAGAGAGCTTTCTATTGCTAGTTAGATAAAAATTAAGCCTGGGAATGTCACAGAGCTGTACATCCCATGGGCTGCATGTGGTTCAGGATGGCTGACAATGCGGCCCAACACCAAACTATAAATTTACTTTAAACGATATGAGACTCTTTTTGTGTTCATTAGTGTTGGTGTACTTAATGTGTGGGCCAAGACAACTCTTCTTCCAGTGTGACCCAGAGGCACCAAAAGATTGGACACCCCTGGTTCAAGAGTTTTGACTTAGAGATACTAATAATATATAGCCTACCCCATGTTAAAGATCCTTTGGCTCAGAATCATACTTGTTCTAGCTGTGCATCATAAAAATGTCTTGGAGAGTTTATAAGAAAACCTCTGAGTTAACCCAACATCAGGAGTTTACTTTCACTGCCAATGCAACATAACCTTTTTTTTTCAATTACACTTTACATTCAATATTATTTTGTCTTCGTCTCAGGTCTACAGCACAGTGGTTAGACAGTCACGTACCTGACACAGAGTTTCCCGTGTATGTCAAGGACTCACCTGACATCATATGTACTTGTTACAATATGATTGACTACAATCAATATGATGTACTTTACATCCTGTGACTATTTTGTAACAACCGTTTTTTTAATTCTTAATGCTTTGCCCTTTACACACAGTCCCTGCAACTTCCCTCCCCATTGGCAACCATCAGTCTGTTCTCCGTGTCTGTTAAGTCTCTTTCGATTTTGTTCAACTATTTTGTTCTTTAGGTTCCACGTATAAGTAAAATCATATGCTATTTGTCTTTTTCTGACTGACTTACTACATTTAGCATAATACAGTCTAGGTCCATCCATGCTATGCAAATGGTAAGTTTTCATTTTTTTTATGGTTGAGTAATACCCGTTGTATATATGTACCAGCGCTTTTTTAACCACTAGTCTGTTAATGGGCACTTGGGCGGCTTCCATTGCTTGACTATTGTAAATAACACTGTGAACAATATAGGGGTGCATATATTCTTGCAAATTAGTGTTTTGGGTTTCTTCGGATAACTGCCCAGAAGTAGAATTCCTAGGTCATAAGGCAGTTCCATTTTCTGAGGCAACCCCATACTTTTCCCACAGTGGTGCACCAGCCTGCATTCCCACCAGTAGTACACGAGGGCTCCTTTTTCTCCGCATCCTCGCCAGCACTTATTCATTGATTTACAGATGACAGCTGGCCATTACGACAAGTGTAAGGTGATATTTCATTGTGGCTTTATTTTGAATTTCTCTGATGACTAGTGGTGTTAAGCATATTTTCATATGTCTATTGGCCTGCTGTATGTCCTCTTTGGAGAAATGTCTGTTCAGGTCCCCTGACCATTTTTTAATTGGATTGTTTGCTTTTTTTGATATTGAGTTGTTTGAGTTCTTTATAAATTTTGGATATTCAACCCTTATCAAATGTATCATTGGTGAGTATGTTCTTCCATTTAATATCTTGTCTTTTCATTTCATTGACAGTTCCCTTTGCTGGACAAAAACTTTTTAGTTTGATGAAACAAATGTTTCCCATTTGTTTATTTTTTCTTTTGCTTCTCTTACCCAAGAGAATATATTAGAAAAAAATACTGCTAAGAGAAATGTCTGGTGTTTTACTGCCTATGATTTCCTCCAGGATTTTTAAGCTTTTGAGCCCTACATTTAAGTAGTCTAGTTTCACTTTTTTTGCATGTACCTGTCCAATTTTCCCAACATCATTTATTGACTTGACTATCCTTACCCTATTGTATGTTCTTGCCTCCCTCTCCATATGTTAGCTGACCTTACAGGTATGGATTTATTTCTGGGCTCTCTAGCATTGATCTATGTGTCTGTCTTTATGCCAGTAGTACCCTATTTTGATTACAATACACTTGTATAGTTTGATATCAGGTAGCATAAAACCTACTTTATGAGAATGTAAGAACAACTTTGTTCTCGTCTCAAAATTGGTGTGGATATTCGGGGTCTTCTGTGGTTCCATATAAATTCTGGATTATTTGTTCTAGTTCTGTGAACGATGCCATTGGTATTTTGATAGGAATTACATTAAATCTATAGATTGCTTTGGATAGTATAAACATTTCAATGATTAAAACATAAGCTGTAATCCAAAGGCTATGTCATGCTAATTAGTCATTGAAAGAACGTGGACTTTGTCTGGTATTCTTCCTAAAGACCTTCCTGAATTAACAGGTCCCTATAACAGATTTAATAGATTTACCTCTTAAAAACAATGTGTTTCAGCTTTCTTGAATTTTATGAACAACTTGGTAGCAGTATCTTTGTATAGATCCTTAATCATTTTATCATAATTCCTAAAAATAAAATGATCAAAGGATACTCATATTTGATAAACATTGCCAAGTTACTCTCCCAAAGCGTAGCCATTTAGAAGCCCGTGCGGTACGGGAGTGACTCAGGGCAGTGAATGTTGATGACATGGAGCTTTCTCAGCCCCCAGCATTTTCTCTTTCGGGATTACCTATGATGGTTAAACAAAGACACACTGCATTTGGGGTTACTGATCACGCTTGCCTGCTTTGCACATGTTGAAGGTGCCCGACAGGTTGGTGTCGACCACGGAGTGCCACCCCTTCGAACTGATGTCCTCTGCAGGAGCCAGGAACTGGCCTCCTCCATTGTTCACCAAAAAATCGATCCTCCCATAAATATCCAAGGTGGATTTGACCAAATCATTTACCTAGAGAAAACCATTAAAAGTAAATTGGTTAATCACCCTAATTTGCTACTTGGACTGCTACATGGTTTGCTCCAGGACAGCTTATAGTGTCTCACTGTGGATGGTAACTCTGAACACTGCCGTACCCACAGATCATAAAGCTAAATTTATAATCTCGCTTCCCTTCCTCTCCTTCTCAGGAGGTGACATGCTCAATAAATCATCAGGAAAAGAATCTCCTTCACAGGCTCTGCTTCTTGTGAATTTCATCTCAGATGGCTAACAGGAAAACATGAAGCACAGTCAGGTTTAGGAACCACTATGATAAATTAAAAATGAATAATGATATAGATATATTTCCATTACCTCCTCTACGTTTCGGATGTTGCATTTTATAGGGGTGATTTGAGACTGGTGGGTGGCAGACAGCTGGGCCTTCAGTTCATCAGCAGTAGATTTTAATACATCAAACTTACGGGATGCAATGACCACATGACAGCCTGAGGAGAACACAGCCAATGAACAAGTAAATATGCTTTCATTTGTTGCCCAAATTCCACAAAAAGTGTTTAGCAAGTATTTCATGTGTTCCTGTAAAAAAGATGAATTAGGGCTTCTGGCCTAGATGGAGTAACAGGAACTGAGTTTATTCTCCAGCCCCAAACCACTGAAAACCTGTACAAACTATATTAAAAACAGGCATTGGACATGAGGCAGCATTGGATAGTAATCTCAGAGAGTGGACATAAGCACAGTGAGCTCTATGATTATTCCAGCTGCTGCCTGGAGAGAGTGATTGGCTGCTGCAAGCAGAAGGCACCTATTCAGAGCCCAGCAGTGTCCTGGGTGGAAGAGATGAAGCTAGAAGTCTGGGGTGGCCAAGATGACTAGATTGCACAGGTCATAGAGGGAAAAGAGGTACAGAGAGAGAGAACTCCAGAAATCTGCAGAGAGCTCCTCAAGTCTTTAGCTGCACACAGATCAGAGCATGTCAGTGAGGAAACTATCGGAGACTGGGGAATAAATGACCCAAAATGAGAAGAGGGAAAACAACCTGACATTCACGTAGCACTGGAAATAGTGTTCCCATCAGGAAAAGCCTTTCACGGGGTAATGGGGTAATGTACTCAGAAGGCTACAGCCTCAGTAATGCAGCAAAATTAGCCCTAAAGACTATTCAAGTCAATGATTAACATTAAACCATCCTCTTTTTAAAGTATCAAACTGTTTCCAAGCAAATTAACTGCATCACAGAGCAAAGCTCAAGAATATTTATAAGAATATAGAAAGAACAAGTAAACTACAAGGCAACATCAAAATGCATGGCATGCAACAAAAAACTACCAGCCATGCAAAGGAGCAAATAATACAAGCCATAATGAGGAGAAAAGTCAATTATTGAAAACACAGCCAGAAAGGACACTAGTGATATCATTAAATAAGACACCGATAAAGAGAAAAAAATTAAAAGCCAGAAGACAATAGACTGTCTGGAAAGGGTTGCTGAACTACGCACCAAAACTGAGGTTCATGTGCCTGATGTCCTTGTAGGCCAAAACATCGAGACAGCAGTGCTTGGATGTAAAGAGAGGTTTATGCATGCGAATTAGCCAAAGCGAGGGGACAGAAGAGCAAGACCTCTCAAAAAGCAAAATTAGGAAGTTTTCATGTGGCTCGGGAGCAAGGGAGGGGTAGTTTCAGGGAACTCAGAGATAAGTCCAAGTTGCTGTAGTCACAAACAACACTGTTTTGTATCAGACACTGTATGGCCCTGGAGCTATCTTCTCTTGCTTGACAAACAGTGTATTAACAACACAAAATTATATTGAGAGAACAAGAGGTATGGGGATGAAAAGCCAAGATTCTACAAAATATCTCTTAATTGTGTGTCCGTGACCTTATCTTTAAGAGCAAAAAGCAGAACCCAGATATCTTGAAACTATCACTATTGTTTATGCTATCATTGTTTTATCCTTAACTACCGATTATTTTCCTATTATCTCAAGCAAAGTGTCTTTTAAAACAATTTTTATTTATTGATTTTAGAGAAAGAGAGGAAGGGGAAGAGAGAGAAACATCAATTTGTTGTTCTATATACGTATGCATTCATTGGTTGGCTCTTGTACGTACCCTAGCAGGGGATTGAACTGGCAATCGTGGTGCATCAGGATGACGCTCTAATAAACTGAGCTGCTTGGCTGGGAAAAGCAAAGTGTCTTTTAAACATTTCTAAAATTTGCTTTACAGGCAGCCCATCAGAACACGACTAAAATACTTTCTTAATCTTTGACAATAAACTACATAACAATGAAAGCAATCAAAACATTTAGTTAAAGCCTATGCCTAAATCCTAATGAAGAATTAAATTATTTAATTCTAGCTATCAAAAAATACTAGGGGCATTAAAATCATAAGGACCTCGGCTACAAAAGTACTTCAGGGCAAAAGTGGGTACAGTGGGGTTTATGCATCTGGACATCTTGACCCAGTGAAAACAGCTTTCAAAAATGATGGCAAAATAAAGACTTGTTCACATAAATAATAGCTAGAAGACATCATTAAACCAGACCTGCACTACAAAAAGAATTAGAAGAAGTACTTTGAGCTAGAAAGACAAAACTACCAGACGGAAACCTAAATCTACAGGAGAGAACCAGAAATGGTAATTATGGTCATAAATATAAAGACTTTCCTTGTTTCTACTCAAATCTTTTCAAAAAGTGTTGATTGTTTAAAGTAAAAATGATAGCAATGGATTGTGATATGTATAATATATATAAAAATAAAATAAATGAGAACAGCAACATGAGAGCCGGGAGGGGTGAAACACAAGGACAGGAAGTCCTTGTTTTGCTCAGCTGTAATGTGTACTTGTTGGGAAATGTCCTGCCTGGTTTCAGAGGCTGTAACCCTGCCAACAGGTGAAAAGGCCCCATGGTTAGGGGACCTTGGGACCATAAGCCACTAAGGAGACAAAACTTACCCTCACGGCAGGGGCATAGCCCCTACCCCACTTACTTCACCCTGCTTAGCCTCGGGCAGATGACTGGTTAGCCTTGGGCAGATGACTGGTTAGCCTCAGGCAAATGACTGGTTAGCCCTGGGCAGATGACTGGTCAGCCAATGTTGGGTAAGATTCCTCAAGGGAGAAACAACCTAAGACAGGTACGATCACGAAGAGGCCACCAGGGAAGGACTTAGGGCACTGTGGAGAAGGGGGGAAAAACCGTCTTTCCTCGGCTTTATCATAGCTTGCGTCCTCATTCTATCTGTAAAAAGTCTCCTAATCTCTTGGCTGCCTTGCTCCCCCTGCCTGATTCGGGCCTGATACAATGCCAAAGGGAAGCATGCAGCCCTATGCCTGAACCAGCAGTTCCCAGTGAGGGGTGATCAGGCCAAAGAATGCATAAATCCTGTGAAACCTGCTTTGCTAAGAATGTCCTCAATTCAAATGTTAAGGGTCCAAGTACAAAATAAATTTGTTTCCCAAGGTTTTACAGCCGATTGGTGTCACCCTACCAGACCCTGACTCAAATGAACCCCTGTGATCCCAGTAATGTTACCTGTAAACCATACCTCCTTTTTGTGATATGCATCCCTATGCAAGCTAAACTCAATAAAAGCCCATTGAGAGAGAGGCTAAACACCTTTCTCCTCTGAGAGAGACTGGTCAGCCTTCCTCCCCAAGCAGATCATGTTTTGGTAGAATTATTTCCATCCACGGCAGCCAGGGGGAGCTCTGCTGGTAGAGCCCCGCCCCCCCCCGGCCCCCCCCCCCACACACACACATCAGTTACTTCAGCTTATTAAATAACACCAGTTCCCCACCAATATGGTTCAAATTTCTGTTACTATGGTGTATTAACTGAGAGATACTGCATGATATACAAACCTCACTGCTAGCTCTTCAATCCACAAATCACCATGAGAATAAGAAATGTACATCATGAACAGTGACTAGTTATGTCACTTCTTTCGATGTCTGTCAGTGACTGGTTGCTCTGCATCGAACTTCAGGTCACACACAGACAGAAAAATATGCAATTGTGTTGCCTCCTTGTCTCTCAGTGATAAACCCATGCGACATTTCACAAAAAGGAGTGGTTGAAAGAGAAAGATAAAAAGAGGAAGGGTGTGGCTGATCCCAGAGTACTCAAAGAAATAAAAACTAACCCTGCAAGTGAAATCAGAACGGATGTAAATGGAGTTAAAAGAGGAATAGCTGCCCATGGGGATATTGACGCTTCCACCAGTATTTTCCTTAAATGAAAATACTAAGCTTTGCCCTGGCCCATGTGGCTCAGGTGGTTGGGCACTGTTCTACTGATGGATTAAAGGGACATTGAGAATCCTCCTTGTTTATGCCCAAGTCATGACCTTTATTATAAGAATAAAATATAGGCAGGTGTGCTCTTTCCCAAGGAGAGCTGACCCTTCTCCTCGGGAGATAAGTGCTTTTGATATTTAACTGTCCCTTCAAGGAGCACTGGCTCTCCTCCCAGAGGGACATGTTGGTTAGTCAAGTCACAGAAGGTCCTGGGTGCATAGCCACTTTTGTCTAAAACGCATTCAACCATAGCCACCAAAGTGAGACTTCGGAATCTCACCTGAGAGGACACTTTGCTTGAACTTTCCCAGTTGGAGCCTGAATGCAGTCTCCAGGATTCCCCAGCATCTATGTTTGGGTGTTGGTGAACTCCCGTCTGGTGATGTACGATCTTGATTCTTGCTTTCACTTTGCTCTTGTTTAATAAAGTGCTTAGTTATTCATATTCGACTTGGGGTTTTTATTGTCTGCTAATCCAAACCTCCAAATTAAGTGGTCACAATCTCATACGTGCCCCTTAATGGCACACCTACACACTGAAAGGTCACTAGTTCAATTCCTGGTCAAGGCACATGCCTGAGTTGTGGGTTCCTTACCTGGTTGGGTGCATATGGAAGATACCAATCGATGTTTCTCTCTTGAATTGATGTTTCTCCCTCTCTCTCTACCTCTCTTCCTCTCTTTCCAAAACCAATAAACATACTATTACTGAAGGGCATCTTATAATAACAATAAGAACCACAAAGGCTGGTCCGAACTCAAAATTGGTTATTGGTCGGTTGAGACTGTATCAAGCTTAGTCACTAGAAGAAGAAAAAAGTGCTGTCTTGCCTTAAGATTTCTTACTTTAATTTTTTCCACTGTACCTAATTTCTGCTGAAGTCACAGACAGAGGGTGATTAACTTAAGGATGAAGAAGAGGAATTGACTTGAATTCAACCTGAATAATCTCCAGTATTCCTTGATGCAATTGTCACTCCTTGTCTGACAGCATCTGTCTAACAAAGAGGTTCCAGTCCTTTTCATTACATCCTGCTCTTGTGAGGTGGGACTTTTAACATCCTTTCAGAACAAGGAATAGTCAAGATCATTTAATTCTGTAAGACAACACAATAATCAGCATTTTTAAAAACATGTCTAAAAGTTCAACTTCTTTATGTAAAGATTTTATTTATTTTTAAATATATTTTTTGATTATGCTATTACAGTTGTCCTATTTTTGCCCCATTTATTCCTCTCCACCCTGCACACCCACATTCCCCCTCCTTAGTTCATGTCCACGAGTTATACATATAAATTCTTTGGCTTTTACATTTCCTATACTATTCTTAACCTCCTCCTGTCTATTTTCTACCTACCATTTATGCTTCTTATTCCCTGTACCTTTACCCCATTCCCTCCCCTCAGCTTCCCTGCTGATAGCCCTCCATGTGATCTCCATTTCTGTGATTCTATTCCTTTTCTAGTTGTTTGCTAAGTTTGTTTTTGTTTTTGTTTTAGGTTCAGTTGTTGATAGTTGTGAGTTTATTGTCATTTTATTGTTCATAGTTTTGATCTTCTTCTATTTTTTAGATAAGTCCCTTTAACATTTCACATAATAAGGGCTTGGTGATGATGAAATCCTTTAACTTGACCTTATCTGAGAAGCACTTTATCTGCCCTTCCATTCTAAATGAAAGCTTTGCTGGATGGAGTGATCTGGGATGCAGGTCTTTCATGACTTGCAATACTTCTTTCCAGCCCCTTCTTGCCTGCATGATTTCTTTTGAAAATCAGCTGATAATCTAATGGGAACTCCTTTGTAGGCAACTCTCTCCTTTTCTCTTGCTGCTTTTAGGATTCTCTCATCATCTTTAATCTTGGATAATGTAATTATGATGTGTCTTGGTGTGTGCTTCCTTGGGTCCAACTTCTTTGGGACTCTCTGAGCTTCCTGGACTTCCTGAAAGTTTATTTCCTTTGGCAGGTTGGGGAAGTTCTCCTTCAGTACTTGTTCAAATAAGTTTTTTAATTTCTTGCTCTTCCTCTTCTCCTTCTGGCACCCCTATAATTCAGATGTTGAAATGTTTAAAGTTGTCCTGGAGGTTCCTAAGCCTCTCCTCAATTTTTTGAATTCTTGTTTCTTCATTTTGTTCTGGTTGGGTTTCCATTTCTTCCTTCTGGTTCAAACCATTGATTTGAGTCCCAGTTTCCTTTCTGTCCTTGTTGGTTCCCTGTACATTTTCCTTCATTTTACTTTGCATAGCCTTCACTTTTCCCTCTATTTTGTGACCAAATTCAACCAATTCTGTGAGCATCCTGATTACCAGTATTTTGAACTGTGCATCTGATAGGTTGGCTATCTATTCCTCACTTAGTTGTATTTCTTCTGGAACTTTGATCTGTTCTTTCATTTGGGCCATAAGAGTGGGAGCCTTAGGTATTCACCAGGGTGGGGCAAATACTTCTATGTGGGGAAGGTGTACAAGAGGGAACAGTGTTGCTTGCTCCACTTTCTGCCGGTTTTCAGTTACTTCCCCCACTACCCACAATCAAATTGGGCCCTTCTGGTGCTGGTTCCTGGGTGGGTGGGTTTGTGTACATTCTAGGACCTTATGGGCCTGTCCTAGGAACTCTCTTGTGATGCTAGGAGTTTTTCCCACTGCCTCAACTCCCACAGGTTTTTTTAGTCAGAGGTTTTAAGAATTTATTTCCCCGGGCTGGGACCCTGGGTTTTGCGGCCTGTCTCACTACCCAGTTGTTCCTCCTGGTTTATCAGCACACAAACATGGGGCTGCCCACTCTGCCAGCTGCCACCTCACCCGTTCTGCCAGCTGCTGCCTTGCGGCCAGTCCTCTCCACCCCAGCTGCCCATCTCCGCTCCTCCTACTGGTCTGGATGAATGTTTCTTCTTTAACTGCTTGGTTGTCAGACTTCCATACAGTTCGATTTTCTGTCAGTTCTGATATTTTGTTTTTAAATTTGTTGTTATCCTCCTTTTCGTTACAGAGAAGCGCAGTGTATCTACCTACGCCTCCATCTTTGAGGGAAGTCCTAAAAGTTCAACTTGTAATTCATATAAAAAAAATAGTAGACTCCTCATTAGAAACAGAATTGGCTAACAATTTATTTGCCCAATTAGGGCTTATAACAATTTTCAGGAAGTAGCCATTAATTCTAGCATAAAAAAATTAAAGTTTAGAAAGTCATTGTGAAAATTATTTGCATATTATTTCCAAATGGCTTGTCTTGGCTCATGCCTCAGATTTTCTTAAATTCTCCCAAACAATAACATCTGACCACAGCATGCTTTTTGCCTACTGCTAAGTGGCCCCATGGCCTGGCACTAGCAGCAGCTGGCCTTGGTTCAGCCTAGCTTGGTGCCAAGCTAGGACTTGCCTGGGCACCTCCAATCCAAGGACAAGTAACAGACAACTGCGGATTGCTTTATAGCTTATGCTAGGTGGCCCCAGTACCTGTATTCTGGCACAGGTTATGGTGGACCTTGGCCAGCATCTCCCAGGAGTTCCCAAAGCCCACACACCTAGTGGACAGCTACAGAACATGTAGGAGCACCACCACCCAACCACCTCCACAAGCAACACTCTCAAGGGGAGGATTCAGTGGGCACCAGAACCTTGCTGGTAAGTCCTGCTCTGTGGAGTGGACTCCTGCACAGCTGATCCTGTGCAGTGATCAGAGGTTGGTGGTCAGTGGTCACAGCCAGTCCTTGCAACTGATCAGCCTGGGTAAATCCCTCCAATTGACTTGCCAACAGCAATCAAGGCTCAATTACAAGAGGATGGTGTACATAGCCCACATGGTGGACGGAACCTCAAGTACCCAGCCTAAGTGATAAAAAAGGCTGTGACACTGGACCCTACAAGACACTTACTGTATCAGGCCACTCTTCCAAAACAGGGAGTCGTAGCAGCTCTACCTAATCCATACAAACAAAAACAGAGAGGCTAGCAAGATGAAGAGACAAAAAAATGGCCTAAATGAAAGAACAGAACAAAATTCCACAGAAAGAAATAAACAAAATGGAGACAAGCAATGTAATAGATGTAGAGTTCAAAACACTGGTTATAAGAATGCTCAGTGAACTTAGTGAGAATTTCAGCTGCATAAAAAAGGGCATGGAAACCATAAAAAAGAACCCGTTAGAAATGAAGAATACACTAACTGAAATGAAGAACAATTTATAGGGAATCAACAGTAGAGTGGATGAAAGTGAGAATCAAATCAGTGATTTGGAATATATGGAAGCAAAAAACACTCAATCGGAACAACAAGAAGAAAAAAGAATCCAAAAAACAGTAAGGGTAATGTAAGGAGCCTCAGGGACAACTTCAAGCATACCAACATTCACATCATGGGGGTGCTGGAAAGAGAAGAGAGAGAAAATGAAATTGAAAACCTATTTGAAAAAATAATGATAGAAAACTTCCCTTTCTTGGTGAAGAAAGTAGACATACAAGTCCAGGAAGCACAGAGTCCCAAACAAGATGAACCCAAAGAGGAACACACCAAGATACACCATAATTAAAATGGCAAAGGTTAAAGACAGAGAGAGAATCTTAAAAGCAGCAAGAGAAAAACATTAGTTACCTACAAGGTAGCTCCCATAAGACTGTCAGTTGTTTTTCAATAGAAACTTTGCAGGCTAGAAGGGACTGGCATGAAATACTCAAAGTGATGAAAAGCCAGGACCTACAACTAAGATTACTCTACCCTGCAAAGCTATCATTTAGAATCCAAGGACAGATAAAAAGTTTTCCAGACAAGAAAGAGCTAAAGGAGTTCATCACCACACCAGAGACCACCAGAACCCCTCATTGTTATCTTGTTCCCCCACATACCATCTCTATGTACTGTAAATGTTCATTGTGAACTATGGTATGTATACCCACCAATGCAAAAGAAATAGGAGTCTCCCGTTTTATTTCTTTAATCCCAGAGATTTTCCTGCTTTGTTTTCTCCCTGCCTCCCTAATCGATCACCAGTGGATTTCATTTAACCCCCTTCTGTCTCCTCCTTTGATTATAATGTATAAAATAAGGTACAAAGGTGCCATTCTTCAGAGCATTCTCTCAACTCACTGAAGTTTTGCTTCCCTGCAAATTACCATCAGTTTGGCTCAAATAAACTCACAACCATTCTCCATAGGTTTGAAAGTTTCTTACACTGAGAGTATTTTCATTTTTTAGTTTCCTGTTTCAGTTCATACTACGTGACAAGCATTAGAAACACAATGGTAAGCAAAGGCAGTTTACGTGTTCATAAACAATGTTCAAAATGAAGACAGTTTAACCCCCATAATTCAGATTATTTCCATAAAAGCTTGCTGTTGTTAATAATGCTATAAACTTCCTTTCAGTATTTTTCTGCATATACACTGTATTTTTCATTAACAAACAAACTGGAAAGCTGTATTTTGTTTAGAGTCCTGCTTTTTTCAATTTTAAGGGATGCATTTCTCTACAAAAAGTCTTCAATAGCAACATAATATCCCATTGTTATTGATTTAACTATTTCCCATATCATGAATATGTAGGTTATTTCCAATGTTTCCCTACTCGAGACACTGCATATACATATCCTTGTATATAAATCTGTGCTTGTCTCCGATTATTTCCTTAAATTCCTGAGAGAGAATTTCCTAGGTCATGGAAGGGAGCATGAATATTGTTAAAACTTTAGGATTCTGTTTTTCAAATTGTCCTCTAGGAAGCTTGTAATAATTTGCATTCTTGCCATCCTTTTCACTGTGTCATCAACACTGTCGTCTTCTTCAATGTTTTAAAATCTTTTTAGAAAAAAATGGGATCTTATTATTGTTTTATTTTGCATTTCATTACCAATAAAGTTGATTGTTTTCTCATTTACTTACTGCCTATTTCTAGTTCTTCCTTTGGTACACCTGTTCCATATCATAGGCCAATTTTTCTATCAGCGTGTTCAGTATTTTCCTTCCTTATTTGTGAGAGCTCTTCATATCACACGCCTGTTGTATATTGTAAACGTGTTTCTTCTCGTCCTTTTAAAATTTCCTTACTTTTTTTTTAATCAATGCCGATTTTATCTTTTCATGTTTCGCCCACGTCTACCCCTCTTTGCTTTGCAAGTCCACACTTTCCCTCCCCTGCCTAAGGCTGGCTGGCTGGCTCCCAACCCCAGTTTACACAGGCAGGTGTCTCCACCGCAACTCCCGCCCCCTCCTCCACCAGCCCCGACACACACTCCGGGACCACCCGCCCAAGGCCTGTTCACGCACCCAGCTGCAGCAACTCGCCCGCGATGGCCTTTCCGATGCCCGTGCCCCCGCCGGTGACGATGGCTGTTAGATTCTGCAGCAAGCCGGGCGCCAGGCAGCTCGTACGCTTGGCCGGAAGACTCATGATCACTCGGGGTACGAAGGCGCTCAGAGCAGGACAACATCCTACAGTTACAGGGACCTCGGACCTGGGCAGGCCTAAGCGGCCACGTGACCACCGGGGCCCCGCCCAGCCCCGCGGGCCACGGCAGCTTTGCATCCTCCCATCCTCGGAGAGACCCCTCCCCCGCGACGGCGGTGTCTCCAGCCAGTCGCTGTCTCCGGCACGTGTAGGTGAGACTCCTCGTTCGTTTTTTTTTGTTTGTTGGTTTTTGTTCTTATAATTCGCTGCCAAAGGGTTGTTCTTATAATTTCGATGCCTTAGGTGGCAGAAGGGAAGCAGACAAAAAGCGGGAGTGTGCGCTATTTTGAAAAATGCAATCCTCAGTGCTATAGCTCTCCCGGTTAATTAAAATTAAATCTCCAGGGCATGTGGGGACAGAGAGGCTGCAGCTTGGGACCCTTGCTGCACCCTTCGGCGTCCGGTGACGCTCTGCCCCCAGATGCTATGTGCGGCAGAAGAGAAGGGGCTGGCTCCACTGAGGGGAAGAAATGCGCTTCCAGATCCTTTCCTCTTCGGGAAGGTACCCTGGGGAGGGTCGTGGGGGTGGGGGAGAAGGGCACCGTTGCAGTTCTCCAACAGACGCAAGATAACTGCTTTCAAAAATAAGCTCGAGCCCTTCTCTGCCTCATCTCCCTCTCAGGAATGTAGGGAAGAAGCCACTTTTACCAGATTCGAGATCTGATCCATTTCACCCAGGCTGCATAAATGGATGAGTCTAAAAGAGGAGGTTTCCTTGCAAGCTTCCTGCAAGAACGCATCAGTGTGTGTGTGTGTGTGTGTGTGTGTGTGTGTGTGTGTGTGTGTGAGATGTATGAGAGAGAGAGAGAGAGAAAGAGAAAGAGAACCTAGTCCCCACTTCGTGTCTTATTCCTTATTCAGGGGAGCAAGTCTGCTGCGGATGGGGGAAAGTTCTCATCCGTGTTTGGGCACCCCAACACAGTGACCCTATTATTCACATTCTCCTTCCTATTGTTCATCTTGCATGGTCCTCTCAACCCACCAGAGTGCGATTCCACCTGGAATGGCCTGGGGAGACCTTGCCTAAGAACAGTGAAGATCTGGGAACTGGGTCAGGTGCTGTGGTCTTCACAATCCAGGCAGGATGCTATTTCTGTCTGTTGTCAGAGTACTGTATTTACCCCTTCTGGGCATTAAAATAATGTCAAAGCACACAAATGCCATTGTTCTGTGGTTGGGCCTGCCACCTGGTTATTCACAAAGCAAATTGGAAGCGGTGGGGAGTGGAATCAGACGTCTTTCTTCCTGTTCTTCCATTCCCTGCCCTTCTCTGACCTCCTTTAAGACACTCTTGCCCCTCAGTCTTTGCTGCTGACAGGTTCTAGTCCACACTCATTACTAAAGGGAAGAAAGTTCTTCCTTTTTCCATTTGCTAGATGATCTAGATATCACTTACATCAACACTTAAGTCAGTTATGTAGTTATGACTGGATGTTTTTAAATTACACCATCACCGCTACAACAAAGAAATAAATTTATATAGTAAAGTTAAAAGTATTGTTGCAGAAAAGCATAATTGTGGTGCTTTAATCCCAATAACACATTTTTTTTAAAAACAGGAAGAGAAATATTGATTAGGTTCTGAGGAGTTTCTTATTCCAGAGAATTCCATGCTTTTTCTCTTGGGAAGAAGGAACACTTTAAGTTTCTTTTAAAGATAATTTTATAAAGACACAATGAAATGTGGTTCATGACGGGGCTGGACCTGTGCATTCACGGAGCTCTGCCTGGGTGGGTTCGTGTGGGCCTGGCTGTAGCATAGCCTCCCTGTGCTGGCCCAGGGGACTGAGACAGGGACTCTGCAGTCCTCCAGTGACAAGGTGACTGGACTGGCTTCAAGCCAGTTCTGACTGCTGAGGATGACAAGCAGCGGTTGCTCAGCAGCAGGAAGCTGCAGCATGAGCAATCAGAAAGCTATTCGTCACAGTCCTGAGAGAGCCTGTGATGAAGAGCGTTGGGGTCTCTTTGAGAGATCTTTTGTTCAAAATACAGAGGCATGTCATCTCTGCTTCTGACCTCAGCCCTTCAGGCCTGGAGGCCCAGCAGTCATGCTGCCTCTTGGAGGCTCCTCATTTCCAGATTTTCACTGGCTTCTGGTTGAGCCATCTCTTCCCAGGGCAGCCACCTCATGCCGCATGGACTGCTCCCTCAGTGAGTCAAACGCTGCCCTTCCTGCACTCCGAGTCACTGCCCACTTTGTCCTGGTGAAAAACGCGTCGTCACGGCCATGATCCTTCCACACGCCTACGCTGTCAGCCCCCACTACCACTAACTCCCTTCATCTTCTGCGATTCCCCTGCTCACCCATCTTCTCACCCTCGCCTGCCCCATCTGCCCGGCAACTTCATGTTCTCTCATGGCAAAGCAGCTGCTGGCTCAGACGTATAGGGGCCTGTGGGATTCTCAGCATTCAGACTCACAGAATCTCTGTGCAGTGTGGAAGAAATGTCAATGAGGCTTCTCATCCCACCCCTCCTTGAATAAGAGCCCAGCCTGCACAAATGAGACTCGCAACCAATTCACAATATTCAGTCAGTATTTACTGTGTACCTGCCATGTGCCGGGTACTAGTCTAGGCATGGGGGATACAGTACAGTGGACAAGATATTTAGGTGTCCCTGCCTTTTGGAGTTTACATTCCAGCATGTATGTATGTTGGGGGCAGGCGTGGGAGGGGGAAAGCTACCATGAGAGGTAAGACAATAAGCAAAAAGATCAGATAGCGAAGATCAGATCTTATAATAAGGAGATGCTCAAGCGCCTTGTAACCAACTATCTTTGTGGCCAGGAACTATTTCCTCTATAGAGATGGTCAGGTCCTTTCTAGATGATGAACCTGTCTCAGTGTAAGAGCCTGTTAGAACCAAGTAATTAGACAACGACAAGAAGATGTCACAGGACCACAAAATAACAGGTTGCAGGCAGCCTGGCTGTGCTCACAGCCAAGTCAGAGCAACTGGCTGGAGGCTGGGAGTTTTTAAGTTGCTGTTCCATCATCGTTCCAGCCATTGGACGCTCGTCTAAGCCCAGTTCCCTTCATTTTTCCATTGGCAAGACTGTCTTTCTGAGAGAGGTTAATGCTAATTTTCAATGGTAAAATGGTAAGCATTGTATTTCCTAGTTGGCCTAGTGTATCTAATGATGGTAAATCAAGGTGCTATTGGGAGAATCTGGCCACCCAAGACAGGTAATAGGTGGCCCTGTGGGCAACACATACCCAATCAGAGGAACTGGAAGAATGGCAGGCTGGAACAAGACAGGGTTCACCGTAGTGGGAAGTTAACCTGAAAGTGATGGCACTCCACCCTCCCAGCCCCAGTTCAGGTTCCTTGGAAGCGGGAGATGTGCTCGTATGGGTCAAAGTGCAAAAAGTCAAATCCTGATTTGTCTTAAATCGTTGTAGCAGGCCACCCTGATGTGAAAGCTCTATAAGGAAGAGGTGGCAAAATGGCAGCCCGTTTGTGTTTTGTTGGGGTTGGTTGTCCACTTGGTAATTTATTTAAACTTGCGCTAATCGCAACCATTAAAACCAGGAATTTTCATATGACATTTCAGAAATCCCATACCAAATGGACCGGCGTTCCTCTGCGAGAGCAGCTGGCTGAACACTGGGCATTGGTGGTGGAAGAGAGGGAAACAGTAACTTTCTACTTAAGATGAGACCTGAGCTCCTGTTTACCATAGTCCCCACCATTCCTTACTGTGTGCAGATGTTAAGGCTTGGTGTCACTGACACTTTGTAGCATTTTTTCAGCCATGCTTCATGTATGTTACTCGTGTCCCTGCAGTGAGTATAAGGGCAGAGGCTTCAAAGCTTCCTGGTTTCTCCGCCCACTAAGTTCGCAGTTCTGCTGAGTGTATCTACATGGGTTTGGAGAAGGCACTGGATTAGATATGCTCCAGTGACTACCTGGGAGCACAGAACTGTGAGCCAACTCCAGAGAAATCATGCCAGAGGGTGAGAAGTCTGTGAATCAGCAGTAAACCACCACTGTGGAGGCAAGGGTGGAGCTGAGTAACTGGCTGGTGGGGGTTAGTGACAGAGTGAGTGAATAACAACTGGCCAGCGAGGGGAGTAGTAACCAGGGTTTCTGCTGATGACTTAGTGTAACAATGGCACTTGTGCCATTAAGGGGCACATAGGAAATCGTGGCCACGTGTAATTTGGAGGTTTGGATTCGCAGGCAATAAAGACCCAAAGGGGAATAGTTAAGCACTTTATTCAGTGAGAGCAGAAAGAAAAGCAAGAATCAAGAGCATATATCACCAGACAGGAAATCACTCACACCCGAACACAGATGCTGGGGAATCCCAAGAGGCAGCAACGGTCAGGGTGCATCTGGGAACAGTTCCGAGTGAAGTGTCCTTCCCTCAGGTGGGATTCCAAAGTCTCGCTTTAGGGGCTATGCTTAAATATGTTTTAGACAAACATGGCTATGTGCCAAGGGCTGTGTGTGATTTTGACTAACTAACTGTTCTCTCTGGGAGAAGGGCCAGTTCTCCCAGAGGGAATAGCTAAAGATCCAAAGATGCCCCCTGGGGAGAAGGGCCAGTTCTCCCTAGGAGACAGCACTATATTTTCTTTTTTCTTTTTTTTTTTTAAGATTTATTTATTTTTAGAGAGGGGAAGGGAGGGAGAGAGAGAGAGAAACATTAATGTGTGGTTGCCTCTCACATGGACCGCAACCCAGGCATGTGCCCTGACTGGGAATCGAACCTGCGATACTTTGGTTCGCAGCCTGAGCTCAATCCGCTGAGCTACGCCAGCCAGGGCATATTTTATTTTTTCAATGAAGGACGCAGCTCAGGCATAAACAGGGAGAATTCTCAAAGTCCCTTTAACCTTTCAGCACTCTAGCTGGGAAGGTGTGTTCATTTGTGCTGTTCTGATTCCCCTTTTGGTACACTGTTGGCCATCTCATTACAAGCAGAGAAAAGTCTCTGCCTCGGTCTGTTCAGGCTGCTACAACAAAAATACCTTGTACTGAGTTGCTTATATGACCACATTTTTTTTCTCATAATCTGAAGGCTAAGAGGTCCAAGATCAGGTTGATGGCAGATCTAGTGTCTGGTGAGAGCCTGATTAATAGATACCATCCTGGTTCATAGGCTACCGGCTTCTTGCTGTGACCTCACGTGGCAGAGAGAGCAAGAAAGCTCTCAGGAGTCTCTTTAATAAGGGCACTACTGCTCTCATGCATGAGTGCTGCACTCTCCTAACCTAATCACCTCCCGAAGACCCTACTTCCTAATACCATCACATTGGGAGTTAAGATTTCAACATATGAATTTTGAAATGACACAAATATTCAATCCATAATAGTATCATATAGTGTATTGAGCTCTCCAGTGGATTCTGGTGAGGCTTGAGCCAGCGTCAGTGTGGTACCCTTTGTACCGGACAGCTGAGCTTCAGAATTCCTGGCCCACCCAGGAGAACCAAAACTGCTTGAACCACCTGGTATCAGGGATGTTGCTATTTTATGCCCTGACTCAGGAATGCATATCACAACCTCTTATGCCTCAGGGCTGATGAATCGGAACACAGCAGAGAGGCTGGGATATAAAATAACCTCAGACAATCCCAGTGTGTTGGGAAACACTTCTGTATGGCTGCCTTAAGAGACCAAAATAACCCTGGCTTGAAACAAAATAGATAGGTATTTTTTTTCTGCTATTACCGCCAAAGGAAGAGGGTTTATGGCTATTAGGATGGCTGTGATTCCTTCTTTCTCATTCCTCTGCCATCTCTACGGGTTTTTCCTTGTCTGCATGGCTCAAGATGGTTCATCAAGGTCACATTCCAGCCCTGAAGAAGGTGAAAAGAGGAAGGAGAGGTGCAGATGTGGAAGTTGCACACATCGCTTTTACTCATATCCCATTGGCCAAGGACTAGTCTGGATCACACGTATCTGCAAGGGATGCTGGGAAATGTTATCTTTACCACATAAGCCATGTGACCAGCGAAAACCCTCCATTATAAAGAAGAAAATAGCTGTAGGTGTAGCACTTAACAACTGTGTCACAACTGAGCTCATTAATTATAAAGGAGCTTATTAGTGTCTCTTTATTAAACTTTTCTTCAGTCTCAGTCTTTGACAAAATCAGGCTAATCCTTAATTGCTACCATGTCACTCCCCGCCTCAAATCATTAATGCGCTCACTTAAAATAATTTTGGGAACCTACTAGTATGGCACCACTTTGTAGAGCCTATAGTCCAGGAAAGGAGATGGACAACAAACAAGTAAAATCACAAGTAAAACTGAATTGCAACTGTTGATAAATCTTACACAGGAAATAGGCTGTTAGGACAAGGCATAAGGAAGGGCAGAGCAGGGAACCTGTTTTAAGTCTGGTATCAGGAAAATCTTGGAGGAGGTGACTTTTGAACTGAGACTTAGGGAATACAAAGGCAATGGCCATGTGCAGGGGCAGGGATGGAGCAGCATACCAGCCAACCCAGGCAGCATTTAAGAAGACTTCAGAACGGAAAGCTTTTGGTGCTCTTGAGGAATACATAAGCAGCCAGCGTGACTGAGCATTGGAAATACATATGAGAAAAGTGGTCAAATCCTTGTGGATTTAGTTTCACAACAGCGGGATGTCTCTCGAGGGTTTTAAGCAGAAAATGGCATGATTTTATTGATGTTTTCAAAAGATCTTTCTAAAGAGTGAGTGGAGAATTGGTTGGAAGGCAGCAGGAGTAGAAGCCAGAAGATAAGGAGCATTTTTTTAAGAACCATAGGTAAGAAATGATGGCCATTAGACCAAAGTGACAATGCGGATGGAAAAAGTGGTGGATGAATTTATGATTATGGAAAGTTGTCTTCAAGAATGGCTTAAAAGCAGTTATATTAAGCATGAGATTTAGAACATGAGTACGTTCTTTAAAACCTATTTTCCCCTACAGGATGACTGAGAATCCCAAGCTAATGATTTATTGAGGTTGACTGCACTTCTCGTTCATTGGCCGTCTTTGGGCTGAGGGTACAGAGGGAGGATGGGTGAAGCCTAACTTCCAAAGAAGAGTGAAGCCCTTTCTCTTCTCTTAATTCTGAAGATTAAAGTCTTGGAAATGGGGAGATTCTTTTTACCCTTTGTCTTATGGAATCTAAAAGGAAGGGGAAATGTTCAGAACCTATTTCCCAGATAAAATACTAACAGCATGATGAAGTATCCAAAATTGGGGGTGGGGGTAATGAAGCCCTCCTCTCTTTACAGTTGTTCACATCTTATTTTTACATAGGCATTTTCCCTTCCCCTCTGTCGTATCAGGTCAACAAGTAGACACTAAGTATCTAATCTATGGTGAGCCCTGGGACTTCCCACTGGAGATGAGGAAGCATAAGAGAGTTCCTGATTCCTAAAATATTATAACACCCCTCTCTTTACCTGGTAACCAAAAAGAAAAGAAGGAATGCTAAAAGTGAAAAGTGTGCATCCTCTCCACTGGTTTTCCCGCATGTGATAGGATGTGTCTCAGGAATCTTCTGGGATTTGGGGCCAACAAGAACGCAGCAAACAGTTGTCCTTTATAGAATACCAGGGGATACGTGGGTGGCAAAGTTCTGCCATGTTTGGGCGCCTCACTGAAAGTTGCATTCATTCGTTTGGGTATAGTTGCGATGTGTGACTTAGTAGCCAGGATCCTGGAGTAAGAGTGAGAGTAAGAGTGGTTCTTAACCTCCATTTGTCTGTAAGGCTTCCTCACCCAGTTTTCTTATACTTGGCTACATTGATGGGGTTTACCTAATATTACATGTTTGTGTAAATGACCAACATACTACAACACATAAAATTTTATTCACAACAATCCATGCTTATAAAAGTATTTCTGCAGCACTCAAAATGCAGCAATGAAGTGTTATGAGAAGTAAAGGGAGGCGAAGACTCCCGTTGAGGATCATTTCCCAAGCTCGTTTCCAACTCACCCCATTCCCTTCTTCTTCATGGCATTGTTTTCCTGTCTTTTAAGTTGAACTCATTGTTGGGACATCTTTGCATAACCTCATTCAGGAAGAAGCTCTGTGATGTGTGGATTGTAAATTTGGCCAAGCAAACTGGGCTCTTCACAAGGTACAACTAGACGTGAGGACTAGGATGGAAGAGTCGGCATCAGTGGGAAGCCAGGGCCGGCTCCCAAGTCCCCACCAGGGCTCTCTGAGGAAGGCTGTGGCTGCTGCCCTGGCCCTGGATGGGGAATCCACGATGGGTAGCAGGAAGAAGAAGAAGAAGGAGTTCCGCCCAGAATCCATCATCATCTACCGGTCAGACAATGAGAAAATGGACAAGGAACCTGGGGAATCAGAAGGTGGAGACCAGCCTAAAGAGGAGGAAGGAGAGGACTTCCTTGACTACCCTGCTGATGATGGTAAGTGTCTCTCTGGGGCCACTTGCTAAAAGCCATGGGAAGGAAACCAAATGAGGCTCCTCCAGAAGACAAAAAGGCATTTGATCACGGACCTATTTGATCACTGACCTATTTCTGTTTGTTGATATATTTCTTCTCACACTGTTGCAGTCTTCATTCAATGAATTAACAGTATTTATTGAGCATTTATTATGTTCTCTTCTAGGTCATGTGGAGGAGCTCTCTGCCCTTTCAGAACTCCTAATATAATGAAAGAGACCGATTTGTGCACAAAAATTAGTAATACAAGCATACTGTGCTAATTGCTTAATACATGTAAGGTGAAGAAACAATAGTAGTTGACTTTTATAATAATCAGGAAAATGCAAATTATTATAACAGTGAGTCATAGTGTTCCCTCACATATATGATGGCCAAAAATTGGGTAAAATATGGTAACAGCAACATGAGGAAGTGAACATATGCTCATACACCTCACATGGAAGTGGAATCTGCTTTAACCACTTCGTAGGGAAAATGGTCAATTTTTACTAAGTTCAAGATTCAAAATATGCATCGCCTATGTCCTGAAAATTCTCAGTATCTATCCCAGGCAATCAATGCCCTTCTGCATAAGGAGGTGTGTATAAGAATGTCTGTTGCTGCTAGTGAATTGTGGAGTGTCTGTATTGAGCATCACCGTGCAGCAATAAATGGATGAGGGAGATCTATTTGCGGAGATGGATTGCTCTCCTAAGAGGCATATGCGCACAGTGAATAAGCAACATTTCTGCATGATCTCATGCAGTTGACCTTGCGCCAAGGGGAAGGCAGACAGTGAGCAAATCAGCAAATAAAAGATAGTTTCGGGTAGTGGTTCGAATTCCCAAGACCATAAGCCATGGTGATGGGAAGATGAGTAACTTGTGGAGGGTGGGGGGAGATTGCATGGTCACGCAAGGCTTCTCTGAGGCTGTGATGTTAGAGTGATCTGAACGGCATGAAGGAGCGGTCCATGGAAAGACCTTGGGCAGAGCTTTTAGAGCGGGGAGAGCAGCGAAGGCAAGGAACCTAAGGTAGAAACACCACTGCCTGTTTCTGGCATGGAGTTATTTCTGTTAGGGAGTGTAGAGGACAAGGGATGGGGAGAGGTCAGAAAGTTAGGCATGGTAAGGTCATGTTGAACCATGGCAGTCATAGTAAAGAGTTTGGGATTTTTTGTAAGTGCAAGGGGACATCGATGGAGGACTTTTAATTAGGCTAAGGAGAGGTGTTGTGGCATTTATATTTTTTTAAAAAGCACTCTGACTTCTCTGTAAAGAATGGGTTACAAGGAGTAAGAATTGAAGCTGATGAGAGACTTGTCTCCTGCTGCCACAAGAGCACTAGGATGAGGGTGACAGCAGGAGAGATAGCTAGAGAAGAGGCTGGATTCACAGTGCAGTCAGGAGCTCAGTGATGGGTTGGAGACAGGGAGTGAGAAAAGGGAGGAGTAAACCGTGACTCCTGACGTTTGGACAGGAACAACAGAGAGGACAGATGCCGGTGTTATTTACTGAGATGAGGAAGACTGAAACCATTAGGTTCCTGGGGAAGAGTACAACCCTTTTATCTGGGCAGTGGGACTCCCCACCACCATCCTGGGCCCTGCTGTTTAGAGGGCTCTGTTCTATTCCCTTTCCAGCCATGGGGCAAGGACCCAGGGGACAACCTAAAGCCTGTGCTCTCCCTGCCTCCATCACGTGTAGACTACATTTCACATACTGGTACCAAGGAACACGGAATTCCTTGTTTCAGTGTCTCTCACCTCACTTCCAGGGTAGCCAAAGGATGGCTGTTTGGTGGTTTGGTGGTCATGGTGGTGGTGGTGGTGGTAGCAGTGTTGTGTGTGTGTGTGTGTGTACACAGCTTGGACATGAGGACTGGGATGTCCACAGGCTTGTGAGGAGGTCTCCTCCCAGGGCAGCACAGAGAAGGGAAGGGGGCCAGGCTACCCATCAGCATAACACACGCAGAGCACAATCTTCATACATAGTAGGGGGTATTCACAAGCAAATTTCACAGTACTTGTAACCTAGAAACCAGATCACTATCAAATGGTGTCTGTAGTAAAGAAGTTCCTCCCATTCCCCCATATCACAGAGATTGTGGCAAAATTGAGGTCCAGAAAAGTAGAGAGAGAACACGCACAAAAAAACAAGTTGAACCTGCTTCACAATTTTATCAGTGCGGATGAGAGTTCCCTGTGGGAATAATCCTACCAGAGGTCACCCTTCTGAGGGACCCATTCAGTCCATCACTGAATCACTGACTCCAGTACCATGCCACATGCTATGAGTGGACGCTGTGTCATCAGCTCCAGCCTCAAGGACAACACTGATGAAATGCCCATTCTTCTGATCTTGACTTTACCTCTTCCATGCCCTTCAGGTATGTGGAACATGCCTTTGGACAGCCGCTATGTCACATTAACGGGGACCATCACACGAGGGAAGAAGAAGGGGCAGATGGTGGACATCCATGTCACATTGACTGAGAAGGAGCTGCAGGAACTGACCAAGCCTAAAGAGTCGTTGAAGGAAGCAACGCCTGACGGCAGAAAGATCTGCCCGGTGGCAGCAGACCGTGGGCCCCACGTGGTCCTCTGGACGCTGGTCTGCCTGCCTGTGGTTTTTATTCTCTCTTTCGTGGTCTCTTTCTACTATGGCACTATCACTTGGTACAACATCTTCCTTGTGTACAATGAGGAGAGGACCTTCTGGCACAAGATCTCGTGTTGCCCCTGCCTCATTCTCTTCTATCCAGTGCTCATCATGGCCATGGCCTCCTCGCTGGGCCTCTATGCTGCTGTGGTTCAGCTCTCATGGTCCTGGGGAGCCTGGTGGCAAGCTGCCCGGGACATGGAGAAAGGCTTCTGTGGCTGGCTTTGCAGCAAGCTGGGTCTGGAGGAGTGTTCTCCTTACAGCATTGTGGAGTTGCTTGAATATGACAATATTTCAGGCAATCTCTCCACCAAGGACCCCACACAGGACGTAGAAACTTCCACTGTCTAAACTCCCAACAGCTTACTTCTTCCTCTGGTCCCAGTAGTCTGTATATCATCTTCCAATTGCAAAAGATTCTTTCTTTAAATTATTCCCACCCCCTTCTCTCAGTTCCGGAAAATTCCAGCCCACAGTGATCTGCTGTACCATTTTGATGGTTCTAAGAGGGCAGGGAACAGAAAAGCAACTTATGTGAAAGTTGCTCATACAATGGACAAACTCTTCTTCACTCCCTGTGCTAAAACAGCCATTTATCTGGGACAGAGAGCTGGGCTGTGTATCATTTCAGGAGCTTGAAGGTGTTACTGGTGCCAGGAGTCCAGGGTAGCATGTGACAGGGAGAATAAGGAGGCTCTGGGGGGACCAATAAAATACTAGATAACAATGCAGTGAAACATTCAGAAAGCAGGCATACCACAGTGTATCAGAAAGTAGAGATTTGCGTGTATCACTTAGAGTTATTTAGCTGCTTATAATTGATATCCCCAAACATCAGTGGTTTAAACAAGAGAGAAGTTTCTTGTGTAGAAGTCTGGAGGCAGACCGTCCCCTGACGTTCCCTGAGTCACGGGAACCCAGGCTTCTTTTATTTCCCTACCATTGGTGAGATGTGACCCCCATCACCCCTTTCTTCAACACCCGCATGCTAATTACATATGCTGCCAGCTCACTGTTTCTGGCAGAACAGAGGGAGGGGCAAAGAAGCACATTCTCTGTAGTCAAGGACACTTCGCAGAAGTCTCACACAACACTTCTTGTATCACATTGGCCACACCTTAGTCACATGACCTCACAAGCAAAAGAGGCTGCAAAATGTTTCTGGAGCAGTTACATGCTAGGTTAAATATTGTGGTTATGTTAATTTAAGAGGAAGGGGAAAAAGAAGAATAGCTATTTTGGCAGGCAGGGAAGAATCCCAGTAATTATTTAAATACATTCAGATTCCAAACTGCTAATATAGCTTTATTTATTTATTTATTTAGGTCTAAATCTTACATAGATTTTATATATAGGTACTAGCTATATATACTATGTATATGCTATACAGAAATGTTAGTAACTCATGTACTTGGCAATAAAATGTAATGTCACGTAGTTTCAGGGTCTTTTAGAAGGAAAGACTAAACAGTTGAGTATGATTATATAATAGTAGCATACCTGTTTTCTCTGGTAGTGAAGGTGGGACTGTGATATTTTATTTACAGATTAAAGACTTTCACGGGAGGCTTGCATCTGTCACGTACCCCCCTGCCCATCCCCAACAGGGTTCAGTAACCCTAAATAGGAAGAGCAAGTTGAATTATCACAGGTCAGCAAGTTTTGGAGCTTTGGAGCCTTACAAGAATAGTTGGTACTCATTTCTTATTGATATCTCAGCAAGAAGCTGTTGAAAGAACTGCAAATCAGACCAGACTAGTCGGGCATGCATTCCCACAAAAGCCCAGGGCTCTTTGCCTAATGCATGGTGCTGAAATCCATCTTCAGAAAACACCCCACCCCTCTTTAATTAACTACTTTTAGTTTGACAAAATCAACATTCTGTCCAGAATTCTTGAAGATAACCTTGGTGCTCTTTGGTGCTTTTTGCAGAGTTGTAAACAATTGAAGTGAAAGCAAAAATAAAATCTAATTAACATGTGCTCACTGTGTCTTTGAGTTTCCCTCAAACTGTTGTACTTTGAATGCTACAGTTTGCAGAAAAAGGGTGAAGGTGTGGCTGACTACGGTGACTACGGTGGCTGTCCTATGCATGTATAATGCTCTTAATCTGAATATGTCTTTTTTTCCATGTACCACTAATTTATGGAAATTCTGTTTAGGTGCACTGTTTCCATGGTTGCATTTTTACTTAAGCTTACCTTTGGAAGTTGCAAACACTTTGTCACATTTTTTGGGGGGTGGGTGGGTAGGGAAGTCAATGGCCAAGGCCCAGAATAGTTATAATTAGGACAAAAGAGGACCTATTTTAATGGAAGTGGGTGAGAAGAGGATGAGGCCCACGGAACACCTGGATGAATTGACATGGCCCTCACTTTAGCTGGGATCGCCACCTAGTGGCTTGTGAAAGAAAGTCATTTCAAAGGGGCTCTATCTAATAGGGTCCGTAAAAGCCTAGACTAGTAGAAAGAAAATTAAACCAGATTGGGAGGCATGGCTTATGGGGGGCACTTAAACAACGATGCCATTCTCTTTTCTTCATCCCATCCATTTTAGTCATATGCGACTATGGCTCCCACGGATCTCTATCCAAAAGTGCCCTTTTTCCTCTACCAGCCATAGCCCATTAACCGCTTGTCCTCTTTCCACCCAACTGCATATTGCACAAATCCAAACGGATCCTGAACTGACAGGGAGAAATGGAATGGACAGAGCCAGAATGCTTTTGCTATGGCTCTGAGAAAGAAGGGAATAGCCATACATAGTGTCACACTAACAATATTGGCCTCTTCACCCTTGACTAGTGAAGGCCTTGTGCCAGAGGAAGCAGTGCTTGAAAGTTGATTTCCATTCTCCGCATCACGACTGCCTAGCTGCCTGGAAGTAGGTGAGTGGGTGTTTCGAAAGACTCCCCTAAGGATGCCCAAGGTGCAAACAAACACGGGTACTAGAATCTCTTTCATTTCTTCCAGGAAACAAAACTGTATTGGAGGGTGTGTGGGTGTGAGAGAGGGGTGAAAAAGAAAGAGGAGGAAAAAGGCAATAAAGAAGAGGCTACATGGAAGATAAAATTATGGACAAAAATGATGTAAATTTCTTCACCATGGTGCATCTTCAGCAGTCCTATACTGTGTCATATAAAAAGTTTTTAAAATAATGTTTGAGTTTTCCAAGAACTCCTTGAGTTTGACTCAAAAGCTTAAAGAAGTTCCTGGGCTCCAAGAGCCTGGTCTGAAAATGCCTGACTCTCTTGCCTTCAGTGCATTTATAACCAGTTCTCTTAGGAACATCTTTCCAGCTTTAGTGTCTGCTTTTCCGGGTCCAGTCAGTCTTCAAGGGGGAGAGAATCTGGTTGGATTTGATTTTCCAGTCTGGGCAGAGGTTTGCAGATACTTTGTTGGTTGCTGGACCCTTTGTCCATCCCTTAGCATGTGGGTCATTTGGTGTAGAAAAGTAGCTGTTTCTGTGCAAGGTTCAGCCTGAACAAGTCTCCCTCAAAGGGGACAGGGGCTGCAGGCTGGACGGTTCCCCTTTAAAGGGGCACTGTAATTGACAGCTGCCAGTTCTAGAACATACATCTCCCCTTCTTCTCCCTTCCAAGCTGCCAACACTCTCTAACTACTGGGATCCTTAGCAGGTGCTGTTTCATGCCTCAAGGCCTCTACACATCCCATTTCTTCTCCAAAGAATCTCCTTCTCACTTTTAATTGCAAGCAAAATGACTATTCCTTTAGGAATTGGTTCCAAAGTCATCGCATCTGTGAAGTCTTTCATTATACCCCCCTTCTAGAAAAAAAAAAAACAAGCTTCTATAAAGGTGACTTTCTGAATTCATACGCTTACTTAAGAAAATCTAAAGCGAGGGCTCTGACACAAAAACGCTGTAGGTGTGATTCTCAGTGACAGGAGAGGGAAGTGAAGGCTTCGGATAGGTGATTTGTATTTATGTAGTGGTAGAGACTTGGGCAACTCAAAAATCACAAGCGTTTCCGCTCCAGGGAGGCGCGCGGGAAATCTGCGCATGCTCAGGGCGTCCGCGCGGGGTTTCCCCGCCCCCCGCAGGCTCCGCGGGAAGCGGCTCTTCCTAGGACTCGGCGGGTACGAGTCCGCTGGAACTGAGTTGCGGCGTTGCAGTTTCCCACCCGGAAGAGGCACCCGAGGCTCCTGTTGGGGCGGCAACATGGCGCGGTCCGGGAATAAGGTAGGAGGGGGCGTGGGCTTCTACCTGGCGGGTGCCAAGGATGGAGGGTGTGATTTAGGAGCAGGGATCCTACGATGACTGCAGTTCCTGGGAAAGAAGGGAGATCTTGGTGGGTCACAGGCTAGATAAGGAGGGCCTGGAGCGAGGGATGCGCTGTAAGCTGAGGTTTGAATTTGATCCTCGCCTATCCCCTACCCTGTCTCTGCCATCTCACCCTCTCCCTTCCTCTCCATCTCCTCCTTATCCCACCTCCCTACGCAGTCGGTCACCCTGCAACCCCTTCTCCATTACTTCTGAGCCTGGGTTTTTAAAATCTATATGGGAATGGAAGTTAGCTGTGGTAAGCATCTACCCCACAGACTTGTAAAACTTTAGAGAGGCTCTGTAAGCAAAATAACTTGAATGTGAAGTGTCATGTTATTACCTCTATTATAATATTTCACATTGATCGAAAGCTTACTCTGTGTTGGGCACAGATCTAAATGCTTTATGCCTCTCTCATTTAATCTTAACAGGCCCAAGAAGTGAAAACTATTATCCCCAGTTTGCAGGTGGGAAACCGAGGCATGAAAAATGTGAAGTGATTAGCCCAGGTCATCCAGTCCATAAGTAATGAAATTCAGGTTTGAACCCAGGAGGTCGGTTTCAGAGCCCTGGAGAATTTCTGCCTTGCTAGGAATCTCTGACCTTCAGAGTCCCAAATTAACAACAGATGTTAAAATGATTTTTTTGAAATGATTTCTTCAATATAGGTAGAGAGGGATAGTGTCCAGAAGGGTCAATAGAAGGAGGTGTGTTGCAGGGAGTTGCCCACCCACCCAAAGACAGGGAAGGCCCCATGATAGGTATCTTATATGCAGATAAATAAGATAGGAGTTTCAGCAACTAATCCTCAGTTGCCTCGATATTCTGTAGGGAAATGTTGATTAAAACAATTATGAACATATGTTGCCATTCACCTCCTTTTGTACCTCCTTTTTCAACTGCTGAAAACTTTTCAGCTTTAGTAGAGCAGCTGTTGGTGGCTGGTGGGCCTGTAGCCACTCTCTGACAGCCTGTGTTGCTTTGGTGCTAAATGGACGGAGTGCCACGCTGCCCAGTTTGTCTCTCCTGGTTTTCTTACGGCCGCCAGAAAGGAACTTGAAATATATATAGACTCTTCTGTTTCCTTATGAGAAGTTCTGTATTGTGAAACCCTTTGTTGATATTTTTTGGATACCTGATTCTTAGCAAAAGGCTTCAAATGTTCTCATTTAAAAGTACGTAGTTTTTATGAATGTGTTTGAAATAAATGCAGCAACATATTTTGGAACTCTTACATTTTTTAAGATTCTTATGCTCAAGGCAATGAAACTTTAGGATGTGAATTTTATTATTCTCAGAGGAATTTTGTGGCTTATTCCCACCTTTTCTCCAAACATTCTGTTTTCTTCTCCAGAAATCTCTTAATATAAATGCATTAAGTTTAATTCTTTGTAAGCTAGGGAAAAACTTAAATAGTCTTTCTTTTTCATGGGTTCCCTGAGATATAACCAAATTTAGAAATTGTCCTGTGTAACTTCCCTGACAGGACCTCATCCAGCTTTGTCAAACACTTCTAGGGTCAGGGGATCACACTTCAGAAATTGGTTCTTGTACTGATCACTTCTAATTTTTTTTTCTCTTTATATGGAGTCAGATCAATCTCCCTGTAACTTATTCTCTCTCTCAAAGACTGATCCTTATATTACACCTTATATTACACAGCTCTCAGATATTTGGGAGGAACTAATCTTCTAAATCTTCCCCTAAATCTTCCCCTAAATCATTCTCTAAAACTTCTCATCTGGCTTAAATATCCATTTTTTTTTTCAAACTGTTCCTCATATCACATGTTCTTCAGATCCTTCTATAACTTCCAACTTTCTCATTTCATGTTCTTTTTTAAAAGATTTTATTTTTAGAGAGAGGGGAAAGGAGGGAGAAAGAGGGAGAGCGAAACATTAATGTTTGGTTGCCTCTAGTGCACCCCCTACTGGGGACATGGCCTGCCACCCAGGCATGTGCCCTGACTGGGAATCAAACCCTTGATGCTTTGATTTGCAGGCCTGCGCTCAGTCCCCTGAGCCACTCCAGCCAGGGCCTTCATATTTAGTTTTAATCTTTCTTACAAGAAGTGATGCTCAGAACTGCTCACGGTTTGTCAGATGTGGTCTGATCAGTACAAAGCACAGGTGAGACTATCAGTGTCAAAGAATGTTAACTCTGAAAAAGACCTTAGATCTCATCTAGTCCAACAACTGCTTTCTGCCTCCATGAATTAATAGTGAGGTTAAGTGACATCCCCAAGGACTCAGAACTAATTGATAGTAAAGATGGGTCTGGATCTCAGGTCTGCAGATTGCTAGTCCAGTTTCATTTTGTTTTACCATAAGACCGTTCTCTTCCTTGAGTTCAATAAGCCATTGACACAACTTAAAATATTTTGGAGGATGGAATGAGATAGGCATGGGGAATATAGGTCTGTGGCCGTGTCATACTAGTGACTCACTTTATAATCCACTTTGAAATTATTAGTTGCTATTAGTTCAGGTCTCCTCCAGCTCATATTCAGTTAACTTTTGGATGCCAAATATAGAATTTTACATGTATCTTTTTTATAGAATGGTTTATGCTTTCCATGTTTTCTCAGTCCCCTATGTACATGATTATTATCTAATGAACAAGTGTCTTTATTTTTGGTGTTCCCTCTGACTGCAGCTCCCCTTGTCCACATAACTGACTCCTGCTCATTCTTTAAGAGTCACCCAAGTTTCATATCCCCCCTCAATCTTCTCCACCAGTCTTGCATAGATGCCCTTTGCGTGTGCCCTTGTAGTGGCTATTGCATACCTCTGTCATGGAACATTTTTGCTGGTGTTATTGTTTATGTGGTTCCTTCCCCTTCTAGAACAGATTTGGTGTCTTGGTCTTTATTTCAGATCTCCAGTTTATAAACCAGTTCAAATTGTGGGGTGTCATTTTAGAATACATAGATTATGGCAGTCACCTATTGCCACATACATATTGTAGTAGTCACCTATTGTTACAAAAATGCTTTATAACAAACTACACCCCAAATCAGTGGCTTACAACAAAAGCATCTGTTCTCATACTCGTGGGTCTGTAGATCACCTGCAGTTGTCAGGTGTATTTTAGGCTCATCTGGGATGGACTTAGCTCGAGCTTGCAGGTTGTTTGCAGATCTGCTTCCCCTGGGTTTATTCTTGGGCCCAGGCCAAAGGAGAAGCACCTGCCTGAAGCATACTCCTGCCTGGCGGATACTTCCTAGCTTCTAGAAAATATTAGGACTATTTAAAGTTTCTCCATAGTAAAACTTTATATGTCTTATACATGTTCTCTAAATAGAACATTTTCCCTCCATTTATCATGCATCCTCTAAATATCAGTACAGGTTTTCTGGATGAAATAAACACAGGACACATCTCTTTTCTTTCTTTTTTATGACTGTTGTTAATGGTGTTAAAATACTCTTTGGGACTTTGTTTCCAGGCAGCTGTTGTGCTGTGTATGGATGTGGGCCTTACCATGAGTAACTCCTTTCCTGGGGAAGAATCCCCATTTGAACAAGCAAAGAAGGTGATGACCATGTTTGTGCAGCGACAGGTAAGTGTCAGGTTGGCCTTGAGCTTGAAACTCATGTTCTAACTGCTTGTAATGCAGGATGTCCAGCCTCAGTGTTTGGGAATCTGAGGAGTTTTCTTTCACATGCTCCTATGCAAGTCCAGCTCTCATTAGGGAGCTGCATTTTGCTTCTCTTGTTTTTGGCCCGCCCACTGGATATTACAGTTTTTACCAGAAACAAGAGGCAGTGTCAAGTCGTGTTTGAAAGTACAGTCCCCAGAGCCAGGTGGCCTGCGTTTGGACCCTTGCTCTGCCATGTCATTTACTGAGCTCATGCTCTTGAACAAGTCCTTCAGCTACTTTGTGCCTATCCTAGTTACCGCTTCCGGGTAACGTACTGCCCCAAAAGTTCCTATCTTAAAGGACATCTTTTTAAAAAACATCTCTCAAGGTTCTGTGAGATGACTGGGTGGCTCAGTTGGGTGATTCTCTCTTCAGGCCTTTTGGACAGGCACACTTGGGTGGTCACTGGGTCTGAGTCATCTGAAAGCTCACCTGAGCCAGACATTCAAGGTGGCTCAGTCCCACAGCTGGTAATTATGCCTTCCGGTGGCCGTGAACTCATCTGGGGCTGTCCATCAGAACCCCTACATGTGGTCGCTCCATGTAGCTTGGGAGTCTCACAGTGTGCCTCCTGGTTCTAAAAAGCAATATTCCCAAGAGTTCGTATTCTAGAGACCTGCCTATGTGGCTTTTTATGGCCCAGCTTTAGAAATGTCAGAAAGTCATGTCTACTGCTCTCTGTTAGTCAGGCCAGTCACTAAAGCCAGCTCACATTCAAAGTGGGGAGGGGGTGAACTACACTCTTCCCTTGATTTCTGCTCTTTCTGGTACAACCTCTAAGTCCATGAAGTTCTGCTGCATTTCCTGGGCACTGCTGCTCCTTCTGGACACCTCTGCTGTTTCTTGTGGGTACTGCTCTTTCCACTGGGAACTACGACCTCCCACCTGCCATCCTAGATTTTAACAAGTTCTAATCACCTGGAGTCCCCACTGGGTCAAAGATTAGAATGCCTCTAATCCCATTATTGGTTATAGTATTTGTGCTGCTGTGCCCCAGGGTAGTATAGATTTTTTTAAAAAGAGAAACAGTGCATTTAGGCTCTGTTTCTTTTTTGGCTCTGCCCCTTCCATGGAGTCTGAGCGAATCAGAAGGCTGGGAGGCGAAACCTGGTGCTAGTCTCTCACTGTAGTCGGAGTTTCCTTCCCTCTCCTGAGGGTTTGTTTCTGAGCAAGATTACCCCGCCTGGAGATCCATTCTTGTCCAGGAGGCAGAGAGAATTCCGGCTGGCTTGTCCCACTGGTGTACTGGCATGTTTGAACCCCAGCCCCTGGGCAGTTTCTCCATATACAACTAGGGACTAGAACTGGAGTTGGTAAGGACGGGGAGTTTCACAGGCCAAATAAAAATAGAGAATGACAGAATCTCATCCTTTCCCCATGTAGCGTTCTCCCCATTAATGCAAAAGGCTTACGTAGTAGGTGGGAACCGGACTGCCTGTTGTGTCAGATACTGTTTTTGTTTGGTTATGAAATCGTTTGTAAAAGAGGCATATGCAGAGTGTAATATAATGAAAATCTATTTTCCCATTGTTTAGCAATATATAATTCTAAAGCTTTTCTGTATTTGTTTAATTTCTTTTTCTTTTTTCTTAAAAAATAAGATATTACAGATAAATGGGGAGCCCCTTGTGTATCTCTTTTCCTCAGAATTTGCATAGTTATCACTATGCATATTTCATACTTTTGGTTATAAGTATATTCATAAATAATATTTAATATGGTATGAGTCTCTCAAAAGTGTATGTGATGGTGTTACATGGTACATGTAATTTTGCATCTTATTTTTTCCTCAACCTTATGTCTTTGAGTTTTATTCCTGTTGATAAACATTGCACAAATTTAGTTATTTTTTTACTGGGCTAATAATCCATTTTATAAGTATTCTCCAATGTGTTTTTGCATTCTGCTGTTGACGGGTAGTTTGTTTGCCTCCAGTTTTGCCCCGTTTGTCACAAACAGTGCCAAAGTGAACTTTCCGGCTCGTCGTGTGCTCATGTGCACATGTAAGAATTTCTCTACGCTGTGTGTGCCTGTAAGTGCAATTCCTGGGCTATAGGATATGAACCAGCAAAAAACTTTCTAATCTCTGGAAAATCTAAACCTTGCATAGTCGTTCCAGAAAGACAGACTAAAATCTTTCAAATAATCAGTAGTTTTTTTATTGAGAATTAGAGTCTGATTTTGCTAGAATTGTTCAAGAGCAGTTACCACCCTACTATTCTCCCACCCTAAACTGTGCTGAAATGAAGGGTGAGACCTATAGTCCATAAAATAGTCTGCTAGAACCTAGGGGTTGTCGTTGTCCCATGGGCCCTGCAGCCCAATATTCTATCATTGACAGTTGCACCAGGAACCTGCTATAGGGAGCTATGGTTTTCTCAGTCCCTGAGGGATAGTATCTAACGGCTTCCACATGGTACTATGTGGTTTTCAGCCTTCTAACCTTCTTCCAGGTGTTTGCTGAGAGCAAGGATGAAATTGCATTAGTCCTTTTTGGTACAGATGGCACCGAGAATGCCCTTGCTTGTGAGGATCAGTACCGGAACATCACAGTGCACAGACACCTGATGCTACCAGATTTCAACTTGCTGGAGGACATCAACAGCAAAATCCAGCCAGGTTCTCAGCAAGCAGACTGTATCCTTTTCCAGCCAAAGAAGACTCTTAAGAAATTTTCTCTAATCTGAGGAATGATGATCTAGTTTGGTGAGGTTCTCTTAAGAATCTCAGCTCTGACTGTGGACATTTTTGGCTCTGAGGACATGGAGATGATGTGTGTTAGGATTTAACGGGAAATTAACCAGGTTGGGCTGGGTGCCCGGATTCCAGGTCCTGCAGGGCAGAATCTTGCCCCTCCTTTGCACTAGTGATACTGAGAGGATGGGAGGCCTAGAAAGGGGAAGATACCAGGGGGTACACATCATATGTATTGACGATGTGTAAAGCGTTTGGTGGTGGTGATGGTCAGAAGTGTTTGGACAGAGAGCAGATACTTCTAGAAGAGGATAGCATTAGCATTCTCCACGCTTTCCTAGTTGGAGGATATTTTTGTGCCGAATCAGACTGATGGCCAACCTGTGAGAGTTCCAGTTTCTTCCACAGGTGCCCTGATTTAAAGGGGCTACTCTTATTTTTCTAAACAGTAGTGCCATCTCTGATCACTAGGAGGTTCTGCTGTGCTGGGAGCAGCTTGTAAATGCTGCATAATGGATCACGTCATATTTAAGAATGAACTGTTAATCACAGAAAAATGGCTTCTAGTCATTGTAAAATGGCATCATAATTCTTGGTTAAGTGAATGAAATTCGTTAGATTACCTTTTGGTTTATTTTACTTTTCCTGGTTATTATATGTTTCAGCGTATATACTTTGATATATAGCATATATGAATATATGTTAGTGAAATTAACTTTGGAAGATGGGCCATTGGACAAGTACTTTTAAATCACCACATAGTCAGCCCAGTGTCCACAGTTTCCGACACTGTGGACTTTCCTGGAAGAAAGCCTCATGTTCTTGGGATGAAGGGGCTGTTTGCTGGTATCTTGCCCTTAACTAGCTGAGTCCTGGATGCACTCATTGTGTGCATGGATGTGATTCAGAAAGAAACTGTGTAAGTGTCTTGACTACAGGGAGTTGGAAATGAGCCTTTCTGCAAAAATTGTATGGGTTGATACTCAGTGCACCTTGTGATTCATTGTTAAGTGTGGCTAAAGAAACATTTGATAGAATTCAGTGGTTTAGTTCAATCTCTCTTTCATAAAAGTTTTTAAAAAGGAAGGGATGTACTGAGTGGGAATTTCTCTGGGAGGAATAAATGTTTAGCTTTCAGATTCCTTCCTATTTGACTTAAGCTAATTATGAGGAGTTTTTAAAAGGAATTTTAAAAACTACTAAGTTGTACTATCCATATGGTATTGAAATTAGATGATTAGTAACTCTGGCCAGCTTCCTAATCCATTATTTATTAATTACTGCGCCTTTAAAATATGTCTTTGAATATACATGCAAACACATCCCTTGACTGTTAGGAAAAAAGATTTGCACAAAAATCTCAGACCTAAATTTGTATTATAATTTTTCAATGTCTTTATGTTCTTTGCAAAGTTCTGCCACCAGCCCTGGGAGAGGGGTCAGACCAGGGTGATAGGCAGGTGAACCCTTGCAAAGCTGAAGTCATACCCTGAGGGAGTTGCTTGTTCACTTTCCACCTGTGTGGAGGCAGGAAAGGAATCCTTTTTAATCATAATGACCACATCTTTAACTGAAGTTAGAATTAGGAAGTCAGGGACATAATATTTCCATAATGCACAGAAATTTTTGTAAGACATTAAAAGTATGAATAATGCCCTGGCTGGTGTGGTTCAGTGGATTGAGTGCCGGCCTGCGAATCAAAGGGTCGCCGGTTCGATTCCCAGTCAGGGCACATGCCTGGGTTGTGGGCCAGGTCCCCAGTGGGGGGGCACATAAGAGGCAACCACACACTGATGTTTCTCTCCCTTTCTCCCTCCCTTCCCCTCGCTCTAGAAATAAATAAATAAAATCTTTTAAAAAAAAGTATGAACTATAACCAGATGATTATGTGTTTGGGAGAAACTTAACTGAGTATCAACAATACGTAGGTTTTACATTGTAAATCACATTTGTTAACTGTATCTAGATTCATTCCTTAGCTTCTTTCTGCTTAGTAAACAAGTGCATGTGAATCTATAGGAATTAATTCAGGAGAATGATTTCCTAATGTGATAACTCTCTCTTTTAGGGGAAAGAAGTTTGAGAAGAGGCATATTGAAGTGTTCACTGACCTCAGCAGCCCATTCAGCAAAGACCAGCTGGATATTATAATTCATAACTTGAGGAAATCCAACATCTCCCTGCAGTTCTTGTAAGGCCATAAGAATAATGTTTGTAGACAAACCCTGTGCTCTCACAACGTAGTGAGTGGCCCCTTTAGAGAGTGCTTGCTCCCATGAGTCTTTGCTCTGAGTCGCAATGTGTTAGATGACTGACCTCAACAAATGTTCACTGACCACTCTCTGTGTTCCAGGAACTCTTCTGAGTTTGGTGACAAAGGGATGAAAATCACATTGAAACACAGGAATTTAGCTCTTAAACAGCTCTGGACAACTGTATCTTACAGTAGATAACTTTAGGGTAGAGAGGAATGTCAACTTGGGAATCATTTTAAACACATGTAATGTCTTTTGTTAACTTTCAGATCTAAAGGAGACACATATAAAATGTAATTTGCTTATGTGTGTTTAGAGATGGGAATATATTTTATAGTTTGTTGGGGAGAGAGCCCTCCCCAATAACTTGAATTTCCCCTTCAGGCATTTCCTTTCTTTATCTTCTGTGAGTTCTTTTCACTGTTCTAATCCTTTCTGCTGTGTCTGAAACCTGTTTTTTTCCTTGTCCTATTTTTGGTGAGAGCAGAGTGGTAGTATTATAGCACAGCGATTTTCATCTGGTGTACGACAACACATGCATGTCTTAGAAATTATCGTGGTACAGCAGTTGAAAATTGCTGGTATGGGATGTCGAATCATTAGGCTTCTGGGGACACTCATTTTTCAGACTAAGAGCTGTACTAAGAAGCCTCCAGCTCAGAGCCATAAGCCTTTGGCTTCGAAATGCCTGCCGCGGGAAATTAAGCTCCTCTCTTGCATGTGTGTACCTCTTAGAACTGCTGAGGGGCATCGCCTTTCTGTAGAAAAATAGTTCAGAATAACTCATCCTACTGATACTTGTTAAAATGGTACTTCACAAGAATTAAGTGCTTTAGAAGTGACACTTCTCTTGTTGAGTTAAGGTTTTCTCCGAACTTCAAAAGCCCAGCTCGGCTCCTGTTCCCTGTTCATAATCTCAGGGTGCCTTTATATGCCTAAAGCATACGGCACTTCTGTCAGTGTCATCGGAAAGGGCTACTTTATTTTGTGTGAGCAATACTGTGAAGCATGCTGAAGAGGGAAACAAACAGCCTTTTCTGCTACTTGCTCGTTATTTGACCAGGTGTGTTTTTTGAAAGGGAGGATGGGAAGTAATATGCTCTCTTCTGGTGCTACAAACCTCCAGCATGCAAAGTAGAGTTTTGGCTTTATTGTTTGGTGCCTGCTGTGTGCGTTTGGTTTTTCTAGGTGGACTGAAAAAATAACAGTAGGTCAAAGAAGCAGTGAGTTCTGAGCAGGACTATTCCTCGGACCTAATTTTTAGGTTCTTCTACTGACTACCCAGAAACTTTATTTCTGGTTTAATGCAGTATGGAAAAACTGTTACTGTAACTTCTTTTTCCTGGCTAACTTCCTGACTTCATTTTCACATCACTCTCCCCTTTTTCCTGGTTCATGTTATGGAAACAGCGATAGCCTGATGCAAACTCTGTGTTCCACACCCTGTTTCCTGGAAGCTGTTTATCTGATAGGTAATATAGGACATGCAAATATGTCATGCTAGTTATACATAAAAAATGAAACCACGAAGCCCTCTTTTAATTATAGTAAATAAAATGGTAGAGAAATCATCTTTAAAACCATACACGAAGGATGGCCAGCATGTTGAGTGAACGGATAAGATTGCTGAATTCAGTTGTTTAGGGTTTCCAGGGGCAAAGTGAGGGGATGCGCTACGCAGAGAGGACGTTGCCCTTTTGATCAGATGACTGAGTCTTTGCTCCTTCACCTACTAGCTGCGTGGCTTAGGCCGAATTACTTCATCTTTGTAGCTTTAGTTTCTTTATGGAAAGTAAGAGGCAGAAATCTCTATTCACTTAATATAAGGATTAAATTAGGTCGTTTACATGAAAGCATTTGTAAAGTGCCATGTAGAGTATTATCCTGAAATGTGTTCGGTTGGCTTGTTTTTCAATTTGTGTATTGATTATTGAAGCCCAGCCTAGTTTTTGTCTCATTTCAGTCAAACAGCTGGAGTGAAACACCAGAACAAATTGGTTTTACACATTTCTAGCAATCATCTGATGTCTGTATAGGAATTCTCGATCTATAATATAATAATAATGATAACATTATTTGAGTTTTAAGTATTTTATACACATTCTCTAATCTTTATAATAACCTCAAGGGATCATTAATGAATAGGCAATTATTTATTTATTTTTGGCTGCCTAGAATATCACCCAGCCTTTTTCTAGAAAGCATGTCTTCCTGAACTTTAACCTAATGGCTTGAATGGAGGCTGACATTTTCTAGATCTGGCCCCCAGGTTATCAGTGATTCCGTTTTTATTTTTTTTTAAATGTGAGAGTAGAGGGTTAAGCACTCAGTTGCTTTTGGGTAGTGGAGTTGGGTCGTGTGAGCTTGGCTGTGTTCAGGGGCAACATGGAGGAAGCCAGTCAGAGAGCGAAGCCAGTGTCAGAGCAAAGGAGACTAAATATGGGCATAGAGGGTGACAGGGTCAGGCGATCTTGTGGTTGAGACTAGTCATCCCAAGGTCATGCGCAATTCTGCCTTTTCAGTTACTTGGTTAGATAAGCCAAAATTTCCCATTTTTACCAAATCAAAGAAGCTTTGGCTACTTGAAACTTTGTCAATAAAGTAGATTGGTGCCATTTGACAGATGAGAAATTTAAAGCTCAGGAAGGTTGACGGACATGCCCACTTTCTCATTGCTAATGAGTGACAGGCACAGGATTAGAACCCAGTTTATTACCTGGCTTCAGAGCTTGTCTTCTTAACCCCTGCTGATCTTTTCCTGGTAGTCTGCCTTTCCCAGTCAGCAAGGAGGATGGAACTGGGGATAGAGGAGACGGCAACTTGCACTCGGACCACCACAGACCCTCCTTTCCGTTAAAAGGAATTACTGAGCAACAAGAAGAAGGTATTCAGATGGTGAAAAGGATGATGATGTCTTTGGAAGGTGAAGATGGGCTGGATGAAATTTATTCTTTCAGGTGAGGGGAAAATCTTGATTATAATTTTCAATTGTACCTTTATAAATTTCTCTTCTGATCAGAGGGCTTCCTAATGTTTTCTCTTTCTGGGTTACTCTTGAATTAGTTATTCTTTAAAAAAATATTTATTCATTTTTAGAGAGAGAGGAAGGGAGGGAGAAAGAGAAGGAGAGAAACACTGATATGTGAGAGGAACATTCATGGGTCGCTGCTAGCACCACCCCCCAACAGGGGACCTGGTCTGCAACCCAGGCCTGTGCCCTGCCCGGGAATCGAACCAGCGACTTTTTGGCTTGCAGGACGATGCCCGTTCCCCTGAGCCACACCAGTCAGGGCAGTAGTTATTCTTTAATAACTTTTCTGATTTTCACTGAAGAAATGGTATACCAGTCTCTAATCTTTTTTTTTTAGGTTTGTGTGGTTGGCACAAGATTTCTTGTTTATTTCCAGGACTTTGTCAATGAAGTTTGGAAATACATAGATAACACAAAATATTTTACAAGTCAAAATGTAAAAGGTGAGGTAGAGTATCTCTTCATACCCAGCTCGGGGCACGTTTCTTAGATCCTTTCATATTACCTACCCAACACATCCTTAATTATGACAAGTGGTGGCAGATCTAGATATTCAGTACCCTCTTTACCTCTGGTTTAGGGTGTAGGAGGCGAGATCCTATTATGTAGTGACTTTTCAAAAACCTTTTGGTCACAGAATGGTTTGGTCAGGCAAAACAAAACAGAAACCATCCCCCCTTCCCCATTGTAAAGAAATTATGACCTGCTTATTTCATGTGGATGTTGTAAAGACAGAATGATTTAAGACATATGAAATCTTTGAAGTACTATAACAATAAAGCAAACTACTTCTTTCAAGCATCCAGTGAAAGACTACAGGAGACACTCTCTCCTGATTCTTACTGTTCCTGGTTGGAACCGGACACACTTACATAGATCGGAGGGCCTGAGAGGGGTCCGTAGCACCCAGAGCAGTATGTGTGTGTGTGAGGGCCTGGCTGGGCGAGGGTGGAAACAGCGCTTCCCCATGCAGTATGGCTTGTGTAGTTTCACCACTCAGGGATCAGGCCACTTGATGTTTGCAAACTAGTTCCAGTTCATCAATAAATACATAAAATACAGGCATTTTAAGCAAAGTTCTTCATTGAAGTAAAGCTTCAACAATTAGGGTTTTTTGAGTAGCTGTAGTGTATATCTGCTCTAATTTCTTTTCTCAACCACAATGTTTAAATATTTCTGGTGAGCTATAATCGACAAGCAATGCATCTCGATTTTCTAAATGTAGACACCCTTGAAAAATTATAGTAAATGGGAATTTTGGAAATTGAGTTATAATTTCACAAGGGGTTGGCAAAGGAATCAGTGAAGAATCCTGTAAAGTGATGGTTTTTTGTCATAATGTGTTCCTAAGTTATTTTTCTTTCAAATTTGGACACAGCTTGCTCTAATGTGGGAATACATCTCTTAAGCTAAGATATTCACCATATTAGAAAGAAAATTATAGGCTAATACAAATTACTGTTTAAAAAGTTTGTTTTCCTATAACATAGCAAGGAGGGAAATTACTATGTTTTGTCCCAGCAATTTGAACTATGATTTTATGTCTGTCATGAAGTTGTGAACCAGACCTTTGCCAATTAAAAGAGTACCCATTATCCACATATGACTATTTAAAGTTAAATTCATTAAATTAAGTAAAATGAAAGATTTAGCCCCTCACTCACACTATTTCAAGTGCTCAAGCCTTTTGAATAGGCACAGTTAGAACATGTCCACGTCCACAGAAAGTTGCAAGGACAGCACTGGACTAGACATGCGTCTAGGAGATGGTAGGAAGTTGACTTGACTTCTACTCTGGGAGGTTCAGATTGACTTCAAAGCAGATCCAGTTCCCAGTTGTTATGTATGAGATGTTGGTCTTTAGCACTTCATCTGGAACAGGGTCCAAACCCCACGACGGTTTTAGATGTGACTCACACTTGGACTAGCAATGTCCTATGAGACAGATTGCACCTGGTTCCCCCTGTCCATTCCTCAACAGAGCCAAAGGCAAGGTGTACCATATGCTTCGGGAGTAGGTTGTCCGGTAGATCATCTGCTACTCACTGAAGATTCCATAACTCTGGATAATGTCACATAATTATCTTTTTCTAGATATATTTTTCATCTGTACCAGGTGGCTCAATCATAGTGTAGACCGTATGCTTTGAACGTGTTTGGTCATTAATTACTTTGTTCTTTGTTTTAGTGACTACCACAAATTCCAAATATTGCCCATCATCTTCTGTGTTGTGTTTGATTGGGGGCCAGGCAAAAATAGAATTGATCTGGACTTATGTTCAAATGGAGTAACACTTTACAATGTGTTTGCTACCCCTCCCCAGTAAGACACCTAGAGTTTTCTATATGCTTTACCTTAAGACTGAAATACAGACTGGTAAATAAACTCATTTACCCCCTGGAGAGTCTTTATTTAACTCTCTCCATTATACATTATGTGCATGCAAATACACATGTCCTTTATTGAAGAGAATTGGAATTAATAAGAACTGTAGGGTTGTGGGCAGTGATGTTGTAGGACGGTACGCGCCCAGTGGTGTCCTAGATAGAGGTTCTTATCCTCAGGTCTGTGGCTTTCAGGAGTTGGGTGAACCCTTATATTGCATGCAGCCTCATTTGTGAATGTGCTTTTATCATATCCTGAGAATGTCCTTGGTCCTGAAAAAAAAAATGTTACGAACAACTGGTTGAGTTGAAAGAAAAGATTGAATAGGGGAAGATAGAGATGATCATTTTCATCTGTCAGTGAAGTAGTTCAGCTGCTTCCTCCTGAGCCAACTCCATTGGACCCTGGCCCTCTCCCAACTCGGGATCGCCACATCCCTGCCATCCCCTGCCACTCTCCTCTCTGATCAGCTGCAGTTCACTCCTCATCCTACAGAACTAGCGCACCGTTTCAGTACTATTAGCAGTTTAAAATTGTTGCTTTCATTGTGTGTTTTTCTTTACTTAAGTGAGAGTCTGAGACAGCTGTGCGTCTTTAAGAAAATTGAGAGGTCTTCCATTCCTTGGCGCTGTCAGCTGACCATTGGCTCCAATTTGTCGATAGAGATTTTGGCTTATAAATCGGTAAGTGGTTGGTACACAATTTTTAAAAACAAATGTTACCTGCAGGTAAATATGCTTACATAAGGATCTGACAGTCCGTGTGTGGGTTATTCAGTACCATAATGACTGCTTCCGTGGCTGCTCTCCCTGTTTGTATCAGTTCTGTCTCTCTCTCAGGAAAAGACATGCAAGGAGGGTGTTTTATGAATTGTTTCTGATGGAGACTGGTCCCCTCCTCTTTCTGTCCATTGATAGTTGTTAGTCATGAGTTCCAGGCCTTTCTCTCTTCCTCCCTCTCATTTTTTTAAAGAAAGAAAATGAAATGCGTTAAGTTCTGCCATTATAGTATCACAGCAGAAATATAGGATATACACCAGAGTTACATCTGATGTATAAATCTCAGTTACATCTGATTCCATTATTAATGATCTGGTAGTAACAGTGTCTATGAAGTATCAAAAAATGTTCACTTGTTACTGTGAAATTACCTTTTTTAATACACGTATGTATTAAAAAGTTTGTACATACCTTCAAAAATGAGTTACTTTAGCTGATTATTTGTTAAATTCTAATTTGAGTATGTGTCTCTGATCTGTGTCTTCACATGACCCTTTTTGCCTTTTTTGATTTAAATGTGCAAAGTAAATATATAAAAGCAGTTAAATACACAAAATGCACAAAAACATGTGTTTATATAAATTTATATATTATAGTGTTTTTTAACATATTCAGGAACTTAATTCCAAAACACACTACAAACCCATGAAATCTTTGCAGGTTCTTTTTCTTTTCCTTCTTTTTATTATGTATTGGTTTCAGGGGTACAGCTTAGTGGTTGGACGATCATGTACTTTACAAAGCGCCCCCTTGATATTTCCAGTACCCTAACTGGCACTGTACGTAGGTATCGCAATATTATTGACTATATTCCCTGTGCTTTACTTTCCCATGACTATTTAGAAACTACCAATTTGTGCTTCTCAGCCCTTTACCTCTTTCACCCTGTGCCCCAGTGCCCCCTCCCCGTGGCAATCACCAGTTCTCTGTATCTGTGAGTCTGTTCTTGTTTTGTTTGTTTATTTTGTTCTTTAGATTCCATACATAAGTGAGATCATATGGTATTTGTCTTTCTCTACTGATTTATTTCAGTCAGCATAATACCCTTTAGGTCCATCCATGCTATTGCAAATGGTAAGATTTCATTCTTTTTTATGGCTGAATAATACTCCATTGTGTAAATGTACCACTGCTTTTTTATCCACTCATCTGTTGATGGGCACTTGGGTTGCTTTCATAGCTTGGCTATTGTAAATAATGCCACAGTGAACATAGGGGTGCATATATTCTTTCAAATTAGTGTTTTGGGTTTTTTTGGATAAATCCCTACAAGTGGAACCACTCAGTCATAAGGCAGGCCCATTTTTAATCTTTTGAGGAAACTCCATACCGTTTTCCACAGTGGCTGCACCAGTCTGCATTCCCACCAACAGTGTGCAAGGGTTCTCTACATCCTCCCCAACACTTGTCATTTGTGGATTTATTGGTAATAGCCATTATGACAGGTATGAGGTGTTATCTCACTGTAGTTTTAATTTGCATCTTTCTGATGATTAGTGATGTTGAGCATCTTTTCATATGTCTGTTAGTCTTCTGTATGTCCTCTTTGGAGAAGTATCTATTCAGATCCTCTGCCCATTTTTAATTGGATTGCTTGTTTTTTTTTAATGTTAAGTAGTATGAGTTCTTTATAAATTTTGGATATTAAGCACTTTTGGGATATATCATTGGCAGATATGTTTTCCCATTAAATAGGTTTTCTCTTCATTTTTTAAAATTATATTTTATTGATCATATTATTACAGTTATCCCAATTTTTCCCACTTTTCCCCCACTCCCTCAGGCAATCCCCATACCTTTGTTTGTGTCCATGGGTCATGGATATAAGTTCTTTGGCTTCTCCATTCTCTATACTGTACTTTACATCCCCATGACTACTCTGGAACTACCAATTTGTGCTTCTTAATCCCATCACCTTTTCACCTGTTCCCCCAAACATTCATCCCATCTGGCTGACATCAAATCGTTCTTGGGATCTATGATTCTGTTTTTGTTCTGCTTTTTGCCTCATTTGTTTTTTAGCTTCAATTGTGATAGCTATGTATTTGTTGCCATTTTACTGTTCATAATCTTGATCACCTTGCTTTTCCTAAATAAGTCCCTTTAACATTTCATATAATAATGGTTTGGTGATGATGAACTTCTTTAGCTTTTTCTTGTCTGGGAAGCTCTTTATCTACCCTTTGATGTTGAATGATAGCTTTGCTGGATAGAGTAATCTTGGTTGTAGGTTTTTATGTTTCATCACTTTGGATATTCCTTTCTAATCCCTTCTAGCTTGCATTCTTTTCAGGAATCAGCTGGAAGTCTTATGGGAGCTTCCTTGTAGGTAACTCCTGCTTTTCTTTTGCTACTTTTAAGATTCTCTCTCTATCTTCAACCATTGGCATTTGATAACGATGTGTCTTGGTGTGGGTCTGTTTGTGTCCATATTGTTTGGGACTCTCTGTGCTTCTTGGACATGCATGTCTATTTCCTTCACCAAATTAGAGAATTTTTCTTTCATTATTTTTTCAAATAGATTTACAATTTCTTGCTCCTTCTGACACCCTTATGATATGAATGTTGGATTGCTTGAAGTTGTCCCAGAGACTCCTTATCCTATCCTCATTTTTTTTAAATTCTTTTTTCTCCTTGCTGTTTTGGTTGGTTGTTTTCTTCCTTATGTTCCAAATCATTGATATGATTCTCAGCTTCATCCACTATACTGTTGATTCCGTGTAAATCAGGGGTATCAAACTCATTTTCACTGGGGGCCACATCAGCCTCACAGTTACCATCAAAGAGCCAAATGTCATTTCAACTCCTTAACTGTTAAGGAGTAGTTACATTTATACAGTCCTAAAATTATTTTGGCCCTTTGAAGGCAACCGCAAAGCTGATGTGGCCCCTGGTGAAAATGAATTTGACATCCTTGCTATAAATTGTTCTTTATTTCCGTTAGTGTATCCATTGGATCTGACTGGATCTTTTTTATGCTGTTGAGGTTCTTACTAAGTTCCCTGAGCATCCTTATAACAATATTTTAAACTCTGCATCTGAAAGATTTCTTATCTCCATTTTGTTTAGTTCTTTTTCTGGAGTTTTGTTCTGTTCTCTCATTTGGGCCATGTTTCTTTGTCTCCTTGTTTTGGCAGCCTCCCTGTGTTTGTTTCTATGTGTTAGGTAGAGCTGCTTTGACTCTGTATCTTGGTAGTGTGGCCTAATTTAGTTGGTGTCCTGTAGGGTCCAGTAGCATAGCTTCTTCTATATTCCAAGCTAAGCACTTGAGGTGTGCCCTTTATGTGGGCTGAGTACACCCTCCTCTTGTAGTTGAGCCTTGGTTGCTGTTGGCAGGTCAGTGGGAGGGATCTACCCAGGCCAGTCAGCTGCAAGGACTGGCTGTGACCACTGACTACCAACCTCTGCCCCCTGTGGAGGATCAGATGTGCACAGGTCCACTCCATAGAACAGGGCTTACTTCAGCAGGGCTCTGGTGCCCTCTTGTGTTCTGTCTGGGGCCACTTGGCATAAAATAAAGCAATCTACAGCTGGCTGCTTCTTGTGCTGGGCTTGCAGGTGCCCTAGTGAGGCCAGGCTGTGAACCAAGGCTGGCTGCAGCTAGTGCCAGGCCTGAGGCCACTTAGCAAGGTATAGGGGTGTGCTGAGGCCAGCTTGCTTGTTTGAGAGGATATGGAAAGATTAGAAGCATATGCCAAAACAAGTCGTTCATATGGTAAAGCCACTGTAACTGCTCTGGGTGGGGCCATAGTTGGGTGGGGCAGAGTCTCATGGAATCAGCAGGGTAGGGCAAACAGTGTTAAGTGGAATCTCTAATGTGGTGCCTACTGTGCTCTATGGGGCCAAGGCTCAGGAGAGGAGCAGTGACCTCTGCCAGCAGTTTTGTCTTGAAGAAAGCTGTCCCTGAACTCTTGCCCTGAAGCCAGACACATCAGTTCCTCCCCATATGCCACTGGTGCCTTTCAAGCTACTGCCCTGGCGCCAGAGCCTGGAAGGAGTCAGTCTGAGTAAATCCATGTGTAGGCCTTTTAAAATGAACTGCCTGGGAATCCAACAGTTTCTTTCGCCTACTCAGTCTACACTGGTTTTTACAGCCAGAAGCCACGGAGACTATCATCCTGGCCCTGGAATCCTGGGCTGGCAACCCTCGCTCCCAAGCTATCCCTCCCATTTTTTATCCATAACGCGTGGATGTAAGACCAGCTTGTTTCACATCTCCGTATCTCCTCTCCTCCCACAAGTCTGGATGGATGTGGTTTCCTTTTTAATTCTGTGGTTGCAGGACCTTGATTTCTGCTAGTCTGAGTGATGGTTGTTCTACAGTTTAGCTGTAATTTTGATGTGCTTGTGTGAGGAGGCAAGCTGTGTTTACCAAGGCTGCCATCTTAGAGATCTTTCTCTCCATTTTTTTGATGGTTTCCTTTGCTGTGAAAAATTTTCTAGTTTGATATAATCCCATTTCTTATTCTTTTTGTTTCCCTTGCCCAAGGAGATACTTCAAAAAAAATATTGCTAAGAAAAATAACAGAAATTTTACTGCCTATGTTTTCTTCCAGGGTTTTTATGGTTTTGAGTCTTACATTTAAGTCTTTTACCCATATCAAGTTTATTCTTGTACAAGGTGTTAGAAGGTGGTTTACCTTCATCTTTTGCATCTATCTGTCCAATTTTCTGAGCATCATTTATCGAATAGACTATCTTTGCCCTATTGTATGTTCTTGCCTCCTTTGTCAAATATTAATTAATCATACAGACGTGGGTTTATTTCTGCCATCTTGGAGATCTCTCTCTTCATTTTTACCATCTTTGGGATCTCTGTTCTGTTCCTTTGATCTCTATATCTGTTTTTATACCTAGTGCTATGCCATTTGATTACTGTAGCTTTGCAATATAGTTTAATCCTGGTTGGTGTGATTCCTCCAACTATTTTTTCCCTCAAGATTGCAGAGGCTATTTGTTGTGTGTGTGTGTGTGTGTGTGTGTGTGTGTGTGTGTGTGTGATTGCATATAAATATTTGGATTATTTGTTCCAGTTCTGTGAAATAAATCATTGGTATTTTGACAGAGATTGTGCTGAATCTATAGATTGCTTTGGGTAGCATGGACATTTTAATGATGCAATTCTTCCTATCCACAAACACAGTATATACCTCCATTTATTAGTATCTTCAATTTCTTCTTTTAGTGCCTTATAGTTTTCTGAGTATAGGTATTTTACTTTCTTGGTTAACTTTATTCCTAGGTTTTTTTGGGGGTGGGGGGGTCTGGTGCAATTGTAAATGAGATCGTTTTCTTACTTTTCCCTTTCTGATAGTTCACTATCAGTATATAAAAATGCAACTGATTTCTGAATATTAATTTTGTATTCTGCTACTTTACTGACTTCATTTATCAGTTAGGGTTCACTACATACAGTATCATGTCATCTGCAAATGACGAGAACTTAATTTTTCCAATTTGGATGCCTTTTATTTCTTTCTCTTGTCTGGTGGCTGTGGCTAGGACTTCCAGTACTATGTTGAATAACTGGTTAAAGCAGACCTCTCTGACTTATTCCTGATGTTATGGGAAGCACTTTTAGTTTTGCCCCATTAAGTAAAATGTTAGCTGTGGTTTTGTCATATATGGCCTTTATTATTTTGGGATTTTGCAGTTACTTCTTTCTTTCTTTTTATCTTTTTAAAGATATTATTTATTTATTTATTTTTCAGAGATAGGGGAAGAGAAGAAGAGAAATATCAATATGTGGTTGCCTCTCGCATGCCCCCCACTGGGGACCTGGCCCACAACCTAGGCATGTGCCCTGACTGGGAATTGAACCAGTGACCCTTTGGCTCACAGGCCCACACTCAATCCACTGAGCTACACCAGCCAGGGCTACTTTTTTCTTTATGGTTCCATCAAGGCCTAGAATAATGTTCCTAGGAATTGAGACTAATCTTCACTCTTTCTTCTTATTTCTAGTTTTTTTTGTTTTACTTTTGAATTTTCTTACTGATTTATGACTGCAGATAGGCTTCTTTCCCTTTCTTTATTGGAAAACTGCAGTTAACAGATATATGGACCTCTTTTATTAGGTGGTCTGAGAATTTTATATTGAAAGTGCTTGAATATATATATATACAAATATTAATATATATCTGTAGATTACCCAGGGGGAAAGATGAAATATAGAAGGAATTACTAAAATTTCTACAATAGGCAACAGCAAACAAAACAATTCAGTCAGATTAATTATTCTGGATTTTTTCTGTGGAGTGTATATTAGATTTTCGCCTTTTGTTGATTGGAATCCTAGTTTTCTCTGTTTTCTATTTATCTATTAATTAATTTATTTATTTTTTGGAAATAAGATGGTGCAGGAGAAAATTATAACATCCTGGACAGTTGTGGATGCAAGAACCCTAAGAAAGGAAGATATACAAAAAGAAACTGTTTATTGCTTGAATGACGATGATGAAACTGAAGTTCCAAAAGAAGATACTATTCAAGGTATGCCAGTAAGAATTGTGGCTGATAGACCTTCATTAGTGTATTCAAAGTCATACAGCTTCCCTGGCTGGTATGGCTCAGTTGCTTGGGAATTGGCCTGCAAAGCAAAAGGTGACCTGTTCAATTATGGGTCAGGACACATGCCTAGACTGTGGGTTCAGTCCCCAGTTGGGGAACTGTGAGAGTTAACCAATAGGTGTTTCTCTCTCATATCGATGTTTCTCTCCCTCTCTTTCCTCCTCCCTTCCCCTCTCTCTACAAAATAAATTTTAAAAAAATAAAAAATATTGGGGCCCTAGCTGGCGTAGCTCAGTGGATTGAGTGCGGGCTGGGAACCAAAGTGTCCCAGGTTCGATTCCCAGCCAGGGTACATTCCTGGGTTGCAGGCCATAACCCCCAGCAACCGCACATTGATGTTTCTCTCTCTCTCTCTCTATCTCCCTCCCTTCCCTCTCTAAAAATAAATAAATAAAATAAAATAAAATAAAATAAAAATAAATAAATAAAAAATAAAACAAAGTCACACAGCTAGCAACCAGCAGAACTTGAACACAGGGTTGTCCTTCAGAGTCTGTGATTTTACATACTGTTCTGAATTAGGAAGGGCTTTGAACAATAGGCTGAAAAGTTTATCCTTAATTTTAAAAGCAACATGGAGTCATTTATAGTTTTGAGGAGCAGAGTGTCATTGGGAAGATTAATATGACAGCTGGGTGTAGGATAGATTGAAAGAAGAATAGATTAGAATTGAGGGAGCCAGTTCTTTTAGTTGCAAGCAAAATAAAGCAGTTCTGGTTATCTTAGGCAAAAGGGAAATTTATTGATGGAGCAATACAGATGGAATTGTTAAAAAGGCTTAAGTTCAAAGAGCATAGACATGCAGTTTTTCTGTCTTAAACTTTTTGCAGTTACTCACATACTCCCTTTGCTTGCCCTTCACTTTCTACCCCCATATATGCAGAATTCTATTTCTTAGACAGAGGGACTAGTATGTGTGGGTAAAGGAATGTAGTCATATGTTGTCATCTAGCCTATACTTTTTGCCATGAACGAAAGTTAGAGTTATTGATTTACCCTTTCAGTAGATGAATAAAAAAACCCAGGACAGTTTTTAGCAGCACAGTTGACAATAGCGAAGTGCTGGAAGCAACCCAAGTGCCCATCAGTAAATTAATGGATCAAAAAACTATGGTACATCTACACAATGGAACTCTATGCAGCAGAAAGAAGGAGCTCCTACCCTTTGCGACAGCATGGATGGAACTGGAGAGCATTATGCTAAGTGAAATAAGCCAGGCGATTAAAAATAAATACCATATGATCTCACCTTTAACAGGAACCTAATCAACAAAACGAACAAGCAAGCAAAGTATAGCTAAAGACATTGAAATTGAGAACAGGCTGACAGTGATCAGAAGGGAGAGGGGAGGGGATGAAGGGGGAAAAGGGTGAAGGGTTTACAGGAACAATTATAAAGAACATGTGGACAAAAACAAGGTGGGGTGGAAATGGGGGAGGGAGGCGGGGAGGTTTGTCTGGTGGGAGGGGTGGGGGTAAAAGGCAGAAAATTACTTGAAAAACAATTTTTAAAAATTGTAAAAATAAATATAATTAATTAATTAATTAATTTAAAAGCCTAGGACAGTTTTCATTAGAATTTTGAAGTTACTAATAAATGATTCAAGTAAGGTGTCTGATGACAAGGGAGAAACAGCTGGTAACATACAAAGGCGCTCCAATAAGGCTAGCAGATGATTTCTCAACAGAAAAACTACTAGCTGGAAGGGAATGACACAAAATATTCCAAGTAATGAAAAAGCAAAGACCTGCAACCAAGACTACTCTACCCAGGAAGGCTCTCATTTAAAATGGAAGACAAAATAAGGAACTTCCCAGACAAAAACAGGTTAAAGGAGTACATCTCCACCAAACCAGCATGGCAAAAGATGCTAACAGGACTACTTTAAGAAGATGAAGAAAAAGACAGATCAAACTATCTATTTATAGGACAAACTATCCAATTAAAAAAATGGGCAAAGGAGGACATACAGATGGCCAGCAGACATATGAAAAGATGCTCAACATCACTAGCCATCAGAGATGCAAGTTAAAACCACAATGAGATATCACCTCACACCTGCCAGAATGACCATCATTAATAAATCAACAAATAAGAGGTTCTGGCGAGGATGTGGAGAAAAGGGGACTGTAGTGCACTGTTGGTAGGAATGCAGACTGACACAGCCACTGTGGAAAACGGTATGGAATTTCCTCAAAAAATTAAAAATGGAACTGCTGTTTGACCCAGTGATTCCACTGCTGGGAATGTACCCTAAGGATCCCGAATCACCCATTCAAAAGAACTTAAGCACCCCAATGTTCACAGCGCTATTTACAATAACCAAGCACTGGAAACAGCCTAAGTGCCCACCAGTAAATGAGTGGATCAAAAAAACTGATACATTTACACAATGGAATACTATGCTACAGAAAGAAAGAAGGAACTCCAGCCTTTTGTCGCAGTATGTAGGGAACTGGAGAATATTATGCTAAGTGAAATAAGCCAGTCAGTGAAAGACAAATACCGTATGATCTCACCTCTAAGGGGAATCTGATGAACAAAATAAACTAATGAGCAAAATAGCACCAGAGGCATGGAAACATGGAACAGTCTGACAGGGACCAGAGAGGAGGGAGGAGAAGGATGATGGTGGAAAGAAGGGCAACGGGCGAGTCAGAGAACATGTATGAATGACCCGTGGGCATGGACAGCGGTGTGGGGATGGACTGGGAGCAGAGGGGTGAGCTGGGTGGAGGAGGGCAAAGGGGGAGAAATTGGGACCACTGGAATGTAATAACAATAAAAATTTTTTAAAAGAATGTGTTCGATGACAGAAAACTTACAAAAAATGTTTGGTTTCCCTATCACTCTAATGCCACGTGTGCCATTCATTTCCCTGTTGATTTGTTGTTGGAATTTTTAAAAAGACATATATAAAAGTAGAATTTTAAAAAATTAAATATATAACATCAACAGATAGACAGGAACAAATACATCACAGACTCTGCCTCACACACACAACTTCCCTAGTTTCTTGGAGTAAAGGTGCATATACATTTTTTTTTCTTCTACCAAAAGCCAGAATCCTTGGATTTTGATGATTCTTCTCCCCACATAATATAGATAAGATTATGTTTTGAAAGGGCATGACCTTCCATAGAGCAGAGAGGCCCTGGGACAGGGTGGGAGTTTTTTTTAAGAAGCCAAGAGCCTATATTTATGTGAGTAATCTAAGTAATTGGAAAAAATAGACAATCTAATCCCAGAAATAAAATAAATTTATATGCAGAAAAATATCCAGCTTATCAGTTGAATGTTTCTAAATAAAAGAGTTTTGGCTTCTTCCATTGGGCACTTAAATATCTGCAGTATGCCTTTTTGAGAACATTTTGTTTTGAAAATTTCCTATGGGCATTTTTCTCTGTGGGTCTGCAGGTTTCTGAGTAAATGTGTTCTTGTAATTATGTTTACAAATCATGGTTGTACTTTAGTCAGCCATCTTTTATCTTTGGAGGATAACTAGTTCATCGCATTTGCCGCACTCTTTCCTCTAGGCTGGATAATCATTAAGGTAACTAGATTGCAGAGTACGTACTTAAAAAATGTAATTAGATGTTAATCAACTCAATATTACATATATTTGTTTGTGTATCTACTGCTTTTTCCCCATTTCATCATAAGGGGCAGAAATTTGATGTCGGGGAATAGTATATGGAGGCTTGATCTGGGGTGTGCATGTGTTGCCAATGTATGTAGAGGGCTAATTTCAGCTGGTAGAAAATGAGGCCCTCGTATACTTAACAGATGCTCTTCTCTTACTCTCTAGGGTTCCGCTACGGGAGTGATATCATTCCTTTCTCTAAAGTGGATCAGGAACAGATGAAATACAGATCAGAGGGGAAGTGCTTCTCTGTTTTGGGGTTTTGTAGATCTTCTCAGGTACAGCACTTATTCTACTAATTGTAAACAAAATAAATGAGCTTTTTTCTTGCTTTTATTTGAGATGGTGTGATTTTGACTGCTCCTTTTATTTATAATATATGTTTATTTTACTTTTAGTTTTTCTGAAATGTAGTCTGGGAGTTATTGTTACTGTCCTTAATTTTTGAAGAAAAAAACCAAATTGTACAAAAGTCAGAAAAATAGACTCAAATAAAGTCACTTTTTAGCTTTGCTGTCAGAAATAGCTCATAATATCCTTAAAGAAACAGTATCTAGTTCTTTGCTACTGTATTGCTTTTTCTAAACTGTTATATAGAGTATTTTATAGGAACGAAGGCCTAGCTGGGTTTGAATGGCCATGGACATCTTAGCATATCATTGACTTATGCCAGTCACCATTCATCTTCATGCTCAGCAAAGAGGTCCAAGATGTGAAACTTGTTCATACGTGGTATCTGTTTTAGATACCAGTGCAGAGATACACAAAATAGACACAGCGGGAAATGCCGGAATTCACCGAAGGCCATAGGATACCATGTAATATCCTAGAAAGGGTTTTAAAGATTCCGGGAGATCTTAGATGAAATTGTTTTGAGGTAGGCAACCAAAGGGAATAAGTTATAAAATGTATCTTTTCAGGCTCTATAGGGATTAAAAAATTTTGTTGATTCTAGATGAATTCAATTGAGAATTATAATAAAAATAAATATTACCCAGTATACTGGATTTTAACTTCTTTATGTTGCTTAAGCAAATAGTCCCTGTGTAATTGAGTGTTAGATTAATTCAGTGGGATTGGGGAGAATGTTTTTCATGATATGCCCAAAATGTTACACACTTTTTTGAGACTCATAAGCTGAAAATTGGGAGGATTTACGTAAAGCGATGAGATTTGAATGGCGAAAATAAATACTTTTTGGCAGTTGAGAGTCTCTAACAATTTTCTAACAAATTACACTAACCATGCTTTCCATAAAAATGAAATTATTCATTTTGGGAGGTATATAAACTTAAAACTTATGGTCGTTAATGACAATGCTTGTGAATCTTTTCAGTGAAACAGAACTATTATTCAGACCTGTTTAAAGAGACTGGCTTATTGGGAAGTGGGTCTTCTCATTCCAGACAGGCAGAAAAGGTCTGTCCAGAACACCTGCAGGTGTCATTCAGAACTCACAAAATGGAAATCACCTGTGCCTGGGTGGGAGTGGGGGCCTCTTTAGCTGAATGGTAAAACAGAGTGAGCTAAACAAGAAGGTACTTTCTCCATTTTCTAAATTTTTATTAACTTGTTGGGGCGACATTGGTTAATAAAATTATGTAGGTTTCAGGTGTTCAGTCCTGTAACACATCGTCTCTATGTTGTGTTGTTCACCACCCAAAGTCAAGGCTCCTTCCATCACCATTTGTCCCCCCCTTCCCCTCTTATCCTCCGCCACCCCAGTTCCCTCTGGTGGTTACCGTACTGTTGTGTCTATAAGTTGTTTTTTTTTCTTTTTTTTGGCTTAATTTCTTTACCTTTTTAAGATTTTTATTAACTTAAAGTTAGCTTTTAAGTCATGGATTATTTTTCTAAATCATTTTTTTTAAACCCTAAATTATTTTTATCTTGAGTACAGTCTCAGATAGGTAGAATGAAGATAGTAGCTACTATTTATTGGGTGATTATAATATTTCAGTCAGTATACAAAGCATTTTATATAACTTCCCATTTAATTCTTTTATGACCTTAGAAGATGGATGCCATAATATGTATTTTATACATTAGGAAATTGAGCTTCAGAGCTGTTAAATAACTGGCCCAAGGTCACATTGCTAGAAGGTGGTAGAGGTGGGTTTTGAACCAAATCTCTCTGACTCCAAAGCCTGTGCCGTCGATCAGTTGTAACCTGCCCCCAGATGCATGGTCTAATTTTTTTTTAACGTTTATTTTCAAGGTGTTATTTATTTATTTTTAGAGAGGGAGAAAGAGAGGGAGAGAAATATCAATGTGAAAAGAAACATCCATCAGCTTCCTCTCTCACGCCCCCAACTGGGGACCTGGCCCACAGCCCTGGCATGTGCCCTGACCAGAATTGAACTGGTGACCTTTTGGTTTGCAGGACGACGCTCAACCCATTGAGCCACATCACTCAGGGCTGGACAGTCTCATTTTTGAAGTTTAATTTTTATATAACCACTTTCATGTATTATCTTTTTCTTTAAATCCTCACCCAAGGATATGTTTTTATTAATTTTAGAGAAAGAGGAAGGAGAAAGAGAAAAACATCATTGGTTGCCTCCCACACATGCCCCAACCGGGGATTGAAGGATCCAGCCCACCACCTCTTTTGGTGAATGGGATGGCTGTCCAACCAACTGAGCCCCCGGGCCAGGGCTCATGTATTATTATCTTAACAAATTCACACGCATCATCTTAAGGGCAGGTGTTTTCCATATCAACTACGATAAAGTATAAGCGTGCACCTTTTAACAGACTAGTAATTATCTTTAATAAAATTACATATTTTTTCAAACTCCTTTAAAATGAATGAAACTAATATTTCCAGATTGAATTGATATGAAACATTTCGTTATATAAAATAGGGTTTTTGGTTTGGGGTATTTTTTTTTTTTTTTGAAATGTGGATTACTTTTTTTTTTTTTTTTTTAATTTTAAAAGTCCTTTCAATTTGTCTTTCTCCAAGTTGTCAGTGTTCTGGGTATCTAATTATAGGATGGGTAAGAATTGAGCCAGAACGTCCCCCAAATGTCTGGCTGTCTTTTGAAAAGTCATTTAGGTGTCTTAGGAAGAGATATCATTAGCTCTTCTTTAATCAGTCAAGAACTATTACAAATTCTGATGGGAGGGCAAGTCTATATAAATATAGCAAACTAAAAATATAGGATTATTCCCATATTTCTTCAAATAATGGTTTTCAAATGGGGACTGGTAATGGAGATGGAGGGTATTTGAATTGCATGGGCCTCACCCCCACACCTTTGAGACTTAGTCTTGAGCTGCTGTTTCTATGAAAGTGCTCATAATTTCTCGGCTTTAAAGGCAGGAGGGGAAAAGACATTTTAGAATCATTGCCTTATACAGCATATGGCATGATCTTATAAATAAGCTTCAGGCTCAAGATGACATGGATCAGAGAGAAGTTGGTCTTGTTCAGTAGGGCAGTCGGTTATGATATTGGGAACTCCTCAGTATTCATTTCCTAGTCTTTGACCTCTCTGACACTGTGCTAGATGAGTGGCTTAAAAGGGGAAAAAGGACACATAGTATTTACTTTTGCTCTAGTAACCTTTCCTCCAGTCCTGCCCTTCTATTTAGTTCTTTGCACTGTTCTCTTAGCAATTTATCATTGCTTTTAGAAAGATGAAGTCTAAACCACTTACTTTTGCTGATAGGAGACTTTGTGACCTGATCTTCGCTAATCTCATTTTCCCCTCTACCCTTGCACTTGTGGCAGTGTGCTGCTCCAGACGCAGTTCCCCAGCTGTCCTTGCTGTGTTTTAGGTCACTGTAGACTTATTCACACTGTTTATCCCTGCCCAGGACACTTGTGCCCAGCCTTTTTCATCTCAGTTTGTACACAGCCTTTAAATCTTAACTTAGGTGTCACCATTTGCAGAAGCCTTCCCTGGCCCTTTGTGACCAAACCAGAAGCCCTTCTTACGTGCTCTCGTGGCACCAAAGTGTGTGCTGTATTATATGATTATACTTGTGTCTTCTTGTGGCACTGTATGATAGTCCTGCACTGTAGCTAATCTCGTATTTGTCTGTCTAAGCTCCTTAGGGCAATCTGTATTGTGTTATTTATTGTGTTTATAGTGCCCAGAACAATGTTTGATGCATAGTAGGTGCTCAGATATTTATTGTGTTGAATTTAGTTGAACCTCAAGGAATATATTGTTTCTAGCACCTGTGTATGTTTTTTAGTAAGAACATTTTGAATAGGATTTCTTAATAATGTGTGGCATTATGATTTTATTCGTTACTTAATTTTGGATTGAAACCAAGTCTTTCCTCATTTATTCTTGTAGGTCCACAGGAAATATTTTATGGGAAATCAAGTTCTAAAAGTCTTTGCAGCTAAAGATGACAAGGTGAGTTGTATTGCCACAGAATTGAATTGCCATTTTTAAGGGAGTTGGTCAGAGCGTTTAACTCTGAAAATGAAGAAATAATGCACTAATTAGTCATGGCATGAGCACAAGGCCTGAGGACATAGCCCTGCAATTGGACGTCAGGTGAGTGTTGAAAACAGAAACATCTGGCAGAAGGAAAGGGGAAAGTGGGGAGGTACAGAGGGTGTGGGGGAGTAAGTGGTGGTGGAAGGAGACTTGACTTGGGGTGGTGAACACACAATACAATATGCAGATGATGTGTTGTACAGTGGTACACCTGAAACCTGTGTAATTTTACTAACCAATGTCACCCCCATAAATTCAATAAAAAAAAAGAAAAAAACATTTGAGTTCGTACATTTAGTATGGGAGCTTATAGTCAGATGTTCAGAGAAGTTGGGGTCAGGTTGACGTTTTCATTTGCACAGACACTGAGCGGGTAGTGCTGGCTCCAAGCCTCCTGGAGGCGTGCTTCCCTGACTCACTGGACCACTTCTGTCATTGAGAACTTTGTCTTTTCCAACCCCTCCCTCGTTCTTCCTCTCTTCCCACCTTCCCGAGAGAGTCTATTTTCAGGCTGGTTTCTGCCTGGCTAACAACCCATGGCTTTTGCATCCTATACTCACACCTGCCTTCTTTAAATATTTTCTGTGTAGCCTCCAAGTCAGAACTTATTTCCTTGGAGATGTTGATCTAAACTGGAAGATTACAATCTAATATCTTCTTAAGACTGCTGAAGCAAGTTTCCTAATCCTGGAAGCATTTGCATTTAAAATTAGTAAACTGGGGGTAAAAGGCTCGTCTGGGGTGAGGGGCTGGGTGGTGGTATGAGAGATCTAGTCCTCTTAACCCCCTTTTTCTCTTCACTTCTGAAGGATAGCTGACCGCACATCTAGGGAATGGGTGTGCCATTGTTCTATCAGAACAGTTAAAGTTGGAGAAGAAAACACTTGGCTTTCACTTACTACACAGATTCATTAGCGCACACTAGGCATCTGTGAACCCTCAGATTTGAAACTCCTAGTTCATGAATTTCTCTTGAATCAAATCCTGCTGGTAATCACGCAGTCCTGGTATATATTGTCAACACATCTTAAGTGCATTTTTCACTTCTGTTGACATTGTAACCCGTGCTTATTTTCCCTTCACACAGAGAAATTCCAATCACTTCCTGTGCTTGCACATCACAAAGCCGTGGTCACCTTGACATGCTAGCCAAGGGCAGCCTCGGGGCTGGCACAGTGGAACTCCAGCCTCATGCAGACTCTGTAGCTCACAGGGGCACTTGAGTTTACTCAAAAAAAAAAAATTTATCTACTAATGGGAAAGGGTTACTTTTTGTGTTGGTTCTTGATGTCATAGTTAAAGAGTAATATGAACTAATTGGAGCTTATGAGAGAAGCAGAGGAGTAAGAAAATTATGCCATGCGAGCACTTCGAGGAAAGATTGTGTGGAGAAGACTTGTGTGGATCGGTAGGGACGAAGGAGGAAGGGCAGGCGTAGTAGCCCTCCTCATACATTTAGAGAATTATTGTGTGAAGTAGAAATTAAACTGTGCTTCCCACCAGAGGGGAAGTTGGAACCAGCAGCTGGTAGTTTTATTCAAGACCAAGATTTATTTTGTCACTAAGGACTGCTGTCCGCAAATGGGTCGGTTACTTGTGAGGTGGTCAGATCCCTGTTCCCGCAGGTTTCCCAGCAGAGTCTTTGCTGCCGCCAGTCAGATGCTGGGGAGGAAATTCCTCCCTCGTGTGGGTTGTTAAATCATTAGATGAACACTTGTTCAACTCAAGTACTCTGTGATTCTGTGAAAAATTCCTTTTTAAAAATGTTTTCTCTAGTCATTAACATATAATTATTTTTTGTATGGAGAATCTACACTTTTATGTGCCAATCTGCACTGTGTGTGGAAGAGAAGGGGGGAGAGAAAGGAAAGGAAATGGAGCTTTGGTTGAGTTTCCTTCCCACAGGTGTAGTGTTGTGTTATAGTGTAGCAGTCATTCAAGACCTCATTGTTCCTTCTTTACACATCCCAGTTGATCCTATCAGAGACATCCAGATAAATGCTTGCAAACAAATTAGAAGTAATCTCTTCCTCAGACTCCCATTGTGCTTATCTGGTATCTCTTAGGGGACATGTTAGGATATACACATTCTGTATTTGGTACACTTCTCCTGTCTGCTAGTAAAAATGTAGTAGCTCGGTGAGATCAGGGACTTATCCTTGTCTTCGTACAGGCCCTCAGACAGGGCCTGGCAGAGAGTAGGCACTAAGTAAATATTCCTTGAGTTGAACGGAAAAGGTAATGAATCTATCAAGAAATCTGTAGAGGATTTGAAGACAGGGTATTGAGGTCATAGGTTTTTAGTGCAGGAACTGGGAATATGCACAGATAACTTCGATAAGGGTTAGCTATGACACTGAAAAGTACAGGTAACGTGTTCGGGGAGTAATGGAGAGGGAGAGAGCTGGCCAAAGCAAATCTGAAATGGGGAGGGTATCATTTACTGAGCCTTAACAATGCAATCAAAGCTAGAGAGCCATTTGGAGAGTTGGAGGTGTTCTTCTAACTAGAAAGAAATCATGTGAATAAAAAGCTAGAGGGGGGAAAGCATGAGACTTGCCCAGGGTTAATGGTCAGCTCACTGAGGCTGGGATCGAGGAGCCATTGGAGGTTTTTGTGGAAGGGAGTGACACGGTCAGCTCTAGGAACGGGAGGCAGTGACGGAAGAGAACGGATAGATTTCAGAGATGGCACAGAGGTAGAATTGGTAGTTTGGTGCGCACTTGACGGTGAGGGGTGGATAAGGTGGCATTATCGAAGATGCTGGAGCTCCATGCTTGGTCAGCTGGGCAGTGGTGTCCATGGAAGTAAGGAGTAGAGGAGGAGAGTGGGGAAAAGATAGTATGTTGTGGTCCTGAACAGTTTGAGATACCTGAGGTATAACCAGATGAGATACTTACCAGCTAGTAGGTAAGTAAGTCTGGATCTTAGGAGAGTTTTAAAGCTAAATATACATACTTTTGATTCATGAACTGGTGAGACTGGATAAAACAATCCCCAGCTAGAGTTTTAAAATAAGAAGAGGAGGGAAAGGTCAAGAGCAGAATGTCAAGATTAGTTGAAAGAAGAGAAGAACAGGGGAGGAGTGGCTCACAGAGTATGATAATCAGGGGGGAGAGTTGTGTCTGAAGCCAAAGGGGAGGAAGTGTAGAGAAAGGGACGGTCAGAGGCCACTGAGAGGTCAAACAGACGGGAAACGAGGGTTCAGCAATTAGAAGGCTGTGGGTGACTGAAGAGGGTGACTTCAGTGAGACCACTGGGTCAGTAGCTAGATTAGATTGAAGAATAATTGTGTTCTAAGCAGGGACAACTATAAGACAATTGTTTCATGGAATTTAGAGGTAAAAGGAAAGGAAGATATTGATAGTCAATTTATGGAGAGAGGGACAAAAAGATTTGGTTTAGGAAGGCTGAGACTTGAGTATGTTTAGAGGGTGCGGGTATGAGTTCTGAGGATGAGGAAGATTGAAGCGATAAGAGGGAGGATTTAGATAACGAAGTTCCAGAAGAGGTACAGTAAGTGTGATCAAATGCAAACGGGTACATTGTGGCCTTGAAGGGGGTTGAGGGCACTTTTGAAAAAATCCGAAACCAGAAGGAGGTGGAACAGGGTCTTGTGGTTCTGTTGTGAAAATCCGCCCGCCTTGGATGTGTGTCAATGGGAGCCTCTTCTCACCAGGCGGCAGCGGTGGCCCTGTCCTCCCTGATCCACGCGCTGGATGAACTAGACATGGTGGCCATAGTTCGATATGCCTATGACAGAAGAGCTCATCCTCAAGTTGGCGTGGCTTTTCCTCATATCAAGGACACCTATGAGGTAAAACCCACAGGGCTTTTATTCATGTTTTTTTCCCCCTCTGTGTTCTTTATTCTAAACAGTGTGTCTCAACTGTTAATGCATGTGGGAATCACTTGGGGGAACTTGTTAAAATGAAGATTCTGATTCTGTAAGTCTGGGGTGGGGCCTGGGATTCTGCATTTCTCACAAACTCCCAAGTAATGAAAGTTGCAATGAAAGAACATAAATTGATTAATAACATAAATACATAGCTGTGTAAAGGACCTTTAAACCAAATCAGTAAAGGTTAACCATGACCTCCTGTTTGCCCAATCCAGTGACTTTCTCTTGGTTCTCATCCTCTCTGATGTCTCAGAACCTAACAGGAATAGAGATTAGCTCTGTTTTTCTTACAGCCACCTTTATTTACTAGGGATAATGGTTGAAGATGTGATTTTATCATGATCCGTGTGAAATTCATTTTATTTAGGGCTCTCCTGTCTAAAATACAGGTCTGTATTCCTTACCACTTCCTGTTTTTCAAAGAACTTACTATGGCAGAACTGGAAAAGAGACCAAAAATATCTTGACTTGCACATCAGCCTTCCAAACACCTTAACTCTTCCCCTTTGTTGTGTAGGTCATGCATTTTGCAGGTATTCTTTGGTAGTCATTCTTTGAAGCATGCCTTTTACATTTCATATTCTGTGTACTGTTTGCCATTGTTTGCGGCTAATAATGGAAATCAAAACACTTGACTTTCCATATGCCAGCACGAGCCATCTGATTTTCAAAATCCTTTTCTTGTGCCACTTTCACAGCGTTTGGGGCCAGTTTTATATTTCTCCACTAATTTGGTTGTTTTTACTTTTACCTCCTTTCTTTCTCATTAGTGTTTAGTGTACGTGCAGCTGCCTTTCATGGAAGACTTGCGGCAATACATGTTTTCATCCTTGAAAAATAATAAGAAATACACTCCCACAGGTGAGTTTATTTCCATTTTGTTCACTGATTGGCTCTAAACACAAACTATTCTTGGGAAATCATCTGTCTGTAGTTGCTGGTTGGGGCCAAAGTTTCACAGGGTGAATTAGTTGGATCCAAGTCACATAATACATGGTGATGATGAAGGTGGCTCATCATGTGTCTTTCCAGTAATAGAGATAGGCTTGTCCTAAACTCTCCAAGTGCTCTCTAGGTTCCCCCTTCTGACTTAGGGCTGTGCCTGAGGAGCAGCTCGCTAGGAATGGTTGTACGTTCTCTAGTTGTAGCAGGTTTGCCCTCTGCTGATTGAGTTGGCATGTGTGAGCAAGCCTGGGACTTTGGTGTCCTGTACAAAATATATTGTAACTTTGACTTGAGAAGTGATAGTGCTGGAGATTACCTTTTCTCTTTACCCTTTCTTTGTAGCTTACAGTAACAGTTCAAGTTCCGTGGCTCCTTATTTCCAGGAGTTACTTTTAGCTCGATGAAGAATGGCCTTTATTAAGTGTCTGGCTGCAAATTCCAGGGTGCTACCCAGAATGATTCTCACAGACACACACCCTGTCTTCCAGAGAGCTCACAGTTGAAAATAGTTGTAATAATGGGCCACATGTAGAGAACATGCCAAAAAGAACATAAAATGATGAGTAGATGTTTTACTTTACAAGTTATATCTGTGTCAGTATAGTATTAGGGAACTGCAAAGTAAGTCTCAAAACTGGGATCTCTCTGTATGTTTCTTTGGTTAGATTGTGTAGGAAAAGTGTGCAGAGAAAAGCCCAGAAACAAATGGATTTCTAGGGCTTGTATCTTCTTTCAGAAATGGGTCACTCTGCATCAAGGTGGAAGTAAGCATGGACTTTAATATACAGAAGCTGCCGATGTATTAGGGTTCTTTCTCTACCTCTCCAAATTTTAAATAAGTAGGACACTTAAAAAAGAGAACTTCGTTGAGAGATCAAGGACATACACCATTCACTCAGGACCTAAAACATTAAATATCTCTTATCTGTTGATTTATTTTGTATGAGTTGACATATTTTTGTTTGTGTTTTCTCCATTGGAAAAATGTATTATGAAAACTGTTTGGCGTATTTCCCAAGCTGACGTTTAAGTAGGGGTGTGCAGTGCTCAAGTGAGCTGGCCTGATACTAGCTTGTGATGATGGCAAATGGAAGTCACTAAATGTTCACACACAGGCAGCGTCTACTACAGTTGCCAGGTGGACCCTGCAGTCATCAGCTTCAGGTGGTGATGGCTGGGCCAGTGCCTCAGCCTCCCCTAGAAAGTCCAAAAACAGGGTAGAAAGCATTCATGGGAAATAGCTGCCTGCTCTTTCATTTTGTAGTAGCCGTTCAGGGGGGACATTTGAAAAGGTGACGAATAGAAGCATAATGGACATTTTAGGAACCACTCACTCTTTTTCTACCTTTTGCCTAGTGACTGTGAATGATCCAGAAATAGCGCCTCAGCTTTTAGCAGCTGAACTGCTGTGCGAATCAGCAGAATGAAAGTCACACATGGGAATTTAAGGAGAAGCATTTTTGGAAGCATTACCTTTCATTTACATTGCTTTGGGCTGTGTCATTTTTACTGAAGAGCATTTGCTTTCTGTTCAGTATTAGGAGAGACATAAAGGAAGTCCTGTTTTTGCTCTTGAGGATCTTTGGAGTTTGAGTGGAATGGCATAAGGCATGTACACTGGTGTGCGTGTGTGCAGTTTGTGAGAGGAAAGAGCTCATTCTGATCTGGGGAGATGGCAGAGGAATCTGCTCTCCTGGTCCAGTGGTGTCTTCCTGATGCTCTGCTCTGGTACAAGTTGTATTAAGTCCTTATAGAGTTAATGCTTCATTACCAAAGGGCTTTTTTCCTTTAACTAATTACTAACTTCTTTCTGATATTTTCACTGAATTCAGAATGTTTTTGATTGCCATAGGCAGGCTGGGTTTTGTGTGGCTGTGGTGCATTCCTCTGTGACAAACTCTTTTGCTTTTGTTATGATATTCCACTGTCAAATGTTCGGTGAATGGTAGAGCTGGAGGGGACCTAAGAGACCAGGTACTCTAAATAACTCTTTTACAGGTAAGGAAACCCAGGTTCAGGTAAATGGTTTGCATAACTGGAGACTATTTTTGGCAGAGCCAGGGCTGTATAGCCCACCACTATTGCTGGGAATCACTGTGAGTGGAAAGCATGTGTTTTGGTGAAAAACAGTGGAGGTGGTCATCTGTCCTTTCTGCTGCTTTGTTCACCCTTGGTTTAGAGGCGCAATTGAGTGCTGTGGATGCTTTGATTGACTCCATGAGCCTGATAAAGAAAGAGGAAGAGGAAGACACCATCGAAGACTTATTTCCAACCACCAAAATCCCAAATCCTCAATTTCAGAGATTATTTCAGGTAAGAAAGGGAAGATGAACCAATTATATTTTTTTTAAATGAAAGAGAACCAAGTGAAAAATTAGGGTAATTGGCCAGTCAGACAAATGTTTTTGTCCTCTGAGGGCCTCTGTTCTACGTATTTCATAGAAGCATGCCACCTTCTTCTCTCTACTAAGAGAGAAAAATACCCTGAGCTTTTAGGAAGAAAGAAATCAAGTTAGGATGCTTTCTTATATTTACACAATGGAATTCTATGCAGCAGAAAGAAAGAAGGAGCTCCTACCCTTTGCAACAGTATGGATGGAGCTGGAAAGCATTATGCTAAGTGAAATAAGCCAGGCAGTGAAAGAAAAATACCATATGATCTCACCTTTAAGAGGAACTAAACAACAAAACAGACAAACAAGCAAAATATGGCCAAAGACACTGAAATAGAGAACAGGCTGACAGAGACCAGAGGGGAGAGGGGAGGGAATTTCAGGGGAATTTCAGGGGAGAATGGGAAGGGTTTACAGGAACAAATATAAAGGACACATGGACAAAAACTAGGGGGGGTAGTGGAAATGGGAGAGAGGTGGGGACGGAGGGGTGGGTGGGCTGGGCTGGGAGTAAAGGACAGAAAACTGTACTTGAACAACGATTAAAATAAAATTAGAAAAAAAACTTAGGATACTTTCTATTATTTTTTTTTCCTGGAGAAAGGTGGGGTTTTGTTTTTTTTTTTTTCAGGAGGGCTTAATAAAAAGCATATTCTTCTTTTATGCTTTTTTCCAGTTTTTTCTCCTCTATTTTATGTGAATGAGACTTTTCTGTGTTTTTTTAATCATCTAAATAGTAGAGTTTTTATGAGCTGTATAATAATCACTAATAGGGAAGAAGTGTTCCAGTGCCACATTTGTTAAAGATGTCATAATTAAAGGTAGCATGGAAGTCAGATAAAGGAGTTCTAGTATGAAGTTATTAAAGAGTAACTAAAATAAAGGAAAATGTAAAATATGAATTTCTGAATCTTGTGCTAAAGGAATTGGAAGGCGGAGCTTGGATTAAGAGGAACTGGGGAAGCTCACAGACAGCTGACTCCCCCTGAGGAAGGGGAGGAGTCAACCTGGGTGTCGGGGAAGAGTACTCCAGTTCTGGTTTCAGTGGCTGGCTGCAGGGCAGCAAGGCGGCAGGACGGCAGGGTGCGGGCTTCTCTGAACCCCTGAAAGCTGAGAAAAATCACAAGCAGCTCTTCCAGGCAAACACTTCCCTACCTAGGAGTGGAGGGCCTGCTTCTGAGGGGCCTGAGTGATGGAGAGACCGCTCATTGCCTGTCCCTCTTGGTTCGCCTCTCAAAGCATCTTCAAGTAGCTCAGGCCCATGTTAGGGCCATTCGAGGTTTTTGAGGCATTTTCTGTACAAGAGAAAGTGCCTGTTGTTTTTGGGTTTTGTTTTTTTGATGTGTATAGTTCCTTTAAGTGGGAGGGGGGGATAATGTTTATTCTAAAATTAAAAATATGGGGCTTAACCTGTAAAGTCCTCACTCAGTTGCTTTAGTATTCTAAGTGTAGTCAAGTATAAATTACTTGTATAAAATTGTTTGGTACTTTTGACAAGTGGACTTCAAGATGGCTTTTGCCATTTGTAGGGTGGAGAGAGCAGACCAGTTGATGTGGAAAGCTTTCAAAAACAGGTCACTATGGTGTGGAAAAACAGAAATTTCTAATACTTGGCAGATTTATCTCAGGTGGTCTCTGTTTATCTTTGGTAAGTGTTCATTGGATTAATGAATAATCCATGAATAATCCATGGATATAATCCATGAATACAAGCATTGTTATCTTTCAGAGCTGTTAAGAACTGGCAACTTTGATTTTTACAATTTATGAATTTTGTTTTCTTTTGTGGGGGAGAATTTTTAATATGGCTTATCTGTATAAAGCAGTAACATTACTAGGGCATTTATAAATTGATTTCACTTTCTATAAGACATATTTATTGAGTACTAACAACATGCCATGTGCTAAAGTTAGTATAAACTCACTGCTTGAAAGGACCCCTCCAGAGAAGTGAGAGGAGAGATACAAAACCAAGAGTTGCGACCCTGCTGGGCACCAAACTGCTATGGGAATAAGAGGAAGCAGAGATTCTTGCAAGAGGGTGACTTCAGGAAGGTTTCACTGAGGTGAAAGGGGGGGAGGCATGATGTGACAAGGACATGTCAGGAAAGAGAAATGGCCCATGAGGAAGAGTGATGTATTTGGGGACCCACAAACAGTTCCATTGGGCCGGAGAATTGGCTCTGTGGGAAGGTGATGGAAAAGCGGCAGGGGAGATAAGCAGCACGTGGACTTGACTGTGTAGGCAGTGGGCCGTCACCGAAGGATTTTGTCAGTGGGTGAGTGACGTGATGTTTAGAAAGTCGGTCTGGTGGTGGCCTAGGAGGTGGACTGGAGACCAGTTGGGAAACCTGCAGTGGTCCGCAGGAAGGCTCAAATTAAATGAGTGACAGAAAGGGTGGAGAGGAGAAAATTTAGAAGGTAAGTGGTACTTAAGGAGTTAGATGGTGGTTAATAAGAAGTAAACAGGAATTGAAGATAACAGGATCCGAGCTTGGAAGAGTGGAAGGATGGTATCAGTCGCCATTAAGTGCAATCAGACAGCGATTGTCAACCGGTGTGCCACAGCAAGGTTTAAACCATGCAACACCCGACTGTGTAGTCAGGGGCACTGAGCTCTTTTCCCGTAGGTTGTCAAATAAAAAAATGGCAACAGCCAACACAACGATAGCCGTCTGATGTGAATGAATCAAAATTTTACGTGTTTTATTTGTCAGATCAAAAATATATTTTGTATGTGCTGTAGAATTTTACTAATTAGTTTGCGTGTGCCATGAGGTGAGAAAGGTTGAAAATCGCTGTGGTAAGTTAATTACAGAATGAACAGACAGAAAAGGTAATTTGTTTTGTTTTTGCAGGTGTTAAACTTGTGATATCTATTGTCTGCCCCGCAAGTGAGTAGACACTCAGTGGGAAGCTGGAAATTGGGGTGCAGAGCCTAGGAAAGCATTCAGGACCAAATAGATGTGAGTGTCCTCTTCATTTAGGCAGAAGAAGTGAGGTCACCTGGGAGAGTGTGTGACTAGAGAAGAAAACAAGCCCTGAAAGACAACAATGTGTTAATGAAGAGCTGTTAAAAAGTTCCAGCCTCCCCCTCCCCCACAAAAGGTCAGAGAAGTAGAGAGCACTAGGGGAAATGGGTGCCTTGGAGGCACAGGAAGAGATGTGTCCAGAAGGAAAGAATCATATCAAATGCTGTGCACATTGGTGAGTCCAGGGAAGCATGGCAAAGGGCCTGGGGGGGTTGTAGTTAAGTCTTTGATGACTTTGAAGGCCCAGCGTCAGCAGAGTCAGTGGGGAGGGAGCCAGGTTTCAGTGCTGGAGGAGAGAGCTGTACAGATGAAAGAGAAGAGAGGGAGAGGACCTAGTAAGCTGTGGGAGGATGTGGGACCTTGGAAGACTTTCTCTCCTTTTTAAATGAAGTATTTATAACCAGGGTAAATGAGCTGGGAGGAGGGGTCAGAAGGAGAGAGAGATTAATAATCAATTTTTTAGTGAGAGGTTAATTTAATTCTAATTTTGGAAAGAAATGCTGAAAGTACATCTTTTGTTTAAGTGTATAATTAAGACTGCCTTTAAATAATTAATACAGTGTTGCTAAAATCAACATATTGGTAACTTCTGAGCTAACCATGTAGTTGGCAGTTTTTTCTCTAGTCTTTTTCAAATTATAAAACTCACATCGAGGAATCACAGTTGCTTAAGACAGAAATAAGTAGATTGAGGACTGATCTAAGGTTTCTCAACTCCTAAAAAGTATCACTTTCTCATAACCTCATTTTTAGAAAATGAATTGGGATTTTTTGATTGAATGAATTTTGTAAGTATCCCACTTACCTTTATCTAAAATGTGACCTTTAAGAAAATGAGAGGTTGATGCTTTAGAACATTTCTTGTAGGTCCTTTATTACTGACTTACGGATAATGACACTATTTGAAAGAATTACCTAAATTTCATACTGAAAATGTGGGATGCTTTTCATCAGGGAGCCTGGGTAAGGTATTTGTCCACTGTTTCTTCTCATTCTTTTCCAAAAAATGTCAATTGAATATAAGGAATAGAACCTTGCAGAGTGTGAAAGGTAGGTAGTCTGCTGTGTTGGGTGTTTAATTACTGCTTACGTCTTCAAGGGCTTTCTGTGCTGTTGTGGGTACTTCAGTGCCCTGCGCGAGGGCACTGTGAATTAGGAACTGTGCACAAGGAGTGGGGGTGGACTCACAGGGTGTGGGATCATCTCTGATTTCCCCTTTTGCTTCCCACTAAACAAGCCTGTTAGTGATGCTAAAGGGAGCGGAGAAGGAAGACTTGCGGCTGCGTATTGAAACCAGGGAGCCGCACTCGAAATGTCCAGAGGAAATTGGTACTTAATTTCTACTTCAGGGTTTTCTGACTAGGACATCGACTCTTGGATGATATTTGCTATTTAAGCTGATGTATCTTTTATTTCTGAGAATGGAGACCTCTAGCTTACATTTCTGCAAGGTAGGAAAGCAGTTCATGGGGTGGTATAAATCATATGCCTGATGGCAGCAAATTGTGTTTTGAAATTGCAGGAGCTATTCAGCTCTCTGGGTTTTTTCAGAATTACTAACGTGCAAGTTGTTTAAAGGTGGAAATAAATAGTAGGAGCCTTGTTAACCATCCGAATCTTGGAATTGATACTCTAGCAATCAAAGGAGAACGTCAGTGAATTGATAGTTTAATTAATCTATTTTTCTTTCTTAATGGTATCCCATCCTTATGCTTACTTTTTTGTGCTCCTTTTAGAGCAGTTACTTTTCTGGGCAGATACCAGAAAAGGAAAGGCCAATGCCTAGGTCTAGTAAACTGAAATCAGTACAGATGATTGAATGGAAGAGGCTTACTGTCCAGATTTCCACTCGTGTGAGCAACAGAGAACCTTCCCTGGCCTAGATCTTGGCCCCGTTCTTGTTATTCCTTCAATCGATATCTGTTAGGTGTTTGTTATATGCCAGGCACTGTTACTGGGAATTTAGCAGCAAATAAGACAAACAAGATCTTTACTTTCAAGGAGGAAGGTTAGGTGATAAGTAAACTAAAAAATCGATAAGGTAATTTTAGTTACTGGTAAATTCTGTCAGAAATATAAAACAAGGTCGGTGACAGAGAGGGACTGAGTGGTAAGGTAGTATCGGGGAAAGCCTCTCTGAGGAGGTGGTAATTGAGTGAAGAAAAGAATGATGAAAGGAGGGCCTAGGGCCCCACCTGCAATGTAGGAACAAGGGTGTGTGTGTGGCAGTGGAAGACTCTAATGAAGGCTGCGGCTCAGCCAAGTGCATTGTTGCATGGTGTTCAGAAGTGACGATGCAGTCTGTTTGCAGGCTACAAAAGGGTGGTGAGAGAGGAAGAACTTGTCAGTGTTCCTCCAGGCCTGCTGAGGACATGCCAGAGAGGCATCCCTCTACAGTGTAAATAAAGCATCAGGCTTCTGGTTTATACATCAGTTGCTGTGCATTGGGTTGGTCTGAGTCAGCCCTCAGGCCTGAGTGACCCTGGGTTCTCAGAAGCCTGAAAGTGTGACCTACAAACATTTGACATCTCTTCATAAAGCAGGACTGCTGCCTTCAACCTCATTTACTACTGTGAGTATAAGACGTGGGTTTGGAGATCCTACCTGCCTTCCGTCTTATCTTTTAGATTCTCTTTGGCAAGGTGCTGAAGGCACTCTGTGTACTTTTGTGTGGGATCTCACTTACCCTCACATCCATCCTGTGGATTCACTGTGGCCTCAATTATCAGTGAGGGAGCTGGGATTCAGAGAGAATGAGAAGCCTTTTTGTCACACAGCAGATGAGTGGTAGAGCTGGGATTCCAATGCAGGCAGTTTGAAGCCACAGTCTGTGCTTTAGGCCACAGCACCTTAGGGATTTTTGCAGGAAGTTCCACTTCAGAGACCATAAGACAGATTTGCCCCAAGAATATTTTGGGAACTGAAAAATGAGTTCTGAACATTCTGAATTTTCTCATACATTGCCTGAATGTTACTGATAATAAATAGTAAAGGAGGAAACGAGGTTCCAGGTGTAGGGTACTTTAGGAGACAGACTGTCAAAAGGTGGCCTGAGGTTACCGGGTGGATTGGCAGTGGGTTGAGACCTAGAGGAAGACAGAGGCGGAGGGAGCTTCAAGCACACTACTGAACGGCTGGGATAGGCGTGGCATACGAGTGCGACAGGAGCAGCGCAATCTCGCGGGGTTGCTGTAAGGAGGAGGGAGGGTGGCAGGTGATGCAGAGGTGCGCAGGGGCTACGTTAGGTGCAGCTTCAGGACGGTAGGGAGCTTGCTTTAAGATGACTTGGCTGCAGCAGGGCAGTGGAAGTGGATGTAGGTAGACCAGTTAGAAAGTGGTTGTGACAGCCCACACGAGAGGTGGTGGGGCCTGGGCAGGAGTGGAGTAGTGGAGAATAGTCCAGACCCTGGGGAGGTTTGGGACAGACCAGCATTCTCATCTCGGCCACGGTTTTCTTCCTGGGACCCACCGAGCCCGCGCGGCTTCCCTTCAGCCACCCGTTTCATCTGCCACACATCGTTTTCTAAAGTTAAGCAAGGGAGAAAGCACAGTGTGTGAAGGGAGGTGAAAGGATTATAATAAAAAATTATAACCCCACATTGTCAGAGGTCTTTGGAATTCATGTGTTTTAGGGGACCTCATATATTCTCCAAGTAGCTCAAGTATCGGCCTCTTTTTATAAGATGAGGCTGTCTTCCAGGGGAGCTCGGGCTGACAGTGCTGCTAGGCTTGAGTCTGTTTTCCAGCTGGTTTTGGACACTGTCCACGTCCTGCTAACCCAGGTGGTGCTGGGCCCACTCTCTGTGTTCTCTTCTGTATGTGGTAGGAGTGGCACAGCCCCCGAACTACAGGTGGAGGATCCCTGGTCACAGTGCGGAGAAGCCGCATCTGATGTCTACATCTGCGTTTTAAAATCCTTACACTTTTTCCACAGTGTCTGCTGCACAGGGCCTTACACCCCCAGGAGCATCTGCCCCCAATTCAGCAGCATGTTCTGAATATGCTGGATCCCCCCACGGAGGTGACAGCTAAGTGTCAGATTCCTCTCTCTAAAGTAAAGGCCCTATTCCCTCTGACTGAAGTCGTCAAGAAGAAGAATCAACTGACTGCTCAGGACATTTTCCAAGACAAGTAAGTACTCGATGTGGTTGCATTTGACATCGGTGCTATTGTAGACTGGGGTTCTGGGACTAAGGGTTGCTGGTGGGCTTGTGGAATCACACTGGTGGAAGGAGAAACCTTTTTATATTTGACTCTTGCATTGAAAATACTGGTTTCTTGAAAATCTGTCCATTGTATGTCTATTTTATTCTTGCTGCTCACCTGGAATGTAGAGCTACCTTCTGCGCTGTTCACTTTCTGGTCAACATTAAATTTGGGGGCAATTATATAGAAAGGCTAAACAGTTTTTGACTATCTAAGACTAAATTTTACCATTTTTTAAAGTGGATTGCTAGGGATGAGAGGAGAGGGGAAAGGTCACAGGGTTTTTCAGTTGGGAGGTTAGGTGTCAGGGGAATGTCAATGAGATTTTGGGAGGCAAAGTGGGAGAGAGAAGGGAAGCCTGGTCCCGTGCAGGTGATGTGCTTGGCTCTGCCGCCAGTGAGGTGCTGTGCCTTCAGGATGGCAAAACGCTTGTATCGCTCTCAAATCAAGCTTTCAGTGGCTATTGTTGTTTTCCCGGCTCATCAGATTCTTTTCAGTGCCTGTATCAGTTTCCATTCAAAGCAAAACAAACCATAAGAAATTGTTTTTGATTATCCATAATCACTTGGGTGTGTAACATTGATTTTTACCAGATTTAGGTTGGTTATTGGTGACTTTTAACCCCAAATCAAAATGATGTATTCATTTCTTTAGGTTATATTCTGAGATGCAGGTTTAGACCACATTTTCTTTTTCCCTTTGATTCCTTCCCACAGTTGTATCTTTAGTAACAAAGTAAGGCTTATTATTTGTAAATACTCTGTGAGAAGAGAATTGTGTAATTTCTAAAAACCTTCACAGGGTTCTAGAAATTGTTAATTTAATGAGTTAGCTTCCAAGTTGAATAGAAAGCTTTATGCTTTCTGTGGCTTTTTAGAGGTTAATACCTCCAGCTTTGTTAGCATTGAAAAAGGGAAATATCATGGGATTAGTAGATCCCAGCATGCACATTCCTAACACATTCTGGAGAGTTTTTGTTTCTCTTTAGTCTGTCCTGCCTTCTTCTTCATAGGGGGGCTGTCCCTGAAACCCCAGTTCCCCTCTGCCGTCCTCATCTGCCTGTGTGCTGTGGATTCGTGTGTTAGAGCAGTTTGATGACGTGTCAAGTCCTTTTCTTTCCTCGGCAGCCTGGCTTCCTCTCACCCATCGTCTTGCTATTTTCTGTCTGTGTTTCAGAGCTCCAGTTCACGATCTGATTATCCCCTGCGGCTGTGGGAAAGAAAGGGGTAATTTCTCCTCCTCCTGTTGATTAAAATGTAAATTAGCTGGTTAAAAACAACAGAAAAGCTATTGTTCTGTGATTTGATCCTGCTCTGATTCCATCTGCAGCTCGGATCCTACCCCTGACTCTTTCTGGAAGAGCTTCAGTGTGCTGGCTTCTGGTCCTTTGATCCCCGCAAGCCCAGTCAGACCCAGAGAGCCAAGTTGTCTGCCTGGGGCCTGAGAATTATCTCACTCACACAGACTACTCACACTCCCATTCTCTACCCTTTCTTTAGAAACCTGAGTTTTTAAGAACTGCAGAAATGATGCATGCAACAAATGTATATTGAGTACTTGATGTATTTAAGAAGAGAGATTCAGTCCCTTCTACAAGGTTCTTAAAATCCCCTTTGTGGTGAGGCACCAAATCAGCTTTAGAGGTGGTCTCCCTAAAGAGGGGGAAGAAAAAACCCTGCGAACAGCTAGTAATCTTTTTGTGTATATTCAGCATCCCTGTATCCTGCGTGTTTCCAGTGTAGGGGTGAGGGACAAAGATTGGGAGCAAGCAAATGTCTGTTCAGTAAGAGTCAGAGGCCGAGACAAAGAGCCCTGAGCTGGGAGTCACTAGTTTTCATCCCAGCTTTGACTCTTTTTCTGATTTTGCTTGAATAATTTTACCTTTATGAGAGTTTCTTCATCTAAAAACAACTTAATTTCAAGCAATATTGTAACAATGAAATCAAAGATATTAAAGCACTTTGAACTATTTGGAGGGAAGGCAATAATCAAAACCCAAAGGAATAATAGTATTATAATTAATAAAAACATTGAACATTTGAGAAGATTGATTTCTGCTGAATGAACCTGTTGGAACCCTAGTGTTAAAAGTGATATGTTCATTTCAAGAGGGTAAGAGTACCATCTAGCATGGTAGTTCAAAAATGTGCTACATATTACCCTTATCATATAAAAACATTGCTTCCCTAATTGTTATTTGAAATGAAAATATCTCTTGGACAGGGAACTTGCATGAGAATTAGGACGTCTGAGGTCTAATCCTACTTGTGTAACTCACATGTGAACTTGATTTCTTTTTGTCTCTGTGCAGACAGTCTAAAATTAAAATGTTCTACTTCTTCAAGTCCCCTTAGACTCCCCGTCACTTCCTTTCAGCAGCCAGCCTCACCTGGCCACTGTTAAAACGTCAGACTTCAGAGTCAGACAGCGTGAGCGGGTCCCCTTGCTCCGAGGCGCCACCTTAGACGCACAAGTTGCTTATCCTTGATAAGCCTCAGTTTTCTCACAAGTAAACAGAGATGATAGGGGTATCTGTTTCAGAATGTCGTTGTGAGGGTTAGTCCAGCAGTATATGCTAGCCACTGTTGTATCTCTAGAAGCAGCACAGTACCTAACACATAGTGTTCATACAGTGCATGTGCGGGCACGATTTACAAAATCCTGGTCGTGTCGCCAGCACGTCTGTGATGACTACGGCAGTGATGATGATACTTTAATAGAGAAAATAGAGGCCAGTCAGTGGGAACTCTTCCGTTTTAGAGGCCCTTCTTATGTAAAAATGTTATCTGTGTTCTACCTTTCTTTCTTCCTCTCCTGTCTCAGCAGAAGAGAGTGTGTCATCCTGTCCCAAGTTACTCCTTTCACCTATGTCCGGAGATGCCGTCTTCTCTCTCCTCTGGTACCTTATAGTCCAGTACTGAGTTCCTCCCTTTTTCTGTGTTTTCAGCTTCTCTCTCTGTAGCAGCTCCTTTCCCTCCACACATCAACATATCATTGCTTTCCTCTACACCAAAATAAAGCAATCCTCTCACTTCCTCCCTCTGTCACTACCTGTCATCATAAGCCAGGTTAATTGGAAGGCTAGCCAACGTTGCCTCTTTACCCAGCACTCACTGTCCCGGGCTCTGTCCCCACTGCTTCCCAGACCGGTCTTCCAAAAGGCACCGCCTGCTTAAATTTACTTCCTCTTGCCAACCCTTTTCTTTCTTGATCTCTTTGGAGCACTTGACATTGTCCATTATTCTTTGCCTCTTGAAACTCACCTATCTTCCTTAGCTTCAGCTTCTCCAGATTTTTCTGCCTAAACCTTTGACAGCTCCACTTAGACCCCTCTGGGGCTGCTTTTCTTTCCCTACCAACCTGGAGCGTTGATGTTCTGTAGGACTCTTCTCAGACACAGCTGCATTTACTGGATGCAGGTGTGTGCTGAGTGCTTTGCTTTACACGTATTACTTTTTTGGATCCTTTTGGCCATCCCGTGAAGTAAGTTCTTTTATTAACCTCATCTCCAAGCTGAGGACACTGAAGCTCAGAGAAGATAAGAAACTTGCCCAGGATCACAGCTGGTTGCACGTTGGAGTGAGCCGTCTGACACAGAGCTTGCACTCTCAGCCATTGTGCCCCGTTGCCTTAGCAGCGTGGTCTAAGGCTTTTGACTATTTCACATGAAGTCTTCAAAAACTACTAAGTATCTGTCCATCCTGACATATTTTTATCCTACCCACTGGATAGTGTGTCTGTCATCACTTCAAGTTCAGTATGTGCAGAAATGACTTCGTTGTCGTCTTCCTCCTCCCACGCTCCTTTTAAACCCCTCTCTCTCCGTGCTACTATTCTCCATCTCAGTGAATGACACCTAATTTCCAGGGAGTCACCACTTTTCTGGTTTCCATAATCTAGTTGGTTTACCAAGATGTATTAGATTTATCTCAAATACACTCCTTTCACTTCAGCTTAGTATAATGGCTAATAGCACTGATTTTGGAACCAGATTCATTTGGATGGAATGCAAGCATCTCCCTGTAGTGGCGTTTAAAGCCCGCAGGGCGCTCTGTGTCATGTCATCCTCACAAACAGCTGCCTTTAGGAGGCTGTGCGGCAGGGTGGTTAGTAAGAGCTCAGGATTAGCTCTGGGCCCCTTACTAACCAACCGTGCTTTAGACAAGGTCAGGCCCTTTTGAACCTGGGTTTGCTCATTTGTAAAAGAACAATAATAACTAACTCATAGGGTTGTTGTGACGTTTAACTGAGATGTTCTAAATATTCTTAGCATAGTGACTAGCACATGGTAAGCATTTAAAAAAGGCTACCTTTTATCATCCTCACCCACTGCCATCACTTTTATCTAGACCCCAGGTTAGCTTGCTTTCCCAGGTAAGTCCTTGGTGGTTCCCTCATTCCAGTCTCACCCCTTCCAGTCCGCTCTGCATTCTGGGGCAGAGTGGTTTTTTCAGAGACCGATCTGATCACATCACTCCCTTGCTCACGTTCCTTAATGTAATAATTCTTAATCTTTCTCTCTCTCTCTTTGTCTCTGTCTGTCTGTGTGAGATGGATCCTTTTAATATCCTGATTAAAGAAAAAATAAAACCATGAACACTCTCCCCAGGAAAATACCCTAGCATACTGACTTTTGCATACATTTTCAGGGGGTCACACGTTCCTCAACGCCATCCTTGGACCCCTGATTAAAAAACCTTTAATGGCTTTCCATTACCTTCAGCTTAAGCCCAGACTCTGGTACACAAATGAGAAAACTCAGGGCAGAAAGAAAAGAAGTGCTTATCCATAATCCAGCTACTTAGAGAACCAGCTTCTTTCCTCACAGTTTCTATGTCTGTAATTTAGATATTTTCCATCTTTATCTCTCTACCCAGCATGCACCTCATGCCCCAAATACAGCTAGCTACCTGCTATCCTCTCACAGGGCTATGCTGCTGGCCTCAGTGTTTTGTTGACTGCTTGTTTATATATTTATCTTTTTTATTTCGCTGGACTTCTTAAAGGTGTTGATTGCGCCTTAATTTTTGTGTATTTAGAGTCTAGAGTCCAGCTTAGTGGCTGACACATAGTATGAGGTAAATGTTTGGCTAAATAAGTGAATTACAAAATTGATACATATTTGTGAAAGAAAAGGAGAATGAACAACAAATCACCTATGGCCCTGATGTCCACGTGTCGCAGCTCTTAGCACTTGTGTGTCCGCTGTGATCTCACCTGGATCATTTCCAGGGCCCAGCTCCTTCACAGGTCATTTGGGGATGAGTCATTGCCCTTTCCCGCTTCACACGGACAGTACGAGTTTAATACATGTAGAATTCCTAATAATGCTGTTAAATGATTTAATCTGGAGAATATGAATCATATTCAATTTTCACTACTTTCTGCTTAGTCCTGGGCCTGTCTTTACCTGCCCAGTTCTAGAGAATTGGCATATATATCTTCTCATCCTTCTTTCCCTAGAATCTTGTCTTGGGAGGTTTAAGAAATTCCCTATGTCATTCAACCTGTATTCTCACAGAACTTAGTATAGTGCTTTGCATGTTCAATGATTCTTAATACCACAATATAAGTTAATTTGTATTTTTGGAAGAGAATGGGTAAATGGTGTGTACTCATGATACTTTTTATCATAGTGTTTTCCTGAGGGGCAAACTGAAGATCAGAGATTATAGTAACTTACTAGACTGTAAACTCTAGATAAACTAAAATTAATACAAAATCATTATTTTTTTTAAAGATTTTTTCTTTATTTACTTTTTTAGGGAGGGGGAAGGGAGGGAAAAAGAGAAGGAGAGAAACATCAATGCGCCAGAGATATATTGATCAGTTGCCCTTCACGCGCCCACAACTAGGGACCCGGCCCACAACCCAGGCATGTGCCCCGACTGGGAATCGAACCAACAACCTTTTGGTTTGCAGGCCGGTGCTCAGTCCACTGAGCCACACCATCATGGCCAAAATTAGTATGTTTAAGGAGGTGTAAGGTTCCAGAGCTAGGGAGTCACAAAACTGAGACTAGAACCCAGCTCTTGGTCTCCAAAGCATCATCAGTACCATGTTATGTATTTCATGGGAACAGCTGGCAAAATGTAACTGAAATGGCTGCGTGGTTTTTTTAATGGACTCAAATTCTGATAGAATTTCCTGCTTCCTTGGGTTTATACATTTTTCCTTTATTTTTGCCACCAAGACTTTGTATGCTTGTTTTTTATTCTATTTGAAGGAAAGCGCTCAGGATGACTCAGTCTTTTGATGTTTCCTTGTCCCCATCCTTCCGTCTTCTGCTTTGCTTCTCAAAGGGAAAAAGGCAGGTGGTGAATGGGAAAGATGTCAAGTAATAAAACTTTTAATTCATGTTTTTGTAAGGCTCTGTGATTACTTTAGTCCTTCATCTAGCTGCAAGAGGAGATTCATTATTGAAATATCATTGAATAAGCCAGCTTATGCCTTATTATTCTTTGCTTTATTTTTAGAATAACCTCTTCTTCATGCCTCATTGTCTGAAGGTTGGGCTTTTGAACAAAAACACATCACATTTAGAAATACTAGATCTGAGTAATTTCCCTTCTCACGCAGCCATTTCTTGACAGCTGCTTTTGCCCCAGATTGATTATTTGTCTGGGAGAAAAATCTTCATCTCTCTGTGTTCAGTAGCTTAAGGGAGATTGTGGGCAGAGCCTTTGGATTTGATTTTCTTCTCCTTTAGCAAATAACTTGACCTTCTCATGACTTCAAGACAGGCTATTAAAGCCAGAATGTGACTGGAAGCAAGATGTCTGATACACTTCCTTGGAGGCATCCTTCCCCGTGCCACACAGATGCCGCTGGACTCAGTTAGCGTGTTGCCCCAAACAGAATTAGGTTTGTAACAGAACAAATGAGAAGTTTCCTATTGAAAGTGGTTTTTTATACTTTGACTTCTCTGAGAGCAAGCTCTTGCATATTTAATCAAGGATTGCCTAGTGAGTGTTGAAGCTGTAAGTGGAAGCTTCAAATGTCTTACATACATGATGGAGAAGACGGGTTATTAGGCACAGCAGTCTTCTGTGTACACGGAAAGCTAACGGCTGTCAACTCTGAGGCAGAAACCAGCAAGTAACATCCGAGGGGTAACAGGTTTCTTACTGACATGTTCCATTTCCATGACCCATGCTGGCAGTGTCACCCTTGGAGGGGGCTCTGTGAGGCCACTGCCACTGTGACCTCTGTGCTGCTGGAAAGCAGCCGGGCCACTGCCGTCCGGCCAGCAGAAGCTCTAAGGCTGGACAAGGCGGGTAGGCTCCTGTAAAGCAGCTCTTTATTTTTGCCACTTGAAAAATCTACACTTTTCACATCGGTAGTTCTGGGTTTTGTATTGTTTGGTCTCTGTTACGGAGGAGAAAAAGGCCATTATTTCTTTTCCAGCCATGAAGAGGGATCCAACCCTAAAAAGCTCAAGACTGAGGAAGGGGGAGGCCACTTTAGTCTCTCCAGCCTGGCCGAAGTCAGCGTCACCAAGGTAAGCGGGACTTGTCCAGCGAGCTCTGCGGCTGCAGGAAGGTCGTGGCTGGGGGAGACGGCATTGACGTTTGTTAGTCCTCTGAAGATAGAAGCCATGCAGCAGCGTACTTCTCCCTTTAAGTAATTACTGCCAGTCAGTCACCTGTGGACTTACCTTTATGGTACATGGTACATGGAGCACTGCACAATGCCCAGAATGTGCAGCACTCCAGTGGTAGTACTTTGTGTAGAGATTTATTTCTCAGCTTCATTTTGTAGCTTTCTGTTTAGTCAAAGTGATAGGATAAGTAGGGTTGATGGTTTGAGTCTTAATCTCCAAGTACATAAAATTTGAGTGTAACTCTCCTTTCTAACATACAGCTACAACACAGGTTTCACGAGTTTAGGGTTTCCCCAAACCAGGTATCCCTTCGCACTTGAGATCTTCTTTACTTAATGGGGAGGCTTTTGGAACTTAAACATATCGCCTTGTTTTAAGTGGCATCATTTTGAATCAATGGATCTTAAAAATTGTCCCTTACTAGCCAAACACACTAGGAAGGACTGTTAGCACTAGGGCATGCCTTTTCCCGACCTCAAAAAGAAATGTGCTCAGAAAAACTGAAAGTCTGAAAAATGATCTGGGTTTTATTTCAGTGTTTACAGTGAAGGAAAAAACATTATGACCTTATTTGTTCTGAGAGCTTTTCTGACTGCTGTACTGAGCAGACTAGAAAACTTTAGTACGTTTTGTGCCAAAGTTTACCATCCATAATACAGCCCCGTCCTCTTCTCCCCTGTGAGCTGAATGGTACTTAGGCCCTGCTTAGGCTGGGGCTGGAAGAGGAAAGACACCAGTATGGTCAGAAATGCCATATAGCGTGGCAGAGGTTTTCATCTCTGCAACTTGCACTGTAGTGAACCCTGAAACATGATCCATTTTTACTGTTGGCGGACACCTTCAGTTTGGGCATGCTTGTATATTCTACTAGAACTTCAGTGCCAGAGGGTCAGCAGGAGTTCCCCCAGAAAGGGCAGTTTGGCAAGAACGAACGAAGCACCAGACAGTTACTTCTCCTGACATCTTAGTAGGACAGATGTGTTCGGAGCTGACCCTACACGGCAGCATCCTCCCCTTCCTCACTGGTTGGGGGTCAGGACGCTCAAGCAATCTGCCACATAAAGCCTTCAAGCAGGGCTGGCTGGTGGCTGGGTGGTAATACCTCTGACCCCTCTGGAAAGGAGTCAGCTTCCATAAAGGGAGGTAAGTGAGAGTCCAGACTGCAGCTATTAATATATCTGCTAGCATTGAACAGAGCCCTGGAAATGAAAATGCACCGAAAGGGCCTTCTCTTTGTCTTTGGTTTGGTTTTGCAAGAGGACACTTGCTACATTAAACTGTCTTGCCTTGCCGGGGGTGCGGCCATGAAGGGAACGCTCTGCAGGTTTACTGTCTGTGCCTGCCTTCCAGGTCGGGAGCGTGAGTCCTGCGGAGGACTTCCGTGTTCTGGTGAGGCAGAAGAGGGCCAGCTTCGAGGAAGGTGAGCGGTATGCCACTGGCTCTGCTTTAAGGGAAGATACTTACTCACGTTACTGGATTTAAAATCTAGATGAAGAATGGTAGCCCTTTGTTTTAATGCTATATACAGCAGTTTGCTGTGGACCTTTGTGTGGTCCCTTGCTCGGGAGCTCACTGGGATGTTACGAGCTCGTGAGGATAAATGAGCGCAGGTCCGCCCAAACACAGAACTAATCTGTGAGAAAACTGGGCCAGAACCCTGGAGCTTCCAGTTCCACCTCGCTGAAGTCCTCTGGGTTACTTGAGTGAGCTGGGAATAAAACATTTTTGTGTTACATCTTCCTGTTTTCTGAGACACCTAATTCTTGTTCTAAGCCTAAGGATTCGAGCCCTTTACAACCCAGAAAGAACTTGCTGCTGCCCCTTGATTTGAAGCTTCTGAAATTGGCTACATTCTCACATTTTTCTTACCAGGTATAACCTAGAATTTCGCTTGGGCTTGGGCTAATACTAAAACAGCTTTCAGGAATGGACAAAGGGCTTTGGACTGACATTCACATACTTGATTGTGCTCAGATTGCTGCCCATTTACCCTTAAAGAGTGGCAGCTGGCACTCGGAATCCCAAGCTTCGTGTATACAAGTTTCGTGATTGCTGCCCAGGGTCGGGGCTGTCTATGAGCTGCCTTCCGTGTGAGTGTGTATGTTAATGTGAGCACAGAACTTCCTCTCCTGACTTCTTGGCATAGTAGGGGGATAAATGACTCCCAAATGCCTAGAACACTACACCATTTTAGGTTAATCATCTGGAGTGCCAGGCATAGGCCTAGGGTACCTTACTACTTGGAGTCTGAGAATCCTAGCAAGATGCCTGGACATGCTCTGCGGCTGCCAAAGGCAGTCATAAGCAGCTAAGCACAAGAGAGAGAATGTGTCATCTACCAGGCCAAACCTTGCTGGCAGCAACACCAAAGGCCAAATGGATGAGGATTTCTGGAGGAAGACCAGCTCTGTCACCATGTACTGTGCACTCTTTAGGTGGTTATGTATGTTTTGTGTTTTGAGATTGGAGAAGATTTTGTGTTTTTGAAGAAAGATTGTGGCCTCCTTAGCTTTTGATTATATGTTCTCAGTTACTTTGGCCCAAGTCGAGGGTCCCCTCCCTTGGAAGTGATTGGCCTCCCTGGTTGGTGCAGGTCTGGTCTCTTCAGGGTCTAAGTCCAGCATCGTCACCACTGTACAGGTAGCTGCTAGTTTGTGACCACTGTACTCAGGTCATTGTGCTAGCACTTTATTACGTTTTTTTGTCTCAGTTACCTACCCCACACAGCAGTCCCACAGAGTCACATGAGCAAGTGGAGAACATGTTAGAGCTTTAACAGCTGGTGCCGGAATCTCCTGAAAATTCTTCAGTTTTCCTAATTGGGAAAATACATTGACAAGTGCTTGGGGTGGAAGTAGGGTCTCTGTCCAGGCTTGGTTGTTGGCCAGTGCTGAGGTTCAGAGGAGGGGGAAGCTGCTAGCATCACAGAAGCAGGAAAACTGGAGCTCAGTCAGGAGAGGAGGGGATGAGGAGGAAAGGTACAAAACCTAAGAGGGAGAGGAAGTGAATGAATTTAGGGAAGGACCCAGGTTCTGTAGTGTGTCCCCGGCTCGTCACTGCCAGTCAAGCCGGAACGCCTGGTTTGAGTGCCCCGGGGCAGAGGCAGAGCTCTGGGTCGTGCGTCAGCTCCAGGCAGAGCAGAGAAAGCACCTCAGAGCACGCAAGGCCAGAGTCTGCAGAGATCAGGAGAAGGTAGATTCCTCGGAACTTTCACGTCTGAGGTGAACGTTTCCCCGAGGCCACGGACATGGGCATGGGAAGCAGATGTGTGAAAAATAGCAAGGGCAGTGACCCCGAGATGGCGTATAGGTTACAAACACATACTATTATGCCCACTTTACAGATGGCAACACCATACAACTGGAAAAGATGAACTACCCCCAAATCGCACAATGATTCAAATCCATTTCTCTCTTAAATACTAGATTTTTCTACTTAGCTTAATCGCTTCTCCTAATTCTAATGGCTTCTTTTTCTGCATATTGTTTTGTTTATACATAGTAAGGTCATGAATTCTAAACCTTGTGTCTGTAGATAGGACTTTCGATGAGCAGACTCTGCTTTTATGTTGAATGTGAGTGAGTCCTGGTGCATTGCCGCTTTGTGATGGTGAATGTCCCCGTGTACCTCCATCTTGGACTCGGTCACTCAGAGCTCACCAGTGACCTTACAAAAGCAGGCCTTTTGCGAGCTATAGGAAAAATGGGACTTGGTGCTCATTAACTAGTTCTCTTTTGTGGTTCTGACTTGCCTTCCCTTTCTTGCTTCAAGCTGCAGAAATTTTGTTTCCTCATTACTTTTCCTACCTTCGTTGTTCTGCTTGGGCATGTCTTCACTACGGCCCTTGGTGAGCCAGACTCACCACCCCTGAAAGCCCAAAGTACCCCTCCAGAGTCTTGAAGCTGCCTACCTGATATCGACCATTATCCCCCCTGCAGTTCTCTGTCTAGGGCATGGGAGGGACACACCGTTCTCTTTTCTCCATTATGTCTGTTTTTTTAAAATTCATTTGCTGAAAGCATGATCAATAATAGATAGTGAGATTGTTTTACCCTTAGTTAGAACTTGGCCCTTTTACCTGCTGCTATAAACTAAAATACAGGTGTAGTCCTTTCTCTCTGGCCTGATAATAGCGAAGTTGTACTGAGAGTATTGTGATCCTCTCCCCTTGATAGCAGCAGTCTTTAGGAGGCAGGTAGCGACATGTTTTCTTACCTTTTGGTTTTGCTGTGAGGGATTTTTTTTTTTTGGTCCTAAGCTTATTGGCATAGAGGAGATAACACTGAAACCCAGGAATGTGTTCTCTCTGGCTGCCGATGCTTCTGTAAGCTGTCTTTGATTCTCAGGTGCCCTTCTTTTTCTGGCCTCTCGCCCCCCTTCCTGCCCACCCCACTGTTCTATCACTGCAGTTTTACAGTAGGAAAATTCTTGACCACAGGTGTATGTACAGTAATTGGAGAAGTGAGGTTGTTTCCCTCACGCAGTTTCCACAGCGCATGTGTTATCCGTAGTTACAGGTTACTGGAAGAACCTGGGTCCGTGGAGTTCTCACACTGCTCTGGGTTTTCCACGTACAGGAACACCCTCCTCCACCAGCTACTTAGCAGGGCTTCGTAGGAGCTCTCAAATTCCTTGTCCCTTCCCTGCTTTGACTTAAGGAGAGTGCGAAAGTGGTCAAAAGATGGACAGCAAATTGGAGAAAGAAAAGCCACATTACTTCAGCCCTCCGAATGGTTCCCACGTGATTGAGATGTGTCTGGATGTATAGGGTTCTGCTGAGCGTGAGATATTTATTATGTGAAGTAGCCTAAGTGTATCTGGTGTGTCAAAAACGGGTTCTCTGAAGACCTCAAAAGCCAGAAAAGATGGTATTTGGAGACAAAAGGATGGGATGTAACTTTTTATACTGTGAGAGGTTCTTCCATGAACCTGGTTTGCCACTTGGATTGTGGGTTCTAAGGTAGTTAGGCATCTGAGCAGTGACGGGGTGGGGGAGCTCCATTCTACCAAATTGAATTCAGGAATACGGTTTAAAAAAAAACAAGCCTGTCAAGACATCCTAAATAGAAATGATAGGGACTCCTCTTTGGAGTCTGCTGCTTAACATTAGGTTTCCATACAAGTGAGCAGTAGAATGCATGCATCCCTTTGGTTAGATTATGATCACTTTATTCTGTGGCTGCCGAAGCATTTCGTTTTCTCTTATGTCCTTTTTCTCACTGTTCCGATCACATCTCATCCTCAGGTCTTTCTGCCTTTGTTCTCCAATGTCACCTCATTCTTACTCATCAAACAACGTCCTTTCCATTGTGAAGGGTATTTCTTAAAATTTACTTCCGAAGACCTTCCATCACTAGGTAGAATGTGGCATAATTAGTAATAAAAGTATATCATTCATCAGACCCAAACAGACAAGTTTTTCAGTTCTGTTTTTGTATGTTATCCCATTTGCACAGAGGTTTACTTACACGTATTACATAATTTTCTACCATCAAATCAAGCCCCAAATTGTGGTTTCTCAAGACTTGGGATATAAGAGAAATTTCCCATGTGTTTTCTTTTTTTTAAAGGGCCCCAGTTTATGTAATTGGGATATGAATTATGTAGTCCATCGTGGCCCTTTCCAGATAAAAATAAGAATATAAAAACATGGCCTTTATCTGTTGTTTTGCAAAGAGATGTTAAATTTTTTAAAAAGTTCTGTCGGATACCTTGAACTTCTTGAAGGGTACAAATACTAATAGTAACTGAAATTTTAAACATCTTTATCTTCATAAAAGTTTTAACAGTTTGGCATACTTTCTCAGTCCTTCCCCAAAATAGCAGTGAGGCATCGAGTCAGGAGAGAGAAAATGTGTGGACGTGATTGCAGACTGTAGAGGGCTGGTCTGTGCGTTGTGTGTTTTTTCAACACCTTACTTACTCCTCACTGGAATCTTTGACTTACTTTTAAATTGTTAAACCCCAGAACTTAATGATAATCCAAGCTTATTTTATGTCTCATTTATCAATGACAAGTAGTCTCATTCAAAAACAAAAATCAGCCTTCGTGAAACTGTGAAGGATACCTTATAAACGTGTGTGTTATTATGTGACATGGTGATTATGTATCAGTGGCCCTTGGTGTCCGGTCACATCTGCCCTGTGGGTGGACTAAGTCCCAGAGTAGCTAAGGGGACTTTGCCCAGATTATTGCAGATGTGTGCGAAGCCCTGGATCCGATTCCCGGGAGCCAGCGCTTGGCCTCCTGTGGCTTCAGCTTCTTCCTTGTTGCATACCTTTCACTAGATGACACAACACTACCCCAAAGTTTACATTTTAATACAATAAAACTCATCGACAAGTAATTAAAATTAAATCATCAAAATGAAGACCAAAAGGAAAGAAGTGAAGAAGACATGACATAGAAGCCAAAGGCCATCATACATAACCACTTTAAAGTGTTCTCAGTTTTCAGCAACTCCCCCGAAAGTGCTTCGTTCTCTCCGTTCTTACTCGGCTTCTAAGATCCTCTGAAGCTCTCGTCAGTCTGTGGATTAGAATATATCTAACTACAGGGTATGGCTCTTATAAAATGTAGCCTGGCTGTCTGTTAAGAAAGAGAGCCAACTGGTATCAGTAAAATAAAAATAAAAGCCTATTTGCTGTTGTTGTGTTCTCAGGGAACCCCAGGATTTCTCCTGAGCGCACCAGAGGAAGTCTGTATGATATATGACAGTGGTTTGTTTTCTCATCCCAGGTGGTGAAGTTGCTTGCCTTAAACCTGCTGAGTGTCTTTTCCCTTTTTATGTTAAACATGGAAAGGATATTTTCCTCTCTGGCTGAACATGTGGAGCTCATATCAATGCTTTCCCCGCATCTGAACAACTAGAAAAGCACAGAATCTGTTCCAGCCTGCTTCTAACACAGAGTGGTTGGCGTGCCCTGACGACCCATGCCAGCGGTGCAGCGGGGCAGGTGCTCACCGCGGGCTCTGCTGGCCACCCAAACATAATAACGGGTGCTTTGGAGGAAGGGGGTGTTACCAACTTGGTGCCAGAGTTCACCCTTAGATTGAGTGCCAGTGAGTGATTTGTGAGTCAGAGCGCCCCTGAAAAGTGCATGGCAATTTCTCTTGCTCATGGTTCTTTCTCTCTACCTCCCATAAATTCTACAGTGCTTCCCTGCATAGTAGATCACTGTCACCCAGGGCATGGCCCTGGTTCTCCTGGGACTGGGTTGTCTTCAAGATTGCTTCTTAAGCCAGCTGGTCGGGAAAGGAAACTGATTGCAGATTGTGCCGATGTGCAGGCTGCTTTAATCAGCGACTTAAAGTGACTGCTGTGGCAAACAACAGAAGCTCTTAATCCATTAAGATGTTTCGGGATAGATGTTTGGCTTTTTAAAAAATAGTCACTAATCAACTGAAATGTGCTAAGAGCTGCCTAGAAACAGCTTGGGGTCTCATTTAATACAATAAAAGTGGTTTTGGTTCTTCCCTTTTATATTGCAAGCCCAAGGCAAAAAATATGCTGACATAGAAAGAAGTGGCAAGTATGATTCCGTATGGTTGGTCCTTCTGTTATTCACGTCTACATAAAACTCTAAAAACCGGTATGCCTGTTTCTTTGGCCAGAAAAGGGACGGGAGTTTGGTTCAGATACAGCACACAGTTTCAGCACAGCTTGAGAATGGTACCAGCATAGATGTCTTTCAACATAGAAGAAAAGTTAGCTACTTTTTATTTTATTTTATTACTTTTTTTTAGTTTCTTGTGGACAGTTGGAGAAAAATCTTTAATTAATCATCATGATTAAAGGAACCTTGTGTAGGCTGAAGTCCCCTCCCCGCCCCAACAAATTTCTGTATGTCAGGACCCTAACCCCTAATGTGACGGGGTCTTTGGGAGGCCATTGGGTTTAGGGGAGGTCATGACAGTGTGGCCCTCATCATGGGATTAGTGTTCTCATAAAAAGATATCAGAGTTAGTGCTCTCTCTTCTCTTTCTCTTTTCTCTGTCTGCCATCTGAGAATGCAGTGAGGGGGTGACTCTAAGCCAGGAGGAGAGCCCTCACCAACCCCTGACCGTGCTGGCACTTGCCTGGAGAACTGTGAGAAAACAGATTTCTGTTGCTGAAACCACATCGTCCGTGGTCTTTTGTTATGGGAGCCTGAACTGACTCATACAGGCTTATTTTCATTTCCTTTGTCCTGTTACATTACTGAAATCCTGTAGCTTTTCTCCCTTCGGCTTTCAGTGGTAGTGACCTGCATCCCTAACACTGCAGCCACGCTCAGATGAGTAAGTCCTTGCCCTTGGAATCTGGTAGTGTTTCTTTAGCGCATTGAGGATAAGATGGCTCTCTGAGCCTTAGCAGTTATTCTGAAGTAGAAACATCCAGTGTCTCCCTTCTGTCTGTGGTAGATCTCCACAAATCTCTTGGCTAAATTGCTCTTATTTATTGCCAGTTTTTTATAGTGTACCAAAGTATAATTTTCTGCTACAGAATGTACTCAGAATTAATTCTAAGTGTAGTTCAAGATCGTTTGTAAATGTTTGGTTGTACAGGCATCACCATAGTCCAGGTAAGGAGCTCTTCCCTCCCCGCAAGAGTTCCCCGTGACCATGTGCAGTCAGTTTTTTCCCCCAGCACCACCCCAAGCAACCACTTTCTCTGTCTATAGCTTTGCTTTTCCTGGAAGTTTCACATAAATGGAATCAGTCAATATTCAGTCTTTTGCATCTGGCTTTTTTCACTTAGCATGTTTTTGAAGTTTGTCTGTGTTGTAGTATGTATCAGTAACTGATTTCTTTTTATTACTGAATATTGTTCAATTTTACAGTTATACCACATTTTGTTTATTCATTCACCAATTGATGGACATTTGGATTGTTTTCAGTTTTTAGCTATTAGAAATACTGCTTCTGTGAACATTTACCTAAAAGTCTTAGGATGTTTTCATTTTTCTTGGGTAAGAGTGGAATTGCTGGGCCATATAGAAAGTTTATGTTTAACTTTTAAAGAAATAGCCATTCTTTTCCAAAGCAGCTTGCCTTTTACGTCCCTGCCAGCAGCGACTGAGGTTCTGCTTTCTCCACATTCTTGGTTACAGCTGTTCGAATGGCAGTGTGGATCGGTGTCTCATTGTGGTTCCAGTTTGCAGCTCTTTAAAGGCTGACAGTGCTGGCCATTTTTCATGGGCTTATTAGCTGTTCGTGTATCTTCTTTGGTTAAATATCTGTTTAAATCTTCTGCCTTTTTTCCCCTCATATTTTAGTTGGGATTGTCTTGTTGAGACGTCAGGACTTCTGTATGTATTCTGGACAAAGTTTATTTTACCAGATGTATGATTTGCAGGTATTTTTTTAGCCCATGGTTTGTTTTTAATGGTGCCTTTTGATGTTTCTTAGTTTTGATTATCGAGTTCTATCAATTTTTTTCTTTTATGAACTGTCATTTTGTTGTATATATGAAATCTTTGACTAGCCCAAGTCACAAAGATTTCCTGTTTTTTTCCCTGAAAGTTGTAGGTCTGTAGTCCAGTTTCAGCCGACTTTTGTAAAATGAGCACGAGGTGAGTGCCTAGGTTCCTTGTTGTTCACAGGGGCAGCCCGTGGTCCTCGCACCACCTGCTGGACAACTGTCCTTGTCCCGTGAGTTGCCTTGGCACCTTATTGAGAATCAGTCAACTATAAATGTAAGAGTTTGTTTCTGTACTTTTCAGTTCTGTTACATTGATGTATGGCTGTCCTGTGCTAACACGTTATTTTGATTAATTTAGCTTTATAATAAGTTTTAAAATACTGTAGTATGTGTTGCAGTTTTATTCTTTTCTAAAATTGTGTGGCTAATCTAGGTCATTTGCAGAAGCCCACTGGGATTTTGATAGGGATTGAACTGAGTGTATAGGATAATAAAGAAGGAATTTCCATCTTAATGTGAATTTTCTCATTAATGAACATGGAATATTTTTCCATTTATTTAGATCTTACTTACTTTCTCTCCAAAGTGTTTTTTACTTTTTATTGTTCAAGTCCTGTACTTCTTGTTAAATTTTTGCTAAATATTCTTTTTCATACTATGGTGAATATATTTTTTTAAGTTATTTTTTGGATTATTTGTTTATAGTGTATAGAAATACTGATTTTTGTATATTGATCTCATATCTTGCATCCTTTTTAAACTTGTTTATTAGTTCTAGTTGCTTTTATATACTCCTTAGGATCTTCTACATACAGGATCATGTGTTCTGCAAATAAAGGCAGTTCTGCTGCTTTCTCTCTATCCTACCTGCCTTTCATTTATCTTTCTCGATTGTACTGGCTGGGACATCCAGTATAATGTTGAATAGAAGTAATGACAGTGAACACCCTTGTTCCTGATCTTAGGGAAAATCTTTTAGTCCTTCACCATTAGTATGATATTAATTCTAAGTTTTTCTCAGATCCCCTGTATCAACTTAAAGAAGTCTCCCATTCCTTGTTGGTTGCGAGTTTTTATTATGAATGGATGTTGGGTTTTGTCAGACACATTTTCTGCTTCTATAAGCTGACTGTGTGGGTTTGATTCTTCTGTTAATATGCTAGAGTCTTTGATTTTTCAGTTGCTTAACCAGCCTTGCATACAGGGATAAATTACAGTCAATTATGGCGTATAATCATTTTTGTGTTCTTGAATTCATTTTGCTAATATTTTGTCAGGATTTTTGTGTATATGTTCATGAGGGGTATTTTTCTGTAGTTTTTTTGTGATGTCTTTGGCTTTTGTACCAGGGAAATAGAGGTTTCATAGAATGAGTTAGGATGTATTCTTTTCTCTAACAAACAGATAACTGTTTATCTGATAATCTGTAGTTTTCTGTATGGGCCTTAGCATACTTGTAGTGATTTAAATAACTATCATTAGTTTGATTTTTCCCTTGAGCTGTAAGCTCTGCCAGGGCACAGAGTCTGTTTTGTTCATCACTATATTCCCAGTACTTAGCACGTAGGTCCTCAAATACTGGCTGGCATACTAACTCACATTATTTCACATATCTAGAATGTGTCTCATAAAATTTAGAGAGTTGTGAGCCTGCTTGGGCTTCCTCGTAGCAAGGTAGCCGGGTTCCAATAGTGAGCATCTTAAGGAAGCAGGCAGAAGTGCATGGCATTTTTGACCTCGTTTGGGAAATCATGTAGTGTTGCTTCTGTCATGCTAGGCATGGTTTCTCTGTGGGAAGCTTCTAAATACTAATTCAGTTATCTTACTTGTTATAGATTTGGTCAGACTTTCTGTTTCTGCTTGACTGTTTTGTAGTAATTTGTGTGTTTATAAGATTTGTCCATTTCATCTAAGTAGTCTAGTTTTTTTCCATAATATTATTCATATGATTTTTCCCTTATAAGTTCTGTGAGCTGATAGTGATGTCCTCTTGTTTATTTCTGATTTTGATAATTTATATCTTAGCTTTTCAGTTGGTCAAAGTGAAGGTTTATGATGTTAATAAGCAAAATTTAACTGAGTAAATTTGAAGATCTAATTGGCTTTATTAACCAGTAATGAATCGGGTTACATCTCATCCAGCAAGTAGAGAAATACTCTAGGGGGTTATAAAGGTAGAAAGTTTTTATAGAAAGGAGCATGGGACGAGAAAGCCATCAACAAGAGAAAAATAAGTTCATTGGAGGAAGGTAACAGTTCTGGTGACAGTGGCTTTTCTTTGGTTGAGCTGTGGTGTTTCCATTGGCTGGGCTTTTGCCCCGCCAAAAGAAATTCTTCCTTCCTCCTGCTGGAGGAGTAGAGTAGCCCATACCTCCTGTTTGGGAGTGAGAGAGAGGTAGTCTCTTCCTGCCGAAGTCTCTGACTGACTTGGAGTGGGAGGGTGTGAGAGCTCTCTCTACAGGCCTTCCCGACCCCGAGTTTAGTTGAGGTTTTCTTTATTAATTTTCTCAATGAATTGTATTTATCTTTTATAGAAGATCCTAACTTTTAGTTTTACTGGTTTTTCTCCATTATCATTCTTTTTTTAAATAATTTATTGATTTCTATTCTGGTCTTTATTATTCCCTTCCTTTTGCTTGCTTTAGATTTAATTTGGGCTTCTTTTTCTAGTTTCTTAAGGAAGAAGCTGAGATTATTGATGTGAAACCTCACTTCTTTTCTAATATAATCATTTGAAGCTACACATTTCCCTCTAGCCAGTTCTTTAGCTGCACATCATAAATCATGATATTGTGGTATGTTGTATTTTCATTAAGTTCAAATACTTTCTAATTTCTTTTGTGGTTACTTTTTATGACCCTGGATTATTTAAATAATTATTAAAGTATTTATTTAATTTCCAAATGTGGGAGATTTTTAAATTTCTGTTATTGATTTTTTTAAAAAAGATTTTCATTTATTTATTTTTAGAGAGAAGGGAGGGAGGGAGAACAAGATGGAGAGACACATGGATGTGTGAGAGAAACATCAACCAGTTGTCTCTTGCGTGCCCCCAGCTGGGGACCTGGCCTGCAACCTAGGCACGTCCCTGAACTGGGAATCAAACCGCGACCTTTCAGTTCATAGGCCGATGTTCAGTCCACTAAGCCATACCAGCCAGGGCCTGTTGTTGATTTTTAATTTAACCCTGTTGCCATTGGATACCATTTTGAATGACTTTAACCCTTTTAAATTTATTGAGACTTGTTTTATAGCTTGGCATGTAGTCTTTCCTGACAAATGTTCCATATGCCCTTTAAAAGAATGTGTATTCTGTGGTTGTTCAATTGAAGGTTCTATAAATGTCAGGCCAGTTAGGATGATAGTTTGTTCAAATCTGTATCTTTGTTGATTTTCTGATTAGTTCCCCATGATGTCTTGAGTATTGAAAATTATTCATCTTGAGATTTGTATGCTAGTGAGACCTTTATAATTTTTGCTTCACCCAGCTAAACAAAAATCTAGAGACCCAAGTGAATTTTTACAGAGTAGCAATAAAGAAAACATTTTCATTTCAGGTAATAAAGTGTACTTTAATAAAGCATGTCAGGTATGGGAATTTTTTTTAAAAAACAGACATATGTATTGTAAAATTATGTTTGTGTTTCAGAATCCTCCGCTTCATGGGAGAAATTCATTTGTATTAGTAAATGACAAGCTTACTCAGTACAAGAAAAATTGTGTAGATTTCAGGAACTCGTCAGAGCACAAAGATTATTAGTTGAGAATAATGAAAGCCAATTTACATTTTAGTGACAATAGGTATTTTATTTTATTTTATTTTTGACAATATGTATTTTGGTAAAACAAGTGTTAGGTCAATGTGTATAAACATGGAAAATTTACAGATTCATGATTCCCTCCTTTCATTTGTTTCTTCTTTGGTACTGTTTCTCAAGGTTTATTTTGTTTGATTCATTATTTATCTAATATACTGAGAACAACATATATGGAATAACTAAGGTTAGATGATGACATAATTGTTCCCATTTCTGATTACTTCTTAGATGGACTATAATGCAACCAGCAAGACTCATATAATGGAATTTTAAATGTGTTTAATTAGCCCTGGCTGGTGTGGCTCTGGTTTGAGCACCGGCCTGTGAACCAAAGGGGTGGTGGTTCGGTTCCCAGTCAGGGTACATGTCTGGATTGCAGGCCAAGTCCCCATAGGGGGTGCTCAAGAGGCAACCACACATTGATGTTTCTCTCCCTCTCTCCCTCCCTTCCCCTCTCCAAAAATAAATAAAATCTTAAAAAATAATAAAATGTGTTTAATTATAGGGAGGGTTGAATCTACAAAGCAAAAAATAAAATTTACCTGCAGCAAATCTGGTTCAGATTGGTACACTTTCCTAAGAACAGTGGGTGAAATTAAGTAATTTCTAAGGTCCTTTTTAATACCAGCCTTTAAGCACATGAGAAATAAACAGAAAGAAGTAAATGATTCAGAAAGAATAAAACGAGAAGTAAAAAGATCAATGAACTAGAGGTATTTTGAGCTTCACCATTAGTAAATACCAACCCATGAAAAATGTCTTTCCATTTAGGACTCACTAGAATAGAAACAACTATTATCGTCTACCTATATGATAGCCTCTCATATGTCTCAAGATGATTTAGTTGCCCCTGTGGCTTTTCCTCATTAAAAAATAAGTACATGCTCACTGGGGAAAAAAAAACCAGTTATGTAGTTGTACATAAAGGGAAAAGGGGGCAGTCTCCTCCTTCATTGTCCTCCTCCCTTCCAGGCCCTCCTGATGCCCACGTTCTTTACCTTGTTTTCCTACTCTCTCTCCATAGGAATCACCCTGTTGATCCCTGTTACTGCTCTGTATTTTAGTCAGGATGGTCATTGTTTTGGGTGTGGAAAATTGGGGGTTACAGCCATAGGCAGTACATTTCAGGAACCCCTCATTCCCAGTGGGATTAAGCAGTTCGGTCTGCGAGGAGAAAAAGAAGCCTATAACAAAATGGGACGGCAAAGTCGCAGTTGGTAGGCAGCAGCAAAGGGGCCTGCACCCCTGTAGTCAGGGCAGTGCTGGAAATGGTCTCATTCGCACGCATCTGCGCCGTCTCTTCACCGCCTGTTACTTCGTGTCTATGGATTTCTATTTCCTAGAGCCTTACCTCAGCCGTTTTAGTATCTATAAAATTAAGGCAAAGGGCAGTAACAAAAAAATCCTAGGCTGGCCATTTCCCTTAGTGATAACTTACACCGCATAGGTAGTGTATGGATTTTAATTGAGGGAACACAAAAAGACATCTTCATTCCTTAGGCTTTTAGAGGAATAAACCAGAGAGGCCTAGATCCAAGGCATAGAGAGGCATAGATGCTACTCAGCAAATGGGTAGCATCTTATTTGGTGCTAGTCACTGCCAAGGCAAAGACGGTAAACAAGAAAAAACATATAAATGGAGGTAAGCACTTGTATTAGTCTCCTAGGGCTGCTATAACAAAGTATCACAAACTGGCTGGCTTAAAACAACAGAAGTTCATTTTCTCACAGTTCTGGAGGCTAGAAGTTCAAAATCAAGGTGTCGGAAGGGTTGGTTCCAAATGAGGAGTCAAGGCAGAATCTATTCCATGCCCCTCTCTTACCTTTTGGTGACAGCTGGCAGTCCTTGGGTTCTTTGGCTTGTAGATGCGTCACTCCAGTCTCTACCTCCATCTTTACATGGAGTTCTCTCTGTGTGTCTGTGTTCAGATTTACCTCTTGTAAGGAAACCAGTCATAGTAGAGTACAGCCTCATCTTAATTTGATTACATCTCCAAGGATCCTATATTCAAATAAGGTCAACTCATGACAGCACATTGAAGAAATTAAAACAGGACGGTGGGAGAGTGAATGCTGGGGTGAGACAGGCTTGTGATTTTCTGTAGAGGATCAAGGAAGACTCACTTCTGGGGTGTCGTATGAACAGAGAATTGAGGAGAGTGGAGGAGAGAGACTGGGGGGCATCTCTGGGGAGAGCTTTGCAGACAGAGAGAGCAGCACCATGCTCGTCTGAAGCAGGAGTAGGTTTGCCTTTGTCTAGAAAGGAGCCTTAAGGAGGCCAGTCTGGCTGGAGGAAAGAAGCAGAAGATGAGATCAGGAAGGTAGCTGGGGCACACACCATGTAAGGCCTCCTAGACCTTTGCTTTACTCTGCGTGAGATGGGGCACCACTGAAGAGTTCTGGGTAGAGAGTGGTCTGATTGACTTGTGTGTTGTAAAAGGTGCTCTGGCTGCTGCGTTGAGAATGGGCAAGGCTGGAGTAAGCAGGTAAGTTAGAAAGCTACTGTAATAATCCAAGTGACAGAGGTAGTGAGAAGAGGTCAGATTCTTGGTATGTTTTGGAAGTATAATTGTCAGGTTTTGCTAATGGTTTGAATCTAAGGTGCGAGAGGAAAAAACGAGTCAGGGATGACTTGGAAGATTTTTGGCCTAAGCAGTTGGAAGGGATTCCTACTTAGAAAGGACATGTTAAGTTGGTTATGCAGGTCTGGACTTCGGAGAAAAGGTCTGGGAGAAGTCAACATAGAGGTACTTTATAAAGTATGAGACTGGATGAAATCCTTGAGTGGGAGAGAGGTGTGGGGTCTGGGGCACAAGAGGAAGAGGGTAATTTAGATGCACAGATAGTTCATCCGAAGCAGTAAGACTGAAGGCAGAGTATGGGTACAGATGCAAGTGGGTGACCAGTGGGAGGAAGAATTTGTGGAGGAGATGGGCATAGCCTGAGCCATAAAAGGCTGGATAGGAGAGGGCTCGGGAAAGGATATCTGTCCCCAGTGAGGCAGCAGCCTAACTGGTGGGGTGTCTTCATGCTGTGGGTGCTAACAGGGCTTTCCCCGGAAGTAAGGGACTCTTGCTGCTACTGTGGTTTCACCTCTTTGTTGTTGATCATTTCTGGCCACTTTGCACCCATTTCTAATTCTCTTCTAATTTCTAATCATTTTCCAGATCTGTCTCTCCCTTTTCCATCCTACCTACCATCATTCTAATTCAGGTTTTCATTACTTCACCATTGGACAGTTACAGCACTCTGTGTTAGTTATCCTCAGAGTTGCTCTCATTCAACATATTCCATGTGTTGGTATATGTTTAGCTTCTTATAGCACAGTTTGATTGTGGGCCAGCCCTTCTTAATTATTCCCCATGTCTTTAAAGTTGATGTCTCATTCCAGGCTTTCCATGATCTGGTCCCACCCTGCTAATCCAGACCCATCTTCTGCAGGCCCCCTTTGTGACCCCTGAACCCAAACCAAACTGTATTCCTGATAATACCCTTGCGACATTGCCTTTCCTGCCTCTATGTTTGCTCATAATATCCCTTCCAGAAAAAATGGCCATTCTTTTTCTTATCCATTCTTAAGAGATGCGTGTGATTTAAAAGTGAACATGTCCTGGGATAGGTGCTAATGTGCAGTAGTAGTTTCATCGTAGTGGGAGCCACTGTCAGAGATGCTGCTGCTGGTCCACCATCAGTAGGAGTTTTATTGTAGTGGGAGCCACTGTCAGAGATGCGTAGTAGTGTTATTGTAGTGTGAGTTGTTATCAGATGCTGCTGCTAGTCTGCCATCAAGTAACCTCCATCTCTTTTTATGTTCTAAGTACTTCTGATTAATAATCATTTTTTTATTTCCATTGTTGAACAAAGCAGTACTTGGGAATAATGACAATTTGAATTTAGAATTATAGCAGAATTGATTCTCAGGTTCTTTAGATTAATTCCTAAATTTTAGCCCTATCAACTTCCAGCCAAGGTGGAGGAGTAGGTAGGCACACTGTGCCTCCTCACACAACCAAAGGAAGGACAACAACAATTTAAAAACAAAAAACAACCAGAACTGACAGAAAATCGAACTGTACAGAAGTTGGACAACCAAGGAGTTAAAGAAGGCACATCCATCCAAACCTGTAGTAGGGGCAGAGATGGGCAGCTGGGCAGAGAGGACTCACAGCAAGGCGGCAGCTGGTGGAGCAGGTGGTCCCACATTCACTGCAGATAAACTGGGAGGAACAACTGGGGAGCGAAACAGACCATGCAACCCAGGGTCCCAGCGCGGGGACATAAAGCCTCAAATCACCAACTGAAAACACCTGTGGGGATTGAGGCAGCAGGAGAAACTCCCAGCTTCACAAGAGAGTTCGCTGGAGAGACCCCACAGAGTGTTAGAATGTACACAAGCCCACCCACCTGGGAATCAGCGCCAGAAGGGCCCAATTTGATTGTGGGTAGCGGAGAAGGTAACTGAAAACTGGCAGAGAGCAGAGCAAGCAGCACTGTTCCCTCTCAGACCCCTCCCCCGAATGCAGCGTCACAACCCAGCCACATGGGTTGCCCCACCCTTGTGAACACCTAAGGCTCTGCCACTTACTACGTAACAGGTGCTCTGAGAAAAAAAATGGCCCAAATGAAAGAACAGAGCAAAGCTCTAGAAAACATACAACTAAGCAATGAAGAGAGAGCCAACCTCTCAGATGCACAGTTCAAAATACTGGTAATCAGGATGCTCACAGAATTGGTTGAATTTGGTCACAAATTAGAGGGAAAAAATGGAGGCTATGAAAAGTGAAATAAAGGAAAATGTACAGGGAACCAACAGTGACGGGAAGGAAACTGGGACTCAAATCAACGGTGTGGACCAGAAGGAAGAAACATTCAACCAGAAAAGAATGAAGAAACAATTCAAAAAAATGAGGAGAGGCTTAGGAACCTCCAGGACATCTTTAAACATTCCAACATCTGAATTATAGGGGTACCAGAAGGAGAAGAGGAGGAGCAACAAATTGAAAACTTATTTGAAAAACTAATGAGGAGGAGAACTTCCTCAGTCTGCCAAAGGAAACAGATTTCCAGGAAGTCCAGGAAGCTCAGAGAGCCCCAAAGAAGTTGGACCCAAGGAGGAACTCACCAAAGCACATCATAATTACATTAGCCAAGATTAAAAATAAGGAGAGAATCTTAGAAGCAGCAAGAAAAAAGTACACAATTACCTACAAAGGAGTTCCCATTAGATTATCAGCTAATTTCCCAAAATAAACCTTACAGGCAAGAAGGGGCTAGAAAGAAGTATTCCAAGTTATGAAAGGCAAGGACCTACATTCAGGATTACTCTGTCCAGCAAAGCTTTTATTCAGAATGGAAGGGCAGATAAAGTGCTTCTCAGATAAAGTGAAGTTGAAGTTAATCATCACCAAGCCCCTATTATATGAAATGTTACAGGGATTTAGCTAAGAAAAAGAAGATGAAAAATATGAACAGTAAAATGACAGCAAACTCACAGTTATTAACAACCATACCTAAAACAAAAGCAAACTAAGCAAACAACTAGAACAGGAACATAACCACAGAAATGGAGATCACATGGAGGGATAGCAACAGGTGAGTGGGAGGAGGAGAAAGGGGGAAAAGGTACAGAGAATAAGTAGCATAAATGGTAGGTAAAAAATAGACAGGGGAGGTTAAGAATAGTATAGGAAATGTAGAAGCCAAAGAACTTGTATGTATGACCCATGGACATGAACTAAAGGAGGGGGAATGTGGGTGGGAGAGGGCGTGCAGGGCAGAGGGGAATAAAGGGGGGAATGTGGGACAACTGTAATAGCATAATCAATAAAATATATTTTTTAAAAATTTAGCCCTATCAAAAAGTAGAGAAAAACAACATGTCTCTATTTTGAGCTGTACAGTATTATACAACATTCTTCACAAAATCAAGAAAAGATAAAGGAAAATATGAAGGGAAAAAGAAGGATCTGAGGGGTCCTTAAGAGAAGATACCACATAAACACTGGGTGTCGTTATGTATCCACTTTTAGAAAGGTGTACATGTAGTACAGTTGTAAAACTTCTGGTACTTGATATTTTCTTTAAAGAATGACTCAGATTTCTGAGGCATCATAAAGCACTGTGCGCCACCTCCCACTCCTCCATAATCCACAAAAGTACATTCAGCCAGTGGCCACCTGCTTCTCTCCGTGCTGAGGAGTCTGATTCATCACGCAGTGCATCTCTTCAACTAATACAAGAATTTCAGTTACATTCAATTACCCCCTTTTAATTGGATCCCATTGCCAGATTGGTCTCCTGTTCCAGAGCATTTCTTCTTGCCTGCACTGTTACTATGGCTACTTGGTTCCTTCTGCTTACTTCCTACGTTACTTTCATGAGGTCCGCCCAGGTGTAAAGCTAGACAGGTACAGTAAAATTGCTACAGTCCAAACACTGTCATCTCACATTCTGCCTTCCTCCTACTGCTCATCTGGAGTGCAATCAGGTTTAGATGGTAAGGTTCTTAATTCTTCTACATGTCTTTTATTTTAGTGACCTTTGCCAAGTTTTAGAATTCTGGGACCTTAAAAAATTGTGGAGACCTTTCTCTGCCCTCTCTGCTTTCTACCTCCACCCCACCATATGCCTGAAAGCATACGGTACACACACGTATGTTACATAAATAAGCTGAAGAAATCACTTTCTCATGTCACGAGATCTTCCTTTAGTTTCTTTCTTAAAGTAGCATCATGTCACAATTTTCTCCTTTAAGTGCATTACTTTTCTAGATTGGAGAAATTAGCTACACTAGAGTGGATTTTCTCTGGTCTTTAGTTAACTACTGTATGCCCTGTAAATATTAATTGATAACCTTCAGATTTTGTGGAACATGTTCAGTGGGTCTTGAATGCTTAAATTGAATGTTTTGAATTAAAAAAAAAAAAAGAAAAAGACCATAGAATGTCATGGAACCCACCACTGACCAGGAAACAAAATTTTTCAGCTGACTTGGGAACAGATCTGGTCTCACACCCAAGGTACTTAAGATGAGAAATATTATTCATCCAGAATGAAAAAGACTTGTTATAATGTTCTCTGACATGAAGTGAACTTACAGCCAGCAGGCTAACTGGATGCCATTTCTCTAGTTTCTTAATCATTTGCACATACCACCTATTTTCTAGAGTAAGCTAAGGCCGAGAGATCTCCAATATCATCCTTCCTGTTACTACAAAGTAGGAGTCATAGTAAACTCAAATAAAAACAAAAATGAAACAGAGAGGTCTCATAGTCTGCAAGAACGGATTCCGACAATGAGGGCTTGCATTTACTCTGCCTTGTGCCTGGGGTTTTAATTTAACACTTCAATGAAAAGGCTGCATTTACAAAGGGGGAAAACACCCAGCAGGAGTTAACTTTTATTAGTGCAATTTGTAAGAAATTACTGCAGTTAATGAGAAAATCGTTAAGCATGAAAGAATGGGCTGTGACTGAACTTGGGAGTCTAAATGGTGAGGTTTTAATTGAGTTTTTTAGTTATTGGTAAGAAAAATAATAACAATGATAATAAAGCAACCAGGGCTGTATCTGTAGAGTTGAGGTGGTCAGCACTTCATATACCGTAGTTCAATTTCCTGTGCCACTGGTCATGCATAGTGTTGTCGCTGTGGTGTCCTCCTCTGTGTGGTATCTGCTGACTTTTTCTCCTCTTAAAAGGGGGGCAGGCAACTTCTGTCTGCTGGCTGAGGGAGTCTGGGCCAGGGTCTGGCAGAACATTTCCAAAAGGAGGGAGGACAGAGAAAGGGCAGGGAGCAGGACAGAGCCATGTCGGATTCACAGGGCACTGATGAAAAACGAGACATTTGAGTAGCCTTCTTAGGTTCAAAAAGCACATACTTTTTTCCTCTGAGTTCTCAGTTTCTTTTGTTGCCACCCAGTGATTTCTTTTTCCCCAGCGAGACTGTCTCATTAAAGACCAGTAAACTAGAAGCAAGAGTGCCAGGCCAAGGAGCATGTTCAGGGCAAATTCTTCTGGTATCTTAGATCCGAACTCTTTGGGAAGTGGAAGCATGAAGGATAATGGAGAAATAAATCAGCATATCTTTTGTCATTTAGAGGAAAAATATTTAGGATACCTTTTTTTTGTACTTAAATTTTTAGAAGAAATAACACATTTGACTTCCAGCAGGACATGAACACCAGGGGAAGAGTTCAGTCACTTCCAGTTCCCCTGGTTTATCATCACGGTCCACACAGAGTGTGGCAGCTCTGCCGTGTTGCACCGTGTTAAACCCGAGGGAAGGGAAATGTATGTAGCTCTAAAGATATTTCAAGTAGGAGTGAAATCTTTTTTTTTTTTTTACCTAATTCTGTTTTTTGTAGAAGTACAGCTTTTAAAAGCTTAAATGGCTGGGAAAAGCTTTAAATGTGAATATGCTTGTGAACTTTTCTAACAACTTCAGTTGAATTTCATTGTAGTCTACCTCACTGGAAAGAAAAAAAATCTATACATCTTATCTTTCCTTATTATTTAAAGAATACCTTGTTAATTTCTATCTCTTGGAAATATTTACTGCCTAAAATAGTGTGTGTGCCTTTGTGAGTTTATAATAAACACATTGTGCCTCTCAATCCCTAGATCCACTCCTCACTCTTCCCTTGTGCATCTGATCTGGGGGGAGCGGGGAGCAGAGCAGGTTGCATTTCCCAGGCTTCCACATCTGCTGGTTTCCTGCTGCGTTGAGCCAGTGGAAGACGCTGGTGGGAGATTGGTGGGAAGTAAGGCAAGATGCAGCAGATAGAGTATTTCTCTTTCTTCCTTAATGTGTTGGGCAGCATCTTCAGTCCTCCGTGGTGTGGCTCTCATAGGACCATGCCTCTGAACCCTAGGTGCACCCCTCTTCCTTCCCTTCCCTTCCCCGCACTGCCAAGGAGTGCTAAGGGCTTCTCCTTCTTTCTAATCTCTGGGTTGCAGCACCGTCCCCAGCTGGCATTACAGCTTTTCATCACCTGTGTAACAGTTGCCTTCATTAAATTTCCTGGGTTAAAAATTCAGTGATTTCTGTTCTTTTTGTGGGGCCCTGACTGGTGTACACACAGCCTCTACCCACAATGACCAATTTGTATCCTGTAGTAAGGAGACATAAGGAAGCCTGTTTTATGATCCTTTTCTGTTTTAGTTGCCTATATTAAAACAGGCTCATTTTTTTTCTTTTTTTTTAAGATTTTATTTATTTTTAGAATGGGGAAGTGAAGAAGACAGAGGGAGGGAAACATCAATGTGTAGTTGCCTCTAGAGCACCCCCTCCTGGGGACCTGGCCCGCAATCCTGTCATATCCCCTGAGTGGGAATCAAACCGGTGACCCTTTTGTACGTTCGCAGGCTGCCATTCAATCCACTGAGCCACACCAGCCAGGGCCAGACTCGTTTTCTTATCAGGCAAATGTTTCTTGTAAGTCATTGGCTTAAAACAGGGATAGTAATTTACATACAGATTTAATTAGCGGCAGATTGGACTACTTGCTTAGAGGTTTATTTGCTGATAGATATTTCTTTTTATTCTCTTAATGGCTGGCTTGACCAGATACTTATTTGATTTAGGTGCTTGAGTTTTATTGTCACTTTTTCATTTTGTTTTATAAAGATGTCATTGTAATTGGCTATGTAAATCTGTTCCTAACATTTAAAATGATTTCGCTGTTGATATCTGCAAAACGTGCACCTCTTCAATAAGCAACACTCACATAAGGTGAGAGGGTGAGAGGAATTAAATGGGAGATATTTTGAATGGATACCTGGGTCCAGTGATATCTTTTGAAATGGCTTTCTGGTCCTTTCTGTGTAGTATGTGACAAATAAGTGAACCTACTGCTCTTTTATTTTTTTATTTTTATTTTTTGGCTCTGTCTGATGGAGGAAGAAAACCCACAATAAATGACTTCCTTTCACTTTGTCGGGAGCATCTTAACAGAGTGAATGGTTGTAAGTGAATGTAAAGTCGGAGGCCGGCAGGCACACGGTCCCAGGTGTTCTGGCCCCTGTGACTGCAGCAAGGAGAGAGGTGGTTCATTTCATGGGCCTTTGAACGGTGTGGAATGTTTTCTCCAGAGAGGGAGAGCATACATTTCCATTAAACAAGAAAACTGCCGTTTTCCTCTTATGTAGCCCTTCTGAATCTGGACAGCATTTAAATATAACACTAACGTATCTTTGGTTTGAGACTGATTTTGTGTATCAACAATCTGTACTCACGTAAGATTCTGGGTCAGTATATAATGCCCGTATTTAAAACCTCAAAATCCAGAACAGACATTTTTGAAATTCAGAACAGACGTTTTGATTTTGAAGACTCATTGATATAAATGAAGGCCCTTGCCTGACTTGGGACCCTAAGATGGATGGCCCTTCCAATGGCCATTTTTTATATTAGCTACTAATGAGTATTACTGAGCCTTTGACTAATTCTGAAAAGCATTTGGTGAATTATAATCGAGAATGTGAATTACTCAGTATGAAGACTGACGGCCATTCCTTAGCCCTGTAATTGATGTGGAAGCAGAGAAAGGCACCCTGATGATCAGCATTTCCTTTATGTGGGGCTGGAGGGTACGGGGAGTCAAAAGCATAATCTAGCCAAAGAAGAGTATTATTTTTGTCGGCCTTTTCTGCAGTTTACTTGTATTAAAAGTAGCAGGAAAATATGAAGTGCCACCATGCTCAGGAAGGGAAGTCTCTTGTCCACATCCCGTTCTCACAATCATGTATTAAAGTATCATCCATAATAGCTATTCACTAGTGGTCAGTGGTTCGTTGCAATCAGTGAACCACAGAACAGTCCAGGGAGAGGGACAGAATTTAGAATCATGGGTCAGAGGCACAGACCATGTAACTGATTTTTTCCAGAGGGGCAAAATCTGGCTCTTTGTACTCGTTGGATCTGTTGGAAGTTTGGCAGTGTTCATATGCCTGTGTTCCTGAGCCTTCTGGAAGAAGGCATAGAACAGTCTAATATGTAAATAAGGAAACTAAATCTGAATATGCCCACAAATACGCAAGCACTTCATTCTTAAATAGAAACTGGATATTGACATTCCTACTTCCTTTTCTTTGAATTCTTTCTTTCCTCTGTCGTTATTGCAAATGGATTGTTGGCTCTTGCATTAGCTTTATTTTAGTCTCTTGAATATTTTTCTCTGTAAGATAACAACTGTGTGTATATGTGTTCCATCATATTTCATGATAAAGTGGGTCAGAAAGCTGTGTTTTTGCAAAGCAGCTCAGTATTTATTTAGTTACTGCTTGGGCTCGAGGGTCTGAGGGCTCCATAAATGTAGTCCTTAATCCCTTGTGCTCTTTATACTCTTTTTCTTCCAGTCTTTATGTAATAATAACATATAATGTTATGTATTGTACAGCAGGCAGCTGAAGAGATGTATTCTTCATCTCTTCTATCTGTGACACCATGTCCTCCTGGTCTTCACCCATCACCCTGACCATGTCTTCTGAGCCTCCTTTACCAGCTCCTTTTTCTCTTTCCAGCCTCTAAAAGTTGTAGTCCCTTAAAGACTGGTCTTGAACCCTTTACTTCCCACACTTTCTAAAGAGACAGGCTCTGTCCCAACTCAGGACTCATAACATGTGTCATTCTTTCTTTTTGGCGCTCCCTTCCTCCAGCCTCTTCCTGTCTGATTCCTACTCCTCATGTTTCTTCCTGTACTCCTGTCTGGGGACTCCATGTACTGGACCATTTGCTTTTCTTCAGACACACCACGTGCTTTTCCACCTCTGGTCTTCTGACTTTTTCTCACTCTGTTTTCTGCTAAGTTTTGGCCAAATGTCACTTTGCATTGCTCAGCTGGAAAGCCATGTTGTTTCATGACACTTTCTTACAGTCACCACATATTTTAAAAATTCAGATCACCTGGCTGGCGTAGCTCAGTGGATTGAGCGCGGGCTGTGAACCAAAGCATCGCAGGTTCGATTCCCAGTCAGGGCACTTGCCTGGGTTGCAGGCCACGGCCCCCAGCAACTGCACATTGATGTTTCTCTTTCTCTCTCTTTCTCCCTCCCTTCCCTCTCTAAAAATAAATAAATAAAATCTTTTTAAAAATTCAGATCAATTGGTATGTTTCCATAGCATTCTTCACATTTACCTCCTATTACTATTTTTGTGTGTCTCACATATTAGAGTGTGAGCTCCTCAAAGGCAAGGATCTTACCTTCAGCTTCATTCAGTCTTCCACAGAACACAGCATAGTATCTTACACGTAGCAGTTACAAAATAAATATATACCAGATTAAGTTAAGGAAAATGGTAAATCAAGCATAGAGGGACATTTACATTATACCTAGAAAGATCCCTCATTCTCATTCAAAAGAAATGAGACACTTGGAATCTCTGGGATTGTTGCCATTGACCTGTGATGGCTCCTATTTGTGCCCAGGTATAGAATTCTGAATGAACTTTATATCATACTGTCTAATAAAGCAGACTGCTCTCAGTGGTATAGGAAGTACCAAACATTTGTTACTTCATCTTTCCAAGCTGAAAGAGGGAGATAGCTTTTGTTGCTTTGAGCCTCTGTTGATGGGTTTCTGCTGTGCCTGCCAATCAGGGTTGTATTGTCTACCTTCTTTAAACAGACCCATCTGAACAGTCTCTCCTTTGAATTGTTGTTGGATTTTAATTTACTGCTGCAGCATACATTGGTAAAGATCTCAGAAATTGCAGGAAGTGTTTCTTTAATCCCCCTCAAACTTCTTAAGTGTTTCTTTTATAATGGAGATTATCGTCTCCTACTTGATAGAAGAGATGAAATGGTCACTGGGCATATTTTCTCTTGCTGCAAACTTATTATTATATTAGGAAATACTTTATCCAGTTTTTGAATCCTTTTCACATTCTGTAAGAGCCTTGGGAAATAAGGCTCTCCATAGGCATGAGGCAGCGCTCAGGTCACTGTGACTCCGATAGTGACCTTTTAAGGTGAGCCTGAAAGTAGTTTGCATTCGTATTGCACACACACATTCATAACTGTCGGAATGCTCAGGTGAGGCGTGGCTGTGGCAGACACGCAGCCTTAGACAGTCTTGACCATTCAGCTTGCCAAACAGCCAGCTAGTGAGTGGGTTCAGGGGACAAGTGAGAGTGAGCCTTTAGGCCATGACGGTGCATGTCTCCTTGGTTTGTTCTTCCACAAAGATCAGAAGGGTCAGTTTTGATCTGCCCAGCAACTGAAGTTCCCTTATGACTTTGTTTCTGTTTTCCTCTGCTTTTATACTGAAGAATCGTTTGTTTGTTTATGAGGCAGCCCCAAGTTGCAGTCCACCTTGGGATAATGTATTTTCTCTTTCTGTTAGAGAAAGAGAAAATACTGTCATTTATGACATTGCTGGCTGATAGTTGTTGTTTATTAAGTCTTTATGGGATGAAGACTGCTGAGCAGCATACAGAATAGATTTGCTCACCTGAGAGCAGAAGATACGTAGCAATGACTTCCCACTCTAAAGGATATTATTAAATTAAAATGAGGCTGGTCTTTCCTAATTTGACCTGGATTGGTAGAAGATGGGGTATCCCTGCCTCATTATTTTTCACTGTCTTGCACTGTCTGGCATTAATCCTAAATGGAATTAGGGGAGAGACTGAAGGATCTAGCTATTACGAATATATCAGGAAACACAGTTTTGTATTACCCCAGTGGCTCCTAAATTCAGGGGGAGGAGGATAAAAAGCAACAACAATTTAAAAACAAACAAACACCTTAATATTTGAAATCCCACATGGAAAAAAAGAAGGAATTCCTACCTTTTACAAAAGCATGGATGGAAATGGAGACTATTATGCCAAGTGAAATAAGCCAGTCAGTAAGACATGAATACTGTGGGATCTCAGTTATAAGTTAACAAAATAAACTAATGAACAAAATAGGACCAGAGGCATAGACTCATGGAACAGACTGACAGCTGTTAGGGGGGCTGGGGGAGGTGGGGCTGATGGAAAGAAGGTGGAGGGGTTTGTCAGAGAACGTACATGAAGGGCCCATGGACGTGGACAGTGGTGTGGGGGCTGACTGTGGGAGGGGTGGGCTGGGTAGGAGAGGGTGAAGGGCGAACAATTGGGACAACTGTAATAGCATAAACAATAAAATATTTTAAAAGAAGGTTCATGTGGAGGACATTTTTAACCTTCTTTTGCTCTACTCAAAGTCAGGATATTGTTCGGGTCATAACTGACATTTAATATTAATTCACTAAAAATTTCCAGTACATTAAAAAAAAAAAAAAGGAATCCCAAATGGAACATTTAGCTATAATTCTAAGCATTTTAGAAATTAAATTTTATTTCTTGACAAATATCAGTAAGTACTACACAGACTTTCCAAATAAAGGCGTTTGGAATCAAATTTTCCATCTCGTTCCACCACCCCCTGCCCCCACCCCCTGCCCTTCCCCCGCCCGGAAAAGGAGCCTTGTGCGTAGTGGCCACGAGGCTCTTGAGCCGTAACTCGTACTTACAGGCACACAGAAGGATACAGTCTCTAACTAACAAGCATCCTTTCAATGGAGAGAAATAAAATTACTGTCTTGCGTTCCAGCGAGTCTCCAGCTAATAAATCACATTGAACAGTTTTTGGGTACCAACGAAACACCGTATTTTATGAAGAGCATGGACTGCATCCGAGCCTTCCGGGAAGAAGCCATTCAGGTAACGCTGCTCCCCTAGCCTGTCTCCTCATCCTGAACAGCTGGCCCCCTTCGCAGGGGAGGGGCATGCGGCACCCCACAAACAAGCCTGGGCTTTGGGAGTAACCACTCTCACTGTGAATAGCAGTGTCTGTCAGAAGTAGAGATGACTGACTTGGTTTCCTACCGGTGTCATGTCTTGGGGGGGGATAAGGATGGGTGGGTGAGTGGAATGTTTTGTCCCTGGGAGTTAGCTTTGTATTAGACCACAGCCCTGGCTGATGGTCCCTATTAGAGAAACAAAGGAATTTCTGTTGTAACCTCTGGTGACCCCAGTCATTATTGTAGAGGATGGGCTAACTGTTCCAATGATATTGATAGACCATATATATTGGTGTAATTATTGAGAAGGATTTTGTGAACACAGGACTAGGGATCTGAATGCCAGGGGCCAAAAGAACACTGAAAATTAATTACTGGGTACTTCTGTCCTACCTTTTGTGTGGGTTTTTTGTTGTGTTGTATTAGAAATGTTTATAGAACACTTCCAAATTATTTCTAGGCTTTTATACATAAACCTTAAGCAAGAGAAAGCAAGTTTAAGTTAGAAAGTATATTTCAAAGTAGCAACAGTTGTGGTTGTTATACAGCTGCTTATTAATATCTGCTGAAGGAGTGACCAGTGTAATTCTTGAATAGTTTAGGTATTTGCAAAGAATAAGAAAATGGGAAGGTGGTTAAAATTAGAATAGAATAGGAGATTCAGTAGTAGGTGACCCAAATGCCCTACAGATAAAAGACAAAATTCTGGCAAAGTAGAGTCAGGAGAAGACAGGGGTGACCCAGTCAGGTGGAGAAAGATTTGGTCAGATGGAAGAAGGTTGTGAAGAAGCACTGGTTTTTAAGGACTCTGCCCGCTGGGCCAGATGGCATGTGTGATAACATTTCTGTGCGCTTTTGCCACCACTTGTCCTTAAAAGTACCGAGCAAACTTATCCTTAAAAGTACTGAGCGATTTCTCTGCGAGAGAGAGAGAGAGAGAGAGAGAGAGAGAGAGAGAGAGAGAGAGAGAGAGAGAGAGCGCGCGCACACGCACAAGGGCAGGGAGGGGTGGCGTTTAGGGAGGGAGGGAGGAAAGAAGAGACAGAGGAGAATCTAAAGTGACTTTAGAATGGTATCAATCTTAATATAAAAACCTTTTTAACTGTAAAAAAATGCTTTAAATGTTTTTGGAACAGTTGGGGAAATGTGAATGCTGAATGGTTATTTGCGCCTATTAAGGAATTATTATTAAATTTTATGAGTTTTTTTTAAAAGTATGTGTTTTAGATATTGCATATTGAAATACTTATAGATGAAGGTGGGGATATAGACGAAACAAGATTGGCTGAGCTGATCATTGTTGAAGATGGGTGATGGCTATATGAGTGTTCAGTGAATTGTTCTCCCTTTTCGTTTGAATATGTCTGTATCAAAAGTTAAAAAAGTACCAGGCCACCAAAAAACTGTGTGGCTCTGGGAAGTTCTGTACCTTCCGCAGATGGAAAGAGTTCAGGTCCCCCCAAACAAAACTGAAACTTGAAAAAACAGTTTTCCATTTACTGAAGAAGTATATATGTTTAATTATTATATATAAAATATATAATTGTATATAATATATACTATAAATATATATAATTATTATACATATACAGGTTTTAAAAGATGGATTCAGTATATGTAGTACTTTGGTCTGAGGATGACTGTATTTTTATGCTTGCTCTGACTTTCCACCACAGTTTTCAGAATATCAGTGCTTTAACAACTTCCTGAAAGCTCTTCGAGAGAAAGTGGAAAAACAATTAAATCATTTCTGGGAGATCATCATTCAGGGTAAGTGTAAATATAAATTCTAAATATATAAATTGTATTGTGTGATGACTTTTGATGTGGATTTGGGAAATGCTCAGGATTCAATGAACTAAAAATATGATTTAAGAAGCATAAATACAGATTGATTAGTAAGTAAACATGTAAGTCCCATCTGAAACTCTGTGTAGCCCGCCCCATTCCCGAGATCCCGTCCCTCTGTTAGGCGAATGGAGCCTTGCGGGCCAAATTTTCCCCTCTCTGCAACCCTTCGATACTCTGGGTCCTCCTGGACCCACGGCACTCCCTCCCATTGACCTCTCCTGCTGCCTTTCATTGCCGTGTCCGTGGGCTTTTCCTATCGGCACACCAGAGTCACATGCACCAAAGTTGGCCACTCAGTTCCTCATTTATTCACAGGACAAAGCAAATTAAACCTGGAAAGAAGGCAACGTACACTTTTCTAAAGCTCGATGTTTGATTTTCTTCATGCCCTTTGCCCACTTTTTTAGCTGACTTGATTTTTTCAGAACCTAAGTATAAGCTATTACCTATTAAAAATACAAATACCTATTTCAAAAACAGTGGTGTTAAAAAGTTTGAAACTTTTCACTGGAAATGGGGCCCCAGAATTACCTTCAGCCTGGCTTTAGGTGTGCTTCTGTATAAAGGAGTTACATCCCCAACCACCCAGCTTCTAGCGGCAGCTTTTCATCATTGCGCAGGCAGCCGTTTCCCGGGCAGTTAATGTTTCAGCCCTTTAACTTATGCACTGGGGAGCAAAAGCAATTAGAATAGGTGGTGAATGGGGCTTCCTCAGATCGCCCTGTGTCTCTGCTGCTGGTCCAGCAGATGGAAGAGATTGGTTTTGGAATTTATTGAATGCCTCCAGCATGCCGTTTGCTGAAAAAATCTTATAGGACATACACAAGCTACGTATTTTCTGAAAGCGTATATCCTGTTAAGAGAATACACGTGACTTGTGCCATTTCTGGGTACAAATGGGTGTTAAATACATGTGCTTTTTTAAGGTATTTCACGTACTGGCCACTTGAGGCAGGAGAAAATCTTAGGAGGAAGAGAAAACTAAAGTGTAGATTTTCTATCCTTGATTTGCTCTCAGTGAGCTAAAATTGATGTACTGCACTAAATGATGGACATGGCCAGTATAATAGCATGTTTCCTCCTGACCTTGGCCTTCTTGCCATTCCATCAGTAGCCAGTAACACTACTGGAAGTCAGAGTGGCTTCATACTCCCATGTTAGGTACCTAATAAGTTTGGACCATAGTATATAGTCATTCCGTTATCATTTATTTACTGCGCTTCTGCTGTGTACTACGTTGAGGGGAATGTAACGGTGAATAAAACCTGCCCTAGAGAAAAGTGTACAATCCCATTAGGACAGATAACATTTGTATGAATAGTTACACAGGAGAAGATGTGACGAGAGCCATTTCAAAGTCATAAGCAAAGCGATCTGAGAACTCTGAAGGAGAGGTTATTTCTCTCTGGATTTAAGCAAGGAAGCCTGCATGGAGCATGGGGCATTTGAGATGTGGCCTTTACTTACGCAAGCAGAAATGGGAGGAAAGGCACTGTAAGATGAAAGGAACAATGTGAGTTAGGGGCATTTATCGTTTTACATCCCTTATAGAGAAGAGCACCATCACAGTTTAAGAAATCCCCAGTACTAAATGGGAGGAGATAGGTGGGGAGAAAAGTGGGATTGGGAGGGATTCTGTACTTGGGTTTTATTTGGTGAATTACTTTTTAGATGGAATTACTCTGATCACCAAAGATGAAGCTTCTGGAAGCTCTGTCACAGCAGAGGAAGCCAAAAAGGTACTGATAACTCCCTATCTTTAGATAACTTATTGCAATGAGTATTTTCTTGATACCCATTCTTACCTGAAGAAGTTAAATTTTAAGGCTAACTAAATTTAGTGTGCCCATTTTTAGCCAGCCAAGGTAAATTGCTTCAGCTGCATCACCCTTGTGGATGAAACTGTAATCTCACTTAGTTTTCCATAGACTATGGTCATGTTTCTAGAATTCACCTGTAGCACAGCCTCAGTAGCTCCAGAGCCACTGAAGTCCATACGACATCATACCAGACTTAGCCTAGACCCTGGCGAAGGCTATGAGATCTGTCCAGACCAGTGATTCCCCCCCGGCCACACATTGTTCACCGAGGGAGCTCTTTCTTACAAAAAAATATATTGACAACCAGACCCCTCCCCCAAGATACTTTTTGTCTGAGATGGGTCGTAGGCATGGTTTTGAATTTGTAATTCAAATCGTAAGGTGCATCAAGGTAGCAAAACACTGGTGTTCTAGCATGAGGCACACGTAGGTGTTTTCAGTAAGTAGAAGACTCCATGTATGAGGCCCTGTGGGCTTTTTATTGACACAGATAGTTAGGCCAAGGTCTCCCTGACTGGTGTACAAGTGTTGAATCTGATTCAGCTGTAAGTCAAGTACATGTGGCAATGTAGCTCAGTAATCCCTCATCATACCTCAGGTTTGGGGTGAAATTTTAATGAAATTAAATTGAGTAGCTCAAAAGTGTATGGTTTATAACGTTCAGGGTCAGTGACAATCCTGCCCGCCCAACAGCTGGCAGCTGGCAGTTTGGTGCGAGCCTCTGCTGTCTGCGAGGCGCTGTGCTGGGTGAAGAGACAGCACCCCGTCCTCTAGGGACTCAGATGATCAGGGCAGCAGAGGGAGGCGGTGAGACTCAAAATTCCCACGCACATGCTGAGGGGGAGCTTGGTCCGCAGTGCCAGACGTGACTCTGTTAAGTGAATGGCAGGAACGAGGCTGGCCGTGGTCATCTTGTGGCTAAATTCAGGCCAGATTAAAACCGCCTTGAGTGTTTAGTCATTTGGCAGAAACTGGAATATCGTTTGGGAAAGTGCAGAATATGCAGGAATTTTTATTAAGCGCTTTGCCTGGCAAAAGCATTTTGTTCTCAGGAAGCAATATCCTGGAATTTCAGAAGCAAGCTCTGTCAGGTGCTGGTCATTGTCTCCGAAGGGGTGCCGCAGTGTCCGCACCCTCTCTGCCATCCTCAGCTCCGTGAGCGTGCCAGTACCTGGGAGTGTGTCGCTCAACTGCTGCGCTTTGTTTCTGTTATTGTGTACAGTGGCGTGACAGTACTTCCCCGTGAACTGTGTTATGTCATTCCGGGCTCTGCAGAGGGACAGAACCAATAGAACATGGGGGGGGGGGGGCGTCGGGGGGATTGATTTATTTTAAGGGATTGGCTCACATGATGATGGACGCTGGCCTATCTGAAATTTGTCCCAGGTCAGCAAGCTGGAAACTCAGGCAGGATTTCTGTGCCAGTCTTAAGGCAGAATTCCTTGAACTATTTGGATGGGGCCTACCAACATAATTGAGCAAAAGCTTTCCTTAAACTCAGCTGACTGTCAATGTTCCTCACCTCTCACAGCAACACCTAGATCAGTGCTGGGTGCAATGACTGGCCACCGTGGGCTGGCTAAGCTGACACTTAAATTGACCAGCACAGAGGGTGAAGGCTTATCAATCAGTTTTTGCTAAACAGGTAAAATTAGTCAGCACAAATACTTTAATTTTAGTTATTATTGCATTTAAGTAATATCTATTATCTAGGTGAGCGTTGAGTACACATTACAGTTTTTGGAGGAAGAGGGGAACACTAATCTAAAAAGTAGTTTTCCTTTCAGAGGTACCTTTAACTAAAGGGGTCACAGCTCAGTGACTCCAGTGTGGTACAGAGGAAAGAAACCTAAAAGGGGATAATAGGCTTTTTGCAAGTTGTCTGAGGCTCCTTCTGTGTTGCACACGAGGAACCTTCTTTGGAATTTAAGGATGCAGAGCCTGCCCATCAGGAATTTTGATGTCTGAGGAATTTCAGTTACTGTATATGGGGTGGTGTCCTTACATGATTCTGATATCAGCAGAACTGATTTCATTGGTTGTAATTTAAGACAGTTCTGAAAACTTCACCCTTGAAGAGGGAGAAAACGTAGAAACACAGCAGAGTGCAGCACGGTGTTCTGACTCGTCTGCACGTGCCGACTTGTCTGCCTTCCACGCTTATGCGTCTGTGTCGTGTGCTGCACTAGCGCATGAACCCTTCCTTCACTGTGCTCCTCAGAGTGAACATTTAATCCTTTGTATCAGAAAGAGGTTCAAATGGCGCCTGTTGATTTCTGGAGAGAGGCGTAGAAGGAAGAGTGCATTTACAGATGATAATGAGGAGGGTGACAGAGAGAGATTCTGGATCTTGGCAGTTTTTTCCCTGTGGCTGTAACGGGAGAGACAGGCATCAGCTCATTCTCTTAGCCACGTTAGGGAAGTGTAATCACTTTGAACTGTGTGCTAAAATATTTATTTACATTCATTTACATTGCCTTTAAAGCAAGTGTTAAATTTGGTCACTTCTCAAATAATCAATTAAGGAAACTTCACTATAATTAGAGAGATTGAAGAACAATCTTCACAGTGCATTTAAACTCTTCCAAGGTATTTACAAGTGGTTTAAAGTCGCCAGCTGTCAGATTCTTGCTGTGAAATGTTGGTGATTTGAAGGGAAATAATTGTCCAGGGATGTCCATTTTAAATGAAAGTTAAATTGTACCTTTACCCTTGCACATCTTAAGGAGAGCCATTTCCCCCAGTGTATCCTACAGAGGTGTGGGTTTTTTTGATTCTCTGAGAAATATAGCTAAGTCAGCTGTGTTGCAGAAATAGAAAGTTCTTCCATGACATAAGTTTAGATATAGACATTCCGTTTTAAGTGTATCATTACCTCTCATTGCATTTTGAAACCTCACCATAAATATTACCACTTTTACATTCATTTTTATTGTCATTATAGCTTGTCTGTTCTTTAACTTTTTCTGTTTCTGGTTGCTATTCTTAGACATGCCATTGACACTGATGTTTGGTAAAGTCTTTGTACAGCTCCTGTGTGCCCTTCATCCACCAGTTGATTCTCCAGGCCTGGTGGTGGGTAGAAGGTGAAGCTACTCATGCTGGCATATTCTAGGAGCACCTGGGACATACTTTGCCCCAAGCCACACTCAGTAAGAGTCAGTGACTTGTAAAAGGTCGGGATAGGCTGATTCTCCACTTGAAGTTTATTTTTTATCTTTGTTTAGGTTTCTTCTTGCTAACCTGTGTTAGGGTTAGAACAGTAGTTCTCATCTAGGAGATTTTGCTATGTAGGAGACATTTAGCAGTCGAGACACAGTTTTGGTGGTTACCACAAGGGGCGTCTTACTGCTTTTAGTGGGGTCAAGGCCAGGGATGGTTTGAAATGTCCTACATTGCACAGGACGGCCCCACAACAATGAATTATCTGGCCCAAAACATTGATAATGACACTGTCAAAAGCCTGGGATTAGAAGAATCTAAATAAGCCAGATTCTTAACTAAGGCAGAGGACGTTGGCTTACATTATATAGAATTTTATTCAGCTGGAAAGTATCCTAATGATCTCCCAGCTCAGTTTTTATTTTTAAAACTAAAAGCTTACAAGGAAGCCTGATATGTGAAACAGGTGAAGGTGGTGGACTCCTTATCTGATAGACAGTGGGAGTGGCAGACTGAGAGCACCCATGCCCAGGGGACAGACCCTGAAACATACTGGTCTCGTGCCAACTCCTTATTTTATACATGAAGGAACTTAGAGCCTTGAGAGCAAAATGATCTGTCTGAGATCTCATAGTAAGTCACTGGCCAGGAGTCCAATTGTAGGACAACCCCCACCCCCCAGTCCTCCATCCTTTTCACTCCATATTAAGAACAGAGAGGGGAGGACTTCCAGTCAAGATGGAGGCAGAGGTAAAGACACTTCACCTCCTCACACAAATACAGAAAAAAATCACAACTATACCACAAGACAAGTATCACCCAGAACTGTCAGAAAATCGAGCTGTATGGAAGTCCCCAACAACCAAGGATTTAAAGAAGCCACATTCATCCAGACTGGTAGGAGGGGCAGAGACACGGAGATGGGGAGAGGTGTGGAGATATGGCGCGGAGAGGCAGTGAGTGGGCAGTCCCGCATTCACCAGTGCTGGATAAACACCGAGAGGGATACCTCGGGAGCAAGGGCCAGACCACACAGTCCAGGGTCCAGCGCCAGGAAGGTAAATCCCCATAACTTCTGGCTGTAAAATCAATGGGGTTGGGATGGCAGAAGAAACTGCCGGATTTTCAGGAGACTCCTCTTAAAGGGCCCGCACAGGCTTAGGACTTACACAGACCCACCCCCCTTAGGATTCAGCACCAGGGCAACAGCTGGAAGCGCAACAGTGACATACGGGGAGAAAGGGAAGTGACTGGAAACACGGTGGGTGCCAGGAGACAGCGTCCTCCCAGACAGACCTCCGGAGGCCAGGCAGCAGCATTGTCCTCTCTCAGAGCCACAGAGCAGTGGCATGGGTTGCCTCGCCTGGAGATTACCTAACTTACAGGTGCCTTTTCGACAACGGGCCATGCTACTAAGACAGGGAATCAAAGTAGCTCTACCTAATACACAGAAACAAACACAGGGAGGCTGCCAAATTGAGGAAACAAAGAAATATAACCCAAATGAAAGAATAAAACAAAACTCCAGAAAAAGAACTAAACAAAATGGAGATACTGACCTATCAGATTCAGAGTTCAAAACACTGGTGATCAGGATGCTCAAATAACTCATTGAATAAGGCAACAACATAAAAAAGATCCATGCACAAATGGAAGTTACATTAAGTGAAATAAAGAAAAATCTACAGGGAACCAACAGTAGAGGAGATGAAGCCAAAATTCAGATCAATGATTTGGAACATAGGGGTGGAAAAGCATTCAACCAGAACAGCAAGAAGAAAAGAATTCAGAAAAATAAGGATAGTATAGGGTGTCTTTGGGACATCTCCAAACATACCAACATCCAAATCATAGGGGTGCCAGAAGGAGAAGAGGAAGAACAAGAAATTGGAAACTTATTTGAAAAAATAATGAAAGAAAACTTCTCCAATCTGGTGTTGAAAATAAACATACAAGTCCAGGAAGCACAGAGAGCCCCAAACAAGTTGGACCCAAAGAGGAACTCACCAAGACAAATCATAATTAAAATGCCAGAGGTTAATGATAAAGAGAGAATCTTAAAAGCAGCAAGAGAAAAAGGAGGAAAAAAGCAGCAAGAGAAAAAGTTTCTTCCATCTCAAAAGAAACTTTGCAGGCTAAAAGGGACTGGCAAGAAGTATTCAAAGTAATGAAAAGCAGGGACATTACCCTACCCAGCAAAGCTGTCATTTAGAAGGGAGGGGCAGATAAAGTGCTTCCCAGACAAAGTAAAGCTAAAGGAGTTCATCAACAAACCATTATCATATGAAATGTTAAGGGGATTTACTTAAGAAAAAGACCAAAACTATAAACATTAAAATGGCAGAAGTTTACAACTATCAACAACTAAATCTACAAAACAAGTCGAGCAAACCACTAGAACAGGAACAGAGTCATAGATAAGGAGATCATTTGAAGAGTTATCAGTGGGGAAGGGCTAGAATGGGGGAAAGGTACAGGGATTAAGAAGCAGAAAAGGTAGGTACAGAATAGACAGGGGGATGTTAAGAAAAGTATAGGAAATGGATAACCCAAAAAACTTGTATGCATCAATCATGGGACCTGAACTAAGAGGGGATTGATGGAGGAAATGGGGTTACTGGGCAGAGGGAGGCAAAGGAGGAAAAATTGGGACAACTATAATAACATAATTAATAAAATATATATTTTTTAAAAGAACAGAGGAAAGACTAGTCCTCATGGCTTTTGGAGTATTGTTTCTCTAGGTATTCAAAGAGGTTGAGCTAGTCTAAATAATCATTTGATACAAGCTCGCCTGGGGTAGGAGGGATCACTTTTAGCACTTGTTTTCCTTTAGTTGCCTAATTTAGCTAGTTTTATTATTATTGACTTTTATTAATTTCTCCACCTTAGAATTATACAGGATGGGGCAAAAGTAGGTTTACAGTTATTCATATGAAAACTAATACAGTAAGTAATAAAACACCAAAATAAACTCTATCTTTTGCATGCTCAAAACTGTAAATCTACCTTTGGCCTACCATGTAGACACTCAGAGCTTAGCCATCTGGTCCCTTTTCAGATGCTGACTACAGTGGTGAAGCTGGCCTGCTCAGGGTCCCACAGCAGGGGCATGGCTCGCAGAACTGACTAGAACCCAGGCCCCTGGACCGCCGTCCTCTTTCCACCACACCACGGCGCCAGCACTCCGTGCCTCCACCTTAGAATGCCGCCGGCCACATCTACAAACAGAACAGATGCTCATACTCCCTCTTTCACGCGTGCACCAATTTTGTGTGTGAGAGTAGGTAAAAGATCGCCAAAGCCTTGTGAGGAATTGTAAGATTAGAATTTAACAGTCATTTCTTGAGAACAATTGTCTCCGAGTACTGGTCCCTGTTGGACCTTACAATATATTTCTTTGCTCTTTTCCACTTTCCTTGGCTGCCTTAAATCTCTGGTGTAGTTGCTCTATATGCTAGTTCAAGAAAAGCAATAATGAAAATGTCACACTCTCACCTTACATTTGTTTTGAGCTTGATGCTAGTAAGATACAACTTTCAAATTTTTACTGAGGTGGAACATACATACAGTAAATTACACACATCTCAAATATGCAACCTGATGAATTCTCCCACATTCCTGTATCTGGGTGCCCATCACCCAGATCAAAATATGTAACATTTCTGTCATCCCAGGAGGCTCCCTGGTGCCTTCTGAGTCATAACTCCCCTGTCACCGGAGGTAGCCACTACTCTGACATCTGTCCCTTGAGACTAGTTTCGCCTGCTTTTTACCTTATAACTGGAATCGTGCCTGTTATGTTCCACCCATGTTGTTAAAGAGCTGTTCATTCTTCATTATAGCTTTGTAGTATTCCCTTTTGTGGTTATAACACAGTTCGTTCATCCGTTTTCCCGATGATGGACATTTGATTGTCTCCAGACTTTGACAGTTAGGAATAAAATTGCTGTGGATATTGTTGTATATATTACTTGGTGGAAATCTGTTGGGTATATTGCTAGGAATTGGAGCATAAAACTTGTAATAGCATTTTTGTGTACTTTATTTCATCTGAGACTCACTATACCCCCGTGAGATAGGTAGGGTAAGTAGTGGTATTTTGGTTTGTCTTTTCTTTTCTTTTCTTTTTTCTTTTCTTTTCTTTTCTTTTCTTTTCTTTTCTTTTCTTTTCTTTTCTTTTCTTTTCTTTCTTTCTTTTCTTTTCTTTTCTTTCTTTCTTTCTTGGAAAATTCACTATAGAAAGGTTAGCTGGCTTGCCCAGAGATACTGAAGGACTAGGAGCAAAGGGTATGGCTCTGCTCTCCCACACGGGGTTGCAGGGTTTCCCTGCCACACTATATTGCCCTTGTAGCACGAAATAAGCTACCAGAGGCCTTAATGAAACTTGAATGCACAAGTATATTGTTTCAGACAAAATACACACAAATGGACTTTGATTCTTCCTGATTTTTTTATACATCTGGATTATGGGTAATTTTTTTGGAATCACCTGATGGTGTTGGAATCAACCCAGTGAAAGCTGTGTGTTTTTAATTTGGGGATTGATAAGGGTTTGAGCAGAAGCTGATTGTTACTTTCTAGTTTTATGGAGGGGTAGGACTGGAAATTTCTATACAGAGGTATTGATTCCACTTCTCCGCTTTGGGCCAGGATTCTGTTTCAGTGCACTTGAAAGTAGTAGTTTATCCTTTTCCTGAAGCTCTCTGACAAGAAGGTTCTTTCTTGGTAGCCCCAAGTAAACAATGGTGGTCTGACAGAGCAGGAGTGTGCCATCCAAGCGTCCTTTCTATTTATTTTCTACCTTTTCAGCATCTTGCAGGGGGGAAGAACACAAGAAAAGATGAGCGTTGACTCCTACCCCTTCCTGCTGCCTTCAGAGAATCTGTTGCCTTCGTTGAGAAAGCAGGCCAATCTTTGGGTTCTCTGCCGTAGCTCTTGCTTCCCTGTCACTGTGCAGCCTGGAAATCACTTGCAGTTAAAACCTCTGATAAGGAGGAATGATGTGTGTAAGAGATCAGCCTTGCCTGGGGCTTTGGGAAGGATAATGGATGGCAGCCCAGCTTTTAGCCATAATTTGCTTCCACAGAAATGTTAAGCAGATCTGTCAGGAAAAGCAGTTGCAGATGTTCAGCACTTGATGGAAATGAAAGTTTGTTTGCCGCTGTTCCTCTACCCAGGAATTTGGCCTAGTCTCAGAGACATGCCATTTGTGTTTAATTATATATGCCACAGTCATACTGTGCAGCTAGTCCTGTCTTAATTTATCCTGGAATTGCAGTGTCAAAGGGGCTTTGCAGGCAGGGAGGGAACCGGAATCGGAGCTTTTAGGGCTGTGTGCCGAAAACCATGAGGGATTTTCTAGATTCATCAATAAGGACCTCCCGTGCATTCGGTTACTGAGGGGTGATAAAAGCTGCAGTGGGCTGTAGAGCCTCTCAGCCTACACAGAGCTTGTGTCTGGAAGGCGCCCGTCACTGGTGGCTTCACAGCGGTCTCCAGCGAGACACAGGTCTGCTCTTCGTTCTCTGCATCCCAACTGGATGCTTTCTCCCGTAGCCTGTCATATTCCTGACACAGGGAAAACCATGTGGGGGTTAATGATTACCAGGAGAAGAATAAATTAAAAATCATTTTTAATAGTGACAATAATTGGGTGAATCATAAATAAAGGTCAATTTGGGAATCTGGGATAGAGCAGAGTTTCATCTTTAGACATAAACCGTATGCAAATATATATGTAGATTTCTTATGTATCTGTATTGGACCCTCAGATATCTTTAGTAATAATTAGCCAGCATAAATAGCAATACAGAAGCGGCATTGCGGTTTTGTTCCAGACTGGACCCCTGTTGCTAGCGTTTTATGTCTCTCGTCTCATTGACTCTAATGCTGAGCACAGTCGACTTCACAGTCAACCAAGGGCCACGGGAAGATCCAGGAATGCCCTTAGAAAAACATAAATCCTTTAATCCCTCCGTCAAACGTGGAGACACCGAGTGGTGAGGTGGCTTTGACTGGGGGTTAAAAGGTTCAGGAGAGACGTGTCGGAAAACCAACCGCCGCGGCCCTGCATGCGTCCCAAGGAGGGCAGCTCCCAGTGCTGCACGTGCGGCCGCCCTGGGTGCCACGTGTGTGAGGTCTGGTCCTGCGGGATGGAAGGAAGGGCGTGCAGCGCTCGCTTCCCAAGGCTTGCCGCGCACAGCCCAGGAGTGAAAGGGTGACTCCTTCCAGAGACATATTCGAGTCTGTAAGTTTTAGGTTTCAGAGCCCTCGATTGTATCCATTGTAACATAAAAATAACAGGAATGTACATATAGGGAAAGTAATTCTTGGAGTTTCTCACGTGCCTCCGAGGTGAAGGCAGCTGCAGGGGGGCGGGAGTGGGCTCCCTCCGCACTGACCCTGAGCAGCGCCAGCCCGCCAGCTGGTGGGAGATGCGTGCCCCGCCTCCCACCACTCCCGCAGGCGCCGCTGGGCTACCTTTTTAAGTACTCGTGCGGCCAGAAGGTCACTTCGGTAGCGTAGGTAAGTGGCTGATAAAACCCAGCTCTTAGATGCGGTTACCACAGGCCTTGAAGAAAGAGTCCCCACTGCTGTTCCTGGGAGGGACAGGAGGGAAAACAGGAGTGTTCACATAGTTTTCAAGGGCACTCGTTGCCCTTCTAAAGTCTGAGTTTCCTTCCTAGATGCTTGCAGACGTCTGTTCAGGCCCCGCTCTGCTGTGTGTCTGCCCTCGGAAGCTCCGGGCTGCCGAACAGAAGGGCACACTGGAAGTCTCCTCCTCCACCTGTTTTCAGACAGTTTCTGATGCAGATGGAAGGGTTTCCAGAAAAGGGATTGAACTTCCTGCCAAGCTCGCCCATTTTTTTGTTTCACATCATTCACAAGTTCTTCCTTTTACTCCTTTTGTTGGCAGTGGAGTTGAAGAACAGCTGATTGTAATCTTTAAGTTCTGACCCTTTATTCTCATGATCCCTTCCGAAGAGGCCAGGGCACACTGGTTTAGGGAGTTTGGTTCTTTTCTTAACCCCAGTGACCCCGCATTATTTCCTGCAGGAGCGCAGATTGCAACACCAGGCATCGTCAGTGCCTGGCGTAGGACCCTCCACATGGCCCCTGCCTTGGCGAGCCGTGTCATTTTCTCCCTTCTGACAAGGACTTTCTCTGTGACTAGTTAGTGTGAACTGTTCAGCTTCAGAATTAGCCTTTTCATCCAGAGACAAGTGGAGGAGCAGCTGTCAAGGTGATGTTTGTTGGGGGCCCTTTGCGGCGAGTCGTAGGTGCGTCTGTGCCAGTGCCGGCGCCGGCAGTTTGTTTCCTCGTCTGCCGAGGGGACGTGTCGTTTCAGCGTGGTGACCGACTTTGTGTTCACAGTTTCTGGCCCCCACCGAGAACCAGAATGAAGAAGACACAGCAGCCGTGCTTGAAGAAGGTGGCGATGTGGACGATTTAGTAAGTACTTTTAACATACACAAGCTGTTCCAATGACGGAAGTTGTCTGAGCTGTACCTACAGCACAAAGGCTGCTTGTAGACTTGTTTCTTTTTTTTTAGATTTTATTTATTATTTTTTAGAGAAAGGGGGAGTGAAAGGGAGAAACATCGATGTGCAAGAGAAATACTGATCGGTTGCCCCTCACACAACCCCAGGTGGGGACTTGGCCTGAAACCCAGGCATGTGCCTTGACCGGGAATCGAACTGGCAGCCTTGCAGTTTGCAGGCCGACGCTCAGTCCACTGAGCCCCAGCAGCCAGGGCTAGACTTGTTTCTTATTTGTTTTCATCTCTAACACACCAGAAGCTCTCTACACTACTATTTGTTGCATTGTCAGTTTAATCAGATAGGTAGTTTCGTAATGGAAATCTCTGTGCTCAGTGCTTTTAGTTATTGTTCATTCAGTTTTATCCTCTTTGAAGGATTAAAAAGAGCTGCAGAGGCTATTCCTATAGGAGCAAAACGTCCTAATTTACTGAAATTGCTCTCAACCAAAGTGAGCAATACAATATGCAGTTTGTGTGGGTTGACAAGTAAAAAAACAGCCTTTAAAAGCCTAATTCTTAAATGTTCTCACGTAACTTAGTGTAAACAGAGTAGGCTGGCTGGCATTTGGGGGTTTCTGGACCTCATCGCGCTGCATCTGGCTGCCTGGGGAGCTGTGTCAAAAGGGTTAGCCTTTGTATCCACCTTTCATGTGTGGGAACTTTCTGCCTTGAAGCCTCACATGACAGCTGTACAGTAAAAACTTTCAGCTTTCTGTGGAGAAGGCCTTAGTGCTGTATGAGGAGATGCTTGGTATTTGACTCCTGAACTAGTTAGCGGTGGATAACTGTGCAAGGCCTTGCGTGCTACCACTGAGGACGACTGTTGTCATTGAACTCTCTCACCAGAGCATCAGCGGTGTGAAGTTGGCCTGATTCCTTTCTAAATGTGCTGTTCCTGTTTGCAGCTGGACTTGATATAGGTCCTGGACGTGTGGGGAGTCTCCAGGAGCCGCCGTTGCCGCCCTGCTGGGACTTCTACACTGAGCAGCCTGGAGGCAGCCGTTCAAGGGGACTGGAAGCTCTGGAGATAGTCTCCGCGGGTCACACGGAGGGGCATCTCCGGATTCTTTGTATGATGAATACGAACATAAACGAGATATTTAGACCCCAAACAAGTTTATAAAGAGTCATTGTTGTTTTCTGGTCGGTGTCTTATTTCTCTTGTGGTCTTACTGATCTCTTCATATAACGCCCGTGCTTTGAAGTTTCTGGGAAAGGGATTTCCTCCTGACCCTGTCTTGGTGAGGATCGCAGCCCTCCCCTCGTGAAGTTCTCTCACCCAAAGCTGTGGCGCGGGCGTCGGCGAGTTGCTGAGTCCTTCCAGGAGGCGCCGTCCGTTGTCCGAGCCTCCCACGGCAGTCACAACTCAGACACTGCTTGGATGATGCCGTTCGCTGCCTCCCAACAGAAAGCCAGGTTTGGAAAATCATGGCTAAGCTCTGGCCCATTTCTCTGTTTATCTAAGCCTTTTAGTCCCACATCACCTTGGAGAGAGAGAGACACATGGCTTTCCTTAAGTGGGTGGGTGGGGAGCACAGTTGCCCTGCGTACCCATTGTAAGCAGTGAGTTGTGGTGTCCTCGTGAAGGAAAGACATTCTTTTGGCTCAGCCTCTGACATACTAGTGAACCCCCCCCAAAAAAACCCAAAAACAGAACTTTACCACAATAATTAGGATTTTATCATTTCATTACTCTGCCTGCAGGTCCCACCAAGAGAAAGTTCCGTCATGTTAAAAACACCTCTTCCTTAATTTCCCAGCCTTTTCCATCTCTATCTAAGTCTCCTTTTTTTCTCTCTGGATGATGTTTCCTTTCCTAAAATTAGGAAAATAACAAAACCCTGATATTTTTTCCTGACCTCATGTCTCCCCCAAGTTCTAACTCCTCCTTCCTTGGTGCCACAAACTCGGTGGAGCCCACTCCCCCACATCCTCAGCGCCCCCTAAGTGGTCATCAATTCACTTCATTTTGCAAACGTTAAAGGCATCCGTGACGCGCGCCTCCTGTTTATCGCCGCCCATTCTTCAGTGCTGAGCATGAACGGCCGTCCGTGCGCTGCTTGCCAGTGGGTCTCCGTGACGCAACGCCTGTCGGTCAGCTGGCGGCAGAGCGAGGAGTGGCTTACGCGGGCGCCTCGGACTCCCCGGCACTGCGCACACTGAGCCAGCCTCGACCGCACGCACGTGCCCACCTAAAGCGACCCCGACGCGGATCGCTCAAGCCCAGGGGATGTTTGTGACTAGGATAAAACCTAGACTCTTCATAGAGTCAAGAGGGAAATCTTTCTTCCTGAAAATTCTGCATTACTCACACCAGGCCCTCCTGAAGAGTGGCCTCAGAAGCGGCCCTCGTCCTTGGCAGCTTGGGGAACCCCCCCCCGGGAAACAGTCCCGTCAAACCAGGAGACCAGGAAAAGTTTGAATCACGTTGGTCCTTTAGATCTTCTGACAGTTTTTTTATTTATGTTGTACGTAGTACGTTATTTTTGCTTCTCTAACCCTGTTTTTGCCTAATTATCAGAATACCTGAAGGGAGAAATGAGTTTAAGAGGCTGGGGAGAGAGAGGACTAAATGAGCCGTGTAATTTCTGAATCCGTCCCATGTAGGTGCTGTGTGTGTGCTGTGTAGCCTTGGTCCGAGCGTTCTGTTCTGACCAGGAGCATCCTGTCTGGGGTGAGCACACCAAGGCCTCGATGCCCAGGAATGAGATTTGCAGATCTGCAGGCCTCCCAGGCGTTCCGCCGGCTGTGGCCTGCGGGGGCGGCAGGCAGTGCATAGTCACCGGTCAGGCACATGCTACTCCTCGGAGCCTGCTGGTCTCGGAATTACAGGCTCGTATGTGCGTGCATTGAAAGTCACCAACTATTGTCTCTTCTGCCTTTGGTCTTCTGTGTCGCCAGGAGACCATTTATTGATTTATGGAGTGGGTAGGGATAAAGGAGGGGTATTCACCCCCCACATCATAACCTACCTGCCCCCCAAGGGTATGTGCTGCCTCTTCGTTAAGAACCGCTTTTTTAAATGTTGAAGTTTTGCCAATTAATTTACATAGAAAACTTATAGTATTGGAAAATTTTTAGGTAGGTAGTTTCTACCCAGTCATGGATAGTTTTGAAAATCAATGGACACATCTGCACTTCCGTTTTGAATATGTATGTGTGCTATGACTGGCCTCATAGGCAATTTTGATTCAGGCACATACCTGTTTGGCCCACTACATCCCGTTGGCCTCATTTTGCATTGCCCCCTTTCCCCCAGGTAGTCTAAGTTCAGAGCACACCCTGGTCGCTCGTTTGGAGTAGATGCCGTGAGGGCTGCAGTGTGGGAAGGGAGCGAACACACGTTAGCCCGGATCCTGGATGCTGCTCCTTGCTGTGTGGCCTTTGTCAAGGTACCGAGCCTATTACCTGCTTCTCAGGCCAGTAAGGAAGACCGTGCCCTGGGATGTGCTTTGTAAAGTGAAATACTTCACACAAATAAAGAATTGTGGTATTACATTGTGAAAACTCAAAATAGAAGCATGGGCAGAACTTTTCAATAGATCTGCCTTCTATCTCTGTTTCCATTAGAACTGTTCCAGTGCTAGTTTTTATAATCATCTGTTACAGTTGGACTTAGGTTTTCTCGAGTCATTACATGCAAATCAGAGTCTCTGTGTGATCAAGGTAGGGGGTTAGAACCCAGGATAGGGTTTTTCTTCTTAGGTTTTGATAAGGTGACCACGTGTTCCAGTTTACTTGAGAATTATCACCCCGGCATAATTAATAGTGCCTCTTTCACTCTCAGGTGTCCGGATACAGATTATAGGTTATATGGTCCCCCTAGGTTTTGATCATGGTAAGTTAGTATCAAAACCAGGGCCCAAGGAATGGCCATATTCTGCCTTGCCAACCACCCGTCTCTTGTCAACTCCCTGCTCTGCTGGAGCTTAAATGCACAGGAGCAAACAGCCAAATGGAAGTCAGTGTCGGACAGCTGGGTTATAGCTCCTGGCTTAGGTCTGCATTCTGCCTCCTGCATCCAGATCTTGCCACCAACTGGCTGCCCAGCCTGGGACAGAGCCAGAGCATCTTGCTGGGCCCACTCAGAAATAGTGGGCCCAGCTTTCCTGCCTGGATGGCAGCAGGGAGATGCAAGCAGTAGAAATGCAGTTGAAGTTTAACATACATATACCCTGTTAGGAGTGTTGATGACTCCTAATAATGATGGCCCAGGCACCAGTGACATTTGTAACTCCTTCCCCCAGGCATTCACTCCCACATAGGGCAGCCCACGGAATCCAGAGTTGATCATCTGTTTAGATAGCGTTGGCTTTCTTTGGTCATTCTGGAAAGGAAGGGAGTGCCCTTCCCTCCATATGAACATGACCTCAGGCACAGTGCTTCAGAGCATCACCTGGGTGTTAGATATGCCTACGTTTGTTAATTCTTATGTCAGCAGCAGTTAGCAGCTCTGTGGCCTTAGTAAGTCCCTTTACCTCCACAAGCAACAGAATAATGAAATTGTTTGAATTTCATCTTTGGGCAAGATGGCCTGGGAACAGACAGGACTTTCTCAGTCAAATAACCTTTGGGCAGAAATTTGTCGCATGTCTAACCCTAGCAGCAAGGGTCTGGGAAGGTGAGAGGACCCACATTATTTTAGTTGCCCTAGTTGAGGCAGTGCACGGAGATACGGGGCAGTATGGATTTGGGGTGAGCCAACCAACAGTTTTGTCATCCAGTTGCTTTCCTTACTAGCCACGTAAACTCGGAGGAGTTGCCTTGCCCTTCTCAGCTTTCGTTTTTGTACATAGGGCAGTTGGTGGGTTTGTTTGGGATTTAAAATCAGTCTGTTGAAGTAACACTCCGTACAGAGTAAGCAAGTAAACTTCAGTACCTCTAGCCCTCCTACTCATCACCTGTCCACCTACATCCTTATTATAGCCAGAAATGATGCAGACATCTCTGGGTGGAGCCCGGATAATTCCTGTCATCTAATGCCCAGGCCTCCAGGATCTGTATACCCAGGGCCCCTCCCACGCCAGAACTTAGGTGAGGACTTTGAGGAGGCGTAGCTGCCCACTCCACCATGACCCCTGGCCCCAGGCAGCTAACTGTGGGAGCTGAAGGGGCACGGAGAAAGGAGGACAGACGTGGAACCTCAGTTCTGTAATGTGGGCCTTAGTTGTCTACAGAGTCAGCGCCATTGGCGACTCCACACTCCTTTTCCATCCCTCTCCGCCTGCTACAAGCCTGCTTTTGCACTTGCAGTGACCGTCCTGAATAAGCACCCAGCTCACACTCAGACTGCCTACATTTTACACCCTGCCTCTACCATTTTCTAGCTATGTGACCAAGGCCAGTTACTCACCCACTCTTGGCCTTGGTTTCTACTACCGTCAAACAGGGCTGATGTGGGTAGTACCTAGCCATTCCAGGGTTGTCAGGATGAATGAGGATGACCCACTTAAAATGCTTGGCACATGATAAGTGCACAGTAACTACTTTCCATTATTATCCACCTCTCCAATTTTCTGTTTCTTCCTCCTCTACACCAGCATCTGTCTGGCTTTAAGATGCCCTTCCTGCCTTCTGCAAAAGGACACTGCTAGCCCTACGTGGATTAGCTAACCGGTAACAGCTTTCAGAGCCACAACTCCATCTCGGCCGTACCTTTCTGTGTGATCCAGGCACGTCGCTCCGAGAGGCTGTGTGTTTTGTCCTGCACAGTGGATAGCTGCCTCTGAGTGGACTTTAGAGCAGATGAGGAATGGGAAACCCTTCAGAGAAAACCCCAGGCAGCGTGAATGCTGGGTGGCAGAGATGTGTTTGCATGCATGTGCACACTTGAGTATGTGTTTCAAGTCTTGGGACTTCAGCAGGTTAGTTACAGAGCAACGTGTCACTTCACCTGGCTCCTTGTTTAATGATTTCCCTCCCCTGTTTCCAGTCCCCTGGGCCCTAGATCCTCCACCAGCATCAGGCCTAGATGCCTTTTATGGGCCACTTCAATTAGTGTCCTAATAGAAGTAAGCACCTCTTGTCAGCTGCCGTGTGCCCACTGGCAAGGGGAGGCGGGGAGTACACAGTTCTTATTAACAGTCGAAGCCGAGAGCACGCTCGCAGTGTCAGGACTGAAGGCCAGTGTGCGTGGGAGCGAGTGGTGGCAGAGGGGCACCAACAGTTCTTGACTTGACAGGCATAATATGTAGGCGCACACAGACTCAACCCCTGTAACACACCCGAAGGGGGTAGGCAAAAGTAGGGTTACAGCTGTGAGTGCAAAACAGTTTTTTCTTGTATTATTTATTAATCGTATTATTTTCCATACGAACAACTGTGACCTACTTTTGCCCCGCCCTGTGCAATCACTCATTACGCACACCAGGCGTACTTCTGTGGCCCGGGATGCACACACACACACACACGGATGTGTTCCCTTGCTGGGCCACTGAATTCGTTTCTGAGGGTGTCTTTTCATAAGGAGTCAGTCATATGGGATTAGGAGCCCACCTTACTCCAATAGGACCTCATCTTAAGGGATAAGATCAGCAATGACCCTATTTCCGAATAAGCTCACGTTCTGAAGTACTGGGAGTGGACTTCAACGTGGCTCTTGTGGGGGACACAATTCAACCCATGACAGCCACTGAGACTGGTTATTATGTCTGCGGAGAATAAACGTGTGAAGTTAGCAGAGAGCGGTGTCACAGAGGGGAGGTGGGTTGGCTTGGACACGAACACACAGACGTGTGAGCAGGCCTTTGGGGAGTGTGTTCATGCCCGTCATACCTAGAACACTTGAGCTATGAAAAGGGCTCGATAATTTCAGCTCCCTTTTTTCTGTAAGTATGAAAAAAGTGCGTGCGTGTGTTTAAGAGGTTTCCACTCAGTGGGGAGATGATGAACACTTGTACATCTTGTGTGAGTGCAAAGGGTCGCACTGCTGACTTGTGAAGAAAGTCTGTCTCTGCATTTTTTGAGAATGTGGGTATGAAACAAACTGCAAGTTCTTCCATAAATGTAGCTGTTACTGGTATGTATGTGTCCTTGTGTCCTATTCATGCGTTCTCATGTTGTGAGGGAAGAGACCACACGGTCACTATCCAGTCCCAGGCCCGTGACCCTGGCCCTGTATGCCCATCCCTGTGAGCATTATGTGGGGTACAGGTGCCTTCTCCAGCACCACGGCTGGCTGCAAGGGGCCTCTCGGGATGTCCCGGCTGCCCCACAAGCAGGTCCTATGCCTGCCCATTTCCTGACAAGTGTCCCAGGTTCTTGTCCATAAAATTCAAGCTTATAAACTTAACACTGATCTCCTTCTATATCCAAAACACTACTGGGCACTATAGAGCAGAGTAGAAGAACACTGTTAGTGCTCCAGAAGTTCACAAATAGCCAGAATCCCTGAAGTAAGAAAGGCTATAACAGACCCAAGTAGAGCTTCGAGGCACTGAAGAAGAGATTGATTTCAGTCTTGGTAACCAGGGACGCTTTCTGGGGTTGGTGGCACTTAAGATGTACCATGAATGGAACAAGAATCTAATAATAGAGAGCGAGGCAAGGGCATTCGACAGCAAAGGACACAGCAGAGTTCAGGCCAAGGCCAGGAAAGTGTAAGTGGTCTGGTTTGTGTGGAGGTGAGCTACATGAGAGACAACGGTGATCAGACTGCAAAAATAGGTCAGGGCAATTACCGTGGGAAAACACCATTTCTTGTTTTGAAAAGAGATTCAATCGGATGGGCAGCAAAGTTGCTTTGGCAGCAGTGCAGGGAGAGGCTGCAAGGAGAGCTCGCAGCTGCTGGGATAGCCGCACGGAGGGAGTGGGGGTCCAAACCAGACAGCCCCCAGACACCAAGGGACTGGAGCAGTGGCGGCCGGCCCAGGGTCTGATCCTATGGAAGGCCAGTCTGTGCCATTCTGTGCTGGGGAGTCTGTCTTTCCCCTCCGTCTTGGGTCTTGAGATTCCTAGGAAACCGGGGCCCAATGTCAAGGACATGTGCTCAAGTGCCTGCTTGTCAGGCTAGGTCAGTTTGTTGCTTCAGTCTCTCCGCTCTCCTCTCACAGCAAGCTGCCTGGCTGCTGCTGCTCCACCTTGACACACCCATCCCTCTACCTCCTGCCTCAGCTACTCTCTCTCTGCCCCTTTTTGGGAAAGTGCTTACATTCTTCCACCTCCTGTTCCCTGCAGCCTCCTGCAGAGCTCTTGTCTGTCACCTCTGCCTGTGCCCCAAGAGCAGGAAACCCCAGGGAGCAAAATAACTGCAGGGCTGCGGGTGAACTGGCCCTGCCTTCCAGCACCCTGCACCTCTGTCCTGTCCCCTGGGACCCACACTTGGTGAGAAGTGGGGTGAGAATCTCAGCCCCCGAGGAGTGGGGAGGGCACAGGAGTGGGAGGTGGGCGCCTGGGTCGGGGGCTGCCTCCACGAATCTGCAGTCTCTGTTGACTCCCGTGTTCTGATTTGTAAATTCACAAGGGGGTGGGGGACGTCCCCCTTCACACACACACACACACACACACACACACTTGAACTGGAGCAGCAACTTCTGTAATGTTTTCCTTATTGGGGGTGCATGTGAGGTATTGTTTGACCGCGGGGCTCTACGACTTTAAAAAGTTCAAAAGCATTGGATTGAGTATCTGAAGGCTTCAAGGACACTTCAGGCCTTCCTCATCTATTTTCACTCATTTCTTCCACAGATATTTATTGGGTACTTACCACGTGCTGGGCACTGTTCTAGACCCATCCATAAAAGACACAAACAGCCAAGCCCCTGAGGACATCCAGCATTGGCAGGGAGCCCCAGTGGAAGCCTCCCCTGTTAAAATTCAAAGCTCCCAGCACATGGAGTTGTCCCGAATGCCGCCACATTTCCACACACTACGAGTCAGAAAATCTCTGAATGGGCATGCAACAGAAACAGACGTGGGGACAAGGGATTTTCCCTTCCTGCCCCACAGTGAATTTGCAGGGAATGCAAAAGTCGAACACTGAAGTCATCTCTCGGTGTGCTTCTGAGTGTCCAGTGAGTAAGACTCTGATTTCCTGTCTACCCGCTTCTCTCTTGGTTCAGTACTAACTCAGCCGGAGTCCCACTCCCAGCTCCGGTCTCCGAGCCTTCTCCTGCATGTTGCCAAAAGCTAACCGAGTCTGTATCCAGGTTCATTCAAGGTCATGCTCAATTCTAGGACATCTTTATTCCCGAGAGTGTGGGAGTCTCCCATGACAAGTCATCTAGGGGAGGAAGGTACAGTGAAATGATGCTACCTTTGGTCAGAGGTGGCCTTGAGGATATAGAGAAGGGAGGGGCTAATCTTAAGTATTAGTGCAGAAACCCATTTCTAGGAGGTCCCAGAGACTCCAAAGCTCCCTCCCTTTACTCATTGGTTCCTGTTCTGAAGTGCACCTATCTCGTTTCCATAGCTCAAGGCTTTGGTTCTCTGTAAAATAAGGTCACTACTAATAAATAGAGCCCGTAATTTAAACTCCTTATACCAGCTATTTATACCTCCGTGTGAGTGAATGTTGGGTCCAGAGGAGGTTTTGTACCGGGCATGGTAGAAGGGCAAGGGGGATGGAGGTGTGGAGGAAGAAGTGATGGAGAAACAGACGCAGGATTTCTGTAGACCCAAGGCCAACTGGGGGGTTTCTAGGCTGTGAGAGCACGAGGAGTTGCCTACTGTGGCGCCCCTCCAGTGAAAAGCCCACCTTGGATCTCACACCGATACTCCAGGACTGCGGGCTGCACACAAAAAGACAGAAATGTGGTGTCTGCTTTCCCTGAGCTGATGGGGGCTTTTTCTCAGAGTTTGAGACGTCCTTTTCCTCTCGGTTCTGATGTAGAGATGAGCACGCCCTTATCAGAGACTTGGGGACCCAAGTAGCCTTATTCATGACCGGGAAACCACCTACACCCCCAAGATGCAGGGCATCTGGTACACAGGCTGAAGAGCTTCACACACACACACACACACCTGGCGAGGCAGAGAGTGATGAGCACACAGCATGCAGATGTGAGTGGGGAATTCACTGAGCCTTAGCGTGGGCTTCCCGGGAAGGAGACTGCCTAGGAGACTTCCCGGGAAGGAAACCTAAAGGAGAGGATGGCAATGACACCGGCCCGGGAGGACCCTGCTCTCTTTCTGGTGTCGGTCTCTCTAGGATCCATCACAAAAGATGGGCTGGAAGATGCTCCGATTAATTGCTTTCCTGCCCGGAGATGGCACCTCCATCGCCAGTCAAAGTTTTAATTAATCATGCCAGCAGATGGGCTGTCATGGGCCCCAGCAGCCAGGGTAATGAACTCATTTATTATCGGGCTCTGTCAGTGGGAGGCTGCCTCGGCTTCTGGGAAAAGAAGAGAGGCTCCTGACACCAGAGCCCAGGATACGTGCAGTTTGGGGGAAATCTCTGGAAGTGCTTTGATTTCAGACTGTCCACCGGCTTTGAAGAAGGGAATAAAGGTGTAACATGGATGGGGACTGTGACTCAGTCCTAAGCAAGAGGCCTTGATAGCACAGTGCTTTAAATGGCGCCAGAGATTGGCCTGGCCCTCTGGTACCCCCTGCCCCCACCTGCCTCGGGAAGTTGGGGGACACGGGGTAGCCCTGGCACGCATTCTTCAGCAGGGACATGGCAGGGTACAGTGACACACCAGTTCTCCGATGTCCAAGGTCATACTCTATGGGTAAATTGCTGAATTTTATGCCCTGGGTTGTCTCATCCATTCTCTTTAGTTATGAGTGACAAGAATTTAATAAATGTTGAATGAATGGGAGAATGGGTCAGTAAATATTAAGTATGGTGTGCTGAGCATAGACGCCACCACTGTGAAAAAAGCCCAGCTTTCACTGAGCCCAATTGACGTCTGAGGTTCTAAGTAGCACCTGATACAGGAGCCTGGGTCTTAACGTAGTCATGGTTCTTGCTTTGGAGGGTTACAGTGTACCTGTGTCAGGACTGGGAAAGACAGAACTTGTAACAAGCATGACCATCCAAGTATGAGAAGTCAGGGAATGGTCACCGAGTGTCATGGACAGAAAGGACAGTAAGCACACCTGGCCTGTTCCGTCCTTGGCAGAGAAGGCTGAGGGCCAGCAGAGTGGAGGGTTTGCCTGAGGTCATTCGGCGAGTTGGCAGCACAGGTGCGCCTGGAGCTCAAGTCTCCTGACTTCCACACCCGATTCTTTCATTGTGTTCAGGCCACCTGAAGCCCCTTTCACAACCTGCTCACCTGGGTCACTCAAAGCAGCCTGCCCTGTGCCCAGCTGACCGAAGCCCCCTGCTGTGTCTAACCTACCCTTTGAGTTGGCATTTGTGTTTCGCGCACAGAGCAGATTCCCTCTTTTTCTCTTTCCACAGTTCTTGTCGGGAGAACACTCTGCTGTAGCCTGAACTCTGAGGGCAGGGCTGGTCATGGGACCCTGCCTGATGGGGGCCTCCCCGCCTTTGAAAAGGGTCGGGGTGTCTCACACCTCCCTCTCCGTTTCATCCAACAGGAAAAGCAGCCAGCAAGGAAAATGGACTTTTGGATTGGGCCCGTTCACTGGTGTGGAAAAGGGAGAACGTGCCCTTAGTCCCTATTATGAAATCAGAAACTCTGCCCAAGGGGAAAGCTTTCCCCTTAAATGGTACAGTGCAGTCAGCTGCTGAAACCTTGGTTGATACTTCTGTAAGAATGAAAGCAATCACTTATACAGCACTAATTGTGCCAGATCCTGATATAAAGCAGAGGGGCTCTAAGTAAATATTCCAAGGTCACACAAATAGCGGAGGGTGAACACCGGATCTTGATTTAGGTTAGTCCGGCTTCCAAATCTGTACCCTTAGCCACCTTAGTACGTGGTCTGCTCAGGAAGGCAGCTCAGGGAGGCACAGTTAATCTTTCCATAACTTCTAGCAAAGAGAAGTGGACCCCTGGGCTTTTGAAGGTTGACCCCCTCAGAAGTGCGTTCACCCACTGAAACTATCAGTGGAGAACTGAATGAGTGCTCAGCATTTCCAAGTCTCTTTAAAACTAGGAAGAGGCTTAGAGACTGCAGGTTCTTTCTCCAGGGTGGATGCCAGCATCCGCCGTGGCACAGGGGCTTTGGAGAAGAGAGTGGCTGTGTGTGTGGCTGAAGGACTGGACCCCTGGAGCTAGGCAGGTGTTGCAAGGGGCCAGGTACGAGAACATAAAGCAGCAACACTGCTGGCTTTAGGAAATACACAGCCTGCCTCTGCGTGTGGCCTGTCCTGTAGAGACATGTGCACAGAGAGGCAGGTCTCCGTAATTCAAAGCAATGGCACACGTGTGATGATAAATGAAAATGTGAATCTTCTTTAGTGCCAGGGAGCAGTCGGGAGTGGTGAGGACTGTGGCCAGCTGTAGTACGTGCCCCCACTGGAAGGGACAGCTGCCACTCAGTGGGACCCATGTGTGAATACAGACTGTTATCAGATGTCTTTTTTCAAATGTTTAAAAGAGACTATAAATGTAGATTTGTACGTGAAGTATCTGATAATTCAATGTGAGCTCAAAAGTTTGAAATTTTAAATTCATTGGCTGCCCCTGGGCTGTGGCTCGAGGAACCCGCTGTGGAGGGTGGTATCCTGTGGTGTTATTTCAGGTCAACCTCAGTGTCAACCAACAGCTCTAGCTGGGAGAGGCCCAGTGCTCCACGGGCCCTGCGTGGCCCACGGGGACAGTGGCCGGAGGCTGTGCAGCTGGGCAGATCTCAGGACTCTAAGTCCCAGGGGCAAGGAGGACCCCAATAGGTTGACACTGCCAATTAGCTTACAGGTGGCTTTCATCTAAACTGAAGGATTCAAAGGGGTGTGACCACTCGTGGTCTCCTAAGTGAGGCAGAGCCTGCACCAGTTTGACTGTGTCCCCCACGAGAGCCCTGAGAGCGGAGGCACCAGCCCCCGTTCCCACACTCAGATGGGCCGCCTGGCTGCAGGGGACACAGTCAATGAGATAGTAAATATCTGCCCAAGCGCACAGAGTCGGACAGACGGGGTTCCTGGCTCACCGCTCAGCAGCCATATGGTTTGGAGCAACTCAGAGCTTCTGGGCCTCCTTTTCCTCATCTCTGTAAGATAAGTGTGAAGCAATCCCCATTAGCCGTGTTGTAGGATGGAATTATTTAATGTGTGGAAAGTGCTTCACACAATGCCTCTCTCCTAATGAGAACTCAATAAATGATAGTTGTCTCTGCTCTTTCCACGTCCCAGTCATTGGGTGTCACAGCCCATGGGGTCATTATTTAAGATATGCCAGAAATGCATACTGCATTTCAGAGTCTTTGGATGAAAACGAGGACATAAAATATGTCATTAGTACTGTATATATTGATTATGCGTTCACGTAATAAACCTGGGACATATTGGGTTGACAAACATCATTAAAATTAATTTCACCTGTTGTTTGGGGTTTTTTTTTACCTTTTTTAATGTAGCTACTAGGGAGTGCAAGACTATAGATGTGGCTCAGGTTAAATTTCTGTTCGACAGCGTTGGTCTGGATCCTAGAAGAAGGCCTGACACAGAGTGGGCCGTCAGGAAGGATACGTCGAATGAATGAATGAATGAATGATTTTCATAGATTTCTCGGCCTTTGTTTTCCCCCTTGAGCCGTATGCCCTCCCTCTGACTCCCCTACCCCTACAATGAGTGACCGCCACAGACTCTCATCGATCACTCACTGTGAGACGACCCTCCTGCTCCCACACCCCAAGCCACAGGGGACAGAGGCCCCAAAAGATGGGGGGCCAGGGAGAAGCACACAGCCAGTAAACTACAGAGCGGAGAGTGGAACCAGAATGTGTGGGCCAGAGCACAGGCGCTTAAACATGACCTTGTTTTGCCAGGGAAGCCCTTGATTTTTTATCATTTTCAGAGAGGCAAGTGAAAATTCTCCAGGTAGGACAGAGCAAGTGGTCACATGGCTACTGGCCTAAAACGAGCTCTTGGGGGACTATGCCATCCCTCCCTCTAAACCTTGACCTTCAAATTGAGATCAAGCCTTACCTCCCCCCCCCTCCACCACCTCTCTATGAAGCATTGAGGTTGCAGCCCTTGAAGGTGGAAATCAACATTGCTCTCATCTGGGGCATTCTGTCACGGCTTTAAGTAAAAGGGCCTTGGGGTGTCCTTGTAATAGTGATAATAGTATTGAAAAAAGCCAAAAGAGTTGGCAATAGCTCTTTGGAAGTCTCTGAAATCGTTAATATTATCGATCCAGGGAGGCTGCCAGTTGGCACTTGTTGGGTTGTTTCATTCTCTCTGTTCCACTAACACACGCGCATTTACCACCACCACCACCACAGCGGAATCAGGGCCCAGGGAACTGTGTGCTCGTCAGTGAAAGATTTTGGAACCATTCACTCGGAGTCAATTAACGCCAAATGTGTGACAGTTACATAATGTCATAAACACTTATAGGGAGAAAGGCTGAGAAAAGCAAATGAAAAGGACCAGGGTGCACAAGAGTGGTGCAAATGGAAGAAAAATGTGAGATGGGTGTTTGTTTTGTTTTGTTTTGTTTTTTTCCCAGTGCTGATCACTCTCTGGAAATGGCCCCGAGTCAGTCTGTCCTGTTTCTTTAAGGATCTCAGGGCACTGTACAGGACACACTCTTTGTACCCAAACCCTGGTAGGGCACGTGGGTGAGCAGAAGCTGGTCTTTGCATCGGGTGGACAGGACCAAGGGCCAGCCGGAGACCCCACAGCGTGGCTACAGCAGCACTGGAAGCCCGGCCTCACAAGCCGCAGACATCCAACCACAGGTCACTCCCCAGGTGCTCTGAGGCCCAAAGGGAGGAACAAGGCTTCATTCTCACTCTTGAGGATCTGAGAGTCTGGTGAAGAAGGAAGAACAGAAACCCTAGTGCTCAAGGCATTCGACTCAGACCAGAGCAAGTCAACAACTCACCCCAACTGGACAGGGCTGTTGACACACACCACAGAGGCTGCTAGAAATGTTGGCGCCGGTACCAAGTAGAACTGGGAGCCTTCTGCTTTGGGGGCAGGCACTCAAAGCCTGGAAGCACCAGGAGAGCAAGTGGATAAGCCGATTTGTCCTTGCTGGTGACCAAACGGCACTTGGCTGAGGAATGACCCTGAAGTTGCTTCTTAAACTTAGTCTTTATGCAAGATGGTCACAGACATCCTAAGGAAAAGGAAGTAGTTTGGACCAGAAATCATCCTTTTGGTCATGGCTGTTATTGGTGGCCTTGCCATCTTTCTTCGCTAGCAGTTTTTCAATAAAACTGCGCTTACTATTTGTTCTCAGGGCTCCCACCGCGATGTTTTCCCAGAGCTGAGAGGGCTGAGCTGTGGGAACTGGGTTTGGCGGCTCCCTGAAAAAACGTCCGCCTGCTGAGAGCTCCAGTTGGCTTTCTGCCATCGTGACGAACGTAACACAAAGCACCAAAGTGGGGCAAGTGGAAGAAGGAATTGAAATAAAGGAAATGAAGCAACCTGTGAAAAACCAGCAAACAAGACTACATCAGTGGTGAAAGTCAATGAGGCAAAAGCCATCTGGTCCTGAAAACGAATGGAGCAGAAAAGGAAGGCCTCTGCTCCTGGGGATTTGTGCTCCAGCCGGGTGCAGAGTCGTGTTCCTGCCTGCCTGAGACTAGCCTGGGTCCGGGGCGGGGGTGGGGGTGGGGCAAGTGTTAATATGTTTCTGCAGAGCCGGATGTTGGACAGACTATATATCAGGGCATAGTTTCGCCTAATGGCAACTTCAACGAGAAGGAGTTACAGAAGCTGCTTCGTTTCCATCCCCACACAGAGCAGAAACCAGGGACTTGAATACAATGGAATGGCCCATGGGAAGCACAGCTGGTTTGCATTGACTCATTCAGTCCTGCACTCATCCACCCTTCCATTCACTCATCCTGCTCCTCCTCTCCTCTCCGCCACCACTGCTTTAGACCATTGCTAGGGCCTCCTGCTGGGCTGGACTGCCTCCCTCTGGGCTCTCCTCCCTCCGCATGACCACGAGAACCTCTTTTTAAGCCCAAATCTGCTTTGATCTTTCCTGATCGTCAATGACTTCCCTCTGCTCCTGTGCAGTAGTCCCCATAATGGAACCGCCCTGACCAGGTTAACCCCCTCTCTTGCTGCATCATCTCTCCCCTACTCCATTGATACCATTTATGCCATTACAGGCCACTGGTGATCCACATAGTTTCTTGCTTTGGACTCTTTGCTTATGCAGGAACTCATCCTGGAACATCTTCCCTTTTGTCTTTTCCCACATTCCCTCACCTGTATGCCTGCTGATATTACTAAAATATAACGACCAAATGTGGGAGCTACAAAAATGTGCAGCTCATAACTTGTGCTCCAGGACACTTGGTTGACAGTGCCCCCAGCTGCTACCCTGCTGGACCTGCCACCACGTTCATGTCAAGGCTGTGATTCCTGTGGGCTCCTCCCAGCCAGACACAGAGCTCAACGGGTCGCTAAGGCAACCCCATTCAACAAGACATGACATTCCTCCACTGGATAACTTTGGGCTAAGCTTTCCCCTTCGGTGTGGCCAAACCTTTCTTGGAACTGCCCTGCAGTCAGAGACGCTTCCTTCCCCCTCCTCCTTTTCCCCAGGCACCAGGCATGTGCTGAGGTCTGAGGGCTCTTCCTTCTGCTCCCTCCACCAAAAAATCCCTTGCAGGTCTAACCCTCTCTTTGCATTTGCTTTTCCATGGACTTGAACTAATTATGCCAAGTGAGCACCACTTCCTTTTGTGAAGACTTCCCTAAGCGGCCTTGTAGAATTGGACCCTGCCCCTTCACACCCTCCCCCCCCCACCTTACCTGTACTTTCCATGATTGCACCGATAACTCTTTCCTGTAATAATCTGTTTATGTGCTGCCTCCATCTCCCAGACTGTAGCCTCCATGAGGCCAATGAGTTCAGTCTTATTCATCCTGTTAACCCCTCTGCCTGCCCTCATGCCTGTTACATTCAGGTACATCATGATCATTTATGACATAAATGAACAACTGATCTATGTATTCATCAGTTCCAGTTGTTCTAGACCATGTGGTAGGCACAGAGGACAGAGAAATCACTGAACAGGATTCCCTGCCTTTAAGGCACTCGGAGCACGGCCGGTGGGATTAGTATGCAGATAACTATTTTATAAGTGAGAATGGAATAGCTACTATCAAAATGGTTCAAAGGTGTGACTAATTTTCAGTGGGTGGTGGAGGGAGGAGGAGGCATCAGAAGAGGCTTCCTAGAGGAAGTAGCCTGTGGACGGGGGCATGTGGGACCGGACCTGCAGGACTTAACGCACAGACGGTGTGAGAGCAGGGGCCTCCCTGCCCAGAGAGACTGCGCACACAAGGGCACAGAAGGGTGACGGGATGAGGTCTCTTCTATTCATTTCATTGTGAAAATTTTCCAATACACACAGAAAAAGATAGAGTCTCATTTGTTTTAGCTTCTCTTTGGTTGCTGCTGCTGAGGAAGGCTTTGTTTACGTGAAGTGTGTTTACTCTGCCTGATTACCTAGTGTCTCCATCTGCCTCAGCACCCTCCCCATGTTTGTTTTGAGTTTCTCCACGTTGTCAGTCTCCTTGACTGACTTTGCAGATTCACATCTGGCAGGATCTGAGGCCAGGAAGACACCTGGGAGCCTTCAGGCATTTGGCCGGACAGGCAGGAGCCTTTAGTGACGGTCTCCAGCTGACAAGTCCCCGGGCAGAGGACCGACTGGCTTCTATTATCAGAGCCCAGTGGCTCCTGAGCCTGGTGTGGACATGGGGAGGGGATGCTGGCATCATCCACCCAGCCCACTGTCATCTGCTGTTGGAAGGCATCAACTGGCCACTGCCTGAAAACCCTCGCCTAGGGAGATGGGAGAAGGGAGGTAGGACAGGGCAGGGGAAAGAACCAACTGCCTGCAGGCTGGATGGCGCTGGCTCTGCGCCGGCCAGCTTTGCCCGCAGCTTCTGGGCGCACGCAGAGCTGGGCTAGCAGGAGGCACTCTCAGCAGTGCCCGGCTGCAGGTGTGCTCTGTGCCTCTCAGCGGGCAGGCTCTCCAAGTGTGCACTGCCAGCAAAAACTCAAAGATCTCTGGGAGCTCCGGGGCTGCTTTAGAAATACTTCTGGTTGGAGACCTTTGGAGATGTGGGAGGGAGTGGGAGGCTATGTCTTCAGTTCAACCTGAGACCTTCTTCCCTGCCCTTGCCCTTCGTTAGATCAGCAAATAAACTCTCAATTGTAAATTTCAGGAACACAGAAACTTGCAGCCCCCAGGAGTCCCTTATTCCACACCCCTTGGGGCTGCCCCTCCTCCAAAGAAAAGTTCTCAGCAAAGATGAGCCAGGACCTCTCCAAGTACAAGGTACCTATCCTCTACAAAGATTATGACCATTGTTGTCGATGATTACTCAATGTTCCACTCTACATATGTACCGTAATTTTTAAATTGCATAAATATTACATGAATTCATTCTGAGTGTTACAGTGCTAACCACATAAGCAGGTGTTTGCCCTGCACATTCCCTAACCTCACCCTCTCCCAGAAATAAAGAGCTCTATCCAATTAGATGGGTGGCATCCTTCCACATTCTTTTGGAACACAGCACTTTAACATTGAAATGTGGGTGGCGTTCTTGTTTTCTTCTGCACATAGGTGATCATTGTGCATATTGTCCCATAGATTGTATTTTTCAGTTAATGACATGACTTTGAGATCTGTCCCTGTCAGTCCGCCCAGGTCTATGACCTTCTCTCTGATGTAGGTGGTTTCAGGATCTCAGACTGCATCACCCTTATGTTGACAGAAATTTAGGGGGTTTTCCAGTTTGTTCAATATGAGAGCGATACCACTCTGATCCTCATTGCCCAAGCTCTTTGAGAAGGTGGCACCTGCCACTCTCTCTCTAAGGGAGTACCAAAGAACTAGAATCCCTGGGTTGGAGGGTATGTGCATTCTTAATTGAATAGCTACTACCAAATGGCCCTCAGAAACAGCACACTAATGCATCCGCCTACCCACAGGGTGGGGCAGATGCTCCTGGCTGGCCTACCCGGCATCCATCTCATCTCCTTTTCCCTTGATGCATTCCACACCAGGAGCTGGGAGAAGACAAATAATCACTTTCCAAGCCCCTCCTCCTGCAGCTAAAGTGGTGAGGTGACACATTTCTGGCTAAAAAAAAAAAAAAGAGAGATACACATGGACGCATCTCAGAGTAGAAACATGGTTCTGGGAAAACTTTTGCTGTTCCCAACGTGCAGGAAGGATATGACTGAGGCCACCCATCCTCCTTGCTTTCATGCTTTAGTAGCCTGCTTGAGACGAGGAGATTATGGCCACACGTCACAAATGAACACGCTAAGGCTGCCAGAGCAGAAAGAAAGAGACTGGGTTGCTAGTGGCATCACAGAGCAGCTGGGCTGATGCCAGCAGCCACCTACTCTGGATGTCTTATTACACAAGAAAAATAAACCCTCAATTGTTGAAGCTCCTGCTAGTTGCGTAGAATCAGTTACTTGTAGCTGGATAAACACCTAAACGAGACAGTATTGGTGCCAGGCACCCATTTTTATTTTAATTTGACCTTGTTCTTCATACACTCTGGTAATGGTCCAACCTTCTGGTTACTCTGTTGAACACTAAAATGATAATAGCAGTGATTTATTTACTGCCTACTTTATTTGCATTATCTGATCTCACAAAGATCCTGAAAGGCAAATTGTCTTTATGTTAAAGATAAAGAAGCCAGAGACCAATAAAGCTGAATTCCCAGACCAGGTTCACAAAGGATTCTGACCTAGTTCTAGCTGCTTCCATAGGTCCCATTGTTAAACTCAGCCCTGGGTGGCTTACTTAACCCAGTAACAACAATAGTAGTGGCAGTAAAGTGGTCTGTGTGTGTGGTGGGGGACATGCCATTTACACGATCATGGCAAGAATTATAGGAGCCCTTTTTCCTTTGGCCAGAGGGTCAAGGTCTTGCTCCATTTCCCAAGGCACTGGGAGTCTACCATCCTGTTGGGTAGAGAAGTCAAAATCAGACTTTCCTTTTCTACTCTGTGATTGAACTTGGGAGCTCAAGTAAAAGTTAAAAGGAAAAGAGACCTATCTCCTGCATGCAGAAGGCAGTCCCATCCTCCTCCAAGAATGCCTTACTCACTCACAAATATTTACTGAGTACCTATAATATGCCACACACAGTTATGCATCATGGATGGATAGCAGTAAACAAGACAGGCAAGGTCTTTGCAATCTTGGAGCTTACACCATCAAGATCGCACAAACTTGAGCACTCTACAAGGGTTTTTCATTAATTGCCTGTTCTTCAGTAGCATATTCTGAACGATGACCCTGCATGACCACAAGATTTTGACGTGCCCTGTGAGTCACCAAGGACAACACAATGGTTACTGTAGTTGTGGTGATATGCACATTTTGTTCTGTTCTAATACTTTTTTTGAAAATAGGTAGTCCCTGTAAGACATCTATGTTTTCCATAAATATTTAATTGAATCAAATGGCCTGGTCTGAGACCGCACAGAAAAATACACACCTTTACTCTACAGGAGACAATAGAAAGTTTTGTACAGTTTTGTTGGGTTTCGCTTGTTCCTATGTTTTGCTTGTACGCATCCTTTGGTCTCTCACCCGCTACTACATCCATCAGAGGAGGAGCCTTCCTGAGCCTGGGCACATCCCACTGATGACATTGCTCGACCCGCTGCCGGCCTGAGGAAGGAGGGCAGGTCAGATTGAAGGGAGGGGAGACCTCTTCTGCTTCTTCATGTGTCCAAGCCTTCTCTGGGGACCCTGCCCTGGGGGCTTTTTCTGATAGTCAAAGGAAAAGTGTCAGGAGAATGGGGTCCTCACTAACACTTCCGCTCCCCTCCTGTGGTTCTCTCAGCTTCTGTAAAATGAACTGATGGGGTGAAAGCTCTCCAGATTTCCCTCCAGCACTCTTCTCTCTGCTTCTAGATTTCCTGGGCAGAAACCAGGGCAGGGTCTGGGAGTTGTTCTTGTTGACCTGAAGGAATCCATCTGCCAGGGAGCCAAGAAGAGGCCAGGAGTCCCAGTGCTTCGCAGCAGGGACACACACACCTGCCCTGCCCCATCTGCACCCTCAAAGCAGAAGTGAAAACACTCATGATTCCTTGCCATGGAGGAGACTTAGGGGTGGACATGGGGGAGGCAGGCAGGGTCCTACCACGGAGGGAGGTCAGCACAGAGGAAGGGAAGCTCACATATAGAAGAGGACACAAGTGGTTGGGAAAGAAATTTTATTTTCAAGCTTTTAAGAGAATAATACAAACAACAGAGAGTTTTAAAAAACCCTAAAAACTGGTTTAAAAAAGTACTTGACAGTGTCCCTTGAATACCCATGGACGACGCAGCCATTGTGCAATGACAACAGGAAACTCTGCAGGTGACCACCCAGTGGCCTTCTCTGGCAGGGTCCCAGGAACCAGTAGGCAGGCCTGAGGGACAGTGCTCCCTGCCGGGGTCCCTGGCGCTGCCTTGGCCCTGGGGAAGGGCCAGGGAGCACTAGCGCCGAGGGCCTGGCCGAACAGCAGCAGGGAACACTTACACTGGTCTCCACCCCACTCCCCGGGACTCATCCAGTGGCTCTCAGCATGTGCCGAGCCTGGAGGGGCATGGCACTGAGCGTGTCCTGGCCGTGGGTGGGGGTGGGCAGGAGGGACAGTCGCTCCTGGATTGACAGCTTGGAAGGCTGAAGCCACAGCAGCAGCACTGTGCTTGAGATACCCAGGGGAAATCTGTACTTTTCTCTAGGTGTGTGTGTGTGTGTGTGTGTGTGTGTCCTGTAAACATTTTGAGCCAAATAACCATAAAATAAAGTAACAAGGGCACAAAAAGACACCCATCTCCCAACCTAAGCCCTCTTTGAGCCCACCTGAAATTGGGAGTTCCAGTTTGGAAGGTCTGGAAGGGAGGAATCCACCCCCCTCCACCCCACAACCTCTGGCCGCTCATGCCAACATGCCCCTCCTTCCACCATCCACCCAGAGTCACTGAAGCCATCTGAGTTAGAAATCCTGCCCATCAGGTGAGCCAGGGGCTGCAAAATCTTCGTGTCATCCTTGCCAGCCCGCACCCATCCCTCTCCCTCCCCCCTAACTGCCCATGGATCATGGCAGAGAGAAACCCAAACAAACTCAAGGGTAAAGCAGGGCAGGCCACCAGTGCTTTACGTTCCCTCGCCCTTTGCCTTTTTTTTCTCTTCACACATGCACATGTGGGCACCACTCCTAGGCCAGCTCTACCTCCTGCAGCCTCCACTCTCCCAGGTGTTTTGTGCATGGGAACATCTGGCCAGTGTTGTCCCTGTGTTTTGATAGGCTCAGTCTGTATTGCACTTCGTTGTCGAGTTTGCATTGGTTTTCCTTGCTCTTGTTGGAGAATGGTATTGACCGACTGGAAACCACAAAACCGCACCAGCCTCACTCACTCTAGCTCCAATCCTGCCCCCAGACCTCTCAAGGCTCCCCACCCTCTGCCTACCCTCTGTTCCAGCCCCTGGGGAGTAACCTTGCCTCCCCCCACCTGCTCCCCAGACCCGCATCCCAGTGGGCCCAGCCCCTTCCAAGCCTCCCCTCCCCTCCTGTGCAGGGTCAAGGCCTCGTTTCCAGGTCTCTCCTCTCACACTGTCGTGACCCTCATGACGAGCTCTCGGCTGCCGCCCTGGGGGCTCCGCTGCTCATGAGGTCTTAGGTGACTCAAGATGTGCAGGATGGTGTAAGCACAGTGGTGATCGGACAGAGGGCCTGAGGGCTGGCTGGCTGCCCGGGTAGGGCCTTCCTCAAGGGCAGGGGTGTCCACAGCCTGCTCTTCTGAGGAGAGGGCATTGGCCTGGGTGGACGAGGAGGTTCGGGGGTTTGTCCTGCCTCCTGACTTTTGATCCTCCAGGTCTTTTGTCTTGTCATAGTTCAGCACTTTCCACTGCTGGTTGACAGCCTGCCACCGTTTAAAGATGCGGTACACAGAGGGTCCCTCGTGGATGATGAGACCTGAGGCAGCGGCGAGAAGAATAAAAGCCACATAAGGGAAAGCAAGTCATAGTCTCCCTTCATTTATAAAAGGATGTAGGTATGGGAGCAAGCTGTTTACATTGTTTGTTTGTGCTTTTCAAATCTACCTTTCAGCTCTGAGTCATGTGGGTCCCGTCCCGACATTCCTAGGTTCAGGGAGTCTTCAGTGGGTGCAAGGCCATGACACCAAATCCATGAAAGAGCTGGGCACCTGCATGGGATAACTTTGCCTATTTCTACTCTGCCTGCTCATGTCTTGGCTTCACAAAATCCAAACTCATTGTCCATTAAGGCATCATACAAATACAGGATAGAGCAAAAGCAGGTTTACAGTTGTTCGTATGCAATAACCAATAACAATACAAGAATAAACTCTGTGTTTCAAGCCCTCACAACTGTAAATCTGCTTTTGCTTCATCCTGTATTTTTTCCTCCCTCTGCCATGTATCCATGGCACCCAGTACTGAGCTGATGTTGAATGACTTGTACGCCTTCAATGGCACCATAAAAGAAACCCCATGGTCATTCCACACCTGCCGAATGGTGTCTGAAGTTCTACTGGTTAAGTCCTCACCCAGATAGTCCTCACCCAATGCTACTGAAATACACACACCCCTGGGAGAGACAACTTAGCCGCAGTTATATTGACCAATGGGGAGGGGAGGTAGAGTCAGAAACAAGCGATGTCAGGCAATCCGGCGAGGAAATTTTCATTGCTTGCCTACTGTATGCCAAGCACTAGAGATACTGCAGTGAGCCGAAGAGGCAGAACCTTGCCCTCAGAGAGCTCACATCCCCTCTAGTGGAGAGACACACATCAGACATGAAAGAAGCCAGCAGGACTACTTCAGGTGCTGAAAAAATGCAGCAAGGAAGATAAAATAGGGTTAAGGAGCCACTGGCTGCAGACGTTAAAGGTCTTGTTTTAGCAAGAGGGTGGTTGGTGGGAAGGGCCTTCTGCGGGAGGTGATATTTGATTTGATACTTATATGATAAGGAGGTATGCATGTAAAGGTCTGAAAAGAGAGCATTTTGGTGGCAAGAACTTCATGTGCAAAGGCCAGGGGGTGGGAATGGATGCAATGGGTCAGAAAGAGGTCGTGCGGCCAGGGTGCCGGGAAAGAGTGGGCAAGTGCAGGGCAGGAAGTGCAAAGACCACTCTATGATAGGGCCTTGTAGGCTATGGCAAGGAATTCATATCTTATCCCAAGTATAATGGGAGACCACTGAAGAGTTTAATAGGGGGAATAATGTGATCTGATTTACCCTCCAGAAAGTTCATTCTGGCTCCTGAGAAGCAATAAACTGAGGAGGACGAGAGCAGGGGCAGAAGACCAAACAGGAGTGATGTCATGATTTAAGTTGGAGATGCCATGGCCTGGACTAGGGGAACAGCAGGGCAGACAGTGAGAAATCACTGCAGTCAGGATGTCTTTTGGGGGTAGAGTCGACAGACTTGCTCACAGGTGAGGTGTGAGTCAAGAGAAAAATCTGAACAACATGGAAGCTTCTGGCCTCAGCTGTTAGTAGACGTGAAAGGCACCATGGTCAGGGGTATGGATTTGTGTGCTGGTGGCAGTGACTATATTAGTTTCCTATGGCTGCTGTGACAAATCGCCACACATTTAGTGGCTTAAAATAACGCAAATGTATTCTCTTGAAGTTCCGGAGACCAGAAGTCTAAAATCCAGTCTCCCTGGACTGATCTGAAGGTGTCAGCAAGGCTGGTTCTTTCTGGTGGCTTTGAGGGGATAATCCATTTCCATGCCTTCTTCAGCTTCTAGAAGTCACCTTGCTTCTTCCCTACATCAGTCCACCTCTTCCTTTCAATGTCACATCACCTGCTGCTCTTCTGTCTCCAAGCCTCCCTTTTCCTCTTCTAAAAACACCATGATTACATTGGGCCCATAAGAATCAACCCGATAATCTCCCCACATCAAGACTTTTAAATTAATCACATCTGCAAAATCCCTTCGGGGGCCATTATTTAGCCACAGTAATATTCTTATTTTATTCATGGTAAATTTAAGACGTCTGCTAGAAATCTCACTGGAAGGACCCGCTAGGCAGTTGAACATGTAAGTCTGAAGCTCAGTGAGAGGTGTGGCCTGGAGATAGAAGTCTTCAGTGCAGAGGCAGAATTTGAAGCCTTAGGAATGCCTGGATTTCCTGAGGAGAGAAGGTAGACCAGAGAAGAGGGCTGATGACAGAGCCCTGGGGCCTGTGATGTATAGAGGTTCAGTGGCAATTTGGTGGAGGTGGAACCAGCAAAGTAGGCTCTGGAGGAGCAGTAAATAGTGTAGAAGCAAGAGCAGCAAGTGCGGAGACCCAGACGGCTAGAAATAGACATGTTTCAGGTAAGAGAATGTGAAAACCCTTTGAAATGTTGCTGAGAGGTCAGTGGAATTAGGAGTGGCCACTGAGGAGGTAAGCTGATCGTGGGAAAGTCAGGTAGTTCTCATCCAAGTGCATTTTTTTCCTTCCATGAAGGTCATCAGCTAAGGGAGAAGGAGTAAGGGAGGAGAAAAGGGAGCTGTGACAGAATTATCTAACGTTGTTGGGTGTCCACTGGAAATTTGTGGCCATAAATTTGAAGTGAGTCTAGTCATTGGTTGTGTGATTTTTCTCTGCACCTTCAGCTGGTTGCTAGGTGCATTTGTGGAGTAAGAGAATTAGATTTAATTAATGTAGACTGTTTGTCTGGGCAAGTGAGATAGGAGAGAGGGTGGTGGATGTTTGCAAGGGAGTAGTTATGATACTGGCCCATGGAGCCTAGACTGGGGAGGAGGGAAATAAGGACACAAGATGGATAAGGAATCATTTAACATTAAAAAAAAATAAAGGAAAGCTGTATTGTCAATAATAAGAGGTCTCTATAAAGTTGGAGAATTCCCTTTTCCAGTTTCTAGAAGTCACCTGCATCCCTTCCCTCTTCTATGCATTGGGCAAGGAACCCATAAATTTATAGGATTGGGGGTGGGGTTTTCCCTGGTGGTGTGGCTCAGTGGATTGAATGCTGGCCTGCAAACCAAAGGGTCACCAGTTCAATTCTCAGTCAGGGCATATGCCTGTGTTGTGGGCTGGGTCCCCAGATGGGGGTACGTGAGAGGCAACCACATATTAATGTTTCTCTCCATCTCTTTCTCCCTCCCTTCTCCCTCTCTAAAAATAAAGAAATAGAATCCTTTTAAAAATGCATTAAAAAAGATGGAGGGTTGATAATCAAAGAGCAGGACATTTAATTCCAGGTTTGGGGGGGTGACATGGTTCTTGGTGATGATAAGGTCTAGAAGGTGACCACTTGAGTGGGCTGAGGTGGGCTGGAGTAATGAGCAGTTGGAGAGATTATCTGTATCAGCCATCCTCAGTGTTTTCAGACAAAAATGCCCTCCTTTTTTATAACCAATATATTTTAATATTCCCTTTCTTATTCTGAAATGAGATTCATAAGATAACATAAATCACTATGGTTGCTTTAAAAATAATAATATAATGCCCTAACAGATAAAGTAAAGAAAAACAAAAGGGAAGTCATTTATAACAAGACTATATAAATTTCAATATGAACACTGGGGCACAACTGCATTAGAGAACAAATGAAAAAACCTCATACATTTCCAAAATTCACCCTAGGGGATGGGGCCACCTCTGCTAAGAGAGCCACCGATCTGTGGAGATGCTGAACACTGGTGGGAGGGAGCGGATGATCCAAGCACATCAAGGAATGTGAGTAGGGGGTCAGCAGCCAACAGCATCAAGGGGAAAGAGGTGGGGATATATGATGGCATGCACTGCAAAGGGACTGGGGCTTCGGAAGGACAAAGGAAGAGAGGCGGTTTGGAAGTGGTAATAGGGAGCAAGGACAACATGGAACCTGACCCCCAACCCCACAGAATAGTGTTTGAGAGCAAAAGCAGCCACCACGTGGGTGCCATGCAAGGAACACCGCCTCCAGGAAATAGTTTTGTTGCAATGAAGGGACGATGAAAGTAACACTCAGAGAAAATGTTGCCAGGGACAGGCCATGCGGTCCAGAGGGTACAACAGAAGGGCTGGGAAGATGGGGCCGGCTCAGGGATGAGAAAAAACAGGAAAGGGGTGATTGTCCCTATTGGGAGGGTGGTCTTGGAGCCTGGGACCTGTGATGGTGAATGGTGTGACTGGAGATAGAGCACAATGGGATTTACAGCAACTGTAAATCCAGAGGCAGCTGGTCTGGTCCCTGGGGAAGAGCTGATTCACAGGAGCAAACAGCAGTGCATCACTCCAGCCTCCTTGATGTGAAACACGGAGAGTGGATGGGAACACCACAAAGCCTCTCCAGCCTCCCACACACTGTGACTCGAGAAGGCGAGACAGCTACCCACTGCCACTGTTTTCACCAGGATTCCAACAGCTCTTGAAATTGCACCTTGTGCAACAAGTCTTCAAGGGTTCACTGAAAGAGAAACAGTCTCCCTGTAGCCCAGTGGATCCTAATGTGTTTGAGGATCTCATGAAAGCTAAAGGCCATCTTCCTGGGGGGGAACAAACCAGACACATGAATTGTTGTTTTGATTTTAGGAGGTTCATAAATCTTCTGCAGGCCACCCGTGGACCCACCTCATTCTGGACAAGGAGACTTCTTCTTTACCCAGTCTCTCACCCTCTCCCGATGTGCCAACTCTCATCACTTCTTTCAGCCTTTTGAATATGTGCCTGTGCACTCTTGGCACTGTAGCATTCATTTGTTCATTTATTCCACAAGCCTTGCTTGAATGCTGCTATGCTCTTCCCCTTAGATCATAAGCCCCTTGAGGAAAGAGGGTATGGTGATATGGTGGAGGCTTCGGCAGCTGACACAGTTTTGGGAGACTAACGAAGCCTTGGTGATGATGGAGGGGACAGGGTCCTCGGGAAGAGAAAAGGCAGGAGCTTCTGAAGCCCTAAACTAACTCTTTCCAGTAAGAGCCACTGCACTTGAGTCTTAATTAGCTTCTTGATCAGACAGTTTTACCTTGATTGAGTAGGGTGGCTCAAATTTTTAGTCTGAACACTGCCTTCTAATTATCTAACTGTCTAGTGTTCAGGAAGCAATTAAACCATTTTAATAGAGAGTTGGCTGGAGGGGAGGAAGATGCACCTGTTTTTGTAGATAATGCTTATTTGACAAAAGTGGGAAAAGCACAAACTACCTCATTCACATCTACTTCCTAGCACTCCCTCAACTTCCTGCTCTACAAATTACTTACTGATTCATTGAGTGGCAGAATTTTGTTTTTAAATGGGGGGGAAATGGGTGGGGATCATCTGATGGGAACAGGTCAAGTGGGCAAGTTTGAAGAGATGGAAGAGAAAGGAGATGGGTGAGAAATGGCAGTGGATAAAGACAGAGAGACTGAAATTAGAATAGGAGGAAAAAGGGTTATTGGTGAAGGCAGGCAGAGAAGTAGAAGAAGGATAAAAGGGGAAATCAGAGGGCATGGTAGTATTAGAAAGCCAGTATGTTTTGATTGAGTCCTTTTCTGGGATTCTCTATTTAATTTAATAGTTACCTGGTAACCACCTACAAGGTGCCCAACCCTGGGCTGTATTTGTGGAAAATCCAGTTGCAGAATTGCTGCCTTTGCCTTTCTAACATCTCTCTACCTTTCTGGCCTCCTCTTCCTCATAAAATTGTAGATTCCTTAGGTTGTCAGAACGTTTCATTTGTCACCTGATGGAAATGATGGAGATCACCTCCCCCTGATCTCCAGCTAAAATGGCCCTTTGCTCAGCCCACAGGATGGGAGGGAACACGGCTGTTGTGAGTGGGTGGTTGTTGGGAACCGCCCTGCCTGGTTTCAGGAGCTGTAACACCGCCAAGGCTAATGCTGAGTGGGCGACCTTCAGACCATAAGCCATTAAGGAGACAAACATTATCTCCCTGGCTGGGGCACCGCTTCTGCTCCTTTTTCTTCACCCTACCTGGCCCCCAATGCTTGGTCAGTTAGCCAATGATGGGTAAGATTCCCCAAGGGGGAATGATCTAAGACAGGCATGATCATGTGGAGTCCCCAGGGAAGGACTTGGGGGGCTATGGAGAAAGGGGATGATGGACCCTTGCCTCTCAGCTTTGACAAAGCCTGAGTCCTCATTCTGTCTACAAGAAGTCTCCTAATCTCTTGGCTGTCTTACTTCCCCTGCCTGGCTTGAGCCTGAAACAATGACAGAGGGCAGTGCAGCCCTGTGCTGGAAAGGGTGAGTTCCCCGGGCGATCAGGCCTAAGAAAGAATATGTAAAATCCTGTGAAACCTACTTTGCTAAGAATGCTGTCAATTAAATGATAAGTGTCCGAGCAGGAAATGAGTTTGTTTCCCAAAGCTTTGTAGCCCTTTAGCTAACAGACTCTGACTCAGAATAAACCCTCATAGTTCTTTGTATGCTATTTATTGTTTGATCCTTACTGCCTGACAATGATTAATGACATTTACCTGTATTCCTATGCAAATTGAAACCCAATAAAGACCTATCAAGACAAGGGTCCAGGCACTCTCCTTTGAGAGCGTGACCAGACCACTCCAAGGCTCTCTCCCCTTGAGTGAGTAGCTGTGCCATCCCTTTTCCTCCATAGGACTTGGTAGTCCATGTGAATTTATCTCATATCTCATTCATAACACTGTGGACACTGAGGGCCTGTGCACACATCAGGTGATCCTACCTGCATGGCTCCCATGCCCTAGCTCACCACAGCCACGTCAGGAGTTCTTTCAGACATGGCATCCCAATCCTCCCTTGCTGCATCTTGGCCATCGACCCTTGTTGTGTCCACAGAATTGAGATACAATTTAATGCCATTTGGTATTTCCTGAGTACCTACTATATGTTTCTATGAGCTCCCAGTTCCCATCACATATGGAGTTAAGAGGACAAAGCTAACTAAGAAGTCTGGAAAGAAGCCTCTGGTGCCCTCCCCAATGCCAGAATCCCTCTCCCTACCCCTATCTCCTGCTGGTATCCTGGTGAAATGCTACAAAAGTTGCAGACAGCTTTCTAATAGTGCTTCTTAAAGTTTAGCATGCACCAGAATCAACCAAGGAGCTTGTTAAAATACAGATTTCCAGGTGCCCCCCAGAGAGTCTGACTCAGTAGGTCTGGGGTGAGGCCTAAGAATGTGCATTCTAAGGTGCTCTTGGGCAATGCTGATGCTGCCTGTGTGTGGACCACACTTGTGTTGCACTGCCTAGAACACGGTCCCTATCCTGGCCCACTGCCTCTCTGAAGGCTCTACATTTTAAACAAAAATGTAACTGTAAGTAATTTCAAAAATCCTCCCACTTCCACATGTGACAGACATGACAATGTAAGGCAACTGGAGAAAAGGATCATTCCTCTCTTAGACCCTAAGACCTCTGGGTCCCACAATTTAGAGTCAAGTTGCCAATGAACATGCGCTGAACATTCAGAGCACCGTCCCTTACTAACCATGTGGCCTTAGGTTAGCTACTTCCTTTTTCTGAGTAAATTGGGGCTCACACTCCTTCCTTATAGGATCGTTATGAGAATAAATGAGGTAATGAGCCCTGCATGCTGGTGCCGGGCACATGCCGGGCACACATTTAACACTCAAGGCTCCGTGACCTGGATTGTTGAGGGGCCAAAGGAGATCATAGGATAGAAAATGCCCACTCTTGTTTCTTCCTCCTTTTTCATTGCCAGCCCCATCCCCAAACACAAGCACCTGTTCTGCTGTCTCCTAAGTGTGCTTCCCAATCCTCAGTCTGAGTCATCATTTACTGATGAAAAGCACGCTGCAACAGAAAGAAGCATGAGCGACCAACCAACTCCACAGGAGGAGAAACAAGCCTTCACGCCTGTGCCTGCTCTCCCACCACCAAGAGCCTTCAGTGGTGACCTGGAGGGGTGCTCCACTCCCCCCTGCAGAATCACAGACAGATGTGAAACAAGACTTACCTCCAAAGCCCCACCATTGCCAACACTCACCTTCCAGATGCTACCCCTCCCAGGGCCAGCCCTATCAGAACCTGCACCAAAGAACTTATCAGGCAAGTGGGGGAGAGGACTCACTATCACCAGCTAGCTGGGGTGGGTTCAGAGATGCTTCTGGGACAGGCCAGATCAGCAGTGTCACTTGCCTAGCATTCTCCAGTGGGGGGCAGCTTTGTGCTTCTCAAGTGTAGCCAGGCTGTTCTGCTCGGGGGCCTCCTGAGGAATTGGCCAGATGTGGGTCCAGGGGCCCTATTTGGGCAGACTCTCCTGGACTTGAAGGCTTTGAGTCTTAGTTTGAGTGCTTTGAGTGATCTGACTCTTTCAACAGAGATCCAAAGGACAGAGGACACTGAAAGCACTCAGTGAGGGTGAATGCAAAGCCACCTCCTGTTTCCATCACTCAGGGCCATCTTGTCCATGCCCAGGGAGAAGTTGTCCCTTCTGAGGTGACTTCTGAAAGAGTTCACATGCTAGCAGGGCCCCTGCTGGGCCAGCTGACATTGGTTGAGCTGTACAGAGTGTTTCTCAATGCATCAGAGTGAGAACGTATCCAGAGACCTGAGAGAAGACCTTTGCAGGAAAATCACTGAGTACTGAGACTCTTTGACATGAAGTACACTTAACTCAGGAGGACTGAGTAGGGGAGAGAAATAGCCTGGAGCCTACATATCTCTGTATTGGTATAATAGAGAGGTCCATTTCTGGAAGTGTGTGTGAATCATGCCCTAAGATACTGTGGGTTCTTTCCTGTGGGGTTTCTTTATGAGGCTTAGAACTTTCACTGCCTTGACAGGTACAGAGAGAACTGCATTTCTCAGCCACTCTGCATGGTGATGAAGAAGGTGATGGTGGTGAGGGTGATGATAGCTGATATTCTGAATACTTACTATGGTCTGTCACTCTAAAACAGCTTTGCAAATATAGTGCACTTTTCACAGAAACCCTATGAGAGGGGTGATATTATCTCTTAATTTACAGAAGAGGAAACTGAGCTCAGAGAAGCTAAATATCTTGCCCAAAGACACAGAGCTTGTACATAAAGCAGGACATAAACCTAGGATTATCTGAAACAGAACAGGGCCATGTGTCTGGGCTGCTTCCACCTCTGTGTTCGAAGGCCGATGCTCCCTCCAGAGGGAGTGCAGCTACGGAGGAGATCATTTGTTTTGGAAATGATATATGTATATATAATTTCTATTTGAATCCGTCAAAGATGTGTTTTAATATATGTGTCACATGGTTATAACAGAGTAGTTCAGAATGTGGGCTTTAGAATCAGATGAAGCTGGGGTTTAATTGTATGACCTTGGGTAACTTACTCTTAGTCTCAGCTTTCGCCTCAAGAAAATGGGCATATAATAGTAACTATAGCATAGGGTTGTAGGAAGTAAATAAGATATGTACATAGAGCACTTTTCACAGTACTTAGTACATAATGAATAATAAATATTAGTTCATTATCATTATTATTAAATAAGTATCTCAGAACTTCATTTTAAAGGAGTTACTAGAAAGTTACAACAGTAGTTTATTTATGCAAATGTGGCCAAGGTTTAAGAAATGAGTATTGAGGGGGGCAGTGTGTGTGTGTCCTTTATTTGTGTTGTTTTCTACTAGCTGGAGATAAAGGACTCAGAAGCCCTGTGAGGCTGTGGAGCCCCAAGGCGGGAGGAGAACCTCCTACTGATCAGGAACTTCTATTGCATTAAGCTACTGAAATTTGGGGGGTTATTTTAAATGTACATCTGCTGGAGTTACCCTAACTAAAATCACTTCAGCGCTAGGCTAGAGGCCACAAGAGAAAAGTAAATGTGGACGTGTTCCATGTGGTCTCCAAAATGTATCAGATTGGGCTATTTCTGGCCACAAATCCACTGTCAACCGAGAGACATGCCACTCTGCATCTTTTCCAAAGACTGTGATGCAGGCACTGGGTTCTCAAGAGGTGTTCCTAAAAAAATTTGAGCCTGTCAGTACAACTGCTTTAAGCAAGTTACCTCCCAAGGAGTCTCCTTTGAGGGGGACAGTGCCTACTTGCTGTGTCTGCTTCTTTTCTTTCCTTTTTTTTTTAAGATTTTTAAAATTTATTTTTAGAGAGAGGGGAAGGGGGGAAGAAATAGAGGGAGACGAACATCAGTGTGTGGTCGCCTCTCACACGCCCCTTACTTGGGGCCTGGCCTGCAATTCAGGCATGTGCCCTGACTGGGAATCGAACTGGTGACCCTTTGGTTTGCAGGCCAGTGCTCAAGCCACTGAGCCACACCAGCCAGGGCAGATTTTATTTATTTATTTTTAAAGAGGGGAAAGGAGGGAGAAAGAGAGGGAGATAAATATCAATATGTGGTTGCCTCTCACATGCCCCCTACTGGGGACCAGGCCCACAACCCAGGCATGTGCTCTAGAATGGGAATCGAACTAGTGACCCTTTGGTCCACAGGCCATTGTTCTATCCACTGAGCCACACCAGCCAGGGCTGGGTCTGCTTCTAAATCAGTCATCTTCATCCCTTAAGCACCCATCAGATCAGCTGTGGAGAGAGGTGGTCATGCATGGGAAGCCATGGGGGTGAGGGAGGGCATGGGTGAGATATGAGTTCATAGCTAATTTGTAAATTTCGATATTCCACATGCAGATAACAGCACATAGACTGAGCCTCACTTGCTTATTTACATGGTTGATGCCTATTGGTTGTTTGGCCTGGGCCCCCCATCACTGAGAATCCCCGGCAGCCACAGCTTTCAACCTCTGAGAATTATGACACCTTCTCCCAATGGAAGTAACTTCAGAATCCTAGAATGTCAGAACTATAAGGACCTTGGAGGTTAGTAGGTTCAACCCTCTCATTTTACAGATGTGTTACCTGAGTTGTAGAAAGTGGAAGTGACTTGCCCAAGGCCACAGAGGTACTTAGTGGCCGATCTGGTTTTCAGACCCAGATCTTCCATTTCCTCGTCTCTCCCGCTGCATCGTGCGGCCTCCCCCATATTTTCCAAGTTTCCTGATCAGGGAATGAAAAGGTTTGACAGACAGGCCATTTCTAGCCCAAAGCAAGGAATTGTTGTGGCATACATGTATTTTTAGTTCATGTGAATTAAACTTAAGTTTGAAAAATAATGTTTTTAGTTCTGTAGTCCTGATATCTCTGCTGCCACCACCCCCTGCCCATTTGCTAAAAATCAGGGTTTGAATCCCTTTATTTCAGAGGGCAGGTGCCAGGTAGCTCTAAATCATAGATAAATGGTAATCATAGGTAATCATAGGTCCTGAATGGACAGCACACAGAGGAAGCTTTAACAAAGCATTTCAAAAATAGTTTTGTTAATTACCATGTTCCACTGTTTTAAAGATTTGGAACAAGATCAGAAAGGTTGCTCTCCTTCCTCCCCTTGACCCCATTCCACTCACAAGCACAAAACAAACGGGGAGGATGAGGTCCTCATTTTTGCAAAGTTGACTTTTTGATGGCCAATCTCTTGGGTCTGAGGAGTGAAAAAAAATGTTTTTGGTGCCAAAGACCTTAATTAATTTGCTCTTGTTAAATTCTAATAACTTGACCCACTGGAGCAGAGAACGTCCCATTTGTTTTCCGTGAGGCTCTGTCAACTTCTCTGCTGGGGCAGACAGCGTCATTAGAGATGACGGAAGAGGAGGCGGGTGGAACCAGGACATTCGATGTAATCAGATCTTCTCATTGGGGGGACATGGGTGAGGGAAGCCAAAACCTTCAAGAAGCACTGCTCCAAATAACAGCAGACTCTCAATTATGTGAGGACACGGGGTCAGGCTCCCTAGGCTGTGACTGGATTCAGCAAACATTTATTGAGTGCCTACTATGAGCAGAATCTGAGTGCCTCCTAGCCTGGCCACTCGTGTTTAGGAGTGCCTGCTCCTTTGCATACACCCTCTTATTCAATCCTCTCAACAGTTCTGAAGACAGTGTTATCATTCCATTTTACAGATAAGGAAAGGAAAAGAGAGTTTTGCGGGGACCCTGGAACCTACACCAACGTGGACCCTGCAACCACCATTGTGAATCTCATCTCCTCCTTCCTGAGCTATTATTTGGGGACCAAAAGACTAGCCCTGGACTAGAATGTGGAGCATCCTGCAAGGACTCACCTGAAGAGGTAAGCCAGACCTGCCTTGTGGGGCCATGGTTCCTGTCCTACATTCCTCTAAGTGAATCTGGTGTCAAGTGTGCTCACTGGTAGTTCTATGAGTCTGAATATCTAGTTGAGTCTAAAAATGAAGATACATCTAGTAGACATTGCATGCTCTACTTGATTCTCCCTTCCAGAGAACCCCTAAAAAGCTGATACTCTAAAACTACTTGTGCAGTGCTGTGTGTTTTTCCTCAACTGGCCAGCACATTGCAGAGCAGGAGGAGTGGCCTGTACTTAAACTTCACCCTGAAAACCATCACCATCACTACTGGTCATCATTACCATCCTCAAAATCATCATCATCGCAACCACCATAAGAATCTGCATTTCAACTACTTCCTGTTACCTCTCTCTCCCTTCTCTGTCAATATTATTCCCATTTTGATTTTGTCTCCCAGCATTTCTGCCTGTGGGCAGCCTGTCCTAGAAAAACACTGAACTGAGAGTCCTACTCTGCTGCCTGACTCAGTCTAAGACAAATCCTTCAGTCTCAATGTTTTACCATCTAAAACATGGGAAGAATCATTCTTGACCCTGGGCACATGCTCTGACACTGAATTAGCTCCAGTTCTAACCAACAAAATGACAGAACAATCTAAACATTTTAAAGATGAGATGGGCCCTGGCAGGTGTGGCTTAGTGGATTGAGTACCCAGCCGGTGAACCAAAAGGTTGCTGGTTCAATTCTCAGTTTGGGCACATGCCTGGGTTGCAGGCCAGGTTCCCAGTTGGGGGCTCATGAGAAACAACCGGTCGATGTATCTCTTGCACATCAATGTTTCTCTCCCTTTTTTTCTTCCTCTCTTCCTTGCTCTCTAAAAGTATATAAATAAAATCTTCAAGAAAAAAAAGATGAGATAGCCTAAATATAACTGTATCTGACCACATTTGGATGGCACCAAAAGCAGTTAGGATCCCTATGCATTCTTCTTCCATTCACTGACTGTCTCTAAGCAGTCACTGGCCTGTCAGACCAGAATGGATAGATCATGGTATAGCTATGCATCTGGGAAATTGTGTTTTCCTAAAAGCTTAGAAGGAAGGAAAACAATGTGAAAACTCTCAATATTTAGCTCACTTTGCTTCTCTCAGAAATTGAGTGACTACATGCAAGATGGATGTAAGAAGAAAAAGAATTAGAGGGAGAGAAATGGACCAGGGAGAGGCAGGCAGATAGGAGGAGATACTAGGAGAAGGAGAGACCAGAGCACCAAGCAGGCCAGAGTGGGTGTGCTGGGTGGCTGAGAGTCACAGTGAACAGAACAGGCCTGTGTGTGAGGGCTCCTCCTGTAAGTGGGCCCAGCTGTACCAAAGTGGCAGATGGCATCTGCAGGTATCCCATAAGTGACGCCATGGGACTCCTGCTATCTGATGCAAGAGAGCTCATAGAAGGAGCACTTGACTGCCAGTTAGGAGACCTTGCTTCGAATCCCAGATGAGCAAGCTTGAGCAGACTGCTTCCCTTCTCTGGGTCCCGGCTCTCAACTGCAAAGCAAAGGAGCTGCACTGGTTGATTGTACAATCTCTTCCTTGTTCAATTCTCTCAGTCTTCAGATCTATGGAACCCTGAGTGGTAGACAGTACTGATGCTCCTCTATCTCACCCAGGCTTCCACCAGGGGAGGAGAATACTTCCCTGCCCTACCACCTTTTTGATGTAAGGTTTGTTGGTAACGTGCATTGGCCATTGTCTGCGGGCAGAAGGAGCAGTATGCCAAGTACTGAGCTGAAGCTTAGAGAAGCACTGCAAATATCAACGAGTCCTTTTGTGCTCCTGCAATTGGTTAGAAGAATAGGCCCCTGTATCCCCTTCTCATTTAACATGGGTCCCAGCATGAGGAAACATTCAGAGCAGGCCCAAGCCCAATGCACAGTTGGAAGCTAAGCCCAGCCAAGCCCAGCAGAGCCACAGCCATTTCATAGACTCGTGAATGGAAAATAAATGATTCTTGTTGTAAGGCCCTGCAATATTGGAGTTGTTTGTTACTGCAGCCAAAGCTGACTAATACACCACGTGACAGGAAAGCTTGTGTCATAGATGCTCACATCAGGGACAGATCAAAAACCTGCCTGAAGGAGAATGAAGGGCAGCTGGAGGGGCCCCTACAGGAAGGCCCTCCAGTGCTTCCCCCTCCATGCCAGAGCCCCATACTTCCATATGGAGACACACCTGGTTTTTGGCATCAACAAACCAGGTCTCAGCAGGAGTAGGAAGGGAGTTTTGTGGGAGAGGGAACTAAATGAGAATGCCTCAAAGTCAAAGTCCTCCCATTAACAGTCCTCTCTTTTCCACAATCCTCCAGACCTGGTCAGTCTGTCTCTTTCACTGCCTATAGACCACCATTAAAAGTCTCTTGAACTGGGAGTGGATGTACTGGTTTTGCTAGCACAAAGAGGCAGTAAGATGCTTAGATAAGTTTACAGGTTCCATCATCACTGGTCTCTGGCTGCTGTAATCAGTATGCAAGTCTCCAAACTCTCTAGTTCTAATATGAAAGGACCCCAGAGAGACTCACATGAATATCATTCCAGCCAAATTCTAGCTAATAGATGTTTTTCTGCCAAACGAGGCAATGTAGCATTTTGATCTAATACACAAACCAATGCCCAGAGAAGACAGCTGTGGAATGCTAATGCTGTTAGTACTATGGCCTAGGGGGTCATCTGAGAGTTCTGGGTCAGGATGTGCAGCCAGTGCTTAAGCATTCTTCATGTCACTCAGGGAAAACCAGGACCATTCCCCATCCCCTAAATTATTTGAGCAAAGACTTCCAAGTTAATAGCCACAGTCATTTCTCGGGAAAAGCAAAAAGACCCAGCCGTCCACCAACCAACCTAGCATGAGGGAAGACAGAGGAACACAGATTTGGGAATGGGATAAGCAGGAACCTAAGTGGTAAATTTCCAACTTTTTTCTAAACACCGAAGCCTTTCAAATAGAATCTTACCTGAAAAGGAAACATATGTCAATAGATAAAGGAACAGAAGCTCAGGGTGAGGCAGGGGTGAAGTTTCAGAGCCTGTCTTGGCAGCATCCCATTGCTCCCTCCTGAATGAAGCTGGGTGTGGAAGCCCAGCGCTGCGTACAGTTTGAAAATGACTAGAGAAATCTCGGGCATTGGAATAGGCTTGTGGAAAGCTGAAAAGAGGAGGCAGGCATCACTGATACTGTTTCTGGGCATTTTGCTGAGAAGAGAATGGAATTCAAGGTACAGGTGTTCCTTGTTTGGCTAGGCAGCCATGGGGTACACAGCAGAGAGGAAGCTTGCAGCATCCTGCTGGAGGCAGATAGGGTGACCAACTGACTTTTCACAAATCTTAGTGGCAAGCCTCCTTATCCTTATATTCAACCAGGCAAGACAGAGTTGCCTGGGAAATATTTAGATCTTCCTTCTTTCCCTGCTTCTCCCTCCTCTGCACTCCTCTCTCAAATCTAAACCACTGGCACCTCTCAAGCTCACAGATTTCAAGGCTGGTGCCTGCTCTGCTTTGACCTTCCTGAGGGCGAGACCTGAGGGATTTGTCTAAGCCACCATCATGTGGCTTCCCACTTCCCTTAGAGACAGGCCCCCGGACTCACCTATGCACACCACGTCCATGAATCCATACATCCCGTAGCAGATCTGGAAGAGGAGGTCTTGGCGCTGCCATTTTGCTGAGGGACTGAAGGTTGACCAGATGAGCCAAGAGATGCTGGCAATGAGGAAAAGGGAACCCAGGATGGCAGCTGCAATCTGAACCTTCTCAATGACTGTCAGAGAGATGGCCTGCCACTGCGGGAAAGAGAATGATAGCTTAGCTGTTGCTCAGATACCCTCACCCCACTCCCATCCCACTCCCACCCATCTTCCTTCTGTTGTCCCAAACTCTCACTTCTGGTTTAGGATTTAAACCAGGGCTTTCCAACTACCGATACAGTGGATATTTTTGCAAGTTTCTGAGTTTTACATTGTACTTCTGATGGGGAGGAAACCTATATCACACCAAATGATCAAAAGTCATTGTAGGGTTGGGGCTCTGGGCAGGCATGGCTGGGAAGGAAGGCCTTTGTAATTGATTATGATACCTACAGAGAAATAGAAAGGAGGAAGTGAAATTGCAGTACTAGTGCAAGCGGTGTTCCAGGGCCCAGGAATATTCTTTTCAGAGCAACACTTTATTTTCCTACTAATATGTGCTGAGAGGACACAGGCTTTTCTTTACTTTCCTACAGCAGCACCTGGCATGCCATTTGATACACATGCTAGAGATGGCCAGTTCAATGGACAAGAAGAGGACACAGAATATGAGGGAGAGATAGGAAGAACAGTATAATTTACTGACTATATATGAACACTGAGATTTCATTTTTTAACAGAAAAAGAATTACACCAATAGCAGTACTGATGAGTGGGTTAAAGACTACGGTGTGGGTAAGCTTGAATTCAGAAATTCTGCCCTTCTATGGCTGATCTAGGGAACAGAGGCCTAAATAAGGCTGGAGTTGGATGTTAGCTTGGGATCTAGTCATGTTGTCATTCAGTAAATAAGTACTGAGTATTCTCCATGTGCCAGCCACTCTGCTAGGTGCAAGAGACAAAGTAGTAAGCAAAAAACATACTAGATTTCTGCTTTTATGGAGCTTACAATCTAGAAAACAGACAACCAAACAATTACTTGCAAATGTACTTTATCAGGAGTAAGAAAAGGAGGTACCCAGCACTGTGAAAGTTTATACAATGGGGATTTGACTTCCCAGAAGAAGTGATGCTTGAGTTGAGTAGGAGTTTACTAGGGAAAGGGAGGAGGGGCGAGTGCTCTGGGCACAGGAAAGAACATGAGTGAAGGCCCTGTGAGTGTGAAACCCTGGAAGAAGGCCAGAGTGAGTGGAGCAGAGAGACCAAAGAGATTGTAGGGTGAGAAAGCTGGAAATATAAGGAAAGACCATGTAGAATCTTGAAAATATGCACAGATTTTTTACTTTATCCTAAGAGTAAACACTATGCTTTTGAACAATTTGAGGCAGTGAAGTTGAACACTTTTACAAAGAGAAGACTGGGAAAGGTAAAGGGAAGGGCAATCTCCTAATTGAAGGAGTTTGTGTAACACCTTGTGGAAAACAGCCCCGAAAGCATTTGCACCTGCACTGGGGGAAAAGCAGACTACCTTCCATCTGCCGACAGTGAGCCCTCACTCCGTGTTAAATGGCCAGGATGGGAGCCCTGATTCTGGCTCTAGCTTGCACTGACCAATGGCCCGCAGGGAACTGTAACCATTGGAAAACATTCCACTCTCTAGCCTAGATGTAGGACATCAGCCTTTACCTTTAATTATACAGATAGCATCCCATTACAGGTAATTGGGCCTTTAAATTTTCCACTGCTTCCCTCGGCCTAGGGTTACACAGAACAAGGGATTTTTCCAGAAGATGGACTGATCCTACAGACTTTGCTCACACACAACCAGTGCTTTTTACAGAGCCTGCCCCACTGTCTGTGAAGAGGGTTTCTGACTGAGCTTTTTGTCTCTACCATGAAGTCATCAATAACCCTCACTTTCTCGTGTTCCAGACTTCAAAAATCCCAAATCCAGAGGCACAGAAAGGTCCCAGGTCCCCCTAATTCCTAAAGCCCTTTTTACCAGCCCCCAAGCCACCTATGGAAACTAAACAGGGCCCCTGACCACAATCTGGAGCACGATGAAGAAGGACCGGGGTGGGGGTGTCACTGTCAAGGCTCTCTTCCTGTCTGTCCCATGGGAGGTCCTGCCAGGGGTGTCAGGAGCAGAAGCACAAGGAGAAAGCAGAGAACAAGAGACTCTGACATCTCAAAGAGAGGCTGGGAAGGTGAGAAGGGGCTCCAGGGGTTCCATGCTCTGCCATCACCAGACGCCCGGAGCTTAGCTCTAGGGCAGATTCTGTAGGCAGTATCATGATACTCTCTGTGTTCTACCCCACAGTGAATGCACCGACCAAGGGGGAAGAGCGTGAGGCCTGCCTGGCTGCTTTCTTCCTTATAACAAGGAGCACTGAGCACGGTGCCTGGTGACCCAATTCCAGCTGAGCTCTGCCCCGACTTGCAGAGTGTGACCTAGGAGAAGTCAATACATCAGAAAGTCTCAAGTTTCCCTTTTGTAAAAGTGGAAGCAGCAATAATTGGAAATAATTGGTCCCACTTCCTAGAGTATTATGAGAGTGAAATGAAATAACTCTCTACTCAGTGCTTTGAAGAGTATGGGCTGCCATTATTTCTATACTTCATTATGTTTCAGCAAAAATAGTTAGGCATGTGGAGATGGGGTCTTCCTGAAGGTAACCATACTCAGCAAACTCAGTGCTGCGCACTATAGGGTAAAGGTTAAGGGCCTGACTCAGGAGTTAGACCCCTCGGATGCAACCCTGCTCCACCAGGGTAACCTTGAGCACATTGCTGACCCTTCTGTGCCTCCATTGTTTCATCTGTAAATTGGGAATATTAACAGTACCCACTGCACTGGGTTGTTTTCAATATTAAATGAGATGATGTATGTGAATACTTAGAACAGTGGCTAACCCCCAGTAAGCACCAAACATTAATCTAACTGCAGTTCAGGTATAGCCGAGATAGCCACGAAGCTGAGGCCACAGGGCCACGCTGAAACTCCTCCTTTCTCAATGGCTCTCCTGCTAGAGCCACAGCTTGCAGAGAGACACTGAGATAACATGCTGTCACAACCACTTTTTCTCACGACTTCGTATGGGGTCTGGAGAACACCTCCCCTCACTGAGCAGCGGTAGCCCCGGGGCCCCCACCTACTGCTCCGCTCACTCGCAGGTGGTCTGGCTGGGCTATGGGAGCAGAAGTTGCCCCACTGAGGCTCAGCAGGCAGCTAGCTTCATACTTGGCTGGGCCCAAGGGACCCAGGACACACAAGTGGGGCAACTTGGGCCACAACCACACAACACTGCCACTAACCCAAACTACCGCCTTCTCCTGGTGCTGTCTGGAAAAGTAAAGTGGCATTTACTGAGCGCACATTGCTGCATTTCCAAAAGTGACACTCACAGTAGTAACCTAACAATAAATTAATAGAGCAATTTTGTCAACACTGCCACTTGCTTACTGTACTTATGAGATTGGAATAACCTTCCCCTCCTCTCTCACACACCCCCAGGAGAGAGCTATCCCTAAATGGTTTTTCATTTTACGAGTCAAAGGCCAGTGCCCGTTGTGAGCCAAGGGGGCGCTTAGGGGTAGACGTGTAGGTTTGACTCTGACCCTCCTCCGAGGCTTGAGTCAGCTGAGAAGGAAGGGGAGAGTTAATGCACCCAGGGCGTGGAATCAGCTGTCTCATGACGCTGCTATTTTAAGACGCTGCAAGATTTGAAATGAATGACTAAAGATGGAGCTGGCACTGGGAGAGGCACCTCTTGTTCTGACCCCTCAGTACACCACCAGGATGGCTAAGGTGCCTGGAGGGGTTGGGGGCATGCAGTGCCCCGTGTAAAATTGCATAGTGTGCAGTTTTATCTACAATAAAATGCCCTGGACACTGCAGCTCCACACATTCAGGGGGCCCCACCCCCTCATGCAGAGACCCCCACCCCACCATCACCCCCAAACCACCTGCCCTCCTGGGCTTGCAGGATCAACTCCCTCCTCCCCCTCAGAGAGGAGGAGTGAAACAACCGTGCAGGCTGTTCAGGCTCCCATCCTCACTAGCCTGATGGCTGATAGGTTATGTGGCAGCTTAACCGGCTGACCATGCACAGGTGGAGGTGTTTTCAGAAGCTGAGTGCTCTCTATATGCGTGCACCTCGAAGGGAAAGCTGTTTGGGTTGGAGGATATATGAGGCGGTACAGGGCCAGCTGGCTCCTCTGGGATGTTGGATGTGTGAGGGATGAGGTGGGGGGCCTCTCAGTTCTCGCAGGCCTAGCCCTGTCTGAATCTGTCTGGCAGGCACCCCCGCCCCCTGCTCCGAGCCCTGGCTCTCCCTGCCCTAGCCCTTCATAGTAGCCTCTCCCCTTTTCCCTCTTCCTTATTGCCCATTCTTCACTTTTCCTCTGCCTCCCTCTCCTGTCTCTTCTCTATTCCTCTCTGGCCCCTTGTCACAAGAAGGGTGATCGTGAACCAGCAGCATCCGCATCACCCCCATCACCTGATAGCTTATCAGGAACGCAGAAGCTCAGACCCTGCCCCAGACTCCTGAATCACGTCTGCATTTTGACAAGGTGAAGTGCATGCACATTAAGGTGTGGGAAATGCCTTTGTGTTTCCTCTGCTCTTACTTCTTCTTTTCCCCGCCCTTAGCTTTATCTCAGTCTTGCTCCTCACTCCCACCCTCTCTTTTTTCCATCCTGCTCTCTTTTGCCCTCTGACCTTTCTTCCTTCCTGCCTTTCTTCTTTTCTGTTCTTTTTTTCCTCCCTCCCTTCTTCCTTCCTTTTTCTTTTCCTGTTCTTTCTGCTTCCATCCACCCATCCATCCATCTCTTATTCTCTTTTCTGTCTGACTCTCCACACTTCTTTCCTTCTATATCTATTTCTCTCTCTTTGCCTCATTCCTTTCTCTTCTTCTTGCTGAAGCTTGAGGAAAAAAAAACCCACAAAAGTTATTTCAGTTCTTCTTGTCCAAATGTCATCTGTGGTCTTGTCCACCTAACCCATCTCATGCTTTTTCTCCAAACGTCCCTGACCCCAAGGGGAAATGGTCCTCCCACCAGAAAGCCAGGGCTGTGGGAGAGACCACAGGCTCCAGCACCCCAGCAGCCCCGGCCCCCGCAGCCAGCACGCAACCCCTGGTTGTACCTGCAGAGGATTCTTTGTGCTTATGGCAATGACGTGGTACTTGTAGTAACATAGCTCACAGCTCCAGCAGCCCCGTTCGCTGATCCACTTGATGAGGCAAGGCTGATGGGTACACTTGACAGAGCCGTCACAGCGGCACGGGCTCAGCAGCTCCCCCTGCAGGGAGAAAGGCACAGGTGGTGAGGCCCAGAGTCTAGCTGACAGGCACGAGGGCAGGCCGGCTGTAGGCTTGGGTAGGCCAGAGCTCACCACTGAAACCAGGCCACAGGCTTTGTTGGAAGGCACCAGACCCCAGAGAGGAGACTCCAGCCTTCCCACTGTGGAAGCCAGGCAAGTTCAGGGAACTCAACTAACAGTTCTAGGCCCTGGGTCCTGTTCAGTGCTGCCTACATCCTAGGGTTTCTGTGAAAATGAGTGAGTTGAGTCCTACGGAAGCCTTCTGCCATCTAAAAGGGGGTGTCAGCCTCAGCTGCCTTCTCTTTAAAGACTCAGCCAGGGGTCTCAAGTTCAAATGCTCTCAGGGTTAGACAGGCAACACAAGTGACAGAAACTAGCTGGTGGAAAATGGGACAAATTGGAAGGCCCAGACTCAAGTTAAAGGGATGGCCACTCAGCTCCAGCCAGCTGCAGTCATGGAAATCTATGTGGCAATTCTTTTTATCCTCACCTTGAGGACATTCTTTTCATTGCTTTTAGAGAGAGAGGAATGGGGGGAGAGAGAGAGAATCATTGATGTAAGACAGAAACATCTACTGGTTGCCTCCCGTACCTGCCCAGGCCGAGGCTCCTATGAGCCCAGACAAGGGATCGAACCTGCAACCTAGGTATGTATGTGCCCTGACTGGGGACTGAATCCGCAACCCTTTGGTTACAGAATGTCACTCCAACCAACTGAGTCACACTGGCCAGGGCTATGTGGCAATTGTTATGTAAAATCTCCAATACTTAAATATTGACAGCTAGTACAGTTTTTTGCCAAAGTTTAGCGCTCTGGTCTTGAGCCTTTGCATTATACTGCAGACCAGCTCATAGAGACCCAGGTCCCCTCTGTGAAGCCTCTCCACCCGGGTGTCAGAGTGACAGAAGCATGGCAGGTGGGGCCAGGCTTGAGTCCAATGCACCCGAGGAGGTTGGGCTGGCCGGGTCCCTCTGGACAGCCTCAGGCCTTGCTGGGAGTGGCTGGGATGATCAGTTGGGGGAACTGGAAGCAAGGAGGCAAAATACCCACTCTGTTTTTCCACTGTTGACAGGCCATCTTCACTGAGGCTCCAGGCCCTTCCCACACCTCTGTCACAGCATTTACCCGCGGGTCTCTGGGTCACAACATTGTTAACCCTCACGGGGACAATATCTGTTCATCTCTGTATCCTTAGCACCTAGTACAGCGCCGAAAGCAGGCACTCTGCCCAACTCTGACAGTGGAATGTGTGTGTATCTGTTTGATGAACAAGAGGTTGTGTTCCTCTAGGACCTGGCCAGCTCTTGCTCCAGGTGGGCAGCTGTGGCACCTGGAAGAGGAGTAGAGAAGGAAGGAGATGCCCACATGACTGGGCACTCGCAGATCCCATGAAAGGCTAAAAGCCCTTGGAATGGAGTTGCCGCTGCGTGTCTCTGGGAAAGAAACAGGAGGAGGGGCTGTGAGGAGGGGTGCTGGGGGAGAGGCAAAAGCCCTCATTATTCATGGCAGCATGTCTTAGGCTCATTTATTCTAACAGGGTGAGCTGGGTTTGATTAATTGGGTTGTTAAGCAGCCATGTCAAATTGCCGATCAGGTAAGAGACATTACTCTTGGTCCCGGGCAATGGCACCAGGCGACAGTGAAGGCTGCACTCCTTGCTTCCCAAGCAGCAGACATGTGACAGGGCAGGAGTAGCTGGGCCACGACTAATAACAAGACCTGGGCTCTCTATCCTGGCTCTGGATGGGGGACCACCAGGGCTCCCATTCCCAGCGTACTTATGTGGGAAGGGGGTGCTGGGGGTGTGACCTGGTCCCAGTGCCTGGCTGTGCAGCCAAGAGGTCAAAGGTGTGCTGCTTTCCTTGGAGCCCCTGGCCCCCCACTGTCTCCCTTAGGACTGGACAACCCAAGAATAGGGACTTTTCAGGCACCACAAAGAGTAGAAAGCAAGGACACCAAAGCTGTTAGAAAAAGTTAACTTTGATGAAGGAAGCAATCCAGGATTTTAGGAAAAAAGTAAATCTGCAAAGAAGCTATTTTAACCTTGGCATTCATGCAAGTTTTATATTTTATGGTTTTAGTATATTACATATTGGGAGGAGAGTCACAATCTTTTTTTGGTATATATAGGGCTCTAAGAGGTCTTAACTAGACACTTTACTGTCTTTGACCGGTCAGACCTGAACTTCATCAGGAGAAAGAGAAGTGGAAATGAGCCAGCAGTTGGAAGGATTCAGTTTAGACTCAAGGATGTTCTTCGCAGGAAGCTGTTAAAGGCTAACATGGTGGAACATGGAAGCGGAGGTGGCAAACGCCTCTCAATATAAGAGGGACCTCTATCAAAGAGAGAGGTCCAATGACCAACTCAAGGTCACTCACCTAGCCAGTGGCACGGCCAGAATGTAAATTTTTCTGACATCAGACTCTGAACTTCTCAACACACTGCGCTGCTCACTCCCCTTCTGCATCCTACTCCGTGCTGTCCCTCCCCGACCTTTGCCCCTGGGTCTCTTCTCTGTCTCTCCTTCCCAGATCCCACACCTTCCCTGACCCAGCCCCAGCCCCTCCACCAGGATACAAACTTGTTTCCTCTTCCACAGTCTGGTAATTATTCTCTCATTGTTTCTTCTGGGGTTTGAGCTGCTCTGGCATACCCCACAGAATGGGCCCCATAGGACAGGTCCCAGCGGGTAGGAGAGGACCGGCCCCTCTGGCCCAGGTCCTGAGGCCCCAGCCTTTGGGCTGGGAGGATTATTGTGATCTTGTCCGTGGAGCTCCGCAAACTCCACAGATCAAAGGGGCTTGTTAAGTGCAAAGAGTACCACACACTTTCTTTTTTTTTTAAAGATTTTATTTATTTATTTTTAGAGAGGAAAGGGAGGGAGAAAGAGAGAGAGAGAGAAATATCAATGTACGGTTCCTGGAGGCCATGGCCTGCAACCCAGGCATGTGCCCTGACTGGGAATCGAACCTGAGATGCTTTGGTCGGCAGCCTGTGCTCAATCCACTGAGCTATGCCAGCCAGGGCCACACACTTTCTTGATGATCTACTTTGAGATTTGGGGCCCAGTGATGGCCCTGGAATTGACTCAGGTGAGAAAAAACAGTTCTTCTCTAAGCCCCAGGCTCCCACGGGACACTGTATGGGATAGAAGGGAAGAGTGTGGTGTTTGGGGTCAGACTCCTTAGGTTTGAATACTTCTTCACTGCTTACTGGCTGTGCAAACTTGGGCAAGCTTCTCAACCTCTCTGAGGCTATGACTCTTCATCTTCCCATTGTGGGCAACTCTTACCCTCTCAAGGGTGGATATGAGGGCTGACTGAGATCATGCACACAAAATGCTGGATGCAGTGCCTGGCACAGGTAAGTCCTCTCCTGAAAATATTACAGTTCTAACTCAATTTTCCTAAGGATTTTAATTTCATGGTTTTTTTCTACTCCAGTTCTACTTGATTTTCCTACTGCGAAACAATTAAGGAAGGGATTGCCCTGACTGGGTGGCTCAGCTGGTTGGAGTGTTGTCCTGTACACCAAAAGGTCATGGATTCGATACCTAGTCAGGGCACATATGGGAGCAACCAATGAATGTTTCTCTCTCACACTGATGCTTCTCTCTCTCTCTCACTCCCTTCCTCTCTCTCAAATCAATAAACATATCTTCAGGTGAAAATTTTAAAACAATCGTTAAGGAAGGGAGCCATGCCTTAAGTAAAAGATCAACTGAGCCCGGAGAAAGGTTGAAATTAAAGAACTAAGAGTCTGCCCTCTGAGGTGGGTAAGTGGCCAGAACTTGGATCTTCTGACTTCAGGCCCAGGACTGTCCTCACTTCAGGCCCAGGACTGTCCTCTGTGTTATCATGAGGTCACTGAGAGAGTTTGGGGGCCCCCATCCCTGGGGATGCTGAACAGAAAAGGGTGAGCCCTTGGATAGATTAAGTGGGGTCATTCTAGAGTCAGGATGCAGGTCAAGGTGAGCCACCACCCTTCGCCGTGGCTGAGCTGGATGGTGGGAAGAGAACAGGATGGGTTCTCCTTCCTGCCAGTGACACAGCAAGTGGCAACTCCTTCATTGGAGTCTCAAGGACTCCATTCTTTCCGTTCATTTTGGGCTTGCTTCATTTTTTTCCCCCCTCTCATTCTGAAAGGACTTGCTTCTGGAGTCCTTAGGTTACCTGGCTGCCATGGCAGTGGCAGGTAAGCCGAAGACTTCTACTTCTGCCCACACCAGGCATCCCTGCCATGGAGCAGACAGAAGCAAATCCAGGAGAGCCAAGCAAAGACAGCCCAGCCCTCCGCAAGGTGAAGTTCGGGGAGATCAAAACAAAGGAGCTGAAAGAAACACCAGCCTTTGGGTATAGTTCAGAGGCCTCTTCCTTTAGTGAGGCTAGTGTGGTCGGTAAGAGTTTGGGCTCTAATCTCAGACAGACTTGGGTGTATCCAGGCCCTTACAATCTTCATGACTCTGAGTGAGTCGCTTAACCTTTCTGGGCCTGATTCAATCATTCTTTTATTCATTAAACATGGATCTGGTACGTTCTAAGTTCTGTTCTGGGTGTCAGAAATACAGCAGTGAATGGAACTAAACAAAATTCTCTAGTAGGGAGAGACAAACAATAAAAAAGATTAGGAAACAGAAAGTATCTAAGCTGCTATCATGTGCTATGGAGGAAAATAAGCAGGGGAAAGGGAAATGGAATTCCAGGAAGGTGGCGAGGTGAAAGGCTTCACCAAATGGAGACATCTGAGTGAAGTTTTGAGGAAGCTAAGGAAGCAAGCCATGCAAGTGTCTAGGGACAGAACATTCCAGGGCGCGGGGGGGGGGGGGGGGGGGAGGTCATCCAGTGCAAAGGCCCCAGGGCAGGAGCATGCTTGGCACGTCCCAGGGACACTAAAGTGGCTGGTGTGTCTGCGGCAGTGTGAATGAGGCAAGAGAAGTATGAGATAAGGTCAGAAATGTACAGGGGATGAAAAACAGTGGTAATTAGGTGAAGCCAGTGGGTTATTTACTGTGAATGAGATGGGAAGTTATGAGAGTATTTTCAGCGGAGGATGTGACTTGATCTCACTGGATTTGATGGGATCGCTCCTGCTGCTGTATTGAAAATAGACTAGAAGGAAGTAAGGGCTGAGCAAGGAGACGGAAGGCTGCTGCACTAATCCAGGCCCAGGCGAGCAATGACGGTATTTTAGACCAGCATGGTAGCAGTGGAGGGTCCAAGCAATGGTGTTTTTTAATACGTTTCTAAGATACAGATGTTGGGATTTACAGATGGGTTGGATATGATGAATGAGAGGAGGAAAGTCAGGAACGCTGCTGACTTTTACCTGAGCCATGAGAAGGACGGAGAGTTGCTTTCGACTGAGATGAGGACGATTGAGGGAAGGCAGAGTTTGGAGGGTAGATTGGAAGCTCAGCTATGCACATGCCAACTTTGAGATGCTCATTAAAGTCTAAGTGGAGGCATGAAATAGGAGCTGCAATGTATAGTAATCTAGAGTTTGGGGGAGAGGTCCAGGCTAGGATACAGATTTGAGAGTCATTGGCCTACTGATGGTGCTTAAAGCTACAAGCTTGGGTGGAATCACCAAGCAGTGAGTGTAAGTAGGAAGGAGGCGAGGTACTGGGGCCGCTCCCTAGAGGATGTCAGAGCTTGGGAGATGGGACAGAACCAGTAGAAAAGGGGGAGAGGGAAGCTCGATGAGATGAGAAGACAACACGATGTTACAAAAGCCAAAGAAGACAATGTGTTTCAAAAAAAAATAAAAGGGAATGATCTGCCCTGTCAAATGGTGGGGTGATGGGCCACATTGGTTGAGAGCCGAGGGCTAACCATACATTTGGTGAGTTTCCTTTGATTTCTTCTATTTTTCCAGGGGAAATATGAGGCATGGCCATGAGTTGGAAGTGGATGTGAGGGAGGAGGTGTTTGACTTCTGAGAATTGGTATAACATACTCATCCAGGAGAGACTGAGTGATCGGAGTAGAGAAATAAAGAATGACTGCTGGCAGCACTGAGGGTCCTTTCTATTACAGTGAAACAGCTCATCTATGAAACTGGAGAATATATAGATGTAACAGAATGTATTTAGCACCATGCCTGGCACACAGTAAGCTCTCAGTAAATGCTGCTTCGTATGTAAGGGGTTATAATATGGGTTAAAGAAGATCCTCTTGTCTCTAAGCCCACCTTCTCACCCACCTTCTCACCTACTTCAAACATTGATCAATATCCTTTTTTCCTTCCTTCCTGCTTCATATAACATTCTCTTCTTATTAGTAATCCACATGTTATAAGCATTTCACGGTTTTAATAATACTGTCATAGACATTCTACCTTTTACTACCACAATAATTAAATGAGGCTAGTAATTATTTCTCCTGTTTTACATATGCAGACAACCACTCAGAGAGATTGTTCTTGTATAAGAGAAAGGCGGAACAGGACTCAGAAGCCAGTGCTGTCCATCAGGCTGCCTGTACCCACAGCATCTCTGTCAGCCTCTGTAGCCTTGTCCATCAGATCCTTACCTTTCCAGCTTTGATAAATGGATGATATTACTGGCTCCCCTATTACCTTAAAAACACAAATTTGCCCCTTTTCCTCTCCTGTAAACCCAATTCCAAGCAGTGTTCACTGGGGACTAATCGATGTGGTGGTGGAGGGGAGGTAAGATGGGGTTTAAGTTCACCCACACTCCTTCCTCATATCCCATCCTTGATGAGGAGGAGGCATTTGTTAAGTAAAAATTAAGAGAGACTGTTGTAAGCATAGCAATGCATTCAAGTTTTCTCTTAGTTGCATTTTAGATTGATAAGGAAGATTACTGATGCCTGTAGACGCTCTACTGTGAAGACTCAGAGGACCTTAAAATCAGAAGGTCCCCTCCAGGGAGGACCCAGAACCTGTGTGTTGGGATGGAGAGAGTAGAAAAAGTTCACTGGGACTGTAGAGAAGAATAGGAGAGATTCCAAAGAAAGTAGGAACCTCCCAATGTCCATCCTAGGTAGCCTCTGGACCTACAGGACAGAGAGTTGACTTGATAGGGCAAATAAAGAACTTTGTAGATCACCCTCTTGGACTTCACATATTTGGGGGACCAACTAACAGTAAGGACTATCATGTAAGGACAGTAATGACCCTTTCTCCCAATTTCAAAGGTACAACCAAACTGGCCCATGATATTGACCAACTGTTTGTGTATCTGTAATCTGATTTGATGGTGGAGGGTTGGGGAAGGAGGAGACAGAAGGGGAGCACCTATGGGGCCAGTGGATTGAAGGAAACCTAGAAGATTATAAGTGCCTTCCTCCTGCAAGAGGCCAGACAATGATGTTTTGATTCCACAGACCTGTGTGAGGTCAGCATATACTAGTACTGGGATCAAGAAAAATGACCTACCATGAAGACCTACTTCCCAGCAAAGGCTGTGATGCAAAGACGAATGGGAGAGGGTGTGACTCCTGCCTCTCTGAAGGATGGGAAAGCAAGTTTCCCCCTTATCTATGGGAGGCAGGCTGATGTGCAAGATGACCTTCCAATATCCTGTGGCCCTAGGATCCATTATTGTACACAGATAAGCCGTCCTCAGTTCTCTGCATATTGTGTCAGGCCATGTACGGGCAGCTGTGTTTTCTGCCCAGAGCCCTTTCAGGACAGCCTTTCGCTCTGGCACCATCCACAACATTTCCTGCCCCAGCCCCCCTTCCTGCCAGGCCCCGCCCAAGCTTCTTAGCACCCCTCCCAGTGGTGCCAAGCCAAACCCTGGCTTCAAGAGACTAACAGTGTATGGACACTGGCGGAAGGAAATAAGAATTGCTGCAAGATACTTTTATTTTCAAGGAAAGAACTCTATTACTAAGTGGAAAAAACAATTTTAAGGCCTTAATGAGCTGTAGTTATCTATACAAAATCCAATTAACTACATAATTATTTCTAGTTTTACTCTCATACCAGTAGCTTATTTAACACATTCACACACATACACACACACACCTATAATCTGCTCCCTCTTCATGGAAAAAACTTCAGGCTTCCTGTTTATCAGATCAAACAAACAAACAAACACAAAGACAAGGAAAACACACAGAGACACAAACCAAACCCTCCAAACCATGTTTTCTCATTTTCATGACAATTATTTTATTATGGCAGTGTTTTTCTTCCTACAATTTAACTGGTATGAGACAAATGTACCTATTCCTTCTAACTGCCTCTAAATTTACTCAGCTGGTACTAGAAAGAAGTTAACCTCACAATAATTGAATTTAAATAACACTCAGTTCCATAAAGTCAAACATGATCTGCATAATAAACAAACCAAGCTATCCACGGACTGGTGGAAAGAAAGGTCATATTTTATGTGTATATTCATAATCATATCTGTATTATTAGTGACCTAAATATACAATAGGCTGTCCATTTGTCTTTCTGTACAACCCATAGTTACCATCACCATCATTACCAAAGAGCTAAAAATTAAAGGCTAATCTGCCCTCAGACCTCTGCCTGACTCAATCGAAAAACATAATTTCGATAAACCTTGACCAGCCAGAATTGCACTATTTGCACAGAGCAGCAGGCTGGGCCTACTTCCAAGGTTCCAGGCCACCGGGCTGAAATTCCAGAGATTCCAGGTCACTGTGTCCTCTCTCTTCCCCACCAGCCGGGCCAAGCCAAGAGCACAAGTCAGTGGCAAGTTAAGAGGCTAATGCTCAGTTGCCCCTGGGGTCAGCCCTCCCCAGTCCCTCTGCACTGGCAGAGTGATGCTCAGCTTCAGTTGTGCAAAAGCTTCATGTCATTTGAAGAGGCTGTGGTAAAATTCTGCAAAAATTAGTTTTCAATTATTGTAATTAATATATCATTCAGTGTGTTTAGGGGATACAGCAAATGTTACAAGTGTAACCGAGCTTTGGTGACATGTTACACTTCACAAATGTTATGAATCACAGCCCTAGACACTTAGAACTTGATGTATGGCTGACTTACAAAGCAAAAAAGCAGAGTCTTTGCTGGGTGTCAGTTCCAGTTCTGATGCCCTCTGGCTGGTGACCTTGAGTTTCAGCTATCTCAGCCTTGATTCCCTAGGTCTCAGAATTTAGTGTACATAAGAATTACCTGGGAAGCTACTCTACTTCTGATTTCATGTAGATTTCCTCTTCCTCTCTTCAGACAAAGTTGGCTAAGGCTCATTTTGTGTAGCTCTGGACCAGATACTCCTTAGCAAACCTTCTGTCTCCTATATCACTCTAAGACTCTTGCATATACAAAGATAAAAATAAACGCCAATAGCTAGAACTTACTGAGTACATACTATGCTCTATATGCAAGCTTTGACTGCTGGCTTCAAATCCTGGTTCCTCCACTTAGTTGGTGAGGGTGTTGAACAAGTTACCCACTAGGAGCCCCAGAGCTGTCACATCTGCATCTATACTGATTTACACGTGCTACTGTGGCTGCCTCTCTTACTAGCGCACACTTACTGAGCATGTGCTGGGGGCCAGATATTATTCTAAGCACTTGACATACATGAGGGAGTATACCATGGTTACTGGGGCCAGTGGACCCAGACTGGCTGCCTTGAATCCTTGCTCAGCCAGCGATGACCTGTGCAACCTTGGCAAGTTTGCCCAAAGGTAATGCGAGACCAAAAATACTTCCTGCTTCCCCAGGGTCCCGTGAGAATTCCATGAGATAATACACAATGAGAAGTACTTCAAACCCTGCTCGACATATAGTGAATGCTCACTGTAAGGCATTGTTTACGGTCTCTCACTCGCTCACCTAACCTGAGTCTCTTCACATCCTAACAAGAGGAGGTGGGCAGAGGCGGCTGCCCTCTCCCCATGCGAACCAGGGGTCTCTGTGGTAAGCTCCTGGGCACCTGCATATTGAGTACAGGTAATAACAGTGTGATGAATTCCAGGAGCCTCCAGGTGCTGCTCTCTGTCCTGTCGTTTCAGGGGGATAAAAGAACAAGCAAAACAGATACCCCAGCTACCATCCACCTGGCTGCCTTGGTATCTCTTAGGAGCCGCCCTCCCCAAGCCTCCTTCCCCCACAGGCATGTGATTCTAGATTCTGTGGTGGAGTCAAGGAAAAGGCATCAAGCTTTGAGTGTTTACAGCCAACACTTCATTTTCCACCTTCCCCTTTCAGGCAAGGCGAACCTGTGTGTTCATGGTGCCACATGAGGGCTCTGCAGTGCCCTTGGAAGTACATGAATGGACAGGACAAAAAAAAACAGGGCAGGGAGACTAAAATGATCTTTATCGGGAAGAGTGTAGTAAGGAAAGGAAAAGACGAGAGGAAAAAAGAGATCTTCACCCTATGATTTCCTCTGCCTGCTTTATAAAGAGATTGCAGCAAACATGGAAATGGCTTTCGATTCTTTCTCTGTATGGGACTTGCATTTCTGCTTTGTGATGAGCTTCATTCAGATTATACTCCATTGAGATGGAAAAGCCTGAAGCCCAGAGAAGGCAGTGGCCTTCCTTAGGGTGCTGCAGTGGGCAACACTGAAACAGGAAACAGTTACAGGCCCCTCTCGCTCTGGGTTCAGCACTTCAGAGAGTTCACCCCACATCCCTATGGGATTGATGCCTCTCGCCAGGTGAGACCAAATCCCGAGCCAGCTGCAAATTCAGCCCGGTCCTCTTCACACCTCTCAAGGAAGTATACTATTCCTAAAGTCTTGGCTCCAGTTCCCCGTCAGGAATAAGCGTGCTAAGTAGAATCTGAATTACTATGGCGTGTGAATAGACTCCAGTCTGTTGACTACAAGTTTCTGCTAAGCTGTTCCAAGTGGTTGTAGCTTCTGTCATCTTGGCAATTTCACTTTTTGTTTGGAACAATTTTATATCCCTTACTTCTGGGGCTGGGAAAGAGGGCCCTCAACAGCGCTCCTCTCTATCCCCCAGCCTCTGCTCAGACGGGGTGCTCCTGTACAGAGATGACACCAGTAAAGGGGACCTCAGAACCTCCCATGCTTCCCAGTGCCTTCCAGTTTTCCCTTTCAGATCCATCTATGAGAACCAATGCAGGTCAAGGCTAAAGCTCATAGAACAGCCCAAGTGCCTGGACTCAAGGATTGGGGGCGTGGTATTTATGCACCAGCACTGTTTCCCTCCAGAAGACAGACTGTAATCCCCAGTCTCCTTCACTCAGGAGCCATTCAGCAGCCTGGGGTGAGCACTCAGCCCTGGTGCCGAGAGCTCAAGGGGGCGCCTGCGCAGGAGACACACACACCTGAGGACTCACTTTCTTAAACACATCCGGATTCTCAGCTTTTGCCATTGGTTTTTAGGTCTGCATTTCACTTCATTAGTGACTGCTATGTAAAATATTATTTCCCTTTATTTAACAAGGAGGTAAAGTAAGCAATCAAGATGGTATTTTCAATCGTTTTCTGGGATTTGGCAACTCAACACCATGTTCCCTCTCCACTTATACCTCATGATTTTTTAAAAATGTATTCATCTTCCCTTCAGTCATCATCTATCCATGCTGAAAAGTCCTATTTTTAGATTCCATTCTCGTGTCATGCATTATTTCAGTCATTTATTTCTAGATCTTCACCAATCTCTTAGGCTTTTAAGGTAAATTTTTCTGCTATGTCTAAGATAGCCAAGGATCTGCATGTCCAGAGGCTGGGAGAGAGAAGGTCATATCTTAAAAATGTGTAGAGATATATTATACATCAAAATTTTCCTCATAACAATAGCTACCCCCCATGCACATAATTTCCCCCAAATCAGAAATATACAACCTGTTATTAACTTGTATTTTTCCACTCACATTATGACATAAAAATTTTCTCATGGGGACCCATGATTGCATGGGTCATATCCATAATTATATCCTTAAAAGACAGTCCAAGAATGGAATTACTAATTCAAAGAGCATGGACATTTTTAAGGCTGTTGATAGATGGCTCCAGATTGGTCTTCGGGAGAGACCCCAGTTTCCATCCATATCATTATAGTATGTCAGTATCTGCTACTGTTGCCCCATATTCAAGGTCTTGTCCTTTCTTCAAAATTGTATGTACAACTATTAGTAGTGTCACAGCTGGGACTGTGAGAAGGAGGGCTCAGCAAATGTAGGCCGTCTGTTCCTTTCTACCTTTCTTTCCACTGTAGGGAAGAAGCAGGAGGTGGCTGTAGCGTTGGCACAGAGTTAAGTTGGGGATTGGCAGCAATACAACCCAGACATTCTTGGGAAAGAGTTTCATCCATGAAAGAGAATCAGGAGGCACCTAGCCAGCTGGAGGCTGCAGAATCTCAGTCTGGGTACTGTGGGGATTTTTTCTGCTCCAGGGAACTGATGAATGATACAGATGACTCAGAATGTTCTTGTCAAGATTCTCAGCATAGCCCCGTCTCTGAGATGGCATACTACATGGCTAAAACACCTAGGGCAAAGGGCCCCACATTAACCACGCTGCACCTGGGTAATCACCCATCATTGCCTTTTAAGATACCTAAATATGAGAATACCACATTCCTCCCAGCAATACCCTTGTGTGACTGGGCACCTTTGTTGTAGAAAACATATCATAATCTAACCTGTGTCTTCCTGCTACAATTTCAATCTTTTTCTATCTTTTCATGAAAAATGGACAATGCATAGGCTTTAAGATCAAACAACTTCTGTCTCTGCCCTTTACTAGTACCAGTTAGTTCTAGCTACCAATTAACTATGCTCTGAATATGTAACCCCAAAATCAGTTGCTTAAAATAAACCATATATTATGTTCCAGAAGCTGACAAGTTGGCCCAGTGGTTCTGCTCATCTGGATTAGCTGGTCTTGGCTGGGTTCGCTCATGTATCTGTGAGCTGGTGACAGGCTGGCTGATCTAGGACAGGATGGCCCCCTTCTGCTCTCTTATCAGCCAGTATTTTTCCACTCACATTATGACATAAAAATTTTCTCTTGTTTCCATCATGGTGGAAGAGTTCCCACCAACAAGGAATGGCAAACTCTGATCACAAGTACTTTTTAAGCCTCCACCTATGTAGTTTGCTCATATCCCATTGGTCAAAGCAAGTCATGTCGCCTACTCCAAGTCAGTGTGAGCAGGAATTGCCAAAAGGAAATGACTATTGGGAAGCATAAAGATCTAGGGCCATTAGTACAATCAATCTATTACATTAACTGTGACCTTGGACACTTTCCTGAACATCTCTGAGCCTTATTGGTTTTATCCTCTGTAAAAATACAGAGTTTTTGTAGGATTCCGTGCTATACTATATGTAAAATGTCTGGCACATAGTAAATATTCCCTATGTGTTAATTTCCCTCTCTTCTCCTTTTCTATCATTTGAGATTTTCTCTTTTTCTTCAATGTATTATCCCCATGCATTGTCTTCTACATGTAAAGTTTCAACATTATAACACCAAACATTATGCCTGTGGTTTCTGTTGAGTCCCCAGCCCCTAGCCTGTGCCTGGGCCCTCAATTCATTCTAACAATCTGGAATTTGAGTACTAAGGCAACCAAGGGATTTCTCCTCCCTTTTTTTCTGGGATTGTCCAGGTGAGAGATGATCTCTTGGCTGTCTGATTCAGCACCACTAACAAGAGTGAAGTAGAAAGGGTTAACACATTTGCATTACCTGATGACTAAATAGAGGCAACAGGATGGGAAACCTCCATTTCCTAATTTAAAGGTGGCCTTGGGGGCAGAATGAATATCCTAGCCTCTCCTTAGCTAATCAGGCTCCAGAAGAGACATTAATTGCCGCCAGTTCATCCTGCTGCTGAGATCCAAGGCTGCCAGCTCCCTTGCTGGGAATGGAATAGAATTTTAATTGGCTGTGAAAGCATCATGGCAGGAGGTTCATGAAAGGTTGGTCCTCTCCCCGAAAGCAGGTGAAAGAAGCTTCAAGGGAAAGGTCCTGAGGAGCCACAGGGCAATAAAGACCCTCTACGTTCAGGGGCCTTTCCAGGCGCAAACCCATTGTTCCTGGTCCAGTGCTGGCCCCCAACCAAGGTCAAGGACCCTCTTGCACAGTGTACTTGGAGCCACCAACCCAGGAACACTCTGCCTATGAACCTTCTTATCTCCGGCCTTCCTCTGACTTTCATGAGAAAAGCACTATGTGCTTACTGTAACTGGCATAGCCAAGAAGACCAGTATCCCCTACTTCAGAGAGGTCTGCAACTTTAAGTTCAAGTGTGTGTGTATTCATGCCCATGTGTGTGTCCATTTGTCCATTTGTGTGGCTTGAAGCAATAGCACAGCATTTCTGTTCTATTGTTTCAGAGTGATGTTCATATATTTTCACTCAAATTAATGTGATAATGTTTGGGGGGAAATATGTTCTTGAGGTAATGCGTGTGCTCTTTCTGCCATGGCAGTTCCTAGCACGCACATATAACTTGTGATTACATGTGTAGGTCAATGGATGTGACAATGAAAAATAAGATGATATAAACTTGTTAGCATAAACATATAATGATGCATGTTGTGGTTTTTGAAGACCTTTGGGCAAGTTATTTAACCTCCTTGTGCCTTAGTTTCCTTATTGGTAAAATGAAGGCAATAATAACAGGACTGCTGAAAAACATAACATAATGCAGACAGCTTAAAATAATGCAGGGACTCAATAAATGTGTTTTCATGAGTGCTAGTGAAGAGGGCTGGAGCTGGTCACTGGCCATTGTGCTGTGTCAACCTAGTGATAAAATAAACCTGTTGGCAGAAAGCAAAGCAATATATATATACAAGCAAAGGCAATGCTTTCAGAAAACTATTTTGTGAGATTATAGCTTGATATAATTCAGAATTTTCAGTACTTTAAAACTTCATTAATACTTTATAACTTTATTAACACTAGAACTTAAAGTGATAAACTATCACTTATAAATACTAAATAGTTTTTATTATATATTTTGATGGTTATTGTCAATTTTTTTAAAAGTTTATCACAAATTTAGTTAGAGAAAAGGAAATGCATTAAAGGAGACTGTTGAAAATGAAATGTTATCATTTATAAAGATATGAAGACAAGCTTTTAAAACCAAAACAAGACAATTCGATTCTATTTCCACTCCCACTAGCCCTTCCCCATTCTTACCTCCTGTTTTCTCACTGGGAAATAAGACATCTTTCTGGTATAAGTTCACTGGGGAATAAGATGTCTTTCTGCTACAGTCAGAATACAAGAGTAGCTAATCACAGCATCTGCTCTGAAATAGTGAGAGATTCATATCTTAAAAAAAGCAACAGAAGTCTTTGACCTCTGGGGAAAAGAGCCCAAAGAAGATGGCATTGATTCACACCCTCAGAAGATAGAAAGCCCTCTCCTTATTGAAAACAGCCCTTTCTCCATCTAAATCTGATCCCCAGATCACACATGGGTGCCCAGGCTCCTGTGCCTAATTTCTCCCAGATGGGACCACCTATGTTTGGGAAATTAACACAACAGCCCTTTAGAGAAGTACAAATCAGCTCATCCTTTCAAGGGATGATTTTTCTTACTTTTCTTTCCTCTCTAATAGATTGGTAGTGTCAGTAGAGACAGATTTTATCCTTTCTCTGCTACCAAGGTACAGACAAGCATGGCTGGCCACTTGAGCAGGGATGAGGCTAAGGCAGCAATACTGTTATCCCTGAGAGGTCCCAAGACCTCAGTTTTTTCCTTGTTTAAATGGGGCATTGGATTAAATAATCTCTACAAGTGTCTGAAAGTTTTGGACTTTTTGTATCTGTAGTTGCAAAACCATTCAACCTGAGATTTTAGGAACTGTTTGAAGGTGAACTAGGCCAAAGGCATAGAAGCAGGAGCTCTTTATGATGGAAGTGAGCATACCCCATGAACAGGTGAAGAGGTCTACTGGAAGTGGCACCACCAGCCAGTGGAAACCCCCTGTCCATCCTTGAACCCTGCAGCAAGGGACCCAGGGAGCATGACTTAGGGGTGTGTTTCTGCAACAGAGCAGAGGAAAGCTACATAGCCATGGGAGTCCTCAGGGCACTGGAAAGATATGCTCCTTTGAGTGCAAAAGGGTAGATTTCTATAACTTGCCCCAAATTACTTTTAAAGATCATGTGATTCACATCCTCATGCCCCATGTCACTAAGCAAGCTTCTTATCTTTTGTTCGGCCTCTCAGCTATATAAGATCCTAGAATGAAGTCCCTTGACATGGGGACATAAGCAGTCTAGGTATTGAAAAGGAGGGTCTTCTACTATAAACATAAATCAACTTTCTGATCTCTAGCTTACTTTCTTACAAGATTCTTTGGCCCAAATTATGTCTTTTAAGAATAGGATCCCTCCAAGTAAAAGGTTATTATATCGAGATCCTAGATTTGCAAAATTAATATCTAGATCCCATCACAGAGGAAGAAGTTTAATGACCAAGGGCAAATACAATAGCCCAACTCTGCAGGGGATGGGCATGTTCCTCTTAAGGGTTGCTGGCCCCTTCCTTCCTCCCTTCTACTTCTCCCTGCACCCTCCTCCAACAAAGGAAATGAATACTTATGACATGTATGTGATATGAGGTCAATATTACTTGTTTTTGGTTTTATTCTGTTGTCTTTGTCTTTACTCTTTAACTCCCTATCAGCCAAGTCTGTCTTAGACTCTAGAACAGTGTGGAAAACATTCACAGACTCTGTGGAAACTATTCAGTTCAACAAGCAAGCCTTCCATGTATGCTATCCCTAATTATTCACCAGCTTCTCAATGACAGGAAGCTCACTACTTCCCAAGGCTACCCACCACATTTTTAAATGGCTTTAATCAGCTAATGCTTGCTGGGAGAATAATAAATATTAGATTGCAAGCTGCAGGAGGCCAGGGCTGCATGCAAGCCATGGTGAAAACCACTACAAAAGACTGGAGGATGATAAGGAGATATGGTGGTGTGTACCTGTGTTGTTAAGAATGGTACGCCCATGGAATCAGAAAAGGAGATAGGCAGATGTAAGTTTAAGGTTATACTTTATGGGTTTGTCTGAATGTTCACGTGGTCATGGTATGTGCCCCAGTGCCCTTTCCCATTACCTCTGCAACAGTTTTCCCCTTCACCTCCTCTATCTCCCTCTTCTGGAATAAATTTCTATCCCTATTCACCATGAACATCAGGTGCCTTGCCTTGACTGTAACCCTCAGACAAAAATGTCAGAAGCAAGAAGAAAGGAAGAGAGGCAGAGAAGAAGGGAACATGGGAGAAAAGAGCCAACCTGGGGTGCTAAACGACTCACCAACAAAAGTAGTGGAATGGAAGGGCAGGTCCCTCACTGCCCCAGCCAACACGGCAGACATCACACATACAGACTCAGGATCTATGGTATGGCTCAGAGCTCCGATTCCATGCATCTTTAGCCTACCCCTTCTCAGCTCAGTTATCACAGGCCCTTGTGGAAACTGAGCAGCTTGTGCTGGGAGTGTCCTAGGTGTCCTAAGTGGACCAATTATGTGGAAGGAATCAAAGGCTGGTCATCACCAACTGTCTACCTGTACTAATCCCTTTCTCTTTAGCCTGAACCCCTAAAAAAATGACATGGTATAAACCCTAAAGAATAGAGACAAAGGGGCCACACACATCTTAACTTGGTGCCCCCTGTATCTCAACACTCTCCTTTCTTATCAGGACATCCCAACACATCTGCCGAACTGCACTCCACCCTTCTTTCACCTAACCATTTTCCCCGGTAGTCACTGTCCTCATCATTGCGATCCCAGTAGAGACTGGTTTGATTGCACCATTTGGACCCCAAGGGCATTTTGATTCTGTGTTTACAATTACAACGTTTTAATGAGAATTATATATACTTTGATGAACTCTTCTCGAGAATGCATTTTCCAAAGAGAATTCCATTGAGCCAATGTAATTTTTGATCAAACTTTTGTAATATAGAACAGTTAAACTATTTCCACTTTTTTCTATTTCTCACTTAATGTTATTGAAATCTTTCATTGGGCTAAATTATTTTATAAGTAAAATATGTGTATAAGTAAAATGTGTATTACAATGCACTAATTACAGCTTCTGTCATTGACATTTTTATTTTGTGGCTTTTATTATCCTTCCAAATTTAATTTTTTTCTGGATCATAGTTCAGAGATCCAGATTTTGTCAAGAAGCTGTGAGTCTTCTGCCAGATTTGAATAAGTAACACATTTTACCAGGGGCAGTTTTTAGCCACTGTCAGTTATCTTGTAGTGCCTGTTTCTAAGCAGCATCAGAGTAAAGATGTCCTGGCTCAGAGGAGCTGGGGTAGTTTATTAACTGTCTAGTACCTACAGGCATCAAATGAACATAACCCTATTTAAGTCCACAACAGTGCTGAGAGGTGAATGTTACTGTCCCCATTTTATAGATAAGCGAAGTGAGGCTGAGAGAGGTGAGGTCATTTGCCCAGTGTCACACAGTGACTATGTGATGAGCCTGGGAATTGAAAACTAAGCTTTTGAATATTCATTTGTTCTACTGTAGCTTTCATTTTTTTCTACTGTACCACATCGTATCTCTTCATTCATAAGCATACTGTGTCCCCTGGCTGCACACACAACTGACATCACCTTTCACCTTGCTCTTACCAACTGCCTGTTCTCTATCCATCACACACACACACACACACACACACACACACACACCCTGACAGAGCAGATCAGACTGACATCTGACTCTGGGCCTCGCCCTGGAGCAGCTTCACACCCTTCCTCCTCTCTCTAGTGAGTCCCACAGCCATCCCAGGGGACCCCCGGGAGGGGTTCCTGTTGGCAGCACCTTAGGTGGGGTCTCCATGTACGTCTCCAAGTTCCAGTGGAAACATGAGTGAAGTAGCTGTGTGAGTGTGTGGGGGGGGGGCGGGGGTATGAACAAATGGCCCCCACCCAGGGCAGGGTTGCAGGCTGCTGCCCGAGAGGTAAGCCTCTCAGCCCAGCCACTCACAGTGACTCATGGGGGGCTCAGCCTCTGGGGTAGAGGAATACCTAAGTGTGTTGTTTTATTCAGTCAGGATGAACACATCTATTCAGTGGAACACAGCCAGGCAATTTCTTTTTTTTTTTTTACAACAAATTACAGGGGAATGGGAAGGAAAGGAAATGGAGGGAGAGAGAGGGGGAAGGGACTTCTGTGTTTAAACCTTGCCAGGCATTAGCTCTGTGGAAGTTTCTGTGAGAAAGGAAGAAAGCAGGAGAAGATGGGAGGGAACAAGGGTCGCTAACAGAGGGGCAAGTCCAGGACAGTGGTTTTCAAACATACTTTTTTTTAAGTAGCTGGAACCTTTTCTTCACATGTATCCTATGAAGAATGCCAGTATTTAAAACAAAAGGGGAGCTGTGTTCACTGACATGAAAATGGGACAGTCCAGATTCCCACCCTCTTGGCCTTGCCCTGTGCACACAGCGGCCCTCTGAGAGCTCTACTAATTACACCATGCATATCCAACAAGGTGTAGGAAGAGCACATTTCCATGTATTCATTCATTCATTCATTCACTCATTCACAAAATACTTGTTGATCCATATTATGTGCCAAGTGCCATGCAAGGTGCTGGGGGACATTGTGGCACATAAAACAGACCCTGGTCCCTGCTTATGGTCTAGTAGGGCAGACAGACATTCATGAAATAGTCACACAAACAAATGCACAACTGTGGCTTTGAAAGGGCTGTGAAAAAGAAGACATGGTGACCCGACAGGAGGCTGCCCGGGGGGGGCCATGTATGGGCCGAGGGCTGAAAGACAGGCACTAACCAGACAGAGAGCAGAGGTGACATTCTGAAAAGGGAGGACGGCAAACTCTGGGGTCCTGTGCCGAGAGAGCATGCAAGCATTTGAGTTATTAATTCCTGCCTAGCCACCCATCCAAAGCTCATTGACTTAAAACACCCACCACTTTTACTACTCTCACAATTTTGTGGGTCAGAAGTGTGGTCAGTGCTTATCTGGACACTCCTTCTGCTCCATGTGGCATTGAGCGGCCACTGGGCAGTGTGTGATTTGTCAGGTTGGCTGGTCTGGAAGGTCCAAAATGGCTTCACTTGCACATCCGGGGCCTCAGTGAGGATGGCTGGAAGCTGGACTCTGCTGAGACTGTAGGCTTGCATACAATGTTTGTGTGTCTCCAAAATTCTTATGTCAAAAGTTCTAACCCTCAATGCGATGGTATTTGGATGTGAAGCCTTTGGAAGGTGATTAGGTCATGAGGGTGAAGCTCTCATTAATGGGATCAGTGCCCTTATAAAAGGGACCCCAGAGAGCTCCCTTGCTCCCTCCAGCATGTGGGGACACAGCAAGTAGACAGTCATCTATGAACTAAGAAGCAAGTTCTCACAGACACTGAATTGGTCAGCTTCTTAACCTTGGACTTCCCAGCCCCTACAAACGAAATAATGTTTGTTGTTTATAAGCCAGGCAGTCTAGGGTATTCTGTTCTAGCAGCCCCAATGGACTAAGACAGAAGCTAGGTATACTGCCACAGGTCACGTTTGCTCCATTTGAAAACCAGGCATGCCTCTCTGCCCACCCATGCTCACCCCAGGCACTCTGGGCAAAGGGCTTGTCTTGTCTGAACCTCCCTATTTGGCCAATGGCAAAGGCATTCTACTGTGTCTACTCTGCTGTGTCCCTCCAGCACCCAGGCCTGCCTCGTCTGTCCCAATTTGTCTACCAGACAGGCCCTTTCTCACCTACTCCTGATGCCACACTGACTCTCTGGCCCTCACCAGATTCTGCCTGCCAGCCTTCCCTATCAGGCTTGGGGATTGCTTGAGTTCTTCCTGATGAACTTGTTTCTCTCCTGGGTTCAGCCTGGCTCAGCTTTGACCTGATGCTCTACTGACCGAGCCATGAAGGCTTGCCTGCACTCCACCCCAGCCCTTCATAGGGACTTAGCAGGACACAGTTACTAATGGGTTTGGATTGTGACATACAGCAGTCATGTGAACTTTCTCATTTGCTGTAGACTGTTGCTCTGTATGAATGTATCATAATGTATTATCCACTCTACTGTTGATGAATATTCCTATGTACATTCTTGTACATGTCTCGATAAGGATGGCTACTTCAGGGAGAGGGACCAAAGGAAACAAAGTCTCCCTCACTGGCTTTACGTCAAAGTCCCCCAGCAGCCACCCTCTCAGTTCAGCTGCCACTCCTCCTCCAGGAGCCCCTCCCATGTCCCACAAGTTGTACTTTCCAACTTGATCAAAGTCAGGTTACTTCCAAATGTGGCCACAATTTTTAATAATTAACTGCAGTTCTGAACCTTGCAAGAGTTTTAAGAATTCAGACTGACAAAAGATGGGATTATAGCCCCTTCAAAATAGGACCCACCAGGGTTTTTCCTTCTTCTCTTGCCTTAGGAACAAAAATATCTGGTCCTAGTTACCATGCTTTGTCTTCTTATCAACTGTTACTCCTCATGACTTCAAATTTGTCTCCGGACTTTAACCCTTGGGCATACCTGCTCTATCTTGGCAGCTCCTGTTGTGTTAGTCTATCCCTGACTCCAAACAGTGGAAAAGAACCCACTTTTATTTCATAGAGCAAGTTTAGGCCTCTTGTCCACATTATCCTGCAACCCTTTGTAATGAATGCTAGGTGATCCGGAACAGATTACCCAACACATCTGAACCTTTCATTTCTCTTGTCTGCACACTGGAGCCAGTAATTAACCCCCGTCCCACTTTAGCACCATCATTAACAGCCTGATTGCTGGACTTCCTGGGTTTAAATTCAAGCTCCACCCCTTACTAGCTGTCCTAGTCCATCTGGGCTTTGATAACAGAGTGCCATAGACTGAGTGGCTCATAAACAACAAACGTCTACTTCTCATAAGAGAAATCCAAGTAGGCTTGCAAATGCAAGATCAAGTCATCGCCAGATTCAGTGTTGGGTGAAGGCCCGCCCCCTGGTTCATAGATGGCCATCTTCCTACTGTGTGCTCACACAGTGGAAGAAACAAGGGAGCTCTCAGGGGTCTCGTCTATTTTTTATAAGGTCGCTGATCCCATTTATGAGAGCTCCAGTCTCATGACCTAATCACTTGCCAAAGGCCAGACCTCCTGATACAATCACACCAGGGTTAGGATTTCCACACATGAAATGGGGGTGGGGGGACACAGACAAGCAGTCTGTAGCACTAGCTGTGTGGTGTTCTTCTGTACAACTCCGTGAACCTCTCAGTTCCTCAGCGTCCTTACATGCAAACGAATAGTACCTTCCTCACTGAGTCCCGAGGAGGACTGCGCGAGTTCATGTCCAGAAAGCACTTGGCACATAGCAGGACACAGATAAGCATTAGCTAATATTACCAATACTTTGGCTTATACAATATTAGCAGGATGAGAGGAGATGACTGTGGCAGTGAGCCTTTCATACCATGTGGCCCAGGCAGTGTTTCTGGAAGTCCTAAAACATTAAGTGAGTCTAAGACCTTCAGGATAGGAGTACATAGTCTTTGAAGTGTAAAGGACCTGTTTTGAATTCCACTCTTCTGCAGCAAGATGACCTTGAACAAAGTACCTAAGTGAGGATTTGTTATCTGCCTAGGGGAACTGATTGTGAAGATTAAAAGAGAAGTAGGTAACCTAGCTGGCACACAGTAGGAACTGGGTTCATGTCAGTTTTCAGTCCTACCATGTGGCCCTGCTCTGATGTAAGCCATGCCTGAGCCTGTTGTCACAGGGAGTCCTACCCATTAAGAGTGAGGTCTGGTGGTTTGCAGACAAAGCGGGGCTACAGGAACCTTCAGTCTCCAGCTTAGGATGTGAAACATGCAGGTGCAAGTGACATGCTGAGAGGCTCCCGGCTGGGGCTGCTCTGTCAAAGACTTCACGGGTGCCTCATTAGGTAACCTGTCAGTGTCTGTCTGTGAGTACAAGGCATTCAATGTGGTTTCCAGGAAATATGTTTATAAGCCATTAATAATGATTAGTAACGAACTGAGTAAGTCATCATTGGGGTCCATAGATATTACCACTCTTTACAGAGATGGGCCAGCAATGAGAAAAAGATGATAAGTCATGGCATGACTCTGTGAGCAGATGCAAACAGGGTAATTGGGGCAACCTGAGGAGGTCCCTACCATCACAGCATCTAGGGCCTGTCTTCAGTGTTTCAACCTGGTCCCTCAGAGCCTGGGGCATCTGCAGGGGTGGCCAAGGCCCCTGGGCACTCTATCTGAATCTAGACTTCATGCCATGTAGCTCTATTTTAATCTGCCTAAAATATTCAGGTTCCATGAATTTTGTTTCAAAATTAAGTTCTGCTGATAACAAAAAAAAGTTTGAGAACTATTGCATTAGTTAATCTCAGAAATTAGGTTTTTGTTAGATGCTAATTTCATTTTTAACTCCTACTTTGGGTTTGTCTATTACACAAGAGGATGATTTAAAAGTAGGCACATGCAGAAAATAATGATGCTTGCCTATCTATATTTTCCTTTCATATTCCACTTTACATTGGGCCATTGATCGCACCTTTCATTTCCCTCTTACAATAGCCCAGTAGCCTATTCAAAGCAGGGCTTATTCCTCATTTGTAGATGAGGAGAATGGGGTTCAGGGCTCCAGAGGTTTCCCAGGGAGATGAAAACCTATTTGGGAAGAGGATCTATCATGCTTTGGACGGTGATGTCCATGATGCTGCTGATTGCAGAGCAAACAATTTTTAAGTGCTTGTTTTTGTCAGGTCCTGTGCTAGGAACTTTAGACAGTACGTTTCCTGGCTCTCACCATGACCATATGAGGTATGTAATATTATCAGTAAACTCAGGTTCTGCAGCATTGAGTAACATGCTAAAGGTTACACAGCTAAGAATTCACGCTCTGAACTTGAGTCGAATCATGAGGAAGTGATCAGACAAATGTCAGCTGAGGGACAGTCTACCAAAACAGCTGGACCGGACTCTTCATGCTTCAAAAATGTCAATGTCCTAAATGATAGAGCTAGATAGAAAAACATCTGCTTAAAGGACAGTGTGAGTGCAACAGGGGATATTTGAATATAGATTGTATATAAGCTTTTAGTGTTGTATAAATATGAATTTCCTGGGGGCAATAATTGTATTGTGCTTGTATAGGAGAATATGCTGTTCTGAGGACAGACATAAAGAAGTGTTTAAGGGTAAAGTATCATGAAGTCTAGAACTTACTTTCAAAGCTCTAGGGGAAAATCTTTGATATCTAACCATATATATGTGTGTGTGTGTGTGTATATATATATGAATACATACACACACACTAGATATATACACACATATCTATGCATATGTATAGATAAATTGTATATAGATCTCTACCTGTAAATGTATAGATGACAGATGGATAGTACAGTATGTGTCAAGATAATAAATCTGAGTAAAAATATAGGGTATTTATTATACTTTCCTTTTAACTTTTCTATATGTTTGAATGTTTTCAAAATTAAAACTTGGGGAAAATATTTTTAATGGGAAAGAAGTCAGGCACACGGAGCTGCTGTCCTGGACTCCAGGCCTTGCTGTCTGTCAACACGACAGACACGGAAGCCATTTCCAGAGGGCTGGCGATGGGCCTGTGTGACCTCGGTAGCAGACTGGACAGGACAGCCCTGCGGTGTGCTGGTCCTGCCTCAGGCGTGGCATGTGAGCCAGGATGACAGCTCACTTCCTGAACCCTGTGCGCAACCCTCCCACTCGGCATTGTGCCTCCCACCATTTGTCCCCGAGAGTCCCCAGAAAGAGAGCTTGCAGGTTGACAGAGGAGCCCAGACAATGACGTTTGCCTCCTGCCCAGACAGTTATGTATCATTCATAGCTCATTACCCCGAACTAAAAAAGGAAAGCCACTCAACAGAGCCAGCTGCTAATCTTCCTCCGGGCACTGACCCTGGTTTGGTTCAAATTATGCAATCCACTCTGGGACCCTGTTCCCAACTTCTACTCCATTCAAAGAAGGGTATGGGCAGCTAAACCCATCAGGGTTGCTCTTCATCTTTGCTTCTGGTGAATGGCAGAGGAGGAATGGTATTTGGAGATGTAAGAGAATAGTTAACATGGCCAAAATGAAGTCCTTGCTTTTTGATTCTTCTTCACACTCATCCCCCATAAAAACAAAAAATGAAGAGTTGATTCTAATGGCAAAATATCTTTACAAAGCATCTGGTTCGGAAGATCCCGTGGCACTTTACAGATGGTTTCTGGAAAACCTAATTAATCCTCTCAGTGTGTCTGTGAGGGGAGAGGTTTTGATCTAAATCTACTCTGAAGATGGAACAGAACAAGAAGGGTGGAAATTATGCAGGAGGAATGTAAGCTAGAAGAGAGTCAGAATTACCAGATGGTGTGGATGTGACATAGATTTCTATGGCAGCTGGTACACCTCTTTTTCCAAAATATTTTTTTAAGTAGGAGGGAACTCCTGCCCTGACCAATGTGGCTCAGTTGGTTGGGTGTCATCCCAGAAAGTGAAAAGTCGCTGGTTCAATTCCCTGTCAAGACACATGCCTGGGTTGTGGGTTTAGTTCCCAGTCAGAGCACAGACAAAAGGCAGCCAACTGATGTTTCTCACATCATGTTTCTCTCCCTCCTTCTCTCTCTTGCTAAAAATAAACAAATAAAATCTTTGTATAAATAAATAACTACATACATAAATAAATGGGAATGAACTCCCTATAACGGGCATAAGACACTTTCCTTTCTATATGCTGTTCGACCCAGAAGGCCCATGTAAGGCTAACTTGCCTCCATCACACCCAGGTTTCAGGTGTGTACATATAACCCAGCCTAGCCAATCAGTGGATAACTACCCCGGGACACAGACACCGTGATTGGTTTAGGAATGGGTCACATGATCCGAACCATCTAAGGAAGCCTTCCTGAAGATTTTGCGTGTCAGGGGAAGACACTGTTTTAGTCTGAGTTCATGAGCTGTTAAGTACAACATAAACTCAAGACTGTCAGAGACCATCTTGCTCCCACAGGAAGAGGCTTCAGTCGTGCAGCCAGACTCAGCTACATGGATCAAGGGATGGAATCTAAAATCTGAGTCTCCTGCCATTTAAATGACTTGAAGAAACCCACAGATACCCATTGGAATTGGAAACGGGCCTTAGGTTTTAACGATTAGTTGAAATTTAAATTGCTGGAGACAAGAACCATTGAATCCAGCCACATTGTACCCAGTCTCATTCCCTTTGGCTTCCATGTTTTTTGGCTTAATGCACTTTCTATTTTACTTGATAACAGTTTCAGCTGGCTTTCTGTCACTTACAACCAAGAGTGCAAACTGACACAGCCCCATTCCCCTGATCTCCAAGCCACATCCCATCCCATTCACAAACACGCACCACTCGTCTCAAATGGCTGTGGTCCTTTCCTGCTTGGAACTGAGAAACTAGCAAAGAAGGGGAAATGACTAAGTGGTATTTCCAGGACTCTCCTCCCCATTTTATGGGCAAAGCATAGAATCATTGACTTCTATAACACCTTGGAGGGCACCTAACCAATACAACCACTCAAGTGAGGCCAGACCCCTCTCAATTTTGTCACCAGGTTGTCACCTAGCCATTCCCCAGCAATGAGTGTTCCTCCTCGCTGAGGCTGCCTTTCCCTCTGGGGCAGTTTCCATCATTAGACAGTACTTCCTTCCAGTGAACCCAGATCTAGCTGTCTGCCATTCGCCGCTGTTGGTCTTGCTTTCTGGGTGACACAGAATAGCTTGCTCGTTTTGCTTCATAATAACCTCAGGTTATTATGCATAGGCTTCCCAATGCCACCTGTGTATTCTAGCCATTTTCCATGTGTCATGGTTTTATGTCCCTTTATCATGTCACCCTCTCATTAACCCACTTCTGAAGGTGTATGCTCTTGCAGTGGTGGCCAAGCCGCAGCCTGCAGGCCACCTGCGGTCCGACATAAAATCATAAATTTACTTAAAATGTTTTGAGATCCTTTTTGTTATCATTAGTGTTTGTGCATTTAATGTGTGGCCCAAAGCAACTCCTCTTCTTCTAGTGTGGTCCAGAGATGCCAAAAGGTGGACACCCCTGTAGGCCTTCCTCCTGCACCTGACAGGTATTTGGTTGGCAAGAGGGACATAGGAGGGCTCTTACTTCCTTTCTCCAGATTCCATATTTCAATGAGTGTAGTCCATGAGCACATGAACACCACCATGGGGTGGGAAGGGAGAAGAGGAGAAAAGGCTCTTTTAAAGTAAAAAGTGATGTACTGGAGTCTAGAGAATTTGGAAAATATTAAGAAGGAAACAAAATATTACCTGTAATCCTACCAGTTACAGATAATCACTGTTAGCACTCTACCCACTCTTTTCTAACCTTTTTCCTATAAAAATACATAGTTTAAAAATGAAATTTGAAATCAAACTCTGTATTTTTATTAAGTTTATTTATTTTATTTTTTTATTGTTATTCTATTACAGTTGTCCCAGTTTTTCTCTTTTTGCCCTCCTCCGCCCAGCCCACCCCTGCTCCCACAGTCCATCCCCACGCCGTTGTCCCTGTCCATGGGTCACTTATACATGTACTCTGTATTTCTAGATTCAGGAGCCTGTCCCGCCCATGTCATTCATTAATTCATGGAAACTTTATTGGTAATGATTTTCTAATAGTCCATGCTGTGGCTGGACCCTGAATTTTGTCATGTTCTTATTGTCAAATGCTTAGGTTTTCTCACATTTTTACTTTAATGAACCATTGATGGGCCTTTTTCATAGAAATTTCCGAAAGTAAGATTATGAACCATTATAGGATGGACATTTGTCAGTTTCTTGCTTCCTCTTGGCAAATTCCATTCTAGAAATGTCGTATCCACTTATTCTCCCACCCATAGCATAATGAAGCATTTGTCTTACCACATTCTACTCAGCATTATGTATTATAATTTCTTATATTACAATGAATTTATTAGGAGCAAATGGTTTCTAATTGTGGTTTTAAATTTTGTATTATTGGTAAAGTTGAAATTCTTTTAGGCTTAATAAAACAGTTTTTAAATGGAGTAATGTTAGTTCCTCTTTTTTGACTTCTTCCAGTTTTTAGAGGTAAATGAAGTATCTAATTGCTCCTTGAAGTTGCTTTCCCTTGATTATTAATAAATCTGAACAGTTTTAGTTCATTATAATGGCTTTTAAATAGGGTAAAGTCGATTCTTTTGTGATTTCTTCCATTATATTATGCATAGTGTATTACTTCCATAAATTGGAAAAAATTACTGGCATCAGATCTTAAAGACTCAAAGTCATGGCCTCCATGAGCCTGATTGGGAAGCTGCCACAGCTACTCTACTGGTCAGCGTTGAAGGAGCAAATGGCGTGTGGCATAAGGCAACACTTGAAAACTTTAAAAGCACATGCAAGCAACATTCTTCTTCCTATTTCTGAATAACCTTCCATTTCTCTCATTTGCATCCACAAGTGTTAGATGCAGTCCCTAGATTTGGAACCACACCTAACAGTTGTGAAAGGTGTAGAGAAATCCAGTCTCGGAGGGTTATAGCGAGAGCAAAGATTTCTCAGGGCTTCCAAAGGCCGATGTGAATATTGTGCAAAATGCATTAAAGATATCTGATTTCCCTGCCATTTAAAAGGTTTGAACCAGCCAGTAAATACCACTAATTAAGGATCCACTCTAGGCTCGGCCCTGAAACAAGCATGATGGGAAGCACTTAGTGCTGGAGCAATAATGAAGAAAGGGAAGTCCTGGTGGAGAGAGGAGCTGACGGGGCTGGAGAGCCGTTGATTCTATGCCCCTCCTGCCACCCAGTTTCCATTTCTTTGTTCCCGGTGAAATGGGGATTATAAGAGAACTAGTTTGCATTATAGTTGTGTGTTGTAATCACAAGATACTATTTAAAAAACTTAAATTAGATCTGTAGTTAACCCCTTATACCAACACAGATTCCGGAGGAATTTAGCATTCAACCACTTTTAAGGAACATCTTTTGTGTCTCTACTCAGTGCCCGGCACCAGGTTAAGGGCCGGAAATACAAAACAAATATGGTTTCTGCCCTCCACAGCCTAGTCTCGAATATCGAATAAGTAGGTAAATAAAATGTGTAACTACAATTCCTGATAAAAATTATGAAGGAGAACAATAAGGTGCTAAGAGAAAGGCATCAGGGGTTGGGAGAACCTTTTTAGGTTCTATACCCAGGAAAGGCTTCTCCAGGGAGATGTCGGTTAAGCTGAGAGCTGAGGAAAGCGAGGACGCCCCTACGTGCAGAAGAAAGACCATCCTGACACTGGGCACAGCGGTCAAAGGCCACGAGAGCTGAGAGAGATACAACCCTCAAGAAGAAAATCAGATAAGTATTTGTTTCCAACCGTGGAATAGAGAAAGGCTTTCTAAATGTGGTTCCAAAGAAGCTGGAACCACAGAAATGAGACCACATCAGAACTTTTCATTTCTTCGTGGCCAAAACCACGTAAAGACATGTGGTAAACTAGGCAAAATTGTTCTAACTTGTATAACGATGAGTTATTATCTTTACGGTCTAGAAACTACTTCTAACTAAATATCAGAAAGGTTAACACCTCTAAAGAGGGGGAGGAGGCGGCCAAAGCAATTCACAAGAAACAAATGGCCAATGGAAAAGCTGTTAAAACTCTTCTAATAAAAATGTACATAAACACAATTGTAAACACTATTTTTCACTCATAAAATTGGCAAAGATTGAAAAGACTGTAATCCCCAGAACTGAGGAGGGTAAGTACAGGCAGGTACTCCAGACCCTGGTGGCGGGAATGCACATTGTTACCACTTTTCCAGAGGACAGGGAACAAAAGTCTTAAAAATGTGCATACTCTTCAATTCAGCAAATCCACTCCTTGGAATTTATCATAAGGGCACACTCTCAGTTCTGCAGAAGGATTTAACTCTGAGACTGTTCATGCTGATATATTCTAGCAGGACAAAAAGTCCAAGGCAACCTCAAGGGGTTCATCTGTACAATGTGTAGTATTATACAATACTGTACAGTCTTAAAATCATTAAGAATGATGTCATTACATTTATATTTTATCGACAAGGATGTGTTCAAGATGTTAAGGTGAGAGATGCAGGTTACAAAACAGTACTAATGATAGGACTGTATTTTGTTTTAAAATATTGTACACACACATAGAAGTGTCCTTAAAATGTCAGTAATATTTATCTTTGAGTGATAGGCTTACATGTAATTTTTGCTTTCTTCTGTAAGCCTGCATGTGCTGTGTGACCTTTTCTAGAAGGATGGGAAGGCCTTAATTTTTTTTTATATCTTTTTTGTAATCCTCACCTGAGGACATTTTTTATTGCTTTTTAGAGAGAGGGAGAGAGAAAAACAGTGACGTGAAAGAGAAGCATCAGCTGGTTGCCCCCCTTATGTTGGAGATCGTATGTGCCAGGACCGGGGATCAACCCCACAACCTTTCTGTTACTGGAGGATGCTCCAACCAGCTCAGCTGCACACACTGGCCAGACCAAGAAGGCATTGTTTTCCATGCTGAGAAAAAATAAAGCTGCGTTCATATCGAGGTGGGTAAAAAGTGAGTCATCACAGTCCCCTGGGCCACAAGGAGCTGGAAGATAGCTTTGTCTGTTTCACTTCCTCCATCGGGCCTGTTTGATCAGTATCACCTGAGCCCTCAGGAACTAATTCTCCCAGAAAGTAATATCCTTTTCCAATCCCTTTCTATCCCCGGTTTAGACAGTCACGCCATCCATGTAGGCCCCCTGCTCAATGTTTTTTCCCTTTTCCTGAGAAATAAAGCCCCTTGCCTGCTCTGATCCATCACTCAGTTGGGGGCCAAGTCACTGGAGCCTCAGACACAGGTGTCTGGGTACCACAGCGTGACACGCCTCCAGAGTAAGGGTGGCCCTTCTGCCTTCGGGCTGTGAAATGCCAGGCGTGATTAAAAAGGTCACTTGTCCTGACAGCTGTCTGTGCTTCCCGGAGAGCAGCCTTCTTGCTGGGAACATTCTTAATTGTGCTTCCTGTTAAGGGGTCCTCCCTCTCACTCCCTTGTAATAAGGGAGGCCCTATCCTCTCCCCAGTTCTTCTTGAACATGGAAAAAAAATGCCAAGAATGCAAAACCTTGCAAAACAGAGAGCTCTCTGATTCAAGAAAAAGATGAAAGGTGAATTTCTAGGAAAGGGTGTTGCAGGGTAGAAGAGGGAAACTGCATCCTTGGTGAAAAGATACATGCAGCCCTGAGGCGTGTGTGGGGCTAGGGGAGAGAGGGGTCAGAGCAGCAGAGGAGGAACAAACAGACACCTTCCCCCAAGTCATACCCTTAGAGCAATGAACTAAGAGCAGTGCAAGACACTGTAAAGCACACGGTCTGAAGACTGAGGCACAAGTTCTCGAACAGCCGTGTTTCAGAAATTCTGATTCTGGAAGTCGGGGTGCTGCCAAGGCATCTGCATGGCACAAGTAGCTGGGGTTGTTTGGAGCAGGCCGTCCATGCACTCACCTTTGAGAATCCCAGACTAAAGGGTAAGGGTGGACATGTTTGGGGGACCGGTTGCTGGCACATCAGACGAATCCAAGGGGGTAGCAAGTGAAGGATGTGATGGGTGGGACAGGAATATTGCCTTTAAGAAAGGTGAAGGGATATGGCTATATAATCCCCTAGCTTCTTTAGCCCCAGCTGGCGCAGAACTGGCATCTGACCCTGTCAAATAGCTGCAACATTATTCACCAGAGCCAAGGTATGGAAACAACCTAATGTGTATGAATGTATAAAGAAAGTGTGATCTATACATACAGTGGAATATTACTCAACCTTAAAAAAGAAGGAAATGTTGCCCTGGCTGGTGTGGCTCAGTGGATTGAGTGTTGGCCTGTGAACTGAAAGGTCACTGGTTCGATTCCCAGTCAGGGCACATGCCTAGGTTGCAAGCCAGGTCCCCAGTTGAGGGTGTGCAAGAGATAACCGATCAATGTACCTCTCACAGTGTTTCTCACTTTCTCTTTCTCCCTCCCTCCCCCTCTCTCTAAAAATAAATAAATAAAATCTTAAAAAAAAAAAAAGAAAAAGGAAATCCTGCCAGATGTGAGAACCTGGATGAACCTGGCAGATATTATGCTAGGTGAAATAAGCTAGCCATAGAAGGGCCAACACTGCATGATCCTACTTATTTAAAATTCAGAACTATAGAAACAGAGAGTACGATGGTGATTGTTGACAGCTGGGAGGAGGGGGACATGGGGAATTGCCATTCACTGGGTGTAGTTTCAGTTAGATAAAACTAACAGCTGCTAGAGCTCTGCTGTACAACATAGCACCTCTAGTGAACAATACTGTGCATTTAAAATTTGGGAAGGTAGATCTCATGTCACATGTTCTAACTACAATGAAAAAAATAAGATTACCAGGAAAAAGAAGGGTTTTGCCAGGCAAATGCTATGGGGCCTTCCCAGCTGCCTTCAGAGGCAAGATACGGAAATGGTAGGGAGCTGCTCATGGGAGCACCTTCCTCTGTGCAGCAGGGAGCTCACTGCCAGCCACCCCCTGAAAGCAGAGTGATCCCCACGTTTCTCATCTCCAGGCTCTGCAAGCTTACCTTTGAGGTTGCTCACCTACGCACAGCTCACCCCTAAAAGAATGTTATACCAACAGAGGCAGGCCACCTCCTCGCTACCTCCACTGAGCAAAATGTGAGGGGGAGGGGCCCCAAAGCAGAAGCATCAGTCCAGGGTCAGGTGAATGTCTCTCAGGCCAGCCACCGCTCTAGGTGCTGAGGATACAGCAGTGAACAGACCAGACACTCCTCTGGCTCTCGGATGATTCAGTCCAATGAGAGGAGGTAGACCACAAACAGATACTAAATATGTATGTCAGGGGGTCACAGGTCCTGTGAAGATAATTAAATCTGAATAAAGGCTCAGAGAGTGACAGAAGCTACTAGAGGGTGATCAAGGAAGGGCCTCTCCTGAGATGAAATCTGAGCAGCATGGGAATGAATTGAGGGAGTGAGCTGTGTGAACGCCAGAGGGAAATCTGCTGCAGGCAGGCGAGTGCAGTTCACAGGCTGTGGAGGGTGCAAAGAACCCCAGGAAAGCCACCATTAACATGGAGACCAGCAGGAGATGAAATCGGAGCTGCAGCCAGGGGTTTAATCACTCAGGGTCTTGTTGATTGTGGGTGGGACTTTGGATTAGCTAATGGGAAGCATTTAGAGTTTAAGAGATTTCTCCCCCCAAACTTTAATGATATGACTAAGGAAAATCATCAACACTACTTGTTTAGAGATTGTTGAAAACAGAGACGTTAGAAAAAGAACACACAGAAATGAAAGTAAGTCTACGTTAGGGAGATGGGATAGCGGAATTTTTTTTCCCCAAAAATAGATTTGTGATTGCTGCATTGCTTCTAGAACATGCTTTCCTTAAAAAAAGCCTACCACCTCATGGACAGGACGGTGCTACTTATTGCCCTCAGTACCTGGAGTTGCACCCAATGCATGTCAGACATTCACAGATGCTTGTGGACACGGGGAGCTGAACCTGTTGACACGGGTTACATATCAACCCTGTTGCAGAAGAATAGGAAACTCTCCAGGCCCTACCTAAATCACATCGATATAACACTAGCTTCTGTACTTCATCCTTGGAGTTTTGCAATTTTCCAAGTAGCCTTGCCTGTAGAGAGTATGATTTTGAGCAAAGAAGCTATAGACCTTCTATTGCCCTTTTGGGAAATACAAGCTGGCTGCCCGGCCGCCTCCCGACACACCCAGCCACTCTGGAAGACCATATCAGTGTGCAAGCTGACAACGCCTTGGTGAAGCTCTTCATCGCCCCAGTGTTCTGGGTGGTGGCAAAGCGTACATGAATGATCTATTTAGAATCCAGAACCCTTGTAAGACACAAAGGCAAGTTCAGAGAGCACAAAGGATTCAACATGAAACAAATCTTAAATTTTATCAGCTCTGTAGGTATTCTTTCTGTCATATTTTCTAGGAAATACATAAGAAAGGCAGATGTCACATGTTAACCCTTTGGGGTCCAGTTCCTGTGAGTACTTAATTCTCCACCTCTCTTAGGAGCATTCAGCTTTCTTAGTAAGTAAACACCTACTGATTGAGTAACTATAGGTCAAGTTCTCTGATAAACATTTCCTATAGCTTAATTAACTTAGTCCTATGAAGAAGATATTATTATCCCCAGTTTATAGATTAAGGTAACTGAGCTAAGAGACATTAAACAATTTGTTCAAAATCACACAGCCAGCAAGTGGGCAACCCAGGTGTGAAACCCAGTTCTGTCTGATTCCAATGCCCATGTTTTAAAACCACCACACTGGATATCCTCTCCGGGCAGATAAGGGATATATAGTGTAGCTTTTTCCTTTAAGTGAGATTTTGAAAAATTTCTCTAAAGTTAGGTAAGACTGCAGAGGAATGATTATATTGGAATACTAGCGCCATCATACACAGTTCAAACATAGAAGGTTGGGATAACACAGAAGGAACATACAGCCTAGGAAGCAGGCTCTTTACCTCTTCATTCAAAACTCTAAGGTTTCCCACAAACTGGTCTAACTACCTCCCATTCACTCATCCAAACAAGTATTTAATTAAACATCTACCATGTTCCAAGCAATGATAGATTACAATGATAGATACTAATAGAATGGTTCCCATTTTCCTGAACCTTATGGTTATCTGGAGATGTATATATTCAATAATATACATATTCAATTATATATTATAATATTCAATAGTGTCCAAAATAAGTATTAAATTGCCATGTTTGTAAGTCCAATGCAAGAGAGCAATGTGGAGCTATAAGAGCATGTAAGAGTGAACGCTAGAGCCAAGGTATGAATGATGGCTGGGAAGTCAGCAGGTAAAGAGGCAAGGGCAAGTCCTGATAGAATGATCCAGCCATTCCCATCTTCCCTCCCTCTTAGCTGGCCACAGCAGAAACCTGACTCCTGTGAAATGGAGATGGGGCAGCACAGCAAATGCATCCTTTAGGTCCTGTTCTTCTAGGAGAATGTAGCCCTGGGCGCACTGGAAGTTTTATTCATTGAGGGGAAAGAAGAGACAGAGTGACTGGTGATACAAAACCAGGATAGGAACAGTGGTGTTTTGTCCTCTGATAGATGTCTTCTGAACTCCTCGGTGATCCTGCTAGTCAGGCAGGGCTGCCACAGTCCCATCCACTGCACTGGATTGAACTAGAAAGGAGGCCGATTCTGCCAGGAAGATCCAGCCTTGGGCCAGGGCCTCTGGCTTGAGAAGTGAAGCATGGTCTAGATTTCCACCCCCAGTGACCAGCTCTGCCAACCCAAACCAGCTACTCTTGTCCAGTGACAACTGTCACAGCCAGACATGGTGCGCCTGTGAACAGAGCTCTGTCATATAAAGTCTCTGTAGCTGAGATAGCAGTGAAAAGAAAACTAGACTGATTCAAAGTGTTGTGCACAATGTTGCATATTCAGAGGTGTGTGTGTCCTGGTGAAAAAATATGAATTAACAAAGGTGGCTAGAGAAGTCCAAGGGCAGTAACAGAACCAGCCTCTCCTGGAATGTCTTTCCCAGGACCACCTTACCAAGAGGCAAGAAGAAAGCAAGATATGGATATGAAGTTATTAGGAAAGAAAACAACGAAAACCATATGATTGGCGATGGGTGATGAGATATCAGGAAAAATCAGATGAGTTGCAGGCTGGCCTGGAGTCCCTAGAATCTGGCCCCACCCTGGTTTAGAGCAAAGGTTTTTAATCCAGGGTCCATGAATAAGCATCAGGGGATCTCTTAGCCCCCTGAAACTGTAGTGGTATTTTGCACATATGTGTACATAAACACTTTTTCTATGGGGAGGGTTAACAACTACATTTAAGTGTCAGATGTTCAAATTATCAACTGCTGGCTTCAAGATACACTGATGATCTGTCTGGGTGGGTGGGTCAGAGTGTATTCTGTAAAGGTAGAAACAGCTCGTCATGAGGTGTCCTTTCAGAAAACAAGGCTATTTATTATTAAGATCAAGGAAGCTGTAATTTTTCACGAGAAGGACCTCCTGAGACTTCAAAGTACCCTTTCGGCCTTGTGTGGAATTTGACCACCCTGCCCATAAGAACCCCATGGCAACTCCGAGTGGCTTGAGTTTGCTGCATGAGTGTACCTAAAACTGCATAAGCAAAGTGCATTTATCAGCAGAAGTTTAAATTGGTACTCCAGGGTTACACTTACATCACTACCTACCTACCAAGCTTATAAATATTAAATTTTCCCTTCTTCGCAATCGCGTAGATGATGTTCTAATCATCTGGATGAGAATCTGGGCACTGGCATCCTTCAACCTGGACTTTAAGATTTAGATCTACCAAGTACCAGCTGGAGAAATTGGTAGGTTACGTCATCCCCCTGAGCTCCAGTTTTAGCACTTGGTGAAATGGAAATGATGTTACCTGCTTTAGGAAGTGTTGTGAGGATAAAATCCTCAATTAATCCATGTAAGGTACTTAGTACAGTGTATGTGTCTGATACAGGTCAGAACTGTAATTTACCCCATGCCTCTCCATTTACGTTTTTTTAAAAAACAATTCGATTTTTTAAAAGATTTTATTTATTTATTTTTAGAGAGGGAAGGAGGGGGAAAGAGACAGAGAGAGAAACATCAATGTGCAGTTGCTGGGGGCCATGGCCTGCAACCCAGGCATGTGCCCTGACTGGGAATCAAACCTGCGATGCTTTGGTTCACAGCCCACACTCAATCCACTGAGCTACACCAGCCAGGGCTTAAGTTTTGTTTTTACTTTGTGCTTTTGGAAATTGCTGTGAGTTTTTACAAACACATGCATCTTTTTTGGTTAATAAAGGTGGTATACTTTTTCTGTTGCCTCTCTCGTGTAACTTCTTTTATTTTCCAAATGTTGAATTATATTGCAATATATAACTTATCCGTGAAAAATCCTCACCCTTTTGTCCTCCAACATACAGATTCTCAGATAGCTCCTCCCCACCCCCAGCTCAGTTTAAAACCTGAAAGGAACTTAGCGCAGTCATTTGGCCCCTCCCCTGCACCCAGGAGAGGCTGTGCTCAAACCTCTTTTATTTTTAGGTTTTCAGCGAAAGTGTTTCTACAACCTCCCTCGTCGCCTGTGTCAGTGCTTAGCAACACTTAACACTAGAAATCTCTGTCCCTGTGTGTCTCTGAGCTTTAAATGACTAATAACAACTAATATTGATAAAAATGCTTTCTCAAGGGCCACAGACCAAGAGGAGGTGGGCAGAGATGTGTGAACTTGTCAGTGTGAGTGCACATGCATCCATGCTGAGACTGTGTTCCAGCAGAGAGCCAGAACTGCTCAGCCCCAGCCCATCGGCCACTGGTGTGAAGCCAGGTCTCCCGTTGCCAGATCTTTGGATTTTTTTCCCAGAGGGAAAGGCAGAAATCTGTATTTTTATGTGAAATATGATTTTTTTAAAACATGGGCTTGGTTGAAAAAAATAAGGAAGCACTTTGTAGGCCAAAAAGAACAAATGCCCACTGCCTGCCTGCAGCCCATGGGTCAGTTTACAGTCTCTACTTTGGAATTTACCCAGTTTTCACATTTGCTGTCTCATTCCACCTTGATATTCCTGTAAGGCAGGTAAGGCAAGCAAGTACACAAGCTGGTTTTTAAGAGATGAAGAAACTGAGACTCGGTTTACAATCCCCAAAATAAGGAAGCTGCCTAAGTGTCCATCAACAGATGAGTGGATAAAAAAATAACTATGGGATATTTTCACAACGGAATCCTACTCAGCCATAAAAAAGAAGAAAATTTTACATTTTGTGAGAGTATGGATGGACCTGAAGAACATTATGCTAAGTGAAATAAGCCAGTCAGAGAAAGACAAATACCATGATTTCACTCATACACAGTGTCTAACGAACCAACTGAACTAACAAGCAAAACAGAGACAGACTCATAGATGGAGAGCAGATAACAGCTTGATGGAGGGATCTAGGAGGTGGAGGGATAGAGCAAAAAGGAAAAAGGACTCATGGACCTGGACAACAGTGTGGTGATTGCTGGGGGAAGGGGATATAAGGGGACTAAATAGTAATGGAAAAAATAAAATAAAGAATAAATTTGAAAAAAAGAAACGGAGGCTCAGAACTATTCCATGAGTTGTTTAAACTACACTGCTGGTAGAACCCAGATCTATGGCTCTGCTTCACCGATTGTCCTTGTACATCCCAGCTGTGGTCCCAGGGGCCACAAGAACCTTGTTTACCTCTCAGTGCATGGGACTATCACACAGACCAGTTGTCTATGGAAAGTGCTGGAAGAAATGAGGAACAATTCAAACAGTACAAATGTGGGTAAGTAAGATTGAATATTGAATGCACAAATTGAAAACAATGACATTCATGGGTTTTAAGTATTTATAGATTTAAATTCATGATAAAAATAACAAAAACAAGCCCTGGCTGGTGTAGCTCTGTAAATTGAGCGTGGGCTGCGAACTAAAGCATTGCAGGTTCGATTCCCAGTCAGGGTATATGCCTGGATTGCAGGCCATGACCCCCAGCAACCGCACATTGATGTTTCTCTCTATTTATCTCCCTCCCTTCCCTCTCTAAAAATCAATAAAATCTTTTAAAAAGTAATGAAAACATCCAGAAGTGGTTTCAGTGCACTAAATGTTGATGTCCCCTCACGCCCCAATTCCTATGTTGCAATCCTAACTTCCAATGTGATGGCATGAGGAGACAGGACCTTGGAGGTAATTAGGGCATGAGGGTGGAGCCCTCCTGAGTGGCATTAGTACCCCAGGAGCTCTCTTGCCCTCCTTCTGCCAAGCGAGGATACAAAGAGATGGCAGTGTGCAGCCTGCTGAGGGGTTCTCCCCCTAACCTCACCGTGCTGGCACCCTATCTCAGACTCTCAGCCTCCAGAACGGTGAGAAATACGTTTCTGTTGTGTATAAGCTGCCTGGTCTATGGTACTTTGTTAGAGTAGCCTAAACTAAGATTGTGGTTAAGAGATTTAAACCTTCTAAGGTCTAACAAATGATTTTATAATAGTGCCAAAGCAACCTTTGGGTCCCCTATCTCACTATTCTAAATCTAGGCTTAAAGTAAGCCTAGCCAAACTAGTTTTTTCCTTTTAATCTTCACCTGAAGGTTTTTAAAATTGATTTTTATAGAGAGGAGAAGGATGAGAGAGAGAGAGAGAGAGAGAAAGATACATCGATGTGAGAGAGAAACATTGATGGTTGCCTCCCATAGGTACCCCAACCAGGATCAAACTCTCAACCTAGGTATGTGCCCTGACAGGGGATGGAACTCACAACCTTTTGGTGTGTGGCTCGATGCTCCAACCAATTGAGCCACCCAGCCAGGGGGTGATTTTCTTTTTAAACAATAGCTAGTGTTGGCATGGTAGGCAGAACATGACCCCTGCAAAGTTATCCATATCCTAAACCAGAGAGCCTATGAACATATTACACAACAAATGTAATTAAGCCCCTAGCCATTGTGACTCAGTTGGTTGAAGCATCGTCGCAGACACCAAAAGATTTTGGGTCTGATCCTCAGTCAGGGCACATACCAAGGTTGCAGGTTCGATCCCTGGTCAGGGTGCATATAAGGGCCAATGTCTCTCTGATCAATGAGAGTCAATGAGACTGATCAATGTCTCTCTCTCACATCAATGTTTCTCTCTCTCCCTTCCTCTGTCTCTAAAATCAATAACCATAAACACTGTAATGTAATTAAGGTTCCTAATCAGCTGATCTTGAATTAGAGAGATTATCCTACATCATCCAGATGGGCCAGGACTAATCACAGGGGCCCTTTAAAGTGGAAGAGGAGGAACAAGTATAAAGGACACATGGACAACAACACGGCTGGGGTCGGAAATGGGAGGGAGGTGGGGAGGGCTGAGGGTGGGTAGGCTGGGATGGGGGTAAAAGGCAGAAAACTGTACTTGAACAACAATTAAAATTTAGAAAATGCAAAAAAAAAAAAAGTGGAAGAGGAAGGCAGAAGAGTGGATCAGGTACCGTCACCCTGAGAAAGACCGGCTACTTGTTGCTGGCTTGGAGGATGAAGAAAGGGGTGAATGAGACCAGGAACATGGTGGCCTCCAGAAGTGGAGAAGGCCCTCGGTCTATAGCCAACAAGAAGACAAGGACTGCCCTCCTCTAATCACAAGAAACTGACTGTTGCCAACAACCTGGAAGGGCAGAAATGAATTCTCCCCTGAGGCTGCCACAAAGGAGCACCATGCGCCAACATCTTGATTATAGTCCGGTGACCTGGTATTTACAAAACTGTGAGACAATTAGTCTGTGCTATTCATAGCTACTATGTTTATAGCAATTTGTTCCAGCAGCAACAGAAAACTAAGTGGCAAAGATACAAGGAGGTAGGGCTTTCACAAAGAAGCAGGCCATTTTATCAGAAAAGGACCTGCTGAAACAGTGCATGTGCCAAAGAGCCAGTTAGTTCAATAAGTCAGGAAACTGACAAACTTTATCCTAAAAATAAGTTGTGCATTCTGAGTACTATGAGGATTGGTTTGGAGACGGAAACTTCAGAACTATTCCCAGATAGCTATGTGTTATTTCTAGTACTGACGGATGATTTATATGCTGGAAAAAATAAATAGTATCATCAACTTGGAAGCAATTTACTGAAAACTTATATAGTGTGTAATTTGGGGCAAAACTGGTCAAAACATTAGAGCTTCATAACAGAAAAGAATTGCAAAGTCTACTGTCACATTAGCCATAAATATGAAACAACTAATAAAGGAACCAAACCTCATTTGGCCCTAAATCTTATAAACTGCAGAAGATAGGCCAAACAAGAAAAAGGCAGAAACAATCACATCCATTAATTTCAGAAATTCAAATTTAAAAGCTCATACGCCATTTGAGGAGCTAATGAAAGAACACTTAAAATGACTAAAGATTGGATAAACGGAAAATAACCTGAAAAGTGTCCAAAAACACTCCTGTCACCGAAATGCTGAAATTTAAAAATTTAACTGCTGCACATGCATTAAAGGCTAATGTGCAATCTGGGTAATTAGCAAATGAATGCCAAAAACACATATAACTGAAAAAATGTGAAAAATATTCACCAGCACACTAAAGAAATCGGAGGATACAGTCCCATCTACTATAAAATCTTGACATTGTAGTTGCTAGAAAGGGGTGACAGGGATATGACGACTTGGGAGAAGTGAGTAGAAGACGTGACAGGAAGGAGCAGGCAGCAGGGAAAACCCCCAAGAAGCCAGAAGAGAGAAATGAGCAGAATGATGAGTATTCACATTGGAAGGACATTAACCATCAATGTACAATGACTGAGGGAGGATAAAAAGTAAACTGGTTACTGACCCTAAAAATGCTGGACAATTTTAAGCTAAGATAGCACCCCTATCACATATGAAGTTTTCTTTTCTAATTGCTAGAAATAAATCAAAGGGACTATTGAGAAATTAGCTGAAAACTCATAACAATGCTGAAAGTGGGACAACAGAAATGGGTATAAAAAAGAATTCAAAAGAAATCCATCAAAACAGAAAGGTGCCCACTTAAAATGCCAACATTGTGGTTTCTAATGAGGAAATACAGTTTTTTTATTGTTAAAGCTACTCACACACAAAACCTCACCATTTCAACCAACTGGGTAATTCTTCAGCTCCTGCCGTCAGGACCAAGGGACAGCTGGCCCGCGCACACTTGGGGTGCTCCTCCAAAGCTGCGTGAGAGCCTTCCTCGTGCAACAGAAGTGCCTTTACAGCAATGTTAAGCAGCAGATTTGTTAAATTAGTTATTCTGTTAATTGCTCATTTAGTGAATTGGCTTTGGCTTTCACTATCTATCTATCTATCCATCTATCCATCCATCCATCTCCCTACCTATCCTCATCTATCTGTCTTCCTTACTGACCATTTGGTGAACTGGTCATTTGATGAACTGATTTTCAGTAAAATGGCATTAGATCAATTCAATGTTGGTAAGTTTACCTGGAACCATTTTCTCTATAGCAAGTGGGGAGTGCAATTTTTTTTTTTAAAGAGGAATTTGAGCCCTGGCTGGTGTAGCTCAGTGGATTGAGCCGCGGGCTGTGAACCAAAGTGTAGCAGGTTCGGTTCCCAGTCAGGGTATATGTCTGGGTTGCAGGCCACGGCCCCCAGCAACCGCACATTGATGTTTCTCTCTCTCTTTCTCCCTCCCTTCCTTCTCTAAAAACAAATAAATAAAATCTTTAAAAAAAAAAGAGGAATTTGCCAATCCTTGTTAAAAGCTGTGAACTGTGCATGTTCTTTGACCAATAATTTTACTTCTAGGAAATTAAGGAAACAATGAGAAGGTACAAAAAGGTTAGGCTACTCAGATTTCATAGTAATAAATTTTTCTGGTGCAGTAAAATATCAAAGACAAGCTAAACATTTACATATCAGGAGGGTTATTTAAATAAATCAGTGAGTGTATACAATGGAGCTTTATAATTTGTGTTGTAAAAGACTAATGTCTTGGAAAGTTGCACAAGTATTATTGTTACATTTTTAAAAATAGGTTATGAAATAGACTGACACTTCTGTAGTGAGAAAAAAAATGCCATATGTGTGTGAGTGAATGGATAAACTCCAAAATATTTACTGTGGTTATCTGTGGGGTTGGCATGATGGATAGTTTTATTTTCTTCTTTCTGCTTACCTGAGTTTTCTAAAATTTCCACACTGAATATGTTTCTTTAATAAAGAAAAAAGCCCTGGCTGGTGTAGCTGAGTGGATTGAGTGCAGGCCTGTGAGGCAAAGGGCTGCCGGTTCCCAGTCAGGGCACACGCCTGGGTTGTGGGCCAGGTCCCTGGTGGGGGCATGTGAGAGGCAACTATGCATTGATGTTTGTCTCCCTCCTTCTCTCTCCCTTACCCTCTCTCTAAAAAGAAAGAAAGAAAGAAAGAAGGTTTTATTCACCCACTCTCTTAGAAACCAGGAGATCTGACATTCCTTACCATGAATATGACCTTGAATAAGCCCCTATGCTTCTCTCCAAACCTTCATACTTCTAATTTTCTTTGAACTTCACACCTCTCTCTCTCTCTCCTGGTCTTTCCTTTACCTCTGCTACAATTCTGTTAGTGCGTCTCTGCTTCTAGGAATTCATACCTCAAGAACTCTGGCATTGCCTGCATATTGTACTGAACAATCACATGTTGTATGTTGTCCTGCAGAGCTCTCACCCACTAATGCTGAGCGACAGGCACTCGGCAACAAGGGGAGCAAGAGGAGGCCGCCGCTCCTGGGAGCCCATACTCCAGTGGAAGAGACAGATGTTTGATCCCCACGGCACTGAAATTCGAACATCGTTGTACTAAGAGTATGAGCAAGGTGGTGTAAGATCCCAGAGGTCAGAGGGGACTCTGAGAAGAGGTGAGACATGAGTCGGGTCCTGAAGGGAGGAAAAGCTGAAGCTGGCAGTGACGGAATATTCACCACATTACCTCTCATCCGCCTCATAACAGTCCCACCAGGTCAGTCATGAGACACCTCCTCCCCTCTCTTTCTTAAGCAGTTGAGAACCCTGAAGCTTAAGAGGGTAAGGAGTGTACCCCAGGTCCCTATGGGGGTCATTCCTGGCCTTGCCCTGTTCTGCTTTATGTCATGGGGCACTGACCCCTGGAAACTATGCTCCTCAGGCTCCACTGCCAGCTGGTTCGGCCAAGTGGGAGGTTGGAGGTGGGAATTAGGGAGAAGCCAGGGCAGTTCCGCATCCCCTCCCAGCCTCAGGTAGCAACATCAGCAGTAGTCATGTAGCCTTCTCCGCACCCCCACCCCCAGCCCTCCTCAGTGGTCCCAGATCCCACCAGGAGGCTGATGCTCAGGCTGCAGTAACCCTCCTCCTCCCTCTGTCCCTCCAGCTTAGGGATGGTGCTGCCTCACCACATGGCTTCTCGGTTCTGCCCTCAATTCCCCTGTTTGGACTGGCAGCTCCACCAGCACCTCCATAACCAGTTCCCCCGTGAACTACTACTGGGTGTGGGCTCTGCTGTCCCAAACACACCCTCATCCACATAGTCACACAGCCAGTCATCATCAGAGTTGGGCTCTTGGACTCCAAAGTCTGCAAACAGGATAGTCCACCTCTGTCGGGCATCTGCTAAGTGTCAAGGTCTTTAAAGGGATCATCTGCTTCATTCTCGCAACAACCCCTAAAGTGGGGGCTATCTTTATCTCCCACTGACGATTCGAGAAGCTGAGCACAGAGCTGTAACTTCCCCAAAGACACAGCCACCAACTGGAGACAGGAAGAGGTGGGCTCAGGTAGTCTGAGTCCAGGGCCTCTGTCCCTAACCTCTCTGCTGTCCTCTGCTTGGACAGCAGAGAGGAGGGAGGGGGAGAGTCTCAAGAGAGGAGAGACTTTAGCACAAAGAAAGAACACCTGAGTGCCCGTGGACCGGTCTTTGACCTTCGGTATGGCAGTTCCTGAGCTACAGTTAAAGAGGACAGACCACGACCCTCCCAGGTGGCCCCAGCGGAAGCTCCACCATGCAGGCATCTGTGAGAGAAGAAAGTGCGTGGCTTGCGAGGGAAGAGAAGGTGCCAAGAAATCTCTGGAGCAGTGTTAACTGACCCTGCCCTCTCCGCCTTCCCGCCTTCTCTGCTCCTCCATCTTCGATCGGGAAAAGCCCACGACCCCTTCCAGACCTTCCGCCCATCCTCCCAGCTCTTGCTCCCTTGCCACTGGCACGTTGCAGGGAATTGAGGTTGCTCTGAGTCTAATAGCAGGTGCTAAGCAGCTTCCACATTTCTTCGTAAACATGTCAAAACACAAAACCCATTCATTCTTTCACACACACACCCCACTCTTCTCCTTTAAGACACACTCTTCCCTGGGAGCTGCGCTGTCAGGGAGTGTTTTTTCTTCAGCAAGAGCGTAAGTGGCATGAACAGAGTCTGGCAGTTTTGCAGCCCTTTTCAAATCCTCATCTGCCCTCCTGGTCATTCATCCACCTGCTTATTTGTTCATTCATCTGCCCCCTGTGGGGCAGGCACCGGCAGGGGTGCTGGGTTTTACCGGGGTCTCTCAAGTACAAAGCTGGCATCAGGAGTGGTCCCCATGGAGACCCTCCAGGGGACCCCATTATCACCCAAAACTCCGCCCAGGTGAATGGGGACCACGGAGCTCCGGAGGAATTGTGCATTTAATGTCCACCCTTTCTCTGGGGTCCCGCTGGGGTAATTCTTAACTCCTTAAATGCAGCAGCAGCTGGCTCACGGGCTCCGCCCCCCGCAGCCACCCGTGAAGACGCTGAATTTCCAGCGGGAGCCACCTCCCTCCTTCCCACACCTCAGACCCCGAGCCCCAAACCCAGTAAACGGGAAGTCGAGAGGGTGAGGCCGGCTGCTCAGAGCGGTCGCTCCCCGGAGCATCCCGGAGCCAGATGGCTTTTACAGCCCGGGCTCCGGGAAGCAGCTTTGTTTTCACAGCCCAACTGAGGGGCCGCTGGGTGAGCCAGGGAGCTGGGCGTGGCGGCGGCGGGGCGGGGCGGGGCGGGGCGGGGGATGGAGGGTGGGGGTGGGAGGCGGGGCGGGGCTTTCCCATTTGCGTTGTTTGTTTTAATCTAGGGTGATACAGGAATATAAAACCCAAAATGATTTCGAACTGCTGGCAGTGCAGGTTCAACTGTCAGGAACTCACACGTGATGCCCTCGTCGCCTTCCTTCATCCCGATAGTGTGTCTCTGGGGGAGGGAGAGGCAGAGGGGCCTTCTGGGCGCGTCTCCGTGTGAACGTGAACGCCAGGAACCCCACCTGGATCCCGTCAAAGCCCGAGATTCCAGCTGACCCCTCCCACCCTTCCTTTGTGAGTAGCCCACCTGGCAGCCGCCTGCGCCAGTCTCGGCCGTCCCTCTGTCCCTCCCTCGGTCCTTCACGCCAGCACAGACTCAGCTCCGAGGATCCCCATGGCCAAAAAAGGGAAAGACAATTATTCTTGGACCTCGGGGAGAGCTCCTGGCTGTAGAAAAGAGATACAGAATCCAAATAATTTCAAGAGAAGAAAAAGAGGTGAAGGTGTGCACAAAGGAGTGTGCCGGGGCACCAAATACTGGGGCTGGCGGGACCTCGGAAGCCGCACTGTCTCAGTCCAGCCAGTGACAGGGAACACAGGCCCCGCGAGCTGAGGCGACGTGCCCAAGGTCACTGAGCCGGCAGCAGCTCCGCACTCACGTGGAGGCCTTCTGGTTTCTCAGATTGGCCGTCTGCACGTTTCTGTCCAGGCTCCCCAGTTGCCAGTTCCCTCTTCCTCCCCCTCCTTCTCCGCTGAATCACTCAGCTTCTCAAAGAATTAATGCCCTCCCTTCTGCTATTAAATCTCCAAGTTTTTGTCCTCCCCAAGTGTCAGGCCCCCCAAGTGCCTGGGGCGTGGGGAAAGCAGTTGCTAGAACCATTCCAAGGAGGCGGGCAGGCAGTGAGAAGTGGCGGCAGAGTCATTTTCATTAATTTATACCATTTCGCAGCTCCTCCAATCTGCCTGCTCCCTGCTGGTCCTTCCATGTCCTGACTGAGATTGCTGTTCTGTTTGTTTCTATTGTCTGAGAAATAAAGTGGTTCTGATTACACCCGCAGTCTCTCGTGCATGACTGCGTTTGGGCTGCCCATGAGGCGGGAGGCTCCATCTGTATTCCTCTGCCACCGGCTTCTGGAAGAGGCCTGTGTGCTGCTGAGGAGCTCCGCCGGGTACCCCACCAGACCCCACCCCACCCCACTGAGCAGGTGTGAACTGACGGGTGGAGGGAGAGCAGAGTAACAGGGCGGGATCCAGGGTGAGAGTGGAAGAGCAGAGTCAGTCCGTTAGTCAGTCAACAAACAACACCTACTCTGCTCCAGACCCTGCTTCGAATGCTGGGGACTCAGAAGTGAACATGGGCACAAACTCCACTACATCTGGGAATCAACGTTTTTTGAGACATTTAGCAACTGGACCTGCCCAAATACCAACCAGTCAGTTGCCTTGTAGCCCTGAGAAGGGTCTCAGAAACCCCCTATTGTTGCTGCCTTTTGGCGAGGTCAGAGGAGGAGTCCCAAGGGAGAAGCCAGGGTGCTGGGTGGTGCAGCCCCAGATAGCAGCTGCTCACCAGCCGGCACAGAATTGCAGTATTACAGCGATACTGAATACCCACCATACACACAGAGGGTCGCGTCAGAGGGCTGGGGAGGGACATTAGCAAACTGCCCATAATTAGTGGCAACAGCTCACAATTGTCTTTTGGGAGGAAGGGCCCCAAAGATTCTGCCTAGATCTTCCAAATTTCAACAGTGCATTCAACAGTTGAATGCATGCATGTACGTGTGTGTGTTCTTTCTTTCTTTTTTTATCCTCACCTGAGGACATTTTTTTCATTGCTTTTAGAGAGAGAGAGAGAGAGAGAGAGAGAGGGAAAAGCATTGATTGGTTGCTTCCTGTATGCACCCAGACCAGGGATCCAACCTGCAACCTTTCAGTTGCAGGACCATGCTCCAACCAACTGAGCTGCACTGGCCAGGGCTGTTCTTTTGATTAAAAATAAATGATATCCCCAACTCAGGTCAAAGAAAATGTAGAAAGTGTATCTTTGCACACACAACCCCTAAGAACCCCCAGTCTGAGCCCTCTAGCCTTAGGACACCAAAAGCTGTGCTGGATGATTTTATAGGTTGAACTATAGTTTAGTCTCACAACCGCCCATAAGGTTCAGGCTATTCCCTCTGGCTAACAGATAAGAAAAACCAGGGATGAGTTTTCTGAGCAGGAGCTAGAAGGGCACCTCTCTGGTACAAGAGAGGGCGGCTGGTTGAACAAAGGACTGCCTATCTCCAAGGGGAGAAAGCCCCCTTTGGATGTAACAATCTTCTGATGCTCCATTTGGCACCCGTCCCATTGCCAGATGGGCTGAGGCTAAAGGCAGATCTGCAGAGGGACCAGCACAGGAGCTGGAGGTGGCTGGGACTGGCCTGGGATGGCCATGGGGTTGTGAGAAAGGGGGTATAATTAAGTAGAAGTGGGAATGGGGTAGGTATTCTAGAGAGAGTCTGGAGCAAATTTGGGTCATGGTGGGGAAGTCGGGGACCTACAGAGAGAGTTGGGGGTAGACTGAGGTTTTATTTTTTTCTACATGCTTGCAGAAAAGGTCCACATGCCATTTTCTTCTCTACACTGGATCCCAGGTGCATGCCAGTGACCATCCGTAAGGGTACACCCTGCCCTTGAAGGTGTCTGCTGTGTCTGGGCTTGAAACTATCTGCTTCCATAGGTCTCCTGGTGGGTGGACTTTTGTGATCTCCTTCTTCAAGGCTGTGTTGTAATGACAATAACAAGAGGGAAGGGCCAGCCAGGCAGAAGGCACCAACAAGGAAAAGAGCAGTGACAAGAACAAGTGTGTGTGGGAAAGGAATGGCAAGTTATACCACCGTCCATAAGGACAGGGAATTGTGGACAGTGGAGGCTTAAACGGAAGTCTGGGGCCAAGTAGAAGGACCCGTAGAGCCCTAGCACCAGAGTTGAAATATTTTACTCAGCAGGCAATAAGGAGCCATAGAAGGTTTGGTAGCAGGGTAGCTGATGAATTAAGAGGCTAGAGGGTAAATCTGAGCTCCTAACTTGTGCTGGCCTCTTTTCTATATCCTTTACCTAGCCTTATGTATATTCTCTCTATATCTTTTAGCTAATCCTGAAAACAGCCTTGTGAGAAAAGTACTATTTCTGCTTTGCAGGTAATGATATTGAAGTTCAGAAATGCTAAACAACATGTCCAAGATCATAGAGTTCATAAATGACAGTTCGAGATTGTCACTGATTGGGTGGTTGGGAGATTAGTTAGAAGCCTATTGTAATATTCTGGGCATGAATAGTAAAATCAGCAAATGAAGCAAATAGACATGTAAGAGGGGATGGATACTGCAGCCCTCAGAATGGGACCTATGGCTGATTAGGTACAAATGGAGTGGGAGGGAGAAGTCACACAGGACCTGGGTGAGGGATGGGAATGCTGGAGAAATTGTAACCATACAGGTGGTGAGGAAGGAGGGCTCAGTTTTCAGAAGACAGTCTTAACTGTGATTTTAGAAATGTCGCAGAAGTATGGGAAGTGTCCTTTTTACTTCCCAGTTTGGCAGTACAGGAAGGCAAACTAGAACAGAAGTTTCTCCATTCTTTTTTTCTTTTTACTAATCTGTAGCAAAAAAAACATACATTTCATGATGCTTAATGTTGTGACAAGTAATGTACTCAAATTTTCCCCTATTCTATTCTAGTCTATTTCATGGTAGGGCAAATGGTGGAAAAAGAGATGGCTGGTTGCAGTTCAATGATACATTTGATTTCATGACCCTCAAATGGGGAATGGCCCAAAGTCTGGACAAGACTTCACCAGAAGCAGGCGGAATGGGTGTTGAACAGCCAGTCTGCACAGTCACTGCACATGGACATCCACCAAGGACAGAACCAAAAGAGGAAAACGTACACAAGGAGGGAAGCATCAAGAGTGTCTCGTATGCAAAGGAATCAAGAAGGGAAGGCTTCTAAAAGGCCACTTGTTCTTAAATTAGGTCATCGGGGACCTCTCAAGGATTATTTTCAGTCACTGGTGGAGGTGGAGTGGGCACAGGGAGACGAAAGACAGAGCACTGTGCCTGCAAGTGGTGTTGAAGATCTGAGCATGCCTGGATGCAGAGGAGAGAGAGCCAGGGAAGAATAAATTATGCAAAGTGTTCAGGAAGGATGCGTGTGAGTGCAGGAGAAGAGTGGCAATGGGTGGAGTGAAGTCCCCGTGGTGATGGAAGATGCTAGGGTGGACCAGGACAGAGAGCACTGGTGTAGTCCCTTTGGGAAGGAGTCAAACAGGAGAGAAGGGGAGAGACTAGGGAAAGACAGACACTTGCAGAAGTGAAGAGGGAGTAATGACAGGTGGAAGGGGGGATGATGCAGTGTGAGTTGCTGACCCCAATTTCCTCGGTAAAGTAGGGAGCAAAGTCATGTGCTGAGAATGAGGTTGACACAATGAGAATGGGAAATGTTTGGAACAGCTGCCAGGAAGCATCAATAAGCAAGGAAATAAGAGACATCCGCAGTAGTTGGAGGCCCAGTCTAGATGATCTGGTCTGCGAAACCTGTGATTTGCTGGTTTTGGAGACCCCTGTTCTCTCCTCTCAGATACTTCCAGAGCAGTGGCTCCCTTTCCCCCGTTCACCCAGAGGGGTCAAGGAATGTTGTTGGTTGCCTACTAAACAGCCAAAGAACATAAACCATTATGTCCTGATTTTTTAAAAAAAGAATCTTGCCTGTGGGCTTTCCAAAATAAGCGTTCCTTTAGGTTTCTGAATCTACTTCCAATAAAGCTCTTGACAGCACAGCCTAGCCCATCTGGACCAATCAATCAGTCCTTATCATCAAGCAGTATTTTTCTCTCCTTCCCCTCCCTGTGATTCACAGCCCTGTCTGCACATTGGAATTGCATAGAAGAGTTAAAAATACTGATGGCTGGTCCTATCCTAGAGACTGACTTACATGGTCTGGATTTGTGGCCGGGTAATTGTAGAATGCCCCCAGTTAATTTTAATATGCCAGCTAAGGATGAGAACCACTGAGCCCCTTGCTACTCAGTGTGATCTAGGGACCAGGAGCACCAGCATTGACCTGGGCACCTGTAGAAATGCAGAACCTCCGGCTCCAGTCCAGACCCTGCAGTTCAACAAGGAGTCCAGGCAGTTCATATGTACATTCAAGTCTGAAAAGCTCCATGCTAGAAATCTAACATCATAAGCCCTCCCTGCTGCCCTCTGAAAGATCAAAGAGGAGTGCCTCAGAGATCACACCTCCTTGACTCTAAGCGGTCTGGCAAACAGCTAATGGCTGCTTTCTCCTAGAGTGTGCAAACAGGCACCTGTCAGCCAATCAATCAACAGGTGCTTCCCAACTTACAGCAAGCAGACACTGAGTATCGGGGACTGTTGTCCTGTGTTTAGCAGTCTATAGTATAGCTAGTTGGAGCATTCCTGTGGGATGACCAACTGTCCTAGTTTGTCTGGAACTGTCCCAGTTTTAGCACTAGATGTCCCACATCTCGGAAAGTTCGTCATCCCCCCAGCAAACTAGAATGGTTGGCCACCTTATGTTAAGTAACACTTAAAACTGATTTTACCCTTTCCCCCCACACACATATACACACATACCATCAAAATAAGATCGTCTACTTCTCTAGCACCCAACACTCTCAATAAACACATATAGTTAGAAGCTACAGTGTTTTTTGTATATATAGTTAGTGCTTAGAGATATTGGTTCCTTCATTTAACAAAAATCCATTCAGTGTCCCTAGTAGGTGGGCCCCTGTGCAAGGTGCTGGGAAACAACAGCACAAAGCAGATAGGACACTTGCCATCTTGGGGATTATAGTTTAGAGGGGAACACAGGAGCGATGACAGTGCAGTGGGATGAGTGCTGTAATCACCAGGATGAATGTAGGGACATACAGCAACTTACAGGAGCAGCGCCCAACCCATACATGGGGCCAGGGACTTCTGAAGGATGAGAGAAGTTAATGGAGTGAGACACAAAGTATATACGTGACAGGGCAGAGAACCTCCCAAGCAGAGAGACTGGAGTTCCACAGGCTAGGATAAAAGAGAGCATGGTTCCTTTGAACTTGAAAGGAGGTCGATATCTCTAGGAAGATACAGTGGGAGGTGAAAAGTGAGGGCAGGCAGTAATCAAGTCTGGAGAGGTAAGAGGAGGCTAGCCCATCAATGGCCTTGTAAAACAAGGCAAGGAACTGGGCATGGTCTGAAAGAAGCAGACCCACAGAATTGAAAGTAATTTTAAGAACCTGACTTGAGTGAAGAGTCACTCTACAATTCTGTAGAGGAAAGAATGGAGAATATAAAAATGAAAGCAGGGAGTCAAAGTAGAGGCTTAGTAATCCAAGGGAGAAATGAGGGGAGCTTGGACTGACATGGTGGCAGCTTAGTTCCTGGGAAATGGCTGGATTGGAGAGATGTTTAGGAATTAAAAGAAATGGAAGAAGATGTTGATTGAAACACACTCATGATGGAGAAAGGGTAAAGGGAAACAAATAGAGGAATTGAGGATTATGTTCATGTTTGTTCTTTTTAGCTTTTCATTTTCAACTGCGTCTAGACTTACAGAAAAGTTGCAAAAATAGTAGTTTCTGTATATCCCTTCTTGAGTTTCTTCCAATGTTAACATCATACATATTCACCATACAACTGTCAGAACCAGGAAATTATGCTACAATACCATAACCAAACAAAAGATCCCATTCAAACTTAGTTTTCCCACTAACACCCTTTTGTTGTTGCTGTTACAGGAGCCCACATTGCATTTTGTTGTTATTTCTCCCTGGTCTTTACAGTCTGCAATAGTCCTTGTTTTGCACAACCTTGACACTCCCAAAGACTACTGATGGGTTGTTTGCTGGATGTCCCTCAATTCTGGCCTGTCTGATGTCTTCAGGTTTCTGCTGCTGACATCAAGAAGGTAAGCTCCTTGAGGGCAGGGATGCTGGCTGCTCACCAACAGACTCCCCATGCCAGGACCAGTAAAGGACTCACAGTATGTAGGTGCTTAGTGTGCTCAACAAATGACTGCGGGGTGGGAGAATGTGCCAGCCACTGAGATGGCTAAAAACATAAGATCCGCCCTCCCCACTGTATTAGTCTCCTTGGCTGCCATACCGGGTGGCTGAAACAACGGAGATTTATTTCTCACAGTTCTGGAAGCTACAGGTCCAAGACCAGGGTGCCAGCATGGTTGGGTTCTGGTGGGAGCTTTTCCTGGTTTGCAGGTGGCTACCCTCTTACTGTGTCCTCACATGGCAGTGAGAGACCCAGCAAGCTCTCTGATGTCTTTTCTTACAAGGACACAAATCCCATCATGAAGGTTCTACCCTCCAGACCTCATCAAAACCTAATTAGCTTCCCAAAACCCCATCTCCAAATTGTCATCATGTTGAGAGTTAGAGCTTCAACACAGGAATTTGGGGGGGGAAACCATTCCATGCATAGCACCTCCCTTAGCAGAAATAGGAGGATGTTGGTTAGAAGGGAAAAACTGCTTTTCTTTTTAGTGTATTCATAAAAGTATTCAAATATCTAACAGATTTTGATTTCATTAACTATACTCCCTTTTTGAGCCCCTACAACTGCCAGGTATGGTGGGTAATACAAAGGTGAACTAGACATGTGGGCCACGATCCCTTGAGCTCGTGTCTACTGAAGAGAAGAAAATGGGGTCAAAGGGGATAGCAGAGCCAACAGCCTGGGGTGAATAAGTGCTACAGAAGCACAGCCAGAACGAGATGAGTTGTGGGATGCGGAGGTGACATGAGAGGTCGGGCTTGGAGGAGGATAGGGTTTGGGCTGGTAAAAGATGATGGGAAGGATGTCTTGGGAGGAAGAAAGTCTTTTAATAGAAGTCAAAATGCAGAGGGTCGCAGGATATACGTGGGGAATGGCAGTCAGTGGGGATCAGCTGGATCATCTGATGGGAGGTGGGAGCAATGAGGCTGGAGGCTGGGCAGAAAGGTTAGGTCCAAGTCCCAGCAGTCCTTGGTTGTACTTTAAGTATCTGTTGATTGAGAATACAACACTTATTAACAAGATGCTACACAAGTGAAGAATGCTTTTTTAAAAATTTTTTTAAAGATTTTATTTATTTATTTTTAGAGAGGGGAAAGGGAGGAAGAGAGAGAGACAAACAGCAATGTGCCTCCCTCAGGCCCCCCACTGGGGACCTGGCCCACCACCCAGTCCTGTGCCCTGACTGGGAATTGAACTGGAGACCTTTTGCCTTGTGGTACAATATTCAACCATCTGAGACACATCAGTCAGAGCAGACAGGTGCTTTTGATTTTGTTCATCGCAATGGCTTCCCCATGCAATTTAAAAATAGTATGCAGAGCTGTAAGGGAATTTGTATTTAAGCTATCAGCAATGCTTGGGTACATTTAGTTTCATCTACTCCTGTGATATCTTGGCAGCTCCTTCTGAGGTTAGACCAGAGTTATACACACACTGAGGCAGAAATGCTCCAGAAAGTTTGAAAAAAATGTTTGAAAACAATAGAAAGCTGGTGAGGTTCAATAACATCAATTGTGAACTTATTGTATGTTCGTATTCCACACTATGCCAAGATTTTTGCATGCATTATTATATCATTTGAGCCACTTGAGTCTCACAACAACCTCTGAGACAGGTACTATTACTATCATTCCCATTCTACAATGGAGGAAGTGAGGATTCAAGTCTGTTAGTGACTTGCTCAACGTCACACATCTGCATAGCAATGCTGGAACTGGAAAGCAGTTCTACTTGGCTATGAAAGCCTATGTTCTTAACCACTGTGCTAATTTTCTCCAAAAACATTTCTGATTCTTCGCTTCCATTGTTCCTATGCCTAGAACATATGCTGTCTTCATTTCCTGTTTTCCAAGTTCTCACCCTGATCTGTCTTTAAGGCCCAGTTCTAAGTCCATTCTTCCAGAGAGACTTTATCAGCAGAGTGGGGAGTGGGATTCATACCAGCCCCAGGTATGGCTCCTCCACCTGATGTGGCATAAAAGTGGACAGCAGAACCAGAAGGAACTGGACATTCCTGAGTACAACCTCCTCCTTTTATAAATGAGGAAATAGTAACAAAACTATTTATTGAGTGCTTCCTGTGGATCAGGGAGTGTGTTAGCTCATTAATTCTCACAACAGCCCTGTTGAGGGAGAGACCTGTAGAGTTCACTCATGCCTGGATTACTCTCTGTCCAGGCACCGAAGAGGATGATGACCCTCCCCAGCCCCATTGCCATTAGGCAGACTTATGTTTTAGATCCAGCCAATGAGTTTGAGGCAAAAGTGATGTCATTCCTGAGCTAACGTGCTTCATTGTTTGTTCTCAGTGAGCTGTGAGGGAGCGAGCTGTGCACTATCCGTGGTCATGTTCTGGGACTCTGAGGCTCTGGGGCTTCCCCAAGGTGGCCCTGGATTTGACTTTGCTCAGGAATACCTTCTGAACATAATTCAGGAGTGGAATTGGTGGTTTTATTAGCCAGGGAAATTAACATGAGCAGGGCAACAGGCAAACCTGCAGTTCACGGTGTCTAACACAAGTTTTATCTCTCCCATGGCACACTCCTGTGTGGGTTAGGCTTTTCCATCTTGTGGCTGTCCCACCTGAAACCTGTAGCTCTCAAATCACTGAGGTGGAACAGAGAGATAAAGAGGCATTCCTTCCTACTTCTGTCCTGAGGGACACATTGTCACTGCCTTCCTAGTCACATGGTCCTGTGCCCTCCCTCCTCATCCAGTGCCCACACTCCTGTTCCTTGTGTGCCCAGGAACCTCAAGTCTGGCGTAGGCATTTCTTCTTCCCATTTACTGTCTTCTCAAACTCCAGCCTCGTATACTGTATTCCTAAAGCAATGACCTACTTCGGAATCGTCAAGCTGGATTGTGAGTGCAGATTCTGGAGCACCAACCTGGGACTGAGAATCTGCACTTTCCCTCTTCCCGAAGCACTTCTTGGTGCCCCATGGATGTTTCAGAACTATTACTGTGAAGTGTGCATCTCAGGTCAGTGTTATCCACACTTCAGTCACTTCTGCTTTTCAATGTGTTCATGTGCCATCTATATACTATCATTTTCTTTATACTTAACATTTTTCTCTAAGTGGCTTGCATTTCTACTTCAATAAATTTATTTATAAAGGAGATTTTTTTTGTCACTGCCATAAGTAAAAAACTGGAATCATTTAAAAAGAAAAAAATAGACAAGTTCCCCCATATCATAGAATATTATTCAGAGCTAAAAAGAAATGTGCTATCGAGCCATGAAAAGACATGGAAGAAGTATAAATGTCTATTACTAAGTGAAAGAAGCCAATCTGAAAAGGCTACATACTGTGTGATTCCAACTACATGACAATCTGGAAAAGCCTGGGCTGTATTGCCAAGAGTTCTAGGTCAGAGCAGAAGGATGAATGGATGGATTTTTAAGGCACTGAAACTACTATGTATAATACTGTATATAATGATAGATCCAGGCCATCATGCATTTGTCAAAACCCTTAGTATATACAACACCGAGAGTGAACCCCAAGGTAAACTGTGGACTTTGGGTGATAATGCGTCAGTGGTGGTTCACCTGTTGTAACGAATGCACCACTCTGGAGCAGGTGTTGACAGCTGGGGAGTGGGTGGGAGGAGTGGGGGGCAGGTGAGTATATGGGAACTCTGTACTTTCAGCTTAGTTTCACTTTGACCCTAAAACTGCTCTAAAACAATCAAGTCTATTAATTTTAAAAAAAAAAGAAGAAGAAACATACATGAACACAAGCAAAACAAGATTAACAGATTCCGGCTAGCTATTACTGTGCATCTGAAGGCTCCGAGCCCGACGCCTTCTCTCTTTGTTTACTAAGGAGAGTGACAAGTGTTAGAAAGGTGCTAAAGACATATTATCACTCCAGTGAAGTTTATTTCTATCCTGGACATAATCATAAGGCATGAGAGCAAACTGAAAAGAACAATGTTCTCACTTGAGAATCAACGTTATTTAACATGTCTGTCTGGGGTACCCAACCCATCCCAGGCTTTCAGCAACACTCATCTGGGGATGGGCCCAAATGCAAACATCTTGCTGTCACACTGTGAGCAAGAAGTGTTTTTCTCTGCCACTTTCTCTATATGTTCCTCCCAGTGCACAGCCTGCTCCTGCCCTCTAGGGACTCAGAGCCCAGGAAAGTGTCTTTCTGCACAGCTCCTGCCAAGAAGAGAGTGCCACTTAATAAAGACCTGTCAAGAACATGGTGGTGATGGAGATGGATAAAGACAACTAGGTATGTAGGGAATGAGGGACCTAGGCAGGAGAGGGCAGAGGTTCAGCTGAGTCCTTACTACAGAGGCAAAAGTCTGCCGAACAGAGACAGTGGATCTATATGTGCATCTCTGATATCAGGCACAAAAACAGCTGGGGATTTACCATGGGTGAAGCACAGCTTTCCTTACAATGTCTGAATTTTTAAGGCTTTAGTAAGAGAGGGGAGTGGGAAAGGCAGCAGTGGGATCTAGGGGCCCTACTCCAAGCCTCTAAGCCCCACTAAGACAATGGGATAAATATCACTCCCACTGAATGAACAGCTGCCGTGCACCTAGAACCTTCACAAAGCACGTCTATTCCTTACGAGTGTGCAAGTTAAGAATGTCATTTCTGTTTTGAAGGCAAGGAAATCTAGGACTAAGGAGTTGAAACAAGTTGCCCGAGATCACCCAGCTGGGAAGGGCCCAAACTGGGATTTAAATCCATTCCTTTCTGACTTTAAAGCCTCTGTTCTTCCCATCATCCTGCAATAGAGTAAGCAAAGCTCTGCTCTGGGCTAGGTAGCCTCCGGTCAGGATAATGATCACTGTGATGACCAGGACAAGAATCATCACTACTTGTCCTTATAGAATCAGAAAATGAGGCTGGACAGGGTAGAAGGGGTCTCAGGGATTATCCATATTCCCTTTGTCTGGCACTTTAATTTACACACACACATGTGCACACACAAATATACCTTCTCCCATGTGTGCACTAGAGGTCAAATATAGCACTATCAGTCTGGAGTGAACGTGGGCCAGGAGGGAGGGGAAAGGATCAACAAATACTCAGCCCTTACTGTACGCAGAGCCCTATGCTAGCTGTTAAGGTAGTTTTAAGAGGCTTCTTTTGGAGAAACTGATGTTAATTTTCTTCAACCACATCCAAAGTAACCTTTGCATAAAGAAGGAAACTGATTTGATCTATGCTCTTCAGTGTCTCTGAGTGTGAGTCCTGGATTGATCTTCATGGAAGTGATGAGCTGGGTCCAAGATTGGGGCTAGTGTGTCCCCCTTGCGGGCTTGGATCACAGAGTGGGACAGAGCCCATATCTACTGATCTCCTCTTTTTTTCTGACAGTTTGCACCTACCTGAAACTCAAATTGTAACTTGTTCCATTTTGCCTATTTTGGCATGAGGCAGTCAATCTCATGTGCACCCTGATTTTACTTTTTGCATATGCAGGGGGTGGTATCACATGTGTACTACATATAGTTGTACAGGTAGACTCTATCTTGCCTCTGATACACCTCAGAGGGGAATGTTGTGCAGCTCAGGCCACACAGTATTCACTGGCCAGCTCCTTTCTATCCGGGCTCGCTTCCAAGTTGGCTTCCTTCCCAGCAAACAAGAAGCAGCTTGCTCATTCCCATATTCCTTCTAGTATCTTCTCCCCTTCAAACCTACTCTCCCTCCCCCAATTCAGAGGCCACAACTGGGCTCCTTCAACATACCAGCTGGAAAAGAGAGAAGGGCGGGGTGCAAGGAGAGAGAGAAAACTATTGAGATTTCCAATATCTCTCCTTTCTTCTCCAAGGCTCTTTTGAAAATGCATATTTCACGCCTGCCCTACCAGCTTTATTAAGTAACTCTGTATGGGGGACTCAGCTAGAAGCCACACCCAATAAATGAGCCAGCCCACCACAAGGAGAGGCAGGCTGGCAAGGGAAGAAGGATTATCCCAAGATGCACACTGTTAGAGGATCTTCAGACAACTGAGGTGAGAATCACTCCACAACTGTCAAGACACAAGGCATCTGCCCTGCTCCAATCTCTGATCTGGTCTATGGTAGTGAGACTGATGCTTTCAACGTTTTATCTGTGTGTTTGCATGTGTATGTGTGTTCATAATAGATAGCTAAATCTGGGAAATAGCCAGGAACTCAATGGTGGGGTTTAAGATTCTTATATCATCTCCCAATAAAGAACTACAGCACTGGTGAGAATTTGGAGTGACCAAAGGGTCCTCGGAGCTTCCACATTACAGGGACTGGACTGGTTGAAGCAGGGACTGAAACACTATAGTGGAAGAACCCAGATGGGAAAACGAAAACCGCTCACTCATGACTCTGGGGTAGGGTCACTGGGGCTTCCCCTTTGACCATCATAGACCTAAGGGATGTTCTGCATCCTTAGGTCTATGATGGTATCTGTTGCCTATTGTTCATGAAATCCTTGCTATCCTCCTGTGGTATGTGCATGGTGTAAATTCATGATCGCAGCAATCATGTGATTACCAACAACTTGGGATTTCTATGAACACAGGATGGAGACTGTTCTTTGTGATCTTTGCTGAAGACACTGGGACTAAATACCCTACAATAAGATAACCCCTTGAATTGGAAAAGGGTGCAGGCTCATCTCTTTCTGCTTGGATTAACACTTTCTCTGGACCACCCACCCAAGCCATGTCACTGTAATGAACCCCAACTCTCAAGCTCAGAAGGGATCTTGAGGGTCACTAGTCCAAGTCACTCATTTGAGCCACCTTCTAAGGCAGCCTATACTATCTTGGGACAGTTTTGGTAGAAAGTGCTTTCTAATATTAAAACCCAAGTTATATTTTCTAGAGATCCCATCGCTAGCCAAGGCACTGCCCTTGGAGATCCCACAGAGCAGATCTGCCCCTCTTCTGCACAGCACACATCCAGCCTTTGATACCAGTGAGTACTTTTCTCCCTTGTAGTCTCTTCTCCCCAGCCCCCCCTCCCATGGTGCTGCCCACTGGATGAGCTCTAGGTAGCAGTCTCCAACCTTTTTGGAAGCAAGGAGCAGTTTCCATGGAAGGGCAGAGTGGGGGATGGTTTCAGGATGACTCAAACACATTATATTCAAGCTCACCTCCTGCTGTGTGGCCCAGTTCTTAACAGGCCTAGAACAGTACTGATATGTGGCCCGCAGGTTAGGGACCCCTGCTCTAGAGACTTATTCATTCAACAAATACTTTAGAATATGAAGCAGGTGCAAGGCAGTGGATTGGGAGCTGATGACCCAATGATGAATAAATACACAAGTCGCTGCTTCCAGAGATTTTACAGTCCCTCTGCAGTTCCTCTCTGAGGCCCAGGCAAAAGAGCCCCATGCTGTAGAGGACCCCACTCTGGCCCTTTTTCAGCTGCACCCCGCCCAGAGGGTGAAGAGTCTGCAGGGTCAAGGAGACATGCCAGTCTGGAATTTCAGCCTATTGTGCCATGAGTTTGCTCCCAGAAGCCTCAGGTTTCTTTTATTCAAATGGGACAAGACAAGGAACAGCATGGATGGAGCTTGGACAAGCCAACTGGAGTGTCTACATGCCTATCGACAAGGTTCATCATGGTGCAGGATGGAGCCAGCAGTGGAAAGGGAATCTGAGTAGCCGGCAGTCCAAGGGCTAGATATCCCCATTTGGCTGGCACAGAATTAAGAAGAATCTAGAAATTCTAATTTCTTAATTTTATTTATTTATTTTTAGAGAGAAAGGGAGGGAGAAGAGAGGGAGAGAAACATCAATGTGTGGTTGCCTTTCAAGCATACCGCACTAGGGACCTGACCCACAACCCAGGCATGTACCCTGGGAATCAAACCAGTGACACTTTGGCTCACAGGCCAACACTCAATCCACTGAGCCACAATAGCCAGGTCTACAGTTCTAAATTCAAACCTGTCTTCCAGAATGATCTGCAGGTATATTTGTAAGAATAGAAGGATAAAATGCATTTTGTTGCTGTAATTCACTTGCTGGATTTATTACTTTTAAATAAATATCTTGGTCTATGCCATGTGATCCTCTATACTCTTGCCTGAGGTTCCATGAATGTTAGGGATAGATCTGTTCCTTATGGAGACAGATATTAATTAAACAATCATGCAAAGAAATGTAAAACTGGATCACAGTGCTAAGAAAATAATGCACTTTTGACTCACTTCTAAAATGCTGTATATCTCATCTCCATTCCCAAGATTCTAATTGCATCTTGGGGCCTCCAGGTTTGCTTAAGCTCTGCAAAGCCCTTCTCTTACTCCCCAAGAATCCAAAACACTGACTAAAATATTCCATGCTAGCCTTGACTGGTGAAGGCTCAGTTGGTTGGGCATTGTCCCATAGAACAAAAGGCTATAGGCTCGATACTGGGCCAGGCCACATACCTGGGTTGTGGGCTAGTCCCCTGTTGGGGCACTTATGAGAGGCAACTAGTTGATATTTCTTTCTCACATCAATGTTTCTCTCCATTTTTCCCTTTTCTTTAAGAATAAATAAATAAATGTTTAAAAAATATTTCACACTACTCTTGCCCCTTCTGAACACAGAGCTCCAGGGAAGCTGACCCCAGGAAGAATAAGAGAGGTAGACAAAGCCTATCAATCTCTTTCAGACTCATTTCCTGCTTTCCATTAAGTTCAGGACAGGTGCCCTGCCACTACCACTGCCATGTGGGTTTTATCTTTGTACCCACCTCCAGGTGCTCCGAAGCAGCCCTACCTCTTTGTCAAACTACCCTTGTGTCTCACATCTCTACTGCTTCAGGGTTCCTAAACTCAGCCCTAAGTCTATTTCATCTCACTCGGTCTTCAGCAGCCACAGAGAAGAAGCCTTCTCTGCCTAGTTGGAGAAAAGGTAGCAAATTCTCCCACCTGCCTCTCTGAATAGGCACCCCACACACTAGCTGCTTTTAAACATGCATCCCTTTCTTGTGCCCGATATCACTGTAATTCACCTGTGACTCACTGTCTTTGTGTTCTTGATCTCTATCAGCCTCTGTGATGTCTGGGTTGGATTGTCAAACTCCCAGAGGGCAGGGCCACATCAGCCCTGTGTCTTTAGACCCTGCCCAGCAGGACAGCAGGCGTAGGTGGGCACTTCGTAGAGACTTTTGATGGAGGAAACAGGCCAGCACTGAGAGCATTGTGAGCTCATGGGAAACAGTCTCCTGACACAGACCACGATCACAGCACCCCTCCTGCCAGACTGGAAGCCACGGCACATTTTTCCTTTTAAGTAAGGCAAGAGGAGTACCCTCATGGTACTGAGATGATGGCAATGATGACAACGACGACGACCACAACAACACTGTGATGGCACTGCTTTAACTGTGTTGCCTCATCTGATTCTCAGAATGACCTTATGAATTGGGACTATCATCATTATCTCAGTTTTACAAATGAGGTTCCCGAGTCACAGAGAGGCTATGCCATGTGTTCAGACCTCAAACTGGGGCCACCTGGCTTTAGACACCTTGGCTTACCCACCAAGGTGCATGGTCCCTCAAAGTGAACTAGAAATGGAGGGTGAGGAGTTGGTGACTGGGCTCTTTCTCACACTGTCATGGGTCCTTGACCCCTGACCCACCTGAATGAATGGCTGAGAGGGGGAAAGTGGGTACTCAGCTGGCTTTCTGGCATGAAGCCAAGCTGTCTCTCAAGGCATTGGTTCACACCTGTCCCCCTGCCTCCTCCTGTCCTCTCTTCTGTTTCTCAAACCTGCTCAGCTTGTTCATACTGAGGCTTTTGAACCTGCTGTTCCTCCACCTGCAGTGCTCTTCCCCAGACCTTTACCTCAGGGGGTCCTTCTCATGGTGTAGGTGTCAGCTCAGAGGGCACATTCTTAGGAAGGCTGTTCCCGATCACTGTATCTAATGTAGCCGCATCTTTTGCAAGCCCTCCCTTTCATTATTGTCTAACTCATTTCCCCTTGTTCTCATCTGTTTGGTCCACTCCTGGACCCTCAGTGCCTGGAACAGCATCTGGCACGCTATAGATACCCAGTCCATATGTATTAAATACATGTATGAATGAATGATGCAATGTCCTTAAACACGCATCAAAGATATGTGGTACTAGCTAGATCCTTCAGTTGCCCCTCACCACATACATTATAAGTCCCTAGCAGGAAGAGACCACATCTTCATTCTTGGCAGTCTTTAGCCCTTAGAGTGGTGGCAAATGACTGGGGAGCTGTTCGGTTCCTTTGTTTGGGCAGAAAAAAAGACTAAAACATTCAGCCTTGAAATTACAGACTGTCGGCACTCCTTTCAGGGCCACTTGTGGACAATTGCTCTCTCCCTGAACAGAAACTGAGATACTGAAATCTCAGCTTCTCTCCCCACGCCCACTCTCTCTCTCTCCCTCTTTCTTTCCTTTCTCAAGAAAGTTTTTCTCATCTCTTTCTCTTTTGTCTCCCTTCCTCACTGAAATGCTGTGGAGAAAGATGAACAACAAGTGGGAAAATGTGTTCCCCACATCTAACCCACATTGCTCTTAATATTTCTTTAACATAGAGCCTCATTTTAATCTCCTGGTTCCTGCACAGATAAAACAAATCCCCCAAATATAAGAATAATATGCAAGAACTACTTGATTTGATCCCATGTTAATGCCGACATGATATCCTATTTCTCCTACATAACAATAGAGCCCATTTCTTTCTTAGTGTTAGCTTTTTTAGTCCATGCTTTCTTTATGACACATAATAAACATAATAAACAAGAAAGAAGACCTCCTAATCTGTGACCCAACCCTGTAGCATATGAAGGTGTTTCACAATATTCTTATGATCTCATTATTTTCCTTTTCTCCACAAAATACTGACTGCTTTTTCATGATGAAAATACATTCTATTATATATCAATTCCTCTTAAGGCATTTTCATGCTCGTTATCTCCTGGATCTTCCCAATACATATAAGAAAAGGAGGGGGAACTGAACAAGGTATCTTCAAATCACAGAAGTTGGGAAAGGGGCGCCGAGGTATTAAAGCAATATCAAGCTCACACAGCAGGTGAAATACCATTGAAACCAAGCTGCAAGTCTTGCAGTTCTCTATGGGCAAGGGTGCTCTTACCAAAAGCCACACTCCCAGCAGCCCTTGTGACATACAGATCTGAGCAAGCCCATATGGAAGAAGAAAGAAATAGCTTAAGAAGTTAATAAATGAAATAATTCCTTCTTTTGGAATAGGTGAGGCTCCTTACTGGGGCGAGATCCTGATCAGGTGTATTCCAAAGTGAGGCACCCCTTCTGCTCGGCCAAGCCACTCCACCTTGTGTCTGCTGGAGTCCCAGCGCTGGGAGTGAAGAGAAGGGCAGAAAGAAAGGCACTGAGCAGGGATCCCAGACCTGCTCCCTTAACAGGAGCCCTCAACTCTGGGCAATACTTCATTTGGGACTTCAGGCAGTCCTCATCATAAGAAGGCAGAATCCAGCCCACCACATCTCAGAGATATTTATTTACCCCAAGATCTACATCACTTCCTTTCATAACACCCAGGCTGTGGCCTCAGTCATTATCTGTCCCTGAAGTGCTTTCTCCATTCAGAGCAAAGAAAAAAATGAATGAAAATGTCAGCTAAGCCCTCCTCTCACAAGGCAAGCCCTCAGCAAGAATCAGGACCGCTCAGGAACACTGGCATGGCATTCTAATGCATTGCATTTGTTCAGGGAGCACCCGGAAGTCTTCCCTCCACTTCTTGGAAATCAGTGAAGAAGCAGCTGATGTGGCCACATATTCCTGCCCAGGGTACAAGTGGATATTCTTTCTCCAGCATGATCAACTAGATCAGATTTTAAGATCTGGGATTCTGTGGAAAATGTTGCCACAATGTGACTCTAGAAGCGTGTGCATGTGCTATCCAGCACTGCAGACACTAGATTGGAAGTGGAGCTCAGAGAGGGTGGGGTAAGTACATCTGTGAAAATCTGAATGAATGGTAGTGAGAACCCTCAGACTCTGGTCCATGAGGCACTTGCCACCCCCTATCCTAGATGGGGAGAGTTGACAGGACCATCTAAGTTGATGTGCTTCAGGCTGGAGAAGGGGAATAGATATGACAAGATTTCCTACTAGCTTCTCTATTTACCTTATACTCGCTCTCACCCCACTTACCTACCTGCTTTCAACCTAAGAAAAATTTGAATCTGCCAAGAAGTGTCTTAACAAGCTGTGGTCTTCTCAGACCTAGAATCCTTCTCTGATTCCTCTGCAGTGACTAAAACACACTGCTGAGGATACAATATCATATGGAAGGGGGCAGTCTCAAAATGAAAGATCAGACACAGGCTTGTTAGGTTTTAGTCCATGAGAACAGGGAAAGAGGACAAGATCTCTACACACTCTCATGGAGGGAAGAAGTTTGAATCTGGAACTGAAGGCAGGCTGGAGAAAAGGCCACTAACAACACATCAGGTCAAAGGATATCTTCACAACAAGTATGAATGGACCACCAGGTTCCTTCATTGCATTGCTTCTGACTTCGGGATCTTCTATTTTGAGGACACTTACAGAATTTTTGCAGGAAACTGAAGACACTAGCATTGGAAGGAAAATGCAAAAACTGAGATACAACTGAGCCACCAAACAGGCTGCACCAGGAACCAGACACCTTTTGGGAAAACTTAACCAGAAGAAACATCATTGAGGAGCCCTTAAAACTTACAGTCCTCACATTAGACATGACACAACGGTTCCCCAGGGCCAGTAGGAAGCAGCAGTCTGCAAGATCTGCAGATATCACAAGGAAGCAGGAAGAGGGAAAAGCAGTCTCACCTGTTCTGGCCCCTGGAAGCAGATGCGGCACAGCGGGGTCCTCATGCCACTGTCCAGGCTGCTGCCCAGTGAGTAGCGATCCTCAGCCTTCCCCTTACAGAAGTCATCTGAGGAGGCACTGCTGAGCAGTGAGGCAGGTGGCTCTGTGGCTGGGCCACCCCAGTCATCTTCCACAGAAGACGGTGGCAAAAGTGGTGGAGGTGGCAGAGGAGGGGTCTCCCTGCCCACCCCTTCTCTAGGGCCCCTCCAGCCTGTCCACCCTCCGGCACCAAGAGCTGGAAGGGTGTTGTTGTTGGCTGTCAAACCAGGGGGCTGGGGGTCGCCGTGCATGGGCAGGGGCGCTGGAGGGGGGCGCCGCAGCAGGAAAACCTTCAGGTCATTGAAGAGCATGCGGCAGCGGCACTTGAGGAGACCCTGGTGGCGCAACATCTGGGGAGCCGGGATGCACAGTCCACAGCGGTACCAGGCACAGCAGTAGCAGCAGCACCACCACCAGAGCAGCCCGCTCAGGGGCATCAGCATGTGCCCAGTGGAAGCAGAGAACCCGGGAGGGGCAGCTGGAGTCTTTGCCGAAGATAGAATGATTTTGGGGGGTCCACAGTGTAGCTGTGTTATGCAGGAGTCTGCTTTCTCACTGGCTCCTCTAATACCCCCTCCAAGAAGCAAATAAATTACCCTCAGGACTTATGACTGCAAGTCACTGATTCTGAACTTTACCTGGAAAATCCAACAACAAAAAAAGTTTGTCTTGCCCTTCGCACCTACCTCACCCCAACCTTAGGCTTTGCTCAGGGTGCCTCCTCTGTGCCTATGACCTGAGGGCACTGGTAGGAGCAGGGGAATAAAAGATGTTGAGGATAGGCTGTTAGGGCCTTGGGATAAAAATCTAATTGTTATGAAATTCCCCAGGAGAGGATTATTAGGTTGTTTTCAAATTCCTGGGCAGTGGGAAATCTTTTTTCTTGTATATAAAAACGTGGGTACAATTTTAAATTAAATTTAGAGTGAATCGAGCTGCAACTGGGGCAAACTAGCTCAGTGAAGAATTGAGGGCCAGCATATGGGAGAGAGAAAAGATTGTTTTTCCTCAGGTAGCAAGAGATTGGTTTGTGTGTGTGTTGGTGGGGCAAGGGGACTAGGGGGTAAGATGGGAAAGAAGGAGGTTGGGACTAGTTTTAAATCTCTGGACAGAAAACGGAGGCAATTAACCCCAGAAGCACCAGCGTTGCTTTTTAAGAGAGTGGTTGGAGTCAGGGGAGGGTTTGCAGGTGAACCTGGGCCAGGAGCTTGTGCTTTGCTTCTGCAGCCAAAAGACTGCACAGAAAGGGGGGAAGCCAATTAGGAGAATAGAGGTGGGAAAGTAAGGGAGTGGGAAAGGGGAAAAGGGGGAGAAAAGAAAAGATCTCTTAACCCTTGCAGAACGCCTTCTTCCTGAGCACTAAGACCCCGGCTGGAAGAAGGGTGTGTACGGGGGCGGGAGGCAGTGGAGCAGAGAAAAGGAGTAGAGACGAGGGGCGTGTAAGAAGGGACCGAAGGAAGGAGCAGTTACATGACCTCAGCCCCCAACCCACCCCTGCGGCAGTCTGTAAATCCAAGGCCCCCTCCCCTTGGCCCCATCAAAGGTCCCTTCCGGCGAGGGCCAAGGGCCAGGAGAAGGGCAGGTCCGGGTGGGTGAGTGGCCTCGTGTTCTGCTCCTCTTCCTCCGCGGGGCGGTGGTCACCCTCGCCGTCGGGCTCCAGGTCTGCCCGCGGCCAGCGATGCTGCTTCTGGGGAGGCGGTGGCGGCTGCTGGTCGACGACGTCCGGGCGTCTCCGGGGCGGGGGCTGCTCTGGCTCGTCCTCGGGCTGCTGCTGCTCGCCGTCCGGCGCGGCCACGACTTCAGGCTTCATGATCCTCCTCCGCCTCCTCCTCCTTCCCGGGGGGCTGGCCCTGCGCCCCCGCACCGGGGCAGCGCGGCCATGCAACCAGAGGCGAGGCAGGCGCAGGGGTGGGGGCGGCTGAGGAGTGGGAAAGGGGGTAATAAAAAATGAAATGATACTAGTGAAAGAAGAACAATTCTGTCCTCAAATAGTCGGGAAAGAGCGCTTCTGGAGGGGTGGGGGCGCAGGAGGGCGGCTGCCGGATCTTCACGGCAGCCCTGCCCCCCCGCCCCCACCAAGGGCGGCCTCGGCCCGCTCCCCCCGACCCCCTCCACGCCGCCACCCCGTCCTCTCCACGGCCTCCGGCTGGCTGGGCTTGCTCTTGCTACCTCTTCTCGCAGATGCAACGAGGTAAGGGTTGTTTGCGGGGCCAGTTGAAGGTGGGCAGAGGGAAACGAAGCAGTGTGGCCGAGGTAAGATGCAGTCAGCACTTGGCTCCGGCTTGGTTTCCGCGACTCCCCAAAACCGTGTATAAATATATCTCTTATAAAAGGCGAGAGGAAGCAAATCCGATTCCAGGCTGCTGCCAGGTGTTGTCTCGTCTTCCGCCGTTGCTCGGCACCCGCCGCCGCGAATGCTGCCCCCTTGGCTCAGTCCCCAAAGGGGTGGTGCTGGAAGGGAGGTGGCGTGGGCTGTGAGTTGAGCGTCCGAGGACTGGAAACAATGTGCTTGGAGCGAAGAGAGCTCTCAGCTGTCTTGGCCGCCGCAGCCGCCGAGGCCGCCGCTGCTGCTGCATTCAGCACCCCGGGCGAGTGGACAGCTCCCGCCCAGACCCGGCGCGTCAGGCCCCCACCTGCCTGACGCAGCCGCCACGGAGTGGGGGGGAGGATGGAGGAGGGAAAGGGTGTGAGAGGGAAAGAGGCTAAAGAGGGAGGAAGCCAGAGAAGAGGAGAAGTGAGCGAGGGAAGGGGTGGGGAGGGACCAAGGGAAAAGAAAGGAAAGAGGAGAGGGAGGGGTTTAGAAAGGAAGGGCGGAGGGAGTGAAATGGAGGAAGAGGGGAAAGGCAAGCGAGGTGGAGGAGAGCAATTCAGGTATTAACGTGCATTTTTTCCCAGCTGGAAAGTGTCAGTAGGTAGCGTGGCTGTAGAATTTCTCCTCACTGTACACTATCACTGCCCCGCTCAACACACATATACATCTACACAGATGTAGAGGCTTCTACGTCTGAACCAGAGTCCATTTCCCTGCTCACATAAAAAAATTTAAGCAGATAATCAGTGTGCAAGTTTTGGAAGAGATAAAGTTTTTGTGACTCTCGTGTCGATGCTGGGACTTAATGGAGAACAAGCCGTTCATGACTAGGGACTGATGTGAAGGAAATATTTCAAACAAGCAGAGAAATGCTAGCACAATCTTTGCCAATTTCTTCTAGAATTTAAGATCTAAATGGCAGAAATAGTTTAGAGGGGTCTATTTCTATCCCACGTGTCCAGGTCAGCGATGACATGCAGTAGGTGCTCAATACATATTTGTTGAATGGATTATGACCACTACCACCACCCCGACAGTTATCATTAATAACTCCAAGCCATAGACCTCTTTCAATGCAGTGCATAAGCATCTAAAGAAATATTACAGCTTCATCCTCACCAGTATCTCCAGCTTTTCACTGAGCTGCTGGCAAATGGTAATTTGAAAAAGATTTGAATTTCTTTTCTTATTTCTGCATCTGACCCATGTCACCCTACCTCATTCTTCCTAAGAAGTTTCTAGTGAGCAGAAAAGGAAAAAGTTAGTAGAGAAATAGTCCCTGAATGTGAAGAGGGAAAAAAAGAAAGAAGAAAGAAAGAAAGAAAGAAAGGAAAGAAAGAAAAACTTAAAGTGGTCTGTAAAAATATTCAATGTTTGCTGTACTGCTTTCTTGCCTTTCCTTATAAACACACATCTCTCTCTCTCTCTCTCTCTCTCTCTCTCTCACACACACACACACACACACAGCCCTGCAGAGCCATAGGCTTGGACAAACTATCCCAATGAGTCATTTGCACAGCTGTGGTAATGTCTTTAGAAATAGAGGAACCATAGACAGAATAGCATTCAAAATTACTGCACCAAAATATCATTGGCATGAAGTTCAGCCCTTTGAATCAAAGAAAATTACCCCTTTGCTGCCATCTCCTTGAACAATTCATTCTTCTAAGTTCTAAGGAACAAGGACTTAAGTCTCTGTCTTGGTTAACCCAGTGTGGCTGCTTGTTTGCATCATGCCTCAGCACCCACTGAGGCTTTTGACACCTGGCCCAGAGGGAGTGGTTTGAAGATGATGCCGATGCTATTAATAAGTACAAAATAATGTGTATATTATTGATATCAGCATGACTACTGTGCTGCAAATGGTAAGTTCTTTGTTTAAAAAGAGCCCATATGCTCTCCAAGAAAATTCTCTGTGCTCCACGTCACCCTGCTCCTCCCTCTGACATTATGCAAATCACACTCTATAATAACGGTCTCATCATACATTCTTTCTGTACAAGACTTAGAACTCCTTGAAGGCAACGACCAGTGTTTATACTTATATCATCAGCATATAATATAACGCCTGAGTTCTGGTGGGTGGTCAAAAAAATGAACACTGAATGAATGAATGATGGCCTTATTATTTAATGAAGCTGTCATATTTCTTCCCTTCAAGCTAGACACATACATGTGAGGGTTCTCATACATGACTGAATATCTGCTTTACCTAAAATTGAATATCTGATTTTTGTGCTGGTGAAATACTAGTTCCAAGTGTGGCATGCAAGTAAATTGGAACAGAAGCTAGAAAAGCCACATAAGGCCTGCATTCAGAACTATAGAAAAGGACGATATCCATAAGAGGACTGTCTTTCCCAACCCTTCCACCAAAAGCAAAAGGATTTCTGGAAGCGGAAAGCTGCTAAGGGTAAGAAGCAACAACAGGTCTGCCTTCAGAAAGACTGAAAGGCTTGAGAAGGCTACTTTAAATACAATGTAAATCCTGAAAAGCAGTTCACTGAGTTAGAGTTTCCTTGTGCTGATGATGAAACAGCGGTTGTGAGCCCCAAGAGTAAAAGCCACAATAAAGAAAATGTTAAATCAATGAGTCTCCATTTAAGCATTCAAAAAATATTTACTGAACACTAATCATAGGCAAGGCATTGTGTTGGAAGAGGTAGGAAACACAAAAATGAATTGGAACTGCATCCTCAAGGGTGTAGTACTCTAAATGTTTACATAATCGTAAGGGAAGGTACAAAATAATAAGTACTACCAAGGCATACAAAGTTTTGGGAGTGTTTAGAATAAGATGGTAATTAATGCTTGCAACTTGGCAGCAATTAGGAGAGGTGGTGGAAGGTTAAGATGCCAGAGCTTCAGGAAAGCCCTTTTCAAGAAGTGACACCTGAACTGAGTTAAAATATGTAAAATTCAGAGGCGGGAAGCATATTTGCGTCAGTGGGAATGCTGAAAACATTAGTTCTCCCGTTTGGCTGGAGTGGAAGGGACTTGAAGGTAAGTAGCTGGAAGTAAAGTCAAAAAGGGAGGCTGGAGCCAGACCACAGAAGGTCCTGAACACCACTCTGGGAGAGGATTTATGTATTGACCAGGTACTTGTTTTAATAGTTTTAAAGATTTGGAGCTGAAGGTGAAGGGCAGAAATAAACTTTATCTCTGAGCAGGTTAATTAACTGGATGGGATTTCACTGCTAACAGGTGAGAAGCAATCAATATTTTTCATTTCACGCCAGAAAGTTCTCAGCTCCTTAATAGATTTATTCTTTTAAATTAGGTTGTTTTCAGATATATTTCATTACATACGGAGACGCTGGGGTCATGTGAATTAGGAAGACAGAGGAATGAGTGCCTCCAAGGGATAGTCTTCAGGAAGAAATATGAAGAGACACGGAGTTACTAGAAGACTTCTTATGGCGGCCACTGCTTTAGCTTCTCCAACCAGGAAAGCCCTAAAAGGATCTGATGCTAGCAGCTGTTGTCTCTCCTTCACCTAGACAGAGAGTATTCAGGCTAGAAGGCTTTTTACAGGGACTGGGGGGGGAAAAAAAAGAGGTCCAGAAAGATTAGGTGGCTCTGTGCCTAGGATCCTACAGCAAAGCCAGTGTCAGACAAGGGCTAAAACTGAGACATCTTCTAATCCTCAATGCAGTTTGCTTTCCATTCTGTTATAGTTGACTCTCTTCAAATGTAAAGTTCCTCAAAAATAAATGCAAAATATTAACAGCTACCATATACATGTACTTAGAAATATTTGGACACTTACTAAAAATAGAAATTGTTAAGGTGTCACCCCAAGTTTGCTGAATAAGAATTGGGGGGGGCACCCTAGAAACCTGCATTTTGCATGTGCCTTGCCCAGATGATTTTTTTGGTCCTCAGAACTACTTAGGTAGTAAGTATTTCCCACATGTTTTTGGATAAATAGAAAATAGAAGCTCAGAGAAACCAAGTCTAAGGTTATATAGTCGGTGGCCACCGAAGTTTATATTCTAACAGAAGTCTCTCTCGAGCTGAAGCCTATGCTGTTCTTAGGAAGCAAGGCTGCCTTTTAAATTAAATTTCCAGGTACAAGATACAGTACCCCATACAGTTATTATCTCTCTGCCACACTACTCCATGTCAAAAGATAGTTCAAAATTCAGGTTAAGGTGTGGTGGGCAGCCTCTAAAAGAGCTCTCAGTGATGCCCACCTCCTGGTACTCAGGCCCTTGAGTATAGCCTGGACCTAGTGGCTTGTTTCCAACAAATAGAACACAGCCAAACTGATGGTCTGTCCCTTCAGAGATCTGGTCACACCAGTCACTGTGCCCATGCTTGCTGTGCCTCAGGGCCCTCTACTCTGACCTTACACCAAGTTTGGTCATGCACAAGACAGTGCAAGTGTGAATGTGAGTGCTCACAGGAAAAAATAAATATTGTAGTATGCTTCATTGGTGAGCTGAATTTAAGGCCTTAGAGAGCTCTTTTCAAGCCTGTGTGTCTTAAAGATCACCTTGGGTGCTTGTGAAGTTGTAATACAAAAAAAAAAGTGCAGATTCCTGGGTAGAATCTTACCTCCAGAGATTCTGACTTATTTATCTAGCATGGGACTTGGGACATATTTTTTTTGTCCAGTTCGTTGGGCAATTCTGAAACAGGTGGCACTTGAGCTCCACCGTGGAGAGCACTGGCTTAGAAGATGAATTTCAAAGCCAGGATCTTACCCTCCAGTTTTCAGGCACCACAGAACCAGGACTGGCCACTCCCCTGCTAAGAGCTGATATTCTCCTCCAGACAGGAGTGAGTAAAGAGCAAGTTCCAAATCAATATGAAAAAGAGGCAAGATAAGTGACATGGAAAAGGTGCGGAGAAGATATTTATGTGCTCATCGCTGGACTCTGGACCATTCCTGATGATAGAGATTCATCAGGGAGCAAGACAGACTTTGTGAGGATTTTTTTTATTGTGCCTACATTTCCACTTTGCTCTCACAAAGTTCAGATCCCCATGTGGAAAACAGATAAGCAGACCAACAAGTAAGTTAATTTCATACAGTGACAGGTGCTATAACAGAGGTGATATGAGAGGGAATGACCCACTGGCATGTGGGTTGGCTGGCAGAAATAAGTAGTGAGAAAAGGCCAAATAAACTTCTATGCTGTTTCATTCCAAGAATAGGAACAGAGCCTTGGGTTGTAGAAACAGCTTGGCCACTGATCAGTTCTGTGACTTCAGGACTGGCTACAATCTGGGCCTCAGTTTCTCAATTTATAAAATGTTCTCTTGGGATCAGAAGAGCAATGTGGTTCAGTCCAGCTTTATCATTTTATGAAATACACAGCAGTAACCTGAATTCAAGCCAAACTCTCAGATGTGAGTAGAAAATAAGTCTCTGGTTTCCTTCTCACTTCATGCCCTGGTCACTTGATACCCGCTCAGCACTTCCTCTTCCTCTCTATCGCTGCTGACGGGTGCCTGAGACCACCTGCATGGCCCGCTCTGGCTGGCACAGCCTCAGCCCAGAGCCATCTGTACCTTTCAGCTGAGGATGCTCCTGGAAGGGAAAGACTGTCAGCCACAGCCTTGCTGCCCATCTCCCGTACCAATGACTGTGCAGGCTTCTCCGAGCTCTTTCTGGGAAGGCAAATGGTATTATTAAATATTCAAAAAGCTTGCAAGGAGGCAGTGGACATGAAAGACAGCAGCTGCTTCTCAATTGTGCTGAGAGGGCACTTGCCTGCTCAGAGTCAGGCTGGGATGAAGGGGGAGGTGGTCTCAGCCAAAGATACCCTAGGCTCCTTTGGGTGTGCCTCTGCGGGGTGTCCATCCCAGTCTGGTCCCAGAGCATCATGGGGGAAAGCTCTCCACTGACCTGCCCCCTTGGTAACATACCATCTTGTTCCATTAGTGATATGTGACTAATCATAGAATTCTAGGTGTTTACAATGCATGTGTATACATACATACATCGTTCTATACAGAAATATAATCTGTATTTATACCACAGACTTCCTCAGTTCATGTGTGTGCATTGATGCTCACACCCCGTGAACTTTAACCATGTACACAGAACCCGTTTTAATAGAGAGCCCACTCAGTGCAGTGCGACTTTAAAAAAGAGCCTGTTTGAAATGGCTGCCCAATGTGCACATGTAGGTCGATAGCCAGACAGATAGAAATATTGATTTTTAGATACATGCATAGCAATAATAAAACCTTGAATTTATACATCCTTTTTCTCCTGAGAAATTTACAGGACATGTCAAGTCTTCCCTATAGGGAGAACACCAAAGTTTATCTGTGCATGCGATGTGAAGCGGAATGGATATAAACGCAAAGAAAGCCCCATGGCATCCCAGTTTATGCCACCTTATACCTCAGACACCCTGAGCATCTGAATTCATAACCCTCTAAAATAAGGAAGATTTGGGTTCTGTGAATTATAACAAGGTGACTATAATATCATCCATGTGCATGCTGTACCGCTATGTTCTAAGTAATTTTACCTGAAGATTTTTTTATTGTGCCTACATTTCTACAGTGTTTGTCATTTCTACCATTTCAGATTCATATAGTTATGGATATAGAGAGCTGATACATGAGTATATAATTGTGTGAGAATCCATTAAGCTATTCACTTAAGATTTTGTGCCCTTTGCTCCATATAATGAAATACCAACACAAAGTTGCCTCTTGAAACCCAAGATGCATTCTCATGAACAGAGCCCAGAGAGTAAAGGGTGCTTAGTACATGGGCATGTCTCAGAATTTTCTTTGTGCGGATAGGGTGGGACACTGAGTCCTGATTGAGTAGTTCATGGTTGTGTGAACTTGGCCACTTCACTCAATGTCTCTGTGCCTGTTTCCTTGTCTGCAAGCAAAATAGAACCAACGTTATACAGTGACATAAACACTAAAGAAGAAAATTGTGGACAGCCCTTCACATGGTGTCTGGCCCATAGTCAATGCTCAATCACAATTGAGTATTCCCATTATGATGGCAGCAACCCCCACCTCCTTCTTGTGGGTCATTTATATGGCACAGCATCATTTATGTGACACAGCATCATTTATGTGGACAAACTCTGCCCCCTCCAAGCATCTGCAAAGGCAAATATATATTCAGAGACTTAACTAATAATTTTAATGTCCTGTTTATCCAATCCAATCCAAAACAGCAAAACAAATAAATTTCGGTTTCCCAAATCCCGAGCCAGGCATTGAGTTTTTCAACTTCCTCACCAAACACGACCTCTTCCCATCACTAGTACCCCTGCCTAACACGCTACTCTCCTAATCTCAAGCCTCTATTTCCTGGTCCTTGCCCTGTCTCCCAGATGTTCCCCTTTATGGACACCCCTGCAGGTGTTTTCCCCAGAAAAACCAGCCCAGCCAGCATTTCTTCCAATTCACTTATGTGGGAAACATGTGTGGCAGTCAGACGTGTGAGGGTGTTTGTGTAGAATGAACAAAGCAAGGGCTTTGTCATAAAAAAGGGCCCGGATATGGATCTGAGGCATGTCCCTCAGTGCAAGTCACTTGACCTCTCTGAGCCTTAGTTTCCTTACCTAGAAGATGAGACCCTTAGAGGGTTGTGGTGGAATGGACAGACAGCACACATGCCAAGCAAGTGTCCAGCACAATGACTGGCATTAACACCGCTGAAGAGAAGCATGGGCTATCGGAAAACTAAGAAGGAGTTTGTTGCCAATTCCATTGCGTAGGAGAATGTTTGTAGTTCTGTTGGGCAGAATAACTCTTTATTAACTGAAATAAAATCCCACGCCTTCTTGAGAATTACCTTCTCTGAACATTTTCATTGAGAGTTGGTCCTGGCTAAGGCTGGCAAGATTTGTGCAATTCACACATACTTGTGAAATTCAAGAATATTATCTCTTACTGACAGACCATAATGACTGTAATAAACAGGAAAGCTTCTGTTCTAATAAACAAGTAATTATAGTTGACAATAAATGTGTAAACATGATGCTAATTAGCAAATCCTCTCATAGCCATTCCCACTTTGGGGACCCATGAGCACATGCTTGGGAACGTGGGTAAGACTGGGTGCTGCGTTCTCATCCATAGGTATGTGAATATATGAGCACTAAGGCCACCTACTTTGTAAATCTTCTTTTATTAGAAAATATTATCTTCTTCAGTCAAGAAAATGAGGTTATTTTAGCACCCAGATTTATGATGTAATTCCTTTAAATTCGGGTTTCCTAGTAACCTTGAGGGATGGTGATTTATTACACAAAATGTCTTCTGATTTGGGGACACCAGCCTCATTACCTGAGTTCTTTCCAGACTTAGATACAAAAACACAGCCTGTTGATCCTTGGGATTTGGGAGTGATGGGCGATAGAAGGCTGAGAGGAGAAGGTGGTTAAGATGAACAAATAGCCTTAAATGAATAATTTTTTTTTATTGAAACTTGAAAGAGATAAACCACATAGGGAGACAGTGACCCAAATGAAGATCCCGTGCTGCTTGCCTGAAGAAGGGCCATATAGAACATTTCTCCCAGTGCAGAGAGTATTTTCATGCATGCTTCCTTAGAGATGGGTTGCAAAATTATTTTCTTTATATTTTTAAAAATTTTATTTGTTTAATTTTAGAGAAGGGAAGGGAGGGAAAAAGAGAGAGAGAGGGAAATATCAATGTGTGGTTGCCTCTTACTCTCCCCGTACTGGGGACCTGGCCTGCTACCCAGGTATGTGCTCTGACTGGAAATTGAACCAGTGATCCTTTAATTAGCAGGCCAACACTCAGTCAACTGAGCCACACCAGCCAGGGAAAAAAATTATTTTCAATGAATAGCAGCTATGATTAATTCCCTGGCCACAAGCAAAAAATTCTGAAGGCCCTAACTATAAGGTTCTCTAAGGAATCCATTGTTTAATTTTCTTTCTTTCTTTTTATCGATATGATGAGCAAAGGAAAGATAGGTATGATTTTCTGCTAATCTCTTTCCTAAATCTTTTATTCCTTTAGTAAGAGTTCTCAGGAATATCACATTTCTTTCTTAGGCCCCCCTTATCTCATCTTTTCAAGGCCACAACCCTATTTCTGAGAAATCTTCTTGGATAATAGGCCAGAGAGAACTTATTGCTCAGTGCCTAAGAACAATGACTTTTGTTTCAAAAAAGATTTGGTTTTGATCCCAGCTCCTCCACTATTTCAGCTAGGATAGGTTAGGTTAAGTTGCAGTAACAAACAGCACCATATTTTCTATTCTTAACACAATAGAACTTTGACTCTGTGGGGCAGCTGCCTTCCTATAGTGGCTCAGAAGTCCAGGCTGCTTACATCTTATGGAGCCCTCCACCACCACACTCAACCCTCCACACCCATTCATGTGACTGCAATGACAGAGGACACAAACATTAAAGATCACATGCCAGCTCTGAGATGTGTCAGCCTAGGAGTACCTTGTCACTTGAAGTCCACAACCCATTGGCAACATTAGTCACAACACCCTCTCGAATTACAAGAGAGATGAGAAGTATAGTTTTCCATATATCCAGGAAGGAGAAGAGGATCAGAAATATTGGTGGCCACTGGTATTAACCACCATAGCTACATACCAGTTGTTTTATGTTGGCCAAGTCACTTAACTCGGTGAGCCTCAATTGCTTCTTCTATAAAAGGGGGAAAACAGTAATATCGAACCCATATGTTCCTCATGTCGATTAAAAGAGATAAAGGATATAAAGTGCATGGCACAGTTTATCCATATTACAAGTATCAAGAAGTGGCAGTCATCATTGTCAAATACAGCATGGTAGGCACTCTTTCTACTTGCTTAAATAATAGAGCAAAGAGGTTGACAGGAATTGGAAGGAGAAAGAGAGAATAACCCTTGAATCCCTCATTTTAACTATTAGGCTTCCCATGAAATCTAAGCCCTAAGGAACAGGTATGACTGGCTATTCTTAAGGCTTATGGAAACTTGGGTGTGATTGAGGCTCTGATACCCTGGTATGGCAGGCCGATATGAATGAATCTTGAACCTACCATCTGCCTGCTGTACCAGTCAGGATTATTTGGTATATCAGACAACACATTCATAGACTTTCTAATGAAGGTTCTGTATAAGTAAGATTAAGGGAACCAAGGAGGAGTGTTGAGCCTCCCAAAAAGGTAACACCAAGGGTTAATGTCATCCTTAGGCCTAAAAGGGGAAAAAGGAGGAGATAGAGATATGGAACTTAAATGAAAGTGGCACCTTGGGGTGGGGGAAACACCCAACAGAAGTGCTAGGCATAGCGGGACGTAGACACTGCCAGAATCATGACAAAGCAAGGAGGAATCAGGAGGAATAAATATCCGAATCTCTCCTTCCCTTTCATCTCCTGATGATGCCAGCTATTAACTAAAGTCAATCAGAAGCAAGAGGACAAGGGGGCCTGGGTGATGCAGTCCCAAGAGTTCAGCTGCAGGGCACAGAAGTCAAGTAGGGTTGGGGACACATAGCACACCTGTCTGTAGCCCAGCTCGAGTGCTCTCTCTCTCTCTCTCTCTCCCCCTCTCTCTCTCCACTGTTCTTAGCCACCTGCTCCCCCTCCTCCCTCACCTCTGTTCCTTCTGATTTCACTTTGCCAGGTTGACTGAGCATCTCTTTAGGTGGGAAGTGCTGCCTGGATAGAGGTAATTAAAGCCACAGAACTTCTACTCACCATGTGGAATGAGCAATTCACAGGCGCCAGCTCAGAGTGTTCCTAGACAGTCCCATTGACCTCCCACTGCTGCTGCTGCTATTTTGAGTCCAAATACAAACACAGTTTTTGCTCTGTACTCTCTTGGGGTGGAAAGGAATGGAATGGTAGGCATCTGCTGTTTCTGTTGCCCGGCACTGCTCACCTTACCTTGATTTCCAGTTCTATCTGGGATATCATCTTTTCCTCCTCCACTCTCATTTCATGTCTTCGGGTAGAGTTGACTCATTCCTGTCTCAGATGTGGAACATGTGACCTGGGCTTAAACCAATCATTGTCTCTCATTGTCCTATACACAGTAATTAGTTCAGGGATGGATATGTGACGCAGTCAGACCCATAAAATATAGTGAGAGTTTGCTAAAACTATTGCTACTTCCCAGATAGAACATTGTAGAAGACATTATGGTTGACCCTTCACTAGTCATTCCACCCTAGGTGATGATCTAGGCAAGGGGTTTTTAACCTTAGCACTACTGAAATTTTGGACCAGATCGTTCTTTGCTGTCAGGGGCTGTCCCAGGCACTCTAGGATGTTGAGCGGGGTCCCTGTAATCTACCCACTAGATGCCAGTAGCATTCCCCACTACATTTGTGACAAGCAAAATGTTTTTAGATATTGTCAAATGGCCCCATGGGACAATATTTTCCTGGTTGAAAACCAGTGGTCTAAGCTAACCAGGGTAATTTTATTCCAACCAGTGGCTGGTTGAGGAATGAATAAGTGGGCAATTCTGTTCCGTAAGACATGAGTAGTCTTCTAGGAAGTTCTGGGAAACATTTCCTTTCTCCAAAGAAAGCCCTGGAAGAAGAGGTAGTTTTCCCCTGCACATTGCAATGTTTATACATGACACTGAAATTTAATAGCCATTATGTCACTATGAGGGAAGCCATTCCAAAAAAAGAACTGATATTGAAAATGAAGGAGTAGAAAAAACTTGGGTCCTTGATGACATTGTTGAGGCACTTAATTAACCAAGCTGGATCTATGTCTTTGCATTTCTTCTTATGCGAGGTAAAAAGTTTCCTTATTGATTAAGCTAACTTGAGTCAGATTTTTTGTTATTTGCAGCTTGAATTCTCTGACATAGACTTCATCATGAATGTATATATCCCTGGGAGTTTCTGGATGTTCTCTTGTGGTCACAAAGGGAAATCCTACCTAATGCGAGAAAATACAGAGGATGCAAAGCTGAGAGGAGAGAGAAGAAATGCATTTTAGTGGCAATGGTTCAGACATATGAGATGATACATTTTCTTTGCTTGGATTTCGTCCATTAGAGTTGGGTTTTCTGTCCCCTGCAATAAAATGTGATCTAACTGATACAGATTGAATAGGAATAGAGCCCCCAGCATTAGAAATTTACCTCAGAACAGACAAAAGACATAGGTGCTTTGGATGTCAGTTCACTCAAATTAATCTGACCCCTTGGGCTATGGCTACAACAGCAAATAAGGTAAATGAAGCACCACTCAACCTCTCCCAGCCCACCTTCCCAAATACAACAAAACACTTCTGCCTAAAATACTAATGAAATTAAGGAATGTATGGACCTAAAATATAAATACTTGTCACAATAAAACATTCTGCTGACTCAGTGCGGATTTGGCTATATGCTCCATACAGATATTTGGTCAAATTAGACGATATTAGATCTATAAGAGGAAAAAGTTAAAAAGGAAACTTAGATACATCCTATCGTACTTTCTCATTTTATAGGGAAGCAAACTGAGGCCCAGAGAGGGGAAATGATTTCCAAGGTCACACAATTATGAACTAGCAGAACCAAGACCAGAAGGCATGTGTCTTGACTATTCTACCCCTATTCATTCATCCTCGCCTTACCTACCCAGATTCCATTTCCTGAAACAGTCCATGCAGGAATTGAGCATTTGGCTTGACTTTCCCAGAATCAAGATCTTATTAGTGGCACCCATGACAATACACTCTTTACAATCTACTTTCTGGAAAGCTGTCTTGGTGGCCCCAGGAAGCTCTGAGACAGGCTGGAGGGACCCTCACCCTCGGTTGGGACAGATGGCCAGTCTGGCGAGGCTGGTCTGGCCACCTGCACTCCTTCAGGCTGAGTCACAGCCAGCTGGATGCTGAAGGGTGGAATAACTGGAGATGGCAGAGTGGGAGGATGGGCCCTCCCAGTGGCAGGAGGCACAGAATCTTTTGTGCCACCATAAAATTGAATCCAAATTTAAAGCTGACACACAGGTGGAGTGGGCGGGCCTCTGTGATTTGATGGGTTCTCTGAGGTTCTGGTTGCCTAAAAATATCTTCTCTACCCACCTGGCTAGGACACCCTCCCTTCTTATCAGGCCTGCAGTTCCTGCCATTAGAGTCCCGAAGGTTTTAGCTGACAAAGGATGGAGCAGTTTTCCCAGCAGGTCACTGTTAAAGCAGGTTTCCTAGGAATGGAAGGGAGGCCCCTGTGTTTGCTCCTTTTAGCACAAAGACCTAATGCTGCTGGGAGCTGAGAGAAGACAAGAGTGGCCTACTTTGCAATTTTGCCTCCTACTGAGACACCAGACACTCAATTCATTCATGCCCATATGACCAGGGCTTTGAAGATATTAGGCATCAGGCTTTGACAAAAATAAGACAAAGAGGCCTACAAGCAAAGCATCATAGTCTGCCTTCTTTGCATCCCTATTTAGATTTTTTTCCAGTAGTAATCTGGGTCTAAGTGAGATATGGTATGTGGCAAAATAGCTGTAACTAATAAGGGCTACAAGGACTACCAAGGAGCTCAGAAGAACAACTGCCATTGGATTCATTGCTTAGAACCAGCAGAAGACCAGCTCGACCCAACATAGTGACTAATTTCATCTTGCAGTAACCCCAGCCTCATTATGTGCTCATTGTAACACATCAGCATCCTCAATGACATACCCCACACCACCATGATCAAAAAGGCAAAGCCCATATAAGGACAGGAAATAGCCACTGGAGCTCTTCAGAAAGTTGCTACCTCTTTCTCAAAAAGATCCCGATTATTACTCCCCCTTACTGAATACCTTAACCCCCAACTGAATGAACCTCAATAAAAGAAGTAAATCCCACTGGGGGGGGGGACTCCATTGTGTGTGGAATGGCCTTCTTTCTGTCCTACTGCTTCACTATAACCTCTCTTTCACTTTAAACTCTATGCTGGCTCATGTTTTAATTCTTTCCATTGTGAAGGCAAGAACCCACAGTGGGTCACGGACCTTCTAGTCCTTGGATTCCCAGAAAGTCAGCATCACAAGTTGGAGAACTTTTTTCCTTGTGCTTGCTTCAGCCCGACATCAGAATGCTTCCAAGCTCAACAGGGCTCTCCAATGATTGCTGTTGCTGTCCCCTAAATCATTTCCCATTTCTTTTTGCCAACACTTCCCCTTGGCCAGTCCCAGAAGGAAATTAAAAATCCTGCCATGCTCTGGAGAAGTATTGGGATGAAATGGTGGTGTGCAGGGAGGGGCAGTGGGAGAGATTCATGACCCCGCTGATTGATTCTGTCTACCCCATTCCCACAGGTGTGAGCCTTCACTCTGCTCTGTCGGAGGCTGGGGTGAGGGAGAGAGATGGACAGGAGGGTCAGAGGGAACCACTGCTGACAGGAAGAGCCTGCCAGGCGGCAGAGTGATTAATGATCCTGGGCGTGGGGAGCACACAACAGCCAAAGGAGGGGAGGATGGCATTCATGCAGTTGGGAGTTGTGCTAAGAATTTATAGGCTCTGGCACGAAGGGGAAGCTGTCTGAATACCTAAGATGCTTTGTGTAGGACTTATTGGTTGGAATCAAGGTGGGTACTTCAACGGGCTCAGATAATGTATTCATTCATTAGCAAAGTGCACATGGCTAGAACTAAAGCACGTAATTGAAGTAATGGATTCACGTTCCACCATTCTGTGATTGTCTTATCTGGGCCAGACACACCTAGCAGGGGAAGGGAAAGGGCTTGTCCTTGAAGCAAATGGATACTCCCATTGTCAATCATCCTGGCACGAATTTAATTGGATATAAGGCCTTAAGGAAGAGGAATATACATTGGGGAATAAAAAAATATCTGTTTTGCCTGGAGTAGCGTATCTGTTCTGCTGGTAGCCCAAAGCCAGGAATGGCCCTCGGATATTTCCAGCATGAATGCCTGCTGGGAAAGGGGGCGGGCTGCCCTTTCCAGCTTCAGCAAGCCAGGAACCAAGCAAGTAAACAGACTCAGGGGATGAGTCTGAGACAGAGAAAGAGTTTTTAATATTTTCGTGTTTTCATAATTTCTTTCCTTAATCTCAGACTTAGAGAAAAGTCTCCTTAAGAGTTTTAGCCTGTCTCAGTGATGCTATTGTGGCTGAAGGAAAAGGCTAGTACTTGTTTGGTGTCCAGCAACAGGTCAGTGACCACGATCCCCTCTTCCAGGCCAGAGAATATATAGTGAGTGGCCATCACTAGACAGCTGTGCCCAGTAGGAATAGCATGAGGGCCCACGGCCAAGGCAGTGGCTCAGGACAAGGCAGAGTGAAATAAACCCACAGATTTGTTCTTGGATATGGGAAGCTCTCTGAAGTGGTTTGAGAGTCTTAGAAGGCAGGGATCTCAGCTCAGGCCACTGTGGTTTGAAGCACTTCCCTTTATAACGCCAAACCATCCTGAGGGTTCCAGCATCGTGCCGGGACCTAGGGACACAGGGATGAATTAGACATGATCCCCTCGCCCAGGACCCTCTTGCCTCCATGACTTGACCCTGTCCTTCCCAGTGTCAAGACCAGAGTGTCTAGCCCCAGGTAGGAAAAGGCATCTGAATCCTGGACTCAGAGGGACCACTTGTTTTCATTTCCATTGTCCATGTCTCCAGGCCCTTGGCTCAATTTTAGGGACCACAGGCTTGCAAGATCTGAAAGAGAGACTGGAGAGTGACTAGTTAAATTCTTTGATGTTATAGACTTGGAGGCATCTAAATGGTAATATCTGGTGGGGACGACGTCATCCAGACCTGTCCCTAGACAAAAGGATACTTTCTGCAAGTAGTATCAGAGCATCGCCCTGAAAAGGAGGTGAGTCTTGTGGCCAAGCGTGCAGGCTCAGACACAAGGATTCAATTCTAGTGCTGACTCTGTGGCCACGGGCACGTTTCTGAATCTCTCAAAGCCTTCATTTTCTCCTCTGTAAATGGGGACAATAATGACAGCTATCCACATGGAGTGTGTTGAGGATTAAATGAGGAGAATCTGTGTCAAGGGCTTAGTGCTGTGAACAGTACATTAAAAATGCCCCATGGATTTCAGTTATTTAAAAGAGCTTTTTCTCAAAATGTGCTAGTGGGATGGATTTGCCTTTTTTTTTTTCCTGCTTCAAGTACATGTCAACTGTAAAACTTGCTACTTAATATCATCAGTCATTACCAATTAATGAGGATATTCTTGTTGAAGCTCTGACTCTTCCATTTTTCCTGCAACTCTAGTGCTTTTTCCTGATTCTCACAGCTTCTGTTATAATACTCTAGGCAAGAGGTAATGTTCTGGTTATTTATTGTTACATAACAAGCTACCCCAGAAGTTAGTGGCTTAAAACAACTGTATGTGTTATATATCATGAATTTATGGATCAAGATCTTGGGTAGGGCTCCATTCATCTCCTGCCCCATTTAGTGTCGACAGAGGTTACCTGCTGATAGTGTTTGCATGGGTGCAAATGGCCAGAATTCTGGGCTCAGCTGGAATGGTCCAGTGCTTACATGTAACCTCTCCGATGCGGTGGCTTAAGGTAGTCAGACCTCTTACATGGAGACTGTATACTCCGAGTAGCTTCAAATTCCAGGACATTATGTCTACCATGTTTAAGCAAGTCACTAAAGCCAGATTCAAGAAGAGGAGAATTAGACTCTTCTTCTCAAGTGTAAGAGTAGCAAGGAATTTGCAGCCATACTTAATTTACCGGAAGGAATGAGAGCATACAAAGCAACATTTTTAATGTAAATATAGAAATCATTTGGCAGGGGGAGAAGAAATAAACACAATTGTTTATTCCTTCAATGGATGAGGAAACTCTCTAAGCTTAAAAATATTGAAAAAAAAACACAAAAGAAGATTTTGATAGTGTTCAAACTTCTGTATTTCAGAAGCATTGTAAACAAAATAAAGCTGTAGAAAAATAGCTACAACAAATAATAAGTTAATATCTCTAAGGTAGAAAATTGATACAAATCAACAAGAAAAATAAATCCACTAGTAAATTAAGCAAAGTAAATGAATGGGCAATTCCCCCAAACAAGAAATGTTGTGTGACTAATAACTGTGGAAAACATTCAATCTCAGTCCAAAAATAGTAGTCAAAGATATTTTGTGATCTCTTTGACTTGCATCTTAGAGATTTTTGGCTCACCAAAAATACTCTGTTGGATACAAGCAAAGATATTGGGAGACAGGCATCTCAACAACTTCCTGAAAATCAGCTTGATAATATGTATATATCAAAAGCTTTTAAAATGTCATATTCTTTGAACCACTAACTCTGCTTCCAGGAATTTATCATAAAGAAATCATTATTAGTGTGCTCAAAGATTTAGAGACAAAGATACTCATTGCAGTAATGTACAAAATAAAAAAAAAAAACAGAAAAATATAACAAGGCATTGCTTAAATAAATTATAATATATTTGCATAATATAATACTATGTAGCCATTAAGAACAAAGTAAAATCTGCTATTGACATTAGGAAAATTTCACAATATATTGTTAAGGGAAAACTATGCAGTATGATTCCATTTTTGGAAGAAAAATTGTATTTATTTACACAGAAAACAACATTGGTGCCAGATAAATATAATTGCTTCAACTACTCATAGCTGCTTACAGGTGTAAGTCTATTGGCTATTTCAATGTGACTGTCATGGGTGAGATTGTGTCACCCCAAAAGATGTTGAAATCCTAACCCTCACGCCTTTGATTGTGACATTATTTGGAAATAGGATCTTTGCAGATGATGAAGTTAAGATGAGGTCATTACTGTGGACCCTGACTCAATACAAGAGGAATTTGGACACAAACACGTACACACGGAGAGAATGCTACGTGCAAAGGAAGACAGAGATTGGGGTGATGCAGTAGAAGCCCAAAAGAAAGATTCTCCCAAACCACCAGAAGCTGGGGGAGAGACACAGCCCTCAGAAGCAATCAGCCCTACTGACACCTTGATCTTAGACTTTGGCCTCCAGAACTGTAGACAATGGATTTCTGTTGGTTAAGCCACCCAGTTCGTGGTACTTTATTATGATAGCCCTAGCAAACTAACACAGATTTGTCACCCTGTCTACCAGGGGAGCCCACCTGGCCCAAGTTAGAACAATCAGTCTTCCTGGAACTATACACTGGGACAGTGAAAGACTCAACGGGTAAGACTGAAAAACCATGGGAGCTCCAGAGCATACAGGAGGACCACATGTGAACTAATGAGTAAGCAAAGGAAAGTGGTCTTTGGAGAGAGATCAGGGCAAGTGAAGAGATGAAGCAGAGATGCCACGGGGTGGGGGTGGGGGTGGATCTTAAGGCCCTGTGGAGCCAGGAGGAGCAGCTTTGGGGTCAGTTGGAGCTTGGTTCCCCTGAGGCCCAGGGATAACCAGTGCCCTGCAGTTTTCCCTGGAGTCCACTGCAACCTTTGATACTATCCCTGTGTTTAGGTCAGCTAGAGTAGACTTCCATTCCTCACCACTCAAGGGACATTGATGGGAGCAGTCAAGAAGGATACATCGCGAATGTCAGTACCTGATGCTTCCAGATGGTGGTTCTGACTTCCTTCCTCAGGCTTATCATAGTTTCTAATTTTTCTACAAGAAACCCATATAACATGTTTCACTCTGTTGAGCTAACTAAATCAATTCATTTATTCATCCACTGAACAGTTGTTGAGAGCGTCCTGTGCACATGTGCTAGGCACTGTTCGAGGCCCTAAGGATGTAATGAACAAATTCACAAAAACCCTTGCCCTTGTGGAGGCAAAGCCAAAGAAGATGGATAAATAAAATAGATAGTATGTTGAATAGTGACAAGCATTATGGAGAAAATAAAGTAAAAGAATGAGATGAAATTGTCAAGTAAGGCAAAGGGTTTTAATTTAAAACACGGTTATCGGGCAAGGTTGCATTGAGAAGTTAAGTTTGAACCAAGACTTGAAGGAGGTAAGAGGAACAGGTGATTTGTGTGTCTGGGAAAAGGGTTGATGCAGACACCGGTCCACAGTGTCGGCGTCATTATCGATGAAATGAGACATTCACATGGACTACCGGACTACCGTTGTCTGGTGGAGGAAAAGGGACAGCATGGCTTTTCTCTCAAGAGGAGCAAAAGCTGCTCCCTCTGCCATGACAGGCCCTTATTGGGTTTCTTAGCACATTACATTATGGTCCTCATTTACTACGCACAGATTCGCTTTGGGTGGTTACCTTTTATAGGAAACCAAGGAGCCACTGCTGCTAATCACATCACAGAAAAGGGATATTTGCAAATGAAAAGGCAAAAGTGGTTGAACCAGTTACACTCATCCTTGGAAGGTTTAGCATGGATTTTAGGAAGTTCCTTTGCAGTAAATTTCCTCAATTCAGGGAGAAGGAGTTTTTCAGCAAGAGCAAGACTCAAAGCGGCCTAGGTACATTGCAGGCCTAATTCCCCACGAGAGAAGGTATCCATGGGCGTGGGTCCTGTGTATCTCCAAGTGAGAGCTGGGCCCACACCTCACAGAATGGTCTCCTACAAAGGGTGACTGAGGCAACAAATGCAAAGTATCTGAGGCAGGAGTGTGCCTGAGATGTCCCAGAAAAACCAGGGTGGCCAGTGCATCTGCAGCAGGATGAAAGGGAGGGCAAAGACAAGGAGGTGAGGTCAAAGATGTAACTGGAGAGGGGAAGGTACACTCTCTAGGGTCTTGTAAGTCACAGGTGGCAAACACAAGGCCTGCGGGCCGAATCCGGCCCTCCACCTTGTTTAAGCCGTCTGGCACCTTGTTTCTACCTGGCAGCAGCGCCGAGCTCCTTGCCCCTAGTTAAGGAGTAGTTACATTTACACAGCCCTAACATTACATTCGGCCCTCTGAAGGCAACCGTGAGGCTGATGTGGCCCCTGGTGAAAATGAGTTTGACAGCCCTGTGTAAGTCACCTCTGTGTGGGGAGTTTCATGTTTTCTTGGATTATTTACCAACAGAGATACAACAAATTACCATAAACCATACTGGCTTAAAACAACAGCAAACATTACCTCACAGTTTCAGTTGTTGAGGCTTGAGTTTGCAGTCAAGATGTGAGCCGGGGTTGTACCCATCTAGGGTTTGAGAAGAGCCGGAGGACTCACTTCAAAGCTGGCCACTCACACGGTGGGACTGTGGGGCTGGCTGGTGGTGATAGGGGCTCAAGACTTGGGAAAATTTAGCTTAAGGTAAATAGTCATAAATCTAGCAAGTAATGTGTATGTTAAGTTTTTGTTTCAGTAACTACAGATAAGGCCCATCCTGGTGCCTGAAAATAAGCAGTTGACCTCCTGGGGCACTGGCTGGAGATTACCTTGTCTGGAGACATCTGTACCAGGAAGAAGCAAGCGACTACCCTTCCCCCTTGGAGGCAACTGTTGAATTTCAAAGGCTTTCGCTGACACCTTGCCCTCCCCCAACCCCCTTATAAAAGATCTGGCCGGGGAAAGAAAGAGTAAGATGGTTTGTTAGGGTATGAACCCACTATCTTCTTGGATCACCGGATCGCCAGCCATCTGAATAAAGCGCCTATAAAAGATTCAATCACTGTCATTGCTTATTGGATTTAGTAGTGACAGGCAGCCCAAATGCCGGTGTCTTTTCTGGTTACAGTGGTAGGAGGCCTCAGCTGCTCACCTCTCCCTAAGGCTGCTTGATGGTCCTCATGACATAGGGACTAGCCCCTCTCTGTTAGGACTAGCCCCCCCCTTCCTGATCCAAGACAGAGGAAGGTGAAAACCTCGATGTCTTCTTATGGCCTGGCCTTAGAAGTCCTATTCCACACACAGTATTTCACAATATTTTATTGGTTACACAAGTCAGCCCTATTGAGTATGGGAGAAGACTGAACGAGAATGTGAATATCAAGCAGCAAGCATCATCAGGAGCCGTCTGCAAACTGGCTACCACAGTTATCCCACTTAAATACAATTTCCAAAATGTGCAAAGACAGACATTTGCCCAGTTCAACCCTACCCACCCCCCTTCCCCATAGGATTTATCTAAATACAACCACACTGAGGAACCAAATAAATCTCCAGTTCTCATTTCCAAGAGACCTCATCTATGGCAGTCAATCTTTAATCAGTAAATCCTCTCCCGACATGTTATCTGTCTCCAGAATGAAAGCATCTTACTGAAATTCCTTAGTTGTAAATAACAGCCCTCAACTTTAGCTGGCTTGAGCACAAAGAAATGGAAATTTGGGGGAGGACCCTGTGGTGTCTTGTAGAAACCGTGAAAGGACTGAATTATGGAACCCCAGGAAGGGCAGGAAGCAGGGTGCATCTGCAGACCTCTGCCCTGCTGCACGGCTTTCCTAGGAGTGCCTTTCCTAGGAGTGCGGCTCCTGGGACTCAGCTCTCTCACACCCCGGGCCCCATGCAAAGTTCAAAATGCCCATTGAAAGGGCACCTGACGGGCTTGAGTAGGACAGATATGCCCCCCACTCTGCCTAGACCAATCCCCTGGGGAGAGGGGTACGTGATACACAGCCCACAACGGAGGGCTTGCCCTGAGTGCTGTGTGGAGGAAGGTCCCAGAGAAGAGCGAGTCTTTGTGAGCGGAGCAGTCGGCTCCGGGAGTATTTTGTGCAAAGCTTGTAGACGTGTTGTACTAACATGGTCACTACTGAGGTTTATCTTCTGCATTCTTGTATGCGTGTTTGTCTGTGTTTTTACATAAAATTATTTTATCATGCCAAGCAAAATTAACCAAAATTCTTTCATATCCTCTCATATCCAGTGTAAAAGCTCTTGATTGTCTCAGGGAATGTTTTTACATTTAATATTTCTTGGTTGTCTTTCAAATTTTTTACATTTAATTTAATTTGATCCACATTTTAATTTTTCGTCTAGCACAGGACCAGCCCCTTCAGGAGCACTTCGGAACGTGTGGAGTGTTATGGGTGGTCCCAGTGGCGGATAGAGGTCCCATCCCTGACAAGTAGAGGCTGGGACCCGGGCACCTTGACCTTTTGCAACCTGTGTGACAATCCTGCGAATGCCTTCCCCTGTGCACCACACAACTTTAACATGCCCCACTAGACACTTATGGGGCCGGAAACTTGTTTATAATCTGAGCTTTAGAATGTAATTTGGTTTTGTATATAAACAGAAGTGACTTGTAAATGCTTTTTAATATACACGAAGAATGACAGTACCATGCAATCTACAGGAAGATTATGCTCCAGTTTGCTCAGCGTCCAACCTGCGGCCCACGGGCCTCGTGCAGTTCAGGGTGGCTATGAATGCAGCCCAACACAAAGTTGTAAATTTACCTAAAACCTTATGACATTTGTTTGTGATCACGTGTCAGGATATATTTAACGCGTGGCCCAAGACAAGTCTTCTTCTTCCAGTGTGGCCCAGAGACGCCCAAAGGTTGGACACGCCTGCTTTCCAGGAGTGGCTCACTATGGCGGAAACTCACATCACTGACAGCAAAGCTGCTCGTGGTAGCCGAGTCTCCAATGTCCCCGGGTTCGTCTTCATTGACCGCTGTCACATCCGTGGTGACTGTACTTCTGGGAACTAGCATCCGTTTCATTATGTCTCCCAGTGCAGCCCTCCCTGAGGGCAACAGCAATACTCTCTCAGCCCCTCTTCTTACCATGCCCAAAGCCGATGCGACATCTCCAGTGGCATTTCCCTTAGAATGGCACAGGACAGCCAGGCTGGGAGTGGGGACAGGCAAGCACTGGAGCTGGATTTCCTGCGCTCCCTGCACATCTCTGGGGAGAGAATGAGGGAGGGCCCTACGGGTCACAGCAGAAAGAGAACCAGGGGGGACTTGCAGGGAGGAAACTTGATCGTCTAACTCCTGCCCCCACTGCCACCCGTTGCTACCACCATCATCACCACCCACCTTAGAACAAAGGTGCTTATTTACAGGCTTCGGGTTTAACTTGCACCTCCCCAGCGTCTCCCCTGTGCCAGCTATTGTGCCCCACGTCTCATGGGCATCGAGGCAGGCAGTGTCATCCCATTTCACAGGCAAGAAAACTGAGACTCTGTTTCTACTACATGGAAAAGCTCCCAAGTCCTCCTAGAGCCAGGGGTGTCAAACTCATTTTCACGGGGCCGGGGGGCGGGGGGGGGGGGGTGGGTGGCGCGGCACATCAGCCTCACAAGTGCCTTCAAAGGGCCGAATGTAATTTTAGGACTGTATAAATGTAAATACTCCTTAACAGTTAAGCAAGAGCTGGGCGCTGCTGCTGGGTAGAAACAAGGTGCCAGGTGGATAAAACAAGGCGGAGGGCCTTGTGTTTGCCACCCGTGTTCTACACCCTCACTCTGCTTCCAGGAAGGGGCGGAGCCTCCATCCCAAGGTCAAGCAAATGCAGGTCTCCTCTCTTTCCATCCTCTTTGTCCTTTTTTGTGCCTGTGCAGCCTCGGAGGAGAAGGGGGCTGGGAGGAGTTCCGGCCAGATGGCAGGGTAATAAATACATCTGATTTAATAATGTGTTGCTCTCCTCTTAATTAAAAGGCTTTTCCCTAAATGACTTGCTGATCACACAAGCAACACACACGAGCTGAGCATGGATGGGGGGACCGAGGGGAATCTAGACTGAGAGGAGGAGTTAGATGCAGAGGTGCCAGAGGGGCCGAAGCAGCCCACCCTATACATGCCAGGTGGGCCATGTGCAGGGGTTCAGTCTTCAGGTCTGAAATGTGTTCAGTCTAATGAGCCTTAAGGTACTGGTTCTTTCCTGGGCCCTGTGTTTGTCTGTAAGCTAACACAAGACTTTTGAATTTCTGGGATCAAGATATAAGCTCCACTTAATTTAATATGTGGCTTGAAACTCAGTTATCCCAAAGCCCCATTTAGCCTTGGGAGTGGATGGATGGCCTGTGGGTCACCTTGCCCAGGTACTGTTACTAATATACTTGTTGTACAGGGGCGGTGGCAGAAGGGGAGTTGGGGTGCCTAGTGTTCGAAGCATTGCCAAGATCTGCAGTTGCATCCAAATGATACTCTTCAATAAGCTGTTTCTTCTGTGCAATTCAGTCCCTGGGACTGAAATCTGCTTTATAGAAATTACCATACAGAGGCATCTTTTCAAAGCCTCACATGTAATTAGGACGTGTTATTGATGAAGTCTTAGCTGAAGATTTAGACTTTGAGTTTGTTCTCGAGGGACTGGTTTTGTTAGTATTGATATCCCTGCCTTTCATTGCAGTTGAGGGTTGGGCTGACACATCAAATTCAACCTGGGTCCACGTGACAACCCCACCTAGGGACTCCTGACTCCCTCTTCCACATGCAGACTTCTCAAGAGGACCCCGAAGAGCATGTTATTCAGAAAAACAGCCTGTCCATCACTAACTCTCTCTCTTTCTCTTAAACTTTATTTCTTTTAATTAACCAAAGTTTCCTTAGCATTTGTGATTCTGTCAGATCATCCTTGTAACCAGCATCTCCCTTGTTATTTTTGGATGCCAAATCCCCACTTATCCTCAAGGCCAGTTCAGAAGCCCCCCGCCTTCGGGTAACTCAGCCTTCCTCGTGCAGGGCTCCTTGCGTGCCACGGCCGCACCGGCCGGCCAGGAGCTCCTGGCCCTCACAGCAATGCGTTCCTTCTGCACCGCATTCCTGTCACGCGTCTGCTTTCTTCCCCTAGACCCAGAGATCCCTGGGACAAACTTCTTCTTGTTAGTGTTTGTATTCCACCCATGGACGACGGCATCTTGCGCACGAATAATAAAGACTGAGCTGCAGAGGCTTCTTATTTTGTTCTGTTCGTCTCCTATTACTTATTGCAACCACATTGTTTTCATTGCTGCAGCTTTGTAGCATATTTTAAGTATTGACAATGGAATCACAACTTACAGCTATTGACAACTTACTATGTTCCAGGCAGTGGGCTCAGTGCTTTATGTGATTTTGTTTAAGTCTTTTTTTAAAAAAAATATTTTACTGTTTTATTTTTAGAGAGAGGGGAAGGGAGGGAGGGAAATATTAATCGGTTGCCTCTCACTCACCCCCAACTGCAGACCTGCCCCAGAATTTAGGCATGTGCCCTAAGGGGAATTGGACCTGTGACTTTCCGGTTCACAGGCCGGCACCCAATCCACTGAGCCACAAAAGCCAGGGCAAATTTAATTCTAATAGGAAGTTTCTGGGATAGGTACAATTATTTCTGTTTTATAGATGAGGAAACCAAACTATGAAGAAATCAACTTACTTCCAGACAAACACAAACAACAAAGTGCAGAACAGTGTGTACAGCATGTCACCACTTTTATAAAAGGATGGAGAGATAACTGTACTTTCACTTAAATGTGCATGAAATATATCCAGAAAAATATGCCAAAAAAACCCCCAAACCCGATGGTATTGGTTGTCTGTTGGGAAGGGAGTGCGGTGGCTAAGTGACAGGGATGGGGCCTGGGGCAGATTCAGGTCTGGGAGACACCAAAGCTCATTCAGTTTGGGGATGGGGTGCTTTTAAGGAAAAAATAATACAGAATTAGACACAGGACCTTAAAACAGGCCTACACAAGCAAGGATTCCTAAAGTCAAAGCTTAGAAACTTCATGTTAAATCTGCTTCTGTCTGGCATAAAACGTTTCAAGTGTTGTGCTCTTACGCGTATGGAGTTTGAATCCTGTGAATGCATTGCCTGTTCAAAAATACATAGTTTCTAAAATTAATATATTTATATGCCATCTCTCCAACTGACACGACCTAAAAAAGAATTCTAAACTTTTCCAAAAGGCAAATGACTTTTTGTTCCAGCAGAGACAGATGTGCCTGTAGCAAGCTGGAGGGGTGCTGGGAAGGAGTGCTGGAGTTATCTGTTTCATGGACGCTGAGCAGTGGAAGGTGGGTTTCCTTCTAGTATATGGAATTAGAGCCTCAAGCTGGAAGTCTAAAAGCCTTGAGTATGTACCACTTACTGGACTACACATCACTTGCTGTACAAGTAGAGTTAAGAAGGAGTCCCTGCTCTTTCAGAAGCTTACAAGAGAAAAAGAAAACAAAAACTCAAGGAATATTGAACTGATTGCTAAGAGGGAGCTGATTTCCAGGAAACAAGTGCTGGAGGACCAAGGAGGTGAGCGGACTGGAGGCTAATGCTCTTTCCCAAATGGAGCTGACGGCCGTGGTTTTCCATTATTGCATGCAGGAGTAGGGGGCCCCTTACTGTAAACTACCTAGAAAGCATTCATTCCCCTAACCGCTCAATTAGGATAATTTACCCTCGTGATGAATGGGACTGGTTCTTCTGTCTGATTTAGTCAGAGCGTGCCTCCACCTAATTCAGATACAAATAGCTCTGTTGGAAGCAGATGGCCAGCCCTGTGTCCTCAGCACACTGATGCCTGAACCGTCAGCTTGCAGCATGGCTCCGTGGAAGGAATTGATCACAAGACCCTCAGCTCAACAGAAACATAAAACACCTAGCAGCTCCCTCCATATATCTGTCTCCCCTGGACAGAACAAATCTGAGCTTGCAGACAATCTGGAGTGGACACTAAGGAGAACCTTCTGACAGCAAGAAATGTGAGATACTGGAGTCAGGGAAGGAAGGAGTGGCCTTTCCCCTGGACCCACAGGAACCCCACACTTTGGAGGGTTATTTAGACAGGATGCAGCCATCAAGGCCTCTTAAATCTTCCCCTACTCTTGAAATCCCTTAGCAACTGAATGGCCTTTTGTTTGTGCAATGTTTTGGGAGGGCGGGGGCAGGAGCGGATCCCCTTTCTTTTTCTGTTGAAGCAGGGAAGGCCACATAAGTAAAAATCAAACAAATGAGAGTGGGGAAAGGTTAGGGAGAGAAATAGAAAGTGTTTCCCTTGTGCTTTTTCACAGTGGAAAACCAGGAGCTGTTCAACACAGCCAAAAAGCTACTAAAAACAGCTTTAGTTCCATGATGTGCACAGGCTGGATATGGGGTTACAGGAGCAGAGAGGGAAAAAAAGAATAATAAAAAAGTAATAAATGTAACATAAATCAAAAAGAACGGCAAAAGAAGTGACAAAGCATACCTATAGAAAACCAAGAGGTCAAGAGGGGCCCAGACAGGAGGATGGGAACGGACACTGGCTGGCTTCCGGGGACTATTATTTGCCCCCTGGTGGCCCTCAGGGATATTGCACCAAGTCAATGACAATCCAACCTTCCGTTATCACATCTGTAGACACAAATGGGGCGTCACCACTTGGGCAATTTCCCGTGGGATGGATAAAACTATATGAAGAGTAGAATATTGAGCAAAGTCTGGTGGCTGTCCGCTTGCAACAGGACCTATGGAGCAGCACAGGACGGAGGAGCAGGAAGTAGGACATCTGAGATGGAGTTTGGGCTCCAGTGTTATCTGTATTTTGCTGTATATAATGCACACCACATTACACACGGGATTAGCCCATTATTATACCCATGGTATGTAATCATTATATGCATGTATAATGTGCATCCTTGCTTTTCCTTAAAAAATTTGTGCAAAAATTGAGCATTATACATGACAAAATACCTTATATCCTTGAACACTCTACTGAGCAACTCTTTCTCCCTACTTTCCATGAACAATTGTGAAAGAACATAATTGTTCCAACTCATACTCCTGTAAAGAAGCTGCTTACTGTGCAGAAAAATGATTAGTAGTTCATAAGAAAGATCAGTTTACTACCTTAACTTTCCGAGCGAACTTCAGGTCCATCGCAATGCGGCTCAGAGTGTGAGTGTGCGCGTGCGCAGGCGCGCTGGGCTCAGACATCGCGGCTCTTTGAGAAGAAGGCCTGGTGCTGGCATCTCCCCTCCAGGCAGCTTTCCAAAGCAACCATCTAGACAGGCCACCATCCAATTCTTCAGACTCCTGCCTCGGCTTCCCCCAAGGCCTTCCTGTTGATCCGCTTGCCTTCGTCCAGAGCAGGCTCCACTCAGCAGCAAGAGCAATCTTCTTAAGACACATGTGAGAGCACACTGTTCCAGCGTGAACCCATTCAGGGGTTCCCCGCTGCTCTCGGAACAAAACCCAAACTTCTGCTCATGGCCCGCAGGACCCTGAAATTATCTGTCCTCCTTGCTTCCCCAGTCTCACCTCATGTCCCCCTCCTCCTCTCAACCACCCTGCAGCCACGCTGGCTTGCTTTCAGCTCCTCAAACACACCCAGGTCTTTCCTGCCTGGGTGCAGTGTGCTGTCTTTACCTCTGGCTGAGAACCCTCCTCCATCTGACGTTTCTGCGGCTGCCTCCTCTCCCAGTTCAGGTCTCAGCTTCAATGCTTCCCCTTCAGGAGACCATTCCTGACCACTCCAAAATAGTCCCCTCTTTAGGCTCTATCTGGGCCCTCTGTTTACATTATTTAGTTTATCTGGCTCCAACCAGACTGTAAGCTTTATGAAGAAAGGGTAACATCTCTGGGTTCTTAGTTACTGTTGCAACCCCAGTGCCTTTGCACAGTATGTGGCCCCTAGTAGATCCTTGGATTGTTGTTCAATGAATATATGCATGAATGGGTGCATCAAGTGGAATTGACATATTGGAGGAATAGAAAAAATGAAAACGTACAAGTCTAAGGAAACAGGAGCAAGGCATCAAAGGGGATGCTTTTGGCAAAGGACATACAAGCCACCTTAGCAGAAAATGTGCCAGATTTGAGAGAAGCTTGTGAAGTAATCACAGCCAACAAGACCACACAGTTTGAGAAGTTAAGACATTTGGAGAAACCTTACACCAAATTATGCAATACACCGTGTAGAAATGATACTGGAGTTTCTGCCTTCTAGGGGAGGAAGGCTAGGCCAGGCAGATGAGAGGAGGGAGAAAAACTGAACTGTCGGACTCAAAGCTATTAAGTCCATCAGAATGGAACAAGTGCTCAGGAAGGTGAATTTCTTGGCTTATAAACCTTCTCATTGCTCCTCTGTGCTTTGGATATGCAAATGCATTTGCCGACTGACAGTGTCAAGGAGGGAACAGCCTCCTTTTCCACCCAAAGTCTTGCATCTGCTCCCCAATCAGCTCTAGGTGTAATTAACCTGAGTGATGGCATGCCCTTGAAGTGGCTGTCAAATCTCCCTCCTGAAAGGCCTGCCAAGCCCTCTCTAGGGGATCGGAAATGGAAAGAGGGAAACTTAGCATCTACATCACTTGAATGTGAGCTCCAAGGAGAAGGACATGAAATCCCAGATATACCATTGGGCAAAGCAAGCCTGCAATAACTATTTGTCTGTTTAATTAGTGTCCAGAAGGAGCTGCCATTGGGACTGAGGTTCCCTCTTTCAGCCTGGCCTCTGCCTGGTCTGTGACATCAGGCACTGCTAACTTCTCGGGGTTTTTATAACACAGAGTAGCGGTACATGGACTGGCAGCTGATTTGGCCTCTGTTGCCTCACCTGTGAAACCAGATAGGCCCTAAAGTCTCTTCTTAGCTTTAAAATTCCATGTATCCATATATCCGTGAGTCATTTAGCTAGCAACGTATATTTGTTTGCTGCTCAACTAAGTCCCGAGCCACTGATAGTAGGAGCAAACTATTTTTATAGTTGTCAGAAAAAATATAGAGGACATCCAGTTAAATTTGAATTTCAAAGAAAACAAATATTTTTTTAGGATAAACATGTGCCATGCAATATTTGGGACATTTGCTAAATCTGACAATGTTAGCTATTTGTCTTCTGTCCTCCAAATACTATAACTTTTTGAAGAGATGGGAACTGGATCTTAGTCATCTCTGGAATCCCTTACAATGGTGTCTGCCAGATTTTTGGATTCATAGACTAAACATTATTGGGTTTTTTGGAGGGAAAAACAACTTTTCATTTTGGTAAATGAAGGCATTTATAGCCCTCATCACTTTACTAAAGAAAAGCCAGTTAAACATTAAAAACTATGAGATGAATTCTCAAGTCATTTTATATAATTGTATATAATGATATAATTTTAATTTGTATGAACTTTATAAATCATTTAAAAATTTACAAAATACTCATCACATTGTCCCTTTGTTTATGTGTTTCAGAGGCCAGCAGGCAAAGCTTTGAACAAGTTTGGCACCGCCCAGCTGACCTGTGTTTGAAAGGTTCAGCTGTGTGGTACTTATTTGAAGGCCTTGCCCAAGGTTTTTACTTTTTTGCTTTAGCTACCAGGAAGCTTGGAGTTAAATTGGAGCTCACTTGCTCCAACTATCTTTTCCTCTCCCTGCACTTCTTGGCTTCTGTGCTTTCCTCCAGGCCTTTAAATGTTTAAAAAATGTTTTATTTATTGTCTTTGAGAGAGAGAGAGAGCATGGGGGAGAGAGAAAGACATCAATTTGTTGTTCCACTTATTTATGCATTCATTGGTTGTTTCTTGTAGGTGTCCTGACTAGTGATTGAACCCACAACCTTGGCATATCGGGAAGATGTTCTAACCAACTGATCTACCCGTCCAGGGCATAAACATTTTAATAAATGAACTTTCATTGTAAGTTGCCTCAAGAACTTCGGAAGTACAGGAATTTTTAAAAAATGTTTATATGTGGTAAGACGTCAATAAAGGATGCTATTGACAAAGCAGTGATGAATATTAAGTGGTACCTAACTAGTTTACTCTCCGAAGATGTTAACTGAATTCTTACTTTAATTTCCCATTCTTAGAATTTTAGAATGTTATTGCTGGAAGGATAATCACATCTCTGAGAAGTCCAATTTCAGATCTACCCAACTGGGATTTGAGGGATAAGATCCACAAATCTATAGGAATTCTAAGACGCAAGGTCCACTCGCCCATATGCCCTCTTAGCATGTACCGAAGGGTGGTGTATCATTTAATAGGTGAGATGACTGAGCAAAAGCGAGCGAAGTGATTGTCTTGAATTGGTGGCAGGCATGTGTGAAGTACACAGCACCCAGCTCTCTTTGCAAATTAACTGACTCTGTGGGAGACAGGAGGGGCAGGGAAAGGTGTTCATCCGTTTCTGTTCACATTATACAGCAGGAAGTGGGTGACGGATGGAGACAAATGAAAAGACCTGCGATTCGCCTCAAATAATAGCAACATCCCTCTCCCATCTGTTCTGAGATTTCACAGTTCACTAAGCACTTCTCCCGTATTATTGGATCTTGCTTTGATCCTCACCACAACAAAGAGATTTAGCAAGATGGCATTGTTTTCCATTTTACTTTACAGATGAGAAAATGCAATAACAGTGACTGTGTTTATGTGGCCAATAAAACCACATAGCTGAGATTTGAACGCTTTCTAATACTAAACATCACTCAAGACTGGTAGAACTGGCTAACGTCTTTGTCATTTTAAAAAAATGAACTACTGTTTCAAAACTCACACAAGATCTATATGATTATTTTAAGAAAATTCGAAGAACTCAGAAAAATATATTAAAAAGTAGATGAGTGTATCTCATCCTACTCCTGGTCCTGAAGAGTTTGGTGGGTTTTTGAATTTCCTTTTCCTATGATTTTACATGCATTTACAGGTACGAGAAAATTTTAATGGATCAAACTATTTACATCGCTGTGCTTTTGTTTTGGACATTTCCCAAAATTCTTAAGATCTTCCTCTTCAAGATGAGCGATGTTTGAAAACAGAACAGCAACATTCATGTGTATACTGATGAGAGGAGAATATTATATTCACCCCCAGGGTGTAAGGTGGAGTTGACTGTGTAAGGGAAAGGGTGCTGGTGCTCAGAAATGGAGTTCACTGACTCTGATAGCATCAGCTTATTAATTTTCTCTCAAGAGCAGAGGGCGGGGCTTCAGAATGCGAATCACAAATCCGAACAGCTCTCAGTCTTCTCATCTGTAAAATGGAGACACGACTATGTGTTCCATAAGATTATGGTGAGAATTAAATGAGTTAATTCACATTAAAATCTCAGCACAATGCCCCACGATGACCGTGATGATGCTGCTGCTGCTGCTGCTGCTGCTGCTGCTGCTGCTAATTCTCCTCCGGTCCGAGATGGGATAGTGGGTGGGGCTTAAGTTGCAAGGTTATCAATACCAGGAAGATTACCCCAAGGGATTACTTTTTATTAAGAGCTACCACACAATTCCATCTGGGATGCCCTCTGGAGACCGTTCTGACAGCGAGACTCCTGCTTTGAAAACCTCAACATTCCACGTTTTTACGATCCGGTGCTTGGCTTCACCTTTGGAGAAGCCGAGGACTACAACTCCCAGGGTGCACCACTCCAGCCCCGCCTCGCCCCGGACTTCGCGTCTCTCCTAATCCTCACCAGGCTCTTGGCCCAAACTACAAATCCCGGAAAACCTTGCAGCAAAGCTCGGGTCACGAGACTCATCATTTGACTTTTTAAAGCGTAGCTGTGCCCCTGTTGCCCGCTGGGAAATGTATTAAGCATCCTTCCCCTTTCAGGCCCTGGCGCTGCAAGACGGGGGAACTGGCAGCCCTCGAATGCCGGGTCTTAACCGCCTATTCAGAAGCGTTATCTGGCGCGGAAGGACTTTGGAGACCGTCTGGGCTCGGGGTCTGTGGTGAATGTAGCTCGCGTGCTAGGCCTTACTCGCTGAGCAGGTAGACTGGGAAAAAAGCGGTGTCGGTGGACGAGACCAAGTGCCAGCTTCGAGCAGGGAGTGGTCCAAGGGGAAGGGTGAGTCCAAGTGGAGTTAGTAGGGGTGGAAGTGGGTTGTGATTCTTCTTTACCAACAGACCGAAGTGAGGCACGCCCCCAAAATTAGAATTTTAGAAAGTCTCTGCATGGAGAGGAAGAGGGGTGTCCATACGGTGTGATGGTTTTATGGTTTGGGGCTGAGAGTAGGACTTAACCCCGTGGCCTTGCCAACCCTTACTCACGGAGAAAGTTGGCGCCCGGGGCCTTGGACGAGGAAAATGCGGTAGTGCACGAGAGCCCCAGCTGGAAAGTTAGCCAGAAGTGTTGGCAAGTTACTCCGGGGTGCTGTGGGCTTCAGCTGTGTCCGCGAGCGTAGCCTTGCCCAGCCCTTTCCTATTGGGGGGGGAGGGGGGATGTTGTTTGGGGTTCTGGCCCAAGGGAACCCCAGCAAGAAGGAAACCTTTGAACCCTCACGGGCCTAAACAGAGCCACCAGGGTGCTCCCGTGTCATTATAAGCATTAGATACCATTACACTAGGTGGGGGCTATTTAGACGAAACCAAACCAGAGAAATTGGTGTCCAGCTGCCTGGTCGCAGAATATTGTGGAAGTGGCTCACCTCATAGAAAAACGACCTGAGTAAATTAATTTTAAAAAAATAATCAGAGTACAAAACGTACTGTATATAACGACCGTATTTTGTGATAAACACATATCTCCCACATATGTGGCATGTGTCTATGGCTGTGGGTAGAAAAATATCAGAATTACACGCTGTACTCTTAACTGTGAACAGTAGTTATTGATGGATGGTGAAATTACAGATTAATTTTACTCTTTACATCTTCATGGACATCTGAATTTGTACCGTGAGCATGAGTTACTTTTTTTCCCCTTGTTTTTCCCAAGAGAGTCGCTGGGTTGCTCTGAGGTGGTGCATTTTGGAAGGCAGGCACTGAGGCCATCTACTCTGTGGCTTGCATCTGGCCATCTGCAGATTGATTTGCCAAGAGTCCTAAAGGACTGAGTTCGAGTTGTGGATTTAGTGTGCAGCCTATGTGAGGCTAATGCTTTTTTCTTTCTTCCAGGTTGGAAAGCGTCTGTGTTAGCAAGTATCACACCATGGTATGTGGTCATTTTGGTCTGTCAGTCTAATCCATTACCCTTTCTAGTCTGAATTGTTCATCTCATTCTCTGGTAGATTTATTTATTTATTTTAAAGATTTTATTTATTTATTTTTAGAGAGAGGGGAAGGGAGGAAGAAAGAGAGGGAGAGAAATATCAATGTGTGGTTGCCTCTCCTGCGCCCCCCACTGGGGACCTGGCCCACAACCCAGGCATGTGTCTTGACTGGTGATCAAACCGTCAACCCTCTGGTCTTGCAGGCCAGCACTCAATCCACTGAGTCATACCAGCCAGTGCTATCTGGTAGATTTAGGTTGCCCTGCATAACTTCCTTGGGATCTGACAACTCACGCTGGCTGGGAGATGAGAGAGAGAAAAATATTGCAGCTGAAGTACCTCTTCAGCTTTGGACTTGATCTTGCTTTTTGCTCATTTGTCAGAATCATTGTTCTAGCCTCTGCTATTCCTCTGTGTGTGTTTCTTTTTAATTATAAAAGGAACTTTCACACATCCTTTGTTGTGCTCCTTGTGCATTTCCTGGGATAAAAGCTTGTTAAAATCAAGGTGGACACATGATAAATAAATGTATTTCATGTTTATTTCCATTTTTTTTTAATTTCTCAGCTTTTGCCACGTTTCTAATTAAAGATTGACGTTCCTGCATAAGCATTTTCCTGTTAAAATGTCCTTGCCTCTTACAGAGGAGCAGAAGAAAAAGATTGAGGAGAATCGACAAAAGGCTCTGGCCCGTAGAGCTGAGAAATTAGCAGAACAGCACCAGAGTGTAGGCTTGGGCTCCTCCATTGCTGCCCGTCCTTCTGAGTGCAAGCAGGGGCCTTCGTGCCATCTCCCCAGAGACTCCTCTAAGCCGGCGAGCCATCGTGTCATTTTCAAGCAACAGAAAACCAGTGATTCATCTCATGGTGACCAAAGACCTCACAATACCCACAGTTTTCAGCTTAGCACTTTTGAGCAGGCAAAGGGGACATGGAAGAGGCAGGAAGAGATGCCCGTAGCCTGCCTGCACCACAGCCCACCAAGTCAAACGACTCTCACTGGGCTCTCCCCTCCTTTGGCACAAAGTCCTCCAGAGGTTTCCAACCAGCGGCTCTTGGGCTATGAGTCAGGTCAAGGTCATCCTCAGGTTTCACAAGGGACCAAATCAACACCCTTTGGTAACACAACTCATGAGCCTTTGGCCAAAGCAAAGAGTTCCCAGGATACTCCAGCTTCTTCCTCCGGACAGCTTCCCAGGGATCCTGAATTAGAGGCCAAGACAGCCAGACCATCCACCTCAGGGCAGAATGTTTCTGACGTCCTTTGTGGCCCAGGGAGTATGATGCCCAGGATAGAAGGAAGACTGCAGCAGAACTCGGGGGCCTCACCCCACAAAGCAGGGCACTCCCAAGAGGGAACGTGTGTAAGGGATGGAGACCGTTTCCAGGTGAAGATTGGGTACAATGCGGAGCTCGTTGCTGTGTTCAAGCGTCTGCCCAGCAGAAGATTTGGTAATGAGTCTTCATTTAGTCTAGCTCTTCAGATGTTTTTTTTCCCCCCTATTTTAGGGTCTCTTTTCATCTAGCAGTTTCTCATAAATATGAAGAGGGTGCATTGGCACATTCTGTCCATCCAGTTGTTAAAATTGTTCTATTTTAGCTCATGTTTCTTTTTGTCATAGACGTTCCTCCAAACAGCTGCCAAAATTGGGGGCTGCCGCGTGGCCATATGGAGAATGGATGAATGTTTACCGAGAGGCCAGCTCCTCTGCCAGGTGCTTTGTATGCACTGTAGCACTTAAGCCTAACAACAGTTTTCTGAGATAGCTAGATGTTATTTTATAGGCGATGGGACTGGCTTGGCAACCTGGGCATGCTCAGGTTGGTCTGTCTGCAGGGCAGAGCCAGGGTGTGGCTAGCTCTGCCATCTCTCAGGGCACACGCCTCAGTGCCCGAGCTTTGCAGGACTACATGGGGTCCCACCTCTGCCCTCAGCTCTCTGAGGTGAGGCCCGTAACATCCCAGAGGCTGACTTGCATTTCTCACTACAGAATAAAAAGCATTATCCTGATTTATGTTTGCTCTTTGACTTCTACAAGGATTTTATAAGTCAGCGGGGGCTTGTTCAGCCAACTGTTTTGAATTTAGCATGCATTCATTCATTCAACAAGCTTTTCATTGAATGTCCAAGAACAAATTATAATAACATTCGTCAGCCTCACTGTGTGTGGACAGACCAAGTATCTGTGTTTCATTTCAGATCCTAACACCAAGATGTGGAACTTCAGCATGACCGACTACAGTGCCCTGAGTAAGTAGGTGTGTCATCACCCCTCAGGCTGTACACACTGGTGTTGGAAAGTTTCTCTGGAGCTATAGTTCTGGTCTGGCTCGTAGTCCAGACGGCTTTCAGGGCACCATCCCAATGCTCTTCTTCCTGCTCACCAGGGCCAACCTAGTGAGGCAGCTCCTTGGGTGATAGTCACTGGTATTTTAACAAAAGCTAGCATAAATGGAGCCTGCTGTGTTCCAGGCTGTACTAAGCCCCTTACACATCCTAACTCTTACTCCTTATAACATCCATCTTACAGATGGGGCCGCTGAGGCCCAGCGAGGGTACATTCCTAACATAGAGTCACACAACCAAGACGTTGTGTGACTGGGATTCAAACCCAGACCGTTTGACTTCAGGCTGCAGGTTCCCACTGGACTGCTGGCTGCAGCCATGGCAGGGAGCTGTGCCGGCCCCTGCTCCTGGGAAGGTTACAGTTCAGCAAACAACCCAAATCCTCATAGTAACTCGAGAGTGCAGCAAGTGGCATTGCCCAGGCAGGCTCCTCCAGCCACGGCCCTGTCTGGGGAGGCCAGGTCAGGTTGTTGTCGGGGCCCTGGGGTGCATGCCCCACTTCTGAGATTCTGTTGACTGTCCCTACCCCAAGGTTTTTGTCACCTTCTCCCGGTGCCTGAAGTCTGCTCCTCTGCCCTGGGTGTCCTCGCATCCCCCAGCAGCCATTTCTATCCCCTCTGCCCTCTCCCTTCCCCCAGTTCAAAAAGGGAAAAGAGGAAGAGGCACGGTGGGGTCACTCCTCCACAGATGTGGGGCATGGGGCAGAATTCTCTGGTGCCTCCAGTGCAGGTTCTGGGGGGTGATGGGACTGCTCCCCACAGAAGTTCCTATTTCTCTCCTTGGCCTCCCCACTTTTCTTTGGTAGGTGCGGTGACCTTTTGGGGGTCTCACTTGTACTATTACTTTAATCTGTTTGTTAGGTGTTAGGAGGGGGAGAACCAGTGCCCTAAGTTAAGATCGCAGGTCTTGACACCTGGTGCTGTTCTCATGGTTGCTCAGATTAAACCAGTGGCTCCCACGGTCCTGATTTTGTTTGTTTGATTGTCTTTTTAACCCCGTTCTCTGACCACAGTGCATGAATGACTTCTGTGTTTGCAAATTCACTTAGGTTTTCTGTGTGGTATGCTTGGTTTTGGTAATGCACCACAGATTTTTAAAAACCATTTAATGGGAACAGAAGTCTGTACATAGCTTTTATTTTTGTTGTATTTAATTTTTTAAAAGATTTTATTTATTTATTTTTAGGGAGAAGGGAAAGGGGGGAGAAAGAGGGAGAGAAACATCGATTAGTTGCCTCTCATATGCGCCCTGACCAAACCTGCAGCCCAGGCATGTGCCCTGACTGGGAACTGAACTGGTGACCCTTCGCTTTCCAGGACGACACCCAACCATCTGGGCCACACTGGTCAGGGCTGCACGTAGCTTTTAGATGAATTTCACTGATTATGAGTTGTGTAGCTCCTTTGTGTCCTTACCAGTGTTTTGCACACTTGATCTGCTGTCTGCCAAGATATACCTATCTTTGACACTCTTGCAATGATTGTGGATTTGTGCAATCTTATTTTTACATTTTGAGATTGGTTTATGATTGTTGTGTCTTCGTAGCAGGTTACTCTTTTCGTTGCTATAACATACAAAGGCTGTCTCTGTCCATCCTTCTGTCACTTTGCTTTGGGTCTGCCTCTGGATTCTGCCTTTTAAACTCGACCACACACTCATCATAGGGCATATGGAAAGCACACACTCATCATAGGGCATATGGAAAGCACACACTCAGCATAGGGCATATGGAAAGCACACCAGTGTGCACAGAAGAAACACTATCTCCGGAAACTCCGCACTCAGTTAACCACTGTGAACATTTTGGGTTTTTTCCTTCCAGCATTTTTACAGCATTAAAGCACACAAATGTTTATATATGTAATGTAGTTTTTATCTGGCTGTTTTCACTTAGTGGTCACACACGTTAACCGTTAATTCTGAGTGATGGAAGTGTGGGTGCCCTTCGTTGGACCCCTTTGACTTCCCAAAAATGATACTATGCTGTTGAACTTAGTATTCCTTTGGTTTGTTTGTCTTTTCCACAATTTCTTCCAAAACACAATTGTTGGCTATATGATGTTCCATTTTAGGAATGTGTCATAAATTGCTTAAATGATTTACTTTTTGTCTGTTTTAATTTGCTCCCCGTTTTTTTTTTTTTCAGTATTAAAGCTCTAAGAAACACCTTTTGCATAAATTTTTGTAGTTGGGAGAGATTCTTAGAAGTTGAGTTATTTGTTTTTCAAAGGGTTTTATTTCCAACTGGCAATACAGATACCTTTTTTTTTTAATTTTGCAAGTTTTATAAGTAAAGAAATGGCTTTTTATTTCTCTGATTATTTGTGAAATTGAACATTTTGTCATACATTTTATTAGTCATCCACCCCCACCAGACTCAGTTGATTGCATCTCTGTCATTTGTGGTCTTGGTATTTTTTGAGAGTGAGCTCTGTTTATCTTTCTTGCAAGTATCTTTACTCAATAGTTCTGCCATTCGACTTAGTTTGTGTTTTTTGACAGTTTAGTGTTACGTAGTCAAATCTATTCATCTGTAAAGTACATCAATAGGAAATAAATGAGGCTCAGAACTGCTGCTGGGCCTGGCGGGGCTTCCTCTCGCTCCCTTGCTCTCCGAGCAGAGCAGGGTCCAGTGGGAGACTCCTGGTGTGTTGCCTTCAGCAACAGAAACCATGGAACACACTTGCTATTCTGGCGAGACCCCTCATCTTCCTGTTAATGTCCATCTTCCGAGTGTTTTAATTTGAAAATTTAAGGAGCAGAAGAGTTATGTTCAGTGAGCACTGACACTCCCAGAGCTTCTCGAAAGCGCCGTGCAGAGCCTCCCCAGCCAACAGCGCCTCTTCTCGCCTGCCCTCCCCGTGGTGTTCCCGCAACCCTTCCCCCACCCTGCACCTCTGCCCCGCCCTAGCATCCCAGGACCACTTGAGGTCATCCACCTCGTGACATCTGTTCTCCTCTTCCTCTTCGGCAGTGAAAGCAGTCCAGCACCTCCCCACGGTCACCCTGCAGCCTCTGGAGGGGGCCAGCAGCGTGGCTCCCGCCGGCCTGCCTCCGGCTCCCTCGCTCACATTTGTCACCGGGCGGTGCCTGCTCATCTCCCGGGCCCGCTTCGAGGTGGACATCGGCTATTCACAGGAGCTGATTGCAGTGTTTAAACAGATGGATTCCAGAAATTATGGCAAGTAATCAGCCTCTTTCTGAGTCCCAGGATGCATGTGGTTTGTGATCTCTGCATAGGGCATTTTTCTCTCTGTTTGAACCCTCAAAAGTGACTTTCTTGTAGAGCCTTTCCGATCTGCTCCTCTCAATACAGAAAGGTGACCCCTGAGCCGTTCAGATAGTAAACACATAGTGGGCCTACTTTGTCCTCAAAGGCCCCCCAAAGACAAGACCCCACAATTTTCCCCAGTCACCTGGTCAGTGCTTTCTTGGTAGAAGCAGAAAAATCCCTGCTTCAGCCATTTAAACCTACTTGTTTATATTTTGTCCGTAGCAGAGCTTGGAAAACAAATGGTTGCCCTAGAAATAAATGCCTTTCTGCAGGCTGAGACAGTAGTTCTCAAACCTTAGTGAGCGCCAGCACCACCTGGAGGGCGTGGAGAAACAGGGTTCCGGGCCCTGCCCCCAGAGTTCAGGCCCGGACCCCCTTCCCACCCAGAGACCCTGAATTCATTGGCTTGCGGTGGGCCTGGCATTGGTGCTTTTAAAAATCTCCAGAAGAGTCTAAAAATCAGCCAGGACTGACAACCACCGGCCCAAACTGAGCAGCTTTGCTTTATTTTTTGTGAGGTTCTTCTAAAGCTGCCCTGTGAGACCAAGAGGCAGAAGCTATCTTGAGAATTCTGAACTCCTGTGTCTTATCCTTAGCATGGGCCGTGTTGTTTTCCAAAGGGTGTGGTTTTCATGGATTAACATTCCCATTGAAATGGTTTTAGCCTTTCCCTAGGCAAGTAGGAAGCAAGCTCTTAAAACCTCTTGCCTTTGAGACGTCAAGGTCAGGCAGCGTCAGGGAAGAAGCCCCTGTGGAATCACTTGCTCCGAGAGCTTTCATTGGGCCCGGGGCTCCTTGGGGAGGAGAGGGACACTGGCTGTCTTCACTAGTGAGAGCCGGTGGTGAGCAGAGTGCGGATGAGACAGCTAGGCGCAGCCGGAGGTGTGGGACGGGCTGCTCACATGAGGGTGAGGGCCCTTTGCCTCTCCTGCCCCCTTGAGATGTTCGGCTTCAGCTGGGGTCACCCTTAATAGTCAGATGCAGTTGACCTGTGTCTTCTTCTGAAAAGAGCAACCTCTGAAATTACACTGCTCACATAGCCTGCTGTTTTCGAGAAATGAACAGCTAGAATACTGGCACCCAGTGCTACCTACACCCAGCGCTACCTGCACCCAGCCATCCAAAAACCATGGCTGGAGTGTTTGCCACCGCTCTTGTTTACATACTCTCCCCTTTGCTGCTCGGCCACCCCACCGTCGGGACGGGTTCCCGGCTGGCTGTCGGCTGGGTCAGAGGCTGGGTCAGATCGCCCCGAGGCTGCCTCGGCTTTCCCCTGCCTCTGACCCACTGTGCCCACGTCGCTTTTCCCCAGACACCCTGCTTTCTCTGTGGCCACACGGAGGAGAAGTTCTGAGAGCATTTATCAAGTCGCAGCTTTCTCGATTTTCTCATAAGGCAGATCGGTAGGGAAACCTCTCTTAAGTAATCAGACAGTGTGGGGCAGTAAGATGCTCCCCCTTAGTTCATGCTGTGTATATTTTATGCTACACGTTGCTAATCGGATGGCACAATAATAACAATAATCATAATTTATAGTTGCTTTTTTTCTTTGAGCGCTCATGGTTTGCCAGGCATCCTTTCATAAGCATTTTACATTTAAATGGAAGGTAATCCTTACAAGAACCCTGTGAGGCAGGGGCCGCAGTGTCCTCATCTTTCCAATGGGAGAACTGAGGCACAGGGAAGCTGTGTGACTTGCCCACACAGCCAGGTCACAGCGCTGGGAAGTGGCAGGACTGGGCGTTGAACACAGGCTGGGTGACCACTCCGACCACCCACAGCTTGTCCCCCGTGTGTAAAATGGAGCCACAACTAGTGCCCAACTCAGAGCTTAGTGAAGGGCAGAGGAGGCGGCGTGTGTGAGCCTCACAGCACCGTGCCAGCTCAGAATGAGCGTTGCACACGTGTGAGCTACACTTACTATCCCCTGTCTTGGAAATTCAGGGCATTTGAGACCTGCTGGGCCACCGCAGGCACGCATCTCCAGAGCACGGTCTGTCAGTAGCCTTACAACCCAGTGTTGGCACCGTGCCTGCTTGTCCTAACTTGCAAAAGCCCCACGGGCAGGTACCCTCAGTTTACTCTCTGTGTCTCCCGTACCACGCACCTCGCCAGCCACCGCATCCGAGCTCACTGGAGGTTTATGAAACCAGGGAATGAGTAAGTGTGAGGATGTAGCAGAAGGCAGGGTGTCACGTTTGCTTATATGTTTCTTCTCGTTGCAGATGTCAAGACCAGGAAGTGGAACTTTCTCTTGGAAGAGCACAACAAACTCAGTGAGATGCCCACCTTACTTGTTTCATATCATGCTATTGTTAGGCTTTAATTATCTACCTTAAATTTAATGCATTTTAAAAAATTCACCTCCCCCTCCCACCATGGTGACTTCACATGCTGTGCACAGGACAAATGAGGTTGGAGATGTTCTCAGCAGCCCCCCTCCCATCTGCTGAGATGGTAGCTTCACAACAACCCGGACAAACATGGAGTCTCTCTTTCTGTGAGGGTGGGGTGCTGCTAGTCAGATTCCTGAGGCTGGGAAACCCTCTGCGCATCAGAGAAGTATGGGGGTCAGAGGTGAGCTAGGATTGCTTAGCTTAGACAGAAGCTACTTTAGCTCCCTCTGAGAGCAGGCTCTCAGAGTACTTCTGGAAGCAGATGATCAGGGAAGGCTGGAGAGGCTCAGCAGTCCTGGGCTTCAGAATGGGCGGAGTTCTGCCGGAGGTGGAGGCCTAGGCCAGGGCACATAAGCGTTTAATGAGCACTGTGGGGACAGACCAAGGGAAGAGAACTGTGTACAGATGTAACTGTAAGAAGGAGAAGCCAATTGGGACTCGTCATTTTTCTTGTGTCCGAGAAAGGGGGACATGGTCTTATCTCAGCCTACCCCGAATGGCAGTCTGTCATCCATCCCCCAAGCTGGCACAGTTCTGCAGTGGGCATGCAGCTGGCATAACTGTTCTCCTGCTGGACTCCCTGATGGCTCGTTGGGCCTCCCAGCCAGTGTCTGTACTGGTCCGGCCAGGAGAGACATGACCCGGCTCAGGGAGCTCTGAGACATGGGCCATCTTGCCTACCAGGCTAGGGCTTTGCAGAGGTGGAAAAAGCTGGGTTTCTTCCCTTTGTCTCCTCCTTACATGACTTACTATGGGACATCAAGTAGATAATTTAGCATTCTGAGTCCCATTTATTCTTTTAGTAAAAAAAAGGTGGGGGGTCTTTAATCTGTATGTACCCTACTGCCAGAAATTAAATATAAGGGAAGGGCTTTGGACTCCTTGAGGAAAGAAAGACTTGTTGTAAACTCAAGGTTAAGTTTGGATATGATGAGATATTTAATATCAGGGAACACTAGCTAAAGCAGAAAGGATCTGGGACCCATGGCTGCTGCTATTTGGGACTTATAATTCAGAGCAGACTCTGCACAAAGCTGAATTTTTGATAAGCAATCAGAGTGAGTTTTTCCTCTCACCCCTTTGTCTTTCAACCACAGAAACACATACAAGTATGTTAGCTATAAAGGCTTGACTTCCATGGAATGACAAAAAGCAGGATATGTACAGCATTAGCACATGAATGTAACACTGAAAAGTGTGACTCGAAACTCACATAGCATAGTGGCTCCAGATCTTTAGTGGGCCGTAGACCCTTTGGAATATCTGATAAAAACTATTCGTCATCCAGAGAAATGCACACTTAATGGCCACATGTAAAATTTGCATTTATTAGTGATCGCATGGATCTGGAGTTAAGAATTCTAGATTCAGAGCTCAGATTGTTGGTGGTGGTGGTGGTGGTTTTGTTTGTTTGTTTTTATTCTATCTTGTCATTACAGTGGCTTGTGGAAACTAAGACCAATTCTGCCAATTTCATAGACTGGGAAAAGCTTGGACCCAGAGAAAGGAAACCATTGTTTTCCTTTTTTGGGAGCAACGCGAGTCATAACAAACTCCAACTCAGACTAAAGTTGCCATCTTGAGTTTGAAGCGTGACCCATTTGAAACTTAGAAGCCAGACCCCTGAGCTAGGAGGCCAAGGAGATGGTGCATGGCAGAAGGTCACAGGTCCCAGCTGAGCTCTGATTCCACTGTTAGCAGCCAGTACGCTGGGGAATGTGCACCTCTTCTCATCCCTGGGGCTGGTTGCTTGTGTGTGAAATTAGATTATTGACCCTGAGCTGGTGAACACGTGCATGTAAAACTAACTGAAAATGATAATAAGACCTTCTGAGTGTAAAAGTGCTCGTCGAGGACGTGGTGGTATTTATCTTCTCCAGATTAGGTGAATGTAAGAGTTTTCCTTTCTCTTCTCTAAGTGACATGAGGCCTTTTGCTGACAGCGAAATTGGCGTAATGCCTTTTGTTTCTCCTGATTGTCGCAGTCCAGAAGGATTCCTCTTCCCCCGCAATGGTCTCATCTTGTCAGCTGCTATTTGAAAACATTCATGTCTCTACTGGGTGGCTCCGTACTGGCCTGCCAAAGAGCTGTTTCGCAGCAATGACTTCTAGATGACTCACGAAGCCAGACAGCACATTTCTGTCATCTCCCAGCACAGGGAAAGGACGAGAGCTACAGTGGTTGACAGTGGGTGTGGGCTTACAACTCAACACACCCAGTTGGCTGCACTAGCAGCATAGGGCTTTGGAGACAGTACTTAGTGGGAAACAGAGTGGAGGCTGATGTTTTCCTCTTGAGTGGCTGAAGGAACAGAATGCTTACAAAGCAGCACATTTCACACCAGCTGGATCATCAGCCGTGTCTTAATTTTCATCAGGTATTTGGGTTCTGAAGATCCCGAGGATTAAAATGAGAATGGTTTCTGAGAGCACATAGAGTGCTCGGTCCCCTGAAGTGTGCGGAAATCAGCATGCTCGGATTTAATTTGGAGGCATAAAATGTATTACTTGCATCAGTGTGGACAGTTTCTTTTATATTAAAGCAGTCGGCCTTACCTAATTTCTTATCCCGGTGATTCTGCTCTTGCAGACTCTCCAGAAATAACTGGTAACACATATTTAATGAAGGACAGGAATGGATTTAAATGTGTTGAAAATACAAAGTAATTTAAGGTAGCAGTAGATGGCTCAATCTTCCAAGTTCCCATCAGTATTTGCAGGGTAGCTAATTGGTGGTTATGGCAAAAAGCTTTTGTTATACCTTCTGAAGATATTAAGAAAAAACATGACCATGTGGGATAGAGGACTTACAACCTTGGAGTTTCAATTCACATTGGGCAGAAATGAAATGTACCCCGTTTCCCTTTACTGGGTCCCTGAGGACAGTGAGCGCCTCTCCCAGGGCGCCCCTGAACCGGTGAAGGACAAAGAGCCGCCGAGGGTCTGTGCCCCACGGCCACTCTTCTCGCGGGACTTTTCCAAGGGCAGTTCTTCAAGGGAAGAGCATGTGGGTAGTTACAGCCGTGAGACAGCAGGCTGCTCTTGGTAGTTTCATGGTAGTTCTGCCACCAGCGAGTTCTAGGTGTGTCCTCTTGAACTTTGTGATTTCTTAACCTGTCTTCCCCTGCCCCCCAAATTGCATGTTTTATTTATATCTCTGGTTTATTCTTTTTCTGTTTCTCTGTTGAAGTTCTGTTCCCTCTTAATTTTAAAATCAGATGAGGCCTAGATTCTTCCAAAGAGCAAGGGCAGTGAAATTAATTTGCCTTCATTTCCATGTAGGTCTCAGGTAGTTTATTTTTCTCACTTGTGTTAATGGCTTTGACTAGAAGAAGAGATTTCTCCATCCATTGTCTGGAGGTCTGGAAGCTCACACTTAGAAGAAAAGTAGAAACCCCTGAAGATAAGCTTCAATGGAAAGAGTCAGAGTCATGGTCACTTTTAGCAATATAGTTGAGACTCTGAACTTGTCAGGGGCTGGTAAACTTCTTCTGTAAAGGGCCAGATGGTAAATATTTTAGGTTTCGTGGGCCACGTGGTGTTTGTTCTCACTATGCAGCTCCACCGGCTGTGTAGCATGAAAGCAGCCAGGACAATTCGCCTGCAAACTGGCACGACTGAGCCCAGTAAAACTTTGCACAAACAGGCTGATTTGGCCCACAGGCCCTCACTTGCCAACATCTGCCCTAGAGGCTGGGTAAGGAGCTAGTAGGTCACCTTCAGACTAATGGATTTTCCAGCTGCTTCACCACTAAGGTCATTGCTGTAAAAGTCACGTCTCTCAAAGGAATATCATCTTTCTCCTGTGGAAAAGGTCAAAAGTGTGCAGGGCCACATGCATTGTTATCAGTAGGTGGCCTTTGCCTGGGCTGTGCCCTTTGTTGTCCTTTGTAAGTAGTGCTACCACCCTAGTAGTCTTTCTCGGAAACACCTCCCAGCTCCTTGCACGGAGCACAGGGCTTCCTTGCCTGTTGACAGCAGGTGACTTGGGGTTCTCCGACTTCTCACACACTGAAACTAAAATAAAACATACAAAGATTGGAAACAAGACAGGATGTTTTCATTCTAAATCTTGCTTTTTCTCAGCTGATTTCTTTTTAAGAATATGAGTCCTTATTTATTTGAGTGGGAATACTAAGATAATTTTTTTAGTTACTTTAGGTTAAAACAAGATCTATCACACATCACTTTATAGTTCTTTCCAGTATTTGTGTAGTGTGGAAAATCAGTTTTGCATCATCAATTGCCCTCTCATTGGCAGAAATGCGGGAATAGAGAGGGAGAATTTGTTCCCTGGCATGCATCTGTCAGCCTCCGATTTTTTACCCAGTTACTTTTTTGAAGCCCCTTCTCTTTTCCTGGATCTCTTGGACATAACACTCCAATTCACATGCCTCTCTTCTTCTTTCTAGTTGAAAGGGTGCGCTGCCTTCCACAAGTTCAACTGAGTCCTCTGCCCAAGACGCTGACCCTGGCTTTCGCTTCTCAGATGGAGAAGACGTCTCTTGGTCTCACGGCAGACATCCCTGAGGCAGACCTCTCCGGAGTGGACCCCAAGCTCGTGTCTAACCTGCTGCCCTTTCAGAGAGCTGGAGTCAAGTAGGTCCTTGATCTTCCTGCTCTCTCTTGCTCACATGTCTTCACTTACCACCAGCTGGGCTCAGATGCTCCTTTTGTGAATGCTCATCTTCCACAGAAATGCACAAGCATTTAGGCACTACACAGCCAGGTGCGCTGTTACCAAAGCCTGATTGTAACCATTGATTTGAAATTCCGTGAGCCATCCGGACTCTGCATTGCAGGTGTGCAGAAACCCCATTCAGAGTAGTTGAAGAGAAGATGTCTAAGTGCATGTGATAGAAAACCCAGGGCCTCAAAAGATCTCATGAGGATTCTGTCCTGCTTTCAGCACTGTGTTCCTCTTAGTTTGCTTTATTTTTGGCTTGACGCTCACGTGTGGCTGCTGGGGCTGCCAGGGGCTTCCGGCTCACATCCGTCAGCTCTGCAACCCAGTGGAAGCACCTCTTTCCTAGGGGTCCTGCCCTGAAATGCATGGAATCTGGGGCTGATGCTGGAACCAGTCAGTCCTTGTGGCCAAGGAGCTTAGAACTCTTGTTGGCGAGGCCGGGTGAGAGGCCCACCCCTGGAATGACAGGGTAGGGCCTGCCCTACACGAATTACTTAGACTGAGACTGGGAGGTTGAAATTGCCCAAGAGAAAGCCAGGGTGCACTTATTATAGAAAGAATAAAGATAAACCTGTGGCCTGGCCTGTCCTTTTTCCCAGAGTTTCTCAGGAGAAGCAAAGTGACAGTTATCAAAGTTGAACTTGACTTCTACAGAAAATACAGAAGGTCGAGGAGAGGGAGGAGAAGGCTTTGATGGTTCATCCAGAAATGTGGCAGCCAGATCTGTTAGCTGGGGGAGGAGTCCTGTGCCAGGGGAGGAACTGGAGGGTCAGTGGGACTGACAAATGAAGGCAGCCTGTCTGCACGCCACCACTGTGGTGTTTTGGTGAAAGCTGGGCTACTGTCTCAGACAGGGTTTTGCTCTGGGTGTGGTTTCGGCACAGTCACGCCTTACTGCAGTCCCGAGGCCCCAGCTCTGCCCGCCCCCGAGTTTTCCTTTCCCTCACCTCTGTCCCTCAGAGGTAGCACACTTTGCCATTTCATTCCCTCATCTGTTGTTACGTCGTTTGGGCCTCGTTTTACCTGGGCCAGGGGTGGTTTTTTTCCTTTGCTCTGTTCTTTCTCTGTTTCCTTCATTAATGTTGCCCACTCTGCACTCAGCACCATGTTCTGCATGGCTCCAGCAGAGGCCCTTGAGCCCAGGTGGTGCATGCGGGCCTTGCCAGTTAACCTCCTCACCACTGGGGGCGCTGTGTGCATCAGGACAGAGCGTGGTTCATGGCTCTGTCTTGTTCTCTAGGGCTCTGAGGGTGCTAATGCTAGTTACAGCCTCTCTTCAACACTTTCTAATTAAGTCCAGATTTTAACTTTCATTCTTTGAAGAGGAGGGGTTTGGCGATGAGGGAAGAAGACTGTGAATTTCATGTTTTGTTTTTTTTTTGTTTTGTTTTGCTTTTGTGTGTAAGAATTCAGTTGAAAACTCCCTTAAACTTTGGGAGCAAAATTTCTTAGATGCCTGTCAGCTTCCTCCAATGACTACGTGGTCTCCCGAGGTTGCAGCTTGAGTCGAGGCTCAGAAGGACAGCTAGCTGTCTGCCGAGTTGCTGGGCTCGTGCAAGCGGACCCGGGGCTTATGTGCGTGTTGCCTGATGATGAGTGCAGCGTTTTTTCTGTTATGCCAAACCGCTCTGCAGAGGATGGTGCCGGCCGTGTGGTTGTCTCTCTTTCAGCCCAGATGTTTGCTTCGTTCTCAGTTTTGGCTGCTTGGTTCCATAGCTCAGCTACCTCAGTGCAGGGAAAAGGGAAAAACTGAAGTTCAGGGGTCCCGTCTGCTTTGAGAATGACCATGTGGACATTGTAAATGGTTGCGCCAAGGAGGCTGCAACACAAGGCTCTGTGGGTTGGCTGCTTCAGTGCTCCCTGTGTGCCCTGGCCACCACTTTTGTAAATCAGAGAGTGAGGTAAAAATAAATCCCACACGTGCCCTCCCTCTGTCTGTCTGGGTGGTGGGTTGACCCTGGAAATGGTCCAGAAGATCGAACCGAGGCAGATGTGCCAGGAGGACGCGGGGCCTGGTCAGAGAGGTGACACGGCAGGCCGCTGGGCCCCCTGCCTTTCCGCTGAAGGAACCTGGTGGCCACCACGTGGGGGGTACGGGAAGGGAGACTCCCTGTCACTGGGTGGGCTTGGAGACTGCTGGGAGGGCAAGGAAGTGCCACGAGGGGATGCCCCTTGTCTCCCTGCGCTGCTGAGCCCAGGACGTTGGCCTCCTGCCACCCGCAGATCTGCTGCTCTGTTCACCCGCACCGAACGCTGGCCTTTGAAGGACAGAAACGCTATTTCCAGGCAATTCAGAAAGGCCACGTGCAGCCTAGAATTCTTGTCAGCCATACCAGCTGCTAATTACAAGAGGTTTCATTCTGTCTTTGCTGTGTGAGAGGAAAGAAAAAGAGCTAGTTGTCTGGCGTATTATCAGGTGTCTGAGCAAATGGTCGGTGTTTCAGGAATCAGATGAAGGACAACTGGTGTTCGGAGCAGGAGACCAGACACGTGGCACTAGGGATCCTGTTAGCTTTTCACTGAGTCGTCGTCAGGTGACTCGATCAAGCCATTCTTACCGTTGATGTCTTGATTCCTTTTCTCCTCTTTGCACATTCCCCTGGTCCTTACAGTGCTGTCAAGCACTGTTTTAAGTGCTTTACTTTCCAACTTTATTAACCCTCAGAACTGTCTCTGGGGTAGATCCTGTTGCTGTTTCCATGTATGGCTGAGGCACATGGAGGTTAGATAACTTGCCTCCATGTGGTGGAATGGGGATTCCAACTCAGGCCGATTGGGCTCCGAAAGAGTGCGGTGCAGCCTTGCTCACAAACTTTAGTGAGCGCTGCTGCACTGGGGGCCGCTGCTCCCTCAGGGACAGATACCCGCCCCGTCCTTCCCTCTGGCTGCCCCCTCCTCCTCTGCCGCAGGTCCTGCCTCTGCTGGCTCCTTCCCTCTGCCCTCGCGCACACAGCGTCCCCTCTGATCTTCGTCTCTAACTTCTCTCCTCCCTGCAAGGCAGACCTCTCCTGTGAACAAGTGCCCGCCTCCCAGGCCCTCATTGGAGACTGTTTCCCACTGTCCTTTCGCTTACATTGGGCTGAGGGTGACTCTTACTACAAACTCCCTCCCTGGGTTTCTAAGGTAGGCAGAGCCTCTCCCTACCTTTTGACCACCATTTCACATTTTCCCAATTTTGACTCCTTTTTAAATTATTATTATTGTGCGCCCTAACTGACTCCTGCTCTTTTCCCTCTTTGGGGAGCGGGTCTCTTCTTACGAACAGGGCCCATGCCGGCTGGTGCAGCAGCCCACGCTACGCCATGCGCATTACTTTCCATGGTGGCCCCGTGGCAGGTAAGCTCATGCCCCCGGGTAATGTGTTGTGTCACTGTCCTTACCTTGTCTGCTTTCAGTTTTGCCATCGCGAAAGGAGGCCGCCTGCTCCTTGCGGATGACATGGGCCTGGGGAAGACCATCCAAGCCATCTGCATCGCGGCCTTCTACCGGAAGGAGTGGCCGCTCCTGGTGGTGGTGCCGTCCTCCGTGCGCTTCACCTGGGAGCAGGTCAGTGCTGCTTGTGCTGCGGCTTTGACAAGGACGGTTTTCCTCGGGGCTGGAGGACTCAGATGGTAACCTGGGTATAGGGCCTGAGACCCTTAAAGATAGTTTTAGCTGAGGGCAGGAGTGGAGAAGAGATGGCCTCCCGAGATGGGCCAGGGGTCTCCTCGGTAGCCCCTGCTCCACATGTTCAGAGAAGAAATCCAAGGAGTCACAGAGCCAGACTCCCCTCCTCCTGTCAGCAGACACTTCCAGAGCGCCTCCTGCAGCCCCATTCATGGCACCTTCCATCTGTACTGCAGTTCATTTTCAGAACGTTTACCTCCTTTAGTTCCCATAGTCCCGTGATAGACAAGTGCAGTAGGCACGCTGGGTGTCGACCCCGTGGACAGACGAGAAACCTGCATCTCAGAGAGGGTAAGCGCCACACTTCTCGCTCGCGAGGAGCAGTGCAGGGCCTTGAAGTCGCCTCTGCTGTCTTCCTGGCTCAGGGTTTTTGCACTCTGTAGAAGGTGGTGAGGGCAGGAGGCTCACTGCCTACCAGCTACCTTTATAGCTAAAGAATCTGACGTGTACTCAGCTTTATTATCAGTCAGCCTTGAGCCCTGTCTGCCATAAATCCAGGATCAGCGTGGTTCTGCGAAATGAATAAAAATCCGCATAAGCAAACCTGATGAAGAAGGAAGCCCCAGTTCATCATCTGTAGCTTTCTCAGCCTTATTATGCTGCTGGGGCAGCCGGCGGCCTCCCTGCACCTCGGCGTCTTCCTAAGCCCCCGTGAGCCGTGGGTGGGGAAGAGGCAGCTCTGCCCGCAGCCGCTCAGCCGGGTGCCCAGACGTGCCCTCCCGACTGAAGAGAAAACAGAACTTCTAAACCGTTCATTTGAAACAGTACCAGGTTCTTTTCCTGTCCTTGTGACCTGAATCCTGCCAGTACCTGTCGTAAGGAATAATTCAACACATATTTATTTTGTGTGTTAGATGCCCACAGCACCCTCAGAAATTCTCGGGAAGGGTCAGATGGTTAGCCGAGCCTGGAGAAAGAACCAGCACTCCCTGTGTTAGAGTAGCATCGGCCCGGGCACGGCCAGGGAGCACCTGACGCCGACAGGGAGGTGCCTGGTGGCCTTCTGCTGACCCTAGGCACTGGCTTTGGCTAGAGGTGGCAGCACTTCTGGAGAGAGCAGGTGCTTGGTAGAAAATACCACCATTGGTGTCTTCAGCGTATCAAGCTCTGCTAAAAATTCCTTTATAAAATTCTTAAAAGAGTCATGTTTTTTCTCTGCAGAGACCTGCCGTCTAGTTAGAGGTCCCAGAAATGAAACCCATAGACACCCAAAGGGCCTGCTGTGTCGCACTAGCCTGGGAAGGAAGGCAGTGCGCTCTGTTCGAGGGAGGCGAGGCGGGGGTGGGCGGGTCCAGAGGAAGGTGGGGATGGTTGCTGTGTGTGGGGACGACGGGGCTGCGGCGGACGTGGGAAGACGCAGGGACACAGACTGAGCTGAGTTCTCAGGAGGCGCTGACACGGCCCACACTGAGCGAGCGCAGCTGACGGAGTGGACGGGCTGGCGGGGGTCACAGCCGGTGGCTGCTGGGCCGGATCCTCATTTTGGGCTGGTTCCCTGCTGTCGTCCCCAGGCCTTCCTCCGGTGGCTGCCGTCTCTGAACCCAGAGCACATCAATGTCGTGGTGACCGGCAAGGACCGCCTGACGGCTGGCTTGGTCAACATTGTCAGTTTTGACCTCCTGACCAAGTTGGAAAAACAGATCAAGACCCCTTTTAAAGTTGTCATCATCGTAAGTGACTTGGCACGGCCCACAAGCACTCTATCTTGGTGGGAACTTCCTTCTTAAAACACCCCAAACTGTCGTGTCTGCACTCTCACAGAGCCCCACGCAGTCTCGGGGAGAACAGAAATCCTCGTCTTTGTCTGTGGGGACCTGACATTTCGTTTCTCTCAATTACTGGTTCTCAGCCCTGGCTAAGTATTAGAATTTCCAGGGGAATGTTTTGGAAAATGCAGCTTACTAGGTCTGTGCTGGGGGTTTCTAGCCCGTCTCCCCGACGTGAGGGCCTGCGTGGAGGCCACAGGTGGACCCCAGGCCGGCCGGGAGCTCCTGGAACTGCGGCTGTGAGCCTGCGTCTGGTGCCCTCTTACGTACTGTTCAGACAGTTAATGAGTTTTCTTCCAGCAGGTGCAAGGACACTCCCTCCTCTCCCAGGAAAGTACTTTTCACTCTAGTCATGTTTAAAGGACGGCTCTACTTGAGCCCTGCCCCCAGCCGTGAGGGCACGCCCTTCAGTCACCTGCTTTCCCTATCTTGGTCTCTAGACCGCACCAGCCCCTCTGGCAGCGCTCACTGTCTGTCATGGCTCGCAGATAAAACCTCTGAGAGGGGTGCAGTTCCCTCCACCCCTGCCCCATCTGCGCAGTTCCCAGCCCCAGTTCAGGGAGCCACGAACAAGCACCCACGGGCAAAGCCTGTGGGTGGGTAATTGCCAATGGAAGTTACCTGTGGTTTTCCTTTCAGCAAAACAAAAACCCAATGCCTCCAAATGAGATGAAAGTTTCTTTTTCTCTTTTTTCTTTTTTTAAGAGTTTATTTATTTAGTTTTAGAAAGAGGGGAAGGGAAGGAGAGAGAGGGAGAGAAACATCAATGTGTGGTTGCCTCTCCCGTGTCCCCCACTGGGGACCTGGCCTACAACCCAGACATGTGCCCTGACTGGGAATAGAACTGGCAACCCTTTGGTTCGTAGGCCCATGCTCAATCCACTGAGCTACACCAGCCAGGGCTGAGATGAAAGGTTCTTTATTCAAATGTGTGAATTTTAGAAGCCAGTGGTGTTTTCCTTCTCTAAAAAATATGATTCTCTCCTGACTGTGGAGAATTCCTTGCCCATAGTTGGAGGGCCTGTCTGATCTAGAAGCAGAGGGAGGGAAGGGCGTTCAGGGCGCCCAGAGCAGTGGAGCCTCGCAGTGGAGCAGGTGAGCAAGGGCGTGTGGCAGAGACTTCGTGCTGTGGGTTTCCCCGCGCAGGGCTGCCTGCTCTGTGTGTGTGTGTGTGTGTGTGTGTGTGTGTGTGTGTGACACAGAGAGAGAGAGAGAGAGATGGGGGTGGGGGAGGGGGTGCCTTCATCCATTGGTTCAACTGGCAGCCGAGTGCCAGCCCCGCGCCCTGCACAGCGCGGCGCACTAGGGAGGAAGGGAGGACGGTCAGTGGGACAGACAGACGCCCACACAGATCCTGGGAATACGTTTTGGTGTTGTCGTAGACTTGTGAACTAAGTGTTGTGGCAGCTCAGAGCAGGATCTATTTTTATGATTTGGACATGAGACTCATACTGCGTTCATAGCATAAGCAAACTTAAATGTTTATATTTTTTCAGAGCTGAAAGGTAACACATCTTTGGGGGAGCCATTTCTGGTTTGGCACAAATTCAAGTGTAGCTTTGAAAAATGTCAGCAGCGTGCATGTGAAAATGAGTGCATTAAAAGAAGTACCCCCGGATGATGGTAGTGGTGCTGCAATGTGTAGGAAGAGTAACGCCTTCATTTCTCCAGCGTGTTCCTGTGCCAGGTCCTCGACGTATAATCGCTGATCTTCCCCGTGGCCCCTGGGCAGGTGCTGTCCCCATTTCACAGCCGAGGAGAACTGACGGTGAGGGGGTTATGTAAGCTGCCCGCAGGCACAGCGCTGGTGAGGTGGAGAGCCGCTGATCAAAACCCAACTGCCCGGGGCTTCAGAGCTCCTGTGTTTCTGTTTCCGAGTCAACACTTAACCTGCCGTGCGACTTGTAGCAAACCACCGACCCTGCCACTGGCTTGTTCCTCGGTGACGGAAGGTCCCTGTCCTCCTCCTGCTCCAGAGGAGTGCTGTAGGACAGCAGAAAGTGACGGTTCTAAGATGCCGCACTCCTCAGTTGTCACAGTTTGGAATGTGGAGCTAGTCCTGCAGTTAGTTGTAATAGTGGTATGTTGTTACCTTTGGTTAAAGAATCCACTCCCTTCCATATCCTCTGGACTTTGCTGTTTTCTCCATAAGACCCTTTTTCTTGGCTGTCATGCGGGCTCATCATCAGACAGGGAGCGAATGTTAGTTATACCCCAGGTTTCTGGGGACAGATGCAGTGACATTTGGGGGTTTGTCTCACATTCCCCTCCATTATGCTTTCGAGGTCCTTTTTTGCGGGGGGGTTCATCTTGGTTAAAATAGAACCGGGTGTGGGGTAGGGGTTGTTCTTATAGATCTTCTTTAACAATAAGCCAGGATATTCCTGGTATTTCTGTCCCAGGGCGACTGATACCACTGAGTGGTTGGTTATTAAGTGGCAGGACTGTTCTAAGAGCTTTACGTGTGTCAGCCCATTTAAGACTTAGGACAACCCGATGCGTTAGGTTCTGGTATTATACCCATTTTACAGATGGAGAAACTAGCACTGTAGAAAGGTCAAGTAGTTGCTTAGAATCACATAGCAAGTAATTTGAATGTGTACCAAAATAAAAACTTTTCCCCAAAATAATAAGAATGTATTAGGTACTCACTGAGCTTTAGAAAATACGACATTTTCTAGTTTGCTTATGCACAGAATACAGAGCTATAAATAATCAAACTCCATGTTCTAAGCATGGTTGTCAGTCCCTTGAGAACAGAAATCTTGCCTTCTTTCCTCCTCCAAGTTCCCGCGGTACTCTGTCAGACCTGCTTCAGCGACAGCACTCACAGCATCATCTGATCAGCTCTCAGTGTGACTGAATCCTTCCTGCTCTGCGAGTGCCTGGGGAGAGGGCTGGGCCCCAGGGCAGGGCACACCTTGGGTCTTCAGCACACTTTGCTTTAGTGCCGGGCAGGGATCAGGTGTGTCTTACAAAGCAGAGGCCACCTCTCGGCAGTGTGTTCAGTGCCGCCTGTGAGGTGGGCAGGGCAGGGCAGGGTAATCACCAACTTCACTTTGTACATGGAAAACTGTGCTAAAGGAGGGAGTGACTTGCCCGGAACGTGGTGGAGAAACCCACCAGAGCCTGAGCCCATACCCAGGCCCACAGCTGCCTCCTTGGATGAGAAGGTGCTGAGGGAGGATCCTCGGCAGGATGCCATGCCAGGGTCGAGCTTACCAAGGGCTCTGTTTCCATGCATGCGGGATTTGACCTTGTTCACCTGTGTGACTGTTTCTTTGCAGGACGAATCTCACTTCCTCAAAAACATTAAGACTGCCCGCTGTCGCGCAGCTATGCCCCTCCTCAAGGTGAGTCCTGCTGAGAGTGGACCTGGCACCTGAGCCCACTTGGCGTTGAGATCCGCTATGGTTAGCTCTGTTGGCCGGTGGTTCAGGAAAGCAGGGGTTGCAAGTCCAAGACTGTGGGCCATGGATGCAACTCAGTGTCAGCTTAGGGCATCTCTGCTCAGGGCCGTGGTGCCGGATTCCGTTTTCCTCCTGCCGTCCTGGCAGGGAGCGCAGGGTCAGTGCAGTTGTCCCTTCTTCTCCAAGGTGAAGGCCTGTGGACAGTCCCAGGCCAGGTCAGGACTGCACTGCAGGTCATCTGGGGCTCCTCCTGGACAAGGCCGAGGGACTGCCTCCAGCGGTGTGTCCTGAAGGCCCCCCAGAAACTGCCTGTCCTCTAGGTGGCTGCAGGGCACGGTCGTTATGGTGCTCTGGAACCAAGTGATGCTGAGATGTGCCCTGTAAGCTGACGCCCTCTCCTGGAGCCACCCTGAGCTGTGTTGTTAACAGGAGGGGCAGCCATCCACCTGGTTTTGGGGCAATCTGAGCTTATGCCCCCAAGCGAGCACTTTGGCTGGCCAAGCTTTGGCTACAGAGTGGGGTGTGGAGAGGGGCTGCAGCATAGCTTCTGCTAATCTGTGTGTGAAGGGACTCTATTCTGCCCGGCAGTGTAAGCTCCTGTCTCGTCTGTGTGCACTTGCAGACCCATGTTTTGTTTCCCAACAGAGGGAACTGCCCCCCCGTATTTCCTTCTGTTTGTAGTGATCTTTTTCCTAATACTGGGGGGTGGGGTGGGTAGTGAAATTGGAAAAGTAGCTTTTTCTTCCATAACCAAGCAAGGATCTCGGAGGTGATGCTGGGGAAATCTTTGGGTACACTGAGCAAACAAAAGTACGTGTTCGCCTTGTGCTGTTTTTATTCATTTACATATTATCTCATGTCTGTGTGTTGCACCAGCTTTTTAAAGCTGCAGCTTTTATTGTCTAGAAGAAGCTTTAAGTTCTACCTCAGCTAGGGAAAACCACCGTGTTAGATGTTGGTGCAACTCATTAGCATTTGAAAATTAACTTAATTTTTCTACCTCCCTACAAGACACACACAAGTGCCTACTCATTTCGAGTTTTGTTTTAGGAATAACAAGTTGCATGATAATAACAAGTAATACCATGCATCTTCCAAAGGAGGATTATGTCATGTGCTCCTAACTTAAAAGTCCTTTACTTAAAAACCTTGGTCCTCTGCTCACATTGCCCATAAACAGAGAGCCATTTATGGACACTTTTAAATGAAATGTTTTTCCCAGAGTGCTGACCCTTCTTTTGGGGAGGCTTTAATATGTACTCTTGAAAAATGTTAACAGACCTTGGTACTGTGGTTCCAATATTACAGCTATAACTAAAATTAAATCTGTACCCCTGATGTTTAGACAAAAGAAACTGCACAATGGATGGATTGTATCATTAAAGGTATAATAGGAAAGCTGTTCAGCAACCGTCTTGTTGATGCGGCGCTTGCCGGCCGGGCACGCAGGACCCCACGCCAGGCTCCGGGATGTGTGCCACTGAGCCAGGCTGTTGAGGCGGCATTTACATCTTGAAAGTCATGGGCGTATTTCAGGATGACACGTTTATTAAACAAATCTCTTTGACCGTCCCTATACTCCTCTGCGTCTGCTGTAGAACTCGGGCGAGTCACCAATAAAGCAGGAGTCAGGAGTGCAGTCTGCCGTTTGTGACGGTGCCTTCCCACCGCACCACTCCCTCCCACGACGCTGACATCACGTGAGGCGGGCTGTGGTCAGGGTCGAGTGGGCGTGGGGATGAGGCGTTTTGTGTCATCCTGTCAGCGGAACCTGTGGTCTCTCTGCTGTACTTCCGTCCAGATGGGAGTTGCTCGGCCTCTGCACTGTCGACTTTCCGGGCTGGACAGTCCCTTGCTGTGCGGAGCTGTGTGGCAGCTTCCCTGGCCTTGACTGCTGGTGCCAGCTGTACTCCTGCGCAGTGACAACCAAAACTGCCCCCACCCAGGTGCTGCTGATCATCCCCTGAGGGGCAGATCACTTGTCTCATCTCTCCTGAGAGCCACTGATCCAGATGCACAAAGGAGATGAATCCAAGTGTTTCTGGGATGAGGAGAGTTAAGAAGAAGTGAAATACGCCTTCAAAAATCCCTGTAGAAAGGGGCAATGGGAGTCAGTTGAAGGGAGATGGGTAGCAACTGGACTTTTGGGGATTGTCACTTTGTACTGTGCTCAGAGGTCAAATAATAAAGTTGTATACCTAAAAGTTTTATTAATAAAAAGAAAAGCCATATGAGGATGTAATTTAACACCACTTGATTGTTCCTCTAACCCCTGCATCTCTTAGAACTACTATATTCTCATTTCAAGATTTTTAATGTTTATCAAGATATATATTTCTCAGTATATATCAAGATTTTTAATATATCAAGACTTTTCAGCAAATGTGCATGAAGAGATAATTAATTTATATAATACAATCTGTGAGATAGCTGGGCAAGGTCACGCCCAGAAAATGTGGGTTTCATAAGTGAAGTGTAGGGGACATGTTGCCTAGATTGTAAGAAGCTGGTGTCGTTGTCCCCTGGGAAGTGTGGCGGCTCTCTTTTTTCCATAGCCCCGTTTGCCTGGACTAAACAAGGCTCTATTTTCATAGATAAATGTGTTAGGCAAGACAGAAAACTATAAAGAACATTTTTAGTCTTCTTTAATCCCTCCAGCAGTGAAAACCACTGTTAACAGTTGGTTATTTTTCTGGTGTGTCAGTCCAGGGCATGATCATCACTTTTAATGGTTGTTGCGTGTGTGTTACATGGACACATTTCGTAATGTAACCCAAGTTGGACATTATTTTGCTATTATAAATAATTCTGCAAATCAACATCATCTGTATGTTCGTAGTGTTCTTACTTTGCCCTCATAAGACAAATTTCTCTACTCACAATTGCTGGGCCGTACTTTTACCTTCTGGCAGACGGCTGAGAATTTCAGGCTGGCCAGGCACACCCGGCCCCTCTCCCGTTCAGCCCGGGTCACGGGCTGCGCTCTCTGCTGCACCCAGCAGTGCAGGGGGCGCTGTGCTCCCTTGGGCGCAGTGAGGTGTGTGTGGGTTTTCTTTAGTGTGTGTTGCTTACAGTGCTTTTTATTGTTGCAACAGGATTATAACATTGTTAATAAAATCCAATCCAATCATTCCTTTAGAGGGAGAAAGGCCCCCAGAATCCCACCATTCTTTCCTAATACATGTTTGTCTTTTTTTCTGTGAGTAGAGTCCTTTTTACTATGTTTATTTGTTGATTGACTAGAGGAGATGAGAATACTGGTCTAACTAACATGTATGTGCTTTTTCTTTTTCTTTTTTCATTAAAGCAGTTTAAACAGATAGCAAATAGTACAGTACTATTTGCAAATAGTACAAAAAGGTATAGAGTGAGAATAACTCCTTCTCCCACCTCAGGATCCCCAGTGCCTTGATTGCTTTCCCCAGAGGCAGCCGTGCTTACCACATTTTCAGGGTTGCCTCTGAAATGTAGCCTGGGTCCACATGAGCACACAGTGTTTCCTCTCTCCCTTCTCAGAGTGTCCTACAGCCACAGTCTTGCACTTGCTCTTCTTCTCATAACAGTGTATCTTGGGAATCATCCCACCTCATGCCATGTGACTTGACTTCATCCTCACAGATAGAATCTTCCAGAATAAATCTGTCACGCTATGTTTTGTCTGTTCCCTTTGATGGATTTGTAACTGGGCTTTGGCTGCTGCATACGGTGCAGCAATGACCATCTTTCCATACGATTAGCAAGCGGGGAGTGGGAAACCCAGTTTCTCTGCGTCCGGAAGGCATGGCGCTCTGCCCCAGGGTGACCAGACTATAGGAGGAGTCCCTGCACTCTGGCCGTTCTGGTAACTTCTCTCAATTTCATCGCAGAATCAGTCTTAAAGTGAAATTATGGGACTAATAGTAAGTTAAAATAGACTATTTTTTTCCCCAGACAACCCCCTACTTTATGTGTGCTGTGCTAATACTGTACACACGTGTTTCAGTAACTTTGCTCAGCTGGAACGGCAGGGCAGGCACGAGCAGGTTTACAGTTGTAGTACGTGAAACACAGAGTTCACTCTCTTGTTACTGTTTCTCCACTGTTGTGGTATTTTTCATACAAACAACCAGAACCCTATCTTTGCCCAACCCTGTGTACCATTTCATGCGTGCTCATAACATTTCCATGTTTTTGAAGCAGTACGCCTATAGTTGCAGTCTTCATTCTGTCCGTTTTTACCCCAGAACCAGTTGCCTTGTATGTGGCAGCAGGATTTCATTAACATCAAAGCAGCGGTACTCACCCAGTGTGAGAGCACGAGGGTTATCATCGTGCAGATCGGTTGGTGAGGACAGTGCTGTGCAGACTTGTGACTGGGACTTTGTCTCTTTTTTGGAAAAAGGCTCGAACCTACAAGGAACCGTTTTTATGTGAAATGTGCCGGCCTAACCAGAGACTCGGGAAGTCCCCTTACCAGGTGTCAGTGAGTGGTGGGTGGCGCGCTGCTGCTCCCGGGGCGGCCTCTGGTCAACAGTGGTCACAATGACAGCATTTGTCTAGGTGAGGTCTTGCCCGTCACGGGCACCGACATTGTCAGGAGCGGTGAAGAACAGAAGCTCATCTTCTGCCCAGCCCACCGCCCCTGGATTTCTCCTAAACGTCGAGTCTTTCCTCTTGCGCTCAGGCTTTCAGTTTAACTACAGATGCTGACTCTTTTGTTACTCCTTGGAGAGTGGCCACGGGCCTGCACTTGTCCTTGCTCTGTGTGCTTGGGTCCCTTGTGCCTAAACTGTGCTTGCCACTCTCCTTCTTTCCAAAGATGCTGTAATGACTTCTGAACTAATTAAAACACAGCTCAGTGTCCCTGCCACCTGAGGACTAACGAGTGTGGGGGCACTCGGGTGCGATGGGCTTGGCCTCTTTGGCACCCCCTGTCTTCTCATGTTCTGTTTCTAAATCACAGGGGGCTTTACCTGTAGCCTAGCCTTTACTGAGAACACCGCCGGGAAGGATGTTGGCTCTAAGAATGGGACTAAGCTTTGGGGAACATGACTCTTTTCCTAACCTGGGGTCTTGGTGAAATATGTTACGGCCAATCAGAATAATCCAGTAAAGCAGGTTATTGGTTCAGTTGGGGGAAAAAAGAGGTACCTACAGAAAGTGATGGAGAATTCCCAGACTGCTTTTTGTATGGACTTAAAAACAGCTTCGGCTCTTTTCCTACAGGAGAATGTTCTCTTGGCTCGTGTTTTAAACTCTGTGTGCAGGCTGTCTACTTGGAATTACTTCATTGGATTCTCCTTGGCAAATGACACGTTCCAGCGTGTCCTGCTCTCAGCCTGCAGGGCTGCCCCACCCCCTAGCCCTGGCCTTGAAGGTCGTCTGCCCCCAACAGTGTCTGCTCGTGTGAGTCACGTCATTTCTCTCAGACCAAGTAGAGATTATTTTTCACATTGTTCCATCGTGGATTTCTTGGGTGCTGCTTTCTTGCCTTACCGAGGAATTAACTGCAAAGTGTTCCGAGTAGTGATTTATGTAGATTTATGCATTGATACTTTTCCTAGAGTGGAAGTTCTCAGAGGTGCAGGGTAACATATAAAGGCCATGCCGCTGGCACGATAAAGGCATTATGGGTGACAGTGATGACAACACAAATGTGTTGGGGCTGAGCCGGGAGCAAGCTAAGTCATTTCATAACGTACGAGACTCCATTCTGGTTCCTTTTCCAAGCTGGCCTTTTCCCATAATGCATCCTCTGCTTCCTGACACCCACAAACATCCATTACCAACGGTTCTGTCACTCTGAGCCTGGGCGGTGTATGGGAGAGCCGAGTCGGTATGAAGTCTGATCTGTAAGTGTCTGAGCGAGGACCCTGGAGTGAATTTCCATCCCCTGATCTCCATCGCCAGGCAACAATAGCAGCAACCTGGGGAATAGGTTTGGGGTGAGGAGCTGATTTTCTCTTATTGATAAGACTTTTCATTTTCCCTGTTTCATTAAAATGGTGTTGAGCCAAGGCAAGCGATGCTACAGGCGTCATTCAAGAAGCTCATTGTTATTTTAATGAGCCTGCATTAAACCGTGCAGGAAATTAGAGGGCCTGGGTAATTGAACTGGGGAAATTATAGCTGGAGAAATTCATAGCTCTGCTGTCATAATGGAAGTCGGTACTGGCGGCTGCGGAGAGGGCAAAAGTGCATCTTGAGAATTGTATATACTGTATATTTATAAGCAGTCATTTCTCTTCTCTCTGTTGCACCTTTATTTATTTATTTTTATGAGGCAAGTGTATCCATTAGAAACCTAATTTCCTCCCCTAGGTGATTTACTGCATGTGGTTTCCTTATGCCACTTTATACCACTGTCATTAACTCAAGGTTTCAGTGGTTAACAAGCTATTTCTTGACAAGCGAGCTCCGCAGTGGGGTCCCTTCCCAGAGCCGAAATGAATCTCATCTCCAGTAATCTTGGACAATTACATGTTCTAATACAGAGGTGGGATATTTGGGTCTGATCCCCTTAGGTCAGGTTGGTGTCGGGGTCGTGAGAAACCTGAAGTTTGTCGCTGGCATCAACCAACTTGTATTTCCGCTCTGCCCAGCGCTGTGCTGCTGCAGACCTGGCCTGTGTAGGGTAAACGGGTCCGGGCCCGACCTTTAAAGCCCTTATTAGCTCAGAATGAGCTTCACTCAGGGCTCTCTGGGCTCAAAGCATTGTGCAGCTGAGTTAGTGATGGCCTTTTTTTTCTTCCCTCTCTAAAGACAATCAAACCACAGTTTATACGGTTTGTCCTGGAAGTGAGCTAGGGCTGGTCCTAGGTGTCATCTGCTCCAAAGTTCAACTTGAGTGCCAGAATCCATGCTGGAAGTTCAAGCCTGTTGCTGCCGCCCCCTCTTCCGCTTCCTCTTCCAGTGCTGGATTCTTGGAGTTTACTCCGTGGTCCCCAGGACACTAATTAGCTTCCTCATGAATGTTCTTTAGCATATGGTGAACATTATTAATTACTTACTTTGTGCCAGGCACTGTGCTACAGAAAGTGAAGGTGAGCATAGCCAAATCCTTGATGTCAGGAAGCCTGCCGTCTATTGAGGGGGCAGAAAAGAGAGTTCAGCGTCGTGTGCTAAGCACCGACGGAGAGACGTGCCAGGGTGCTGCGGGGGCTGCTTGGGTGGTGACGTGCAGCTGCTCACATGGGTCACGCCATGAGGTTCTCAGAACACACGTGTTCTTCCTTTTTTGTCATAGTACCTCGGCCCCCAACCTTTTTGGCACCAGGGACCGGTTTCATGGAAGATGGTTTTTCCCCAGGAGGCAGTGAGGGGGCAGATAGGAGGCAGAACTCAGGCAGTAGTGCAGGCAAAGCCTCCCTCCCCTCCTGCTGTGCCGCCCGGCTCCTAACAGACCATTGTCAGCACTGACCCACAGCCCAGGGCATGGGGACCCCTGCTCCAGAGCGTGGCTGGTTGTTCATGTCTCTGGGGTCTAGATCCACCCCGGTTCTGGGATGACTAAACGCGAGAGCTGCCGGCAATCAGAGTGCCCAGGGAGTGCAAGCTCTTCGTGCTGGTTTCCGGGGGATTTTCCCACCCCTGGGGCTCCCATCTCATTGGGGTGTTTGGGGTGATCCCCGCGTGCCCCTCTGTGTCCTTAGCACCTCTGGCTGTTTGCTTCCTAGGTCGCCAAACGCGCGATCCTGCTGTCGGGCACGCCAGCCATGTCTCGGCCCGCAGAGCTTTACACGCAGATCATCGCTGTCAAGCCCACGTTCTTCCCTCAGTTCCACGCCTTTGGACTTCGCTACTGTGACGCCAAGAAGGTATTTGTCGTTGCTCTCCTCACCGGCCCACCCACCTGTCACCCTGATTCTCACACCCACCTTTCTGTCCCTGTCTCCTGGACGGTGGTGTGATCAGAGGAATGCTGACTGAGCAGCTGAACTGATTTTAGCTCTGCTCTGACCTGGGAGTGTCCTCAGGGGAAGATGAGAACAACCCCTCCTAGTTTTAATGCTTATGGGGATCCTAGGTTAGTGTTTCCCAGTAAAGGGACCAGTGGCTAACGCGTAGGTGCGTGGAACTCGCAGAGCCAGCAGCCCCTGCCGGGGAGAGTGGCACTGGGGCGAGCCGGAGGTGAGGCCAAGGCCCTAGGCAGAGGGAAGATTATCGGCGAGGTGGGTGAAGGTCCCTCGGCATGGGAGGAATGTGCAAAAATCCTCTGGAAAAGTGAAAACAAAGGCAGCGGAAGCCTCTGAGCAGGTGGAGTGGGGAGCGTGATCTCAAGCTGCCTCGGTGGGCGCTCTCCAGCGAGCCCTGACTCCTTGTAGCGAGCGGAGCCTCTGCCCTCCACGTCCTTTACGTGAGCACAGCGCCAGGGCAGCAGGTCCCTCAGGAGCTGCAGTCTGTGCAGCTTCTGTTCTCCAGAAATGGCAGGGGGAGCTTTGTAAACACAGTTAGGCCACGGCAATGAAAATCTCGACTTCTAAAACCCCCCAACCTTTTTTTTAAGTGGAAAAAAAATGTGTATTTAGTGACATGGGGAGATACAAGAGTAGAAAAAAATAGGATGCAAAACTTTTCCTCCCTCCCTCTGTTTCTTCCTTCCTGTCCCCCTTCCTCCTCCTCTCCTCCTCTCTCATATATGCTGGAAGGTAATGCACACCAAAATGATTCCTTGGATAAGCAGAGAAAATCGCATTTTAAAACATGTTTACATCACGTTGCTCACAAATCCTGAATTCCTCCAGCGACTCCGTTGGTGTTCAGCGATCCGACGAAGCCTGCTGAGCGGAGGACGCTGTTCTCCTCACAGGTTCCTCTGTGTCTCTTCCGAGGCTGCCCGCTTCACGAGGATGGCCTCGCCAGTCGGAGGACGACTGTCAGAAGATACATTGGCTGCTTGGTTTTCCTCTTGGTCCCCCAGTTCCTCACTTTTGAATATGGGGCATAAAAATTCTAGCTACTACAAACATCCTCTCTGGTGAGCCAGAGGGAAGGCGTGGAGGAGGTTTAGGGGAGGGAAAGTTGGCTGTTTTTCCCTTTTATCACTGGATCTGCCTGTCGTGCGTGATCTCCGTCTTTGCACAGGTGAATTTTGCAGAGATTCCCTGTGCTGGGACTCTCCCGTCATGGCGTAAGCCTTGGCTGGTCCCCTACTCAGCTCTGCAGTCTGAGACTTGGGTGAGCAGAGAAACAGAGAATGGGCCTGCTGCACATGCTGGGGCCTGGGCGTGGTTCCTTCCCAGCTGCAGTTCTCTAGTACGGGCTGTAGCCAATGAGGCTTGGAGTAGCCCCAAGCACTTGTGAGGTCTTTCTCTGAGACTTGTCACCCACAAATGCCTCTCTTCTGTAATTCTTGGTGCACCCAACATGTTTCGTGGCCTGAGCTGGAAAGTCTGCTAGTGTCAGGCAGCTGTAGACGGGTTGGCCAAAGCCTGTGTACATTTCTAGTGTCCGTCTCCAAACATAACCTAACAAAGAACAACCCAGTGAATCAGCCTCATGTTTGTGTGGGTGATCATTTTTCCCCCTTAATCAGCTGAGACACATAGTCTAGGGCCCTCTCCTCCCAGTCGGCTTTGGTGCCTTCACTGTCTCAGACCCTCCAGTGGGATACAGCCCATCTGTTTGCTGGTCTGCCGGGATCTCGTTTGCCTTGCCGGATGGAAGCACAAGTCGTAGTCAAGGTCATTGCTGACAGTGGGGTGTGGGTGGGGCTGGCTTCCATCTTCTTCCCCAGTCGCTCTCTCTAATCCAGTTTCCAGGATGTCCATAATCTGAAAACCAGAGGGAGGATTCACTAACTTCTCTTTGTGATTGCTACTTTTCAACGGCCAAGGTGCTGAATTCATCCCTCGTTAGTAGTGAGGTCAGGCTTCTCAAACGCCTAAATGCTGTTCCCCTGAGGTTCCGCCTGGCCCTGCGTTCGAACTCCAAACTTTGATGCCTCTCTCTCTAGTGCAGATTGTGTCTCCTTTTCCCCAGTGGTTCTGCTGTGACTTTGTAAACTCTGAATCTGGCCTTTTTCTTGTGGGCAGTTTCCCTGCTGCAGAGGACTAGCTGCATTAAAACCTCATTAATTCAGGCCCTAAGGATTTCTGCTTTGTGGTCACGTCACAGATATGCTGAGCCACTGTTTGCATCGAAGACAGTGACTTTGGAGAAGTGACTGCAGCTTACTCACTGCCCATGCCATTTGTGAGTGGAGAGCTTTGCTCTGCAGGATCATGATGGAAATAGGACTGTCTGCCTTATTTTTAAATACTTCTTTAAAAAAGAAAATAAAGCTTTTCAAGTACTTCAAAAATATCCACTTACATTCAAACAAAGTATTTATAATGTAAATTGTAGTGTTTTGCATAGTTAATTGCAAAGCACTTTTAGCTTGTTATTGAGACAGGAAATTTGTCAGCCATTAAATACACTTCTTTAACAGAACTGGTGAGCCACTTTCCCTGTGCGTCAGTCCAGACTGTATAATGTGTACCTGGTCCCTGAAAACCCTTCATGTCTGATTTGTACCTTTGTTCTGTTTGCAAATAATCCACTTTCTGAAAAGGATCTACTCTCCCTGGACTCTTGAGGCCTATGGGATGAAGGCCAGACAGTGACGGAAGGGGCTGAAGATGAAATTCTTCATTGCCTTCACTCCCAAACTGTCCCTTCCTGCACTCCTGGTCTCCCTCTGTCATCTCCCCAGTTTCTTGTGCTGTCCTCAGATTCATCCTCTCCTGCCTTCTTACTGTCCCCCCACCACCAGTAACACAGTCAGAGACGGTGCCTTCCTCATCTTTGCATTCTTTCCTCCACCTCACCCAGTGCCTGGTGTGTGGTAAGTTTTCAATAAAAGTGTGTGGGTTGTGATTACTCCAAAGTCCAATTTAAAATCTTTGGTATTGGGTTTTAACCTGCAAGATTAAGAGCTGACAATATTAGAACTTAGGAGCACAATATCCAAATTAATTATGATACCATTTTGTTCCCGGTGTGATTGTTATTTAAAGAAGCCAGGAGGCCATGGCTGCTCTCTGTGTGTGTGACCAGCTTCTTGCATGAGTAGAGGCCACTGGAGAGAGTGCATCATGTCGAGCTCATTTTTGACCCCATCGCTTAAAGGCATTTGATGAGAACTTCCTGTTGATTTCAGAGGTTTTTTTTAAAGATGTGGTTTTTGATTATTTTATCTCTCTACCCTTGACTTCCTCTTTTTATTTTCAATTTAGCAAAGGTTTATAGGACACTTACCGTGTCTCCACAATTATACGAGGCCCACTGGCCCTGGAAAATGAACGAGGCTCAGTAGTACACAGCCCAGGCGAGGGTGAGGCCGGAGAGGAGAGGAGTGGCTAAAAATGTAAGGAAGCAGACACCCTGGGTCCTTGATTTTTTTATACGACTGTAGAAATCAGTCCTGTTTGCAGGAAGATGGTTGGTGAAAGGTAGGATTTTTATGTGAACTGGAAACACCTTTAACTGTGAAGCAGGAAGTAGGCACTCTTGCCCACTGCCTCCCCGGAGCTACCAAATGAGGGGCCAGGTTTGTGAAGGACTGCCCGGCCCTTTGAGACCCACCTCTGGTTTCAGCCAGACTGGCAAAAACTTGTGTTCCGGCCTCTTCCCCCAGCCCCACCACCGCCCACTCTGCAATTGTGTTTACTACCTTGGATGGTAGCTCTTGGATGTGTTGGTGTGACCATACTGAGGAACAACAGGTTTTTAAATTCCTATAAATCTCGTCAAATAAATGCATTACTGACATTGGCTATGATGTTGTATGGTGGACGCTTTAGGATAAGCCCTAGGGAAGATTATTTCTGTATTTAGTTTACAGGAATAGTCCGACAAGCCGAGTGTCTTGTTGGCTTTTGAGTGTAACGGACACCAAACCGTTGGCATCCCATACTTGCCGCTAGAAAGCAAGTTAATGCCAGGTTGTAGAACGCCATGATACGCGGTTTTTGTCTGCCTCACCCTGACTGGCTTTGCCCTTGTCCTTCCCGTTTCTCATACGGAACAAAGCTGGGGAAGAGAAAGCGGTGAGAAGAGAAACCCACCTGGAGGTGACAGCCCTGTTCCCTTGGCCCGGGGGGCATCTAAACGGGCTGTGTCTCGGTTCTCCCTCCACAGCACGCCTGGGGGTGGGACTACTCGGGCTCCTCCAGCCTGGGAGAGCTGAAGCTGCTGCTGGAGGAAGCGGTCATGCTGCGGCGCCTCAAAGCGGACGTCCTTTCCCAGCTCCCAGCCAAGCAGCGCAAGATGGTGGTGGTGGCCCCGGGCCGGATCAGCGCCAAGGCCAGAGCGTCCCTGAGTGCCGCGGCCAAGGAAATGACCACCAAGGACCAATCTGTGAGTCTGGGGCTGGACACGGGGCGGGGGTTTGGAAGTTGTGTTCACAGGTGTTTCTTCCCAGAAGGGGTTCTGTGGGCATTACCCAGAGTTCTCTGAACTTGCCTTCCAGTCATCACTTCCCACCTCCCCGGGCAAGGACAGTGAGCCCGTTTCACTTCTCAGCCTACCTAATCTACTTCAAAAATCTATTCATTTGTGGTTTCATGCTTGTGTGGATCACTGTTGATGGATGGCCATAAAATAAACTCCAGGGCAACTGCCGCATGATGATATATCTTCTGAATCCCTCTGAGAAAGCTAGAATTTATGCATAGTGTATTTTGAGAATGCCTCAGCATAGGAATGGTTCTTAGAAATTAGTTCTGGCTGTATTTGATATACATATGCACCCTGTAACCATCCCAAGTCATTTGCTTTAGTCAGGATAACAAATCGACGGTTATTTAACAAAGTCGAGTTTTCAACCCTTCTTAATCCTTTGCCTCCTTATTGCAGTCATCTATAGTTGACAAGTAGTTGGCAGGGTTCCCATTTTACAGGCAACAGGCAAGGAAACTGAGGCTCATAGAGACTGTGATTTGCATAAGCTCTCGTGGCAGAGCTGAGGCTGTATCCAAGCCTGTCACCGCTATAATTTTAGGCCTCTTTCCACTATGGTGGTTTTATCTTTTCAAAACAACTTCATTTAATCTGTCATTAGTGTCTTACTATAGTAAGTACTACAAGACCACCTACACCAGCTCCGTTTCTGTCCTCTTGGGACAAAGCCTTGTAATTTTCCCTGCCAAGAAAATAATAATCATTAACATTTTTTGACATTATCATAAAGCATTATCTGGGCTTAATATTACCCTGTATAAAGAAACTTAGATCTAGATGAGGTCTCAGCCTTCTGGAAGCTTAGCAAATAAATAAGAATGACAAGAGACAGCATGTGTGATTTTTTAAAAATGTTACTTTACCACGTGATCGAGCAGACTAACTGGTGACTTCTGAGAAGCAGAGGGTAGGGGAGAGGGTGCATGGGTCAATTGTCAAGCTGTATTCCGTTTATGCTGCATTACATATACAAATCTGGATAGCCTGGGGGAGATGACAGGCATAATCCCTTCGCCTTAAGAGTTTTCAAGCCAAGTTCACAGTGGTGGTGTGGGTGTGCGGACCAGTGGTTCTGAAATTGGACTTCAGTGGAACCATGAGTAGAACCAGTGTTCCATTGCTAAAATCAGTCTTGGCGTTTTTTTCCAATTTCTAGAGATAAAATTTAATAAATGGAAATTTTTTTCTCAATTTCAACTTTTTTCTTATAACTTTCTTAAACCTTTAGGGCCTGGGTATCAAACTCATTTTCCACCTGGGGCCACGTCAGCCTCCTGGTTGCCTTCAAAGGGCCAAATGTAACTTTAGGGCTGTATAAATGTAACTACTCCTTAACAGTTAAGTGAGAGTTCGGCACTGCTGCCAGGTAGAAACAAGGTGCTGGGCCGGATAAAACAAGGTGGAGGGCCAGATTCAGCCCATGGGCCTTGTGTTTGCCACCTGTGCTTTAAGGTATACTAACTTTTGTCCATTCGTGAGCTCTGCCAGATAAGAAAGCCAATGAAAAAGTACAGCAACTATAATATTAATGGAAAAATTGACATGTGTGATCATTTTAGATGTGAGGACCTGAATACTTATTAAATGCTGTGCTTTAGTTCCTTGTGTGTGTGACGGAAGTCAGTCTGCACCTGGCCCACCTCCTGAACCAGCCTGAGAACAGCCGCGGCAGACGTCTGAAAAAGCAATTGGTGGGCATTTGAAATGAGGATGAAAAGTCCCATTAACTGGCCAAGAGGCTACTGTAAGTTGTGCTGTGTGGCCAAAAAGAAAACGAAAGAGATGTGTGGGAATTCTGTACTCAGATCAGCGAGGTTTGAACGCATTGTTTTAAACCTCCTGCCAGCGCGCAGTTCCTGAAGTTAGGTGAGGGGCTCTCTCAGTGATTTCAGATGCAGCCTGGGAGTGTGGTTTTCTGAGTTTGCAGGCAGCAATGTGAAAGTGACTGGACTGAGCCATGGAAATCAGGGATGTTTGGTGTTTTATAACTCTGGTAGCTGTGCAAATCCCTTAAACTATTGGGGATATTTTGATGTCTTCTTACCTAAAAAAGGAAGCCGTGGCCTCCTTCCTTTTGGAATGCAGGCTTCCAGTGGGCTTGTTGCTGGAAAAATATATCAGGAGAACACCAACTGCTCAGAATCCCACCTGTGGGGTGATTATCATCTCTGCTCCTTCAGAGTCCCAGAGTCTTACTGTGTTTTGCCGATTATGATAATGAAGTCTCAATTGCAGTATAATTCTTCAAAACTCCTGCAGAGAAAGAGCCTAGAGCTCTTCCCCGCCCTGTGCTTGAGAGTTGCTCTCTGCTTCTGTGGGGTCCTAGGAAAATGAAGAGTTTGTCCCCAAAAGAGAGAAATTGAGTTGATACAGACTACCTTCAGCATCTTGCTGAAGCCAGATACTGAAGTCTTTCTGATAATAAGCTAAATCCTTGAAAATATGGTTCTCCTTTGTGGTCTATAATGTCAATTCATTTTGGTAATGGAAAATCCATGTAGGAAACAAGTGTTGAGCTTTGTGGTGGGTGTGGACCATCTGAACCTTCCTCACTCTAAAGCCACCGTTTGGCACGTCTGTGAAGTGGATCCAGTGTGGAGCTCCACCCCGACAGCTCGGGAAGGGTGGCCAGTGTCAGCCGGGAGCGCAGTGAGGTGGCTGCTGACATTCCTCCCAGGCCTGGACCGGCTGTGGAATCCTGAGCCAGAAGAGTCAAAATGGGGAATCATGATTTTATGGTTTTTAGTCAAATAAGGAGACCCTATGGATCTATAGAAAGTCACCTCCCAACACCCCATTGTATAGTTACTGTCCCGGCCCAGGCGTCCCCACAGTTTTGGACAGCATGACGGCTCCAGCAAAGCACTGCTGACCTGTCAAGAAGTGACTTTTGTCTCGGTTCCCTCATGCCTTCCCATCTGGAGGAAGACAGTTTTTAAAAGCTTTAAGTCACAGAAGCCAAGGGGAAGCAGCCAATTTATAAAATATGATGTATAACTATTAAAGCCTTTTCTCATTTTCAGCTGAAATAATAGATACCTCTTCACAGGCTGAGAAAAGCTGGTTCTAATCATCTTTTGTCTAAAGCCGCTTTTTGATCAACGAGAGCAGGAGCAGAGAAGTGGAGCGAGTCTGTGCAGATTCCTGGTGACAAGACCAGCTCGCCCTTCTGCCGCTCGGCAGCCCGTTCCAGTGTCCAGCGCAGAAAAAGACATCGGGAACCCCAGTGGGTCCAATTTAACAAAAGTCTAGGGGACAGGAACAGAAAGTGCAGGTGATTTAGAATTTCCTTACCCGTGGCTGGCAAAAGAAATGAGATCATTAACGCACTAGTAGTCTGCCTGCACAGTTTGGGGGAGTTTTTTTTAAAAGGCTAAACTATCAATTTCTCCCACATTAAAAGTTCAGTAGGTGTCTATTGTATAAAACCTGAAAAATGAAGAAAAGTACTTCTAATTAACACTTATTAAATAGGTTTTACCACTACAGTAAAAAGATTCACTCATCTTTTATATCACCTAATTTCTGCATTTATTATTTGGATTTTTTAAGGTACATATATTTGCTTTAAAATATATATTTATATAAAAATATATAAATATATAACATATATAATATAAATTATATATATGTAATTTATAAGCATATATTTTTTAAAGCAGAATTGAATCATATAAACATATATCAAGTGAAGAACAAAATTTATAAAACTGTATCATGAAAGCTTTTCCATGTTGTTAAATGTTCTTTTAAAATATATTTAAACACAGTGTAGTGTTTTCTCCGATGGTTTAGTAAAATTTTGCCAGGCGTTTTTAGTTGGATTTTTAAGTTAATTCAACCGTTCCCTAGTCTGAGTAACACTGCACTGAAGAAGTAGCTTACCTGTTGTGTGTGCACATTGATGCTGATGTGTCTCGAGGATACATTCGAAGGAGCAAGTCGCTGGGCCCTGGGGTTGGGCCTGCTCTGAAGGCTTTGGGACATGCTGACAGCCGGTCCCTGAGGCCAGCCAGTGTGCCACCCCCCAGCCTGCGCAGTGACAGTGTGTGTTTCCGCACACCCGCCTCCGCTCCGCACGACAGACCTAAGGGAAAGTCTCTGAAAGCACCTTTCTCCATCTCTCCTTCCATTTGTTTCGCCCTCTCCCTTTCGTGTTAGCAAGTGTGGGTGGGCGGGTGGCCCTGACAGGGTAACGACAGTCCCCGAAGGACGCAGGGGTACAGCCGTAGACTGAGCACGGCTAGGGTGCCGTCTGAAGACAGAGGGCGGGTGAGGTCATCGTAAGGAAGCTGGCTCTGTCCCCCCCGCTGGGGACCACATTGGGTCAGAGGGCCTAGCCTGCTGCAGGGGACCCCCTGAGGGCATACGAATGGACTCACGGAGTTTTGGAGCCTGTTGGCCACAGGCGAAAGGTTGAGTGTGGGCAGAGCCTCATCAGAGGCAAACGGGGCCTGCGGAAGGTCGCCCTGAGGAACAAGTTCAGATACAGTGCCGTGGAGTGGCGTCTTCGACAGCAGGTCCCAGGGGACTGGGACCTGGGCTGCTGCCACAAAACTGGCCTCCGCTGCCCACTACCCTGCGGTGCCCCCACAGCTGCCCGTGGTTCCCGGGTATCCCTCTCCTTTCTCGTCAGGCCCTAGAGGAAGGGCACTGTTCCCAGCAAGCTGCTCTTCTGAGCAGGCAGCGCTTTCACGGGTGGAAGGAGATGGCGGCCCTGCCGGTGATGGCCAGCGTCTCTTCGTCTCCGGGAGCCCCAAGTGAAACCCAGTGTTCCCTTCTGTTATGATGAGCGCCTCCTCTGTTCGCATTCTTTATTAGCATTTGTTTAGATGCAAACTATAGAGAAAACATGGTTTCCTCTCTTTGGAAGTCACTTACCTTATGTCGGAGACAGGCCCAAAGCACACAAGTAACAGTTTTGAGATGGTATTAGAATAAATGAGTGGTGGTCTATTGGGACTGATTCAGCAAGGCTTGGATGGAGGTGAGCTTTGTCAGCTGGCTGTGGACACAGCCTGGCAGGAGAAAAGGGGGAGGTGAGAGACACGGGCCATGACATGTCGTGTGTACGTTGTCCCCAGGCTGTAGTGCACGGGCATGCTTAGCGAGGCTGCATGTCAGCGGAGCTCAGGTGGTACCTGTGGTTTGGCCAAAGCCAGTGGTAAGGTAAGTCAGGGTCACTTGGCTCCAGCGATTGGTGTTCAAGCTTTAGGATTCGTCAAGCTCATGGTGGCGATAATTACGTCAGCTTAGCTCAGAGTCCTCCAAGAGGGAGACGTTAACCCTCGACTTCTCTTTCCACAGAAGGGACAGCAGAGGGCAGCGCTCATCCTCTACTTCAACAGGACAGCCGAAGCCAAAGTCCCGTGTGTCATGTAAGTGGTCGCCAGGTGTCGGCTTCTCTCGCTCGCCTTTCGGAAGGAGCACCTCTTATCTCAGTCTGCCAGAAGGCTTGCCCTGCCCTGTGAGATGTGATCGGAGATGCCCGTTACGGCCACCTACAGTGTGAGGTTTAGGGCCCCCGGCCTCGTCGGCCACGCACAGGGCAGGAGGAGGCTTGCGTCCGGAGCACTGCCAGGACGGGCTTGGGGGCCCTGCAAGGTCCTGCCCCAGCCCAAGTGAGCTGCAGCTGCTGCCACTTACGGGAGGGGCGGGGGGAAGCCAACACTGAAGGGGAGGTGTCCTCCCACTAGCAGGACTGTGCTCACTCGCCTGGAGGAAAGTAAGGGGGGCTCTGTGACGACAGGTCGAGAAGCTGCCTCCTGACTCTGTGCTCTTCTCCAAAGACGTGCAGTTTCAGCCATTGTTCACCTACGTGAAGAGGAGAGTCTCAGAGTTTGTTCAGAGGGCATGTGACCATCGTCACAGTCACACTGAGTTCTCCTTCCACCGTCGACACTAAATCTGAAGCAATCATTTCTCTTCTTAAATTTATTCACTGACTTTTAAAAAAACTCAGTTGTCTGCCTTTTTTAAAGAGAGAAAACCCACTCATGTTCACGCATCACTATGATCGAACCCTGAGGCAGTTCCAATGGTGTGCAGTTTGCCTCACTTTTTATTAACGTTCCCGTGAGGCTCTGGCGGGATGGTGGTCCAAGTGCTTACATTCCAGTGAGAATGAACTGGCGTGGGCTGAGCAGCGGCAGATGGGCTGTGGGGACCGAGATCTGTGGGCACGTCAGACGCACAGCCTACCCCACCCTCTCCACAGCCACCAGCCCTCCGGCCGCACCAGCCTCTCCCTCCACACCCTTCTGGTGGCGAGAGTTCACTGCTTTGTTCAAATCTCAGAGTCTCCCCAAAGGCCACTGCACGCTGGCCAGCTCTCCAGCTCTGCTTCACCCTGCAGGCACAGCCCTTTTCCCCTGTGACTCTGTGACGAGGCTGGTGAACTTGAGATGCATTTTCATATCCTGGAAACTTCTCTCTCAGAAACAGACCTGAATCGCCCCCACCGCCCTGTTTCTCGTCTGCAGCTGAGTAACAGATGGCAAGGGTGTCAGCCCTCTGCCTCGCTCGCTCAGCTTATGACCCCCAGAATTCAGTGTTTGTTGAGAGGGCTGGGCCTAGAGCCAAGCTTTTTCCTTCGAGATTGTAAATCTAGTCATCTTGGCACCTCATACATAGACTTGGAGATACCTTGCCTTACTCCGTGCAGACTGCCATAACAAGAATACCACAGTCTGCTGGACTGTGGTGGCTTAAACAACAAATACTTCTCATAGCTCCAGAGGCTGGGAAGTCCAAGTTCAAGGTGCCCGCAGATTCACAGTCTGGTGAGGGTTTCCCGCCTGACTTGCAGACAGCCCTGTCCGCCCTGTGTCCTCACGTGGTGGGAAGGTCAAGGGCGCTGTCTGGGATCTCTTGTAATAGTCCTGACTCCATGGCCCCCCGTAGGCCCTGCCTTCCAGGACCAGGTCATTGACGAATTCTGGGAGGGCACACAAAACAAACCTTCAGTCCCTAGCATACCTTATACGTACTTTTTCAAAATTCCGTTGTAGTTTATAGAGTGCTTTTATCATTTCCAATAGTTCTCATATCTGGTAACTCATTTCATATTTACAGCCTCTGTAAAATCACTAGAATAAGTCATATTGGCCTCATTTTTTAAATGCAGAAACTGAGTAAATTTCATGGAAGTCTCTGGACTTGAGAGTCACCTAGCTAATAAGTAGAAATTGGATTATAACTCTTAAAACTCAGCCTTGGCTGGGTAGCTCAGTTGTCCAGAGCATCATTCTGATACTCCAAGGTTGCAGGTTTGATTCCCGGTCAGGGCACATACCAGAAGCAACCAAATACAAGAAGAAACCACTCTTCCTCTCTTGTCTCTCTCTCTCTAAAATCAATAGATAGAGGGGGGAGGGAAATGGTTAATATGATAAATTTTTTTAATCTTAAAACTCCAATTTTCTCTGCTAGTTGTTTTTCTTTCTTTCTTTCTTTTTATTTTTTCCTGTTGTCTGTTTTCCTTTTAATGGGCATCTTTCAATACAAAAGCCAAGGTTATAGTGGTAGGCAAGTATTTCCAGCCTGGTAACTTAGGGACGTGGGGAAGGGCGGAGCAGTAAAGCAAGCCGTGTCTGAGATGTAGGGGGGAAGAGGGGCATCGAGACTGCTGGGGCCTCTGGCGGTGATTATGAGCCGGCCAGGTTGATTTTATGGCCTTGTGGCTTTTTAGTGCTGTACCGATAAACATTTTTTGCTTACATCATGGCAAATTTTATCTCTCTCCAACTAATTAAAGTAGATTATTTTTAGTACCAATGATTCACAAATTGAACTCAGATCTACACCCTAGCTCGCCATGCTGTTGTTTGAAAATGACTCTTAGATGTTCAGAGGACGGTCCACTTACCTTCCTACCACCTGCTTGTAGCAGGAACCTTTGAGATTTATGCCTGAGGATGGCCTTGGGCATAGCAAAGGCTCCTTCTGTTCCCACTGCTCTGCAGGAGCAGTGGCCTGTGCTGGGACTGTGAACCCTCACTTCTGCAGGGCACTAGTCCTGGGGATGCCTCCAGGGTATGTCAGCTGGGCGACTCTTCCCTACCGAACTCTCTCGGGGTAGCTGCCTTCCTGTAAGGCCACTGCTTTAGCACTTCCTTTAGATAAGCACTTATCTTTAGATAAGAGTGGGAAGTGGAGAAAAAACATAGAGAAGTAAGTTAAAGGGAAAATAAAGGCCAAGCAAATAACGTTCTTCACCTTGTATTCCTTTGCCTCAGGAGAGAATTCTCTGACCACTGACTTACATGCTGGCCCTGCAGGTGGCCACACTATGCGGGAGGGATTTGGAGCGCTTTCCCTGACAGCCCTTCAGTGTTATCATTTAGGTCTTAATACTACACACCCAGAAATTTGATTACTGTCAAGAGTCCCTTAATCTCCTGCCAAGGCATTTTCAGATCTACAGACACTTCAATTTGTATGGAAAGTATGTTATAATGATGGTAGCAGCCCAAGTGCTAACTGTTAATTATCTTCATGATCCCAGGTAATAAAAATGTTTCAGTAGCATATCAGAGATCCATACAACATAAGGATACTTTAATTTGTTTGTACCTGGGAGATGTCTAAAAAGTACAGAAGCACTCTTTCTGCACATGGCAAAAGGTGGCTTATTTCCACAGCTCCTGGTTTTGCTTCCATTCCAGTGACCTGGCATGAGGGAGGGGGGTGAGGTGCGCTCCCAGAGAAGGAAGAGAATGGGCTGGGCAGGCAGGTACCCCCAAGGTGTCTGCTGCAGGTGCAGTCACTTTTCCGTGATGAACCTCAGCTGGATGAGCACGTGTTTGATTTGCTTTGTCGTTGTCAAACGCAGTGAATACGTCCTGGACCTTCTGGAAAGCGGACGAGAGAAGTTCCTAGTGTTCGCACACCACAAGGTGGTTCTGGATGCAGTCACCGCGGCGCTCGAGAAAAAGGTCAGCGCCTTTGGCATTCCGAAATTTTTCTGAAAATTTTAGAGGTGGATCATGAATCCACCCAGTTTAAATGTTGTTGACGTGATACAGGAATCCAGCCAGCAGAATTAAAAGCTGTAATCCTGGGAAAAATTAGAGCCCTTTCTATTTTCAAGAACTCCAAGACAGTTCAATGGAAAACTATTAGAACGCATGAGTTTAGTAGGGTGCCTGGATTCCAAATAAATATACTAAAATGAGTTTCTTTTTTACTGTACCAGCTATATCTAATTATTTAATGTAATGGGGAAAAGATAGGCAGTGACAAAAGCCATAAAGTGCCTAATATTAGTCTCACCAAAAAAAAAATGTAGAAACTAAGGAATCATTGCAGACACGTGCGCCACACTCCTTGTGCGAGGCTAGAAGTGTAAAGACGCCTGTCCTTCCCAAGTTAATTCATAGATGTAATTCAGTTTTTACAAAAATTCCAGCTAGATGTTTGAGGAAGCTTTATACGATTATCTCAAAGAATGTCTCAAAATCTAAGCAGTACAGATACCGTCTAAGACAATTTTTTAAAAGGGGAGCAGTGCTGACAGACCGGCCCCTCCACATATTAAAATCTGGTGTAAAACTCAGTCACTCTGGCCGAGGGCTGGTGGCCAGACGTGTGGAATGGAGGAGATGGCCCGTTAGCATAAATTAAAATCAAATATGTGATCAGGGAGTAGTTACAGACCAGTTCACTCAGCACATAAAGTTTGGGCAACTCGGGGTGGGGAGACTTGAATGAAACTTCACTTCACTATTTACTATATGAAAATCCAGGTGAATCGAAGTTCTTTGAAACCATGAAGTATTAGAAGTAAACAGAGGCAAACATACGGCTGACCACCGGGTGGCAGAATGCCTTTCTAAGCAGGAAAACAAATTACGAAGCAAAGAACTGATTCAGATTGTCTGGAAAATGGGTCCATTCTGTCACACACATACATAGTGGTTAAATCATGGTTCTTTTACACATTTTTTCCTTGCAGGGCATTTTGGCAATTTCTTAAGGTAATTTTGCCAAACTCCTCTTCTAGGAATTTACTCTAAGGAAATGACCAGACCAGTTAGAAAGGTTTATGTACAAGAATACTGGTCCTGTTGTTATTTATAATGCTGAATAATTGGAAACCTAAATGTTCGTCAGTAGGTGTACTGATGGATAACAGTCCACTCAGCCATACAAAATAGTGATGTAGATCAGTGGCTCTTAACTTTGTGGCGATCGCTGGACCCTTGAAGAGGCGGGAAGTGGCCCGCTCACCCCGTCCCTGTCCCCGCAGCGGGTGCAGCACATCCGCATTGACGGCTCCACCTCCTCGGCAGACCGAGACACCCTGTGCCAGCAGTTCCAGCTGGCCACGGGGCACGCCGTGGCCGTGCTGTCCATCACCGCTGCCAACATGGGCCTCACCTTCTCCTCGGCCGACCTGGTGGTGTTCGCCGAGCTGTTCTGGAACCCAGGGGTAAGGGGTGTGGAAGACTTGGGGTCCCCGGGGCATGCCCACGGCTGCGGGGAGGGAGGAGCTGGGGTCGGTCGGGAAGGCAGGGCTTCTGTGAGGTGCCCCTAGGGCCAGTCGCCTCTTCCTCCGTTTCCGCTCGTCCTCAGAAGCACGATTACTTTCCGCTTGTCAGTCTTCGCCTAGAAGAAGTGAGAACTCACACATCTGTTAGCTAGCAGTTAGATTGTCACGGCAGCCTCCTATGTAGTAGTATCGACTCCGTCTTATCAATGGGAAAGCTGAAGTGTTAGAAGGCTAGAAGGAATCTTAGAAGTCATCTCTCTGTGAGGAAGCTGGGGCACCGGTGAGTGCATAGCTGTCACCACAGAGGAGCCCTGGCAGCCCCAGGCCGCCACTGAGGCCTCTGGCTGTCCACCCTGCCCCTCTGACTCACCATCACTGTGAGCTGCTTTAGCCGCTGGGGCCACAGCAGGGCAACCGCTTGGAGTGTTCCCTGGCCATGGTCACGGTACCCACGGGCCTTATCCGCTCAGCTGAGGGCTGTGGCAGCAGAGAGAAGACACTTGTTCGCACTCATAAACTTTTCTCCTGGGCTCCAGAAAGAGCTGCTTTCCCCTGGCCTGTTCTCCCGTAGTGTGGCTCTCACTGGCCACGGGTAGGCGATGGGCTTCAAGGTGGGATGCATTCTACAGTGGAAACAGCGCCCTCGGTTTCCATTATTCCTCGTAAGGGCTTCCACCCTATAAAAAAGCCACACCGCCCCCTGTCACATGTGGCGTCTCCCTTTGGAGCAAGTGTTGATTTAAGTAGGAGGTGACCGGGGTTGCTTCACGGAGAGAAGAAGGGAATGTGCCAGGTTTCCTTCGTTGTCCCTTCCTTACAGCCTGATGGCGGAGCCGCAGCTCGCTCCCCGTTCACAGCACCGAGAGGCCGTACACAGCTAGGCAGCTGCAGAGTCAGTCCCCCAACCAGCGTTTCGTCTGAGTCTGCCTTTTGTCACACGACGTGTCATTTGTAGGCTGAGGTGCACAGGCCCTCCACCGAGAGACACAGCAGTGAAGTCCTTTGAGGAAGGAGAGTTGGGGGGCTTGGGGGCCAGGGGCTGCCGGCCTGGTGGGCCCAGCCGCTTCAGGCCTTGCCCTGTGTACACCCTGACCCCCGGGCCTTGCAGGTGCTGATGCAGGCCGAGGACCGGGTGCACCGCATTGGGCAGGCGAGCTCCGTGGGCATCCACTACCTGGTGGCGAGAGGCACAGCTGACGACTATCTTTGGTACGCTGGTCCTGGCCCGGCAGTTGGGGTGGAGCAAGGGTGGACACCGGTGATGTATTTCCTTTGCTGCCTAAGGGCTTCTGCTCTTGCTGAGGGCTTCCTCCCACTTTCATCGGGACCACGTCCGGCTCCTTCCCAGCATTCAGTGGGGCCTCTGGGGTGCACAAGGGAAATCAAGCAGGAATAAGGGGGTTCTTCACCACTGGCCTGAGACAAAGGAAGAGACCTTGATTGTGATGAAATGTAGATTGAATTTGTAAAAAAAAATTCAGTTTCCAGCCATAGAAGCACTTGCCAAGACAGGGTGCAGCCCCCTTTGTACCCTTCTACAAGCGGTAGAAGGCCCCCAAGCTTCTGCCCTTTGTGATGTGCTTTGGGACGGTAAGGCCCCATCTTACAGCTGCTGGACCACCGGGGCAGAGCTGCTCCCCCTGGGCCACGTGGTGCTTCATCCACCCAGCTGGGGGTTCATGTCTGTGGCCTAAGCCAAAAATCCCCCAGTGCTCGTTCCCACTCCTATTTCCCCTTCCTGGTACTAAGTTTCTTGATCAGCTCGGTGTCCACTGCTCCTCTGTGTCCAGCCTTGTGACTGAGGGGTCTTACCTCTGCAGTGTGTGGGGGTCATCCCTACCTCCTTCTCTTGGTTTAGCGGGTTAACTGAGCAGCTCAGAACAACACCATGTCCAAAACTTTGTTGCAGTGAGGCAGCACTTACTTCCTACACGTCTGCCAGTAGAAAGAATTTTGAGCCTCATGATAATGACCCCGGAATTGGTGGTTTCACAACTGAGAGAAGGCAGATATTTCAGGGGGGCATTTGTGCCTTGAGAGATGCAAAGATGTAAAATAGCAAGCACGTCACTGCCCCCCTAAGAACCAGAAGGGCGGTCTCATTTTAATCCGTCTGCAGTTCTGTGCAGGGCGGATCCACTGAAGCTCATTTCTCCCCAACAGGCCCCTGATCCAAGAGAAGATCAAAGTTCTAGGTGAAGCTGGGGTTTCTGAGGCCAGTTTTTCAGAAATAACAGAAGCCACCGATTACATCTACAAGGTAACTAACAGCAGCACAGGGCTCCTTGCCACTGGGGCCGAAGGAGGCATCAAGCTGTCAGCCAGCCGTGGGGTCCTGAGTGGGAGGGTATGAATCACTCCTGGGACCTACCCCGGCCTGGGAGCTGAACTCGATGGCCTGCAGCCCTTCTCAGTTCAGGCCGCTCGTGCATCCTTTACGCACAAGTGATGGCACCGACTCCTCCTGCTTCTGACCTTCTCTCAAGAGATTCTCAGTGTCGCAGGTTCAATTCCCAGTCAGGGTACATGCCTGGGTTGCAGGCCATGACCCCCAGCAACCCCACATTGATGTTTCTCTCTCTTTCCCTCCCTTCCCTCTCTAAAAAAAATTTTTTTAAATCTTAAAAAAAAAAGAGAGATTCTCATAACAGCAGAGCTTGCAAATGCTGCCCCTTCCCCCAGGTCATTAGAAACTCACAGAATTCTCTCCATGGCAACTGCTGAGTCATTGCAAAAAGTGTGTAGTAATACCACATAGCAGGGCTACCACCTGAACGTCCCCAGTGTGGAATGAGGAGTACTCAAAATCAAGTATTGCTTTTTACAACTTATTTCCCCTCAGTCGTTGCCTTTTATTCCCAGTGTCTCCCATTTTGTAGGGGGGTGAACTGAGGCACACAGGACAGTGAGTCTTGCCCAGAGTCACTAGCCTCGTGCTGACAGCCGAAGGCAGCCGGCCTCCCAGCGTGGCCCAGCATTCCTTCTGTTCCAGCCCCCTTGTCATCTAGGAGAGTAAGAGGCCAGGGAGCGTCCTCCCATGGCCAGGCGGGCCTGGCCACAGGTGCTGCAAGGGCACTGTTGGCCCCTGGAGAGGACGGCCGGGCCCAGCCAGCCTGACCTGGCCTAGCACTCCCGGTGGAAGGCTGCCATGGCCGCCGCCTCCTCTGTTCCAGTGCAGCTCCACGGAGGGGAGCAGCAGGCGCAGGGACTAGCGCTCCACTCGCTCCGGTGGCGACACAGAAGGTGAGGATTCGGGAGGTGCTGCCTACTGGACAGCGAGCGATTCCTGAGAGAATTGTTCTAACGAGAGAACCTAGACAGAGGTCTGAGCCTGACGCAGGCAGGCAGCCTTACAGTCCTTGTCAGGAAACCGAGGTGCCATCCTTTCCCTGTGGAACCGCTGAGCGTCAGAAGCTGAGTTGTAGCAACAGATTCTCGTAGGCGACCCTGCGACTTACGAGTCTGAGGACCTGATCTTTACTTCGTTTCCTTAGCAACTACCATAAATCCTTTCTCCAAGTATACTTATGGGATGTGTAAGCTCAGAGATCATATTTTTAAATAGAGTATAAATTACCCTTTTAGATATAAGCAGTTAATAAACCAGTTTTAAAATCACCTAATCTTTAAGCTTTTTAAAGAACCCTGTAATTCAGTTGAATGGTAAGTATTGTAACGGAGCCTTTGCTATTCTATGCCCTGTGAAAGAAAACCTTATTTTTCAAGGATTCTCAACCATTGAGAATAAGTTTATTTATGAGTTTATTTATAAATAAGCCCATTTATTCATCAGGCCTTGCCTTCATTTACTCTGAATTAGTTAAGAATCTCTGCCTAAAGTACAGGCGTCATCCGTATCAATATTTATTTTCATTAATAATTATCAGTTAATTTTTTTTTAAATAGGGCTGAAAATTTCACCCACTACTAAGCAAACAAAATGTTGCCTCCTGTGCAGGAGACAAAAGCAAAGAGGTTGTGTCTCACTAAGAAGGGAAGGGAAGCACCAGCCTGATCTGGACCCTGCCTGCTCTGAGTAGCACATAGCGTTACCCTCATCATAATTGAATGCACACTGACAGGTATTTCTACCTAGAATGGGCTGCCTTGCGTGTGGCTTTTCCTCGGCCTTGCAGTTGTTCAGATGTAGGGGGATGAGATCCCACAGGGGACATGTGCACAGCGTGGGGCTGACCTTAATGGTCTTTAATATCCTGTCCCATATTTTTAAGGACATTTTAAAAAATATATTTTATTTACTTATTTTAAGAGAGAGAGAAAGGGAGGGAGAAAGTGAGGGAGAGAAACATCAATGTGTGGTTGCCTCTCACATGCCCCCGACTGGGGACCTTGGCCCAGACATGTGCCCTGACTGGGAATCGAACCGGCATCCCCTTGGTCTACAAGCCAGCACTCAATCCACTGAACCACACCAGGAAGGGCAATATCATGCCCCATTTAAAAGGACAGCCATGTCTCCTTTTTTTTTTCTCTTTACCCAATGAGCAGAAGAGATGTCAGACACTGAGGCAGAGAGGCTGCTTTGGTGATACGCAACTTACTGGCGGGCCTGCACTCCCCGTCACGCAGCACCCGCCAGCAGGAAACACGCGGCCCCCACCTGCGTGTTCTCTCACCAGCCACAGTGGCCAGAGTGGGCTTTGGAGCCTGGGTTCTTTTATCTTTCCTTTTCTTCCTCTGGTGCAGGACCCAACGCAGCAGAAGATCTATGACCTTTTCCAGAAGTCCTTTGAGGAGGACAGAAGTGATAAGGAGCTCCTGGAGGCAGCAGAGGCCTTCGACCCAGCAAGTGCTTCGGGAGCATCCGGAAGTGGTCCCCAGGACCTCGGAGACTCGCTGGACGAAAGCGCATTGGCAGACAGCCCAGTGAAGAAAAGGAGATTTGAATTTTTTGATGACTGGGACAGCTTTACCTCTCCCCTATAGAGGGGCAAAAAAAGTATTTAAAAATCATGGCATTCATTAAAATAAAGCTGATGTTTTATTTTTAAAGCTTGTGCTCTTCTTGCCATGACAGGGGGGCCAGCCTCTCTGTAACCGTAGCAAGTTCCCTGGGCCAGGGGTCAGCATTTCCTCCCCAACCTTACAACGCGTGGGTTCGTTTGGGTCCCAATCAACCTTCGCTTTCCTGGTTGAGACATAGAGGCAGTAGGTTGTAGTAATGGTTATTTATATTCTTTAAATAATGAGATGCTTCCTACACAACCCCCCAATGTGAATTTTTAACATTGACTGAGCCAGCAAATATGGAGCACCGAATATGTGCCAGGCACCGTTCGGGCACTGGCAGCAATTGGCCGACCGGGAGAAAAAGCGTGTGCCTCTGCATAGATTGTCATATCGTGGGAGAGGCGATAGTTATGCATCCTAGGAAGAAAAAGTAAGGAGGGAAGGTCTCAGAGCAAGGGTCGATGAGCTTTTTCTGGACGTAGCCCAGTATTGAATATTTTTGGCGTCATGGCCAGGCCATCTCCGTCGGGGCGACTCCACTCTGCCTCTGTGGTGCAGAATGACCAGAGACACCCCAGAAACAAATGCTTACAGCTCTTTGCCAATAAAACTCTGGGCCCTGACATTTTAATTTCCTATAATTTTCATGTGTCACAAAGTATTACTCTTTTTTATTTCTTTTTTTTATCATTTCTTATTGTTCCAATACAATTGTCCCCATTTTCCCATCACCACTTTCCCCCGCCCTGGTTTATTTTCAATCCCTTAAAAATGTAAAAACCGCACAGAGCTCACAGGCTCTGCAGAGCAGGCAGTGCACAGGGTTTGGCCTGCAGACAGTTTACCCACCCCTGGTTCAGAGCAGCACCGTCCAGTAGAACATAAGCCTCAAATGTGATTTTCATTTTCTAAGAGTATTTCAGAAAATAAAGAGGGGTCAAATCAATATTTTATTTAACCCAATATTGTCATTTCCACATAAAACCACTAAAATTTTCTTTCTCTGCCTTCCTGTCATTTTGTCCCTGAGGTCCTCCAAAGCAAATTTTATTCATACCTTGTAGCCCTCCATAGTTTCAGGTACCCCGCCAGAAATGTACCTCTGAAATTTCCTGAGAGCCATCCAGCTCTGTGATTTTGTAAAAGACACTTGCATTTATTTATAGAGAGACTGAACACCTTTGGGTTTAAGAAAGGATTTCTACACTAACTCCTTTTTCTTTTGGGCTTCACAGCTCAACCCAGACACACCCACCCCAATAGCCACTGTGTTTTCTAGAAATGTCAGCTGGAATGAAGAAACGGTGGGCCCATCTCATCCCCCTTCTGTGGTGACAATCAACTGTCCCCTTAAAGGGTCTACTAAAGGTGCCCCCCAGGGTCTTGTTCCCTGAGTGACCCTGGTTAACAACTGCCTCCAGGGCCGGGCAGCAGGAAGATCCTGTTAGCCTTGATCCACTTGTGCCTGAAGAGATCACGTCTTTCCCTTCTGGGCTCTGCACAAGCCTTGTTCTAGGTCACACACTGAGCTGGGAGTCAGAGCTGGAAGTGCCATCCCCTCGCCTCTGGCTTTGGATTTTGCCTTGTCTTTGCATTCTTGTCTATTGGAACCTTGATGCTTTAATAAGCTCTTTTTGGGTTAAACTTAAACTGAAATGAGGGCAAAAAGTCTAATTGTATTTTCTACCCCATCCTCTCACTTCTTACCGAGTTCAGGATTACAAGGTAAAACAAATGGCTGGGAAGCTTCAAGGGGTTTCACCGGAGCAGTCTCACACATGTGTTTCCTTTGTGCTTGCGTTTCCTGTGGGGGCTCAGTGAAGGGAGTGGACTCCTGATCATAGAGGAAAGCACTGAGGAGTCTGTGAGTCACAGTCTTTTGGGTGTCATGACGGCCGACAGTTACATGATTTTGCAACACCTGCTCACACTCACCACCCCAGCTCCAGTCCATTAAATAGATTTTATTGAGTACCAGGTACTCCTCCTCTGTTTTTAATCCCCCTTTTGGGGGATAAAATACTGAGTTGGCCAAAAAATTGTTGTTTTTTTTTTCTGTGAGAAGGCTCTAATAGTGCTTAGTTGCCTTTAACTTCACTCAGAACAATTTTGTTAGATTGTCTTGTGACAGCTATCATGTCGGCATGCATTTAAAAAAAAACAACTTACCAAATTGGTGAATTTTTGTGTAGCCATTTTATTATTGAAGATGGAAGAAAATATGCAACATTTTCCACATATTATGCTTTATCATTTCAAGAAAGGTAAAAATGCAACTGAAACACAAAAAATAGATTTGTGCAGCGTATAGAGAAGGTGCTGTCACTGATCGAACATGTCAAAAGTGGTTTGCAAAGTTTCGTGCTAGAGACTTCTTGGCTAGATGATGCTCCATGGTCAGGTAGACCAGTTGAAGTTGACAGTGATCAAATCGAGACATTAATTGAGAACAATCAATGTTCTACCCCATGGGAGAGAGCCGACATACTCGAAGTATACATATCAATAAAGTTATTGGTGAAAATGAAAAATGTGTATTTTATTTTATGGAAAAAAACATAGGGACTTTTTAACCAACCCGAAATAATACACAAGAGAGTTTACAAAGCAAACTTACAGCTTAACAAAATACTATAAACTCCTGTACACTCTTCATCCCAATGTTACAGAACACAAGCAAAGTGGGACGAAGGGCCAAGGGGGGAGTATAATATACTATTACCCTATTACTGAAAGGACCCCCTACTAGGTTTGCTTTGTTCGCCGCCCGAGGAAAGACTCTCAATGCCAGAGATTTCTGAAAAGGAAAGGAAATGTTTATTTAAAGCTATATAGACTTAAATTAGTGACCTCATGTCTTCATTAAAATATCAAAGTCCTTTTGGATACCCACAGATGCCCACAATGCTTCCTTCTTCCCCTGCCCTAGTTTGGGGTACTGTATATCAGGAAAAGAAGTAGATTCAGGCTCCCGACACCATCAGCTGTGTTGTCGGCCAGGATCAAGCTGTGTGGTTCTCCTTGGCAAAGCTGGGAGGGTCTCCACTCTGCCAAAGCCGCATGGTTCTCTCCCTACTAAAGCTGTGAGGGGGTCTCACTCTGGCTTAAGCCAAGTGATTTTCCTTTCTATTGCTGCAGCCGCATGGTTCTCTCCCTCCACATGATTGCTGAGTCTGGGTTTGAATCCCCATACCAATCTTCCTCTGCAGCCCCATTTCCAACTCCTCCCACAGTCAGCTACACTTGCCAGCACTCCCACATCCTTCCAGCTTTACTGGGCTGCCATAGTGAGTCTGGGCAGGCATGCCCCCATGGTGTGGAGCCAATCACTTCCAAGCTCTCACGCAGGTGCTATAATCAGGGGGACCTGCACCCCAGTTACATCTTGGGAGGAAGTCACTCCCTTCTCCCTGGCTCAAAGCATGGCCACAGCTGTTTAGCATATCTATGAAACCAGTTAATGGTTATAGACATGTTAAATGACCATGCTAGAGGTTAGCTGCAAAGTTGTTGCTGAACAAAACAGCCCTGCATGTTCCTGCTCCATGTGCCCCTTCCCCCAACTCACACCTGTGGGGGAAGGGGTGAGGACATCCTAATGTTTCCTGGACACTCTGAGTTCTGGACCCCATTCCAAATGCCTGTTTGGGGCCCCACTCTTGGCTGCACCCTGTTACACCAAGGCTATGAATACAATACCTTATGGAAGCTTTATTGTTTTGTCTTTTAATGTTTAGGTGTACAATCCACCTGCAGTTTAGTTTGCTATGCAGGGTAAGGTCAAGGATAGTTTTTTTTCCATATGAATATGCAGTTACGTCAGCACCACTTATTGAAAAGACTCCTTTTACACACTGCTTTGCAGTGACTTCTTTTTCACTGTGACAAATTGGATATAAAAATTAACCCAAAAATGTGTAAGTAAAAAAATGACAACCTACATTCTCATTCCTTTGACTCTTAGCCCTACTTCATAGAGGTAATAACTAATTTAAGCAATTTGGGATGGAGGCATTTGTAGTATATTTCCAATGCATATAATTATGTAGAAATATACAACAGATCCTCAAATACCACTGTTTCATTCAATATTCTTTTGTTATAACATTGATGAGATGCTGTAGGACCTCAGCTCTTGTTTATGTCAATTAGCCTATGGTAAAATTGGTTTCCTTACATGTCATTCCACTTAAAGTCACAGACCCTAACAATGGCATGAAGGGCCACAGAGTAGCTCCATTCCTGATGGGGATGGTGCCTATAACAATGCCCTGTGAAAACTCCATTGAAACAGCGATTAGAATGCATTTGAAGTAAATCTGTGGAGAGAAGGGAGGAAGGAAAGAACGCATGTGCTGAATGCATTTCACATGCTGGATTCTTTCTGGGCATCAGGGCTCAGCCTTGGCCCCCTCTTGCTGAGTCAGCCCTCCCCTGCAGAGCTTGGACCACAAGGTTCTTAGTGACCCCTCTGCAAACTTTGCTGCTGTCTGTAGTGACCAGACACTTCAGTGAAGGGCGATGCAACAGAAGTTCTTCCAGCAGTAAGCTAAGCGAAGGAACAACATGGAGCCTGGGTCTCCAGAATAAGGCCCCATCTCCAGCATGAGATGGATCAGGGGTGATGGTTGCCCCTCAGATTTCTCTGAAAGATAAAATGTTCCATATGCCCCCAGGAGAACTGGTTGACTCAACAGCTAAAAGATCTCTGGAAGCAACTTTTAACCGACTTTTCTAAAGGCAAAGTGAATTTTGAGTGCTCCTGAGGACCAGGGGTGACTCACCAGTGATTTTTACTGACACTTTTATGGATACACATTACAGTCAACAATCTGTACAGCTGATGGTCCTCAGATGGGGATGGAGATCATGGGACCACAGATGAGACAAATGGAGATTTTTATGGGAGGCACAATTCTCTGAAGCCACTGGGAGATGATTTCATGAGCATGCTATTTGTACACCCTCAAGGTTGCTATTTAAAGAAAATTGTTTAGTTTTGACAAAATCGCTCTGATCGTGAACAGTTTCCTCCCATTATGAACTAGTACATTTTCAGCCCCTCTATTGCATCCTTACTCTTGCAGAGGATGGGTGTGGGAAGGTGGTAAATGTTCTAAATGATGATCTGAACTAAATTCTAGAGCCAGCCCAGGAGAGTCCCCCTCCACTTAGGCTGCCCTAGCGTGAGGCTGGCTAGGATCCCCCACTGACCAGGGCGAGTGAACTCCACTGCTTGGCTTGGGGGTGCAGGCTGGAGCGTTGGAGTGCTTGTGTTTTAACACAGCTTCTACTAGCCCCTTTTTGCACCCATGTATATACATTTTTGTTTTAATGAATAGTTTTCTGGGAGCAGGGCATAATTTTGGTGGAAAGTTTTCCAAGTATCATTCCCCAAGTATCCTTCCCCGCATTCTCCTGCTGGGGAAGGTGAGACTTGCTCCTTGGGCCCTTTGCTATTCTTCACCCTAAAGTGGAAAAGGGTCCATGGAGCCCGTGATGCAACTGAGAGAACTTGAGCACATCCCACTCCCTTGGGGGACCCTCAGGTAGCAGCAGCTGTGACTGTAATAGGTTCATTTTGTTCAAGGTAAAGAGACTAAGGAGAAAAACGATGGGCATATTTTTAAGGGAAATCAGGAGGCAGATCTGTTTAGTCCCCTGGGTGTGGCAGAAGAAATAGCATTAAAAAGGCACTGGAGACAATGAAATCAGGTCTTCTCATCATCTTAACAATAACAACCATCACTTAGAAATGCCCACTAGGCACTTCATCGAAGTTATTTCATCCTCCCGAGAACCTGACAAAGGGTACGGAATGCAATCCTCACTCTGCAGCTGAGAAAACAGCTTGCATCGTGTGATATGGCAGAAAGAGCACTTATCTGGAAGTTATTTATTAGCTGCACGATCTTGCGCAAGTCATCTGACCTCCCTGGGGGTCTCAGTTTCCAGTATGGGTTAATTGTCTCACACAGGTGTCCATCCTGGGGTCCGCACAGCTGCATGCCACCCGTGATGGCTATGAATGCAGCCCAACACAGAATTGTAAATTCACTTAAAACCTTTTTTATTCTCATCAGTTTTTAGAAGTGTTTGTGTATTTAATGTGTAGCCCAAGACAACTCTTCTTTCAGTGTGACCCAGAGATGCCAAAAGGCTGGATGCCTCAGGTAGAGCCTTTCTTAGTTCTAACAGAAGTAGAGTGACCCAGACAAACTAAACCCTTTACAAACCCATCTCATCATCATACAACGCAAGATACCATTTCCACTTTCAACAAGTATCCGTCACCACAGACTCGTGCCAGGCTCTCTGCACAGTCCTGGGATGCAGAGGCAGACACATAGGCCTTGCCTCATGGAACTGACTTGCAGTGACCTCGGGTGGTTGTGCTTTTTAAATAGACTCTTAACATCTTATAGTAATATGGCGCATTGGAGTGGAACCTTGGTTTTTAGTCACCACCGTGTCGGTTCTCCTGCACAGGGCCTGCTGCTTTTAAAAGATACGATGTAGGGAAAGAAAAAATACTAGTTGGAGTCACAAGATTTTAGCACTTCTCGAAGCCAAGAGCCAGTGAACAAGTCCCTTAAAATTTGAATTCTTCCTTGTCCAAAAAAGGGAGGAAACGGTATCCACACTGCAGGATTTGTGAGATGTAAGAAAACGTGGATGCATAAGGGGCTTCCACTATACTCTGCTACTATGATTTGTCAATCGCAGTAAACCTGGCGGAGAAACTCCCCGCCACACAACCCAGCAGGCCTTGCGATTGAAGAAACCGCCCGATCACAGAGCTCAGAGCCTAGCTGGGCCTCACACGCACCACTTCCGTTCGTCTTCCTAAAGCCGCGCTTGCGCAGTGCGCCGCTTCCTCTTGGGGTCCGACCTCCTTTGCGGCAAAATGGTAATCGTCTGTCTCGTTGAGGCCTGGGTTGTTTATCCACCTGCATCTGTCCTTCTTTTGGTTTCTTCGCCCTAATTCACCTCTGCAGGCTAGCCCTGCCCTGTGTCCTCGGCCTCCGTGCCTTTGTGGCTCCTCTTGGACGCACACTGCAGCGGAGGAGCGGAGTGGAGCGGCTGGTCGGGGCCCGGGCCATTCGGGCCGGTTTAGGAGGAAATTCTTGGAGCACCGGGGGTCGCTTTGGCCCCTGGTTGTTCCGGGGTGGAGTTGGGGCAGCTAGGGCACAGGCAGGGGCTGGGTGAGTGGAGAAGTAGTTACGGAGGCTCTGGGACTTGGGGAAGTGGGGCAAGCTCTGTCTTTTCGGGGTTCTGATAACGCTGGTTCGTTCTTATCAGGCCAAACGCACCAAGAAAGTCGGAATCGTCGGTAAATACGGCACCCGTTATGGCGCCTCCCTCAGGAAGATGGTGAAGAAAATTGAGATCAGCCAGCACGCCAAGTATACTTGCTCCTTCTGTGGCAAAGTGAGAACGGGCTCGGCTCGGGTCGGGGGAGAGGGAGGGAGCGCAGGGGTCCTTCCGGGCGTCTCGAAGTTTGTAAACAGCGCTGGTGCCGAGCTGTTCAGCAGTTCGAGCCGTGCGCACCACGGACGATCAGTTAGTTATAAGGTGACGGAGTATTGTTGCATACTTTGGATTTGGTGAAACGTTTTTCACTCTCAGCAAACCACTTGGGAACTAAAGGGTTAAGAATGATGACGGAGCCCCAGCCTAAGCCAACCCTGCACTGCAGAAACGATTCTGGCGGTCCTGTGTGCTGGAGCTGCTAGAGGTTTTCGTGTAATATCTGTATTACAAGGACTTGGTTACAGCGGTTCTTGTTTTTGTTGTTCGGGGTGGGAGGGGGTCTTTCATATCTTGGGCATTATCATCACCGTGACTTCAAATTGTGCGTGAAGAAACTTAGGGGTGTTGTAAACAACCTCACTAAAGAGGATGCCAACTTTCATTTTCTGGTGTAAGTCAGACTCCTGGGTGCATTTGACCCACAGGGAAAACGGGTTGTCTCTTGCAGACCAAGATGAAGAGGCGAGCGGTGGGGATCTGGCACTGCGGCTCCTGCATGAAGACGGTCGCTGGCGGTGCCTGGACCTACAAGTGAGTCCATTTCCTTGTGGTGTTTGGAAGTGTGTGGCCCAGTTGTAGTCTAGGCTTGACACTGTGGGCTGGTTTTTTCTCTTAACAAGACTGAGACAGTAAGGCTGCTTTTGTTGTCCCCACCCCCCAGGACTTTTGAGTTATGGTTTGAGTTATTCAGAGAAAGCAAACTACTGAAGTAACAAATTAAGTCTTGATTCACGTTGAAGTCCTTAGGGTCATATCACGAGCGTGGTCATAGCACTGTACAGGTGCGGTAGTGGGGACTTTGACTTGCACCTGCAGGCTGCTGCTCTAGAAACGGAGGGTTGCTTAGCTTATTAACCGTGTGGAGACTTGAGGCCGTCTGGACCACTACGCATTTGCCACTCACAGTATTATTGGTTGGGCCTCTGTGAGCCTGACAAGGGCCAGGTGATGCTGCTGAGATTAACTCTGTGCTGGTTTTGGATTGTGTGGCCTCTTTAAGGTGGCTCAGCTCTGGAAGTTGGGATACTTCCGTGACTCTGAAGGGGTCTAATCTTGGAATTCATTGCCCACCCTGAAGGCTGAGGTGTTCTTCCTCTGGCCAATGTCTGGTCTTGTGCTGTCCAGTCTACTAGCCATCTCTATATAAGATGGTTTGGCTAGTGTGGTTGAAGAATTGAATTTTAATTTAATTTTAAAACTGAGGCACTGTAAAATTGGAAAATGTTGAAATAATTACAACGGGTATGTGTATAAGTGCCTGTGGGGTTTTCGGAGGGCGGAAGGCAGGGTGGGGAGTAGGGAGTTCTCTTGGTTGTGATAGTAAAACGAGTTAGCATTCAGATACCTCCGGGGTGGGGTGGGGTGGGGATGTGTTTTTCAGGTACTGTTCCTAAATCTTGTAGTAATTGATAGCTGTCTTTCCAAAATGTGCTTTAGTCTGTTCTACCGCCTTGGACATGGTTTTCTTGGTACCTCTTATTGATTGTACCATTTTATAATTTATTAGTTTCTTCTAGCGTTTTGTTCATTACCCTTTTTATGAGTTTACGTCAGTCTCTTGCAACCATTCTTCCATGTTAATGTGTTCATGCTCTGTTTGAGAAGTCAGATGCAAGAGGTGGTCTGTCTCATTCTGCGAGCGCCCAGAGACGTGACACGGAAAGGATGCTATCTGTCATCATTTAGATTGGACTGTAAAAACGAGGCAGATCTGCTCATTAGCCATTTCACGTGTTGACATAGTTAATTATGTTGGAACCAAATTTGTTTTTCTTTCCAGCACCACTTCTGCTGTCACAGTAAAGTCGGCCATCAGAAGACTGAAGGAATTGAAAGACCAGTAGAAGCTCCACAATTTGACGCATTGCTAGCCTATAATAAAGGGGTTAATTTATCTAACAAAGTTACTTTGGTTTGTTGACTTTATTAAGTAGATGTTCTGGTTTCCATTATATTAATACTGGTTTCTGCCCATTCAGTCTCGGGATACATTGGTTCAAATTGTGCAAACTTGTTTTTAGATCACAGTTAATATATTTTTAATGTTTCTAAAGATAGAGTGGACAAATCCTTCCTCTTGATATTTTGTCTATTGTTACCATCCTCTTCAGAAAACTAAAACAATTAGAATTTCAGAACAACTTCAGCAAATACCTATATCAGTCTCCATTTTTCAGTCTACATACAGGATTCCCAGGATTTATTCAGTTTGCTGTAGATAGTCACACTAATAAAAAACAAAATTCCTTGTAGGTATTTAAGAGTTGTGAATAGTTGAGATTATGAGTAACATTTATTCAGCCCATCTCTTAAATGCTCTGTCAGGCCTCTGCTCAGATATGTCCCTTCAGTTCTGCACTGGCTCTTGGCTCAGACTCTCAGAGTAACACTGTGTGCCAAGCTCTTAGGAAACTGATACCAGCAGTAATCTACAGGTATTTTAATTTGGGTTATTGTTTCCCCTGACAGTTTGGTTCCCTGTCTTATCCCCAGTACCTAGCATAATTCCCTGCTTGCTGTGGCTAAAATGATGAGTGTGTGTGTGGGTCTGTTTTGTGACAAAATAATGCTAACTGACTTGGTCCTGTCAGGCATCATTAAGTACCGTTAAGAGTGGGACCAGAATTTACAAGTCAGGGTTGTAGAAGAGTTTGACACAAGTCTTCAGGAATCCCAGTTGAAAGGCTAAGATTCCACATCAGCATAGGGAGTTGAATAAATCAGGTGGCTGGGTAGTTGGGTGGTCTGGGTTCAGTTACTTGACCTCTAAGTAAACTTCCTGAACAATGTCTGGGTAGAGTAGAAAGGGGTATACAATGGCAGCTGGGGTTACCAATTAGGAGCCTTACTTGAAAGCTTTCGTGTAACTGCCTAGGAATTTGGATGTGATTTTGTAAGCAACACAGAACCAGTAGAATTTTGTAAGCAGTCATTTTATATTTAACCTTTGTTGAGCCTGTGTACTCTTAAGTGCTGAATGTCATTTAATTCCACAAGTTAATGAAGTGTAGATAATATTCCATTCATACATGAGAAAGTTGCACAACTTGCCAGTGATGCAGCTGGGGTTTGAACCCCTATATTCCTGGCTCCAGAGCTGATAATTCTGGACACTTTATTGATTTTAACATTTTTTATGATAGTTGAAGAGGAGTGGATAAGGGACAGAGACCAGTTAGAAGACTATTGAAGTAATACACTTTTGTGGTTAAGGAAATAATGACTTTCTTGAGGTTTCAAAAGGCAGCTGGTGGGTCTGAAAATTAGGTTTTTGGCTCCTAGTCCACATATGTTCCTTAATCTGTTTCGTAAAGGTCCCCATCTTCATGTTGCTCTTTTAAATGCAGCCTCGCCCACTCCACAGTGGGTTTCTGAGCCTTTGGTTTTCAGTCATTTAACTGACTGCATCAGGACATAAAGCTGATTGGAGTGGGTGCTCCTCCCTAGACTGTAAATTATATCACACAGTATCCTAGATACCAGTTTGGGTGCTCTCATGAACGTGTAGGCGTCCAGAAAGCCAAAGCAGGAGCACGTCTAAGTGCAGGTTTGGGTCTGGTGTGGAGATGCAGGGTGGGGGTACTTGAGCCTCATTTTCGAGGATTATCGGTGAGAAATGAGGATTAGAGACCAGGTTCTGGGGCTGGTCAAGAATTTTGGGAGGACCCAACTAAGATGGAAAATACATCTGTAGCAGCAGTTTTGAGATGAGAATCTAGAGGTCTACAGAGTTGGAAGTTGCTTTTACTGTCTTCTGGAAAGGCAAGAGCCATTTTGTTGTTGATAGCACTAGGCCGAGATTCAATGGTAAAGAAAGGAAATTTTGGTTATGTTTGGGATTTATTAGTCAAACTAAATTGAGGGTCACATTGGTATTGCACCACAGTCACCCCTGTAGGCCAGGGCCCTTGAGAATGATGTCAGAGTGCGTGGTATGGGGGATCCCGAAGACCCACATGTATTTTTATGGGTTCAGCTAGTGAAAGGGTGAGGGTGGAGACCGTTCATTGGGCCAGTATCTGCTGACCGCCCTGAAATACAGGTGTGGCGACCACTCAGCTCACGAGTGGAGTTGAAGCAGCATACCTCATTAAACTCAGTGTAGAAAACCATGGCAAAAGTGTTCAAAAGTAATTAATGCCAATTTCTATGAAAATGATAGTTTCCCTTTTCCCAGAACTCTGCAAAATGTTTCTAAAATTTATTTGGAAACGGCAAAGTAATGTCTATATAGTTAAGAACATTGATTCTAGAGTCAGAAGTAGGAGTTTCAGTCTCTTGTTAGCTAGAAACTTCGGGCAAGTTTACTACCTTTCTGAGTTTTAGTTTCCTCATCTGCATAAAATGGGTATAACAGTTTTTCCTTTAAGCAACACATCAGGTAAGTTTGGTTTGAAAACACTCAGCAGTGGGACCCAGGAACCCAGGAAAGTATACTAACCTGACAGTCACTGGTGCTGTTCTTCAGTTGGGGTGTTATGCCAAAAGCGGGGGTCAGGAGGGAAACTGCCTGTGCAAAGGATGGTTGATGACTTGGGAAGGAAGGTGAGCTGTGAGCTTCTGGTTGTAAAAGCTTTTGTAAGATGGGTTTTTGGCCTAAGGGTAAAGAAGCTAAAGCAAGATTTTTGGTAGTAGGAAACCCCTACATACCCTATATGTGTGCATGTGCACACGTGTGACCACATGACCGACCCTTAATGTAGAGGGCTGTTTCTGTGGTTTAAATTTCTCAGGCCGTTGGGATATTCCTCGTGAGAGCAAGGTTGATTTGCTCTTATGCATCTGATCTTCCTGGGCTGTTTGTGTTGTCTGTGTGAAGACATGGCCTCTCTGTCATGGGTTAAATTCTAGCTAAGGCTCAGGCAGTAACTTTTCCAGGTGTTTTATATAGGCATTTTAGTCTGATTATAGATTACTTTGCCAGTGGTAGTTTACCTGTGGAGAAAATAAGTGTGGGTTGGCTTCATCTACACAGAAACCATAAAAGGATTACCCCAAGTACTATGGGAAAAGTAAATGGAACCAATCAGTTATCTTCAGAGAATTCGAATCAAATGACGTAGGAGCTGAGTTTTACACTACTCAGGCAGAGCACTAAGCTTCAGGAAGAGTTGTGGACTCCTGCTGTCGATCACAGCGCTGCCCCAGTCCCTACCTGTTGCAGCTGGTTTTTTGGTTGCATGCAGTGGAGACTGACTCAAGCTCATTAAAGCAAAGTATTTATTGGAGGGTCATGGAGGGCTTCACAGTACAGAAGAAAAAGACTAGGTTTGTAAGGGGAAGAAACCCAGGCATCTTCACGGTTATCAGTGGTAAAAGCTGAAAGTCTCCTTAAGGATGGATCACATCTGTTTTATATTTTTACACTGTTCAGGAGTCAAAAACTTGAACATCCAGTTGGCCTAATTGAGGTTACATTTCCATCCCTTGGCACCTCAGTCTCACCAAGACTACATACGAAAGGAAAAATCTCTAAAAGGAAATCAGAGATTGGCTATAATTTTAGGAGGGCAAGTGTCCTTAACATCAAAATTGAATTATTTGGATTGGACTCTTACTACTTTTTAAATAAACCATCTAGTATAAAAGGAACACTTCTTGTATTTTGTTCCTCAAACTGACCTTGCAAATTGCAGCTCATGTAAGAACACAGCATGGCCAGAAGTGTACACTGAATTGTTTCCCAGCTTCGTCCTGGAAACCGGAGGGCATCGACCGTGGCCGGAGCAGGAGCTTCTGGAGTTCAGCCAAATAGGTGATGTCTTGGATTGAGTTATCAGTGGGTAATGTGGAGTAATGGCTCCCATCCTCCTACCCCATTCCCACCATGTAGAAGGAGATTAGACATAGTAACTGGTGAAGTAACTTTGTCTTCTGGTCAGTGGAGGGAGGGCTACTAGATTGGGAAAGGTCAAGTACAAACCTCTAGAACTGTACTCTCTCCCCAATCCCAAACTCACACCAAGATAGAAGAAAAGGAATCTCCGGAATCATAGATGAATGGTACCACCAAACAACTGAAGTTGTCATGAGCAATGGTCTCGTGATCACAGCCAGCTTCAGCCGTGATTCTGAATGTAGTTGTCTGTGGAGTACATCAGTGTCATACCCTAACATGCTGTTAGCCAAGTGTTCTTTTCCTCTTATCTCTGTCTACAAAGTAATGAAAATTAATTAGAGGAACAGCAGTATACTTTAACTGTTTTACTTGAGGGCTGTCAATGCATTCTCTTGTCATAATCCTGAAGGATCTTTGTCATGTTGATATCTCACATGTATTTATGTGTTACACTAATGACATAACTGGATTGAGTATCTATAGGCATATGGTCCTACTGCCTTGGTTCCTTCCTTTAATTCAGTTGGCCTCTTTGGAGCGTTCCCTATGTCAGCTAATGGGAGAGGAAAAAGTACTTTATGGACGGGTCTGCATGCTGTACAGGCATTAGCTGAACGTGGACAGAGGTAACCCTGAAAGACAGTAGTGAAGGGGAATCCTAGTGTGCAGAACTTAGGGTATTATCCACTTTGCATACACAAAGAGACATGGCTTAAAGTATCAATATTTTTTTAACTGGTTCATGGACAGGGGTTAATGGGTTAGCCAGCTGGTCAAAGAGTTGGAAAGAACAAGAATCTACTAAGGTTGTGACAAGGCTGTTGCAGGAATGGGTGGATAGAACTCTTGGAATGAGTTCAGAGTTGATATTTATATACCATGTGCGTGTCCACCAGAAAGCATGCACTCCTCTCCCTGACCAGATAAATAAGCTGTTTTCCTCGTCCACTGAACAAAACAGTCCCATGAACGAAACAGTCACGATAGCGGAGCTCGAGCTGTGCGTGAGGTAATAAAGATGGGCCTCTCCTCGCCACGGGCGACCTGGCTGTTGCCTCTGCAGAGTGGCAGCTGCAATGAGAGGCCAGTGCTGAGCTCTAAAAGAATGCTATTTCCTGGAAGTACCATTGAGCCAAGAGATTACATTAAATACCTTCCATCATGCAAAGGACAGCAGTTTGTCCTCTTAAGGGGCTGTTAGGGCTATTAGGCACGTGTTGTATTACGGCTGTGGATTTGTCTTCCTTGCCTATAGTATCTCTGCCACACAATATCCTTGCCTATAGTATCTTTACCACGTGCCCCGTCATCTACAGATAGCTTGCTTGGTAGACTTAGTGATTTGCTGAAGCCTGGAAGAGATGGGAGTTGTTAAACCACTATGAGGTGAGGTACTGTCCTATGTGATGAGTATGTACCTTAAACCTACCAGTGCTTGGTGCTCCCTCCCCCGTGGTGTCTTCTCCCTCAGAGCCAGGATGCACGGGTCAAGAAATCAAGAAGTGGAAGTGGGTCTTGTACCACTGAGAGTTATGCCACTTATTGAAGGCATTTTTGCTTGCCTTGTTTGAGACCTTGAGTTTGGTGAATTTGGAGGTCTTACTGCCTAGCAAAGCAATGTTTCTTCCAGGGAATACCACCTTGGCTCTGTTTAAATTGAAACCTTGAGACAGTTCTCTGATCATTTCAGGCTCTTCATGCCACTGAACCAACAAATAGAACAGGGAGTCTCCAGACACGTAACCTTCATCACCCAGCTCTGTGTTCCAGGAGGTTCCCTGCCCTCTGTGGCCTGTAGCTTGTTCTCTGGCTGCTGGTTAGGTTCAGTGATTGGAAGGCACCAGCAGAAGACTTACCAGATGAGAAGAAAGTGGAGTTATGCTATTTATTTCCCCTGCTGTTGCTTGCAGAGTTGCTTCTGGTAGACTATTCGGTCAAGGCTACACCTCTGTTAGGAGGCTCTTTCCTGTTCTATAGCTACTCTGAGATTCCGTCACTACTCCCTCCCCTTACTCCTGTAGGCTGAGGGCAGTAATGGCTTCCCGCTGTTACTAGTCCTGGAGGACAAAGGCCATTGTTGCTTTTCCTTAGCCTGACCACACTGTCAACAGTAGTCCTTTTATTCAACTTCCCTTAGTTACTGCATTTGAGTATCCATCTGTTTTCTGCCAGGACCAGAACAAATCAGATGTTTCACAGTAACCTGCTTTCAAATTTCTAGAGGGAAAGTCATTCTGCAACTTTTTTCCTAGTGTATGTCATGTTGTTACTTCCTCTTCTTCTGCAATAAGACATTTTTGTCTCCTCAAACCTCTTCCTTCTGGCAACATATCTCCTTTGTTCCGTTTGGTTACAGTGGGGTTACCAGTAACGTGCTGCTTTCCCTTGGCCACAAAAGGATGGCCATATGGCACAAGTTGCTGTAACTGGTTAAATGTTATTTCTTCTAGGAATTTATAATTTGGGCAGAGTTAACTCAGAGGCAACTAGTTGGACTTGAGTCTTAGTGGAAGTACCTAAGAGATGATAATTTCTGCCTCTAGGATAACCTGAAGTTGCCCTGGTTCTTGCTAAGATGCAGATTAAGAGGGAATTATTGACTAGAAAGATAAATGAGAAAAGTCCAGGAGCACAAAGACCAATGGAAAGGAATGAGCAGGCGTAAAAGACACAGGACATACAATGAAGAGTTCTCCCAGAGGGGGCAGAGAGGAGGGATGATGATGACTCAGAATTTTCCAAAACCAATAAAAGAATACCCCGCCGCAGATTCACTGTGAGCCTTAGGTGCAATAAATACAAAAAAATCACACCTAAGCGTATCATAGTATTATTAACACCAAAGAGAAAAGGAGTATCTTAAAAGTAGCCAGGAGAAAAAAAGCAGTACTAAGGCAACTTCTTAACAATAGACTGTATCGTCAAAGTTCTTCAAATTCTACACTCAGCAACATTCTTTTTTGTTTTGTTTTTAAAGATTGTATTTGTTTCTTTCTAGATAGAGGGGAAGGGAGAGAGAAGGAAGGGGAGAGAAGTATTGTGAGAGAGAAACATCAGTTGGTTGCCTCTCGCGTGTGCCCTGACTGAGAATCAAACTGGTGACCTTTTGCTTTGTGGTTCGACACCCAACCAATCGAGCCACACCAGTCAGGGCTCAGCTGTTATTCCTAAAATGAAGGTAAAGTAAAAAGTTTCAAACAGAAAAATTTGTCAACATCCACCCACCCCCTGGACAGAAAGTAAAGAACCAGAGGAGGAGACATGAAGGTGCGGGAAGGAAAGAAAGTCAACAAAAGGGGAAATAGGTAAGTACATACAAGTGAATATAGATTGTATAAATACTGGGGTAACAGTAAATGCTGGGGTAATATTAAAATGTATTACAGCAAAAGCATATACAAGGAGGGGCAAAAGTAGGTTTACAGTTGTGAGTATGCAAAAGTTTATTCTTGTATTATTATTTATTAATGTACATTGATTTGTCTTACAACTGTAAACCTACTTTTGCCCCAGTATGCCAATAAAGAGGGTAAATAGTGTTAAAATATCCTAGAGTTCTTACATTGTACAGAAATAGGTAAAATTACTAATCAAATATACAGGGTCCAGGAGAAGTAAGGCTTACTTGAGTGTGGTTGGTGGGGTATGTGAATGTCACACATGAGGTGGATAGCAATTTGAACATTTCACCTAAAAAGTCATATGGTGAGCTTGAGGGTGATACTGTTATGTTATGGAATTACATGCTTATGATTTTGTAATAAAAAAGGAATTATTTGTGCCAGACCCTGTATATTGTAATATCTGGTAATCATTGAAGGAATAGAAAATAATATTTTAACAAAGTAATAGAATGGAAATAGAAATGAAAAGCACTTGATTAGAGGGTAAAGAACTAGTAAGACAAATACTGCACAGTAACATGATAGATGAAGCACATACATGTGTGTGTATGTGTATATAAAATATATATAGATGTATCTTACACATGGATGCTTCAGTTGTAAAGGTAGTCCAGTTAGATTACATATGTAGCATATAAAGATTAAAGAAAGATAATACTTGAAGATAAGGAATCAGATATTAATAAAATACAAGGATACAGACACATTAAAAACAAACAGAAAGGTTTAAAGTAAGAGGTTAAGATACAACCTGCAAACACTAATCCCTGAAATGAGCTGTAGTACCATTTGACCAAGTGAACTTGGAGGCAGAAAAGCACGGCTGGAGACATTTATATTGTAAAACAAAAAAGTGTGTACATGGATTTTCAGCATTTCTGAGTCATTGGTGAAGATTTGAAACACCAAGTAAGTAGGTAGTGCTGGCTGTGCAGATGCTCTTGAGGAGCAGATTGAAGAACTCAGAGAAACACTGGTTAGAGGAAATCTGGGAGAACCGCTGTCTGTGCGGCCACTGCAGGCATCCAAGGAGACCCAGCGGGCTGGGACGGTGAGCTGGAGAACAGGTGAATTCATTAAGTTCTAATAGTAGATGTTTCTATGAAGCAAAAACTCAAAATACCAAGAAATGTTTTAATAGCTCAAGATACAGTAATGCTAATCATTTTTTAAAATTAACCATTTAAGCTGAAGTACAGCCACATTCTTTGCTGTGGTCTGTTCTCTTACTGAAGCCTGCCAAACTGTTTTGTTTCCTGGGTTGACATTAAGCATGGATGCATCCCTGAAATATCAATGGGAAAACAGAATAATAATCTTTGTGTGTGTCACTATAGTCACTTGATTTTCTGTGCTGACTTTGGAAAACAACCTTCATGAGATGTCAGATTATAGTTACTAGTTCTCTTGATATTTTTGAAGGTTTAAATAGTGCACTTTGGCCTTGGAACTCAGTGGATTTACATACATTCTTTGGGAGTCAAATTTGTAAATCAGGAAAGTACTTACCATTCATTCCTTCAACAAAGCAGAGAAATTTGCATGTGTTGGCTGTAAGGATCAAATATAACACTAGGGGGCGATGCAGCATAACTAGAAGAAAGGAACATAGCCTGACAATTAAGGATAAGGTTTGGAAGGTGCATCTTGAGGCCAGGATGGTCAAGAGCTTGTGTAAAGTTACAGCGTAGTGAGTACCAAGTTACTCTTATATTTCCATAGTGTCATAAAGTGACCAAGCAGACTAAGGAAAGAAGGAGGCCACAAGGACTTAATTACAGGTCTTTGAGACAACCTATTGAAATGCAATTAAGATGAACTTGGGTGTATTTTCTAGGGTCAGTTAGTTTGAAGAGAAAATTTGATTCTGTATTAGTTTGTTAATATAATTATTTTTACTAGTAAAAACAAAACAACTCTACAGTGATAATGCATCGTTAAAATGCATTTCATTGAATAAGATTTCACTTATCAAGCACTTCTCAAATTGGGTTTACAGGTTTCTGACCATATTTTCAGAGTCTTCAGGAACCTTTTTCTCTTTAAAAAGGTCAGTACAGGAGGGAAGTATTGAATACACCATTGAAACACTGGGCTTTGTAATTGGGTAACTAGAGCAATGAAAACATGAACCGATGAGGGAAGCTAAGTGAGAGCTGGCCCCCAAAAGTGGGTCAAAAGGTTACACTAGTGCAGGGAGATGGCCTAGTGGTGCTACCACTGGGCAGAGCCAGCGGGTGCCCAGTGGAAGTATGACTTGCAAGGGAGCCAGTAGGAGAGGGCTTCTCTGGAGGGAGCTGTGTGTGTGTGTGCATGCACGTACACATGCACACACACGGAATGGTGTGATTGTTAAGATTCAAAGGCCAATATCATTAGGGGTGACAAATGGGTCTTCTCTTTCCTAATGTTCTTTTTATCTAATCTTTTTTTCTCCCCCAAGCACCTATTCTTTAACTCATCAGTTTAAGGCTGTCCTGCTCATAAATTTCCCTGCTGTAGGAAACCTAACACAGGCACCCTGCTGTGAGCCCGGCTGCATTCCAAGGGCTTGGCCTGTGTGCATTCATCTAACCCTTGTGCCAGCCCTGCACTGGGTAACTGGGACCCTGGTTTACAAGACTCCTCATGACTTTGTTCCTGCTTACCTTTCCAGCCTCATCTATTGACATGTCCTGTTTCTTCTAAAGAACCCACTGGGCTGAACTTTCGGTTACTCGAATGCACCATTCTTTTAAGATCATAGCTAGTATTGGTTGTGCTCTTTATTGCCAATTCTCTGTTCCTCTGGCAGTTTCTCCCCTTCTTCTCACACCAAACTCATGGCATCGATAGGATTTCCACCCCCTGCTATTTTACAGAAGTTAAATGTTACGGCTGTGGTCATACACTTCAGAGAGGGATAATACTGTGAGGAAAGGATGAGCTTTGGAGGCAGAAATTATGTTATCCAGCTTCAGCTCTGGCATTTACTGGCTTGAACTTAAGAGAATGTTATTCTCTTTTTACAGATAAAGAGACTAAGGTTTTCTGGAGTGGCATGTAGTGAAGGACTTTGGTGATGGGACTGCCTACCTAGGCAAGAAACAAAGGCAAAACAATAGAGGAGAAGCAACAGAATGGAAAGGAAACAATGTTTTCCAAGGGATAATGTTAACAAGTACAGGCAGGACCCAGCTAATTAAGTTGGGGCTCGTGCACATTCAGACTGAGGAATCTGGGCGCGTCAGACTTTATAGACGAGTGCAGGGGATGGCCAGCAGAGGGAGGCCTTGACAAGTTTTGCTCCCCAGGTCTGGACTCAGAAGACTGAGAAAGTGGCATTTTCCCTGGTGCTCCCCAACCATGAGCTAATTTAATTTTCCTTCCCATTCTCATCTTTACCCGTCTTATTAATGATATCATTTCCTTAAAGAAGTGCCTAGGACATGCTAGCAGCTGTGCCTCTTACAAGGCCCTGTGAGGTTGCTGCGTGACTCCTCTTCACTAGATGAGAAATCCACGCCTCAGAGGAACCGAAGAACAGCCCGTTTAGCTACCCAGCTGACAAGTAGTTGATTCAGAATCCCAGTTCTTAGGGCTGTGGGATTCTCAAGGGCAACCTCCTCAACCCAAAGTCACTTCTCTGTGTCTCTGAATCTTTCATGGGCCTGTACTTATTCCTCCCCTGCAAATGCAAACCGGGGTGCAAATGGGGTTAAAAAAACGTGAAGAGTAGCACAGTCAGTTCTTTTCATCAGGGGCATTTCAAAAATGATGCTTTAACTCAAAGGCCGTGCCCACCACAGCTGGCCAGTAGGAAAGAAGAGTGGGGGCTCATGGCCATGGCAGCACCAAGGATGTGGATTGGAGCTTTAAAATCCCCTCGTGGTTTCGGTTTGCCTCCTCTCTCTGCTTCTTATAAGCAGCTGACATTATCTTAATTTTATACCCTAAGCTTTGCAAATACAGCTTCAGGATTCTGCCCTGGCTGCTCCCTTCCCACCTTCCCTAAACTCCACCGTGGCAGCCGGTAGTGGCAGTACTCAAACTCCCTCCTGTCAGTGATGCTGGGTCAGCACGCTTGGGGGACCCCCAAACCAAAGAGCTCTGACTTCACATCTTTCACGGCTACAAGATAAAGACTGCCATTTTCTCCCGCCCTGGGACCCCATCGTGCAGCTCAGCGTGGGACCAAGTCCTCAGGGGGTGCTCAGCAAAGACTTGGTGACAGGCTGATGGATGGGTTCCCGCCTGTGCCTGCCCTCCGGTCCACTCCTGCAGGCTCTGGCCCGGGTCCACCGTTTGGCTGCCTGAGGGTCTGCTTTGCTTTGTTGAGTCAGCACCAGTGAGTCAGGGCCGAGATTGGCTGGGGTTAGGGGTTGGTGCTGCAGGACACTGGGAAGGAAGTAAGAGTTCAGTAGCCCAAAGCATGAGGAGATGAAGAGCATCTGAATGGAGGGCACTGGGAGTTGTAGTCAGAGGAGCCAGAGCTGACCTGTTGATTCACTGACCATTGGCTATTGGGGGAACGCTGTACTGTAGACAAACACAAGGGGCTGCTCACATCGTATTGCCTAGGACCCTAAAAACATCCCAATCTTGTCCCCCTGCCCCCCACCCCGTGCTTCAGCTTCAACTCTACTCCTTTAAGAGATGCCAAAGTGGAACCAAATCTCCATGAACTCTACTAGTGGAAGATGAGAAGACAGGTGAGTGAAATTCTCAGGGGCACCCCAGCAACAATTCAGCCATCCTTTTGCCAGAACTTCTGAGAGTCAAAACGGAGTGGCTGGTGACATTTGGTGGCAGGTGGGTATAGTGACAGAAGTTTAGAGAAGTCAGCCTTCCAATAATGGAGAAGGAAGTGGATGGGAAGAGGTAAACCAATGATACTATTCTTGCTGAGCATCAAGCAAGACAGTTATGCCTGTGTTGTCCCCAGAACCACAGGCCTCATGGCACCCTGGAATCACACTGCGGGGGGTATACATACAGGCTGTCTCATCCAGCTCCGTCATTTTACAGAGAAGGAGGTGCAGAGCCAGCGAAGTGGCGTCACTCGCCCACAGTCCTACAACTACCTGGTTATGGAGCCAGAGCCGAATGCAGGACTTTTTCTACAACAACCGAGGATCAAATACACGACCAGCCTCGGAGGAGTTCAGGGTTGCTTTTGGGGCAGGTTTGGGGATGCAAGATTCCTTACTGACCAGGGGATGAGAAACTCCAGAGGCTCTTGATTTGACATTTCTGTTCCTCTGAAAGATCCAGTGTCTTTTCAGGTCAGTTGGTCTCCTGAGCTTTTTTCATTCTCAGGAGTAAGGTTATTAAGAGATAGGGCCAAACAGAGTGAAAATGTTCTATCAAAAAAGCCTTGGGTTTCTTCCTAACAGGAGGAAAATGGATGCAGACTGGGTTGTTCATTGCAGGGTCCTTCTAACTGGCCATAGGCAGGGGAGTCTGTGTGTGTGTGTGTGTGTGTGTGTGTGTGTGTGTGTGTGTGTGTTGTGCCACTGCCGTTCTGTGAAAACTGCAGGGCTTGCTTTCTCGGGAAAATTCCTACGTCTTGCTCCTTTCTTAGGGGCTGAGGAGTGCCTGTTGTGAGGATTAGTAGAATAAAATGATCAAAATTCCCTAGGGCCCGGGGCTGCAAACCTGAGTCCAGAGCCACAGAAGAAGCCACGCCCCCTCAGCCTGGCCTCCCCCAAGAAAGGTTCCCCTCCCAGGGCTCCACTTCTGTAAGCGACTTTCATCCACATATAAAAATCTGGCAAGAGCAGGAAGACTTTCTGCTTTGGTGGCATGTTTCTCACACAGCACGACAGCGACTTTGCAGAGGGAAGTAGCTAGAGGGACCTCCTGAACCTGGGGGGAGGCCTGTCCTCCTCTGTGGGCTAGGGCGTCCACTCCGTTTCTCCAGGGCCTTCCCCCAGGGTGCTCAGGAGCCAGTGCACGTGCTTTCCTTGGCCCTGTAACAGCAGGGCAGTGGGGAAAAGAGGTCTTGGTTCTGGAATCAAAGAGCTAGGGCAGTTGTTACCATATGGCATCGTCACCGAATCTTAGCGGGTCAGCAGGACAGGATCTTAGAGACGACTCCCACTGATGTAGCAAGAGGTCGAGAGACTAGTGCCATTTGCATCCCGTCTTTGATTATTCTCAGTATCTTGATTCCCTCAGGCAACGCGCCTACCTTCTCCAGGCCTCTGTTCCCTCGTTTCTAAAGTGAGGATAGAAATACACTCACCCGATAGGGTCGTCGTAAAGATAAAATGAGATACTTTTTGTAAAGTGTTCAGCCTGACACATAATAAGCATTCAATTAACATTTGATATTGGTATTATGTTAGCATTCTTTCCATCACTTTAAGAGCATGGAATCGAAGGCTCACAGAGGTATTTTTAAGAAACATATTTTCTTAAAATCACAAAAGCAGTCTGGTTGTGTGTGAACATTTTCATTGATTTAAAAAATGGGACATGCAGGCACTTGGACGTGAGCCAGGAAAGGACAGGCTACGTTGCTGTAACAACTCCCAAATGCCAGAGCACACAGCAGAAATGCTCACTTCCTGTCCACACTCTCACGTTCTCTGTGGGCCAGCCTGGGGCTCTGCTGCTGTCATTATCGTCCTTCTCCCGGGACACAGGCATTCAAAGCCAGTCTGTCCCACAGCATCCGTCTGGAAGCTTCTCTCATCACTTCTGCCCACGTTTCTTGACCAAAGCAAGCCACACGGGCATATGGGAGTTCAACAGTGTGGGCGAGCAGTCCCTTTACAAGAGGTAACCGGATATTGGTGAAAGTGATGCAATTTATGCTGATCTGCTATGTAAGCAAAGATAATCACAGTGTGACTAATCCTCTGGCATGAGCCCATTGAAACCTGCTCTAAGATATCAGAAATGGTATGAAAAACAAAGAGACCCTTCCACAGCACTAATAGGAACATCTATTGATGGCCACTCCTTGAAATAATTTCTTCAAACCCCCAAACCATGGACAGATCAAAGTCTCTGTTCCTTGAGAAACAACCACACAGTCACACCCTAGGACAAGAGGCTCCTTGCAGAACCTCACGGAGAGTTCACTGCCCTCCCTTACCCTAAAGTGTTTACCACCGATCCCTTTGTAGTTCTCCCCATTAACCACTGCTAATTTAGAGCTGATCGCTGGCCACAATGGCATAAGGAAAAGGGAGCACACACCTTCTCCAGGAATGCGATAGGCCTCCTACTAGTGGGAGAAGCTAGTAGTAAAGTCGGCAAATAGAACAGTATAAAGCAAGTACTGGGTTGGTCTGGGAGCTGTGCAGACACAAAGGAGGGTCATGTGACCCAGCCTGGCGGTGTCTGAAAAGTTCATATGGGAAAGCTGGTGTTGCTGGCGTTTCATTTCTAAGGAGGGGTGGGAATTTTGCAATTGGTTGAAGTTGTGAAATGATATTGAGGACAAAATGTACGTCCTTTAAGAAGGAAATGTTCTGACTTCATGTTATTTCTCATTAGCAAGCATCTTTTGTGAGTACTGAGCATTGGCTATGTATCAGGCAGTTAAATGACACATCTGTGTCCTTTGGGGCTTAACCTGCAGGAGTTCTGATAGAATGGGTCTGGGGTCACCCACAGGTGCAGGCTTGTGGGGCTCACCCCCTAGTCTCTAGGTGTGGAACCCAGAAACTAGCATTTTAAACAAATGCCTATGATAATCTTGATACACTCAAAACTAGGGGGTTATTACTTAAAAGGCAGCGGTAATACTGATAAGTGTGGAAAGGACCCAGGGAACATGAGATGAGTGTGCTGAACAAAGAACTACATTGAAGTAAAAAATATTTGTGTTACCTGTGAGTCAGCGGCCAGTGCCCTTTGAAGTGCAGGGCAAAGGTTAGAGAACTTGGCATTTCTTTGTCCAGGCTGCTGTTGACTTCCATTCAGGACCATCTCTCCAAACATACTCTCTTATGCTAACAAGTATTTTTTTTAAATTTGTGTTGCCTTTTATCTCTTCCAATAAAACAATTTAATGGTAGAATCTGGTACCCACTTTGGGTGCAACAGCCAATTAGGGGCACAGTGATTAGTGAATGAGGAATAATGACATCTCTCTATAGGCACAGAACTTACAAAGAACTTAGTACCTCATTTGATCCTCAGCCAATACTGTGAAGGTAGGTCTCCTAATGGCCCGATTTCACAGTTGAGGACACTGAGTTTGGAGAGGATAAACAGTCTGCCCAAGGTCACATAAGGTAGTCCATAAGCTAGCTGTGCTGAAAACTCAGGAATTTCTTTGAGAACTGAGTCTTCGGGATTATTCCTTTAAAGTAAGCGCTGGTTTGGTCTGGGACCTGTAGAACCACAGAGGAGGGTCACTTAACCTAGCCCGGCTGTGTCTGGAAGATCCATATGGGAAAGCTGGTGTTGCTGGAATTTCATTCTTAAGGAGGGGTGGGAATTATTCAATTGGTTGAAGTTGTGAAATGGTATTGAGGACAAAATGTACGTCCTCTGAGAAGCAAGTATTCAGTCTTTCTGATATTTCTCATTTATTAGCAAGCATCTAAGGATCCTGGGTGGTTAGTTTGTCTCATGAGTAGCCAGACCCCCTCTGACGGAGAACTCGTTCCTTCAGGAAAGCTGCATGCACCCCACCCTGACCACTGGAGCCCCCTTCTGAAACCTAGCGTCCTTTAACACGGCTGGATGAACACGGATGAGGAGCTCCAGGTGAGTGTGAGGGAGGGAAAGCAGATCAGGTCAAAGGGAAGCGGAAGGTCGCCTTCTGCGCCCTGAACTCAGCAGGCCGTATATAGCACGCCGGACCACCTTTAGCAAAACTGTGAAATTTGCTTTGGCCTGCAGTCCTCCTCCCCTCCCCGCCCCTCGGTGTCTCCCTCATCCCTGTCCCCTTGCCTATCGTTCAGCTCAGTGGTCTCCTTTTTGTCCCAAAGGGACTGTGAGCTCTCTCACGGTGAAAGGGCACGGTTGCGCTTTAAGCATGAGGACAGCTCTGAGAACTGCACAACCCAAAGGAAGAGATGATTAAGGGAGAGTGTTGGCTGGGAAGGAATTGCCATTGTCAGTCACTATGGAAAATCCCAGAGAGCTATTTTCTGACTTCAGGTGGGAGGAGGACAAGCACAGAACCAAGATCTCTGGTGAGTCTCCTTCCCTTCCTTGTCATGACCTTGAGAAGTAACACCAACAACAGGAGGTGGCTTTGGCTTTAGAAAACTGGACTGCAAGTCCAACTCTACCAAATGCTTGCAGTGACCTTTGAGAAGACTCTTCACTCTGTTCCCCGTGTGCTGAGTGGGGGTAGAAGACCTGCCCGGCCCACCTCATAGTGTGGCTACGATGCTCAAAGGAGAGGAAGCTAAGCTAGTGCTAATTGCATGGTATGAAGATGCCACGGGGCAGTGGTGCAGAGTTAGAACGGAGATGGGGAGTCCCTGAGTGACCGGCCACCAGCGGAAGATTCTTGTCTCCTCCTGTGATGGGCGTGAACACAGATCACCAGCTAACCTGTAAGAGCAACCCAGAGTCATTCAATAAGGCAGCAAAGGGGAATGGTTCAGAGGGTGGGCTTGAGCCCTACCACCTGGGTTTTTCTGACTCTGGCTCTCCCTAGCTGTCTGACTCTTGGAAGAGATTTAAGCTCTCCAAAACTCGGTTTCCCCATCTGTAAAATAGAGATAATAATAATCCGTATCTCAGTGAGTTGCTCTCAGATGAGACAAGATTGGAGTACTTGGCACAATACCTGGCACCAGAAAGAAGCCTGAGTGTTAGCTGTTGTCATTTTTGTTGTTATATTTGAAAGGTCAGTGCTTTCTGGTCGATCATGGGGCCTGTACTGAACACCCTGAGAGACTGAGAGACGGGCTAAGCGCTGAGCAAGTACAGGAGTTAAGTGGATAATGGATGCAATTAATGAATAACGCATTGACGCTTGTACATGCCAAGGACAGGTAAGGGCATATCTGATTGGGTGGCGCTGTCTCCTGTGCGTGTTCTTGAGGTGTAGGAGCAAAGGCAGTCACACAGCAGTCCCTTTGCTGCCACATCTACTGTATAACAGACTGTTGGTCTTGCCTAGCAGTTTCCCCTTGGGTCCCCAAAAGGAAAGAGAAGTCGAAACTGTGACTCTGTTATGACTGGGAAGCTTTTCATCCTGGCCATCTGGCTGCTTCCAGGCTTGACTCCCCTTCATCAGCATGTGTATTCACAGCACCGACCTGCCTGCTCCCCCTGCCCCAGGCCCCCTGCAAAGTATTCTCCCTTCCCCACCCCACCCCCAACTCAAGTGGAAATGAAAATGAGGTAGCAGGAGAGCAGCTGGTATCTCTTGCAGTCCCTAGCTGACTCTGGGGTTCTTTCCACTTCTGCCTGGATCAGCCTTCAAGAAGCACCACAGCCCCCGTTTGTTTTACTTAATAGTGATTCTTTCTGGGAAACCTTGGAAGGGGTTTGGTGCAGAGCCTTGGTCATGTATGGAGTCTCTGGAAAGCTGGATGTGAAGCACAAAAAGAAGGAGGGGCAGCCCCTTGTACAGCAGGTAATTTTAGAAATGGTGTTGGGGGAGGGGGGATAGACCCCTGGCTTCCATCATCTCCGTGCATTGGCAGCATCAGCGGAGGCTGAGAATGGGCAGGAGACCTGCTCTGTTTGACAGTGCAATGGGGATGGGGAGCCCACATCTCTCTTCCCTTCTAGGACTGGTGTTCCGGGGAGGGAACTGGTTTGAGAAACCGTGGGAGTGAGTTCCTACCTCTGCTGTCACTAGCTCACAGTGCTTAGTATTTCTGGGCTCTGCAGGCATTAAGAAACTTACAAGTCCCCCCAAAAAACAGGATATCAAAAGGTAAATGTGAGATTAAAATTAATATATGTTTAATTAAAAGTTCTTATGTCACCTTCACTATTAAATTTAGCGTATAAAAATTTCCTATGAAAACAACTTTTAGTTGAGGTTTTTGCATTTTGCAGGCATTCTAGGGAACACAGGCATTAAAATTCCAGGGAATCCTAAGCAACCATAAATTTAATAAGTTACTGATAATCAAACCACCTCAAAAGCAAAATTACAAATATACTTCTGAGATTACGCGGACCACATCTGTTCGATGTGGGTGCGTCGGGGCCTGCTTGATGGGACGCAGAACCTCCGAGAGAAGGAGCCCCCGGTCCTAGGGGCACCTCCATCCGCCCGCCTGCCCGCCCACCCGCCAGCATTTTCCTCAGCGGAGACACCAAGTTAAAGGCTCTCTCGGTTTCTCCTAGATCTGAAAATCTGTGGATAGTATTACTGGTTTTTCTTTTTTTACCACTTTGCTTTTTAGCCCATAAGAACATTTAAAGTGTACTCAATAATCAATCAATCAACTAGTAGGAGGCAGACAGAGGCTCCCCTGGAAGGCAGTAGAAAGAACTAGGCAGTATTTCTCTGCACCAGCCCCTTGCATAGGACCTTTGGGACCACATTTGCCTAAATCCTTCCCATCCCTCAAGCCTCAGGCCTCCTTCTGCTACACCTTCGCCACCCAGGCTTCCTTTTCAACATCCCTGTCTCTTGTTTCCTACACCGCAGGAGGCTCTGAAAACTCAAATTCAATAGAATCTCAGGTTACTCTTGGAAAGAGAATTCCACAAAAGCCAAGCAGGATGGAACTGGGAAGGGAAGACTGCATTTACATAATAGCTTTGGTATCCATTAAAAAAATAGTTTTGTTAGCAGCAAATGGCATCAGATGTTAGACCTCAGTCCTTGAGTTTGCTAAAAAAGAATTCAGAGCCAAGGGACTTAAATGTAAGCAACAGTTTATTAAGAAAGTCACAGAGGTAGAAGAAACAAGTTACAGAGGCCAAAGAAGGGCCCTTCGAGCTTACGAGAAAGAGAGCAAAGGTACATGCCTTCAGAAATGGGGACAGAAAGACCTGGGTGTGAGAGGGAGGGGGAGAGAGAGAGAATGAGAGAGAGAGAGAGGGCCCTGCTGGGTCCTTCTGCTTAAAGACTTTTATCAGAGATCTCAGGGGAGCATCTCAATAGAATATTCATCAGCTTTGCAGGTGTGTCTCCTCAAGGTCCTGGTTTCCACTGATTGGTCGGCACTAGGACAGGGGATCACTAGTCCTGTGGCCCGTCCTGATGTCACCTGTGGCATCTTTTTGTCTGGTTTTGCAGCTTTTCTTGGGCTGGAGGTGAAACACAACCGAGGCCTAGATGCTATCTCTAGTTTGACCAAAACTGTGTCTCCGTGGTCAACAGACTTGAGGCTTTGTTCCCAAGATTATTTGATGCAGGTTAGAACCTCATTGTCTTGAGGGCTTAATGCTTAAGGAAGTGGTTGTACAAAGGCTTATATGGGAGTCCTCTGAGACTTTTCCCTGGCCCCCTTGCTTCTCCTCTTAGGGGCTCTACCGCATGACTAGTGACAAGGAGGGGGAAGGTCAGGGAAGGTCTAAACTGCAGGAGCAGAGATATGCTAGGGGAGGAAAGGCCACCCTGGGGGTGAGGTCTCACCCTACAATGCTTTGCTTTCCCGGTTTTGCTTGTTGCTAGGCACCCAGGCCCCCTGCCCTGATAACCTTTTGTACCTGGCCTGTCGTTCCTACTAGGCTCATGCTTGTCTAACTGCCCACTTTACCGGTTCTGTGCTTTGAACCCACATGGCTCGACACAGAGTTTTATTAGTGCCTCTCTGTCTTTTAAGGTTCTGATACAGGCACCTCGGTTAAACTTTGCAATTCAGGGCCAGAGCTGGACAATGAATCCTGTGCCCAAACGCAGCACCCTTGAAGCAAGAACAGAGAGAAACAGTGAGTGGGGTGGCGCTTTGCAACCACTCTGTCCAGCTCCTTCACCGTAGTTTTACTGATGGGGAAGCTGGGACCCAGGGAGGAAAAATCTCACCCAGGGCTGTAGGGCTTAATAAAAGGCAGAGCTGGATCTAGAAGAATTTTTGATTGCCAGTCCAGTGCTCTTTCTGCTGCTGTGCAAGGGCTTAATTAAAACTTTTCTTCTCTAAGAAGTTAACACCCCCATCCTGCACCTACTCAGGCAGCCAACTGCACTCTACTTGGGGAGGGCGGTCATTTTTTCAACATGCACGGATGTTACAAATAGTAAGACCTGCAGTGAAAGCCTAGCTTCATCTCTGAAGAGCCTTTTGATCTCAAACAACCTCTCAGAGTCTCAGTGTCCCCTTCTGTAGATACGTCTGAGTGTGCCCGGGCCACAGGAACGTGTTGTGGCTTCCGTAAGCATGGATGTGAGCGCACCGGGAGCATGCCAGGTAGACAGCCAGCACCCGGCATTGTCCTAGGGATCTGGATTTGCTTGGATTGTTCTGTAACTTCCCATCTGGTACACCTTGTATCCTGAAGCAAACTGAAAGCTCCCACTGTTGCTTTTACTTCCTGTGTATCTCTACAGAGCTGCACACATGGCTGGTGCTCAAAATTTTTTTCTAAACGAAGGAATGCCACAGAGAGCAAAATCTGCTCTTTGGAACTCACCCCACGGTCAGGGCAAAGGCTATTGTAGAACATGGAGTGTGTGTGCAATCTGCAGGGTAAGGCCTGCCTTCTGCAGGAGGGTGGGGCAGGTGGGGACTGGAACAGCCAGGCCAGCCTCTCATTTTACCACCCCTGAAAAGACCGAGGCTTGGATGGGGAGGGAATTGCCTGAAGCAGCCCCAAGAGAGGGCTCTGTGGAGCCAGGCCTCTGCAGGCCAGCTGGGGTGGGGGCTGGATAAAGGGTTTGAGGCCCCTGTGCTTTCATCAGTTCCAGCCTGCCTGTCCCTGCTAGGGGCCCAGGCACGTCCTTGGCTGAACAAGATGTGGCAAGAAACCATGAATCAAGGGGTGAAGCTGTTCAAGCAGTTGGGCTGACTTCTGGGTCTAAATCCCTTTCCCTCTCCTTGCAGGCTTGCTCCGGCCTGTCCCTGCCTGGCAGAGTCTGGAGACTGCCCACAGCTCTGCCTTTCAAATCTCTCTGGGAGCCCGGTGACAGCCGGGTTGCCCAGGGCTGGCACAGCATGCAAAGGGAAAGTCAGAGTCTGAGACCAGGATTGATCATTGCAGGGATGGATGCGCTTTTATAGCATAGCTTTTCTGAAGGGAAGTTTATCTGTAAGAGGCAGCATGGCACTGAGCAGTGGTCGGCAAACCTTTTCTGTAACGAGCCAGATAGTAAATATCTTAGGTCTTTTGGGCCATGCAGCCTCTCCTGCAAATATTCCCACTCTTCTCTTATAGCACAAAATAGTCAGACAATACATCAATGAACAGACATAGCTGTGTTCGAATAAAACTTTGTTTATGGACGCTGCAACTTGACTGTCATATAATTTTTGCATGTCACAAAACAATTAGTCTCCTTTTGATTTTCCCCTCCAACTATTTAAAACCCTTCTTAACTTGACAGCCTCATAGGAACAGGGACAGATGGTGGGAGGGAGTTTTCAGATCCCTGGACTTGGCATCATGCACTTGGGAGTCAGGCAGCCTTGGGTTCAAACCCCAGCTCAGCTGTGTGTTTGGCTTCTGACCTTTGTCAGGTGACATAACCCCTCTGATCCTCAATCCCCCAGCTGTAAATAGGGGTAATCATGTCTACCTCATAGGGCTGTAGTAAACATCAAATGAGGTCAGGCAAAGAGCCTGACAGGAACTGTGTGAAGTCCTCACTAGGTGGAGGTTTTTATTGTTGCTTCTGTCATCCACAAGGAAACCAGCAATGAGAGCTGAGAGTAGTGTCCCACTCTCCATGTCTACCCAGAACCTCTGCCTGTTTAGAAGAGGCAGTCGCCGTAGGCTTTTTACAAAAGTCATGACCCCTTGCTCTCAGCTCCAGTGAACTCATCCCGTCTGTGTCCGGGTCAGCTGAACGCTTGCCTGGAGCCCGGACTCTGTGCAGAGCTCGGGGTGCGGAAGGAGTGGGAGATGGAGCACATGGCCTGGTTCCTGACAAGACAGGTGTCTCCTTGGGAGGAGAGGGAAGACACGAATCCAACAACCACAGATCAGAACAGCATGTGGAATAAGACTTCCTAGGGAGGCAATCATGTTTGCCGTTCATCGAGCGCCAGGCCCCGTGCTATGTGTTCATATGTTAATCTCATATGCATAAACCCACAAAGCGAGGCTTATTATTATCCCCGTTTAATAAGTGGGGAAGTGGAGACAGAGAGACTGGTCACACCCGAGTGAACAGAGAACGGAGAGTCACAGCCCCGTCTGGCCCACGTGGGAGACAAAGCTGTACCTGCTGATCTGAGGTGGCTCTGGAGTTTAGAAAGTCCCTTTCAGCTGTGATGGTGGGGGACATGTCACAGGGAGGGTGGCTTTTGAGCTGCCCCCTTGAAGCTGGAGAGGGTTTCTCCAGCCATCGATGGGGGAGCAGGAGTAGAAGTTGGGAGGATTCTGGCAGAGGGAGAGACGTGAGCAAATGTCCGTGGGTGGGATGTGGGATGTTCTGGGCATGTTTGGGGAACAGCAACTGGCCCCTTCGGCCCAGGGAAGGTGCGTTCTGTACAAATGTCCTGTCCCCTCCGGGATCTCCCTGTGCCTTCAGGCAGGGACGGGGAGAGGCACGGCCTGATTACCTCACTGCCCTGAAATAAATAGGAACTTCCTTGCAACAAAGAAAGAGCTCATTGTAAAACAATCTGCCATGCAGTGTGTTCCGTTCTTAGAGCTTGCTTTTTTGTCTGTCCATAATTTTTCTCCCGACTGGCAGGTGTGACTTCCCTGGTGTGAAGAAGAGGCCACGGGGCGCACTGAAAACAGGGCTGGGTGCGGGTGCGGGGTGTCTCAGCAGGCTGGCCGCTTCCCCTCTCCTGCTTCAGTTCCCTCGCACGTGAAATTAGGGGTTAGGTGAACTCTGGGTCCTTTCCAGCTCTAACCTTCGAAGGATGGTGTGCCGTTCCTGTTCCCATAAGGAGGCAGCCTTGGCCTCTAGCTCAGAGCAGGTGAGGCCACTGCGGAGAACCTTAGATCATTGAGGGGCGGGGATGGGGGGTGGGAGGGGTGAAGCCTGGAGGCTGGATCAGAACTTCCCGCCTTCCAGTTGTCAACATGCTGCTTAGATAACCCGCCCCTTCCTGAGGTGCGTGGGGGTCCACGTCCTTTGTCCATTTACCCACCAAACACGTCAGCATGTCAGTCAGCTCATTATTTATTCACACCTGTCCTTTGGGGCCAGACCGCCTGAGTTTAAATCCCAGATCTACCAGCTCTGGGACCGTGGGCAAGTGTCAGAACCTCCCTGTGCCTTAGTGTTTTCCTCTGGAAAGTCAGATAATAATGGAATTTGCCCGACAGGGTTTGGAAGGATGAAACTGGTCACGTACAATAAGTGCTTAAAACCATCCGCGGCACAGAGCAAAGCGCGATGAAAGTTTTCACTGTTAGCATCAGCACGTAAAGCACTTCTTGAGGGGATGCCGCGTGCCAGGCGTAGCAGTGGAGCTTCTCCCGTGCAAGAGCTCCTCCTGCCCCACGGCCCTGCAAGGGAGGCTTTACTAAGCCCGCTTTTCATATAGGATGAAACTAAGGTCTGAAGAGTGTACCTGACCTGTCTGATAAGGGCCACTGACCTCACAGGCAGTGGAGGGCAGGCCAGCAGGCCCAAGAAGGGAAACTGCTGGGAATAGCAGGAAGGTCACCTCCCACCCTTGTCACTTAACATCCATCTCGCATCATGCCCCTGCTGCACTGTTTTGTTCTTGTTCAAACCCGGGCCCCTGCTGGCGTCTTGTCTTGACCCGTATAACCAACCTGTCAGCACACGAGAAACAGTTGCAGGGGATGGGAGCCATGTGACTGAGGTGCGGTGAGAGCAGCTCGGTGGGAATGGAAGTCTGCCCCTCCGTGGTTCGCGTGGGGCTGCCTGTCAGCCAGACCAGAGGGGGATCGTCGTGCTTTGGGACAGTCAGGACGTTATGACTTGGATAAGTGAGGACGCACGTGTCTCAGCTAGTACGTCAGGCGTACCGAACTAATTGTGTTGCTCCGTAGTGCAATTTCTTCTCGGTTTTTATTTCGTTGGCCCAACATTGCAGATGGTGTGCTCTGCTCACTGGAAGTAAGTGTGGAAACGATAAAATAGAAACACGAGACATGTGGACGACACTGGAACTGCATCCTGACGCTATGGGTGTGACTGAAAATCCAGCAGGTCTCTTTCAAGACCCTTTGTCCCTGCTCCTCCTCCACCGCTGAAGCAGCGGCTGCGCTCCCCAGCCCCCTCCAAGTCTCGCTGTCACTGTCGTTAGTCTGCTCTGTTAGCCAACTTCTCCCAGGGGTGTCTGACCAGGCCTTTCTCCCCGTCACAGTCCCTCGGCCTGCGCGCATGTGCACGTACAGACACACCTCCCTCTCGGGTGCTGCCCGAGGCTCCTGTTCGGGCTGTAAACTCTTCATTGGCAACTTCCTGCCTGCTGTCCACCGAACCTTCTTGAGTTTCTCCCTCACACTTTCCATGGAGAAAAGCATCTTCTTCTGTTCTGAGAGCTCCATCTCCTTCCTCCTTTGGAGCCCGGCCGGCCGGCAGAGCACCCCCTGCAGAACGTGCTCCTGGTTTCAGATCCCGACCTTTGGCTCGCCTTCTCTTTGTCCTGGTAGCCTGTGCCTATTTTAAAGTCTGCTCTCAAACAGAGATCCTGCTTTCTTTTTTTTTTTTTAAGATTTTATTTTATTTATTTTTAGAGAGGGAAGGGAGGGAGATAGAGAGAAATATCAATGTGCAGTTGCTGGGGGTCATGGCCTGCAACCCAGGCATGTGCCCTGACTGGGAATTGAACCTGCGACACTTTGGATCACAGCCCGCACTCAATCCACTGAGCTACGCCAGCCAGCAGAAATCCTGCTTTCTTAAAGTTTCAGGATGCCCCACCTATCTGCCCCCATTTCCAGGCCTCACCATCCTGTAAACCTGAAACCCTTCTTCCTTCTGCACTTCCGGTGATTTCCACATTGATTGCAGATTCCAGGGCTTCTTGGGTCTTCACAGCTCCTCCACTGGGGGCTGACTGGGGTTTCTGAAACCCTCTTCCCCACCCCACTCCAACTAGACCAGTTTTAGTTTCACCAAACCTAAGACTGTTGTTTTGCTTCTAGCCTTTAATAATGAACTTGCTTCCAGGAATCCAAGAGCCCAGACAGAGTGGCTACTGACCTAGTTAGTGACCCATCATAATGATGTCTCTCACGAGGGCCACCCTCAGGGCTCCGGTCCACTGCATGTGTGAATGCGGACTCACACATTCTCACGCTTCTCAAGCCAGGTGGGTCCACTGACCTGCCCCTTGGACCCCAGCTCTCATGGAGGTCTGCTGTATAAAGGTCTGTAGAGTAGAAGGAGTGTGATGGCTTTGCTTTGTTTTAGGTCTTGGGTTTTAATCTCCTTAAACCCCAGTTTTTCCCTCCCATTGATTTCAAGCCCTGGTCCAATCAAGGGTGAAACCATCAACTGCACTGTTGCTGCACTGCTCTACGGTGTGTGTGGGTGGGGCAGAGGGGGGGACTTGTCATCCTCTGAGCTCAGCTGGGAATGCTATGGTGCCCTCAGAGTCCCTGTAGCCAAGGCCAAGGTGAAGGCACACGGTGGTCTGCTCCCCCTGCACCGGCACCCCGTGCTCCCTGCAGACTTGAATCTCCCGGTTCCTCCAAGGCACTCCTGGGCCCCTGCGCCCTGTCTGAGTCAGTGTGAGCTGCCTTTACAGACCATAGACTGGGCGGCTCAAACAACAGAAAGTGATCGTCTCACAGTTTTGGAGCCCAGAAGTCCAAGATCAAAGTGTTGACAGGGTTGGTTCCTTCTGAGGTCTCGCTCCTGGGCTGCTTCCTGCGTCCTCACATGGACCTCCCCCTGTACCTGTCAGTGTCCAGATTTTCTTCTTATCAGGACATCAGTCATACTGGATTGGGGCCACCCTAATGACCTCGTGTTAACTGAATCACTTCTTTAAAGACTAACTCCAGTAGTCACATTCTGAGAAACTAGGGGTTAGGACTTCAACATACTAATCTTGGGAGGACACGGTTCAGCTCCTGACACTTTCCACTTTTTACAATGCTCCGTTTTAGGGTCTCCTGGACCTCCATTTGGAAGACATTTCCTTCTCTGGAAAATGGGATCAGTAAGGATGCGGATCTGTTGAGGTTGTGGTGATGATTAAGTGCCTAGGAGGCTTAGGAGAGCCTTGCTCACAGTAGATATGCTTAGTAAATGTTAAAGCCATGTGAATAGATAAAGATGATGATGATAACACCATAGTTATTAGCAGATGTCTTGATCACAACAGAGTTCCTTTTTTATAGCACCTGATGATCATTGTTGCTCATGTCACTTTCATTTTGCTCATTTCTTTCTAAAAAAGGCTTCCCTGTGGCTGCCCACCACCCAAGATTTGGGCCAAAACTAGTCTTCACCCCTCCTGTGGGGAATGGGAAGTGCTCTGGCAGGAGGAGGTGCTGAGCCCGCCCCACCTCTTCTATCTCCTCCTGGTAACCAAGGAGGCCCTAAGGGCTCCTTAACCACAGCTCACTCACTCAGGACCTGCTCTTGACCTCGGCACCTTCCCCTGCACTGTGCCGGGTGCCTGGGGGGACTGCCAGCTCTCCCAGCCTGCCAAGATGATTCTCTTCCATCATGCAAGTGGTACGGGAAACCCCATCTCCCCTCTCTGGGTTGTAACCACAGAAAAGGTGCTGCCGTGTGGACCCACAGCCCCACCACCCTCCCCCGCACACACACCACTTGGCTCACACTCACAGTCCCCTTCTGATAAAGGCTTTCTGCTCAAGACTTTCTGTCTACATGCATCCAAGTGTCCATCTCTGTCAGCACTTTTTTTTAAACGTTAAATTGTAAGCCTGGGTCTAATTCCATTCTCTGTCCTGTGCGTTACTTCTGCATAAACATGCCCAGAGGAGAGGCTGGGCCTTTACGCCGTACAAAGCAGTTACGCATGAGCACTTCCCCCTCTCCTCCACCCTGTCTGATGCTCCTATGCTTTTGTGTCTGCTGTTTCCTCCCCGCCTGGAAGCAGGTCCTCTGCCTTACCCCCTGGTGGGCGCCTGTCCTAAGTCAGGGCTGGGCACGGACCCTGCTCGGTGCATTGCTGACCTCCCCAGGTTGAGCTGATGACCCCTCCCTGGTGGCTCCCTTGCACCTTCTCCATACTCACCACACGGCACTGTGTTTCTTTGTGTGGCTTTCCCAGCTAGACTGGGAGCCCCTCGAGGGCAGGCAGGCACGATGAGCCATCTGACTGTGCACCCCGGCACCCAGCCCCGGGCCTGGCTCCGAATGAATGAAGCCCTGAGGAGGGCTCTGGACCGCGGTGCCGGGCAGCGCCTTTCATGGCATTTTTCATTCAGCCTCACCTCTTCCTTTGCCCTGCTTTTAGCCTAATTCCTTTCAAGGCTCTGGCATGAGGCTCTGAGCTCATTTTCATGATTGCTTTAAATATTTGGGGCTGTTGGCATGCCAACACGGAGACCCACGCTAAGGAGGGAGAGGAATTCTCTAGCTCTCTGGGTCTTGCCCAAACACAAAAATGTGCCAGAGGCAGGGGAGGTTCGGAAAAAGTGCCAGATTGGGTCGAAATAAACCATTTTTCTACCTGGCTCAGGGAGCCAGGAATTTTGGCAGGAGACAGGAAAGTGAGAGGCCACAGAGGCCTGGGGACCATGGGCTGGGGTGGGGGAGGGGGGCATTGCGGGGGAAACCTCGGAGGAGCCAGGATGGACGTGAAAGGAAGTGACAGGAAGGGAAAGGAAGTGGCCCCACAGACCCAGAGGTGCTGTGACTGTGCTGACACGGTGCCCGTGCTGGTGACAAGCCCCCTGGACATGGACAGCCCGGGAGCCAGTGTTGCAATCGGGCAGACAGCAGGACAGGAGGGGACTCTGAAAGTCTTGTTTGGAGGAACTTGGAGGCCACCGACAAAAAAAGCTCACGAGCATCTCCTCCCTGCGCAGAGGCCACGGGCTTTGAGGGTCCAAGGAAAAGGGGCCAACAGTGCTCGATGCGGCCGCTGCAGAGAAAGCTGGGTCGGGGAAAGCAAGCATCTCAGGTGTTCTAAGGAAGAGACCAGGGAGACTGTGGGCACCCCAACGTCTTTACAAACTGCTCCTGGGAACCTACATGGGCATAAGCCTTCAGAAGGTCAGCTGGGCAATGTGTTCCAAAGGCTTTAAAAATGTATAAATTACTAATCCAGAAATTTCTCTTCAAGGAATATAGTCCCACCAAAGACAATAACTAAAGTTTGCTGAGCGCTTTCTCAGCCAAGGATGGCGTCAAGGACGGCATTTTTTAAAGCACTTTATACTTAATAATTTATTTAACGCTCAGGAAAGCCCTGTAAGGACAGCACTATTAATACTGTTTACAAGTACATTTTTATTTTACACATAAATAAAATAAGGCCTGAAGAGGCTGTAGCACTTGAGCAAGATCTAATGACTAAAACGTCATGACACTGGGACTGAGATTTCGTGAGAACAGCTGCAAGGTGCTCCTGACCTTGTTCTTGACTGTGGGGCCGCCGCGCCTGCTGAAGAGATTAGAAGTGAGCACAGGGCTGCACCCGGAGGGTGTGCGTTTTAGCGTGATAATAACAGGAAGCAATCCAAATGCTTAACAGCTGGAGGCTGGATAAATAAAGTCTGCCTTCTAAAGGAGAACATGCTATAGAGATGTTAAAAATCACATTGTAGGAGAATACTCAATGACATGAGAGAATGCTGATAATACCTTTTTAAGTGAGAAAAGCTGTTCTCAGAACGATACAATTTCAAGTACGAAAAAAGAAAGATCTGTGTTATAATGCACATGTGTGTGCGTTGGCAGGCAGGCCTGGCTCCCGTGGCGGACTGGCTCTGCCACCCCCAGGTGCCCCGGTCGCCCTCCCCTGCCTTGCACGAGAGCCCGTCCACACACCCCAGTCAGTTCAGCGACTGCCTCCAGGTTGAATGAAGTGCTGTGTGTTTTAACAAAGATAAGCGGGATGACTGGCAGAGTTCCACGCCCAAAATGTCATTGTTTCCCCTCGGGTCGTTCCAGGAACACTTTCTCCATGAGGCAGGACTCTTAGGGAGTGTGGACCAGTGGAAATGTTTGGGTGAAGCTCACGGGAAGAACATTCCAGGTACACGGTGGCACTTAAGACTAGGTGTGGACGGGTCCCTCCAATGCAGGGGGTCCTGGAAAGTGCCTGAAAGGAGGGAGGGCGTCCTGCACTCTGGGCCATGGAAGGTAGGCCAGCCCCTGGCCCTGGCGTCACCAGCTCGATGTCGCAAGCAGCCGAGCCCCCAGACGCGTCAGAAACCCCACTCAGAGTCGTTGCGGCTCTCTGTCCCATGCCTCACCCAGCGCTGTATCCGCGTTCAGGCAGAGCCCAGAACTGGCTGCTTAGAAAAATATTTCATTGAGATTCCTCCTACTGTGCTTATTTCTGTCTCAATAAGGCCTTGGCGTGCCATAGGCAGCTAAATATATTGGCTGTTTCCTCTCCAACTGAGTTTTTCAAATGTTCCCAAGTATGTCTGCCCAGCTTCCCCCTTCAGGAGAATCTGCAGCACTTGCCCTCTGTAACCCAGGAGAAGGAAGAAACTGCGGAGGAGGCTGACTTGCGTGGAGAAGGGAAGTCAGGGGGTGGTGCTTGTGCAGACGAAGGGGTCTGGTCGCACCCTGCAGGCGGCTCTGGCTCGTTCACGCCTCTGGTAGGTGGTTCTGGAAGATGACCTAGGGGAGGAAGGTCCTTCTTACATGTCGAGGTCTTCAGCGTCTCATATGGACTTCACTCTCTGCGATCCCCATAAGGCAAGGCAGAGAATAGCTTCCCCATGTTATAGACGAGGAACCTGAGGCCCAGTGTGGCTGTCTTTTGCACACAAGGACACCGAGTCTCACTTTCGAGAGTACAGTCCATATCTCACATCCTCTCAGGTTCCAGAGCTCTTTCTGTTCTCTAACTTCCATCCACTTCTCTGATGTAAATCATTGCCTCTGCATTCATCTTTTTCTTTCTAGATGCCTAGAAAAATCTGCAGTTGGATTTCCTAACGTTCTCAACATTGCATGAAGGCAATAGAGGTGTTAGGGGGTCTTGAATAAATGACCCGTAAGAGCCGTGACAGACTTCCCCCTCTGTTTAAGAAACGCTGCTTTGCTCATCTTGGCAGGAAGCTGAAGGGTGGACATGGGAAATTTTAGGGTGAGGGAATTTCAATCCTGGGGAGTCTGTAATTCCCCACCTCTTATTCACACAGGTGCCGATAGTATCAGCTGTCCCTTTGGGTCTGCGTGCGGATGCCCTTAGCCTTCCCAGCAGCCTTTTTCCACTGGTCTGGAACTTTTCAGGGCATTCCACGCCCCCGCCCCTCTCCCCCCACCCCAGGGCTGGCCTGCAGTCAAGCATCTTCACACTCTGCTGCTTCCAACTGGAACTCCCTTCCTCAATTCCTGATGCTGGCTGCCTCCAGGCCTGCTGGCTGTTCTGGTGCCCGGAATCCCACGGGGCCCTGCCAGCTGAAGCCGTGGTAGACCGCCGCAGATAAGGAGGGGTGGGCTCCCCGGAGGCAGAGTGCACAGGCAAGAGGATCCATCCCAAGTGCCTCGGAGCATTCATCAGACGGTACCTTAAAGAAAAACACAAGGCAAATTACCAATTGGGAGGAGATATTCAGCACATGCATAATCAAGGAAGGATATTTCTCAAGAGACACAGAAAGAACATCCCCAAATGACCTTGAGATTCTAAGATTCTCTACGGCATTGACCATCCCTATGGCATGAGACTTTGCCTGATATGGAATCGTATTCTTTCCAGAAACTCTTCTATTTCTTTTGCAAAAAGGTGAGGGAGTCTGAGCATGATATTTGGGGGACCATGAGCTATTTCAGGGACCCAACTAAGACTTAGGAAACACAGGTGTGAAGCCTGCCTCTGGCGGCCGCTGCGCAACCTGCATGGCTTCCTGCCTACAGGCAGACCTGGCTACCTCAGTGGAGGCTTCAGGGAACAAGAGGCTGGAACAATGTGAGGGGAGGAGTAGAATGAAACAGAAGCAGAACCGGGCCCTGCCCTCCAGAGGCGTGCACTCCCTGGAGACATTTACACAGGGGGCTCCTGTTCACCATCTCATGTAAACTTGTGCAGAACTGACCAGACGGCCTTCTTCTTTGGGCAACGCCCCCTCTGACTTGTCAGTCTCCGATGCTGACAATATACTCCCCTCCCCCCCCACGCACACCAGGGGTCACCCCTGATTTCTCCTCCCTTCGATCCCACACATCCAAGTCATTGGTGAACCTCCTCATTCCCTTCTTCACGGACTCTCCGCCCACTCCTCCTGCATTTCTTTCCATAGAACTCTGATCGCACGATATCAGAACCTACAATTAGCCTCATTTCCCATGAACTCATGCCCACCGGCTTCTCCCAAGCTTCCCTTTGTCTCTGCACCAAGCCCCTGCAGCCCCCCGCCCCCCCCCCACCATGCCATTCTGGGGGGCTGCCTTCACAGTTTCTCTCCTCTTGTCAGTCCCACCCTGTCATCTGACTGTCCCACAGGCGTGTCAGTTTGACCCCTCTTTCCACACCTGCACCTGAAACTCCAGCCTCCGCTCTGTCCAAGCCACCAGCCCTGCAAAGCCCATCTCCTCTGGGAAGTAAACCCAGCTAGGCCACCCCGCTTAAGTCCTTACTATTTGTGTGTTGACTATTTCCACCTTGGCCCTCATTTGGCAGTGTATTATGTATTACTGAGTGGTGTCTTTTCAGCAAGGCTGTAGTCTTCCTGATGGGGGTGGTAATACCTGTTTGAATCACCCCTCTGCTGCACCCAAGGCAACGATGTGGAAATAGGAAAACTAACATTGCTCAGGGGATTTAAGGCATGATCTCAAGTCCTTTCAACCCTAAGAGCTGGATATTTTTGTCTCTGTTTTGTAGACGAGGAAACTGAATCTCAGAGAAATGTTTTTACATCCACAGCTGGTAAGTGGCTGAGTCAGGATTCCAAACCAGGGTCGCTTGATAGTAAAGCCCCTCTTACTGCTTGATGCCACTCCAAGGTAGGGCGTGGGTGCTCAGAAATGCACTGAATCAGAAAAGCAAGTGGACGCATGAAGCTGATGGGCATTGAGTCATTGCTAGCATCGGACTCCTGTGTTTCTTTTAGTCCCACCCTAAAAGCTCGAATCCCTTTGATACTCATATTTTTTTCAAAGAAGCTATGAGCAAGTTTTATGACTGAGGTCCATTTAAAAAGTCCTATTGATTTTTCTGGAAGCACGGTTCTAAAATTTTTGCCTGGGCCCGAGGATGTTAGATGTCACCGCTGAATGACCGGGAGGAGGCTGTGGTAGCTGGTAGCATCTCTCCCACGGCTGGTGCCACAGCAGAAGGCACTTCTGCCCTCACATGTGATTGGATGGGAATCACAGGAACAGGGTGGTAAGCAAAGTCCTGAGATGGAGCTCAGGTATTACAGATACATACACCTCAGCCAGGCTCCCGCACCCAGAAATTCCCTCATGAGCCCCAAAGAATACTATTCATTTGCACGGGGTTGTGAAGAAGAGAGGGGGGCAGGGAGAATGTGAGAGCGTGAGAGCTCAAACACAGATTGGGCAGAAAATGAGACAGAAAAAGAGGAATTGAGAAAAATGAAGAGGAAGCTTATAGAATGTTTTCCCTGTGAAGTAGAAGCTTATAGAATGTTTTCTCTGTTAAATGGATGGAAAAATACATCTTGAATCTTCGGAACTGGAAAGGAAGCTGTTTTGTCTGAAACGACAACCCTCCCCAAATCGCTCCTCATGTCCCAACAGCACAACGACAAGGCCTGGTGGCTTGAGATTTGGGCTGAGTTAAAGCAGGTTGGCTTCCACCTGTCCTTGCTGACCCCCGCTCTGGAACTTTCTGGCTGGACGAGTCATGGCCTGGCTCTACCTGGCAGGCCCCGTGCTGTCTGGCCTGTCCCTTGGTCTTTCCACGGTGGGGAGGAGAGAGGATACGGGTGAAGATTTCCTCTCAGTCACTGGGTGGTTTCATAACCTTGACTCTCAAGGACCCTCACGCTAGAAAAACACACACCCTGGCCGGTGTGGCTCACCTGGTTGGAGCATCCTCCCGTAGACCAAAAGGCTGGAGATTTGATTCTTCCTCCATCCGGGCACACATCTAGGTTGTGGGGTCCATCCCTGGTCGGGGTGCGTATGTCAGGCAACCAGGCGATGTTTGTCTTTCTCTCTCTAAGATCAATAAACGTATTTTTAAAAATTTAAGAAACAAACAAAAAACAAAACAAAGTTTTCTGGGGCATCACCACAGGATGAACTCAGAGCTCTCTGCGCTTCTAAAAGCGACACCTGCTCTCTGCTCCTCTGGCTCTGCCGCTGCGTATCCGTCTCTCCATTTGCCCTCTCAGCCTTCCTTCGGTTCCAAGCCAGAGGGCTCAGAGAGGCCCGGGGACCTGGCCGGGGTGAGGCTGTGCACCAGTCGAGCAGCCCCGCTCCCCTCTGCCCTGGCCTCTGGGGATCGCACACGCACACAGACCACGGCCCTTGCCGAGCCTTGGGAAGCAGGCAGAGGCGAGCAGGGATCATTCACTCCCGGGGGAGAGCGGAGCTGCTGCTGCACTTGTCAGGGTTGAAGCCCCCAGGGCAGGCACTCGCCAGGGTTCTCAGGGTGCTCAGACCACGGTGCAGTGCGTCCCGCGCAGTGACTGCTGACGGAACAGCGCCTCGTTCTCTGCGGGGGTGGGGGGGGTCTGTTTTGCAGAGGGCAACACACCGCAGTGGAGACAAAACGGGCTGTGACAGCACGTGTTCCTGGGTTCCAGCCCCAGTTTCGCTGCTGAATGAACAGTGGAGCCGGGAGCTTCTCTGAGTCCACTGTGTAAACCCTGGGTGGTCTGGAGGATTGATGCGACAGACACCTGACACAGATGCGTGGTTGTCCCGAATCAAGTGCCGGACTCGCCTTTCAGGTTCCGCCCCCGTGCAGAGAGAGCAAGGAGCCCCCCTCACATCTCCAGATCCATTTCCTACCTCTGCCCTTTCACTGAAACACCAAGACCCTCCCGCTCCGGGCACTGATGCTTGGTGCCTCTTTGGCTTGTCTTGCTGCCGCCAGGCCTCCTCGTGGCTCCTTTCTCCATTCCGGTCCCTGCTCGGACATCACCTCCTCCGAGAGCGTTCCGGGCCAGGCTCCGTCCCCCCTCCACTTACCGGCCTTGGCAGTGTAGCACTCGCCACCCCGGACATGACACTGTCTCCTCCGGGGATCATCAGCTCCACGGACAGGGGTTTCATTTGCCTGATTTCCCGCTTTATTTCCAGTGTCTGGGACAGTTCCAGGCACTTACTGCACAGTTATCCCTTGGTGTCTGCAGAAGATCGGTCCCAGGACCCCCTGTGGGTACCAAAGTCTGCAGAGGCTCAAATCCTTTCTGTAAAACGGCGCTGTGTTTGCATATAACCTATGCATGTCCTCCTGCATTCTTTACTCATGCCAGATTACTTATACCTGATACGGTGTAAATGCTATGTAAATAGTTGTTACAATGTGTTTTTTGTGGAATAATGACAAGAAAAGAAGTCTGTACACGTTCAGTCCAGATGTCACCATCACAGGCCTAACCACATGGTACATGCTAGCAACCACGTAATGTTCTTTCCTTGAATATTTTCAATCTGAGTTTGGTTGAATCCATGGGTGCAGAACCCACGGATACAGAGGGCTGGCTGCAGTCTGTATTCAAGAAATATGTTTTGTTAGATGACTGTAAACCAGAAATACGGGGAGAGTGGGTTCTGCTTGACACTGCAGAAGGATGGGGCACACAGGGTCCCTGCTGCCTGCAGGGATATGTCTGGGCACAGGGTGGAGGAGAGAGCCCAGAGACAGGATGACCCGTGCTCTGGGGACTGGGGAGGGGGACCAGGGAGAGAAAGTGGCCTGTCCTGTCCCAGACCGGAGCTGGACAGGGAGGGCGTGATGCTCGCTGACTGAGTTCTCATCCCATCCAGCCGCACGAGTGCCTCGGTGCCGTGACCAGCTTGGCCTGGAGGAGCCCCAGGGGAGTGGTGTTGTCTGTAGCCCTCCGTGGCAGTTTTAAGTCATGGCCCACAAGTTCTCTGACCCTCACCCCCTGACAGGTGGGACCTGTCTCCCCTCCACTTGTGACTGGCTGCCTTGCGACTGTTTAACAAATGAACACAGTAGATGCATCTTTGTGCCAATGCCTGGGCCGGGGCCCTCGCAAACTGGCACTTCCTCTTCTTGTCTCTGGGTATGCTCGCTGTTGGAACCCAGCCACGGCTCCGAGAGGAAGCCAGAGCAGTCCATGGGGAGCAGAAGCCCGCGTGGAGAGGGATGGACGTGCTGGTCCCGGGGCCCTGGTGAGCACCCAGCGCCAGCATGCCTGCCCTGTGAGCAACCCACCATCTGCCCTCGGTCCAGCCTCCCTGGCGGATGCATGTGGAGTGGAGACGGCCTGCCGCACCGTGCCCCGCCCAGGGTGCAGGAACACAAGTAAATTCATGCTCGTTGCTGTTCTAAGTGACGGAACTCTGAGGCTGTTTGTTATCGGACAATAGAAAACTGGCAATTCCTGCCCCCCCTCCTCCCCCACCGTTGCTGGGACCAAGGCCCTCCAGTCCTGTTGGAAAAGCTTAGCCTTTTCTGAAAACAGCAGCTCCAACCACCCTGAAGACTTTCCTTCCTCTGAAAAGACTCCCGGCTCATCTCTCTGAGTGAAGATGACAATTAGTAGGAATTTTATTCCTAGAGGGCCAGTCATTCCCCCTCCTCGCTTCACATCTCCCTCACAATGCCCCTCCCCCACTCCTTCTTCTCATCTCAGCCTCCTGCGACTCCTCCAGGGACTTGACCACACGGCCTGGTGAAATCTGGTGGTGCGCTCTGTGTGCACGTGTGTGTGTGCATGTATGTTCATGTGCATGCACATGTGAGTGTGTGTGTGGGTGTGTGCAGAGGATAGAGCTGTAAATATTGGACATGGGCAGCAGGCAGTAAGGAGAAGAGCTGATGGTTTTGACTGCTGATGTTTTTGGTGAGTTGATTGGAAACCAACCGTTCTTCTTTTAAGAGATTTTAAAATTAAAATCAGCCTTTTCTGGTTACACCATTCTGCATTTTTCACATTTTTTACAGTGAACATGGATTACTTTTGTAATGAAGAAAATAAAACTCACTTCCAATTCCAACACTCAGAACGGACCAGAATTCACATCCTAGTGGATATTTGAGATCATGCCACAGACATGGTCTGTCTTAACTTTTCACTGTATTTTATATTTTAAGAGTCTCTGTCAATATTGCCCCAAACCTAATTTTTAATGGCTTCATAGTGTTCTAGAATAAATAATTTGCTTAGTTATTTGTATAATTCATCATAATTTATTTGACACATTATATATATCACAAGCTAATTGTCAAATAAGCTAATTGTCAAATATGTGTCAGACACGTATGTGTGTGTACATATCTCATATCCGTGCACATAAGTCTTTGAATATTTGAATGTTTTCACTTTGATCCCTAGGAGCCAAAGTGCCGGGTTAAACACTGGACACTCGGGAGGCTTCTGCTGGAGCACAAAGCCGCAGAAACCACCGCTTCCGAACTGTCCGCTTGGCTTCAGGAACATCTCTGACCTGGTGTCGCTCACTCCTCCACTCTCAGGGGAGGACCTGGGAGGAGGAAAGCAAGGGAGGAAAAGTCCAGGCGAAGCTGTGGCAGAAAGAATGGAGCAACTTACTCCTCCCTGGGTATTTGAATGGCTAGGGAGATAGTTTTTGTTTTCTTGCCCAACTTTTAATATGATGAAGGAGAGAGGGAACTAGCAACAGGTAGAAACCTTCCATCCATGACCTCGCTTAATCCTTACAAGGACCCAGAACTATTGTTATTCTTACTTTGTAGACGGGGAAACTGGGCTGGCGAGGTCAGCTACCTCTCCGGAGTGAGGCAGCTGGTAAGGAGCAGAGCCTGGAGGGGACCCTGGACAGCCCGGCTCCAGAGCCCGTGAAATGAGCAGCCCTCTGGGCCAGCGTCTGCACAGCAATACAGGGAACGGGAGTGGGCGTTGTTCCCCCCCCCACACACACACACACTGCCTCCCTGCCCCAGTTTGCTTCCTCTCCCTTTGAACAGGAGGGACTGAGATGGAGACTAAGGAAGTCCCTTTTCCAACTGTCATAAGAGACGGCATTATCCCCCAGAAGTTACTGAACCGCGTTCCCTGCAAATGCCCGGATCCCGGTGAAAGCTGCCTTCCCTCAGCCCTGCCTGGATGACCTTCGGAGGACCCCGGCGGGCAGAGGGTTTCGTGGGCTGCTGGGGAGCCTCCTGTGGCTTCTCTGACCTGCATTCTTCCAGCACATGTTGTCTAGGAGCATAAGCCCCAAGTGTGTACAATGAGGGGGGGAGGGCCTGCTGGCAGAGAAGCCGCAGAGAGTCGAGCCCGTGAAGGGTATTAATAATGAGGCCTCTGGCTGCGAGGCCTGCCCTCGGAGTCTGTCTGGGGAGGGACCCCGAGGGCAGCCAAGGGCAGGAGGATGCACGGGGCTCCGAGCCCTGTGTTTAAAACCCAGCATGCTGCAAGGAGATTACCCCTTAATCAGAGCTTTGGTCCAAACCCTCACTCTCCCGGCCACTAAATTGCATCTGTTATTCCTTCAGATTTCCTTTGCGAGATTTCTCCAGGGTGGGGGGCATCCCAGATGGACCCCATGTGGTTCTGTTTAGATGCCTCATTCCATTTGGATAGCTTCATCTGAGGGTGACATTCAAACTATTTAAAAACAGTAAGAATGACTTTAGTCCTAGACCAATCTGAACAGATAGCCAACTCAGAAGGCAAGAGCAGGCTTGCAAAGGCCCTCTGCTGGGGAATGTGTTAACTCTGTAGTTGCTGGACTGGGGGAGGCCTGAAGGCACCAGGGGCAGGACTGAGGCTCAGGGTAGTGGCTATTTACCAAGCGGTGCAGGTGTTTTTCAACAGTCTGAGAATTGGTATGGCTGTACCCACATGTACAGGTATGGCCGGGTCCTGTGTGGATGGGAGAACATGAAGCCCTGGCCATGGGTCCTCAGGGTCCTCAGGGTCCTTGCAAATGAGTCTTCCCTGGCTCCTCAAGAGACACGCCACGGGTCCCTCTTCCTTGCATCTCCGTGCGGCACCTACCAATGGTTTCTGGAGTCAAGTCTCTGTAGTTGCCGCACTCCAGCCCATCAGAGACGAGCTTAACATGACCAAAAGCCTGTCCCCACTTCCACAAGTTAGGGGTACTCCGCCTTCAGTACCCCCCGTGGCGTATGCCCTCTTGGATGCCTTCCTCATGGCCAATACCCAATCAAAGGTGGTTACAATACAATTTTGATTGGGGGTGGGAGGGTTGGTTTAAATTCCCATTCGTGAGTTTAAATCAAGTCCTGTGGTTCTCAAGGGCAGTATGGTTGACCAGCAAGTTCTTTCCCCAGCAGATCTGAGCATTCCTCTCTTTTCTGGTGACCAGACGCTGACCCAAAGTTCCTGGAGCCTGGCCTGTAGTCCTGGCCGCACCAGGACCAGCTACATGGTCTTGAACGAGAGTTCCCCCTCTCTGGGCTTCCTTTTCCTCTTTTGCAAACTGAAGCCTGGGAAAGCTGAGCCCTCAAGCCCATTCAATTTCTAAAATATGACTGTGTTTCCCTTTCACTGCCGCAGCGATGGAACATGTATCGTGGTTGAGAAAGTACCCTGGGAAACCAGATGGTTGGGTTCAAATGCTGGTTCAACCCCTCTATGACTATTAGCCTTGGAATAATAGTAGGATGGTTGTGTGGGTTGAATGACAGCAGTAAAGTGTGTACAACACTTGGTCCGTAGTAAACTCTCCATAAGAGAGTTCCTGCTGTCTCTGGTTAAGTGAAGGTTTCATGAAGGCTGGGTCTTATCTCTCCTCTATCTGCCGATACCCAAAGCCGCCACACTGAGCCTTGATTCAGTAGCCCCGTGAGCCGGTCACCACCAGGCTCTCCATCCTGTGTCAGCAGAAGCAGAGCGGACACTCACTGAGGCTTTACTCTGGGCCAGACTTTGTACTAGACACTTAACATATAATTTTTTTTATTTCACCGAACAACATTGGCAAGAGATAGGTACTATTCCCACCTCACGTGACTCCTAAGGAAACAGAGGCTCAAAAAGATGAAAGTCCTACAGTAATGATGGATTCAGACCCAGGGCTGTGGGGGCTCCAGGCCCATGCCAGGGCGAACAGAAGGAATTCTCCAGGAAAGACAACTGCACATCAGTCCAGGCTTCTTCCCGGGACAGAAAGCTGACACCTGCGTGTGGAGAAGAAAGCCACCCTGTGGGCAGAGGGCCGAGCGTTTCCCCTAAAGCCCTCTCCCTCTCCTGTCGAGCCAGGCCCGAAGATCCAAACCACAGAGGAAGATGAAAGGAGCCTGATGAAGTCCTCCACCCTGGGAAAAGGAAGACAAAAAAAAAAAAAGAGAGAGAGAGAATGAGAAGAAAGACAAGGAAGAAAAGCACACAAGGGAGAGGGGAGGCAACAGTCCCTGACAAATATTTTCTCTTAATAAATTCCATTTTGCCTCCCACAGGTTTGCCAGCTCTCCAAGCAGGAGACATGTTTCGCATACCAGGGTGAACCGTGGCTGGAGTGCCTCTCCAGCCGGCCTGCCTGCGGCCCCTGTGTCCACAGCTTCCCGGGAGGCAGCGCCTCCTGGGCTCTCGTGGGCTTCCTCTGGGACGACCTGCCTTTTCCGAGAAAACACTGGGCGGGGGTACTTCCCTCCTTCCCAATTTGGAGAGGAAATGCCCCAGGAGCCTTGTAGGTCTTCAGGTGTCCCCAGTTCCCCTCCCCTCTCCCCTCCCTGCCCCCATCTCCTCCCCCCTTCTCCTCACCCCTCCCCTCCCATCTCTCTGTATGTCTTTGGCCCAGAGTGTAGAAGGCTTCCACCTCGGCCCAGGGTTACCCTCCTCTTTCCAGTCAGGAGCAGCGCTCTCCTACCTTTCTCCCCTTAGTTCTTCTTCCTCCACCCAGACTTGGTTTTATTGAGTTGGGAGGGAAGAAGTTCTGAAACCCTTAGTATGATCTCCCTACACCTCCAGCACTTGGTCTTCATGCATGTGTGGATCCAGCCAGTTTTACCGGGGGCCTGCAGGGGGTTTCCATCTTTGAAAAGTGCACCAGGCCTCCGTGTTAGATTTGGAGAAAAACAGCTGTTTTATTGAATCTGCTTAAGGGTAAGACCTCTTGAAGTTCCTGTGGGTGAATTTGTGCCAAAACATACTGTTGAGGGACTCCTGAAGCCATCAGAGGATGTCTGATGGAAAAGGAAATGCATTTGTCGACGTCATGCTGCCAAGCTAGAGAGCAAATGTGGATCTAGTTAAAACTAACGCGAGGCTGGAGGGTTGATGATCTCTTCCCCTGATGGATCACCTTCCTGTCTCCAGCTCAACTTCTCCTTCCCCGAATAGAGAGAGGCTGGCGTCCACAGTTGTGTTCTCACGCAGACCAGCTAGGAGAGTAGCATCTAACACAGCTCTCTGTCTTAGAACGAAGCATGCTCGCTCTCCTATGGCCTGACCTTGGTGTTGAGGTCTCTTCTTTGTTCCTCTGGTGTACTTTGGAGACTTTTTAGAGGGCCTGATGATTTTTTATTCTCTTAGTTGTAGAATCAGGGCCTCTGGGTGAGCAGGACCTCTCTGGGGTCAGGGTACCCAAGCACTGGCCTCTGTTTAAACTAACCCTTCCTTCCTTTAGCAACTAATTATCGACACTATGTTCTAGGCATGGTACTACATGCCAAGGGTGCAGTGATGAATAAGACACATTCTTGCCTTGCTGGAATTTATTTCCTGGTGGAAGAGATAGATTCAAGACATCAGTATGGGTCAGTTGGGGTAGTGTAACAAGAGTCCTTTTTAATCTTGCTGCTACTGTGTTTTTTCCTTTGTAATTAAAAGCTTTATTTTAGTGTCTACTCTTTGACCTTGTAATTCTACATCCAGAATTTTCTCTTATTTATGTGTGAAATAGCACCTGTATACAATCACTTGTTATAGTGATATTTATAACAGTAAGTGATTAGAAATATGGTACCATAGTCTGTATTTCCAGAAATAAACACCATGCATGTTAAATTGCATGCCATTCTGCATAGTGCGTTGAGCTCTTGTTCTGGGATGTGGACCGTCCCTTTGTCCAGTGTGTCCACACTGTGCATGCTCCCAGCCCATCAGTCCTTTGGGCACTGGCTCAGTTGTCAGATTGACTGTCATGGCATCACGGTGCTTATGTTCAGGTAACCCTTATTTCGCTTAGTAATGCCACACTCACCTGACGTTTATCACAGTGTATTGTTATAATTGTCCTCCTTTACTGTTAGTTGCTGCTGTTAATCTCTTACTACTTCTAATTTATAAATTAAACGTTCATAGGTATGTATGCATAGGGAAAAACATAGGATTGTATGTGTAGGATTCGATACTACTTAAGGTGCCAGGCCTCCCCTGGGGGTCTCGGATAAGGGGGGACTACTGTGTCCCAGAAGTCCATCACGAGGGTGTTGATTAAATGCGCCATGGTAGAGCCATACAATGGAATTCTATCCAGCTGTTAGAGAACAAAACAAAACAAGGGAAGCCCTTTTTGTACAGATGGGAGCTAATGCCCAAGACACATAGTTAAGAGAAAACAGCAAGGTAAACAGCAGGAAGCTTTTTACCTTGTGTGTTACCATTTTCATTAAAAAAGAAAAAGAAAAAGAAAAAGAAAGAGTGTGAGCGTGTGTGTTCTGGTAGTCCCTGCACAAACACCTCGGAAGACTACTGGAGAGAGGAACTGGTTGGCTGTGGGACAGCATTGACCGGAGACTGTTCCTTGTATCCCCTTTTGTAGCTTCTGACTTTCTTTCCAACGTGGGGACACAGAACTTCCTCCAATATTTCCACTTCACTTTAAGCAAAGACAGCCGGGGGAGGCGGGAGCAGGGGCCGCCGAAGCGCGGTGCCCTTCCCCAGGCCAGCAGCAGCCTTGCAGCTGTATCCACCATCAGCGTGGGGGCGTGCCAGTTTAACATCATCAGGTCTTTCCATGTTATAGGAGACGCTGGGAATAAGAACATGTTGGAGGACTCTAACAATGTTAAAATGTTGGCTCCCCCCGTCCCCCCCCCCCCCACCATGTGAAATGAAGCCGATCTGTGAGCTGTGTCCGGTCGGGGGCCCTCCGTGCGGGGTCCTGCGGAAAGGACCCCAGGATCCCTCAGACAGCTGCTGATTGTGTTTGGGAGAGAAGAATGGAGGCCACCTAGGACGGGGGCAGCGGGGTGGCAGGGCAAGGACAAAAGGAGCCAAGGCTGTGTGTGGGCGAGGGTGGGGCAGGACTCTGGATCTGGTGACAACGGGATGCGGGGCCGGGGGGCAAAGAGAGGTGGAAGAAAGCTGTTTCACGGCTGAGCTGTTTGCAGGGTGGAGCGGTTTAGAGGTCAAATGGGACGGGAATGGCTCTGAAATCAGGGAGACCTGGGTTGTCACCCCTTCTTCACCGTCTGGGGGAAGAGTGGGTATTCTTATCATTAAATATAGACATAAATAGAGTAATGCACATAAACTGTTTACAGTTCACACAATGCTAGTTGTCATAGACATGTGCTATTTTTGGATATCAGCGTTCATTCTCTCTGCTCCTGTTTTCCTCCCCATCGGTACAGTCCTGGTGGAGGGGACTCCATCCCCAAGAGGGAGTAACAGGAAGCTCGGGTCTGGCCACTAGTCAGTCACATCTTCCTGGTAACAGTAGCAGGTTCAGGGGTCCTCATAGGACCTAATGCAGAGCAGGCTGAGCTGATGAGACCGGTCCTGGCACTTCCGCTGGGAACGGAATGCAGGTGAGGGGGGAGCCTGGACTGCTGCGGGCAGCTTGCCGGCTCAGGGGAGACAGGTCCCAGACAGAGCCAGTCCGAGCTAGCACAGCTGAGTGATGAAGAGAGAGAGCTCAGGGCCCGGGGGCAATAATTCGTGTCCCTGAATCATGTCAGCTCCATGCCCAGGTTTTCATCTTACCCCTGAGGTACAGTGTCTTCCCTTTTGTCTTCAGTGAATGCATTTCAGCAAACAAACAAATAAACAATCACAAGCATCCGTGGACTGAGGACAGAACGCTGCTAAGCAGGCCACAGGGTGTTTGGTGTCCCGGCGTCCTGGGATTCACCAGTTCCCTCGATCCCTGGAGATTTCGTGGGGGAGTGGGTGAGAGGTAGTAGCATTCTTACCTGCAACACCCCTGCACTGGCATCACAGAGGCTTCCAGATGAGTGAGAACTTGGGCATACGGTCAAGTGCGAGTCAGAGGCGGGACAAGGGAACTGGAGAGACTGCAGAGGCAGGGCAGGAGAGCGAGGTGGGAACGGTGATGCTGTTTCTAGATTCCTGGGCAGGGGGCCTTTGTGGGGAGACCGGGATTCCGCGGCACTGGACTAGGCAGGCCACCACTGGAGCTCAGGTGCTGTTCGTCACGTAGGCCCCTGTGAGCGCTAACACAGCACCACCCACGAAGCAGCATCTGCGAAGAGACATCAAAGTGTTGACGTTGTTCGGGCAAGAGAAGGTGAGACCTGAACCTGTCCCCTGAGTGAGGGCCTGGCAAGGGGTGAGGAAAGTGTGTGTGTTTGTCCTGTCTTCCCATCTCGATGGTCAGGGTGGGGTCCAGGTCCTCTTCAACTCAGTGACTCACAGAGGAACCCAGACAGTGCCTGGCACACAGAAAGAGCTAGAATAAAACGTGTCCCACGCGAACAGAGTGGAAGACTTCAGCAGACTGCTTCTTTTCTTCCTGAAGGAGCAGCCCTAAGCGAGCTGGCTACACCTGGGACGGAGAGGCTGGGGCAAACCCGCGAGGTGGGGGAGAAAGGAGTGTGGTGTGAGATCGCGCAGAGAGACATCGGTTGGCTGGGAGTGTTGACAGGGAACCGGGGGCAGTTGCCCTGACACGGCGTCTCCTTGCCAGACTTCACCGGAGCTGCGGAGGCAGGGGACAAGCCCGTGAGTTCAAGGGCCATGTTTGGAGAAGGAGGACCAGTGGGAGCCTGCTGGCATCTGGGCGCAGCTGCCCTGCCTTCCAACACCGAGGGTGTTTCTGTCTGGGGGTCGCTGGGGCCTCTCCATCGCCGCCCAGCTGCGACGCTTCTGCGTGGTCCCCACCTCACGGCTTCCAGGTGGTGTGCCCCCTTCCTGCCCTCACCCCCTCCCAGGTAGGGACCTGGCTAGCAGTCACTGTGTCACACTGGGATTCTTTGGGGTGAGAAGGAGTGAGTTTCCATCCCACACTTCTGACCTCCTTTTGGCAACAAAGGAAATTCCATTCACCTCCAAAAGAATGGGAGAAAAATGACTGCTGCTGGAACAGCAGGACTGGAAGATTTAAAGGCCTCTTGGGGATGTCTAACCCTGGGCTGTAGCCCTCACAGCATCACTGATTAGCATGTGGCTCCTGAGCAATTGACTTCAATTCATCCATTCATTCAACAGACACTGAGCAATCACCATGTGTCTGGTCCCAGGTTACGCATCAGGGATAGGAAGCTCACCGAAGAATATTTTCTATCTTCACAGACTAAATGGGGAGATAGACAAGCAGTCAAGACAACTAAGTACACCCCCAGGTGGTGCTTGGTGCATGGCGGGGGGTACCCAGAGGCCGTGGGGGCCCGGCAGAGGGCTCTGCGGTGGGCTTGCTCGCTCCTCTGCGCATGGAGTGTGTGGTACCCGATCATGAAGGAAAGGTAAGGGGGCTTCGATGTGCCTGTCGTGGCCACATCTTGAGGAGAGACTTGGACCTAGATTAGGCTCGAAAGCAACACTGACCTGTGGTTCTCAGCTGACAATGTGCATTAGCATCAGAACCTGATGGGCAGCTTATTCTGAAAAGGCAGATCCCTGGGCCCAGCCTCGGGAGTTCTGGTTCAGTGGGTCTTGTGGTAGGGCCTCAGAATCTGCATTTTAAAGCAGTACCTGAGGTTAATTCTGGTGCAGATGGTGCGTAGACCACGCTTCGGAAAAGACTGCCTCTCAAGTCCCTGATGATTGTGAAGTGCTGAAACTACCCCCATGTAAGGCCTGCCCTCCCAGCAAGCGGAAGTGCCCGGGAGAGGGCCTGGATTCGGACTTCTCTCCTAAGACACAGGCTTCTGCTTTATGAGACCAGGCAGTAAACATTGCCAGGCTGTCTGTGTGTTTGACAGAAAGCACAGGCTAGTCACGCAGTTATTTATGATTCAGTTGTTTGGAGAGAAACACTGTGAAACTGTAATAGGGAGTCTAAATCATTTTCCGTTGCAAAAACACCTCAATACCCTAAGTAAGAAATACCATAGGGTACGAATTAAGAGCACAGGCCGTGAAGCTAGCTTGCCTAGGTTCCTGTCTGAGCCTTTTTCACTTACTAGCTGTGAGATCTTGGGCAAGTTACTTCACCTCTCTGTGCCTGGATTTCCTGGTTGAAAAAACAAAGCTGGTAATAATGGCACTACCTCAAGGTACGTCACTGGAGTTAAACAACTTAATGTGTATACACATTTAGCATGGTGCTTAGACAGGAAGTGCTACCTGTTATGAACAAACCTGAGTACACAAAAATGTCCAGGAGCTAGAAACCAAGAGGAAACCGAAACCTGGAAAAATGAGCACATGGCTGTCCTTTGCGGTTACCTTGGGGGCGGAGGAGAGGGGTAGGTGTCCGAGCTGGCCTTATTTACACGGGGGTTTGGGTTTTAGTGCTCTCCGGGGACAGAAACATGATCTGGAGCCTCTAGGAGGTGGAGTGTTGGCCCCAAGACTTCCACACCAAGCCAAGACTGTGGAAGGACAACATCCCTTAAACACTCGCAGACCAGAAATAGTCCATCTCTAACAGAGAAAAATGGAAAGAGAGCTTGTTTTTCTTGAATTGAACCCTAGGTCAGAAGGGGAAAATGTCTCCCTTAAGAATTCAAAACCACTGGCATGAGTCCTTAGTGGGCTTGGGTTTTTAATAAATAGTTCCTGTACAACCTAGAAACCCCCAGGCTAAGAAATAACATAAAACTTGGTCTGGGTCAATGATACTCTGTTAAAAGGAAACGCTTTGATGACACTGGTTTCTCCAGATGCAAACCTTTCTGAGGGTGAGTTCACAATCTGAAATCGCACACTACACAGGGAGAAACTATGAGCAAAGGCCTGCAGATCCTTCAAACAACAGGACTAGACCTCCCAGAACCTTAGAGGGTAGGACATCAGAGAAGACCATCAGGCAGGTATATTCAAACGACTACTACCCTAAAATAAGACTTCAAAAGGCATAATAATGTGGCAAGTGAACAAAATAAGGTAGATTTAAAAAATAAAACAAATAGCTAAAGGTTTTTTTTTAAAACATTAAAATTTAAAACTCCATGAATAGACTGAGCAGATTAGATGTAACTGAAGAAAGAGTTATTGAACTTGGAGGTAAATCTAGGAAATTATCCAGATGGAGCCCAGAGATGGAAATTATGAAAGAGATCTTAGGAGACAGGAGGATAGAGTGAAAAAGTCTACCATGCATCTAATAAGAGTTCCAGAAAATAAACTAGAGGGAATGGGGTAAGGCGATGTTTGAAGGGAAGATGCCTGAGAATAGAAAGATGAGAATGTTTTTTTCTTTTTAAGATTTTTAATTTATTTATTTTTAGAGAGAGGCAAAGGGAGGAAGAGAGGGAGAGAAACATCAGTGCGTGGTTGCCTCTCGCACGCCCCCTACTGGAGACCTAGCCTGCAACCCAGGCATGTGTCCTGACTGGGAATCTAACTGGCAACCCCTTGGTTTGCAGGCTGATGCTCAATCCACTGAGCCACACCAGCCAGGGCGAGAATGTTTAGACTGATCTCCACTGCAGCTGGAAACACCCTGGGAGAAGTCACAAAGACCACCTGGTATTCTGGGAGTGGGGCCTGCCCCCTGAGGGACCACCGAGGTGAGACAGGTGGGGGCAGAGGCAGGGGCTGAGACCAAGGGTCACTGCAACAGCAGGCAGGAGATTTGAACTTGGTAGGGAAGGCTCCAAGGAACTTTTACAACACCTAACAAGGCTTGCTAAGTAAAAAGCATTTTCTGAAGGATTGTTTGCAGCAACTGTGTTGTGGAAATAAAACTATTCTGGGACTCTTTGTTCCCAACTCCAAACTGCTGGGGTTTTTGTTTTGTTTTGTTTTTCCCTTCCCTTCCTTTTAAAATAGCACAGAGAGGTTTTGCAACAATCTGAGGTGTTTGGAGAAAAGTGTTAAATCATTTTTGAGCAAATGGTTGCTCTTTCATTCTGGATTAACCATCCTGTGAGCAGTGTCGATATTTTGTTGATGGGAATAACGAAGACTACCCTGCTTCCTTTCCCTTCTCTGCTGCTTCATCACATTAGGCAGACCGTGCCTGGAAACACTCTGCTTTGGGCCAGACAAGGGTACGTTCTAGGCAGAGGGGATGTTCCTGAAAAATCTTGATTTCACATACAGGTTGGCTATTCTCTGTGGCCTCCGGCTTCCAGGGCTGTTGCTGACAAATGGCAAGTTGCTAAACATTTGCTCAGGAAATGAAGGATAGAGAATCAGGCACATAAAGAATCTGGTACAGCCTGCCAAGGAATGCAGTTAAATTAGCAAAGGCTGGCCCCGGGGACATGAAGGGACGGGATGGGGACCACTCAACTCACCACATCACCCTCTCGAGAGCTTTTATTTCGCCAGCCTATGATGCAAGGATACAGTTGGCCCGAGGAGAGCTTATTCTTTTTCCTTTTTTACAAGATTTTATTTATTCATTTTTTAGAGAGAGGGGAAGGGAGGGAGAAAGAAGGAGAAAGACGTTGCTATGCAAGAGTAACATCAACCAGCTGCCTCCCACACGCCCCAAACCAGGGACATGGGGATCTGGCCCACAGACCATCCACGTGCCCTGACTGAGAATTCAACCAGAGACCCTTCGATCCACAGAGCAGCGTTCAATCCACTGGGCCACCCCAGCCAGGAGAGCTCATTCTTTTGACACACTCGTCTAGAGGGATAACTGTGTGACAGTCATGGTACTAGGGCCACTGCGGCGATCCAGACAAGATCCCTGCCCTCTCAGAGTTTAGAACCCAGTGGGAGATACGGGTAAGTAACTATGAGGTAGCTTTGAAAGTGTGGGGAGACATATAACTGAGGCTCGAAGGAATCAGTAAGAGTAGCTGGGGTGGAGGGGGGGAGAAACAAAGAAGGGCACACTGTTCAACTTCCCTAGAGCACCAGAAATCAGAGGTGAAGAGTGAGAAGTAGTGCTGGAAAGGAAAGCAGGCAACAGACCAGAAGGAGTGCGTTAGCCAAGGTCAGATCATAAGCCTTATGCATAAGCCTTGATCTTGAGGAGTCGGAGGCCACTGAAGGGTTTTTCCATAAAGGAACTTGATCAGATTGTATTTTTAGAAAGCTCACCCTGGCTGCTGTCTGGGGAGTCCCTCAGAAGGGAGCAGTGGGAGCAGGGAAACCCACTGGGCAGTTGCTGCATGGGCTGCAGGGTGACCCAGATGGCAGCAGTGGAGATGGGAAGGACGAGGATTCGAGAGCTGCTTGGGCAGGAGAGTGGTGGGGGTTGGTGCTGGAATGTGGACTTTGAGGGAGAGAGGAGATGCAGAATGATGTTCGGGGTCCTGGTGTGAGCATTAGGCAAGTGATAGGAGGGAGAACTCGGTGCCTACAGCTTCCTGAAGCAAAGGAGGGCAGGGGGTGATACTACAGAGCCTGGACAGAGCTATAACAAGGATGGGGCAGGAGAAATAAGGCTCAAGGAAACTCAGCGCTATGCGTCTCACTGGCCCCCACTCTCAGAAGGGCCCCGTGCTTGGCTTAATGCTCTGCCAGCCATACTGAAATCTAGAATGGTTTTGTCTTTGAACTTGTGTTTGGTAAGCAAAAACAGTGGAGCCTGCCCATGAGCACTGCAGAGATGAGCAAACTGCGTGTCCTCTGTTCTTTGCTGCTCTGTCACACAGAGCATTGTGGATGACCCAGGAGCTCTCTATTCTGGTGGGCACACATGCGTGGAGGTTCAATGAGATGCAAAATGACTGCAACATAAGCATGTTACGGAAGCTAGCTGCTTTCAGCCTCACTGAGCCCCAGAATTCCCTATGCCTGTCCCATATCAATATGGCTCCCACTGAGTAATTGGGGCACTGACTGCCCTGGGAAACCACACTTTCCACTCAAATCAACTTGCTTTAAATGCAAAAAGAAGGTAGTGATGTTCTAACAGAACCAGCAAGGGACCCTTTTTACCCATGATGCTTCCCTCTATGAGCCAACCATTTATGCTGAAAAGGACAATGGGGCAAAGGGACAGGGCAACGCAGAGTTCCTTTTCTTCTGAGTCTTTTCTTCCTTACTAAATTGAAGGTGGAGAGTGTTGGTTGGATGTGCACATGTCAAATACACTAGAGTTAGTTTTGTCCAATGTTTCTGTGCTTTTGGTAGGAATGAAATATGTGTACATGCACGAGCTGCAAAATACAAATGGTGTAGTATTGGTGATTCTGCATGTGAATAGATGTTCTTCACGTTACATTTAATACTGGCATTGCACAATATAAGATGAACAATAAAATTCAGGCTAATAAAGTTAAAAATTTTCTTTACCTGGAGCAGCATTTATTTTTTTATTCCTTTTAAAGATTTTACCTATTTATTTGTAGACAGAAGGGAAGGGAGGGAGATAGGGAGAGAAAGATTGATCGGTGGTTGCCCTCCACGCACCCCCACAGGGGACCCGGCCCGCAACCTAGGCATGTGCCCTGACCGAGAATCAAACCAGCAACCCCCTGGTTCGCAGGCCAGCACTCAATCCAGTGCTGGAACAGCATTTAATAGCAAATTAAAATACTACAACAGTGGAAATATAAAATGGTGCAGCCACTTTGGAGAACAGTTTGGCAGTTTTTTACAAAACTGAACATAATCTCAGCATATGATCCAGCAGTCACACTCTAGGTTTTTACCCAAATGAGGAGAAAACCTGTGTCCATACAAAAACCACACAAAATGCATGAGCATTTATAGCCGCTTTATTCATATTGCCAAAATTTAGAAGTGACCAAGATATCCTTCAATAGGGAAATAGATTAGTAAACTGTGGCACATCCTACATCCACACAATGGAATATAATTCAGTGATAAAAAGAAATGAGCTCCCAAGCCATGACAAGACATGGAGAAAGCCTAAGTGCGCATTGCTAAGTGAAAGGAGCCAGGCTGAAGAGCCTACATGCTGTGTGAGTCCCACTGCATGACATTCTGGAAGAGACAAAGCTACAGAGTCAGTAAGAAGATCGGTGGTTGGCAGGAGCTGGGAAGCAGCAAGAGAGGGGAGGGATGAGTAAGTGGAATATTTACGGCAGCGAAAACATTCTGTGTGATGCTGCACTGGTGTCTATATGGCATTACATGTTTGTCAAAACTCATAAAATGTACACCACGAAGAGCAAGCCCTAATGGAAACTTTGGGTTTTAGTCAATAATAATGTGTCAGCATTGGCTCATCAATTATAACAAATGCACCGCACAAACGCAAGGGCAGAGAGAGGGTATATGGGAGCTCTCTGTACTTTCTGCCCAGTTTTCCTTTAAAAAATTAAGGTCTGTTACTGAGAAAAATCAAAGAAGGATGAAGAAACCCTGGTCCCACGCCATCCTGACTTGTGGGCTAAGAGGCTACAGGGCTGAGAAAATGATGTTCTCTCTAGAAAAGCCTCTGAATGACCAAGGGGCCTCTTTGCTTTGGCTTGGGTCCCTTTCTTTGTCAACATCAGGGACCCAGTCCTGGGTCAGCTTCTCCACTGGGCACTTCCTGGACTTCAGGTGGACTTGCTGAGAGCTGGCGCTCAGGTGTGCTTTGTGGATGGATGCTCACCCCTACTCTGCCCTGCCTTCCGCTTGCCCCTTTTCAGAATGTAGGAGCCATGTGTGCTCTAAATTAATGGAAGGTAGTGAGTGACATTTCTTCCTGGATAGCCAAATAATTGTCAGCATTATCAGGAAAGAGAGTTAGTATCATCTCTGCTGCTCATTGGGTAACCTTGACCAAGTTGCTTCAACCCTCTGGGACTTCGCTGATCTATGTATAAAAGGGACATGGTGGAGGGAGACAAGTTAGGCCAGTTTCCAATAAATAAGTGGGGCTTCTCTGATTGAAGACAGGGAAAGACAAGAGAGGGATAACCTAAGCCCCAAACCACCACTCACCTGTCCTCTTGACCCACTGGTGAGCTTGAAGCTCCAGAATGTCTAGAAACCTCAGGGCACTGCAGAACACAATTCAAAAATCCCTGTCTGGTCCATCTCTCTCTCGTGTGAGAAATAGAAGAGCAAGGGGCTTGTTCAAGGTCACACAAGGAGTAAGTGGTCATAATGGAATTTGGACCCAGGTCCCCTGACCTCTAGTTCAATGCTCTTTCCTCTCACTGTTTTGCCCCAATCCTGCCGTGGCCACTTTTTTGTTTATCAAGTGGAAAACACCCTACCAGCCCAAACATGAGCTCTGCCCTCTGGAAATGGAAACAGCGGCCCACGCACAAATCATTGCCACCTCCTGTGCAGTGGCACCCACACAGAGTGCCCGCAAGATGATCTCGGCTCTCACGGCTTGTTTATGTTTATAACAAAGTATGAGATTCCCGAGGTACCTAGAGCCTCTGATAACAGTGTGTCAGGGATTTGAATGAGCCGTTCGTTGAGTCTTCAGCAACATTAGCGTTTGTCCTCAGTGTCAGCAGAGAGCTGAGTCATGCAGTCCTGTATTCTTATGGCCTTGTTCTTTCATGAGTATTGGACACATTTCTTCAACTCGGTGCTCCACTCCATAATTAGACATTTCCCTCATACCTATCTTGGTGTTCTGGACTTAGTCAGTGTTTAGTTAACAGTGCTTCATCAATCATGCTTCTTCTCAAGGCCGATGTGTCTTTTTTTCCTGCTCACAAAATGGAAGGAGGAGCAATGTCAGAAGACAGTTCCTGAGGCAGAAAATTTTTGGACCTGTCAGCAAGGACATGGATGCACTGCACTTGGCATGGTATAGGTGAGAAGGAGCTAAGCTGCCCCCAGTCAGAGCTACTACAAAAACACAGCCACCTGTGGGGAGTTGACTGTGTGGCAGGTGCAGTGCTGAGCTCTGCAGTCGCGTGGTCTCCAGGAGTGTGGAAAGCAACCTTGGACGAACTTCTTCCTGTCTCCTTGTCCAGATAAGGGATCTGAGGCTCTGAGAGGGGAAATAACTCAGACAAGGCTTCAGGACTACAACTAAACCTGTGTCTAGTGGACTCCAAAGTTCAAGTTCATAATCGCCACGCCAAGGTGACCAAGGGCAATATAATTGGGTTTTGAAAGTTCCCGTGGGTTGAAAAAAGAGCTTGTGTATCACATATGCCTGGTCTTTGCCCTTCTACGCACCTTGCTGTCTACCCCTGACACAGTCTCTCTTTATTATTGATTTGAGAGAGAGAGAGAGAGACTGATTTGTTGTTCCAGTTACGTATACATTCATTGGTAGATTCCTCCACATACCTCTGACTGGTGATTGAACCCACAGCCCTGGTGTATTGGGATGACACTCTAACCAACTGAACTATCTGGCCAGGGCAGCCTCTTAAGGAATTTAAACAGGACACCAATGGAGACAGCTAGAGAATGTGGAGCCAACAAGTGTGTAAGCCAGACGTATTAACACGGCTCAGAGACCTTTGGGAACAAGGGAAGGGGGTGCTAACTGATACATTAACACAACCAGAGTTGGGGTCGTGAATACATAAAACTGAAAAGTTTATCCCAAAGGTCTTTAAACTGGGAACATTGTGATCCTGCTCAACAGTCCCTCAGGAGCAAACAAGATGAACTCAAGTTTTCCCAGAGTCCCCTGGGGCTCTGAGATTGTAGCGGGTGGTTACTCAGGAATCTCTTGGAGTCAGACAGACATGGCATTCCATCCAAGACCCATATCCTTCACTTAATAGCTGAGGGGTTTGGGGCAAGTTACTTAAGCCTTTAAACTTCAGTTTGCCCTCTGTGTCTTGGGAATCATAATGATGCCTACTTCAGAGGGTTGTAAAATTAAACGAGATTCTTGCCGAGTGCTTAGCACAGTATCTGGCATATTGTAAGCATTCAATAAATAGTTGCAATTATTGTGATTATATATTTAATATTCCCTGGGCTCTCATCAAGTTTAATAAAATTCTTTAGATAGCTGAAGTGACTAAACTCATCCCTTTAGGGACCAAACCAGTGCTTGGTCCAATGCACAACTTTGTTGTTGCTCTCTTTCACACTTACTTTGTAGCGTTGGTGTATCTGGAGGCCTTCCAGATGCCCCTGGTAAAAAGATAATATGTTGGCTCTTTCTAAGGGTGGATTGGGTGGTAGCTCAGAAGGAGAATTATCCAGCCCTGACTGCAGTTGCTCAGTTGGTTGGGTGTTGCCCCACAAAGCAAAAGGTCACCAGTTCAATTCCTGGACAGGGCATATGCCTGCGTTGTGGGTTTGGTCCCCAGGTTTGGTGTTTCTCTCCCTCCTTCTCTCTGTAAAAAAAATTAATAAAGTCTTTTTAAAAATGAAAGAAAATTATTCAGACCCAAGAATCTCTTTTTTTTTAATTGTCACCTGAGGATATGTGGATATGTTCATTGATTTTAGAGAGAGAAGGGGCGGGGGAGAGAGAAACGCTGATGTGAAGGAAAAACATTGGTCGGAGTTGCCTCCTGTATGCACCCTGACTGGGGATCAAACTCGCAACCTAGGTATATGCCCTGACCAGGGATCAAACCCACAACCTAGGTATGTACCCTGACCAGTGAGTGAACCTTCAACCTTCTGGCACATGGGATGATGCTCCAACCAACTGAGCCACCCAGTCAGGGCAGACCCCAGAATCTTTAACTCTCCTGAAAACTACTGAAGTTGCCAGAATATCCAAGACCATAAAATCATCTCTAAAGTCCTCATTCACCTTCCTACAACCATAGACTCAAAGTGTTTGAGCTAGATTACTTTATGGGAACTTGAAGTCATCCAGTCCAACCTCTGCATGTTACAGATCAAAACACTGAGTCCTAGACAGAGGGTGGAACTTTGACTAGAACCACAGATGATCAGGATTGTAAGGCAATCAGCAGCACCATGAAAGGCTGAGAGTGAGACCAGGTCAAGAGATCCTCTGGATCTAGTGACCTCTAGACATCCCGCACATCCACCACTGTGGCATTCAGTTCAGAAAGGCTCTGGGCTGTCAGTTTTTTCCATCTCCATCTCTCTTGGTGGAGCCTTCTCTCTGTCTGTCTGTCTGTCTGTCTCTCTTTTATCCTCACCCAAGGACATGCTTACTGATTTTAGAGAGGGGGGAATGGATGGGGGGGAGAAACATCACTCAGTTACCTGTCCTATGCACCTCGATGACCTCAGGTGGGGGCTGGAATGGCACCCTAGATATATGCTCTGACCAGAAATCAAACATGAAACCTTTCAGTTTATAGGATGAATCTCCGACAAACTGAGCCACATTAGGCAGGGTGAGCCTTCTCTGTTGCATGTGTGGCTCTGGAGCTAATTCTGGCATGGGCTCATGGTCAGAATAAAGTCAACTACTTTTCCACCCTCTTGTGCTCATTGGGCTCAGTGTCCCTGGAAAAGTTAAGTAGTAGCTTCCCCGGGTGAAAACAAGGGAGCTTTATTCCCTGGGCAGTTCTCATAGTTCTGTCAGAGGTGGTTGTTAGGGAAATGTTGAACAAATGAATCAGAATCAGGATGGAGAAAACAGGGATCCAAGTCAGCGAGAGGGGGACAGGTCTGTGGGGGAGGAAGGAAAAGGGCAGGGACCATATCTGCACTATCCACTGTGCTGTCTCTAGTGATCACACCTGGTGCTCAGTAGCTATACACTGCATGAACCAATGAAGGGAGGGAGTGAGGGAGAGATACGCAGCCTATTAGATCTCTTGGAGAACTAGACTAGGCAAGGTAATCTGGTCAAAGCGCCATGTAGGCATGTCCAGGAAAGAGGAAAGTAACTAACACACATGGCACCTCCAAGGTGGACCAGGTCCTGTGCCTGGCCCTTCTATGTGGCGCATCACAGAACCCTCAGTTCCACCCTACCCCACAGGCACTGACCATTTCACAACCAGGGATACTGATGCTCAGAATAACTTTAATGTTTAGACAGAGGGAAAGCCTTCTTGGAAAGAGGTTACACTGATGAACTCTTCTTCTCTAGATTTCTGGTGTGCTGATTCTCTTCCATTTGCCTCCACTCCCTGCCAGATTCATCTCATGCCCCTCTCATCTGCCCCATCACTTGGGATGCTGACTTCTAGGGAGTGTACCATCAAGACTCCCTTGCTCTGGCCTTCTGCTGGGAGGCACTGGTTAGAGATTTGAAGGCAAGTGTGAGAGAGAAGTTGGAGCATTTATTCTCCTGCTTTTTCTCTGCCTTGCAATCCTCTATGGCTACGACTCTTGTCAGGTAGCCCCTCTCTCACCACTTTGGTTCTGCCTGGGTTCTGGTAACACACTCCCTCCACTGCCCCCAGTAGCCCACCATTGCTTTCTCACTGTTGTGAAGTCTAAGATACTTCACTGTCTCTTTGCAGCTCCCTGAACTTTGCCTATATCTCTGTAAACAGTACTTTCATTTAACCCTCTTCAGTTAAACCCTTTTGAATGGCATGCCTTCCCCCTTCTCTGTGCCTTCATTCACTCAGTTTCCAAAATGTGTCATAGAGTCTCCTCCTTCTCTTCCAATCCAGAACTTTCCAAACTCCCACACCACTCCCTCCCCGCCCACCCCCCCCAGTCCTTCAAGAAGTCTTCTCTGACTGTTCCCATGCATCACAATCCCGCTTTTCCCACCTCTAGGCTGACTGCAGCTCAGAAAGCTCCTGTTCTATTGTCCTCGTGGTTCTAGGACCCAGTGACTTGTCACCCTGGTCATCTCTGCAGGATGGATAGTAAGCTTTTCAGCAATCAGAATCATAAAATCACAAACATGTTTTGTTGGCAGGAACCTTAGAGATTATCTCATTCCACTTCTTTATTCTACAGATGAGGAGATGGAAACTCAGACAGGGAAAAGGTCATGTTCATGGTCACATCACATAGAGCCAGCTCCAAAGCCTAGCCATCCGACTACTTCCCCATGTTCTGTTTTTGCATTTAGTAGGGCCTCAATATGCTGTTGACTCATCACTTGATTTTCATTTCTAGCCTAGTTCTTTTCCCAGAACTCCTAATTTGTAAATCTTACTTCCTACTCAACATCTCCACTTAGGGCAAGTAACAGACATCTCTATGTGTCCAAAGTTGAACTTGGAGAAGGTTGGGGCGTGTGAGTGTGTGTGGCTGGTGTCAGGGGCTGGGGAGCAAGTGCTCATCACACGTTAGCTCTCTATTCACTAGAAACGCTGTTCTACCTAATACTTGTGCTACATAGATTGCGTCCCATAAAAGAAGGCATGTGTGCCCTACAGTGTTCTTTTCTCCTTCTGAGGTGTAAAAGGACTTCATCCTACTGACATTGTCCATATGAAAGGATTGAGAAGTGCATCCCTAAGTGGGAGCATTACATATTATTGGCAGAGATCAGGTGTGCACATATGAAATACAAACAACCTTCAGTAATGTCAAATCCTCTCTCCAGCAAAGATAAGCAAGTTCAGCTGCTTTTAAATATGAATATGCGTGCACCAAGTCAGAAAAAACAAAACCAGGTCAATGGCAACAGGACTGTGGGAGCCCTTCAATTTGCTATGGCAGGAAATTACACACCCAGTGTCCTCAATAGCTATTCCAGCTTGTTCGGATGCCGACTCACCAGGGAGGTCCCTGTGATATGCAGTCTTTTCAAGTAATATCTTTGGAATTGGAGATTGCGTTTCTCATGAGACAACTCCTCCCTCTCTGATTTCTGCAACTGAGTTCTCTTGTGCATTACGAAGGAAAAGTGGTGCAATCGGGAACTATGCTGATGTTGTATGTGTCAGCCCCCTAAGCTTCTGTCTGTTGGACCGAAGACGGACCATCAGTTGATGAACAACTCAGAAAGTCTTCATGGCCTTTATCTGTTTTCCTTTATTGATCCTCAGGAAACAGGGTGTGTCAGAACAATTAGATTCTAAACTTCTTTGAATGGAAATCAGAGATGAAGCAGAGAAGAAAAGAAGGAAGGCAGAATGAAGAGTCAGTTTCTTACCGACCAGCTGTCACTACCCACTTTGCTGTCCTGCATTTCACACTGTTGATCATGCTCTCGGGGCAAGGCGTCTTCCTTCCTGAAGACATTTTCCACAGCAGCCTATACAAGTGTTAACTTTTTCTGAGATGAAAACTCTGTTTTTCACATTAGATGTGCTTCCCCTAGACCAGAGGCTAAATGGGATTTTTGCCTCATATCTACATTGTATCCCCACAGAACCTGGGCCAGTGGTGAGCATGGACATAGACAAGAAGACATTGTCTGTTGAACAGAGATAAGGGAAAAAGCCTGAAAGTCTATTCCAGTTTGAGAGAGAAGCTCAAACAATAGAATGTGTAACTAACCATTCTAAAACGTGGTGGCTTATACTCTGCTTTCTCTTCAGATCATATAAATCTTTCGCTTTTTTAAAAATGTAGTGGCTTGCCCTGGCTGGCATAGCTCAGTGGATTGAGTGCGGGCTGCGAAACAAAATGTCGCAGGTTCGATTCCCAGTCAGGGCACATGCCTGGGTTGCAGGCCACAGCCCCCAGCAACTGCACATTGATGTTTCTCTCTCTCTCTTTCTCCCTCTCTGCCCTCTCTAGAAATCAATAAATAAAATCTTTAAAAAAATGTAGTGGCTTAAACCCCAATAAATTCAATTAAAAATAAAAAAATAATAAAATAAAATAAAATAAAATAAAATGTAATGTAGTGGCTTAAAACTAGCAGCACTTATTGGTTCTCCCAGCTCTGTAAGTTTACTGGGTGGGTCTTCTGTTGGTCTTGCAGCAAAGTCCCAGGCAGCTACATTCAGCGGGCAGATCTGCAAAGCCCTGGACTTGGTCACAACAGCAGAAAAGGCTGGGTCCCTCTCTTGATGTCGTCTTCAGTCCTCAAGGAGACTGGTCTATGCTTCTTCACATGCCAATGGCATTACTTTACTCTGTAAAGGTAATACCTGCAAGGTTTCTTAAGAACTAACTAACCAAGAAGTTTTCACAGTATTACTTCTTGTACATTGTATTGGTCAATGCAAGTCATAGTGGCAGCCCAAGTTCAAGGGGTGCGAAAACAAACTAACTCCTGATGGGAACACTGTAAAGTGACACAGCAAAGAGAAATGAGCCCAGGGAAGGCGTGATTCATCAGGGGCCATTGTTGTAGCCATCTACCCCATGTAGCACTTGTCAGGTCCTAGAATGTTGGAGCCAAAAGGGACCAGAATAGGGACCCAGGGCTCTTGACTTCTAATCCAAGCCTCCTGCCACTGAACCAGTTACTCCAAGTAGTCGCTCTCAACGGTCAGGAGATTCGAGTACATCATGATGCTGAATGTGGCTCCCAGCACCGGCCTATCAGATGTGGAGGCCTGCCTTCTCCCCTCAGTGAGTCTGGCTTCCTCCAGCCTTTCCCCAAACTGTGCACACTATTTTTATACATGTTGTAGTCTCAACACATTCTCCATAAATTTTAACAATTGATGAAAGAAATTTTTTTCTGCAAAGACACTGAATAAGAGCAAAGACTTCAGCAGAGGGGGGCGTGTCTGGGAAAGCAGCCATTTTCAAAGAGTACATAAAGTCACAAACAGTCACAGCTAGTTTACTTAGGATGGTCATTCTTGCCTAACTAATTATGAGAACCCCAGGGAAAACATCCACTCTGCATCATGCTCCAGAAACTCACTTTGTAAATGGTCCTCTAAGATGTGCACATTTTGCATAGTTGATGTATGTAATATATATTTTCTTCCCTGCTCACCCAACCCTTAGCCCTACATTTAAACTCCTAGGGGAGAATCCATTTCCTGGTTCTTCTAGACTCTGGTGGCTGCTAGCATTCCTTGACTTGTGGTCATATCACTCCAGTCTTTGCTTTTACGGTCATATTTCCCCTTTTCTTCTGTTTGTGTAGTTTTCCTCCCCCTCCCTCCCATAAGAACATTTGTGGGGGCATTTAAGGCCCACTTGAATTATCCAGGATAATCTCATTGTAAGACCTTCAATTATATCTGCATAAATGCTTTTTTAAAAAAAGTAAATAAAGTAACATCTGCAAGTTCCAGGGACTAAGATGTGAATGACTTTTGAGAGGCCACTTTTCTGCCTGTTGTACCACCTCATTATACACAAGGGAAACCAGAGGCTCTGCAAGGTGAGACACCCCGCCCAGCACTTTGGAGAGAACAGAGGCAGAAGCAGGCTTCCAGCCACAGGGTCTGAACTCAATCCATTGCTCCTTCCGGCCCAGCAAGCTTCACCCCAGACAAAAGCAGGTTGAGAGAAGGACGCTGCTGAGCAGGATGCCCTCACCGAGAGGTTCCTCTTTAGGGAGACAGAGCACAGCATGTCAGCAAAGACTGTGTGGTGAGAGAGCCCTGTTATCATCTGTTGGGGGTGGCATCAGAGATTCATACTTGGAAGAGAGAAATGTGACATGAGTCTCAGACCCAGAGAATCCAAATTTGTTTTGGAAAATGTCTCAGATGCAAAGTCCGGGAGCTGCTGGAATAACTCCATGGTGATTCCACTCAACACAGAGATGGCTGGTTCCAGCGTTCACTCGAGTATAATGAGAGCCTCTAAATGTATTTCAGATGACGAGACCACAGCCGCCCCTCTGTGTCCTCGGGGAAGGGAAAGGGCTATCTCTCTAAACTGCCCCCAGATATGTAATATCAGAAAAGAAGCACTTGCTGCTTGTGAGTTTGGCTGCCCTAACAGAAACACCAAGCCCCAGTGGCTTTGGCATAATAGAAGGTTATTTTTCTTCCACTTAACAGCCTGGGCTCACCTGGGCTTCCCATGGAGCAGTGGGCCCACATTCTTTCCCTCTTACTGCTCCACCATCCCCAGATGTCGCCCTTGTTCACGTGAACCATCGTGTTCACATCCCTCGTTGTGTCCTGTCAGGCTTCTCAGCTCTCCCAGCCAATCCCCCGTGCACACAGTTCCCTACATGAAATTCCCTCCTACTAAGTGTCTAGGAGGTTTCTGCTCTCTTGATTGGATGCTGACTGGCACAGTCTGAGACCTGAAAATGGTGAGAGCTGCGGAGAGAGGAATGGGTAAGGGAGTGCCACCAACACAGCCACTGAGACACACCTCAAGAAGGGAGACAGGACACAGGGCCCTGGGCAGTCAAGGCGTGGATCCAGGAGCCTGGAATGTCTTGCCTGTGTTGCTCATGAGTAGGTCTTTGGAGCTGGGAAAAGCTGCAGAGTTTCAGCTTCGATGGAGGCTGCAGCACTGGGCTCTGAGTGGAGGCTCCCAGCTAGAAGTGGACTCAAGGGCGGTGGGCAGGGCTGAGCTGGGGTGAGGAGGAGGGGGAAGGAGGGTGTGGAGTACTCAGCTGGCTGGCTGGAGGAAACAGGAGTCGAGGCCAGGAAGGATCAAGAAGGGGCAGGCAGTGGGGCACGCAGGAAACCTGCCTGGATACCCAGGACATCGGAAAGAGCGCAGAAGAGCAGCAGAGTCTGTACATTTCGGGGAGTGACAGATGCCTGGGTGCTGAGGTAGGTCAGCAGGAGGCTTTGGTTAAGGTCCCTATTATGGTCTGAACCTCCAAAAGCATCTGTGGGAGTCCTAACCACCAGCATCTCAGAATGTTACTGCATTCGGAGACAGGACCTTCAAAGAGATGATTAAGGTAAAACAAGGTCATTAGTGACTGTTCTAATCCAATCAGCCTATTCCCATTATAAGAAGAGGAGATTGGAACATAGACACACTCAGAGAGAAGACCAGGTTAAGACGCAGTGAGAAGACAACCATCCACAAGCCAAAGAGAGAGGCCTCAGAGGAAACCAGACCTGCCAGCATCTTGATCTCTGACTCCAACTTCCAGAACTGTGAGAAAATAAATTTTTGTTGTTGAAACCTGTTAACATAGTATTTTATTAATGGCAGCCCTGGCAAACCAATATAGTCCCTTATATACCAAAGCATTTTCTCTTCTTTAAAAAAATTTTTTTTAAGATTTTATTTATTTATTTTTAGAGAGAGGGGAAGGGAGAAAGGGAAGGAGAGAGACATCATTGTGTAGTTGCCTCTCACATGCCCCCAGCTGGGGACCGGGCTCGCAACCCAGGCGTGCGCCCTGACTGGCACTCAAACTGGAATCTCCCAGTTCACGGGGCCAGCACTCAATCCGCTGAGCCACACCAGATAGGGCTTCACCAAGCATTTAAAATCCTTCCCAACAACTTTATCTGGGAGGACTTTACCTGATCAAACCTTTCTTTTTCTTTTAAATTTTAAGAAAATTAAGAACTACATAAGCCTGAAGAATATTAGGCCTGGCTGGTGTGGCTCAGTGGATTGATTGCTAGCCTGTGAACCAAAGGGTCACTGGTTCCATTCCCGGTCAGGGCACATGCCTGGGGTGTGAGCCAGGTCTCCAGCATGGGGCGTGTGAGAGGCAACCACACACTGATGTTCCTCTCTTTCTCCCCACCTTCCTCTCTCTCTAAAAATAATTAATTAACCAATTAATTATTTTAATTAAATTATTATTTTAATTAAATTTTAATTAATTAATTATTAACTAACTAGCTAACTAATTATTTTTTAAGTCTCAAGAATATTAAATACCCAGGCTCTCATTATGCAGAATTAGCAACTTTAAAAATATTTTTATTTGTTTCAAGCTTTTTTGATAACCCAGTCAAAATGTTACAAATATGGTGAAAGTCCCTTTTACCACAAGCCTTTCCTCTTCTCCCCTCTTCAGAGCCAATCACCACGAAGGAACTGATGCGCATCCCTTCAACCATGAGCCCATGAGAAACATTTGGAACTGGCTTGTGTGGCTTCTTCATTTTTTGCAGTCACACTACGTGCCTTGTGAACCTTGGCTCTACCGTTTCCTAACCTCATGTTTAGCATGTCCAGAGTGTAACAGGCAAACCAAGGCACAAAAAGTCATGAAAACTGGCACAGGGACCAGCAGGACACACAATACTCTAGAATAAAACAGTGACAGGAATGATTCCCTGTAGACCAGGTCAAAGAGAAGTCTCATGTTGGGGCTACATCTTTAATATTTGCTCCTTTCCCTCTTTAACACAGAGGAAAATACAAGCTCTAAATTGTCAGCATGCAAAGATATCAGGCTAGCTTTTCACACCACTGTCATTTTCCATGAGTTTGTTTTTATGATTACCTTCTATTTAAGGTGTGTGATACTGGTCTTTCATTTATGACACTAGAATAAAGTTATCCTATAAAATAAATTTAAGTGTAAAATGTGGATTTGAAATAAAACATATTAAGCCAGTCATGGTACACATGGCATGTGAATGTAGAACATTAGTGAAGGGTGTTCATGAATAGGGTTTTGGGAAAAGCCCTGAGACATCAATAAGCGCCTCTGTCTCCCATTCATGGAGCACTCGCAGTGTGTCGGGGGCCATGGGATGAGTTCTGTGCATTATTTGTTGTAACCCCACAGCGACCCTCAAGAAGAGGTGATTAGCTGCCCTTTGCAAATTAGGAAACGGAGGCCCAGACCGTATTTGAACTGACTCCAGAACTCATGTGCTTAAGCTGTGCTTACTGCCTTGGAGTTTTGTCTTGACCTGTGCAATGGGGCCTGAAGGTACCTAGTCTGATGGATTCAAGAGGCTGTTGGAGGTCAGGATGAAGGCAGGGATGAGAACATGCTTTGAAGCCTGTGAAATGCTGTCTGGATGCTTCATGGGCTTGTGGCTGGTGTGGAAGGACCCACCCTTGGTTTGATGCTCTACTCTTGCCACCTTGAAATCCTTACCACTTTCACCTGTGCTCATGTTTGTATGTGAAGTCCAGTGGGACAGTGAAGATGCACAGGAGGCCTGGACCTCTGCTTATGTGAGGTCTCCTCTCCACTCTCCAACTTCTGGTTCCTGGCCTTGTCTGGCCTTCTCTCCCCACGCTACCCCACCCCACCCCACCCCACCCCACCCCAGAACGGCTGCTGCCCTCTCCCCAGCATATCAGCGGGCCATGCCCTGCTGCTAATCTGCCCTGGCCTGGGAGGAGGCAAGGAGAGTTGGAGTAGGGAAAACTGGAGACAGCTTGTGTCTCACACAGGGTGAGGTGTGTCTGCCCTCCTGGGCTTGTTTGAACACGGCTGAGCATGGACCCCTCGCTCACCCTCCATGTACAGACCCAGGGTATCCCAGCACCAAGGTTGCAACCCCTGGGGCAGCTGGCCCAAAGCAAGGGGAGATAGACTTCCCCAGCCCTGGCCGGGCCTCATACATTATGTAGCCAACCTTGAGTTTTGAGTAAGTGTAAGGAAGCATTTGATGTGTGTGGCCATGTGGAAAAGCAAGAATCCGAAGATGAATCTAGGAGGGAGGAACAGTATTTATTTAGAGAAGCCTCAAGGGGCAGGAAAATCCACACAGACAGGCAGAGTGCAAGTGAGTCAGGCCAAACCTAACTCCCTGCTCACAGCCATGAAATCCCGATGTGTCCGGGTTTCTGCATTTGTGGAATGAGGAGGCTGGACCAGAGGAGAGGCCTGAGCCCCCTTCTCTTCTCTGGGGATGGAATCCATGGGTCTTCTCCTAGAAAAGTGCCCAGATCTTCAATAGTCTGTGTGACACTTCACAACACCACAGCTTGCGCAGAACCCTGTACATGGACCACAGGGACTCCGGGCGAGGAAGGCCTGCACTGGAGTCTCAGCAGCTCCTGCTAGTTTAGGTCCTGCCCCAGCACCTAAACCAGCAGGAAGGAGCACACTGCCTATGATGGCTCAGGGCACGCGAGGCTGGCTGAGGTTCTCAAGCACCAAATGAGACTGAGAAGAAAAAAACCCTGTAAAAATGGGCAAGAGGTCTGTGAGAAGGGGACAGTAAAGGAGATGGTGGAGTGTGTGCAGGCTACAAAAGCTTCCTGGGAAACCAGTCAGTGAGTTATGAGAGCAAGAGTGAGAGAGAGAGAGAGGAAGGAAGGAGAAAAGAAAGAAAAGAAAAGAAAAAAGAAAAGAAAAGAAAAGAAAAAAGAAAAGAACAGAAAAGAAAGAAACGCAAAGAAAACAGAGCCCATACTCCTAGAGTAGGAATTGATGACTTAGCAGAGACAGGCATGGACAAGACTTGGGGAGGCTGCAGGAAAGAGAATTCTGGAAACGGAGCTGACTCATGAAGTGTTTGCACTAACGGGTCTCTGGGGGGCTTACCTAAATTCCACAGTGGGAGTGACAGTGGCTAGCCTAGTCTCGGATGGGCCACTGATGGGTTTCTGGGGCCAGCTGGCCAAAGAACTGGAAAGACAGAGTGGGTACACACTGTCTCCAAAGAAAGCAACTCCAGGGCCTTGGGGAAAAGGAAAGAGGAGGAGGCGAAGAGACAGTGGAAGTGAGCGGAGCAGCCAAAGGCATGGCAGATATGCTCCAACTCATAAAGGGAGACCAGGGTCCAGGACGATGGGCAGAGGGCTGACGCATCCAGCGGGGAAGCCGGCGCCCACGGAGAGGGCAGAAAGAAAAATGGGAATTTCTGATGTTCACGATGGAGGTGATAAATGAACGGCTTTGTTTGTGGCAGAAGATGTAAACACTTGAGTTACCCATTTCACAATTTAATTGCATCATTTGTCAAAAATTAACAACCCGTACAAAACAAGACCGAATGTTATTCATGGACACCGGGGTTGAAAAAGAAGGCTCTTCGAGGAGCTGACCAGGCTGAACCCACGAGTGGAATTCCTTTTCCAGCGTGTGGGACCCCTGGGGGCGAGAACCACAGGCCTGGAAGAGCATTTAGAATCAGACCTGGGTTTAAGTCTATACTCTGCCACTATTAGCTCTGTGATTGCAGTGATTTAAGTTGTTTAAATTCCAGTTTCATTATTTGTTAAAGAAGAAAGTAACGTTTGTGGCGCCTGTGCACAGGGCGGTTTACTGGCTCTATGGAAAAAATGTGTGCGGAATAGCTCTGTAAACTGCAGACCACTTCCAATAGAAGAGTCTGTTTCTTTGTTCATTTATTTGTTTATTACTCATCCAATTACACCATTACCCCAGCTAAACAATAAGTGTTTGCACAAAGTTAAGGTCAAAATGCTATAATAATTCAGGCCACATTGTCCTTCGCTTTATTGCTGTTATCAGCGAAACAAGGGCTGGAACAAAGCCTCGCCCAGCCGTTCTTTCACTTGCTGATTCTTTTGTTGGATCCAGCCTTCATTCTACACGTGGTGGGGGGACTCTGCCGAGGGCCACACACCTTACAAGGCACCTGGTGACTGCATGTGGCATTTTCTGTCTCTAGGAAGCTCAGTGGAAGAAGAAACTTTCCCCACCTTCCTTGACCTCTGTTCACATTGGAACTCATCTAAGTTCAAGTTTTGACGAGCCACAGCGGGTTCTAGAGATTAATTTGAGTTCTGCCTGGGCCACTGCTGGCTTTCCTGGGACCCTTCTTTGTCTTCTGCTTAGGGTGTAAATTAACCTCATCCTTGGAAAAACCACCTTTTTGGTTAAATTTTTCACAGTTATAGACTATGATGCCTTCTCCTTGAGCTGCAAACTCCTGAAAGACGAAAGGGCCTTTGTCCCAAATTAACTTAGACTCTAAATCTCAGGCTTCCACGTGTGTGATGTGCTGGCCACAGAGGTCTGTCATCCCCCAGGGGGCGCACAGGGCATCAACGTTTCTCCCGAACCCTGCTCCTTCCTCTGGGCCACTGCCAGCGCCCACAAGTGAAAAGCTGAGGGAAGATCACAGTTGTGGGGTGGGTCGTGCCTTTTGGAGCTTGGTCACAGCTGGGAGGGGAAGGTCACAATGGGGGGAGGAACAGAGAAGTGAAGAGTGAGGACCTCTATCCCTGTGAGACATGAGTGCCACCTGCTGCGGAGACAACACTTAATCGCTCTTAATCGCGAAGTCTCGACGTTCCCTCCAAGCCTGGGAACTCCTTGCCAGGTCCTCCCCAGGGAGCACCTCATCCAACTCAGTCGTCCACTGCTCCGCAGTGCGGTTCCTCGCCCTTCCTAATCCTCCCATCACACCACATCGAGGCCTGACTGTGCTTTATTTCTAAGCCAAAGCTCTCCTGTGTCTGGTGCCTTCTGCAAGCAGCTCATGCCCATCTGCATATGCTTCAGCTTACCCCAAACAGGCTTGTCTCAGGGGCTCTCTCTCCCCTCTTTCCGAGACGGGACAACTGGTTTATGGCTTTTGCACAGCCTTTGCACTTGGGTTAGTGGCTTGCTCACACCACTAAATGTCACAGAGGCCACAAGCAGGAGAACGACAGTGTGGGACCAGGACTGAAGCACTCCACCCTTAGCATAGAGACGACGTACGCTAAGTGGTGATGGACCAGTTCCAAGCATGACTGTCATGTGACACCACGTGGGTAGTGTTTCACTCTGCCCCCATGCTTACGTGCTCCTCCGATCCCAGGCTAGAGACAAACCTGTTAGAGAGTCAGACTTGTGTCTTCTCGTCATGTCTTAACAGTGCAGGAACTTGTAGAAAGGGCACGTGGGCTTCTGGGATCCTGTAGAACTGAGCAGGTCAGCTTTCAAGACTCATGGGCCTTAGGCTTATTCTTAACAGAATGATCTTCATGTTTACTGTGTCTAACCAAACAAATTCCTCACCCTTTAGCGATCTACCTATTGCTTTGGTCTATGGCACTATCAAGGGGTGGTTTGTTGAAAGCAGGGATCTCATTCTCTGTAATCTTCACCAATACCTCCCCCAAATCTAAGGAAAAAGCATTGTTTTCTTTGCAAACACAGCTGTAAGATACATGGACAAGATCCCCTTCCCCCAGACTGCCCCCACACTCCCAGATGAGAGTGCCGGAGCCATGCTGCCCTGACGGCAAAGCCGCACCATCCCCTTCCACTCCCCCCTGGAGAGTGGCAGCGCCCACCGGGCCGCTGCCCCAGCTCCAGCCAGGCTCTGATTGCACTGTCTACCTGCTCTCTTCCCTCCATCTGCTGTTCCAACCTTTTATAACCGCTGGGATCCGTCTCAAGGGCAAGCAGCCCAAGGCCATGGTGGTGCATGTGGGAGGTAATCCTGGCACTGAAATTCTCTAGCTATGCCATGATTAGCTTGTCCAAGTCACGTCCCCTCTCTGTTCCTCTCAGCCCCTTCATCGGTTGAATGAGGGCAGTGAAGTCACTATCTTTTCATTTCCAGCTCTTGAGGTGACCAGGGGCGTTTGCTTTGTGTCTCCATATCATACCTAGATGCTGCAATGACCAGCCCTTTGCTGGGTCTCCAGCACACAGAGTGTTTTCATCCCCTGACTTTCTGCTGCACCCTTTTCTGCCTCTGCCTGGCCTGAGCTGATCCTGACTACCTGCATTCCCTGGTCTCATCTCTCAGAGAGTGAAGGGTTTCTGGAATCTGATGAGGTCCCAAGTTCTGCTTGGTTAGATCCTTACAGATTCACGCTCTTGAATCTGAGCTGAGTCTCGCTGTTGCAAAGAACTGCATTAATGTATCCTTAAAGAACCACTATTGCACACCTCACTCTGTCTCTTTCACACATTTCTTCTCCTTACCACAAGTTCCTGTCTCTAGCAGATGTTCTTGGTGCGGGAACCATATCTTCTCAGCTGGTATACTTTCCAGGCATGCTTCCAAAGGCCTGCACATCTGCTGATGGTGCCTTGTGGTCCAAACCCATTGATCGTTGCTTGTTCTTGTCATATTTTTCCTACTGTTCCTCTGCAGCCAGAGCCTGCTCTGCCCTCTTTGCCAGTGGACAGTGCCAGTGTGTGTGGCACTGTCCACTGAAGTGCCTGTAGGATGCATCCCTTGGAAAGAGCCCTAAACCAATGACTGAAAGAAGCTGGTACATAAATCCCCAGGCTCCCTCATTTCTCTTGCAGGATAATTCTGAGAACTGTGCCCTCCTGATGTTTCCCAGGGTTCTCCACTGCGTGAAGCTCCCACAGTGACCCTTGGCTGGAGAATGCATCCATTCCTGGCTACCTTTGCTTCCCCGTCTCACGTATCTGCTTCTTTACTGCCGTTTCCTGGAATCAGCTCCCAAGTAAACTACTTGTCTCAGATTCTGTCTCAGAATCTGCTTCTTGGAATTCCAACACCAAAACACCATCTCTCCTCCATCTACCTCCCTCATACCTGATCATCTCAAATCCTATCGTTTGGAGAACATGGAGGCCAGCTGAGTGTATCTGTGTACAGAGCTGTATAACCTCATCCACTTATCCCTATATGCAAACATTAACTCTTCCAAATCTATCCCTATACTTTAGCTTTGGACAGGAGAGGGTGAGGGAAAGTCCGGGTAAGCCCTGCCTACCTTTTTTGGGGAGTCCTTTCCACCAGAGTTCTTCTTCTAGTGCCCTTCTTCCTTCTCTCTACTGACTTCTTTCTGTCTTTAGCCTACTGGGAACAATAATACAACTCCCCTTGAACCTGTCCCATAACCTATTGACCTTCCCTTCACCCTGAAGCTTCTCATTAGGATTATAATACTCTTCATTTTCATTTCAGCACTGCCTACTTTTCCTCCCTGCTCTGGGACCTGGTTTCCACCTAGGTCACTGTGGGATGCCACTGCATGGTCATTGATGGTGCCTTGTGGTCCAAACCCATTGATCGTTGTTTGTCCTTGTCATATTTTTCCTACTGTTCCTCTTTTCTCGACTGTAACCTGTTTGTCCTACTTAGCTCCAGGTAATGTTGTAAAGCCCTGCTGGGATCACATTACTCCCTCCTCAAAATTATTTGAGGATAAAAAGATAAAAACATGTTTTCTAACTCTTATACCTCAAGTCTTCCACAACTGGCCTCTAACTTTTCAACTTATCTTGCAAATCCTCCACTATAGGCAACTGGCCTACTACTTAGCTCCAAAACAGGTTCATTTATGTCCATTATTGCCTTCCAGGATTTTCTCGGTCCAAGATGCTTCATTTCCTCTCCTTTCATACATGCGCCATTCCTTGAGTTTCAGACAGGGCCATTCCATTCTCATTTATAGAGTCTTTCTCATTTTTTCCCAGTCCTGCTGCTTTATCTAAAATCCCATCAGCATTGGCTTGTGCTTCCTTACTTGGCCCTTTCTCTCATGTGTTTGCCTTGTCTGTCCAGTGAGGCAGAGACTGTGATAAATGGCATTCCGTGAATGCTTGCTGGTGTTGACAACGATGAAACAATGTCTGAGTCAGTCCTAAAGACGTCATCTGCTTGCCGTCCTGGGCCTCCTTCTCTGGCAGACGGATGATTGCAGGTGCTTTACCACGGAGAGGGCCAGCACACTGTGTGGGACCTCCTCCCTCGTCCCTCGATGGGCACCCTAGGTTCCTGCCCGAGGTTTATTCCAGCAGAGTCTTGTCTCAGCCTATGTTTGAGGACACTCCTCTGGGGACTATGGGGACCCCAGTGGGAGCACTATGTTATCTCTTGATAGGTAAGCACAGGAAGGTCTTGAGAGGAAAGGCAAGGCCACCACGCTGATAAATGGCAGAGTCAGGATGAGAATTCATGTCTTCTACATCCTAATTTAGGATACATCCTTGCAGGGCCCTGGGTAAAAACTCCACTTGAACCCACACAGCAGGAAATGGGAGACCACCCATCATCTAGGAAAAGTCCAAAGCTTTGGAGGCACCTGGGTCTTTCACTTACTAACTCTTTGATCTTAGCCAAATCATTCAATTTTTTAAAAAACTAGTTTCCTCATCTATAAAAATAGGCACATTAGCATCTCTCTCAAAGAGTTACCATAAGAATAAAATTAGATGCTATATAGAATGTGGCATTGGGAATAGATATAGTGTAGTGTTGAGGGCAGAGGCTCGACTTTGAATCCCGACTGTAATTTCTGGGCTATATGATGGGGGGCAGAGAGGGTGGAGGATGAGGGGTTTGACAGGGACAGTTACTTGACCCCTGAGCTGAGGACCCTGACTTTCCTACGTGTAAAATGAGGGTAGTAACTGTGCTTGCTTCATAGGAGGATTAAAGGAACATACGCAGGTATGGAGCTCAGCAGTGTCTGGCATGCGGTGAGCCTTCTGCTGTTACAGGCGGTGCTCCTGCATCTGGCGCTCACCAGGCATCCAATGAATGGGCTTCCTTCTTTCCTTCACAAGCAAATACTATAAACATGATAATGGGAACCACATTTTAACTATGAGAGAGAAAGAGAGAGAGAATTGTTTCCTGGGACTTTAGAACATTTTAGGCAACCACCATTAGGAATTATCAGCCCTGTTCTGTTGCTGATGTTTGTGTTTCTCTTCTGCACTAACCTGTGAGCAGGTCCAGGGTGGGGTCCTGTGTTTTCCCCAAACAGAGGACAGTATTGGGTGCATAGTAGGTGATCAGAAATGTTTGCTGAATCCCATTGTTCATAGCAGCATTATTTACAATAGCCAAGTGCTGGAAACAACCGAAGTGCCCATCAGTAAATGAGTGGATCAGAAAACTGGTACACTTAGCCCTGCCTGGTGTAGCTTAGTGGATTGAGCTTGGGCTGTGAACCAAAGGGTTGCCAGTTCAATTCCCAGTCAGGGAGCATGCCTGGGTTGCAGGCCAGGTCTTCAGTGTGAGCCATGTGAGAGGCAACCACACATTGACTTTTCCTTCCCTCTCTTTCTCCCTCCCTCCCTCTCTCTCTAAATAAATAAATAAAATCTTAAAAAAAAAGAGTTGGAAAATTAAAAAAACGCCCCACAAACTGGTACATTTACACAATGGAATAATGTGCAGCAGAAAGAAAGAACTCCTATCCTTCACAGCAGCATGGATGGAACTGGAGGGCATTATGCTAAGTGAGATAAGCCAGGCAGTGAAAGACAAATAGCATATGATCTCACCTGTAAGTGGAACCTAATGAACAAAATAAAACAAATGAGCAAAATAGAACCAGAGACATGGAAACAGAGAACAAACCGGCAGTGAGGAGAGGGGAGGGGAGGAGAGGTAATGGGGGAAAGAAGTGGAAGGAAGGGTCAAGGCAAGGAACATATATAAAGGGCCCGTGGACAAAGACAATGGGGTGGGGGGTGGGGGGAGATTGAATGTGGGGGGTGGGTAGGTCAAGGGAGAGTAATAGGGGGGAAATGAGGACAACTGTAATTGAATAAAAAAATTTTTTTTAATGTTTGCTGAATCATTGTCACAAAGTATTTCTTTTAGGGAGAAAAAAATTGAAGCATTGCTTGGAAAAGGCAGTACAAAGTGGGATGAATATTTACTTGATGGGATAGAAATATAAAATAGTAAAATCCCAGGGTAGGTTCTGTGTCAGGTACTGTTTGTTCTATGCATACGATGATGTGTTTAGTGGTTGCCATGAGCTTTGTGAGCTGTGTACTATTATCATGCCCCTTTGATGGAGGAAGAAACTGAGGCCCAGAGAGGTTAAGAAACTTGCTGGATGTTCTCTAACTATCATATCATTAGTAGAATCAGCCCCCGGGCTTAGAATCTGTGAAACTTGGCTATAGAGTTTAGTTTTCCATCAGCTCTTCTCCCCTCCCCTGAGGGGCTGCGGTGAGGATCAAATGAATATAAAGAGGGATGCCCCCACTCAGCAGATGTCCCGTGACTCTCAGTTCCTTACCAGCCCCACCCACTCACAGAGCTCAGACCGTCAGAGGTCTATGCTTGGCAAGCTAGTAAAACAAGAGAGATTGCTTTTGTCAGAAGTGTTTGCAATAGTAATAGAATTTCCTTTTTTAAAAAAGCATTTTTTGCTGACTAATTAACTGAACTCCCCTTGCACCTTCTATTTCCTTCTCTGTGACCTTGACCTGCATGGATTGTGGGGCTTTGTTCTTTGCATCCACATGGGTCTCCCTGGCTGGTGGTTGAGCTACTTGAGAAAAGACCTGACCTGCTTCTTAAATGTCACCACTTCCTGCCGTGCCTAGGACAGTGCCTGGCACAGGACAAGCGTTCCATAAATAGTTGTGGAATTTTTGAACTAAATTAAGTTTTTACAGTGGAAAAACAAGAATGAAACAGTCCATGAAAAAGCAGTAATGTGTACCATCGTGGTGCAGTTGATTTGTAAGATTTTATGCCTCTTTTTCATTAGGCAAAAAATACATGTTCCTGGTGGAAAAATGAGAAATTATAGACAAGCAAAGAGATCAAATTGCCTATGATTCTATGATTAACATTATAATTTGTCCCTTCTACTCTCCTTTGTGCTTTGTCTGTATCTGCTCCTAATCTTACATACAGACAGTTTGTGTGGCAAGGGTGAGTGTAAATGACCTATCTTCTGGGCTTTTTTACACCTCATCTCAATTTTATATAGGTTTTACTTTGCACCTACTTTTTAATGGGGCATTTTTACTATTAATATTTATTATAGAAATTTTGGAGAGTTAAAAAGCTGGGAATAAAAAAAGAAATAAAACTTAATCTCAGCAGCCAGAGTTAAAGTCTGGGTTCTCTCTCTCTCTCTCTTTCATACACATACACACACACATACACTAAAATTGAAATTATATACACGCTTTTATATCCTTTTTTTAAAACAAATCTTTAACATTTATTCAGTGAATATTTGTTTTCTGATGGTTTCCAGTGTTCCTCAAAAGCATGAATCTCCATGGTTGTTATTCCATCAGTTGGATGTTACCTTATGTATTTTTAAAATGCTGTGAGCTACATAATGATAGGCAAACTCTTAAAAGCTTCAAGTTCAAATGATAATTCTCTTATGGGAAATTTTTTAAAAAACTGTATTGCAATAAGGTTTACATTCCATTACGTTCACTCCCTAGTTGATTCAATGACCTAGAACATTTGTGAAGTATGCAGCCATCCTCGCAATCCAGCTTTCAAATGTTTCCATCCCTCCAGGAGGAAAGTTTAAGCACTTTAGATGGGCTTAATTGGAGAGAGTTCTGGGAACTGAAACTATCCTGCTGCATATCCAAATCCAACAAAGGTCGTCACCCCTCTTCCCCGTGCCCTAGAGTAGGGCACTGTTGCCGAGATTGGGAGTCAGGGAACCTGGTTGGTTGTTGGATGTCCTTAGAAGTGGCTGTACCACCTCTCTTCCTACATCTTTCTGGGTCCCCATCAGGGAGACAGAATTTCCCATGCCCTGATTTGTCAGATAATTTTAATTTTTCCATCTGGCATTCATTTCTTTTCTCTCTCCTCTTTCTTATCCTTCAGCCACCTCCCATCCACCAAGACCAAGACAGGTCACAGCTGCTCATCTATCAGACATCTCTGGGCGTCTTGTCCCTTAGATACCAGCTCCAGCTTTCCTACTCCGGCCTCTCTGCTGTCCGGTCTTCACCCTGCAACCGGACAGATGTTGGTCTGTAACTAACCAGAGCGGGTTGCTCCCCTGCTCAAAACCCTGCTGTGGCCCATTCTTCTCAGCACCCTGGTTTTGCTGCTCCTAGAACACGCAACACGTGTTTCCACCCCAGAGCCTTTGCACTTGCTGTTCCTCCTTCCTCACTTCCTCACTTCCTCATTGTACTTAGTCTCTGTTCGGACATCACCTCCTTGGAGGGCTCTTTCCTGCTCTCCTCCCCACATCACTCCTTATCCCTTTGACTTGGTTGCTCTGTTTCTCGTTTTGGCTTGACTTGCAGTTATATTTTTAAGTGCAGACAGCCATTAAATGAATGAATGATTAACTAACACACAAGTAACTTTGACCTATAGAGACATCTCTATAACAAGTATGACCTAGAGGATTTGCATATGTGATTAAACGTATAAGAAGAAAGCTGGGAGTCCTGTTGGGAGAGGTGGTCCCTGGTGTCCCATTGTTTGGCTTCGGATTTATTATCTATTAGCTATTTTCATCATTAATTAGGGCCTATTTACAATGTCTTCCTTTGATGCCTCCGTGGATGCCTTTGATACCTAAAGGTCTTAATATGTATAAAGTACTTACCACATGTAGGACTTGTTCTGAGAAATTAGGTTGTTATTTTCATCACCATCACCACCTTCATCATATCATCATCATCATCATCATCATCATCATCATCACCATCACTCTACTTATCTAGAATACTGACAATGCCTCATGAGAAGCTGCTGCAACATCACCCAAGAGGTTGTTAGAAATTCAGTTCTGGCCCTGTCCAGGTAGCTCACTTGGTTGGAGTGATTCACCAAGCTTGTGGGTTCCGTCGTTGGTCAGAGCGTACCAACCAATGAAAAATCCACCAATGAACACATAAATGGGAGGAACAACAAACCTATCACTTAACCCAAAGCCTGCTTCCTTCTGTTCCTGCTCCTTGCTGTGATTATAAAGGCCAAACCTGCTTCCTTGCTGGCCCCTCTTCTCCTGCCGGTCCCGGGGGCTGCCCACATGTGTAGGCTACTCTGTTGCCTTCCACTTGTCTGGCACCCAGAGCACCTTCCTGGTATCCTGCTGTGGAAGGACCTGTAAAGGAGGGGAGGGCCACTTGGGGATCGGGGAGGGGGAGGAAGCCCAGGTCTCTGGAGTAGCAAGGAGCAAGGGAAGAGAAAGGAACGGGTGAATATATGTGTAAAGAAGAAAGTAAGCGGTGTTTGTTTGGGGGTCACAGGAGGACAGGTGTTGAAAAACATGAGGGTTGAATTTATGAGGAATGCGATTTAATCTAAAGCGTGGTTTCAACGTTTTTTGACCATGACCCACAGTAAGGAATACATTTTACAACTCTACATAGCACACACACTCACACACACACCCATTCAGCCCTTCACACACAACCGAAACCCTGGTTTTACCGGACTATACCCTTATTACATGTGGCATACTAATAGTTTCTATTTTCCTTCTTTTTTGTACATACTTGTTTTTGTTGTTAGGTTATAATAAAGTGCTGTTGTGGTTGGTGGAAATCAGGCTCTTCCATGGGATTGTGAGGAAGGCATTGCAAGGACCCATGCACAGGAGACTGCAATGTAGCAAGGTTTATTCAGGTGGAAATAGAAGCTGACCCCTGGGTTTCCAATGTCCCATCTCTGCCCATCATGCCATGAAAAAAATCCAACCGTGTCCTCAGCAAGGCCAAAACAAAAGCCAGTGCCCAGTTTCTGCTTCATATTAAAGCTTAGTCTTTGGAGCCCACGCCATCTGCTGCAGGCCTGCCTGGTAGCTGCTAGACACACATGGTGTGTGTTTCCGGGTGAGAGGGCTAGAGCGAGAGCTTCTTTGTTCCCCTGGGATTGTATCAGCTGGGGTTGGGATGGACCAGGTGCTTTTTCAAAATAACCAATCAACTTCCCAAGCTTTTGTGGGCTTTTGATAGGCCCACCCCCTAGTCAGACTGGCAGGACTCTGTGGTCATGCGATCTCTCCCTTCACCCCGCGACAGACTGGTACCTGAGCGGGGAAGGGAGGAGTGTAAATCCCCTTGGCGGAGCAATGCTATGATCCGCCGGGGTGTGAGGCTGTAGCTTCCTGGTGAAGCAAACAGGCTCATGCTCCCCAGTTCATTAAACTCCATGTCTAATTCCCTTTGCTGTGTTTCCTATGAATAACTAGTTAACTATGTACAGTGACACTGTGATATTGCAATTTATAAGAAATATACATTTGGTCATTCAGATAAATATATTTCTCATATGTATTTAGTCTTCTGGCTTACAGCTCCAGAAATCCTAGGAATTTCCCAAGTGAGAACAGGGATAAAGGTGACTCTTGGTATGCAAATGAGGTAGGGAACTACCTAAGGATGAGAGCTGGTTCTGAGGAGAACCAACCACATAATTCAAGAGGTGAAACTTCTAGTCTTGCCCCCTTCCACACACACACACACACCTCTGAGAAGGGGAGGAAAGCTAGAGACTGAATCACTCACCCAGGGCCAGTGATTGAATCGATCGTGTCCAGGTCACGCATCCTCCAGAAGAACCCAGGAGAGTGGGTTGAGAGCTCCTGGGTTGGTGAGAACGTGGAGGTGCTGGAGGCAGCGTGCCTGGAGAGGGCATGGGAGCTCCACACCCCTTTGGCCTACCTCGCCCTATGCGTCTCTTCATCTGGCTGTTCTTGAGCTATACCCTTTTCCAGTAAGCCAGTGGTCTAATAGGTGACATGCTTCTCTGAATTCTGTGAGCCATTGTAGCACATTAATCAAACCCAAGAAGGGGGTCGTAAGAACCTCTATTCGTAGACAGTTGTTCAGAAGGACAGGTAATGACCTGGACTTGTGATTGGCTTTCTGAGTGGGATGGGCTCACTGCAACCTCTGGTCTGTAGCTGCTGAGTCAGAGGCACAGGTGAGAGCCTGGGCTTGCAGCTGGTGCCTGAAGCATGTGTGCCGGAGGGGGGAGGGGGGAGAGTGAAGGACTGAACCCTTGACTTGAGGAGTCTGATGCTATCTCCAGGTAGATAGTGTCAGAACTGAACTGTGTTCTTGGGTGCCTTGCTGGTGCCCTAGAATTGTCCGTTAGTGTGGGGGTCCCACATGTTGGAATAGGGTCCAGGAAACCCTTTCCAAATGCATAATATTACACCTATTACACTGACTTCACGACACACTCATTGTTTATAACCCATAGATTGTAAAACAATGACCTGAAGATAGGCAGTTTTCTCTCAATTTTGAGAGAAAATTTATTATTGGTTTCTAAATCTGTGAAGGGCAATTAATGAATAATGACAATAAATAATAATAGCTAACGGGCACAGGTCTAAGCACTTTTATAGGCATTGTCTTATTCAGCCTTACAAATCCACGAAGGTACTATTATTTCCATTTTACGAATAAAGAAATGGACACACTGAGAGTTTACATAACTTCATTCAAGCTGGTTATTGGCAGAGCGAGGATTCAACCCTGGCAGCCTGACGCTGAAACTGGAAGAGACGCTGGTGTTGGGGCTGCCTGTCACTACCAGACCCAGTGAGCAGAGACAGAGGCTGGATCCTTATGGGCACTTTATACCGATGGCCGGTGTTCTGAGAAGACAGCGGGTTCATACCCTGACAGACCATCTTCCATTGTCTTTCCAGGCCAGACTTTTATAACAGAGAACAAAGTGTGGTGAGAGGTTTTGAAATTCAGGGGAAATTAGATAAAAAAAAAAACTGCAGTAACCTCGCCCTGGGCAGTTAGCTGTTCCCAGGGGCAGGTGGTTGTCTGTCTGTTTGTCTGTCTGTCTGTCTCTCGCTAGAACACAATGGCTGGAACACAAAGGCCCAGATGCCTCCATCGTCCCCAGGAGGTATCTTTAACAGTGCCCCAGGAGGCCGGCTGTCTCTCCCAGGAGCCAGAATGGGCCTTATCTGTAGTTTCTGAAACAAAAGCTGTAACATATGCATGACTTACTAGGTTTGTAACAATTTACCTTAAACTAAAACTTTCGAACTCTTGAGTCCCCTATTAACGCCAGAAGCACGTGCCAATTTTCTGCTACTTCTGCCCAGGGTGAGGGGTAGATGTACGAGTCACCGGTTCATAGCTTCAGGCTCAGTGCTCTAGGGTCACAAGTGACTGGATGCAGCTCCTGTCAGTTTGGGGGGAGGGATGGTCAGAGGTGATCCCATGTGAAACAGAGAAGTACTGACATGACGGGACAGGAGGAGTCACAGAGCAGAGGCAGAGGTCACTAAGGGCAGACGCTTGCTTCACTACGGGGCTCTGAGGCCCCAGGACCCACAGAGCTGGTGGCAGAGCTTGGTAGGGAACCAAGAGCTCCGGGCAACTAAATCCGCTCTGTCCCTCCATCGGCCTCCCTGCGGGGGTATGAGAAGCCAAGACAAGTGAGCAAATATTTGTGGTTGCCTCTGGGGATTTCTGTGGGCGACCTCATGAGTTCCTGGAGAAGGAAGGGGGCATGTGTCCAGTTGCATTCTGCAGTCCCCCAGCACCAGGCTGGGCACACTCTACACCTCCTGGAGGTATCCCCTACCAAAGGGGTCCAACCTGCGGCCTGCGGGCTGTGTGCAGCCCAGGAAGGTTATGAATGCGGCCCAACACCAAATGGTAAATTTACTTAAAACCTTTGTTTCGCTCATCTGTTTTCATTAGTGTTTATGTATGAATGTGTGGCCCAAGACAACTCTCCTTTCTTCAGTGTGGCCCAGAGACGCCAAAACGTTGGACACTGCAATAAGACCATCCATTTCGTATTCATTGTGAGCTGCCTTGCCATTTCTCTGCTAGCCTTGTTTCACGTTTGTCATTTACATCTGTGTTTTGTTTAATTTTCATTGAATCTTATACCCACCCTCCCCCCGCAACCAACCAGAACGATAGGCACCTTGAGAATGTGGAACGTGTCTGTTGAAATTACTACCGTACACTTGCCTGTCTCACAAGAAGATGTTGGGTGTGGGTATGAATAGATGGGGGTGGGGGGCAGCTGCAAGGCGGGAACCACAGCCTTCACTTCCTGAATCACTCCGTCTTGACTCCTCGCTTGAAGAGGAGCACGAACATGCTCCCCCGTCTGCCGCCTTAGCAGCGTGCAGCAACTCCTCACCCCGTGGACCGGGAGAGCGAGAGCGGGGAGTTCAGAACAGGCCTCCCCGAGGTGTGCCACTGTGGCACGTGGACTATTTTGACCTGAAGGCAACTGAGACCCTGTGGGTTCAAAAAACTTTTACCTGTCCCTTCAAAAATTTAAACTGGGAGTAAGGAGAAGGAACACACTTTCCGCTACGCTCAAGCTTCTGCTGGCTAGTCTGAAATGGAATAGACACAAGACAGATTAACAAGAGAAAATAACCAAGTTTGATGCATACGTATACACGGGAACCTCACATACATGAGAGGTTCAGAGATAGAAAGGGAACATGGGTAGACAAGACACCCTGAGCTGGGCAGGGATGAGGGGCGGTGCCTTGGGGGCTTCAACAGGTGTTGCAGGATGTTAAGAAGAGCAGGCCTTTAGTAAATAGAAGTTTGCCCTGCTATTCAGGTGGGTGGAAAAGGTTATCGCTGATCATTTCTCATGGGTGAGGCCTCCGATTCAGATTCTTCTAGGCTCTTCCAGGAGGTGAAGGGTGGGTGGCAGAAGTTTCTCCTGAGCCTGCGGCTAAATTTGCCTTTAGCGCCAAACAATCCGCATACCACAGAGGCGCACTTTGGAGTGACTTGTTCTGGGCTCTCTCAGGAGCTCTGCCCATAATAAGAGTTCTTACGAAAAAGTACATTTTTATGACCTGTGTTTGCAAGGCAAACATCGAATTGCTGAACTTCTGCTCTTCTTATTCTATGAATGGCCCTCCTCCCCTCTGAAGTCACAGGTGCCTCACCTCACTCCTTAGCTCAGAATGCCGTAGACACTTCATTTTACCTGCCTCTGAACCTCTCGTGTATGTGGGCTCTCTGACTTTCTCACGCACGTGGGGACCCTGTGTGTGTGTGCATGTGTGTGTGTGTGTGTGTGTATACATATATAAAATTAAATTTGGTTATTTTATCTCGTTAGTCTGTCTCATGTTGATTTAATCATTAGACAAGCCAGCAACACCTATAACAGTAGAGGAAACTTTCTTCTGCCCCAGCAAGAGCAAGGACTTTTGGAGGGAGGGGACTTGATTGAGTCTTGGGACTTCATTTCAGCCCAGGGTCATCGGGGCCGGCAAGTCTGGCCATCCTGTGTCATTTAAAATAACTGCATATTTGCTCTTGGGTCTTTTCCCTGCCCTTCCATCTTTCTTCTCCTTTCCTCTTTCTTTCTTTCTCTCTTTTCTTGCTTCCTTCCTTTCTCTCTCCCTCCCTTCCTTTCTTCTCTCTCTTTCTTCATAATGCTTCATTGTTTATGTTGTTACAGTTATCCCAATGACTCCCCTTTTGTCTCCCTGTCACCTCCCAACAGCCCATCCTGCCCCCCATTTCCACAGTCAGTCTGCACGCCGTTGTCCATTTCCAGGGGTCCTTCAAACATGTTTCTTGACTAACTCCATCACCTCCTTGGTTTGCCCTCTGGCTTCTAGCAGCTCTGGCTGGTGAGAGGACCTGGTGGGTCTTTGGAGGGGGGAGGGGGGCGGAGCCAGACATGTCCCCTGTGTTCCCTCCAGTGTGTGCTGTGTCCCCAGCAGCAGCAGCAGCAGCAGCAGCAGCAAACCCTGTCACCTCCGTGGCCCCAGACCCTTCTGAGCAAGCCCCTGATGTTCAAGCTCCTGCTGGGTGTAGGGCGGCCAGATTTAATAAACAAAACACAGAACACTGGTTAAATTTGAATTTCCAATAAATGAAAGAAAACATTATATTCCATTTTTATTATGGTAAAATACAAATAGCAGAATTTATCATTCGTATCACTTTAAAAAGTGCAATTCTCTGGCTAAATGTAACACATTATATACTAAATTTTTATACCAAAAACTGTATAGTTATCTAAAATTCAAATTCAACCAGCGTCTTTCATTTTATGTGGCAACCTGGTGGGAGGAGAATCCTTGCTCCTAAGCGTCCCTGGCTCCCTCTAGCCCAAAGGAGCTCTCCGAGACCTCTGTAACGGATTTCCTTCTTTTCGAATAAAAGACCTAGAATGCGTCCTTCCCCTCCCCCCCCCCCCCCCCCCCGTCCTGCTGAAATACTATGAGAAATGTCCACCCACCCCCGCCCTCAGTCACCAAGGGATCAGAGTACGGTTCCCAGGAGAGTTCGCCGAGCAGTTATTAGAGGGTCCTCACATCTCACCCAGCCCTGCTGTATCATCACCCTCATTTTCCTCAGCAGCTCTTAATCCTCCTGTGTTCCAGAAACTGCCAGGTGTTTTTTTTTAATTCTCACGTGCACCCCCACCCCATTGCCCGGGGTAATTGGATCCTTGCATCAGCCTTTGTCACACGGCCCCTCCCCCGCCCCTCCGCCGGGCGGCGCCTGCCACCCGCCCACCTGCCTTTCTTCCTCACAGTCTCCATCTCGCGGGGGCCCTTCCTGTGGCACGTAGGGCACGTCCCCTGCGTCTGCAGGCTGTCCTGCTCCCGCCCTGCCCCCTTTCAGGGCATGACAAAGGAAAGAAAAGAGTGGCTATTGTTGCATTCACCACTTTATTAATGAGTGCACGAACAAAACCAGCTGTGCCTGCAAACATTTCTGCTGAGCTGGGGTGTTGCAAAAGAAGGCGGAATCCTCGTGTTTCAGTTTTGGAGGGGCCTTTGGAGCTAATTAATTTCACTCTTGTACAACACAGGGGACCTCCCCCTAAATCACCCAAACCAGGAACACAGTGCTCTCAGGAATCCTTAATGCTGGGGTGAGCCTCGGAGGTTAACCGTTCAGACTTTGGAGTTCAGACAAGTGCATTTTTTTTCCCAGTGCCCAGCCCCGTCCTTCACATCCTCAGGCCTGAGGAAGGCTGGTGAAGTGGATCATTGCCACGCAGTGCAAGTGTGACCCCTGCTGCACTGCACCTGACCGGATTGATACAGAAACTGAGAATAAGCGTGTTGAAACCTTTAGAACAATTCTGCATTACTGTGCCATACAAGCACACGATCGTTTTTCTAGTGGTTGATTTTATTATATTTTACCAAAGTGGTGGCCTGTGATGAGTCGGGAGGGGGTGGTGAACCAGTCTGTCACTGAGATGATTCGAGAGACACTCTTTCTGTGTTCCACCTCCTGGACTCTGGGTGGGAAATGAGGTCACCTGTCCTAAGGCACATGGCTTCACCCTCCGTGTGTCTCTCCATCTCTGCTCCGTAACTGGGGATAACAGCCGCTGCTGCCTTGTGCAATTGTTGGGGAAGTTCCGTAAGTTCTGGATAGGAGGACTGGGGAATGAGTGCCTGGCACCGTGAGCGCTGGCATAGGGACTCTCTCATCCTTGGGGGCGTACTGCTTTGAGTTGGCTGAACCACCGTCTCTGTCCACTGACCCTCTTTCTGGAGGTCTCTGAGGACGTACCTTCTCTTCCTACGCTTCATTTGCTATTAGAGTAATTACTGATATTACAGTTCTCTCCCTAAGTGTGGAGCCATTCCCATGCCCACTGCCTATCTTAAATCATGGGCTACGTGATGAAACCTGGGGTTGCAGGGCCAGACCCAAGCAGTGGGTCAGCCCTGGGGACGGCCTGGGAGGTCAGGATGGCGTGGAGGAGGAAAGCCGAGGGCAGTTTCCGGGGTCTGAAGAGGAAGGGTCAGGCTGGGAGTGGGGATTACAGAGCCCCAGTCGCAGAACAGGGACTGGACAGGGAACTCTGCAAGGGCAGCAAGGGTTGGAATGGGAGCCGGTGGGTGTGACTCCAGCAGACACTCCACCAACTCACAGCTACCTTTCAGGTGCTGAGCATGTAGCTTCCAGCTTGAGCTTCTGGAATGCTAAAGGTGTTCTTGATGCCTGACAGCCCCTGCTCCCACCTCAACAGCTCTCGCTGGCGCCAGGAGGGGGTGTCCTGGCAGGTCCCGTCACTTGGTGGGGAGGGAATATCACCACACCTGTTCTGTCCCTCAGATGGTGCGTTTTCTTCTGCCAGCAGGCTGGCAAGTCTCTGCGACGCTGCGTCTTTGGTCCCGGCTGCACTTCCGTGCGCCAGCCTGGTTCTCCCTCTCCTTCGTGTGACTCAGCTGCTGGAAGCAGCCTCGGCGGGAGCCCTCCCGTCGCCAGCCCTCAGCTCCCATCTAAGCTCACAGGTGTGCTGCTTGCATTCTGTACCACGTTTTTCTTTTCTTTGCTAAACTTTGAATCAGTTGCCAACATTTTCAAATGGGCCGAATTCATGCAAAAGTCTGGAGAACTGGTTTTACTCTGACAGTCACCCAGTCTGGCGACCTTGAGTCCTCATTCTTCAAGGCCACAGTCCTCTGGAGCAGAGCAGAGACTGGCCTGTCCTGACGGCATGTGCCTTGCCACCGTCCCCACCACTCACACTGGCCTTTTGCCTGTTTCACTTACTTACGTTTGCCTTCTGGTGCACACGAAGCAGTTGGGCAGATAAACCCTGGTCTAAACTGGGGACTCTCACAAAGCCCCCAATTAAAATCTTCCCTTAACAAATCGTTGGAACATTGTCTTTGTCATTTCCACTCTCTACTCTATCCCCTCCTCCATTCCTCACCCCTAATCTCAGCTCAGCTGGCATTAGTACATCTGCACAGCATTGCCAAGACAGATCCTGCCTAGAGGGTCCCAGGGCCTCCAAGCTGGCACTCATCTGGGCCCCCTACCTACCTGGATGAATGTTAAAACTTAGAGTTATGTAGAAAAGGCTCTCCAGAGTGTCTGGCATGAAGAAGGAGTTCAGAAAATGGAAACTTTCATTACTGCTTTTATCCTACTCGAGCTCTCTGGGTGCAGATTCCTGAATCTTTCTTGAATCCCTCCTCCCTTTGCCTCCCCTACAACTCAAGACCATGCTCTCGTCTTATCTCCATGGACATGGCCCACAGCTTTCTAACTGGCTTCTCTGCCCTTCCTTGGTCCCTTTCAAACCCTCTTTCCCCCACCTCGGCATCTATCTAAAATGTAGTTTTGTCCATGTTACTCCTCTGATTAAAACCTTCAGTGCAGGCTCACTCTTTCAACAGGAAAGGGTTCAACGCTCTTCGTAGGACTCGCTCCAAGACCAGGCCCCTCCCTACTGCTCCAGCTCCATTCCCGCCCTTCCCAGTCTTACACATGCCCTCCCAGCAACACTAACAGGTAGTGGTCCTGTAGCACCCCTGGCTTGTCTACCTCCATACCTTTGTCTGTGCTGACACAATAGCCTAGGAAGCCCTTTCCAACCCAACCGACTCTTACCTGTCTCTAAACTTAGTTCTAAGTCTCACCCTCCAAGAATCCCTTCTCCTGCTGAGGTTAGTGCCCTGCAACATTGCCCCAGAGACCTTCACTTAAATTTGTTTTATTTTATTGATTCCAGAAAGAGGGGATGGGAAGGAGGGAGAGAGGGAGAGACATATTGATGTGAGAGAGAAACATTGATCGGTTACCTCTTGTACATGCCCCGACTGGGGACCGAACCTGTAACTCAGGCATGTGCCCTGACTGGGAATCGAACCCATGACCTTTCAGACAATGCCCAACCAACTGAGCTACACCAGCCAGGGGAGCCCGGGAGATCTTTAGCACAGCACTGCCCCCATACCCCTCATCCCACAGCCTGCCTGCTTTGTTAGTGTGGCAGGACTCAGGACAAGAACTGCAGAGTCTAGTTCATTCTCATATCCCCAAAGCACGGTAGGGGTTCCCTCAATGTCTGCTGAATGGATGAGTAAATGAAGGAATGCCTCTCATGCCTCCAATCAGAGAGTAACTTGTGCAGCGCAGTCTTGCGCATTTCCAATGAACAGGTGAGTAGGTGACAGGGAGCAGAGCTCTCAGGGGCACAACTCCCAGCTCTGTGGGGCTGGAGGGTTTCTGCTCAGCATTTTTCTAGAAACAGGATTGGCTAGTGAACTCACCTCGTACCCATTTCCTCTCCAGGATTTCACTTTGCAGTGGCTGTTTTCAACACAGGCGCAGTGATTATACGACCTGGACTGAGGTCGAACATTTCGTCTTTGTCCTTGTTGTATGCACCCATGGTTCTCAGTTTGAGGTTTAGGTGCCAAGGGCACCCTGCCCACAGCTCTCGATCCCCTGGCCTTTCACCTTTTAGAAAAGGGAGGTTCACACAGGTCAGATGAGGAGATCATTAGAAGGAAGGGGTGCAGGGGTGGTGGTGTGAAAGTCACTCATTCAGCAAACGGTGTTGGGCCAGGCCCTGCAGAGGCCCTGAGCACACAGTGGTGAGCGCTGCAGTCAGTCCTTGTGCAAGGAGCTTGGGGAGCTTGTTAGAGAGAGAATGAGGCGGGAGAGGCGCAGAGAGCCCATGTAGATCCTGGAAGGCAGGTCTGAAGCTTTGGGTCTTCATCCTAAAAACAAAAGGGAAGCCGCTGAAAGGTTTTGAGTGGAATCTGAGTTGAGCATATTTGTGTTTGGAGGGAATCCTCTCTGGGTGCTATGTGGATTGCAGACTGGAGCTCAGTGGAGCTTTCTTAAGAGGAAAGCTCTGAGTGGAAAGCTCTTTCGGTGTCTGCCAGTCATTCCTGCGTTCCCTCCCCTGGAAGCTCCACCGGGGCAGGTAGACTTGTCAGTGTCCTTCACTGATCCATCCCAAACAGTGCCTGGCACGTAGCAAGTGCCCCCCAAATTCCTGAGTGCCTCCAAACTCCCCAGGTGCTTCAGGGAAGGTTGAAGTCTATTTCAGATTCTTTTCTGGCTAAAAAAGGTATCATCTATCTGAACTTATCTGACCAACTTGTCCTGGGGCCCAGCACACGCTGGTGCCAAGGACACAAAGGGTCCTCGCAGTGACTCAAAGGGAAGAGAGACAAGCACCAAGAACGTGGACATGGCAGGATGATAAGGGCTGGGCTGTCTACAGCACAGAAGGGTGAGTTTCTCAAAAATGAGCTTGTTGGGCCCTGGCTGGTGTGGCTCAGTGGGTTGGGCACTGTTCCACAAAAGGAAAGGGCGCTGGTTTGATTTCTGGTCAGGATGCATGTCTCAGTTGAGGGTTCGGTCCCTGGTCGGGTGCGTATAAGAGGCAACTGATCGATATTTCTCTCGCGTGGATGTTTCTCTCCTTCTCCTTCTCTCTCTGTTCCCCTCTCTCTAAAAGTAAAATAAATAAAATCTTTTTTTTTTTTAAACGGACCTGTTCGAATTCCTTTGATCAAGCTGTATGACCTTGGGCAAGTTGCTTTCCCCTCTCAGAACCTCGCTTCCCTTGCTAGGGTTGCCGTGAGAATGAACTAAGATAATTCAACGAGATTATTTTTGCAAGTGGCTTTGCTAAGAGACTGGCACAGAGCAGACCGCCCAGCTACGCCACTGCTCTCCCGCTCCTCCTTCCTTCTCCTTCTCTTCCCTTTGCTTCCTCCTCTCTTGTTGTTATTATTATTGGCTGGCCGGCCTGCCTGGTGTCTCTCCAGAAAACCATTAACCACGTTTAAATAAATCACTCCCTGCTTCTACTCCCTCATAATTACATAGAGCTGCCCACTTGTGAAGCAGCTCAATTGCAACCCTGACAGCAGGTCCTCATGACTTGGGTTTGGGGCTTTATTTGAAACAGGTTTGTTTTCTCTGTCTTCAATGGCTTCCTGAGTGCAGCATGTCCCGCCTCCTGGGATGTCGCTCCGGCCTCCCACTGCATCCCATGCAGAGCTGCACAGGAGGGTGGCTCCCTATCCAGGCCTCGGGGGTGACTTCCTGTCCAGGCCACTTCAAAGGAAATTTTGCATCCCCCTCAAAACCTGTATTTTAAGTCAAATCTTTTGAAAGAAGCCCTCCAGACCAGGTGGAAAATTTCTCCAGGCATTTTTATGTGAAGTGGAAACAGGAAATCTTATTTTTATTAAAAAAAAATAGACCATTCCAGAACCTTGCACTCTCATGGGGAAGGCTGGGGTCAGCTCAGGATGCGTGCTGCAGAAAAGGCCTGCAGGGACAGGAGTCCAGGCTGCCGGCTGCCCGGAAGGTCACGTTAAATTCTCATCTAGCATCCCCGGCCCAGGGGGCTGAGAGCACCTTTAGGGACACGTGAGGCCTGACCGTGTCCTCACCGAGGCAGTTCGGGTGAGGAACAAGACGGACCGAGGTTGAAATACACCCACCCCCTGCCTCCCACTGTGGCCCTGAGGGACTGGGACCCAGTGGGATGGGGCCGAGTCATAAACATCTCCACTGGCTACACGACACTGTGCTTATCTCCACAAATATTGACTCTAGAGGATCAAACGGGTGTCCCAAAAACAATAATATTTTCCCTCAGAGAGAAGGTCCTGTTCCAGAAGGCCAGGACCAAGTAGGCAGACAGGCAGTGGCAGGTAGTACACCTGCAAGGTGAAGGTCTCCCGCAGGGGCACTGCTGTGGCTCGGTGGGTCCCTCAGCCCGGGAGGAGGGCTGGGGTTCAGGTGCCGACAGGTGTTCCTGAAGAATCTCGGGCACCTCCTATTCTGGGCTAGAGTTTTTCAAAGTCTGAGGGCCGGTCTGAGAGACCAGAGTCCCACAGGGAAAACCCAGCTCGGGGTCAGTGGACTTTGACTTGAACCCCTTCTTTTTCTTCTTCTTCTTTTTAAAGATTGATTCATTTATTTTTAGAGAGGGAAGGGAGGGGGGGGAGAGAGAAAGAGAGAGACATCAATGTGCAGTTGCTGGGGGCCGTGGCCTGCAACCCAGGCATGTACCCTGGCTGGGAATCAAACCTGCGACACTTTGGTTCGCAGCCCGCGCTCAATCCACTGAGCCACGCCAGCCAGGGGGTTGGCTGAACCCCTTCCTCGGACCAGACATCCCTCCAGAGACCTTCATGAGTGATTCCACTGGACCCTCATAGCAGCCTCCTGAGCTAGGTATTCTTTCTCCGTCTTGCAGAGGGGGAAACAAAGCTCCAAGCAGTTTGGAGATTTTCAAAGAGTCACCACCTCGTGGGTTCGAGGAAAAGCTGGCATTGGGACCCCCAAATAACTGCCTTAAAATATGTTGTCCTCATGCTGGTCGTTTCAAGCGCTGAAGTCCTCAGTGCTACAACTCGAACGTCCCTTTATGCACTGGAGGTCCAGAGACCAGGGTTCGGGACCAAGAGCAGGCGCTGAGGTCATCCACTTGGCAGAGCCTCAGGGTTGTTTACTGTTTTGTCGAGGTCTGGATGGAAAAAATAATAATTTTTTTTACATTTCATATTTTTAACATTTTTTCCATTGCATTTTACACTCAATATTCTTTTGTATTAGTTCCAGGTGTACCGCATAGTGGTTAGTCAATCATACACCTTCAAAGGTGTTCCCCCTGATATTTCTGGTGCCCACCTGTCACCATACATGGTTATTGCAACATTCCTGATGTATTCCCCATGCTGTACTTTACATCCCCGTGACTATTTTATAACTGCCAATCCGTACTGCTCAATCCCTTCACCTTCCTCACCCAGTCCCCAAATCCCCTCCCCTCGGGCAGCCACCACTCTGTTCTCCGTGTCTGTGAATCTGTTTCTGTTTTGTTTGTTCATTTATTTTGTGTTTGAGGTTCCACGTATAAATGAAATCCTATGGTATTTGTCTTTCTCTGGTGGACTTATTTCATTTAGTATAACACCCTCTAAGTCTGTCCAAGCTATTGCAAAAGATAAGATTTCCTTCTTTTTTATGGCCGAGTAATATTCCACGTACATATGTACCACAGCTTTTTGATTGGATGGAAATGATGGCTGATTCGTCATTCTGGCTTGTAGCCAAAGGCACAGTTTGGAGATTATTGGCCAGGTGCCCAGTGCTGCACCACGGCCATGAGTGTGTACATGTGCACACATGTGACGGTGAGGGAGGGCTCGCTGTGGCTCTTAACACTCCCTTCTCCCCAAACGCAATGACACCTTTGAGTCCTGTGGCCTCCTGCCATGAAGCAGAGTCCTCAGGACCCTTTTCTGTAGAAGGAAAGGGCTGGGGCAAAGAAAGAGGCTTCTAGCTGGGGGTGGCCTGGAGATAAAAAGATAATATCCCTCATGAAGACAACAATGATGGAGAAAAAGGGGCAGAAAATGCACAGAGAAAGTGGAGAAGAGACCTACCCGAGGAAAGCCACACTGTGACAGAGAACAGCAACAAAACAGAGGGTAGAAACAACTGCACCGTGAGGAACTGCAGAGAGGAGGGAGGAATACTCTGCAGACAGAGAGGAAGCCTGGAGGGGGCAGGCAGACAGGACCCCATGGGCAGAACACGCACACGGAGGCTCTGGGCCTCGAGAGGAGGTAAATGGGGGCCTGTGGAAGGGACTCAGAGTAGCAGAGGGTGCTGAGTGCTGGGAGACGCCCCAGAGAGACGGGTGCGCTGTCTCTGATGGCCCCGATGCCGTACTCTACTGACTACCAGTCCCCAGAAAAGCAATCTCCACCAGGTAGGTACCTGCTGTCCACAGCCGAAACCCAAGGGGAATGTAGAGGCGAGATGTGGGAGGGGGGAAAAGAAACACTCTCACACCAAGGAGCCAGAGCTCTGACGTGTAACACCATCTCCAGGAAGCCTTCCCACTCCACTGTTAAGGCTGCTCAGCTCCCCGAGAGCCATTCAGAGGCTCATGGTCCCCTTGCTTTGCCTGTACAGCGGAACAGAATTATAATCGGAGCTATAATTCCCATAGGCTCTCTTATTTGTGTATTTCATGTGGGTGGGTATTGTTTCTTTTAATAGACTGTACATTTCTCTGCTGTTTCTGTTACATCTTTGCAGTACCTGGTGCAGGGCTCCTGTTCTTCTGAGTTCTACTCCTTCATCTTTCAGTAACTTACACTTAAAAAAAAAAAACAAAACCCATGCTTACTCAACGTTATGCCATTGCTCCTGGCCATGTCTTCTATTAAAAATTCCCTTTCTGCTTGTTAGCTCTTTAAACTGCCCATCGTCTTTCATGTCCCTCGTGGGGCTTTATTATGTCACGAAGGTAGAGCAGGCATTTTGTTCCCGTTTTGTCGGGGAGGGGACTGAACCTCGGGGACGTGCCTAAAATACTGAACTTGCAAGAGATGAAAAAACTTTGTACATTTTGTAATGGCACATAAGCCGATGCTAGGTGCTATGCCAAAGGTCATCTTTTATTTGACAAGTTATGTATTTTGTTGTCGTGTGTAAAGAAAAAGTAGTATATTAAACAGGGGCTTTCAGACACATTCTTGCTTGCAATATTTTATTTAAATAAAGCGAGTGAGTCAGTCTAAAGATAAATATTAAGGAAATAATCACGCAGGTGGTTCAAAGATACAGCAAAAATGAGAAGCAGGTTCCTGCATGACTGACGTTTGGGAAATGCCGCTGGGAGGGCCCTCGGTCTGCGGGGTTTTGCTGCCTGCCCACAGCTCGGGTTAAGAGCAGGGAGTGTCAGGTGGAGTGACCAGCGCTCTGAGTGTGAAATCATAGGTTTTTCCAATGACCTTGAGCAAAGAGGAGCTTTGTTTCTTCAGGCCCAAGTCCTTCCGTTTGTGCGAAGAGGACTCATGAGGTTGTCCACAGGCAGGCACGTCGGGGAGTCCGGTCATCTCTGAGTGCTGTGGGCAGAGCCAGGCCGAAGCCCGGTGTGTGAGCCGGGAGGGGGCCCCGCCCTCACCCAGCTTTGGGGGTCACGGGGAGTGACGGAGCTGGATGGAGGACACACAAAAGAAACACAGAGCAGTATAAGCTGAGACCTCAGGACAGTTTGCACAGAGCTCCATCCTGGGTGGTGGAGTCAGGAGCCACGGATGGGGACACAGGAGGTGTGCCTCACCTCCAGACAGGTGCTCCACCAGGAGAGAAGCAAGAAAGGTATTAGAAGAGAGGCTCCCAGTGATGGGGAGCCTCCTTCACCCTCACCCTGGTGTGCAAAGAATCTCCACATTGAGGGTCACATCCTCTTCCTCTCAGGGACAGACTCTTTGATGCTGCCCCCTCACCCCAGTGACTTAGTTTCCAAATGGGATGACCTCGTCATCTCCTCCCATACTCGGGTCTGTCTCCCTTCCTCCTCGGTCTGGGCAGAGTACTGCAGTCTCCCTGGCTGGCTTCTGATTGGAGGGGGGAGGCCGAGTCTTAACTCCAGAGCAAAGGAGAAACAGGGCTGCCTGTGAACCTGTGGTGTGCGGTCGATCCCCACGCTACAGCCTTCCCCGGGGGGTGGGGGTGGGGGGGGAAAGAGGTGGGGATGCAGGAGGGTGCTGTGCAAACCCACTTTTTACCACCACCACCAGGCAGCAATTTTGCAGGAGACCCAACTGCCTACGTGCCTACAGCAACTTCTTGCTCTCCCCAAGTCTCTGCTGAAACAACACATTTCCTGCAAAGGGGCGTTAGTTAGGGCAATAATGTATGTGTGCCTTGGAAGGAAAGGAGTGAGAGGATGGGGAGGGGGGCGCTCTGTGTGCTCAGCTGGACACACAGATCCTGGAGCCTGCATTGCAGAACGCCTGTGCAGGGGACTTGGGTTTCACCTGTAGGAAGGGTTGGCTTTTTTTTTGTTCTTGGGACTCTGGGGGGAGGCTGGTGCCCCTGGGGCGTAGGAGGCAAGCTGAACCAGCGAGCTTGTGATCTCACGTTGCCAGTGCCTTGCAAAAGCTGGCTGGGTCTCTTCCCGTCCTTTATTTGTTTGTCTTTGCCTGCTTCTCAGTGGCCTCAAGGGGATGAGGGTGGGGGGAATGGGGAGATGAGATAATTGTGGGGGCCTGAGCAAGTTTGCTCAGACAGTATTGTGTGCCTGAGATCCATTGAGCAAGCAAGAGAGAGCGAGAGAGACCCCCTGGGAGGAAAGGGGAGAGAGGGAGAAAAACCAAGTGCAGCAATTCTAAAAGTGAACCAAAAGTCACCAGAAGGAGACTCAAAACCAAGAGTCTGGAGAAAGGGGCCTGCGGTGTCAAGTGGGAGCTGTTGGTCTCCCCCAGCGGAGGGCCAGGGAGTGGGGCCAGCGGGGATCTCCTGGGGGGTGGGGGTGCCTGCAGACAGATTTAGGATTAAGAAGTCCGCTGTTGCAGGGGTTCCCCCTTCAGAATAAGATGGGCCATTGTTTGCCAGGGTCTGAAAGGTTTATTTAACAATTCCAGATAGAGCATCGCCAAACAGATGTAGTCTTGTTCCTAGAAAGAAAGAAAGCAAGCCTCAGCAGGGAGGGGTGGGGGGCAGACCCGTCCAGTGGGGGCAGCAGCCCCACTCGGATCTTCCACAGATGCTGTGCCCCGCTTGAGACCTCTTCAGGAAACAGCCAGTTCTCTCCGCTCTGATCCGCAGCATCTGCCTAGCCTTCTTGCGCCTGCCTCCTCCCCTGCCTTCCTTCCCCAAGGACTCTCGGGAAGTGCCCTGTCAGGCTCTGCGTCTGGTCCAGAAGCACCAGGAGGGTCTGCTGGGACCTGGCCAAATGCTGGGTTGAGACTGTCTACTGGTGACACTGGGGACCCAGACACTTCACTGTACCGAGAGGGAAGCCGTGGAGGCTGGGGCACTCCTGTTTATGAGGCTGGCCTTTCCAACGGGCATTCTGTTGCTCCCTCGAGGTCACGTGTGGGGATGCTAAGATAAGTGGCCAGTTGGATGCAGGCTGGGAGGTCATCCTCCAGGGTCTGTGTTATCTCCTGGGCCTGAGGGTCTTTGCAAGCCTGCTCTCTATAATTGAGGAGGCCCCAGTGTGGGGGTCGGCCCATGGCAAACCTCGGGCCAGTTCTGGCCTCCATCTGTTCTTGGAAGTGAAATGTTATTGGAACGCAGCCTCGCTCGTTTGTTTGAGTATCAGCCTCAGCCGCTCTGAGGCTGTGCAGACAGAGCGAGGGGTCGTGACAGAGACCCCGTGAAGCTCACAAGACCTAGACCTCTGACTGAACGGATGTGCCAACCCCTCATCTGGAGAATTCCAGCGGAGGGATATTCTTTGTTTAACACTCTTCCTTCAGAGGCAAGGAGTCCCAGGGTCTTGGACCCCTCAAGGATTTCCACAGCACCTTAACCTCAACCACCTTTCAAAAGGGGAGGGGGAAATGGGTGATGTGTTTAATGGTTAGCCCCTCCACCCCAGGCCTGAAGTGCTTTGTAAAACTGAGGCTCAGAGGCTGGGAGGGAGTGGGTGACCCAGTGGAGGGAAGAGGGTTCATTTATTTCATTCCTGCCGGCCTGCCTTGGAGGGCAGCAGACACCAGGGGCTCCCCAGGGCAGGGCCAGCAGTCTGAATGGTGATGGCCTGGCCTGTATACAGGCGTTCTCACCGAGGCTGTGCCGATCGTGCCGTCCAGAGGTGGCCTCTGCAGCATCTTCTGACCCCTACGCCGCTTCTGCACCCCCGTGAAGACGGGCTGGCCTGGTGACTGTCTGGCCGGTAGAGGGGAAGTGATGCTGCGGGAGTTTTTTCTGGATGCCAAGGAGCCTTGCCACTTCCACCTGGCCTCCTGGGACACTCCTGGTGCTCCCTCTCCAAACCCTCCACCAGGCTCTGAGAAACCCGGCTGTGAGGAGGAGCCGCAGGGTGCCATTGTTGGCCCGGCTCAGCAGATAGCCGGCACCCGGCAGCCAGTCTCAACTGCTGGCCAAGGGAATGAGCAACGCTCTTGGGTATTGAGCTAAGTCAGGTCTTCAGATGACCCAAGTCCCTGTCTACTATGACCACATGGAAGAGTCTGTGTGAAAATTACCCAGCTGAGCCCAGTCCGTCCACAGAACCACGAAAAATGATACAGATGGTGGCTTCAAGACATAAGCTTTGGGATGGTTACCCAGCGAGAGATAAGCAGAACAAGGTCAATGGCAGTGTGGGCCACGAGGGACACGGGGGACACACAACTGTGGCCACACACCTGGAAGTCAGCGGCAGGTCTTGAACTAGAGCTCTGCTCCCTTGGCTCCCCTGGGGTGGTGGCAAGGGCAGGGGTTGACATCTGACTGTGTAACATACTTGTGGGCAACCTCCCTACCCTCATTTGACACTTACCAGTATTCCATGAAACACCACTCGTGAAAGTGTTTGCACAGACTTACTGCTCTTAGCATGGTTCCTTTTTTCCTCTTGTTATTGCCCTCGGCTGCCTGTTGCTATGGCCACCGCATCAGTTGGAGCTCCTTATAGCAGGGAGAGGTTCTGGACCCCCGTGGCCAGTTCTAGGCCTCTGAGGGCCACTGTGCTCTGATGTCTTCTCCTGTGTCTTCTCTGATCACCTTCAGTGCAGTTCCCCGAGGCTCCGTGTACCCAGTCCTCCCCTTTCTGTTTCACCACGCACAGGGGAACAACTCTCTGCCCTTCCCGTCCAGCTTGGTGAAGTCCTCCTCCTGCAAACACCTTCCCGGCTTCATTAGAGGAAGGGCTGGCTGTGGTGCTCTCCTGACCTCCATCGGAGGTGCGCAGCCTCACGCTCGCCTCGTGCACTGAGCCACAGCGCACGGGCTGCGTGCCAGGCAGCGTGCTAAGGCCTTTACCTTGATAGTTTCATTTACTCCTCCCAGCAACCTTCTAAAATAGCTGCCATTATTATCCTCCTCTCCTCCAAGATGGGGAAACGAGGCCCGAAGTCCCTTGACCCAAATGCCACAGCCAGTGAGCCGAGAAAGCCGACGCGGATCCGACTGCTGGCCTCCACGCCCTTTCTCTGAAGTCCTCCGCCGGCCCGCGGAGCTCACGTTCTCGTTGCGATCCTTTCTGTGTTGTCTCTGCTGGGTCACTGTGGAGTCGTTCAAACGGATTCAGTAACTGCTGGAGGGCAGGGCCACGCAGAAGCCCCAGCTAGCATCTGGGATGAGGCATTTGGTGGAGACGTTCTGGAGACGGAAGAGGGCGATGGGTCAAGCTGCTGGCCCGGCACTTGAGGCTTGTTGGAGACATCAGCCCGAAGCCCGCAGCCCTAACCTCTTAGTTACTCCGGAGCCTGTTCTTCATCTTTTCCATGATTATGTTCCTCGGATTTTCATTACGGAGTTTCCAAATAAGGAATCAGATCACAAGAGCCAGAGGCCCTCGCGCCTGTTTATTTTGCTTCAGGACTCAGCGAGGAGGAGGTGGGTGGGGGCGATCCCAGGGGCGCGGGCCGAGAGAGGAGAGCACTCTGCCCTGGTCCAGCAACACTCATTCTTTCCACCTCTTCCCATCTTCCTGAGACACCGACGAACGAAAACAGAACCCCCGTAATATATTTTAGGTGTTACTCAACAAGCTTAATCAGGATACAAGGGCATGATGTTATATAACATTATATGACATGATTCCCTTTTAAAACTCCTCCTCTTCTGTCTTTCAGAAGGCGCTCACTTCGACAGTCATCAGGGAAATAAAAAATGAAGCCACAATAAGATACAACTACACATCCATCAGAATGGGTACACTGCAAAAGAATGGAAAATGCCAAGTGTTGGCAAGAACAGGGAGCAAGTGGAACTCTCTGCAGGGATTCAGAACCAGGCCCCCCAAGATGTGCCTCTGTGGTATATGGATTATTTTGAGCTAGGCCTTTGGGCTTAAGACAGACTCCCCCCACCACCACCCCCTTCCTTAACTACTTAGAAGAATTTAAATTAGGGGCCTTGTCCATAATAAGAGTTATTACCAGAAATAACTTTTTATGAACTATTTATAGGGCAGGGCAGACATCTAATTACTGAGCATCTGCTTTCTTATAGTTCTTAGTGAATTACCTCATTTTAATTATTCAAGCAGTCCAAAGAACCAGAGGAAGGAAGGGGGGCAGTTCCCCTCCCCAGCACCTCATATATTGTGATACGAGTGTAGATTCCTACATCCACTTGGCAAAAACTGTCTGACTGCCTCTCCTGAAGCTGAACACACGCAGGCCCCATGGCCCAGAAATTCCCCGTCTAGGTACAGACCCAATGGAAGTGGCACGCACGTGCTCTATGAAGGACGCCCTCCGGGAAGTTCATGGCAGCTGTGCTCCACAGCGTCAAAACCCGGACACCCCGCCAGTGGTGAACAAGGATGAGCAAGCTGTGGCGGAGCCCCACCTCGGGCCGCTACCCACCAGCGAGAAGGAACCCACAACTACATGCAAGAATATGGCTGAGTGGCACAAGCCTAACGGTGAGCAAAGAAAGCCAGAGAGAAAAAGACTGCACGCTGTAGGTTCTCACTGATCTGAAATGCAGCAACAGGCAAAATGCACCCCCGCTGTGGAAGTCTGGCCACGGTGGTCATCCGGTCGGGGGGCGGGTCACGACTGCACAGGGGGCAGGAGAGGGGCTTCTGAGCGTGCTGAGGTTCTTTCTTCATCTGGGTTCTGGTGGTGTGGGATGGCCCGCTCGGGACATTGATCAAGTTTACAGCATGTGTACTTTTTGTCGTGTATGTCATATTTCACTAAGATGTTTTCAAAACGATTCCTCTCCTTCTGATGGTGTCATGGAGAAAATCTCAGCTGGGGTCTGGCTTGCCTTACTGCCTCCCTGAGACTGGCCCATCTCTTGGGGACCAGGGAGAGGGAGTGTGCCAGGCTCAGGCACTTCAGTAAGCCTCACGCTGAATGACTTTTGTTTCCTTGTGTTTATTTTTATGGAGGCTATCTATATATGGCCATCAGTACAGGTTTGCCATTTATGGTAGTGATATAAAGTTTCTTTTAAAAGTAGCTTTAAGAAACAAAGAAATGAACTGACTTACATTAAAACATTGTGTAAATAACAGTGCAGGTGGTACTTAGTTACAGTAAACCTTGGGAGGGTGGAGTTGGTGAAACACTTTTCAAGTGGGGCAGGCAGGGGTTAGGGGGAGGGGGGGGGAAACCAGTTTCGGCCTGTCTCCATCTTTCAATGAGTCCTCCGTGCACAGCACAGACAGACTCTCAGGCCTAAGGACATGCATGAACTTTACAGAGGACTCATGAGGAATGTAAAGCAAGGTGTGCTCTGGGATCAGGAGCAGAGAACCTCGGTTCACTCAACAAAGCTCCACCGAGCCCCTGGGTCCCAGGCACTGCTGCTCCAGGCCACCAGAAGGGACCTGGCTGGGGGCCTTGGTTGAGCCCCGCCACCTCTCTAAGCTTCCGCTGATAGAGGGTGTGCTGTGATTCGAGCCTTTCTGGAGTAGAGCTCTGAGCTGCGTGGCACTTAGAAAAGAACTTAAAAAGGTGAGGCTGTCGGTGGTGGTGGTGTGTATGTGTGTGAGACTATTAACCGGGAAGCTAGGAGAATAGACCTGGGGAGTGGTCTTCAGCCTCATTGACAAGAGAAAGCCCACTGAAACTTTGCATCGGTCAAGCTAGCCTCACTTTGCCTGCTTATCTGCAGGGTCCCTGGCTAAGAGGTCAAGAACTTTATACAAAGGTGGAGGGAGAATCTCAAAAGTTACGTGAGGAGCTGAATGAACAAATGTCTATCCTGTCCTCACAATGCATTCATTACAACTTCTCACCCCCAGCTGCTGGGCATTGCCATGGAGACTGAGAGTGAAGGGCCCTGCCAGGAGTGTTTTCGGAGATGCTACTTTTCATTCATCGATTCACTCACTCAGCACAGGTAGTGAGTGCCTACTAAGTGCCAGGCACTTCATTTTAGACCCGAGCCCCATCTAATGTGGTAGCTACTGGCCACATGTGGCCACGGAGCGTTTGAATTTGGGCTAGTTCAACCTGAAATGTGTTGTAAGTATGAAATATCCATCAGAGCTTCAGGATCCAGTATTTTTAAAGAAAGAAGGTTAAATCTCTCAGTAATAATTTTTAACATTGATTCCACATTGAAATGATAATAATCAACTATATTGGGTTAAATGAAGTATATTATTAAAATGGGTTCCGTCTATTTCTCTTTAAAAAAAAAAGATTTCATTTATTCATTTTTCAGAGAGAAGGGGAGGGAGGGAGAAAGAGAGGGAGAAACATCAATGTGTGGTTGCCTCTCATGCACCCCCTACTGGAGACCTGGCCTGCAACCCAGGCATGTGCCCTGACTGGGACTCGAACCAGAGACCCTTTGGTTCACAGGCTGGCACTCAATCCACTGAGCTACACCAGTCAGGGCTGTCTATTTCTCTTTTCATCTATTTTAGTGTGGCTGCTGGAAAATGGAAAATTGCACATGGGGCTCACCTTTGTGGTTTGCACTAGGTTTCCACTGGGGTGTCATGCTGGCCACTGTCCTACTCTGAAGGTGCTCAGACTCCAGGGGGTGAGGCCAACAGGAACAAATGTCACCAGGCAGGCACAAGGGCACACCAAAGAGGAGGTACCAGCAACTTCCCCGTGCCGGCCAATTTTCACTGCTCTCAGATCTGCACTGGACACTGCCCTAGTGGTTTGCAGAAGTCCAGCTCCGCCTGTTTCACTACTCGCCCATGGACGCTGTACCCCTCTGCCCACCAGGTGAAGCCAGACCTCCACACAAGTCCACTGGATTCTGCTCCGCAGCATTCTGCTTCCTTTTCCAATCTCACTTTCCTGCTTTCACGTCCCGGCTCTGGCTGGTCTTCCTGTTTGGAGTGCCCTCGCTATCCCGACATTTCTCCCGGGAGACTTCCAAGCTTCAGTTTCAAGTCCGATTTCCCCATGACCCCCCATCGCATCTCCACCTAGACATTTCTCCTCCTCAAAGCCTCTGACAACCAGTTATTTGTTCATTTTATTACATTCTCCCCCATAACATCGTCAGTTTCTGAAGATCAGGAGCTTGCCTTCCTGAGCACCTAGCCCATCGTCAGGGCCAGGGGGCCACCTGGTAAGTAGCTGGTGAGTTGAATCACTTGGTTCTGGGCTAGAAAATGCTCGCCCTCTGGAGTGGAGGGCTCTGGTGGGGGGAGTGCGGTGCAGAGGTGAGTCCCTGCTGAGCGACAGGGATCCATTCTGAGAAACATGTCATTGGGTGATTTCTTCATTGTGGGACCCTCACAGGGTGCACTTAACCTGCTGCTACTATTGCACAAGCCTGTATGGCATGTCACTGCACAAAACAACACAAGACATAACAAAGCCCGAGAGAAAAGGAGGCAACCAAGACGCTCGGTGAGCAGGAGATGGGTGAGGCCGCTGCCAGCGGAGCACCACGTGTTGTTGCACAGAACACTCTACACCGACGGTAAAAGGTAGTGTAATAAACACATGCACCAGTACCAGTTGTTTACCGCCATTCTCCTGTGTTACGAGCGATGCTTTTGCACAGCTGGCAGCCGAGGTTTGTTTATGCCCAGATCGCCACAAACACATGAGTAATGTGTTGGGCAACGAAATTATAATGGCTATGACATCACTAGGTGATAGGAGTGTTTCAGCTCCATTATAATTTTAGGGAACTGCTTCCGTACATGCAGTGCCTGGCTGACAGCAATGTCCTTATGTGGTGCATGACCGTACTGAGAAATTAAACCTGGGCTGGAGGCAGCTTAATGGTCCATCCCTCACCGAGAGAATCTCCCTGACCAGGGGGGTCTCTCTGATAGCGTCACCACCCTGGGAGACGGCGGGCCCAGCCCGGAATGCTGGGAGGTTGGGGACAACTTGGACAGACGACTCAGTAAATCAAACAGAACAAGGAAGGGGGGCCCTCCTTCCCCATCGGTCTGCATTCCTGGAGAGGACGATAGCTGACCTCACTCCAGGGGGTTCTCTCACACCTGGAAGGCTGATCTGACCTCCCCCCGACCCCTGAAGGTTGTTCTGGGATCAGCCCTGCAGCAAATGCCTCCAGATTTACGGGTGGGGGTCCCTGGTGGCTAAGGGATTAGTTTTATGGAGGGAGGTGGGCAGAGCAGGTGGCGAGGAAGGGAGCAGGTTTCTCCGTGCCCGGTAACTGCATTTCCGGTCCTTACATGTTACCATGTGCTCTGCAGGGCTGGGAAACTGACATGGTTGCTAAGGGGGGCTAGGCTGGTCTAGAGGATGTGAACCTCCTCCCGAGTCTCTCAACACCGAAATTATTGTCCCAATCAACTTATCAGCGGGTTGTGAAAACTGAGGATGAAGGGAGTCCTTGGGGTTGGGAGTGAAATCTACTTGAAGGTCAAGACCATGCCTTTTGTTTTCTGCATTCCCCCAGCAGTCAGCCCAGTGCCAGCCACATGGGAAGCGCGCAAATGAACTCACTGTGGACTGAACCGAAAAGGTTCAGGAGGGAAAAAGCACCCCCTCTTCCTCACTCCTACTCCGATCCCACTCAAGCCCCCGAGTGATTCTTACTTTCCAGGAGTGAGGGAGCCCGGGCTGAAGGGTGGGGGAGAGGCGGGGTGGGCGGGTAGAGGACTTACAGAACCGAGAACAAAGTGAGGGTGGACAAGTGGGCGTGCGCGCACGCACTGGCCGGCGCGCGGGAGTGTTGGGGAAAGGGGGTGGTCTCCAAAAGGGGGAGGGGAGAAGGCAGGGGGCGGGGAGAAGCAGGGCCCTTTAGGACCCGGCTGCAGCGGCTGGGGAGGAGAAAGCCCAGGAGGCGGCTCCTGAGCTCTCAAGGCAGTGCCACCTGCCCGCTCTCTTCGCTCCGGTCGCGCTCCCCATCGCCAGCATGCTGCCGAGACTGAGCGGCCCCGCGCTGCTGCTGCTCCTGCCGCCGCTGCTGCTGCTGCTGGACGCTGGCGTATGCGCCGAGGTGCTGTTCCGCTGCCCGCCCTGCACGCCGGATCGCCTGGCCTCCTGCCGGACCCCGTCGGCCGGGTCCGGGCGGCCCTGCGCCGAGCTGGTCCGGGAGCCGGGCTGCGGCTGCTGCTCCGTGTGCGCCCGTCTGGAGGGCGAGACGTGCGGCGTCTACACCCCACGCTGCGCCCAGGGGCTGCGCTGCTATCCCAACCCGGGCTCCGAGCTGCCCCTGCAGGCACTGGTCCAGGGCGCAGGCACTTGCGAGAAGCGCCGCGACTCCGACAATCCGGAACAGGCTGCAGGTACGGGCGGGCTGGGACGACTAGTTGGGAGAAACTTGGAGGGCGGGCAGCGCGGGGCCTGGCGGGCGGCTGTTCTGCGGGGAAGGCGTGTGCGGCAGGACCTCAGAGACGCTGTTAGCGGAACCTTGGCCAGCTTCGGGATACTGCTGGGAGGAGGACGCAAAAGTCAAGCCTGCGAGTGGGCTGGAGTTAGAGCGCGTGGAGGAGCCTGGCTACTTAAGGTGGGGATACATGGGGAGAGGGAAGACACCCCTGTCACCACGGTTTCCCCGGGTGGAACTTACCCTGACTTACAGTTCGGAGGGAGTGTTACTGGGGTGCAGCGGGTGGTCAGATCTGTGGGAGTAGGCACCGAAGGGTCTTGGGAAGGTCCTGGTGGAGGGCGCTGTGGGGGGGGGGCGGAGGTGGCGGGTGCTGGTGACACTGGGGACTGCTGGTGAAAAAAAAGGGGTGCAAGGAAAAGGCAGCGGCGCGTTGAGGGACTCTTTCCCTGGGATTGTGAGGTGAGAAGAAAGGACTCGTTGGTACCGGCAGGGTGGGCTGCTTAGGGAAAAAATAAAAACAGACGCCGCTGCTTTTTTTTTTTTTTTTAAACATAGAGGATGGAAAAGGATCTTGCTATTACGTGGGATGGAAAAATAAATAAAAGAGGGGTATTTGGGAGGCAAGGAAGAGACCCCAGGAGTTGAGTCAGTGTCACGCACGCTGGGTCGCCGGCTGCAGCAGTCCTGGGGCAGCCTCTGGGCCCCAGGACGGAAGCTGGAGATGCCTGGGCGCTGGACGCCGCTCCCCTGGCGGGACGAGGTGTATCCTCCTGCCCCATCTTAATTTGAGGGAACTCTTCCTATCCGACAGAATGGAGACCCTGAGATCCTTCGTAAGGGACCTTTATCCCCTCCTCCTCCCCCCCAAAGTTTTTTGAGGAACACAGCCAAACTGTAAGGACCTCACTTGTTTTTCGTATTGTTGTAAAATGACAAAAGCCTCCTGTCTCAGTGGTCTGGAGGAGGCTGTGATTGTTTTCTTTCCTCTTGGAGACAGGGGTGAAATGTGTCCGCTGCCTGCCGTTGTTTAAAAAGTGAGTCTGACCAAGTTTCTCAAACTTGGACGAAAAAAGGAAGGGAGAAAGAAAAGAAAAAGCGAGACCACTCTGGCTTCTCAGCTTCTGTGGTCATTGTACAGCCAACCCCCAGACGCCCCGACACCCCCTCTCTCTACCTGTTCATGTTTTTTCCCTGTTCTCCTTGAGAATGGAATTAAGGGTGCGAGTTGCCGTCTTTTTCTGTTTCTCCAGCACATTCTGACCTTGAGTACAGAGCAAGTTAGGGCTTCCTCGGAGCAGCAGACTCGGAGCGGGGACACCTCGAGTCCAGCGTTCTGCCTCCTGCTGGCTGCGCCCACCCCACCCCCAGCCTGCCTCCGAGTTAACCCTACCATCCTGCTTCTCCTAGAAAGTAGTGCTCAGGCTGCCAGTCCCTTAGCCCACGTCCCTCCCCCATCGCCCCCTGGAACCCTCTGGTCCACCAGGGAGACTCTGCGGTTTCCGAGCTGAACTCTGACACACTAAACATCTTCCTCAGCAGGGTGCACTTTTCAAAAGGCCTCCAGCTTCACAGGTCATTTGGATGTTGATGGTTTGTAATGAAGTACGTGGTATGCGGCCTTCCTAAATGTTTTACAACTTTTTTTTTTTACTCTTCATACCTCTCCCTGTGGGCCGGAAAACCAGCTGCCCTGCTTCCGGAACCCCAGCGGCAGGTTAGGGTCCTCAGAAGAGAACGTACTCAGAGGTTCCCCGTGCTCGCCGTCCTGGGGCCAGAAAGGGGGGTTGTCGGGGGAGCCTGGGGACAATGGGGCCAGTTCACGAGAAGAATGCCACTCAGGCTTTTCTTCCTGATTATGGGGCTTCGTTCCACCCGCTAGCCCCAGCTGCCTCCTGAGCTTTTGGCACTTCTCTCTTGTGCTCCTGACTGGTAAGAGGGAACAGCAAGGTGGGGTGGGGTGGAAGTTCAATGTGGAAGCCTAGTGAGCATATTGGAAAGCAGTGACCCCAAGCAGGGTGCCTGAGGCATGAGCAGGGTGGGGGGTGGGTGCAGTTGCACTGTGGAGAGAAGCCTGGGCTTTTGGGGTGTCAGGAGGGAAGAGGCAAGCTTTGAGGCTTCTGTGCAGAAGAGGGTCTTGGGCTGGAGCAGGGAGGGGGTGCTGCATGGAGATTGCTGGGGTCAAAATTGGGCGGGGGCAGGGACTGACCCAGGCCCAGAAGAGACCTTAGCACTGAGTAGTCCTGCCTCCTACTCCTCTCCTATCCCTTCTCCTCCCTGCTCTGAAGAGTGAGCCTCCACCCCTCCACCCCCCATCTCAGCCTGCATTCCTCTTTGAGCAGGTTGCTTTTGAGAATTTTAAACATACCCTCTCATTTCGAGGCAGCAAACCCCAGCAGTTCCGGCTTCACTGTTAGCTCTTTTGTCTTTGTTCCCAGGGCTCAGGGGCTGTGTCGCTGGCTTCCTGGGGATGGCTGGGATGCAGGGGGGTGGGGTGGGCACTTCGGCCGGTGCTAAACCCGCATCCCCTGGGGGTGGTGGGCTGGGACTTGTCGCCAGTTCCAAGAAACCCAGAAGTCAGCCTGGAGGTTGGAGTGGGTGGGTCTGGAAGAAAGATGAGAGGAAGACTGAGGTCTGCGTGTGAAGTGTGGACCTGCAAAGTGTGTGGCTGTGTCTGGTGGTGGAGTGGGCAGTAAGTGCCTAGAAATGTTGGGGAAGAGGATTTGGGCCAGTTTGGGTCTTTTCAGAATTCAGGGCCTCCCTGAGCAGTGTGCTGCTTCCTTCTCTGCCATGTGTAATGCCTGGGATTATGCAGGGGGGATGGGAGGGGGTCAGACAGAGCTGCCCAAGTGGTGTCTGGCCCGCTGCACATATAAAGGTACTATAGGACTGTGCAGTTATTCAAAGTGCCAGGGCAAGCAGGCAGGCCGGCAGGCGGGTAGGCTGGTGGGGTGCACAGGCTTTGCTTCTGCAGTTGCTGGGGGGAGGAGGAAGGGGGCAGAGGCAAGCACTGATTTACAGTGGTTCAGTGCAGTTTCAAAAAAAAAGGGGAGAAAAGCAATGGGACTTCTGGCTCAAAGTGCTGCTTTGCATCTTGTCTTGCATAAATTTGCATACTGAGTTCAAAGTCATAAAATAGACTTGGGGAATGAGTGGGACCCACTCTCACGGATAACTAGCACCACTATCTTCCGCTCCCTCCCCTTTTCTGGACAGAACATGCAGAACTCACGCTGCTAAGCTGCTTCCCCTGAGTCACCGCCCCATTGGAAGGACATGGGGGAGCTGAGGGCTGCTGCTTCTGGATCCCCTTTCTCGGAGACTCGGCATTTCCTTGACTCTGGAGACCTAGCAGGGGTGGCTCTGTGCAATCTGGCCATGGAGTGGGGCTCATCTGCAGGGTGTGGCTCCATAGGTCCTGAACCTGCTAGGCAGGCAGTGGCCTGGGGCTGTCATTCTGCTGGACGCCTGAGATTGGAGGAAGTTGCAGAATCAGGGTCTTTGCCTGCAGTCCCACTACCCACCTTACACCTTTGTCCAAAGTGTTCAAGGAAGGCAGTTCCCTTCGTGTGGTAACAATGACCCCATCCATTCCCTTGACTAGGTATTTCAGGAAGCTTTGAGAAAAAAAGCAAATCCTGTATAACAATATCAAAAGACTTTGCAAAAACAAAAACGGGGCTAAGGACCCTAAGTTAGAATAGGTGACAGAGTCTTGGGGGAAAGAAGGAGTCATCTGGTGTGGTCACATGAAGATCTATCTATGCAGTGGTTCTTGGCCAAATTGGACTACCGAGCTCCCTGGCGGGCAAAGGGAAAAGGAAGAGTTTACTTTAGCATTGAGCTTTAAAATAAAAATTTCAGGCAAATCAGTCCTTTGGATGACAGGGGGCAACATGGAAATTAGTTCTATAAACGTGCCCTTGGGTTGCCTGCAAGCAGAAGCATTTTCAGTCACCCACTGTCAAACATTTGAGGGCTTGTTTGAGAGCATCACTGTTCTCTAGCCAGTGTCAGGTTGGATTCTAGCTGGCTCTCAGATTAGGTGTTCTCTGCCATAGAAAACGGGACACACAACTCGTAAGTTTTGATATGAGGAAGTTCCGAAAATTCTTGGCTCTAAAGAAAGGCAGAATAGAAACTTCATTTTCAGTGGAGGGAGGTGGGTGGACGGTGGTGGCCGGGCAGGCCAGGGGCTGCTAACGGGAAGGAGCAGAAAATAAACAGGTTATGCCCACGTTTGGTTTGGTTGTTGGCTCTCTTCACGTTCTATAACACGGTACAAAGAAGTTATTGTTGTTATTATTTTTAAAGAGACTCCATATCCAGGGACTACATTTAGTTCCAATCTGTCCTCCGTGTCCCCAGCTGCCGTTTTCCTCCCCTGCTTTCTCCATCCCGTCTTCTCAATGGCCTCTTGACCCTCGTCTCCCACTGGGACCTGGTCTAGGTCACCTGGCTGGATGTGGAAAATGGCATGGAAAATGTATATGCCCCGGCCTTCCTGAGGGATCCAATTAGAGGGAGACCACATAGGTGATTGGAGACTGGAATGTTTGAAACAAATCTAATCCTTAAATGAGGCGGGTGGTTGGCAGGCAGTGCTGGGGCCAGCCTTGGTCGGTGGGGGGCATGGCCATTGCTCCCTAAAAGAGTGTTAGTCCTAGGGCTGCTTCTGCTGAAACCAAGGCTCAGAGGAGTGAGGTTATCCTTGCGATTCACCAGAGGAGCTGGTGATCTGGTTGGCAGGTATTCTGGGCCCCTCTGCGTCTCCTTGCTATCTCTGGCCAGCATTGTGCTGAGGTGGCAGGCGGCCGCCGGGAGATGGGTCGTCCTCCCCTCTGTCCTTATCCTGTTGTGAACCGGCTTCTTTGCCTGTTTTGTCTTCTGTCTACGACATCCCTGAGAGGGAGGCTTTTTGCCTCCATTTCATAGATGTGAACTTGGGCTTTGTCAAGGGACATTTTAGCTGGTAAGTAAAGTATGAGAGACTCACCTGGCTGGACACATGAGGGAGTGGAATGTTGGCAGAAGAAGCCTTTGGTCCTACCAGCCAGAAAGGTTTGTTCCTGGACACCTGGTGATGTAGGTTCACGTTCAGTTATTTGCGTTCCCTCTCCTCCTTTGAGATGCCCAAGTCCTGGGGCTTGGGGACTTCCATTCAGAGATGGAAGTGGCCAGGGTGCAGCAGACAGGAGAGACAGTGCGTCCCCGGGCAGGGCTTCTGGAGCCGAGAAGCAGAGGGCGCCAGGGGACTGAGCAGAGACGAAGGTGGAAGCAGCCTCGCCTCCACCGTCCGCAGACCTGGGTTCCAGTGCAGGCCTGTCTCTGGGCACCTGAGTGGTGATGGCGTGAGCGTAGGTCTTTTTTTCCCCATTTTAAAATTTCTATTTGAAACATTTATGCTTAGAGATAGTCACTTGCTTACCCCAACTTTTTTTTTTAACTTTTCCATTACAGATTACCTTCAATATTATGTCGTGTTGGCCTCAGGTGTGCGGCACAGTGGTGAGCCAGCCGCACACTGTGCGGTGTGCTCCCCCGTGTTTCCAGCACCCACCCGGCCCCGTACTTAGTTACCACAATGTCATTGACTGTATTGTGTCCCTCAGATGGGGTGCGTGTGAGGGCCACTGTGGTCATGGGGAGCAGCTTCTTGTACATGGTGTTGCCTTAGTCTTGGTGATGTCTCCTTTCCGGTCCTTAGCTAGCTGGCCTGAAGAAAGAAGGCAGAAAGGGCAGACACTATGTCAGGCAAGCTGCCCCTCTCCAAGGTTTTATTACCATGGTGTGTAGGAGCCTCATCAGAAATATATTTTCTCTGAGCCTCCGTGTCCACATCTGCAAATCAGGAATTGACAGAAGCAGCTCCATGCGGTTGTGCCCACACACATGTGTGCATGTGTGTGCGTGTGTAAAAAGAGAGAATGCATATAAAACTTAAGCATTTGGTTTTTTTCCTGTTTAGTAATAGGTCACTGATTTCTATCTCTTCACCTATAACATGGAAATGTCCATACCTCTGACCTACTTTCACAGGCGCTGGTGAAGCCCTTTGCAGAAAGGGTAAGGAAACTACTTTAAATGCAGTATGAACCCAGCTGGCAATAGACAATGGTCTGAAGTCAGCAGGCCGGTACCCTCAATGCATGAGTGAGGCAGTGCTCTTTGGGGGTGATGTTCTGATGTCTGGGACTGGCCATTCTTGGTATGGGGGCTTTACTCTGTTGTGCCTAGATGGGGGTGTAGGACTGGGGGTCAGAGGGGGCCCCAGAGTTGGGGTACTGGATACTTGTGCTGGTGGCCCTGTGGCTCACAGGGGACAAAGGGCTGAGTCCTGCCTGCCTTCACCTGGCCAGCCAACCTGTAAGACCCAGCCCTCCAGCTGCGTGTGTTAGGAGGACTGGAGGATTGCTGAGGCCACATCTTGAGTAAGAAGCCCCTTCCTCCATGGGTGACTCTCCACGGGAAACCTGCGGGGACCCGGACTTCAGAACAGTGGGGTCCTGCTCGGACGCAGCCGGCCCTAACACACTTAGGACACGGGGCGTGTGCGAGGGGGAACTTTTTTTTTGAGTTGTCAGAACCAGCAAAGACCCCATGGTGCCCGTTTCCTGCTTCAGGAAAATGGGCTTTCAGATCCATCCTGTCTGAGCCGAGGGAGCCAGAAAGTTGAACGTGATCCTGGCAAAGAAGCTGGATGTTCCATCCAAAAAAAGTGACGTTTCCTTGCTGTGGGCCTCCAGAGTTTACCTCACTCTTAGCGGGGAGCAGCATTGCCTTTCCCGGGGCGGGGGGGTGGGGTGGGGGCGGTGAAGAGTCTCCACAGGCGCGCTGGAGTTTTTCCTGGTGCCTGATTGCATCTGTGGTCCCAGGGAGCCCTTGGAGTGACAGCCCGTCTGCGCACAGCGGCGACTGTTCTCAGGCATCGGATGCAGCTGAGGCCTCAGGAAGCAGAGCAGATGGGTGCTCGAGCCTTCATGGTCAGCACAGGCTTGCGGGGAGACCCGGGGCAGTGGGTCAAAGCACAGGATTTGCCGCTGGGAAGCTGGGGTGGCTGGCCCCTTTAGACTCTGGGCCTCCCTGGTGTGCGCGGTGGGGCAGCAAAGCCCATGCTACAGGTGGGTAGTCAGTACAGAGAAATTCTTGCCTTTCAGGTTCCAGAGTAACTGCCCCCGCCCTCACCTCACCTCCACTATGAGTAGAGTGTATGGACTGTGGGCGATTTTTTCTTTCTGCTGGAAAACGGACCCTCCCCCTATGCCTCTCTGCCTACTTGGCTCCTAACCCTCGACCCACTCCTGCTCCTTCACAAAGCCAGGGAAGATCTGGGCTGGCGCAGCTCCTGCGTGTCAGTCAGCATGCAGGGGGAAACCTTGCTTAGAAAGCTGCTCCTCCGGAAAGAAATACAAAGTGGACTGTAGTCAGGAATTGCTTCCCTTCCCCCTACCCCCCCCCCTTTTTTTTTGCAGCGGGGGAGGGGAACTTTTGGCAGCCCTTTGGCCCCTTCTGGCCGCCGGCCCCACATCTCTTCCTGGCTTTGGGGAGGCGAGCGGGAGTGAAGGTTGGGGAGTAGGGGGCAGGGGCTGGCAGGCCTCCAGCTGCTGGGCAGGAGAACTGGCCCACAGGCTCTGATTAAGTTGGCCCGAGAAGAGCCTGGGGAGGTTTCTAATTAGTGGACGGGTGTAGGTGTGTCAGCCTGTGTTCATTCAAGGAACTGAGCTCCCGGGAGCCAGGAGGCCGAGGAGGGGAGGGCACTGAGCCCAGGAAGGCCTTGGTGATGTGGGCAGGTGGGGGTGGAGGCGAGGCCAGAGGGGGATGCTCCACGTGGTCCCATCCTGACAGGACTTGAAGAGATGGGGACCTTCCGGCTGGAGGGGTCCGAGTCGGATTGTGGGGGTGCAGTGAGCAAAGGGGCAACCTCAAAGGGTAAACGATGAAACAACGGTAACGAAAACTGTTTTATTTTTTCCAGGACACTGTCCATCTCTACCAAAGTGCCTGTAGGGTTTTTTTGTTTGTTTGTTTGTTTGGTTGGTTTTTAGTTTTCATCTCTGTTTTAGTCCCAGGATTCTCCCCACTTGACAGGTAAAGGAATTAGGGCTGCATTCGTGTTCAAACGCCAAGGCAAGCACAGACCGTAATGGATGGCCCAGAATGGAGTCCGGCTCTCCAGCTCCTCATTCCAGGGCTCCAGTCCATCAGACACACGCATGCAAAGAAGCAGTGAATTATATACTGCTGCTTGGAAAAGCTCCTTTTCCCTGGGAGGTAGTAATTAAGGCATAACTTCTCAAAAATGTTCCTTTATGCAACTTCCCAGGAAACTTCTTTCAGGTCTATTGTCTTGACTTCTGGGTGGTGGTGCCAAGTTGCCTCTGGAGGGTGACCTTGCTTTTCTAAGTGCCTGAGGCCAAGATAAAATGCAAATGGAAATTCTTTTGTGCCCTGCCCCAGTCATTGCCTGATAAGGCTGGGTAGTTTCTATAGCAACAGTGGCAGGGGGCGGGTGGGGCAGGAGAAAGCTGGGTGGGGGTGGGATGGGCTGACTAGATCCTAAGGGCTTTTGAGGTGGGTAAGGGACAGCCTCCTTCCCGGGAAGGTGGGGGTACTCTGGAGATGGGGTGGGGGCGCAGTGAGGGGGAACCGAAGAACGGAAGTGCTGGGGTTAAAAGGCCTGGTTGAGAGTCTTTCTTGAGGAGATGCCAGTCACCAGATGCTGTTGGGGGTGGGTAAGTGCTGTGAGGCTAAACACCCCGGGCTTGGTTTTTGGCTCTGCCATTGCCTACGTGACTTTGTACAAGTGGCCTCAGACCCCATGGCTTCTTTGTCGTGTGTGAGAGGGGATAAGAAATTATCAACCTCGTGTGATTGATATTAAAGCAAAGTTATGTACACAAACCACTCAACACGGAAACTGGGTGTTGGTGCCTTGGGTAGTCAGATGTGTCCATGCGGGTTCTGGTCCCCTCCTTCCTTCTCCCCCTGGTCTGGGCACCCAAGGTAGGAGGCGAATGGCAAATGCCTGGTTTCAGATGTTTTCTGATTGTCCAAGTTTACTGAGAAGAGATATTTAAGAATCCTGTTCGGGCGCGGCTTACCTGGACGGCCGCCCTTTGCTTGCAAGTCCGGACTGAAGTCGGAGGGGGGGAGTTCTCCAGTGGGCAGACGTGGCCTTTGCCCTGGTCAGTCGTCACGGTTCTCCCGGCCGCGGCCGTGGCCCACGTGTGCCCCAGAGGCGAGGAGTCTCACCTGGCTCTGCTGGTTGTCTCTGGTCCAGTTTGCTGCCTCCAAACCAGGAGAGGATAACCAGGGGAGACAGCTGATGGAACGCAGCATTATATCAGACAAAATTAGTGAACTTTTAGTTGAAGCAAAAGAAAAGCATGGTGACCCATTTAAAGATACTTATTTATATTCAGGACGCTTCTTGTGCTGGTTTGAGACTGTGGCCGGCAATCCTGGGCATCTCTGCAGGTTTTTAGTGTTTTTTTTTTCTTTTTTCTTTTTATCCTCGGAGTTCAGTTTGTCAGTATCTGAGAACAGTCTTATTGGCATGGAGAACAGGTGGCCGGAAGAGGAAGGGTGGGAGCGGAGAGATGAGTAGGGCCCAGCCTTTATTCCTCTGTGAGAGCTGGTTTGCTGGGTCACGTCATTGAAACTGAGCGGAGGGACAGTCACTTGTGTCCCAGCAGAGGGAAGTGTCCTTCCTGCCCCAGCCCTTGCTTCCGTTGGCTAGCTGCATTTCTGTACTCCTAACCACTTCTGCTGCTCTGGGGCCTCGATGGTACGGGCAATGGCCAGGAATGTGAGACAAAGAAGTGATACAATGTGAGACTCCAGGTGGGAGGTGGTGAGATGCTCTCTGGATAGTCCGCTTTCCCAGTGTCTTGAGCACATTCGTGTGCCAGCTCTGAGACTAACTACACGAAAAAGCAGCTGTTGGTACCACCTGTGACACATGCTTTTTGACCCTCGAGGGGAGCAGGAAAAGTGCTGGAAAAAGTCGAATACTGTCTAAAAAGAAACCAAATAAGTGGAGATGCATATAAAAAGCTAATGCAAACAAATGGGTGGCTCCTTCTGCCACCTTTCAGCCAGGACGTCTGTGCACTTCGTCACTTGCTTTGGTTCTTTCCCCTGAAACTCTCGGGTGGCTTCTGACCTGGATCGCTCTTGTCTCAGTGTAAGGCTGCTTTCTCGCTTGTCCTCCAGGAACCCAATGGGTGTCTCCCTTCTATTGGGCAAGACTGGCCCTTGGGTGCCCCCACCAGTCGGCCCCTGTGGGCACCCCAGAGCCCTTCTGTGCTGCACCAGGAAGAGCCTGTCCCTCTGTTTTCCATTCTTTGGCCTGGCCTCTTGATTCCTTCATCTTCCCCTCCTTGACCTCGTGACTGTGTTCCGTTGTCTTCAGTCTTTCCTCTGACTCATTTCCCAGTTCTTCGTGCCACACGGACCTGACCAGGAGCCATGTTCCGGGTCTGACTGGCAGCACCGGCCTCTGAGGGTACAGCCAAGTTGGCCATGTTACTGTTGTTGGGTCTTCTTCCAGTCAGTGGGGTGCCAAGTGCACCCCAAGGTTACTAGTACACCTTGACAAGGAGGGTGAGGAATGGATGGAGTGAGAGGTGACTTTTTAAAAGCAAATGATAAAGAATGCAGAAAAGTACCAAGAGTAGTATAATAACACCAATTTACCACCCAGAACTGGGAGTGGTTGATATTTTCTCATATTTGTTTCAAGGGGTTTTTTTTTATTCATTCAAATATTTCTTGAACAGTTAGGGAGATATAAAGGCATTTAATACACTGTCAGAGAGGTGAGGCAAATGAACAAATAGAAAAGTCCGCTGAATCACAGCATTCAAAAGAAAATGCGATCAGAGACCGAGGGTGCCTCCAGCCCAGAAGGGGGCGTGGGTGAGCGGTCCATGGGGACAGGGGACTGAGATGAAGACAGAAGGCACCCCCTGGACTGCTGACGGTCCTCAGGAAGGACTAGGTTTGTGGCTCCTCTCCCTCTTTCCTCCTCTGTGGGCTTTGTTCCTCACTTGTGCCCAGGATGTGCAATGCACTTTTTCTGTACCTGCTTGCAATTTCGCTTCAATGTCTCCTACAGAATGAGGTCCTTTCGGTGTTTCAGGAGTTTTTTTCTGTTATTTGAAGGACTCCTGACCTTTTGATTTTTGTATTGATGGTTTTTCCATTCTGGTTTGATGTTTGTGCATTTTTGGCCGGAGTGTCTCGTTAGATCTCTTCACTGGAGCTTTTTCCTCAGTTTCCTCATCCTCAAAATTGTCATCATTGTCATCCTCTTCCTCTTCATCTTCATCATCATCATCGTCCCCCTCAGCAGCAAGTTTTACTTTCTTCTGCGGACACTTGCTATACCACTTCCAGGGGCAGAAGGCTTTCCAGACACACTTAGGAGTTTCACCTCCTCCTCCTCATCTCCTGACCCTGCGTCTTCCTGCACAGTGACGAAGGGCTGTCCACTGATACACACAGGCCCTGAACCACACTTCGACCGGAAGAGCACTAGTGGTGTTATTTCAAAGCCACCAGTGGCAACCGTTGCTGTACGGACATTTTCAGAGTTGCCAGTGTCACTTAAGGTGGACTGCCTTTGTGGTTCATGGCCTCTGCTTCAACATGGCACTGTTCATCTTTTGTAACAGCCCCTGAACTGACCATTTGTAAAGACCATGGGCGCTCATTTTCATCACTGTCCACCTTAAAGAGATGATCTTTGTTGGCTTTTGGTTCACAGCCGTCCTGGAGGCTGGGAGTCCAAGATCAGCGGGCCGGCGTGGTCAGGTGAGGGCTGTCCCCCCGGGCTGCAGACTGCCTGGTTGTCTCCTCACAGGGTGGGAGGGGCTCTTCATGTCTTTTTGTTTTTAAAGATTTTTAAAAAAGATTTTATTTACTTATATTTAGAGAGGGAAGGGAGGGAGAAAGAGAGAGAGAGGGAAACATCAATGTGAGGTTGCTGGGGGCCATGGCCTGCAACCCAGGCATGTGCCCTGACTGGGAATCGAACTTGTGACACTTTGGTTCGAAGCCCGCACTCAATCCACTGAGCTACGCTAGCCAGGGCCATGTCTTATTTTTTAAAGCTTCCCCTGATGGGCCTCCCTACCAGCCTCCTGTTTGCTGTCCCTTCTCCCCAGAGGTGACCACCCACGTGCATTCTTTAATGTTTCTCTTTCTTATCTAAACAGATTTGGTAATGGGTGGGCCTTGTTAGGCTTGTTCTCTGAAAGCAAATTGCAAATGTACATAAAAACTTCCATTCGGCAGCTTTTCTTCCCTGTCAGCCTCAGGTTTTTGAGATCGATTCATGTTGAGTGGATCGCAGGAGTGAGCACAGGTCAGAGTTGTCCTTTCTAACTGCTGTATATCATTCCAGCATATTATTCTACAGATTTACGTATCCGCTCACCTACTGAGGGATGTTTGCTTCCAGTTGCTGGTAGTTTTTTTTATCAGTGTGAATAATGCTGTGGTGGACACTGTGGTGTGTGTGCCCTTGCACACACGTCGCAGAGAAGCAGAATTGCTGGATCAGGCACATTCTCCCGCTCCCACAGCCCCTGGTCCAAGTTTGCATCAAAGGAAGCGCTACATTCATTCCCTTGGGCCTTCGGCAGATAGGTCGCCTTGCTGGGTGCATGGATGGCTTTAGTTGAACCGGAGGAGAAGTGTTTGGGGATTGTGGAAAGGAGAAAGCCGACAGTGCTGTTTGCCATCTTGGTATCAATTTCTCTGGCTCTTCAAGGGCAGCCTGGCTCACAGAGTCCCAGAGGACCTTGGCTGAATTTGAGCTTGTTTTTGTTTTTTCAAACTGTCTGCCTTAGCCCTGACCCTCCTCAGGCCTCTGTGATTCCAGGAATGACCCTAGTGTTTATAGAGCAGCGCTTTGAGAGTGCTTAGGCAGCGAGGCCCTGGAGGGGCTGTGGTGCCGTTTCTGCTCACTCAGGAGACGGCAACGTGCGGGCTCACTCCAGAAACTGCCACGAGGCCTGGCCAAGAAAGCCTCCCCCGTGTGCATCCAAGCACGCGTGTGTCTGTTTGTGAACCCATGCGTTGAGTGGGAAGAGCTTACTCAACCGCACCTTCACATAGTGGACACGTGAAGCTGTATCTCTTGAAAAGAAGAGGCATCTTTTTCCCATCGCCAAGAAGTTCTTCAAGAAACTGAGTCAGGAGAGAGGACCACATAGGGATAGGGCCCTAGAAATGCCCAAGCTTGAAGGGGATTGTTAAAAATACAGATCCTTTGACCTTTGTCCAGACTGCTGTCTTTGAACTTCTGGGGCTGGAGTTCAGGATGTTATTTTTAGAGAGCTTTTCAGTTGGTTTCCAGTGAACAGCTATGTTTGCGAACCAGTCACCTGGTCGAACTCCCCTGATTTACAGATGAGCACACTGAAGCTTACACATCTGAGCTTCCTGCTGGCCTCGCTCAGAGCCTGGGGCCGTAGCATCAGGATCAGGGCCTTGGGCCTCCAGGCCAGCGCCGATCTTCCTGCCACCCTAGAACCAGCTGGCCAAGGCTTTTGAGTCCAAGAGCTGGTGTTCCAAAGGAAACTTAGGAAGGATTCAGGGTGCCTTGGCAGGCAGTCGGCTCTCTGCCCTGTATGATGGCGGGGGCCTCTGTCTACTGGCCATTCCACTCCGAGTTCACTGAGCTCTTCAACACTTGGCTGGGTGACAGGCCTGTCATAGCTGCGGTACAGAGAGATGATCCCCAGATGGGAAAGGCCAGTTCCTGTCCTTATGTGGTGTGACCTGGAGGACTTGGGAATCGGAAAGGTCTGAAGAAGGCTGCCTGTGGCCATTGCCTCCCACGAGGGGAATTCAGAGAGAAGGAGCCACCTTTTTTTGTTTGAAAACAATGCTGAGGGGCCACTGGTCTGTTCCCACATGATTTCTCCAGATCATGGTGGCATCTGAGAGATGCCAGGTTTGCTTAGCTGGCTCCCTTGCGGGGAGCAGGGGCTCAGAGTGGGAGAGAAGGGGAAGGGAGTTTGGGAGGAAGCTGGCTGTCGGCAGGGGGTGGATGGACCGAGCTGGAGAGCGCAGTGAAGTAAGCTGGGCTGTGTCCTTGGTGCCAGCCGGCCCCTATGTGCACGCACTGTTTATGCCCCGCCACCTGCTGCCTCTGACCTTCTGAAAACCAGGTGTCACTCACCCAGAGACACTGAGGACCTCAGGTTCAACTTTAGCGGAAAAATAACAAATAGGCCCCCCTGCCCACCCATTTCTGACTTCTGCCTCCCTTTCCACCTCCCAGCGTGGCCCTAAATATCCGCCCAGCCTCCTGGTGGGCTGTGTCATTGAACATAGTGGCCACACGCGAGAAAGAGTTAGGTGACCACAGTCAGCCGTCCAAAGAGCCTGGCTTCAAATTCTCTCCAACAAAAGCCGTTTCCCTTGAGTGTCGGTGAGTTTACTTTGAGCCCTGTCCCCACTGTGCATGCACGGCAGTTGTGAGCCACCACCCGCCCCCTGCCTCCCAGACTCTTTCCCTCCTTCCCCCCTTCCTTTCCTCTAAATTCTGTCCACAAAGTTAATTTAGGCAAATCCATACTTGCCCAAAGACTTCCATCAAATGGCAGAGATTTAGCAACATACAGGATTTATATCATCAGTAAAATCAGGGTTTAGAAGAAATAAGCAAATAGGCAGAACTCTCTTATAGCTTTTTTCCTCATTCATTCGGTCATTTTACAGAGCCCATACCACCCCCCACGGCCCGCCCACCCGCTGTCTGTCAAATATAGCTTTCCTTTACCCATCCAAGAAATAGCGTACTTCTCCTAAAGCTTGATTGTTTCCACATTGAGAGTTTGGGTGATAATCATTTTGCATCCTATTTAAGTAGCAGCCTTCACTTTATGTAGGATTTATTATTCCCATTTTCCAGACTTGAGAAATAAGAGCTCAGGAAAGTTACAGGGTTTGGCCAGAATGACCGTTGGTGTATAAGTGGCCAAACCAGGACTGGAATTCCGGGCTCTTGACTCGTAGAGCTCTTGGCGCCATTGGGTTTGTTAATGGATGTCCACCGCCATGGGCGTCGATAGAGAAGTTGTCCCGCAGGGAGGAAGAGAATGATAGTTTCATTCTTTTGCTCCACATACGTTAAGGGTAAGTGCTTTCTTTGGGAGAAATCACCAAGGAAGGCTGGGACCAGGAAGGCAGCCAGCACGCTCCTGGCCTATCAGCTGGAACCCATTGGCGAAGGGCTGTTGCCTGTTGAAGGAGATAAATCCATTGGAGGGAATGGGAGATGCGTGGCTGGATTAGGTCATCTCTCTGGTGCCCCCAGCTCTTGGATTTCCAAGCAACCGTGAGATAGACTAAGGAGGAGGTTAGAAGATGACCAGGGTTTTTTTCAGAAGAAAGGAGACGCATTAACTTGTTGTGAAGATGCGTGGTGGTTCTGGAAAAAGGCCCCCCTTTCTCACCAGGCTGGAACAGGGACGGATGCCTTACACTCTAAGCAGGAAGGACCCTGAGGTGTCTCCTTTAGGTCAGGAGTCGCCAGCCCTCCGATGGAGCACAGAGGTCAGAGTGTCGCATGAGGAGAAAATGAAGTTTCATGAGTGCAAGGATCTGCTGGACACAAGAGTTTTCATTCACTGAGGAAGGTTGTCAGGCTACAATGAAAAAGATCACAGCTGGGGGTGGGGAGGGCTAGGCTGAAATGAAGTAATAAAACCAGGGTAAGATGTGAGTGCATGGAAGTACACCAAGCTCTTGAACCTGGAGTGTCAGCTCCCAGCTGCCCTGCTCAGCTAGATTAGCAAAGCTGGGTCAGAGGATGATGTGGGGACCACATGCCACTTGGGAAGCATCTGGTGGTGGCAGAGAGGTCGTGTGTGCTCCTGTACACCCCGATGGTGGTCCTTCCGGGTTTGCTGTCTATAAAATGGGACCCTTTGTCCATTTCCTGTCATCCCACCACCCTTTCAGGATGGGACTCCTGCCAGCTCTCCCTGCCCTCCCCAGAGGAGACTGGTGCTCTCCACTCTCCTCTGATGTCTTTGGAAAAGCTTGACCTTCTGCATATAACCAAGAAGCGCCCTGCTTCAGCATCAACCCATTTCCTGGGTCTCTACGCAGAGAACAGCTAATGCTTCCTAATCTTCAGGAACATCTCTTCCCAGGCCTTGGAGGTCCCCAGCGGTCATCTCCAAGCCCGAAGCCTTTTCCAGCTATGTGATTTGGCTTTAAGCACTGTGACTTGGAGTGACTTTTGTACTGCATCCCACGGAGCTGCATACATAAGCGGTTGCTTAATAAATATTATTCTGAACCTAACTCTCTTAGGCAGAAAAAATGCATCTTGGTATTTTTGTCCTGAGGGTAAATTCCATCTCTAGCTGGAGTTCTACATCTGGAATGTTCCCCTGAGGATGGCTTCTGTCACCTCATGTGACAGATGTGTGGGAGGGACGCGCCAATGTGCGATCAGGCCCTGTCTGACTGAGTGTGAGGGGCTGTGGGGGTCCTCCCTCCCCTGGAGGGGGGGAGGGAGGAAGCCACTGACCGTCTGCTGGAATCCCCCTGGCCATCGATGGGAGGTGGCTGCTGTTTGTCCGTTTGCACGGTGCAGATGGGCAACGGAGGCACCGAGAGCCTAAGCCACGTATCGAGCGCAGCACAGCTACGGGGTGAGGCGGGGATCCAGTCAGGGGTGAGACTCGGGAGCCTGAAGTCTTGCACCTCTTTGGTGGGGGATAGTAACGGTCAAGGAGCCAAGGCTTCTCCCAGCCGACAGCCCTGTCTGACCTCCACCCCATGAATGACTTCCTTCCCCTGCCCGGGGCTTTACTTTGGCACGTGGAGTGCCAGCAACCCAGGCCCGTGGGTTTCCTCACCTGATGGGCATGCTCGTGGCAGTGACGACATCAATAAAGGAGTGGAATGAAATGCATCTTTGAATCCGGGTGGCCTCCATGTGGGTGGACAAACTGACCTTCACCTCAGACAGGTCGGGGGCATCTCGGGACAGGAAGCCAGCTTCTCCTGGAAGAAGCCTGCCTGAGAAACCCCCGTCTCCTGTGCCTGGATCGGAGCTTCGTTACTAACTTTTGGGGGCCCCTTCCTCGGTCAAAAAAATATTCTAAAATCCTATTTTATGACTGGGCCTTATAACTGGGAAGCTATCAGTCTTTGTACAGTACGTTAAGACAGCTTCTGGGACCTCATTTTTCCTTCTGCTTTTACAAGAAGTCGAGACATTTTGCTAGACCCCTCGGCACAGAGCCTGCCGTGCCAGGGGAAGGAGCGCCCGGCCCAGCCCGGAGCCCGCAGGCCCGGCTCCCACTCGTCCCTGTGCCTCTCTTTTCCGTCCGACCTGTGTCCAGGGCTTGTGGAGGGCCTCGCCTTGCTCTGAGCACTGACCTCTAGGGCTCGGCCGAGGAGGGCACCTTGGGCTCCGTCAGGGGTACGTGTGTCCATGGGAGAGCTCAGAGAAGAGGGGGCAGCAGGCCGGGCCCTCTGGGGTGCCCGGGGGAGGTCCCACCCACACCAAGAAGGCAGATGGGTGGGCCAGGGCTGAAGCGGCGGGGTCCCGGCTGCGGGTGGGGAGCAGAGTGGAGCCCAGATCTGCTCCGTGTGGGGCCTGGGGTCTGCAGCCCTGGGCTGGAACATTTTTAGGCCTCCGGATGAAGTTGAACTCCTCCACAGTGGTTATTCACCTGGGCAGTTTTTCCTCCCAGGGGCCGCGGGACAGCGTAGGGAGACGTTTTCGATTGTTACAACGAGGGAGGGTGCTGCTGGAGCATGGTGGGTACAGGCCCAGGAGGCTGCTCAGTGTCCTGCAATGCACAGGGCAGCCCCTGTGAAGAGTCATCTGGCCCCAGCATCAGTAGTGATGGGTCGGGAGACCCTGGTCCAGAGGGTGTTCCAGGCATTGGGTTCAGGCGAGTGGAGCCTCCCCTTCTTCAACCAGAGAATGTGTGATCACAGCCACAGTGAAGACCAGCAGTCCTCACTGGGCCTGGGGGCGGGCAGGCAAGCCTCCCCCGCAAAAGAGAGGAGCCAGGTGTGCTTCTGAGAGTCACAGGTTTCTGAGAGCAGAGTGGATGGTTCCAGAAATGGTGGCAGTGTGTTGTACCAGCCGAGTCCCAGAGCCGTGTCTTGTCTGATTTCCACATGAGCAGAACACAAGGTCTCGAGTGCTGCATGTGGTGTTGAGGTCTCTGGAAATTCTCTTTGCCACTGTCGGCAGGAAGCCAGCTGGTCAGGGGGCCGTGAGGATGGGGTCGTGCCAAGGGTGGCCTCAGGTACAGGGGTTCGGGCAACCAGGAGGTTCCCACTGGATCCTGGGTGGTTCCAGTGCAGAGTGGAGAAAGGATTTTCTGGGTACCTGCCTGTCCTCATTCTGTGATCCCTGGGCCAGCGCCTGCAGGGATGGGGACAGGAAGCCTGAGACTGTCACACCAGGTCCAGTGCAGAGAAGGCTGTGAATGGCAGGGGAACTGAGATGGTGGGAATGGGGTGGACCACCCCCCTTACTTGTGCCAACAACTGGCTTGTGATTTAAAGATTAGTGTGAAGGAGGGGAGTTACTGAGTCAGACCATCATACTTATTTTCCAAGTTGTTCTCAGACTCACCCAAGCCTCTGTCCCCCAGCCTCCTGCCCTCCACCTCTGTTATCTGAAGGGAGAAGGGGGACAGTCTTCTTTGCGGTTGGCCCCACCTGCCTCACCAGCCCCAGAGGACACCCCTGTGCAGACCCAGTGGGGCAGAGAAAGCCTGTGCAGCCAGGCAGGGCTCCTCCGTGTCTCCATGCCGGTGGGCAGCTGAGCACAGGAACCGTGACCACTCCTGTGGCCTCTGGATTTCTGCCGTTCTAGCTGCGGGGAGCCGAGAGGGGAGGGCGCGGTGGGAGAGGAAAGTTGGGATGGATTGATGGGCCTGGTTGATTGGGAGGGAACAGGACTCACGCCCGGTTTGGTGGCAATTGCTTCAAACCAGCCTTCCCCTGCGTGTGGTGTTGGGACTTTTGGAACAGGATTTAGTCTGTGCTTGGTTTGTGTATGGTAAAACCCAGGCTACCCAGAGCCCCTGGGGAAATAGCCATTCTAAAGAGAAAAGTTTTCCAGGTTTCAGGGGACTTATTTAAATATTTCAATTTTTATTTTTCTAAAGTTTAATGATTTTGGTGTAGAAATCTTTTTTTTTTTAATGTTGAATTTTTTAGCATGTTAACCCCTTTCCCATTTTGGACACTATTACAAGGTCATCGTCATCATCATCATCATCATCATCATCATCACGACTCTGGTTGGGGGCTACACAGTATGGACATCCTCAGGGTCACGATGGGTGCAGAGTTGTTGGCTATGCCCTAGATGTCCCTGAAGTTCTTACGTTTCTTTTTTTTAAGTGTGGGTGTGTCCCCTTTCCTCCCTGCCATCTGATACTTCTTGCCTCCATCTGCGTGCCTTGCTTTTTTCCCTCCTTTTAATTTTGTTGATTTTATTCTGCGGTGGCCTCAGAAACGGGGCTGTGGCTGGGAACCGTCGGGCCTGGCACCCACTCGTTCCCCCGAGTCTTGTGAGGGAGGCACCCCCACACCCCCTCCCGATGAGGCACGACGTGGTGATGGCTCTTCTGCTGCTCAGAGGCTTATCCTCTGCTTCCCGGACTTGGTCGGGTTCCACATTGTGTAGGCAGCGAGAATTGAGGCCGTTGTCCTCTTCATCATCATCACCGTCATCATCATCATCGTCGTCGTCAATGTGGTCTCTACCACCAACCTGACGTAGAGCCACTGTGTTCCAGGCCGTAGCTTAACTTCTTTATCAATAACACAGGCTCAACCGTTCCGAGAAGTAGGAACTGTTGTTATCTATGAATGCATGGTCAAGAAAACAGGCATGGTGAGGTTCTGCGCAGGAGAAATGCTGCTGGTACAGACAGTGGCAGGGCTGGCTTGTCACCCGAGGGTGCCCACTTCCCTAGCGCATCTAGTCTGGAGGTAATGGGCCAGCCTGGAAAGGAATCTGTGGGAGCTGGTGGGCTCCGACCCGGCATCGGGCCCTGAGCAGAGGAACGAGGTGGGAGCCAACCTCTACTGGACGTTCTGTGTGCTGGTGCCTGGTCCCTGGAATCAAGTGCCAGCTCCCCCTGGCACGGAGGCAGGCCCCATCCCTTAGCTCGTGAGCGAGTGGATGCCACCACCCACAACAACCTTGTCCTTTACACGAAGGGGCTGGCTCCTCCCACCACCCACAACACTGCCCCAGGCAGTGCCCACCTGAGCCCCCCACACTGTGCCTGAATTCTAAAGGGACTGCCCCACACTGGGAACTTAGCCTGAAACCTGTGTGTAGAGACACTTCAAGAGCCACTCAGTTGTGTTTGGGGCTGTGAGTTTCTGAAGGTGTGTAGAAAGGGAAGAGGAAATGTGCTCACTCTGCACCCCCGGGTCTTGTTGGGACCTGCGGGGTGGCTGCTCTGGGCGGGTTGGTCTGAGGCCATGTTTACTCTGCTGTGTTTACAAGGGGCCGTTTGAATCCCTGCCCTCTTAGCGTTCAGGGGACTTGTCTCCCCGGTTCCCACCCGTGCACAGCATTCTGATCTTCTGGCTCATGGCCGTCTGGACGTGCCTGAGCCAGTGGGAGACCTCAGGAGCTGGGGGCTGCTCTCAGGCCCCCCCCCACCCCCGAGCTGTGCACACAATAGGAGTGCACACTTTTCCCTTGTTATTGACTTACTGATGGTTTTAGAAGGTCAAAGGAGCTCTGACCAGTGTGGCTCAGTGAGTTGGGCATCATTTTTCAAAGGGAAAGGTCACTGGTTCGATTCCCATTAGGGCATATGCCTGGGTTGTGGGTTCAGTCCCCAGTTGAGGTACGTGCGAGAGGCAACCAATTGATGTTTCTCTCAGTCTATTTCTCCCTCCTTTCCCTGCTCTCTAAAAATAAATAAGTAAATATTAGAAGAGACTTCATGGGTGTTCTTGGGCCAAATGTCTAGATGTGATAAGATGAAACTTCGAAGTTGAACAGGTCACCATTCCCGTTCTTGGGGTTCCTGGTGTCCTAGGGTTGTCAGTGGGATGCATAGCAGCCGTGGGGACAAGTCTGGTCACCGGGGTAGTGCTGCAGTGGCCGAAGGGGAACTCGAGAAGGGGCAGACGGGCAAATGAAGCGTCACAGCAGGGGGTGCTGGGAACTGTAGGTTCTGGTGGCGACGTGCCTCCCCACCTTCTTCATGTTTTAAAATTTCACCCAACCCATGCCTTTTCAGACCACGAATGATGAGTCCCTTAAACTGCGGGTTAGTGGCGGGCGACGCTGGGAGGTCCTCCTAGGGGGAGAGTGAAGGACCCCAGAAGGGACTTACTCCCATTGCAGGGTGAGGGCCTGCAGGCAGACAGAGTCACCCTCTGCTCCTCTGCTCAGCTCCCCACTCCTGGGATGGAGGCAGAATGAGCAGGCGCCCCAGGCAGGCATCTAAGGGGGGGTGCAGACAGGGCCCCCTAAGAGCTGCCGTGAAACTGACACTGCCAAGCCACGCATGTCACCCCCAGGATTGCTTAGATGCTAGTTGTCTCCGTCGTCCTCCCTATCAGAGGCCCAGACAGTCCCTGGAGGGCCCATCTCTCTGGAATTCCTTCGCTTCTTCCCCACAGACAATGGCGATGACCGTGCTGAGGTGGATGACCACGGGGACGGGACCGTCCTGGGAGGTGGAGGCAGTGCTGGCCGGAAGGCCTTCACGTCAGGCATGAAGGAGATGGCCGTGTTACGGGAGAAGGTCACTGACCAGCAGCGCCAGATGGGCAAAGGTGGCAAGCATCAACCCGGCGCCGAGGACTCCAAGAAGCTTCGGCCGCCGTCTGCCAGGGTCAGAGGGGGTCGGGTCCAGCTGGAGGGGGGTGGGAGGACACGCGGAGGGAGTCTTACAGTGGGGGAGGGCACCCCCCCCATAGGATGCACGTGAAGGCAAAGCACTTTCCGGGTTTGCCCTCAACATATTCAGTGACCTGGAGGCCAAACAGACAATGAGCATCTCTTCTGGGGGTCCGCAGTGTCTCTGGCTGCGAAGTGCACTGGACATTTGGTTTCTTGCAGTGCTTTCCTTCCATGGCCTCCGAGTTTCTGCTCGGCTTTGGAACCAGGCGCTAGCCATGGAGACGGAGCCACTGATGCTGCCCACTCGGGCTGCGATGCGCTCCCCCTCCTTGGCTTCCCCTCTTCCTCTCCCCAGCCTGCCTCCGCTGTCTTGGGTCTTGGCCCCAGCTGGGTTTATGGAAGAGAGTGGAGCTTGGGCCATGTGGCCGGGGTAGGGATATCCAGAGACAACCACTTGAATTCAGGATTTGCAAGTGGATTCTGTCTTGACCCCTGAAAGCCATCAGCACAGCAAGGAGAGGAGTGAAAACTCGCAGCCATATGACCTTCTTCTGGGGGGGGGGGGCACACTGACAGGGTAGTGAGCCCACTGGGCTGGGGGTCAGAAGTCCCTCGTTCCACCAGCTACTGTTTTTTAAAGGTAGCCCCTTAAAAAATATTTTAATTAATTTACTGTTTGAGAGAAGGGAAGGGAAGGAGAAGGAGGGAGAGAAACATTGATGTGCGAGAGAAACATCGATTGGCTGCCTCTTGCACACCTCCAATCGGGGACCTGGCCGGCAGCCCAGGCCTGTGCCCTGACCAGGAAGCAAACCAGCAACCTTTCCATCCCACCTTTGGGTTTGTGGGACGATGCCTAGCCCACTGACCCACACCAGTCAGGGCTGAGTTCTCCCTGGGGTTGTTCCCACGGCCACTCTCCCAGCATTCTCTGTGCCTGTCTGTGCCCACAGACCCCCTGCCAGCAGGAACTGGACCAGGTCCTGGAGCGGATCTCCACCATGCGCCTTCCGGATGAGCGGGGCCCTCTGGAGCACCTCTATTCCTTGCACATCCCCAACTGTGACAAGAACGGCCTGTACAACCTCAAACAGGTGAGAGGGGATCTACCTGGGCCCCTGGGATGTGTTGTTCCTGCCCCGCCCACCCGTAACCGCCAGAGGTCTGAGAGCTGCATGCTGGGGAGCTAGGCTTCCCTTCCTGGCTGCAAGCCTGGCAGGGGCTGATTCCACTGGCCCAGCCACCCGCCAGTGGGGGCGGTTGGTGCCCAGGTTGGGAGGGAGCCTCCTGGAGAAGAGATGGGGGCTGACACCAACTAGTGCGTCTCGGCCTTCACTGAGCGTTAGAATCACCTGGAGCTCATCCCCAAGGCTGACCCCCAGAGACTGCCATTCAGAAGGTTGGGTGGGACCAAGTGTTGGCATTTCCAGCATGCTCCCAGGGCATGCTGATGGCCCCTGGGCCACGCTTCCAGAATCACTGATTTAAACCACTGACCAGCTGCTCTGGGTTCCCAGGATCTCAGGGGAGGGAGGATCTGAGAAGCAGAGAAAGGCCACTTAAAATAGTTGTAGAAGACGCTACTGGAACAGCACCATAAGGCCACTAGAGAGCATGAGGGAAGTGTAAGTGAACCACCCAGAAACCACCCCCCCAACTCTGTTCCAGTGCCTTCTGATCATCAGTGTGTACGGGCACTATTTCCCTTTAACAGCATCAGTGTTTTCACACGGCCACGTGGAGTTTGCAGTGATGGTTGGCTGTTCAGTGCTGGTCACTTGTCTTTTGAGCAGCCCACCCCTCACCTCCTCCCACTCGTTGGCTGCATCGGAGGGCAAGCGTATGCAAATAAATGCCTTTCACTTAAAGCGGAGCGAGGGCCTGGGAGGGAGAAAGGGGCGAGGAGTGTGGGTCCCCCGACATCCTGTTTTCAGGCAGCGGCTGCACATGGGAACCCGTGGGGCGGCTTTAACTGTCACGGATGCCAGGGCTGCACCCGGGGAGTTTCAGTTTATGAGTCCGGGCGGTTGCCGGGCACTGGGATTTTCAGAGTTCCCCTGGTGGGCCCAGCGGGCGGTCAGGGTGGAGGTAGAAGGTGGGCTTGCGGAGCCGGAGGTGGGGGGCGGGGCTCTGCTGATCCTGGGGCAGAGGTGTCTCTCTTCCCCACGTCCTTCACAGCGCACCTTGCCCCTCTTGATGTACGTCTAGCAGTAAAGGCTGTTTGTGCACGTGCCCTCTGAACATAAGCCAGCTACCTTATTTGGAGCTCAAAAGGGGAAATAGTGATCTTTTCTAATACAGACAAACCAGCAGACCAACAGCATGGGCTGTGTGCCGTATCACACGGGTAACTAAAGGGGTTTGCGAGAGTCATTTGTTTATGCGTAGAGCAGGCACCTGGGAGGGGTGGGCATCTCAGCTCTGGCTCTTCCTGTCTGTGGGACACTGGGCAGGTTACTAAAGCCACCTACCTGTGCTGCTGTGTCACCCTCTATAAAGTGGTGACAGAATGGGAATTCCCAAGGTGGCCGCGAGGGTTAAAGGAATGTGAGTGTTAGATATAAATTGTAACCAAGCGGCATATAGATTGCTCACATAGTGCCTGGCCCATGGTAACACCTGTGCTAGTGTTGGCTTTTACCATTACGTGCATTTTTCGTCTCATGCTGTGACTGAACTCCAGTGTGCCCGGTCCCCACTGGCTGGGACCCCCTGCAGCTGGCGGCTGAGTCTTTTCATCTTCGGGCACCTCCACAGCGGGTGCACATCAGAGTGTGTGTGGTCCCTGGCCAGCAGCTTCAGGGTTAACTGTGCCCAGTTCCAGGCTCACCCCTGACCCACTGACGGGAATCTGACTTTTAGCAAGTTCCCCTGGCACACGTTTAGGGCTGAGAGGCGCCGCCCTGCAGCCCTGGCTCAGTGCGCGGGGCGCTGCTCAGGAAACGCTTGGGTTGATGGCGGAACGAAAGCAGGCAGCTGCCGGGTGGCTTCCACGGTCTCTTCTTCTCTCCCTCCAGTGCAAGATGGCTGTGAATGGGCAGCGCGGGGAGTGCTGGTGTGTGAACCCCAACACCGGGAAGCTGCTTCAGGGATCCCCGACAGTCCGTGGGGACCCGGAGTGCCATCGCTTCTACAATGAGCGGATGCAGTAAACCACAGCTGGCCGGTGCCTGGCACCCCCCCACCACCTCTCCAAACATGGGCAGGGAGAGGAGAGAGCTTGTGTGGTGGGCGGGGGAGGATTTCCCAGGAGTTCTGACACATGTATTTATATTTGGAAAGAGACCAGCACCGAGCTCCGCACACCCGCCGCCTTGCCCCTCCCCGCGGGAGAGGCCACACCCCCCTTCTGGAGTCCCTGCTGGGAGGGAGGGGTGCATGCAGATGCAGAGGCAGGGCTGGGGTCCAGGTTTGGGAGGGGGAAAAAGAAATTTTATTTTTAAACCCCTGTGTCTCTTTTGCTTAAAATTAAAGAAAGGAAAAATAAAGTGTGTGTCTTGCCTGAGTCTTTGGGGTCCCCCTGACTCCCCCGGAAGCGGGAAAGGCACAGCCTCGGCTTTCCGTCCTGAAATAGGAAGGAGACGGAGGGGGCAGGAGGAAGGCAGATCTCCCTCCAGTGGCCTTGGCCGGTGGGAACTTGAGGTCCCTGATCCAGGTGGGACCTTCCCTCGCAGCCCAGAACCTGGTGTCTCCAGCCTGGACCCCTAGCCAAGGCCCCGGCCTCCACCAGCGCCCCGCGGGGTGGGGTGGGGGGGACACTGGAGAAGACGGGGAGGGGACCCCCCGTCTCACCCACTTTCAGGTGATACTCCAAAGGGAGACACACAGGGATCGGGGGCCTCTCGCCCCTGAAAGAAAAGCTTCCTTCTGTGCAGGGAGACGTCCACTCAGCCCCCAAGGACAGGGAGTGGGGCTGCTGAGGGCCGGTGTGCTCCCGGAGGTGCGGCCTCAGACTTGCGGGGCGGGGCTCTGAGGGCCCAGGTCTCTGGGCCCAGAACAGTCAGCATTACAGGGACTGGAAGGCCGCGAGGCTGCACAGGTGCGTTTGCCGCTTCCGAAGCCGAATTCCGTGCAAGAGCTCTCCCCCCTGTGTTCCGCGGGGCCCTCAACCCCTGGTGAATTACAGGGGCTCAGGAGTTTGCAATGGGTCACCGGGGGAGGAAGGCTCACTGTCCACCCTCTTCCCCTCTTCCCCTCGCCAACAGGAGGTGCAGAGCCCCACCTATCGTGACACCCCCCTCTTCTGTGTCAGGAGTCTGAATCCTTCCTGCCACAGGACACCTGGGGGAGAGGAGCTTCTCTCCTGGGAGTAGAAGAAAACTAGGTCCCCAGAAACAGACAGCCCCCTGCCCACCTGTGGCCCCTTAGCTAGTGGCCGGCCACCTGGGAAGTACATTAATTCAGTCAGTCTTCATGAATCCACACACGAGGTGTTATTACTAGCTCCACTTTACAGATGAGGAGAAGGCCTCTGTAGCAGTGCCCAAACTCCAGCCCGCGCCTGGAAGCCCCTAGCCTCAGAGTGTGGGTGCTGCTCAGCCTTAAGTTAAACCACCCCTGTGAGATGAATGGAGAGGCTGCAGTGCTCTGGGCCCCCGGCTTGGATCTCCGGGTCTGATTTTCTTTTCTCCACTGCGGGGTGCTCTGCGCCCCTCTCCTGTCCGCTTAGCTGTAGTCAGCTGCTGTCCTGGGGTGGGGCGGCCCCTGCTGGCTCTCCGGGGAAGTGCAGGGCTCAGCCTTGACTGACATTCGAGTGAATAACCGAGGGCACTGAAAAAAAAAAAAAAAGAAAAGAAAAAAGTACGCCCTAGCCTCACATTTAAATATTCTCACCTGATTGGTCTGGAGTGGAGCCCAGAAGGGGGTTTTATTTTTTTAAAGTTTTCCCAGGTGATTTTAATGCAGAGCCAGAGGGGAGGCAAGAAGAACACTGGAGTCAGGATGCCTGGATTTGAATCCAGTCTCTGTCACTTTTTATGCCAGTACTCTGCAGCTCTGTCACCTACCTTCTCTGAGCCTCAGTTTCCTTCATCTGTCCAATGGGGATGATTTCAGCCTCAAATAACAGGGTGGTATCAATGTGAGGTGGTGGATGTGAACGTGCTGTGCACACTGGAGGGCTGTATAAAATGGAAGGGATTGTCACGGGGTTATCGCTGGGGTCAGCCCTCCCGCCAGCCCCTACACCCCGTGGTTGCCCGCTTGCTCGGGCCATTTCTGGAACACTTTTGTAGAATGCTCCTGAGGATGCCGCGCTCTGCCTGCCCAGTTCTGTGTCACTTGCCGGGTCTCCAGGTAGATGCTCTGAACCCTGGGCAGAAAGGGATTTTATGGGTGGGTGAGCAGCATCGCCGCGGCGGCTCTAGCTACAGGAGTCACACTGATGTGTGAATGACTAGAAGCCTTTGCTGAGGGAAAGCATAATCGCCCCCATGTAGCAAGATGGTTGACTGGGCAGGGATCTTGGAGATGTCAAGCCTATTGCTCGCCTTCTCGAACTACCTACCTTCTAAAAGTTTAAAACCTGGCAGTTGACATACTGGGGTTATACTGCCCCTGTGTGGCACCACAGGAAACTGCAGCTGAGCTTCCGTGGCCTCAGTCTATTTTGCTTAAGATGTGGTCCCAGGGGTCCAGAATGAGTCAGCTGGGAACGCTTGTTAAACTTGGGGAATTATAGGACCTATACCAGGGCTAGCACCTTAGGGAGGGACTGGGAAATATGCGTTAAAATCTGCTTCCTGGGTGATTCTAATTTGTAGACTCACCTGACTTCTAGGTGACCTCATTTGCAGGATTCAGGGTACACTGAAAATCCAGAGTCCCTCATTCAGAAAGTGTCATGAATTTGAAGACAGCAACAGCAGAGCATTAAGTAAAGCACAGGCCCTGGGTGACTGCACAGGTTGTGTGCCCAGGAAGCTGGCCCTGGGCTGGTGCTCTCTGAATGCAGGGACTCTTTCCTGTTGTGACCACATTTGTCTGATGTATCTTGAAAATTAGCTACGTATGATGTGGTAGTTGAGAGCATCGGCTTGGAGGGGAGGTGTTCTTGGAACAGAACTTGGACTCTTGTGTAACTCCACATTGACCACAGGTGTAATGGAGGTGTGCCCAGGTGCAAGTAGGAAGACTAGCTGTGCCTCAGAGGGGTGCAAAGACAGAGTTGTAAGGAGGAAGTAGGAATTCAGGGAAAGGAGGTGTGTGTGTGTATGTATGTGTATGTGTGCACGAGCGCGAGTGGGCGTGTGTGTGTGGGGGGGAGCTTAGGCAGAGGGAAGAGCATGAGCTATGCCATGAACACGACCACCATGAGCCTGTGGTGAAGGGAGGGTGCACGTAGAGGAGGAGCTAGAGAGGGGGCCAGCGGAAAGCTCACCAGGAAGGACATTGGATGTCTACCTGAGTGGCTTCAAATTTGGCTCGAAAGTTCTCAAGAGCCAAGGAAGGAGTTGAGGCTGAGGATGGGCATGATGGGATCTGGTTTAGACAGTGAACTCCAGCTTTGGCAGTACTTTTGCGACTGACGTTTCCCCAAAGCACAATTATTGCTAACTGAAAAAGAAAAGAAAAGGAAAGAAAAGAAAGTGAGCTCCAACTGAGATGTCTAGGCTGGAAGCTAAGATGCAGAAAGGGAAGGGACAGAAGGTCCGGGCAGGAGGAAATTGCTGTGGTCCAGGTGAGGAGTGACTGTGGTCCGACCAGGCGGGGGAGGTGGAGAGAAGGGTCACGTTCCAGAGGTGTCAGTGAGGCAGCTTATTCCTGGGACTCACTGGACGTAGGGGGTAAATGGAGGCAAGAATAATGTCTGGGACAGCCCTGGCTGGGTCTCAGATGGTTAGAGCGTCATTCTGCTACACCAAGGCTGTGGGTTCGGTCCCCATCAGGGCACATACAAGAATCAACCAATGAACGCACATATCAGTTAATCGATGGTTGCCTCTCTCTCTCTCCCCCCTTTTCTTCCTCTTTCTCTCTAAAATCAACAAAGGAAAACTAAAAATGTTTTTAGAAAGAATGGTGGCTGAGGGTCAGGCTGTGGTGACTGCATGGTTGGTGGCACCTTTCCCTGGGACAGCAAATAGAGGAGGAAGATGAAGACCGGGGTTGGAGGAGGAGGAGGAGGAGAAGGGAGATGGAGTGGGGATGGTTTAGGGGAAGGAAGAGCTCAAATTTCTCTTTGTTGTTGAACTTGCACTCCTAAGGGTAAGATATAATGATAAGACAGGCAAAGTACCTGAGCTTAAGGGATGAGCCCAGGTCGGGCCTGCTGGGTGTGGGTTGCCTGGGTTTTGGGTGGAGAAGACATCCTGACTTCCTGCTCATCCTGATCCCGACACCCAGCCGCCGGGAGAGTCCCATTGGCTCCACCTCCGGGACATTGTTCATAGCCTCCCCCTTCTCTCCCTCTCCTTTGCCACCTGCAGAGTGAGAGAGGAGATGGCTGGCTGACGGAGGAGGTGGGGGAGCAGCAGGTGGGGGGAGCAAAGGAAGGGAGCTGTCCTTGGAAACAGGGGGGCTGGCTGGGGAGGGAAGGGGACGTGATGGCGGTTTTGCAGCTAACTCTGGGGGATCTGGGAGGGGAGGATGAGGGGGGTCTCACAGGCAGCTCTTGGTTTTCTCTGACGGGGGAAGGCAGTGTGGGGAGAAGCATGTGGGTGTGCTGTAGACCTGAGGGGAGCATGGGAGGGAGACAGTGCAGGTAGGGGTCCCAGGTGGGTTCCCCAGGCGGATGTTGAGGCTCGGGTGCTGGGGTGGTGTCTGCTCACAGGACGGTGGGACGACTTTCTCATCAGGACTCCACAGGGCTGTGCAGGGGCCACAAGGTTGGCTGGTGAGGTGTACCCAGGGCATGGGAGACCCAGACATGTGGCAGCTGTCAGTGGGGCCATGGGCCCGGTCTCGGGGAAGGAAGCAGAGCCAGAGAGGGTTGATGGATCAAAACTCGGCATGGCGAGACCAAAGACTCCATTGTCCCTTCCGTAAAATGCCGATGTTGCTGCCCCATCACTCTGTTCCGGTCGCTGTGATAGTAACTGTGAGTGGAACAGGAGAGTGGGCTTTTCCGATTGTCCCCGTGGGAACGTTGGGTCCTAGGGCTCAGAGTGTGGCTTTGATGGACACAGAGAGACTCGGTCGAGCTGGCGAGTGGAATAGAACAGTGTTTCTGAAAGTGTCCTAAAAGTGACACGAAACTCCAGCCCGTCTTACTGGACCCCAGAGACCGCAGTGAATGCGTGATCACTAAGGTGCTCTGTGGGTTCCAGGGTAGGGGTGGGACAAAAGGGTGGGGCAGCTGCGAGCCAGAATCCTGAGTGTTTAGGTGAGGGATGTGGGTGTGGGGGGAGGCTCGGGGGGCACAGGAACACGGTGGGGTGGGGGCGGAGGAGCCCTGAAGGAGGAGCAGCAGGTGAAGAGAGTCCTGCTCACACCCCCTTCAGGCGGAGTGTGCGTGACACAGGGTGGGTGAGCCGCCGCGGGTGGAGAGGCCAGCAGACGGTCCCAGGGCAGGCGGTGTCCTGTGGGCTGACGTGGCCCAACAAGGCCTTCCTGCATGGCACGGCACTCTTCTTGTCCCCTCGGCGCCCCCACCCCTGCAAAAGGAGGTGGGCAAGGCACCCAGCCCCTCTGCGCCTCCTGGCAATGCTTTCACATCCTCCACTGTTGTCTTCGCTGCGTAAGATTGCACGTTTGCAGCGCTGTGCACAGACAGGGGAGAGGTCTCAGGGAAGTTTCAGTGACCCAGGGACCCTTCGGAAGGAGTGTGCCCGATGACTGGCCAAGCCCCTGGCCAGGCGGGGGCTTTCCCAACTAGTCCAATGACCCGCAGGGGGCCGGGCGGAGAGGAGATGCCGCCAGCTCTGCCTCCCGGCTGTGCCCACGGGCTGGGGGGACCTCATAAGGTACGCTCACAAGGACGCATAAAGGACAGTGTGCTGCTGTGGGCCCCCCAAAGGAAGCGGGGACACGGGGATTGGGAGAAGAGCCCGAGAGAAGAGGCTGAGGATGCACTGCAGCGGAGTGACTGAGGCAGAAAGGACAATGTGGGAACCGGGCTCTTTAAGCCCCTGAAAGCTTAAACCCAGAGTCACCAGCTGTTTCATCACTTCCATCCTCACTGGGCAGACACAGCAGAGGGGCTGGGTAGTTTGCAGGAGGTAGTTTGCCCTGGCCAGAGGTTCCCAGCAGTGACTGAGGAACATTCTAGAAGTGTCTTCCATAAAATCCTCTCCAAAGAGAAGAGAGCCATCATTTGCTTAAGGGTAGATTAAGGCCACTTTATTTAATAGCAGGGGCTGAGGTTAAATGATAAGAATATAACAGTAATAACAGTAGCTGAACATGCATTGACTACTCGCTGTTCTAAGCACACGGTGTACATGAGCTCACTGACAGTTCTGAAGGGATGGAGAAGGGGGCACCCAAGTTCTGGATGGGAGGGCAGGTTTGGGGGGTCCCCTGGGCCCAGCCTCCACCTTGACCTTTGTCCTTCCCTCTGGAGCGTGGCCTGAGGAGGGTCCTGGGTCCAGGAGGAAGCTGACGCAGGCTAACTGAACGCATAACTTTATTAAATAAAGGCTTTGTCATGACACAAGACAAAGATCAAGGAGTAACATAAATTATACGTTGAATAAATAGTATACAGAAATCTTCACCTTTTTAATAAAACGTGAGATCCTCTGTATTTTTTTTCTCGTTTTTATTTCTGTAGGTACAAAATGCTAAACAGGAGGCGAGTTCTTCCGCATTCGGGTGATTTTTTTCCCCCCGCATTTTTTTTTTTTACCACAAACTGGTTTTGTTTGCTGGTTTGCTTATCCATCCTTTTTTACCAGTAAAGATTATGAGCATTTATTTTCTTTAAAAAAGTTGAAAACAAAAAAGAGGAGAAAATAGAGCTATGGTATGTAGGTATGTATGTATGTATGTATGTATGCAAAACTATCAAGAACTACAGTAATATGTGCTGTGGTTATTGCTGTCTTAAAAAGAAAAAAAACCAAAAACACAAACCGGTAGGCAACTCGGAATCTGAAGGATCTTGTCTGACAACTGTCTATCCATGTGGGCTACTGTGTGACGGCGGCGGTGGCGGCGGCGGGAGGTGAGACTCAGGCTGGCGTCCGGGGACCAGAGACCTGGGGGGGGAGGGTGGGCGCAGGCAGGGAGGTGGCCCTCCCACCTCCCTTTCCCCTCCGGAAGGAGTTAAGGAGAGGAGGCCAGAGTCTGTGGAGATGGCTAAACTATATACTCCATTAGAAAACCAAGAAAGTATGTTTAAAAAAAGACACAAAAACCGAAGAGAAAGAAAAAGCGGAGAAAAGTGCAAGACACGCCTTGCGCTTCAGTGGTTTCAAAAACAGACAGCACGACGCCCGGGCTGCTGGCAGGTCGGGCCCCACCCCTCGTCCCACCAAGCCCTGAAGCTTAGCCTCCTCTCTCTCGGAAGCCCAGGGTCCTCGCTGAGGCCAGAGGGCTGTTGCTTCTCCTGGGCCTGCTCCTCTCTGACGTTCCCACTCTGGGCTGGAGCCCTCTGGGCAGCTGAGCAGATGGAGAGGGAGAACAGTGCCCACTCCTAGGGGGCTGGGCAGTTGCCATGGCAGCCCTGTGGCTGCGAGAGAAGGGAGGTTGAGGCCCGCCTCCCGCAGACCTTAGAGGAGGCTGACCCTGCAGGGGTTACCGTGGAGACCACCAAGGTAGTAATGGGAAAATGGGCGAGGGGAGGAGGGGGGACCCTGTAGGGCCTCCCAGGCCTCCCTTCCTTCCCGCTGTGAGGGTTGGATGTCTCCAGGCCTGCCTGTCCAGGCCTGGCTGTCTGAGAAAGTCTGGATTCTCTTCCTCCCCAAACACCCTCCCTTGCCGGGGCGGGCAGGGCAGCTCCTGGGGGGAGGAGTGGGATCGGTCCTGGCTGGGCCTGCCTCCGTCACTGGGCAGCGGTCGTGGGCCACACAGCTGGAGTGAGGCGCGAGTCAAAAGGGAGATGAGGAGAGACCTCCTGTCGAGGGCTGCAACACTGAGACTGGAGGCCACGGAACGGTGGGAGCCTGAGGCCTCCAGGTGAGCAGTCGGTGGCCAGCGGGAAGCCTGGGGGCCAGGAGAAGCTGGCCGGGACTTCGCTGCCAACAGCACCCCACCCCTGCCCAGGGCCTGGGCCCCGTTGCCCCCCGCGACTCTCTCCCCATGGTCTCTCCACTCTGGGTTCAGGCCAGACCTCCCCTTGGAGAGGTTTAGTTCCACCTGTCATGAAGGTCCAGTGTCCTCTAGGGAGTGGCCAGGTGACCAGAATCACCCCCTGCAAGCACTGGAGACTCACAGGTATGCATTAGTTGCCACGAACTCTGGGAATCTGAAGAGACTGGTGGAGTTACAGGCCCTGGCCCCCGTCTCGTGGCTGACAGCAAAGAGTCAGTGTAAGGGGCAGAGGCCCATTCAAAGTCCAGTAAACATCGGCGGGGCGTGGAGAGAACCCCTCTCAGGAGCCAGGTCCAAGCCTGGGGAGGGGTAGGGGTGGGGTATGCAGTGCCTGGCTCAGTCTTTTCTTAGGGGGAATGGTACCCCAGTATCCACCTGGCAGGTCCCAGTTAGATGGCTGCTCAAGATCCAAAGGGAGCGTGGGCAGAAAGGGGCAAGCGGGGAAGGTTCACGATACTGGCCTATGGCGTTGAATGGGGGCTGGGGGCTGGGGGCTATTGCACAGAGAGACGGGGCAGGTCCAGTGAGTCCTTGCGGTTGCCATTCCATTCCCATCAGGCCCTTTGTCCTGTGAAAATCCACCACCTCTCCCATCCCCAGCCAACCGTCCTGTCTCGGGGAGCAGAAGCCATCCCCCAAGTTCCGCAGCTGCAAATTTTCTGCTAGCTGGAAGAGATCTGCTTCTTCGTTGCCCCTCTTCATTGCCCCCAGTTCAGTGTTGGAGGGGTCTCCACGGTGCCGTGCCGTCGAGAGAGCGTAGAGAGAGCTGGGTTCACAGTGAGAAAGGGTCTCCTTGCCAGTGTCCAAACCCCCTTTCCTGGCGGGCCATCTCCAGCCTCAGGGGGCAGCCCCAAAGCCACCCATTTGTCGAGGAAAGTCAGTGGAGAATGGGAGTCTCCTGGGGTCAAAGTGTGGCTGCCAAAGGACAGCACTTCCGAGCATCCGTTTCCTGGTTGGCCTGGGCCTTTCTTCCATCCCCCACCCCAGGGAGGGAGCCTGAACTGGCCAGAGTTCACTCAGGAAGAGCTTAGAAGACTCTCTGACCTCAGCCCCTCACTGCAGGGGGAAGACGGGCGTCTGAGCACAAAGTCTCGTCCCTTCAAAACATGGCCAGTCTCCGTGGATCCTCTCTCTGGGCTAGCTGCTGAGTCTAGAGCCCACCTAAGTGACCCACCTTCCCTGGCTCTAAGGCCTGGAGTTAGCTCATTTCTCTGTTACAACCTGTCCCTGCATTTTCCTCTCTACTTCTTCTCGAATCCCAGAGGGGTTATCGGGTGGGAAGCCACGGACGTGGCCCTTGGCTTTGTCCCCTTTTCTTTTGCTTTGCTTCAAGGCTAGAGTGGGGCTGTCCACCCCCATTCCCCTAGCCCCCTGTCACCTCCCTCCATCTCTCTGGCCTGAACAATCACCTTTACTGCCTCCCTGCTCTGCAACCTGTTCGCCTCTATCTCCCTCTCCACCACCTCTCATGTCCGGCTCTCTCCTGCTTTGCCAGCGTGAAGAGTAAGAGAGGCGTTCAAAGCACAGGCTCTGCCCGGGTGACGTGGAAAGGCTGCATGGGAGCGCTAGGTCACACCTGGGCCTGTCGGGCTCTCAGTGTGGGCTCCGGAGACGGTTACTTCCGGAGGGTCTGCAGGGACCTGCTGGGAGAGCACGGCCACCCGGCTGGGACGTGTGTGTGAACACGTGTGCCTGTGGGAAATCAGGAAAAAGTCCAACACTGTGCCCCACAAAGGGGGCCGCTGCTCACGGGAGGCAGGCAACTCTGGTGTTATGGGTCGTGTTAGGAGAATGTGAATTTTCTTGGTTTTCCCAGAATGAGGAAGCTCCTCAATGCCCCCATAAGAACTACTTTAGAAAGTTAATGCAAACCTTTGAAAGGAAGGAAGGAAGGAAGGAACAAAAGAAAAAAATAGATTTATATGCCTATATATGACTACATGGAGCCTTGTAGATAAATACAAGCCCACTTTTTTTTCAGCCTATCCTCCCCCACAGAGGCTGTGCTAGGTGCGAATTGAATGCGTGGAGGGGCCGAGACCGCACGCTTCCTTGCGCGTCTCAGTCTCCCCGGAGGAACGAGTCCTCCCACTGCTGGGGTCTGTGCTGATTCCTAAGAGTTTGCACAGGGAAATCTGCACACACATTGAACACTTATGTGTCTGCTTAGGAAATCCTATCTATCTAATATCCCTCGGTTGTTCATTTGTTTTGTTTCGAGAGGAATGGAATGCATTTAGTGTCTATAAATTTGGGGGGAGAGAACACTCTACTGGGGTGGACAGAGGAAGGAGGGTTCGAGCCACCCACATTGCTGGCTGGAGGAGGAGATAGATACAGGAGAGGCAATGACACCCTTTTGTCTAGTCCTTTCTCCCCTTGTGACCAATCTAAACTGCAAACTGCGAAAGCTCCAAGCGTGCCATCAAATACAGGTTGGGCCACAACTTCTAGTGCCCAACGTGTCCCCAGCTCGGGCCGGGGCTGCTCGTGGAAGGTGGATCCAGCCACGGTGCCTGGTCTTTCCTTCCTGCCCACATGCCTCCTGCCTTTTCCTGACCCTGTTCATCGTTCCCTCTCTCCTACACCCATGCCTCTTCCCTTCGCTTCCTCCTGTGCTTCCTCTCTTCCTTTCCTCGTTCATTCAACTTGCTTCAAAAAGAAAACCATTTAAAGGGGGGGGGGTCTCCTTAGCTTTTTTCATCTCCGCTGTTGCCATTTTCAAAGTTGAGACCTTGCTAGAGATTCCGAGGTCCTCAGTTTCCTCAATTAGATAGATATATGCATTTTTTCCCTTAAATGAGATGAAATGAGTGGCGTCCTAGGGTGGAGGGAGGCACTGGCTGGAGTTGGGGCTGGGGGTGGGAGGGGGTGCGGGAAGGGTGGGGAGGGGACGCATCACTCAACGTTGCTGCTGTCGAAGGTGTGGCACTGAAAGTCCCCGTCGACATACTCCATGCTGGGCAGCTTCATGCCGTACTTGTCCACGCACCAGCAGATGCCACGTTTGCGGCCACGGGAAGGCTTGCACTGTGGTGGGGAGAGAGACAGGTGGTGAGGATGGCCGTGCCCCGAGCAGGCTCTGCTCTGGCCTGGCCCTTCGTCTTCCCTCCCGAAGACAGACTCTCACCCCCAGGGAGCTGAGGGGGCTGTATCCAGCCCTTGGGGTTCTGGTGTCCCCACAGCACGGGAGGGCCTGGGGAAAAGGTAATTTAGGCAGCCTGCCCTTGGCTACCTCCTATAACTTCTGTTTTATGCCACCCCTGCAGGATCTTCCAACTTGGTATTCTCTGAAGAGCTTCATGATTTAATGATATAATAATAATAATAATAATAATAATAATAAATAGCAGGCATCACTTCTGCAGTTTATGTCAATAATAATAATAAATAGGAGGCATCATTTCTGCTATTTAATACTTACAGTATAGTAGGTACTGTTCTAAGTGCTTTACAGAGATTAACCCATTCTTCTTCATAATTGCATGAAAATAATAAGTATGACCATTCTCCATTTGACATGAGAAACTGGAGACGGAGACATTAAATAACCGGGGCAATAGGACACAGCTAGTAAGTGGCAGAGCCAAGCATTGACCCAAGGCCACCTGGCTCTTGACCTCTAACTTGGATGAGGATGCCCTCATGGAGCATGGGGTCACATGGGAGGGAACTTGTTAGAAAAGCAAAATTCTCAGAGTCTACCCGTACCCACCCATCAGACACTCTGGGGAGTGGGTGGGGAAAGTAATTAGTGTTTTAAGAAGCCTGCTGGGTGATTCTGATGCCCCAGGGAGGCTGAAGACCAGTGCCTGAAGGTAACGCAGACCCAGTTTAACAGCCAAGTACCACCAGTTAACCCACAGTGGGGCTGCCCAGAAGGAAGTCTGGCTGTGAATGGGACCCAAAACGGCTTCAGGTGGTGCATGGTGAAAATCTGTTTTAAAGACATATATATGTGTGTGTATTCCTGTGTATCAGAAAGTAGCATACAACACACGTTGTCACACAGAGATATACATTTTCCTTTCAAAATTCATGTAAATAAGGTAAATCATTAAAACTTAAGTGGATTGGCATAGTATAGCAAGGGATGGGAAAAATCACAATTGTGGTAAGGATATGTGAGGTTCGAGAAACATCATTGTTAATAACAGAAATTTTAGGCATTTAGAGCTAGAGGTTCCCTGGTAGAGGTTTTCCTTTGAACTTGGGGGCATGGGACAGGGGCGTACCTGCTTTCTCTTGTAGAATCCTTTGCGGTCACAGTTGGGCAGGTACACGGCACGAGGCACCATGCGAGGGCTGGCTTTGAGCTCCTGCAGGGAAGCCTCCATGTGTCTGCGGCAGGGGCCCTGCGGGTGGACAGGAGGGGTGAGTGGCGTGGCGGGATCCAGGGGGAAGCCACCTACCTGTGCAGAACGTGTGGCCCCAGGGTGGGGGGACTAAAGGGTCTGCGGGAAAAGGGGTCCACCTTTTGTTCCAATTAGTTGCTACCAAAGATCTTTCCTCTTTTTTCCTCGTTATGCAACCTGGGCATATAAAGTGTGCAAGGCGTGCATTGTGACCAGGTCCAGAGGCACGCTGTCCCCCCTGTCTCTATACGACCCACCGACGTTTCCATGACGCTGAGTAGTTGCGCCCAGGGGTGGGCTCTGCGGGTGCTCTAGGGCAGTGGTGTTCAAGTGTCGTGCGCAAGAATTTCTAAAACACGCGACGCCTGCCTGTTCAGTCAGGGGCACCGGCCTCTTTTCCCTTGATGGTCAAATAAAAAAGCGGCAACAGCCATCTGGTGTGAATGAATCAAAATTATACCCACTTTTTGGTCAGAGAGGCAACAATTATATATTTTTTGGCATGCCACAGTATTTTAGTGATTCATTTATGTGTGCCATGAGATAGGTGAAAAAGGTGGAAAATCGCTGCTGTGGGAGCATGTCCAGCGTCTGCCCCAGTGAGGACGCAGCTCCAGGGCGGGGGTGCTCGCTGCGGCTGCTGGCACTTCCGGCGAGAGCCGGCACCTCCCTCGAGCGCTGCCTTTGCTCCTGCTGCTGCTCAGACAGGCCCTCGGCCCTGACGACTGCAGGCTCTCCAAACTCTCCACTGCCAGCGGCAGGTCCTGCACTAGGTCTACCCCAAGCACCTCCCGCTGCCACGAATGCTCATTTAGACGCAAATCAGGGTGGCGGCAGAGGCTGCGGCGTGTGGGTGCAGAGGGAGGCAGAGGAGAACCCTCGGGACTCACCTGCTCGGATTCCTGTCTCATCTCAGGCGCAGAGATGACCCGGGGGTGGGCGGTGTTCTCCGCTCCTCCCACAAACTTGGACTGGGTCAGCTTCTTCCTGCGGTCCTTCTTCACGGCCTCGGCCTTCAGCTCGGAGATGCGAGTGTGCTTGGGCCGGAAGATCTTGGGGGAGTAGGTCTCCTCTGCCATCTCGGAGGTGGTGGGGTCCTCGTGCTCCTGGGAGTCTCGCTCTGCGGGGAGAAGGGAGCGGAGGGTCAGCCTCTGCAGCCGAGACACGGATGTGCAGAGCCCGAGGCTCTGAGGTTGGGGTGCAGAGACGGGGGTCTCTGCCCTCCTGGAGCTGAAATAAGGACCAGGGCCCGAGTCAAACTCACAGAAGTAGTAGGAAGTTGCTGGAAGGATCGGAGTCCTGCGGAGTGAAGCTAGGATGACTTCATGGAGTTGGGGGATGTTGAAAAAGTCAGGCTGATAAGCGAGAGAAGTTTGGCAGGAGGGAGAAGACATTCTGGGGGCAGGAAAGGGGAAGTGGGGGGGAAGTGGGAGCGAAGTGGCCTGTGGGAGGACTCGAGGTCAAGGGCTTGCTCACTGGGGCGGGATAAGCAGTGGCTGGGGGTGCAGCTCTGATGTAAGCACACAACCTGGAGATCTTGGTTGTTGGTGGAAAACAAGGGCAGCAGGGTGTGGACAGGGGGGCCCCCCGTCTAACCTCTTGTGAAGTATTTGGATTTGGGGCACTGGGTGGGCAGGAGGGCCCTGGGGGTCTGAACTAGCCGGGTGTGGGGAGCCATCGTGAAGAACGGGAGGAGGGGACCTGGGAAGCCCGAGATGTGGGGCTTGGAGGGGACCGGTGTTGGCAGGTCGCTGTGGGGGATGAGGAACCCCAAGGCCGGACTCCCAGCTCTGGCTCAGAGCCGGCTCTGTGCTCTGGGCCCTGGGCGGGCTGCAGCTCTGGGCGAGAGAGGCTGACAGCTGGCTGGGGCTGGCACAGTTATATATAGGGGCGACATGGTGACAGTCTATACTTAGCTGACTTATGACCTTTGAAGAAGTAGGACCTTGTTCATTTATTTGTTGATCTGTTAATTCTGCCCGCCCGGCCTTTTCTCGGCCCACAGAATTTCCATTTACTTCTGATCCCACAGGCACCCTCCTGGGTCGCTGTTTCTCCTCTCAGCTCTGTGGCCCCACCCGTGGACGCACAGCCAGATCGGGGAGGTCTGGGCTGCCCTGCCCTGCCCAGGGGGCAGGGTGTGGCCAGGATGCCCATGGAGAGACCAGGTGCCTGGGTCGGGGCAGGGAGGCCCTGTCTTCGTTGCTCTCTTTTCAAATTCCAGAGAAAGAAAACAGGGCCTGGAGGGGACCCCAAATAACTCACATGGCGTGCAGGGGGAAGCTATTCTGCACCCATTTGGCTGTCGCTGGGCGACCGGGGAGCGAGGTGCTCTGGTGGGAAGGAGAAGGAAAGGCTTAGGCAGCAGGTGGGAAAGGGGGGCGCAGGGAGAGGGAATCTGGGTGAGAAGATGCTGTTTTGTGTCCCCGGGGCGGCCGCTCTGGGCCCAGGAGAAGTTACAGGTGTGTGTTAAGGAAGGCGTCCAAACCCGGTCAGGGTGGCAGGTGTCAGGAAGCGCCCGAGCACCTGCTTGTCTGTTGGCTCTGGATTTGTCACTTTTCCTTGAACAGGCATCCGGCCTTTAAGACCCTGGCAGGGAAGTTCCCGGCCCTGAAGAAGCCTCCACAGGTTTGCAAGGCTCTGCAGTGGGGGTGGGGGGGTGGGGTGGGGTGTTGATTTGGGTTATTTATCCACAGCAGAGGAAGGGATGTAGCCCCGGGAGGGGAAGATGACAGGGAGAGAGCAAGGAGCCAAGCCAGAGGCACGCTCTCTCTGAACCCGGTTCAACACCAGGCTGGGGAGGGGGGCAGTGGGAGGGAAATGGAGACTACGGCACTCAATGATTCACACACACACACTCGCACACACACTCGCACACACACACACACACACACACACACACACACACACACACACACACACGCCCCAGGATCCCCACTCTCTACTCTTGGCCTTTCACTCTGTCTTCCCACCGTGACCTGACTCACTGCTCCGACTCCACTTATCGGGACCTGCTGTGTTGACTCATCCACACGTGATGTGCCTGGACTGTGGAATGTGGCCTTCTAGGAATTAGCTCATAGAGTGGTGCTTTGTGGTAAACCTACTTTTCTTTTCTTTCTTTTTTTAAAAAAATTTTTAAAGGATTTTATTTGTATTTAGAGAGAGGGGAAGGGAGAAAGAGAGGGAGAAAAAAAGCCAATGTGTGGATGCCTCTTGTGTGCCCCCTACTGGGGACCTGGCTCACAACCTAGGCATGTGTCCTGACTGGGAATTGAACTGGCGACCCCTTGGTTCGCAGGCTGGCACCCAAACCACTGAGACACACCAGCCAGCACTAACCCTACTTTTCTTGGTTGTGGGATGAGCTAGAATGGGGCTGGGATGCAGGGACATGCATAGCTCGTTTGGGGGGACTCTGTGCAAGCTGAGAAGCTAGGGCTCTGTTATCTAGTGACTCACGCCCAAACCCGACACTGGGGGTGTGTGGTGGAGGGAAAGTGGTGGGGAGAGGAAAAGCCGACCATGGCGAGGGCGGGTTGCTGAGCCCGTCTTCCTGAGCGACTTGAGACTTTTCACTCAGCCTCTGTGGGCATCACCAAGCACTCTAATTCTCAAAAAGCATTTGACCACCGGGATAGGGCACAGAGCGGGACATGGTTGCCCCTGAAAGGCTGGGGGCATTGTGGGGGTGCATGGCCATACCCCTCTCCCACTTCCCCAATCAGGATTGGAACCAGATGAAGTGAGGGGAGGTGGGAGAGGGGGCCGGGGGCTGACCTGTGCAGGGAAGACAGATGAGTGTTTCCTTCAGGGCCTGCTCTGGCTTGGCCTGGAGGGCCAGCAAACTGTCCTCAGGGACACCTGTGAACCCAGGTGGCAGCAGTTGCCTGGCCAGTGGGAGAAACCCCATGAAGCTGCTCCCCTCCGGGGGTCTGGCCCAGCCCCTGGCGTCCTTCCAACAGACCACCTAGTGCCTCCCCTGTGTCCGAGCGGAAATAAGTGCATGCACCTACCCCAATGGTCCTTTTTCTACCTCTTAAAGCCATCTGGGATGGGTATGCCTCCCCTCCTTCTCTGGCCACCTGTTCTGGGGGGACCCCTCTGGTCCCTTTGGTCAGAGGGTGTCATCTGCCGGGTGTCATTTCACAGGGCATTTCCCTCTGGTCTTGGTGGACATAGAAGCCCATTGGCTCACAGCCCTGAGTGCTGTCAACAGCTCTTCTCAAGTCTCCTCACTTGTAGCTTCTTCTGAGAAGGGCTCCCCCTTCCTGGGAGTAGGGTGGGGCTGTTAATGGTTTGAAAAAACTCCGGGGCAAACTAACCTTGACGTTTCTCAGACTTTTCTCTGAAAGCGTTCAAGTATCGCCTTGGGGCTAAGCAACGATGACCTTGGGAAACAAAATGTCGATTCCCGTACCCTCTCCCCTTCCCTTCCCTTCCCTAGCGGTAGCAGGGCGGGGCTCCTGAGGGTACACCCTCCCCAGGCTACCGGCTCTTTGGCTGCTCTGACGAGAAGACTTAGAACTTTGATGCGCCCCCTGGTTTTTGGTGCCACTTAACCCCATGGGACCTATTACTTAGGCGGGGTCGGGGGGCGGTGGTGAGTCAAGTATCAAAGATACTGATCAGGGTCTTGTGGTCACCTGTAGGCTCCAGAGAGACAGTGGAAACTTGGAACAAAGCCAGGGCAGAGCCACTGAGATTAAAGGGCTGGAATGCTACAGCCAGCAAGCCCTACTCAGCTGCTTTGTGGATGAGTCATAAATAGGCTTTCGATTTGGGAAGGGTTTAAGTTTGGTATAAAACTAGAAGGCACCAGTAGACTAGCAGCTCCTGAGCTATTTGATCGCGGGAAAGTGGACCGAGGTGGTGGGAGGGATTTAAGTGAAACTGAAGGGAGGACCTCCCCCTTAGGTTGCCTGGTACACAAACAACCACTGAAGGAACAGAACAGCGCAGGGGGTTCTGGAACCTGTTCAACAGACAGGTCAATACCTCCCCATGGCCAGTAGGTGGCGTAGGAGACTGATGACCATGCAAGGTGTCCCTGGTGCTTATTGCTAGGGGCTGTAAGTCATTTTAAAATCTGGAATTTGTGCGCCTGTTTCTCTGACAACCACTCAAACCCTCTCCTTTTCTCTGTGTGTCTGCAGCATGTGGAGAGTCAGGGAGCTGGACAAGGGAAGGCTGGAAAGGACCCACAGGAGGGGAGGGTGGAGAAGGCAGGTGTGGGAACTGGAGGTGAGGGGAGAGGGCAAGGCTTTATCAGTGCATAACCATGCCGTTCCCAGCCCCCCCCGAGCTGTTTCTCTCATCTGCAATTAAACAATGGTCAGGGAAAGAAGTGAAGCATATCCAGAACCTCCTTTCCCATCTCCAGGTGCCATTTTGAAAGGATTCTGCAGGGGATGGAAAATGTGGACGGTTCACTATCATTTCCTCCCCCTTTAATTCTGTGATCCTGCCTGACGGCCGGCTGAGGCTGGGGGAGCGAGAGCCCTCACACTGTCCTGACCGTCACCTCTGGGGCGAGTTGTTATTCTGCTCTGGCTCCTATCCCCCTCCCCACCAGCCCTGCCGGGTCATGCGGGCCAGCTCAGCTCCCCCTTCCTTCCCAAGGGCTGCCCGTCCACACTGGTGCAGTAACATTCACTGAGGCACAGACGGGTACACGAGCCTTCCCCGCGCCAACGTGCACACCTGCTGGAGGACTGTACCCTTCTCATGTCCCAGCAAACACAGAGAACCCAGGGGCACCGCAGGGTGGGCGGACCCACTCACGGTGCAGGTGCACAATGCATACCCGCCACCCAGGCTCCACCACCATTTCCCACACGCCCTCTCGCTGCTGCTGTTGTCCTGCAGGGGCAGGAAGCTTTAGCAACAGTAACAGGCAAAACAGGCACGTGCTCTTAAGAAACGTTTGATCCCACCCTGCTCCCCAGTTACAGAGACAGATGGATGGGTCCAGCCAGGGACCTGCTGCTCCCTGCACTCTGACCTCCCACCCCTGGGTTCTGGGTCCCACCCTGGCGCCATTAACAGCCCGCTCGTGGGCGGTTGGTAGGTCTCATTCTTTCTTAACCTCATAATCAAACCTCAGAGGAAACTGGGTGGCCCAGGTCTTGTGACTCTGCGTACGACGGAAACGGAAGAAACCGAGGCGTCCTTGGAATTCGCAGCTCAGGAAGCATGGAGGGCTGCGCCAGGCCACCTGGACCTGGAGAGAGGAAAGTCTCTTTTTCTAGCCAGAAGACAAGATGGCTTTGCCCAGAACCTCTGTACAGGAATGAAAAAGGGAGCTGGGTTTCCACTGGCTCTCATTCTAGCTCCCTGTGTGGAATTTAAACACTAATCTTCTTAAGGGCAAAGGCTCCTTATTTATCTTTGTCTCTGTGATGCAGGGTACTCAGCGAACACTTTTTAAATGCAGAGATGCATGGATCTACACAGGAGACAAAGTGAAGTGGGTCTGGGGGCTTTTCTGGTCCTAACCTGGGGTCCCGTGGTGCTCAGTGGGTGCCCCCAGAGGTCAGCTCACTGGTGCCACTGTCTTTGAGCATAGTGGCTGCCACAGAGGGAGCAAGGAAGCAGAGGAATGAGCCCCACAGGACAGGGACAGAAGGAGGAAGGGTCCTCTGGATTTGCTGGGCTTCTCTTTGATCTGAGGCTTTACTGTCCAACACAGTAGCCACTAGCCACACATGGCTATTTAAATTAATGAACAATAAATCAAATTACAAATTCAACTCTAGCCACATTTCAAGTACTTAATAGCCACATCTGTCACTGCGGAAAATTCTGCTGGACAGCTGGTCAGAGGGCACGGATCCGTGCCGGGGTGTGGCTGGATGCCTCATGTCCTCTGTCCACCTTGCCATGTTTCCTAGCCAGCCTGCAGCCTCCTCCTCTTTGCACAACACAGGGCTCATAGGAGAAGGATGGGCTGGCGCTCCCTGTTTAAGAAACCATAAGGCACGTCTCAGTCTCTTGAAGTCTGACGGTTCCCCAGCTGTAGACGCCAAATGACTCAATTACACTGCGTGTGCGTGCGTGCCTTTGCAGGGAGAGCCGGGGCTGGCGCGGCAGGGAGGGGCTGCGGGGCCTTCCAGGGGAGGTGCAGCGTCCCTCCTCTGGCCCATCCCACCCCCCAGCCAGCGTCTGCCTTGTCCCGGTCTCTCTCGGAAGACACTGTTTTCGTTTCCTCTGTGGTCAGTCACAGACGTGCCTGCTCTGGGTTCTTTTTAACCCGAATTATGGGCTGAGAAGGAAAAAAAGTAGACTTTCCAAGAGGAAAACAAACCCAAACAATCATCATCCTCAGCTGCAAGATGGGAAGAGTTGCAAGAACACACAGAAGGGGAGTCCTGCTGTCTTGGGGTGAGTGGCGGAGGAAGGGGCAAGTTCAGGGTCGGTGACGAGACAGTGAGGGCAACAGGCTTACCCTGCTGAGCTCCTTGCCAGCCCCCACCCCAATCCAGGCCAAGAGAACTAATGTGGTTAGGCGCCGTAACCCAACAGCAAAGTTGGCCAATGTAGCCATGTCGCGTCTCTATTCTGAGCAGAGACATAAAAACATCATCTAGCAAAGTAAACAAATATAGCCAGACCACCCACCCATGACCTTCAGTTACCCTTCTTGGGAGGAAGATGGGGCTGCTGACAATGGTTCAATAAACCTCGGTGCAGGTTTCCTCTGACAACACTTAGTCTCTTCCTCCCCTCTCTTTGCCTCGGTTTTCTCATCTGAGTTACGGGAGGATGACAACAGCCCCTTTCCTGCAGGGTTCTTAAGGGCACTGAGTTGACGTGTGAATTACCTCCCAGCACAGGTCTCTGTTGCCTCTCACCTTGCTCGCTCCGATCATCAACTAAAAATTTGGTTGCTTGGCACCTGATTGACAGATATGGACATGTACGTCACAAGATCTAAGGCTCCCTGGACGCAGAAAGTTCTGCTGGAGATGGCTCTCTCCTTGTCTCTGGGGAGCCTGTCTGCCAGCCCCGGGTGAGAGGGACTTTGCACAAGTGCTTCTGGGAAGCGGTTCCCACAGAGAGAACTCACCCTGCAGTTCTTCCCTCAGTCTAACCCCATTCCTTCACGCTGCATGCACGAAGGCAGCTGGTCTCCTTCCCTACGGATGGAGAGAGAAAAGGTGGCCAAACCGTGATTCAGGGCCGTGACCCTGGTACATATTTCTTGACCCCGGGGAGACAGTCGGTAATCAATTGGCACATAAATACACACTGATGCAGAACTCCCAAGATGAGTGTCTCCAGCCAGGTTTCTCTGGAGGTGGGGAAAGCGAGCAGGCTCAGTAGAAATGTCTTCTTCCCTAACACCCCAAACCAGAAAGTAACGGAGGGGCTAGGTAGGAAGCAGCCTCTGAATGGAAGAATGGGAGATGAGGACGTGGCGGAAGCTCTGGTCCATTTTCCTGAGCTGGCAACACTCCCACTCATGACTCATCACAGCCCATTCAGAACGTTACAATCAGGCAGCCACATTCCCTGCATGACCAGCATGACCAGAAGGGGGCGATAGGGAGCACGTGGTTTGAAATCTTCCCTGGTCCCCTTGAGAAGAGAGGCCCTGGTATGAGCCAAAGAAGGGAACCATCTCCTGTGTGGCAATCCAAGCTCAGACTCTTTTTCCTCTTGATGCTTTGGGTGCAGGAGGAGAGAGTGGAGATGGCAGTCCCCTCTCAGTGTGGGAGGGGCTCGCTGGTGGCCACCTGCCACCTGTGGCTCTTGACACTTGAAAGGTGGTCGTGGGTCTGGATTTAAAAAATTTATTTCACTGACAATGAATTTAAATTTAAACACTGACGCTTGATTTGGTTATTGGGCCATTTTTGAGTACGTGTGGAACCACGCCAGCACACACATCGACTTTTCAGCTAAACGGCCAGTCAAGTGTTCCCAGTGACACTTCGGTGTCTGAAGGGAGAGGTGCTGTACATGTAAAAGGCACCTCGGGGTTCAGAGACTGCAGATGGGAGAAATCATGCAACATGTCTTATAATTGTTTATTTTGGGTATATTACGATAGATGACTAGAATTAATGTCACCTGCTTCTCTTTACCTTTTTAAGAGATGTGGCTGCTAGAGAACTTGACAGATGGAGTTTGGTTATGGTTCAGTTGGGCGGTGCTATTGTTCTAGAGGGCCGGGGGTGAGTGTCGCCTCCACAGGGGTGACAGACAGACATTACAGCTGTGATGAAACGATCCAGGCTCAGTATGCCTGCAGCCCACGTAAAACCCTGGGCAGCTGGCAGGGGTCCTACGGGGCTCGGTTCTGAGTGCAGGGTCCATCTAGGTCTTGTTTTAGGCTTTGGCAAGGGAAAGCGTGAGCCATCAAAAATGAGATGGCCTTTATTTTAGGAATCCCCGTGGGCTCACCTGGCGGTCTAACCTGCTGCAAATCGGGGTGTGTCTTATTGGCCTCCTTCTTGAAGATCCCTCGGGGGAGCAGCTGCCAGGGCCTCCAGGGTGCGTCAGGAGGCTCTTAGAAATAGCTCAGATCAACTCCAATAACCTGGAAGCCTCTCTCTTCTACTGCAAGATCTCCTACAAGTCTGAATGCGTTCAAAAGCCCTGTGGCCCTCTTGCCCTCTTCCTTATCAGCTCTGTGGTGTGCATTTTTCTGTTTTTCCTGACGTAGAAATCTCCCAACCACTCTCTCATCCCACCCTGGCCCACCCCAGCTCAGTTCTCATCATCCCCTTGCCTGGCTCCATGAAAGGCCTGCGCTGGCGGAGGCTGCTGGCCCCGAGAAGCAGGCCACTCTGTGCAACGTTCTCCCGAGAGACCACTGCCCGGCCAAGGCGCAGCGAGGGCCTGCCTGCCTTCCCACATCAGGAGCGTCCCCAGGGGAGTGAGGTTTGGCACATGAACCTGAAGTCCCTTCCTTCCCCGCTGCCCCCTGTCCCTCACCAGATCACTGGCCGAAGCCAGCCTTTTTTGCACGACTGGGTAGAAAAAGGGACGGAACAGAGAGTGATGGAAAAATAACAGGGGTGTTGCATTCTCTACGTTGGGGCTATTTTGCCTCTTCCCCTAAAATGGAGCACACTCCCCCTCCCCCCAAGTTCTGAGCTCTTATTTCATCTTCACAAGCCTCGCTGTGGGATGAGAGCATCAGGTGATATTTTGCCAAAAACCTCATCGCAAGTTAGACTGGACCCAGGCAAGAGTCCTGGTGACTAGTGAAGAGAGCCAGGACTAGCAGCAGCATGGAGCCCTACACTCAAGAGGGAAGTGCTGAGTTCTAGTCCCGGTTCTGCCACTAACCCTGCATCTGATTTCGGGCAAGTGACTCTGCACTCTGGGCCTCAGTATCCCCATCCGTAACAGGAGGGCCCTGACCTCACGATTGCAGGGGTCCCTTTCAGCTTTAGCATTCTTGGGCCAATCCCCGGACAATTCCTGGAGAGATGTCAGGGCCTTGTTAAGCCAAGTGGCCAGGCAGGAAAGACCACTTTGCCCTTTACAGAGATCTCCAGTCACTCCTTTGAATTAAAAAAAAAAAAAGACATTGTAACAGAACTCATGGACAGAAATGGAACTGGAAAAATGAGGGGGATTCTTTGGATATAGAGGAAAGGGGAGTAGAAGCTTAGAACTGGCTTCCTTGTTTATTTGCTTATTTATTTTTGCAAGTATTGAATAAATCGTTGTTTTGAAAAACTTATCCAGATGAAAAACAGTTCTCTGGGGATCGCAACTTCTGGACCAACTGTAGTAAAAATGCAAAACAAAAACTCAGACAAAACCCCTTCAAATGGTCTCCTTGTCTCTCGCCACAACCATCCTACTTCTTGGTCTGTTCCTCCTTGGTACCTGGACCCTGTAGGGTGTTCTTCCAGTTTCTGGATGCAGTGGGCCCGGAGTGTGGTGATCTCATCTTCAAAGTTTTATTTTTCTCACATTAAATAACTCCAAGTTTCAAAGGTATTGCTCAGGTACAAAGTAAAATCTTTAGACAAAAGTCACCTTTTCTTCCCCCTATTCCCTCCCCCCCCCACCTCCCCCCATTAAGGGGACCAGGGCTTCTGCTGGGATTCCTGCTCCCATGCCCTTTGCCATAACCCTCATGATGACCTCTGGCTCCCGGGGTCGGGCCTGACCTCCCCGTACAGCTGCAAGCCCACCTGCCCGCTCGAATCCGGCCCAAGCCCTGGACTAACACACAGCTGCTCTGACTTAAAAACTCAAGCCCTCAGGGGACGCCTTGGCAGTTGGGGGGGGGTGTGGTGGGGAAAGGGAGGGAGGGACAATGTGGGGGAAAATTTAAATGGAAAGAAAATGGGGCCAACTGTGCTGGCTCTCGCAGCCTGAGCTGACGCAGAGGACAGGGGCAGGCTGTGGGTGGGGTTGGGGGGGGTGGGGGGTGGTGGTGGTGAGGGGGCAGGAAGAAAAGTCAAGGTAAAAGCATCATCGCTTGTCTTCCCACCTCGGTTTTGGTTGGCACAGGGTGCAGCCAGCCTCTCAAAGACCCATTTCAAAGGGAGGGCGTGCGGGTGGGAACAGCATCTGCCCCCTTCAGTTTTCCATGATCTTGTTCAACCCAGACACAAATTTGGCCACTAAACCTAACTCTGGAACTTGACTTCAACATGGCATTTGGACCAGGTCTGGAGTGGAAGCCAGGGTTGATGGAGGCCAAACCCCTAAAAGAGGCAAAGGCCGGATTCATTTTTATTGAGGTACTGTTTTCCTTTCTTTCCCAGAGCACATTTTGACTTTCTTTCTCTCTTTATTTTTCAATGAAACGGCACTGAAGCCCAGAAGCCACTTCTCCCTGCATCCCCAGCTGAACGTCTCCCAGGCACCGGAGAGACTTCCCAGACTAGGGCAAAGATGCGGGCTCTGCTGCCCTCCCGCCCACAAAGCCACAAGGCTGCTGCAAACAATGCCCAGAGCAAAGCAGGGAGCTTCCACGGCTTGATCCAGCTCACCGATCTTTATTGGGCTTGGTCCAATAAATAACTCGTCTCCCGCCTCCTTCCAGTCTCCTGCGCACTGCCCTCTGTTTCTATATCTATCTTGGCCCCTGAACTCGCCGAAATAAAATGCAGGGCCCCGCGCTCTCCCAGTCCCAAGCTCTCTGGCCGACTCCCTCTCCTGTTGCGCAGCAACGCGCACAGCAAAACACCAGCCTCAGCCTGCCCTCCCGCCCTCCGCCCTTCTTCCCAGAAGCTTTGGCTGCCTGCCACCTCACAATCCTCAGCTCCCCAATACCAATTCAAATGCATTCCTTTTTGGGGGGATTGAAAAAAGATATTGATCTATCTCTACGTATGCACATATATTTTGTGTGTGTGTGTGTGTGATCTATACCTGTAGTACCTATGCTGATATGGAAACCGCGGTAGAGAGAGCACACCCAAGTTCACACTGCTGGTTTTGGTGGGTGGGTGGGGTGGTGAGTGTGTGTTGGGGAACAGGAATTTTGGTTAAAGGAGCTGACACTCTCCTCCACTCTCTGTTCAATTTCCACTCCTTGAGAAGTGCCTCTGTGCCATCTTCAACTTTTGGGGTGCCCACTGAACGGTTTTCGAGTTGAAAAACTATAGTCAGGAATGCCCACTCCCATCCTATCTGTCCTGGAGAAAGGCTTCAGCCCTGGCCACCGGTGGAGCGTAGCCGTCGGTGACTGCAGATGGTTAGGCACCTGCCTAAGGCGGAGTGGAATCCAAGAGCAGGACTGGGGCCGGAGAGGGGAGGGGACGGAGAGGCCGCTAGGTATTGGCCCAGAGGTACCTTGAAGGCTGAGGTTGAGGAAAGGGCTGCAGAGAAATCTAAAGGGCACGTTGCTTGGGACAAAAGCTGCTCTGTGTGTGTGTGTGTGTGTGTGTGTGTGTGTGTGTGTGTGTGTGTGGGTTGAACTGGAAAGTTGGATGCGCCTGTGGTAGTTTGCTCTACCACCAATTGCGCACGCGCGCGCACACACACACACACACACACACACACACACACAGACACGCACACACCCTACACCTACCACATCACACCAACCACACAGTTGGGCAAATAAAAGCGGGGCCGGAATGTGGCTGATACCTGGCGTACTTTCGATGTGACCGGATTCTTAATCAGAGCGCTCGCTCTTCCAAGCCAGGAAATCGATTCATACCTCTTACCCGCTCCACGCACCCACACCCCCCCCCCAACTTTTTCCAAATCCACAACCCCCACGACGAAAGCGGGCGGGACTGCTTTTAAAAAGTGATTCTTAATAAAAATAACACACTGGCCTCTGGGGCCTCCGGGGTCTGCACGTTGCTCTCCGTCTCTTTTTTGCAGGCAGCGATCTGGAGTGAGACTACCTCTTGCAAAGCCGGAGGGGCGGCCGCCTGTAAGAGGCAAAACCTGCAGGTTTTGGGACATCTAGTTTGAACCTAGAACAACTCTCCTGGCTCTTCTTAGGCGCCAACACACTTCTCTCTACGTGGTAGTTCTGTAGTTTGCAGTTTTAAGACAACTCAGGTTGGGGTGCTCACAGTGGGAGGGGATAGGAGAGAAGAGCATTGTCCCAGGAGGTGACTACGGAGAGTAAACATTTATTTAGCCAACTCTTAATGCCTTTTGAAAAGAATCAACAACCAGTTTGACGTTTCGGAATGCAGATTTGTATGTATAGTTCTTTAAACCATTAAAAAAATTTTAAGATCAGTTACCTCTAAAAAGAAACCCCGTCTAAAGGGGGCAGAACTGTTCTCATGAAACACGTAGCTCAGTCAACCTTTTAAACCCGGACTCCCGGCGCTGAGAATTTGGGGGCAGGGCAGCCTGGGGGCGGGGCTACTTGGAGGCGGTTGCGGAGCAACGGGGCGTGGCTTTTCCAGCCTCGTCCCCTTTATTTTGTGTTTCCAGGGCTTCTTTTACAGTTATACCACACCCACTTGTGATCAGGTTTGAGAGATGCGGGCGCGAGGGTGGGGGCGGGGATTAGTACTGAGGGGGAAGTCTTGAGGTCTGAATTTCACATCCCCTCGTGCCTCCCAACCCTATATATCCACCTTTCGCCCTAGGTAAAGATCTGAATTGGGGCGGGGGAAAAAGTAATTAAGTTCAGGGATGAACATCCAACACAGAACACCAAACCCTTCTTTCCTACGCACCCCCCCCCCCCGCCCCCACCACTACCCGACTGACCTCCCCTCCTCCGCCGTGCGTGTCTAAAGTAATCTTTCCCTTCCAGGGAGAAAAAAAGGGTATTTTGCATTCTAATCTGTTTTACCGTCTACCACAATCAATCATATCGAGTCAAAAGTAATGGGTGTGCACGTGGGAGGGGCATGGAAGCCCGCACCCAAAAGGCAATAGCTACCAAGGGTGCGTGCCGGTGTGTGTGTGTGTGCGCGCGCGCGCGTGCGCGAGTGTGTTGGGGTAGATGAATAGAAACATCAGAAGGGACGGGTACCGCGTCAGGGTCTGGGAGGGACAAAGGTGGAAAGAGCACAGAAAGCCCCTCTTTCCAGGTCCCCAGTTAAAGCAATATTTTAACAAAGAGATTTATTTTTTCAAGTTCAGGAAAAAAATAAAATCGTGTTGGGTCGCTAGGAGGTGGTGGAGGAGGGAGTTGATAAGGAAACATGCACCCTTTCAGACTGGAGATTGAGTACCTGGGGACTTGGACCTTGAGACTGAATAGGAGCTCGGAGTCAGTATTCGGACGAGGGGGGAGGGGCGGGGTGGAGTAGGGTGGGGGCGGGGGCGAGGAGCAGAAGGGAAGACCCCGAGAGACTCCGAGAGACAGCAGCCTAGGGTAGCTGGATCAGCCTGGGTAAAGACCCTCCCCGCCCCCGCTCCCGTCACCCCGGGTTGCATCACGGCTTTAAGCCGCTTTCTGGGCAAAGCGCGCTTGGCCGGCCTGTCCCCTGTCCCCTGTCCCCTGCCCGTGCGCCGTGTAACTGGCACACTGAGCGCGCTCACCGATCTTGACTTGCTCGCGGTAGCTCTTTTCGTTCAGGCAAACCCCGCGGCCGTGCAGCAGGGCGTGCAGCGGTTTCTCCTCATCCTGCCGCGGGAGGCAGCGCAGCCCCTGGGCGCAGCGCTCGGTGTAGACGCCGCACGACTGCCCCTCCGCCAGGGCGCAAGTCATGCAGCAGCCGCAGCCCGGCTCCTTGACTAGCTCGCAGCCCAGGGGGCTGGGGGGGCACATGGACAGGGCTTTCTCGTCGCAGGGCTCGCAGTGCACGAAGGAGCCCAGGCCCTGGGCCGGTCCCGCACAGGCGGCCAGCAGCAGTAGGACCGCGGTGAGCACCATCTTCTCCGAGTCTCTCCCTTTACCTTGGGGCGGGGCAGGAGAGTGAGAGTGCAGGGACAAAGGGGCCAGGAGGGTGCCGGAGAAAATTAAAAAAAAAATTTTTTTTTTCTGGCAGGTAGAGCAGGTGCCCTTCCCCAGACAATTGCAAAATGTGGGGAGAGTTGGAGGGCTGGGGTGCTTGCAAGCAAGTCCCAGTTACCAGGACTAAAGATTTGCAACAGGTTGGGGGGAAAGAGCAGCGCCAGGTGCACGCACTGGGACTGGGGCTGGACAAACAACCCCCAAGCCCGACCTGGTCAGAAGTGCAGGGGGACAAGCCAAAAACTGTCCACCCCAAAGCAACCACCGGAATAGAGAGCTCGGAGGCTGTGGGGAAGACGGGGTGGGTGGAGAAAAATGGATTTGTCTTCAAAAATTTTGTTTAAAATCTAAAGTACACCCTACTCCTTTCTAACCCTCAGCTGCTAGCGGCGCGCGGCTGCGCGGAACAGGTAGGAGGCGGCGGCTGCAGCCGCAAGGGTAAGGGAAAATGTTGAAATCAAGAAATAAAAAAAAAAAGATCCAAAACCCTAACACCTCTTTTCTCCCGCTCTGCAACCACCTCTTCGAAATTCGCAGGTTCTGCGTGAAGTCGGGAGAAGGGTGCAAACGGAAGAGAGGGTAATTAGAAGGAGCGAAAAAGAGGAAAAGCCCCACACCGCTTTGCAGCTCTTCCTAGCTCTTTCCCCGCAGAAGTTTCCAAAGAGACTACCGGCTCTGGTCGAACAGGCGCTTTTAAATAGACGGCCCTGGCTGCCAGCCAGTTTGTAGCTGCAATTTGAGCTCCCCAACACCCAACCCAGGCAAGGATGCCAAGGAGCTTTGCAGTACGAACTCACACGGGGTGGGGGTGGGGAGAGGCCTTCGAGACACACGGGGGCTCCCCTTCGCTCCGTGAACAGCGCCCTCCTCCCCCCGGAATGTAAGAGAGGGGCATGGGGGACTGGGCTGGGGCTGCACGAGGGAGGAGGTGGTCGGGGGCGTGTGGACGAGGGAGTTCTTCGATGCACGGTGGACACAATGAGGAGTAACTCAGTCTCCCCCTCCCTCCCACCCCTTAACTAGCCCAGGCCCAGGCTGGAGGCAGAAGCTTTTTCTTAATTGCCAACTGGATATATACAGTGCCCAAGAAATTCTTCCCAAGCTTTGGGAAATGGCTGTCTGCTGGTGTCTCAGTTACCATGTAAGGTGTGTGTGTGTGTGTGTGTGTGTGTGTGTGCACACGCGCGCTTGGGGGGGGGGTGTTAGTGTGGGATGGCCAGAGATGGATGGTGAACTGAATTAAAAAGAAAGAGAAGAAAAACTGGATTCACTGCCAAAAGCCCGGGGAAGGGGATTTAATCAAGAGTTTCTGTTGCTGGTGGAGTGGCTCTCTACGGGCACATGGTGAAGAGAGGGTGGCAGCTTTCTCCCAGGTACACTGTTGACCCTGGGGGTGAGGGGGGTGTGTGTGTGTCAGTGTTGCGTGTAATCGCAGAAGGAACACTCAGACCACGGCATTGTAGGGACAGTGAGACAGACACTGGCAGTTGGAGGAAGCGCTCAGTCTGAAAACCTCGCCTGGCCATCTCTGATGTCCTGGGGTGGGACTTTCAAATGGAAGGAAGGCAGGTTGGACTAATACTTTTCCTTCATGTTCTTTTGAAGGGACATTTCTATTGGGCAGGTCCACATCTTTGGAGGGAACGGATGGGAGTCCAGAAGGACACCCAGTTATCAGGTTAATTGTCACACACAGGTACACCCCAAGGGTCTAAGCTGGCTGACAGCTCCTGGGGCTGGCCGTGAAGAGATTCTGACCAGGAACATGATTACCCCATCTGAAACCTCAGATAATCTAGTCAGACACTGTGGACTCCTTTTCTCCTTAGAAATTAAAAGAAAGCTCAAGTCTTAAGAGAAGGAAAGTGACGATTTTATTTTTTTTTCCTGAAATTGACAGGACGGGCTGTGGCCCTCACAGCTGGGTCGGAGAGACATGACCGGTCTCTGCTGACCTATTTGGGAGAAACGGGGGTGGCACTGTTACCTCTTACATTTCCCTTCGTCCCCTTGGAAATGCTCTAACTGCCTTGGGAGCAGGGGCTGCATTTCACGAAGTTTGCCACTAGACTGCACCCTTATCTATGATAAGAATTCTTTCTGCAGCACTGCTTTGGAGAAAATGTTTCTCTTGCTGGTTTGGTTCAGGAGTGATTCTCTCTACGCTGTTAACACTCCCTGATTCTGATCTGTCCTCTCACTTATCTACTTGCTGAAAGGCACATCTTTGAAAAAAAAATGAGTTTAAAGTCCTGCTTTTGCTTGTATTGCCAGAGGTGTTGGCTGGGAGAGGGAGGAGGAGCTGTGTGTAATGATGGAAAGAAAAAAAAAAAGGAGCGAGGCTCCTCATCGTTTCTTCTCCCCTCTGTCTGGGGCTTGGTAAGTTAGGGGGCGAAATTAATATTTAAAAAATCTCGTTGAAGTGTCTGAGGAGTGAGGGTGATCGTGTGTTATTTTCTCCTTTGTGTCAAGTTCAGACCAGAAGAGTGGCCGGACAGTGTGCCCTGTGTGCTCCGGCCCCTGCTCCTGTTTCTGCACCAGCCCAGCAGCCCGGCCGACCCCAGGCACGCTGGGAGCCTGTGGGATGAATGGGGAGATTGTGGTGCTCCTTCCAGAGAAACACGAGTTGCCTGGTTCCAGCCACTCTCCATTCTGAGAGAGACGGCCTCCAGTGACATGTCTTTTTGTCCAGCTGACTTCCAGTGGCTGGAAAGTAGAATGTATGAGGACAGGTAAAAGGGAGCGGGGATGATTCATAGGGAAGACGGAAAGGGTAGGGAGACAGCGGAAGGGGAGGTTGTGGCAGGAGCCCCCCCTTGGGGTAGGGGGCGCTGCAGAGGGGGCCTCGGAGAGAGGGGACGCTGCAGGAATGTAAATCAGGGACCCGCTCTCTTCCTGCTTAGAAATGGGCTTAGTCACTAGGGGTGGAGAGCGGGTGGGGTATGAGTTGCCCTCCAGGGGGCCCTCAGGTGGGCTCCCTGGAAGGGCATGGGAAAGAATTCTCAGTTGCCTGGGGTTGTCTAAAGTAATTGTGTCCAGAGATGGGGATACTGGCCAGACGGGTTCGCCTCTACAAGTCCCTAGTGAATGGTTGATGGTGGTGGAGAGGAAGTTCTGTTCTGGGAAGCTGGATCAGGGGGCTGCCCATGAGCTTTTCCTGATTCCATCCCCCACTTCCATTCCGAAGGCCTAGATCGGTTCACAGTCACCCGCAGAAGATTGCATCTGGAAAAAAAACACAAAAAAACAACAACAAAAAAACCCCAAAAAACACATTAGCTCTGGTGAACGTAATTGGGAAGGGCTCATTTATTCCTGCCGGATGGATACATGCGTCTGAGGCCAGGTTCGCTTCCCCTCTTTATGGCCACGAGCTTCTCCACCCTCTGCTTCTTAACTCAACTTTTGATGCCTTTCAACCACATCCTTCTTGGAGGAGTAAGAAGTTAAATATCATCTGCTTGTGTGCCGTTCCCCAGAGATTACCCCTCCCCATTCCTTTGAAAGATTAACTGGATATCAAAACCAAATTTCAAGAAATGCAACCAAGTAAAAATTGATGCTTTTACATGCACAACGTTTCGAAGGGTGCGTGGCACTTGTGCTTTATAAAGCTTGCAGCCTTCCCTCTGATCATTGTCAAGGCAAGGGTGATGCCTGACACCATGGGTTGGGAACGTTAGACATTTAGTAGTTCATAAAATATCATGAATTTCTCCGGTTGGAAAGGAAAAATGTCAGCAACGGATCTTGTCTTCATTTGCTCTTGTCTTCATTGCTCTTACCATGCTCTCAGGCATTTGCCTACCGTTTTCCACAGCGAGTAACTGTTCTGGTTTAAAGACCCTATGAGACCGACATCAGTCCCTTTCTCAGAAGCCAGGACACACCAGGCATACTAATGCTGCCGCCGCATCCTGGTGTGGTGACCTTCAAGAAATCAAGTACCTAGCCTCTCAGGTCCCTCCGCAGACCAGGGAAATTCAGCGAGATTGAGAGAGAAGCAGTTGGAGGCAGCTTGGTTGCAGTGGCGCGGCTGAAGGCTAGGTGGCAGAATGGATACATCATTTAAAACACGCCTCTTTTGCAAAAGGGCTGGGAGCCGAGACTGATGGAAGTCTAACAACGGGGGTGGGGTGTGGGAGCAAACGCTGGGATGGAGGGCCACTTCCACGCTCTGTGGGTCCACTGTGTGCACCCCCAGCCCGGTCACTGCCCTTGGCCATGATGGCACCAATCCAGCGGGCGGTGCAGGGCCTCCGAGGACCACCAAGTGGCTTTATTCATGGCCACTTCCCCTGCGAGTTGAGGCCTGGCCAGGTCACAACGCCATCACTTTGGGTTCATCTTAGAATGCCCTAAAGCTTCTCTGATAAATAATTAGGACATGAACTTTGCCACAATGCATAAGCAAATGACCTTTTTACATTTCAAAATATAAATTATGGAATATTTCAAACCTTCAAAGAGCAGAAGATAACAAAATAGATATCCTCTACTCACCACACACATTCGACACATGTTAACATTTTGCCCTTCTTGTTTGAGATTTTGTTAAAAAGAAACACAGGGGTGCAGGGAACGGCTCACGTCCTGCTCAGGCCCCTGCTCCGCCTCCCTCCGCGGGGGGAGGGGGCTTTGCGTCCTTTCTGCACAACCTGTTGGGAGATTTCGCATGAAGCTTCTCACAGAACAGAGTTAGGACCGTTTTGAGGGTGAAACCACACGCTACTTGAGAGTTAATTTTGTAGTGGTGCTTGCTATGGTGGCAATTTAATTAGAGTCTAAATTGACCCTCTGGCTGACTTTTGAAGGAGCCGGAGCCAACTATGACTCAGAGTGATTTATATTTCTGTGTGAGCAATATATAAGTTAATCGTTTTAAGAACTGATGTTTAGGAGGCTTCTGGAGCCGTTCCAGGGAGATATGGCAGGATAGGGGTGGGCGGGGGAAGGCTCTAGAAATAGTTTCTGGTTGCAGGCTTCCTTATCTTCTTGGTTCATGGGATTCTGGGGTCTTTCAAACCCCAGAGGTGTGTTTGAACTTTGAAGAAATAAGATGAACCAGGAAAAAGGATTCCCTGTGACTTAGAGGAAGTGTTGGTAGAACCCTATCTAGGAGGAGAGCGACAGGCCAGGTGGGGAAGGTGGAAGCGCACGGGAGAGGGGAAAATAGAAAGCGTTAACCGCTTGGAGTAGGTTTAACAGAATGCAGTGGAGCCCTGAAGAAGCCAAGGACAGTTACGGCGCATGGCTGGAGTCTAGGTTTCGTTACGGTTCAGGAGGGAGAGGCGGTGAGAGCCAGCTCGCCGCCTCTAGCCCTTAGGGCAAATCTGTGTGAACAGGAAACGGTGCCCTTCCTCAAGACTCTTTACTTCTAATCGCCAGACAATGGTTGTAAAATACAGATTTTGTCAGAACAAAACACTTGACTGCCCCTTCCAGGAAACGGCCCTCCTGCACGTGCGTGCCCCCCGATGCGTGCCGTGTGACAGTGCCACTCAGAGGTGGCTTTCCCTGTGCGGTGCACCACCTGCCCAGCTCTGCGTGCCCGCCTGGTCTGAAAGAGTTGAGCCTGGTTTTCCGAGCCACCAGGAAACGCTGCTTTTCTGCTTACGTGGAAAGGATTCGCCCAGGGACAGGGTTTGATTCATCACCAGGGTTGAGGGATGGGCTTGAGCCCCTTCAAAGCAGCCAGCTCTGGCCACGTTCGCAGCCGGGTTGATCTACACCTTCGTGCCACTCTTTAGAGAAACCGTGCTCTTCCATGCCCCCACGTCTTTGCACGTATTGTTTATTCTGATAGGAATGCCTTTCCCCTTTGCGCCAACTAGTGAACTCAGGCATCCTTCAAGACCCAAATGAAATCATGCCTACTTTGGGAGGGCTTCCTAACTCCCATGTGTGATTCTCTGAGGTCACGTAGCTGGGTAGCTGCATTTATCCCACGTGGTCCTCTGTGTCCTCATCAGTAAAGTAACGGATGAGTTGTTTACTGCATAGTGGTGTTGTGAGCCTTGAATGAGGCAGTCTAGGTGAACCTCATTGGTGCTTAATCAGTTTTACCTACTGTAGCCCTACCTTCCCATTCAACTGAAAGTCTTGAAGGACCCAAGATCTTACTTACTCTCTTGGGATCTTATTTCCACTTTTCCTTCTTTCCCTACCTCTTGCCCATGAGTCCTTGGTACAGTTCCTAGCACAGAAGGCACTTAAGTTATTTTTGACTGAAAAACATTTACCATCCCCTAAGCAACCCAACATCTTCCTGAACACCCAGTTATTTTCCTGCATCCTTCCGACTGGTGGTAATGTCCACACTGATGCGTTTCTATTTTGTCCCTTTATGTACTAGTCTGGTCAACCCTTTATGTTTCAAATGTAAGTATTTATAGACTCTTTTAAAGTAACAGTAAATTCCAATATAGTCCTATTGTCGGACTTAAAATATGTTAATTGTAGTGTAACCTAAAAATGTACAAACATATTAAGGTATAAACTCCATAAACTTATCTCGGTGTAAAATTCAACAAGTACATAAATAAATTCAATGAAAACTACAAACCCAACAAAATGCAAAATGACAATATTCACTTAGTGTGTTGGTTGATGTTGGGCTGCTGTTTTACTGGAAAGAAATCACTACTCATGTTGTGATTATGGTTTAACTATTACAGTGCAAGTTTTGTGAGCTGGCATGTACGTTTGATGTCCTGTTTGATGAATTCATTCCTCCACTATTTTTTTTAAACTACAGCAGAGTCATGGCTTATACAGTGGTTAAAGCCAGATTGAAATACAAAAATTAAGTATAATCAAAATTACCCCTGAAAACCCCTTAAATCACAGCAAAACAAAACAGCACTGCAAAACCTTCACTTTTGCCACATAGCATCATGTCGTCCAGCTTTCGCTCAGCTCCCACATGTTGTCTCAGGATCAAGTCCATGTCTACTCTTTAGACCATTTGCAAATGACAACGAAAATTGTGTTACTTGGACCCCATGTCTTTGAAAATGGAAAATGTCTTCTAGACCTAGACAGAAGGCTGAGACAAGGAACTTGCATACAACTGAGTGACAAGTCTTGGACAAAACCACAAATGAAGCAAATGGATAACATGGACAGTCTGTACTGTTATGGCTGGCGTTTGCATGTGTGTGTCTGATTGTGTAAATGTCTGATTGTGTGTGTGTTTGGGGGTGTACTGGAGGTTGCTGACAGAGATGGCATGAGTCCGGGAGAGTTGGCTCCCACTCTGCTGGTGAATGAAGAGGTAGGAATTAGATACTGCATACAGCATGACCACCACAACTCACTGGTCCTGCTGCTTGTGTAGACCTACCAAGAAAAGGCGCCAATTTGACCTCCAAACACGGAATGGAAGCATTTTAACCATAAGCCAACCACAGGCAACCTCTGTTCAAAGCAAGGTTTGAAATTCTGAGTGGACATAGATGTGGGATTTACCCTGTGAGGATCGACTGGACACGGAGGGCAGGTGCCTCTGAGCCCCGGGCTTTGAATACCACTGCCCTTTCCCATGAAAGCAGCTTCACCTTGAGCAAGTCGCTTAGCCTTCCTCAGGTCCAATGTATTCTTCTGTAAAATGGACTGCGGTACCTTTCAATGGGTAGTTGTGAGACTTAAATGAGATAATTTGTGTAAATCACTTAGCACAGCACCTAGTAGGTAGTGTGTTACTTTGCTAGGGCTGTTGGAACAAAGAACCATACACTGAGAGGCTTACACAACAGAAATGTATTGTTTCACAGCTTGGAGGCGGGAAGTCTGAGATCAAGGTGCCGGCGAGCCCCAGCGCAGCCTGGTCCAGGCCTCTCTCCCAGCTCCCGGTCGTTCCTTGGCTGTGGCAGCGAAACCCAGTCTTCACACCGTGTTCTCTCTGAGTGTGAGTCTGTCTCCAGTTCTTTTTTTTTTTTTTTAAGGGTGTGGTCCTACTGGATTCAGGGTATACTCTACTCCAGTATGACCTCATCTTAACTAATTATGTCTTCAATGACCCAATTTCCAAATAAGATCCCATTGGGGAAGGGGCCGGGGGGCAATTAGGACTTCAACCTATGGATTTTGGAGGGACACAGTTCAATTCCAACAACACTCAAGTGGTAGCTATTGTGATTCATAATACCTTCTTCAGTTGCCTTTCAGTGGGATGTGTTCATAGCCAGAATGGTCAGAGCCCTATTCTCATTGTCCTTCCAGGCCTGTTTCTGTCTAGAAAGAAAGTGCCGCGAGAGCCAGAGCCTTCATGTTGGGCTCACAGTCCTTTCCCGGTTCCTGGAACAGCAGTGGCCACACAGCCGACGCTCCGTGAGTGACTGTGGATAAATGAACAAAGCCTATTTCTTTCTTCCTTTCCCCTTTCTATTTTTTCCTTTTTGATTTCTCAGTAGCCAGCCTCTCTACCTCATTATCTTTTCTAGATTGCCAAAGTATTAAAGGCACAAGAAATAAAACCACACAAATTGTAATTTCCTTTGTTGATCATTATTCAATTCTTCCCAAGCACTCGCTCCTGCAGCCAGTTAGAGACTCAGGCAGATGGCAAAGGGCAGAGCGAGGGGAGCTGCTGGTGGGGGTTGGGGTGAAGGGGCTTGTGTGGGAGATCGCCGGAGCCCACTCCCGACGTTTTCTGGGGCCTAGCCAAGGCTAGGACTTCGGAGTGAATGGGACCCAATTCTGCTCTGAGACACTGGGAAGACACCAGTGAGGTCAATATTGATCTAGAAGTTGAAAGCCAAATTCTAAAGGAGGAGCCGCAGACCTGGGAAGATACAAGGACTTTGTTGGGTCCTCAGAAAAGTGTGATGCATGCGTCTTTCATTTGGCGTGACAGTCCCTGGTCCACAAACCACACATGCAGGCCCCCAAAATGTGACTACCTTCATCATAGAGCTCCTGGTTTGAAAACAAGTCACAAGTTGTAGCGATCTTGGGCCTGGGCAGGGATGGGAGAGTGAAAAATATGGAGACAGTGCTCTGTGTTCTAGGGACCCACGACTGAATTGTTATTGACTAAAAAGAAAGGACTGCAAATAGGAAACACACTTGTAATTTACCGATTGACTGGTATCATCTATGTACATATGTGTCTGTGTATCTGCCAATACTTAGCTATTTTCTCACAGCTGTAGAACAGACGCTACACACGCACAGCCCCTGAAAAGACAGGAAGGATGCGGGCCAGTGGGCGCTGGGGAGAGACGTGGGTTCAAGAGGGGCAGTAACAATTTACTTTCAGCCTAATGTTACTATCGGGACTATGAAAACCATGTCGGCTCACCCTCATCTGAACTTTTCTTTCTCTCTCTCTCTCTTTTCCTTCCTTCCTTCCTCCCTTCCTTCCTTCTTTTTTTTTTTTTAAAGATCTGATTGGATATCTATTTAATTTTATTAAAAACCCTTTTTTTGTGTGTGGAGAATACTCTCAAACATACATAAAAGTAGGCAGAATAGTACCATAACTTCTTATATATGAGGGGGGATCCCAAGAAAACCAGAATTTATTTATAAAATATTGTGCATTTATTCTTACATGTTCAAACTTCAGTCACTTTCAAAGTACTCTCCATTTGATGCAATATATCTATTGATACCTTTTCCGCTGCTCAAAACAGTTTTTGAGCTCGTCAGTTTTGATGCCTTTTAAGGTGCTTCTGCTGTTTTTTGTTTTGCCTCTTCCACATCAGCAAAATGTTTCTCTCTGAGGACTTTTTTCATCGGGGTAAACAAAAAAAGTCTCTCGGGATGAGATCTGGTGAATAGGGAGGGTGAGTATGGGGGCCATGCTGTTTCTGGTCAAAAATTGCTGAACACTCAGTGCAAAGTGAGCAGGTGTGCTCGTAAATCACCCATCATGCAACATGTTGAAACAGTCTTCAAAAAAAAAAAATTCACTGAAGCCCAATGCAACCTCTCACAACAATACCAGCTGGCACACTGATACAGATGGGTTCCTAGAATACTCACTGAGTGGGGGAAGCCTGTACTGCAAGGGGCCTGGCTGCCAGAAGATAATTCCATTTTTTTTAGGTTCTCTTGTCTTAGGTCTATCCTTGAACCTGAACAACCATTATGCCCTGGCCATCTTGCCCCATACACAGCTCTGTCCATGTTCTCCATTTCCATGGACTGAATTTTAAAATATAATAAAAACATAACTCTTCAGCTTTGGGTACACTATTATGTTTATGGAGCTTCTTTCTCATCACACTCTGAACATTCACTCAGACATTTCCCAATAATAAGTAGGAAGATAGATGATTCCCTTTCATATTATGGAGGAAGAATTAGATGACCAATACAAGAATATTTGAGGAAAGTGGATGATAAAGGACTGAATTTCCAGGTCTGCACATCTGAGAGGACGGAGTGGGAGGCAGGTTATCTGGGCAGAGGAAGCACTGAACAGAGGTGGAGAGAAGGAGGTGGGACATCCCGGGAAGCTCCGCTGAGCACAGACAATACAGCAGGTCTGCAAAGAGCAGGGCTAGTGCTGGAGATCCAGAGATTGTCCCTCCAGCTTTGGCGCTATAGGCACGGAATCCCAGAGGGAAGACACTGTGCAGAGATCACCTCAGTTACTCAAGTTATTGCCAGGAAACATACTCAGTTTCCCAGGAAGGCAGAGAGGTGGTACTGGAAAGGGATGGAGGGCATCTGTTTGATTTGACCCTGGAGAAGAAGGTCAAGAGCTGGTCATCAGGACAAGGAGGAAAGAGACTGGGATATGTGGAGAGAAATGAGCGTTTGAAAGAGCTGGAATGGTCTGGACGGGAGGGAGGACTCCTGGGCAAGTCAGAGGAGGGGGTGGCTGCCTGCCCACCCAGAAACCAAACCCCTGTACCCACACCAGAATGTATCTGTACCTTCAGGGGACATCTAGATTCTTTTTAAAATAGCTCCACTAATTAGGTGAGACTTACCCAGAGTGATTTACTTTTGATTAACTCAAAGTCAACTTCAAACTAATTACATCTGCAAAATCCCTTCACCTTTGCCCTACAGGGTAACATAATCACAAGAGCAATATCTTATCCCTTTTGCCATATTTTAGTGATTAAAAGCAAATTACAGGTCCCACCCACACTCAGGGGGCAGAGATTATATAAGAACGTGGATCACTGGGGTTGTTTTAAAATTCTGCATACCATGATGCTTGACAGGTTGATGATGCCCTTATTGTCCGGTGTGAAATAATAGGACTGCAATTCCTTGGATTCATGGATAGACTCAGTTGTCAAGAGAGAAAGGACTTAGGAAAAGAAGAAACATCAAGTTGTTTTCATGCTTCTCAAGTTCTGTACTGTTTTAAAAGAGTCAGAGGAGGCTACCAGTGAGTGAACTCAAGTCAGCAGACATTTAATGAGAGCACTTCAGCTTTAGGCATTGTCCTTCACTTTGTGTCACTAGGGTCACAAAAATGAGTGCGTTTCCTGGCCACAGAGATCTTTACAGCTTTCTACGGGAGATTGGACACATACGGTTAGTAAAAGACCGGTCAAAGGCAATGCCTGAAGAGAGGTAGGCAACCAGCCTGAGGGCCATAAGATCTACACCTGGGGCATCCCTACAATACACACACCTGGAGAGGTGTCCCATGGTTTCTGCTCAGGTAAGCAACTCCTTGTCTGTCTGAGTGCCCTAGGGAGGGCTCTGACCAACTCCAGAGAAGAACACACAGACTGTTATTGCCAGGCTATGCTGCTCAGCATTGGCTGACATCTGGTCAACCCCACAGTACTAAAGCCACACAGACCCACCATGCAGAAGGGGCTGACAGCCCCACTCCAGCTCTAACTTCCAGGGGTTACTCAAAGTGTCAGGGATGTGAGAGGAGGGAAAGACATTCAAGAAAACTGACAAAGAGTGTTTGGGTTGGGAGTGGAATCTGGTCCCATCCTGAGGCTGGCCGAATGTACCCCATCTCTCCCCAAGTCTTTGAAGTGTGTTACCTGGACGGTGAGCTAAGCCACGCTTGGCAGGAAGAGGGAGGGAGGTTGTGTGGTCTGGCAAAGAGGAGAGCAGAGGGGCAGAGGGACTGGGCTTGACTCTGTGGCTGACTCACAGCACCTCTCGTGCCAGGCGTTTCACCATTCAGTCCAGCTGGAAAATGCGGAAAATACCCAAGTCAGGATCTCGCAGAGAAATCCAGATGCCTTTCACGAGAATAAACAAGGCAACTGTCCTCTCGCTCTGGTCTCCATTTCTCTGTTTTGGTGTGAGTGTGTGTATGTATCTGTTTCTGGGTGTTTGGGGTGTGTGTGTTTTCTCTTTGATCATTTCTCTGTTAGCTGTAGGACTTGATTTTTTTGTCTCGACTTAGGTCTCTGTCTTCAGGTCTGATTGGGCAGAGCCCACAGTGTCCCCCTCCAGCCCTATGCCTCCCTTTGGCTTCCTTTCTAGTTCATGTGAGGTCTTGGTTTCTGCCACATCTCCTGAGTGGTGTGTCTTGGCAAGATTCTGTCCCTCTTCTTGACAATGGGAATGTTGGGGGTCGGGGCAATAGGAAGCGCTCTTGACCTGGCACAGCCTTGCAGGGCTCTGGTCCTGTCTGTTGCTGGAGCAACGGCAAGGATTTTTTTTTAATAGCCACTTCTGGTACAGGAACAAAGAACAACAACAACAAAAATCATTCCTTTAAAGCAAGTACTTTTCTATGTCCTTGGATTTCATTTTTCTCTGCTACTTTCCACCTCACTCCCGGGGTTCCCAGTCAGGCCAAATGTTTTCCCTTTTTCTATTGTTTCTTCTTTCCCGTTTACCCATAAAGTAGCAAATCCATTTTTTTTCCTCCTGGCCTTTCTCTCCCTCCCCATTCTTCCTCATTTAGGGTGATTTTGAGAGAAGATTGCCTTTTGTTGTCTGCATCTCATTTGACTCCATTTGCAGAGGGAAAACTTTGTTCAGTGGCTTCCTGGGTCTGAAAACATCCTGGTTAAAAGTCACACAGACTTAAGTTGGACCACAGTGCTTCCGTCAATCAGCTGTGACTTTGGTGAGTTACCTCGCTGGCCTTCAGTTTTCCTTGCCTGTAAAATAGAAATAATTTAGCCTACTGTACAGGATTGATGGGAATACTACATGGGTTAATAAATGTGAAATTCTTAGCATACTGCCCACTAGATGGATGGGTTCTGATCTGAAGTTCTCGTTTTTCATACTCATTGTGAATAGCGAGAGTGTTTCCTCTGTTGAAGATAGCTTTGGTTCCCCTCTCAATGTATCCCTTTTTCCATTCTCTATGAAGCATAACGATGACGGTCCCACCTCTGCTCATGGGTAGTGAGGCTTGAACCCTCCCTACCTCATCACATTGACCAGCTCAGGGTAGGACATCTGACACCATCAGGGCTCACACATCAGTAAAGCTGAGCCCATTAGATCCTCTTTCTTTTTTAAAAAAATTATTGAATTTATTGGGGGTGACATTGGTTAATAAAAGTATTTGTTTCAAGTGTACAGTTCTACAGTACATCATCTGCATATTGTGTGTTCACCACCCAAAGTTACGTTTTCTTCCATCACCATTTTACAAATGAGAAAGACACAGAAGGAAGAACAATTTGGTGGTGATTGTGGGCACTGAGAAGGCTTGGAAGGTGGGATATCGGGACAACAAGATGAACACATATTCAGTAGCAAGTGAACCAATAAGCTAGAGATGAGCGAATGACCCTGGATCACCAAGGCTATTTGTTTTCTTGTTCCAAGATCCCACAATACTTTCCCCACAATTCCACTGACATTCCTGATATCCTTTTAATAACCCCTCCCTCCCCTTGAACTGGTTGGAGAGGGTTTCCGTTCTTTGCAAACCAAAGAGGTTTTATTAAAACTTCTTCATGGATTTTAAAATTTTGTGTGGTCCTAGGCTGTCACTGAAGTCCTTGTCTCCCATCTTGAAGAGTGTTGGGATTGTGTGTCTTTATGGAATGTTGACTTTGCAAGACACCGCGTGATAAGAGTCTATTATTTTGCCAATTCTCACACATGGAAGTCTTGTACTCTTAGGAAACTCCTGAGCTGTCAAACACTGGACCTCTTGCTGAAGTCTGACTTCTTTTTCCCATCATTCTTTATATTCCCTCTGGGAGTCTTGTAGCTCTTGATTTTCTCCAAATTATTTGTGTTCTAGGAGACCACAGTTCTTTTATCTGCATCCTAAAGACAGAGTTTCTTAGGGGAGAGGTCCTGAAGACATAAATCTCTTTTGAAAGCTTTAAACCCTATCTTACCCTTGAAAGATGCCTGATGTTTCAGATCTAGCCCCTAACCTTCTGAAAATTTATAAAAATCACAGATACCATCTTCTTGGTCCTCTGGACCATACCTGGCTGGGTAAGTGAACCTGTTCTACTAACCCAGAAATAGAAGCTCAGAGGAAGGCTGGTTGACAGTGTGTGTTTCTGAAATAAGTCAGCTTTGGAAACCTAGGGAGAATGCCTCCTTCCCCACTCTCCCAGGCTCACTTCCAAGCTCCCAGCTAGAGACCCGAGCCTTGGGCAGAGCTCATTTCAGGCTGAGTCAAAAGCCTGAGGGAGTCTTGTCCACATGGGCACAGTAAGGGAAAGGACCCCAAAGGAGATATTTCAAGGAGCATCCTCAAGGACTTGGAAGATGTTGCTCTTTTCCACTAGAAGAAAGAGCCCACCAACCTGGAGGGTGCTCAGCTTTCCAGGCTGTGAGGAGGGAAAGAACTTTGAGATATTTTGAGATCCTGTCTCCAAGGCCATGGTCAGTCTCTATGGGGGCCATTCCCAATAGGCACGAAACATACCTCAAGCCTTTTAATGACAGATCTGCTAAGACAGCCCCATTGCTGTCCTGGACCTCTCTGTGATGTTACCTTAGAAACCAGCTCATTCACTTCTTTGACTTTCTCTAGCACCTGGGAGTTAAACTCTTCACATAAGCTGATGTTTTCAGCCTTTTCTCAGCCCTAACTAGCGCTGTTGTGGAGGAAAACTTTAGAATGAGTGAGCTAAGACTTGTTTGGGATAGTAAAGGTCTTTCACATTTGATGACTTTGGACACCTGTGTGTCCCCATCTTTGAGTCCCTGACCACATTCCTGATTGAGATCGAGAGTAAGGCACATGGTAGAGGGCCTGCAAAGAGCCTGCCACTCCCCAGAGCCTCAGCCTTGGTATTTTCCAGATGACTATATAAAAACCGGATTAAATTCACAGAGGATCCAGGTTCATGTTCATGGTAGAGTGTCTATATGGGGCCAGGTGAAAGTACTTCAGTGTGGGACCTAAAAGAACATGCCTTAGGATTAGGGATGCCAAATAAAATATAAACTGGCCAGTTAAATTGGAATTTCAGATGAACAATGAATAACTTTAGTGAAAGTGTGTCCCATGCAGTATTTGAGACATACTTACACTAAAACTTGTCATCTACCTGAAATTTAAATTTAACTCAGTGTTCTGGATTTATGAACTCTGACAGCTCAACTTGGAGAGGGCACAATCCCAGGTAGCTTCAGGGACTGTGTGGGGATGGTAGGTGCATTCCTTTGCCTGCAGGAGGCATGGGTACTCAAGCAAATAAGAAGGGTGTATGTGTTAAAAGTGGATCTGTGAAGGAAATAATATCTTGGTCGGAGGTCATTTCAGTGTTTTTTGTGTTTTTTTTTTTAATAATTGCAAAATTAAATTTTTATTTCTAAACATATCTTAAGAGCTTGGAGATCATTGGAGAATTCAAAAGGCCCTCCTGAAACTTGAACAATTGATCTTCTAAGTTAAACATCCCCAGTAAGTAATTTGGAAGAACGAGTAGCTAGGATTTATGGAGGAGGTCTTTCTTTCCCTTTTAAACAGAATCGTGGATACGGAAAGTGTTTTGAGGGTAGCCAGATGGGAGGGGGGAGGTAGAGAATGGGTGAAGAAGTGAGGGGATTGTACAAATTGATAGTTACAGAGTAGGCATGGGGATGTAAAGTAGAGGACACAGGAAATGGGGTGGCCAAAGAACTTACATGCATTGATCACTGGACATAAACAAAGGTGTGGGAATTACTTGAGGGAGTAGGGGATTCTAGGTAGAGGGAGGTAAAAGGAGAAAAAATTGGGACAACTATAATAGCATAATCATACAATATAACTTAAAAATGTCAAAAAAAGAAAAATTATTATTTAGAGGTGTTCTCATCACATTCCTCTTCTCTTTGATGAGCCACAGAGGAGATAAAATATGAAGACAGAAGCTGTAGGAGCTTAGGTGTGGTTGGGAAAAATAAATCATCTCTTAGAGATTCCAGCGTAAGGGAGAGGGGCGTCCAATGGGGGCTCTGTGGGTGGGGTGAGAACAGGCCCTGGGCTAGGACTCAGGGAAATCTGGCAGCTGATGAGTCAGTTGGGGCAGGTCTAGGAATGGAAGACTCTACACAGCTGGCTCCAGGCTGTGCAAAGGGTGTGGCAAATGAGGCCTTTTAGCCCCAAGCTAAATCTTGCAGGAGGAAGGGGAGGGTCAGACAGCAATACAGGTTGCTGCAAACTCCGAAGCATTGCCCAGGGCTCTTTGGTTGCCCTGGAATGGAGGTGTTAGCTCAACCGCCAGGCTGGGGTGTCTGGATCTTTTTGTTCAAGGCAGAGAGTTGCCACTGCTTGATGGTGGTTGTCAGAGGGCTTGACCAGGATTAAGCAGTGTTAAGTGCAGGGCAGGGGTGAGGAGGCGGGCTGGTCCCAGGTTTCTAGTTCTGGCAAGCTCTCCCTGTTTGCCTGGGTGAGACACACACTGGAACCGAGTGTTCCCGCAGCATCCAGGGCGAGCCTCCGCTCCTCTCCTTGGCGTCTTTTCTCTGGGGAGACGTGGGTTCCAGCTCTAATACCTGGGAGCACAGATCCTGTCTCAGTGAGGGGCCACCTGGGAAGGGGGTGGGAGTGGGGAGGCTGTTCAGCCCACCAGTGTCTCATACCCCAGACCCAGAAATAACACCTGGCTGCAGATCCTGGAAAACTTGGGGTTGGTCAAGCTGGAGACTCAACCTGTTACTGTAAGCAGGAGGACAGGATTTCCGCTGGCTTCCTGGTGCCTCCAAGTTCCTGGCCAATGCCAGCACCAGTGTGCGTCCCACCCAGGCAAACCGGGAGAGCTTGCCAGAGTTGGAAGCCTGGAACCAGCTGCCTCTCCAACGCTGCGCTGCAGTTAACACTGCTTAATCCTGGTCAAGTCCTCTGACCACCAGTTCTGTGCAAACCCTGCCGGGGCATTCCCTTCTTGGTGCCATATCTTTGACTCCCATTGAGCTGAGGGTCACAAACTAACCTTTCAATTTGGCCTCAGTTTCCTCATCTGTAAAATAGTTGCCAGTTCATCCATCCCCAGCCTCAAACCAGGATATCCCTTCTGTAAACGTTTAATGATGTACAATAGACTAGAGGTTGAGGTAAAAAAAAAAAACAACTCTTTGTAAAGGCTCTAGGGGTTGCCTTTATTCTTAAATTTGGAGATTCATGAACTTGAGATGAAATTGTTGGGAATGTCAAGGGTTTCCTGTGCCTCAAAATGTTGCTGGTGTGTTATCTCTTATAGATCTTCAGTGTCTTTTCTTTTTGCACCTCGTGCATGAGTATGCATTACTTGCATAAGAAATAAACATCATCACTTTTGAAGGCTCTCTTGAGAGAGAGGAGTCCAGGCCATTTGCTAACATTTTGCTGGGGGATGCTGGCAGGTAAGCAGTGACTTTAGTGTAGGGAGACAGGGATTCAATTCCATGACCTCTGGAAGGTACTTTCAGAATGTACTTCTATGCGCAGTGCCCACAGCCTACTCTGTGGACACGTGTTGCCAGGACCCAGAGCAGGAGGAAGACACAGAGAGAGAGAGAGTGGGGAAAGGAGAGTGGAGGAGGAGAGAGAACAGAGAGTGAAAGAGAAAACTGCACCGTCATGAAAGCTTGAAGCTGCCCTTTCAACTTTCCCTTATAATTAGTTGGTGCAGCTGGAGGGGCAGAGCTGTTGTTGAGTTGCAACTTGTTGGGCTCCAGTCCTCAGGATGTTTCAGGCTTGCTCAGTGTTTGAGGAAAGCTTAGTTCTCAGAGGGCTCCTCCTCCCTCTGTCTGTCTATCTTTCTATTTTAATTCCTTGCCTGGAGGGAATGGTGTGAAGGGTTGGAAACTTTCTAGCGTTCTGGCCAAAGCAGACTTCCCACCAGGGCTGGTCTGCAGATGCTGACAAGAAATTGGTTGAAAGACGTTTCTCTTCACCAGTGATTTGGGGGCCAACTCTGTAACAGTATGGGGGGAGCCATGCAGAAGAAGGGGGTCCAGGGTCCAGGAGGGGCAAGGGCAGGCAGGTTGGTTTCCCCCAGGCAGGGAGCCCCTTGTGGTCCCAGAACGGCCACAGAGGCCTTTGCCTCCTGTCCTCATTACAGATACCACGCCTTCATTGAGAGCAGTTGTCATGCCCAGGCCCCAGGGCAGCCTGGTGGGGAAGAGAAGGGTCTCTAAGGTCAGACAAGGGCACTTGAGTCCTGAGTCTCTGCTTACCACTTGAGTAACCTGTGGCCACTTAATTTCTCTGTGTCTCAGTTTCCTCATCTGTCTAATGGTAAATAAAGTACCTCCTTAAGCAGGTTGCTTTGCACAGCCCCTGGCACACAATCAACATAGATACAAGCTTTTTATTATGTCTGCTTTTGCAGGAGACCACATGGACACACCTACTTTCTCACCCCACCCAGGGCCTAGTCCTCTCAGAAAGGATTGAGATTTTGTGCTGGTGAGAACTTCCACCTGTAACCAGTCGGTGTGGCCCCTGGAGACGAAGGCATTGCCTTCATGTTGGGCCAGGGCAGGCTGCTGGTGAGGCTGCCTGGAGGTGGCTGCCCAGGGAACAGAGTGCCCTGTGGTACTCTGGCTGGCACCACTCCTGGCTCAGTAACTGCTCCTCTCCTACTTCTCCAGTTGGCTGTGTCTGGCACAAAGCCAAAGCTCAGCACTTTTGTCATTGCTCTTGAGCAGGGTCAGCCAGGTGAGTGGCAAAGGTCATAGGGGATAGAGGTGCTTTTACCAATTTCCACCCAATGTGAGGGATTTCTCCCTGCACATGTGCCAGGCCAGTAACCACAGTAGCCACCCTCATGTACTGAGCAGTAGATTACATGCGGGCACACTAACTACATTTAGTGTCTTCTCTCTGCTGAGCAACTCTGTACATAGGGGATAACCATCCTTATTGCATGGATAATCCATGATGCTTACTGAACTGAAACCACACACTAACTTTACATAGTAAAGTTAAGTTTACCGACTGCCTGCTTACAAGTATGCCCCTGGGGTTGGGATGAGGAATTGTGAAGCTGAAGCTTGGGTTCTTCACAGTAGTATGGGTAACTGATGTCAATGAGGCCATTGCCAGGTAGATTATTTTACTGAAAGTTTTGCACCAACCATAGGGCATTTGCTCTCTTATGAATGGAACGTTGCGGGTGGGGAGCTGAGACCAGACTTTCTCCTGCAGTTCTTCTGATTGGCCGATTCACAGTGGCCAAGCAGAGGAAGTCTGCTTTGGCGGCAGCCCTTTGTGTATCTTTCAGAGGGCCGGAAAAGTCTCGGGAGTCTCCAGCCTGTCCTAGGTGCCACACTAGGGTCCCATGGGGGTCTGCCTGTGTCCTCCACCAGACCACAGGCTCATTAAGAGCTGAGACTGCATCTTATTTAGCATCTGTACTAGCTCATGCATAGTAATCACTTAATAAATGCTTTTTAAATAAATTTGGTCTGCATACTGTTAGCTAACATTTACCAATTGCTTGCTATATGCCTATTGTGTAGAATATACTATATGCCTTCACCTATGTAACCCTCATCACAATCTCAGCCAATAAATGATGAAACTGAGGCTCAGAGAAGTGGAACTGACTTCCTTGGTGTCACTAAGCAGAAAGGGGCAGAGTCTGGAACTGAAGAACATTTTCTGCCTCCAAACCCTGTGCTTGTTTTTCTTTAGGATCTGTCTATGGCAGGCCTGTCTCTGGAGCCTCCTTCTTTTCCCCTCTCCATTCATTTCCCCAAGGTTTCAGGAGATGGTTTCTCCCCGTCCTTTTTCTGGGAGAGAAAGAAGCTTGCACAATAGTCATCATGGAGCAGGGCCACTGAGGTCATCAGGAACTGACCGATGCAATTGTCAAGCAAAAGACAATTAATTAAAATTAATTTATTTTTAGAGAAAGGAGAATAGAGGGAGAAAGGGAGAGAAACATTGATGTGAGAGAGAAACATTGATTGGCTGCCTCTTGTACACGCCCCGACCAGGGAAGAAAACCGCAACCCAGACATGTGCCCTGGCCAGGAATCAAACTGGCAACCTTTTGCTTTGTGGGATGTGCCCAATCAACTGAGCCACACTGATCAGGGCAAACAAGAGGCACTATAAACGGCCAGGCCAGTCATCTTCAGACCTGCCCTGTCTCCCTTGGCTTTCTCTCTCTCCCTGCCTCTGCTCAGGTCCTGAATCCGTGCCTCCTGCTCAGGTAGCACCAGAGCCTGCAGAATCGGGATGTCACTTTCTTGGGAGAGGACAATGGGTTTCCCTCAATGCAGTTCAGTCATGTGTGCCTGTCATAACGTGTCACAACGAGATCCCCTCAAAGTATATATTAGTTTTCTCTTACTACTGTAACAAATTGCCACACATTTATTTAGTAGATGAAGGCAACACAAATTTATTCTCTTACAGTTCTGGAGGTCAGAAGTTAGAAGTGAGCCTTGAAGGGACCAAAATCAGAGGATGGCAGGAGGCCCCAGGGTGGAATCCATTTCTTGCCTCTTTCAGCTTCAAGCTGCTGGCATACCTTGGCTTCTTGACTTGCAGTCGTATCATTCTAGTTTCTGCTTCTTCTTCATGTAGCCTTCTGCTTATGTTGCTACTGCTTGCCTCTTACAAGGACCCTTTTGATTGTATCATTGTCCCACTCAGATAATCCAGGACAATTTTCCCATCTCAGATCCTTTGGCTTCCTTCTATAAAATCTATTTTGCCCTGTAAAGTAAACTGATTACAGGTTCCAGGGATCAGGACATGGACATCCTTGGGGAGCATTATTCAACTGACCACAGGGATTGTTTGTGCTTCCAGAACAGTCCTCTACCTACCTGCCTGTGCATCACACCAGTACACAAAGCTACCATTTAGCAAACATGGACTCGGTGCTTGGAGCTGGACCAAGCCCTCCCTGTGCAGTGCCCTGCTGACTCCTCACGACCCTTTCTGACACTGGCACTACTATTTCTATTCTCAGGCTTACAGAGAGAAGCAAAAGCTTGAGATTTAAGTGACGTGAGTTTACACAGGGAATAAGGCAAGGACCTGAGCTTTGAATCCAGGTCTGTTTGGTTCTGAGATCTTTCTTTTAAACATCCCACTCTCCCTGCTGTGCTAGCTAGACCCTAAGAAGGCCCTCAGGGATCTTTGATCACTCCTTTACGTGGACCCCTCCCGTACTGTAGCAGGGTTGGTCAGCGTGAGAGTGAGGGGTTGTGTCTTCTGAGGCCTGGCATCAAAGAATAGCAGTTGCTCTCTCTGATGCTCGCTTTGGGGAGCTAGACACTGCATCACAAGCATTCTCCAGCAGCCCTATGAAGAGTTTCATATGGTGAATAACTGAGCCCTCTACCAGCTACCAGCACCAATCTGCCAGTCACACGACTGAGCCATCATGGAAGTGGATCCCTGCCCCCTGGCCCTCAGATGACTGCAATTCCTGCTACATCTTGGCTGCAACTTCATGAGAGACACAAAGTCTAAACCACGCGGCTAGGACATGCTCAGAAACTGTGAGATAATATACATTTATTTTTTTTGTTTTTAGACACTATGTCTTGAAGTAATTTTTTATGCAGCTATACATGACTAATACAAGGCCCAAGTTCTAGAAAGCTGGGATTTTGCTCTGAGCTCTAGCTTCGTCGAAGGAGGTACTGGTCAGGCTCTGGCCCTCTGAGGTCTGTGTTCCATTCCAGCAGGTTAGCTGACCAGCCCTCGAGGTGGGGACCCCACAATTCCAGAATTCTCCCCATCCCTGAACCACTTCCCACAAAACACAGAAATACTTTTCATCAATGATTCCCCCGCTCTAAAATTATCAATGGCTCCTTAATGCCCATAAATGCTTTTCTCAAACCCAGAATCCTTAGTCTGGCATCCCTCCTCCCCTTCTCCTCGTCATAGCTCTCCAGGGGCATTTCTCCTGGCTCCTCAGTGGGCCCTTCAAGCCTTGTCAGACTAAGGTGCTCACTGCTGTTATCTTGTTTGCTCGCACTGTCCTCTCCTTGTCAGCTGCAAATGATTGAACAAATATGCCCCAAGGACCTGCTAGGTATCAGGAGCTAATGATGGAGGCTTTTACTCACAGTGTCTTCATTTGCACAACAGTCATTTTTACAGAGAAGGAAACTGTGGTTCAGTGACCTGTCCAAATTCCCAGGGGAAGTGAGTGATGAAGTCAGCACTGATAGAGTCATGTCTGCCAACCCTGTGGCTGTAAGTTCAGTGATTTTCCACTATCCCATACTGCATTTGACTCACGTTTCTATGGAATTTTACAGTTTATAAAGCCCCTGCTTATTACAATTTTTATTGAGCTTCACAACAGCCCCATGTGATAGGTGGAACCAGAACTGCTCGCCCCATTTCACAGATGACAATTCCGCCATGAGGAAGAGAACTTGTCCTTATGGGGTCAAGTGTCAGAGATGTGAACCCAACTTAATATCTATCTCCAGGCCCACCACCCTTTCCTTCTCCTTCTCTTTGTACCTTCTCTAAGCCTACCATAGACTTTTGCATATAATTGATGTCCAGTGCATCAGTTTGTTGGCTGGTTGATTTTTAATGTATTCTTTAGTAAATGGTGCAAAAGGGTGTCTAGTATCTGGAGAATTATCTCTGGTGACAGTGACTAACTTTAAAAAACAACATAGAAAGGTGTAGCAGCAAATGTGAGGGCAGACTTCAGAAGGACCTTTGCGATGGAAAGGGCTGGTAGTGGTCACTGACTACTGAACAAAGGAGGCAGTGGAATTAACTGTGCTGGGGAATCTCCAAAGTCATCTACCAGTGCCTTGGTCCAAGGAAGCACTGTTTATTCTTAGGTGCAAGGGGAAGGACCAAATGAGCTCCAGAGAACCCAGGTAGCTCAACATCAGCATCCGTGACTCTGTGATATGGCTATCATTGTTATCTGAGCCACTGAAGCAGAGCCAAGGGAGAGGAAGATGGTGTCCCTCTGTTGGAAATTTCTTGTCCCCATTGCTCAGGACTTGAACTGATGAAGGAGCTGTCCTTCAAAGAGGCTCTTTAAGGATAAAGCCATACAGATTCAGGCTCCTTGGGCTTGTGAGGCCTCACAGGTCATCCTGCCTGTTCTTAGATATCCTAAAATACTCTAGTAGGCACTCATAAATATTTGCTAAATGATTGAATGAATGTTACATAAATTGATAGCTGTGGCTTTCTCCTGTTTCTGCAGGGTTCTAATAATATTTCACCCTGTCTTGGAAGCCCATTCCAATTCTGATTGTCTTCTGTTGTTAGGGATTCCTCTTGCTCTCGAACCCCACCCCAATCAAATCCAGTGGACTGTTGTCTCTCCTTCTGTGCACATAGTCCATGACTGGTCACCTCCAGACTGTGGTCATCTTGACTTGGGTTCTTAAAACAACTTTACATTGAGATTCAGAGCTTGTTTGGAATAAGAGATGCAAAGACACTCTGGTACAGCACGGGAAACAAGCTGGGTGCATGGTGCTTTCCCTGTGCCCTGGGCTCTATTTGGCTAAGCCTTCCTTCCAGAGCCCACCCTGCTGTGTATGCATGGATGAATAGTGGGGGTGAGTGAGTCATGCCCCAGATTACAGTGTGGAGTGGCACTAAAGCCTCCATCTGACAACAAGGAGAAATGGGTTGAATTCAGGATCTGATACATACTGGCCAGTGAGTATGACCTTGAACAAGTTCTTCCTCCTCTGGGTCTTCACTGTGAATGAGAGGGCTGGAATCTGTCATTTTGCCATCTACTCAACAACTGTTTCTGAGCACTTACTATGTGCCAGGCGCTTCAATGATACAGTGGTGAACAACATACAAGTTCTGCAATCACCGAGCATGTGTACTGGGGAGAGAGGCAGACCAAATAAAGCAGCAAGCAAGTGACAGTTGTCACACCAGGTGAGATGAGGGTGATGGAGGTATGTACAGCAAGGTACATGGGAGCAAATGGAAGGGGCCTACCTTTGATAAGGTGGTCATGGATGATGTCTCCGAAGTGGTGATATCTGAGCAGGGCCCTGAATAAGGGGACGGGGCAGGCCCTGCATGTATCTGGAAGAGTGGAGCAGTAAGTGCAAAGGCCTTTAGAGGGAACCGAGCAAAGAGGCCATGGGGGGAGAGAGGGCAGAGAAGTAGTCAGGGCTGAGCCATGGTAAGGACACTGGATGGTATGCTGAGTGATTAAGTAAGCCATCAGGGCACAGAAAGCAAGGGACAGGCATGGTCTGACTTGTGTGTTAAAAGGATAGGCTGATCCCAAGTTATGTGGAATTGGGCTTCTTCCAGCCTGAGGCTAAGCAGATCTGGCTTGGTTAGGTAGGGGCGGGACAGTCTCAAAGCCAGGTCCTGCCCTAGAGGCAGACTTTGTGAGCAGTGCCAGCAAAGACTGATGGAACCTGCCCGTTCACGTCTCATCCTGCCGAGGCTCTCAAGCCTCAGCTCAGCTCCAGACCTTGCTGGTGTGCGGGAGCTCAGGGCTCGCTGACAAGCTACCTCCAACCCCCAAACCAAAGGCCAGAGCGGCTGCTAGGCTGGGGTGTGGGAGACTAACTTAGGGGCCATGACATGTTCTTTTCTCATTAGAAAAATCCTTCCTTTTTTCCTGCCTCTTCCCTCTAACTCCCCCAGTTGCTGTCTTTATTTATTCTTCTGTTTAGTTCCTTTTTCTTCTTTGTCTATCCATCCTGCAAGCATTGCATAGCATGTCCTAGAAGCCAGAAGCTCACCGCTTGCTTCCTGTCCCCTGATGCCTTCCCCAATCACTCAGTTTGTGATGTGGGGTTCCTGGTCCGTAGAAAAACGAAGACACTGAACTTGTGTCTCAGAACTAGAGAGTCATAGAGTCTGTATTAGAAGTCAGGAAGCATGACTATCGTCCTGCAGGGACATCTCCATTTTATCATCTCCTGGGAGGTCCCGGAGGATCGCACGCTGTGATAAGTAAGATCAAAGATGCAGGTGTATGCAAGGCTCTCTGGGGACAGAGAAGAGAGCGCCAGCCTTGTGGCCAAGGTGGAAGGGGCTGTCAGGGGTGTTTCCTGGAAGAAGGGGTATTTGAAATAAGTCTTGAAACATGAGTGGGATTTTTTAAAAAAATTATTTTTAAATTACTGCTGACATTCAATATTAGTTTATATTAGTTTTAGGTATATATCATATAGTTTATGAAGTGACGATCCCCCTGATATTTTCAGTGCACCTGACACCATGCGTAGTTATTGCAGTGTTATTGACTCTATTCTCTATATTGTATTCTACATCCTCCCCGTGAGTGTTTAGTGACTACCAGTTTGTACTTCTCAATCCCTTCACCTTTTCATTCAGCCCCTTAACCCCTCTCCCCTCTGGCAACCATCAGTCTGTTCTCTGTATCTATGAGTCTGTTTCTATTTTTTTTTAAGAGTTTTTTTTAGCATCTTTTTTTAAAGATTTTTTATTTATTTATTTTTATAGAGAGAAGGGAGGGAGAAAGAGAGAGAGAGAGAGAGAAACATCAATGTGCGGTTGCTGGGGTTCATAGCCTGCAACCCAGGCAGGTACCCTGACTGGGAATCGAACCTGCGACACTTTGGTTCGCAGCCCGCGCTCAATCCACTGAGCTATGCCAGCCAGGGCGAGTCTGTTTCTATTTTGTTTATTCATTCATTAGCAGCTACTGTAAAAAACAGCATGGAGACTCCTCAAAAAATTGAAAACAGAACTGCCTGATGACCCAGTGATTCCATTCCTGTGTATATAGTTGAAGAAACTAATTTGAAAGGATTATATGAATGCTTATGTCCACTGCGGTGTCATTTACATTGGCCAAGCTATGGAAAGGCTCATAAATAGAGGAATGGATAAAAAAGCAGTGAGACATACAATGGAATATTACTCAGCTGTGAAAATAATACAGTTTTACCATTTGCAACGGCATGAATTGACCTAGAGGTTATCATGTTCATTAAAATACGTCAGTCAGAAAGACAAATACCATAGGATTTCACGTACACGTGGAATCTAAAGTGGAGGGGGTTTTCCCCAGCAGAGAAGGGATGTAGAAGTGGGGGCAAGGAAGGACTGAAGGCAACAGAGGAGGGAAAATCCCTGGTGTGTCTTTGGGAAGCAGTCAGCCAATTATCTATATTAAATACCCAATGGGATTGGTACCTCAGTGGAAAAATCAGACACAGTGGTTGTTTGACCCAAGCCTGGAGTTTTTGTTTTGTTTTTATGTAATCGTCACTAAGCAAACAGAATGAATACAGATAATTTCCAGGTAATAAATTAGATTAAACATTTATATTATGTTCAGGTCAAGGGGTAAAGAAGATGTGGGGGAGGACGGAAGGAGAAGGTGGAGGTCAGGGTTGGGAATTTCCTGTTTAGACAGGATGGTATCTGGTCAGTTGGTGATGTTTGATCCTGAGAAGAAAAAAATAAAAGATTGTGAAACCCTATTGAAAGGATCCAAAATACTCCACTCAGCTGGAAAACCACCTCTCAAGTCTCCAGCTCCTTTTTCCTAGAGATGGTTTTATTGCTAAGAGTGGTAAGTGGAAAAGGGATTTAAAGAAAAGAAATTCTGATTTGTAATCATAGTATCTGGTATTCACGCCACACTTTCTCCCAAGATGCCCAGATCATTGCAGGGAAGTGATGTCATTCACTTCTTACAGCCTCATCCATGCCTCCCTTACCCCCCTAAGCCTGCCCAGCCTGGACGGAGGCGGGTAGCCCCGGACACGGCTTCCCCCGTGGTCCGCATGGAGACCCAGTGGGCTCTGCCGTGACTCTGAGACCTCTGTCTCAGCTCCTGTCACTCAAGAACACTAGACATCTGCCTACTTGTTCACAGCGAGCCCCTCACATGCCAGCCACACTGGACATTAAGCGGTGTCCACCTTTTCTAAAAAGTTCCAAAAAAAGGAAACACCCCGACCTTCTTGGAAGGTGTGTCCGAGCCCCAGCAGAGCGAGGAAGCTCCTCTTGACTGTAACGCAGCTCTCGTCGGCTGCAGTGCAGCACTGGTCTTTCCAGGCCTGTTTGCCGTTGGCACCACGGACAGGTATCGTGCCCACCACCTCAAGGAGCTGCCTGTGTGCAGATGTGAGATTAGTGTTATTTCAGTGAATGAATGTGACCACCACACTACAAGACTTGTAGATAGTGTTTAAACACATAGGCATCAATAGTGTTTCTAGCAGTAAGACAAAACAAGGAGCTCGGGATTAACCTCTCTGCTTTACTCCTCACCAGCCACATCATCTTGAACATGTACCTTTATTTCCTCTATTAGTGTTTTCTTAGCTTCGAAGCGAAATAAGGCCACCTGCCTATTTCACAGGGCCAGTGTGACAACCAGATGGGATTGCATTAGGTATAACGCTTTTCAATCTGATCAGGACGATGTACCTGAAAGGAATTGCTGCTATTTCTTTTAAAAATTGGGGAGAAGTGTCTATGGGCTTTAGCATCTTCAACGCCTATTACGTGAGTTTCGTCTAGATTTTAAATAGGAAACAGAGGGATGGGAAGTGGAAGGAAAGAGAAACTGGGCAGGGTGATTTAGGAAGGTCATGAAAAGGTGCTTGAACTTTAAAAATTAGGAGGAAGGTGAGTGGTATCACAGCTGAAGAATAGAATTGCTCGTCAAAACAATAGTTGCAAAGGAAAATCATCCCAGTTTCTTACTGACCTTCAAAATCACCTTTTGGTCTTTCCCATGGGGTCTCTGCCCCATCATCTCCCTCGCCCTCTCTGTGCTCCCCTCTCTCTCTCTTCTCCGCACCCCTCCAAGAATTTTGAGCTGTTTTTACTACTTTTGCAATCACTTCTCTCGTACCTTGGAAGGCATCACCCATCACTGGTCCTTGATAAAGCTGAGGATAAAGAGAATGGAATTAAGTTCCAACAGGTTCCCAGAGCTCAGGCCTCTCATTTATGCCTTTCTTCTACCTGAGATTTCAGCATCCATCATTCCTGACAGTCTCTTGCACGGGGAGGCCCCTTCTAAATCTGTACATCGCAGGTGCTCCAACAGGGAGGGCAGCTTGCCTGCAGCATCTCAACAAGTCTAGATGTCTATCTTGACATCTAGGCCTGCAACACTGAACGCACAGCACACGTAAATTAGACATTACCCATGTAGCCTAGAGTTGGTTACTCCAGCAGCTCACCTGTCATGGCCCCTCGCCCCCAGTCCTGCCACCATGACGCCAAAAGTGAAACGCCACAATTTCATACTATCTCACAGAGAAAGGATGCACTAACAGACGACATCGAACCTTCCAGCCTCCTTCAGTTGTCCTAAAATGTTGATCCTCGTAGATCTGGAAACAACTAAAGATATGGCCTTGCTTATTCTATTTCCAGTCAATGCTCCATTCGAATCCTCTCAGGAAGGGGTTTGTACATGATTTTTCTTAGAAGTTCCACAGGCAGAAACTTTGCAGTGTCCTCGGGTCACTCGTTCAAATGCTTTGCATTCTGACATCTCGGCCAAGCGTTATAATTATTAAGACACTTGAGTACTGACTGCTAAGCATACATTTCCTTTTCTTTTCCCTGATAATGCCACTCTGTTTTCATCTAGCAGAAATACCCCTTGGTCTCAATAAAGTCCTGTTCTGGTCCAACCACGAGGCAGGTCTGTGCCCCAAAGGATCCTGGTAGCTTTCTTCTCCTGGGACTTAGGAGAATCGAATGACCCTGGAGTGAGCTTCTTTCTTGCTCCACAAATATCCTGACCTGTTCTGCAGCTGGCCTTTGTGAACCTGGCCCCCCCAGCTCTCCTCTGACTCATGGAGCCTCCTATGTCGGCCCCCCAAAATAATCCCTAGTCCCCAAGTGGGTTTTGTTTTTGTTTGTGTGGTTTGGCTTTTTCTTTTCCTTCAAGACTACCAGTGTTCATTTTGTTTGCTCCTAATGAAAGAACCTAATTTAACTTTATTATAATTATTCTTTTCCTAAACAAGAATATTCCCACCCAGGGCCCCCGACATACCATCCTTATATTAGAATTTAAAAATCTGATTTGTATCCCCCTGACCCCCTTTCCCATTTTCAGATTCATAAATCCAGTGGACTAGGCCTCCCCATCAAAATGTACACAGTCGTGCTGCGTGTACCAAACCCTCGCAGTTCTGCAACAGATCACTTTTTTAAGCATGTACGAGGCCGTGATCACTACCCTGAGTGTTGGAGACCTCATAGTGGTCCATTTCCTTCAGAGACCCACAGTCTTGTGTGACCCGTAGAGAGGTAAACACTCTATTCCACAAGGTGTGCTAAGTGCTGTGCTGGGAAAACCAAGCCCCAGCTTCAGGAAAGGCTTCCTCAAGGAGACACTATCCAGGTAGGCCTGGAGTTAGCCGGGTAAATGTGGGAGTCCGGCGAGGTCTGGCTCTTTGCGGCTCTCATCGCTTTCCTTACTTGTTTGTTGTCTGAAATGCCCTCACTTCCTGCTAGAAGTCAGTGACGGTCTGGGTGCCGCCGTGAGCTCCTCTCTGTTCACCTCAGTATCCCAGGAAGAGAGCCTGGCACATAGTAGGCGCTGAAACAGTTCTGCATAAACATGCTTGGAGCAAGGGTCACCTCCTGAGTGGGTGCCCAGGCCCTCCCCGAGAAGCCCTCCTCTCCCTGCCTCGGACCTCCCTGGAGGACACCGTGCTGTTCCCGACTGCGGCCCTTTGTGCACGAGGCCCTACGCTCCCTCTTCCTTCCCCTGCCTGACCCGCCCCTGTTATCTCTCGCCGCCTAAGCATCAGGTTCTCATCAACCCCTCCTGGACACACTCCCGACCCTGATCTTCTCCCCGCCCTCCCCACCCCCCCCAGGCTGGGTCCCCCTCCCTTCTCCCCACCCCACAGGACCCTCGCCAGCACGCTGTCATGGTGCTTCCTGCCAAGGCTGCCAGATTTAGCAAATAAAAACACAGGACATCTAGTAAAATTTGAACTTCTGATAAACAACATTTTTTTTTTAGTATAAGTATTCCCCATGCAATATTTGGACAAATTTGTACTTAAAAATTATTCCTTGTTTATCTGAAATTCAGATTTTACTGGGTGTCCTGTGTTTTATCTGACAACCCTACTCTCCGCACTGGGTTTTGGCTTCTGATTTTCCCTGTTTCTCCCCATTCACACACATCCTTGCAAAACGTTTCTTCTTTTGCCTCTCCTCCAAGGGCTGTGACTTACTCAGATCAGACCCTTAGGCCCCTGAATGCTACGCGTGAGGTTAGCCTCTCGGCCGCTCCGCAGACCCAGATGGGAGCCCACATCACCTGTGGGCATCCCTGATGCCTCCCCACGGGCCGGTAGCCAAAAGTGATGGGGACGCAGCTGGGTGTGGGGCACGCAGAGAAGAAAATAACTCTTCTAGCTTACCACTGGGATAAATTTTTTCTTCCTACTGGCCAATGCTCCCTCCCATCATCTTCTCCAAAGCCGGCAATCTCAGGAACCAACGGTAGCTCTGTTGTTGGGAGGGGCTGGTCAGGTGACAAGATGCAGTGACCGCAGAGACGACCATCATGACTGTGTGTCTCCAGTTCTGGGCATTTACTGAGTGCTCCTTAAAATCATCTCATGCAACCCTCATAAGAACTTATGAGGGAGGGAAATAGTCTCCCTATTATACAGATCATCATCACCCCCATTGTACAGAAGAGGAAGCTGAGCTGAGAAAGTTTAAACACTGGATCCAAGGAGCGTAGCGGTGAACCAGGGGTGGGGTGGGGGCCGGGCACTCTCCGCTCACACCCCCGTCTGTCCTGACGCTGTGCTGGGACAGGGCCGAGGAACGTGGTGGGTGCATCTGGGTGCCACCCCATCTTATCCATACGAAGGGTGAGCGTTTTCTGGGACGTGACTCTGGATATATACATTCTAATTCTCACCAGCCTTTCCCGTGCTGTCTCACCTCTTATACACTTCATCCCCCCTCCCCCCACTCAGTTACGACCTGCCCGGTGGTTCCCCAAGCTCTGCAAAGACGTTTTTGAAGCCTCACCTGGAATAGACCCGGCCTTCCCAGGCCCCTGAGGGGCCCAGGGCCATGCTGAGTGGATGTGTTTCCTGAAGCTGCAGCGTGAGTGGGAGCTCTGCCCACCCTCTCCCTTAGCCTGGCAGCTGCTGAGCAGGTGGGCCCCTCCCCTGGTGGCTTGGAACCTAGCCTTGTTCTGTGTACCTGGAGCCTTGGGCAGCCATCCAGGTCTTAATTGCAAATACACCCACTTTTCACGGTTTCAGCCTTTGCTAATTGCCAAGGCCGTTTGACCTGGAGCTCAGGTTTGACTCCCACGTAAATCCTGAGTACCTTCTCCCTCTCCCCCCCCGCCCCCCCCGCCCCCCCGCCCCCCGCCACCTTACCAGCAAGTGTAATCACAGGATCACAGGGAGAGCCTTGGAGCTGATGTCAGGCAGAGATTGTCTCATCTCATTTCTCATTTTCCAGATGAGGAAATAGAGGGCTAAGAAAGGTTAGAGATTTAATCAAGCTCAAGGAGTTAGCAGTGATTTGTCTTATTTGGAAATAAGGCTTGAAGACATGAATCAAGCACCGCAGAGAGCACTGGCTGGTGGGTCTGGGCTATTCTGATGACAGGCTGTAGCCCCAGTGGATACGAAAGAGGACACAGTTGGGTCTCATGAACCTTCTGGCTTGGCTATCAACCAGGCTCTACATAGTAGGATAATTCAAGGTCTCTGTCCCTCATGTGACTGAGACTTTCGGAGAGGTTTGTTTATTAACTTTCTGAGGATCGTTCCTAGAATGGGCTCTTTGGGGAACCAGGGAGATGTGGGCAGATGGAGGTTGGAGGATTGCCAGATGGCGAGACTGTACGAGGAGTTTGCATGTGGGCTGGAGACAGCAATGGGAAAACCCTCAGAATCCTACCAAGCCCCCAGAGTTTAGAAACCTCTGTAAGCCGGGACTCAAACCCAGGCCCGAAAGTGTTTTGTTATTTGCTCGTTTTCTTTCCAGTTAAGGCTCAGGCCTCTGCTCAGGCCACAAGGGCCATGAAAGGTCACTGTGGCCACCCCTACACCTCTTCACCCCTCCAATCTGACCGGAGTCCACCACGGCGGGAAACACCTCCAGGGACGCACATCCAGCCTCTCTGGGAGCCCGAGCTCTGGTTTAACGTGCTTTGGAGTTAGAAAGTTCCCCCAAACTTCCTCCTTGGGGGCAGTTCTCATTCTTTTCTTCTTTGGAAAGGAACACTATAGTAATTAACTAAGCAAACATTTCCTGAGCACTTACCAGGTGACGCTGTGCCAAATTAAGGGGGTGCTGAGGTGGACACATCACACCTTCTCTGAGCTCCGACTGTCCGCAGGCTGCCGGGCCACGACACAGGTTCCTGATTCAGCGGGCCACTTGGCCCCACCTTCCCGCTCACCCGACCCCAGGGTTCAGTTACAGTTCTGAGCCCCTGACAGGGTTTGATTCCATTTGGAGGGTACTATCCCCCAACATTGCCTTCCTTCTGGGGACTGTCCTGGGGAGCACAGGTACGCCCAGGTGGTGGTGGGCAGTGGGGTGACTCCACAGTCCGAGAGATTTCTCCCTCCCTTCTAACAGTTCCCAGCCCACTTGCTGATGCAAAATCTCCTTCCTTCTGCTCAGAGATTTGCTACTTATTTTAAATGGAAACCCTTCTAAAGAGGTCTCATTCAGGCTCTGATCAGTTGTAATGATGTTTATGTAATTGATGATGTAATAGGATCCTTTTCTTACTTTCATACAATTATGAAAGTCATACCTAATCACTGTAGAAAATTTATAATATATACATAAGGATTTTATTGTGTCCTTTTGTATGTGCTTACATAAGGAAATAGAAATCACCCATATTCTTATAACCCAGAGACAACTGTGGGTGAGGTTTTGTTCTAGTTTCTAACAGGCAGAGTGGTCAGTTTACTGAAAAGCACAGTGGTGTGTGGAGCTCAAAGCAAAATCTCTGAGCCAGGTGCTGGGCTGGTTGCTATCTCTGTGGTCTTACACAAGCGAGTGCTCTCTGCCTCACCTGCTTCATCTGTACAATGGGGATAACCATGGTGCCTGGGCTACCGGCTGTTGTGAAGATTTAGCGAGTTGACACAGGTGAAGTGCCTGGAGTGCTGCCTGGCTCACGCAATGGTAGGTGTGAGTGTTATCGCTGCTGTTGTTATTGTTTGTCGTTATTGTTATAGCGAAGTCCCCTGGGCTGACTCAGTGGCTCTTGTCCCTGCTCTCTGGAGGCCAATCACTGTGGTCCCCAGCCCTACCCATTTCCAGTTCCCAAAGCATTCATACATTTGTCTAGACTATTTTGGGAGATGGCAGAAATCTTTATATCACTGTATGCAAAAAAAAAAAAGCATCTCCCCTCATATACTTTCAAACATCTGCATGCTTTTGCCAAAGTTTTACCTCTAATGGGAATCATCTCATTCTCTCTTCTGTCTCTATCCTAAGAATCTCTTCCTTGGCCTCTCCAGCCCCCTGGCACTTAAGTCCTCCCACACTCCCCGAAGCTCTCCTCAGCTTACGACGCCGGCAGCTGCACCCAGAAGAACTGAAGGGCCAAGGCCCGACCACGCACACCCTGGGCCTCATTTTATCCAGCCGTGTATGGATCAGTTTACACGTGTGCACATACATGCTCATGGCAGTGCACCTAGATGGACACCCCCCGCCTGCCAAACTGGAACAGTACAGGAACACTTCATATGCTGTCTGGTGATTTGCTTCTTTCATTTGGCAGTATAGGTGATCACTCACCATGACACTGTGGCACAGCCATTAGAAATCTGTTAAGAGGTTCTTTGCTGAAAGTTGTTTTTTATTTTTTTTGCGTGATTGTTTTGTGTTTTAACAGAGAGGAAGCTCAAGGCTGCAGGCACTGGGGGCAAGAGGCGGACCTGAAGGCCGCCCGTAAATCAGCTTGCGTGCTCACACCCACAGCCCTCTGGAATGTGGCTGTCACCGGTCTGCTTCACTGTCATTATTCCTTTCTGACAAGACCGTGCATCGGAACATGCCTTCCCAGCTTTCTGGCAATTCTTCTTCATTGTCATCTGCCTGTCTTCTCCCACCCCCCGCCCTTTAAAAATGGGTGCCCCTCAGGGTTCTCCATAGACCCCCAGGGCTTCTCCCCAACCACAGGGCCTTCACTCATCACTCACATCCCCAAGGCTCCCCAAACTTTTCCTCTCCCGACCTCTCCGCTTGGCTGTCTCCCAAGCTTCAGTCAAGCTGAGCATGTCCAAGGGGGGATTCGCCGTTTCGGAACCCAGCCTGCTCCCCCGTCCAGGTCTCTGTTTCAGCAAATGTCATCCTCTTCCATTTACTATTCAAGCCAGAGACGATCGTATGTTTCCCTTCCCTTCTTCAGTAGCCAATCCGTATAGTAAGCTTTTCATTACATTTTATGTGTTCAATCAAAACTACTGTGCTTTATTCTGAAATTGTGTGCACCCAGTGTCTTTGATATCAAAATGCTTTTTTTCCCCCCCTAAAGAAATGTGGGATGCGGTAGATGGCAGCTGCTTTTGGCTGTGTGCATGTTGTTAGTGTCAGCGAAGGAGACTCTGTTGATTGCCACCGAAACCCAGACCCCTTTCCCTCCTCCACCAGGGTCCAGTTCTGTTCAGACCTTCTCCCCACCCCCTGCTTCCGAGGGTAATGCTGAGCAGACTAAGCCAGCGGTTTTCAACACGTGTCTGCGAGGCCCTTCCACGGCATCTGGGAGGTCAGAACTATTTTCATACTAAAGCATTATTTGCCTTTCTCACTTTCCTTCTTTTATGAGTATACACTGGGTTTTTCCAGAGGCTAACCGTCATGTGATATTGCAACAGATTGAATGCAGAGACAGATATGAGAACGCAGCTGTCTTTCATTAAGCCAGACATTAAAGAGATTTGCAAAAATATGGAACAATGCCACACTTGTCACTAAACTTTAAAAGATAGTTATTTTTCATAACAAATTGGTTACTTATGCTAACATGCAATGAGTTTATTATTGTTATTTTATAACAAGTCAATTAATAAATATTACAAAATTTCCCCATACTAGTTTATAATATAATACATATCAAGAGATATAACCCACCTGAACTAAAGCTCTCCGGGGTTTTCAATGATTTTTTAGAATTTTAAAGGGGTCCCAAGATGCAAAAGTTTGAGAACCACTGGTCTGCCCTGGTAACAGCTCTTGGTTATGTAAGTGACCCAAATTAGTCCAATCAGACTAGATCATGGAAAGATTTATATTCCACATCTGGGAAAGAGATTTCCCTGCTTTCAGTGGAAGCTTCCAGTCCCCATGGCCACTGGTAGCCTCTTGCAACCATGAGGAAAATTACGGATGCAGTGGGCAGCAGTTTGGAGGGAAGGAAAGACCTCAGGACCTCCGGGGTGTCATGAGGCTGCTCATGTGACACCCTCTGCTCCTCCAGTGACGTGAGAAGATACATCTTTTTATTGATGGATCCAGTTTGCATTGGGTTCTCCATTGCTTGCCTCTGAAAACCCCCTTAACCAACATCGCACTTGGGGAGTGAGGCATTGGCATGCGCACGTTGACCCAAACATCGGAGGGCACCTGACTCTTCTGTGTAATCTGTAAACCACCACGTTAGGTGATCCTCGGAGGTATCTCCAAGCATGAGGAACCACCAAGAAAGAAGAAAGGGGACGAGAGGAGGGAGCTGAGGTTGTGCCACGCGGAAGCATCACCGCACATAGAGTTTCCGGAGCAGAGTGAGAGACAGAGGAGGGAGAGGAATCCCATGGAACTCGTAGCACTGGTGTGCCCTTGGAAAGCCAGCTCCTCCTTGCTCCCACTCCTCCACCTCTCTAGCTCTGTCCTTCGTAAACCAAACTGTCATCATCTGTCTGGGTGAACTGACTCGTGGTGATAGCCCGGGAAGTTTGCTCCACTGCTTGACAAGTGGCGAGAAGCACCTGGGGCACTTGGATGGCCGTCACCAGTGCCTTATTCTTCCATTGGCACTTATCCTAGTCTCTATTTTGCCACTTCGTTCAGGGCTTTCAAAGGATCTTGCAGATACATTTGGGTGCAATGGATGGGATACAAACATGGTAGAGAAATGACGTTCTTGCCTGTTTAAATAGTATTGTTACTTGCTTAAAGTAAGTGTGGTGTCAAGGACAGTAATTGATGCCTTTCTTAATAGAATGGTCTCTAGCCATGGCAGATATTTCCTTGGAGTGCTGATGTAACTATATGCAAATTACAGGCATCTTGGCTTGGAAATCTCAAAGTGAGGTTATAGTGAAGCTAAAAAACATTGATCTGAATTTTACTTTCTTTTTGGTTGCTAGCAAAGTGGGAGAGGAGGAAGCAGGAAGAGAGCTTGGGGACAAATTAGGCTTTTCCTTAATAAATTGCAAGTAGGACACTAAAGGTCTTTATTTTTATTTTTTGTTAGAAAAACATCAAAGTGAGATAGAAGCTTTCTGCACTATTGTTTTTTTGTTTTTTTTTTTTAAACAAGAAAGTGCTACAAAGACACAAAGCACGCTAGACTGGGGGTAAGCCTGGGGGAGTCATTATGTCCAAGTTAGGATAATCAAAAAGAGTTTAATTTACTCAGTTCTGGAATGAAACCAAGTCTGCATTCAGCAATATTTGAAACCAGTTTAAGGTCAGCGAGTGGGATGCCAGTTCTATTTAAATGCTTCTATCTATTTATTCATATTTTACATTGTACTCTGAATTACATGCCTTCTTTTTTAATTAAGAAAAAGATAATTGCTGAGCCTAATCATTTTAGCATAGTTTTTAATTGTAAAATAAGCATAAGAAATGAAAAAAGCACTTTCTAATCTTCTTGATTTACTTCTCCATTCTTAGGGGTTCTCAAAGCCAAAGAGAGTGTCTGTTAGTGAATTAGAATGAAACCACAGGGTAATTACTTTCTGGGCTACCAATGCAACATGAGTTGCTTTCTGTTGTAAGAATGCTGAAAAGTTGCCATAAAATTAAATCAATTAGAATAATAAGGGGGCAGGAGAAGATTAAATTTATTTCCATCTGATTTAACTTACTAATTTCTCAGGGGAGACGGAGTTCCCCGCCATTGACCTCCAGGTTTTAACCCATGAGCCCCTTCTGTCCTCACGACATACTTGGGACGTAATTCATACCCAAAAGGCTGGGTCTTTTTGGTTGCCTCGGAAAGTAGTTCTGAGGACTGAGAGTCAGTGAACAAGTTAGTCAGGGCACAGATGTGTCTGGAGATCCTACCACGTGCCAGGTATGCTCTGTCGTCTGGGGATTCAGTGCGGACAAGTGAACACTCTTGACCTCCAGAAGCTTATGCTCTAATGGGGGAAAACAGATAATAAACACGTAAACAAATAAACCAATGAAACAACCAATAAGTGCCACAAAGATGACAGGATAGGGCAATGTCACCGAAAGCCACCTCCCAGAAGATGGGTCAGCGTGAGCAAAGGCCCTGCGGCAGGAACACACGTGGGGTGTTTGAGAGTGAGAAAGAAGTCCTGCCTGACGGAGGCTTGGGTGCAGGAAGACAGCGCTACACTCATCTCCTCTTCCTTCATGACTTCCTTCCTCTGGCCTGGCGGCTGAAACCTTCCCAACTTTTCTCTGCCTGGTGAATGGGGAAGCCCACTGTAAACAAAATGTCCAGGAGGGATTTTTTTGAATCTCAGGGCTGGCCCTGCTGTTGGTACTTGTTAAAGGATAAGGAAACAGGGTCTCTCCGCCTTCCTGGCACCCCAGGGAACATAGTTTTCCCAGTAGGTTTAAGCCTTGGTTTAACCATAATTACATTGTTAGAGATGGTCAGCTCCGGATAGGTTCTTCCATTTCCGGTTGCAGACGAGGGAATCCGTGCCAGCTGCTGGTCTATTAGGAGGTACAGATAGCATGGACTAACTGGGAGGACTGGAGAAAAAGATTCTAGGTGGAGCTTCCAGGAATGACTTCTCAAAGCTCACGGCAGCGTTGGACCCTTATGCAAGCTTCTGCCCTGGCCGTGATCAGAAAGCTGCGTGCGAATCAGGGGGCCGTGGCCTCTGCTCCAAGCCTGCCTGCCGTGGCTCCAGCCTGCTGCAGTTAAACGGACATCCTGTACTGGTCCTCTCTTCCTCTGTAACCTGATTGCAAATCAAAGTCCTGAATGAGTGTATATGCTTCATAGGTCCCAGGTTGCACCCCAAACCTTCACTGCTTGAGTGTCTGAGAAGTATAGTTTTGGACATTGTACCCCACGCAGTAGAAGAAAGTCTGTTCGCAGCTGGGATGGGTGCTGAGCAAGGCAATTGGATCTGCCGCCCTGGTGACTAAGCTGGGTTCACACCAACTGTATTGTGAATATTGGGGCTCATTCCATGACTCTGGCAGCTTTTTCTCTGGCACACGAGGCTGGGAGAGCTGGGAAACCATAAGTAATTTTCCTCTGCAGATCCAACATTCAGGGGCGTGTCCCCCGTGGTGAGATCTGATCTAGGTTGGGCAGGTCTCACCTGACAGAGATTTGGAGGTGCTTGGAGGAAAAGCTCATCGTAAGAGCTGACCTGGAGACTCCGAGCCCCGAACGTGGACAGGCCATGGTTGTTTTTGCTCTTTTTCGCAGCTGCAGTATCAACACTGAGCTTGACATGTGGTAGGCACCCACTAAATATTTATTAAATAAATAAATGAATGGAAAAAAGGAATAGGGCGAGGAGCCCTCTGGCATGAAATACTGGGCAGATTCATTTGAGCCTCTGTGTGTTTAACAAATACTAGTAATGTTTGAAATGTGCCAGGCATTGTTCTAAGTGCTTCACAAACATTAACTCATTTAATTCTTCTAACTACTCTAGTATGGACCACTATTAATCTCATTTTAAAACCAAGGCACAGAGAAGTCATGTTACTTGCCCAAGGTCACAGAGATAAGAAAGGGGGGTACAAGGAGTCCATTGGACTGGGCTGCCCCAAACATCTTGTTGCTACTGGACTTACTGATGTGGCCCTTACAGATACTCCCAAGTGCCTCCATGTGATACTATGAAAGTGAATGTGTAGAACAAGGTATGTAAGGTTTGCTGTCGTGACTATACTGAAATCCACCTGTCCCTATCCCCTCTCTTCTCAATCCTGCCTTCTGGCCTCTTCCAGTCCCCTCCAGGCTATGCCTGCTGCTGTCTCCTTTCCCTGTCCCTCTCCCATCCCTGTGCTGCATTGGGTTTCTGTGGAATTTTGGTTCCCAGGTGGGCCTCTCAGGTGTCCCACTGAGCCACCAGGAGACTATGCCAGCTTGAACAAATCCCAACACAGCCATGGGAGGCACCCACTGTCCTCCCGGTTCAACCAGTGTTGGAGACCTCTGATTGCCCCGAATGTGGCAGCATCCCAGAGCTCTGCGGTTCCTTCTGGAAATGCTGGGGAGTCCACGACAGCAGCACAGAGCATCCTGTCTCCTCCTGTCCACTGGGTCCAGCTGCCAGCCTTTGCCTTGGCTGGTTTATTTTCGGGTAATGGATGCCTGGGAAAGGCAGAGATGGAGTGCTGTCAAAACGCTACTGGTGTGATATTTGCAAATGCTCTGGAGAGCTGGCTCTTCTCACAGGGGCAGCATGGATTATTTGCAAAAGCAACAGACTCCACTGGCATTCTCACAGATAACGTGGGGCGTGGGGAAAGCATCCTCTTTGCCAGCACAAACAACAGGGTTGGGGGGAGGGAGTGAGTGCTGTTCCTTCAAAGTTCATTCCACCCATCCCCTACCTCCAAGCAGGTCAGCTGTTCCCAAGCTTAGATGGACCTCTGGAGGCACCGTCCTTCCACTGGGGCACCTGGCATGGAGCAGCCCTTCTGAGAGCTAACTGCCGGCCCTCCTGTTCTGGGGCTAATGGCTCTGTATTCCAAGGCAGTCTAACCCAATGTGCTTCCGATATGGGGGAGAAGCCAACCATGCATGGATCGCTGCCCCTGACACAGGACTTCCCACACCATGAGGGGATCGAGGTTCCCCATGCCCAGGTTTGGAAGAGCCCCTCTGCAGGCTAGAGGGTTCTGAGCCTGTTAGCCCTTGACCTTCCTTTCTTTGAGTCACAAAACTACATATCCTGCTTCATCCCTTCAGAGCATATTTTTTTTTCTCTTGAATATTTTTTCTCCCTTTGGTGTTTACTTGAACTGGTTGAACCCATCACGTGGTGAGTCCATGTTTATATTTGCAGAAGCGCTGCCCGGGGAAGTTCTGTTTGTATAGAGGTCACCCCATCTCTTGGGCTTGGCTGCAGCCCCATGCTGGGGTTTCAGCAGCAGTAGCTGAGCACATAGCAGGGCCACCCTCCCCCTTCTCACTGCTCCCTCTGGCCTCAGGTTCCAGGCACTTGGTCCCGATGGCCCCGTGCCTGCTGGAAGAGGAGGAGGAAGACTCTTGGGCAGTGAGGCCATTTTCTTCCCTCCTCATTCTCAACCCAAACCAGAATTTCCCCAGGACTTCTCAGTCTCCTTTCTTAGAGCGTAACTGCCCTCTATGATCTCAGAGGTAGACTTGGGCTGGTGGAATAGATGGTAGAGTTTAGAGATGGGCTGCCCTAAGACCAGTCTCCCTTCTCTGGGCTGACAATGCAGTCAATATTCTAGGGTGGTTGAGACCATGGATTTGGAGCCAGACAGAACTGGGCTGGAATCAAGTCTTTTGCCAGTTACTAGCTGTGTGACCTTGGACGACACCTTTACAGCTCAGTTTCTTTATCTTAAATGAGTAGAATAAGTACTTACCGCTTAAGATAGTTAGGAGAATTAATTTAGGTCATAAATACAAAATGTTTTAAATGATGATGATGATGATGATAATAATAATAGTAGTAGTAGTAGTAGTAGTAACAACAATAACAACGATCTTAGCAGTTAGAATTGGTGACTTTCCCCCATCCTCATTTCCTCTGTTAAAACAGTGTTTTCCAACCTCTTTTCACTATCTTTCCCCTAAAGAGCCTTTTTAGGCAATGGTTTTCTTATCATTTCCCCTCCTCCTCTATGTATTCTGCATTTGTTTATGTACCATGACTCTTTGGAGGCTACAAATCATGGTAATATCTAAGTTTTTATTTTTATTCCTCCCAAGAAGTAATTATCATGATATTATCCCCATAAATACATGTATTAGAGAGAGGTTTTTATCATCTAGGAATCATGCAGGTTACTATTAACGTTTTTTGATTAGATGGAGAAGCAAGCAAGTCCCAGTGTAGCCACTTTCTGGGGATGGCTGTCCATGGGGACTGCCCCAGAGAATCCAAACTCCTGTTGCACAGTAATGAGCACCTATTGACTATAAGGGCGGGGCCAGAGCCTTTACACACTGTGGTTTAAATTGTGCATTTCCCCTCCTCACCCTCATTAATGTTTGTCTTTGAGAGAGCTCTTCCTGGTAGGGGGATCAAAGGGTCCATACTCACTTGTGTTTATGGGATTGGAGCTTATTCTTCTACTGGTGACCTTAAGGCTTGGGGATGACCAACATGCTGATATTGACCGCATGGCTGCATCTATAATCCTATGTGAGACGGTAGAACATAGGACTGATTTAGGGGGCTGAGATCTCCTTGTGTGGAAAAGAGAGGAAGTTTCCTGAAGGGGGAGTAGCATTTAGGACACCGAGACTTGCAGAAGTGGGTCCTTTTGGAATGATCTGAGGGCAGGTGGGACAACTTAGAGAAGAGGCAAGGCGCCCTCTATTGCTGTGTGCACCAGGCCCTGCACACCTCCAGGGGAACCACTACATAGACTGTTGTGTGGATGGCACTGCCAGGACTTGTGTAGTACGGCAGCCCTGTACGGATGACCTCTTCCTTCTGAAAGTCTACCCTTAGATACTTTCCCTTGGGAGCTCATTGAGAGAGTCCATTATTCACAGTTCTCTAGAAGTTTGTCCAGCCCAAATGATCAGTCCCTTTTTGGTTTTCCCTAATTCTTTAACAAAGAAATTTGCATGTAACTTCCCCTTGGTGTGTTAGCCTTGCAGTGGCCAAGGAAAAGGAGAGGGGTGTGTCGTCCCATCTGGACTCTTCCTGAGTTCCAGCAGAGAAGGGATAATGACCTCTTGGAAGGGATACGCTTGCAAATCTTGGGGGTGACCAGAGAGTGAGCTCAGGTGAAGTCTGTGGCAGATTATCCTGAAAGGACATTTGCACAAATTAACGTTTGATCCTGAAAATACCTAGCCAGGCCAAGGTCTCTTGAGAATGGATGCATTGTTGGGGTTAACTGCTGAGGGACCATCCTTTGCTAAGGGCTTGCGGTATGCCAAGCAGGGTGCTAAGTGCTTGGATTTATGTTCTTGGCCCACAACATATATGTGATGATGATGGTATGTATGATTTAGCTTCTAGATTTAAAAATTTTCTTCCAAACTGGGTTGGCAATGTTATGTTCTGGTCCCGTGTAGATCTGACATCTCATGGAGCCTGTGTGAAAGAATTTTCAGTCAGTGCTGTTTCTGCATGAAAGTGCTCATTAGTTTCTTTACTGCAAGAACATGTTGCTTATGACAGAAGAGCTTGATGTCTGAGAGAGGAAAAAAACAGGGAAAAGGAACAGGGAACACAAATGCTTGCATTTTACCGGAGCACACGTTTTTTAGCTTTCCCTTCAACACCACTCTCAGCTTTTGACCTTTCCCATTCTGAATGTTTTAAGGTCTTTGCTCTTTCCCCATTTCTCAGCCATTTTCTCCTTTCCTGAAAATTTCCCTAGAGACCTTCATGCTTGACATACTCCCACCCCCGTCTCCCAAACTCTCTACCTGCTGCATGGTGTCAGACTGTACACTAAGAGTCACCGCAGCCCTGATGGAAAGTAACCCTCACTCCAAAGCGGGATGCATCTTGAGGCTGTGGCGGGGAGTGGGGAGGGCAACATCAGTGAGGCTGGGAGGGCTCACAGGCTGGTGGCACGAATATGAACATGGAATCATGCAAAGAGCCCTAGAACTGGATTAAAAACACCAGCTGCAATCTTGGCTCTGGCCTAACCCGCCATTCCTTTGGGCAGGCCAGTTAGGCTAACTGAGCCTGCATGTCTTCATCTGCAGAAGGAGGAACTTTAGAGATGATCTTTGAGGTCCTTTTGCTGGCTGTAGTTGATATGTTAGAACTTTGAAAAAAACTGGTTGAAAGAATCACCAACACCTTTTCCCAACATTGTCGAGTCACACTTATCAACCACTTAAAGCTCACAACAGCATCTTTCCAAATAAGGACTTCAGTTGCCCTGGGAGCTAGAGATGACAATGGCTTTTGTCTTTCACTTGGGCTTGGGCTTTTATTGTAATGATTCTGTGCTGCTTCACGCCCCAATCCTCACTGCCTGCTCACCCTTGGTTAATAGGGTACGGCTCCATGAGCAGCTGGGTGAGGGGCCTGAGAACTCAGACACTGAAGGCTAAAGCTGAGTCAGGAATAAGATCTCCAAAGAAAGCAGGGGGAGGGTACCAATCATTAATGGCATCGGTCGATCCCCGAAACCTCTAATGATAACTGCCTAATCATGAAAAACTTCTCCATTCTCTTCCCATCCAAGGTGTTTGGGCAATTAACCTTGGAAAAAAGAACCTCTTTTCTGCCAAACTGTGACCACTCATATTTGCTCTTTTTGGTCCTTTCACTTCTTGAGCCTTCCCTGAGCTCTGTGGACCACGGCAAAACTGATCTGAAGCAACTGGTGGGGTGTTCCATGAGGATCATGGGTCTTTTGTATTTTGGACCCAGCTGGAGGTAGTTGATGTCTCTTTGGAGGCTGGAGAGAGAGGAAGGGTGGGCTTCTCTCTTGGTCTTAGTACGTCCTTCCTGCTCTATGGACCAGAGAAGGGAGTTGAGTGGCAGGATGCATCACCCCTCCAAGCCAAGGTCAGCAGCTTCTCTGCTCTGTCCTGCTTCGCCCCCCGCACCTGGACTGTCACCTTTCTGATGGTTATCCCCTCAGCAAAGCAATATCTAATGACTACTTTTGTTTAGCTAACATGCTTCTGCTTCAGACATGGCATCTAACCCTTTTCTGGATCTCTGTCTAGAGAATGAGAAGGTAGAGCTAAGGACTGGCAGAAACAGGATATCCTAACCCTTGTTAAAAGTTACATTTGCCAACAGATCTCCAATTCCATAGGAAAAGCAATTTTTAAACATTAAATGTACTGGGGTTAACATTGGTTAACAACATTATGTAAGTGTCAGGTGTATTATAATTCTATAATACATCATCTGTATATTGCGTTATGTGCTCACTGCCCAAAGTTGAGTCACCATATATTTGATTCCTTTTACCCTTTTCACCCTTCCCCACCCCCTCCCCCTCTGGTAACCACCATACTGCTGTCTGTGTGCATGAGTTTGTTTTGTTTGTTCATTTGCTGTTAAAGCAATATTATCAGGAGTCCCACAATGCCACCTTATTTGGAACATACCAAGTCTAGAGAAAACGAGGAAGAGGGGCTGTATATGTTTAGGAGGTGGGAGGGTGTGGTTCTAGGAAATGAGAATGTATGTGAATATATTTTACAGAGGAAACCAAGAACCAAGAAAAGACTTGTTAAGAACGATCAAACACTAACCCCCTTTGGTAAGCAGAATCACATTTTGTGCATCTCTTGGCATGTGGGAAGGACTGGCCACAATTCACCCTGAACAGAAAGATCCAGGGAACTTAAATCCACTTTGGAGTGTAATTATCTTAACAGTCAGCAAAATTTCCCTTACAGCTTCAGTTTTCATTGCTTTTCCGCTTATTTTATTTGGACTGTATTGTATTTGGAAGTACCTTGCAGGAGATTAAACGTGGTAACTCAGGACTGGCTTTAGTCTTCCCTTCCCTGTTGTGAATCACCTTGCACCATTTCAATAGTCAGAGCTCAAATTGGTCTCCATCTCATAAGAAAGCTGGATGGGCAGAATGAAGCAACATGGAAAAGTGCTTGTGGTATAATGTTAGGAAAAAGTAGACAAGAAGACAGTGCGGAACCCAAGGAAGTGTGAATTGGCTGGTATTGTATTTATTTTAAAGGTTATGGAGGGAAAGAAGCTGGAAGAAATACACCAAAATGCTACCCGTGATGCAATTGTGGGTACGTGTCCCTCCTCAATTTCCCCAAAGTTTCAAAATGCACCCTTTTGCAGAGTGTATCTGTTGGAGGTGGATTGGGTTCTATCCATCATACAGTTGTCACCTGCTCAAGGTCGGTCTTCCCGATTTAGGAAAGCTGGGTGGGAACCAGGCATTTTTCTGAATAGAAGACCTGTGAGAGGTTTTCTGGTTTCATATCTATCTTCTTTACTTCTGACTTTTCTCTAAGTAACCTGCGTGCACGCACACACACACACACACACACTCCCTTCTACCCCAAGCTACGTGCACCGAGGACCCTGAAGTGTCTCTGGGAGGAGTTCTGTGCACACAGTTAAGGCTAGCCAGCTTGTCTCAACCCTCTCGCTAGCCACTTGAGATGGTGGGAACTCGGAGGTGGCTGAGTTGGACGTGGGAGAATTGTAGAATCCACTGGTGAATTGCTCCTTTGTTTGCCTCTTAATCTCCTAATCCTGGGGAACAGAGGAAGGAGTTTTCCTGCGACTTGGGGCTTGGTCTTCCAAATCCCTCTGTCTTTGACCCCGCCCTGAGGGTTGGGATTGGGGAGGGCAGGTAGGAAGACACCTAGGAGAGGGTGGTGTCAAGGCTGTGAAAAATTTAGCAGTGGCCCACCCATCACCTTTCTCAAGGAGCTAGGGTTACACTAACCTCCTGCTAGGACCCCTGCCTTTTCTGGTTTTGGGCCACGGCCCTGTCTCAGAAGTCTCCCTGGGACTCCCTCCCCACTTCCCTTGCCCTCCACTCCGCAGCAAGGCCGTGGCTGAGAGCCAGGGAGCAGGGATGGGCCTTCCTGTGTGTGTTTAAATCAGAAATTCTCCTCCTTCACTGGCCAATCATCATTCCAATATTCCATGTCGCTCTTAGTCTAGGCACATTATAAGGGCTTGATATCCTGTATTTATCTGGTTATAAGGCCCCATCCAAGAAGGTCAGATCCATGGTCTAGTTCCTATAAAAACCATTTAGCTTTGCTCAGGTCTGTGGCCGTTGGCTGCTGCTTCCTTAAGCTTGGCAGTGACTTTTGTTAATATGTGCGGCCAGCTGCAATGATAACAATAGCTAATGTTTATCGAGCGCTTGATGTGTGTCAGACACTGTGTTAAGAGCATTACGTGTGTTAACTCATTCAGTGCTCATCTCCACTCTATGAAGGAGTTCTGTCGTTAGCTCCGTTGTGTGATGAGGGAGCTGAGGCAGGGAGGTAAGGAACTTGCCCAAGATCCCCAAGCTGGAAAGCAGCAAAGCCTCCTGAGAATAGAGCAGTGTGACTCCAGACTCCACTTTTCCTCCTGTGCTACCGGGCCTACTGCTGTCCTGACCAAGGTACAGGATGACTCAGGGGGACCCATCGCTGACACCTGGAGAGCAGTCACATATGGCAGAAAGGAAAGGGGCTTGCTGGCCACATTGGCTATGAAGGCACCATGTTGTAGAGGTCGCATCTTTCATCTGTGTGTCCCTAGTTACTACCGTGGGCCAGGCACAGAGCAAGCATGTTACATTTTACTGAATGAATGACTTGTTGAGTTATTAAACACGAGTCTGAGTCAGGGGCAGGGCTTTATAGTCTGCATGAGCAGGAGCAGATATGCCTAATACACTCTACACAAATGAGGCCGTTTTGGGCCCTAACCAATGTGGCTCAGTTTGTTGAGTGTCATACTACAAAGCAAAAGGTTGCAGGTTTGATTCCCAAGGGCATAAGTCTGGGTTTCAGATTTGGTCCCTGGTTGGGGCACGTGTGAGAGGCAACCGATAGGTATTTCTCTCTCACATTGAAGTTTCTCTCCCTCTCTTTCTCCCTCCCTTCTCTCTAAAGATAAATAAATAAAATCTTTAAAAAAAAGAGGCCCTTTTTGGATGAGGTGGAGCATGGAAGTTGTGTTCTGTTTGCTGTTTTTCTTACCCATCTTTATATCCTCTGCTTCCGGCCTACTTTGCACACGCACTCATTTGTCATCATACCTTATGATTATTTTCTCAGATGTCTTGGTGCTGACGTCTGACTCTTCTCTCTCTGACCTGGAGAAGTGGGCTTTTCCTGAATTGTTCTCTGGGACTGTGGACTGAACCCTCTCAAGTAGCAGCTTGGGGGAACTCTGAGACAAGGCTGGGGGCCCTTCATGCCTGTGTGGTGTTTGGCACCACATGCCAAAGCTGCATGCCTTCTCGGAACCCCCCAAAAAGCTGTTGTACCCTGCAGTTATGGGCAGGGTAGAGAAACTCCCCAAATCTAGGTTTTGAGCAAGTTCTCTTGCAGCTGTGGTGACCAGTGAGGCTGCACTCTCGCTCGCGCTGAGGGCTGCGCTGAGCTGGAATGTGAGGGGGCTGTGTTGGTGGATGGACTTGGTGAGCAGCAGTGTGGGGACTTGGAAAGCTGGTCAAATGGTTTCAAAGATGATTCTTTAGTGCATCTGTGTTTCTTTTTGCCTTGAGCCAACTTGAGCCATGCTAGCAGGACTCTGTGAGGAGACAGACTGAGGCTGCAGGTGATGCAACTCATTCCCACTGTAGCTGGCATGAAAGCAAACACCTTGCCCTCGGAGGGACACTGGCTCTGCCAACTCCGGGCTTCAGACGCTGGCAACTGCTGCCCATTGTGTCTAATGTCTGTGGCATTCTGGGTATTGACATGTAAATAAGCGGGGCAGAATGTGTGTGGGTGGGCAGAGGGAGGCTTGTTTGCAGGTTTGGGGAGTTTTATGCCCCCAGGGGATGGTCAATCTCTCCTTAATGCAGTGACTGAGGGGTAGGAGGGTGGTGGCAGGAAGAGGGGAGTTCGGAGAAAGAAAGAGGAGGAAGAGTGAGAGTAGGCAGTGGGAAACCAGCTGCAGGGACACAGTGCCAGATCATGTTTCAGAGCTGCTTGAGAAAGAACTGGGCCAGATCTCAGCTGCAGCCTCTGGACTGCGGGGGCTGCCTAGGCTGCCAGCCACGCAGGCTTCCTCTCACACCTCGCTAGCCGTTCCTTGTCAGGAGCCTAAACTCCTTCCGTCTTAGCTGTCCTCAGTGGCTCTAGTTGGCCCTTCGGCACGGAAGCAGCCCTTCTCTGAAGCACATCTCCTGTCTCCCCCTGCTCCCGGGTTCCGAGCTCAGCAAGCCCTGGCTTCCCCGACATCAGCTCCCTCACTCAGACTAGTCAGCACCCTGCTCTCAAGCTGCATCGGGTCAATGGATGAACAGGTGTCAAGTCTTCTCTGATCATGCTCGGGAACCTGCTCTCTACGGACAGAGGACAGTTCCTGCAATATCATCGTTGCCCCAGATATCACTTTACAATCGGTCATCTATCGGCTGCATCTCAACAGTGCAGCCTCTAAAACCAGCACTGTTTTAGTTAGGGTAGGTTACCTGTTTCCGCCGTCTGTACTCAGACCTTGATGACTTACCACAATAAGCGCTGAATTCTTGCTCCCATCTCTGGGGGAGGATGGTGGAGTTGCCTGGGGTCGGGGGGTCTCCATTCCATGAAGTCACTCATCCATCTGGTGGCTCTTTTCATCTATAGCTCTGAGTCCTCTGTGGAGCCTCAAAGCTATGTGGTGTCAGAGGGGAGGGGAGGGAGGGAGAGACCATGCAGGACCCCACGGGAAGTGTTTTTTGATTAGGGTCCATAGGCGGTGTTCAACACTCGCCCCGAACACGTGTGTCAGGCTAGAAATGTAATCCCCTGGAGGTAAACTTTGGTCGACAGCTAGATTGTCTCTGCCACAAGCACCTGTGTTGGAGAACATGCTCTTTGACATCGCAAAGACTTCGGCTGAAAGCTAAGCCCCACCACTAAACGTGTGCTCAGAACCTTGGAGAAGTACTTGGCCACTGGAGCTAGTGACGAGGGAGGTGTTCAAACTGAGGTCATTCTGACACCAGAGCTGTGTCATTCTGGGCTGGCTGCTTACTCTCTGGGCCTCCTTTTCTTCTTTTATTTTTCATTCGTAAAGTAAAGCTAATAAGACTCTGCAAGGTGGTTGTGCAGATAAAAAGATTATGTGCTTAGGCCCTTAGCACAAAATCCATAAGATCTTGGTAAATATCATCTGTTACTGTTACTAGTACTTAGAGGCATCATGGTTGTTACTTCATAGTAAATCCTGTACGAGAAGCTGGGGATAAAAGTTAAAAATTACTCCCTACCTTCAAGGGTCTTCCAGTCTTTTAGGGGAGATAGCATGTCAAACAGTAATTTCTGCACGTGACATTCCTTTGTGGAGGGGGCGGCCATGACATGGAGAGGGACAAGAACTTCATCTTAGTGATTTGAGGGAATTGGGGGCCTCTGAGCTGTAGCTGGAGAGAAGATTTTGAGTGGCAGAGAAGTGGGAAGTGTACAGTTGGGCCCGGGGCTTAGGAGGTGGGCAGGACAATGAGAACAAAGGCACAGGGTGAAGCAGTGCCCAGCAGCCCAAATCTGGTGGCGGACTAGAGCCCAGAGTACACCCCTGCAGAGACGCTGGGTCACAGTGGAGGACAAAGGATAGGTTAGTTGGAGCCAGATCAGGAACACAAGACAAAACAAAACTTGACTTTGGCCTGTACAGTAATTGGGCCTCCTTGGCAGTCTCTGGCCTTGCTTTGTGTTTGCCCTGTGACCAGCCTCAGCATGTTGTCACTTCCAAAACTCACAAATCATGCTTCTGGGGCAGGGGAGATGCCCCAAGAGAACACATCGTTTCCTATAGAACACAACTTTCTAAATGTCTCCGTTAACCATCTCTACTCTCCCTCTGGTGGCTTTCATATCCTTTCTCTCCACCTTTCTGCCAACTTTCCCTTTAATTTCTATTTCCCCGCTCAAGAGGATCTAAGCCTTCTGTAGCAGCTCAGGACTCCTAGACTTGCCCCTGGGTCTGTCTTCCTCTCACATAGAGCAATCCTTACCTACCCACTGGAATTTGTTCAAATGTGGCCAATGACTGGCTTTGGCTAATGGAATGTGAGTGGAAGTGATGGGTATCACTTCTGGTTAGAGGCTTTAGGGACTACTGTGGGATTGATACTCACCATGCAGTGTCCACTGTCATTAATAGTGACAATATTTGAGACGATGGCAGCCTGGGTTATCTCAGACCAGATCCTGGAGGGAGGAGACATGGGGCACTGTAGCAGATCTGCAATGCACATGTGGTATAAAACACACCTGTGTTGTTTTAAGCCTCTGAGATTTGGGGGCTTATTTGTTACAGAGCATAACCTGCGCCTGTCCTGACTGATAAGCCTGATGATTGCCTTGGATCCATCATAGACACATGCTGTATACCCTCAGAGGGTAAAATCCTAGATTGCTGTGTCCATGAAATGTTTTCTAATGAGAAGAAAGAATATTAGGGGGGTGACAGTGAGAAGCATCCTGAACTCCTCAACAAAGAAGACTCCCTCATGTGTGCACCAGATAACTTTGGGGGTTGCTGACAGAGCAAGTGCAGTCATGGGCAGCTGAGAATGGGCTGTCCTCCCAAGACTTCAACCTGGAGGCCTTTGCCTTCTCTCTGTTTATTTCCTGCATTCCCACACTGTCTGCACAATCTCTCTTCAGCTACTTAACCGTGCCAAGCAACTTTACTGCGGTGTGGAGCCATCTCAAGAACGAACTTTATGTGGACAGTTGGTTTGTTAGGTTAAACCTTATGTGCTTGGTGAGGGGCTGGGGAGAGGATAGGGATGGGGACAGAGAAGGAAAGGAACAGGGGACTGAGAAGCATCTTGCAGGGACAGGTGATCGTATGAAGTACACAGTGAAAGGGGTCGTGTGGGTGTGTGACTAACTTAACCTTTAGTGTCCCAGAGCTCTCCAAAGAAATGATAAATTATATCCAGTTTGAACTGACCTCAGTGTTCGTTTGTTCATTCATTCATGCATGCATGTGTGCATTCATTCATTCATTCAAACTAATACCTATTAAGAGTTGCAGACATTATGCATTCAAAGACAATCAAAACATGGTTTAGCAGGGGTGTCCAAACCTGTTGGTGTCTCTGGGCCATGTTGGAAGAAGAAGAGTTGTCTTGGGCCATACATTAATATACTGTGACACGTAATAAAAAAAAATCTCATAACGTTTTAAATAAATGCACGATTTTGTGTTGGGCTGCATTCATAGCCATCCTGAGCCGCATGAGGCCCACGGGCCTCAGGTGGGACACCCCTGGAAGGCCTCCAGGAGCTCCTTGATAGATACATAAATTTTTTATTAACACACAGGGATTAGGACTACAACCAAATGGGCATAAAGTGGTTAAATAGTTAAGCTCCTAAATTGCTATGGGTTCGGAGGACAGAAGAACTGATCCATTTCTTTCTAAGTCTCCAAGGAGAAACTTCCCTTTCCTGTGAAAAGCCATTTGAAATGACCCTCCCAGTCTGGCGCAGAGGACCCTGGGAGTCTGAGATCTTAATTCCCAGATTAGAGAGAAAGCCCCTGGGCTGCACAAGCAGGCCCGGGCTAAGTGTGCAGTTTGTTACTCAGATAGGGTTTGCTTTTTTTTTTTTTTAAACAAACTGAGCAATTTGAGCTTCAGTAAGTGAGAACTGAAGATGTAGAGAAAGTCGTAGGATGCGCAGGTAAGGGCATGGGCAGGAGGAGCTGGGAGCACCTCTTGGAGGACAGGCCAAGTCTGAACAGCGTGTTCTCTCAAGTTCACAGGAGGGGAGACTGGCAGATGATAGGAGAACACCCTCTGCAGCCTCGTGGTTGCATTGGTTAAGGGAAAGCTTTCTTTATAGTGAAACGTATACAGAATTTATTGCAGAGTTTGGGCACTGCCTGTCTCAGCATCCTTTTAGTGTCTTCAAAAAGCTGAAGTATTCCAGGTTATTGTTTTCAGACCGAGAACCTGCCTTGACCATCAGGCAAGATTCTGGCTCTTAGAGTCGCAGCCCCAGGTGAACCGCCCTTGTCCGGGCTTCTGTCTGGGCCCAGCTTGTTTAGGTCTGAGAGGGCCATAGGTGACACAGAACCTGGTGTGCAAGGTCAGGGGTGGGTCTGAGAAGGGGCTGGTTTTCTCCTACGGGTGGTCGAAGAAGGTTCCCAAGAAAACAAGGCTTGAGGTGTATTTTCTGGATGACTATGGGTGTCTCAACCGTATGGGGGCAGAAGGAACTGCTTTTGAAAAGGCACAGGAGGGTGAAACAACCTGGGGCAGTCAGGGAGCTGTGAGTAGATGAGAATGACTCCTGCACCGTATGCTAAGGCCGAAGGCTTATTTTATCATTTCAAGATAACATGCAGTCTTATAAAATGATCATGATTTGGCAATGCCCGTCTGCTTTTCCCCAGGGAGGTCAGCTTGATTTCCATCATAGTCATGGGATATCTATTCTCAATGTTCTAAATATAGCCCCTGGTTTTAGGGTGAAACTGCCTTACACTCAGCCACTCACTGATTTTCCTTCCAACCCAGATCCTATTCCTTCTCGGTGTTTCTTTAGCAAGACTTTCTTCACTGGGCCTTTGCTCCTCTGAACCACGTGAATGCTGATCATAAGTGATGGTATCATCTGACTTTTGGCGGCTTCTTTTTCTTCCTTACAGGAACCTAACCTAAACGGTGCACCTGACAATAAATGTATTTTAGGTTCAGTGAATTATTTTTTAGTTGGTTGATGTACTTCTCCAAACCTAATGAAGCAACACCGTCTTCAATTTTAATTTGGCTTTTTCCAATTTTCCTTGGTTTGTATTCTTGTGCCTATCACAATTATCAGCTGAAATGGATTTCAATTAGCTACTTGTCAATCATCATGAAATTGGCATACTTAAATCTTATTTTACTTTTGATAACCTTTTGCTTCATAGTGAATTGTAGGTTAGGATTTAATATGCAATACTTTTTAAGAGGATAATTTGAAGTAGTAAAATATTAGAAACAGACTAAATAACTAACAATAAGGAATAAATTTAATAAATTATAATATACTCATGATAGAATACCATCTACTATGAAAAATGATGTTGGCCAGTATCTACATAAATAGGAAGTGAAAATGTTCATGTCTTATTAATATATCAAAAAAGCAGGTTAGGTACAGATTAGATACATGATTCTGCTAATGTTAAAATATTTACATACAGATATGTGCACATAGTATGTTTTGTTTTCTTTGCGCTTTTTCTCTATTTTCTAAGTTAGTGCACTGAACTGATTCTGCTTTTATGATAAAAATATGTTAAATTCACTACACATATTTGAGAGGTGGAAATTGTTTGCCATGACTTTTTAAGGTCAGGCAAGACTGCTTCAAGTTTTACTGGAATTGTGCAGCCCTAAAAACAGAAACTAAGAGTCTTTGCAGACTGTTTCCGAAAGTAGGCTGATTAGCTTTGGCAGAAGGAAAGCCAACACGATGCTGAGTTTTGTCAACGTGAAATAAGCCAGTCAGGAAAAGACAAGTACCATGTGATCTCACTTACATGTGGAATCTAATCAACAAAATAAACGGATGAACAGGATAGAAACAGAGGCGTGGACACACGGAGCAGACTGACAGCTGTCAGAGGAAGGGGAGGGGGGGACTGGATGAAAGAAGGTGAAGGGATTAGCCAAAGAGCATATATGCATAAGCCATAGGTGCAGCCAACAGTGTGGTGATGGCCAGAGGGAAGGGTGGGGGAAGGGTGGAGGTGGACACAGGAGAAGGGGAAATTAGGGACCTCTCTAATAGTGTCAACAATAAAAAATCCATCAATAAAAAGACAAATGGGGCAAATAGTGAATCATGTAATTCTGAAACTAATGTAATGTTACATGTCAACAAGTAGCATTCTGTATAAAAATTAAAAAAAAAAGGATATTGAAGCCAGAAGTCAATGCTCTGCCCTCCTCATACAAACTGTGGTACCAGCACATTCTACTTGCTGGGTCTCAAATAAAAATACTAGAGAGGCTCACCTCCTGATGCAGCTCATGGAAGACTGTTGTCTGCATTTACAGAGGGTTCCTCATGCTGAAATATGGAGACTGAAAAGTTGCAAGGTAGCGATTTAGTATTCAGGGTTGGAATAGGCTAAACATGGATATGATATTCAATTCCTTCTCCATGAGGAGAGAACATTCCTAGAAGCATGCAATGGATAATTTTAGAAAAGAGTTTAACGTTCCAACATCCGAATTATAGGGGTACCAGAAGGGGAAGAGGAGAAGCAACAGATTGAGCACGTATTTGAACAAATAATAAAGGAGAACTTCCCCATTCTGGCAAAGGAAATAGACTTCCAGGAAATCCAGGAAGCTCAGAGAGCCCCAAAGAAGTTGGACCCAAGAAGAAACACACCAAGGCACATCATAATTACATTAGCCAAGGTAAAAATGAAGGAGAGAATCCTAGAAGCAGCAAGAGATAAGGGGACAGTAATCTACAAAGGAGTTCCCATCAGACTGTAAACTGATTTCTCAAAAGAGACCTTACAGGCAAGAAGGGGCTGGAAAGAAATATTCCAAGTCATGAAAGACAAGGACCTACATCCCAGATTGCTCTATCCAGCAAAGCTCTCATTTAGAATGGAAGGGCAGATAAAGTGCTTCTCAGATAAGGTCAAGTTAAAGGAGTTCATCACCACCAAGCCCTTATTTTATGAAATGTTAAAGGGATTTATCTAAGAAAAGAAGATAAAGAAAAAACATGTATAGTAAAAGGACAGCAAACTCACAATTATTAACAACCACACCTAAAGCAAAACCAAAAGAAACTAAGCAAACAATTCGAACAGGAACAGAAGCACAGAAATGGAGATCACATGGAGGGTTAACAACAGGGGAGTGGGAGGGGGAGAGAGGGGGAAAAGGTACAGAGAATAAGTAGCATAGAATGTAGGTTGAAAATAGATAGGGGAGAGTAAGGATAGTATGAGAAATGTAGAAGCTAAAGAACTTGTAAGTATGACACACGGACATGACTAAAGGGGGGGATATGGGTGGGAGAGGGTGTACAGGGTGGAGGGGAGTGAAGGGGGGAAAATGGGACAACTGTAATAGCATAATCAACAAAATATATTTAAAAAAGAGTTTAAAAAGACACAAACTTCATAGAGCCATTAATACCTTCTGTAGAGAGTATTACCTTCCAAATGTGGTACAGGTGGGTGACATGAAAGCTTAAGTCAACTTAGCAGAGTTGGGAGTATATCCCTAACCTGGCTTCCAACCTTTCTGCATTTCTGGCATAATATTGGAAACACACTTGATATGATTACAGAACTCAAGATAGCCCTCAATGAGCCAGCAATTATTACAATGCAGTCAACAATAGCAGCCTAATCATGTCTTAGAATCCACAAAAGGATCCAGTTTCCTTATGCATCTCCATGTTCCTTTCAATGCTGTGGTCCTGAGTGGACCCCTTGATCACACTGACACTCTCTCTTCCATCCTCTCCAGTAGGCCTCATGTCTTCCACTGAGCATGTGCGCCGTCTCTGAAACTCACCTCTGTCCCTGCTATGGACCGAATGCTTGTGTTCACCCCAAAGGTATGTGTTGAAGTCCTAACCTCCAATGTAGTGGTGTTTGGAGGTGGGGGCCGTAGGAGGTCGCTAGGTTTAGATGAGGTCAGAGAGCTCACAGCGCTGGGCTACAGGCATCTTTGGTCTGACCCGGGGTGACAGCTCTTATGTTTTTGCAGAACAAATATTTGTAAAACAAATGAGTGAGATATTCTTGGTGTTTCAGAGGTCTCATTGACCGTAGGATATTTTCTTTGGTTGTATCTCTGGAGAACTGGAGGCTGTGACAATCGTCCATTCTCCTTCCCCAGTTCTACTGCCCAACCGCCTATATAAAATGAGAAAACAGGAGGGTGAGGAATGTCACATTCAGGTGAGAGAGGCCTTGGGGCAGACCACTAATTAGAGGAGTCTTCCAGTTGAGACCAGCACCTTAGTCTTGGCCGCATGCCAAAACCTAACTAGATGCTAAAACACGGGATCCAATGAAAAGTGTGTGTGGTGGTGGGGGGGCAGCAGGGGAGGGGACTTTCACAGGTATGTGTTTGCATCTTGGTTAGGTTGTATATTGCTGCCCGCACAGGTTAAGCTCTCCAGGTTATGGTCCTCGCAGAGATATGACAACCCTAAGGGAGTGGAATGTGTCTGCTTGTGGGTGGGTGAGGGTGCACTGCATGGATAGGTTGAAAAAATTCCCTGGGGGATTTAGATTTATGCCTCATGTGAGAATCACTCATTTAGGGAATTATCACCTTACTTTTGCTTTCTCATGAAAGGGTTATTTTGATGTCACTTCTCTGGATTGCCTTCATCCACAGCCTGGCCTCATCACTTTCTGAGGTCATTATGGGGGGGGGGGGAGAACATAGCTCAGTTTATTAATATGCTAGTGATTCACCAATTGCCTGATTTTGCAGAGCAGTCTCTGGTTATAAAAGAAACAGGTAAACATGGGTTTCTACTAATTAAGTGCTAAATCCCAGTGAATACACAAGTTCCAAATTGTAAAGCTTTTTAAAGTTTTTTTTCATGTTTGAGGCTCAGCTGAGGTTTGGGCTTGCTGAATGGAGGCTCCCAGAGCTCCCAGAGTCCTTGATGCTTGAGGTGCAGCCTGGGAGGGGCGGGGCAAGGCCCAGAGGGGCTAGGGGGTCCACTGGAAAGGAGCAACAGGGAACCCTGCTGCTGGTGTGGGAAAGGAGAGACCTGAGCCTGTGGCTGGTTAGAAAGTATGTAGGTACACAAGGGAAGATTAGGGGACTTGAACCAAGCATTGGAGAAGTCCCACGTTCTCTTTTTTTCCCTTCATAAGACGCGCCAGTGAACTCTCTTCAGGAGCAGGCCTGATAAACTCTGAAGGCTGAATCCCACAGAGAGGTCACTTCTTGTATTGGTTTTCTATTTTCTGCAATAGCAAGTTACCACCAGTTTGGTGGTTTAATGCAACGTGAATTTATTGTTCTACAGTTTTGTGGTCAGAGGTGTAACGCAGGAACCTCTGGCCTACGAAGACCAGCACTGTGTTTCTTTTTGCAGAATGGAGGGGGGACTTGTTTCCTTTATCTGCCAGCTCCTAGAAGCCACCTGTGCCTTGACCTGGAGTTGCCTTCCCCCATCTTCACCACCAGCAACATCGAATCTTTTGGGGCCTTTCTTTCATAGACATATCATTCTCCGGGTCTGCTCTTCTGCCTCCCTGCCCTACTTTTAAGGACTCCGTGGTTACACAGAGCCCAGCTTGATCATCCAGAATGCTCTTCCATCTCAAAGTCAACTAAGTGATGAGCAAACTTACTTCTACCTGCAACTTTCATTCCGTTTTACCATGTAACTTAATGTGTTCACAGCTTCTGGGGACTAGAGCATGGGCATTGTTTTAGAGGGGGCATTGTTTTGCCCATCATACTTGGGTTTACTCCTGGCACCCCTTCACTATCTGGTGCAGTTACAGGGTGTGCGTGCCGGCAGCAACTCAGCTCTATGAATTGCGGTTTCAAGCCTCTTTCTTCTACTTCTGGCCTCTTCTGCTGCTTACCCCTTAGTCTGGAACCCTCCTAGAAGTGTGTAGAGAGTAGTTTTAGAGGAGAATTTTAAGAGGTGCACTACTAAACATGCAGTTATCATAGGACCCAGCAATTGAGTACCGGGCATTTACTCTGGATAAATGAAGGCTTGTTCTTCACACAACAGTGAATGTTTATAACAACTTTACTTGTAATAGCCCCAAACTGGAAACAACTCAGGTGTCCTTCCACAGGTGAGTGTGTTAACAAACTGGGATACGTCCATACCATGAACTACTACCTAGCAACAAGAAGGAGCAAGCTATTGATACATTACTGGGATCAATTTCTAGAGAATTATGCAGGATGGAAAATGGCAATCTCAGATACTATGATTCCATTTATATAACAGTTTTGAAAAATAAATTATATTAATAGCAACAGAGAGCAGACTGGTGACTGCCAGGGGTTAAGGAGGGGGTTGGGCGGGAGAGAAGTGGGTTTGGCTATAGAAGGGCAAGGTGGGGGGCCCTGGTTGGAGTGGGGATGTTCTGCATCCTGACGGTACATATATATCAATACCCTGGTTGTGATTACGTACTGCAGTTTTGCAAGCTGTTACCTTGGGGGAACTGAGTAGATACAAGGGACCTCTCTCCATTATTTCTTGTAACTACATATGAACCTACAGTTATCTTAAAATAGAAAGTTTTAAAAAACCAAAAATGGTCTTGGCAGGTGTGGTGGCTCAGCTGGTTGGAGCATTGTCCCATAGACTGAAAGGTTCAGTTCCTGGTTGGGGCATAGACCCAGGTTGCAGGTTCGATCCCCAGTTGGAAGTTGCAGTGTGTTTGAGAAGGCAACCAATTGATGCGTCTCTCTCTCTCTCTCTCTCTCTCTCCCCCTTCCTCTCTAAAAGCAATGAAAAAAAAATGTCCTTGAGTGAGGCTAAAACAAATTTAAAAAATAAAAAACAAAATAAAGGCTTTGACCTATACAGTAACAGGCTTGGAGCGCTGTTCCCTTCTAAAGCAGAACAGGGTAATTCTAAAAGGTTTCCCGTGTGCCGTGGAGGGCAGTTGGTGGGTTGAGGGAATATGTCTCTGACTCAATTTGTGTCACTTTGGAAAAATTATTTTTCCTCGGCTTTGAACATGGGTCACTAATTCATTTCCTCCAATGCCCACAAGTTATTTTCACACACAGCACCCAGAGCATGGGTCCACGGGGCCTCCAGTGAACAAGAAGGCGCATCCCTCGGTAAGGTGTTATACCCTGTCCGTCCCCTCGCCCTCTCTCCTTCCACGGGCTTCTCAAATCTCCTGGGCCAGGGGTGCCTGGGTGCTGGGGCCTGGTAAAGGAGTTCAAGAGAAGAGGGGAGGGGGCTGGGTAGGTGGGGTTCTCTGGGTCCCCTCCCCCCCACCGTGAACCAGACACAGCCACGTGCAGGCTGCGGGTGGGGCAGCCATGGGAGAGCTGGGTCAGCAGCACGGGGCTGCTCCTGGCTGGCTCCCGGGTTGGCTTTGCTCAAGGCGAGAGCTGTCAACTCTGCCCTTTTGAAAATGAGCAACAAAGGGGAAAAGAAAAGAAAAGAGAAAGGGAAGTAGGGGGAGCACAGGGTGGGAGTCGGGGAGGCAAGGGCTGAGAGAACAGGTGGGGACTATTTAAACAGAAGGCCTGACTCAGCCGTTTCCTTTCACTGCATTTCCAAAGGACTGTTTGTTTTAGTCCCCGGGGCGGGTGACAGGAGGGAGGCTGGGGGCCCATCCCTGGGGAGAGAAGGAGCCAGGGCTTGGGGGGTGGGGGTGGGACGCGGGCGTCCTCTGGGCTCACAGCAGCTGTCCTTCTTAAGGGACTAGGTTAGGGGTTCCGTTTTCGTTGCTTTCTGGTCTGAGCTCCAGGGTGAGATTTGCCAAAGGGCTTTCCCTTAGGGAAACGGTGGGCCCTGCAGAGCCCGGGAAAGTGAGGATGAGCAGCTCAGGGAAGAACTGGGACTGGCCCCCACCCCTAACATGGAGAAGAGAAAATAAGTGCCATAAACTGGAGATTCTAGGTATTGATCTAGAAAACGTGCAGATGACAAAAATGATAGACGGGCAGGAAAACAGAATTCTGAGGCTCTCCCAGCTGCTGTAAGACACCGGCTGTTGTTACTTTTCTCTTCCCAGAAGAATGCGTACACTTTTCGAGTCCTTGGTTCCACAATTATATTCCCAAACAAGGCAGAGCTTGAGAATCACATTTAGCTCCTGACAAATGACACCTCCTACAGGAAGGTTTCCAGGTCACCTTCAGGGGAATTACATTTGTGCTCGGTCTCTTCAAACTCTCCCTTAATGAATTCACCCTGGACCTGCACCTGTAACCCTGGAGATAGGGTACCCAGTGTCCAGCAGAGAAGCACAATTTGCAATGGCCGGGAAGTGTGCTTTTGTTTAAGCAACCATTGTGATAGCCAATTACTTTCAAAGGTTCAGTTTTATTGGGCCACCATCAATGGCTATGAATAAATGAAGCGGCTTTAGGGTTTGATATATTGGGTTTGATACAATAGGGTTTGATATATTTCTCCCTGGGAGTCGGGCTCAACCTGAATTCAAGCTTGAAATACATTTGAGAGAGCAGAGAAAGCTTCGCTTAAACCGACAAATAGTTAGCATGAAAGGAGAAGTGTAAACGGGACTCTACGCATTTGCAAGCTCCCCCTCACCCCCACGGAGCCCATGGGACTGTAGCCCAGCTTGATCTTATCAGGCCCCGTCTGCGCTGTCCGTCTCCAGCACTCGCGTTGAGCTCCGGGCCCCTCCGGGCCCCTCCTTGTCTCCTCCATTCCTCCCTGGGGCGGCCTACATGTAGCCCAGCAAGGCTTTGCCTGAGCTTGTTCACTCCCAGAGGTCAGGGAATCTTGCGTTCGCCCTGCACAGAAGCCAGCGCCGTGTTGGGCATACATGCTTATTAATCCATGCCTTTGACTTTGATGACAGCCAGCAACGGAAGGAGGGGGTTCTGGGGCAAACCCACGATATTTCACTTAATTGTTTCACTTGACATCAAATTAGATTCAGAAACCAACCAAACAACAACAACAAAAAACTTGGGAATTTCCACATTTAAACCAGACTCATAATCCATCCAGGAGAATATTCTCACCCTGAAGATGTGTTGGATCCAGCGCTTACTCTAATCTCTCTCCTTTGGCAGAGAATTGGATGAGGGGGTAGACGCTGTGCCTTACAAATCCTCTGGCAACTCTGGACAAGCTCCTCTGCTCTGAAAAATGAAGAGGGTGGGTTAAATGAGAGATGTTTCTTCCTCCCACACAGGATTCCATGATTTCTTTTTTTCTTTTAATTTCATATAAACTCCATGTTGTGGAATATTTGCGATGAGAGTCTTTAAGGAGAATGCTCAATATTCCAAATCCTTAAAATCAAAGCCTTACCTCCCGATTAATGTATAATTGATATCGACCCTATGGAGTTCATTTAATTTTAGGAAAAAGCCCTGCCAGCGTAACTGTGGTTAAGTGCTGGTCCTGTGCCAAGTCCTACATGTCCTTTATCCTCACCGGGCCCTTTAAGGTGGATACTATTATGGCACCTTTTCACCCATGAGATCCATTTTATCATTTATCCATGTTGTGCCAAAGCTCAGAAAACATAAGCGACTAGACCAAAGTCACACAATTGGTAGACGGTGGTGGAATTGGTATTCGAACCCAGATCTATTTCAATCCAAGGCCCCCATTCTTTTCTACTGTGCAATATTGCCTGCCTTTCCAAACTCAACCTGTACTACCATTTCACTTAGCCTGCTGGCTTTCTTTCAGGTTCAGTATCTATTCTGGCTTTTAACATCTGAAACATGGGTCATGAACCCTCATCATAAGCCTGGTTGGGATTACAAAACAAACTACGGCAGCTTTGAGGGCCAGCTGGAATGTGCTCATGTCCCATGCTGGTGGGGATGAGAATCAGGACAGAGTGTCCGAGGAGTCGGAGGAGCTCCACAGGGCGTTCGGGGCGGTGCTCTGAGGACCTCTCGCTGGGATGGACAGCTCAGCGGAGGTCCGGCGGAGTCTAGGCTGTGACTTGCATCAAAGACGGAGCGCAGGGCAAGCCCGGGGCTTCAGACATTGTGGAGAACCTATGACGAGGAGAGCTGAGAGGGGAGAGGCTTGGAGTCTCTATCTTTTTGATTAAACTGTGGACTCATGGAAGCTGGAGACCTTGCCTTGTACTCACTCCTTTGCGGTCCTGCCCAGATCTCAGTATCCTGCTTGACACATTGTTTGTGCTTAGTAAATGCTTCTTTTGTCCTTTCAATCTTCGCATACCCTTTCAACTCAACTCAAGGCCTTCGGGAGGAATATTAATGGTTTTGAGACAACTCTAGCCAATTTCCTAAAGTTCTTGCAGTTTGAACGGTCAGTAGCGACTTGGTGGATCCTAGTCAGTGGCAGGAAGATGATGTCTCACTGGTCATCTTCTGCTCTGATTATCATGCTTCTAGTTTGAGCTGACTCCCAATGGTAGAATCACAGGTAAATCACAATATTAGTACCTCTTTCTTCCCCCCTGACTGTTTTTTTTGGGGGGGTGGTGGTGATGGTGGTCCTGATTCATCTACCTCTTTGTCTGTTAGGTGCTCCTTTTCAGCCATTGTGCAGGGAGCAACACTGAAATGGAGTCACACCAAAGAATGTGAATTCAAATATACTCGTATGTAATAAACAGTAGTAACGGGTGGAGCCTTAGGTATTCACCAGGGCAGGGCAACCCACGTGGCTGCATTGTGGTGCTGTATGTGGGGGAGGGGTCCGAGAGGGAACAATGCTGCTTGCTCAGCTCTCTGCTGGCTTTCAGTCACTTCTACCCACAAGCAAACTGGGCCCTTCTGGTGCTGATTGCTGGGTAAATGGGTTTGTGTACATTCTAGGATCCTGTGGGTCTCTCCAGTGAACTCTCCTGTGAGGCTGGGAGTTTCTCCCACTGCTGCAACACCCACAGGTGTTTTCAGTCAGAGGTTTTGAGGCTTTATTTCATTGGACTGGAACCCTGGGTTTTACGGCCTGTCTCGCTCCCCAGTTGTTCCTCCTGAATTATCTGCACACAAATGTGGGACTGCCCATTCTGCCAGTGCTGCCTTGCCCGCCCTAGTCCTCCAGCCACCACTTTGCTGCCCTGGCTGCCTGTCTCTGCCCCTCCTACCGGTCTGGATGAACGCTTCTTCTGTAACTGCTTGGTTGTCGGACTTCCATACAATTCGATTTTTGTCAGTTCTGGTTGTTTTTTTCTTTTAAATTTGTTGTTGCCCTTCTTTCGGTTGTGCGAGGAGGTACAGTGTATCTACCTACACCTCCATCTTCACTGGAAGTCCCTGGATACCTACTTATAATTTATCTTTTAGGTGATCATGGCTGGTAGTTTACTTTGCTTTTGCCTACCCTGTATATGGACTTATTTCACCTATATGACAAAACTGCACCCACTTTGTGGACGGGGAAATGGAAGCACAGCAAGGCCCACCTCCCTCAGGGGAGGAGGCGAAGTAGAGCTGGGGTTTGGAAAAGGCACCTGGCTCTGGAGTCTGCGAGCCCATCCTCTACAGCGTACCTGCCTTGGTCATATGTGTTCGGCTTTGCTGGCTTTATTGATTTCAGTATTTCCTACATGCGCAGATAGAGGCTCTTTCTTTTGGGCTGGGCTCTGCCATCCATCCTTGACATTTAATCAGGACTTGGGGATGATAACACTGGAATTTGGAAGCAGCCTGTACTCCCAGAGGGAACCCCAGCATTTACATGTAAACCTGCTTTCCAGCGTTGTACCTGATTGGGGAAGAACTGGGTCATAGCAAGTCCCCAAACATTATTTCCCTGCTCTGGCTGATGTGCCCTTGGGACCTGTATCCTGTCCTCCATCTCATTTGTCCTAGATGGGTTTTGCAACCTTTGCCTCATATGTGCCGCACAAATCAGTTTTCTTGACCATTTTCCCCTGGAAGCTACCAACTTTCAGCTGCCTGCCCTGGATCCCTACCAGGGTGCCTCTGACTTTGCAAATGCCACAGGAGGCAGTTACATTTTGGATGGCTACCAAAAGAGGCTGCCACCACTGGTGCCTGCCTGCTCTGCACTGGAGGAGATAAGAGTCTTCCAAGAGCCCTGAGCAAAGTGCTTGGAGAGGGCACTTTGAGGTGGGGGAAAGCCTTTTGGGTCTGGGAGTCGGAGACTGCTCACAGGGGTACCTTTGATCTGGAGGCTGTGTCCGTGGATGTGGGCAGATGCTGCTCTGGGTAAGAAGAACAGCGTGGATGAGATCCATAAATCTGTCATCTGAGACTATTGAGCTGTGCTCTGCGCAAAGTCCTGCACGCATCTGGAACAGGCCCTGGTTTGCCTCCAATTCAAGTCCTGCCTGACTATGCAGGGCCCAGATGAAGCTCTGCCTCCTCCCACTCTAGCCACTCTTGGACTTCAGTAAATTTTATCATTCAGGAAACATCAACAAGTATTTATTGAGTGTCATCTGTTTGCCTAGTGCTGGTTTCTATTTGGTATATATTGAGAAACTTTCTCCCTGGCCCCTTGCTTCACTGGAGTGTGGTGAGGTGGGGGTGGGGTAGGGCCCTTCTAACCTCCTGAATCTTCTCCCCTTTTGTCCTCATTCCAGGCTGTAAAGGTGTTTGTTTGTTTGTTTTTTTTTTCATTTCTTAACATCGAGTGGTAGGTGGTCATGTTCGTCCAACACATGGCGCAAAGCTTGGAGGTGAAGAGATAGAGCTTTGGTCTGGCAGCGCCAGAATCTCTTCCACCTCAAGGTCCTGAGATGTCTTTGGATTCTTGGGGATGCATATGTGAATTCCTGGTCAAGTTCTTTGGGGGTAAACAAAAAGGAAAAGAAAGAGAAGAGGAGAGAAGACTCACTCTGTACAGCAGAGAAGGCTCGTTCAACAGCTTTTCCAATAAGGCAGGCCGAGTGAAGGAGGGAGTAGACAGAGTCCCTGATACCCTGGGACACAGGCTCAAGCTCTCATCACTACGCGCTGCTGCTTCTTAGAGTCTGAGGTTTCTTGATGCTGCCCACTTGGAATTCTTTGAGAGGATCTGGGACTCTCCGCACACATGCAGGAGGCCTGCTCACAGGTTTTTCAGCTGTGTGACTTGTAACTGGGTTAGCAACAAAGAAACCCACATCACAGCCTCATAAACAGGCGCCAGGACCGACCGCAGAGGTGGGACTGCCCGCCTTGGGGGAGATGGTTGGAGTTCCTTGATATTTGAGAACAAGAGTCTGTCCTTATTCTCTGACAAGAAGCAGGATAGACATTTTAAAACATTAGACCAGGAGTTGGGTGTTTGGATGGGTAGCTGGAATCCCCGCCCCCTGAACTTTTGCAAATGATAAGAGTTGTAGCACCTTTTTAGAGATCTGGGGGAGTTCTGGATTGTACTGGAAGTCTGTGGAAACTGAGCTGGGTGGGGAGGGATGCAGTGCCTAAAAATACCCCGTGGAGGAAGAGCCCGTGAGATCAGCTCCCCAGGGTGTTCCACCCACCCTGGCTTGACTCTGGCTCCAGGTTTTTTTTTTTTGTCCAGCTCTAAGTACAGTCACTTGAACAGAACTGGGACTTAGCAATAGTGTTGATTGACAGGGAGCTCGAGAGGGACACGGGGAGCCTGGAGAGGCTTCAGAGGAGAGACCCAGAGGTGATGAAATGTCTGGAGACTAGAGCTCGGCTGCAAGGTCAAGGGAGTGGGACGGGCTCCACCTGGACGGGAGTGAGATGGGAGGGAGTGCGGGGCGGGGGGAAGAGCCGTTCCTAGTCCCTCAGGGTCAGGCCGTGGATCTTCTGGGGCAGTGCAAGGGTGGAACCAGTCACAGTGTGGCTGTGCTCTTGGGGTGGACTGAAGTTTCCAGAGCACTGGAAACTCCACAGTGAGGCAGAGCTGCATTTTCAGGTAATTAGCACAATTGTCTCCTTCTGTAAATGAGAGTGATTAAGACTTAACAGCCATGGCAGCTAATAGATTCCCAAAGCCCTCCCACCTAGAAAAATGGCTTGTGAGTGGCGTGTTTCAGACAGCTGTCATGGGGGTGGTGGAGACAGTTCTGAACAGGTGGGCAGCCTGCCTGGCACCCATCCATCGCCCTCAGCAGAAGTCCATTTTTACACTGGGCTCTGGAAGGCAGGCCCGGACTGAGGCCCAAGGGGGTGGGTAAAGACTTTTCTCTGGGGGAAATGGGACAAATTCACATTTATGGAGCTCCTACTATGTACCAAGACCTGTACATGATTTTCAATAATCCTATGGGGGAGAAAGGAGAATTATCTCCCATGTTACAGATTGGGAGGTAAAGGCAGAAAGAAGTTAATTTACCCAAACTCATACAACTGGGATGCGAAGCAGGGCAGGTCTAACTCCAGAGCCCATCTGCAGTTGGTGAGGGCAGTCTGGAGAATGCAGCCAGGTGTCCATTCCGCTCCCCTGCTCTTCAGTGGTACCCAGGAGATCATCCTCAGGGCGAGCTCCCTTCTGATTTTGATTCCATGTCTAAACTAAGAGAAGACCAGTTGAGAGGTTCTCCAGTACTGCCTCCCCATCTCTTAGCTTTGGGTCTGCTACAAGTGGAGGGTCTACCTTGGAACACCCTGAAGTTCTTCCTAGGGTAAGAAGAAAGCTGCATGGGGCAGACGACGGACGTGGTTTATGTGTCTGGAAGTGGCGAAAGAGATACAATCCCCAAGCTTGGATTTACAGTGGGTGTCTGGTTGCCTCCGCCTGGAATCTGAACCGAACCATTTTCCATGGGCGAATTAGCTAAACAATCCAGCCCACAAAAGGAGCAGCTCTGATATGTCAGTTAACAAGCTCAGAGGGGTGGGGGCACGAGAAGGGTGCCCCGAGTTAGGAGGGGAGGGAGGAGACCGCTGGAGAGAATTCGACCTTCCCTTGTCTTGCTGCCCCGAGTCCAGCCTTTCTGCTTGGGAACCTGGGAGGGAGGCTGGTTTGATTTCCCTGTGGTCTCAACGGTGGGAATTTTTTTTTTGGTGGCAGATTATATTTTCCTGGGGCAGTTTGAATTACACCTGCCCCATTTCATTGAACTAGGGCTGGTGCTGCTGTCTATTGTGTCCAGTGGGCCTTCCTGCATGAATAAATAGTAACATGTTTGTTTTCTTTTGGGTGGGGTGTTTTTTTTATAATGATAGGGTTGGCAACAGAGGGGAGAGCGTGAGCGCTGACAAGGATGAAATCATCAGGAAAGAGGATGTGAGCAGGCGAGTTCTCACCCCGTGGAGCCCGTGGTGGTGACCCGCACCCCCACTTCTTTGTGGACCCACTTTTACACAATGTATTCAGAGCCTCCTCTGTTTTCACTTCTATTCTTTGACCGGGCTTTCTTTCTCTTTGCGATTTACCTGGGAATCAGGCACTTCCTCCCTCAGGACTACTTGTCTCCTCTGTCCCTTCTCGTTTTACTGTAGTTTTCCATCCAATCTCTCTCTCGCTCTCAATAGCTTCTGGCAGCTGTACGATCATTCACAAGGGCCTCGTTGAAAAAGCCACAATGCAGTGTTGCCATGGAATGTTATAAAGCCAGGAAGAAGGATATACGAAACTCTACATGTGGAATGCTTGTCAGGAGACATTGTAAAGAAAAAAGTGTTGTAAATAGCAGGCTCCTTTTGTAGAAGAGAAGGACGCTTGTGGGTTCACGTGATGTTTCTGGAAATATACAAAAGAACAGTGGGTGCTTCTGGAGGAGGAAAGTGGAGCCTGGATTTGGACAGAGCTCTACTCTAATATTGCATGCCTTGTGTGCTATTTTATATTTGTTATTATCGTGTACATGTATTAGCTTTTTACAATAAGAAGTTGTTTTGTAAAAGGAAAACATGAAATATGAAAACACGATGCAAGAAAGTACATGCTTCGTTGCCAGGTAAGGCAGTAATTGAGTCACGGCTTAGAGGATCCAGGTTTAAATCCCAGTTCTGCCAAATATCAAGTGTATGACTGTAGGGAATTTACTGAATATTTGTAAATCTCAATTCCTTCATCTGTAAAATGGGGCTCACAGTAGCACCTGTTTTAAGGGCTTAGAACTTATACCTTGCAAAGAACGCTTTTGATTAAATACATAGCTAAATGGATTTAAGTTTCAATTTCTTCATATATTTTTTCATGTAAGTAAATGTACAAATCATAAAATACTTGACCATGATCTTGATTGTTCATTTAGAAAATGATATTGCTAACTTATGGTAGCTTTCAGTTCTAAGGGTCGTGACAGCATCACTTACCTGCATGGCAAGGCCATTCCAGTTACAGATAATAGTGAGGGCAAAGGGACCAAAGGGAGAGCAGAGAATCTTGGTGAAGCAGTGAGTAAACCAGTTTGGCAGGAGCAGACATCCCCTCCAGAGTGTAAGGAATGGAGACAAAGAGCTTGGAACCAGATGTCTGAGGCTGTTGAAAGCCAAACCAAGGATCTCACACTGTCTCAGAGGCTGTGGGGGGCATCCGAGGTGTGAATAAGGGAGCGGTCACCTTGGTCATCTCTTGCAGTGTAACAGATCATCCCCAAACACAGTGGATAAAAGAGCCAGTTATGCTCACAGAGTTGATGTGTCAGGGATTTGTCCCAGGTTTAGCAGGAATGGTTTATCTCTGCTTCCCAATGGCTGGGGCCTCAGCGGGAAGCTGAAAATTGGTGGTGACTTGAGGGCTGGGACTGGACTCATCGGAAGGCTTGTTTACTCACATGTCTGCAGTGGATCCTGGCTGTCAGCTAAGATCTCCGCTGTGTCTGCCTGCCAGAACACACATACTCACGGCCTCTCCATGTAGGCTGGGCTTCCTCGTACCGCGGGGGCTGGGTTCCAAGGATTAGTGTTCCAAGATAGCCAGGGAGCCTTTTCTAGCATAGCTTTAAAAGTTACGCAGCATCCCTCTGCAGATTCTGTTCGTCAAGGTGGTCGCAAACTGTTGTCCCACTATAAGGAGAGGGGAAGCAGAGCCTATCTTCTGATGAAGGAGCAGCATACAGGACTAGAAATCTTGTTGGGGCCATTTTGCGAAACAATCTGTTGTAGAGAGTGATACGGGAAAAGCCATTCATTCAAAATAGATATTTATTGAGTATCTGTTATATCTTTTTTTAAAAGGTTTTATTTATTTATTTATTTATTTATTTATTTATTTTAGAGAGGGAAGGGAGGGAGAAAGAGAGACAGAGAGAGAGAAACATCCATGTGTGGTTGCTGGGGGCCATGGCCTGCAACCTAGGAATGTGCCCTGACTGGGAATCGAACCTGCGATGCTTTGGTTCAAAGCCTGCGCTCAATCCACTGAGCTACGCCAGCCAGGGTGAGTATCTGTTATGTCTTAAGCGCCATGCCAGAGGCTAGAAAATAGAATAATAAGCAAAGACAGACCTGATTCCAATATCCTGGAGTTGCCAGTTGGTGAAGAGGGCAAACAATCAAATCATGATACCAAAAAATGTAGAAGTTCAAGTATGGTGAAGTCTTGGAGGGGGAGGTGGGGCTATGAACTCAAATAGCAGATGTGGATTTTATGGAGCTGGAGAGGGCAGGGAGTGTTCCCCTGAGGAAGCGCTGTTTGGGCTGCGAACTGAAGAAGGACAGAGCAGGGTGGAAGGAAGAGGGTTCTTTGTGGGAAGGGTCCTATGGCAGGAGGGAGAAGGGGTGCACGATGACTATTTGCATAGTCCCAGTGAGAGAGACAATGGCAGTGAGAACGCATATCCATGTGTTCTACTGAGAGAGACATTCTGAGGAAAGAATTAGCTGACTGCACATGAGTAACTTAGGAGAGGTGAAAGGTCAAATGTTTCTACGAAGTTTCAGGTCAGGATGAGGAGGAGGAGGATGCCACCGTGATTAGGAGTCAAGAAGTCAGGGATGGGGGCAGTTTGAAGTGTAAGAGATTGTATTCAGGCTAAGAGATACTGAGTTTGAGGCAGCAGCGATACAAAATAACAGGAATATGGGTGGATACCTGGTTTGTCTGAACAGGTAAGAAGCTTCCCCCTTCAGACTTTGGAGCAACTGATAGGAAATGGAAGGTGGAAGCCATGGGAATGAGTTAAATTTTCAATGGAGAGGAGTCATAAGTTAGGAAGGGCTAGAATTTGGGGGAATGCCCATGTTTAAGGAGAAGATGAAGCAGAAGGGCAATGAAGGAGAGAGGAGACTGTCTGAGGCAGAGCAACTGGGGTTGGGGGTCATACGGAAAGTCAAAAGAGGAAAATGTCTCAGGAGAAGGTGGTCCATGATGCCATACACACAGCCAGGACAAAGAGAGCTGACACGGAACAAAAGCCTATTTATCCTGAGCTGGATGGCTTGGTATAGAGTTTTCCCAGAGGGCTGGGGATGGAAGGAAGCAAGAAAGGTAGGTCAGGGAGGAGAGGGTGGTGAGGAAGTGCCAGCAGATGATGGCCATGGCTTGACAACCTTGTCAGTAAAATCAGGAACCAAGCTATGGTCAAAAAGCAGAGACAGCAAGGTCAAGGGGAGGTTGGACAAGACTGGGGAGATGTACTCTTTTGAGAGAACATGAGGAAGAAGCTGGAAGATTCCAGAGGAGAAGCTAGGCCATGTTAGATAACATGTCTTCAGGACCCAGATCTCCCTCTGTCTGAAGACTCCTCACTTATGTTTTAGACGGTGACTCCAAATGCTCAGGGTTAGAGAAGACCCCGTCAGCTAAAGAGGAGTGAACCCAGCAGAGGCTGATGTGTGCTTTAAATCCATGTCTGGCCAAACAATCAATGTAAGATTATACCTAGTCTATTATAAAATTTTGCCTCAAGATTCCCTACTAATGAAGAAAACAATTTTTAATGCTGAAAAGTCCTCCAAAGGCCTCTTCTATATACTCCATCAGAACACTCACAGTATTTTGAAATGGTTTGTTTACATACTTCTCTTTCCTAGCTGGGCCCGATGTTCTCCAGGGCAGGGGTTGTGTCTTATTTTTCTTGAACTGTCAGAGCCTGGACTTGTACCTAGTGTGTCTGGGTCTCTCAGAGGTTCAGAGGGACTCTTCCATTTCTAAGCACTCCGTTATTGATTGAAAATGGAACAAATAACAGAACACAGTCACAAAAAGCATAGTATACGTCAAATGATAAATGGAATGAGGTAACACTTTCCCCACGCTTGCGCGAAAATGAAACACATGCTATTCACAAGATAGTTACAGATCTATTAGAAAATTACTCTTAGAGAAGATTCTTCTTTCAATTCTGCCAGACTCTGTGTGCATAATCTCATGGGAGGTGATGTCAGTGTCTATATTTGAGGCTCTTAGGGCTATGAGGTAAAGGCCAAGGGACCGTTCCATCATGACAGCTTTCCTGTCGTCCGCCACCATTTCTGTCTGGCCCCCAGCGGGGCATGTGGAATACAAAAGACACTCCATGCATGTGCTGTTTCCTCCATTCAAACCACATGGGCCACGGATATGTCTTTGGATCCCTCCTTCACCTCTTCCAGGTCTTTGCTCAGACTTTACCTCTTTTTAGTGGCCTTCCCTGACCATTTGATTTTAACATGCAGCCTTCTCCATGGCCCTACATTCCCTAACCCCTGTCTCAACTTTAGCTTTCTCCATGCCCTTACCATTGCACACTCTTTCACACATTTTTCTCATTTGTTTGCTGTTCACTTCTAGAATGTAAGCTCTATGAAGGCATGGAGTTTGGATCCTAGAGAATAAAGGTACTTGACTTTTACTCTGATTTTTGTATCAGTTTGCTAGAGCTGCTGTAACAAAGGACCATAACAAAATGGGTGGTTTATACAACTGAAATGTATTGTCTCATAGTACTGGAGACTAGGAGTGTGAAATCAAGGTGTTGACAGGGTTGATTCCTTCTTAGGGCAATGAGGAAGAATCTGTTCCAGGCCTCTCTCCTGGCTTCTGGTAGCCTCAGCTGGCTCATGACTTATAGGTGATATTCTCCATGTGTCTTCACAGATGTCTTCCTCTGTATGTATCTGTGCCAAAACTTCCCCTTTTTAATAAGGATATCAGTCATATTGGATTAGGGCCCAACTCAATAACCTCATTTTAATTTGATTATCTGCAAATAAGGACGTATTCTCAGGTACTTGGGGTTAAAACTTCAACATCACTTGGGTGGACACAATTCATCCCATAATAGTACTCAGCAAATATTTGTTGAATACATAAATGAGGTCACTCTCTTTACTTAGCAAGGAAACAGACAATTCAAGGGCAGAACCAATCGTGATATACCTTGGTGGGCATATGATATGCATCTACTGAAGATGGGGTGGGAAGTTGGGCGGAGGGGGCAATGAAGAAGAAGACCCTCTGGAGCTGAACTGGCTGAGACTGTTGAGTGGTAGAAGGCAGGGACTGCCCAAAGTTAGATTGGGGTGGGGTTTCCTCCACACCCAGCAGAGTAGAGAGGAGGGCAGAGTTCAGAGGGACCTGGAGGGGCCAGGCTAGTGGCAGTGTGCTCTACAAGGAGGTCTAAAGCCAGAAGGGATGGCTAGGGAGAGGCATCCACAGGGAGAACGAGAAGGCAGGTTCTGGAATGGTCTGAGAATCCCATCAGGCTTGACAGTTGAGAGGTAGAAAGGTGAACAGCTTGGCCTAATATTCTACCTGGGTCCCAGGTAAGCCCAGGCAATGGAGCTGAGTGCCCTGTGTGTGGTCTCGCATGATGTGATGATAGAATTCTGGACCATGTGACCTGCATATGTCTGTGCTTTGACATACTATTTTTACCCCCTTGGCTTCTTTTTCTCTTGACAAAAGTTACTTTTGCACATTTCAATTTTTCTTGGCCGACCTAAGGGGAAAAAGAATTGCGGATGGTGAGGCCATTTGGGGTGGGATGGTTAGAAGCCTTCACGTGGCTAAGGCAACAGTCAGCTGAGCCTGAGAGGAGAAAGACAGATAGTCAAAGACGCAAGAGAGGGCAGACCTGGTGGGCTGACCACCATGTCTTTCCTGTTTCAGGCTGTAATTCACAGGGTACAGGAGCTGAAAAAAAGAGCTCATCCTTGACGTCCTGCTGCTGTAATGTCACTGGGCCAGCAAAGCAGCTACACACATACAATCACACAAGCAGAGACTCAGCATGCAGGGCAAATGAAAGTTAATTCAGTTCGAGGAGCAACTATTGATTACCAACCAGCAAAGACCAGACCCTGGGGATACGGAGATAAACTGGCAGCCAGGTTGAGGAGACAGGGATGTAAATAAAAGTTCAGTGCAATAAGGAAGGTGTCCAATGAGATACAGAGGTTGCCTGTATTAGTTTCCTAGGGCTGCTGTTAACTAAGAAAGAACCCACAACTGCATGGCCTAAACAATAGGAATTAATTGTCTCACTGTTCTGGAGGCCAGAAGTCCAAAATCAAGGACTATGTTCTCTCTGATGGCTCTAAAGGAGAATCTTCCCTTGCTTCGCCTAGCTTTTGGCATTTGCCAGCAATCTTTGTGTTCCTTGGCTTGCAGATGTGTCACTCCAGTCACATGGCCATCTTATCCCTGTGTCTTCTTCTTATCTTCTCTCTCTATGTGTCTGTCCCTGTGTCCAAATTCCCCTTTTTTATAAAGGACATCCATCATACTAAATCAGGGCCCACTCTAATGACCTCGTTTGGACTTGATCACCTCAGCAAACACCCTGTTTCCAAATAAAATCGGAGTCCTGGGGGTTAGAGATTCCACACATTCTTTTGGAGGGGGCACAATTCAACCCATAACTTTGCCCACTGAGGGAGTGACGACCTCTAGGTATGTGTTATAGTGGGAATAGGGTTAGGGAAGGCTTCCCAGGGAGAGGAAGGTAGAAACAAAGGCATCCAAAGAGGGTGGAAGAGCACAGACAAGAAGATGATAAAGACTTGGAATCAGGGGAAGTAGGAACTGACACCTCTTGGGATGCTTCTGTGTTTTGGCATCATATAAGATGCTGCATAGATGCCATCATTTCATTGAACCTCCATCATGTTGTCGTTAGCACACCAACCGACAGGTAGAAGCTGATGTGTGGGGACAGGAAGTAACTGGCCAAAGGTTAGAACACAGGGTGACACCCTGTGGAGACAAGAACGCACGCCCTGCACTCTATGTCCAGTGACTGACCTAAAGGATGACTTGAAGCTGCAGGGAGCTCTGAGGCTGTGACTCAAGGCGGAAGAGTGTTTGCCGGTAGGGCATTCTCTCGGGAGTGCCTGAGAGCATTGCATGTGGATAGGAGCCTACTTCACACTGACATCACAGGAGGGCCTTGGGCTGACCTCTAGATATCCAGGGAAACCAACCACCGATCCACCTCCTGGAGGATTAAGGATCCAAGCAACCGTCATGGTGATGGAACTGAGTGAAATACCCCATTGCCAAACCTGGCTTGAGTAGGACAAGCCCTGCTCCTGAGGGGAAAACTAAATACCCACTCCCCTGTGTGTTCATGGGCTTAAGGAAAGCAGGGAGCAGCCGGGAGGCCCTGCCTCTCCTGCCTCTGTGCTTTCGCCCAGACAGGTGCTTATCCCCCAATGGCTGCCTCTGAAGTCCTAATCCTCAGAAACATTGGACAATGCATTGAACAATGATAGCTCCACCAAGATGTAGTGGGAAAATCTCTGCCTTTGGAGGTGTTTGAACTTGGGTCTTCTCACTTATTCTGCAGTCTTGGCTGCATCAGGTCTAACCCTCAGTTTGCACTTCTACATGTTGACATAAAACTACCTGACCTGCAGGGTTGTAGTGGGCATTGAACTAGAGCACCCATATATTTTGTGAACATTAAAGTGCTGTGTATATGCAAACTATTAGGACTCATCATAGAAATAATCAGATAATCCGCCCTGTAATTCTTTCTTTCTCAAATAGGACCCTCTTAAACAGGGGTTTGCACACTCTGGCCCATGGACCAAATTGGTCCTATCACCCATTTTTGCACAACCCATGAGCTGAGAATAACTTTTACATTTTTAAATGGTTGGTAAAAAATATCAAAAGAAGAGTCCTATTTCATAGTATGTAAAAATTTTCTGAAATCCAAATTTCTGTGTCCACAAATAAAGCTTTATCAGAATATGGCTCAGAATGTGGCCATGCACATGTGTTTATATCTGTGGCTGCTTTCACGCTACGACAGCAGAGGTGAGCAGCTGTGACAGAGACTGCATTGCCCACAAAGCCCAAAATATTTACCATCTGATCCTTTACATGAAAAGTTTGCAGGTCCCTGGTCTAGAATAACAAAACTAAGCAAATAAAATCTCCGAGCTAAGTCCCAGTCTTGAAGCCTTCAACGGCATTCAGTTTTCAGATCTTTGGGTCCTAGAAATGGTCATACAGAATTGACATCCGGGGGTTCCTGAGCATCATCCTGAATTGCTCATGCATTGGGCAGGATCGACAAAGTTCCCCAGGAGAGCTCTTGTCTGGGGGTGCTTACAGCTTCTCCCTCCAGATCTGAGGGACCGAGGAAGAAGTCTTATCCCTTAGCAGAGCCACAGCTCTCTGAGTGCAGAACCACACAAATCCCGTCCTGCTGGCTGCACTCTAGCCGTGGAAGCAGCCTCATGTCAGCTGGCGGAGTGCTTTGCCTGGTGACAGCTCTCCCATTTAGATATAATCACCTTTTTATAACCATGTCGCTCTCTGAATCCTCTCCCCACACAGAGCTTTCCCTGATGATTGAAAAGAGCTAAACCAACAAATGGCATTATCTCTTTTGAATGGTCCAGTTTATCACCTGGACAAGCCCAGAAACTTCCACGCTGAGCTTCTCTTTGTTGTAGCAACAGGTGCTCAGGAAGAGGGTGGGGGTGGGTGAGGGGGAGGATGGGTTTGTTTAAACACCGGAACAGGGCCAGAGGAGGAAGGCTGTGGAATGCTCTTTGGGGGAGATCTTTAGAAACAGGATCAGCATCATTACTCAGTAATGGGCTGGGACAGAATCCTCTCCAGGGCTCAGGGCTGGAAGGTGGGACACCATAATCTCTGAGAAAGTTCTACGGCAAACCTGAGTGCTTTATAAAAAGTGAGAGTCCTAAAGAATTTTCTTAAAATATTCTCACGGAAAAAAACATGCCAAAGGAAGATTTATTTTTCTTGATATTTTTTAGTTCTGTATATAAATATCCCTACGACTTGGGCCAGTTTAGAGATCACGACATCTACCTAGTCCTATCTGACAAAGGCCCAGGGGGGTTCAATGCTTCCCAAAGGCCAATTTATTTTAGAGGGGTTAACATGTTTATGCATACTGTAAAATGTGGTATTAGGAAGTCTTCAGAGGAAGCAGTATAGCATAAGGCAGGGGTCGGCAAACTTTTTCTGGAAAGAGCTAGATAGTAAACAGTATATAGGGTTGGCAGCCATAAGGTCTCAGCTGCAAATATTGGACTCTGATGTCACCATGGAAAAATAACTGTAGGTAATATGTAAATGAATGATCATGGCTGTGCTCCAATAAACCTTTATTTATAAAAGCAGGTGGTGGGCCAGATTTGACCACGGGCTGGGTGTTGTTTGCAAATTCCCGTTTTAGGGTTTTAGCCAACTTTGTATTAGCACTCTCTGCTTTTCCCTATCAGGCCCTAAAGCACAGAGAATGTCAATTTATGGCACGTGAGCTGAAGTTATGAGAAAGTGGAATCCAGCAAAAAAGTTGCATGATGTTGAGAGTTCAGGTGGTTGGCAGCAGGAGAGTAGGAGCCAGGCAGGGAGGAGCTAGGTGTGCCTAACGGCAGATCATGGGAATGTAGATGCTGAGGTTGGGGTGGGCAGTAGGGTAAAACATCTGGTTCCCTGTGCTGCCTAGGACCCTCAGTGACCTCATTCTTCCAAGCTCCACAAAGTTCACTTCTAGTATGGTTCCTCTTCCTTATGGCCACCCCTGAGGTCTTCTGGGATTTCTGTGTCTTTTATCCCATCTACTTTCTTCTTGTAAACTCCCAATAACAGTCCTCACAGAATCCTTCAAAGCTCTCCCATAATAACCCTGCCTCCATGATACCTTCCCATACCTTCTGGATATTTAGGATGAATTAACCTTCTTTCTCTCTGCTTCCTTGGTCCTGCCTGCTATTTACCTGTGCCAGGTATAAATTCCATCACAATGCAAGTTATAGTATGGCTTTCTCATTGCTCGATTGTGAGCTTTGCATGTGTGTGTTTCACTTGTCTTTACGTTTTCAGTGGCTGGTGGGGGGAAATTCTTGTCAAAGAAAGAAGTAGGTGCACAGAGGAGTTCATTCAAAACTACTCAATGTGGTGCTATCTAGCATGGCTTTCCACCTGCTTTATTTACGATGTCTTCTATCCCAGGGAGTTATAGTGTTTTTGAATAGGGGACAGGGCTGTAGTAAATAAGCAATCCCAGCTAGAAGGAGATTTATTGGTTCCTATAACCAAAGCAAGGAGGGCAGAGTACAGCTGGCCTCAGGGACACCTGGCAACAAGGGAAAAACAAGAGGACAGGACTCACTGATTGTCATCTTTGTTTCTGCCCATGTGTCAGTTTTGCTCGGTCAGACTGGATCTCTTTTTGAGGATGCCAGAAAGCCCCAAGTTTCACACCTGCCATCATTACCCCAAGGAGGAACTGCCTTTTCCCCAAAGACCAAGTCTTGGGGAAGCATTGGCCTATTTTGGATCATGTGCCCAACCTGTGACCAGGGAGGCAGATTCTCATAACTGATCGCCTCTCATGGAATATAACTAGAATGGGTGGGAGAAAGACCCCCCCCCCGCAAATGGGGTGTATTTCGTAGAACTAGGGAGGAGGTGTAACAGGCAGACAGAATAAGAGACTCCATTTTCCTGTCTTCCCTTCCTTAGTGCGTGGGCCTAAACCAGACCTTAACACTTGTGGGACCGATGTGAGACACTTTCCTTCCGAGCTGCCACCTCTCACCTCCTGTTCAACATTTATCTACAGTCTGAACTGCAAAAAACCTTTTCTAGAGTAAATGCATGCTCTCACTCTGATGGGTCAAGAACTCACCTTTTTTACAGATGTCACAGGAAATGTTGCCTACAGACATTTCCTGCATGAGAGTTGTTGGCAACTCTCGTCTTCCTTTCTAGTCTTTTAGGTAGTGAGTAAACAAGTCCCAGCCGTCCATCAGCCATCCAACACACATTTGTGCACCACTTTTTAAGAAAGATTAGCAAACTTAGTTTTTTAAGGGCAGTGTTAAGTTCCCAGGAAAACTGAGCAGAAAATCCAGAGTCCCCATCCAGCACTTACTTGTCTTCCGTAAGCTGTTGTGCAATGAGCTTTTATTGACTTTATCTCAGTTTTTTTCCATTTGACAACTCTGTGAGATAGAAATGCACTCCCATCTGCACTTTTCAGATGAGGAAACTGAGGCCAAGAAAGGGAAAGGGGTCTGACCAAGGCCTTGCAGTTTTTGGGGGGCCAATCTGGGGAGTTACTGTGTGTTTTCTTGGGTACTTTCTTATAAGATTTTATTTATTTATTTTAGAGAGGGAAGGGAGGGAGAAAGAGAGAGAGAAACTTCAATGTGCGGTTGCTGGGGGCTGTGGCCTGCAACCCAGGCATGTGCCCTGACTGGGAATCGAACCTGTGACACTTTGGTTCACAGCCTGCGCTCAATCCACTGAGCTACGCCAGCCAGGGCTTCTTGGGTACTTTCAAAGAGCAGAAGGTCCCAAGGCAGGAGGGGCTGAGTCCTTAGTGGCAGAAGTCTCCATGCCCATATTAGACAGTAGGAAAACAGTACAGGTCTTGAAAGGTTCTCAGGAACCCTGACCTCAACAAACAAACCAGATTCTTGTCTGCCCAAATCCATTCAAGTTGTCTACCTCGAGTCCTCACTGCGTCCCTGGAAGTGAATCTAGTGATTCAGCCAAGTGACAGGGACCTCCTCTGTGGGCCTCTCCCAAATATAGATGTGGGCAGTGACCTCTGATGCCCATTTGATTGGCACCCAACAGCAAAGTCCTTGGAGCAGAGGGTGCCAAGGGTGAGATGGAGGGGCCCTGGCAGGGTTCTCCAGATGCCTCATTTGTCTCTTCCAGGACTAGTTCTCATGCCTGAAGCAGTCTTGTGGCTTAGCCCATGAGGCCCACGGGGCTACAGTTCCAGTTTCTTCTTTCTTTGGCTTCAGTACTTCCCAGCTCTCGTCTCTTGGGTTTAGGGTGTATATGGCTGGGAAGTGGAGACTGGGGCAAGGGAGGGGCAGTTGAGTGGAGTGGGTGGCTGGTAATATTTTCCAGTTCTTTCTAAAGCGTCTATCTTCCCTTAATGGATACGGAAGTGAGCCAGCCCAATGACTGCTCCGACTGCAAGATTGGTTACGGCTTACATCATCTGGGCAGTCAGACTGGGGACAGGGGTGGGGGGAGATGGGGGGAAACTGAGTAGGGATTAATCCAGCCCCAAGCGAATTGATAGACAAAGGTGGTGGCGATCAGGTAACCTTTTTCCCAAGCACAGGCCTTGGGGAGGTGGAGAGGAGCCAGGTAGTCACATTAGTGCATGCCTGGGGTGCTTCGAGACTGCCCCACCCTTTACCAACCTTTCTGTTCCACTTTGTTCCATTCTATGCTGCTCCATCCTGTGAGCTTTGTTGAGAGTCTGGAATGTTCCAGGACTATGTTAGTGGAGGAATGATAGAGAGAGATCTGAGATTAACAGCCCTCTAGGGAGGAACATCCTGTGTATCAGTTAGCTTTTGCTGCTTGATAAATCACCCCCAAAGTTAGTGACTTATGACACCATTCCTTTGTTGCTGCTTTCAGGTCTGCAGAAAAGCTGGGCTGTTCTGCTGAATCCAGCTGCGCTCTGTGGATCTCCATTGGGCTTGCTCATGTGTCTGTGGGCTGACCAGTGATGGCCTGGACAACTGGAGACTCTGTCTGCATGTTCTCTCATACTCTCCTGGGCTAAATTGAGCTTATTCATGTGCAGGGGCAGCCTTCCAAGAAAGTAGGCAGCATGCAAAGCCTCTTGAGTCGCAGGACTCACACATGAGGTCGCTTTGGGCCACCTTCTCTTGGCCAAAGCGAGTTACAAGCGCAGCCTGGATGAAAGGGGTGGGAGGAGGACCTCCACCTCTTGATGGTAATTGCACTTTTGCCCTCTGCTCTAGACACACACACCCTTATTGTGCACATAAGGCTGATGATCCTCTATTACTGCTTTCATCACAAATTGCTACGCAGAATAGAGTAGGAGAAATGAATCCTGATAGAGGTAGGTGGGTGGGTGGGAAGGAGTCTGGAGATAACTTCACAGAGAAGAGAGCCTTGGAGGACAAACATTCAACAGAAGCAGAAATACACACCTGTTTCTCTTTCTTTTTTATTCTGTTCCTCTTGCCAAAATCTGGCCCTGGGCCCACCAGCTACCACCTGGTCCATTAGTAAGGATTCCATCAGTGACTGGGTGAGTATCATCTCTGCCCCCTGTATCTGAAGACAAGAAAAGCTCCAGCCAGCCCTTTTGGTGCTTAGAAAAAGGGGGTTCTTTGACCCACATTCTTGCCAAATTGTGGCATTTCTCTCCTATCTCTCTTCTCTTCTTGGGTTCCTTCCTTATTTCTTTATCTTTCTCCCACTATGATTTCTAAAGGGTATGGATCATTGGATGTCAGCAGGGAAAGAGATAAGCAAAAATTGCTTTCATTCCATTGCCAGTAAAAAACACATACATTTATTTCTCATAGTTTGTGAAGAGGTCATGCAGTCTGTCCCATTTACTGCCACGCTGATTCAACATAAGGACCCAGTGCTGGGGGCAGAGTAGGTGAGTCTCCTGGGTGTGGGGGTGACAGAAATGGTAGCAATTGTAAGTACTGTTGTAGCTGAGGCATCTGTGGACATGGCCACATTTTTTGAGCAGATCTCTACTGCTTGAGTATGCTTTGCCAGCACAATCATTAAAAACAAAGAAATAAGCAACTTTCTGTTTTAGCACATGCTTGGGAAACTCACTTCCCTCGAGACAAAACTGCCCCCCAAAGAACAACAATAAAAAGTAAATAAATAAAAACACCCCAAAGGAATAAAACCTCAGCCTGGGGTGAGTCTTCCTCAGGCACAATGTTCCCTTGGCCAGGATGACTTCTTCAAAGAAAGTGGTGGTACCCTCCAATCCTGGTTTGTGTTTTCTCTGCCTCAGCTCTGTCTGTGAGGTTCCCGGGATCCTTGTGCTTTTGTTGAGTACTGCTAACAGAGTGGGCTGGGGTGTTTGGTGGGGCTTCTGTTCAGTGTGCTGCCCGTCTGGAAGATGTGGCCGAGAGTGGGTGTGAGAGATGGGGCCCTGGCAGCCCTAGCGGCCTCCATTCATACAGGACGTCAGATCTTCTTTGTGAGTCTGAAATTTTTGGTTGCAAGGGGCAAAAATGTAACTCTCATTAGCAAAGGCAAATGAGACATTTATTCCACACCTGGGCAGGACACTGAGGTGCCTCAGACATAAAGGAAGAGCTACAGGATTCAGGACCGTTCTCATCCCTGTTTGCCCACGTCTGCTTCTCGGAGCTTCTTCTCTCTGACTGTTAGTCCATGTCGACCAATTCCCAGAGGCTTTTGTGTGCAGGTAGGGGCATGGCCACAGCAGTCCCTGCCCAGCAACCTCTGCAGAAAGTAGGCACCTTCCCTCCTGTCCCCCAATATCCTTAGCTCAATCCCAGGAGAGGAATCTGAGTTTCCCTACTTGGGTTATGAGCCACTGTTGTCTGTACACGGACCATGGGACTTCGTGGGCCCTTGGCCATGTGCCCAGCCATCTAAGCAGAGTTTCAGAGTCTGTCACCAGAAGGAAGAACATGAGAATATTTGCTGAACAGACACCAAACAGTAAGTAGTCCCGTAGGCACAGACACCTAAAGTGATAGATTCCCTTTTCATCTGTAAAAGGAGCTTTCAGCTCTTCCTTCTGGGACTGATGAATAAAAGAGGCCAGAATGAGTGCTCTGTGAAGCTAGAGAAAAACAACAACAATAACAACAACATTTGTTTGGAAAAACTGACCCGAAGTGGAAATTCCAGTGATGTTTATATAGTGGGAGAAAGATGGTTTGAGGTTCTAGGTTGAGGAAAGAATCCCTTGCTTTTATTCGAGCTTACAAGACAGATGATATGGTGGTGGGAAGGAAGTATGAAAGGTGTATAAACAGCAGGTGCTTGAGAGGAGTGAGGAAACATGGTGGGAAGAGGGAGGAATGGGGGAACTACAATATTACTTAAGGTAGGACTCGGATGTAATTGCAAATTTCTGGCATTGTGATTCGGTCAGCAATAGGATCACTGCTGTATCAGGTAGGGCCCTAGCCATCCCATCTACTGACAGGTGAGGACAATGCCTGAAGGATAAACCTCAAAGCCTTGGGGAGTTCCACTTCCCAGAAAGATGGCAGAGCCTAGGGGTTGATTCTGTGCTAATGAGGGTTCCAGGGCTCAGAGGACAGACATTGGACTAGATGAATTAGAGAGACCAAAACATGTCCTGGATCCACCATCCCAGAAAGAACAGGGTCCAGGGACAGGGTTGGACTACAGTCCATCACAGTTCTCTGCGTTTTGTCTTCTCTGTTCCTCAGGACAATGGGGAGAATGAGGCTTCCTTTATCTTGAAAAGACTTTGGAAAGAACAAATAATGACAAAAAAACCCGAAGGAAGTAAATAAATAACAACCAGTAATTTCCCAAACTGTGCAAAATTATCTAATTAGAAAGCAGGAAAGAAAAAAGAAAAGGCCAGGAAGGTGGCAGATAGAGAGAACACGTAAGTGTGGGCTCCAGGGAGATGAAGCAATCAAGGTTTTATTAGCGGGAGAGACAACCTTCCCCTCTTTCTTGCAACCCCTTCCCAGACCATCAAAAGGCGAAAGGCCATCTAAGCTGAGGATTTGGCTGTGGAACCTCTCTGTGCACCACTTAAGCCACGAGCAACATTAGCAATGCAAAACCAATCACGGAAGGAAATAAAAATTTGTCAGTCACTCGTCAAATTCTCCTGAGCCAGAGAGGAAGGCTTCTGAGCCCTGGAGAGCCCCGCAGCCTGGACAGTCCCTGTTGGGTGGTGCATACTTCACCCTGAGCAGAGGCTGTCTCAGCCATGGGCAGACAACTCCTGGGTTCACAGTAGTTTGCATTTGGAGTTTGCAGTGTGTGTGTGTGTGTGTGTGTGTGTGTGTGTGTGTGTGTGTGAGGGTTCGTATGTCTCTGAATGTATTTGTGTGCCTGCCTGTGATGCTGGGCCAGCCAGGGTGGACACAGTTCCACACCTCAGGTGGGGGCCTAGCCTGGCAGCAAGGGGATGGATGTACATGTGGGTGTGAGTCTGCGCCCACCCGGAATCCGGCCCAGGGCCTCTGGGGGCCTGTCACCCGCACTGCTCGTTATAGAGAAGACCAGGTGCTTGGAGTGTCCTCAAAGCGATAGAGAGAGCACTGTCATGAGTTTGAAAAATATTCCTGTGAGAGATATAAATAAAGACTCCAAGCCCAAAGCCAAGCTTTTAGAAAGCCATCCTTAAACACAAGATAGTTTATAGCCACCGCTCTCCTGTCCCGTGGATGACTCAGCTCTCTCAGCACAAGCAGGCCTGGCCTGCTCCAGTAACCTCTGCGTTTGGCTGACAGGAAAGAGCTAACGCAGCTCCAGGGGACATGGCGAGCTAACCACCAGGCTACCTGCTTCTCTCTCCACTTTCCCTTTTGGATGGACTCCAACGACAATGTGGATGACCAGATCCTGGGAGCTGAGAAACAGAATACTTGTGTCTTCCCAGCTGGCTGGCCCTTTAGGGGCCTATTAAACTGATTCCCGGTACCTCTGGGTCTGGTGGGTTCTGTGACCCACAAAATGGGCTTGTCTCCCAGTTCTGCCCCTGGGAGGCAGCCGGCTGAGAACACGGACCCGCTTAAAGCTACAGAACTGTTTTCTGTCTCCGAGGTTCTTGAGCCCCATAGAAGGAACAGGGATGAGAGTACTTTTCTCTGTTACTTAAAAAGCAATTCACCCAAGTCAAGTGTCAAAAAAAAAAAAAAAAGGCTGAGAAGCAGGGCAGATGGTGATATACTTGCATGTTGTGGTGAATCTGCAGTGGGAGGCAGTCCGAAGCGAACGGGGTTAGTTTTTTCATCCTCTCTCTCCCCCTTACTGCCTCCCTCACTCCTTTCATTATATTTTTAGCAGCCTCTCTGGCCAACCACGCCTAAGGAGACAAATACAAGTACAGAGAGTGCTTATCAACACCAAAGGATGTTTCTTTTTCTTCTAAAAACCTTCCAGGAGTGTGGAAAGGACTGGAAGTGCTTGGAGGTCGTTCAGCCTCACGCCTCACCCCAGCTGGGATCTCGAGAACAGTTTTATGCCAAGGCCCATGTGCCTGGCTGTCCAAGTGTAGGGGAAGAAAAAGCACAAACATTCCTCAGGGCCTTTTAAAAGCTAGTTTAGCTCCTCGATTAAGTTGCTAGACAGCCCTGAGTCAAGTCTTCTCTGCTTTAGCAGATGAATTTCTCTAATTGGCCCAATTGTAACACAGGTCTTTGCACATTATAGGTACTCAATAATTGAATAGATGAACAAATTCCATAAATCTGAAACTGCCTTCATCCAACATGCATATATTAAACCTCTGTGTGTGTGTGTGTGTGTGTCTGCTTCTACCCGTGTGTGCCCACAAAGGGGCCATTGAAGACTTAAGTGAGTCGATGCTGGGATTCGAATGTGAAGTGAGGCCCAGGCCACTCCACACATCCAAGGAGGGCGGTCAAGGGGCCCAACCTCTGGGCAGGGCAATGGCCTTGGGGTCCACTGCCGCTCTGTGCAGAAATTGTTGATAAATTATATTGTCAATCGGGGAGGCACTGAGTCGGGCCCACAGCACGTACCTACTGTACATAGACTATGTTTGGGATGCACAAGGTTCTCTTTATTTCGTATGTGATAAAGAAACGCCTTTTAAAGAGAAGAAAAGTCCGTCCTTCCAAGAAGGAAGCTTCAAGCCAGCCAACGGAAAACACATGCACACGCACACACCGCCTCCATGGCTACGCTAACCGACTCCACAGACGATGGAATGCAGAGGACCTCGGGAGCTGCAGGACTGAAACCACAGAATTCCGGCCTGGCCTGGCCTCTCTGGAAACACACGGCCTCCTCCGGCTTCCAGAGCTCAGTCTTTTCAAGTCTGTCTTCTGTCCTCGCTTCCTCCTCTTTCTCATCTTTCTCTCTGGGGGCTGTTTCCCACTGTACATCACTTTCTAGAGCCCCCTTCTCTTTCGGTCACATGTCCTTTCTTACTATCGAAAGAAGAAAGGCGGCTGCCGTCCATTCATCTGCATGGTTGAATCAGCACATATGGACTGATCAGCACACACAGATTGGACACGTATGGATTGATTAGACCCCTGAGTTTTATGGACAGGAAACAGACTCGCGAGGAAGAGGCTCTCAAAATCACACAGCTGGTAAAAAAAAGTCGCACAGCTGTTGAATAGCAGTAACCTAACCCCTTATAATGATTGAGAATTGATCTATAATAATTGTTAAGTAAGAGCTACAGGGAAAATTCCACAAACCTGCCAGTTAGGAACTTGAGGTGGCACCAAGCCAATCTGTCTATCCTTTTGATAACAGATCAGTCTGCTTGGATCAATGCTATTTGGTTCTGCTTCCAGTGGTTTCTTCCACTCTATTTGAGATACGCACACTGTACTCAGAATGCATAGACCCAGCTGGGCCCCTCGAGGTCATCTGTTCCCTGGAGTTCTCAGCCACCAGACAGAAGAGTCTCAGCCTGACAGTCCTGGCGCTGAAGGATATGGGTGTGTTGGTAAGAAAACCAGCTTTTTGTATTTCTGGTTTCTTTGAGAGAGAGAGAGAGAGAGAAATAGAGAGAGAGCTCGAGCTCAAACCTGGAAGCCCCCACTGCTCGCACTCACCCCCATTACCCGCTTTTTTTGGTTAAGCACTATAAAGATACAGGGCATCATTTTGGGTGCAACAGGGGACTCATAGGGCCACAAATATACAGACCTTCTGTTTTATGGGCTAGGGCTGGAAGGAAGACAAATACACCTGAGTATCTCTTGCTCAAACTGTGTATGCACACAGATGATGGAGTGGTCTTTGGAAGAGAACAACACAGTTCTGATCTGACGGACTTGTAAGGCGGTATGCTCACATGTATCACAGCCCATGCCGAGGTCACGGGGCCCAGGACACATGACTACCTGGGGAAAAGAAGATTTGTGGACTCTGGAGAAAATCCGGATGAGTGCAGGAGAGAAGGAGGCAGAGAGCAAAGAAGGAGCTGCCCACATTCCACATCCCACCTCCACCCCTTCCCTGTCTCCTCACCCCCCTCCCCAAGGCAGAATAGCCAAGGGCAAGTGCCAGACCGGAGCCAGCTGCTTCTGTGGCCTGTTTATACTCTGTAACCAGAGCCTGTTCTTGCTGAGGCTGCCTAACAGCTGCGCAGATAAGGGGACGGGCCTTCGCTTCCAGAGATTGGATGACCTGTGCCGGCGTCCATCTCGGGGGCAGGTTATCCTGATCATTTCGCAAGCCCAGGGTGGGATCGGGGAAAAGGTAGGGCTGACGACCGGCTACTGCTCAGGAGGCAGAGGCGATATTCCTGAATCTCGAGGGAAGCTTAGAGCCCTGTACTGAACTTGCCCATGTGGCCTCTCCAACACCAGCGCCGCCCCCCCTCCCAGTGGGGTTGCTTTCTGCGGGGTCAAGGGAGGTGAGAGAGAAGTTCTGCATGTTTCCCTAGTTTGTTTTCCTCCCTCTTTATCTCTGTCATCACAGAAACAGAAAAGAACACGTGGTGAAGCTCTGGGTCAGGCTGAATTTTAGCTTCTGCTGCCAAACTCATTTTTCAGGCCAAGCACTTCTCTCCTCTGCCCCATCTGAGCCTCCCTGCAGAGTCAGCCTGGTTTTCCTTCCCCTCAGCTCTCCAAGGCGGTGGCGGGGAGCTCCCGTGCCCCAGCCCCGTCTGGACTCTCTGCAAGAAGGCAGGAGTAGTGAGCCCTCCCTGCCCATGTCTGGTGATGCTGAAAATTCTTCAAACTAGGCTCATCCCTGGTCTCTCAGTGAACTGTGTTCAGACCCCCACCTTGAAGTCCATATCACCCTCCCACTCCCCAGTCTTCCTTTCTTCTTTCCCATTGGTTGCCTCTCCTGCAGCTCTCCTGGACAGTGAGCAGCCCCCATCCGGTGAGTGCACACTGTGTCCTGGTTCTCTGTGTTCACACCTCCCAAGCAGATTTGCAGTTGGTTACCACGTTCTTTCTTTTGGTCTCCTGCTCCCCTGCCCCTTTGTTGGGAGGTGAGGAGCACAGACTGAGCTCATCCTGGAACCCAGCAGGGGCTTGACTCATGACCTGGGACATTCAGAGCTGCCTGCCAAAAGAGAGCTCTCGCCTGTCTTGGTCTACCCCTCTTCTGGTGGCAAACGCAGCAGGGGTGGGGATGGAGCTCGCGGCGTCAGCTGAGTTTGTTGAACAGCTGCCTCAGAAAGGAAAAAGTGAGGGTGAGACTCTAGGGTATGGGACAAACAAGAAAAAAACAAGGCATTTAGTCTTAGATCTGAATTCAAGGCCTAGATCTGGCCAATGTCAATGACTAGCTGTGGGACCTCAGTTTCCTCGTCATTTAAAATGAGAATGGTGATACTTAAGACTTAATTGGGATAGGTGTCAGGCTCATAGGAGATAGTGGAAGAAAAGATCCTTAGGAAGTTGTTTTCTTAGTTTCTGGTTCATAGTGGGTGCCAGCAATATTTGCTGCATGCATAAATAAAAGAAACAAAAAAAAGGCACGTCAGATTATAAAGTTTCTCCACAGCAAAAGAAACCATCACTAAAATGAAAAGGTAACCTATGGCATGAAAGAACATATTTGCAAACCATATATTGGATAAGGGGTTAATATCCAAAATATATAAAGAACTTATAAAAACCCAATAACAACTACAACGAAAACCCCTAATTTAATTAAAAAAGGAACAGGGGAACTGAATAGACATTTTTCCAAAGAAGACATACAAATGGCCAACAGGTACATGAGAAGATGCTTAACATCGCTAATCAGCAGGAAAATGCAAGTTAAAACCACAATGAGGTTAGCAACTCACACCTGTTACAACTGGTGTCATCGAAAGGACAGGGGACAGGTGTTGACAAAGATCTGGAGGAAAGGGAACCCTTGCGCACTGTCGGTGGGAATGTAAGTTGGTGCAGCCACTAAGGAAAACAGTGTGGAGGTTTTTTAAAAGTTAAAAGTAGAATGACCATGTGATCCAGTAATCCCACTTCTGGTTATATATTTAAAGAAAATGAAAACAGGATATCAAAGAGATACTTGCACTCCCACATTCATTGCAGCCTTATTCACAATGGCCAAGACATGGAAACAACTGAAGTGTCTGTCAGGGAATGAATGGATAAAGAGATGTGCTGTATATGTATTAGAATACTATGCAACCATGAGAAAGAGGGAACTCCTGACATCGGTCAACAACATGGATGGACCTTGAGGGCATTATACTTAGTGAGATAAGTCAGACAAAGACAGATATTGTATGATGTCATTTTAAAGTAGAATCAAAAAGGCCGAACCAGTAGAAACAGAGTAGAAGGTGGTTCCCAGGGGCTGGGGTGGGGTAAGGAGCGATGTTAAAGGTACAAACACACAACTGGAGGATGAATAAGTTCCGGAGCTCTAATGCACAACATGGTGATTATAATCAACAACACTGCATTATGTACTTTAGAGTTGCTAAGAGACTAGATCTTAAATATTCCCACCACAAAAAGAAGTGATAATTATGTGAGCTGATAGAGGTGCAGCTAAAGCTACAGTGGTAATCGTATTGCAATGTATACATATACCAAATCAACATGGTGTGTACCTCAAACTTACACAGTGTCTTATGTTCATTAAAGCTCCATAAAAAAATGAAAAAAAGAAGGGAGGGAGAGAGGGCGGGAGGGAGGAAGGAAGGAAGGAAGGAAGGAAGGAAGGAAGGAAGGAAGGAAGGAAGGAAGGAAGGAATATAGAGCTTCCTGGCACCCTGCTTTTTCAAGTATTGAAATCTAAAGCAAACTGGACTTCCAGGCAGCTGAGCTTGCAGGTTCTGGCTCCAAGATTTGCTGTGTCTCAACTTTGTAATTGGGCACTCACTGACAAGGCTTTTTTTTCTTCCCCTTGATCAGAGTCTAAGGGAGCAGAGAGAGAGAGAGAGCGAGCACCTATTAATATAACTATTGGTTCATGTTCAGGAGGACTTCCTGGCAAGAGGCCTGCCTCACCTACCAAGTGTTACTGCTCCCCAGGGTTCCCCACACGTTGTGCTCCCCCTTGGTTCTCAGGCTTCTGCTCCCTCCCTCTACGAGGCCTTTGCAATGTCTCCCCTGTAGTGGAACACTTTCCGATGTAGGTCACCTGCAGGACTCTGTCACTTTCCAACCAAGTTACCCGGGTAGGTCACTGAACCCCTCTGGGTTGCATTTTCCTTATCTGTAGAGAGAAAAACTAGACACTCCCTCTGGCTTCTGGGGAGAGCTAATGGGATCAGGTAAGGGAAGCCCCTGGCTCGGGGTCTGTGCCTAGACGATGGCAGTTGCTGATTTCTACCTGTTAGAGTAGCTCCCTCCCCTCTGCTCCAGAGGGCTATCACCCTTCACTCTTTTTCCTGTTCTGCTTTTTGCCCCAACAAAGACTGGCTTTAACCCATTTCCTCACTGCCACCAAAGATAAACTCATCGCCTCCCCTTTTACCTGCTTGCATGTTTGTTTTACTAAATGTGGGAGAAATCATAAAGATTTTAGAACTTTAGAAAGTCCTATAAGCAGTACCTGAATAATAACTTTCCTGTTGGGATAATAGCTAGAAGCTCTGTTGGGTGCTTGACTCCTGCTTGGATTCTTACTTTATTTATTTATTTGCAAAAGCACGTTTATTTACTGACCAAAGGGTTGATCCTAATTAAACCAACACTTTGAAATACTTGCCTGTAAAATGTTTGTGATAAAGATAATTGAGCACAATAATAAAAAAAAAGCAGTGTGGAGAACTTGAACTAAGCTTGTTTATTCTCACAGCTAATTGCCATCAAAAGTGAGGATGAAAGTTTTATTCTGCTTTTTCAAAGGTCTGAGTGCAGCTGACATTGTTCATTATGCATCTCACCCCCGATTTTCCACCTCCTACTGTCTTGTTATTGTAGTTTTCCTTTCCCATCCCATGCCTGAAGTGGAACCAAAGCATTGCTTATAGACTTGCAGATCTGAGTGTTTCTGCCATCGTGTGAAGTTTCTATAACTTTTGACCATGGCACCCATTCCGCACACAGCCATTCCCACTGCTACTGCCTTCACAAGTCCATCCAAGACTATGTTCTCCACCAAGTACCGTCTTTCTCCCAGTTGCTGAATGGTGGCCTTGGTGGGCACCTGAGCTTTCAGGGTGGGCAGACCAGGGTCTGGCTTGCGGAGTGGGTACCAGGTGGCCAATGGGAGGTGCACCCTCCTGCTTGAATTCTTAATAGCGAAGTCCACAAACTCCAGCCCCCCTATTTCTGACAACTTCTGCTTCCTGGACAGCTTTCTTTTCATCAAAAGTAGCCCCAGAGGTGCAGTCAAGAAAAAACTTGGAGATCCACCAACCAGCAATGAACTTTGATCTTGGGGGTGAGGATGGGGAATTGAGAAGAACTTTCCTTAGCAGTGGTTTGCAAATTTTAATGTGCAGAAAACCACTGTGGTATTTGCTTTCTAGACCATACCAGCCTGCACTGTCCCCACTAATTGTGATTCGGTAGATCTTGGGAGGGGCTCAGGAATTTAGTCTTTAACAAGCTCTGCTCCTTGGGTGATCTGAGGTAGATAGTCTAGAACCCCACCCACAATTGTGAACACCTGAAGATATCTTTTTCTCACCCCACGTTAACTGTGTCACTCCTGGGTTGTCCTCCCTATCACAGCCAACCTGAGTTCATCTGCTCAAGCACAACTCTTGGGTTCTTTGGTGGTTTATGGTAGAGCCAAGGGGGGTTGAGTCGGGTGAAGTTAGCTGTTCCTTCCTGCCACCAGGTTCTAATGAAAGCAAGTCTCAGACCAGATTCGTACCTCCAACAAGCATCATTCGTGGTCCACGAGGCATGGTTGCACATATGCTCTGTTAGCTTACGTGACTTGTAAATGCTCTGACCTCCTGCAGAAAGTTTACTTAAGGTAGAAACCACACAGTTCCAAAGGTAGGCTCTTATTATGCTGATAGTAAACATCAGGCCATCAGAAATCCTTTTGACCAAGGGCTAGACACAGGGTCAGTTAGGGGCCAAGTCCCAGAAGCCATCCTAGGCATAGGCCTAGGTCTCTTTAGGTTTTTACACCTCCTCATGCAAGGCAGGGAGTGTTTCTAAACCACTTTAGCCAATTTACATATTGTGAATATCTAATTTCACAAAAAGAACCCATTTCTGTCATTCTCCATACTAATAAATAAGTCACTCATTTCACCAGTAAATACCCAGTTTTGACCAGCACATTAACAAAGTCTTGGATGGACTCAGGATGTTGATATTCAAAGGACTTGAGTGGCTGACCCTGGAATCATGACTCTGGGGGGGCCAGGCAGAAGCTTCCTTTTACAGGACTTCCTCTGAGCCCACCCTTTGCTCTGTTCCTTCCTTCCTGTCCTGCTCCCCCATTCCTCATTGGCCCCTCTGGGGGCACTTCCACAGTAAAGCATTGTGTAAGAATCCCCCTCTTAGGGTCCGCTTCTGGGGCACCTGGTCCGAGGCAGTGAACTCTGCATTTCTGAAGGTTGGTGGGTCTCAGATCTGAGAGCAGATCGAATCACCAGAGGAGCTTGTGAAGGATGCAGCTCTCAAGGTCATGTCCCAGAAACTGTGGCTCTGCAGGGTGGAGCCCAGGAATCTGCAATTTAGTGAGCTCTCTGGAGTATCCTGCTGGCTGTGGCCCTTGGGCCTCATTTTGAGCAGCAGGGCTGCTACGCCTCTGGAAGCGCTCCTTCTACCAGAAATGGGTTGATTGCTAGCTCGGGCCTCTGAGGCCCCACCCTGCTCTGACATCTGTTGACCCCACAACTCCAAGCGGCTTGGACTCCACCAGGAATAAATTGTTGCTGCTTATAGTCCATCTGGCATTCCCTTGGTGTCAGGCTGATCCTCCTGGCCCAGGTCACTGGCGCGCAGCTCCCATCCAGCCAGGGCACTTTTCGGAGACGTGTGGCTGAACATTTGCGAACCACGAGACCGCTCCTTGGCTCCCATTCTTCTGTTCTTCTCTCCGGCACCTGCCCAAGCTGCACAGCTTTTCTTTCCTGGTTACTGAGTCATGCACACACACACACACACACACACACACACACACACACACTTTATCTCAGATCTCAGGGACGTGGGCAGGACAGAACTCTGAAACAGCCATTTCTGGCAGTGAATCTAGTAGTCACACACACAAGCATTATTGTCACACGTTCTGGGTTGAATCTGAGCTCCATCGTTTGTTAGCAGTGTGACTTTGGGCAAGTTATTGAAGTACTCTGCAACTTAGGGTTTTTTTTTTTTCATTTGAAACATGGAAATGATAAGAATAACTACCTCTGAGAGTTTATTTGTTCCTGATAAGTCAACTGCCTGGCACATAGCAAGTGCTCATGAAACATTAATTTATTGTGTGAGAAGAACACACTCTTCAAATTCCCAACCAGGCAAGTCACCTGGACATGTCTGAGTGTTATTTGTAGCCTCAGGACCACGGGGTGTATTGCTCATGGGCCTCGTGATGGCCTCGTACTTCTCCTCGGCCCTGTGTGCTCTCCGGGAGGCAGACACAAACAGAACAAAAGGCGGGCAGCTTTGCATGATTCTGTTTTGACTGTTGACAGACACACAGACATTCTGACTGTAGAAATAACTGAGGGGTTAGGGAGATGCAGGGTTTGTTGTACTGGAAAGCAGCCTCGCCAATGCACACTCACACACTCACCTACACATTCTCGCACACCCATGTGCAAACTCACATGATATATTTTCACATACAAATTCTCTCACACATTCTCACATGTACATGCACACTGATATGCTCACATATCCTCCCTTTCTCACACGCATCCCAGCCCACATTCTCCCCACATGCCCGCAAAGCTCATACCCTCACACAAGTATCCCCACACACATTTTCCCACTCATATGCTCACAAATATCTCATACCTTCACACACATTTGTCACACACTCACATGAGCTCCACACAGACGTGCTCACACACAGTCTCACACTGGAAAACACAACAGCTGTGCAGCCAGCATGGAAGAGGTCTTTCCCGGGAGGGGTGGAGTTGGCAGGATCTGAAGAGGGAGGAACAGGAGGAATTTAACAGACTTTCATGGGGCCTACTCTGTCCTGGGCATGGGGAGGTGACCGGTAATCCAGACTTAATTCCTGTGTGTTCTGAGTGAGGTGCAGACTCAAGCCTGCCCCTGGGGGACGCAGAGTGGTGCATGTCTGAGCTGAACTCTGAAGCTTGTGTGTGGGGGCGGGGACGTGCAAGGTGGAGAAAAGGCACAGAGGGGAGAGTGGATGGCATGTTCCCGGGAAGGGAAGGCAGCCAATGTGAGTGGGGGGTCAGATCTGGGAGTGACTTGAATGCTTGTTTGAGGAGTTTGGCTTTTGCTTTTCCCCTGTGAGCAATGGAGTAAGCAGAGGTCCGCAGGAGGAGATTGATGTGTATTTTAGGAAGACGATTCTGACCGGATAGGGTCAGAGATGACCAAAGAAAAGCTTGGCTAGGAAGCCAGGACAGTGATGTGGTCCATGTGAGAAGGATGGGGACTTGCTAAGTCCAGTGGCAGAGTTAAGGCCGTTGTGCAGGGGTCCGTTGTGTGAGGCTTTCTGATGGCAGAAGGTTGTCCTGGGGGAGAAGGAAGGGACAGGACAACTTTGACAGCGAGGTTTCTAGTGAGGAAGCAGGAAAGGTGGTGGGGCTGGTAATAGCTCCAAGAACACGGGAGGGAGCACAGATGCGAGCGGGAGAGGCAGTGAAGAATACAGTGAGGATGCACTCAGGGAAGGGGTCTCGGGATCAAGCCCGGGGGACACGCAGCCCTAGCAGGCTGTGCTGGGCAGGCACGTGGGGCAGTGCCCTGAGGAGAATGCCTGCGTGGGAGGCTGGGCAAGCTGCCAGCGCTGGCCGCCGGAGACTATTCCACTGGGGAAGAATGGTCAGTGTGTGTGTGTGTGTTCTGGGACTGCCCTTCTTGGTCCCCTTTCTCCTAGCAGTTAGCTCTCCCCCACTCAGGGCCGGCTTTTGCCAACTGACCTCTTCCCATGGTCACTGGCGAGGCTCAACTCTAGTTCTACCCGCATCTTCGCTGGCTTAGGAGGAACCAGGAGTCTGTGGGTAAATTTTCTCTTAAGAAAGAACAGCTGTGGCTGAGCCAGAGCTGGGAACCACCTTGACAAGGGAGAGAGGTGGTAGCAAGAGATAAGATCTGTGGCCTTGACATGGATTCAGGTCTCTCTGCCAAGCGCTGGACAAAGCCCCAGGGGTACAAAGATGAATGAGGCCGAGTCCCTGCCTTCAAAGGCTTCAGAGAGCAGCAGGAAAGAGCCGTGTGCAGCCAGACACCCCCTGAGATGATCAGGGTGTGGGTGTTGCAACTGGGACAGATGTGGTAGGACTGGAGAAAAGGGACTGATAGATTCTTTCTGGCCGTGTTGTGGAGCATTGCCCTGAAGAAGGAACTTTTCCGCCCTGGGCCAGGATTGGTGAGCAGGATTTTCTAGGCAGACAGGAGCAGAGGGTAGAATGGGTTACAGGGTAGGGAGGACATTCTTGACAAAGGAAACAGCAGGAAGAGAGTCACAGACCAGTGGAAGTAGCAGCCAGAAGAACATAGGGTTAGATGCAGAATACAAGGGAGCAGGTGGGTGGGTGTGGCAGAAGATGAACCTGGTCATGTGAGTTGGGACTAAGCTATGAAGGACCCTGTGGCTTATGAAAGTTATGAGAGTATCTTCTTGCAACATTGTGCAATAGAATTTTCTGTAACAGTGCACATGTTCTGTTTCTGCACTGTCCAATAAGGCAGCCACTAGCCACACATGGCTCTTGAGTACTCGACATGTGACTTGTGTGGCTAAGTAATCAATTTTTTTCTTTATTTATATGGCAGCTTCGATAGTCACATGTGGCTAGGGCCTACTGTATGGGACAATACATCTCTAGGCGCTGTAAAGCTGTTTATTTATTTATTTTTGTTTATCGATTTTAGGCAGAGAGAGAAAGGGAGGGAGAGAGAGACACACACACAACATTTTGTTGTTCCACTCATTTATGCATTCATTGATTGATAATGGCATGTGCCCCAACCAGTGATTGAACCTAGGTGTGTCAGGATGATGCTCTAACCCACTAAAATACCTTGTCAAAGCCTGGAAAGCTGTTTAAATGAGGGACACAGGGACCAGAACAGGAGTGCAGCTGACATGGTGACAAGCATATAACCAATAACTAGCCTAGTACAGTATATAAGGTCATTCATACATAATGGTCAGAAAGTTCCCAAAATCAGCATTTTTTCATAATGATGTATAGCTTTCTACACTGTCACATCTGGGAAGTCATTTGTTCCTCACAATAATTCTATGAGTTGGACAGAGATCGTGTTTCTTTTTCATACAAGCTGGGGTTCTGCAACATGATGTGACCTACCTTCCTTCCTTCCTTCCTTCCTTCCTTCCTTCCTTCCTTCCTTCCTTCCTGACCACCCTGGCCCCATTCCACTTTCTTGGGACAATTTGAAAAACTAAGCCCCCCTACGCTCAAGCCCTGGGCCCAGACTCTGCTCTCAGAGGAGAAGCTCAGGCTAAGAGAGGCTTAGAAACTCTACTGGGGCTTCAGCTGGAAGAAGAAACTAGAGCTCAGAGCTGCAAAGAATTTTAGCAAATTTCAGCTGAAAGCTCCTGAGAGATCATATAGCACACTCACTCATTTTACAGATCTGGAAAAGAGCCAGGCACTTATCCAAGGCCATCCCCCAGCCCTATCAGTCCAGGGATAATCTGGAATTTCTGCTCTTCATGAGGTGAACTAATCTGTATAAAAGCAGAGTGCTTTAGCACAGCAGGTGCATGGTAAATGTACAAATGAAATGACACGGGGAAAGGAGTGGATAAAGGTCCTCTGTGAGAGTGCACAAAGTGTTTCCATATGCCTCTGTGACAAGTCTCTGCCTTCAGGCTCACGGCTCTCTCCACCTGTTGCTGCTCCCCTGGGCTCTGATTTGCGCGGATGATGTCAAGGAGACTCTACATAATTAAAGACATCCCAAGGAAGGCAGCTTTTAGAAAAGAGGGGCTGAGTGAAAAATCTTAGTCGAAACCCTTTTCTGTACCAGGGGCAGAGGATTCGGATAAAGGCAGCCAGTGCTCCCTGGGAGCCACTGCAGGGGTGCCCAACCTTTTGGTACCTCTGGGCCACACTGGAAGAAGAGTTGTCTTGAGCTACACATTAAACACACAAACACTAACAAAAACTGGTGAGAAAAAAAGGTTTTAAGTAAACTTACGATTTTGTGTTGGGGCCACATTCATAACCATCCTGGGCTGCGTGCAGTTCGTGGGCCACGGGTTGGACACCTCTGGGAGTTTCCATGGGTCAACCAACCTCAAATAATTTAGTTCAATTCCGCAAGATGTTCTGCCAGGAACTGCCTAGGTCTGAAGAGTTCATAACGACTATTATGACTGCTGCACACTCCGCAGAGCTCACAGGCCTGTGGATCATAAAAGCAGGCCTCCTGAGAAGAGGCAGTTGTCTGGCAGGTGCTAGGATTTTTGCTAGGGGAAGTCAGCCACTATTAAGCTCAAAACCTGCAAGGAGGGAGTCAGAGGATGAATAGCCCAATATTTTTCTTTCCCTATTACCTCCCATCTCTTGCTGGTACCTTCCATTGGCTGAATCCAACCCAAGGTCAGAGGATGAGGAAGACTGATCGATCCAGTCTATAAAGGTCAGCCTTCTGGGGCACAAAGCATGTTGCAAAAGGGTGGAGAATGGACCTGGAGGGGCAAATGAAGAATTTCTAGTCTAGGGAGAAGCAAGCACCTGCCCCGTAACTTTGTTTAAAATGCATAACTGTAGTAGCACACACAACTGGCATCAACAAATTTGGGAACACATGAGCAAACAGCTCAATTAAAGAAGTGCATTAGTGCATGACAGAGTAGCCAGTGGCCAAGAGCTATCAGTGTGTCTTGGGTTTTTCTGGTTTATTTTCCAGTGGAAAAGAAGGGCATTGGTTGGTCTGTGAATGAGTTAGAGGAAGTGGGTTAAGAAAGCATTCCTATTTTATCTCCCTTCATTCCTGGGGTGAATAAGAAGCACACGAAATTCTGTTAAGTGCAGTTTAGTATTGTTGAGTAAAGTACTTCCTCTGTACTTATTACACAGAACTAGATGCTGTAGGAAAAAACAGATAAAGGACAACATATGGTCTCAAGCCTCCTGGAGTTTACATTCTAGGTAGAGAGGAAGATTCCATGGATGAAACAGAACAATAAAAAGCGGAAAAAGTTAAAATGCTAAAGTATGGGACTCAGATGAATCACAAGGAATTTGACACCACATCCAAAAAGGAGGCACCACATCCAAGTCCGTGGTTTCCCTAGGGTGCTCAAGGGGCTCCCCCCTGGGTAGGACTAGGTTAAAGCCCTTATGCATGAGTTTGGAAAGGAGGGTGTGTCTAATCAAAATTGGGCAATGGGACTAAAGAGAATGTATCATACTTGGTCTTCCAATTTCCTCTCTTTGGGGTGGAGTCCTCTTGGATCTCCCTGTTTTCACTGTGTCTGTTGTAGGCTCCTGCTGAGTTTCTCAGAGCCCAGACTGATGAGGGGTAATAGGCGAGAAGAGGCATATGGGGACCCTTTGCTCTTTGAAGATATCGGATGTGTCTGGGGCAGAGGAGGAAAGTCATTTGCAAGCCTGTGTGAGTCATATTCCATTCCAGGGACGGTGGGGTAAAAAAGAGCTTCAGTTTGCTCAGCAGCCCCGCTTGGTCTACACATCCAAGGGGAAGGTGAAGGGTTAGAGTCATCCATTCTCCCCCAAGGGTTAGAACAGGCTTTCACAAAGGATAGCCTCTGAGACATAAGGACCCAGACAGTGATGGCAAATATTTTAAGTGTCCTTTGGTGGATAAATTTGGGAAGCACTAGATTAAAGAAAATTAAATTAGGTTCTTCACAGCATAGTCTCCCAGAGTTTTTTGATTGATTGATTGATTGATTGATTGATTTTAGAGAGAGGAATGGGGAGGGGGGAGAGAGAGAGAGAATATGAGTAGTGGGGGTGTCACTGGAAAGCCAGTCTTACGTGTAACAGAAATAGTCTCCCTGCTGATAAAAAGGTGGATGAGAAAATCTCACTTGGCATATTTTCAAGGGGTGAATAACAAGATTAGAAGTCCATGACAGGTCTAGACTCACAGAGATAAAGATGGAGCTTGTAGGGACTGGCTGTTAGGATTAGGTGTGCAAAGACACTTGGCACACTGTTGGTCTTTGGGAGTGAGGCATTGGGATCTGGGTTTGATGGGGAATTATATCACAAGCATTAACTGACTTAGACATGAGAAAAAGTGAAATAAGAGAGACAGTATTAGGAGAAATTGAACCCAACATTTTGGGCGGTGGCTTCTTCCTTACTCTCTGGCTTGTTTCTTCATTTGTTATCTCATTATACCTGGAACCCAAAGTGGTGGACGGTGGTGCAGGCCTGAGAGACTGGTGTGTAAAGAGCCATAGTTAACATAGGGGAGTGTGATCAGCTCTGGGAGGTGACATTAGGAGTCTCCATTCCTAGCACCTCAGCTAGTCCCTTTGGAGGGCAAATATAGCTATAATAATGATGTTTTCTAATTTTCTTAATTTTACAATTTACCAAACAGCCCACCGATATTATCTCATTTATTTTGATTTTCAAACAACTTGTGAAAAATGTTTTGCAATTCCCCTTTTCTAGATTAAATGATTATGGCTCAGAGAGCAATTCTTCAGTGTGGTAATTGGCAGAATCAGGTTCAAACCTGTGTCTTTGGACTCCATATTGCTTTTGTTTGATCTCTTGGAGGGTGGTCAAGGTCATCACACAACCAGGGACTCCTAAAACAAAAGAAATTGTTCAGATACTCATGGAATCCAGGCAGGTAACAGGCGTAAGTGGAGCTTGCTGGATATAGGGACATAGGACATTAGGGAATGGTGGGGACTGTGGCCCAGGACTGGTGAGTCCACACCCAGCTTAAGGGGTAAACATTACTCAGCTCTGGGTGATTATTGCCAGGAAGGGGCAGCCTGAATTTTTTTCTGAGAATAGGTTGAAATTCAATTAAATATTAGTAAGTGCTTATGATGCATCAGGCACCGGGGATAAAGCAGTGAATAAAACAGGTTTAAAAAAACCCTCTACACTTTTATGTGAACTTGTCCAATTTTTAAGTGTTGAGAACTAATAGAAAATTTAGAAAACACTGCCCAGGCCAAACAAAACACATTTATGGGCTATGTTCAGCCTGTTGGCTGCCAGTTTGTGACTTCAGTTCAAAGACTTTGATGGACCAAATGTTCTCCAAAGAGGGGACTGTGAAGAATGGCCCACTAGGTCAAGGGAAAAAATTGTTAGCACTTTTGTTTATACTGTTTTTTAAAATCTTATCCTTAAAAAATTCTTTGTGAATGCTGTATCATATACCTAACTGACTCATATATAGCACATGCATATTCTAATAACTATTTCAATAATATTATTTCTATTGAAATAACAATAGATATTGTTTTAGTATTTATTGAATATTTAAGCATCTATTAAACTATTTAGGCATTAAATAGTTCAATGGATATTAAAGTGATATCTATTGTTACTGTATTTTAATATTTAAAAATCTATTCACATCTGTCAAATATTTAATACATATTAAATATGTTAATAGATATATTGGAAGGACATGATAGGAATGTGGATCGGGAAAGGTTTAAGACCACTGAAGATTATCGTTAAAAAGAAGCTATTTGTACGCCCTCTGCCTAAAATATGACTTAGTGTGCAGAGGGCTTCAGGGACTGTGGGAGTGGGCGGGGGCTCTGTAGCAAGATCAACTGAACCCAAACCATCCCTCTGCCCCTTCTGCCAGAGGCTGGTCCTATGAGAAAAAGCTGCAGGTCCTGCTGAGTGATGGAAGAAACTATCCGACGGTAGGGCCAGATCAGGGTAGACCAGTATTTCAACCGCTCCAGCTAAGCTTATAGGGCTGTTATGGTCCCAGTTGCTTTTATTTCTTATAAAATGAGACTTCTGTGACACCGTAGCTGTGCTAGAGAAGTGAAGGCTGAGGGGTAATCTTGTCCTCACCCTTAAGTGTCAGGAAGGTTGTTACAGGGAGGCAGGTGATCGCTCTTCAACTTTCCTGAGGACAGAACACGAGCAGGAGGATGTAAACTGCTAAGAGGAGATTCGGGTTACTGTTGCAGAAGACGTTTCTGACAGTGAGCTTTGAGTCCTATTCTAAAGCCTGTCTTGGACACTGTACTTGCCATCTGTCAGTAGAACGGCAACATGATGTCCCCAAAAGAGCACTGAACGAGGAGCCAGGCAGTGAGTCCTCCAGTCCTGCTGCAGGGACCTTTTGGTCATCATGACCTTAGAGAATGGCAGAGTTGTCCTTCTCTGGATTTCGTTTTCCACTTCTGAATACAGAAGGGCATGGTCTCTGAGCTTCTTCCTTTCACTTCAATCATTAGTGTCATGCTGGGAGTGTAAATGTTGGAAAGTGTCCACTTACCATGTATTGGTAAGTGTTTTCCTGGGCTAGAGCAAGTTGCCTCTCTAACCGTGGTCAATATTAGCTGCCATAGCAAATGAATCCCAAAATGCATAACGACTCAGACATGGTACAAGTTCTTCACAGAAAGTATAGAATGTATTTTCCTGACTGACAGGTCATTTTCCTCTAAGTGATGATACATGGGTCCAGGACCTTTTCATCTTGAGGCTCTGCTGTCTTCAATCCATGGCTCCAAGGTGGCCAAGCTCAACTATGTCTAGGTGATAGAAGGGAGAAAAGTATGGACACTTGAGCCTGGACATTTTTATGGGCAATTCTGGGAACAGTTTGCATTAATTCTGCTCAAATTCTATCGAATTCTCCCTTGTAAGGGAGGCTGGGAAATGTAGTTTAGCTGTGTGCCCGGGAAAAAGAAGAATGGATTTGGCTGACAGGAACCAATCTATGCCATAGAGAGGAGAACTAAAAAGAGAAGCGATTGTATTATCTCCTGAATTATTAATTATCTTCCAAAGAGCTTGGAGCAGCCCTCAGCTGATGAAGAATGGCAGGATCTTGGCTTTAGAAGATTTCCTGGTTCAGAGGGAAGTGTCCTGAGCTAAGATGTGAGATACCCTAGGTTCTAGTTTTGGCTGTGTCTTGACCTAGATGTGAGACTGAACAGAATTTACTTGACTGTTATGCTTCCGTTTCCTCACTTATAAATAGCGTCTTCCCTTGTTCCATTCAGGTCTTAGCTCAAACATCTCTTTTTTTGAGGTAGCTTGAGTGTCTACCTTGTCCACATTTTTCTAGCTCCTGATTCATTGATGTCTCCCCCTCCCCCTTATTATTTCTCCTTGATGCTCTTATCACTTTCTGAAACTATTTTCTTGACTTGATTACTTGTCTGTTTTCTGCCTCTCTCCACTAGAATGTTAACCCATAAGTAAAGGGATTTTTATGTTGTTGTTTTTTGTTCAATTATGTGCCCCATGACATATATATAGTAAACATTTGATAAATATTACTTGAGTGAATGAGTCAAATAAGAGAAACTGACCACAGAATCTTTGCAGAGACAGCTGCTGCCAGTGCCCAACATTTTTCAGGAAAAAGAAGAGAGCCAAGGACTTGAGTTTGATGGTCAGGGGTGAAGTTGAGTCAACCTACATCAGCTGAGGGTGGTGGCACTTGAGTAGGTTGCGGGTCCCTGACACGGGAGGCTAGCTGTCTCTGCCCTGTGGTCCTGCTCAGAGCCTGGCCCTCAGAGCTCTGTGCTGCCCCTCCTTTTCTCTTTCTAAGAGGTAGTTGGTTGGCTTTGCACCAGGTATATTTGTCTTCTTCTTCAAGACACTTGCTCTTGCTGTTGAGAAATGACTAAGCAGATTCTCCATCCCCCAATGGCCAGCTGTCAGCCTGCAAGAGTTGACACTGCCAGCTCAGGCCAGTTTGGGAGGACAGGTCCTCCTTATAACAGAGCCCCCGTTCCTCTGCTCTGTGTTCAGAAAAAGTACAAAACAGATACCATCATCCCTGCCTTTGAACTGGCCTTAATCACCTCCTCTTGATGGAGTTCTAGGCTGATTCCCACCAGGAAGAGGAAAGCAGAGATGAATGATTCCTACTCTCTGGCCTCAATGTCCAAGTAGTGCTGGATTTTGCAACATGACTGGTCGAGGTGGTGGTATAATAATAATAATGAAACCATTTTCTGTTCACTAAGTGCTTGCTATGTACCAGGCATGGTACTAAGCTCTTCAGTTATGTTAGCTCATTTGACTCTCACAATGAAATTATGAGATAAGTGTTGTGACTTTAGAGATAAGGAATTGGAGGCAAAGGGAGCTTAAGGAACTTGCCCAAGGCAACATGGCTCATAAATGGTGGGACTGCATTTAAGCACGGGACTCTCTATCTCCAAATGTGGGAGCTTGCTCCTCTGGACTGTACTCTATACCACTGCACAAATCGTTCCTGGAGCTGAGTACAGTGGGAACCCAAAGGAGCACCCAAAGGAAAACCCAAGTAATTTTTCCAAATTCATCTGCCGTCATCCCCTTAGTTCACATCAAAACAGCAACAACAACAACAACAACAACAAACAAAAAACCAAACCAAAGCAAAACACCCAAAAACAAAAACCGGCGGCAACAACAACAAAACCCTGCTGAGTTTAGTGGGAGGTTTACAGGTTTAATGTGGGAAATCGGTTTACAAGTGAACTAAATTTGGGAACTGCTGGGTGAAAATGAAGTTAGAAAACACTTTGCGGAATCATTAATGTGCAGACATTAATTGCAAATCTGGGGAGAAGGATATAATATGCTGGCATTCTTAAATGTAATTGACCGAGGGACACTCCCTCTGCCCCGGAGTATCTGCTGGTTCTAGATGACACCCTGGAAATGTCCCAGCTCTACTAATGCACTCACTGATCTGTAAGGGTGCTTGGGCATTCTTTTTATTCCCTCTACTCTCATCTGAAATCCACACATCCATAGAACACTTACCATGTCCTAGGCACCATGCAAGGCGTTCTCTCCCTCATCATGGAATCCCTTCTTACTATAAGCCTGTTTTGGAAATAAGAAGTGGAGAACCAGCAAGACCACACAGCTGGGCAGTGAAAGTGCTGACATTAAAACCCAGAATTTCCAATCCCGATTTACTGGTTTTCCTTCTGTACTTCAGGATTTCTTTCTCCCATTGCTTATCCAAATTCTGGGCACTTGTCATAATCCCATCTCAAATCCTGCTTCCTTCAGAAGTCACGTGGCCCTTCCTCCCTACCTGCCTTGTGCATGACGGTCTCTCCCTGTCTTAAACTCCCTTCAGACTCACTCTGTACCAGAATTTGCTGCTCACTTCATCAGATAGTACTTGGAACATGCTGTCTCTTTAAATTGGCACATCAACTTTAGGAGTGAGGTACTACTATCAGACTCATTTTATTGATGAGGAAACCGATGTGTAGTAAGGTTCAGTCACAAAGCAAGCCAGGCCTCAGGACCCACACTCCTTCTATTACTCCGTGCTGCCCCCATCTAGTTCAACTCCTTGTTCCACAGTTGGGGGAACTGAGGCCAGAAAGGGGCATTGACTAGCCCCACATCACACAGCTTGTGAATAGCAGTACTAGGATCACCATAAAATCTCAACACCAGGCACCTCTCCTCCCAGCAGGCTGCCTCCCCAGGTTTCATGCAGGCCCCAGCTGTAGCTGCCAGTCAGCACCTGTTACCCTGGATGCTGTGGAAATAGTACCATATAGCTGTAGAGGCAGAAGGAGCCTGGTAGCCTGGGACCTGGGGAGCAGTCAAGGAAGGTCAGCCTACTAGCCTGTAGACCTAGCACCCAAAATAAACCAGGCAGCAAGCCTGGGGCTTGCTGGCTCACAAGAAACCACACAACCTCCCAATAGCCCAGGGTCAGATGCAGCCTCAAAGCCCCAGGTTCCCTTGGCACCGTGCTGGGTGCAGTGCTGAGTGACTGCTGCTTCTTCCTTTTATCCTGAAGAAAATGAGTTCCTGTCACTCTGGATCTAGAATTTGGAAATGACAGGGGCTGGGGAAACTAAGATCTAGGAGACCCTAGGGAGAGGGATTCCCCCTCCTCCCTGTGGAGGGTCTCCAAGGGTCTCCTAGATCTTTTCAGATTCTTGGCTCCCAAATTTGAATGCTTATCAGAATCACTGGAAGAGCTTTTAAAAATGACCCAGGCTTCATCCTAGACCCACAGAATCAGAATCTCTGGGGACAGGTCCAGGGACTCTGTTGGAACATGTGCCCCAGGTGAGTCTCTTCTGGTCTAGGCTCGTGAGCCACCATTTGAAATGTATTCCTTCTACTTGCTGGTTTATTTAATTTCCACCCCTCATTCTCAACTCTCAGTAGTGCACAATTTTTTTCACTTTTGAAATTGAAACACTGTCCACGTCCATAGCATTGTGGATGGTGTCAAACAAACACTTCTTAGAGTCTCTGTTGCCTTTTTAAATGAGGGCTTCAGATTCCCTCTTTAAACTGAAGTTTAGGAAGTTTCTGTTCTGCAAGAGGTTTAAATTCTTAGAGGAGTCAGTTCTGAGGAATTTGGTCACCTAAGAAGTCTGTCACCAAGGCTGACCCTGTGAATCCAAGGCAGCGTGTAGAAGTTAGCGGTTGCTAAGGTAACTGCAGTTGCCAGGGTAACTAGAGTTGCCAGGAGACATGTCATTGTATTTAAATTTCTTAAAACGCCCTTGCTTGCAGCTGGCAATACCTGTTGAAAGAGGAGAGGTTTTTTCCTATTTAAGAAGAGATTGAAAGTTACTTTCCTCTGTTGAGAGAGAGTGGGGGGTTTGGGTTGTGCAGAGAGCTTTTTCTCTTCCTGCCCAAAGTGAAGAATGCAGACTTCCTCAGCTCCTCAGCAAACCAGAGAGGAAGAACACACTCAGACTCTGTCTCCAGTGAGCTAAAGCACAAGTGGCAATATTTAAGGGGAGAAGAGCCCACACCAGCCGTGGGAGACCCTGGGTGGGTGTTGACATCAGCAACTGATTTGAACTCTGGGCTGATGCTCTAGGCGTATGTTCTCACTTGGGGAGAATGTGCTCTCATTGCAGGGCTCCTGGGAGGTAGTTAGCAGCACCTTGGTGGAAAGAACACTGGCTTCCATTCTGCTACATGGTGGGGCTACAGAAAGAAAGGAAGAGAGAACTCGTGTTCATTGAATACCTACCACAGCTTTAGGCATTATTGTATTAGGTTCAGGGAAATAAAAATCACTAAGACATCATTTTCGCACTCAAGGAGTGGTTGTATAGAGGAAGCTCGAAACCAGAGAAGTAAGGACTTGTAATTTAGTTTGCTGACTCGATTGTTGGGACGGATTGTACCTGCCATGGGGGCATGTGTGTGCTTGTGGAGGGGGAGAGACGGGAGCCATGTGCTATGTCTGGATCTAGATAAACCATAGCTTCATCTTGCTGCTCCAGGGAGCAGTGTGTGCAGTGTGGCCTGGCTCAGGGAAGACCTCCAAAGATAGCTGTTCATGCTGCCCTGAGATGGATGAGGCCTCCAGAGAGGCAAGCTTCAGGAAGCAAGATACTGGCCAAGAGGTCATGGCCGTTTCAGCGTGAGGCAACAGGCCCTTATGTGAACTCAGAGAAGTTTCTGTTTTTGTACCCTTCCTGACAACGCTAGGCCTTAGCAATACATAAAGTAGACAGAGTTTTACTTTGGAGGTGCCCCTGTCTTGAACTTTAAGCCCTTTAAAAATTCTTTCCCTGGGACCCCTTTGTTTTGAACAGGTTCCTTTTTCCAGAGACAGAAACTGTCAGACAAATAAATTATACCACTCAAGGTAACTTAAAGCATTTCTGGAATGATTTCTATTTAAAAAGAAGGGGGTTGGGGGGGGGGAGAGAGCGGGGTGGGGGAGAGGGAGAGAGAGAAAGGCACTGCGTTTAATCCAAATTAGTGAATGTTGGAGCTTCAGACAACATTACTTAACCAGGGAGATTCTTTAGGTCAGGGGTCAGTAAAGGTCCAGCTAGGAAATATTTTCACCTGTGTGGGTCACGCAGTCTGTTGCAACTACTTAGCTTTGCCCTTCATCTGCAAAGGCAGCCACAGATAATACCAGCAAGTGAACGGGGGTGGCTGTGTTCCAATAAAACCTAGTTTATGAACATTGAATTTCCAATTTCACCTAAGTTTCACATGTAATAAAATATTAGTTTTCTTTGCATCATCCCCCAGGCACTTAAAAAGGTAAAATAAATTCTCAGCTCATGGGTTGTACAAGCAGGATTTGGCCCATTGGCTAGCTCGTCACCTCTCCTATCACATCCTGACTTGAGATGCACTGTGTCTGGGCGAAGCTGCTCTGCGTGGAGCTTCTTCTCTTTGTATAGCCTGGCAACTTATCCAGTTATTCAAATACTTATTGAGGGCCTACTAAGTGCTCAGGGATGTTCCAGGTATTGAGGATTCAGAAGTAAACAAGACCAAGTGCCTGCGTCTGGGTGGTTTACATGTCCTTGGCCATGGAGGAAGATATAGGGCCTAGAGGTAAGGATTTGGATTTTGGCCTCAGCCCTTCCTTTCCTGGAGTTGGCTGTCTTTTAGCCACGGACTTGGGGGCAAGACACATTTGTAGTGCTGAGCAGAGGGGCCCCGAGCATAGGTCCTCCAGTGATGAGCCACGGGAGAGCCTCGTGGCATGCTTGGATCTAATGCCCTGGGATAGCTGTAGTGTTCTGAATTTCCAATGAAAAAAGTCAAGCCAAAAAAACAAAAAATGAATAAAATGGCTTAAAACCCAAGACCTTTCGGGCTCAGTGTACTCTGGCAAAGCATTCCAGTGGGGTTCTGGGATGGTTTTCAAGAGCCGTGGCTTCTCTTGGACTTTCCCATGGCCTATTTCAAGACAACCACTGCTCTGCAGATGTTCCCCCAGGACTGGGTCACGGCGAAGGCCCTTCACAACAGCAGCGGCCATCGCTGCCAGGACTGCGAGGTCATTACTCACGTAGGCCCTGGCAATGGCTCTCGTCCCCCATCTCCCACCCACTCCTAGGCAGGTGATTGAGAAACTCTGTGAATTCCTCCTCAGAGACCAAAAAATCCCCTCCATGATGCGGAGGAACACATATGTCTGTGTTGAGACAGAAGAGGAACTCTACAGGGAGTGGGATATTGTTCCCAGCCCAGGGGCCCTCATGATTTACAGGAGGACATCTGTTCCGCATCTAGCCTCTCTGCTGTGTGCTGCGAGGAGGAGCTGGGAGTTGGGCCTGGAAGGTGACAGATGTCGTATGGTTCTTGCTTCTAAATTCTGTATAATCCGGCTAGGTGAGACCCCGCAGGAAACAGGAAATCCCCGGCAGCAACCCTTGTGTTCCATCTTAAAATCCAAACTGGCCTCATTACCTGTTAGCCACGTATAGACGAGTGACTTCATTATATGATTACTTGATTACAAAATGTTTTTTTCCTGTTGTCAGAGTCCAACGTTTGAAACATTCTGACTTCCTTTTTTTTCCCCTCTGGGCTTTCCCATCATTTCTGTGTCCACCCTATTTCTCTTCTGTCCTTCTGCCTCTTCTACTCCCATCTGACTTAGAGATAGATGTTCAGCATTTTCCCAAAGCTCACCTGGCTGTGCCATTCCGGGCAAGGCTCCCAGGAAACCAGGGCGGAAGATGTGGAAATGAGGATGGACAGAACGAATGTGGGCCCTGGCATGCTAGGTTTTCATTAGAATCCTCCTGTGTCTACTGCCCTGGTCCCAGGTAGATTTATTTTAGTAACTATGAATGTGGATGGGTAGTTATTGTTAAGAACTTATCATATATATTACGTATTACACATTTATTCATTCAACAATTACTTGTTACATGCCTACTACACACCAAGCACAATGCTGGAGATAGAAGTGTGGATAAAGTAGACCGAGAATACTCCTAGATGGTGCCTTCTACTCTAGAAGGTCGCCTCCCTAGTTTGCATCTTCTGATTACCTCCTGGTGTGGGAGGTGATGGGACACACACTGAGGCTTGGACCACTGATCATCGTGAGAGTTATAAACCCTGTCAGTGCTTTGATTACCTGGGGCCTGATGATCCAGAGTGATGGACTACTTAACTTCACCCTTGAACTTGTTCCTTCTGTCTCTCCTCACCAACCCCTCTCCCACTGGGAACTAGAAACAGTAGACCTGTGACATGCTCCTAGAATCCTGCTTGTTCAGGTGAAGTTCTACAATGAGAAGAGTTGGTAAAAGAGGAGAAAACCTCTTTGGGGGGGGGGTGGATCTTTGTGGCATCGGAAGTTCCAGAACTGACTCTACTAGTAACCCATCCATTAAATCACCAGTTCTTAAATCTAATTTTTTCAACTAATCAGTGAGTATGTAATAAGGAGCTTCTCCTCAGCCATTTTTTGATCAGCTGATTCTGGGTATATGAAAAGAACATCCTTCTAAGACTTTTCAAGTAGCTTATGATTCCCTTAAATTAAGACTAATGTCAAGACTATATATAATTATTTACTTGTTTGCTTGGTAGACTATTGGGGCTCTGGAAATTCATCTTCTACCCATCATCACCCTGTCACTGGTTCTGTGTTGTTCAAAGAGATCATGACTTTCCCATCCATTTGATAAATATTTATTGGGCAAATATTATCTTCTGGATATAGGAATGAAATAGTGGCCAAAGTATTTGTGGTCTCTAACTTCAGAGAGTCCATGTTTAGTGAAGGAAAGAAGCAACAGCCAAGAATAATGACTCAATTATGAGAAATTCTCGGAAGTGAGCAAAGAGAGTGTGAGATAATGTAATACCATTTAGGGTGGAGTGGAACCTAGGATATTTAGGTAGAGTGGGCAAGGAAGGACCTGAGTGGGGGTGGGGTCTGAAGTTTGATGGTGATTAACCATGAGGGACATGAGGGCAGGGGTGGAAGAGAAAGAAAAGGCCCAGAGAAAGATGAGGGTCCTTCTGTGATCTATTGCTACATAACAAACTACCCCAAAGTTAATGGTTTAAAACAGCTATGTATTATCATCTCCCATAACTCTGTGGGGTGATTGGGCTCTCCTGGATGTTCTCACTGTGGTGGGGGTCTCTCTTGCAGTTGTAGTCGGGTAAAAGTTGAGACTGAAATTGTCTGAAGGTTTGCTGGGATGGGTATTCAAGGTAGTTTCCTCACTTATATGTTTGGTGCATGGGCTGGGCTGGCTGGACTAGCTGGAGGTTGACTATCAATGTTCTCCCTTCATACGGCTTTTCTGCATGGCTAGCTTGGACTTCCTCATAGTATGCAGGACTCAGAATAGTTGGACTTCTTACATGGAGGATGCATTTCTTTCAGAGTGGGCAGGAAGAAGGAAACTGCCCAACTTGTTAAAAACTACACCTGGCTCTGGTTTAGTGTTACTTCTGCTGTATCCTGTTGGTCAAGGAAGTCACAAGCCAGCCTAGATTCAAGGACGTGGAGGATTAGACTTCACCACTCAAAGGAGAATGACTAATACATTCAAGGACAGAAGGGCTGATGGTGGCCACCTTGGAGATGAGCTAAGGCTTTGAGATATAAAAGGCTTGGTATTTTAGTGGATCAGAAGGGCAGCCCGAATTGCTTGAGTGTAGTGAGGGTGGCACAAATGAGGCAGGAGTGACAGGCAGAGGAAGGCCCTTGTAGCTAATCTGTGGTAGGAAATTTAGATGTTTTTAAAGTATCATGAAAGCCTAGGTGTCCTGCTTTCCACAGACTGGTAATCATAAGCTGTCTCCTTTCTTCCTCCTTCCAATTCTCCCTCACTTTCTGCCAGTTGGTTACCCTTTATCTGAAAGTCTATCACTCGTCATGTTCTCCTGTGTATCTCAAACTTTCAGTGAGTCCCTACCACCTCTTACCTGGCTTTCTAGGGTTCTCTGCCAAGTTGCACACGTATACATTTCTCTCCCATTTTTGCCCAGCCAGTCATATCAAACCCCTCGTTTCCTCTGAGGGGTGCCTTTCATCTTCCTGCCTCCATGCTAAGTTGCATCAGTCACTTTGCTCTTAATACACTCTCATGACCTCATTTCCATCTGTCAAAGTCCTACCTCCCTTTAAGGCTAACCTCCAATGTCACCTCCTCAAGTGGAGTGTGACCCCCTCACTCTTGGAAACCTCTTCATTCTTGCTGATTGAAGGTACAGCCTCATCTACATTTGTCTAACCATCTCTTTCACAGGCCCATCCCCATTGACTCTAGGTCTTCGGGACAGAGAACACAACTTCCTAGCTTCTCCTGCCCCACAGCCCCGTGCCTTGAGCACAGCAATCATTCAGCTGATGCTTGTCGAATTAAACAGTGGTTTCTCGGGGACACCAGCCTCCAGTGCCTCTTCTTTTCCCATGGCAAATTTCATCATTCAGCTCCCAGCAACCCCTGGTCCTCGGCTCCAAGTTTCCTGGTAGGCCTCTCCCGCAGGACCATGGAGCTGCTGTTCCCAGAGAGCTAGGCCTGCATAGGCCAGAGCCGGCTCCCAAGGAGACGGAGAGCTTCTGGTTCGGCAGGCCCCCAGCTCTTCTTTTCCAGCTGCCTTGCACTTATTTTGTTTGGCAGGAAGAAGCCCTCAGTCACCACTTCATCTTCCATTTATAGGCATATATGCATCTTTGTTATTCTTTTCAGAAAATGACAGTGTTCTCAGCTTAGAAAAGAAGGGAGAGAAAGAGTTGAGGGCTGTGCAAAGCAAAGAAGGCATTTGATATAAAGCCTCCATGGCTTCCTGCAGTATTTCTGCCTGTACTGCAGAATGGAAGATACTCTTTCAGCCTCTACTGCTCTCTCATCTCTGCCTCAGCCTGTATCATTAGCTCCTCACCCTTTATTGATGGGCCATTATGGGTGAAAAGAAAGCCAGGGTATGGGCCATAAATTTGACAATGGCTCTTATTATCTAGACAAGAAAATGGGCATGGCTCCCTGGCTTGAGTCCATGTCTGGACAGTCTGTGAGTTCTTCTTCTGACACCAAAGTACTCTGTGGTCATAGTCAGACTGTGGGTTCTGTATGCAAAAAGGAAGAACAATAACAACAAACATTTATGTAGTGCTTTCTCTAGGCCAGCCACTGTTTGAAGCAGTTTTTAAATAGTAACTCATGTAAACCTTCCAACAATCCTACAAAGTGGTACTATTATTTCCCCCATTTTACAGATGAGAGAATGGAGGCAGAGCGAGGTTGCCCCTTAACCTAAGGTGACACTGATGCTCAGTGACACATTTGAGATCTGAGGACAGCAAGGCTGGTCCCAGACTCTGTGTTTTATACCACTCACAATGCTGCTTTAATTGTTCATCAAATTAACATGTTTAAATAACACAACAGGATCACTTAGTCCTTCTTATAAACCCAAGTACCGTGGAAACAACTGGGTCTGAGGTTGTGGGCAAGAGCCAGGACAGGTCTGAACCAGTTCTAAGCACAGGTAATTCGATTTGGTTCAAATTCTGACTTTCCCACAGATTTATGATTCTCAGTCTAGTGTTTTATGCCTAGTGTAGATTAGCAAAGGGATTTTCTGATGTATCCAAGGGCAACCTGCTTTTCTTGGCTCAAAATCATGGCCTGAGCATTCACTAGACAAGAAATAATTGATTTCTTCTTTCCTTCCTTTATTCACTGAACCACGATCCTATGTCTTGTGTGTGTAAGACACCATATGGGCATGGGAAAGATGAGTGGGGGAAAAAAGGAAAACTAAATGAAATAGACGTAGCCTCTGCCTTCAGGTTGCGGGTTTGAGTGGACATGTATACACTTACAAGTAAACCTAAGAACACAACTTTATCTGTTTACGTACACTTTTGGGTCTTCTAATACTCTATGAAGTGCTTAATGTGATGCATTTTACTGGTTCCCTGGAGTCTAGAATGCCCCGCATAAACACGTTTTTAAAAGGAAGCCCACTGGGGCATAGTTGCTCTTATTGGCCAGTGAATCTCCAAGCTGTCCACACTGGACAGCATAGTGATAGTAGATTCTTGGCCCACACTGTGCATAGCACTCCACTCAGTTGTTAAGGAAACCAAGGAGGACAAAAATGCTAAGAGAATGAGAAGACAAACCATAGCCTGGGAGAAAATATTTGCAAAAGACATATCCGATAAAGGACTCTTATCCAAAATATGCAAAGAACTCTTAAAACTCAACAATAAGAAAACAAATAACCTAATTTTTAAAAAATGGGCCGAAGATCTTGACATACACCTCACCAAAGACAATATATGATGGCAAGTAAGCATGTTAAAAGATGCTCCACATCAGATGTTATCAGGGAAATGCAAATTAGGACAACAGTGAGATACCGCTCCACACCTATTGGACTGGCCAAAGTGTAGACTAGTGACAACACTAAATGCTGGTGGGGAGGTGGAGCAGCAAGACTCTCATTCCTTGCTGGCAGAAATGCAAGATGGTACAGATATTTTGAAACATAATCTGGCAGTTTCTTACAAAACTAAACATACTCTTACCACACAATCAAACAATCGTGCTCCTTAGTGTTTACCCCCCCAAAATTGAAAACTTACATTCACACAAAAACTTGCATATGCAAGTTTATAGCAACTTCATTCACTATTGCCTAAATCTGAAAGCAAGGAAGATGTCCTACAATAGGTAAATGGATAAATAAACTGTCGTACACCCAGAGGATAGACTATTATTACCAAGCCACGAAAAGGATAGAGAAATATCTAATGCATATTACTAAGTAAAAGGAGACAGTCTAAAAGGCTACCTACTGAATTATTCCAATTATATGACATTCTGGAAAAGGAAAAATTATAAAGACAGTAAAAAGACCAGTGGTTTCCAGGGGTTGGGGAGGGGATGGGGGTGGTAGGAAAGAGGTGAACAGGCAGAGCACAGAGGACCTTAGGGGCAGTGAAAAATACTCTGTATGATTCCATAATGATGGATGATAGATAAATGTCATTATACATTTGTCCAACTCCATAGAATGTACAACACAAGAGTGAACCATATTGCTGGAAGAAAGATGCTCCTGCATTCCTTCTAGATGTGAATGAGGAAGTTCATAACTCGGGGAGCTGCTGGCAGCCATTTGAGGAACAGTAGGGAAGCAGTGTTGAGATGAAGCTGATTTTAGGACAGACAGGTAGAAAGAGAAAAAGTTCTCAGTGAAACCACTGAAGCCAGTATATCTTTCATCATTTTAACTAGGTAAGCCAATAAAGTGTTTTTAAGATTTAAGTTATTTGAGCCAGATTTTCTTTTACGTACAGTCAAAAGAGACAGCCGGTAGGTACATTACCTTTTCTGGCACATACTCTTCTGAACATGAATAAATCATTCAGCCTTTTAAATTATTCTTGGGGGTGCAGGTGGAGTCAAAAAAGTGCATTTTGAAAAAGTTAATTCTTTTTTGTGTCTCATTTTCCTCTTCTGGAAAGGATTTTCAGAGATCCCCTCTCCCACCCTCCTCATTTCCCAGGAGAGGAGACTGACTGGTTCCCAGAGAGAGTGTCTTTGTCTAGGGGTTTGTTGTAAGTTGCTGGCAGAGCTGAGACTAGGATACAGACCTCTTTACTTCCAGACTGAATGTATTAGTTATCTATTGCTGTCTAAGGAATTACCCCAAAAGTTAGTGGCTTAAAACCATGAACACATACTGTTTCACAGTTTCTGTGGGTCAGGAAAGTGAGTGTGCCTTCTTCACAAGGTTATCTGGCTTGAAGTCTCTCATGATGCTCTATGATCAAGATGTCAGGAGGGGCTGTGTCTTCATCAGAAGCCTTGATTGGGGAGGGTCTGGTGCCAAGCTCACTCAGCCAGCTCACTTGTCAGAAATCTGTCGTCACAGGCTGTCAGACCAAGAGCTTCAGTTCCCCATTGGCTGTGGGCAAGAGGTGTCCTAATTTCCTTGTCATACATCATTTTCCGTACGGTAGCTCACAACATGGCAGCTGTGTTCCATCAGTGTGAATAAGTAAGAGAGCAAAAGAGGGTGAGCAAGACAGTGGCCAAGTCTTTTCCTAACCTAATCTTAGCAGCAATATATCATCAGTTTTGCTGTATCTCAGTCATTGAAGCAAGTCACTACGAACCTCAGGAGATGGGAGTCGTTAGGAATCATCTAAGCTGCCTACCATACTAAATACTTTTCACTGTTATTTGCTGCATCCTTCAGAAACACGGCTGGGAAGGCAGACACTTAACAGGTGTTGTTGTTACGTAGCTATATTGCAAAGTTGGAGAAAAATGCCCTTCCCCTCAAGGAAGGGAAAATAAGTAGTAGTAGAGGTAGAACACTCTAAGACCCCAGAAAGTGCAATTATAGTAATAGTTACTAAACATTTAATTTTCTCCGACTATAACATTTACTTTCTTCATAGTTTTTTTGATGGATATAATCAATACATTTGATTTAGAATCTGAAAACCTGAATCCAATTATGACCTGTAACCCTGGACAAGTCACTTACCTTCCTGATTCCCCATCTGCCATTCTAATCACCAAAATAACAGTGCCAACTTCATTGGATTAATTGAATTAAATGTAATATCCTTCAAAGTTAAGAAGATGCTTTTATATACGGTAACTTAACTTATAAAATTTCTCCCATTAGAAAGTTTAAAAGAACTTTGAAAGAATGGCTATGGTAGTCAATGTGATAAGGTGGGAAACAGGAATAAGTGGTAGAAGTATTGGAGGAGATTCTTATTATTTTCTGATTGTGTGAAAATGAATTGGTTTGCTAAGGCTGACATAGCACAATGGCACAGACTGGGTGGCCCAAACAACAGGAATTAGTTTCTCATAGTTCTAGAGGGTAGAAGTCCAAGATTAAGGCTCACAAAGTTTGGTTTCTTCTGAGGCTTCTCTCCTTGGCTTGTGGATGGCCACCTTTCTGCTTCTCTCCTCATGCTTGTCTCTCTGGGCACGCACACTCTGTGTCAAAATTTCCCCCACTCATAAAGACACCAGTCAGATTGGATGAATGCCTACCCTAATGGCCTCATTTAAATTTCATCACCTCTTTAAAGGCCCTGTTTTTATTTATTTATTTACTTATTTTTATTTATCCTCACCTGAGAACATTTGTTTCATTGCCTTTAGAAAAAGAAACATGGATGTGAGAGAGAAACATTGATTGGTTGCCTCCATTATGCGCCCCGACTGGGGGTCGAACCCACAACCTGGCTGGGGATTGAACTGGGACTTCCGTTGTACAGTGCGATGCTCCAACAAACTGAGCCACACAAACCAGGGTGTAAAGGCCCTGTTTTTAAATAGTCACATTCTAAAGCACTGGAAGTTAGGGCTTCAACATAAGCATTTTGCAACGGACATAGTGAGCCCATAACAGATGGCATAACCAAAAAAAAAATTAGAGAATGAACTGAAAATGATGAGAACTAATAAAAGATCAGTAAAGTATCCAAAATAGATATACAAAACCCCAAACCTTTATTACACATCAGTAATGACCCACTGAAACGTACAACGGAAAAAAGACGCCACTCACAGCTGTCACCCATCTTTACCCATCGTCACACAGGGCAGAGAAGGGCTTCGTGTGAACTGGGTCTTCGTTTAGTTACCTGTGTACAGAAGGAGCACAGCTTGCAGAGAGTCTCACAGAAGATCTTAGGAAGGTATTTCAAACCTCTCGTCCTCACATTTTTAACCACAGGAGCTCACACCCAGAGCAGGCTGCTGCTGGGTGGGACATACATGCCCCACTGTCCGTCCCTCTGGGTCCTCCTTCGTTCCTCAGCTGGGACACATGTGCTCGCAAACCTCCTACTCCCGTCAGCTCTGCTCCAACACAGGGATTCGCCCTCTGAAGAACTTTCCTCCTGGCAACCACATCTCGTGCACAGAAGCCAGTCTTGACTTTCCATTTATATCATTAAAACCCTCATTTGGGCAATTTCTTTGAAACAAAGAGACTCTCTATGCTAAAGGACCATTGATGTTTCCATTTCGTGCCAGATAGAAATTGCTTGCAGCTTGAAGAAATTTTTTAAAAAGTTAATTACAGAAGTAATGTGTCATGAAATTCAAACAATACAGATAAATCTTTGTTCCCCACTTGATCTTGTCCTTCTTCCCTGAGATGATGGCTGTCAACAGTTTGGTGCAAAGAGTTTTAAAAAATTTATACAATTATCTGTATGTGGTGTATTTGAGTATGCTTGTAAACATATATATATGTGTGTGTGTACCTATATGTATGTGTTATACACACACCCCTTATTTTTGCACATAAAAAATTCTACCGTGTTCTATTTAAAGGGTGTCATACTGTATGAAGTATCTTGCTACTTTCTTCTCCATTAATAATGTGTCCTAGAGATCTCAGTTTACATTAGTACACGTGTGTGTATCTATGTGCATACACATATGTATCTACTTTCTAACTGCTACAGACTATGTAATGGTATAGATGCATTTTACTATTATAGTCCCCTAGGTACACTATAAGGAAGGACTCCTGCATTAGACTTTATAGCAGGCCCAATTTTACTGTTAAGTCACTCCATCTGAGAGTCTTATTAACTTTAAATGGTGCTGTGACTCTTATTGAATACTTTGTGTGTAGGGATGTAAAGACTTCTCTAAAATATCTAGAGATGAAATTTGTGAGTCCAAGAATTTGCCCATTTACACTTATAATAGATCAGCTTTTAAGCTCCCCCCCCCTTTGGTGTCAGTTTCTACCCTTCAAGGTTTCAAAAATCTTAGGGCCCAAGTTTCTGCTTGAACAGCCCAGATACAGCCCCGTGGCCCCCTCGCAGTTTGTAGATGTCTGCGTGGCATGTTGGGTGCATTGTTTAGTTGTCACATTTTTCTTCCTCAAACTAGACCTTAGAACCAGGATCTGGCTGCTCACTCATGTTCTAAATCTAGAGTCTTCCTTGGTGATGGATTGGCCTCATGATAGTGAGCTCAGTTTTCTGATTAAAGTTCAAAATCTCAGTACACAGTCTATATACTGGAGTGTAATTTATAGGCACATACCTTGCTACAACTTAACATAGATCAGAGTAAAAAATGTGAGGCCGATGTTTCACTCTTGGCTAACTCTGCCATCTCTTAGTCCTGAACCTGGAGGATGACGGATTCTTCTTTCCAGGTGTGTTCCCGGTACACAGTTTCCCAAAGGCAGATGTAAACTTTCCTTCCAGCTGCCACTGGGCCACTGTGGGCTGGCTGCTCACTGTCTCAGTTCCACTCGCTGAACCTCTGCATCTCTGGATTCCCCCAACCTGTGCTCTGGCTCACGTTCCTCAGGTTTGCCTTCAGCTCAGATTGGTGTTAGTGCTAATGCCCATGTCATTGTTGGGCCCCACCAGCTCTTCAGATTGGAACACAACCCTCTTCTGTTCTGATCAGCTTTCTCCAATACTAACTGACAAGTAATTGACTGTTTCCTGGAGCCATTCTAACCTCCATGAAACATTTAGCATGTAACTGAGGAATAATGTATTATCAATAAATTCATGTGCTTAACAAATACTTATTGTGTGGTTCAGTTGGAGGCAGGGGATACTATGATCAGAGACAAACAAACAAACAAACAAACAAACATCCAAATGATGACCCCCGGCTTTAGGAAGCTTGCAATCAGAGAACCAACAAGGATGAAATCCAGAAGGTGAAAGTTGCACTAAAGAACCTGCAAACGTGTTGGGAGCATAAAAGAGGATCTGATTTGGACGGCGTGGGGAGGAAGTGGCAAAGACAGCTGCCCTGACAGCACTCCCTAGTCACAACTCTTTTTTTCCGAGTTTTTGTCAGAACTAGAGTATTCAGGTCTCCCAAACTCTGGGCCACTGCCCTTTTCCACTGCACCACATGGCCTTCCCCTAATTTTCTTATCTAAACCCCAGAGGCTGGTCTGGAAAAACTCTAGATTTCCTTCTAACTGCAATATTCTTTCTCTTCCTTCTCTTTATGGGAGACATATGAAGGGGGGACCCCCAAAACCTCAGAATTATCTTCTGGAGTGTGAGCCCCTTGTAGTACAGGCCTCCCCTGCTAGGGGAGGGTTCTAGGAACCCATCGGTAGTGGTGTACTAGCTGGTGTTGTTGTGAGAGGCTGTGTTTGGCCTCAGTGAATTTTATCTGAAGACTCTTTCACCACGTTTGCCCATTTCATGATGGGATTTACAAGTGCACCTGCCCACACTGTGCTGTGTTCAGCAGTTTTTGACTAAAAATGGCAAGACACCCCTGCCCCACCCTCCCTATTCACTTGATCTCACCCCAAAAGACTTTTTTTTCTGTTTCCCCAGATGAAAAAAGTCTTCAAAGGGAAACTTTTTGCTGATGTGGAAAAGGTGAAATGAAAAACAGCAGAAGCACTAAAAGGCATCAAAATCAATGAGTTCAAAAAACTGGTTTGAGCAGTGGAAAGAATGTCTCAATAAGTATATGGCATCAAACAGGGAGTACTTTGAAGTTTAAACATGTAAGAATAAATACACAATTTTTTATAAATAAATTCCAGGGTTTTTTGCCCCCCCCTCCCCGACCCGTACGTGGCCACTTGCTGGCAGCATTGCCTCCACCCATCCTTCACAGGTTTGTTGAGTGACCATTATGTGCCAGGCACTGTACTAGGGGCCAGAAACACAGTGCAGTGTGAAACATCATGCTGCCTGCTCTTGCAGGAGTGTCCAGGCCTTGAGTACCACTTTGAATTAACAGAACCCTCTCCTTCTGTCTTTGGCCATATTGACACCTTAGAACTGAGGTGTTGTAGACTCAGCAACATCGGGAACTCCTGGGGTATACCCCCAAGGGCCCAGGGAAATAGTTTATATTGTTTGGGTACTTAACACACCCATAGTGAACACCTGCCTCTTTAGTGTCGACCCCTTCCTTGCTCACCTTAGTGGTATGTGACCTAAGGTCACAAATGATACCAGGAACCATGCTTTCAACATAAAGACCTGCTGTGGCATAATGGACTTTCACTTCATGATGCTTATGGCACTGGCTGCCATCCTGAGTAGATGTAGGAAAGCATGAATACAGTTCCCGTATGGAGTAAACATTCAATAAACCCCACTGAGTTAGCTGGGAGAATACTGTCCCAACCTGAGAGGTCTTGTAGTGAGCAACCTGGCTGAGACAGAAAGGATGCTCTTTCCGTCTTTAGGGAAATTATGTTCCTTTAGGCCATGAGACTGCACCCCAGTAACTTTAATAGTGCTGTACCCCGTGTGGACTTCTAGGAGGGCAAACACAGTGATCTGGAAATGGAGAGGTGATAATGCCCATTCTTGTCTGTCTGGGTTGATTGGGAAAAGACTCTTGGAGCTGTGTTTTAAAATATGGGAAGCATGTGAGAGGTGAGAGTGAGAAATGAAAGAGGTTTCTTTCCAGAAGGAAGCCTCCCTTTGGTCTCTGGCTTTATTACCTTGACGTTGAAACCATGGAAAATAAGTGGAGTTAGAAGAGAAGGTTGTCTCTCATCTTGGGAGTCTTGGGGCCTCACCCACAGGTTTTCCGTCTGCTCAGTAGGGGTGAGGAGCTGCAGAGTGTGCTCTGGGCAGGGAAATGGAGCAGACAACCCCTGAGGGTGCTCTGACTGCCCTATGACATCTGAAGAGTCTATCTGTTAGATGAGGAACGTGGAACGTAGAACCTCTTTCAGCCCAAATAGCGTTAAAAATAAACTTTAATTCATTAAACTACAAACTAAAAGAAATAGGAAAGAGACGTCTCTTTTTCCAAGTCTTTGCTCTCTGTCTACACCTGTCCCTACCTCACAGGGCACCTCCCCAGGCCCTTGCAACACCCCAGGCTGGGCAGGAGGCCAGCCTTTCTTAGATGAAATCCAGGCTGCCAGATGGCCCCGCCCACCACTGTTCCTGCAGCTGGGGCCCACCCTCCCCTCTCCTGGGAGATACAAAGAGCTTCTGTGACTCAAGCTGGAGCTCACAATCCACCTCTTTCTTTCTAGCAACACAGAGTGAGGCCACAGGGTGCATCTTGCCTGACTTGCTATGTCACAAACAGCACAGAGGTTTCCACTGCTCAGCTCCTGGGGCCACCCTGGGGCCACTCCAGAGTAAGTCTGGAGTGTAAGTAAGTCTCCAGACTTACACTCCTACTTTACTCCCGTTAGACCCTCCTTTTTTTCAGAAATCCTCGGGGTCCCCGTTTGGACCCTGAGATTGAGGGAAGGGGTGGTCTGGAGAGGAAATGATATTTATAGAGTCCTCACCATGCCCTGAGTATGACGTGAGTTATTTTGTGTATGGATCCTTTGTAGATCCTCGTGGTGACCGTGAAGGAGGTGTTTCTAACCCAGTTTTACACAGCAAGTGACAGAGGCTCAGAGAAGTTGGGTAACTTGTTCAAGGTCATGTAACTGTTAAGTGGTTATGGCAAAATCTGACTCTAGAATTGACTCATGCCAAAGCCTTTGTTTTTTTCTGGTACAATTTGTTGTTTAGGGTTTGACTCAACTGATCCTGCTTTTACCAGAGAGATCAGAAATGTTGCCCGTTCCTGTTCCTGTCTGTCCCCCACCCAAGCACCCTATATACTTCTATGAAAACACCCTTTCACTTTGGACATGAACATGGTCTGGTTTTGGGGGTAGAGAACCTGGGGCAATACTTGGGGCAGCAGAGAACAGAGTTCTAGTTCTGCCTCTGTCACTAACTGGGCCATCGTGAGCCTGTCTTTCCCAATCTCCAGGCCTCATTTCCTTCACATGGAAAAACAAAGGCCACAACTTAGTGGTTCAGTACACAGATGTAGAACAGAGAACCTGGTTCAAATCCCAGCTCTGCCACTCACCAGCCATTTGACCTTGGACAAATTGCTTGATCTTTCTGTTCCTCAGTTTCTTACCTCTAAAGCAGAAGTCATAATAGTATCTACTTCATGGGATTGTGCTGGGTGTGACAGAAGTTAACATGTGTAAAGCTCTTAGGAGAGTATCTAGCACAAATACATTGCTATAATTATTCCTAGATGTGAACATTTCTACAATTGTTAATTTCAAGTAAGTATATGGAAAACAAGATAGAATTTAAAGTTGAGTGCTACCACCTTAAATGTTTCTCTGTACTTTTTTGCCTTTGTGTGAGTAGGGGTGTGAATTAACCAGGTAGATAGTGAATAGATCATGGTGATAACTATCCCCACTCCTGTGTGTATGTGCAAGAGAGACACACAGGATTTCCTGATATGACAAAAAGAACAAGCACTTAAAATTTTTATTGTATGTCTATTGTATGTTTATAAACCAGCCAACTTTGAACCCATTCACTAAGAGTCCAAAGTTGTAGAAAATATATTGCAATACAATGGTGGGCAATTTTGACCCCTGGCATCTGGTGGGGAATGGGCGGGGAGGCAATCATTTAGACACAGCAGAGACATCAGGGATGGCCATGAGAATAGCAAGAATAGCACAACAGAACATAGCAACCACTTCCTAAAGCTTCAGAGCTACAGGATTAAAGTAATCAAGACACAGGACATGTGTGTGTGTGTGTGTGTGTGTGTGTGTGTGTGTGTGATGGAGGGATGGGAAAGGTGAAAGCAGACATCTCTCTGCAGTGCCCACTCTGAATAGGCCCTCGCAGGCTCTGCTCTAAATGGAAAGGGCAGAAGTATGGCTGGTGAAGGGTTACTGAGCTGTGAAGATCCAGGGGACCCTAGGCTGTCTCTGTCCCGTAAAATCTAACATGAGCTGCATCAGTGATTCTCACTATTCTAGTAGCCATATGTTAAAAGGAAAAAGGAAGCATGTAAAATTAATTTTACTTTATTTAATCAAATATGCCTAAAATATTATTTCAACATATCAAGGTGAAAAATTATTGGGACATCTCACACTTTTTTGTTCATATTAAGTGTTTGAAAGCCAGTACGTACAGGGTGGGCATAGGAGGTTTACAGTTGCACTGTGACACTCTCTTGAGTTAATAAACATATTGTGAGAATCATAACCTGCATGTCTTTTGCCATACGAACAACTGGAAAGATATTCTTACCCGTCCCTGTATGTTACAGTGACAGCACATCTAGCCCCATGAGTTCTCAATCGCTACACATGGCCAGTGGCTTCCTTACTAGACGGCAAAGACCCAAATCCCTGAGAGCTTCTTTCTGCTAAATTAACCAGAAGATGTCTTGCTTCCTGGATGTCTGGAATGGAAGGAGGATAAGAAAGGAATCACACACACACATACACACAATGACTCAGGCAGGAGTGATGGAATCCTCCTGCAGCCTGGGCCGCCTCCAGTCACCGCAGCTTTGCATCACTGAACTCTGGACTTTCACAGAGATCACGGTCTCCCTCTCAGCCCTTCCCTAGGATCTGTGGCTCTGGGGCATGTTGACTTTTGCTGAGGCACGAATATGAAACATGCCCACCAGCGACTGGGCCAGTCCCTGCCACCAGCAGCAGGCCTGTACAGGGCTTTATGACTCCTCGTTTTCCCATTTGCTGTTAACTTTTTCCATGTGAAGATAATGTTCTCCATGGAGGGGTAAAAACGGAGTCGAGAATGGAGCCAACTTCTGGTTCTGGCAGTGAAAGTAAATTGTATGTTATATATTCTCAGCAAGTTCTTTGTGCTAACATGGCAGTTTTACAGGAAAAACTGCATGTTATAGGGTGTTCACAGATGGAGGGACGGAAGAATGTGGCCGCTGTGCGCTCAGGATGCTAAGTTTCTGCCCTCTGTGGTGAGCTGCCTTGCAGGGAAGCCGTCTCTTGCGTCCTGCAGTGGTCGTTGTACCTGGCTGCCGGTGTACATCTTCCCTTCTGTGAACGTAGGCCCTTGATCTTCCCTTCAGGACCAACCCCAACCCACTGCAACACAAACTTGACCTTTATTTTCTCTCTCCTGGGGCCCTGAAGTTTTAGGGGAGTGATGTAAGAATGGAGAACAATTGGAGACATCTCGCTGTGAGGAGAGCGTCCTGTCTGCTTTCTGCCTGACTCCCATCATGCGGCCCGGCTGTCCAGCTTTTCCTTCTAGTCTCCAAGCAGCCCCACACCTTCCAACAGATTCTGTCCCCCTCTTGTACGTTAGCCGGAATGTGTTTCTGGTGGCCTCAACCAAACGCAAACAGATGTATACTTTGAGCAGTAGCAGATAGGCTGTGAGCTGGTTCCTACTGCCAGAGGGGAGCAAATGTAGAAAAGAAAAAGGGGGAGGAGGATTAAGTGAACCAGCCAGAGATTGCCTTTCTAGCCTACCATGGTGGCAAGGCTGGGAGTTTTTCTAAACTCTTACTTTTTTCTTATGGTGTCCCTGAGAAGTCTGACCCCTCCCCATATTCTGAAGGAACACGGGCCATGCGTATCCATGTTCAGCGATGCTGCTGCTTCCTACCCTAGGAGAGAAGTCAGAGAGGTGGTTGTTGCTGGGCTGTATTTCTCTAGTCTCATCCTTTAGGACTTTACTTTTTTAAAAAAGAATTGGAAGAGATGTCAGAGCCCCAGAGAGGGGTGATGAGTTGCCATGGAAGTTTGGGTGCAGCCAGCTGGGGCTGCTCTCTGGGCTTCCACCCCAGCGTCCTGTGTTCTCTCACCACTCACAGGGTGGGCACCCGACTAGCAGCATCGGTGCCACCTGGGAGCCTCTTACACATGCAGACTCTCAGGCCCACCCGGACCTACAGAATCAGAATCTGCATGTTATCAGATTGGTCCCAGGGGACTCTGTGCACTTGGGAGTTCTGTGTTCCTGAAGGAAACAGTAAGTCAAGGTGCAGTTTCTCATCCTGTAGAGAAGCTCTTTCTTCTTGAGAGCTTCCATGGGAGGCACTTTTGAGGATGTTCCCTGCAAACGAGGAGATTCAAGTTCTTCACGTCTTTTCATTACAAACCATTTGTGTGTTATACCCGAGGATTTTGTAGCTAATTAATTACAGAGACACATGCCTGCTGCTAATGAGAAAAATAAACATGATCCTATTCAGGGGGGTTATTAATCCATCCTGGATCCTTTTCACTGATACCTATGCTCAAATTTTATTTTTTACAACATATTAAATTGAGAGGTGGATTTGTTGATTTGTTTCCCAAGAAACAATGGCTATTGTGTGTTCCGATGTTATCCCTCACTCATGAGTGTCATGGCTCCTGCTCCTAGCAGTTTGCAGTCCAGTTGGGGAGATAAGATCATCCTCAAATTCTACATTTTATGAGAGAGTCAAACAAACGCCAGAGAAGTGTAGCTACTTCTTGAGCTCAGGGGCAATTAGGAAGCTCTGGAGCACATGGGAGCCTTTTGCAGAGCATGCAGGCAGCACGGAGGACATCTGTCCACAGCCTCGGTGGTAAGGCATTCTGGGGTTAAGGCAGCACACAGGGTCAGAGTCAGGGTCACAGTCACAGTGATATAAAAGACCAGTCCAGAGGGACAGAGGAGAAGGCAGCCAACTTGCTCAGGGCCTGTAATTTATAACATTTGATATTCTTTCTTTCTTTTAAAAAATTTTATTTATTGATTTTAGAGAGAGAAGAGAAAAACATCAATTTGTTGTTCCTCTTATTCATGCATTTGGTTGATTCTGGTGTGTACCCTGACCAGGGATTAAAGCTGCAACTTCAGCGTATCGGGACGATGCTCCATCATCGCACTGAGCTATCCAGCCAGGACCTGTTATTTCTTTTAAAAAATAATTTTTAAAAAGTTACAGTTGATATACAATATTATATTAGTTTTAAGTGTACAAAATAGTGACTAGATATTTATATAATTTATGAAGTGATCATCCTGATAAGTCTAGTAGCCATTTGACATTGTTACAAGACCTCTGTGAAGTGGATATTATGACTGAGGTAGATAAAGAAGATGAGGCTCATAAAGATGGAAAAATTCACCAAAAGTCACATGGCTAGTAGAACCAGTGCCCAGAGGTGCCTCTCTCCCTTCTGCCTGAGTTGGGCTTAGTGACAGCAGTGGTGGACTGGGGCCAGAGGAGGAGATGAAATGGCCCTAGCTGTAGGACAGGAGGTATGCAAAGGCTTGGAATAAGGCAGGACTGCTGGTGGCTCAAGGTCACAATGCAAGAGGAGTTGTCTCTGATGGAATCCAGACCCTGGTACTGGGCTGTGTGGAGAGAACTGTCATCTGTACCACTTCTGGGACACTGAGCTAAGATGGCAGGAGTGGCTGCAGGGCTCAGATCAGGGAGAGGTCTCACATTTGGACTGATGAAAGGCTGGAGAGGGAGGGTGGTTTGGGGCCTTCAGACGTGAGGAGAGCCTCTCTCAAAGTGAAACAAACTGCTTTCTGACTCATCAGCCTGGTAACCAAGACCCTCATGCTCCTAGAGATCAGGAATTAAGACCCTGTCCCTTGTGGTTCTTTCCCCACAGTTGCCTAGTGAGTGAGTATGTGCTGATTGCAAAGCCAGGCTGCTGCTGTCCTCTGTCTCAAAGGACAGAACCTTTGGGTGACCCTGACAACCACGTCCTAGGCCATGTCTGATTTGTACCACACAGAGTCCCCTCCCAGCTGCTGTTTCTGGCCCTTCACCTCCTCTGCACAGCCCTGAGCGTTTCTCCAGAACTTCCTGTTTGCCTGTGGCTGCACAGACATGGCTGTTCCTAGCCGGGGTCATCTGGTGAGGCCCTGGGCAAGAGGTGGGAGTCAGCTCTGTCTCCCCCGTAGCTACTCTGGGTTCTCTCCACCCACACTTGGGTGCTCTGGGACTGCTCCCATCAGACCCCAAGACCAGCGAAGCAGAGGCCCTATATCCAAGTGAGCTCACAAGAAGGTCAAGGTGACCCAGAAGGGCTGGTGGCCAAGATCCTTAAACTTTTTATTTTTTGACTTTCCAAAAAGTCCAAGTAAGTGATGACTTCAGGACATAGCGTTCCAGAGAAAACTGGAGGTCGGGGAGATGGACGAAAAGCACACAGAGGGTGAGGTCTTTGAGAGCCACCACGAAGGATGGACCCCTGTGCTATTTACCTGGGTGCGCCTGCCTGGTGGGTGCGCTGGCCTGCAGGAGCTGTCAACAGGGCGACAGAATGAATGTTCCTGGAGGGCAGGGACTAAGTCAACACCAGCGCTGGAAAATTTCCAGCGTGTGGGTCTGGAAAATGTTCGTACTGCAAAACAGAGTTTTCTGGGTGACTGCCATTCCTTCCCAAACCTGTCTATGAGGGCAAAGGCTGAAGTCACCAGGCAAGGGTCTGGCTGTCCTGACTAGCTGTGGGCTGTTCGCCACATGCCCATCCTAGTCATTAATTAGATGGTTTCAGTGTACAGAAAAGTGTTGAAATATAACATTGTAGTAAAACATTTTGTCTGAGGATAATCTTGTCTGGGGATAAGCTGAAGGTTCAGGAGCCCTGAGAACTCAGTTTAGGGTCTCTATTACTAGCTATGGCTGAAGAGACTTTGGCCTGTGACAACAAATGAGAGATGAACAGGATGCTAAAGGAAAGAAGGAATTTTGCCTACAAAGTTGTGTTAGCTATCATTCAACATGATGTGTTCCTTGATGCCTGGGAGGCTGGCCCTTGTATTTGGTATCACGTGGGATCCCTTGCTTGTTGGCTTCCCATTCAGTGTGGCTGATGGAAGCGCTAGGAGGCTTTACCAGGAGGTCCATCTGCCAAACACACAGTCTTAGCTCTCACAGGGCTCCATGTTAGTCAGTCCTTTTGTCCTTCAGACCCACTATTGTTAGGCTCTAGGTGTCTTGTCTCTGTGATAGTGCCTTCACAGAGCTTTCCTGGGGGATCCTGGCCAACTTCTGGGCAGAACAAGTTTCTTGAGAGAAGTCAATTTCGCACTCAGCATTATTGCTCTCCCAGTGTGTTCCTGAGTCTTGCCTTTTCCCTGTAGGAGAGGCTCTCTTCGTGCATAGTGGCAATTCAAAAGAGGACAGAGGCGGGGTGAAGTGGTGAGCACAGTGCAAAGGGGGAGCTGCACAGGAAAGCATTCGAAGCTTCTTGGCATGGAGTCGTGGCAGGGAGTGGCAGGGGTGAAGGTGGGAAGAGGAGGGTGGGGAGGAATGCAGGAAAGCTAGTGCAAGGCACACAGAGATGTGCTGCTCAGATTGTGGGGTATGCAGTCCAGCCATCAGCCTCCAGATGACACTAACTGCAGGGTCTGCCTCAGCACAGAAAAGCCTTGACCAAGGTCAACCCTTATCAAAGCAGCCAGGCTGGGCTATTTTGGCCCCACACAGGAATGTAGGGCGGCCCCAAGCCTCCCTACCCCTTTTCTTTAGTGAGTATTGGTCTCTTATAAACATCTTGCCCCAAAATTCCTTCTTAGTCTATGCTTCCTGGGTAAGTTTTCTTTTATAGCTAGAGCAGCAAATGCTTGACATTAACTGATTCTGTGTGTTGCAAGGAGCTCTCAGACTTTCTTTCCATGGAAACAGGAACTCCCAGAGGGCACAAGAGAATGCGAGATGGCCATTTCTGATTAGAGAGTCCCGATCAGAACTGTTTATGAAGAGCTTTGTGCAGTCACGCTATGGACAAACATGTGGAGAATTGTGTATAATCCGAGTTCAGTGTCTGTGTGCCTGACGCTAAGGGGAGATTTGAATGTGAACCTGAAAAAGGGAACATTATGTGCATTCTTAGGGGTTAGGAGACAGGTCAAACGCAACCTTCCTCATCCTTTTGCTGCCCTACCACAATCTGACCCGCAGGGAATCTTGCAACATCTGGTACCTACACGCCTTCCCAATGCTTCGTTGAAAATAGAACTTGGTCATTTGGTTCCATGTCAAAAGCCCCACTATTGGAAATGGAAACTTCATGTCTAACCTCATCCTCTCATTCCTTCCTGCTTATATCCTTTCCTGATTGCAAGCAACCAAGTGGGTGGCTTGGTTTAAATGAGTCTCAATCCCAGCCTGTGCCACCCTGGTAGTGCCTCTGAGGCAACAGGAAGCACTCATTAAGACAAATATTACCCCTTGGTGAGTGGGTGAATGCTGAGAGGCGTCAGATCCCTGGCTGGACCATATCAGAACCCAAGGTCAAGGTAAAGTGAGGAAGACAACTAAGGACAGTTTTTCAAGACAGGACACTTTAGTCAAGAGTGTCTGAAAGTAGGAATTTATGACAGTCATACCATCTGGCTTGAATCAAACCTCCCAGGCAACACCCCATCTCCAGCCTTGTCCATCTCAAGCCTAACATAGCTGCTCTTACCATGTCAATAATAGTATCAAACTCCACTAAACAGAATGTTCTCTACCTCTAGGACAAACCTTTAGCTTTAACACATGGTTTGATGATACTCCTTATGCTATAAGCCCCTTGATAACTTGTCTATGCATTTCTGACACTCTGATACATCCATTTCTCCCTTTTATCTTTCCTTCTCCATGTTGGGAAGAGAGACAGTGTATAGAAACCAAGACTCAAATTTGGTGATGGTGCATGGCCAGAGTCAGGACAGTTTACTTTGATATATTTTAAGTCTGCCTACCTCAGAAAGCTTTTTTTTCAACCAAAGATCAAAATAAACATATTTTTTCAGTTTTCAGAATTCTGCCTACCTCAGAAAGCTTTTTTTTCAACCAAAGATCAAAATAAACATATTTTTCAGTTTTCAGAATTTTATTGAGATGTTGGGGAGAAACAGTCCACATTATACATTCCTCATTTCAATCATGATTGGTATTTTACCCACAGGATAGGTTCTTCTCTGGCTTTGAAGTTGTCAAAAATCTGACAGTCCCCTTCTGTTGTCCTCTCATTGCTGCCTGGTGTTGTTTGAAGTCCACCAGGACAGAGCCCACTAGTGGGGTCACACGTGGGAGCGGTAATTGCGATTGGCTGTGGGGGAAGGACATGTTTGCGACAGGGACACCAGTTAGAACATACACATTCATACTCTTCCTGTCCAGATATGAATTTAAATGGAAATGAACATCTTAGGCTGAGATTTCAGGGTCCTAGAGAGGTAATTTCAAGAGTGAGGGCCTTGGGGCAACAAGATCCGCCCTCCCCCCCATGTTTGACTGTTCTACTTATCCCTCACTCACCATCATCGCCTCGTTTTCTATTCTTCAGGTTGCCCTTCCGGTATTTTCTTTTGCTGCCACCTCTCTTGACTCCCTTGTGAGGAGATCTGTTCTTGCCCCTCCTCATGCCATGACTCTTTAATTTGCGGCTGGTCGACATTGTAATTTTGGCACAAATGAGGAGCTTTGCAGGGCCGGGAGGCGGCGAGTCTGGGTATTTATGGCCTTAGCCATTGTGATTGCAAAAGGGTGTGGCTTGGCAGGTGGGCGGGGCTCCATTATGCTGTCACTAGCCTTTGTCATACTTTGGTCATATATGGGAAATAAGATGGTCCTTCTAATGCAGCTCAAAGGTACCCTCAATTTTGAGGTCCTCTTTATGTTAAATGAAGTTTTCTAGACCAGTGTTACTGAACAACTAAATTTCAGTCCTGTGCTGGGCTTCTGAGGAATGCAATGGCCATTTATATAGGTATCTCCTGCCTTTAGTGTTTAGTGTTAGTTGAGTGCCTGTATATGATGCTTACTTAAGTGTCTCTATGGCACTGGGAGATAATAAATGTGTTTCCACATGGACTTGAATCTAGGAAATCCAATTTAATGTGGTCAAAGCATAAAACATCTCTTTCATCTAAACCAGGATTTCTCAGCCTCACTTCTGGTGACATTATGGCTGAGTAATTTTGTGAAACTGTCCTGTGCATTGTAGGATAGGTACTTAGCAACACCTCTAGACTTTACCCATTAGTTACCAGTAGAATCCCCACAGCTGTGACAATCAAAAATATTTCCAAATGTTACCTTGGGGGGAAGAGCAAAATCATCCCTGTGTGAGAATCATTGGTTCAACCAATGGTGATAGGAAAATAGTAGTAAATAAAAACAAAAGTAGACTTTATGTTCATAGAGCTTTCAGCCTAGTGGGGGAGAAACCCATTAATCTGACATCTACACAAATCAGTGAATAATTACTTCCCAATATGGTTCAAGATGAGGTTGGAAAGAGAGGCAGAAAACATACCAGGCTGGTATGTTTCCCATGGCTGGGAAGCCATGGAAAAATATTTAAGAGGATAACATGATGAGATTAGAGGCTGCTGGGTGGGGGGTAAATTAATGAAGAAGTGAAGTGAATAAAGTAGTAGAGGTTCAGGAGAGAAAAATACTGTATTTTGCCATCTATAATGCACATCCATGTTTTTGTGTGCATTGTACACAAGATTATTATAACCAATGGCATGTATTCATTATATCTATGTATAATGTGCATTCTTATCTTTCCCTGGAAAATTTGGGCATAAAAGTGTGCATCATACAAGGCAAGATACGGTACTTGATAATGGTTTAGGCCTGGCCAGGGAGATGGGGTGAAGAGATGTAGCTAGGAGGTGAAGACCATGAGGGATTGGATTTGGATGGTGAGAGCAGAGGGTGTCAAAGGTGTTGGTTTTTGTTTTATTGCAGCTATCTGGATGCCGGTGCTACTCACTGAGATAAAGGTCAGACATGTGGGCAGTGGCTATCATATATTTTAATCTCAGATATTTTGAGTTTTAAGTGTTTTTGAGATTTCCAAATAAATGTATTGAATAATTCTCAGGTCTATGGGTCTGGAGCTCAAAGTAGAAGCCTGAGCTGAAGATATCCACCATTCCCAACTTCCCTGATAATGGACTCATCATCCAATCTTTTCTTATTCTTTTCTGATGTCTTATATCTCTCCCCTGTCATTATCCTTACTCAAGAACCAAGCACCTGGCTAGCAGGGGGTTCTTAGCAGAAGTTGAATAAGAGAATGTATTTTAAGTCCCACTCCCTGTATTTTTTATGTCTATAGATAACAAATCATGTTTTGAAACCCAGATTCCTTCAAGTGAGACTTTCTATTTTTCTGTTTCCAAGCAGGTCTCTCTGAAGGTCTCCTGGTCTTCTGTTGGAGACTTTTCTCACCCAAAGAGGCAAGAGCCTAGCTGTTTCTCCTACAAGCAAGTTTCTTGAAAGCAGGAATTTAAAAATTATGTTCACTGCTATATACTTCTAGGCACTAAACAGTCCTGCCACAAAGTAAGAACCTAATAAGGAATTGTGGAATACTTTTTGAATAAATTAAAAACCCTATGTTTCTGACTATCCCATACCTCCCTATTTTGTCCCACCTCTCCAAAGAAGACTTTCCTGACTTTTCAATATTTTACTGTTCAAAGTTCATGGTTCTTTAACATCAGCCTTAAAGTCTGGGCAACTAACGTCAATGGTGTGAAACCCTGTTTTGTGCCTACATTGCCATGTCACATGAATGAGTCGGATCTCAACAGGAGGTAGTGTGTCTTGGTTCTGGTCCTGATTTCGGCTCTCTTTTTTGTAAGTGGGTTGGGTTCCGTACTTTCTGAGCTCATATGACTTCTGTGGCAAGCTCCTTGTAGTTAGGGACTAGATATATTTTTTATTTGTACTGCATTTCTCACAGGTTCTTTCTAGCCTCTTTGGTATTATGAGGCAGACGGTACAACACAGAATGACATCGTATATCTAGTAGAAATATCATTTCTAGACAGGGAAGGGAAAAAAGACATTGCCTCAATAACTGATCCTCTAGTGCTCTAGGTCGGCCTCACATGTCTGACTGTGCTGACTGTGCTGGTCTCTAGTTTGAGAGGCATTTTCTGGATGGTCCTGGAAATTGGATAATGCCACTCATCCAAGTTCTTTCCATCCCAAAAGAACCATTCTGGCCAAGGAGAAGCTGAGATCACAGGGAAGAAGGCAGCCAGACTTGAGAACTGATGAAGAAACAAATAAAGAAGTACCTTAGCATAGAGTTAAGGAGTAGTTCTGGTTTCAGACATCATGCTGAGAAACGCAAGCAGCACAAAGCCCAGTGCTGGGGGCAGCAATGTGAAAGCCAGTTGTGGGTGAGACTGTGGGGTGTTTGAGTTGGCTTCCTCGTCAGACCTCCTGGAGGAGGGATGGAGTAGGGTTGAGCATTGGGCAACTCTGCCTGTCTTTCTGTTTCTGCCTCACTGTTGCTTGAACCAATGACAATTTAGATAGAGGACAATGAGTTCAATCCTGACCCTCAGTGAGCCCAGGGCTGGCCTTTCTTTGAGGACCTTCTGTTAATCCTCATTATTTTTTGGATTCTTTTTTTCTATTCTAATTGGGTGTTTTTTACTTCCTTATATTCCAAATTACTGGTTTGATTCTTAGCTTCATGCACTCTAATGTTGATTCCCTGTAAATTATTTTTCATTTCAGTTAGTGTATCCTTAATTTCTGACTGGCTCTTTTTTATGGTTTCCATGACCCTTTTTATGCTGATGAGGTTTTCTGTAAGTTCATCTACTCTTCCCCTAAGTTTACTGAATGTCCTTCTAACCAGTGTTTTGAACTCTGCATCTAGTAGATTTCTTCTCTCCATTTTGTTTAGTTCTTTTTCTGAAGTTTTGATCTGTTCTTTCATTTGGGACATATCTCTTTCTCTCCTCATTTTAGCAGCATCCCTTTGTTTGTTTCTATGTATTAGGTAGAGCTGCTACATCGCCCAGGCTTCATAGAGTGGCCTAATATAGTAGGGATCCTATAGGGTCCAGAGGCACAGCCTCCCCGTTGACCCAAGCTGGGCACTCCAGCTGTGCCCCTCCCAACATATTGGCTGTGTATGCCATTCTGTTGTAGTTGAGCCTTGATTGCTGTTGGCACATCAGTGGGAGGGATTTACCCCCAGGCAGATCAGCTGCAAGGACTGGTTGTGCCTATTGTGGAGGATCAGCTGTATAGTGGAGAATCAGCTGTACAGGGGCCCACCCTATAGAGCAGGACTTACTTCAGCAGGGCTTTGATGCCCACTGAGTCTGCCTTTTGAGTGTGTCATTCATGAAGGTGGTTGAATGGTGCCCCAGCATGGTCTGAAACTGCTCGCTGGGTGTGCTGGCTCTGACCTTCCTAGGAAATGCAGGCCAAAGTCAGTCACTGAAGACTGTGTTCTGCCCATGGCCATTCAGCATGAGCTACAAAGCAATCTGTACATGGCTGCTACTAGTGCTGGGCTTGGAGGTACCCAGGCCAGGCCAAGCTATGAACCAAGGCAGGCTGCCATTGGTGCTGGGCCTGGGACCACTTAATGAGGGGTGTGGAGCACACTGAGGCCACATGCTGCTTGTTTGAGAGATTTTAGGAAAGTCTGAAGCATGAGCCAAGACAGACCATTCTTATGGAAAAGCCACTGGAAACAGCTTGGGTGGGCCTGCAAGTTGGTGGGTTGGGGTCTCAGGGTATCACCGGAGTGGGGCAAACAGTGATAGCCAGGTTGATGGAAACTCAAATATGGCACCTGCTACTGGCTCTGTGGATGTGGGAAGGGAGGGTACAGAAAAAGAATAATGGCCTCCACCAGCACTTTATCCGGGAAAAATGTGTCTGATGCCAGATAATTCAGCTTCTCTCCATATGTTCCGGGTGTCTTTCAAGCTGCTGCCCCAGCACTGGAGCTCAGAGTGAGTGAGTCTAAGTAAGTCTTTGTGGGCCCTTTAAGAGGAGTACCTGGGATTCCAGAAGTCTTCCCCTGCCTCAGTGACAAACCCCACTGTTTTTCACAGACAGAAGGTATGGGGATTTCTCTTCCTGGCATTGAAACCCTGGTCTGGGAAGCCTAGTATGGAGCTGGGACCCCCCATTCCTCAAGGGGGACCACTGCAGCCAAGATATCTCTCCTGATTTTTATCCGCCACACCTGGGTATGGGAACAGCATGTTCTGCATCTCTGCCCTTCTTACAGTCTCAATGTGGCTTCTTCCTTATATCTTTTGTTGTGGGACTTTTATTCAGACAAATTTCAGGAGCTTCTGAAAGACAGTTGTTCTGTAGTTTAGTTGTAATTTGACCAGAAGCCAATTTTTCCTTTTGGATGAGAAAACAGGCACAGAATGGCTACACGAATTACTTCAAATAACCCAACACAGGAGTAGCAGATACACCCAATAAACCTGTTTCCTACATACTTTGGCTTTCTGGTGGGTCTTAGCTTGTGCTTCTCTTGGTGAAAGGAAGTAGATATTTTCTGAGAACTATTGGGAGGTGAAAAGAGAACAGAACCCCTGGTCCCATTAGAAGATGAGCTATCAGCTTATTCTTTTCTTGGGACTGAGTGTTGTTTTGTCTGGGGACAAGTGGATGAAAAGAATGGTGTCTTTATCTCCTAAAAGGATGGTCAGATGGCACTGCAGAAGGGCTTGGAGACCAGTGTTCCCATTGGCCCCTTTATTAGGGTAGACTTCAGGCGTCACTATTTTGGATCTCTAGTAGGGTCCCATCTCCAATTCAAACCCACTCCATTATTTTTTCTGGGGAGTTCAATGGACATCTTCTTCCCAAGGCTGGATCTTCCCAGCAGGCTTGGAATTGGAGCTCATTAAGAGCGAACATGGAAAAGTTGCTGACAGTCCTCACACATGTCAATGACTCAGTCTGAATCCTTCTCTGAACCTAAATCTCTCCAGATGTTGACCTCGACTGGGTAATGGAGACATTCTATCCTGTTCATATGAATGCTCTGTCTTCTTTGCTCTTGCTGCTGCTATTCAGGCAGAAAAGGGGCTCAGGGGCAGAATGGAAAAGGAGAAAGAGTCCTAGGGAGGGGTCTCCCCAAGAAGCAGAGCCCTCTGATCTCAGGACTCATCTGATGTCTCCACTAGGAAATATAGAGGAACCAGAGTCCAAGGCCAAGGGTAGATTTTCAGAGAAAAGGGGAGGCTAGACCTCAACTCATCTGTTCCCAACCGGTTCTGGGAATCAAGGGAGCATCTTGGTTTTAAGAATGACCTAGGTTTTATCTGAAGGTTTGTTAGAGCTCTTTCCCACTTTTTCCTCTAGGCGTCTTTCCCATCATTTCTGACTGTATTTTCAAATTCTTTCCATACGCAAATTCTATTTCCCAAGAATAAAAAGTGGGAGACTCATTACAAGAGCCGTGGCCCTGGGAGGTTCCTCAGGAGCATTCTGGACCCTCTCCTATGGGAAGCCAAGAGGCTTATCTAAGGCTGCACCAGGCAGCTCAAAAGATGGCCAGACCCGGGATTGCTGATCCCCAAGCCAAAGACTGCCCACCACTCCATACTGCCTTCCCTGTTTGACTTAAAAATAGATCTGGCCTTGACTCTCAGTTCTATTTGTTTTGTTTTTTTTCTGTCTTACATGTGCTGCTAGGATTACAGTGAAGGAATCTAATTCTGAAGGGAGAGGGAGAATTGGGAATAACTAGTGAGTTGTTAGAGGCAGTGTGAACTTGGTCTTCTGGGCAAATATAAAATTCTCATTTGATGAGAATTCAAATTTTCATTAGTTGTTTTTGTTACTTTTGGACTTATGAAAAATCATTTATTATTTTCATTTCTCTTTCACCCCTAACAATAATGCCACATGGTACAATAGTACACAAAGAAAATGCACAATTTATGCTTCATGAGGTTCCAATGATCTTTTCACACTAACCACTCCCCTGCCCCTTGCTGACCTTAATCCCCATCTATAACATAGTGAAGAAGAAGCTGTGCCTTCCCAAAAAACATTGTGAATATGGTGTCCTTCAGTCATAAGAAAAAAATAGGGCCGTATTCTGAGGTATTAGAAAGGGGGTGTTATAATATGAAAATATCACACATATTCAATCATTTGGCCTCATATGGTCTTTAGGAAAAATGTGTTTCAATTCATCTACCAACCGAAATAAGGCACTTTGAGTTGTGAGGGTTGCTAGAGAACAATTTCATAATAAATAAGTCTGGGGATGAAGGATAACCTAGCCAAAGACACAAATTATAGTTAAAATTGGATCTCAAGCCCAGATCTCCTAATTCCCAGTTCAGGCTTCTTGTCACTCTGCCACAAGACACTACTGTTGAGATTTCTTGCCTTTTTTGTTTGTTTCTTCCCCCTCTGCTTCTCTCTTCTCCCTTCATGTTTTGAGAGCCATATGCCAGAGACCCTTCCCCTGTTTAAATCATCCCTCCCACCAATGGCAATCCTGTCATTGAATGTGAGGACACCTGGTGCTGTGAGAGTGGGCTGAGTAGCTACCAAAAGGGGAAATGGACCAGAGAGACAGACTGAAGTTGCCACATGAAGGTCATCTTCCTTCATAATTGATGCTTCCAAAGCATTTTGACTAATATAATGGTAGGGTACATTGGCCAGAGGAAATACTCAATATTTCTGGATTATTTTAACTATAAGTGCCTGTTATAATTCTACTGATGAAAGTTGGGTCAAGAGAGAACATCACAATTTAGTCATATCTCTTTGATAAAGTTCTTGATAAAGTTCTACTTCTTAGCGGTGATCAATGGAGGCTTGAAGCAGAAGAGGAGAGGTTGGAAGCATAATTTTACTTTGCCTCTTGAGGATCTTAAAAAATGGAATTGACAGAAGATTTGCCTGACTTTGTATCACTGCCTACTTGGTTTCCCCATTAGTTCCCTTGGGTAGAACTCTCCTATTTGAAAAAAATTTTGTTGTATTTATACTAAAGAAAAGAAGAAGAAAAAAAACCTCCTTCACGGCTCTTTCTAGTCCTTGAATTCTGTGGTCTGAAACACAAAGGTTTAGGGACATTTTGCCCTTCACAGACCCCATGCTGGGACAGCAGAGTTGACTTATGTAATGAAATCTTCAAAACAAAGACTTCATTTTCAGTAAGGATCAAAGAAATATCCGAATTCTTGGAGCATGACAGTTATCACATTTTAATGATTAAGAAATCCCCAGTGCTGAGCATCCTGATTGTTGTTCTGGGAGGGAATGTGGAAGGTAATGCTGCCAAACTGTTCTGGAGTTTTGGAGTACTGTGTTACCAGGTAGAAATATGTTTCATCAGTCAACTACTGTCCTGCAACAGTGACAGAGGCACTTTCTTCACGCTGCAAGAAACAGAGAGAAAATTGAGGTTATAAATGTTCCTGGTTAGATGGGCACACGTGGCCAACTTGATACCTTCTTTTATAATTTTGTTAACTTTTTAGCTGTGGTTTAGCCTGGGTTACTTAGAACTTCCTGTGATGCCAGCTCTATATGTCTCCCCAGAACTACCTACATTATTTCTGGACTCAGGGCAAGATGAATAGGCTGACCTTTTGTTAAAAAATTACTTTCAAGATGGTGACAGCAGAGCATAGACCAAGCCCAAAGTCTCCTGAACACAGGGCTATTTGTGACTGCATAGGTCCTGTGCCTATGAAGCTCACCCTGCCCCTTCTGACTTAAGGCACTTCTGATGATAAACGGATAACTATGTTAAAAAATCTCTATCACATCTATCCTTACAGTCCAGCAGAGTTGGTCACTGTCTGATTCATAATGGGGGCTTGATGGGTACTTGTGAATGGCTTGCTTCCCACTGGAGCCATGCCATGCGCCTCTTCAGTAAAGGCTCCATCACTGGCTCCTCTCTCTGCCACCCACCCGACACATCCTTCATCTACTCTCTATACTCCTCCTGTATAAGCTTAGGGCAACACAATCAAGATCCTTGCCAACTGCTGTCCTCTTCTTCCTTCTCCCCACACTCTCCTTGGTGGTGCTTTCTTCTATGCCCCATTGGAAGTCCATTGAGTCCTAGGTGATTGCACTTAGTCATGGTAGATGTTAGAAGGTGATGTGGGCTTTCCATTTATTTACCCAAAGATGGAATTCTGAGCCTTTAGATGGGGGGGGGGGTGTGAGGCCCACCTCTAAGGAAACTAGCCACTATGACCTAGACTTTTCCATTCTTGGATGTCACAGAGTCCATATGAGGTCAACAAGCAATCTACAGGAGAAGGGCTGAAGAGTGGGACCCATGATGATTTCTTTCAACATTTAGTCATACTGATTTTCTGGATCCAAGCCTCTCAATCTACTAAACTTGGACACATTATTTTATTTCTCCTGGTCTTAAAAATCTTCTTTTAGTTAAAGCCAGGAGGACAAGAACTTAATTTCAATTCTGTTATTTTACTGATAAGGAAACTCAATGCGCAGTTGGAGACTACTTTCTACAGGCTTCAGGAAATTGCTCAAGGACATAAATATACTAAACAGCAAAGGTGGGATTTAAACCTGCATCTACTTAATTTTAGTGTTTGTGCAAGTATCTCCTGATGTATCTGCTGCCATGGAAGGGGAGGAGGAGGAGATGGTAATCATATAGGGGATGCCATCTTTTACTTAATGTTTACCATGAAGAGAAGTATAACAAAAGACCAGAATATTAAAGCCCAGGGGAGAGCAACCCAAGTCAGTGATGGGGATAGAGAAGAAAGGGTATGTTATAAAACACTGAGGTGACTGATAAAATGTGGGGGGGTGGAGGGGTGACTATGAAAGGAAAGTTTGAAACCTAGACTTCTGCCCTGAGATAATGACTGCTAGGTGGATACAAGAGCAGGGAATATATTTGGACAGTAAGTTCTGGTTTTAGTTTTGTACAGGTAAATATGTCTTGTAGAGAGATCAAATGTTCACTTAGATGTTCAGTGGACAAGTTGGACAATGCCCAAATCTGTGTCACCAGCCCCCAATTGCTCTTCTGAGGGCTGGTGACACAGATTTGGGCATTGACAAAGTAGAGTTTTGTGCAATTGAATCTAAGGGAGAAGTTGAGATGGACTAGGAATACAATGATGGGATTTATTAGCATTTAGTTTTTTTTTCAGAGGAGAGAGCTGAAGAAGGAGACAGAGCAGAAGTAAATTCAGGAGGAGTGGGGTTGTGAAGTAACAGTAAGGGGTTCACAGATGGAAGCTGCCAAACTTGGGGTAGCTGTAACTTTAACTGAGGGACCTACTAAATGTCAGGGACTATGCAGAACACTTGAGGAACCTCATCTCACTTTTCAGTCCTTATTTAACCAAGTAGAGCTTGTGGCAACTAGGTTCCTACAGAGACAGAGGAGGGGCTTTGGTCACAGTGCAGTGTGTAGAAGAGAGATGGGGGTGAGGGAGTAGAGGGTGGAGATGGTTTTGAGCACAGGAAGTTACACTTTTCTCTAGCAATCACCATCTCCAAGCTGTCCAAAAGAGGAGACTTTATTTAACCACTATTGCTCTGCCAAAAAAAAAATGACAGGATTTTGCCTTGTTATTCTAACTTCACTTTACCCATGTGTCCTTCACTCCTTCTTGACCTCAACCTCCTCTTTCCTCTATCACTAAGTCCATAGTTTGGGGTGGACATCCAGTCCTGACTAGTCTTTGTTACTTCACCTTTTTGCCTTCCTTTATGCACCTTACACTCTGAGAGTACAGAGCCAAGATAATAGCTTGGAAGAGTGTCAGCAATATGGCAAATACTCTAGAGACATTAACTATTTATTTAATTGTTATATATGGACCTTATGAGGTGGGTACTAATATTGCACTATTCTAGGATCAGCATGCTTAAGTAATTTACCCAAAATCTCACAACTAATAAACCAAATATCTGAGGGTCTTCTTGTATAAGAAATTGAAATACTTTATATAAGATTTTTTCTTGCCTATTTTACATTCTCTATTTAAGTACATAACATAAAGATAAGCACTCAAGAGCTTTTCAATAAATCCTTGATAATTGAGAGGCGAATTCTTATTGTTTATCAAAACAAAGTTCTTGAATGGGAATATGTTCACAAAGTGAAGGTTTATTTGGGTTGTTGTAGGGTGAAGGGAATCCATGTTGATATGTGCCTAGGCTGGTGACTTTTCAGGCATATTTTAGCTATAATTTGGGATCCCATAAAAACATCCCCATCACTTCCTTTTTGTCCATCCTTTACACTGACCCCATGCACACATAGAAAAGAGTACAGAAACACAAAGGGCTAGAGATGAGATTAGGTGTATAGCTACAGATCCTCAATACAAATTTGGATCAACAAAGTTGTTGCTCTATCAAGCCATCTCTAAGACATAATATCATGATCATAGACTCCAGTCCTCTTAGCTTAAAAATCTCAGTGCTTTGAGTGTAGAAACAACCTCATTATTAGTAACTTTTAACATAAAAAAAGGACAGAGAATAAATTAGACTCATCTTTGTAAATATGTATATAGGTAGTTAAAATACAACTCTGCCATCCTCACTTTCTTCCTATCTCTCTCTTCCCAACCATGGCTGCCCTTCCCATGACTAAAACCTTAGTCTTAGGTTAAAAAAGTGACAAGACATGTAGCACTGTAGAATTCCCTGCCTCTTAGAGTCTGCAAGAGGCAGGAGATTAGAGGAACTGTAGAAGGTGGTGTTTGGATTATCACTCTTCCCCTCTCTGTGTGAGGTTGGCTTTCTTTAAGGTTGGGAACAATGGCAATCTTTGTTCAGGAAGTGTGCTTGAAACCAGGCTTGAAAGAAGAGAGAAGATGACATCTTTTGGGGACTCCCTGCTAGCCTATCTGTTCCGGATGGCACCATCCAACAGCCATTCAGGCATGCTCTTCCCTCTCCCTTCTGGTTCCAAGGTTAATCTTGGTTAATACTTGTTACCTCTGGATTACATCATTATGGAATTTGCATGAATCTTTTTATTCATGCAAACTCTTGTCCAAGGAACATTCTAAAACAAGACTAATCATGTCACTCTTCTGTTCAAAAAATGTGGGAAACTCCTTATGGTCTATAGGAGGTAGCTCATTTTCACCTTAACATTCCACTTTTCATAATCTCTCAACCAAAACCTTGCTTTCTACCCATGTCTTTTATTCTCTTCTTCAGGCAACCTCTGATATTTTGGTTAAACTAGATTATTTAAAAGTAGAAAAAGTACAGGTGTTGATAGAAAATTCAGTGTCCTACTTGTACTGTTACTTTTTTGGTTTTTGGCATCTTTACCTATTAAACTCTTATATGTCCTTCAAAACTCAAAACAAAGGTCCCAAACTCTATGATTACGTCTTCAATGAACCATCATTGTTCATCTTTTGGGCAAATTTTACATCAGTTACCAGATTCTGTCTAGAAATTTTTATTTGTATGCATGTCTGCTCTTCCTAGACATGAGCTTCTTGAGGATGAAGTTGTATCTTTGTGAGGTTCTGGGGCATGGGGCAGGATAGTAGATTAAAAAGTTGGACTATAGCTTTGAATTCTACATTGTTGGGGATTAGAGTGGGGGCTAAAGTGGGGCAAGAAGGAGATATTACAAAGGGGAACAGGAAAACTTTGGGAGTGAAAAGAATAACTTATCTTGATTTGTGATGATAGGTTCATGGGTGTATATCTCTGTGAATACTTATTGAGTTGTATATTTAAAGTATGTGCAGCTTATAGTATGTCACTTAGAACTAAATAAATTCATTTAAAAAATTCCATGTTGTTCAAGTCCTTGCTAAAGAGTTTTTTCTAGAAAGAAGACAATGGAACCAGGAATGCATACCTAAATGCACCAGCAGATAAAGGCTTTAAAGATACTGGACTTATCTCTAAAAGTCCAGAAGAATTTTACTCCATTTGGATCATTTAGGGTGGTTCTTATGGGCTATAGTGATGGGCAGCCAGTTGATTTTAACAATTCTAACAGGTACATTTTTTATTTTATCCAAATGCCTCAGATTTTATCCAAATGTCACAGTACTTTCCAACCACCCAACCAACTTCTTATGTTGACTTACAGCCATTGTGACAAAGCATCATCAATCATCAGGTCTTTTTCACAAGAGGGTCCATGTCATGGCCTCTTGTCTCCATATATAAAAGGAGTGATGAATGGGCTGGTTTGCAAAAATGGACTTGGGGAGTGGGAGGGGGAGCAGACAGAGGCTGCTGTTTCAACAAGAATCCCTCTGATGGCCAAAGTTGGGGAACGTAAGAAGACAGTGCAATCCTGTAGATGTTCAGCATGTCATCCGAAGAATTTATCATACAGACAAAAACCAAAGAAGCCATACCAGCAAAAGAACAGGAAAACAAGGTATTGATGACATTTTCTGAAGAATTATCATTCTGATTTGGCAGGTGTCCCCAATGTCATGCCTTTGTCAAAGGATAGCTTTCCATGTGCCTTCCAAAGACTGTCTCCAACTCTTCCATAGCACTCCCCTCCTGCCCCCACCAACGAACCCTTTCCCCCCTTTCCCCACCAATCCTTCAAAGAGCCAGACTCTCTGTGTTCATTGCTTGTCCTCTTTGTGCTATAGAACTTCCCTTTAAGCTTGCCCATTTGGCAGAGAGGTTGACATACCCTTGGACCTACCTTTTTGAAGGTGGGTGTCTCAAACTCTTTCAAACTTTGTGTCTAAAGGAATCTCTGGGAAGCTGACCTGGGGAGATCCCTAAATGAAAAGTGCACGGTTTTCCTGAGTGTAAATGCTAAATGTTCTCATTCTTGCCTCCTTAGTCAGCAGCATACGTCAATGGTTTGGTGGAAGAATCTTCTTGAGTCCACGTTTTTCCATGACATATTCTCTCCCACGGCCAGTGACGAGCCAGCCTTCTTTTGGTTCAGGCCCAAGACCACCATAGTCATCATTGATTATTCATCTCTGCCCCAGGTCTCTAAATAAAATTTCTCTCCTTTCACTGATGATATTATGTGTGTTTTTTATTCAGCTGGAGATTGACCTGTGACAACCTGGAACACTCCAGTCTTTCTTCATATAATAGAATAAGTAAGATGTGATGGGTAGAGGAATAATCAAGTGAGGTAGTGGGAATATTTAGTTTTCTCTGTTCCTGTTGAAGAGATTTCCTAATGAAATGTGTGGTTGGGTTTTGGTTTGGGATAAGTTGAGATGCTTTCTGAATATGAAAAGAGCTTGCTTGGTTTGATAGAACTTCTACCTTACAACAACCAGAAAACTTGTTACTAGAAAATCATCACCTCATAGTCAGAACTTCATTTGTTGGTAATTATTAATGAAGATGCCTATTTTTCTAGCAACAAGACCAGATCATGTCAACATGAAGCCTTTTACATTGTAAACATGTAGAAGGGTGAAAACATGACATAGGCTTCGAACAGCATATGTATATTTGGAACTTTTTGAAGGACAACATCCTCAATTTCCCCCCAGTGGTATACTCTAGATGCAAAGTAGTGTTAGGCCTCTTTGGAATCAAATAATTGTGATAACTGTGTAGAATTCCTCAAATAATTGGACATTAACCCTGTATAATTCACATAAAAGTATCAGGTCATCTCCTATCCTCAGCCCATTACCATTAAGCTGAAGAAATACTTCTAAGCACAGCCTGCCTCCCCACCCTGGGATCATAAATACAATCTTTAAAAAGCATGTGGCAGCAAGACCAGAGCTAATCTATATGGCTGCAGTCTCATAACTCAATTCTCCTATCTTCTTTGGGATATGAAAGATGCAGAAACTGGAAAAGAGACAGGGAGTGCCTTCTTATTGTTCAGCCAACTTAGGTAGGCCCAAGGTTTTGTCATATTTCCTAGATGTTGGTGAGCTTTTTGTTCCTGATGGAACATGGATCACTTTTGTTTCTAGTGTGGAGGTGGGGAGAGATGGTAATTTGGAGATGCTAAGGCAGGCAGGTGAACCTGGGCCCAGGAGCCGAGGCATCTTGCCTTACTATGTTATAGCAACATATTACATTGTAATAATATGCTGTAGTTGTATCACTAAGTGTAAGTATATCTTGTAGTATGTTATAATATTATGTTATGCTGTATCTTGTGATAGTATATTGTAATAATATGTTGTGCATACACCGGTGTAGCCTCTACAAAAAAAAGGCAGAAGCAAAGAATGTCAGTAGCCTTCCCACCAGCCACCAATACCACACTCATTATTTTTGTCAACTTTACATAGACCTTGTCCTTGTCCACATGCCTGTGCCTCCAAGAGCTTAGAGTTTAGAGTCAAACAGAGCAGGGAGGCCTGCTTACCAGGTGCCCAAAGCATGAAATTAAATGTGGAGAACTTTAAATCACCCTAAGGCTTTAAATCTTTACTGATAAAAATCCTGTATGAAGTAATAAATTATGACCCAAGTTACATCTTACGGCAGCTTTTGTGAGTCATGTGAAGTAAGAGGGCCATTTGAAAGTCAAGGGCTGGATAGAACATATTTTAGCCTTTGCAGGAGAAAGCAGCCACAGTAAGTGAATGCCCATGGCCATGTTCCAATAAAACTCTACGAAAATGTCTAGAGCTTGTGCTAACCATTATTCCACTTATCTCAATTGTACTGTTGAGGTAACAATTATCTCAATTTTACAAGTGAAACAGTCTGAATGACTAACTTGAAAAAAGATAGACATAATAGTGTGTTCTTTAGTGTTCTTTTTTCTCTCAGGGGAGAAATAGCCCTGGCTCTGCTTGTTCTAGGATCTACCTTCTTTGGGTTTTGTCTAAGTGTCAACCCTTTACTCTCCCTATTCTGGAGAAGTTCATTAATGCTTGTAGTAGCTTGTTCCTTCTATCCTTGGGCTTTTGTCTCTTTCTGGATTTCTATATTCAGTGGGCTGTCTTTCCACTTGTCTCAACAGTGGTATTTGACTTCTGTAAAAGAGCTATTTTGGGCGAGGCTGGAGTAAGGGAATGGGGCTGGGTGGGATACAAAACCTACTAGTTCTAAACCAGGTATCTCTCAGAAAGTTAAGCCAGTGACAGGAACAAGGCAGTTAACTGGTTACTGGTAGAGTCAAGACCTGCTGTGATGCGATGTGGTCATAATGCCACAGTCACCATCCTTATATACTATAACAGCAGGAGTTGAAACTGGCTCTAAATCGAAGTTCATAAGCTTATAAATTTGAGTGCAAACCTCTTTTCCCTTTTACAACTCATTCCCTAAAATTTTCCTCCATTCTTTCTGCTTTTCAAAATTTTATGGTTGTTTATGACTGTAGGCTTTTAATACATTCTCCAATTACAGCAGATTATTTTGTTCTAATAATGTATAGTTGACAGTCTAGGAGCCAGCTATAGCCCAGAAATGTATTTTCGTTGACACACTATGCAGGCCAACATGAGGGGGGCAAAAAACATTTGAACTGTTGTCAACATTGAAGTCCGCAGCATGCATGTAAAACCCAGATTTTTGACTTGGTTGCTCTTAAAATTTTGTCTGGCAACACTAGACTCCAACTGGCAAGAGTTCAAAAGTACCTTTTAGATGGAGTTGGCACTCTTCAAATGTGACATTGTCTCCACAATCTCTGCTTGCTTCGCTCAGATAACCAGGCTGGATCTTGAAGACATTGACTCTGTAACGTTTGTCCTAAACCTTTGAGATCTATTCTCTATTGTCCACATTTGTCCAACCACCCAGAAGCCAGTGTGGTATTCCAGGCAGGAGGAACAAGGATAAGAATCTGAGATTGCGTAGGGGACAGCTTTCTTTCTTTCTTTGGGACTCCAATTCAGATCCCTGGGACCACACATTACCAAGCCCACTTCATTCCTAGCCACAGAATCTATATTTTCTCCCTAAAGCATCAATGAGGGGGAAAAAAGAAGAGAGCTAACTATTTCTCTAAATGTGTCTTGCGTTCCATATTGGGAATGAGAGACTTGAAACAAATCGTAGTCCTGCCACCCCTGGCACTCAGCGTATTTTGGTGGGTATCCCACTGTAGTCTCTAAAACATGGTTCCCTTCTTCATAACACAGAGCAGCAAGATGGTTGTCTTAGGTAGAGAAACTGCCTTAAACAAGTACTAGCCCCATGAGTCTTTCCAGGGTTGTAAATCCCTGGCCTGTAGGAACCCTGTTCGACTCCTGTCTCTTTGGTGTTTGATCATAATAATGGCGGTGATGGTGATAATGCTGTGTCAGGACAGCTCACTGAATTACTAGTTTGTGCATGTCCTTAGCATTGCTCTCCCCCTTGTTTAAGGCAGACATCCACATTTTCATTTTGTTTCCTTGCTTTGGGTGAGAGACCAAATAAATAGAAGCTCACTGAAGATCATTTTCTTCCTGAGTTGTGATATCCAAAACCCTGAGCTTGAGAGGGTGTTACATTTTGGGGGTGACTTCATTTTACTCACCCTCCAACAGAACCTGAAATGAGGACCCAAGAACAGGTTTTATACTGGGAAGTAGATTCCAGGAAGCAGGAGTGAGGGAGTATGGGACAGGGAAGGAAGAGAATAAAGAGTGTGTTACTGAGCTGATCACTGCTGTAGGCAATTGAGGCTCCATCCTACTGGAAACCCTCTGAGGAAGTACGTGAAACACACCCCAGCTTTGTCCCTCTAGATCTTGGGAGTCTAAGACATTTATCCATTGATATCCATTTCCTACTAGTTGAAGTCTTCCCTTGGAAATGTTAACTGTCGTCTTCCTGGGCTGTCTAGGTATGTGGAAATACTTGCTCCCTGTTATTTATTCTCTGCCTTTTAGGGCCTTGGCCAAAAATGAGACAGAAAATATATCATTTTAACATTTAACATTGTGTATATGTAATTTATCTGCATTATATTATCTGTGTAATATTCTATTATTGTACTTATATAACATTTAACCAATATCTTAGTGCATTTCCAATTATTTGCTTTTATTAAAAAATGTATACAAAGACCTATATATTTATATAGCATTATCAGTATTTTTATAGTTTATTAGGATACAACTATAAAAGTAAAATTATAGGGTCAAAGAGGATGACATCCTTAAGACTCTTAACATGTTTTCTCCAAATGTTTTTTTAGAGAGGTTTTATTGACCTACCATCCCATCAGTGGTGCAAGAGAACATTCAGGGCAAACATTGGCGATAACCTGGGAGTGGTTGACTAAGAGAGGTTGTAAAATGTTATTGCTTAGAGAACTTTTAGCACAGTAGAGACTTCTATTTATTTAGGATAGGTTGGGGGATATTCTATTTGAGTAGAAGAGGAATGAATGGCATTCATCTGGGTTTCCTGTATTTGCCATTCTGAAAACACTTCTTTATACTGTCAACTGAAAAGAGCACAAGCCCACCCGTGAACACGTGTTTGTACATATGACATGTGTAGAACAGATTCTTAGAAAAGAGTCCCAATCTGGGGATATTTAATTAAGTCTTCAAAGGTTCTGGATTTACCATCCTTTGCTCATTCTTATTTTCTGTTTATTCATGTAATGGATTACGAGGTGTTCTGTGTTCAAATTCCCGTGACTATGTGGAAAAGGATAAACCAGATCAACATTAGGAATCTTGGAATTTCAATATACATTACCAACAACTTTGAGAAAGTTGAACAAAGAAAAGGCTTAAGCTATTGATCAGTGGAATTGGAAGGGACTTGATCTTCCTTTGTTTCTTCTGTCTCCCAAGAATTCAATTAATAATCACAAAAAGAGATTAAAAAAATGAAGATCAAGATAAAGAGGAAAAAACAAAGATTAAGATAATCCAAATTTCAGTTGAACCCCTGGGTTAATGAGAGGGTCACATTTCTTGAGTAGAACTCAAGTAAAAGAATGAGTTATGGTGGCATCTATATTTTCCACTGCCTCCTCTGTTCCTGTTTGACCTCATGCCTCTCTTGTTTAATGGGCTCAAGACATATTCACATCTGTCACTGACAAAAAATGGGCCTGGGTGTCACTGGAAACAAGGAAAACAACCTAAAAATTCTCAACCCCAAAATAAACTCTGACTTCTTTATTTCCTCTGAGGCTTTCCATTAAATCTTTTTAAAAGTTCTCAGTAGTGAAATAGTTTGTCAGTTTCATGAAAGATCTGGGTAAACAACTAGTATCCTACCCCTTGTGGGCACCCTACCAATCTGTAAGACAGGACATTCCTCCAGAACACCAGGGGGAGCTGTTGTGCTACCCAGGCCCAGCACCCAAATGGGTCCAAGCAGAGAGTGGATATAGACATACATATAATCAAACCATCAAGACCCAAGGTACTTGGGATATACTAGTTACAAAGAGCAGAATGTTTGAAGCTGAGTTTCCAGAACTATGGCGCCCAGTGCCCATCAGGGAAAATGAAGCTTCTTTCTCATCTGTGCTCTCCCTTGAGTCCCAACCACTCACAGGAAGCATTTTGATTCATGACGAGGTCTACAGATAGAATAAGTAAAAAATGAAGCACTCCTAAAGTCATAGTGAAACTCTTAGAGGGAAAAGATGCAAGTAAAAACATCTCCTCCACAGTTTAGCTTACATCCCATGCCTCCCAATTCCTGAATGTTTATTCATTGATATTTTCCAAGGGCCTAGACCTAAATGTGGAATGGCAAATGCTCAATAAATCCTTGCTGAATGAAAGAAGTCCCAGGACTAGTCCTGATGCTCTCCAAGTCCTGGTCCCTAGATTTTGTTTCCTCAGCTGTTAATGGATGCCAGTGGGTAGGAGAAATAAGTGAGTTTGTACTAGCCCATCACTGGACTCCTCTCTATTTGAGATGTTCCATAGTTTCCATATTCAAGTGTCCTAAGTAGGGATTTTCTTTATTGTCTTCCAGAATAAACTAACAGAAATATTAAAGAAAACCAGTCCTATTGCTGAGCATACATCCTAGAATGGGCATGTTGAATCAAAACAAAATATCTCTTTTCCAGTGTTGACTCTTAATTTCACATTGCCCCTGGAATTCATAGTCATTGCAGGTAATGTAATTCTAATGTTTCTGTAGGTTAATTTAGATTTAATCCCTATTTGCAAGGGAGTCCCCAGTTTGGCTCAGCCATGATCCTTACTTTCTCTCTCTTCCTATATTGACTTCCTGCTCCTATAACCATCACTTAACAATGCTTTCTCACCCTGGCAGTTCAGGCCAATAGCAACCCATGTTCCAGTTTGCAGTTTTTCCAACACTTGCAGAAATATCATCACCAGTTGGCTGGTACCACCTTCTCAGGGGTCTGGGTCCCAGCTTTTCCAGCACAGAGCCCCCTTTCAGAGCACTGAATTTCAGCTCTGTGGGTGTCCCCCTTCAAGCCTTTAATAACTCTAATATTTTAAAAGTTTTTTAAAAATTTTATTTTAATTGTTCAAGTACAGTTTTCCATCCTTTACTCCCATCCCAGCCCATCCTCCCATCTTTCCCCACCTCCCTCCCATTTCCATGCCCCCCTAGGTTTTGTCCATGTGTCCTTTATACTTGTTCCTGTAAACTCTTCCCCTTTTCCCCTGAAATTCCCTCCCTTCTCCCTTCTGGTCACTGCCAGCCTGTTCTCTATTTCGTGTCTGGTTATATTTTGCTTATTTGTTTGTTTCGTTGTTTAGGGTCCTGTTAAAGGTGAGATCATATGGTATTTGTCTTTCACTGCCTGGCTTATTTCGCTTAGCACAATGCTCTCCAGTTCCATCCATGCTGTTGCAAAGGGTAGGAGAAAAGTTTTGCTAATTCTAATATTCCCCTTTGCTTCCCCAGACTCAGTGTTAGCTGCTCCTTATAATTGTTACCTCTTTGACACCTTAATATTCCCTTTGGCCTTTTTTCTTCTTGGTACTGAGTTAATTCTTTATATTAAATTGTCCATGTTAAAATAGCTGGCATGGTTTCTGTCTCCTGACGCCAGGTCATGACTGATATACGCCCTAGAACAGGGAGCCAAGGTCACCTCGTGGAGTCATACACTCCCCCACACATACCAGGCTCTCTGGTTGTGTGCAGGTGACATGGCTCCATAGGCCCAAAGTAGCCCTCCCAAGGTGAGTCACCGGTATGGGGCCCTGGGGAAGAAGAGCACACCAAAGCGGGATCTGGTAAAGGGATCCATCTGTACAGAGCCCTGGTGGCCCCTGCTGTGTGGACGTAGAAAGAGCCAACTTACAATACACGGAGGCTTAGAGGGTGAGATGGGTGATTCAGGCAGTTGGTGCTCTGGGAAGCATTAGCTGAGTCAAGGAGAATCAGCAGTTTTTGGAGAGGCAGACATAGAGAGGTGGACAGATCTTTTCGGGTTGTTAAAGTGGTGACAAGAATGGTCAAGGCAAATCCGGGGCACAGACTCCACTTTGGAGAGGCCTCCTGCATGAGGCCAGGGGACTGACTCGGGGCTCTCCTTTGCTTCTGTGTGTTGGCATCGATATGGTGCCACAATGTCACCCTCAAAAGTATGTATATGGTCCCAGGAACAAGTCAGGGTTGAAACAAAAGATTTGTTTGCTCAAGAAAGGGACCTGTCTCCCTGGGCTACCTTTAGGTAATCCTGTCTCCCTGGGATACACCTGTCTGCTGGCTCCTCCTGGAAGACATACGATTTGGTTTATTTTTTAGGTAAATCTGCAACTGATGCTAGGATGTCAGGCAGTAAGAATTTTAATGTATGATCTGCAGAAAGGGCTCCTTTCAATCCATGTTGTCCTAATTTCCGTAGCTAAACATCTAAGCAACTGGACACCTTGTTGGAACTCCTACTGGGGATCTCTCCCAGACCCGGCCAGGAACAGCGCACATCCTCTTCCACACGTAGCCACTGTTCCAGGGTGGTGCCAAGTGCACATATACTGGTTTGGGAAGTACAGTCACAGTGTCCAAAGGCACAGGTCCTGGCTCCCAGGAAGCCTCTGTTTAGTCGGGGAAGCTGCCTTGCCTTGTGACTCAGTGTTTTCACAGCCAATGCACAAGGTCACCACGGAGCTGCAAACACATGAACCGCCCTGATGGCTTTCCTTGGTCCTGGTGAGGGAAGAGGAAAGGGATGGAAAAGACAAGGGAAGGGTGCGTGGTGGTAAGGGGCGACTTGGAGGAGGAGGGGGTTGTGCTCTCTTCGAGTGTGAGCGGTGATTGGGTCTGGCTGGCGCGCTGCCTCGGGCAGAAGGAGGCTTGGAGAAACAGTCTTCGTGTCGTGGTCATCACCTCCTCTAGGTCCTCCTGGTTTTTGTGTCCAGTTGTGGAGCATGGTGACTCTCAGTTCCTCCTTGGCATGGATGGGCTTCAGGATAGGGATCCTCCCTTGTGCTTGACCGGGAGGATCCTTGTAGCTTTGAAGAATGAAACCATAAGCGCCCTGGCTGGCGTAGCTCAGTGGATTGAGCACGGGCTGCAAACCAAAGTGTTGCAGGTTCGATTCCCAGTCAGGGCACATGCCTGGGTTGCAGGCCACGGCTCCCAGCAACCACACATTGATGTTTCTCTCTCTCTTTCTCCCTCCCTTCCCTCTCTAAAAAATAAATAAATAAAATCTAAAAAAAAAAGAGAATGGAACCACAGGGGGAGTGGGGGCAGGGTGAGGAAGAGAGGGACATAAAGGAGTGAAGCAGAAGAAAAGGATGAGACGAGTAAAGGAAGTGCAGTAGAAGCGAGAGGCAGAGGGGTGGGAGGCCTGGAGGAAGGCAGGAGAAGGGGGGCGGGCAGGAGAGGACACACCAGAGCCTCTGTCCTCTCCCTCCAGCGGGTAGGCCAGGCACCTTCTGCTCCCTCTTCTTCTTGCCAACCCTGGGGACACGTATCAACCCCAGGCTTTCCTGGGCCTGGGTGGGCAGGAAAATAGGTTTGGGGAGGGAGAGGCTGGGAGTGTTAGCCCTAGGGCCCAGCAGTCACTCCAGGCTCAGGAGAGATGGGTTCCTCACCCCTGCCTGCCTCTGGGAGCACAGCCTGCCAGACCTGCTTGCCCTGGGAGCAGGCGGGTTCCTCCTCCCCACCAGGCACATTCACACACTGGCACACTGGCGAGCCAGTTGTCTGCCTTTTTTTTCCGTCCCCCCTTAGACCCCTGCTCCCTCCCACTTCTAATTCTCAGAACTCACTCCCATTGAATTCCAGGAAATGGCTGGTGCAACTTTGTAACCAAATCCCCTCCAATCCATTTGTATACCGGTTACACTACTCTGCCCCTCCTGGTGTCCTTCACAGCTGCGTCCAGTTACAGAGAAAGAGGGACCCGGCCAGGCCCCCAGGCCCGCCTGAGACTCTCCAGGGATCACCTCTCCCAGATCTCCCTGCCCACAGCTGGAGGGAGTGGGGCTGTGGGCTCTGTCAGGCCCCAAAGCTCCAGACCTCCCCCTCGCTCTCACCTCGGGATGCAGGGCGTCTCTACCAGGAGCCTGCACCCTCCAGCTCTCTCCTCAGTGAAGCTCACTGGCCCGTCCCTCTGTCCCTGGATCCAGGCTCAGCTCATCTCCCCCAGGGTGACCCTTTTCTAGGGGTCTGAAATAGGGGTCAGAGGACACATTTCCATCGTCCTCATAGCAACCTTCGGTGTCCAACTGGGTGTGGGCGGTAGTTCCTTTTCTGTGTCTTTGTTTCTAGTCCTCTCCTCTTCTCTGTAGGCATGCTTTTGACCACATCACATTCTCGGAGAGGTCAGGGGTTGGCACGGTTTTTCTGTAAAGGAAAAGATAGTAAATATTTTAGGCTCCGCAGGGCCACATGTGGTTTCTGTGACATATTCCTTGCTGTTCCTCCTTCTCCCCCTGCCCCTTCTTTAAAAACATTAGAAGAAAGGTTTCCTAGTTCAAAAGCTGTGCAAAGACAGGCCACGTCTGCACTGGGCCACAGTTTGTCAAGCCCTGGCCCAGGTGGTCTCTCAGGCGCTTACCTGTTTCACCTGACTTAAAAATCACTTCTGGGCCTGGATAGATAGAGCTGTGCTGTTCTCTAATTCCAACGAGCAGCCTGTGCCAGAATCCAATCAGTTTGGGAAACCGATCCCTTCCCTATAAATAGGAACCAGGTGTCTCCCCAGCCAGGAGTTTCCAGTGTTGTTTGTCTGTAGGACTCTGTGTTTAAGGAGAAACACTGGTGTTCTGTGAAACACCCTCGGAGAAGCACCTTTGTATATGAATCTTCTTCCAGCTCTGCTTTCTGACTTTGCAGAATCTAATTTTTCATCTGGAATTTGTACCTTGTCCCCCAGGAGCAAGTAACTCAAATGTCAGGAAGACAGACCTGTTTATTAAGCACGTTCTTCTGGGTAGGGAGAAAGGGAGGCAGGATCTCCAGCCAGAGGGTGTGCGGGACTTTGTGAGGAGGACACAGGAGGTGCCCAGCAGCCTGGGCAGGGAGTGTATCCCAGATCCCACATGAGTTGAAGAAATGTGGGTGTTTTCTATTCTCCAGCCAGGGGTCTTGGAGAACTCATTCATTATCCTCCATGCAATGGAAAGGGTCCTCACCAGCCCCAAGACCACCCATGTGGGCACATGCATGCAGTTGGATCAGGGTCAGGCAACCACCCTAAGAGCCAAGTTGTTGTGACCGAAAGTGTATGTCAAGTTCAGGAGTCCTGAGCTCTGTTTTCAGCTTTACTAAGAGTTAGCTGTACAGGTTGGACACGTCTCTTTCCTTCTTATCCCAACTTTTCTCACCTGCTGCACTGGGAGAATGTGCCGTGGGCTAGCTTCGTGATGTGTTGGTGACAGGTGAGAGAAAGCACGTGTGTCTGGAAGGACACCTACAGAGCAGAAGGGACTTCCACCGAGCAATCTCACGTGGACAGCCCAAGACCCACGGTATCCAGCCCAGCAGGGGTCAGTGGTCACTGCCTGTGGTCACTCCCTGTGGGAGCTGAACCTCAGAATTACAACCCACATTCTCTGAGTTCCCTTACAGATTTCATGAGGGAGGTACAACGGGGGGCGGGTACAATGGGAGCTGAGAGAGAGAGAATATGATTTGATGCAGGGCCGTCCCTGCTCAGGGACGTTTGTGGGGGTTGCAAGTTGTTGATATGAAAGCCATCGATCTCACTGGCAATTCTGAGGGCAGGAGCTGACTGCCACGGTTCTCCTCTGTGACTCAGGTTGACATTGGGGCTGGGGCAGGAGGCGGCTTCCCGTACAGCCTGGGTGACTAGTAGTGGCCCGGGCAGAACCTGTCAGCCCTATGGGGCAGGTGACTGCGGACAAGGTTCTGGCCTGAGAGGGCCCCAAGTGTGGAAGAGGGCCCCGAGAGAGAGGGGGTGAGCTGAGATGTTAAAAAAAGTGATGCCATACTATCATCAGATTGAATACTCTGCTCAAATCTAAGCCCAGGGAAGATGGCAAAGAGGAAGAACCAGCGAGGTAGAAAGTAGGAAGAGAGCTAACAACGAGTAAAGGGATTTGGATGTGAGCAGACGCATGGTTCAGAGCTGGTGTTAAAAACAAAATCCTCATCCGTTTAATCCAATGTCAAGGTTAATGGAGAGAACAGAGCTGGCCCCGAGCAAATGTGCAGGTGAAGCTGGGCATTCCTTTCCCTTTCAGGGATTTAGGGAACTCTTGTGCAGGAAGGGGGCTGCTTAAACATCCCTTAGTCCAACCTCTGCCCACTGCGAATGGGGACACTGAGGCCCAGGGAGATCCCCCATCTCGTTACCGACACCTCATTGCCTAGGCTGCGTGACTGTAAGGAGAGAGAGCATCCCCCTTCCTCTGAGGGGCTCTCTGGGCTGCATTTTCTCCTGTGATCTTTGTTTTCTTTTTTCTTTTCTTTTTTTTAAGATTTTATTTATTTATTTTTAGAGAGGGAAGGGAGGGAGATAGAGAGAGAGAGAAACATCAATGTGCGGTTGCTGGGGGTCATGTCCTGCAACCCAGGCATGTACCCTGGCTGGGAATCAAACCTGCGACACTTTGGCTCACAGCCCGCGCTCAATCCACTGAGCTACGCCAGCCAGGGCCGATCTTTGTTTTGTAAGGGCAGTGAGGGAGACACGGATCTGAGGATGTGGCACGTTTCCTGCAGGGCCTCTAGCAGTGGTTCTCAAAACGTGGTCCTCATTCCAGCAGCATCACACACCACCCAGAAGCTTGTTAGACATGCAAGTTCTCAGGTCCTTCCTGGCCTACTGAACCAGGAGCTCTGGGGTAGGGCCCAGCCACCTGTGTTTCCCTTTGCCCTTCAGGTGACTCTGGTATTCCCTAGAGATGGAGAGCCTGGCCTGGGGTATCCAGGTGGGGCGTGGAGGGAGGCCCTGTGTCCCCAACCTTGACTGGAAAGCACTTGAGACCCTTTGCGGAGCTGCAGACGTGGCTTTTAGTGAACTCTCTTTGTTCTCCCCTGCTCTCCCCACCAGCTACAGTGTCCCTTAAGTCTCCTTTCCACCGGGCACATCCCATAGTCACCCCTCTGGGCCTACAGCCTTATCTGCTGGTCCCAGATAAGGAGTGAATTGGCCTAATCAGTCTGACTCGCCTGGCTGGCTCCAGGGAGGTCTGCTCTTGGTGCCACCTCCAGAAATGGAGCAGCTCATGTGGTTGATCCCCCACCCCCCACCCTGAGGGCCTCTTGCCACCGCCATCTCTCCCAGAAAACACCAGTCCTGGGTTGGGCTCTCCCTCCTTCCCAAGCAGCCCCTAGCGACTTTATTCCTAAGAGAGATAAGAGGTGACTATCTAGAGCTTCTGTGAAAATCACAGTGGCAAAAGCCTCTCTGTCAAGGTCAGGCTGTCTTCTGGGTGGCTGCTGCTGGTGGGGGGTGGGGCATGGAGAAAGAGGAATAGACTGAAACTCCTCCAGCCTGCCACAAAACAAAACAATATGTCTTTGCATCACCCAACAATATTGCAAGAAAACTGACACTTTGAATTATTGCTAATTCCTTGCTGTTTTTGAGGATTTGGACCATCTTTGAAGCTACTGCTTTGCTTATTATTACAATGCCTGGTTAGGTAAATCGATAGGGCAGAGCCTCCCCACAGCACGGAGAGGTGGAAACAGTCTCAGAAACATGTGCTGACTTTCCACGGGCTCCAAACAAGTCCCCGGCTGGAGCCAGGACCCCGAGCCCCACTCCTGGTGTTGTGCTGGGAACCAGGACTGATGCCCATGAAGGCCCCATCTGCAAGGGAGGTCTGCTAATGGGCCAGATGTGCCTCCCAGATGTTTCTCCCAGGCTCAGCCTGTGTGGCACAGGGGCTCGACGAAAGGGATTTTTAATCCTGGGGAAAATGATTGTCACTCAGGGCTGGCTCAAAAACTGGCAAAGTCTTCTGTGAGTGAGACCAAGAAGCAGAGCCAGAGACAGAAAGGGGTTTCCACGAGATGCTGGGCAGCAGCCTTGGGGCGAGATGGGGCTGCGCTGGGGGAACGCGGGTGGACAGGGGCTGGCAGATGGTGTGGAGGCTGCCAGTGTGCTTGTCTGGGGCGTCCTTGTTCTGCGTCCCGCCATGGTTCCTTCCTCTCTCTGGGTCTCAGCTCTCTCCAGTGTCCATCTCCCTGCTCCATAACCGAGGGGTAGGTAGACCTGAGTGTGTGAGGGGGCATCTGGCCAACTGCCCAATTCAGGGCGAGGGAGGACAGCTCCTGAGGGCGATGAGTTTAGGAGGTGCCTGTCTGGATGTGTGATGGGAGCAGGGGCAAGCCGGGAGCCCAGGGTGTGTTGGGAATATGTTTTTCTTTCTAGGTATCGGGTGACTCTTCGCACGCAGAGCCTCGTAGGAGCAGAGGGATCATCCATGGTTGAGGCAGGGGGAGACCTGGAGCCCCACCCCTCCAGCTTCTCCATCACCTTTCTCAGTGACTTCTGAGGCACCTTGGAGGATCCCAAGGGTTCCATAGAACCCAGTTTAGAAACCCCTGGGGAAACCTAATTCATTTGCAAGTTATTAGGCAAGCTGGGGTGCCCGAGCCTCAGTATGAGCTCTCAGGTGGCTCTAATTGCTCCCTCAGGAGTCTTGCCAGGAGCAAGTGGTTGAGAGGCCTGTTTATTTGCAGAGCCAGGCCTGCTGCTCCACTGTCCAGGGCTTGGCCTGGACTGAGGTGAGAGCACCTACTGGGGCAGGTACCCCCTGTGACTGGGGGAGCCATTGCCCTCAGAGGCCGGAGCGGGAGAAGAGTTGACAAGGCAAAGAAGCAGGAGCTAAGCCAAGAAGAGCAGCTACTTTTCTGGATCAGCCTTTGCCCTCCTCTGCTTGGCTCTCAAGAACCCAGACTTTGAAGTGGTATTCTCGACAGAACACCAGGTCCTTTGGACCTTCCCCTAGTACTCCTACCCACTTCTTTTCCCTTCCTTGCACAAAGCAGGCTTAGCAAACACCAAAGCCCATCACCCCTTACTGCTGACTTGAAGCAACAACGAGCACACCCAAGGTTCTGAGAAATCCTGGGTGAACAAAGCCTGTTTGTGTTTGCATGCCCACACCTAACTCTTCTTCAAAAGAAGCACCTGTTTAACATCTGTAGAGATTAGGTTCCATGTCAGGTTCAAGTCTGTTTACTCATAAGTGTTCTCCACCACTGGGATTCTTCTTTGCTGTTCATTGGGTCTCTCCCTTAATAGAGTTTAATTTCAAGAGCGGGATCTTGGTTTAACTGATAAAATTGGGTTAAACTGATTAAGTAATTATAATTAGCACACTGTGGACAATCGGTATTTGTTGAATGGAAGTGTCAGTGACTGGTCTGGGTGCTAGCTGTCTGTCCTGTGTCTTTACCTGTGCGGTTCCTCCCACCAGGAACATCCTCACTGTCTTCTTCTCTCCCCATTGCATGCCTATTGCTTCCCTCCAGTCTCTGACTCAGCCCATCTATGGAGTCTTGTTGGCTACCTACCACCTGCCACCAACCGTCCTTGGCCACACTCCCTTTGGACACCTGTTCCTACTTTATCAGACCTTGCTAACTTGGCTTTCTTCTTTGGGTAAATTAAGGAGAGCAGGTTCAATTCAGGGAGCAGCCTGAACTCTGGTAAACTAACTGGGTCAGCCTTGGATGGGTGCTGAAGAAAGAGATGATCACAGGCCCTGCTGACCAGCGCGGATCAGCTCCTTCTGGGTCCCAAGGGCCGACTGTTAAATTTTCAGGGATTTTTTTTCAAACTCATTGTTAAACACAGCCTTCTGCTAAATCATGGTTGAATGCAATTTTCAGGGATTTTTTTTTGAGCTCATTGTCAAACAAGCCCTCTGCTAGATCATGGTTTAACGCAATTTTCAGAGACTTTTTCAAGCTCATTGTCAAACACAGCCCTCTGCTAAATCATGGTGGAACTGCAACCATATGCTTGCTACAGATACAAGAGTTTGGCAGCAATATACGAAGCATTCTGTGAGAATTAATTGGCTATATGGAATTTACAGTAAAGATTATTGTGGATTTTATTATTATTTGTAAATTGCTTTGTATCAGCAAACTTTATTTTAATGTATCTTCACACTCTCCTCCTCTTGCAAGGAGAGCCAGTTGTTAAACTTTGCCAGCACCCTTTTGGCCAGAACCCTGCAGTGGGACTGTCCCGTTTTCAAGTGCTTTATTAGAGGAGAGCCAGGTGCTGTGTAATCAGGGGGAAGAGGCATTTGCTTGGCCCCATGGGGTCGGAAAACTCTTCCCAGAGTTAGTGAGCTGAGTCTCAGAGCTAGAAATAAACTTAGAGGATGGGCACGGGGAGGCCCATTGACTTGCTCATAATCACAGACTTTGTTGGTGACAAAATAAGCTTTAGCGCCATTCCCTGGCACATGCCACACCAGCATTCGGGCCTCCTCCATGATCTCCTGGCCCCGAGATACCCTGTTCCCCTTCCTGGTTCTCGTAGGCTGTGCAGATGTTCTCAACCTCTTTCTCCTGAGCCTTTCCCAGGAGGGGGAAGGGAGGCAGGAGGGGAAGCAGTGGGCAACATCCATAGGAGCCTCATTCGGAGGGGCACTCTGAGGCAACATCTGCCACAGCTGGGCTCCCAGCCGTCCAGACACCCATCAGTCATGCTCTGGCAGATGCATACAAATAAATCAGTTCACAGCAGGAAAGGACTTGGAGGGTTCCAAGTCTAGTGAAACCAGATCTGGTCTGGATGGACAGAGAGAAACCATGTCTGAGAGAGCCAGGAGGGGCAGTGCCCCAACCAGACCTGGGTGCTGGTGCTTTGAGGGGAGCCCCAGGTGCTATTCCCCAGAGAGGGTGTTCCTGCATCTTCCCCTAGGGTACCCTCTCATCCTCTTCTTCCTCAATTGGACTTTAGAAAAATTGACTTGGATGGACTCTGTGTGTGAGGGCAGGCAGCTGTCCAGTGCTTACCCAGGTTTCTAGACCTGCACCTACGAGTCATTGCAACAGCCCTTGGAGGGCTGCAGGGCAGGGTGAGTCACTGTCATGTGTTGATGGGATTGCCAGTCCTGGGCATGGCTCACCTGTTGACAGGCCAGAGGAATTTGAAGCCCACTATGTTTTCATCACCAGAGTTGGGCATTAAGAAGAACTGTGGTGTTCCAAACAGACATTCAGACGTGTGTTGGCTTATTTTCAGGGCACAGAGAATCCAAACATCCCCTTCTCAGGAGCTTTCCTTCTGGGCCACCATATTTCTTTTTATTCTGGGTCATGAAATACAAGGGCTCTTCATGACATCTTTTAGTGAGGTGTTCCAATACCTCTAGTCTATGTCCCCATACTATGAGGGCATTGTGTAGGTTATTTCCGTGGTCTAACCGAAATATCTTTAACTATAGCTACAGAACATGCTTTCTTATGATGGACTAAAAGAAAACCCCAAACCCTTGAGTTTAAGGTAGCTTGCTCCTGCTCATGCAATTTTTATTTCTCAGATCCCGAGGAAAATCTAAGTCTTATTTTCTTTCCACCTGGAGAATGCCACTTGTATTGGTGGGGGAGTAGCAGCAGGGGAGAGCTGAGTTGTTCAGGTTCATGGGCAGGTAAGATGGGGCGGCTGAGCTTTGGATCCGGAAATCTGGGCCTGGGACCCAGGATCCGGGAGCCCAGAGAGGTAGCTACAGCAGTACTGGAGAGTGGGCTGAGAGCGCTTTTTCCAGGAAAGAGCCAGCTCACTGTCTGCCCTCTTATTGATGTATGGACTCCAGGCCGCTGCTTTCTAGCCAGGAGCCACATGAAACAAACCTGTCTTGTTACTCACTTCCTAGGCAGCCTACTGGGAGCTGATTGCCGCCAGAGAGAGGCCAGATGCCAGCAGGTGAACAGTGCCCCCGACGGACGCTTACCTCACCCGGCTGGCATCAGGACTGACTCAGAGGACAGGGTCTCATATCACTGCTGCCTCCCGTGCTCCCCTTGGCAGTTACCTCTTGGACGATAGACTAGGTCAAGCTCTGCCGCACTTACATAATGAGACCTGATTGCGCCTGGCGTGCCCGCGCTGGCGCAGTCCAAGAATTAAAGCTATTGACCAGTGAAGATTAGAAATGCAGGTTGCAGGGATAGAAAATGGGCAGGTCTTATGGCAGCAGGTATTGCTAATGACAGAGAGGGGCAAGAACTCTGCTTAGGCCTTTTCTTCCCTTACCCAGCATTGCCCACGTGACTTGATAAACTAGTCCATGACAAGGCCTTATTATACACAGGCAATGAGGATAGTTAGAAAATATGTTTGAGTGGGTTACATGGTGGCTTTTATTGGAGAATTGCCAGATGCAGAAAAGAAAAACATGGATGCCCCGTTCCATTTGAATTTCAGATAAATAATGATTTTTTTTTAGTCTAAGAATATGCCAAATAGTACACAAGACATACCTTATACTAAAAATCTGAAATTTAAATTGAAGTGGGCATTTTGTATTTTATCTGGCAACCCAATTTTAATGGTCACTTAAATATGAGAACATCATTTTTTTTATTATTACTAAGATTGGCCCCTTCTTGGAATGTCATAGTTTGTTAGCCAGGAGGACATCCTAGAAAAATGTTGAGAGGTGACTTCCTGGGTGGATTTGAAATTAATTCTGTGGAACTGACTAAAGGATTAGTGGGGATGGGTCAAACTAGAAACCGTAGAACCCGTCTAGTTTGTGTAACTACTGCATTTCTAGCCATTGGCTTTTATTGTTTGGTGGCTCGTGGTTAGTCTGTTCTGTTTTTGTTTCATTTTGTTGTGTTTTCCACTCCTTTCTGCCTTTTGTGTTTCAGTCTGTTTAATATCCATCGACCTGTCTTCAAGTTCACTGATTCTCTCCTTGACTGTGTCAAGGTTACAGACGAGTCAGACACTGGCTTTTAGCAGCAGCTCTTTAGAAATGGATGAGGTTGTAGCTATGAGGGACCAATGCTAAGAAAGAAATTTCTGTGGTGGGGGATGTGGAGTCCTGGGAGAGAAGATTGAGGGAATCGTCTCCAGACACAGCTGCTATGGGGTCCTGTGTGGGGAAGGCAAGTTTCCAGGTGGCTTGTGTCTTTTTTAGTCCAAGCATTTCATCTACTGTGGTTTAGACATGAAAGGAGGGGTCTTCTTGCTGTTTTTCTTAAGGTGCTAAGGCAAATCCCACATGGAAAGTAGGTAAAGCCTTAAGACCAATAAAAGGTAAGCAAGAAATAAAACAGACAGACATTAAAAGGAGGGTCAAGGTGAGGAGATTCCCACCCTTAGGAAAGAGTCAGATGTAAGGGAAGGCTAGGTGTGCTGGTCCGAGGCTTCTAAGGACCTGGCTCCGTTGTGGTCACCATGCTGGGTCAGGGAGACTTGCAGAGCAAGAAGATACTAGGAAGGTCCTGGAGGTAATTGTCCATATTCCAAAGACCACAGATATTTTGTTTGAAATCATGACAAATGTGCTTTGCTCATAGTTATTGAGAGCCTGCATTTACTGAGGTAATGCCCTGTGGTAGTAATTCTAGGGACCGTAATGTTACATAGAAATCAGCTCCTGCATGGGGTAATCTTTAGTCAGGAAATACTTAGCATCCTTTCCCTAGATCTTTGCATTAGTAGACTTTTTTTAATTTACTTTAATTACTTTAATTTAATTTTTAATTTACTTTAATTACTTTAATTTTTTACTTTAGTCACTCAACTTTCAGCTTAAATATCAACTACCACGACCAGCCTTTCCAAAAATCTAAACTAACATATCCCCTTCATCATTTCACATGGCCCTGTTGCAGTCATCACGACTTAGTATTTTCTTGTTTATTCGTTGACTTATTTGCTCAGGGACTCTTTCCCTTCTAGAATGTGAGCTCTGCAAGGACCTGTAGCAGGTTTCCTCCTCAAATTCCCTGCTGTATTTCCCTTGTTTGGCAAGTAATAATAGGTACTCAGTACATTTATTTTGTCCATGAAGAAAAGGAAAATTGGTTGGTCACGGTTTTGCTGCTTTACAATGAACTAATATTTGACCTAAAGAAGATTCCAGAACTCCTTTTAACATTCTGTTGTGTTTTTGTCCAGTTTTTTTTTGTATAATAATTTAACAAGTGTTATGCAGAAACAGGAGGCAGAATAGTCTCAGGCTGGGAGCCTTGAGAGGACCGTGTCTGTGTAATTCTTGTTTTACAGTCAGGGCTTAACGAATGCTTTTCTGACTGATTGATGAATTAAGGTTTAAGCTCAGGGAGGTTCTGACACAGGGGGACATTCCTTTGTGACCTGCTATTCCTCTCTCTCCTCCTGCTGTTCTGAACACCAGTTCTGTGTGGTAGATGAGTGTTTGGTTCCTGGAAACCTTAAAGAATAAAGAACATTAATTTACAAAACAAAAATACACGGGAATATATTCATCGAATTGAAAAAGCTGTCACTTCACATTTAAACTAATCAATTAGTGGTGATGCTTTGTGAAGTGTATCTCTAACAGGAAATAACTATGATTTTAGGCACCCAAACAAATAATAAAATCAGCATTGGTTGTCAGTTCTGTTAAGTCTCTCTCTGAGTGCCTGGCTGAGCTGCCAGAGGAAGCAGGGTCCTTTGCAGCTTGCAGGTCAAAGGTCCTGTGTCTACAGGTGCTAGGGTCACAACAGAATTTGACCTCAGATCTTTCTAAGCTAAACAGACCTGACTTTTTGTCCAAAAGTAAGAGGACAAAGGAGTGTGGTGGGGGTGGGGGATGGGGAGAGAGAGAGAGAGCTAGAGAAAATGGATTAATTCATCCAGTTATTTATTCTACTGCATTTATTAACCTCGGGCAAGGGCCAACACCTTGCTAAGCCTTGTAGGGCCTGGCGAGATAAATCATATAAGGTCTCTGACCCTGCATAGTGCTGCTTAATAGGGAAAGGACACAGGTGCTGGAGTTGGTTTGGGGGAAGGTAGTGGGCTTGGATGGAGACATATTTGTTTTGAGAGGCCAGCAGAACATTGAGTTGGAGACACCACACTGTCAATTTATCAACTATAAACATGACCTCTCCCTCTGGGCTCTAGATTCACAAATCCAACTGTCTGGCTAATGTTTCTTCCTGGACATTTTAAATTCAATGTGTCCAAAGGTGAATTTCACCCCCATACATACCTCCCCTCTATTGCTCCCATTCGATGTGAACGGTGCTGCCAATGGCCTAAGAGGAAAGCCCAGGAACCTTCTTGACTTCTTTGCCTCCCCGGTTCTCCATTTCCCACTCACCCAACCCCAATCTTCATCTTTCTTCTTCTTTTGGTCTCAAGTCCTGGTCTAGAGTTGCATCATTTCCCACCTAGTCTCCTGCAACTACCCTTCCTCCCAGTGGTCTACCTGCAGCCACTCTGGCCTCTGCCTCCATTCTCTCCAGGTCACACAGCAGCCAGGGACCTTCCAAAATGCTGATCTGATCATGTCAAGGTCCGCAGTGCCCCTGTTAGCAGGCTTCAGTGGCTCCCTTTTGCTCTCAGGAAGGTGACCAAATTTCCAACACAGTTTCCAAAGCATACCACATCTGACCCTTCTGGCCTCCCCTCCTGTTTTTGACCACATGGACCTTCTTCAGCCCCATCCTTGCCTCTCTTATTCTGAAGCGTTTTTGTAAATGCTGTCTGTAGTAAGCAGAATAATAACTCCTCAACAAGATCTGTGTCCTAATCTTCCAGCAGCTATGAATAGGTTGCATTACATGACAAAGGGGAAGTAAGTTTGTAGATGGAATTAAGGTTATTAATGAGCTGACCTTAACAGGAGAGATCATCTTGGATTATCTAGGTGGGCCCAATATAATCATAAGATCCTTAAAGATACAAGAGAAAAATGGAAGAGAAGGTTGGTGTGGGTACTTGGGAGGGCTCAAGTCATCATTGCAGGCTTTGAAGATGGATGGGATGAACAAGCCAGAGAACACAAGCAGCTTCTAGAAGCTAGAAGGGGCAAGGAGTCTCCAAAAGGGAATGCAGCCCTGCCAACACTTTGATTTCAACTCCATGAGTCTCATGTCACTATTCTACAGACGCGTGTGATAAATGTCTATTGTTTTAAGCCACTGTGTTTGTGGTGATTTGTTATAGCAGCCACAGGAAACTAATACACACTCTGTCCTTTCATTAGATTCACTTTTTTCCCTTTGCTGTCTAGTTAACTCTTTGGATTTTAGCTCAAGAGCCATTTTGTCAAGATCCCCCTGTCTAGGTTGTATCCTCCTTTTGTAATAGACACTCATAACTTTGTCTTCCTTTCTTTTTAAATAGATTTTAAAAAATAATGCCAGTGTGTGTGTTTATATGCAATGCAGTAGAGTGTGCTTGTTAAAAGCACACATGGACCTGGGACCCCAATGACCTGGGTTTTTATCCTGCCTCCACATCTGTTATCTGTGTGGCTGTGTACAAGTCACTCAGCCTCTCTGTATATGCCTTAGTTATCTTGCTAACAAAACAGGAATAATAATAGTACCCATCTCATAAGGCTGTTGTAGCAAGAACTGTGAGAGCTCATAAAGTGCTAAGAGCAGAGTCTGCACTATAGTAAGACATTTCATACACTGTAAATGTTGATTACCACCTGCCAGGTCATACCCTCTTTGAGAACAGGGACTGAGGCAACTTCTGCTTGCCAGTTTATTTGGCAACTGCACAGGATTTGGCATATAATAGTAGATGCTCAATACATACATAAAGAACAAATCAATCAATGAATGAAAGAATGGATTCAGAATTGGAGTTTGGAAGGGGATGGGTATGAAAATATATCTTAGAAATGACTTTTTCCAAATTGTTTATGCTAAAGGCAGGCTTTCTTAACTTTGGCCTGGCTGACTTTTGGGGCTGGATAATTCTTTGGTGTGGAGGCTGCCCTGTGCATTGTAGGGTGTTTAACAGCATGCCTCATTTTAACCCACTAGATGCTAACAACACCATCCCATACCACTTGTGATAACTAAAATGTATCCCGACATTTCCCCAAGTCCAGAGAGTGGGAGTTGGTGGGACAAAATCACCCCCAGTCGGGAACGCCCCACTGTAGCCATCACACCAAATAGCAAGTGTGAGTGTGGGTGAGCAGTGAGCACAATGCTGCCCTTCCCCCTCTTGTCCTGGCAGGTCCCAGAAGTACCTGCTGCACAGACCCCAGCAACTTATCTGCAGCGGCTCAGCTGCTCAAGGTCTCTGACCGTGAGAGTGTGATTTGGTGTGGGAAGGAGGGTGGGACTGCCCTTCTTAAAGCCACAACATCATCCTTTTCTGAAAGTGGGACGGGATTATCTCAAAGCAGATAGTTCTTGAACTTTTCAGAAGACCGATTTCTATGCTAACCTAAATGCCAGAAAGATCTGAATAAATGGGATACAGTTTTGGACAAACAGCTGACCTTCAACTTTGTCTTCCTTCATATCAGTTTGGAAACAAAAGGAGCCCATTTGTCCTCCTTCCCGCTTTCCCTTCACCCCTACCACAAAGTGGTCCTCTTTCAACTCTGTTTATTCTCAGAAAAGGGTTACTTGGGTAAAACGTAAGAATTTCCTGTAATGAGGGCAAACATGGGTGACTGAAGGGGATGGTATGAACCGTCTTTCCAGAGAATTTTATAAAAGGATAGGAGTGTCCTTCCAATGGGTTGGCCTTAATCGAGGTGGGGATTAGTCTGGGGAGTCTCTGCATGTGTATGGCTGGGAGGTTCAACAGGATGGGGCAACACCAGCCCTTAGCACTAAAGACCCACAGTCCTCTTCATGCCGCTCCTTACACTGTGACCTACAGGTCCTTGTTCAGTAAAAAAGAAACCTGAAAACAGAGGGTTTAAGTGGGAAGCAAGAGAATTCTGTTCTTTTGTTCACTGTTCTCTCCTAAAAGGCATTCTGATGGGGGAGTGAATCAAGAGCAAAGTCAAAGGTGCCCCAAAGAACACAAGAAAAACCAGTTTCTCCACTTTCTGAGGCAGCTGGAAGGATGGGGGAGATAAACTGCAGTTGCCCAGGCAGGCTGGAGAAAAGGGAGCCCACACAGAGGGCTGAGTCTATTTTTAAAGTGGAGGTGGAGCCAAGTGAACACTGCAGGTCTTGTGCCCCCAAGAGAGGCCTGGTGACAGGTCACTGTTGCCAGGAATCGTTCTCATGGACTGCATGTATTACTGTCCCAAGGAATCCAGTGGAAGTCAGCAGTGTAGGAACTAATCTCACCCTCAGTGTACAGATCTGTGTTTTAAATGCACTTTCACGTGACAAACCTCATTTAGGATTTGTTGATGCAGTTCCTTTGTCCTTGCAAATTGGTTCATTGTCAGGGCTGGGAGCGGGGGCGGGGGGGGGGGGTGGTGGTGAGGAGAGCTTATGTGCAGGCCCTTGAACTGGTGCCAGGAGGACGAAATGGAAGAGCTGGATCCAGAGATAAGGGGACCGTGGTAGGAGAATGAACATGATCTCAAAGGTGGGACTGAGCAGACAAAGGTGGTTATAAAGGTGATGGGACGTTTGGGGCAGTGAAACTGGAATGTGGCCAGGCTGATCGACTGAAATGTGGGAGAAACCCATGCAGACATGGGGAGGAGTGTGCAAACTCCACACAGACAGTGGACCCGGCAAGGAATCAAATTTTATTTTCTCATCAATGTTACAAGAAAACGATGTTGAACAAAATGACGTTATTTGAGAAACCACTTTCCTTGCCTCTGGTCAGACATCACTTGGAATATATAGTTTACCCCAGGGCACTACATTTTAAGAGAGACACATTTAGGTGTTTGTGAAATTGGTTGAAAGGGGAGGTGAAGGAGACTGAAATATTATCAGGAATGTGGGAAGAGACCCAGAGTTTGAAAACCACTCCCTCCCCTTCAAAGCCTGTTTATTTTTATTGCTTGATTGTTTTAGTGACAGTAAAGTCAAATGCTTCCAAAAAGTCTGTTGGAAGTACTGAGACATGTTCTTTGGATATGCAAATTCAGAGGTGGACTAGAACTTTAGTGGAAAGGAGATAAAGAAGGGGTTCGAGAGAACAGAAGTCAGGTTGCAGCATATTGACAATTATATGAAAGGTGGATGCATTCAAACAAACTTTGCGATCTTTTTCTAAACCTGTACCTTTATCCTCTGTTCTCACAATTATTTACTTCTCCTTTAAACCCACCTCTGGAGGATCTTCAGCATTTGCTTTTGTCAAGGGGATGCCACAGGATCTAGGCTTGAATTGCTTTGTTTTCTTCCCTACAGGTTGGTCTTGAACTCCTAAGTGTTTGGTCTGGCTTCATCTCGATTATTCAAATATGCAGCCAGGGATGAGAACCTCTGTTGGGGGGTTTCCCCATATACAATTTAAATCTCTTTTGTTTACCGTGGAAATTCATCCATTTATATTTATTTTCTAGTATAAGTACAAAGTTATCACTTTTTATATTAACTGATAGAGAGTTGGAGTTTTAGCCACTAGGGTAATTATGTGTAAAGCATTTTATCACACACAAACCACTTTTCATATATCATTTTATTTAAGCCTCACCACAGTGCCTAAGTAGGCGTCATCTTCGTAACTTCAGAAGTGAAGGAGTGCATGCTGAGAGAGTATAAGTAACACTCCCAAATCCTCAAAGCTAAGGAGGGTGCAGAAAGGAACATGGCTTTCAGTCTGTAACCCCGTGCCGTGTTTTCCATTGCCATACATACACTGCCCAGCTTTCCACCTTGATGAACTAATTTCCTTCCGTTTCTCCCTGAGATAACCAGCCCATGTGGTTCCATGCTTCTGTGGGGCTGAGCACCGGCATCACTCCCATGTCTTTTAAACCAAAGAGCTAGTTAAAAACTATCACCAGCCCATTAAATTAGCCACCTGGTCACCGTGTTGCCTGGATTACGTCTCACTTCAGATTGTAGGCATGTGAGAGCCATCAGCGTGAAACCTTTGCCATTCCTTAATTACCCAGGTTTGTTTTTGACCAATCATACTCCTGATTTTTCTTCATTGTGATATGTATGTTATATGTGTGTGTGTCTGAGTTACTGTGTGTGCCTATGTACCCTTATTTCCCTTAAAGGAAAGGTAAATTTGATTAAAAATAAATACAAAAAAACAGTAAAAAAATTTAGTAATTTGCTCTTAAGGGACTTAAAAACGAGAATGAAGAAATAGAGTGCAGGCGACTGAATTCATAAGGAAATCCACAAAGGACTAAGTAAGGGATAAATATAATCACTGAGATAAAACATGGCACCCATTTTTTAGTGCCGTCTTTGTGAAAGGCATTTTACACGTCTTCATGGCACAGTATATCCATTTAATTTCCATTTCTTTCCCTTGTTTGCGAGAACTTTTCAGGATTTTGCTCCCCTGCTGTTTTAGTGACAGGCTTGACAATCATTTTGCTTTGCTGCTGGTAATGAGCATGCTAAAAGGCACATTTTCTGCATCTGCTCTGCACACAAATGGCCAATGTGATTTTGCAACTGGGGATGCTCACTGCAGCCCCTGGAAGCACAGTGGGCCCAGGGAGGCCCGGTAAGTTGGCCTGTTGCGTGCTTCAGTTAACTTGCACGGAACTTGCTTAGAAGAGCTAAGTGAGTCTTTCACAAGTCTTCTTCTGGACACATGGGACTTCAAAGGCTCGACTCTCTTGAAGTCTTACCCTCCTCCCTCCACCCATCAGCTTCCTTTCTCCCAGGGCTCACTACTAGAGGATTCTAGAAGGAGATTTCCAATTGCCCTCCATGGGCATAAATTTTCTGTTAAGCAAGACAAACTAGTACTAAATATATGCTCAACAACATTATAGCTATGATTTTACTACTATATTGTACACTTAAATGTTTCTTAAGAGGATAGAACTCAGGTTAAGTGCTCTTACTACATAAAATACAATTTAAAGAACACAACACAAAAAATATATACTTTGCCCTTAGCCTCTGTTCTCTCTTTTATGATTTCATTGCATAACCCTAATTTTGCTCTTAACAATTTTATCTCCTTTATCTATTTTTCACTTTTACCTCCTTACTTCTCACAAAAACTAACCACTTTTTGTGATTTTCCTGGAGAGACAAACTTACTATTCAAGGTCTCATGAATGAGGAAAGCATAGATCACACCAAGATCCATGTACCACAAATTCAAATGCTGCATTAAGGGGAACTGGGGGTTTAGAAATAATTAGTGTTAGCCAGTTATAAAATAAATTCAGCATTTGATGAAGTGTTACAATTTCCTTACAATTTAACATTTTTTGTAAACTGCTATACCTCTATAACTATTTCAAGTAGAATTGTTGAATATACCACATCACAAAATTTAGTCTTGTTACCTGCAAAACTATATTTTGAGATTTGCAATAATTTGAAGCAAAAAGGGTGATACTTTGAATAGAGATTAAATGTTGTATAAGTCCACAATTGACCTTGTTATGACGTTGATGTATATTATTCATAAGAAGTAGGAGAAAGAACACCACATGAGATGGGTCCTTGGATCCTCTCTGGCATCAGGCTACTTACTGGTAGAATGAGAGAGTCGAATCATGCGCTATGATCCCTTCAATTCATAAGACTCCAAGATTTGGAACTTTGGAGAAAAGTTGGATCAAGCTTAACAATGGGTTCCATATCCCCTGGCCTTTCCTGCTTTTCTCTTACTCACCACACCAGAGAGAGGGCATCATTAAATACCAGGATGTGGACTGGCTAAAGGAGAGGTCCATTTTACATTGAGTGTCCCTTTTCCCTTCCACTGCTGCTTGATTGTTTTCATGCCTGGGCCCTGGGCCCCTTCCTCTGTCCAGCCCCTGAGTTGGGCCTGCTCTCCAGAGCGCACCCCTCATGTCGGCACCGTTTTGGCTGAGGGCCGCTGGAGCAGCTGCTGTCCAGGAGGGCTCTGCTCATGCCCTAAGCTGACACATGACAACTTCTATTAGGCTGAGGTCCTCCATGGTAAGCCAATGGGCGCTACCAGCCATCTCCCTTCTGTTTCCCCATCTGCTGGCTCCCAGGGAGGTGGTGGCAGGGCTTAGGTTAAGAGTGCATCTGAAGCGAGGACATGGCCAAGAGCTGGAGTGCTTGTACTCTCCCTCTTTGTCCCACGCTGGCTGGCGGGAGTAGAACCTTTCCCCTAGGAGAAGATGGGGTGACTCAGGCTAGCCTCACCCCTGCTGAGGGTGTCCAGTCTGCCTCCTAGCATCCTTGCCAGCAGTCTTGCACGGAAATCATATTTTCAGCTTGGGTTAAACACAACCAGGTGTTTTCACGGAAGGCAGTGCCAGAGGATTCTTGGCGTATCTTTTGCACTTGTTTGAATGTTGTGGCTCTTAATATTTGCTTTGATTTGATGTATGTATGTGTGTGCATGTATACATGTGTGTTGTAGGTATCTTCCCAAGATCTCCCCTGTATGTCCCTATACATCGGACAGGAGTAGCAGCTACACATGTTGGGTAGGGCTGGGGCAGGGCAGGGCTGGGGGCCCTGGGAGGGGCCAAGCCATGTGTTCTGCTGGTTAGTGCATTGGGCTGGCAAGGTGGGAGGCTGCTGTGCTGGGACCCCCTTTCTCAGCCAGAGGTCCCGCAGACTCCTAGACACTACAGCTTGAAGGGAGGGGTCTGAGAGGTTACATGGTTTGACTTTTTCATTTTCAGAAGGTGAAAATGAGGCCCAGAGAGAGAGGCAGTGGCCTGAGAAAGGCACATCTAGTTGGTAATAGAGCTGAACCAGAAATATCTAGGCTCTGTGTGTGCAGATCCTTACACGTTGGTCACAGTGTTGGTGTCCAGGCAGTGTCTGTTGATAGAATAAATAAGCCAGCCCAGCCTTCTGCATCCCAGGTCTGTGCTTACCTGGTGCTTCCTTTTCCACCAAGAGACTTTAAGATCTCTTATGGTTAAGGTGACCATATATCTCTGTTTCTCGTCCTTATTGTTATCCCTCAAAAGTGTACCAGTTTAGACATTAAATCATATGATCTTTTCCTAGAATTTTCCTCTTCTTTCTAAAATGCTTCTTATTCAAACATATATATTCCTGGAGCAAAGTGTTGCCACTGGAACTGCCAGCTCAAAACTTCATGAAGACTCTGATGAGTTTTAGGTTGTAAAAAGACTCCACTTCCACAGGACGTGGAAGGCCTATTGGACACGTTCATGAACTACGTTGACCAAGACTGGAGTCAGTTTAACAAAGGGTTCAAAAGCAATTCTCTCCAACTCATTTTCCTTATCTGTAAAATGAAAGAACTGTACTGGGTGATCCCTAAGGCTCCTAACAGCTTGAAAATCTGCATCTGTAAGTTAATTTCAGTGGGCATCCTCCTTCTCTCCCCACTTGCCCCTCTAAACTAGCTTTTGCATTGACGTGATTAGGGGCACATCTGATGGCACCTTGTCCTCAGATGTCCCTGTGAGAGACAGTAGCTTTACAGCCAGGAGTACAGATGCCTGCCTCCACCCTCCCCATCTTCCTCCTGGTTCCCAATCACACTGGGTTTGAGGAGAGCGCAAGGACACATGGAGAAGCTGGACTCCCATTTCCAAGTGGGGAACACCTTGCCCTTTGTCTCCCTTCTCACCTGGCTTGCATGAAAAATTTGGGGCTCCCTGGAAGGAGGGGCATGGGCTGCAGAAGAGAACTGCTGACTTCCCAGTAAAAGGCTGTTCTGTAAATGGTGCAACCTCAGAAAGAAGGGTGCCACAGGGGTCCTCGTCTTTTAGGCCCTTGAACTGATTTGATGCCTGATCTTAAGAGAACAGGGTCCCTAAGCCCTGGCTGGTGTAGCTCAGTGGATTGAGCGCGGGCTGTGAACCAAAGTGTTGCAGGTTCGATTCCCAGTCAGGGCACATGCAGGCCACGACCCCCAGCAACCGCATATTGATTTCTCTCTCTCTCTCTCCCTTTCTCCCTCCCTTCCCTCTCTAAAAAAATAAATAAATAAAATCTTAAAAAAAAAAGAGAACAGGATCCCTGGAGCGAGGTTGTTCTAAAAAATATCTGATGTGTAAGGCATGGTATTATCTTTCCAAACAGGGAGAAGCTGCCTCTAGCTGAGCTTACCGAGACCTGTAGGATACGTACGGGCCTTACTGAGTGGCAGTTAAGAGACTCAGCCTACCTGGGTCCCATTCCTAGCTGTGCCACTTTCAGCAAGTTTCTTTCTTAATGTTCTTGACTCTCAGTTTTCTCATTTGCAAGGGTAGGAGGGGATAAAAACAGCTATCCTCAAAGGACTATTTTGAGGATTAAATGAGATAATCTCTACCACAAGCAAAATACTGGGCCTACAGTGATAGAAGCTATGTAATCATAGTGAACACATTGGACTTTTGGTATTTGAAGTTCTGTGATCCACTGAAAGGTGCCCAGAGCCACTGAAAGGTGGCTTAAAAGATGAGGCATAAACCATTCTATGCACTTGAGCAGGGTGGTCTTGAGCAGTAAGTCAGTGTGGCAAGAAGAGAAAGAATTCTGCATTCAGCTTTGGGGATGCTGTTCTCATCAATGAGTCATCATTAGTGGGCTTCTGGAGGTCCTCAGGTAAACTTGACATTGGTGGGTTGTTCTTGGGCTCCCCTCTCAATGCCAAAGGAGACTGGGAGAGGCTGTGAAAGACTATTAAGTTCTTATTATTCTGATATGTTTATGACAGTTAGTAAACTTTGCTGGTCATTTACAAACTTTGCTTCCATTCTCACACGTTTAGCTAGGATATGCATGGTCCAGTCAAAATTTGGCACAAGCAGGGTCTCCTTCTCCTTTTGCCTTAGGAGGCTCCAAGAGGAAGGCTAGGAGAGAAGTGGCAGGTGAGGCTGATGACCTACTGTCTCGGCACTTGTGCCAGTCTTGAGGGGCCTGCCTATATTTTTCATGTGAATGGAGTACTAGGATCAGAATTGACCCACTCGTCTTGATGATGTTTTAAGTTCCAGCTGCACCTGGAATCTAAATGTTCTCACCTCTGATCTTTCCCTGATGCATCCACAGTCTTAATGAAGTCTGACTCCCTAAAAAGAACCTCAGTCCACAGAGGAGATTGGGAGGATAAGTTTCCATAGATCAGTGTATAAAGGACATCAATTCTGGTGGCCCTTGTCCATTCTACCCTTATAAGATTCTGACATTGCTTTCTTTTGTTGGTTTAAGAAAGGATTTGCCTTACCCCAAAATAACCCAAGGTACTGTGAGGCAAGGCTTAAGAGTAGGCTCAAGGCTTAATGTAAAACAGACCTGGACTTGGTCTTGACTCTGACACATACCAGCTGTGGACAGTGAGCCTGAATTCTTTCTGCTACACAAGGAGAAAAATGGCTTTCACAAAGGTCCGCTGGGAAAAGTCAATGAGATAACGTGTTAGGTGTTAAGCACAGTGTCAAATTCAATTTCAGATAACCTCCTCCTCCTCCTTCTCTCTTTCCTTAGCTCCTTGTAGTTTTCTCTCTCTGTCAGGATCAGAGTCCATGGTCAAAAAAGATCACAGGGCAAGTCAATAAGAGAATGAGCCACATGAGATGGGCAGCCAAGCAGGACCTTGTCGTGACTGAAGTAGACACTGGGATCTACCTGATTAAATAGAAATCATCTCACCCAGGCACCTAAGAGACCAGATTCTCCACATGTAAGTTACATAGAGGTTATTAGGGAGATAAGCCTAGGAAACCTGTTCTCTGGTATCAGTGAAACTAGGCACAGATAGAAAGGGATAAGACTTCAGTGGAACAGATGAAGGTTAGAATCCAGGAAGCTTTTCTGACAGGAAAAGAAGGTGAAGTATTGGCATGGATGTGATCAGAAGTAGTGTCCTTCCCAGGAGGACTATTACAATTGGAGTTTCATGTGCATGGGCTTAGAAGAGGGTTTTCTGTAAGGAGGTGGGAATGGGTGTGACTTTCTAAGGCTCTTAGTCCCCTGAGGAGTCTGTCAACACTCTTCAAAAGTACCAGGTCATGGCTGTTACCAACTGTGAAAGCATTTTAACTCACTGACTTTGCAGATAGAACAGAGGTCCCAGAGGCCTCATGCCTAGAAAGTGGCAAAGGCTGAACCTGCTAGAAGACACATCCTGTGACTTCCACTGTAGTGGTATGTGGAAGGCAGCATCCAAGATGGCTCACAATGGTTCCTGCCTCCTGGAAGTCCTAGCCTTGTGTAAGCCCCTTGCCTTGGACATGGACTTATTGATTTGATTGCAGTTGAGGCAGGAGATAGTCAGGGAGGAAGCTCCAGAGGCCCCGCAGGGCTGAGGTAGAAAACATCTATACATGACAAAGACCCCCTAAGACGGGTTGTTCCTGTTTTCTGGGATAACTCTGAATCGTAGAATACGCCTGCGCGATATCCCTGATTCATTATAATATCATTATAATGAAATATCATTGTGGGACTTCCTTCTCCAGTAGCCAATCAAGAAAATCATGGGAAACCACACATGCGCAGTAGCTTTGAAATCCAACTCCTTGTACCTGCGCAGGAAAAGCCCGCCAAAGACTAGCAAGGGGGCTTCTGCCCCTATAAGAATAGAATCCCCCAGCCCACGTGTCCCTTTTTCTTCTCTGCTCAGAGCTGGCCCACTCCCGTGTCCTGTGGTGTGTACTATCACTTAATAAACCTCCCCTCTTTCTTTATGCTATAAACTTTGTGTGTTCGGTTCAATTCTTTGTTCTCGATCACTAAGAACCTGGTTACCTGTGCACACCTGTGCACACCTGTGACACAGTGATTAGAATGCAGCAGAAGCAACAGGATGCTGCTTCTAAAATTAGGTTATAAAAAGACTGAGGCCTCTGTTTTGGGCAACTTCTCTCTCTCTTTTTTTGTCCTCTCTTTTAGCCATTCAATAAAGATGTATTGGCTGACACAGAAATTGTTCCATCTATTAACTGAAACTTTGGTTTTGCAGGATAAAAGCATTCAGGGCTAGATCCAATCTCTGCAGTGGTGGTGGCTAGACTAAGAGGGTCAGTAAGCAATGACATCCTCTGGATCTGGGATTCTGTGGACAACAACATTCACTTGCACACTGATGACCTCAGTTTCCTTATCCCCACTCGAAGTAAAGTCATCTCAAAATCATCTAAGCTGCTCTCCTCATACAGGGTACCTCAACTGTTTGCTCAGTAGCCAGAATAATCAAAGCAGCCCAGTGTCTGCCATGACTGAATGAGGGAGAAAGGCTGGGGGTTAGGTTCACCAGCTGGGAGAACGCTGGTTAGTCTTTTGGCTTTGTGCTCAGCCTGAATGACAAAGCACCAGCAACTGTGGGCTGCCCCCAGGCATCTGACCTTTTCATCCCGGGGAGTCCATGGTCTTAAGGGAAGAATGACATAATGGCCCTCTGTTCTTAGTGAACTCCACTGAGCTAGGCTGGGCTGGGGGTGGGGATTGTAAAATCCTTGGGGTGAGCAAGGTCCTCTAAAGGTCAACCTGTCCATTCTCCTGTGCAGCTAATTATCAACTTAATAGGTCAGAGAGGCAATAAGGAGAAGGGGAGTCTGACTTTCATTTAGGATATGCAGGAAGCAAGGTACTTCATGTCCCCAGCAGCAAGTTCTTCCTGACTTTATTTTTATCCAATGGTTCCTTTGTTTCAATCCATGTCTTCTTATTCTGTCTGAGGTTCAGTTGATTCTAGAGACTGAAGCCTTAATACCCATTAAATGATTGCTTTTGGCCTCTGCTATACTCACATTCCTTCAGATTTCTGTTCACCTTAAAGATTTTCATTAAAAATAGAATTTACCCTACTGGTGTCTTTGCAAGGTACAGATGGTGGGGAGGTGATGACAGATAAAGAAGTCAGGAATTGTAGGGACTTCAGTGCTGTGAGGTTCCTTTGGCTTAAAGCATCTTTCTCTGCCACCTAAGTGTGGATGATTACATAAGCTCCGAGAAAGTGAGCCATCTAGGGAAGATCATCCAGGTCGAGCAGATCAGACCCCAATACTTGGACTTCTGTCTTTTTGTCTCATGGTTTTCCAATGATTTGAGTTTCGTAGGCCTGAATATAAGATATGACCACTTGCTTTTTCAGGGAGTGAAAAAAGGAAAAAATAATCCTATGTCCTTTCTAAAAAATAAAAGGGAGTGAACAAAAAGCCTTTTTTGGGTTTATTAAATAGGCTGTTACAAGGCTTCTTGGACTTCAAATAGCTCTTACCAAATAACATTTTGATGAGTTATGAGTAAATGAATCAGAAACATATGGATTCAATTTTCTTGAAAATACACAAGGGTTTCAGAATCAAGGAGAGTCACCCTCACTCTTAGCCCAGCCCCTCCCCCCTTTTAGCTCTGGGCCTGGATGTTGGGACCTCCCCTCCCCTCCCTGGGTTCACTGATTGGGATTGCTTACCCACTGGCCACCCAGGATGCTCCCAGCTTCTCCCCTGGAATTCCACCTCATCTCCTGTGGTTTAGTGGCCAAGTGGCTGGGATGGGCTGAGAGAGGACAGGTCAATTGGTGAGAAAGATGAACAAGAAAAGAAGGGAGGTGCTTGTGGGGAGCAGTCAACACAAGTGCTTACAAGATAGGCATGTGTTATGCGCAGGGAAGGACAGAGTTCTTGGCTGTATAGGCTGGCTTCAAATTTAGGGCTTTTTGGAAAGCAGTTCAAGATGTTCCTTTTCTCTCTAAGCAACACGAAATTCTCTTGACCCATGCTCCCTGTTTTGTGATTTCTAGGTTGCCAGGGTTTTCTGGACCTTGCTCCTAGGTCTTTTCAGGGTCTGGGACAGGCAATGTTGAGCTCACTGAGATGAGGCACTTACGAATGGAAGTCATGCTTGGGGATTAACTCAACTTCTCAGAGCACCTTTTCTTTGCCTTACACAAAATCACTGCCTTCCTGTGACAGGTGAAAGTGGCCCAGAGCAGATGAAACACTCTCTCTGTGTATCTTGGAGTTTTTCAGCCCAACAGAGATTCTTGGTGAATGGTCCTAGAGCTGAGCAATGTCTATGCCATGGTCTGGTTCCTCTTCCTTTTAACAATCTCTCTATATCTCTGATGGTTGGCTGTTGCCCTGGCACAGCCAACAGTGGAATATAGTAACAGACTTCATTCAGAGGGTGTGGATAACCTCTGCATTTTGTTGTTTAAGTCCCATACTATTTTAGTTTATGTTTTCCCAAAGCATACCCTGACTCAGGATTTGAGTGCAAGAGTGGATTTAAGTAGTGATTCTAGGAAGCATGATAAGGAAGAGAAAAAGTGGGACAGAGAAGGGGAGAAAGTCATTAAAATGTATGTGTCAATGAGCAGTTTTGCCTGTGTAGACAACTAGGCTCAGCCCTGTTGGGGACGCTCTGAGAAGCACTCACCTCATGGGGAAGCCAGGGTATTTATCTACCCACTGCCAGTCCTCAATGGTTGTTCTTGGCAGTGGCTCTCCAGTACTTTCGTCCTGTTCCAGGTGTGGGCAAGCCATGTTCCTGAAGCCAGAGGAAAGAAAGCCAGAGATGATAGTGGCTGAGGTGGGATGCTGTTAGAGTACAGGTGGTCTCCTACAAATACTGTAGATGTAGGTGGGGAGAGGGAAGCAGAATAAAGCAGGAGCCCACAGTGCATTTGTTTGTGGGTACCAGAATGCTGAAAGTATACATATGTGCTTGCATTGTCTGTCAGGCTCTTGCTCAGGGTCTGCCCAAGGTGGCCATACTCCCAGGCCCAAAGGACCTACTGGAAAACAAGCGGGGGCTGAGCTCCCCCACCTGTCTTAGCTTTCAGCATGTCAAGTCTGGCACGATCATCCAAAGCCTTGATTTGGGGTCTTTTTTGACCTCTCAGCCTTCTTAGGAACATTGGTCAATCTTGGAACCAAGCTGTTGCTCTCAGAGTTCCAGAGAAAAGGAAGAGTCCAATCAAGCCATGACCCTCCTCCCTCTGCCAAGGGCTGTAATAGACATTCTTCATGTTTGGAGAAGACAGGTAAAGGAAGAGGTAGGACAGCCAGGATGAAAGCTGGGAGATTAAAAGATTATCATCTTTGAAGAGAACCCTGTCCAGATTTGATGGTTTCTGGTGGGGGGGGGGGCTTCTTGTCCTGCAAGTATAAAGATTCTCAATCATGCACATTGAAGTCTTGCTTTAAGGCTGTCACACTGACCTACTGTTTACTCCTTCACTATTGTATCACATTCCTTAGCCTTATTAAAAACAAGAGTTTTCAAAGGCCAAAGGCAGTCTCACCCCTCTCCTTGAAGGTGATTGAACTGGGTGGGCAGATTGGCAGTGGTTCTTAAAGAGGATTTCCATGAGGGTGAGGAGCAGCCTTTTGGCTCTGGGCCATTGGGACAGAGTGGAAAAAGGAGTGAGAAAGGAGACAACCAGGAGTAGGGTGGGAGAAGGAACCATGCATTGGCTGTCTTCTCCATCCTTCCCAGATGATTCATGCCGTCATCACTTCCCATCTCTGATCTCTGGGCTCACAGCCAACCCAGAGCCTTTCCTGCCCAGCTTGACTGATAGCAGATGCAGACCGACAGATGTCTCCTTCAGGAACTGTGACCTCTTCACACCCATCCCAGGGCCACCACTCCCTTCCTTCCAGGCTCATGGAAAGAAGAAGATTTCACAGAGCTTCCCACAGCCCACCAGGCCTGGGGCCCTCCAGCCACTACAACCCTGGGCTTCTTCCACTTAGCTCCTGCCTCTCAGCTGTCATCAGTGGCTGCCCTCCTTTGCCCAGGAAAGTTCCCTTGCCTCCTGCAGTTCCTTCAGTCCCAAAGACTTTCAGCATCTCGGCTGTGACTGTACAGTCGCCTCTCGGTAGGTACTTCTTCACTTCTGGTCAGGGATGTCTCTCAACCTCTTTACTCCTTCTTCTTGCTCTGATGATTTGGTGGTTAAGCAGTGATGTCTGCTCTCAGAGGGGCTTCCTTAACTGTCCAGTGCCCACACCCTGTGCCTGCATGCCTGCCCTAACCAGGTCCCTCCTTCGGCATGGCCTGCTCCTCTGATAGTAATAGTCCCTTTCCACCTCTTAGGGTGTGGAAAAGCCAAATGAGAAGTGCACTGTCAACTACAAATCTCCAGAAATAAAAGGAACTATAAAATCTGTGTTTGCAGAGAAGAAAATGGAGGTTTTCTGAAGCTTACCTGTTCTGTGGTGGACCCAGGGACTCCACTCTGGCTGGTCAGAGAAGCTGGATAAGGTGCAGATTCCCGGGACTTCCTCATAAACTCTGATCTGTGGGTCTGAGAAATCTAGATTTAAATACACATTCTAGGGGGTTCTGGTGCAGGGGCTCCTGTTTAAAAAAAAACAACAACAACCTGGTGAGGGTGTCTGACTCTTAGCCCATCGTCTGACCATCATCCACCCATTCCTACATCATCCATTTACTGGATCCCACCAGTAAGGGGCACTGAAATCCCTGCTTTATGTTTCTGATTCCATTTTCTATTTTTCAAAGGGCTTGGTTTGGGGCCCAGGTTTAGGGACTGATATCAAAAAAGTAATTAGTAGATGGCTCCTCAAACAGCAGACTCCAGAGCTTTCTGGAGAAAGAAGTCAAAGTTCTCACAGAAGATGGGATTGAATAGGTAGCATGTCCACCTCCCATCATGGCTGAGGAATCCCTGCTCTGGTCACAGAAGACAATGAGAGTCATAAACACTCTCCTCCAGGCTAGCTGGAGAAGGTCAAGGGAACCTCTCCACCCCTCTTCCCCCACATCCTGCCTTCCTGGTGCTCACCAGAGCTTCCACCTACCACACATACAGGCTCTTCCCAGGTGCTATGTGGCACCATCTCTTGTTCAACTTCGGGGTCTTCCTGTGAAGACCCCAGGGACTCCCTAGGGCAGTGGGGTCCTAGAAAAACTGCTGTTGTGGGATGTCGGTTCTGACATGTGTGCAGGGAAGTAGTTGGATGAAGGTGTTGTGAGATGCTGCTGCTGCTGATGTGACAGAGAACAGCATCGCCAGTCTTCTGAAGGCCAGCAGGGCCCAGGGTGGAGGGACACAGGGCCCAGCCCTGAGCCCAGGCAGGGCCAAGTAGCTGTGAGGACAGGCCATAGGAAGGCAGGCACATTGCTGTGGATGGTGATAAGGAAGACAAGGGAAGAAGGAGGCCCAAGACTGGGGTTCTTTTCTCAGACCTGAAGAACTGGGGAGCCAGGGGGTGGAAGGGACAATGTCATAAACACCAGCTGCCAAGACCAGCACATCTTTAAGGCAAGACGATTGGCTCAAGTCAAGTATTCAGAGATTGTTTCAGTGCAGAAGGGCTTCTGCTGCTACAGCACCCCCTCCAAACCTGGAGGGAGGAGTAGGATTTCTACATAGGTATGTGTTCTCCTTCTTTCAGGGGTCCCAGGAGTCGCTGGGAGAAATCTCTCTCTTTCTCTATCTTTTCTGAGCTAAGGAGAACCTTTGACTTGGTCCAGCAGCTGGCCCCCGGGCAGCCATTGGTGATCCAAAGACCTGAGGCACGTGGGCTTCCAGGTGAGCCAGGCTCTCAAGTGGGCTTTGAAGGTGTGTGTCTATTTAGTGCACTTTCAGGAACACAAGAAAATATTCACAACCTCCAAATGCACATGGTGTCTGAGATGCTGAGTTTTTCACTGCTATGTGCAGTAATGTGAGTCATAATTTCTTAGTAGATGAGTTTAATGAACATATTGATTTATTTACTAGGTCCTGATAGCTTCCCGACTTTGAGTCCTCAAAGAAAAGCCTTTGTGCTGTAAGTCATTCCATCTGATGCCTTAGCTGGGCTTAACTTTTCTCCCCTGTGTAAGCAGCTGGCGACATGGTTCTAGGGAAGAATGGGTGTTGTGCAGCGGGCTGGGGACTGGGAGCAGGAGGATGGTAAGAAGAAGGAACACACTGTTCAGTGAAGGCATCCCCCTATATGGGTGGCCTGGAGGTGGTCGCCCAGATGCGTCTTCTGGGGAGGACTTGCTGCCCAGTGATGATCGGACAGTCATCAGATGGTGTCCAGCTGTTAGCTCCTTCAGGGTCAGCCTCAGCTGTGGAGAACTTCATTTGAGGTCATGCCTTTGTCAGGCAGCCCACCTCGTGACAGCACAAGATGGGACACCCTGGCTCCGACAGTTCTGCGTGATCTGGGACTGGGCTGAGCAGTCATGCTCACTCGGTGTTGCCTGCCAGTTTGGCCAAGGCTTGGTTCCAGCCCCCAGGCAGCTTAATGTATCAAAAGCCAAGAAGGTAGATGTGCAGCCCTCCCACATATACCTTGACAAATCAAATTAGTGGCTATCAATGTGTGGTGATTGGTTGGATAATACCAGAGGTGGCTGCCTGTCTGTGAGCTTCCAACCACCCAGAACAAACATATCAAGCACAGTCCTGCCACAGGGTCTTTGTACTTCCTGTTCTCTCTGCTAGCAATTCTGGAGTTTGTGCCCAAATATCACCTTAGAGATCACCTTTAACCCCACTGCCACCCCTACAACTGAAAGAACCCTTTACCACCTCTAAGACTTTCTATGATGTACTGTGTTGTTTGTTATTTTCTGTTACCATGGAAGTCAGGATACCTTATATTTTGGATTTTTGTGGATACTTATTTTTCAGTGCCTGTCAATTCTCATTAGAACATAAACCCCATGGAATCAGGGATCTTTCTATCTTCTTTGCCTCTGTGCTTCCTAGACTTTGCAGAGTGCCTAAAGCAAGTACTCCACTGATAATGAATGAACAAATGGAATGGACCAATATTTACTGACTGAAAATAACAGAATCTAGCTGGAATTTGATAATGTTTTGTTTCCAATATATTAATATTTGCTCTTCCATTTGAGTTAAGTGATACTGGTTTTCAACTAGAGTACAGATAGACAAAACCTTTTTTTGCAGGAAGTGAGTTGGTAAATATTTTTGCCTTGTCAGGTCATAAGATCTCTATTGCAACTGTTTAACTCTGCTTTGGAAAGCAGAAGCAGCCATAGGCAATATGTAAACATGTAGGTGTGGCTGCATTACAATAAAACTTTATTTGAAAAAAAAACACAACAGATGGCTGTTTCTGACTTAGAGTAGTAATATAAAATTTCCTATAAAATAAATTTATTGAAGTAAAAAAGGAAGTCTATTGAAATAAAAATATCAACTAAATAGCTTTACAGAAAGCATATGAAAATTCCTGAAGCTTGAAAGAACTCAGTTCTAATTTTTCTTGCGTCATCTGTGGCCACAGCTGCAGGGGTGAGGGAGGTTGGAAGGGAGAAACCCTTTTAATTTAATGTGGCTAAATGTTGTGGGAGGCCCATGCTTAGATATTCCCAGGGCCAGAATCCTGCTTTTTCTCCTGCTGTTACGTTTCCTATCTCCTTTCCATCTCCACCTCTGGTCCCAGAACTCTGGGCTGTCATAAAATGCTTTTGCTTGGATAAGCTATTCTTCCATGGGGTTTAAATAGCTGCAGGAGCAGGGTGGGTCATGGACAAACTTACCTAGGTCATAGATATACCATGAGCTTACACATAAATATGGTGGAGCACTGAGAAGGTAGGGGTGGCAGAAGGTGACCAGGTCAGTCTGAAACTCCTAAATTGTTAGGAACAAGAAAGGCTCAGGTCTATCATGCCCTTACTTCCTCTAAAGTGCTTCACATGTATTGACTGATTGGATCTTCAGTCATCATGTAATAATATTATCCCCATTTTACAGATGAGTAGACTGAGGGAACCTGTCAGTTGGCCAGGGTTATTCAGCAAGCAAGAGGCAGAGTCAGCATTCCAATGTGGGCAGGCAGCACTGGAGTCCCTGTTGCTAATCTCTACAGCTGGGAGGTTACACTGTTCTCTGTGGGATGGCTCTGCGAGGGTATCCCAGTTGTACAAACACATCTATTGTTCTTTCTCCATAGCTTTTTAAAAAAAATCATTCATTGCTTTTATTGAGGTGAAATTCATATAACATACAATTAACTTTAATTTTAAAGTGTACAGTTCAGTGGCATTTAGTGTATTCACAATGTTATGCAAGCCACTACCTCTCTCTAGTTTCAATACTTCTTCTTCACTCCAGGAGGTTATCGGTACCCACTTAGCAATCACTCCCCATATTCAAGTAGTAGCATGTATCAGTACTTCATTCCTTTCTGTGGCTGAATAATATTGTATTGCATTTAGTGTATGCATTCACCACAAACTTTTTACCCATGAATCTGTTGATAGGCATTTGGGTTGTTTCTACCTTTGATTCTTGTAAATAGTTTTGCTATGAACATTTATGAACAGGTATGTATCTGAGTACCTGGTTTTAATTTTGGGGGGGTATAAACCTATGAGTAGTAGAATTGCTGAGTCATATGGTAATTCCATATGATTAATTTTTTCAGGAACTCTCAAACTGCTTTCCATTTTATATTCTCATCCACATTCTCTCCAACATCTATTTTCTTCCTTTCTTTCGTCATTGTCTCCATCTTAGTGAATCTGAAGTGGCATCTCACTGTGACTTTGATTTGCTTTTCCTTAGTGATTAATGATGTTGAAAATCTTTTATGTGCTAATTGGCTATTTGCATATCTTTGAAAAAATGTCTATTCAAGCCTTATGCCCATTTTAAGAAACTGGGTTGTTTTCTTCTTGTGGTTGACTTGTAAGTATTCTTTATGTGTTCTGGATACTCACTCAGTCCTCATCAGATATATAATTTGCAAATATTTCTTTCCCATTCCATAGATTGTCTTTTTACTTTCTTAATAAATATCCTTTAGTGCCAAATGTGTTTAATTTTTGTGAAACCCACTTTACCTATTTTTGTTGTTGTTGTTTAGCTGTTCATGCTTTTTTTGTTAAGCCTAAAAATCCATTGCTGAATCCAAGGTCATGAATATTTACCCCTCTGGTTTCTTCTAATGGTTTTATTTCCAATGTTCAGATTGTTAATTCATCCCCATAGTTTTAATGCATTTCCAGCACCCCAGCAGGTTCCTGTGTCAGGGCCAGCTTCATAAGTGAGTGATCCCAGCAGTCGAACAAGGCCCAACAAAGGAAGGGTTCCACTCTTGATTTAATGCTCTGCTGCCACTGTCTTGAAATTCTTAATTTTTGAGCATGGGGCCTTGCATTTTCACTTTGCTCTGGACCCAGGTAAACCTCACCCTCTTCTTCCATGGTTGTAAGTGTTGCAAGGTTCAACTCAAATTCTACCTCCTCCTGGAACTCTTCTCAGTTTCCATGGGGGTTATGGCCTGTACACACCACTTAGCCATTAGTCACATTAATTACGTTCTGCCCTTGCTCATCTTTCATTCCCCTGCGCATGGAATTCTGTGTCTTCCATCTGGTTATAAACTCACTGGAACTTGAAAAGACATCCTTTCAGCTAGGCACTGTGATGGGGGACAATGAGAAGAATTGTATTTTATCTTTTTTTCCCAGCTGCAAGTTCCTCTATTTACCTTGGTGTCCCACAGCACATCAAGCCCAGGGGTTCTGTCAGGTGACAGTTCAATAAACTATAGCTGGCCTTCTTTTGCTCTTCCTCACTGTCTGTCTCTAGCCAGGTGGCTTTGCTCCACCCTGAGGTTCTAAAATGTTAAGGCGAGAAGGGATCTGATAACTCATCTGGTCAAATCCATCTTTGGATAGGGTGTTCCTAGGGAGGTCTAGTGTCGTACTCAAGGGCACACAGTTCATGGGGGGTCCAGCAGAGAATGCAGGACACTTTCCTGTGCAGTCACCTCCACTCATTCATCCCTTCCTTTTTGGACAGATGTGGATCCTTCCTGTGATTGCAGGTGGGAAGTAGCTCTTTCTCTGCCTGGAGCAGCTGGCTGAATTTTCTCTTGAGATGAGCAGTCCATCAACCCAATTGGAATGACTCCCTGGAGTCCCCCTGAGAAGCTCCAGAACCCAGCTGCCTGTCAGCCACCTTGTTAAACTGGTTTCCAGATGTCTCCACTTCAAATTGAGGAAGCAGGTGGGGGGTGAGGGGCCGGGAGTTTGTCTGTTTAATGTGGTCTATGGGGAATGTGATACATAACATTGTGCCCCAATGGAGCAGGTTGTTTTCTGGAATTGGCAGGGATGCAGAGGATGTCCTCAGCGAGGCGTTGTATGAGGATGAGAGAGGCCAACAGACACATAGACCAGGACATTTGGGGGCAAGACAAGAGGGAAGACATAGATGGACAGACAGTTGGAGACTGAGTAGGGGCAGGGGGAGACCAACTTTACTTTAACTTGATTATATCTGCAAACACACTATTTCTAAAAAAGTTCACATTCACAGGTCCTAAGGGTTAGGACTTGAACATTTCTTTTAGGCGGACACAATTCAATTCATTACCATGAGAATATATGGAATGTATAGGTGATGACAAAGATGAAAATAAAAGCAAACTGCAGAGAATGAGTGTGTGACACATACAGTGCTCAGGCATTTTCCTAAAAAAATGGAATTTTAACTTACGTTTTATATGTCTTGCCTAATCCTTGATACCACTCCCCACCTACCATGTGATGCTACTTGCCTTTCTCCTCATCCTAGACAGCATTCTTATGCTTTTAGAATTCCACTGGGATTTGAAGCTGAGATGCTTCTAAAACTGTTTGAAGTCTCCAAAGGGACACCACAGTTGGGGCAAATATTCTATTTTACCCAGAGAAGCAGAGCTGACTATCTTACCTTGTAGCCTGGGTTCATTTCCTTGATCAGAGCTACCTGACTGGCGGTATGTAAAGAATGTAGTGAAATAGCCTTAAAATAAAATATGAAATCCCACTGAATTATCAGCAGCATTGTGTGTAAAGGGATGCTCTGGGTGTCTGAATCGCCACGGACACTGGGATTCAGAATGTCCTGCCCTCCAAAGGCCCTTCCTAAATCTGAGATAATCCTTCAATGTTAGTTAGGACTCTTAGTGGCATGGAATATAAATATATCACCAATAACTTTTTTTCCCAGAGGGTATCTGCTGGCTCATGTTATTGGGTGTTCCAAGGAGTGGTCTCACTTTGAGTAAAGCTGGACTCAGTCGTTCACTGATATCATCAAATCTCTCTCTCTCAGCAAAATGACTCCATGGGTTCCAGAGAAAGAGAGTGCCTAGCACATTTCAGGGATTGATCCAGTTAGTTCAACCTGAATTCTACAATTATCACTGTCACAAACTCATGGCTGGAAGGAAGGGATTGTCTGATTGATCAAGCTGGAGTTGTGAGCAGCAGTGGAATTGCAAGGAAGCTCTAGCTACTCCAACAACAAACCCTGGAAACCTCAGTGGCCTGACACAACAGAAGTTTCGGCACATAAAGTTCAATCAGGAGAACACTGTCAAGCATATAAGCTGTGGGAGGTGGTGCCATCTTCAAAATGTGGCTTCCAAGGTCACCAAGAGCATCAACACTCAACTGACCAACAGGGAAGGAGAAACTGGACCAGCATGCAGAAGGTTTCTTGAAGAGCCAGTTCCACACTTTATTAGCCACAACTTGGCTACACCTTACTATTGTGTGGAAAATGCAGGCTGGCTTTGAGCTCAGCAGGAAAGGAAATAAGACTGTTGAATGGCTAGCCGTTTCTGCCCCAAGTTATACTGCTAGGCAGCATTATCAGAGAATGAGGGAGAGACCGAGTTCCTTTCCAAAGGTAGGAATTCAGGGCAGATTTTTTTTTAAATGTCCTCTGAACTAACTCCTGGATGTTTCATATGTGTCTGACTTTGCTGCACCTGGCTGTACTGGTGTCCAGGACACACAGGCACTCTTGTGTGTTTCTGTGTGACCAACTATCAGGAAACTTAATGGTTTACAACTAGAATTTTGTTATAATTCTTCTTATATTTCATAATTTCATGGGTCAGGAATTTGGGCAGGGCTTAGCGGGTGATTATTTTGTCCCATGTGGTGGCACCTAGAATCACAATAGCATTCAGCTGTCAGATGGCCTGGTCTAGAGGGTCCATTGTCATGTCATGTGCCTTGATGGGGATGGCAGGTAGGTTGAGCGCAGGGGGCCCTCTTCCTGTCAGGCCAGTAGTCTCAGGCCTCAAGTTTATTTACTTTTGTAGAAAACCAAAAGTATGTGTGAACTTGCACGATGGAGCTAACAAACAGTTCTCGTCTTCAGCTGCTTCTTAAGTTACGGTGATGCCACTTATCTACCATGGTGCTCTAGGGCTCACATGCAAATTAAACCAAGGAAGTGTGGGGCAGTGCTAAGCACCTTAATGTGGAAATCCAAGGTCTGTTTTGTTCTCTGAGTCAGCAGGGACTTGAAACCCTGCAAAATCCAGACTCTTCCGAGGAAAAGCTGTTGTGGGAATCCCATCAAGGTTTCTTATCTCTCCTAATCCCACATTCTGACCCCTTGCTTCTGCGGGCGTCCACTTTGCAGCTGCCCTTCGAAACCAATTTTCTTCTATGCAGAAATAGAAAGCCCCCAGGGAAGAAGTAGCTGGAATCTTCCAGGCATTTTCTAGGATGGGGTGGTTAAGGCTGTTTGGCAGCAGTGAGTACCAAGGCCTTGGCTTCACGTAGGATCTGTTTATAGCCCTCCGGCCTATCTCCTCCTATGGGGATGGCAGATGGCCTGTATTTTTAATAATTAAAAAAAAAGTCAGAAGGAAGTCAGACTCAGCAGGAGGAATTTGGAACCATCCAGGCAGCACAATTGAGCTGTGAATTTGTTTGTTTGGAAATTGTAAATGGTGTCTTCCCATTAAGCATGCCTGCAGCCTCAGCCCTTCCAAGAATCTGCAAGGGCCCCTCCTAATGGTTTTCATCTGCAGGTCTCTGCTATGTGGTGGATGAATGGGAGCCACTGGCACTCCCAGGCCACTGGTATTCATAGGACTGCACCTCTTAGGGCTGACAATTTGTGAAAATCTTACCCTATCCCCCAAACACCCAAACCCAATCTCCTCTTAGCTTCACAGTAGCCTTGAAAGGCAGAGATCCCAAATGCTTATGCAAATCAGTTTGCAAGACCAGATTAGGGTCGTTTTGTGAAAAAGAGGAATGCCCAGCACTAAAGATAAAGGCCTCTAAGAAGCAATGGCAGAGGTCCTATACTCTACTCTTTCAGATTATGCTGTAGAGTGTGGAGCTGACTGTTCACCCATTTATGCTTCATTTGCTGAAGGCTGGAGAAGCAGAGGAGGAAGGGCTGGGCTGGGGGGTCCGGAACCCCAAGTTCTAATCTTGGTCTGATACCTCCAGCCAAGCAGTCTTCACCTGGTCATTTTCCTTTTCTGGGTGTTTGTTTCTTTATTTGCAAAAGAATAAAACTGAATTTTATGGCTGGAAGGGTTGGAGAAGTAATAATGCCTGTATGTGACCTAGTTCCCTGTGGAGGTACAGAACTATCTCAGAGGCAAAGATGGCTGTAGACTTTGGGGAGGTGACTGAAGTAGATGGGACATCTTGCTTTGGAAAGATGTTAGCATATAAATAAACTTGGGCAGCATGAAATTGTTTGAGTAGGCTCAGATATAGGGGTCCAAGGCCATTCTTTCATCCTAGAAGGTCCACTAAAGACCTGGGGCTTTAGAGAACATTACTGGACTTCCCTAGAACCCTCAGCATCCCTCATCCCTTGCATGATGCTGAGTCAGGGTCTCCGAGAGTGTGAGTACAAGCAGCTCTGATCTGTGAGGAGCTAGCTGAGCAGAAGGAGGGTCCACACAGCACCAGCTCTGCCCAGCTAACGCTCTGCCCAGCTAACGGCCACAGCATCTCAGAGCCTGTGGTTCTGACAGTAAGGGCTGGGAATGAACATTCCAGAGAGGGGGAAGGAAGAAAGCTACCCCCACCTCCACCCCTTCCCTCTATGTCTCCCCCATGTTCTTGCTTGGTCAACGCTGGGTCCCACTGACCAGCTGCCACCAAGGCGAGTCAGTCCAGCAGATGGTGTGAGCCCTGGAGGGGATCATGTCAGCCAGCAGCACAGACTTAGTAGTGACTATGAATTTGGGACGTTCTGTTCCCAAAGTCTCCCACTCTCTCCCTCTCCTTCCTCCTTGTCTTTATCACTTGCTAAGCTTCGGGCACTTTCTGCTTTCTGTCCCCTTCCCAGCTATACCCTCTCCATGTCTCTCTCTCTTTTTTAAACCACCTCTCCCTTTTTCTATCTTTTTTTCTCTCAGACTTTGCAGGGATAAAAGTTAGAGGCAGGACCCTTCAGGTAACAGCAGTGTTATCAGGAGGATGGCCAGGACATTCCATCTTCCTGGGCAGAGAGTCACAGGTTGAAGGAAGTACACAGCTCCTGGTGAAAACCACACCTGAATACCTGTTGGCATGCTGAGAGTAATGCCTTCAGAAGCAGTGAGGTCAAGGCCAGTGAGCTCTCAGGTTATCTGTCTGAGAAGGCCAAGGAGAAAGCTCCAGAGCTCCAGTGCTTCCTTCAAGATTCAGAGCTGCCCCTTAACCTGCACACTCCATCCCCGCTACTGTTTGGAAGGAGATGTGGCCATGCCTCTGTCCACCTTCCCCCCATCCTCTCCTTTGTCTGGAAACTCTTTCTGTCAGGACCCTGGCTGAGTTGAGCCTGAGTCCCAGGGTATTTCTCATCTCCCGCTTAGGAGCTTTGGGTCTTTGGGACTGGCCAGTACAATGGCAGTGCTAAGGTTGGTCTCAGCTCCTTCCAGTAACTATGAATTCAGCCTCTTTTGGCTTCGCCTATTCTAGAACCCACATCCCACAGGAGCAGTCTGCAATCTCTGTGACCTTGGGTAAGTCATTTTTCCTTCTTTGGCTTCAATTGCCTCCCCTGTGAAAGGGCAGAACAGAAATGTGTATCCTGGGGGTCCTCCTGAGCTCAGAGAGTCCACGGTTCTACTTGGTTCAGCCCACTTTGGGCCTCAAGGCTGTGTCTAAACACACTCTGAGAAGGACTTTCCATGGCTTGGAACAGTGCGACCTTTTGTGAAGACAGTGCAATGAAAATAGGGGTTGCTTTCAGCTGTGGGCATTGAGGAAGGCTCCAGTGGCAGGTGGCCTTTGGAAACGGGTCTTGAGGGGAGGGCAGAATATGGGCAGTCAGAGATGGGGAGACAGCAGAGGACACAGAGGCAAGATCACAGACAAAAACAGGAGGAGGGTCCATTCGAGGAAGGGTACACTTTGTGTAAAGGTGAGTCTTCTGAAACTTCTGAAACCCTCAGAAGCAATGTACCCCTAAGAGCAAGGGGATAGCAGAAAACCCCCAAATAACAAAGGCTAGGATGGGAGGTGTCCACTATTTGTTTTGCTTTTGCCAAGTATTTACTGCTGTTTCTCTTCTGATCTAGCTTTATTATTTCCAGCTTCCCCCTTTCCACCAGGCAAGCGGGCAGGGGCTCATCCCTGGGGGCTGGTACATGTTAGTCATTTTTTTTGTAGCCTCTGTGGCTTTAAACATGTCCTAGGGCATGGAGCATCTACCCTGCCCTGTCTCCAGGCGTGTCCAAGCTGTCATCTAAAATTGCCCAGGCAGCATTCTTGGCCCCGACACCCCTACCCGGGGCTCTCCTGATTCCCACTCTATTATTGCCTTGGAGTCACCTCCACCCCCTTCTTACTGGCAGATGCTGACAAGGCCTGCCACTATTGAAGTCAGATTGTGACTTCAGCTAGATGCCATGAATTGGAGCCTGTGCTTATGCAGAGTGAGAGACCCTGGGGAGCTTTGTGTGAGCCAGGCACTGTGCTCAGTCCTATGGGGACACCTTCAGATGAGTAAGTAAGGTCTTTGTTCAAGAAGTCTATGGTCCAGGACAGTGTAGCTAAGGTGCCCCACCTCAAATGCCTAGACACACAGTAGGTGGCCCAAGGGGCCCAATGGGAAATAACAGTGAACAGCAGAGATCAGCTGCATTAGAGTCTTGCCCTCATTCACTTCACTCCGACTTGTTAGCACCGTGCAAAAATGTGGGCTAAATGTGTTCAATGCTCTGTTTTTTTTTTTTTCAAAGAGAAGCTGAAATCTGGATTTTAATGTGAAATTTCCCAATTTTTAAAAATGTCACGCTGACTGAATATAATTTATCTGAGGGTGAAAACATTCCCATTTTCTTAGGCACTGACAAATTCCTGAAGACATGTTGGTGGAGTGACTGAAGAAAGGAAGGAATGAGATGAGCTGGTCCCAGGATGTTGCTGTTCCTTAATTGTGCACACACTGCTTATTACACTGTTTTCCATCTGCAGTATAGGCCCAGGCCTTGTTTGTACCCAAGCAATTAACAAGATAATTATCTCCTTGGCACATTAGTCACGCAGACCAAGTCAACACAGGAGTGATGGACTCGTGTGCCTTGCTCCTCTGGGATTCTCAGTGGAGTCGATTCCTCTACCCTCTCTCTCCTTTGTATCCAGGGGCAGAAGAGGACACCACAAATATTTTCCTTGTATCACAAGGCCTGAAGTTTCTGGGCCAAATCAAAGTTGAGAACAGGGCTTAGGACTCCCCCAAAACCCTCCACTTCACAAACACACCAGCAATTCATGTGAAGTGTGTGTCTTTATACTGTTGGTTGTGCATTCATTACCCCTATGAGGTTGTAGGTGCATACATGTATTGTGTTGTATTCTTGGCAGGTATATCAGAGTTCTACAAAAGAACTCACATGTTACTAGCACAAATATAGAATCTATATATGTATGTGTGTGTATACATATATACACATGTGTATGTATATACACACCTACATAAGAACATATATAGGGAGAGAGGGAGAGAGAGAGAAATTTTAAGGAACTGGCAATTCCCTTATGCAATTGTTGGGGCTGGCAAGTCCGAAGCCTTCAGGGAAGGCAGGGAATAGTTAATGTTGCAGTCTTGAGTCTGTAGGCAGCCTGGAGACAGAATTCCTTCCCCTTCTGAGGATCTCAGTCTTTTCTCTTAAGGTCTTCAACTGATTAGATGAAGCCTGCCCCCCTGTAAAGGGTAATTTGTTTTACTCAAAGTCTATGGTGTTAATTGCATCATATCTTCACAGCAACAACTAGACTAGTATTCGACTAAACAACTGAGCACCAAAGTCTAGCTGAGTTGACACACAAAATTAACCAGCACAGGAGAGTTACCCTCTCAGGCTGAATTGTATCAGAGCTCTCTCAACAACTCTATATGCAGCCTGATGCTTAAAGAAGGTTGTTGGATGGCTGTAGTCAATGGTACTCAAGACAAATGTTCAGATAATGGTCTTTCCAGTGTTATGTCAGTCTCTTGAATTTTCTTTTTCCTTTTTTTTTTTTGGTTTTCAATCACAAGTTGACTTAATCCTAATTAGCCCAAATGAGATATCAAAGAGGTTTCATTTTCTGTAATGATTCTAATCAATTGCTGGCAGCTGCTTGCTTGGTGGTGTCTACTGTCAAGAAGCCCAAGGCTGACCTCAGCTGGGTGGGAACAGTACCATGTGCGATGAACCACATCTGTAATGGGAACAGGCATGGGCTGGGTTGGGGGGAGTGGTGGTCATCCACGGTCAGGACCAAGTTTTCATGGGAGAATAGGGAGAGGATCAGAGAGCAGAACTTACTTGTATGAGCCCACACAACAAATGTCAGGCTGAGAAGGAGAGCCTGGGAGTTCAGGCCCTAACTCATGATGCAGAGTCTCCCTATCAGACAAGAAATATCTAACGCACACCTGTCAATGGACTAGTTATCCAAACAATTTTCTCATTTCCTCCGTGACTTATTTTTTTAATTAGAAAAAATTTTATCTCCCCTAAAGAAAACCCATCTACATCCTAAATCCTAAGTCTAGACCTTCAAATTTTCTATGTATTTTAATTGTATTAAGCCTCAAGAAAATTTTATAATCTAGAAACGTGATATCCACTATGGTAGCCACTAGCCCCACATGGCTGCTGAGCCTGTGAAATGTAGCTAGTGTAACTGAGGAACTGAACTTAAAACATTATTTAAATTAAAAAAATAAATGTCTATACTCACATGTTACTAGCACAAATATAGATCATTTCAACCATTTTAGAAAGTTCTATTGACAACACTAACCTAGACAAGTACCCAACTTATTTTTTCTTTTTTTGCCTTTTCTGTTCCTACCAGCTAAATTTTCAAAGGCTTGATATAAAGAATACTTTTTTTCTGGAAAGAGGAGGGGGCATAAGGGAACTGAATAGTAATGGGAAAAAATACAATGAAGATTAAATGAAAAAAAAAAAGAGTACTTTTTTGCAGCTTTAATTTCCAATTTCTTTTGACCATCTCATTTTAGTTTTTCTTAGACTGATCTTTTTATTTTAGATTTTATTTATTTATTTATTTTTAGAGAGGGAAGGGAAGGAGAAAGAAAGAGAGAGAGAAATATCAATGTGCGGTTGCTGGAGGTCATGGCCTACAACCCAGGCATGTACCCTGATTGGGAATCGAACCTGTGACACTTTGGTTCAAAGCCCGAGCTCAGTCCACTGAGCTATGCCAGCCAGGGCTCATTTTAGTTTTTTAAGCTTCCTCTTTGCTTGTGCCCAAACCAAGGCTGTGCCTGAGGTGGGGCCTGAGCAGGTACGCTGCAGGCAGCCTTTCCTGTGGGCAGCAGGGGCTGGACCAGTGGGGCCCCTGGGTTGACGGTGAGGGAGCCCTTGGAAAGATAGGCAAAGCCAGGGTAGATTGGCCCCTCAAACTGAATTTTCCTATCTTCCTGGTTTTAAAATGCAAAATCTTAACTCGGGCTCCATTTCTATACTTCCTAGTTTGAATTCCTTGAATTTTTTCTCTTTAAGTCAGCTCAAACATTGACAGTCTTCTCTTATTATTTGTTTACTATCTATCAGAACTCAGCTTTGATATAAGGAAAGGGCTTCTGAACCATCTCTTCTGAAATCTAACTGCCCTCTCATACTTTTATTCATGAACTTGACCACCCAGAATACAGGCTTTTCATCTCCAGCTCTCTGTCACTCATGCCTGGGTGACATAGAGCATGTTACTTAACCTCCCCATGCCTCGGTTTCCTTGTTTGTAAAACTCGGATGACACTAACGATAGGACCTACCTCTCAGGTTGTTGAAGGATTAAATGCACAGGGCACAGTAGCCTGCCTGGCACCAGCGGCTTCCAGGTAAACATTAGATGGAACTGACACTACAGGTGTCTCCTTGTTTCTCTCCCCCAATAGACTGTAAATTCCTTAAGGGCAGGGACTCAGCGTGAAGCCTGGTGGGCAGCAGGATTTCCCTAAATATTTGCTTCACAAACAACTGAGTGAATGGCTGGGGTCAGATCATCACTTCTCACTTCTTTTGAATGTCCTTGCGTGAACTCTCAGATCAACTCTGCACTCCACACCTGGCTTCTGGTAATCACGGCCTCCTGTATCTTTTGCCTCTGCGTATTCTCCTTTCCTGAATCCCTCTGCTGATGGGGTCCTTCAGAGGTCACGGAATCCAGTCCCCTATTTTTAGCAAGTTCTGACACCCATTCCACCTCTGCTCCAATTTGGAAGCAGGGCCTGGGGAAGACATCCAACACAAAGACTTTAAAAATTCCCCCAAACAGGAATTTTTCTCTCCCTTTAGGAAAGTCCCAGGGTTGCAGACATGAGAGCATTGGTCTGTCTTCCATGACGCATTCCCTGGGCACTGGGGCAAGGAAGTGGGTGGGTAAAACGAGACAGTGTCACTGGCCCCCTCCTGGAAGGATTTGGGTGGGGGGGGGCACTCCCTCCTGCCATTTTAGCTGTGATTACGTGAACCTGAGAACAGTCTTACCTTCTAGGTTTGTCATATGGCCTGCCGCCCCTTCCCCTCATACCCTCTCCTGGCACTGGGGTGGTTTGGTCTTGTCTTTGGCCCTTTCTGAAATATCAAACCCCATTGCACCATGGTGCGCTAACCAACAGTTTGTCCACGCCAGGAATTTTGAGACTGTGGCAGCTTCTTAAATTCTGCAGAGGTTCCTGTTCCAGAGGGAGACTCACAACTATGTAGCGCCAACATGGCCTTTAAAATGTAGTGTGAACAAGGAATCCCATCGACCCACAGCCCTCTGGGCACAACGTTCAAACCATCCCCCGGCCTGCCTGGTAGCTTCACAGAGCATGACTAAGGAAATGCAAGTTCCCTCAGACCTTCTCCCTTAAGTTCCTTCCTAGCTGCCTCCCTTTCCCCAGCTGTCTACTGTCCCCGTTTTCCTCTCGGAAGCCACAGCTCAGACATCGGGCCATCTCTGGAGAGGGAGCAGCCAGAGGGGAGTCATGCCTGTATCGGGTAAGATGGCAAATCAGTATGGACTTGACTTGACTTGGCTCTGGATCCTGCTTTCTTGACCCAAGTGGGGGTGTCTGGTTCAGGTTGCCCATTCTAAGGGTCCCTTTAATTTCTAAAATAAAAGCCAGGAATATTTGGTGTTAGAAAGGTTTTTGTCTGTGGCAAAATCTAGTTCTATCTTCTTTTCTCCTTCCTTTTTCTTCCCCTCCCCTCCCCTCCCCTTCCTTCCTTCCTTCCTTCCTTCCTTCCTTCCTTCCTTCCTTCCTTCCTTCCTTCCTTCCTTCCTCCTTTTAGTTATTGATTGCCTGATTCTTGGGTACCAGTCAGTTGCTAAAGAAAAAAACTTTAAATGGTCTCAATTCTTGTTTTCCAGACCTTACCTTAGAATGAGAGAAACACACTCATGAGCAGACAACTATAAATGACTATGAGCAGTGTGATCACGGGAATAGTTACAGGGTACTGTGAGAGTCAGAGTTCAGAAAGGGATCTAAGCTAGGCTGTGCAGAAGGTCATTTGGCTCAAATGAAACATGATGCCCAAACTCTGACCTGCATATTGGTGACATCTCATGCTAAATTCTTCATGAGCAAAAGAGAGAAATGAGGAAAATGTAGACAATGTGGTATGAGTGTATGAATTCACATTTTATGGAAAATACTGTTTTTATTCTGGGATTCTGCAACCCTTTTGGTGACGTATAATGATGATACTACATGGTAATGACAGTAATGGTAATAGTTGTTATTTTTGTGTTTGTGTCTTTATTTGATAAAATAAAAGGGGCAATCACATATTGGTTCTCCAGAATTTTTAGAAATGTTATTGCACTATGAAATCACAGCATTTAGAAACTTCTGGCTTAAAGCATGAGCAGGGGGTAGACTGGCAATGGATGAAGCTGAGGCCATCAGAACTGGGTTGGCTGGTGTGAGGTTTCCCTGTCTTAATACACACACTATTCTACCTGTAGGAAATGTACAATATGGCTCTTCTCATACAAAGATGGTATCATTGGGCCACACAGAGGATGTGTTTTGTACTATTTAATTGTTGGTAGTAGTAGAATTTTTGCTAAAACGTATGGACTTTTAAACCTATTCCTCCTCTCAGGCAAAGGAATGCATTTATGAAATGGCTTACTAGGGTAGGGGTAGAGTTTGTGGTCATGCAATGGAAAAGGAACATGATTCCAACTGAGGATCAAATCCATGGCCTTGGTTTGTTAGATACCTTCACTAATAAGTGGACCTAACCAAGCTGGTTGTTCCAGGAACATGGCGGAAGGTGAAACTGTGTTGGCATGAATTGTAGACGGAAGACTTACGTGAGAGTCATACAATTGTGCTTGACTCCTGAGACCCACTGTTTTCTAGTTGTCTGGCCTTGATCGTGTTGCTCCTATTCTCTGCCCTCAGTGTCCTCATGTGCAAAAAGAGGGGGCTGTATAACTTTATACCAGTTGGTCTCCAACCTGAACATGCATTAGGACCACTCGGAGGGCTTGTTAAAACCCAGATTACTCAGTTCTACCCACAGCTTCTGATTCAGTAAATCTGGGTGGGGCCAAGATTCTGCATTTCCAAATATTTCCACACGATGCTGATGTTGCTGACCCAAACACTACACTTTGAGGACAACCGGATTATACACTCTCAAATCCTTCACACCTAAAGTGCTATTAGTCATTCTTACCTTTAAAGAGTTTATAATATGATTAGCATTTTTCCTGTGGGAGGAGAGGAGATTGATGACTTTATTTTTTTCAGTTTCTAATCCACTATTTATTTGACACCACCTGTGTACATATGACTGCAAAACAGAGAGAAAAAGGCTACCGCAGTCTTCCCTTCGATGCTTCCCTGAGAACCCCTGTATTGTGTCATGCTTCCCATAAGGCACTGTGTACAGCCAAATCTGCTATTTGCAGTCCCAGAGACAGGGCGAGTCTGGAAAACTGATATCAACAGATGGTGGTAAGTCTCTTCTTCCTCCAAGCACATTTTCAGGGCTGAATGGTGGAACATGATGTTGCACAGAGAGGCCTGTTTACATATACACATCAGAATGGATAAAGCTGCATCTAAAAGGATTGCCTGCAGGTTAATGTGCACCCATCCGGGTCACTGTCACCTCCTCCACATTCCCAGCACAAAGTTTTGTTGATTAATCTCTTCCCACAGAGTCAAGGTGGGTGCCAGACCAGAGGACAAAGGCAGACGTGGCTCCTGTCACCTGCAGTGCAGCCCCTGATGCAGGCAGCATTAGAGATGGGTGGGCACATACGAGTAAGGCTTAACTACAGAAGGTAGAAAAGGAAAGTATTTGGGTTTTTTGGATTTGGGGACTATCGAGGAAAATGAGATTATCAGTACTTGTTTGGAGGGCAAACAAGAGGCTGGATCATACATCTGTATATTTATATTGTCATACGTGTTGATCATCCTTTATTCTCCAGCTCGAATCCTCTGAGCCTACATTCCTGCTTTGGACATTGCTTCAGCAAACAGCTGTGTGCAGGTGCGGCCTGAGGATGCTTCATCCTGCTGCACTTACCTCCTGCCTTCTGCCCCAGGCTTCCCTGTCGTAATGCAGGAAGTAAGTGTACACCTGCTCAGCCAGTCTGAAGTGCTAGGGAATTAATGGTCCTGGGAGCAACCTTGGCTCCCAGGGGGACCTCAGGGGATAAACACTCTTCTCCTGTGCTTTCAGATAATTCTGAGGGATCTAGGTCTTCAGAGGAACTTCAGCAAATCTGAGTTGCAATTTCCCACAGAGCCATAAACAGCTCAATAATGCACCCTTCATTTAGTAGTTTCATCCTTTCAGGTCCTTCTCTTCTGAAGTCCTGGGGTCTTTTTCCCAAAATAAACCACTTGCAAGAAAGCCTTTCTCTCAGGCTCTGCATTTTGGGGGGCCAAAGCTAAATGCTAAACACATTTCAGATTTATGGTAGCATTTTAGGAAGAATAAACAGCTAATATGTTTTGAACATGGCTGGTATGCCAGGACCTACATATTTTTAAAAACAAATTAATATTAATTTCTATTAAAGTAACACATATATACAGTTTAAAAAGCCAAATAACACAACATGACATAATGAAACAATCATCCTCTATTATCCTCCACACCAGAAGCAAGCAAGCAAGCTTAATTGTTAGCAGTGTCTCTCTATTGTTCTAAGTACCATCAGTTTTGTCAATTTCAAGCATTATTTATTGAATGTCTATTATGCTGGATGATGTTTTAGTCTTTTGTACTCCCCACACCACCCATCCCACTGCTTCAATTATATTTTATTAAATTATGATTAACATATACATTGTTATGACTATATAATTACTATTCATAGATTTTAGCAGGCTCTTGTACAAGAGCCTCATTTTGTTTCCTAGAGTACACAACAATCTCTCATGTCTTTTTTTCTATTTCTTAGGTTTTGATATAGTTGCTATTATTTCTTACCCTTCTAAAACATCTCTCAGTGCTATCTTCTAGGTGACTGAATGCACCAGATTACCATCAACTGCATGTTTGTCCTGAAGTCCTAGGTCTTGCCCCAGGCTGGGCAGGGCCTGCTAGACAGCTGTTACTCTGGGACCTCCTTCCCCCCCTTTCTTGGGGCTGTCGCTCTTCACTACTCTCCTGTGATATGGTCCCCATTTCCTAGATTGAGTGTCCTCCTCTTTCCTGGCTTACCTCCTATTTTTTAAATCATATATTCAATAACATTTTAAGAAAGGATGGATAATGAAAGGTACAATTATGAAGGCATGGTTTATCTGAAAATGTCCAGCTATGTATATAATTCTAGGTAGGAAATAATCTTTACTCGGAAATTTGAAGCATCGGTCCATGGTCCTGCTCCCAGCGTTGCTGTGGGGAATACTGAGGCCACTCTTGTTCTCAGCCTTGATATGTAACTCTCTTGCTCCTCCAGGCTGTCAGTTCATCGGTGGATATGTGAGCTTTACAGCCACAGAGTGTTTAATATCTTCTTCCTGGTATTCTGTAACTTTGCAACAACTGGCTTGTTCGTTATGCTGAGTACTCAGTGGGCTTTTTCATTCTGAAAACTCATTTCCACCAAGTTTGGAAAACTTTCTTTCATTTCTTCTTTGATGAGTTTTTCTCTCCCTTTCCACTGCTCTTTATTTATAATGGCTCATCTTTACTAGCTAATGATGTGAACTTCTTAGATTTATTATTTCATGAACTCACCCCTTTTCTTTTTGTCATTTTCTTTTCCCCCTCTTTTTATATATTTATTTTTGGGGAATATAGTTGTGAGAGGATTTTCTTGTCTTTCTTTACTTTTCATTTTTCCTATAAATTTTGTATTCAGCTATTTATTATCTCTTCAATGTCCAAGAAGTTTTTGGTTTTGGATTTTTAAAAATTGCTTTTTTTCCTTGTATCAGAAAAAAAACCGTACTTTCCTTTCTGCAAATATTATTTTGATTTGTTTATTTTCTTCTGTTTATTTTTTACATTGAGTTCTCTAAGTTTCACTTTGAATTGTTTGATGTAGTCTCTGTCTTTCATTTTACAGTCTTACTTTAACTGTCTGACGATTTCTGGATCTCTAGTAGCATTTAGGAGTGAGGCTGATCGGGGCTTCTTTTTCTGAAATTGGACTACTGTAACGCCTTGAGTAGAAAAATGTGATCAGTGAACAGAAAACCCCAAGGGCCTTCACCCAAATTCTTAGGGTTTATAAAAAAATTTAGTAAGGCTGCCACATATAAAATCAAGACACAATGTCAAAAGTATTTCACATAACAACAATAAATAATGAGAAAATACAATTAAGTCTTTTATGTACTATACCATAACAAATATAAGGTGCCTAGGAATAAACCTAACACACAAAAATGTGTAAGATCATTATGGAGAGAATAATTAAACTTCTTTGAAAGCTGTTAAGACCAAAATAAATGAAATAGCATACAAAATTTATGGATAAAGAGATTCAATATTGTGATGTTAATCTCCCTAAATTAATCATTTTACTTAATATGACCCTCCACCCCACTGAAAAAAATCCAAAAGCATTTTCAGTGGAATTCAACAAGCTGTTTCTGAAACTTATATGGAATAACAAAGGTCCAAGAAGAGCTAAGATGCTTTAGATAAAGAAGAACCAGGTGATAAATGTTGCTCTTCCACAGATTACCATAAATCTTGGCCACTGATTTACTTTATTAACTCTGCCTCGACAACATAGTATCTTCAGTACATAAGTAGATTAATGAAGACCCCACAGAAACTCACAACTACATGAAAGCCTGGAGAAGCAACAGGGTGAGCAAGGCAGTGCTGTCCCTACAGAAATGTAATTTAAGCCACACATGTAATTTTATTTTATTATTTTTGCACATATGTAATTTTAAATATTCCAGTAGACACATGAACAAAAATAAAAAGATACAGTTAGTTTTAATAATCTGTTTTAGATAACCCATTATAACAAAAATATTATTTCAATATGCAATGCAATGCTTATAAAAATAATTAATGAGATATTTAGCAGTATTTTTTGAACCAAGTTTTTGAAATCCAGTATATATTGTACACTTAGGGCACATCTTATCTCAACTCCTCTGTCACACTAGTCATATTTCAAGTGCACAGTGACAATACCTGGCTAGTGGCTGCCATACTGAGTAGTGCAGACGTGAGGGCTAGGGGTGTTGGCTCTGAAGCCAGCATTCTGCCTACTAGGCGTGCAGCCTTGAACAAGTTACTGAACCTCACTGTGCCTCAGTTTTCTTGTCAGTGAAATGAGAGCCACAATAATACCTACCCCAAAGTGTTATTATGTGGATTCAATGCATTAATAAACATCTTTTATGGTGTGTTCCACAGGTACTAACTATTCTAAATGCCATACATTATAGACTAGCCAATGTATTACAGAGACAGGTCATTAGAAAAAAGTAAACTTTTCAAAGAGTGTGTTTGAACATTATTTTTTGATGTCACAGTTATAAAAAATGGACGACAACCTCATAACCTACCTTAAAATAAATTATAGTTGAATCTAAACTTAATGTGAAATACAAAGCTTTAAAACTTTAACAAATTTACTCTACTTGGAGGTCACAAGGATATTCTCCTGTGTCACTTTTTTAAAAGACAAAACACCATCCATAAAAAAAGGGATAAGAATGACCAAAAAATTTGTATTTCTCAAAAATACACCAAAAAGATAAGTCGATAAATGGTACATGTTTTCAACTCATATAAGCAAGAGATTAGCATTTAGAATACACAAAGAACTAAAAGAAAATGACCAACAATCCACTTTTTAAAAAGGGAAAATAAAATGAAAAAGTGTTTTACTGACTATGATGTATGGTCTGTCAACATATGAATAATGTGCAACCTCATAGGTAATCAGAGATGTGTAAATTAAAACCAAAACAACGTATTTCACATCCTCAAGAGTGGCAACGAAGTAACAATACCAGGTGTTGGTGGGAGGTCAGGAGATTCTCACAGGCTGGTGGACTGCAGATTGGCCAAACCCACCACCAGAATTGTGTGACATTACCCATTCAAGCTGAGAATGAGCAAGCAAAGACTATGCCCCAGCCAGTCTGCCTCTAATGCATATTCTAAAGCAGCAGGCCACTTGTACGCAATTGGCCGGCGTATGGCTGTTCACATCAACAAAGCCTAGAAACAGCCAGAAAGCCACCCAAAAGAGAAAGGATACAAAAGTTACGGGATTTTCTTATAAGGTAATTCTATACATCAGTGAAGAGATATATTTTCATACACATTTCAATGTGGATGAACCTCAAAAGTACAATGTGGGTCAAACAAAGCTAGTCAGAATAAATTCAATATGATACCGTTTATGTAAAGTTCAAAAGCAGACAAAACTAAACAGTAGATTGTTTAGAGATATGTTCATGTTGTGGTAAAATTACAAAGAAAAGCAACTAAAATGATTAAAACAAAGTTCAGCGTAGTGGTCCCTTTGAGACAGAGAAGGATACAATAGGGCAGGAACACATACGGGGTTCAAAGTCACTAGCGGGGTTCTGTTTCCTAAGGTGGATGAGACATACGGGTATTTTTAACATGGTTATTTCAACTATATATGGACATTATATGTGCTCTTTTTGTGTACATTATACTTTACAAGGTACGAAAAACTGGTTGGAATTTGTGTGTTGCTCAGGGCTTTTTGATTGTTGAGTTTGACTTCACTAGGTACTGGGGTCTGGGGTGATTATGCAATGAGCTAGAGTTTTAGTTGGGAGACCCCCAAATGCCAACATCTGCAGGCCTCTTCTCTGGGGCCATTTAGTTTTCCGAGGAATTCTCCAACTTTTTGCCTGGGAAGTGAATGCCTGGCTTCCAGCAACACAGAGCTGCATGGGGAAAGGGACTGGTGTTGGTGGGAGCTGGGCGTGGGGCAGGAGAGAATTCTACTCAATGTCTGCACTTCAGCCTCACGCTCTTTGGAGAGGTAATTGTCTTGCTGTGTGGGGCGGAGCGGGGAACCTGGGCTTTGTTCACTTCTTAGGGACTTGCTGAGTTTTCAGCTCTGTGTTTACCTTGCCTTCCACAGCACCTGCTACTTCCATTTCAGAGCCATTCTGATTTCCTGAGGGCCACATGGATTTGCGTCTCATCATCCTTCTCCCACTACAGGCCTCTTTTGCTGAGCTAGATATTCCTCCTCCATTGGTTTTCCATCTATGAACATGTTCGTGGTGGCTTTCCCCTTCAGTGGTTGCCTCTGCCATTCCTTCTCCCCTTTACTCTCATTTTAGTGAGGTTTTGAGGATAAACATGTGCATTCAGCCTGCTGTATTTAGCCAGAATTACTGCTACCAACAATCGTTTTCACGTTATCTCCATTTCACAGTGAAATAAATTGAGAACATAGAGGGAGCACACTACTTGCGGTGCCAAAACCCAAATGTAAGTGTGAATGACTCCAAGCTGTGTGCTAGTTCTACCTGCCTCTCTCCCAGCAAAAAGGCTCCAGGGCCCTGCAGCTCTTCTGGTTTGTGCTGGGTCCGCTTGTCCAACCCAGAGCCCTCCTGCTGCAGGTTGCCACGTCTGTTCTCCCCTGGGTGTAATGAACAGCCCATAGCAGGACACTCAAGACCACAGTGGCTCAGCCTGCAAAGCTGTGCTCTCAGCCAGGCTTGTGCAAAGCCCCAGAGCCTCCCTTGGGTGCAAGGAGAGTGACCTTGATTCTTGATGTTAATGGCTTCACACAGGCAGAGAGTTTCCTTTGGAAGCAGCAGATATTCATCGGGGCCATCGGCCTGGTTCATACTGAGAAGCACTTGGAATGAAATTTAATCCAGCAGTGCTGGGGGAGAGAGAAAGAGGAGAGAGAGCAACGGGAAAGTTACTTTTTTTTTTCTTTGACAACCACAAATTTCCTGCACTCCCTTGAAACCAAATTTCTGTTTTGACTAAATGGAAAGTCTCCAAGGGACGAGGGCTGATGAGGGAGATTTTTCTTAAAAGCATCCTCTGTTGCCTTCCATCAATTTTTTTCTTTCCCCTTCCTATCCTTGCCCTACGTGTACTCTTTTCCTCCTGCTTTTTCCAGCACCATCTCCACTATATCCATCAGCTGCCCGCTGAAAGGACACTCTGCATTTTATTCTAGGCGTCTCTTCTTAGGTCACGGTCAGACCAGGCCACTGAGGGATTAGAGTGATGGGCCCATGCAGTAGGGGCTGACAATGTAAGACCTCAATACTACGTATTTGATGAATAAATGGAACCAGGAATGAATGAATGTTTCTGGAATACTTCACTGGGGTACCCAAACCTGTGAGAATGAGGTCTCCCTCAATGACCAGATTTGCATCCATTAGCTTATATATTAATATATGAATTGCCAAGGCTTACTACGGAGGGTTGCTGGTAAAAATAAACATAAGACAAACAAACAAACAAACAAACAAACAAAAAACTTGGACCACAGAGATAACCCGAGGGGAGAGCTCTATAAGTGGATTTGGAGTTCCTTTCTAGTCACCCTTTAAGGTTCCATCTTTCTGCCCAGGGCCCATGGCAGTCATGTGACTTTCTTGGGGGTGGCTGGCAGTGCGCATGACTTTGGGTTGGACCATTAAATCAGACAGAGTGATTCTGTGTAAGAGCACTGTGAGGGGAGAGAACATTGAGTGGTATAGTTGAAGGGACAGTAGGAACATGCTAGCTAAAAGGAAAACAAATTGATGGTGACGAGGATGGTGTCACTCTGTGGTAGAGACCAAGGTGGTTCCAGGAGTGTCCTGGTCTCAGAAATGTAAGCCTGGAGTTCCATGGTTTTTCAGGTGAATCGGGCACTAAGGCTTTGAGAGAAGGGCAGTGACCAGAAGGAACCTACAGAGTCGAAATGGTCAGAGGAGTTGAGAATCATTTGCTAAAGGTAAAAGCAGAAGGAAGCAGGAACTGGTGACAGATTTCTTGACTGTTCAGTTTCAAACTCAGAAATGTTTAGAATGTGGGCATTAGATAGAGGAGATTAGGATACAGAGTGATTTTTGAAGAGACTTATCTCCTGTGCTAGAACATTCTGCGTGCCTGTGGCTCTGACGTGGGCATAGTTTGCATCTCTGTGAATCTCTTTGTCTCACATGAAAAATCATTCTGTGGCCCTCACGATGACCTTGGGGACTTGAGTAGGAGCCAGGAAGAGTTGGAGGTCAAGGACATAGGATGAAGCCTTCAGAAACGACTCCCCCCAAGTTATTAGGCAGCAAAAGTAGCCTAAAAGGCTGACTTGGGTGGGGGGGGGCTTATGCTTTATTCTACAACCTGTTCTATTGGCCTCTTGCTACCACCCTGCACTGGCTTCCAGTCCAGCATCACAGTCAGTCATGTGATTTCTTCCCTCCTTTCCATGCAGGAGGGGAGGAGGATGACTTCTTTGGGGAATGTTTCTTATTGCCGACACAGATAGGTCCCTGGGCCTGTGAACTAACGTGCCATGTCTGAGCATCAGCTTTCCACCTGAGCCTATGCAAGGATCATCAAGTTGGGTGAGACTGCCGGGCTACTGCCTCTGCTGTTCTGTCTGAGCTTGGCACCTATGGACTGGGGTAAATTCTAACAAGCTGTATTTCAACCTATACTTCTTGAGGGTAATTCGTTGTCCTTGGTGTTTACTCAGCACATTGACATACTTATCCTCTTATGCCAGTAAGATGTTTTAAAAGAATATAAAGTGTTAATGCACATTACTATAAAGTTTTTTTCCTTCCCATTTCTTCTGATTCTTGTATTTTAATATCCTTTTTATAAAATTCAATAACATTACACTTTTCTGTTTTCCCTTTTACAACTGCATTAATTTCTTTGAGTGGAAGTAGCAAACTACCACAAATTGAATGGCTTTTTTTTAAATAGGAAGGATTTTTAAAAAGATTTTATTTATTTATTTTTAGAGAGGGAAAGGAGGGAGAAAGAGAGAGATAGAAACATCAATGTGCGGTTGCTGGGGGCCGTGGCCTGCAACCCAGGCATGTGCCCTGACTGGGAATGGAACCTGTGATGCTTTGGTTCACAGCCCGCGCTCAATCCACTGAGCTACGCTAGCCAGGGCAAATTTAATGGCTTAAAACAACACATATTTGTTCTCTCACAGTTAGAGAACAACATGGATAAAAGTAAAAGCTCATCTCTTACAGGGCTGTTGTGAGTAGAAGTGAATCAACACTCTTAAAGCTCATAAGACAGTGGCTAGTAAGTGCTCAATACATACGAGCTGTTGTTAGTAAGACTATTGTTGAAACCTTTGAAAAGGAAATGGAGCTGAAGGAGCATGTCTTCCTCCATGGAACCTGCCAGAGAAGAGAAGTGTATAAAGTGGGAGGGGGGCATGGGGTCACCGGATTTGGCCACTAAAAATATGGCACTCTGGCTTTAATCTGAATTTCAGACAAACAACGTAGGTTCATATATGTTATTAGATCTATATAGACCTAATAATCTAATACAATCAGCCTTCAGTATTCACAGAGGATAGGTTCCAGGACCCCTCCCACCACAACGGACACCAAAATCTGTGGATGCTCAAGTCTCTTATATAAGATGGGTTACAGCAATGTACTCAGCTGGCTCTTTGCATCTGTGGAAGCAAAGCCCATGAACATGGTGGCCAAATGTATTTCTTGAAAAAAACTGGCATGTAAGTGGACCTACATGATTCAAACTGCTGTGTTCAAGGATAAACTAAATATATATTTGTTATAAGTATGTTCCATGCATTATTGTTTGTCTGCAATGCAAATTTTAACTCTGAATGCTATATTTTATATGGCAACTCTATGTTGGGTGGGGAAGAGAAGGGGAAGGAAAATGAAATCTCTAGTTATACCTACAGAAAAAAAATGTGGTGCGTGCATTAACAGCAGTACTCCATCCAACCCTCCTTCTCGTGTTATGTTTCCAGAGGCCAGACAAGGAAACCTCTCTCTTCAGCTTCAGCCTGGCTCCGGTCGCTGGGACCAGGCAGCCATTTCACTGCAGTAATCCACCCCATGAAACTAGAGCCTGTGTTTGCTGATTATTAAGCTCCTCTGTCCTCCATTCCACCCCCCTTCCCCAAACACACAGGCACACAAATACACCAAAGCCCTGGTTAGAGGTGGAGAGGTTAAGGGGGAGCAGGGGCGGGGAAAGGATTAGAGTGTTATCAGAATAGCATCTGCAGAGATGCTTCCAAGACAGGCATCGCTCTGAGCATGTCTGTGGCCAGGGGCCAGGCCTGGGGCGGATGGGAAAACACCAGCTGGCCAGGGAAGAAGAGGTCCCTTGAGGGCAGAGGCTTGCCAGGTGTGCGTTGGGGGTGGGAGGACTCTCCTCCTTTCCTTCACAGGGGCCCCTGCCCCACCAAACTTTTTTCTTGGGCTTTTTAATGTTTTCCTCTTTAGTCAAATAGTTACTTTTCAAGCAAACATTCCTTTAGCCAGGCTATTAATATTGCTGGGACTCTTGCATTTTACATGGGGTCCACCCACTTTCTGAAAGGCCGAAGGCCCTCCTGGGGTAGCAAGATTGCAGGTCTGGGGCCAGAGCCCTGTTGCCTCAAGGAGCTGTACTCCCTGGAAGCCATCTTGTGCTGTCCCCTCCCATCACCCTAGGCTTGCTCTACACCAGTTCAGGTAGGACAGTAGGAAGAGATTATGTTATTCCTTAAGGTTGCAAGTTCTGGCTTTCCCGCTGACAGTGAGTTCTGCCTAAAGCTCATCCACAGCTTCTGGCTGCACTGAGAATTGTTTCCCCCACCCCTTTTGTTCTGAAAGAGTTTTTCTCTTTCCCTTCTGCTTCTCAAGTCTAGTTATCAGTAAAGGAGGAAAAAAATTAGCACGGCACATTTAAGAATAGCCTATCTTGAGGTGTAGAAAGACTGTGCATGACATCAAGGGAAGAAATCCACAAGGACAATATTAATAGACGTGATTCCTTAAACATCGAAGTCTTGCATGTCTCAAAACAGCATAAACACACACACAGATATTTGTTACAGATAGCCTTTATGTAAAGAACTCTTACAAGTCAGTGACAAAGAGAAACATATGTGATGCATGAAGAAAATGACACAACTGATAAAATATATATAGAAGGTCAACCTGAGTGGTAACAAAAGAAACTTAAATGGAAATAACCATGAGATTTATGTTTTCTCTGTGGAATAATTATTCTGTATCTAGTAAAGTGACAAGAATACTTTTTAAAAAGATCATGCCGAGTGTTGGCAGGAATGTAGAGAAGCTGCGACTTACAAGCACTGTAAACTGCAGTGTTAAAAGGTACTTTATTTTGAAAGGGTAATGAAGCAACACAAATCAAGAAGCAGAAACATTCCTGCCCTTTGAGCTGGTTATTCTACTTTTAGTAATCTTTCTAAGAAAATAATTAATGTTTCATCCCATGATTTAGCTGTGAGGGTGTTCCCAATATTGCTTGTAATAAGAAAAAAATTTTAAATTTATGTCCAACAATTGTTTTAATGGAATATGACACATTAATTATTGGACCAAGGAGACACTTAAAGTCAGGCTGTGAGAGCTGTTTTTAATCGGTTCTCAGGGGAGTGCTCTGGGGTGGGATTTTAGGTTCCAGGTCTCTCATCCCGATGGGACTTTTCTTTTTCGCATACTGAGCTTCTTTGTAAGACTTAATTTGAACCAAAGACTTACTTAAAAGTAGTTTAAAAACCATTCTTGGGGGGGAAAACATTGAAGGAGTTGCCAGATTTCTTCTGTTTGCCTCTCCTGATCCACTTTCCCACCTCCTCTCCTCTGCTCTCTGCCCTGAGCAGATGGTCTGTTTGGACCATATTGGTGGATTCTTCCTCATCTTCTGCTTCTGGCTGGGTCCAGCCAGTGGGAATCCCCAGCCGAATACCAGAGAGAGAGGGAAGGGGACTGAGTCTCTTGGCTCCTCCGCTGTGAAATCACCAGGAGCTGCTGTCTCTCGCATTCACCGTCCTTTGTAGACACCAAGCCTACATAATTCTTCCTCCAGGCTTCTCTAGCCACCTCTTCTCCTCATTCTTCTGTGCTTAGAGGTGGCAACAGCACAAGTTCCTACCCTCTCACTTGTTTTCCCTATACCTGGGGTGCCATAATTTATTGTCGCCCTTAAGAGTCAAAGAGGGTTACAGAAGGTTTTCTAATATTTGAGGACTTATAAAATAATTGTCTTTATAAATAGTTCTCTTTGGAAAAACTAAAATAGAATATGCATATTCATTGAAACAAAATTGTAAAAGCTTATTTAAATTGATTATTGGATTGTTAAAGATTGAATAAGCAGATTAATAATTGTTTTTGATACATAATTAGGTACTGTATTTTCTCTTTTACTGTATCTCTGATATTTTTTAATAGAATCTTTCTTTTTTACATTGTTGCTTTATTTTTTAAGATTAAATTTTACAACTTTCTTTAAAGTTGTGTTTTGTGATTAAGATATTTGAAGTTGATACTTTTAACTGATTCTTTTATGTAGGCATGATAGTTTTAATAAAGAATACTCTCTAAAGTACCTGGTTAAATTATGCTAATGTAGGGCATTCTCAGTTGTCATCAGTTTTCTAGTGAAATGTACATATATTGCAAACCAAATATTTTCTGAGTTAATATCTTTTAGCCCTTAATCAGATGTCTTTTTTTTAACAGTTTTTCAATTCTTTTTAAAAAAACTTTATTTATTTATTTTTAGAGAGGGAAAGGAGGGAGGAAGAGAGTGAGAGAAACATCAATGTGCGGTTGCTGGGGGCCATGCCTTGTAACCCAGACATGTGCCCTGACTGGGAATCAAACCTACGATGCTTTGGTTCACAGCCCGCGCTCAATCCACTGAGCTACGCCAGCCAGGCAGATGTCTTTTTTTTTTAACAAATGTTTTTATGAGAAAAGTAGTCAAATGAGCACTTTTTAACTGATTATTTATTTAAATGGTAATGTTGTAAAGCTATAAAACTGTAGTCCTTCTCTTCCGGGGGTTTGGGGGATGAAGAGATGGAGACAAGAAAGACCTCACGGACAACAGCATGGTGATAAGAGATGTGGTGGGTGGGTGCAGGTGGTAGAGGGTATATATAGCAGGGATGAATGATAATGGGAAAATGCAATAAAATAAAAAAATTAAATTAAAAAATATTCTAGTCCTTCCCAATGCTGTTCCAAAATAGAGTATAAATTATTAAAGATGTTTCAAAGGGCAATTATTGATTTTCAAAATTAAACCCACCCCACTCTAGCATTCATCGTCTCATTTGCTCAGTTTTCCCTCCTTTTACAAGACCAAAGACTTCCTGTTCTCAAGCTTCGTTTTGCATAATTGCAATTTATTAAATGCTTCAAAAGTTGAATTTGGGGCACTTTATTGCTGAATAATTTGGTTGAAGATTTCAACTGATGTTGAGCAAAATGCAATGAATATTTAGAAGGCTTATTTATAAAAATGCTCAGTATAATTTTAGGACATGTTAGTTTGCAATGTAGTTCTTCATAGTTTCAAACATTTTTACAACCTCATTGGTGACAACATAAATGAGAGAAAGCTCTTACTGCTGTACTAAAGGGTCTTAAACAACATTTTGTATTTAACATCAACTCCGACATAAAAAATGTACAGTTGTTACCAGGTACAGATAAAGATACTTGCATACTTTGACAATAGCTTTTATTTGAATTGTAGAATCTTTGGAAAAAATTAAGGGTTATGTGTGTACTTCTATCAATTCTAAGTATATTTTTGCTCCATGGGTTTCTTTATTTGGTAAGAAAATGTTTGCATAATAATGTTTATTTTTCAATCAAAATTTGTACTTCTGCTACCATTGCCAAAACAATTTTATTTCAAATGGTAGACTTTTTAACATAATGTGAAGTATTTACAATCATGTCAGACTAAACTTTCAAAAGTTTTAGTTTGATTCTATTAATTGAATGAAAAGACTGAGCCAAGTTTTTGGAACTCAGATACCTGAATTTCTGTTTGCATCATCTAAAGATAGTGACATAAAACAAGCATTATTCAACTGTTCATCAGGTGTGTTGTTCATGAGCAAACAAACAAAAACCTCTGGAATTAAAAATGAGGAAAATTATGTTAGGAGAACACCCATTTGACTGAAGTGCCAAGTATGCAAAGCCATGGTTCACAGGTATGTAGATGTATTTTCTGTAGCTATATGTGTAGAATTATGGTGTTGGGTCATGGGCTTTAAAAAACACTTATTAATGAAATAGATGTTGATGCTTCTTCACCATATTTGTGTCTTTAGTCTGTCACATGACTAATGATATGACTATCCCTCATGGTGGATTATTCATGTCAATAAAAATTTTGCAAAGGACATGCTCATCATCAACTTTCTTGTGACATGGAAATTTAATACTAAATTTTCATTAAATATATAAAAAGTTTAGCAAGCAATAAAAATAAGTAGTTGCAAATTATTTTACATTGTCAAGGAACATGTATGAAGGACACATGGACAAAGACAATGGGGTGGGGGAAGATTGAATGTGGGAGGTGGGTGGGTAGAATGGGGAGTGTAATGGGGGAAAATGGGGACAACTGTAATTGAACAATAAAAAATAAAAAAATTAAAAAAAGAAATGAGAAATTTACTGTGGCATGTTTTGTTGCTCAGGGTTTATTTCTTGTACACCTACATCTATGTTTAATCTATAATCCCCCACCATTCCCAATGATCTCACTGACTGTTCTCCTGGTAGCTGTGAGCATTTCCCAACTTTGACACAGTCCACTGTAAAATGGCTATAGATTCAAATGACTAGGGGGTACAGCAACACCAAATACTTCCGACACTACAACCTGAGATTAAGAGATGCTGTTCTTAGCTGCTTGTGCCCAGGTACACTTAGAACACACATTATTAGTGGGTGCCAGGAATTTTCTTTTTGGAAAAGAGACATTAATTACATTGGGTCTGGAAATGATAGTGAAAAGAAATATCATCATCACAGGTAGTCTTCCAGATCCAACCACATGTTCAGTGCACACACATCTCACAGATTACTAGATGACACCATGGCAGGTGCTGAAGTATAGAAGAGATTTTTTTCTAACCCATCCCACATGATTTTAGTGCAAAAATTAATAAGACTTTATCAAAAAGTGGGAGAATCTGGGAAATATCACAGTAGATATGATATGGAGACAGCAGTTATATTCCAGGATTATCCCAGGTAAACCTGGACACATGGTCACCTTATCTACACTCCACCCACTTTTGTTAACAGTCCTTTGGGAATAAACCCTTCTGGAATCATGTTATTTTAAGTGTACCATCTGTTTCCTGCTGGGTTCCTGGTGGATACTGTGGGATAAAAGGCTGTTCATAATATATTGTAATAGAGACATTTATTAAAAAAGATATAAGATACAAGAAACATTGTACACAGGACAATGATGCCTCAGTCCCCTTCAAAGTAGGCACCTTGGAACCTCACACAGTTCTCCCAATCACCATCAGCTGCCCCATTGTATTTTCTGAATCTCATCAACGGTCTGAAATTTCTTCCCTTTGAAAGGTGAATTTAGTTTTGGGAAAAGCCAGAAGTCACAGGGCACAAAATCTGGCCTGTATAGGGGCTGAGTCACCTGGGTGATCTGATGTTTTTCCAAAATACTCTGCATGAGACGTGATGCATGAGTGAGTGCATTGTTGTGATGAAGCTGCCAATCACCAGTTGCCCATAGCTGCGACCTTCTGAATCATCTGACTAGTTTTTGTGGAGGAATGTTCAAGCTTAAGGCAAACTCTGATGCAGATTCATTGCTCTACTTGCTCAGTCATTTTGAATGTGACAGTCACACAGTACACATGCTCACTCAATGGCATCTGTTGCCCCCAATGACTAGTACAGCGAAGTCATCGTTGTTCATGCATGTACATTCTAGTCCACTTTACTTGGCTGCCAGGCTATATCAATGTTGCACAAATCATTCTCATTATATTAACAGTGGTTGGATTTTTCCAGACAGACCTCATATACATACACATACACACACACATATGCATATGTATACACACACACACACACACACATATATGAAGTCGTAAAAGTGGGCTAACCATTTTCAAAAGTGTAGGGGGAGACAATAGTCATTTTGGAAGGCAAAAATCTTTTGATTTCTATATGGGATATTGAGAAGTGATGGTTTTCATGATTCTTAGAAGTGAGAATTTAGGAAATTGAAGGTCCAGTATGGGTGCAATGAAGAACAGTCTTCTCAAAAACAATATGGCAGGAGAAGAGAGGCCAGCTGAGTACAGAGGGCTCACAATGGAAGACCTGGCATCCCAGATTTGAAAAAAAGAGCCCTGCCTCAAATATAGAAAACAGTTAGTAGCCAGAAGTGGCTAGTACCTATGAGCAGCTGTGGTGCCAATAGTGTAGATGAATGTTAACTGTAATAGTAGAAGTTAGGTTCATGCTTGTCCTATCTGTATATGAGCCAAAGGAGAAGATAGGAATGGAAAATTGGACAAAAAGCATATGAGAAGGCTGTGGAAATAGGATTCTGCCCAGTGAAAAGAAAAATTAATTACTCCTCTCTTCTTTCTAGTGATGGTAGCATCACAGAGAGGACCCGGGGGACCTCTTCTAGGCCCTTGAGGTAGTGACAAAGCCCTTATTCACCAAAGCTCTCTACTTCTGTGACGGCAGAGGAGGAAGAAGAGGAGGTATCCATTAGGAAAAAGGAAGCCAGTTGCAGGCTGTAGCTCTACACCTGCCATTGGAGGATTTGAGAGATGCTGATTAGAGGCCAGAGGGATGCAAGGCAGGTTGAAGAAGCAAGCCGCCTGTCTAAGGGAGGGCAGTGGAAAGAATCCAGAAATAGAGCTGGAAGATCCAGTTCCACCAGGAGGAGCATGAAGGAGACAGATGAAGTGGGGAGTGAAAACTCCTTGGGGAGGTGGGTTGGACATAGGCCAGGCAGGGTGGTGGAAAATAGCTGTTGGTGCCAGGAGAAGAATGAATTGAGTGAGAGGCCACCGGAGGGTGGGAGGGGGAGGGCACAGGGCAGGCCCTGCAGGAATCAGAGACATCGAGTGAAAGATGATGATTATTCCAGCTGTCCAAAACCCGTTCTGTTGATTTTGTGCTGCCAGGATGAGGGTCTGGATGCGAGCTGAGAGTGGCAGTTGCAGGAGGAAGGGGGTGCTGGGGAGGGGCTGAGGGTCAGGGTGTTGGCTGTTAGGAGCCAGTGTGAATGATAGTGCTGCCCCACGTACTCCAGAGGGGTGGGACTCATTTTTATTTTTATAGTTGGTGAAGTGTTGATCCTAGCCCAGATTGTGTTCTGAAAAAAGCTTAGACTCCCTAAAAGAGCATGTCAGCTTGGGTTCTGCAGACATGGAGTCCTTCTGAAAGGACTCCCTGAGGAGTGTTTCATCTTTGTCAAGGCCTTGAAAGTGCTAGGCCAAGGCGCAGGGAGGGGCAGCTTTTTGGCCAGAGTTTGTTAGTGACCAAAGGAGTCTGTTGATTCCCAGAGGCCTTACTGCCCTCTTAGCTTCCTCCCTCTCACCCATTTCTCATGGCAGCCTCAGAGAAGGTTCTCAATAAAACAAGATAGACTTGGGGACACGGGCAGAGAAAAGTGAGGAAAGCTGTGAGCTGTGTCCTGAAACCTCTTTCTCTTTCTTCTCCAGCCTCGTCTGGAGATGAAAGAGAGGCAGAGTGAAGAGGAGAGAAAGTAAAGATAAAAATGAACTTATAGCCTCTTATCACCACGCCCTATAACCCAGCTGTAAGATCTGCAAGCCTTTGTCAATTAGACATCTTTTTAGGTTCCCATTTCAACAGTTTTTTAGACCAGTGACTTTCAACCTTTTCATCTCACAACACACATAGACAAATTACTAAAATTCTGTGGCACTCTAAAAAATATAACTTTCACTGATCTGACAGAAAATAGTATAATTTTGATTGATTTACAAAAAAAATAGTAATTTCCTATACTTTTGCTCCAAAGTGACTTTTTAAAAAATCAGGTGTCTATACTTTGTATATAAGGATTTCTGGTACCAAGAATTAACCAGTCTACTGCAACCTTGTTATGCAATATGAGCGATAAGATACAACTCTTATTATATGAGCTGTATATTTATGGTTCAAGATGGGGTATTCACACCAGATGGCTGTTGTGTTGGCCATTGTCATTTTTTAATTTGACAATCTAAGGGAAAAGAGGTCACTGCCCCTGACTAAATAGTCAAGTATTGCATGTTTTAAAAATTGTTATGGCACACCGGTTGAAAATTGCTGATTTAGAGACTATAATCCACTTTAGAATGACACATCTCAGACCGTATACATCTCATTTTGTCTTGTCTATGTTTATTGTTCACTTGACATTAGTCCATTTCTTTTCTTGTTCTTGGCTCTTGGTAGAGGACAAGCTTTCTCCACTGTTGGAGATAGTCGACAAGGTGCATGGCTGATAGGGCTCAGGGAATGACAAATGACAGAAGCCTCCAAGGAAAAAACACTAATGTAAATTCAGAAAAGAGATGAAGTCTTTGAGATTTCTTTGTTTTTAAACAAACTTATTAAGGGAGAATCCATATAGCATATAATCCTTCCATTTTGAGTGTATAATCCAGTGGCTTTTAATGTATTCACAGTCATGTATTACCACAATTTTAGGACATTTTTGTTACCTGCCCAAATAACCCCCAAAACTTTAGCCATCACTCCCCAACCCTTCCAAACCCCCAGTCCTAGGCAATAACTAATTTTCTTTGTGAGATTTCTTAAAGCAACAGCCACTTAATACAGGTTGTGATGCATATTATAAGCTTTAGAGCCTTTGCAATACTGTCTTGTAGTCATTCTCATTTTGACATTTTCATTAACTCATTCGAGTGAGCAAGGCAGATGGTGTTGTCTTGCATTTTTCAGGTCAGAAACTAGAGTGTCTCTTAATGACAACATTCCAGTTTCCACTGAAGAATGAAGTGATGCTTCCCTTCATGTCTATGAAAGAAAAACAAAGAGGCATTTTTTCCGACTTATTTCTTGCAGTGGTCTTCAACATTTAGGAAAATGTAGGCAAAAGACAAGATGAAGAAGCAAGAAGAAAGGGCTGAAACTGCTATTTGGAGGATGAGGTGAAACATCTGTTAGAATGCTCTAATTAAGATTTATGAGCTGCTGGAATGCATTGCCAAAGGTAGCTGCAAGATCTCCTTTTCTTGGGATTAAAAAAAGAAGAAGCAAAAAACATATAAAGTTTTCAGGCAGGATTTATTTTGGGATGCATGAGGATGGATTGGGTGGCTGTCCACAATCTTCCCCATGAAGGCAGGTGGCAGACGCATGCCATCCATGCTGACAGGAAGTTATTCATAGCCCCTATAAAGAGAAGATCCAATTTATTTTGGGTCCTTTTGTCTGTAAAGTGAGACATTCTATACTCCTTCGGTGGAGGGCAAAGTCCTCTATGAGTCATTGTAGATGCTTCAGAGAAAGGGCCAACGTGCAATCTCTGCCCTTCAATTCAACTTTTATTTGCATAACAGTGTGTTCTGGTTACCTTCTTCTGTATGTTAAGCTACCTCAAAACTTAGTAGCTTAAAACAATAATTTATCATGGTAGTTCACAGTTGTGTGTATAGACTGGGCTCACAGGTGGGCAGTTATTCCTTGGGCTTTCTCGTGAAGTTGCAGTTAGATACTATCTGGGCATGCACTTCCAACATCACCCCCTCACACAGCTCCCCACTGATACTGGCTGTTGTCTGGGAACTCAGCTGAGCTTGTCAAATGGACTGTATTGATGTTGTTCAAGTTATCTGGGCTTTTCACAGCATAAGGGTTACGTTGTCTAGAAGATCCAAGTTGGCTACACTCATATACCTAGCACTTGATGAGGACAGTTACAAGCCTGGGCGCCTTTGTGCTTCCGCTCTTTCCAGTATGTTAGTCAAAATGCTACTTCAGGGCTCCCAAAGACTGGCAGCTCTTTTAAAGGTCAAGCCTCAACTGGTATTGTGTCAGTTCTGTGATAGCTTGTGGGTCAAAACAGTCACTACCAACCACAGATACAAGTGGAGAAAAATGGATCTTATTTCCTAATGGGAAGAGTGATAAAGAATTTGTGACTATCCTTAATCTGCCATACAGTGGAAGGGAGTTGGTTATGTAGTAAGGAGTCATATGAGAAGAATGCACAGAGCCTCAAAACAAAAACAAAATACAAAGGGTGTACTTGAATAAATCTATGGATGTAGGAACTAGCCTAGAGTAGTCTAGATTAAAATTGGAAAGGCCTGAAATAGTTAAAAGAACTGGAGTTAAGTGAACTACATCTTGGAATAATTCATTAGTTAATCTATTTATATACTAGACATTTATTGAGCTCATAATTAATATCAAGCACTCATACTACAAAGATAAATATGACATGGCTCCTGCCTTCTAGATACTCAAAGTCTGGTAGCCCATGCATTAGGTGACCTCCCAAATCTAAAAAGTAGTTTCTTGAATATATATCACTCTCAGCATAAAGTATTATAGTTAATATCCAAACACTACATAGAAAAGAATATTAGTGCTGCAAAGCTATATGATGTTGTTGGCACAGGTCTCCTGGATTAGCATGGTATCATGAAAAAAGAAAAAAGAAAAATATTTATCATTATTAATAAAAACAGATGAAAGATATGGATGGGGCAAAGTGGCCAAGTTAAACAGATTTCTCTGGAGAGACTCCTACTGGTGGGTATATGTGCCTTCATAAAATTTGGAAGAAATGGGGTATATTCCTGGGTTCAGTTAAAGTTGCTCAGAGGCCTTGAGAAAACAGTGGCTATAATTCATATTTCTGGACCAAGATTTTTTGACAGATCCAAAAGGACTCCCATTGGGGATATGAGACTGCTGGTTTAAGGAATGCTGCCTTATTATTGCTCAATGTGCATGTTACAGCTCTTCTCTAAAGAGAAGGAATATTTCTAAGCAAAATAGAAGAAACAGGGAGGTAGACAGTGATAGAGATGAGCAATCTAAGATGGCAACAGAGCTGGACAATGACATTGGAAGTAGAAAAAATAAAGAGCGGGTCCAGGTTGTTCATCCAAGCTTAGAATGGCCAAGGTCAAGAGCTGATTTGATTGCAAGGTGAGTCAGTTGAAAAAGGTAGCATTTTTGGCTAATTTGGTTGTTTTAAAAGTTGAATTGAATTGGTTTGAGTAAGAAGATCAATTATTGTATCACACTGAATCACACAGAAAGCCTATAGAGAAAAGGAAGATAGCTCTTGGACTGGTGGTGGAGAAATGAAGACATCATCTTAGGCACTTGCTCCTCTTAGTATGCCTTGGGTCTTAGGCTAGAGGCAGACTGAAGATCAGGGAGAAATGCTTTAATGGAGGGATGCATCATCCTTTGCTCCCTTCTCTAATCCACTTTTCATGTCACCCTTGACTCACCTTTCTAAAACATTGCTTTTATTACATCTTTCTCTTGCTTAGTGACCTCTAGAGATTCATGTTTTCAGGGGTAAACATACTCCCTAGTTTTGCATTTCAGCCTGTCAAATTGACTTCCTATTAAACTGTCAAATCTACCATCACCCAGTACCAGCAGAGTGGTGTTCCATACCCATCTACCTCAATGCATTTTCACCACCTGAAACACAATCTCCCCTTTTCTTCTAATTCTAGGCATTCTTCAAAGTCTTTGTACACAATGCTGTTTCCTATGTCACTCAAAATGAGCTCCCCTCTCTTCTCATTTATATGTTCATTTGTTCATTTATTTGCTTAATTAATATTCATTTGTTCAACATTTGAATAAGCATGTTATTTACCAGACATTAGGTATGTAGATTTGAGACACATTCCTTACTCACAAGGAGTTTAAATGTGAGGGGGAAAAAAAAGGAATTCTAATTCCTATCGTGCTCATCCAGTAACAGTATCATATTGGTCTTCGTTGCTTTGCATCTTTTGTGTTTTCTTTTTTAATCTGTAAAATATTCTCTTTTTATTCCACAAAGAGCCTTGTCCATATTAAACTCCCTAGAAACATAAAGTAATTGGGAGCACCCAAGAGCAGTGGACTGGTGGTAGCAAGCTAGTGAGTCTAGAGAATGGGAGGAGAGATTAGCATATGAGATTTGATGATCTTAAAAGGAAACAAATTACTTTGTGTGATCTACTGGGGCAGAAAATCAGAGAAAGAGAGAGACTGGTGCTTTTCTTGTTTAAAATCAACATATCAATGAGGATGGCCTCTGAGAAGCTGCCCGAGTTCCAGGAATGCGAGGATCTTCTTCTGAGAAGTGATGGAGAAAGTCAGTGGGACTCATTTATCCAGTGAGATAGCCTGTTAGTTGGGCACCCAATCAAGACAGAGGGTGCTGAGGCTACATTAAGTCTTAGGAGGTATGCTGGTCAGGCAGCGTAGTTAAGTCTGAAAAGCCATAGTGATCAAAACTTCATTGTGAAATTCCAGATCATTGTTGGAGGAAAGACCCACTGTGCCTGGCCTCTCCCCTTCTGGCTTGGCTTGGTTATGTAGGGTCACCCACGCAGGTGTGTGGTCTGGATTTTGAATGGCTCAGTTAAAGAACACAGGGCACTAAGTGTCAGGAAAAAGAGTTCTAGCCTTGGCCTTGCCCTAATGACTTACGTGGCCTGGGGCAATCACCTTTCCTCTGGGTTTCAGTTTTTCCATCTAAAAAATAAGGGAGCTAAAATTGTTCAGTCATTTTGTACAACCTTTTTGTTTCAGTAGAACTTCTTCATCAAACAAATTATAACACAGAGGTTCAGAGTGCAAAGCATATAGAAGCAGAGCTTGATTTCCTAATAAGGCCCAGTGGGGATTAAGTAGACTCCTCTTTTGCTCAAGACACCCTCTCCCACCCCAACCCCCAAGCACATATTTTGAAAATCTCTGGACTAGAATGGTAAATCTATATCTTTTTCCGATCGAGTGCATAAGAAAAATCAACTTTAAGAGACTTACACTTAATATATGGGTATTGATAAATTTTGTGCCTTCCCTATTGTCAATCTTTGTGTTAACTATTAAGTTCTTTTTTATTTTTAAAGAACAAAATACATATAGTTAGAAGGTTTACTATTTCCTTCCTAGACCCTAATGGATTTTCTTTCTCAATTCTTTAAGCGTACATACCCCTTTTCTCAAGTCATGAACCAGTAACCCTAAACCAGGCTGTGCCAGGAGATTTTCTCAACAATGTGCTTATGAACAAAATTCAGCAGCTTGAAACTACACCACTGTTTATGAAGAGTTTTGTGAACTGTAGGGAGCAGAAGGGGATGTGCGTGGTACCCTCCTCTTTCTCCCCATGCTCTGTCTAAGTGGCTGCTTTGTTCCTGGAAAAGAAAGGCAGTCTGGGGGAATTGCTGGGTCACTTTCATGAGAGGACCACAGGTCTCAGGGAGCAGCAGCTGAGGCCCAGGCCCCAGTCCCCATCCACTCATAACTCATTCGAGAGATATGCAAAGCTGGCAGAACAGCTAACAGACTCCTTGCCAAGGCAGGCTTCTCTCCAAGTGGGCTTCTATATTTATGTGAAACAGAAATAAAACAAAGCACTTAAAGGCAACAGACCCACAATTAGCCAACCCCCAACTAGGGCATGTTTAATGAAAGGCAAAACTGTGGGTAGAATCAGTGAAGGGATCACCTAGAGCAGAATGATGGTTTGGTAGACCTCAAGGCCTTGACCTAGGGGCAGCTAGAAAGCTGTCCACAGACAAAGGCCGGGCAAGTCTCAGTGCCCCTCTGTGAACTTTGCTTGGTATGGCTAACATTGTGACATTGATCACGTTTCAGTTTTCTAGGGCTGTCATAACAAAACAGCACAAGCTAGGTGGCCTATGACACAGACATTTATTCTCTCACAGTTCTGGAGGGTACTCGTCTGAAATCAAGGTGTTGACAGGGCCATACTCTCTCTGAAGGAGCTAGCAGAGACTCCTTCTTTGTCTCTCTGGTTTCTGGGGGTTGCTGGCTTCTTTGGTGTTTCTTGGCTTGTAGACATATCACTCCAGTCTCTGCCTCTGTCTTCACAGGACTTCTGTTTTCACATGACTTCATGTGACTTTCTGTTTCACATGTCTTCTCCCTCATGTGTCTGTATCTTTTTGTCCAACTTTCCCTCTTTATATAAGGATACCACTAATATTGGATTTAGGTCCCAGCCTAATTCAGTGGGACCTTATATTAATGATTGATTGCCTCTACAAAGATCCTATTTCCAAATAAAGCCACATTCACAAGTTCTGGGTGGACATAAATTTTGGGGGGTTACTATTCAATCCAGGACAGACACTAAATTTTCCACCATCAAAGAAGAATGGAAGCCAAAGAGAAACAGTTTTCTCTGTTCTCTTAAGCTCAGAACATTATACTTACTCTACAGTTTAACAAAGTTCCTAGGCAAGATTGATGATGGTCTTGAAATCTTTCTTTAAGTTTCACCTTGACAGGTCTCCAAGGAGTCTCCCAATGCTTAGGCGCCCTTACAATATAACCCAGGAAAATAGACATGTCATCACTGTTTAAAAATCTTCAGGAAAGTGTATACACAACTCACTTCCCTGGTGGACAGGAGAAAGTTCAAATTTCAAATTTAACCGATAAAATGAACACCCTGTCTTGTATGTGTCAACCAAGAAAGGATTGATTAATATCTATTCTGAATTTTAGCTTTGAAGATAAATTCTCAAGCTCTGATCGATGACACTTTTTCCTTTAAAGAGAATTTTGACTTGCTTGGTCTATACATTTTTATATCCTTTTGCTTTTTCCCTTCCCCATTCTTACCCTCTTCCCCCCCACATAATTTTCCCCTCTTTGTTTGTGTTTTTCTCAATTTTGAGTTTAAAAAAAAATTTTAAAAATTGCTTAATTGCTTCTTTCTTATTCTTCTCTTGGCCAGCCTGCTGAACTGCCAGCTCAGAGCAACTCAGCTTTTCTCATGGGTGCTGACTCATGGCCTCACCCCTCTTACTCCTTCGTAGCCTAAACATTTCACTCACTTGATGTAGATGGAGTTAGAGAGAAGAAAGAGGAAATTTGAAAAGGGTAGAGGGCATGGAGGGAAAAACGACACCTCAGAGGAAACAGTGGAAAATGCCAGGATATTACAGAAAATCAAGCATTGAGCTCAGCCAACACCAACAGCAGAAAAAGCGGGAGTGAGAATGGAAAGAACCATGAAAACCCAAGCAGACAGCCTTAGGCTGCATATATAAGAGGGCAGAGAAGATGACCCAGAAGAATGTAGGGAAGACTGGAAAGAAAGGCAATCAAGACACAGAAAGAGGCCAGATAAGCAGGGGCAGAGGACAGAAACGCTGTGAGGAGCTACCTGAAGGTTGTGAGAGTTGATTAACTCTGAAGCTTACAGTGTTGGATTCCTGAAACTGTCCTACTGTACAAGTCCTGAAGTATTCTCATAATCTGTTCTACTAAGCCCTTAGCTTTCAGCTTCATGTTGCTAGGATGAGGGTACTAATTCATCACAGCTTTTTAAAAAAAATTTATTATTTATTTATTTTTAGAAAGAGGGGAAAGGAGGGAGAAAGAGAGGAAGAGAAACATAGATCGATTGCCTCTCTCAAGCCCCCAAACTGGGGACCTGGTCTGCAGCCCAGGCATGTGCCCTGACCAAGGATCTAACCAGCAACCTTTTGATCTGCAGGCCAGCGCTCAGTCCACTGAGCCACATTAGCCGGGGCTCAGTCACAGTTTTTAAGTTTCCCAACGAACATTACAGGCAGGGGTCCTCCTGTTTTCCTTAAGCCCCTCCAAAATAACAGATGTTCTCATATTGTCTAGACTAGAGCTGGTAGGGTTCCTCCAGAAAATGGTAGATGTCCCCTTTGTCTAGACTAGAACTAATGGTATCCCCTAGAAAGTGGTAGACTTCTCCATATTGTCTAGATTAGAGCTGGTGGGGTTCCATAGGAGGCATGGCTGATCTGGAGTCAGCAATGATAAGAGCAAAACTTTGAAGTCTATGTTTTTCTGCTGGTATGAGCTTTCCCTTTTTCAGTGTCTTATCTCCTCAGTTCTAGGGATCCACAGATCCACTCTCCCTTATGACTCTAAAACTCTGGACCTTTTCCCCCTTTTTTACTCTGATCAAGTGTATCTCCATTAACACCAGCAGAAACTGCCTGCTAGCTACTAATCCGCTCTCCACAGGTTTGATACCAATTGTCTCCACCTCACATGATCCATAGGTATAATTCGTTCACCTAGAACTCCCGGATACCCTGAGCTTTAACCACTTAAATAGATTTAAGCCAATCTAGTCAAGGGTCAGCTGGTAAGGGAGAAGTATTTAGGCTAAGCCACTTAGGCTTGACAGGATGTCATCAAAATTATTCTTGAAAGTAACTTAGGAAGATAGCATTTTGCAGTTGAGTTCTTTCAAGTGTTTCAACTGAAGAAACAATGGTCTGCTACAATACTTAAAAAATCTGATCTTCTGAGTTTATTGAATATGTTATGTTGGTCTGAGTTTGGGGCCACATTGAACAAAAAATTGTCTTGGCCAAATACAGTTTGAAAGACCAACAGTTCTGAGCTGGACTGAAAGAGGTATAGATTTCCACTTCATACTTTGCAAGCGACAGCTCACCGAGTTCAATGACGAACAGTTATTTCTCTTTTTCTCTTTTCTGATGACATATACTGAAATTTATGTAAGTTAAAAGTGAACTTGAAGGACCCCTGTCTATCAACATGAGCTCCTTGGAAAGGGTGCCATAGGGAGAAAGACTTACAATGACTCAAGCACCACTGGGAAAGACAGGGCTGGCTTAGAATTAGATGGATGAACATCTTCCCTAAACCCTCCCCTCTTCCAAATAAACACACATGATGGTAAAAGTAATCCTGAAGCTTCAAAAAAAATCTCCTTTTGTGTTTTGAATTTTTAACCATCAAACTAAATTATACTCAAACTGGAGCTTCCAAAGTGAGTCAGTGCTTTCTGATAGGAACCCAGCGACCTAGCTCGGGGGGCCCGGGGGAGAGAAATTGGGTGGGGCCAAGAATACTATAGCCGAAGGGAAGGTGAGAGCTGCAGCTGGGCAAACAGAGCCTGCATTGTGTCGCCCCCCTCCTCCCCACCCCACCACAGCATCAGGGCTGCCGTCTGGGAAGGGTGCCTCCCTTAGAAGGCAGCCAATAAGCACATGGTGCCTGCTGATCTATTTACACAGGTGGCTTCCCTCCCCAGGGAAGCTGGGGCTATGCAAACATGCATGACCACTTGCTTCCATAAGATGGATGCTCACATCTGCATGCTGCCAAGGGGAGAAACTGAGTCCCAGAGTGGGGAAGAAAGGCTTTCAGCCTGAGCAAACCAATGCTGGAAACAGGAAGGGCAGGCAGGTGTTCGGACTCCCCACTGGCCTCTCTGGTTACCAGGCTGCCTTTGTCTTGTCAGACCTGCTCTTGACAGGGATAAAGCCTTTGGGCTTTTCACTTCAGGACATTGAAACAGTTTTCCCATCTACCATTCTAAGCTGAAGCTGAAGCTTTCAGACACTCTGTGGTGGGGGCTGGGCCATTGACCTCTAACCACACCTGTTAGTGAAGCTCTGCCAGCAGAGTGGCAGGGGAGGGGGCTCCCAACCTTGGAAAACATTGTTACATGCCTAAAAGATGTCCCCTTGGCCCTACCCCACCCTATTAATATAGTTCTCCTCTTCCCTTCCCCAATATCTCCTGAAAAACAAACTCTGATGGAAAACCTGGGAAACGCAGCCCATTCATTTCTTTGTCTTTTTTAATTGCCCAGTTTCAAACCCTCAGCTTCAATGCTCCAGATTCTTCAACAGATAAGTTGTAAGAAAATGAAAAAGGAGGAGGAACCGCAGATGAGAAGAGATAGGAAAGATACATAGCGTTTTAAAAAATGGGCAAGACTAAACAGTGGTATCTGGGGATGCTCATCTGGTGCTAAATCGACAAGATGCACAGAAGAAACTACTACAAATGCCAAGAGAGTGATCACTTTTGGGCATGGGAGGAGTGTTAAGATCAAGACAGGCCAATTGAGGGGGTCTATTTCTCTACCCCAGTGTTGAGTACAATACAAAGCATTGTAGTCTATAATAAACTACCAGGTTAGACATTTGCTTTGTGTGGTTTTCTGTACCTTTGTTTTATTTTACAGTAAAAGGGTTAAAATAGTTGGTCAGTTTTCTAGAGGCTGGACAGCTGGATCTCTCTCATGCCTCTTCCCAGTTGACATATCCATGTCATTGTAGCAGCTCTTATGGGAGCAGCAGTCTCCCAACCCTAACTTCAGGGGGAACCATTTGAGGAGAGGTCCAAGTGGCAAGGTAGAATAGAAAGGGAAGGAAGGCCTTCCCCAATTCCTTTGAACAGGGGAGTAACATCAGTGAGTTTTCTTCTGCTTTGTCTGAAGTGAGTCAAAAGCCTTCAGAACATTCTCTCTCAGGTAGCTTAGCTGACAGGTGACTGATCCAAAGACTTATCTGCCTGAGGGATTTCATGATATTCTCCACCAGATCAATGCTGGTGCCTACCTTCCTCTCATGAAGCCTTTTGAGGTTGGGTCCATCTGCTCACTGTTAGGCACAGACACGTCCTTCCTCTGTCTCTTGAAAGTCTAAGATGGTCATGGGGACCGCCTGAGATGAAATGCTGACTAACACAAGTTCTAGGAACTAACTCTTCCAAGTAAATGATCTGTTGGTCCTAACAAGACCATCAGAAATGCTCAAATATTATCCCAGTTGTCTCCAAGTGCGTGCACACGATTGTGTGCATAGCTGTTTAGAATAAGACAGCAGGTTGCTAGGCAATGAGTTTCCATAAAGGAGAGTGTGAAGAAAAGAAATAATAAATAAACAGATGACAGGGATGGGATCCAAAGCCTGTTCAGACAAGAGCATTTGGGTCCAATTCATTTGGTTTGATGGGAGTGTCATGGGACATCAGGGTTCGCTCAGCTCCGGCATGAGTTTCCAATCTTGCCTTCCAGCTCCTCACCCTCTGTCTTATGTGGTGGAGAAAGCTGAGATGAAATATGGCTCTCTGGAGGGCCATGCCTTTGTGAAAGGCTATTACAGCTGTAACAAAACTTTTGTATTCTGCACCATATCCCATTACATCTCCAGGCTCCTTGGGCCCCTTCCCAGCCTCAAGGAAAATACACTACACCCTTTCTCTTTCTCTTTTCTTTTGTTTTCTTTTTCTCCTTAGCTTCCTCTTCCTCTTTCCTTCCTTCCCTCTTTCTTCTTTTTCTTTTTACATCTTTATTTATTTTTAAATGTATTTTATTGATTATGCTATTACAGTTGTCTCCATTTTTCCCCTTTTGCCCCCCCTCCACCTGGTACCTTACTTCTCTCCAGAAATCTCTCTCTTAGTTCATGTCCATGGGGCATGCATACAAGTTGCATGGCTTCTCTATTTCCTATACTATTCTTGACAAACCCCTGCCTCTTTTGTACCTACCAATTATGCTTCTTAATCCCTGCATGTTTCCCCTCATTCTTCCCCTTCCTTCTCTCAGCTGATAACACTCCAAATGATCCATACCTAGGATTCTGTTCCTCTTCTGCTTGTTTGTTTAGTTTGTTTTTTTTTAGATTTAGTTGTTGGTAGTTGTGAATTTGGTGCCTTTTTAATGTTGATAGTTTTGATCTTTTTTTCTTAAATAAATCCCTTTAACATTTCATGTAATAATGGCTTGGTGATGATGAACTCGTTTAGCTTTGCCTTGTCTGGGAAGCACTTTATCTGCCCTTCCATTCTAAATGATAGCTTTGCTGGATGGAGTAATCTAGGCTGTAGGTCCTTGCTTTTCATCACTTTGAATATGTCTTGTCCATCACTTCTTGCCAGGCCCTTCTTTTGAGAATCAGTTGATAGTTTTATGGGAAATCCTTTGTAGATAACTCTGCTTTTCTCTTGCTGCTTTTAAGATTCTTTCTTTATCTTTAACACTTGGTATTTTAATTATGGTGTGTTTTGGTATGGTCCTCTTTGGGTCCAACTTGTTTGGGACTCTCTGTGCTTCCTAGACTTGTATGTCTATTTCATTTGCCAAATTAGGGAAATTTTCTTTCATTATTTTTTCAAATGAATTTTCAATTTCTTGCTCTTTCTTTTCTCCTTCTGGCACCACTATTATCCAAATGTTGGTGTGCTTAAAGTTGTCCCAGAGGTTTGTAAGCCTATCTTCGTTTTTTAAATTATTTTTTCTTCCTGCTATTCTGATTAAATGCTTTTTCCTTTCTCATGTTCCAAATAGTTGATTTGATTCTTGGCTTCATCCTCTCTACTGTTGGTTCCCTATAGATTTTTCTTTATTTCACTTAGTGTAACATTCATTTCTTCCCTTGTTCTTGTTGTACTCAATGAGTTAGTTCTTCGAGCATCCTGATCACCAGTGTTTTGAAATCTGCATATGATAGGTTGATTATCTTCATTTTGCTTAGTTCTTTTTCTGGGGTTTTGTTCTATTATTTCATTTGGGCCATAATTATTTGTCTCCTTAATTTGGCAGCCTCCCTGTATTTGTTTCTGTGTATTAGGTAGAGCTATTTTGCCTCTCTGTCTTAGAAAAAGCACTTATAAATTTTGTGGGGTAGAGACTTAGTTAATTGCCAGGGGAGGGCAACCCTCTTCACTGCTTTGTAGCTCTGTGTGGGGAGAGGGCTCAGAGAGGGGACAACACTGCTGCCTGGCTTCTAGAGGTTTTCCTGGCACTCACCTCATTTCCAGCCACTTCACCCACTTCTTGTATGCAAATGACATCCTTCCAGCTGTTGCCCTGGTGGTAAATCCCAGAGTGGGTTGGTGTGTGGGTTTGTGTAAATTGTAAGTCTGTGTGCACCCTTTAAATGGACTCTCCTGAAAATCTGGCAGTTTCTTCCACTGCCCCAGCCCCTACTGGTTTTTACAGCCAGAAGTTACAAGGATTTAACCTTCCTGGTGCTGGAAACCTGGGCTGTGAGCTCTGGCATGGGGATGGGATTGCTTGCTCCCAAGGTATCCTTCCCAATTTTTATCTGCCACATGTGAGTGTGGGACCACCCCATTCTGCTGCCACTGCCACTGCCTTTCCACACCACACTACATCTCTGTGCCTCTCCATCTGTCTCTGAAACTCTGCCCCTCCTGGTTGTATGGATGAATGTGGCTTCTTTAAATCCTTGTTTGTGGGACTTCCATACAGCTCAATTTTCTGACAGTTCTGGCTGTTAATTTGTTTTGAGATATAGCTGTAATTCTCTCTGTGGTGGCAGAAGTCTTCCTCCCTTCCTCCCTCTCTCCCTCTTTCCTTCCTTCCTTCCTTCCTTCCTTCCTTCCTTCCTTCTTTCTCTCTTTCTTTTTCTCTCTTCTTCTCTCTCCCTAGTTTTCATTCTCTGAAAGGTCATCATAGTTGTTCTTTTCACACAGTTTTTTCTGAAACATTTGATGGAAATTGTCCTGAGATACATAGAAAGGGGTGGGTGCTATCTGCTTTTGAACTTGTCAAATCATTAAGGAAGATGAATAGGCCATGGGATGAAGAGCAGAAGTCATTGAAGTTTGTCATAATGAATATTTCAAAATATTCTTTTAGATTTGCAATGAAATCTCTTTTTGTGCAGCCAACAACTCTGTTCATCCTATCTAATTAGAGCTTAAATAAAAGTTTATTTTCCTAAGGGTTGAGGACTCATAAAGGCAGATGGCTTTTGTCATGGCCATAAGATAGAGGTCTGGGAGAGTCCTACCAAGATCATTTCCCCATTTTTCAATTTTCAGCAAGTTTTGTATGAATACGAGGCTGGTTCACTTACTACTATGATCTCTAGAGAAGACAGTGATTGGCCTTTAAACCAAATTTTGACTCTTCTGAAAAATTATCAAAGCAAGGACTGTATATTGTGCAACAAAACAGATATCACCCAGCCCAGCCGATGGTTCTCCATTTCAGGGCTAACCCTTCAGCCCTGTGTAGCACAAAGGGATATAATTTTTCCATTGATACTTTCTAGCCTTTCTGATAGCACTCCTGTCCTCCTGCTTGCACGTGCATGCACACACACACACACACACACACACACACACACACACTTTGTGCCCAGCTAAAATTACTCATTGATTACTGAGGTTTGGAATTTGGGTGGATAGAATATATATAGCTGTAAAATAACATCCAAGTCCTTATTTTTGTGGATCCTCAGGTAAAAGTGAAATCCCTCATCACCCTACCAAGATTTGGAAGTATGAAACACTCCCCAAAACTGCCTGCCTTCCCTACATTTTCACCAATAGATCAATAGATGATCATTCTCCCTTTGTCAGTTCTAAGTTGACCTGTCTTCTCTAACACCCTCCACCTTCACTAATTTTGGATTTTGGATAAAGTTTTGTTTTCCTAATTTGTCTCAGGGTCCTTTCTGGCTTTTGATTGAGTTGGAACTATTTTGGGGAGTCAACTACTATGTACATGGTATACTTTAGGGTTCAGATCCAGGAAATCTTTGATCTATTCACTCTCCTTCCTTGTCCTCATGAGCAGAGATGTACTAAGATGGAATGGCACTGGGCTGGGTATGCCCTCTTGCTTTTTGTCTGCCTTTAGCCGTCCCATCACGTTTCCATAGCCCTCACATTCTGGACCAAGCACTTTGAAAACTCAGAACTTAGGCTTTCCTCTCCTTGAACATCCCATCTGTTTCCACTTCAAGGGGACTTCTTAGTATATCACCACCATATTTTCTTTTCTACCATGATCTCCCAGACACTACATTTCTGTACCCACCCCCAACTCTGCCCAGCTGTAAATTTTCATCTCCTGCATTTAAGTATCTGAATAGTCTCACATATCCTTACTATAGTTCCTTCATGATTATTAGGCCTTTTCAGATCAGCTTCCCTGTGGCGTTCATTATAAATCAAAGTTTTTAGTGCCTTACATTTTGCTTTGAATGTAGGCTTTTCCCTGGTATCTCCTTATGCCAGCAATTACATTTGGAGGAGTGGGCTGTTTTTATCACTGTTGAAGCACATTATCATCATCATTATCATCACATGATTATAACAACAACCATGGTAATGATATTAATGACAATACCAGCTAATACTCAGTATCAACTGTCCGTCAAACACTGTGCTGAGACCTTTCTTTTACTCTCTCATTTGTCTTTCACAACAACTCTATGAAGCGGGTACTATTACAGAGGAAGAAATTGAGGCTAGCAGACATTAAAATGCTTACAGTTGCCTATCAAGTAAGAGAGCCTAGATATGAGCCTAGGCAGTAGTTCTCAGCCTGTGTTCTTGACCATGATGCAGAGACTCCCAAAATGTAGCAGTCCTCTCACACCTGGGCAGAGGGCAGCCAGCCAGGGACATGAGGAAGAACAGGGGAGAGCAGATATTGGAAATGTTTGTGGATTATTCATTAGGTCTTAAAGGAAAAGCTAAGAAGAACCAGGATATGGATAGTGAGATAGCAGAGGACACCAACCAGCAAGTGGCTTAGCTCCACAGAATCATTTTCTCTCTTAGGTCAGTTGGCTTCTATTTGACCCTGTGTTTGGTGGGGTTTTTAGCATCTCCATGGTAGCTCTGAAGCACGAAGTTACCATTAGCAGACCATTAGGCTGTGGTTAATTTGGCTGCCTCTTTGAGCAAGGGGCTATGCAAGAAGTCAAGAATTCTTTCCATGAAGAAAATAGTGAGTAAATGGTGAGTAAATGGTGAAAACCTTTCTTGGGAGCACGTCTGACATACATAAGGCAGAAAAGAAGGTTTTACTTAGCTGGATTGGTTTGCAGGCAGAGTTAAGAGGCTACTCACTGTCAGAGACTCAGACTCTGTGCATGGTCATTCAGCTTTGTTGTGCTCTGTGGCCACAGACTATGCTCTAAATCCTGGCCAGATGTCCTGTAACACACATGACACATAGTTATGATCTCTGTAGGGATAAAGGAATAAGGTGTGGATGAATTAGTTCAGTTCCAATCCCTGAGCAGAACAGCTCAGAGCACACATCCAGGGAGCAGTGGATGTCATCAAACATAGCATCCTCTTCCTCCTGTAGGATGTTTCATTTCAGGACACTTTTCCTTGAAGAATAGCATAAATTCCTCAGTAGACACAAACATAGTTGGCTCTCTTCATTATAAAGTGAGTAAAACTGAGGTCCATGTATATAGGTTGTGACTAAACTGTGCAGTGACTATGAGATCTATAAGTTTTTTGCATTTAGACAGAACTCCATCTATTCCACAGCAAATTTGTAGACAGCTGAATTGTCTTTAAATACTTACATTGACTAGAGGCCACCTGGAGGCAGGGTTATTGGGGCAAAACTGGTAATATTATTTATATGAAGGGGGAATTTGACTCTTGAGAGCACCTACTATGAACCACCTTTATAAAATATAAGCCATATTTGTTAAATATTTATTTCCCACAAGAAGCCCATGAAGTAAGCATTACCTGCTGTACTTTACAAATGGGGAACTAACATATGAAGAGGTTGAGCAATTAAGCTAAAGTTATATGAGAAATTAAGTGGTAAATTTAACATTTAAACCCAGGCTTGTCTTATTTCCCCAAGGTCTTCCAACTGTTTCCAGAATGCTCCAGGGGCTGCTGTGAGGTCCTGCTCAGGTCCCTGTGAGCGTGTAAGGTGGAGTGTGGGAAGTGGAGGGAGAGAGGAGGGAAGTGGGCTGGTTCTCAGTGCTCTAGACCAGGATTGTCAAACTCATTTTCACTAGGGGCCACATCAGCCTTGCAGTTGCCTTCAAAGGGCCCAATGTAATTTTAGGACTGTACAATTGTAACTACTCCTTAACAGTTAAGCAAGAGCTCAGTGCTGCTGCCCGGTAAAAACAAGGTGCTGGGCTGGATAAAACAAGGTGGAGGGCCAGATTCGGGTGGCAGGTCTTGTGTTTGCCACCTGTGCTCTAGAATGGACTTCGACAAGTTTTCTTTTTACCTGTTTTATAGATAGAGGCTCTACTTAAAAAATAGAAACACAAAAAAATAGGCATGCTATTCAAGTAAGTTTGAGTTCATGGTGCCTTTCTAAATGAGGGTTTCTCTCATTTTCTCACGGCTCGAGTTCCTGCAAGGTTTGGGGTTGTGGTGAATTGTGTAAAGCCCTCCAGGGTCCAGGGCAGTGCAGTGGGGCCTCCAATCTGTGCTGTGCCCACCTGCAAGGCTTATTGTCTGGCTGGCTCATGGGGTCACCAGTGAACCTGAAAGCTGCTGGTTCCCCAGTCCAGTGTCCATTCTGACAGCTGGATCTCAGCCTAGGTCAACTAACATTGCTGTAGGTAAGGCTGTTCTTCCCAGTGTCCACTGAAGCTCTAGACTATTCCATTCCTTACACCTCCTGAGCTTTGGTGACCTCCTGCTTTCCACAAGCTGCTTCTCCTAGGCCTCCTCCTTTCTCTGTTCTGTTCTTCATCAACCTCACCCTTGGCAGCCATCCTAAGAAATTTAGCCTTCTTCATCTTCTCTCTCAGAAACTGGAAAAGTTTTTTTCCCTGAATTCCTAATGTTCTCATCTTTGCCAAAACCCAAAAGCCCAGATCTGCCATGTGCCAACAAGCGCCGGGAGAGGTTGTTTGGATGAGTTCAGAAATGACCTTGAACCTTTGCTCAACACTCAGATGACAGGTTCTCTCCTTCCCCACCACACCCCAACACACATGCTTCTTGTTGGATCAGGAAATATTTTATTGCTTTTTTTTTTCTTTTTCACTTTCTCTACCACCCTTCTTCATGGATATTTCCTACTTATCCTTTCCCTATCACTTCTTTCTGGAAAATTAATCAGAGAGCAAAAATCCCAGGACAGAAAAGGGGCCCTGGGAAGGCATTTAATCCAGATTCTTGCTCCCAGGGAGCAGCAACACTTTCCTGGGTAAAGGACTCTTTCTTTGCCCTTAAACTTTCATTGGTTTCCATACCTTCTCATTTAAGCTTCTCTGGGTTTTGCTCCTTGAGGTCTTATTTATTTAATTTCATTTTAAAAGTGTCATTTCCTCCATTCAGGATTATTTCATAGAGACTATATATATATAATGTATAGATGCTGTCATGACTTGGCCAAAACTGTTGAGCTTTCTTTAAGCAGATGTACAGATACAACCCTTTTCCTGGGTAAGCCAGAATTTCTAGGGAGTCAGCTGTGATCACAGTCCTCTATGGGTAAAGAGGGGACACTGGTAGTAGTGGCCCAGCTGTGTGGTTTCCTGGCTTGCATGAATCTTTGGCTATAATCAGAGGCTAAGAGCAGATGTAACATGAGATGTGGTACAAGTCTACAATGGTGTCTACCAGATGCAAAAAGATTTAGAGCCTCATAACCAATACCCTGGTGATTCAGTTCTCAATCCAGCTCTTATTGGACAAAATGATTTACACTGATTGTCTGACTGACTGATTTTGGCTTAAAAAGGCCAGATTGGCTCTGTGCATTAGGCAGTTGCCTAACCCTTTGCTGTCCTGAGGAGAGAATTCCCAGAGCACAAACATGTGAAATTCCACTTTCCTTTGTCCAGGGACTTAAGTGGACAAAAGGTTCAATGCTTCTGTTTTTCCTAACTTGGGTGTATTTTTGAAAATGCCTGTTCTTCTTTTCTTTCATTTACCTTTTTATATCCAGCATATTTACCTTTTCCTCTCATTGTAAATTCTTAGACCGCTCCCTGAGTGCTTTTAGTCTACTTTTGAGGAAGGATTTCCTGTCCTAGGCCTCCTAAAGGACAGGGGACCTGTCCAAGGCCCCAATACAGTAAATCCTCTCACAGAGAGAAATGTTGGTCCTGTGTATGAGAGGTAAATGAGTAGCATCGGGACATTTAAAGGGGTGGGAAGGGGCATTTGGAGAATTTCAGCCTCTCATGATTCCAGACAATGCTTTTATTTCAGATGTTACCATCCAAGAAAAGAAGGTATAGTGTATAGGGAAGGGCTCAGTCAAAATTTCACAACATAAATGTTTGGCAAATGAAGTTGTTTCTCTGATACTATCTCAACGTGCCCATGGAGAAATATCTCAAAAAGTTGAGAGCTGAAGTAATTGTTCAGAGTCAGTATCCCATGGCATGCTGTTCCAAAGAAGGCACTCCTTTCGTTCTTCCTTTTAAGTCTTTAGGCCAAGGGCACTGGACATTCTGATAGGTGAGGCTTGTGGGCAGATGAGAGACCTGAAAAAGGACAGTCCTGCCACTGGAGGGATGATCACATTAGCTACCTCACCCTGATATTTGGGATGTGGGGGCCAGGAGTAAAGGGGGTATTTTGTTCTTAGGTTATTATTTTCCCATGTGAAAGGTGTTTTGCTTTTTCTTGTGTGTACAACTTGTCTCCTTTTAACCTTTGCTGTGTATGGATAGGAAACTCAGTATAGACAAAACAGTTGGAGATTCCACGGAGTTCTGCTTTGTGTTTCTCAAGCTCTGACCCAACCCTCTACAGCTTCCTAGGCTATTCCTAGTGTTTCAAAAACTCTCATGGGGTCTTTGACCTGGTCTCTGTAGATGCTCTGTGTGGAGGGGAGAATCCCAAAGACCTTCTCTTCTAGAGTTACAGCGCCTATAACTCTGCAGGGCCTGCCTTCACTCCCATCCCAAGAAGAATGAAAGTCTTTGCTATTAGCACTGCCACCTCCTCCCAAAGTCCAGGAGGTAATTGCCGTGAAATATGGAAGAAAAGTAAACATCTAAAAGTCCTGTGCCTACATTCTCTTGGCCTACATCTCTGAAGCTCTCAAGGACTAGAACAAGTGCTGCTTTGCCATCATAGAGCCACAGGAAATATCTGTTGAATTGAATTCTTCCCATCTTGGAAAGGAGTTTTATTCCTGATGGAAGCTCACCCCACTTAGACCCATGTGATATTATAGGTGAAAGAAACAGAAGTACCTCCAACCCTTTTATTTTATGTAGAGGAAACCAGAAGCTCAGAATGGGGAAGTGAATTTTTGGGATCCTTTGAACTGAAATTATCATGGTGGTGGGGGTGTGTGTCTCCTCTAGCATTAAAATGCAAGCATTTATTCACTGCCTCATGTTAGGGAAGATGTCCCGTGTCCTTGCAGCTTGAGGTGGCGAGTTAGGATGTTGAGAAATGCCCCCCAGCTATTTCAGACTTCAATCAGGCACTTCCTGATGCTGTGTTTTAAAGTGTCAACCACTAACTCCTGAGAAGAATGAAAAATCTGGGGAAGAAGGAGAGATGTTCTCTCCAGGACATAGACCTCTTTTGATTTGGGGTGTGCCTGCTTTCACTTCTTGATTGAGATTTATATTTGGCACATACCAGCCAGCGACTGTAAAGTTCACAATGACTTTTATCACTCTGGTTCTCTTTGCCAGCGGATGTGACTAACATGTGTGGTCCTTCAGTGGGGCGTGCTTTAATCCACATCAGGGGGTCTGGCTGAGGAGTCTTTTCCAGGCTTCAGTGTCCATCTGGGCTACAGGCTTCCCTGGGACACCAACCTGGTCACGCACTGTCCTTTTTGTTCAGTTGGTCCAGTTGTTGCCATCAAGCTCAGGCTTCAACTGGTTTCTCATTCTGCTTTTGTGGGAGAAGCAGGGTCTCAGGTGAAGACTGCTCTTGTCTCAGATACAAGGCCAGTGGTTCTCACACTCACATTCAACTCAAGGTTCCTGGGGGACCTGCCTAAATGAAGAGTGCTGAGCCTTATTGCTCTGAGAGTGTAATTCAGTCGGTCCAATCTGCTGCAATCTGTTTCTTCAGATTCTTTGATTCTTCTTGATTCAGATTTGAAAGATTGTGTTTTTCTAAGAATTTATTCATTTCATCCAGATTGTCCAATTTGTTGGCATATAGTTAGTTATTCATAATATTTTCTTACAATCCTTTGTATTTCTTCGATGTCAGTTGTTACTTGTCCTCTTTCATGTCTGATTTTATTTATTTGAGTTCTCTTTTTCTCTCTCTCTCTTTGGTGAGTCTGGTTGAAGGTTTGTCACTCTTGTTTCTCCTTTCAAAGAACCAGCTCTTGGTTTCATGGATCTTTTTTATTGTTTTTATAGACACTATTTCATTTATTTCTTCTCTGATCTTTATTATTTCCCTTTCTATATTCACTTTGGCTTTTGTTCATTGTTCTTTTTCTAGTTCCTTTCAGTATAAAATTAGATTATTTGAGATTTTTCTTGTTTCTTGGGGTAGGCTTGCAACACCATCAATTTTCCTCTTGGGACTGCTTTCACTGTGTTCCATAGATTTTAGGTTGTAGCATTCTCATTTCAATTTGCTCAAGATATCTTTTGATGGTTTCCCTTGAACTCATTGTTAATCCATTTGTTGTTTAGTAACATTATTTAGCCTCACTGTCTTTGTGTATTTTCCAGTTTTTTTCTTGTGATTAATTTGTAGTTTCATACCAGTTTGCTCAGAGAAGATGCTTGATATAATTTCAATCTTCTTAAATTTATTGAGCCTTCTTTCATGTCTTAACGTGTGATCTATCCTAGAAAATGTTCCATGTGCACTTGAAAAGACTGTATGTTCTGCTGCTCTTGGATGAAGTGTTCTGATGATATTAATTAAATCCATTTTACCTAGTATGTCATTTAAGGCCACCATTTTCTTGTTGATTTCTGTCTGGAAAATCTTTCCATGAATGTCAATGGGGTGTTCAGTTTCCTACTGTGACTGTATTACTGTTGATCTCTCCCTTTATGGCCCTCAAGATTTGCTTTATATATTTAGGTGCTCCTATGTTGGGTACCTAAATCTTTACATGAGTTATATGCTTTTGTTAGATTGCTCCTTTTATCATTATTTGGTGTCTTTTTTTTTTCTCTATAGCCTCTGTTTTAAAGTTTATTTTGTCAGGTATAAGTATTGCTACCCTAGTTTTTTTTTCATTTCTATTTGATGAAATTTTTTTTTCATCTCTTTACTTTTAGTTTGTATGTATCTTTCATTCTGAGATGGGTCTCTTATAGACAATATACATATATATATATAAAGAGAGAGAGAGAGAGAGAGAGAGAGAGAGAGAGAGAGAGAGAGAGGGAAACTTGCTTTCTTATCCATTCAGGTATCCTATGTCTTTTGATTGGTACATTTAAGCCATTTACATGTGAAGTGATCATTAATAGGTATTTATTTATTGTCATTTTATTCTTTTAACTATGTTCCTCTTTTCTCTCCCCCTTCTCCTTCTGTTCCTCCTTTTCCTCCTTCTTCTTCAAGCAAACCCTTTATTATTTCTTTTATTAAATTTTTAAATTTTTATTTTTTTATTGTTGTTCAAGTACAGTTGTCTTCATTTTCCTGCCACCTCTTTCCCTTCTCCACACACCCCTACCTCCCACTGTTAATCCTGCCCCCACTTTGGCTTTGTCCATGGGTCCTTTGGTGGTAACAAACTTCTTTAGCTTTTTCTCTGGGAAGCTCTCTATTTCTTCTTCAATTCTAAATGATAGCCTTGCTGGGTAAGGTAATCTTGGTTGTAGGATCTTTCTTTTCATCACTTTAAATAGTTCTTGCCAATCTCTCCTGGTCTGAAATGTTTCTGCTGAGAAATCAGCTGGAAGTCTTATGGGAGCTCTTTTGCAAGTAACTAATTCAGTTTCTCTTGCTGCTTTTAAGATTCTGTCTTTGTCTTTAACCTTTGCCATTTTAATTATAATGTGTCTTGGTGTGGGCCCCTTTGGATTCATCTTGTTTGAGAGTGTCTGTACTTCCTGAACTTGTGCACCTTTTTCCTCACCAGATTAGGAAAGTTTTCTGCCACTATTTCTTCAGATAGGTTCTCAATACCTTGCTCTCTCTCTTTTTCTTCTGGTAGCCTAATGATGTGGGTGTTGCTATGCTTCATGTTGTCCCAAAGGTCCCATAAACTATCCTCATTTTTTAAAATTCTTCTTTCTCTTGCTGCTCTGATTGGGTGTTTTCTGCTACCTTGTCTTCCAAATCACTTTTTGGATCCTCTGCTTCATCTAATCTACTGTTTATTCCTCCTAGTGTATTATTTATTTCAGATATTGTGTTCTTCATTTTTTGCTTTTTAATGGTTTCTATGTCCACTTTTATGCTTGCTGTCTCTTTGTTGAAGCTCTCACTAAGTCCCTTGAGTACCCTTATACCATTTTTTTTTGAACTCTCTATCTGGTAAACCCTTGGCTATATTTCATCTATCTCTTTTCCTGGAGATTTCTCCCATTCTTTCATTTGGGATATGTTTCTTTGTCTCCTCACTTTGACTTCCTCTGTGTTTATTTTTATGTACTAGGTAGATTTTATATGACTGGCTTGGTAGGGTGGCTTTATGTAGTAGGTATCCAGTGGGACCCAGTGATGAACTCTTTTTGATCACCTGAGCTGAATGCTCCAGGAATGTCTCTTATGTGAGTTACATTGGCCCTCCTGTTGTAAATGAGGCTTGATTTCTATTGGCCTGTATTTGTGTGAGGTTTACCCTCAGGATGGCTGGCTGTGATGGTCAACCTGTATATGAGCTGTTGTGCAGGTGCTGACCACATAAAGTGAACTTCACCGCAGCAGTAGAGTTTGATGACTGCCAAGATCTCCCTTTGAATATACCAGTTGTGAAGCTAATTGAATCCTGCTCTGATGTTTTTTGAAGCAGGCCACTGGGTGTGTTTGTTATGGGGCCTCTTAGGAGGGATTCTGGTATAGCCAATGTCAGACACTGCCTGTGAATAGCCCTGGACAACCTATTTGGAGCTACAAAGTGATCCACAGTTTGTGGCTGCTACTGTTTGGCCTGGGTGTATTAAGGAAGGGTTCTGCATTGCTTGGGCATGTGAGGGGAAAATGGGCCTCATCCTAGAGACACACAGCCCAATTGTCCTGGATTCTTCCAGGAGCCCTATATCAGCAGGTGGGGCTGCTTGGAGTCAAGAAGATGGGGCTAGTGGGCCTCTGGTGAGGGCTAAGTGTTAGCCTGGCTCAGGAGAAGGTGAGGTGACTGTCACTTCCCCAAAGCCAAACAACTCAGTCTTGTCCTGGATTCTTCCAAAACCTCAGCAGGGCAGAGCCACCAGCAATAGGGAGGACGAGGCCACCAGAAGCCCTAAGAGTGAGGCTAGTGGATCTCTAGTGATGGAGAGTGCCAGTCAGGTTCACAGGAAAGTGGGAGGAATGGCCCCTGCCTCAAAACCACACAACTCTGTCACTGACACCCTAAGTCTGCCCAGACCTCTACACCAGAGCCCAGGAAGCTAACTCCTCAGGAGGGTGCAAGCTCCTCAGGATGGGGCTACAGGGAGTCCAGAGGGAGTTTTCTCCAGGTTGATGCTGTATGGAGGTGAGTGCTCCACCCAGGAAGATGGTGTCTGCAGTATGGGAGAGTGACCCAGCACAGGTATCCTGGCAGCTATCTCTTCAGCTCTCTTCCCAGAGCCACAAACCCCAATCTTTTCTCATGTGACTCTAGTCTGCTCTGCCCTCTAGCCTTTGGAGCCCAGGGTGAGTGGCTGCAGATGAAATGTTGTGCATTGACCTTTTAAGAGTGCACCTGTCTTTCTAGCAGACTCCTGTCTACCTGGTGGACAGAACCCCCACTGGTTTTCATAACCTAATGTTATGTGGGTGCCTCTTCCCAGCTCTAGTGCTTTGGGTTGGGGAGCCTGGCGTGAGGTTGAGATCCCATGCTTCTCAAGGAGAACTTTTGCAGCTAAGATATCCTTTCAGAATTTCAGCCACTACCCATGTGAGTGAGGCCAGCCATTTTCACATTTTCACACTTCCTACCAGTTTCAATGTGGCTTCTTGTGTAAATCCTTGGTTATAAGACTTCTCTTCAACTAGTGTTCAATTGCTTATTTATGTTGATTGCTCTATATTTTATTTGTAATTCCAGTTTAGTCCTGGGAGGAGGTAAGTGTAACATTTACCTACTCCACTGCCATCTTGGGTCTCTTCAATGTATGTTTGAAAAAAATTGATCATATTTCAACTGTAAGTTTTATAAGTTCTAAATATAGATCAAGTATTTCTAAAAATGCTTAACCATTTGAATTAAGATGTGCTCTAAGTATAAAATACATACCAGGTTTTGAAGATTAGTAAGAAAAAAAGCAAAATATATTACTAATAATTTTTACATTGGCTACATGTTGAAATGATAATATTTTTGATATATTGGGTAAAGTAAAATATGTTATTAAAGTTGACTTTACCTGTTTCTTTTAACTTTTTATGTGTCTACTAGAACATTAAAAATTATAAATGTAGCTCATATTAGGTTTCTCTGGAACAAAACTGATCTGAAGTATACCATTGCCTTACTTTATGACCATTCCCTAAGTCTAGCCAAATACTGTCAGCTGGTCCTAAAACAAGGTTCAAGAGTTTTAATCCTAACCCCTTTCAGCTGAAGAAAATGCCTTTAACCTCCAGTTGTATTCTTTGAGTTAGCTTCCAAACCTATACTTGAACAATGATTGCTTTGGGGGCTTTGAATGTTCTTGATGTGTTTCTAGATAGCCCACTTACATAGTTTATGCTATTTTTTAAAAAAATTAACAAGGCTTTTAGAAAATACTTAAACTAGAAAGATAGATTTGGGAAGAGTATTTTAAAATTGTTACTTCAAACTACTTATTTTGTGTGGGGAGAAAACCTGCCCAAGCACTTTCTATTCTGCAGTGGCACCTCCAGACCACTGCTGGTTAGGACCCTCCCTGTTAATTTCTCACCAGAAATAACTGGAGCCAAAAAACATAGCCATAGACACTTTGACAGATAATTACAAAGCACCAATGTTTATTAATGAAAACCAGGTGATGGACCACGAACCATATTATTCAAATGCTTGACTAGCTGGCATGGAACATACGGGCTTGAAGAGTGGCAGGAGCCTGGGTTTGGAGTTATGAGGGTGGGATAAGAATAAAAACTCTGCTATGAATTTACAGTGAGTCATTGGGCATGTCATTATTCATACACCCTTGCTCGTCTATCAAGTGAGAGGGTCAAGGCAGAGGGCCTCTGGGTCTTCTAATCCTAGCCACGTGCCACCTGCAGCTACAAGAACACCAAGGCACGGCCACCCGGGTTTCAGAACGCCAAAGCTCCAGGCCAGCAATCTTGCCCTGCAGGCGGTGAGGTGCAGTGCCAGGACAGTCAGCAGGCTCTGTGACCCTGCTGCATGTACTCTCGCCCCTGGTTAGTGACCTCTTTCTTAGTACCATGTGTTCCATCACACACAGCTTTGCTGGGTCAAGTGTATTCACATTTTAAAGCCATTTGAAGTATTTATCACATTAACATTCAGAAAGCATATTCTGGTACTAATTTTTACTCTCACCACCATGTACAAGAGGGACAATTTTAAGACACTATTATTTCAATTTGCTGCTTTGTGATTATAAATGACATTGAAGTTTTCTTCCATGTGTCAATTGGCTACTTTTATTTCATCTCTTATGAATTAATTTTTTCATCCTTTGTGCTGTATTCTTGAGGGTTTTTGTTTTAATGATTTGTAAGCTCTTTACCTTTATACAGCGTGGGGAAAGGGGGGGTTTATAGTTGTGATTATGCAAAACAAAGAGTTTAGTCTTGTATTATTATTTATTAGTTATATCATTTTTTCCTAAAACTACAGTAAACCTACTTTTGTTCCATCTTGTATATGTTAACCATATCTTGTTACATATCTGCAACCCTTGCAAAAATTTTCCCATTTTGTGACTTATCTTTTAATTTTGTGCATGAGTTACTGTTAACTTAAAGATATTAACATTTTCAGATGGTCATATTTATCTATCTTTTATTAAAAATACTATTTAATTTTATAGTTTTAAAGCATCTTCTCCATTTCCAATCAAATAATTTCACATACAATAGTTATCTATTTTTCTCTATAGCGATTTTAATCTATAGCAATTTGTTTTGGCATATGGTGTGAATAAGGATCTAAATTCTTTTTCTCCATATAATCAATTATCTCTCTATATCTCTAACACCCTGCTTGTTAAATAAACTATCCCATTCCTTCCACTTTCCACGCTCATTTAATTTAGCCTATTGTTCATATCATCCAAGAAAACTTTTTGTCTGAAAGTTTGAAGAGCACAGTTATACTGTGTCAATCCAGCGTGAATTATGTATGGTTGTTAGGATGGGTGGACAGTATGATCAAATGGGGTGGAAGTAAAATGAATTATCATTGATATACCTAAAGCCAAAAATCTGGGTATAAACTGAAAAATTTTAACTATGGAATTTTAAAATATATCTCTTTGGAAGTTTGGTTGAGACTGGCTGACTAGTTACCTGGGCTTCATTTATAGACATTGACCTTTAAAGTCTCTAAACTCAAGAGCAGGGTCCACATCAGAGATAAGTAAGACAACTCTGGGATTAAGAGGATTTTCCTGTGTTGACCAGATGTTTATCACTGCATAAACAAGCAGACCAGGGGGTCTGGCTGTGATCTGGGTTATTTCTTCCTGATGCCGTTGCTTTTCCTCTGGGTAGGCAGTGTGGAGACCAAGTCATTTCAGTGGGCACACAACATCCCGCAAGAGGAGGAAACCCATTCTTCTGGCCTGCTGGGTCAGCCACCCTTTTTCCAAAGCAGGGCACCAGTTTTTGACTAAAAGTAAAAGTCCTTTTTAGGGGCATATATTAATCATGGGGCACTATAGACCTTTCTGAACCCTTCCTTCCCAAGGAGCTAGGGCTCAGAATTACATGTAGTCACAGAAAAAGAACTTCAAGTCATCAGGGTTTATTGTGCCTGAGCCACGGAGGGTGTACCCTGTGTTCTTTTGAGGCTAGAAATTGCTTTAATTAAGGAAATACAATAAAATTCAACACACCTTGCTCACCCTACACACGTTTTGAGGGGCTCCCGGAGAACTCGAACATTGTTAGAACAGAGTCAGCAGAGACTTCTCTTATGACTTGGTTAGGATTAAATGGCCACCCTGCTGGTTTTTTTCCTTGAGAATGTCCGTCCCTTTTTAGTGGCTGTTAATTTTATGTTCAATATACTTGAGTGTGTTGATACTGGTCTTGAGTCCATTTTGCATTTTGTTTCTTCTCTGCCCTAAGGAGGGGAGTTGAAAATGAAATTAGGAGAGTTGGGGTTTGTGGTAAAATTACCCCTAAACCCCTTTAGTTCAGAAAATGCACATGACTTAGCTGGCTCTCTGCATGTGTCCTCCAACTGGCCTCCACCCTCTCATTTGTCACAGTGTCCCTCCCTTCCCTTAAGAGATGGTTCAAAATGCTTCCCATGTTAACACCAAATCAGAGAATGTTCCATTTGTCTTTCTCATGCTCACGCCCTGCCTAACCCAACATCATATGTGAACATCTAGAGGAGTTGTGCCCCTTTTGCATAATGTCTTAAACTTTCATTATTTTCCTCAGCATGAGCTCCTTGGCTACACGACTGGCATATTCAAACACACTTCATAGCGTCCGGCTCTGCTGATCTTAGAAATAACTCCTTTTGGAAGTGCCTTAATTTTTAAAAAATAGCAAAAAGTCTCATCTGTTTGAGTAAGTTTGTTACGCACTCACGTAAACTCAGAAGGATGATATAGAAAACTTTCTCAAGCCCTAACATTGTTGGGATAATGGAGACTGAAACATTCATTGGTGAGGATCAGGAAGGACTGGAGGGAGCTAAGGCTCTTCTAGAGAGGCCTCCATTCACAAACACATCCCCTCTCCTCTTGAGGGTTTAAGAGTGGAAGACTGAAATTGTCAGGATCCTTGGGTTGTAAGGGATAGAAACCCAGCTCCAACTCAAAACCAGGGTTTTTAATGGCTGCTGAAACTGGAGAGTCCAGGAGTACAACTGAGTTTGGCACAGACGACTGCAGTTTCTCAACGTTCTTGTTCACTGTTTTGCTTTCCTCTGTGTTGGTTTCATTCTCAGGCAGATATTTTTCAAGTGAAGACAAGGGTGCCTTCTAGCAGCACCACCCTGTAGCTTAGAAAACCCAAAGAACAGAGAGAATACCTCTTTCAAAGTGGTCCAACCAAAGTCTTGGTGGGTGGGGGCGGATGTCAGTTGCCTACCTTGGCTCATGGGGCCTCCTCTGAAGTACTTACTATGGTCAGTGCTACAGGGTATTTTTATTAGTCCAGACTCATCAAGGCACCCAATGCTAGGAACAGGAGTTAGGACCATCCTCTCCCCAGCTGCAGGATGGCTCACCTAAGGGAAACAAAGCTGCTGTTCTGCAGGGCAGGCAGAACAATCCCTGTCCACCTCAACCGATGCTAGAGGAATGGTTTGAGGAGATTTTTCATTCTCTTCTGGCTGAGTCTGGGTGAAGGGATCACCCTTTACCTTGGACTAATAAATGAAGTCTGAAACATACAAATGATGCCAGGGTCGTGCCAGAAAGATGTTGGGGTTTAGAAGTAAATGGTCCCCATAGCTCCATCTTCCTGTCTACATTTAGGTGACACCAGCCACCCCTATTATACCTTGACATCCTCATGTAGTATATCCTCAAGCAGTACATCCTCAAGCCATCAGATGCAAATTAAGCCTTTGGAGTTCACTTTCTTCCTACGGGCTTGCCTCTTTTCCCTGGGTGGCAGCATGTATTATATTCCATGAGGTTGCCATGTTTTTTTTTTAACACACTGCCACCCTCTCAATCTCCAGAGGTTGACCTGTGGGAGGGACATGACTGGTCCCTTTGACTAGTCCCTTCTGTTTGACTGGGGTATTCTTCGTCATGTTCTTCACTATGAGAATCAGCATGAGACAGTGAAAGAGAACTGCACTGTGAATCTAAAACCTTGGGTTCTAACCTTGACTCAAAAACTCACTAGCTGGGCAATTTTAAAAATGTCTCTGGGTCAATTTCTTCCTCTCTGTGTAATTATACCTTCTTCAAACCAGTTCATCTATAAGGTCCCTTCACGCTCTAGTGCTCTTCCAGTCTGACGTTCCACTACACCAGCTTCAAGTTTTTTCTCTGAAAATTAGAGAGAATAATGCTTATCTCCTAAAATAATTTCCAGAGAATAAATACAAGGAGATAGGAGAAAGGTTTGAAACCCAACTCCTTCAGGGAGTAGACATGTGACTAAAGGCAAGTCATTCACCCCTCTGTGACTCATGTTCTCCATTCTTAAAATGAGACTACAGGATGTCAGGAGGATTAAATGGTTTACTACTTGAAGGGTGCCTGGGGCATAGCATCAGCTATTGCTGTTGCTGTTATATAATACAATGTACAAAATAAAGGAAAAGTGTTATATTTTAGGTGCTCATATCTGTTAAATACTTACAGGTGACAGGAATTCATGTCTCATGAGGCAGGTCTCATTTTTAGTAGTTATAATAATAATAATCATTATTATTATTAATAATGATTGACCTTGAAATATTTGAAGATACCATCGGGCCTCTTCTTAATCATTCCTGTAGTCTTCATCTCTTTCTATTGTTATCATAATAAGACTGGCCAACTTGGACATGCAGATATATTCCAGTTTGTCAATGTCCCTTCTGAATGAGGCACCTTTCACTTAACTTAGACGAGAGCTAAATGGTGCTAAACCTGTCACTTCCCTCCAACGTGTAATTCCACTTTTATTAGCGCTGCCTGGAACTGGACTTTTTTCTAGCAGCCAGGTCATGTTCTGAGCTCAAATTTAGCTTGTAGCTAAGATCTGAATTGTTTTCATATAAACCACTGGAAACTAATTTTAGAATTCAAGTTCCTCTGTCCTACCTAATCCATGTCACCTTCTGAGATAAATGCTGAAAATCTTCCAAGCACAGATTGAGGAAATCCTGACTCCAGGTATTTTATACCAGTTAAATAGACCACATTTTATTCATTTATATCTTTAAAAGGAAGTGAGAGGAGCAGTGAGACACCAAGCATCCAGCTGATCAGGGCAGTGACGCTGCGATCTGAGGGTGTCATTCACCAGTGTCAGCCAGGCTTTAGTCTGTGAAGCAGGAGGCAAGCACTTCAACATAATAGTCTTCAAGACTTGGCTTAGGTCTGTCCACAGGATTTCTTGGTGCTTGTTTGTTTGCTGTGGTGGTGTTTATGGGAAACTAAAGGTATCGTTGAACAATATTGGAAATTCCTTCCCAACCCCCAAATATGCCTACAATACATCACTGAGTTTTTCATTTGAAGATATCACTTTTCCATAAATGAAATTTTCCTTCTTACATTACACATAACATTGGTGTTTAGTAGGAATGTACCAAATACTCTGTCCTTGTGGCCGACTATATTAATTGTCAAAACTGAGTTTCTATTGTTCAATAAAAAGGAAGATATCTCCAAGGTCAGATATTCCTCCATTTCTAAAGGAAGAGAAGTACAGAGTCAAATACTCTGCTCTGTATGTACATATGGAAACCAAACCTAAGAATTCTACTATTTATCCCTCTCCCCCCTCCTCTACGGTTACTGTCAGTTTGTTCTTTATTTCAGTGTCTCTGGTTGTATTTTGCTTGCTTATTTGTTTTGTTGATTAGTTTTCATTTATAGAGGGATAATAGGGGGTACTAGGGGAAGGGCCATTAAGGAACTCGTAAAGGACACATGGAGAAAGCCAAAGGGGGTAGGTTCAAAGGTGGGAGGTGGGGATGGCTGGGGTGGGGATTATGTGGCGGGGTGAAAATGCAGACAATTGTACTTGAACAACAATTAAAAAAAGAAAAAAGAAGAATTTTATTATTCAGTTTATTTTCTTTCCATTGTATTCAATACAATAGAACTATAACACATACATAATATACAAAGCTTCTATACATCTATACATATATAATGTGTATATATACATAGATATGTGTATCAAAGCACCTAGATTAAGTTGTGATAAAATCTCATTACCTTATGTTGATGGCATTCTTGCAACCTACCTGTTATTTATTAAAATACACATACTGGTCTGACTTGGGTTTTCTCAGCGAGTGCATCTGGCTTGCAGTGATCATCAATTACTTTTATAAAGGCTTGTTAATCACTTGTTTGACTTATGGAAAAAAATTCAAAGTACACATTGTTAATGCCAAGCATATACATTTTGATTTCTGGAATCCACTCTTATTTTAAAAATTGAGAAAATATTTCTTCATTTTGATTCTTTGGGTATTTCTCTCATTCTCCACAGTTATTTAAAGATTCTTAACCATGCATCTTAAAGTGTTTCTCTTGGCTCACAGTCCCTTTTCTTCAGTCCTCAGTCCTGGTGGTCTCCCCTTGCACTGACTAGTTCTGTCTCTGTCCCTGTTCCCAGATCGCTGAACACTTATGTTGCTGGGTCTATCATGTACTTTGTGCATTTTACTGCCACCCCCAGTAGGAGCCCCTGTGTCCCTGGACCACTCCCGCATGGAGTTCTTGTAGACATTTTAGCATGCATACTTCCTGTGCTTCCTGTCACAAACCCCTAACCCCAGCCTCTTCCTGGGTCAGCCTTAGTAGACTTCATCACCTGCTACTCCACTGTGGCAATGGAGGTCCAGGGCCCCATATTGCCTAGCCTTTCCTCCTCGCCATGACATTCTAATCATTGCGACAAGAGTGAGGAGACAAAGAGGACATGTTGTAGATCCCATTCCTCTGAACCTTGGCCATGCAAATACCTGCAATCCCCTCTGTGCCCAATATCACTATTCCCACTACTACCTTCACCTAAGTGCACATGGACCAGGAATCAGGAACGTCTTGCCATCTATGGCCAAGGCACAGACACTTACACTCTGGCCTGGAGAAGAAATGTGTTTCTCTCTAGTCATCTGGCACTCATTCAATGAAACCTTATACTACTAATTATTTTTATATGGGAAATTAGAAATATTCAGATAGACATAAGTTATTTGGTGTTTAGTTTATGTCTCCTAAAGTAACTAACTCATGTTCTCAAGACTGTTTAATTTCAGCCCTAGGATAGTAGGATTGATTGAAACCACAAATGGAAAACAGAAGCAACAACAATAAAAACCATAATCCATTTGAATGAATTAATTAAAATAGCAGAGACTGGGTGCCCTTGAGCTTCACTCAAAGTTTTCAGTTATTGTGGATTCAGGGGGCTAGGTGATGGCTTTTAGCATATGTTACTTAGGCACCTAGTTTTGGGTGGTAATGGCTTGTTGGAAGGAATGATACAGAAAGAACATTGATACGAATGAGAAATAAAAAAGGAAAAAGAGAGAGGACAAACAGGAGAAAGAAAGTGGCCTAAATAAGATGAATAAGGAGGGGAGAAGAAAAAGAAAGAAGTTATAATTTCACATTCCAAGGAACACACTAGTAAGGAGGAATCTAATGACGAGGCAGAGGGTTTATTTTCCATTTATTTAGGCTCATGGCCTGATTTCACTCTGGCATTCATTGTATACACGGGCCAAGGCAGGTTTTCCAGACCAGTCAAACTTCTTCCTAACCTGCTGGAATGTCATTCTTGGATGTCATAGAAAGAAGTGTCTTGGCTCCTATATCCCTGGCTGAATGGGTCAAAGTATTTATCAACCCACAGATATGCATTTGACTGTACTGGAGAAAGGAGAAATATAAGTCAAGTTTTTTTTTCTTCATGGGGCTTATTAGCCAGATGAAGAGATAAAATCTATGGGAAAGAAGAAAAACAATCTTAGGTCTGCACATAGCAAGTACTCAAGAGAGGACAGTGGAAATAAGAGTCCATCCACACAGATGAGTGGGAGTCATGGTAGAACCTTTAATGCAGGTGATGGCAAGGAAACGGCATGGCAGTTGGAGTTGGGATACATGGGTTCAAACGGTGATGCTGCCACTTGCGTGTTATGTGGCCTTGGCCATATTGTTTTACTCCATGATGACTCAGCTTCCGGGTATGTAAAGTGGTACCTACAATATGCATTTTACAAAGCCCCTTTCAAACACATTTATATTTCAATTAATCCTCTTGGCAGCCTTATAAAGTGGGAAGCATTGTACAAAATTACCTCTCCTTACGGTTCTATTGGAAGCTTGCTGGAGAATGTGCTCAGAGGAGAATCCTCAGGGAAACAAGGCTTTCTTGCCTTGCATTCAGAGGAAGCTATAGCTACCGAAGGAGGCAGCCTTTTCTATCAGCCTGGGAGAGACAAGAAAAAACACCGGAAGTCTTGATTCTTCTGGAGTCTCCTGGCGTCTTGTCCAACTTTAGTTTTTTTCCTGAGCTTCCCAGATGTACAGATGTGCAGATGTGTAGGCTGGAGGCACAAGCCAAGACGAATTCAGAGCTGAGCAGGTCAGCTGGCTCAGCCTATGGGAAGCATTCTCACCCCACAGCAAAGGTCCCCTGACAGAAATTTCCTCTCACTTACTCACCCTGGTATTTTGACATTGGGATGAGGAATATAACTTTACAAGTTCAAGACCTGGGGCCAACTTCTTTGCCATAGACTACTCATAAAGTAAGGGAGCTATTACAGGTGCACATGGAAGATCTTCACAAAAAATAGGGTTTTGTCCCCAAAAACAAGAGGCTACATATCCCTCACCTACATTTATAAAAAGTTTTCTCTTATAGCAGTCCTTTCCCTCCTGCTTGGGGCTTCCTTCTCTGCTGCCCTTGGCGTGTCCTAGGAAATGCTTCTCAGGCAAAACAAGGTCCCTATCTACATCTCTCCACCGTCTAATCCCAAATTTCCTCAAAACTTGAGCAGGTCAGACCATATTGTCTTGGAGACTCAGGGAAGAATAAAATGAAGAAACTTCTAATTTGGGCAGAATGGGTAAATGGGATTATAAAATTCAGGTAGGATTTGCAGAACGCTGGTCTATCTTCATCCTTGTAATCATCTATGTCACTTAAATGATTGCAGTGTTGATAATGAAGATTGCAGTACAGTGATGATGTGAATACCAGTCTATCGAATGTTTACTGGTTCAAGCACTGTGCTAAGTGAATTATGTGAATTATATCCAGCACATGAATTATATAATTTAATTCTCCAAGTTTTTTAGGTAGGTTAAATTATTATCAGCTCTTCACATCTGAGGTTGCCAACATTCAAAAAGAGCCAAAAGGTCAAAATGGCTCAAGATCAAATAACAAGAAGAGGCAGAACTTGAATTCAAACTCAAACAGTTAAGCACCAAAGTTCCAGATTTTAATTCCTGCCCCTGGATTCCCAGGATGGACCAATGCCCCAGCATTCTGTGCATCTACCTCTTTCAGAATGCATCCCATTCAGCTATACATCTGAAGACCCTGCACAGTCATCCTCTTTCCCACTAGTGTGAACGTGGGTCTGCAGAGGTCTTGCCCAGAGTCCAGACTTTCAATGCGGGTGGAGAAACCAGGAGGTTGATTCCCTCAGCTTTGAGGAGATCTCAGCTGTCTAAAGAGGACCAGCAGAAGTGGGAGTATAGGGTATGTGAAGACAGCAGGAGACAGGAGAGCTTCGATTCCTAATGGTGCCTTCACAGGTTATTGCACCATTTTGCTTCCCCTAATTCATCCCGAAGCTCTCACACACCTCAGCTTCTTCTCCTCAATTCACTCTTTCTACGCTAGTGTTGATAGCCTTGAATTACCCTTGGCCTCCAGTACTCCCATGCCCATGACAGCCATTTAAGTGCAAGGCACTTCCCAGTTATCATAAGGTATACGGTAAGAATGTTCTGATTGTGGATGTTACATCAGAATGGGTCTGGAAATGAAACACCAGAGTAGAGTTTAAATAAAGGGACTGTTTACAGACTGGGGGAGGTTTAAAGGAAATTAACAAGGGATGGCGAAGCAACCCAGGGCTGGCAACTGTGAGTGCTATTATTACACAAAGGCCTGAAGGGGTTCTGGGGCAGCAGTGGTCCTCAGAAGCCAGACATGATAGGTGATAGCCGTAGTGGGAGCAGAGCAGTGCCTGGCAGGAGCCGTGACTTTCAGCCCATGGTTCAAAGGGGACTCTGCAGTGAGTAAATACTTCTCCTTTTCTATGATCTCCTGCTGGTGCCTCCCAATGCAGAACCCACCCAGGGCCTGAAGGCAAGGAAATCCAACCAAACAGCCCCATAAAGTTCAGGTTCCCCAGGGAAATGCAGGGTGAAGAACAGTGGATAGCAGACTTGATTGCAAGGCAAAGAAGAGCCACCCTAGATGTTTGCATTTCTTTCTGATGCAAAGACCTTACACTTGCTTTTCTCTACGTCTCCCTGCACTGTGCAAAAGGTCTACACAATCTTCCCATGGGTTTAGCAAAGAGTGTTATCCTGCCGGGAAGGACAAATCTACCCTATTGGAGCTTCCTCGCAGCCTGGCCACTGAAAAGACCCCTCTCTTTAAAAACTGACTTTCCTGGGCTTTCAGTGCTGCATTCTCCAGGGACTTCTATATAGCCCTGTCATCTCTGAACCTTGTCTGTTGACCTTCGTTCGTCCTCAGAAAGGCGGAGAAGCAGAGCCCCTTAACCTCTTCTCCCGCTGCACGTTCCTGGAGGCCTCGTTGGGGACAGGCCTTTCTTTCTTTAACACCAGAGTGCCAGGGCGTCCTCAAGAATGAGACCCTGGAGCGTCTGAGCTCTGCTCTTTGCTCACCCTTCACCCTCTCTCAGGGGCCAAACTGAATCACACCTTTTCTTGGAAACCCACCCCATCCTTCTCTAACTTTGCTAGTTAGAGAAGAAACCCCTTCACTATTCAAAGCGCAGTTCATTGACCCACAGCATCAGCATCATCTGAGAGCTTGTCAGAGAGACAGAGTCTCAGGATCCAGACCATATTTCTGAGCTAAATCTGCCCTTTCATAAGACCCCCTAGTGATTCATATGTAATTAATGTGAGAAGGATTAATATAGCCTATACGCACCGTGAAGGAGCTTGCAATGCCATTTTGACTATCTTCCTCCAGAATTTATAGTAGGTTCAGAAGCTTCTTCTCAGTAACAGAGGAAGTTTTGAGGTTTATGTGTGCTTTGAGACTTATATATTACTATCGCATGTATTCAACAGTTCACTTTTTCAAAAAGCTTTCAAATTAATTATCAGAGTCTCATAATTCTATGAAATATACAAGGCAGATGTTATTAACTCCATTTCCCATATCAGAATCCGAGGCATGATTAATGACCTGGGTGGTTTGCTAGAGGAATGGGTCTGGGAGTAGATGTTAGGCCTTGGATCTCATTTTGTTTAGCACATTGGAAAGAGCCCTCTCCTCCCTCCTCCTACCTTTTCCCACATCACTGTCTCTCCACATGTGGTTCACATCCCATCTGTGTCCAAATGACCTGGTGAAGGGGGAGAGACTTGTTGAAAAAGTAGATTCCTGAGCTCCATTAAGACATCATGGATCCTCTCATGCTAAGATTTGAGAATCACTTTCTTGTATGGTGATAAAAGATCATATTTAAGAGAATAAGAGGAATTTTAGGTTGACTTTCACCAATGAAAGACTTTGCAGCAGAACAGGAGCATTTTGTCTCAGCCTGCCCAGCAGCTGAGAGGACAGCCAGAGGGTTTGGGAGAGAACAGTATCAAGTTAGTTAGGACAGCAAAGAGTGGACACCCCTTGGGTATGGTTGTACAAAGAAAAGGAGCCAGCCATGGAAAGAGAACTAATGTGACGCTTCTGCTAGTTAGAGTATGAGCAACAGCTTGGGGGAGAAATGGAGGGGTTACATTAACAGAAAAGGGCGGGGAGAAGAAAGGAGAGTGGAAGAAGGGAGAGACGGAAAGTGAAGGAAAGGGAGGCAGGTGGGGAGAAATGAAAAAGGTAAGGAAAAAAGAAAGGGAGATGAGAATTGGCAAGATGAAGTCTGGACGTGCTTGCTTTGGAGCTTCTGTGTGTCTTGATCCAGGGTTTTGGGACCTGGTGATACTTGCTGCTGCATTATAAGCCTCAGTTGACAAAGCTGGCATCTAAATGGATCTGTAAAGCTGCAACTCCTGGGCACTAACCCTGAAATGTCAGTTATGATCGGTTCTGGATACAGACTTAAATGGCCTGGCTTCTTGTGAGTGTTTTAATGAGTCACAGATTTGTTGCTCATCTCATACTTATCTTAAAAGCAATTAATTCTAATAAACTAACAAAATGACACCAGACTGTCACAAGTAAAAATGTCTTCATTTAAAGATAATATGATTATGTGTGTAGAAAATTCTAGGGAACCCATAAAAGAGTTACTAGAACTAATAAGTAAATTTAGCAATACCTGGGAAGGTCAATATTTAAAAATTATATTTTTAATCATTGCTTTTCTATTATTAGTGAATGATGAACATTTGGGCACCGAGAATTACAGAGTTCACTTATAATAATATCTGATAGAATATCTAGGAACAAACTTTACAAAGATTTGTATAATGAAAATTAAAAACTAAAGCATTTTTTAAAGATATGTAAAAATAAAATTAAGGAGAGACATTCTATTTATGAATTGAAACACTAAATTTTTTGAAAGTTCAACATTTTTTATTTATGCTGTAGCAGTTGTCCCAACCTCCCCTAAATACTGTTAAGATGTCAATTCTTGCCAAATTCATCTATAGATTCTATTTCTTTAGACACTGACAAGTGTTTAGAATCATCTAAAATTCTATGAAAAGGAAAAGTATCTAGAATAGCAAAACAATTTTGAGGAAGAAGTAGACTAGAATTGGAGAATTTATGTCACCTTATTTTAAGACTTCCTGTGAAGATACAGTATTCAAGACAGTGTAGTGATGGTAGGAGAAGAGACGTGGGTCCATGGGACAGAACTGGTGAGCCCAGAAATTAACACATGCATATCCAGTCAGTGGATTTTCAGTAAAGGTGCCAACGTGATTCAATGGAGGGCAGAACAGTCTTTTCAACAAATGATGTTGACCTTGTTGGGTATCTACATAGGAAACAAAATGGACCCTTTCTTCAACCATATAAAAACATTAACTTGAAAGGGATTGTAACCTAAATGTAAAAGCTAGAACTTATAAAAAATTTATAAAGAAACAGGGGAAAGAGTTTTGCAGACTTGAGATAGGAAAATACAATTAGATAAGGTGCATAAGACAAGGACAATAAAAGAAAACTAATTAATTAAAAATTAAAATAGCCTTTTCAAAGAACTGATTAGAAGATGAAAAGGTAAGTCATAGATTGGGAAAAGTATTTACAATACATATGTGAGTCAAAGGACTAGTATTCCAAAACACAATGAGTTTTTACAAATCAATAATAATATGAAAACAACAAAATTTTAAAAAATGGCAAAAATTTGAACAAACGTCTTACCAAAGAAGATTACAAATAGTAAATAAAAATTTGAAGACATGATCAACATTACCTACCGTGGTGAAATACAAACTTAAATAGATACTGCTACACAACTATTAGAATCGCTAAGACCCCAAAAGCTGATAACACCAGTTGCTGACAAGGATACAGAGCAGCAAGAATTCTCATTCATTGATGGCAGGAATAACTAAGTGCTACAATAACTTTGGAAAATAGTTTGGCTGTTTCTTATAGGACTGAACATTGTCTTACCATGCAATCAAACAATTGCACTGCTAGGAATTTACCTAACTGATTGGAAAACTTTTATCCTCATAAAAACCTCTACGACAATGTTTATAGCAGCTTTTCATAATCGCCAAAAGCAAAAGCAACCAAAATGTCTTTCAATACATGAATAAACAGTGGTATGCCCATACAATGGACTTACTATATTCAGTGATTTTAAAAAAGGAAGTATCTATTTGCAACAACATGGATATATTTTAAAATGGATATTGGCGAAAGAAGCCAGTCTTAAAAGGCTGCCCTGCACCCCACTGATATGTTATTCTGCAAAAGACAAAACTAGAGAGAGGAAAAATGAATCCATGGTTGCCAAGGGGTTGGGGTGGGGGTTGAATCAATGAAGTATGGGTTGTTTTATTTTATTTTTTTTTAAGTAAAACTGTTTTGTGTGATAATGTAAATGTGGACTCATGACACTATACATTCAGAACACAAAGAGTAAACTTTAACATAATGAAATTAAAGAAATTCAGCTAGGAGATCAGGACATTCTAGGATGAAAGAGGGACAGTGACAGAGGAATCTCCCTGTGTGATGAACGTATGACATGACCTTACTGAGGAGGGTGGGGAGAAAAGGCGATGGCAGGAGTAAACTTAGAAATGAGTGTAGACTGTAAGACGAAATATGTACATAAGCATTACAGTCTAGCTGGTAAAGTTGTTTCCTGTGGGTATAAGGGGGAACAATTTTGAAACTGCTATACATGTATGTTGAGATTAAATAAGTAATGGATGGAGAACATAGTGGCTGGTTACAGCTAAGCAAGAACGAAGATTCAAATGATCCATGGGATACTGGATGAGAGTTGGTGCCTTCAGTATGACTTACCATTAGCTTAATATAGATGCAAATACATACACAAACAGATATATGTGTATATATATACACACACATAGATACGCATACACATATCTATGTTCACAGGTCACTTACCCAAGGAAATACACACATATTTCCTAGCTCTGTCCCCTGAGATGACCTAGGGACAATAATATGCATCCAGCAATAAGTACGACCAAGGCCCAGATCTTGGTTTCTAATACACAGAACTAGGGATCCTTGGAGAAATGGCTGATCCTAGAGCTGGGGCAGGCACTTCCTACCACCAATACTCTCCACAGAGTTAGCAGGAACTTGTAGGCACTTCTCAGAAATTAAGTCTTTGGTTCCGGCAATAAGCACAGGACCATGGGGCCCGATCCCTCCCCCTGGGTAGGAGGAGTAAGATGTGAGGTGTGGGAGCCTCTCTCTGGAAGAGTGTGGAAAAATAAACTTGTTGAGTCCGAGTGTGTGTGTATGTGTATCATATATTTTAAATTAAGCTTTTTATTTCAGATAATGTAGATCCCCATGCAATTTTAAGACATAATATAGAGAGATCCCTTATACCCTTTACTTATTGTCCCCCAATAGTGCCACCTGGCAAAACTATAATAGAGTGTCATGACTAGGATATTGACAGTAATACTGTCAAGACACAAAACATTTCCATCCTCATAAGGATGCCTCCTGTTGCCCTGTTATAGACTCACTTCTGTCCCACCCCTAGCCCTCAAAAAACTGGAAACAACCTGGCTGTCCTTCAACTGGTGAATGAGTCAACAAACTTGATCTCTTTTCAAGAGACATGACCTAGAGCTGTAAGGAGAGGATCTCATGGGCTCTGAGGCACATGCAGGAAGTTAAAAGTCACTCTCCTCTCTTCCAGCCCCATGCTCCCTGCAGTGGGGAGGACTGTGGCCAGGAAACAGAGCAGCAGGAGTGGCAGAATTGTCAGGCTAGATTTACCTGCAGTGGCTCGCTCTCCACAACCTGGTGCCACCTCTGGCCACCTCTGTCTTCTCCTTTAAGGACTTCTAAAAAGATAGTTGGGCCTTTAGAGTAGCTTGGGAGTAAATTAACATTTATTGAATACTTGAATGTTGCAGGCATCAGCCAAAGATTTTCTATGGGGAATCTCTGTTAGTTCCCTTAGCATTCTATGAGGTAGATATTAGCCCTTGAGATTCAAAGGAGTTAGGCCTGTTGACCCATGGTCTTTGATGCCAACTCAATGCCAACAAGAATCCCTAATTTGGGGCACAGTGAAGAAGAAAATCTTTTTTTAATATATTTTATTGATTATGCTATTACAGTTGTCCCATTTCCCCCCCTTCACTCCCCTACACCCTGCATACCCTCTCCCACCCACAACCCCCCATTTTTAGTTCATGTCCATGGGTCATATGTATAAGTTCTTTGGCTTCTACATTCCCCATACTATTCTTACCCTCCCCCTTTGTATTTCCTGCCTACCATCTATGCTATGTATTCTCTGTACCTTTCCCCCCTCTCTCCCCCTCCCAATCCCCTGTTGATAATCCTCCATGTGCTCTCCATTTCTGTGGTTCTGTTCCTGATCTAGTTGTTTGCTTTTGTTTTTGTTTTAGACATGGTTGTTAACGATTGTGAGTTTGCTGTCATTTTACTATACATGTTTTTTATCTTCTTTTTCTTAGATAAGTCCTTTTAACATTTTCTATAATGAGGGTTTCATAATGATAAACTCCTTTACCTTGACCTTATCTGGGAAGCACTTTATTAGCTCTTCCATTCTAAATGAAAGCTTTGCTGTATAGAGCAATCTGGGATGTAGGTCCTTGCCTTTCATGACTTTGAATACTTCTTTCCAGCCCCTTCTTGCCTGTAAGATTTCTTTTGAGAAATCAGTTGATGGTCTCATGGGAACTCCTTTGTAGATAATTCCTTTTCTCTTGATGCTTTTAAGATTCTGTCCTTATCTTTAATCTTGGGTAATGTAATTATGATGTGCGTTGGTGTGTGCTTCCTTGGGTTCAACTTCTTTGGGACTCTCTGAGCTTCCTGGACTTCCTGGAAGTCTATTTCCTTTGCCAGATTGGGGAAGTTCTCCTTTATTATTTGTTCAAATAAGTTTTCCACTTGTTGCTCTTCCTCTTCTCCTTCTGATATCCCTATAATCCAGATGTTAGAATGTTTAAAGATGTCCTGGAGGTTCCTAAGCCTCTCCTCATTTTTTTGAATTCTTGTTTCTTCATTCTTCTCTGGTTGGATGTTTCTTTCTTCCTTCTGGTCCACATCAATGATTTGAGTCCCAGTTTCCTTCCCAATCACTATTGGTTCCCTGTACATTTTCCTTTATTTCACTTAGTGTAGCCTTCATTTTTTTATGTAAATTGTGACCAAATTCAACCAATTCTGTGAGCATCCTGATTACCAATGTTTTGAACTGTGCATCTGATAGGTTGGCTATCTCTTCATCGCTTAGTTGTATTTTTTCAGGAGCTTTGATCTGTTTTTTTAATTTGAGCCATTTTTTTTGCCTTTGACACTCCTGTTACGTAGTGAGGAGTGGAGCCTTAGGTGTTCACCAGGGCACGGCAACCCACATTGCTGTGTTGTGACGCTGTATGTGGGGAAAGGGTCTGAGAGGGAACAGTGGAACTTGCTCCACTCTCTGCCTGATTTCAGTCACTTGCCCCACTTCCCACAAACAAATTGGTCCCTTCTGGTGCTGATTCCTGGGTGGTTGGGTTTGTGTATGTCCTAGGACCCTGTTGGTCTCTCCAACAAACTCTCTTCTGAGGCTGGGAGTTTCTCCCGGCACCTCAATGCCCACAGGTGTTTTCAATCAGTGTTTTGAAGCTTTATTTCCCTGGGCTGGGGCTCTGGGTTGCACAGTCTGTCCTGCTCCCCAGTTGTTCCTCCCAGTTTATCCACACCCAAATGTGGGACCACTCAGTTTGCCAGCTGCCACTTTGCCAGGTCCACCTGCTGCTGCCTTGCCGGCCAGCTGCAGCCTTGTACACCCTGTTCCACAATCTGCCTCCTCACTGGGTCCACCAGCCGCCGCCTCGCCTGCTCCAGTCCTGCCACGGATGCCTTGCCGTAAGTCCTCTCCACCCAGCTGCCCATCACTGCCCCTCCTACTGGTCTGGATGAATGTTTCCTCTTTAACTCCTTGGTTGTCGGACTTTCATACAGTTCAGTTTTCTATCAGTTCTAGTTGTTTTTTTGTTTTTAAATTGTTGTTGTCCTTCTTTTGGTTGTGCAAGGAGGCACAGTGTGTCTACCTATGCCTCTATCTTGGCTGGAAGTCTGCAGAAATGCCAAAAAATCTTAATTCAGTGCAAAATAACTCAGTTGTGATAGAGCGTGTCTGCAGAACAGCTCTGGGACCAGGCCCCTCTCCAGCTACACAGCTGTGCTCTGTGTTGTGCCCATCTGCTGTGTGATGGGTTGGTCTGCTCTGCTTGCCCATCCTTTGCCATGCTGCTCTGCTTTACAACATGTTTGGTTTCACTGCAGCCAGCAAGACATAGTCTATACTTTTTGGTGGAAGAGGAAAGCATGCTCATCAGATCCACAGGGGGAGCTGGCTTATATAGACAGAGGTCCTCACTCTTGGTCCCTGATTTGTCCATTGTAGGGAACTGCTTCACGAGACATGGAAATGTAGTCCAGCACCCACATGGAAAACCAGTGAGGGGGCGAGTCAACACGCAGGACCACACCTGCGAAGAAGTTCTCCCATGGGAAACCAGGCCTGCAGTATTATGACTGCCGCTTTGTGACTTGCTCTTGCTAAAACTCTCTCACCCTGGGTTCAGGCAGCAAGACCTTGCTGCATATCTTTAAAGTAACTTCCTGAAGTCTGTGCTAATTCTCCCAAGGACTGAAGTGTAACCAGACCAACAGGTCTTATCATTCCCTTGCAGTCCCATACTCTTATCATTCCCTTGCATTTGCAACATTTTTTCCTTGTTAATCTGTAAGAAGTAATCAGTAACATCCCTTCCAGTTGCTATCTGTAAAAAGTAATTACCTAAAGCAAATCTAAGTATAATGAATGAAAATCTTCTTTGATGTATGCTATTAGAAAGCCAATAAAAGCCTGTCAAGGCAAGGGTCAGCGCACTTTCCTCTTGAGAGAGTGGCCAGGCCACTTCAATGTGCTCTCCCCTTGAGAGAGTAGCCGTGCCGTCCCTTTTCCTTCACAGAAGTTGGTAGTCCATGTGAATTTATCTTATCTCATCCATAATGCCACGGACACTGTGGGCAGGTGTCCATGTCAGTCCACCTGATGCAAATGAGGACTTTTAATCCTCACAGTTTGATTGGTCTAATGGCACTATTCTGATGGTTAAGAATAGAGTCACTCTGACTGGTCAGAGATAAGCAGCTCTGATTGGATGGGGAAAGCCTATTGGTTGAAATAGAATTCCAGGAAACCTTTGTAAGGGCTTGCTCAGATGGCTGAAATACAGTGCTGGCTGGCAGTTCAGTGCAGAGGGAAGTAGTTCAACACAGAGGCAGGCAGTTTAGCACAGAGGCTTCACCCAGAAGCTAGAAGTGCAGTTTGTATGAGAGGCCCCGTGTAGAAACGACTGTTAGGTTTTCATTTTTAAAATTTGTGCCCAATTAGCCACCAGGAGCCCTGCTTAGTAGGTGTGTTTCTTTCTCAGGGTTGACAGGTCACTTAACCAAGGAAACACAAATGTTAAATCAGGCTAGGTTTTGAATCCTGGGATGTTAAATTTGAGGCATGTGCTCTTTGCTCCATATCATGCAGTCTCAAATTGTAACATCATCACAAAAGAAAAGCTGCTCAAGTGCTGTAGGAAAGAGGAGAGAGAAAGGTGATGTTGCTGAGTAAGGGGTTATTTTGCTCTTGGGGTGCCATGGTATAGAACCAACTGACTGGGAGGGAGGGTCTATGAGCCACCGAGTTTCTAATGGTATAATCAAGAGTTAAAACATGGGCACAAAATAGATTCCCTTTGAAGCTCATTATCTTCAGAAAGTTTTTCCACCCTCCAGCCACTCTCCCACTCCAGATTTCTTACTTCTTTCCTCTTCTCAACTTATTTGGGTTGGCTTCTTTTCCCACATCTCTCACTCTCAGCCAAAGACAGAGGATCCAATGCAGGAGGCAGACAAATTTGGGCTTCAACCCAATGCCACTTGCTGTGTAAGCTTTGGCAATTTGTTTTATTGCTTAATTTCTGGGGATTGTATTTTATGTTATATTATATTGTGTTATATTACAGTCTTCTTTATGGTGTTGTTATGAAGACTAATGAGATAATGCATGCCAGATGTCTCACAAGTTTTCTGGCATATTGCAAATATCAACAGATTACATACATGCATGCATACTGTCTTGAATGTGGAGACTATTGTCTCTTCTGCCTCCCACCATGCCATACATCTATTCTTCTGGAAATGTCATGTCTGGTCCACTTTTCCCAGGAATTTTCACCAGAGGAAGCCAGTCCATTAAACAAGCAACCAATGTCTTTTTTTCCACCCAAATTTCCTTTAACATATTCTGATTGTATGATGCTGGTTCATGTATATTTATCTTTCTCCTCTACCTACAACCTCCAGTAGTAAAAAGAATATAAAGCTACTGATGAGAAGGATGTGACTTCTACTCCTCTTTGGCTATGTCTCTGTGAGTAAAGTGATTTTACTTTTTTGCATCTTAGTATCCTCATTTAATATAAAGTGGAAATAAGGCCTCTCCCACTCACTTCAAAGGGTTATTATAAAAGCCCAATAAGGTATGCTGTGTAAAATATTTAGAAAAACTCAGAATGCTATATGAATATAAGTCATTGTTATTGAAATGTAGAGCTTCTAAAGAGTTTTAATTTTTAGCTCTGTGATCAGTTAACTTTTGATGTGGAGCACACAACCACAAATTCTCAGTGTCATGCAAAAATAAACATTTATTTCTCACACATCTGTGGAGTTCGGCTGGAGCAGGCTGGGCTTGTTCTTACATCTGGGGGGTGGTTGGAGTTTGGCTGACCATGCTGGGCCTGGCTGAGTCAACTCGGTTACACATGTTTCTCATCCTCCTCCCAGGATTAGTGGACTAACCCAAGCATGTCTTTCTCAGGGTGATAGTGGAAGCATGACAAAGCAAATGAAAGCAAACATGGCTTCTTAAAGCCTAGGCTTGGAATTGGCACACTGTCACTTTTAGTGGCCAAGCAAGTCAGTCACATGGCTGAACTCAAGGGTAGAGGCTATGAACCACCCACTGTGGGAGACATTTTCAAAATTTCATGAGACAAGCATAGATACCAGGAAGGGTGATAATTGGAGACATTAATGCAAATTTGCCACACTGTGTTTCTTGCCCAGCGCTTGGACAGGATTCTCTGGAGGCCTAGCAGAAGCTCAGTGTTCTTGGAAAGAAGGATGCTGGGCTCTGGTGGGAAAAAAAAAAAAGACTTCATCACCTTTATCATGGCAGATTGGTTCTAGGATCCAAGGGCAAAACTCTTCAGTTTACATAGTGAAGCACATGAAGTGACCATCATAAATTTTGGTCTCTGCTTCTGTTCCTACTCATTGCTTTTTTGTATGAACTTAGATCCATTTTTTACTTTCCCAAGATTAATGCTTTCATAACAGTGGAAAAATATTCATGATATTCTTCCCCTTTCCTCCCCAGGATTCCTTTTGATTCCTGTAAGTTCCTGAGGAGCTGGAAGAGCAACATCTACAACATGTGGTGATGGGACTCTTATCTGAGACCATCTTTACTCTCAAGTCACATTCACCCCCATAAAGATTTTCCTCGTTTTATTTCAGAGGACACCAGATCTCCATAAACAGATGGCTGGGGCCACCGTAGGTTCCTGGCAATGAGATTTTTGCTTGGCGGGTTTATTTGTAAATGACTCCAGAGAACTGAGTGAAATATTTCAGAGCCAGAAATCCTGGGTTAGAAAGTTTCAAACCAGAACAGCCTCTTCAAAGGAAGATGCAGATGAGAAGAGAGGGAGAGAAAGTTAGCTTAATGGGTTAGCTCCAGGGCTCCAGATGTTCCTTCAAAAGGAATCTCCCAAATTCCTATAGCCCAAGTTACACAGTGAGTGAGAAAGAAAGTGGTCTACAACATCTTTGATTGAAGCCACATGAATGTATTGAAAGTGGTTGTTAGGAAGAATCGAGGGGTGCTCACACATGTGTATAAACACATACAAACACATCACACACACACACACAAGAGCTCAGTATTGGTGTCATAAAGTGCCTTTATTTTTGCTCCAAAAAATTAAACTCAGGGTTTGGAGTTCTACTCCTTAGGCTGTCTTCTTGTGTATTTTTATTTTTATTTTAAATAAAACAACTGCTTTTTCAAGAGAGTAAAAGAGAAAAATATAAGGGAACAGCTTCTAATTTGCACTGGACTTAAATTTTCCTAAGAAGAACCTGTTCAGAACTATGAGTCTAGGAACTCAACTTGTTGCAAGCTCCCCAGGCCTGAGGAAATTGGCTCCTATTAGGGTTGCACTCAAGCACCTCAAAGGGTACTCAAACCTTCGACCGTTTCTCAGCTTTCTTGGGAGTTTCCATGTTGGAGAAACAGCTTTGCCAACTCTGCCCTCCACTTGGGACCAAACATCTATACCAAGGAGTCAGATGGTTAAATGCTGTTTTTTCTACCCAGATCATTCAATGACTCATTTGATACATATTTAGTGAACACATACTACCTATCAGGCACTGGGATGCTGGGATACTGTAGTCAGAAGTGAACAAAACAGGTATGGTCTTTGTACCCCCTGCAATTTGTAGTTTAATGGGAGGGGAAGCCCACAATTAAATTTAACTTTATGTAAGTGCCATGAAAAAAGTAAATAAAATTTAGGGGCAGAAAATAACACAAACCTCATCGTATAGTGTGGTCAGGGAAGATTTCTCTGAGAAGGTGACATTTAAGCTACATGTGCAGAGACCTAATGTTGAGAAGAAGCTTGTCATGTGAACACTAAGGAATGAGGGATGTGGTGATATGCTAGGCAGAAAGAATCAAAATGAGAAGCCCCCAAACAGTAATACAATGTGAGTTATTCCCGACCACAGCCAATTCTCCAATCAGCACTCTGAGAAATCTATAAAAAAATAATGTGGAAGTAGAAAGCAGGAAATCTAGTAGTGTAAGTTATAGCAGGATAACTTAGTCAGTGGCCAGGGAGACTGAGAGACTACAGTGAACTTTGGAGATTTATTTTGGTGGTAGAATCAGTAGTGCTTGATGTTCGGTTGCATAAGCTGCTGGATCAGGTGGGTGAGAGTGCTTTTGGAATGAGAGACGAAGGAGTTAAAAACAAACAAATAAACAAACTTTAAGTTTTCTGACTTGAGACTTTGGGCAGATGGTCTGCTGTCTTCCACTGTGAGAACCTGCTCTTTTGTTGGAGATGTGAACTGAAAAGTCAGGGGTTTTGTATAAATATCTGGTCTTTGAATATTTTTGGACTGTGACTCTGAACCTGAGGGTCTAAGAAATTTCCACTTTTTCCTCTAAAGCACAGAGGTTTTGGCTTGCAGTAGAGAGGCTATGGGATAATTTAACCAAGGTTTTGGTTAGCTCTCTCAGCTGTACTGGAAGTGGGTATGGGAACTTAATACACTCTTAATAAACATGCCCCAGGGAGTATCCATGACTACTTTTGGATTTGATAGAAGGGTCAATTGAAACAGCTTGGTTTCATGAGCATAGTTGTTTTCCATCTCTCCTGATGAAAATAGAAGAGGGTTTGAATCAATATAAGCAGGAAGTTTAGTTAAAAACCAAAAGAAAGTTTAAACCATGTGTGTCATGGACTCTTACTTTACATGAGATACAGGTGAGGCTGAATAAACTAATTAAGGAGTGAACTTAGATGAAGATGAGATAATGATACATATGACTTCTTATAGAATGTGGTGAACAAAATCCAATACCACAATAAGAATAATATATTGTAACCAGGTGGAATTTACTGCAAAAATAAAATTTTGTTCAGTTTTAAGAAACGCATTAGGATAATGTATTACATTACTATATGTAAGGAGAAAAATCATGATTACTGATACAGATGCTGAAAAAAACCTTTGGAAAAAATTCAACATCCATTTCTGACATAAACACTCAAGAATGTAGGATTAATAGCTACTTGCTTGTAAGATTAAAGTACATTAAAATCAGTATCTTACTTGGTGAGAAAACATTAGAGGCATACCTATTATGATCAGGAACAAAGCAAAAATGCCCACTATTTCTCTTTTGTTTCACATTGTACTGGAGATATTAAGCAATGCAATTAGACAAATTAAGTCAATTAGAGACATGAGAATTGAAAACAAAGAACCAGAACTTCATTATTTAAAGATGATGTGATATTTTGCATAAAAACTCAATCAATGGTGAAACCAAAATAATAAAATTATTTTGATTAACCAACTTTTTATTATTTTGACTAACCAGAATAGTAAAAGATTTTACTAAATTTAGGGTAAAATGCCTATTTAAACTTAACATTCAAGAATCAATAAATCTTATAAACACAAACAGTAACAATTAGAGAATATGATGATAGGGAAAATCATGTTTAAAATAACAACAAAGGAGATAAAATATTCAGAAACAAGTTCAACAAGAAATGACCACGATTCAAAAAGAGAAATTTAAACTATTCTTAAAAATGCAAAAGCACACTTGGACAATGGAAAGATAACCTTGTTTTTGCTTAGGATGTCTCAATATCTTAAAGATGTCATTTCTCCCTTAGTAAATGTATGCATTGATTATAATTCTAATAACATATCACATTTAAATTTTTTATAGAGAAACCGATACTAAAGTTTGTATAGAAAAAATGAACATGCAAATGTAACTAGGAAATATTAGGAAATAAAAATGGGCGATCATGAAGGATTATCCCTGCCACAGTTTTAAATATACTCTAAAGTTTCTGTAATTGCACCAGTGTGGACTTGGTGCCTAAGCAGGCAGACGAATCAGTAAAATATAATAAAATCCAGAAAGAAACCACATACATAGAAAATTTTATTATATGATAAAAGCAGAAGTACTGGTATTGAAAGCATTTTTAAAAAAGATAAATCTGTACCTTAAAAATATAAAAGAATAAACTTCAAATGTATCTTAGATAATAAGTGCAAAATAAATAAAACCTTAAAAGTTTGTGAATCTAGTTAGAAGGAAACATGAGTAAATTGAATTCTAACGTGGATCTGGGTTTAATTCTGATTTGAAATGCTGCTGTAATAATAGTAATAATAATAGTAAATTCGACTCTATAGAATTTAAAACAACAGCTTTGCATGGTCAAAAACATAACATCATGAGCAGAAAATACAAAAGCTAAGTAACGAACTGGGAGAAAATGTTTCAATCTATATCACAGATAAAGAGCTAATGTCCCCAAAGTATAAAAACCTTTTAAAACTGAGAAAAAAGGAAACCAAAAACCTTTATAAAAATGAGCAAAATATATGTCTAAATAATTATTAAAACAATCCTTAACTATATAAAAAGATGTTCAACCTTTTCCATAATAAGACAAATGAAAATTAAATCTAAAGTGAGATACCCGTTCTAACCTATCAGACTAAGAAGCAGAGTTTAAAATACTTGACATACTCTATTGACAAAGCTCTGATGGAATGAACTCTCCCACTGCTAGTAGGAATGAAGCATGATACACCCCTTAGAGGGGAAGTTGACAATATCTAACAAAACTACGTATGTGTTTATCTCTTAATCTAGTAATCCCTCTTATAGGAATTTACTCTGAAGAGACAACTGTACTAGAACAACAATAAAGAGAGAGAGAGAAAGAGAAAGGCATGTCTTTATGGGGCCATTTGCATCATTTTTTCTAGAACTTTAGTAGTTAAATAAAACTGCAATTAAAAAAAGATATACTTCCACACATGTACAAAGTTCTTCATTGCAGCATTGTTTATAATCACAAATATATTGAAAACAACTGGTGTTCCCATGCCTAGTAGATTGAGTCAGCTATGTTACACCCACTCGATGGAGTACTATGGAGCCGTAACAAAGGAGAAAGAGGTCTATGCCTGATATGGAGTGACTTTCTGGAGATTTTGTCAAGTGAAAAAAAAGCAAAGGGCAAAAGAGTATGCCTACAATGCTTACAATGTATAAGAAGGAATGAGGAAGGAGAAAATGTACATATATGCACTTTCTGTTTAATTTTCTCCAAAAACACAGGAAGGATCAACCCAAAGTGAATAAAATGCATTACCTACAGGGGATGTAGGGAAGTGGACTGGAAAAAATGGATAGTGATGGTGGCAGCTGACACATCTCTGAGTGTACCTTTTGTATAGCTTTTATGTTGGGAACAGTGTTAACTTTATATCCTAAAAAAAATCTGACCATAATGTAAATGAATACCATTACCACACTGGGGGATGAAACCACCAGTGTATGTCCTTTGGCCCTGTCATTGATGACTGAGTTTTTAGGAAACTTAGAAATAACTAAGTCACTGCACAAGGAGTCGCTTTATACTCTTGCTTAGGTCGGAAAGGTGGGAGTAGGATATAAAAGGCATACAGGAATCCAGGAGGCCAAAAGTACTGGAAAGATCTAGAAAGTCTCAAGTATTTCATGGCAATTATCTAATTAAATATTGTTATTGTTATTGTTATTAAATAGCTGGGATAAACCTGAATTGAGCTATATGAAAGCTAAGCATACAGTGAGAATTAACCCAGACATGTCTTTGTCGAACAAAGATGAGCTCCATAGTTTCTGAATGTTTTTGGAGTGCCCGCTATGTATAGCCATTATGCATATGTGTAGGCATCAGGGACCCAAAATGTTAGGAGGAGTATGAGAAATAGAGGGGCTAAACATGGAACCAGAGAGCAGTGGTCCAACCTTCTCATTTACAGATGAGGAAACTGAGGCTCACACGAGACCAACCTGGTCCAGTGTTACATGGTCAGTTTATGGCACAACAGAGATGAACAGGTGGCTGGTTAGTGAGGTTTTCCTTAAGGAGCACTGCCCCAATTTTCACCATCAAGGAAGGAGGAGGAGTTGTAGTACAAACAGACAGACTATAGAGCAAATTCAAGACTTGTTGCTACTGAGGATCCAGCAAAGCCTTGAAAGATGTGGATTCTACCACCAGGCTGCTGTTGTGTCATGGGCTGAAAGAATCCCACCAGGAGAAAACAGGCCATCTCTTGAAATCAAAATGCAATTACTTAGCTTTCTTCAGAGCTCAGTACCATGCTAGATATTATCTGTGATGGTCTTTTCATCTGCTGAGCCTGGATTGTTCCATGTTTGTGTGATGGCTAAAATTGCATTTCTATTATTCTTTCACTTTTCTTTAGTGAATACTGTTGAAGTCATTTGCTTCTAGGTTTTCTTCTATAGTTTTTCTACTTGCCCATCATTTTCTTCTTTTTGAATTTACCCTTACCCGTCTTCAGTGAATTTCTTACATAAGGTTGTGTGTTTGTGGATGTGTTGTATGCCTGAGCATGAGTTTGTGTCCACATACCTAGTGGATATGAAAACTGTCTCTGTTCAAATGGTACCCACACTTGGTTAAACCCTGCAAAGCATGGCCTTGGGGTCTGTGCCCTTCACTACTCAGCCATCTGCCTCACCCCAACCAGAAGAACCCAGGTCCAAGGGCACCTGTGTACAAGCTCTCTAAGAACCTAAAATTCTCTTCCCTGTTCCAAGATTTCAAAATGTAGTAAAAAGTGCATGGGTTTGGAGTTAGAGAGATCTGATTTCCATTTCTGGCCCTACTCTTTGTTACAGTTTAGCATTGTTGCCTGTCTTGGAAGAACACATGGGGAGCTACTACTTGCAGTGACTAACACAAAGAGGTGAACGGAAAGTACAAGTTCCTTACTTATCCCATTCCATGGCTTAACTTGTTGGAGGTAAAGATTAGTGGATCTGAATTTAGATTATTTACACACACACACACACACACACACACACACACACACACACACACACTGTGTGTGCTGGAATGTCTTCAGATCTATTCTACACTTTTTGGAGGCTGATCTGATGGCCTATATCAATAGGCTCCCTTTTCCTCTGGCTTCCACTGAATTTGGCCAATGGGGAGCCCTGGGAAATAATTGAAGGGTGAAGAAAGGCTGTAGTATTTATTGCTGTTATAACCCTTCCCTGTGGGCCACTTTATGCTGTCTGTGTCCCTTGGCCGAAGGTCACCCTCTTGCCAGGCAATGCTTTGGATGTTGTAACACAAAGTGCTATACAATATTCAGGGTTCTTTGAGGAAAATTTCTTGGGAGAAGAATAATGGGAGATGCACTCAGAGACAGGTGAGAGTTTGATTGATCTGGCTGTTGTGAATAACATGGGAAAGAAAGCATTCTTAAGCTTTCCATTTGCCAACCAGAATAATTGCTCAGTCAACAACGTGTTTTTCATTAACCTAGTAGATTTGGGGGAGGCACAGATCTCTTTGGGAATTTTATGTAAGCCATACAGGCTGTCTCTAAGAAAAACCCACATACTCAATTCTGCATGTGATTTTAGGGCTTCACAGATCTTTAAAGGTCATTTATGATTTGCTAGGATTACAGACTTGTGTTCTAAGTAGAGAAAAAAAATGCAGTGTCTGGAATATTAGGGATCTCCAGAGAATGGTCTGCATCCTTCGGTAACTCATGGCATTTGTTATATTACCTTTACATGGAATGGCTTCCGTGTGTGAACATGTAGTTCTATGTTGCTTCCTTTCCACTTGGATTTTCACTTTTGAGTTTGGCTTCTATGTAGCAGAAGAGCAACCTCTCTAAGTTTATGTGTATACATGAGTATAACTCTGTCCCAAACTCTGTTTTGCTGAGGCTTTGTGGGTGAACAATCATTGTATAATGGAAGAGGCAGGAAGTGATAGAACTAATTGAAGATCTTCCTAGGCCTTTGCTACTGGTAGAGAAGTCTTTCCTTATTACCCAAAAGGTCTGGATTTGCATTCACAAAACAGCTGTGTGTTTGGGGAAATAACCACTCCCACTTTGTTCCTCATTGGTATCTCTCCTCCTAAGTAACCTTCCAGGATAGCACAAGGTGATATACAAATAGCTATACGTAATATGGAGAGAAAATTGAGACAGAGAAAGAGAAAAATGACTTCACTCAGTGATCAGTTAAAGGAACAAAACAAAGAACCACAGCACTAAATTAAGACAGCTCAAGGGACAGAATGTGTGGCTAAGTAACATACTCCCTAACCCAACAGAGACATAGAATCAATAGGCAAAGACCATGCTTACTTCTGTTATCCATTATATTCTGGAAAGCTAGCCATTGCATGGTCCATGGTTGTCATTCAATTCCATTTGTTGAGTAAATGAATGAACAAATGAGTGAATCAGAGACGTAATGCATGTAAAAAACTTTGGAGGTAACCTAGCCCAGTCTTTCCTCTGTTGCTTAAATGGTCTTCTCCCCCCAATCCAACACAATTTCATCAAATGCTTCCTATGTCCAAGGACTCTGAAGATTATAAAGATAAAATATATTTAGAATATGCCCTCAAGAATGTATAGTATGCTGGAAAATAAAATGTACCAGTAGTGTAATACTAGGGAGGAAGTAAAAAAGAGAGAGAGAAATGTTTGCACTCAGTGATCACTCCACAATTGTCCTAAATGTTTCAATTATAAGGAACTAACTTCTACTACTAATAAAAGTCAAAATATATTGAGTGCTTACAGTCTGCTGAACAACACATTATGTCATTATAATATTTATGTTTAAGTGTATATTATTATTATACTGATTTTACAGTGAGAAAATTGGGGGTCAGAGAGGTTAAGTAATTTGCTCAAGGTCACAGAGCTTTTACATGGCAGAACTCAGACTCCTACATTTTGACCCAGTCCACATATAAGCAGATTTTTGGTAGAAATTTTTTGATGATGCATTGAAATCTGCCTCTGCTTTTTCCTTATTCTTTTTTTGGAACTAATTTCCCTCTCCCCAGCCACAGACACCACGTCTTTCATCACTTGAAAAACCAATCAATGAGTTAAATTGCAATAAGTTAGTTTAATAGCCAGCAATTCCCTATTGCAATTATAGTCAGGCTGCTACCATTTTCACACTCGTTGGTCCACATTGAATTTCCTTTCTAGATTATTGCCTTTTTTCTCACTGATTATACCCCTCAGAGAAACTATACTGAGTGAGCATCAATGCTGCAGCAACTTGTGATTTTTGTTTTCTGACTCATTTACTTCAAAGCTATAGTGCATCTAATGCCTTTGGCTTTGTGGCCCTTTTCTCTTTGGTTTCAATCACTAGTTGTCTGGTTGTCTCTTAGTTCACTCATTTACTTGACATATGTTTGCTGTGAAATGCAAGCCCCCTGGCTAGCAGACACTGTTCTAGTAATGGGCATACAGGAGGGAGGGAAGACATAATTCCTGCCCCTAAGGAGATTAGCATTTAGTTTGGAAGCCAGACATGCAAACCATCATAATACAACAGGAAATGTCAATAATGAATGTGCCAAATATAATGTGTGACCAAAGAGTATCCTTTAAGTCTCAAATACTAGAAAAGTCTTCACCGAGAAGATAGTATTTGGACTTAGATCCAATGGAGGAAGGACTAAGGATTTTCTGGACAATGAAGGTAGCATACTCTGGGAAGAGGAAATAACATGTATGAAGCCCTTAAGTGTGAGGCAGCAGATGCCAGAGCACAGTGAGTTCAGGGACTTGGAAAAGTTGGAAAGGGAAGAAACAGTGTGCCCATGAGAATGTGGGCACAGGCTAGGTAGGTAGGAAGGGCCAGCTTGCTATGGGCCTTTCTGATATGCGGAAGGGCTAACCTTGATCTGGAAGACCCACTGAGGGATTTTTAAGCAGCTGACTGTTGTTAGGATTAGCTTTATATTTTAGAAGGTTCCAGTTCACTCTTTTGGCCCAAGGTTGGGAATGGAATAAAGGAAATGAGAGAGAAGGCATGAGACCAGTTTAGAGACTGTTCCAGTGATTTTAGTGAACAAAGCTGAAAGCTTTAAAGGCCACAGAGACATAGAGATGATAGTGGTTGAGAAAATAATTTGAATGCCATTTAAGAGTATCCTAGTTCACGCCGCTTTGACAAATAACCATGGACTGGGTGCCTTAAGCAGCAGACATGTATTTCTTAGTTTTGGGGTGCAGAAAGCCAAGGTGCCATTATGTCCACTGTCTGGTGAGGGCCCACTCTATGGGGTGCAGATGGCTGCCTTCCTCACATGAAGGAGAGAGAGAGAAGGCTACGTTTCTTTTTTGTCTTATAAAGGCACAAATCTCATCATCAGGACTCCACCTCCATAAACTAATTACCACCCCAAATCCCCAGACCATGTGGTGTTTTCTCCTTCAAAGGACTTTCTGCATTGATCTGTGTGCCCTGGAGAAGACTCAAAGTCAAGTAGTTGTTTCTAGCACTCCTCCGATATCAGAATGATGGCAGTGAGCTGAGCCTGGTTCCTCATGAGAAGATTCCACTTTACACCTGAGGAAAGGAACACATGAGCATGTTGGTGGCTGAGGTTCAGACACAGTCATAGGCGGCTACAAAGATTTCTGCCAGGCCACAGCTGAAAAAAAACAAATTAGACCTGAGCAGCCCGCCTACCACTAGCTTGGACATTGAGTTGTCTGATTTGTGCCCTCCACAAGTGCCAGGAGCCCAGAGCAGGGAGCCCAGAGAGGACTACTTATGCCTTACTCCTGCAGGTAATTCGGGGTTCTAGTTTGGTATTTTGAACAAGCATGGCACCCATCTACAACTCTGTTGCCACAATTTGCACAGAACCAAGAGAAACTGTATGTATCTAGGCTAGGGAAGTGCTCTCATGTGTCTTCAGGGATGTGTGTCCAGGTTTGGCAAGACTGAGAATGTGCTTACAAATAGAAAGAGTCAGAAGAAAGTATACGGTGTGGTTAAGGGGACAGAGGGGCTGGCTTGGGCAGAGAGAGGGAAGAGATGACATTAGCTTGCTCTGTACCACCAACACCCAGTGATGTGGCCCAATAAAAGGATATCAGCCCAAAGTAGATGTGGGCCCTGGGGGAGGGTATAGATTGTTATTGTGGCCCAGAGGGGCTGGCTTGGAGAGGAACAGAGGAAACATAAGCTGGGTTAAAAGCTGTCTAATGGATAACCCAGTTAGGAGACAGGATTGCCCACTAAGAGATGGGGATGAACTTTCAGGTTTAAACAGTATCGCCTATGGGGGAGAGAACACTGAGGGCAGGACAGGAAGGGCATGCACAGCCCGCTCTCTCACCTGAGGGTTTGCCAAACTCATCTCAGCTGCTGTTGCCTGTCGCTAAGGGTGGCACCAACCCAAACAGAGACTAGTGGGATGTGGATACAAGTACAAAACTTTGCTTCCCATTACTTTCTTCAGGAATATAACACGTCATATAAACTGGACTACGTTCTCTTTTTCAACTTCTCTGACTAACAACATCTTTCCAGAACATCTGTCACACATGTTCCCTTGGCTACAGGAACTTTCTTATCACCCAAGGTCGATGTCATTTCTCCCTCTGCTGGAATCTTCTTTGTGGTGCTTCTCTTACTCTGCCTTGAATTACATATCTGTGTACTTGTGTCAATCTCCATTGCCTAGTAAATGTGACCCAATAAATCCCTTCTGTTGCATGGCAATGAGTAGTGTTTAGTTACAATTCTAGTGTTATTAGAATGTATTAAGTGCATTTATTAAGTGCTAATGGCATTATTCCATTTATTGTTGACAAAAATATTAGAAGATAATTGCAATTTTCTAATTTTTAGATAACATTAGATATGTGTAAGTATACAAAATACATTTATGCGTAATGGATTATGCTTAGTGGATTTTATATATACCAAAGTATGGCAGAAGTAACGCCTGCTTGAGTGTGATTGGTAGGGTAATAATATGGGTATAATAAGTATTAATTTGAACATTTCACCTAAATGTCATATGGTATGCTCAAGTGTGATATTGTTATGTTACAGAATTACATGTTTATGATTTGTAATAAAAAGGGGTGTTACTTGTGCTGGGCCCTGTATATTATATATACAATGAATGCATACATTTATTGGTTTTGTTCTTGCTATCAAATTGAAAAAATATTGCATCATGGTTGGGAGGGCTATTGATTGCATCTTCCTCACTTCTGATATTTCCTTCTAAATAAAGGGGAGTGCACTGGGTTAACATTCTTGGCCTCCCTTTAGCTGCTCACTCTTCCCCAAAAGTTACTTAGTCTGGTGAATTCATCCTCTTTCTCTTGGAGTGAGTTGACCTGTGGGAATACGCCCGGGTTTTTCCCCCTCCAGCTCTCAAGTTTTCAAAGGGCAGAATCTTACCTGCAGGAAAGTCTTCCCGAGCCCAGCCAAGTCTGTACCTGGTAATTCTGTATAATTTTGGGATTCACAGTGAAAAAATCTACTTGTCTCCAGATTAACTGCCATTCACCAACTTTAACAATAACAAAGGTGATAGTTTGCTCTTCATCTGTTTTATTCTTCTTTTTCTTATTTCTCTGTTGATTGAGAATTCTGGTGGGAAAGTGGTGCTATAAATGGAGTACCTTCAAATGTATTGTCCCTTGTGTGTTCTTCATCTGCATGAGTGATATGAACCTCTCCCTGGAGTCTTCACAACATATCTCTTGGCCTCATGAGTTTGATTTTCCTCTTCTTTGGGGGTGTAAAAGTGGACACCACCATCCCATTGTTAGCTCTTCATCACAAAATGTTAATGGGGAGGAAAGGCAGAGAGAGGTGAAGTGACCATTCTCAAACAGGTCTATACCTGTTTTGTCCCCATCTTGACAATGAGCTAGAGAAGCGGTGTTGGACCCTGCATGTTGTAGGTGGTAGGGGTGGGAAAACCTAGGAAGTTGCTGTGAAGGCTAAATACTAAAGTCAATCCTTCTTAGAGTCTAAAAGTTCGTCTATCACTCTAAGGTGAGGCCATGTTGAAAGGGTCTTAAAGAAGTCAGGGAGGGAGGAGTTTGTTAACTCATTTTGCCAAGAACTGTACCAGATTCTTGATGTAGATGCCATTATTACACTTACAGATTTGAAACTAAGGTAAGAAAAGGGTAAGCAACAAATCCCAAACCACAGTGAGTAGCGAGAAAAGTCTGGATTCGAACCTGTCCCTGCCTGATTACAAAGCCCCTATTCTCTTTTTCATCCCAAGGAGGTGTGGTAATGAGAGGAGGCAGTTAGAAGTCATGGGTATGCACAGGGGAGGGATGAGACACATCGTGACTGGGTCTCAGGAGTGGGAGAGCGACCACTTTGTTTGGGTCTGGGAGCAGGGCAAGATCCCTGGAGAGGCATGGATAGGAATGACTTCTTGCTAACTGCACCTCCTTGACCCTTTTAGAATCCCCTCCACACTCCCCTTGAACCTACTAAAATCTTGCTCAAGGTAATCTGAGAGCGCGCAGTCAAGCAGGTATCCACATGTGTTCCCGTGACCTGAACCGAGGGATGGCAACGGTGGTGTCATTGCTCTTCTTCAAGAGCTTGCTTCTGGCTCTGACATCTTCTACCACCCTCTATGTTTCCTTACATCCCCACCTCAAGTTTGTGACTCCCTCATCAGAGGAGCTGGGCTGCAAGTAGAGATGGAGGCTCATGTACATGCATGCCTGTGTCTTGTGTGTTGCTGAGTAAAGAAGGAGCAGGAGGGGGTGACTTGGAGAATGAGGCAGCCCTGGGCAGCCCTGTGACAAACTAGAAAGGGGAAGAGTCCATTGTACATTTGCACTGGCTTGGTGCAGGAGACGGGCTGGCAAGGGGCTGCTAGCTTGGCTGAGGGACGAGGCTTCTCAGCGGAGGGTTGGATTTGGCAGCAGAAGAGGACTTGCTGGGAGCTGACTTGCCTGGAGTTATAACCCCCCTTGCTATCTCCACCCTCCACTCAGGCAGAGTCTTATGCTTTCTTAAAAGACAAGGGCTCCCCCATTTAGCCTGCCAGATTCCTCTCCTAGCTGGGGAGGAAGAGGAAACCCAGGGACCAGGGGCAGCTGTGAACTCATGGAAAGAGAACTGGAATCACAGGGAACTTGGGATCATGTCCTTCTGGAGATTCTATCTGGGTTCATTGTTTGAAAGTAGAAACCAATATAAACAATGGTCAGATAGGAAAACCTGTCCATCAGTCTCAGTATTCCCATATGTTCAATGAGGAATAAAACGCTCCCACACAAAGCTACAAGAATGAACGATGGGGATAACTTGGGCAAAAGCAGGAACCCTGCTCGCTACACCCCAGGCCCTGAATGATTGCCAAAAGGGGCATCATGGCATAGAGTGAAGAACTACGGTTAGACTGGCTGGAATGGATTCTATGCTTCTGTCTTAAAATCTTGACGTATTGTTTATCATGGATTTTTTGCATTAATTTGGATTTTTAAAAATATTGCATTAACATGTTATTTATCTTGACTACAGAGTTTGTTGGTGATCCCCTTAAATTATGTGTCCAAGGCATCTCCCTGATCTCCCTAGAGGCCCAGCACTACTGGCCTTGTTTGTTTCTTATAATCAAATCTATTAATTCCTCATGCCTCAGCTTCCCCATCTATAGAATGGAAATAATAATCACACTACCATGCAGGCTTGTGCTAAGCTTGAGGCGTGTGACTATGTGTGCCTCATTTTCATCCCCAGCACTACCTGGTACCTAGTAAGCCCTCAGAGAGGGGTGGCCATTATTCTTGGTGTTGCTGTTGCTGTTGTCCAAATTATTCATTATTGTGTTAGCCTGAAGAGAGAAGCTGTACCAGATTCTTGATAGAGACACCATTATTCTACTTTACAGATTTGAAACTAAGGTAAGAGAGGGCAAGCGAAATATCTCAGGCCACACAGTGAATGTGAGAGAATGTGGATGTGAACTTATACCTGCCTGACTACAAAGCCTGTATTCTCTTTCTCATTTCAAAGGAGGTATGAGGATGAGAGGGGGCAGTTAGAAGTTACTGGTACCCATAGGGGAAGAAGGAGACACATTGTGACTGGGTGTCAGGGGTCGGGGAGAAGTGTTCCATGGAGGCAGAAGGAGTTGAGCTGCACTCTAGGGCCAGAAAGGGGTCAGATGAAGGAGCTTGGGACACCGAGGGCCCTGAGACCAGGCAGGGGTGCACAGGCGCTTGTACATGCAGGGGGAGGCAGCCTCACCAAGGCCTCGCAGAAAATGCCTGTGGTGCAGCTGCTCTCTGGAGAGGCCACGAGCTGCCTCAACAGCTTTTCCTTTCAGGGCTTGTTTAACATTTCAAACAAAAATAAAATAAATAACGGCAGTGTTTATGGAAACCTAAGACAGAAATGAAGACGACTAAGGAGAAAGCTAAGTGGAAGCAGGCCAGAAGGGGGTTTAGAAGATCCCCCTTTCCTCGGAGTTAGCAGTTTTATGCTTCAATTTGTCAGCCCTTCCTACCACACCCATGTGTTTCTCCCTAGCAACCTCTCCACTGATATGCACAAATACACACACATACACGTGTGCATCCACACGCATGCTCACACACACACACGCACTTCCATCCTGATGGGAGGCGCACACTTCAGACTCTATCTCACACATATCTCTCTTTTTGCAAATGCTCCCACTTGTTTTCTCCTTTATGTTCTCGGCTTTCCCCATCCCCCCAACAAAGGACCTTATTAACTCATTCTGGCAATGTGGTGCATACGACTTTAACCCCTGCAGTCCAATGACATTTTTGGCCTCAATCTTCACTCTCAAGAGACCAAGCCAGACTTATGTTTATGTGGATAAGACTTTTCCAAGTCACGGTTTCCAGGAGGTGGGAGAGTGGGCAGAGGAGCAGGTCTTGACAAGGGAGGACGTTAGCATGATATTTTGGCTAACATTTGCTTATCAGTGAGCACCTTAAATATATGCAGATCATTTTATTTCTCATTTTTTTGTATCTTCTTCACCTATCCAGTTTCACTTCAGAAACCTCCCTCAGGCAAGAGAGGCTTTGCCAGAAGCAAGGATATTGTACAGAATGTGGAGGGATGTGATGGAAATATAAGGATTTCCTAGAAGTCCATGTGAAATCTCTAGATTCTCTCCAGAGAACATAGCTCAGAATACCCAGTGTTCCACTCCTGAAGCATGTTGGGGTATTTCCAGGAATCCAAGTGTCCAGAGGCTCAGGACTCTCCAGTCTTCTTTGCCCTACTTGTGAAGGGACCCTGATGTTGGTGATAGCACAGATCCTGAAAAGCCTGGATTGCCTCTTCTTGGTTCTGGATCAGCATCGAGCCTCAATGCAACTGAGCTGGCTCGCTGTCCATCAACAACCATCACCCTGTATGTAAGGCTCCAGCTGGAGAAACAGAGCAGGCCCTTAGTGTCTTCAGCTCTGGGTCCAAAATAGAGACCACCAGGAAGCATTGTAGTTTTGGAGAAGTGAGGCCTTGTCCCATAGAAGAGCTGGGCCGATATCGGAAGTGTGCCATGAGCCTGAAGATGTCAGACCCTTCACTCATCTGGTTTAGCTGGGTGACCAGTGTGACCTTGGGAAATTACTTTGCTTAGGGATCAATTCCTTCATCTACAAATTTGGAACAACACCACACAGGACTGTAAAGATTAAATTCAGACACGATGCTTTTAACAGAATGTACAATGGGGGCAACTTCACGAGTTGCTTTTCTCTACATTTACTTCTTCTCCTTTTGTCTCCTCTCCCTCTTTGAATAACTGCTGCAGTGGTTGTAGAGAGAGGCATGCAGATGACCAAAACCTTTAATGATTTTTAAATAATGTTCTATGATAAATACCTTAAAAATTTTACATACTCCACAAAATTTTTAAAAATGTGGAAAGTGTGTCCTTCCGGATTCCCTATGACTTAGATCAACTTGCCTAATTGCAATTTCCATAATCCCTTGAGTCACCAGGCAGAGGACTGGAGACATTTCTCGTTAAACACAGGACCATAAATTTGCCATGGACCCATCTATTTCCTGATTTGAGTCATCTACCTACAATCCACTAACTATATGGATACAAAGTCTGAGAGCCTCAGGGCACAAGATGACTTACTTCTTCACCTTTGCTGCCTTGACTCACCCTTTACATACACCCTGGAGAAGGACCTACTCTGTGCAATGCACAGGAATCATGGGACATAGTCTGTCCTTTTCTTTAACTTGCTTACGGAGATGAATGGCAACCCTTTTGAAGTGCAAAAATGCCCACGACTCAAGGTTGGTTTGGAGAGTGGACTTCTCAGAGAACATTCCAAAGAGAACTTAGCATTTACTGTAGAGTTCGAAAAAATAAGTAATGTGTTGATATGGGTATGGCTAGATATGTTTGGAGAAGTGCCAAGCAGAGGGAACAACTGGTTTCAGGAATAGTGCCTGAATTCTCATGTCCCCCAGCAGGCCTTAGGAGATAAGGCTGCAGGGTGGTTTAGCTGGATATTCCTCTTCGGGCCCTCCAGCCTGGCACTTCATTCTTCTTTACCCAGCTCTGTACTCCAAAGGCAGCCTCTGGGCTGCACCCATGGGCTCCCTTACTCGCTGGCTTTTGCTCTGGGCTGAGGAAAGTGGAAGGGACTCGAGGACATCTTTCCTCAATTCCCTCCATTCCAGGCTGCAGGGACAACAACTCTGTCTTACAGAGAGGGTGCTCATAGCTGCTCCCTGTCCTTGTCCCTGTGAACCCAGGAGTGGCAATAGCTTCTTATGTTGGTTATTGTCAGAGCAGGAGGCTTCACCATCCCTTGTTGATTTCCCTTAACTCTGTCCTGCCTTGTAGATCACCCCATCCTGAGACCCTGCCATGTCCCAGCCCATGTACTCTTTGTTCCTACTGGAATTGTGGTTGATACAGACATTCTAAGGCCATGTTGTGGGGGCTACAAAATGACAGGGTGATGAGACTAGAGGAAGCACAGGGGGAGCCCCTTCTTACAGGTTTTTGTTCAGTTCTGGGCACAGTAATGGGTACTCATCACTTACCTACTAATCAGGCCAATGGAGAGCTTAAAACTTCTAGGACTGACTTTTCAAAGAGGCCTTTGAAGTCATCATCCGAAGGGGAAATAATCTAGGTCAGAGAGACTGCTGTGGAGTGGGTGCAAGCCGGTGAGCCAGAGCTGACAAAGCAGAATGTGCTGCTCTTCTAGCTGCAAGTGGGCCAGCCCAGCGGCGGTGGGGTGGGCACACATATCCCAAGCCCTGGTGGAGTTCTGTCCCCTAACTGGCTGGTTTGACTCAGCACTCCTGGGAGCCACAGAATATTCCTCATTAGCAGTTATGAGCTCATAATAAGCTTCTGAGAAAAACACCAACAAAGGATGCTAAGTTTCTCTAGAACTGGCTTTTTAATTTGGAAAAAAATATCATGTTTCAAATAAAGCTCTAGTTTATAGAGTTCAGACATAGCGGGAAGCCCCCATTTTGCTGTTTCAATTCTCTCTGGAATAATTTGGGGAATGAGCAAAAAGCCACTGGGAGAAAATTCTAGACCACACCCACACCTTCCTGGCACAGACCCAGTGCTGGCTTCTCAGACCAATGCTGCCATATGTATTCAGAGCCTGGGCTGAAGTACCTGAAACTGCTGTGATTAATGGAAAGCACCAAAGACATAACATCTTAAGGTACAGATTCAATTCCTAGTTCTCATGCTAACTAGCTTTGAGGTTTGGGATTCATTTTCCAATCTCTCCAAGCTTTGGATCCTGCATCCATAAAATGGGAATGAAAAGTTAATCTAAGTCACATATTTTTGCAATAGAGACAGGAATGGTAGCTGAACCAAATAGAAAAGAGGATGAATGGAGGCTAAAGAAACCAAGGATTTCCCTGTTGGATTCAATCTTCCTTCCCCACAGTAGGTGCTCTCTTTGTGGCAGCGATGCTGAGAACACCCTGTGTATTTCTAACCCATAACAATATATACCATATTTAGTATAGATCATAAAGTAGTTGCACTAGAAAGATCTGGTTATTTTATGTGATTTTGCCAATGAGTGCCTAGCACTTTCCTCATCCAACTACCCGCTATTTGCAGAATAAAGACAGTCAATTTTCTTGCCACTCATTGGCATTTCAACCTGGCTCTCTCCCTCCTAGACTTCCCAGTTGTCTGAGTCAACCCCACCCCAACGGAAAAAACAAACTAGATGGAATGGACTACACTGGTCATACATACCAAATAACTACATTCTTTCAGCCAGATCCTGGTTAAAAGTTGGACCATATAATAATAGATAATTAACCTCTATTCAGTGTTTACTATATACCAGGCATTTGTTCCAAGCACATTTTACATGGGTTATGTCATTCATTCCTCAGTCTAATTCTATGAAATAGGTACTGTTATTACCCCCATTTTAAAGATGAAGAAACTGAGGCACAGAATAATTAAGGGCTTCACACAATCCCTACTGCAAGCAGGGTGGCCAGTGTCTGAGTCTTGGCTTTTGCCCCAAAACCATGCTCTTAGTGGCTCCACTGTCTGCTATATGGTAGGGCTGACTTCCTGAGGGCTCAATCAACTAGTAGAATATGCTTTTGTTAACAGTTTTATGAAGCCTGTGGTCTATTTGTTTGTGAAATAATTATCCATCATCTCACCCAAATTATAACAATAATAGTTCTGGATCCCTCTAACTGCATGCTTATTCCCACTTACTACAGTGACACATGACACACTTAGACCAGAAGGTTTTCATCTTCATCACAATCCCCTAAGAAGTGTCTTATTAGCCTTGTTTTTCAGATGAAGAATTTGATCCTTTGTCTAAAGTCATATGGTAAGAAAATGATGAAGCAGAAATTCTAACCCAAGTTTGTTTTAAATGAAAATCCTGAGACTACAGTTGAATCTCAAAGAATGTATTTTGTCTGTTTTTATTTCTTAGTTTCCAAATTTATGGTTATTAAACAACAACAATAACTTCAAGTGTAAAACAAGCTCAATGCAGTTAACTGATAAACAGTGGGATACTGGCTCATTATACATTTAAACTATGAAGCATTCCACTATTAAATCAATCAAAAAGAAAGTTTACTTTCTGTGACCTGTCCCTTCCAAATATTCTTTGTTACCTGCACCTCTGCCTTATATACACGAAGGCTTGGTTCTGCCTTATGTGTCTCTCAGAATGGTGCCTCCTCTCCAAGCCAGGTGCTGAGGGACTCTCAGTGAGTGCCTTTGAATAACACTGATATGGGGTCATAACCACAGAAGGAAGCCCTTGTGGTCCCCAGAGGTGGTGCTCAAAGGCTAGGGTCTTTTGCAGAATTAAGAAATCCTTTTTCCAAAGTTATACATTTTCCCCCCAAACCAATACCTCCAGGCATAGTCTTCAAAGCAAATAGCTCTGTTATAGTAAAAGCATGTGCAGACTATATTTTTATACCGACTTGTCAAACACATTCTAAAACTTTGGTTACCAATGGAGGGTCTTGTGGAGCTCAGAAGTCCATGTCTCTGCCCCGGTCTTCTGGCTCGTACTCCTACATGATGTTAATGCCCTAGGACTCCCCAGCTGACCACCAAAGGTAGACGGTTGGAAGAACTGAGCTCCAGTGGGCACAAGTTTAACACTGGCAAACCCATTTTCTTCCCAGTCTTTTATCAGTATGGTTTAGTATTACTTAAGAATTAGCTTAAATCTCTTGATATCAGCCATCCAATCATTCCACAAAAGAGTCACAAACCCCTAGCCTTCTTGAAGCTCCTAGAGCATGAAGGTCCCAAAATGTCTGGGTTCTTTGGAAGCCTGGCTCAGTATCAGTGTTTCTCTAAGGCTTGGAATAGAATTGAAAAGAGATACGTGTACAGTGATGGAGGTAGAGAAAGTGACAGCCCCTGGGAAGAAGTAGTAAGAAAACCAGAAGTTTTACATCTACCTGCTTACTTGACTATGGGGATCCACTCACTTCATTTATTTATTTAGCTGTTTTTCATCATGACTGGAATGAAGAAAAAAATAATAGCTACTAAAATTGGAACTCAGGTCAGATTTCTAATATCACTTTTTTTTTTGGTGCAGCATTAGTTGGTAGCCTCTTCATCATTTTCTACATCATTTTTTATATCCCTTTTGTTTCTCCCTTTGTCACTCTCCTTTTTTTATTTCTCTTTCCTCTTCTTGTTTTTCTTTTCTATCCATTCTTCCTTGTCAAGTAAATAATCCTGAATGCTCAGAGTTACTAAAATTTCCATTGCCTTTTTATTAGCTACTAGAGATGCTCTCAGGATGTGGTAAAGTTCAAGTAGGAAAGATAGATGACACTGGCTTTCTTTAAAAAAAAAAAAGAAACATATTCCTGGCAGGCATGATATGGCCACATTGCCTGTCCAGTAAAATTAGCCTTGGTTGTCCCTGCTTATTGAAGAACGTGGTGTCATGGTTCCTGGCATCATCTTCTCCTCTTTCTCATCTCCTGAATGGGAGACCAGTGCTTGCTCCAAGTTGGGTTGAAATTGGGGCTTTGTATCATAAGTATTTCCTTCTGTCTTATCAGTGAAAAGAGGGCTAGGTTCTTACCCAAGAGTTATGAAAATTAGAATTTAATGTGGGAACATGCAGCTTCAGAAGCACTGGAGAGACTTCAGAATTCCTGAAACCACTATTCTTGGAAGACTTATATATGCCTTCTCCACTCCATTATGCCCCATGGCCCCAACCCTATTGGGTTAGGCTTGATATCCAGCTTGTGGGGAGAGCTCCTTTGAAACTTTTTCAGATACTCCTTGAATGTCTGACAATGAACCAACCCAACTTGACCCAACTCAACCCAATCAGATGTGTGCTGTTTTGAAAGCAGCTTGAGAAGAGTGTCAAGAATTTTAAATGAGTTATCTTTATTCTCCTCTTTCCCCTTTTCTGTCATTCACTATTACTAAATTGAGTTTCATGAGCAGTTCCTATCTGATCCAATGCCCTTTGCCCTGTAACAGCCTGGACTCTTACTGGGCTGTTACTATCCTTAAAGGGTAGAGTCCAGTGATTTTTTCCCCCCCGTAACTTCTGTTTGGTCTTTTTAACCCCAGCACTTAGAAAGATTCACCTGCAAAGAGCTCTTCATTTCTTTCAGCTCTAAAATTTAGTAACTCTGAAATAATGAAGGATTACTGAAGTGTACATACTGGTCTCTCTGAATCTGTACCTTAAGACTTTTATTTTTAGCTCCTGAAAGCCTTATTCATTTTAGCATTGGACTGAATCCCTTATGAAACCATGTCCTGCATGGGAATTTAATTTTGTAGTCTACATATCAGTAGAAAAGTGTGCGGAATCCTCCATCTCTTTTTATCCCTTTACAGTTGTGCCTGTTCTAATCAGATTGTTGGCAGGGTCATCAACTCTGTTCTAAGCAACTTGGAGTCACAATGGAATGATTCCCCTTTAATGCCAATCTAAACAAATGCCATCAACTTTCATTCCAGGCAATATTAAAAACAGAAGAGTCCCTTTGTGACTTTAATTGGCTTTGTGACTTCTTTGGGGTAAGTGTTAGTCTCAGGCTTGTGTTTCCTAGTCATCTAAAATGTGGGTGGGCCACGTCCCAACCACAACCATGGTTGTGAGCTCAGAAGAGTCACTCCTCTTTTATCATAAAACAATAATCAAATGCAGTTGTATGGTTCACAAAGGGCCCCCACAGTCGTCATTGCCTCTGACCCTCACAACGACCCTCTGAGCTCAGAGATGTCTGACATCACATAACCAGGAATCTGATGTTTTGCATCTGAAGCCAACTTGTGCCCCACATGGCTCTCCTGTTGATACTAGAGTGAATAAAACATAACTAAGAAAGTACATATTTTTGTACAAAGTCATCTGATAAAAATGTGGACAGCCCTTTGGTTTTTTGAGGATTGGGTTATCAAGTGTCATGGCCTGTTTTATTTTGCGGATAACTGAAAGCTGAGAATACCGTGTGTAAATAAGCAGAAGAATGTGATGGGGAAGAGCAAGGATTCAAAGCTGATGGGAGTTACTGATACTTTCAATGTTCTTGCTGCCTTATCTCGAGCAAAAATGTGCCTTATAGCTACTCTATTTATAATTAAACATAATAGCTAACATTGATTAAGTGCACACTATGTGCCAGGAACTGTGCTAATAATGCCTTGTAATATGCCCATATATCAGGCCTCTGAAGTCACAGGGTATTTGTATTTGCTGTTCTTTCTGCCCGGAACACCCTCCCTGTATATAGCCTTCTGGCACTCTCCCCTTCACTTATTTTCCATATCAGTTTGAATGTTACCTATTCAGTGAGTTCCTTCCTGGCCACTCTATTAAATAGCTCATGACTTTCTGCTACCACTCTCTCTTCCTCTTACCTGGCTTTATTTCTCTTTATGCATTTGCCACCACTATATTCTATATTCGTTTACTAATCTGTATATTATTTTTATCCCTCCACTAGGATATAAGAATATAAACTTCCTGAGAACAAGGATGTCCTCCCTCTATCCCACTCCCACCCCCTTGTATGCTCAGGACCTAGAATAGTGCCTGGACCATAGTAGACATTTAACAAATATTTGCTGAGTGGATTATCTCATTTTATAGATGAGGAATCTGAGGTTCTAAGGGAGTAAATAATTTACTGAAGTGACCAAACAAGCAAAAGGTGGACCAGAGCCATGAATCAACGCATTTGACACAGGAGCCCCAACCTCAGACTCTGCTTAACTGTTGTCTCCCAGCTTCATTAAGAGGATCATAAAATGCTTGGGCTGTATGAGTTGTGTCTATTCCCTGCCCAGTCTGGGCCTCCAAGACCAAGGTGAAAGGACCCAGCTCTCCCAGACATCCTCCTAATGACGCCTTTGCTTGCTGTCATGGACAGGAAACTCTGCCTCCAACTAAATCCCCCGCTCTGTCTAGCTCCCCTGCATCATCTTCCTTTACCACACTGTTTACACCCATGGATCTGTGTTGATGCATACATATCCCAGCTCCCTTAGTCATTGTTTAGCTCTTATACTTTGCTGGGGTAATTTTCCATCCTTCTGTTTATATTATATTTTTTGCTTCTCTCCTCCTCCTCCATTTTTAAGGACAGAGAAAGACATGTTTGGTAATACAAGCAATAATACAGTTATAATTAAAATGGAAGCATTTTGCCAAAAGGAGGATTTAGCTGTGATTTGTTGAATTCCATCCTGAGTGGGTTATTTATGAGCAAATTCATAGCTCTTTTATGAGGCTTTCTGAACAGAGCAGTCTTCTGATGCTTCTATCTCCTAGAGGCTTTGTGCCAGCCTTGCAGGGCTGGGGGGTGGGAATGGTGGGGGGACACATATCTAGCAGCCTGGCTGCTGAAAAAGCTTAAAAAGAGCCTTTGGGGACATCTGGGAAAATCTTCAAATATCTCTTCTCTGACCCTTTAACCTCTTGAGTGACTAGTCACTGCTCTTGGTAGAGAATGAGACAAAGTACCTGTGCCTCTATGTGAGAACATGCTTCTAGCCCAGCTTGGGTTTTAATGAGCCCTGATGTGGGTGTGGGGCAATTTCTCATGCTCTACCTGGGACTCATACTAGGAACTCTGCATTTCACACATATTAGTATGGTACTCACAAGCTAGACAGGGTAGCAGCCCTAATAGTTAGGAAGTGCCCAGGATTAGAGCTTGGTAGAGCTGAATTTGAGTGTGAACTTGAGCTTTACCCTCAGGGCATCTTTTCTTGCAGTCCCTCTCCCTAACCTCTCTAAAGTTTACAGCCTGTTTGTTAAATGGCATGGTGGGGATGCTGGCAGTGGGGGCACAGAGGAAGAAGTAGAAGGAACTTGTGTATGGGTCTGGAGCTTGTCTGTCTTCTGCAACATCTCTCCTGTTCCTTTGCTCTGCTGGGCACATCAGGGGTCTAATGATTTTCAGGTTGCCTTTCCAAGGCTCCCAGAGGAGCTGGCTTCCAGCTGGTTCATCCCTTGGGAGGCACTGGATAGAAATGGTACCGACAAAGGAAGAGGGAAGCCATGTTTTTCTCCTTCACGTTGGCTGCCTTGGGTGGCTGCCTCTCTTCCTGGACTCTAGGTCCTACTAGACAGCTGTGGTGTGGTTCTAGCTTCTGTCTGGTGGCCTGAGCCCCTGAGTTCCAATCACTGTTTCCTCCTTTGCCTCCACAGCATAGGGGAGGTGGCTGCATCCTACTGTTACTGCCCTTTGATTTACCTCCTTGTCTCCGGTCTGACTTCTCAGCTCTTCCATCACCTGGGTAACGAATTCCCTTTACTAAAATATCTCTGTTTTAGATACTCAAATGTGGTTTTCATCATTTTTATTTGGACATTGATTGATACAGAGAGATTTGTTTTTTAGATACAAAACTGGGTGAGCGTTTTCTCCAGGTCAGTTTTCATTTCTCCTTAATCATTAGAAGACGTGGTATAATAAACACTAGTGATTCAGCATAAGGCTACAGAGTTGTGTACATGTGTATGCTTTTTTTAAAATTCACATCAGAGTTTGATGAAGCAAAGTACCTGAAAGTGTTTCAAGAATAAAAGGCTTTCAAAGTTTAAGAAATTTTTTTTAAAGAAACAAGTAGAAATGGCTAAGTATCTTGCTTTCTCCTTTATTTTCTTTGAAACCAGTCTTTTTTACCCTGTGATTTGAATATGATTCAAACTTTCTCTTTTACCCCCAGCCCTGGGTTTGGAAGGAGAGGGAGAGCAGGAGGGAGAGAAACAGAAATCAGTCCAGAAGTGAGCAAACTTAATGTGCAAACATTATGTGTTAACACTGCGTGCTTGGGTGAACTGGGATTATTCAGCTGAGACAACACGAAACTTCTCCACTTATTTGGGCTTTAGAATCTGACTTCATTGGAAGATGAAACTCAGGGGAGAGAAAGAAGAAAAGGGAGAAGAGAGGGACAAAGGAGAGGGCAGTGGGAAATGGAACACACTCTCCCTTGGTGACAGGAAGTATTTCTTTGTCAGGAAAGTGGTTCATTTTTGAAGGCTGGATACCTTCTTTATGCTCAGGTGTGAAGCTGGCTTAGGAAGTGAATTTAGCTTGCCTGAGTGATTTTACGAATGTGCTGGCTGCTCAGCAAATTCAATACGAAAACATTTAGGTAAGCAGAAGAGAAAGTTATACAAAAAAAGTTGATTTAGCAGAAGGTCAGAGTATGGAATCAAGAATGAAAAAAGAGAGAGATTGTATGTGCTAGTATTAAAAAAAAGTATGCGTGTGTCACACACACTAATTTAGACCATCTGGGGTGATCTCACAGGGACCCCATGGGCTAGAGCTGCCGTTCCTCTGTGAAGAGCACATCCCCCCTGGAAATGTGTACTCAGGTGCAGTTGAAGGGTCTGAGGTCATGGCTGAGGCTCTGGCCAAGATCCTCCCAGGCTTCAGCCTCTGCTTCCTCCATAGCCCGTTGGTCGGGAGCCATCCTTTAGATGCCAGAGCCAGACCATGAGTTTAATGTGTATGAGGACAGCATGAATTATCATTGGAGACCAGTGGGCCCTGCTAATCCAGACAATGTCTTTCTTCCTGGAGTAGTAAGATGTCTCTTTTCCTTCTTCCTTTTTTTTTCATAGCCTCTGTGAGCTTGGGTAGTAAATTTCTCTGGAGTAAGTTATAAAGCACCTCTTCAAAAAAGGAGAGATGAGATAAACCATTCCTTGCATCATGCTTTCACCTCCTTTTGCTCTTCAAGGCTCTGGTAAGCCTGGGATATATCCAGAATTCTGGGTGCTATGCTTTCTAAAAAGGCCAAAAAGACTGATTTATGTGAGGGTCAGGGGCAAGAAGCGAGAAGAAAGGAAAGAAAAAGGAGGATAGTGTAAGGGGGTGCTTTATAGACTCCTATATCTGGAAGGGACTGGTAAGGTCATCTCAGAGGGGGTCACTACATTTACTCAAACAGGGTTCATCTTGAATTTATCAGGGGGCTATATGCCCTAGAAGAGCTGAGCTTGGTTTTTGGTTTTTATTATAATACCCCTAGTTTAAACCAGTGCTTGGGACATGGGTGGGGAGGTGTGAAGTCATCTGGGTTTCCAACAATACAACGAGCAAGTGTATTTCATTTGTTATTTGTAAAACGTTCACAAAGGGTGAAAAAAAAATGTGCCTGTCTAGAGGATGGGAAAGTAAGGGAATAAGTATGGAATACCTCCTATGGACTAACTCCTAGGTTTTATCCAAGCTGTTTTTGCAGAGGCAGAGAATCAGGGCTATTGTTTCCTGGGGACACAGTGACCACTGAAGATGAGAAGAATTCTGGAATTCAAAAAGAATCAGAGAGAATGCTTAAAGCATCATTTGTGAACTGGAATCCCAGCTAACTTAAATTAGTGAAGTGGGCTGGGTGGAGACTATGTCAAAATAAATAGTATATGCCCAAACTAGAGGGGGAAAAGGACCTACTTAGTCGAAGCAATGATTCCAGCATAGAAGTGTGCTCCAGATCTTCTGTTATTTCAAGACAAGCCAGAAAGTTGGTATTTATGTGAAATGTCCTGATTTGATATATTGGTGACTACTTTAAAAAATTAATACAGTTGACAAACAAAGCTTACTTGTAAACAGGGCCCTGCCTGCCAATTTTTGGTCTCTGTCCTAACGGAATTCAGGCTGCCTCCTAACAGTTCACCCTGTAATAGCTGTTCTTTTCTGCCTTTCTTTTATATTGTTTTTCATGGAATTTAAGAGGGATTTTTACAAGTTTGGGGGTAGAAAAACCAGTGACATGATGATTTTGCTGAGGTTCCTTTTTATTTCTTGTGGCTTATCATTGTTCCTTCAATTCCCTGAGGGCCCTGACTTCTGAATCCTCCATAGCGTGCATGTTTCACTGTCCTGGGCATGGAAAGGTCACATGCTACATATATATTTATGAAATTAATGTGACTTTCCTCTAAGTCTAGCAAAATAGGGAACTGAAGGATATAGGGTGAAAGGAAATCATTTAAATTATTTGCAGCCAAAAGTTTTCTTCCTCCCTGGTCTCCCATTTTCTGAAGCTTGTATCAGATTATCTATTGGTATGTAACAAATTAGCCCCAAACTTAGCTGCTTGAAACAAGTATTTATTATCTCATACTTTCTGTGGGTCAGGAATCCAAGTTCTTCTTATCTGGGTATTTCTTCCTTTAGGTCTCTCTTAAGGCCACAGACAAGGTATCCACTGGGGCTGTGGTCCCATCTGAAAGATCGTCTCCAAACTCACATGGTTGTGGGTAGGATTCAGTTCCTCACAGACTGTTGCACTGAGGGCCTCAGTTCTATGCTGGCTGTTGACCAGAAGTCTCCTTTAGTTCTTTGCCATGTGGGCCTCTCTATGGGGCAGTTCTTAACATGGGAGCTGGTTTTTATTAGAGCAAGCAAGTGAGGGAGAAAGCAAAAGAGTACAAGACAATAGTCCTAGTTTTCTCATAAGCCAATTTCAGAAGTGATATTTCATCAATTTTTTCATATTCTATTCACTGAAGGAGACTCACTAGGTGCACCTCCCCCTTCCAAGGGATGGGTTCTATAAGTTACAAGACTCTCATGGCAACAGAACCATAGAGAGTCATACCGTGAGCTTTTCTCCTACATATTTCTTAGCCTTCCTCTCTGACTGGAATGGCTATGAAATCCTGAGAATTTTCCCATATTTTCCCAAGAAATTCCAGGAATCACAACTATATTTTTTCCTTTTTATTTGACTGACTTCAATATGAAAAAAAAATCAAACAAATTTTAGAAGAAATTTTGGGAGGTTTTTAAGGAGACATATCAATAATTATATTGGTTCTAAGTTAATCAAAGCCAAAAAGTTATTCTGCCTGGTGTCAAGATCAGATGAGCTTGGTTCTGTAGGGACTGCGCATCTGGGAAGTAAAAGACACACTGTTGTTACATACTCTGTTATATCTCAGGCATCGGCCAGTGGAATGGGAAAACCAAAGTAATCTGGGATCAGAACCCCAGACAGATTCTTTGTTGGAGAAGCTCAGTGGATCTGAATAGGAAGTAAATCCAGGAATCAAGTGTTGAGAGATATGAATTTATAAATCTGAGGTTATTTCAAAAAGCAAGAGGGTAAGAGCACCATTGGCTGAGGTGGATGGAGACACTAAGATCCAAAAAGTCTTTTCAGGCAGGAATGACAGCTTGGTCACTATAGGTCCAAGGGAGAGGCAATCAATAAGAATAGGCAGAAAGCTGGCTTTAGGGACAACCTGGCAGGGACTGAAGTAGAGGTCATAGGCAGGGCATCCCAGCTGCTAATGAGACTGGGCTCCAAGGCAGGCTCCCTGGAGAGACTGGGAAACAAACCTGGATCTCAATCACTGCAGATGGAGACCCAAGACAAGGAAGCAACTTATGGAAAATATTAGGGCTTAAGAGAGAGGCTTGATCAAGAAATAGTCAAGAACCTGATTATTGAGGAACAAGAGATCTGCAGTCAAGTTGAACTAGTAGCAAGGCAGCACGAGAAGACAAGAAGTTGACCACTGCCAGAAACCAAGATTGGTCTCAAAGAGTTTGGCATGGGATTGAGACTACTGGTTGAGATCAGGCAGTCTCACTTGCCAGGGGTAGATTAATGCAAGAACTCAGCTCCAGGACAGACATTAAACTCTGGTGACCCTGTGACCAATTGCACTCAGTACCCTCTGATACCTCATGGGAAAGTCAGACCAGTATTGTTCTGAGAGGGCAATTAGGTTTCATGATTTCCTTCCCCAGATGGACATCAGCATGAAATTGGAGGCTTGGCTTCCAAGCTCCCATCTACTTCTGTTCCCTTTCCCTCTTGTGAGGAGCAGGGTGAGAAAAAGGACACAACAGGACAGAGCAACCCTCTGCTTCCAGACCTCCTAGGGAAAGTGAAGGAGTAAAGGGACTGGATGGGGGCGAGGGTGTGCGTGATACACATATCCTTCCCTACCTCTTCACAAGCTGCTCTGCAGCCTCGGAATATTCTTCCTCCCTTTCTGCCAAGCCGCATTCCCCACAGAACTCCAACATTTAACTCTACTTTGGCTTTTCCAGGAATCTTCCCCAAACTTCTCTTTTTCTCATCCTCCTTACTTCTTTGTACCACTCACAACACCCACCCAAACTTCCCTTTACTCATGATATTTCTATATGCAAGCTAATTAGTTTCCTTTCATATTTTCCCAACCTGCCTGTATTTTCTTATTGTGCCCCCACAACCATGGGATGGAATGCTCCCCTTGGATGGGATCACGGTTTTTCCTTCATAAGTAAGCCCCCAGTGCCTAAGCGAGGCTCAGCCCACAGTGACTTCTCCAGTAAAACAGTTTAATGAGCTCTCTGGTTGAAAGGGGGAAAAAAATCAAAGTGCCTCCCTGTGTCTTTTCAATCTGCTTGATTTGCATTAAATTTCTGGGCACAGGAGTTTCCACAGATTTGCAGCATTCACTGTACCTATCCACCCCTACAACATTTGTGCCTTATCACAACCACCACATTAGAAACAGTTTGAGGGCAGGGGTCAGAACACAAACGTTTTCTCTACTGCTCATAGAAACTAGCACAGTATGGGCACCTCCTAATTGCCGATGAAGTCCTTGCTGAATGAAATGGAATTTTCCTTAAGTGGATGCCTGTGCCTATCTTTAGAACGGGACTTCCATGATAAAACAATCAGGAGATTTAGCTGAATTTTCCACTATTTAACTCTCTACATTGGGGTCATGGAGAAGCAACCTTTAAAACATAATAACTTAAAGAATAATCCATCTGTGAAGTCAGGGTTAGTCACTAGCCTGTGGGCAGATCACCGCATATATTATACACTTTCTTCTGTTCTTTCTGGGGTGAGGAAAGATTTGGGGTACAGTCTGACTTTGGTTGTCTACAAAGTTGAGATATGGGGCCAGCCCTTTTGAAATGCACCTTTAGCAAATTGACTATTTTCTATGGTGAACTGAAATGACTGAAGAATGCTGAAATAACCAGAGAAATTTCCCACACAGGGCCAGGGAAGTTTGAAAAACACTATCACACCAGTCTTCAGGTATTTCCTAAGATCCACAAAGGATGGGTACTGCTGATCTGACAATGGGGAAAGGGGTGAGCACCTGGGGATCTTGTTCTCTCTGAACACATTTGGCTCTAACACAAAGCTCACATGTTAGCTTTGTAGATTGAACAGATTAAGTGTATTGGGGAAGTAGAGGCTCCTAAGAGTCACCAGAAATGCCATCTCTGGCTTCTATCCCACCTGACTGCCCTACTCTTTCTTCTGAGCAAGACATAAAGTCCTGCTGTTTGAGTTGGCTTTGTTCTACTCCATGATTTCAGTTCCTTGTCTCTATTCTCCAATGTGTGGCCTCATTTCCGTCCTCTGAGCACTATTGTTTTTTCTGACTTGAACAGTCATCCAGAAAACCTCAGTAATAGGGCCTTTGTATCATTATTTACTTTTCTAATTATATATGTCGTTTCCCTCCCCAATGCTTGAAGACATCAAATTGCAGTTGAAGTAACTGCATGGGGAAAAGCAGGAGAAACAACAACAAACCACTTCACTCCTCTGGGTGGAAACATGCAATTGTACCAAGAGGGATAAGGAAAAAACTACTCATATTTGGAGAAAGAAACTGGAATAAGGGAGTGAGAGCAGACAGGCTACTTTGACGCAAGGGATATGAGAGCATAAGTAACCCAGTGCATTAGTTGGAAAAGTAAGGCTGTGAGGTTAGGTCCAAGAAAGGCTTTTAGTATGGAGTCCCAAAGGTCTGGACTGGCTAGAGTCCTCTTTTTTGACCCTGGACCCTTGAGGTGATAGTAGCTGCTCCTAGAACTCATCCTGACCTGTCATCCTAGAGGCAAGCTAGGACTTTGGGAAACTGATTTTGTTGATGAACCTATTTCAATCTTTCTTATTGTGAACTTGAATTTGTGGGTTGATACATATTCCTAGTCATAATGGCATTAGGCAGCATGATGTAGAGAGAATGCAAATGGGTGATTTAGTGGAAGCTCATCCATAAAAATGATGAAAACCCCAAAGTCCCTGTTAAGAGACTGTAGGACCTGCCATGACTAAAATGCTGTTACATTTCACAATGGACATTTGTTGTTCTTGTCTTCTAGCAATTATCTCTCTACTTTTACTGGAACATCAGCCTTATTATTCCTTAAGAAACTATCTCTCTCCCATTTTCAGGGTACATGAAGTCCAAACAAGGTCATATGGTTCATATGTAGCCAATCACTTTATACCATACTGGCTATATACTAACTAGCTCAGAGATAAAGTGCCCAAATTTGTCCATTGCAAATTTAGCTTTGGAGTTTTGATCATAGGAGCAAAAAATTCCTGGTAATACTGTTTGAACACTCGGGTAGAGCTATGCCTGAACTTTTCTGTTACATGACTCAGTGAATGTCCTTGTTCTTTTAAGTCAGTTTGAATTGACTTTCTGTCTCTTGTAACTGAGAGAGTAATATGTGTTCGTGTTATATACCAGTTACTGGTATAGTATATTACTTCTTCCAATTTGGTTCTCGTTTTCTCACATATCACTGAGCAGATAGGAAATGTGTCACACCTATAAGGTGTATAAAAGAGCCGATGAACTTGTAGTAGAAGACACGGTAGCTAATGGTTGGGCTATAATTTCCTTGATTCCACTGACTTTATCCTGGCTGTGGTCTAGGAAATGGAATTCAGGTCCTTTCAAGCCCCAATTTAATTGTGGCTCCTGAGGGAGAGTTCCAGACCTTAAACAATCTCCATTGGGTTTAAGGAAGAATGGGTGGTCTTTGTAAGCCCTCCGTGGAAATTCCCTTTCAATGTCAGTTTCAGAATGTACAGCCAAGCAGGCAATTGGATTAGGGAAGGGCCAACAGTTTTCTCTGAATCACACCGAAGACACCAGAGGGAAGAAATTCATGCCAAAACAATGTTCACTATCATCTTTCAGAGGCTAAGTTGACACCACAACCTGAGCTGAGTGGAATGGGTGGCCTTGGCCATGATTTTTGGATATGCTGCACATTTCAAGATTACAGTATTGTCTAAAATAACCTGTGGAATGCACCTTTTCAAGAGGACATTTCCTTGAGGAGAGGCTATACCTCAAAGGTCATCTATGAACCTAGATGTTTCTACAAAATAATTGATTCCAAGATATTCTAAGTTCTAATATTACAATGGTTATTAGGTTCTGAAGATAATGCATTACTTCTAAACAAAAACTCTGATTATGCTAATCAAGAGTAACTTTTTTCCTTTTATTTGTCATAAAAATGTGTAGATTTTTAAAAAAATCTTTTTTTCAGTAATTGTACTGAGACTGTTCAGCTTCTTTCTGCCATTAGATGTTAACAAAGTGAAGCAGAGTCCACAAAGTTGCACATCGTTCTTTCTCTGAACATTGTTCACAGTGTATTCCACATGGTAGATGCTTATTACATGTCTGTTCAATGAACACCCAATGTTTCACCATTTACATCTTTTCACCCCTCAACCTCCATGAAAAACATAGTTCCTGGGGTCCAATTTATGTTTTGAAAATGAATAGCTTCTCTTTAATCTAACCAGTTTACCCCCAACATTTATTTAATAAAAATTACTAGGTATTCTGCTAAGTGTAATTTACTATTCTCAAAAATAAGATAAATGTGGTTCTTTCCTTCAGAGAGTTATTTCAAACCACAGAACTCAGGACAACAAGTTATGGGGTGGCTTACTTCTTTTCTGCTACAGTCAAACTGATCCCCAGAGTAGAAGGACTTGTTCAAGCCTCACAGTGGAGAGAAAGTCTTCCGATGCTCTGAGGAGTTCTCTCATAAAGTCATTGTTGGCTCTCAGGCAAGCTTCTTCCTCCCCTGAAAGGTTCTCCAACATTCCTCAGAGTCTCCATTAGGCCTTAGCCAAGACGCACTCTTAAAAGCTAACTGTTTTCCTTGTTTACTTATTTTCTCATTTATTTGAGAATATTTATTTCTAACCTTTCTAAATAGAAAGTCATTGTTAATCTTGCCCCCTAGGAAGCTAACACAGGGTGTATCCTCCAGGGGGGAGATCAGGACGTGTTAGTCAGGATCCCAGAAGCTTTATTTCCTGGGTGGACACAAGATGTTTCCTTAAAATCTGTTAAGACTACGTCCCCTCAGCCAAAAATGAAGATGGCCTTCTAGGCAGCCTAAGAACTCCTCTGAGTCTAGAATTATGACCACCATCCTTGTCAAGTGTGTCCTAGCTTCATTTGCATTTTTCCTGAGCCTCTCTCCTCCTTTTTACTACAATGGTGTCTTCACCTCACTAACCAATTGTCTTCTAAGTGTACTCAACAACCCTACTGTGTTGAATAGTGTTCCCCCAAAATTCATGTACATTTAGAACCTGTAAATGTGATCTTTTTTGGAAATAGAGTCTTTGCAGGTATAATCAAGCTAAGATGAGGTCATACTTGATTAGGTTGGGCCCTTATTCAATGGCTGGTTTCCTTGTAAGAAGAGGGAGATTTGGATCCAGAGGCATACAGAAGGAGGGAGGTCATGTGGAGACAGAGGAAGAGATTGGAGTTATTCTGCCATAGCCAAGGAACACCAAGAATTGCCGACAAATAATAGAAGCTGAGAAGAAGCAAGAAATGATCTTCCCCTACAATGTTCAGAATATGGCCCTGCTGAAATTTACTTTTTGAATTCTGCTTCCAGAACTATGATAGAATAAATTTCTGTTGTTTTCAGTCATCTAGTTTATGGTACTGTGCTGTGGCAGCCCTAGGAAACCAGTGCAGCAACAAATCATTGATTTCCATAAAAATAGAAAAGGGGAAATGAACAATACAAAACAGAGAGCATTTAATTTCCTTCTAGCTGAATTTATTTGTCTGCTCCCCAGTTTCTGCTATGCATTAAACTTACGGGAGAGAATGAGTAGAACATTTTGGGATTATCTACCCCATGAAAATGTCAGAGGTTTTTAGTGTGTTAGATCTCTTAAAATTCAGTCAAACTGGTTAATTATAGAAGAGGTAATTTGAATTTGAAGCTGTGTTCAAATGTATCAGGCAAGGTTCTCCAGATTTTATCTCCTATTGGTTCTGTTTCTCTAAAGAACTCTTAATATATTATATAGGGAGAGCCAGGGGATGGGAGAGAGGGAGAGAGATAAAAAAGAATTGGCTTATACAATTATGAAGGCAAGAAATCTTCAGGTCAGCATTAGGCAAGCTGGAGACTTGGGAGAGCTCATGGCTTTGTTCTAGTTCAAGTCCGATGGCCTGAGACCAGGGGAACTTATGGTATAAATTCCAGTCTGAAAGCTGGCAGGCTCAAGGTCCAGTGTTTCAGTGGCAGTCAATGCCTGGAAAAGGCCAGTGTCCCAGCTAATCAGGCAGAAGGGTTTCCATCTTCCTTAGCCCTTTGTTTTGTTCAGGTCTTCAAGTGCCTGGATGAGGTCCACCCACATTAGGGAAGACAACCTGTTTTACTCAGTCTACTAAATTGGCTGTTAATGCCACCCAGAAACATCCTCACAGACACACCCAGAATAATATTTGGCCAAATGTCTGGGTACCCACTGGTGGCCAGTCAAGTTGACACATAAAATTAACCATCAGAGCAACACGTTCATTCAAGATCAAATTTATGTTGACTTTTGGTGACCACCCTCAAGAACATATGATTATCTTAATTAAGAAAGTGTTGGCTGCCAGGGTCAAAATTATAATTTTTCAAAGTACTTTAGCCTGGAATCCCTAGGAAAAGAGTGTGAGACAAAGACCCAAGGTGAGATAGATGCTTTGGATATGTGATCCCAGGAAGCAGGAGAACAGGACAGAGGGAGTGAAAGGTGGAAAGATGGAAAGCAATTCGAGACATGTTAAAGAGCTGGCCACCACTACAGGTGACTAGTGCTTGGTACTGGTAGGATCTTGTACAATGTATCTCAAAAGCATCTGTCTAGGGGACACAATGAAGAATTTATCCATCACCTCTTACTCTACTTTGATCAAAGATGGCTCCTCATGTATTAACTTTCCCACACATCCAGTTTGCATAAGTCCAGAGAAGTGCAGTTTTCACCAGAGTTACACCCCGTAGTGCCAGGGCAAAATATAGGAAGTATAAAGCACTGGACTTCAGAATTGTAGCTATACAAAGCCATTCAAAGCCTTCATGTTGCTAACTGGCACAATAGTGGCTGGAGAAAGAGGTAAAGCCAAGTAGAGGACTTTGGAACAGTGCACCAGAAATGCCCAATGTGCTTGGGAACACTATGGTAGACATATATCATTTTGTATCATATATCTTTTTTCTATTTTTGGTAAGAATGCCATCTTATAAGGCAAAGCCTACCTCTTGCTGCAGAAGCTGAAAGTGCTAATGCCCTAGAAACTAGGCAGGCTGGGAAAGCAAGTGTGAACATCTGGGCCATACAAAACTAATCAGATGGAGGAAGACCTACTCTAGGTTTAGAGGGGAAGCCAGATATGGGAAAAAGAGGAATGCTAAAATATTGTTCTGGTATCAGAAATACAACAAGGTCTCAAGTAGAACAGGGGAAAAAATCACTTCTCTCCCCTGGTTGTCCTGCTCATTTGCTTCATTTTCTGTTGTCACCCGGTGGGCTTCCTCTGCTAACTCCTGTCATAGGAGGCTCCCTGCCCATGTTATGGGACTGCCTGGTTTAGGTTCTGTTTGGTCCACCTAATACTGAGATTCAGGCCACACACATTTTTCTAGCTCATGGGTGAATTGCTCTTGGTTCAGGGGTCCATTCTGGTCTAGTCAGTTATATTTGGGGTGAGGTCAGCAGGCATAAGACATAGGCATTTAGAGAATAGAGACAAAGAATAGAGATTTTCCAGAAGAGAGGACACAGAGACAAAATGGAATATTCAAATATTTGTGGTATGGACTGTTGGGAACCGCCCTGCCTGGTATCAGAAGCTGTAACCCCCACCTAGGCTAAGGCTAAGGGAACACCCTTGGAACCGTAAGCCAGCAAGGAGACAAAAGCTTATCTCCCTGGCAGGAGCGCTGCTTCATTCATAACTGAACCCCAAAGCTTGGTCAGTTAGCCAAAGACGGGTAAGATTCCCCAAGGGGGGAACGACCTAAGACAGGCACGATCACGTGGGAAGCCCCCCAAAAGAAGGACTTTGGGGGCTGCAGCAAAAGGGGGTGATGAACCCTTGCTTCTCGGCTTTGACATAGCCTGAATTCTCAGCGTCTGGGAGAAAATCTCCTTATCTCTTGGTTGCCTTAGTTCCCCTGCTCCACCTAAGCCTGAAACAATGACAGAGTGGTGCAGCTCTGTGCTGAAAAGGGCGGATTCCCCGGGTGATCAGGCCTAAGAAAGAACATGTAAATTACTGTGAAACCTCCTTTGTTTAGATGCTCTCAGTTGAATGAGAAGGGTCCAAGGAGGAAGTTAGTTTGTTCCTCAAAGTCTTACAGCTCTTTGACCCTGACTCAAAATAGACCGGCAGAGTCCTTGTTATCTATTGTTCCTTACTTCCCCCTAATGAGTACTATACTTTACCTGAATTATTATGCAAGACGAGCCCAATAAAAGCAGGTTTGGACGGTAAATTGGGGCGTTCCCCACTAGAGGGGGTGGCCATTCCGTCCCTACTTCTCCACAGAAACTAGTCTGTCTCTGTGCGTGTTTTTTCTCGAGTATCGTGGAGCCATCTGCAGCGTTCTGTGATCAATGCTGACCGGTGACCCATGCATCACTGGACTAGGAATGAAGAGATATGAGTCAAGGTCTTTGTTTGTTACAGGCCTCTGTGATCCTAGGAAAATCAGATAACTCATTCAATCTTTATGTATATATTCAGATCTTTAAAACCTCTTCCAACTCCAGGACCTGCAAGCCTCACCCAGAACTGCACTTATCCCCACACAATGTTGTCACAGTTTCGACTTCTTTTGGAAAAGAGGGGTTATCAGAAACCTGGGGCACAGTTGCACATATCATCTTTTCCCAGGATAGCTCCCCAGTAAAAATCCACCAGCTGCTCCTCATCCACTTCATAACTCAGAAGACCTTACGCTTTTTCCTTTTCTTCCTTCTCCCTTCCTGTTTATCTGCCTAAACAGGACAGTTCTGTTATCAGTAATGCAGGAAGACTTCAGGATATTGCAGTCTAAATTCAGGTGTCCTCAGCTTTTAAATGCACCATGAATAAAATGTACTTACAGGCTCTTTTTACACAGTTACTCCCATACTGGCCATCAGTGGAAGTAACATTATAGAAGGCCTCCTGAAAGAGATGGGAACCATAGCGTAGGCTGGAAACACACCTACCGTATTATTCGGACTATAAGATGCACGCCCCCAAATTTGGGAGGAATAATGGTTGTTAATGCTGCTGTTGAGTTGTTTACATTTACATTGGTGAAATATTATGTTATTTATGTTATTAAATACTTCACCACATTGTGTGCTTCAAATTTTTTTTTATTTTCTCCTCTAAAACCTAGGTGCATCTTATGGTCCAAAAATATGGGTAACTAGTTTTTTTCATGTGGGTGGCTTTGTTAAGTGTAGTTTAAGATGGTTCTTTTTTTACCTGTAGGGTGATCTACATGCTCCTTCTCTCTTGAACTCATATTAGTTGTTTTTAAGAAATCATTATCACTGTCTTCAGATCATAGGTTAAATACTAGAAATGATAATAACTAGAAATGGGCTTTTCTCCCTTCTGCTATTCCTGAAGAAAACCTTGATGAGGTTGCAAAGATCAACAAAACATTTCTCATGAGAAATTTTCTCCTTTAGGTAACAATGGGAAAGAAGGCGTCTTGCTCCAATGTCTGACCTCAGTAAGAACATCATGCCTCTTAACTTATAAAAACAGGTATTGACCCTTCTCCTGGGAAATATTTTCTTGGTCCCTGGAGTCTGGCATCTAAGTCATATAACCCTATTGAGCAGAAGATCATAACCTTGTTTTACAATTGATTTGGGTCACATCTTGTTCCTCTGATCTCTCATACAGTGGAGGGACCATTTACTATGCTGTTTCCAAAAATGCTCAAGGCTGGAATCAAAATGTGCTCTGGTTTCTGAGCCAAGATTTACATTCACACATGTGATGAAAAGGGTCATATTGCTGCCTTTCCTAATACTTTTCTTTGGGTTTCTTAGGTACTTTATGACAAGGAATTAAGTTAGCAACAATTTCTCTTTTAGAAAACCGAAATCTTTAGAGACAGAACTTAATTTATAGTAGCTGTTATGTGCTTCAAGTGGTGCACACTTCCTTTAATTAATATTCCCAGGAGATCCACCTGGCTCCACAATGTTCTGAATGGACAACAACCACTTCCTCAAGGGTCTATTACTTGCTGAATTCCTGTTTCCCAGGGGCTTTCTGGGAAAAGGTGATCATAAGTCACAGGAGGTCTCTGAATAATATCACTCATGAAAGGGCTCATGTTGTCCCTGACTTTTCCTCCATAAGTTCTAAAATAAGAGAAAAAGCTCTCCAGGAAACAGGTCTGATGGGTAGTTTGACTAAGCAGAGGGACAGGAATTGGGGGTGAAGTGATAGAGAGCAGTCAGCTTTGTCTCCGCATCTGCTCCACCCTTCTACTGTGGCTGAATGGACAATATTGTTCCTGGCAAAGCAAAATATAAGACTTGGGAGATCTTGAAAATTAAGTCCATTTTTTTTTCATTTTACTGGTATGACCCTGAGGTCCAGAGAGGAAAAGTGAGCTTGCCAAAATTTGAATTTATGGCAGATCTTAGCTTACAGTTGAGGTCCAACTCCAGTAAGACATTTTATTAGACTATGCTGCCCCTATATTATGACATCTGTTTCCAAAGGAGAAGAATCAGAGTCATATATCAGGTCCAAGGAGATTCTTTTCTGATGTTGACTCATGGTTGACCATGATCAACCTGAAACTTTTCCTGTAACATGCACTGTCTAGATGCTTACAGGTCCATGATTCTAAGACCAAGTTTGGGAGCCATTCCCCAGTTCTCTTTGCCATCCTCCCTCCCTTTGGTTTGGTCCTCAATTTTAGGTGTTGGTCTCCTCCAGTGTGGAGGAAAATGAATCTTGGTGGTAGGGGCAACAAAGTTGTGTGGGCAGGCCTTTAGGCCAATTTTGAAAATTTTACAATTCTGTTAAAAGCACAAAACATAATTTTTTATCTAATTTCCAATCTCCCATCTCTACCTCCCCCAGCTTTTGCTAGTGCCTATGGAATTAATTTGATGCTCTCTCTTTTATTTTTGGCTTTCCTTTGTAACACAGTCACTGTACCCAAAGAAAATTCTAATGCAACTTTTCTTTTTCTAAACCATGTAAAAAGGAGATTAGCAAGCATAAGAAGGAATCTTTAACAAAAACATGGCAGAACTGAAGGTAATCTTACATAATGTCTAGTCCAACTTCATATTCCATTGATGAAAAACTGATATTCTGAGATGCCATGCATATTATAATATAATAAGAATCTCATAGGTTGTTCTGAGCACAGAATGAAGCATTTTAGAGATAAAGAGTCAATTTGTTTCTAGCGCAGGCTGAGAAGAGAAGACAGGAAGCTCATGAAAAAGTTGTATATTAGATAGAATGCAGGATGGCCAAGGCATTCATATTTTGATTTTAAGATGTCTCTCTTTTTCTCTGGCATCACACTTTGCTGGCATTTTTTAACATCACAAGCATGTTATGGTGAAAACCAGATGTAGGTCAATGGATGATGCCAAGAAAATGAAAAGTTATAATTCTTAATGCTCTTTAGTTTGGAAAAGTAGTATAATTTTTTTTCGGTGGAAGCATGATTAAGGCCAACCTAAGAGTTGCCATATGAACCCATTGCTCCTAGCAAATGAGTCAGCTGAGATAGGACCATTAATTTCTTTGACATGCAGCATCACTCTGAGAGGAAAGATCTAGTCCGCGGGGCTGCTCGTGCTCTCCCAAAGAAGGCTCGCTCTGACAGCCTCTCATGGGCTTGGTCAAGATTTTCCCAGTTGGCATCTGAACATCTTTTTAGCTCTGGGTCACTCACCCAGCTGTGTTTAGTTCTTGATTTAGCTTCCTGTCTGAGATAAATATGCCTAGTTTGAAGTGGAAAGTTAATTTATTATTTTATTTATAGAAATAGAACTACCAAGCAAGCCAATATTTCTATCTCGGCATGACCAGGAAATATTTAATAATATTTTATGATATGGGTTTTTCTAGACGTTCCAGGGGATGCAAAGATATACAAGGCACAGTGTCCTGCAAAAAGAGCTGGATATTCAGTAGAGCAAATGAAGAGATTAAAAACACATGAGTTAAATGGTAATTATGGCACCATAATCACTTGAAGAAAGATGATACAAGGAAATAGAAAATAAAGGAGACATGGCAGGGAACTGTCGGGGATGAGATGGTTCATGGAGAAAGTGAGGAGGTTTTGGCTGGGTCTTTGAGAATAAGTATACCATTGATAAGCATATTTGCAGGGTGTAAGAAGAGTGACATGTGTAGAGAAGGCGATTGCTTTCCCATGAAAGACTTGGCTCGATGAATACAAGGTCTGATCCTTACTAAAGGGGCTGAAAATTTCATCTTCCAGGCCTGCAGAGCAAGGGCTTTACCTTGAGGTATGAACCACATGAGCCCACAAGCCAAATCACCCACCACTGTGAGGCTAAAACACTATGATGAAATCACAGCCATCATTCTGGCCCTCTATCCTACTGACCTCTTCCTCACTCCCCAGCACTATGGGAACCTCACTGAGAAGCCTAAATACCTGTGCCTGCAGGCTGGACTGGCACAGACAGGTAAGGAAGGAGTGCAGGTGGGCTATTTAATCAGGGACACTGAATGCTTCTCAACAGAATATAAATTAAAGAAGCTCCAAAATAATCCTCTGTGGGAATGGATGGGGAAGGGGGCTTGGTCCCTGAGTGTCACTAATTCTTCATCTTTTCCTCTAAGGTCTGGATCAGTGGCCCAAATAAACATGGTGTCCCGCAGATACAGTTCTGCAGCCAAATGGCTCCCAGTGGCTTGACTCAAAGTCACCTGGACAGGCTGGATGGAAATGCAGGATGGCCCAGGCCTTCTCTAATGAATTTTCCAGAGTCAATCCATCCATCATTCTATCCAGAGAAGAGAGGATAAAAAATAGATCAGGTGCCACAAGACTGTGCCCTGTGCTGCTTTGGAAAAAAGAGCAGGTGAAGGAGAGAATGACACAGCTGGGGGCTTTGGGAGATGCTGGCAGGGGATGTGTTTCCAGGATCAACTAAGAAGAGTGAGACGTTGGCATGGAGGAAAGCTGGCATGGGCTGTCTCCAGGCAGGGCACTTTCTGGGCACTGGGCAAGGCCCATGGCTTTGGGAGCTGCCCCAAGCTGGTGGTGGTGCCAGCACTTCATTCACCCTGTGAAATGTACTAATTAGTGAGCAGTTTTGGCCCAGAGGGGATTGCTGTGGCTTCACTCTTGTGTGTCTGAGAAGAACCTCCACCAGAAAGAAGGTGAGAGCCTGGCAAAATTGGATGGAGAAAATGCAGACAGCCATATGCATTAGTACAATTCCACCAACCCAGGGCAGCGAAACACAAGTCCCAGGCTAAGAGAATCTGTGTGGTAGAGAAGTAGGATTATTGGGAACAAAGCAAAAGACAAAATGAACAGCCCCCCCCCACCCCCCGCCAGCAAATGGTGCTTCTCTAAATTTCTGTTGCTCTCTGCTCTCACTCCCTCTCTAAAATAGCTGAAGAAAACATTTTGGTCTGATTTAGCCGTGGCATGTCAGTGCTAGAAGATACCTTCAAGACCTGTTAGTCTCACTTTAATTGTCAGAGGGCAAGCTGAGGTCCAGAGAGGTGAGTGGACTTTTCCTAAGCCCCCAGGCCTGAGCTGGGAGGGGGAAGGGTAGAGGGTGGAGACAAGTTGCTTCACCCTCAATCAAGGATTCTTTCTTCTACCTCATATCTGATGTAATCAATATTTTCAGATTTACCTGCCCAAATGGGCTAAGTAAAGAGAGGTCTCCCGAAGAGATAGGGTAGCTCTCAGGGGCTACTGGTCTGAATAAGTCTCTGAAGATCACAGTTGGGCAAACTGACTGTCTAGCCCTCCAGCCCTCTCTCTGGCTCCTCCTGGATCTTGCTGTTGACATTCTTCAGAACACTCAGCTTTAAACTTGTCCTCCCCTTGGAAGAGAAAACTTGCCTAACATTCTTACCTATCATACCTATCATGTCTACTTAACTCAGTCCAATCCAAGGAGATAAATCCTGCTGATAACTCTGGCAGAATCTTTATTAGAGAGCAAATGTTGAGAGGAAGGCAGGGAATTAAGTTACAAGGAAGGGAGAAGAAGAGGGGAGAGAAAGAAGTATGCAAGGCAATTAATACAAATCGAATGCTTAACATTTGCCAGCCTCAGATGTATACTTACTTCATTTAACCCTCAAAATCATCCTATTGTCACCAAGTTTACAGTTGCACTTGGATAATTCACAGAAGAGCTTACAGCCAGAAAGTCCCAGAGGAGGAACTATATGCAGGGGGCTGGCTTTAAGGGCCTAGTGTTTTCTATTCTGACACAGAAGAGACAGAGGAGACAGAAGAAGGGCCTTTGGGGACAGGACTCAGGCAGGGAGGGGGTTGTGGAAGGTGGGAGTCGGGCTTTGGGGGATCCTGACTCCTACCATATTCCTTCATGTATTGAATGAACATTATGGCAAGTCTGCGGTGAACCTGACTCTGTTCTAGGCACAGTGCTATGGTAGACACAGAGTGATGGTGGGGGAATTTCATCAATAAGATGTCCCGGGTTGAAGAAATAAGAACTTCAAGTCAGGGAACGGACTGTGAAGGAAATGAAGCCGGGCAGCATGCCATAGACACAGCCTGGGGAAGGGAAGGGGTCACCTTAGGGAAGATTCTTGGGAGGGACTTTCTGGAGAGGTGACATTTGACCTGAGACCTGAGTCATCAGAGTTACAGGACATGTGAGGTGGCACACAGAGAGTTTCCTCGGAAACGAAACAGCAGTGTAGCCTGACCCTATTGTTGGACAACACAGCCCACTGTGGCTGATTTACTTGGGCAATGGCACACTAGGGTAGGAGAGCAGAGATGGGTCTTCCATGGGTATGGGCAATAGGAGGGCACAGTCTATAGAGAACTGAAAAATCAGTAATTAATTCTAGCACTGTCAATGGTAAAATCCTCTCACCACCCATAGAAGAGTAGAGAAGGTGCCACCTGCCTCCAGGTGCAAGCCGGGAAGCAGGAGCTGGTGTCTGGGGACTGCTATAAAACCTGTAAAAGGGCAAATCATTTAGGTATCTCTGGCCCCTTTTATCTTAGAAAGGAAGCTTTGACCAAGACCAGTGAGCCCTGAGAGCCCTCAAGAATGGCCTGAAAACTGACCAGCCCCTCGAGAAAGACGGTCCAAAGAATCAGTCCCATTCCTTGGTCCCTTAGGACTGTGGCTGAGGTCCACCTGCCTAGGCTTCCTTCTTGGAGTAATTGCTGTGGGAAGAATTTCCCATTCATGAAAGGATGTCTATTTTCTCTGGATGTAAGTGAAACCAACAGTGTTAAAAGGACAGTTGCATCAGTTCTTTTAAATGGCAATTAAGCAATTGTCTGAGCAAACCAGAGGCATCCGGAACACAGACATTGCTTAAACCTTGGGACCTGGGAGAGGCTGGGAAAAAGGGAACAAGGAGGGAGACACAGGGGAGGGGCCTTGGCTTCAGGAAACTAAGCAGAACACCCTGAACTGTAAAAGCAGATGCATGCGTCAGCAGACAGAGGGGGTCATTCCACTAAAGCCTCAGCTGGACTGGAAAAACACCGGACTTTGCCCATCATCTACTGTCAGACTCTCCCTTCCTTCATCAACAGCCTCCCCCTCCCACTCTCCCCCTCACTCTCTTTCCTCCTCAACTTTCTCTCCCTTCTTAAAGTTCTCATTCTCATCATCTTGTTTTTGCTCATTCTCTTTCCCCTTCTCGCCCTATTTCGCTTTCTTGTTCATTCTCTATCCCTCTCATTCCTCTCTTGTCTTTAATCTTCCCCACCCCCTGGCATTCTACCACATTCTCTCACATTATCATTGGGAGGGGCCCTGGTCTGGAAGGGTCTCACCAACTGGATTTGAATTTCAGCTCCACCAGTGTTTCAGCTCTTGGTCTTGGAAGGGTTTCCTGAGCTTCAGTTTTCTATACCTGAAACTGACAATTACCCTTGCTGAAGGGATTGAGTTTGTTGGGAGGAATCAAACAGAACGTAATTATTAACTTGAAACATGGTGCCTGGTCCACGTCAATACCTGACTGATGAGAACTCCTTTTCTCCTGAGGTCCAAGGAAGTGTCGGCCCCACACTCGGCATCCAACAAGCATTCAACTCAGCTTCACGCAATTCTTGCCAGGGAGCTACCCATAATGTCTTTCTTTAATGGGTGAGGAAACTGAGGCTCACAGAGGTTTTTGTATCTTGGACAGGTACTTTCTGGAGTTTATTTTTTAAACAATAATAAATTCTTTCTGTAGTATCACCAAGTAAGGTGCCTGGTTGAGACTGCTATGCATTGGCTCCTATCCTAATCTGTTTCCCTGATTCCTGTCCCCAAACACTGTTTTCCAACTCTCCAGTGTAACATGATTTAAGTTACCTCTCCAAGTTAGGGCAACTTAAACCCATCTTTTTCCAAGTGCTGTGTCGTCTGTTCTTGAAGAAGCTGAAACTCAGACTTCTCACTCCCTCTGACGTCCTTGTCTCCTCTTCTCTAGGCAGACTCCGCTGACCCCTTCCTCTTTCTCAGAGATTCTCGCTGCATGATACTTTCATCCTCTTCATGGTTCCTGCCCCACATTATTTCTGAAAATGTTAAAGTCTTGATTACATTTTACAGTATTTATATTGTTGCGTAACAAAAGGAAGCCTTCATCACAATTTATGTAGCTGGTTTCATGTAACTGAATTCTAGGGTGTTTATAACTATTAAGTGCCTTCTACCAGAAACTGGAGAGACGTACCATTTGCTGTGACACACACGTCCTCCACCCTGTTCTTTGCCTGTGGAGCCCAAACCACAATTTGTAATTGAGTATTTATTCTGTGTTTAATGTTTATCTCTTCTTCCAGGCTCTAAGGCACTATGAGGGCAGGGATCACATCTGTTTCATTTTCCCAGCTTTTAGATATATATCCAGCATCTTAGACTCAGTAACCCAATAGTCTCAACTCCGGCTGCACATTAAATTATCAAAGGAGTTAACAAATAAACAAAAACTTACTGATGCTTGTCCAGGCCTTCTGAATCAGTTGGTCTGAGTAGCACCTGTAAAAGCCCTGTTAGTGATTCCTGATCAAGTTGAACCACTGACTTTGGGCACAGTGACTTGCTGCTCTGTACGTTTTGTCCACCTGTCTCTCCTCGCTCACACCGGCTCCTGTTCTTGCATGGCTGGCTGTGCCAGATCCCTTGCACACCTGCTTTGGCCCGACATGTTCCTTGGGCCCACCCTAACGCATTCTTCCTTTGTTTTCAACAGCTGTTTATGGCTTCCTACTTCCAGGACACAGCTCCTGATGAGCTGTCCTGCCTCTGGGCCTGCTGTGTAATTCTGAGCCCCACCTTCCTCCTTAAAATTATTTTATACTATTTTCCATAAGCCTGTGCTTCTGTTGGCAGTTTTGTAAGTGTGATTGATCTTGACCCTAAGTTCCTTGACCTTTGCTGTGGCCCAGAGCCTAAGGTGGCAGAAACTGCCTCCATTCCCGAAGTCTGAACTATGTAGCATGAGGTGGGACAGACAAGGGTCTTGGCAAATACAGCCGTGAGGCATAGAGGTGGGGAGGGCAGGTGGGCTGGGCAGAAATTTGGGTGTCTGGATTCCTGCAGGCTACCAGAGGAGCTGGGAAGGTTGAGAGTGGGCAAGAGAAAGGCCTCCGTGGCCCTTTACTGGCTTTGAGTGTTTGAAGACCCATTCTGGCTCCCCTCCACCTAGGAAGACATACCCAGGATGCTACTGGGGTTGAATTCAGCTAATTGTAAGGAGGCACGCTCTCATTGTCAGGGCTGTCCTGGTAGGCCAGCAATGGTTTCCTGGGACCAATCGTTTTCATTCAATCTCTTGGTTTTTGCCATATTTCTGCACCACATGTGCTCTTATTTACTTACTATTTTAATGTTTGCCTAGTATTTTATTTAAAACAATTTTAAATTAACCTACTTTGTTATATTTATTTTTGTCTTTAAAATACCTATGAAATTATAGTTTAGATGCGTAAGTGATCACTAGACACATAGGTACATAGCAATACAGATGCACATATATATTTTAGATGCATATATGATCAACTGTATCAGATGCATATATTTACTCAACTGTAAATAATGGTGGGAACTACGTAGAAAATACAGTGGGTATCTACTCCCACCACAAACCTGCACTGGTGTGATAAGGTCAGATGAATCTCCAAATTTTAGCTGGGGAGATTCCTCAGCCTCTCTGTGCCTCAATTTTCTTAGTTGTATAACACAGTACCGGCCTCACAGGCTGCTAAGAGGATGACAGGAACTAATAGGCATGCAGCACATCTCTGTTATCCCCCAAGCCACTCAGAGGTCTAACAATTCCTGAGCTGCTGCTAGTCCTCTTGTTCTAACACAAGTTAGGAGACAGGTAAGATGATTCCTGCAAGGGGGGTGCATTTCTGGAGCTGGAGAACAAGGGTAAGAACTTCATTGCAAGGCAGCCTCTCCCCTCCCACTCTCAGATGTGCTTTGTTTGGCCTCAGCTGTGCTTTTAAAATCTCGAGATGTGAATGCCTATAGCTGGGGTGTGTGCGCATCTTCCTCTTCACTGTCCTCACCTTTCTCTGCTGTCTCTGTGGAGCCTGAATCCTTCCTGTGTTCCCAGCCTGCAAGACCTATGACTATGTTGGTGTGGTGGTGGTGGTGGTGCTGGTGGTAGTGGTGTGTGTATATGCATGAGTGAGTGTGGTGTATGTGGTGCATATGTATCTGGTGTGATGTGTGTGTTTTGGAAGTGAGGCACTGTTCATGAGTATGCAGGTTGCAGAAAAAGCCTACAGAATTTGTTTTTAATTGAGAATTAAAAATTATCCAAATTGAACCCCCTTTTTTGCAAATGTGTGGAGTGAAACCCATAAATCTAAAGCTACTTAGAGGCAAATTTCAGAACAAGATGTACTTCTTCTGATTTCTGATTCAGTGCGTTTTTCTGGTCATTTCATTCCTATGGTCCCAAATTTGGGAATGCCAAAATCTCCCCTAATCTCAGGTCTCATGAATGCAACCAAGAGCCAGCCGTCACCCAGCCCAGGGAAGATGTGAGGACTGACACACCAGGCAGGCAACTCTGGGGCCAGAATTCAGCGAGGACACTTTTGGGGGATGGGGGCCTTTCAGGGGCTGTGCCTTAGTCTGGAGGCTCTTCCTAGGCCAGTGTGCTCAGCCCGAAAGCAGGAGTGTTCACCTTCCTGCTTTCAGCTTCAAACCAAGGTTCATTTTCTGGGTCCTGCATGTCAGCAGAGCCTCTCCTGGAGCCCAGCCCTCCCTCCTTTCCTGAAGGCCCTCACTCTTGGGCAGGGTGTCAGAATTTCACTTTGATCTGGTGTTCCCTGGGACCAGAATTACTTAATCTCCTCCGGAGGAAAGTCAGAAAGTGTGCTATTTACCTAATAACAATGAACTCCTGACACTTCTTAGCTCTGAACTGTTGCCTGTACACACACAACTGTTTGGCCAAGTACAAGGCCAGTACATTGCAGGCTCCCCCTGATAGGAAACCAGCTTTCCTATCAGGCATCAGCAAGGGTGGGCATGGGGAGCAATTTGCCAGGACTTCACTGGGGCATAAGGATTACTACTTCACCACTATGACCAAACATGTTGGCCAACCTCAGTTTTCTACCCAAACTTTCTCCCCATTAGGCCCCCATTTGTTCCTTTCCCTAACCTGGGCTCTATAATTTTGTGTTTTTGTGTTTTTTCCCCCAAAAACTTCACTTATACATTAACTACATGTACCTTTCCCCTGAAATAGAACTGTGAGGCAGAATGAGGACTGCTCGCCTTTCAATCCTGGCTTATAGGCCAGGTTCACTTACAGGCCAATCACTCAAGGCTGATTAAGTGTGTGTTTTAGAACATACCTCTTTGCTAGAGTGATCAGTTAACATGATTCCTAGTATCTTGGAAAAACTCAAAGTCAAAAAATGTCCTATATGCAAATGCCCAGGATTGCTGTGCTGTTTAAATAATTTAAAGACCGTGATTATAACTTTGTGAGCTCTGAGTATGGGAACACAGCTTGGGACCACTGAAGGACCCTGAAGGATGCCCCTGGGGAAAAAGTCAGCTGAAAGGACAGGGGCTTTAGGAAGCCATTCCTGTATCTGTCAGGAACCAGAGACTCAGTTGCTTGCTGATTCACTTGAAAGTCATTTGGGGAAGAATGAAGAGTCAGGTGTTGCAATGGGAATTGCACTGCAATACACACGTGATTTGCTTGATGATCAAATCATCATAGTGTACACCTTAAACTTACATAGAACTGTATATAAAATACATTTCAGTTAAAAAAGAGTCAGGACTTCTAGCCAAGATGGAGGTGTAGGTAGATACAATGCCTCCTCGCACAACCAAAAGAAGGACAACAGCAAACTTAAGAACAAAAAGCAACCAGAACTGCCAGAAAATTGAACTGTATGGAAATCCAGCAACAAAGGAAGTAAAGAAGAAACATTCATTCAGACTGGTAGGAGGGGCAGAGATGGGCAGCTGGGTGGAGAGGACTCGCAGCAAGGTGGTAGCTGGTGGAGCAGGCAGTCCCACATTCGTGAGGGGACAAACTGGGAGGAACAATTAGGAAGCAAGACAGACCACACAACCCTGGGTTCCAGCACAGGGAAATGAAGCCTCAAAACCTCTGACTAAAAAAACCTGTGGGGATTGAGGTGGCAGGATAAACTCCCAGCCTCAAAGGAGAGTTTGTTGGAGAGATCCACAAGGTCCTAGAATGTACACAAACCCACCCACCTGGGAATCAGCACCATAAGGGCCCAATTTGTTTATAGGTAGCAGGGGAAGTGACTGAACACTGGCAGAGAGCTGAAAAAGTGGCTTTGTTCTCTCTCAGACCCCTCCCCCACATACAGCGCCACAACAAAGCAACTTGGGTGGCCCTTCCCTGGTGAATACCTAAGGCTCTGCCCCTTACTATGTAACAGGCATGCCAAGACAAAAAAAATGGCCCAAATGAAAGAACAGATCAAAGATCCAGAAAAAATACAACTAAGTGCCAAAGAGATAGCCAGCCTATGAGATGCACAGTTGAAAACGCTGATAATTAAGATACTCACAGAAATGGCTGAGTATGGTCACAAAATTGAGGAAAAAGTGAAAGCTATGCAAAATGAAATAAAGAAAAATGTACAGGGAAACAACAGTGATGGAGAGGAAACTGGGACTCAAAGCAACAGTTTGGACCAGAAAAAAGAAATAAATACTTGAGCACAACAGAATGAAGAAACAAGAATTCAAAAAAAATGAGGAGCGGCTTAGGAACTTCCAGGACAAATTTAAACATTCTAACATTCAAATCTTAGGAGTGCCAGAAGAAGAAGAGGAAGAGCAAGAAATTGAAAACTTATTTGAAAAAATAATAATTAGGGAGAACCTCCCCAATCTAGTGAAAGAAATAGACTTCCAGGATGTCCAGGAAGCTCAGAGAGTCCCAAAGAAGTTGGACCCAAGGAAGCACACACCAAGGCACATCATAATTACATAACCCAAGATTAAAGATAAGGAGAGAATCTTAAAAGCAACAAGGGGAAAGGAGTTACCTAAAAATGAGTTCCCATGAGACTATCAGCTGATTTCTCAAAAGAAACCTTACAGACAAGAAGGGGCTGGAAAGAAATATTCAAAGTCATGAAAGGCAAGGACCTACATCCAAGATTACTCTATCTAGCAAAGCTATCATTTAGAATGGAAGGGCAGATAAAGTGCTTGCCAAATAAGGTCAAGTTAAAAGAGTTCATTGTCACCAAGGCCGCCTTATATGAAATGTTAAAGGGGTTTATCTAAGAAAAAAAAGATAAAAATATGAACAGTAAAATGACAACAAACTTACAACTATCAACAACCAAACCTCAATGAACAAAAACCAAAAACAAACTAAGCAAACAACTAGAATAGGAACAGAATCACAGAAATGGAGATCACATGGAGGTTTATCAACAGGAAGGGGAAGAGGGGAGAATGGGTGAAAAGCTACAGGGAATAAGAAACATAAATGGTAGGTACAAAACAGACAGGGTGGGTTAAGAGTAGTATGAGAAATGTAGAAACAAAAAACTTATATGTATGCCCCATGGACATGAACTAAGGTGGGGATGCTGGTAGGAGGGGAGTGCAGGGCAGAGGGGAATGAAGGGGGAAAATGGACAACTGTAATAGCATAATCAATAAAATATATTTAAAAAAGAGTCAGAGGCTCTGTGGAACATGATACATCATCATGAAACTCTCTGTCTGGAGGTGTAAGAAGTAGGAGCATCCCAGGCAGCTTTTGGCCCATCACATTGTCGTGGAGATTTTACTCAAAAATCTAGATTTCTGGTTTCTTTCTTAAATCCATAAAGATCAGGCTTCCCTGGGGCCCCAGTCCCACTCACAACCATGAGTTAAGGCCCTTCCCTCAATTCGGCATGGACCTTTGGTTTGCTTTGCTTCTACCCTCCCTCCTGCCCTAGCTTCTCTCCTTGAAGTCTGAGGCCCTTAGGCTGCAGATGAAGCTGACAAGGATGTCCTTCCTCCCAGAATGAAAGAGTGATAGAGACTGTCAAGAGCAGACCAGAGGCCTAATGGGCTATGCTGATGTCCCAGAAATAAAAGATGTTAAGAAAACTGCTTCCTAAAACCAGAATTGTGGAAACCTGCAATGGGGCACAAGGGACTATTGAGGCTCCTTCCTTAAGGAATCTGTAGGAGGGGAGGCCAGCTCCCTGGATGATCACAGTGAAGCCTTGCCCTGAGTGAGATTACTCCCTCCCAGGTCCTTTCAGTCATAGTGTTCCTTTTTCCTTTTTTTCCCCTGTATTTTTGTATTATTATTCAATTACAGTTGTCACACTTTTCCCCCTGTTGCTCTCCTCTACCCCATCCACCCATGCCCTGCTCTCACAGTCAATCCCCACATTGTCTATGCCCACATGTCCTTTATATACATGTTCCTATACTTTCCCATTCCCCTTATCTCCCCCAGTATCTCCTCCCCTTATTCTGCGAGAAATATAGAGTTATGCAGATGAGAATTTGCACTGATTTCTCTAAAAAGTACATTGCTGATAACCTAGCTCCCTACACAGTCTTCTCCTTGTGCCAAGCTAAGAAGATTATGTGAAAGATTTTTTTTTTCTCTAAAAGGTGCAGGCAGTGTTATGTGTAGGGGGAAGAGAGGAACAAAGAATGAAGATGGCTGTGACCAGGATGCTGCCAGAGGTGGTGCTGCACAGCAGAGAGGCAGGCATCTCTGAGACAAAGCAGGTTGTGTGTCAATGCCAGTGTGCTCTATGTATTCACTGAAAAAAACACACAATTTAATTAATTCAAGGAATAAATAGGGGCTGACTTGGCAGCCAGCTCATTCAGGGTAGGACCGGACTATGTTTTGTGTGAAAGCTGCTGTTGTCGGCATGGAAGCGAGACAGTTAGGGAGGCAGGCGAGACATTGGATAGGTGAGGATGTTGGGAGTTGGAGGATGGTGAGCATGTTGGGGTGACTTCCATGACTAATGGAATAAACTAATAGATATCCTTGGGGAAGCTTCCCAGAAAGTGAATTGGAAGACTTCAGCCTGTTTGAAATAAGCCTGGATTTAAAAATATAAGGAGAAAAAAAGAAGAAAAAAAAAAGACAGAACAGGAATGTCCATGAGTGCTAAAGCAGGTCTGAAATATACCACATAACTCCCAGGCCAGCTGCTTCCACAGCTGCTACCAGATGATCTGCTCTATATGTGCTCTCATGATATTTTTGTTTTCTTCTTAGCTGAAATGAATGAACCCAGAGTGACGTGGATAAACCAATAAACAGAGTAAATACTTGCCAAGGGTCATCAAACACAAATAGAGACGTGCGGGGGACCTACAGAAAAGTGACTTATGTTTCAGCATATGCTGTATGCTTTTCAGGGGCCTTCATCTAGGCCTGGTACCACCTGGTCACCAAGTGCAAAGAAACTAGACTCTCCAGTGAGAATGGGCACCTCAGTATGGGACTGCACAGTCAGGGAAAGCAAGGTTCAGGAGCTGGGGAAGGTAGTAGTCATTTTCAGTCCATATAGTGTGCAGTTGCTGAAAGTGGGCCCAGATACTTGAACTGATATGCCTAAATCACAGGGCTCCTTGGGCACAGGGCTGCTTGGGCACAGGGCAGATGCAGCCTTTTCATTTGTGACAAAGGTATCCTCAGGGCCTAATGCAAGACAGTGAACCTTCCATGTTGAAAAGTACAGTGAAAACCATCCTTCAGAAATCTGAGGTCCAGGTCAAGAGCTGAGAAAGTCCTCCAGACTCTGTGAAGGCTGTAGCCCCTCTTCCCCTGGAATGAAAGTCAGAACTGGAAAACTGCTCAGGACTCAGGCCAGGATCACACAGAGGTCAAGTGTCAAAGTTAGGAGCTTTTGACTTTTAGCTCCCTGTAGGTTGAAGTATGGACCAGGTGGAGGTAGGAGGCCCCTTCTCAGCTCACAGAGCCAATGGTTCTAGATTTTTCACCATCTCCAAATCACTTAGCAGTGCTGTGTGTCCTGGGAATGCAGAAGTCACCTTTATAGAACTAGAAAAGGAGACACCTATCTTTTCTAGCATAGTCTTTGAATAAATAGACTCAGAAAATGTGGGTCCTAGTGAGAGTGCTGGTTCCATGATCTGTGTGACCTCAGGCAGGGGACTTGCTTCCTTGAGCTCCCTTTCATCTGGAACAGAAGGGGGTTTATAGGAATGCTCTCTAAGTAACCTCTGACCACAGTATTTTATCATCCTGTGTTCTGTGACCCCTGTCTTCTCTGGAAGGCTCTTCAATCACTATTTTTATTACTATTGCCTTTGTTCATACTAATAATCACTTTTTATTATTGCTCATTGGATCCATCTGACTGATTGTAGCACAAGTTATGACAAGGACAGTAGCCAGGCATGGTATAAGCAGTTATCATTGAAACAGAAAATCTACAGGGACCCGAGGAAGAGTCAGTCAATGCCCTCATTCCCCCCACCCCCTTATTCTCATTCCCCAGGCAGACAGGACTTCAAGGCTCAGGTGGGTGGCTTTTTCTCTTGGGTAGGGCAGGAATCTAGGGGTGAATCCAGGCTGCAGGAGGAGAGAGGCATGACATTTTAGGAAGCAGGGTCATGGGTCCTATTTTTGCTTAGGGGAGATTTAAGATTGCAGCTTATTTAAACCCTATGCTTCAGTTTAATGCTGGCTTGGGAGGACTTTGTAGAGCAGTGGTTGAGAACACCAGCTCTAGAGTTAGAATGTAGGATAGTGTATATTCCAGTTCGTCTACTTGGTTAGCTGTGCATCCTCAGAGAAATTGCTTTGTTCTCTGTGCCTCGGTTCATTTACCTATACAATGGGGACAATCCCAGGGATATCCCAGGATCAAGGATTGTGGAGCAAGGCCTGGCTCTTTAGAATTTAAGACACATTAGTTATTGTGACAATCTTCTCAACCTCTTTTATACAAATCATAGAACTGAGGAAGAGATAGAGAGAGAAGGAGAGAGAGAGAGATCATATGACTTGACCCCAAGCACAAGGTCAGTGGTAGCAGAGTTGGATGAATGTTTCGTTTTCCTGATTCCATGCTGGTCTTGAGGGCCATTCTCCCCCCGAACTTCCCACAACGCACTCCAAATGCTCTTCCTCAGTGTGTGTCCCTGCTCCCAGCAACTGGCCCTGCCAGCAGCGGTGTTTCCTGCACACACCCGGCATCCCTGCCGCCCCATCTCAACCCATGGATTTCCTTTCTGCTTTTTCCCACCATGTCTGGGGAACATGTCCAAGCCACTCCTGGGAAGTGTGGAAACTTCCCAGACCCGTCTAATGCACAGCCCCCTCTAAATGCCTTTGTTCCTTCTTGTCTGTGCCTTTCACTTGGAAATGACATGACGTTGGCTGTGGGTTATTTTTGCATGGCCAGTGCCACCTGGTCCCTGTTGTTAAGAGGTTTGTGGGCAGCTTTATTTCAGGCTTAATATTTATTGACTTTTATTCTCTCTTATTGGCAGCCTCCCTCCTGTACACCCAGGCTCAGTATCCTACCCTAATTCTCCCCTTCTCCTGCTGCAGATGAGTTGGATGGTGGCAAAGCCCATGTTTTGGGGTCCTCAAACAGAACACCATTGCTCATTTTAGGTGAAAATTCAGCCATGCAGCCTCTCTTTCAGGAGCACAAATAGAAAGTTAACTCTATGAACAAACTTGGGACTTCTGTGATTCCAAGACAGTACAATTCTTATAAACCCTTATAAGAGGAAATATTTAAGATAGGATAGGAATTTAAGTGCTTCCCCCAGCATCCAACTACGTGTTGTTGACTCTTTGGAAAAGCAGGTTAAGGAGCAAAAACCTAAATTTTCATTTAACGTCTGTTTTTCACAGGATATTTTCTAAACATCATAGCTTCTCTCACAATGGTTTGCAACATACAGTTTGTTTTTATTCATGTAAGTGTGGCACACACATTTTGATTATGTAAGAAATTACAGTAGAAGGAAAGGTGAGTCTTATGCATAGATTTGTATCAGTATATCAGAAGCATGGTGATTTTTTAATAGCAGTAAATTGGTGGGTCTACCTAAGAGTGGAACCTGGGGATCCTCTGAGGACCAGTCACACTTTTTACTCCCCTGAGTCCCTTAGCTGCTCAGTGACCTTGGTGAGTCCCTTAATCATTTTAGGACCTCATTCCCTCACAGAAAATGAGGTTGATGACACCTGCCTTTCTGATTTCCCAAAGCAACTATAAAGATAAAATGAAATAGGCTGCAAAGCAGAAAGTACTAGACAGAGTATAAATCACAATGGTGATTTGAAATTATGTCTAGAATTTTATGACTTCATCTTGTAGGACTTCTCTGCGGGAGAAATCCGAGACACCAGTTCTACTGCCCTGTTTCTCTTCAGCTCTTGCACCTGCCCAGCGGCATGGCTTCCTTCTCTTCTCTCCGCCATTGCTGACACAGTTTCATGACCTGCCACCAGTGGGTGACATTATTATTTCACCCCACATTCTTTGCCATGTGCTTGCAAGAATTTTCATTTGATTCAGAGGCTCTGAGCCTTACCGCTTTGCCTTCTCCTTCCTGCCCTCCACCACCTGTCCAAAAGTCTTTGCCTGTGCACTTGGACTCTGCTACCCTTCCCAACTTTTCGGTTTATGGGCTGGCTTCTCCCATGGCCTATGATGTGCCTTTTCTCCTCGATAGGTTCTTGTTATCTCAGCTGTTTGGGATATTTGTGTGACTTCCCTATCCCAGCACAGCATGGACTCCACCTACCTCCTGTCCTCTCCCATGCTGATGAAAGTCCTTATTTTAATGTGCTGGTGACAAGTCCCAGACAAAGTTAAGCAAGCTGATGCTGCAGACCCCACTCTCTTCCCTCTATTCCCCTGGGCAGCCATCCTGCGGAAGCCATCAGGAAGGAAGAGGCGTCTTACCAGTCTAACACTTTAATGTGTTGGGAGAGAAGCCAGGCCTTTGCCAGCAAAACAAATAAAAGAAAACACTGGACTGCACCTGTTTGTTGTGGAAGACCAGAGATTTGGCGTCAGAAGGAACTTTGGGAAACAGCTTTATCAGCTTCCTCATTCCACAGTTGAGGAAGCAGAGATAAAATGCCTGGATATCAGAGATGATTTAAGATATGACTCCTGCCTTAGCAGTCCACTGTCAGGGATTAAGAGATACAGGTTGACTAGGTGCTGGGGGCCGATTAATCAGGCCTCTTCCATAATTTCCTTTTGATTGAATTCCCTTTCCCTCCAAAATCCACCATCCCCAGGAGACCTAACTCCCAGATAATCCATGCATAGATCTCAAAGTGTTACTGGAGGAAGCACCAAACCATGTTTTTCTTTACCCCAGGTTGTTCCTTTTCCCTCTTTGCACCTCTGCTTGCAGTGTATGGGGACCTCCAGTGGGAATAGTGTAGCTAGAGAAGATACCTCTTTCTCCTCTTTGCAAAGACCAAAGATATTTTCACTACTCAGGATGCCACAGGCAGGTCCCAACACTTGCATTTAGCTCAGAAGGCACCTCTGAAAGAAAAAAGGGCCTTCTTCTACCAAAAAAAGATTTGGTCTCCTTGGTTTATAATGTGTATGCCATTACTGTGAATTGTTTGGAAGAGCCAAGTGTCCCATGAGTTACTGGGGAAACCCTTCTCTATTCTGCTCTTGATTTCACAGTGCCACATGATGGTGCAACAATTCAGAAATGTCCTTGGAGAGGTTAAGAAAATGGTAAGAAAATACCCAATGATCAATTGTTCAGCACTTATCTTTTGAGGATTGTGTATCAGTTATCTATTACTACAGACCAAGCCACTCTAAAACTTTGTGACTTAAAACAACTACTTTACTAAGCATTGTTCGGTGGGCCAGGAATTTGGGTTCAATAGGATGGCTGATCTCTACTCTACATGGTATCCCCAGGGGCAGCCCACCTGAGGCTGGGAGGTCCTAAATAGCTCCATTTACATGGCTGGGCCTTGGTTCTGGCTGTTGGCTAGGTGCCTCAGTTCTCCACATGACCTCTTTCTCTAGCAAGGTACCCTGAGCTTCTTTACCTGTTGGCTGGGTTCAGAAAGGAAAGCTTCAAAGTGCAAAGGTTTACCATGTCTCTGTTTGTGTCCCATTTGGTGATATCTCTCGGCCAAAGGAAGTGGCATAGCTGAGCTCAGAGTCAGGTTGAGAGCGATGTACAAAGAGGCATAATTCACTGGGACCATATGCTACCCTATGATATACCCCTGCTATCAAGACTTCTTCGATCTCATCCCATCCACCAATGTCCCCTTTCCTTTCCACCCTGCCTGTTTACATTTCAGATGACTTGTCTCTACTCTAGACTAGAATTTGTTATTTACTTCCTAACACATGTCAACAAGCATGAGAAAGATGAGCTCTGGACTTTCAGTGTGGATTTAATAAACACTCTCCTCAAAATAAAATCATTTCTAGATTTTCTGTTATGAGTGTAGTCTGCCCACAAGTTTAGGGTGAGGTAAAGAAATATGGCACCTTGCTAGGTCTGACCTCAAGGGACAAGGAAGCCAGGGAAATAAGGCTGAAGTCCTCTAATCAAACAGAGTGGGTAATGGGCCTTGGGTTGACAAAAAAGAGTGATTTAAAGTGTGATTCTAGAATCATCCTCCTGGGACATGTGATTAAACTGCACTTACTAACTGTAGAGAAATTACCCTCTCTAAGCTGCAGATTCTGCATATGGAAAATAGGTATCATATATATCAATCAATCATGATTATTTGGAAGATCAAATGGTAAGGCATGTCAGATGCTTATCACTGCCTAGCATGTAGTTACAGCTCACAAGTTTAGCTATTTTTATTGGCACTAATACATATTCACCCCATCTCTCCACTATTCCCCTTTAAGAAAATAAGTATCTCTCTCTCTCTCATATATATATATATGCAGAAGAACAGAAAAAAATAAGGAAGGAGGATGAGAGAAAGTCATGTAAAAGAGAATGAAATAAAGGGAGAATAGATAAAAAGGAGACAAAGAGGAAAGGGAAAAGAGACAGACTTAAAAAAAAAAGTAAGAGAAAGGTTGAAGACCCACACAGTTTAAGACCAGAGATTATTTTCCAAGAAGGAGTCACATCTCTGGGGTTACCCAAAGCTCAGTTGGCTCTTGGCAAACCTAAAGTAATTGCCAGTGGGAGAAATGCAGTGGTGTGTGTCACAGAGCAAATGGATTTTGCCACCCAAGGTGTCTGTACCAACTTGGACAGGATCACATGGAAAAAAGGAAAAGGCATGGGGGTGCGGGAAGGGAAATATTTCTCAGAGTGAGGCTGAGTGGCTGGCTGGGAATTCAACCATGAGACCTGTCCTAATAGCCAGTCTGCAACTAATACGTACAGCTTCTTCTGCATTTCTGGCTCCTGAAGGAAAAACAGAGCAAGGCAGTTATCTATGCACTTTTCCAGACCAAGTTCTGTCTGGTTTAACAGTTCCCCTTTGCCCCTTTCTTCCAGCCTCAGGTGTTGGTACTGACGGAAAATGAGCTTCTTGCCAAAGATGAGCAGGAGCAAAGCAAACAGAGGGTGGATCACATCCTTGGTCTAAGCTCCATTCTCTGCTCTAAATTGACTCCAGGGCTGGGATTGCAGCTCCTTCCCTCCTGGTGTAGTTGGAAAAATCAGGTAATGACATGACTCAAAACTAGCATATGGATGGTGTGAACCCTTCTCTAACATATGAAGCCTAAGATTTGAAATGATAAAAAGGGCTCCCCTTGGCAGAAGGGATCATGAGAAATCTCTCTGGACCTCAGCAGCTCCCCAGACCGCCCATTCTGGCTGAGGTCATTGGCCGCAATGCAGGTTCACCCATCAAAAATTGTGATGGTGTATTTTTTTCTTTCATGTACAAGCATGTTTGAACCCCAAAAGATTTAGAATTAAGGGTAGGAAATTTAGATGATAAACATATATAATTAATATTCTTATAGTTAGAAATCTGTGTATTTTGATTGTTTATGTTTAAGAGAATTTGGTATATTAGAATTACAGATCAACCTTGAAACTCTAATTTATAATAATTAATGGAATTATTAATTTAGATATGAGCATAGGATAAAATATCTTAGCTTTTATTATATTCATGTAACTGAGAAAAGAATAACTATTTTCAAAAGGTTAATTTATTAGGTTTATAAGATTTATTTAAGTAATTAAGAAAATTTATCAAAGTTCTTTTAAGTGGAATCAAATAGATCAAATTTATCAATGCAGTGAAGAATGTTTCCTGTAATAAGTTTGAAACTGGGACCAAACATTAATCAAAGGTTCCTAAGAAATAATTAAATTCAGTAGGTCCATAATCAGAATTATAAGATTTATAGGTTAAAAGTAATGGATTACAGGAGAACTGGGTTTTTGAATATGGAACCTTAAATAATAGAATGTTTATTTAAAATTGATTTTAAAATGACCTCTGGATAATGTTTTCTGCTCATAAAATTCACCTAGAAAATATTTTAAAATGCTGAAAAGTAGTTTGATAATGATAATTATTAGTGTATTGGCTTTGTAATGCTGTGTAAAAAAATTACCTCAATTTGAGCAGCTTAAATGAATATCCATTGTTTATTATCTCACAGTTTTCCTGGGTCAGCTTAGTCAGGTCGTCTGTTCAGAATTTCACAAAGCAGAAATCAAGATTTCAGGCAGGCCTATGGTCTCATCTGAGGCTCAGCATCCTCCAAGATTACATGAATGTTGGCAGAATCCATTTCCTAGAAGCTGTAGAATTCACAGTGGTTTACTTCTTCCAGGCTGGCCAGAGGAAGCATCTCTAACTTTTGGACCTGATGCAGACTCCAGCCCAAGGGGTCCATGTGTTGTGGCTGCGATGAACAAATTCACAGGGACTGTAGAAGTCCTGTGGCGTAAAAGGGACAGCATGGCCATTCTCTGAGTGAGAGAGTGCCCCGACCACTGCCTGGACAAGCTTTTATTGCTTTTCTGGGTACATTACATCGAGGATGGTCCTCAATTTACTATGCACAGGTTCACTTTCAGTGGTTAAACTTTTTACAGATAACAACGGAGAGGAAGTTGCTAATTACTACAAAGAAAAAGGATATTTGCAAATGCAAAGGAAAAAATGGTTGAACTGGTTGCACTCCATCCTTGGGAGGTTTAGCATAGATTTTAGGAAGTTACTTTAAAGATATGCAGTAAACATTTGCTGCCTCAATTCAGGGTGAGGGAGTTTTAGCAAAAAGCAAGCCTCAAAGCAGTCTAGGTTCAATGCAGGCCTGATTCCCCAGGGGAAAACTGATCCATGGGCTTGGGTACTGTGTGCTGACTCACTCTCCACCGGTTTTCTGAGTCAGGGGGCTGGGCTACATTCGCTGTGCCATGTGGATAGGTTCCCTATATGGATCCTTTTTAAAAGAGCTGATCTAATTAGGCCATACCCATCTACGGTCTCCATTTTAACTAACTCAGAGCCAACTGATTAATTTCACAGATTTTACATCAGTGAAAATCCATTTACCTTTGCCATATAATGTAACCTAATCACAGGAGTGACACCCACCATATTCTCAGGTCCCACACACACTCAAGAGCAGGAGATTATACAGAGTGTGTGTACCGAGAACAAGAATGTTGGGAGCCATCTTAGAATTCTGCCTGTCACAGGTGATAACAGTATCTTCTTTCTTTCTTTAATGTAGACTCCACAGGGCATTGCTTTCACACTCTCATTTTTTCCTCACCCTCACTTCTCTTCCTCACAGCCCATCACTCACAGAGTATGGCTGTTGCTGTGTTCCCACCATTCTTGACCACATCCCTTCTCTAGCACTACTATTTCTACTTTGAGTCCCTAGGGCCTTATCTCCTGATGGCCTGTCATAGCTGTCAACAGCCTTGTTTCTTTGTCTCCAGTCTTGTGCTCTCAATCCCTTCTTCATCCTGCAACCAGAGGAATACTTCTTAACTTGAAATCTGATCATCTCATCTCTCAATTTATGACTCATGGCCAATAGATAAATTTCATATTTTCTACTTGCATGTCTTTCCTGATCAAGCCCCTGCCTTGTCTCTAACTTTACCCCTTTTTAATCTCTCTTATGTTCTCTACTTTCCATGTGTTTATCACATTGTTATCATTCCAAACTGTTGCAATTTCCCAAACAGGTCAAACAATTTCTCACCTTAGTACTTGTTCCCACGACTCACTTTGCCTGGTGGTTCCATCCCACATGTCCATCTGGTAGACCTTCAAATACATGGCATAAAGCTAAACTTCTCTCTGAGGACTTTCCTACTTTCTACTGGTAGACCTGACCACTGCTTTTTTATGCTCTAGTCCCTCGCAACCTGTATAGACATTACAATCCTATAACATTTTACTACAAACATATAAATCTGTCTTTCCACATTTATCCTAGGTAGCAAGACCATTGAAGACAGAAACAGTTTCTTTTCTTGTGATGACCACAGTAACTGACACAGTGTTAAGGCTAAAACAGATAATTCATGCTTTTTTAATAAAGGAAGGCAGCAAGAAGTAAATGAGTAAATGAACTTTAGTTTTTTTTTTAATGGAGGTGATGTTATCTATTATTCAGGGCTCATGTAAGAACTAGGACTGTCATAAAGTCTGCCTCTGTTGCCTGTGTAGGAAGGTAAAATCAGGGTGCCAGGAAAACTGATCCCAATGGAGTGTACTAAATCTTTTAGAATTATATGGCATGGTTTAGCCAATAAAGTGGCAGGACTGTAACAATGTGACATAGCTTTCTTCATGATAATCAAATGCAGTTCTGGTTGTGTCTCCTACCACATGGAACTTAATTGACTGAGATCCTCAGATATTACACTCTAAAAACCATCACTGTGTTTGTTCTAAGGCCATACCTCCCATAGGTTTCTTCCCACTAGTGAATGAATGCATCATTTCTAGGAGTCTTGGGATTGCTTTATCAATTCATTTTGATTTAGTGATTCCCAGATGGATTTGCCAAGCCTTCACCAGACTTCAGGGCAGTCTAGGACATTTCAACACAACACTCCCTCTCTCCTTCACTCAGGAAGGCTCTCCCAGTCTTCTCCAGGTCCATCCTGATTTCTTTTCACAAAAGCATTTCTCCTCATAAAATCTTTCCATATTTAATCCTAATTTAGCATCTCCTCAGTAGGGTCAGACCAAAAAAGCAGTATACCATAAGGACATTTTTGCTTTCTATGAGTTAATGCTTAGTAATGGCAGATAATGCCATTCTGGCTTAACTAAAGTAAGGAGAAATGAGAAAAGGAGCTTTTGTTTTGGTTTGGGGCAGAATTTTAAATAAAGGGAGTACTGGAAAAGAATATGGTGGCAATCATGCAAATCGTTGAGCAGGCTCTTGTGTAGGAGGGACACAGGATAGTGTAGGGACTGGCTCCTTTTCCTCATTCAGACAATTTTCTTAGAGAGCTCATTTCTACTCCTGCTTAAGCAAGCTTGTGTTCTCCAACCATCACCATCACATGCACACACACATGCACACACATGTACACACACTCCTTGTTTCATTTATAGTCCAAGTAGGAGTTATAAAAAGGGGCTATTTATAGAGACTTAACCATAACTTGAGGACAGTAGTGAGGAATGGCTCAGTATCCTCCAGGCCATTCATGTCAGGGAGCCATGAAGGAACAAGAAAGGAAAGTAATGATTGCTGGAAAAAAGGGAAAATATGTTTTAGGAATTATGGTCTGTAATGGAGAAACAGCAGTCTATAACCTTAAACACCCCAGTATCACTCTCCTCTGATCTCCTATTGGTGCTCATAATTGACTAAATACAACCAGAAGCCAACAAGCATAAGATGATGAGTGCAGCCCATACATTTGAGGGTGTATAAAGCAGGGTAGAGAGGAATGGGTAGTATATACGGAAGAAAATGGCACATATATTTCCTCACTCCAAATAAAGGGTAAATTGCAGAAAGCATGCCCACAAAGCACAAAAAGGTGTAAAGAACAAAAGTTTGTCCTGAATTGTGATCATCTCTATTTTATTTTTTTGAATATTTAACAGCAATTGTGTGGTAACTTTTTTCCCAAAGATTTTAATATGAAACCAGTACAGTGAAGTGAAAATGCATAGATTGGGCTCCACTCTGTGTTGACCCTGTTCTCTAGGTTGACCCTCACTCTCTGAGCTGGCCTCCATCCTCTGACCAGTAGCAGTTGGCTGAAACCACACTTACTTTCAGTTCCAGAAAAGAGCTAGTAGTTCTTACCCTTGGCTGAGAAAGGTTCCAGCTTAATGTGTCTGGAAGAGAGGCCCTGATCAACAGCTCTCCCTAGAACATTCCTAGGACCAGTCATCTGGCTTCTCCAGTGCTGCTCAACAGTTCACTAAGGACAGCGTAGGGGGTAAGCACTGCCGAGCCTGATAGAGATCTCAGTCTTTTCACCCACACGCCAGCATAGCTAAGGATAAATAGGCTTTCAGGTGCACTGGGAAGACACCTGAAGAGACCTGAATGCACATCAAGGGTGATAATATTAGCTTTCATATCTCAGGTGGAACCTACAGCTCCACTCAGGCTTGGGCACAGCAGGGCTGGAAGGAATAGATGTTCATGAGCTAGTGGTCATGGTGGAATGAGTCCTCTCACATGGAGGATTCCCTGAGTGAACCTGATGAGGCTGGACCCAGGAGGTAAGAAAAACATTCGCTGGGGGAGTTGCAGTTTCTATAGTGTTTTGCTGTACAGGTTGCCTCCTCTGACCACTGTGTCTTATCTCCCTTTGATAAAGATTGTGTCATTTCCCCTGCATGCCTGGCATTCACTTGGGGCTATGTTCTCAAATTCTGCAACACATTGGAATGATCCAGAGAGCTATTAAAAATCCTAATGACTAGGTTGCACTCCAGGCTAATTAAATCAAAATCTTTGGAGTTGGACCCAGGCTTCATTCAGTGTTTTAAAAAGTCCCCAGCTAATTCCAATGTCTCACTAACATACTGAGGCAGGACATCCAACTTTGAAGTTTCCACAAATCTTTCCCTCTTCCCCCATTCCATGCAACTAATTCCTCATTCTCTGAAATTCTCTGTAAGTCCATTACCCTTTCATCAGTTTTCCTGTCTACTTAGAATCCAGGTCTATGTTTATATTCCTTCTACTCCTTCAGAATTTCAGAGCCAGAAGGAACCCCAGAGTTCATCTGGCACTGAGTCTTGGATGAATGAATGAATGAATGAATGAATGAAAGAAAAACTCAAGGGGTAGGAGAGGAAGGTCAGGTAGTTAGGTAAAATGAGGAAGGGACTTGGGGGCACTTCCTGCTGTAACTGACCTGCAGATCCTGGAGATCCCCTCAATGGCTAGAGAGCCCCTCTGGGGAAAGCACCAATCAGTTTGATTCACTTCTTGAAAGTCAAGCTGTGGTTAGATTACAAAGGGCCTTCTGGAGGGAAATTCATATTAAGGATTTATTAAGAGTTCAGATGGTAGGCAATGGGCACCATTGAAGATTTTACAACAGCAAGGTGCTGTGCCCGGAGCTGACTTTAGGATGATCACTTTGACAATGATGGTTTGGACAGAGAAGAAAGGAGAGACTGGTGGTCATAAAACAAGTTAAGACAGAAAGCAAAGGCAAAGTAGAGGCAGGCAATTCTGAAAGAGGTGAGAATTGGAGAGGACAGATGTAAGGAGTGATGGAAGAGATAACTAATAGATGTGCCTTTGACTTCTTTAGTCCTCCTTGCAAACTGACTTGTGAACAAGAGCTGAGTGTTCAGAGCTCCCTGTGATGTAACTTAGTAACTCACTGCATGGAAAAGGCTCTCCGTAAAAGGAAGGGGGAGGGAAGGTAAGTTAGCTTCCCTCTGAGTTCTATTCTAGGTCTCTATGTATTTATGATTCTAAAGTGCCAGTAAAATTAATTATTTCAGAGTTCAGGTATTTGGTCTTAATTAAAAAGAAGAGCATTCTGACACAGTTGACCAAAGAGAGAGTGAGAACATGTGAATTCCCCACATCTAGACGTTTTTAAGCAGAGGCTGAATGACTTTCTGCAAGAGGAATCCTGCAGACAGCACAGGTGGCTGGATTTTTAGGTTCCTGCCAACTTGGAAGTGAAGGAAATCTGTGAGTTTTAGAAAATAGGAGGGAACATGAGAAACAATAAGAAATCTTGATGAGTAGAGTATCCTGGCCCTCCTCTGATCTTGTCCTGGGGACCACGCATTGAGCTTCTTCGAGTGGCCAGCTTTGGTGAGGGGAATGCCAAGCAGACAGAGTCCTTGGTGCTGAATGGGCCTCATTGAGGGAGAGAGGTGGAGGCTGAGCTGGCCTGGCAGACAGGGCCTGTGTCAGAGCAGGGTCCCCAGTGCCAAGAGGAGTCACTTTTCCTCACTTAATCTGGGGCAGGGATCTCAGGGAAGGTGACATGGGCTGATCAGGGGGAAAAAAAGGATCAGCCTTGGGAGTTATTTTCCTGGTTCAGGACCTTCATGAGGAACACTTTTTACTCATTATCCTGTCTAGACATGGGAACTCATCAACCAGCCTGGCCTCTTCCTCTTCTAATTTTCCCTGTTCTGTCTCTCTTGCTAAGGATGGAGAGCAAGGTTGAAAGCTGACACCAGCAATTACGCAAAGACAGCATCAAGGCTGTTCCATGGATCCCTGATTTGAGACCGAGATGGATCCAACAGCATGTTTTTGAAGATTTCTGACTCTCGGAGGAGGAAACGGTCAAGTTGAACGAAAGTGGGGAGTTTAGGAAGATGTGTGGTTCTACCTGCAGAACTCTCTGCCATGTGTTCCATTTCACCAATAACACGAGTTATCAGCATATGCTGTGAATAAGACTGTTTGAATGTGCTTTGATGCAGAGCAGTGGGCAGCCCAGAGCACTTATCACCCATGAAAGAAACTAACTGGTAAAAGGGGTTGTTTGTGTCAGCTTGGGCTGCTGCAATGAAATACCATAGACTGAGTGGCTTAAACAACAGACATTTATTTCTCACAGTTCTAGAAGCTGGAAGTCCAAGATCGAGACAGTGCCAGATTCAATGTCTGCTGAGGACCTGTGCTCTGACTTGTAGGTAGCCGTCTTCCTGCTGTGTTCCCACATGGCCTTTTTTGGTGCATGGGCAGCAAGATCTCTCTCTGTCTCCGTCTCTCTTCCTCCACAAATAAGGGCACTAATCCCATCATGAAGGTCCTATCTTTATGACCTAATCTAAATCTAAACACCTCCTAAAGGTCCACCCCCAAATGCTATCACACTGTGAGTTAAGCCTTCAACATGTAAATTTAGTAGAGAGGACAAACATATAGCACACAATAAAGGACTTGGCCATCAGATTCCCAGAATTCTTCTAGCCAGCAGATCTCCCATTGCACAAACTCATGAAGTGCTGGTGTAAGTGACTGAGTCCCTCCTTACCCACTTATCCATGGGGCCCCATGCAGCCCAGAACCACCATGGTCTTAGAGAACAGGCTCAGAAGCAAGAGCCAGGAAGGAGGGAGTCTGGCCCCTTTGTGGTTGTACAGAGTCATTGTCTCAGAGAGAGAGCAGTGAAGTGCATGGAAGAACAGCTAGCCTCTCCATTTTCACAGGGGTTAATGATCCAGAGGGGAGGAAGAGGTGAGCTCTTTAACAGAACCATGTTGCATGTGAATGGTTACTCATCCACCTCCATTCTTTCCGATTTGGATTAGGAAACTGACTGAAATTGCCAAGCAGCAGCAGTAAAGATGCAGTTTGGACTTTCCGGACAGACCAGATGCCAGGAACCAAACTAGTCAAGACATAGTAAGTATTCATTAAACACCTACTTATATGATAGGTACTCTGAGGTTAAAAAAAAATCACAAAACTTACTCTTAACTCTAATTTAGGTATTGAAGAAAAGATTGTTTTTGCCTTGCACATAGTAGACATTCAGTAAATGTTGAAGAGAACATTGTAAATTAAATGGCTATTCAGCTAAGGGAAAGTATGTGCTAGAAGAAGTAGACTCTAAATCTTTTCCAGTCCTGAAATAGGGTGGCAAGCCTGGATGTTACATGCAAGCCTGGAGTCACTATTCAAATGCTACATGGTTGAGGTAAAAAAATTCCCTAATTTTGAGGAAATTCCATACTGTTTTTCATAGTGACTGCACCAATATATTCTCACAAATTGTGTGCAAGTGTTCCAATCTCTCCATATAATCTTTTGTTTCTTTAACAATAGCCTAACAGTTATTAGACTTTGTGGATTTGATTTGCATTCCCCCAGCAATTAGTTATGTTGAGTACCTTTTCATATGCTTCTTGGCCATTTGTATGTACTTTTTTTTTTTGAGAAATGTCTATTCAAGTCTTTTGTTCATTTTTTAAAAATTGGTTCTTTGTGGATTTTTTATTGAGTTTTCAAAGTTTAAAAACACATATTTTGGATATTAACCTCTTATTAGATATAGGATTTGCAAACATTTTCTTCCATTCCATAGGCTGGCTTTTCATTTTGTTGACTATTCGTATTGCTGTGCAAAAGCTTTTTATTTTTTTCCTTCTTCTGCTTCTCTTTTCCACTATCAGAAAAGAAAAATTTTTGCCCTGGCTGGCATAGCTCAGTGGATTGAGCACGGGCTGTGAACCAAAGTGTCACAGGTTCGATTCCCAGTCAGGGCACATGCCTGGTTTGCAGGCCATGGCCCCCAGCAACCGCACATTGATGTTTCTCCCTCTCTCTCTCTTTCTCCCTTTCTTTCCTCTCTAAAAAAATAAATAAATAAAATCTTAAAGAAAAATTTTCCTAAAGCTTCTCAATAGACTTCTCCACTGACTAGACCTGGGTTCCATGGACACCTCTAACTATAAGGGCACCTGGGAAAGTATAGCTTGCCTTTTTCCATTTCTGTTATGGGATGTAGGCAAAGAAGAGGAGATATGTAGCCAAAGCATGGCCAGCAAACATTGTCCACTATAGCTGCTGGGCTCTCTCTGGGCTAACCCACAGGGGAGCTGGAATCTGGGTTAGCCACCAGTGACGGCAGTTGCTTCATCAGTGGGCTGGCCTCTCGGTCCCCGTTCCTTTCCTTGGGCATCGCTACATCAGGAATCCATGACTTCAAATGTCTGCTCACATTCTCACCTCACACACTAGACTGTGAATTCCTTGAGGGAAAGGGCTATGATTTATTTAATTGCCCAGCACCTGACTCCTGGAAGATGTTTATAAGAAAACAACAGGGAGGAAATGACTAATTAATTGACAAATATTTATTAATTGAATAAATTAGTTAATGAATGACTGAATGGAGGGACCCATTTACAGAGACACCTTATGACAAAAACAAAATCTGTCCTTAGGAGTGCTGAAACTGCAAAAGCCTGATAAAGATATTAAACAATGCGGGGATATGTTTGACAGTTTCAGAGGTATAATCATTTACATGATTATTTTAGAGAGAAACTCTTCCTTTCCTTTCCCTGTATTTTTGCCTCAGCATCCAGGACAGGAAAATTGTGCCAATTTTTTTTTTAACCATAGATTCACATAAAAATACTGTGTTCCTGATTATAGTGGCTTATGGTTTTCCAAAGGAATGTGCGATCTTATTTAATCTACACACCACACTTGTGAGGTAAGCAAGGGGAGATCAGAGGGATCGTATTTAATGTTATGAAACAAAAATTAATAGCACAGGGATAAAAATCAATCGTATAGAATTATTTGCAGACCTACTCCTTTTCCAACCTCACCAAGAAGAATCCTGTAAATGCTAGTCCAATTTCCACCTCCTGTGCTCTTGCAGGAGGGAAGAATTTTTTGCTGGAAGAAAAAATAAGTTGATGTAGATATTACAGTCCTTAGAGGGTGGGGAGGGATAATGAAAATGGTGAAGAACTGTATGAAGAGGGAGTGAAGGAGAAAGCTTTTTATTCTACCCTGGAGACCAGAGCCCGAGTAATTAAAATAAGAAAGTAGGTTGAAGAGAAAAGAGAATTTGAATAAGTGTTCCCGAGAACCATGGATTTCCATCCTCTTTAATGTCTTCAGAGAGGCATGAATAATAAATGGAATTCCATCTTTATTACTTTTAATTTTTGGATGTTGCTTCTTAAATCTGACACTCCTCTGAAACAAAATTACATGGGTCTCTGTGTTTGTTAGGGTTACATATTGGTGATGAAACAAGGGCTCAGTGGTGTTAGAAGACCCCAAACCCATTCCCTAGTTAGTAGAACCTGACTTCTGCCTAAACCCCTGTTCCATGCTTTATGCTTCTACTTCACCACACAAAAGCAAAGTGAATTCATTTCAAGATTTTGTTGTTGCCTGTTTATTTGTCTTTCCATTTTTTTTGAGAGGATATACTTTTCTGTCCTGCCCAATTCATAGATACATGTCAGATTTTCAGTTTTCTCCTATCAAGCAAATGCTCCACTGGGTCAGGAGTTTTTAATTTCTTTTTTTTTTCCTTATTGTTGGCACCTTACCCGAGACTTGTGAGTCCCTCTGGGCTGTATGTCTTAGAGTGGTAATTGAATTTTTCAGGCTTAAATGTGCTGAGAAGCTGAGTTTGTGCAGCTTGGTGGCACCCCCTTGGTGGCAGATTTGCTTGGTATCTCTAATCAGATCTTGAGGTACTGATTATGGAGTAGATATGTTTGCCTACTTAACCCTCTCTACAGTGCTTTTTGTTGTTGTTGAATGGTGGTGGGGTTGGTGGGAAAGCTGCAAAAGAAATAGGATGTTCTAAAGAACCTGAGAAGGTAGAGACGTGGAGAAAAAGCAAAAGGGGAAAAATATTGCCCTAAGAAGGCTGGTCAATTCAGAGAATTCCTGGAGGACCTGGAGAAGACCCTCACTATGTTTCAGCTGTGATGTGGTAAGGGCCCAGAGTGAGGCAGCGGTGGGGAAAAAGAGGAAGATAAGCTGGGGTAAAAAGAGAGTGGAAAGAAGGAAATGTGTGACTGCAGCCTCTGTCATGGACATGGAAATTTCAGATTGGGGTTGTCGATGTCACTTATTATGACTTATTGTAGTTGTGTGGGTGATCACACATGGGTGTGCACTCTGTCTTTCTCCCAGCTCTGTGTAATCTCGACTCTAATCTGATGAATGCCTGGCAACAACAACAACAGCAGCAGCCATGGAGAGTAGAAGGGAGCTTCCCTGGGAGCTCACAGTGTCCAACACCTCCTTGGTGTGAAGGAAGAATATAGGGAATGGGATTGAAAATAATCAAAAATCAAAAATTAACCTTTAGATTCACAAACTCTCCAGACTATATGAAACCATGTACATCACTGTTGTGTCCTTGAACAATCAGACCTTTGTGTATGCAGGATTTATGAAGAAACTCCTTTTCTCACCCAAGAATGTGGTTACAAGGCCAGTGAATCTTGGATAGAAGAATTAGCACATCAACACTGGTCTGCTTAGCTGGTGAAATGAGAAAAGATGAATTTATCCCATGCATCACCTTCCAGGCTGGGCTTGTAGTCTTTCAAACACTGATATGCCAAGAGGTTCAACACTGATATGCTAATGAAGGGAACAGTTAAATGAGTGTAAATTATTAGTAATGTGCTCATACATTCTTACTGGTTGGTGGAGACACATAATATATGAATTTTTTGACCTTCTGGAGACTTCATTCTGGTCAGGGAGAATATTAACTTGCCAAATGATTGGTTTCTTGCCACATTCTATAAAAAGAATTCAAGTGAGAGTTAAAATGGTCAAATGTCAGGTGCTGATGGTCTACTCATAAACTGCTGGAAAAGGGCTACTTTTTGTCAAAGAGACATAGATGTTGTGGGCAAAGTGAAATTACATGGTCAGTTAGGTGGACACCTGAAAGCAAGTGGGGATAATGCCCTCTGATATGGAAAGGAAAGAGAGCTCTGGCTACTCTGAAAATACCCAAATCTGCAAAGCTACAGATTTGACTCTTTCCTTAGAGATCCCCTAGTGAAATAGGGATTTGGGGAAGTTCTACCTGGAGACCTGGAGGTGATGTGAAGAGTCCTGCTGAGCACCTTTAAGGCTTAATAAGGACACCATAACTGAAGACCAGCACTTTGGGAATTTCATTCACTGATCCTGAATCACACTCGTACTTCAGACCATTAGAAAAGGTCTTGTGCCACCCCCCCTAGCATAGCTATTCAACTTGATTATGGGGTGACTGACTTCCAATTATGAGTTTAGTGAGAAATAAGAAAAGAGAAATGTCATCTGCCTTCATTGAAAGTCATGGTAGTCATGCAATCTAAGGTTTCTCTAACTTGCTGGAGTGAAGAGAGAAAGGGGAAGAGGAAGGTCAAAAAAAGGACAAGAGGGTGGTTGTTGAGGAGAAGTATAGAAGAAAGAGAGAAGGAATAAAAATACAGAGTGATTCCCTTTAAATTCTACCCTGAGAAAGCATATATGAACATGTGTGCATGACACATACGCATATGTTCTAAGGCAAGCCTAACAGGGAGAAGATTCTCATTGTTATGATAAAACTTTCATCTATGGTTAACCGCCTAGTGGCCTGGGTTTTACAAGACCCTAGGGACAAGGGGAGCTTTGCTCCCTCAGGACAAAAGCCATTATCTCATTCTGTGTCAGGACCCTAGAGGCTCTTTGACGTCAGAACTCCTCACCCCTCCACCCAGTGGCCTTTGGCAGATGCCTGCTCCCAACCCCCCTCAGAAGTCCTTTCCTTCACAAAGATGTTTTTTCATTGCTCTTGTCTTCCTGAGAAGTACCACTCTCCCAGACCTGAGGGAATCCAAGTGCTGAGAATGACACAGTGCCCAGTTAGCTTTGTCCCTCCCGGTATGGGAGCTTGGGATGATTGAGAGTGTGTGGATGGAACAAGGAAGTAGGGAAGAACAGTGCCTTCAGGTGACCAAAGGTCACCAGGGACCCACATTCTCTTCACTGTCTGGTGTTGGTTTGATGTTGCTGGACCCCCATTTTCTCCATGAGGTGCTTCAGCTGGTTCTGTTTCCCAAACTATAGAAATATTAGTGGGAAGGAGATCCTATTTAGAAAATGTGCTGGGAACTTAAAATAAAAGTGCTTGAAAACTCTAAGAAAATGGGAAGTTCATATAGAGCCAAAAGACTCATTGCTATTCTTTCTAACAAAACCTACTTGCTCCTCCTCCAAGCTTCCCTTTTCCTATTGCTGACACTGATACACATCCATCCCAGTTATCCAGGTTCCTAAATATTTTATATCTGTCCTTCACATTGCCTGTTCACCAAGTCCTTGGGATCCCCCCTGAGATGTATCTTTTAGTTGTACTTTTACTTAGCAGCTATAAGCTTCAGTTTCTACACTTGAAAATAATAATAATGGTACCTACTTTATAGGATTATTATAATTATGAAATGTGATATTGTAAGTAAAACCCTTAGCACAATGGTTAGCATGTAGTAAGCACTCAGTAAAGGTGAGCTATATTGTTTTTATTATTATCCCATTGCCAGCCTTCTCTCCAAGCTCTCACCGCCTCAGTCCAGGATTCTTGCAATATACTCCCACTGGAGTCTCTGCCTGCAATCTTTCTTCTCTCCTGCAAATGAAGCCTTGACACTCCTGATACACTAATAGTTCTCAAATGCAAGTTTTGCCACATTTTCCCTTTGTTCAAGAGTTTCCAGTGATTGCTTGTTACATTGAGTGGAGACTCCTCAGACTAGAATTACATCCTCTCCTCTTCTGATACTATAATCCAACATAGAACATCTACTCCAGCAGGGTTAGTATGTCTCTGACTTCAACTTTGACCTTGAGTTCTTCTTATTCCAGTCTTCTTTCTTAGTCATGCAGGACTTTGGTCATATATTTGCAAAGAATCTAGGAATAAAGACAGGTTCTGTTTTTAACTTCATCATCAAAATAATTTACACCACTGAGAGTTTGAATTTCTCTCTTTCTTCCTTTATCTCAGTTTTTTTTACCTGAAAAAAGATGAAAGAAATAATTCTAGAGTGGCACCTTAATAATACATATACAAAGTGAGTATGTATTCACTGTGTGAGGGGCAATGAATGAGAATAGACTTGTATGTATACAAAATAGAATGATAGATCTCTAGCAAAGTAGTAGGCAAGTATCATCATCTGAGAATACTTAGATTAAACACAAGAAGTTCTTTCCTCTCTTTATCACCATCTCTGTAGGGCTTAAAACACAGAATAGCTTTGCAACTACCTAAGATGATGTGGGTTCCAGCAATGGAAGCTAGACAATGGATATAATAACTTCTCTAAGTCTCTTTCAGCATTAGTATTCAATGACTTTATGATCCCAAAAGAATGCTCTGTCTGCAGCCAAACATATTTACAGCTTGTTTCCTCTTTCCTCCTCCTTTCTCCAACCCCACCCAATTTTTACTCCTAAGAGATAGAGGCTTTGATAGAGGATAATAACCCACAATGATGAAATGAATTTGTTTTGGCCTCTGCTTAGGTCTGTGTCTGTTATTAGAGGGTGTGCTGAGACTGATCTTCCCACTGACTTAGTTCCAGGTTCAGGACCCACTCCACCAGGACCATGATTCACCTCTGAGTTAAGAGGTCTTCTTGAAACCATGTCCTGTCCCTGGCTGGTGTCCCTGGCTGGTGTCCCTGGCTGGTGTGACTCAGTGGATTGAGTGCCAGCCTGCAAACCAAAGGGTCATGGGTTCAGTTCCCAGTCAGGGCACATGCTTGGGGTGCAGGCCAGGTCCCCAGTAGGGGGGCATGTGAGAGGCAACCACACATTGATGTTTCTCTCCCTCTCTGTGTCCCTCCTTTCGCCTCTCTCTAAAAGTAAATAAATAAAATATAAAAGAGAGTCTTGTTTTTTAAAAGAAAAGAAAAGAAAAGAAAAGAAAAGAAAAGAAAAGAAAAGAAAAGAAAAGAAAAGAAAAGAAAAGAAAAGAAAGACATCATGGTCTTTGATTGGGTACCCAGGCCCTTGGGGTCCTGGTGTCTCTCCAGGTAACCCACCCCAGGGCCTGAGGGGATGTAGGCTTTATGCCTCCACTTTTCTGCATGCCTGTATATGATATATTCAGAACCCTTTGTGTCTCTGTATCTTCCTACTGTATGTGTATTTGTGTACATTCTGACCAGGGGGAAAAACTCAGTTATATGGTAATGTTTCAATTACTGGATTTTGCTGTATAACATTCACCCACGTGTTTGCAGCAAATTTTCAGGGAAAAAATCTTTCATTTTAATTTTTAATTCAATGTTTTATTTATTTATATTTAGATGCTTGGTTTTTTGTATTATAAAAGAATTTTAGCATTTATTTTTGATCATATTATAGTACAAGAAATTTTATATAGCAAATAATTACAAAACACAATAACAGATACAAAGTATTTCAGGTACTACACGTCTATAATGTGCATCCTTATTTTCCCATCAAAAAAATTTAAGCAAGAAAGTGTGTATTATACATAGGAAATTATGGTAAATACAATAAATGTTTACTTTCCACAAACACTGTGTAGAGAAGGTGGTAAAGTTTGGAACTGCCTATAGACACATTCACTTCAAAAATTTTATGGCAAATTATTTATTTTAGAGAAAATAGAAACTACAGAAGAGCAAGAACAACAACTATATTGGTTGCCTGATTTTTATTATTGTTTTCTCTTAACAATATGGAATAAGTAAATATTAAACTTCAATAGTTCTAAGCTTTGATATACGAATACCTTATTTAGAACTGTAGTGTCCAATACAATAGCCAGTAGCCATATGTGGCCATCTAAATATAAATTAATTAAAATTAACTGAAATTTTAAAGTTTAATCCTTCAGTCACACTAGCCACATTTCAAGTGTTAAATAGCCACGTTTGGCTAGTGACTATAACACAGGTATAAAATATTTCCATCATTGTAGAAATGTTATTGGACAGTGTTGTTTTAGAAAGACACATTTTCAAAGAGCCATCTTGAAGACAGAAGATTCTAAAATTCTCTATGCCATATTTCCACCTAATTTATCACTAATGGAGAAAAAACTACCTGATCTAATTTTGAGTTGACATTTCATTATTTAGTTTTCTTTTTCTCGACTACCTCCATCCACCCATTGTCGATGATTCATTGAGCCCTACCTCCCACATTTGAAATGTGTAAAAAGAAGTTTGAAAAATCACATAACAGATTACTGAGCCCCAGTTTGTAGAAAGCTGTTATAGGGTATCTACAATTAGAGAAAAACCTCTCAAGCCAGAGTCTTTGCCTTTGGCAAAGAGGAGGGAAATTCTTGGTGACGGACAGGGGCAGAGGTGAGGTGAGAGGAATGTGTAAACTGTCCCTTCCCTACAATGTTCCATAACTTGGGAAGTAAGTAAGGTTTGTTGACCCTGGTTCAACCTTTGCTTCTTCTATAGGTAGTGTGGAAGGACAAACATCTGGACTTGGAGTAAGAAGGTCGCGATTTAATTTTTGCCTCTACCTTGACCCAACTTTCCTCAACTCATTGCCACAAGTTTTCTCTCTGAAAAATACAGAATCATATATTTATAAAATGTCCTCTTACATGCACTCTTTTATTGGATACAATATATCCCTGGGAGTTCAGCTCATTTTCTACCTCACCAAAAGCATCTGTAAGGGCTTTTGAAGAGAAGCAAACATTCAGCTGGTCAATAGATCGATCAGTTAGTCTACCCAAAATCTAACTCAAAATCAGAACCACTTCCCTCATATTCCTCTCCTGAATTCACCAGTGGTTTGGTGGAATTGACTGAACCAACTTCCCTGTTTTAAAAATAAATACAAATAAAGGGGAAGAGTTTGCAGGAACAAGTATAAAGGATACATGGACAAAAACAAGGGGTGGGTGGAAATGGGGGAGGAGGTGGGGAAGGCTGTGGGGTGGGCTGGGATGGGAGTAAAAGGCAGGAAACTGTACTTGAACAACAATTAAAATAAAAAAAAAGCTACCTGAGGCCACCTGTGCATATGCATGCAAATAGGACATGATTCTGAAGCTGCCCCCAGGTGGTGAAGACAACAGCCACCTGTGTGGGATGAAAAACTAACTGGGAATCAGAACCCAAAAGCTCTCCCTGTGTTACTTTGGGTCATACATGCCCACTCCAGTTCTTTGAGTCCTTATCTAGACACAGAAGGAGTGTGACTTAAATCTACAACTTTTTAACTTTTTTCTCTTTTGATCTTTCCTCAGAGGTCACCACAGGAGAGAGGTGCCAAAACCACCCCTCCCGTTCTATCAGAACAGTGCCATTTGTTTTGTTTTGTGTTTCATTTGGGCTTCTCTGTAAGATTTTCATTGACCAAGAGTTTCCCATCTCTTTTTTCTCAAGTTTGAAAACACTAATTTAGATAATCTTTGAAGCCCCTTTCAGCCCTAGTGATTAATGATCCAATATTTTAATAATTTTCAAAGTGGTGTCGATTTTTAGGTCTTTGACAATGAGCTTACATGGTAGATTCAAGTGTTACTGGGGGATTAGATTCTAAAGATAACTGTTAAGGCAAAAACTGAATTTAGTAAGAATTAATCTTTAGATTTCCTTAAATTGTTTTTGTTTTTTGGATATCATGTTCATTAAGACAGAATTCAGACACCACATGATTCACCCATTTAAAATGGGCAGTTCAATGATTTTTAGTATATTTACAAAGTCATGAAATAATCATCCCAATCACTTTTAGAATGTATTACATGTATAACAGATTAGGTGGGAGGCACTGGAAAGGCACAGACCTACTAGCTCAGCGCTTGCTAAGAAACTCATTGGAGGGATCTGGGGAGATGGAGGTAAGCTGGTGGTCCACAGGCTTAGTTGAACAATTGTCTTTGGAACCTATTCCCGCAGTAACTCCAAGTCCCTGAAAGAAAACCTGTACCGATTTGCATTCACCCTTAAATTTCCCCCAACTTCACCTCAGCCCTAGGCTACCACTAATCTACTTTCTGTCCCTATAGATTGGCCTATTTTGGACATTTAGTATAAAGAGAATCATATAATATGTGGTCTTTTGTGTGTGGCTTCTTCCAGCTAACATAATGTCTTCAAAGTTTATCCATGTTGTGGCATGCATCAGAAGTCCATCCCTTTTTACAGCTAAATAATATTCCATGATACCACATTTTTAGATCCATTTGTCAATTGATGGACTCCTTAAATTATTCTTATATCACTGAAACCTGGGCTCATAGATGCTCAAAAGCCAAAAATTAAAAGTTCTTTTATTTTCCTTTGTATTTAGAGGAGCCATTCTGCCTCCCCTTTCTTCAGGGGAATGGAGGATGGAGTCTAATTTGAAGAGGAAAAGGGATAACATATTTATTTTATTTGTGTTGTTGTTTAGCAGTTAGAGTTGAATTTATGTATGCTAAGTGTGTGTGTGTGTGATGTTTTCATGAGATTGGACTCTAGTCTACCAATGTTGCTCAAACTTTAGTGTGCTTCAGAGTCTCATGAAAAGCATATTAAAACACTGGTTCCTAGACCTCATGTTCAGAGATTTTGACTCAGTAGGGTCAGGGTAGGTTCAGGGTAGGTTCAGATCTGCATTTCAGTCAGGTCATGTTGCTATTGCCCATCTGTGCACCACACTTTGTGTAGCATGCACTACATTACTTTCATAATCAGAAAAAATAATATAGTTGTTGCCTACACTATGACAAATCAGATTCCTCCAGTACTTCAATGATGACGACACCAAAGAAATTCTTGTATTCTATTATAACCACCAGAATCACTGTGTGGGGGCCACTACTGGGTGCCAGGCACTGTGCTAGGGGCTCTTTCCTAACATCCTCTCCCTGAGTTCTCACAAAACACCCACACTGGTGGCTCTGAGGCAATGTTGGCTAACTCTTTACTTAGAAGTCACATTTCTTTACCTTGTTTCAACAGACAACCCTCGATGTCTTGTCCCATTCTCTTAGTTCCTTTTAACTGAAGGCTGAAAACTTCAGTGCCTACATGGGATAGGTAGACCCAGGCAACAGAGTTGGCTGTGAGGAATGTAAAAAGAAGGAGAAAGCAGGCCATGGCAAACCAGAGAGCACATGGAGGAAGACAGGGACAGTAGCGATGCCTGCTCTGCAGGTGGGGGGCAGGGGGCAGCCCTAGTCTGCCTTTTTTTCTAACTTTAACCAGAATTCCAGAATGTGATATAAACTTTTCCAATTATTGTTACAAACATACTCAAATTAATTTTTTTTAATGAGAGCTAACCATAACAGCAGATTCAACTCAGCCTATGGGCCACCAGTTTGCCATTTTTTTTTTACAGCTCCCCAGGTCCTTCTAATGGGTCTGTTAGCAAGCCCTGGACTAGCAGTAGGTTTAGGCCTGTCCAGTATCTACCACTTAATCATTTATACAAATGTGTTTTACATCTAAATCTTTAATTCCTTTCTCCCTTCTCACATCTCCACCCCCTGCCACCAGCCCGTTTTTAAGAACAATTTTTTTTTTGTCTTGGGTGAGGATTTCAAGTTAGGTCTCCCTCCCACTGCTCCCACTCTGGTTTTGTCTTCAGTGGTGAGTTCTTGTATTGAATGACCAACACCATGTCCTAGGATGGGAAAAAATAAATTGACTCACTGACTGACCATAAATCTTTGATGACATCCAGGCTATCAATGTTTCATGCCAATAAAGTCTGTTTAATTTTTATAGGCTGGTGATGACTAACTCTGTAGGGAAAATCTGGGCTCTTGGTTTTTCTCAAGGCTTTTAGTCAAGGTTGAGGAAAAGAGAAGTGACTATGGAAAAGGTTCTCAGGAACTCATTTTAAACTCATCTTGTCTTTCAACACCTGCCCTGCACAGAAAGATTCCCTGCATAAGGGATATAAAAGCATAGTTTTATCATCACCATTATAATCATTATAGACTAACACTTACTGAGAGCATCTATGTAGCAGGTATTATACTAAGCATTTCACATACTTTACCCTCATTATTCCTCATGATAAATGATGGAGTCTTTACTCCACTTTTAGTCTCATTTGTACCAGCTATTCTCTTGCTTTCAGTTTTATGCTCACAGAAATACAGAAAAATTGAATTCAACTTTAAGATAAATTGTCAGTTGTTGTCATCCATGCCCTGGGCTCCAGGCAGGATGGAATCTCACTCTTTATAGAACTGTGAGAGAAGCAACAACAAACCCTGTTTAAAAATCATTAAAAAGACCCTTAATGAAGACTCCTCAACCCCTTTCAGTGACTCCTTTTGGTAGTGATCTCTACAATCAAGAATTCTTTTATTTGATGCACAGCCCACAAATCATGCATGGGACTTCATTTGGAATTTTAGCTGGAATTTCATCTGGAATTTTGTTTTATTTCCAATTGAGATTTAAAAATAGGTTATTTATTTATCCAGAGACCCTCCTTTTATAGTATACACAGCTCTCTCTGAACACCCCAGAGTACTGTTCAAAATGGGAAATAGTATGTCTTGTGTATGTGTGTGTAGTTCAGAGATAAATCAAAACAAAGCTACATACAATATATACCTAGTGTCTCTTTAAACAAGTATTGTTATTCAGGGCTGGGGTCAGATTCTTGCTATTTACTTTTCATTATTATTTATTGTGCATCAACCATAAACTAAATAATGGGGTAAGAAGGCCAGGACCTCTTTTTTCTATGGACTGGATAGAAGACTTGGCACATCAAGCCCTAAAACTTCCCATCTTCACCCAGCCCTTCACTGAGCCTCTTTGTGACTGGCTGCTTAATTTATTGTTGCTGGACATAGGCAGCAGTCATGAAAGACAAAGTGCAAGTATTAATTAGTCATTAATTTATCATTGTATTTATTTAAAAACTTTAAATGAGAAACTATTTTTTTCTCTACTTTACAAGTAAGTAAATCAAAGCTAATAATAATGGTATGTATTTGTCTATAGTTACAAACACAGAAGTGAGGAAAGAATGTGTGTGTTTGTGTGTGTCTGTGCATGTGATAGAAGCATCAGGTATGTACAGGTGGGTAGGGGGTAGATTTACAGCCTCTGATTTTTTCTCTCCTCCATGACCATCTATCTCTGACAATGTCTTTTGCGTAGTGATGTCAAGGACCCCTTGAAATAGGCTGTTAAATAACACAGACAGTGTTTAAAGAGGACTGATGACTACAAACTTGCAACTATCTCTCTGGTTTCTCCAGAAAGACCAAAGATTGTGGGTCCCAATGACTGATGGTACAAAAGGAGGTCCAAGAATCCTGAAGCAAAGAGAAGATGCTCAGAGGAAGAAAAGAGGAACTGAGCCTGAGTAAGACAAACTATTCTAGGGACCAGCACACCTGAACCAAGAGCTGGTGTTTCTGCTGGTCCAGACCTAGGGACCAGACCTCAGGGAACTCATCCAGGGAATCCAATCTTGCATAGGAAGAACAGAGTAAAGGCAGAAGGTGATGTGCACATAGCCATCTTCCTGTGGCCAGTGTGGAGGTTCTAATCCAGAGAGATAATGCTTAGGTTGGGTCAAGCTTAAGAATGAACCTTATCTTTTGAAAGGTGGATGCGCTACCCTCTCTGTGGGTAAAATTGTTTGTCTGTGTGGGGTTATGTGGGGAGTGCAATGTTACTTTTATTCCATTTTTCTTCTCTGAACTATACAACCCTAGTGCTCTAATTTTTTTCCCTCAAAAGTGACTTTCAGAAATTTTATTCTCTATCTGCTAACCTAAACAGATTTAATTTCAGCCTGAAATCTCAGAGTTTAAAAGAAAAGTTTAAATCTAAGAGTTTAAAATAAAACTTTCTTTTGATTTTTCATTCATATTTTTTATTATGAACACCTCAAACCCCATCTTCTAGAGCACCATTAGTATATACCCCGAGGTGCAAAGTTCTCTATTTTTAGGTCTCCTTCACCCTGAACCTAAAAGGGGCCTTCAACCCCTCGACCTCCCTTCCAGGAATCCCTGTACAACTTCTTTGTTAAGGAAAAGGTGATTTTGTTTATTTTTATTTAACAAACACTTCTATATCCATTGTTATGTGCCAGGAGCTATTTTGAAGTACTTCACAAATGTTAACTCATTTAATTCTCACAGCAACTCAATGACATTGTAACTCAATGCCATTGCCATCCCCATTTTATAGATGATGCAACGAAATCATGGAGAGGTGAGATGGCTCGTTCTGGCTGCCCAGTTCCTCAGTGGGTTCTCGAGAATTCCAGCCCAGGCAGTTTGGCTCTGGAGTCCTTCACTCTTAAACATTGCTTCTTGCTGAGGGAAGTTCTGTCCTGCTAAAATTATCCTACCTGAAATGTCCTTGTCCTTTAATTATCTAGGCACTAAATTTTCTTACTCATATGGGAAGATTATACAGGGTTTGGCAGAAGTAATGCCTGCTTGAGTGTGGTTGGTAGTGTAATAATTTGGGTGTAATAATTCGTAGTTTTAATTTGAACATTTTACCTGAGATGTCATAAGGTGTGCTTGAGTGTGATATTGTTATGTTACAGAATTACCTGCTTATGATTTTGTAATAACAGGGGCATTATTGGTGCTGGACCTTGTCTAATGGGACCATCTTCTTTTTTTCAAGTAGAGTCTCTGGTTTTTAGCTTCCTCCCTTGGTTCTACTTGTCTTATATTTAAAATACCTCGATTGTGCATTTAGCAAAGGTCCTTATGCTTAGAGTAACAGGGCTGCTGGCGGTTCAGAGGGCCCTATACAAGAATTTTACAGGGTCTGAGGATGGATATGACCAAACCTGGCACCTTCTTCTGGGCAAAAACCACACAAGGAAAGAGGAGAAACAGTCAAGGGTGCTCAGTCAAGCCACATAATTCAGATTCTTAGAATCTGGTATCATAAGTGCCACCCATGATGACTCATTTCCAGGCAGTCCCTGCCTTCTTATGGGCTGGAGCCTGGTCTTGACAGTGAGGAATTTCAGTAGGAATGGATGTCACCAACTCCTTATACAGTCACAAAACCACTTCTGTTGGGTCCAGAGCCATGGAGCACCCACATTGCATTCCTTCCTGCCTGTGAAGCTTCTGTGGCTTCCCCAACACCCCAAGGAAAAGAGAAGAGGACAGCAATAGGGAAGGAGATAGTGGGGAGACAAGAAGAGGAGAGAAGAGGAGAGAAAAGAAGGGATGGAGAGAGGGAGGAAGGGAAGAGAATCCTTCCCATTATGCCTCAAATCATCCAGCAACCTCTTGACTGCTCTTTCTGACTCTCCTCCAATATATGTTTCACATATTCGTTGCTGAAACTCCCTTTCAATGTCAGAATTCTGTTGCTTAAGACCTTCTGTGACTCTTGACTGTCCCAAGTTTAAGTCTGAACTCCTAAGCATGGAGGATAAAGTTTTTCATAACCTGGTCCCCACTTTGCCCTTCTGTTTTGCCTCCCAGTCCTTTCCATATTCCCATATTTTTGTTCCTCTCACTTCCCCTCCCCTGCTTCTCCCTCCTCTCTCCTCCCCCCTTTCTTCTCTTTCTGTTCCTCTACCCTCTTAACCTTCATTCACATTAGACTGAGTAAAATTCTCTAAAACTAACTCCTCCCTCTTGCCTTCTGATTTTTCTTCCCTTTGCCTGGAATTTCTCCCATTCCCTTAATCTGTTGATAACTTCTCCTTAATCCAGGAACCAGCCTAGCTTTCCTCCAGACTATTCTCTGACCGCCTTATGCCTCATTATCCTGTAATGCAACATTACACTTCATGGTATTTTACTCTCCAGCCTCAATGTTACCCTCACCACCCAAGACTTCTCAAGGAAAAAGATGGCATTCTTGTCATGTTATCTCTGCAAAACACCATGTGTGGTCCATAGACGATGCTAGCAAATAGCAGTTGAATAGATGACATCAATAGTACCTAGCCATGTAAACTGGTGCCCATCTGGGCATGGGTCTCAAACTATTCTCTTCATGTTACAGATTAGGAGTCAGACCCAGGAAGAGGTCAAGTCATTTGTACAGAGCATGTTATTAATACTACAGCTGGGACTGTAGCCCAGACCACCAAGTTGTGAGCTTCTTGAGGGCAAGGAACACAGCTTATTTATCTTGTGACTCCAGTGCCCAGCGTCATGTCTGGAAAGTAGTGGGTGCCTAATGAATGAATGTATGAGTACACTGGCACCAAGTTCTTTCCACTGCCTCAGGCATCATGGCATAGCCACTCTGCAATATTACAGTGGGTTTGATCACTCTAGAAAACTAAACCAAATAATTAGAGCCCTATGATTCAGATTATAGCCCAAGTTACCTGCTGTCAAGATTTACTAGTCAAGCTGGCAATTGTCAAATTGTTTTGACTTTGTGCAGTATTGACATAAACTGCATTTATTTCCTGAATTGATGCATTGCATTAGCTGATTTGGCATTAGCTACAGACATGACCCAGATATACTGTTACCACCATTCCAATAGACAGAGGCTGCTGCTATTTTTAAAGTTCCCCTGGAAAGTAGATGATTTGATTCCCTTGCTTATCCATTCTGATGTCACTCAAACCTCCAGGGAGGAAAATTCCTCTTTACAACCTGCTAAAATTGCTTGTGCCTTGCATTTGGAATGTTTCTCCCTACAGGTCAGATGACAGCTGATAGGATAGACTTCTGCCCCAGTGTCTGCCTGATGTTCCCGGTTGAGTAGACAGTCCAGATAAGAGAGAGTAATGTGGTGAGATGCTGACACAGGCTGCCACAGGTGTGCAGGGACTGGTGAGCACTGCCACCTGGGCATTCTGCAGCTAACCTAACTTTTAGATTGGGTCCAGGGCCAGGGAGCACCCACATTGTATTCCTTCCTGCTTGTGATGCTTCTGTGGCTTCCCCAACGCCCCAAGGAAAAGAGAAGAGGAGAGCAACTAACTAACCTAACTTTTAGGTTAGTTGCAGAACAGGGCAATCTTGTTCATTTTCTTACCACAACCTTCAGAAAGTGACCTAAAGTTGATAGAGTTTCAAATTTCAGCTTTCCACTTAAGTAAATTTTTCTGACAGCACACAGCTAATACCTCCCTGACCTTTTATCCCATCTATAAAATAGGCTTGATAACAATAACCATCTTAGGTATTTGTTGAATATAATTCATATAGCACACTTCATATACTGCCTAGCACACAGTGCATAATAAACGTTATACACACACACACACACACACACACACACACACCCCTCCCAGGGCTGTAAGCAGTCATTCTAATGGGTAAAGCAGCATCTGTGCTGTGACATTTTATTTGAGGACTCACATTTTAAAACACTGCTTTCTCTGTTCATATCTTCTTAATCCCTCTATTGATTTGCAGCACTTGTAATGTGCTCTGAGAATAAGTGCCCTATATCTCCCAGTTCCCCTAAGTCCTCCCAGCACAAATTGCATGTTCATTGCCATAGCTTGTGTTTTAGCAGATTGTGCCAAATGTGCACCCCAAAGCAGGTGAAAATCATGCCAGTTGTTTTTTTTGACATGATAATAGAGAAGAATGAGAGAAAGTGAATTTCATTTATATAGGTGGAAGATAACAAGGGAATACTGGATAACCCTCCTGCCTCTTCCTGCTTCTCACTATAGAGCACTGATACACAAGAGAGACCTGACCTTGAGCACATGGGAGGCCCAGGTATTGGTCAAGAGCCGTTCCAAAATTAATGGAGAACTTCAGCAAGTCTATCAGAGTAGAAACCCCTATATAAAAGTCAATTAAAAAAATCTTGGTACTCTAGTGAGGGTCGAGTAAGCACATCATTAGAGACTGAATAGCTAAGGGACTTCAGGGAAGAAAGCACAGTCCTGCAGCACAGAGGAGGGGACAAGAGGGCTGTGATTATCATGTCAGAGAAGGGTCCACTGTAGCAGGATCGGGAAGTACAGAAACTCCTCCTGGCCTTGGCAGTGACTTCCTTGGCTGCCCTGATCAAGGGTTTTCACCAGGTCCTGGGTAAGGACTTGCTGGAGAATGGCTACCAGATCTCTAGTGATGCAATCACAGCTTTGTATTTTGTGCTGAAATAATCTTCAGTGGTTTATTTCATGTTTGTAATGCATACTTGATGAACACCCTTGTCAACTTTAATAATGTTTGAATAGGGCAACCTCCCAGTTTTGTTCAATCTAGGAATCCATTAGATAAAGATTTTCTACCCAGAACAAGAAAAATCAAGGTATGTTGCATCTTCTAATCTTTACAGCATCTTGATTTATGAAAAAAAAAAAGATTTTTCATATCTATCACTTAGATTTCTAAGACATGAAAAAATTGTCTTGCTTCTCACCACTAATATGTAAAAATAATAAAATACGTATATGCTAGCATCACATGGGATCCACCTTCCCAACTGGACCGTGGTGGCTTTGCTAGTAGAATGTCACCAGTTTCTAACATCTGAGTAGCAGAACTAGGACCTCATCAGCTTTGTGATGGAGGAGAGGATGTGGAGGAAGAGATGAAGAATGCATGGGTCTCTTATTCCCTAGGGACAGTGAAGGACAAGAGTTACTTTGCAGTCTTTGCATTCTTTAGTCACAGTCCCACCTGAAGCCTAGAGACAATTAATTTAAGGGGACATTTCAGCCTTGGCATACTCATTCAAGAGTTAGCACCCCTTGGGCTTTGCAGAGTGAATACTTAGGGGTCCTTGAATGGGTTCTTAGAGAAGGGCCCCTGCTTGGTCATGTTATTCTGCTTGTTTCCCATAATTCTCCCCATCAGAGAACTCACAATGACACAAAACAGTTTGTTGGTCTTTGTGGGTCCATCTGTTTACTCTGTTATTGCTGCTGCTGGCTTTGACTCCCTCCTGCCTCTTTCCAGGGAAGGGGCTCAGACTGGGGAAGTAGCTGTGACAACATGGGGAGGAGGTAGGGGAAGAGTTTGGTTCCTTAGAGCAGGGCAATCTGACAAAAATGTTGGATCCACGAAGACACACGTAAAGGACCTGGCCCACAAATCTGCCCTAGTTTCACTGTTGCAAAGATGCATAGTGAAATAATGAAAACATAGGCTTGTCTAACAACTCAGACTTTTCCAAAATTGCTTTATATCCAGAGCTCTATTTATGTACAATTATCTGCAATTATCCCAATGTTCCAGATGAAGACGTGGGTTTCAGAGAAGTTAAGTGACTTCTCCAAGACCACACAGTAAGTTATTAGCAAGTGGAGTCTCTAAACAATAAGTTCACGTCTTTTAATGCTTTTATTCCCCAGCATCTAACACCGAACCAGGCCAACAGGAGTTGGTTGGATAAATGAGGCTGGGCTGGAAGCCAGTCTTCTCTCCATTGTTGGAGTTGTCAGATTAGGCAGATAAAAACACAGGAACCACAGCTAAATTTAAATTTTAGATTAACAAGGCACATATTTTTAGTATAAATGTGTCCCAAATATTTCATGTCATGGAAAACCTCTTGTCTCCTCTTCTTCCTCTGCCTCCTTCTATTTCTCTCCTCTATCTCTCCTCTTCCTTCCTTTCTCCCCCTTCTCTCCCTATTTGTTCTGTTCCCCCTTTAACAAATACATTTCAGTGTCTTCCTGTTTGTAGTCTTTGTTGCCAACAACTAAAATTCAGTGAAAACTCCAAATGCTAGTGTTTTTGACTTTTCACCTATTGCATACTTTAATAAAACATTTCAACATATGTTGAGTCAAATAAAAACAAAATCTAAAGAACTTGCTTGTGAAAAACGTAAATACCCTTATCCTAATGACCCTTAGGTTGATTTACTAAGTAATTCTTTAACAGATCAAATAGTTCTAAAATTTGACTAGAGGAACAGTGTGTTTTGCCATGCTAAACTATTATTTTGTATTGTATATCAGCTGTGTTACATAAATTTGTAATGGAATTTGTATGTATTAAAATGTTTCTAAAATTTTTCCACCACAGTTACTCTGTTTAATAACCTTTTTATTTTAGGATAATTTTTTTTAATTGGGCCAGGCCGGGACAGAGACAGTCTGAAGCCTTTTTTTTAAAGATTTTATTTATTTTTAGAGAGGGGAGGGAGAAAGAGAGAGAGAGAGAAACATCAATGTGTGGTTGCTGGGGGCCATGGCCTGCAACTCAGGTATGTGCCCTGACTGGGAATCGAACCTGCCATGCTTTGGTTCGCAGCCCGCGCTCAATCCACTGAGCTACACCAGCCAGGGGTATTTTAGGATAATTTTAGATTTGTGGAAAGTTGCTACAATAATACAGAGCTCCTGCCTACCCCTCACTTGGTTGAACTCATTGGTAATATCTTACATTACCATGGCACATTAGTCAATGAGAAACCAATATTATTAACTGAACTTCCCATTTTGTTCAGATTTTACTTTTCCTTTTTTAAACTTTTTTATTGTATTATTTCCATTACTGTCTAGCCCCCTTACACCCTCCTCCCTGCAACAACCACCTCTCTCTTGTCCGTGTCCATCAGTCCTTTTTCCTTTTTGCTTGATCCCTCCACCCCCTCACCTTTGGCCCGCCATAGCTGTCATCCTGCTCTCTATCTATGAGTCTGTGTCTATTTTTGTTTGTTAATTCAGTTTGTTCATTAGGACTTCACGTTTTATCCATATTTTACTAGTTTTTCTACTAATGTTCTCTTTCTAGTCTAGGACCCTGTTCAGGATTCCACATAACATTTAGTTGTCATGTCCCCTTCATCTCCTCTGGTCTATAATTTCTCAGTCTTTCTTTGTTCTTCATGACCTTGAGAGTTTGAGGGAGTGCTGGCCAGGTATTTTGTAGAACATCTCTCGACTTGAGTATGTCTGATGTACTTCCCTTGGTTATCCTGGGTTTACGGGTTTGGGGAGAGGAAGAAGACAGAGGTGAAGCGCCCTTCTCATCACATCATATCAGGGGCACATGCTATCAACATGACTTATCACTGCTGATATTAACCTGGACCACCTGATTAACTGAGTGTTTGTCAGGTTCTCTACTGTCAAGTTGCCTTTACCCCCACCCCTTTTTACAGTGTATTCTTTGGAAGCCAGTTACTAAGTGCAGCCCACACCCAAAGGCAGGAACAGGGGGCATTAAGCCCCTCTTATATTAAAGAGTATCTAAGTAAATTATTTAGAATTCTGTAAAAAATTCTTCCATCCCACTTATGTATTCATCCAATCATTTATTTATATCAGTATGGATTCATGGATACTTATCTTTCACTTTGGGTTATGACTCAATACTATGTTATTTATTTTGTTGTTCAAACTGTTCCACTTTTGGACAATGAGAGCTCATTCTGTTGGTTCTGTTCATATATGTGCATCATTGGGTTTTCTAGCATTTTCTTTTTTTCTGACACCAGAAGCTATTCCATACCTACAGCTGTTATTTTATGTTAAAAGTTGAAGTTTGCATGAAAAATATAAATTATCTGTGCATCACACCCAACTTCAAATATATTTCTACTCCACTAGTTTTTCAATTTAGTAATAACATGGATTTTGTCATGGCATTCTCCACATATAATTTGTACTTACAGAACAATTACAAAAATCAATTTTGTCTTTTTTTAAATAAAATTTATTTTTTCCTTCTCTGCTGAAATTAAAAGATTTATTTTTTAATTTTTGTTCTATTACAGTTGTCCCAATTTTCCCTTGTTGCTCTCTCCTGCCCACCCACCCCCACAGCCCTCTCATACTCAATCCCCACTGTGTTATCCCTGGCCATGGGTCATTTATATAATTTTATTTTTAATATTACACATTTCTAATGGAATTTACAGCAGCATTTACAATCTTGTCAGATGTTTCATTTTCAACAAAATGAACTTTAAAAAGCTTTAGTTTGATTCCATAAATTGAATGCAAAAACAAAAAAGAACAATGATTAGAATTAACTGATTTTTTGTTGAAAGTATCTACGAGATTTACATAAAATTCTTCTCATTTAACTATTGTCAAGTTCCTCCTCTGCTAATGAAGCCAACATGTACCAGCTCACTTTCTTTTTTTATGCATGCACAAGAAAAGCTGGAATCAAAAGTGAGCAAAAAAAGAATTTAGAACAGTCATTTCATCTAAATGAAAAGTACATACTAAATGGCCATCTCCAGGCATATTTTTCCTAAAAACAACTACTAACTTTTGCAAGAGATACCTCTGATTCTTCAGCCAATTTGTGTTTTCTAGTTTTCATGTGCATAGTCATACCACCACAGCGCCTTTGATGGATGGCTGATGTTGACAAACACTTTGTGTAAGTTTCATGTTCACTGTCAACCTTTTTGAGAAATGTAAATTCAACACCTAATTTTTCATTAAACTTACTCTTATTTTTTATTTATTGCTACCGAAGGATTTCTTGTGAAATCAAAAGCATTATGAAACAATAAAAATGTTATGTATATGTTATCTACTAGATGAAACAAACTTAGAGCAAGAACACCAGCGCTCTCTCTAGGTCCCAGCAGGACTGCTCAGGCTCTGTTTGCTGCAAATGTCTCACGTTTGCAGAACCCACAAACTCCCACATTTCTCACAGACCCTCTGTAGCCACTGCTCTGTCAGCATTCTGCAACACATGACACGGACCACAGGAACCCACTGGCACAAATACCGACATTGGACTCTTCTCCCGCTACTACCTGAAAACTGAAGAAGTTACCTGTCCCACAGTGCTCATTTTTTATTTTGTCATAAAGCACCTCACATGTTCTCATTTTTTAAAAAATTGTCCATTATGTTACAGGTGGAAAGTGGGGAAAATAGAGATAAATTATTGCTGGCCTTTCAAATGTAATCACGTATTAGTTAAAATGTGTTCCATACACTACTGTACATGACCATGAAGGTCATGGCCTTTGAGCTGCAAGCCCAAAATGGAATTTAACCAAGCCCCTTATCACTGATTTTAATATACTTATTAATGATGATACTTTGTAGAAGATGAGAAATCCCAAATAAATGCTAAACAGGATAATACACTAAGATAGTAAGCATAAACTGGAAGTTTCCTCCACAAGCTGGGACATTTGGCCAACTTATTTTAAAAGCCTGTCCACTGTTGTGTAGGCCTCTTGGATTACAAGCTTTGGGTATGATTCACAGCAATGATCTCCAGAATGCTGGAAACTCCTGCTGTAATAGAATTCCTCTCTCAACTCCCTAGCACCTAGTATCTTATTCAGGTACCTCCTGTCATGTTGGGTTCCTGACAGAAGCCATCCAGGGGACTGTCCAGCAAAATTCTGCCCCTCTGTGACCAGGATTTAAACCATGTGAGCTGGGCTGGATAGCACAGAGACCGTGAAGACTCTCACTTGTCTTTGACCCTTCTTCCTTAGGACAGGGTCTGCCAAAAGTCCAGTACTGCAAGGCTTTTGTCCCTTTCTCCAGACCCAACTTAACTTTTCAGGGCTGAGAATATCTCCCATGGAGAAGACTTTCTGAGTCCAAGTCTTGCCAAGGAGAAAGACAAAAAAAGGAAGTGAGATGAGTTTTACACAGTCCTTTCTCCCTTCACGCATGATAAAGCTCTGTTCCTGGGGTGGGCAGGGCATTACAGCACAGCAGCCCCATTGTGTGAACATGTGCAAGCTTGCCATCCTGTCCTTTGTTCTGAATGCATTGATCAAAGTCAGGCCCAAGCTAGCCAGAGCAGAGTGAGTGTGAGGACAAGGAGAGGAGAGCATGCGTTAGCAACAATATTCATGAATTCACTGAATGAGTTATTGAGCACTTCTCTAATAGTCTCTGTCACTCATTACACTCAAAGAGTCAATAAGTGAAAATTTGTTGTCCTATTTAATTTCATTCACACATATCTATTGAGTACCAACTCAGGAGATAAAACAAATCTGTTCTCTTCCCTTCTATATAACACTATTTGGTTATTGATATTCTTATTTTTATTTATTTTATTATTATCTTTATTCCAATAATTTTTAATCTTCATCTGAGGACATGTTTATTGATTTTAGAGAAGGGGGAGAGTGAAAGAGAGAAAGAGTGTGAGAGAGAGAAACACCAGTTGGTTCCCTGCCCCCACACCCCGACTGGGGATCAAACACTCAACTCAGGTATATACCCAGACTAGGAACCGAACCTTTTGGCTGGTGGGATGACAGTCTAACCAACCAAGCCCCCTGGCCAGGGCTATTCTAATTTTTGAATAATGAAACATTGCCTTCTACTTTGGCTACCTCAACTTCTCAAATTGGGATGCTTTATTAACTTTTTCAGTTCACAAAAAAATGAACTTACATAGTTATTACTTCCACATGCTAAAGATGATCAAAACATATTTGTATAATTTAGGACATTTTTAGTCAACATTTTGTGATTCTATCTTATTTATCAAGTGTAGTTATAAACTAGAAGGAATTAGGGCCCTGCCTATGGAAAAGCCATAAAATAAACTGTGAGGAGATGAAAAAATATAAGTTATTGAGCACTCATCATGTGGTAACCACTAGACTACTTGGATATAAAAGAATATCTAACACAAAACTCTTGACCTCATAGAATTCATAGTCTAAATCAGAATCTCTCTCACTACAATAAGAGAATGAAAATTAGACTTGCTAAGTCTGATCACCAATAACATGCATATTTTGGGAGGAGGAGTCCATGGCATTAAATCTGAATGGGAGCCAAACAAACCCACCAGCTGCCCACTTACCACACTCAGACTTTTGGTCCAAACCCCTATACAACCTGGGAGTAACTGCCCACTGTGAAGAGCAGTAATGCTGAACCAGGGTGTCTTGGTTTATAGCTGGCGCTTGGTGGTTGAGAAAAATCATGGATTTTGGCTCTTGTGGTATTTGTTCTCTTGAGCACATATGATAAGTTATGACAATCTACTGAATCCTTATGACAGACATAACTAGTAGTAAGAGGTATATATTTTTGTTCATATAATTTTCTCTCATTTTCCTTGCTAGACCTCTTTTGGTTTGGGCTGTATGATGGCTTGGTGCTAGATGCAGATCATGTTTCATTAAGGGTGTGCTCTGAGGATTAGGGATCTTTTACCCCACTAGGAAAATTAAACCTTTCTCACAGAAAACACGGGTCTATAAAAATTTGTTCTGCAAATGTGATTGGCCATGTCCTGTGTTGTTTTGAGTAGACTGCTCTCTGGCTGTGGGTCCTTTCTGTTGTGTTCCAATTTTTCTCGGTCTGGACTGGACCCTGGGGAGGATGTGGTACCCCTTAAAACAAGAGGCCAGCCTTGGTCACACCAAGATGGATGTTCTGTGTACAATTGTGCCATCACCAAAAATCAGAAGTGAATGGAAACACAAATACCACCCAACTTAGGGTTTCTCATTTTACAACGTGGAGATTAGCTTCATGGCAGAGTGGACTCCAGAAACCAGGCCTTTGGATTATTAACACAGTATTCCTTTTGTTCAGCCATAGACCATGGGGAGGCCTTACTTTGCACTCATGTGGACCCAGATTAGTGCTGACCATTAAAAACTTAAGGGAAAAAATAAGAACAGTAATGTTTACAATAATGATACAAATAGAGCATGATTCAAAGAGACATTGAGATTTTAAGAATGAAGAAATGATAGATAATTTTGAAGGATAATTCAATAAACCTATTGCCTGTGTAATATATTCCCTAATGACAAATGAATTTATGCTGGAGCTGAGTTCCTGAAGGTCAGCTGTGGGGCTACCCCATCTGTGAAATCACCCATCGACTCCTTAACCACTTTCTATGGAAGGAGTTTGAGACCAAATTGCTTTATCCTCCTTAACTTTCTGCAGGACCCAGGGTTGGATCTGCTGTGAATATCAACCAAAGGAGGTTTCTGATGAAAATAAGACAAATACCATATGACCTCACCTTTAACTGGAACATAATCAACAAAAAGAAAAAAGCAAACAAAATATAACCGGAGACATTGAAATTAAGAACAATCTAACAATAGCCAGAGGGGAGTGGGGAGGGAACTGTGGGGAGAAGGGTTTTCAGGAACTACTGTAAAGGACACATGGACAAAACCAAGAGGGAGGGTGGAAGCAAGGGAGGGAGGTTGGTTTGGCTGGTCTGGGGTAGAGTGGTGGGGAGAAAATATAGACAAATGTAATTGAACAACAATAAAGTAACTGATGGGGAAAAAAAGAAAATAGGTCAACACTCAAAAACTTTTGAGTGTTGAAGATTGTCCCCTTTGCATTCTGCAACAAGTTTGGGTTTCTTATACAGGAACTTTCATTACTTTCACCCTTTCTTTCATAAAAATAAGACCCATATTTCATTTCCCTACATAATGAATGGTTCAGTTATGTGATTCCAAGGGAGTGAATGAATTTACAACCAATAAAGTTTGCTGGTGCCTGTGAGTGAGAACTCCAAATTCCAACTTCCTCTTCCTGGAGGAAGCAGAGACTCTATTTCTTCATTCAGCTACATAACAGGGGCTAGAGGAGGAATACATGACTCCTAAAGTTCATTTAAGACCTGGGTACTCAGCAAAGAAAGTCAGGGTCCATAAAATGAGTCCAACATATACAAGCCAGAGGCATAGGGCTTATATCTATATTCTACCCCTCCTGAATATCTCTCCTGATGATTCTCTAATGGCAATCCCTAATTGCAGGGGATCTCCTCAAACTGATCAGGAGTTTTCAGTGAGGCAAGATGACGTTTCTTTGGTTGCTCCCATATGACGAAACGTGGCTTTGGTCGCAAAAGCCTTAGGCTCAACCCTACAGGAGAAGGTGAGGCAGTGTCCATGGTCTTGAGGGCCAATTGGCAGGGAAGGGCCACCTGTGGCCTGATCAGTGTAGGCAGATAGTGAGAGGCACAGACAGGATGGTGATGAATAGTTTCTGTGGTGTTTTCACATATTCTGCTTATGATATAGAATATCCTTTCTGCAATAACCAAGTAAACTTTGCTCTGGGTGACCAAGTATGCTCTCAAAACAAAAAATTTTTATTGACTTTAAACCTGGTTTCATTACTCTCTATTGTAAGTTCAAACCTCAGTCCATGGGCTTAACTGTGGAGAAATACTGTATCTCTATTTCCCATATATTAAATTTATTTCAATTCCTATCCTAGAGTGTCAAAAATTCAATTTTACTTTTTACTCTCGACCCCCACTCAAGTACATGGCTGAGCTTTCAGGATCTCACACGGGACCATCTTTGTGAAGAGTAGTAAGCCATGGGCCTCAGTGGGTTGGCCACCCTCTCACGTCCAAGATGTCTACTGTCGGGCCCCCATGTTCCTTTCAGTCTCTTCTCTTTACTACGTTCATGCTGTGCTTGGAGCCATGGAGGAAACTTCCAGTGGGGCTCTGAATGTCAGGCTGAGGACGTGTTATCCCATACAACCCTTGCTTGTTCCTCCAAAATCTTCCCACCCCTTCCCACATCACCAGGGAGCTATCCCCAGAACACTTGCCCCATCCTTCTGCCCTAGAGAATCTCACTGCTGGCCAGTCAGTCCCTTTCTCTCTCTCTGCATTTCTCCCTGTGGCCTCCTCCTTCTGTCCTCAGGCCCTAGTCTGTTGAGTGGGTCTAGCTTCTGGAAACAACACCATGGCAATCCTGATAAATAATTTTCTTGAAGCAGCAAACATAAAACCTGCTGTATACCTAAATGGTGAGAAAGTAAACAAGAAATCATGAGGAAAAAAAAACAAATTAAAATTTAAAAAACTGCCCCAAACCACAACCCAGAATGATTAGATATTGGGATGCAGCATGATCTCTTTTATTGTCCTCCTTTTCTTTTTTCCTTCCTTTCTTCCCTATTTTCCTTCTGTTTTTCTAAGCCTCTTTGGCCATAGAGAGCAGGCCACCAGAACCTCCTCCACCCCATCTTCTCTCGGTTCTGACAGCACAGCCTGCTCAGGGTTTGATCATACAGCTCTGGGTCTTGTGTTGGGTGCTTTCTTCAAATTGGCTGAATCTGACCTAGGTGACATCAGTGGCTGAAATCTTGGTTTTCCCCAGTGTTTGTTTCTTTGTTTACTTGATCAGGAACACCTTCAGATGGCCTGCTATCTCCAAGTCATGGCCTTCCTGCCTACCTCTGTCACTAACATTCCTTGCCTAGCTCCTGAAGTCATTTGACTTGATACCAGTAGCTCAGATCTTTCTACAGTAGAGGAAATGAGCTTCCTGCTATTGGGCCACTGTCTGCCTAGATCTAGAGACTATTCCTAATTGAGCACCAAGCTGAAGTGAAAGGTCCCTAAATGTCCCAATCTCTTAACTTCTAATAGTCATTCATGTGCTGCCTGGGGTCAAATTCTGGTTCTACCACTTACTGTGTGGATTTCAGCAAGTTAACTCCTTTGAGACAACTTCTTCATCCATAAAGTATGGGCACAAATCATTCATCCCTTAGAGGGTTGTTGGGGGGATTAGATGAGATAATGTGTGTGAAGCACATAGAACACAGTGTGGCATATAATAAACTCTTAGTAAAGTTATTTATACCTACCTTTGCCTTTCTCTTCCTAATTTGCTGAGCAGGGGCTGGCCCATCAGCAGTATAGATTTTATGGAGTAATTTCAGAGTTCATAAAACATAGAGTGACCTGAATGCTTTGCTGAGGATGGACACTCCCATGGAGCTTTCTTCCCAGCCTTAATGCCTGTTCTCCCCTTAACCTCAATCACCCACAGGCTTCCTGTGGCATTTGTCCCAGAGAGCAGTATGCCACCATCAAAGCCTTTTATAAGAGATTTCCAGAGGGAGCAGGAAAGAGAAAATTTCTATTAGTTTCCTATTAGTTCTAACAAATTACAACTGGGTGATTTAAAAATAACAGAAACCTATTCTCTCACAGTTCTGAAGATTTGAAACTTAAAATCAAAATGCTGGCAGATCTATGCTCTCTCTGGATTCTCTAAGGGAGAGAATCCTCCCTTGCTTCTTTCTAGCTTCTGATGGTTTCTGGCAATCCCTGGCATTTGTTGTCTCAAAAGTGTTATTCTTTTTCTTTGATTCTCACTTGCTTGTAGACAGCAATAAAAATTGAGGGCACGCAAATTTGTTCAGGTTAGAATATGTTTCTTGCAAAGTCTCAATGCCAGTTGTGCACTTGGCCATTAGGAAGTGGGCCGAAAAAAAAAAGTAGGGTTTCTAATCTGTAGAATCAATGGTAGAATCTGAACAAAGGGGCTGCAAAACTGACCTGCTGCACTGGGGACTGCTGCCTGTTTAACAGGCACCGTGGGTTCTCCCAACTTACTTTTCAGTCTGATTCATTCCTTGGCTCATTGCATAGTATTAACTGACTATTGAGATTTGGACCATGACTTTGTCTCTTTGTTTTCCCACATTTTCTTTTCTCTTCCATTTGGATATTCATCTTAGTCTAATCACTCAGGTTAGAGGCAAGCTCTCTTTAATCTACCAAGAGTATGGGTATTCACTGGGAGCAGTATTGACTAGGTGTTCAATCTAAAGAAGTAAAGGTATGAGCTAACTGGCATTGTCCAGCTGGAAAAATGAGAATGGCTTCCAGTCTACCCAAAGTTATACAGCCAGGGATGCTGATGGACACCTCACCACTGATGGAATGCAGGAAGGCTGGTCAATGAGATATGGCTGTCAGCTATAAAGGTTGAGAGTGGTAGGAGAAATACTGCATTGATTATGGCAAATTCACTGTTTCCTCCTACCCCAGAATTCAGTTTTCCATTGCTTTATCCTGCTGGACATTAAGCAGGAGATTATAAAGTTCCAGTTCACCAGACTCTTCTTCCTCCATCTCCTCCATTTTTTTTTCTTAGCCTGTTTCTTCTTTTTATAAAGCTTATTTTTTTAAACAGTAAGAATTATCTGGATTCACCCATATACATAAATGGTATATATGTCTGAGTATTTCTCTTGACTTCTATCTTTCCTAATTAATACTCTACCTGTTTGAGATGCTTTCCCTCTTGACAGTCTCTTAGAGTTTAATGGACTTATCTTTGAACTTAACTTCTTGGCATCAACAGCATATGGTCTTTATATAATCCTTTCTGAATGTTTATGGCCTAACCAATCAGAAGTTTAGGAGCTATAATTTCTCAGCTCCATGGTCAGCCTTCCAGCTGTAATGGGAAAGCCTCAGGCATTAATCCTTCAGGTTCCAAGAATGTGGTTCCTTCCTCCTCATCATACACTCAGTAGGACTAAATGGGACCAATTGGCTACATGATCCAGTAAGCACCTGTGCTGCAAAGTCTGGGTCAGGACAGAAGCAAATCTCTCTACCTCCATGTTGATTGGCTCTCTTAGCATAGTTTGTTGAGAGTAGAAGCTACTGCTGCTGCTGTAACTATGATGCCATCTTTGATGCCACCATGGCACACAAGGAAGCCTCATGTCAGTCTGCCAGCATCTTCTCACTGGGCTGGGTTCCAGATGATGAAGAAGCTACCAAATGACAACAGCAACCTTCCCCTTTACACACTACTGTTTCCTCTACTCTTTGATAATTCACTGTTTAGACTTCATGAACATTTCACTTTTATTCCTTGCTTGACTCTATAAAGCTTCATTATAGCTGGGTGAAATATGCAGTACATTACTAGTTAGAGAGAGTGCGGCTGGATGTATTATATTATCAGTTCCACTGTGAGGAACCATCAGGAAGATTTCTCTGTCCTTCCCCTTGGCATATTGGGGTTTATAATACAGTATATACCCTAAAAGATAGTTCAGGATATCACCCAAAATGTACACAGAAGACAGGAACTATGGGAGTCACATAAGTAAAAGGAGGAGAAACAGGTGACTTTATAAAACCTAGAAGTCTTCTAAATCCTCTGTAATAAGTCTTACAGCTCTTCAATTCCCCAAATCTTTGAAGATTGTCATTCTAACTCCTCTAGCTTGATGGTCTTTTGGTATTTCTGTTGGCCTGGGCCCATCTCCTGGGGTGGGAGACTAAAGCCTAATAATGCTCATTGACTATCTGAGAAGCTGTGTGACAATTCCACCAATGCTACTTCCTGGTGTACCATTTGGGCATGCTGAGATTAGGGGACCACATGCTTCTGTCACAACTCCATACCTTTTCCCACACCTAGCCTTTCTCTTCTGCTTCCCAGCTGGTATAAATAGACTATCCTAGCCTGAACTTAGTAGAAAGCAAAGTGAAAATGTATGTGCCTACAGACAACCAGATGCATATGCATGCAAACTGATCAATAATCTCTGCTGGATTTTGCTCTTACTTTTGAATTATAATTCCATGCCCTTATTTCTACTTTCTCTGGTTAGAAACTAACTGATACCTATGCTAATGGAATTCCCTGTGCTTGTGTAAAGAGGAAAACAGAAGTCATTCCAAATGTCCTCAACTCAACTCCATGAATACAATTAATTCCCAATCTTTCTAACCTCTCAGCTGTATGTTGGCTGGCTTTCCCTGCCTAAGGCACTGTATCTGTACTCTGTCTATCTTGTATTATAGTCAATTTTGAGGTCTCCTTGAGCAAATTATGAATTAAGAGGGCTTGGTGGAGTCTGTATATAAAAATTTTAAAATTAGAAAGCTATAATTTTGGGGATTGTAAGCAGTATTTGTATTTTAGAGTGGAAAAAAGAATTTGATGATAGGCCTTCCTCATTTGTTTCAGCAAGACCACATTTTGTAAGCCTTAATTTTTCAGACACTAGGTGGGTAACTAACTCCTTTGATAGAATTTCTACCTGCTAAGCCAATGAGGTGCCACAATGCTGAGGATGATGCATCATTAAGTTATGTCTTTGTCCAAATATTTATTTACCTAATGTTCAATATCCAAAAATGAAAAGTTGCTGTTCATTTTTTGGTGAAATGTAGATATTTTGTTCAAGGCCAAGTATTGCAGTAGGGACAGAAATGTCTTCTGACTTTATCTCATGTGGGAGAAAAGACCATGTCAGGGAGGTGCCAAAGGAATACCTCAACCTGGTCTAGGTCTGGTGTTATTTTAGGGAAGATAAGCCAGCATTTGACAAATATACAAATATACCATGGACCATCACTATTGTGCTCAGTTCCAAGTCTTGGGGTGTGAGGTGTGGTTGTGGGGAGCCATGGAGTTTCCTGTGAAGAAAATGGACATTCTTAAAGAATAATGTATCATGTTTTTCTTTACTCATCCTACTGTTTCCTTGAAAAAACATTTCCTGTAACACAATCAGGGAAAATGAAATTTCTCAAAGGGAGTTAAGTATTCAAGACAGATGCAGTAAAGATAGGCCAGGCCATAATCACTTGGCAGATTATCTCGTGGGCTGAAGCCCCATTTTTGTCATACCTTCAGCATCTATTGAAGAAAAATATCAATTTTACACAGAAACAAAATGGTATCTTCTAGGTATAATTTGCTTAAGACAAAAAGTTTTGAGTGTTGTGTCAAGACATAAACCAAAGATTGTTTTCAGCAAGTTTTTCATGTGTATAGCAGGACTCCAAGCACTGTAAATCTATAATGAACTCTTACAGGTGCTCTTGTTTTGCTCAAATGTACCTCCATCACCATTGGGAAAAAGAATTCATCAATGAGGCCATATTCTACTCAGCCCTTGCTAGAAATGTCCCTGCTAGTCCCTGCACAAGGAATGGAATCAAAATATTAACACACCTAAATTTTCTGAAACATATGCATCCTCCACAATTTATAATCTCAGCCTAGATGAGTGCCATTTCCAGTTGGCAGAGATTTATGTGTGTGTTTTATATCCCTTGAAACCAGAGAAAGTCGTTTTATCTATCCCCCTATCAGCTTTTAAGTGGGAGGGTGAATGAGTGAGACAGAAGTGGAGGCAAGGTTAGGCAGAGAGACAAAGAAGATCAGTGATATACCAGCTGCACTGATACTGAAATGTTTGAACAATGACAATCACCAAACATCTCTGCAGATAACTGGGTCAATTGCTTCAGTGTGGGATGAAACTGGGTTTCATTCATCTTGCTCTCTTCCACAACACCTAACACAATGTATTGTGTGTTGTTTAAACAGCTGCTCAATAATTGCTGAATGTTGAATGAAGTCCCCTAGGAACAAAAGTGGCCATTTGGTGTGGGTGGAGAGGTATTGGTAGAAAGGTACTGGTTAAAAGGCAGACATATGTAGAGAAAGAAGGATCAATAGATTGACATTTTGCCTCCTCTCTTCTCCTTCCATGCATGCACAGTACTTGAGTTTCCCAAATTATTTCAGCAACAAGTCCTTTTCTTTTGTATCCATCTCATCTTTAGAGTAGAAACTCTTAGGATAAGTTAAAAAACCCAAGAAGGAACTCAACAAATCTTGAAAGATTTATTTAAGTGTCAGCTTAGAATGTAGAAAAGTGGATCCACAAAAAACAACTGACAGAGTGTGGGACTGGGCACCTTACTCACAGGAGCATAGGCATTGAAAATTAGTACAGACATTTGGAAAGACATTTGACAATATCCATGGAAACTTAAAATATATTTAACCTTTTACCTCCCATTTCATGTTTTGGTATCTTTTTAGAGATACAGTCATACAAGTTCACAGGAGGCACCAGCCAGGGGGTTTACTGCAGCCCCCTTTATAAGAAATGACCCAAAATTTATCAATAGGGTTGATGCTAAATAAATAATGTAGTTTTTTTTTTAAATGAGGTAGAGTTTTATAAAGACATGGTAAAACTTAAAGACAAACTAAATGGAAATAAACCCAACTAACCTACAGAGCAATATATGCAAATGGTATAATTTATTTAAAAATAGAAAACCAGCCCTGGCAATGTAGCTTAGTTGGTTAGAGCATCAACCTGACACACCAAAGTTTTAGGTACAATTCCCAGTCAGGGCATATACAAAAATCAACCAACTAATGCATAAATAAGTGGAACAACAAATCTCTCTGTCTCTCTCCTCCTCCTCCTTCTCCTCCTCTCATCCTTCCTCTCTCTCTAAAATCATAAATTAAAAAAATTTAAAAATAGAACAGTAGTCCTAACCCCCACCCCCCACGCATGTTCTTTTTATATATTTCTATAAATATAAATGTACACAAATGTTTCAAGAAGCATTGAACAATAATAGTAGTTATATCTGGAGAGTTATAAAAGGAAAGCAATCATGAAGAACTTTAGCTTTATCTGTAGCATCTTAATTCCTTAGAAGAAGAGAATTTCACAAATCATCTATGTTCATTAAAAATAAATTAAGCTATGAGAAGAAATCACCTGAGATAATAAAATAGACTAGAAAGTGGGGGCAGATGAAGATATTTATGCCTATTGATTTCTGACTCACAGCTGCATGTCTGAGTGGAGTCCATGGACAAAGTGCAGAAAGGAAGCAGGTAAGTTCAATCAAATGTGGTGGATCTGATGTAATTTGTGACCTTTACTCTGGGGAAAGACAGTTAAGTCAGTTTTTCCTGGGTCAGGCTCTGGAGAAGTGGGAATCTTAGGAAGACAGGAAGTGTGTTAGTCAGAACGGAGGATGCCCCCAATACCTCTAGGCAGTTCAAGTTCACATCAGAAGCAGAACTTAAGTTCATTCTTCAATTAGAGAATTAGACATTCAGAGAATTAGGCAGCTCTTCCAAAATCTCCCAGTTGAGGCAGGATTCAAATTTAGGCAGTCTGACTCTAGAGCTCACGACTTAATTTTTAAAGTATTATGTTTTTACTCTTTATAAAAAAAGCCAGTGATAGAGTCATTATAAGGAACAAACAGAAGGGTGGAAAAGATCAGATGTGGTGAAGGAAGGAGCTATAGAACAGGAAATGTTTTGATTGGGTTTTGAAGGATGAACAGGAATTTTATGGGAAGAAACAAGGAGGCTGTTCATGGTATGCATCGGAAATGGTAGTTACAAATGCTCAGAGACTGTGTTGGCAGAACCACAAAAAAAATCTGTATAAAGAGAATAAACACACATCCTGTGGAAAATGACAGAATGTGAGGTTTGGGATGGTTGGGGGGAAAGTGGGGAATGGCAGGAACAGAGGATAGAGGGCCTGTGTATTTAATAAGTGGTTGGGATTTGGGCTTAGACAATGCAAACCTGTGAAAGGTTTTAGTAAGGGGAGTGAATAATCAGATTTGCCTTAAAAAATGGAGAATGATTAGCTCAGAAAAATACTACAGGTAAGGACTTGGTATTTGGAGTCTATATCGATGTAGTCCAGGGCAAGTGGACCTCTGAAGAATTAGGAAACCAAAATAACAGGCCTTTCTCACTTTCTAGTTCTTCCTGAATTATCTAGCTTTATGCTTTAAAGTGTTCCCTTCACTTACTCATTGTAGACACAGCATACGAAGTGATCTGTAAACATTCCAAAAGCATAAGAATTCACTTACCATTGAAAACTCATTTGAAGACTTGCTGCTTTTGTCTTTAGTGACACTTCATGACCCTATGGGAGCAAGGGGCAAACCCTTTACATATGGCATCAGGAGTAATCAATAAGTCATCATGTCTGTCTTGGACTCAATTCCCTTGAGCTCTTTCCTCAATTCCTTCAAGATTTCATCTTGAGCTCTTGGACTCAATTCCCTCCAATAGAGACAGATCTAGGAAACAGGAATGTCTTCAGTGGAGGAAGCAAGTGGACCGCCCTGGGGATAGGCATGCCCGCCTTGCATGGGAGCCACTGAGCTTCAGAATTGTAAAGTAACCGTTTGTCTAATCAAAGCGTTATAACTTGTAGAAAGCATTCACATGCATGATCTCATCTAATTTGGGTGGAAGCTGCCATTCACACCTCTGTCATAGGGACCAAAATACCTTGTGACTTCACTCAGCAGCTGGCTGAGGAGTGTGAGGAGCTCAGCTACACAGGTGGTGGAAGAGTGAGGAGTGAGGAGAAGGCCCTGGGACTGTCTCTATTCTGGGGGAGGGGGGCCAGAGGGAGGTAACTATGGCTGATGAGTGGGAAAGAACACAAGCAAAGCCTGGGAAACTGTCAAATGGAAGGCTCCTGGCAATTCTTATACTGCTCATTTGTTGCATCTCCTTAAGTCATATCCAATTGAGATGGAAGAGGAGAGAGAGGAAGGCACTCCAGATGCTGGAGCTGTCTTTGGGAAAAAGTTGATTCTGTTTTCATAAGGAGTTTCAACACTTAACCAGTTCACAGCAATTTTTTTAGATTGATTCATTCTCCCTGCTGTTATTCCGATTTCACTTCTTCTTCAAGATAACATCTTTTTTTAAAAGGCTGAATTATTAAGTTCTCCCTAAACCATTTTCTAGATAAATGTGCATATTTGATACCTCAAGGTGATGTGGTACAACTAGGAGCTGGAGATAAAATTATAGGACAAAATGAGAGACTAGACTATGAGATTATTGAGGACAGGGAAGGTCATCATCACCTTGGAATTCCTCACACAGAGTCCAGTACCCAGAACATTTTTCCTTAATGCAGGTATGTTATGTGGCAAGTGAATGGACAAAAGGAGGGAAGGAAGGGAGAGGGGGAGGGGAGTGAATCAGGGGTTAGAGAAAAAATGTATTATATATTTAAGCTCACACTATATTTTTCCCCACAAGTTCCCAATCTCTAAATGGGTTATCTCATTCATCAACACACACCTAGATTTTCAAAATGCAATCCACACAATGGGGGAAAAGAAAAAAAACAAACCCAATATAACACAGCCCTACCTCTGAATATCCAAACCAAGACTAGGAACCCACACAAAATGCATCCTGTGCACACATTCCTTGGTCTTCAGGAACTGAGTACTAATCTCTAATCTGCCATGTCTTCCTAGTGTGCAAGATGTTTTACCATGAAGAGGAAGCTTCCCATATCTCTGGATAAAAGGGAATAAGGATTAATTTATCCCCACTGTTTCAATGGTGGAATCAAAATGAAAGTTTCTCCTCAGGGCAAGTCAGAAAAGGATTGAGAAAACATGGGGCATGCCCTTGAGGATATGGGTAAAGGTGGCACCACACGATCATTGTGACTTCTTTCATCTCCAAATTATGGTTTAGAATTCTTGGAGCACTGCCCCCAGAGAACATCAGCAAGGTTTAAAACATCCAGGGACTCTCATTTTGCAAAGAGCCCTCAAAATCTGAAGCAAATATCTTTATTGAGGAGATAGATGTCTTCAACCCTTTTGGGTGAGATTTGATTTTTAAGTGGGGAGTCATTTAGAACCAAAGTTGACAAATAATATCAATGACTAAGTTGTAACTGGTACTTCTGAGCAAAAACAGTGTACCTATGTGCATACACATGTGCACATACTCATGTCACACTCTAGTGCAATATTTGAAAAGATTCCAAAAATAAATTGCATCATAACATGGTGTAAGAATATGTGTAGAACTTCCCATGTGAGATTGAAGGGTGACACTTACTTGGAAGAATGTATCAGTAAAATCAAAATTAGTCTCATGACCCAGGCATAAGCACAAGGGCACATGGGAGAGTATACTACAACTATTTTGCACTTAATACAGCATGGATGTCTAGCAGCTTTCAGAAATTGGCAGCCATGCTTCCCTTGAATATGACCATCATTCCTCTTTCCCTGACACCATCATGTCTGCCAAGATAGGCCTACCATCATTGAATCTTTTCCTTCTGTGAGTTCCAAATACATATATTTTGTGAAAGCCCTAAGGAAAATATTAAGAATTCATGAGATGAGCCACAACAAGTATAATTTCTTCAACAACCTTTTCTCCCTGCCCTCTTCACGTCTCAATTTCTCTTCTCTGAAGAGTTCCAGAAGAGGTTATATTATTATTATATTAAATAGTAATTCCTGATTTTCAGTTCTTGCTTTGTGACCATCTTGGATATAGAACTGTGTTTGCACAGAGAAAATGGGTCACAGATTGCTGAACTAGTTCTTCACCATGCAGTGGTTAAGAGCTGTTTGTTTTTCAAATACCTTAATTGTATGGTCTACCAGAAAAGAGCAGCACTGGAAATTATACCTCTGGACTAAATGCAACCAGATGGACAAAAACAACATGGCATTTGAAAAAGATAAATGCCCCACAATCCCCCTGTGGTTGGTTTTATCGCCAGTTAATTTCATAATGGGTTCTTTTGGAGCAGGGGCATAGTCTCCAGGGCTAGGAGTGGTTCCTCAGCAAAATCAAGGCAGCCTTTAGCAGGAAGGGTCCTCTCGGCTGCCCATTTGGGTAGAGTTTGATTGAACGGTTTGGTGTGGGGCTGGGGTAATGGGTGGAGTTGATGGGAGGTTGGAATTCTAAGCTGAAGAGAATCAACACATCCCTCTTTGTTTTATATTTCTCATCAGCATTCATTTTGCTAGATAAAATACAAGAGTCTGAAGTCAGTGATGAGAGCTGAGGATGTGGGAAGTGTGGCATTTAATTATCTGGTTGGTTATTTGCCAGTGAAGGTTCCAGAAGCCAGACTTGCTATGGGAAGAATATTCCATGTTATGTGAAGGTCGTGCAGACTTATCAATGGGCTAAGGACGAGACCAATCCCTGGATCTTTGTTCCTCTTTCCAGGATGATAGTGTCAGGGCCATTAGCCTGCCTTTGTGGGTATGCCTTACAATCCAGGAAACCGGACTGTTGGACTGTTTTCAGTCCATAAGTAATTATATATCATTCCTTGTAATATATAATAAACATATTGGATTCATGGTTTGACAATGATGGAGATGTGGGGAGAAAGTCTAGAAAGAAATGTAAATTGAAGACCTCATTGACCCTTTTCTCATGAAGCAGCTGTGATTTTCTGGGAATGGCTAAAAGATCTCATCATTTTGGAAAAAAAGTTCTCCTTATTCATCCCATCTCCAACTCTGCCACCATTGCCACCAACAGAAGCCCTTGAGGAACAAGGAACTTAAGGTGCCTGAGTATATCTATTATAAAAGAGAAAATAGATGAATTGAAAGGGCGAGACCTGTAAAGTCTTGAGGCATTAGTAGGCTGGTAGAGTTAAAATAAACAGTCAAATAGTTAACTTTTCTTCCTCTTTCCTTCTAGAAGAGTTTCAGCTACAGCCTTTGACCACTATGCCTACACAATTTTATAGTCACAGATTTCCATTGATTACTTCATGTAAACTCCTCATTTCTTTCATAATATCCTTCTTTTCCCAGAAATTTTCCCTAAAATTCTTGTTTGTAAGTTCTCTCCTTCACCAGAAAACATCAAATTTTATATACTTTAACTAGTCCATTGTATGTCTATAAAATATTAACAAATCTGTTTTAAAAAGCTCTGACTTTTTTGTTGGTCATATTGGTTCACAGTCTTTTTAAATTTTTTTTTTTTAATTAAGTAAAATTTGACTTCTGGCCAAGATGGAGGCATAAGTAGATACATTGTGCCTCCTCACACAACCAAAAGAAGGACAACAACAAATTTAAAAACAAAAACCAACCAGAACAGACAGAAAATCGAACTGTATGGAAGTCTGAAAGCCAAAGAGGTAAAGAAGAAACATTTAGCCCTGGCTGGCATAGCTCAGTGGATTGAGCGCGGGCTGCTAATCAAAGTGTCACAGGTTTGATTCCTACTCAGGGTACATGCCTGGGTTGCAGGCCATGACCCCCAGCAACCGCACATTGATGTTTCTCTCTCTCTCTTTCTCCCTCCCTTCCCTCTCTAAAAATAAACAAATAAAATATTTCTTTTTAAAAAAAGAAGAAGAAACATTTATCCAGACTGGTAGGAGGGATGGAGATGGGCAGTCAGGCAGAGAGGACTCACAGCAAGGCAGAAGGTGGAGGACCAGGCGAGGTGGCGACTGGTAGAGAAGGTGGTCCCACATTTGTGTGCAGATAAACTGGGAGGAAAAACTGGGGAGCAAGACAGACTGCATGACTGAGGGTTCCAGTGCAGGGAAATAAAGCCTCAAAGTCTCTGGCTGTAAAAAACCTGTGGGGGTTGCAGTAGTGGGAGAAACTCCCAGCCTCACAGAAGAGTTCACTGGAGAGACCCCCAGGGTCCTAAAACATACACAAAACCATCTGTCTGGGAATCAGCACCAGAAGGGCCCAATTTGCTTGTGGGTAATGGAGGAAGTGACTGAAAATCTGCAGAGACTGAAGCAAGTGGCATTTTTCCCTCTGAGACCCCTCCCTCACATACAGTGTTACAATGCAGCCACCTGCATTGTCCTGCCTTGGTCAATACCTAAGGCTCCACCCTTTACTATGTAATAGGCATGCTGAGACAAAAAAAATATGGCCCAAATGAAAGAATAGATCAAAGCTCCTGAAAAAATGCAACTAAGCAATGAAGAGATAACCAGTCTATCAGATGTACAGTTCAAAACACTAGTACTCAGGATGCTCACAGAAATGGTTGAGTATGGTCACAAAATTGAGGAAAAAGTGAAGGCTATGCAAAATGAAATAAAGGAAAATGCACAGGGAACCAACAGTGATAGGAAGGAAACCAGGGTTCAAATCAATGGTTTGGACTAGAAGGAAGAAATAAACATTTGACCAGAACAGAATGAAGAAATTAGAATTCAAAAAAATGAGGAGAGGCTTAGGAACTTCTGGGACAACTTTAAGCATTCCAACATATGAATCAGAGGGGTTCCAGAAGGAGAAGAGGAAGAGCAAGACATTGAAAACTTATTTGAAAAACTAATGAAGAACCTCCCTAATCTGGTGAAGGAAACAGACTTCCAGGAAGTCAAGGAATCTCAGAGAGTTCCAAAGAAGGTGGACCTAAGGAAGCACACACCAAGGCACATCATAATTATATCACCCAAGATTAAAGAGGAGAGAATCTAAAAGCAGCAAGAGAAAAGGAGACGGTTACCTGCAAAGGAGTTCCCATTAGGCTATCAGCTGATTTCTCAAAAGAAATCTTATAGGCAAGAAGGGCCTGAAAGAAGTATTTAAAGTCATGAAAGGCAAGGACCTACATCCAAGATTACTCTATCCAGCAAAGCTGTCACTTAGAATGGAAGAGCAGATAAAGTGCTTCCCAGATAAGGTCAAGTTAAAGGAGTTCATCATCACCCAGCCTTTATTATGTGAAATGTTAAAGGGACTTGTCTAAGAAAAAGAAGATCAAAACTATGAACAGTAAAATGACAACAAACTCACAACTATCAACAACTGTACCTTAAAAACAAAAACTAAGCAAACAACAAGAACAGGATCAGAATCACAGAAATGGAGATCACATGGAGGGTTATCAGTGGATAGGGGGCAGGAGGAGGATGAGGGAAAAGGTACAGGGATTAAGAAACATAAATGGTAGGTACAAAATAGACAGGGTTGGTTAAGAATAGTATAGGAAATGTAGAAGCTAAAGAACTTATATGTATGACCCATGGACATGAACTAAAGGGACAAATGGAGGTGGGAGGGGGGTTCAGGGTGGAGGTGAATAAAAAGTGGAAAAATGTAATATCATAATCAACAAAATATGTTTAAAAATTAAAATTAAAATTAAGTGAAATTTGCATGCAATGAGTTGCACAGCTGTTCAGTGTAAAATTTGATGAGTTTTGATAAATGTATACACCTGTATTGTTACCATTCCAATAAATATGCAGAACATTTTAATCATTTAAAAATTTTTTTCATGCTTCTTCTAATGAAACACCATACTCAATTTAAAAAACACTTCTGTTTTAATCATGTATACCAATTTTGCCTGTTTTTAAGCTTCAGAAAATTTTATTAATATAGTTTTTACTGTTTTGAGCCTGTCCTCTCTCATTCAGCTTAATGGTTTTTAAGTTTATACATATTGTTATAGTTATTATTTTTATTGTTGCATAGTATACCACTGTATGCATATCATGTAATTCATTTTTCATATGTTTATTAATTTTTATGATCATGGACACTTGGTTCATTCTGGTTTCTGGATGATATAAATGATGTTGATAAATACATCCTCTTATAGTCTTTTTGTAGATGTAAGCTTTATTTTCTCTCAGATGAATATATAAGAGTGGAATTGCTGGGTCATAGGAAAGATGTATGTTAATTTTTTTCTACTAAGATATAATTAACATACCATAAAATGTACCCTTTTAAAGTAAAATATTCAGTAATTTTTAGACTATTCATATGGATGTGTAATGAACACAATGATCTAATTTTTTGGAAGAGTTTGAGAGATATTGGTTTAAACTCTTTAAACATTTGGTAAAATTTATCATTGAAGCAATCTTGCCATGGGCTTTTATTTGCGAATTTGTTTTTTATTACTAATTATATCTCTTGTTATAAGTCTATTCAGATTTTTTACTTCTTTTGAATATTAATTCTGTATCTCTAAGAATTTGTCCATCTCACCAAAATTATCTAATTTGTATAAAATCATTCATCTTACTTTATTACAATTGTTTTATTTCCACAAGGTTGATAATAATGTCACTTCTTTTATTCCTGATTTTAGTCATTTGCATCTTCATTTTTTTTCTCAGTCAGTTTAGCCCCTGGTATGTCAATTTCATTAATCTTTTTAATAAATTAACTTTTGCTTTTGTTACTTTTTTCTCTTGTTTCCTATTCTCTATTATGTGAGAAGCTATGTGGTGTAGTGGAAAGTTCTCTCATCTTGGGTTCAACATTCCAAAAGTGTCATTTTTACCTTCCTTATCCTCATTTTTTAATGTAAAATATAATAATAATGGTTATATAAAACTTATATGAAATGCCTGGAACATAGTGGTCATTCTGTGATGGTTGACCTCAGGGTCCACAGAAGTTCTTTATTTTCTATGCAGCTTATCAACCAATAGCTTTAATTTTTTTTAAAAAAGGTATAATTGACATATAACCATATATTAACTTCAAGTATATAACATAATGATTCAATATTTGGATACACTATAAAATGATCACAAGTTTAATTACCATTCATCACCACACATAATTACAAATTTTTTTTCTTGGGATGAGGTCTTTTAAGATTCACTCTTTTAGCAACTTTCAAATATACAATGCAGTATTATTAACTATAGTCACCATGCTGTGTGTTATATCCCCATGACTTACATATAGTATAATTGGGGCTTTGTGCCTTTTAACCCCCTTCACTCATCTTGCACTCTTCCTACCCCCAATTGCTTTTGTTTAACATACAACCTGATAAAAGGCTCTTCAGGTATATCTAATCTATGATGGAAATAAAGGTGAGAAAGTTTCCAAAAGGTATTTATAAATATTCTCTAGTACTTATCTTTCTCTAAATGTCATGTGGAGGATGCTAAAGAAAACTATACTGAGCATTTAATAAACATCAGTCTGCAGTCCAAATGAAGTTCTGTCTTCTTTTTTGTTCAATTTTTGTAAAAATCTCTTGCCTTGGGTAAACTCTGCTCTCTATAGGCTGGCTGTATCAGCTAGCTTTTCATCTCCAAACATAATTGAATGAAACAGTAACTATTTATTTAACTAAGCTGTGTTTCAGGAATTTTTTTTCTTTTGATGTTGTTCAAGTACAGTTGTCGCCATCTTCCTGCCACCACTTCCCCCTGCCCCACCCACCCCCACCTCCCACCCTCAATCCTCCCCCACTTTGGCTTTGTCCATGGGCCCTTTATACTTCTTCCTTGTTTCAGCAATTTAGGTTAAGCTCGTCTAGGTGTTCTTCTGTTAGCCTTACTGGGTTTACCCCCAATTTTTAGCAAGCTGTTGATCATTAGAGGTTGGGCTGAGTGTTGATTGGAGCAATGATTGAGTCTGTGCTGCTTGTCTCTCACCTCCCAGCAGGATAACCTGGGCTTGTTCCTATTGTGGCTCTGGATTCCAAAAAAGCAAGAGGGCAAGATCCTCTATGTAAGGTCTTTTCAAACCTCTGATTTATCACATTTGCTAATATCTCGTTGGTGAAAGCAACTCACTTGGCTAATCATGATTTAAAATGGGGAAGGATAGACTCCATCACTGGATGAAAGCAACTGCAAAGAACTGTGGACATGTTTTTTACCTATGACATTGGTTCCGGATGCAGAGGAGGAATATAAGGTCAAGAAGGAGGTATTCCTCACCAGCCACGTCAGTATCTCCAGGATGTTAACAAAGGCATGCCCTGCGTCAGAGGGATAATTGGGACACACCCTATATCACCATCCAGCTAAGGCTTTCATCTGTGGAGAGCTTTCCTGGCAAATCAACAAATACATTCCACTTAGAGACTGCTAGAAAAGCATCTGATTCTCCAGATAGCAGAAGCATAAACTTTTTTTGTTATCTTTCCTTTGTCTTCTTTTTCTATCTCTCAACCACTCTACTCTCCAGTTCATTGGGTGTCTTTTATAAAAGCCTACCCTTGACTGTCCTGGACTTGGTCCCTGTAAATGGTTAGGAAAAGTGCCAAAAACCTGCTGCTTTATCTGAAATAGGGTGTGAGGTTCATAAGCCCAAAAGCTAAGATCAAAGAGATCTAACAGGCCAGGCTAAATTCTCAAATCCAATTTTAGATCCTTTGGATTCGAGCCCACAGCATGAGCGCAAGTGTGCATACTTGAACACTCACCACACCTATATTGTGCTAAATGTGTGAGAGTGAAGCTCCTACCAGAAGCTACGCGTTTACCTATTTCTCCAACATATTGCTTGCTAAAAGATGTGACCATGATGTAATCCAGTTTGGATGCAATGAGAAGGAATTAGAATAAGTAGTACTAAGTACTGAAATGTATCATACTGGAATGTTGGAGGTCTCTCTTTAGATGATTTTGGGATCTGAGTCCCAGCCACCTCTCTAGGTTGGACTTTGTACAAAGGGTGTTTTAAACCAAGGGGGCAGCTCTCTTCTGGTCTCCCGAATTATATATGGTGAGATTAATCTCTTTCTACCTCCAGCAGTTCCTACTTCTATCAGCTAGTTTACTCACCAACCACTGCTTCTAACCTTTCCTGGGCTCTGAGAGAGCCCTAGAGTGGCTCCCCCTCCATCTTCCGGAGCACAGAGAGGCTGCAGGATCTCCTCCCCAGCTCACACCCTCAGCCTGCGTCTGAGTGATTATCAGGAGGTATTTCAGTCCTGTGACCACAGTGTGAACCACAGCCAAAAGGGAGGATATGATTTCAGAGCCCAGTAACAAGGTGTGATAGGATTTCAAGGTTTTGCAAATGTGATTGGTGTTTTCCTATTTTTCTTTTTGCATCTCTGTCTCTTTCACATGTGGAAAAAAGTTGTCCTATTACTTTTAGAAAACCATTTTCTTTGAAAGGTGTTAAAGTCTTTAACTTATCTTCAACTCAAATACCATATTTTGCCATGTATAATGAACTCCCATGTATAATATGCACCCATGTTTTTGGCCCAAACTGTCAGGGAAACAATATTTTGCTTTAAGTTTTTAATTCAATTTTTCATTTATTCATATTTAGATACTTGGTTTTTGCATTATAAAAAATTTATAATTTTTGTATTATAAAAGAATTTTAAGGAGCTATACTTCTAATGCATAAGCCTAAATAAAAGAATTAAAAACATTTGTATAGATACAGGTTTAGCACTACCCATATATAATGAGCACTGTCATTTTTCCCTGAAAAACTTGGGCAAAAAGTGCACATTATACATGGAAAAATATGGTAAATGCATTTCAAAATTTTGCTAAGAGTCTAAGAATATCTTTCTTATCTTCTTGCATTATGGGCAATGAAAAGTGCTTAAAAGCAGATTTTCTTTGGGATTCTTCAAAGTCACACTACAACCAACCTCAATGAAAATGTATTTACTCAGGCTATTATTATGAGCTCCACTCCACTGGGTGTCATGGGAAGTGCAGAGAAGGTCAATAAATGGATACCACCCTCAGGGAGTACCAACTCTAGTGAATACATTATTGAACAGTATAAGTTAGTATAACATCCTAGGGTCCTGGAGCTGGAAGTGATATTATAGAGTTCAAAATTTATTTTACACTTAAGGGAGCAGAGTCCCAGAAAGTTTACCAAGCAATTCAGTGTCAGAGTCATATCTGAAAGTAGGTCTCTTTTTTTTCTCAGGCCAGATGATATGTCTGAGGGTTATGGCTGTTCTGTGGAGATAAAATAGTGTGAGCTTAAGTAGCAGGGAGTCACCATGGAAGTCTTCCCCTAATCTCATAAATGAAAGGTTGTACTCTAGACCTATGCCAAGTCTTAACAGTGAGGAGAATTTATGTAATTATAGGGTAGAGGCACATCATGGACACCTATTTTTTCATCTGCTCACATACCTCTGGAGAGTGGGCCCTCCCTCTCACTCTAGTCTCCACTATCCCTAGCTGGATCACTACTCTGGGTTACCAAGCAGGCATCGTGGATGGGACCAAACTTGGAGTCTAGCCTGGGGCGACTGGCTGAAAGGGGGCTGCCTGAACATAATCGTTTCCGAGGCTCTCTGGAACTAGCACTGAGTGGTCAGTTTCTCTCCATGGCACATAAAGCTCAGATGTTGTTGGCTGACAGCCTTTTCTTCCTTTTTTATTATTTTTTGCTTCTTTAATTTTAAAATTATGAATCTAAAAATCTCCAAGATCAGTATTTGTCAATAAAATTTACCAAATATCCCTACTGATAATATTAAGACTAGATCTTTTTAATAACATAAACACATCCTCTAAAAAGTTGATAAAGTCCCAGGCACAAATTCACCAACAATGGTTTAATGAAACTGAAACAAATTAAAAAAGGCTCTCGATTTATACCAAGGCTAGATTATACTTTGTATCTTGATATTAAGTCGTTGGACTTAACCAAACACTCCAAACCTGCTTTCACGTATCATCACACAAGGTAAGAGAAACAAATGTGGACACAGGTCTCATTCTCTTATTTAAAGGGGTTGATACAAGGACACCATAAACCAGGAGATGGAACATTACCGTAGTGAAGTATTTTCCATTGTGTGTTTTATCTAGGATTTCGATGGGAATTTATGTGGTGTGGATACAGGATGGGGATGGGAATGTTATTAAGAAGACTGATGATGGACGAAAGGAAATAACTGACGAGCTTTGCCTAAAGACTTCTGTGCTTCTGCATGCTCCGCCCTTCAGAAGATAATAGCCATCTGTTCTCCTTGTCCACTGGGGAGTGAGCAAGGGGATAGTGGTTAATAACATGGCTAAGGAGATTCAGAGTTCACAATGAATTTCACAACTGACAAGTTCCTTGGACACTGGAACCATTGACCGAGTGCTCTGAGTGGGGTGAAATGCCCCTCTCTGGGGGCCATCGGACACATCTGTCTGTTGGAATATAAATGCAGTGCTACCCAAAGGGAAAAGAATGGACAGTTGATGGCTGGATTCCTGCATTCCATCCTGGCAGTATTTATTTTAAATCTAATTCTGTCCTGAGAAGGAGAGCCAGATTTCCTACCATGCCTTTGAAGACATCCTTCTCTTTTTACTTTATTCTCCTAAAGAGAGAAGAATGAAGGAACTTCTTGGAACGACATGTGTCTCCTACTTCAGTTGTTCACATGAACAGCATGTGTTTAAAGACATAAACATTTGCATGGGAAATAATTATCACAGTTCTTTCCTGTCGAAATATGTGTGGCATAGGGAGTTTTGATCTTTCTCTTGACACAGTTTAATGATAACCTACGAAAACAGATTATAAGACATTTAACTCAGAATCCTGGACTAACGTCATTTATGATGACCTTGAAAATTATCTGATGGATAAGAAAACTGAGTCACAAAGAGATAGAATGAACTAAGGGTCACAAGAATGACTCAAGGTTTGTGGGAAGATGTTACAAAAAACAAAGACGCTATTTTTTACCCAGGGTGAGGAAGAGTAATGTGAAGTCTCTTCTCATAGGACAAGAGTTAAGCTGCTGCCTTTAAAGAGACAAAAGGGAAAAATTGTCCCAGTGGTTGGCAGTGACTTGCAAAAACTGAGGACACAGTTTCCCAATCAAATATGCAAGGTGGATAGACAAGGAGAGATAGATGCAATCGAGTCATTTGTCACTTATAATTGGTAGGTATCAACTGTTTGGCCAAGTAATGCTTAAGTAGCTGTTTCTTTCAGGAATTGATCATGATTACATTATATACACATTTAACTCCAAGGCTGAGGGTAAAATAACTGTATTGGATTTATTGGAAGATGACACACTTGTCTCCGATCTAGAAATTTTCCAGGGGGTTTTCTACGCTAATTTTTCTCCTTCCTTCCTTCTTTCCTTCCTTCCTTCCTTCCTTCCTTCCTTCCTTCCTTCCTTCCTTCCTTCCTTCCTTCCTCTCTCTCTTTCTATTTATTGCTTCATGACAGCAAAAATTTTACAAATAAACTTCTTATACCCTGTGCAAGATGTGATTCTACTCTACTAGCCAATTTCTCCAACTGGACTAATTGCCTAATGGCCAAAACCTATACATTGACTCCAAAAATAAAACAAGAAATTATTTCCACTTAAGGAATCTCTAGTTCTCCAAGTACATTTAAAGGGCTACAATGATAATATTAGTCTATACTGACTGATGTTCTGATTTGTATTAGACAATAAGCCATCCCTCTGCCTAATAAAAAACACCAACCAATTCCCCCATCTCAGTCGTAGCAGGACAGCCTGTTTTTATGTGTGTACGCCCTAATTCTCTTTCCGTGACCTGGTGGTGGAAGAATCAGGAGAGCTGGCCCCTAAGCCAAGAACAGTTGCCAACACTCTGTGATTCAGGTAAACAATTAACTTAAATAAGGGCTTTTCTTTGCCTACTCTCTATCTAACAAAAACCCTGAAGCATTTTGAGGAAAGATCTAGATGATAATTGGATATCCTCCACCAGAGGCCACTTTAAGTACCCATTCAACCTTTGGTTTTGTAAGATTCTGGATGATCTTAAATTTAAGTGCAAAGCAAAACCAGGGGTGACATAGGATATTAGTCAGAGAATAAGCTTTAGGATCAGACCTCCCTTTTGTCACTTATTAGCTGTGTTACCAATGTTTCACACCCTCTACGCCTGTTTCCTCAACTGTAACCTGGAACAGTGCAGTCGTCTCTCAGGATGTGAGGGAAGGTTCTTTCCAGAACCCCTTGGAAATTAAAACCCATGGATACTGAATTCCCTTATATAAAATAGCACTGAACAATGCACATAGTTGGCTCTTTGAATCTGCAGTTTCCTAACCACAGATTCAAAATACTCTTCCTGATCCAGAATTGGTTGAATCCTCAGATGTGAAACACGGGAATACAAAGGGTTGACTGTATATTTATTTTTAAAAAATCCAAGTGTAATTGGACCTGCACAGTTTAGCCTGTTATTATGCAGTCTCCAATTGCATCACATAATGACAGTAATAATTGCAACTACAATTACAATTCTTTCAGTTTCTATTATGTTCTACACATATATATTATTATATATAAATATGCATGTATATTTTAGTACTCATCTTAATCTTACAAGGTAAAGATTATTACTTCAATTTTGTAGATTAAAAAACTAAATCTCATAGCAGTTAAGTAGCTTGTTCCAAATCATATTGTTAGTAAATAATAGAGCCAAGATTTAATTCCAATGTGTCTGGCTTACTATGTTGTCTCTTTTCCCCTCAAGTACATGTCATCTCATGGGATATTTAGCATAATATGTGCTCAGTAGGTGCTCACATACACACTGGACAGTTGATCAAACAGTGCCCTGATGGAGCCTCACTTCTCAGGGATGATGAAGTGGAAATAACATACTCCCTCTGCCCTCACCTCTCCCTTTCTTCTGCACCAGATGAGGCAGTGGCTGCAGAACAATGAGGTCAAGGTTCTTTCAGGCTTCAAAAATGGGGGTTGTATTCTCCAGGCTCAACCCCATTTCCTTTCAAAGAGCCAGCCTCTACACTCACCTTTCCCTGGTCACCCCTATTGTCCAGGTCAGCTGCATCATTGTCACCTCAGGCTGAGGGGTTTCCAGGCAGCCTTGGGCTTGTTGAAGGCACCAGCAACATACTTTGGGACTCTAGGATAGAAGGTCCAAGACACGCATCTGACTAAAGGGAGAGCAGGTAAGGGCACGCCAGGGTGCGTCAGAGCTGTCCTCCCCAGCAGGTTTCAACTCCATGTCCTGAGGTTGCAGAAGGAGCTGACATCTGTCAGCAACCTTGCCTTCATCTCCAGCCTACCTTGCAAAACGTTTCACACATGCTGTGTCTTTTCAAAATTCTCACCACAACCCCACCTAAGTCCAGTAACTCCTCTGTGAAATGGAAATATTGGGTTGCATCCCACCCAAAGTCACCCAGACAAGGGGGGAAGATTCTGGTATGGGCCCATCTGTTTTCACAGCTCATGGGCTTTCTGTACACTGCAGTATCTACCTGTACTAGGAAGTGAAAGATTAGGGGTCTTTATTCTAGCTCAGCACACCACTCATCTCTAGTGTCTTCAGTGTCTCTATCAAATGCATATGCAAACCAACCCCCTTCACCTCCAGGTCCTTCTCGTCTCACATTACTTTTGGTACTGCATGTGCCATAATATATGAATGCGTCAAACACCTGATGGAAACAAGAGATGGGAGAATTTATTGCCAATTCTCTATTTATGTGTCTGCACATTTACATTTTACTCCCTCAGCTACCCTAAGATTCATGAGTTAGAGACCATAATGTAAACACTGCCCATGCCCCCCTGCCCAACACATACAAGTCCCTATAGCTGGAGGAATACAGGAGATGTTCAACACATATTGAGGATGTAGCATGTTCAGAATCAGGTGGGATGGTAGAAGTCTTTTGGACCAAACCTCTCTCCTTGGAAACTGAAGCGTGGAGGGGCATGGAGAAGTCAGGCTGGGGTCAAAGTCTTGACTGCTTTTCCTTATAGGACTGTGTACAACCTCAGTTGTCTGTAGAGTTTTTCAGACGAGGGCATCCAAAGTGTACAGGGATGTAGCTAATTTTAGGTGTGGGCTGGTTTCTTGCTCTGAGCTAGTAAATTTTTCATTCTGTAAATTTTTATAATCATTAGTAATATTTTATAAATTAGTACTAGTTACAAGGTCCAAGGAATATTGATAAGGAAGCCTGATAAAACCAGATACACTGATCTGTTTGGTTTTAAATTCCATTGTGAAGTTAATTTCTTTTGGCCTAAAATGGAATTTGAATGGGAAAGTTAACTGGGGCCTGATATGGTGATGCTTATACTCTAACACTAGAGTGTTTTCAATATTATGAGACTTTTTTTTTTACATAGCTTTATTTTTTCCCATTTCCAAAACTTTCTGAGTTACATAGGACATGTATTATCTCCATTTTACAGAAAATATAGCCCGAGGCCCAGACAGTGATGCAGATGTCTCCCATGATTTCCAACCCAGGCCGTCAGGCAGGTGGAGCAGACCAGGTTGGGCTTGGGAAGGCAGGTCAGGGAGCATGGGTGGGATGCACTGGAAGACATATAGAGTTCCTGCAGCATGAGTGCTGCTGGCCAGGCAGGACTCTGTCTTCTCTGCTCCAGGACCTCTCTGTCCCAGCCTTCCCTGTATCTTCCTCATAGAAAATTCCTGTTTAAAACTAAGTCTGACATCACCACCTCTCCAAGGCCTCTACCTACAGAGTGAATGACATAAACTTCTCTAGCTTTTTAGTGTATATCTTTTGTTTCACATGTGACATTTTATTATACCACATTTGATGAAGTGTTGACTTGTTCTTCTCATAAGCACCTTGAAGGCTGAATTGGCATCATTTTTTTCTTCTTTACATATACCACTGTGTCTAGGTCAAGGCTGGCTTATATTAGGATCTTCCTTTATGATGCCATATGACCAGCTGGTTAGCCAGGGTACAGAGGCTGCACATCAGAGGGTTCAGGAAACTCTCCAGTAGAAGAAGCCAAGTCACTCATGGCCAGAGCTCTCACCACTGTCCTATTACAAATATCCTATTAACTACTAACCTTAGTAGATAACACACAACTACAAATGGTATGTAGATGTATCATTCCAGTGCGGTTTCTATCAATTAGCAAATTCAATAATCACTGTTTGTTGTAGTCCAAATGTATTAATTTGGGATCATTAAAATAACCAATATTTGTTGGATTCTTTCTAAGGAATTTCATTGAATTCTTGCAACTAAAAGGTGAAAACTATAAACTTTGTTTTATAGATGAAGAAACTGAGGCTCAGAAAATATAAGCAATATAATTTATGAGGGGAAAATACCTGAACCAAAAAAAGAACCAACTGATTATTGTAACCAACATCCCAGGGCTCTCAGTGAATGGATCTGGTTAACAGTTCCTTTTTCCATCTGCTGGGATTATTTCTGTTTTCTATGCAATATTCTTCTATGAGCAGCATGCTTATAGCAGTTTGCTTAATTATATATTATTCCCAAATGTTGATAAAATTTGTTAATTATAAAAGTATCACATGTATTAGTATAAAAACATCCCAACAATATAGAAAAATATAAAGACTACTGCTACCCAAATGATTTCAATAGCTTGAGAAAACCACTGTTCATATTGTGAGGGGTGCTTATTTATATTTTTTCCTGTGCACATATACTCATAATCTACATATTTTTCTTAAGTGGAGTAGTACTACGTATGTTTTGTGGCCTTCTCTTTTTTCCTTAATATATAGTAGCTATATTTCTATTATTAAGGCTTATACATCTGTATTTAACAGATGGCAAATCATTTTTAATAGATGGCACTGTTCTGTTAAATGGATATATCATGATGAGGTATATATGTTGTTTCCAATGTGCTGTTATTATAAAAATGCTACAATAAAAATTGTGAAAATCTTTTTCCTTTTGGCCAAGCTCAGAAGCAACCATGAGAGCCCGCCCATGTTTCAATTCACATTTCTTTGATCATTAGTGAGATTGAACATCTGTTTATCAGTTCACTGACCTAATGTAATATTCTTTCATAATACTTCTTTTCATTCCCTTGTCTATTTTCTTATTTGGGTATTTCTCGTTTCCATCTTGGTTTTCTAGAGAAATTTTAATAAGACAGTTAACTCTGTTCTGTCAAATTTGCTACAAAACATGGATAGAAGTAACCTCAAAGATGCTTTAGTAATACCCTCCCATTTTACAGATTAAACTGTCTAGAGAAAAGAGGTGACTCATCAAGGTCTCATAATTATATCCCTGATTTTCCCAGTGACTCAGTAAGATTTATTGGCTCAGATCATGTCTATTTCTGTTATGCCACCCTGCCTTTACTCATAAAGCAAAATACAATTCTAAATGGACCAGGATTTGATATTACAGAGACCTTCCTGTGAAGATAATAATAATATAACAATAGCACTTTAGTTAATTTTTTGGTCTCCTATGCCTTTTGCCCCTTTCTCCCTAAGATTCTTTTTCACTAAGAACAGAGGAAGGAAGCACTGTGGAGGAGGTAGCCGTGTTACAAATGTGGCTACAACATTCAGTTTGGAGACATGGAACTAGACACATGAGTCTGATGAAATGTCCTGGATAGCATAGTTTTGTTAATGAGTAAAAATGTTACTATTCTTTGTGCAATTACATAGATTCCATTTTCTGCAGTGGATGAGGGCCACCCTAAGAAGCTGTTAGTTGCATGGGGCTTCTGGTTAGGAGGGTGTTTGAAGGCTGCTATCTTGAGCTGATGCATACTTGCATCTGTTTTTCATGCCTTTCCAAAATGGAATTCCATTTGCTTCCCCTTTGTTACAGGGAGAGAAATGGCAAATCCCAAAATTAAGAATCATGATGAACAGAATGTACACTTGCTTTTATAGACAGACTTCTTGTGCCTCATTTATTTTGAGAGAAAAATATTACTACAAGGAGGAAGAGAACTGGGTTGAGGAAGCAATAATAAATGTCAATTGGAAAAGGAAAAACAGAGTAGAGTAGGAGGTAGAGAGTCATCAAAGTATATCGCTCACTCATAGATGGGTCCAGACTTCCTCTCTTAAGAAAAATAGGAACATGTGGAAATCTGCTTGTTCATTTGTGCATTACAGAAAAGGGGAGGAAAGGGAACCCAGACTCCCCAAAGGGGGGGAAATCAGGGGACAAGTAAAGCAGGTGTTTCCTGCTACCTGCACCTCAGAGGAAAACTCAAGAGCCCTGGGAAAGAGTTTTCCACAGCTGCAGAAATCGGAGGAAGCCATACTTTTCTATCAGCCATAATTCGGAGGTCAGACACATCAACCATCACCTCCCAGACTTCCTCTCATTGTCTTTTTCAATTTCTAACAGAGCCTCCTCAGCTTCACACTAGGAAAAAGTTAATACAGATGTTAATACATGAACAACTTCTTTCTACCCTTCTTTCTTGGGTTATCTTCTTTTTTTTGGTTTACCTATGCATGTCAATCTTTATTTTTTTAACTGTATTTGTCATTAATAGAAGTGTTGACATTAATGCCTAATGTGTTGTTTTTTCACCAAAATAAAAATGAAAACAAAAGATATAGTGAAATATCCAAGTGGAGTATTACCAAACTTGCACGATGCTGAAAGGTACTGGGTCATTTAGTTGTACAAAAGAGGTTATTCACTCCTCTAAAAAATTAGTTTGAAAACCACAAATTTGTGGGAAGCAAATTTTAATATTTGCATTAATATTTTAACTAAATCTTTTAAAATTTGTCTCTTTGATTTCTCTCAATCTGCAGCATTCTCTCTTCTTTCTTTCTTTCTTTCTTTCTTTCTTTCTTTCTTTGTTTCTTTCTTTCCTCCCTTCCTTCCTTCTTTCTTTCTTTCAAACTGTGAAGTATCCAAGAGAAAAGTAATACAATTGATGTGTGTGTGTGTGTGTGTGTGTGTGTGTGTGTGTGTGCCATGTATTCAAATATTCAAAGGCAGCAAAAAAAAATTTTAAATATATATTTGGATATTTTAGATTAAGGGAGAGTAAAAAAAGATGAAGAAGGGGAAGCAGATGATAAAAGCAGTGAAGAAGGAAGAAAACGAGGGAAGACAAGAAGAAGGAAAGGAGAAAGAGACAGATGGATGAGTTGGGATACTTAACTACAAAGAGAAAATGCCATATATCACCCAGATGTTTTGTCTACAGCGGGCCAAACATCAGGCTTTTGGGAAACATTTGGAAGATACAATGCTCCTTTCACTGCACAGACAACTGTTGACAGTCCTATCGCCTCTCTCTCTGTGTGTATGTGTCTATCCCTTTCAAGCCTTTTTGTGGTCAAATTATAAAGGCCTGTTTAGTGGGTGGGGTGACGTCACACTGACCACAAAAGCTTATATTTCCTGCTACTAAATACACAGCCCCTGCTGACGAAGTGGTCATTACAGAGCCAGCTTGTTCTGCAGAGGTCACCCTGAGTGGGGAGAAAGGCGCTGGGGGAAGGGGCCGGGTGGAGAGAGCAGAGCCATTCTTCCCAAGTGTGTCTGTCTGCCTGCTGATCTTCATCTTGTTAGAACCAAAAGATGAAAATAGAAGTCCCTTTGTGTTTCCTCCAGACCCTCGTCTCCCAGGATGCTGGGGCATACTGGGACACAACATGATGGAGAAAAAGGAACAAATGAAATCCAGGTCTGATTCCAATCTCCCCATTTACATGTGGAGTGATTTTTACCTCTCTAGCTCTAATCATTGCCATCTCCATTCTACTACAGAGCAAAGAGCCTCATGCCGGGAGCAAGTGAGATCATGCATTTTAAAGTGATTGGTTTTATTTTTAGGGTGCTATTCAAATCTTAACATTATTTCTTTGGTGCTCTTATCCACTTTCTTTGTGATGAATAGACACTGAAAATTCTCTCTTCAGAGAAGAGAGTAGGAGGTTTTAGTTCTGCAAATTCCTTTTCATTATATTTACTTTTGCAAAGATCACTAGTTAAAAATTGTTTTAAATGTAGGAAAATAAATGTACTGAAGTGGAAAAAGAATTCTCACTAAGTTGAGCAAAGAAAGCAACACTAACTACTAGGGGACCACAGAGGAAGAAGAGAGGATATGAGCGAGACCTTTTGGAAGAAATAGCACTTGGGTTGGGTAGAGTGCACAAGAGTATGGCAGGCAGAGATGGAAAAAGGATAATTATCACATGGGCCATGCGTATGAATGCCTAGGTACCACCTGACATTAAGCCGGCGTAATCTAGTATGCTGTAAGTCTTTGGTATCCCAAACTTCAGGTGAAATGAAACCGTTTAAATGTGCCTTTTGAATGTCATGCAAACAGGTTAATTTTGATATTGAGAGAAGTGAAAAACCACTGCTCAGCCAAGACCATACAGAACTGTCCAGCTCTGAGTTCTGAGCTTTTGACAACGCAGGACTTAAATTTCCCATATTTTTTTCCTTTATTTTTCCCCTTCTGCTGAGGGGACTATTTCACATAGGGCCTCAAACCCCAAAAGGACTTTGGAATGAGTCCATTAGACACTCATTGAAAGGAACTGTTTGTCATTATCCATATAATTTCGGTGGTCTGGACAACCAGCGTGAATATTCCAGATACTGACAAGTTCCTACAAGCCAGGGTTGTCTGGATTGGTTCTCTATATAAACCAAAACATAAGAAAATTGCCATTTCATTTTGGGCCATGTGTTCCTACCAGGCCCTTACTGGGGCACACTTTCTGCCAGGGCCACCAGCTAACTTTAAGGGCCTCCAAGAGGCCCAAAGCCAGTTCAGTTCACCTGATCCGAGGCTATGGCTGGGCTGGCCTGTCTGTTAGTGCCCACAAGCTGCCACCCCCTGGCTCAGGCATAAAGCCTAAGCTCCATTAATCATCCTTTTCCTGGAGCTCAGCAGACGAGCCCCTGGCTAGGGGTAGAACTATCATTTTCATTTCCTAATTTTAAAAAAGTGTGTGTTTGGTAACTGAGAAAAGACAGGCCAGAAAGGCAGCTTCAAAGACTTGCCATTAAGAAAAAAAGTTCAGAGAGAAGGGCCTGGGCTACTTTCTTCTGAATTCGCTCCCCTTGTGGTGTGATCTGAACTGGGAGGGGAGCCTGAAACTTGCAAAGGGGAAGGCCACCATCATTTTGGGGTGGGTGTACCTGTTGAAGGTAGAACTCTAAAAACAGAACTGAAGGCATCCGGAGACTCGAGTGCACCTTCAAGCTAATGAAAGAGTTAAGAAACAAGGACTATGAAGAAATTGGTGGCCAGAACTTAGTACAACATAAAATCATGAGGAAAAAAAAAGTCACTAAAGATAGCAGCCAAGCAAGCAAGTTGATCAAAGCCAAGTCCAGTAGCCAAGATATCTTTAACAGACTCAAAATACCTGACACTAAAAAGGAGCTAAAAAGTGATGCAATGTCATATGTTGATCAATTCCAGGAAAAACAAAATTCCTAAGGAGGAAGGTTGGGATGGAGGCAGAAAGCAGAAGGTGACAGAGCTCATTGGTCCACGATGGAGGAAAAGAGCTGCGGGACAATGCACTGGCCAAATGGTAGCAGGACAGTGGAAGTAAGAAGATCAAAAACAAGATGTTCCTGACAGTGCAGAAGTGAAAGTTGTGGATTTAGGTAGGTAAATTAACAGGAGGCTAGGAGGAGGGGAGCATCACCCTTATTCATTTCAACAAGATCTCCAAAAAATTTATCCTACGATTGGAGTCTTTTTCACGGGGATTAGGTGCTGTTGTAGGTGTTCATTGCCTCCAAAGAGCTAAACACTGATACGGAAAAATAACCCTCTCCTAAACTTGTCTGCTTCAGCAAGAGCCTCTGGTTTAACCAATCAAATAACTCATTTCTATGACACTCAGTTGGAGTTATTTTATCTATCTTTATCTATCTATCTATCTATCTATCTATCTATCTCATTTAGTCATTTTTATGGATAAGTACACATATATCCCATACATAGTTATGAAACCAAAAGAGCCATTTCTTAACAATATTTAATACAATTGTTGAAAGTGAAGAATTCAGGCCTTCAGTCTAGGATTTGATTTCCATGATTTCAAACAACCTGCTTGAAAGAATATTTTATTTTTCCCTGTTGATTCACATTTGGCTGAATTAACTTGATTGACTACTTTGGCATTGTGTAGATACTTCTTCAGTGACCCAAATAAGTTATTGGTTGATGTTACTCAGACTAATCTAAAACTTAATTGCTTGAATATTTTCCTTTTAAAATGGTCTGATAACACTGTAAAGACTCATTCTATATTTGCAAGAGGTTTTTCAGTGTACTCTCTTTAGCCTCAGACTAGTTTTCCTGAATCTTGTAAAGTACAGCACACTTCAGGAGCAGAGACAATACCCTGGGTGATGCCCAATGTAAATCCCATGGTCTGGAGAGAGTCTTGTGGCCAAACATGAGCCTCATCAGATGTCAGGCTTTCCAAAAGTAGACGCGGAAGGCTCCCATCTGTCTAACTCCTGCTGTTTGCCCCAACAATCACCATGTTGTCCACGTGTGTTCAGAACTCACAGCCTAAAGAACCACCTTACTTTTTCTCAGAACTTCAGGAGTAGACCTTACTCCTATTCATTTTTCTAATTGTATGTGAATTCTACTGTGTTTAACATAACCTAAGCTTAGCATCTGAATACATGTTTCATAGCCAATAACTCTGTACATTATCCATGATTACATGCTGTGTCTCAGACACAGGCTTAGGACACAACTGATGTGGCCATCTACTACTGCCAGTCAATGCTAACCCTTGCTTTGGTCCATGTAGTAGTCTAGTGCCCTCTTGTGGCTTTCAAGCCAAGAATCGTACACTTTGTAGAATTAGAGCTACCTGTGGAATTAAAGGTTTGAGATGGCCATTGTGAGTTAACTTATACATTCTGTTTTCTGCCTCTCAGTAATACTATCTCCTCCTGAAAAGCATGGTAAGTTATGATAAAACCATTCTGCTGTGAGCTAAGAAGAACCCTTTGGAGTGTGGAGGTTAGTTCAGAGTGTTGGACTTTAACAGGGATTTTCAGGATTGCGTATACTCTTTTGACATTAGTGGACACATAGTATATGGCCAGCACATGTTGATTGAAATATCTTCATTAACCTGATGATTCCATCCAGTTTTTTATTCACTCTTATACTTATTCATTCAACCTTTTTTCCCATCTCATGGCTTCAAGTAATTCATATACTTAATCTGAAATCCAGAGAAGACTTACGAGGCATATAACAAGTGACGTGAAAAGTTTGAAGATTTTCCATGTGAACAAATAAAATATTCTATATGGCTCCAGAGGGACACTAGAGAAGATTATGGATGCCAGTTTAATATAAGAGAGAACTTTTTAATGATTGCAACTATAGGAAAAAATTTCCATCCCTTGAAACAGTCTAGCAGAGATGGTTTAATCTGATTTGAAAACTTTATAAGGAAGTTGCCCCATTTGACTAGATGATGTTTGATTTTTTAAAAAACCTTACATTTTCAGAATTTGAAGAGTCCACAAATATATTCAAGGAAGAACACAACTTCCTTTGGTTACTAAATTAAATCATTTTCAGAATTAAGAAATCCATGAATGTTCAGCATAGAACCTTCCCAATACATTGACAATTCATATTTAACATCACCATTTTTAAGAAATCAAAGTATGTGTGTAAGTGTGCATTTATCCAACTCTATTTTCATAATTTATCTTGTTCTGATTTATGAGACTGAGGAACTTTGGTGCTTTTAAACTGGTATTTTGTTACTTAACTCCTTCTCATTTTTACCAAATCTTTTCCATTTTTGCCTAATTGTATATGGTGACAATTTACATATTGGAGCAAATTAGGCACATTTGCTTGGTTCTGGTTATATAGCATATGGTGAATATATTAATATCTATTTATTACAGCAGTTAATCATAGTACAACAAAACAAAAGAGTCAAAATGTAGTTTGTGGAGATTATCTGTGAAAGATAAAAGTTTGATTTTGTCACCCCAAATTGCAGGGGCAATGAAAGTCACCATTCTTCTCTAGTTCATACCAGCTTAAACTGGAGGGCCAAGGACATAAAATGGTTCTTTTTAGCATGATTTCTTACTCTTTTTAAAAAGTAAAATTATTTTAGAGGTACTGATTGATTTAAATTTTTGTTACTGCTATTGTTTTGATTATTTTACTTAGTCAATGCAAAATCTCCTCTATGCTTTTTAGCCTGTACCCTACACATCAGAGAGAGGCACCAGGTAATCCAGCATGTCCTGCAAAGGGCCAAAATCAGGTTAAAACTAGACGCCATTGAGTTTTAATCCTCTGCATCCACTGTTTGAAGATAGGTTAGAAAGCTGCCTGCCCCTAGGCCCCTCTCTCTCCCAAGACCTTATTAAACTTATTGCATTGGGATTGGGGGAAGAGAAGTTTCAGGGTTTTCCAGGGTGAAAAGCTGACCCACCCTTGCTAGGCCAAAACCTCAAAGATCCTAAGGTTCAAGAAAAGTTCAGCCTAGGACTCAAGATGGTTTGTGGTTTCCCTCTCCTCCTTTCTCAGAGTAATTCATCTACCCTTTATCCTGACAGAAGAGCCAATGGCCCATGTTACAGACCTTGTTGACAACCCCGGGTTATAATGGAAGAATTCTCACCCCATCCCACCTCCGTGGGAGAAACACACTGGATTGTCACCAGCCTGTGAAAAACACCACCCACCTGGTTCATGGAACCATTTCAAGGTCAGAAAAACCAGCCTTATTCAGCTGTGCCATATGGGAGAAAAGAAACAGTATTTTTCTCCATATGGATTTGTCACACATTAATAAGAGGCATTTGCTGTCTTTCTCAGCCAAATGCCTTGATTCCTGAAACACATGAGAAGACATGTTTGGCTTTACTTGCCAGGGAATTGGATAGGTACCTTATAAAGCGAATCCAAACTAAAACTGTGTTGGGTCATTCTGTCCCTACCTCATTGGAGAGACATCTCTGGAAATGGACAGCTAATCCCTTTAATGAGCAAAATATCCAAAGGCATTTCTAGGGAAAGAGGCCAGTGTTTAACTACCTCATGCTGTACAGCTACAGAACACAGAATTCTAGAGCAGGAAAAGATGGTAGAGATCATTACTCCTGCCCCGACCTCATTTTCCTCATGGAAACTGAGGTTCAGAGAGGTAAAGGGACTTGTATAAGGGCCACTTGTGTTGTGGCAGGTGGGACTCATAGCCAGGTCTTTTCACTCTTAATTCTCTTCTCACATGTCACAGTTCTTTTCAATCTCCCTTTCTTCTGATAATTCCCTTATAGTACATCTACTGCTGTTTATTTTCCAGGCTCTGACAACTGCTCATGAATTTAATGGATAGAAGTTTAAATTTTTTTTAATTTTTTATTGTTGACATTATCACAGATGACCCCATTCCCCTCTCTTTTCACCATCCATCAAGCCCCTGCCCCCACCCCCAGCCTCCACCATATTGTTTTTTGTGTCCATGAGTTTTGTGTATATGCATATATGCTCATTGGCTAATCTCTTCCAATCCCCCTCAAACTCCCACCCCTCTGAGATCTGTCAGTCTGTTCCATGTATCCATGTCTCTGGCTTTATTTTGTTCATCAGTTTATTTTGTTCATTAGATTCCACGTATGAGTGAGATCATATGGTATTTATCTTTCTCTGACTGGTATATTTCACTTAGCATAGTGTTCTCCAGGTCCATCCCTGCTGTCACAGAAGATAAGAGTTCCTTTTATTTTACAACCTTGTAGAGTTCTATTGTGTAAATATAACATAGCATGTTTATCCACTCATCTTCTGATGGGTGCTTGAGCTGTTTCTAGACCTTGGCTATTATAAAAACACTGCTATGAACATAAGGGTGTATATATTCTTTCTGGTTAGTGTTTCAGGTTTCATTTTCTTTCTTTCAGTGATTAAAATTTGTATTCATGTATTTGTTCTTTTCATAGCTGCCACCATCATTATGCATCACTATAAGCAGAAAATGAGACACTGAGACAAAGCTTAGTATTAGTAGTAAAGATCTGAATCCTGGTCCCAGATTCTTCATCAAATGACACAAGACCATACCCTTGACCAACAAGAGAAAGAACGAATTTCCCAGTTGGGTGCTCCACTCTTTGTTCTTTTCTTTGTTTCCTGTATGCATGGAAAAGTATCGTATCCCTACAAAGTCATGCTAGATACATAAAATGAGTCAAGGTGAGATGGATATGCAACCTTTATAGCTATGACCTTCTCAAGGAAACCAGAAAGAATTTTCCAAAGATCCCTACTGGGTGAAGTCCCTAAAGACTAGTCTGAGCATACTCCTTTGGAATCAGAGACTGCCATATCTGGACATGCTTTCAAAGCCATGTATATACAGAGGAGGTAGCCTATGGATACACCATTAAAAAACCTTCAGTTTGAATCTATTCTACTGTGTATTAAACTGAGCCCTATTTTATTCATAAAATAAGGAAAAGAGTATCTACTAAAGATCATGGTGATTAAAGGACATACAATATGTAAAACAGCACAAAATAAGTGCTCAAAATGTTATTTGTCTTTCTTTTCTTCTTTTTAGAGTAGTATAAGCTTAGTAGCTAATTCATCCAGACAGTTTTATTTACCAAGGAACTAAAAATAAATCCTCTCATAAGAAAATACTAGTGGGAAGGAGACCTGAACTCTAGTGAATTGTCCCAGAAAGTTTATTATCCCCAAAAGTATTTCTACTTATCAAGAGTTTCTACAGGAACTCCTATAAGGAGGTTAGTGGAAGGGAGAGGTAGGCTATGAAGGCAGGGAGAGGGGAACCAAAGCAGAGGAAGTAAATACTCCCCACAATAGCCTATTGACATACAGGTTTTGCGTTCGCATGTGTGTTGCACATGTATGAGTACAGGTAGCTATATTGTACACATGTGTGTTTCTCACCCACCTCTCTTAATGCTGTTCTCAGAAAAAAACTTTTCTCCCTCTTTCTTTTGGCTTCCACTAAATCAGGGCTAGTGGCCATATTCAGTCTCTAGAGAGAGTTGGAAAGATTAAATAATTAAATACAAATGTAAAGTCTTAGATGCCAGTCAATTAAAAATCTAAAATTAAGATGCAGAACAAAATGTGCAACCAATGATTAACGAAGTTCAAACCTGCTTTTTTTTTTTTTGAAGCAGGACGAGATACCATCACTTTTCCACCTTGTTCAGAGATGCTTCAATCTATGACCTCATGGACCTCCACCCACCATGCTCCTTCTCATTCCTGCTTCTACCAGGTATGTGTGTGGTCAAGTGGAGAGTAAAATGGGTTCCTAGATCAAGCTCTCTGAGTACAGAATCTCTAGTTCTGTGATGCAACCTATTTTGAAGGAGGTAGTACACTGTGCTCCATGTCCCCATCCATGATGGATGAGACAGAGTCAAAGTAGAGAGAAAAAGAGAATTGCAGCCTAGCCTTTGAGGTGGCACCTCTAGTATTCTTACCTATTTTTGTCCTTTCCAGGGCTCACAAAGTTCTGAGGACATAGTTGATGCTGTGTGAATTCATCTATTGATATAGTTGGTAGATGAAGGTAAATGGCTACAGTATGCCAAGAAGATGGTGTCCATCCATGATATTCCTAAGCACAGGTTATAGCTGTGCTGGTAACTGAGCCTTCCCTCAAGTTGTGCTTTAATTTATGAAATAATATTTGAAATATTGGAGTTTGGTCTTGGGAGTAGATGTATGATAAAATTTTCAATCTGATTTTCAAGCTATCTTTGTCTCATTTACTTCTAAAAACAAAGTTTGGAGTGATTAAGTGATTAAGTGATTAAGTGATTAATTTGTCTGAGCTTCCATGCCTAGTACAGAGGCATTTGTCAACATGCATTGGGAACTATGTCTCCTTGTTGCTTACAAGGAAGATGAGTTGGCAGTCAATGTAGGAGAGCCACAAATTGAATCCAGATGACATGTATTTTAGAGGTAGTGTGAAATGAAGAGACAGTTTGTCTAGTATCTGATTTTGAGACATGTCCCACTTCCCAAAAATGCAGGGAAAAGACTTAGATAAACATTGTCTAAAACACTGCTTCTCAAGTGTCCAGGTACCTAAGAACCACCTGTAGGTTCTGATTCATTTGGTTGGGGGTAAGGCCTGAACTTCTGTATTTGCAACAAGCTCCTAAGTCATGACTAATTACCAGGCTATACTCAACACTTTGAGTAGCAAGAGCCAAGATACAGCTAAAAGGGTGTAAAAGATACCTACCAGATTCACTAGAGAATAAACCATTTCTGGAATGTTGGTGGCATCAAAGACCGATTCAGCTCGTTGTGTAGCTGAATTATTACCAATTATTTGTTTTTATTTCTTTGCTCTTGAAATTAACATTACAATGAACATCTTTGTGCAAGACACTTTGGAGGTGCCACAGGTGGGATTGATGAAGTTTAAAAATAAGCCTAATATTTACTTCCATATGCTTTACTGATGACAATGTAAATTGAAATAAGACATTTGGAAGAGACTTCCTCTGTCATCACACCTATTGCTTCAAATCTAAAGTTCTATGAAAGTATCTTATTTGAGGTATCACTTTACTCATCATGAACTTGAGGCCCAGAAAGTAGGGGACACCCGGCTAGATGGTGGCAGAGCTGCGACTTGAGCCTGTTTGAGCTTCTGTCCCTGTTCTTGGGAGTTACATATTGACAGCTGTCTATGTTTGAAAGTTCCTCAGGTTCTGGAGCCCTGAGAGTAATATGATGCCCATTTTCATTTTCCTGTGATCACTACTGACATATCCTATTGGTTTTCAGGTAGAAGGATGCAGTGAAATGTGCAAGACCAGGAAGACGTGAACTATAGTGTCAACTCCTCTTCATTTTATCTGTCAAAACTTGAATATGTCATTTAACCTCTCCAAGCCTACTGTATTTGTTTGTAAAAATGATGCCAGCCATCTTGCAAAATACTTGTGAGGAACAAAGAAATAGAGGATTCGACTGCATCTGGCATAGTTCCTGGCTGCATAAAATATAGATGTCAAAGCACCTATTTTATGGAATTTTTTTCTTGCTACTATAGCATTCCCATTTTTTTTCCCACATATCAGGTTTCTTTTTGTTCGAACACATCGTCATTATAAATAAACCAACACATAATTCTCAGTGAAACAGTAAAATCCCTAAAATCCATGCATTCATTGAACCACAGGATAAAGATTTCTTCTTTCAAGTGGTTATTCAACCTGTCACTTTAGAGTATTTGATAAGGACCCTTTTAAACTTTAGATGCTTCTTTTCTCATGCCAAATCGGTTGTGGTATGCTGTGGTGCAGAATGTTGCCATATTTTTCTTATTATTTGAGCTTTTTGAACCAAGTTGATTCTAGAACTGATCTAAAAATGCCCACAAAATGTGTACAATTAGATAAACAATAAAAATTTTTGCTTTGGTTGTGATGTCCTTATCTGTAATATATAGAATATAATAGTACCTGACTTATAGGATAGTTGTTAGGTTTAAAAGATATGCTATGCCTAAAATACTCTGCATAGAGCCCAGCAATAATAAATATTGCACCAAAAATAGTTACTATTATTATGTCTAAACACTATGCCATATATACCTGAAACTAATATAATATTGAATGTCAACTTCAAATTTTTTTAAAAATTTTTAAACAGTCATTAGTAACACTATTTTGCCCCATGTCTTCTTTTTTTAAGTGTTTAAAACTTTGGAGATAATAATTCAAAATTTTATTTTTAACAGCTTTACTGGAGTATAATTGATATACGAAAAAACTTCACATATTTAATTTATGCAACTTACAGGTTTTAACATTTTGTATACACTTGTGAAACCATCACCACAATCAAGATAATAAACATACCCATAACCTCCAAAAATACCCCCTTTTTTTGTGGGAAGAACACTTAATTTGAAATCTATTCTCTTAACAAATTTTTCAGTGTAAAATACAATATTATTTACTATAGGCACTAAGTTGCATGGCAAAACTCTAGATCTTAATCATCTTGCATAAATGAAACGTTCTACCCATTGAATAATATTTCCTCCATCCTCTTTTCCCATCAGGGACGAGCCATTGTCTTTGTTGTCAAGTTCATCACAAAGAGTCTCTGTGTCCATCAAAACTTGGGAGGACTTCTGGTTGCTTTGCTTCTCTTTCATTATCTTGTGTTACTTTCACATCTTTCATGGACACTCTTTTGAGTTTAAACCATCTGCTTTAAATTACTGACTTATGTTCCAGTTGAGATATACTTAACATTTTTATTTTTTAAAGATAGATGAATTATGACAGCAAAATGACAAAGAGTGTTTCAGACTTTTGGGTAGTCAAGGAAATCACTGGTCAGGAAAAGCAAATATGTATAGGCATATGTCTGTAAACAACACATTAAATTAAGCACAATACTGCCAGAAAGCTGAAGTGATTTGTGAATGCTGATGGTGTTATTTTTGCAATTAAAAGTTTTCTAAAAGAGCAAACTCTTGTTTGTAAGGACTCAAGATGTGCTTGGGCATTGCATAAGCACACACATGTAATTAGCTGAGCAGGTATATCAGTTAGCTTTTGGTATATAACAAATCACCCCCAAACTTAGTGGCTTAAAACAATGACCATTTGTTTAGCTCATGATTCTGTGGGGTGGTAGTTTGGGTTGGGCTCAGAGGGACAGTACTGCTGGTCTTGGTTGAAGTCTCACATGAGGTTGCAATCAAATGGAGGCTCAGCTGGGGCATTGAGGATCCTCTATCTCTCTCTATCTTCATTCCTAAGTCTTTTCCTGTCTTCCTGGCCTCTCCACATAGTTCTTCCACACAGTCTCCCCAGCAGGTAGTTGGACATGGTGGTTCAAGGTTCATCAAAGTTTGAAAATGGAAGCTGCCAGTATTACTTAATGGCTGGTCTCAGAAGTACCGTATGGTCACTTTAGCTGCATTCTAGTCATTAATGAAAGTCATAGGCCAGCCCAAATTCCATGTGGGGAGAGGATGTGCCTCATAGAGACATGAATACTAAGAAGCATGGCTCATATTGTCAGGGCCATTTTTAAAGCTAGCAATCACATTAACTTCACTGAGCTAAAATTTATTTCTTTTCCCCTTGATTCTGCTCTATATTTGGTGTAACACAGAATAAGCTCATTTTATATGACAGTTATTAAGGTGATTTGAAATAGCTATTAAGCTTCCTCTTACTCCCAAGTTTCTGGGGAAAAGGTCCTCAGTTCTCTCAAATACTTCTTACATAATACAGTTTTGAATTTTATTTAACCACTCTGGTCACCCTCCCACAGATCTGCCCCAGTTTATCAATGTCTAGACACATATGGCACCCAGCACAAAGCAGAGCAGTTTAGATGAGAGGATAGAATAAAGGCTCCCCAAAGATGCTCATGTTCTAATCCTCAATGCTGTGAATATGTTGCCTAATATGGCAAAGGTACATTGCAGAAGTGACTAAGGTTACAGACCCTGAGTTGAGGCAATTATCCTGGATTAGCTAGGTCAGCTCAATCTAATGAGTCCTTAGAAGCAAAGAATCTTTCCTGGTGGTAAATAGGGAGGTACGAGGATGGATGAAGGGTCAGAGAGATGCAATGTGAGAAGAACTCAACCTGCCATTGCTGGCTTTGAAGATGGAGAAAGGAAGCCATGAGCCAAGGAACATAATAGCCTCCAAAAGCTGCAGATAGCCCTCAGTGGCAGCCATGAAGAAAACGAGAGCTTGCTCTTTCAAATCCAAGTGACAAAATTCCATCAACAATTTGAACAAATGGAACATAAAGCCCCAGAAAACAACTCAGGCTGACAACACCTGGACTTCCATCTAGTGAGACCTGCACTGGACTTCCAACCTACAGAAATCTAAGGAAAAAAAAATTGTTGTCCTTTAAGCCACTAAATCTGTAGCTATTTAGTATGGCAACAATGAGAAAATGAACACAATCTACTATCATTTTTGAACAAAAGGTAAAGGCATCCTATATTTTTGGAGAGAAACGAGACTTAGGCATGTCTCGGCTTTTTTGGCAATGATGTTGTTGATTTGTACAGGACTTATGTACAACAAAAACACAAAGTCTTTTTCTCATAAGGAGCTGTGGTTGTGAATTTTTCCTTTTAAAAATCAAATGAAAAATTGTACATTTAGCCCAGTTCATTTTCATCATGTTAGATTCCATCTATCATTCTACCCTGTCAAGACACTTTGGAGTCTGGTTTCTGCCATCCAAATATTCAGCTATACCCTCCAGTTCTGAGTCATTTCAACATCTGATTAGTCCTATTGTCGAGCATGCCTTAAAGGTTACTTCTGCCACTCTGGATCAATGCTGTTCTTTTCAACAAGAACGTTCCTGCTCGGACTCCCACTGTTTATTGAAAGCCTGCATGTTTATGAAGGTGCAGCTCAAGTCCCGCATCTTTCATGGAGGCTTGCCTGAAAGCACCAACCTGATGTGGTGTGTCCTCCTCTGCTGCTGTGAGTTCTTCATCCATGATGTCGATAGGGTACAAATTGTCTTACACAGCAACTATCTGTTTACATGTCTTTTGCCTTTGAAGAGAAAAATTGTCTTTTTAAATTTTATATTCCCTAAAGCCACTGGCATGATGCCTAGTACATGACAGGTGCTTTATGTAAAACAATAATTCACTTGGCAAGTCCTAATTAAGCCAAGACACGGTGCCCTAACACATTCCTTTTTACATTAAATGCATTGGGAAAATCTAGACATGCAACAAGTACATCATTGCAAGTAAGCAATTTGAGAAACAAAAGAGCAGAGGTTCTTTTGTGTGGGAAATTATGACACAGAGCAATATATGTATACTTCGTGTTTTGTGAGAATGCAGTGTCCTATACTTGAAATTAGGGGAGCATTAGATCCTGGGTTCTTGAAGAACAGAATCAGGTCTTAACTCTAGAACCTAGCACAATGCCTAGGACAGAAAATGTGTTTAATCTGTGTGACAAGTCATTCAACTGTGATTTATTAGTGTTTATTACATGGTACCCACTCAGCCCACTTACCTCACACTCATCTGGCATTGTTTCAATGCTACGACAGTGTCAGCACCAACTTTTAAGCAGAGATGGAGAATGAATCAGTTAGTATGTCACTGGAGGCCAACTATAGAAATCCCCAACCCAAACTGACTTATTTTATATGGATGTTTATAGCTCATACAAGAAGAGACCCAGAAGGAGGGCAACTCCAGTATTGGCTATTCTGCCATTCAGTAATATCACGAGGAACTTTTTATTGTACTTTTAGTATTGGGATCTCTTTACTTTTTTGATCCACTTTCTTCACGTGAGCCCCTCTCAGGGCCAGGAGAGGTCTGTCATGTTTCAGCCATGACACCTTCCAGCAGAACAAGTGGTCGTATCCTGAGATAAATGAAGGGACCTTTTTCACAAACCTCCTAGAAGACTTCGTCTCCTGTATCAGCATCTAACCAAATGGGGGGCACATGCCCATTCAAACCAGTTGCTAGCAGGGCCATGGGATCACCATGCTTGTGATACGGCTTTGTGGAGGAGGTCATAACTCCTGATTCACAGTGGAGTGCTGTTAGTGCGGAAGAAAAGGCTGAAGAGGGGGAAGGCAACCAACCAAATCTACAGTTACTGAAGCCAATAACTAAACCCAAATAAATACATTCTCCCTTTTTTTCTTTTATTTTTTCTCGGTGTTGCTTTCTCTGGAGTCAGCCATGCTATTCGGTGACTAGTTGGGAAAGTAAAAGTTACTGCTTTCTCATCACTATTATTTACTCTTATCCTAAAGCAGCAAAACACACTTGCACATATACACATACACACAGACACAGAGTTGTTGTTTGCCAGTGAAATTCTCTGTATAGTGTTTTGAAAATAATCTTTGTGAGTTGCCAACCTCTTCAGTTTCCACCCTGCATCAAAATTTATTCCTCTGTCTTCCAAGTGGAGAATGATGGCTTATGGCTCAGATGAGGTCTTTGAAATTGGGATCGCTTAGTGGAAACAGACACTTACCTTCCAGATAGAGTCAGAACGTTTATCCCACGACTGAAATTTAACTTCTTTTTATAATTTTCAAGAAGTCTGCAAAATGGAATGTGAGTTGAAGGAAATGCTCTGGAAGCATATTTTATTTTATTTTATTTTATTTTATTATTTTATTTGGCAAAATAAGACTTGCGGCAGATTTCTTTACTGTTTTTTAGATTTCTAAAAAGTGTATCTTTTAATTTAATGATTAAATCAGTAATGAGCCAGTTTTTGCTATTCTTAAGCCATAACCCTAAATTGCATTTGTGAACACTTTCTACACTTGTATAATTATTTTTACATTATTTGTTTTGGTTTCTCAAAATATCCAAATAAGGAAGGTAGATCGAGTCTTGTTCTTGTAAATGGGGAAACTGAGTTTCAGAGATGTTCATTGACTTCTACGAAGTCATGTTAGTGACAAAGAATGGTCTGACAGTGAGTGATCATAATTTTTAAACTGTATCTCCCTGAATTATAAGTAGCAATAGGATAATGTGCTCTCTTATTTTTTCCAACTACTTGCGTGAGATATGATAAAATAGTTAAGAGCAGATCACATATTAGAAAGGACTTCCAACTTGTAGGAATTAGAAAATCTCAAAGCAGATTAGCTAAGATGTAGGAACCTCCTTTCATAAGTGGGTGTAGTATTGAAAAAGTCACCTGACAAAGAGGTCAGTTTCACTCCTGTGCAGAGGGAAAAGACAACCTTCACAGGGCCAGTTGACCCATTTGAAATGGGGTCTCTGAATAAGAAGAACGTATGTTATAGAAGAAAGTGTGTGACAGTTTGCGACATTTCCTGTGAAATCAAAGGCATGGGATCTTTGTCTTGAGCATTTAGGGTGACTGCTTGCTTTCTTTCTTCCTTCTTTTCCTCTGACCATTTCTTGGATACGTGTTCAGTTCTGGAGCCTCTTCCAAACTGCAGAGGTTCCTTCAACCTGCATACCTTTGGAAAGGGGCCCTGGTTCTCCTTTGTCTGTTTTACCAGCTTGTGCACCTCATCTCCAACAGTCCTTGTTTGTTCACCTTAGGTCATAGTTTCCATGTGAAGTCATGGATTTACAATTTGTGTCTTTCTGCAGTAATTAGTTCCCCACTCAGTGAGAGCACAGCTGCACATTAAGTTCAATTGATCCAACGGCAACACGTTGCTCACTGCTGTGCTGGCAGGCAGACGCTTCCTACTGCACCTACAAGCAAATACACAGCTCTACTTCATTTTCCAGAAACTAGCCTGGATACAGCCTCCTGTTTTGGAAGACTTGGATGGGCTGGCAGCACCAAATAGGATGTTATGCTTAGTTTCTGCTCCATTGCCCCTGCTCTCTTTTTCCCCTTCACATTTGCTTAGAAAATATACCACATCATCAACAGGGTCTGTTCTTTGCAGGCATTCCTTTGGGGTTTTAATCATAATTTTTATTAATATTTTAAATTTCTGGTAGCAGTTGGCTCTATTTGGAGAAGCACATGGAGAGAGAGGCAGATCAGCCCCGCCTAACGGAAGTGTTGAGGAAAAGGGACTCAGGGTGAACGGGACACTGAATTCTGCCTGTGGTGTGCTGGTCCAGAGATGACCCAGAGTCAAGTGTTCTGAGTTGTGCTGACCTACTTTTATGTAGAGTGGCTCATTGAAAAACAGACTACAGACCATAGTCAATACACCAGATTAAGAAGCTCATGGAACTGAGCTCAAATGAAAAATGATGAAAAGAAGGTGTCAAACTCTGTTAAAAGCTTGTGTCATAGGGGCATCCGAGTTATATATAGAGTATTGTATGGAAGACTAATAATGAAAGTTAAAACATCATCATTTCATTTGCAGAGCTTTATACTCTAGGAAGGTGCTATACCTATAGCAACTTCTTTATTTTTCATCAAAATATATCATTTGACCTGCCTGTTCAGCCTAATAGTTTTAACAGTTTCTTGGCTTCATTCAAATAATACAAACATGATCTGCTACCAAAATTCCTCTTGAGTATGTTGTACTAATTGGGCAGATATACATCCAGAACCTTTTCTATGTGTTGCTGATCATTTTGATCACTTCTTTCTAATCTCAGACGTGTTCCTCCCAATATAAATGAGTGGGAAGTATGTGAGACTGACTTTAGCTTAAGAAAGAGGGGAGAGAGGACAGAAAGAAGAGCGCCAACTGAGTGCTGCTGGGAAGGTGTGCCTATAACACATGATATTGCTTCAGAGGAATCCTCTAGTGAATGATTAAAAAATGAATCACATTCAATTCTGAGTCATAAATGGAATGACCATAAAATTTAGTATTCAGACGGGATATTTTTTTAAAAGAAAGTGAACACTCATTATAATAATTCTAGACAACAGGCATAAACTGGGGCTGTCCCTGGTCGCCTATGTGACTGGAGCTTTAACTGAGAACCCGTTTTGTGTTAGTGGCTGTTTCATCTCTGTCACCATGTTTATCACCCATCAAAGGCTTGTGAGGTCAAGAGAAGGACTTCTCTAATGCCCTGGCATAAGGGAAGTGACATACTGGGGACTTCACCCTCAACTACCCAAAGCTCAAAGCTAGGATTTAGGATTTGAAGAGTTAACAGTGACCTAATTGGGGAGACAGGCAGGGTCCTGTATGATTCTGGAACAGAATCCCAAGTACATATGCGAATAGAACCAATGTAGATATTGGGAAGGTGGCGTTTATTGTTAACAACAAGGTAATGTTGCCTTCAGTGACTGGATCTTTCTTACTGTCACCTGACTCAATTTATATTAGTAAGTGGGGTGGAGGGAGAACAAGGAAAGCTAATTCATGGATTACACTTGGTTTTGTTTCTCCCTGCTCTGCAGGCCCAGGTCCTACCCTGTTATACCGAAGGGTACGTTCCGATTCCTTTCTGAAGGGAATGCCTGCAGCAGAGACAAGCTGAGTTTGTGTCTCATGATTTTCCCCTAATCTGCTGCATCCTAATCTGTCCTCAGTATATTAAAAAGTCATAACCACAGAGCATTCAGAGGCCAAGAATATCAAATCCTGCTTCCTCCAATCTCTGCTTTTCTGCTAGAACTGGCACAGAAACTGCAGGGCTCAATATCCCCCTGCAACCAGGGCCAGAGATGAGCTGGACAGGCTGGGACAGGCTTTTGGAAGCAAGAGAGAGGCTGATCTTCGAAAACAGAATGTACTCAAAGCAGTTCTTGGAAAGTCAAAGGAGGTTAAAACTGCAGTCGGCATCATTTCCCTCTGGTGGAGTTAATAACCTTTCTCACTGACACTTCACGGTTAGATGTGAACATCTGTCCCTTGGTGGGAAAAAGATGAATAAATATCTGAATTGAAAATTAGAACAAAATCAACAAGACAAACAAGGGAGCAAAACAGAGCCAGAGACACGGAAATAAAGAACAAACTGACAGTGACCAGAGCAGAGAGGAGAGGCGGGTAATGGGGGAAAGAAGGGGAAGGGTCAAGTCAAGGAACATGTATAAAGGACCCATGGACAAAGACAATGATGGGGGGAGGATTGAATGTGGGGGAGGATGGGCAGAGCAGGGAAGAGTAATGTGAGGGAATGGGGACTACTGTAAATGAACAATATTTTTTTCTCATTTTTAAAAAATTAGAATAAGAAGTTAATAACCATCAGCCTCCCACTGTTTCTTTACTAGTGTATGTCACATTTGTTCATCAATTAATTACTTCATCCATCATCAATTTGTAAATTTATACCACGAGTTTCTGCTCTTTCAGGAATTGTAATCTGGGGGGGTGATGGTAGAGGATGAAGACAATTAAATTAGCAAATACATAAAAATGAGATGTACTCTCTCACAGTACAGAAAGCTATTGAAGTACCTAGCATGGACTCTCAGCCCAATCCAAGTGGTCAAGGGAAGTTTCCTAGGAAAAATAACATAGTTTAAACTGGCATTCATAGGATTCACAGGGACCAATCATTTCAAGAAAAAGTGACTTGGGAAAGGAGAGTGCTTTAGGCCTGGGAGCAGGAGAACATGGCTCTTTTGTGAAGCTGTAAGGTTTTCAATAAAACTGTATATTATAGAACAAGAGGGCAGAAGAATGGGAAGAGACAGAAATGGGTAAGTTTCCATCATCCTTTTTCTTATCATCACAGACTGTTATGACTAAAAGGGGCATTAGTGGTTGGCAACCCTTCCCCTTGGAAATTGAGAAACACGAGTCCAGAGGAGAAAGCTCCCTCGGTCAAAGTCACACCTTTTTATATTGGGAGAATATACAAACCTGACTTCAGTTCCCTGCCTAAGTCTGGGTGGGGTTCTTGTCATGGTCTGGTTATTTTCCTTTGTTTAGAATACTTGAAACCATAAAACCATTTCACTTAGCATTCTCGGGCTAGAGATCTATTAGAAACAGAGGGGCTTTGGCTTATTGGAAATCAACCTGAAAGACCTAACTTCTTATATCCATACCCTTTGGTTGTTTTCACAGGATTTTGACCTAGTGAGTAATTTGGAAGAGTTTACACTCTGAGTGCAGACATTTTTTGCTCTTTTCCAAACTGGTTAAACTCTAATGTGCTAACACGCTGGTCAAGATACTCCATGCACAAAAGAGGTAAGTGTGTGTGCCTATGTGTGTGTGTGGGGAGAGAGAGAGAGAGAGAGAGAGAGAGAGAGAGAGAGAGAGAGAGAGAGAGAGAGAGATGGGAGTTGGGGAGGCAGCATATTTGTTACTAGTAGAAAAGGGGAAGTTGCAGACAGCCAAAAATTTTTAAGTTGTCCATTACATGTACCTTGAAGGATGGTGAGAAATTAATGAGAAAGGAGTAGGGGCTAATTGATCCAAAATGCAGGGGAAAGGGCAGGCCAGTCAGAGCAAAAAGACAACATTCTGTTTGGCTGGAACAAAAGGAGAGAAGTAGAAAATCAGTCTAGAAACATAGTTCAAATGTAGACTGTGCTGAATTCCAAAGGCCAACCCTCTGGTGAACAATGGGGGACCACAGGAGGTTTTGGAATAATGTAAAGATGGACTTTCAGCAGAGCTTTAGGCGGCAATGAGGCTGCAATGAAACCCATGTTGTGCTGCCGAGATCCTTTCAGGACTGAAGCACAAATTCCCCCAGCGGCTGAGCGCTGGCCCCTAAGAGCACAAGGCTGACCTCTGGGAATTGCTTCACCTGCGGTCATACCCCTCCCTGGTGCCCAGCACTCTTGCCTCGATGTGGACACATTGTCAGGACCTCCCCGGCGCCAGAGCTCTATCTGAGGTCAGCTGGAGCCTTTGTTTCCACTGCACCACAGCCCAGCTTCTCCTTCTGCCCCACCTGCATCCTTCGCTCCTCAGCTGTGGACCCTGAGCACACTCCACAATAATCTGCTCCCTCGCCAACCCAGTTTCTGTCCTGGGGAACAGATCTGCAGCAGAGAGATGAGCAGGGGAGGAGCCTGTGAGGCAGGATTCCAATTCCTAAAGATTAACCGACAAGGGCTTTACCTGGAGGTGCCATTGAGCATCTAAAAATAGGGAAAGAAAAGGGGTAGTGGGAATCTTTATTTCATCTCGTTCATCTGTAAACCCTCCAACACTGAGCCTCTATCGCTGTTCTATAATTTCTTGCCAAGAACCTCATGAATTACTTCTTTTTTCTAAAGACTTAAAGGCATAGTTTTTAAAACCAGCAATATATCAGAGTAACCCTGGAGTCTTTCAAAAAATACAGTTTTGTGACTCCACCCCCAAGGATTCTGTTTCTGTAATTCTATGTGGGGGGGGAAGGGACCCTCCCAAAATGAAATATATACCACTGCCTTGGTTTCTAAAACACACACTTTCAAATGCATTTTCTTTTTTGATCCTCACCCACACACTAAAACTAGGTGTTATTGTTATTCTTATTGTCCCCATTTAACAAATGAGGAAACTGGGATGGAGAGTTTAGCAACTTGCCTTAGGGCCTCCACTAAGTAAAGGAACAGGTTCAAGGCTAAAAACAAGCATTAAGGTCTCTTGGTGTTCTTTCCATTATACCACACTGCCCCTTTCAGCTCTCCTGAGGCCAGAATTCTCCAGGCCTGCCCTGGCATGTGCTTATTCCATTCTCCATGTCTTTGCTGAAGCTGTTCCCCCAACCTACCCCTCCTCCCCAAACCTACCCCTTCTCTCCACAATACAAACACTGAGAAATCTTCAGAACCCCAAGGGGTTTATAAAACCATTCAAAATAGTGTTCTAGGAGGCATTTTCAAAGTGATAATATCCAAGGGAAGCTCACAATGTGGTGTTCACCAAGTGTTCTCAGGTAACTTTGAACCCCACTGGGGGACCTTGGGGGACATTCCTGATCCACTTACAGCCTCTGTCAGCACATCCCCTAGCCCTCGATCATATTCAGGCCCTTAACTTGATTTTGATTTTCATTTTTTAAAATGTCTTTTTGTCTTATTTACCCAATCATAGTGGAGGCTCTGAGAAAAAAAAATCTAGACCTCCAACTCAATTTAACAAAATTAGTAAGATCTCCTGGCTGCTTTTATTTACCAGATACTAGATGGGTAAAACATGGAGGAATAAAATTCAGCTCCTGTCTTCAAAATGCATGTAATCTCTCTATGCCTTCTACAGCTATCACCCATTTTACTGACATAAGTGGGGTTGTGGGGATGGCTCTTTATGGGCACAGATGAGGGAGCAGGGTGAGGGTATGAGAGATTCTCACAAAAGGAGCTATTTCAACAGTAAATTGGTAAAGTGATCAGTGAGCCTTAAATTCGTGCCTTAAAAAAAGAAGATATCTTAAGGATGTCTGTATGTTCATACTTAGGGCCGAGGACTCATGAAATGAGTCAACAAATATTTAATGAGTACAAATAATCCTAGGATTTATTCATTACACCTCCCCCCTTTTCACTCCTCCATTCAATTCACCTGCCAATCCAATCTCTTCTACCCTTGGAGTATCTTTCCAGTGCACCCACATACCTTCATCTTCATTACCACTATTTCCAATGAAGACTTCACCAATAGTTTACTAACTGGTCTCCTCATCCAGCATCCACTCCTACTAACTTCCAAGCCATTTTCTACTTTGCAATTGGAGATTTATCTTTGATATAGAAATCTGAATTGCATCTCCCTACTCTGTTTCCCAAGACTCTGAGGATAAAAGGCAAAATTTTGACCTGGCCCACAAAGCCCTATACATTTTGGCCCCACTCACTTCTTTTTCAGTCTCATTTGTGTCTTCATTTTAGTTCACCTCCACGATCCTGCCACATGAGCTTCCCTGTGTGTTCCCCTCTACCGCATGTCTTTTGCACACGCTGCTCTGTTCACTGAGGGGCCTCTTTCCAATTACTTCCTTCCCTCTTCTTAACTCAGTCTCTCCCTTCTGAACTCGGCAGAATCATCATTTCCTTAGGGGAACCTTCCCTGAGTTCTTACCGTATCTATAGCCCTATTACATGCAAGTGTCATAGCTTCCTCTCCCATTTCTTTGCAGCATTTATCACAGTGATAATTTTACATTTATTTGACTGTTGTTAAAATTTAGATTCTATCTCCTCCTCTCCTCCCAATATATCAGGTTCTACAAGGGCAAGGACTGTGTCTGTCTTTGCACATCACTGGATTCCCCAGGACCTAGCTCAATGCATGGTACAGAGAAGGCTCGCAAATACTTGATAAGAGAATGAATGAGTGAATCAAAGTTTGAATGAAGGAACTAGTAGATGTTTGACATGATGTTAGGTTCTGCGCATTACAAAGATGAACAAAACAGGCCTAGTTTCTGCCTTTGTGGAGCTCGTGGAGCTTTTTTTCCAGTGCTGGGGAGGCATGGAGATTGAAAAGTCTGGGTGCCGCTGTTTGGAATTTGGACAAGCTCTCCATGATTCTTCGTTTACCCCATTTCCCAACTTTGCTGGAGATTTCAGAATCTGGGTTAGGAGTTAAAACTGCAGCTGAGTCTAGATTTGTTATCTTTGTTTTAGAAATTCTGTACAAGACTCTGATGCCAGGATTTGAAAAGAGCATGTCCCTTTGTATTCAGAACTATTCTGTAGTGGCATGCATTGCTTCCCTTTTTGTTAGAGCTCCTTAGTTTTTGTGTAGGAAGCCCCCTCTCCTCCCTGCTGTGCACTCAACATGGGATTATCCATTAAACGGTGAGTTCATAACCCAGTCAGGCCAATGAGACTCTCTCTTAGGACTTACTGATTTTCCTTAGTCAAGATACTCTGGGGAAACTATACACAGATCCCTGGAGGTTCCCAAGGGCCTTTCCCAACTGAGTCATGCTATGAGCCCTTGAATAATTCTTGTCTTCTTCAGTGGGTATGAGTATATCTTGTTGCTTGCACCCAGAGTTCCACTGAAGCAGGAGTGGGCAAACCACAGCCTGAAGACCAAACCCAGCCACCACCTATTCCAGTATGTAAACTTTGATTGAAGCACAATGACCCTCACTTATTTATGTAGTGTCTATAGCTGCTTTTGTGCTGTGAAGGCAGAGCTGAGTGCTTGTAACAGAAACTGTACACTTCACAAAGCTGGAAATATTGACAGGAAAAGTTTGCCTTCACTAAAGTCTGCATCCCCACTCCCTTAAGACATTCATTCTACATAATTCATTAACTTCTCTTCTATGCATCTAGAATGGTGCTAATTATGTACCATTCTTGGGAGAGTTGAGAAAATAGTTAACTCAGTCACTTTCTATATAGAGCTTTGTTTCTGCATGTAACCTTGGTTGAGAAAGCCTGTTTGCACCTGAGGAATCATAAATGCTCCATCAACTGTTCTCTGTTCTAACTTTCTAGGACCCTTGGATTCTCCACTCTGGCTTTTTATTATAATTAAGTGAGGAATATTGTTGAGAGTTGACCAAAGAGCTGACACTAGACCCATATATTCTAAATCTCTCCGAGCCTTGGAAAAGTTCTTTAGTGTTCCTATGCCTCAGCTTCATCTTTTACACAATGAAGAGCTTGAACCTGGACTTCTAAATTATCTTCTAGCCTTCTGCAGTTCATCTAAACAAAGAAAAGGGCAACCAGATATATAAGTTAACAGTAAAAGAAACAATTGTGAAATAGACCTGGGAAGAAAAGAGACATCTAACAATATGTATGATGGGGGGTAGTATGAACTAGAGTGCACTTGTGTGCAAAGGTAGGCGTGTGTTTTGTGTGCATGTCTGTGAGTGTGTACGTTTTAAGAAGCAGCAAACATCTGCTTAGTTTGCATACTGCCTTGTCTGGAGCCAAGAGGAAAAACATCACAGATAGCCTGCAATTCTTAGTTAAGTCTCAAAATTAAATCCATGGTAAATAGACTATTAGTGGGAAATTTTGGGACAGTCCCTAAGCAAAAGTTTGTTTTACTTTTTACTCTGACTTGCTCCAAAAGCTCAGTTGAAATTACACGCTAGAAAGTACCTACTTAAATTCCTTTAACAAGCAGTCCCCTCTCTGTAGACACAAGTTTAAGCCTGTCTGCTCACCTCAAACAGACCATCCATCTGAACTGTTTGCAACGGCCCCAGGCTACAGGTGGTTTAAAGTGCCACTATCAGATTGCTTCTCAATCTTCTCCTCCCGACTAACTAGTCCCCATTTTTGTCAGCAGCTTTTCATACTCCAGGGCTCCCTTATTAACTATGTTTGCACTGAGCGAGATTTTCGTCCCACTTCATGCTGTACTGGCTTTTCTCCTTTTAGGAACTCAGAGGCCAGGCCTGGGACTTGCTGGCTCCAGGCCCCCTTTCTTCCCTTTAAAAATGTTTTGATGGTCAAGTGTTAAGAGCTAATGGCAACTGTCTGCTCCAAATGCTCAAGCATAAACTTGCATCAAGTCAGGGGGACTGATGAAATGAACCTTAAAATTCAGAACACCTATCCTATAATTAAGATCCACTAATGTGTGGACAAACAGGTCAGTGCGACCTACCTATGGACTCCACAAATTAAAGGGCTCCGAGGGAGAAATTCCTTTCTTTCAGAGAGTGATTTTTTAAGGGAGAACTGCAAATAAATATTTATTGAGCATCTATGTTATGACAGGCCTTGTGCTAGCTCCTGGTACTCAGACAGGAGCACGGGAAATGAGGTCTCTGTCCTCCTTGCATTCACAGGGTAGTGGGAGGGCACTGTAAAGGCAACATTGCACAGAAAACTATGCAGGCAGTGACCATGGCAGGAAAATATCAAGGCCTCCGATTCAGAGTTGTGTGCAGCCAAGGTGAAGAAGCTGGTAGTGTTAAGAGAGAACCCACAGGAAAAGGTGAGGATTGAAGAATACAAGAAGAACTCATAAGCCACTTAAGAGGATGAAAGTACCCCAGACCAGTGGTTCTTAACCAGGAATAATCTTGTCCCCCAAGGGGACATTTGGCAATGTCCCTCTAGACATTTTTGGTTGTCACAACTCAAGAGGTGCTACTGGAGTCTAGTGAGTAGAGGCCAGGGATGCCATTAAACATCCTGCAAATACACAGGACAGCCCCACAACCAAGAGTTACCTGGTCCCCACTGTCAGTAATGCTGAGGCTGAGAAACTCTAGAGCAGTAGGACCCACTAAAGGAGGGAGTGGCAAGATCACAGTTTTGTTTTCTGGCTTTCACTCTGGACTTAGAGAGGTGAGCAGACTGTATTGGAGGAAGCACAAACCAAGAGAAATAATCGTTTGCAGTTTTGCTAGTAAGAGATGAGATAAAAGAAAAATCCTCTTCCGCCAGTGGCCCTGACACAGAAACACATCTCCATTTTGGATGTCGGAACAACAAGGCCACCACGGGAGTTTTTAGGCAATATCCTTTCTTAACTAGTGAGGGATGGAGAGTTGAAAATAAAAAGAAGTAAGTATTTTCATCTGCACTTTGGTACATCTCCCCATTCCGTTGTTTTCACGCTGTAGGCATATAAGATAAAAAGGTTTCAGATTAAAGTGTTAGCTGACTTTCACATAAAATAATAGGGTCGAAATATTTTCAACACACCCACATACAAATACACACACCAAGGGCATGACCCCAGGTATTTGTGGAGCATATTTTGCATTCTTCGTGACAGGTGGGGTGCTATAAATGAAGCACAGTGACAGCTGCTTAGCATGATAATGTGTTCCATACTTTCAGACCAATTTGGAAAACCTCGTGGTATCTATAATTAAGAATACTCCTATAATATATATGGAAAGTCTCTTTGTGCAGGGTCAAGTCCAGGGAGTCTCACCCACCTCTTCCCCAATCACTCCCCATGATCCTGAATAAAGCATCTAATAATAGCTGGTATTTATTGAGCTCTTGCAATATACCTGTGCTAAGTAAGCACTTTATACATTGTTTCTCACCTAGTCATCACAAATCTGTAATGCAGGCATTTTGCTTCCCATCTTACACTTAAGGAAACTGAGACTTCAGGAGATTAATAATAATTGGTTAAAGTAGCAAAGCTATTGTAATAGCATGCAGAGTCTAGACTTCAACCCAGGAATGAGAACCTCTCCCAAGACTCCAGAGTCTGACCCAAAGATCCTGGGTTCTCTAGTCTATAGCACTGAGTGATTTCAAGAGGTCGTCTAGAACAGGTCTTTTTTCTGAGCATCCTGCTCTTTGTAGGTATGGCTGACCGCACTGTTAACTCTGGCCATCCTCATGTTATTCACGGAATATGCAGACCCAGCAGAATCCAGCTATCTGAGCTGAGGCCACTTCAAGTCAACACAACCTACTTTGGCAAAGGCCATTACACTTTCATGAGTTTTTTGAAGAAACACCCAAGTTCAGTTTTGACTAAGACAGCCAAAAGAAGAGTTGCGATTACAGCCAGAGGAACAGATCCAGAATGGACCATGGCATCTCTGCTTATTTATTTCCTCATAAGAACCACTGGATGTTTTCTAGTTACTCAACAGATAAGAATTTCTTATCACTCTTGGCAGTCACATGTTTTTCTATTTTTCATTTGGAAGTGTGTGTTTTTCCTGCTGTTGGCCACCCATTCTGGGAACATAGGCAAATTGCTAGAGACTCTCGAAGAAATGTGCAGCTATTCCCTGGGACTCTATCTCTTCATAAGATCTTTGCAAGGCACCCCAAATGCCTGACCTTCCAGAAAACACACATGACACAGAAAATATTTCTCCCTCTGAACCAAAACTTCATTGCCCCCAATCTGTGGCCTAAGTCCTCTGTGGGACCATGAGGCACAAAGTCTTCTGTCCCCCAAGAGCCAGCTCACCAGCCATAGCTGAAGTGACTCACAATGGCTGGGACACAGGCACAGCTAAACCCCCAGTTAGGCAATTTTCTTCCAAAGTTCTATACATGGACTTCACAGTGCCTACACCTACACACATTTCCTTTACAATCACAGGGGAATCTGAAGAATCACTGATCTTCCAACAGCTGATTATTACTGAGTTCAAAATCCATCACTAGAAATCTCCTGCCTTATGACAAAAAGTGAATGTCCATAAAACCCATGTTGCTCCCAGCTCCCTGTCTTGGATCCAGAAGGTCATGTTTGTTTTAACCTTGGCACACACCCTCCTGGAAAGAGTGATCCCTGACTTTGATTGTCAGTAGAACACTGTATTAGTTTCCCACAGCTGCTGTAACAAATTATCACTAACTTGGTAGCTTAAAACAAGAGACCTTTCTTCTCTTAAGGTTCTGGTGGCCAAAAGTCCAAAACAGGTTTCACTGAGCTAAAAATGAGGTGTCAGCAGGGCCACACTCCTTCCAGAGGCTTTAGAGGAGAACTCGGTTTTTTGCCTCTTGTAGTTTCTGGTGGCCATTGGCTTGTGACAACTTCATTCTAACATCATGTCCAACATCTCCACATCCCAGCCTGCTTCCGCCACATCCCCTTCTCTTCTGGGTCAAATCTCTCCATTTCTCTCTTATAAGGGCATTGTGATATCATTCAGGGCCCCCTGGAGAATCCCAGATAATCTCCCCTGTAAAGTATAGATAGGGGATATAGTCAATAATAGTGTAATAACTGTGTATGGTGTCAGATGAGTACAGATTTATTAGGATGATCCTTTCATAAGGTATATAAATGCCTAATCATGGTTATATACCTGAAACTAATATATCATTGTATGGCAATTATAATTGAAAAATAAATTAAAAATCAAATAAATAAACCAGGAATATTTAAAGCTAAAAAAAATCATTTCCCCATCTCAAGATTCTTAGCTTAATCATACCAGCAAAGACCCCCTTTTCCAAATAAGGTAACATTGACAGGTTCCAGGGATTGGAACCCGATATCTTTACGGACCATCATTCCTCTTACTACAAATACCTCCCTGCCCGTTCTGTGGAGAGATGGGGGAGCACTAGCCTAGGACACCCTGGAGTTTTCAAGTCAGGGAAGAAGAGTTTATAGATACACATGTATCCCCCTGTGAGGGACGCCGTGTATTCATTTGGCATGTGTCCTATTTGGTACATATGTTCAGAATTAAAAATCATCTACTCTTCAGCATCTATACTTCTACTGGATCTACTATTGGGTTTGACAAGCTATTGATTGCCAATGTCGGCTCAATAACTTTATGTAGGGAGAGGGGCACATTTTGTGCATTGGAAGATAGTGAGCAGCCACCAGAGAATAAAAATATAGGGAGCCCCTTTAAAGCTGAATTCCACATGCACAATGAAGAATTTTTTGGAATAAGTATGACCTGTACAAATATTTGGGACATTCTAACCCTGAAACAGTTACTCTTTGTTCAAATTGAAGTGTAACTGGGTGTCCTGTATTTCATCTGTCAGCGGTGCACTAGATGCTGGTGACACACACCCGTCCCTCACCCTGACGGCAGCAAACACAAGCATCTTCAGACATTGCCAAATGTCCCTTTGGAGGCAAAACCACCCTTGGTTGACAACCACTGGTTTACTTAATTAAAAAATAAAAAAATAAACCCTCATAAAATAGGAAAGATTGAGAAACCTACGTGGAGCCGTTTGAAATATGTGCAAGCTGGCAGTTGTGGCTACTTACTTGCAAAGCCATCAGATTGTAGGGCCACAAGCCCCACAGACGTGAGCATTGCTCTGCCAGGGTGAGAGCGCATCACCGTTGAGGGGGCGTGGTTTGGGGAAGACCGTCTTTTAGGAATGATCCTGCCTAGCCCTGACCCTTTCAAGCCTTGGAGCCTCAGGCTGAGCAGCAGGACCAGGCATGACCTCCCATTCCCATTCACCCTCTAATTTATTTTAATTATTCTCTCCTCCACCTCCACCCTGTAGTCCTCAGGGTTTGCTTAGGAGCAAGTGGCTCTCTCATTCGCACAGCGAAGTTTGAAGGCGCCAGGACACGATTGTCTGGCAGAGCTGGGCTGTGAGGTCCCTCTTCTGAGACTTTTAATTTTGAGCATGTCCCTACTGGTGGAAAAGCTGAACACAAGGGGGGCTGAATGGGTGCGTGCTTGCCTGTTCTCCCTCTCCCCCACCCTCTCTTTTCTTCCCTGCACCCTTCGTCCTCCAGTCCCCAGTGAATACTTGGCACTTGGCACTGAGACTATTCATGCCTCACCCAAGCTTTCTAAACTGATAACCAGTGACCCTCCCCGCCACCCCCCAACCCACCAGCTGCCTCTGCACTGTATCAAATTTGGCTTTGAAAAGGTTTCTCCAAATATAAGCCTGGTGTGCACACACACAGATAGCAATCAGGTGCACGTATTGTATGTCTTTATAAACAAAGCCGTGTGTATTTATAGACCCCTGGCAATGACAGATCTATATGGAAAGAAAATGGGGGTTTTACAGAACAGAAGAAAAAGAAGGTAAAGCTTTGAAGCCTCTGACCCAAAATAAAATTAAATACGAAATAATGCTCAGCAACAAATCCCTTAATAGGCGATGGCTGTTACCTATCTGAAGACTGATAGAGTCTGAAAGGGGAGATTTGTTTGGGAGGGGTCAGACTCTCACAGTAGGGAAGCAGGATTTCAATTCTGTTCCAGACTGCTCCGCTGAAGGATGAGTATTTCATTATTTGCTGTTGAGTTCTCGCTTGCTTGGAGTCACTAACACCAGTTTCAAAGGGTTTTATTAACCAGCTACACAAGGCCTCCTAGAGAAGTCCATAATCACAACTGACATTTAAAAAAACTTTTAAGGATAATTAAATGAATTCAGCAAAACATAATTCGTTGCTCCTGGAAATCAGAAACAAAGGCAAAAATGCCTAGAGAAAAAAAATACAGAGAAACAAAGAACGTGCAGTAAGAACACCGGGAGGTGGAAAGGGTCCCAGGATAATGTCCCAGTTTACTGGCCTGGCTGGGAGAGAGCAGGCTTCAACTCAGATTCTCTTTCCAGCATGAGATGTGGGGCCGATTTAGCTTTTAGGATGGTTTGATGTATGTACATAATCAGGACAACTATATGGACAGAACAGAGACTTACACACAAGATAGACACCAAGAGGAGGGCACCGCCTCTGCTGAGACGATGTAATTGTAACCCACGCATTCCAACCAAACAGCTCCCTGGGCCATCTCTCTTATGTCTGCCATTTGCAGGAGAAGGACATTCTGTTGGTCTCAGATGTTTCAGTCTTTTAAATGCTCATATCCTGGGGATTAACCCCTTGAGTCATATATATAAATACAGTGTTATCAAATATAGTCACTGTGTGTGACATTAGATCCTCAGACCCTATTCATCTTATAGCTGAAGGTTTGTACACTATTTTTTGCTGAGAAAAAAATTACATGCAGTGAAATATGCTGATCTTAATTAGACAGCGCCATGAATTTTGGCAAATGAGTACTCCGATGCACCTACCACCCCAGCCAAGGTGCAGAAAGCTTCTATCACTCCAGGAAAGTCCCTCAGGGTCAGTGGTGTGCTGGAACCAGCTTCTACCCAGAGAATTCCGGGCATCTCATCCCCAAATTATGTTGGTAGCTCCAAGAAGGGAAATCAGGGTTGTTATTCTCCTCAGACAGCCAGTTGCCCACACACCTCTGCTTATACTTGCTTCCTGTCAATCCTCCACACCCACAGAGGAAGATCACCACAGGTTTCCTGTTGCTTGTTCTTGAACTTGTTGAAAATGGTACTGTATTTTTTATCTTGCTTCTTTCCATCAACATGATGTCTGAGAGTCATCAGTGTTGTGATTTATCAGTACTTTGTTCTTTTTTATTGCTGAGTACTACTCCATTGTGCAAATCAACTGTATTTTATCTAAGTTTTTTTTTTTGTTAAAGAACATTTGGTTTGTTTCTGGGACTATTAATGTTTTTATTTATTTCCACTTTATTGAGGAAGTAACCAATGAAATCATATATATTTAAAGTGTGAAACATGATTTAATACGCATGTACATTGTGAAATGGTCACCAAGATCAAGTTCATTGGCATCCATGACCTCGCAGAGTTAACTCTCATGTGTGTGTGGTGAGAACACATAAGACCTATTCCCAGCAAGTTTCCAGTGTACAACACCATATTATTCACCATCATCATCATGCTGAACCCTAGACCTTCAGAACTTATCTTAAAACTGAATGTCTGAACCTAATTTTAAACAGGCTCATATAGACATTCTTGCAGAAGTCTTTTCGTGATCGTGTGGTTTCATTTCTCTTGGGTACACAACTTGGAGTGGCATGGATGGGTCACAGAATCAGTGATGCTCAACTCCATCGGAAAGAGCCAGCACGTCTTCCAGCTGCGGAGAGAGTGCACAGCAGGCGTGAAAGCTCCAGTGGCTCCCCATGTGCTCCACCATTTGGCGTCGTCACAGCATCTTTTCAACTTTCTCCTCTTGTGTGTGAAGTAGTTACACTTTGTGGGATTTTTAATGTTTTTAATTAAATGCAGTGGCGTGACATAGCTATAAGATTATATATGTTTCATGTGTACATTTCTATGACCCATCATCTGTATATTGCATATGTGCCCACCGCCCAAGGTCAAATCATCTTCCGTCACCATATATTTGCCCCCCTTTACCCTTTACTACACCCCCACTCCCCTTGCCCCTGGTAGCCACACACTGTTGTCTTTGTCTATCAGTTTCAGTATTATATTCCATATATGAGTGACATCATATGGTTCTCAGTTTTTTCTGACTGGCTTATTTCACTTAGCATAATATTCTTAAGATCCACCCATGTTGTTACAACTAGAGTTATTTCACTTTTTCTTATGGCTGAGTAGTATTCCCTAGTATATATGTACCACATCTTCTTTATCCAATTATCTATAGAAGGACACTTTGATCATTTCCATGTCTTGGCCACCGTGAATAATGCTGAACATAGGGCTGCGTATATCTTTGCACATAAATGTTTTCATGTTTTTGATAGATACCCAAAAGAAGGGTTGCTGTGTCATATAGTAATTCTATTCTTAATTATTTGAGGAACCTCCATACTGTTTTCCATAGCGGTTCTACCAGTTTACATTTCCACCAGCAGTGAATGAGAGTTCCTTTTTCTCCATAACCTTTCCAACACTTGTTATTATTTGTCATGCTGTTAATAACCGTTCTAACCTGTGCGAGGTGGTATCTCATTGTAGCTCGGATTTGCACTTCCCTAATAGCTAGTGACATTGAGCGTCTTTCCATATATCTGTTGGGCAACTGTATACATTGTTGGAAGAAGCATTTGTTCTGGTCCTCTGCCCATTTTTTAATTAGATTGTTTATTTGCTTTGTGTTGAGTTGTATGAGTTCTTTATACATTTTGGATATCAGCCCTTTGTCAGAGTTGTTGTTTGAAAATATCTTTTCCCTTAAGTTCTCCCAAACTTATTTGTTAGATCATTGAATTTTTAACTTTTTTTTCTTTTCTAATGTGAGAATTAATGGTATAAATTTCCCACTAAATTTCTATTTTAGTTACATTTTATACATTTTGTATATTGTATTTTCATAACATTTAGTGAAAATGTTTTCATAATGCTTGTTAAACTTTTTATTCATGGATTATTTAGAAAAGTATTATTTAATTTTCATAATATTTAGGGACTTGGGGGCATCATCTGATTTCTAATATAATTACCCTGTACCCAGAGAACATTCATTGTAAGATTTAAATCCTTTGAAATTTTTAAGTTAAATTTACTGGGGTGACATTTGTTAATAAACTTACATGAGTTTCAAGTGTACATTCTATAATATATCATCTGTGTATTGCATTGTATGTTTACTACTCAGAGTCAAATCTCCTTCCATCACCATATATTTGGCCTCTTTATCCTTTACTACCCATTGAGACTTATTTTATTGTCCAATATTTGGTCTATTTTGGTGAATGTTCCAAGGGCACTTGAAAATGGTGCGTGTTCTGCTGTTGTTGGGTGGGACGTTTTATACACTTCCATAAAGGTCATGCTCTTTGATGGTGCAATTTGTGTCTTCACTATCCATGCTAACTTGATATCAAGTTGATCTATCAATTAATGAAAAAAATATAAAATCTCAAACTTGAAATGATTTATCTGTTTCTCCCTTTAATTGCATCTCCCGTTTTGCTTTTAAGAGTGTTATATCTTTTTGGTGAACTGACTCTTTTATCTTATTGAATGCCTCTCTTCACCTTCGCCAACCCTCCTGTGTTAAGTGTACTTTTTCTAGTAATAATATTCCCGTGCCATTTGTTGTGCTCACTCTTTGCATAATAAATCTTATCCCCATCATTTTACTTTCAACTTGTCTATATCTTTATATTTAATGTACATCCATTGCTTTTTTGTCTGACAATTTTGTCTTTTAATTGGAATATTTAGCTTATTTACAAATAATTTATTATTGATATATTTGAGTTTAATTCTATCATTTGTTTATTATTTCTTCCACATTTTTCTGTTCTTCTATTCCTTTCTTCTTTTGAGTTAACTGAATTTTTTAGTACTTTTCTCCCCTCTATTGGCTTTTTAGCTATATATCTTTGTGTTTTTAAGTGGTTCTTCCAAAAATTACAGTATAAATCTTAACTTATCACAGAGTACCTAGAGTTGATAATGTACCACTTGCCATAAAATATAAAAGTTTCACCACTCTAAAATTCCATGTATCCTACTCCCTTTTTTCCTGCTACTTTTAACATATATTTTACATCTACTTACGTAGCAAACCCTGTAATTTAATGTTATTATTTTTATTTAAACAGTCTGCTGTCTTTCAGAGAAGTTAAGAGAAGAAAAATAAGAAAGACTTTATACAATATTTACCCACATATTTAATATTTCTGGTACTTTTCATTCTTCTTGTAGATTCAGTGCCATCTGAGGTTATTTCTCTTAAACCAGAAGAAACTCCTTTAATATTCCTTGTATTGCAGATCTGCTGGTGGTTAATTCTTTCAACTTTAATTTATCTCATGTGTTTTCTTTCCCTCAGAAATCACAGCCCTACGCTGTTTTTTGCTTAAATACCCAAAGGCAGCCCCCTGTATATCCTGTCTGGTTTTATAGTTGCTTTCAGTAGGAGGGTATGTGAGTTTGCTAGGGCTGCCGCAACAAAGTACCACCAACTGGGTGGTTTAAACAACAAAAACTTACTGTCTCCCAGTTTGGGAGGCTAGAAGTCCCAAACTAAGCTGTCAGTGGGGCCGATTCCTTCTGGAAGTTCTAGGGAGACTTCATTCATGGCTCCCTTCTGGCTTCTGGAGCTTCAGGATTGTTCTTTGGCGCATGGATGAAATTGCATGGATGAAATTGTCCCTGTGTTCTTTCCTCTAGGTCCAAATTTCTCTTTTTCAATGAGAACATAGACATCTTGACTTAAGATCTACCCCAGTAATTTATCTAAACTGGATCATCTGGAAGGATTCTATTTCCAAATAATACCACATTAATAGGCACAGGGGGTTAGGACTTCAGCATTTTTAAAAAGATGTTACTAAACCCTTAAAGGAGGGCAGGTCTAGTGTACTTTTTTCCATCATGGCTACATGCAGAAGACAATCTTGTGTCCTTCTTCACTGTGTTACCTTGCTGTGAATTTGTTCATTTTTTGATGCTTTCTAGTTCTTGGGGAAAGGAGTATGGATTTCAGGAAGACAGTGGATGAAGATGACAGCTGGGAAAGTTTTGGACAAAGGAAGAACTTGAGGAAAAAAGATTGATATCCTCCAGAGGAAAATATTTCTATTTATCCAATTTTCCCTCAGTCCTATGCTTGGATCATACATATCAAGAATGATTTAAGAGCAAGACAGGACCTGTTATGAACATCCACTCATTCATTCAAAAATAAAACACAGCATGTACTGAGCAGTTACATGTGCCAGACCTGCATCTAGTAGCCAAAGATGGAGGTGCAGGTAAAAAAATATGGTCCCTGCCTATGGGAGCCTTCATTCCAGCAGAAATTCAACATTCATATGCCTTACAATGTGATCACTTCTGTCTGTACATCTAAAACTAACATAGTATTGTACACCAAACTATAATTAAATACATAGGAAAAAGAAAAAGAAATTCAGAGTCTATCTATCTGCTTCAGTTTTGGTTAGATTATGGATTTAAAAAATTAACCATAGAAAAAAATTTATCTTTTGGTCAAGATAAATGAATACAGTGCAAGAAAAGGTGAAGAAGGAGGAATTTTCTATTTATTTCTTTGTTCAGCAAATATTCTTGAACACATATTGACCTAAGAATAGAGATTCCAAAGGATTTGTTTGTGTATGAAGAGATGAGGTATTTATTAGGTAATCATTACACATCATACTTTTGTCATTTCTGCATGGCAGGCAATGTTCTAAACCCTGTTGTGGTATTGACCCTCTCAGTCTTTCTAACAAAGTAAATGCTGTTTTCATTTCCTTGATGAGGTTAAATAACACGACTAAAGTTAGCAGTTAGTAAGTGGGAGATGCATTGCCTGAAGCCTATCTACCACTGCAGCTTTAGAGTTCAGGCACATAGCCGATATTCTATTCTAACTGTTAAATGTCGAGAGTCTGTATGTCCTACATTATTTTTTAGACCCAGAAGTGTCAGTTTTTGTATTATCTTCCATTATTGTTTTCCATAAAGACATTCATATTAATCTGATATGCGGTTTTGGAAAAATAATTGTGGTACATGTAAGAAAACAAATTCTTCCTCATTTGCTAAATTTCCCCCTCTGGGAAGTTGTCAATCTGTTGAATAATGCAAAATATAAGGAAAGTATTCACAATTGTTGGTTGTTTTTTTTTCTTTAAATCTTTTTTTTTCTTTCTAATTTCCTATTTCCTAGAGACTGGGTACTTATCCGGTATCTACCCTCTACTGCAAGGTTATGTATTTCACGGGGGTTCTGATTAGCCTAAGTCTGTCATGGTGGTTTTAGGACTCTGTCCATGTAATAGAAATATGATGAAACTCTGGTCTACATGTCATGGAGGAAGTATGTGGAGACTCCTGGGAAAATTTTTCTTGCTTCCAAAAATAGATACACGGAAAGGGAAAACCTCTTTTTCTCTGGAAATCGTAATCTGTGTGTGAGATTTGGAACTTCAGCAAGCATCTTGTGACCATGAGGAAGATGGGCCTGAGGACAAAGCTCATACCTTGAAGATGGCAAAGTTTGAAAGGGGTGGGGGACTGGACCCATGACAATATAATTGAGTCACTGAATGAATGAATTTTGAAACCACCCTAACTTTTAAGTTCTCATTGAATGAAAAGGAAACTTGATAAGTTATCATTCTTTAAGCCATTTAGAGTTAGAATTTCTGCTTATAATACTGAGTCAGTTTTTTAAAACATCCTAAATATTTTTTTTTACTCTGTTCCCTCCCTTTCTCTAGTACAAGAGAAACTTTCTGCTATCAGAGTATGCTCCTCTTCCACTACACAAAGCTGATGCTGTATATTTTGGGAGAGGAAAGCAGGCACATACATCTTTAAAATATCCAAAGGCACCTGAAGGTTAGCAGCTATCTAAAGCCTGTGATAAATGTCCAAATTCCTCAGCAGCATATTTCTGTGTTTGCAGATTCAGAGACGAGAGACTTTAATCATGGCAGCTAAATCCCTCTTTAAAAATTGAATTGAAAGTAACATTTAAGGCTGTGTATGTTGGCTGCAGATTCCTTCCCTTATTCTACCCGGGAGTTTCCCACCAGCAGCACGAGAGTGCCTCCCTATAATAAGGTAACTTTTTTTTTCTTTTTTTAATAGCTGCTTATTAAGGCTGAAATTCTAATATTAGCTTACTATTCCACTGAATGAAGGAATTGGATATCTTCTGCACCAACGTGGGGGTCTGGATGTATTTCTGCACTTTTCCTCAATGCCTTACAGAAACTTAAAATAGCATTTCCCCCCTTTCCCTTCAACCCTATGCAATCACAACAGAATGTGAGAGACTGGTTTGGGGCTTTGGAACCAGCAACTGTTGTGTTCAATTTTATTTTCCATGCTTAAGTGAAGTTAGTTCCTTCCTCTTTCACTCTGGATTTAAGGGGGGGAAATCAATATTATTTTTATAAATATGACTGGGTGGTGTCTTGCCCAAACCTGTCTGTGTCGTCAGGGAAACTGGGATGCTGGGATAAAAAATATGGAAAAAGCACTGTCCCAGGAAAACATTTCAGAGATTATGGATATGAATACAGCCTGATGGAAATTACCAAAAAAAAATAGGCTTTTTCCATCTGCAGAATTATACAGCTTTTGGTCTCTACCCAAGGGGGAAGGCAGTGGGCAACAGATAGGTGACAACTTGTAGGAAAAGTTCTGATTTTGCAGCAGTTTGGGGTGCCAACAAATGTTTATACATTAATGCTCATGGGACATCTCACTAGCTTTCCTGGGAATTAACCAGTGGGCTTCTTTAATCTCCCTTTGCCTTGGAGAAGAACTGAAGGGCCTATGAAGAGACAAAGGTGGAAGGGAACCTAGAGCATCTTTCATTCACACCCTTCAGGCTGTGGAACAGGGCAGTGAGACCCAGAGGCAGGAGGCAGGGAGACCAGTGTCACACTGGGCTGACAGTGGGGGAGGCAAAGTGGAGGAGTGGTTAGAGCACAGCCTGAATCCTGTAAATGCCGCAGCCTTGCTGTGGCCTAGTCGTGTACCCACAGGTTAGTTTCACAGCCTTGTTGAGCAGCACAGCCCTCGCCTCAACCATGAGGCCACGAGAGTACTTTCCTCGCAGCTTGCTATGAAGATTAAGTAAGTTAATACCTCTAAGGAGTTCAGTGCCTGGAAAACAACAGTCCATCAATATAGCTAAGCAAAATGAAGCCCAGACACAGGAGAAAGTCTTGGAATACAAGCTGCTGACCTTGTCCTGCTCCTCATTTCCTTTATTCCCATCCTCCCAAACGCCCCATTTCTGGGTTGTTGACATAGTAGAAACTCCTCGAAGGAGAGAGAATCTGCACTTTGGCCTAGAACTTCAGATCCAAAGGAAAAAGAAATGAAACAGTTGGTTTACTCAGCGTTTCTTGAGCACCCTGGTGTATTCCCCCAGCTTGTCTTTGTCAAGACGGGAGCTTCCCCAGGGGCTTTCTCTTCTGCTGCTGGTTTCTTTTTCTCTCATCTTAGTTCCTTTCTTCACAAAAAGAATGTAACTTGCCAGACACGGGCTTAAGTGATGTGTGACTGGAGAATGCCCGTGCTCAGGGGGATAGATTTTTAAGATCCATCTGTCTGTTAATGGACTTGGTGAAAGGGCTAGGTAAGATATTCATTTTTGATAGAAAAGACAAAGATCAGATTGTGGAGAGGTGATGAGAGATCCCCATAGAAGCAGAGCTGGAGACTCTTAAGTATCAAATATCTGGTGACTGGCAGTCTCCACAGATCCACAAGTATTTGCCTCTTCCCATTACAGCCTCTAATAGGTTAGATAACAAAAGCAAGAGTCATGTCTCAGAAGGCTATCACCACAAGAAAGCACAGCTGTTACCTGACTCTCCTATTAAGCCATACCTCTTAGCTTGAGGTATAGCTTTGGGATGTGAAGGAATTATCAGAGAGCAAGCCCTGGTGGAAATGAAATACTGTGAAGAGCTGGTAGGGGGGGCGTCAACAGTGTGCCGTACGTGATTCATTAACTCGCCGCTCTCCCGTGTGAGTAGTCATATTTATGTTCATTTTACAAATGGGCATGTGGCCGTGGCATGTCCAGTATGCTCTGGCAACTCACTCTGCTTGTCCCCCCTGATTTCAGGGGAAAGCAGGCTCAGGAAAGTCCCTTGTACAAATTCACCAGCTCATGGGCTGTCTGGCTGTAGGGCTTTGCTTCCTACACCTCAGCTTTCTGTGCAAGTTTCAGTAGGAGTGGAAAAGGACAGATCTCTGAATTGGGCAAAGAGAAAGCAGGCCTGGCACCAAAGGCAAACACAGCCCTCTCTCTCATCATGATGCTTGGGCCAGTCCTGACTCAGCGGCATCTGAGTGCGGTGAAGGCAATTGGGGCTTTGGGCAGCTGGGAAGCTCTTTGCGATCCCAAGCTGAAGCAAGAGCTCAGCCTTCAGCCTCAAACCACCATGTGGGTCTGCTCCGCGCTAGGTCAGGAGCTGGCATGGAGAGTCTGAGGCCCTGCTTTCCCTTCCATTCAGGAACTCTCAGCCTCAGAGGAAACACTCCCCTGTTATCTGTGGTTTTTAGCTCTTTCCCGCTTTGCAAGTGGAGGGGAAAATAATAATAATAATAATAATAATAATAATAATAATTCTGTGGGTTGGGACTGTCCTTGGTTTGGTGGGGCCAGAGTAAACAGAATGAAATTAAGTTGTAGTGATGCCGATGGTTCTGTCTTGTGTCGGTGAAATCAGTGACCAGGAAATAAGAGGCCAGAAGTGAGCCCAGGAGGGGAAGGCAAAATGATCTAGTCAACAAATAGTCATAGTTACTCCTTGGGCAGGACAGTCCGGCAGGAGACATAGAACTGTCTTTTCCTTATTTTTTCTTCTTTCTGTCTCCTCACTGACTTTTGAAAATAATTTTAAATATGTTTATTGATTTGAGAGAGAGAGTGAAAAATCAATGTGAGAGAGAAACATCCATTGGTTGCCTCCCATATGCTCCTGAACAGGGATTAAGCCAGCAACCTAGGTATGTGCTCTGACCGGAAATCAAACCTGCAACCTTTTGTTTTACAGGTCGATGTTCCAGCCAACTGAACTACACCGGCCAGGGGTTCACTGACTTTCTTAAGAGTAAAACATTATATACTTGAGCCAACAAGTCCAATTATATGGAAGCATATAAAGAAAAAAATTGTAATCTCCCCATTCCATCCTCCTGAGGAAGCCAGTGCTATCAGACTGATACCTTTTCATATTTTTCTCTTACCTAGAAGTTCAGGACCATCCCTGTTTTCCAGGAGGTGTCTCCTCTCAGAGGGAGGAACATGACTGGAGAGAAATAACTACAGAATAGTTAAGAGCTGTATAAGTGGCTGGGATGACGGGGTCACTGTGGAGTGGAGCTGTGAAAAGGCTGCAGATTCAAGGAGCACCCATGCACACCGAATTAGAAATAGAAGTTTGGAGGAGAGAGGAAGCTCAGGTCAGGGTTATTCTAAGACACTGTTATTTAAATGTCCTTCATTGTCATAGAATCAGGAAGGTCCTTAGAGCCCAGGGGTCTACCCTGTACAGATACATCCAAAGTATGTATCCCTGTGGTTGCTTCCAGATCTAAGGACCTTGCTGAGAATGCGCCTGCTCATGAACAGCCCACTTCAACCCCAGGTCTGATCACAGGCAACCTGGACTCTTTTAAATGCTTTTTACATTTGATAGTTTTACATGTTATAACATTTTTTACCCAATTCTTCTTTCTTCCTTTGGCATAGTTTAAACAACCTGAAGGCAGGGATTGTGTTTTACTTATTTTTGTTGACCAACTGGCATATAAATTACTAAATTAATTTAAGAAAATTAAAAAAAAAACATATCCTGGACTCTTGTATTTGAAGACACAGGGCCAGGCATGGAAAAGGACTAAAACTGGAACATCTTCATGGGATATCATAGTTTCCTCTGCACAGAGCTGACTCCCACATTTGTCCTGTGATCCTTCCTCTAGTTGTAGAAAGGTTTTCCATTTTCCCTTAAAGCTGAATTTACTTGATCTTTGTAGCTGATGTGAACATCAGTACATAAACGAAAGTGAAATACAATGAATTATAAAAAGTAAAGTTTCACCCTGGCTGGTGTGGCTCAGTGGACTGAGCGCCAACCTGCAAACCAAGGGTCTTTGGTTCAATTCCCAGTCAGGGTACATGCCTCAGTTGCAGGCCAAGTCGCCAGTAGGGGGCGTATGAGAGGCAACCACATATTCATGTTTCTCTCCGTCTCTTTCTCCCACCTTTCCCCTCAGTCTAAAATTAAATAAATAATTTTTTTTAAAAAAAGTAAAGTTTTAACTGAGTTTCTATGCCAAAGCCCCCTGCTGCTGGCATGATAGAAAAACAACAGCTTTAGTTCTCACAGGTGCCCACCTCTCCCCTTCATGATGGTGTGGCAGGGTGAGGGCAGGGAGGCCCCTAACCCATACTCACAAACTAAACAAAACACAGGGCCAGAGTCTACATCTGTTGCAGAATTACCTTCAATACCACAAACCAAATCAGACTCGGGTTTTAGACACAAAGGTTGTAATGAAAGGATGTCATAGTCAGGTATCTTTGATGTGAAAACGTTTACAGATATATTGGGGATTAAAAATGTATACATTATTTACATTTTCATCTTGAAAATTTTTCATGGTGACATACCCCAGGTAATTGGGAAATAAGAGTTAAAAATTAGAAAATAATGATATATTAGGACTGGTGGTTGGTATTAAATCTATAAACACAAAGTTGTTTCTAAGTAAGTATAAATATGGTTACAAAACAAAGCAAATATCATGCTTTATGAAAAATGTGATTTATGTGAATATTAGTTTATTATAAAAGGATTGTCAATGGAAACCGACCGAGAACAAAAAGATTGGAAAGGCAAAGGAGGTGGTCAGTAAAGACATTCTTAGTTATATGTATTACATAAAACTGCTTTTTGGTTGTGAATCATATAAAAATAATTCAAATGTCTTTGGAAAGCATAAGAGTGACTGCTAGTTAATTAAAAACTACTGTTTATCTTTCAAATCATTAGTGAAAAGAAAAGAAACAAACCTAGTCCATGTATCAAAATATAGAAAATAAGAAATAAAGAAATGATAGACACAAAACTTAAAATAAGCGGATTTATGCATAGAATAACACAATACTTATATTTTATCATTATGAATAAAATGCTAATCAACATTTATGGCATGCCTGCAATATGTCAGGCACTATTAGGTGCTTTGCTCTATTATATTTTATTGACTCTTTATAGCAATCTTAGTAATATTATTGTTCTGATATTACAGATGAATTGACAGAGACTCAGAGAATAAATCACTTTCCTGAGGTCAGAAGATATTAGAGGCAGATTCAAGATCTAAACCTTGTCTTTTCTGACTCACAGACTTACTCTCAGTCACTTCACTGTCCCACCTTCACACAACAATCAAGGTGAAATGAAGGAGACCAGATGTGTCCACTTGCGAATTCCCCAATTTAAAATCAAGGACTTAGATTGGATTATAGTACAAAATATGGCAAATATTACAAAATATTACTTTTAAGAGAAATGTCTTTAAAATGAAGGGGAGGGGAGACCAGATAAAAGGAAGTAAAAGGATTAGCCAAAGAACCTATATGCTTAACTCAGAGACACAGACAACAATGCGGTGATGGCCGGAGGGAAGGCGGGGGAAGGGCTGGCTGGAGGTGGGCAGAGGTTGGGAAAATATGGACATTTATAATAGTGTCAACAATAAAAATAAAGAAAAATAGCTTGAGGAAACACATACACAATGTGTTTATCAGGCAAACACGAAGAGAACAAAAAACAAAAGCAGTAGCACCAATATAAGTTTCAAACAAAATGTAAGATTAAAGGCAGAAGGCATTAACGTGATTCAAGAAGTATTATGTTGATCAATGATATAATCCATGATGAAGGTATCTTTATACACTGAAAATTCCACAGAGTGCTATGAAACCCAAAATGGCTACATAGCCAATATAAGGGAAAATGTAAGGGAAAATGAACACACAGTTATTATGACAGACTCTAATACACACACCAGTTTTTGACAGAGGAAGTAGATAAAAAACAATGAACATGTCAACAATAAAATTAATAATATATCAATACATTTTATATGAGTGTATATATATCTGATATATGTACATATATTTGTGAAATATAATATATATACATTTTTAATCCAAAACATAGTTTCCACACTTTCATTTGTCTACACTATGCCCTCAAATACCAGCAATATTATACCAGAAAGAAAATCTTAATAAACTTGTAAAGATAATGTCATCCATGTGATATTTTTTCACTAACACATAGTTAATCCATTAATTAATAATAACACTAGCCCTGGCTGGTGTAGCTCAGTGGATTGAGCTCGGGCTGTGAACCAAAGTGTCCCAGGTTCGATTCCCAGCCAGGGTACATTCCTGGGTTGCAGGCCATGACCCCCAGCAACCACACATTGATGTTTCTCTCTCTCTCTCTATCTCCCTCCCTTCCCTCTCTAAAATAAATAAATAAATAAATAAATAAATAAATAAATAAAATCTTTAAAAATAATAATAACACTAAAATAAAAATGTATAAAAGAAACTATTAATAATAAAAGACACTTATATGTGAGTATTGAATGTAAGTGGAAATCAAAGTTGCAAATTAGTATTTATTAGAAAATACTGTGTTACTAAACTACTAAACTACATCAAAATATTATATTACTAAAAGTATGGGATGTAGCCAAAGCCCTATTGAAATGGCAAGTCCATACTCTTAAGCTTTTCCTTTATTAACAAGTGAAAATAAAAAATAACTGGACCAAACATTCACCTTAATTATTTGAAAAAATTAACAACATAAAATAGGAGGAATGACATAATATAGCAAGTACAAAACTCAATAAACTGGGTAACTAAAACACAAATCCAATAAAATTGATGACCAAAGAGTTAATTCTTTGAACAAAACAAGTGCAGCATATAAAATTTAGAAATCTTTTAAAAAATTGTTTCTCAACTACTGTAGTTCCTATTCTCACAGTCACAACTCATTACTACTCTCATCGTCTCTTCTTCAGATTAATTCAAGAAACTCTGGTCTTTGCCCTTCGACTGTTCACCTGAGCATTTCAAACTGTCCCCACTGTTAGACTGCCAGGGGACCTCTGAGGAAAGTGCCTTGCAAAGGAAATGAGCTGCATGAACTTCTTTTTGGTCTAGCCCCAACATGTTGGTGGGGATGGACACAGGCAAGAGATAAACACCAGCAATTTTTTCTTTTGAAACCAGTGTCTTCCTTCATCATCTGGGCAAGCATGGGTCAATCATGGGTAACCAGGTGTGAGGACAGAGCTGACTCCATCTTGAAAGGCTGACTCCATCTTGAAGCTAATCCACCAATCTAACTTGAGTGAAGGAGCATGGACCTTTGATCCCTTTCCTTTCCCCTGAGGTACTCTGGAATGTAGACAGAGGTTTTCAGGGTACTCATGCAATTTCCATTACTCCTTCCTCTGAGGCAGTAGCCCTAGATGTTATCTATCTCTTAGCTCACCTGGTCCAAGGACCTCCTGGCACTTGATCTTTTGGTCTCCACCTGGCTACCCACACACTCCTTTCTTAGCACATAGGTCCATCCCAAAGTGAAGATAAAAGAGGGTAAGTCTAGAAGGTGAATAATGCAGTGATCTCAATGTTTTGTGACTGCCCAGGACCTGAATCTGCATGTAGGTATTAAACTCTCTAAATCAACAAGCTGGATTTCTCTGCCACATGCTTTGGCTTATCGACTTCTTCAGTATTTGGAGGAGGCTGTGCATACATGGCCTTTTTATGGAGCATGGGGTGTTCACTAGATACATAAACTTATGTGATTTTTCCAATTGGCCCTACACAAGATGAGCACTCAATTTTTGGAAGATTGAGTCTGTGACAAAAAGTAGCTCATCTTTGCCTACATCATCCCATTTTAACAAATTCAGCTTCTTTTATTCTTGTGCAATCACTGAAGCAGAGACGTATGAGTTTAAAAAAGGGTACTTAAGCATGGAAGCAGAATTAAGTAAAGAAATCTTCATTCAATGGGCCCAAATAACTAACAATAGTGAATATGTGCTTAGCATTCCTTGTGGCTTAGGTATTGTAGTGAGGACTTCAACTCACTGCTTCTTAAAGCCTTTACAGCAACACAATGGCAAAAGCACTCTTGTTATCCTCATTTTACTTTGAAGAAACTGAGGTGTAGAGGGGCTAAAAGAACATTTTTGAAGTAATTTAAACAGTGACAGAGGAAGATTTAAATATACACAATCAGGGTCCAGGGCCATCTGCTCTACTATTCTCTTCTACACAATGACAAGGGCATAGAGACACCCATGTTCTCCTTCCCCACGTTTCTTCAGGATGATAGAAGAGTAACTTCTGCCTTTACAAACTCAATATTTAGAACTCCTCTCACCTTCCTTCCAGACCCAGATAGCTTCTCCTATGGGAGCAGGAAATTTATTTGATTGATGAGATGGAGGAAAACCAAAGACAATCCATCCATGTTCCTGTCTGATTGCAGTTAGCAAGTTAAAGGTCAGAAATGCATGGGAAGTTACCCTCCACACCCCACCCCCTGACTTCCTGACTCCCTGTTCTATGGGAAAGGTGCATTTTCCTTGCTGCTAACTGAATAAGCATCGGCTATGCAAAATGGGTTGGGCTTTGTGTCCCAAGGTTTCAACGTGAGGGCAAATATAAAGTAGCCTACTTTGACTTTACATTCAAAGTGCTCCCTAGTTCAATCTCATGAGCCTTTAAGCCAATGATCTCTCCAGTTAATTCTTAGGTCTTGGTCTCAATTAGCTCAGAACTCTGAAGAGAGAAGGATGTGAAAATTATCACCCTGAAACTCCAACATAAGACATTTCCATATACAAGGCATCACAGTGGTCTTTGGCTCACACTCATGGCTTGAAGAAGTGAAATATTGTACCTCTTACTCAACACTTAAAAATGCTGAGAACATGTACCTTAATAAGTGTTGGAGAAGCCAACCAAATAAAATACCACCGTATCAATGAACAAAGGAGCCTCTAGATGGTTTCTCTCTGAAGGTTTGGGTAGGACCAAGATAACAGATGACTTTACAATGAAGAGGAACTCCCCTACAGATTTTTCTTGACTTATTTTTGCGTATATAAAACAGTGCTCCGTAGCAGCTTATTTTTACAGTGCCACATAACTTTCCCCTCTCTTTGGAGAAGATGAGCTGCCCTAGGCAAAACATCTTTCTAGCCAGGCAGAGTTCCTGGAATTATGGGCAAAATATCCGTCACTTGAGACAAATTCCCTTACAGAAGAATGAGATTTTAAAATTTGTATTAAGAGCCTTCCTTACAAACATTTGGAGCATTTAAAATAGTAGTTTCAGCCTATTTTACCCAAAGAGATGGATGAATTGATGTATATAACAGGGTTTTGACATTTGCTTAGCAAGAGATAGATCACTGAAATTAGAAAAGTTCGCATGTAATTATTTCACATTGCTCTTTCTGGCTACTTTCACAGAAAAAGTGGGCCTATCCCTTAACATGTGACTACGATGTGACACAACAGGTTGAATGTGAATGGAACTATGAGCTTTGAATGGGACAGAGAGAGCTTTATATATAATGTGTAAAATGCATTACTGTATGCTAAGTACACACTGGATAAATTGCCTACTCAGCTGCTCCTAACATCAGGTTGCAAACAGATCTTGAAAACTTTACATTCTGTTTCAAGTTTATAACCCCATTAAAGAATATTTAGAATTTTAAAACTTTAGACCCATGGTCATACCACAGGCTGTTACTCTGAGAAAGCACATTGACATACACTTACTGAATGTAATTCTTATTTTCCAAAAATTCTTTTCTCTTCCTTCCTTCCTTCCTTCCTTCCATCTCTCCTTCCTTCCAACTTCCTCTTCTCACTTTTCTTCTGTTCTTTCCCTTTTAAACAAGGGACTGTGCTTTTTATCATAAAGTTGGGCAGAAGGCAAAAATGACCTAGAATTACTGTTTACATCCAAACTTTGAGCTGAAGAACTCAACTCAATCTATGAGCAGCCCTCACACCAGGTATTATTTTTGGCTTGAGAGATCTCTTCCAGCCCCTTGGGAACTTCAGAGAGAAGAAAAGCTCCTCAGCGGGATGCTCACCCTCCCATTTCCCTGAGGGCTTCTTTCTGCATATTTCTGACAGCCTGACTTTTGACCTGAAAGTCAGGACTTTGGTGATGAAATAGCCTTTAAGTTAAATTAAGTCAACAGTTGTCTGACCTATTGTTATGTTTTCACTGGGTTCCTCTGCAAACAGAATACTTGCTTCTCTGGTAACTCTCCACACGTTCTATTCTCTTTTTGGATCAATTGGCCTCTTCTCTGATTTCTGAACTGGTGAATATGAGCTACAATGGTAGGGGAAGTGGGGAAGGATTGGGATGATAAAGCGATATTAGGAAATACGTTGCAAAAAATATGGTAGAATGCCAGAAATCTGGACAACTGTTGTTCACGGAGACTTCAGACTCTGAAGACAAACGAACATGAAGCTGAGATGTGTCAGTTCCAGGCACCTCTGCACTGAGACAGGCTGGAGAGACTCAGTTCCTCAGGTGTGTTATGCATGTGAAACATTGAATCCAGTGCCTAGTTCAGTAATTGGAGAGTTTAGTATTACTTTATTATTAATCATGCAGCTGTCACCTCCTAACTATCACAATTTCTGCAGGATAAACATTTATTAAACACTTACTATGTGCCACATTATTGTACTAGTTACTGAGATTATGAAAATAAAACAGACATAACCCTTACCTCAAAGAGCAAACAATCTAAAGCAAATAAATAATGAGTTCAGACCATGAGGAGACATACTGACTATGGTCCTGTATTTCAAGGTGTCACAGAGACACATAAGGGGCTCCAGAGGACACTGAGGTGAAAGTCAGGGGCAGCTCCAGCTGCTGTGAAGTTGCTGTGAATTCTTGCGAGTCAGCACTTACAAGGTGATAGTTGGGTGATTAATAATAAAGTAATAGTAAGCATGCTAATTATTGAATGAGGCATTGGATTTAACACTTTACACACACACACACACACACACACACACACGCACACACCCCTGATAGAAGAGGACCTGAGTCTATGGGGTTAACTGACAATTCAGGGCCATATAGCTAGTAAGTGGAGAAACTAGGATTTGCAGCCAAGCTTATCTCAGCTTTTAACCACAGTGATAGAGTCCAGTGGTTGAGCCCAGTGTTGGCAGATGCTCATAGAGACAATATCTGGGGAAGGAGAAAAGGAAGGATTGCTGTGCTGAAACTAGGCTTTGATTGTGCAGGAATCTGGGTTGCTGTTTGGGAATTTTTCCTAATAGAAAATAAGTTTTCTACCATCAGCATCACCCCAAGCTTCATTTCTCCACCCTTCTCTGCGAAGTCTCTTCCCAACCCAGGCTTTTTTCTTCTAGCAGTCAATGGGTGTGTACTGTCTGGATTCCTAAAGAATTGTGCTACTATTGATAAAATATTTCCACCCAGACAAGTCTGCTCTCCAGTGACGTAACACACCAGCAGCAAGAGAGGCAGGAGGTGGGCTGGAGGATGTGAGATCTTGGTAGAAGTAAAAATGTATAATATGGCCTCACTGCAGGCCCATAATGATTGCATGATCTGGTGTTCTTCCTTCCTTTTAAAATTTCTTTGGCCAGTTTCCCACAGTCTCTTTTACTAGTTTTCTCCTTTAGTAGCTCTTATTTTGTCCCAGAATGATTTCGTATTCCTGGCTGTCCATGAAAAGTGATGCTTCCCAGAAGACACCATTCGTTCAGCTCCTAGAATCATGATCAGGGCAGGATTTTCCTTCTTGATTCTCAGCTCTCAGCTTCACTCTGCATTTACACCTTCCTCATCACCACTGGATTCTCTCTCCTCTGTTGAGTTCAAGGTCAGGATATCAGACTGTAAGCCTCCTTGTTTCTCCATTAATGGAACGTGAGATTTGGTTTCTTGCTTTGAAAGTTATATTGCAAATAAAGACAGTGGCAGGAAGCAAGGTTTGATTTGCTGGCTGGTGCCAAAGGTATGGTTAGATCTTTGAGGCCAACTTCCACATGGCTTTGGAGAGGAGTCAGAATACATGTTTGAGGTAAATGAAGAAAACACCCATTTCTCAAGGAGGAGAACCTCAGAGATGTGTTTATTAATGAAATGTCAGTTTATTAATAAAAAAATAATCTCTTCCATGTGTTCAGAATTTTACAGTTTACCAAGTGCTTCTTTGTATCTTATCTCATTTGATTTTTGCAACAACTATTTGGGATTTTCCAGAAAAATACCATGGTCCCCATTTTATACACATTCCATACTTCTTAGCAAGGAGCACAGGAGTTACGTGGCTGGTTCACAGTTGTTCAACTTTTTAGTGTATGAACCAGTGAAAAACTTTAAAGTCCACATTTTTGAATTGTAACGATCATATAAATAAAGCAGGTAGACAAAAAAAAAACTAACAAAATGTTTTGTGCAATTTTTTGTGTGTATTCACAAAGCATTAGTCTCCATCCTCATTTTCTTTCTGAATCCTGGACCCCTTGTTCTGTTTCCATTCACCATGCTAGAAGAAAAGATAAAATGAAGTGATTTGGAGAGAAGAAAAGGAGGAAGAACATGGCTCTTGATCTCCAAAGGCTGGTTCTAAGACAGGCTTCAAAGGATGAGACTGATGATATTAAGAAACCCAGTGTCTGGCATGATGTGGGTATAATCAACAGGGGTAGTAAGAACACAGTGCCCATCTTCACATTTGCCTCCTTCCTACCCTCCCTTCCCATGCTGGTCATTTTAGGCAAGAGAATGGGGGGTGTCTAGGCTCTGTCTTCTGGTACAGTCTTACTTGTCCCTGGCCCTTAAACATTTCTCAGAAGTCTTGTCAATCAGAGCATAATGTGCAGACCTAGCACTTGGCCCATCCCAAGCTTGCTCATAGGTGTCTGAACTTCTCCCAATAAATCTTCCCCAGGCTCCCACCCATCCAGTCACCCTTACCCGCTCAACTTACTGGAAATCTCTGTTCCTCTAAAGCAGGCTTTGGCTTTGTTCCCAGACCCAGGCAGAATGGAAACGCTTTCTAAGAAAAACAAGAACAAGGGAATTACATTCTGATCTGATGTTTCTTCACCATGACAATTTTGTTTGTTCTTCAAGATTGCTTTATCCCCTTTTCTGCAAAGACTGCTATGCTAGATCAAGAAATAAATGGAATTTGTTTCTCCCCTAGTAATTAAAAAGCAAAATTCAATCTAGATAAACTTCTCTCAATTCTGGTGAAATGTCAATAATCATACACTTAGCATTGATATAATAAACTGGAATAATTGTCCTGAGGAGTATGTGGGTATCTTTCTTTGAGGATATGCACATTCAAGAAAACTTGAAGGGACCCTGAGCTACAGCTCTCCTTCTCTCTCCTCCACTATAGTTCAAATTCTTTTCTTTCCTAGTCTGATTATTGGTTTCCACTTCTTGCTTCCACTTTTGCGAAATGCTACCAAGAAGCACGATTTCCCCCAATATCTATATCACCAAAGAAATCTTTCTTTCTCCTTGCTCACTGCCCACAGTCCAGTATATGCTGCATTGTTTTTATGGTGACTTCATTTGACTTTCAAATCTTCATGAAACTGGCTTCCCCACAGTAAAAAATTTCAGGCCACAGATGACAACCATTGTGTTTATCTCACACAATATTGTTTTGAAGCCTTCTGTCAACTTAACTCAAGTTTGAGCGCTATGCTGGCACTCAATAAATGTTCAGGAACAGTTTATCTACAAGACATACTGTTTATTACTTTAAACCTGGAGTTGCTCCCTCTAGTAGCAATGTGGGGCTATATGCCAAGCCCTGTGCTGGATGCTGCAAATTGTTAGATGGCCAAGAAGAGTTCCAGCCTTAAATTCTAAAGAAGTTCTCACTGAGTATTCATATTCCAGTTCATAGGGCTTTTGTCTAGACTCTGCCTCTTGGTGTATTTAAAGGCTTTGTTATGGTTCAATTTTGTATCCAGTTTTTGTCTCAGTTCTTATTTTTGTCCTAGACCCCTCGAAGAAGTAGTAACAGCAATAGTGAGGAGAAAGAGAAGGGTAGTCTTGAGTTCTGCTTTTTATTCACCCTGTGACCATAGACTTTTCTTCTTACTTCTCTGATTTCAGTGAATTTCTGCTTAATGTGAGGGGAATAGAGATACATGGAGCCCTAGGGATAAAGTGATAACATGTTGAAAGACACAGACATTTATTGAAAGATGACTATTGCCCACGTGCTGGAAAGGTAAAGGTAAATGAGATTCAGTCCCTGACCTTGAGGAGCTTACAGTCTATCAGGGAAGCCATCTTTAAGCCTGACGCTTCTGCCTTGTGCCCAGCATGTACCATGAATTTGGTACATGCTGGAGGATCAAATGTTAATTTGGGCAGGAGATTTAAGGCAAGGTCTTTTTTTTTTAAACCACATTTGCTATTTCCAAGTGGAACTAATCTTTTTTATTTTTCTACTTTCTAATTCTAGAGGAGAAAGATGCATTCTGATATAGATCCTAGGTCTTTCCATCTTACCTGCAATTACTTTGTGAGCAAAAAACAAACAAATGAACAAGCAATTATTGAATTACAACTTGGAACATTCAGTTCCATAACTTTGCATAAGATATGTCCTTCTTTGTACCTCAGTTTACCCTGCTGAAAATTGATGATTTGGGTTAGATGAGTTCTGGGGTCCCCTGCTACTCTAGCATTCCTTGAGTTGGAGATCATTACTGTATCACCTGGCCATTTTACCAGTGCCCTGGCTCTGTCCTCAGGAACATATGTCCAAACTGAAATATTGGGTCATCTCTTCTCCTGCTCCTTTCTCCCTTTGACTCCATTCCTAATCTCTGCATTCCAGATCCACTGCCTTGCGTCTACTATATGTGTGTCTGCTTCTCAGCTTTTCAGTTTCTTCTTCCTGTTTAGCTCTTTCTTCTTGAAATTGGATTTTCTCTTTCTGGATTTTACCATTCTTCCTGACCTGGTTTATGACTATCACTTTCTCTCCTCAGCTTAAACCATATTTTGCTCCTGCGAATATAATTCCTTTGAAGCTTTATGGCATCTGTTTTATAAGCAATGCCTGAGGACTTCTGTAAAAATGACTTCAGGATGCTAACTTTTATCTTTTACACTCACCTCCCTACAAATTAATATTCCTTTGTATTTCAGTTATTCTATTACTGCCCAATGTTACATAACCTCATTACATGTACCCAGCATTATGCCCCCTACTATTGGTTAAAATGCTTTTGCAATTGGTGACTGGTATGGTACATAGGCATGTGTTGGGTGGGGGGTGAAAAAACATTTCAAAGACATTACAGTTGACCTTTGAACAACATGAGCTTGAACTGGGAAGGTCCACTTATGTGTGGATATTTTTTTTCAATAAATATAGTAAATGTATTTTCTGTTCCTTGTGATTTTCTTAACAACATTTTCTTCTCTAGCTTACTTTTTTAATAACAATACAGTATACAATATGTATACAAAATATGTGTTAATTGACTGTTTATGTTATTGGTAAGGCTTATGGTCAACACCAGGCTATTAGTAGTTAGATTTTTGAGAAATCAAAAGTTGTATATGAATTTTCAATCACTCAGGGGGTCAGCACTTCTAATCTCCATATTGTTCAAGGGTCAACTGTATAGGAATCCACAGCTGCCTTGTTTGAGTAGCTAGCTATTATTTGGGCATTTTGTGGTTTTGTTTAACATTGATAGATGGGAACAGGTCTAAAATGTACTTAGACACTTGCTAACTTGATACATTTTTGGTCTTCTTGAAAATTTTTCTCAGAGATACTCAGATTTATTTTGGTCATTTGATAATCATTGTTATATTCTACTTAGTTTAGTCATAACAAAATAACTTAAAATTATTAAAATAAACTTTTTTATGTTTATACTAAGGAAAAAATTACTCTTTTTAATCTACACCTCTTTTGTCAATAACTTGAATTTTCCCAGAGTAATAGTGGTTTTGATAACATGATTTTTAATAATGTTGAATTTCTTAAGAAGGCAACTAGTATATTACAAGAGAAGAGACTGTAATTAAACCTGTTATTATTATTTGACTTTTCATTTTTCTCTTGCCATAACCTGGGAAATGTGAGAAGCAGAGCCCTCTGGAAGCAAAGAATTAAAAACATCGTCCCAGAAAAACTGAGGTAAGATGAAGGTGCTTGTGTGTAGGAGGAAACACCCAGTCAAGTGCAGCAAAGCACAGCCATCAATGGCTGAGATAGTGGGGGTAGGCAGTGACATTCCAAGGACTTAGCAGTGAAATAGCATTTCTTTTTCAGTTGGCGGCTTAGGTAAAGTAAATGGGATACATCTGCAAGACAGAAAAGTAACCGTGATCAAAGTTCAGAAGTCTCCAAAAATGAATCTCAGTGAAAATTTATCTGAGATAGTAAACTGAGATTAAATTAACATTCCAAGACAAACAGAGAACATTCCATCTCTTGAGGAAATTAAAAGCCTACCATGGGCTTTTCTGTCAGAGAGACCCCCATTTTGTCCCAACTAAGGTACTTTTGATTTGGGGTCTTTGACTCATCTTTTTTAAAAAAAATATATTTTATTTATTTAATTTTAGAGAGAGGGAAGGGAGGGAGAAAGAAAGGGAGAGAAACACCAATGTGTGGTTGCCTCTCACATGCCCCCTACTAAGGACCTGGCCCACAACCCAGGCATGTGCCCTGACTGGGAATCAAACTGGCAACTCTTTGGTTTGCAAGCTGGCACTCAAACCACTGACGCACACCAGCCAGAGCCTCTGTCCCACCTTTTATTTCTACTCCCCACTCTTACTACCAGTCCCACAGACAAAATAATGCCTCACACATACTCCCTCCTGCTGTTATCTCTTCAGATTTTCTCCAAGTTCTGAGTTATATATCATTCCTCAGTCTCCAGTCCTTCCTCATACATCTCCACTGCCAATGGTACCTTGCACTCTGTCCAACAAAGGACAAGTCAGCACTTACATTATTAGTAATGAGATCTGAGGGAGATGAGGAGAATACATGGTCCAGGGAAGGCTCTGGGAAAAAAGTGAGCATGACATTTTGATGAAAGAAGAGCTCTGCCTCCAGATACAGTGGGGACAGCATTTACAAAGGCAAGGACCAAGACTGTATGACTGGAGTGGATGAAACCTTGAAATATACCTGAAGAATTTCAAGTATACCTGTTGGACTAGAAAGAAAAATGAGATGAATAGGGAATCTGGGGACAGATAAAACTCATGAGGGGCTAAGGTGCCACATAGCAGTTCAGAGTTTATCCAGTGTATAAATGAAGCAGAACCTTTGAACAGAGAATTCTATGGTCTAGGTCCTGACCTTTTAAGCCCTATGCAGAACTCTGTTTTGATTCTTGGGTCATACTCCATCCTCTGCATCCAACTCACTTATACATGCATACTCCCCATCATATTCATCACCACCTCCACTACTAACACAGTCCCTCCACCACTACTACCATCCCCTTTACCATCACCCCATCACATAACTTTGTAAAATACATCTAGCCTAAGAATTAGTATTTCCTGCCATATGACATATCTCTTTGGAGATTTGACTCATTCTGGTCCCCAGGTTCTATAGCTATTGCGGGATTCAGAGGGCAGGAACAGGGTAGGATGAAGGCTTGAGTTCAGGAGAGCCAACATGGCTATCACACTAGCCAGGGTTCATATTCAAGATACATACAGGGAACTGAGGTGAGCATCTGTCCTCTATCTGTGGTATGAACTCTATAGAGAGAGCTAATCAAATCTAGGAAAGAGGGATGTGGTGGAAAAAGCAATTCTCCTCATGGGTTAGACGTTAGAAAGCTCTGGATCAAACTATTCTTACATCACTAAAGCCCCAGGGAAGAGAACTGTGGTTGCCTGAGGCAGGTGCCTACGCTAATTTTTTAAGGATCTGCATTTTGAGGTGAATTGATGAGTTAGCTATTGAAGGCTAAGGTTCTCCCTGAATCATTCAAAGCAAAAAAACAAAACCTTGGCTAGTAAATCTAATATTTGAATTTGATAAATAGAGCTATATGAGATTTAATGTTCCTTGGTTTTCTGGAAGCTTGATATAAGTCAATGTCCATCTGAACACCAGCTATCAGTGACAAGCAAGTGGAATGCCCTATATCCCCTGTATATAGGGTGAGGATTTCTGACTATACACAGACAGACACACACATACCCAAATACATACATTGACACCACTTGCTATGTTCCTAGCACTGATTATGTCAATATGTAACAAAAGTAGTAGAACATATTCTTGTAAAATACCATAAATTCTTAGAGGGCCAAGACTAAAATAAATAACTTTGCCTACCATGGTTACATTGGGACATTCAAAAACTGTAATATCTCTCTACAGTCAGGTTTATGAAAATACCTGTGAAGGAGAAATTCAAATTTGAAAAACTTAAGACCATATTTGGAGAAAAATGGGGAGAGAGCATGAGAGACCAGGAGATGAACTATTTTCATAATTATTGTATCATGGCAGAAGGATTTAGAAGCATGGCCTCATGACATCCCAGTTCAGAACCACTGATGGAAATAATTCCCCTGGAGAGAGCACTTTCCCCTAAGTGTAGAGAAAAGTAGCCCTTCAGGGCCACCACAACTCATTTGTGATAATGACAGCCCAAATAGAGTTGCTAGATTTGGTAAATATAAATATAGGATGCCCAGTTAAATTTGAATTTCAGATAAACAAGGAATAATTTTAGTATAAATATGTATGTCCCATGCTAATATTGAGATTATTTTTGGATCATTTCAAAAACAATATTCCATGAGGCTTGCTTATGCTAAAAAAATTATTCATTGTTTATCTGAAATTCAAATTTAACTAGGAGTTCTGTATTTTAACTGGCAACCCTATACCCAAGAACCCTCTATCAATTCTCCCCCCATTTCCTCTCCAAAAGAAGTCTCATTTATTAGAAAGAACACATTGACTCTATGAGTAAATCTAGTTCTCAAACTAAAGAAATATTATTTTATCAATAACGATTAAGACTGTATACTCTCTGGACAAAAAAAAAATACATGCCTTTAAAAACATTGTGATTTAAAATTATTTTAAAATAAATATGCATTTTGACAATTCAAATTACAAGGTGGGACAAAAGTAAGTTGACAGTTGTTCATATGAAAAATAATATAATAATAAATAAATAATAATACAAGAATAAATTATATTTCACATACTCAAAACCGTAAAATCTACTTTTGCCCCATCTGATACATAGACACATATAAAGAAAAATTTAGAGAGAACACAAGTACCAGACTTCCATCCAAGATGGAAGCGCAGGTAGATGCACTGTGCCTCCTTGCACAACCAAAAAAAGGACAACAAATTTAAAAACAAAATACAACCAGAACTGCTAGAAAATCAAACTTTAGGGAAGTCTGACAACCAAGGAGTTAAAGAAGAAACATTCATCCGGACCAGCAGGAGGGGCACAGACAGCAGCTGGAGAAGAGAGGACTTGCAGCAAGGCAGAGTGGACAGTTCCACATTTGCCTGTAGATAAACCAGGAGGAACAAATGGGGAATGAGACAGACTGAGCAACCCAGGGTTTCAGTATGGGGAAATTAAGCCTCAAAACCTCTGACTAAAAAAACCTGTGGGTGTTATGGGCAATGGGAGAAATGCCCAGCCTCATAGGAGAGCTTTTTAGAGAGACCTACAGGGCCCTAGAACATACACAAGCCCATCCATCTGGTAATCAGCACCAGAAGGGCTCAAATTGCTTGTGAGTAGCAGAAGAAGTGACTGAAAGCCAACTGAAAGCTGAGCAAGCAGCATTTTTCTCTCTCAGATCCCTCCCCCACATACAGTGCCACAACACAGTGATGTGGGTTGCCCCGCCCTGGTGAATACCTACTACATAACACAAATGCAGAGACAAAAAAAAAAAAATGGCCCAAATGAAAGAACAGATCAAAGCTCCAGAAAAAATACAACTAAGCAATGAAGATATAGCCAGCCTATTAGATGCACAGTTCAAAACACTGGTAATCAGAACCTAGGTGCCCATCAGTAAATTAATAGATCAAAAAATTATGGTACATTTACACAATGGAATTCTATGCAGCAGAAAGAAAGAAGGAGTTCCTACCCTTTGCAACAGCATGGATGGAACTGGAAAGCATTATGCTAAGCGAAATAAGCCAGGCGGTGAAAGACAAATACCATATGATCTCACCTTTAACAAGAACCTAAACAACAAAACAAACAAACCAGCAAAATATAACCAAAGACACTGAAATAGAGAACAAGCTGGCAGTGACCAGAGGAGGGAAGGGAGGAAACTTCAGGGGAAAAGGGGAAGGGTTTACAGAAACAAGTATAAAGGACACATGGACAAAAACTGGAGTGGGGGATGGAAATGGGAGGGAAATGGGAAGGTCTGGGGTGGTGGGCTGGGATGGGAGTAAAAGACAGAAAACTGTACTTGAACAACAATTAAAATGAAAAAGAAAACACTGGTAATCAGGATACTCACAGAATTGGTTAAGTATGGTCACAAAACAGAGGAAAAAGTGAAGGCTATGAAAAGTAAAATAAAGGAAAATGTACAGAAGATCAACAGTGGCAGGAAGGAAACCAGGACTCAGATCAATGGTTTGGACCAGAAGGAAGAAATAAACATCCAACCAGAGAAGAATGAAGAAACAAGAATTCAAAAAAATGAGGAGAGGCTTAGGATCCTCTGGGACAACTTTAAGCATTCCAACATCTGAATCATGGGGGTGCCAGAAGGAGAAGAGGAAGAGCAAGACATTTAAAACTTATTTGAACAAATAATAATTAGAAAGAAATTCCCCAACCTGGCAAAGGAAATAGACTTCCAGGAAGTCCAGGAAGCTCAGAGAGACCCAAAGAAGATGGACCCAAGGAAGCACACACCAAGGCACATCATAATTACATTATTAAAGATAAGGAGAGAATCTTAAAAGCAGCAAGAGAAAAGGAGACAGTTACCTACAAAGGAGTTCCCATGAGACTATCAGCTGATTTCTCCAAAGAAATCTTGCAGACAAGAAGGGGCTGGAAAGAAGTCATCAAAGTATTCAGAGTCATCAAAGGCAAGGGCCTACATCCAAGATTACTCTATCCAGCAAAGCTATCATTTAGAATGGAAGGGCAGATAAAGTGTTTGCCAGATAAGGTAATGTTAAAGGAGTTCATCATCACCAGGCCCTTATTATATGAAATGTTAAAGGGACTTATCTAAGAAAAAGAAGATAAAAAATATGAACAACAAACTCACAACTATCAACAACCATACCTGAAAAAACAAAAACAAACTAAGCAAACAACTAGAATAGGAACAGAATCACAGAAATGTAGATCACATGAAGGATTATCAGTGGGGAGATAGAGCAGGGAGAATGGGGGAAAGGTATAAGGAATAAAAAGTATAAATGGTAGGTACAAAATAAACAGGGGAAGATTAAGGATAGTATGGGAAATGTAGAAGCCGAACAATTTGTAAGTATGACCCATGGACATGAACTAAGGTGGGGAATGCAGGTGGGAGGGGGGTGCAGGGTGGAGGGGAATAAAGGGGGGGAAATGGTACAGCTATAATAGCATAATCAATAAAATATATATATATATTTTAAGATTTTATTTATTTATTTTTAGAGAGGGAAAGGAGGGAGATAGAGAGAGAGAGAGAGAGAGAGAGAGAGAAACATCAATGTGCGGTTGCTGGGGGTTATGGCCTGCAACCCAGGAATATACCCTGGCTGGGAATCGAACCTGGGACACTTATTTTTTAAAAAAAGAAAGGAAAATTTAATAATCTACTACTCACTCTCCTCCAACCTCCTATCCCCACAGTTACCAATACTCACTGTATGCTGCTTATTTTTGTACATCTTTACTATGTTCATATGTTTTATGTACTTGTGTAAAATGTGCTTTTAAGGGGATCACATTTCTTGAACTTGATATGCTCACTTTGAGGCTGTCTAGATAAAGGAACTGGAAGATTACAGCTCACACTGTGGCAATGGCAGCTTAGCATATTTATTCTATCATTCTTAGCCTTGACTGTAGACACATGTCCAGTGTCCCTAGGACTCCCATATCTCCTGAGGTCATACTCCTCTAATTTCATGTTGTCTAATACAGGAGGCACCAGCTACACATAGCTACTTATCACTTGAAATACAGCTTTTCCAAATGAAGATGCATCATAAGTATAAAATGCATACTAGGTTTGAAAAACTTAGTTACAAAACAACTCATTAGTAATTTTCAATTGATTACCCAGTGAAATGATAATACTTCAAACATGTTGGGTTAAATAAAATGTATTATTAGAACCAATTTCATTAATTTCTCTGCATTTTTAAATGAGACTACCAGAAAAATTATACATTACATATGTAATTTTCCTAATATTTCTATTGGCAGCACTATGCTAACCTAAAGTCCTTTAAAATGACTGGAATTTATACCAGTGGGTGCACAAGATGATTCCTTGAAGATGTGCAAAGAAAATGTAACTGCTGTTCTTATTTTGATCTTATCCATTTTTAAATTTATAGTTCTGTATTTTTCTTAGATGTTCATAATATATCAGCATGGTAGCAAGTGTGTATAATTTGTAGTAAACAAACATATGTTTATTTAGGAATGTATTCAAAACATTTTTACCAATAGGGATGTATAATAAAAACATTAAAACACACAAAGGCCATGCATAGAAGGGGCAAGTAGAGTGTCTGTCTTCCCATTTCAGGTTCCTCCTCTTTGTGCTCCATAGGCATGTGTCCCTCCTTCCACTCCTTTGTGTTGATTTTACTCATTTTTCTCTCCTGAATTGTGTCCAAAGGTTTCCCGAGAAGGAGAAAGGAAGCTATAAGCTTTGGCTTCTTGTCTCTTGAATCTTAGGTTTTGGTGTCCTTGCTCCTTCAATACCCTCCCTGGCCATTCCCTGGGGCAAGGTTGGGCTGCCCTGGCCATTCCCACATGCCTTTCTCTATGAGAGTCTAGTACCCAGCCTATGCACAAAGCTCTCCCTCAGACTCTCCTTCAGCACCTCCTCACATCCTCTGGCTAGGAGGTCCTCCTTGGGCTTCGGAGGTTACAAAGGTTATATTCCTTTGATCCTATCAGGTGATGAGAAGAGAGGGAAAGCAGCAGTGAGGTGAGAACATAGATTCCAGAGGCTCGGATTATAGAAGGATTCTCTCTCAAGTCAAATTCCATTCAACTGGAACCAACACTGTCTCAACCTAGATTACTGGTGTTAGAAAGGAGTTATGGGAGTTCACTAAGACTGCAACATTTTCTTCAAAAGAGCATCTGTTTAGTCATTTCTTTTGGAGGTACTAATACTGACGGTGATAAAACTACCTTAGAGTCAGCAGTGAGTAATAAGGGATGAAAACATGAGGGGTCAGACAGTTGCACAGGGAAGGTGAAGACACCTTTTTTTAAGGTGCTTGGTTCCCACTCATCAATGTCTTGGGTCCTGGCATGCAGACATGCGCATGTGCACACACGCGCTCACACGCATGCACACACACACACACACACACACACACACACACTTTGTCCTGCCCCAGGCTCATTCCCCTTAAAATTAAAGCTGGCTTTTGCTTTGATAATTCACTATATCATTTCTCTCCCACTCACACACTCAGTCAATCCCTCATTCTTATGCTCAGAAAACATTTACTGATCCAGGGCCTGTTCTAGGGAAGGCACCAACGTACAAAGACAATCAAACCTGGTGAGTGGTCAGGGGATTCTACATGTGGTGCTTCAGGTTGAACTTTACGAAATTGCCAATACTGGGCAATTTCCTAAAGTTCACACAATGGCTGATCTACACAATGGCCATTTAATATGACTCAGCTTAACAGTTTTCATATATGCACATATATGTTTTGGGGGTCCATAGCAACATAGAACTGTTGTTAAAGACACACATTCTATCACTAGACTTATTATTTACTCATTTGGGAAACTTAAGTAAGCTTTAACTTAACTCATCTAAGCCTCATTTTCTTCATGTGAAATGGAAATTCTCATAGGTTCTACTTCGTGCAGTTGTAGTGAGGATGAAAGGCTATGATTTTTATAAAGCACTTGATACATTGCTTAGCAACAGTGAGTGTTCAGTTAATGTTGGCTGCTATTATCATTACTTCTGAGAAACACTGCCACTGTAACCTATGGAAATCCAGGTACACATATCCTATTTGCAAAACAGTACAGTTTACCTGCTCAAACTAGAGAGAAAGTCCTTGCCGTTCCTCCCAGCCAGCAAAACTACAGCCACATCCATAGGGGGAAAAATTAGCTAAATTATTTAAAAAATCAACATTTTCTTAAATAAAGCAATTAGAGATTTTTGTGTTTGACTTTTAAACCAAGAAGTACAAAATGGCAGCAGGAGACAGAAGGACACAGGAGGTGTGACGGGTACAGGGAGAAAGGCAGCATGTGGCCATGCTGGCTTTGTTCCATTTGGGGACAGGGTTTTAGCGTCTAGAGACTTGCCTGTTTATTCTGAATGAGAGCCAAAGGGCAAGTGCCTGCGCTGAGTCGCATGTTTGTTCAGGGAAGGTTGGAAGGGCAGATCTTAGCCACAAGGACTGATGGACAGAGATGGACATGCTTAGGCTGATGACAGAGCAGATGACCTGTGCTAACACGGGGCCAGTCCTTTTACTCTCCAGGCCTTAGTTTCCCTGTCTGAGCAATGGTCATGAGAATCTGCCTCATGGGGTTGTTGTAAAAGTCAAAGGAAATCTTGAACAGGCCTTGCCCAGTACACAGCAGTTTACCTTCCTCCCCTTTGTAGAACGTCACTGCAGGAAACAGCTAGCAATTCTGGTCCCAGCAGGCACAAGCAGCCTGCCCTGCCCTGTGAAAGCAAGTCCCCCTCCCCTCCCTCCCTCTCTCCCCCATTCTGTCCTCTCTTCCTGGCTTCTCCCCAGAAGGCCCCAGGGATCCCAGGCCAACCACCAAACCACAGGAGTCTGGGACTGGCTCTCAGGGACCCCCTTCCCCTTCCCCTTCCCCTCCAACTCTATCCCCTGTGTGGCAGGCCTGCTCTGGGCTCCCTCCCTGGAGGGTGAGGCCCCATTGCTGCTGTGTTGTGCTATGCCAGCACTTGCAGGGGGATTCATCTGAAACCACAGTCAACAGTCTGTGTTTATTTGGGGCATGCAGAGGAGCCAAGGGCTATGAACAGAGAGCTGCATTCCAGAATTCTCTCTGATTCCCATCAGGCTGTCAATCAGGCCTTTTACCTGGAAGGAAGCTAAGCTTTCTCTTTCCAATTCTTCCAAAACGGGACCACACACTCATCGCCGTCTGAAATGCTGCTTTACACCCACTGTCACTGCAACCCAATCCTGTACCTTATCAAAGAAGAGAACTCAGAGAAACGATGATGAAAGTGATGTGCTTACAGCTGCCAAGGATGGAAAGACTTCCTTATTTTACATTTTCAATATTGCAAATTTTTATTAAAATACAATACACACAGAGGAAAGTGTACAAATTATAAATGCACAGCTAGGAGTGCATAGCAGGGTAGAATTCGCACTAGCGCGGGGCTCCAATCTTCTGGCTGTTTTACCATAAAGGCTCTCACAGCACAAGAATTGAGGACATAATATCTTTTTCCATGTATTCTTTACAACCAACTGTGGGCTGGAGCCAGCTCCCACCAGTCAGAAGAGCCTACTGTGCACATCACTTCTCATCTCCACATTCAGTGGCCTCACATTGGTACTTGAACTCAGCATTGATGGAGGTATTTATACCAGAGAAATCAGTAATCCCTGCAAACCAAGGCTTTTTTTTTCCCCTGAAGAGGCAGTTGTTAAACATTTATCAACAAACCCCTGCTTGCCACCCTCATAAAACTTGTGAACAAAACTTAAGTAGCTTTCTGACCAGTTTAATCAATTCCTGTCCCTTGTCTCAGAAAAAAAATCCATTTCTCATTATCTCGCTCTCGAAGTACACAGCCTTTCCTATCTCCCTTCTGGAAATCCTCAGATATTTGACAACTGTTACACCCTGAGCTTTTTCTCCTTTTTTTTCTGGTTTCTGTTAAATGCTTAGCAAGCATTCTTTCTTCAAGTGTATTCAACTGTGTCTCTGGAGAGATATCCAGGTGGCTGATGTGCAAACCCCAGTACAGCCTGGAAAGAAAGCTCTGGGGCTTCCAACAGCTCTCATGGCCTCTTGGGTGCAACACTTCCCTATGTCCCTTGTCAGCTGGCTTCTCCTACCTTGTGTCTTTATTAATTCATTGCCTTTTCAACTTAACCACAGACTGTCCTGGAGACAGGCTGGAATCTTATGACCCTGAGGCAGTAAAGTAAGAAAAACCAATGCACCAGCCCCTTCACTTCCCTGGCTCTTAGTTCCTACTCTGTCGGCGGGCAGGGTGGGTCAAATGATGCTGGAGCCCCTTCCAGTTAGGCAGTTGGCCGTTTTGTACCCTGTGTTCCTGTCTGCAGCATGACTGCACAGGAAAGTCCATTTTTTCCCCCAAATGAGAGGAGGTGGGGCCACAACGCTGAAGCAATCTTTTAAAGACCCTCTACCTGACCTCTGTCTGAGCAAATAATTAATCTCCAGAAAAAGCAGCTCGCTGATGGGTCCAGGCTGCGCCTTGCAGATTGGGGCTGGGAACAGAGCCTGTGGATTTATGAGGTGACGTCAGTTTGAAGAGCGGCAGGCAGGGCCTGAGCTGTGTTTTACACACTCCCCGATTGTTTTAACGGGCCTGCTCCGAAGGACTCCAAATCTCTCCCCACTCTAAGCTTTATTAAAATGGCAAAGATGGAGAGGAGTGGTTTTCCAGATAAATCAGCTTATTTCGACTCTGCTCTCTCTCCCTACCCCTGTCTACTGGAAAGCACTCCCAAAGGGAAGGAAGTGAGGAACTGCAAAGTACTTGCAGGTACACGCTTAATGCCTTAAACTCTTGCATTGTGTTAACAGCTATTCATGGGCCCTGCTTTAAAGAAATAGATGGATTCTCATTCTGACCAATTTAAATAATCCCTTAGAGACAACTAAGGGGAAGATTTATGTCCTTACTAAGTAAAAGACACTTCAGAGTTTAGCCTGGAGGCTGAATCTCTGCACTCGGGAGTATCACAGTGCAATTCCTTGAGAGGACCCAGATAAAACTAGGTTTAGAAATGAAGAGGGGTGGGAGGAGCACAGCGGAATGCAGGGAGACAATAAGGGGGAGAAGCAGCCAGGGAGAAAAAAGGGAGGCAAAGCTTTTGTCCTAGAGATATGACTAGAGAGGGAATGAAGGAGTAGAAGTAGAAAATATATTTCTTTATATATATTATATGTACAATATGCCTCTGTACATACATATATGATAAACACACACAAATAAATACACATATGTACTCTCTGTGTATATAGACTAGATGTATACTTGTCTATTTTCAAGACTAAAGAAAAATACAGACTTATATTTAGAATTCCCCAGACATATTAATTATTGAGATGAAAAAAAATCTCACAGGCACCCTGGCCAGTGTGGCTCAGTTGGTTGGAGCATCATCCTATAGACAGAAATGTTGCAGGTTCAATTCCCAGTCAGGGCCAATATCCAGGCTGTGGATTCAACCCCCAGAGGGGCACATACAAGAAGACAGCCAACTGATGTTTTCCTCTCGCATCAGTGTTTCTTCTCCATCTCTTTCTCTGAATCTCTCTCTCTTTCCCTCCCTCTCTCTGTAGAAAAGAAATGTCCTCAGGTAAGGTTAAAAAAAATCTTAGAGGCCTAAAATAACTCATTTATGGGAACAAAAAAATCTTAGAGGCCTAAAATAATTCATTTATGGGAACAATAAAAATTATTGTTGAAATTTAGCAAGATTTTGAGATGGTGACAGTAGGGAAATAATTGCAGAGAAAAAGAGAAGATTTGGTTGAGAAGTGAAAGTGCCTATTAGGTGTGTGTGTGCACATGTGTGTGTTGGGTGCATCGGTAATGGGGCCACAGCCTATCAGAGAACATGATGCTTCAATCCCAACAACCCTCCTAGGGCTAGAAAAGGTCAGTCAATCTAGTCACAATTAAATGGGAAAAATGTGTCTAAATCTGATCAGCTCAATTTAGGCTAAATTGGATCTAAATGCAATCATTTCTGATTCTATGATCCCTATCTTTCTACTATTTCACATTCTTGTGTCAGTTACTATGCATTCAAAACTGGATATGATGGATGAAAAGATCTCCAGGACCGAAGCCCAAACAGGCTGTGAGAATAATTTGGATGGGACTTGCATCATCTCAGTGATTGTAGGGTGACTGCCCTGATGGCCTGGCCAGCTGCTTGGCAACCCTTTCTGTTCTTATTGTTCCATTGGCCCTCTCAGGAGCTTCCATCGAGGTCAAAGAGGACAACTTTCCAAGACAGAGAAGGACCAGACTCCGCGAAGCCCTTAAGAGCTGAGGCCAGGACTGCTTCATTTGATATCTGCTACTCTGACACAGTGTCAGCCCAGGTAAGTGTCCAGAAAGTCATTACAGAATGAAACACGTCTCTGCTATTGAAATACATAACAAGGTAAGGCCAGCCTTCTAGAAGTTTTAATCTAAATAAAATTGGATTTTCACCCAGGGACAGACAACTAAAGATAGCATGTAATAAATGAGCTTTATACATTTTATCCTAACAATATTATATACCAGCCATGTCTTCAGAGACATGAAGAAAGTTATTTTCTGTAGATAATTGAGAATTTGCCATGGTGAGATAGGAAAGTATACATTGAGTTAGAGTAGGTATGAGCCTTTAGAATTAACTGAATTTGGGGGTTCAGAAACATCTCAACTTGAAGAAAAAGATATATAAAATAGAAAGAACCCTGGTAGATAAAATCAGATTTTGTCTCTTCAACCCAAAGCCACATCAACACAGACTTAAGGTTGTCTCTTCAAAGCAAATTTCATGGAGTATCTGGTCAAGTTCCTGCCCTGGGCTCTGGATTTATCCTTCAAACCAACCACTCCCACCCAGAGCATTAGGTTATAAGAGAGAACACAGTTTATTCTTTCAAAGACCTTATAGTCTAATGAGAAGACAGACACACAACTACTGCAATGAGAACTAACTAAATAAGATAAGTGAGTTGTATGTGGAAAGGGAATATGGTAGAAGACATATGTTATATTGCCTACAAGTATTAAGAAAGGCTTTACAAAAGCAATTGTGTTTAAAGCAAGACTTAATGGAATTTCCCTTGCAGAGGAGGTGGAAAGAAGCTCTCCTTGTAGAGGAAACTGTGTGTGCAAAGACACAGGAATGGACAGCCTGATACATTGAAATAATAATTCCAAACCTGGAATTAAGAAGTATCAATAAATGACAATATGGAGGCAAAGGTGCTTGATTACAAATGGCCTTGTGAATCACGCAAAGAGTACATCTTTAACCTGTAGGATATGGAATAAGGAGTCATTGGGGAGCTCTTCATCTAGAGAGACTTGTATGTCATTATCACAACTCGCTTACTGAACATTTTCTACTTAGTGGCTACAAACATGAAATCATTTGGGGGAGTTTTCCCAAGTCACTACCTTGAGCCTTGCCTTTCTGACATTTTAGTGACATCTTGGATATAACTTCCTGGTGGTCAATTTTTGGTCATTTTTTTTTTGTTTACTAGAAATGATCTAATTTAAAACTATAAATATCCTAATTTATCTAAGGCTTTACTCTTCCCTGTTTGTGGTTGGAGGGTAAGTGTGTGTGTGGGGGGGGGGGGGGGGGTCTTATCTTTCACTTCTTTTGACTTCCAGTCCCAGGAGTTGAAGTAGGGGAACGGCCTGACCCAGGCCAACATGTCCCCCTCCCTCTTCAAGGCTCTAGCCCATGCAAGAGGTTGGAAATAGAAGACAAAAGAGATAAGTTTGTCTTAAGTAGCCTCTGCTATAGTTTCTTTATTGATGGCTCTTTCTGCCTTTCTTGCTAATAGAGGTAAAAGTTGATGCTTTTTATTGGCAGGCTCACAAATGCTGCCTCTTGAACCTTTTAGAAGAAGGGATACTTATCAGTTGCCTGATTTGGAGGGATTAGTTTCCAATTTATTTTTTCCAACATCACTTTCCCCTGCCCCCATAGTGTCACTCTATATTGTTGTTGGGTGTTAGGGTACATTGGCCATCACTGCCCCTTAGGGGGAAGTGCAGGAAAGACAGCCCAACAGTGTAAACCCAGCCTGATTCTGAGGTGTGTATTTGATCCAGAGAAATCTCATGTCTCAGCGCCAGCATGAAAAGAGGGACAGCAGACTCCCCCCTTACCATCCAGTTCTCTTCTTCCCTGCTAGGGGTGGGAGTGGGGGCTGAGGTGACATGTGTGCTGGGAAGTTCATCAAGTGTTCTAGCCAAACACGCCTCTAATGAGAAGTTAGGATTCTAATCTTTATTTCTCTAAGCATCCAGTGTCTCTAAGAGTGATTCTCTTGGTGTCTCCCTCACTTGGATTAGATAAAAGGAATATATTGCACTCCTACTCAGCCCACAAGTCATCAAAATGATGATCTATTCCTCTACCACTACCCTGTCTTCTAATTATATGGATCTGGGGTCAGGCAGGAAAAAGGGCTTGGTGTTGGGATATTGATTGTGGGTCAACCAGTTGTGAGATCACAGGAAGTTTCTGTTTCAGAGTACCTACTTTGGAGCGAATGTAGAAAATCTACAGAAATATGCTGTGAGGCTATAGCCACAGTGTAGTTCAGAGATGATGAGAATAAGAACTAGGAAAAAGGAGAGAAAATTAGGAAGTAGATGTGAGTAATTGTGCTGAGGAATCTAGGAAGGTGATAAGAAAAGGTGCATCTAAGATTTTTGCCAGCAACAGCTTCATAGTAATGTTATTGGCTAAGCTGAGAAATCTGAGGCTGGTAGTGATAGGTGCAGGGTGGAGGAAGGGTGGAGGAAGAGTGGAGGAAAGGGAAACAAGTGAGTGAGTTCAGTTTGGGGCATGTTATAGTGAAGCTACAGGAGATAAAGTCCAGGAGAAAGAGTTGTATGACCGATAATAGAGAAGGATGAAAATACAGGAAACATGAGAAGGGAAAATAGTTGGGTATAATGGAGAATCTTCAATGCAAATGCAATGAGAACAGACCATTGATTCTATAGCAGAACTCTGTATCATGGCAAGGAAAGAACTTCCTGACCCTGGGGTGCTGGGGGAAGGTGTATGGTAGAGGGGACTTAACAGACATTAATACCAGAGCTATAGGTAGCTAGCTGCCAGATCATAAATGATGTAGAAGGGTAGCATACGGTGAAGGGCAACCAAATGGAGTGTACATGTACCGCGTCAGCAAATTTGTCAGGAGAGGGAATGCACTAAAACTAGAAGTTGCTTCTATCTGATAAAATAGAAATAAGAGCTACACATTTAGTTATTTCAATGTTTTATAATCAGCTAGTGATAATACTAAAAGGACAGGGCTTTTCTAGGAGATTTAAGAATGTCTGAGTTGTACTCTAGGGACCCCTACCTAAGTACATCATTTTTCAGAACCATAGTTTTCAAAACTGAACACTAATGCCTGATTCCTCAGCCTGTCCTCTGTGGGGAGACCAGATTTAATAAAACAAAGGCATTAGTGAATGATTTGGTATCTCAAAACCTGAATGTGCTTGGATCTACCCTTCCCCAAACCTATTCTTTGTTGGAAAAGACTCTTCTTGAATTTAAAAATATGCAGGAAAGAATTTCATTATAGGAAAAGAAAAATGGCAAATTTTTCCTGAATTTGCCCAGGTATTTGCTTTCGCCTTCCATATTTGCAAAATATTGCTACCCACTCACTCAGCTCTCTAGATTAAATGTTTATGTATTTACTTTTTTATTTTGCAAGAGGCCAGTCACTTCTAGTCTCACTGTCTGCCAATGGTGGCCAAACTGTCATTTGATTATCCCCTAGCACAGTACCTCTGAGTGAGCTGCAGAAGTCTGGTCTTCAAATGTTGTCTATTATCATTATATCAGATCTCTGTGGCTTGCTTCACCTACAGGGGTGGAGAGACTCTCCTTCCCTCCCACTCGGCCACTGCTAAACACATTGTCTGAGTCTCTGAGCACTTCAGTGAGGGGTTTGGTGCAAGGACTCAGATAATGTGTTTATTCTTTCCTTGACACCCTTTTCTCATCCTCAGCTCCAAATGCATTTATCTCCCCCATGAAGTGCTCATTGACAGAGAACTCAGTGCTCAGAATGGTGCCAACCGAAGATAAGCCTTTCCAAACAGAGCAGTCATGCTTCCCCCTTGGTCTCTGCAAGCCGAATCCCAAGCAAAGTGCATATTTCTGTCTCAACCTCAAGGATTAGCCCAGGGACTCCCCTCCTCCCTCCACCAACTGCTTTCGTGGGTCGTTGATTTCTCAGAAAGAAAATGCCTGTGGTAGAGGCATGAAATAGCACTACTCAGCCTCAAGAAGTTTGCAATCTCATTCAGCCAAAAAGTAATTTTATCAGGCCTCCCAGAGAGTCTCTGCCCCACCTACTTTTGCAAACACTCTCTTGCTATGTACTCAGTGTTTCCAAATCTCTCTTAATTCTTACCCTTCTTTTGTTAGGTTAAAAAGGGTATGAGTTTCCAGGTATGCAACAAAGAAAGACCAAAATTAGAACTGAAGGGAGAGGCAGAGCTCAGCACATACTTTTGAGCCCAATGTCTGATTTCATGTAGGCTGCAGCCTGATTTCTCTTGGGTCATTTCTATTCTAACCAGGGACTACTTTAATGATCTGGTCTGGTTAAAGTCTATCATCAGATTGAATTATGTACAATCTCCCTTCCTCAGGAACCACAGGACCGAATGACTTCCAGCTTCATGTTTCCCTGAATTCTGTCATCAAGCAGAATCTTCATTCATTCAAAAATTATATATATATATAATTTTTGGGGTCATATTATATATATAACCCCAAGCATGTACACACACACACACACACACCACACATACATATATATATGAGACAGTAACTACTATTATGTAAGGCACTGTGTAAGAGTCACATGAGTGCATGCACAACATCCACTCTGAGGAGTTTAAAGGGTAGAAAAGAAGCCAAGAGTTTCAACGTAGACCTTTGTTCACAGAAGAGACAGAGACCTAGATTCAAACCCAGGTGCTGTCACTTACTAGGTTATCTTGAAAAAGTCATGTAACATCTCCGTACCTCAGTGTTTTCATCTATAAAATGTGGCTAATATTTATACATATCCTCAAAGACTTTTTGTAAAGGTTGAAGAAGGTAATATATATAAAACACATAAGACAATGCCTAGCACCTAGTATTGCTTTTAGTTATTACTATTGTAAGAGAGCTATAATAGATACAATATATAGCAAAATACCATGAGGATGAGGCCCCATTTACTTGAGAGTGGCAATATAAGGAGTGGGGATATATTCCAGGTAGGATGCTAAGCAATATGCAATGAAACCTTCACTGTACTATATACTACGGTGAAGGGAGAGGGGCCACACCAATTTTAAGAGATACGGTAGTGGTAGAATCAACAAGGTTTTTACATACTTTAGAAGGAGTGGACAGTTGAAAAGAAGTCAAAGACCATTTCAAGGGTTGAGTCTTGGCAAGTTGAGGAATGATAAGATTACTAATATAAATTAGGAAGTCAGAAAAAAACAACTTTGTGGAAGAACATGACAAACTTGACTTTTAGTTATGTTGAGTTTGAGGTACTAGTGGAATATCCCAGAAAGGACATCTATCCAGCAGTTAAAAGTTATGTTTAAGAGTAGAAATGAGTTCTGGAGACATAAATTTGAAATCATCAGCAAAAACGTATAATTGAGAGCCTGGATTAAGATTTCCAGGGAAAAAGTGAATATAGAATCTTGGATTAAGTGTACATTTAGTGTCCTATAATAGGAAGAACAGCCATCAAAAGGAGAAAGAGAAGATACCCTTTCTAAAAAAGATAATGCATCCACCAGTCAATCAACAGGAATATTTCAGGCTCATCAGGAATTATGAATGCCATGGTAGATTGGTTTACCAAAACATCACTCATTGCTTTATTTTTTCCAGTGAAATGAATTATATCAGTTCACTTGTAGTCTGATCAATTCAAGGTAAAAAGATTAAAGAGCCTTTAAGGTAGAAAAGCTTAGGATCAGATGCTGACATTGAACTGGAAAGTCTAGCCATGCTCAAGTCCAAGTTAGTCATTTCCCTCCATTGGGAGGACCAGACTGGAATTAGAAGCCTTAAACATTCAATGTCCATGACCTATACTAAAAGCCTTTAGTTAGAACTGCTCTTCTCACCTGTTCTGCTACACTCATCCATAGTGACTCTAGGATTCTGAAAAAAGTATCCTCAAATTCCTCAATTATTGCCGTAGCTCCTATCTGATTCTCTAACTTTCCTGTTCTTAATTTGGTAAACCCAGCCAACTTATTGCTCCCTGTTCAATATTCTGTTAGTGTTGTTTTATACTATTAACATTCTGATGTTACTCAAGCCCACTTCCTATCATACCCTTGATCAAAAAGCCTCAAGAGTTTCTTATTGCCCAGCCACTGTGTGCAAATGCCTTAACTTGGCATTCAAAATCTGCCCCAGTCTTGCTCGCCCTCAGCTAACTGTGATTTATATTCCAGCCAACAGGACTCTTAACGATTCTTGAACTTCATCCACACATCTGCACTTTGATACAAGTGCTGAATCCCAAGCTGAAATTTGATCCACACTTTGTGAAGCAGCTGGTTTTTACACCCACATCTTGGAATCTATTTCTATTCCCTGAACTGGATATATGCTCTTCTAAGATTCAGTAGAGTGCAGTGGCCAAAAGCTTGGATTTGAAAGACCAACTGTATGGTTCAAATCCCAGCTATTCCATTAGCTGACTATATGACCATGAGTAAGTAACTTTTCACTCTACATCTGTTTCCTGATTTGGGAAATTAGAGATATTAATTAGATATTAAATGAGATGATCCACATTTAATCTTGTGCATGGAATCCTGTAAGTGTGCAGCGAATCTGAAGTACTATAGCAGATGCTATTGATAGCCCACCCATGTCCTCTTGGTATCAATCTTTACAGTCTCAAGGCTGTTTATGGAAAACATCTGTGATTCTCTGCATAGTCATGAGAGCATGCTCAGATCTCATATAGGATGGCTGATCGTGTCTGAGACTTCACCTCCCAAGAAGTAGTCCTCAACCAATGACAAATGGAGATTGCGTAGATGAACACCCTTTGCTTGGAATAACTCTGAAGCATATGTCACGCATGGACAATAGAGAATCTATTAATCTCCAGGAGTTCCCAGGCCATCACACCAGTTGCCCTGAACAGTAACTGGCTTGACATGTGCCTTTTATCAGCTTTTTCCCTTCCCTCATTTACTCAGCACTCTCCTATATGTTTCCTGGGATCACCTCCCAAATAAACTATCAGCACTTAAATTCTTGTTTCAGGATCAGCTTCAGGAAGAAACTAAAACCATGACAAACTTTATCATTAGAAATTACTTCTGACACCACCAACATACCTTGTTTACATTAGCCTTTTGATAATTAGACTCTACCCTCATTAACTTGAAGTCCAGTCGAAAAATTAAGACTAGGACACAAATAACTCTTAAGATTCCATGTGTCTCTCACTTAGAAGTTATTCAGTCTGTATTTGGAGAACAAAGGATAAAGGGAGATTAAAAGGTTACCTACTGAATGTGAAACTAGAACAAGAACAAATTGACTGGTCACTGGGAGTATTTGACAAACTTTTGTGGTCTGACACGGCCTTCCTCCTGAAGATGAATCTACCTAAGTCCACCTGCAGCCACTCCAGATCCCCTCCCTGTGACATCAAGACTCCCCATCCTCCTTCAGCCACATCCCAAGAGACATTCAACATTACCTCATCATATTCTCTCCTGTCAATGCACTTGTGTAACCTGTTATATTTCCCAAATATGGAAAATATTTTATGGGGATTACATTTTAGACAGACTGCTTCCTGAAGACCTATAGGTTCTCCCTTTAATCTTATTAGCACATTCCTCAGATTGCAATGTGGGGTGGGTGACTTTGGAGAGCCTTTTCTGTAGAAGGCTAATCTAGCCACGAGGTGTGATTTCTTGTAACAGCCAGTCAGAGAACTATTCCTCCCCAAACTCCAATCCTGACCCCTTTCTGAACTTTGCCTCCTAGATTTTGGTGTCTTGCCTTATGTGGAAGACAAGTTCTAGAATCAGTGACCTATGAACCAGAAGCCTTTGATTACAGACAGATAATGGTGAATTACCCTTAAGTGGCCTTATAAGATTTCTGACTACAAACTTGAGAATGGCTGCAACCTCTGGTGCTACCAGCAGTACCTTTCAAAACTATCTTTCCACAGTAATATTTCTCAAAGCGTGATCTCTGTATCCATCTACATTAGAGAAGCTTCTCATGCTGCCTAAAATGCAGACTCTTGGTCTTGCTGAAACATAATGAATCAGAATCTCCTATGAAGGTGTTGCAATTAGCATTTTAAACAAGATTCCTGGGTGATAAGTGACCAAGTCATCCCAGCATTCCTAGGTCTGTCCTGGGAAAAAGTAGCAAAAAGTCCTGTGTCCAGTAATTCCTTTGGTCCCAGGGGCGGCTGGTTGCCTTGCGGTTGCATCATACACACATTTAATTTTAGAGCTTATTACAGACTCCAAGCTATGCCACACTAGCATAGATGCCACTTTTACTGCGCAAAACTCTCTGAGCCCCTGAGGAGACTTCAATTCAGTGTGACATTGGAGTGGAGAGCGCTGACAGACATGGATCTGGGTGAGAGCCTTCAGTGAAAGCTTGAGTATTGGAGACCCAATATATGTAGTTACTTTACTTTTCCTTTCTTTTAAACCTGAGGTGCTGTGAGTTGACTTGATCTTGATTTCCTAGTTTACCATTTCCTTTTGTGTCTATGAAGCACTACTCTGGACTTTCATAGTTACTAATTTTCATTTTTCCTCCATTCTCCATCCCCAACAGGAAAACATTTTGATGTGATTGTTATTTACCCTTAGGTTTGTTTGCACCTTGTAAAACATGTAGCATTGTTTCCTCTGTGTTTTAATGCATATAAGTTGTATTCTGCTGCAGACCTCATGCTAACTCTTCCCTTTTTCTGTTAATTATTGTATTTAATGCTGTGTGGTCCTTTAATTTGTCACTTCATGTGGTAAGGCAACGCCTACAGTGGCTTTAGCCTCTTGGTATTCCTGCCCTTGTATAATCACCTCACCTTGGGCGTGGGCTGGATTTAGTGACTGGCTCCTAATAAACACAATGTGACAAAAGGATGTCACTTTTGAGATTCAATTACAAAAAGCCTCTGTCTCCCTCTCTTGCTCTCTCACTCTGCCTGCTCTGATGGAAGCTGGCCAAAGTGTTGAGAGTTGCCCTGTACTGAATCCCAATGGCAAGGGCTGGAAAAAGCCTCCAGCCAACACCCAGCAAGGAATTAAAGCCCTCTCAGTCCAATAGCACGAGGAACTAAATCCTGCCAACAGCCTTGTGAGTGAGTTTGGAAGCCAACCTTACCCCAGTCTGGTCGAGGCCTGAGATGACCGACTGCAGCTCTGGACAACACTTGATTGCTCCCTTGTCAGGGACCCTGAGCCAAATGACTCAGCGAGGCCATGCTGGCTCCCGATCCACAGAGTCTGCAAGATGATAATGTTTGTTGCATTAAGATACTTAATTTGGAGTAATCTGTTATGCAACAATAGATAACATAAATTTCTAATCATTGCACAGTATCCCTAGCATGCTTCTACCACATGTATTTGTCCATTCCCTGCAGATGGACACTTGACCAAATCCAGCCCCCTGCACTGCCAACACCACTGCCATGAGTGCCTGGAGTAAGATCCCCTCCTGGACCTGTGTGAACAGTTCCCTGGGATGTATGGGCACAATGGAACTGCCAGGGAAGACCCAGAGACCAGAGAAGCTCTTAGAACAATACGTTTCAAACGTATACAATACAATTAGCAAACTGTATTATGCAAACTAATACAATTAGTTTCTTCAATTCCTGTAATGTTCTTGCTACTTGAAAAAACATTTTCTTCCTAGCATTTTGTTCAAAAGGTGGGTAGCCCTTGAAGGAAATAAAGAAACCCCCAGAATAATGGATATTTTAAATGTGGGATCAAAGAATAGTCAGGGGGTGTCTGAAGAGCAACTTGGAGTATCAGCGTCTTGTCTTGAAAAGACTCTCGGGTATGTCACTTCATCTGTGACCCAAGCTGTGAGTCATGCTGGCCTTCGGGCATGAAGGGCTCGGAGGAAGAGGAGGGAGGGCTTGTTCAAAACTCAGTGGACCCATCTATAACCATTAAAACAATGTTTCTCTGTTTGGATTTAGTAAATGGCTTTAAGTTCCTGGAAATGTGTGCAGAGACCCCGTGGCCATTAGAAGATCTATCATGTTGTTCTTTATAGTAGGCTGAAATATATTTGGAAGTTACTGGACTGTGGCTGTCCTACATCAAAAGGCATTTCATAACAAAACACCATCATGCCCCATTTATAGAAATAGCATGCTGTGCTCTGGCTGCTGCGGGCAAATAAAATATGTTCTTGTAACATAAACAGCCTCACCTTCCCTCTGAAACTAAAGAGGCATAAAAGATTTATTTAAATAGGCTTTTGAAATATAGACACATATAAAAACATTTTAAACATCTATACATATAAGTATACATATACATCTATGTGTACATATATGTTAGGGAGACATGAGAGATAATCATAAATTAATTTTAAAATCTAACAGATAATATTAAAGAATACCAGAGCCAAAAAAAGACTTAAAAATCTTCCAGTCCATACATTACATTATATAAAGAAACAAACCAAGGCCCAGAAGAAGTGACAAGTCCAAGCCTTAGGGCATGCCAAAGGCAGGGTGTAAAATAGAACCTGAGCCTCCCTTCCTGGTCACTGCCATTCCACACTTACCACTGATGTAAATTTAAACTGTTTGCAAAATAAAAATGAGCTATTTTCTTATCTCTCTTAGGTTCACTAATGGTGGAACTTCAAGCAAATGAATAATGCTGGGGCTTATAGAACATGTGATATTTTGATATATGTCCACAAATTCTTCATATGCTTGCTTCAATAATCATTTCATTAAGTGTGAACTAGACTTAGTAACTGATTCCTACAGATTAAAATACGGTAGAAATATCAGTGTATGGCTTCTGAGACTGGGTCATGAAAGGCATTGCAGCATCACGCTTGACCTCTGTCTTGATCACTTCCTCTGGGGGACATCAGCTGCCATGTCTGGCCCTGTACCTCTATGCAGCAAGGAACTGAGGCCTCCAGCACACAGCCAGGTCAGTGCACCATCTTGGAAGCAGATCCCTCTTCACCTCTTTCCTTGCCTTCCCTTAGCTGTGTCTACTGAGTCTTCCCAGCATGGGCTGCTTATCAGTGACCGTAAATAGGAAAAACTACCAAGCAAACTCAGTTCTGGTGAGAGCTGACCTGTGAAACTATGGAAAGATGTTGTTATTTAAGAAGACTGGACTGATTCAGATGCCTTTGGAACTCACTGAATGTGCAGTCTTGGACAAGTCACCTCCGCCATCTCAACCTCAGCTCCTTCTTTAAGAAAGAGTGAACAATTATTAATTACAATAATCAACATTTATTTATGATACTCTATGCACTAGATTAAGTAATGATAAGTCATTATCATTGCCTTTAACACAGTCCTGTAACATAGAAATTATTATCCATATTTTGCAGATGAGAAAACTAAGGCTCAGAGTTAGTAAATGGTAGAGCCAGGATGCAAACCCAAAATTTTTTAACTACCACAGTCATAGAAATTCTGAATCAGATGTTTGGGCCAAGATGGAGGCGTCGGTAGACACACTGTGCCTCCTCACACAACCAAAAGAAGGACAATAACAATGTAAAAACAAAAAACAACCAGAACTCACAGAAAACCGAACTGTATGGAAGTCCGACAACCAAGGAGTTAAAGAGGAAACATTCATCCAGACCAGTAGGAGGGGCGGAGACTGGCCAGGCAGAGAGGACTCACAGCAAAGAGGTGGCTGGAAGACCAGGGTGGGTGAGGTGGTGGCTGGCGGGCCCAGCCAGGCAGTGGATTGTGGACTGGGCAGCCCCAAATTAAGGTGCAGATAAAAAAAAGAGAAAAAACTGGGGAGTGAAACAGACCACAAACCAGGGCTCCTGCACAGGGAAATAAAGCCTCAAACCACTGACTGAAAACACCTGTGGGGGTTCAGGCAGTGGAAGAAACTCCCATTCTCACAGGAGAGTTTGTCAGAGAGACCCACAGTGTCCTAGAATGTACAAAGCCCACCCACCCAGGAATCAGTGCCAGAAGGGCCCGATTTGCTTGTGGGAAGTAGGGCAAGTGACTGAAATCCGGCAGAGAGTGGAACAAGTGTCACTGTTCCCTCTTGGACCCCTCCCCCACATACAGCATCACAACACAGTGATGTGGGTTGCCGTGCCCTGTTGAACACCTAAGGCTCCACTCCTCACTACATAACAGGTGGATCAAGACAAAAAAAATGACCCAAATGAAAGAACAGATCAAAGCTCCAGAAAAAATACAACCAAGCAATGAAGAGATAGCCAACCTATCACATGCAGAGTTCAAAACACTGGTAATCAGGATGCTCACAGAATTGGTTGAATTTGGTCACAAATTAGATGAAAAAAGTGAAGGCTATGCTAAGTGAAATAAGGGAAAATGTGCAGGGAACCAATAGTGATGGGAAGGCAACTGGGACTCAAATCAACAGTGTGGACCAGAAGGAAGAAAGAAACATCCAACCAGAACAGAATGAAGAAACAAGAATTCAACAAAAATGAGGACAGGCTTAGGAACCTCCAGGTCATATTTAAACATCCCAACATCCAAATTATAGGGGTGCCAGAAGGAGAAGAGGAAGAGCAACCAGTGGAAAACTTATTTGAACAAATAATAAAGGAGAACTTCCCCAATCTGGCAAAGGAAATAGACTTCCAGGAAGTCCAGGAAGCTCAGAGAGTCCCAAAGAAGATGGACCCAAGGAGGAACACACCAAAGCACATCATAATTACATTACCCAAGATTAAAATGAAGGAGAGAATCCTAGAAGCAGCAAGAGAAAAGGAGACAGTTACCTACAAAGGAATATCCATAAGACTGGCAGCTGATTTCTCAAAAGAGACCTTACAGGCAAGAAGGAGCTGGAAAGAAGTATTCCAAGTCATGAAAGGCAAGGACCTACATCCAAGATTGCTCTATCCAGCAAAGCTTTTATTTGGAATGGAAGGGCAGATAAAGTGTTTCTCAGATAAGGTCAAGTTAAAGGAGTTCATCATCATGAAGCCCTTATTATATGAAATGTTAAAGGGACTTATCTAAGAAAAAGAAGATAAAAATATGAACAGTAAAGTGACAGCAAACTCACAGTTATTGAGAACCACACCTAAAACAAAAACAAACTAAGCAAACAATTAGAACAGGAACAGAACCACAGAAATGGAGATCACATGGAAGATTAACAACAGGGGAGTGGGAGGAGGAGAGAGGGGAGAAGGTACAGAGAATAAGTAGCATAAATGGTAGGTATAAAACAGAAAAGGGAAGGGTAAGAATAGTATAGGAAATGTAGAAGCCAAAGAACTTATACGTACAACCCATGGACTTGAACTAAAGCGGGAGAATATGGGTGGGAGGGGGTGTTCAGGGCGGAGAGTAGTGAAGGGGAGGAATGGGACAACTGTAATAGCATAATCCGTAATATATATTTAAAAAAGATTCTGAATCAGTCTCAGCTTGGACTGAAGCTATTTGGGTACTAGGATCCAGAAGAGACAACATATGTGAAGGACGGAAGGGGTGAGTTTACTGGGTATTTATTTATACAAGGAAACGTGGAATAAAGATAGAGTCAGAGCACATGTGTTTGCTTTCAGGACATGGCTCACTGATTCTAGAGGAAAGGAAACATTGCCTTTCCTTGATGCCAGTCACTTTGATTTTGTGGGACCATTAAAAGAGTGAAGAAAAAAAAGGGGTTGGAATATTAGTATGCAGAACATCTGCAGAATTGTGCCAGTATGTTCATTAGTAATGGTGAGGATACCCTACCATAGACATCAATGACCTTGACATTAGACACTGGCAGGAACTGAATGCCTTCAGCAGCCATCAGTGACAGTTTCAGGAACAATGGAAGTCATCATCCCAAATGAGCCAGAGTGGGAGAGAATAAAAGCACCAGATGTTACACAGTAGCCCAGAGGACCAGCCTGCACAGCGTATTATGAAACATTCTCTGCTCTGAGGCTACTGATGAGACACCAAAGGAGACAGAAACCCAGGACTACTTGGAAGAAATATGAAAGAGAGCTTAAATTTCTACAAAATACAAGGGTAGTTTCCTGGAGAGTTCTGCATTTGCTTTTGGGATCCTATTTTTACCTCAGACTTGGGTGGTCTGAAAAATGTAGGTTACTGATGAAATGAAAGGGTGCTGCTCTGTGGTGCTTTATCTGGGTCCTTTCCCTTATGATCCTCAGAATCACAGAACGTCAAACCTGATTAACAAAAGCACCAGTGCCGGAAGATGATTGTGCAGGCCCATTGATTAGTCCTTTCAATGCAACAGTAACTGGTATTGCACTGTTGTCATCCCTAATTTAGTGGTCCCAGTGCTACTTGGCAAGAGAGTGAATAATTTCTCTAACTACCACAGTGCTTTGCTGGGAAAGACGTCTGATCTGGGGCAAAGAGGCATTGTTTCCCCCCACTGACAGCTGGAAGAGCAGCTTCTCTGCAGGAACGGGGTTTACAGCTATCTTATTGAGGAGAATGCCTGTAGGGGAGGGGGAGGGGGGAAGAAGTGGTGAGCACTACATTCCTCCTACCAGGAAAAAGGCAAAAGCCTCTCACTTCCTTCTGCTAAGAACTGCTTTCTGCTGGGAAGGGGATGGGTGAACCATCTGACCCCACCCTTTGCTTGGAAATAGAGAGCTTCTCCACCCCTGAGGAATAAGAGGAGAGGAGGGAAAGGGCTGCAGAGTAAATATCCACCCCCCCATCCCCCGCCCCTCAAGCAGAAGCAAAGCTAACTTTAGGGAAGGAAAAGTGATTCAAAACATCTGGAAGGTCTTGAAAGGGTAGGGAGAGAAGAAAGGCATATTGGTGGGCAGTAGAGGCATATTGGTGGACAACCAGCCTGGCCCAACCTGTCACTGTCCTCCAAGCCCATCACCATTTTTTTCTCTTCATTTCATCCTTGATTCCTTGTCAGGCTGAGGCCTTTGACTGCCAACTGTCCTAGGCCGAAGGACAGCACAATAACAGCAGCCCAGCCTGAGCAGCACAGCCCACTACTTTCTGGGGTCTGTGGGAAATTTGCACAACAGGGCAGACCACCCACTGAGTAGGTGCACATTGTTCAAAACCTCTAGCATTCAGACAGCTAATCAGCTTGGTTTTGCTGTGGAAAGCTTCCTCTTTAATCTCCAATCTACCAAGCTGCCTTTCTCCCTACCTCTTTAAAACACTCCCAGACTTCCACCTACTCTAAGAAGCCTTCTTGGATTATCCCTGGAGAAACTGCATATTCCTCATCTCAAACCACACACAAACTGTCAGTTCTGTGAAGTTGCTGGTTTTTCACTGTTGCTTGCATCGACTTGGAATACCCTACTCCCCCAGCCCAGGCAGAGCTGATGACCGAAAGGCATTGGGGTTGCACGTAGGGCTGTGGCTAATTCCCTAGATATTAGCCTTCTCACGTTGATCCCTAGGGCCCCAGGTTTTGAGTCACAAGCCTCCAAAGCCTGAAGGCTCCTTAAAGATTACCTACTGGATAGGATTTACAACATTCCCCAAGAGGTCACTGGGCAGGTGGGCTCTGATCAGGACTCTCCGGAGGGTGGATCGACGGTCTGGAAATGAAGCCAGGAAAGGTCCCTTCCATTTTCTTAATTATGGGCAGAGCAGAGCACTGAGCTGAGCAGGAGCTGAGCAATCCCTAGGAACTGTACAACTATGGACCCAGCATCTGCTTCTCATCAGCCTCTTTCACTGGAACATGGCAGTCTCTTCTGGGCTTATGGTTGTACTTGAGCATCCAGACCCTAAAGAATCCTTTGTTTCATGGAGGGCGCATTCTTCTTTCCACTTCATTCTACAAAGTCATGCCATGTCCCAAAGGAGCAGCCATTCAAAAGCTCATGCCAAAGCTTCTACTCTGCCCTATGGGCAGCTATGGCTTCCAAGGCTTCCAGCCATGATGGCAACACTCACTTGATTGTGACTTTTAAACCTCAGGTGGTTCATGTATAGGAATGCAAATTGCTGTAATGTTACAACATCATGGATGTTTAGAACTAAAATGGGTTCTAAACATTGAAATCAATTTTTGTCTGACTCATAAAGAAACTAAGGTCCATGCAATTTGACCAAGATCATGCAACCAGCTAAGACAGATAGGCTCTACTCCCTTCTCTGTAATGACTCCCGATCCTGTGTTGTTTCCATGATCTGTGAGGTCAGCGTAAGATACTAAGAGATCCTAAACATGTAAAAAAAGTAATGTGACATTCAAAATAAACAACACCAAAATTAAAAAGACAAATACCATATGATCTCACCTTTAAGTAGAACCTAATCAACAAAACAAACAACCAAGCAAAATATAACCAGAGGCACGGAAATTAAGACCAATCCAACAGTAACCAGACGGGGGGGGGGGGGGGGGGGGGGATAATGGGGGGAAGGGAAAAGGGGTTTTCAGGAACAACTATAAAGGATACATAGATAAAACCAAGGTGGGGTGGTATCAGGGGAGGGAGGTGAGGATGGCTGGTGAGGGAGTGGAGGGGAGTAAATGCAGACAATAAAATAATTTTTAAAAAAATATTTAAGAATAATAAAAAAAGACAAGAATTACAAGTTTCAATGAAAGGAAAAGTTCTTTTCCCTTAGATATTTTGATTGCAAAATTTTACAAAAGTTCATTAGAGATAAATTTTTGTATATTTTATTTCCTGCTTAGCTGGTGCCTACAGCAAGTGTTCAGTCTTGTCACTCGAGTAGATTACCCACAATGATAGGTGCCATAAAGTTTGAGGGTGAGCACATTTAAATAATAAGAGACCTACACCCTCATTTTTCTCTTTGATTCTTCTGTGCAGCCTTCATTAAGGAGGAGAACTCTCAAGAGATGTTGATAGGTTGGAAAAAAGACGTGGGGCCAGGATCCCCTAGCTAAGTCACAACATGGCGATATGTTGGTAATAGCAGTTCCTGGTCATTGGATACTTGTGTTGTTCTATGACCTCTTTGGGAGTCTGGAGAAACATAGTAGCCTGTTTGGTGTGATGTCTTCTTCTACCCTGTTCTTGCATTACTTACCAGGAACCCAATCTAATAAATGAATGAAGAGCCAGGGAGACTAGGCTGAGCACTTTGGGAAATGGGCTAATTTTAAAACCAGAGACTGGGTGGAGATGAGATTTGAGGGTGGGAACTTGGATGGAGGCCTCCAAAAATTTGAGACTGAATGCTGGGGCCTAAGACTCTCCAAGAATATTCGAGGGGCCTTTGCAGGTCCTGTGGAGCAGCTGTGAAAGGGGGCAGCAATGATAGGCACAGGTGTGTGAAAGTCTCCTGGGAAAAACAGAAGAGGTCTTTTTAGTCCAGAAAACTGATATATTAACTCCCTCCATTTGCTTCCTCCATTTCAGAAGCAGAATTTGCTTTGTTTACATAGCTCTTTTACACTAATCCTTTCAGTACTGAAAAATGACTGTAATTTGATAGGCCCCAGGAATTGAGGAAGATGGACAGACAGACTGAGTAAAAAATGAACACAAGTGACTGACCACAGCAGTCAGAACCATATTTCTCACCCTTCCAGTTAAAGCTGGTTGTCAAAATATGAGTATTTTTTAGTATCTTGGAGTGTTTTTCTTTTAAACATCATTTTAATTTGGAGAGTTACTAGCTTAAAATTTCCAAAGGGACAACTGGGGAAGTTCAAAGTAATACCCAGAACCTTTTAAAAGCTAGTCTCATGGTCAAGGTAGGAGTTGAACATATTATTCTTTCATTCATTCACTGGCATGTTCCAGTTGGAAGTTTTTAGGTTCTTTTTCCTTCAATTTCTACAAACCATAAAAACCCACAGTCATGTTCTGGTATGGGGCCAACTGGTGCTTTTATAGCTTTTTAAAATTTTTTTCTTTCTTTTTAAAATTATTTTATTGATTGTACTATTACAGTTGTCCCAGTTTCCTCTCTTTATTCCTCTCTGCCTTGCACATCCCCTTCCACCCACATTCCCCCCGGCTTTAGTTCTTCTCCATGGGTCATACATATACAGTCTTTGGCTTCTGCATTTCCTATACTATTCTTAACGTCCCCCTGTCTATTTTCTTTCTTTTTCTTTTTTTTAGATTATATTTATTTATTTTTAGAAAGGGAAGGGAGAGAGATAGAGAGAGAGAGAGAGAAACATCAATGTGCAGTTGCTGAGGGTCATGGCCTGCAGCCCAGGCATGTACCATTACTGGGAATCAAACCTGCGACACTTTGGTTCGCAGCCCAAGCTCAATCCACTGAGCTACGCCAGCCAGGCCCCTGTCTATTTTCAAGCTACCATTTATGCTACTTATTCTCTGTACCTTTTCCCCCTTTCTCTCTCTCGCTCTCCCCCACTGACAAACCTCCCTGTGATCTCCATTTCTGTGATTCTGTTCCTATTCTAGTTGTTTGCTTAGTTTGTTTTTGTTTTAGGGTTTTTTTTGGTTCAGTTGTTGAGAGTTGTGAGTTTGCTGTCATTTTACTGTTCATAGTTTTTATCTTCTTTTTCTTAAATAAGTCCCTTTAACGTTTCAAATAATAAGGGCTTCATGATGATAAACTCCTTTAACTTGACTTTATCTGGGAAGCATTTTATCTGCCCTTCCATTCTAAATGATAGCTTTGCTGGATAGAGTAATCTTGGATGTAGGCCCTTGCCTTTCATGACTTGGAATACTTGTTTCCAGCTCCCTCTTGCCTGCAAGGTTTCTTTTGAGAAATCAGCTGATAGTCTCATGGGAACTCCTTTGTAGGTAACTGTCTCCTTTCCTCTTGCTGCTTTTAAGATTCTCTCCTTATCTTTAATCTTGGGTAATGTAATTATGATGTGCCTTGGTGTGTGCTTCCTTGGGTCCAACTTCTTTGGGACTCTCTGAGCTTCCTGGACTTCCTGGAAGTCTATTTCCTTTGCCAGATTGGGGAAGTTCTCCTTCATTATTTTTCAAATAAGTTTTCAATTTCTTGCTCTTCCTCTTCTCCTTCTTGCACCCTATGATTCAGATGTTGGAACGTTTAAAGATGTCCTGGAGGTTCCTAAGCCTGTCCTCATTTTTGTTGAATTCTTGTTTCTTCATTCTGTTCTGGTTGAATGTTTATTTCTTCTTCCTAGCCCAAACTGTTGATTTGAGTCCCAGTTTCCTTCCCATCACTGTGGGTTCCCACTACATTTTCCTTTATTTCACTTTTCATAGCCTTCACTTTTTCCTTTGTTTTACAACCATACTCAACCAATTCTGTGAGTATCCTGATTACCAGTGTTTTGAACTGTGCATCTGATAGGTTTGCTATCTCTTCATCACTTAGTTGTATTTTTTTTGGAGCTATGATCTGTTCTTTCATTTGGGCCATTTTTCCCCCTGCCCTGTTACATGGTGAGGGACAGAGCCTTAGGTATTTGCCAAGGTAGTGCCATCCAGGTCTCTGTGTTTGGTGCTGTATGTGGGGGAGGGATCCAAGAGGGAATAATGCCACTTGGTCAGCTCTCTGTCAGCTCTCAGTTGCTTCTCCCGCTACCCATAAGCAAATTGGGCCCTTCTGGTGCCAATTCCCAGGTGGGTGGGCTTGTGTACATTCTAGGACACTCTGGGCCTCTCCAGTGAGCTCTCCTGTGAGGCTGGGAGTTTCTCCCACCACCTCAACCCTCACAGGTTTTTTCATTCAGAAGTTTTTAAGGTTTATTTCCCTGCACTGGAATCTTGGGTTGTGTAGTCTGCCTTGACCCCCAGTTGTTCTTCCCAGTTTATCTGCATGCAAATGTAGGACCACCCATTCCACCAACCACCACCTTGCCAAGAGTCCTCTTCACCTGGCTGCCTGTCTCTGCCTCTCCTACGGGTCTGGATGAATGTTTCTTCTTTAACTCCTTGGTTGTCAGACTTCCATACAGTTTGATTTTCTGGCAGTTCTGGTTGTTTTTTGTTTTTAAATTTGTTGTTATCTTTCTTTTGGTCGTGTGAGGAGGCACAGTGTATGTATCATGGCCGGCTTTATAGCTTTGAAAAGAGCTGACAATAAAAAGATGAGATGGCAGAAAATAAATAAAATTCCTCCCTGAAAGTGTTCAAAGTGTTTAAAATAAACAAGTCCCTTTCTAAAAGTTTAAATGAGCAATGCTAATCATATCAACTTCATTTCAAAACCTGAGAATCACCTATTATCTGAAATCTTGACTCGAAGAGATGCCATTGGTGAAATGCTGAGCTGAGCTTGAGAAGTCAGCAGCATGTTCAGCTTACAGAGAGGGTGGAAATGGGACATCGGGAATAGCAGGAAGGAAGCCCCATTTTTGTTTCTGAATAAAAGCAAAAAAGTGTTCAGATAGCCCTCATAAGGTGGTGAAAAGTGTTGGTAATCCCAGGTGGATTAAGTTGATTGGGATTCCAGGAAATTTCTAGGTCAGTGACTTTTTGAGAGGTAAAGGATTGAAATTCTGAACTCATTACACTGACTGGACCTTTTCATACATAGAGTGGGGAATTAAAGCTCCCGCTTAAACTCACCTCTTGGCGGCCTCCTAATCCAAGTTGGCTTCCACATCTGGGATCCAGCTGAACTCAGATACTAGAAGGGTTTATCATACACACCCCTCCAGGTGCCAGAAGTGTCAGAGGAGAGATGATCACCAAGACAACAGAGGGATACCCCCTTCTTTTGGGTCACCCTCTGAGATAAGGAACATATGGAGTGTGAAGTTGAGGAAATTGGTGGGCCAAGGTTTTCCAAAAGGGTGTTGTTCATTTGTCTATTTAAAATGTAAAGGGCTATCCTGATACCACCAGCATCCCATTGAAAGCAAGACCTTTACTATCTTGTTCAAACTGCATTTCCAATGCCTAGCACAATGTCAGACGCAAGTGGGAATTCAATGCAATCTTGCTAAATGAATGGGAGAATGGAGGAACAGTGACCCACAGGCCCTAATGTTCCTGGTAATGCACAATGCTCTGAATCCATCAGCTTTCTTTCGTCCACCTTCTAACCCCCTTTTATTAATCTAAGTCTTTCTCTTCATAACATTTGGAAGGCAGAGAACATGTCTAAGGTTGGGGTGACTATGCACAGCATTGCACTTTTCCCAGGTGTATTTGTTTAGTCATGCTGTCAAAGTGAAATATCACAGAATGTGTGCTTAAACAACAAAAATTTGTTTTCTCATAGTTCTAGAGGTTGGCAGTCCAAAATAAAGGTGCCAGCAGGCTTGGGTTCTTGTGAAACCTCTCTCCTCAGTTTGTAGATGGCCATCTTTTCACTGTGTCCTCACATGACCTTTTTTCCTGAGCATGGAGAGAGCGAGTGAGCGAGAGAGAGAAAATCTTGTGAGAACACCAGACCCATCAGGTTATGACGCCACCCTTATAACTTCATTGGACCTGAATTACCTCCTTAAAGGACTGTTCCAAATATACATTGATGATGAGAGCTTAAACCTATTTTGAATGAAGTCGGGAAAACAAAATTAAGTCCACAACACAACTGAGGCAAAGGAGCCCTGCTCTGGGCCCCACACTTTAGAGAGCACCACTGTAGCCCTTCTCTAGTCATGCTTCTTTCCAAAGCATGAGGAGTCTGCTCCACCTCCACCTTTTGGCCATATTTTGCGTACATGGAACTCCAGAATTCCCTTCTCAAGGGAAAACCATACCTCTCACTCAGGGTAAGGGTTTGCTATTTCTGGGAAGCAGGAACAGAGCTTGGAACTATGAGCTTGAGAGTATACACATATGTCTGCAAGGTGTGGGAAGAAACCTGGGCAGGAAACAGAAAGAGGGTAATCCAGGAGCTGGGGCAAGGTGCTAGGGCTGAGGGCCACAATATTGTGGTGATGTACCCTGAAGAGTCTGGAGCACCTAAACCTGACCTTTCAAGTCTCAGTGTTCTTTGGAGACCTTAAAAGACCTGTGCTGGTGAGGCTGGTGGGTTAGGACACCTTGTAAACAGTGTTTGCCCAGCTTAGACTGAGTAGAGAGAGTAGAAATACATGTGGAATCCTGAAAGCATTTCAATGGTGGAAATTGAAAAAGAGCAAATGGGAGGCAGTCAGCAAAGCCTCTGGTAGGGGATAAAAAAGTCCCCTGCTCCTCCTCACCCTACCCCACCTACCTATGAGTGAGCACATGCACGCACACACACATACAACAGAATATAGGTATTTTCCTGTGGATTTCTCAATTAATTGGAAAAAGGTATTTAAGGGAATGATCATGGGTATTGTCATTAAAAGATCTAATTTTTTCAAGGCAAGAAGGTAGTATATATTTATTTAATACTTTGTTAGTTTCATGCATAAACTTTAAATATTTAGATATGATATGCAGACCTCCATTTGTACTCTTCCCAATAACATGGCAAATATCACAGGTGGACTCGAACTTATACCCCTGGGACAGAGGTATTTGCCCTGGGACAGTCCCAGTTTATGACAGATGCCCCACAGTATCATTAATACCACTGCATTTTCACTCTCAAAAGTGCCTCTGTTTGGGACAATAAATGATATGGATCCCTCAGCTAAGAAAGACAACATGAGCACAGAAGTTGAAAAACAGATCAGTAGAAGGTTGGTCTAAAGCCATGAAATAGTTGATCCAACTCTGAGTTGGGGGCAGGATGTATATGACAGACAAGAGCTAGATTGTCCCTTGAGGAGTGTGCTGATTGCACATAGAGCACAAGACTCACACTTTGCTTTCTCTAGAGAACAATACAGGAAAGTGCTTAGATGTAGTTGAGTGCTTAATTAATCACAGCCCAAATATATAGCATGGATGGTGAAAGAAATATGACTATGTCCTCAGAATTATTCAAACTAAGGCTAGAGCATGGAAAATATCAGAAAGCTAGTTCAACAAAAGGAATAATAATGCAAAAAGAATAAAAATATTTATGTAAACCTAACACAATAAACAAAAGAAGTCCTTGAAACTTCCTTAGTGCCTCCCAGAGCCTGGGTTAAAGGGTAGGCAGAGATTTGGGGCATTTTCTTCTCCTGCATCCAAATTCTTATTTCCGATTACTTCCTGGGGACAGGAGCATAAGGAAGCTTAAAAACAGGCAAAGACCATATGGGCCAGCTTCACTGTCCTTTCTGTGGCTGTTTAAACATCTCGTTGTTCCTGTCCCCTCGGTCCCTTAACTCCCTTCTCCAGATGCTGAGGCCTATGTGTCTTAATCTCAGTAACTCTCTGTGGCTTGATTACCTTCTCTGGCATCTGGATCCACATGTTGTTTCCTTTTGCATGAAGCACCTGTCATAGGGACACATCTGACTTGTGGTTAGGTTCATGGTCACAGGTTTGTAGGGAGCTCCCAAACTCAATCTCTCTCTCTGGGCCACTGTAGAAATAATTTTTATTGGGGGTCTCTATTATTTTACTAACACTAAATATTAAACATGTAATATATTTAATTATAGTCATATATTAAATTTGGTATACTCATTTTCTGTAATATGAATCAAATATTTCCATGAAACAATCATCAAAATGGACAGAAGGGGACATAGTAAAAAGTCTCCGCTACTGAGTTCCTCTCCAGTTCTGTGTAGCTCCAGAGAGGTTTGTCCTTTCTCTTTTTAATTCTTTCCAATCGTCTACAGTCTAGTTTCTCTTTAAAAAATACAAATTGAAACATAAAAAAACAGATTGTTCTTTATTTTTTTAATAAACTTTTTATTTGAGTATAGTTTGGGATATATAGCAAAGGTAGAAGGACAGTATGGAGAATTGTCAATAACCCACATAGTTTTCCCTACTCTTGACATTTCAATATTAGTACGGTATATCTGTCACAATTAATGAGCCAATATTGCTGTATTATTGTTAATAAAAGTCCATCCATACTTCATTCAAATTTCCTTAGTTTTATTTAAAGTCCTTTTTATTTTTCAGGATTCCATCCAAGATACCACTTGACATTTAGTTGTCATGTTTCCTTCAGCTCCTCTTGACTATAACAGTTTCTCAGACTTTCCTGGTTTTTGATGACCTTGACAGTTTTCAAGGGCACTGATTAGGAATTTTGTAAAATGTTCCTCAACTGGCATCTCTCTGATGATTTTCTCATGGTTGGGGGTGGGGTTATGGGTTTTGAAAGAAAGATCACAGAGCTAAAGTTCCATGTTCATACCAAAAATACACACAATCAATAGGATGTACCACTCTTGATGTTAACCTTGACACCACCTAACCGAAGTAGTATTTGTCAGGTTTCTCCACCATAAAGTAATAAATAGGAAGTGCTTATTTTCCCCATTAGCTTTGCCCATAGAATTTGTAATTAAATGTTTTGGGTTTTGCCCCCAAGTCTTAAAGGTAGAATATAGTTTATTTTTTGGAAAATTCCCAAGAAAAATGTGTCCACAGTTCACCCTGGTCACTCATTGCAACTTCTCAGTGAAGCAAGACTCTTGACAAGTTTTTCTGATGTCCCTTAGCAAGAGAGCTCCACCCAGGGACTGCTTGTGAGTGCCTCCCTTGTGAGTTCACTTGCATGCACCAGCTGGCTGGGAAGGGAAGTCCATCTCACCATTATCTCAGGATGGTAGGGCTACATGGCACTTCAGAGGACATCTGATCCAAGCTCCTTATTTCACATTGACAGGCTCAATGGGTCAAAGATCACACAGCTGGTCAACACCAAACCCCTGGCCAAACTCCACCTCTTCCAATTCTTAGTCAGAAGCACTCTTTATAATGCCTTCTTTGACTTGGAATCCAGCATCTACTTTTAGTAAAACACCTCTGAATTTCATTATAACAGAACAACTTACTGCTCTAAAAGAACGAGATCCATTCAGCAGGGCTTAAGTTTCCCCTCTTTGAAAGAGGTCATTAACCTTATGGAAAACTTGGAGTCAGAATCTTTCTGATGTGTGACTTTGGGAAAGTCACAAAATGTACAATGTTGGAGGGTTAAGAAAAATCAAGGAGTTGTATCCTTCTTTATCTCACCAAACAGGTGATAATGTCAAGTAGGTTAACATAAGTACTTCTGGAAATTTGACTAATAATGGCAATGATATCAATGTCTTTTGTTTACAATTTCCATTTGTTTTTTGCTGAAATAATTACTTCTGGGTGATAGAAGCCAAGCAGTTGCAAGTTTCCTCTCTGAGGAGCTCTCATTTCACTTACCAATTCCTGGGTGAACATAAACCACCTAAAACTGGCCCACCTTGCTTTGTCATGCCTGCCCTCTCTCTCTCTGTTTTCTCCTTGCTATTTCTCTCTCCAGCATGTTTATCCTGCTGTAACCTTGTGCAAATCACTTCCCCTCCTTGTATGTTAGTGTCTTCATTTGTGTAATAAAGGGACTGTAGTGGATGACTTCTGAGATCCTTGCTGGTCCTGAGATTCCACGATGACCTTACTGTCTATTTCTACATTATTTTTTTCTCTTTCCCAATAAGTGAAGAAATGTTGTCATAGTTGGTTGGAAGTCTAACAGGTTTTTTCTTCCTTTCAGAGATGTCTAGAACATGGCACTTTTGAAAAAAAAAAAAACAAAAAACAGTAGTCTCTCTCATCTATTCTAGCTTGGCCACCCCTAAAGTACTGGGGTCAACTTAGGCTCCCAAACTGAAGAGTGATATTGTCCAACAAGAGAAATCTAGAGGAAAGGATCAGCAGGAACTTCAGCTTACATAACAGCCCTACCAGATGTTCAAATACAGCTAAACTGGTTGTTAAAATTGAGATACTTCTTTACTGGTTGGTTAATACTCACTGTCCATAAGATCCAGACACCCTCTTCTGATCACCTCATTAGTGAGGGAGGGATGCTCCCTCCCCAGAATAAGATGAAGTGGCTGAATACATAACACCCAACACTGGGAAGATAAGATCGACAGAAGTTTATTAGTGATACATATTCATACCCCAGGGGAGAAGGACACCCATGCCTTGCAGGTCCACGCAACAGTTGCACCAGGGAATAGCACAAAGGCTGCCTGATGTCTTCTTCCTTTTGTCAGTGCCTGTGCCTTACCAGTTGTTACATATTTTGAATATCATCCCTAGCCACAACCATCAGCACATGGTAGAGCACTCGGACTCAGCGTCCTTTTCTCCTCTCCTTCTTGCCCAAGCCTTCCAGGATTTCTATTCTTCTGGTTGACCTACAGCCAGATTGGCCTGCACCATCCCTGTTTCTCTCATTGCTTCTTCAAATCCTGGTTCCATCCAGTTGGGACTAGAAAGAAGGAGAATGAACTAATTCACACTGAGTTGTAAATCACTCACAATTTTAAGGCATATTTGTATTTTAAGAATAGACTCTACTTTAATTTAAAGGAGGGGTTGGCAAACCATAGACCACAAGCCAAACTCAGCTCATACCTGTTTATGTAAAGCCCACAGTAAAGAATGGTGTTTATATTTTTAACTGGCTAAAAAAAATGAAAAGAAAAACAAAGACTATGTGACAGAGACTACATGTGGCATTCGTCACCTAAAATACTTATTATCTGGCCCTTAATAGAAAAACTTTTTCTGAATGCTGACTTAAGGAAAGTCTTCTCTAATGGTGTAATTTGAGCATTAGCAATACTTTAGAGACATTGATTTTGAAGAAAGTAGACTGATTTGAAGACTAGACTGTAGGAATTGTCCCCAGAGTACCACAAATTTGGAGGGGGAAGAGGCTGGTCGAGCTGGGATAATGCTCTATGGGACTAAGGACAGTATCAGTGGCTTCTTACCTGTGGAGGGAGGAACGCTAAAGTCGGAGATGAATAAATAGAGACTAAAATCAGGTAGGAAAACAGGCAGTTGGCAGGCTTGTCAAATGGTAGCCAGTGTACTGGATTGAAAATTTGAAGACAAGTTTAACAAGGCATGAGCATATTAGGGTAAAGAAGGTAGTCCTGGGGCCGTTGCCCAGCACCCTCTGAAATATCCCATTTTGTTTAAGAACCCCAAAGCTCAGGATCCCATGGGAAACAAGGATAGAAGTAGGTGGAGCAGCAATGAATTAAACCACGTAAAACTGACCTGAGGACATAACCTTTAGTTCTCCCCTTACCCTGACGTATTGGTAAAAATAGGATTGGAGGGTATGACTAACATGTTCAAATCAATAGATCTTTTTCTTTGAAATATCAGATGCTAGTGAAATTGGCACCTGATATGGCCACGAATTGAGATAAAGAAAATACATGAAAAAATGACAATGAGTAAGAACTTTTCCCCAGAGAGGATTGAGGTGAGGTTGAGTTTCTGGAGTATGTGGAGTTTTTCTTTCTAGAAACACCTTCACAGGAGAACGTTGTAGCCAGGGGCAAGGCCTTCCTGGCACCTGTAACTCCATAGTGGCATTTCTGCTTTCACAGAACCCCAATACAGAATGCTGAAAAGAAAGTGTCATTGCCAAGTTTCATTGCCAGGCATTTCCACTATGTGTTTGCATGGGTTTTTGATCCTTAGGGAAGTCTAATGGGTGAGGTCCTGTAGTCTGGGAGACAGTGGGTGGTAAAATTTTCCAGGAGGACAGAGACAGGCTGATGGGCTCAGCAAGTTAGAGCATGGTGTTAATGAGGCCAGGTCATACCCTGGTCCCACCACACCCAAGGAGAAGTCTCTATTCTGGGGTCACAGATTGTACTCTTTGCCAGAAAAGAAGGGGCCAAGGGAGAGGATGGGCATAACTCTCAAAAAATCACCCTCTCTGGCTGAGGGAAAGTTCTTGGCATCTTCTTTATTACCTCACATTCATTTGGGGCATAATCACAGAGAGATACTGTATCAGTTAGTTTGAACTGCATAACAGATAATCCCAAAAGTTAATGGCTTACATTAACAACCATTTATTTAACTCACAGTTTTCTGGGTTAGCTGAACTGTTCTAGACTAGGCCAGCTCATTGATATTTCATGAACTTGTTTTTACACCTGCAATCAGGAAGTGAACTGGAGGCTGGATGATCTAGGGTGACTTCCACGCACATGGTCTGTCCATTCCCGAGCTGCCAGTCAGGGCCATAGGGACCATGGGACCACATATCTCCTGTCCTCCAGGCTTGGATGGCACAGGACAAGCTCCCAAGCATATTGGTGTTCAAAAATTACTAAATTCTGGCTTAGATATATTTTAGAAACATGATAAATAGCATTTCTATATTTTAAATAAATGGTGGTTATTATAGTGCATTACAAACTATACTAAGTGTTTTACACATATTATCTAATTTAACCCCGTGAGGTAGGCAGTAAGGATTGTGTCCATATTTACCCTGCTATAAAGTGGCAGTGCCAAGATTCAAACTCTAAAGTTAAACCACCATAACACACAGTCACAATTCATGTACTTTGAGAATTCCATGGCTCTCCCAACAATGCCACCATTGTTCAAAACTTTGCTGGAATCCTTCTTTTCCAATTCACAGAGTCCTGACAAAACTGAGGCAATTGGACGGAATAGACAAGTGCTTCCTATGGCTGCTCAACGAGAATTGAATTTGGCTCAGATGTACCAATCAGGTGACTAAGATAAGTGATCAAGCAGATTATTTCTGGATGAAAACCAAGGAGTACAAGAAAGAAAGAATATACAGTTACATCGATGGTGATGTGAACCACCTGATCATTTTAAGATGGAATTGCAAGTTTTATCTTTTGTTTTCAGGACCAATTCTGTTTAGCCTTTTTGAAATATTGGGAATATTCCCTCTTCCTTCCACATTTCTGTTTTCTCTATGTAAGAGACTAGACTATATGACTTCTGTGGTCCTTCTAGTTCTAGAAATCTGTGATTCCACTGACTGTTGTTCCTCTAAAGAGACAATTTTAACTAAAAATAATGTAAATTTATCCCATTCAAAATAAAGACATGCCTTTGCTACTACCTTCAGAACTCAAAGGAGACTGAAGAGGCTCTAGTGATGGACCAGACTCTTTGGAAACGAGGGATTTGGGGGGGAATATAAACATTATATTCATACCAGGAACTCAGCTGAAGGCTGCAAGTCTTGCCTCCCAACTCTCCATGCACTATAAATTTTATCATTTATTCATTGCCTTTCCTGAGCCGGAAAGAGGCCAGGTAAAGTAGTATATGATATCCTTGTTATTCCCTTGCAGATGTCTGTGGTTTCTTTTTTCTTTGGTCAAATCTGATTTGTATTTCTTCTTGGTTAATACCTCCAGAGTGCTCCAGGCTGCTCTCTGCCTGAATGTTACATAAATAAAAGCATGTAGTTTTGCAAGGGTGAGCAGAAGTGGGGAGTCAGCAGGGACTGAGACACTGAGGACAGGATGAGCCATTCCATTTCCCCACTTCCCAGACCTTGTTCTTGCCCTCCTGCAAAGTCTTAGGAAGGCCTCGTGGGGCACGTTTGAACTCATTCCCACCCAGTCCTGCTGGTTTCAGCTACTCAACCTTTCACTAAATAGTTATGCACAGCTGTTTCTGGTTAGGAGTCTATTTATGTTGCTGGTGTATGTCTGCTCATGTACAGTGTGTGTGTGCCTTGTCCCCTCAGTTCTCCAGCTACCCAAGATCCCCAGCAAATCCACTTGGGGACAGTTGGAATCCCAAGTGGAGGGAATCACAAAGCAACATAATGTTCAAACTCAGGAAACATTTACAAAGATTGTGTTTCATAGAGCATGCTCTCTGTCATTCATAAATGCAAAGGAAGTTAGAACTGAAGAACAGGAATACAAAGACTTATAAGTGTCTTTAAGCTACAACAGAGTAAATTTTTTTTCAAGACAGTAAATTTTACTATTGGAGTAAAATTAGATTATAATCCTGAAACAGGTATATTTTTCTATGTTTTCTTAATGACTAATTTAAGATTTATCCCTTTCATTAGCCATTCATTTGTTCATCCATTTATTTAACAAACATTTATTAAGTCTCTTCATGTACACTGCACCACACAAAACACTGTAGGAGGTACTAAGAGGTGCTTTGCTTCAATCCAATGGGCTTGGTTGGCTAGGCTAAAGAGGGCCTTCTCTGCTTGTCTTCAGCTTTAGAGATCAGTTTGGACATAGAGTGAACTCACCAGTGTTACTGGCAGTGAAGAGACCCTATTCCACACCCAATACATCATCCTGAAAGGCAAGCTTTAAACACAGTTCTATTAAATAGTGATATGTGTCTCTGTCTAGGTTTATATCATCATTGCTGCAAAATTCAGGTATAATACTTTGCCTCTCAAAGGTCAGTCAAAAAGCTCATTGAGATCCTACAACTAGTTTAAAAGGGCTTACTCTCTAGAGACATGTTCCCTATTCTGCTTGCCAAGGTTGCCCAGTGGAAATTTTCTAACTTCATCATTCCTGCTACATTTATTTGCTGACTTTCTAATGTAAGGAAGAGCTTTCCCTTCTGCTCATTTAGTTAAGTCAGTGGACTCTGCTTTCATTCAATAAGCTATAATTCTTCACTATCACTATTTATTTTGATGTTCAAACTGTCCCAGAACCTTCCAGTGGGAGTTGCTACAAGCTAGCTCTTGTATCCTTTTGACATTTCTTTATTATTCTTTGTGAACCTCCTCACTTTCAGAAACATAAAAAGATGTTCCAGACTCATCTTCTTCTTTCCTTGTAGACATGGAATCCACCACTTCTTCAAAGAACCCTAGTAGGGAATGGTATTTAGAAACCAAGATCTAGAAGTCAGGTGTGCTCATTGCTACTGGAGTTCATTGGTTTAAGACACCTAAGAGAACAGAGCCAGGAAATAGATGTATGTATTTGCACACACATAAATATCTACACTCACATCTTTATATTTATATCCACATATGTTGATCTCTCTATTTCTCTCTATATAATAAATGTTATTCACACTGAAAGCTCCAGTTTCAAACCAACACCGCAGAATTCATTCTATCTTTTCTCCTTACCATATTTATGGCTTCCTTTTCTGGAAATGAAAACACTGGTTCTCATTATCTACAATATATTTACTTATTTGCTCATTAATAGAATTCACACAGAGTAATTTCAGAATTGTTAATCCATGCCTCTGTGAAAAACAAGTCTCACTCTAAAGCACAATAATTGTTTAGATTTATTTTACTGTGTAGCCTGAGGACATATAATAAAAAAATAATCAGGTTAGTTCTTTCTTTAGCATCAGGTTAGTGCAACAGCCTTATTTCCTCTCCTGGGTATCCCTTTGAGACATTGCCCTGAAGCCTTGTCCTGGCCATCTCCAAAATAAGCTTAAGTCTCATTCTTGGTGCTCTAATACTGCTGCCAGAACCAACATATGTCTCTAGGAAATACCAAGTAAATGAGCAATGAATGTTTGTTTTCTTCCCCTTCTCCTAGAGTTAATCTAACAAATAGATTATAGAAATATCCCCATTCCCATAAACACACTTGTAAGCTTCTGATAAGACTGTTATCTCCTAGGGCTATCCATACTCCCATGATTGCTCTACCTCCACATTTAGATAATGGAATCTTTCTTCTCTTCCAGAATAATCCTAATTAAGCTTTACTATGAAAGCTCTGCAATTCCTCTCTCTCTCTAAACACATAGCACAAGCCCACAAATGGCATGTCCATAGATTTAGAAGCTTGCTTCATATTTATCAAGTTCTCACATTCTCTGTCTTTCATATTTTAAAATATTTATTTAATTAAATTTATGAGCCTGAAATTGAGAAACATAGGCTGTTAAGGGAAGGAAAGGAATGAAAAAAAAAAAAAGGTCCATTCATTCCACATTTCCCAGTTGCCATTCTTGAATTGGGATATTTGGCTGAGTTCTCAGGTAATGCTATGCAATAAAACTTCCATAAGATGCCAAATTTAGGTCCAGCATGAAAAGAAAACAAAATCCCTCCTATAAGATAAACTGTTCAATTTGGAAATGGTAGCTTTTTTAGGGTGCTGCATTAAATCTTCATAGTGATGGTTTCCACAAGGGTGAGAATCAGCCCTTCTTGGAGAGTTTCTGAATGGGGCTATGTAGAAAAATTTTTAAGGCATTCATTTCCATGAATGGAGACCTGTTTCTCTTGGGGACTCTGTTTTTTCCTTTTTGGACAGAATCCACTCTTCCATATCCTGGCTAGAGGAAGAAAAGTTGTGGAGTGGGGACAGGGAAGCCAATTCCAGGTGCTTGAGACTTTTCACAATGAGTTTTATTCTTTGCTGTTTGGAATCCTTCTTTCTCCAAGTTGGCTCACAAATAGTTCATCTCCTGCAGGTTAGCCCTCTGGATGAGGCTACCTAAGAATTTGGGTGAGTACTTCCTCAATACATACGAAGTCCAAGACAACATAAGAAAAAGAGTTGGATGAACCTTCCCAGAATGACATGAGTATTGTGTAGTTTCATGTATAGTCTGGTTACTTTTATTTTTGTATCTATATCTATATATATGGATATATATCTGTTATGTTGCAGTTATGTTATATTCCCAATTTTATAATGAAAAGTTTTGCTTCCCAGATATATATGGATATATATCTGTTATGTTGCAGTTATGTTATATTCCCAATTTTATAATGAAAAGTTTTGCTTCCCATTATAAAAGTTTTATAATGAAAAGTTATAATGAAACCTTTCCTTTGCTTCCCAGGAAACCCTCAATCCTGGGCAAACTGGGGAATTGGTCACCTTGTGTTGTAGAATTCTTCAAATAGAAAGTCTTCATTAAATCTCACATATACTTATGCCCAAGATAACATGCTCTGAAAACACACCTTCTTTACTAGTTGGAATTCCGGGCTCTTTCCAGGATTCCTTTGATCTGCTATCCCAGAGAATATTCTATGATTGGCCAATGTCCTCCAAGCAAGGAAGAAGACCAGATGCTGCCTTTAAGATAAGACTCTCACACCAGAGGCCTGGGTGACAATTACTCAGGAGATGTGCCATGTCAAATGATGGTGAACCTGAAATGGCAAAGCCAGAAGTCCTTCTCACAGTTCTGGTGCAAAAGAGGACAATGCCCCTCTGCATTTCACTTCACTGCTTGAGCATCAAAGTGAAGCAGTGCTTATACTGAAATGACTGTATCATTTTGCTCACCTGACCCTTGTTCACAGGACACACATGCTCATTTGGATCTGAAAGCTCCAGCTTTTCTTTTTATAATTTAAACCTTGGTGCAAGTTGAGTTTATAAGTTCAATCTGTCCTTTCCCTTAGAGCAAGTTCCTTCTCAGGAGACTGTTTCTCATGTTTTGTAATTTGTCCTTAACTGGAGACACCCAAGTCCATCATACCTGGTGTGGGACAACAACCACACACTCCATTCCTTTGTATATTCATGGCTACAAGGGAAGGCAGATCACCCATACCCACCTGCCAGGAGCACCTGAATGCCAGGAGAAAATCCATCCATTGCAGACGGTAAGGAAACAGGAGTTGGGGAGAGGGACTTTGTCCAGGGTGTTGGTGCTGCAGGCCCTAAGACCAGTGAAAGTGTCTTGTTGCATGGTATTTTATAGAACATAATCATCATCTTAGTTCAGGCTGCTATGACAAATTACTATAGATGGGGCAGCTAAAACAAAGACAGTTATTTCTCATAATTCTAAAGGTTGGGAAGTCTGAGGTCAGGGTGCCGGCAGATCCACTCTCTGGTGAAGATACTCCTTCTGGTTTGTATAAGGCCATCTTTTCCTTGTGTCCTCACATGACAGAAAGTAGAGAGAGAAGCAGGCTCTCTGGTGCCTCTTCTTATAACAGCACTAATTTCCTAATGAGAACTCCACCCTCATTGCCCAATTATGTCCTAAAAGCCCCATCTCCAAATGCCATCACACCAGAGGTTAGGATTTCAGCATATGAATTTTAGGAAGGACACATTCAGTCCATAGCAACCAATCATAAAGGGCTACATTGAAAGAAGGTGTACAGAGGAGAGACATGTAAAGGATACCACTCTGTTCAGCTGCCAGGTCCTCTTGTACTATCAAACGATCACCAAGTTTGCTCGTCTGTTTATTTAGTTCCTGCCCAAACACCACAATCTAAATTGGTTGAAATAATTTTCTGATAGAAAAAGAATTTACACGCATACACACTGTGATCCTATGGTCTTTCAATAAGTCTCATAATGCTAGCAAAATGGTCACTGTTAGTAATAGTATCAGTACTAACAGTGGCAGTACTACTAACAATAGCTAGTGTCTATTTAATAGTTTGATATTATCAATCTCATGAAAATCCGAAAGAGTGGGTGATTGAGGGAATTGCATTGATAACTGGAAATAATAATGTGTTTATAAGAGTAACATGGCTCAACTAAGGTCTTCCAACTGGCGAGTGGCTGTTCCCACTTTTATTAAATCAGAGAGAGCCAGAAACTTTCCTGAAATTGGTAACTCTACCAGCAAGTCATTTAAACAGAAACCCATGAGAGAAAGGAAAAAGCCCAGGGTGCATGTTGAGGAAAAACTTTCCAAATGTTAGCCACTAAGAGCACCTTAAGGAAAAAGAAGTTTTGATACCCAGCAGAGACCATTAAAGGGAAGGTGAAAGCAGATGTGCCTGAAAGCTGCCCCCATCCATTTCAGAAGCCAGAAGGAAGCTGCCAGGCAGACACGACACAAAGATGCTATTCTGTCCAGGTATGCCTGGCAGCATGTTTAAGGCCCCCTCCTTTAAAGGTAATAGTTATTGCTACCTGGGGGAAAGATGGAGGAGGGTGATCCTTCACAGATGCCCTCTCTCTCCTTGCAAAGCAATTTGCATAACTCCCTCTTAGGAAAATGAATTGTATCTTCAACAGATTCATCTTCTTTGGAAAGGAATTTTTGCAATCATCGGTACTCAAGCAGACCCCTTGGGGGTCTCACATTGTCTGTTTGCACCTGCATCCCCTCCTCCGAATCCTTGACAACTTCAAGGAGTGTTTACCCTGGGAAATCCAATTTTATCCATGTTGCTGCATTTCTAGGTACATTTTAGCATCTAGTAAGGACTAACACTTTAAGCAGCTGTTTTATAAGCTTGCTTCTTTATCTGTCTCCTCACTTATGCAGACATCAAATTGTATTAGAATTGAAAATGGAAGGGGTAGGGAGGGGCAGGGTGGAGATAACCTGAGTAATCAATTTGCATCTCTCTTGCCCTTAGGCTGTGTTGACAGAGTTTAGCTCTCTGCTGGTCCTCCCAGATGAGTTTATCTGCTGCACACTAAACTCCATTAATCTTCCTGAAAGGCAAATGCATTCAGGACATTGTTAACACTTAACTGTCCCGAACAGAAGACAGATACTGTGCAATTCAGAAGACAGGGCATGGGGCCTGCTCTGGCAGCTGGGACAGACCTCAGCAGGACGGATTCCACGTGGAAAGAGAGTGGACAGCAGAGAAACAGACTTGGTAAACTGGAGCATCAGCATCAAACCAAAGCAAACTAAACTAAACCAAGCAACAAACAAATATAAATAGAAAACCAACTGGACGGATGACAACTACCAAAGAAATACCTGGGTCATTCTGAGACAACATCAGCCAGATTTATCTTTGGTGTTTAAAGTAGGCAAAACAACACAACTACTAATTGTTCTTTTAATTTTAGCAAGTGATTGGTGTTGGGCAAGTAGTAGTCTACAATAATAGCAAATAATGTAAGAGAAAGAAGTACTATGGAAGATATAGTTTCGGTCATTAAGATACCTGAAGCCCTTTGCTTTGATAGTATTGCGTTCTCCACCTTGCCAGGCTCCGTGTCCCTCACACGGCCTACGTGACGCTCTACCAGGTTTTGTCGAGGCTCTGCTTCTGAATCTCCCCTGACTCCATGTTGTCTCAGGGATGAAGCCTTCCTCTGAAGAGCAGAATAAATTGATGTCTGCCCTCCATGCCACCTTGGTGCTGACCCTCTCTTGCCATCCCCATCCTCCCTGCCTCATTTCTTTTCCTCAGTAAAAGGAGATTTCATAAACTATTCTTGACATCTGTAGATCTGCAATGCCTGGCTCTGTCCACTTGCCAGGAGCCCTGGAAGGCACAAGGTAATTTGTAATGTTTCTTGCACAGGAATTTGAATAACTTACTTGGCTCAGCCCTGTGCCCTAGTGTCACTGTGTCAGTTTATGTGATTTAAACCGACTCTAAAATATATGCTGCTCAATAGGGTTTTGTTCCAAGAGCTTTGGGGACAGTAGGATACAATTAAATTAACATAGATTGGGAGAATTTTTAAGCCTTTCCGTGTATCCCTCACAAAAGTTCAGATCCTTGAGCATTATTGTATATCTTGTTTCCCCATTCCCACACAGAAATAAATGGAGAAAGAAGCATTGGAAGAACAAAGCCCTGGCTGGCGTAGCTCAGTGGATTGAGCATGGGCTGCGAACCAAAGCATCGCAGGTTCGATTCCCAGTCAGGGCACACGTCAGGGTTGCAGGCCACGTTCCCAGTGGGGGGCCACGTGAGAGGCAACCACACACTGATGTTTCTTTCTCTCTCCTTCTCCCTCCCTTCCCCTCTCTAAAAATAAATAAATAAAATCTTTTAAAAAAAGAAGCATTAGAAGAATGACATAAAAATAGATAAAACACTTAAAAATTGCAGTTCCTCTTCTTGATCATTCAAAGGGGGAATTAGTCCAGATATTTCCTGCTGGAATTAGGATTAGGGTAAATAGACCCCCGCACCATTTAAACACTAGTCAGAACCGACTGGGATAGCAAAGATGTGGAGGCACATTTACATCCAGTTTACATGTGTGTTTATATGCCATGCCATGTCCAAAAGAATTTGAGGTACCTTACGGCACAGTGATAGTCAATGAAATAAAGACTAACTAAGAAAAATGGACAGAGGAGTAGAAAATCTCGACCGTGACCAAGAAGAAAATACACACATAGATGACAGCAGCTAGTATAAGTAGAACGGAAGAGTTCACATTTGCTCCTCAGTTTCTTGACATCACAAAGTATAAGCAACATAGCTCTTATTGACTAAACAATTTAAAAAGTCTCAGAATGCCCATTCTTTCAGATAAGCAAACTGGAACCAAACATAGAATTTAGAATCTCTCTTTTCAGTCAGGCTTTTGTTAGATGTTGACTGGCAGACAGTTCAAGGCTGTACTTGTTGATGAGGACTGAATAGCTGGTGCTTGCAGAAGGGTTTGAGTGCAGAGCTGTAAACTCCAGATCCTGATGGAAAGGCTGAGTAATTTCCTTACGTCTTTTGCCCACCTTCTGCCATCTCTTCAATAGGCACTTTGGGGCAGATTCCAGCACACAAAAAGGTCAATTGATTTCTCAAAGTGTTCCATTGTGAAGCTTTTGCCAAGATTACTTAGCCTTGAAAAATAATTCCAATACATTGCTCAACCTGTTAAAAAAGCAATTAAGGCTTTAATAATGCACCTAGGGTGTGAGTGTGGTGCCCTGACTCCTATAGAATCCATCAGCTTGCAAGAACTGCAGAATATGGCTCCCAAAATTAAACACTTTATTCCGTAATTTGAAGTAAGTTGATAGAAACCAATTGAATTTTGGAAAAGATTAGCCAATGATAATAACTTTGGTTTTGAACTTGGTTTTTTGTGCTAAAGACTAGATCCAACTGTCAACATCATCTCTGATTTGTGACAATAAAACCATATTATCAGGGTGTAGATGCAGAATTTATATGCTAATCTTTATTGCATCAGCATATACATCTTGTTCATATAAAGATGAGTTCATTTAGTCAAATTATAGGCTAAAAATAAGAAAAAACAGAAACACAATCTAGTTTAGAATCCTCAAAAGTATTCTATAATCTGTCAGATAGCTTTACTCAACATTTATTTTTATACTAGTATTAAGATGCATGAATATAGGTTTAATATGAAAAGCATTATATAACAGTATATGTTACTAGTTTTCCCCATTAATGGTGTGTGTTAAATATCATATATAGATAAAAAATCCACAATACTTACAAATGGTAATATGATTCAGAGAGATTTTGCTGAAAGGTATTAGAAGTAAAACAGTCCATTGCAAAGTATAAAAAACCCAAATTTACCTGGCAATTTATGTTAGCTTTTGAGTAGAAGTTCAGTTTGTTAGAAAGAAAAGGGGCATTCAATTTTGATTAAATGCATATTGAAATAATGGAACTATAATTCTGAGACAATGGGAAACTGATTTTTTTAAAGGTCAGATTTGGCTTTGTGCTTGTGCAGACATCATTGTACCCATGTCTAGTTCGTTTTTAAAAACTGACAGTGACTAGAGTCAACCAATTTGAATGCAGCTCAGAAAATTATGTTTGTTCGTCTTTTGAGCAGAATACAGTATGTCACAATAGGTCATTGTTCCCAATGTCACAGACAGAGAAAACCACAAAAATTACAAAAAAAAGGGGGGGTCACACTTTTAAAAGGTCAAAGTTCTGTGGAAGCAATGAGGACTGGATCAACTAAACTTTCAGAGAAGAAAACCTATTTTAAAGTGACCTGAAGTATTTGTCCAGAGCTTCTGTGGTTCTTTCTCTTTCTTTTTATTGGTTTTCAAGTATGGTTGTCTCCATTTCCCCCTCACCACTCTCTTTCATTCACAATGTGCATTCTGTAATAGCAGCAGACCCAGAGATAACTCAGGTGTTGGAGTTAGCAATTTAGGGCTTTAAAACAAATACAGATGGATCCCAACTTATGCAATTCTACTTACAAGTTTTCAAGTCTACAATGATGCAAAAGCAATACACATTCAGTAGAAACCTTGTTTCAAATTTTGAATTTTTATCTTCCCCTGAGCTAGTGAATTTCAGTACAATACTCTCTTGTGAGGCTAGGCAGCCCCAGGAATGTGATTTTGCCCAACCACATGCTAATGTGAGTGTGCTGGTTATGTTTAAAGCTGGATGGGCTAAGTAATAATGCTCAGTAGGTTAAGTATAGTAAATTCATTTTTGACTTACAAGATTTTCAATTTATGATGGGTTTACCATAATGGAACAGGGCTATTGAGGAGAGGACATTGTGGATATTACTCATTCATGGATTTGCTAAGGGTCAAAGCCACCTCAATGGCGTATGTTATACATACAACTGCATTGTTAGTCAATGAGAATATGAACAATTAATATTTCCAAGGAGGTAAAGGAAAAGATAGACAGAAGAGATAAAGGTATACATAAATTCAACAGCTAATTTGAATCTGTATGTTTTCCAAAAAGCAGCAAATTGACATTCTAGGAATTTAAAATACAATGTCTAACATTAAGAATTCAATAAATGGACTTAATAACAGGTAAGGTGTTCTTTATCCAAGTATTTTCCTGTGTCTAAACCGAAATACAAGGAGGGAAAAAAAATAAAAGAATATAAAACCTGTAGAAGGCCCATAGAACACGTCAAAAGGTTTAATATATGTATGATTGGCATCCCAGAAGGAGTAAAAAAGGAAAATGGCCCATTATTGGAAGAAATAATGGCTGAGAATTTTCAAAAACTGATGAAGGACACATGGATTTTAAAAGCTCAGTGAAACCCAAGCACAATAAATAAAAAAACAAAGCATATCCAGCAACATAATGGCCAAACTGCTGAAAACCAAAAGCAATTAAAAAACTCTTATCAGCATCCAAAGAGAAAAAGATGGGTGCCTTCAGAAAAGCAACAGTAAGAATGTTAGCTGACTTCTCAATAGAAATGATGAAAGCCAGGAGAGAATGCATGGAGGAGACAGGAGACGTGAGGTATTGAAATAATGTAAAATAGCAAACAGAATTCTATATACCCAGTGAAAATATACTTCACACTGAAAGAATAATATTTTTCAGGAATTAAAAAATAAAACTGTGGAATTTCTTATTACCAGGTGTGCACTACAGGAAATCAGAAGAGTTATTCAGGCAAAAGAAAAATCATTCCAGATAAAAACATGGAAATGCAAGAAAAAATGAAGTACACTGGGAAGGATAAATATGTGAAGAAATATAAATTAACATTGATTCTTCAGACAACAATTATAATAGTTGGTAGATTTTAAAATATAAATAAAACTAAAGTTAATGACAAAAACAGTACTTTGCAAAGGGAAGTGATAAAATTAAAAGTTTCTAACATTGTTGAGGAAGTAGTAAAAGCAATAGTCTGTTTCAATCATAGTAAGTCAAGGCTGCATGTTGTAATCTCTAGGATAATCACTAAAAACAATAAAAGAATATGTTTACAGAAGGAAAACAGAATAATAACAGTGTTTTATTAACCCAATATAATGCAAGAAAGGATCTGGAAAGAAAAGGGAACAGAAAAGCAGTGAGCCAAATAGCAAACAATAGAAAGGTAGATGTAAACTCAGTTCTATCCATAATTACATTAAATATAGGCTACATTCTCCAAATAAAAAACTAAAGTGGCAGGCTGGATGACACAATGTGCATTCTCAAGTTTGTTGATGTGTTTGTTTGAACAACAAGAACTAGCAGAAAAGGTGTTATTGGATGCCAACCTTAGAGGGTCTAGCTTTGGTCACATTTGACGTAGCTGAACTATGATTGCAAAGTTGGGAAGTGAAATATATTTACTCAGAAAAGCCCAGGAAAGTGATTATGAATCTGAGCCAGGTTTAGTAAATGTTTAAAACCTCTGAGAGGCCTGAGTGCATCTAGATGTTTGTATTTCTTGAAAATGGAATCGAATTGATTCCATATGATTATGTTTTATACACAGAGGAATCCAACAAGAATTTAAAAATTTTAGGTAAACCATGCTGTTTTCTTGGCAATTAAATGACAAGCATATTTATTTAAAAAAAAAAAAACAAAAAAAAACTGGTACCTGTCCAGGCCACAACCCCACCTCACATAGCAGCCACGCCGTGGGGTGCCACTTACGTGTCTCTCTGCTGTCTAGTTAGGAGCCTCTGCAGCTAGGAAGATCTTCTCAAAACATCCTTTTAATTATGACTTTAAACAAGAAATTGGAGGATTAAGGTTCCAAACATTGCTGGGCGTTACATTGAAAGGAAAGCCCAGTTTGTGTCTCAGAGGAAAGGGAACCTTGTCCTGTCTCTTCACCAGCCTCTAGGGAGCAGCATGCCTAGGGTACCCAACGAGGGGAAGTCCACCCCTTCCAAAAATGTTCAGCATCTTGATGAACATGGGTCTCAGAAATTTAAAAAAGCTGACAGGGGCATTTCCTCTCCCGCCGCAGCAACTCCACGCTAGAGCTCCAGGACCATCCATTCACAAAGGATCTGTTTTTCTGAGTTTGGCAGGTGTGGCTCCTTCCATGGAAATGATTGTGTCAGTGAGACTGGATCATTCTGGTTCCTTGGCTGCACTTGTTATCTGAGATCTGAGCATTGCCTCAAACATAAATTATTTCATCATACGCTAATTTCTTGAATATCTTTAATCCCTGTAACATAAAACCCATATGGTTTTATCTTGATTTGGTTATTTTGAGAACACATCCAAATCTCGCAATGATGTCAGAGATGTCGTCTTAACAATAGTCATCTACGGGACCTAGGGGGTATAAATACGGTTAGTCGAGCTTTCAAAACCTTTAGATCGATGAATTCTGCATGAGTGTGGAAGACAGTTTATTCAAATGCTATTTAGCATGTGTGTGCCAGGTACTTTCACCTATGTTGTTTCTTTTAAACCTCATTTTAAATCTTTTGGGTAGATTTTGTTACTCCAGTTTTACCAAAGAGGTAACTGAAGTTACCAGGGTTCTACTCTCTCTTTAAGACCACATAGCGAGTATTGAGGACTTGAACCAGAGTCTCCGATTCCAAGCCTGGTGTCCTTTCCACCATTCTGTTTGTACACAGTTCTTGTACTTGGCAGTATTGTACCAAAAATAACAAGTCACAGTGACAACAGTCCAGAAAATGATAGTTCTACACATCTTTCCAGGCTCTGCCAAATGATTTCATTCCACAGATAGATTCCTTGGAAATTCTGGTAAAATAAAATCTAAAATACCAAAGTGATTTTATCATCACTGCAATGAATTTACTCTACAAAATAATCATAGCAATGATAATGATGAAATAGAATGAGGACAAGGCTTGAATTTAGGCATGCATACAGCAAGTAACTTTGGGATTTTCTTGGTTCTTTTTAAATTTCAACAACTAGACACTTGGAGGGGTGTGGCGGAGCAAGGTCAGGAAGCACACAAGTGAGTTTTGGCTTCTGGGAGAGTGTGGGTATTCGTGATCATGTGATGTCACTCCATTATGTGTGTGTGAGTGTCTGGATATTCAACAGGATCATCAATTTAGCCTCATATGCCCAAGGGCAGATTGCAATGATGGTTCAGGCAGAAGGGCCACTGGAAAAACAAACTAGGACTGCTAAAGGAAAGATGGCTCAAGGGTCAGCTTTTCCTGTAAAGTAGCAAGTGAATTTAGTATTTGTGAAAATTTCCAGTACTGTTTGTAGTCCAGAGGGACCTAGGGTGTTCGTTCAGCTTACCTCTGCCACGTCCTGGCACTGGCTGGGACACGGGTTGCCCTCTGACTCCGTCCTGGCGCAGCACGGCACCGTGTCCAGTTCCGTGCCCTCTGTCCTCATCTGCTCTGCTCAGAGATGCCTCTTCAGTGCCGTTCCTACGAGTTCCTGCCAACTGCGCTGCCAGGAGACAGGCACCAGGCGGAGTGGGTTCAGGGAGATTGGCAAAGCAGAGGCCAGGGAGAGCCTGTGCCCTTGAGGGCAGAGTGGAGGTGGGAGGAAGGGGCAGGATGGAGGTAATAGATCGGAACCCTGCAAAGGTGCCACACCCTCCTTCCCATTTTCCCCAAGGACCTCCACCACCAACACCCACAAGGATACTGGCCTTTTCTGTGTTTTCCCAACGTCATCTAATCACGAGGCTGGAAGGGTTCTCAGGGACTACCTAATTCAACCTTATTTGATTGATGGGAGAAACTGAGACTCAAAGAAGAGAAGAAAAAAGTGAAATTCCTGTGGTCACACTGAATTATTCAAGGTCTGGGGATCAGGATGTGACTGTCTAATCCCTCAATATGCCAATATTTTTCTACATTATTCTGACAAGACTAAACGCTTTTGCCAAGAGGACTCTGAGCCCTCCCTACTCACTGTCACTTCCATTCTGCTTATTCTTTATTTTACTGAGTTCATTCGCCCCAGGACCCACTCACTTGACTCCTTCATTTAGCAGACACCACTCTCGCGAGCACCTCTATGGAACGAACGTGCCGACGACCAGGACGCAGCGGAGTACAAAGACCCTGCTGGGGATGGAGCTTACGTTCACACGTGGCCAGCGTGTCGGAGAGTTTCTCTCCTGACCCCATTCATTCATGCATCCATTCCCTTTATGCGTATTTTCTGAAAACTGCCTGTGTTTTGAATTAATTTTTTATTTTAAGCTGTACACTTTAATTTCCCTCCCCTCCCACTTAAATCTACCAACACTAAATAATGTAAGCAATATCCGAAGTAACAATTATACTCATTTTCAAACAGACCTTGACTTATTTGGCGAAAACCCAGCCAGGATCCCAGGCCTCCCTTGCATGTTGAAGGGGAGGAGTGTTCCCCGTTTTTTAGACCCACACCAGCAGGGGTGCATGTCGAATTAGCTGTATGAAGAGCAAATGTGAACATGTAGACATGCCATGGACACCCAAAACAGTGTCCATGCGTGGGGTGGTCTGTCTGGTCACTACCACAGCAGGTCACTAGTGACCTGTCCACCTACAGCTAGATGCACAAAGATCAGGTAGTGACCCCCTCGATGGACAGAACTGCCAGGGAAGAATTCACAGCCCCAAAGGGCGAAAGCCAAGGCTCGTTCTGAAATGAGGACCAATGAGGTACCAGCTTTCTCTTCTCAAATCTCAAGCAGTGGACTAATTCCTAATTAAACCTTTGTTCTCATAATGCTTACAATAGCTTTATATCCATTGTCCTATCTCAACAGTGGTTTAACTGAATCTGTAGTCCCTTTCCTTCATGTTAATATTATTTATTCTTTCTTCATTTTGCAGAAAACCAAAGAAATCTACTTATGTTCTTTAAAAGGCCACAGTGAAACCTGCTACAATTCAAAAGCAAATAAGGAAATGTATCTATGCCAGGTCAGTTTAGGTAGTAACTAAGAGCTTAGGCTATGGGCTCAGACAGGCCTGTATAGACCCAGTTACTTTTAATTATATTTTATTGATCATACTATTACAGTTGTCCTGATTTTTCTCCCTTTTGTCTCCCTCCCCCCAGGACCCCCCACTCCCTCAGGCAATCCCCCACCATTGTTCGTGTTCATGTAAACCCAGTTTTAAAACAGGCTTAAATTTTGAGTCAGATCTTAAGTTTCAACCCTGACTCTCCCGTTCAATAGCTGTGTGATTCTGGGGGAAAAAATGTTCACCACCCTCATCCTTGGTTTTATTTTCTCAGAAAAATTGAGGATAGTGGGTGGCCTGGATCTGTGTCACTTTTACTCATCCAGGGTATCAGTCAAGTTTCAGCCAGGAAGAGAGAGCCACGGTGAGCATTACAGGAATCGTGGGTGTTATTAGGAATCAGACCTTGTGCAAATATAAGAGATGAGGCATGGAAGGAGGTGTTGGAGGGTTAGAGAGCTGGCCACTGAGCAGTCTGTCTGCGTCAGTGGTGAGGGTGGCCATGTCAGAGTTTGCAGGGGACAACCAAGTGCACACAGCAGCCGAAGTGGGACCCCTGGGGAAGCTTGAGGAGAGGACTATAAATATTGCTGTCTGTGGGTCCACAGCTAAGTGCTTTGTGGTGGCCTGGGCTGCTGTCATCAGCCGGGCCAAGGATGGAGAATACAAGCTGGACAAAGACAAGCTAGGTGCCTCTGTGTCCTTCCATGACTGTGTCTGGCCTTGACACCCTTCTGAGAGGAGTGGCTTCTGTTTAATTCTCATCTCTCAAATCTTCCACAGATTCCTCTTTTGGGTAATTCTAGACTGGAACCACATAGGAAAGGGATTCTGGGAACCATGATGTCCAGCCTTAGGCAAATTGAATAATATGCCATTTACTTTGCTGCTTCCTCCATTACTACAAATTTGCTTTGTGAACAGCCTTATCACTCTCAGTTCTTGTGGTTTGAGTGGGGCTCAATCCACTATCACCCCTTACCTCTTCTAAGCCCCTGGAGACTGGTATGGGACTCTGGCCTGGTAAACTAAACATCACACATTTATGGTCATTGATTGGCTCAGGAAAGGACTCAAGACCCAATCTCAGCTAATGAGATGCTGTTCTGGAAAATTGTCAGAGCCATATGGAGATATAATAGTTCTGTCTGGAGACATTAAATGATATAAAAGGACCTCAGAAAGTCCTTTTCTGCATGTGTCTACACGATCAGCAGCCATGATCAACTGGGAAGAAGAGGGAGCTGGAGTCGGTGCTTTCACAAAAACAAAACAAAACAATACAAAGCAAAAGAGCTTATGTAGGAACCTCATCTCATCTTGCAATAATCTGCATCCTGCCACCATTTTTATGCCCGTTGCTTCCTGACCCTGAAGATGCCTCTTCGGGGCTCTCTGCCACTATCTTTTTCTCCACCTCACTCACATTCTCTAACAAGAGTATGGGAAGATAAGTTAACGCAACCCTCAGAGGGGTTTAGATGTCTTTGAAAAGATAGCCAGCCTCACTGCCCTTATTATAATCTGAGTCCTCACTGGAGGAGACTGGAGAAATATTTGCACGTTAAAGACTGGTAGATGGCTTTTCCTTATATTTTCTAGTAGAACTGGGATTAGGTCTTCTGGAAAGGAATGACTTAGTAGCAACAAATCCCTGACGGGCTCACATGCACTTTCTCCCTCTTTCTCTCTCTCTCTCCCTCTCTCTCTCTCTGTCTGTGTATGTGTGTGTGTGTGTGTGTGTGTGTGTGTGTGTGTGTGAAATTGAGTTGTAGGGAAGAGTAACCACCTAGTTAATCAGTCAAAGCATATTTATAAAGTCTATGGGGTACATAGAATATAGCAGCTGTTCTCTATCTCCACTGGGTTTGACTAGGAAATGGGCTCAGGATACAACATGGTCTTCACAGAAATCATTTGCAAGGAATTGTAGACAGTAAACACGTTTAATAGCATGAGACAAAAAGGGAAAGTTATTGAAATACCTCTGTAAAATGCTCAGGACTCAAGGACAATGACAGAGTAAGAGGCATGGAGGAGATGAATTTCAGAATCTAGTCCAGTATAAAAACATCATTTTTTCCAAGACAATCATTCTTTGTGCATCTATTGATGTGAAATAGTCACAGTTATTACCACAGGAAAAATATAGGAGACTTAGAATATTCACTAACTGTGTCTCCTAGATGAGCATCAAGATTCATTCCCTCCTTCCCTCCATCCCTCCCTCACAGTTAGAACTAGGTCTGATAGCTTTTACTGTTTAAATCCCTCCTCTGAGCAGACATCGTAAATGGCATTTCTCTTATGTTTATAGTACATGTTCAAGCCGGTGTTTATGTAGACTCAGTCCCAACTTTAAGCTGTGCTCGCCAATGAGCTGCCTAGAGACCCTACTTCCCAGAATCTATTTCCAGGAGGGACTGAGAAGTCTCCTGAGAAAAGACTCATCAAAATGAATGAGCTGGAACTCAGAAGTCTGGCCAAATAACCAAGTCCTGAATTGGCAGGGGAGAAACAATTTTAAGTGCAGCATGAGCTGGCAATTCTTAGCAAGAGCAGATGTGGTGCCCAGCAGAGGTGGCACCACCCCAAAGGAACCAGCAGTCCCCAGGAGAAGCAGCGGGAGTGCCTAGTGAATTGATTCTCTGTGGGAGCTGATCAGACTTGTTTGAGACTGCATGCTCAATTATCAGCTGGGAGCTGTAGTTCTGGGGTGGCGGTGAGAATTTTGTGGTCACCATATGTGCATACCTTAAAGGCTGAAATCTAGAGAAACATGGGTTATACATATACATTTGACAATTCCTGTGTATTTTACCTCTTATTCTCCCATAGCCATGGTGACCAGATTTCTTCAAGCCTCAGCTATAAGTCACCTGATGTCTCCTCACCTCCTTGCTTCATGACCTGGAGTGAAGCTAATGTCACAGCTTGGAATGCCTATGGCAGTCACTCAGCACTTCCCCTGCCCAGCTGCAAAGAGCCAGAGGGTAACCCTTAAAAATGGGAAATGGGAACTCATGGATACACGTATTTTTACTCCCCACCCGCTAAGGGGATGGTTCTAAAATGTGTTTTAGGGAGGTTCTCAGATAGTGCTTGGGTCAAGTGCTCAGTCACTTCCAGTGGTTACCAACCCAACGGTGCACCTTGGATGGACTATCCCTCCTGCCCAGGTCACTTCCCCTGTTCCCCACACCTGAACCCTAGGATCACATACTTGAATAAACCAGTCACACAGCTGTCTTACCTCAAACTCTGTTTTGGGGGGAACTCACAGTAAGAATTTGTCATTTGGAGTTAGGCATTGTTCTTATTCTACAAAGCTCTTTAAAACTGGTCCTTGAGGACATATTGTCGTATGTAGGCATTTTTGATATTCTCTGCTTTTCCTACCATCTCCTTTGGACTCTGTCTGACCTCCATTACCCAGAGTCCCATGACTTCTAGAGCCAGTACTGGTCGTAAATTATTTCAGTTGTGTTTCAAAAAGTTCAACTTATAACATCAATTGGGAATCACACAAATGTACTTGGGAGCCAAGAAAAAAATATTAGCTACTATGTGTCATGGAATATTATGCCTGGGGTAAGAAAAAATTTATGCAAGTGACAAAAGAGAATTAATAAATTATAGTCCCTCCCTGTAATTTACAGTTAGAATTAGTGCTTCTCTCATCTTGCAAGTTCTTCTTGCAAATAAGGAATCTGAAAACCAGGGCAGTTAAGAGATGAGCTCAGGCATTCAACCCCCTAACCCAGCTCATTTTTTGAGAAGATACAAAAATCTGAAGGATATGGCTGGAGCCATAGGTTTATTCATAGTGTCTCTGTCAATGGCAATGAGTTTGATAGAAATAAAAGAGTCAGACAAAAGAAGATATTGATTTGCTGGCTTATAGAATATTAGAGTAGAAATCTAAGCTCCTAATAAAGCAAGAATCTGTCAGGGGTGCATCTCTAATTGAAAAAATACCCACTTTTTTCAGTGAAATATGCATAATTAACTGCATGCTGGTAAAACGCTAGATGAACTGGGTGCATGCAATCAGATCCTCTTGCCTCTGCCCACCCCAGTATATTTACCCTGCTCTGCCCTTCCCTGTCGGTGACCCACTCATGACACACCTGGCTCTTGGTCCTCCTTCGTCACTCCTGGGTTTACTGCATGCATTCCTTTTCTTGGCACCAGGCCTCTCAGGGCTGCTATCCCAGTAACAGGCGCCACTCAGGCTGGCTCAGCTCCCAGGCCTGACTCCCTCCCTGGCCCCGGCCTTGGACCTGGACCCAAAGGACCAGAAAGGACAAACTTTCCATGCATTGTCCCTGTAGGTGGCTGCAGAGCCTCTATCTGAGCCTCACTGGTGAAAGAGGGGAGCACCCTGTTTCACAAGACAGCTTTGTGCTCTGTTAGATTTCTTTGTTTAGAAATTGTTCCTTTCCTTGCTTGAGAATCTGCACCACGGTAGCTTTTGTGCATTGATCCTGGTTCAGCCTTAGAAAGCAATGTAGCCTGCTTCCTGTGAAAATTGCTCTGAGAGTTGAAGGCATGTCTCAGACATCCCTATTCTTCACTTCTCAAGAATAATGTCACATCTCTGAGCCCTATAAGCATTATTCATATAATAAAGGTTCTAAGCCCTCCACAGTCCCATTCACCCTGCTCTGTGTTCCATCTCTGTCTGCCCTCCGAAATGCTATACCCAGAAATGAACCCTTTCCTCCACAGGGGATCTGTCCAAGGCAGTCACCACGACGCTATGACCTTTGGATCACATTGAATTTGTGGGTTAAATAAACTCATGGGTCCTAATCCCATGAACTAAATCCCAATTAGATCTCTTGCCATAAATTATTTTTGGAACAAGATGAGCAATAAGTGTAAATAAATACACAAATGAATACAAAAATAAACGCTGTGAATGTGCTCAGTATTTTCAGCCCCATTTTGAACCAGACAGATCATGCTGTACACTTCACTGAGGACACTTTATATGATTGAATTATTAATATTATGATGTCATATTTCACAAGTCCCCACAGTGTCACTGCTAGTCTCTTCATCACAAAGTACCCTGAAGCCTTCATATTTCTAAAAAAATTAACTCTAACCTCAATAGGAGACCCAGAAAAAGGGCAAATCAGGACCATTTGAGGCCCTTGATTATAATTAAAAACCAGATTTTTATGGAAAGGAATGGACTTCGCCCTCAAAATAGTTTCTTGTGATAATAAGGAAAGAGTTGTTCATTTATTTGGAGGTTTAGTGAAAAGAACTATATTTTGTTTGAAATGATGGTTGGTTGCTTTTTGGTTTAGTTATTCATGAATTTGAGTGTAGTAAATTTAACAAAAATTATGGAAAAAAACTCCTGTAAAGCTAATTTATCACTCTCATGTCAAAGAATTGCCTTTTCTAACAAAATTGTGAAATACAATTGAACAGTAGCATTATGGGATATCTACCAGGAGAAAGGCACAAAATTAGGCATGATGTCAATGGTTAATGAGCTCTGTGCTTAATGTCAAGAAATGCGCATCTTATTAGAGGTGACACATATAAGTGGTATTGTTACAGGGTGCAGCCAAGAGGGGGGACCCAAACAGGGATTTGGAATGGGGTCTATAACTCAAGGTGTTCAGGAAATATTAGGATGTCCTCACCCCCTTCCCCCACAGGTGTGAGCTGGGGGAAGGGACAAATGGAGCAGGGCCATTGAGAGCTGTTTTGCATAGCAACAGCCTTGTAGCTAACCTCTGGAGTGGCCATTTAACATATCTATAAACTTTAACTGGTTACATAGATAAGTTAAATAGCTGTGGCCATGCTCTGAGCCAGGGGGATGGAAGTAACTTCCCCACCAAGATGTAACTGGGGGGCCAGGTCCCCCAAGTTACAGAGCCTGCATGGGAGCTTGGAGATGATTGGCTCCATGACATGGGGCCACACCTGCCCAGACTCACTATGGCAGCCCAGTAAAGCTGGAAGGATATGGGAGTGCAGGCAAGTGTAGCCAATTGTGGGAGGAGTCGGAAATGGTGCTGCAGAGGAAGATTGGCGCAGGGATTTAAACCCAGACACGGCAGCCATTGGAGGGAGAACCATGCAGCTGTGCCAGAGTGGGGACTCCCACGGCCATTGTGCAAAGAGGACAAGTCAGTTGTGGCAATAGAAAGGAGAGCCACGTGGCTTTGCCAGAGTGGGGGCTCCCGCAGCTTTAGAAGGGGTAACCACCACCCAGCTTTAGCAGAGATCCCAGTGACACAGCTGATGGTGCTGGGAACCGAGGGAGGCCTACCAGCCTAGATGGATTACAGGGAAAAACTGGGGGCTGCCTGAGCCTCAGACTTCTATTTCTTTTCCTGAGATACAGTACCCCAGGCTGGACAAAGTGGGGAAGGAAGGACTGTGTGTGTTTGTGGGTGTTTTAAGGGACTTTGGGATTTTGATGAAGACATTAGATTACTACTTTAAGTTTGTATAGCATTAAATAAACATTTCCTTTCCTTTTCATGAATCTCTGGCATTGAGAGATGTCTTTCCTATAAGGCAGTGAACATAATGAACCTGGGGGGTCCCTTTCGATAATAGTATATTGCCTTTGGCCCCCCTCTTGTTCTGGAACAGTATGAGATGCTTCAGTAGCCTTGATTTGATCATAAAGAGAGCTATGAGAGCATTTGCAGAAGGAACAAAAATCTGCAATGCTCAAGTGAGTGTTAGGAAAAGGAAAAGAAATCACATAGAAAAGGTGACATTTAATCTGGCCCTAAAAGGGTGGGTGGAATTTAAATAAGGAACATTAGGTACATGTAAGATTACAATGGAGAGGAGCCTTCTGAGAGCCTTGCATAGCTCTTTCTCGGATCAGCCCTTGTTAGACAACTCATCGGTTTGGTTTCATTCAGTGGAGGGGTAGGCTAACAACAGAACGAGAACCAATCTCAAGGAGAGAGAGTTGTGTAGACACCAGCCTGCCCAGTCTGTTGTGAAACCCAAGTCACAAAAGACCTGCATTTAATTCTTTATGGGGCTTGGATGTGAATTAATGCAAAAATCCTAGAAAGTCAGCACCTGAGGCCAAGGACTGAAGAGCAAAGGAGCATAGCTATGAGGAGAAGGAGTTCTGGGCAAAGGAAATCTACCTGAACAGGTGGTGATGCCCTTATGACTCAGTCCTCTTCTCTCATGCATAAAGGTAAAGACTTGTGTTCTTTCTGGCATAGTCCTGTGCTTACATGAAATTCAGGCATGTGTCAGTATAGCGGCAATTGATTTGCCTGGGAGCATTTGTTTCTGGTTGAAAAGGAGAGAGAAATACAATCAAGCATCAGATGGTGATGGAGAAGAAGAGATGGTGTCTGGTACCCTACCTGGTCTCATGAAGCATGGCAAATGGAATGAGAGGTGAGTCCAAGGAAGCTGCCACCACAAAGGGCTCAGGGAGGACAGTTCATGTGGAAATGTGTGACAAAGATCTGGGGAGTGGGTCATCGTCCTACCTTGACTGACAACTTAATGTGAGGATTCCCTTGGCATAAATATTGACATTAACATTGGCATTGACATGGAGGTCAACAGGGTGATGGCAGCATTAAGATCCCTCCAAGTGGCTTTGGAAATTGAAGACAATAATCAGGAGAACAGAGCAGAAGAGAGAAAATATAACAGAAGCTAAGCAGTCAGTGCCCTATAGTTGACAGAGACATTGGTGATCACATGACAGAATTCCAGTGAGTATCCCAAGAAATTTGGGGGGAGCCAAGAGCAAAAGCAGGTCTCTGCTATTACTGATCATGTGTCCCTTTTACAATCTCAGAAAAAAAAGACTTTTCATATTTTCTTTGGGCCCCAACCAATTCTCTCTTTTAAAAAAAGACCAGACTGGAGCAATAGCAAGGTTCATGGATGGTAAAGTAATATAATGATCCTGGAATGCCCAGTGAGAGCCAGCATGCCCCCTGAGAATTTATATTCCCAGTACTCTGAAAGCCATGAATCTTGTGATGTGCTTGCTAAACTCTGAATAGTTTGGGCTGCAGGGATGAAGCAACAAGAATTGGCTCTAAAATTTCCTGTCAAGGGAAGAGTGGTTATCCTTTTAGGTGGCAGATTGAGTCCCTATAACGAGATTCGCCCTGATGTTGAATTTCCATTCAGGCATCCAGCCATCCTGGTGTTTAGAGCCCTAGATGAGTAATGTTTCCCTCCTGTGCAAAGCCTGGATGCTCCCCTGAGCTCTTTCCACACACATGCACTTGGACGTTGGTCAAAACTATCTTCCAGAATTTGAATCACCTGAGCAGACAGTTGGATCAACAGAGATAATCTGGCAAGATGAGGCACACTTTCAGGGGTTACAACTGCAGGGGGTGGAAGTAGCTGTAAAGTCATTGCACAGCACCCCAGATCATAGGAGAACAATTTCGGAGGGTGGGGGATGAAGGTAGATAGCTCCTTCCTCTGAAAACAAATGCAAAGCACAGCTTCAGGAGCACATTGGGACATGGATTAGAATGTGAGCTCTGGGAAGGACTGAAAACCCTACCAAAACAGCCATCTGCCAACCTAAAATTCAAACTCCTCTGTTTAGCACCGAGTGAAGAAAGCCAACCTGACTGATTCCTAAGCCAAAAGACCTGAAATATACCACCTAGGAAAGTGCGTCAGGACCCACAGACATCCACGAGATTACTACGTTTGTTACTTACCTTATCCCTGCCTATTTAAACATTATGTTTAGATTTAAAATCCTGACAATGAACAGAACGTATAACAGGAGAAACAAAACAGAGAAGAGTCAAGCAGGCTGTGTACTAGTTTGAATACAGCAGGGCTAAGGCCCTGAAACAGAAATGAGCCCCAAGTAGAGAAAAGGCAAGACTGCTTCACTGTGACTGGAGGGAGAGGGGGATGTAAGGTCAAAGTCATAGGTAGGGTTTTCCTTCTTTTACCTTATTGTGCCTTTGGGCAATAAAAATAATAGCTGATAATGTCACGAGTTTAGAAGGCATCCATCACTGCTTGGACCACCTTATTTAATCCTCACAACAACCCAGTAAGACAGGTAGAATGATATTTAACATCTTTAACAAGAGGGATGTCATCACTACCGACCAATTGGATAATGCCACCCCAACCACCACTGCGGTTATAAGTGTACAGACTGGCTTGATGCTGGGTACTTTAACGGCTCCCTTCAATGGGTGAGGAAACTGAGCTTGGGGAAGGACTAATCACCTCCAAAGTACACAACTGGCCATTTTACCCCAAAATATATACTGAAACTGGCAAGTAATCTAACTTTGATAGATTTCGCTCATAAGATGCAGGACATTCTTTATATAATGAGAAATGGCCAATCTGGAGATTTACTATCACCACTGTGGGAGAAAGAACACTGTGCTAGGAGTGCACGATCGTGGAACTACTCCTCACACAGCACTAACTAGCTACATGACTTTGGGTAAGTAACTGTACCTCTCTCCTCCTCAGAAAACCTGTAGCCTGTGGATTTGGATATGTCTAGAGCAGTTATTCTCAACTGAGGGAATTTTTTTTTTACAAGAGATACCTGGAAATGTTCGATTGTCACATTGTTGGTGCAGCAGGGTGAGCGCTACCTACTGGCATCCCTGGGTATCCCCAGAGGCCAGAGATGCTGTGCAACACCCTGCAATGTACCAGACAGCCCCACGGCAAAGAGTTATTCGTCCTGAGGCTGCGAAACCCTGTTCTAGAGGCCAGAGAGGTAATAGGCACTGTGAGTACCAGGTGTGGCATCAAGGAGTAGTGGAGATTATAGCAAATTGCAGAGTATATGCACTTTCTAAATATACTTCATATAAAGTATCAGTAAACCTATGCAGACTAAAGAGAACACATAGGTGGGTCAATTTCTACCTGCTTGTAGCCTAATTGCAACCTTGCTTACCCATAATTTTCTCTTTACAGATAAGGATAAAGTGTCCTCTAGTTACCCAGTGTGTGTGTGTGTGTGTGTGTGTGTGTGTGTGTGTGTGTGTGTGTATACATGGTCATGCATACATAGTGGTAAAAACATTTATTTCTAAGTGTTTCCCAAAGGGAGACCCTTTATCCCTGATAGCAGCATCTCAGTTCTTTCTCTTCTTCCACTGGTCTATACTTTTCCCTCCTTCAATTATACCAGCCTCTTCCTCGTATTCTGACTTTACCAATGAGAAAACCCGGCTGTTCCACTCCATCCATAAGAGGAACTTCTGGTTTAAGTTTTGATCCCTTCATGTTGCTTAAAGCCCTTTGGAAGGAGGCCCCCTAGCTCACATTACTCCTTTAGCCTTTAGAGACAGATGTGCTGAAAAAGACAGGCTGGCCGGAGTTTACGAGGTTCCCATGGAGTTATTTATGGTTTGTTTATCCACTCAATGAGAAGCAGTTGTGACCTATGACTTTCAGCTCCAGGGTGCACTAACAGATTTGGGGGGAAATTGGCAGTGTCAAGCTATATGATTGTGGTGGGGTTTTCAGCTCCCCCACCCCTGCTAAGCATCAATCCCCAGACACTCAGGCACAGTGGGATTTCTAGAAGACGCCGATGACCCCATTGGCAAAGAGTCTGGGAGGAAACCTGCAACAGGTGAGAAGCTGGTGATGTTAGGAGAATGAAGTTCTCATCAGGTCCAGAGGATGGGAGCAAGGGTGGCCAGCATGAAGCTACAGATGTGGAATGTGAGACCTCACCATGATTTCTACCACAGGCACACTAACAGCTGATGGAACATCAAGGGACTTCTCGAGGTCCACACTGCTGGAAGGTCACAGTTGCACCAAGGAAGACATTTCTGCAGTGACGTGACATGGGCATTTGAAAACACTTGTGCACTACAAACAATAGAGTTGATGGAAAAACAGGACAGGGCACTCTACCCAAAACCTACCTAGAGACCAGAGCATGAACAAAAACAATAATAGGAATCTCAATGTCACTGAATGTTAAAAATGCACAATGAGTGTCAAGTGCATTGTCAGCAGCCTGCTTTATTTAGAGCAGGTGTGATGTGTGCTGGGCAATGCCAGTGGCAATGGGGCTCTGAGCTGGTCGGCACTTAAAGTGGCCCAAGAGTTCCTGCAACTTGTCACAGGCCTCTAGGGTGAGGTCCTGCGGAGGAAGGGCTGAGTGCAATGCACAAGTTTTAATTTTCTTCAAGCACAGCTGAAAAGTCTCTTGTGCTCATGCTGCATCCACCCTGGAAGCTTTTCTTCTTTCCACCCACTGTTCCATGTTATACTGACACTCCCCCACGTCAATGGTATAAATTAATTTTCATTACAGAAATGCCAGTAGTAGCAAGAGTCTGCAGGAGGTAAATGTATAGCTTGAGGCTCTGGGAACTTAAACCAGAAGTTCCTCTTATGGATGGGGTACAATGGCCAGGCTTTCTTGTTGGTAAAGCCAGAATATGAGGAATAGGCTGGTATAATTGAAGGAGGGAAAAGTATAGATCAGTGTGAGAAGAGAAAGAACTGAGATGCTGCTAACAGGGATAAAAAGGGTCTCCTTTTGGGAAACACAAATAAATGTTTTTACCTCTACATATACATGACGTGTCCACACACACACACACACACACACACACACATATAGGGTAACTAGAGGACTAATGCCTACGTGCCTGTGACACATGCAGAAGAATCTAGGGCTTTGAGAGGTTTTAACAAAGATGAAGCTTGGGCTTGACCTTGAGTCTGGCAGGTAATAGTTTGCGAGGCCTTAAGTGGCCTGTGTAGCGACTGGGATGCTCAAAGGAGTGGGGGTGGGGTGTGGCAGGGGATCAGAAGCTCTGAAAGATGCTGAAGGAAATGGGCCATTGATGAGGACTCCCTTCCTGAACACTGAGTTTTAGGGACACTTCTAGATATGAGAGGACAGGACAGGTGTGGTGAGCAAAGGTGTTTACAATAATCTAGAGACTCCACAAAATCTTTTTCTTGGTCATGACAGATTAAAGGAGAAGGTAGAGGAAATAACAGTTGGATATTTCTTATGGAACAATATTATTTAAATGCTTTAATTAAATTATTGATGAATTTTGGCTCCAGCTGTATAGCACTTCTGAGACAAGAGGTCATTATAAAGACACCAGAGGAATGTCCACACACTAGGTAGGACCCAAAGCCCTGGCAAAGTAGTACACATCCAGTAACTAGTAAATCAAAGGGAGGAAAGGAGGAAATCCACCAGTACTATAATAGGGACCAAATACAATATTATTAATACTTCTGTCTGGTTTTCAGGACTCGGGTTTCTAGTCTGGCTTTTACTTGAACAGGTGCTAGGTCATCAAATGATTCCAATATAACCTAAAAAAGATATTGTTTCTCCACAAAACAATTTACTTGCTCAAAAATATTATGCAGAATGATCATAAGAAGATTGTGAACATGGACCTCACTAGGTGATATGGTCTATTCTCTTCTGCCCAATTGCATCATAAAGGAATTACCAAGTTCAAGGAAACCAAGAGACTGAAGACAAACAGAAATCCATGAGTATTTCACATAACTTATCTGATGTAAAGGTCTTAACTACCCAGGCAAAAGTATGCAAGTCAAAAAGTAAAAATTACAAGATCTGTCTGGAAAAAGTCCAACCATTGTTAATATGTAATGACATTGATATAACCTGGCAGCCAAGGAGAGTGGACTGGAATGCACATGCATGAGTAATGATGACTTCACTGTACTAGTCAGTGGGGGCGATCGATGACATTGAGTGAGCATGTGTACTGTGTGGCTGTCACATTCAAAATGACTGAGCAACTAGAGCAACAAATCTATGTCAAATTTTGCATTAAGCTTGAACATTCCTCCGTGGAAACTATTCAGATGATTAAGAAGACCACAGATATGGACAACTGGTGATTGGCAGCTTCATTAGGACAATGCACTGGCTCATGCATCACATTTTATGCAGGGGTTTTTTTTGCAAAAAAATCAAATCACCCAGGTGACTCAGCCCCCCTATAGCACAGGTTTGGTGCCCTGTAACTTTTGGCTTTTCCCAGAATTAAATCACCTTTGAAAGGGAAGACATTTCAGACCGTCAATGAGATTCAGGAAAGTACGACAGGGTAGCTGATGGCCATTGGGAGAACTCTGTGAGGCCCCAAGGTACCTACTTTGAAGGAGACTGAGGCATCATTGTTCTATGTACAATGTTTCTTGTATCTCTTTCAATAAATATCTCTATTTTTTTATATGACATGGCTGCATACCTCTGGCTAGACCTCATATACACTGAAACAATTTATAAACAGTTATTCACAGCCAATATCTTCAGTTTTTAAAATGAATGAATAAACGAATGACATTTTTAGACTTGAGATGGCTCTCAGCAACACCTCCAAGAACTCAGGAATTTAATTTAAGTACTTATTTAACACCATATGCAAGTGTCGTACTTGGTGTTCTGTGGCTACAAAAATGAATGAATCCTTAAGCTCCCGGTTCTCTGTTGTTTGTCAGGGGTGGGTTGAGGTTTTGTGGAGCCTTCAGGCCCTCTACAGATACAATGAGTACAAAACTACAAGTAGGAAATTGCTGGGTACCCTCCCCGGGTCTTGGAAGAAGTAGATGTTGGTGAGGGGGCCTGAAGCTGAAGTTCCTCAGCTTCCCGGGAAATCTATCCATGCTGTCTAGATGTCTCTCCAGGTACTAGGGGACTTGAAACCCAGCCTAGGTCCAGGCCCTCTCTTCTCCACTGCCTACTACTCATGACATTACATAAATTCGTCTTCAACCCTACTCAGCTCTCAAGACAGAGCCTCCCTCAGTTGCCAGGAGCATCACTCAGGATCCTGGTGGGCAGGTTTGGGGAGGGGAGGACTTGTTTTTGCTTTATCCATTCATCTCTCTGTCCTCTAAAAACACCAGCACTGCACTCTCTGTGAGTTATGCACCCTGTTGTATTGTAGGAGTACAAAGACAAATGGACACATTGGTGTATTTGTTTTCTACTGCACTGTAACAAATGACCTCAAGTCTAGCAGCTTAAAATGGCACACATTTATTATCTCACAGTTTCTGGGGGGCAGGTTCCAGCACAGTTTAGTTGGGCCCTCTGCTTAGGCTATCACCAGGCCATAGAGAAGGGATTGGCCCCGCTGCTTTCTCATCTGAGGACTGGACTAGCGAAGAATCCATGGGAAGCTCATTCAGGTTATTGGAAGGATTCAGTTCCTTTGTATGAGTGAGAACTGCAGCTCCTGACTGCCTCTTGGCCCTCAGATTCTAAAGGCTACACACAGTTCCCTACTAGGCAGTTTACCCATCGTTATATGCTTCCTCAAGGACAGAAGGAGAATTTCTTTCTGTAGCTTTCTAAGATGTTCTCATTTAATGCAACATACCACAGGAGTCACATTCCAGAGCCTTTATTTTACAACATAACCTCATCGTGGGAGTGACATCCACTCACCTTTGTTACATTGTATTGGTTAGAAGCAAGTCCCTGGCCCTACCCACACTCAAGGGGATTATCCAGGGTGTGGATCATTAGGGAGTGTCCCCTATTATCCACTTTGAAACTCGAAGATCTCATTTCAGTGATTTGTTTCAGAGCATTGGAGCCTACCCTTATTCTAAACATTTGGGAAATTCTCCTGTTTAGCTCTATTGTATTAAAATCTAATCTGATTGATTTAATCAGAGAAAAGCAATGTTCCCACTGAGAAATAGTTCTTTTTGAAAATCAATTGTCAGGAACAGGGCTTATACTATGCACATGTAGAAATGTAGATGCATTCAAAAGAGTGTTTAACTGTTGCTGCCCAAGGATAAAATGAACTCAATATTTATGCTCCAGTTAAGGGGCTGGCCCATTCCCAACTCCCATCTTACCTACCTGTGCAGGTCTTCCTATACCACTCCCCTACCTCACAGAGGTAACCATTCCCTGACCTTCAGTTGTAATTCCCTTGCCATTTTGATCATTTTACCACACATGTATTTAACCAAAATTATAAAGTTACAAACTTTGGCTAAGTACTGAACTTTATAAAGTCATCTCACCAAGTTTTCTGCAACTGGTTTTTTCCCCACAAAAGCATGTTTTTTGAAATTGATCTTTGCTGCTTCATGCTGCTAGAGATGAATTATTTCCACTCAAACTATTCTACTGTCTGCAGATGGCAAAAATACTCACTTGTATCAATGTACTTTCTTTCCATTTTGTACTATTATGAATCATGCTGTTGTGAACACTGTTACGTGTGTCCTGGCACACATGTGCAAGGGTTTTTATGGACTACGCACCTCAAAGTAAAACTGTTGCATCTTACAGAATGCAAATATTCAGCTTTATGAGGAATGCGACTTGTTTCTCAAAATCGGGTGTGTTAATTCAGATTCAACTTACGAGTTCCCTTTAACCGATCTTCTCACCAGCACTTGGTGTGGCTGCAGTTCTTGATGTTTCCAGACGAGAAAGTCAGAGTGTGTTTTATTTTTTGCTTAGTTTGTATTTTCTTGTTATGAACAAGGCTGCATCTTGGAGGTTTATTTGCCATTTATATTTTCTTCTGTGAGGTCCTGGTTCAAGTCAGTTGCCTATTTTTCTATTGTTTATTTATTTATTTATTTTTGTGCTTATCTGTAGAAGTTTCTCATGTATTCTGGGGCTAAAATTTTGTTAATTCTGGTGTCAATAGCATACCTTCAAAAGAAGTGAACATTTTTCACTTTATCTTTTAATAGAGAGGAACTTTTATTTTTATTAAAGTCAAATGTATCATTTATCTTTGTGGTTAGCCTTTCTGTGTCCTATTTAAGAAATCTTTCTCTATCTCAAGGAGAGAAAAAACAAAGATATTTCTTTACATTTTTAGTTTTTTAACTAAAAACAAGGGATCTAAAGGAATGGAGAGCCTGAATATTACAAAGGTGTAATAATTTTTATTTTTAGTGAGTTATATATTTAGTATAATTTCCCTTAAAAAATTACTAATTCATTCTTTAGAAACTTGACAAGTTTAAAATTTACATGGAAGAATGAAGAGCTATGAACAGCCAGGATACAGTCACAATAAAAGCAGTCATGCAGTAATTCAACTTACCCTAAAATACACCTATATGTATACTTATATACTGAAGTAATGATATGCATCCATACCCACGTACATATTTAAGCATACAGTATATGTATATAATATATATTTATATTTTATATGTGTATACACACTATATCTAACTATGCATTTATATAAATATATAGAGAGAGATATATTTTTTAAGAATATACTTGTAAAATTGTATCCTGGCTGATGTGGCTCAGTGGGTTGAGTGACAACCTGTGAACCAAGGGGTTGCTGGTTCTATTCCTAGTCAGTTCACATGCCTGGGTTGCGGGCTAGGTCCCCAGCAGGGGGCACATGAGAGGCAACCACACGTTGTTGTTTCTCTCCATCTCTCTCTCCCTCTTTTCCCATCTCTCTAAAAACAAATAAATAAAATATTTTTAAAAAAGAATATAAAACTGTATATAACATACATAAATATATGCAGATATACAGATATATGCAGAAGTATATATGAGGTTGCTACATGTATTAATATGTTTCTAAATATATTAAATATATGTTGGATCTCATCAAATGCTTTATTGACATCTTTTGAGATGATTATATATTTTGAATGAATTGAGGAGAATTTTCTCTTTTTCTATTTTCTAAAGTAATTTTCATGTTAGTGGAATGATAAGTTTTGACAGTTTTATAAAACTAGGGCTGACATTCAGTAAGTACACAGGTACACCTGTATCTACAATTTATGACTGGCATGGAATATGATTGTTTAGATTACACTCTACTCGTTGTTAAAGATTTTAAATTATGCCTTGCAAAACTGGCTTGTCAAATAATGTGGGCTTGCTGTCTCCTTCACAGGATTATTGATCACAAGTTGAATTTTATTAATTTTATGGAAATTCTCAGGCTTTCTATTTTTTACTGAGTCAATTTTGGTAAGTTTTTTTTCTGGAGGAATCTGTTCATTTCATCTAAGTTTCCAAATTTATTGTTACAAATTTTTAATGCCTTTCCTTATTTTTTTATACCTCTGCTATGTCTATAGTTATGTTCCTTTGTGTCATTTCCAATATTTTTATTTGTCATCTTTTTTCTCAATCTAGTCAGAAGTTGTTTCTCTGAAAACTTTAATAAAAGTTTTACTTTCTTCATCTATTTCACTTACTTATTTCACTTGTTTTCTAGCTCATTAATTTTCATTTAATATTACAATTTTTATTCTATTTCCTAGGATTTATTCTGTTTTCTTTTTTAATGATTTAATTTGAATTTTCAGCTCATTACTTAGCAGTTAGTAAAAGTAACTCTTCATTTGTTCTAATATAGTTATACTAGGTTGTAACTTTCCTTCTAGGTACTACTTTCCCTAGATTCTAGAAGTTCTATATGTAGTGTTTTCCTTCTCATATAGTTGTTTTCCCATACACTGAGCAATTAATTTTGGAATTTTATTTTTTATTTTTATGTTCCATTTATATTTTTTTCAAATCCACCTGGTCATCTTTATCAACTCTTCTTTGCTTATTTCGTTTGTGATGTCCAATAAAGTGAACTGGATTTTTGTATGAGGTGTGGCGGATGTGTTTTGGCTCTAAAATGGGACCTAGTTGTATCTCCTTTTCTCTCAACACCGTGGATGCTTTCAGATTCATTTTCACCATTCCACAGTTTTCACATATCCCAAACATAACGTAAGGCATGACTCTCTGTGAATTATTATAACATTAATAATCATCTCTTAATAAAAATAAAATCTTGGAGCTTATCCCATCCATGTTCTTCCTTGATACAGAGTAAATTTCCTTAGCCAATAGTTACCAGGCAAGTAAAATCGCCTCCTGATGTCATTTTTCTACAGAATCATTTGTTAATTTGCTTATAATTGCCCTTGAGCAAGGCTAAGCCCAAAGACAGATTGATGGCCCCCTGCTCTTCACCCCAACCAATTAGGCACATTTCACATTACTGCCCTACGCTCTAGCTCAGATCTTATCCAGAAGCCCAGGGAAAATGTCACTCAGTCCTGCTCTGTGACAGGACCATGGCCCCAGGGCTTTAACTGAGAAGTGATTATTTCCAGTTGAAAAGGTTTTTCTCCCACATCCCCACCATGTTGTCCCCGCTACTCAGCCTGTCTCCCAGACTGAGCTTGCAGACCATCACGGCAAGGGAATGCGAGTGTGTTGCTGATGATGGGAATGGGAGAAGGAAATTTTTTCTCCACAACCTACGTTCCTCCTCAGCTTTTTAAGACAGTTCTGAAGTAACCCTCACCTGAATACAGCACAATTTTCCTCACTATATTGGGCCCAGAAGGAATGAGAACAAGTCCAGACAGTGACGGCCGTAGGTGATCACTGAGTCCCTCTTGATCAAGCCATACTTTTCACCTAGTGGGCAGTCACCACACTTTAGCTTTCTTTCTGGTCCCACGCAGCAGTTGTTCAAGGGATAGAAACTACTCGCTTATCAAGGGTTTACTGGAACAAAAACGTTTTCATGTGTTATATCATTTAATGCTTGCACCATGCCTACGAAACAGATACTATGAGTTTTTCCATCTCACAATGAGGCACTTCAGGCCTGAAAAGGTTAAATGATGTGCTCAGGGTCACATAGCTAGAAACGTGCAGCGCCAGGGTAAAGACAGCTGCTTCCTTGTTTTAGATCACTTGTCTTCAAAACAACACCATGATCAGGTGCTCTTCCTTTCGTGCCACAGGAAACCACAGCACAGAGAGGTTAGGTAACTTGCACAACACACAGCTTGTACACGGCAGGTCACGGACTCACACTAGGGCACCCTGGGTGGAGAAATGGCACTTTTCATCACGTGCTACGCTGCTGAATGTTTCCACCCACCAATAAACCAGGTATGGTGAGAGTGTTGATGAATCTCACTTCACTTTTTATCTTATATGACCATCTAATGCTAATACATTTCCGCCACTGCCCAGCCCCCATCTAAAAATCATACTTACTTATATTAATATATAATTTAAGAGGATAATGTTAGTGCAGAGTAGAAATAAATAAATAAATAGTGGTCTAGACTGGAAATAAGTGGGAAGATGGACAAAGAAGTGTATTAGTGTTGAAACAAACGACAACCTTCTTTTAATGTACAATTGTGACTTGCTTTGCCTTCCTTTATGTATTGAAGAGAAAAGTGTCCATTCTCCGTTACTTAGGGCAGGGTTTCTCCACTGTAGCACCATTGACATTTTGGACCAGATCATTCTTTGCTGTGTAGGGATGTCCTTTGCTTTGTAGGATGTTGAGCAGCATCTTTGGATTCTACCTACTAGATGCCAATTACATTCCACCCACCCCAGGTATGGCAATCAAAAACATCTGCTGTCATTGCCAAGTCCCCTGAGAACAGCATCACTGATCTAAGAGGTCTCAGAGAGCAAACATAAAATAATTCTTCTTCCCTTAAAATTAGACACAGCATGTGCTGAGTTGGTTAGCTTGAGCAAGAGAACCCAAAAAGAGTCACTAGTTGGAGTGAGAGGTTATCCTGAACCAGAGTTGATTCAGGGCTCAATGTATCCATGACCAGGAGGTCATGAAAAAGGACATGCTGGAACTGAGGGGACAGCCAGAGACCCCTGGTGTATTTAACTATTAAACTTTAGAGAACCTAGAGTATGCTGGAACAAGTGCTTAGTAATATAGGGGGGAAATGACACCTCTCATTTACCGGAATATCATACACTTATATCACTTAATCTTCATAGCAATCCAATAAAGATGGTATAGTTGATCATTTCTGATTTACAGATTCAGAAAAAATACCAAAGACATAGAAATCTTTGCCAAAGATCACAAGATGAGAAGCGGGAATAAAAGGCAAACCTGTCTGACTCAAATGATTCTTTCCAATGCACCCTAGAGTTATAGTGAGAATCTTCCAGAGGTAACATGGAACTATTAATATGAAATGGTCCTTTCATTCACTCATTCATTTAGCAAAATATATACACACCTACTCTGTGCAGATACTATGCTATCCACCAAGGATACAAAGACAAATAAAATCTAATCCTAGGCATACAGAGATCAGATTAGTAAGGGAAAAGGATCTAACAAATTGCAATGCAACGTGCTAAACTCAGTGGAGAAGCTATAGAGTAGAGGCAGAGAGTGCTGTTTGGAAGAGGAACCTCGCGCAGCCTTGGGATGTGGGGGGGAAGGTTCTCAGAGTCTTCTCCTTCATGGAAGAGAGTGTAATTGGGCTGAGTCCAAGGATATCATCAGGCATTGAGATCTGTCTTAGGAAATAACAGAAATCTCACAATTTACCACTACAAATCATCTGCTACCAATTACACTCTGGATCTGAAGAGTGCACTAAAATTTCTCATTATAGGAATGACAGGGTGTGTTGGGCTGGGATGTCATTTTCTCAGAGAGTGAGAAGGAGGACTAATTGCCATTTGTGTTAGTCAACACTCTCCACAGAAACAGAACCAACAGAGAAGGGAGGGAGAGAACGAGAGAGAGAGAGAGAGAGATGTTTTAAAATTGCTCACACGATTATGGTGGTAGGCAAATATAAAATCTCAAAGGGCAGGCTGGAAATTGGGTGAAAGATGATATTGCCATCTTGAGTCTGAAATCCACAAGACGGCTCAGCAGGTAGGGAAGTTTAGGCAGAGTTCTACTCTGCAGTCTTAAGAACTGCTTCCTATTGGGAAACCTCAATCTTTGTTCTTAAGACCTTCAACTGAATGGATGAGACCCATTCATATTTCAGAGGATAATCAGCTTTATTCAAAGTCTATCGCATTCACCCACACCTAAACTGGTGTTTGACCCACCAGTTAGGCACCATAGCCTAGCCAGTGTACACATTAAATTAACCATGTTATCACTGTTGGTGATTTATTAACCATTCCCAGAAAGGATTGTAATTTCCCACTCTATGACCTACTGGCGTTGGGAAGTGAGAATCTCTGCAGCCAAATGTGCTGCAGGTGTCAGATCCTCCGGGGAAGCTGCATCCTGGGGATGGGACGGGCAACATGCTAGCTGAGTTTAGCTGAAAACGTGAGTGCACTCCTAGAATCACACATCCTGATGGTCCTGGCTCTAAAGCAGGTCCCTGAAAGACATCAAAGGATTCTCAAGTTTTTGATAATTCAACAGCCATTTTTTTAAGATTTTATTTATTTCTTTTTAGAGAGGGAAGGGAAGGAGATAGAAAGAGAGAGAGAAACATCAATGTGCGGTTGCTGGGGGTCATGGCCTGCAACCCAGGCATGTACCCTGACTGGGAATCGAACCTGCAACACTTTGGTTCGCAGCCCGCGCTCAATCCACTGAGCTACGCCAGCCAGGTCAACAGCCATTTTAAATATACAAAAGCATTTGCTTTGTAATGAACACTAAAGTGAATTATTTCATAGATTAAGTTGGGATTTTTTAGTTTGAGGAGCCATTCCTGTGTGCCTGATGTCATGCACTGAAATGTCTTGGCGTGAGCTCTGTGTGCACACAGGTGTGTGTTTACTTATTCCTGTTTCTTCTCAACTGACAACACGGTGAAACAAGTCCCTTCTACACACTGGTGAGGGGATTCCTGAGCATGCTTGTGTGGTAGAAGCAATCATATCTCAGTTACTGGCACAGCTAGGGGCATTTCCTTCTATGAACACACATGGCTGATGTTATCGAGACGATTATTTTCACCCTTGAATGGTGAACTTATTCAGAAAAGAAGCCCCCATGTAGAAGTCTGTAAGATTATCTCCCTGGAGTCCACTGCCATTTTTTTATTTCTTCACTTTAAAGATGCATTTATAAAGAACATGTCATATTCCTAGCCAACAATCTTTAATTTAGTAGCCAGTTAACTTGTTTCGGAAGCTACATACTTGGAAAGGGAACACATACAAAGAAATCTCTGAGAAACACAACAAGATGAATCAGTCAGGAAAAAACAACAACAACAACAACAACACCATCTTCCCCCAAACTTCAGCCCAACAGAAAAGAGAGGGTGTCAGAAGCCCGTGAGAAATGGCAGGCTCCTCTGAAATGAGCTTGATTACAAAAGCAAGAACTTCACTCTGGTTCTGTAAAATGGTGGGGGCGGGGGGCTGGGAAGAACATGATAAATTATTCAGGTTTAAGGTAGTGATAAAAATGTAAATGCAACCCCGCCACTGAATCTTTGCACCCGCTGAATCAATGCCAACTAGAAGCTGACTCGACATCTTGCCTCTGATGAAAACCAACTGAAAGCACAAAGACAGGAAGAAGAAATCCTCTAAAGCTCTTTGGAAATGGCAGATACATTGATCAAGCAGAACTGCAACCCAGAGATGAAACAGCTCGGGTGACTGATCGACTGATTGTTACCACCAGCCAAAGCATCCTTCCAGCTCCCTTGAAATGGAAACACTTGTAATCAAAGAATCAGGCCTTACATAAGCTCAAAAGTGATCATTGCTTCATTAATTATGGTTACGTACACTCTTTCATTGTGAGCACATTTAATCTTTTCCCAAGAGCAGTGCATTTGCCTCATCTCATCTTTAATCAGTATATTCCTTTCCAAGGATGTTCTCTGCTTGGATTCCAACTGCCGGCCTATGGCTCTATCTGCCCAGTTGGTGGGCAGCATAGCCCTGTGTTTGGCCTTTGCACCGTTTAGAAAGCAACATATAACAGAACATCCCCACATAGCAATAAAATAAAAACTACGTTTTAATATCTATTTTAAAACAGATCAAGAGATACAGCATAAATGGGAGTTAACTTATTTTTCTTGTACAGCTCAGTGATTAAAAGCATGGGTTTGGAATTCAGGCTCTCTGGGTTCAAAGACAGGCCCGCCAGTCAAAAGAAGCCAGCTGCTCTCTTTCCCTCAGCCTTTCTTATCTCTAACACAGAGATAATGACAGGGTTTGCTGCGAAGATTAAATAAGTTAAAACATGTAGAGGGCTTAGGACATGTCTGGCACATAGTAAGTGCTCAATAAATGTTAGTTCTTATTAATATTGTGCTTACATTAAACAGATGCCACCCACTTAGGGGTTAGACAAATGCCTGAGTGCTTAAAATAAAGAGCACCAAGCAGTCTACCCAGCCACTGGTGTGCATGTTTAACTCAACTTTTTCCATTTATATGCACGGACAGAATTATGCAGATAATGGCTGCTGTCCATGTTCTCTCTCAGTTTGGCTCTATGCCCTCAGGAGAAATTTTAATGTCATGGCAATGTAATGATAATTATAGAATGTTATCAATATCAGGTAATAAAGCTGTTTAAGGAGCCCATTTACGAATATCCACTGGGAAGTGCCCGTGTGCCCGGGACCATGCCAACCATGATAGGGCTCAAAAGAACCAGAAGACACCATAAGAGCCTTCTCGATGATGCCAGCTATTTAGGAAGACAAAGGCTCATCCTGAACTATGAAAAGATTAAGCTATTACATGAATTATGTAATTACAGACTGTTACATGATAAGGCAACGTATCATAACATGCTATTTGTGGATTTGGAACGTTTTGCAAAGGAGAATGAGAGGTGATGAAACTGGAGCAGGCACCCGCACGCGGGACTGGGTGGACGCCCTCACACACGCTCACTCTGTCCTCTGCCATCAGGTAAAATTTCCTGGGCCAACTTCCCTGCATGGCCTTCCATGTCATGGAAATATTTAACCAGGCTACTAACAGTAAGTATGCAGGGGGGTGGGGGAGGAGGACAACACTTTGTCCATGGCAAAATGACGTTATGCAGAGATGATGACAGTCTCTTACCCATTGCACCTCTGCTTGTGGCTCAAGGGAGTTTTCTCAGCAGTGAGCAGGGGCCCTGTCAGGATAGAAAAGGGCTACAGCTGCCCCGGCTGTCCCCACGCTTCTGCTGGCCCAAAACTCACCCTGAGAACATCTCACCCTGCAGACCAGCAATATGCTAACTCATTGCTCTTCTTCACGGCCCTCTGTCCTCCCTGGTTGCCACCAGAAACAGCAGAACAAAGTAAATGTCACCCATAATCTGTGACAAACAACATCATTCGGGAGTGGAGGTGAACTGTTTACACACAAGTAGGTTCCCTGTTTCCCCTAACTAATGTTTTGTTCCTGGCCCTGCCCTCCAAGGGCAAACCAGAGGACACAGCCCAGGCCTGGCTTTTAGCCCGTAGTGCCTGTACGTCTAGAGGAAGGATCAGATTTAGGTCTGGGCCTGCTGGGGGACGGGGCGTTGTGTGTTTTTTTAAAGCCAATTCATTGATAAGTCAGTGCCATAAGAAATTGAGGGAAATTCGTAGAATATCTTCCCCCTTCCACTCCTCAGTAGCGCCCTCTCCTCCTCGGTCACACAGCTTGTCCTTGTTGCCTAAATATTTCTGCTTTGGAAGGACAACCTGCCCAGGCTGATTTGTGAGCTGTGGTTTTTAGTCACAATGAGTGATGGCTGGACTCGCTTTTTCTGTGTGAATTTCTTATCTAAGCAACCTCACCTTTGAATGAATTAGGTCATAAATTGCATTGATTCCTTTTTTCTGGTGCTGCAGACCCATCTTCAGCTCAATGCACTGTGCTAGATGCTGAGTGAGAACTTAAAACATGTCATATGCAGTTTTTGCTCTCGTGTGGATAAGAATTTAGTATTACTATGGAATTGATAAGAAATGGAGGCGAGAACATCAATTATTCTAACGTGAAACAGGCGAATGATACAGGAGACAATTTGCAAAGTTGCGGAAAGGGAAGAGCGTGAAGGAAAGCAATGATGCAGGAGAGGCAGGGAGCATTTGCAGTAGAGTGAGCAGTCCAAGCTCACGGAAGTGTGTGGAGGTCACAAGTCATCCAAAAGCACTCTCTTAGGTGAAGCAGAGAATCGCAGAGTACCACTGCCAGCTGTCCCCCCTCTTAGGGATTCAGAACTTTCCCTCTTTTGCACACCATGCTCAATTGGGGGCCCACTTCACTTTAGTTTACCAAAACTCAAAATGCATACTAAAGCTCTTCAGAGTGGTCTCAGACACTGAGCCCTGGTGGCTTATAAAAATCAGAGAATCACCACTTGGAAAGGGAGATACATGTACTATTTGCTCTCTACCCACCAACACCTGCCAAGTAACATACTGAAGTCACTGGGTTGATGAGTTTCACACAGGGCAGTTTGTATAATTCTTCCTGTCTTGCTAATATTAAAAACTGGAAAACTATGTAGTGACTAAAATTCTCAATCATTAGAATAGGATCCTCTGAGAACCAAGGAGCACTGACCACTTTAAACACAAGCCAAATAATTGTTTGTCTAGAATTCTGTGAGAGGGACCCTGTGCTAAGTGGGAGATTGGCTCAGAATTGGCTCATGTCTCTGAATTCGTATCATGCTATGGCCCACAAAACTATTTCCACTCCGTAGTCCATATGGCAGGGCTGAAGAGGAGGAGAGAGGCAGGAAAGGAAAGAGGTTGACAGGCACCAGGGAATCGAGTGTGGGAGCAAGGAAGAACTCATGAAGAAGAGATTTCTCTTGCAACACGGAGACCAGTATTTGGAAAATGCTGAACCTGAATAACTCTAAAAATTTAGCATGATGAATATTTCAAGTGAGCTCTTCAGTTTTGTCACAAAAGCATGAGTATTATAACTTTGGTCATGAGTTTTATAAGAGACCGGATTAAACTACCAACCTGCTTAGGGAGAGGGGTTAAGGGTCAGTTTTAGGATGAGTGTGTATCACTGGACTAGTGACCTCCAAATACTGAGATGTGGGCATCTTCACCAGGGCCCTGGGTTGTGAAAATGGGCATCTGTGCCTACCACCCTGCATTATAGCAAAGAGCTTGGAACCACGTCGAGTAAAAATTAAAAAAAGATCTGGAAGGATTGTATCTCCTCACCACTGACTAGCTGTGTGACCTTTCCCTTCGTAATAAATACCAAACCAGTTGGATGAAAACTACCAGCCCATTGAATGAGATAATTTATGTGACAGTGCCTTGAAGTAAATAAAAATCACTGTGTCCTAGTAAGGTATCATTATGCAAATCAATGTTTAATGCAAGGTTCCTGATACCTGTGGTATGGATGGAGTCCAGGGTCTCTGTCATCCTTAAACACTGCTCTCTTGCTTGTGGATATATTAGGGCACATGTATGCTGAGAATAGATCTTTCAGACCCTCTAATATCTAGGCAACTTACTGTGTGGTCAGTAGGAATTAGAAGTAGATGGAAGGATAAAAATAAAATATTTTGATCTATGCTTTCTTTATAGAATTTGGAGCTATTCCGGGGGGTTCATCAGAATGGGAGACAGGGCTAGGCTGTAGATTCTGTGATTGATCATTTCATGGGTTTCTCTGAAAGTTTAACAGAGTACGTAAGCACATAGAAGCTGTTTGGGCTGTATTTGACCTGTGGCTCCATGTGGTACGCATCATGTGTGGGTCACGTGGTGTTGTGATAACAATCCTGCCCCCCAGCACCAAATATCAATGGCCTAAAAGAACAAAGGTGATTTCTCACTCATACGGCACAACCCCTGTGTCTTCATTGTCAGTTCTGTGCCATATCCTCCTCACTACAAGACTCAGCCCAAAGGAGCAGCGACCTTCTGGAGCACTGCTGGTCACAACGGCAGCGGGAAAGTACTCTGAATGGTTTCATGCCAGAAATTAAATGCTTTCGCATGGAGTGACACATCACTTATTCTCACAACTCCTTGGCCAACATTAGTCATACGCTACCACCCCAAGCAGAAGGGCAGGAAGATGTGCAATCCTACCATTCACACAGAAGGCAGAGAGCCAGAAATATCTGGTGAATTGTACTAATAATAATTACATTGTTGTGTTAGAATAAAATTGAGCCAGCCTGCTTGAGTAAAGGTATGCCAGTGCCCAGAAGACCATGGCAGAGTCTGCATGAACATTTCTCAGAGCCCGTCATCAATATTGTGGGGGCAAAAAGGGGACTTCTTAAGTGCAGGGGTATGCATGCGCTATAGTGTCACCATTGATGTCATCTTTGCACTTTGCACCAAACAAAAGCTCAGTATGAAATGGCCCTCCAAGTACATCATATGCCTCCCTATTTAGGATGAAACACTTAATTAAAATTTCTGTAAGTGTCATTTTTGCCATTTGCTTGACAGGCAAACTGATCACTACAGTTACATCAGTCCAATAGAAACAGTGGACAAAAATTCTCCCAAGCAAGATTGACCCTATGGACAAGTGAAGATGGTGGGTGATTTAAACTGCTCCTGAATAGCTCTACCTGTTGGAAAACTAACAATACAAGGTATTTTATGAATTTCCTAGAGTCCAACAAGCAGTAGATACATGCATGCTCTAGATGTGGATACTGTGATTAAAATAACACGTATTTCTCAGGGTTGTTGCTACACACAGCTGATGCAGGGCCTCCTGCTGCTGACCAAGCCTTCTGAATAGCCCTGAGCATTTCCAGGGTGCCTTTCGCAAGGATTCAACCTGCAGGTTACTGGAGACTTTGTCCCTGTTCCAGCATGTGCAGCACCTTCCTGCAGAAGGCCATGCTGCCGCCCCTTCTGAAGTTCTGGCCTCACTCTTCCTCCCAGGCACTGCTGCTGTCTACCTGCACATGCCATCTGTCTGTCCTGCTGTCCCAAGGAGCTTGAGATGTCACCCAGGATGCTCCCCTCTGACAGAGCTCTTCCTGGGTGCTGCTGCTCCTCGGCCACCACTCCACCACCCCTCTCTACTTGAGCCCTCCTGGTGCTTAAAGACACTGAGAAATTTGGTGAGGTAGAAAATAACTGCCTCCTCTTCTTGTGGGTGTCCCTCACCAGTGATACTTGTGTGACAAATAATACAGTATTTAGTTAAACTCCTGTGTTAGTATTCAGTAGCAATCTTCTTCATGTCCACAGCCCAAGTGTGGATGACTAAGGGCTGGGCCAGATAGCAGCTGAGCAGGAATCACCAAGATGTTCACAGAATCACTGCTCCCGCTCCATTAACTTTTGCTGTGGATTCCTTTAATTTATATGATGTACTCAATGTGCTTAAACTACTGATGAGTGCACAGTAGCCCTTATGTGAGTATTTTCACGTCATTGTTGCTGTGGTCACTAAGGGTCCACGTCCTTCCATGAGGAGGAATTCTCTCTCAATGGCTCCTGAGCCCAGGCAAAACAGCGCCTTGAGGGTTCTTCCAAAAGATTGCCAGAGAGTACAAACATGTCTGAATTACTCCTAAAACTCATATAATCCTAACAATTCTGACAACGAAAAACTACTATTCTCACGATTTAGTAAGGAAACTAAAGCTCAGACAGGCTGAGCAGCTTCTTCTCAGTCACAGAGGAAGAAGTGATAGACACGGGTTCCAAAGTCAGGTCTGTCTGGTTTTGAACGTTAACACCACGAGTAGAGTGGAGGGGTTCAGCAGTGATTTTCAGTCGAGGGTGATTTCACTCCCACAGGACACATCTGGCAATCTCTGGAGACATTTTCGATTGTCACAACCTGGTGATAGTAGTGGGGGCGGGGGGTTCTACTGGTTCTACTGGGATCTAGTGGGTAGAGGCCAAGAAAGCTATTGATATTTTAGAATAAATAAGACAGTCTTCTATACCAAAAAAGTATCTGATCCAAAATGTCTGAGGTTAAGAAACCCCGGATTAGAGGAGGATAAACTATATCAAATTGTTAGGGAGGGATAAGCAAGGGATGTCAGAAAAAACATACTGAAAAGTGCATTTGTGAGTAGGGGGTGAAGTAGGATTTGGGTAAGCAGAGGCAGACAGCAGGGTGTAGCAGAGAAAGCAGCATAAACAAAGCAGAGGAGGAATGCGGCAGAAGTTTTCAGAATAGCAAAAGCCCATGCACAGGGAAGAAGTGGCAACAGAAATTGGGAAGGTAAGTTGGGGCCTGATTTTGAGAGGCCTGGTATGCTAAGAATTTAAGTGCAAAGAGCCTGGGATGAAATGAAACACTAAATTATCTCAGAATATTTGTCTTGGGGCTGCCAACCCAGCTTACCCAGAGTCCTGTATTCTCACAAAAATGAATTTTCATTTTATTCAAGCATTCTGAATCAATATGATTCATATATATATATATATATATATCTTAGCCCTACCCCATGACTTGAAGAACGACATGAGGTCACCTGCCAATGGCCTCTGGCAAGTTGGTAACTGGGTTAGAGCCAGTGTCTAATCTTAGGACTAGAGCCAGTCTTTGTTTCCAATTAATTGACTGCCTGACTTTGTGTATATGTCAGGGCCCCTGGGATAGCAAAAGCGTGCCCACTCTTACTCCCTTTAATTATCTTTTGTTGTTCATCTTATACTTGTATAAAGAAGGTTCTTGATAAATACACTTTATTACTTTCCCCATTTCTACTTGAAGCACCTAAAATGTGGAAAGCCACATATTCTAGCACAATCCAATTAACATTTTTTATACTTAAAAAATGTTGTTGAGAAAATGGAGTAGGAAGGAATAAATGGAAAGACCATTGTTTGACTTTAGGAGCTGCTGTCTGGGGATCCTGATTGGGCCGGACAGGTATTTCCCATTTTTAGCCTTGCATGTGGTCTCAAGTTTAACGAAGAACTGAAATTTGGCTAAAAAGGGAAGGAACATAATCTTAAAAAGAATTTCAGGGCTGGATCCAGTAGAGGCAACATGTGTACAGAACCAACCTTCTCTGACCCACAGAATATTTCACAACCCAAGAACTCAGTTTTGGAATTTTTGTGTTTTTCCCCCCAAGTGGGCAAAGAAATCATATTCCCAAGACCTTGCCACTGCAACATAAAGGTTATTTATTTCCAAACAAAAGAATTAGGAAATGTGAACTTTAAGGCTTTAAGACTAACATTAAGTCATCTGCTGGAGACAGATGGTATTTAGTATTTTCAATGAAGAGGCTGTAAAATGGAGAACTTAATACGTCTGGGATGAGTCATCAGGGTGAGTTAATTTGCTAAAATCTCAGCTTTCGCATTTCCTGATTAGATTGTTTTTTTCTTTTTGGTCTTTGTTTCTTGGCATCTGTGACCCTAACAATTTTCCACTTAACACAAAGGAAACACTTTGAATTTTCCTTTATTTGTAGTCTCACCTAGGGTCATTCTAGGGTATTGTCCCAGGCTTGGCTTAAAAAGATGATGTAACTATTTGCAATGAAAACATTAATGTGAAAGTATCATTTACTATGAAGGTGTTAGGTCACCTTGATAGCACAATATATTGACTAAATAGCATATGTATTGTTACTTCTTCCTCTTTTCCTCTGTTTTTCTCTTTCATTCTCTTTCTGTTTCTCTATTCTTCTTTCTTTGGCTTACTTTCCAATCATCTCCTATTAGTACTACCTCCATCCAACCCTGGTTATTACTAAGAATTTATGTGCATTCCACCTATAATCATTAGATTGGAGAGAGAATTTTGTTTGCCTCCCCTCCTTTTCTTCCTTAATGTTTCCTTTTAGTGTACTGGATTCTTACTAACTCTGTGAAATAGAAATCCTCACCTTCACTTAATGTATTCAATAGATGTTTCTTAAGTGTCTCATATATATTATATTCATCCTTTAGTAATCCCCATGACATCTGAAAAGATATGAAGGTCCAATACATTACCAGAAAAAAAAATGTTATCATGAGACACCCATAAATAACAGTTCCAGACTGTGGTACAAAACATTTTTTTTTCTCATTTACTTATCAGTCCATACAGAAACCTCCCCTGGGGACATCCTGAAATTCCATCTCTTGGGTTTCCTTCCTTTTTCCTTTTTCTAAGGACACCCTCAGTCTTTTCTGCAAATCTATCCATCTGTTACAGAACTGGCCTCACTCTGGAAGTATGGCTGGTCAGGTCCCTCAGGGGGAATCTGTCTCCTGAACCAACAAACATTTCTCTTGCTAATATTTGTTGGGGATTTAGAGGTGATCATTAATCTCACTTCTCCCACATCATTTTGGAATTGAAATTTAGACGCAGGAGTCAGATGATGGAGAAGGAGAAATATCAGCTTAATGGCTAATAAAACTACTCTGAAAACTATGGCTGGCAGTCATGACTCCAGTTGAGCTTCCCCATACTTCTCAGTTCTCAGATCTAGACTTAGGATATATTCTCAATGGAGTATGAGGGTCTGCAGAGAAGAGTCCCGTAACCAGATTCACTCTCTCTAGCCACTAGGACCAGATAGCAAAGAAAGAGAAAGTCTGTCCCCTGGACAGACCCTACTAATTTGCCACACCTGGCCTCTCACCCTCATTAGCTCAGTAGGAAAGAAAGGGCAAGGCAGACCCATGGAGGAGGAAAAAAAAACCTCAGAAGTACCTGAGCCCCATTTCTAAGTCCTATCTAATCACACGATCACTTAAAGGTGAAAGGGAGAAAAGTTCTTTCTTACTTTTCCTTTCTGAGTAATATATAGTGGAAATGTTTTCCCCTTTTTGAAAACATGGGAAATGGAGAATGTTTCTTCTAATACTCTCAAGATTTTGTTGTGTTAAACCATTAGGTTGTAATGAAACTAGTAGTCTACCAGGGGTCAACTGCTCCCTCAGGTTCTTCAGGACAGTTCTCCTCACCACTTTGTGAGGTCTCTCTCCCATGTCAAGTTCTCCTCCATTGAGTAGACTACCTGGATCATGGCGAACAGTTTAACCTTTGCTCTGGAGGACTCTACAATGGGTAAGAATGGTACACAAATTAAATACCCAGAGCTTGAAATCCATTTGCCTCATTCACATTTCATCTCGTGTTGCCACTGACCAATATGGTCAATATAATTCATCAGAAGTTAATGATACAATCCAAAATATGATGTCAGCAGAATAGGAATGGCTAGAACTTGATTTTGAATTGCCTCCCAGTATCAAACTCTCAGGGAGCAAATGAAGTCCCAAATTCAAACCTCCCTTTACATTATAATCTGAAGAAATTAAAGGCCAACATTCTTAAAATAAAAACTATAGAAACTAAATAATATCTTCTTCATTGGTTAAAAAAAATTGTGCTTAATCTCACACAGCAGGGTGTTCAGATCCCTTAACAGAATGTTCCTTCAGCATTTACAGCATCTCACTGGAATGGTGTCTGGTTCCTTTAATGTCTCTGAAGTTGGACTAATTAAAGTCAAGTTCTTTAATATCCCTATTTTTAATGTGTAGGAAGAGTTGATAGAAATGGAGTCATCATAGCATATACCAATGGACTCATAAGCAAAACCCCAGCCCTGGAGCAGTTATGCAAACACTTACATTTATACATATACCACATATAAGCACATATGCATGCACACATACATCTCTACACCCATGCACACATTCATACCTACACACATAATTCAAACATGCACATATACATATACACATACATCATACACACATATATACATTTCCCTGAACCCACTTTTTACCACAATGTTGGTGCATGTTATTATTTCCAAAGACTGTAATAGTGATAAGGGAGAGTCATAGGGTATGGTGACCAGAACAGTGTGGCTCACTTAAAAATCATTTATAACTCTTTTTTTTACTAGCCTTCCTCTATAAAAGAGGCTAAATAGCTACCTGCTTGATTTTCTTAGTCATCCTCTAGCCTGGACTATCTATGTGACCCAAATCTCTTCAACACAGTAAATGAAAGCCTGAATAAATAAAGCCTCATGTAAAACCTTGTTGGCCCTCATCTTTCTTCAAACCTAAAACACAGGTGTGGAGTTGAGACATACAACAGCCGTGCTGTGACTGGGAAGGCAAAAGCCCTGTGCTAAAAATGGAGGAGCTGAATCAGAGAAAGGGCCAGGGTTACTGATAGCTCTCAGATCCATGGCATGCCTGTTCTGGATTTCTTACTATATGAAAAAAAAGTGAATCTTTATACTTTTACACTACCTAGGATTTCTGTGACTTTGTAGGTAAGCACATATCTATATGATCCAAAGAAAAATCCAGATCCAGATTTGCCAGTATGCAAGTCAGTCTGCAGAGCTTTCTCAAAATCTATAGTTCATAAGAGTTAGGAGAAATATCCCATCAGTAGGTGAAAATCCTCATCCACCAGTGCATTCTGTTAGAAATTATGTTGATGACATCACAGTTGCCACTCCTCACTTGAAGTGTCCTTGTTCCCCAGAGAACCTCTTAATTTTTGTTATTTTTTGAGCTCCATGTTCTTGTCCACCTCACCAACCCCCTCCTCACTGCTGGACTATTAGAACTAATCCTAAATCTGATCAACCTGCCTCTCATAGGATAATTTTGATTAATTACTGTGTTAACATCTACTAAATCTTGCAAAAGCCACCTTTAGCAAGGAGGAAAGTGGGGAGAAAAAGAGAAGATAGGTAAAAAAATAATATTCTGCCACAAGTATAAGGTATTATTGTGTCTGGCCTTTGACTTCTCTGCAATATTTACCAGGTGCAGATCTTAAGGGACTCACAGCCAACAAGCTAGACACATTATACTCATCTGTAACAGTGATACATCTTTGGATGTGACAAGAAACACATGAAAATATGGTGGCTTGTGGGGCTCAGAGGATAGACAGTAACTCCTGCTCTGGGTATTTGGGTCAACATTATGAAGGCAATGTTTGCATATTATACCTATCTTTTCTATCTGAACTCAGAAAGTGCAGGAGGAAGAAGAGCATAAGGGAAACATTCTGCCAAAGGGAACAACACAAGCAAAGCACAGAGGCAAAGAAAGTTAGGTATGTCCTGAAAACTTGGATGTGTTCAGAAATACTGGTACCAGATCACGAAACCAAATTAGAAGAAATTAGTAAAAAGTTAGGTGCTCTGATTATTTTTCAGGTGATGTGAAGCCATGGACAGCAAAAAGAAGTGGACTGGGCTGAGCTTCAAGACGGCTGATGTAACAACAATGTGTAAAATAGAGATGATTGCACTAGTCTAAGAAAGGGACAGAGAGGGACTGAAATGAGGAGGTATAATTCCCAGAATCTGATGAATAAGTGCATGTGCTGAGCCAAAGAGAAAAAGTGATTGATGACAGGTTTCTGGATGGGGTGCCTGGGAAGATGGTGAAATATGGAACTGAAGTAAGCATGGTAGAGAAGATAAGGCAGTTTCTTCTATTTTTGATCATCAGGACAGACATCAAGGCTGAAGTGTCAAGAACAAAAATGATGAACCAGAGCTTAGGAGAAAGGGTGGTGCCAAAAATTGGAAACTAAAGAGTTACCCCTACATAGGATGTATTAGAAATCATGACAATGAATGAATCAGCCAAGGGAAAGAATGCAGAGAAAGATGACAGTGGACATCAGAATGTGGGGAATAATCTTATTTCAGAATTATGTGAGTGCTGATATCACAGCAATCCAGGGGAGGAGAGAGTCTCTAAATTAAAAAGATAAATAGATTATCTTTAAGATATGGTGTGAGTATAATTTTTCTTTAATTTCTGGTTTTCATCAATTTTTGTTACTTCTTATACGTCATTTTTTCCATGGCATTTTTTCCATTACCATTTATCTCCCTCTACCCTCTTCTACCTCCACACCATCCCCAGCAATCACTGGACTGTTAAATATTAAAAGTAATAAATATTTCTTTAAAGAGAAGGAAGTGACTAGTACAACATGCTAATGAAGGCAAACTGGTAATGTAAATGTCTTCTATGAGTTTTAAAATTTAAAAAGAACATTTCCATTGGGCTGTTACTATGTTTGATATTTATTTGTTTATTCATTTAGCATTTTCAGTAAATATTTATGAAGCCCCTGTTAAGTGCTTCACACTGTTCTCAGACATTCAGAATATATCAGTGGACAGACCATCAAAAAGATTCCTCTCCTCTTGTTCATTTCATCCTCCCTTCCCTTGCTAGAATGCAAAGTTACTTGGATTTTATTAGGCATCTCATATATCCAAACTCTTCAGCTGGTAAAAGACTCATATCACCATGACCTTCAAATCAGTTCATTCACTTACCCAGGCTTTCAGTTCCTCAGTGGCAGAATGGAAATAATCACGCCCACTTTTCAGGGCAAGGAGGGCAAATGGCGTGTAGAAAGTCCTTCTTATGTGTCTCAAATGTTCACTGTGAACTCTAAGTGTCAGCATAAACAGCAACCAATAAAAGGACAGACATTCTGGGTTCTAGGTTTTCACTCTGCTTTCACAACTCACAGTGTTCTCTTAGACTTCAGTTTTACTATCAAAATAAATACAAAGGTGATATATAGATTAGATATGATAGATGGTAGGTAGATAGATAGATAGATAATGGATAGGAGTGGGGTGAGATTTGACTCAGGCTTCAAAAACTTTCCAACTAAACCCCTTAACAGCATATACAAATGAATTGTGTGCCCTGAGTATAATCTCAGGTACACTGCTACAATCAGGAAATTTCCTTGAAATCACACTTTCTTTTAATGTTTCTCTAAATGTCTTCATGTTGATTTCATTTAACCATGTCACTTCAAATGATTTACCAAAAATTAATAATAATATCTATTTTTAGTCAATGCTTTTTAGGTGCTATCCTTCATGTTAAGTCCTTTTCTTACAATAGTTTATTCAATATTCCCAATTACCCTTGACTTAGGTATAATTATTATCCCTATTTTACAGGAAAAACTGAGGTTTGTTGGGATTGAGAAAACTGCCCAGGATCATATACCTTCAGCAATCTGGATACAGATCCACATGTAGGATCTTAAGGTGTGCCTTAGTTTACTGTGGATCCTTTCCTTTCCTCACATCCCAAACACCATGGTCCGTCTTGGGGATATTCTTCAAGGGAGCCCTGTTAAAGCACCAATGTATGATTTCTCCAACCCTACAGCCTGTTCATTCACAGGCCATCCAATTTGTCCAAGAATAGGAGAGGAAGAAACATAATGTCTCCTAGTTCATGTGTCCCAGATGTTAAATTTTCCCAAGGGACACTACAGTAGTCTTCATCTCATCTTGCTTTTGGCAAAGAGAGTGGTGAGGTGGTTATGGATGAGGTGTTTCTCTTGCAGTCTATGCCTACTGGGATAATATGCTTAATATCTTCCTAACAGTTTGTGGAGCAAAAAGAAGTGGAAGAGTTGGGATTGGGGGTGGAATGGCTTGAATGGATGAGGGGAGAGAAGGTGTGATTTATATTCAGACAGAATTGAGCCTCCAGCCTGCCCCACATTGGAGGTTATTCATCAAGACCACCAAGTCCTCAGGGACATGAAGTGTTCGGATTTGGAACATATTCCATCAGCCTAATTGCTGGTGAAATCTGAGGTGACACAGGAGAAACTGATCAAGTATCTGCTGCCCTGTTTCCAGCACCTTGGGCCTCACACACCAGGTTCTCTTTGCTCTTTGGTCTTCTAATCTCACCTTTCTCTGTTTTCCCCTCACCTCTTTTTATGGTAAAATGACAAGCTTTCTTCTTACTTGTTCTTTACCCAAGGAGATGGTAGCTTTCCCGAGAAAATATTCTGTTGTGAAATAAAGGTGGCAGAAAAATCTAATTCAGAAGGAAGCCAGCATATTCAGAGTTATTCCTCATTCCCACCAGTGTCCTGAGCAGCAACAAAAGAGAATGTATTTCTTCAATCAGCATTTACTGAGCATGTATTTTGTCTCAGAAAAAGTCACTTTAGGTTCCTACACTCACAGATTTTAAGGATTTATGAAAGTAAGAGGTATTAAATAAACCACCTTGACACAGAATTCAGACAGATGATGGGGAGAGTATGAGGCTATAAGGGACCCAGAAAAGGAAGGTGCATTTAACTTCACCCAGGAAGTCACCCAGGAGGTTCTTGACATTTATCCTGAGGTCAAGGAAAAGTCAGTGAAGAGTGTGATGCAGAAGAGAGGCATGTTTGGATTGGCTTTTAAGAAATATTCTGGCTACAGCATGGAGAAGGAATTAGAGGGGGTCAGAACTGGAGGCAGGGAGAGCAATATGATGGCTGTGACCACACCTCAAGGAAAGAGAACAAGAGCCTGAACTAGGGTATTGGTAGCATGAAGACAGAAAAGTAGACACATTTAGATGTTAGAAGCAATAATGTCCATAATGGATTTAAAGTAGATGGTGAGAGGGGGTGGAGGGATTAAGCAGAGGGAGTGGAGGGTTTAAGCAAAGAAGAAAAAATACTCGTGGACATGGATAACAGGGTGGTGATTGCAGGGGAGAGGGGGATATAAGAAGACTAAATGGTAATGGAAATATATAATAGAGATTTTATATATTTTTTAAAAGTAGATGGTGAAATCAAGGATGCCTACTGGATGCCAACTTCCTTGAGGGCCTACAGTGATGATGGAATCATTCACCATGAAGTATACACTGAATGTTTGTGTCCCCCGCGAAGCCACGTGTTGAATTCCCAACCTCCAATGGGATGGTAGTAGGAGGTGCGAACTTTGGGATGTAATTAAGTTTAGATGAGGTAAAGATGATGGAGCTCCAGGGTGGGATTAGTGACTTTATGAGAAGCAAGAAGGACACCAGAGCTTCCTTTCACAATGACGTCAGGATACAACCACAAGGTAGCCATCTGGACACCAGGAAACCAACTGTCAATACACCAAATCTGCTGGCATTTTGATCACAGACTTCCAGTCCAGAGCTGTGAGAAATAAATGTCTGTCGTTTAAGCCTCCAGTCTATGGTATTCATTTATAGCAGTCCAAAATGACTGAGACACTGTGACAGGGAAGAGAAGATAGAACAACTCCAGTTTCAGATAGGAGCAGGTGTGGGTGAGGTGATACAGACACCCAAGTGGTTGAGCAGACAGCAGAGGTCAGAAGAGAGGTCTAAGCTAAAGATACAGATTCTGGGCCACATGGAAGGAATGTAATGTTATGGCATGTATGAAGTGACTAGAAAGACTGAGAAGGCTGAGAAGAGAAGAGGCTTAGGGACACCAACATTTAAGGCAGTAGAGGCTTGGCTTTTTCCACAGTGTTCACAGTCACTAAGGTCCAGAGTGAGGAAGAGTCACAGATCACCTACTGAACCATAAGTGACCTAAACACGTAATTCTGCCCTGTAAGAACTTTAGCTTCTAGTCTAACAACAATAGTCCCTAAGGAACCAATGTCTACGAAAGGTCCCGAGTTATACCTCAAGACTCCTGCATACGTCATGTGGAGTTTTAAATGCCCTGCAGTACTGAAGTACCACCTTAATAATAATTTTCACTGTGATTGGAGATTTTGAGGGGGAAAAGTTCCCCTCAGAGAAGTTACTTGTTTTGTTCCAGTGAGAATGGCAGAGCCTGAAATCATTCTGTGTCCTCTGATTTAGATTTACTGCTCTGTACTTGTCCTTATAAGTTACTATCCACTGCTCATATATGTTTATGTTAGCTTATTACTTTCTGAACACATGAATCCTCTCTATTAGAGCCCATAAGAAAAAAATATCCTTCATCTGAAGACATGGAAAAATACAACAGGAGAGAATTTCTTAGAACCATTTCAGAGACCTAGAATGCCCTTGACTTGCCACCTTGGCCCATGGGTTGTCACTGAGTCCTGAAGATGGTGAGTCTGACATGCAGACTGTGTTTGTCCCTGCTCCTGCCTCGTGTTGTCTATTTCTGCTCCACACCATCATGGATAATGAAACTCGACCGGCGGCTTAGGTAGACTTTCTCTCTGCCACTGTTGTTTCCATTTGCTGGGTCTTATGCCTTTCTAGCACAAAGTTGTTGTGTTTGGGCTCCAATTTGCCAGGCAGTGATAAATTCCAAGAAAAACCTATTCTTATTGAATTATTTTTGGAATGTTATGCAAACATGTCTAAATTATGTGGCAGCCAGTTCCACTGTAAGACCTGGTTTGGACTTCATGTTAATTCAAGTAGGTGAGAGAAATAAAGAAACAAAAACCCAAAATGCTGAAACACCATCTTCCATTCTCTTAGAGAATTTTCTTTTTAATTTATTCCTTTCATACAAGGGCAGTGAAGGTCACATTCCTGTACCCCTAATGGAATATGCAGAGGAAAGCTTCTCACTTCAGTTCTCTGGAAGAATAAAGACTGAAACAGATGAAAAGCCCCCAATGTTGCATGTAGGGTAAGACTACAATCTCCTTTTTAGAAAAGGATCAAGCAGGACTACTTTCAGTGAGTTCAGACCTTAACCTAAGTTATCTTGTCTGAGGGAGCTTTAAAATAAGTAGTTATTACTATTTTCCATGCCTGTGCTCTCCATCACCAACTCCAGGAGATAGCATATTTTAGAACCAAGCTCTAATTCCAATAGAGTCAATACATTTCCTATCCTGGGTTGGACAACTGTCCTTTTTCCACTTCCACATCTTCTAGCCAGAATTTTTTTCTTCCCTCCCCTCCCCTCCCCTCCCCTCCCCTCTCTTCTCTCCTCTCCTCTCCTCTCCTCTCCTCTCCTCTCCTCTCCTCTCCTCTCCTCTCCTCTCCTCTCCTCTCCTCTCCCTCCCTCTTTCTCTCTTTTAATGGAACATCCTGTTCTCCTACTTACTGTCCATTTCAGAACTTGCTATGCTGATAGGATGAAAGCTTGGAGCCACTGATGACCCTTGTCACTACCAGAGGGGCCCTTTTCTGAGACTAAAGCCAGGGCAGGAGGGTGGAGTCTGCATATGAACACAACCTGACAGTGACTTTTTCATGTCCGTGCCCTGAACCCCTCACCTTGCATTTTGATGAATACTTGTTGCTACTAAGATATTAAACCCAGTGGGATAGACATGAAGCTTTGACTGATGGGAGACATGAGCCCGTGAATAACTCCCCATACACCATTCAATTTCCTAAGACCCAGTCGTTCATAGGCCTCTAGAAAGACAGTCCTATGAGACTGAGCAATCAGTTACTCTTATCACCAAGTGGTATCAGATCAGTCAGTGCCCCTCATAATTCTTCTTCATTCTTTCCTCACAACTTTTTCTCCTCATTCATTTTTTCCTGAGTTTGCACTGCCCATGTGTGGCCTTGAAAGAACTGTGGCTTGTGCTCATATTCAGGTCCACCAGGGCATGGCCACAAAAATAGAGGGGGACACTATGGTGTGTATTAGGGCAACTTTTAACAAAGGCACTTGTGGAAGGAGTTCAAACAACATGCATCCATAATTGGGCAGACATACACCCCAGTTGTCTCTCCATTCTGTATCTGGAAACAGGATTGTTCCCTTTGGACTATGTCTCTGGAGTTCTTGGACCTCAAGAAAGTAATAGTTATCTTCCTACTAATGAGCACTCAACAGTCAATTGCAAATTAAAAGATGTGACCACATTTGGTTTTTAGTTTTTTCTCCCCTCACCTTACATTTTCTTAATTAAATTTATTGGAGTGACATTGGTTAATAAAATTACATAGGTTTCAAGTGTACAATTCTACGATACCAAATTTTTAAGGCGATGCAGTGTTTCCTCCTGGTCATTCTGGGACTCATGAAGCTGTCTTCAAGAAGTGTACTCTGCTGACCACAGCCTTTTCTAGGGTACCATGTGTAGCCCTGGCTGGTTGGAAAGCGTGAGCCATGCAGAGAAAAACAAAACAGGAGATGGGCACAGGAGAGGAGATGAGTAATTGTACCTGTCAGAAAACGAGGATAACGAATAAGGATAAATGCACGGAAGCTCTGAGTTCTGTGGAGAAAAAAACTAGTGTAAACACAAGGAATTATTTATCCTCAATCTCCCCCAGAGAAGGTGGAGTTGATCATTTGGGTCTGGTGGCTTGTATTAAAACTATTAAAAGTGCCTGCTCACACTTGGTGGTTAGCACAGGCATTTCACAACCCCTGACCTGCTGCCCAACCTGTAGATACAGGGAGCTCTAATTTTGCAAAATGCTATTTTTAAAACAACTAAATAGTTCCACATTGCCCCCACTGCAACCCAGAGAAAGGAGCTGGTTGCCTCACCAAGTCTTTGGCACCAAAGGACTTCAATGTGGATGTTTCTCTCTGCTGTCATACCATCCTGATTAAGATTAATTGTTCCAGTTTAAGTGAGTCATTCAGAAGGGATGGGAAGGGTGGAGGGAAGAGGGCAGTTTGCTTTTTTCCCCTACTTCAATGTTTGTTCAGAAAGATCCAGAAGAATACAGGAGTGAAGCAAAGGAATTTAAAGTGTGGAACATGTAATAAAGGACATCAAGTGAAAAAGCTATTATGAGCTCCATGTTTATCTTCAGCTCAGTGAATTTCAGAAGAGCATGCACTTGGCTAGTAAACTTGGAGGGTGTAACTGCTCTCTGCCAGTTGGAGCCTTGACCTGAACTCTCCAAAACCCAGCTGACCTCATTCAGCCCCATCTACCCTAAGTAACAAAGCAAGGACACCCTCCCCTCAGCAGACCCACACACACCTTATACACACACATTTCATATGTATATATTGAAACCTCAAAAGCCCATTTTGGGTAGAAAAGTCATATACGACCAAGAAAGAAACTGAATAAGAAAAATAAAATATATAACCACTAAACCAAAGACAGCACCAAAGAGGAAGTAAATATTATTTATAGAACATCTTTGACTTACTAGACATTAATGCAAAGGTTCACTGTTTCTGAGCTACTTCTCCAAGTCTTAGACTTGTATACCACCTCTGAATGTGTTCCCCTGGCTCTAAGACACCTTTAACTCTCTTCAGACTGTTTTCTTGGAACAGTGGGCCTAGATGCAGCAGTTCAGCTATTTGGGTAGTATTTACAGAATACTTACTTACAGAGACCTTGTCCAAAACCCGTGATCTCTACTCTCATTCCAAATTGAAAATATCTATTGCCTATATTTTGTCTCCATCTTATTATCTTGACAAAAAGAAGAAAGGTTGGCAAGGGAGGAAATGTATGGCTTTGCCAATTTTGTGCATTCCATAGGAATCAAGTTGTCCTGATCCACTGGGAAGAGATTCAGGCAATATGTCAGGAGACTGAGGCATACAACATTCAACCCTGAACGTGGCATATTATACTTTCATTGGCAAATGAGTGAATGAACTTGGGTATAAATTCCATACCGCCAACCAGTAGTTTGTGTGACTTTGGATAATAAAAGGCGAAAGATTTGTGCATCCTGAGGAGAAACCAGAGTATCATTTGTGTGACTTTAGATAAACTACTTCTCTTTCCTGGACCTTGGAGATTACCTAGCCCAACAGAAAAGAACTATCCTATCTTCTAGTTTAGGTATTTATCTCACTGTTCCAGTAGCCTGAAGTCTGTACAACCCTGGAGGGCTGTCCTGACCTTCTCTTTGGAAATGTTATCATAATTCTGTCTGCCCTAGTATTTGATACCTCTATAATAGTTACTCCTCTTACCCAATCCATGTTTGTTCAAGCTCAGTCTCTCTTTCTTTCACTCACTCTATCTTTCTTTTGCTCTCACTCTCACTCTTACTCTCTCTCCTTCTCAAATTCAAAGAATTAAAAGGATTCCAAGTCACGTGAACATAAGTTCAACCAATCTTGGCCAGAACTGGATAAATATGCAAAACACAGGTAACACTGGTCACTCAGAAGTTTGAGCCTAGATTGCTTTCATTCCCTATTGTCTCATGATGCTTCCCTCTTGCCAATTCCTCCCATACCTTCTTCCCTGGGTCTCAAGTCTGCTTAAGAACTAGAGATGTATCAGACAAAGAAATTTCAAGATTCACCTTAGCCCCATTCTCCTCCTTTTAGGGATGAGAAAGCTGAGACTCATAGAAGTTAGCGTGGCCTGCCAAAGTCACAATGCCAGCAAGCACCAGTCATGTCCCCCAACCTTCTTCTGTATGTCTTCTACCACCCACAGGATTTACTCAGTTGCCTCAACTTTCACAGGACCTTGGGCTGCTATTTCCATCTAGAACGATTTTGATGATAATTACTTGCTAGTGACTAATCAAGGCTTCCCTAAAATGGGAAACCAGAAGGTAGTTAAGCAAGCAGTATGGCCATGGGATCCAAAAAAGATTAAGGGGCCCAAAAGGGAGATCATTGTAATCCAACTGTCCCTCTACAAGGACAGGGAATGCTGGGTATTTTTGCTTTGTTTTTCAGCTCTTTTTTTTGCCTTTCTCCCTCATTTGTGTCTCCACTTAGTTCTACATGGGAAAGAAAAGGTCAAGGACTGGAAAGGCAGGAAAGATGTTTTATTAGCTAGAAGTTGTCATGGCCTCATCATACTTCATCAGTATGCTTGACCCATTGGTTGGAGACAGATCTTCACCTTCTGGCTCCTCCTAGGCCCTATAAATTCATGCTTTTTAATTTTACAGAGGAGTTTATGGGCTTCAAAGAAGGGGAGCTGGGGGATGTGTTGTCAGGGGCTGCACTGAGCAATGAAACATCTTTTTGATGTTTTTTTTTATTCTTTCACTCTGTGTTTCTTGTAAATGAGCATTTAGACCCTGTGAGGGAAATGGGAAAGGATTCTTTGGGAGCAAAGCATGAAAGAGCAGAAGGGTCATGAAGAGGGCTTCAGGAAAATCCGAGACACTGGTCTGTCTCTAATCAACTTGCTTATTTGGGCAGCAGAAGAACATTTAGCAGATCATCTTCCTACTCTGAACTATCCAACCTATTAGGAGAAGGGAAATGTGTGACCTGATGATTTAAGCCAGACCTGTTCAACGTGTTTAACAGTTCACATTTTGAAAGGAGTACTTTGGGAGGATTTTGCAGGATCTAAAAATTAGAAGCTACAGAATTCTCTAACTCTCTAGAGTTACTCTCCAGAGTAGCATAATCTGCAAGCAACAACCCCAGAGCTGACAGACAGTCACTTAAGATGATAACTGATAGAGACCAACAAAGACATGAATAACAGAGAATTGAAGATGAAAAAATTTTTAAAAATGTTATGTGTAAGCCAGTTAAGTAAGAGTCAGGTTAAGTTGCTAGAATTTTATTTTGTCAATAGGGTAACATTGGAGAAAAGAACCAGGAGATTTTCTAGTTGTTCTCACCCTTGTAAAGCTTCAGTATTCAACCAGAAGAATAAGTTAGAACAAATAGCTCATCATCATCATCTTTATTATCATCACCATCCTGCCTCTTAGTGACCATATACTAACAGCTTATTGGATGCCAGACATCTTAAAATTGCTTTACGTATGCTATCATTTCTCCCAAGATAAAATGTGTTTATATACCTCTTACCAGTCAGGAGAATGGGAAGGGTCTCTCCCTCACACCCTGCAAAGGGATGGCAAAGAGAAAAACCTCAACCTCCTGCAAAGTCTAACTTCAGTGTCTATGACTGAGAAAACAGATGTTCAGAGAATTGCAGCTCTCATTCCCAATTTTTCCTTCTTCCCCCAAATTAATCACTTAATGCTAATACATAGACGCTCCAAAGAGAGAGAGAAGAGAGTGGCTTCTTAATAAAAATTATATCTCTAGTTTCATAGTGAATTTTGGGAAGATCCTGACTATGATGGTTTGGACCCCTCACCATGTCCTTTAATTGTAATGTCTCTGTTAGGCCAGGTTGGAAAGACTTCCAGGAAAAGTCCCAGCTAGCTCATGGAATCCTGTACCTCTCCCTACCTTCACATGGCCCTGACCCTTCAGGAAGGTATTCTGTGTGGAACTGAAGATAACTTGAGTTCTCTGTGGGAGTTAGAATAAGAAGAAAGGGAACTTTGAGCCAACATCTGCCAAGCACTGTGAACAGCAGCTGTTACTTAGTCTAATGGGCTCAGGAGGTGTGGTGTGGAATTGTTTGTCTTCACTCTACCTTGATTTCTATTACTAAAGGCCCCTTAGGTTTTCCTCAAGAGGTTGTATTTTATACCTAAGGAAATTAAGAAGGAAAGAAAAAAATTACCATACAAGGAATCTGGAAAAACTAGAACTGGAAAAAATCTACCAGAGAAACATGCAATGTGATTAAACCAATTTAGAGTCTTCTGGGAAGAGGTGTGTGTGAGGGGGTGGATGGTGATGCTAATAAACAGAGCATACTTGGAATCTCCAAAAGAGCAGAAAATCAGACTCCGAGGGCAGGGATGATGCATTTAGAGAAATAACAACGTGGGTTGTCATAGGCAGGCCTGTTATACGAGTATACACAGCCAGGCATAACGCCAGAACGCTTGTGCTTTCAAATCAATTCGCAAATCCTTTGGATTATCAAGAATTTTATTTGCCTTTAGAACGGACCAGCCTTATACACCATAAACATTTCATTTAGGCATTAAGTTCTGGGCTCTGCCTCTCGTTTACTTAGCATGAGTTTGCTGAAAGCTTACCTTCCATCTGCTGAGCCTGAGTGCTGTTAAGCTACATTATCCAGTTGTTTAAAGCTGAAAACGTCTTTTCATAGATCACTTACACTCCAATTCTTCCTCAGATTTAAATACAGATGCCATGACATAGTGGGTAGAATAATGACTCCTCAAAGATATCCACATACTAATTAATCTCTGAAACTTGCGGATATGTCACCTTACTTATCAAATGGGACTTGGCCGATGTTATTAAGGGACCTTGAGATGGGAAGATGGTCCTAGGTTGTTCAGTCAGGCCCAACATAACCACAAGTGTCCCTAAAATGTGGAAGAGAAAAACAGAAGAGACAGAGAAAGAGATGTGGCAGTGGCAGGAGACATCGAGTATCAATTCGGCGTAACCCCTTTTGTCCCCCTTTGTTGCAACCCTTATGCCCACACCTGAAGACGACTTGGTGTGATTACTGGACTGATGTTAGTGTCCTTTACTAACTCACATGAAGGCAGGGACTATGCCAGATTTTTCTTCCTTCTGAAGTCCCAGCCCACAGCAGGCACTCAGTAAATATTTGTTGAATAAATGAGCAAATGAAAGGGTGAACAGACCTACACCTCCTACGGTCCTGAGTATTCTTTACTGTGGGTGGAAACGCAGCAGTCCATGAAGGACCCCACTGACTTACTCTTTGGTCTTTGTTTTCCTATCTTGCTCTGACCAGAATATTTATCTTTACATATGGTCTTAATATATTTCTGCTGAGAGAACAGCCATATCTGTAACTCCAATCAATGGGTCAAAGAGTTGGGAGGGATGGAAAATTTCCTCTTCCTATGTTATGATTTGTATTCAGATTATTCTGATTTTAACTCTTGACCTGATTGTCCCACCAGTTGTACAATGATCTCTGTTGTTTGAGTGGTGACCTCCTGTTGTTTTCTTCTCCTCTGAATGTGAAAGACCATCTACTTTTTTGTAGACCAAGGTCTTAAGCCCAGTTTTGCAATACCCCAGGGGGATCCCATTTTCAAATCATCAGAACAAACTTTATTGAAATTCCCTTCAACCCTGGAGCACTCCTGCATATATTTTAAAAGGAAGTTGTGGGTGAGGTTACAAAAAAAACAATTATAAATACTGAAAAGGGAGATATAGTCAACTCAGACAGCTATTGTACACCAACTCTCAGTGTAAAAGTCTGAAATAATGTCTTTTTTCATCACTCCTTTTTGGTCAGCAATCGATTGCTTATGTCTGTAGGGCACAGTTACAACATTTGACAATTTGACCTTCCAACTCTTGCGGGAAGGAGAAAGGCAGGTGTACCAGTTTCTTTAAGTACAGAAGTCACAAGGTAATTGCTCACTCTCTGTTTACCTGGGTGCCTCATCTTCATTTTCTAGGAGCATTTCATGCTCTGTAACACATAGTAGTTCTGGGCATGTATTTTTTCAATATGTTTGTGGATTTGAGAGAGAGAGAGAGAGAAACATCAGTGTAAGACAAAAATATCAATTGGTTGCCTCCTTATAGGCGCCTCAACCAGGGATTGAACCTGCAATCTAGATAATCTAACTGGGAATCGAACCCCCAAATTTTCGGCATATGTGACAACACACCAGCCAAAGCCAAACACATAATTTTTGAAAGAATAAGTGAACATCTGGCTTCTTTCTAATCAAAGTATATTTAAATGATTTGCCCAACATTGTCCAGAGCCTTGGATTTGCAATCTAGCAACCTGGTTCCAAGTTCAGTGTCTTTTCCTCTCTGGAGGCTAAAAGAGGACTCCTGGAGAAGAACCAGGGACAGTGGGGATGAAAGATTAAACACTGCTTTGTACTGGAAGGGTCCCATGTGAATGGTGGGCACGTGGGGAGCATTTGTATCTTTTCAGGCAAAGAAAAGTAAGCACAGAAGCTAGAAAGCATTCAGTTACTCAGTCAAGTAGCAGGAAGAATGCAGATGGACAATAGACACAAATTAAGAAACAGCAATGCTTGGAATCTTCCCCCTGCCCAGCTGTAGCCACACAAAACAGAGAGAACCCCACAAACCAAGCAAGTTGGGCACACCCCTGACATGGCACTCAGTCCAGCCCAGAGGATTTTATAGCCCTCAGGATGTTTAAAGGAGCAAAAGACTTCAGGATATGCGTTTCTGGCCCATTAAATAAAGTTTATTTTAAAATATTTAACATTTCTTTATTAAAGGTGAACAGGCAGGATATAAGCTCTATAAACTTTCCAAGGAGAGAACATTGTTGGCATTCCAAATGAGAAATTATTGCCTCATATGGGAACCAAGTTTTGCTTATTTCACTTTACAGGTGGCCAGGAATGGAATACTTTTCTTTTCTGCAGATCATAATGCAGATAGATGAACTTTTGAAAATTAAAGTTGTACCTGGAATTTTCTTGTTGCCTCATTACTATATCAGTTAGGGAGGAGGTTTGTGGTTAATTTACAAGGCAGGCTTTCCCAAAGCATGCACTGTATTATAGGCAGGGCTTTGTAATGTCCCTCAAATTATCCTACCTGGAATATCATCTGGGGCCTCCCTGTCTTTCAGAGAAAAGCCCTCCTATCAGGTCTGTAGGGCCTAGGGCAAGAGTATCGCCAGTGGAACCTCCTGGCCCAACCCCTTGTCACCCTCTGTTCCATCCAGCTTAGGAGGGTCACACATGTGTCAATGTAGACAACCAAGGGTCCAACACCCAACTTCCATCCACATCTCTGCAAACAAATCTCCTTGCCAACTCCTTTGGTCCAGAAGTGTACATATTCATGGGGTGACCCCCTCTCCAGAGGGACCAAGTAGGCAAGATGCCTATGCAGGCCTAGGAAGCCAGCTTGGGATCACTTGGGCAGGGGATTCCAGGGTCCCATTGGTTCCAGAAGTGCATGTCCCCAATCCTGCAAACTCCTTACTCTAAAGGGAAGGACACAGCTGGAGAAGATCCAGAAAGGAGACCTCTGCAGTGCAGAGCCCAGAAGAAGGGGGGTCCCTGCTTTCCTCAGTCTGGGGTTATGCTAATCAGGCTTAAATAAACTTGATTAAAACTCTCCCAAAGCCCAAAACTCCCTGAAAAATATCTTATTTTTGCAGGGTTTGGGTATTCATGACCCCTGTTCTGGTTAATCTTCAGCTGAATACTAGCCCTATTTTGCTCCACCTCAATTTGAGATGCCACTACTTGACAAATTTTTAGGAAAAAGATTCTCATACCAAACATTGTATTTTTAGTCAACTCTATTGAAGACTTGGGTGTTGAACAGATCTCATTTCTATCTGTCTTTTCCTCTCCCTTCAGAAGCAAAATGAAGTATATTCTGTTATCAAAAATATATTGAGAGGGTATTGCAATACATGTGTGTCTGTACACAAACGTTAGTAGCTGAAATTCAATAAAAGAGAAACAGGCATGGGGTTCAGCCAGGGCACATTAATGGTAGAACAATTGACTAAAAGTCTACAGGGTACAGAAGGTCCCTGGGCTGCCCACTCCTCTGGCCTCAGTCCTGTTTGTTGAGTTCTCCTTAAACTCCATGAGATTTGTTTCCAATGAGTATCTATATCATCACCTAATCACTACCTTTATTTGAACTAACTAGAATTGCTATTCCTCCCAGAAAATAATGCAGTTAGTTTTTCACTATTTTTCAAATGCAGAAACTGAGGTTTAGAGAACCACAGCTTGCCAAAGACAAGCATTGGGCCACAAAAAGAATTTAGCACACATGACTACAATTTCTGTTCTCTTTCTCACTTATTTATCTAAAGCCACAAGTTCATAAGGCATTGTAGTTGATTATATTATAATTCAGCAAATACTCACTGCCTCTCTTACCCATACCAGGGGAGAAGTATATCTCCCTGCTCCTACCTTATTCCCGAAAGAGCATGCCTCTGTTAGCCGCAGCTCTAAGGAGCTGGAGAAATACATGAAGTAGGCAAACTCAATATACAGCTGGAACCAAGCCCAGCTACACTCAGTTTAGATCAGCTGAACACCAGACAATGTGTAGGCACATGAATAAGAAATAAATGCTTACTTTTGTAGACCGCTGAGCCTTGGGGTGATTTGTCACACAGAATTTTTATTATGTAGCTCCTGTTACAGCTACATAATCTGCCTTTTAAGATACCGCAAGCAACACTTCTATCAAATGTTTCTCCACTGAAGAACATGAGTCACTAAGAAGTTTCCTTACTGCATAACACTTAACCTGAAAGCCAATGTTGCACGTTGTAGGCTTTTTGTTTCACTGCTGGTACCATTACTTTTATTAGTCAGCTTTAGTCATTTATGCTGCAGCAATAAACTACCCCAAAATCTCATTGACTTACCAAAATAAAGTTTTATTTCTCACCGACCTTCATGCTGGCTGCAATTCTTTTTCATGAGTCTTCTTCATTCTGAGATCAGACTGAAGGAGAAAGCTATCCCTCAAACATACTAGTCTTGCAAAAGAAGGGAAAGGACAACAGAGCCTCGTGATTCCTTTTAAGGCTTCTGTTCAAACGTAGACTACAACATTTCTGTTCACATTCCATTTGGCAAATGCAAGTGACACAGCCAAAGTTCATCTCTAGAGGGGGAATGTGTAATCCTCTCAAAGAGGTTGAGAATACTGAATCAGGACCACAGTGTCCACAATATCCACCAAATAACCATCACTTCATCATTTTCAAGAAGCAGCTCAAAATGCCATCTCTTTAGTATGACTCTTTGGGAACATTTGCCCCTGTTTGTTTAAAGCCTGAGATTGGTAATATCACCTAGAAAAAGATGTTCATGATGTGTTTCCCATTTCTTAACCTTTCTAACCTGCCTGGAGTCCAAAACTCAATTCTTTTCTTGGACAAGCCCATTGATATCTTTTGAATGGGTCTCCTGAGAGGTCAACCTTGAGTAACCATAGGATTCTCGTTGCAAAGAGAGTATACACTCAGCCTCAAAACTCTGATTTCATTCTCTTTGTACCCTTGGGTTTTCCTCAGCATCAGGCTGGGCTGTATTCTTAGAAAGTCCTTCAAAGAACATTTCCTCTTATCCCTGGACTCCTGATGCATGTGTCATTCCTATCATAAGTCTGTCATTCATGTCCCTCCTTCCTCCTCATTTGGTAGAATATCACATTTGTATAAATGGGTAATAAGGACGAGGCAGGATAATAATATGCTTTGCATATTTCATCCCATCTTCATCACAGCCAGAGAGATGGGCATGATGCAATGCACTAATGTGATATCTGAAGAGGTCATATGTCTAAAATCACAGCTAGTAAGGAGGAGGAGTTTTGAATGGCATCTGTCAGTGAAGATCCTATGTTCTATGCAAGCCAGAGCTGCCTCAAACACAATGAACCCTTGGGAGCCGAATCTTCTGGAAAAAGAAAGTCATACTTTGCAGAAAAGCAACACACACATAATATCATAGATAAGTAGTTAGTTAGGTGATGATGATGATAGATAGATAGACAGATAGATAGATAGACTTGGAATTTTTAAAAAAACTCAGTACATAGTTCCCTACCTTCTAAAATGGGAGATGATAAACAATATAATTTAATCTTCTTCATACATTTATTTTATGCCCACTCTGCCCAGCATTGTGTCAAGAGCGGGGTTGTAAACTGATTTCAATTTATTTTTTATCCTCCAAAACTCTTTAGTGTGTTGTGTAGTTCAAGAGGGATAAGACAATTCCACATATTCACATATATACACCTTGTATATATGAAACCAGGAAAGATCATATTAAGAGGAATAAAGTAATTTTTTTAAATGTGGAAGGCTTTCTAATTGTCAAAACTTGTTGCCACATGTTACTTCATATGATCTTCACAATAATTATCACTATTTCACTGGTAAAGAAACAGGCTTGAAAAATTTTAATGCTTCATTGAAGAGTACACAACCAATACATGCAAAGTTAGGAAACAAACCCAAATTCTAATTCAATATTCTCTCTAGTAGTGTGATGCTAACTCCACACCAGAACACACATCTCTCCTACTCTCTAAGATCTTTAGGGAAGGAGAATCCACTCCCTCCCTCTATCACCAAAGCCCCCAGCTCCTTAGCAGAAATTGAGTCCTGGTGTTCATTTTTGCTAAGCTAGGCTGTTGGGTTTGGCTAGATGATGCCTCAGGGAGGGGGCGTCAGGCGAGGGAATGTGTCTGCTTAGCAGCTCTTGCCAGCCCTGGAGAGCTAGCATTTTCCAGAGGAATGCTGGGTTCTCAGAAACACTATTGATAATGAGGTTGCTCATTTTTTAAATGCTGTAACCAGATATTCTAGGAAAACAGACCTGGTTCCAGGAGTGCAGCTGTGGTGTTTGGGTTTAAGGTTTGAGGTGGTTGTTTAAGATGAGCTTTCAGCTGGCCTGCCGACCTGCCACTGGACTGAGACAAGCCCGCACAATCAGGTCATTGTGTAGTGGAGAAATCCCTGGGCTCCTCGGAGCTGAGTACTGGCACATGCTAAAGTGGACTTTCTTCTCCTGGGAACCCGGTGAGAATTAAGTGTGAGCATGTGTGTGCATGTGTGTGTGTGTGTGTATGTGTGCATGTGGGTGTTTCAAATCAGAGGAAACCAGTGCAGGGATTATATGGAATCCCCTCTAGCCTCAGTCAGACTTGGAGAACAATGAGAATGCATTTGGACTGAAGAAGAAAATCTGAGGCCAACAGGAAACAGGTTGGCACAGAGCACTTTTCCAGCCTTGGCGAGAATGCAATTTTCCAGGAGGCCAAGTTTCACTTCCCTCCCATGGGCAGGGCAGGGGGCTCAGCACAGTAATAACTGTAGACTCACACACCACAGACAAGCCCCTGGCTCTGCTTAGAAAGTCACAGTTCAGAGCCTTATGAGTCACCAATAGCCAACCCCCTGCCTCCTAGACATTCTTTTAATCCTACCTCTCACATTCTGTATCTATTATCTTAATATTGAATGAGAAAGGAAATGAATATTTACTGCATTAAATTATGTGTCAGGTGCTTCACTTAATTTATGATGGGAAAAACACAATATGACTATAGCTAACATTTATGGGAAGGCTACAAGTTGCAGGCATGGGGCTAAGTGCTGGACACACATTAGCACTTATTTAATCCTCACATAGTCCCAAGTGGTAGACTGTGGAGACAGATAAAGAGATAGAGCCGCTGAGAAGGACATTGGCTACTGAGTAAAGGAGCTAGGATTCCACTTCGGCCAACTCCAGAGGCCTCCACTCAGCCCCCCCAAGCCAGCCCTCCAGCCTGGACACATGGGTCCTCACCCTCAGCCTGGAAACATGGCCTCTCACTGAGGTCATGCTGGAAAAGGTTTCTTCCTCCTCTTCTCCCATCTAACATCTCCTCCAAAGAGCAGAATCAAAGGTAACCTTATAGTGCAGGGCTTGTCTTAGAGTCCCTGTAGACCACCATCTCTTAGTATTACATTGCCAAGGATTTTAGAGTCCTGCCAATGCTTAAAAGTTCACCAACCCTAGTGAACCAATAGGTATCTGGTGATGACAACATTAGTTATATCTCTGAAAATTAAGTTACCTTATACTTAACAGTTCCATTTGATCTGTGTTTCACTTTCACCACTGCTAAATACTCTACAGAATCTAATTTTACACATCACTTTTCAGGAGCTATGAATGTGAACTAGTAAAACATGCCTAGTTCTTGTGATAATAATGGGCTAGAGTTAAAGAAGAAAAGATATTCTCAAAATGCAAACTTGATCATGGTAACTTCTATCCTGCAATGTACCTGGGCTTTTTAAGACCTTGTTTCTAACTCACTATCTTGCCAGACTTATCACTCTCTGCACCCTCACCCTGGAGACTCCAGGCACAGAATTTCAGTGGCACAAGGGCTCCCAGGTGACTGCATATACTGCTCTCCGAATACACTCACCTGGACATCACACCCCACCTCCTCTGCCTGTCAACTCCTGCTAGTCTTTCAAAACTCCATCACCCCCACGATCCCTTTCTCACAGAATGTCCTAGAAATAAGATAGAGTTTCTGGAGGCCCCCACCCTACCCTGTGCCTACTAACTCTGTCACGGCATCCATCACCTCTAGTAGTTATTGCTGAATCCTTCTGACACTCTGAATTCCTTGAAACAAAGACTATTTATTTTATTCTATATTCTTGCTGTGTGACACCATTCCTAGTACACAGCAGGTGCTCAAAAATACTTAAAGAGTGAATGATTCATGTTTATAAATCCACTGCTTAAATACAGACTGTTTTAGAGTTTTAAAAGGGCCAAGGTAAATGGACCAGGAAACCTATGTCAAATATTATGTCCACACTGATACACAGGAAGGGCTCCATGAAACTAACTAGGATGCATATTTTAAGGATATTCTTTGCTTTTATTTTAGTTTTTTATATTAAGCATATTTTTTATTGGTTTGATCTTTCCGAGGACCACAGTGCAATGACTGGTATCATAAGGAATGGAACTGGTATTAAGCATTCGGAAGGCAGAAATGAAGACTGTGGCTCACACCAAGGTTCATGCCTATGGAATGTAGATTGGCCACAGAATACAAACATTGAACCATCATGGAAATAGACTGTATGACTATTTACATAGACATACATGGACAGGTAGACAATATAGTTTATTTTTATATATAATAATACAGAGGAAAGTCTGGAACTTAGTTTTAACATTAAAACAGTGACATGAATTAGCAAACCCATGAATACAGCCATGTTTGTGTAATTCCTGACAATTATAATCACATACTTGAATTCAGTTCTCACACGTTGTTACACGTATTACCCTGCTCCAAAATGTGGATTTAGGTTTCAAAAGCTCTTGTAACTTTCAGAGGCTCCTCTGGTCTACTTATTATTTTTGTTTCTTTGATTTCCTACTAACTATTCCCTGCTTTTACCCTTTTCATGTATAGAGTTAGTGCATCCATGGGGACGGGGACCAAGAGAAGACTGAGCCCAGGGAGAAGAAGCATTGAAGGTTGTCACATCATTCTTTTTGGAAGCAGAAAATTAAACATAGAAAGGGAAATGTGTGTGTGTGTGTGTGTGTGTGTGTGTGTGTGTGTGTGTGTGTATTTAAGAGAGAAGAAAATCCAAGATCAGGAAGGCCAGACCCCCCCTCCCTCTGAATCCCTGGCCTTGGAAATTTTGTTTCAAATACAGCTGGCATTCACTTTTTATACACTGAGCCTCGTGACCTTGGCTGGTACCCAGGTCTAAACTGCATTGATGGCATCCAAATAGCTAATTTGGTGCTGGAAAGGATGGGGGAGGTAGGTAGGAATTAAGGAATGGAAGGAGAAAAATACCCCCAAACTGAAAAAGTTAAATTTCCTGCCAGGTGGCTTCCAAATCATCCAGCAGCTTTGTTCAAGGCTTTGAAGTTGCAAGCCAACCATTCCAGATCTGTAATATTTACCCTGCAGTCTCCAAAAACAAAAGTTGACTCTGTTCCTTGAAGTCAATCTCACCAGCATTTCAGAATGACAGATAGGAGAGGCTGGAAAAGAATTATTGGATGACCTGGAACTCCTCAGCTCCTTAGTAAGATTTTGTTATGCTTCAATCTCCGTCTGTCTCTCACTCCCTCTCTCTCTGCACATCCTGTCAAACTTGCTCTACTTTCACCATCTATTCCTGCTTCCCCACCAACCCAGTCACCTGTTGCACTATTTATCGGGTAGGACAAAACTGACCCTTACACAGTAATAGCTAAATGACTCTAAATTCCTTTAGCCCAGTAATTGAATTTTGCTACTTATACTCATGGACTAAGCAAATAATAACAATAATAGTGATGATGATGATGATGATGATGATGATGATAGAACCAATTTTACATGTGAGGCAGAATATCTGTATAGCTATGGCTTTATCCAGGGCAGACCTTGGGGAGGAGAAGCAGGTGATGAGTATATAAAATTCTCTTTTTAATTATATAAAATTCTACAACTAAAACGTGCTTAAGAGAAAAAAGATTTGATGGGTGTTTGTCAATTACCTTTCTTCTTTACTATCACTCCTTCTTTGTCCTTTCATGTTTTACTTATCTTTTAAATCTCTCTGCCCCCACACTCTGTCAACAAATATATAGAGAACCTATCATGTGCCTGGCACTGATCCAGGTTTGAATTAAACAAACTCCTTGCTCTGTTGGAGTTCATGTTCTGGTGGAGAAGATAGACAATAAACAAGCAAATAAGTAAATAAATAGTATGATACTGATCGGTTGTATGAATATAAATAAAGCAGAATGAGCAGGATAGAGAGGGGGAAGCAGGGAGATTATTTGCTGTGTGGGCAAAGACCTGAAGGAGATGAAAGGACAGAGAAGAGGCTGTGTGGGAGAAGAGCATCCCAGCAGAGGAAACAACCAGAGCAATGGCTCGGGGTAGCCGAAGACATGGCGACTAGGTAGGATGGTTGGGCCATAGGTGAGAGAGGTAGAAAACAGAGTGAGAGAGCAAGAAGCTGGAACACAGAGAGTTTTGACTTTAACTCCATGTAAAATAAGAGACATTGGAGAGTTTTGAACAAATGAGGGACACGATCTGACTGCTGTCAGACTTTGAGCTATAAGACTGAGAACAGACTCCATAAGGGGAAGAAGTGAACCAGTGAGACAAGAGTATCTTTTCATACATCAAGGAAAGAGCTAATGGTGGCTTGGACCAGCGTGATGATGGTATAGGCTGAAATCTGGATATGTTCTGAAGGTAGAGCCAACTAATATAACTGCTGATGGACTGGATGTGAAGAAAATGAGGTATCAGGGATGATTCCTCAGTTTTTGCCTTGAACAGATGGAAAGAAACACTCATTCTCCCTCTGTGCTCCCATGTACTTGTGTTAATATCACCATTATAAAATTTGTATAATAGATGTTTATATCTCACAGTAGATGCATTGTCTCTTAACTTTTAGGTCTTCATCTGCTGAAACTCCAATGAAAATTGTGGGTGCTTGCCAATGAGGGGAAAATAACAAATTCCTATTTGCATTCAATTTCAAAAGTTGTATTTACCTCCTTTGGTTCAGCCATGGGTACTCTGAGTGGATTAAGGTTCTAAGATTTCAAAATCCAGCACTAGATTTTTTTTTCATAAATTAATATTGATCACCTGAGACTCCAAAGACACTGAGGATGTGATAGTGACCCAATATAGCTAGTATTCCTTCTCATGAACATCACAATCTGATGTGGGGAATACATGAGATCTTAGTAAGCAAACACATAAGTAAACAATTATAACTTGAAAAAGGAGGTATGGGGAAAAAACAAAGCAGAGTGACATCATTTACTATTATGGGGTGTAATGTAACAGGGCCTAATCTGGAAACAGAAGCCTTCCAGGTATTACAGAAAGAGGGGATTTAATACAAGGAGTGGGTTTGGCACATGCCGGGAAGAGGAGAGGGCAATGAGAGGAGTCAGAGACTGGCAACACAGGAAGTCCTGTGCCTGTGCCACCGCCAGGGCTGGTGGGGCAATGGGATGAAGTGGTACCACCAGAGCCCAGAAGCTGGGACTACCTAGAAGCTAGACTCATGGAATCAGTGCTGATCCATGGAAATCAGGACTGAAAGTGAGAGCCTATCTATTAGAGAAACCAACCCAAATAGAGAGAAAAACACCCTGGTTTTACCCCTTCTTCCATCCTCCCATCTTCTACCAGTGCCTCCCATTGGTCAGATCTGGACAGAGACTGTTTCCTATAATTCAGAGTAGAATAGGAGAGGAACAGAGGTGGATTGTGTCAGAGCACTATCAGGAAAGTGACTAAGGCATGAGGAGACCTACTTAGAAAGAGTGGTCAAATAGGGCCACTCTGAGAAACCAAAGTTTTAATAGCTAGCTAAATCTGAAGATGGCCATCAAGGGAGAAACAGAGGGAGAGCATTCCTGGCAAAGGGAATTACAGTGGAAAGTTCCTGAGATGTTAAAGAGCTCTGCCTTTTTGGGAGAGGTGGGGCCTCACCTAAAGCCAGTCTGGCTGTTTACAGCTATCACATTCTTGAGACAGTCAGAGGAGGAGGTTAGCCACATGGCTCTTCTTCCACAACCATGTGCCAGGTGGCATACTGCAACGGAAGCAAGCCTCAGACCAAATTCCACCAGATGCCCTAACATTTATTGGTGAGCACACACAAATATAGTCATGCAACCCGCTCTGTCTTTCTGGGCACCCCCAAGTACAATACCTTGTCTGAAATGTGAGCACTGAGGTAGAGGTAACAATATTCTGACAGCAAGATGCGCTGTCAAATTCCTCCACTAAGTGGAGCACCCAAGTGGAGGTCAATGGAGTTCTAAACCAAGGAGGCCGCTAAGATGTGCTGAGTTGCTAGGCCGCCCAGGTTCTTATGCTTTATTTATGCAAATGCAGAGATGCTATTCAAGTCCCCAGCCAGCCATGTGTCTTAAACAGCAATCATTTCATTAATGAAAAATTATTTGTGGCATTGCTTATACTAATTAATATGCCCTATAATGCAGATTTAGAAATTGGTATATAAAATGCTGCCTGATGAATTTTTTATTTAGGTTGATTTAAATATTAACTAACTATCCCCTAGAGTGTCGATAGAAACAAATCTGCACACTCAGTTAACATGAAAAAAAATCATACTGTTTAAACAAAAGCATAGTTAGCTTAATTACAGACAATACAACCAAGAGGATGGAAAAATACCCGTCTGGCAGAACTTTTGCTAGTGAATAAAAAAGTAGATTGAGATGAGGCTGCAGTGAAGGGAAGAGGCTTAACCTGACAGGCCATCTTAAAGAGTTTGCATTTAATTCAAACTGCATTGAAGGGCCTTAAATAGAAGGTTGCATAATCTGATTTGGTTTTTAAGAGCTCACACTGGCTGCTTTGTGAAGAACGGATTTTAGAGGAGGGAGAGTAAAACCAGAACACTCTAGGAGTTTAGAAAGAGGAAATGATACCCACCTGACTTCATGGCAGTGCAGATGGAGGGACATTGTTTTAGAGACAGAAACACAGGGGTGATGATTAGATGAGAGTCTGGAAAATGCTAAAAGAGAGCTTGGAATTTAGTATAACTTTGGTTTTAGCTAATGTACCTGATTATAGAATGGTATATTATATTCCAACGGAGGAGACTAAGAGGAAAAGATCAGGTGAGAGACTGGGAAAATAAGGAGGTTGAAGAGGCATCTATTTCATACTTAGAAGCAAAGAACATGAGCTTATCACATTTGTCTGTGTCCACCAGGATGGCCTTGGTGGGTGCTCAGTGCGTGCCTGAAGTATTGACAGGAATAGATATGTTATTTTTTTGTCACTTATCTCAGTGTTTAACTTCTCTCTCTCTCTTTCAATTACAGATAGTGACTCAAATCATCAAACACAAGATAAACCAAAAACATAATACCACTTAGACAGAAATAAAGGTTATTTAAGTCATGAGAACTTGGGCTTGAGTTGGCAGGATGATACCAATAAGGAATTAAAAAACAAATGAGCTCAAGTAACCAAGCTTAGAGTCTGGATAAAAAGATACATCCCACAAATTCCCACGACTGAGATGAACTTCCATTCTACCTGAAGGTCCATTAATGCACCTGCTCTTTGCAACTCTGAAAAATGACATTATTGCAAATGTTACTATCCCTGTGGGTGGATGTGGCTATGGTTTCCTCGTCTGGAAGATAAGGAAGTTACAGGAGATTATCTCAAAGACTTAAAAAACTCCTTTTAGATCCATCTCATCTACAACTATTTGCAAATGCTTTTTAGAGAGCCAGTGGCACTATATCACCAGCTGTGGGGTCCTCTCTGGCACCTCTTCATGAAGTAAATCAAAAGCACCAGACCTTTTTGTAAATAGAACTGAGGTTGGGGAGAGATAGAAAGAGATCTATATCTATGTACCATTTCTGCAAAGGGAGGAAATTCTTCTTGCTATCGTTTGGAAAAACATTATTGTCCTCTTTCTGTACTTCTTTATATTTTGCAGAGGAAAGAGAGAATAGTACTCTATGGTTTACTTAATTTTGGAAGCACATTTTCAGAGGGTTAGGTAGAAAAGGTAAAAGACTTAAGAGAAAATATCATATACACAGACAACAGTATGGTGATTACCAGAAGGAAAGAGGGTAAAGGGGAGGTAGAGGAGGGTGAAGGGGGGGTAAATGGTGATGGGAGGAGATTTGACTTGCGGTGGTAAACACACAATACAACATACAGATGATGTATTATAGAATTGAATACCTGAAGCCTATGTAATTTTATTAACCAATGTCACCCTAAAAAATTCAATAAATTAAAAAAATAATAGAAGAAATAAAAACATACGGAAAGTCTCTAAAGTAAATTAAATATTTAAAAATTACCCATGTTATTTCCCATAACTTAAGAGCAAACTTTCCAGGGCTGTTCACATATTGAATTATATATAGCACATTTTGCTTGGGAGAGAAAATACAGTCATTACTAGAAAGAAAACTTTACTCTGAGCAGATTATGCGTATTCATAAAGTCCAGAACATTTAACAAAGTATGTTATTGCATTCTTTCATTAAATCTTGAATCTATCTATTGTTAAAATTAGGTCCAACTTGTGCCCATGTCTCCTGGTAGCCAGTGCAAAACAAAACATAGAATCAGCTACAAAATCTCATTATGACAAAAGAGGAGGCATATTATTTTGGAAAGAAAACAATAAAATACTTGCTTTAAATAGCGTGAGGCTGTGGGTAGCAGTGAATGATCCAGTAACAGTCAGCATCTCTCCCACTCTGCTGACTGTGACACCACACGGCTGTGTTCCTCACTGAAAGTCAAGGGCATCATGTTAAAACAGTGAAGGACTTAGACAACACAGACCTTGGGTGATGCCACCGGATCCAAGGATAAAAGCAAAAGATCTAGAATGCGCTGTCTAATACAGAGGCAATGAGTCACATGTGACTTGAAATGTGATTGGTCTAAACTAAGATGGGCTATAAGATATACCGGATTCTGGGGCCTTTACACAACTAAAAGAAGACAAAATTTACATTAACATTTTCACATTGATTATGTGTTGAAATGGTATTTTGAATGCATTGGGTTAAATAAAATCTATTATTAAAAGTAATGTCACTTGATTATTTCACTATAAAAACATATGACTACTGGAAAATATGAAGTCATGTATGTGGCTGGCATTTGCGTCTTGCGTTGTTACCAATGGGTAGTGTTGCACTAGAGAGATTGTCTTGCCACTTCATGTTGGATGTGCTACTTTCTCTCCCAGCCCATCCTCTCCTCATGCATAATCTGAGGAGTCCTGATACCAATCTCCAAGGGTTAAATGTTTTAAAATGCTAACATAGTGTCTGACATGTTGCATGGCCCAAGAAAAGTCTTCCTTCTATGCTCTCAGCCCAGAACCTTATCTTGGGGGCTCAAAATAGAAAAATAATATTCTGGCTCCTAAGATAGTTCTGCTAAAAGATCTGCCTGTGAGCCTCCTCCCTGAGGTCTGGGGCTGTTTTCTCTGCCTTGAGGAAGTGCAGTACCCTGTGATTTCAGTGTCTCAAGACAGATAACTCTGGCCCCTGTGGAATAGCCAGCGTGATGACAGAGAGGGCCTGTTTATAGAAGAGAGGGGTCGAACACTACTCAAGAACTTTGTTTAAAATTCTTTTTGTAACCACACATCTCTATGTTTGGGTTTGCCGCTGTCATTAAATAAATATCTGGAGAGTCTTCAGGGATCGTTCCAGATATATGTGACCAGAGTTTTTAAGATAATGAACCACACTTTTGAGTCAAACTCATTAGATTCCCAAGTCGGTCCCACGAGGCATCTAAGGATGGTCAAGAAGGGTGGGCAAGGGAAGCAATGAAGTTCTTCTCAATCAGGCCAAGAAAAAGGGGCCCTTGTAAAGTTACTTGCAAGATCCCTGTTCACCAGCACCTACAGAAATTTCTTATGAACAGTGTTTAGGTCAGTGAGAAGGCACAGGGAAGAAAAGAACCAAGACATTCTGATCTGTAAGGACAGAATTGAAGGCAGGAAGAATATCTTGTTCACTTGAAGTTTGCTCCACTCTCAACTTCATGGTTTCAGTGAACATGTGACAATTATTTATGACTAGCATAGACATATACATTTGTGTTCTGTTTTAATGAAATATTTTGAAATGCTGAAGATGTAGGAATATTCAGACACCTAAATTTGACTCTCAGGCCCTGGCAAGGTGGCTTAGTTGGTTGGAGCGTTATCCCATTCACAGAAATGTTGCAGGTTCCATCCCTGATAGGGCACATATGGGAAGCAACTGATCAATGTTTCTCTCTCACATCAATGTCTCTCTCTCTCTCTCTCTCTCTCTCACCCCTCCCTTCCTCTTTCTAAAATCAGTAAACATATGCTTGGATGAGGATTAAAAAAATTTTTTTAACTCAGCAAATCAAACTCACTTTGAATTCAGACATTCCTAAAGGGAGACTCAGAGATAGTGGAAACAGGAAAAAACACTTGGACTAAAAGGAATCTTCTTTTTTAAACTATGCACTTTGTTTTCAGTTTTAAATTTATTGAATAATTGAACAGAAAGTACAGAAAGTTCCCATTCACTCCCTCCCTTCCACACACAACTTTCCCATTTTTGACATCTTTGCATTAGTGTGGAACTTTGGACAGTATTAATGCATTATTATTATTAACTAAAATCCATAGTTTGCATTTGGGTCTACTCTTTGTATTTTATAGTTCTATGGGTTTTGACAAATGCATAATGTCATGCAACCACCAGTTCAACAGCATACAGAACAGCTTTAATTTCCCTGTTCTTCACTCCCATTCCTCTTCTCTCCCCCATGCCCAAATCACTGATCTTCTTACTGACTCTGTAGTTTTGCCTTTTCCACAATGTCTTACCATTGGAGTCGTGCAGTTTGTAGTCTTTTCAGACTGGCTTCTTTCACTTAACATATGCGTTTAAGATTCCTCTAGGAAGACTCTTGAAAAGCATTGAGAACATAGTGCCTCTCAAGAGAGAGGAGGAGAATGAGGACAAATAAAAGGCAAATTTTAGGCTTAACGACTGTTTTTGGCTCCCAGGATCTAAAAAGACATAAGAGACAAACTCTGGAGGGGGAGATCCCAAGATAAAACGAGGAATGCTGGCACGAGGTGAAGGCCCTGGGCACAAGGAACACTACACTTAATGGGAGAATAGGGCTAGGGCAGGGGGACCTTGAGTTTGTTTGCAAAGAGTAACTTAATGATGGTTGAACCCTAAAATGAAGTAAGGTTTGGTCCATTTTCTCCATTGCAGAGAATTTTGCCCAATTTTCCAATGGGAGGGTAGGTACAACTTCTCTTGGGAACAGGAATGCAATACAACGCCATTTAGATCTATTATTCCATTATATTGTTTTTTTCCTTGTCTAGTTTAATTCAGTTTCCAATCAATGATTCAAAAGTGTAATTTGACGCTACAATGGGTCAAAATGATTATTTTTCTTGGTAGTTTTTTTCTCCATTGCCATCTTTTCCTAAAACCACATATTCTAGCTCATTTCATTAGGGCATCCTCACTGTAACACATGAGAGTTGGTCTTTCAAAAAAGAAAAAAGCATACCCCAAAGACAGCCTGACTGAAACAAGTTCTCAAGCAGAATTCAATTTTGGCTTTTACACGTCAGAGAATCCTGATCAGGCCAGTGTTGTTAGGAGGCCTGACAGTGAGGATACCTTCAGGTGGTGGTCACTACTGCAGTCTGTGAGTAGGAAGAGCTGTGGACTCAAGTCCTGGATTCCTGTCCCACTACCACATAGTTGTCCATCCTTGAAGATGGAAGCCCTGAGTAGAGGGTCATCAGGTAGACAGTGAGCTCTCGATTATTGCTATGAATTTCTAGAGTTACCCAATGTGGGATGAATTGGGGATCCAGGCATCTCACCTGACTGGTACCCTTGTCTGTGCTGCTGTTCCCTACTGTAGCCTTTGATGGTCCATCTAGGAGAAAAGCTCACACTCTAAGTGGTCTCTGCCTAAGTGACCCAGGGACACACATTCAGATCTCCTCTGGACAACATGCTCAGGCCGCCATAGCTGGAAGAACAAAATGTTTTTCATTCTTCAACCCTTTGGGGTAGTGTCACATTTGAAGGAAGAAGCAGGTCATCACACTAAATGTCACCAGGGAAATAAGATATCTTCTCAGTGTGAGAAAATAGAGTTTATTAGAACTTACCTCAGGAAGAGCACTACAAGTATTTAAAGATATATTAGGTGACTAGGGGCAAGGTCGTGAGACTTTCCTTCCTCCAAGTGTTAGGCTTAAATAATCCTAGAAATTTGCCAAGTAAGGAAAATTAGTCCATTTAATGGCTGGTCTTTTATTTAAGTATGCGAGTTTGGGGCTACAGTGGAATTACCAAAGATAATAGAAAAGGGAAGGCGTGACCCTGTAACAGGGTGCAGCCAAGAGGGGGGCCCCAAATAGGGATTTGGAATGGGGTCCAGAGCTCAAGGTGTCCAGGAAATATTAGGATGTCCTCACTCAGCCCCTCATAGGTGTGGGTTGGGGGAAGGGACACATGGAGCAGGGCCATTGAGAGCTGTTTTGCATGGCAACAGCCTTGCAGCTAACCTCTGGTGTGGTCATTTAACATATCTATAACCTTTAACTTGTTGCATAGATATGTTAAATAGCTGTGGCCTGCTCTGAGTCAGGGGAATGGAAGTAACTCCCCCCCACCAAGACGTAAGTAGGGGCAGGTCCCCCGAGTTACAGCGCCTGCGTGAGAGCTTGAAGATGATTGGCTCCATAACATGGGGCCTGCCCAGACTCACAAGGTAGCCCAGTAAAGCTGGCAGGATATGAGAGGGCTGGCAAGTGTAGCCAATTGTGGGAGGAGTCGGCAATGGGGCTGTAGGGGAAGATTGGTGCAGGGATTTAAACTGAGTCTCAGCAGCTATGGAAGAGAGAACCACAAGGCTTTGCCAGAGTGGGGATCCCTGCAACTTTAGAAGGGGGAACCACCACCCAGCTTTAGCAGAGATCCCGGTGACACAGCTGATGGTGCCGGGAACCGAGGGAGGCCTACCAGGCAAGACAGATTACTGGGAAGAACCAGGGGCTGCCTGAGCCTCAGACTTCTATTTCTTTTCCTGAGATATGGTACCCCAGACTGGGCCAAGGGGGGATGGAAGGACTGTGTGTGTTTGTGGGTGTTTTAAGGGACTTTAGGATTTTGATGAAGACATTAGGTCACTACTTTAATTCTGTATAGCATTAAATACACATTTCCTTTCCTTTTCATGAATCTCTGGCATTGAGAGATGTCTTTCCTATAAGATGGTGGACATAACGAACCTGGGGGTTCCTTTCGGTAATAGTACATTGCCCTCCACCCCCCCTCCGCTGTTATTCTGTAACAACCCTACCTGGGGTCTCTCTTCTCAAACTCCCCCTTCCCCACAGCACTCAGTCTTCTCTTTAACTGTGAACAAGTTACTCGAAGGACTGCCAATTACTAGCTTACTAAGAGTCCTCAATTATTCATTTTCCTGAGCTTCCTTAATGTCTGCCTGGCCCTGAGTAAAGCCAAGGTCCCACATCAAGATGAATCTCCCTGAAAGGCAGTGCCATCCAATGAAGGTAGCAACAACCTGAAGTCAAAAGGTTTGCTTCCTTTAGTTGCCGTATTTAGAATTTTAATTTTTCTTTCCTTCATATCCACCCATGTAAACTCTGCCTCTTCAGACGCATCTCCTCCAACAAGACTTATCTGGAATTAATTCTTCCCTTCTTTGTGTACTCATAATTCCTTGTATATGGTGGGGGGAGCATTAAGGACTTTAGGTACCATGTAATAATCTCTCACTAAAATGTAAGTTCATGGACATCAGCAATACCTTTCTAACTTTATTTAGGACTTCTTCTGGGTACCTGGGCCACACAGAGAGGGTACTAAATGAATGTTTTTGCACCATAATTGCTGTTGTTTCAGGGGCTACCTAGGCTGCTGTTCATTCTCCAAACTCAACTTTTGGGACCAAAATTATGGTCCACTCCTCTCTGATCCACATCAGAGCCTAAGAAGCCAATGTGTAAAGCAAGGAGTTCCAGAAAGCCTTGTCCTAGAGAATGCCTACCGCTGAACCACGTCTGGCTAGCATTCATCTTTTTTTCTCTTGGCAATAACAATCTTTGGGCCCACCCCTATCCGCACTTAATCCAGGTGGTTTATGCGTGGTTAAATCTACACCTCAGTTGTACAGATAGAAACATGTCCCAGACCTTGCCTGGGTTTCATCCCCTTGGACAGAGTGTTTACTTCTAAGATGGGCACAAGACCCAAACCAGATCAATGAAATTCAAACCTAGGATTTTGCTAAAACTTTTTGGAAAAGGAGGCTCTTCTTCCATGGTTACTAAACTCTGAGATGTGAGTCTAAGGATGCTAACAGTCATTCTGCCACCTCATAGCTAGCATTTGCCTAAGAGTAATCCCAATACTAGAAGGGGGAGAGAACTGACATAAGGTGCCAGGTAAAGCTGGCCAGAAAAAATATAGGAAGCAATATGGAACCTACATATACTAAAAATATTGTTGATGGTTTCTCTGAAATTAGAATTTATGTGGGTATTCTGTATTATTATTTGCTAAATATGTCAACTGAATAGCAGGAAGCTTGGGTTTTGGTAATCGCTTCTGAACCTCTGCTTTCATCTGCACCCTGTACTTCTCAGTTATGTGAAGCATTACTCCCTGTTTTTACTTAAACTAGTTTGAGATGGTTTCTATCAACTTACAACATAAAAGTTCCTCCCTAGTGCAGAAGTTCTGCCATCTTAATGACCAACAGGTATCCTCTTCGAAAAGAAAGTATCTTTAGGAAGGTATCATAGGCCAGAGAGGTTAACAGCAAAACAAGGAATTTTTGCCAGGTGTTTGGGGCATGAAAAGTGTTCATATTAGATAGTACCTTATGCCTGGGATGGTAGAAAATTAGCCAGTGACAAGGCTACACGGACTAAGATGGAAATATTGGGGGACTACAGGCTTTTTGGGCTAGGATCAAAGGAGAATCACCATCACCAGTGCAACCAGTTCCATGCACTCTTGATTGCCCCCAAGAACAGCTCACCTCTAAAAACTGAAACTTTACCTTAACTTCTGGGCTATTTACAGGGAACAAGAGCAGATTCAAATCTCTAATACAACCCCCAAGTGATGGAAAGAAGCCAAAATGTTCTTACAATTTGGAGGGGTAGGGGGAGAAAAGGGAGGGAAGGAAAAAGAAAGATTTGTTTCAAAACAGCCTCTCACTTGCCACCCCCACCTGGGGGAAGGACAAACCTAGGGCAGTCTGGGTGGGAGAGCAAACAGAAAAGTGTCTCTCTGGCACCTGGAAGCAAGCAATCTGATCCGAGGGCCCCAGAGACAGAGCTTGAGGACAAAGCTTTGTGAGGGTGGGGGAGGGCTATGAGTTGTGCAGATTCCAAAGCCTTCCCTGCCCTGCCCTGTCTCCAGGCGCCAGCATGTCATGTCACTGCAAACAAACAGCATTGGGAAGCCTGCCAGGAGAAATAACAAGGGTGTTTGTGAGTTTAAGAGGCTTCCACCAACCATGTTGGACAGGGCCATGGACGATCTTCTTCCTTACTTGGATTTGATGCCTTCACCGGAGCTTTAATTAAGCACTTTCTGTATGCTGGGGTGTTGAGCCTGGTGATCATTTAAATTCACCTGACAATCATTTTTCTGGTTGTCCTTCAAAGACTTTTGGAAAGATAAGGCAAAGCTAGTATCATCCCTATTCGGGAGAATAGGAAACTGACATGAGGATCCCCTTAGATCACAAGGACATCAGTGCAGAGGGGAAAATATCTCTGCATCTCTCATCCGTCCCAGGGCAAGACCTCCTCTCCAGAAATCAGAAGAGCTTTACAGCTCAACAGCGGGACACCCTCTCTGTAACAATTTGTTACAATTAGCTACAACAAAACCACCGTTTTTTAATAATTACTTTCAAAACCTAAGGGTTGCAGTGATGCTGTCATAGCAAATGCCACAGTCAATAAAGAGGGCACTTTTCTTTTGTTGACAGGGTGTTTCATTCAAATTTGGCCGAGTTCAGAAAATGTCACCATTTATTATTGATTTTGGCATCTGCATGGCCTATATTTTTGTGGCTCTTTGAATTTTCCTTCAAAACACTTGTAACATCTTGCCAGTTCCCTCATAATTTTAAGTGACATAAAATCTTTGACATGTGGCCATTTTATGACATTTAAGAATTGTGGCTTTACCCCATAACAATGACTTGGCTAAAGAAAAAGCACAGGACACTGTGCATCTCAGTGTTCCCAGATCCTCACCATTAAGACAGAGTCGCCTCATACGTATTAACAAATGAAAGCTTTGCTTCTGCATCATTGCATAGTTATTTCCTATGCTCTGTCTTCATTAAGTGGGCCCCGATTCCTGGCCTTCTTCTCATCTTCCTCTTCTTCCCCTCCTGCCAACCCTGTCAAGCAGCCATTATCCCCACCCTGGCAAAATTAATCTTCTGTAAAAGTTGATACTCATTCCTATTCAAGTGTAACTGAGAAATAAATATTAATGTGTGTTCTATCCTCCAGATAGATTTTCTAGCATGTTGCCAGGGAGCAAAGTCTTAAGTTTAAGAAAAGAATCCCTAATGATGGGGATTTCTAGGAGAAAGTTTCAAACAATTTTTTTGCAAAAATAAAGGCTTTTTAGAGGTCCTGAAATTAGACTTTGTCAGTCTGTCCAAGCCCTCCCCTCACTCCACCAAAAAAAAAAATTTCTTGAGTAAGAACACATCAAATAGCCAGAGTGGGCTATTTACCTACAGAGCAACACTTAAGTTCTCAGGAATAACTGCAGAATAAGGCCTTTGCTGCTCAAAGAGTATTATCTGAGGCATAGCACTCTATCTTAAACAAACAACCAAACCATAGACACACCGAATACACAAATAGAGGACACAAAGTGAAAAAAAATGCCTATTATGTGCTTGACAATGGCCAGTGTGCTAGGTGTGAGCATGGAGAATGGGTGGAAGGCAGCATCAACTTTCACCTGCCACCCTCTCTGGGAGGGAAGATGCTGGGCTTTCGGAAGCCCATATGGACTTTCCTATCCTGGCTCGTTGGGATCTGTCATCTTCAATGGCCACATTCAGCTTTCTGCAGCCAAACCTGAGTGTTCATGCTGACTACATGGAGAACAAGACACAGAACATTTTGGCTTGGTCAAATCAATGGGCAAGTTTGGCCTAGGTGCTTCTCCTGATGCTATTTCTCATCAGTATGTAACATTCTACCTACACATTCTCTCTGATCCACAGGTAATTTTCTAAGACAGGCTTTGGGCCTGGGACTAGAAGCCCTCAAGAGTGCAATGGCAAGTTTAAACGTGGGAACCATGTGAAAGGAGACATCTAAGGGCCTCAGTCCACAACCAGCCTGTGTATCCAATCTGGGGTCTTAGATGTGATGAGCTGAAACCAACAAAAACTCAGGTACTAGCAGTTGCCAAATCTATCAAGTTCCATCTCTCCATTTATTTTCTTTATTTCTCTGATGCCAAATCATCCCATGGACCTTGTACTGGGCAGTTAAGCCAAGAGGAAGAGCCAAGAAAGCCTTCATTTGGTGCTATGCCTCTACAATATTGAGGACAAAGTGCTAGAAATGACCTGCCTCTCAGAACTTATCAGCCAATCTTTAAAAATAATCTATGACTAAATGACACCCATGTGATTAGAACATCACCCCTCCTTTCCTTCTGCCCTCACACCCTCAACTTCCAAATATGGACAGAGTTCATTCCCACTTCTGGAATACATCTGATTGTATAGTCATCTTTAAACACCACTTGAAGATGGTTTAGTCTAATTCCATTTCATAGAATTTTTCACCCTGCCTAAGTTCCTCTAGTTCTGAATCTTTATTTCCCAACAAGCCTGAAACAGTGGGTGTCTAATTATTTTTTTCATTACTTCCTGTATGTAAGCACTTTGATATTCTCAAACACATTAGTTCATTTGATGCATTAGTATAAATACACAAAATATGATTCCTGTTCTACTGATATAAAAACTAAGTCCAGCAGAAATTAAACCTTATAAATTTTATATGCCTCATCAAAGCCACTAATCAAGATGCAAAAGGAAATGAAATACCTGGCCTCTTTTCCACCAGGCCTAGGAGTTGATGACATATATGTCTTCCTTGATCAATCACCAACCTATTTGACATGAGTGCCTTCATGGTTATTGAAGGAAGGTTCTGCATTATTGTGGTCCCCTAAGCAGGTTGCATGACATTTCTATCCTTCTCTAACAAGATGATGTCACCTGACTGGATGATGCTTTGTGGTATGTGATAGGGCTATATCACATATCTTTTAGGCATCTATTATTTCACTACGTAAGTCTTAGGCTAAAAGGAATTTCAGGGGTCATTTAATAAAATAATAGCATGCATTGAATCTTTGCTGCTTTATAATACTTCATCATTTCTAAGCACGTTTACATGCATTAGTTCATTTGATCCTCACTATTCAGAAATTGTTCCTACCTTGAAGAGTTTTATGAGGATTCAATGGGAAAATGCACAAACACCTAGCACAGTATCTGCACATAATATTATACGCCTCATAAATTCACCCATTTTTACTGTTAACTCTTTGAAATTGGTAGGCAATGTGGTACATTTCCTACCACACTCTTAGGTATCTTCAAAGGATGGAGAATTCTAAGTTTTCTTGACCACCAATTTGACCATCTTGTACTTGCCTATTTTGTTTGTTTATTTCCAGATGATAGGTAAAACTCATGTTGTTATGCACCAGCAGTCCCTAGTCAGAATTGCACTGTGTTAGGATGAGAAATCTCTCTCCAACCCTGGAAATTGGGGAAGTTCCAGCGTTTTCATGGCTGGCAGATCTGAGCAGTTGACATTGGGGCTTGTTGCTCACAGTACTGCCTTTGGCTTGCTCAACCAGCAGTTTATAGAGTTGGGTCAGGTTGGACAACGGGGCAGTCTGCTGGAATGAGCTCTCAACTGGGAGCCAGGAGCCAGGAGTTAAAATCATCATCTTCATCTACTGAGTCACTGAAGACTGGAATCAGGCTGTTAGCCTTCCCTGCATGAGTTCTTGCCTTTTCAAAATGACCTGCTTCTACTTCACTCATGTTTATTTCATAAAGCTTTACTACATGAAGTTAAAACTGTTCTAGGGGATGTAGGCTTGAAATACTTATTTCCAGTTAGTTTAAATACTTGGCCAGTCACAGGGTGAACAAAATGATGGATTAATTTTGGCAGTTACACTCAAAAGAAGGTAAAAAATGTACTGGGATCACAAGCTTGGAAATCATTCCCCGCTTATGTCCCTGGACCGTGGGACATTGATCAGGCACTCTTTCCATCCTGGCCATGACCAAGTCTAGGGACTCCAGCCTTTGAGGACTTAGAACACACAGCAACAGACTTGTCCTCAGAGTCCTCCCTCCTCCTGTCCTCCTGATGGAGTTTCAGAATGAACTCTACTGAAAAGTGAGTCATTTGAGTTCAGAATGGAGATGACAGCTATCATGGTGGGACATTGGGGTCCTGCCCAACGTAAGTGCTTGGTGGGGTAATTACTGGGATGAGACTTGATTTACACCAAGCTTTTTCCTGTTGGTGTGAATATGAGATTATTGCTTCACTCCAGGATATCATAGCTTTACTGTTCCTATATCAAGATTTTTCCCAGGGAAATTCTGAGACGGGAGTTCAAAACTAGTTATTTATTTAAAAACTAAACACATATACTTCTCTACTGAGCAGAAGAACTAAGAACTACACGCTATTCTTTTACTACATCTCTCTCTCTCTCACATACACACACATACATACACACAATGAAGCAAAACACTAGAGACACATTTAAAGAACAAGCCTCCATGACCAAGTTGAGCAGTATTGATGCAGAAGATTTTAAGGTCTCTTCTCCTACTTCGTGCCCCAACATGCATTTTACTTGGCCAAGAACATTAGTGAACAATGAATGACATGTATATAATGAGTGTTATGGTTTTATTTTTTTCACCATGGATTTTCCATATGTTTATCTGCACACAGATATTTCAACTATGTTTCCTGACCAGTTATAAGTTTCCCACCAAAGTTCCTAACACAAGGAAACTTACAGAGATGCTCTGAATCCACCATGTCATTGGTGAGTAAAGAGAGACCCAGAAAGCAGAATCAACTGACACTACAGCTACCCAACTGGTTGATGGATTATGACAGATGTCCTACCTCTAAGTTCAAGGTTTTATCCTATATGCCACATTGGTTTTTCTTCACAGAAACAATTTTTACTATAGACAATCTGATTAAATTCTCCTTTACACTATATAGAGTTCCTTTCATTAACTCACTTTTTTTTGTGGTTAAGAAATGAGTAATTTAATGGAAAATGGCTAAGGGAAAAGATAAGGTCTTGCCCTAAAACAAGGGACTTTGAGGTCATTTAACTTTTCTATAATATTTATGTCAAGTGGTTTGCTAGTCTCTGGTTAAACACTTTCAAAGATGAAAAATGTACTGTCTCATTTCAGACAGCTCTAATGATTATAAATTTTTAAAAACTAAACCAAAATCATGCCAGGCTCTAGAAGGCAGACTTTTTTTTTCAGTCACTAAGGTTGAGCTGATGCCCAGGGTTTCTAATGCCAAGGTCTCTGTGATGATAACAATGGTGACATTGGTTCAGATGATACCTCCCATTTACTGGGGATGACATCAGAGGAAAACTCCCTTAAGGGTGGTGGGGCTTGGTGACCAGCTCAGAAACTAAACTCACCCAGTCTTTGAGGCAGTAACACTTGAAAACAGTGACAAAGTATTGTGACTACAACCTCAAAGAATCCACAAAGCATTTATATTAAAGAGCCAGGATTCTGCCCTAAGGAGAAACACTAGCTAATTTGTGAGGAGCAAATAATGCAGCGCTTAGATCATGGTCACGGCCTGCTCGGGTCTGCCTTATTCTGCCTGCTAGTGGCTGTCCCTGAATCTGGCCATTGGCCTGTGAGGGAGTGCCACTGCAGGAGAGGAAACATGGTGCAGGGCAATGCATCAGAGGACCTTATGCAGTTCTTCCACCCACAGGATTCCTTGTGGATACCATTCTTTCCCTCCTTAACAAGTAGATATTGATAGCCATTCATGGATTGGGTTCTAAGTACTTTAAGGGTACATTGCTGAAGCCAGAAACCCTGGTTTTATAGTCCTAGTCTTGTGAGCTTGAACAGGTCACTCAATTTCCTTGGGCATTGTGTTCCTCATTGAGCTAAGTCAGAGGCCAAAATGAGAGGAATAGTTGAGCTCAGAGAGCTTGGCTGTATAGAGGGCTCCATGTCTGAAGATATCCTTCCACCCACTCACTCTTCTTCCAGTCAGGGGAAATTCTTGATAGATGAGCTAGAGGAGCTGATTTGGACTATTACTTTTAATGATAAATATCTACCACCATATGCTGAGTGACTGCTAAAATGGCAGGCATGCTTGTTTCACTTAATTCTCCACAGTTCCTGTGAAGTGGGTAACAGTCACCATCACAGAGATGAGAAAACCAAGGTTCAGAGGAGTGAAATCACTCACCCACAATTACTAGCTGGTAAGTGTGGAGCCAAAATTATAATCTAGGCAGAGTGACATCAGAGTGCAGTTGCTTGCTTTTATAGTATACTTGTGCCACACACACATACACGCACACACATTCCTATTCAGCAAGAACTTGCTTTGTGAAATGAAGGCCCCTTCTTACCACTTAAGACTGTTGCAAGTTATGTATTCCAGGCATGCATTCTAGAAATATAAAAAAGAGGGAGTGTGAGTCTGAGAGGCCAAGGTGACCTTTTAGTAATAAATAATAAGCATGAGGTCTTCACATTCTCAAGAATACTATTTTAGACAAATTTCAGTACTTAGAATATTGTAGCAAGGTATGCTTCTTGGTAACATAATTTATTTTTAAACTTACAAATATTTTAAAAATATTAGAGAATACTAAAGAAGAAAGCCGGGTCCCATGAGTGTACCACCCAGATAATGCTTGTTGATATTTAAAAAAATAAAAATAATGCATATGCATGCTTCAAAAGTCCAAACATGCTAATGGAAAGTAGAAAATGAAAAATGAAGGCCTCTCCCTGTCCTCATGCAGTCTTCAGACCCTCTCCACAAAAACAATGGTTATTAACCAATTCTTAAATTTCTTTCATAAAAAGTTCATAGTTCTTACAATAAGCCACATCTTCCGTTTTCACTGATGTTATCTTAATGACCTAACACTGCTACACCACATCTGGATTAATTGTGTTGAGTTTAATGGGAAATCAATACTAATATTAATAAAATAGTGACAATAACAACTGGCATTTATTAAGCATGTATTATATGCCACTCACTGTTCTAAGCATTTTCTATGCATTTATTCATTTACTTCTTCCCAAAGCTACATGAAGTGCTTTGCCAGATATTTCCATTTGCTCACCCCTCCCCAATCCATTCTGCACTCTGATGTCTGCACTGGGAGGTTATCTGCAGGAACAGCATCAACAGCTCCTTGGCCTCTGGTTCTTGTTGTGTGCAGTCAGTGGGGGTGGACTCAGAAGAGATAAGAGGGAGGGTGAAGACAGAGGTTGAGTATCTGATCCCTTAGTATTTGCTCTCTCCTGATAGTCACCTGGAGTTGCTCTACGCCATAGCTTCTACCAGGTGGCCCTCTCCATCCAGCTCTCTTTACGTACAATATATCAGAGAAGACCCCCTATTCTCACTAATGCATTGCCAAGGGCTAACAATGGCTCTCCACTTTTGCCAGTCTTGCATTGGCCCTAATGGCTTCATTTACCCTCTTCACACCATTGTAAATCATCCTTTTTGTTAAAATCTCCTAAAACTGGTCAATTTGAGGTTGCAGCTTGTTTCCTGCCTTTGTTCCCTTTATGCTATTAAGAAAACTCGTGCTAAAGAAAGTGAGTACCCGTGCAATGTACACAGCCAGTCGGTGCTGGAACCAGGATTCAGCCTATGAACTGGACTCCCAGAGACTGCTCTCTCTCTCTTTCTCTCTCTACAGAGTAACACTTCAAAGAGACACACCTAATTGTATATCCCATGACACCCAACATTTTCCAAGGTTTTACTAACAGGAACAATGCTTCTGTGAATATCCTTATATATTTATCTTGTTAAACATGGAATTATGTCTATAGGGTCAATTCTTAGCAATGCTAAGTCAAAGAGTGTGTTACAATTTTTAATTTGAAGCACCCTTGTCAAATTGCTGCACTACTTAATCAAAATGAAACACACTCACATATTGTACTATCACCTGGTCATTTTATTTTGATACACATATAAATGTAAATATAGATATACATATAGAGATAGAGATGATAGAGATAGAGGTACAGATAGAGACAGAGGTAGAGGTAGAGAGAGAGAGAGAGAGAGAAATCAAAGAGACTTCATATAGGGACATATACAAGGATGTTCATTGTGACTTTTTTTGTTTTGGCAGAGGTGAGGAGTTGGAGGCAATTGAAAGTCTATAACCAGGGAATTGGTGGAATACCATGGGATTCTGTGCAGCAGTTAGAAACAACAGTTTAAATGTATCCATAATAATATTACAGAAAATACAGTGCTGGGTGAAAAAAGTAAGATGTATACCATAATGCCATTTTTGTAAATTAACAGTACATCCACAAAAAGAACAATATTTCACATTTTGCAAGAATATATTCAAAATATATATTAACCATATGAGAAGTGATTGCCTATAGGGGTCGTGTGTGGGATAGAGGAATGAATGAAGATGGGAAGGTGGCAGGAGGTAGAGAAATACATTGTCAAGTTGTCTTCCAGAAAGGTAATATCATTTACATTAAGACTCACAATGTAAGAGAGTGATAATTTTTCCATACCATTTGCAGCAGTGGACATTATTAAACTTTAAAATAAGCTTTCTCAAGCTGATGGTTGTTATCAAACTTAAATTTTTTCCAGTTTGATAGTTTGGACTGTATTTTTCCATTATGTGTGAGGTTGAGCTATTTTTATCTCTTTGTCTGTAACTTGGGAGACTGTACACTGCTAGACACATCCCTTGGTTTTCAGGGTTTGGCAGATGCACCAGGGCAAAGTCTTTAGATCAACAGGTCTTCTGCCATCCACATGCAGGGGACTGTCACATGGCCAGTGGCCACACAATCAACATTGAAAATGAATGTGGGTGCCATGATCATCTTTAAACTTTTTCTACACCTCTGAAGTCACCAACTAATGATTGGCAACTCCATGACTTTTCCAAACCAGGCATCCATCTAGATGTGCTTGGTTGGTGCCCTAGCTGCATATTCAGAGCAGTTCCAACTGTTTCAAATTCACTCACACTTAATGCATCAAAAAGCACTGCTCTCCCTCTGCACTGGGTTACTTAATGTTGTGGGGCTGTTTCCATGAGCCCTTTTTGTTTAGCTAGGCTTTTTTTAAACCTTCCCCTCCACCCCTCCTTTTTTCTCTCTCCTTTCTTGGAAGAAGTTGATCTTTTGCCAAGACTAAATGAAAATCTGGCTCCAAGTTCAACTCAAAATTTACTAGCTGATAAATTGGAAATGGGGAGTGGGTTGTGAAGATTTGGGGAGAGGAGAGAAGAGGAGAGAGGCTTTCATTTGGGGACAAGTTTAAACTAGGAATTAGAAGCTATTAAAGTGTCTGATTTGTGCTGACTCATGTGGAGGCAGGAGTCAGGGGATGATGCTGGCTATTTGCCAGCCACACGCACTGCCCAGGTTGATGAACAAGCTCCAAAAGAACTACAACAGGGTTATAATTGCACCAGCATTTAAAATATATCATTAGAAGCCACGTGGATGACACAGAGCAAGCAATCAGCACGGGCCTATTGTGTTCATCTATCTTAACTGTGCCTGGTGCCTGAGCATCTGTCTTTCTTTCTTGGACCCCAGGCTCCCATTCAGTTCTTTCCCTACCTTCACTCATTATGACCCTCCCTCCTATACTTCCCTCCTTCCTCCCATTGAGTCTTTCAACAAGCCTCTCACAGGACATGGGGTGAGGTGTAGTCATGGTGAAGACTGCAAGTCTTAAAGAGTTCTAAGAGGACAACTTTTCTTAAGATGATGATGTTGATAGTGATATTAGCTCATCTAATATTTAAAAAAATGATCTTTAAAGGTATATAATGTTACATCTATTTTTATAGCTAAGGAATCTGATCTTACCTTTAAGTGGAAACTAATCAACAAAACAAACAAGCAAGCAAAATATAACCAGAGACATTGAAATTAAGAACAATCTGACAGTAACCACAGGGGAGTGGGGAGGGATAATGGGGGGAAAAGGGGAAAGGGATTTCAGCAACAACTGTGAAGGACACATGGATAAAACCAAGGAGGGGTGAAATCAGGAGACGGACGTGGGGATGGCTGAGGTGGAGAGGGAGTCGGGGGGGGGGGGAAGGCAGACAACTCTACTTGAACAACAATAAAATTAAAAAAAAAAACTTAAGCAAATTCTCCCAGTTTACAAAGCTAATTAGTGCAGAGTTGGGATCTGAATCCAGGATGTCTCTGTGCTCTGAAACACTACAACTTCCGACCTTCTTTCAAACACCCTTATCCCAGTTCAGAAGTACCCACTGACCATCCCCCAAAGGATACCTTCCCCTTGTGTTTCTGAGCCTTGGCACTTGGTATTAATCTCTCCCTTAAAAGGCAGAGAAAGAAAAAAAGGCAGAGAAGATCAGCAAAGAACAGGTAATTTCAGATCTTTAGTTCCTTCCATGCCATTGCCTTGCTCAAATCTACTTCAAAGATCATCCAAACATCCGGTCTCTCCACCCGCCACCCGCAATATTTTATTGTGAAAAATTTCAAACATACAGAAAAGTTGAAACAATGATACGATGTACACCTCTGTGTGTACCTAATCATCTAGATTCTACAAGTAAATTTTTGCCTTCTTTGTTTCATCATGTCTACCCATCTTTGCATACCTTTATTCATTTACCTGATCCATTTTATTTTTTTGGTGCACTTCAAAGTAGGTTGTAGGCATTAGCACATTACACCTCTAAACGTTTATGTTTCCTTCTTTTTTACTTTATATGAAATAAGAATCATAGCTAACAATTATGGAGTGCTTACTCTGTCAGGCACTGTGTCAAACACCTGCGGTGCATTGCACAATATGGTTTCATGGTAATCCTATGAGTTGGGTGCAATTACCACCCTCATTTCACAGATGAGAAGAACTGAAACGTAAAGAACAATGGCTGCAGCTAACATTTATTTAGTTCTTTCTTTGGCAATGCACTATGCCAAGTGATTTTCATGCATTATCTCATTTAATCTTTGCAAACCCTAAAGGCAAATTTTATTACAGATGAAGAAGTTAAGACTTGGAGACTTAAGGTCCTGTAAGCTAGTAAGCATTAGAACCTGGGTGTGAACTGAAGAAGTCCAACTCCACACCCTTCTATTGGCTCATATCCCTATTGTCCCACTTTTTTTTATTTTTTTGCTATTGTGTTTTTGATTTTTACTTTCATTTATGTATACCATCAGACCATGTCATCTCATGGGAAAGAGTCATACTTTATAGTCTTCTTAGTCCCAGGCCTCCAGTCAAATACAAGTTGGCACTTCATAAATGTTTCCTGAATGGATTTATAAACAGTGAATTGTAGTAACTGAAAGCTTCATGTCTTAGAACCAGTGGAGTGAAACAGTGCTAAGTTCATGACCACTGAACAATGGAAAGCTTAAACCCGATGTCAACTGCAGCTGCTGGTCCCTGGGGATTACTTTACACTTATAGATCAAGCAGCTCCCCACTTCATGCAGTCTGGGTGACCTGAAGGATGGTTTGGCAGCTTGGAGGATCTGAGTGCTCTTTCTGGTCTATGCTGGAGCACACACTATGTCCCTTGGTTCACCAGCCATCTTTTATGTACCCCCAACATGGCAGATGTCAGGCTAAAAGTTGGGAGGATGAAAGGTAAAACAGGAGGACTCAATGAAGAGCTCCTACTCCAAACAAGGCCTGGAAAAGACAAGCATATTTATCATCAGAACAAAAGTTATGACTGGGCACTTTATAGGAAAGAGTTAAGCCTACTTTTAAAAGACTCCCAAGAAAGAACAAATTGGACACTTTTCCAAGGAGGACATACAGAGGATCTAGAGACACATGAAAAGATGTTCAGTATTGCTAGCTATCAAAAGATGCAGATTAAAACCACAATGAGATACCACTTCACACCAGTTAGAATGGCCATCATAAACAAAGCAACAAACAAGTGTTGGAGAGGTTGTGGAGAAAAGGGAACCTTAGTGCTCTGTTGGTAGTACAACCACAATGGAAAACAGTATGGAATCTTCTCAGAAAACTAAAAATGGAACAGGCTTTTGACCCAGCAATTCCACTGCTAGGACTATATCCTAAGAACCCTGAAACACCAATCCAAAAGAACCTATGCACCCCAATGTTCATAGCAGCACAATTTACAATAGCCAAGAACTGGAAGCAACCTAGGCACCTATCAGTAAAGGAATGGATCAAAAAACTGTGGTACATTTACACAATGGAATTCTATGCAGCAGAAAGAAAGAAGGAGTTCCTACCCTTTGCATCAGCATGGATGGAGCTGGAAAGCATTATGCTAAGCAAAATAAGCCAGATGGTAAAAAACAAATACCATATGGTCTCACCTTTAACAGGAACCTAATCAACAAAACAAACAAACAAGCAAAATATAACCAAAGACACTGAAATTGAGAACAGGCTGACAGTGACCAGAGGGGAGAGGGGAGGGAATTTCAGGGGAAAAGGGGAAGGGTTTGCAGGAACAAGTATAAAGGACACATGGACAATAACAAAGGGGGTTGGAAATGGGAAGCAGGTGGGGAGGGCTGGGGGGTGGGCTGGGATGGGGGTAAAAGGCAGAAAACTATACTTGAATAACAATTAAATTTTTAAAAAATTAAAATAAAAGAACAAATCTGATTATAGTGTGGGGAGGAGACTCAGGGATGACCAGGTCAAAGAATTTTGTTATTTGGGATGGGCACAATTTTCAACAAAAAGAAACGTGGCAGAACTGAATAAGCATAAAATAATACAGTCTCGTAATGCTCCAGTTGCTAACAAAAGTGTAAAAACAGACCCAGAAGGGCCAAGCTACCCCATGCCGAACTTCACATTTACTGTTAAATATTATTAACTGCCTCCACTGGGGTTGTTGAGTAAAAAATCACAGGGTGAGAAAACAGACAACAATGAGGCCAAACTTAATTGCAAAGTGTATTACCAGGCAGAGCAGTATCATGGATGTGTGGTGACCACAGCCTGGCTTCCAGATTGAAGCTCACGCACGGTGCCCATGGCAGAAGGATGCCAAGGCTCTCCTGGCTGGTACTGAGATACAATGAAAGGCACAGTGTGGGAGAAGAAGAGCCTGAAGGACCACCTCAAATGGTGTGTCCCAGGCACCAAACATAGGCTATGCAATGTTCAAAGTTCTTGACTAGATTCCATCTCTTTTGATCCTCATAATGACAGATATGGGAACTGTTATTTAGCCCAGTTTTTCCAATGAGGAAACTGAGGCTAAGAAAGCTTGATGAGTCATCAAAGATCACATGCCCAGGAGAGGAAGAATCTCCAACTCCAGATCCGGTGTCTTTGGCATTAAACCTCATTAATGGGATAAGAAGATCATGGTTTGGAATGAATATGGCATGCCACAGACATAATTAATTCCTTTTTTTTTCCAAATCTGAGAACTTCACAGTCAGTGTAAGCATTATTAACTGTCTTTATTGGTGTTATTGAGGAAAAAGAAGTCCAAGAAATTTGAAAAGTTGGTCAAGCCTGACATTGCATAAAAAATCAGTCACCCAAGTGGAGTTGACTCAAGAACACCTTTTGATACTGCTTTGTGGTTACAAGCACAGGTTCTGAAGCCAAACTACCTGAGTTTAAATCCCAGTTTACTATCTACTGACTGGCTGTGTTAAATTGGGTACATGACTTAGCCTCTCTGCGTTTCAGTCTCCTTATATGCATAGTAAAGAAAATCATTGTATCTAAACATGCAATTGTTGTTTGGATTAAATGATATTTCATATGTTAAAAAAAAAACTATAATAAGTCCTGGTACAAAATAATTATTTGGAAAGAGTAGCTTGATTTGTCATTTATATCCCACTTACAACTTTCTGCTAAGTGCTTTAAAGTTGCAAAGAATGGAGATCTGCTCAGATGACTTCACAGGATTGGGGTTTATTATAAAGATATGTGGCATGAAAGAAGTCCAAGAAACTCCATAGCTCCTTGGATAAGCCTCAGAGATCTGGAAAATCATTCTTCAGACTAATGCAGCTATAACATGTCAAATGACCAAACCAAACAGCATTGGTCTGTTTGTCTCCAAAGTACGAATTCTTTATTCCCTTTTCCTCGTGTTCTTTCCTTTTCATCTTTTCTTTCTTTTTTTCTGTTGCAAATGGTTGACTATCCATGCCCCTTAGTCCATGGCCTATTCTGTCATTGCTTCTTATTTATTCAGTTTTATCCCCATTCCTTCATCCTATTCTTCTCTGCCCCTACCCCTTAGGCAACCACACTCATTTGTGTTTAATGTGTACATTTTGTTTTTTATGTGTTCTTATAAGATAGGTGTTCTTTGCTATTTTTGAAAATAGCATTTCATTACATATCTCTTCTGTTTCTTATTTTTTTCACCCATTACTGTTTATAAGTTCATCCACATGATTAAATGTTCATCCAGGCCATTTATTTTATTGTTGCTTAGTTCTCCATGATATATACCTGCCCTATATTGCCTATCTAATCTCCACTGGTGGATTTCCAGATTGCCACCAATTTCCTGTCACTACAAACAAGCCATAATGAACATCTTCAAACACATCCCTTAGTGGACTTGCGTGAGATACTCTTGGGAAATATATGTAGGGTTCACTTTAATTTGGCAAAGTTATGTCAGCTGGCTCTCCAGAAAGGCTGCTCCTGGAAATACTCCCAAGAGAAGTACATAAATCCACTCCACACACTTTGCCTTCTTTCTGCAGCTATCTAATTTTGAATCCATGGCTTCTCAGTTATTCTCCTTTTACCACAATTCTCCTTCTTTCTGTTACTACTTCTCTTTCATTTCCTACCTAGCTCTTCACAGCAGCTACCTGTGCATTGTTTTTCTAATCTCCTGCACATCCCTCATGGTTTATATTACTTTCTGTAGCAACAATGTCTCGTGGCCTCATTGTCTTTCTGTTTTACCTTCAGACAAGCTGATGGTCCTTTAGTCATTACTCAGTATGGAACGCTTCTGTGAAGTAAGTTCTTTCCCTGGGCCATTTCTTTAGACTGTTATTGGCTAAGACATCTATTCCTGGTCCAATCAGATGCCTCCAGCATGCTGAAGTTCACATGGAATAAACCCTGTTGACATCTAGGGAACAGGACTCTTCCCATTGGAGTCTAAGAATATGATGGGCATTCAGCACCATGGATGGTCCAATATACACAATGATTTTTTATTGTATTAAATTAACCAAAATTTATCAAGTTTGATGTGAGGTAGTAGCTGCTGTTATTTAGATAGAACATCAATCTCAAAGTTATCTTATAAGTAAACACAGTGAGAAATAATCAGCTAGTTGCCCATCTTTATCTTGGACCCTTTTTTTTTGAAGATTTTATTTATTTTCAGAGAAGGGAAGGAAGAGAGAAAGAGAGTGAGAGAAACATTGATGTGTGAGCAAAACATCAGTTGGTTGTCTCTCTCACATCCCCAGCTGTGGGTGGGACCTGGCCCACAACCCAGGCATATGCCCTGATGGGGAATGGAGCCAGCAATGTTTCCTTTCACAGGCCACCGCTCAGTCCACTCACCTACACCAGCCAGGGTGGGACACTCTTTTTCTCCTTATAGTCCTTCCTCCAACTCATACACATGGTATTAGGGAAATCCTGTCTTAATCCAATGGACACATTATTCCTGCTGCCTGGAATGTACTTCCCTAATTTCCTTTTGACTTAACTAAAGCAGCTCCATTCTTTAGAAGAATTAAATGTCAATTCTTCAGGAAGATATTTACTTCAGGAAGACATTTATTCTGGGATAAATTTTCCTGCTGGTTCCTCTTATCCTTTTCCATCACATGCACCATACTTTATTACAATTGTTGTTTTGTCCCACAAGGTATGAGCTACCTGAGGATATGGATTGCACCTGTCCTGTTCACTTATGTGTTGCTTTTTACTATGTGCTCAAAAAATATTTAGGTGATTTTGTTGAATGATAGAGCAGTGACATCTCCAAGACACTGAGTTTAAATCATAGTTCGGTTATGAGGTCTCAGACAAATCATAAATCCTGCATTATCTACCTCAAAAGTTTTTATATATGAAACTGATTTTTCAAATTGTAAGGCTCTACAAAAACATACCAAGGGCATCTGATGGGTAAAGACTGTTAGATAATTTTATGTTTATTAAGAGGAATTTAAATGCCAACTACTTGAGCAGGAGAATAAAATAACATTCTGATCCTAATGTGAATTCATAAAACAAAGATTATCATCAAAAGGGTGTGAGAGATGGAAGAGACCCTGGAGTTCATCCTGTCCAGATACTTTGTTTTAGCTGGAAAAGAAATTAACTGGGAATCTGTATGACATATACATAGCTACATACCAAAAGAGCTGAGAAAAAGGGTATCCTAGTCCTGTCCCTCACATACCCTGAGGCATGAGCCTTTGTGGGAAGAAGCACCATTCAGCTGCACGTGGTCTCTTGATACTTACAATGGCCAACCAAGCTCTTCTTTGGCTGTTGCCAAACCAACCTTGGATTCCAGCTTCCCACAAGCCATTATTTCTAAGAATCATAGACTCATCAAATTCTCTAGAGCTTTTTTTGTTTGTTTCTTTTGTGCCTCTCACTGACCCAGTTCTTCTCAGTGACCCATGAAGGAATAGCAAAAAGAGATATTCATTTAGGGTCAGATATTTTATGTGTGATGATCCAATATGCACCCCACCCTTCACCCCACACCAGTTGGCTATGGGGATTCAGACTCTAAACCTCTGGTTTCTAAGTAGAGTGAAGTTGTTCCCCAACACACATGGCTTCCCAGTAGGAAGAATTACAATATTTACATTTTTTTCTAGTTGCTCCAGGAATTAGAAGCAGTGGCAAAAAAATAATCCTAATAAGGAGTCCTTTGTGACCAGCTGTTATAAAACAGGATTTTTCACAAGTATTTACTCTCCCTGCAGAACGAAGCATTGAAGTGCAAAAGTTCACCCGAGCATGCCCACTGCTTTTCTTTAGGCCTTCCAAGAGACACACAAGCCTCTTATTTTTCAGGGCCCATCTGGTCATAAATTGCAATCGACATTAATTTATGAAAACAAATGACACCAGCCTACTCCACGACATTTTGAAATGGGAGAATTAGGCAGGGTAATAAAGCAGGAATAGAATAAAAACACTCAGACCCCAGAGCTGCCCTGGCAATGTCCCAAGCCACACAAGGACCCCAAGTATCCCTATTCCAACACATTTTGCTCTTGCAAAGTCACAGTTATTTGATCACAAGACATAAAATTAGCTCTTTGTCACAACGTGTGGCAGGAAATTAAACACATCCAAGGCTTTCTCCATGTGACCAGGATCACCAACCCCTCTGCAGCATCTACCTCAATGGTGATCACTGATAAAGAAAAGGAATAAGCAGTTAGAAGGATAAGATGTTAGTGCTATATTCCTTCTCTACAAGCCAAAGAGCAAACATGGGGAGAAGAGTATAACCGTTCCTTTTCTCAACTATCAGGAAGGATTCTTGACCAGGGAGAACTGAGGAAACTGAAACATCCAGAATTGAGAACAGGCTGACAGTGACCAGAGGGGAGAGGGGAGGGAATTTCAGAGGAAAGGGGGAAGAGTTTACTGGAACAAGTATAAAGGACACATGGACAGTAACGGGGGTGGGGGCTGGAAATGGGAGTCAGGTGGGGAGGGCTAAGGGGTGGGCTGGGATGGGGGGGTAAAAGGCAGAAAACTGTACTTGAACAACAATTTTAAAATATTTTTTAAAAAAGAAACTTAAAAAAGACCTTCCTTTAGCATGTTTAAAAACCAGAGAGATTGCCATCATTCTGACTTTGAGAAAAAATGACATCTCAAATGGGGCAGAATTCTTCATTTTTCCTCTTGAAATGGTTCCATGCTGGGAAGTGCATTTATGGTGAGATATCTCTGATTGATTCCATCCTGCAGCCTTCTTGGTTGGTCCTGTGGAATGGGCAAAGAGTAACCCTCCTGCTTATAAAAGCTGAGTCCTCCCTGAACTTCTACTGCAAGTTAAGTGATGGTCTCAGACTCTGTGACACAGAACCCAAGGGCAGAGACCACGGCATGAGGAAAAAGAGAATGTTCTCTACACTTTCCCAAGACTGACATGATAAATGTACAAGATGTGAATCATTCACTTGAGGACAGAATTGGAAGAGCTGAGGAAAGCCCAGGGGAACCTAGGGGAAGAAAAAGTACAGGAAAAGATTTCCAGAGATAGAGAGAACAATTTCTAAGTGAGCCAGCTTGGAGAAAACACTCTAAGGAAGGCACGTCTTCAGCCTGTCTGTAACAGATGTTTACTCACTCACTGTGGTCCTGGAGCCAGCTGTGGCTGACTGAAGAACATTTTCCATCACAGATCCTTTGTGGTGAAAAAGATTAAAGTTGAAAATGGATGGCACCAGATTGTGTCCATGATTTATCATTTTAGTCTTGTCACCAAGAATCAAAGAGCCCTATTCAGAGAGGCTAAAGTGTAGGGAAAAGCAAAGAAATAGATTGGATATGAATCAGTTATTTGAGGTCAATCTGGAAAGTTTCTTTAGAGTACTAAAAAATATTCAAAAGAAAGAAAGAATAATAATCAAATGACCACTCATGACAAAGTTTTAAGGGTAAAGAATTTAATATTCAAAGTTGTACAGCAGCACATTCTTAGGATGAAATGGTATCTCAAAAACTTAATGGGGATATAATTCCAGAGGTGGTGAGCCTTCTCCAGGGGTCATTTTACCCATTACCTTGATTTTAAGAAGAGCTGTAATCAGATCAACATGGAAGCCCTCTGTCCTTATGGAATTTGTTCTAGTGTTTTATAGTATTCAGAAGTAGCATGTTTGATGATTGAACCTAGCACAAAATTTCTTTCTTTTCTCAGATTATTTCATCTTTTCTGCTTCAGGACTTTCTTTCTTGCTGTCCCTGTGCTTAGAATACTCTTGCTTGCTTCAACTCTTTACCTAACTGATTCCTTCTCAGCCTTCTGATCTTCACTGGAATGTCACTCAAGGGCTTCCCTTGTGACCTTATCTAAAGTACCAGTGATCCCTTATTATTTTCTATTTCATTTCTCTGTTTATATAATCATAATTATTAAATTATATTTTGATAGTTATCAGATTATCAAAGAGGAACTCAAAAGAAAAATTAGAAAGTATTTTGAATTAGATGAATATAAAAATGTGTGGTATGTCACTAAAGTACTACTTGTAAGGAAATATATAGTACCACATACCTATATGAGAAAAATAAAATAAAATCTCCATTTGATCTTAGCCAAAATGCTGCGAAGAGATAAAATAAAATCTCAAATTACCATACTTCAGTGCCCACCTTTAAGAAAATAGGAAAATAAGATCAAATTAAGCTCAAAGTGAAATTTTAAAAATGAAATTGCAAAGATTAAGCATAAATCAATGAAATATAAAAGAGTAAAATAATTTTAAAACGAATGAACCAATGAAATACGGCAGTTTTTTAAAAAACATCAATAAAGACTTCTGGCCAAGATGGAGGCATTGGTAGACACACTGTGCCTCCTCACACAACCAAAAGAAGGAAAGCAACAGATTTAAAAACAAAAAACAACCAGAACTGCCAGGAAATCACACTGAATGGAAGTCTGACAACCAAGAAGTTAAAGAAGAAACATTCATCCAGACTGTAGGAGAGGCAGAGACAGGCAGTCAGGTGGAGAGGACTCAAGGCAAGGCAGTGGCTGAAGGACCAGGGCAGGCAAGGCAGTAGCTGGTGGACTAAGTGAAAGGACAGCTGGTGGAGCAGTTGGTCCCACATTTGCATGCAGATAAACTGCGAGGAACAACTAGGGAGTGAGATAGACCACACAACCCAAGGTTCCAGTACAGGGAAAGAAAGCCTCAAAATCTCTAACTGAAAAAACCTGTGAGAGTAGAGGTGACAGGAGAAACTCCCAGCCTCACAGGAGAGTTCATTAGAGAGACCCACAGGGTCCTATAGTATAAACAAAACCACCCACCCGGGGATCAGCACCAGAAGGGTCCACTTTGCTTGTGGGTAGCAGCAGAAGTGACTGAAAGCTGGCAGAGAGCAGAGCAAGCAGCACTGTTCCCTCTCAGACCCCTCCCCCACTGACAGCATCACAGCACAGTGACTGGAATTGCTCTGCCTTAGTGAATACCTAAAGTTCCACCCCTTACTATGTAACAGGCTCACCAAGACAAAAAAAAAATGGCCCAAATGGAAGAACAGATCAAAGCTCCAGAAATAAATACAACTAAGTGGCAAAGAGATAGCCAACCTATCAGATGCACAGTTCAAAACATTGGTAATCAGGATGCTCACAGAATAGGTAGAGTATGGTCGCAAAATTGAGGAAAAAATGAAGGCTATGAAAAGCAAAATAAAGGAAAATGTACAAGGAACCAACAATGATAGGAAGGAGACTGGGACTCAAATCAACAGTTTTGACCAGAAGGAAGAAATAAACATTTAACTAGAACAGTATGAAGAAACAAGAATTCAAAAAAATCAGCAAAGACTTAGAAACCTCCAGGACAACTTTAAATATTCCACATCCAAATCATACAGGTGCTGGAAAGAGAAGAGGAAAAGCAAGAAATTGATAAATTATTGGAAAAAATAATGAAGGAGAACTTCCCCAATCTGGCAAAGGAAATAGACTTCCAGGAAGTCCAAGAAGCTCAGAGAGCCCCTAAGAAGTTGGGCCCAAGGAAGCACACACCAAGGCACATCATAATTACATTACCCAAGATTAAAGATAAGGAGAGAATCTTAAAAGCAGCAAGAGGAAAGGAGACAGTTGCCTACAAAGGAGTTCCCATAAGACTATCAGCTTATTTCTCAAAAGAAATCATGCAGGCAAGAAGGGGCTGGAAAGAAGTACTCCAAGTCATGAAAGGCAAGGACCTACATCCAAGATTACTCTATCCAGCAAAGCTATCAATTAGAATGGAAGGGCAGATCAAGTGCTTCCCAGATAAGGTCAAATTAAAGGAGTTCATCATCATGAAGCCCTTATTATTTGAAACATTAAAGGGACTTATCTAAGAAAAACAAGATAAAAAATATGAACAGTAAAATGACAAAAAATTCACAGCTATTAACAACTGAATCTAAAAAAAAAAAAACCAAAAAACTAAGCAAACAACTAGAACACAAACAGAATCACAGAAATAGAGATCATGTGGAGGGTTAACAGCAGGGGAGTGGAAGGGGGAAAGAGGGGGGGAAAGGTACAGGGAACAAGTAGCATAAATGGTAGGTAGAAAATACACAGGGGAGGTTAAGAATAGTATAGGATATGCAGAAACCAAAGAACTTATGTATGACCCATGTACATGAACTAAAGAGGGGGGAATGTGGGTGGGAGGGGGTGTTCAGGGTGGAGGGGAATAAAGGAGGAATAATGGGACAACTGTAATAGCATAATCAATAAAATATATTTTAAAAATCAGTAAATTTGATAAGCCTCTAAACACAATTATCTGAAAAAATCAAAAATAAAGAAACAGAACATGAATTACCAGTATCAGAAATGAGAGTGGGCATCATTACAGAGTTTACAAATATGAAAAGAATAATAGAGGAAGATTATGTACAACTTTATGCCAATAATTTGATCATCTAAATGACACAAAGAAATTTCTTGAAAAACACAAACTACCAAAGCACATTCAGGAAGGAATAGGTCATATTATGAACAGCCTTGTATAAAGGAACTGAAGTTGTAGTTTAAAATCTTCCTGCAAAGAAAACTCCAGGTTTACATGCTGTCATCAGTGAATTATGTTTATGAAAGAAATAATAGCAATGCTATACAAACAATCCCAGGAAGTTAAAAAGGAGAGAACATTTTCCAACTTTTTCCATAAAGCCAACATTACCCTGATATAAAAAGTATACAAAGACATTATAGGAGAAGAAAACTATGGACTAACACTAATCGTGGACATAGATGCAAAACTTCTGGACAACACTTTAGTCAATAAATTCATACTATGTGTATAAAGAATATGACACATAACCAAGTAAGGTTTATCTCAGGAATTCAAGTTAAATTAACATTTGACAGTTAATCAATGTAACTCACTATATTACTGTATTAGCAAACTAAAAAACAAATGATTATCCTAATAGATATAATAAAGCATTTGACCAAATCCAATATCCATTCCTGACCCCCTAAAAAAAAATTAAACACACACACCTTTCAGTAAGCTAGTAATAGAAGGAGACTGCCTTTACCAAACTTAATGGTGACAAAATAAAGACTCTTTCTCTAAGATCAGGAATGAGAAAATGATGTCTCCTCTCATTGTTTATAGTCAACATTATACTGCAGGTTCTAGACAAAACAATCAGGCAAGAATAAGAAATAAAAACTGTCCAGATTGAAAAGAAAGAAGCAAAACTTACTTTATTTTCAGACTACATGATTATCTATATAGAAAATCGAATGGAATATACCAAAAAATCAATTGAATTTTTATTTTAGCAAAGATAACTGAAAATTGATATTAAAAACAATATTATTTATAATAACAAAATTTAAATACTTATGAATTATTCTGACAAAAGATGTGAAAGACCTAAGCCCTGAAAACTTCAACACATTGCTTAGGGAAATAAAAGACAACCTAAATTCATGGAGAGATATATCATGTCATGGATAGAAACACTCATATTGTTAAGATGCCAATTCCTACCAGATTATTCATTAGATTCAATGCAAGAAGGAAAGGGTCATCAAGGAACATGTGTAAAGGACCCATGGGCAAAGCCAAAGCGGGGAAGGATTGAAGGTGGGAATTGGGGGTAAGAGGGGTGGGAAAAAGTGGTGACGGGAAAATGGAGACAACTGTTCTTGAACAACAATTAAAAAAAACAATAATAATAAAAGAAAAGTCAGCATATTTTAAAATAACATTTAACAAGCTGATTTTAAAATTCATATGAAAATTCAGAAAACCATGAACAATTAAAGCAAGTTTAAAAAAGAAGCGCCCTGGCTGGCGTAGCTCAGTGGGTTGAGCGCGGGCTGCAAACCAAAGTGTCGCAGGTTCGATTCCCAGTCAGGGCACATGCCTGGGTTGCAGGCCACAGCCCCCAGCAATCACACATTGATGTTTCTCTCTCTCTCTCTTTCTCCCTCCCTTCCCTCTCTAAAAATAAATAAATAAAATCTTTAAAAAAAAGAAAGAAAAAGAAAAGAAAAGTTGTATATCTAACACTACTTGACTTCAAGACTTATAAAAGCTACAGCAATTCAGACAGTGTAATTTTGGCATCAAGATCAATAAATAAGTCAATGAAAAAGAAGAAAGAGTCCAGAAATAGATCTACACAGATATGGATGGCCAATTTCTTTAAAAGAAAAATAAACCAAGGTGCAAGGATGATTTAGGGTGGAAAGGGTAGGTTTCTAAAAGATGGTGCTGGAATATTTGGGTATTCATATGCCAAATGATGATGTTCAATACATATATCATACCATATACAAAAATTAACTCAATATCATTCACAGAATATAGAACCTATTCTATAAAACTTTAGAAGACAACATAGAAGAAAACTTTCATGAATTCGGACTAGGCAAAGATTTATTTCATACCACATCTAAAGCATAATCCATAAAATGATAAAAATTGTACATTGAACTTCAAAAAAATTTAAAATGTCTGTTCTTCAAACTTCACTGTTGAGAGAATTAAAAAACAAAACATAGCCTGGGAGGAAATATTAGCAAAGAGTTTATCTGATAGAGAAGTTGTACCCAGAATTTGTAAATAACTCCCAAAATTCAATTAACAAAAAGCAAAAAATCTAATAAAAATGAGGAAACAATTTAAATAGACATGTCCTAAAGAAACTATATGGCTGGCAAATAAACACATGGAGAGATGCTTAGCATCATTAGTTATCAGGGACATGCAAATTAAACTGCAACAAAATACCACTCCAGATTTATTGAAATATCTGACATTTAATACACTGACTCATATGAAGTGTTGGCAAGGATGCATAACAACTGTAATTCTCATGCTGTTGGAAATGCAAAATGGCATAGCCATGTTGAAAAACAGTTTGACAATTTCTTAGAAAGGTAGGCATGCACTTAGGATACAGCAGTCCCTTTGAAAAGAATGTATATTTTACTTCTTTGGGATGAAAGGTTCTATATATATATATATCAGTTAAGTACATTTTATCTAGGACATTGTTTATTACCACAATATCTTTGTTGATACTTTGTTTGGAAGATCTATCCATTTTTTATAGTGAGGTGTTAAAATCCCCCACTATAATTGTGTTGCTGTCAATATCTTTCTTGAAGTCCTCCAAGATGTTCCTTATGTATTTGGGTGCTCCTATATTGGGTGCATATATGTTTATAATGTGTATGTCTTCTTGATGAATTCTTCCCTTGAGTACTATGAAGTGTCCTTCTGGGTTTCTTTTTATGGCCCTTGTTTTGAAGTCTAGTTTTTCTGATATGAGTATTGCTATCCCAGCTTTTTTTCCTGTCCATTTGCTTGAAATATCTTTTTCCAACCCTTCACTTTCAGTCTATGTAGGTCTTTTGTTCTGAGGTGGGGCCACTTGTAGGCAGCATATGTGCGGGTCATGTTTTCTTATCCATTCAGCTACTCTAAGTCTTTAGATTGGAGGATTTAATCCATTAACATTTAAGGTTATTTTTGATACATATTTATTCATTTTCCCCCTTTGTACCTGTGTTCCTCTCTCTCTGACTCTTTTCCTTTCTCTTCTTGTAGCGTATCTTGTAGTATAGATTGGTGGAGATGTATTCTTTCAGCCTTCTCTTAACTCCTTACTCCACCTTCCATTTTAAGAATAAAGGATACATTTCATAGTACTCACCCATAAGTAAGGATTGCATACCTTGGTTTTGTTATTAAACTGGTACTGTAAAATAAAAAAAAATTAAAGATACAGCAGTCCCACTCCTAGGTGAAATAACAACTATTTTTACATAGCAAACCTGTACATGCACGTTTATAGCAGCTTGATCTGTAATTTCCCAAAGTTTGAAATGATCTATATGTTCTTCAATAGGTAAATGGTTAAACAAGATGTGTTAGATCTTGTCCATATAATGGTAATAAAAAAAGAATTAGTTATTGATACAATCCACAATAGATATATCTTAAAATAATTAGGCTGAGTGAAAGAATCCAGAATGCACCCCCCAAAAAAGATGCACAACTAGACAGAATATCAAGTGCTCTTCCTTTATTAGTCAGTGGAATTCAGAAATTATTTTTGTCAGTTATACCCATGGTATAAAACACTTAGATGATGTCAGAATTTATACCACTTGATTCTGCCTTTAGACACTAGCTTATTCTCTAGTATGCATTTGGGATTACATTCTTTTATTTGCCAGCTCTTGAATAACTAACATTTCTTTAGACACTAACTTCCCCCTGCTACTGCTACCACCACAAGGCAATTGAAGAGCTGTGTCTCAGGACTCCAGAGCAGCTAGACCCATGCACTGGACCACTGAGGCATTCTGTGGCCCAACCTCTGAGTTGCAAGTCTGGCGCCTCTAGCTGAAAGTGGAATAAACATGGTCATCTAAAGTTGATCCACAAAATTGATGAAATTCCTACCTGTACTGTAGAAACCTCTAAAGTCAAATTCTCCAGAAACATAACATGGTTCTGTATCCAGATTCCTTTGAGTCTCCCTTATTCTTTCTTGAGAACTGGAAGCAAAGAGAGCTGCTCCTGCCCAGAGTGTGGAATTAGGTGAATGACAGGCGAAGCATGTGTTCACCTCCTGCACACATATGTCTCTACTTTATGCTTCTGTTTTACCCTCTGTTTTGACCTACGAGTTATTTTCTTCATAGCCTGTGAAACAAAGTTTGATTTTGTAATTATATTTGTTTGATCTTCAACTTAATTCGATGATTTTATAACTGGTTTTCTGGTTAAAAGCCTCAGTTAAATTCATCCCAGGGGAATCTCATCTGTGGCCTGTCTTTACAGTCAACATCTTCCATTCCATCCATCTGACCATTATGAGGGAGATTCAGCCACCCAGCAGAAATTCTGAGTCTTCCATGATGCTCTACACCCTCCCTCTCTGGTTTTTCTGAGTTACAGCAATTGCACATCCATTGGGATCGTGAGAATTCTCAAGAACAGTATACTCACAAGAATTCTTTCTACCTCTTCCAGCCCAAGCAGCTGCCTGTAAAATTACACATTTCAAAAAGGGTCCTCATGGGCCAGGTCATCTGTTTTCCATATCCTCTCCCTGTAGTCTCCAATCCTGCCACCCTTCCCCCTCCAATTCATCTCATTGGCATCATTGCCTGCCCTAAACTGTGAGTGGGATAGTCAGAGTAGGAATTTCCAGGACAGGAGCCACAAGCCTGAGTGGGAGAAAGACATGCATACAGCCTGTTAGCACCCCTGAGGAGCCAGAAATACTAAATAGTCCTATGCCATCTCAATAATGCCAACTCAGCAAGTTGCACTGGTATCACATACTTCTTGAAGAAGAAAATGAATGAAGAAGAACAAAGAAAAAAACACAGAGAAAATGGTGGGAGAATGCAGGATGCATTTCTTTCTTTGCCTTCTGGGACTCTTTAGCTGAAAAACTGTCTCGAGTTCTGAGAAAGTTTAGTCATGCCTCTCCAGCTTTGCCCATCACTGGACTCCTTCTGGGTTACCACTGCCAAATATTTAAGAATTTCTGAAAGATTATTTTTCAGAGAAACAGACAAGTTTCTAAGAAGTTGGACTCCAAGAAAAGGGTTCAGTGTGAATAGAAAATATTTTAAACACATTTGGTACTAAGACCTCACCTATATATTTGAGTGATTAACAGTATTTAAAAAGTAGTGAGAAACATACTAAGGGGTATACAAGTGTTTATTTTAAAGATGAAACAGAGATTAAGTTTCTGAAATGTTGACAGAACATTGGCCTGTTCTGGTAGAACAATCCACTTTCTCTTTTATTTTTCTTCCTCATTTTTATTTTCACTTTAATAATGTGTATGACATGGTAATCCACTCCCATCAACCGTCCAAAGAGCAGTGGCCAAGCAGTTTTGACCTATGAGGCCCAGGAAAGGATTTACTTCTTGGTTACTGTGTAACCCAAATAAAGATTCACCTCTTAAGGTGAAGGCCCAATATCCTGAAAATCAATACAAAGTGATTCATCACTATAGTCCCACCTCATTCTACCCTTATCATCTAGGCTTCCACTTGTATTTGTCTCCCCTTGTTGACCAGAGCCCCTGTGTTAGCATACAACGAGCACATCTCTAAAGGTGGACTTCACCCCTTTCCTCTATTTTATCTCTGGGAACATCATTCCACTCTGATATACCCTTTGGGCCCCAACATTCCTAAATATCAAACACCCTGCATTCTAGGTCTTTCTATCCCTAATTGATTACAAAACTAAGAGTATGCCATAGATAAAACTCAGATAAAACTGAGTAAGATTCCTCAGGTAATGTTTACTTTATCTGTTAATCAGTGGCTTTCTAACTTTGTTAGACCAAATCTTCTAAAAAGTCACTGCAGGGGAAGATATATAGGATAATCTGAAAAAGCATATGGACATACAGGAACATTCAGGGGTCTCTGTAACACTTGCACACAGAATGTTAGAATTTGGAAGGAATTTTGAAATGATGGTCCAACTCCTTCCTTCCACCTTCACTGGCTGTGGAATTAGTCGGGCAAGTGTGGACACCATTTGTGCTCTCTGAGCTTCATTCAGTGACAGACTCAGGTCTAGAACCCAGTTTTTTTGATAACTTTCTCTCATGAAGCCTTTCAATGACCTTACTTGAATGTTTGCTCACTCTTTTGTGCAAATGGAGAAACACAAGCTTTGTTTCCGTCTGGGATGAGCATGGTACCCTCTCTTGAAAGGTGTGCTCAGCTCTCACAGCTTCAGCTGTGAATGCCCCGGTCAGCCTCCAGAGGGACAGGGGACAGTGACCACAAAGCAATCATGCAGAGTCCACCACCAGCTCTGAAACCACCAGGAGGCAGCCCCTTGAGAGAAATCAGCACTGACCACGGGTTCCCCTTTTCTAGAAAACTGTTTGCTCTCTGAAGGCCCCAAGCCTTGACCTCCAGCCTCAGCCCTGGAAAAGCGAATCTTTCTTAAGAGCCAGCACTTGACCTTGTTGACTAAGGGCTAGAGAGCTGTTCATTCATCATGGAAAATTTCATAAGCAAAAGGAATACATATATCTTAATTCTACCCTTATGTTTATATGATTTATTTCCTGGGAGTTCTACTCTTAATTGAAAAGAAAAGAAATCTTCAAAGAACATACTTTGTAACTTCCTGTACTCAGGTCATACTGATAAACCAAACCCTTTCACTAGGATTAAGAGCAGGGTAATTTAGTTTTTTACTGCATCAAGCAACCAGGGTTATGTGGCCAGACCACTTCTGGAGTGTTCTCCTTCCCTGAAGGCCCACCTGTTCCAGTCTACTAGACCTGCCTTGAAGGTTATCTGAGGTTTACCCTGTTTCTCAGAACTTTAGCAGAGTTCTGGGAAAGGCTGCAGCAGTATTGAGGAAAAGACAGGAGAAAATGGGAGTTAGCATAAACAATAGGAATTTAAGTCATGTAACTGGCTAAAGTTTTGCCAGGGAGAATTTTGAGTGCTGGAATATATTTTTAAATTTCCATGAATAGTTTAAGATTAAGGTCAAGCTATGGAAGCAGAATAAAATAATAATAAAGAAGATTGAATGAGAGATATACTGATTTGGTTTGTTTTCCCATCCATGACTACAGAGATGCAGGCTAAGGAAACATATTTGTTAATTTGTGCAAGACAAACTTTCTGAAGGATGTTTTATTCTCTCGACACCTGTGTCATCCCTTCTTTTTGTCTTTTCCTCTCTCTTGGTCCAAGCACCATAGCACATTCATGTCCTAAACTTTTTTTATGGATTAGTTACTTTCCTTAACTTTGCTTTCTTCTTCAAGCTCAAACATCTGAGCTTTGAATTTTGAGGACTTCTGCTGATTGTATTTAATACACCCAGCTTCTCTTTCTTGACCTGTCTATTCATTCTTCAAACTTGTCCCTCTACCATCTTAGCCCTCAAGCACCCAGAAACCAGCCCCAACCAGAAAGGATTAGTTAGGTTAGTGTGCCTTTTGAGGTCTCAAAATCCCCAGCCCCATATCCTCTTCTTTTTGGAGTCCAATGATCATTCGATTCCTTATAGTCATGTATGAATCTCCATTTTGTTCAGGGACAAGAATTGCTTTCTCAGGATCCAGGGACAAGACCTCTGGAATGTCCTATGTTTTCCTTTCTCAAGAATTTGCCAATAGGTAAGAATTTGAAAACAAAAATGTCTCCAAGGTAAGAGTGCCTGAAAAGCTGACCTCATAGGTGACCCAATTGAGTGCTAACAATAACAATGCAATGTTCAACCCCATAATATCATCCCATTCTCACTATCATCCTGTGAGGTAGCATAGAGACATATTACAGATGCTGAGGTCCAAATTAAGAAAGGAACTTGTCTAAGGTGTTAGTAAGAGTGTTTCATCTCAGAGTAAAAACCAACTCCTTAACGTAGCCTACAGAGACTTACATAATATCTCTCATGCTTTTCTCACTGAGCTCATTTTCCACCACTCCCTGACTCTTCACTGACTTTCATACTTTCTGCTAACATATAATTTTCAAAAGTTTAAAACATCATTTTTGCAAAAATGTAAAATCAACACATGTCAAATTTTTATTCAACTCACTAATTAATGAGAATACTGTTAAAATTGGTTCAAAACAGAATTCGAAGAGCAGAAATATATGTATACATAAGCTGTCAGCAACATTGGTATGAATTTGATAATAGATGCAAAACTAGTTCATTTTTATATGACTGCAAAATCTTTTTGGATCAATAAAATTGACACACATGTATTTAGGATGAGCAAGAAAAAAGAGAGAATACAAGTTACAAAAATCAGGAATGAAAGAAGAGACATCATTATTAATCTTGCATAAATAAAAGGAGAATACAATGAACAACTGTATACCAATAACTTAGATAACTTACATGGAATAGATAAATTCCTAGAAAGTATACATTATAAAAACTTACTCAAGAGATAATAAAATGGAAATAAATCTATAACAAACAAAACAATTAAACTGGTCATTTTTAATCTTACCAAATATTCAAAGAAGAATTAATAGCAATCCTTCAAATCCCTTCCAAATTGTAGAAAAGTATAAAACACTTCTCAACTCACTATGTGAGGCCAGTATTACTGGGTCCTCATAAATGAAGATACCACAAGAAAATAAAATAATTGGAATGTATCAGTAAATGTCCTATATGAATATAGACACAAAAATACTCAACAAGCATCAGCAAACCAATCAAGCAATATATCAAAAAGATTATACACCAAAACCAACTCAGACTTATTCCAGAAATGCAAAGTGAGTTAAACATCTAAAAATCATTTAATGTAATATACCATATATTTTATTTTATTTTTTATTGTGAAATTATAGCTGTCCTCTTTTCCCCCATTACTCTCCCCCACCCTCCCCACCTCTACTGCCCACTTTCAATCCTTCCCTATCCCCATTATTTTTGTCCATGCGTCCTTTATACATGTTCCTTGATGACCCTTCCCCTTCTTTCCCCCATTATCTCCCTCTACCCTCCGCTTTATATTAATAATAAAGAACAAAGTCATATGATTATCTCAATAGACATAAAAAAGTAATTGACAAGAATCAAATGCTCTTTATTATAAAAACACTCAGCAAAACAAGAAGAAAGGAACTAATTTCCTCAATGTGATAAAAACCATCTATGGAAAACCCACAGCTGTCATATTTAATAGTGAAAGACTGAACGCTTTAACCATAACATCAGGAGCAAGACTAGAATGTCCACTCTTACAACTTCTTCAACATTGTAGTAGTGATTCTAGCCAGAGCAATTAGGTTTTAAAAAAAAGAAAAGCATCCAGATTAGTAGACCAAAAGGAACACTATCTCTATTTGCATATGGTATGAGTTTGTATACAGAAACTTCTAAGGAATCCATTTAAAAAAAAATTAAAACTGATAAATGAATTCAGCAAGGTTACAGGATATAAGATCAATATTAAAAGAGTACTTATACTTCTACATAATGCAGTGAAACTTTTAAAAATTAAATTAATGTTTCAATTTTATTTATAATAGCATCAAAAAGAATAAAATACTTTGAAATACATTTAATAAAAGGAGCACAATATATACACTGACATTTGTCATTGAAAGAAATTAAAGAACATCTAAATAAATGCAAAACTATTCCATGTTCATGGATCAGACAGCTTAATAGTGTTAAGATGGCTTTGCTCCCCAATTTGATGTAAAGACACAAAACTATCCCTATCAAGATACCACTGTCCTTTTTCCAAAATCAGCAAGCTAATATTCAAATTCATATAGAAATTCAAGGGATATAGAAGTGCTAAAAAAAATCTTAAAAACAGTCTTGAAAGAGAACAGATTTTCAGAACTCAGTTTCCAATTCCAGAAATTACTACAGCCACAGTAACCAAGAAAGTGCAGTCCCAGCACAGGGACAGACAGATAGATCACTGAAATAGAACTGAGAGCCCATAAATAAACTCATACATATATGATCAAATGATGTTCAACAATGATGCATAGACAATTCAAAGGGAAAAGAATAGTCTTTTAAACAAATGGTGTAGGGAGAACTGAATTAAAATTAATGAGAAACTTTAACCATACAACATATACAAAATTAACTAAAAATAGATTATAGACCCAAATGTAAAAACTAAACTCTTGGAAGAAAACATAATAGTATATCTTTATGATCTTGGGGCAGGCAATGGTTTCTTTAATATACCAAAAGCACAAGCAAGAAAAGAAAAAAAAATACATAAATTGGACTTAAAATGTAAAACTTTATTCTGCAAACAGTGCCATCAGAAAAGTTAAGACAGCTCTCAAAATGGGAGAAAACTGTTGCAAGTTCTACATTTGAAAAGGGACTTTTTCCAGAATAGAGGGTTTGGGAAATGTAGGTTTACAGTTGTGAGTGTGCAAAACACAGAATTTATTTCCATACAAGCAACTGTAAATCTTCTTTTGCCCAACTCTATATATAAGGAATTCTTAAAAATCAACAGTAAAAGACAAATTTAAAAATGAGCAAAGGATTTAAATAAATATTGCTCTAAGAAAAATGTAAAAATGGCCAATAAGTGTATGAAACAATGTTCAACATCATTAGTCATAAGGGAAATACAAATTAAAATAATGAGATAGCACCTCACAGCACTAAAATGACTATAGTCAAAATGATGGATGATAATAAGTGTAAGGATGTGGAGAAATCAGAATCCTTATTCATTGCTGGAGGGAATGAAAATGGTGCAGTCACTTTGGAAAATACCTTGACAGTTCCTCAAAATATTAAGCATGTACCTGCCACATGATCTAGTAGTTTCACTCCTAGTTATATACCCAAAAGAAATTAGAAGATACCTCCACACAAAAACCTGTATACAAATGTTCACAGGAACATTACTCATACTACACAAAAAGTAGAAATAACTCAAATGTCCATCAACTGATAATAGAAAAACAAAATGTGATATGTATCATATGATTAATTATTATTTGTCAATAAAAAAACAAAGGATTAATATATACTACAAAGTGGAAAAATCTTGAAAACATTATGCTATGTGAAAGAAGCTGGTCCTGAAAGTCCACAAAACTTTTTATTATATTTATATGAAACTCTTAGAATAAGCAAATCTATAAAGACAGAAAGTAGATTAGTGATTGCCTAGGGCTGATGGGAGGAGGGGAAAGGTAGAAGAGAATAGGGAGTATCTGCTAATGGGTATGGGGTTTCTTAACAAGGTGAACAAAATTAAATGGTGGTGATGTTGGTGAAACCCTGTGAGTATACGAAAAACACATTGAATTGTAAACTTTAAACAGATGAATTTCATAGCGTAAGAAATAATTTTATCTCAGTAACATTGATTAAAGTGTAACGTTTGAGGCCATGTTTTCTACAGGGTAGAATTCAGTTGTATGACTACTGAATAAAATCTATTGTATAGCTTTGAAAAAATCATTTGGATTACTATCATTTTTTTTACAAGTTGAATTCTACCTCTACAGAGTTGTAAAGTAATGCAGGCAACAGAAATTCAGTCGAAAGAGGATATCTCAATATACTCAAGTAACCCCCAGAAAACACCCTAGACAATGTCTAGCTAGTCACTAAAAGGAAAAGCTCAGTAATATCTTGCTCATTTCCAAATCTTGGACAATTTATCTTGAGTTGTCTTTGAAAAAGGCCAACTAAATTTTCTCTGCTTCAAGCATTCTTCATACACATCTTAACCTGGCTCATTTCCTTCTGAGAGAGAGCCTCCCTAAAATACAAATGTTGGTTATCTCTTGCTATTTAACAAATCATCCCCCAAATCTCTGGCTTTAAACAACAATTATTTATTACCTCACAGTATTTCTCAGCCAGGAATCTAGAATCAGCTTATCTGGGTGGTTCTGGCTCAGAGTCACTCATTCAGTTTTAGTTGGGATGTTGGCCAGGACTGCTGTCATCTGAAGGCTTGACTGGGTTGGAGAATTAGTTTCCTAGATGGCTCCTTACATAGCTATTAGCAGTTGGCCTCAGTTCTTGCCATAGCCTCCTAAGCTGCTTGAGTGTCCTCCTAACATATAAGCTAACTTCTCCCAAAGCAAACCATCCAAGGAAAACATGAGGAAGACACAGTGACTTAATTATCCAGCCTCCAAAGTCATACACCATCACTTCTACTTCATTCTATTTTTTAGAAGCAAGTCACTAAGTCTAGCTCACATACAAGGGACAAGTCTTCACCTGCTGAACAGAGTGTAAAAGAATTTGTGGACCTATTTCAAAGCATCATAACACACGCACACACACACACCCCCTCTGTCTGGTACCTCAACTGCCTTATTCAATTTTTGTGTTCTTCATAGCATTTGATATTACTATATTGTACATCTATGTGTCAATTATTGACTTCCTCACTACACTGCAAGACCTATGGAAAAGGGATTTTGCATTATTCCACAAAGAATACTCACCATCTAGAGCAGTACCAGACATAGAGTAGCTCAATAACTCTTTTGTTTTCTAAGTAAATGAATATGTAGATGAGGTTATGAGTTACAAGAGGGGAACCAGGTTTGGGCATGAGAAATTAAGCCTCCTACACTGGTATATTTCCCAACACTTTATCATATAGGAATTCTAATGGTGGAAACAGTGATTAGGGGTGTGGGGAAGGTCCATGGGAACCTCCTCTACTCTTCCTGGATCCAAGACAATCCCTGCTAACTGAAATGCTGCAAAAGTTTTCTCTGTTCCATACATGTAAACAAAAATCCTCCCATCATTTAAGAGTCAATGTGGGGTCTTGGAGGTAGGGTATAGGGATGTATGTGTCTGTTAGCCCCACATTTCCTCCACTATTTATAAAGAGAAAGTTAGGGAAGCCCTGAAACCACCCTGGATCTCAGGGTTGAACACAAGCATGCCATTTGGGCTTAAGAAGAAGAGACTTTGAATGCTACCTTAGACTTTGAATGAGACCTTGAATGTTCCCTTTGTTTATCAGGATTCAGCAGCATTTCTAAAGCGAAATGCTGGTGTTTCTGGGTTCTGGGGATGAAGGAAGTCCACATGCAATTAGGAATCAGATTGTAATGGAAAGTATACAGGATTGAAAGTCCAGAGACTTTGTATCCACCACTAATTTGCTGAAAGCCTTATTTTCCATGCTTATGAAATGGCAGGTGTGGTTGGGGAGAGCATAAATAACTTCAAATTCTTATTCAGGTTATGATAGTGTATAGGTTCAAATATATCTTAATATTTTTGAGCAGTCTTAGCCAGCTTCTCACAGAAAATTCAAGAAGGATCAGCATGAGGTTCACTTGCATTTCTTTCTCTTTTCTAGCAGCCTCTGGACTCTAGAAAGATGGGAACACACACACACACACATATCCATTTCATTACAATTTCTGCAAAACAAAGAAAGGTGTTGGGAGATATTGAAAACAAACTCTGCCCATTCATATTGTATGATATGAGGTGTTATGTGGAAAATGCCAACTGTGGTGAACTGAAGGGTGGAAGTCCTATCTCATTGTTATCATCTACCAGGTATTGTAGATAGAGCCCAGCAGAATGGTAACTGCTCTAACGCAGAAAGGGGCTATAATTTCAGAGATGATGGCGAAGTCACCAGCCCTCAGAAGGTGTACCATCCTACTGTGCCCTTTGGTGTCCCTTCAATGAAGTTCTAAATCAAGGGAGCCCTGGTCCTTTGGGCCACACTAAGTCTTAAAAGCCACCTCATTGAGCCTAGCTGAAGGGATGGTGATCAGGGTAGAATGAAAACAAGAGAATTGATGTGTGCCCTTTAATTAATTTTCAGGGGGAGGGAAATGTCTTAAAACTTTCCATCTGCATGTCCGCCTCTGCCCCGTGAAGGAGCAGCACCCTCAAACAATAACAGTGATGATAAAGAGAAAACAAAGCCACTCTGTGTAAGCACTGGCTCTCGACAACTCCCTGCCTTGCTGTGGCAGCAGAAGGAAAGGACACGAGACTCTCTCCCTCGGGAATGTCTGGGAAATCATATCCTGGCTAAAGGTTTGGGTCCTGGGGCTGCCGCATTTCAATCAAAAGCTCTTTTAGTAGAGTGGAGGAGGAGGAAGAATAAAAAAGTTATTGGGAGGCAGGGAATGACTGAGAAGGCAGAAAACTCAGATTTTTCCTTTGGGTCTTGTGATATATGCAAGCTGACAAATTAAAGAATGTCAGAGCTGAGAAAGCTCTCACAGATGTAGTCCAATGCCCTCATGTTTTAAATGAAGAACCAGCAAAGAGGTTAGAGGATGTGTTTATGATCGCACAGTGGGAAGACTACACAAAGGTTAGGAGGCAATAGTTAGAGTGGCAGACAGACAGGAATGCAAGGGTCTGAAGAATACAAGAAACAAGGAAGAACAAAGGTGTGGCGCTGGCTTCAACTGATTTTTAGAAGCTGTGATGAACAGTATTTAGTGACTATTCGGGAGGATTACAAAAAGGATGAAATCTGTAGTGTTCCTAGATTTCTGCCTTGGGAGACTGAGTGCATCATGTTGTTAATTATTATGATGGGAGGCACAGGAAAAGAAACAGGGCAAGAATTGGAGACTTTCATATTTGAGAGGAAAATTCAGTTACAGTGTCCAATAATCAATTTGGCTTAGAGCTCAGGAGAGAGGTTCAGAAATGAGAAACAGCAGCACATAGGTGATAACAGAAGCCATGGGAGTGAATGACAGCTTTTGGGAATGAATGAATCTGTAAAAGAGGGAGGAGACCAGAGCACTTGAAGAACCCTGATGCTTGAGAGGCAGGGAGAGAAAAAAGAACTGGGCCAACTAAGGAGATACTAGAAGGGTAAGGGAGGACTTGGAGCGGGGCTGGGAGAACCCAAGGCGGCTCACTCCAACATCCAGGGACTGTAGAGTCCACGTGTACATAGCCAGGCTCCCAGAGTTTTCACTCTTTTCTGATCATGACGAAGCAGGAACATCTCCAATCCATTTGCCCTATTTTGCCCTCCTAGACCTCTCAGGATTATAAAGCTGGGAGACTCCTGACACAAAGTCACAGTCCCTAAATGTAACTCAGGATGGGTGCCTCCAGAATCAGCCTCCACTTAGAGATTTACCTCAGTGCTCCATCAACCCCACTTCCAGTGTCCTACACTGAGGGTCTGGTATGCAGATGTGTCCATTCAAGCCAGGTAGATGCTCCATTATTATCTATGAAATCGCAGCCACCTGGAGAATCTCCTGTTTAGCAGACTTAGATGGAAGTTTGCAGAAAAGATGAGAGGAAGGGGGAGGGAGAGAATGAAAGAGCTAGGAAAAGCAGTTAAAACCAACATCTAAACAGAAATCTGTTTTCTCTCTGAATTTGGCAAAACATTAGTAGTAAATAAGCAACAAGCTTCTACCATGTGCACTCAACTCAATTAAATGCTAGGAATATATATTTCAAAAAAAATGTGAACCACTAGGTTTCTCAAACCAAGGTGACATGTAATCTAAGACAATGGGATGAATTAAGTCAGGACTTCAAACTAATGAACTAGGAGTCACAGGGTGTACACAGGTGGCAAACACAAGGCCCGTGGGCTGAATCCGGCCCTCCACCTTGTTCCATCCAGCCCAGCACCTTGTTTCTACCCAGCTACACAGTCCTAAAATTACATTCAGCCCTTTGAAGGCAACCGTGGGGCTAATGTGGCCCCCAGTGAAAATGAGTTTGACACCCCTGGTAGGAAAAAGAATTCTGGGGTAAGAGTAAAGATATATTAGTTCTAAACTTGGTCCTGCCAACAGTGAGTTGTCAGTCTTTGGGGTATGCCTACTCAAGAAATGCTGCCTGAGCAAATAGATGGTCAAGTATCTATGTTAGCTCTCACAACCAACAGTGCCACGTGAGGCATCATCCCCATCCCCAAATGACAGAGCAAGGAGAGAGTACCATTGGAAATCAAAATAGGGAGAAAATGTTAGAAGCCCAGGGAAAGAAGAATACGTTTTAAAAAGTGATTATGATGTTTAGCGTGTGTAGTTAAGGTAAAAGGATTTATGTAACAGCAATTTCAGGAGTGAGAGCACAGAGTAGAGGAAGAACAGACTCTTGAGGGGACTCCGAGCATTCATGTTCACTAGAGAAGACACACATGCGGGAGGATATGGCAGACGAGGCCAGAGGTGTGGGGTGGAGCTGAGCAAACCGTGCTTGATTTGGTTTGCCATTCATAGGAAGCCAATGGGGGTATTCTGTTATTTATTAAATTATGGTTGAGGTTGTGTCTTATGAAGATCAAGTCATCCTAGATACTACTAAGGCATTGAATGAGAGACACAGAATCTGAAAGGTCATTCAAGAAGCTGTTTCAGCCACTTTTTTTCTGTGAGTCTCTGTTCCTTCATCTACATAAGGGAGGACTGGGCCAAGCTAGTGTCAAGTCTCTCCTCGCTCCTAACATTCTGCTTCTAAGTTTAACTGGATGTAGACAAATGGAGAACAACTGGGTGGTTCTCAGGAGATGTCGGTGCCACATTGGATGAAGGTGCTAAAGCAGAAATAGGAGAATTTGCCATTGACTGTGTGTGTGCATATGTGGGTATAGGTTGTTATTTTTTTTAATTGAATGTTCCTCAAGATTATTAAAAAATTCAGTCTCATTTGATCAGAAACTAGCTTGCTATTTTTAGCACTCTTTAGGTGAAGAAGCTACGTCTTCCTCAAAATGAGTGTTTGATGTCAAGTAGGGGCATTATTCCTGTCCCATGAATGAATGCAGTCATGGGTCTCAATGCCAACTCTATTACGAAACCCAAGTACAAACTACCCAAGTATTTGGTATAAACAGACCTTGAGACCAAACATCCAGCTCTTTCATGCTTCCTCTGGGAGGCTATTCTCCATGATTATCCCCACCTTCTCTTACACTGGCTTCCCCAACTTCTGAGTTTTCCAAAGCATTTCAGGAATGAATAGCCATTGTTAATACTAACTGTTCATTTTTTTTGTTTCAAAATAAAACGTTGTACAAAGTATGAAGACAAGCACAGAGGTATGCATTTATCTCAAGAAGCTGGGGTTGTCCCAATGTATTACCCCCATTATTTTCCATTGTGGGCTCCCAAAAGGGTTGGATGAGCCTCAGTATTCTTCAGTTTATTTCATGTCTTGCCCAGCCAGCAGCTCAGGAGGTATGGAAAATGAAAGAGTCCAGTCTGGAACCTCATATCCCGGGACTGGATTTCCCCAGCAGCCAATCTTTATCCTTAAAAGGTTCTGCTCTTCCAGGGATCCATCCTCTTGATTTCAGCTCAACAATCTTGCCTGCTTTGGCAGCACCTGCTCACATCAAACTTGGATGCAGTGGTGTTAGGGGAGGAGGTGGATTAAATACCTTTGCCTATTACTTCTTGCCCTCCCTGAAATAGTCGACTGGACTCCAACACTTGGTTTGGGGAAGAATTTTATCCTGAAGCCATCTGGCGAGACAGAGGAAATATCTTTTTATATTCTGCTTCCCTCAGGAATACTGGGCCAAGAGAGATTCATGCCTGTCCAACAAGGAGGAAATGACTATGGCTTTTGGGGACATCACATTGTAGGGCAGTGGGGTCAAAGGCAAAAAAGGATGGGACTGCAGAATCTACTCTGCATCTACTCATCCCCAGCTTGGGAATTTTCTATAGTCTAACCACGAAGGTCTCATTTTCCACATTGGTAAATTGCAGGTAAGACCCACATATCTCACCTTAGTTTAGTGAGGCCAAAATAAGAGAGAATCATGGCCAGTAGACTCCTCTATCAACAGCCTCCTGACTGGGTTTAACAGGTTTGTCTGTTCACAGGGTACTGTGGTCCATTCAAATAACTCCTGTCCTAATTTGATTCAAAGTGTACAACACAATTTCTCCTGCATCTAATTTTTTCACCTTTCTCACTTCTACAGGACATAATGTATTTTGATAGATAACTGCATATCAAATCAAATTGAATTGGAGGGAGGTGGCATCTAGCCAAAATTTGAGTCTGCAGGGACTTGGAATCTATGAAGCAGGAGTCTAGCTAAATAATCTCATAACACTACAGAGTAAAATGTGGTAGAACCAATAAGGAATTTGAATAAGCCTTTGATGCTTTGAGCCACATTCACCTGTAGTGGAGAGAGAACACCCATTAGCGGATGTCACTTAGATGGCAACCAAGAGACTGGGATATGAGTGGCCTCTCTCTGTCTAGGTTGTGGGTGGAAGCTGTCATCCCTAGAAGCAAGTTCTGCCACACTAAAGATGCTACCATATCACCCTTACACTCTTTTGTTTTTGTAAATTTATGTCTGTTTATATAACCTTCTCTTCTGTCTTGGCAGGAAGCTCCTTTTGTGATGGGTCAGAATTATTCAAATGGAGTGTCCACTAAATGACCAGTGAGATATATGAATGGGCAGGTTTGATGTTCGATGTAGAGGAAAGAGAAAATGTTTCTAAATTAGAGACTGGGCTCAGGAGAAAACAGGGCAGTTACCCTGAGACCTGAGAAACATAAGCACAACATAGACTCCCACTTTCTGTGTTTGGTACAATTCCAAGAAATGTGTTTTTCCGACTTTACAATCCAACTCAGGTAATGAGGTAGGGAAGGTTAATGTAACACTGAAACAGTGTTAAAGACAATGAAGTCTCCCAGTCTGTCTTCCCATACCAGTAACTTGCCAGATATCCACCCTTGCTGGGCTGCTACACACTATAAAGGGAAAATCCCAAAGATGTCAAATAATTGGGTCTAGCTAGGCCTATGTTGTTTCTCCTCATTTTATTTATGCTTGGCTGTGTAACACAGAGCAGGTCACTTTTCTCTGGAATTTTCCACCTATAAAATTATATTAGAGCTAATAACTGACCTGCTAGAGGGCAAGACAGTGGACTTCAGCATCTCAACACCCTGATGTTGCAAGCTGAGTTGCTCAACCTAAGGGTCATGACTCATGACTCTGGCCATGAAGCGTAGTTTGTGTGGCCGCCACTTCCCGCTGTGCCTCCAACCAAAGGCCAAGAAATTTCCCTTCTGTTCTTTGTTGATTTTCTTTGTCGACATGTGTTGTTTGTTTTCTTCTTTGTAGATTATGAGGAGTTGGAGTAAAGGAGGAGGGCTAATGATCTAGATACTTTGTGGAAACTGAATTTAGTTATGAGTTTGAGCACTTGGTTACATAAGATACAAGTGTGCTTGGAGCATTGATGAGTGAGAAAGGGTTTGTCTGAAAAAGGCAGGCGGAAGAGGGAAAGCAGATAGAGGGGTAACTTAGGATGACAAGCACAAGAATAGGGCCCCTAATGGTCCCAGGACCCATGGAGAGGGGCTCAGAGAGGCACAGGTCTCCACAGTTAAGAGCTAGCATTAGGAAATGAATTCAAGGGGCCATTGGTCCTTCAGCCCAGGGACTTCCCTTTATGGTCTGGTTGCCAAGTTCATGCCAGTTCTCCAGGTGAGGGCTTTGAGAGTGGCTGCCCAAGCTGCTGTGGAAGGCAATGCTGGCAGACCCCCCCAGATACCTGAGATTTCACCACCGACCCTGGTATGTTGGCCAGGACTGCCTCACTCCTTTACCTCTTCTGCCTCCCAAGGAAGGGATGCCAGCCTGTCTGCTTTGTCTGGGAGACTTCCGCTGTGTTTCTGAGAAATGCTGGCTGTTGAGAAGTTCCTCCAGGCCTCTGGTCCTCCCCCAGTTCAGTCCTGCCACAGAAAGGATGATTATTTCCTGTGTGCACCTTAAGGACAGAGAACCCACTCACCTGTGTGGAGGCGTGGAGGAAAGTGTGGAGGAAAGTGATGCCGGCACATTCTGCTTACTCGCCTTTCCCAACAGCCTTTCAAAGCTTACTCACCCTAGGCTGCCGCACCCCCTAAGTTTGGGACAATTGCCACCCTTCTATTTAGAAGCAAGGGGGATGGATAACTTTATAATTTCTGAGACCTTGGCCTTCCTGATAAGTTCATAGTGTGTTTTTGCTGAGTCATGTCTAACTGTCCTGGTCCCCATTTTTCCTCTCACATTCACTACTTTTCCCCCTTTGTTCACGACCTTATTCTGTTGAACTCAGATACCAGAGTATCTCCTGGGAACAGATGCACTAAGACCTTACTACTCCCATGCCCTCATCCCCACAAAAACCTCCTGAAATCTGAAGGGGGAAGTATTTGGCCTTCAATTACTTCCCAAGGCACTGCCTAATTTATTCCTTCTTTTTAAGAAAATTATGTTACATCTGTAGAAAACAATATACAGTCTTTGTTTTTAAAATCACACAAAACTGAAAAGTATAAAAAAAGTAAAACAAAAAATAACCTCAATATTCCATCATTAAAAAGTCTTTGTCATCATTAAGTAAAAATGATACCTAACATTTCTCAATATAGAGAGATAGATATAGTTTTACAAAAATGGGATCTCATTACTTTTCACTTTTTTTAAATCAACAGTATTATGTTTGCCTGAATATAAACAAGGAAAAAGACTTATGAAACTTAAAGAATTGCTGAATATCACAAAAATGTTTCTTTCTCACTTGAGATATTAATTCTTAAAAGAACCCTTTTTGTTTGGGGAGTGTGAGGAGGATAGGGAAGGAGCTACAAAACTAAGAATCACTACTTTTTAAACTTACTTGTTTTGGACTCTAGCTTGTCAGGCCAGAACTTGTATTTTACATGCGTTTTTAAGTTATGTTATTTAATAATAAAATCAGGACTCAACAAGTGTTTTAATTATTCTTTATACTCCTGCTTCAGAAAAGTTGTATTGTCCTTGTATAGAAATAGCACTAAAACTCCCTTTTCAATGGCACATCTATCCACTAAGAGTGAAGGGATGGCAAAGGTATGGAAGAGACTAAGAGAATCATATTTCTGAAGAAAACCTTTCTGAAGGAGACTTGTCTGACTTTTTGCTTAATTCCTGCCCCCCTCTTTTTTAGCAGAAACAGTCTAATAACTAGCTTCAGCCAGATTTCTAGAAAATTAGCTTCTCCACCAAAATCTGCCCATACCTTGTGACTTAAAATGTTTAGCCTCATTTTTTAATGGCATTTATTTACTTACATACGTTTTTGTAAAACTATCTAAGCATTGGAGTAGGCAGTTATCAGAGTAAGTAGACGTAACAGTTAAAGAGCTGGGACGTGTTTCAGTACCAGAGAAGTACCTACTTCCAAACACCATGGTCTTCCAAACTTCACTCCTGTCTCTCTCTTAACATTTCAAGAGGTTCAATGAGACAGGTCCAGGTCACTTTTAAAATCCTGATCTTCTCCTCTTCTTTAGCATCCCAAACTCCCTGACCCCTGTGCTTCCCTTCCATGGAAGAACTTTCCCTTTCTGCCATACCATTTCATCAGGCTATCCTGGTCTCTCAGTCCTCTCTCTCTGCTACTTCTCCCTCCCCAGTGTCCTCAGATGTCCTCACCAGCCCCTGCTGCATGTAGCCCCTTTCTCTCGAGAATTCTTATCCTTTCTCTTATCGGAGAGTGTAGAGAGGGGAGAGGAAGGGAGAAGATGAGCAGACAACCTCCAAATGTTCTGTCGTAAGAGCAGAAAAGCAGAGAAGCAGTGAGCCCCACCTTACTAATGATTTGTGTCTGGCCACACTTGCTTCGCGTCTCGGCTCTGGGGAGAGGTGGTGGTAGAGGGTAGGGAGCAGATTGTTTTAAACCTTAGTCTGTCTCTCCTGTTGATTTCTCTAATCCTGGAAATAAAGAAGAAAGTGTGGGAAGTTAAGACGGAAGAAAAGGTGGGCAACAGTGCCACCTTTTAATTAGTGCCCCCAAATAACAGGAAAAGCAGATTTTCCCAGCATTGACAAACAAGGAATACGGGTCTTTTTAAAGATTGTTTTCTGTCTTGGACCAAGGTTTCTTTGTTAATGATTCTGAGTTTGATTCGTGTTTGGGGTGGGGGTTGGGGTAGATGCTTGGGTGGAGATTGAATGGAGTTAGAAAAGGAGGAGAAAAATAAAAAGCATGTTACCAGGTGCTTTTAAAAAATCAATCCAAACAAAAATAGCAAAAGGATGTCTGTGGACAGCTAGCTATGCTGGCTGAGACTAGAACTGGAAAGGCTCTGCCTGCGGGGGCTGTGTAGCAACAGAGCTCTGATTGGCCAGACCTGTGCAAAGAATAGGCCCGTAGCGAGGGCTCTGAGCTGCTCCTGCAGGCAGCTGAACTGGGGCAGGTCCAAGCAGGCCCTGCAAAGAAATGCTCAGAACTATCCACAATACAGCTGTTGGCTACCACGGTTGGTTCCAAGTCCTGGTAGCATTTGGGGTTGTTAGCTCCCAACAGGTAACGCTGCAGCCTACTGCCTCCACCTGTTGTACCGGACTCCCAAGGGTTAGACTTGTGTTTTCACAGACCACAAACTGCTTGAGGCAGGGTCTTGCCAATCATGAAAACAGAGACAGAGAATGTCTTAGAAAGAAAACTGGTCAGGGAGTCAGAAGTCTGTGTTCTAGTTCTCTATCGGGCATTGATTACTATGTATATATATATATATCTTCCATTAACAGAGGGCTTATTATCCTCCAGGCATGGTGATATATATGTCACCATATTAATCCACAAGCCCTCACGACAACTCAAGGAGATAGAAACAGTTATCCCATTGTGCAGACAAGGGAACAAAGTCAGAGAGAGGTGGTGCAGGGATAGGCAGTCTGTGACTGTGTGGGGCATGCAGGGATGCTCACGTACCTGCAGGCCACCTGCAGCTCGGTGTCACCTGGACAATTAGGCTACTCTTCAAGCAACAAAGTCTTCTGGCCAATTTTGACCTGAAATTAAAGCATTATAGCGAGCCGATAGTTCCTATGATTAAAAATAAAATACCAGGAGAAAAGATGGGAAAAAGCCGGAGTATTTTCAGTAGGAAATAAATAATATATGATAGATTTACAAAGTGAATATTTTCAAGCAGTTTAAAATGAATGGAATGGGTCTACATACGTTAAAAATAAATTTCAAAAACATATTGTTGACTGAAAAAAACTGGTTGTAAAACAGTTCCTGGAATGTGATGTGATTTAGATAAAATTTGAAACATATAAAACAATGTTATCTATTGTCTGGCATATAAACTGGTAATAAGCTGATAAAACACGGAAGAGAATTATATAAAATTCTTGATAGTGTTTGTCTCTGCAGAGAAAAGGAGGGGACTAGTATGAGAAGAACAAAGTAGTTTTCAGCTTTGACTAGACAATAATTTACACGCACACACACACATTTTAAAGCTATCTTAAGCCTAATTAACAAGCAAACATTTCAAGTATGAGTGGGAAACATGTGTGTTTATATTATTCTCTCAACTTTTCTGAATTAAAAAAAATAGGAGTCTTTTTTTCAGGCACCTTCATTCATGCCACCCTGTTTATGTGGGTTTAGAAATTAATCCTTGGGGCTGTTTGTTGATCCTCCCATAACATCCTGTAGGACCTGAGGGACAGTAAGAGATGAAGATGTATGTGCTCTTTTGAAACTAAAAGAAAGTGAAAACAATCAAGAGTCTAGTATTTCAAAGAAAAAAGAAACTTGTAAGGACCTTAAAGATGTCAGTCCATGCTGTCCAAGCTCCTCCCCCTTCCCTTCCTTTCTCAGTCAGAATCCAGCTAGGATTAAACTTTCTCTGTAGAGGGCTCCAGCCAAGCTCAAGGGCTATATATGCCAAAGCAATTGTTGTATCTTTGTAAATATTTCAAAAGTGATGTACACTTATCCATGAAAACAAGTTCTTATTCCTTGCATTCTATTTTCCTTTCAGACTCAGGAAGCAAGGGAGGGCAAATACTATCTCAGGTGGGGTGAGAGCAGAGGAAGTTTCCAAGCACGCTCTACTTTACAGACCAAGTAAGAGAAACTACCTGAGTGTCCCAAGGGGTGCAGGAAGAAAAGAAAGACAGAAGTGGGGCAGAGGAATTGGACTTACATGCTTTTATTTTCCCCTCCTGGGATGAACCCCACAGCCAGAGGAGACGTGGTAGAAATTTCTAGGGAAGTATAGAAGGAACCTGAGAACATCTGGGGTGGAAACAAGCAGTACTGTTCCCCAAGCACAGCCTAGAGGAGCACATGCACCTTTTGGCAGAGCCACGCTCAAAGCCATAGTCAACATGGTCTGGGAAGCAGCTCAACAGTGAGGCAGGAAAGTAGCTAGACAGGCAAGCTATAGCAATGCTTCCCACAGCCGCAGTCGTGGACCACTGGTGATGAGCAGTGGACCCAAAAATCCACAAATGCCCCAGAGAGGGGCCAAGGAAGTGCTGGGAGGGCGCTTGGTTAAGAAGAATGTGCCACATTGTCCCCAAAGGCCACTTGAGATCAGTGGTCACCAATCCAGGGACCAGATCAGACCATCTAGTTCACAGTGTAGACTAGTGGGGATTCAGGGGATACCATTTTGACTCAGAACCCCCCTTTTTTCTTCCTCCATGAAGTCTCTTTGGCTCCCCCTTAATCTCCAGGTGATCTTAGAGATGAGCAGGGAAGGAGGACAATTCTAAACAACTCCAGTCTCTTTGGGATAAGATGTTATTTAACGAAGAGACTGAGATGTCATTGAGTGGCAAGGTTGTTTTCCAACTAGCCAATGTGGTTGAGACATTAGATCGATCAGTCACAGAAAAACTTTAAAAGCTCCATGAGCCACACTTGCTTTGTATATTTCAATGTAGCGTGAATCAATTGGTGACCATGACACACAGTTCAGGTCTGACCTCTGTCATAAAAATAAATATCAGAGATCAAAATTGAGAGAGGTGCATAGAAGTGAGACATTTCTAGGGTTGTTAAGGAATTGAAATTCTCCATGTTTATTTCATTACTTCTTTAAATCCTCAGTTCTTGTGAAAACAAATTTTTGTTTGTTTTAACTCAGTGTTGTGATTTAAAAGGCTGTGATGGAAGGTATGGACTTTCTAAGTTTGGAATAGGGACTACGATAAGTAGAAAAAGTAAATAGAAATATTTTTAATGCATACATAAACACACATATCCACATGCCGAATACACAAATGAATCCGATGTCTGCTCTGATACTAAGCCACTAAGCAATTACCTGGACTATAGGATCAGCAAAAGCCCGAGTCCAAAATTCAGCAGGCAGTTAATGAGCTTAGCATCCATCATTTCTGGCGTCCCTGTAATTCTTTGTTGAAATGAAATATAAAATAGGGTCTAAAAGAAGCTTGGCTCCAAGTAAGATTTCCTTTATTTGCCTTGTCCCAGGGGCTCTCTCTTGCCTTTGCAGCAAGCCCACCCAGACGGGATAAACTTTGCAAACTCAAGCAGTCCTGCCAACGGTGGGGGTGGAGACGGTGCTCTAGTCACCATGCTGCAGGGGAGGCAAGAAGGCACACCATCAAGCCCCACCCCCTTCACTGATCTGGGCAGTGGGAGCACCAGGCCATCAGACCCATGGGCTGTCCTAAGCTGAACTCCACTCAACTCTATCCCCACTGCTCACCCGCTCCCTGTCCCTGACGAGTGAGCCCTCCCCTTGCTGGCTCAGGCTTCCCAGCCTTATTTGGTTTAAATTACTTCTTTGAACTTTGGTCTCATTATTTTTGGACCGTCATTTGGTCTGGAAGGCTTTCTTTCCATGGGTTCCTTCTGCTCCCCTTCCTTTTCACTCTCTTGGATGTGCTTCCCAAGGCCTCCTTTTACAGTTCCTTTTGGGTGGTTTTTATTACCTTTATGCATCTAAATCTGAGTAGGGAGAAGCTCCAGAACCACTGTCATCTCCCCCTTGGATTCCTTCTTGCTCAGTTGTCACGGGAGCTCCTCAGTTTAAAGGGCTTGGGGAACCCTTGCTTCTTCAGCAGCTCAGGACCCAGCTCACAGAATGGCCTTTTCCAGTTTGATATAAGAAACCAAGTTCCGCTGTCAGCCTGTGCTGCCACAGCCTACTCCCTACTCTCAGGAGCAAAGCCACAGATCTGGGGCTGCCCTTCAATGGTCCAAGGTCCCATGACATGATGTCCATCTCCCCTCAGTAGCAACAGTTCAGTTTAGTACCTGAATTGGTTTAGATGCTTTAAGCTGTAAGTAATGAAAAAACTGTACATCTCAACTGACTTGGACAATAAGAAAGCATGTTACCTCCCATAACAAAAGTCCATGGGTAGGTGTTTTCCAGGTTGGTCAATTCAGAGCTCAATGAAATCAACAAGACCCAGGTTCTTACAATCTTCCTGCTCTACCGCCCTCACGGTGTGAGCTATTCCTTGGGTAGCTAACCTACTGGTTACAAGGTGATGACCACAGTCACCACAATGTCCACCTAGCCATGAAATTTTACAAGTTACTTCCTCTCTCTGGACTTTTATTTCCTCATCCAAAGTAGAAATAAATAGTAGAAACCATTTATATAGCAATTATTCTAGGCCAACCAGTCTTCTAAGCCTTTGCATTTGGCAGTTTGATCTGAACCACAATGTAGCAAGGTAGGTACTATAATTATTTTCATTTTAAATTTGGAAACTGAGGCACAGAGAAGTTAAGTGAGCTGCCATAATAACACAGCTAGTAAGAAGCAAAGTTATGATCTAAATCTATACAGTCCATGATCCTAACCACTCAGTTTATTGCCTCTGAATGAAACAGTAAGTCAATAAAAACAGGGCTTTGCTCATAGGCTGAACTGAGTAAAGAAGATAACACAAGTCAAGCGCTTAACAGAGTGGAGTGAGCATAAGACGTACTCAGTGAATACCTGGTAAACATTCCACAGTCGCTTCAAGTGTATACAAGTGAGCCTGGTACAGGTTGCGAGAATTAAACAGCCTCTTCCTGGTTTTCACTTAGGCCAGCTTCTCTCTGCACCACATCTAGGACCTAACTTTTGGCTTACTTATATAACTAGCTTCTAATAGTTCCCTAGCTCTTAACAGGCCAAAGCAAAACCCCCATGAGTACAAAGTCAGTTGGTTTACAGACTCAGCCTGTATCTCCCTGCCTGTGATCTTGGAGATCCTTTCCAAGTCTTTCATCAGGCCTAAGGAAATGCCCCCCTGCCATCAGCCCATACCAGTTTTAAATCCTGTTTCTGTAGTTGTACGGTACTACCTTTCATTTTTGTCTCTTTAAAAATCATGAGATAGTTCAAACATAGAGAAAAATCATAGAGAATAATAAAACATACACATGCACCACCAAAGATATTTTCAAATGTTAATATCTTATGTTTCAGGCCTTTTAAAAATAAATAAATTGAATAGTTAAGACACAGTGTAAGCCCTCTTCCCTCTTTCCCTTCTCCTTTGTGGTAACTACTGTCTTAAAGGTACATGTCCCACCTGCACAGGTTTTTATATTTTTAGTACATTTTTATTTTTTAATTTTTTTATCCTCACTAAGGACATTTTTTCATTGCTTTTTGCAGAGAGAGGAAGAGAGAGAGGTGAGACACCAATGCGAAAGAGAAGCATCGATTGGTTGCCTTCTGTACGCACCCAGACCAGGGATCATGAGCTCCTGGACCAGGGACCAAACCTGCCACCTAGGTATGTGCCCTGACTGGGAATCAAACCTGTAACCGTTTGGTTATGGATGACACTCCAACCAACTGAGCCAGACCAGCCAGGGCTTTAGTATACTTTTATACAAAAATATTTACTATTATTTTGTGTTTGGTAACTTGAAAGATAAATAGTATTATATTGTATGGAAGATTCTGTAACTTGCTTTTTTAAAATCAATGTTTATGTTCACTTATTTTTTGTTTGCTCTTTTCATGCTTCTTTTTTCTTCTTCCTCCCTTTGGCTATATTAATAGAGGTGTAGTTACCCTTCCCTACCACTGCTTTTTCTCCACCTGGCTTCTGATTTAGAAGTTAGAGTGTATTTCTGCTACTTCAATGGTTACTCATAAATTTGTAATAAACATACTTATATACACATTTTTCTAAGATCTAAATGTGTTTATTATCTCCACTATGCTTTCTTTTCTATTTTTTATTTTATTTTTCAATTACAGTTTCCATTCAATATTATTTTATACTAGTTTCAGGTGTACACATAGTGGTTAGACAATCATATACTTTACAAAGTGTTCCCCCTGGTTTTTCCACTACCCACCAGGCACCAGACACAATTACAATATAAATGACTACATTTCCCATACTGCACTTTACAGCTTCATGACTATTTTGTAACTACCAATTTGTACATTTTACTTCTAGCATTCTTTTAAATGAGACAAGGAGGTCAGTATGTTTTAACTACGAAGCAGCTCCACCACCAATATTCTCTGATGCTTGTTGGACATTTAACTCCACTTTTTTAGTGCAAAGTCTATTTTCATACTGTCAGTAACAAATGCACCTACTGAAATTATTTACAAGTATTTCTGTTTTGCTTCCAACTCTTCGCTCTAATTTTACTTTTCTCCTTTTTGAACTATGTACACAGGTCTGTGAATGAGAAAATTCTTTCTTCTTTATGTAGCTGAATGTGCCCTTGTTTTGCCCTCACAATTGAATAGTTATTGTGACATTAAGGGTTAACTATTTTTTTCTCAGCACTTTGAAGATGTTAAGTAATTTGTATGTGGAGTCTTATGTGGCCAAAGATAACTCTTTTGTCTATCTAATTGTTGTTCCTTTGTAGGCAAGCTGTCTTTTTCTTCAGCCTAGTTTTTAATATTTAATTTTTATCATTCATTTTCTACAGTTTCACTACAGCATAAACAGATGTGAATTTATTTTTATTTATTCTGCTGTCCTTTTATATGAACTCTCTACCTAAGAATTCATGACTTCAGTTCTGAACATTTATATCAGTCTATGTAGTATTTTTTCCTGGGATTCTTAATCCAGGAACTCATATATCTTCAGATGTATGTTGGAGCCTCTCAGTATATTTTTTATGCCTCTTAACTGTCCATCATATGTTTGTGTTTGTGTGTGTAAATAGAAAAAATAGGTAGATATAGATAGTATATTTGTATATATCAACAAAGAAAAGTAGATAATATATTTGTGTGTGTGTATACACAAAGTAGATAAACATATAGTATATTTGTGTACATATACATATATACACACAAAGAAAAGTAGATAGATAATATGTTTGTGTATGTATACATAAAAAGTACATAGACATATAGCATATTTGTGTACATATACATATATACTCACAAAGAAAAGTAGATAGATAATATATTTGTGTATATACACATACAAAGTAGATAGACATATAGTATATTTGTGTACATACACATATACACACACAAAGAAAAGCAGATAGACAGAGAAACTGGCTCACACAGCTGTGGAGACTGTTAAGTCCAAACCTGCATCGTGAGTCAGCAGGTGTGAGGCCCAGGACAGCCTAAGGTACAAATAAAGTCCAAAGGCAGTTTACTGGAGAATTCCTTCTCACTTGGAAAAGGATTGATCTCTTTGTTCTATTTAGGCCTTCAACTAATTGGATGAGGCCCACCCATATTATGAAAGACAATCTGTTTCACTCTACTGACTAACATGCAAATCTCATCAAAAACATTCTCACAGAAACATGCGGAATTATTTTGACTAAATATCTGGGCACCCTATTGCCCAGCTGACACATAAAATTAACCATCACACCCATTTATACACTCTCTTCTTGATAGTGTATAAAGTTTATTCCATTTACCATGTAATTTTTTTAATGTTATAAAAATATGATGTTTTTAGTACCACAGTTTACTACTGTTACATTAAATATCCTCTTATGTCTGTCTAATTTTTGTTTCCCTTGTTTCATCACTTGTTGTTTTATCTTTCAAATTTTTATTATTGTTGTTATAAAAGTTGTTGTTTTAAAAATTGTTGTTATTCCTTCACCTCTTTAACAATCTTAAACCAATTTATTTTAAAATCACTTCAGATTGTTCTATTATTTTCATTTCACCTGAGAGTAATTCATTTCCCCATTTGTTTATTTTATTAGCTGCCTCTCTTATCATTCATGTTTCTCACGTATTTCAGAATTCTGGCTCGCTGGTTCACCTTGTATGAGCCCACTTCAGAACCAAGTTACATATTGGCAGCATGGAATTCCCATCTTGATGTGAATTTAGAGATAATACAGTTTAATCTTCAACCTAGCAGGTGTCTTGACCCAGGCCGTAGCTCAGGGGCTGGGTTCTGTTTTCTTCTGCCTCCCTAGGCATATAGTTTTGTATAATTTATAGAACCAGATTGCTGAATGTTTCAGCTTCTTTATGCCTTGATAACCAAGGCAAGGATAGGGCTCTTTATACTCATTATTACACTAATAGAATTGAATATACAGATGCTTCTTCCTTTTTTTTTTTTGACCAGTGACCCACAAGATGGAAGATTCAGCCACATCTATTGTACATGTGTGTTATTTTACTGATCACTACAGTGTGTCAGAAGCAGAGTAAAGTCTTCAAGTTGTGAACTAGATACCATTTTGACTAGAATTCCCCTATGTCTACTGCTATAGTTTTTCTATTGTTTCTCTCCATATTCTCAACATTCTCTGGACCCTTTTGAACAGGGTTTTTAATGACCTATTTTCCAGTCAAGTCCCCAAAAAGAAAGACGTACTCAAATGGCGTGATTGAGGAGAATTTAATTAAAGGTACTACTTATGAGGGTGTGGTCAGAGTTCAAGGAAATCAGAAGGAATTGGTGAAGCTCTCAAAACTAGCAACAGCATGAAGGCAATACCACTCCTAGGACTGAGGAAGCAAATAGAAAAGGAGCAACTAACAAAACGAGGAGAGAGTTAGGTCCGTGGCTATAGGAGACAGCTGCTTGGCAGGAGCTCTGGCCTTTGATAGAAAATCATGGTCCACCGCCAGACCTTAACCTGGCAAGGACAGAGACAAGGGAGAAAATACCCCCAAACACCTTCTTCTCCTTTCCTTTGATCTGTCAGTGCTTTCCATTAGCCAAATTCAACTGGAAGCCAGACTGCAAGGGACTCCTTAACACAGTCACAAAGTGTCAGCCTGTCAGGGTCCAGAACAGGGGGGAGAGGAATAAAGAGTGGATCTGGATGTGGTAAACAAAGCGTATCCAAAACATTGCACATCCCAAGGCTATACATTTCTCAAGTCACTTCCATCTTAAAAATACATAAGTCACATCCATCTAAAAATATAGGTTATCTCCCTTCTTCACTTCCCCTCTTTAGCCACTACCGCTTGCTTTTTCTTTCACAGGTCATTTCTTGAAGAAGTTGTCCAAATGCAACGTCTGTAATTTTTTCCTATTCACTCCTCAACTGTCTGCAGTCCAGTTTACAAGCCCTGAGATTGCTCTGAAGGAAGTTGCTGATTTCCTGCTGAAGCATAAACTCAATCTAAACTTTTTAACTCTTACTAATTTCATTGAGACTCTCCTTTCCTAAAGCACCCTTCTCCCTTGGTTTCTGTGCAATCACTTCCTCCCCAGTTCTTCTCTTATGCGACTACAGTGGCAGCAGGTAGAAGGGGCAGCTTCGTGGGCTGAAGAAGCAGCACCCACACAAAACCTAAAGCTACAGCACGTCCCAGCAGAAGAAACAGCATGAGGAATGTCCATTAGTTCTTATTTGCCATCAGTGGCTCTACTGTTGACGATCAAACTCTATTAAGTCACTCATTAAAACAGAAAAAGCTAAAGTGATCTGGAAGGAATGTAGTTTTGCATAGCAAAGACATATAGAAACCCCAGCAGAGAAAGATATTTGTTTTTAAAAATATGTAAATCTCAGCCTTCCTTCAACACTCCATTTATTTGGCGTGACCCTTTCACCCAGGCCACTTCTTTTCCCCTTCAGAGCCTCAGTCTGCAGCACCGAGCACTATCAGCTAACAGCACTCCATCCCCAAGACGTCAGAACTGTAGAATGCTAACCAGAGACAGAGCCATCAGTGCGTTCCATCCTGGCAGGCTGTGGCCCCATGTTGTCCTTTTGTTCCTCTGATGTGTGAAGGAGGTGAGAAGAGAAAAGTAGGGTTGAAGAAGAAGAGGTGCTAAAGACTGAACAGTCAGGTGGAATTCAAAGTCCTTTTTTCCAAATTAAAGAGACATATTCTCTGCCAGGGCTCTGGGCACTGATACAGCAATAAGCCAAACACCAGCATTCAGTCCCCTGCAAGTGGGATCCACCTTCCCACCTTGGAGAGCTGACAGAATGCAGTTGAGGAGCCCAGTGGAAAAAGCTGAGTGTGGCTGGGCAACACACACGGGCCTGTGCCTCTGGATCCCCTTGTGTTCCCTCCCCAGAAGTGCTTGACAAATATGCAGCACTAAGAGGCTGTCCAAGGAATGCAGCCGTCTCAGCCATTCATTACCAAGGCTCAAAACCACTGGGCAGGAAGAGCAGACAGAGAGAGCTGGGTAGGATCTGTCTCCGGTGAGGTTTGGAAACAGGAGATGCCCCTGACTGAGCAGGCTGAATTGATGTGGTCTGGCCTAGGGGCAAGGGAATGGACAGAATGACCTTCCCAGCTCTCGGCCAGCCCGGTGGGTCTATGAAAAGAGACTTTTGATTCATTCTCGGGCTCTACCCAAGTGACTCTGAAATATTCCTAGACAGTTGCCAGGAGAGTCAATGGTGGGTAAAACAAAGAGCCAAGAGCCAGGATTTGGTGTTTCAAGCCATTCCTTTCAAAACCTGCCCCTTAAGTGTTTGTTTTCCTTTATGCCTGTTTGCCAATTCCCTTTCTCTGATAAACTGTAAGACCCCTGCGGGCAGAGGCTCTTTCCTCTTCTCCCCCCTCCTGCCATGCTGTGCTGCACCTCCTTAAAAAGAAGAGTTTGACGCGAGATCATTTCTCGGAGTCTCAGTTTGTCAGCCACAGGGCTCTGGAGAGGATGAGCGGACTAGCGGTGGCAAGAATGACGAGGAGGAATAAACCTGGAATCATAGTGATTACTCATTTATGGTCTTCCTATTTATACTCAACTCTGACGTCCATTAAAGAGAAAGGGGGTTAGTTAAACACTGTAGACACATTGCCATCCCAGAGCCAGAAAACCAAAGGTTTTGCCTAGAAGAAAATTCCATTAAATATGAAGGTTAAACGGGGACCCAAATCTAGTACCTATCTGCATCTAGACTCATCTGAATCCTGTTGAGGTGACTCTGGGCAGAGAGAGAGATATGTTGGAGGGGTGACTGCAACAGGTCAGGTAGGGCAAGTCAGAGAGAGTGAACTAGGTGAGCTCTCCCACTGGATGACCGTTTGAGAAAGGATTGTAGAGAAGGAGGCAAGTTGGAATAAGGAGATGCCAGGATAATTCTCTACAGGCAGTGCAGAGCGGTAGATGGATGCCTGGAGGCTAAGGCACACAGATAAGGACCTGAAAGCAGCGCAGAGGCTAGGAACAATGGGAAGTGGGTACAGGATGAAATTGGGCTGGGGGAGGGGGCAGTGATGAGGAGGTGGGGAGAGGCAGCCCTCAGAGTTAAAACTCAAGAGATTAGATTTAATATAAGGGGACATACTCAGCCAAGTTGGAAATCCATCCAAATATTGGCAGAGACATGCAACAAGTTGTGGTCTCTCAAGGAGGATCGTGGGAACCCTGCTGATGCCTGAAGGTTTCCAGTGCAGGCAGATCAAGGAGAGGAGAGATGCTTTCTCAGAAGAGCTCAGAGTCAGGTGGAGGTGAGATAAGCAACCAGCAAGTGAGGGCATGTACCTCAAACGAAGCTTTTAAGAGAGATCTGCCTCCATTTTAGAAAAACAACAACAAGAACAATAAAAACACCACTCTTTGGGTTGGGGTGGCTATAAAAGGGCTTAATTGAACATCTGTGAGTTACATCTGATGTCTCAGGTGTTTGGGAAAGAACATTGGGAAAACTGACAGTGGAGGAAAGCCACTGCATATACATTCTTCACTGTATTGTGCACCTAAGACTGAGAGGTGGCTTGAGCACTTGTCCTTGGTTTTTAACAGATGTCCTCTACACACAGCACAGAAAACCCGTGATGTACAACAGGCTCGTTTCAAAAGTCCAGCTTCTCCAGTCTACATTAGTTTTTAAAAAATGGTTTTTGGATGCTTATTCTAAGCACAGGTTTTGGTACTGGGAAACACCAGGATAGATGTTCCTTCCCTAGAAAAGATTCTTGCATTCTAACAAAAGAAATGGAAACTAAACAAGTAAACATACAATTAAGATCATTTCAAGTGATGCCAAATACTATGGAGGAAATACAATATCTAGGCTACACAGGGGAGGAGGTGGCATGCTAGAGAGTTGTGGACAGCACGAGGGAGGAGGGAGGGGGCAGAGGCCTGTCCAAGGCGTTGGTGTTTGTGCCGAGAATGGAATGGCAATAAGAGGCATCCAAGGGACCCAAGAAAGAGCCGGAGAGAGAAAGCCTTCCGGGAGAAGGAAACAGGATATTCAAAGCCACCACCTGAGATTTATAAAAAGCAAATTAATAAAATGATAGTCACTGCTAAGTGTTTATTGTTAAATGAGTGGGGGCTGTGGCTAAGATGCCACACACACAGATGGAATGGAGAGGAAAAAAGTAAAATACTGAATACAGAAGTCCAGATTAAGAGAGACAAAGAGAACTGGACAGCCGGTGAGCAGCATGTTCCCTGTGTGTGTGACTCCTAGTTAATTAGTTTGTGCTCACAGAGACTGTGAGAGTGTGGTTGCTAAGCTCACACCTGAATGCTGCTCCAGGGGACAATTTCCAAGACCCTGAGCAGAGGCTGAATCTGTCTCCAGGAAAGCAATTTAGAAGAGCAAAGAGAAAAGCACCTGGGACCTCCCCACTCTCCAGGATGATGGTCTCTGCCCATGCTTTCAGGGTCTGTCCTTCTGCAAGATGGTCAGAGCCTCCAGGCACATGGCTAAGCTCACTGTGCATCTACAATGTAGCCACCATGACCACATCATGCAAGAGAGCAGGGATTTTCTCCACACCCTCAACCTTTGTTATTATTTCAAATCAAGGAGATAGGATTATGGCTGGCACTGAATGCTGAAGACTAATTCCTAAGACCCTTATGCTCCAGGAGTATCCCACCAACTCTCCATATTATTTTCTCTCTCTGTATTTAGGTTTACTGCATATAAATTTAGGAGACTGGATGTCTGATATCTAAGAGCTCTTACAGCTCTCTCTGGCAGTCTCATACAGTATAGACTACCAGCTGTATCTATCATTAGAGGAGACACATGGGAATGCTTAGGAGCTACCAGCATAGCAACATCAAAAACTCAATTGAACTAGGAAGATTGAGTACATTGGTTAGCAAAGTTTTGGACTGCAAGTAACAGAAAATGTAACTAACAATAGATTAAGTTGAAAGGGGTCAGTTTTTCTCTTATAACAATAAGCTGAGTTGCTATAACACAGGGTCTAACATGATTAGGAAAGAAATGAGCATGGGTCACAGGAGACTTGTTATCAACTCATGTACATGACGGGGTAAAGGAACATCGTGCCATCTGGGATATCACTCAAGCAGTGGATCGAGAGTGGAAAAGAACAAGTTGGAATCAGTGAAGTGATTAAGTGGTGTCAATATCGGAGAAGGAGTTTTGGGAGATAAGAAGTCCCAGAAACTGGTCTTGACACAGGGTTGCAGAAGTGCAGTGAGGATGGAGCAGGAGCTAATGACTACTCATGAGATTTGGATCCTCTCTCTCAATGCCTTCGAGTCCCTCACTCTTGGTTGGCCCCACCCCACCCCCTTTCTGCCTTACTCAACAAACCACATCTAGAACATTAAGAGAGAAGTGGTGGGAAGTGGGAAGAACAAAGGAAAGCATCCATCAGTAACAGCCCACCCTTATGTAGAGTAACCAGCCAGCAGAGATCAGAGCTAAGAAAGAAAGGAAGCTGGAGGAGTTGAATGTCCATACCTCACAGGGGAAGGTGTAAGAGTGGCAACATTGCAAATGGTCTGGAAGCAAGAGCAAGCAAGGAGCCAAGAGAACCTACCCCTCTGTCTACAGGGACACCAGATAAGCCTAGCAAGCTGCTCCCTTCTTGTGAAGCACCTCTCTGCTCTCCAAAGACCAGTCTCATTCTGGCCACAGAAAGCTCTTTAGTGCCTGCTGGTCATGTCTTATCATGCTGCCATCATTATGGATCTAAATGGCCATTTCTCTCATTAATGCCTTTACTGCTTTTCTCTCCCTCAAGATCTTAACTGCCACTGCCCTTTTCCTTCCAACAGTTGAATGCCACCAGTATCACAATTTTTAAGAGACCTCTAAATAAGACAACTTTACTCTCAGGATTAATGTGTCTCCAAAATGTAAAGACATAGAATATAAATTCCATGAACCCACACAGATCAGTAGCCCACTGGAATGTACGCTCCATGAGGGCTGGATTTTGCTCTTTGCTCATTGTTGAATATCAATGATAAGATCAAGGCCTGGTACATGATAGGTGCCTAATAAATATTTCTTGAGTGTGAACATCAGCAGCTGTGTTAGAGAGCATTTGTGAGACACTCCAGCATTCCACCTAATAATATCTTTCTCTGCCAATAATGACCAATTATCCCGCCAAAGGCCTGTCACCTTGATTCTTTCCTGCCCCAGGTAAAGTTTCTATCCACTGGAGTTTAAAGGGTGAGCTCTCTCATTCTTCATGTCCCCAGTGTCCTGGCCACCTCACCACTCAGAGAACGTGTCCTGATTCTCCTGGGCCCACAAGCTCTCAGTGGCTCAGCATCCAGCGTTTGAGCATGGTGCTTCCTTCTGGGGCTTGGAAGACAGCCGCACTTGCCTTTCATCGGTCAGAATGGCTTTGAAGTCTCCAGAAGCCAGCTCCTGGGTTTTCTCCAGCTCCCACCCCCTGCCACACACTTGTGCTTCGCACAAATGCTTTGGCCATGATTCATTTGGTGAGGCACAAAGAGGGTCAAGAGAGGGAGGGAGCCAAGGGTCCCAGGTCCCAAGTGACTAGGCAACTCAGGAAGAAGTAAAATCCAGGCAAATCATCATCACCATCTCTCCCCAGCACTCCCAGTTCCCCTTTAGCTGATGGAAATAAAGTGGATGTGAGAGGAAATACCTGGTTTGCTTTGAGCAAAATTCATTTGTCTTTTCTTTTTTCTCTCTCTCTTTTACCCCTCCCTGTCCCATTGGGAAGCCACGTCTTCCAGCTACTCCATCTCCTCAGGAACAACCAAAGCATAGCTTCCTCAAAGGATGTTATCCCATTTACAGACTATATGGGATCATTTTGTCCTTCCTCTTCCCTTTGGCTACCATGTGTCTCAGACTGAGCTCGGAACATAAACAATGTCTGCCCACTTCCTTCATTCAACAATTGTCTATGGCCAGCACTGTGCTAGCTGCTGAACACATGGTGTCAATCAGGATAAACATGGTCCTTTGGGAGCTTATATCCCAGGGCAGGAGACAGACAAAGGAGTAACCCAATAAATAAATGTCATTACAACTTGTGATAAGTATTTAAGAAGGCAATTACTAAGGTGATATGAAAGTTATTAATGAAGGCAGAGTCACAGAAGGTCAAGGGAGGTCTTGGAAAGTCAAGAAGGTCACAAAAATTTACGATATTGAGAATGACATGCAAATAACTATGAAAAAAATAGTAAAGAAGATTGTGAGAAGAAAACAGACCGAATAATGACTTTAAGGAACAGAAAAGAGCTTGGAGTTTTCCAAGAACTGTATAAAAATCTATTTTGACATACAACAGAGCATCTGATAACTCAATAAGTGAGGCAGAAGTGTTGGGAACCGCCCTGAGTGGTATCAGAAGCTGAAACCCCCGCCTAGGCTAAGGCTAAGGGAACGCCCTTGGAACTGTAAGCCAGCAAGGAGACAAAAGCTTATCTCCCTGACAGGAATGCTGCTTCTGATGCTTCATTCATAACTGAACCCCAAAAAGTTTGGTCGGTTAGCCAAAGACGGGTAAGATTCCCCAAGGGGGGAATGACCTAAGACAGGCACGATCACTTTGGGAGGCCCCCCAAAAGAAGGACTTTGGGGGGCTGCAGCAAAAGGGGGTGATGGACCCTTGCTTCTCGGCTTTGACATAGCCTGAGTTCTCATCGTCTGGGAGAAAATCTCCTTATCTCTTAGTTGCCTTAGTTCCCATGCTCCACCTAAGCCTGGAACAATGACAGGGTGGTGCAGCTCTGTGCTGAAAAGGGCGGATTCCCCGGGTGATCAGGCCTAAGAAAGAACATGTAAATTACTGTGAAACCCTCTTTGTTTAGAATGCTCTCAGTTGAATGAGAAGGGTCCTAGGAGGAAGTCTTACAGCTTTTTTACCCCGACTCAGAATAAACCCTCAGATTTCCTTGTTTTCTATGGTTCCTTACTTCCCCCTAATGAGTACTATACTTTACCTGAATTATTATGCAAAATGAGCCCAATAAAAGCAGGTATGGATGGTAAATCGGGGCGCTCCCCACTGGGGGTGTGGCCATTTCATCCCTACTTCTCCACAGAAACTAGTCTGTCTCTGTGCATGTTTTTTCTTGCGTATTGACGAGCCATCCACAGCGCTCCGTGATCACTGCTGGCTGGTGACCCACGCATCACAGAAGACAATGACATAATGAAATCAGAAAGGTAGGAAGCCTAGAGAGGAGCTTAGATTTTATTTTAGGTGCACAGGGAAGTCCCTGAAGAGCTCTGAGTAAGGTCATGTATACCCCGGGAGAAACCCCTAGTGGGGGTCTTAGACTGACTCAGAGACACACTCCAGCCCCATTCCCCAACCTGTGTTCTCAACTCCCAGCCCCATGCCCAGTCCCAGCAACCACAGGGAGTTAAGATCATATTTAATTATTTCACAGATTCCTTACTCCTCTGATAGAAGCAATAACGAAATAAAGTTCAAATCAGTTCATCTGGCAACCTCTGAGCAAATGGAAAATTTGGTCAATGGTCAACACTCAGCAAATATGAGAATTTTGAATTATTATTAAAAGCTTTAATGATCCAGCCTCTCCCTGTCCCCCATGACTGTAAATAATCACAAATTTGTTATAGGACAATAAAGGCCTTCTTTGGCCAGGAGATGTTTGCCAGATATTTCTACTAAGGCTGGTTACAAAAAAATTGATATCTAATAAAGGTCAGACCTCCTGGGAGTCAGAAATTCCTACTACACATAAATGTGCAGAAAAAGTGTAGTTTCTTCATGTCTGTATAACTGATACGATTTCCCCAGATGCCCACATGTGCTGAGAAAAGAAAAAAAGTAAATTTAATCCAGTTGTGGGGAGACAACATTCTTGTATCAACATGGTGTCTTCTGGATCCTTGTTGACTAGTGTTGTAATGGGTTGTGTATGTCCCGGCTAAGTGGTCTTGGGAAGTTATTACACCATCAACCCTTTTCACTCTCCTCCACCTCAAACCTCCTGTCCTCACAAAGAAACTCACCCAGATCGAGCCACTTACCCCTTGTGCCAACTCAACATGTAAACATTGCCATAAGCCGAGAAGAGAGACAAGAATGTCTGTGTTACCACCTCTTTTGTTTTTTCCCAAGCTGTCCAAGGCACTTGTTTTCATTGGCTCATTGAGTAACAAAAGGCTGCATGGTCTTTTTGTTTTTTCTCTGCAGATTAAGAATTGTACTTTTAGCAAGGTTTTAATTCTACAAACATTTCGTTTTAACAAATCACATAGAAGAACTGTAGTATTAGTTGTAAATTTTGCCTGTGCAGCTAATTGTAATTTTTGGTTACATAGCAACAGGGATAGAGAAGCTCAGCTTTTATTTATTTATTTTTTAACCTTTCAACCACCTTAACCATTTTCCGCATTCTCATCCCCTACCTCCAGCAACCACCAAGCTGTTCTCTGTATCTGAGAATTTAGTTTTTTGTTTTTGGATTATTTTTGTTTTTTAGATACCACATGTAAGTGAGATCATACAACATTTTTCTTTCTCTGTCTCACTTACTTCACTTAACATAATGCCCTCAAGGTCCATCCATGTTGTCACAGATGGCAGAATTTTCTTCTTTTTTTATGGCTCAATAATATTCCTGTGTATGTGTATATGCATTACTTTTTCTTTAACCAGCCATCCACTGATGAACAGTTAGGTTATTTCCATGTTTTGACTATTGTAAATAACGCTACAAAGAATACTAGGGTGCAAATACCTTTTTAAGATGTAATTTTATCTCCTTCAGATAAATTACTCAGAAGTAGAATTTCTGGATTTTATGGTATTTCTATTTTTAATTTTTAAGGAACCTCCATACAGTTTTCTATAGTCACTGCACCAATAACATTCCTACCAACAGTGCACAAGGGTTTCCTTTTCTCCATACCCTCACCAACACTTGTTGTTTCTTGCTTTTTTGATGACAGCCATTCTAACAGGTGTGAGGCGGGCACTATTTCATTGTGGTTTTAATTTGCATTTCCCTGTTGATTAGTGATGTTGATTACCTTTTCATGTACCTGTTGACTATTTGTATGTCTTCCCTGAAAAACAAATCATCTATTCAGATTCTCTGCCCGTTTTTAAATCAGATCATTTCTTTTTCTGTTGAATTATATGAATCATTTATATATTTTGGATTTTAACCCCTTATCAGATATATAATATTTTTAAATATAGTTGTTTATTAACTACTACCAGTGATCCTCACTGATCAGCCCACACTAGTGGTACTGTAATTACTACTGACTAGGTTTAAAGGAGAAATAAAGAAAGAATACACCATGGTCCTGGCCTCCAACAGACTTGGACAAGAGCAAGTAACTTCTTTATGATTTACTGTAATTAGAGCATGGAAACAACTTGAAAGCCCAGCAATGGGGGACTAATTAAATAAATAATGGTACTTCTGTGCAGTAAGAAAAATAAAACCATTATAAGACTAAGATAGCTGTAAATGTGCTAATAAAGAATAATTTCCAAAATATGTTGTTAATAAAAAAAACCCTAAAGTACAAAATGGTGACTATAGTAGCTACTCTTCGTTCACAAGAGGGCTCATACTCATACAGTTCTCCCAACACCACCTCCAGATGTACTTACTATCTGTCTCTATGACAATATGAATATCATCATAGAACAGCCCTGGGAAGATTCACACACACTCACCCACACACACATCTATATCTTTCTGTACCCCTTTTTAAACCATGGACATGCAATTATTCTTCCTATTATTTTTTACCATTTATTTATTATCTATATCAAAATATAAATAATGGCCCATAGGTAACAGACATGCAGAGAAAAATGGCATGTTGGAAGGACTTCAGAAAGTTGGCGAGAATGTCCATGTTAAGAAAAAGTCTGGAGATCCCGCTGCTCAGTAAGTGAAGTCTCTAGCCTAAGCTAAGAATTTGGTATTTGAGGGCTAGTAATTCAGACCAATCCTAGTCTTTGGCCTCATTACTTTGAGAAAAAGACCCCAGATTCAAGGTGGGACCTGAAGTGCAGGTCAGCACCCCTAGATAACCCTCTGCCTCGGCGGACGATGGGGAGAGAGTGTGGTTAGCAGTTCACGCTCAAGACTAGACCCTTTATGAAGCATTGTAATCAAATCCTACACTTTTCAGAATTACCACTGTTGGTTTAGACTTTTATAAGAGTTCCAACCCTTTTTATTATTTTTCCAGCCTTTTTTTTTTCATTCTTCTTTTGCTTTTGGTTTCACAACATACTTTGGCCTGTTGCCCTTCTCTTTGAGCCAGTTCACTCTTTCTCAGGAGAAACTGACTAAGAAGCAATCACTCTCTGTACATGAATTCTTCTCATGGAGTTTTCTCACTTGTTAACAAGTCCTCTCTTCTATGGGAAGGAAAGAAACATATTCGGGACCGCATTTAGAATGAGACCAGGAAGAGGTGCAGAATTCTGGGGCATTTCAGAAATCTACATTGAATGGAGGCACATTAGCCATCCTCCAGGTCCTCTTAGGTCATTCCTGGCTCAGAGATGTCAGGAGTATTGGCCTTTCATGGCTAGACAGGGAACCCTTTGATTCACTCATCTCTGGTTACATTTAGGAAGAAGGGAACCAGTGACCAAGCTTCCTCCTGGCAGCAGTTGGATCAAAACTAACATCCAACATCCAATACAAAGCCTACTAGGGTGTCTAAACTGCCCCATCACTCATTCCATTGCAGGAAGGCACGATAGGCAGCTGTTAAATGGTCAGTGAGTCTTACAAAGGCAGGTCATGTAGTGTTTAGCCATTACCAGTCATTTGCAGCTGAACTCTATAACATTTACCCTTGATGCCAGAGCAGACTCATGGAGAAGGAGATACAAAATAAAGGAAGCCCTAGAGATTATTTAGCTCAGTCCCCTCATTTCACAATTAAGGAAAATGATTCCCAGAGCCACTCATGTAAATGCAAAGCTAATTTTTGGAGGTCACAGAGAAACTCAGTTCCCCTTAGGATGATCCCATGGGATCGACTTGTGGAAGCATGTCATTTTAAGGACTGAAATGCTCAGGAAGGAGGGTCTTAGGACAGAGACAGGGATTTCAGAAGGTATCAAGTTGCTTATGTCTGTTGGGAAGAACAAGGTGAAGAAAGCTGGTGTTCTTTTACTGATGTGTGACACACTACCAGAAAAGTTTGTGATATTAAATAACAACAATACTTACCGTATTTTGCTATGTATACTGCACACCCACATTTTTGGCCAAACTTTCAGGAAAAAAAAATTTTCATTTTAATTTTTAATACAATGTTTTACTTATTTATATTTAGATACTTGTTTTTTATATTATAAAGGAATTTTAGCATTTATTTTTTAACATATTATGGTACAAGAAATTTTATGTAACAAATAATTACAAAACATAAGAACAGATACAAGGTATTTTCAGGTATTATGCATATATGATGTGCAACCTTATTTTCCCCTCAAAAATTTGGGCAAAAAAGTACACATTATACACAGAAAATACAGTATTTTGCTCATGAATCTGAAATGTAGACAGGTCTTAGGGAGGAAAGCTCATCTCTGTACCATTCGGCATCACCTGGAGCAACTGGAATATTGGGATCACCTGAAGACTTATTTATTCACATGCCTAGCTGTCGATGCTGACCATCGGCTGGGACATCAAATGGGGCTACGGACAGAACCTTTCCTGTGTCCTCTTCATGCGGCTTTTTCAAAGCACGGTGTCTGGGTTCTTAGGGTGAGTGTCGTGAGAGAAACCCACGCTCAAGCCAACTTTCTTTGCTTAACACAGGCCTAGCAGTCACACAGCATAACAAATAGTATATTCTATTTGTTACTGCAGTACCAGCGCCTGTCTGTCTTCACAAGGAGAAGAATTAGGCTCCAACTGTCGACAGGAGGAATAACAATTTGCAGACACATCATAAAACAACTACAGTAGGTCAATTTTTGATTGATCTGATTTGAAGGTTCTTACCAAACTAACTGAACTGATTTAGAAAGTTCTTCCCAACTAATTACTGGGCAGGCCTTGAGTCAAGATGTAAATACAGAGGCTTCCTTGGGCCAACAGAAATCCTATGATTAAGGAATATCATTTCTAATTCTCCTGGCTTTTTGAATTCCTGAATTATCCGGCTCACCCCAGATTCCGTAGCTTAAAACAAAGGTGTCTCAAGAGACAAAAACATAGAATGAGATCACTCATGTTCTAGGTTCCTGAAACTAAGAATTCAGTTAAGTCCTTCAGAATCCATCAAGCAGCCAGGGAAAGTTTCACTGAGCGAGGAACAGAGCAGGCCCCCACGAACCTTCAAAAAACAAGAACAGGGTAAGAATCTTAAGGTACTAAGAAACCTAAAGAGAACTGGCAAAGTAGTTTCTTAATAGTTAACTGGGGAAAGCTGAGTGGATCTTGTCTTCTCTAGCTACTCATTGGAGATCTATGGACACAAGAATGCTTTTTTCTCCCTGGTTTAAGAAGGCAAGGTAACCTCTGAATTTTTCAGGGAAGATGCAACTTAAGGGAGCCTAACTGCTCTCTGACTACTTGTACTTTTTAGTGAGCTTCTCAGTACCTAGATTTCCTATGATATAGCAAGCTTCTGTCTTCTTTTATTAAAATGTAAAATCACAACACGTAAATGTCTTAGTCCCACAGTCGCACCTCCAAAGGAAAAAAGACTCAACATACAGGATGGTTAATCCACACAGAAGGAAGAAACTTTGGTAAGTGAGTAAGTAGAGGCCATGGGACAGAAATCATCTGGGAGGGAAAAAAGAAGAGAAAGATATAGAGAGTAAAGGCAAGTGAATCAGAAGGAAGAGGAAAAGTCACTAAATATACATGGGAGAATGAGTGCTAGGGAAACAGTTAAAAGGAGAAAGGTCCCTGAAACTAACCATGTCCAACAAAAATTCACCTTTGGATAGAGTTGAAGAGCTGAATTCTGCACTTCTTTGAAAATCTATTGAGCCCTGCCCTTTGAGAGTAAGAAGAGGAAGAGAGTCCCACTGACTGATTTGAATTATTATTATTATCATCATTATTATTATTATCTCTCCACACATACTAGGAGGTTTCTCATTATGTATCTACTGTGCAATAAAACACATGCACTTTAGATTTTCCTGACTCTAAAAGTACATGTTCTTGAAGACAGAGGGCTGAGGCTTGTCTTCATCTTCCAGTACACTCAGGTGCCTAGAAATCAGTCTTGGGACTTAACAGGACTTCCAAGGCCACTATGTGGGTCCCAATGTAACTCCCCTAACAGGAGAGGCTCCATCATCTTCCAGAGAGTATCCCTCTATGGGCTCTGTGCTTAGAAGAGCTCTTAAAGGAATGAATTAGAATGGAGAACAAAGCCAAGACACCAACCCATTATATGTGAACACTGAAACAAAAATGGAGAGAGATGGACAGAAGACATGAGAGGAGGAGAGGGTAAAAAAGAAAAAAGAGTGCATGCACGCACGTGTGTGTGTGTGTGTGTGTGTGTGTGTGTGTAAAAGGATGTGAGCGAGTAGGAGAAAGGAAGAGAAATAGAAAAAAAGTTGACATTTGAAAAGTCTTTCCTTATGTTGAAGCCACAGTAAATCAGACTTGATAATGAAATTCTGCTCAGATTAAATGCCCAACAAAAAACTTGGAAGCAAACGGGGAATTATATCACAAAACCTCAGTGTCATATAAATCTTACTGAACAGGGAAATCAAAATGTTAGCAACAATTACATTCTTCTGATAACAAAACTCGTTCTGAAAATGGAAAAAGGAAGAATGGAAACACTCCTGCAAATGATTAAAGGGAGAATGGGGATCATGGGTGGGGGGAGCTGGGAAAGAGAGGGAGGGGTATACTGGCAGTGATAAATATAGAACTATAATTTAAGAGACAGTAGGAAACGCTTTGTGTGTGTTAATTGGAAATGCATTCGAGAGACTGCAGTTTGTTCACCATGAATGTCATGACCTTGGGTTCCTTGAGGGAATGTGGGCTCCACCCTGTCCCCATGGTGAAGGGAAGAAGCGAGAAACCATGTCATTCAAAGGATAAAAGAAGTTCCAGTTTATATGGTGGAAGGAACCATTTTTTGTTTTGTTTTTGTTTTTCTGTTTTATTCTTTTGGCTAAAGAGGGAAACACTGTGGGATTAGAGCAAAACCATCTTGTTTGCCAAGGAAAGAGACTCAGAGGTGGGATAGTTTGATGACTGCCTCATCCTGTGTTCGAGTGACAAGATGGATTCTCTTTTCAAAAGAAATGTATTTATTGATTTTAGAGAGAGAGGAAAGGAGAGAAAGAGAGAAAGAGAAACTTTGATTCATTGTTTCGCCCATTTATGCATTCATTGGTTATTCCTATATGTGCCCTGATCAGGGATCAAACTGGCAATGTTGGCGTATCAGGACAATGCTCTAACTAACTGAGCTACCTGGCCAAGACTCTTTTCTACTCTTGGTGGCCAAAAGTCCTGGTTAATCAAATGAGCATTTCCCCCAAGGTAAATGGAAGTGCTGGAAACTGGCTTTGGGAAGGGGATTCCTCCTGCTTATCTGGGGCAATTCCTGGCACTGGCAGAGGCAACAGCCCCAGGTTCCATGTCTCAGAGAAGAGAAGAGTGGGTTCTGGTGAACTGAAAAGTTGAGGTCTGTTATATATTTGGGCTGAAACTCTTAGACATGAATGAGTAAATGATAAAGAACAATCCTTTACTAAATATCTGCCAATTAACTTCTACTCTGTCACTTGTTTTTCAAACCATACCCTTATTCCATTCCTTCACACACTCTGAAACACAACCAGAGCCTTTAGAGCTTAGGCCTCAAAGTTGACCTAGGGCCCTGATGCCCAAGTAATAGCTGTACCCCAGGTATACAGGGGGCATATGAAGAACACAGCATAACGTTGATTAAAAAAAAAAATCAGGCTCCTAAATCATCCCAGATTAGCCTCATCAGAATCTCTGAGGGTGATGGGGCTATGAAATCTGCATTTGTAACAAGCTCCTAGGTAAGTCTCATGTGGCCAGCCTAGTCCCTGTCTCCACACAAACATTTGGGAACCACTGAACACCAAACACCTTATTTTAACTATTTAACCAAGACTCAGGGAGGAAAGATACTACCACACACCGCTGAAACTAAAACTCAGGTATGTCACTTCTCTGTTCAGAACCTTGACACTATACTTGCAATTTCCTTCAAAACATGAGTAATACCTAGGTCCTCTCCACCACCTAAGTCAGGTCTAAGCCTACCTCTAGGAGTGCCTCATTCATGACACTGGTGATGATGGTGATGATGATTTTGATGGCAGTGGTTATAGCTAATACCCAACACTCACTATATGTTTGATACTATCTAATAACATTTAATCTTCAAAACAATCCCATATGATAAGCACTATAATTTCCCTTTTTTTTTACAGCTTGGACAACTGAGGCATAGAGAGGTCAGTGAAGTTGTGCGAGGTCACACAGCTAGAAGGAGTTGGGACTGGGATGCAAGCCCAGGACTCGCAGAAGGTAGGAAGTGCCGACTTCCTTAACATACTTCCCCTGTGCATTTTAGCACTTCATCTTTTCGTCACACAAGACCATCCCACTGTAAAGTACCTCCCTTGACCTTAACTCCTCCCTAACTGCCCTCCCTACCTGCTTATAGGTACAAGAGAAGATGGCAGAGTTATCCTGAAATGAAGGGTAAACACTCAACAGAAACCCCACACCGAGAAGGCCTTTTAGGAGTGGGCCTGCAGGCCAGGCATAGAGCCAATTATGGTCATGTCTTCTTTTCCCCACCCCTAGGTGCCTACAAAATTGAAAACAGGACTCAGATGATGATCAGAGTAAGCACGAGCTTTGTTCCCCTGCCCCCAAACAGAGGGGTTCTGGTTTACTATATTGGAGGACATGACTCGAACCTTCTTTTGTTCAGAAAGCTCTATTGGAAACTTCCTTTCTACCACCCTCCCCTCACATCAAAATTCAGACACAAGGTTCTATACTGGGAAAAGTAGAGAAAGCAAAGCAAATTCAGATGAGAGAGAGGGAGAAAAGAACAGAATTGTTCCTCCAATTATGATCCCTCCTGAGGGGTAGATCAGAATCCCATCTTTTCTACAGAAGTATAAAGAATAAAGCAATAGATGTTGTCAAGCCTTATCTCTGATACACTCCATGACTGTCTATATGCACTAACTATCCCATAAATACATAAGGTCTTTGAACTTTATTTCTCCAGTGGAGCTGATTTGCCTTGCATCATTCATACTCTCCTCCATTCTCCTCTTGTACCAAGGGAACCTTGAATCTTGGAGAGAATAAACCCAGCCCTATGACCTAGGTATGCAAGCAATGCCTTTGAGCACATATGGACCAGTTAGTTCAATTGTTCCATTTCCTCTGATCAAAACAGAGAGTTCACCATAAAGCATTAATCCAGTATGACATTACATTATATTGGTTTTCTTCACTTTCTCAAAATAAGAGTAAGTATACTTGAGTGGAAAGAGAAGCAGGGCATGGAGATGATAGAAGGCTTTTAAAGAACACTGAGAATCATCATTACCCCTTGAAGCCAGAGCTCAGTCCAAGGAAGGCACGGCTTATCTCCAGGGCTGCCACATCTGCCTTCCCTGCAGCATCTCCAGCAGGAAGCTCTTAACTTATGATCCGCCTCCACAGCCCCCTGGGAAAGCTGCATCATGAGCATTTGGGATCATTTCATATTTCATAAATGGGCTTAACTCACACTCATGAGGTCAACTGGAAGGCCTACTGGATTTAATTATGCTGGAGAAGGAGGCAGCCAGAAACATCTCACATGGAGCCAGAGAGACAACCAGGAGAGCAAGCAAGCAGAAGGGAGATGTGATGGGATGTGAGTCATGTTACTCAGGCTGAGGGGCTAAAAGCATGAAGCACCCAGAGAAACAGAACTGCAGTCCCGGAGACAGGCAGCATCCAAAGTAGTTTCTGGTCCCAATCCATTCTCAGAAAGTGTCTGAGAAGCTTGTTGTGTTTATTCCACATTGATAAGTGCAAAATAAGCCATGTAAAATGGCACCTGCACCTGTGCCCAGGTCCTTTAAAAAGTACTTTTCTTAATTAAAAAATAAAAGAAAAAGAAATTGTGGTAAAGCTACAAAAGGGGTCAACAGATTTGACACTTCTCTCTGTTTATTATTTGTTCTGAGTTCTGAGTCCACAGTATAGAACTTGACATCTCTCTGTCTGCATATTATTTGTTCTGAGTTCTGAGTCTACTCTGCGAGTCTGATAGTTTTCACACAAAGTTGACTCAAAGATTTTGATGGGACAAAGAACTAAAATCTATATGAAATCATGGAGGAGCAAAACGGACAAAAATTCACAAAGGCAAAATGAATAAGGAAATGACGAGCACACACTGGACACGGATTCATGGAACAATGGAAGGAACACAATGACTAAACCAACACAGGCAAAAAACACAGGTGAAAACTGGGCTCCTGTTAACTGCTGTGGGAGAAGCTGCTCACGTCCTCCAATATTTTTTCTCTCTTCCTTTCTTAATTGTAAAATCTTAATTATAAGTAGCTGAGCATATTGCTACTCAAAGTAAAGATTAATTTTTCAGCCTCCTTTGTAGTAAGTATGATCAAGGGGCTAACTTCTTGCTGGTAGAATATAAACTCAAATGTCATATGGCAGCCCCTTGGAGCCTCCCCTAGGAGGTGGATGGAATGCCCCCTTGGCCCCTTCTCCCTCATCCCTTTCTCTACCTGCTGCCTTAGGTATAGATGTCAGCGTCTTGGGCCATGATGGCAAGAACCACATTCCAGGGAAGATGAAGTGATGAGACCTATTGAGTTTTGGTCCCCAAGAATGTTATGGAACAAAATTATCACACTAGTCCTGGAGAGTTTACCCTCAAACCTTGTGATTAATCTCTAAGACTACATATACCCTGGAATAGATGACTATACATTTAGGACCAGCTTTGGCTAGAAGTGACAAAATGCCTAAAATGACTCTCAAGTAAATGGCCAAGAAGTGTATTTAAACAATCTCTCATGTAAACAAAAGTCTACTTCCTTAATTTCAAATGTTTTTCCTCTTTCTCTAGAAATAAAATCATTATCAGGTAGCAAGTTCAGCCCACTCTTCTCAGAAGTAAATTATCCCAATTCATCCACTCCTTTTTAATTGTACAATTTCTTTTACTCCTGTGTTTTGTCATTGCTCCATCCATACCTGCTCTCTTCCTCCTTCCCATACCTCTTCTGAGTTTGGGAGTGCTGCAGATTCTAATCAGGAGCTAAAAGTGTCTTAAGTCAAAATAAAGCTCCAGGAAGTATATAGAATCAGCCATATGGCTTGAATGAGGAGCCAGCAAGCCAGCACAGGGCAGTCTGGCTTAAAACCAGATCAACGCCCAGTTCCCTCGACAGGACCCTAAGTCAGGGCAGCCCCAAGGGGAGAGAGACAGGAGGTACGTTCCAGTGCATGAAAGCCTACACACTTGAGCAGCTCTTCAGGCCCAAGGCCAAGATGAACACCACCCCCCAGCTGCCTCCCAACCCAGATGACTTAGGATCCCCCACCCCACCTACCCTCCAGGTTTTTCATTACCTAACCCAAAGACCTCCCGAGGCAGATAAAATTCCCCATGTAGGGTGAAGTTATTGAAGTGAAAAATAATAAACTTTCATGAGCGTGTTTCAATTTTCACTTGTGTTTATGGCCAAAGGTGTTTTTTATTTTAATAATCGCTGCTGGAACAAGGGCAAGCCACATGCTGCTAACTTGTTAAGGAGGAGGGGAGGGAGAAGAGAGCGAGAGTCAGTGAGAGCGAGAGTCCATGCTCAGCTGTAAATTGCTCAACAGCTCAGCTCTAATCCTCCCAGTTTTGAATCCCACCCTTAAACCCTTAATGATAGAGAGAGGGATAAAATATTATCTGGACCATGCCCTGTTGACAGTTTGCCCTGGGCTCATTTTAGCCATCACAAGCAATTTTAGCACAGGGTGTGTGTGTACATGTGTGTGTATGTGTGTATGTTTCAGAGAGAAAGATCAGTGTTCTATGGTACCATTTCATAATAGGGAGTGTGTAAAAGGGAAGGAATTTGGAGGAACCAGTCTCCTTCCAGTTGGACATCAACTTGACCGTTGTTTTTAGCTCACTTTTATCTGGCAGAGTTTCTATTTGCTTTTAAATGTCAGAAAAGGTTAAAAAGATTTTGAAATCTGTAAGAAATTTCCTAGACTTCTGGGGAAGATGCCCACCCTATAATAATATTAATTGATTGCCCTCCCACCTTTAAAATTGCCTTTTAGAAGGAACATATCCGAGGAATTAAATGAAAGACAAAAGGATTAAAGTAAATGTTCATTTGTGGTTCTGAGTATTGTACTCGGGAATGACTGAACCTAGAAATATTCAGATGTTGTATTTCTTCTCTGTCTTTCTCATCTGTCCTGACTCACATTTTCCAAACTCATGTAGATTCAAGAGAAAATATTGTGACTGGGAGAGCATTAATATTCCTTTTCCTTTGCCCTAACTTTTCAGCCACTGCAAAAAAAGTGTGTGTTGGGGGTGGGGGGCAGGGACTTAAGGCCCTAAGGGACTTTGGAGCCCCCTCTAAGTCTAAATGGAGCTCCATTTAGCATCGTAGGTGTGTAAGAAAGACAAATAAATTGAGTGTCCACCAGCCCCTTCAAGCCTCAGTAGGCTTTCCTATGCAGTGTGTGCCAGCTTGCAGACCACTACCAGGGCTAATAAAAAATACACTCTTGAGGGGATATGTATCAGATAGACTGTTAATTTTGATGCACTGACATTCAATACTTCAAGACTCCTGTACCTTTCCAAAGGCAGAGACGAAATTTGGGGGCTCACAGAGGACCAAGGCATTTGGACCTCAGGCCATCTGTTCACATGGGTGTCTACAGAGTTATCCTTTGAGCACCTGGTCACCAATGGCTATCAATCCAAGCAGATCACTGCTGAGTTACTCCAGGCTCCTGCTACCCTGTTCAGGCCTAGGGACTCCCTTTGCTGTGTTTGCAGAGACAGGTCCAATTCTGCTGCCTCTGTGCCCCACCAAGGCATGGGAATTTCAGTAAGACAAATTCTGTTGAGATTCTCAATACAGACATTCCCTACCTGAGATTCTATCTAGGAAGCAGAGTCTCTCTTTCCAGCACCAACCAGAGGTTTTAAAAAAAAATCCCATTACTTCCTGGTCCATTTTTTTCTCCATTTCTGTCTGCACGGATATTTTCTAGTGAATGTTCTCCCAGCCATTTTTTCCTATGCTTTGAGTTCTCTCCATTTCCCTAAGGTTGTGCACTTTAAAGCCAAAAGCCAAAGACAGCTTTTGTTTCTCTCCTCTGGCACTACCTTGGCCTTACCTAGCCCTAAAAACACTCCATTAGGCTGAAAAGAGAGAGTGTGTGTACATGTGTGTAGTGTGTACATATGCACACACATAGATGCTGGGGGATGGATAGAGCAAATTGTTGGAGGGGAAAAGTTAATTACTATCTTAAAACTTTTCTGCAGTATTCATAAATATACAAATAAGGGTGATGAATTTCCAACACTCCAAGCACTGAGATTAATGTAGAAAATTGTCCTTTTTAGCTCTTAGAAAACAATTAATCTGAGTAGTATATTTCCTTTTTTCTCTGAAATCACTCCTGCTGAATTATGACACATAACTAATTGGAAGGACACTTGACTTTCTCAGGCAAGCCCCAGAGGACAGCACTGAAGAGATGTGTCCTGAAGTAACCTCAGGAGAGTGGCCCACAAGGCTTCCCAGCCCTCTGCTCTGGAGATCAGGCCACATCATTGTCCCAGGAGTAGGAAGTAGTGTGCGCAGGGTGGGTGGTCAACATCCAGAACAGCAAGAGGAGGGTGTGGTAGTGCTGTGACACCAAAGAGAGGCCAGTTTTCCAAGCACCAAGTCCTGCCCCAAAGCAATAGAGCTAACCCTCAACTTGGCACCCGGAGGGGAAAGGCAGGAGTCAGAGCAGCCTCACAAAGCCATGAGGTGCCAATTTCCACCTCATCCCCGAGTCATGATCCTCCAGGCCTCTGATCACTCAGGCTAACCACTCTTGCCAGCCCTAGACCTCCTCCCAACTCCTTAGTTCCAGCACAACCCAGGACTTCTACCACAACATGCAGAGCAACACGCCAAAGCCGTGCAGTGAGGGCTGTAGCCAGGTGACATGTATTTTATATCTATGGGCAAAGCACATCTTTGTAAAGTATGCAGGCCCTCTAAATCTAAGTACCACCAGCTCAAGTCACCAACTCCCATAGTTCTTTCTCGACTCTCTTCCTGGCAACCCTCCTCCCCATAAGGTCAGAATATTCCAGCTCTCACCTCTTCCAGAAGAGAGCAGTAGGTAAGAAGAAACTAAACTTGAAGTCTCAAGACCTGCACTGGAGTCCTTTTATATAAAGCTACATGATTCTGGGTAGCTCAGCACATGGGAGGCCTCCAATAAATATCTATTGATCTGAGTTCATCTAAGATTCCAGAAAGTTTCTGCTACCAGTAACTTGCACCTTGAATTATTTGTTCTTGGGCATGGCTCCCAACTTTTTCTAAGTGAAAATATCATTTTGTAAAGCCAAGACATTTTATAAACTACCATCTTATGATTAATATCTATTGATCAAGAAAGTAAATCAGAACCTAAAGCTATATGAATTCAACACTCCTTGGAATGAGTTGTATTTGTTAGTCACAACAGCACCTACTGTGTTAAAAATTATTTTATATATGTGCAAAGTTTACCATCCAATATATGACAATATTTTCTTTAAAATGAAGATCACTAGACCCACTTCCCAGAAACTATAATTCAGTGAATTTGGAAGCAGAGTTCTAGAATTTTTAACCTCCCATGTGCTTATTTCTTTAATGGTGGTCATCCACTGACCACTCTGGAAAAATACTAGACAAGGGACACATACTTCAATTATCTGTCTACTTACTATGGTGGCTCTTCATAACTTAACTAAAAAGAATCATTTTCAGTTTATTAATACCTTGTATTAGCTTTGCTGATCATCTATCCTTAATGTTTCCTGAGGTCTATGAAGGTAACCATGGGAACTACTGGCTTGAGAGTTTGCTCATCAGGTTGAAGAGGGCTAAAATATGGAATTTAGTGCCTTGTGGGTGTCCATTAAAGTTCACAATTTCCAATTGTCTATCTTATACAGTAATGGTTCAAAGCCTGCGATTTTGATTTCTAAACCTGTGAGAAAAGAATTGAAGAAGGTTTTTTTACTTCACATTGGCTCCATACCAATTTTACAAACTCAGTTTTGGCCAGAGTTATCCCTTTAATTGTGTGTCTTCCAAATCATACAATCCAGAGATCCATAATTGGCTTGTCTTGTAGTTAGACGTTTAGCTGCCCTTCTACAGTAAACATGGGGATGACCATGGCGTCACTGTTCTTGGTCAGAGCATGGCATTTGGCTCATCCATCCAGGAATTTAATTAGAGAATATGGATAGTTTCAGAATCCATTTTGTCTAAAGGGAAAGATTTGCTTCTTTCAATAATGCCATGGAATTTCCGACCTGATTATTAAGAGCTCTGATGAGTCAGGCTTAGGCTGGGTTTCTGGCTCAATATAACTCCCACATTTTTTTGAGCTTTGGATTCCTCTAGAATTCATTAAGTCTACGTCCCGCACTGACTCCACTTCCTATATTACATTGGAGATCTGAGGAGCATAGCAAGAATCTGCCTCCCTAGCCCAAGTTTCCATTTTGAAAGAAGAGCTCTTAATTTATATTTCCTTTGACAAACAATGGTTTAACTTACAGGGGAAAGGCGTCTCAGGAACTTGGACAAACTTAAGAAGAGAACTAAATTAGAGGTTAGATAAAACTCAGCCTTCCCACTTCAGCCAGGTTCTGCCATCTCCAGTTACTGTAAACAATTGCAATTTTGAAAGTGTTGAAAAAAAAATACATTGACAATCTCCCCCAAAGGAGAAAGAAATTATAAGACCATTTCAGGTCTCTCTGCTGCTCACTGGTAATATGGTTATACAAGACAACTTGAGCCCTGCAATCTAGACACCTCAATATTCTTTCACTTAGTTCTTGGAATGTGTAGTAAATGGTCCCAGCATTTATCATTTGTCTAGAAAGTCCTATTATGGGATGCATAATTAATATAGTAGATGCATAGAAAATAGTAGACAATGTTTTCTGGATCTATCTATCTCCTCTTCCCACCCCACAAATGGGAAAAGTAGATTTTCACCTTATTTTGCAAACATCTGTACAAAAGATTCTATAGGCAAAAGTGATGAACATAGGGAACAAAGAAGATATATAATGTAAGATTTGCCATCCAGGGACAGAAATCCAAGAGCATCCTTTTGTGTTTCCTACAATTCCTATGAAAGATGAAATTGTTATTCATTTTTTCCAAAATATGCAAACCAGAGGAGTACTGATAAATCTTTATGAGGCTTCAGTGGTTAAAGTATAGCTCTATGATGCTCTCTTTCTTTCTACAAAACTACAGTGACCATCATCTACCCAAAGTTTCCAGCTTAAAAAACCTTATTTCCACTCTGGAAAAGGCAACTGACAGAAATCTTTGAGGACTCCTGAAAGCAATCTGTGAAATGTAGAAGTGTGTTTTCCTATCCTGTGACTTGGGTTGAATCTGATTACTGCTGCATTTCTTGGTTCCCGAACTGCACAAGGAGGAAGTCAGATTAGACTGCCAAGGCATCTTCTAACTGGAGTGGTCTACAGGTCTGCAGACTCACAGCCCTCACAGCAAGTCTCTCTGCCCTGTGGCAAGACAGGTCATGATTCCTTCTTCTTTCTTCATGGCTTTCCCACCGAGGTCCCCATACTATTGTTTAAATTAGAGGCAAAAAATACTCCCCCCCCGCATTTTGATTTGAAAGATAAAACATCCTAGGCCACATGATAGTTGTGACCTTGGCCAGGGTGTATTTCCTCTGTGAGCTTCAAGGAGTTTGAATTTCACGGGCCCTCAGGACCCCCCCATTTCTGTAAAGCTAAGAAAGTATGAACTGGCATCATCTGCTGAGTCAGTACTCTTCAGGTCCCGCTACCATATGAAACCTGAAGAATACTCTCACCATTGGGGGAGAAGCAAAGGATGCTGCTGTGGAACTACAAGACTCTCCAGTGTTCTCTGTGTAGAATTACTCTACCTTTGGTCCTCCGGTCTTCACATATGTCCACCTAGGATTTTTCAGCAACTTTTGTTGTCTATTAAAGCAGCTTTCCATGTTAATCTTGGTTTCATCTGGTTCAGAGGGAAGCATGGAGATTTCATCTTCAGAATTAGGTTATACTGTAAACATTTACATTTTGATAGCTAGGAAATTGAGGTCACTTGACAGCTTTTTGTCTAAGAGCAAGTGTAATATCTGTTTTTATCAATTTAATAGGTAGGGAATTGGTAAAAATCCCATTTTTGAGTGCTTAGATCAGATAGGAGAGCTGAGAGAGGTGCCCAGCTTACTAACTAGCTTGGAGTTACTTAAAGTTTTATTAAAGATCAACATGATAAATCCCAAAGCCTAGGATATACCTTGGACAGGACAAAGTGGCCAGAAATATGAAAATAAGTAGGCCAGGACCTGTGCATAGCTAAGAAGTTCTCAACAATCAGAATCATAAAAAGTGAGAATAAAGAATTTATCTTTAGGGTCATCCTTATTAACCTCATGTATACTTATTCTCAGTTTCTTCTCACTACCTATAACAAGGCTGGGCATATATTAGGTGCTCAATAAATGTATGTGGAATGAATGAATTTTTCATCAAAACTTCGTTAATAGCTCTAGGTTGCATCATTGAGCCATTTACACCACCAACATTTATTAAGCATCACTGGTGTAGTAGGCACTGTGCTAGACACTGAAGTTTATAGATTAATTTGATGAGCTCAGAGCTCAAATTCTGGTAGGGTAGTTAAGATATTTACCTAAGCGGCAGTAAGCACATGAACAAGTGATTGGGATGACACAGTGGTCACTAGACCTAAGGGGATACTATAGCAGAGGTTAGCAGAAAGCCTTCCTGTGAAAGGACTCACTCAACTTGTCTAACTTTGTTAAACTTGAACTGAGGGGTTGGGGGAGGAGGATAATTGGGGAAAGAAGGAGAAGGGTCAAGTCAAGGTACATGTGTAAAGGACTCATGGACAAAGACAACGAGGGCATGGGGCAAGGAATGAATGTAAAAGGAGGGGGGTGGGTAGGGTAGGGGAGAGTAATGGGGGAAAAGAAAGGACAATTATAATTGAACAACAATAAAAGGAAAAAAAAAACTTGAAGCTTAATATCCCCTCCTCAAGTGCAAGAACTCAATCTGATTATACAAACTAAAATTCTTAGACATGAATTTCCAGTCAGAGCTCAAGGGAGAACTTTCCCCATGGAGGGTCCTTGTTTCTGGCTTTTTCTCTCCTTCCTGGCAAGACTTCCATTGGCACTCCTCTGGGCAATCTGCCCTTTTGTAAATTTCTCCCTGGCAGCTCACCTTCTCCCTGGACCTGCAACTGGGATTCTCATACCTGACTGTGGCCAAAAGATTTCAGGAAATGGTGCTTTGGAAACACATCTTTAAAATGAAAACAGATAAAGTAGCTGGCCATGGACCCAAGGAAAACTCTCCTTTTTCTGAAAAGCAAGCAGTTTGTTGGCACTAGAAACCTACCTGCTCTAAGCCACCACCACATCCTCTAATAAGGGCACTAACACAGAGAGACACACAGACACACAAATGCTCAGCGACTGAGCTGCAGAACACGTCTGCGAACCCTCATCCTATTGCTCTTTGGAGGACCCCTTGGTCCCTAGAGGTTGCAGCCTTGGAGGCTGTAACACAAAAGGCCTGATCACATGCTTCCTTCTGGAGAAATCTCTTTGGCTTCCTCCTCCACATGGTAGATAGTTTAAACCAAGTTGAGTGGAATTTTTGAAGCATTTCTGTTAGATGCACATTTTAGCAATCTTCACTTATAAGCTATGAGAGTTTTATTTCCAACTTAGTAAAAGGAAAAATAGAGATGCAAGCTGGGACCATTTCATCTACTAGGGTGGCATTAGTAAGCTGACACTCACTTCCTCAAAGGCAGCCAAACCTTACCAAGAAATGTCATTTGAATAATATTCCCTTACATGGCTGTCATACATTCCAATGTACAATGTGCTTTCACTTGACTGAGCTCCCATGAGCCTCACAACAGACCTGGGTAAATTAGCCAGGGTGATTTTCATGGCCCGTGCAGAGGAGGAAACTGTGACAAGCAAACAAGGAATGACTTGCTCAAGTACTCATGGGGAAGAAGCAGACAGCACATATCTTCTCGTGCTGCACTGAGGGTTCTACCCATCATTGCCTGCTTTGTACTTCCATGATTGCTCATCATTTGAGCATCAGGTAACTCAGCAAACCTATTGAAAAGTAGGCCCTCTGTAACCTGAATATTACTGGGTCTTTTGGAATCCCACCTCCGCAAGCACCCCTGAGTCACAGGGGCTCTCAAAGCCCCTGTCACAAAGGTTCTTCTCTGTGTTCTTCCAAAGAAACAGCACAGGGTTTCCCTAGAAGGCAGGCAATGTGTTCTCACCACACACAGAGAACTTTTGCTGATTCCTCTTTATGTGTCTCCCTTCTCACTAGTATGTCACTTCCACTCGTGGTAGCTGACAAAAGTCTCTCTCTCTCCCTTTCCTGCTTTCCATACCATGTTTCCTGCAGACCCCTCCCCACACACTATCTACTTTCTGTCGTTTTTATGGCCTCACAATGACCTCCATACCCTCATTTCTTGCTGTCTGTGTCTGACTCTTCAGGAGAGCACAGACTGGAGTCTGGGTCAGCTGGGAAGTATTGGGTAATTCTTATATCCCTTGACAAACCATAATGACAAATATGACATGGGATGACAATCCTGGGAGTGTGTTGATAAGAACACACTATGGTATGGACAAGGTTCTCTAACACATCACTAGGAGCAGCCCCATCTAGATCTGAAGTGGAGAAGGAAAGAAATCTCCTCACATTTGCTAAGATGATAAGACAGTAGAGTTACAGTCTCTGGCAACACAAGAGACAAGATGCTGAAACTTCCCTGGCCAGGTGGCGGCTTAGTTGGTTGGAGCATCATCCCATGCACCAAAAGGTTATGGGTTTAATCCTCAATTAGGGCACGTACATAGGTTGTGGGTTTAATCCCTGGTCGAGGCACATACAAGAGGCAACCAATTGATGCTTCTCTCACCGATGTTTCTCTCTCACAAATGTTTCTCTCTCCCTCTCTCTCTCTCTCTCTCTCTCTCTCTCTCTATCTATCTATCTATCTCTCCCTCTTTCTCTCTCTCTCCCCCGCCTCTCTCTCCCCCCTCTCTCTCTTCCTCCCTCTCTAAAATCAATAAGCATATTCTTGGATGAGGATTTTTTCTGAAAAGATACTGAAAATATCCTTCTCCAGGAAGATGAACAGAGAGCCTAGTGGGGAAAGGTGAGTACTTACCGAAACACATAGAGATATCCTCAGGGAAAGATGAGCCTTACATGAGTAAGAAAAAGGTTAACTCCAAAAGTGTCCAAATGCCTGTGGGTCCCCTGAAACTGCTTAGGGAGAGCTCCAGCCATCCTAATCTGTCCCAGCAGCCAGCCCAGGTGAAAGCAGGACTCCCTTAGAATTGGGCTGTGAGTCCTACATTGCTGTGTCCTCTGTCACTGCCTATGATTACCTGCTGCCATCCACACTATAAGCTCCTTAAAGGCAAGTTCTAAAACATCAGCACCTGGTACAGTGCTTGCATTCTGAGAAAATAATAAACAAATGAATAAGAAAATACAGAAAAAAATATCTGTAATCATTACATTTATATATCATGAATAAAGGGTGGAAAAGCTTCTATGTTCCTATAATATATGATAGTTCCTGGTTCTGGAGATCAACTTTATGAAGCTCTATCAGAATTGTCAGCTATCATACAATGAGTTTTCACAACTCAGTCACTCTTCACTGTAGAGTGAATTGGGGATCCAGACTCAAGGCAATTGTATGTGTCCATACACATACAATAGCGTGAGGCTAGGAAATCAGTGTGACTGGCAGTATGACCCCTAAATACTTAACCTCTCAATCACTATACCCTACAAACCCCACACCAAAGTGAGGACCCCACCCCTCTCTGTGAGGAGAACTGAGATAAAAGAACACATTCTCTGGGCTGTGGCTTTGCAATTTTACCTGCTGAAAACAACTGGTGATGTCCCTGTGTCTTCTCAACCTGTGTCTGTCAACTGACTACAGTAGACAGCACACTCCTGGGAGCCTGCAAATTCCTGGGACAACGGCCCAATCTCCTTTCTACCCATAAGGGTGAGAGCTGTGATCCCTTTCTTCTGGGCTTTGACCCGCTTTTCACATCCATTTTTCTTTCATCTTGTTCTTCTAAGGCTGAGAAGAGACATTAATACTTAGGTTTGCTTGTATGTTGAGTGAGTCCATCATATCTTGCTTCCTAGTCAATAATTCCATTGTTTTATTTTCAGCTATCAACTAAAACCAGCTTTATATTCAGAGTGTTTTATGATCCCTCCAGCCCTTAACTTTGGATAAAGCAACTACCACCACTACATCTCATGTAGACTTGCTACAAAAATTTGAATCAATTTCATTTTCCTCATCTCTAAAATGGATGCATACAAGCCCATGTTTGCATGACAGTGACTGTTAAGATAAACAAATAGCCCATTTGTCAGTGCTCTAAACTTCTGTCAGAAACACCACCTGGAGAGCCTAGTTCTATAATCCTGTGCATAAGATCGTGACATCTTTTGGAAGAAATGTGTTTTTTCAGGAAGCCAGAATTTCAGCCCATTCATATTTTATGACTTTTGATATATTGCTTGAGTTCCTGCAGACTCAGTTTCTCTTCTTTGAAAATTGGATAAATACTACTGTCTAGTAATCAACTGTCACCATAGGAACAATTTTAAAAACAGTTTTATACACTTTAGAAGGAAAGATATAAGAGATATACAAGATTTTATTATTTTTTTTCATATTAAATTACTTTAACTAGAAGAAAGGGGTTTAAAATATCCAAATGAGGAAGTCAGTAAAGATGTGCATGAAATCACCACACTTCTCTTTGGCATATGGTACGCTCAACTCCATTATGATGTCAAGGACAACAACTTCTCATCAGTATATTTCAGATGTGCTGAACCTCTTTTTCCTGAGGCTCCTGGATACAAGAGGCTGAACAGATGGGAGTTCTTAGCGTCTCTGGGGAAGAGCTTGTTTCCTTTCCCAGGCTTCTCAACCCTACCAAAGATCACTTGTCATGAGATGAACCTTCATGGAGAGGCACCCAGGAGCAGAACTCCCTGAGAGTACGAGCCTTTTCAGGATGTGTGTGACTCAAGAAGGACACATATCCACGTTAGAGAAGAAGGCTGAGGTTACAAACATGCCCTGAAAAGGAAGAGAAGGGATGTTATACCTTTACTACCATGCTGTTTGGAAACCAGATGTGGATGCTGTCCCTCTGGTCATTCAACATTCCACTCACAAACTCCCCTTGCTGGAAAACCTCTCTGGTTCAGTTAACCCAATGTTCCACAAACCAGCCCTTCCCCCACCTCAACCCATAGAACTTACCAGTTTTTATGTGAAAGGTATTGATTCAGAAACTCTTAATGGCTCCCTGCTAAACCAGTGATTTTTATTAAACTCCCTGCCCCCTAATGCATTTGGCAGGTCCCAGAATTCTGTTCTCTTATATCCCTTTCCATTTTCTCCATTGTAAGTCCCTCTTCCTTCAAATAAACCCTAACATGGGTTTAAGACCTTCCTGAAAGTTGATTCTATACCCTCCCTTTCTAGACCTTCCCAACCCTCACTCTTATTCAAATGAGAGAATCACTAAAGGCCCCCTTGTCCTTGCCCCCCAGCAGACCCTCATAAATCCACAGTGAAGTTTTTTTTAATTAAAGTGTCCAAATAATTAATGATCAACTCCATTTGTGCCATTGAAAACCCAAATGTCACACGGTTGAAAGGACCCAACCAAATAATTCAGTGTACCCTATAAAGCTTTAAAAAAGCAGAGCCCAAGAGGTTTGCATGACTGGTTTCTGTGCTGTCTGAAAAGCTTGGTTGGGTTTTGGGGCACTTGATTGGATTCCAGGAATAATGTGCCCTGAGCACAAAGAGCTCTTTTGATGTGTCTGTGCCATTGCTCCTCCCCTTTCCTCCTCACTTTACCTGGGATACACATTCTCCTTGTCTCCCAAGTTGGAAAAAATAACCCATGGAAGAGAGGAAAAAACAGCAGAGACAAAGTCAAAGGTGGGGGTTGGGGAGAAACTGCAGTTCCTAGTCTGAGTTTGGTTACTGAAGTCTGGTTGTTCCAGAAGGAATAGGAGAAATGGAGTTTGTACAATGTCTGTGACCATTACACTGGAAAATGTAATGACAAGATGCTTCTCGCTTGAATGTTGTCCCTTGAGGTATGGGTAATGAGTGAGTCTCCCAGCAAGGACCTGCTACTTTCAAAGAGTCAGAAGAACTACAGATTACTAACCCCAGAAATTAGTGTGGATTTATATGCCTAATTTAGGCAGAGAACCTCATAGTGAGTCCAGCCTGTTGATTGTTCATGGTACTAGAATATTCAAGAAAAATGGAGAGAAGAAAGACAGAGCCCCCATTGCTAGAATGCCCTAAAAAAAAAGTGGTAGGACAAGGAGTGTGGTTCTAGTACCAGCTGTAGAGATACTCAGGTTGACAGCAGAAGGCAGTGGGCTGGTGGTAATAGAGGGCTACTTGAGGTCCTTCTGGGCTCACTTGAATAGGCTGTTTTATCCTTCTAGTCTTGCTTTCCTTATCTATAAAAAGATGAACTTGAACAACATCAATATCAACTCCAAGATTCTGTCTCAGAAATCTATTGCTGCCCCCAAATTAATTAAGACAACAATCCACGTATTTAGGTCTTCCTTAATTTCAATAATATTCTAAAGATATCTGAGTAGTGGTCATAAACATATAAATTCAATACATTTACTCCAACATTTTATATTTTTGATGCTATCATAAATGGTTTATGTTTTTAATTTGATTTTTTTCATTATTTGTTGCTAGTGTAGAGAAACACAATTGAGTTTCATATATTGAATTTGAATACAATAACCTTATCAAATCACTTACTAATTCTAATAAGTTATCAATAGATTCTCCGTCTGTTTCTTCTTCACTAGTTTCTTCTTCAACTGGTGAGATCACAGGGGAGATGTTTTATATGTCTGTTAAGTTTCTTGGGTTGCAAGCAACAGAAGAGACTCTGGTTAACTTAATTGTAAAGTAAGATTTGTCTTAAGGCTTCTGGATAGTTTTGTGAGTCACAGGTAACAATGAACTGTCAGACTTCAGAAAAGAACAGGTACCAGAATAGCATTAGGAAATGAATCAAGAGTCTCTTTAGGACATTCTAAGGAGATTAACTCTGGACTTCCCTTGTGTCACTCCTCTTAAGATTCAAATTCTTCAGAGAGCAAATCTTGGTCCCTATTTAGGTCTGACCATTGACCAAGTTGCTAGTTAATTGATGGGCCCACCAAGTCTGCATGCAATTCTGAAGGAGTGGTTCCCCCAGGGAATTCACCATGTTATTATAAGAAGAAAGGAGAACTGATGCTGGAGAGGCAAGATGACACCATGCATGGCCACCATGCATAGTATCTAATTAGACCTTTCTGCCTCTCACCCATCTTATCTGGTATGCAAATTAGCACTTAAATTTTGGTGATGGTAATGGTAATGGAGAAGATTACCATCTCAGACAACCCTATCTTCCTATCAAAAGCATTTGCGCTCAACATCAATGACCCACCTTATTCATTTTTATATGAAAGTGGATCCTTTGCCTAGCTAACTTGCTTTCCTGGGCTTTAATAAATCTTCTTACCTGGGCTTTAATCAGTTTCTTCTTCCCTATTAATATGCATTGTGCTGTTGAAATGCATTTGATTAATAACCAAATGTATGTGTGTTCTCTCTTGCTTTCTTCCTTCTATCCTCTGTCTCTTTCCAAGGGTGGTGGTGTGTTTATTTTGCTGTGGTTACTTTGGAATAAGAGACCTAGTGTTTATGGTGATACAATCATAACTACATTGAATTCTATCTGCTTGTTGAACTGCTGACTCTGGGCTTGAGCACACTTAGTGTATAAATGATGTTTGTGGGTTTCCTAGGTATTTTTAATCCATAAGAAAATGGGCCGAGGTCATCATAATCAATTTTCTTAAGGAGAGAATTGCAATGAAAATAAAGTGAGGTTAAAAGGCTCTTATCTTTGCCATCACTCATCTCTACCTTTGTTTATTGCCCTCTCTGGTTTTCATTAGCATGCTGACAACTGAAGCTATAGACATTTTTATCTACACTCCAACTACTGCACTGATTTCAGTTCCAAGATATGAAACCTAATCTAAACATTAGAAGGGAAGTTACAAACTGTAACTTTAAATTTCAGTTTACAGTGTCCCCCAGCATGATTCCAGGAATTGAGTTGGGAGAGGTCCTGGGAATCAGAAACCAAACAACCACCTCATTCCTCCCCTAAAAGGACCTGAGGACATTTGAACAAAACTCATAAAGTACTGTTTCACAACATCTACTCTGAAAGGAATTGCAAGAGAACATTTCATCCATCCCCCTACTGGCAACTGCTTTTAACTAATCCCAGACAGAAGGAGGTTTCTCTTATTCTTCAAGATCACTTGAAGGACATTTCACAATTCCCCTGGCCACCTGTTTCAAAATATAAAAACTAAATGCCAGGAAAATCTTCCTCATATTCAAACACCAGTTCTTTCTTCAATTCAGACCATTTGGATATTAAAGTATAAAATTTCAGAACTGGAAGAGACTTTAAATACCATTTAGTCTAGAGGTTAACTCTGGTGACCCAGGAATTGAGGCATTTTACTAGGGCCACAGAAAGTATAATTTTTGAACTTATTAATTAGTTGGCAGTGCTTAAATATTGAAATATTCCCTTTTACAAAACCCACCTAACTGCATATCTTGAAAAATCAGGAGATCTGGAAACACTAGGGCCCTTGTTCCCATGGCAACAATCAGAACTGAGCACTCCTCTTTCAACTGTGGTTGTAGGGGGAAGTAACCTCTAGTTCATCTGAGAGTCAACTAGGCCTTCTTATCTCAGTTACCCTAAATGACTGGCTCTTATCAGCACCTAAGTTGTGGCTTTTGCTTTTTGCTAAAAGAACCAGAAAAATGGCTTGACTGAATTCACCAGCTCTAAGTGTGACAAGAACTAAAACCCAGGACTTATGCCTTTGTGTCCAATGCTCTTCTCCTAGAGAACACTGCTTTCAGGCTGTAGCCGTGCTAAACCAGGGCAGCTGAAGAAAAAAAAATTATAGAAAATGAAAAGTGACATAATGAAAGTCAAAATCTACAATTTTCATTCTTCCTGTCACTTTTTATAGCCCTTGGCTCAGCTCAACACTATGCTGATAGATGTGTGTCCTAAGATCATTAAGGAAGGTAATTGGCTAACACCCAGTTGAGTAACAAAGGAAAGGTCCAATGGGAAGGGAAGGCTTAGAAGATGCAATCTCATTTTTATTTTGAGGTCAGTGTATGTGTGTGTATGTATATGTTTGATAGTTGGTTCTCAGCACATTTACAAAAAAAAGTGACATGCCTATTTCCAACTTCAAAGTATAGTATGGAGACAAAGAGAGGATTAACAGAGAATATGAAGGTACGACACAAGGGAGAATTTTGCTTATCAAGAATATAAAAAACAAGGATTCCAATCTAGGACTATGTTTATAAGAGGTTGTTAAACTTAAAGGTCAATTTGTCAAAAATAAAAGTTGAATAGTAAATTTCTCAAGAGATTTTTCAAACTAGTTTTTAGGTACTAGATAGATATGATCTAGAACAGTCTTTTGAGCCTCTGAAAAGAAAGCAACCCCTGGGCAGAGCAAAAATTTGTATTAAACCTCACTCATAACATGAAAGGAAAACCTTAGGTTGAACATTAAGAAAACATGCATAGCCAACAGTACCTGATCACTGCAATCCATTTGGGTTCAGAATAGGCTAGTTATCCTACGCTCAAACCAGCTGAAGGACTAAGTACATTATTACAACCATCAGCTGTTTAAGCCAAGCATCAACCAATCCTTTCAAATGGTTTCTAGCAATGAATGTGGCTCAATATAGAGAAAAGTGGCCAAAAGAGGCTTTCATATTTCCTTCTTGTAGCTTTTTACTAACACCCAAGAAGGATTAGAAAAGGAACCCTTCTTCCCAAAAGCAAAGACATGACTTGAGCTTGGGATATTTGAGTTTATTTGGAGTTTGAGGGCATATAAATCTCTATGTTTCCACCAAGACACTCACAATTGGCATTCATGTGGAGAATAGCTTTTGCTAGTTGGAAAAGTGGTAGAGAAAGACTTGGCTAAAAATTCTTTCTCAAGGTCAACTGATTTTTAATAAGCTTAGTGGTCTTTGTGGGTTACAAAACAAACTGATTAAAATTCATTCCCTCTCAGACCTTACCAGCTAAAGAGACTGAATTTACCAGTTGACCACCTCCTGTCTCTCTCCTAACTTCCTCTTCAGAAAATTAGAAATAAATTAAAAGGGCATTCTGGAAGGGCCAAGTTGGTGCCTGGTGGTCTTAGTAAAATCATACTCATTTTGGGCTGGCCCTCCCTTTTGCTATTGGTTGGATACCAGAAAAGCTTCTTAAATGCAGATTTTTTTTCATCTGATGACAGTGAAGACTTTTCTAATGAAACAAGAAGAATGTCATAAAATGGGGATGGCATTGCAGATCAGTGGAGAAAAGAGTAAGTGCTGAGATAATTGGTTACTAAAATGAAAAAAAAAACTTCTCATTGAATTCCTACATCTCCCCTTAAACAAAATTATATTTAATGTTGATTAAATACATAGATATGAAAAAGAAAACTTAAAATACTTTGGAAAAAAGTATAGCATAATTAAAACCTTGGAGTGGGAAATAATTTTTAATAAATAACACACACTAATTTTTTAAAGCAATAACTTTACAAAGGATTGATAAATTTACCTACATTAAAATAAATACAAAAAAATGTAACAAAAGATACATGAAAAGTAAAAAGATAAGCAATAAATTGGCAGAAGATATTTACAAACATAAAACAAACCAAAGGATAGTGTCCAGGATATATAAAGGACTCCAAAAATTAATAAGTAAAATAACCATCAAAATGTCTAGCATTAATATAATTGGGTCCCAGAAGCAAAGGAGAAAGAGATTAGGGCAAAATAAATGTCTGAAGAAATAATGACCAAAAAACTTCCCAAATTTGGTCAAAAACAAATTCAGTAATCTCAACCAACCCCAATCACAAATTTGATAAATTTAAAGAAAGCCCTGCTTAGACACATTATAATCAAACTGTTGAAAACTATGAGTAAAGAACAAATATTGAAAGGAATTAGAGAAAAATGATACATTACATACAGGAGGCCAGTAATTTAAATGACAATGGAGTTCTCATTAGGAACTATGGAGGTGAGAACACGCTATGACAACATCTTTAAAGAGTTAAGAGAAAAAAGCTATCAACCCAGAATTTTATATCCAGCAAAAATAGTCTTCAGAAATGAAGGTAAAATAAAGATGTTTTCAGATAAGGAAAATCTAAAAGCATCACTGCTAAAAACCTGCACTACAAGAAAATGCTGAAGGAAGTTCCTTAAGTTATAAGAACAAAGTGCTAGAGTAAAAGTTCATTTTCAGGAAATAATAGAGCATCAATCACCATAAATGATAGATATCTGGTGTATAATTCATGGTTCAACCAGAGAAATACAGAGATAGAAAGAGTGGGGAGGAGAGGATCATCACAAAGAATTGGCCTATACGCTTGTGGGGTCTGGCAGGTGGTCAAGAAGGGAAGGGAATGAGTAGGCTGCAACCTCCCTACAGACTCAGAGGTTCGGAGTCTCTGAGCTCAGGAAAAACCTAAACCCTCCTGGAAAGGCCTAACCCAGAATAATGTTGCTTTTGATTAAAGTCAACTGGTTATATTAGGGACTTTAATTATAGCTGCAAAATAGCTTTATATCAGCCTTTAGATCAGGGTTTGACTGGACAACTGAACTGTAGTTTGACCTACCCAAACTAACATATCAAAAAGCTATCACATCTGGGTAAGTATAAAACACCGTTTTATTTCCTCTTAAGCCCTTTAAAACACCTATATTGGTGGGGTTTTCCATGTATATAGATGTAATACATATGACACTGTAATATAAAGAATGGTGGGTATGAAATAAAGGGACCCATAGGGTTGGCATTTTCTATATTTTGCATGAGTGGCAATATTAACTCTTAATAGACTACGGATTCATACATTTTACAAAGATCTAAAACAACCACTGACAATATACAATAATGTAGAGTTTTAATTTTAGGCTGATTGGTGCATACAGGAATATTTATTCAAGTATGCATTGCACCTTCATGAATGCCTGAAATATTTGTGATTTTAAAACTTAGCAAGGCCCTGGAGTCTCAAATATGGCTGCTAGGCAAAAGATGGAGGCTTCAGTCATGGTGAGGGAACAGACGCCCTTGCTGAATGCCCTCAACTGTTTTTGACTTCTGGAGGGGCGGGCCGTGATTACAGCTGCGATTAGGTGACTCACTGTAATTATGTTTTGTTGAAATTGAATTTATTGAAGCATGAATCATTCTGCCCAAGTCCTAACTAATTGCTCCAAACACTGTGGATGGGAAGGACGGCGGAGGAGTTTCCCGTGGAGGTCATTACAGAATGGATGTGCACGTGCGTGTTCACGCCTGCACACACACGCGCCACACACACACCTTGCAAAGAAAGCCGGCAGCGCTGCCTCCTCCTCCGTGGTAATGTGACGTTGGCAGGGAATGTTTGTAGGTTTCCCTGTGGTTTTCTTCCGCTTCCCACGCCCCTCCTTGTCTTTATGAGCAACTCACTATTTGGCTACTTGGCTCGTGGGGGGCCTCTGTGTCTCAGACTGGCCCCTCTCTGGCTGTTGTCTGGTTCTTCAAAGCTGAGGATGGGCAGATTGCATCCCTCTTCTCCCAGCTCAGACCCCCTACTTCTCAGTGGGTATCCTGGTATCTCAGGGAAGCCCTGGGAGCTGTGCCCAGCTGCAGAACTGTAATTAAAATCCACATGGGTGCCCTGGGGAGGCAAACAGCGAGCCCATGGTGAGTGCAGTGGGAACCCCTGTAGCCTCCAGCTCTGCAGCTGGTATACAGGGAGGAGTGGTGGTCGGGACAGTTTTGGGTTCTTAAACACTGTGAGTCACTGAAAGTCTAATGCAAGCAAAAAGTTTAGAGCCTTTCTCCTGCCTCTGGACTGTGAAGATCAGTTCGCCTCAAGTCATTTGTTCATTGTTTGTTTATCTTCACGTCATACAAATTAAACAAATGAAATGGGCTAGCAGGCTGTGTGTAGGCATGACTGAGAACTAACTGACAAACAAGTGTTTCCTCTAGAACAGGTTGCAGAGAGAAACTCCATCATCATGATAACAATGGGAGCAAACACTTTTACGCTACTTGCTAGGAACCAGGCACTGTTCAACCACATCTTAATTCATTGACACTTGACAACAACTCAGTGGAGTGGATGCCTTTACCAGCAGCACTTTGCATGTGAGGAAACTGAGACACAGAAAGGTTGAGTAGCCTGCTCATATTAACTTAGCTGGTAAGTGGAGGAGGCCAGACTCTATCTCAGATTGTCTAGTCCTAGATTCTTCGCCGCTCCCCTGCACGCTTTGCACATGGCAGACACCATGTGGGGTGCTTCACCAAATCATCGGACAAGCTTCAAAGCAACCCGCATTTGACAGATAAGAAAACTAAGGCCGAGGGAGGCAACATAAGTTGCAAAGATGACACAAACAGTAAGTACAATAGTCAAATCTGGACTATTTGTGTTCAAATGCCCTGCCGGCTGTGAAAGCCAAAGAGGAGAAATGCACAAGGCAGAGTGGTCACGACAGACAGCCGATGGCCGGCAAAGCTGTGTTCCATCCAACTGCTCGCTGGAAGGTGCTCGGGGCAGGCTCCCGGGCTCCCTCATCTGCCTCTGTTTCAAAGGTTTGATCATGGGAGTCTTTCTAAATATGCTATCTTCTCTTGCAACCATGTCCTAAATATCATTCTTAAACACAATAGTGAAATTGGCATTCTAAAAATTTATTGCCTAATTCTTTTAAATCTTGAATTTCTACTTCCTAGAGTCAACTATTAAAGAATAAGTGCTCCAGGGAGAAGTTAACATTTAAAACCCCTGTTGACAAACTTTGGGGAGAACTGGCTGACTGGTGACTGACCTCTGGGTATAGATTCACAGCAGACATTTGGAGACTCAAAGAGGCAGCAGGGAATGGCAGTGAGGTCAGAGACAGGCTTCACCACCTTACTACTCACTGCCCAGTTATCCTGGGAACAAGTCTGTGCTCTTGTTCTCATTCTGGTTTGTTGCCTCTGAAAACACCACTGACTCGAAGCTGACAGACAAGCAGTAACGCCAGAGATCCCTGCAGATGTGAATGTCAGAGTGTCAAGGGCTCAAGATCCAGCTCATTTTACAGACCAGAAAACTGAGACCTCAATGGCTACATGATTGTCTATGGTTACACAGCTGGACAGAATCACAGCCAGTAATAAAACTCAGAAATAAGGTCCTGAGAAAATCAACAGCCCTGGACAGCTAAAGGAACAGGCATCCATCCAGTCCTCTGACTTTCTCTGTTCAATATACATTCCTCTGCTTTAATATCCATAACTGGAACTCAATGGGGTCTTGTTTAAGCAGTCAATTTAAAGTGATGAGTGAGTCTTTCACCTGGAAAGTAAAGCTGGGACCAGAATGTTAACAACACAGGAATTACCAAACACTCTGTATATGTAGATTTTATAGAAATCTATAAGTTTGTGGGTGTGATGAAGGTCTAAAATGAATATTTTTGTCATTGCTTTTAAAATTAAAATTAAAGAAAGAAAGCATAGTTATATGTTTCAATAAATGGATAAAAATAAAGAAAATTCCAAGGAACAAATGAGAATAAGAATTCAGGGGAAGTAAGAAGTCAGGAATGGAGGTGACCAAAAAATGTACCTTACTGTGATTTTACCTTTACTACCCTAACCATAGCAAGAGAGTTGTATTTTTCTTAGAAAGTAGAATAAGGATTTGGGATAGCTCCATCGATATATGATTTAAATCGCAACAGTTTTTAAACTAGCATCAGAATGCATACAACTCCTAATCAATATGCACTACTGATATTGTTTCTCAAGGGACCATGTTTATTTAACATCACCTTACTCCCTTTCCCCATCTTCAGTAATGACACCTCAGTCTGCCCAGTAGCTGGCTTATAACTTGAAAGTACCTTCTTTGTTCCTCACCCTTCACCCATATCTATTCTATACCGAAACCCTGCCAACACCACAGTGGGTGGCTGAACATGACCACAGTAGATTCAGATGTGATCAGTATGTTACTGCAATACACCAAGTTGAACCTAAGACAATCGAATCCACATGTAAATGAGAACAATAAATTCCCATCCTTACTTTTCATCATGTAAATTGGACAAAACAAATTAGATTGGTGGAACCGGTTATTCCCATCTGGTTATCATAGGACACGCAGCCTCAGCAAAGTTTTCTTGGACTTCATCGTCCCTCCAGCTCCACAGTGCCTTCCCACTCTCCCATTTCTTCACGACCAGATGCCTGAAGTCATCTTCAATTTACCTCCATCCTCCCCTATCTTCCTCTCTCTTTAACTACTATGACCTAACTCATTTAGATTTAGATCCAGGGAAACTGAGCCACATTTTCACCGTTTGTTAGTCTCACCTCAAACCAACAAATAGTCATTAATATGCTACCACATATAAACAGGAGACAAAGTAAATGCTTTTCATCTAAATATTGGAGACACTGGTAAATACAAAATTTCTTCACCTCATGAGGACATGTATTTGAGCAGATCTTGAGTAAGAGAAGATGGATTGAGGAAGTTTTGTATATATTTTGGAGGAAAGATTGCCAAAAATTTACTGCTAGGCCATCTGGGACTTTAGGGTTATCTATACCAGAGACTAGAACATATAAAACTTGAATTCCAGAAGATGAGGCATCGCTCTCCGTGCACCTATCAGCATGAATGTACAGGCGATCACTCCATGGAGAGGGGGCTTGGGCAGCTGGCTGGATTTTCCAAGTCATCTTAAACTATTTTTTGAATGTTTGGGAGTTTGGCAAATAAATGCATTGTGCCCCAAGCACCTTTTCCCCTTCATTTAAAACCCATGTGTATTGGAGAGGAAATTTAATCCATATGTTCCTCATCCACTCACACTTAACCCATCAAAATCCAACTTGGTGGGAACTGTTAGAGGCCCACGAGCCTTCTGAACCTTGTGTAATAAACCACTTGAAGCCGTCTTTTCTTTGAATCTCAGAAACTATAGTAAGAGACCATTTTCAGTGACTTTAGTCAGGGGAGCAAGACAAGATTTTGATTTTGCCCTCAGATTTCACAACAGCCAACAAATTCTAACTTTGGTCAGACACATTGCCACACCTTATATTTAGTTCTTGTCAATAACCTGAGACACAGGGACCACCGTTTTGTGAAAAGTCAAGAAATACGAACTGAGATCCAGCTCCACCATGTGCTGAGCGCTGTGTGGGGCTCAGGCCCTGGGTCCACGTGCCCTCACCAGTGCCTTTCTCTCCTCTGGACCCCTGAGGGGCTCTCTTTGCCTCTGCTTCAGTGTAAATGTATTGGAGATGCTGTTCACTTGTAAAGACTGGTGAAGAATGGTGGAGAAGAGAAAAATGTTGGGAAATAGAATCCTATACAGGCAAACAGAGCCTGATAACCTAAACATTGATGGCATCGATTATGGGGACATTTGTGGGATATGATCAAAGTTCACACGGTCCATATGTGTGAACACCCATAGTTGTCTTTTTACTTCAACCCTAACATGGAAATTAAGATTGCTTTTTGCCAACTCAATTACCTACTCCAGTCATCAGTAGATGAAAGAAGAGTCATAACTAATATGAAAGCAATTATTATCCAAATTTGGCTTTTGATTATTCCGTAACAATCATAGGTAAATTCAAACATCTAATTTCTTCTTTGCCTGGGCCTGAGTCTTACCAACATGTGGGAGACAGAGACAGAGAACAATTTATTTCTAGTGCACCTGCCCCTGGTTTCTTGCCCAACTGGATAAATGCTAAGATAAAATGCCAGGTGATCCTGACCTGTTCACAGATACCCCCATTCACAGATAATCAGGCCCTAACTGTTCCCACTGCAGCGCCAGCCAGGTCTTAGAATTTCCTGACTCGTGTCTTCCACCTTCCCCACCTGGTGTTTCATTAAGATCAGAGTGCTCGTAAACACCATTCCTGGAGCTCACATTTCCCCCACACCCCTCAAGGCACACTGTGTCTTTCCCCTGAGCCCCACAACTCACAACATATGGAGGGGAAAGAAGGGCATAAGGGTGTTCTTCCACCTTTCCATTGAGACCACTGTGTTATTTGTGCCATTTCTTTTCATCCAGAACCCTACTCTGGACTACTGAGCTATTCAACATTCACTAATTTTGACCTGTGAAAGTATACTTTCCAACAAAACAATGGTTTTTATTGTTTCTCCCTGGTCTCTGAGCAACATACACCATCAAAAGAGAAAGGTCTGATGCTTCTATTGTTGATTCAGTCCCAAAATGGAAAAAAATAATAATAATAATTTATTTCTCCAGAAAGAGAAATAAAAATTAGATTAAAGGAGAGAATTCCTGAGTTGAAAGAGACAACCTATCTGACTAGAATGAAAATAGGCCACGATGTGGCCAAGTACATGAAATCCCACCACATTGTCCCTGACATGAGTTGTTCAGTCTGGATGGCCTCCAGCCTGAGGAATCGTCATATGTGGGGTGCTTCAGGCTTTGAAATTAAACTGACCTGTGCTCAAATCACAGCCCTGCATTTTTACTAGCTGTGTCACTCATCTTTAAGAGCAACAGGAATTACCACCTACAAAAGAGGAATAATACCTTCTTCATGGGGTTGACATGAAGACTGAATGGACTCTGTACTTAAAGTGTGGAGTTGGTACAGAGTGGAAGGTCGTGGAATGGTAGCTGTGAAATACCTGGCCCACACACCTTGCGGTTTTTCCAGGAATTTTCACTGGTTGCTCTTTCAAGTTAAAGACTAAAAGTTACTGTTACTGTCAAATGTTACCTAAAAGAAATAACAAGGAACTTTTTCAATGAATGTCTTTTTCAGATACATTAGCATGTCAGCCTTTCTTTCTAATATGATAAGGACATGAGATAGATAGATTTTAATGGCTAGAAGAAAAGGGAGGGAGGATGGAACTCGAGATGCTGCTGTTAAGAGATAAACTAAAGCACCTTGACTGCTGTGACTCAGTGGGTTGAGTACTAGCCTTCGAACCAAAGGGTCGCAGATTCAATTCCCAGTGGGGGCACTTGCCTGGTTTGCAAGTCAGGTTTGTGAGAGGCAACCAAAAGTTAATGTTTCTCTCCCTCTCTTTCTCCCTCCCTTTTCCTCTCTCTAGAAATAAATAGATAAAATATTTTTTAAAAAGACAAACTAAAGCATAATAAATTTTTAAGAGCGTACTTGAGAAAAAAACGGATTTGAATTGGATGACCATAGGTGGTTAAGAGTGCTGAACCAACAGGAGCTGGAGGAAAGACTTTTATAGAAGAAACTCAGAAGCAACACATAGCTATAACACAAGCAGTTGCATTATTTGGGAATTCATAACTATTTGGTTATTTGTGATTGGTTCTCCCCAGTGTTTGATTTCTTAACCTTGAGGCACGATAGGCTTAGCTTTTGTTTGCTTACATAGTCTACTAAGGCTTTAAAACCACCTCCATCTAATGACCTCCTCATTTAGCTAATTTTAACACTTGAAAAACAAATTCAAATGGGCACTCATTATTGAGGTCCAGGAAGTCAGGATGCCCAGTGACATTGGGGAGCCTGAGCAAAGGGAAATGGCAGAAGGGATGAGAAACACAGCACAAGGAAAATTTTCACAATTTTGCCTGGGATCCCCAGATGAAGTTCTGCCACCATCAATTTGTGCTTCCATCACTGATACACCACCTCCCCCAGGTCAGCAGATGGCTTCTTGAGCCACTCTTCCAGGATTCTAGTTTCTTCACGTGGTTCTTCCCAGCAGTGTATATAGTAGGAGTAGAATAAATGGGGATGAATGATGTATCAATAGGAGCTCTAGACCTCTGTAGACCCACAGACAACATTCCCAGCCCTTACCAAGCAGGGTCTTTTTTTTTTAAATTGTTATTGTACAATTGTTGTTGAAGTACAATTTTCTATCTTTTACTCCCATCCAAGCCCACCCATCCAACCCTCCCCACCTCCCCCCCATTTCCACCCACCCCTAGTTTTTTATCCATGTGTCCTTTATACTTGTTCCTATAAACCCTTCCCCTTTTCCCCTGAAATTCCCTCCCCTCTTCCCTCTGAACACTGTCAGCCTGTTCTCTATTTCAGTATCTTTGGTTATCTTTTGCTTGTTTCTTTGTTTTGTTGTTTAGGTTCCTGTTAAAGGTGAGATCATATGGGATTTGTCTTTCACTGCCTGGCTTATTTTGCTTAGCATAATGCTTTCCAGTTGCATCCATGCTGTCACAAAGGGTAGGAGCTCCTTCTTTCTGCCCAAGCAGGGTCTTTATATTGCTCTTTTATGAAAAATACAGAGCAGTAGAGTCCCTGCTCAGAAACCTCAGACTGGTTACAGAATATAAAATAACCACTTGAACCATCCTACCTAAATGATGAACATTGCCACACACACCTGCCTCATCAGGAAGGGAAAAGGAGTCAATGGGATTCTGGCAGCACAGGGAGATTAAAGGGTTTGGATAAGTGCTACCTTAGTGATTGTTTTCTGGAACCTGATAAATTTGCAGACCACATCAAAGTTCCCTTACTGCTAGGCTAGAAGTTTTCCACCTACAGGTGCATTGGTTTTATGAGAAAGTTATTTGATGGGGGACCCACGCACTTCGTAATGGTCTTCCATTCTGTGAAGAATTGATTTATATAAGATGGCATCAAGCTATTCTTCAGGACTGCTGAGAACAAAAGGAGTGTGCTGAGACTGACTATGAAAATGAACATATTTTAAAATGACAATTATAAAGTCTGAAAGAGAGGGAGAGTGTGACATCATGCAAATTCTTGTGTGTTTTTCTTTCCTGTATCTTATAAGATCTGAGGATATGAGAAATAAAAGAATAAGGGAAGAAAACTCTTCATCTAGTCTTCCTGAAAAGAATGCTGATTTGAAAAAGGTTTTTCTTGGAGTACAGTAAAGATACTGTGGTTGGACAGTGGGTAAGAGAACTTTGGGAAGATGTTAAAACTAGGGCCATATTGGTCTCCCAAAAGCTTCAGTTTTCTTGGCCAAAATTATTTCTTTATTTTCTTTTGACTTAGAAGTATTGAAGGAGAAACTTTGATTTCCTATACTAAGGCCCAAGTAGGTTCCCATTGACCGCTGACCTTAATTAAGTTGTATTGAAGTCTAGTTACCATTCTACAATGAGTTCTTTACCATTCACCCCTGCTCCATTCCCTTTTCTGCCATTGATGCCAGTCCTGCTCTCTGGCCATCTGATGCTTACATATTGCTTATTCAGGTTCCCTTTGCAGCTGGTCTTAGATGGTTTGGATTTGGCCAATGGAAGACACACCAGGATATTGAAAGTTAGAGAGTTGATGTCAGTGAAATGGTAAGGTAAGGCCTTCCAAAAAATGTCCCCCCTTCTGAAAAGCAACAAAAAAGTGGCAAGAAGTATCACAATTAGTTTTATCACAACTCTGAAAAATAATCAAAGGCTCATAGCAATCCAATAGCTTCTATTCAAGAAAAATGGCTGAATCTCAGCGAGAGCCTAGTCCTATCCCCACTCCACTAGCTTAGTTATAGTCTTGAAAAGCAGCATCCTGCATTCTGAAACCTGACAGAGGAGAATAAAACTGGAGCTCATTCAAAGACTCATTCCCAAAGAACAATAACTCTTTGACCTGTCTCATGGTTCTCTAGTAGACCCCAATCAAAAAACTTCTTTTCACTCAAAAGTCTCTCTTTCTCTCTGGGTGCCTCAACTTGTTTTCTTAATCCTTCTGACACTTACTGAAGTGGTCCCTTCATTAGTCTCAGGCCATCTCAGTGGCTTCTCTTTCCTTATAGGACCTGACTGGTACTGATAACAAAGCCATATTTTTGTCACTTCAATAATCTGGAATGGGCTCCTATGGAGGATGGATAGGACAAAGGGATTCTTGAGGCATACTGCTGTGTTCCAGTGTTCTCTTCTCAGCCCCACTGTCTTCCCATTCTCTGCTCTCCGGGGAAATTTCATCTCCCACCGCGGCTTCAGCTCTCTGTACCTATCTCTGCTCAGCTTAGAATTTCTGTCTCGAATCAATTCCTGACTTTTAGATAGACCTTTCTAATGGTATAATTAAGGTTTCCCCATGAATATTTTACAGATACCTCAACACGGCATGCACACTTAGCAATATTAGTGGATGGCACCAACATCTATCCATTAACTCAAATTAGATGCCTCAACATTATCTTCGAGTCCACGCTCTTTCTCATTGTCCAAATAGGCCTCAAATCCCACTTACACTTTGAAGATGTTTAGGAGGAGTAGGCCTTCAATTTCTGTTTTTTTCATCTTAAGTTCCTACTTCTAGATAACCTGTCTACTACCAGTTTTTTCTTTGTAGGACTTGCTCTTACATATCCACAAGAATATGATCACTCTCAAGAAATTTAACATTGATGTTATGATATTATCTAATTTATAATAAACATTCAAATTTTCCCAGTTAACCTAATAATATCATTAATAGTTAACTTGTTTCAATCAAAGGTCAAATCCAGTATCGCAGATTATAGTTAGTTGCCATGTCCCTTTATTCTTCATTGACAGTTCCCTCACTCCTTTTTTCTTTCATGAGAGAGATTTTGCAACACCCTGGCAAGTTCTTCGGTAGCCAGTCCCATAAATATAGATTTTTATGACTGTTTTTCATAATTAAATTCTGAGTTGACACATTTGGCAAGAATGTAACATATGATAGTGTTGGATTTTTCTCAGTGAATCCTATCAGGAAACAATATAATGTCAGATTATCCCATTGTGGGTAATACAGTTCAATTACTGGTTAAGACGATGTCCAACCAATAGTTTACAAAATAGAAAAACTTTATTTTGCCTTTGGTAAGTAACTTGTGAGGTGAAACTTTAAGACTGAACTAATACCTTGTTACTCAAGAATCTTTCACCAAATGATTTTAGTATCCATTGTTGATACTTGCCTGAATCATTAAAAAAGCTTATTTTCTAATTCTATCATTTGTTCTACATTTCACTAGCATTTTTTAAAAAGAACTCTGCTTCATCCTCCTACCTCATTTTGTTTTATTTCACTGTTTGTTTGTTTTTAAATATCACTATTTCTAATTCAATCCAATGAAAGACATCATGATAATTATTGTTTTGATGCTGAATGTTTTCCTAATTCGGCCAGTGGTTACTGCTTCAGGCTGGCTCCTGTATTCATTTGGTATGTTTCCATTGGTTTTTTAACTTTTTTTGTGCTTTCTAGAACAATATGATATTCCAGATACAACTTGTACTTTTCTTCCCTCATACCTAATTAAACAGAGCTAAGAAGTGTAAGTTTAAATTATGTGTTTATTCTGATCCCTTCAAAGCCAAGGCAGAGAGTTCTTCATCTCCTCCCATTCTATGTCTGTAGGTCCCTTCTCTCATGATAAAAGCTCTGGCTCCTAATAACATCCAATGTTGACTCATTTCCCCTGTCCTGCAATTTCACACAAAGGAGCATGGGAATTGCTATACCAATACCACGACCTATAACAAACCTGCCGAGTAAAATCTAAACTTGTTGCAAATATTTTTTGCCATTAGGCTATATACCACAAAGCATTTGCAGCCAGAGTTCTGTGCTCAGTTTGTTGGGTTAATTCTTTCTTTTCTGTTATCAATTGCTTCTACAATAGGATTCATTTTCTCTTTTTGTTCAATTGGTGGGGGTGGAGGGTTGGAGGGAGGGGAGTTGCTCTTGTTTATTTAATCTTATTTTGAATATTCATAACGTTGTCATAACTTAGGAGTCAAAACAACTTAAAAAGGTATGCCCCTGCCTCCTCATCCTCTCTACTCTTTTCTCATTTCCACCCTACACCTGTTATACAGGCAACCTTTTCATTAGCTTTTGGTTTTTTCTTCCCATGTTTCTTTTTTCAAAAAGAAATGTGTGGGTGTGCTCTTCATTCTTATTTTCCCTCCTTTATTACATAACAACTAGCCTACTATACATATTCTTTTTCACTTTGTATTTATTTGAAACATATCCTAGAAATAACTAAACAACTAACAAAGATCTTCCCCCAAGTTTATTGTAGTTGAATAGTTACTCTGATGTGAAGATGTGCCATACCTTATTTAACCAATATTTTATGCACTGGTATTCATGTTGTTTTCATTATTTTACTTTTACAAATAATAGTTTGATGAATAACCTTGTGCACATTTGTTTTGTTTTTGAAGGCTAGCTACAGGGTAAAGTTCCAGGGATCGGACTGCTGGGTCAAAGGGTAAATGCTGAACAATGTTTTTGAAATTGCTATATTTTCCTTTAAATAGATTCAATCATTTAACTTTTACCAGCAGTGTATGTGCCTGCAGTATAGGCTGAAATTCATCTACCAAAATTCCTATGTGGAAGTCTCCATCCCTGGTACCTCAGAATGTGACTATAGTTGGAAAAAAAGGCCTTTAAAGAGGTGATAAAGTTAAAATGAGGCTGTTTAGGTAATCCCTAGTCCAACCTGATTAGCACCATAAATGGAGAAAATTTGGATACACAAAGAGATACCAGGGATGCACATGCACCAAGGAAAAACCATATAGTGAGAAGGCAGCCATCAGCCAGCAAAGGCAAGAGGCCTCAGAAGAAATCAAACCTACCAACACCTTGATCTGGGACTTCCAAGCTCAAGAACTGTAAGGAATTTTTTTTTCTGCACAAAGCCTCAGTTTATTTTTCAGTTGCAAATAAATTTATGTTGCTTAAGCCACCCAGTTTGTGATGTTTTGTTATGGCAGCCCTAGCAGGCTAATACAGTCTGTTTCTCACCAACAGCCTCAGCCTCACCAACAGGGTGTTGTTAAACTGGTTAATCTTGCCAATTTGAGCTGTGAAGAAAAGTAGTTTTAATCTGCATTACTTTCATTAAGAGTGCAGTTGAGCATCATTTCATGTGTTTAAGGATTAGTTTTCCACGGTTTTGTGGACATTGATTTCTGGTTTATTTCTTAGTTTTTTAAATACTTTATATAATAAACAGATAACCACTTACCTCTCCTACATCATATTGCAAATATTTTCTCCCAATGGGCACTTTTTATATGATTTTGCTTATTTTTTACCAAGAAATTCTTTCTTAATTTGTGTAGTAGAACGTATCAATCATTTCTGCATGTGGATTTTGAGTCATATTAAGAAAACATTTTCTCACACTCAAAGTTACAAAACATTCACCCATGTTTTCTTCTAGTATTTTCAAGATTTGTTTATTTGGGGTTTTTACATTTCTATCTCTCACTCTTTTAGAGTTTTTAGTATATGGTGTAAGATATGAATACAGTTTTATTTTTGTTCAAATGGCTATCAGCTGTTCCAACACCATTTATTTAAAAGTCCACCTTATCTCCAGTGATTTAAATGCCACCTTTATCAAGTAATACATTTTTGTTCATACTTGAATTTCTGTCTGGACTCTCTATTCAGTTCCTCTGGTTTCTCTGTTCATGTGTCCATCCCACACTGTACTAGCCATCGAGTAGTTACAGTGTGTTGCAAGATCAAGGAAGGTCATTTTCCTTCATTGCTTCTTCCTTACCCCTGCCCAAGATTTCCTGGCTATTCTTGTATGTTTATTTTTGACATGACTTTAAAATCAACTTATTTATTTCCAGGAACAAAATTGTTGGCATTTTTCTTGCAATTGGGTTAAATTTAGTTACAACTTTAGAAGAATTGACATCTGAATTATGTTGAGTAGTTAGAACAATAAATGCCATTTTACTTGCTCACATATACTTCTGTATCTTTTAAGAGCATTTTGAAATTTTAGTCATTTGGATTTTGCATATTTTTTTTAATTTCATCTTTTTTTTGCAGTTATAAAGGAGTTTTTCCTGTTACATTGTATTCCTGTTAATAAGATGAATTACATTAATGAGTTTCCTCCTACTGAAATTCTTTACACTCCTGAACTTTAGTATCTAAGTTTTATTTTATTTAGGTAGTTTGGGATTCTTTCCACTACAGTTTAAGTTCTGCATCAATATTTATAAGAGAAATTCATCCTGTAGTTTCCTACACACTACATTATTATCATTATGATTATTAATTTGTTAGAGTTAAGCATCAACTTTACACTTACTTCTTAAAAATTTGGAAGTTGACTTTCATTTTTCATTTTCCAGAACAATTTATGGATCACCAAGGTGATCTGCTCTTTAAAGGTTTACAGAATTCTCCTCTGCCACACCGGGGACTAGTGTTTCTCTACAGTGTAATTTGTTGAAAACTGTATCCATCTTTTTCCTCCATAGAGAGTAGTCCATTTAAGCTTTCTATCTTAAATGGGATATGTTTTGATAAATTACATTTCATAGAGAAAAAATATTTCATAGTTTTCAAATGTTTTTACATAGACTTTTGCAAAGTAGTCCACTTAATTTGTTTTTATCTTTACAACAGTTATTTCCCTCCAGTCTTCCCTTATTTTGTATGTTTGTCCTTTGCCTTTTTTCTTAAGTAGGTGAGCTATTGATATGTCTATTTTACCTTTTTTTTAAAAAAAATAAAACATTTTGATTTATCTATTAGTTCTCTTTTATTGTTTTCTACCACATTAATTACTTTTTCTATCTTTATTGTCTCCTTTCTTGTGCTTTTTAAAATTGACTTTGTGAGATTTTTATATTTTAGAGTTGGAATTAAATGTGTTTATTTTAATTCTTTTTATTAATGTAAGTATTTAAGACCATGTGTTATCCTCACATTATTGCTTTAATTGTATCTCATAAATTCTGATGTGCATTTTTTTTCATTCTAATTGTTGTTTTTGCCAATTCTGCAATTTTGGTTTAAATATCTGCTTTTGTCCAATAGTAGTTAAATAGAAAATTATTGTTTAATTTCTAGGTAGAAAGACCTTTTAAATTTTTGTTATTAATTTTTGCACTATGGCACTTGCTAAGACTCTTTGTGACCCAATATGTGGTCAATTTTTGTGAACATTCTATTTGTGCTTAAAAAGAGCTTATTTTCTGTATATCATCAAGATTTAAAACTTGACATATAGTCATAATACCTACCTTACTATTATGCAGATTAGGTGATTATACCTTTATTTAATTGTTTCCATTTTGGGGAAATATCTTTGTTAATTCCTTCATTCTTAGCCCTTCTGAAGGGCTAAGACACACTTGTTACAAGTGTGTCTCTTGTGTATCTCATTGAACTGATTTTCGCTGTGAGTCAATTTTATCATATTTTTAATGAGTTATGAAATGTATGAATAAACTTAATACACTATATAATATAACAAATATGCTTTACTAACACAACTGACGTGCTTGATCTCAACTCATATTTTGTGTGAAACTGTGCATATTGTCTCTTTTTCTATGTGGCTTGTTTTCTGTGCTCCATTTTATATTTATTTAAGTATTTCGAAAGGTTGGTATTTTCACTGCAGTGATTACCTTTTACTCATACCTTTCACAATGCCCTTACTCCCTTTTTTCTTATTTACCTTCTATTTATTGGTTTTCATGCTTTAAATAACCGAGTTCACTCTCACCCACTCTCTGTGCAACCATGTTCTACTTCAGCACTGTGACGACGTACCACAGTTACACCGCTGCTTCACTCTTGTCCCCTTCCTTCTTTCAGGCACAGGTTTACGCTGAAATACATTCAAAAGTCCATTTGCCAAAGCTTTCCAGTCCTGGTCCTGTCTTGGTTGAAAAACATTCACCCTCAAGTCGATCCCTCACAGAGAAATAGCGAGTGTTCTCTGAGTGTTTGCACACAGAACACTGCTTCTCCCAGTCTTGATCCGCAAAGATGAGCTGTTCTACACTTTAAAACACTAGAATCACACTTCCTTTGGTTTCTTGAAAATGCAACTCCTTTGTTCTCTGATTTAATGTAAGTCTGATCCTCACTTGATTTTCTTTCTTATGTAAGTGACTCGGTCTTTTTGCCTGGAAACCTACTGAATTGTTTTCTTTATCTTTAAAGTCTAATATTTTCCCAACATATGTTTTGTATTTCATCATTCCAGATTTATTTTCCCAGAAAACTGTGGGCCCTTTTAAAATGCAGTTTCAAGTCCTCTTTTAATTTTAGAAAGTTTCTTAACTTACAGCTTAAAATTCTAATTATTCCTCATTTTGAGGCTAGTTTTTTTTTCAGAGCCTATCTTTCCAGAGCTTATTCTTCTGAGCCTATCTTCTATCAATTATTTTCTCTCTGATCTTTGATGCTTCATTCCTTATTTATTTTTCACCCTCTTGTCTCTTTTTCAGACAGTTCAGAATGTCTCCTACATTTTCAGTCAAATCCATTGTGCTGTGAGTACCTTATAATTTCTTTTTTGCAAATGCTTTTGCAAAAAGCATTTCTTTTTAAGGTGATTTTGTCTTTTCCTTCCATTTTTCCCCAAGTTCATTCAACTCTTATTTTACTCTTTTTTAAATCTCTTTCTGTTTTGAGGTTGGAATTCCTGATTTAAGTTTTTGTTTCCTATTTTCAAATGCTTGTTTTTAGGATATCGATTCAGTTTGGGTGTGAAGGGTTCCTTCTGCTTCACGTTTGATGTTGATAGGAGACTTCGCATCTGCTAAAATGTCTGGGTTCTCATGTGGTGTTTTTCTAGCAGCCTTGTATGGATATTGCCTGCCATTTTCTGTTCATTTTTAAGTGTTTATATACAATTGCCTGTAGGCACAATTATGGCATTTGGGTGACTGGCAATGTTTCTTGGTTCAAGAGCACCCTCTTCTGTTGGTACAGAAAAATATACCATTCTTTCATAGATGGCACTTTCCATGGGGAGGGATCCATATATCTTCTGACTTCTGAGATGCACTTTTGTTTGGCGGAACACTCTCACTTCCTTGTTTCCCATCACTGACAAGCTTCCCAGAGCACCCCTGCCACGGGGCCACCTCCCCTCCAGTTCCCACACTGCCAGCCCTGACCCATGCACTGTTGAGCCCTTCCATTCAATTCCCCAGAAACCAGCCTTTTCAGCTAACTTGTCTCAGAGGAGTTCTTGATACTTTTCACTTAAGTGTTAACTCCTCTTTCTGGGGTTATTTTATCTGTGGTTCTGCCCCACCAAGGCCCCCCAGATCCCTCTCTTCTTTTCCATGTCTTCTACCCATTCTTTGTTCTAGCATGAGGTGGTCTGGAGTTGACGGTGTTGGGCCTGGCAGTTTACTCTCCTGTTGTAGCTTCAAGCTTGGAGTATTCTACCAGTTTTCTATCCCTATATATGTTTCATTATATACATAGGCAATAGGCAAAGAGAGAGAAACAAACTGGAAGTCTTTATTGACTAAACGAATTCTTAGTGCTGTTTTGACCATAAGAAACTTAACTTTCAGGATTACTAATAAAGCCTTATTAGAGTCAGGTTCTTTGGCTTCCAGGCCAGTTTTGCCACTAACACCCTGTGTGGCCTTGGAAAAGTCATTTTACTTGTCTGGATGCCAGTTTTCTCATACTGGAAGGCTATCTTTAGGGGACTTTCTATTGCTATTCAATAAGCTTTAGACTCCATCCCTCTTCCCATCTTTGGCTCCCTCCCCATTTTATGTACACAAATGAAATTAACTTGCATCTTACAACTGAGGCCTTGGTATATCAAAGAAAATTAGTTCTGCGTTAACTGAGTCTTGGCAAAATGTAAATGTAATCTTGCTTCCCTGGCTAGTTTACAGAGAATTGAGGTCTCTGTTCATTCAATTTGCAGCCCTTTCAGACATGAGGGCTCAGTTGGGAGGTGCCACATGTCTGTGTTTGGTTTCCCTTTCAAGCCCGCACAGCCTTCATGAAGTTCAGAGAGAAGCCACCTCCGTGACCTCCTTTCATCTTCTCCATTCTTTTCTGGGCTCAGGGTCCTATCTTGAACCCAACTCCCACTGCATGAAATATCTCTATTCCTAGAGGGGACCATAATTTTAAATAAACCAAAGTAGGGAAGAAGCAGAGCAATTGCAAGAGTAAACATGAAAACATACAAGGTCTCTATAACTATTCTTGCTCAATAATGTGAATTTATGTAGTGTTCTCAGGTTTCATGTGGCTAAAATAATGACCCATACTCCACAGTCATAACAGCTAAACAGATAATATCACAGATGATTTATCTCAGAGGGGCCTTCCAGAGGTCATGTTGGCAATGCCCTTAACCTCACATCAAAATGGTCCTCACCCATTATAAAGAGATGCAAGTATTGAGTGGGTGGAGAGATCCTCCTATTCTTCAAGCTGTCAAGGCCAGGAGATGAGTCTGCCCCTTCAGTCACCTGCATATGGGTTCCCACCACTCTGATATTCAGGAAGCCAAGCAGAGATAGGCTTCCTTTATCAGTGTCCCATCTCCAGCCTCATTCATTCTGAAACTATATCCAACTCTCCCTCATCAGCATTTTATCTCTCTGCATCTGTGTCCCGACCACTGGCTGCAATGTTGACCAATAGCATGTCAATACAAACACACACACATGCATACACATGCATGTACACAAATGTGTGTGTGCACACACAATATACAAACAGGCACACACATGCCACATGTGCACATATGTAATTAGGTAGAATGTCAGAGAAAAGTGGAAGAAATGTTGAACTGGAATATATCCTGAGAGGAAGAACTGGGAAACCAGAGGCCAGAAAGAACAGACTCACATAGCTCCCTAAGGACCCCAAAATATTGTAGAGCTCCCTCATCTACATTTATTGTCTCCACCTCTACCAGTCCAGTTTCATTCCGGAGGTCAGGAAGGCTCTTTTAATCTCACTGTCCAACTCACCCTGGCCAACCACTTCGCACAGAAAAGCAGGACAAAATTCAAAGATGAATCTGGCCCTTATTGTCCCTTTAGAATCATTCATTGGTTTCTTATTTCTCAGTTCAGCTAAACTAAGCTATGTCAGTAAATAGCTACTTTACCAAGTAGAATGTGCCAAGTAAGATAAGAAGTTAGAGGAGGAACTCATCGGAGGGGAAATTTCTTCCAGCTAGAGATCCAGAAAGTTTCACAAGGAAGGTGATATTTAACCAAGCCTTGAAGAAGATATAGTGATGTAAAGGCTTTTAAAAGCAACAATCTAAGAAATGTATCCAGAAAACAGTCAGTGATTAAATGATTCTGTGACAAATGATGTGTCTAGGGACTCAGCAGAAGACACTTGTCATTGGAGGAGTGGGCGGGGGCCATGTCTGAAAGCACCTGGAATATCAAACTTCTTGTGACCATGAACCACATTTTTGGCTCCAGTTCTTCCTTAAAGTGTGAGGTTTGGTGTCCAGAGTGGTCATCATACACCACAATCCTGGTAATGTTTGACCCATCAAGATTCATAGCTTTTAGAACATGCTTTTTTGAATTAGAAGAAGATAAGAATGACAAACATTATTGCATCTTTGTCAGTAGTATGGTTAATGTGTTTCATCTAACCTCAGAGTCGGCAATCCTGATAGTTTCCCATGGCCCGAAGTACTTCTTGCCCTGAAGAAGTACTGACTGGCTCAGTTGCTGATGGGCATGCTAACTTCGTGTGGCATGGGAACAGTAGGAGGGTCCCAAGAAAAGAGGAATAATGTAGACGATGTTAAAACATTGCAAGCTGGTCTGAAAGTGGCCACCTGGTAAAAAGCACTGAAGTGTATTCATGACTTTGAGCTAATGTGAACTAGAAATACACTAGTTGGAAACAAGTATGCCATCTAGCATAACAGGATGGCCAATATCATATTATCAACTCAAGTACTAGCAAAACAAGGGCAGAATTAAGACCCAAATCCAAATCTCACGGGGCCAACAGGGCAGTTAAGTCACTGCAAATCTCTGTGTCCTTGTCTGTAAAAGGTAGCTACAAAGAGTAGCTACTCTTTAGAATTACTTTGAGGATTAAAAGTGAAATTAGCATCACAGCTCTTGACATCATTGCTGGCACATAGATGGGACTTGATAAATGTTCAGTGACTGTTACTGAGCAATGTTCAGTAAATATAAGTAAAAGAAAAGGAACCCCCATAAACACAGTCACCTGATATTTGACATTGGAGCAAAGGCAGTACAACGGAGAAAGAATAGTCTCTTCAACAATAGGGCAACCATAGCGAAAAATGAACAAAAACACAGACCTTACACCCTTTACAAAAATTGACCCAAAATGGATCATAGACCTAAGTGTAAAACACAAAACTATATAACTCCTAAAAGATAATAAAAGAGAGAACCAAGTTGACCTTGGGTGTGGCGAGGACACAGCACCAAAGGTGCAAACCATAAAAAAGAAAAATACCTGGTAAGCTGGACTTTGTTAAAATGGACAACTTCTGCTCTGTCAAAGACAGAATCAAGAGAATTCAAAGAAAAGCCAGACTTGGAGAAAATATTTGCAAAACAGACATCTGATAAAGGTTTATCATCCAAAATACAGAAAGAACTCCTAAAGCTCAACAATATGAAATGAAACAACCTGATTTTTTAAAATGGGCCAAAGCCAAAGCAGGGTAGGGTTGGAGGTGGGAGGTGGGCGTGGGTGGGGTGGGGCAAAGTGGTGGGGAGAAAAAAAAGACAACGGTACTTGAACAACAATAAAAAATAAAAATAAAGATAGGGCAACATTTGCACTGCAAATCAATAAATAAATCAATCAATAAATAAATAAGGGCCAAAAGCTCTGACTGGTGTAGCCCAGTGGGTTAGGAGTCTTCCCACAGGCTGAAGGTTGCTGGTTCAATTCCTGGTCAGGGCACATCGCTGGGATGTGGGCCAGGTCCCTGGTTGGGGGCATTTGAGAGCCAACTGACATTTCTCTTGCTCATCGATGCTTTTCCCCTCTCTCAAATAAGTAAATAAATAAAATTAAAAAAAATAAAAGTGGGCCAAAGACCTTAACAAATACCTCATCAGAGAAGATAAATTAGTGGCAAATAATCAGAGGAAAAGATGCTCAACATCATATGTCATCGTGGAACTGCAGATTAAAACAACAGTGAGATACGACTACACACTTATAAAAATAGCCAAAACCCAAAACACTGACAACCCCAAAGTGCTGAAGAGGCTGTGGGACAGCAGGGACTCTCACACACTGCTGGTGGGAACCCAGAATGGAACAGCCGCTTTGGAAGACAGTTTGGAAATGTTTACGAAGAAACAAAACATACTCTTATCATATGTTTCAGCAATCACTTTCCCTGGTATTCAAGTTGAAAACATGTCCACACGAAAACCTGAAAATATGTTATCATTTGCTATCAACAGATATTTATAGCAGCTTTGTAATTGCCAAAACTTGGAAGGAACCAAGATGTCCTTCAGTAAGTGAGCAGGTAAACAAACTGTGAGTATATCCAGACAATGGAATATTACTTACTGCTAAAAAGAAACAAGCTATTGAGCCATGAAAAGACCAGGAGGAAACTTAAATGCATATTACTAAATGAAAAAACTAATCTGAAAAGGCTGCATACTGTATGTATATATGTCCAACATACATGACATTCTAGAAAAGGCAAAACTATGGAAACAATAGAAATAACAGTGGTTGCCAAGCATGGGAATGAAGAGATGAATAGGCAGAGCACAGAAAAATTTTAAGGCAGTAAAAATACTCCGTATATTGTAATGATGAACACACTCCATTATGCTTTTGTCCAAACCTATAGAACGCACACCACCAAAAGTGAACCTTAAGGTAAACTATGGGCCGTCAGTGATTATTACAGGTTTATCTTCAGTTACAAATGTGCCATTCCAGCCAGTGATGTTGATCATGGGGGAGGCTATGCCTGTGGGGGGCAGGAAGTATGGGAAATCTCTGTACCTACTAAATTTGTTGAAAACCTAAAACTGCTCTTAAAACATTGCCTTATTAAAATCTTAAAAAAAGAGAGAGAGAGAGAGAGACGCCCTGGCTGGCGTAGCTCAGTGGATTGAGCGCGGGCTGGGAACCAAAGTGTCCCAGGTTCGATTCCCAGCCAGGGTACATGCCTGGGTTGCAGGCCATGACCCCCAGTAACTGCACATTGATGTTTCTCTCTCTTTCTCTCTATCTCCCTCCCTTCCCTCTCTAAAAATAAATAAATAAAATCTTAAAAAAAAAAACATTGCCTTATTTTTTTTGTAATGCAGGAAGGGGAGAGAAGGGGAGGGGAGGGCAGGGGAGGGCAGGGGAGGGCAGGGGAGGGCAGGGGAACATTTAGAGGCTACTATTCTTCATGGTCGCTATTCCCATCCAGAGTAAGAATAGCTATTTAGAAAAGAAAAGAGGAAAGCTCACAGAACAATTGAAAGTCCCTCAGCACACACAGGTTTGGTGGAACTGGCAGCACGGTGGGATTCTGCTAAAATGGTTGGAACCAGGAGGAAAGGTGGTATCACGGTCCAGACTTTGACACTAACTGATGTACAGCTTTAGGCAAGTCACATCATTTCTCTAAAACTCAGGTTATTTTACTTTAGAACTGCCACCTTGAACTGACTGGCCTCTGAATGCTTTTGGCTCTCTGACTTTCTCTGAGGTTATGAAATGGAAGCCGATCTTGACTAAAGACCCTTGAAACCCAACGCATGTGGCTCTTGAGAATAAGTTTGGTTACAGCTTCATAGCGGTGGCAGGAGACTGAACGAGAGAGCCCAGGTGGACATTCTTTAGCGAAAGACTCTTTAAAATGGCTCTTCTTCCTTGCATTTCTAAAGCTTCCCAGATGTGTCCAGAAATCAGCTTAGTTTTTTCAAGGACTTAGAAAATAGAGTCCTGCTCTTCTTCCCTGGGTCCAGGAAAGCCTCCCATTGGGAATTCTTATCTTCAGAACCTTGCAAGGGAGGGGAACTGGTGATTCACAATAGCGCTCAAAGTGATTTAGGCTCATAAATCAAGAGATTGTCTAGGAGTGAATTGTGCAGAGCCTTAGGCCAGACGCAGCAACCCCGTGTTTAAACAACCTGCTCTAATCCCCTTGGCTAACAGGCTGTCCCGCTCCAGGGAATGGCAGGCAGGACTGCCTCATGTGCAAGTCCAAACACTAACCACGATCCTGCCTGTTTCTCGTGGGGCCTGGGGACACCATCCTCTCAGACTAGAGTCATTTCGAAGCAATTTCTCTTCCCCAGTCCAAGGAGAAACAAAGCATCCTCTGGCATGCAAGACAAGGAAAAATCAACTAAACCAAACCCCCTAGGTCCCCTGTTCCCCTCTAGGGCTTGTCATTCACAACTGGGGGGGTTTGTGGCCCCAGCTAGATGGACCCCCAGTACTTTGACTTAGAATTACTCCAGAGACACCAGGCAGCAATCTGGGGCCTGTATTTTCCAGGCATGAAATTCACAAAACCAGTTGAGCTGGATTAAGTCCGGGTTACATATGGGGGCATATGTGGTGAGCCCAGCCCCTTCTCCAAGAAGGAGAAGTTTGGAATTCCCCTAGGAGGGCTATCTGTGGCACCCTGACTCCAATGCTCTTTTTAAAACTGCTTAGCAAAGGCTGGCTGTTCGAGGAGTCATGTGGCTTCTCAGATCTCCAGGCTCAAGCCACTGTGTCTCACGTATACTTCCTGGAAAGCATCAGGAGCTAATCTCAAATGGGCAACTGGTGGGGAAGGAGAGATGCCAAGGGCAGTGTCACCTGAGTCTCCTAGCCTGGGCCCTTGTGGGGCACTGAGCACGAGGGAGTCATTGCAGAAAAGCATACTCATGGGGTTTGGCTCATCAGCTACTTTTTCTGGACACGGGCGGAGGGAACACCCAGCCTTTCTGCGGAGAGGGCTGCAGGCCCTGGAGCAGCACCATTGCCAAGCAAGGCTTTTTAGGAGGCCCCCCTCTCTATCATGGTGTCAGCCCTGAATCTTCTTCCTGCCCAGCTTCACAATGACTTAACGATGAACTTCCCCTTAAACTGAAACGCTCCCATCACAGAACTGTCTGGGAAGAAATCAAGGTTTATGGGGCTTGGTCTGCTAAGGAGGACTATACACGTGGGGTGGCAGCTGCCACAAGGTCCAAAGAGCCGACTGCACGGTGCTGAGGTATAGGAGCACAGCTCAGGATGGTGTCTTAGTTTGACTACTATAACAAAATGCCACTGAATGGATGGCTTGTAAACAACAGACATTTATTTCTCACAGTCTGGAGCCTGGAAGTCCAAGATCAGCGTTGGGGGCATGGTCAGGTTTTGGCGAAGGTCTCTTTCCAAGTTGCAGACTGCCGACTTCTCATCGCCGCCTCACGTGGGAGAAGCAGCAAGGGAGCTCTCTGGGGCCTCTTTTATAAAAGCATTACTCTCCTTCCTGACGACTCCACCCTCATGACCTAACCACCTCCCAAAAGCAGACCTCCTGACACTATCCCATCGGGCATTAGGATTTCAACATGTGACAACTGGGGGGACATGAACATTCCCCGTTGCCAGGGGAAATAAAAGATAGGGGATTTGAGCCCAATACAGGGACTACAGTTATCAAGCACACCAAAAGGTCAGACATTCTCTATGCATAGCTGTTTATTTCTTGCAATAAATCGATGAAGCAGGGATTAGGATGCATCAGGAAACAGGTTGAAGTGAGTTAAGAGGTTTGCCTGAGGTCACACCCAGTGAGTTACTGAGACAAGCGCTGGCCCCAGGGCAATGCATCCCAAAGCCCACGCTCTCTTCATGACACCAATGGAGCTGCCTCCCAGGGAAACCAGAGTGAGAAGGTGAGTTGTCAGACCTCTATAGCCTTCAGAGGTATATGGTGTAAAATGGATAAGGAAGTCCCAGAGTGGATGGAAGGGTATCAACCAGAGATGATTTTACTTCCTCCCAGACAATAGTTAGCTATGTCTGGGGATACTTTCAATTGTCACAGCTGGAGGGGGCAACTGGCAACTAGTAGGCACAGGCCAGAGATTCTGCTAAATATCCTGCAATGCCCAGGAAAACACTCACAATAAAGAATTACCTGGCCCAAAATGTCAATAGTGCTGAGATTGAGAAGCTCAGGACTAGATGATCTTGAAGGACTCTTCCAACTCTAGGACTAAACTAGGGGCCTTAACTTTCCCCTCCAGCTAGGGGGATTCCATTCTGTAATTCAGTGTTTCTCAAGGCAGAGCCAGAAAGGGAACAAGAATACCGTACCCACATCATTAGACCCTTCTAAAACCCTGGGTCTCTGGCACACAAAAGGCCCCAAAGAAACTACTTGAATATTGCCTCTACCCCCTAAAGACTTGCCATTAAGTGCTCTTGAGATGAATCTGTACCCCGAGAACTGAACTTCTTGGAAATCCATATGGAGCTCGGGGCAGGAGGGAGGGTGGGGGTAGAATAGGGGATTCCAGAAAACGCAAGAGGAGACGCTGGAAAGGGGTAGAAATCCACCGGTTCAGTGAAAGTCATTGCAATGAATGACCAGTCGGTAAAAAACTCATTCCCCTAAATGCTAATTTGCTGAAAGCTAATTCCCAGGAAGCCATTCTTAGAAAGATCCTTTTCCCAAACAACCAATTCAGTAAATTTACTAAATTCACACATTGTGATTTTTAATGGGAATATTTATCCACTGAAATTTCTAATAGGAAAAATTCTTCAACATATTCTAATTTTTAACTGGGAATATTTTTCCGGCTAATTGTGATATTTTTTGGATGGTTTAAAATCTGGAATTAAATTTTAAATGACAAATTAATGTCATCCAAAATTCTGTTTATGTTGATTGCTTTTTCAAGTTAATTTATTTGAACGTAAAGTTAATTAAAACTTTAAATCAACCTGCCAGCAGTCTGCAGAAGGCACAAAGGGAAAGCACGCACCCAAAGCAACGGGAAGGAGGTGAGGACGGCAGAAGAGACTTCCCACACTCGTCACAAGGAAACGAGGACCAGGCAAATATAGTCAAGGGAGAATCAACTCGGAAGCAGCGGGAGCAACCATTTTTCACTTTAAAATGTGGCTACTAATGGCTGGAAATAATAAGTTGAAGTAGCTTGACTGTCTCAGAAATACTGAAAACCCAAGAGGATTGGCAAAAACCAAAATTGGCATTTAAAAACCTATTTATAGATGCTTGGCTCTTTTACCAAAAAAAGAGACAATGTCACTTTTGTCATAAAATATGGATTGTTTCTGGTAATAGGTACAAAAACAATAGATTTTAATTTTTCGTTATTGGATGCTGTATATCAACGTTGTGTAGGTCGTGCGACTTTTTCAGCCACTTCTGATTTCTGTTGTTCTACAGTGTCAGTTTTCATTTTTCTAAACTTCAAGCACTTTGTGATACTGTTTCCCAATTTCTCAAACTGTTTCTCTACCTTGATTTTCTATTTCTGGCCATTTGATACTTACATTTAATATATTTCTATTCAAAAGCATTAGAAATATATCAGAATTTTAAATTAAATTTAAGCTAAATCTTCAATACAAAAGATCAAAAGTTTACTTTTAAATTTGAAAACATGCAAAGTGAGTTTTAAATGAACTCAAATTTAAATTTATGTTCTAGAGCATGTGAAGAAAATCAAAAGTAACCATCAATTAAAACAGTTCTACATAAATATTTGCATGCACTGAAAAATTTCCGTGTGGAAATGCTGAAATAGCATTACTAATGATCAAAATGTTTCTTTATACATCATCATTAGTAACAAAGATTAAACAATTATATTGAATTGAAAATATTTCTGTTAAAGCAGCTAAATACTCCAGTCAAATTATAAAGTAAGCAAATAGTATAAAGTATCCAATTTGATAAATTTGGCACACTAGTCAATAGATGAATTGATGACTTAGCAAGTTGACTTTCTAATCATTGCTTTTCAGGGAACTGATTCAGTTCCAAGAGCATTTGAAGGTGGGGGAAGGGAGTAAGTTTCAGAGTGAGGGCTTTAGGAGAGCTGGGCAAGCCCTTGCTTTACTTCTTATACCCCCTTAGAGGCTGCAGTCTGTTCTGGGGGGCGAAGGCATGAGGACTGAGTCACCCAGATAACCAGCACCCTAAGTGGACTGCAGTGCTGGTGGCTGTGTAGATATACAGAGGTTTGAGATATATTCTGTCTCTCAGGACAAGCCTCTTCCTGTGAAGGAAACCAAATGTTTTACACTGGTTCACCTAAGGTTCACCACTGTAAACTCTCTTGTTTGTTTTGTTTTGTTTTTTCAGGATGACAGATGATCAGTACAGACTACAAATGCAGCAGAAGCTCAGAGAAGTAGCATACAGACCTGTAATACAGGGTCGGGCCATTGGCTCTCCTGAAGACAGAAACAGTTCAAACCTCCTTCCCCTTCTAGGTTAAATGTATACATGCCTTGTGCATCTGGGAACTCAGTAAAATGTCCACTAGCTTGTACCTTTCTGATGGTATGTTATTTGGTGCATCCAGATTTGTTGATGAATTGTTTCAACCAGGAAGAGAAATGGCTCCAGACTCAGGAAGACCTGAGCGGAAACAATGACTGGAGGTCCCCGGGCGGATACCGGGCTTACCTGTGCTCCGCCACTGAGAGGCACTGTTCCAAAGTGCCGCGGAGGGAAGGGGGCAGGAGACAGCCACAGCCTGACCCCCTCACGTAGACAGAGCCCCTCGGGTGTATACTGTGCTTGACCCTCTACAAACCTTGTCTCCTTTGCTCTCCCGCAACTCTGTAAGTATAGCACTCATGAATTCATATCCCCAGTCCAGCCTCTCTTTCCGGCTCCAGGCCCTCATCTCCCATGTCGGCAAATGCGTGTCCATGCCCCATGTTGGCGAGATTCGTGCCCGTGCAATGTCTCTACCCCAGGGTGACCCCCAGTTCAGGGCCTTTGCAGCGTCCGGTGTCTCTGCCTCACAGCACTCTCTCTGTTCTTCTTGTGGACGTTGAGTTAGCACATAGCAACTCAGAGAGACGGCTTCTGTTTTAGCGTGTCATTATGTCTCAAGCATTAGCACAGAATCGGATATACAAAGAGAGAGCTCACTGAATGTTTGTTAAATGGTAAAAGTAACGAGTAATTAAACCTTTTATGACAAGTATTATCATCTCCCTTTGAAAGATGATAAAACTGAGGCAAAGAGAGGTTAAGTAACAAGCCCATGTTCACACAGCTAGATCCAGGATTCGAACCCAGGGTGGCTCCACTATGGCATGTGAACATGAACTGAGCACCTACTGTGTCTGGGCATTATATAGATCACATCTTAACTTTTAGACCATTTCAAGTCTCTCAGCAGTCCTGTGAAAGGGTCGCTATTATTCGCAATTCAGAGATGAGAAAACCGCAGCTCAGAGTGGGCCCATGACACAGGTAGAAAATGCTGGAAACGAAGTTTGAACCCAGGTTTATCTGACTCCTATGCCATTTATCTCCACACCACTCTATTAAATGATAATAATAATAACTTATTATTATAATAATAATTATTGTTATATAACCTACAGCTACACAGGGTACAAATTATTTTATAATTTAACTCCCACGCACATACCAGCAACCCTCTTAGACAGGAAAAGCTGCCTCATTTTTTTGCCTGGTGAGAAGACTCAGGTTCTGAGATTAAATGACCTATCCAAATCCACGCAGCCAGTCTAGAAATTATCTGGTCTAGAAACTATCTACCTTTACTGTTCAAAATGGCAGCCTTTTGCCACACATGGGAATTTAAATTTAGTCAAATTAAATAAAATGAAAAGTTGGGTCCTTGGGGTCACTAGCCACATTTCAGTGCTCATTAGCCACTGTGGCTACTGGCCACCATAGTGGAGAGATCAGATACAGGACATTTCTATCACCACAGAAGGTTCTGTAGAGCAGCCCCAAACCTTTGCCACTGCAGAGCAGCTGCAGAAGCATCACATGGGAGCTCATTAGGAATGCAGAATCTTGGACCTCACCTCAGACTGACAGAAGCAGAATCTGCATTTTAGACAGATCCCCAGGAGATCTGTGTCAGGCATGAGAAGCACCGACCTACACCAGCCCACCTTCATTTGGCAGGTGGGAAACAGCAGTCCTAGGAGATGAACCAACCTGGCCGATGTACATATAGGAGGATGTGGGAGTAAAGCTGGGAGTACAGGAGCCAGCACTCGCCTCTACCACTCAGCCTCTGAGTGAGCACAGGGCCATAGAGGCCCTGGCAGTGCCTGGCAATGGGACGGGGAGGGTGCTGATGGCTATGTCCTTGCTACAGCAGAAAAGAGGGCAGCAGTGCCGGCCAAAAGTGAGCGGGAGATGCTGGTATCTGGCAGATCTAAGAGACTTGTGATCTAAGGGAGGGTTTTGGACCCCTGTCCAAATGCGAGGTAACACCACAGGCTGAGAAGGAGAGGGTGAGGGGATCCTGACAGGCCTGGACTGTAGCCTGTGTCTGCTGCAGTGACAGTATGGGGTGCCCCCTCACCTGACAGGGGGCTCATCCCCACTCTGAAGCTAACCCATCCCCAATGCTGCTAAATATGCTTATCTCTTATGTAACCCCATCCCAAGTGGGGACCTCAGGGTCACCCATCTATCCTCCCTTCAGCCTCTTTCAGCACACCTGGAGGTATCACCTGGCTAATCAGTGAGTCAGCCAGACTTAAGTGCACAGGCAAAAAGGAGGGGCAGGTCCTGAGCTTAGAGATGTGCTCTGAGCCCCTGGGAACAGTGTTCTGGTTCACAACAGCCTCCCTGGGGTAATTTCAGTGCCTGGTCTACAGAGGAGGGCTCTAGACCAAGATTTTCTCTAAAACTAGCTAACTGGCTATAGAGCATCATCACTGGGTCAAGAGAACTTTCTGCAATAATGGGCACATTCTATGTCTGCATGGTCCAACAGCATAGCCGCCTGCCGCATGTAGCTACAAAGCACTTGAAATGCAACTGAAGAATGGAATTTTTCATTTTAGTTCATTTCAACATGAGTAGCCACATGTGGGTAGTGGTTATCATGGTGGACCCCACACCTGTGGACAAGGCTCTCCTCCTGTTTGGGATCAGCTTCCTCAGCTATAAAATGGAAGAGCGAGGTGAGGTGGGCTAATTCCACATCCGAACCAAAGCCAAGGTGGCTGGGCTCTCCAGTGCCCCTCCAGTCAATATCCCATAGAGGGGTGGTGGCCACCTTCTCTTCTGTCCTGATCCGATTCCCCTTCCACCGCATCTCCATGGTGAGGGGGAAGGAGATGCCTCTAGATAAATAAGGACCCCAATTTTCCCCATCTCAACACTTTCTGTTTCATTAATTTAAAAAGAAGAAAGAAACCAAACAATATGGCGTGTACTTCTTCCTTGGCATACATCAGGATATGAAGTGTTGAACTCGCTGACTTACTAGCAGAGAATTTTAACACACATCGTGGATTTAAAACATGGCCACAAATTCTTTGACGGCACCCTATTGAGAGGTGGAGCCCACGTCCCCTCCCCTGGAATATGAGCAGGTCTGTGACATCTTGACCAGTAGTGGATAACAGAACTAAGGCCACGTGATGTCCAAGTCCAGCTCTGAAGGGATGCAGCTCTGTCTTCCCTGGGACACTAGTAGTGGAGCCCTGAGTCCCCATGTAAGAATTCCCTCTGTGTTGTGACCATAAGGCCAAAGAAGCCACATGTCAGTCCTCCAAGATGATAGCTGTCCCAGCCATGGCACAAACCTGTGAGTGAAGAGGCCATCTCGGGAGTGACTCCCACAGCCCCAGCTATCCCAGCCTCCAGCCATCTGAGTCATCCGAGCTGCGGTCTGAGACATCATGGAGCACACAGAGAAGCTGTTCCCGTTGTGCCCTCACTAAATTTCTGCCCCTGACATGTTGAAAGCGTAGGACTGTTGTCTTTGTTACCATGTTTGGGGATAGTTTGCTCTGCAGCAATAAATAACAGAACAGGATGGGACTAGGTGGACATCCTGTCATGTAATGGGTGAGTTCTCAAGAGGAGGGTTTCTCCAATAGCCAGGCTCAAAGCACAGATCTTGGAGCTGGAGCTCAGGTGAGCACCCCAGCTCTGCTTCTCAGTGTGTCTCCGGGCTTGTGTTGCTGCTTAATCTCTTTAGCTTCTTCTACCAAGTGGGAGTCTAGTCATGGTAATTATATGAGACAATGCCTATGGAGGTTCTTCAGGGAATGGTCCCAGTGAGAGACATTGGCTGTATATGTGGTCAGCTCTGCAGTTCTCGGTATGTGGTCGTGGACAAAGAGCACTTACAAAAGTGTTTTCTAGTGAGGTAACAACTAAGCAGTGTGGATTTGGGAGATTGGAAATTATGCTCATTCAAGGGGTTAGAAAAGTATTTGAGCCAGGGAGTAGCCATACGGTGTACAAATTTGACTCCATGGTCTAGGAGTCGAAACATCTCATCCGTTTAGATGACAGTGTCAAAAAAGAAGAGCCACCAAGTCTAGAATGTACTGTGCTCCAGATGATGCTTCCTGTATCTGGAGTCCCAGCAATGGTCCTGGTGCCTTGCTTGATCTCACAGTAGACCACATGGTCCAGAAGCTGTCTTCTGAGCACATCTTCCTTCTCTGAGCTCTCTCCTCAACTGAGACCTCTATTATCAATGGCCTTCTACCCTTCTCATGTATGACTTCAGGGATACCTGTCTCTGTCTCAGTATCTCTCTCACTCTCCCTCCTTCTCTGCCTCTCTCTCTCTCACTTATATACACACCACATCTCTCATCTTAATTCAGCCCTCTCAGAAGCTAAAACAGAAATGATTGATTTCTTGGATTTACAGCACTTTCTCTCTATTCAGTACTACTGACTCCTTAGCCACTATTTCTCTTATCATATCTCAGGTGGGAAAATGGCATGAGTGGCAGATAAAGAGGGAGACAAAGAGTAAGAGGTGTTTTCCAGGACTGAGCACTGTGAGAGTGGCTCTTGGGCTGCCCTGCAGAGAACAAGGCAGCATCCACAACATCGCCCTCCTGAAGGCCTCTCCCACTCCTCCCAAAGACTGAAATCAGCAGCAAGGAAGAGCTAAGGGTGGTGAGAAGGAGGGAACTTTATCTCTGGAATTCTGTCTTCTCAGTGGTCCAGAAAACAGAAAGGGCAGGGCACTCGGTTTATCTTCCCAGATGGGTCTCAGGTACCTGACACAGCCTGGCAGCTCTGTTCCTCCTCTGATTTCCCTGTCGCCAAGAGCTTGGCAACTCTAGGAGCCAGGGAGAGGCCGTGGGTGAGGCTGCAGCAGGGAGGGGAAGAGTGTGTCTGGCCCCAGAGTAGGGAGGTGAGCAGGCATGTCTCTTAGCAGCAGCTAGAGGGGTGGAGTGAAGGAAAAGGGATGTTGAGGTCAGGAATGAAGGATAGGATTGCAGAGGGTCAGCCCCACCATTTTGCCATTTCTGATCTCTCAGGATGGACACAACCTAAGGGTTGGAGTAAAAGACAAGTGAAATAAGATGGGGGGAAATTGCAGAGAAGATAAATCTGGCTTCATTCTCTTCCTGGCTTTGACACACTCTAGCCCTTGTTTTTCTAAGAAAAGGTCTTGCAGAGAGCAAACAGCCAAGCCTCTGGGCCCCATAGACATTAGGGTTTGGCCACGTGAACTTGAGCATGCCACTTTACTTCTCTGAGCCTCACTTTATCCATCTGTAAAATAATTTGTACAACCTCAAAGAGTTGTGGTGAGGATTAAGTAAGAAGACATAGATGAAGTGCCTTAGCTAAGAACTAGACCAGTTCAGACATTTTCTAAATGTTAGTTTCCTCTCCTCCTTTCACCTCACCATCCACCTTCATGAGAGAGAACAACCTCCCAGCCAAAAAGTAACCAGAGAAAAAAGCCACGGGAAAAAGGGCAGATTACTGCAACCCTGGCTCAAGGCATGTAATCCTCATGAAGTCAGCCTTAATAGCTTATATTTATTTTGCACCTGTCCTTGAAGAACCCTATCCCTTTTGGCCACCAGATGAGCTCAATCATCTGCATGAACAGCTGAGTGAGATCAAGAGCAAAAGCATGTGTTGTGCCTAGCTCAAGTCTGAGAGCTCCACCTAGGAAGTTAAAGGATTTGCCCCAATTGCTATTCAGGTAGAACAGAGACAGAACTGAGGTTTGTATATCATGGGTGATTCTTTAATAATAACCAAGGTTCTCACATTGTTCTTTTGCCACCCAAGCAAGAACTGGGTCATGTTCACTCTTTCTCATTCCCTGAGGCCATGCTGCATGTGTGGACCCGTGATTCTGCACGCCTGGCTCCCAACGCTCTGTATAGCTAGTGAGTCACAGCGTCCTAGGGAGAATGTGCCCCGAGGGAGAAGCTCTCCAGGGATGCAGTTTTCAACCACGCAAGAACCACTTCCCTCCAGCATAGATATTAGACAACAGCACACAGTGGAATGCCCAACTGCCTATAAAAAGATTATTACTAAGTAAGAGTGGATGATGATAATTAATTACCCTCCATTAAAGAGAAAACCCTCTGGAGCAAAAGCATCAAAGGCAATGTTTTACTGAGTTGGCAATTTCTTTGGCTCTGGAACAAGATGACTTCTTAACCCACATCTTGGGTCTGTTCCTTTCTCTCACACTCTGACTTGAGGAATAAGCATTTCAACTCTGGACAACTTCTTCTAATTCCCACTTTTATCCCTATCCTCAATCCAGTAATAATTATTATTAAAACTTCACACCAGGGCCACAGACATATTATACAGTGCCCCTTTGATGAATTAATTCATGGTTACTCTCCTTCTTTACTAAAGTCTGAATCAAAAGAAAGGCACCTAGAATGAAGAACAAAATCTCCCTACCAGCCAAAGAGGGAAGGCCATGGAAAATAGACACCTAAGGAGATGGTAATATCTATCTGTTCCTCAACATATACACTAATAGGGAGGAGTGGGCAGAGAAGGAAGGTACGCCACAGTCCAAGAAGAAGTCAAGGAACCTGTCCAGATTTTCTTCAAACCCTGTCCTAGGTCAGTGCCTCTACGAAGTGCACATTCATGTTTCTCAGAAATAAACACTGACTTCACGATTCTTGAGAAACATCGCTGTCACACAGACCCACATCACCAGCCCTGTGACCAGTAGGAAAGGTCTCTGCCTACTGAGCAAAGTTGACCAACGAGAAAACATCCCCAGATCTCATGTGACTAATCTGGGAAAGAATCTTAGAACGTCCATGGGCAGTGAAAAGAGGACAGAGGCTGAGGAATCAGGGAGCAGAGAAGGCTCTGTACTCCCTGGCCTTGTGACCTGGAGGCTCTCTGGGGGTCAATCTCCTTTTCTGTACGGGAGAAGAATTCTTACCTAATGGGGTTCTTGAGAAGTTGGGAGGAGATCGTTGACGTGTGCCCGCACCTAGCTCAGCCCCTGAGTACGTGCCATTCATCATGTTACATAATCACCATCTTGGGAGAATGGGGGCAGGGCCGTGAAGCAGGCCACATGCCATTGTATCCCAGCTCCCTTTGTGGATACCCAGTCAACACTTGTTGAAATGAATCAGTGCAATCAGATCTGCTCATGGTGACTGCGCAGCCAGAATGTCAGTAGACTGCTAGCTATTGGTAAGAACCCTCTGGACATCTAGGAAGCACTTTCCAATCATCAGGCTGCTGGGATCTCAACAGTGCAAAGATACCCTTTTGAGATTGGTTAATACTCAGGACTCTCACAAAAAAAGAAACATTGTAGAGGCTTTGCCATACTAGACAGAGACAGGCCTCCACCAGCCTATCCTGGAGAAGCACTTGCATGCTAGTAGACTTCCCCTAGAAACAACCAGCCCAACATCATCCTATTAGAATAAGTATTGCTAGTGGTTGGCCCAGTGTTTTAGCCCAACAAAAGCTGGATTCTCACTCACTGGACGTCCAAGGTGGCTTGCTGGGGCTTGTTTTCCAAACACTGACTTGGGTCTGGTTGTCTCCCCATCTCAGCATATTCCTTTCAAGGTTAACCTGGCAGAGGAAACAGAGGTGGAGATGGCACGCCAGCTCTTCACTGCCTTGGCTCAGAAGTGGCATAGCCATCAGCCACAACTACTCACATGGCTCCAATGCAAATGCAGAGGGAACACATGCATAATAGGTGAGCACCAAATGCCTCCACCACCTTGGGGACCCAAGGGATGGCCATTCTGTTGTCACCACTCTGACAGCCAGGACTCTCTGGACCCTCCCCCCTTTATACTTTAATGCTTTAACTGCTAAGGGAGGCTTTTAGACAAGATACTCAGAGGCAGAGGCCCAGGGGTCCTGGCCCGTGAATCCATTTCGACATTGCTGATCACTCACCTTTCATCCTCTTATTCAGCTAGAGAATGGCTTTCAGAGGGGATTACATGGAGGCAGTCTTCATGGTGTCTTTGTAGCTGGTTCCCTCCCCAGCAACTCAGCTGAGAGGCAAAGATCACAGAAAACCCGGCGCCCTTCTAATCTAACTATCTCCTGGAGAACGCAGGCCCTCCCTCTCTGGAATGTATGTTACAGCACAGCTCTGCTGCCAGCTTCAGTGCTGTCTGCCAGGAGTGGGGGCTGTTCCTGACAACCTGAGAGGCCCTCCTAACTGTCAGAGGGGCCGTAGCTCACAGGTGAACGTCCAGCTCCTCTCAGCTAGCCCATGACTTTCTGAAAGAGGGAGAGAGTAAAGCTGGCCTGAGGCTTTCAGAGGAAGGAAACACAGGCAGTTGGAGGCCCTGGGGGCTTAAAAACTAGGCCTATATTTCAGGCTGTAGCTTTGCCAAGTTTTTTCCATGAGCATGAGGCTGCGGAAATTCTGAATTGTCCAATGGCTGGCTGTGGTCCAAGTCACACTTCCCTTTGCCTTCCCAATGCACCCCTTACCACCCCGACTCCCTGCCTGCCTCCGGGAGCCCCAGCACTCTCCTGCAGCAAACACATTGAGAGCCCTAAATATTGAATCCAAGAAGAAGAAAAGGAGAGACAAGGCTTATTATTAAACACCCCTTCAGCTGGCTGTGTGGATTCTTTTAAGTCCGCAGTTGGATTTCTTTGAGGTCTCGGTACGTGCTGATTTGCATGGCTGGCTTAGCGGATGGGGAAAGGAGGTAAGACAAGCTTTGCACTGGATAAATAAAAACCTCTTTGTTAATTAAGGAGCCACCGACAAGGCCATGGCCTATGTCAGGCAGCCTACACAGAAAGTTTGATTCTTCTGGAAATGAAAACAAGGAAATAGAGAAACTCTTCCCACCACACTGCATAACTTTGTTCACAGGCTGCTAAATTATTCCCTGCTACTACATCAGCTGTGAGAGCCCTCTAAAACGTGCTGTGGTTAAAATAAAGCACAAGCCCCCAAGCATATGAAAAAAAGAATGTGTTATGTTATCTAAAACAGTTCATCTCCCATCTTCTCTCTTCAAAAGGAACCCAAACCATTAATTTCTTATACAGCCTTTTTTATGCTGTGCTGTCCAAACAACAGAATCTGAGGGCAAGATTTAAATGATCCACCCAGATGGTGTGAGAATGTTGATTGGAAAAAGAAGTCAGGTAACTCACCCAAAGTCCCCACAAGACCTTATAAATGGCCAGCCCTTTGTAAGGGTGATTTCTAGCTCTGCTTTGCCAAAGGCTTGTTAAGGATTACACCAAGGACCAAAACATGGAGCCACAACACTCTTAATAGCCCTGTCCCTTGCTGCACCATTCTCACCTGGGCTTTTGAATCAGATAGCCTAGGGTCAGACTTCCAGGTGTACCCCATCATAGACAGGTCATGTAACCTGTGTTCAACGCGAGCAGACTGTAAGGATGAAATCTGTTCACATGTAATATGCCTACATATATTATGCAGTCAATAAATAACTCATAAAAGAACATCATCATAAAATTGTATTGTTGTTATATTAATACCTCCTCCCACTCGTTCTTCAATACCCTTGAACAAACTCAGTCTGCCCCAAAGGGACCTCAGCCATTTCAAGCAACATAAGGGATAAACTGGGCTGATTAAACTTTTCTAAGAGCTGTGAATAAGAAAGAAAGGAATATAACAGCCTGAGGTCGCTGAAAGCTCAAACTGATGCTCTGACTTCCTAGGAATTTTCTCATCCTCTGTCTTTATACATTTATTAAGTGTTTATATATATGGCCAGCCCTGTGCTAACTCTTGGCTTCTGTGATCTTCTCTGAACCTCCCAACCACCCTGCTGTTTATAGGAGCCCTGTGACCCTAGCTGCCACACTGCTTGCAGTCTTTCCTGTCAGACTTGACCACAGTTCTGCTGTAAAAAACCTCCTGTAGCATCCCCAGCCCAAAAAGGATCAAGAGCCTTTTAACTTTGGGCAGACACTATGTTTGCCTTTTTATAGCCTCACAGAAGCCAAGGCCACAGATTTCTAGGAAACAGAGAGTTACCAGGATGTAATCCTTCCTGAGTCCCCTCCCGTGGGACTATGCTGGACTGAGCCCCAGGATTTCTCTCTCTGAGCACAAGGCCTCCTAGAAGGATCCTGGCTGGAGCCCAAACCTGTTTATAAAACCTACGTATTATGGCTTCCCCTTCCTATAATTCCCCAGAGACTATTGTAAAGTTAACCTCATAGGCCTCCCCTCCCCACGTCTCACCAATAAGGAGATGAGACACAGGCACTCAAGCACCTGGGGATTTTTGTGAGGTTTTTGTGAGGATGAGAACTGTCAACTTGAAGGTTCATGAATTTTGAGCAAGCACTCAACAGTAAAACGTTAGCACTCAGGTCTGCTCTTTCTAGTCCAATGAGCTACTCATTGTCCTAGAACCACAGAAGAGCATGCTGAGGCTGAGATGCCAGCCTGTCCAGTCCCTTATTTTGGCCATTTGTGTATCTAAAGCCACCAGGATATATGGCCCTGTATCTTCCCATTAGGTATCTTGCAAGATGACATCTCTCCCCTCCCACACCTTCCTGGCATTTCCTCCCCAGCACTGGCTCAGAGAACTTGATCTCTGCATAAGTGTTTAGCGTCTTTCCATTCTGACTGGTCCACCTCTACCAAATTGCTTTGAGGACTGAGGTTGATCAGCCCCTGAAAACTTCAGACAGAATGACTGTGTGGCAGAGAGGAAAAAAAGAGGGCTTGAGAGTCTCACAAGACTGGATTTGAATCCTGACTCAGTCACTCATTAGGGATTACTTGCTGCTGATCCTTAACCACATAGTTTCCACACCTAGGCAATGAAAGCAATGTCTTCTGCACAAGGATGCTGTGAGTACTAGAAGTCTGTTAAACACTGCCTACACAACAGAGAGCTGTAACTACTGCATTTATTCAGGGTCTGCCATGTTCTACCTCTAACCAGTTCTCTTCTTTGCCTCTTTATATTTGAAATAACACTCCAAAGTTCAGCATTCTCCGTTTACTTACATCAGGATTAAGAGAGATTCTTTCACTTGCCCAACTCATGGTAAGTGGCAGAACTTGGATTTAAACTCAAACCAGCCTGACTTCGAGGTCTGCTCTTTCTCCAACTCCTTGCCTTCCCTAATTTTCCCTGCTGCTCTAGCCCACCAATGAAGTGCCCTTCTTACCACAATCATTTCCTAAGAAAACACCTCACACCCTCTGCTCTAGGGATTCCATGGCTTTTCATCCTTGTTCTAAAAAGCTATCATATTTAGCGTTCTCTAGAAAGCAAAGAACAGAAGCCAAAAGATGAAATCTAATGGCTATAAGTGTTACGTTCTGCATTTGTGTTCAAACCAAAAATTATGTGGAAAGGTTTTAGAGCAACTCTACTTAGGCTGGTCAAGGGAAGGGAGCTGTAAAGGAGATAGCAGCTGCTATTTAGGCTCCATATTGGGTTCAATGTGAGGAGTGTGGCAACTGGCTTTACTATATAATGCCTCACAATTAATTCCATGTGAGCAATGAGATGAGGCTTCTTTAGAAGCAAATGTCTTAGGGCTATAAGAATAGATGAAAAATGTATGTTGAAGGAGGTGCTAGTCTGGTCCAATGGCCTGACCACTTAAGAGGGGTGCTTTTAATTCTCTGACTGTTTTAAGAAGTCTATTGACAATATCATACTATTTTGATTACTATAGCTTTGCAGTATAGTTGAAGTCAAAGAGTGTGATGCCTCCAATTTCATTCTTCTTTTCAAGATTCCTTTGGCAATTTGAATTTTTTGTGCTTCCATACAAATTTTAGGATATTTTTTCTAGTTCTGTGAAAAAAATGCTATTGTATTTTAATAGGAATTGCATTAAATCTGTACATTGTTTTGGGTAGTGTGGACATATTAATCTTCCTAATCTATGATGATGGTATATCCATTATTTGTGTTATCTTTGGTTTCTAAAAAGAGGGCATCTGAGAGGGTGTGGTCAAGATGATGAGAGCAAATCCATCTATTTAAGAAATATTTATTGAGCCCTGGCTGGCGTAGCTTAGTGGAATGAGCACGGGCTGCGAACCAAAGTGTCGCAGGTTCGATTCCCAGCCAGGGTACATGCTTGGGTTACAGGCCATAACCCCCAGCAACCGCACATAGATGTTTCTCTGTTTCTCTCTCTCTCTCTCTCTCTCTCTCTTTCTCTCTCTCTCTCTCTCAAAGTGAATAAATTAAAAAAAAACTTAAAAAAAAGAAATATTTATTGAGCCTTTTACAAGTCAGACAATGTTCTAAAACCTGAGGATGCAACCAAAAATCCTGCCCTCTCAGAGACTCTAAACACCCCCTTCTCGTGTATAACTTCCAACAGCCTCCCAAGTTTGCACCTTGGTCTGCAAGGCCCTAGCAACACAGTCTCTGGCTTTCTATGACCTGTCTCTTACCATTCCCGTCCCTCTGACAATGCTACTGAAACATTGTCCTCCTTGTTTTTCTTTGAATACACCAAGACCTCAGGGCCTAAGCTAACCTCCAGTTGTAAGAGTGTTGTTTCATTCCAAGGTTCTTCAAAGATTATGCTGCCTGTCATTCCTTTATATTTTTAATTTTTCTAAGTTCTTTGAATGGATTTATATCACTGATTCTATTATTTAAAAATTCTTAAATGCATTATGCTGTACACCTGAAGCCAATACAAAATAGTGTTCAATGTAAACTATAACATGAAAATAATTTTTTAAAAAAATGATGACACAATGACAAAACAAAAACTTTTAAATGGTAGGGGTTGTAATTAGTAAGATTTATTTGAGGGAATTTGATATTTACTTTAAGGGAATAAAAATATGACTTCTTTCTTGTTGTCACTATAGCCCTGGTTCATAGGGCAATGCCTAGGACAGTGTGGGACTCAATAAATCATTCTGAGATGATCAAATATTGGAAGTTATAAAAGCAAAATTACAAATTGTAACTCCTATGTCTCTTTTTGTTCTCCTTGCTGTGGTTTCTTTTTATATCTAAATCTATTTCCCTTGATTTTAAGTTAAATATTTGAGAGTAAACATAAGTTATACCAAAATCTTGCCATTGGCTAATGGTTCTAACAACATTGGTTGGAATAAAACACTGCCTTGTTCAGAAAACACACACACACACACACACACACACACACACAGGCTGTCTCAGCAGCATACAGTCCTCTAGATGAGTTCTGCCTTTGAATTTCGTGGTCCTGAAGATGCTTTGGCTCCAAGAAAGGTCATCTCCTATCTGAGGGCTTCTCTCCAGTTTATGGATATTTTATTAAAAGCTGTATCCGCTAGACCTTCCAAAATGTCCAGCAAGAAATTTCCTTCACTAAAGGTAAGGAAATGAATAACAGTGTTCAAGTCTCAGAGGGGTTGTTATACGCAGAGTGGAGGCCAGCTGTTCTCCATCTTTTCTGAGCATATATCAAGAGGAAAAACCACTGAAATCGCAGCAGGCAAGATGTAAGTTGCACAGGTAGGAAAGCCTGCTTAAGATAAAGGATTGTGAAGTAATGGAAGAAAAAATATTGAAGGATTTCTTTCTCCGGAGGATTTGGGGCCATGCATCAGTCTGGACTGATTTAGTGATAGGCCACTTGGAGAACAGAACATACACTGGAAAGTGACCTCACTCTCCCAAAGTAACTTGGACACTGGAGAATTTCCATCAAAACATAAGGATCTCTTTGCATATGAAGATAAATTTTGTCCTTTTTTTTAATAATAAATCAAAAGTTTTACTTTAAGAAGAGGAGTCAAGGATAAGTAGAGGTTGACACTCCAAGGTTAGGGCAACTTAGGATGTAACTTTCAAAAGTTTGTTTTGCTTATACTGATTATACCTTTAGCAAATCACAAAAGAAATACATACATGAAAAGTCTTAGACTTAACATTTTATTTCCCAAATATTACAGGTAATTTACAGTTGTTCTTATAAATAGGCAAATGTTTAGCAACCTACACGAGCAGTGTTTATAAAAGAAAGAGGATTTCAGAGGAATAATCCTTTTAGATGAATTTGTAGCAATGACAAATAGACCCATATTGATGCAGAAAAACAAATATTGATTTTAGAGTTAAGAGAGCCATGTTGACTTTTAGCATCAGCAAGTCACCATTTTTCTGGACCTGAATTTTTTTCATTACACAAATAAATCCTTTACCCTCTATCAGTCTCTGTTTCTTCCCCTATAATTATAGAAACTAAAGGTGGCTCTCTTTCTCTGAATGTGTTCCAAGGATTAGATAAGGTAACATAGTCAAAGTCCTAATAAGTTTTCAATAACTGACTATTTTCCCAAGGAAGCAGCCAAAATAAAGAAATCATTTTCCTTCCTCTCTAAAATCCAAGACCGTAATACTCCTTTTTTCAGTGACTTATATGAAAGACAAAAGAAGTTGGCTTTCAGTTTCAACTTATATCCAAACAAAGCCTAAACTCTGCAAACAGATTGTTCTAGATTCAAACAAATTGCTCACCAGGAGGGAGGGCCCTTCTTGATGGCTTTATTTGGGAATACTGTGCAAAAACTCACAGAGGACAGCTGCGTGTGCATCAAAGGGCCTTAGCGCATGTGCAGTGGGTGTCTAGCCTCCATGTTCCTAGCTTGGCACAAGTAAGCAGAGCCACCAGACTTAAAGTAATGCCATGAAGGGATGAGAGGCAGCCCTAATCTATGTGGATAATTGTCCTTGGCCAGAAGGCCCTCCCAGAAGTTCTGGTGTCCTAGGATCTGAAGACCCTCAGAATGAATGTCAGACTGCATTTCCCAACAACATGAAGAAATGAGGAAGCAGAGTTATATTTATGCTGATTTAAAGAAAATAAATGCAATACGTTTTGCACACCTGAGCTTGTGGGCTAAGAGCCATACCTGTAATCAATAACATACCCAGGAGTACATGGTCAGCCCTACACAAAAAAAAGATCCTGAGATGGTGTGAAGAGGTAAAGCTATGTCTGGAAGTCTGGGAAGGATTCAGAAAGAGAATTCTAAGAGTCGCGTGATCAAAAAGAAAAGTTCAGAACAAAACACAAAGAGAATGGTACATGAGGCAAGTATAAGGCAGAAGATAGACAAGTACATGTTTCCATGTACTTCGCCTCTTTGGGTTTAGCTGTGAAGTAGTAACTTATGAGAAAGTCTCAAGCAGAGCTTGACACTGTCTCTCAACCGAGACTTGGATATGGGGTCACAACGTTCACTTTGTGTTTTATGCTACATTTACTTCTCTCAAGAATTTATACAGTTGCTGATGTTAAAAAAATCAAGAAATCTATAAATAAATCCATCTAGCAATGATTCTTCATATATTAGAATATCAGTAAAAAACAAATGTGGCCACAGTGGACTCCAGAAGGAATCACTATATAACCTAGGAGTCTTACTACTCCTAGACTGCTGTTTGTGAAAGTGACCTGAAACTCCTCTCCATCAGAATGACTTGGGGCATTTGTTAAAATGCAGATTCCTGCTTCCCACCCTGGATATACTGAACCAGAGTCTCTAAGGCTAGAGCCCACAAATCAACATTTTAAACAAGCCTCGCATCTCTACTCAAAGTTCCAGGACAGCAAGGATAAACGAGACAGAAAAGAGTCCCTGTCCTTAAGAGGACAGCTTTGTGTTCACGAAGGGGTGTTCAACCTCCACAAAAGTCCCCATGTTCTCAGCTTGGGGAATATGCTAGAACTAGCCTAGAATATTCATGGAAAGTGTAAAGGAATAAAGGGGGAAGAGAGCTAATACTTGTGTTCAGTGCTTTGTGTAATATATTAAACTCATTACCTTCTCACAAACATCCTATGAGGTATTTTTGATGCTTTTATATCCCATTCTCAAGACTCTATTGTTCTCTCACCTGGTCCATTTTTCACTATCTTTATCCACAGTGAAGTTCACATGGATGACACAGATATACAGTGAATCATAATGCAGAAAAATATGTACTCAAGAGAGATATAGTCAGGATGCTCAGGGTCGGGAAAGACAGTGTGCCTGACAAGTAACGGGTCCTCAAAATTTATTGTGCATAAGGATTATCTAGCATGTCCATGCACTTAAATTACAGCCATAAGGCAACTAACACGAATTCATTCATGGATTCAACCATGCAACAATTTAGCTACCTAAAAAAATGGCTTTGAGTAAATAAGTGAATGAATTAGGATTATCTGTGTGTGATATATGCTCTTTTCTACTTTGTTGATGCAAAAAAAGTTTAAATAAATGTGTGCATACGTAGAAATATATATATACATGTGTATATGTATACACTCATAATGGTTGCTTTAAACACTCACAATGGTTGCTTTAATGGGTCACTCATAAGCTCTAACTACACTTCTAATGTGAATCAAGGCAAACCAAGAAATGTAGACACAAAGCTCACACATAAGTTGAAATTTATGAGCCATGAGAGGTCAGAATAAAGAATTTGAACCTTACTTGAGATACAGTAGGCTGGCTGGGACAGGTCCAAAAGATATAAACTATCCAGGTAAATGACTCTGAAATTCTGTTCCACCATATCCATTTCCACAAATCAACAGAATGGAACAGGAGAGCTCTGGAAGCTGAAGCTAGGTGGTTGCCCCAGCGATGGAAAAGGACTTTCTTTCCTGTTTGAGTCCAAACTCTGTCATTTGTAGGAAAAGGTAGCTGGTAAAGAGAGGATGGTGGATGCATTGGAAAACCCAACATATACATGTATATGGAGAAAGAGACTGTGCCTAAATAAATTTGGACTGGAAGTAGTCCACCTGGCAGGGGAGTGGAAAGCTGAAGTCGCAGAGCTGTGGAGAACCAGGGAGGAAACGTAAAGGGCTGTGAGAAGGCTGTGAGGCAGAGGGCAATCCCTCTGTGGAATGAATGGAATCATTCAGAAGCCCAGATGGCCCCTGCTTCATAATATATGACTGCTAAAGACGTCCAATAGCATCTAGCTGCTGCTGAAAGCACTGTTCAATTCCAACAGGCTAGCAGAAAAGTGGAATAACTCAAGAAAGAATCCCAGCCAACGCAGTTATATGAATTCAGATAGGCAATGCCACCACATGATGGACTATACTTTTTACTTTCTCATGGAGTTTCCAAGCACTGGTTAGTTCAGGGAACTTAGTCCAGTAAAGAAAAAGCCCAACCATGAAAATTCTTGATATGAAGGACTGAGATAGAGAAGTGTCAAATGGTAGGAAGCTTTATATGTCAGGTTTAGTCCTCCCTTCTGTTATTTCTCCTCTGAAGCCTGATTTTGTTTTATTTTTCTCTGAAAAAAAATACTGATAATTCTGATTCAATTAAAAAAAAACAAAACTATTCACTGTCTTTGAGTCTAAGTGCGTAGATTAGAGAATGGTTGATCCATTGTGCTGGTCAGGATAAACCCTCCTTTTCTGTCTCCTACCTTCCGACTCTACTACCACCCAGCCTTCCCAAAAAAGCAAATAAAGACCAGGCCACTTCAGAGCTGTATGTCAACATGCAATGGAGACAGTAATATGTCAATTCTGTGGAAGTCCTTGAGAGGGAGCATGAGAGTTGTTGACCTTGGGAATTTGGAGTAAAAGTAGTAGCAAAAGAAAAAATGGGTCTTTGTTCACTAATGTGTTTAGTAAAATGTGAGCAGCCAAATCATTTTCTGAGAACTATTTATTTTTAAGGTCCTGTATCTCATGGCAATCTGGTTTAGAGATATATTAAATTCAGGTGACATATTGCAACAAAATGCACACATTAAAACTTACAAATTGTAGACACCCATGAAAGTGTTACCACAATTTATTTTTCAAAAAGATTTGAAACAAAAAGATTTATTTTTCACAGTTCTAAGTAAAGTAACCTTCTACTACACTTTAAGAAGATAATGCTAGCATAGAGATCTAGAATTTCTCTGATGTTATGCCTCCTATTTATATTGTCCCTTTGCAGAATGATGTCATATCTGCTCTTCCATTTATATTTCCCTGACCTCTGTGGGTCCCTGCCCTGCCCAGAGTAAGCAGCAGTACCCAGGGATCCACCTGGCGCCTACCCTAACATGAGGTATCTACAGTGAGATGGAAAATATCGAAGGGTATGCCACCCTGGGCATTACAAACTATGCCAGGGCAGTAATGCTGTTAAGATGGAACACCAACTGCTAGCTCTTCACTGTAAGTTAGTAGGAGGATTAACACCATCCTAGAAGTATGACCCTAAGAATGTCCTGCAAAACAGCTGCTGGAACTTGGACTGGGCCCTTACCATGATAAGAGATCAACAAATTCCAGCCAATACACCGCAGCATCTGTTTGGATAAACTTAGCACGACAGTGGCAGTACTTACTCATGTTAGTATTCCAGCCCATTGAAACATCCTAAGAATCTGGGCAGAGTTGTATGTAGATTTAAACTGTGATGAATTGGAATGTGAGAGGAGCGAAGGGCCCTACACCCGCCTATGATCTGCAGCCAGGAAGCCTTCCCAAGTTACAGTGACCTCCACTTCTCTGTCCCCTGAGCATTCTTCATCTATTCCACTGGTCAGATAATAATATATCAGGCATTGCCTGGTGCCCGGCATTGTCTAATATAATGGATTGGCTCTTGCAAGGATATTCAACCTTTCATATTCATTCATTCATACAATAAATATCCATTAAGGTTCTAACATGGCAGAGCACTTTGTTGTGTGCTGGAGTTACCAAGAAAACAGAGACAAGCACTACCTTGGTGGAGGTGAAGGTCAAGAAGGGGAGACAGACTTTAAATAACATCACATGGTAAGTGATCTCATCCTAATTGTGGACAGAGCAAAAGGTACAGTTGGCCATGAGAGCTGCTAGTGAGGAACCTCAGGGGTATGAGAAATCACAGAATACCTTCTGGAGAACGAAACGTCAAAGCTGAGATCTAAGGGATGAATAAGAGTAATCTGGGGGAATCAGAAGAGGGAATTCCAGGCCGGGAGAGAGGAGGGGAAGCATGACATGAAGAAACCACCCATGGGGTTGGAACAAATGAAGGGACATAGGGGAGCAGGCAGAAGCCAGGTAAGGAGAGTCTTGTGGGCTGTGTTAAAGATTCAGGGAGAATAGAAAGTCGTGGAGGGGTCTGTGTTTTACCATCTTTAGTACATTGTAAACTCCCTAAAACACAGGGTTTATATCAAATTAACGCAAAATAGTCTAACCACCAGAAAATTCCACATGCAAATAATAATCATAACCCTTTGTTCAGGGTCCTCTAGGATATTTAACTGGAGCTAATCACTTGTAACTATTGTCTAAAATGCCTGATTCCTCAATTTTGTCAGTGAAGTAGATCAAACCTCAACAAATCTTTTTTGCTGATGAAGTAGTTTGCGGAGAAAACCCAAGTAACTTACTGACTAGAAATTAGAGTGAGACAGTCATGAAGCTGAAGAGGAGAGGAGAGCCCATCTGGGCTCGCACATCAGAAGAAGCTTGCCCAGGGTCATGCCGAGCAGAAAAAAGAGGCAGGTCAGAATCCAGGCATCTCAGGCTCTTACCCAACTTCTCATGACTCTGGGATGGTCCCAAATGTCTGTGATCTGGTTTTGCTTTATTTTTACCTTTGACTCTTCAAAGGCAAAAAAAAAAAAATCAGAATTACTAGAGTGTTCAAGTTTCTTGGATTCCACCTAATTTAGGTTGTTTTTGGGGGTGTTTTAGGTAAAAGAGCTCAATGGAATTGGGAACAAGAGGAACATGAAGGCACAGAAACTGAAATTTACTGAGAACCTGCTGGGGTGCACACATAATTCCAGATGCTTACCATCCTGCGTATTCTTCTCAGTAGCCCAGTGAGATCAGTATGACTAGCCCCATGCCACAGATGAGGAAACTGAGCCTCATAGCAGCTTGTACAAGACCAAAAAGATAGGAAATAATTTGAGAAATAAATCTGGAATGCAGATCAGTGCAGCTCAAAACAATGCTTTTCCTATTATTTTGTGCTAACTCCAAAATTGTCCAGGTTGGGTCCCCCCACACTAATGGAATTTCCTTACTTTTGAGAGAACTTGACTGTTGGCTGGGTTTGCTCTAAAATGCAGGACCCTGCCCTGGCCATTGTGACTCAGCTGGCTGGAGAGTCATCTCATAAACCAAATGGTTGCAGGTTTGAACTCAGTCAGGGCTTATACCTGGGCTAGGTTGCAGGTTGATCCCCAATCCAGCCCCATATATGAAGCAACCAATGTTTCTCTTTCACATCAGTGCTTCTCTACCTCTCTCTCTCCCCCTTTCCCTCTCTCAAAAAGCAATGAAAAAATGTCCTGGTTGAGGATAAGAAAAAAATAATAATAAATAAATAAATAAATAAATAAATAAATAAATAAATAAAATGCAGGATCCTTAAAAGCTTGCCACATTCCCAGGAGATATTTATCTCCAAAGGGCTCATTGGGCCCCTTGTCCTTAAGGAATATGGTATTCAGCACTTGGAGTGATGTGGCCTACAGCGTGTTAGGCCCAAAGCAAGGTGTGACAAAGGCAGGGGAGACACTAAAACCAAACTTTCCCATAAAGGAATATAAAGGACACATGGACAAAAACGGGGGGGGTGGTGGTAATGGGAGGGAGGTGGGAAGGGATGGGTGGGTGGGCTGGAATGGGAGTAAAAGGCAGAAAACTACTTGAACAATGATTAAAATAATAATTTAAGAAAAAAGGAGGTTGGTTCTTAACTCATTGGAACCTTTCGACTTTGCTTCCGGGCAGCTTGGGTCCACCCTGCCCACAGAACCACTGAACTGAAGCCTCTGCAGCACTCAGCTGGCCTCCTGTGTCCTCAAGCAGTTAGGTGTCTCTCACAGCTCTGTCATCTTCGGCTTCCCAAGAAGGAGCACAGGTCATGCTGTGCAGCAGGACCCAGAACTGGGATGTTGCTCCTTGGGAATAAATAACAAGGGAGGGACGAGGCACGTGTCACCCAGAGAGGAGATGCGGCATGACTTTTCTACTGACTTGGAAATCTCTGATTTGCTCCCCCATCCCATCTCCCTGTTCTCTCCAAGAGAAGGTGTTCCAGTTATGTTTCTCGAGTGCCTCAAAAAGGAACCAAATGTCTGTTTTCTCCTTTAGCCATAGACTATTTCTTGGCATTTGTTGCATTCAAGCAACAGGCAGACAAGATTATTTTACTAATGTTCACTCCCCCTACCCCATGCCAGGGGTTTAAGGCAGCCCAGGACTCAAACCTGTGATATCTTAACTTGGAAATGTAACTTAGCTTAGAAACTATGGACCAAACCAGACCACCTTAGTGATCAAAGCAAAACCTTCCTACTAGAGTCCTTGGATTTCTCCCATTTTCTTCTACTTTAGGGTACATGAGGATTGGGATACAGGTAGCTGCTGAAAGGGACCAAGATAGAAGTTTGAGCAAAAAGCAATGTTTAGGAATGAATTCCTGAGAGCAAAAGAAAAAAAGAAGTTACATGGTCATAGAAATAACATTGGTTGGGGAGCAAGTCATTATGGAATTTATTTGTGGCTTTGGCCTCTACTATTTAGATGACAGCTGACAAGACATTTCACCCCTCCTGGTGTCAGACTCTTCTCCTATGACATGAGAACATCTGGCTTGACCTTTAACGTAACTCTGCTAATGACATTCTGCTATGCCTAATGTCCTATGAGCTGGAGAAATTGAAAGGAAAGAAAAGGGATCAGAAGAGAGCATAGACAGCCAGGTAAAGCTTCAGAATAAATAGAGAGTAACGAGAGATGGAAGTTTGATAGCACAAAGAAGAACACCTGGAAAAGAAAGGCCAGGAATTGCATCCCCCCCAAAAAAAGAGAAAATATTTTGGAATCAGAGAAATAGATTGTGTTGGTTGAACTTACAACTAGACAAGACCACAGCCAACCTCTAAGAAAGCCAAGGGCTGGCAAAAGAAGAAAGAGTAGAAAGAGAAGATAGAGCTGCCTTCCTGTCCTCCCACCTGCTCTGGGCCCCAGAACTCCCACTTTTCTTCAACGCAGGCAGAGACACCCAGCTAGCATAGAGGAAACATCTGTCCAAGTCTTGTGGCTCATTAAGAAGACACGCTTTCATCTATAAATGTTAAGTACTATGATTTGAGTGAGGAGACAGGAGCCCAGCCTGAGACTTCTGAAACAGGAACTAGAAAGAGCTTGCACTCAATGTAAATTTAGAATGACAAAGAAGGGTGGAATGGTGGGTGGGGTGGGGAGAGGGAGAGGGAATGAATATAAATTATCTCTGGGGGTAATAGTTGACTGTCTGTGGGAATGTTGTGACTCAAAGTTCAGAGGGCAGGAAGGACAAGGAGACTGACACTCCCAAAGGGTACAGAGTAGCTCTACCAATGGCCCTGGGCTTGCCCATCACTGACTCCTGCTCTGCCCCAGGCCTGGCTGGACTGATCATGACTTAATACTGGAGGGAGGCTTGGTGGGATTTATGAGATGAGATAGTGGGATGTTTTCGGCAAGCCAAAGCTATAAATGTGTGATACTTTATCTTCTGTAGGAATGTTTTAAGAAAAGGAAAGACGGGAAATGTCTTCAAAAAGTAGAACTCCAGCCACTGGTCAAGGAGAGTGGCCTCTCTCTGGAGCTACATCAAAGGCATGGTTCTGTCTGCTTCCTGTGGCCTCCATGGATTCTGCCCTGGGATTTCATCAGCTTATTTGGAAACAAGGAGGGAAGGAAGCACACCCACTGCTGGTGATCTCCAGGAACCATCAAAAAGGAGGACGAACTGGGACTGCTGGGAAAACTGCCACTGCCCCTTCCCTAGCTTTCTTTCCTGGACACTTCTTCACCATTCAGATAAGATGCAAGTGCTCATGTGGGGCTGAAGCCTGAGTGAATCTCTAGTAGGAGCACTAGGCTGGAGGTCAGGAAACTAGCTGTAGTCTGCAACAAAAGATCTATGGGGCCTAGAAAATATCACTTCTTTCCCCAAGTTCATTTCCATAAAAAATGAGAAGGTCAAAGATGAATTAATAGCATTTTTAATGACCCTCTCCAGTGACCACAGAAAAGCAGAATTGGCATTTTAATTTAAATTTACTGGGGTAACAATGGTTAATAACATTATATGTTTCAGGTATATGGTTCTGTAATACATCATATGCATGTTGCATTGTGTGTTCACCACCCAAAGTCTAATCTCCTTCTGTCACCATATATTTGACCCCCTTTCTCCTCTCCATCTTCCTCCCACCCCACTCCCCTCTGGTAACTACCTGCTATTGTCTATGTCTATGAGTTTGGGTTTTTTTTCTTTTTTCTTTTTTAATTTTATTGTTGTTCAAATACAGTTTTCTCCCTTTTCCCCACACCCCAGCCATCCCCACCTCTCTCCCCTGATTCTACCCCCTTAGTTTTGTCCATGTGTGCTTTACAGTGGTTCCCGAAAACCCTCTGAGTTTGTTTCGTTTGATCATTTGCTGTTTTCTGATTTATATCCCACATATTAGTGTATCATATAGTTCTTGTCCTTTTACATCTGACTTATTTCACTTAGCATTATATTCTCAAGATCCATCCATGTTGTCGCAAATGACAATATTTCATCCATTTCTATGGCTGAGTAGTATTCAATCGTATATATGTACCACATCTTCTTTATCCAATCATCCATTGAAAGACACTTAGCTTGTTTCCATGTCTACCATATGACCCAACAATCCCTCTTCTGAGTATCCCCAAAATTTGAACATATAAGTACCCCTATGTTCAGTGCAGCATTATTTATGGTAGAATTGGCTTTTAAAACTTCAAAAAACAACATCTATTATGGAAAAGAATTCCCTTTAAAATTAGATGAAAATCCCACCACTCCTATAAATCAACTCTACCCAACACACTCTAATGAATGGGACCAGCTGAGATCCAATAAGAAACACAAGCATAACTCCTTAGGGCATAGGTGGCAAACACAAGGCCCAAGAGCCAAATCCGGCCCTCCACCTTTTTTTATCCAGCCCAGCACCTTCTTTCTACCCAGTGGCAGTGCCAAGCTCTCGCTTAACTGTTAAGGAGTAGTTACATTTATACACTTCTAAAATTACATTCTGCCCTTTGAAAGCAACCGTGAGGCTGATGTGACCCCCGGTGAAAATGAGTTTGATACCTCTGCTTTAAAAGGTCATTAAATGGATTTTGGTGAAGCTGAGATTAAATCCAAAGTCTTCTGACTTTGCCTTTCCCGCTCCATAGCTTCAAATACCAGAATTTAACTGTATTTATAGGAACACGGGCCAGGTTTGGGAGTTATAAAACTTATGATTTGGCAAAGTACTTAAATATCAGGTTAAGTTATATTCATCTATACTTTGGGTCCCCAATTCCTATTTCTCTCTTCGATGGGCATGAACACCCCTCCCTTAGGGCCAGTTAAGGAGGCTTGTCTCACCCTCAATCCCATCTTCTTAGAGACTGTAAGAAGAGACAATCTGTACTTAATTTTCTATAGGATGTTGTAACGTCATCCAAGATATCTTGTTCTTCGTTCTCTCTCATCCTTGGGGGCACGTCTTTGAAAATAAGTGCTTAAAGCCAAAGCTGCAAGAGCCCATAGAGAAAGAGTATAGATTAGAGAAAGCAACCCCATGCCAGGGCAAACAGCTTAAGGAGAATTGTGCAGAATGTATTTCACCTCTCATTTGATTTACCTGGTGGGATGTTCCCATACAACTTTGTTAACCTGCACAACTGTAGCTAAAGGCCAAGGCTGGGCTTACAGCAGTTGCTCAAAATCTGCATGTCAATAATAATAATAATACATTATTATGTGTCACCGGTTAGATTCCTCAGGAAGCAGACTCAGAGCTGAAGATCTGCATTCTGGGATATACTGTCAGGATCAACAAGTGTGGGGGAGGGAAGGAAGCTGTACTGGGCAGAAGACGGTAAACCACAACGCAATTGCAAGAAATGCCTCAGTTTATCCTATAGGGAGCTTTGTAGCTTTCCAAATTATCCAGAATTTGGGAAAGGTGGCTGGACCATCATATACCCTGTATAAATCAGTCATAGATGTGGGCTGTCCCTAAAAAGGGGGTATGAACTTGGGGGGGGGGTGGGAAGGCCCAAATGCAAGGGCAAGTCTTGGACAGGGACTCAGCTACAAGCAGTTGGCCAGCAATACTGGCAGTATCTGGGGGAACACAAGTTTTTGTGTGATGGTTCTGGATAGCAGTGCCCAGAATCCACCACCCTTTGTTAAGCAGTTTATAGATTAACAAGCATGTTCTGTGCCAAATATCTTCCATTTGTCCTTCCAGATTCACCCTCTACCTTTCTCCACCCTGCTCCATATCCTAGGAGGCCAATCTGTGTGGATTACATGAGCAGATTCCCATGCCCTCTGATTCCCACATGGGTTCAGCTAACAGAGCACTGGCAGAAGCTCAGAGGGAGGAAGGGAAGTGTGGTCAGGGTGCTTGCTTCCCTGGCTCCATCTGTGCCAGGCCACCTTGGGTTGCACGGTTCCTCCAATGGAAGGTCAATACTGATATCTAAGTCTCTTTCACAGATTATTCTCTCCTTAAATATTCTAACAACTATTCTTCCCCTCACTGTTTTACCTCGGTGCCAGAGCAGGCCCCTCTCACCCCTACCACTCCATGGTATTAATGCTGAAATAGTTCTATCTATTTGACTTCTCTAAACTCTGCCCACGCCTTTGTAAAAAGTCCTTTCTTTAGTAAACCTTCCTTGAATTATCCTAATTTAATTGTGCTTCCTCACATGATCCTAATTTAGTTTCCCCTAGGATTCTAACATATACTTTTAAGGCATATATTATCTCGTCTTTTTCTATCATCCTATAAATCAAATATACTTGTCCTCACTTTAGAGGTAAGAAATTCAAGACTCAAAAGAGTTACACGACTCACCCAAGCCCCCAGGTTTGTAAGATGGTCCTTGTCTGTTGACTCAGATCCACTGTGTATATCACTATGCCACCTTCGTGCTTCTTTCAGATTATTCTCTCTCCCACCACAGCTCAGGAAAAAACAGGAGAAGGAGGAACAACTATAGTATTCAAGACCACAGAATATTCTAAAATTTAGCAAGAGGATGAAAGGAGGTACATGAAGGAGACACAAAGGGGTGTGTCATTTCAGTCCAGAGATTACAGAAGGGAGAGAAAGAGTTTACTTTATAATTTTTGCCCTATCCAGTCTTCTGGAAAACTGGAGTATTTTTTAATCACCTTTCTCAATTACAAAATTAAGATATTTCAGAATCCAGATCTGCCCCAATCAACTGCTTCACCCTGGTCAGGGCTCATGACCTTTGGGTCTTTGGTTTCTTCATCTACATAAAGCAAGATGGTTAACTATATGAATCCCAAGCTTCCTTCCATTCTCTACTTCTATGAGTTCCTTGTTCTCTTTGCTTCTCTTATCCTAGAAACAGACAATGGTCATGTGGATAAACACTCATACTGACAATTGTTAGTCTCATCCCTGGGGAAAAAAGAGGAAGGAGCTCAGATGGTGCTATGCACAAAGACTCACTTGTTAGCTCTAAAGGGCCCTTCAAAAGGTCTTGTTCCTACTCTTACTTTTAACTAGGAGAGCAGTTAAGCCCAAATGAGAAATTGAAGATGCCATTTGGTTCTGCATTTCTCCCAAAGTGCCGTGTATGGCATATTCCTAGACTCACTCCCAACCAGGGTGGGGTCTTCATTTGCCTGATCAAATGAAGATGGATCCTCCCTGTACAAAATATATTTTGTCCTTTTTTGCCTACATTTCCCTGCATCACTGACAAATTTTCCAGCTCAAGGAATAGCTAAGAATGACGAGTTCCACTATGATGTTACCACCACCATGGAGAGCTTTCATATACTGAAGCACCAGCCACAGGCAGAAGGAAGAAAATGCTGTTCCTCTTTTTCATTCTCCTATCCTAGATTTAGGAATAGGAATTACGGACCCTTGTCCTAGTACTAGTCCATCCACTAACTGAGCAAGTCACTTACTTCCCTTCTCTACACCTTATTTTGTTATCCATTAAAATAAATAAATGGATAGTATTTTCCTTTCTAGTTCTAACTTTCCATAAACCTCTAAGGATGAATAGGATTTGGGGAGATTGATTTGGACAGATGGCTTAGGTTCCCCCAGAAAACAAGATCTGAGGAGAGATTTGAGTGTTCAGAGTTTACTGTGAGATATAATCCAAAGGCAGCAAGAATGAGGGGAAAGGAACATGAGACAAAGAAAAACGAGAAGCAAATGTAATGTGTTTTTCTCTTAGCCTATTTAGGCCACTATAACAAAACACCACAGGCTGGGTATCTTATAAACAACAGAAACTTATTTTTTTTAACTTCTGCAAACTAGAAAGCCAGGATCAAGGTGTCAGTATGGTCACCTTCTAAAGAAGGTCCCCTCTTCCTGGCTCATGGCCAGTGCCTTCTTGCTGCATTCTCACATGATGGTAGGGGCTAAGAATCTCTCTGGAGTCTCTTTATAAGACAATAATTAATTCCATTCATGAGGTTCCCACCTCTTAATGCCATGATCTAAGCATCTCCCAAAGGACTTATTTTTTGAAGCCATCATTTGTGGGGGGGAGGGGTAGGATTTCAACATATGAATTTGGGGGGAGGGGAGGGAAACATTTAGATCATAGCAATTATCAACCTAGCCACAGTTTTACATTCTTCAGAGAAGCTCAAATGGTCACTCAGTCACACTAGACATCTCTATACACATTGAAGAGAAAAAATTAAAGTCTTGGAGAGAAGAAAAAGCAAGAATCTGTCTGCAGAAACCCTCTTATTTTCTCTTTTATTGAGCAAAGTTTCCCATTGGAGAGTATCTCACCTGCTCTTCTGGGTTGCAACATCTGAACCCTTCAGAAGTCACTAGGGCAGCCTTCACCCTGAAGCATGGCACTGCAACCAACCTGGAAGAGGTGGAAGGAGCCATGGATTCCGCATTCAGTTGATGTGCCTCCTACAGTGAAATTGTGCAGGATCACCTGCAGCCTATCACCTTGGCAGAAGTAGGCAGCAAAGGGTTAGGAGATCCTAAAGCTAAGGAGGCACTAGAGCCATATGGATAGGATGGAACAATATACTAGAAGAAAGGTCAGGTACATTTATTCAACAAAAGTTTTCCAAGAAATTTGAATACAAAGATGCAAAATCTTTCCTACCCTCAAGGAACACACACTCTACTGGGGAGAGAAACTTAAAAACAAGCAATTGCAGCAAGGTAATATTTATTGGAAATGATTACATTCATGGTCCTCATTTCACTTACAGGAAAACAAAGCCTAGATTTGGCCAGCTTCACACAAGGAGTCTATGACAGAATGAGGCCTGAATGAAGCCAGGCTTTTAATTTCCAAATCAATGCTTAATTTACTGCCCTTCTCTCAAAGGCACAGCAGTGTTTTAGAGTGGGCTATGTTTTGAAACAAATAGATTTCAAAGGCCCAGTGGCATTAGGGCCTGGTTGAGCTGCATTCCTTGACTCTGCATGAATTCTCCTACAGATCAGAATGACATATTAAGGACTGGATGGGGGTGGAAGTGAAGGGGGAAAGAATGTCAGGGAACTCTTTGTGAAGACAACCTATTTGCTAAAAGGAGCCAAAAGGGATCAGTTTAATTGAAGTTAAAGATATTTTAAGGAAGGTAAGAGCCTAGCTGGGGGTTCAGCCAAGTGGTTTCCATTCTGCCTTTGAAAATGAGAAGAGTTGAACAGGATCTGTATGGATGAGTTGATAAAAAGTCCTTTGAAGTGGACAGGGATCTTTTTATAGCCTCAGAATAACTTAGCCCTGGGTGAGGGAAGAGAGCTGTTCTCATTTATAAGCGTGGAAGGCTGTGAGCTGTCCCTCCTCCAATTGGATTTCATCTGGCTTGGCCATGAACAGAGAGAGATTGGGCTGGTGTCCTTGTCTAGCTGAGAGAAGATAAATCTGGCAGTCCTTCACAAAACAAAGCACAGATAAATGGCCCAGGGAAAGGCCCTAAATACTGGCTAACAGAGATTGAAAGAAAGGAACAGAACATAGAATCATGGCCCCCACAAAACACCCCCAACTCACTCACACTAGAGAGATCATGGGCTAATCCTTAAAATGAATTAAGAAATCAACAGCAATGCCAAGAAATAATAGCAATAAAAACTGTTGTTATGGATTGCTTACTATGTGTCAGATGCTTCACATGCAATATCTCATTTGTTTAACCTCTTAACCTAAGAGACAGGTATTATTTTTATTTCCACTCCATATTCAAGAAAATTGAGGAACTTGTATAAAGGACACATGGACAATAACAATGGGGGGTCGAGATGGGAGGGAGGTGGGGAGGGCTGGGGAGGTGGGCTAGGATGGGGGTAAAGGGCAGAAAACTGTACTTGAACAACAATTAAAATTTAAAGAAAAGAAAACTGAGTCTCATTTATGTATGAGCAAGTTTAAGCAACTTGTGCAAGCTTAGTACCTCATAGGCTAGAACCTACATAGATAAAATTGTTAGGTAAATATTAAAGTAGCATGAAGCTATCTTTGGTTAAAAGCTTCATGGAATAAAACTCCACTCTTATAATATCAGCACTCAATTTTCTTGGCTGAACAACTGAACAAGTTGGTCTAATCTTCCACTCATCAAGTAGTTCAGAATTTTGGACAAGGGAACATTTTGCCAAAGACTTAAGATTCAGCTTTCTTCAGACTCCTGAGCTCTATATTGCCCTGCATTTGAAGAAAAAGAGGAAACTTGGAGAGAGAAAAAAAAAACCACAGTAATAAATACGCCCCCAAGAAAGAGTTACGTCAGTTATAGTCTAACTGAAAAGTTGTTGACAACCACTCTTCATGCTCATCGAAGAGAGAAACAGGAATTGGGGACCCAAAGTATAGATGAATATAACTTAACCTGATATTTAAGTACTTTGCCAAATCATAAGTTTTATAACTCCCAAACCTGGTCCATGTCCCTATAAATACAGTTAAATTCTGGTATTTGAAGCTATGGAGTGGGGAAGGCAAAGTCAGAAGACTTTTGATTTAATCTTAGTTTCACCAAAATCCATTTAATGACCTTTTAAAGCAGAGGTATCAAACTCATTTTCACCGGGGACCACATCAGCCTCACAGCTGCCTTCAAAGAGAGGAATATAATTTTAGAACTGTATAAATGTACCTACTCCTTAACTAGGGGCACTGCCGCCAGGGAGAAACAAGGTAGACGGCCAGATAAAACAAGGTGAAGGGCTGTACTCGGCCCAAGGGCCTTGTTTGCCACCTGTGTTTTAAAGATACTCAACCTCCCCTCCGGTCCTCTATTTTCCCATCTGTAAAATTTGAGAATTAGATACAGCTGATCTCTAAAATGTCTTCCATTACTTTCATTCTGAATCCTGGATTGGTAATCCTTGCCTTGTGTTACATACCTCAGAGAGGCTGCAGTGAGAATCAAAATTGGTAAAAGTCGGGGTGGGGAAAAGAATGAGCTCTTAAAAAAAAATCAATAAGGTTTTGTATTATACAAGTACAAAGGACAGTGTGTTCTCAGTCAGCTACATATCCTTCCTACCATTCTTGAAACATCATAAGGACAAATAAAACACTGTGAAATTCCAGGGAGGGGAAACCTCTTCTATCCTCTTTTCACGTGGAACCTTGACCCTTGAGACCTACAAAGATTGCCTCCTGTCTGCTAGATGGGCAGGAGTTCAAAGTACACTAGACTCGCAAGCTTCTAGCTATGGGGTCTCCACCTCTGCTCCCTCTCACTCAACCCCTTCTCTACTACAGACACCCAAGAAAGTGGCATTTGAAGGAAAACCATGGTAATGGACTTTCAGGACACATTGAAGCTGAAAGAGACTAGAGATTTTGTTGTTGTTGTTGTTGTTAGTTCTGGGCATAGGGCATGTGCTAATTGGCCTGGCTCTAGCTATGAAATAAATTGCTATCGTCATTATTTTATTCTCTGAAGGAGACAACCTCGGGTTAGTATTTCAAAGAAGAATGAGTCACTGGAAAAGTTTAAAAGAACCCACTAATTATTTCTTTAAAGAAAAACCCTAACTCTGGGAGAAAGGAGTCAGGGGAGACATCAACTACCCATTAAGATGAAAGGGCTGAGTTACCTGGGCTGCTCCAGGAGGCCCAGAAATAACAAGAGTGACCCTGTATTTGCAGAGTGGATTTCCCTGCAGAGTCCCCTCCACAGACATGATCTCACTGACCCTGAATTACTAAGAGAAGAACAGCCCCAGTCCAGGCTTCATTTTCCCTTTCTTTCTGCCCCACCATGATGCCAAGAGGCCGAGGGAACACAAGTCAGTGTTAAGAAAAGATGGGAGTCTTTCCGGTGTTTGTTGAGTCGCCATATGAACATCTGCTCAAAATCCTAAACCGCCCAAGCTGGAAGCTATCTGGCCATCTTCTCCAGTGGCTTCCACACATGTTTGGATTTTATTTTAATACAATTCTATGAAGAATCCCAACCGTTAAAACAAGATCAATTCTACAATAATTCAAATTTTAAATATTTACTCAGTATCAAGTTCATCACTGAGAATAATGAAGTTTCTTTTTGATGACTACAAAAATTTCCAAACAGCCATCTGGAGCCCACTGATTATAAACATGAGGCATATTACGGTGGACACTCTAACTTTACTATTTTTTAACTTCCAGAGTTCCTTTGATTCAATGCTTTCAAGGACCTTAAGTGGCAAAAATGGGACTTAACTGGTTCAAGGACTTAGGTTAGTGTTATGGACTAGGTCAACTGAAATATTTCCAGACTATTTGTCCAAGAGGAGAAGGAGATGAAGACTGATGTCCAAGGGAAGAAGACAGCAGCCCAGATACAGAGAGGAAATAATTGTAATTCCCAGAACAATAGCATGAGAGAGGGACAAGTTCCAGAACAGTTCCAGTAAGCCTGTCTTTACTCAAAGGTCGTATCCCAAGTGGTAGAGGTCCCATATGCTTGGTCACTACCTAAGTATTGGATACTGAGCTTCTAAGAGCTGGGACAATGTCCATTGTCCAAACTCGGCACCTGGAAAAGTACATTTTAATCAGCCATGCAGGCCTGTCCAGTGGGCATCTTCAGAATGAGTCCTGAAATATCTTCAGAAACAAAAGTCCTGAAGCATAGAGAACTTTTTCATTATTTCCTGGCATAATATATAAAAAAGTACAACCTCAAGAAGGGAAGACACAAAAGTGGACTTTTTACCCACCCTGGAAGCTGGGTTTAGACATGGATTTCACTGGATATATAAGAATTTTATTACAAGAATAAATGTATTATAATAATAAAGGCAATCCTTGTTTGCTATGGTCTGAATGTTTGTATTCCTCCCAAATTCATGTTTTGAAAACCCAGTGCCCAGGGTGATGATATTAGGAGGTGAGGCCTTTGGAAATGCTTAGGTCATGAGGATGGAGTCCTCATGAATATGGTTAGTGTCCTTATAAAAGAAACTCAGAGAGATTCCTCACCCCTTCTACCTGTGAGGATAAACAAGAAGTCTTTGACCCAGAAGAGGCCCCTCACCCAGCCATGCTGATACCCTGCTCTCAGAATTCCATCCTTTAGAGCTGTGCAAAATAAATTTTTGCTGTTTATAAGCTCTTGTGGTATTCTTTTATAGCAGCCCAAACTTTCCAAGACACCATTCCATACCACAGGTGTGGTAGAGCAATTTATACCAATTGTACAAGCATTGGCTATTTCTGGCAATCCCTCTTTTCCAAATTCAGTCCCTTTTCCTTTGGGCTCAGGCTTCATTCCACCACGTATCTTTTCATTGTCTCCTAGGTCTCTCCTTCCCCAGAACATTTTGCTTGCTGATAAAGGACACCACTGGACAAAGAGGTGGTTCATCAATGGCATAGTCAGCATTAGTGCTGAATAGCATTAGGGAAAGTAGATTATTTTCAAGGGGAACTTGTCCTCTAAAGGCTACCTCACCCTCATAGGAGCATAGGAGCACATTTTAATGACAACTGGCCCCTTAGCTGATTCCCAAGGCTGGTTCGGACACTTCACCATTTTTATTTCTATGATCCCGGTCTCCTCAACAAAACCATAAGTTCTCCCAGTGGGGCTGTACTTTCTGCTGGATGTGCTCATTCCAGGAGCTTAAGTAGGTAATGCACACTGACTTACACTACAATAAGCATGGACAAGTGACCAGAACCCAAGAAAAGCAAATTTCCTCCCAGCCTCTCTTCCTCCCTGAAGATTTCATACGAAATGACCACATGGGTTACTAGTAAATCCATAGGAGGTCTCAGATCTCTGGATAGGAACCACTGGTTTCAATTTTCTGCAAAAGGACTAAAGTGCCAAAAGCTCTATCTCATGTATGGTTCTCTTACACTTAATTATTATCATTTTATTCTTGTCTGGTTACACCCCTGACAAAGAAGAACTCTGTGCCAGGGTCAGAATGCATGAGTTCTAGCTCTGCCCATTGACTGGATATGTGGCCTGAGTAGGCCTTTTCAGTAGCCATGGCCTGCATTTCCTCACCTGTAAGCTAAGGAAACAGGACTCAAGCTATCTACGCATCATCTACCTCCTCTGTAATCTTTGAGCCCCTCACCATTGTGCAATGAGGACTAACAGAGTATCAGTATTAGCACAGTCATCCCCAGGCCCTGGAGGAAGGGAGAGAAGAAGCCAAAGGAAACAAGTGGATGTTCAGCTGAGCTTCAAACAGGAAGACGATGTCAGTTCACCCAGGCTGAGGATGAAAAGCATTCCAGAGAGCTGAGGCAGTGCTGGGACAGGGTCCATGTCCCTAAGGGCTTTGAGCAGTGGGGAAGAGACATGGAGATGACAGAGAGCCCCCCATTCAGGTCTTGCTCTAAAATATGGCCTAGTAGGAGAAAGGAGAATGAGGTGCCTGCCACTCAAGGAAACTGATCAAGAGAGCAAGCCACTCAAACCTCCTCTTAGCAGGAGAGGGAACAAATTCAGGATGGGGTGGGGGAACAAGCTGACTTCTGGTATGAGTCCTGAGATGCTTAGAAGCTGAGAAAACCCCATCCTGCATCTAAGTCTAGAAAAGCCTGAATTATCAAGGCCCAGGTAACAATAATAAGCAACCCTTCTCTCCCTTTTTCCTCAACCACCACCACCAACTCTACAAATCTTTAAATTTCTTCTTGCCTGCAAACTCAGCTATGGAATCTCAAAGTACAAAGCAAGAAAGGAGATCTGGCATCCAAGCTGAGTTTCTCATTAGTAAATAGATTCCATGTGGTAAGAGAAAGGTCAAGGAGAAACTTTTATGAGGAATAAAGAAAAAGGTATAGGTGTGGAGAATTATTCATCTTATCAGAAGGGACAGCCATCCCAAGATATGGTATGCCAGGTCTGAACTAGAGCTCTGTGCCTGGCTCTGAGGGGATGAAAATCCAGTGTCATGGCTATAGACCCACAGCCCTGTACATGCAGCAAAATCCCAAGTCCTGGTCCTGCCAGGTGGCCATCACCCTATTGGGCCTCAGACTTTGAGTCTGAGTCTCAACATTTTCATCTGTAATGTGGATACAAGAATCCTAGGGCCCAACTCACCTTAGCAGGCAGGAAATAATAGATGATAGCATGGAAAGTGTATTGTGTATCTGGGGAGAAATTATCTTTGAACCAGGATCAGAGATATGGGAGTTCTCAACATGAAAAGTCAACTAAAGCCATGGAAGTGGATAAAGGAGCAAGAAGAATGGCTCCAAGAACACCAGTGGTTCAGTGGTGGATAGGAAAAAAGGAGCCAGAAACTAAGACCAAGGAGGAAGAACTGAAAGGTAGCAGAGTCATACAAAGCTGAACAAAGGTGACCTGAGAAATTAATCATTTGTGTCAGTCAGATTTCTTAAGACGTTATGTTTTGTTCCTCTTACCTACTATTATATCCTCAGAAGCACACTGCGGGAGATGGGCAGAGCAGAGAAAAATTACCATTAAAAGAAAGAATACATGCATCCATGGAAGGATTCATGACATTTGTTGTAAGCCTGGAGAGAATCATAGGGCTGGTCTATTCCTCCCTGGTGATTTGCTGTGTGACACTGGGCATCTTACACAACTTCTCTGTACTGGCAATTAGTTTCTATCCAAGCCCGTAGTGTCTTGGGTATAGAGGGTGTGGGTTGTGGATCCAGTTACTCCTGATGACTGACTGCAAAGGGAAATGTGAGCCTGCAGTAGGAGTGGTAAACACTACAGTCACACAGAGTTACGATCTCCTCTCCTCATAGTCTGGCCTGCCTTAGGACAGGATGAGGATCTCAGAGTTCTTTTCAAAGGAGCCACACTTGCCACTTGAAAAGCTTTTCATCCAACAATACCCAAAATATATTCCTTTCAACAGCAAATATTTATGGAAACTCTCTCTATGCAGACCACTGAGCTGGACCCTGGGGGAGGTAGAAGGAAGGCAGGAACTCAAAAGGAACTAAAGCACTAGAAACATGGGGCCCTGCACTCCACCTAGTAAGGAAGATGGATTCTTACCCAATGGCCACTAGCCAGTCTGTGCTGTCATCACACAAATATAAACAAAATGCAATACAAACTCGGGCAGAAGTCATTGATTTTTGTACCTAAGGAATCATAGAAAGCTTTACAGAGCAAGTGCATCAGAATTGTGTCCTGACACTAAGAAAAAGTTTGATATTCAGCAAAAGGGAAAATGTATTCCAAGTTGAACGAACATCATAAGCAAAGCTTTGGCAACAGGAAAGTGGCATTATGTTCAAGGAAGAAGTTGATGGTTTGGTGCTTCAGTCCATATTCAATGTAGTCAAGAAGTGTTTTTAAGCAAGGGTGTGGTAGGATTAGTTCTGCTCTTTAGACTTTTGGGCCTGGATAAGAAACAAGGATGGAAGGGTGGAGGGACTGAGGGAGGAGACTTCTTGGAAAGCTATTATCAAGAGAAATCACCAGTATCCTACACAGTAAAAAAGCATTGAAATTGAAAATATTATATTGTTTCCAAAACGTTCCAATAAAGAATACAGGGGGTACAGGACTGAGAGAGTGAAATGGAGATAAAATTATTTTTAGACAAGTTGAATCTTCCATAGTTAGATATAAGGGTCTGGAGCCCAGGATAAAAGACAAGAGAAGGGTCGGGAATCTGTATTGGAAATAAATTCAATGCAGTTTATATAGAGGTTAAGTTATAAAGGCAGAACTTAAGGTCAATGTTGAGTAGAGATGAAATGACCCTTTCAAGTCCATTAGTGAGATACCACATTTGAAACTGAGATTAAGTCATGTCATAAGTCTAGTAGGGCCAGCAATTCTTATAGAGGTGGAGAAGCCATCTGGGCACTAAAAATACAGAAGGCATGTGTTTTGGGGTCTATTATAGGAGAAACATGAGGAAACCAGTTTCCATTACCAGTTCATTGTATAGAATGGTGGCCAGAAACACCTGCATGAACTAAATTGTGTTCTCTGTTCAACAGGCAGTTGATACTAAGTAGATCTGCACATCATAGATCCATCTGCACAATGAACTGACTTCAAGCACTAGGTGTGAAATGCCCATGGAGAGAGAAGGGATCAAGAAGTGCTGGATCAAGAAAGAAGGGTTTTCAGTAACTACTATAAAGGACACATGGACAAAACCAAGGGGGAGGATGGAAGCAAGGGAGGGAGGTGGGTTTGGCTGGGGTCAGGTGTGGGGGGATTGGTCGGGGGAAATACAGACAACTGAAATTGAACAACAATAAAATAATTTTTTAAGTAGAAAACATTTTTAAAAAGAAGGAGGAATCAAAGGGCTGGAGAGAGCACACTTGAAGTGCCAACAGCTGACTGAAAGAATTTGGTCAAAAAAGGAGGAGCCAAAGAACCAAGAAAAAAAGCTGGGGGATATTTAAGTTAAGAGTTAAGTCAAGGAATGAAAAAGAAGAGGAGAAGTTCAAGAGAAGGCCTACAACAATGCCAAATTCTACAAAGAGAAAGAGGCTTCAAAGTCCTCTGATGCATTTGAGACTGCAGTGTTATCAAATATGTTAAAATATAAAGCCTCCATGAATGATGAAAACAGAAGCCAAGTTATAAGGGTGAAGATTTGGGGGATAAAAAAAATGGAGATGTTGAGGTACACACTTCCAAAAACTTGGCCAAGGAGGGAAGAAGAAATTTTGGGAAATAGCCCAAGGCAGAAGCAGGGATAAGGAAATACTTTTAAGAGCATGGGTTTGTTTGTAAAGTTAGAAAAGGTCCCAGTTATTCAGGAATAGTAATAATAGCTAACACTTATTGAGCATTTACTGTGTGCACTAATGTAATTAAGCTTAATTAACCTTTTGAGATAAATACTACTATTATCCATCAGAAGAAATTGAGAGGATGATTGTAGAGAGGCCACACAAACACCCCCAAATCCCGCAGCTGTGTAGTGGGAGAGATAACATTGGCAACAATCAATCTGATTATGGAGCCCCACTCACTCTCTTTTGTAAAGGAAGTTTTCCAGTGTCACATCTCAGAGAACAGGGAAAACGCTGGTCTTGGTTCAGAGCCTTCCTACATTTTATCCCATTCATTCCCAGGATTTCATTGCTTTCACTGATTTCTAGAATCACACAGTACATGAATGTAAAAGTATAGTGATAATTCATGTCAATGATCCTAGATAAATATCCCCCAGTCCTCCTGTTCAGACACCACTGAAAGTCTTCTAGATGCTGAAGCCACTACATCCTGACTTTTCCTTACCACACTGAATACTAGCAACTGCATGGAAAGTCAATCCTAGGCACCTAAACTCAGATCAAGAAGCAAAAAGAAGAGAGGTGATAACAACTCCCTTCAATATGCCAGAGGCGAGCTGAGGGGCTGGAGGAAGGCAGGCAGGCAGTTAGGGGTAGAACTTTCCTGGTCCACATCATGGTGTGAAATTACCAATGAGAACGAAGACACACAAGTGGCCTTAGATGAAGAACCTGTGCCAAAGAATGTGGAAGAGTTTGGAGCCCTATAGCTTGTGGCTTTATAATTCAATCATCACATTTTTTATTGAGCAAGTGCTATAGGTCTCACAATATGCTAGAGAGCTGGACCATCCTGTTCTGTTGGAGAGTCAGTACTAAGATGTGAATAGCATAAAACAACAGTGTGATATGAGGGCTACACTTCAGAGAGGGCACTGAGGTCTGAAATGGTCATGGTTATGGTCAAGGTGGAACATGGGCTCTGTAACAAGTTATTCTGGGGGTTAGCTGAGAGGGCAAGTTATTCTGTGAGGCCAGGGCAAGGGCAGAGCAAGAACATCCAAATAGACTTGATGAGAAGACAGCTTCACCAGAGTAGTATATGAATAAATTCTGGGGAGAAGTAGCTAATAAGGTGGAATTACGAAGAATATAAAAAGAGGGGCAAAGCTTTAGATTCTAAAGATAGTAGAAGAGGGGCAGTATAAAGGTATTTTTTGCCACTAGCATTGAATAAGAAAGACTCTTCGGAGCAATTGCATAGGACAGGAAAAGATCAGGGCCAAGTGCAGAGCACATCAGAGAAAGTGGAGGAATACTGTCTCCTATCTACTCCAGTCTAACCAATAACGCATTGATTGACCTCATGGTCACAGTGCACAAAATACTTTCATTGTCATTTTCTTACTTGATTTAGACATCACTCTTTTTAACTCCAGTTTTGTTTTGTTTTTGTTTTTGTTTTTGTTTTTTCCAAAGAAAGAGAACATCAAAAAGGTTGCATAACTTCCCCAAGACCCTTGAGTCAGTGAGTGGCTAACCTGTCTTCTAACCAATGCCAATTCCCGCCCACCAAGTACCCTACAGTGGCTGGCTTGACCTTTGAGAGGTGAGAACACACCGGTTTGTTCCCGACTGTCTTCCTACTTTCTCATAGCTGTAAAGTGTCAGCTGTTTAGATCATAGTATTTTCTTTACCTGCCCTACACTCAAACATCCAAAGTGGCATATAAAAATGAAGTCCCATTACTTCATAGTGTGTTGGTGAAAGTGACTGGGGGAGGACCTGAAATTACTCAGACAGTTGCTTATTTCTCCAGATGCTTCTTCTTATAGATGTAAGCTCTCACCCAAGGGAATGGATTGGCACAGAGTTTCGAGGTTTCCCAGGACCTAGTGATTGTACCCTCCCCTGGGTGACTCAGCCGTGAGAGAGGGTCTAGCCAGAGCATCTAATTACATAGGCCAGGTCAGGCTCTGGAATCCAAAGTCCCACTCACTGCTAGGCTACTGCCCTCCAAGGTGTCAGAAAAGATAGCCGAAGGCAAGAGGCTGGGGACAAACGTTGGAACCTCCTGCAGCAGTTCCTGGTCCAAGGCAAGCCTGCTCTACAGACTGGGGAATGTAATGAAGGGTTTCATGGGGGTTTTATTATGGGCTGGGAGGTGACACTTGGTTATCCAAATGGCAACCTACTCTGAGAAACAAGCAAGTTTCTTTCATGTGGCAACTCTGACATGCTTAGATCATGCCGAAGGTTGGGGAGGCAGAGCTCTAAATTTTCTGCAACTCAGCATAGCTTTTGAGGGAGATGCCCAGGCAGCTCAGAGGTGGAGCTGCTGAGCCAGGCCTTCAGGAGGGCTGGGCTGACCTTGAGGAGGAATAAAACTTGTTTGAGGTCCTCCTTCAGACTGTGGAGAAGGCACACCTCTCCTCACCACCCAGAGGGGACAGCTGGCACTGCTGACAGGTCTTCAAGGACCCCTCCATTGGGCATGATGATGGAAATGCATCTGGAGATACCAGCTCCCAGGATGTCCCACTTGCATATTTTCTTTTCTTGAAAGAAAAGTCCTCCTCTTTTCTTGAAAGGTTTCTTTCAAGTTGTCTTGAAAGAAAGCAGTGGCTGCCAGTCATCTGGGGGACTTGTTTAAAATACAGATTCTTGGTCCATACTACAAAGACATTGATTTTGATAATAAGCCAGGTTTGGAAATGAATTCATCAAGATATATGGGGGAAAAGTGAAACAATATTTTTTATATTGTGGTAAAATATACATAGCATAAAATTTTACATTTTCATTTTTAGGTATATAGTTCGGGGACATTAAGTATAGTAACATTGAGACTATTTTTAAGAAAGAACCATTAGCTTCCTAGCATTGGGTGGAGTATTTCTTTGGGGGGGAAAAACTGTTGATATTAAAATACATATAACAGAACAATATGGAAGCACTGTACTATACTCTAGTTGGTAGAATTATTTATTATGGCAGTGCAAGGTAACAATTCTGAAACTGCTGTAAACGTGTTCCAGGTTGAACAAATAAGTAAATAGATATCATTTAGTGGGAACCAGGTTTCTCATGGTTGGAATAGAAAATTTCATACAAGGAAGAGGGTAAAGCTACAATGAACCATGTAGCACTGGATTAGTCAGAGATATCAGTATGAACTTATGTTTAGCTTAACATAGATTAGGATGGAATTATAAACATACATGTATACATGGGCTAGTATACACATATATATATTTCCTTGTTCTGATTGCTAAGAGGGCCTAGAAGCAATGACCTTCTAATAGCAGCAGGCACACTTGACATCCAGATTCTGGTTTCTAATACCATTATACAACAAAAGGAACCAGGGCTCTTTGTAGAATGGCTGATTCTAAGGGTAAGGCAGGGAAAATATAGGATGAGCCTAAAGCATCTTGTAGGGCCAGAAAGTGAAGAAATGCTGAAGAAACAAAGCAATGGAAATATGTCAAAAAGACATAGGAGCCAGCTAAAAGAACTTCCCATGGCCAAAGCTAGAATAATTGGAGCAAAGCAAAATAAATAACGTAGTATTGAATTATATAAACCAAAGAATAAGATAAATATTGACATAAATAAATGATTGAATAAATAAGTAGATGGGAGAGAGAAGATAAATTTCCCCTGCAAAAGAATAATTTATGTAGCTATTACCCTATGAAAGAATGGAATATGACTCCCTACCTCTTAAGTAAAGAGAGTGCTTAGTGACTTGCTCACGGCATGAAAAGGGGGAAATTAAAATGTAACTTTACAGTGGAAAACCCCACCTAACCAGGTGATCAAGGTCAGCATCATCAGTGACAAATCAAGTTAATAGCATGTACTCTTGATGTGTTGAGAATGGCACTTCACCTGTATAGTCCTCCTCTCAAAAATCCATAACCCCAGTGCATGGCAAAATAACAGAAACATAAGCCAAACTCAGGTGGAGGAGCATTCTACAAAACATCTGACCAGTATGCCTCAACATTGTCAAGGTCATCAAAAACAAGGAAAGTCTGAGAAACCATCACAACCAAGAAGAGCCAAAGAGACATGATTAAATGTTATGTGGTACCCTGAATGGGATCCTAGAACAGAAAAATGACATTAAGAAAAAACTAATAAAATGTGAATAAAGCATGGAATTTATTAATTAATAATAATGTATCAAAAGTTACTCAACCAAAGGGTCACTGGTTTGATTCCATCAGGGCACATGCCTGGGTTGCTGGCCAGGTCCCCAGTGGGGGCCACTTGAGAGGCAACCATACACTGATATTTCTCTCCCTCTCTCCCTCCCTTCCCCTCTCTCTAAAACTAAATAAACAAAATCTTTGAAAAAAAAGTTATTCATTAGTTGTGACATATGTATGTACCATAGTAATAGAAGAACTCAACACTAGGTGAAACTGTGGGGTATATGTGAATTAAAATCACACTTAAAATTAAAAGTTTATTTAAAATACATAAAATGCATACATACATCCATAAAATGATTTTATTTCTTAGACATCTAACATGAGCCAGAGGCCACGATTGGTTTCAAAAAGGACACTCCAGTAGGAAAAGCAAGATGTCCCTGAAGAGTAGCATTCAAGGCAAAGGAAGATGGATAAATAAGAGAAAAGCAAAGCAAGTGCTCTCCTAGTTTCAGCCATCATAGCCTGTTGAGAAAAGATAAGTGGTTACTACCTCCGTGAGCCCTTATACTCCAACCTCCATAGTCAGTCAAAAACTCCTTCATTATCTCTGTCCCTGGGTCCATGTTAGAATGAATGAGATGTTATCTGTAGGACATCTGGTGGCATCAGTAGACCCTTACCTCAGATTCTAGATCAACACAGGTGTTTCCCTGCAGGACCACAGAACAATAGGGGTGTTCCAAAGGGTCCCTGCTTCTTACAATTGCCATAGCCAAATATCAGTGCATGGGGCCATCTTTGGAGTCTGGGGCTCTGTCCTGGTCAGTTCAGCAGAGGAGTGCCCAGGGACCCTGATGTCACACTTAAAGATCTTAGTCCCTGGGTGAGCCTCTTAGTTACCTTCTAGTCCTATAACGTCTACTTTATTTCTTTGGAAGGCAGACTCTTCAAGGATGCAGACTATCCCTTCTATCTCCTGCATATAGCACTTTGGACTATGATAAAGAAAGGAATTCTGTCTGTCTTTTCCCCATTAGCTATGAGCAGTGTCTACTGTATAGCAGATATTTAATATGAATCAATATGAATACAGTGGTTATTTCTTTGAAAGACATTTCTCCCATTACATTATTTTGTTTTGTTTTGTTTTTAATTTCACAAATACTTTCATGTGGCCTACCATGTTCTCTACACTGTTTTATGTGCTTACATATATTAACTTATTTAGTATTCATACTCATCCTATGAGACAAGTACTGTTATAATCTCCACTTTACAAATGAGGAAACTGAAGCACAGAAGTTAAGGAACTTGCTGAAGGTCACTTACTAAGTGGGAGAGCTGGAATTTTAACCCTGTAGATCTGGGTTTGCTCCAGACCCTATGCTATGCTGCCCCTGTATTAGTCCACTCTCCTCCTGGCCACAGGGAGGGCATTGGCTCGGGCAGAGTCAATCATAGGATCACATCTCCCTGCTCAAAGTTGCAGTTCCAACTGCGAATGCGTGATTCAAGCCAGGTCCGAAATAATCCCCCCACCAGGTTTTGTTTGAAGCTGGAGGAGAATGCCTTTACCTTTGAAGGAAAGGAATGGGAGGGATGTGAATCCTGTAAGAATTAAAGGAGGAGAAATCTATCTCTTAGAGGCAAGAATAAAGGTCACTGTGGCATTGAGAGATGAGCAGAAATGAAGGAAGTAGTGGCTCCTTGCTTGAATCCCCAGATCTAAGTGTGACTGAAACCCCTCCCACCCATAGACTTTCTGTTACACCTCCCAATGTGTTCCTGCTTTTAAAAACTTTAAGCTAATAAAGCTGAGTTTATGATACTTTCAAATAAAACCACCATTAATTTGTTGGGGGATGGATAAACTAATAAAATATAAATGAATGACTAGCCCTGATTAATACAACTCATTCATTCCTTAAATAAATACCAACTGTGCCATGTACTGTTGGTATGGGGCAAGCACGGCAGCTACAGCAGTGGGCATAAAAGACACCATCCCTATGGAGAAGGCAGGCATTTAAGCAATGAATTACAATGGGCCAGCAGGTCTGTCAGGACGTGAGGCAAGTTCAGAGGGGCTGAAGTGCATATTGTGGAGTGTGCAGTGTTCAGTGCCCTAAAATGAGGTGAAGGAGAGGAGCAGGGACAGGGCACACAAGACCATATTAGAAATTTAGATTTTACCCTGAGGTCAAAGACAGAGGTGAAGGTTAGGGAGCAGTTTAGGCACTGAAAGGTTTTAAGTGGGATAACATGTTCAGATTTGTGGTTTCAACAATTTTGTCTACAGTGGGGAGAATGTAAAGTCTCAATAGTCCAGTAAAAAATTTTTGGTATAATAGTGACAGCCTAAGGTGATAGCAGAGGAGTCTAGGAATACTGAAGTGATCAAGTTTAAGTTACATCATCCTAGAGCACCAAAGCCAGAGGAGAAATTAGGGATTTCTAGGGGTCTGGAGACCAGTTCCTTTATTCCACTGAGAGGTAAGTACATTGGGGCTCCAGAGAAGGGGTGTTTTTCCAAAGTCACTAGCTAGTCGGTGATGGAGTTCAGACTAGAATCTGAGTGTTTTGACACCCAATACAGTTTTCATTCTACCAACTCCTATGTGTGCATCTTTTTCTGCCTCACATCATACCTCGGGGCAGAATTGACCTAACCTGGTTGCCTTCTGTTGTCATTTAAGCTCATAGGGAGGAATTTATAAAAAAGGAAAGAACTATATGTCGTATCTTGGGACACAGCTGATTTTGACCTAGATGTATGGCACAGGGCAAGCCAGTGGGCCAGTACCTGTAAACTAGACCTTTGATGGTTAGGGAGAGAGCCAGCCAGAAGTGTATACATATGTCCAATCTAGCAGGAAAAATGTGATATCCACAGGAAACAGCTCCAACTAGAGAGGTGGTAGTTCAGAGAGGCATGAGGGTTGAGGTTTGAGGGCCAGCTGTGGGCTGGGTCATGGGGGATCAGGAATTCAGGAACAGAAGAGACTAAGACCTCCAGACTGGCAGCCAGATTGGCAGGGACAGGTGTGGCCTCAGCATCCCTCGAGGCTGAGGTTAGAATCAGGACTCTAGACAGCATAGCCCCAAAGGCACTTGGATACAAAGTAAATGACAAAAACTGTGACCAAACACTGTAAATCTACTTATTAAGAGTGGAGTACAGGGTGAGAACTGGCTTGGACTCAAGACAAGGACTCAATTATCAGAACCAGGCACAAAGTCCAAGTAAAGTGAGCAGAACAAGAGAGAGTCTTCCAAATCCCAAGGTTCTGGGCCAGATCTCATGAAATCATTTCTGTTTCAGTGAGAATTAGTTCTACAGTCTAAAATTGGACTGATCCTCTGAGTGGACCTAGGAGATCCTAGATATGGGGAGAGAAGGGAGCAAAGACTGAACCCCAAGCAATACTTTTCTTCCTGAAAGAATAAATGGTTTTACAATCTGTAGGCACTACTTTGATAACCATACCAAACAACAAATATGATACAGCCACTCTTGCAAGAAAACAATGTTTGTATACGCCATTGAGTTTTACAAGCATATCAAAGATCCCAAATAAATGTGTTGAATGAATAAATATCTATTTGTCTAATATTGACAAGTAGACACATTTTATTTTCCTTCTCTTTTAATTTTTATTGAATTTACTAGGGTGACATTGATTAAATAAAATCATATAGGCGTCAACTATACTTATTTCTATAGTCTCTGCTCACATGAAAAATTTCTTCAGAAGCAATTAAAACTACAGAGAGATCAAGAAGTTGCATATTGTATGAATCTATTTATATAACACTCCAAAAAACCAAAATTGTGCAGATGTAGGACAAATGAGTAGTTTCCAGGGGTTAAAAGGCATTGGAAGGCACTACTTTCAAGGAATGTGACTACATGGGAGAATTCCTTTGTTGTGACAGTAGTTCTGTACCTTGACTGTGGTTCTGCTTATATGTACTAGGCATAGCATACAATGTCATAGAATTACACACAAAGACATACAAGGAAAACGAATGCATGCAAAAAACAGTAAAATTCTGAATATGATCTGGTGCCTAGTTAACAGTATTGTGCTGATATCAATGTCTTGGTTTTGACCACTTACTCTAGTTAAGTTACCGTGTCGCCTTTGAGGAAAGCTGGGTGACAGGTATATTTCTCTGTACTATTTTTGCTACTGTTTGTCAGTGTCTAATTATTTCAAATTAAAAAGTTAGAAAAAAATTCTGTCCACAACCCACTGCAGTGCGTAGACCTAATTGGGATCCTAATGAAACAAGAAATATGTGCTCATGAAACAACTGAAAATTTGACCACTGCGTGTTTGATAATATCAAGGTCTTCACATTAATTTTTTATGTAACAATGATATTTAGATGTTTTAAGAGTCCTTGTCTTTTATAGACACATATAAAGTATGTAGGACTGAAGTGTGCATCTGAGATCACTTCAAATAAAATGGAAAGGGAGGCAAAGTGACATAGAAGAAACCAGAATGGCCATGAATTAGTACTTGTTGGAGCTATGTATATGGGGGCCCTTTGTCCTCTTCTTTCTAATTTTGTGTGTTTCTAAAATTCTAGAGTAAAGAACTTTAAAATGATAAGACATCAGTCTAAATATATATATATATATATACACACATACACACACACGCAGAAAACTCCACTCGACAACGCTTACCAGCTTCCCTTCTTGCTTCTTACCAGCAGGTTCCTGGCATAAAAGTTAATACACATGTTGGTCTACATCCCTGAGTATTCAATCACATTTGGGCAAATTCAGCAACTTTTCCACAATTGATCATGAAAGAAATAGTCCTAAAGGCAAATGCATAAATCAAATACAAATTTGAAAGAAAGCATTTTTTCCTGGTTTTTGGACCTGCAAAAGCCATAGCTAACAATCTCTCTTCCTCCCTAGCATCAGTGAATTCATTGTGATTTTCTCTAATAGATTTTTCTCATCAGTCTTTCCAGTCATTTTTATTTTTTTTGTAATTGTAGGATTCTTTCCTTTATTTTTTCATTGTATTTTTTCCATTACCATTTCATTACCTTATACTCCCCTCCCCCCACAATAACCATACTTCTGTCCATGTCCATAAAACCTTTTTCCTTTTTGCTCAATCCCTCCACTCCCTAATCTCCCCATCATCTGTCAGCCTGCTTTCTATCTATGGGTCTATTTCTATTTTGCTTGTTAGTTCAGTTTGTTCATTCCATATGTGAGTGAAATCATATGGTATGGGACAGTTACACAAAGGAATACTACTCAGCCATAAAAAGAAAAATGTTTTACATTTTGTGACAGTATAGATGGACTTGGAGAACATTATGCTAAGTGAAATAAGTCCACCAGAGAAAGACAAATTCCAGTGATTTTTATTGCCTTTCACTTTAGCCTTGACCTCTAATTCACTGTTTTGTAAAGAAGACAAAAAATGGAATTGAGTGTGAGTTTGTTCCAGGAAGCTTGCTTATTTCTTTCCTTGTTCTTTCCCATGTTTCTCTCCCTAGAGAAGTCCTGACACAGGGCCTGGTTACCACATATTCTTATTTTATAAACATTGATTAAGGATGTTGTATTGCCATTTTCCCATCTATTCCTATCAACCACCCAGTGTGATAACACTGGACCCACTTTGCAGATGTGCAATCTGAAACTGAGAGATTTCCACTAAAAATTGCACAGTTTGTGCTGAATAAAATGAAAGAGCAGCTTCTTGTTAAAGAATACCTCAACTAGGAACTCGGTTTTCTTCATTTGATCACACTAAAATTTATTCTAAGAGCTCTAAACCATCGCTTAAGAAACCTGTGGTTGAATGTGGGACTTCTTACGGACGGGCCATCAGCATCTCCTCTCCATGTACATTCATCTTCTCTTGTAGGAATTTGCCAGAATAAATGAAGTTCCATTCTCTCTTAACATACAAAGGCCCAACTCATCAAACCCCAGCAGATAATCTCCACTCTAGAATATCTTAAACCATTTCCACAGGATTATGGCAAAGGGAAGTTTTCCAAAGGAAACTAATATTAATGAGTTCAAACACTTTTTGCAATTTTCTAATGTTCAAAAATTAAGAGGGATAGTTGTCTCCATGAGTACTGTGTTGACAGCCAAACTTCCTACACAGTACCCCAAAATTCTCAATTAGCTACGTGTGATTACCGTGATCTGCTTTCCCTTACCAGAAGACTACCCATTTGCTTTTTTTTTTTTGAGGTCAGAAAGTCTTGGAGAGTGTTCCATTCCATCTTTCCTCTTTCTGCTCCATCTGCTTTCCTGTTGTCACTTCAGTCCTTCCCCTACAACCAAACAATGCAAACCTCATAGGCTATTGGGACTCCCTTCCCTCCACAACCACTCCAGCCTGCTGGGCACCAGGCCAAGAGGGAGGGGGTCTGCCTGAGGTCTGCAGAATGTGCTGACTCTCCCAGGATAAGCCCTGGAGTCAGAAGATCCCTGGGGACCTGCCAGAGTGACTCTCCAGGTAGCCAAGAGCCAGCTGACATGGAAGTGTCTCCTTAACCTGCAGCACCAACTTTTGAGAAGAAGATGCACTTGGAGGAAGTGTCAGGCAAGATCTTGCTTGGAAATTGGAGCCACTAGCTCTGTGGGTAGATGGGGACTTCTGCAAGGCATCCCTTCCATGCCTCTGGCCTATTAACTCTAACATCTCATGCTTTTATTTTTAACATTGATTTGTTGTTCCACTTATCTATTCATTCATTGGTTTCTCCTTTCCTCATGATCAAGTTTGTCTAAATTTTAGAATAAACCCTAAGCTAGCTCTTGAACTGAATTGAATGAGAGTCTCCTCAAAGAGCTTTGTGTGGGGAAGCAAACTGGGCAGAAGAAAAACTATGTCTAATTCTTAAGTGAAGAAATGAAAATTGAGGAAAGATACAAAATGATATAACAAAATGTAATGGTACAACTCAGTGTACACAGCCAAACGAGACAGGAACATGGTTCTATTGACCATATAAATGGTCACTTCACTTTTGGAAACTGGGCAGCCTCCCCTGCAAAGACCGCTTGCCCAGACTGTACGTTAAAGCACTGGAGAGAATTTGTTTTCAGTTTGATCTGGTTTGGCAGTTGAATTCAACACCTCTGAGCTAGAAATTACTTGTTCTTTCTCTTCATTAGCCATTTTTCCTCTTGTCCTCAGGACTAAACCGTCTCTGCCCAACCCCCAGATCCATTTTCTGCCATCTGCCCTGCTCTGTACCCTAGGAGGCTGGGTCTTGAAGACAGCATCCAGGTTGTGTGTTGGATTCAGTCAGTGGATGGCACTGGTAGGAAAGCAGAGGCCCGAAGGAAGAAAGATCAGGGATATTTTTGCCCATACATCCTTGCTTTAGCCTGATTCTGGGGTTGTGACTGCACCCTTCCCTACCCACAGTTTCCACCAAGAAGCCCTCTTCCTGACCCATCTCCCATGGGGTTCCGATGACACATCCCCCACACCTGATCCTCAGCCCTAGGGATGGTAGCAGCTTCCCTAGCACTGGATGTTTCTTTAACATCCTGTCCTCACTTTCTGAAGCTGTGTGTTTTCATTAGCATCTCTGAATTTGAGCCATTTAAGGTAAGTTCTGTTTCCTGCTTGACCCTGCCTGTTCCTTGCTGTGACAAATATGCTCCAGGCAGAACCCTGCCCCTTCCACCTACATTTGCATTTCCCTGTAACACTCATCTCCCAGACTTCTGCTTAGCTCACTCCTTCACCTCCTTCGGGTCTCTGTTCAGATGTCATGTAACCAGAGATACATGCCCTCTGCAAAATGGCAACCTCCTCTCATTCTCTCGCCGGACACCCTCAGTCTCCCTCACCCTCCTCTGATGGCCTTCATAATGCATCTTGTCATTTGACTATATGGTTATTTATTTGTTTTCTTTTTATCTCTCTTTCCCAACTACAATGGAACCTCCTTTATAATCCCTTGCTAAAGTTAAGTGGTGCCAGAAATTCCATCAACATTTTTTGAATGAATGAATTTCTTGAAGGCGTTGTGTAGACACTGCTTGACCCTTTCCTTCATAACTTCAGGCTGTGAATTCTGCATGCAGCTTCTTCCCGTGACTCCCTATACACCATCTTAGGGAATGATACCTGAATATTCAGTAATTATTCTGAGTTGTTCTCAGAGACGCCAGTGCAGCATAAAGAGAAATCAAGAAAGAAAAGGAAAATAATCCCCAAACACCAACTGCCACCAGGATTTGGAATCTAGAAATGAGCCTCCAGAATTTGGAGTAAGGGACTATACAGCCAAACTAGGAATGGATGCAAGGCAAACCAGGGGTAGGTGCGACTGGACTGAGAAGGAAAGAAGTAGGAAAGGGTAAGTGTAGGGGAAGAAGCCATGTGATGTGGCCAAAGTTCTTGCCCTTGGAGAAAGGAGAAGAAAACCCGCAGCCCCATATCTTTTCATACTGGGTGTCCGCTTTACGAAAAATGCCAACTGCCCTCACGTTACTTAGACAACAACCCACAGAAAACCCTTAATCTTCTGAAGCAGGAGCTTTGGGACCTTATACCTTCTCCTTCTCAAAGGTCTAAGGAACATCTAAGAGAAGAAAGTGGGCATCTCAAAAATGAAGCTGTGTTGGCCCTGGGAGAAATGTAAGACTTCATGGATCAGAATCTGCAAATACCACGGAATAACTCGGAGACTGTGAACCTGGAATCTCAGGCCCACCATGTTCTGACCACACCCACTCCACATGGTCCTGTGCACTCCCTGCCACGCCCCATCCAGAGTCATGCTGGACACTGACTGTTCTTTCTGGTTTTAGCCATTCTAAAATCAGGAGTATAGTGGTATTTCATCATGGTTTCAACTCGCATCTTCCTGATGACTAATGATATTGAGCATCTTACCATGTGCTTACTTTCCATTTGTATATCTTCTTGGGTAAATTGTCTCTTCAAATTGTTTGTTCGTTTTTAAATTTTATTGATTTTTAAGGGTTCTTTATATAGACATTTGACCAGAGCCAACATTGTGGTTGGACCAACCCTTGCAGTTCTAATTATGATTGCAGGTTACACCTCAGAAATAAGCATCAGACAACTTTGAAAAACAAGATTTATTTCTCACAGGTCTGAGAGGATACACGGCACACCAAGAGCCACACAGCAAGGTCGCAGATAGAAAGAGAAGGCCTAGGTTCTCTCTTTATTAGTGTCAAGGTTGGGGTGTTTAGGGCTTCATGGGGTCGCTCTTTACAGGTAAATTTAAAACATAAGAATGGGAATTAAGGTGTGGGAAGGGAAAAGCAGGGTCACACAAAGAATCAGTTACCTAGGTTACCTGGAGATTTCTAAAGGGAAGCTTCATGACAGAGGCAGCCTGGTTTCTTCCCTAGTTGTTTTGCTAGTCGCTGTGCAAATACACCTGGCAATACAGTTATTCTAGATGGATATCTTTGCCTGGATGCCTTGGCAATCAAAAGTTAATGTCAGGCACTTAGACTACAACAGGAAAGACAGGCTAGAGTGTGCATACTCAATCCTACCTAAAACCAGAGCCTTTTACTGTAATGTTTTTAAGTGGAAGAGTTACATACAATCTTTAATTTTTTTCTATACTTTTCTAATTGAAAGTAAGCATAATTATGCAAAATAGTCAAAACAGTTGCCTCACTTGGATTTGTCCTTCAGGGGAATAGGTAGTTTTACTGTTTCTGTCTCCTTGTGGCAAGCTTCAAAATTTTTTGGTAAGAATTCCAGATAAGCTCTAAGGAGAGCTTCAAGGACCTAACCATCAAGGCACTCACGGACTGTGTGAGCTTTTATGAGTTGAATAAAGCATGGCAATCATGCACCTGGCTCCAGTCTTTAAGATTCAAGGCCACCCTGCCCTTGGAACACCAAAACCAACCTTAAGTGGATACAAATGGCACCACTGCATCTGAGTGGTTAGGTAGGAGTCACGTTTCCTCTTTAAGAAGGAAATTATAACAGTTGAACAGTTGTTGAGTACTTCTATGTGCAAGCACTGTACCAGATATTTTCACACATCATTTAATTTGTCCTCCTCACAACCAAAAGAGTAATATTATTTGCACCATTTGCAGTTGAGAAATCTGAGGCTCAGTAAGATTAAGACGCTTCTTAGGTTCCCAGAGCTACTGAGTGGTAAGATCCAGTTTGAATCTTGTTCCTTTATTCTCCCCATACATTATGCCACCCCTCGAAGGGAGTTATTTATGTTCAATTACTCTTTGTATAACCAAGGTATTCCACCCAGGAGGCCTACATAAATGGATTCTTTAATAATCAGCATTGCCTCTATCTCATTGAAGTGTTTTTGTTTTGTTTTCCCTTCTCTTCCTATTTCCATTTTCTATTCCTTGTTCTCTATACTGTCCTCCAAAGGAACCCTAAACTCCTCAGGGTCCCACATTTGGTCCTTCAGAAACGATTGACTAGATTTCTGTGTTTCTTTCCCGATGCTGAGCATGGTAGGGTCACTACAAGCCTCTTCATTCCTTCCTCTGAGTCTTCCCACCACAGCCCGCACTGGGCTGCTCACGGCCAGCCTCCCAGAAATACCGCCAGCTGCTCCAGTCCTTGGCCCAACCTTCTTGCTGTTTCCCTGCTCCTGGTCACCTGCTCCTTTATCCTACCGTCCCCACCCCACTGAAGAACCCATAGCCCACTCTCTCTAAGTTTCCATAAAAAAGACTCCTGTATCTAATGCATGATTGGATGATGTGACCTTTGAGATTTTTCAAATGCTAACATTCTGTGCAATTGCACAAAGGCAGCACCAGCTGGCTGCCAGCTCTCAAGAACTTACAAGAACAACAAAAGAACTTACGGCAAAACTCCCGAGCTGTGCCTCAGGGAACACCAGGTGATGTACCTTCATTAACCTCTGAGCCATCTGATTTCACTGAGAAACCCTAGAAGTAGCTCTCAAACTTTAAGATGATAAGAATTATTTGGTGTGCTGAACAAAATGCTGATTCCCTGGCCCACCAAACAGATTTTGAGTCAGTGGCGTGTTGGGGCTCAGGATTCTTTGGTTTTCACAGGTGCCCCTGGGTAATTCTGATGCAGCTAGACCATAGCACAACTTAAGGAACTTTGGAGGAAAGAAGCACAGTACTAGCAGATTACTTTGTTTTGTATAACGTTTAGATCAACAAGCACTCAGTGTACTTCGGCTGATGGTAATTAATCCTGGACATGAATTTTTTTGCCTGAATTAAGAAACAGACTATCCATAGTAATAGCAACAACAACAGCATGCCTGGCTGGGGGCTTATTCTGAGCCAATGATAGTGCTAGGTATGCACACATATTACCCACTTAATCCTCAAAACTCATTTGGACAGGTGTGGCTATCCAAATGTTAAAGAGGACAAAACTAAAACTTGGGGGTTAAGGCCAGCCCTAGCTAGTATGTGGCTAAGCCTGGATTTGAACACAGGCATGTGTAACCCCCAAAACAGGGTTTATTCCACACCACCCCCTTCCTTCCTTCCTTCCTAGTCACTACCTTGGGGGAAAGAGAAAAAATGATTATTATGTATGAGCTCTGCCTGGTATTAGCCTATCTTCCTGAAAATTAGAAAGAAATGTGGTTGGTCATAAAGAAATACCCCTGACAATGAGCCCAGAGGGAGCTGTGGACTCTTCCACTAAATGTCTTCAGAGCGTGAAGGGCTCAGTTATTTAGCTTAATCCTTCTTAAGGCAGAGAAATGGAAAAGATGACCCCTCCGAGTCTTTTTCAGGCCAAGAATTCCATTAAATGTTGCCCTCAACTAAAGACCCGTCTCCGTTCTAAGGGACTTGCTGCAGTCAGCTTCGCTGGCCTGTAGGTGCAAACATCTGGAAGGCAGGTGTTTGATTTTGTAGGTGCCAGAGGACACACAGCTGAGCCGCACAGCTGAGGGGACAGGGGGAGGAAGTGTCTTACATTGATGTAGCACCTTTCGGTGCTCCCCAAGCCCCCTTCAGCAGGGAAGTGATGGGGGGGTGGGAGGTGACTGGAGGGCCACCAGCTGTGGAACAGCTGCACAGGGGAGCATTTAAGATGAGGACAGGAAGTGAAGCACAGAAGGGCAGTGGGTCTCAGGGAGGGGTCTGAGGGAAGTGTGGGGGCGGGGAAAGGGGCTAAATCTTCCTGTCTGGTGCTGCTCTGGGGAGGCCCAGGTTACACGCAGTGGCCAGGGACTCTCTGTCTTTAGTCCTGGGACTCTTCTGCCTTTAGTCCTGCTCGTGGAGGTGAGAGGGGGAAGGGAAAAGAGTGGTTTTCATTCATTAGAAACAAAAAGAGTCACACAGGCCACATTTGTGTGCTCTTCTGTTCCATGCCCCTACCTGAAACTGGCTGTAGATTTCAAAGAGCCCGTGAATCACGTACACAAGGGGCCTTAGTGTTCATTTTCCTTAAATCTGTCTGTACTTTATTCCAAGTCCCTAACCCAGCTTCTGTTCTCATAAGAGGTCTCTCTCCAGCATGGTGCCAACATTGAAGAGGTCCCTCTAATCATGGTGATGGATCCACCTTGTACCTGCTAGGATATCCTTCATGCCAGCCAGAGGTGTCCCTAAAGGTCTGGTGTCCACTGTGCTTCGAGCCCAGCCTCCTGTCCAGGCTGCCACCAGGACACTCCCCAACTCCCCCACCCCGGGAATGTCTGCACGCTGCCTTGCCACTTTCTAAGACATTCACCTCCCTCTTGTTTCCCTCACTCTAGGACACAGAGAAAATCTCCTGCTGGCTTTAATCATTCGCAAAAGACAGAGAGAGCCTTGGATTTCAATGTAGCTCCCACATTCCATCCTGCAAGAAAAGTAGTTAATAAAATACATAACCCATATGCCCTTTCTTAAGCACTAAGCACTATTGTAAGTATTTTATATAGGTTAGCTCACTTTATTCCCATAGAAACATTGTGAGGTAGGTCCTATTGTTATCTCATTTTACAGACCAGGAAAGTGAGGCATAAAGAGGCTAAGAAATATGGATGAAATCACAGAGCTGGGCAGTGGCAGAACTGGAGTTCGAACCCAGGCAGTCTGTCTCTACAGTCTGTGAACCTAGATATTAACTCCACTTCTCACAAATTACCTCCTTTCTGAAACCAAAGGAGGGAGAACCTCAGATTAAAGCACAACACAAGTTAACGTTTCAAAATTTGTCTTCCCACAGTAGCAGATAAGCAAGTCAGTCTCCTAGTAATCCCTAGATAGTCTCCCAGGGCCACCAGGATACTATGGAACTTGTTTCATCTCAAATGCCACCAGCAAAGAAAAGACCCTCAAACTGGAAAACAAACAAACAAACAAACAAATTCTGCTTCAAAAAGATTAACCTGGAATGGATGAAATTTTAAGCTAGGAGTAACTAATTTATTTTGAGGAACAGAGTTAAAATTTTAAGCCATCAGCAGAAATGGTGGTTGAGCTCAATTCCAAAAAAATTTTAAGTTGCATTTTTAAAATCTGACCTGAATGATGATTTTACCTGGTTCATACATCCTCTTTCAGCTAATGAAGTACAAATGTGTTCTTAAAATAAATAAACAGACTTCCAGTCAAGATGGAGGTGTAGGTAGATACACTGTGCCTCCTTGTACAACCACAAGGAGGACAACAACAAATTAAAAAAAAAACAGAACTAACAGAAAATCAAACAGTATGGAAGTCCAACAATCAAGGAGTTAACAAAGAAACATTCATCCAGACTGGTAGGAGGGGCAAAGACAGGCAGTCAGGGTGGAGAGAACTTATGGCTGGAGTACTGGGGTAGGCAAGGTGGCACTGGTGAGCCAGGCAAGGCAGTGGCTGGTGGATCAGGTGGTCCCACATTTGCAAATGGATAAACCAGAAGGAACAACTGTGGAGCAAGACAGACTGCGCAACCCAGGGTTCCAGTGCGGGGAAATAAATCCTCAAAACCTCTGACTGAAAAAACCTATGGAGTTGCGGCAGCAAGAGAAACTCCCAGCCTCACCGGAGAGTTCATTGGAGAAACCCACAGGGCTCTAGAATGTACACAAAACCACTCAACCAGGAATCAGCCCCAAAAGGGCCCAATTTGCTTGTGGGTAGTGGAGGAAGTGACTGAAAGCCGACTGAGCAAGCAGCATTGTTCCTTCTCAGACCCCTCCCCCGTATACAGTACCACAACCCAGCGACTTGGGTGGCCCTGCCCTGGCGAATACCTAAGGCTCTGCCCCTTACTACATAGCAGGTGCACCAAGACAAAAAAAATGACCCAAATGAAGGAACAGATCAAAGCTCCAGAAAAAATACAACGAAGCAATGAAGAGATAGCCAACCTATCAGATGCACAGTTCAAAACACTGGTAATCAGGATGCTCACAGAAATGGTTAAGAATGGTCGCAAAATAGAGGAAAAAGTGAAGGCTATGAAAAGTCAAATAAAGGAGAATGTACAGGGAACCAATAGTGATGGGAAGGAAACCAGGACTCAAATCTATGGTTTGGACCAGAAGGAAGAAATAAACATTCAACCAGAACAGAATAAATAAACAAGAATTCAAAAAAAAAAATGAGGAGATGCTTAGGAACCTCCAGGACAACTTTAAGTGTTCCAATATCCAAATCATAGGGATACCAGAAGGAGAAGAGGAAGTCCAGGAAATTGAAAACTTATTTTAAAAAATAATGAAGGAAAACTTCCCTAATCTGGCAAAGGAAATAGATTTCCAGGAAGTCCAGGAACTTCAGAGAGTCCCAAAGAAGTTAGACCCAAGGAAGCACTCACCAAGGCACATCATAATTACATTAGCCAAGATTAAAGATAAGGAGAGAATCTTAAAAGCAGCAAGAGAAAAGGAGACATTTACCTACAGAGGAGTTTCCATAAGATTATCAGCTGATATCTCAAAAGAAACCTTGCAGGCAAGAAGGAGCTGGAAAGAAGTATTCAAAGTCATGAAAGGCAAGGGCCTACATCCAAGGTTACCCTATCCAGCAAAGCTATCATTTAGAATGGAAGGGCAGATAAAGTGCTTCCCAGACAAGTTAAAGCTAAAGGAGTTCATCACCACCAAGCCTTATTATATGAAATGTTAAAGGGATTTATCTAAGAAAATGAGAAGATCAAAAATATGAACAGTAAAATGACAACAAACTCACAACTATCAACAACCAAACCTAAAAACAAAAACAAACTAAGGAAACAACTAGAACAGGAACAGAATCATAGAAATGGAGATCATACAGAGGTTTATCAGCAGGGAGGAGGAGGAATGGGGGAGAAGGTACAGGGAATAAGTAGCATAAATAGTAGGCACAAAATAAACAGGGGGAGGTTAAGAATAGTATAGGAAATGTAGAAGCCAAAGAACTTATATGTACGACCCATGGACATGAAATAAGGAGGGAGGGAGGGTGGGTAGGAGGGGGTGTGCAGGGTGGAGGGAAATAAAGGGAGGGAATCAGACAACTGTAATAGCATAATCAATAAAATATATTTAAAAAATTAAAAACTTAATAAATAAATCTAATTGTTGGTAGGGTGGCAGGGGGTGGGGGACAGGGGCATCCATGAAAATATCAAATAGAACCATCAGATAGTGATATATTTTTCATACTAAAAAGTGCATTTTGCTTCTTTATCACCATCCCTGACTTCTCTCCTGTGTTCCCTGCTCAAATTTCTTGGCCCTTTGAAGTCATCATGCTACATTCCAACTCCTTTATTCTTCCCCTAAAACTACCCTCACTCCTATATTCTCTCCCTTAATGTCAGCATTACCATCTTTTCTGTCTTCCAAGCCTAAATCCCAAGAGTCAGCCAATATTTTCCCCTCCATCAGTCTCTAGTATCAGATAGTTCTCCAAGAACTATTGGCCCTTTTCTCTAAATATCTCCCCATTTCATTTCTTCTCCATCCTCAGTTCCACTGTAATGAGCTCAGGTGCTCATTATTCTTACCTGGGCTTTTCCCAGAGCCTAGAGCTGGTGTCCTGGGGCCTCTTCCCTCTCCAATCTCAACTCTTTCCCACCATCACCAATCATCTTAGGACTATGCTGTCCTTCTCGTGGCTTCCCAATATGGACAGAATAAGTTCAAGTGCCCTCATTGGCTCTCAAGGTTGTCACAGTTTGTCTCCAAACCCACCTCATCAATTTCACTTCTCGCCCCCTGAACCTCACAGTTTCTGTGTTACACACACAGTCAATGAACACCACAGTCCCTGGGTTACAGCCTGCCAGACAGCCGCAGTTCGTGGAGAAGACCCATTTTTTCCCTGTTTGGTTTTTATATACGTAGTTTCCTTTCCCTGGAATTCACTTCTCCCTCTTCTCTGCACACAGAATCAGCTGCAATGTCTCACCTCTGTGATGACACCTCCCCTACTCACCTAAGCAAGCTGAGAATCTTGTACTAGATTCCCCAAATCTGCATTTAAACATAAGTAAACACATTGAGTTGGATGTCTTCTGACTCCAGAGGATGAAGTCCTATATATTCCTAATAGCTATAGGAGTGCCTAGTACACAGAATACAACTCTGAATTTCTTCAGTGAATAGTGGATATAACAGTATGAAACAGTTTAGCAAACATAACCCAATTTATCACATGAGAAGTCAGCATAGTGTAAGTTCAGGTGGGCAGAATGCCTGGAGTTAAATCCTGGCTCCACTTACCAGCTTTCTTATATTGAGCAATTTACTTCACCTCTCTATGACTCAGTTTCCTCATCTGCAAAATGGGATATTGTTAGTGTAGACTTCCAGAGGTTATCATGAGCATTAAATGAGTCCTATGCATGGAAGGCACTTAGAAAAAAAGTCAAGCAAATAGCTACTCAATAAACTATGGTTATTAACAGCTTTATAAAAATTACTTATGAGTTTTTATTACCAAGACTCCTCTCATATACACCCCTTTCTTTTCAATGGTTTGGAGTCCAAAACCAAGCAATACCAAGCACAGCTTTCTAACTCATATTATATTCCATTACCTGTGTTTTAAAACAAAATAGGCAGTATTTCATCATAAAACCTGTCTTGCTAGCTTCTCTTTATGTCTTGCCTGGCAGGTCCAGGAGAGCAGATACTGTGTTTATACGCTGCCTGTTGCTCCTCATCTTCCCTTTCCACTCATTAGGTTTCCTAGAGCAGAATTTCCCCTTGAACCCAAGAACCTCCTGGAGAAATGTGATAAACTGCAGGGCCCAGGGTATACTCAGACTCTGATTCGGGAGATCTAGAGTGGAGCCCCAGCATCTGTATTTCTACAGCTCAAAAACTCACTCTATTATAAATGCTGCACACTCTTCTATTGCCTTCACTCCCATCCAAGACCTACCAGGGGAAGGAGAAGTCTTTCAGAATCTTCCGGAACAAAGGGAGGAGGTGGCTGTAGTCACAACAGCTGGAAGGAACATATCACATCTCTTTATCTGCCTTGTTGCCAAGCCCTCTGTCAGCACTCCATAAATAATAATCAACATGATAATAATAGCTGGAATAAGTGGACTGAAATTAAACACAGGAAAAGTGGAGCCACAGCTGGAATGTGCAGCAGTATAATGACAGGGGGAGGGAAGTCCTGGATCTCATTAAGGAGAGTCCCACAGGGACCCCACCACCTCTCCAACCACAGGGCAAGGAGCAAGCAGTCCTCTTGATGCTGATGCAGATGCAAGAAGTCCCATAGAGAATCGTCACATGATATTCATGACTCTTTGGGTGACCTCACTGAGCCCAGACAGGACTGGTGTTCCTGGGGACCACTTCAAACCACGCTCCCTCACTCAAGCATCGAAGACTTTGCCCCAATCCAGAAGTCACTCACTTGTTTCAAAAAGCCCCCAGCTCCCATTACCTCCAATCAACCCGTATTCAGGTTTCCAATATGTGCAAGTCACTGTGCTAGAAACAGGAAGATCACAAATGAGATACAGTTGTATCCTCCTCAGACTTACACCTATGTGGAGATGAGAGTAAAGACATCTTGAGTGAAACCAAATGAGAAAGAGGAAAAGGGGCCAGTGATGGGTCTTCCTCCCTTGCTCCCCCAGTTCCAATCTCAACCTGTGTTTTGCTCTGTGCTCCTAGAAGATGATGTTTCAGAAATGAATGCATAAACCAAGCCTCCATTCCCTCTGGCTTCCTTGGGTTCAACTTTTGGCAGTTGACAGTGGGAGACCAAAGGGAAAGAAGAACAAGAGTTTTAAATATTTCTTCCCAGTCCTTCCTTCCTGGCCAAGGGTTGGCAGTGGCTGCATTTCACTACCTGGGAACAGAGCTGCGCTTTGGTTCTCTTAAAGCAACCATCTTACCAAGTCCCCTGGTACCTGATGGACTAGCTGCTTCTTAAGTTGTCTCCTTAGTGCTTGAGCATCACACACTGGTTTCCTTAACCTATTCACAGCAGTGTAAGCAAACCCTTCCTTAAAGTCTCTTGGGTCATCCTTCTGGAGTATGGCACCTGTAGCAGATGCTGCTGGTGCTCTGCTCGCATAGGTAGGTTCCATTTCCACTGGCATCTTCTTGCAGAAAGTACCTGTATGCTCTCTCTGCCACCCGGTCATGTGTGGCATGAGAAAGCCACACAGAACCCTGTGACACAGAGTCATGTACCCCAAACAGCAGTCCTGAACTGGTAAATAGAAGATGGTAAGTAAGTAAATCGCTTGGTTTCCTAGGTCTCTGGGACAGCTCTAAAATGTTTTTTCCACCATGCCCCAGAGATCCCCAGTAGGTTTGAGCCCCACCAGCCTATAGTGGTAACCTACTCATCAACACACCCTATATTAGCTTCCCTCCCTTGTCTGTCTCACTTCCCCACTGCCCAGCTAGTGCTCCCTGGGGTGTCCTCCAAAATAAACTTATTTGCACTCGAAACCTGGTCTCAGGGACCACTTTTGGGAGGGCACAACCTAGGACACCCTACTTTTCCTGTTGGGAGCATGATAGATACAAATCTGATATTTTGTAAGTAAGTATGATATGATACGACTATGCTGGGCACTCTAGACATGTGTTTTATTATTCTTCATGAAAATCATGTTAGAAAGGTACTGTGGTAACTATACCTTGCATGTAATAGCACTGAAGCTCAAAAAAGTTAAGTTGCCCAAAATCACCCAACTTGTAAGCAGGTGGCAGGGGTGGGATATGAAATCAACATTAATCCACCATTAAATGCCTTAAAAGGTACCTTTCATCCTTGTCTTGTCATAGTTTAAACGAGCAGTTAAAAGAAGAGTTGAATGCAAAGTCAAATGAGCTCTGGGAGCCAGCGTGGTCATGGAAGCTTATAGGGAGAGACACAAAATCCCAACAGCCCTTGGCAATCCTCTCTGATCTTGACTTGTTACCATCATGCTATATTGCTCAGCATGGTGGTGGTCCTTTTTTTCTGGTCCCTGGCACAGGTCTCTGGCTCAGGACCCAGAGACTCCTCCAACCACTGTCTATATCAGCTTCTCTCTCAACAGGTAGCTGCTAAACTTCCAGGTCTCTGGAAATGTCCCTGTAGGGGACAGAATGGATGTGACGAGGGAGGGGTGCGCAGAAGAACGAAGAGAATGTCCCACTTCATTTGCTCCTCTTGACTCCCTCTGCCTCTTCTCTTGCTGAGGTTATTGCTTTGCCAGCCATCTGGGACCACATGCTGAAAGTCCACACAGAAGCTGCCAGAAAGTTGTTGGGGAGGAGGACACTGGCAGGGGTTGCTGGGGATAGGGACCCAGTGACTACAGAAGCGTCTCCGTCTCCGTCTCCGTCTCCGTGGAGCACAGCTGTGTGAGAACAGGACAGGAGAACTTCCTTTTGTCCTTCCAACCTAGATAGGTGACTAGTGGCTCCTGATCTTATTAATTCCGTCCCCCGTTTGGCTTCTCAGTGATTTCATCAGCTGACAACCAGGCCTCCTCATTAAATTTTCTTTGTTGTAAGAACTTAAACTGGCTTCTGTTTCCATGGCTGATACAGTTTCCTTTTTCCCTTTCAGGAACATTGTCCCTCAGCTCCAAAACTGTGTGCCTTCCCATTCTCTAAGCCCCCTCCACCTTCCCCATTCATCTCCTTTAGAAAACAAAATCTCTGTTCTCCACCTGACTCAGAACCTGATTTGCTCTTTTTTGGCATAATGCAGCAGAGTCACAAAGAACTCTGATCTCTTCTGATTCTTTGCAATAGCAAGAACAATACAAATCAATCTCTCAAGACGTCATCCTGCCAAGTTTAACAACCTAGAAACACCCACAGAGCCTCCATGAGTCGCTGCTCTCTCTGTCAGAGTTCTGTGTTGTGGCAGCGTGGTTTGCGCAGAGGTAGAAAGCGATCCCTGGCAGGGAGCACTCGGGCCCTGCCAAAACCATTTTGGGGATGTCCTCCCTCATCAGCCTTCTCAGGTTTTGAAGTGGGAAGCAAAGAAGGAACATTCAGGGCCTTCCTCAGTTCCCACTAGCCATTGCTCCGACCCTGGATGAACTGACTCCTTTTGCCAGCCTGAGAGGGTCACCATTTGTTAGACTTGTGGGGGCTGGAAGGATATGAGAAATCACCTAGTTGTCTGTTCTCCAAGAGAGATAGTGATGTACCCACATTGACCCAAGGGTATAGGGGTGGGCCAAGAACCAGGACTCGAGTCTCCAAATTCCACTACCCCCTCCAATTTACCAGTATCCCTTCCAAAGAGACCTTGTGCAAAAAGGCAGGTAGCAGCTTGGGAATTCAAATCTGCTGGTTCTAAGTTCAGCTCCTGCTCTGCCCTCAATGAGCTATGGGCCCTTGCAGGCTTCACCTGACCTCTCTAAGGTTCATTCATTCATTCAACAAATAGTTCTCAACCACTCTCTATGTTCCAGACACTGTTCCGGGCTGAGAAGGCACAGGTGAATGAGGCAAATAAATTACTCGTGCTTACAGAGCCTTCCTCCAGAAGGAGGAGACAGACAATAAATAAAAGTAATTATAAAGCTGCATAGTATATTTCAAGGTAATAAGTGATATGCAGAAAAATTAAAAAAGGAAGGGGTGAGTGAGTGTCAGAGTGGAGGGATTGCAAATTTTAAGTAGAGGGATCAAGAACCGTCAGTGTCCCTATCTACAAATGGGAAAATTCATCATAATGGCATCAACCTTGTAGGCCAAGCAGCATAACTACCGCAGAGTTAATATTCAATAAGTTAGATAATATCATTGCTATTATCTAATTACTAACTAACATTTACTTTTCAAATTATTTTGACATTTATTCTTTGAATTTCAGCTCTGACATTTGCTAGCATGGCACGTAGCTAAATCTAATCTCTCTGCACCTTGGTTTTCCCATCGCTCACTCAGTGATAAGAATAGTTTCTCACTCATAGAGCTGTAGTACAGGGTGTGAGCTAATGCACATAAAGCTCTTTGAAGAGTACCTGCCACATAGTAAGTGCTATGTAAATGTCGGTGAAGTCACCTCTAGAATGAACACTCAGTGAGAAGACAGAATTTTTTTTTTGTTTCCCATCAAAACTCCAGTAGGTAGAACAGTCCCTGGGACACACTGGGTACTTGATTTGTATTTGTGGAATGAATACATTGAACACTTATTATGTGAGTCACCGTGTGTTAGTCCAGGTCCCAATGGCAAACAAAAAATACAATCAAATTTAGATCATTTGAGGTGGGTTTAATAAAAAAGACTATTGGCAAAGCTGTGACGGGCAGGGGTAGGGAAATAAGGAATAGTGAAGTACCCCTAGGCTAGTCTCTGTGGGCTTCACTATAACCTTTGGGTTTGAAGAGTCAAGACAAGTGAGCAGTTATAACACTCTGGAGAGAATGTGCAGAGAGGACCCTCTAACAGGAACTTTAATATTTAGTCTAAGGACAGAGCTGACCCCCAATGGCCCCTCAGAGAGGAAGTTGGGGGAATAAATGCCCCAGCTCACTTTTCTTCCACCTTCTGATCTTCTGCGAGGACTCCTCAGTTACCAGGCCAATTGGAAACCAGAGGATGTGAGAACTCATTGATGTGGTCCATAGCCTCTGGGTAGAGAGCAGAGTGGAGAAGGGTAGAGAGTGAATCTGGAGGGGCAAACAGATTATCCAGCACAACTTTATATGGATTATCTCATTTATGGAGTGGATACATTCATTATTCCTATTTTAGGTGTAAAAACTGAGAGCTCAGCGAGATTATGTAACTTGTTCAGGGGTGCATAGCTACTGACTGAGTGAGGTGGGGTTTGAGCCCAGAAGTCTTACCCCATGTCTGTAACCACCTCCCCATCTCTATTATCTTTTGTTTTGAGGGACCCCCAAAAGAGGCAGTTGACATCTTTGAAGCCCCAGCAGTGAACCACCACTGTCATGACCTTATCTGTACCCAAACGACCACTTTTGCAGGTCATGTGGTTTTAATTTCCACCTACCTAAAACCAGTTTTCAATGTCTTACCAATATGTTTCCTTTCTTTTTTTCAATCACCGTTTACATTCAGTATGATTTTGTATTAGTTTCAGGTATACAGCATAGTGGTTAGACAATCATGTACTTTACAAAGTGTTCCCCCTGATATTTCCATTACCCACCTGGCACCACACATAGGTATCACATTATTATTGACTGTATTTCCTATGCTGTTTTTACATCCCTGTGACTATTTTGTAACTACTGATCTGTGCTTCTCAATCCCTTCACCTTTTTCACCCAGTCCCCCAAGCCCCCTCCCCTTTAGCAACTATCAGCCTGTTCTCTGTATCTGTGAGTGTTTCTGTTTTGTTTGTTTATTTTGTTCTTTAGATTCCACATGTCAGTGAAATCACATGGTATTTGTCTTTCTCTTATGGACTTTGTTTCCCCTCTTAATCATGCTAAGTTTCTTTACATTCTCTCAGCCACCCTGAAAGCAAATTTTATGAAGGAGGAAAACAAGTTCCCATAATCAGAGATGTTCCATAATCAGGAATATTAGAAGCCAAGGTCACCTGGCCCATTCTCCCATCTAAGGCTCACACACCTGGAGGTAGTCTCCCAAGCTCTGTCACTATGCCTGCATGCTGAGGGATTCCACGTTCCCAGTAACCCCACTCAATGCAGGCCACTCTGGCAATGAAAACATCATGGCTATGATGTACATCTTTACTTTCACCTCCTAATTCTCTTTCTGCCCTCTGGTACTATGTACGGCAGATCATATCTTCCTTTCATGAGAGACTCTTTTGAATATTGATGGGTCCCCACTGAACATGCACATCTCTGGTCCCCTGCCAACTTGACCCTACTATTTGCTTATTATCCCTCTTAGAGTGTATCTCTTGGAACTGAACACACAGCTTCTGGAACTGAGCCCCTCCCTGTTCACAGATCTGGAAAGTTAGATCCAAAGAAGTGAAGCAAGACTTCCTGAAAGTCACACATAGAGGCACACAGCACATGTCATCTGCTCCGGGCCACAGCTTAGACGAGGGGTAAGTGGCCTCACCTTGTCTCCTCCACCCCACCAGCAGCTTCCACACCTCATCTGCCTCCCCTGTGTGTACGCCATGGGGGTGCGGGTGGGCAGGAAAGATGTTGTGTGGCCCCCAGAGAGGGATAGCTATGGTGGGAGCCAGGAGAACTTTATTCACAGTCACCTCATTTGCCAAGTGGGGGATCTGGGCCGCCGGCTGGATTTGTGCAGGATGTGAAGCTCTGGGAGATGCCAGATTGTTATCACTGTCAGATACAATTTCCTCCCACTGCCTCTGCCCCTCCGCCAGGCCCACGGTGTCCATCTGTTTATGGAAACGGTGAGGTCCTGGCTGGGTATTTTTAGACAGAGCCTTTGTTGGGCAGGAGTGACTTCCCCCCAAAGCCCCACTTGTCAGCACAATCTAGCTTCTCTTCTTCATTTATTTGTTTATAAAATTCTAATAAATAAAAACACAAAGCAGGGAGCTGAAGGTTCCTCAGAATGTGGTGGGTACTGACCTTTCTCCCTACTTCCTCATGCAAGGGTAGATTTTCCTGTTTTGATCGGCTTCTGGCTTTCTTTTTTTTTTATTTTTTTTCCTCTTTTAGTTATTTTTCCTCTGTCGTTATTTGGGGGGGAAAAATAATGGGTGGGTCCTCCCACCCCCACTGAAAAATAAGCTTTATTTGAGGACTTCCTGGGGAATGGGAAATTGCTCTGCGTGCTTGTGACAGCTGAGTCTCGGGAGGAGAGGAAATAAAATGAGAGGCAAGGGGAGTAAACAAGATTTCAGTGTTAACACTATTGGGTCGTTAATAGACTATTAGTGACCAGCCAATCCAAGCATCATTTTAAAGGTGAGGAAACTGAGGCACAACAAAGGAAGGGAGATTCACAGTTCAGAAAACAATTCCAAAGCATTAAGCACCAAAAAAATACACAAAATAACTAAGATATTAATGTAAGCTCTGTGCCATTCGGGGCATAAGACAAGGCTGTAGGAATATCGGGGTCCTGATGTGGATCTGAGATGGAAGGTTCTGGGGAAAAGAGATGACTTCAGGACAAAAGGAGTTGTCGGTGGCAGGGTGGCAGCCTGTGCTTCAGAGTGTGAGTGTTCCTGTGTGGGGGAAGGAAGGATAGGAGTAAATTGGAGCAGCCCCTTGGAGGTGAAGAGGTGATGGGTGGAAGAAGAAAAGGCTGGTAACACTTAAAGATAACTTATCTCAATGCTTTAGAAATCTCCTGTGTCGGGACTGAGACATTTTCACAGTGGTTTTGATGGCATCCCATCAGATTCTGAACTGTGTTATCAACTGAAAGCTTTGGGAAATTGACTTTAAATTTTCTCTTGAAAACAAACCTTGGTGTATGCCTGGCTCCAAACTTAAACTATTTGCATAAAGTTTAAACAATTTAAATTGCGAAGGACTTGACTTCCATCAAGTCCATGTAAATGAACATTCTGGGGAAAAGCAATGGACATAGGACTGGCCACTAACTCACAGCAACACATGGGGAAGTGATTTCAGCTCTTAGGGCCTCAGTTTCCTCATCTGGAAAGTGTATCCCTTGCTTTAACTTTTTTTCAAGTTTCTCCTTCTAAAAAATGTCCTGGTCTTACCTAAGATCAACAGCAAGTTGGGGCTGAAGTCTATAACTCCCAATTGGCATTTAAATTGTCTTTATTGTTTTCTAACACATATTCAAATAAAAATTGAACTGGAGCATTGATGAATAGATAAGAGTGCAGACTCTGGACTTTAGAGAGCTTGGACTGAAAATCTGGCTCCACCAGGCATCTGCTCTGTGGCTTTGGGAAGGTTTTCACCTCACCGTGCTTTGGTTTCTTCATTACAGATGGAGAGAGGGAGAGAATTATGAGAATTTAGTGAGCCCTTACATCTACAGTCTTTAGAGCCTATCACATAGCAATATAGATCAACTCTTAAAAAATTTGCCTTCTGCCATCTAAAATCCCATCATCCACCATCAAACTTCCTAAAACTATCAACCCAGGAGTGAGTTCTAATCCATTAACAGAAGGAGGGAAGGGAGGAAAACAGCAGTAAGTATGAAGTATGCAGAGAGGGGGCGGGACTGGCTTTGACTTACGATGTACTAGTGGGCATTACCCTGGCTGCACATTGAAGATTTGGGGACTATCTCACTGAGATAGTCACTCACTGGTCAGGCCCAGCATGCACCCCTGCATGTCTTCAGAGAAGGTTGGCGGGCCTGCTGGTCTGTGATGGACAGAGGGCATGAGGATAGCATGCATGTATGGGTTCCGAGAGAAGTAGAGAGGAGGCCTAGGTATCACATCTGGCTCTGAAACTATTAGTCACATGACCACAAACTATCATTTCCACTCTCAAGTGACCAGTTGTCCATATGTCAACAAGGGGATGGGATGAAAAGTCTCTGAGGTTTTCATCAGTTAATACAGTACATCTTGGGGACAGGGTCAACTTCTGGGTAAGTTTGCTCACCTTTCTGAGGGTTTACAGGTGCATTTCTGAGAAAACCAAGGAAGCTTGATCACATGAAGGAAGTACATGAGCCCTCCCAGATCTCCAAATCGACTTCTACTTTAATCCAGGTCTTTGTCCTGTGACTAGAGCAGCGAAGGGTCACCTGGTCATTTTCTGGAAACCAGGAAAGCCACCTTCAGCTTGACCCTTTTCCAGAAAATGAGAGAAAGACCTGTAACTATTTCCTCTATGAATGTCACCAAGTGAACCACTGCCCAGCCCAGTGGTTGTTCACCTTGTCTGTATAGTCTCTCAAAGTAGTGGTGCTTATTGAAATGCAGATTTCTGGACCTACTTTGAATCTATGTAATCAGAATTTCCAATGGAAATACCTCGGAAACTGCATTTCAACAACTTCCCTTAGGTAATTCTAATTCAGAGTCCTATTTAAGAACTCTAGCTCCAGGCCCTGGCTGGCATAGCTCAGTGGATTGAGTGCGGGCTGCGAACCAAAGTATCACAGGTTCGATTCCCAGTCAGGGTACATGCCTGGGTTGCAGACCATGACCCCCAGCAACCACACATTGATGTCTCTCTCTCTCTCTCTCTCTCTCTCTCTCTCTCTCTCTCTCTCTCTCCCTTCCTCCCTTCCCTCTCTAAAAATAAATAAATAAATAAATAATCTTAAAAAAATGAACTCTAGGTCCAAAAAATACAAAAGTATATGGCCAACCTCTCATCTAGAAAGTACAGCCAGCTGGTTGAGTATGGCTTGGCCATTCATTACCCAGCTTGAGAGCCTCCTGAAGCAAGGCCCCTTATCCATGCTGTTGGCCAAGCAGAAACCAGTATGGCCCACCTGTTTCTCCTAGGGGCATGCAGTTCGTAGACAAGAAGGGATGAGTAGGAGAGACAGACCCTAAGATAAGTAATTAAAATCCAAGCCAGTGTTAGAGGCATAATGAGAAATGGTGAGATATGATGGGCCATTAGGTAAAGCAGTATGGTAAAGAGCAAGACAAAAGCATGTAGCCTTCAGAAGTACTCCCTAAGTTTGAATCCCCACCCCATCACTTACCAACTGTGGGCTCCCGTGGGCCTCAGTTTTCTGTTTGTGTAAAGTAGATTGAATACTCAGAGATTCATGAAAATCAAATAAATTACTGTACCAGCACAGAGCCTGGCACAGAATAGATACTTGGGGACTTCCAGCCCCTTCCTTCTTGCCTTTAAACTTTATTAATGATACTCTGTCTGCCAGGATGCCACAAAAACAAAAAATGATCTCTTATCAAAAGCTATTGTTAACACCAGTTGTCAGGGATAATAACACATTTATCTAGTTGTCTAAGAAAAGATTTTGTTTTATTTCCCATTGTTCAACTGAAAATAAGACCATCCTCTGGGGATTATGGGGGATATTTGTTTTAGTCCTTCAGAGTTCTGGACCCCTGGCAGTGTCATGTGCTAAAAACAGAATGCCTCGCTTTCCCAAATCCAATGGGGAGTGGGGTCCTCCAGGCTTCTCCTCCCCATCAGAGAGGTCCAGCATGGTCTTGGATAGAAGCCAGCATCTCTTCTCTGGGGACATGTCAGTCCAAGATGCCAGGTTAAATAACTTGTTAGTGTCTTCTCTGTCAGCTGGGTCGATACCATTTAGAAAGTGCTTTCCCAAGCAGGACCAACAGCATGATGATGTCAACACAGAGATGGCGATGACATTTAAATGGTTCTCCCTCGCCTCCTCCAAATCTTTGCTCAACTATCACCTTCTTAGTGAGGCCTACCATGACCATCCTGTGAAAACTGTAACCTGTCCACATTCCAGCACTCCTCATCGTCCTTACTATGCTCCATGTTTTAAAATATTCTTTTCTCATATGCAGCAGCCATAAGAATGCACCCTGTAGACCTCCCTCTCCAGGAAGCATGGTTAGCCAAGGGCCTCAGCTGCTGGGATTTGAAATCCATCACTGCATTAGACCTGAGACCACACCTTCCACAGGCTGCTCCCAGCCAGTGACTGAGTACATCAAGGACTCCTGATGTCTAGCTTTGGCTTCAAGACTCCCTGATGGCCTTGCCAAACCAGGATGCCTCCTCCCAACCTTCTCTCTCTCTCCCCTCTAAGGGTCAGACTTGCATGGTGGTCTGATGGCTCCTCCAAGCCTTCTCTGGCAGTCTTCCTACTTTCTCTCACACAGGCATTTCCTCTAAGGAACTCCTTGCATGTTGACCTGACTTGGTGTTTGCTTCTCAGAAGACCCAGACTAATACCCTATAGCATTTATCTACAAACAGGCTAATAATTTGCTTATTATATTTATTTTATTTTCCATCTCCATCCGCATACAATAAGGCAAGATTTTTTAAAAACTATTCTGTTGATTGATGTATCCCAGGCACCTAGAAGGTGACAGTTAATGAACAGTAATTAAATAAACAGTGCCAATTTTACAGATAGAAAAATAAGGCTCAGAGAGGTTAAGTGACTTCCTCAAGTGGCCCAGCCAGGAAGTGGTGAAGCTAGATTCAGAATCCCAGCCTTCTGATTCCAAAGGTCTGGTCCTCCTTTCTTCCCTCACTGTCACCTATCCCCTTTCCACTTCTCTCACCCATCTCTCATTGTTCTCCATTTCTCTTTGTTTCTCTACTTATGGGCCTTTTTCTTTGTCCTTCTCTTTCTCAAAGTGTTGTTTACCTCTCATGTATTCAGTCTTAGTGGTTTGTGTGTATGTATGTAGTGTGTATGGTATATGTGTGTAGTGTGGGAAATGTGAGCAGGATATGTGTGTAATATATGTGTGTGGTATGTATGTAGTGGAGTATATGTGCATGTGGTATGTGTGGTGTGTATGGTGTCTGGTGTGTGTTGTGTGTGTTGTGTAGTGTGTGGTGTATGTGGTATATGGGCATAGTGTATGTGTGTGTGGTGTGTGTGATTGTGGTATGGGTAGTATGAGGAATGTGTGGGGAGTGTACATGTTTAAATGTGGTGGTGTGTGTGCTGTGCAGTATGTGTGTGTTGTGTGCAGTGCATGTGGTATATGGTATGTGCGTGTTTGTCTGCACTGTGGCTGAGGTGGACTGGTGTGTCAATATTACTCAGGGATGTTGAACTCAAGAAGGGGAGGAGCTGGGACATGGATGAAAGCTAAAGTCATCCGTGAAGGTGTGAAACTGGGGAAAAAACCTAAGGCCTGCATAAGGAAGTGTGAAAAGAGAGTCTACAGAGCAAATTCCACCAGATGAGAGTTAAAGGACTAGGACCCAACCCTGCTCCTCACTGACTTTGTGACTTTGGCTCAGTCCCTGAACCTCTGTGAGCATCAATTCCTGTGCTGAGTTGTCATCTCCACTTTAGGAATTCAAGCTCAACATTCTCCACAGCAGTAAAGACCAAACAACACGGTGGGTGGGAAGGCACTCTGTAAGTGGGACCAAACATGAGCATCCTTAAGGAAAGACAAGCAGACACAGGTCATGAGACCCATGGTCAGGTTTGGGGTTTCTCTCCCACTCTCCGTTGACCCCCGGATGCTGCTGCCCATCTGAGTGGTTATAAGAGGAAATGCCTTCAGCCTATGGCATCTGGGCAGCACAGAGACTTTCTGGACAGTGAGTGTGGGAGAGGTGATGGAACCGGTGTCCTGGAAAGGCCCCAGGGTCAACTTCCTGGTGTATGGGATCAATTTCCCTGTGTGCAGGGTGATTTTCACAAGGTCTTGAGTGCCCACCTGGGATGAGAGATGCATCAGGCTCAGGAGGACAGGAGATGGTGAAGGGAGGCCAGGAGAGGGGCAGTGGGCTCAGTGTTCCCTGCAGTAAGAGACACAACTGTGTCAGACACTGTGCCAGGGCCATGAGGGGCTGGAGGGTAGTGGGCACAGCCCCACCCAGAGCACCCCCAGCTCTGAGATTCTCGCTCTTGGGCCTTAAGGAGGGACAAGCAGAAGAATATAGAGACCTGGTGTCCTGACTATCCTTTTCCAATCATATAGGGTGATAAAATGCAAAACGAGGTGACAGTTTTACTTTGTGCACTCCATCCTGCCCAAACTGACATCTGTCAGAAGTCACAGCACACATTCTAAGGGACCACCAGTCATGTGGTAGCAGAAACCTTATGATGCAGCAGAAGATGTTCTTTCTAGGTCTCAATGACAGCTCCTAGAAGTCTCCACTGACTTTCCTCACCAGGGGAGCCAGGGGAGCCCGGGGAGCCAGTAGCCAGGGAGACAAACCGAACACTTTGCCAATGACTTGCTGAATGGCAGGGAAGATGGGCACATGAACGCATTCTCTCCAAAAGGAGGCATGAGGAGGGGGCACCAGGAGGGCCATGACGCACAGGCCACTGTGGAGGTGCTCATACTGCCCACCAGGAGAGCAGTCATACCCAGTGCCTGTTGCCATGGTCCTCACTACCTGTGCACAGGTGGAATTCCCTCAGATCAGATCCCCTTCACTCTGCTAGAGAAGCCCTCACTCACTCAGAGGGCTGGGGCAAGGATAAAATCAGATCGAGTCTGTGAAAGCACTTTCATCAGTACTTTTGAAAGGTATTGTGCAAGGTGAGTTGTCTTTAGCATTATAGGAATCTGGTGCTGAGGGGTTCCTGAAGGAAGTTGTCTTCCAAATTGGCATAAGGGAAACTACCCAGGTGGTCCCAGCCTGCCTTTAATGCGGTGTTATGTGGAGTGAGTCACTTCCTCTTCCTGAGCATCTCATGAATATTGTATTTCTTCAAGTCTCAATTTCTTCACCTGTACTCGAGTCACTGAGTTCCTCCCTGGAGAGACAGATAATTTGGGGTATCTCTTGAAGCTCAGATATTTTGGGATCCTCTTCACACAGCCCAGGTAAGAGCAGGGTATCTCTCTTGCCACCTTGTCATGGTAGAAGGAAACCAAGATACAGGAAACCCAGAGGCATGACAAGTCTCTGATACCAGCTCCTGGGGCCAGTCCAGGCCTCAGTTCTTTCCTCTAACTAACAAGGTCATGAGGCTCATGGCTTTCCAAGTTCACTGCTAGCCCCAACAGCCTGGCATTCTACAGCACAGGCCTCCTTAGAGTGTGAACCAGGACAGCCTGGGCTGTAGGACATCCCTACAGATGCAGGGAGCTCAGTTCCACACACTCTCTTGTCCAGTGCCCTCATGCTTTGTCCAATCTTGTCTCCACTCTAGATTGGGGATGAGATATCCAGACACGAGACAAGCCCAGCACCTGCCTACCCTGAACTGCTTACCCTCCTGCTTTCCCTGCCCAGTGTTCACTCTGATGGGGCAGATAGTAGATGAAAATTCCTTTCTCCAGCTTTGCCACTCACAAGCATGCTCCCTGCAGAGCCCTCAGGACAACATCAAAGCCTTTTAGCTCCGTGGATTTGGGGGAGCGGTTGGTGGGGGAAGTGGCACAATGCACTCAGTTCAGAAGGGCACAGGAATGCTCATTGTCCTGAAGATTAATTCAAGCAGCTGCTGATGAGGACCTGAGAGGAAGTCCCAGCAGGTTCATGCACTATGCAAGGCACTGCCTAGCCTGGCCTGGTGCCTGCACTTCCTGGATGTCAGCCAAGCTGTCCAAGCCAAACTAGGACCAGAGAAAGGACAGCAATGGAGCCCAATAGATCTTGAGCCTGGGAGATTTCATTCTACTGAGCCATAAACTCATGGAATTCCATGAGTCCTTAGAACTTGATCTTGTAAGAACCGCCTACAGTTTCCCTGTCTGCTAGTCCTTCAGCCTCTACTTGACCATTTTCATTGATAGGGTGCTGGCTACCTCACAAGACAGCCTCTTTCAGGTAGAAATAGCTCTGGATGATAAACATCCCTCCATGGACTGAATCAAAATTGCCTCCAAGGAGCCTGAGAAGTGTCCTCTGGACTTTTATGTAACAACAGAATCCGAAGGTGCCCTGTGACTCAGGCATTCCATCTCTATAAATAATGAAGAAACATGAAATGATAAAACCCTTTAACCTAAAAACTGGGCACAGCACCCAGGCACATGCCGTTCTTGCCTTCCTGTCCTTCTCTCAGTTTTGCCTTGTCTCTTCACTCGGAGAAAGCCATCAAGGAGGTGAAGTAATAGAGGAAAACAATAACCAAGAGAGAACCAAGTTCTGGGTCATGGTCACCTCAGTCTGCCAAAAATAACAAGTTAACTCAATAACCCTGTGACCTTCATAAAGTTAATACCCCCCCGGCCCGATCACTCTGGAACTCTTTGACTCCCACCCATTGACATCCATGGGTTTCGACTCAGCATCACAGTGTCTGGTAGATCCTCTTACCTTCTCACTGGGAGGAGGTGAGGTTCACTGAGTTCTTCCCTTCTCTGCCATCTCATCTACATGAGGTTTGGGGGTCAGGGTGGTCTCAGATACCTAAAGGTCTCTATGTGTCTACAAAGCAAATCTGGGTCTTGGGTGACATTCCAGGGTCCTTGCACTGTAAAATGACTAGCAAAGGGGACAGGCGGCATGCTACTAGGAGGGCTCAGAGGAAGAACAGCCTCTATAGGTATCTTGGAGACCCGCTGAGGTGCATTATCAGCCAGCGTGGGTCAACATATGCCATGGTAAAGCGGACAGCAGGGATTGGCAAATCCAAAGCCCCATAGTGACCCGGAGGCCAGCATGACCACAGCATCATGTTCTCTTATCAAAATGTCGCGAGGGCATGGTTCACCGGGTGGCGGCTTGATTGGCAGATCCGGGCTCCTGCTGGGCACTCCTCCACCTTCCTGAGCTGCAAGTGCAAAAATGACTCAAGCCAATGCAGTGTTTCCATCTAAGTAACCTAAACTAGATTTCACACAGCTCTCACCATCCCAGCTCAATTCCCCAGGCCTCCCAGCACTACCTCACCACTTACGCTGAGGGACCCCCACCTTAGAAGGTGTAGCAGCAAGCTGGTCCCACAAGAGCATATGGCTGCCTTCTGGTGATTATGCCACAAGTTATGAAAGACCTTCCTGGTACGAGCTGTCCTCCTCTCTGAGATAAATAGTCCTTTCTTCAATTTGTGAATAGAATCTGGGGAACCAACCCTCCCCACGGGTTCCATCCTGTGTTTCATTCCAATGCCTGACTCCCTGTCCTCCCTACCTCCATGACTTGGACCCAGCCAATCAAAGTCATGGTGATGGCACATGGCCCAAGACAGGCCAGAGAGGCTCAGGACAAGAGCTACTGGGTGAAAATTTTGCAAAAAGACACTTGCCACTGGGGATGCTTGGCTGTCATTACCTAAGCTATGACCTTGGTCCATTTTGCCACTTAAAGAGGAGCCTTCCAGAGGATGAAGCCAGTGCAGAGGAGAGCAAAGTGAGAGAGAAAGACAGATGCTCAATGTCATTGCCAAGTGTCTGGATGCAACCATAGCTTAAGTGGCTCTCCCTCCAAGCTTTAGGTCTCTGGGCTGGAATAAAAAAGGGTTGATACTGATCCAAACATCCTTCCTGGCACCCCTGTGCCCCTTTGTTAAGAGTGAGGAAAGTGCCCTGGCTGGCGTGGCTCAGTGGATTGAGCTCGGGCTGTGAACCAAAGCATCGCAGGTTTGATTCCCAGTCAGGGAACATGACTGGGTTACAGGCAACGGCCCCCAGCAACCGCACATTGATGTCTCTCTCTCTCTTTCTCTCTTTCTAAAAAAAAAAAAAGAGTGAGGAAAGTGAGACCTCCCAACAGGGAGTCATAAAATAATCTGAGTCACCAACATCAGCCCCCAACAGACTAGAGAAAATCCTCCTAAAAGGCAGAGACGGATTAGAGGTCTTTGTTTAAAATGCGGGTGATTTGTAAACACAACATTCTAAAAAAACTTTAATGTAATACGAAAAGGATTAAATCCTAAAAGTCTCCTTTGGTCCTATCTTACCTTACCTTGTCAGTGCCACTGCTTTCATTAGAGGTGACCTTAGTGCAAATCTGTTGAGACTTCTTTCTTTGTATTTGTATAAATGCATACACAGATAGCAAATGAAGCAGCAAAAAATCATGTCAGAGCATGTATTCACCATATCATGACTTAATCCTAGGCATGTAGCAAGAAAATATTTCCCAGATTTCCTTGTAATTAAGTTGGGAACATGTACCTGAGTTGTGGTCAATGGGAGTATGAGCAGAAGTCACATGTCACTTCTGGTCCAAGAGTCATGACTGGGAATGCCTTCTCCATCATGTCTCTGTTTCATGGCCAAAAGCAAAGGATTCTGAGGTTACGAAATTATAAAATGAAGACAGAATGGGTGCCTGGTCCTGCTCAGAGGAAAGTCACACCAAAGAGCCAACTGACCTACGCTGGACCATGATGTGAGCAGGAAACAAATCTTGGTCACCTTCAGTTTCTGAGATTTGCTGGCACTGAAGAATAGCCTAGACAAATCAAATTTTACTCTACTTACTGTTCTGCTTGTTTTCTTCTTAGAAGTGTGTATATACAAGTCATTTATCTTTTCTTCATCAAGATAACATAAAGCTATCGTGAAGGGATTAGGTAAGAACACCGAACATAAATTCCTTGGAACTGAAGAAACTCTTTTCTCTTCTTCTCCCGCATGCCTTCCTCCTAGCACCAATGCAGGTTCTGAAGGAGGCCTGAAACTTGGGGGTTTTAGTACCCCTCCTGGAAAGCAGAATAGATTCCATGTTTCATGATACTCTAAGAAGACTTCCTTGTCCCCATAATGTCTCTTAGGCTGGACCATCACAGGATCAAAACTGCTAGCTCTATACAGTCATCTCTCAGTATTAGCATACGATAGGTTCCAGGGCCCCTGCAGATACCAAAATCTGTGGGCGCTCAAAACACATCTATAAAATAGTGTACTATTTGCATATAACCTATGAGCACCCTTCCATACACTTTCAATCATTTCTAGATTACTTATTAATACCCAACACAATGTGAATACTATGTAAATAGTTGCAACACTTTGTTTAGACTAGAAAATAATGATAGAAAAAGAAAGTCTATACACATTCAGCACAGGTACAACCATCATAGGCCTAACTACAGAGTACACATCAGCAATAATGTAATCATTCCTTTCTAAATATTTCCAGTCCACAGTTGGCTGGATCTGCAGGTGCAAAACCTGCAGATATGAGGGCTGGATGTATTTCTTTAGGTCTGGAGGCTTTAAGATTTCCTACAACTACTCCAGAAAACATAACACTCCAAGTTAAGTGAGGACTGGTGATCTAAGCTGAGAACTCGAGGGTAACAGGGTGTGGGATGGGGAACAAGAACACCGAGATAAGAAGGGAGGTGAAAGAAGAACACGAAGTTCTTGGGTTCTTCACAGTTCTATTTTACTTCTAAAAAGCACCATTTTCCCACCATAGATCTAGTGTTTGTTACAGTCTGTTGTCTTCTAATTCCTAGAAAAGTGGTCACCCATATGGGGAATCCCTGACAATACTCCATTAGCCAGAGTGTCCAAGTAACCAGAGGCCCCAGGGATGTTCAGTTGGGAAGCATAATGATGATGAATCCTGTCCATATTGCTGATGATTTAACAACTGGTTTATTATGTAGGATGTCCTGGGTCACTCCTGGGAAACTATTTAAACAAATAATCTGCAGTTAAATGACCTAATAGAACAAGTGTTGTCAGGTTCTTGGAAGAGAACCATGATTTAAAGCTATTCATAGATTCTTAGAATTGGGAGGTAATTCTAATATCTTCTAATAAGATCCCTTTATTAGAGTAGTGAGTAAACCAGTGACTAGAGAAGTTAAGAAACTTGCCCAAGGTCAAAATCTGCATTCTTTATGCATACCTTTATCACCAAAGGGCTGATGTCATTTTCACCACGCTGACATCTCCCCAGGATTAGGGAAAGAGCACTGGAATATGAGTCACAAAACCTATTTCTGGCCTAGGCTCTGACACACAGCAGCACATGATCTTGGCCAAGGGGCTTACCCTTTCTGAACTAGGTCCACTAGCTCTAAGGAGCCTTTCTGTTTTGTGGCTCCCTTATAAGGAAATGGTTTCATGCAGTTATTTCTACAAAAATTCTTATGGCTCATGCTTCAGGTGTTGAGTGAAACCAACCCTACCACCTCATCACAACTCTTCTGGCCAGAGAGAGGGGATCAGTACATTGCATATGGTTCCATCTCTGAGGTCATTGACCTTTCCCACAGGTGCCAGCAGCTCTCTCTGAGGATGCTTAAATGCTTAGCACAATGGGCTCACATGGGTATCTATCCAGGACCTCTCACCCCTTTCTCCTTTTGAGGAGACCAGTTTTGTTCAGGTCTCTGCCCTCCCTCACTAATCTCGTGTACCTTCAGGGGTGGGTCCTGAACAGACAGACCCAATTATCACAGTCTCATCTCTCTGACCAGTGTTTATCAAGTTCAAGAATTCAGATTTAAGCCAATCACCACTTGGCACTGACTTAACAACTGTTACTTATCCAGAAATGGGCAAATGACTTAACCTGGCTGCTCAGGTAGAAGGGAAAAATTTACCTGCTGGGGAAGGATTTTTATTCCATGCTTTTCCTACCTGCCTGTCTGTGAAAGAAGAAAACATATTGCCCCAGCTGCGGGCGGGGGTGGGAGGGCAGGGGCAGCCATCTGGGAGCCATGAGGGAAGATGGCCCAAGACAAGACCAACCCTGAGAAGGGAAAGAAAATGAGCAAATCACAAAGAAATGGATCCAGGTGAGTATATCTTGCCTGGCGTCCAACCTGCCTCTAGACTTTTTCCATGTGAGATTTGAAATGTCTCTGTCAGACAAGTGTGAGACTCTTCCTGTTTCTTATACTTGGAAACATGCTAACCAATGGACTGAGTCGATTAAAATATGTACAGAAGAAGGTAAGTCCCTGAAACTATGGTTTGTTCTACACGGGGTGACAGATTGCTCTAGTGCCATACCTCACTGTCCTGGAACGTCAGGGTCCCGTGTGTCATGCTGCTGGAGAGACCACACTCCATGCTAGTCCGCATTCCTTTGGATCCCTGAAACACACCCCAGGGACTGAAAGTTGACCTAGAGTGTCTCCTCTTATAGCCTTTGAGGAACTTGGCCAACATAATCACTAGTCTTCAGGTTCTACCGGTAAAACAAGGTTGATAATACTTTCTTCATAGTCCACCTAATATATCTATTGTCCCTTTTCAAAACTTCATTCATGTCACGTATACTCACCCTCTCTCTGTTCTCCTGATCTTCTCAACCAAGACCAGGGTCAGATGTGGAGGGAAGGGGAGGGATAAAAAGTAGTGGTTCTAGAGCCATCACCTGAACAGGTACAGTCTTGCTTTATGGAGAGCCAGAGCCTCTGAGACCCAAGAAAATTCATCAAGATCGATGTACATCAGACTTCTGCCCTCATCCCACTGCTTGGCAACACCTTGCAGAGTGGATGGAGGGTTCCAGTTATTACTGCGTGCCAGGTTTTTTGGCCCTCAGAACGCCATGCATTCCATTCCAGGGCCCAAAAGACAGCAAGCAAGTCACTTCTGACCCTTCGACGAGAACGTCTACCAGGTACAGACCAGGCCAGGTTCTGAGAATGAGACTCCCGTGGGTGGAAAGGGCATACCTGCTTTCCTCCCCCATCACTAATGGTAAACACAGAAGGCAACATTGTAGGGAATAAGAGATCCAACAAAAATCTCAGGATGGAGCCTGAGAGGCCCTTACAAGCCTCCTCCTCACCAGGGATATGGGAGGCAATCACTTTGCTTTGACCCCTAGGACTCCATCCCCCAAATATGTTTCCATTCCCTTGGGACAAGATATGACAGTGTGCAGAAGCTTTATCCGAAAAATAGAGGTTGGAGCAGAGAATCACTCAAGACCACATGTTATTGGTTATAACATCACCTAGAAAGTAGTTCCTAAGACTTTCGGAATTTAAGATTTCAGCCAAGGAGCTTCTCTCTTGCCTCAGTGTCCTCATCTGTCGGTTCCTTGGTCTCTACCTGCCTCCCAGGGTCAGTCTACCCAGAATCAGCCACCTGAGGGAATGTGAGGCACTCAGCATCTCCTCCCACCCCCCTCCCCCTACCCTTTTCTCTTTCCCCACCCTGGTCTTCCCTCCACGTTTTAGTCCAGTCCCAGCCTTCCCAGGCACTTGTGGAGCCTTTTTCCACATCCCTCCCCGTTGGAAAGACAGCCCAGGCCTTCAGACGTGATCCCTGCCTGCAAAGTCTCCACTGGCGCTCTGGGGGTTGTGTCTTTCACACGTGCTTTCCGCCCACCAGGTCTCCCAGCCCCGGAGCAGCTGTGCGGGTATTCAGACTGGACCTCAGCAGTTCAGCTACAGGTCACAGCAGGCCCCGCACACACCCTGTGGGTTGTGTAGGTTCCCTCCAGGCCTTCCTGCTCCTGTCAGGGACCGTGGTGCACGTCAGCCAGTTCCACCTGGCTGCTGATCTGCCCTGGAACACATGGGCAAGCGGGGGGCCATGGCCCATGGGGCTAAGAAAAACGTCTGCTCCTCTTCCCATTCTGCGCCTTTCTTTCTTTTCAGCTTAGCAGACTAAAGTTCAAGTCAGGGTCAGGGAAAGGCGGGTGCTAATAGAGTTCAGATTTCAGACACAGAAGGAGTTGGGAGGCAATTTCTGGGCCTCTGTTTAGAGACATCTTACAGGACATTTTCTCATTCCCCAGCAATAAGGTCCTGAGTGCCTACCAAGTGCCAGGCTCTGTGTCGAGGGCCAGGAGATACCAGGATAGGCTCTTCGAAGCCCAGAATGAGGGGACAGACACACAACTAATGACAACAAAACTGCTAAGAGTGATGCATGGCCCATACAAAGAGCCATGAGAACTCTGAAAGAGCTGACAGCAGCTATGAAACATTTCGGAGGTGTGGACCCTTCTTATGGCAAAATGATCCAGAAGGAATAGACTCTTCCATCTGGAAGCAGAACCAGCTTATGTATGAAACCCGATTTCTGAAAACCCTGCACCTTGCCTGTACTAGGGTCAAGCTTCACATCTTGTCTCTGTGGATGGAACCCCTGGAGCTGTGCAGGACATGTGGCCGGTGCGACCCAACCCCGCTTCCCTGCCTGATGCAAACTGTCCTGGAGCAATAATTGTCTTCATTCTCTTATTTAGTCAGTCACTAAATAAACATTGATTAAATGCCTACTTTGTATTGGGGTTGGCAATGGCATATTTTACTTACTTGACTGAGGCCCCATCAGGTCTGAGTGAGTCATTTTCATGTGCCAGCTCAGCCCAGTGCTCAGCACACACAGGTTCTCAGTAAATGCTTGTTGAATGAATAGAAGAAAAGGGACAACAGCTACCGAGACTTAACAGATGTCCTAGTAACACTGTGATTACAGGCAGTGGCTGGCTCTGATTTCCTTCTACTTCCCCTAACCACACAACTACCAAACACAAACCCCGATGCACGGTAGACATGAACAGGGAAAGGGGGATAGAGCATTTTTAGTTGGAAAGTTCCTGGAGAAAAAGAAACCTAACATCTGTAATCACTGCACATACTTAATCCTCTTTATTCCTCCTTGTTCCCCTCCTGCTCTATGCCTAGCTTAGCCCAGGGCCCATTTTTGCCAATTCTTGCCTAATTATGAAAGTTTGGTGATACCTGTATATATAGGTAAGGACTTCAGGATAATCTCACTCAGGGGTGTTTGCCTCTCAGTAGAGGGCAATGAAATTGAACAGTTCAGCCAGGCTTTAGTGGAGAGACAGCCAAGGAAGTTACCATACCAGATACCAGGAAATCAAAAATAAACAAGGCATCTTTCCAAGGAAAAAATGAATTACACAAAAATACAAAGCCAAATATTGTGAGTCTAAGAAATCTACAGAAGAATGTTGAGGATTTAAGGAAGAAAAAAGTTGGGAGAACCCAGAACGTTCTAGTGGAGTAAGTGGCATTGAGATATATCTTGCTGTTATTTGGGCTGACGTAGACCGAGGTGGGCCAGGCATTCTAAGAGGAGGAAAAGACAAGAAGAAAGGTGCAGAAATGCATGGTGACTTGTTTCCCTTTCTGCTGGAGCTCAGAATGTGCATGAGGGACCGGGATAAGATGTCAATGGCAATAACAACAGTAGCTAATATTTTCTGAGCTGTTATTATATGGCAAATATTCTTCTTTTCATCCTCATGACTAAGAAAATTGGTAGTGTTACTCCTCCCACTTACAAATGGAAAAAAACTGAGACATGGAGAAGTTGAATACCTTGCCCGAGCTTGCATCTCTTTTAAGTGGTCAAGCTAGGATTTAAATTCAGATTGTGTGAATTGCCGTATCATAGTGCATACTGACTATAGTTTAGGCTGTGTTTCTCAAACTATGTTCCAGAGAACACTGGTCTCATGAAATGCCCACCCCCCCGCAAAAAAAAATTCTGTATTGGTCAAAAAAGTGTAGGACACCCTCCACAGTATACTGTCTACCCTCTGGGAGAATTACCACACACAATTATCTGTTGTAAGTTCTGATAACTCCCATCATAAAGTAACCTGCTTCACTGTCGAACACTGTTTTCCAAATGCATCTATCCAGAAAGCTCTGCATTCGTGGAGCACTTGTGGACAACCTGACCCAGAGAGATCTGCAGAAGACACTTGGCAAATATTGCCTTAGGACACCATTTCTCTCACTCTCTTCCTCTGCTGAGGAGGATCTCTCCAGGAGGAATATTAATAGCTCCTACTCATTTAACACTGGGGGTTTTTCCAAGTGCCTTAAAAAATACCATCTCATCTTATCATATTTGAAGCTTTCAAACTATCTTCCAGACCCCTTCTTTTTCCTTCTTTGAAGCAGAATCCTAAGTGATTACGTTTACGTAATCTTTTTTCAAATCAGAATGGTGAAATATTCCACTACTTTAAAAAAAGAGACAGAAAACATTGTCTCCTAACAGATTTTATCAGTTTCTAAGAATTACTTAAAATGTGCTTATAAGAGTAAATGTCAAGGAGTAACACTTCCCCTCTCCTTTAAGAGGTCCCCTCCCAGGCATTTATTCTGATACAAGCTCCTTTCTGTTAAGGATTACTTTACAAGGAACACAATTTAAAGTAAAGCATTTTAAAAGAAAATGAGAGGTGTTTTTTTTAAATAGAGCATTTTAATGGCTAAATGACTTCCTCTCCCAGAACTATTTGCTTTCAAAAGCAGAGTTCTGCTTAACTCAAGGGAATAACTCGGTAATGTTGGATTTGGGGCTGCAAGGGGACTCTTTAGGGAGGTGAGGATGTTATTTTTATCCTTTTCTACCCACCAGGTTCGTTCTGAGCATCCCTACCTCTTCCATCTCCTTCTGAATTCCTGGAATGCATGGACATTGAAACTCGAACCGGTGTGAATCCTGGCTCCATCACTAACTCGTTGGATGATGTTACTCAAACTACATCTATATCAGTGTATCACTAATTGTAAAATAACACCGTTTAATAACACAGTGTTATTATGGGGATAAAACTGGAATGGACGCAAAGCACCTAGCAGCCCTCCTGCTAGCACAGCAGACACCCAGTGAGTGTAAGGATGCGGATCTCCATTCGCCTTGGCAAACTGCAGGCAAGAGAGGCAGCCAGGAGCCAAATGTTGCCTAGTGACTCTAAGATCATCCCTCTGAGATACTTACTTAACGTGGGAAAGTGGGTAAAAGCTCGTCTCTCTCCCCATAGAAACCCAAGGGATGACTCAAGAAGACCACTGGCTCACCACCCACCTCCATTTCTCTAGCACTGACTCCCATTCATGCCCCAGTGACAGCTGTTCTGGGCCTTGGACTAGGGTGCCCAGCCCTTGGAACAGAAGGCCTCACTACTCCTACTTTGCAGGTGAGTGGGGCACAAAAAGAGGTTTGGTTGACTGGGATTGGGGCAGGTGGCCAAGAAGCAAGCATGTTCTCAGCCCAAATGTCAAGTTCAGTAGCTTGAATAAAACCACCCCAACCTACAAAGTCCAGAGGTCACCATCTGGGAATGGAAAACCACCACCAATAAACTGTGGGCTGCAGTGCTGCTGGATTTCAAAGGGAGCTGGACAGCATGAGGTCAGGCCTGATTTCTCCCTTTAGCTGCCCCACTTTTACTCCTTAAGAGAATAAAAGGCTTTGGGTCCCTCCTTGCGGCTGTGAAGGCACCAAAAGGAGGGACCGGGTTGCTGTGGCAAGTGTGGCATTGCTCCAACACCCCTCTTCAACAGTCTCACTGTGAGCCCAGGTTCCAAGCCCACCCATGCTACTTTGTTTCCCTTGGCCTCCCAGAGGCTGGCAGCTGTGTGAGCAAGGCTGGCAGATCAGTGATCGCCTGCATCCACCCCTCCAACCTCTACCCTGCATCCCCCAGCCCAGCCCCCTCTCCTCTTTATGTCCCTCTAGGAATCTTGCACAGGTGGTCTCAAGTCCCCTGCAACCAGAGCTTCTGTCTGGCCTGCAAGGCTTTGCACGGTCCCTGAGCGCATCACCCCAGGCCCCAACCAGCATGCTGAAAGGCCTGGCGTTGCAGACAGGAGGACAATGGTTCTGCTGGGCTAAAAGCATTCCAGTCTCCCACATTCAGTAGGAAGGGATGTGTGGTGGGAAGGAAAGGTCATTCATGCCGATGGTTTATGTTTTCCCAAGCCAGCATTCCTCACAAACAGCTGTGTTTATACAAAACTAGAGAAGAGAAAGAGAGGGAGAAAAAGGACAGTGTTCTAGGGATGACATCATTCTGCCTTGTCTGCTTCACCTCCCCCACTGTCGGCAGGAGCGGGGGCGGGGAAGGTCACAGCAGGCTGGTGGACGTGCTTGGTACAACTGCATGCAGTATCTATACGTGCACATGTTTATCAGATACACAATTCCCCTGCTGTCCACTCTGCCCCCTCCCCACGCACTCCAGAACATCCTAATACATTTAGCAGAACACTCCCTGCCCTGAAACAGCACCCTCTGAGGGAGGCTAGATTTGGGGGGTTCATGTTCCACCTTCAAATCTCTTTAACAAACCCCCAACACTGAAGAAAAGCCTGACAGGAGGCAGAGTCATTAAAGTGAATTAAAATGCCTCCAAGGAGAGATTAGCCCCAAAGCCATTCCCATATCAGACAAAGGCTGCTTTCAGGCTGCCTCCAGCCGCTGGGAGTCCTGCATGCATAGATTAGGGAACAAATTCTCAGAACCTAGAAGCTCTGACTCTTGAGGAGACAGGCCAGCACAACCTTCTCTGGCTGGACCTTAAGAACTCAGCTTCTGCTTAAGCTGTACTTAAGGCTCAGACTGTAAGGGAGAGGGGCTCCGCTGGGGCAAATGTATCCCCCCTTCTCTGGGCCGGGTCTGTCCCTAACACAATGCAGATGCACAAGGCCCTCACCTGTTCTTACACTTTGCCAGAGGGTGTAATGTGATCGCCCCCCAGCCTCCGGCCTCATTGTCTGAGGTAGGAAGTCCTTCCACCAGCAGTCTAAGCATAGCCCCTCCGGAGCCACCTCTCCCCCTCTCTGCACCTGCGTTACAGAACATCTATTCTGTGTCAGGCTGAGCATTGCGTGGAATGGATGCGAAAAGATGGCCAGATCGGATCCCTGCTGTCATGACAACTACTGTTTGTTTCAGAAAGACAGATATTCTAACAGTGAGTGCAATTCAGTATAATGTGGGCCTAAGGAAGGATGTGTAAACATTAGGAAGAACACCAAAACCAGTCCATTCTACATCTGGAAGGCTCAGGAAGATTTCACAGGGAAAGGTGACACCCGAGCAAGGCCTTGAAAGAGGAGTACGTGTTTACCGGGTGCATTTTGGGCTGGGGATCGAGTGTAGGGAGGAGGGAGGACATTCCAGGCACAGTGTGGCCCAAGGCATCGACATGACAGAGCATGCTGCCCTGAGGAACCTCTAAGGGTCCCTCCCCAGAAGAGCAGAGCATCTGGGGAGCCGTGTTGCAAGAGATGAAGTGAGAGGTAAATGGGGGTCAGATTATAAACAGCCTGTCTGCCAGTCTGAGAAGCTGGAGCAAGTGTCATCTTCGAGCTTCAGGGCTGCTGACGGGTGTGAGCAAAGGACATCCCATAGTCAGACATGCATTTTAGAGAGATTGCTCTGGAAGGCATCCAAGGTTAGAGACAGGGAGACCTGTTACAATATTACTGCATGGACCTAGAGAAGAACTGGTGAGGATTTGATGGACAGTGGGGACAAGGTTGGGGTTGCAGAGAAGGAATACATAGATGAGACATGGGCAAGGAGAAAACATGGAAGTCACTGGCCTCACCCAAATGTGAGGAATGAGGGAACTGGAGGAGCCTAGTGACTCCAAAGCTTGGAGGCTGAAAGATGCAATGTGGTCCAAACAGGCGTCTCAGGAGAAGAAGGCTGCTGAGGAGAAGGCACCTGTCAGCTGTTGAGAACCATCCTGAGCCTGTCAGTCTCACATCTGATGGCAGCCGAGGCTTCTGCAGCCAGTTCTGAGCAGCTTCCACCAGACTCAGCAGATGTGACCAGGCTCTACCTCACCTCCAGCCACTTCCCTTCCCCTGGGGCTCCTTATACCAAGGTTCCTCTGGTCTGCAGTGGCCTGCGTGCCCGAGGGAACCACAGGGCACTCAAGAGTAGTGCAGGAGATTTAACACCCAGCAGGCACCCAGAGGAGGATGGGGGTAGCTGGAAAAAATGCTTCCCCTTCTCAGAAGATCCCACAGGCTAGATCACCCAGCCGCCCGTGGCCAACTGGGTGATCCCTCCTTGTACTGGATCGCCCTCCTTCCTGTGTCACTCTCCCTTTCCCTCACGCCTATGTGGGATCATTTCCCCGAATACACTACTCACACATGGCATGGTTAGTTTTATGTGTCACTTGGCTGGGCCCACGTTTGTGACCCAACATTTTTCTAGATGTTTCTGGGAGGATGTTTTTAGATGATATTAACATTTAAATGAGTGGACTTGGAGTAAAAAGCACTTCATCTTCCAATGTGTGGGTGGGCCTCATCCAATCAGGTGAAGGCCTGAATAGACTAAATTCCCAAACGAAAGGGAATTCTGCCAGCAAATGGCCTTCATATTTGAACTGCAGAAGCAGCCCTTTCTGGGTCTCCAGCCTGACAGCCCACTCTGCAGATCTGGGACTTTCCAGTATCCATAATGGCATGAACCAGTTTTCTAAAATAAATCTCTTTCTATGTAACTGATACGCTTTCTACTGATTCTGTTTATCTGGAGAACCCTGACGAAAACCACACATAAGTCAGTGTCTCTGGCTCTGCTTTCAGGAGAACTCAGCCTAAGAAGTAGTAACAGTGTTGACTTCGGTATGGCAGGAGGAGGTACAGATGGATACCCAGCTGCGGGGGACCCCCAGAAGGAATATGGATCTAAGAGTCACCCACGTGAGAATGGAGGATGACCAGGAGGGTGAACTGAGGAAAAAGAAAGATGACATAGATCTTTTGAAACTCAAAACAAACACAACATTTTATTAGATTCCTTGTCTTCACCCAAAATAAACGAATTCAGCTGCTTTGTCCAAACTTACTCAAATGTTTGGGGTGTGGGGGAGGGAACAAAATAAGTAGGAGTATCATCGTACCCATAAAATATGGGTACATATATACAGAAGAGTCAATCAGGGCCACAGTTGCAACCTGAGACGCTCACAAGCAACGGTGCCCCATCACCCAGTCTCCCGCCGACAGCACGCTATCTGCAGCCACAAGGCTACAGCGAGTGGCCACACTGGGTGATAATTCAGTCCTTGCCCCTTTTCTAATTAGCCATACCATTCTGGCTTTCAAAGAGTGGAGGCAGGGCTTCTTCTCCAGGATTATAGCTTTGTATTTTCAACTAACCACTATGCCAAGGCTTCTTTTTTTTAGAATATTATTTGTTGGAATAAAGGAGCAACATTTGGCCTTGGAACTGTAACTTTTGTTTTTCTTTTAGCAAGGACATGGCTAATTCAATCAATTTTGAAAAGAAATATTACTGTTTTCACATTTTATATATTTTACGTTGTTTTTAACCATTTAGAATGATTTATATAAAAAATCTAAACATTAAACTATGTTTTTTTTAAAGTTTATGTTAGAAACAAAACTTGTGACAAGTAACATATTTTAGGTAACAAATAATTGTAGGCAAGGCAAATTATTTAAATAACAAAAATTAAAATTCGTGGTGGTGAGCCCCAGTGGAGCTGCTGCCTCCCTGGCCCTGTCACTCTCCACGCCCACTTTCAGGGCCGTGTCCCTGCCCTGGGCCTGTGGAGTCCTCTTGGCCCAGAACCGGGGCTGGAATGGCAAACCCAACTGAGGTCCTAGCCACGTCTCTAGTCACCATTGTGCCGTGCAATCCTGAGCACAGCCCTTCTCTTTCTTGGCCTCATCTTCTCACGTGGGAAATAGGGAGGCTGAACCAGGTGCTCCTTAAAGTTCCTTCTTTAACTCGACATGGCGGCATTCTAAGATGTCGCATGCTTACTGCCAGCCCATCCCTCCCTTTCAGAGAGGCTTCACTCAACACGCGTTATGCCCTCCTCCTCGGCATTGCCTATCAGGCCCTCTGATAGGCTGAACAGCATGTGCTCAACTCCACCCATCACACACACCACACATGCACACCCCATGTGCACACCACACCACACTCACACCACTTGCACACACACCACATGCACAAACACCACACTCATTCCACATGCACAGCACACGCATCACACTTACACCATACACAGACACACACTTTTATGTTTATTCCATGGTCTGTGTCCACTTCAGTACCCACCTCTTACGTGGTCTTGCCACCTTTGTCTTGGTTTCACCTGCACAGAAAACTCCTGAAACAGGTTGCAAATGTAAAAAGTCAGAAAGAAAAGAAAGGCAACAAGTGTGCCGATGATCATTTCATAAAAATGTTCCCCAATCTACCCTTTTAAAAAAATGGAAAGGCTATTTGTCTTTTGTTATTTCACTTAGCTACTTCATTAGCCATCAGGGAAACCCTTTTCTTATTTAGTTCTTGGAAGAATCTGGACTCACTTCCATCTTTTAATTATTTGTACTTATTTTAACATCTGTGCACATGCTTCAGCCTCCGACAGTTTTATGTTGCTTATGCTATACAAAACACCAAGAACCTACGTTCCCAGGCCAAGACTCTCACTGGTAATGTTCAGAGGGGAAGGAAGCCATTACTTCCCTGACTCATTGACATGGCCAAGCCCAGGACACATCCAGGACCAGGCCAAGGAGCCCGTGGATCCCTGCTCACTCCATCGGAAAGAGCTCACTTACCCAGTTTTTCTCTACCTCAGTCTCTTGCTTGTTTCTGCATAGCAACTATTTGCAAATATATACATTTATACTCTTGTTCCATTATTTATGATCTAGCTTTTCTGCTAGACTGCAAGACTCTTATGGAAAGGCACCTGTTGGACCCCAGCATCCTCAGTTCCCAGCACGATGTGTGACCTGTAATATACGCTCAATAAGTGCCTCTTGAATGTTGATTCATGAACCAGCTGGACCAGAAATGCAAGACATTAAATCTAAAAGACAAAATTAACAGCCCTCAAGGTTCAGCTGTTCTCTCACTTGCAGACTAAGAACATGAAAATGGACTGAAAAATAGCCAAGTTAAGAAGGCCATGAGGCCCTGGAACAAGTTGAAATAGAAGAAAAGGCAGTGGACTCAGAGCCAGAAAGTCTGATGTAAAAGACCAGTTGTTTCTTCATCAATGTATGCCCCTGGGCAAGTAGTGTTCTCTTTGAGTCTCTATTTCCTATAAAATGAGAAAAATACCCGATTGCTATTTTTTCAAGGTTTTTTAGCAATAGAACTTTGTATTTTATAGAGCAGATAAAAGGAGCATTTCATTAGCATGCAATATTTCCTATGTTTAAATGTGTGATATTTACTTGATATTATATGAACAATGAGACTAAAGAGGCTTTTGATGAATACAAAAATATCAAAATTCAGACTCACACAGATAAATGGTTTAAAAAATCATTCCTCCTCAGATACACAGGTCTGATTTCCCAAGTATGTGCCTAAAAGAGTAACCTAGAAAGGCAGAGACTGGTTAGCTGGTAGACTACATTTCCCAGAATCCCTCACAGTTACATGTGGCCACATGACAGATTTATAGCCAATAGCAGATGAGTAGATAGATGTGCACAGCCCCCAAAGAAGCTTCAAAGCACATTCTTCCCTGTGGTTTGGCCTTCTGCTTGCTCAATGCAGAGGGACACAGAAAACTTGGAACTCCTGGGTGAAAGATGGTGAAGTCACAGCCTGGATCCCCACATCTCTTAACTTGAATGAAAGCTACCCAACATGCAGAAATACCAATTGTAGGCTTTATTCTACTAATACACTTGATCCATTGTGTAACTTTTCATAGCAACTATTATTGCTGTGACAACCTGGCAACATGAGTTAACTTATTGGAGTTCTCCAGTGCCTTGAAATGTGGTATGCATGTGTTATTTTTCTTAGAGCTTATAAAATAGTTTATATATCTTTCAGAATCAAATGCAAATAAAATGAATGCTTGTGGTATCCCTGACGCTTCTTCATGAAGCTCCAAGTATTCATGAAACATATTAGAAACTGTGTTTTCATGTCCAAAGTAGATGTTCTCAAAGATCTTTCCCAGCACCAACATTTTATTGTTGAGTAGTTTTCTAATTTCCCAAAGAGAAGTCATATGGATCTTCACAAAAGGAAAGTAAACTCCCTGCCTCTGCAATGAAACAGCACCTAAGAAACACCAGGGGACACACAGGATATTTCTGGCTTAATGATTACATATTTAAAGGGTGAGGGCAATGTTGGTTCTAAGATGTTATTTCTTTTAAACATACTAACAATCATGCTTTTAAAAAAATGGCCTAAACTGTCTTTCTAGCCATGATATAAGTTGTCTGGAAGGTCCTTCAAAGCAGAGTCAAAATTAGAGCCATTCTTTCATGTGTTCTACTTATATCCAACTGCATTAATACATGGCACTTTGATGAATCTCACAATTACTAACCAGAACAGAAACAAGCAAGACCATTTTCTTCTACTGTGGTCTTCCTGCAAGAACCATCATGCTCAGAAGCTGGGGGATGGTTACAATGACCGCTGAATGCACAGTCACAGCAGTACATTTTACCAGGCCCAGACACAACTCAGAAACTTCCTAGACCACAAGGACACCTAGCCCCAACCATCCCAACAACTTTTTCTAGGCTCACAGGAGGGCCAGTCTCTGAGGAGGCCACCTTGCTTTTCATGGCAGTGTGAAAAACTGTGACATTGCCCATATTCTAAATTTATCTAAACTCTATAATGTTCACCGCTGGGGCCAGTACTATGATATCAATCTGCAGGGAATGTAAGACCTCAAAGATCTTCCTGTCATCGCTGTCTGCCAAGCTTATTCTCAAAGAGAGGCCTGTAAGACAAGGAAAAGATTCAAACAGGCTTTGGGTTTAGGCAGCCTTGAGTTTTTGAATCCAGTGCTTTGCATGCTGCTGTGTGACCTTAGGCAAGTTCCATAACCATCTTGAGCCCAACAGCTGTTCACAATGTGAAAATGGCAACTGGAGAGGAGCTCAGGGGCAAATTCCATCAAACCCTGGCACCTCATGCCCACCTGCAGGCCTCTGATCCCCATTCAGCCTCATTTGCCCCATTGTTCTAAAGCATCCCACTCTGCAGTGAACCTTTCAGAAGGACAGGATGCTCTGTCCCTGCAGGCCAGAGACTCAGCAGCCCCTCAGTCCTTGCCCAAGTTATGTGGTAGAAGGGGAGTGGTTGTTTTCCTTTTCCTTTCTTTTGGTTTTTCTTCCACAAAACACTTGAGAAGCTTGGTGAAAACAATCCTGGTGAGCCCCCGTGAGGATGTAACTCTATACAGCCTCCCAGCTGGGCCAGGGCTGCCGAGTGTCAGGCTGGAGACCACGAAGAGAAGGAGGGTTTCCGCGCAAAGGAGGCATGGATCTCTGGGAGCAAATGACCCACGGCTGACCCAAAACAAATTTGTCGTAGTCTGAGTGTTAGGACAGGCAAAACTAACTCCCAGTACCTAAGCCTCCCATCTCTTGGTCCAGACTGGAGATGACGCTGAGATGGAGAATGGTGTTTGGGGAGAGAGTATAAAATAACTCATGTCCACTCTCCATTAAAAGGAAGTAGCCTCTGCCAAATACCAGAGGATGGTGTGGGATGGTGGGCAAGCTGGCTTTCTGACTATCTGGTCTGTCTTGTCTGTCCTGTATCATCATGCCTTTATCCCAAGGTCTGACATTGGAAAAAACCTACTGCATTCTCCTTCCAGAGGGGTTATGTCCACTTCTATTTCTCAAGATTGTCCTTGTACTAGGCTCAGTTTAACTATTTCCTCTCCAGATTTGCTTGGCCTCACCTGTCGCTGGACCTGTTGCTTGCTTGGTCCTGGCTGGTATAGCTATATCACCTCACCTTCTAAAACTACCAGCCGTCTTGGCCTTCCACAGGCAGGAACTGGGTTTCTGCATGGCCTCCAGCATGCTTGTTGTGGTGGTTTTGCAGCCTCAGCAACTCCAGTGCCCAGACCAAACCCAACTGTACTCATGGAGATTCTGCCTTTTCCAGCAGCTGCCTAAAGAGGTAAACTCAGAATAATGAGAGGCAAATGATGGAAAGGATCCAGCCAACAAATTCTTCCTTTCTCTCCATTCTCCAAAGGACTGTTCCAAGATATTCCAAGACCATCCCTTACATTCTTTCCAAAGATTTCCCATGTGCCCAAATGACTCACTGTGTGTCTTCTTGTAAGGGTGTGGCCAGCTCCATAATGCACCACTTTGGATCTTCCCACCCACTTTCCCTGCCTCTTCTTCTTTACTCCTCACTTCTGTTGCCTTCAGATTGCACTCTCCAAAAATAAAGGTTAACATGTTCACTTTGGACTCTATGTTCTAAATGATCTAGCCTCAAACAGCCCTTATTATAGTTTTTCTCCCTCCAGCTGGAGGATTTAATTTAGGCAAACTGCCCTCACCTCCACCCACTAGCTGTTCTATTTCCCCCTCTTCAAATTCTGTGCCTCCTTGATGGAAGTGGAGTCGTACACTTCTCCAGCTGTTACACCAATGAATTATATATATTCACTTTTCTTTCATTTCACCTACCTTGGTTTTATATCTTGAACTTGGAGTTTTAGGATGCCCTTGGTCAACTTATCAAAAATGTTATATAAATCCATGTTCTGCTTTTGCTAGGATCTAGAAAGAAATAAAATCCTGTTCACACAGACCCTGAGCAAGGTCTGCCTCTGTGCAGCAAAGAAGACTCAGACTAATAGTTTCCACTGGTAGAGTTCACCTTGGGGTAGCATTTCCCAAAGTAGGATCCATAGAACACAGGTTGTCTGAGATATTAAAAATCAAACAGTTCTGCTCTCAAATACACTTGGGTGCCTGAAGATTAAATAAAATTAAATGGTTCCTCTCACTCTGTAGGATTTTTTAAATTTTACCGTAGTTTCTATAATGTCACTCTCCAAGAGAAGAGTTGGCAGCTTTTTTAGAATTTTCTGGGACACACTTTTATTATCCTGAGCACTCACAGGATCGATGCTACACCAAATAACCACGTCCCGTGTGTACTGACATGGCAGAAATTCTAAATGTACCAGCTCTTGGGAAGAAGTCTCTCCACTCTTCAGACTTCACGTTACAGAACCTTTGGGTCCCTGTTGAAAACACCACAGCTGTACAGAGTCAGTCTTATCCTACTGCCCCACTGAGAAAATATTAGCTGTCAACTATCTTCCCATAGAACTAATAAAGGCTGTGGTTAACCACTAGGAACTAATTCTAGACAAGGCCTACTTCCTTCTTTCTTTTCTCCTCCATCCACAGAATGATTTGTATTCATGATTCTCCCACTTCCTTTCCACATATTAGAGCTGCCCCCCCCAACCCCCCCCTCACCAATAACCACTATCAATCTGGCTATGCAAAGCCCAGCAGAAAGAAGAAGCTGAGACACAACTCACCTTCCCAGCCTGCATATCTATCCCCACACATGCCCCTACCCAGCTCATTGGAGATCAGCAGTTATTGAAGGTTTAAGACATTTTGCTCTCTTCCCTACCAACCAGTGCTCCCTAAAGTCACTTTTCAGTTCCAGGATTAATAAAGTGCAACCAGAAATTTTGCTGCTGTTAGTCCTAGGGGTTAAAGCTCATAAAACCTCAGGAGTAAGGGTTTTCAGTAAGCAAAGCAGACTAATGACCCCCGTCCCTGTGGTAATATGCAGCGGAAATGAGCTTCTGGGGAAAGCCAATGCCCCACATAAATCCACATGTTCACGGGCCTGCCTGTGGACCCGGAGTGGTGTGCAGGGAGGAGGCTGCAAGGTGAGGCCAGGACAGAGTGTGGAGCTGGGATTGGCAGAAAGGGAAGGGTCTAGAGAGTCTCCCTAAACCAGCTCCTTCATTTTGCACAGGAAGAGACAGGTTCTGAGAAGTAAACTTGCTTACCCAAAGCCAGAGCATGCATTAGTGGTTGAGCTAGGAGAAGAACCCTGGGTTAATCTTCCCAAAGCAAAACTCTAAGATGGCTCAGCCAAGCTATTTTGAACAAATCTTCTCTTTCAGTCTCTTAGACATTCCTGTGTGCCACCCAAGTCTGGGGAGCCAGTGATAGTGGCACTAGAGTGAAAATTGGGGAGTGGAGGGTGCTTTTATTCTCTGTACCTCTGTTTCTCCCACATTGAAGGCAGAGGGTATGTAGTACTGAGAAGGAAAACTGATGGTAACATTCTTAGGAGGAAATTTGAAAGACAATCTGTGTTCTAGGTTCTCCCATCACAGCCAGATAACTAAACCTGATTTAACAGTTTAATTAGAGGGAAAAACTACTGGAATATAGAGCAAAAAGGAGAGAAGTAAGGGAAACTTTGGACTAAACTCCTCCCTAACTAAGCAGAACACCACTCCTTTCAACTATCCCTTAGAAACTGGGCCAGATCCCCTTCTGGGTACCTAAGACTCTAACCCAAAAAGAATCTATCCTGTGACCTTTATATTTTAATGTAAATTCTTCCTTAGCCAGTCAGGCCAGGGGAAGACAGTCAGCACCATGAGTATAGCCCAAATCCCAGCTACTGGGAAAGTTCTGCAGGGTCCCCAGGAGTCCCTCTGGTCCCAGTGATCTGGAAGCCCTACCCTATCTTCTGACAGTTCTCCAAGCCCAGATACACAGACTCGGCACATGGTGTTCCGGGAGCAAGCCAAGCATGGAGGGAGCTCCCGAGCCAGGGTAAGTGATAGCTCACGGAGAAGTGTTCCAGAAAGTCATTCTCAACGCCAGTTCTTATTTCCTGTCCTCCTGCAGAACTGGCATTCAGATGATCCTCTCATCTCTGGCTTTTGGAAAAATACAGCTAGAAAAAAATGTTCCCTGCCAATGAAGCATCCTCTCAGCACGGTCCTCAGCGTTGTGTGGACCTGAGCGTGACACAGTGCCACTCTGAGGAAGCCAAACTGCTCAGGACCTCACTCACTCCACATGTTTGACCAAGGAAGGCTGAGGCCGTCTATAGCCAATGTGCTTCAAAGCTCTACAATTCAAGGACTCTATAATCTATGACTTGAGAGCAAACAAGGACAGGATAGACCAACATATCCCAAAGTATTTCATTAACCAAAACGCATGCATGCTCTCTAACACAGCAGGCTCTCTGTGGATCTTTCTTAGTTTTTTTGAATCCAGTAGGTGTGACTCTTCAAAACTAATGGACAAATGTCTACGAGGAAGGGCCAGCAATCATGTTATGCCACTTTACTGCCCATTCCCTGGGTCCAGGAAAAGTCCAAAATAATAAATCTCCCATGCCCCTACAATTCTTTGGCAAATGTTTGATTGTCAAAATTGCCCAAGAAAGGAAAGGATTAAGCAGCTGGGACAAATCAGGGGATGCTGAAAGACCACCCAGAAAGGGCACAGATTCTATTGCCTCACCTTTTTCTGATGAGCCAGGACAGGTGACCCCAACTTTCACCCTTCCTCTCCAGTGCCACCCAGATTCCCCTTGGCCCACCTGAGCTCTCTTGGACTCTACTCTGCCCACAACCCAGCAGATCATCCCCTCTCAACCAAGCTGTGGCCTGCAGCAGGAAGCAAGACGGAGACTGAGAAACGGTATAGCCCTTTTCTCATCCATGTGACTTGAGGTCCAGTTCCCCAGCTTGTGTGAGGCCAGGAAACTAAAAAAAAAAAAAGAGAGAGACTTGGATGTGGGGTTATGACCCAGCTCCTAGGAACAAGATGCCTTTTCTCCGGAGAGAATCCCTCTCTGCCTGTACCACAGACACAGTGGGGATCCAGGGTGAGAAAATCCAAATCTATACAGCAGTTTCCCAGCAAATTTCCTGGAAATCCTCTAAAACAGATTATGAATTCCTCTTGGTTAATGTTACAAAGGACATGGACCTCGTGCTCCTGAGCCAAGTTGTCATGTACTGCACACACCTGAGGTTCAATGCATCATGCATTAGACCCAAGAGGCTGCACAGGACCAATAATTAATATCCTCTGAAGGTCTGATTGCAATAGAAGCAGCCAACTCCAGAGCCTCTTCCAGGAGGAAACACCCACACAGGCTTAATCCTAAGAGGAAAAATTACAAACTAGAGTTTCTTAGGGCTGAAGACCAGTCAGAAACTGCATAGAAGATCTCTTCTAGGGTCTCCAATCAAAGCCACACCCAAGAAAGTGACCTATATTTATTCTGAAATGTCTACAAGATTGGTAAGGCAGAATCATTAACCTTAGAAAAAACTCTCCAAAATAGCAACACTAAATCCTTACCAATTCTAATGCCACCAAACCCACATTTTCATATCTTCCAAAACCTTTCTTTGCTTCCTATTGCCCAAAGAATAAATTCTAAACTCTTGGCATGTCATTGAAAGCCCATCATGATTCGTACCCAATTTATAGTTTTAAACTGCATGCCCACTGAGCCTATCCATGTGATCTGTGTACCAGCCACACCACTCTGGTTATTAGTCCCCAAGCACACTCTGCATCTGGGTCCATGCTATTCTTCCTACCTTCTATACCACCACCACCACTACCATCACCACCACCACCCATCTGCTCCGCTCCCTTCCAAGGAACCAGCTCAATTGCCATGTGTTCCATAAAGCACTCCACAATAAGTCAGAGTTAACAACTCTTACCTTTGTCTTTCCGTGGAAGAAAACACCAACTTAGGGCACAGAGCAAAGGCACATTTATTAATTTATTCTTAAACATCTAGTGAGCTGCTGGAGTTGGCCAGGGAGCTGTGATGATATCTAAAATCAAGGTATCAACAGGGATGCGTTGCTTTCTGGAGGCTCTAGGGGACAATCCTTTTCCTTTCCTCTTCCAGCTTTTAGAAGCTATCCATGAGGCCCCCTTTCTCCATCTTCAAAGCCAGCAACATTGCATCTCTTTATATTTTCTTCCATTGTCACATCTTCCTCTCTGACTCTCCTCTTCTGCCTCCTTCATCCACTTTTAAGGATGTTTGTGATTACACTGAGCCCACTTAAATAATCTAAATTAATCTTCCTATTTTAAGGTCAGTTGATTGACAACCTTAATTCTATCTGCAGCCTTAATTACCCTTTGCCATGTAACACAAAATAATCACCGGGTCTGGAGATTAGGTGTGGGCATCTCTCTGGTACCACTATTCTCCCTGCCACAGAGCCGAATTCACCTCAGCCCTAAGGCTCTGCAGAGCACAGATTATGGAACACCCAGGATTAACATCACGAGGGATAATCTACTGTGTACAGCCTGTGCAGGGATCAAATCTGGCTCCTCTGCCCACCAAGCACAGCAGCACTGGGCTATGCGCTGCCTCCTGCTGCCACACCTGCGGCTATATCCTTCCCCTTGAAGACTGCCTTCCCAGGAGTGTAGGGAGGTAGGGCAGAATGGGACTGGAATGGACATTTGTGATGAACGGGGAACTGCAGAGAACAATGGTCCATGAAAGAAGGCACCTAGCACAGAGGACCCTTTACCTCTAAGCTTTCCTACTTGTTATACCAGCCTGTTTAAACATAGGGTCTGTATTGTATTCGTTTCTGGGTTCTTTCTCTTTCCTTTCTTGGGCCGCCTCAGGGTAGGCAGGCCAGAAACATCACAGAACTAACACTTTTGGGAGCAGCCTTCAACCAACCAAAGACAAGAACTAATGGATAAACACTCCAGGTCTTTGCCCCTGAGTGGGGCAATTCTAAGGGGTGGTCTACGTCATTACCTAGGTGAGCCCCAAGGAATCAATTGAATCCGGTTACCTGCAGCAGTAACCTGGTTATTAACACAGCTATGGTGACCAACTTGTCCCAGTTTTCCTGAGCCTTTCTCAGTTTAGCGCTAGAAGTCCCACATCCCAGGGGGCCCCTCAGTCCCCGACAAACACAATGGTCGGTCACTCTAAGCCCAACCTAATCACTAACACACATTTATTCCTTCCCTCCCCCATCTCATTTTCACATTCACCTCCTAAATATACAACTCACGCCCAAATCCTCATCTCAGGGCTTGCTCCTGGGAACAGCCAAGCTAAGACAAGCCCCATGGTCCTGACAGGGCTAGGGCATTATGGACGCACATATCCTACAACCCGAAACTCTAGGGGGCGCCATTCACATAGGCAATGATGAGAATGATCTCCCCGGTGGCCTGAATTGAAGGCCCTAATAACACCAAGTATCATCTGGCTGAGCCCTCTGTCAGTTTGTGCTAGAATGAAATTCTCTTTGCCTCACCTCCCACCACATGGGAAAGAAGAGGCACACATTACCAGAGAAAATCTTCCCATAGAGACGGAGCAGGTCTAACCCTCCCCCTCCTTTCTCCTCGCCCCAATCCTAGCCTGCCTTTTCCCAGATGTTCCCATTTAGTTACGGGGGGAGCTGAGCTGCAGACGGACGGCATGACTGTGCCTGAACACCCTTCACAATCGATTGGGCTGTGGCAGCTGGGCTTGTCCCCAGATGGGGAGAGCTCTGTGCAGACGGCATTTATGCGTGGGAAACCAGAGATCCTTGGGGACTGGCCAGCCATTGCCAGTATCTCTGCAGTTCCCACTCAACTTCAATTAGCAACCCTGAACATGAGGAAGGGCTCTCTGAGCTCGGAGAAGCCTCCCACGGACACTAGTTTGGCCTCACCTGGGGAGACAGCCCGCCTCCAGGGAGAGAAGGCAGCTCCAGCAGTGGACATCTGGACAGCCCTAATGAGGCCAGCCCAGGATGGCAACTCAGCTAATTGCTCGAGTCGGCCGTGGTGTCTGGATTCCAGCTGTCACGTCTGGCAGCACCGTGTGGATGTCTTGAGTTTACTGTGAGGTTGGGACTGAGAGACCCTTAGGAAGGGGGAATGTCAGCTGGGGTTCATGCTGAAGCAATTAAAAGGACATTTGTATTAGGTGAAGAATGGGGGGGATAGTAAAATAAAAATATCACAGCTTGCTACATTTTACCAGGAAATCCATACTCCTCGGCCACAATAGGCCATTTCATAAGTACTGAGCATGCGATGTGTGAGTACAGAGGAAGGGCAGGGAGGCTAGAAAACGTGCTGGGCCCTGAACTGGGAGCTTGGGTTCTCAAGATGCCAATGGACCAGATCACTGCCATCCCTCACATCCCTCATCTTACCCTGGCTGAGAAACAGAAGAAGTCCATTTGCCCACCCTGCACCCAGACCAGAACTCCCCCGACACTAATGAAGTTGAAGCTTCTGGGACCCTCATTTAAACAGGCCAGTTTCAAGGTCCTAGAAAGAGTCCTAGACATGTTTTACATGATGGACTTGTTTGGAGTTTCTTCCATTTGGGGGGGGGGTTGTTTGTTTGTTTTGGGGTTTTTTGCCAAATTTGCAAAAGAAGGATATTTTAACCACGGTCAGTTAAGACCACTGTCTCTGCATTAGGACTTCCCTCAGTCACACGCCTTCTAATATCAGATGGTGTTGGCAGTTGGGCAATTTAGCTCAAAGAGAGTTGGATTTAGGGTACATTGAGTTTTGGTTTAGCGGGATATATTAATGTGGTTCACAGTTTCTCCTGTAGCTCCAGCTGTCCCATTGTATGAATGAATCCCAGAGATGTTCCCATTACCCACTCTACTGACTCACACAGTGTCATGGCATGAAAGTGCCAGGCAGGACAGCCTGTATGACATAAGTGTATCTTATGGCACCAGAGCTGAAAGTATCTGTGTAATGTAGGAGAATTAAGGTTTGAAATATAAGCAGCAAGAAACTAGTTTATGGAAAATTTTTTCATCATCAGAAGCGTAGAAACTACTAGTGAAGAATTCAGTTCTCATCAGTCCCTAGGCAAAATGCAAGTGTTTTCTTACCAGCAGTACAATTGACAACTCAATATATAATTGTAAACATACTATACAATGAAGTTACTTTTCATAGATTTCTACATGAAATCTACATTACTCTGAAATCAACAAGTGAATGGTAACAAAAAAAAATTTGATATGCTCAAAACAGTAATTCATTAAAAGAGCAATAACATTTTAAGTAGGAGTAATGAATAGATTCTTGGACTGCTAGAGTGTTCAATTTTAAAAGAGAAGAAAACTATATAAATACATTAGAAAAAGAAGTTTCATTTCTTGCTAAATTGCATTGGCACTAAAATATAACAAAACTCATGATATATCATGAACAACACCATGAAAGGCAAACTGGTTAACGAGTGCAATCAACTCAAGAGGCATTTAAAATTAATCACTGCTCAGAGAAGGTATATCAACAACAATAAAAACTCAATAAAAAATGGGCAATGAACTTGAATAGACATTTCCCCAAAAATGATACTAAAGACAGCCAATAGCACATGTAAAGATGTCCTATATCACATATCATTAGGGAAATACAAATCAAAGCCACAATGAGATACCACCTCCCACCCATTAGGCTGACTACCATCGAAAAACAAAACAAAACAATACAAAAACAGATTAACAAGTATTTACAAGGATGTGAAGAAATTAGAATCCTTATATACTATTGATAGGAAGGCAAATTGGTACAGTCACATAAAAAACAGTATAAGTTTTCCCCAAAATTTTTAAATTATTTAGCAATTCCATTCTGGGTATATACCCACATGAATTGAAAGAAGGGTCTCAAAGAGATATTTGTGCACATGTGTTGATAGCAGCACTATTCACAAGAGCCAAAGGATGGAGGCAACTCAATTGTCCTTTGATGGGTGAGTGGGTAAACAACGTGTGGTCCATCCATACAATGGAATACTATTCAGCCTTGAAAGGGAAGAAAATTCCGACACATGCTACAACATGGATGGACCGTGAGGACCTGTTAAGTGAAATAAGCCAGTCACAGAAAAACAAATACTGTATGAGTTCACATATATGAGGTACCTAGTTAAATTCATGTAGACCCAAAGCAGAATGCTGGTTGCCAGGGGCTGGGGGGAGGGGGAAAGGGGGAGTTGTTTAATGGCTATAGAGTTTCAGTTGTGCAAGCTGATAAGTATTCTGGAGAGTGGTTGCACACCTCAAAATACTTAAGATAGTAATTTTTGTGTTATGTGTATTTTACCATAATTTAAAATTTTTAAATAAAAAAAACCTTGAAAAGCCTTAAATATTATAGTTCATACATGAGAGAAAAGCGATTGATATGTTCCCAAATGTAGAATTTAGAAACACTGAAAATTATAAAACATCAGCAATAACAAATTATGAAACTGACAGAAAATGTACTAAGTGATGAATCATAAAAAGGAAATTATAATCAGTGTAGAAAAAAGGCTAAATTACCTTCCTATTCTCACTGTAGAAAATATTACCAAATCATTGACATGTAATAAAGCAATAAAAGAATATGCAGTCAATACTACAGAAAACAGCATTATAGAAATGATCTGTTAATTATTAAAATATAAATGTTATTTTCTGGATTTTGTGATGCTTATGGTATGTTGTAAGCATTTTTGAATTTGTGATTTGTTGTGATATCCTTTCTTATTTTAATTAAGTTCTCACATGTGTATGGAATTGTGCATTCTTTTTCTTAAGGATGGCCCCTAAACTGTATGAGCATAATGACCTAGGGACCTGCATATGTCCTTCCTTATGGCCATCCCTCAACACAGCAGTGCTCTTGGAAAATCTTGAGCTTTGGTTTATATCTCTACCTACTAGAAATAGTGCCAGAGGTACCACTTGGCCCTGCCACTTCTCTATAGGATCTCTATATGAGTTTGTCCAGTTACAACCTGAGCCTCAGAATCTGTCTTAAAAATGGGGAGAAATTCCTTGGAATTCCCTACTTTCCATAGGTAAGACTGGGATACAGAGGAATCACCATGAAATCCAAAGCACCCTAGGAACACAAAGTCATAAATAAAACAAATAACTAACCAAAATTTATTGAAGCATTTATCTCATTTATCTGAATTCCCCAAGGGTCCTTGTCCCCTTACACCTCCCATCTACTTTTGGGAATTGGGGGTTGATATGGGATGGCAAACTCCATGGGACGATGACTAAATACAAGAGAAATGTGAAGGGAATCCAGGTTAACTCAGATCCACTGAATAAGAAGAAGCCCATTTGGTATTTGTTAGACAAGGAGGACACTTGGGAGAACTTGGTCTGCAGAAACATCAAAAGAAAATCTAATTAAAAGTAATTATTAACCTGAAACACCTCTCTCCTGGATCTTTCTTCTTAGTAAATCAAAGCAATAGAATATGGCCCCAGCAGTGTTTCTGAGCTTCTTGAGTATAAGTCAGTGGCCCTCAGGATAAAAGAAAAAAGCAATGTGAAACTTATTCACTCAAGATGGATAGATTAGATTTGAGAGATAAGAATAGAAGTTGAATCAAAAATGATTACTAGATTTCAGACTTAGGCAACTTAGATCAAAGGAAATGCTATGTATTGAGATAAGGAAGGCTGGGGGAGAAATGGGTTATCGGGAACATCGAGTTCTTTTTTGCACGAATTAAAGTTGAAAAACTTGTGAGACATGTGGCTAGAGATGCCAGGTAGTTTGTTGGTTATGTAAGTCCAGAGCTCAGAGAAGTCTCGTTTCAAATTACAAATTCGGGAATCATCAGAAAAAAAATGTTGGTATTTAAATCCATGAGAATGGGCCAGATCATCTAGGGAGAGGAGAGAGGAGGTGAGGGGCAGGGAAGGAAAGAGAAACTAAGACTAAAGAACCTAACCTTTTAGTTAGCAAGTGAAGAAGTCAGCAAAGGTGAAATGGCCAAAGTGGCAGGAACAGAACCAGGAAAGGGTGTGTTATCTTGGGATCTAGGGGGAGAGTGATGAAAAACAAGGGAAAGAAAGTGGTCCACTATACCAGATGCTGCTGAGATATAAATCTAATTTGTTGCTTTTTTTTTTTAGTCAGAGAACCTATTTAAATAGTATTCAACATGCACTGGTCAGGGTCAAAGGGAGTGGCTCCAGTGGCAGCAGGGAAGTTGGTCAGGAAGGTTGTTGTGACCCCAGCTAAATAGGAGGCCACAGAGCTGTCTAAAGAGTGGACAGGCACTGCTGCATCTCTCCTCAGGTAGACAGGAATATAGTCAAGTTGTAGCAAGGACAGATCTGCCCAGGAAACTTTGTCAGAGAATCAGACATCCATCATGAGCTGGTCTCGGGCAGAGAAAGTCCACTCAGACCACTGATTAGAGAAGTGAGCAAGCATTCAATGCAATGCAACGCCCTGAGGATCTCCTGTCATATTCTATGCCCGCTTTCCCGTGGAGTTCAACACTAGTTACATCTGTGTTCACTTCCCCATGCTCAATGGAAAGAGAAGTTGCATGAAAATAACACAAGAGCTGCATTTCCTAAATGGGGAGCCCACTCACAGAAAACTGATTGTGTGCATCTCATCACAACTCCACGTCCAGTGCCTTTGTGCTGGTAGCTTGAAATCAACCATGGTGGGAGTATTTACACCGTGGAAATTGGCACACATTACCAATTAAAGCTTTTTTACCACTCCAGGAGAATCATTGTTATGTATTTCCTGCATACCACTGAATAATGTCCTCCACTATATCACATGGCATGCCAAAAGGGGAAATAAAGTTAAGGTCAAATACTTTGGGAAACTACAGCTTACTTCTCTTGGAGATTCCCAATGCACAATAGTATATTAAAGACTTAGAGAAGTCTTTCTAAAAAGATACCTAATTTTTTCTACAACAAAGAGTTTTCCAAACTTCTTTAACTATAGGGTCATTTTTGGTAGAATATCTATTACTGTCATCTGAAGTTCATGCTGCTTTGGACTTTTCTCTTTAAATAAAACTATGTTGTTAACATTGACACAGAGATAGAAATTGGCTATAATCATTCCACTGTTCATTTCCCTGGCTATTTCGAGAGGTGTGTAAATGATGAATGTTTGCAGCCATTCTTGTGACTGCTGAAAGACACTCATTATTTATGACCTGAGTTCTGGGTGGTGATTGCTGTCATTAATAATGATAGTTTAGCCGCAGGGCTGGGGAGACAGCAGATCTGGAATCTCTCTGCTTGGCCTGACATTCCTGTGATACAGGAGTTGGGGCTATAAAGCCCAAAGCACTTAGGTCCAGCACCGGGAGTGCTAGATTTCAAATTCTTTCCTCAGTCAAGAGCAGGCACTTGGGGGCCCGGGTCAGGGGTCTCCCTCTAAATGTGGAAACCACCACTGGCTAATAGATTGAAGTGGGGAGTTCCTGGGGGCCTGGTGGAACAGAACAACTGTGTTCATTAAGAGAGCCAGGAAGCGGCCATGGGGGTCTTGTCCATCGACAACTTGGCAGGACACAAAGTATTTTACCAAAAGGAGCCTCACAGCTGGAAGGAGCAGGTGCGGGCAGAGCAGAGCCAGTGCAAACGCTGGAGAGAGATTAAGGCAGGAAGGAAATTGGATTTTCCCAAGTTCCAAAGGGGAGGGGTGCACCAGGAGGAGAAAAGTGGTGAGAGAGAGAGACTGAAATTGATTTAGGACTTGAAATAAATACCCGTCACCAGCAAAAGGGGTTGTCATTTTACATTTAAACAATTTAACAGGCAAAAAGCCCCAGCGTTAACTGAATCCATGTCTTCAACAGAAGGGGAGATTATCAGTGGCTGAACAGGAAAACGAAAACTAAACAGAAAATGTGCACATCCTTCATTCCCCCAGGAGCAGGACCTGGTGCCAGGAAAAATCTTCTCCCTGCTGACCCTCCGCCCCTCCCGGGTTCCCCTGTGTGTAAACAATGGGACCCGCTCTCAGCCCTGGCCCTGGGGGTGACCCCATCCTGCAGCTCTGGACTGATGACCAGCAAGTAGCAGGTTCTGCACAGGACAAAGAAGAAAGCCAATACCAGAAACCACACGCAGCAAAGCTTTCTCTCCAGACAAGGGTAAAGCAGCACTTGGCCAGCACATTTCCAGGAAGCTGTGGAGTTCTGCCCCTAATCTCATTAGGTTCAACTTGGGGCCATGTTTCCTCCCCTACTTCTTCTAACTCCAACCACTTGGAAATAGTCTTTTACTTTTCTATATTTGATTCGCAGGACAAAACAAACAAAAACATCATGAAAAGTTCAACTAGATTGTATAGCACAATAAATTATATTTTTAAAGTTTACATTTAACTTATATTTTAAATTCTATTTTTAAACTAATGACCAACACAGAGTCGTGAAATTGAAAACAAGACCTGTGCCTATTTTCAGAAAGGAGGGGTGTCTTATCCATAGATTCAGATCACCCTGTGGCTGAGAGCACAGCCTTTCCTTGTAAACACTAAGGGGCCCAGGCTGTCTTTTCTCTCCTGATCATTAGCCATTCCAGATGTATCACCAGAGAAGATTTTGAAAGGGGATAAATTTGATTGCATTCAAAGACAATGGAAATTACATTGGAAAAATTCGTGTTATTATTCATATTCAATCTTTAAACACTGATTGACATTCTTCAAAGCCTCCCAAATTCACAAACATTATTGTATTTAGTCCTCCCAATAAGCCCATGAGTCAGGTGGTATTCTTATCCTCATTTTCCAGTTGAAGAAACTGAGGCTCAGAGAGCTTGTGGCGAGTGGGGCCCAGGTCACACAGCTGGTAAGCAGATTTGTGTGACTCTACATCTCTTGCTCCTTCCTTCACCCCTTGCTGTAATCCTCTGGAAGTCAGAGATCAGCAGTGTACCCTGCAACACAGGGACTTCTGCAGGCAACTGCTTAATTAAATATGGAGGAGAAGGGTCACTTTTCCCACTGCCCCTGAGTTGGTTCTTGGTGTTTATTCCCTAACAAACCCCTATCGGCTCTGCGTCCCATCTCTTCATATACAATGTACCTTCCTGAACTCCCAAACCTATTCCTTACACCAGATTGTTGAATTTGCTGGAGTAGCTGAAATGTGCAAAAATAATATAGTCCCAATGCCCAGCCCCAGCCCTTTCCTCTCTAACATTCCTGCCAGAAAGCACAGGGCCTCTGGGGCTGGGAGGTTTTCTCTGTCAAATCATGACAGAGAATATTAAGGAGAATGTACCCAGTAAATATTTGTTGAACTGATTATTCTCCAGAGGAGTCCGCTGAACACATCACATTAGATGCCTTGTTCTGTCAGGATCTAGCCAATTCTTACGCCCTTCTCATTTTGTCTAACCCCTTTTCAGTCACAACCAGAACCTGGCTCAGTATACCAACCAGAAAAGGTTTATTCAAACTTTACCTGTGAGACATATGAAAGGACCACGTGTGGACTTTGCCCCTTAGATACACCTTTATGCTGCCTCACTCTCCCTGCATCACTTCTCCCATCTGGCCACTCCCTCATCCAGAAATCTCCAATTGTTCTTTGCTGACGCTAGCATCCACTCCAGATTTCTCAGCAAAGCGTTCCACAACTCCATACTATTCAAACACTACTCATGCAGTGCATGTATATTATTGGATCAATGGATGGATGGATGGAAAAATGAATCTAATATTCAGTTTCCTGGCTGAATGTTTCCTCTGTGCCCATGAGGAAGCAGCAGCCTTCCATCTGTTTCTGAGAAAAATTAAGGGACTTATCCCATTTCCCTATATATTGCCCTCCCATACACACACCCTTCTATCACTATTGACATATTGGTCTCTCTAACTTCTATGTTTCATAATCTAACCCATCAGCCTAAAGGGGCAAAGGGAAGGCTCACACCCTAAATGTGAACTATCTTGGAGTTCGATCTCTAAGGTTTCTAGAATCAATGAATAGTGTTGACTAGAGTAACTTCTTTCTTAAGCCTCCATTTCCTGGTTTGTATAATTGACAGCCAAGTTGGGAGCTCAAAAACATCTTTTTTTTTTTAAGAATAAGAAATATTCCCTGATTTTTTAGACTTCAGCCATCTAGAGAATGCAACTGCTGAATGATGTCTGGAAAATCCCCCAAAGTATTTACAAATCAGTATAGCTCTGAGTATAGTCAGTGGACCATGACCCCCACCTAAAGCCATGTGAGAAGCTGGGGAGTCCAAAGTGGGAAGCTACTGAAAAGAGCCCAGGGTATCCACATAAACAGTGAAGATCAAGCTCATTCCTGCTACCTAATGCTGTTCCTACAGCTGAGGTCATGTAGGGAGGTGATCTGAGCAACCTGAGAGATTCTCATCCTTTGCACTCCCAGATCCTTGCCATAGTGTCTCCAGCCACAGTACACAGTCTCTTCCATGGTCAAATTAACCTAACATCTCTCTTTTATCATTCTTAATCTTTCTAGTCATCCTAATGGAGAGCCCTGGGGCCTATTTCTCCTCCCCAGTGAGCAGGAGTTGGATTTTTATTTCTTGTGAATTATGAACAAGAACTCTATTTGTGAATACTTTTTATGAGCACACCCTTCTTCCCTTGTGATGATTGCTTAATGGGCCAGGGTTAAGGAGTAAGTGATTTTACAGATGCTCCCTTCCTTGTTCCCCAAACTTCTCCTTACTCACCCTCTGTCCTATGATGCTTTCATCTGTAAAATAAGAGGGACCCTTACATGACCTCTTAACCATCTCAAGTTCTAAGGCAGTCTGTTCCCAGCTCTGGCCCATTGCTGCTCTAGTGGACACATAAGCATTGACCTAAAACAACACATGGCATCCTGGATCTAACAATGGAAGCTGGCCCAGAGACTTCATGTGGCCAAGGGTAGAACACACAAGTCAGGAATCATAAGTCTGTGTTTGACTAGAGTCTGTTCCCCAATTCTGTGTGGTCTTGGAGAAGTCCCTTTCCCTCTCAAGGCCTGTTTTCCTTCTGTAAAAGAAGAAAAATAAACTCATTTCCAATATCAATGACAATTATAAAGCATCTCCAAAAAGCCTACCACCAGGAAATGTCAAAGAACATTATGAAGAAAGAAATACAGAAGACATGATTAAATTTTTTTAAAATACTGTATTCAGAGTTCCAGCCAAGATAAGAGGTATAGGTAGATATGCTTCACTTCCTCGAACAGCCAAAAGGAGGATAACAACGAATTAAAAAAAAAAGCAACAGAAAATCAAACTGTATGGAAGTCCTACAACCAAGGAGTTAAAGAAGAAATATTCATCCAGACTGGTAGAAGGGGCGGAGACAGGCAGCTGGAGTGAAGAGGACATGTAGCAAAGCAGCAACTGGAGGATCAGGAGCATGAGGCAGTGGCTCAGAGAACAGGATATCCCACATTCGCATGCAGATAAGCCGAGAGGAACAACTGGGGAGCCAGACAGACCACACAACCCAGGGTTCCAGCGAGGGGAAATAAAGTCTCAAACCTCTGCCTATAAAAATCTGTGTGGGTTGTGGTGGCAGAAGAAACTGCCAGTCTCACAGGAGAGTCCACCGGAGGGGCCCACAGGGTTCTAGAACATAGATAAGCTCACCCACCTGGGAGTCAGTACCAGAAGGGTGCAACTGGCTTGTGGGTAACAGAGGAAGTGACTGAAACCCAGTTGAGAGCAGAGCAATCAGCATTGTTCCCTCTCTGACCCTTCCCCAACATACAGCGCCAGAATGCAGATAAGATGGCCCACCTTGGTGAATATCTAAGGCTCTGCCTCTTACAGTGTAACTGGTACACCAAGACTAAGAAATATGGCCAAATCAAAGAGCAGATCAAAACTCCAGAAAAGGGACTAAATGATGAGGAGATAGCCAACCTGTCAGATGCAAAGTTCAAAACACTGGTAATCAGGATGCTCACCAAAATTATTGAGTATGGTCTCAAAATAAAGGAAGAAGTGAAGGCTATACAAAGTGAAATAAAGAATGATATACAGGGAACCAACAGTGAAGGGAAGGAAACCATAGCTCACATCAATTATTTGGAACAGAAGGAAGAAATAAACATTCAACCAGAACAGAATAAAAAACCAAGAATTCAAAAAAATGAGGGGAGGCTTAGGAACCCCTGGGACAACTTTAAACATTCCAACATCCAAATGATAGGGGTGCCAGAAGGAGAAAAAGAAGAGCAAGAATTTGAAAACATTATTTGAAAAAATAATGAAGGAAAACTTTCCCAAGCTGGTGAAGGAAATAGACTTCCAGGAAGTCCAAGAAGCAAGGAGTCCCAAAGAAGTTGGACTCAAGGAAGCACACACCAAAGCACATCACATCATAATCACATTAGCCAAGATTAAAGATAAAGAGAGAATCTTAAAAGCAGCAAGAGAAAAGGAGAAAGTTACCTACAGAGGAGTTTCCATAAGACTATCAGCTGATTTCTCAAAAGAAACTTTACAGGCTAGAAGGGGCTGGAAAAAAAGTATTTAAAGTCATAAAAATAAGGACCTCATCCAACATCACTCTATCCAGCAAAGCTATCATTTAGAATGGAAGGGCAGGTGAAGTGCTTCCCAGATAAGATCAAGTTAAAGGAGTTCATCATCACCAGGCCCTTATTATATGAAATGTTAAAGGGACTTATCTAAGAAAAAGAAGAAAATCAAAACTATGAACAGTAAAATGACAACAAAGTAACAATTATCAACAACTGAACCTAAAACAAAAACAAAAATAAAAACAAACTAAGCAAACAACTAGAACAGGAACAGAATGCCAGAAATGGAGATCACATGGAGGGTTATCAGTGGGGAGGGGGAGGGAGAGGAGAGTGAATGGGGGAAAAGGTACAGGAAATAAGAAGCAAAATTGGTAGATACAAAATAGACGGGGAGGTTACGAATAGTATAGGAAATAGAAAAGCCAAAGAACTTACATGTGCAACCTATGGACATGAACTAAGTGGGGGGAGGGGTGGGAATGTTGGAGGGAAGGGGTTGCAGGGCAGCAGGAATAAGGGGCAGAAAAAATGGGACAACTATAATAGCATAATCAATAAAATATACTTTAAAAAAAGAAAAAGTACTGTGTTTGTGTAAAGATGTCAATTGTCCTAAACTAATCTATAAATTTAATGCCATCACCATTTTCAGAAACTTGACAAGATGATTGTAACATTGATATGGAAAAACAAGTACATAAGAATAATCAAGAAAATACTGGGCAAATGAAAACAAAGAAGAACACAAAAGGAAATTTATCCCACCGGATAAAATACTTATAACACTCTAGAAGAATGTTTGATGTGGTATTGGCTCAGGAATAAATGAATAAGTAAACTCAACAGAATAGAAAAACTACAATCAACAATGTATGATAGGCAGAATAATGGCCTGCCAAAGATAACTCCTCACTGACGTCCTAATCCCTGGAGCCTGTGAATATGTTATGTTAGATGGTGTGTTCATTTGCTAGGGCTGCTATAACAAAACAGTACAGACCAGGTGGCTGTACTGTTTTGGAGACTGAAAGTTCAAGATCGATGTGCCAGCAGAGTTGATGTTCTCTGAGTTTCTTTCCTTGGCTTGCGGGTGGCCACCTTACACCTGCCTCTTCACATTGTCTTTTTCTCCATGCATGTGCATTACTGCTGCCTCTTTGTACATCCACATTTCCTCTTCTTATAAAGACACCAGTCAGACTAGACTAGGGCCCACCCATATGACCAACCTCATGTAATATTATTTACCTTGCCAAAGGTCCTCTCTCCAGAAACAGCCACATTCTAAGGTACTGGGGATCAGGGCTTCAACATATAAATTATAGAAGACTCAATTCAGACCATAACCCATGGCAGCAGAGAATTGAGGCTGCAGATGTCATTAATTAACTGACTTTGAATGAGGTGAAGAGATTACCCTATACCATCCATGTAGGCCAAATGTAATCACAAGGGAATGAAGGGGTCGTGAAAGTCAGCTTCAGAGTAATGCAGCCTGAGAAAGTCTTCACCGGTCATTGCTGACTTTACAATGGAAGGGGACCAGGAGCCAAGGAATGTGGGCCACTGGGAAAAATAAGGAAATGCTCCCTTTGAGCCTCCGGAAGGAATGCAGCCCTGCCAACACCTTGATGTTAGCTCCATAAAACCATCACGAACTCTGATCTCTAAAAGATTGTAAGATAATAAACTGTGTTCTTTGAAGCCACTAAATTTGCATAATTTGTTACAACAGCAGTCAGAATCTAAGACATCATATATATGAAGGAATTATGATTAAGATTTCATTTTAAATAACAAGAAAGGGATAGAAAATTAGCTAGTTATCTGGTTAAAAAACAAAATCAGATTTCTATTCCATATTATTCACAAAAAGATAGCCCAGATAGATCAAAAGTCTTGACAATATATATATATGAAAGCACTGGAAGAAAATATGTGAGAACTTGTTAATGCCTTTGTAGTAGGGAAGTGGAAATAAATAACAAAACATTAATAAAGTCTACAATATTAAAATAGAAAACACTTGTTGCAAAAGACACCAAAAATTAGGTCAAAAGACAAGCAAAAATTGGGAAAAACGTATTTGCAACATACATACTTTGAATTTTGTTGTTGTTTTTTTCTTCTTGTCAATGAGCACGAATTACTTCACTAATTTAAACCAAAAACTGAAGAAGAGGTAGAAAGAATCTTCTCTACTATCCTCTTTTCTTCCCAGGAATGACTGGCATAAATAAGGACACTCTCTAAAAATAAAATCACTGTGGGAACACCAGTCCCTGTTTTATTGAAGTAAAGACCAAATTATGGTTTCTTAGGACACTTCCTCCTCCATCTTCCCCACCTTCTCTGACTCCTCTTCCTTGTACACACCTGTAGACTGAGCTAGGATCAGCCAGTGTTCACAGGAAAGGACTTGCTGAATGTATGACTGAAACTGGTTATTTATTTCCTCTTTTTCTCTTCTTTCTGGCCACACGACTGGACTACATTCTTCAGGCTCCCTTGCAGTTAGATATGTCCACCTAAGTTCTAGCCAATGGACTGTGGGCACAAGTGTCATTTTCAGGCTTAATGCAAGAAAAACTTACATACTCCATCATTAATATTTTTCTGCTGGCTTAATACAAATGAGCACGCAAACCTGGAAACCATGTGCTGAAGCTACAGAGGCATGAAATAGAAGGAACTTGGGCCCCTAAATCATTGCCTGGAAGAGAGTCACCCAGTTATTAGTAACACCCATATCAGGCTTTCAAAAGCTAGAAATAAATTATATTGTATTTGAGCTGTAACACATTTTTAATGTATTTGTTTCAGTAGCTGGTATTATATCAACTAATTCAGAAGCCAAACTGACATCTCAACAGCCCTACTGAAATAACAACTCTTTGGGTTAAGTTACCTTTGTTAGAAACCACACTAGTTGTTTTGTCTCACAGCTGATCACTGACTGATACATCAACAGCACTCTCCTGGAGCTTCCCAGAGTCCTCGATCATCTCAACGGTACCAATAATGCAGAATGAGCAAAAGAGATGACCTTTGTCTTTCTCCACCCAGCACCCTGGCCCTGCCTACCTCTTTCCATACCCAGACAGGAGTCAAACAGTAAACATGGCCCACCTCCTGCTGCTTTCAATAGATCTCACCCAGGGCCCACACTGAAGATATGAGGACCCAGCAGAGCATATTATTCTGCTTTGTCCATAATGCCATTGCTAGGACAGTCACACATCAGACACCACCTTCACCACAAGAAAGGGCAGGTGAGTCACAGAATCCAATTCCCTACAGTTGCCCCCTGACAACCCTTTCAAGGGTCCATCCTATTCACATGCTCTCTCTGATCCAGCTTCTACACCAGAACCAGAGACACACAACCTGGAAGGAGGGGCCGCTGTAAGAATGGACAGTCCTTAAAGACCAGGCTTTGCTCATCGTGTATCCATCATCTCGAGGCATACAGATCTGAGGACTCAGATATAAACAGGCACCTGAAAAGCTCCTTAGAGAATGCATGTTTGCATCCATCTCTTTGCCTTCTACTTAGTAGACGTTCAATAAGTCTACACGGACCGGACTGGGCTAGAATTGAATTGGAAGCAAACTGCCAGATGAAAAGTTGTCTCTTCTGAGAGGCACTCCTCTATTCCCCAGGGAAAGCTTCTTTTTCTTCCCTCCTTTCTGCTTTCACGGCTCTTACTCAGGGCTCCTATTCAGCCCTCACCATGCAAAGTTGCAATGGACCTGTTTCCATGTCTGCCTGCACACTACACTGTGAACTCCCCAAATACAAAGTCACTATGTCTTTTTCATTTTTACACCTCCAGGCCCGGTGCATAGTAGGTCTTCAAAGGACAAGCAAATAAATCCATGAACAAACCCTAGCATAATGGAGCTACCTTTCCATCAGAAGGAATTGCAGCTCTAAGTCTGTTAACTTTCAGAGACAAATTGAAGTGTAAGAAATGGAGTATGTGAGCCCTGTTGAGAAGTCTGAAAGGACATCGAGTCCATCCTCCAATGTAGGAAACCCCTCCAAAGGTTGCCAGGCTTGTGCCTTTAATTTAAACACTCCCTGCAACTGGAAGTTTTGTGCTTTAATTAACAGTCCCTTCCACTATTGGACAGCTTTAATTGCTAAACCGTTCTGCCTTCTAGTTGGCCAAAGTCTTCCTCCTCAGACCCTCTCCGTGGGCTCTAGATGTGCCCTGTGGGAGAGACATCTCTGAAATACTCCTACTCAGTGGCAGAGTGTAGAAGATGCCACAGACTTGCATCCTGGGTCATCTCAGGTATGTCACCTTTGGTAAGTATCAGGCACAGCTGAGAGACCATTTCCCTGCCTCCAGCTATGATTCTCAGCCATAATCTCATTCCTTTATGGAGAATATCCACAGGAAAGCAATCCAGCCCATTTGTTTATTGTTTGGTCCTGGACCCGAAATATCCTCCTGCTCGTTTCTAACTTAAATTCTTCTTATTGCAGTCTCTGTCGCTTCCTTCAGTGAAGAAAGAGAACTTTTGGCCCCTGGCCACTACAGAAAGAGTAACCAGTTCCTCTCTTTTCTTCCTCCCCACCACACTTGCCCTTGGCAACCCGGCCTTCCCTTTTATGAACTGATTCATAGGTTCTGAGGGAACAAAGCCCTTCCTCAAGCACCCTCTACTGCCACGTGGGAGAAAGCCTGCAGCATCCCAGAGACCAATGCAGCCAGGAAGTCGCGGTTTTGTGCACGGTGCCAGCATGACCCAGGACAGATCCCAAAGCCCCTGTGTCCCGTAATGTCACCACTTGGACAGCCACGTGTGGGAGCGCTACCTCCACTAGGGGATGGAAGGACGTGAGAAGCAGCAAGTCCCTCCTGGCAGACCTATTGTGGACTCCAACCCTCCCCCGCTGGCCAACCCTGAGGAGCACTGGCCCCCATGCCATGAGCTTAATTACTTTGCAAGAGGACATTTGTCACTGGACTTCCTCTTTGTTCTCAGAGAAAGCTAGGAGTGGGCAAAAGAACAAAGGCGGGTTTTTGCAGAACATGGACGAGGGAGAACCCACGCTGTGAATCTGGGTCGGGGCCCATGAGTGGAGGGGGTTGAGAACACAGGGGCTTGGGAAGCATGAAGATGGGGCTCAGAGGAAATTAAATCCCCACTGGAGTGCTCGAGAGGCCAACTCATAGGCTCCCATCAGACCCAGCCATGTCTGAACCAATTTATGAAACCATAGGGGGAAAAATGCCTTGAGGACTACTCTTTCCTGTCCTCCTGATCCAGGAAGGCCATTCTCTTTTTTTTTTTTAAAGTTCTTTATTTTTGGAGAATGCATTGGGTTGGAGGGAGTATAAAATTTTTGTGACTCACCTGACCAGGGCTTTAACTCTTACTCTTAGAATATTCCTCTTGATATCTAGCCAAAATCCCTACAGTTACTTGATGATATGATGATATTGAAATGCATAAAAGTCTGTTGGAGCATCTTTTAATGTATAAAAGAGGATCAATGATCCCTCACCCCTTTGAATCCCTATCCCTTACCTGTCTTGGAAGAGATTTCTTTGGCATAATAATTTCCTAAGGAATTCTCTGCACCTGTATGAGCAAGGGAACAGTTTATGTGCGATGACTGCTCCACTCGAAGAAACATGAACTAGCAGAGCCTGCTTTTACAAAGGTCAGAAGGGTTCCTGTGCCTCACGGCAGCCAGGAGGGGTGGACAGAGAGGTACGGAGAGGGCCCAGGAGTGGAGAAGAGAAAAGAAAAGGAGACAATTATGAGAAGAGGCTCCAAGATGCCCATTCAAGACTGGTCATCTACCAGCTGAAAGACAACTCCATAGAAAGGGTCATCTTTGTATCATTCTCCCATTCCTGGGCTGAGTGTGTTTGTGGTTACCTACAATTATTTTCTTACTGTGATGGACGTAGCTGCTCTCTTTTTTCTTTAGGGCATAATGTGCATACATGTGAGTCACCTTCCTCTAAGTCAAGAATACTTACAAATCAACCTTCAGCCGTATTTCTCCAGAACGGGTCTCTCTCCTTCCACTTTCCTTCCAGAAATTTAAAAGGAAGAGAACTGCTTCCATATCTTGGTGATTGTAAATAATGCTGCAGTGAACATAGGGGTGCTTATGTTCTTTTGAATTAGTGTTTTCAGTTCCTTTGGATACATTCCCAGAAGTAGGATTGCTGGGTCAAAAGGCAGATTCACTTTTAATTTTTTGAGGCATCTCCATACTGCTTCCCACAGTGGCTGCACCAGTGTGCATTCCCACCAACAGTGCACTAAGGTTCCCCTTTCTCCACATCCTCACCAGCACTTGTTGTTTATTGATTTATTGATGATGGCCATTCTAACAGGAGTGAAGTGATATCTCATTGTGGTTTTAGTTTGCATCTCTCTGATGATTAGTGACATTGCTCACTAATCACTAGTGACAATGTCTTTTCATATGTCTATTGGACACCCAATAGACATATACGTCCTCTTTGGAGATGAGTGGATAAAACAACTACAGGACATTTACACAATGGAATACTACTCAGCCGTAAAAAAAAAGAAGAAGAAGAAGAAGAAAAAGAAAATGTTACCCTTTACAACAGTATGAATGGACCTGGAGGACATTATGTTAAGCGAAATGAGTCCATCATAGAAAGACAAATAACATATGATTTCACTCATATGTGGAATCTAATGAACAAACTGAACTAACAAGCAAAATAGAGACAGACTCATAGAGAGCAGGATGATAGCTAAGTTGGGGGACTAGGGGATGGAGGGACTGAGCAAAAAGGAAAAAGGACTCATGGACATGGACAACAGTGTGGTGATTATAGGGTAGAAGGGGGTATAAAGGACTAAATGGTAATGGAAAAAATACAATAAAAATGTATTCTAAAAAAATGGAATAGGAAAAAAAAACTCAAGAATTAAATATCTAATTGAATTAGAACATGAAAGAAATGATTTGTATAGTTGTTTTTATTTCATCCTCTTAGCTGCCCCCACAGGTAGGTGTAATTTTATTATCAAAGAGGGGGAAATATTTTTCAGATGAGGAAACTGAGACTAGGGAGATGAAATAAATGAGTAAGCCTTGAGTCACAGACCTGATAAATGGCAATTGCCAGGTTGAGACCCAGGTCTGTCAGATGCCATAGACAGGGTCTTCACGGTCTTCCCGTCAGCTCTGAGTCTCTTCTTCCAGCCCTGATCCACTCACATGGCCCCCGTAGTCCTTTAGCCCTGCCCCTAATCAGAATGCCTGACTTAGAACTGAGCATGTAGAGAAAACAGCATCAAGTAGCCAACTTGGAAGGCTGGGCCAGGCTCACGCATGAGGCTATGGAAGTGGAAGCTCCCAGAAGAAGATGAGGTGTCTGGATGGAAACATTAGCCACAACACACGAGGCTCAAGGGCCAGAAAGGGGCCCATCTCATTAGTCATCAAGCTTCTCTAGAAATCACAGTGTGCAGCACCCAGGCCCAGCCTCCATAATTACCAACACGCTGTCAGGAAGATGCATTTCCCAAGGAGAGTAGACACTCAAATCATGTTTTCTTCTTTAAAACATGACTGTGAGTCCAAGAGAGATCTCTGAAGGCATGAAACACCATGTAGGCAATAACTTGAGTGTATCAAAGCTGAACAGGATATCAGAATCCATCTAGCCAGAACCCCTTATGACAGCTCTTGGAAGTTAGCAACCCAGGGAGGGAAAGTCTCCCCCAAATTGGACTGTGGCAGAAGGCAAACCCCACCCCAGGACCCCTGAGCTGCCATCCAGCCCTCCTTCCACACCACCAGGTGTCTCAGAGCAGGTGACAAGTTCAGGGGTCTCAGCTCTGGGGTGCCATGTGAGCAGTAGAAGTGGCTGTTACCGGAAATCATGAGAAAGGTCAAGCCCTCACCCCTGTCTAGGAAGAAAGTCTGTCCCTGCCTCCCACTAACTCTGCCAGACTTCCTCCCACACCAGCCGTCTGGTCTCCCATAGGATCCAGACAGGACCCAGACAATTTCTGTTCCCTTCCAAACTGCAACATGCACAAATGCACAAACTAAGCTTGTCCTCTTCCCAACTGTTCCTGTGTCATCAGAGTCAAAGTGGACAGAAAGAAGACTCTTTGTGTTGGGCCTAACATGGTGGGGGGACCAAATTCAAGGGCAGAGTTAAGGTTCATGGAGTAAGATAGTGCGGCCAAGGTCTCCCCACAGAGCTCAGGAGAAGAAAGAAACATTGATACAGAGTCCATTTCTCTGCCTCCAGCCAGAGCTTTCCGACCCTAATTCATAAGGGGCCTCTTCTGCAAGGCTCAAGAGCCTTTGAGAGATGCTGGCTTCAGTTGCTTTTCTGTTTTCATCTCAAGAAGAAAAAGACACTGGAGCTTAGCTGAAAAAAGACTCTTTTAACCCAGCTGGGGAGGGCCTAGGCCACTTCACCAGGCCACTCTTTGCTTAGGAGACCCACCTGGCACCCAAGAACTGCCCCCACCCCCATGCACCCACACCCCTACTCATGGAGAAGGGCCATCCTCCTTGTTCTGGTCTCCCAGGTCGCCTGCCGCCCACTGGTTTCCACATCGGGTTATGGAACTGCTGGTCAGCCCATTTTCCTACACGTGTCCACAGATTGTCTCACCACGGGGATGGGGGGAGGGTTATCTGACACAGAGATCTTGCCACGTGGCTCAGGAAAACATCCTGAGGGCCCCCAAAAGGTAAGTCGAGACGCCAGACTCACGCCAGCTGGGGCCAGCAGCAACACGGCCCTTTGCGGGGCAGCTCTCAGACATTCCTCCATGTGCACACCTCTCCTCAGCCTCTTGTTTCGCGCCCCCCTCTTTGTTTTCTTTTCTAAGGAATAAGAGATTTCATTTTCATTGTTCCATGGAAGGAAAGGGAAGCCTTGCTGAGCCAAAGCCAAGCACTGTGTGTTCCTTACGGTTTGGTCTGGAAATAACTTGAAACTCTGTCCCCTCCCCAACCCGCCATCCCACCCCGTCCCCCCAGCCCCTCTGAGATCTCCTTTCAGAGTCCTGTGAAGGCTGCGCCAGAAGCAGCGAGCTTTTCTCCAATCTGCCCTGACCCTGTGGAAGCCGTGGAAGGCCAGTGGGACTGCTGCCGTCCTGTCTGAGAGAGCAGGGGCGACTCTGTAAAGAGGACGAGTGCTGAGGAGAAGCAGCTCAGCGAACAGGCTTTCTCCGAGCCCTGATTTCCCCACACACCACTGAGGCAGGGGCAGGGTCCCGGTTCACGGAGCATGGGCTGAGGATAACGACAGGTGCTATGCAGTTCCTCTTCTCTGTTGGGCCAGCTGGCCTCCAGTAAGCTTCTGGAGATAGAAAGGTCAATGCGGAGAGATGGGACACAGTGAGGAAGAGGAGCAGCATCTCGCCCCAGGGTGCTAGTCATTCTCTATTTGCCCCCTCTCCATCCCAGATCCATTCTCGGTTCTGTGCTCTGGGAACTCCTGGAGATGGCCTCACCCGTTGCCCTCTGGCACCCAGCTGGATTTAGGCAACGTCCCCGCACCAGCCAGCTCCCCCAGGCAGCCCAGCCTCCACAAGCTCAGGCCTCACCAAGCTCTGAAAACACTGTTTTCTCCCTTGTTTCTGCAGCCCTACCTGGGATGGCCACCACTTCCTGCTGGTGCTGGTCTCTGGATGCCCTGTTAACATCCTGCCCACGCTTCTGTAAGCAGCTCTTCACCCAAGTCGTGTTTGAACCATCCAAGGCGAATGCTGCTTCTTGCCAGGACCCCAACTTACGCATTCGGTATAGTCAATGCAAGTGCAGAGATTTAAACCCCCCTTTAAAAAGGGGGGTTGAAGGGGAATGTCAGCCCGAGGAGGTCATGTGTGGACCCAAACCAGCAGCAGCAGCATCACCTGGGGACTTGTTTGAAATGTAAATTCTGGGGCCCAACCCCAGACTTAATGAGTCAGATACTCAGGGACTGGGGTCCTGCCATCTTAGTCTTAACAAGACGTTCTTCCAGCAAAGCTGGTTTAACACCTCAGTGGGTGATTCTGACCCACAGGAAAGTCAGGGAAACCCTGCTCTGGAACCTCGGGAGCCAATGGAAAGCATCTCTGTCTCTCTCTTTCCCTGCCACTTTTCTACGCCACCCTGAAGGGAGGCAGGTAAGGGAACAGAGCATCCAGATTTTCTAAAATCACTGATGTTGGGTTCCCGCCTCCCCTGGTTATTCAAAGATCACCCTGCAGGTGGCATTCACCACCTGGGTGGTGGCTTGGGCTAAGGAGATCACTGTGAGTGGGCAGACCTTTGCTCTACTCTAGAAAGGGTAGGGATGTTTTTTGATGCAGTCAGTAGCTGGCACTTGCCGTACCTGCTACTCTTTCAAGGTTTTTGCATGGAAGCACAGAAAGGCAGCCCAGATTCTTTGTTCTCAAAAGCATGAATCAACAGCATGCTGGCCGCAGATACTGCCTCACCGCTCTCCTCCAGCTGTGCCCAGCTGTGTCACGTGGACTGAAGTGCTGTGCTTTTTCATGGTTAGGAAAGTTTTCTTAGGCTCTGTCTGCTCACATGTGGCTCATTCTCACCCTCCTTATACCAGCTGTTTGGGGGCTGGTTCGCATTTGCAGTGGAAACATTTGGACTCTGGGGAAAAGACAGACTTCAGTTTAAATCGGACTATCCATTGTGCCAGCTGTGTGCCCACAACCAGCTACTTCATCTACATCTGTCTCCCTCGCTTGTAAAATGAGAACAACAATCTCTGTCTTTCAGGGTAGGGTGAGGATGAATGGAAATGACATGTGTACAATGCCTTAGTACAAAGGGTGGCTCCAACTAGGTGTCAGTAAAAACTTTCCCCCTTTTTTCACTCTTTCTCCTGGAAGAGCATGACCCTGTGTTTTCTATGGTGAAGTAGTGGTGTAAATAGGCCTAAACCTGGAGTCAGACCCCTGTACTTGTCCCAGCAAGGCCACTTATTATCTGTGTGTCTTTCGGCAATTTATTTAACCTTTATATGCCTCAGTTTTCTCATCTATAAAATGCGGTGGTAATAGTACACAGATCACTGGATGATTATCATGTTTAATTCCTAGCGTATATAAAACCTAGCATATCTATTTCACTCTGGATGTCAGCCACTATTATTCAAATATTTAAAACTGGGGACACATTAATGTGCTTCTTTGTGTCTTGCTCATTCCCAGTGTTTGAAAAAAGTTAGCATGTATCTTGGGCAAGAGTACAGGAAAACAGAGACAAGAAGACCAGCAAGATCATGAAGAATCTGTAATCAATGGGAAGAAAGTCTAGACTGGGCTGATGGTAAAAGAAATGGCAAAGCTGGGTCATATCCAAGGTCTGGGTCTTTGTAAGGTCCTTACTACAAAGCATTTCTCACAGCAAGTTTTTTCCATTGCCTGGGGGAAAAAAAAAAAAACAGTCTGTTTTCCACCCCCAGACCTCTGCAGAGTCATTGTCACCACCACCCACTTTGTTCACACCCCTCCCTTCTGTAAAGTCTTTCCTACTTTCTTCATGTTCCAGATCCTTCAGGACCCAGCTCCATTACCACTTCCTCTGGGACACTCCTTGGTGAATCCATCCCTCTCCTACCTCATCCTCTCGTAGCCCCCCAAGTGGGCTGTGGTCAGCTCCATGACATTTACCACAAATCTGTCTTCATCCCCAGCCAGTTAGCTGTGGTTTCACACATGCACGTTTTCTTCCCCAAAACAAGCACAGGCGTCTTCCTGAGGGCAAGGACCACATCTTTCAACGTTTCTGGGCCCAAGGTCCTGAAAGAAATTAGACTGAGCCCCCCCAAAAATCATAAAGGATATACAGAAAATCTCTGAATAGCAATTGGAGCCTCTGCAGTAGGCATTTTCATCCAGATTTCACTGTCCCTAGACCCTGAATGCATCCTTGTTCTCCATTTCCTGCAACAAGTGAAAATGGAAAAGGAAATGCAGCAGTGATCATTTTTCATTTGGGGGGCTCACTGTCCACATAATGTCCTGCATCCTCACTCCACCTTAATGAAAGCCATGATACCCCACTCCCCAGGGTAGCTCTAACTCTCTGCAGTTCTTCTACCAGCAGAACAGCAGGGGACAGCAGTGTGAACTAAAAGAACTTTCTCATCCAACAAGCTGGTTTAACATGCCTCTCCATTAGTCACAAATCAGTAGCAAGATGTTAGATGGCAGAGTCAGGCTGAGACATAGGTCAAGTGGCAAAACTATATTTTAATAGGAATATTAATTAATATAAAATTCTAAATTATAAATCAAAAATATCAAGTGCAGAAGCATAGCATGGTGAGACCTAATTTGACTATGGACTCAATATAAAACAATAAATGCTATTAATAAAGTTAATGCAACCTAGATACTTCAATAAATACCTAAATAGTCAAAACATTGGAGGTGATACTTCCACTCAACTAAATGCATTAGTCAGATCAGAACTAGAATATCTGGGATTTTTTCAGAGAACATAGACCATAATCAGGGGAGGACAAGGCCAAAAAAGTCTATAAACCAAATCACAAAAAGAATGTTAGAAGGAACTAGAAGCATTTAGCCTGGAGAAGAAATGTCTCATGGGGATGTAATCCCCATTTTCAAATATTTGGAAAGTGTTTGTGTAAGAAAGAGACTATTTATTCTGTTATTCCAGAATAGGAGAAGCAGGTTGAATATGAAAAGGAAATTCCTTTGGTGTTCTTAGAACTGCCATGGATTATTTGGTGAGGTAGTGCAGTCCCCACCACTGGAAATATGAAGGAAACATGGTTATTTTCAGAGGCCCATTACTTTCTCCAGGAGTTCAGTATCTTTTCACTGCTCTTGGGCTGTTCAGGACACCCCACAGAGACACACAGGGACAGGAGATCAAGCTTGTTCCAGCAGAATTGACTTTTTCAGCTTTCCAACCCTTAGCCCAGTAAGGATGCAGTGTTGCTAGATAAATCAGAGAGAATTAAGCTTCCTGATTAGCTAGCTGATGGAAGATACACACTCTTTTGACCCCAGGAAACAAAGAACCTTGGTCAAGGCAAAATGCTCATTGGTGTCCCGTAAAAGATTTCACTTTCTGAAGGAACTCCAGGCATCTAGCAAGATGGTGGTAGGGACATTTTTAGGAATGTCCATTTTAGTCTACTAAATCACATCAAGAGTAGTGCCCATGGCCCCTTCCATGAGGCAGATGGGAAGGCCAGAGCGTAAGAAGGTCAGGCAGAGGCTACATAAGCTAAAACCCAAACTTGCCACCGACCACTGTGTGACCTGTGCACATGAATCACCTATCCATGCCTCCCTTCCTCATCATTAAAATAAGGATGCTGATCCTCCTGGTACTTGTGATGATTAATTTTTGTGTCAGCTTGGCTGGGCCATAAGGTGTTCAGGTATTTAGTCAAATGTTATTCTGAGTGTTGTGTGAGGGTGTTTTTAGAGATTAACCTTTAAACTGTAGACAGAGTAAAGCAGATTGCCCTCCATTATATGGTTGGGACTCATGCAATCAACTGAAGGCCCGAATAGAGCAAAAGGCTGACCATCCCCCAAAGAAGAAAAAATTCTCTTGCCTGTTGGTCTTTGGAGTGGGGCATCAACCCTTCCTAATTCTATAGCAGACTGCTGGCCTTTGGATTTGAACTGGTACATCGACTCTGCAGATTTTGGAGTTACCAGTCCATAATCACATAAGCCAATTTCTTTTAATAAATCAAGAGACAGAGAGAGATCCTGGCTAATACAGGACCTATCTCAAGAGGTTACATTAAGATTAAATAAGATAATGTAACTGAAACCATTTTGCAATATATCTGGTATAGAATAAGTACTCAATAAATGCAAACTTTTTAAATAAGACCATTCTTGAGAGATACCCCACAGAGACCTTATTAAAATTTCTGAAGGAGCAAAATCATCTAATCGGTTTTATTTTGGGGGAAGAGAAAGACCTGTAGAAAGGGCTGTAGGATTGGGGACAGATGTGATCACACCCCCAGGTGGGGAGTGGCTGTAGCCTGGACATCAGCAGTGTCCTCAAGAGCTCCTAAACTCTCCCATCCAAGGACTTTCCTCAGTGGCGGTTATACTGCCAGGTGTCTGCGGAGTTGCAGCCACATGCCCCGCCCTAGAGCAGGCCTCTATTCCAGAATGATACTGACACAGCCCTGAGACAGGGAAGAGGAGAGAGGTTCCCCAGCAACCTGGCATCCATCCTTCCACTGCATTTCCCAAAAGACTGCTAGCTACCCCCATCTTCCCTGATTCCAACACCAAAGCCTTTGTCCAAATGCTGGATATGTCACACCTTCGGCCCATATCCTCCTCCTCTTTTAGTTTCTCTGCCTTTCTAGGCCTAAAGCCTTTAGCTGAGTCTACCATCCCAGTGAAATTGTCTCCTTCATTCCAGGATTCATATCTATCTCACCCTTTCCCTGACGTGCTCTGACCATCTCAGCCACTGTGATCACTTACTGTCACTTCCAAGGCCTTCACATATTGCTTATATAGTCAATTCTCTTTTAATTTACACCCAGTGCCTTTTTTGAACCCCCTTACCAGACCCTTAAGGCCAGATACCCCTGTGTCTTATACCCTCCCAGCACCTAAAGTAGTCCCAGATCTGTTAAATTACTCTGAAAATCAGTATCCTTGCCACCTCTTGAGCATCAGCGCCTTGCCAGTGTTCTCTGATCTGGGGTGCTGATGCCCCATCCTGGATGAGTATCAGAATCACCTGGGGAACTTTGTGAACGGAAGATTCCTGGGCCTCACCCCAGACCTACAGAATCAGAACCTCCAGGGATGGGGCCTTGCAATCTGAATATTTTAAAAGGGGCTCAGGTGATTGTGATGAGTGGCTGAGTTTGGGGACCACTGCTCTTAGAGATAAAGTATCCTTTTCCTGCGATCTTGCACTCTTCTTCCCAAATGACTCAACTCACCCAAGACCATGCTGTTAAACCCATCCTTCAAAGCCATGGCACCCACACTCCACTCTCCTGCCCCTTGCCTTTCCCTCATCATCCTGATTCAATAAACCACCTTCCTTTCTCCTTCCCTCTACTTCCCTTCCTTGCCATGAACTTGCACACCCCTCCCCTCCCCAACATCCCAGCTCCAGTCTCCTCTTGAATGGATCCTTATGTTGGCACTGGCTCTGCCTTAGCCTTCCTAACTAGCATGCTTTGCCAATAATGGTTTGGGAGGAGCTAAAGAAAATGTTTTCATTTATATGCTGACTATTAAGAAGAGTTCACCCATGTGTTTGTTCCAAGATAAACACTCAGAATATGGCTGATTAAGTAGAATGTGCCTAAAATTCTACTTGTGGTCTGTCTCAAGTCTTGCAATAACTTCTCAAGTGGAAAAAAAATCCTCATTTAAAGAACTTTATTGCCTTTGAGAGCATGAGAGGAGTTTTCAAAAAGACGCAGACTTCCTAAATGAGGTCTCCCAGTCAAAGAACTAGCAGCCTTTATCCCTGCCTGTCCATGACATGTTTGACGTACACTGAATTCTAGAATATCAGGGTTGGAAAGTCCCTTCAACGCCATCTTCTCCGAGGACTGACAGATTCACACTAAATTCTTAGAACACAAAGTAAGTGTTTGAAACTTTCTTTAAAATGTTTGTTTTCAAAGCCATCTCTTTGTCTTAACCACCAGGAGAAGGAAAGTTAATGCCCTTCTCAGACTGTAACACTGCATGCATTTGTGTCAGCTGTTTGAGGAATGTGATCACAGGTTATTGATCCCCTATGGCAGGTTTCTCAACAGTGACACTATTGATGTTTTAGATCCAATAATTCTTTGTTGTAGGGGGCTGTCCTGGGCTGTAGGATGTTTAGCAGCATCTCTGAATTCTGGCCACTAGAAGCCACTACCACTCAGCCCTGCTCTTGGGAGAAAGGGCACAAAACAGTCCCTAGTCTGAGAATCACTGCCCTTTAGTGTTCTATACATACAGGGCCCATTCTCCAGTAGTTCAAATGCAGCCAGGTCATTGATATTTGCACCAATGCTCACCAAACTCTGTGATAAGCTCTCTAACAAGCACATGAACAAGGAAGAAGGAGACCCAGCTCTGCCTAGGAGAGTCAGAAACAGCCTCACAGTGAGGCAAACTTTGGGGAAAGCTTTACAAAATAAGAACACATTTCCACAGGAAGGATATTTCAGGCTTAAGGAACCACTTACACTTACACCAAAGGCATGGAATAATGTGGTACATTCAAAGGATAGAAAACTGTTGAGAGGAGCTGGAGCTTAGAGTCCCTAGTGAGAAGTGACAAAGCCAGTAAGACTGAATCAAATGTTTGCCAAATCCTCTTGTCCCTAAGGTGCCACCCCCGCCTGATTTTGAAAGTGAATTGAGTTTGGAGCAAATTGAGCATGAGTTCTAGGCATAGTTAGTGAAGATTGATGGGGCTGCATTACCAAGTACTGACCTCGCATCTTACAGTTTCCATGTACCAGGTGCCTAAACCAAAGATGTTGCGGCCACTACATTACACATTAGACAACATCACAGTGAAAACCAGCCCCATTCAAACACCCTGCTTGACTGTCAGCTCTCAAAAGTAGGAGTGAAGTCTGGAACAGACAGCCACTGCTGCTGCCTGATGTAGATGAGGAGATGTAAGGAGACAGCAGTGCCATAGCAGGGAAGATGGTGATAGAAGATATACAATAGAAGCCTGGACTGACAGCCAGGACACCTAGTGCTGCTGCTGCTGGCTCTTCTAGTCACTAGAATTTCCAGGTATGTTTTACCATCTCCACCACCTTGCTGGTCCTCAGCTCCCCCAGAAAGTCCGTGTAGGGACTGAACCAGATCACTAGTTTGAAGGTCATTTGGATCACAGTCTCTTTTAGGAATGATGAAAGCTATACCTTTGGCCCCATGCCCCAGAAAAAAATAGGCACATATGCAATGTTTTATTTTTCCTTTCAGGACATTCTCTGACGCTCCAGGTTAAGACCCCTAGACTATATTATCCTTTCTAAGATCCTAACTTTGAAACCCTATGACCTTAATTGCTATGGCTCTGACACAAAGAGCTTAACTTGGGTGGGAAGGTTACCTGCTGGGAAAAACAAGGATCTACCCTTGTTTTTTGTAACCTTCTAACCAAAGGTTTTTGCAAAAAAGAGAAATTCCCTGTCAGTAGCTAAGGCTTCTGGCCATCCCAGCATCCCAGTGCTCCTTGCTACCAAACTGTCCCTGCCCTCCATCACAGCTTCTTCCACTAGCCTTGCAGACTGGCCACTGTGCCCCTCCCTCTCATCACCCATTCACTTCTGTGTGCCCCTGTGCATGACTGAATCACAATGAGATAGCTGCAGATCTGTATCCATATATTTTCTTCACATGTTTGATTCTTCTTTTCCTTGTATCACACCTAACCATTCATGTAGGCCCTGCCCAATCTAGCCCATCGTCACTGTGTGCAGGGCATAGAGCAGATGATCGCTGGAAGACCCTCCAACTGGCGTATCTGATTTTATGTCACTGAGGAAACCAAAGACAGGAAAATGTTTATTAAAATCAGTGAAATCTAACAAGGGGATGGGGACAAGGGAAAGCACCTTAATTCCAGAACTCTCCCTACAGAAAGAGGGTGGAAAAACCCAGACCCTCCTGCCTAGACGTCATCAGATTCTGGCCTCCCCAGAGCCAGAAATCAGTGGAAATGTATATATATTTTAATACATTCTCATTACAAATAAAAACAGTGCTACGTCAATACAGTGGTTGGTTAAAATATGTTCCAACTCTGCTAAACAGGGAATGTATCGAAACGCCTAGAATAATATCAGGCAAGGCGGTCCCTCTGCCAAACTTGGACAGAGGGGAATTCACACTGCCAGAGAAAATCTGTTCTTCATCAATGTTTCAATATTCAAGGAAGCTGGGGACATTTTTCTGCAATTGAAGCAACTTGCTAGCTGCCAATACCATGATTTAATTCCCTCTTTTTTCCCCCTCACTTGAAATAATTGCCACAAGCATTCAGTGGGCCATTGAGGCTGTGTGCCTAACACAGATTATACCTACGTAGAGGGATGGGAATTGTGGGGGAGATAAGGAAGAGAAGGGAGAAAAAGAAAAGAGGTAGGGAAGGGGTCAAAGAGGTGGGAGAAAAAAGGAATGAAGTGAGGGGGGTAAGAGAAAGTGTAGAGAAACAGGATGAGAAGGGTGAGAAAAGCAGAAAAATGAGAGCGGGCAGGACAGAGAGAAATGAAAAGCACATGGAATGAGGGAAGGTGAGTAGAGGGAAAACCACATATAAAGAAAGGAAAGTACAGGTCAGAGGTGGGAGAGATCTTGAATGTCTTATAGACCAGTTTCCTCTCAGTTACCAGGTAGGAGGTGAAGGGGTGAAAGCGTATGCCCAAGGCCACTGAGCTCAGAACAAAAGGCCAGGCCCTCCTGACTCCAGGCTAATGCTTGCCACTCTTCAGCAGGTAGAGAGTAAGGTAACGAAACGGGAATTAAAGGAAAACATAAGAATGTGCATGTGCATATATCTGCATACAGCATTTGGCATCTTCAAACACCTGTATAGTCAGATACAATCTAATCATCCAAAATCTAACATGATCTAATATTCACAGTATCCTGACTTTTAGTTACTGGGAGCTTCTCATGCAATGTATCTAAGAGCTGGAGGACACTATTTGCTCCCTCATCAAATTATAAACAGTGGAGAGAGCTGAAGGGGACATAAGGTTGTCATTGGTCTAAGGACTGGCTTCTGGGTGAACCTCCAAACCCCCAAGAGCTCTAGTTTCTCAGGATGGTAGGTACACTGACAAGACCACTCCTTGTGTGGCTAGAAGTTCCAAGCTCCAGGGCTCCAGTTCTAGCTTTGGATGGTTCAGTCATCTCTCAGTGATGAGGGCCTTTCTGGCTTAGGCATTAATTACTAGCTTTCAGTCTGTCACTTAGTTAATAGCATTGTGCCAATATCGATTTATTGGGCTGGCCAAAAAGCTTGTTTGGTATTTTTTTCATAAGATGGCTCTAGTAGTGCTTAATTGTCTTTAACTTCATTTGAAACAATTTTATTAGATTGTACTGTGACAGCTGTCATATCAGTGTGCATTTAAATGAAAACTTATCAAAATTGGTGAATTTTTGTAGTTATTTTAATATTGAAGATGTAAGAAAATATGCAATGTTTTTGGCATATTATGCTGTATTATTTCAAGAAAGGTAAAAATGTAACTGAAATGCAGAAAAAAAAATATTTGTGCAGTGTAGGGACAAGGTACTATGACTGATCAAATGTGTCAAAGTGGTTTGCAAAGTTTCCTGCTGGAGATTTCTCACTGGTCAAGTAGACAAGTTGAAGTTGATACCAATCAAATTGAGACATTAATTGAGAAAAATCAATGTTATACCACACAGGAGGTAACTGACATACTCAAAATATCCAAATCAATAAAGTTATTGGTGAAAATGAAACATGCATCTTTTATTTTATAGGAAAAAAAACATATGGACTTTTTGGCCAACCCAATATTTTCACAATGCCACCATGGTTGTATAAGATATTTATATTAGGGGAAGCTGAGTCAAAAGTATACAAGGTCTCAACTTGATAACTCCTATAAAATTCTTTCAAAAAAAAAGCCTTCATAATGATCTCAAAGGTTTGAATTTGGAAGAGTCCATCAGTCCCGGGGCCCCAGCCTCTGGACTCTGGTCATTTGTTCATCTCTGTTTTCCTTATTCTCCCAAATCCTTCCCATACAACCAGGAGACCTATACATACACATGTGGATACCCTAGTCTGCTTGTACAAGCTCAGGTCATGGTCTCCAACCCTGCAAATAACTTCTCCTTGGCCACCCCAGGGCCTAGAAATGTGTACACTGGGTGTGCAGTCCACCCCCAGAAGAAAGACCCAGGGAAGGTTCAAGGACATTTGGGGAGGGAATTTCAGTGTCCTGGGTACCAGGAACATGATCTAGAAGTAGGTGTATAGGACTTCCAGCCAAGATGGAAGCATACGTAGGTAGCACACTGTGCCTCCTCACACAACCAAAAGAAGGATAATAACAAATTTAAAAACAAATGACAACCAAAACTGACAGAAAATAGAACTATATGAAAGTCCAACCACCAAGCAGTTAAAGAAGAAACATTCATCCAGACCAGTAAGAGGTACAGAGATGGGCAGCCAGGTAGAGAAGACTGGCAGGCAAGGCGGCAGCTGGTGGACCCAGCGAGGCAGCAGATTGTGGACTGGGCAGTCCCACATTCACGTGCAGATAAACTGGGAGGAACAAATGGGGAGTGAGACAGACCGTGCAAACCAGAGTTTCAGTGCAGGGGGAAGGGTCAGGGGAAGCTCCTCTGATTGAAAACACCTGTGGGGTTTGGGACAGCAGCTGGAGAAATTCCCAGCCTCACAGGAGAGTTCATTGGAGAGACCGACAGGGTCCCAGAAGGTACATAAACCCACCCACCTGGGAATCAGCACCAGAGAGGCCCAATTTGACTGTGGGTAGTGAGGGGAAGAGAGTAGAGCAAGCAGCACTGTTCCCTCTCAGACCCCTCCCCTGCATACAGCACCACAACACAGGGATGTGAGTTGCCCGGCCTTGGTGAACACCTAAGGCTCTGAAGGCTCTGCTCCTTACTATGTAACAGGCACACCCAGACCAAAAAAAAATGGCCCAAATGGAAGAACAGATCAAAGCTCCAGAAAAAATACTGCTAAGTGACAAAGAGATAGCCAACCTATCAGATGCATAGTTCAAAACACTGGTAATCAGGATGCTCACAGAATTGGTTGAATATAGTCATAAATTAGATGAAAAAATGAAGGCTATGCTAAGTGAAATAAAGGAAAATGTACAAAGAACCAACAGTGATAGGCAGGAAACTGGGACTTGAATCAATGGTTTGAACTAGAAGGAAGAAAGAAACATACAACCAGAAAAGAATGAAGAAACAAGAATTCAAAAAATGAGGAGGGGCTTCGAACCTCCAGGACATCTTTAAACATTCCAACATCCAAATCATAGGGGTACCAGAAGGAGAAGGAGAAGAAGAGCAAGAAATTGAAAACTTATTTGAACAAATAATGAAGGAGAACTTCCCCAATCTGGCAAAGGAAATAGACTTCCAGAAGTCCAGGGAGCTCAGAGTCCCAAAGAAGTTGGACCTAAGGAGGAACACACCAAGGCACATCATAATTACATTACCCAAGACTAAAGATAAGGAGAGAATCTTAAAAGCAGCAAGAGAAAAGGAGACAGTTATCTACAGAAGAGTTTCCATAAGACTATCAACTGATTTCTCAAAAGAAACCTTGCAGGCAAGAAGGGGCTGGAAAGAAATATTTCAAGTCATGAAAGGCAAGGACCTACATCCAAGGTTACTCTATCCAGCAAAACTTTCATTTAGAATGGAAGGGCAGATAAAGTGCTTCCCAGATGAGGTCAGGTTAAAGGAATCCATTATCACCAAGCCCTTATTATATGAAATGTTAAAGGCACTTACTTATCTAAGAAAAAGAAGGTAAAAAATACGAATAGTAAAATGACAACAAACTCACAGCTATTAACAACCACACCTAAAACAAATACAAAAACAAACTGAGGAAACAACTAGAACAGGAACAGAATCACAGAAACAGAGATTGCAAGGAGGGTTATCAGCAGGGAATTGGGAGGTGGGGAGAGGGGGAAAGGTACAGAGAATAAGTAGCATAAATGGTAAGTAGAAAATAGACAGGGGGAGGCTAAGAATAGTATAGGAAAAGTAGAAGCCAAAGAACTGATATGTACCACCCATGGACATGAACTAAAGGGGGGGATGTGGGTGGGAGGGAGTGTGCAGAGCAGAGTGGAATAAAGAGGGGGAAATGGGACAACTGTAAGAGCACAATCAATAAAATATATTTTAAAAAATACAAGTAGGTATGAACCACAGGCTCCAGGGGAGGCACACCATTGAAATTGCCCCCTAGGGAGGGCACAGGAGAAGAACCTTCAGGTTAAGGATGGCCAGTCAGCTTTCTCCCTCTCCATGAAGACAGACTCTCTACCCTCAGTGTAAGGAGGTAGGTCCTGTACTCTTCAGGCCCTGCTCAGACACCCATCTTCAGAAAGCATTCCTAGGTTCACTCCTCTCCAAACACATGGGACCACACCCTTCTTGATTCCACGTTAACTCCCCAAACTCCTGTTGGTACCATGAATAGAACTAGCAGTGTCCAAGTCTCTGTCTCATTCACTAGACTGAGAACCTCTCAAAGGCAGGACTGTGTCTTGTTCATCCCTATAACTCTAGCCCCAAGTCTGGCACACAGACAGCTGTTATTAACTAAAGGTTAAATTGCTATATCCTCCAGAGAGCCAGGGGAGCATAGCAGAGAGGTAAGATTATGTTGACTGAAACCAGACAATCCTGAGTTCAAATTCTGACTCACACACTTCATTGCTCTGTGACTGTGAAAAAGTTATTTAATCTCTCCAAGGCTTAGCTTTGTCCACAGAGTCATGGTCAGAATGAAATGAGACAATGTTGTTGAAGGACTTAGGAGAGCACCTGGACTTCAGTAAGCACTCAATAAAGGTGATGGAATGGCAGCAGCAGCCTGCCAGTATCATGGGTCGGGCCACGGATGAGCTGGTTTGCTCACACCTCATTAGGTATCTTTAGATACAGGGACAGCCTAAGCAGAAGGTAGGTGAGTAAATACATCCAGGTGACCAGAAAAACAAGAAAATCAACTCTTCGCCCCCTCCTGGAAGAAATAGCCCAGTATACGCCCCAGCCCCAGCCCAGCCCGAGCAGTCAGGCCAGTGGCCTCTCCCTATAATGCCCCAGGCCCTCCAAGCCTGTTGCTGACTGATGGAGCCCAAACACTTTCCAAGGGACTGACACTTCATAATCTCTCACTTAGGCCCTCGTATCTCAGGGTGGCTGGTGACAATTGGGAGACACCTTGGGGAGCTGACAAAGAAAAAAAGACTGTTTTCAAGAGATCAACACATCAACACCTGTTAGTCAAAGCTGGCTAACTCCAGCAGTGCGTGAATGCCAGAAAAGAAAAAGGCATGAAAGATGGATCCTGGACGGCAGTCAAAGCAACTGAGGTCTCAGAGCAGATCCTGTGTGGTCACAAGACTGGGTAGAGGGTGAGGGTGGCAGTTCACCCAGGGGTCCAGGAACAAGGTCAAAGGAGAAGGTTTGTCAGCTCAAAGCTGGGCCAAACCAATCCTAACTGTAATTAAAAGGGGGGGGGGAGGCGTGGGCACAGGGAAGCAGAAAGAATAAGAAAGTAAAGGGGAAAATCAAATCACATTTAAAATTTAAAGCACAAAAAAATTAGGAGGATGAGATCTAAGCACATTAAATTTGCTTAGAAGAATTGAACTGGATGAAGCGCATTTCTGAAATGCAAAGTCAAAACGGTACCGGTGTAACCAAGCATCAACATTCAGGGTGAGGCTCGGTGGAGATAAAGCAGTGGTGTTCTGGAGAAGTGTGTGTCTCTCATCACCCCCACTCCCAAAATACAACACCCTGAGTTGTAGCATTTGCTGGTTTTCATAGTGTGAACATTCCCACCATAGCCAATTTCATGCTCTCAACATGACTATCACTGAGCTTGTCGTTGGGAAGAAATTTACACAATCAGCACTCTTGCAAAACCAGCACAGACCGCCCCCGGGGCACCAATGGAAGTAAAATCAAGTATGGGAAATGTAAGGAGAAGCAGAAGCACAGTAGACATGCAGCTCCAAGGGGTCAACAGAAGTCAAGAGAGGAGTTAAGAAATCAAACACTTTTCAAGCCCTCCCCAAAATGAACAGTAAGTCCAGGATCAGATCCAGATTCCACTACTCACGGGATCCATGGCCTGGGAAAAGCCCTTCATCTCTTCTAGTGTCAGTCTCTCTGCATACAACATGAGGCAAAGAACGCTAATTGGGGGATGTTGTCAGGATGAGGACAGATGAATGAAATAAACTGTTGCACAGGGCCAGGCACTAAGGACGTCCTGGGCGCTGCCCCCACTCCAGGCCTCTTTCTTCTGGCCCCATTAGCATTATGTAAATATCTAGTCTACTGTAGCGGTGTGTTTGCTGGAACAAGTCCTGATCTGAAATATTCTATGTTTTTTTGTGCATGGGCACCAGGCATTGCATAGGATCCAGAATTCAAAAATGTGTTCAGCATAATATAAAACTAATCAAATTGTAGACTGACATTCATATACAGATCTTTCTCCTCCCATAGGCCATGAGCCCCTTGAAGGCAAGGATAGGTGATATTATTTTTCTCTTTGTTCCAGGTTCTCAGTCCAGGTCTCAACATACAGTGGGCTCTTGGTAAATATAAATTGAAAAATGAATAAATAAATGAACTATTTTGTCTCTGTCACATGATGCTAATGAAGAGATGACACTTTAGAATCGGACAGTCGTGGATTTGAACCCTGATTTTGTCTGATATTGACCAAGCAAAAAAGTAAAATTGGATATTTGTAAAATAATTGTTGATTTATAGGATTGTTCAAAAATAATAATAGTGATGTACATAAAGCACTCTACATACTTTTTAAATTGCAGTATAATTTACACAAAGTGCACAAATCTTAAGTATACAGTTCAATGATTTTGTTTAAATGCATGTAACCACCACGCAGATAAAAATTTAGAATATTTCTATCAGCCACAAAGTTCCTGGGGAACTTTTAAAATAATGGCTGTACATTCTTTGACATTCCTGAAAGGTGGGGTCAGCATGCTCTTTTCCTGAATCTGGACAGACCAGTGACTGCCGTGACCAATTGAATGTAGCAGAGGTGACATTACGAGTCTGCCAAGGCTACACCTGTAAAGGCAATGCAGCTTCTGCCCTGTTCTCTAGAACACTCACACTCAGTGTCCTAAGCATCCCGTAAGAAGCCTGACCACCTGAGTTCATCATGGTGGAGAGGCCACATGCAGGTGCTGTGGTCAACAGTTGAGCCCAGACTTGCAGCCCATCCCACCAAAGTGTCAGGTATGTGAGGAAACCGTCGTGGATCACTCGAGGTCAGCCTACGCAACAGTGGCACATGGAAACCACTAAGTTTTAGGGGGTTGTCACCTGACAGTAGATAACTAACAGTTTATATGTGTGCCTGCTCAGTCAATAGCCTCTTCCCTCCTTGCTCTGAAATAATCACATTTCTGATGTTTATCACTACAGATTCATTTTGGTGGCTCACAAACCTCATGAAAGTAGAATCATCCAACATAAAGTCTTTGTGTCTGGCTTCCTTCACTCAATATATTGCTTCTGAGAATCATCTGTGTTGTTGTTGTTTGCATCAGTGATGTTTTTACTGCTGAAGGGTGTTCCCTGTTATTGAGAGACATTTGGGCTATTTCCAGTTTGGGGTTTTTAATACTAAACCTACTATTGAACATTCCTGGGCAAGTCTTTCTTAGACATATATTTTTATTTCTCTTGGATAAATGCTTAAGGGTGGAATTGTTGTTTTGTAGAGTACATATATATTAATATTTATTAGAAAATGCCAAACCAGTTTCCAAACAGGTTGCAAAATTTTATACTGCCACAGTAGCTATGACTTCCAGATGTTCCACACTCTCACCAACACTTTGTATTGTCAGCCATTTCATTTTAGCTATTCTATATATGTACAACAATACCTCTATTAATTTATTCTGCATTTCCCAATGACTACTGATGTTGAGCACCTTATTGGCCACTTGGATATTTTTGTTTATGAAGTTCCTATCCAATCTTGTGCATGCTTTTTAATTAGGTTGCTTGTCTTGTTATAACTGAGTTGTAAGAGTTCTTTGTATGTTCTGGATACTGGTTTTTTGGCAAATATTTTTCTCCAATACTATAATTTACCTTTTCACTTTTTAAATGATATCTTGTGATGAACAGAAATGTATCAGTCTTTTTGTTTGACGAGACCCAATTTATTTGCAGGAGGCGGGAGACTTAGTAGCTTTATGGTCTGCCTAAGAAATCTTTGCCTACTCCGAGATTACAAAGGTATTCTCCTTTGTTGTCTACTAGAAATTTTATTGTTTGAATTTCCACATGTCAGCCTATGACCCATTTCAAATTAACTTGTATGTATGGTATTTTGTAGGGACCAAGGATTTCTTTTTTATCTCCCATATCAATATTCAGTTGCTCCGGTACCACTTCTGAGAGGACCTTTGTTTCCTCATTGAGCTGCATTGGTGTCTTTGTTGAAAAACAAGCAGCAGGTGTGTGTGTGTGTGTGTGTGTGTGTGTGTGTCTAGAACCTACACCTTTCCAAAACTGGTCTAACTATCCAGGTGCCTGAAGTTTTATCATTAGAGATGATTTACTTTAGCATTTGTATCTTAAGATTGTTATATCTTACCTTGACATGACAAATTAATCCCTGTTCTCAATTTATACCTGGAGGTCCTTGAGTTCATTAAATCCCAGGTGGCAGGAGTGCCCTGAGCTAAAAATCAAGAACTGGGTTACAGATCATTCCAATTCCACAAAAAACCCACTGAGAGTCTTCTCTTTGCCAAGCAGGACGTTTGGGAAGTGCTGGGGAAGGGAAGAGAGCAGGGAATAACACATGTTTCCTATTCGTAAGGACTTCCCAGCTGGGCTACAGATTGAATGACCTGAGACTACCTCCACTGGAGACTACCTTCACTAAGCTGCGTGCCCCACAAAGAACCCCGGAACCCAGAGTGGAGAATTTGGAGAATTTATTACTCCTCTGGTAGCTACAGGAATTTCAAGACACTCTAGTCAGTTCTCTTCCAGGTTTTATGAGCCTTAAATTTCTCCATTGCTGAAGAGGGATTAAGAATGTCCTCACTCTGAGATAAGTCATATAAAGTGCTTAGCTTTACAGCTAATAACAGCTTTTTAGCTGTTATTACTATTATGATTCCTCCCAGTGCTGGGATGAGGATAAAATCACAGGGTCACAGAGTCTCAGACAGGGTTGGAAGGAATCTTCCAACCAGAAGTCCGTGGCGAACTGTCAGAATTTCCAGGAGATCTTGTTTAAAAATGGCAGTCCCCACTCTCCAACCCAGAATTTCCTTCTTTTGTTGCCAGGTGAGGCCTAAGAACCTGTATGTGGGACAAAAATCTCCAGACAGCACACAATCAACCAAGTTTAGAGACCACCAGTGTCTGGCACAACGAGACAGAGGTGGGATAAGCAGATGCACACAATGTCCTAGAAATGCTGTCATTATACAGAGATGATTGGTTAATCACATACAATTGGTACAGTTGTCATATGCACTCTAAGAGAAATAGCTAGCAGCAAGCAAACTCGGGGAAGGAAAGGGCACGAGTTCCGAGGGGGCTGGAAAGGGAGGTGGTTGGGTAACAGAAACCCATTTCAACAATTTCACAATTTTACCTGGGGCCAGGCCCCGCTTAAGGCCCAAAACCAATTTATATCCAGTTGGAAATGGATTAAACTAACAGATCTGTTAGCCAATTCAAACTCTAACGAAAAAAAATCAAAGCCAGGAACAAATTGAGTGCAAGATAAAGCAAGCTGATATGACAGACTCCTAGGAAAAATTATTTTAGGGAACAGTATCACATTTCAAAATCTGACTGAGGCATAGTGACCCAGCAGGGCTGCTGAGAGCCAGGGCACCTCCGTGGCTGTGCAAATCCTACAGATGACAGGCCAGAATAACTGATTCTTCACATTGCTGATGGAACATAGTGAGGAGGGGTTTGGGACGGTTTTGTCTGCAATGAAATTTTCCATGGGTCACACAGATTTCCTTTTTTTTTTCCCTGAGTGTCAGGGTAGGTGAGCAGATAGATGGCTAGAATAGTGGAAGAGAGGGAGTACAGGATCTGGCTGAGAAAAGCAAAGTGAAGTGAAAGTTCTCTAGGTCAGGCTTGAGACCAGAAGCCAGAATAACCCTACCCCAGGATCACCAGAGAGGGCATTCCACACACACACAGCCTCATGGAACTGAAGGAGAGTAGGTGTGGTTTGGGATGCAGGAGGGCTTGCTTTAGCCACTAACAACCAAATGTATTTGGGTAAGCCCACTACATTTTTTTGGCTTCAGCTTACCTATTATCACTAGTCATTAGATCTTATTGTCATGATCCTTGAATACTGATGGCATCTTCCCTTAAATACTGGGAGGCATTTTCTGGTCCATCACATTGTACTGAAAGATAGGGAGCTCACTGGAGTCAGTAAAAATTCTTTGTTCACAAAGCTTCACCCACTTTTACTTGTATCCACTTGTGCCTCTCAAAATGGACTCGGTGACATAATGGGAGAGCTAGTCTCCTACACAGCAGTGACCTTCCTCTATGTCTGAGTAGCAGAGAGCCTTGCACCCACTGGTGGGGTATCTGCTAACACTTCCCCCACCCTTGGCCCACCCCCCCAGTTCCCACCTCCTCATCTGGGCTGGGGAAATAAAGACTCATCCACCAAGGGCACTTCTGCTCTGCATGGAAAGGAAGTAGAGAAAAGTCAAAGGTAGCACTGTCCTGCCTGTCCAGAAAACTAGTAATATAAAGTGTATTTCATCTTATAGTCTGAAGATACTTAGGCAGGTTCTAAAATGCCAAGTGGATAGTTAAGGGAATCTAGAATGTTTGGGGGATAACCCCAATCCCATTCTTTGGAGATTTACATTAAGAAGTTGCCTTAGAAAGATAAAGCTTGGCACTAGTGTTTCTCATTCTCTCTCTCTCTCTCTCCCTCTCTCTCTCACGCATGCACTCACACAAATACACACATACAGAGCTGATACCACAGCAGCAAGTCCACAGAAATTCCCCAAAAGAGGCTGGAGAATAAGTTAATGTTGTTCCTTTGAGTGTTCTCCTTGCCTCGCTTCAGTGGCTTCATTGTGGAATAACACATGTCTTAAAGAGTCTTACTACTGACTAGGCTTCCCAGGCGAGTGTCTAACCCTATCACCTTATAAAAAGTGGCAAGACCGGCTTGCTCAAATGGAATCGCTGGAAATGGTGAGGCCTCCTCAATTTCCCTGCCCACAGAAAGCATGCCACCTTCTTGGAGAGCTGGAGTGGAAGCTCAGATGAAACAGGACAATAATGACCATGAACATGATGATGTGGGTGGTCAATTTAATCTAGCATTTCAGAACAGTCTCTAGACACCCTTTCATCCTAGAAAACATTCCTATTACTTTCTGGACCAAGCCCTTGGCCATATGTTGGTTGGGACACAGGAAAGGCAGCTCCATACTCTGAGCCATGGGGTCCTTTGTTGGCAGGTCACCAATTTGACTCACCTAAGGAGACCTGAGATTTTATCTGTACCTACTTATCCATACCTGACACAATGTAAGGATGCAAATGTTTGTGAAATGGATTTTCACCTTCCAGGTGATAGCCAATTTTTTGACACATCTGTGCAACAAAAGTACAGAAGACATTAAGATGCAGCTAATTTAACCTACATAAAGCAGACACAAAGACAACCAAACCAAGAACAAATTTTTAGCAGTCAACTAGGGCCTTTATGCCTTCTTCAGGACAGAGAACATTTTTCCTTTTTTCTAACTTGAATCTTCTGGCTACCTTATAAACCCACTTCCTCCTTCTGATGTGTGTACGTGAGGGGCGGGTAGGGAGGGGCAGGTGGGGAGGCAGGTCCCCAGTAAACAGAGAACAGTACAACAACATCTTCGACATAAAAACAATTCATAGCCTGGAAAGACATACAGAATTCCTCAGACTATATTACATGTAATGGACAAAGTGTCTACAGTCATAACTTTCTAAAATTACTTCTTTTTCCATATATTAAGAGATAAGGTCCCCAATGCCCTTATTCAGGCACAGCCTTGTCCGATGTGTTCCCGAGGTCTCAAAACCTGAAGGCGCTGTTGCTGGTAATGAGCCCAGAGGCTTCTCCACCTCTGCGATGAGAGAGGTCTACACAAATCAGCTCCACAAAATAAACATACTTATCCAGGGAGGACAGGACTCAGTGTAGACCAAGAGTGAGCATTATGTCTTTAAAACATTTGTCTTTTTTTCCCAGGGTCGGCTTTAGCTCAAGTGGTTACTTCATCATGGCAGAAGCTAAAATGTTTGTCATTTTTTTCAGACAAGAATTCAATCCGCTAATTTCACCCTGCTGCCAGTCTTCATGCAATAAAAACCCAATGGCTATATGGGAATCTAAATGACTGGAGCTTGGCACAAGATGCCTCATTTACATGGGTGAAGATTGTGTGTGTGTGTGTGTGTGTGTTTGCACATGAGAGAAATTGGAGTGGGGGTGAGCGGGGAAATTCTGTCATCCTAGACTTTCTGGAAATGCCAAGAACTGGTTTGTCCTCATCTTAAGTAAACTGAATTATAAGCTGTAAATATGTCAGTTGCTTGAAAAAGGAGGTGCACAAGGTACATTCCATCCCCAGATCAAATTAAACAATTTATTCCAAAGCGATCCACTTTCATGCACAAGACTCATCTGAGCCTCCTTGCCATAAGCCAGGACTTTGCTCAATGTGAAAAGCTACCTTTTTAAAACACCCAGTCACTCCTCTGAATCATGTTCATTTCCCCTGAAGAGTTTGTTGAGTTACAATTGAGAGTTATTAAGCTGATATGTAATTTTGTTTCTCTTGCTTCCTTTTTCCCCACATTCTACCTCTTTTCTAAACCCTGAAAGAGAAAATTATTCTCAAACGCTGGAGAAACTTGGTAGTATGAGGAAAGTGCCTTTGACTTTGGAAGGTACGCCAAGACTGAGGAGCATTATAGAGAACCTTCACCAGAGTAAGATGGACATGTGGCTACTACAACTGAGGGGTCAGGTTGGCTGCACTTGCCTTCGCCCTGGGTCCCCCACATCTGAGCTACCGTGGGGGTGCAGGAACCCTCTCCCAGTCATTTTGGAAGCCAGTCCTTCCAAAAGCTAGCTGACGTACAGGAATGCCTTGGGTAGCTGAACGGGGAGATATAAACCCCCTTGGCCTTGTTTGATTGGCACCATCATTTTGCTCTTTTGGGTGGTTCTCAAATCTGTTTTCAAACATCTTTCCAACAGACCTATTTCTAAAGTTAGTTCCTACCACTATTTCTAAAGTTGTAAATTTCAACATTAAATATTTAATTATAGTCAACAAATAGCATATGTAATTTTATTTTCTGGCATCTGAGATCTCTGCTGGACTACAAATGATCTGAAGAGTAAGAGATTGACTTTTATCTCTGTATCTCTAGACCTTGTGATTAGCATGTAATAGGTACTTAATAAAGATAGTGATTGAGCCCTGGTTGGTGTGGCTCAGTGGATTGAGCACTGGCCTGCAAACCAAAGGGTCGCTGTTTTGATTCCTAGTCAGGGCACATACCTGGGTTGCAGGCCAGGTCCTCAGAGCGGGTAGAGGGTGCACACGGGAGGTAACCACACATTGATGTTTCTTTCCCTCTCTTCCCCTCTGTCTAAAAAATAAATAAATAAAATCTTTTTTTAAAAAAAGATAGATAGTGATTGAATAAAACAATAAATAAAGCCTCAACATAGACTCAGCACTAGCTAGGCAAACCTTAGGTGGAATGAATGAACACATGGTGGAAGAGAGAAAGGAAGGAACAGAGGAAAGGAAAAAGGGAGAGAAAGAGAGAAAAAGAAAAGAAGGAAAAAAATAAATGGCAGAAAATACACAGTGCTGGTTCTCCAGAAAGATAACATTTTCCTGCATGAAATAAATGGGGAACAATGAAATTCAATGTATGTAGTCCCCAAGTTGGAAGACACATAAATGGGATGAGAAAGCAAAACTGATCTTTCACAGGCAGAAGAAGACTGTGTGTGTGTGCATGTATATAATGGGGGTGGTGTGGGTTGGAGAAAAAAGGTAAACACCACACAGTCTACTGCCAAAGAAAAAAGGGGCGCAGGTCTGATTTTGTCAGGTTGGCTATATCTATTCATCAAACTCAGTTAATTGCTATGGTAGTCATGACTCCTTTTCGCCTGAGTAAACGAAACCTAAAAGATTTTTAGAGTTTATGCCCTTGTTTTCTTAGCTCCTCTGCATGTGCTGTCAGCCAAAGGCACTGGCCACACCCTTCTCTTTCAACACTCTCCAGGGGTTTGTTCTACTTATCAAGCAAACAACTGGTGTGCAGCGAAGACTGTCTCCAGCTTTGGGGAAGCTGCTCTGTTGACTAGCTAATCTGTCTGAAGAGCTGACAAAATCAATTTTCTCTGTGGGAATCCACAGAAGTGATTGAAGCTCCTCAAGGCTCCCCACTCCTTGCCTTCTTGAATGGACCAATCCATCCCATCCCCACGTGAAGGACATGACTGATGAGACACTCTTCCCCCATGGCCTGTGTTGGCCTCCTCACTGTCAGTCTAATTCCATCCCTAGAGCCTCAAAGTTGCACTGTACCTTGACAGCAGCCCCACTCAAATGACTTGCATTGCTTGGATTACATGTTGGATGTAAGGACATTCTCAGTAAAACCTTTAGAGACCCATCAAATATCACATAGGTGTGCATGTGCGCACACACACACAAACACACACAAAACCTGTAAAATCCCATTGCTCACAGGACTCTGAAGTCTTGCTTCTTGCCAAGAAACCCTTACACACTACACAGGGCTCACGCCTCGATGCCACAGAAACTGCTTTGAAAGACACGACTTTGAAAATTGAGCAAACCACGAACATGGTGACAGGAAGGCCAACTCATGTAACCCTGAAAGAGAAGGCATGTTCCAATTAAATGCCTGCATACTTCATCATTGTCCAGATTGATTGTGACATTCCAGCAACACAAATGTATTATCTTCGAGTTCTACACAGTGTATATATAAATCTTACATATTCGTTCATCATTTACTGCCATTATTTGTGGTGGTCTGAGAGTACTGCAGATGTTAAGTTGATGCTATCCATTTTACATCAAAAACTTCTAGAACGTAATCACCCAACTCTGAACAATGATCCAAGACACCGAGGTCTCCAACCCCAATTGTTACATCAGATACATTAGGAAAGTTTTTTTTAAAATATTGATTACAGGGCCTACAGTTACATTTCTGGCTCAGGATCTCTGGGAAGGAGGTCATAGAATTGCTGCTTTTAACCACACTCCCTCCCACCCCGCCACCCTATCCCAGTGAACTTCAGTAGCCAGCTCCATTCCTGGTGCAGGTAGCCAGCACTCACAATCTCGCTAATGCAGCTGGAACCTTAGAGAGTCTTCCACGCAGAATATCTGCCTGCCTCTCGATCGCTCTGAAGGACCCACAGACATGTGAGAGGGAGATGGACAGATCTCAAAGAAGGCATTTGTTTGGTCAAGACCTCAAATGATATTCACGGTAGAGATCAGCTTACCCTGATCCTTTCAACAATGGAAACCTGTTCTCCCACCATCCTTTCCTCAAATTGTCCTTCCACCTGTGGACTTCCTGTGCACAGTAGGCCAAAAAAAGAAAAAATGAAACCTTGAATGATCATTCGGGATTGCTCCAGCAAGCTAGCAAAGTAGGTTCCAAAATTACCCCTTCTGATGCTTGCTCCAATTCTACATTTACCCAGCCTCCAGGTTTTTACCTCTGCTCCAGCCCCAAAAGAGCTGTTGCTCCAGCTAGCGCCATAAGCCGTGAGGACAAGCTTGAGCCTGACATAAGCCTTTTCACTTATTTCATTTTGCATCATAAAACCCAAGTAAACCCTAGAGGCCAAAATGACCCCTCCCCCCTTCTGGACTTCGAAAAAGTACAAAGATGGACTGTAAAATCTTTCTAGTTCTCATTTTTTAGCCTCTACTTTGGTACCATTCATCTCTCTTTCTCTGCCTTGCTTTTTTCCTGCGGTTTTCCCTTTTCATGCTGTGCCGACCACCAGCAAATCCTAAAGCGATATCCCTTAGCACAGCAGAAAGACTTCAGTAGCGATACCAAACCGTCTTCATGCTGGGCTTTCAGACCCTCTCCTCTTTGAACCTCTGCCAGAATCTGTCACTCCAGGAACACAGACTCTTGTCTCTAAATTCTTTGTAGCTCTCGTCTCATCAGCATCCACAAGAAGGTCGCTGACTGCCCTTCCCCATGACCTGCAGTTGTATTTATTTGTAGCCCTAAATAGTACTGGCCTCTTCTAAACAATCACCTCCCTGCCCCACCTTCCACCCCACCACTCCTCATCCTTCTGCCCTGGGTCAGCCAGTGCTAACTCAAGGGCAAGTATGAGACAAATTTGCAGTTCTCCCTCCTGCCCCAGGTCTCTCTCGGTGCTAATTGTTTCCAGCTCTCTCCCAAACACTCAGACATTCATATCTGGGACTACTATTCACAGATGTGTTAGCTTGTGTGGTTCCAGGCTAGACTTTGTTAAGTTCCTGTCTCTTCCCACCTAATCTCAAATCAGAAAAGCTCTGTCCTGGAATCTTCGCTGCTGTCCACCAGCACCTCTTATTCCAGAATCCACTCATGGCTCTGAGAAGAGGTTGGGCAGGAGTGAAGCTCTCTTCGATGGTTCAGGCTGCAAATACCTGGCCAGTCCACCTCACAGCACACAGCGATACTGGCGGCAAACATGGAGGCTGCTACCACCCCTCCCTCTGTCCTCCAGCCAGTTCTCCAGGAGGGAACTGGCTACAGTGCCTTCCAAAATAATCTGCAAACATCGCAAGTTCAAATTTACAAGGAGTCCTGTCACATTTTTTTTTCTAAAAATTCCAAATCCATAACATCTACAGAACTCCTTTCATCCAATTATTGAGTAATTCTGTGGATGGAAAAAGAACAGCGGAAAAGAAGACCAACCCATCCTCCACCCACCCATTAAGGTTTTGATGTTTTCTTTTTTGTTTGTCTGAGGCCCTGGCCAGTTGGCCAGGCCTGCCTCTCTCCCTCCTGAGCTCTGTGCACTTCCCCCATTGTGACCCTGGTTTTGCTCTCCATACGTGCTCTGGCACATGCAGAAGGGGCCACACTTACTTTGCACTCCCAACATTCACCTCCCTTGTGAAAATTAAGGACCCCTCCAGGTCTCCATACTTCCACCATCCAGGGTCTTGTTGCCCAAGGTATGTATTCATTAGGTGCTCTCTGAAATGTGGCACTCAAGGCATGGCCCGGGGGCTTGGGGTCTGGGAAAAGGTGGCCAAGACCGCACTGACTCCCCAGCTATCCCTTGGGCCACCCGTGGGATTCCAAATTCTTTTGTATTAAGCTCAATATGAACCCCTTTCACTAAAAAAAAAAAGGTATCTGGCCATATAGCAGTTTTAGGAGAAAGAAAGCACAATGAGTGGTGCAGTCACTACCATGGCACAGACCATGAAAGCTGAAGGATTCCTGCTCTCTGTAATGTCGGTGGGCCCAGGTGACAAATGGGTGGTTCTTTTCCATCTGAGTAGTTGGCAGCATGTGGAATAACTGGTATTTGGTTCTCCTGCCTTGACAAACACCGAAACTGTGCAGACCAAATCCCATTACAGCCTCCTCTAGGGGCTGTCCATGTAGATCATGCTGTATTTTGCTGATTCGAAGGTTTTGTGAAAGAAGAGGCCACCTCCTTAGCATTCTTGTTGTTTTCCAGAAAGTTTCCAGGAGAGCAGTGAGGATCCCCTGAGAAGGCCGGCTCCTGCTGCTGTTTACCCTCGCGTGCAGGGCTCTGGGGCCTGCCGGAAGAGGGATGGACAGACAGACAGACTAAACCCAAGGCACCCCGACCCTGGGCTCAGTCCTCACAACCCAGCTACCCTGGAGCAGAGTTTCACAGACTATTCCATGCTCCACAATGAGTTCCAAATCCTGACCTAAACTCCATGGCCTCCCTAATTTTCCCAGGCTCAACCACTATAGAAATCACAAACTCACCCCAAACTGGAACTCTATATTCTGGGCCCGTGTGAGGCCTGGTGACTGACAGGGTCTCGTGGCCTTGAGTGACCCCCACCCTTCCAGTCTGGATCCTAAATCTTGCCCATCTCTTCCAACTTGACAGGTTGCCACCTTGCCCTCAGAGCTCACGGTGACCACACAAACCCAGACAGTCCAGCTCACAGGCATGTGGCTGCCTCAGTTCAGTGACCTGGAACGGGCAATTTCTGATGATTACTTGTAACTCTTCAGTAACTCTCCACTTCTACAGAATCAATTCAGTAGGGCTTGCCCACACTGTGCTTCGGCTGCTGCTGCATCTCCGTCTTCATCCCTCGATGCTTGCCCTCTTATGCCTACCAAGCAGCTTCCAGGTCCTCAGCCACGCCGTCCTCTCCCCTACTTCCAGGACTTTGCACAGGCTATCCCCTCTACCCAGGATTCTTCCCCTCTTTCTTCGGTTAATGTTGGCTTTCTTTGGGTTGCAGTTCTTATATTTTCCAGGAGAAAGGCTCCTCTAACTTCTGCAGGCCTGTCTGGCTGTTTCTCCCACAACACTGTGTCTCCTCTCTCAAAGCACTTGTCGCAAGTGTCAATGACAAACTTTCTGTCTTCCTAACTAGACTGCAAGCATTATGAGACCATGATTATGAGACTGAGATTCCCAGAAATTACCAAAGGTACTGAAGACTCAAATATTTTAAATAGGTCGGTCCCATATCCCAAAAATACAGCAGCAAACGAAACAGGCCTGCCCTCAGCAAGCTCACACTCTGAAGACAATAAACAAGTGAATAACCCATAAATGCAATTAGAGTTGTAAAGAGGGACATAAAGAATAGAACCAGAGGGCTGTCCTAGAGCATACTGGGGAATGTAGAGCTGCAACGCCTGCTTTAAACATTAAGTAGTCAAGGAAGGCCCCTCTGAGAAGTTGACCTTCAGCAGGAATCTGAAGCATGAAAGAGTCAGTCATGCAAAGATTGAGAAAGTGAAGTCTCTAGGCAGGAAAAAGCCTGGTATATGAGTATTCTAGGAATGTCAGAAGGCTAGAATGGCTGAGCAAAGAGGGAAAATAGCATATTCTTCATACTATCACACCCACTGCATCAGAGACTTAGACCACAGCCACTTTATCACCTGTGGGATGAGTCACTCGGAAGAAATGGTTTTGTTCCCTCCACTGGGAAAGCTGCCTGTTCACAGAGGAGCTCCACACACCATTGCCATTTCTACAAAACATTCCAAAGCCCCAGGACCCTGTGTTCCAACATCAAATTCCAGCGCAGTGAGGTAAACCTGTTCTTACTGTTAAATTTAAAAATTGAAAATTAATTAGCAACCAACAAAGGAACAAAAATGAGTTTATTGGTAGGGGTTTTATTGCCTGGTTGGGGAAAGGTTAGGATGGAAAGAAGACAGGAGTTGTCGTTTCAGCCAGCCACTCCGGATGTGTCTGTTTGAGCAGATGAGCTCTGAAGGCGTCCCTGGAATAAGTAGGCTTCTCTCCAAAGATTAAGAGTAAGGGCCTCCCTTAGGGTCATGGCACCCACTTTATTCCAAGGCCAAGTTTACCCCTATGCACACTAGATCTGGAATGTGCTCTGCTATCTGTTCCTGCTTTGTCTCCACCCTTTCCCTGACCCAGAACAATCCCCCAGATAGATTGACTGTGAGTAACTATGGATGACAGCAGGGACGCTGGAGCCAGGAACTGTTTACATGTCCTTCTGGACAACCTGTTCTCTCAGTCCACCATCACAATCAGACCTTCCTTCCTCTATGCCCTTCCTCCTCCAGCTCTCAGAGATTGATCCACATGCTTAGCTTAGGCAATGCATTCTTGCTGCCCTGACACATATTACCAGAGTGAGCCAGGCAGGCAGTTGAGGGAGCCAAGCTACCCACCCAATGCTTGACTTTGGCTGAGGGCCTCAAGCCAGGCTATGATGTCATAGCAGTTAAGGTCCCTTGATAAGCTGCATCAGCCTAACACTTAAAATTGATTGTAGCATTGTTAATGAAGTTGATAAGAGTTACATCAGACTGTATCCCTCCAAAGCCCAGACTGAATGGCTTCTACTAAGACAAGTCTGGTGGTTAGATCTCCCCTCACTGTGGAGGCAGCTGCTAGATCCAAATCTGGAGTGAGCTTCAGTGGGGACAATTTGTTGGTTGCAGGATGCACCATAACACAATGAGAACTTCTGGGTATGGAAAGGTCTCTAAAGAAGCTCATGGATTCAATTCCATCACTGCTCAATCACCACTGATTCTGAATCATTTTGAACTAATGTCCAGTGTCAATGCCTTTCGTGAATAGCATTCATTCATTCATTCATTCAGAAAGTGTATTTAAGCACTGCCTGTATGGCATGCATTGTGCTGGATGTTCAAGGCAATGAGATGAATGAGACAAGTTCCCTTCCTTCAAAGAGCTCCATGAGGGGCAAGGCATAGATTTATTTCTCTTGAGAAAATGGCTGAAAGGCCACTATGTGAATCTTCCAAAGTCACCCTGTCTATAGGGACAGAGGTGATGATGCTGGTGGCTGACCACTTTTGGATTGCTCAGTCACGTTAATCAGGCACCTATTTTTCCTCCTTCATAATGCTTCATGTGCAATAGGCAGTTAGTAGTTAACAAATTATAAATGAAATAGAGCTGCAGTCTCTGTAGTCTTTATGAGACATTACTTTTTTATTATGGTTAATTTTTAATATTAATAACTAAATTTGAGTGTTTGCTATGTACTGGAAATAGTTCTATGTGTACTTACGTGTTATCTAATTCAATCTTAACAATTCCAAGAGGTAAATACTGTCATTCTATTTTTATCCTGACTCTACGGATACAGAAACTGTGGCTGAGATTGACTTGTGTACCTCATTGCCTGTAGCAGATTTCCAAGGGCTCCATCTGAGAACTGCCGACCTGGTTAAGCTCCTCCTCTTCTGAATCCCACTCACCCAAGCTTCATTGTTTCCAGTCAATAGCTACATTACTTTGCCAAGTAGTGGCCACAAACACACAGGCCCCAAATCATGAGGTCAGTTAGTCGTTCAACAAATATTATTTTGTATTCCCACATGGTAAGAATATGGTGATGGAACTAACACAGGCTCTGCCCTCAGGGAGCTTTTCAATCTGGTAGAGTAGATTAGAAAAATGAACAGAAACAAGACAGAAAACCAGGAGCAGGCACTGATCCCACTGGGCTGCCAGAGGGCAGCAGAGAGTCTGGGCTGAGACTGGCCCTTCAGCTCCCCTCCCTCAAGCTCCCATAGCTGGACCCATGGGCCCCTGGCCCTTACTATGGCTCATATCTTGGAACTGTGCCCTCCTGTGGCCCAGGACTTTGTGACCAATCTCATTCCACCTGCACACGGGTCATCAGCATCATGGGCAACACAATGCCAAAATTTCACTTTGTGCAGCTCAGTGGAAAAAAAGAAAGAAAACAAGGTAGCTAGGAGAACTACAGGGGCCTGAAGAACAACTGCTTGGAACTCATAAAGAATCACTAGAAAGAAAAATAAGAAAGAATTAACCTGGATGATGAGAAATTGAGCAATAAGGAAGTGGAGGAGAGTTATGGTCCAAATGATACAAGTCTCTCCAGCATGAGGACTGCACAACTCCTGGCTCGAGACACCACCAGACCCTCAGGTCTCTCAAAGGAACACCAGAAATTATCAAGTTCCTCAACAGTTTTTTTTATTTGTTTGGTTATTTATATTTTTTAGAGAGAGGGAAAGACAGGGAAAAAAAGAAGGAGAGAAACATCGATGTAAGAGAGAAGCATGGATCAATTGCATCCTACATGCCCCCTACTGGGAACCTGGCCTGCAACCCAGGCTTGTGCCCTGACTGGGAACCCAACCAGTGACCTTTTGGTCCACAAGCCGGAGCTCAACCCACTGAACCACACCAGGCAGAGCAAAATTCCTCAACAGTTGGTGCAGGGGTTCTTTAGCCTTCAGTCTCTCCTGAGCTTAGTTGCATTTGGGATTCAGCACTCCAGCGATATGTCTGCCTCCCTAGACAATCTGTATTTGGGTTCTGCACTTGCTCTGGTTGTGGGAATCTTTGTTTATTACTAAGAAGTGGGAAGCACCAACATCACGGCTGGATTCAGCAAAAAATTACTCTCCAAATTCTTGTCATCTGAGATGCAAGAGAGATTATAATGCCTGCAAAGGCATTATAAAGGAGTTAAGGACTAGGAACATAGTGGTAGTTTAAAAGAGAAGACAAATTCCTGTGGGTATCATGTGGCTGGCTTCTTGGGGAGGGAGGGGAGATAATTTATCTCTCATTGGGAAGTTCTAAGTCCTAATCCTGCTCCAGTGATTTTACTCATGGCAACCCCCTTGAAACAAAGAACACTGGCTTCCCTCCTACAACCTATTTAAAAATCACAGCCACTAGCACGGTTACCAACACAAGCAATAACACCATCGTTGGTCAGATGGGCTTGCTGGCTTTGAGACTAGGAAATGAAGAGACATCCACTGCATTTGAGACTGAGTACTTAGTTTGTATTGTGGTAGGAGGAGCTGCTTCACCAGCATTCTTTTTTTCATTATCACAGTCTCCATGAAGTGTATCCTGGACTCTACCATCTCCCTCAATAGCATCGTTGTGTCCCATGTACCTGAGGACCTCCAGGTCATTGTCACTCTTGCTTCATTGATGACAGAAAAATGGGTGGGCAAGAACAACAGCCTAGTGAAGAACCTGGAAGCAATGGAAATCCTCAGTCAGTCCACGTGACAAGACTGACACTCGGACTCATAACAGGACCCATCTGTGACATGACAATCAGATACACAGGGCTGACACACATGAAAAACAGACAAACCAACAACTCTCAGCCTGCAGCTCTCAAGCCTGGGCACCCTTATTTGAGATAATGACACTGCATAACCAAGCTGAGTTCAAACAAGTATTCCCATCACCAAGAAAGTCGTGGTTGGAGATGCTGTAGGAAATGCCCTTGGAAATTCTCAGAGGTCATTTTGGGTGATGTGATAAAAATTAAGAAATGAAACTGCAAAGTGCTTGAAATCCCTTTTGATTCTACCAATAACTTTCAGCTCCCCATTCATGAGATGGATAACCCCAATGACAAATGCTTCCTCCAGATGATGAAAGGGCCCACGAGAAGACATTAGAGAAGTGTGGCACCATCATTATCAATGTCCTAGAGCAGGGGTCTGGACAAGGGAACCACTAAGGCCTTCCACACAGTCTGCATGGAGCTGGGTGGCCTGAGGAAGCTGCAGTCTGGGGTTCTGTCATTCTACTTGCCAGCAACCGAGTTTCCAGAAACCTACTCATTGGACAGATACCACGACCTTCCTCACCTCCAACTTTTGTTTTGTGAGCTCTTGTCAGTGATCGATCCCCTTCAGTCTATGGTGCTAAAGTGCTGGGGTCAACATTGTTATGTTACAGGTGGTCGTCCCTTCACAGCCAAAGCTATTGCCAGGAGTGCAAGTATCATTTCAGCCAGCAGTGAGGCAGTAGAAGACACATAACAATGTCTCAACATTACTGTGGAGCAAGTTCACAAATAGGCTGCTAAAGCCACTGTGGTGACCAGTATGGCACTGAAGGACATGTGAGTCAGGAGCATCTGAAGAGCTCTTAACCAACCACTCAGAAGTCGTTCTTGCTCAGACATCTCCCCAGCAGAAGCTGACCATTGTGGCAGGGTCTCAGAGGCAGGATGCAGATGTTGCTGTGACAGAGCAAGGAATAGACAATTCTCTAGCTCTAAAAAAGGTGCATAGTGTGATTGCCATAGCATGTTCTGATGCAGCCAAAAACTCAAGACACACAATCTTAATTAACGACAATGACATCTTTGCATCTATAGTCTCAGGGTGGGGGAACACCACCTAATCACTGACTACCTAAAGATTATTGCTTACATTCTGACCTAGAAAATTTGCCCCTTTTTGCCTTACATTATTGTTGGGCTCACCCTACCCAGCATCTTGTCTGTCAACATGGACACAGATATAATTTCCTCATTGCTTTATTCATGAGAAGTTGAAAGTAGCATTATACACCTGAAGCTTCACCAGAAGAAGATAGACAGATTGGTGAACAAGCCACTTGCCTCGTCCTCCCGCCTGCACATCAGCCTCATGCTGGCCCTGAGAGCTTTCGTTGTTCATGTCACCATGTATGCCCAGAGGGGATTTAGACCCAGCACTCCAATTAACCTTTTAGGAAAATGGGAAAAGGACAGCATGAATGACTAGGAAGACAGCTATGGACAAGAACAGACAGCTATGGACAAGAACAATGTAGCAGAAGAAATGCCTAGAATGAAGAAGCTACACATTCATTCTTATTGGCATTCTGAACCAGCAAATAGCATATCTGATCACAGGAAAGACCAGGAGCAATTTTATCTTCCAGTAAGATCTTTTCTGAAATAAAGCCATCTGGGTAGGGGCTGCATCACAGCTTCTCCTAACATTAATTCTACTCTATGGCTTTGAAAGTGTCACAGACCTGAATTTTACCATGTTCCTGGCTCAGGATTGGTTTGTGGATATACCACATCCATTCTTCTTTGGGTGTATAAAGATGTGTGAAAACTTTTCATCAGACTTTACCATGGAAGCTGTTGATAAAATATAGAGCTAAAACCACCTTTTCTCAAGTCTCCAACTTCACATTGGTGATGATCTTCAGGTCTCTTGAGCAAACATGACATCATCAAAATTTATACATGAGAAAAGCAAAAACCCTATAAAAAGCATTCAACTGTGGTTTTATACTTTACAGCTGAGATTTGACTGGTTATAACTTTTATGTCTATCTCCATCTCCTGTTTTAAAATATGTTAACTCCAAGGTGATGGTGTAGGAAAAAAAGATATTTGTATTTTCATAGGTTTCCATGGCATTAAATAGCCTTGTGTAACCCAAATATCTGCTGGGTCTTCCTGTTAAGTTCTAAGTAGCATTCTCCAAACCTCTGTTCTGTATCCCATGGAAGATCTAGTGCCCTCCCCAACGTTTCTGTGTATTCCTGGAGAAATTGGTCACTTTGCTCAAAAATTCAGCTCAAGGTTTGCAGGAGGTGGGGGCAGGATTACTTCGTTAGAACATGAACATCCACCACTTTGACTCTCAGACATCGCCATGACATGCTTTCTCTGTCCGTACCACCCCTCACCCCAACCTCTCGCCATCTCACTAGTCCACTTTTCATTACCTCCTCCCATCTCACTTCTTCCCCTCCCTCCCAGACTGTACTTCAGCCCTACCACTAGAACGCCAGTTTGGCTTCTTCAAATCCTGCTCCAAAGCGGAGCTCCAAATCCACCTCGCATACCCTAACTCAAGGTGCTGCACTGAACAAAGGAGTCTTTCACTTACCAGGAAACCATTGTGGTTTGAAATAATAATATCTATTTCTTGTAAAACATTTGCAAAGCATTTTCCAGACAGACATTATGCCAATCATATTTCATGCTTTTTACTTAGATTTATTCAAGTGTGGAACACACATCCATGTTGACAGGCCCAGAGAGACCTCATTTTAAAGTAAAAGATACTTTAAGAAACGAAAATACTAAGCTGGAAAATGTTAAGTGACACAAGAAAGGTCCAGGCATATCTGTGAGTGACTTCTGACATTACTTCTCAATTCTAATTTTCTGTGATTCTGGATCATGTACCACAATGCTAGTTAGGGGCAGAGAGAAGGCTCGGAGGAACAGGTGCATCTGGGTTGGACTCAGAGAAGAGACAGTGTCAAGATAAGGGAAACGTTGTTTAAAGAAAAAGTTTAACTTATTCCATTTTGCTTTGAACAAATAAGAAGACTCTATAAGAAATCAATATTGGCACATGGAAGTTTCCAGGACATTCTCAATTATCTTTACCCTTTATGACGTGAAAAATTAGATTTCGCTGCTGGCTTTCCATCCTTCCTGTCATTGAACAGCATTGATGGAGGGCCCTATGTCTCAGGCAGTGTGCCAGGCACTGGAAATGCAAAGATGCAGCCCCAGAGAGAGGAGTCCAAGTCCAATGGGAGAAAGAAAGAAAGAAGCACAAGATCAGGCACAGACCTTTTGTTCCTGCATCCTTGCCAGTCTCTGGCTTCGACCATTCGAGTTTAGACACAATAATCAGCCCCTTGTCCAGCACAGGCACTGATAAATTTATTCCCACAAGCCATTTGGTGATTTTAGTAACTTATATTAAGCCTTTCAGGAGTCAGGATCATCTCCAAAGTCTCTTCCATCTCCTGGCTGCTGCCTCTCACTTCATTCTTTTTTTTCTATACTTATTCCCTTTCAGGAACAACACAAATTCACCTCCTGTCCAACACATAGCAGTTCCAAAGGCATATTTGTTACTTGAGCATACCCTTGGGTGTCACTCTCCACCCAGGGTGATTCAAAATGTTTCTTTCAAATAAATACAGGGCCCTCCCCCCGCAAAAAAGAGTTCTGGAGAGGAAGGGAAGGGGTCTCCATCTGTGCTCAGAATGCACTGGGTCTTGCCCAGTACACGACAGAAGAGGCAGCCTGTGCGGTAGAGATTCAAAGGAATTCTGGTTCATAAAATGTATTTTCAGTTCTCAGTGGGACCATTCCAGAAATGTAGGGAGTTGGCCCACAGACTCGCCAGTGTTTGGGTTATGTTTCAACCTTGACTGAGCACCAGAATTTCACACAGTGCCAACTCCCATGTGCTTTGAGGAGGGATGGGTACATTATGCTTCCCTGTTTTAGTTTTTGGGTCTTTTCCCCATGCGTCTGGGGTGTTTCTTCCATCAAAACCAGGACTTTTCCTCTCTCTGGGCATCTACACAGAATCCAAGCTGATACTCCTGGGGGCATGCCAAATCCACTCTGGAGATGAAAAAATAGAAATAATTTATTCAAAAACATAGCAGTAACTCTATGGAGAACTTTGAGGGGCTATATCTTTTCACTCCAGATTCCCTGAGGGGAAGAGGTTATTTTGTTCAAATGAAGTGGCAAGAACAGGTCGTTTCTCTAGATGTTTCTGTGTAGAAAGAAAAAGCAGGTCCACAGCACAAGGTGGTTCCAGGGTTGTCCCTGTTCTCGGGCTGCAATGTAGTGTGGGAGTCTCTGCTTGTTCCCTTCTGAGTCACCTCACCCTCTATTTTTTCTATGTCCTTTTTACATGCAGGGCCCACATCTCAGTTCAGGCCTCCAGGTGAAGTCTCCCCAGCTGACATGGCCTTCTTGCAAAGACAGTCTGGATAAAGGTTTCCAGAAAGACATGATCATCTGCCTCAAATAGCTGATGTTCTGTCACACAGAAAAGGCATTCGATTTACTCAGTTCAGTGGCAGAGGAGAGGCATGGGTACAACAGAAGCTGCCGGAAGGCAAAAACATCCTCATTGTGTAGGAGAGATACTACAAATACTACCAATGAAGTATTCCCAACATCTGAAATTAGGAACTCCCCCAGCTTCCTTCCTTACAGCACTGATTTGCATGGCGTGTTAGAATGTCCTGGGGAAAGAACTTGGATCGTGATCAAACCTGGGCTTCAGACATAGAAACAGGCATGTGGAATTTAGGATGTGCAGGTAGACTGTGGTAAGAGAAGCCAAATTTCAAAGGGAGGAGAAGCAAAGGAGAATCTGCAATGGAGGCAGCCAGACATTGGAGTGCTGGACACAGCCCTGAGATCTGGGAGTCTCAGGGGTGAGAGTGGAGGTTCCAGGAGTACAGCAAGGTGGTGGCCCTGATCTAATGTACTCCAGTGCCAGGCACCCTAGTGACATGTGCACAGAGAGGAAAGAGCCTGTGTAAACATTAAAAGAGCCATGATATCTAAGGACCCAAGCAAGTCTTTGGAGAGAACCACAAAAATAGTAGCTCACCAAGAAGAGGAAACCATTTATTTCTGTCTTGGCAGAAAAATATTACTGTCAAGTAGCTCGGAGCAGCGGGGAGCAAGCACATCAGTGGTCTGAGGTAACAAGGCCTCCACACAGGCTAGAGACCAAACACAGCTTCAGAGACTGGGCCTGGGACAGAGCTGCAGGAACATCAGGATTACTGGTGCAGAGAGAGTCTCGGCCAGCTGCTGGAAGTGGCCGAATGGCTTCAGACGCCCACAGGAAGTGGCCACTGCAGATACCGCATTACCATGAGGACAGAAATTTCACAGCTACACACACAGTGGCCATCCAACTATTAAATTTTTTGTCTCTGTCTCTTTCTGAAGTCAGATCTATTGATGTACAGTTTGCTTACAGTAAAATTTACTTTTTGCGTATACAATTTAATAAATTTAAGCACATATTGTTGTATAGCTGTGAAATCACTACCACAGTCATGATACACAAGATTCCCATCATCCCAAAACATTTCATCATACCCCCTTGTAGTCAACACCTCCCTTTGTCTTTATCCCAGCACCCCACAACCTGTCTTGTCATTGTGTGTGTTTGTGCTCTAGTTGCTGCCTCTTTCAGAATGTCATGCACTGAATAAATAAAGTCTTAACATATGTAGCCTTAGGTAAAACATTGGAGGTTTATCCATGATGTTGCACTTATCAATCGTATGTTCTTTATTCTTGCTATGCTAGTAGTGTTCCAGGTGTAAGTACACTACAGTTTGTTTATCCATCCACCAGTTGATGGACTGTTGGTGATGTTTGGATTTTTCTAGTTTTCGATAATTATGAATGAAGCATTTGCACACAGCTTTCATGTGGACATTTGTCGTCACTGGGCAAATATCCAGGAAGGGATTGCTATACTGTATGATAAGCATATATTTAACTTTACAAGAAATGACCAAACAATTTTCCAAATTGGCTGGACCCTTTGGCATCCCCATTTTGTCTGACTCTTACGGTGACCTCATTAGCACTCACAGGATCTCAGGCTGAGAATATGGACATTCTACTTCTATTGCTCCAACATTCAGGAAATCAGATATATCCAGAAGCAGAATTTGCAGCCCCTGGAAACGTGAGTTTTCTGTCCCTGTGTGTATCCAGGCTGGGTAACTGCTTGTCAGGGATGAGGTAGAGGGCTAGACAATATCACCTTCCAACTCTGGATTCTGCAATTCTGTGAAATGAATGTCACCCTGGCAGCGTTCTGAGACACCCCCCACCCACATCTTTTACCACTTGGCTCACTACACAAACATTCATCCTGATGTTTGACATCTTTATCAGTCTGACTGATGTGTTTCCCTGAGTCAGTATTTTTCATGCAATCAATTGGATCTCTTGGCAGTTTTTGCAAAGACATAATAAATTAATGGACCACCCACATACTGTTTCAGGTTCATTGCTTGACCTGTTTGGGACTGTAGATATTTCACTCAACCTCTCCATGCTTTAGCCTTCCCACCGGGAACCCTGCAGAGCACCCCAAGAATAGGAATGGCTGAGAGTGATGTTGGTACTTACAACCAGAAAGACTGCTTTTACTCTGTCCTTTTTGCCATGAATTCTAGAGTCTGACAGGCCTGAATTTGGATTCTGACTCTGTTACCAGCCGTGTAATCCCAAACAAGTCACTCAACTTCTCTGAATCTTGGTAAAACACACATTCCCTGTAAAGCATTAGTTAATATAGGTAATATACCTTGCATAGTGCCTGGTAGACTCCATCCTCTGGGGAGCATTAGTTTTATTTTGACTGCCCCTGAATCTACTCTCTCATTCGCCACTACTTAAGATATCCATGGCCATCTCAGGCTAGTACAATGGGAAGTCTGGGGCTGGGAAATAGTACTAGACACAGAGCAGAATGCAGAAGAGGTATGAGAAAAGTGGCAGTATGGGCAGATGAGGGAACTAAATGGGCGTTGGAGGGGGGCTGTGGTGACCCAGGAGAAGTGACCCATCAGCAAGCATTGAGAACTTCATGTCTTTGCAGTGAAGCTGGCCCCAGATTCTAGGTTTGGAACCATTTCCCATCTCTGTCTCTGAACTCCTGGCTCTGGACATCTTTCTGATGAATGTCCTCACACTTCTATGTCTTCTGAGGCTCCTTAACTCCTCCCCACCACAAGGACAACTGGTTTTGAAGTAAAAGGGCAACAGAGCAGTTGTGAAATGTGTTTCTCTTACACGCTATTTGTGTGGGTAGATCTGTCTAGGCCTATGGATCAGTCTTTGTACAAGAAATCAGAAACATTTAATACCTGTGAATTTTGTTTTTAAAGTGGTTTCCCTAGACCAGATCTTTGTCCTTCCAAGAACACAGGAATGACAAAGTGAATATGGCCCTCATCTTTCAGAAGAAATGTCTGTAAACAGTTCTCTAAACCAACAGCACTCATTTCTCATCTCCCATCTCTCCCCTTGATTCCTCCCTTGTCATCCCTCATCCCAAGCCCCCTCACATATCCTGGGTTTGGGAGGCAAATTAATTCATTCCCTCCCCCAGCCATGTAGTAGACCAGAATAGTGGGTTCCAGCCAAGAACTGTGTGGCAAAAAAAGCCAAGAGATGGATTACCTGGTCTCGACCTATCCTAGATCTGGAGGAGGATGGGAGAATGAGAGTCTGCCCAGAACACAATGGAGGAGAGAACACTTGACTTGGAGAGAGAACCTGTGCCCTGGATCCCAACATTTCTGGGTCAGGCAAATTTGTGCAAGTGACAACTTCTCCCAGACACAGTGTTCACACTCTTTATCTACAACATGAGGATAATATCACCTCCTTCACAAGACTATAAGGACATTAATTCCCAATATTATTGGTAATTAAAAGCTATACATATAAAGCATCTGGCACATAGTAGGCACTTAATAAACCATAGCTATTTTTGTTGTCATTATCTTTTTTTCTTGCTATAAGGATTAAAGAAGACAATCCAGTTGAAATTCTAGTACCAGTTTTACCAGATGCTCAGATGTATGACTGAGGAGGTGGGGTTACAGCACAGGCTTTCCTGTTTCTATTACTTATGGCCTGAATAGAGCCATAAACATGTTCTTTGCTTATCATCAACTATGTCCTTGGACGGCAACCTCAGAGTGATGGATGAGCTAGAACTGCAATTGTTTAAATGTCACTTTTCAGCTACTTAACTTCAGAAATATCTTATTAAAGGGGAAGTTAATTCAAGTGCCTGATTTTTCATAATCATTATTAATTTTGGGTCATACACATCATGTCTCCGGTTTCTCCAAATGTTCCCTCATCCTCCCACACCCACCACAAATCATGGAAAATCAGGAGCTGGCTTTGGACATCGTGTTCTGCCTCCGCTTGCAGCTTGCAGGCAATACCTGTTTGTGGGACAAACAGAGGAGTCTGGTTTCCAAGGCTGTCAACCTGGAAGCCAATCCACTTGCTAAAAAGATTGGAAACAGCGTCTCAACAACTTGCAGCTAAGCATGAAGGCCTCGGCCTCCAGAGTAGCTCTCACATTACAAAACCTGGCAGAAATTACTTGTGTGGGGGGTTTGGAGAGACAATGCCCAGTTCACTTTGTTCCTGCTGCAGGGATCTGGATGGGAGACAGAGTTGTGTCCATAATCTAGCCTCAGATACCACCTCAGCTAGCAAACTGCCCAGAAGAATGGGCTCCTTCTCCCAAATCAGCTACGTTTCTCTTCCCTAATGCTCCACTCCATCTCTATTTCCAATGACCGCTTTAGAAATCAAATCCAGCTCTCTGTCAGATCACTGGGAGCTGGCCTGGTTGGAATAGCATGTTTTGAGGGCAAAAATGGAAGAAAAAAGCAAGATGGTAGGAAGAGTTTAGACAGGTCTCGAAGAATGCCGTCTTTCTGTGTCCCATTGCTGTAGGATCAGAATTGTGGGGATCAAGGTCCTCTGAGACCTCCTGATGGTCTCAAGATGGAAGGGAGGTGACAGAAGATAGAAGAGTGCAGGGGGGATACTCAAAAGAAGACCAAAATATGGGAGTCCCATAAGTGGACAAGATATCAGACCACTGAGGATGCCTTTTAGACCAAACCACCAAAAATTTTAAAAAATTAAAAAATTTTAAAAAACAGGGTAACAAGAGTGTTGGTCCCCTCGAATCAGACATGCCTGATGTTCCACGTCATCGTTTGCAGAAACGTGATCCAATATATTCCCTTTAGTGTTTAGGCAGTTTAAGTTGGGATTCTGTCACTTGCAACCATGAAAGCGCCAGCCATTCCCAAACTACTTGTCCCAAGTTACACTGTAAGTAAAAAGCAAAACTAGGCTGTTAACCAAGCAAATCTAGACCTGTCTGATCCAAAGGCAGGGTTTTTTTCTATTCTCCATGTTGCCTTCCATGTCCCTCTTTCCCAAAGCCAAGTTTACCTGCTCCTCCAGCAGGGGCAAGAATCGTTTTAGATGTGGGGCCTACAACGGTGAGACAGACGATCAAGGAAACAGTCAAGTGGGGAGCAGGTTTGTGAGCAGACTGAACAGAAGGAGGAGAGAAAGAAGGAAGAAGAAAGCAAGACCTACAGTCCTGCTGTGGAATCAGTGGTGGATCTTCTTTCCTTCCTAGAGCCAGTATGGTGGAAGGTACTACCTTCTGAGAAAGTGTACCCATGTCATTTTTTCTAGTGTAATTTTCCTTAGATTTCTAGCCAAAGAACAGGTTCCATTCTCACACCAGCCCGGAAACCCCACGCTGGTGTATCTTCCTGTTTCGACAAGATAATTCTGCCTGCGCTGGAGAATATGCCTAACCAAGCCAGAGGTCAAAATGCCCCATCCTAGGCCTGGAGCCTTCACTCACAGCCCCAGCCTCGGTGTGCTGACTCACTTCTCACAGACAAGTTAAACTCCCTTTGGGAGAGACAACTAAGCCACAGATGCCCCAAACTGAGTTCCAAAAGTGTCCCAGGAACAGGGCTCAAAAGGAAGCAAGGGCAGTGGAGCCAGGGTGGCAGGGCTGGGTGGGCAGCAGAGTACAGGAATAAGCTTCTGCCCTTCCATCACTTTCCAAGAGTGGTTCCTTCCAGCCAGACTGATGGAGATGCATACAGCTGATTCCTTGAAGGGGTTCCCATGTTAGTTTCCCCTCCAAAGCTGCAGCTGGAGAAAACAGTGATGCAACAACTAAAACAGGACTAAGAACACCACTTCAGCTTTCCTCCAGCCCAAATGGAGTAGGAATGCACAGCAAAAAGTAGTAGAAAATAATGTCATTGGCAAATTAGTAATTCAGCACAAGATTAATCAATACCTTTGCTTAGCAACTAATTATTTGTGTTTTATATCTCTAGTATCCTAGGAAGCAAATCTAGACTAAAGAGAAAGATAATGACTGAGGTTCTTATGGAAAGGTCAGCTGGGCACTTATTCTGTGTTAGTGATCTTGACTCTTTAAAATATGATTTCTTTATTGAAGAAGCAATATCTATTTTTTTTAAAAAATAAAAATTAAATTAAATAGAAATGTTTTTTACAAACACCCTCAATTTATTTTCCCTCCAGTAAGATGTGCATAAGTTCCGATTTTTTCTATGCATTTATTAATGCTTTGTTTTCTAAAAATAGAAACATACATATTTTGTAACTCTTTTCCCTCTCAATTTTATCAATAATATCTAGTCAAGATCACCATGTTAAATGGCTATGTAGCATATTATCATATGGATATTTCATAATCTATTCAATAAATCCCTATATTATTTAATATTTACTTATTCCAACCTTCAATACTATAAATAACACTGTAATAAGCTCCCCATCTTGTGTATACAACTATGTAGATTTGCCTTCTCATTTCCTTAGGATGTATTTCTAGATATGAAAATAATATATAATGTTTTATTAATTTTTGATTCATATGCCAAATTGCCCTCCAGTAGGGTCCCACCAAATTATATTCTAAAAAGTCATGAGTGCCTATTCCCCCAACTCTCACTGTTATAAGTACTGTCATTCTTTTCCTTACTTCTTCACTATATGCAAGTTTACTGACAACTACTTTCATTTGCTTTGATAGGAGTGTCATGAGAATTCCTTTTCATTTTTGTTGTCTTTGTGAGATAAGTCAAACTTAGTCATTGTTAGTTAATGGAAAAAATAGACTAGGAAGGAAACAAGATAAGAGTCCACTTGGGTAAATGAGCAAGAGTAGGAAGTGACATAGAAAAAAAAAAACCCAAGAAAAGAAAAGGAGGTATAGGAAGGTAATGTTGGTTCAGAAAATATCCTGTGCCTTTGCCAGTTAGCACCTGCAACCAAGAACTCTTTCTGTGTCACCCAACATGGAAGCCCTGGTTAGTCCTGCAACATCCATTTCTAAGTTGATGCTCCCCATTCGAGTGATGTGTATATTAACCTTGCAGATGATGTGCACATGAACAGAGTTGTATTTGCTTAGCCTGCAGAAGAAGACCGCCCAAGAAAAATATGGGAGATTCTCAGAGGGATGGAACTGTGCTGGGTCCTCACCCAGTATGAGACTCTAGCCCTTCCATTGATTAGCAACTATGTTAACAACACAGCTAGACTCCCAACCCCAAAACACTAAAGACTTGTCGGGACCCAAGTGAAAGAAATGATGACAATTTGTTTCTCCTGTGCTCACAAATTCCTTCCTTTTGTTTTTTTACATTTTACATACATAACCTCTTTTAATTCTCACAACAAAGATTTGAGGTAGATTTCATTATTTTCTCCACCCTACAGATGAATAAACTAGAACTCAGACCACTGTGATTAGCCAGAACTTGAATCTGGGTCCTCTAATTCCAATCTCATGCCCTTTACACTATCACCACCTGGTAGGACTTGAAGTAACACAACTCAGTTCCAGTATAGTTGAGTGAATTTCCAAAAAAGAGCCCAAAGGGGGCCAAACTTCTTGTTGCACCAGATAAGAAAGAGAAGAACAGTGAGATGACGATACCTGAAGTCCCTTTCGAGTTCCGGCCACAAGAGAAGGGTATGCCCCTTCACAGGGGAATAGATTCCAATGTTTACAGGATTTCTGAGAGGTGCTAAGAAATTAATCCCTTTGAGACAAGTTAAATCTAAATAAATAACACCCAATCTGCTTCTCCCTGGAAAAGCCCATCCCAGGCCCATCTGACTTAGACTAAGCTGCTTAGAAATCGTGGAGATCATGCAGGGACGTGAGATGCTAATGCGAGACACCAACCATTTGCTCTCCTTCCCATAACAGCTTTTCTCCGGGAGGCTATGAGAAGGTCACGGCCACCAGATGTTGCTGAGGGTAAGAAAACCGATGCTGATCTTTGCCAGAAGCCTAATCTGACCCTGCTGCACCAATTGGGACTCTTGCTGATAATCCCCATGGGGCTCCCATCCAATGTGACTTCTCCAGTACTCCAGTACTTCCCATTGCTCATCCTCCTGGGCAGCAGGGCTCAGAGGGGGTGTGACACAAAGACACAGATCATCTGGCGCTAAGTGTTTGTCCGAGGCTAAGTTGAGTCTGGTGTGCTGGTTTGCGGGCTGCCGTCTGAGACATCAAAGCAATGAAAAAAAATTAAACAAATAAGTCAGCTTAAGATGTTCTTCAGGGTGGGTGAGCTCTCATAAGCAAAAACCAGTAGAATTCTATCATCCCACCCACCTCCCTTTTATCCCACCCTTCTCATACTTTGCTGAACTCTCTGCCATTAGCCAAAGGCTTTTTCAACCTAAATTAAAGCTTCTACTGATGGAGCTTCAAAACACTCCGTCTCCGGGCATCCTCCACCTTCTTGAATTTCTTTTAAAGGACCATAAAATAGCACCTCTACTCCCACAAAGACAAATGCCACACAACCCTATTCTCCAGCCTCCCAGTTCTTTCTCAGACCATCCCACATGGCAGAGCAGTCCTCCAGCTTCCTGCTACCTAAGGTGCTTGAATCACCCAGTTCCCCAGCTCCAGGAAACCCTCTCAGAGCCCCCTTTGTCCCATATACCCATACCTACTATCATAGGTGCACAAGCTCCCATACTGGGACAGGCACTGACCACAAATGCCCTAAAGCCACATCTGCTAATCCACAGATTCACACACCACATTGCAGGAGGTCAATCACTTTGTAACTAAAATCAAGCTCAGAAATCTTGTCTCCTCCACCTTCAGTAGGTCCTCTCTTACTCACTCACCGAACTGCCTCATTATAGCAAATTCTGAGATCGTCTATGTTCCCAGGACTTACAAGTCCTACTTAGATCTCCATAACAATGAGGTGAGTTAGATATCATTATCCTCTTCTCACAGGGGACTAAATCAAGGTCCAGAAAGGCTGAGGATATGCCCAGGTTCCCATAGCTGGCTGGAGCCTGCCTGCCTGCCTGCTGAGATTTGAACTTGTATTTGTTGAAAGTTCAACCCGTGCTCTAGCAATAAGCACCTGCAATGCAAGGGACTTAACAGAGATCACACAGTTGTTCAATGGGATTAGACAAATAGAAACAAGAGGAATATTGAAGCGTGAGGAAGGGCATAGCAGGAATAAGCTAAGAAGGTAGCCTTACTGTGTTGGTAACTAGTTGAAGTTTTACATTATAGGCATTTAACCATGTCAGCACAAAAGTAAACTAGGCAGAGGAAGGAAAAATGCCAGCAGAAAATACTCTGCAAATCATTGGGTCTAGGCCCTTGCCTCCAGAAGAGACTTCTCTTAAGCCACTCAGACTGGGTGGAATGGTTTCTCAGAAATCCAAGCAGCCCCATGCCTATGTGGTGAGAAGTCCCACACAAATGCCATAAACCCTCACCCAAGTCTCCCTCTCATGGGCTCCCCTGTCTCAAGCTGCCCCAGGACAGCCAGGCTGCTGCAACGGCTTGGTGGGCAAATTTGATTTGAAGCACAAAGCTCAGCACTCCCACTTGAGTCATAGTATGGTTTTTGTGGGACAGCCCATGCCTCCTCCCCACACCAGGCCTAAGTGGAGGATAAATCCCACAAAACCCTCAACCCAAACCTGCATTTGGACCAAAATCCTGTGTGTGAGCCCTTCTGGGCTATTGCTGGCAGAAGGCAGAGCTCAGTCTCGGGACACAGGCATGCACAGAAGTCCCAGGAACTAAAAGTGCCCAGAGGCCAATAAGCTGGGAAGCTAGTAACCCCAGTCCCTCTGGCCAACCAGTGCTTTCTTCCCAGGGGCCTACTTGTGGTGAAGAGGACACAATGACCAGGAGTCAGGAGGCCTGGGTTCTTATCCCAGGCCAGTCACCAACCAGCTGTGGAGCTTGAACAAGTCACTGACTTTCACCAGGTCTCAGCTCCCCTACCTCAGGGATACCAGCCCTTGCTACCATGCAGGGCTATTGGAAGAACAAGTGAGAATATGGATGCAGAAATCATGACCAGCTTCAGGTCTTTTTATACTTCTTGCTTGATGAAAGACTGATAGATGGATGATACATAATAGATAAATAGATAGCTAGATACATGATTGATAGATAATAGCAGGTGTTCTTCCTCAGATTCTCACAAACTCATTAATACTTTCAAGATGGTATGTCCTAATTTCTGATGCAGAAAACAGAAAAATAACCCAATCCCAGGGAGACACTCACAACCTAGGAGTGATTAAGAATGTGTGCTTTGCCAATTATTAACAACCACACCTAAAGCAAAACCAAAAGAAACTAAGCAAACAACTAGAACAGGAACAGAACCACAGAAATGGAGATCACATGCAGGGTTAGCAACAGGGGAGTGGGAGGAGGAGAGAGGGGGAAAAGGTACAGAGAATAAGTAGCATAGAATGTAGGTTGAAAAGAGATAAGGGGAGGGTAAGAATAGTATGGGAAATGTAGAAGCTAAAGAAATTATAAGTAGGACACATGGACATGACTAAAGGAGGGGATATGGGTGGGAGAGGGTATACAGGGTAGAGGGGAGTGAAGGGGGAAAATGGGACAACTGTAATAGCATAATCAATAAAATATATTTTAAAAAAAAGAATGTGTGCTTTGCAATCCTAACTCTATCTCTCATGAGTTATGTGACCTTGGACAAGTTATTCAGCCTCTCTGGGCCTCAGTTTCTTCATCTATAAAACGGAGATATTGATAGTATCACCTGATCGACTTGGTCTTCAAGTAATGGTGGCTGGTGATATTATTTAAAAATCCTGAATTTCAGGCTCTATCTCCATCTCCCTGATTTTCCACCCCTCCTCATACCACACACTCGAGGTATATCTCATGCGTGTGACCCTGGGTATGCCTCGGAGAGTTTGCCTCCTTCATTGTTCCATGTCCACCTCTTGGCAAAAAGCAGACATCCTGAGGCAGCCACAGAGACAGAGTTGGGCCACTTCCAAACTGCTGGGGTTAGCAATGGCTGCTGGAGAGACTGAGCAGAAAGAATGAGACCCCTGTAGGAACGTGCTACCTCCCCCAGCGTCTGACAGTGAGCATCTGAGAGTGGAACTGCACTGGACATAGTTACTGACTCTCATCCATGCTCAATGACACCATTGTCTACACCACTCATCAGCATAAAGGATGCCCCATGTGGCCTTAGCTGACTCTCCTAAGCCTTGGGAGGCGAAGGTTGCATCCATTGCATGGAAGCAACTGGTTGAACTGTAAAGAGTTCGACCACATTTGTAATTCAAATTCACATAGTGTCCCTGCCACACCACTTTTCAAGATTTTAGTCTTCCATTCTATCTGCTAACTTGTAACTGGGGACACAACCCAAATATGGAACCACAAAAGCTCAAGGTTCTAAGCCACCTGAAAGACCATCTGATCGGACACCCTAATTTTCCTGATGGAGAAAGCAGGTCCCAAAGAGGGTAAGTAACTTACCCAAGATTACAAGTTGAGTAGGGAGCAGTACAAGAATCTAGGAGAGGAAAGAGACATCTTCCCACTTGTTACTTGGGACAAAACACAGCCACAAAGAGGGGAAGGTCCACTGTGGGGTGGGAAGTGCTGGTTGAACCTCAGGTGCACCACGGGGGGTGGAGGAGCACTGGACCAGGGGTGAGAAGATCAGGGTCCCCCACTTCAGCCTCTCACCAGCTGGCCACCCTGCCCTCTCACTTTACATCTCTTGGGACTCGTTTCTCTCTCATAAAATGGAGTGCCCCACCCACCTCAGAGATCTGTCATGAGTAGGTGAGAATGCTTCTTGGAAACTATAAGTCTCTACATGTGCAACCAAATTCTACCCGTCAGCACAGCCACCTTTAGTCTTTGTCCCTAAGGCTCAGAGTAGGGACAAGGGAGCAGGCAGAGGGGAGAGTTAGACAGGTTCTCCCAGCAGATCCAAGGCTGGGGGGCTTCTATCAGCAAAGGGGCCCGGAGCACCAAGCTAAATCCATGTCAGTCACGCAGGGCTCAGGTTGTGTTTAAGCAGCTTTGGTTCGGAAAAAAATTAAGAAGGCAGTGGAGGGGAAAGAAAAAGTTGATGATGCAGCAGAGTTCTGCCCACAGTACCACACTGCCCTCTGCAGGACACCAGGGAGAAAACACCTAGGCTGGGCTGGGTCAGACAATTTAATTCAGAGGGCCCAGTGTCGTGGGGTACCTTCTCCTACCTCCACACAGTGCAAACACTCTCCAAGCCAAAACAGGGGCAGGGGGCAGACCTCAACCCTCAGGGGTCTCTTCTCCCTCACCCAAATCTTCCTCCTGCTCTCATGTCCAACACTCTCCAATCTTCCCTCAGAGAAGCCTACAGGCCAGCCTTAAGAGTTTCTAACTCTGAAGCTAGGATTTAGAAGGTTCTGGAAAACAGAGCCACCCCCAGCTCCTGCCAACTCACGCTATGCTCCAGAATAGGGTGGTTTCTCCATGCTCCATATATATTCCAGTCCCTGGGAAAAGCCCCTGAGCTGAGGGAGTCATGGCCTGCCTGAATCAAGGGATAAACCAGAAATTCTGTGACTCTCAGGGACATCAGACACAGATTCTAGAATTAGAAAGGAGACATCCAAGCCTGCCTTGTGGCACCATGAGAGTGAACTCAACAGCCCTCGCTGTACAGTCCTTCCCCACCTCCACTCCACTCTCTGGCCTTTCCCTGGCTCTGTGGTTCAGAGCAGGGCACCCTGCAGCTGGCTGACCAGCCTCCAAGCATGGGCTCAGGCCACGCTCCCCATGTGCCCTTGTGTGGATCGGCGGAGCTGCTGCAGCCGGCCCGGCCATGTGACGTGAGTGATTCACAGACACAGACGCCCTGACCAGCTTCTCCATTCTTCCTCTCCCAGGCCATCACAAAAGGCACAGTCTCAGCAGCTCAGGCTGGAAACCCTTCAGCACAGAGCTGCATTGTTCCCAGGGTCAGGAGGGGCTGGAGGCTGAGGGGAATTAGGAAGACAGGGAGCCCGGGCGCAGGGTGGTTTCCGTGCAGCACATGTCCCCCGTGCCGGCCAAGCCCACTCCCTGTCCTGGCCCCAGCCCCGGAGCACATTTACGTCTACTTCCTTTAAAACTCACTGCAGGTTGGCTTGTTGGCTGCTTTCATTTTCCACTCTCTGCACGTGTGCATGTCTTTGAAAAATATGCACAAGCTCTTTCTTTTTTCCTCTCCAGCCCATGTCAGTCTTTAGATAAAAATGTGGAGCCCACTCACCTCTGTCTTGGGGGGCATGCCTTGCCCATTCTCTTCAACTTCCTACCCCCAACCAGACAGAGCCCAGGCAGGTGGATGGGACTGGAGGGTGTAGTGATGGGTGAAAGGGAAACAGAGGAATCCGATCAGCATTCAGGGGGGTAGGGGAGAAGGTGAATAAGGGCACATGGTCAACATTGGGGCTGTCAGAGACTCCAGTTCTTCTAATTTCAAATATAAAAATTTTCTACTCTGTGTTGTTGCAGATATGTTCCTAGTAAATAAGTACTTGGAACTGGAAGGGGTTTTGGAGGCCAGGTAGTCCCATTCCAATCACCTGAGAGGTATTGCTTCCTCCAGAGCAGGACTGTGGCAGACACATCTGTCTGTCCAACTCATTAGAATGGACTTCTGAATATCAAGTCAAAAATCTGTCCCCCGTGTGGCAGACTGTACAAATGGCCAGCATCCTTCCCTCCTTCTTGTTTCCATGCCCTTTGTACATGACTTTGTAGGACTGATTTAAGGACTTACTTTAACCAATAGAATGTAGCAAAAGCAATATGTCACCACGGAGCCTAGACTGCGTGGAGCCTTGCCACTACCATGAGAATAAGATGAGGGTAGACTGCTGAGGATGAACACACACATGAGGAGACCTGTGTCATCCCACCTTGGGCCATCCTAGACCAGGCAGGCCATAGCCAACCCACCAACTGACCACAGATGCAGCAGTAAGGCCCAGCCCAGATCAGCCCAGCTGGCTCAGATCAGCAGAACCACCCTGCTGAGCCCAGCCCAAACTGCATGTCCTCAGAATTATGAGCTTAAATAAGTGGTTGCTGTTTTAAATCACTAAGTTCCAGGGTGTCTTGTTTTGTAGAAAAATAAAATAAAATAACGTATCCCATAACCACCTTCTAGAGCTATACAGTATTACCTTGATTCCTGGTTCAGGGGGCAGCCCTTGAAATATTGAAATAGCTATTTATCATTGCCTTAGGCACCAAAATGGCTCTGGGGGAAGTCACACAAACTAATTCCTCCCTGGAGGAAACCCACACACAGCCAAGGCATTCATTACCACTTCTTTCCCATCCAGTGTCAGCCCCAGAAGCTACAGAAGAAGCTCTTTTGTAGTTGGTGTCAGCATTCTCCAGTATTATGTCACCGCGCCAGGGACTCTGACAGCCCCAGCACTCAAATATTCCTATATTTCCAGCACATTCCATTGCCAATTAGGAGAAATCAAAAGATTGAGGTGAGAAAGGTGATAAAAGCACAATGAGGATACTTAACTCCATTAGGCTTCTTGAAGCTACTTCCGACCCAAAACTAAACTGCCAAAAGCCTCCAAAACAAATGTCCTTGGCTGGTTTCCAGTGGATCCCTTGCTCCATGGGCCAAAGCAGTGGGAGGGTGGTCAGAAGCTGCTGGCGTCCAGAATTCGCCACGTGGAGCAAACAACTAATGCACTGAACTTGGTCTTCGGGTCTGACGGGGAAGGTCGCCATCCCCACCGCAGGAGAGAGATCAGGCCAGTCGCTGCCCCTATTCTTAACCAGACGTGGAGGGAAGTGGTGTGGTGGGAAATGGCTGCCATCTGTGGATGTTCTGGCCGAAAACTTTGCTGCGAATGTGCCAGCTTGGGGCGAACCCTTGCAGCCTGGCTTCCTGTTTTCTCGTTTGCGCCCCTTGTGTGTCACGGCACAATTATTCTGGAAGACCTTCTCAACATGGACGTGGTCTCCAGTTTCCTTTCCCTAATAACAGTGTGGGAAGTGGGGGTGAGGGAGACAGAGAGAGAAAAAAAAAACCCAAACCTCAGAAAAGGATGAAAACACTTCTCAACTCTGTTTCAAAAAACGAGAAAATCAAAATCGCCAAGTCACCGCACACAACCCTCTCTACTCGTTCAGTCCGGTCCCTGACTCCAGGCAGGCTGGGGAAGAGGAGACACTTGGGGAAAGTGAGGCGTGAGCTCTGCTTTCATGGCATCAAGACGATTGTGAAAGTTCCTACTCGGAAAGCCTGGCATCGGTGGTAACAGGGTCACGTGGCTGGTGGCAGGGTCCTGAAAAGATGCTGTCCACCGACAATTATATTTCGACCCCCTAAATGACAGTGGCCATGACTCAAAGCGGAACGAAGAAAGGGCAACTGCCTTCCAACTCTTTTCTTCCTTCCAGTGGACAAATGTCTCGGTCCCAGTCCCTAAATCCATTCTTATGTATGGCCATGAAAGACGTTTGGAGCCTAGAATATGCTTATTTCAAAGGCCTTCAGAACTGTCTTGCTTTTGGATTTTGGATTAAAGATTAGAATGGGTGTGTATGCATATGTGTCTGTGTGTGTGTGTATGTGCACGTGTATGTATGAGACTTTATCCACGTGCATATGAACATACATCTGTGTTCGTAAGAGTGCCTGCCAGGTCGTAGCTAAGGCATTTACATAAATAAATGTGCCTGCGACACATTAACTTAGTACAAATGCCTATCTGAGCCCACAAGTGTGTGCACTTTTTGGCCAGCATGTGCAGGAAGTTGCCGTGCATGTGTGCATGTGAGTGCAAGTGTGTGCACGGCCCACGCATATTTCACCCCAACATATATTCAGGTCTGTGTTCAAGATAGGGTTGCGTGTGTGTAGATGTACGTACACACCGGCCTGTGAGATGCCTCTGTGTCTGCACGTGCCCTTCGCACAGCAAGGCTCTTTGTCAGCCCCACCTTCCCCTCCCTTTCAGCGAGCCCACAGCATTCTTTGTCTGCTTCCCTTTGGGATCTGCCAGTTAATGGCAGGGATCCCTCTCCTGGGAAACAACACTCCTCCCCCTGCTCATTTGTGTCTCATCAGAGGGCTCCAGGCTCCAACCCATAAATGGCAGCCCACGATTGCAACGGACGACTTTCTTAATTGCCCATGATGCTTGCGGGTGCAGCGCAAACACAACAGTAGCTATTAGGCTGTGCAAGCTGAAGCAGGGCTACATTTTGCGCCTGTGTGAATTTAGTGTTCCTGGGAGCTGAGAGGCCAGAGCAGGTTAGAGCTACCAAGAGGCTGTTATTATGGCCTGGCATGGGCCTGCCGTTAGCTTCTTGAGACCCTGAGGCGATTTCACTGCACTCCAGAATTGCAACACCCCTAGAATTTCCAAACCAGGGCACCCCCTCCGCAGCGTCCTCCCCCACCCCCGTACACATGCTTTTTGTTTCTGTTTATCTGTCTCCTTCCTCTTTTCTCATGCTTTCTCTCTGTTCTGTCTCCTGATGTCTTTTCCTCTGTGTCTCTTTCTCTCCTTCTTTCTTTCCCTCTTATTTCTCTTCCTCTTTCCTTCTCTTTCTTGCTTTCTCCCTTGTCTCTTCTCCCTTTCTCTCCTCTCTCTTCCCCTCTCTCCCAGTTCTTAATTCACAGCAGAAGGCTTAAAGCTAGACAATGACAAGAGCGTCAGCCCCTCGCAGCTGCGTCTTCTCTTTCTCCTGCCTGCCCACTCCCCACCTCCACCTCCCGGGGGTCCCCAACCAGTCCATTCCTCAGAGCTCAGAGTCCCAAAGTGGAGAATGTTTTTTACACCTGTGTCCAAGGGCTTGGGGAGGTTGGGGTGGCCTAGCAAAAGGCTGCCTTGTTTCTTTATTTCCCTCTACTCACACCCTTCTAGGCGCCTGTGAAAGCCAGTGCCCAGCCTCTTGTTTCCCACCGTTGTGGCTTCAGCTCACATGAAGGAAACTGAAGATCCAGAGACAGAGGTTAGATGCAGAGATGCCCAGCAAGTCAGAGGAAAGGCCACGAGTTTCCAAACTAAGGGCTCCCACAAAAGTAGCTAAGGCACAAAAGTGTTCCTCCTTGGGCAGATTGGAGGGCACGGGTTTGAATCCTCCAGCTGTAGCATGTAAAGGAATTTGGGACAACAGCAGACTGTCTGATTTTCTCCTAAGAACTGATTTCACTCATTCAAACAGTTCTTCAGAACATGTTGCTTGTCTCCATGTTTTTGAGCAAGTGAATGAATGATGTGATGAATAATCAAATAAAGGAATGAGAGGCCACTAGGTTTGCTCCCTAGTGAGTCCTAAGGATTGCATAATGCTAGATCTGGATGATCTCTCCTCAAAGTAAGGGAATGTGACAGGTGACACAAGTAAGGCTTTGCAACAAGAGGAGATAGCAGTCCTTAGGTAAGTCCCCTCCCCACATTGCACCCAAGTTTCCTTGTCTATAAGGTGAACCTCCACTAGTGACCTCAGTTCATCTTCCCACCAATAAAGTCTTGGAGATGAGGAAGCTGTGGCATCATCAGGGTGAAGAGTTTCAAACTCTTTCTCGGTTTTAATCCCACGGGCACAGTATCTTCTCTGGCCCCTCATCCCAGCAGGACCACTGGAGTCCCCCAGGTGGCCCCGCACAGCAACCTCCTTGGCACAGCTGGAAGGGCCCAGAACTGGTAGTGCAGATGCCAGCCCTATTGCCCTTCCCATTTCCCCCCTCGCCAGGTGTGGGGGCACTATCTGACTAACTGGTGAGGAAGTAGGAACATTTGGGTCCCTGGCCTTTAGTAGGGACAAGCCCTGAGGCGCAATCCTCATTCCCTCATTCCCTTGCAGGATGCAGCTGAAGTTCTCCTTCGTGTGTCTTTACCTAAAATTCCAGATTTGCTTGACTGCGACCCCTGCTCTGTCCTGCATGTTTCTTCCACTCAAGTTTCTCCTGGGAGCCCTTTATTAATACATCACTTGTCCACCAATACTTGTCTCACAGGCTGCATCTCAAAAATTGATCTCAGACAACAGATACTCAAACTAAAATGCCTGCAGATGAGGGGTGTAGCTGAGGGGCCATAGAAATCTCCCATCATATTAAACAGGGCAGCAACTTTCCAGCTGTTTGTTCCTAGTGGGAATGGCAGCCACACTGCAAGATATCCTGCTTAAAAAAAAATTAAAGGAATCCAGCCCTGGCTGGCATAGCTCAGTGCATTGAGCGCGGGCTGCGAACCAAAGTGTTGCAGGTTCTATTCCCAGCCAGGGTACATGCCTCATAACCCCCAGCAACCTCACATTGATGTCTGTCTGTCAGTCTGTCTGTCTGTCTGTCTCTCTCTCTCTCTCTCTCCCTCTCCTCTCTCTCCCTCCCTTCCCTCTCTAAAAATAACTAAATAAAATCTTTAAAAAAAAAGTTAAAGGAATCCATGTTTTTGCATGAGACCTATCAATTTTAAGTGTGAGAAACATCTAATATCACTTTTTTAACACTGTGCACAAACAAAGCACATCCAAAGACCGGATTCAACATTCTGACTACTAGATTCCCATATCTGATTGATTGTTTCAGAGGCTCCAGTGAACTAATGATTGGAGGTGACTTCTAAATCCAGCTAAGATGGCATCCAATCAAAACTCACACGCATTCAAAAGAGCAGGAAAATACTACCCATAATGAGAAGGTCAATCTATCAAAACCAATCTGGAACTGACACAGATGTTAGAATTAGCAGCCAAGAAAATTGAAATAGTTATTATGGCTGTTTTCTGTATGTTCAAAAAACTCAGTGGAAACATGCAAGATATTTGAAAAAACCTAAATCAAACTTCAAAAGATGAAACTACAATGTCTGAGATTAAAAAACTCATTAGAATAAATGAGAAGTCAGGTTTTGCAGAAGAAAAGATTAATAAACTTGAAGACAGGGCAATAGGAACTATGAAAATATCCAAAAGGACACAAAGAGAGAAAAATAAATTTTTAGAAAAATGAGCAGAGCGTCAGTGAGCTATGAGACAACTTCAAGCAGCCTAATACATGTATAACTGGAGTCATAGAATTGCGGGTGGAGGTAGGACAAAGTATTTTAAGAAATACTGGCTAAAATTGTTCCAAACTTGATAAAAACTATATACCCACAAATCCAATGTATGTCAAGCAAAACAAATATGAAAAAAATCACACCACATAATTGAATTGCTCAAAACCAGTAATAAAAAGATGACATTAAAAGCAGTCAGAGAAAAAGACACATTATAAACCAAGGAACAAAGTTCAAAATATGAGCAGATGTTTTATCCAAAACAGTTCAAGTGAAAAGGCAGTGGAAAGATGTCTTTAAAGTGTTGAAAGAAAAAACTGGAATTCAATACCTAGGGAAACTCTTTCTTTAAAACAGTGAAATAAAGATGTTTTCAGGCATAAAAGCCTGAAAAATCCATCACCAGCAGATTCACACAAGAAGAAATTTTTTTTAAAAAATCATCAGGTAGAAGGAAAATGAAGCCAGATGGAAAATGAATCTCAGAAAGGAAAGAAGAACATCAGAAATAGCACCTTGCACCATATAAAAAAATTAACTTAAAACAAATTATAGACCTAAATGTAAAAACTATAAAGCTATATATATATATGCATCAAATGTAGAAAAAAATTATGATTTCCTAAAGGCAATTCCAAAAGTGCAAGTGGTAAAAGAACAAACTGATAAACTGAACCTCACAAAAATTAAAACACCTGCTCTTCAAAAATCAGAAGAAAGAGATAAGCCATGCACAGAAAATATTTGCCAATTACATAGCTGATAAAGGACTTCAGTACAGATCTATATGCAGAGCTCTAGAAACTCAATAACAAGAAAATGAAAAACCCAAAAATAAAACAAACAAAAGATGTGAACAGACACTTCCCCAAAGAAGATGTGTGGATGACAAAGGAGTGCATAGGAAGAAGTTCAACATCATTAGTCAGCAGAGAACTACAAATTGAAACCACAGTGACATACCACAGGTTTAATTTCTTAAACAAGGAGGCCATTCGAAGGAGGTGGCTCTCAAGATCGGTGGCCTATGTAAGCAAACCAAAACCTGAGCCCGCACATGCCTCAAAGTTACGCATTTGAAACCTAAGGACAATCGCAAGCAGCCAGCCAGTCCCGATGCTACAGCCAACACTAATGTCCTTACTTTGTCTCCACCTCTCTTCACAATATCCAGTCTTTCCCCCGAGCTCCCGCCAGTAGCACTCTTCACCATTTCCAGTTTGGTGCTGCTCAGTTCAAATTAGCTTTGTTCAAATAAACTTTTAAAATGTTTAATGTGCCTCGGTACGCCTTATAACACACTAAACAACCATTAGAAAGGCTAAAATTAGGACGCTTGACCAATGCAAGTGTTGGTGAGGATGTGGAGGAACTGGAACTGTCATTAAAGTAACTGCTATGACAGTTTCTTTAAAAATTAAACATGTACCTCCAATACAACCTGGCCATCCTATTCTTCAGTGCTTACCCAAGAGAAACAGAAGCATACCCTCATCCAAAGACTTGCACATAAGTTTTTTGCACATAGCTGCACAAAGCGGCTATGTTTGGAATAGCCAAAAACTTGAAACAATCCGTCAACAGGTGAATCAGTAAACTGTGATATAGCCATACAATAGCACATTCATTACTCAGAAATTATAAGGAATGAACTAGTGAGATGCATTACAACACATATGAATGCCAAAGTAAGTATGCTGAGTCAAAGAAGCCCGACAAAAGAGTGTGCATAAGGAATTATTGCATGTGTATAAAATTCTAAGAAATTTAAACTAACCTATAGAGACATATGTGTACAATGGGGCAGCTGATGGCGATTCCAACAAATGATTTTGCAAAGTGTTTTGAACAGTGGAAGATGGTGGAAGAACTCTGTGAGGTCCCAAGATGCCTACTTTGAAGGGGACTGAGGCATCATTGTCCTGTGTACAATGTTTCTTTTACTTTGTATCTTCTTCAATAAATGTCTCTATTTTCCACAGTATGTGGCTGGAAACTTTCTGGACATACCTCACACATTACTCCCAAAATACTAACACAAGACCTCACACAAGAATCCCAAAATACTAATTTAAAAGCATATACGCACCCTTGTTTCATTACAGTATTACTTACAATAGCCAAGATTTGGAAGTAGCCCAAGTGTCCATCAGTAGATGAGTGGATAAAAAATAAAGTACTGAGGAATAAATTTAACCAAGGGTGTAAGAGAGCTGTCCTCAGAAAACTACAGGACACTGAAGAAAGAAACTGAGGAAGATACAAATAAATGGAAGCATATACCATGTTCATGGATTGGAAGAATTAACATCATTAAAATAAGCATACTACCCAAAGCAACCTGTAGATTCAAAGCAATTCCTATTAAAATACCAATGGCATACTTCACAGATCTAGAACAAATATTCCAAAAATTTACGTGGAACCAAAAAAGACCCTGAATAGCCTCAGCAATCCTGAGAAAGAAGAACAAAGTTGGAGGTGCCACAATACCTGGTATCAAACTATATTACAAGGCCACGATAATCAAAACAGTCTGGTACTGGCATAAGAACAGACACACAGATCAAGGAACAGAATACAGAGCCCAGAAGTAAACCTGTGTCTCTATGGTCAATCAATATTGAACAAAGCAGGCACAAGCACACACTGGGGTAATAAACAGTTTCTTCAATAAGCAGTCTCTTCAATAAGCAGTATTGGAAGAACTGGATTGTTACATACAAAAAAAAAAATGAAACTAGACCACCAATTTATGCCATACACCAGAATAAACTCAAAATAGATAAAGGACTTAAATATAAGTTGTGATACCATAAAAGTCCTAGTGGAAAACAGGCAGTAAAATTTCACACATCCCATATAGCAATATTTTTGCCAATGTATCTCCTAGGGCAAGGGAAATAAAGGAAAAAATAAGTGGAACAACCTCAAAGAAGTTTCCACATGGCTAAAGAAACCATCATCCAAATGAAAAGGGAACTAACTGTATGGGAGAACATATTTGCCAATGATACATTGGACAATGATTTAATCTCCAAAATACATAAAGAACTTATAGGACTCATCACCAGGAAGACAAACAACCCAATTAAAAAATGGGCAAAGGACCTGAATAGGCAGTTCTCCAAGGAGGACACAGGAATGGCCTATAGACCTATGAAAAAATGCTCAGCATCACTAGCCATCAGAGAGATGCAAATTCAAATCACAATGAGATATCACCTCACACCTATCAGAATAGCTATCACTGATAAATCAACAAACAAGTGCTGGCAAGGACGGGGAGAAAAGGGAATGCTAGTGCACTGTTGGTGGGAATGCAGACTGGTGCAGCCACCGTGGAGAACAGTATGGAGTTTCCTCAGAAAATTAAAAATGGAACTGCCTTATTACTACTGAACAGCAACTGGGGTCCTACTGCCCACCACCACCCTCTAGGCAAAATTCCAGAGGCAAAGGTTTGATGATAAGGGAAAGGAGTCTGTTTTCAGAAGCTTCACAATTTTGGAATAACAGCTTTCCACGTGCATTAGTCACTATCAATTAAGGCTAAAATCTTTAACTCTTTAGTTACAGTTTTAATCACTTAAACCTATTGATTAAGGCTAACCCTATAGAAATAAGATAATTAAAAACTAACAGGAGGGGGATGATAGGAGAACTCAGGTGTTAGGAGTTCTCCTAACTCAGGTGTTAGGAGTGTCTCCAAACTAAGACAACACAAGATACAAAAGCTACACCATTTTGGAAGAACAGCCGTCTTCTGCCTCAGAGCCTGGCCTCTCTAGAACACCCAAAGAAGAATAACCCTGCCACCCCCTGCCAGGCCGGCCTGATCCTAGGCTGCACCCAGAGTTCCTTCCCATCCCAGATACCTTCTGTTGGGAAACACAGGCAGCTGCAGCACGGTCATCCAGGCATCCTTGAGGAAGAAGCCAAAGAGAGCCCAAGAACCTGCCTAAGAGGCCTTTTTCATTTCGAATCTTCTTGCCCATAATTCCATGTGCTCTGGAGGCATTCAGTTTCTCAGCCAATCCTGTCCTAGTCAGTTTACCATTGCCACGGGCAAGCTCCTCCAAGAGGCCCCTCCCTTCTCTTCCTCAGTGATCTGACCAGATCTCTCTGTATCCTTACGACCCAGCGATCCTACTGTTGGAAATACACCCTCGGACTCCTGAAATACCAATTCAAAAGAACTTATGCATGCCTATGTTCATAGCAGCACTATTTGCAATGGCTAAGTGTTGGAAACAGCCCGAGTGCCCATCAGTAGATGACCAGATTAAAAACCTGTGGTACAGTTACACGATGGAATACTATGCAGCAGAAAAAAAGGAAGGAAATCCTACCTTCTATAACAGCATGGATGGAACTGGTGAAATAAGCCAGTCAACAAAAGACAAATACCATATGACCTCACTTATAACTGGGATCTAATGAACAATATAAACTAATAAGAAAAATAGAACCAGACACAAGGAAACATGGAACCAGACTGATCGCTGTGGGGGGTGGGGAGGGAACGGTGGAAGGAAGGGGAAGGGACTAGTCAAAGAACATGTATGCATGACCCATGGACACGGACAATGGAGAGGGGACTGACTGTGGGCTAGAGGAGTGGGCTGGATGGAGGGGGGCAAAAGGGGAAAAATTGGGACAACTATAACAGAATAAACAATACAAAAAAATTTTAAAGATTTAGGCCTCTACTCATCATGTTAGAGCAAATTACCAACCAAGTTTTTTTTTTCCAAATGTGGCCTGTCATATGATCTTTGGCCATTGTTTACAAAAATTAAATATTAGAAAATGTAAAAAAGAAAAAAGCTGTAGTACATTTACACAATGGAATACTACTTGGCCATAAAAATGAAGGAAATCTTTCCCTTTGCAACACCATGGATGGACCTGGAGAGCATTATGCTAAGTGAAATAAGCCAGTCAGAGAAAAAGAAATACCATATGATCTCACTTATATGTGGAACCTAATGAACAAAATAAACTAACAACAAAATAGAAACAGACTCATAGATACAGAGAACAGAGGGGAAGAGGGGACTGGGGTTTGGGGTCTGGGTGAGAAAGGTGAAGAGATTAAGAGAAAGAGAGCCTCACCCACACAAACAGCAGTACAGTGATTACCAGACGGAAAGGGGGTGGGGGAGGAGGTACAGGAGGGTAAGGGCGGGGCAGTAAATGGTGATGGAAGGAGACCTGACTTGGGGTGGTGAACACACAACACAACATACAAGATGCTGTATTATAGAATTGTATACCTGAAACCTATATAATTTTATTAACCAATGTTACCCCATTAAATTCAATAAACAAAACGTAAAATAAAAATAAAAACAAACGGAGAAGAAGTGGTGACAAAGAGCAAAGGGGACACTGCTGGCCCCAGGCTTGACCCAGAGGGTGCCAGGGTTCCTTCACTCCCTGTCCACCTGCTTCCACAGGAGCCAGATGACAGTTCATTTACTCCCAGGCCATTTCACTAGTATCCATGAGGAAATGAGAATGCATCTGAATTTCCACCAGAGACCAGAGCTGCATCAACTCTATGTTGCATAATCCATATAAAAGTTTGCTTTTTATCAAGGCATAATATCTTATCTGTGCTAAAAAAATGTATTTATCTTTGAAGATAGAAGCATAAATATAGTATAAGCCAAACAAGATACATGCGTGAGTCATTTGTTCTCAGCTGCTCTGCACCATGATCTTATCAGGGTTTACTGATACCTTAATAATTATTTTTTAATATATTTCTATTAAACTGTCTTTTCCTCTGGATAGAAGCCCTCAGGTGACCACTTCAGGGCCTAGCTCATGACCCTATGGCCAATGGCTACTTCACGTATGTTCATTGATATTTAAATCATTTCCCATTTATCAACAAGTGTTTATCTCACCAGGATTTTTGCAGCCCCCTGTGGGAGAGGGGAGAGCAAACACATTAACCCCTCCTCACAGATGAGAAAACCATCAAGAGATCTGCTCAGTCTGACACAGCTAGTCCCCAGACAGAGCTGCGGGCGGATGGTTCACATGTCTGTCCATGTGGCCGCCCAGAGAATCAAGAGGAAAGAAATACCGTCTCCAGCCAGTGCCTCGCCTGCTCTCTGGGGTCAGGGGGAGCTGCTCTGTGAGGTCATCTATGGGAGCCCGAAGCCCCGAACATCCCAAGCCTTACCAGCCACAGACACCGACCCCGGCCTTGACTCCCTCATCAGCTGGGAGAGGATGTGAATCTGATTACCAAAGTGGCCAGAAGATTCCATGGGTCTGGAAGCCAAAGTGATGGCTTCTGTCTAATTTGGCTTTGTCCCCAGAGACCACAGGCAGTTTCAACAGATCTCAGACAGCAACAGTACTGGGACCCCAAGCCAAGGTCTGGGGAAATGGCTCACCATGCACATTCTACCACCTCCATCCAGACCTGCTGCTTGGGGCTGGGGTCTCAGAGATGGGAGACAAAAATGGGTGGGGCTTCTTGAAGGAGAAAATGGGGAGACTGGGGGGCTCATCTCACAGCAAGAGCCCTGGGGACTTAATTCCAGCACCACAGGCTCTCTCCTCTACAGTAAGGCCACAAGCTCAAGAGGTCAGTTAAAACGCCAAAGACAGGACAAGTGTCAGACTCCTTATCTCTGAACAGCTTTAAAACCATCCAGTCAGACACCACCAGGGATCTACAGCTCCAGAATTTGAGATGGGAAGTAATTCTGGAAGCTGGAGAAGTGTGATGGTGAAGATCAACATCCCTAATGTTAGAAAAACCTATTTTCAGATTTAGCTCTTGCTTCCTAGCTGTGCAGCCTGAGGCAAGTTACTTAACCTCTCTGAGCCTCAGTTTCCTCATGTAGAGAATGGTCACAATAGAAACGCCCACCTCATTAGGTTGCCATGAGGATTAAATAGGTTATGGCACAAAAAGAGCTTAGTAAAGTGCAGGGCACACAGTAAGTGTTCACGAAATATTAGTTGCTGTTATGACTGTGATTCTCCTTGGAGACAGAGGTAAAGGAAGGAGAGAGCCTGGCCCGCTGGAGGTTGGCTGGGTGAGTCCCTGTGGGGGAGCAGGCAGGGGACCTGAGGCAAAGGGAGCCAGGCAGAGCATGTGGATGCTAAAAGTGGCTGTGGAAGGCCACCAGATCCTCTACAGCCTTCCTCTGTTGTCTCATTATTGTTCTCATTTAACAGATGATGACATTGGACTCAGCTGGTTACATGGCAGGCACCCCGCCCCCCAGCAGCTCCAGTTTCATCACGGGCCCTGTTCCTGTGGTCTCTCCTTTACTCTTTGCGGAGACTGGGTCCTTTCCCATCTGGAGAGCCACTGGGAACAAGATGTGCCTTTAACAAGCCTCTTGCAGCACAGCTCACGAAACAGCTGACCTGCTGAGGATTATGCCTGACCTCCATGCCATGGCACCTGTGGACATGTGTGTGGGTGCTACATCGCGAGGCCTTGGTGATGCCACCCTGCCATAGGGAGAGCCCCGCAAGCCCAGCAGCCCACCCACCCTGTGTTAGAAGCACAGGACACAGACCTTCCAGCCTTCACTCTGTCAACGTGTACAGTAAGCCAGACCCAGCAGCTCAGTGCTAAATAAGCACTTGGGGTGAGAGTATAGAAAGGTGCAGGGAGATAAATCATTCAGGCCCCACTTACCAGAACAAACACTGCCCAAGTCACAAGGTTGGCTTAGAGGCAGAAGCATAGATCAAAGGCTCTGGGAGTTCCAAGAAGGGAGCGGAGCCTTCCAGCTGGAGGGCAGGGAGCAGGCATTTGACCCAGGTGGCATTTCTGTGCCCCAGTCTGCCAGCTCCATGGGGATTTAGCTCCTGACTTCCCCTGGTGAGACAGGGGATCAGGTGATGGCGACGGCGGGAGCACTTCTATGAAGACCTTGAAGAGGAGCCAGCACCGAAATGTGGGCACCTCCTTCTCAAACCCCGTTCTCTCCTCATTCTCTGAGGTTTCCCATGATGCTTTCCCCCGCATCTGGGAGTTCCCAAATAGAGGCTGGCTGGATTTGCATGCAAAAATGGCCTCACTCAGGACCTGAGAGTGACTTCGGAGCCACTCAACTAGGAGAGAACACTGACATCTCATCCCCCTCTGCCCTCAACTTACCATGAGTCCTTGGGCCTTGGGGTACTCTCCTGTGCCTCAGTCATTCCACTGCACCCCTGTGCTCCCAGCCCTGGGATGAATGCTGGGAATTCACTTAAAAGGTGGGAAGGGATGGAGTACACAGGGCTGGACTGAGGTTCACACTTCATCTCTCCCTAACACCTCTCTCGAATAACCGAGCTTCTCAAACCTTCTTTCTTTCTTCAATGCATTTACACATTTGCTTACTTAACGAGTATTTATTACACCCTAGCTCTCTGCTAGGCCTATGGCCTCTTCCTCCTCTCACTCTTTACTGTCTTTGCAGCTGTGCTCAAATTGAGGCGGGTGGACCCTCTGCTGCAGAAACACGAGGTGGTTGGAAGATGAGGATTTCTGAGGGCTGCTCTCACTCCCACTCCACGCTGCCTCAGAATCTCACCAGTAAACCGGGGGCCCGGACATAAGCAGTGGTACCTGCAAGTCCAATTCCTGCGCATGCAACCTGTGCATGCACATGGGGTCTCAGCTCAGAAGGGCCTGTGTTGGGTTTGAAGTTCTACTGCCAAACAGTCTTGAAATTCTTAATAATTGTAGGTTCCTATTTTGTAAGTGAAGCCCACTGGGGTATGCATGTGAGCTCAGCACATATGGACATTACACTTGTCCACCATTCCTTGCCTCCCATTTGCTTACAGCATTTACCATCCCTATGAGCGCAGAATTCCAGTGGACTCCTGGCACATGGCATTTGAGCAAGCCAAAGCAAAGGTTAGGATATTCCATTGAGGTCTAAGTAATGTGGGAGGTGACAGCCTTGCCAAGCTGCATTTTCCATTCAAACCAGAACTTGCTTCGAACACAGAGAAGGAAATGGCTTTTATGAAGCATGAACAATCAAGGCAAGGGGAAGACAGGGCAACTCACGGATCTCTTTCCTTTTAGTCTTTTCTTCTCACCAGTAAGCCGAAGGTAGAGAGAGCTGGTAGGATGCGCACACATCAAGAAGTAAAATAAAGACAGGGTTCACTTTGTGAGAGCTTCCACTGCGCACGCGTGAGCCAGGAGATACGATTGTGTCACTTCAGTGGCTGCGCTGTTAAATGCACTCTCACCCAAAACCGGCATTGTACAATATAACAGTAAAATTCCCACTAAGAATTCCATTTCAAATTTCATTTACTTTGAACTACATTAAATAGAGCATTAAAAACACCTTGAAAGACCATGGAGGAAAGGAAAAAGCTTTACGTTTTAGTAGCTTTTTTTTTAAAGATTTTATTTATTTTTCTTTTTAGAGGGGGAAGGGAGGGAGAAAGAGAGAGAGAGAAACATCAATGTGCAGTTGCTGGGGGCTGTGGCCTGCAACCCAGGCATGTGCCCTGACTAGGAACCAAACTTGCGATGCTTTGGTTCGCAGCCTGTGCTCAATCCACTGAGCTACGCCAGCCAGGGCTCGTTTTAGTAGCTTTCATAGCACTTTTCTCACTGTTTGAACAAGGGCCCTGCATTTTCATTTTGCACTGGGGCCCGCAAATTATGTAGCCAACCCTGGGTGCACCTCTACAGGAGCACAGCAGACAAATGTTGGACAACATTCAGCTGGATAACAGTGGTAGAACTTTCTGGATACCAGAGTTAGAAGCACTGGTGTGCTGGCATGGCTCTTACAGCTCATACCAGCTCTCAACAGTTGATATGGCATTCCTTCCCAAGTATGCCTCCACCAGCATAACCTCGGGGCTTGAAATCCGCCGTGTGGGAGTATGGACTACAGAAATGTGTGGATGCTACTGACCAGGGCTTTTTTCCCAGGGAGCTAGTGCTAAACTTTCATCAGCACACAACTGGTCAGAGGCCATCTAGCTCAACCCCCTCATGATACGGAAACCAAGGGGGCCTGGTTGTCCCAGGTCCCACTGCCCCGAATGACGGGCCTGTCATGTTCCCTTTCTGAGGCCCTAATGTGGAAAAAAGTGATCTTGGAAAGTCCCCTGGAAACCCAGGGCCAGAATCCTGGCCGATATTCCTGTGTCAGGCACCAGGGAGGCTCTCCTGGGATACCCCGGGGGTCAACTGGAACTGACTGTGTCCTGCACAAGTTGTCCTGTCACCAGGCAGGAAGGGTAACCTTTGCTTATAAATGCCGGGTCTCGCTCCAGAACATGCCTCCCAGCCCATAATTACTTTCAGAGCGCGCTGTTTCCACTTAGGGAAACCTGAGCTTCCTTCCAGGAGGCACTGCGCATGACCTGAAATTACATGTTTGCCTTCCGAAATGGACGCACAAGTCAAGCCTGCTGCCCTGGAGTCGCGGCGGACTGGGAAGCAGGAGATGCCGGTGGGGAGCTGGCTGAAGCAGGAGAAGCCATGGCACTGGATGACGCCCAACTGGAAGCAGGTCCTCCTGCAGGGTCAGCGTCAACACAGAAGCCTGCGTTAGTCCCGTCGACTCTGCCCACGCCTGGGCCCGCCCAGGCTACAGCTCTGCTGCTTTGGCCACTGATCAATGCCCCGCTCTGCCTACAGTCCTCACCCGTTAATGCAAAACACATCTGCCAATCGTCTAGCATGTGGCAGGCATTGGAGATGCGATTCTGAATGAAACGTTTATCCTGTCCTTAGGGGCTCACAGTCTGGTGAGCAAGCCAGATGTGAAAGCAAATAATTATAATTTAAAGGAGACTGTGATGTGATCCGTAAGAGAAGGAAGAGCCGTAATGGGATTATTTCTGGCCCAGCAGGGAAGGGTGGGGTCCAGGGAGGTGTAACAGAGATGATACTCAATCTTGACATTGAAGGACAGGTGGGATTAAACCCTTTATGGTTTCAAGTCACCTGCATGAGTGTCAGTTGATTTGGTTCTCATAACCATGCTATCAAGTAGAATAAGGGATACAGGATTAGCTCCACTTTCCAGGGGTGAAAATCAGGGTTCAAGGTGACTCGTCTATGAATATATAACTAGGGAAGAAGGAAAAGGGCTGAAAATAGAACCAATGGGAAAGAAGGTTAGACGCTGGTTGGTTAGACATTAGAAGGTTAGCTCATCTTAGAAATCTGTGCGAGGTGGCTGATTCTCATTTCACCAGTCCTAATAAAACGGCGTACTCCAGTTCCTTCCCACTGGGAATTACTGCCCCTGACCACTCTCCCGCTCTGGCTGCTCTTCTGCACAAGTGCTCACCCAGCTTCTGGCCACCAGCAGCCCCTGACTGCCAAGCACCCTTCGGTCCCTATGGCCTCATCTCCACAGACCAGCGTCAGCACGCCTGACAGTGTGGTGTGTGGAGCTGGGTCCTGGACAGAGAGGCTGGAGGCTCTTAGAACACAGTCCCAGCTGTGTTGGCTCCATCCGTAGGTGCTCCCTGTTCCTCTGGGTGCACAGAGCCACCTGGAGAGCTGGTGAAATACAGAACCCTGGGCCCCACCTGATGACCCTGGTTTGGCAGTCTGTGGTAGGGCTGGGAAGTCTGTGATTTTTAAAGTTCCCAAGCTGAAAATGAGAGCAGTATAGGAGCTTCTCATTCTGTCTGTGCTAATTAATCTAAGCAATACCAGTAGGTACAAGGGTGTTCCCTATTTTGCATTTTCATTAACATAAAAGGGGATAAAACTTTGCAAAGCTCTCCAGGTAATCGGATGTGCCCCGATTTGGGAACTAGTCTTCCAGGGCCCTGGGAGCCATTTCATCGATGAGCTCTGTTCTCAAGTACCACTGCCCTTTAGTCAAACCTCAGAGGCTGTGACCCCTTCCCATCCAGATCTCTGGGGAGGAAGTGGAGATGGCCTCCTTCTGCCATTGGTCCCCAACGTCTGACCCCCCTCCCTGGCAGATGGCCCTTCCCAACGGCTCCCCTCCATCCCATTTACTGCCCTTGCAGACCTACTGTTAACTGACCCTTGCCACCAACCAAGAGCTCTTTTCCTCAAATGCCCCAGGAGCATAGCTGAAGAGCTGAAGGCATACTTAATGACAATAAATGTTTTAGATAAAAATAATACAGAATTTTGAACTGAGCTTGTTAGGGTGACTACAAGAGTGGATGTGGGGAAAAAAGACGGGGAGGGGAAAAAAGGAGCAGGAATTCTCCTGGCACCCCCATCACATCCCAGGGAGCGGAGTGTTACCAGTTTGCTTCACTGGAGACTAGAAGTCTAAACTCACGGTGTTGGCAGGGTTGGTTCCTTCTGAGGGCCACGAGGGAAGAACCTGGTCCAGGCCTCCCCCCTGGGCTTGCAGGCGGCCCTCCCATCATCTCCCCTCTATGTGTGTCTCTGGGTCCACATTTCCCCTTTTTGTAGGAATACAAGTCCTATTGCCTTAGTGCCCACTCCAAAGGCCTCACTTTCACTGCCTTCCCTCTGCAAAGACCCTATTTCCAAATAAGGCCATATTCCAAGATATTGGGGATTAAGGCTTCCACATATGAAATTGGGGGGGGCACATAATTCAACCCATAACACTGAGCTAAAAATCTCAACTCTTCTCACAACACTCAGTAACCCAGCTCCTCCGCCTGTTTCATAGAAAGGCCAAACTAAGGCCCAGGCACAGTGGGCTGCCCGTCCACCAGAGCTGCAGTGAATCGCCGTCAAGAGCCAGAAGCTGACCCAGCAGCCCGGACTCCCAGCCCGGAGTGGTCACCACAGGCTCCTGTAAAGCCAGAACGCAGAGGCTTCGGAACTGGAAACCGAGCGCATCCAATACCGTGTGGTTTGCTCAGAGAGCCTTTATTTACTTTAAAATATAGATGTATAGAGAGCTGCATGCCCTCCAACATATGCAAAATAACCTCGGTTCAGATGATCTGCAAAACCCCAAATTGTCCCTGTTAGGTTCCCAGGAACCTCTTTGCTGAGCACAACCGGACCTCAAACCCCACTGGCTGGACAAATTCCAGTTAGTCATTCCGGTCACTCTGGAGTCTGAAAATCCCTCACATGACCCCCGTCCCTGCCCCTCCTTTGCCACATCATCAGAATTCACTGAGCCCACACTCCATTCAAATTCAAAAATATTTTTTTCCTTTTTTCAAGATCCTGAATTATCTCCTAGATGACAGGGACATCACATCCCAAGTCTCCCAAGGTTGATCTGATGTTCCAGGGAAAGGGATTCAGCCTGGGCGCCAGGGAGAAGGTCCAGATGCACCCAGCATGGCTCAGTCAGCTCCGCTCAGCCTCTGGGCTTGAACTCAGCAGGCTCTCACAGCAGCTGTGCTGGAAGAAGGTCATTGGCTATGAAAATCCAGGGGTTATACCTGGTTCTCTCCGTGGTTCCGCTGAGTCCCTGCATAATAAACTCAACTGTGCCAGTGGTTTCCCCATGTGGCAGAAAGGCATTGATACACATAGGGAGAGAATCAATCCATTCCTCCTAGGGAGCAGGAGTTCTCAGGGACGGCCAATGTAATTGCTTTCACTACCAGTCCTTGGTGAGGAACTTTTCAGGGTGTGGCAAAGTGCTCTACAGGGTTCTTTTTATTTTAGTCCTCACCTAAGGATATAGGTATCGAGATTAGAGTGAGATAGGGTGGGGAGGGGGAGAGAAGGGGGGAGAGAGAGAGACAAGCATCAATGTAACAGAGAAACATCAATAAGTTGCCTCCTGTACATGCCTAGACTAGGGATTGAACCACAGCCTAGGTATGTGCCCTGACCAGGATTGAACTCGAAAGCTTTTGGCGTAAGGGATGACGCTCCAACCAACTGAGCCACCCAGCCAGGCCTCTACGGGGTTGTTGGCCCTCTGGGGTACACAGTCAAAAGCAGACACGGTGGAATACACTGCCTCTTTGACCCCAGTGTGTTGGTCATTTGCCTGTGTGCCCTCCACCCCCATTTCCTCTCTGCTCTGCTCTACATTGCAGAAAACCACAGTTCCAGGGCTCCCTTGCCCCCCGGCCTGGAAACAGCCTTGACAAGAGAAGCATGAGAGAAAGCTGAGGGACAAGAAAGAGGGAGACCCTGATATCTCTGCCCTCTCTTTCTGCTTTGGGCACTTGGGCAGCACCCCCAGCAACGGCAGCTTCTACCTCGTGGCTCTCGCCGCCACCCCGGGGGCTGCCCATGGTTTCAGCTTCTGCCAGTGGCCCCGGCTAGTTGCCAGTTATACCCCCTCTTTATCCCTCCAGCCCAGTGTGTTTGGAACCTCCTCCCCCATCTCTGTGCAACCAGTTCCCTGTGTCCAACTCTCTCTATGGGGAATACTCAGAGTGGTTTCTGTTTTCTATCTGGACCCTGACTGATACAGCGAATGACAGAAATCCACTTCCACGAGCCAGGAAAGGGAAGGAACACGTTGCCTCACAGAAGGAAACTGAACTACGGGCCTGGACGCAGCTGTGTCTCAGGAGCAGTTGGATCCAGAATTCCCTCATTGCTCATCTCTGCTTCCCTCTGCAGGCCAGATCCCCTGCCCCAGAGTGTCCTCCACGTGCCTTTGGAGTGGCCTCCAACAGCTCTTACACTCGCGTCATCGGATTCAGGGCCAGAGGCAGTGACTGCTGCTCCTTCAGTCCCAATGAAAAAGGCACCAGGTAAAGACTTTTACTGGCCTAGCTGGGGACGTGTGGCCACCTCCATGACCAGCGGTCAGATCCTGGCTGCCAGAGCCCACTAGAATCATATATGTTGGGGGGCACCTAAGAAAATGAGTCCTGAGGCACCCCTTAAGTGATCGGGCCTAGTGTGGGGTACAATCTCAAGGTGATGAGAAGGCAGGAAAAGGAAAGCAAGGAGGGGAAGAAAAGAAAGTGCATTTCTAAGTTGTCCATGGCTTCGTGAAAGCCTGTCGTTGACACACAGTGGCTTAATGCAACACAGGCATAATCACTGGGCCTGAGAACGTTCTATCAGAGAGGAAAAGAGAAGACTGTCTGCTGGACCCCCTCCTCTCACCTGTTCTCCCCAGAACTGGGGGAAAAGGCCTTCTCTGGATCAGGTCAGGTCAGGTTCAAGCTCATCCCAGGGAGGGAACCATTAGCGGTGACTGAGCCATGGCTACAACAGGTGAGGGTCTCCATGAGCAAGCAGTGAGTGCCTAGGAGAGGGGAAAGGCCAGCCAGCCAAAGAGATGCAGACCTTGGGCAATGGGGATGAGGGGAACAGATCCTAAAAGAAGGAAGCCCTGGACCAAGAGTGAAAGGGTCCTGCAGAGACAGAACAATAGGAATAGGGGTAGGAGCTGCCAGGTTGAACAGGAGGACGAACGGGCATAGTATCTATTACATACTCATCAGGGGCAAATAAAAGAGGCATGGGAAGTGCAGAGAGAAGGTGAGAGGTGAGCTTTGTGGAGCTATGCAAGTGTTCTCTCTCTCTCTCTCTCTCTCTCTCTCTCTCTCTCTCTCTCTCTCTCTCCCTTCTGAGCACCTGCTCTGTGCCAGATACCACTGCGGGTGACTGGGACTTGGTCTGTGCCCACACCTGTACATCCTGAACGCAAGCACTTCTCGCCTTGGCCACCCTGACGGAGCCATCGTCATCTCCCTGCTGGTCTCCCACACTCATCACCCAACCTTCCTCCCTGCTTTTCTACGTGCTTCGCTTCAGCCTCTTCTATCACATCGCATCTGTTTTGTCCCATTCTTCAGACACCCTAGAGGCTTCAAATAAAAGCCCCTACAAGGATCTGACCTCTAGGCCTCCAGTCTCCTACCTACCATTCTTCCCTTCCCATTCCCCAGTCTCAGTCACACTGGTCATTTTGCTGTCCCTAAAGCCCAACAAGCATGCCCCGCATCCAGGCCTTTGCTCCTGCTGTTCCCTCTCCATGAACCACTCATCCCCCAGATAATCACCTTGGCCCATGCAGTCACTTCTCTCAGATCTCTGCTGGAAGTCACCTCCTCAGAAAGGTCTCCCTGATACCCTGAGCCAAAATAACACCCCTGCTTCACATGCCAGCCTCTTAATCTGCCCTGTGGCTCCTCACACACTCATCAGTCACTGAAACCACATTGTGTGCATGTGTGTGCACAATTCCGCCCCTTCTCCTTCCCCATTGGAATGTCAGCTCCATGCACGCAGGGGCTTGTTAGATCCCCTACTGTGGGTAAAATAATGCCCGGCACCACCAAGCTCTCAATAAACATTTGTGCCATAAATGGACTGATCTGGTGGGAGGCAGATTGACCACTGTGGCATGACAAGTGCTAAAACAGATGTAAGAACAAGTGGTCATCCTCAGGAAAGCCTTGGGTTGGGCTCTTCGGCCACAGGGCTCTGGGAAGTCCCACGGGGCCGTCAGCAACTGGGATCCATCCCGTCTGCAGTTTCCAAAGCAGTTCAAGAGTGACAGAAGACACTGATCAGACAGGGACGGCTGACAGGGAGAGGCCAGACTATCCCAGGTGCAAGACAGTTCAAGACAGGCGTCAAGGACGGCATCTAGGTGAAGCTGCTGAGGACCCATGCACACCACACTGCTAACCGCCTCTTTCACAAACTGCCATAGGCTGTCAGTGTCAGAGGGGAGACTGAGAGCCAGCCAGGTCAGCTGCCCTACAGTGTGGGTTAGAAGACGGGGTCTCCGAGAGAGTAAATCCCTTTTCTCCCATTGAAACAGTGAGTGGGTGGCCAAACCGACTGCACAGATTTCTAGACACTCCCAGCCTCTTGATTGCTCAAAGGCTTCAGTCCTGGGGCCATGCCTCCTTCCAAACAGATGTCTCTGAGAAACTTTCACACCGAGTCTCCCCAGGCTAAGAGGGAACTTGGCTACTAAAAAGAAGCTTCATTGTACTTAGATTGAAAGCAACGGAGTGATTTGTCAGGAGATGGGGGGTTTTCTACCTGTTTAAAAACAGGGGTTTTGTAAACATCACCCAGGCCAGGACCACACTCATCTGATCCACCATCGCACTGCGAGTGCCAGCCAGGTGCCTGGCACCTGCGCTCAGTAATTACGGTCGACTTAATTGGCTCCGGAGACGGGAAAGCAATTCTTCTGGAGAACAAGAGCCGGACACCACATTTGATAGTCTCCCCACTGTGCGCTTGTCTGGGGGGGGAAGGCGCAGAGAGGCTTAAATTTCAGGCTGGCGAGGGGAGTGTTAGACTGGCAAGCCAAAGGATGCCCCTGATTCAAATAATGTAATTATGGATTAAAAAGCAACGGCTTTTACCACTCAGCACTCATGACGTTTTCCTCCATTTAGAGAGCAAGAAGAGTTGGGGTGAACCTTGGGAGTTGTTTGTAACCTGCAGGTAGGGTCAGCTTCCCATGAGTAGGTACCAAGCAACGTCCCACTTAAGCTCCAGTTATGAAATTGTTGACACTTCCCCACTGCTGTCATTGTTAGGGGAAATCCACCTCCTCGTATTAAGGAATGTGCCTCTTTTTTGACTTGCTTTTTAAGCCTTCACCTTGTTCGTATATGGTTCTAAGAACCAGTTCTGCTCGCTTCCAACACGTGGGGGTCAGTCAGGCATGCCAGGGCCACCACCGCCTCGAGCCCTAGTAGCAGCTCACTGTGTGTAAGACGGGGACAAACCCCTCATAAGCTGAGCCAGCAAATCGAACCACCTGCCAGACCATGAGCGTCCCCGTGGAAGCTGCCCACAGCCCCACCCTCAGAGCCAGGCAAGAGGGGCCACACCCTGGGCCATTCCTAAAGGCCCTCATCTGGTCGTCTTCTGGCCTCCGTGTTCTCCACAGGGCGAGGTTTTGGGGGGCAAAGGAAATGAGCCAGTCCAAATCTCAGCACTCCCTTCGGAACTCACTCCGGGTACCTGTGCAGGCCTCTGCCCAGGTGTCTCCCACGACCGGACCCAACCGCTCCACTAGTAAGCACACACCTAGGCTCGAGGGGTGGCCAAGCTGGGCCCTGGGGGTGCTGCTTCGGGTCACCAGCCTGCAAAGGGGGATGGCATTGGAGTGCCCACATCCCAGAGCAGCAACCCCACTTCCTCAGGACTTGCCCCAGCAGCAGTGTCCCTGAATGTGAGCTTCCGCCTTCCTTTGGCGGAAGGAAAAGAGTTTCCTGGGGAGTACAGTGAGTTGCCCAGGTCACTGCCATGGCTGCCATGGGGCCAGCCATTCCCAAAGCAGACAAGAAAGGGAGAGGAAATCAGACAACTTACACTGGGAGAGGGCAGGAGGACTAACGGGACTTGAGAAGGGCCTAGAGTGGTCACTTTCTTGGGCATGTGTTTCTCTGCAAGGCTTGGAAGGCTTGCGAGAGCCGGGGAAGAGGGCGAGGGAAGAGGGCAGAGGCGGTCCCGGCTTTCCAGAACCTTGGAGCCAGTGGTTGGAGGAGTGGGGTTCGGCTCTACGTCCGGTGACAGCAGGGGCAGCTGGGCCCAGGGGAGCTCTCGGAGCCCTGGAGCCGCAGGCGGGGCTGTCAGGGCCACCACCACTTCCAGCAGCCAGCCCACTTCTGCGTTAGGCTCTGTGCCTGGGGCCCACGCTACTGGGGAGGCCAGAAGACCCGGTGAGGGCCTTTAGGGATGGCCCAGGGTGGGGCCCCTCTTGCCTGGCTCTGAGGGTGGGGCTGTGCTCATCACGGTCTGGCAGCTGTTTCGATTTGCTGACTCAGCTTATAGGGGTTTGTTCCTGTCTTAATAGAAATGAATGTGTAATCATGAATTCAGCCCGAATTATATATTTCTTTATAACAATGTAGTCATAAAATACAATGTTTAATATTTTTCTGCCCTGACTGGGGAGGCTCAGTTGGGTTGAACATTGTCCTGCAAACAGAAAGGTCGCCGGTTCAATTCCCGGTCAGGGCACATGGCGGGATTTGGGGTTCAGTTCCTGGCTGAGGACATGCAGAAGGCAACCAATTGGTGTTTCTCTCTCACATTGATGTTTCTCTGCCTCTCTTTCTCCCTCCCTTCTACTCTCTCTGAACATAAATAAATAAAATCTTTTTTTAAAAAAATATTTGTCTGTGGAAAAATGTTTGTCTGTGGAGGAAGGGGGCACTAGGGCGCAGAAGTTCAGCCCTGCACAGATCAGACTGGGCCTCTGACAGCAAGAAGCCCGAGGGCGCCGCAGCCCTCCTGGGGAGACACCGCCACTCTGATCCGAGGGCCTCCTCAGTGCAGGTGAACCCCACCCGGGCGGAGGGTCGAGCGAGGGGTCTGAAGCGCGCAGCAGCCGTCAGGAGCACAGGAACCACCGGAGAGCACTATAACTGCTCGTGTCCACTGGCCCCCAGGAGACGACTAAGCAAGTGTTTGGGATCATAGGCTCCGAGTCAGACGACACTAGGTTCCGATCCCTGCTTTGCCTCTCACCAAAGATGTGCCCTGGAGCAAGAACCTCAGTTTCTCAAGCTGGCAAATGTGGCCGATGCCCTCAGAGGGCAGCACAGAGCCACACACGAACAAGCTGCTCCGTTCACGGTGGCAGTGAACACTGACCCCGTCAGGGCCAGATAAGAGACAGGCGCCCGCTGCGTCAGTGAGAGGCCCCTGCTGTCCCAAAATATGCCCCCTGCCCCGATCTCTCCCTCAGATCTTTAAAACTGCCATGCAAACTCTTTTTGTGAAAGATAGACAAGAATCTCAGGGGCAACGTGAGACCGTGCGCTTAGGGGGAAGTGGTGCGAGAACAGTTAACAACACAGCCTCACGGTGCCCGTCAGTTCAGCGTCCAAAGGCATAACAGGCACTGAGTGCGAGTCTCTGCAATGATCTGAAGAGATGCCCAGCCCAAGAGCGGAGGGGAAAGAGAAGAAATACACCAAGGACCACGCCACCAGGGCCCAGGGAAAGACACCCTGTAAAGGCCTCTGCTCCAGCAAGGTGAGGGGGTGAGGGTCGTAATCTCGTGTACTCGGCCAGGCGGCTGGGCTCTTCTCCCTGCCTGCATCGGCGTGCTCTCCAGAGGTCATTTCACCCATCCCTCTGCCTCCTGGCTGGATTGTCGACATCCCCCAGGGACCCTGGGGGACCTGCCCACTTTTAAGGTCTTGGCCCCTTTCTCTCTCCCTGCCCATTTTAGATGGTGTACAGATATGTCTCAGAAATTATGTCAAAGCCACGGAACTTTCTGGTGATCCCAAAATCCCACGCTGACCCTTGTCCCCTTGTTCTTTCCCTGCCACTCCCCGCTCACCTGACCTGCACTTTCCGAGCTCCCGCCGACAGAAGACCCTCTTAGCAGGAACTTAATTCACAGAGATGATTTTCAAACTTTTTAAAAATAATGGCTAGGGTGGGTTTTTTGTTTGTTTGTTTGTTTTTACCTTTTTATGTTAGGGTAGAAAGAAAATCAGCTAATTTCAGACCAACAACCTGTCTTTCTAACATATTACTTTATTGGACTTAAATAAACCAAATGCTTTGTTTTAAATTTCCCAAACCAAGCAGCATGTGTGGAGCCAGGCTCCAAGTTTCGTACCCTTCTCCCAAGCAGCTCAGCCCTGACGCAGAGCACAAGGAAAACCAAACAAAGAGAGGGAGGGTGGGCAGAACGAGGCTCATCCCGTCCTTCCCACCCCTTCAGGCAGATGGAAAGCTGCCTGGTTTCCATCAGGCCAAGCCTGGGACACTTGTGGTCCAGCCACATGGTAGATTATGATTTGGAGGCTGATGGGCCTGCACAAGCATCTGCAGAAGCTAGAACCTTCTGGTGGCTGCCCACATGTGGAGGGAAGCAGGAGTCCTTTCAAAAAACAGATTGTAGTATCGGATTAAAGCATCGGTCAGCCAGCATCGGGGCTGTGCGTCAAGAACCTCAGAAACCATTTATTCCAAAGATCCAGCTTTAGAAACCAACACGTAGATTTGGAGACATAAAGCACCTTGACCAGCAGGCAGCAGGGCGGGACTCAGTCTGGCCAGACCTGGAATCCAACGGTTGCCACTCCCCTCGCCCTAGGCTGTTTCCATTACGTCACTTTCCTCTATCACCCCTGCTGAGTCCCCAGGCAGCCAAGGAAAAAGTTCTGGGTCTCAATGGTGCACACATTTGAAGTATCAAAAATAAGCAGAACCCAGATTGTGTCCCTCACCCACCTTCTCCCACTCAATAGCAGCTAAATGAACTCAGCTGAAAGTTTCCAAAGAATTTCACTTTGGGGCCAAGCCCAGAGATGGAAACTTTCAGCCTGGGAAGGGAATTGAGCAGGAAGTGCAGCAAGTGGAAACAGAAGGGAGGAATTAGGAGGCAATGAGAGGGGCATCGCAGCTTCCGCGCATCCGGCCCACAAGATCTGGCCCCACGCCTGGTCCAACCTGTGATTCCCTCCCCCAAGTGGGACATCCAGCTGCCACGTCGTGAGCAAGTCAGGGGTGCCCTGGCAGGTCGGCACTGGCCTTCTTCCCACGTGGCCTGGGGGGCAGGGTCTCTGGCTTTTGTCCTGTGAACCTGGCCAGCTCATCATCGCCCTGCCGTCCCCTTTCCTTCAGGGCTGTCCCCGAGAGCTCTGAACTGGGCTTCCTCCAGGCCTCGCCAGGCCTGAGCTGATGTGGGAGACAGGGTGCCCAAGGTTCCGCAGGGCCTCTCGCTGGCCCCAGAGGACAGTGGCCACAGTCTTTCAGGCAAGAGGCCGACTGGAACCGCAGTTGAGGGAGCCGGGAGGACCTGGCAGAGAGACGTCCGGTCCCCCCCGGGCTGAGGCCTTGTGGAGCTTGAGAAACTGAGGGACCCAAAAAGGGACTGGTGGGGGTGGCTGGTCCCCAGAGGAGAAGGGTGTAACTCTGAGGCCGAGAGGACTCCTGGATGGGGAGCCCTCTTGGCAGCCTAGGTTTCTGCGGGGCTCACTTGCCTTGGGAACCACAAAGCCGGAATGTAAAGGAATCTATTTTCTAAGGAAAACACACACTTATACATTCTGAGTAATTTCCCGTGGAACTAGGAAAAAATAAACACAACACCCCAAATGGTTTCAAGCAGAGAGAAGCGGGAGAAGAAAATACAGGGTCGGGGGAAACTCTCTCCTGCTTCCAAACCTCAGAAGCAGCCTGGAGGCTTTAGGGAGCTGGAGAGATGGAAAGGGGTGGGGAGAGGAGGGGTGGGGAGGGGAGGGATGGGGAGGGGTGGAATGTAGGGCAGCCAGGCGTGGGGGTGAGGTGCCCAGACCCAGGGCCCTGCTGGCTCCTCTTCTAAGAACTCCTCGTGCACCCTCAGAGAGCTGACGAGTCGCATCTCACACAAAGAAGGGGGTTCCCTGCTGGAAGGAGAGACCATGGAATCACATGCCATAAGCTCCGGGCCAGGTCTGAGAGCCAAGTGCATTGTGGGAGTTAGCCATCCATTGGTGTGCAGGCAGGATACAGGTGAGAGCAGGAGTCATGTGGCCACAGACTGGACCACAGACTGGAGACTGGCCAAGAGCCATGGAAGGACAATTACTTGAGGTTGGGGGGGGTGGGGGGCAGGGACAGGGGTTGCAGATCACAAGCCTTGTTCCAAAGAAACCTTGACAAAGGAAATGGGTGGGTAGAAAGCAGTGCACTGGTGGACAGCTTGATTTACTTTCCTAGCCTGGCTCAGCCCCCTGTAGAACAATGGGTATACCACTGATTGCTAACATCCCTTCCATACAAGTCCACATTAGACAGAGACAACTGCGGGGGAAGATTTACAAAACTGGGGGCAAGGGGTTCAGAGCCTGGAGCATAGGTACTTGAGAGCCAAGAGAACTTGGAACCGCTGACAGTCCATTTGCTCTGCAGATCAGCCCCAGGGGGACATCCTGACCGGCAAGGGTTCCAAGTTACTGAAAGGTTGGCAGCTCCAGCACGCAAGCAGCTGGCCTGGATCTGCTCTAGTGGAAGATCCATATCATGTGGGGGTTTCCAGGTCTCCACGTCCCCAAGGACCCCTGTTCTGCCTGGGGACAGCCTAAGAGCTTGCATTTCCCCAGCCAGCAATGACTGACCCCTCCATCTATATAGGACATCACTGGTGACAAGCCCCCTGGCCTCTCCTACTTCATCAGACCCTCGCAGCAGCCTGGGGAGGAGGGATGACTCCTCATTCCCACTTTACAGATGCCCAGCAGAACCAGGAATGAGCCTCCTCCCCAGAGAAAGCACCACGCAGGCCCGTGGATGGGCGTAATTGTGTCCAGGTTGTGACTGGTTAGGGGGCAGAATGCCAAGGACAGGGACTTGATTTTGTCCTCTGCATGCCTCCCAGCTCTCTTGCTCAGGTCCCAGTGGAAGGTGCTGGAGTTCAATGGCAAGAACATTAGGCTTCCCTAAGCCTCAGTGTCCTTGTCTATAATATTAGGGATTGCACCAGATTACTAGTTTGTGATGTGTTAGAATCAGGTCCTTGCTTTCCCCCAAACGATCTTACTCTAAACCCTAACCTGAAAACAAAGCAAGCTGGGTCATTCCCAATGAACCCTCCCAGCAACCTACAGAGGTCGATGTTCATCAGACCTCCATGCATTCCCTGAGGCGCCCCCAAAGCGCCGAAGACAATGCACAAACAGGCTGAAACCCACGTCACCCTTCCCCACAGGGACACTAAAGGGGTGGGACTTCTCGAACCCTGACCTGGGCCTCTCCTTATATCTCCCTAAACGCTCAACTACCATTAAAATACTGTCAACTCCCAAATTTTCATTTCAAGCCACAACAAATGCCTACCGAACACCCACCCTTGGCTGTCTGTTTTAGTTATCTTCTGTTGTATGACAAAGTGCCTCAAACTTTGAAACTGAAAACAACAAACACTAATTATCTTACAGCTCCTGAGAGACAGGAACCCAGTGTAGCCAGGTGGTTCTGGCACCAGGTCTCTCGCGGGGATGTCAGCTGAGGCTGTGGTCAGCCCAAGGCCTGACTGGGCCTGCAGGACCCACTTCCAAGACGGCGCACTCGCGTGGCTGTTGGCTGGAGGCCTCGGTCCCTCGCCGCACAGATGTTTCACGAGGTGGCAGTGACTTCCCCCATAGTGAGCGACCCAAGGGAGGGGAACAAGGTGGAAACCTCAATGCTCGTTATGACCCAGTCCTTGTCCCTGTATTCCACTTATTAGAAGTTTCTAAATGTAGCCTACAAGGGAAGAGAGAGGCATCAAGCCCACCTCTTGAAAAAAAGAACAGCAGAGAATTTGTAGACCTATTTTCTTTTCTTTTCTTCTATTTTATTTTATTTTATTTTATTTTTTTAGAGAGGGGAAGGGAGGGAAAAAGAGAGGGAGAGAAATAACAATGTGTGGTTGCCTCTCACACGCCCCCTGCTGGGGACCTGGCTCGCAAACCAGACATGTGCCCTGACTGGGAATGGAACCAGTGACCCTTTGGTTCTCAGGCCGGCACTCTATCCACTGAGCCACACCAGCCAGGGCATGGACCTATTTTAAAACCAGTGCACTGCCCAAGACCAGACTTATCTCCCCACAACCTGGTCCCATTCAGCTGATGCCTATTACATCAACTGGTAGCCACAAAGCACACAAGGAGCCCGGGACTCCTTGTCTTCTACGCCGACACCCCTTCATGTCTGACCCAACACCAAGTCTTCTCATGCTCACCTCCTAACATCTGGCTTCCACAGAGCAGCCAAAAGAACTTTGCAAAATGCACTTTGGGTCACGTTCAACACCCACCCTGCACCACCACCGCTTGAAAGAGCTTCCCATTGCTCTGAGGATGAAGAAAAGGCTTCTCTGGCCAGCACGGCCCTTGAGTTTGGCACCAGCCTCCTCTCAGGCAAGGACCCCTCTCTGCTTTTCAGACAGTCCTTGAACTCACCATTCTCCTGCCCACCACAGGGCCTCTGCCATGCTGTGCCCCCACCCTCCCTCATGCCACCTTCACCCACCTTCCAGTCTCGAGTGCTCTTTCCCAAGGAAACACTCTGTGACCTCTGAACTCCCTTAGAACACACACAACAGTCCGTGATTATTCAATCAATCCCTCTGTCTCCTGCTTGGCACTGCGCTCCATGCAGAGACCACACTGGCACAGCGTTGGTTTTCAGCAACTCTACGAAACAAATAACTGGAACGTTCCTTCAGGTACTTGCAGTGTGGGGTCCAGGACCCAGGGACTGGCCGACAGACGAGGACCCGCCCTCCAGAGCTCGCCTCACCCTTCCTCACCCACCCTGCAGGTGCTGCCTCATCAGGTTGCCCTCTCAGCGGGACCACCCCTCCGCCCCGCAGCCTGTATGAGCATAAACGTACACTGGGCCCCTCCAGGAGCACCGGAAAGGGGGCTTCCTGCCTCACTCTGGGACTGGCTCGGGCTCTCCACACCTCTGAGAAAGTGATGGATGGATTTTCTCCACGGCTTTCTTGCACGCTTGGCAAAGGCTCATGTTTGCCTGGCTTCCTCAAGGCTCAAGTTCCTGGCAGTCCAAACCCCTGGCCTTCTCCTCAACCGCCCTCCCAGAAGCTGGGGTCAGGAATCACAGTCACCCTCCCTTCGGTTTCCTTCTTCGCTCAACTTCAGCTGCGTCTCAGAGACGCTTGCTCCCTCCAACTCTCCCACCCAGGCACTTTGAGAGGGCAGCACAGGGTGGCAGGAAGAGGTCGCCTCCCAGGTTTCTGACCAGCCTGATGATGGCCTTTTCTTAATCTAAGAAAATACTCTGACTCCCGCCTGCTTCCTGCAAGCACTCAAGGCTCGGCTTCTACAATGATCTCCAAGTTACTCCTTTCATTGCTTTCCCCAGCCATTCTCTGATGCCGGTGACACCCTGTCACACAGAAGGGCTGCTCCGCCCTGGAGAGATGGTGCCACGGTTCCGAGCTGGGCACAAAAGTCCAAGTCTGGCCCACAGCGAGAAGACAGCCCATTGCTCACACGGTGCTCACCCAGGGACCCTCAGTGTTGTCCATGACCTCCACGGCTGCCCTCTTCAGCCTCCCTCGTCCACACAGCGGACTTCTTTTTGGGTCTCTTCACCCCCATGCCTGCTGCCGGTGTGCCTCCTGTTAGGATCCTGTGTGGTTTCTAACCTCTCAGCCTCTCCTGTTCCTACCACTAGAGTCACATGACCCCGCTTGCAACTCACTGTCCCAAGTCCTAGAAACTTAACAGGAAGCCAAAGAGAAAGAGTTTCAGCCGCTTTTCCCTCCCCCAGGACAGCATTGTGCGCCCTTGCAGCCACCACCCCTAGTCCCCTCCACAGCTCTGCCTGTGGGCCCCCCTTTTGCCCGGGGCCTGTCCCGAGCCCCTGTCTCAGCACCCTGCGTTGAAACAGCCGAGACAGCCCAGACCCTGTCTCACTCTCGCTCCTGCGCTTGCTGCAGGCCCTGCTGTCGGCTGGCAGGCAACCCTGGGCCACCTGGTCTTCCGAAGGTCACCTGCTGCAGAGCCCCAGGAGGTGGACTGAAGCCACCTGGTGTGACACCTGACTTCCTGCCCTGGTCCCCTATCCACTCACCTGGACCAGGACCTTCTATCACTTGTCTTCCAGCCCCAACCGCCCTCCAGAACAGTCTACCTTCAGTTTTCTCTCTGCTTTCGTCCTTGCTTACAAAAGACCTCCCTCGGTTTGTTCCATACAGAGGGATGACCAAATGTATTCCTCAAGATACCCCTCATCAAGCATCTCTAGGATCCCCAAATAAACGAGACAGGGACTTTTAGCTCTAGCTGTAAGATAACAATGTTCCTTTTTTATATCCCTGTACTCAAATTACTTACTCATTTAATACACTTTTTTTATTGAGGAGGTCATCTGTGCCTGCCTTTATTTTGTGCACCGGGCTGGAAGCAATGAACAAAATAGACGGGAAGCCCCGACCTCACGGAGTTTGCAGCCCAGCAGAGATGGCGCCAAAGCCCAAACAGAGAATCGCCTCTGCCTGATCCCGCGGCCGCCCTGCCTACCAAGTGGAGTCGCCGCTCTAGGCCGCCATCTTGAATGCCAGGGGATCGAACCCCTGATGGTCTGAGTTGGAGCTCACCTCCTGTTCTAACTACAGCTTTGCCTGGTTTTCCATTCTGGGGAAGGACGACCGTGGTCCCCCCGTGGGCTTTTCCAACATCTCTGTCACTTTTCCTTCCCCACTCTGGCAACCTCCTCCTCTCCCTGGGTCAGAGTCCCTGGTCAGAGCTTTTACCCGAGGGAGGGGAACATCCGTCCGTCTGTCCGCCCTCTGCTCACCCACCCCCATTCCGTTCCGTCTTGTTGCATCAGCACGGCTCGCCTTCGCTGCCCTCTCGGAGACTTTCTCCCCCGCAGAGGCTGCTGCTGGAGTCCACAATGACAGGGGAGCGAGCATTTCCCAGTCCTCCACCAGCCCTCAGCGGAGCTGGCCTGGGGCCCGTGCAAGCGTCTCAGCAGACGAAAACCAACTTTCCTGGACCCAGCCTCTCTCTGGCTCTCCAGTGAAAAGCCCACAGCCTCCGCAAGCCGCTGGCACGGGCTCTGGAAAGGGCATATGGGCTGGTAAACAGGACAGGGTACGTCCCGCAGCCTACAGACTCCCCAGGGCGAAAGCCTGGCCCGTCTCACAGGAGTGGGCCTACACGTGCATTGTCCTACGCACGCATGCTCCACCTGGGCCCAGGTGTGGGCTTTGGCAGCTCTGACTCCCAGGGCAGCTGAAAGAGTCCCGAAGGCTCTGAGGTCACGACAAGGGCCGGGACCTGCAATGACACCAACTGCAATGCCACGTTCCGTTGGCTCTTCCCTCCCACACTTCCTTCCCTCTCAGGCCGCCCTGCCTACCAAGTGGAGTCGCCGCTCTAGGCCGCCATCTTGAATGCCAGGGGATCGAACCCCTGATGGTCTGAGTTGGAGCTCACCTCCTCAGGACCATAGGACCATGACATGGACAATAAGAAAGTTCACAATCCTCCCCTTTTCCCCCATCCTTTTTGAATGCACGCACTCAAAAAGAGAGGTGTCCAGCCTCACAGGCCGAGCAACGGGCCAGATGCCAGCTCCCAGGTGAGTGGGTGGCTGGGGCCCACCTCGCCGGAGTCTGGACCTTCCTAGGCCCCTGCACCATGCCCGGGGCCCTCCAGACCCAGTTACGGACCATCACTAGCATCTAGCCACCCTCTGCAGGGGCTGACACCGCATGTGGGAGGCCAGGACAGACAGGACAGACAAGGGGGGCTCTCCCCACCATCCACAAGAATGCCCTGAAAGTGAAAAAAGCTGTGTAGAGACACAAAAGGGCTGCTACTGAAATCTACATGGACCCCTGACCCTGGGGTGGCAAACACGAGCCCTGTGGAGAAAGACCTGCACGAGGGTCATGTCTCCCCCACCAGGCTTCTCCCTCCCTGGTTGGAATAGTTTGGAACCAAAGAGCATGGGTTAGCTCTGGCGCCAGCCAGCTCCGAGCCACTCCCCAGAGGACCAAGAAACAGAAGCTAAGGAGAGACCAGGGGCTAGGAGACCAGCTCTACTGAGAGGAGAAAGGGGGGGCCACCACATTTGTGATGATCCCACTGACCGTGGGATCCCAGTGAGACTCAGAGTAGAAGCTGCCAGGAGAAGCTGCGGGTGAAGGACCTCAGAGGTCCCAGCTGAAGTGGTGGCGGCCAAGCACTGAAGGCGCTTCTCAAGGAGGCAGAGAGGGATTGGGAGGAACCAGCGACCAGGCATCATCTGTCCCTTAGATCCATGCTGAAGAGGTTATCACCCGGACTGAGTGGGGAGAGATCCCAGCTTCCAGATTCCAGCCAGGGGGGCGGGGATGGTGCGTGACTCCGGGAGCCCTGTGGTTCCCCCTCAGCAGAAAGGCTCTGCCACAGAAATGCAGGAAGGAGCAGGGACCTGCTCAGGAGGAGAGAGGGTCCAGCCGGCCCTTGGCTTCTGCCCGTATGGCTTAGGGCTTGAGCCTCAGCTGCCCCTGCCCCAGCAGACAGGCCCGTGTGGCACCTCCCGGGACAGAAGTCATCACCCAGAGTGTAGGCAAGTGGAAGGGGTGTGGGACAGGGCTCAGAATGGCCTCCTTTGCCTGTGACAGGGACGGGTGGGACAGGATGGGCCTTCCTCATGCCTCCCTGCACATGTTTCAACCAGAGCACTTTCTTTTATCTCTTTTGTTCATCTAGTGGGGCTTCATTTTAGCTTTCCTTCAAAGAAAAGTTACACAGCTAATGCAGATCTCTGGACCAGATGACGCCTGAGGACCCTTCCATCTCCGGTGCATACCATGTCACCTCTGCTGCCCTCCCTGGCAGCCCAGGTCCTGGAAGTCAGAGCCACCCACTAAGGTCCTCCAGGGTCACCTCACCCTAACAACCACTTCCACCAACTGCCATCAACCCATCTTTGAGTGTTGGGCCTGCATCTTTGGTGCAGGGCCCCATACCTGCATCCCTGTCGTTGTCACGTGGGGAATGCACCCTCATGCCTCACGGGGCTTTCAGGACACCCCAGACAGAGCCAGGCTGCTGAGGCTCCTGGGAGCACAGCAGGGTGCCATGGCCCAGTCCGGGGACCAAGTCTCACCGGCCCTCCCGGCTGAAGTGGACACCACCTGGTCCTGGGCCCCAGCCGGTCTCCAGAGACTGGGTGAGGGGGCCTCTACTTCTCTTCAGCTAGAAAAATGAGGGATTTGGCTTAGCAATGTTCCCCAGAACATGGTCGGAGGAACTTTAATCCCTTTAGAGACTCCACGGAAAGAGGTTTCTCTGGACAAAGAGTCCTGAGAAATGCTGCCACTGTACCAATCCTCTTGGATCTTCCAGCTACCTGTAGGGCATTAAAGGCTTTGAAGACCCTACAGTGTGCATGGGTGAACCTGGGGACTTTATGCTAAGTGAAATAAGCCAGTCAGAGAAAGACGAATACCATATGACCTCACTTAGATGTGGAATCTAATGAACAAATAAACTGACGAACAAAATAGCACCAGAGGCACGGATGTGTGGAACAGACAGATCTCAGAGGGGAGGGGGGAGGGAGCTGGGAGAGATTAGCCAAAGGACATACACGCATGTATGCATAAGCCATGGACACAGACAGCAATGTAGTAAAGGCCTCGGGGGTGGGGGGAGTGGGCGGAAGAGGGAAGGGGGAGTGGGGGACATCTGTAACAGTGTCCAAACTTTTTTAAATTAGAAAAAGACTGGACAGTGCAGAGAAACGCAAAGGCAGTTTTGCTTCCAGCGATGCTTTCTGTTGGCTTCCACACAGCGGTTCCGGTCTTCATCTCAAACCCTTGGCGTGAGGCACTCTCGTGGGCCCCATTTTATAGAAAAGGAAACTGAGGCACGGGTTTTTCAGATAGTACATAGCAGAGCTAGGCAGTCTGGCTCCGAGAGAGAGCTCGCGGGTGGCCAGATTGTGGCGCGGGACAAACGTGGCCCGCACACTGCCCTCCGGGCTCAGCTCTCTGCTCCCCAGACTGGAGACACGGGGCTTCCGGAGGAAGGTGAGGCTCCGCCCGAGACTCTCCGAACACGAAGAGTCTCTGACCTTCTGTGGTCTGGCTCGGGGGCAGCCTCCGGGGGACAGAAGTGTGGGGACAGGCGGCCATGCCAGCACCTCCCACATCAGATCCGAGCAGGTGACTGCTCCGTCCCCTTGCTCAGTGCTCAGCACGCGGCTCACTCACGAAGGCTGCACAGATGTGAGGCAAAGCCCCTTTGAGGACAAATATCCTGGATGAGGATGGGGGTGCAAACCCAAGGACAAAAAGAAAAGTTCCACCTTCGGGGCTCCCATCAGCCTGCCCAGAGCTGCAGGCCCCTGGAGCAGGGCGTCTGGGCTGAGGCCAGGGTCAAGGGGTCACATGAGCAGTTTGGGGCAACACGCTGGTGGAAGGGAGGGAGCACGTGCAGGGTCAATCTGGGTCCTCCATGAGCAGCATGGGCTCCCTTCCCCACCTCCAGATTCAGCCTCTGAGTCCAGAAGCCTGTTGCCCCAGGAGGGCGGCCAAGACCCCCCAGGCTCCTGCTCAGCCTTCCTCCTCGCCTGAGCCAAGCTGGAGTCCAGAGGGGGATGAGGACTTCCCCCTTTCCTCTGTGGGGCTTCCTCTCTCACTGGGCAGGGGCACTGGCACCCTCAGCTTCAGGGTCCCAGCCTGCCCCAGGTCTGGGAGCCCTCGCTCTCATCACCTTCCTCTTCTCTTTGCAAAGCTTCTCTCCGCTGGGCCTCCTTAGTGATGGTGGCATGCTCGCTCTCTCTCTCTCTCTCTCTCCCTCTCTCATTTAATGGACCCTCTCACAGTGAGGCAAGCATCTCGTTGGTCTCACAGGTCCTCCTGTCCACAGTTTCTAATGCTGCATCCCAGGACATTAACACATGTTTCATGACAAGTGTCCCAAGTTCAAACCCGACCTTTGGGAGGCTCTGGGCCAAAGGCTCTGGGCTGTGAGGTGGTGATGCGTGTGGGCTCTGCAGGTGGATGTCTGTGCAGCACTGGGCTCCACCCTTCCCCTCTCTGCATCTGACTGTGCTTAATCTTATAAAAGGAAAACCATCATCACTGAGACTTCCTTGTAAGTTCACTGTGTGCATTAAATAAGATGCACAGGAAGTCACTTAGCTCGTAGCTCTCAATATTGGCTCTTATCATCTTCCGATGTGAGGCAAAGGGAGGCCCCTGTGGTCCCCAGGGAAATGACAGTTCCACTGGCAGACACTCCGCCTTTGCGGTCTGGCCCAAAGGCTCAGGCACGGTGGGAACTTCAGGCAGGCGGGAGAGAAGTGTGGTCACATCGCCGGCTGAGGGGAGACTCTGCGGCACATCCCTCACCATCCCATTTTGCAGATGAGCAAACTGAGACAGTACAGCCAGCCCTGGGACCCTTAGGCGCTTCACCCCAAGCCCAGTGATCTTGGTTCATCAGCAAGCCAACTTGGAGTTTAGCAGAAATCGCCAGGGGGCGCCAGGGAGCAGTGGCCGGAGAAGAAGGCAGGAGGGATCCGGAACACGGCTCCTCCACAACCCATCCTCCGGGGGCGCCCCTGCCGGGGTGCCAGCCCTCCGCACTGACCAGTCCTGCAATTGTCCCCGTTCTGGGTTTTGCCGAACTCTGCCGCTCCCTGTCTCCCTCCCCATGGAAAGCCGTCGCTGGCAGGCCTCTCCCAAGCCTCTGTTTACAAAATTATAAGCTTCTTTGTCCCCAGCCTCTTCTGGTTACAATAATACTCCCCGGCTCTTGGGAGCTCTCGGGGGCATGGAAAATGTGACTTCACTCCGCAAGGATTTTCTGCCTTAGCAAAATGGCACTGGAGAAAGAAAAAGGAAAAAGAACGTTTCTGTCCGTCCTGGGTAGAAAAGGCACCAGCTCTCCTGACCCCGAGCCCAGAGTCAGAACCAGGGGCCCCCGAGGGTCCAGCCAAGATGGACAAGTGACCCTCGTTGTCCCCACGGACTGGGTGGGCTCTAAGGGGAGCAGGGAGGGAAAGGTTCACTGAGGGGAAAGTGTCCACAGCAGAAAACAAACTCCGCCTGCCTTCCCATTCCTGATTAGACTCCTTTATTATTTCAGAGTTCAGTAATTTGCTCAGTCAGTCAATTCCTCACATGTTCTGAGTTCTTTAAGAGGGGCTCTGGAGTCGGGCCCTGGGCGGGGCGGGGGGGGGGGGGCGGCGGGAGACCGCACGGGCTCTGCCACTTGCTCGCTTCTTTACTTTGGGTGATAAGACACTTCTCCGAGTCTCAATTTTCTCGCCCGGAAAACGGAAACGATCGAGTACCGACCTCACGGGGCTGCTGCAAGGACTCGTGAGATGATGCACACTAAGAGCGTCGAAGCGTGCCCAGCGGATGGTAAGCACTCAATAAATGGTGGTTCTTGTTGCTGTCACTCGTTCCAACAAATCTTTGCTGAGATGACCTATGGTCTCAAGGTACCCGCAGTCTGGAGAGCTGGCCCGGGCTCTCCTGGCCACGCCCACTGCGTCAGGCCCGACCTCGATTGGTTCACAGCCGGAAAGGAGGGCTCTGCGAGCGTTGCAGTGGTCAATGCTCTATGGGGGAGCTACGGGAAATTCAGAGGCAGCAACTCTAAACTGTCTCTACAATTTCAGGTGTGCAAAAAATGTCATTCCTAAAAATGTCTTTGAATCAAGTTAGATCGGTCTCTGAGGCCTCATCCCAACCAGAAGCAGGAAATTCAGACTCCGTCACTAGCATAACTGGAAGGGGAGCCCATGTGGTCACCCGCCATTTGTCCCCACTGGTGCAACCCCTGGCCCAAGACCACGCCGTCCCCAGGATGCCAGGGGCTTCCTGAGCCAACTAGCACAAGAGAAGCCCTGTCCCACCTCCGGCACAGCTGGAGGAAGGGGCCTCAGGGGCTCTTCCTCCAAAGCTCTTGCCTCTCAAACAACTCGAGCTTCCAGAAAAAAAAAAAAAAAGACCAGAAAGACTGGTCTCTGTAAGCAGTTCCTACTCTGCACTCTGCAGCACCAACCTCCAGAAGCAGAGGCTCCCAAAGGAGCAGGCGTCCACAGTGCAGGGGAAACAAGGGGAGATCAGTGGGTGACATGGTCCCCCTTCGAGGAGATGACTTCCAGGCCAGGTGACCTCTCCACCCCTCCTACCCCCCACCCCGGGGGGAGGAGCAGCATCACTTGGTACTGTTTCAGATGCTCAGCCCTCACCCTCGCTAGCTGCCTGCACTCATGCTGTCCCCTGAGCACAGATGTCCTGGAGGGATTAGCTGACCTATCACTGTGACCTCATGGAGGTCAGGGTGACCAGCAGAGTGAGCTTTGAAAGGGAAGCAGTGCTGGTTCAGGAAAGGAACTTGGAATACTTTGAGGACCTACTATGTACTGGCCTGTTTCACAAACCTTCTCCCTATTTCTCACAACGGCACAAAATTAGCTCCCTGTTTCTCCCTGCTGGTGATAAGGAAGCAAAGGTCCTACAGGGAGAAGGTCAAGGTCGCAGGGACGTAGTATAAGAGAACGGAGACCAGAACACCCAACCAGTATAGAATAGCAATAGTAACAACACCATGACTTACATTACTGTAACTATTCCCATTTTACAGAGGAGACTCTGAGGGGCAGCAACTAAACCACCAGTGAGGATCAGGGAGGCTGACCCTGAGCCTGAGCGCTCAGCCCTTCATACCCCCACCCCCCGGGTGAGGAGCCCCTGGCTGGAAAGTCCCAACATTCTGGGAATTGCTGGTGGGACCAGATTCCTGTAAATGAGTTGAGAAGCAGCATCCCAGGGCCTTTGTGCCTTTGCATGGGACTTACAGACTCAGACTATCTTGCAATAAAATTTTCATTGAAATGAAAATACAGATTTTTTTTTAATTTTCAATTAAAGCAGTGCTTTGAAAAACAGAAAACAATACAATTCTCCATTCCTCTTTCCTCCCGCACCTAGGTCCCTGCCTCAAATCAATGGCCTGGAATTTTTTTTTTTTTTTTAAATAAGCAGAGAGGTTTCTAAAGAGGTAACCCAGTGGTGCTGGGCGACAAAGGCACACAGACTGTCAGAATGGAAAGACCTCTTCTTTGGACGGATAGAGGAAAACCGAGGTCCAAATGACAGGAGGGACTCGTCCAGGGTCAGGCACTGGGGACACACCGGGGCACGAGCAAATGTGCAGACACGTAGGTCATGCACGCTCCGGCTCCGGCCTGCACAGCCCACACGTGCCCTCCCGCACGTACACACCCCCTCACCCTCTCCTTGAGCCCACCCCTCATCCTCCGCGGCCTCTGGTTCTGTTCACACGTGGGTAAAGACTGCCCCCTGGTGGGCATCAGAGCTGCCTCAAGACCTGCAGGCCTGGCCTCGGGAGCTCTGATCAGCCCCTCCAAAATGAGCCCGGATCCTGGGGCCAGGCCGCTCTGGGAACGGACTCCCATCAGTGTAGGTCAGGGGTCTCAGGATTAGGGAAAATATAAAACAGAGACTGTGCTGCAGGCCAGGTTCCCCAGGAGGCAGACCCCAAGGTGGAGGAGAGCAAACAGGAAGTTTCCTGGGGAGTGCTCTAGGGATCGGCACCTGTGCGGCTGGGGTGGGGGAGGGGAGAGCTGGGCTTTAGTGCAATCACCTGAAGGCCTGGGACCCGCTGACCCTGCGGGAGCACTGAAGCTGGGCCAGCCCTCCGGGAGGGCTACCAGGTGAAACCAATAAAAATATAGGATGCCAATCAAACTGCAATTTCGGATAAACAGTAATTCTTCAGTCTAAGCACGCCCCACGTAAGGCGAGGAGGGTGTCTGGCAGAGGGGCGGGAATTGGGCGGCCGTGGGGAAAGAGATTGGTCACAGAGAGAGAGGGCTCAAGTAGGGAGGATGCTAAGGACAATGGGACTCCAGTTCCTCACTGTCAGCGACAGGAGTAGAAATATCAGAAAAGAGAAAACGAGAATAAACCCTGTGGGCTTGGAGATACTGATATGAGCTCAGCTTTCACTGTATGGAGATAAAAATAAACACAGATGTAAATGTGTTCACTTGTGTTTCACTGTTGATACCATGTGTGAATATGCATGTGTGGCTATATAAATGCACATATATGTGCGCATGTTTTTGTTTGTTTGAATACTGTTAGAAGACTAACTGAGACATTACAATTTTCTAGAGGTTATCTGAGCACACAGCAATTCAAAGTGGGCAGCGCCAACCTGAACGTGGTCTGGAGCAGCCCAGCGGCAGGGGCTGGGGAGAGGTTTTTACAGAGCCCATGAAGGACTTGAAGCAAGTCAACTCTTTGATTGGCTACAGTTGCCTTACTCAGCTGTTTGTGATTGGTTGTTCTTAAGTTTCATTGTCTCAGAGTTGACCCTGGCTTCAGTTTTGGTTTGCTTGCACGGTTTAACAAGGCAGTAGCGCCTCCTATGTTTTGTTTTTCTTTGTACGTGCCAAGCGTTTTATTTTGGTTTTTTTTTAATTTTAATCATTGTTCAAATACATTTTTCTGTCCTTTACTCCCATTCCAGCCCACCCACCAATTCCTCCCCACCTCCCTCCCATCTCCACCCCTCCTAGTGTTTGTCCATGTGTCCTTCATACTTGTTCCTGTAAACCCTTCCATTGGGAACAGCCATCCCCCAATGACAGAATCCCCCATTCTCCCCTGAAATTCCCTCCCCTCTCCCCTCTGGTCACTGTCAGCCTGTCCTCTATTTCAGTGTCTTTGACTATATTTTGCTTGTTTCTTTGTTTTGTTGTTTAGGTTCCTGTTAAAGGTCAGATCATATGGTATTTGTCTTTCACTGCCTGGCGTATTTCGTTTAGCATGATGCTTTCCAGTTCCATCCACACTGTTGCAAAGGGAAGGAGCTCCTTCTTTCTTTCTGCTGCATAGAATTCCACTGTGTAAATGTACCATAGGGTAATCTCCAAAATATATAAAGAACTTACACAACTCCACTCTAAGAAGACAAGCAACCCAGTTAAAAAATGGGCAAAAGACTTGAACAGACACTTCTCCAAGGAGGACATACAGAGAATCCAGAGACACATGAAAAGAAGCTCAGTATCACTAGCTATCAGAGAGATGCAAATTAAAACCACAATGAGATACCACTTCACACCAGTCAGAATGGCCATCATAAACAAAGCAACAAACACCAAGTGTTGGAGAGGTTGTGGAGAAAAGAGGACCCTAGTGCACTGTTGATGGGACTGCAGACTGGTACAACCGCTATGGAAAACAGTATGGAACTTCCTCAGAAAACTAAAAATGGATCTGCCTTTTGACCCAGCAATTCCACTACTGGGATTATACCCTAAGAACCCTGAAACACCAGTACAAAAGAACCTATGCACCCCAATGTTCATAGCAGCACAATTTACAATAGCCAAGTACTGGAAGCAATCTAGGTCCCCCTGTTTTTTTACAGCCTCTTCACTTAATTACTCTAACTGTGTATGTACACAGAGCCCCTACCTCCACTGAGAAGGCTTGGGAACAGCAATCCCCCAATGACGGCGAGCATATACAACAGTTTCTAAATGCCATCCTGTAGTCAAGGAAACGGGCACTCCTGGCACAAACTGCCACTTCTAAGCCGACAGCATAAGAAGTAGTGGCCACCACTGAGTGGCAGGTTCAAACGTCCCACTGCCGTGCGAGCACCTCACATCACACATAGAGCTTTTGATTGCCGAGACATCCGTTTCAAAGGTCCCCCTTCACTAAACAGCTGTGTGACACAGCCACTAGCTGTGAAAACTAGTTGATATACAAAGAAGCAGAAAAATGTGACCCCTTCTCAAGGGAAAAGACAAGCAACTGGAGGTCTGTCCCGAGAAAGACCAGATACTGGGCAAGGACTCTAACGCTGTTGTGACAACTTTGCTCAACTAGGTGTATGAGAATCTTCTCAAAATAAATGGAAAAAAAAACACAGAAATATTAGCAGAGAAAATAAAAATAATTAATAAACCAAAAAGAAATTTTATCTGAAAAATTTATTATCTGAAATAGAAAATTCACCTGATGGGCTTAACTACAGAATAGAGGTCACAGAGGAAAAAACCAGTGAACTCGAGGAAATCAGCCAATCTGAAGAAGAAGGCGGGGGGAATAGCAACAAAAGGAGCAGCTCCCCGTAGAGCAATCTCAAAAGGCCTAACATGTAGTGCTGGAATTCTCAAAGGAAAAGAGAGAGAGAATGGAGCGGAAAAACTATTTTTTAAAACATGTTTGAAAACTCCCCAAATTTGGTGAAAGACAGGCATATGTAGATGAAAGAAGTACAGCAAATAAGCCCTGGCTGGCATAGCTCAGTGGATTGAGCCCAGGCTGCGAACCAAAGCATCTCAGGTTTGATTCCCAGTCAGGACTCGTGCCTGGGTTGCAGGCCACGGCCCCCAGCAACCGCACATTGATGTTCCTCTCTCTCTCTCTTTCGCCCTCCCTTCCCTCTCTAAAAATAAATAAAATCTTTTTTTTTAAATCATACCTTTAAAAAAAAAGAAGTACAGCAAACACCCAACATGGTGAGTTCAAATAAAACTATTTCTGGTTACATCATGATCAAAAGGAGAAAGTCCTGCAAGGAGCTAGAGAAACGTGGAATATTGCATTTTCACTGGGACCACAACTATGGGATCAAAGATTCTCAGATGCTGTGGAGTTCGGAAACTAGGGAACGCCACCATCAAAGCACTAAAATTAAATGCTACCAACCCAGAATTCCGCATCCAGTAAAAAGAAATTTCAAAATTGAAAGCAAACTACATTTTCAGATAAAAGCAACAGGTTTTATTGACAAAAGACCTGTATTGCAAGGAATGCTGAAGTCAGTTCTTCTGGCCAATGGGACACCAGAGAAAAATGTACGTGTTTAGGAATGAATGAAGAGCATCAGAAATCGTGAGTAACTGAGTAAAAATACATGAATAAATTTCAAATACACATGGAGAATTATGAAACTGTCTTGTGGGGCTTCCAGTGAGTGTGGGGATAACATGTATGGCTGTGATGTAAAGTGGGTGAGGCTGTGCATCGATCTCTACAGCTGCAATAGTTCCTGTGAAGTGGCACCAGTGTAGTCTTAAATCACTGAGAAAAGTGAAGGGTGTATCCTTAGAGCAATGACAAAAAAAATCAAAGCAATATTGGTTAAAAAAAATTAATAGATAAATAAAAATTAATTCCAAAAACTGCTCAAGCAGAAAAGGAGGAACAGAGGAACAAAAAAAAAAAGGAGAGTGAGATAAACATAAAACAAATTTTAAAATGGTAGACCTAAGTCCAAACACATCAGTAATTACATTAAACATGAATAGCCTTCTATGGTCTGAACATCCGTGCCCCGCCCCCAGGTCCTGTGTTGGAGTCGGAATGTCCGGGGCGATGGTGTCAGAGGGCGAGGCCTCTGGGAGGTGAGGAGGTCAAGAGGGGGAAGCCCCCGCGAATGGAGGGAAGGTTCCTTCCTAAAGAGAGACCCCACGGAGCTCCCTGTCTCGTCCACCACGTGAGGACTGTCTGTGAACCAAGAGGAAGGCCCTCACTAGACCACAGCCGGGCTGAGGCCTTGATCTTGAACTTCCTGGCCTTCAGAGCCATGAGAAATAAATCTCTGTCTTTTATCTGCAACTCAGTAGGTGGTATTTTGCTATCGCAGCCTGAACAGGCCAAGGCAAAGCCTAAGCATTTAAATAGAAGGGCAGAAGTTAAAAGAATAAATGTAATAACAATATGACCTAACATGCTTAAAATATAAATACAGGAAAAGCTGAAATTAAATTAAAGGAAAAGATATGTATGCATAACCATAGAAGGTGAGCATCTCACATCAATGCTGAGAGGTCAGGCTTTCCACTGGAACCAGAACTTGCTTTGAACCCAGAAAAAGGCAATGGTGTCCTAAGAAACACAAAGAACCTATCACATTCTTTCCGGTTCATGTTACTCCCCTGTATTAGCCAACCATTTATGCTGCAAATGATGACATAGAGCAGGGGTGTCCAACCCACGGCCCTTGTTCCACATGCGGCCCAGGATGGCTGTGAATGAAGCCCCACACAAAATCATAAATTTACATAAACCATTATGAGATTCGTTTGTGTTTGTTAGTGTTTGTGTATGTAATGTGTGGCCCAAGACAACTCTTCTTCTTCCAGTGTGGCCCCGAGGCGCCAAAAGCTTGGACACCCCCGACAGAGATGAGAGGCGAGTCCCTCAGAGGCATTTATTATTTCTCTTGCTGTGTTTCCTATTTCTAGCCTTTCCTCTTGATTTTCCCTATAGTTTCCGTCATGACTTTGAAGTGACCTATCTCTCATCCATGCGACAAGTCGGACAAATCTCAAAAACATATTGCTAGTGAGAGTGGCCAAACTCAAAAGGCCGTGTAATTTATGATTCCATTTACATGAGATTCTGGGAAAGGCAACACTAAAAACACAGAAAGCAGGTCAGGGGCATCCAGGTATCGGAGGTGAGAGGAGGGGACTGACTACACAAAGGAGCCAGAGAACTTTGGGGACGATGAAAACATCCTATATGTTTGTACTAAAGCACGCACGTTTGTGAGAACTCATAGACCTATAGACCTAAAACAGGGAGTTTTACTACATGTAAATTATAGACCAATCAACCCTATTTTTAAAAAGCATAACGAAATGCCTGCCATCACAGAGACTCCAGAAGAGCTCAAATTTAAAAGACTGCCAGTATTAAGCCTTGGTGAAGGTGGAGAGCAACGGGAATCCTTTTGCATAGCATTGGCAAAGATGTAGATTTCCACAAGAGTTTGGGAAAACTATTTGACAATATCAACTACGGTGGAACATAAGCATGCTCCACAACCTGGCCACTCCATCACTAGGTCTATACGCCCACCAAAAAAAAGTGTGAGCATGAACACCAAGAGACACGTGCAAACAATGTTTGCGGAGCTTTATTCATAATAGCCAAAAACTGGAAACAACACCATATAATTGATGACTCATCGAACTCAACATGTTGATACATTAGTGTTTTGCGCACTTAGCTGAATGTCGTTTATGCTTTTCTGTACTTGACAAAAGCACCCTCCCTAGCTTGGTATGCAAGGCCCTTTGTGCTTGGCCCCGCCCACCTCTTCCGCCTCCTGGCCCTGCCTGCAGCCCCCGCCCCAGAGACACTCCCCCAGCTGCACCAGGGCCTCTCAGCCCCCATGCCTTTGCACACCCTGTTCCCTCTGCTGGACATTCTTTCACGAGTCTCACTTTATGTTCTTTGCCTGCCTGGAAATCTCCAGCTTCTACTCTGAAACCCAAGTCAGAGATCACCTCCTTCCAGAAGCCTTCTTTGAATTCCCCCTTCACACACACAAGGCTGCATTAGGCGCTCCTGTTTTCTCATGACACCTCACGATGGAGGTCAGGGTTCACCCTCCTGGGACTGTGGGCGCTTTGAGCCAGATCATTCTGGTTGTGAGGAGGTGTCTTGTGTATTCTAGGGCATGTTTAGCATTGGTTCCCAGCCTAGATGCATCCCTGGACCCACTAGATGCCCCCAGCATCCTTCCCCTCAGTTGTGACAAATGTCATCTGGGCAGGCAGAGCCACCCCTGGTAGAAAGCCACCACCACGCTGGGGCTTTGGAGGACCAGTAAACAACATCCTCTTTCCACACCTGAGTTCAGAAACAATCGAGAGATTAACTGAAGTCGGAAGGTGAAAATCAAGACATTAGTGACAGAGCTGGTTGGAGAATGTGGCTTTAGATCTGTGGCCACCGGAACTTGCTCCTACATCTCTCAGAATGAGCCCTCCCATCCAAGAGACACACAGGGCTAAACACCCACAGCCCCCTGCACAGGGCAGGCCCCTGGCCGCCTGGCAGAGAGGAGACAGGAATGCAAGCGTCCTGAGGACCTGCTGGACCCCAGGGGGCAGAGAGCAAGCAGCAGGCGCTGGACTGCTGATTTTGTTGCTCCTCCCAAAGTCTCCAGTGCAGTGACCCCCTCCCCCAACATGAAAAAGCTGCGAGTGATGAGGAGAGAGGCCAGGATGTTGCTCAGACACCCCTCCGAGATGCCCCTAACACTGTGCTCCTCAGCCCTGGAGATGAATGCCGCCTTGTCTCTCGTCTGTGTCCTGCATAGACCATGCATGGGCGAGGTCCAGCTCATCTCTGCATCCTCGGTGGCTAGCCCAGGGCCTGGCTCAGGCCAGGAGCTCAGTACACGTCCTTTTGTTCGTCTAGTCCCTGCCCTTGCCGGGACCCTTATAGCGCCAAAGTACCTCAGAGCGAACCACACTCACAGCACTGCATCCTGAAAGATGCTGCTCTGTCTCCCAATGTCCTGTTCCTGGACACGCTCAACAAGGAACCTGACACGTAGCAGGAGCTCAAAAGTGTTCTGCCAACGGGGGCATACGGAGGTATTCAGCATTTCCTCCGGTCTTCCTGCCTAGGCTTTGCAGTACTGCCACCGTGCCACAAGAGGGAGACATCACCTTTCCAATGCTCCTCCAGCCTCCATCCTGAAAACCAGCCCCTGCCCCAGGATCCGGGCAGAGGTAGGAAGGTGGCAGTGATGGGAAGGAGAAAGGGGATCCTGGACCAGGTGACTGGCCTCACTGGCCACAGCTGGACGTCCGGCTCACACAGACTCTACATCGAACCTCTCTGTGGCTTCTCCCCTGCAGTGCTGCCTCGGAGCTCTCCCAGCTCTGGTCTGGGCAGGAGGCCCCCACACCGACCTTCAAGCTTCCCACCACCACCCTCTCTTCAAGGCAGTAACAGCTACCCTCTCGTCCTGGGTCCTGTCACCTGTGGCCAGGCCCTAGAGTCTTCCCAAATGCATCATGGAAGCCATGCTGGTTCTTGTCAGCCTCTTGACTCTTCTAGAATTTTCTGTCCCTGGATCTTTGGACCAGCCAGGCTCTAAGAGGTCAAGTGACCTGTGGGAAGCCCCTTCGCCTATCTGAGCTCAGCTGCCTTGCTTTCAAGGGGCATGGCGACAGGAGCTGGTCTCCAGGTCTCAGGAGCCCTGAACCACCTCTCTGAGGCCTGTGCCTGCGACCTCTCTCCCTCTTGTCTTGCTCTCCTCTGATCTCATGAAAACCTTTTGCTTCCCCAGGAGCCTACCTTCAGCAGGTTCATGCCTCCAGCCCACCTACCCCTTTCTAAATAAGCCCACGGTCTTTAGAAGCAGATAGATGTGGGGTCGAATCCTTTCTGCCAGCTTTCATGAACTTCATTGTCACCTTCTCTGAGCCTTGGTTTGCTTATCTGTGAAGCAGAGATAAAAGTGACCTCGATGAGTTTATTGTAAATGAGATCTCCTGCATCTCACGCAAGGCCCGGCACATCGTAGGCAGTCGATAAATGCTACTTCCCTCCCGATAACCCACACAAGTCACATAAAGCCGCTAGTATTCACAAAACTTTGTCAGGAAGTTATTACTCTCCTATTTTATAGACAAAGAAACTGAGGCACCAAGAGTTCAGATAACTGTCCTGGGAACACGAGGCCCAGATTGGAAGGCCTTGAAGACCACTCCGCCCCAACCCTGCTCTCCAACTGCGTGTTTTGTGTGCAGGTGAAAGGCGAACACTTTCCTTGTCTTTGTTTCCCACGTGGTTTATCAGTGCAGAAGCACCCACCCTCACTCCTCTTCGGGGAAATGAGGCCTATTCACTGATTTGTCGTCATTTCCAATCAGATGCAGCTTCTCTTTCCTAAAGACATAGGGGGCAGTTTGGTGAGAACACAGGCCGGAGAGTCCTCGAGAGAAACGTGGGTGCTCATTTTCACTCCCTTCACGGGGGCCACTGACCTGCAAGAAGAGGGAAGTAAGCTCATGGAGCCCGGGGAACACAGGTGCCGGCACTCCTGGCTCTCGGGCCCAGATCCCCGGGGACAGGAAGCAGCTGTTTCCCATCTCAGCAAGGGCGGGGGCCTCCGAGAATGTGCTCACAAGGGTGAGCAGCATGGGACTTCCCAGAGGGCCAGGCCCTTTTCTACGGGGCCATTGGGACTGGAGGAGAGAGGCTCACCTGCCCTGAGTGACAGGGCTTGGCAGACAGGTGAACAGCAGGCCCGCAGCAGGGAGTGGACAGGTCTGCCTTGCGGACCCAGGGAGTAGGAACATGGAACAGGCCACACAGGGTGGCAAAAAAACACCCAGAGATGTCATCTGCCCCTGAGGCCCATGCTAAAGAAGGGGCCACACAGGGTCTGAGAGGGGAATTCTCTTGGTTAGCCCCTAATGTGCCCAAGTGTCCCAGCTGCTTGTCCAGTGCCCCTTCTACTGAGCCACACGCTGGGCTCAGGGCCTCCCCTCCTGCTGCCACCCCTGGCCACCTGCATGCAGGTCACTGAGGAGCTCTGGACCCGCTCCAATCCACCAGAAGTGGTGATTGATGATGGGAACAGAGGCCGCCAGGTCTCTGTCCCGAGACTCCCCTGGAGCTTTTAATAAACGGCCTGCCTCTAAGTGCCAATTACTCTCAGATTCCAGCTCACTGTTAGCTGTGTCTCTCAGGCTCTTAGAGGTTGGCTCCGCCAGCTGCCCACTATGACCTCTTCCGGAAGGCACAACGAGTGCCTGCAGTGCCCACTAACGGCCACTGGAGGGAGCCACAGGCCCGTGCCTGCACTGGGAAGCCCTGCCTCCTGTGGACCTTGGGCTGGAGTGGAAAACCACAGATCGCGGAACCCCAGCTCTGTCTGGATTTCCAAAGTCCTCCCTGAGCTCTCTCCTCCAGCCACCACCCCACCACCATCCCACGCCTAGGTCCTTCCTGTTCTCCGAGGTCCCTGCAAAGGGAGGTGCCCCTGGGCTCCCTCCTCCGTGAAGGACCACGGTCATCAACTGCAGCCTGTCAGCAGGCGACTGACTCTGTTGGGCGGGAACTGGGATGCGGCCTGGGAGACAGAAGAAGAGCAGTGACGGGAACCGAGGGCACAGGCACCAGGGAAGGGAGAGAGAAAGGGCAGCTGGTTCGGAAAAGGTGGGGGAGTTAAACAGGGGAGGTGTATGCACATCGCCCCCTGCGGGTCCGGGGCACCCGCCGACGAGGGACAGACGCCCCCTCTTCCGCTGTCTGCTCCCTGCCTGCCTCGTTTGCCAGCTGGTGCGTCTCCCCAACACCAGTATTTGGGTTGTTGGAGGCTGGGCCATGAGCCTCCGCGGCGGGAAGTGGAGAAGAGGAAGCTGAGAGAGGCTGTAATGTAACCCCCGCACTCAAAGGCTGGGGCTGCGCTCTCACCTGATTTTCACCTCTCTTATCTCCACCCAGGATAGAGTTCGGCAGGCTGAGTCCTCTGAAGGACTGTCATTCAGAGAAGGCCCCTCCCTCCCCAGCTGACACCTGCGGATACTGCCGCAGGAAAGATGGGGTGCGGTGTCCGATGGCTCCTTCTGGGAGGCGCCGCAAGGGGGCATCCGATTTCCAGGGCAGATCCCCTTCCTTCCTGGTCTCTGCCTTCCCCGTCCCCGTTTTTGTTCAGGGGAGACGGGGGCCAACGTGACCACCTGAACACAGAGGGCAAAGCTCAGGGGGAAGAGCCGGGTGGGCAGCAGTCGGGTTTGGGAAGAGCTGTCCAAACTTGCCGTCTCTCTGCACTTCCTGTGGGGTCATCCAGTCTCCGACTCCACAAAAATCGTGAGCCAGACACTGCTAAGCCCCTTCCTCCCACTCCCCCCGCCCACCCTGCTGTCCTTCTTTTCCCAAAGGAAAAGACCAGGTGACCTCCTCATGGTCAAACCCAACGACTTTCTCCCAGAGCTCATGCGACTTGATTCTGAAAGACGGTGGCGTGACTGCTGACCAGCCATTTCCTCCTTCTAGAAGCTGTCGTTGCACCTGCTAAGACCCCAGACCTTCCAGGTTCCCCTCCTTCCTTCGTGAGAGCCCTGTCTTCCCCACAGGACCCTCTCCCTCTGCCCCCCTCCTCCCGACACACCGCTGCCCCCCTGGCCCCAGGACCCTCCTCACTCCACGATGCCTTCAGACCAGGCTGCGTCCAAACCCACAGAAGCACAAGCTTCCTGCGACTCCACTTACCTTCGATGGCTCATCAGCCTCCCCACTGAAACAGCGAGAAACTTGAAGCTGTGTCCTCTACGCAGAGCTCCAGGGCCCGAGGTCACTCCTGAGGTGTCCATCATCCGGTCTATACGGCCCCGTGAGTTACGCTATTCTCTCGGCAGTTTCTGGGCCACACAGCAACCTCTGCCCCATGGCCCCAGTCCCTGTCCTCTGTGCCGAGACATGACACCATCCTTCTCCTGTGTCTTGTCACCTCTGTGGAGGTGCTGTTCAGAAACCCATGCAGCCACCCCAGACCCCAGACCCCAGACCCAGTCTTTTCTCCTCTCTCTGGGTCAGGGAAGAGCTTGGACTTTCCTGGCTGGAGTCGGACCTCAGCCTGGGCCAGCCCACTGTATACCTGGGAGGAATCGGTCCTCGGCCATCGGGCCACGCCTGCACATCAAGTCCTTCCCAAGAGGAGTGCAACCATTGGGCTGTGCGGCTCCCCGACGTGGCACCCGCTCTGACTCCCGAACCTTCCAGCCCTGGCCCTTCACTTCTAACGGCCGAGTGCCCATCTCCCCCTGGAAGTCCCGCAGCTCCTTCTCTCTCAACCCGCCCACCTCCAACCTCCCTGTCTGCTGCCCAAACCAGCATTTCTCAGCTCAGCATGATGTCCGTGTGCAAACGGCCCTTCCCCACGCCTCTCCTTCCCTCGCCCCCCGTGTTTGATCACAGACTGAGAGTTCCCAGGCCTGCTGCTTAGCGTCCTCTGTGCAGCCCCAGAAAGGAGCGCCTCCTGCTTCTGGGATTGCCAAGGAGGGCTCCTTCCGGCTGGCGTTGGAGTGTGAGTCGGAAACCAGCAGCTACTCCCACTCCACTCGCCTCGTCTCCCTCCAGTGACAAGTCCCGGGAAGGCTGGCTGGGCCCATGGCTGCCGAGCACAGAAGCAACATTTCCCAGCAGCTGGTTGAGGCTGTGGGATGGTTTCTGCAGTCTGAGCAGAAACAATGTGTACAGGGTGGGGCAAAAGTGGGTTTACAGTTGTTCATATGGAAAATAGTGCAATCACTAATAAATAATAACACAAGAATAAACTGTGTTCCGTGTACTCACAATGGTAAGCCTACTTTTGCCCCAAGCTGCATAATGTAAACAATGTATTGTGCCCTGAAAGAGAAGGGTATGCCTTCCCTGCCTCTTTTCTGGCTTCCCACCTTCTGACCAGAAGGCAGTTGCAATGGCAGGAGCTGGTGCAGCCTTCATGGACCACACACATATTGAGGGTGGCAGAGCAACAAAATGGAAGGGCCCAGGGTTCCTGAACAAAGTCACGGGAAGAGCTGTAGTGCAAGCTAAAGCCTTTACTTGAGAGAGAAATACATTTCTATCCCATTGAGGAGTTTGGTCATTTGGAATATCTGTTACAGGAGCTGAACCACGGCCCTAAATGACACAGAGCTAAAGAGATCTTCAGTCCATTTCCGTAGCATTTTGCAGCTGTGAGATCTGGGAGAAACTATCTAACCTTTCTAAGCTGTAGTTTCCTTAACTGTATGCCTATTTTCAAGTGTCATTTCATAAACAGACACATGAGGTAACATTTAATAGAACACCTAGTACAACATCTAACATATACTCGGAGTTCGGCAGGCATTGAAACAGACCGCCCAGCCACCTCTGCAAAATGCCGACCTGCCCCCACGCCCCTGGACTAAGAACCTTCAAACACTTCCACTTCCCTTACAACAAACACCGAACCTTCCACATGACCAAGAAAGCCCCGCCTCGCTCACCCACCTCTCTACCCGAACCTCCCCCACCAGGGCGTCCTTTGGCCACGCTGACCTTGCAGTTGCCTCGCTCCTTCCACAAACATTGATAGGGGGCCTCCCTCATGCCAGACACGGAGCTCAGCTTCTGATACAGACCTGGGTCCTTGCTCCTGGGGACTTGACAGTCTGGTGAAGGAGGGGGGAAAGGTCAGATAAATATTCACTGTAGCCCTGGCTGGTGTGGCTCAGTGGATTGAGACCAGACTGAAAACCGAAATATGGCCAGTTCGATTCCTGGCCAGAGCACAGGCCTGGGTTGCAGGCCAGGCCCCCGACTGGGGACATGTGAGGGGCAACCAATCAATGTATCTCTCACACGTTGATGTTTCTCTCCTTCTCTCTCTCGCTCCCTTCCCCTCTCTCTAAAAGTAAATAATTAAAATTTAATAAATGAGAGAATAGTAATAATACATGTAGCGAACCTTTACTGAGCATTTACTGTTTGCCAGGGGCTGCCCCGGGCCATTTGCACAGGCATAGACTCATGCTGCAGCCGCACCTGAGTCAGGCACCACCATTACAGTCTCACATTTAAACGCCGTGGAAACAGGAGCAGAGCAAAGCCCAGCACCGTGCCCAGGGCCACACAGCCAGTAAGACGGCGCCAAGGCCGTCTGGCCCCTCGAGCTTCACCGCTGTCCCACCTGGCCTTCCAGTGAAAGCCAAATTGCACCTGTGGCACCTGCCGCCCCAGGGGGGCCCGCGGGGCTCAGACGCCCGGCCCCTCGTGCCCCTGGGCCTGGGCACCGGCTGTTCCCTCTGCCTGAAACTCCTCCTCTGCCTGCTCCGCCCAGCTCACTTCTGCTCCCCCTGTGGACCCTGGCGTTTGGAACGTGTCACCTCCTGAGGGCCACCTTCCCTGCTCTCCACAGACCCTCCAGGTCCATTCACAGACTCGCGCTGCCTCGCTTCCCTCCGGGGCGCGCACCCCACTCTACTCACGTATTTGCTGATTCTCCACACGCCTCCCCCATGCTCCCTCCCCTGTGCCGTCAGGCCTGGACGGCTGCGCGAGGCGCGCACACACCAGCACCGCCCGTGCCCAGTCCAGCACCTGCACAGGGCGGGTGCTCGGCACACGGCTGGGGAGCTGGCCGCTCGACTTGCCTCAAGGCACAGCCTCAAGGTCTCTGCTAGCTCTGAGGCTCCGTGACTATGTGTTCTCTGGTCTCCTGCCTTCCTCAGGGACCTCTGCCCCGTGTGGCCCCTCCTCCTACTGTTCCCAACCACACTGGGTCCCCTGAGGGAGGGGCCGTGGTGCTGCCAGGCCAGAGTCTGCTCAGGCAGGACATGGGCCTGGTGGAGGGCAGCGGGCTGGCGGCCTTACAGACAACCCCTAGGTCCCCAGGATCCGACCCCAGGAGAGGTTTCCCAAGACCCACCGGGAGTTGGAGAGCAGAGCGTACTAGGAGGAGGGGGCCCAGACCCCGGACATCCTGTCCTGATGGCCAGAGATGACCTCTGAGCCCCATAAAAGCTGGAGCCGAGAGGGCGGCAGTACCACCGTCCCCGAGTGCTGTGGTCTGGAGTCGAGAGCCAGCGAGATCGATATCGTTCGGGAGGCTTTCTGCTCCGAGTCCTTTCTGCTGCCAAGTCTCCCCCGAGGACTGAGGCGATGGTGCGGAGGAGGCAAGAGGCAGAAGGGAAGGGGAAGGGGAGGGAAAAGGGAAGGGAGAAGGGAAGGGAAGGGAAGGGAAGGGAAGGGAAGGGAAGGGAAGGGAAGGGAAGGGAAGAGGGAAGGGAAGGGAAGGGAAGGGAAGGGAAGAGGGAAGGGAAGGGAAGGGAAGGGAAAAGGGAAGGGAAGGGAAGGAAAGAAAAGAAGCGAGGGAGGGGAGGGGGAGGGAGGGAGGGGGAGGGGAGGGGAGGGGAGGGAGGGGGAGGGGAGGGGAGGGGGAGGGAGGGAGTGTGTGTCCTTGAGGACCTACAGCCCAGCAGTAGACCCAGGGCCGTCCTAGGTGCTGCGTGCTCTCCATCCTCACACCAGCCCTCCCTCAGGGCAGGTATTATCCCATTTTACAGATGAGGACTGGGGGCCAGAGAAGGGGAAAGCTTCCCCGAGGCCCCACCAAAGCCAGAACCAAACCCAGCCATGCTTGCTTCTGAGGCCAGCGCTCCCCAAGGCAGGCCGCGCTGGTGGACTGAGGCCCAGCCACATGGGCACTCGAGCGCAGGCGGGAAAATGTGGCTCTCCTAGGCTGCGCCTGCGGCCACACCCAGAGCGGAGGCTGGGAAGGGCCTCCTCCCCACACCTGCAGGGACCGGAGCCGGCTCCTCCCGAAGCGCCCCCTCCATCACCAGCAGCCCCCCTGGTCTCCACCCTCCCTACAGCCCTCACCTGGGACAGCGTGCGGCCCAGCGAGCGCTGGCCCTCGTCCCCGCGGGGCCACGGCACATCCGACAGCAAGCATCCCAGCCTCCCACGCCTCCCCTTCTCCAGGCGGGGCTCTCCCGGGTCCCTGAGGCTGCACCCCACTGGCCGTTGCCACCCACTGCAGTGTGGCCACGACCCATGTCCAGTGGTTTCCCCGGAGGTCCGGTCTGCAGAACTCCAGGGGGTGCTCCCTCCCCTCCTCTGCGGGGGGCACTGTGCTGTTTGGTGCGGCCCCGGGGCCTCACGGCGGGGGCAGCCCTGCCCCACTGCTGCCCTGGGACCAAGCCCGCTGCCCTGGGACCGAGTCAGCCAGGACGCTTGGCGGGAGGCAGGCAGGGGAGGGATGCCTTCCGGGAGACACAGCACAGCCCACTGTCCTGTGCACACGTGTGCACACACACACACGCACATACATGTGCATGCATGCATGCATATGCACACACAAGCACAAGTGCATTTGGTCTGGCACCTGCAGTCGGTGCTTTTAAAATCAGCCGTTTCATATTTTAAACCGCTTGGAAACTGCTGAGACTAATAAAGCCATCTTCACCGACTCATGAGGAAAAGGCAGTTCTTTTTACAAAGGAGCAGGGCCCTGACGCGTGCGGCCCCGCGGGTTGGGCATCGGCCCGCACACCGCAGCCACTGGCTGGATTCCCGGTCAGGGCACGCGCTTCGGCTGTGGGTCCAGTCCCCAGTCAGGGCCCATTCGAGAGGCAGCTGATTGGTGTTTCTCTCTCGCATCGATGTTTCTCTCCCTCTCTTTCTCCCTCCCTTCTTCTCTCTCTCAAAAATAAATAAATACCATCTAAAAACTACAAGAAGGGAGAATTTAACGCCCATGAGGAGAAAGTCCAGGGCCCCCGGAGTGGGGTTTTCCAGCCCTTCCCTGCCCACCACCATCTGTGCATAGGCTGCAGGTGATGTGTCCCCTGGAGACGGCCACAGCTCCTCCTTCCTCTGCCCCTGCGAAGGGTGGGGCTGAACGCCACCTGGTGGCAGGGGCAGGGACACGGGGACTCCGCTCCTGAGGGGAGAAGAGAGTATTCTCCCACTCCCAGGAGGGGGTGAGCGGGACAGACTGGCCGTGGGGACGCCCAAGCCAGTGCAGAGGGGACTTCTCCTCCCAGCCTGTGTCCAGTGCGTGCGGGCCGTGGCCATGCACACACGTGGCCGTGGAGGACGCAATTTGGAGAAAGTCCTTCCACAGTCATTCTGGGCCCAGGCTGCCCACAGAATCCCCCGGGGAAGTCCCAGGGCCCGGCTCCACCTCAGACTGATTCTCTCGGGACCTGGGGGTGGGACTCAGGCCCCGGTGCTTTCCAGCCACGTCTGAGACCTAGTGAGAGACTCCTCACCTCCAGCCCCCCAGCCCCATCCCTCTGCCCTTCCTGCCCTCACCTCAGCCGGTGTTCCTGCCTCTTCTGAGGCTGGTCTCTGCACATGCCCCGCGTACCTGCTGCAGCCAGAGGTCCTGCTCGCCAGGGCCAGGCCTCGCCCCCCTCACCCCGGCCAGCCCAGGCTGCAGAGACCCCAGCACCGTCCGCAGCACAGGCCCCAAGATGAGGCCCTGGACCGTGCCCCCACTCTGCCTCGCTGTTTAATGTCCCCAAAGCCAGGCTGGACCCACCTCGCTCCCAGACCACAGCCTGTCCCTCTCACCCATCTCTCTCGTCCCCTGCACCACGCCCAGCCAAGGTCTCCACGTCACTCCACAGCCGGGTGGCATCAGAGGGTGACCTCCCCATCACACCGCAGCAGCCCTGGCCCACTCCCCAGGGAGGGAGGCAGCCTGGCTGCCCAGCTCCCCAACAACCCTGTGTGACCAGCCGCCAGTCTTCCGCCCTGTCTGCCCAGCACCCTTCAGAGTGCTGGGAGGCAAACCCCGAGAGCAGAGGGAAAGGCGTGAGCTATAGTCCGCCTGCCCGGGTTCCTGGGCTGGCTCTGCCGCTTCCTCTCGAGCCTTTCTGCAATTCTGCGCAGTCTCTGCGCCTCCCTGGCTGTACCTCGGTTCCTTTCTCTGGAAAGTGAGGACAAGGACAGCCCTTATCTCACCGGGTCTGTGTGTGTGAGAAAACACCCAGACGTGCTCGGCGAAGTCCTGGCACGCAGCAGGTCCACCCAACGCCAGCCGTCGCCAGCAGGGACAAGCACCAGCTCTGCCCGGCAGGAGCGACAGGACCTCTCACAGCCTCGGTCTCCTTACTTGTCCCCCGGGACTAGTGCCACTGACCTCATGGGTTCATTGGGAAGATGACATGTGCCGATGCCCAGCACATAGTAGGTCTGCAATACCTGGTCCTCCTCCAGCGCACATAGGCAGGGCCCATGCCTCCGTGTCTTTGTGTCCCTTACAGCAGTTGTCAGAGTGCAGTCTGGGGACCCGGGGGCCCGGAGACCCTTGAAGGGGTCGTGCGAGGTCAGAACCATTTTCCCAACAACACTAAGCTCTCATTTGTTCGTCTCACCCGCATTTTCGAGTGTGTGCAGTTTCCCGGAGGCACTTGTGCGCGAGAGCAGGGCACAGTGAGTGCAGGCGCCCGCGCGAGAACCCAGCTGTCCTCTGTCCGCCGGGCCTGAGCGAGCCTTTTCAACAAAAAGGCCAGACAGTGTGACTCTGCTCACCCAGCCTTTCTTGTTTTAGAAAAGAGCATTTTTCATAAAATTTCGATTTATGTTAACATGTGGTGAGTGTGATATTGCTATAGGAGTGAACTGGTAAACACTCTTAAATGTTCCCGGTTTCCACTTGGGACATGGGAGATGTGGGAAGACAGTGCCCACGGGGACAGGGGCTCGCGACGATGTCTGAGCGTGATGGAGCCCGGAGCCGGTCCGGGGAGGCTGCCCACGGCCCACCGTTCACCGCCCACGGCCCACAGCCCACGGCCCTCGCCACGCCGGCCGAGCAGCGCTCTCAGCGCACGGCCACTCACGCCGACCTCCTGGCCGCCCCACTGGCAGCACTGCCAGCTCGATGGGGGACTAGGGTCGTGTAGCGAGAGCGTTTCAGATCGGCCAGGGTGCCCTGTGCTGCACCGGGCGGGCCCCAGTGGGTGCCACCCCCAACTTCCCAAACTGCAGAGGACTCGCCCAGGACCACCAGGCCGGAACTCGCCTGCAAACTAAGCCGACTCAGAGCCAGGTGGTGGGGACGAACTCCAGATGCTGCCACCTGAACCCTGGGGTCCAGCTGTGCCTGGACTTCTTGGTCCCGTGGGCCCACAAATTCCTCTTTTGTTTTCTTAAGCCAGTTCGAGCTGAGTTTCTGTGCTGGCGGGAAGAGTCCAGACGCACCCCTCGCGGTGACCAGAACAAGACCTGATGGTGGGAGGCTGCGGGGAGGACCCAGGGCGAGCCGTCAGCCCAGCAGGACGCCCCTAAAGCCACGTGGCCAGAGCCTGGGCGAGGCCAGGTTGGCCCCCCAGAGACCTGGCAGACCCCTTTCCAAAACAACGCAGCCAGACAACAGCGTGGTTTTTCTTCCACTTTATCATTTATAAAGCCATACAATGGGTCGCAAAGAAACATTGAAGCAGCTGTACAGGAGCGGGACAGCATCAGTGTACAATACATTCGTGTCCGGGGTAAGGAGCATACACCAGGGTTTATACAAGGTGGCGGAGGTTATAGGCACAAGGATAGAAAACAGAAGGTATATTTCCAACTATATAAATACAGTCAGGGGGTGGGAGGAGCTGGGTTATTGTTTTTCCGGCAGAGGGCTGGGAGGCAGGGGCGGAGTGGGGGTAGGGGTGGGGCAGGAGGAACTTCCCACGCTTGTTTCGAGTGGCAGGTCAGAGGGAGGAGGGGAGGAGTGGGGAAACACAGCATGCAGTCACAGGTGTGCTCCTCACACACACACACACACACACACACACAGACCACACACGGACACAGGAGAGTCTCGAACCGCTCGACACTGATCAGAAAACACACTGGGGACATCCCTCCACAATCACGCAGCGGCTAGAGGTCCTCCAACACTTCGATCGACCGTGCGAGGACAGCAGAGCCTCACCCCATCGGCAGCGCGGAGAGCCCCCCCCGTGGGCGCCCTGCAGGCCCCGCCTCCTGATTCCTTCCACGTGGGATGGCATTAAAGGTGACGTCCTCCTCTTGCCCACCTCCTGCAACCCAACCCCGCACTTCCCTAGAGATACAAGCAAAATGCGCACACACAGACACCCACACTTGCACGCACACGCACACACGTCCCGTGTTACCACCGGCCGGGGGCCTCCAGCCTGGGACCCCGGGGCCTGGCCCCGGGTGAGGACTGGCTCCAGGCCCCTGCCGCTGACCTCTCCAAGGACCCCGAGCGAGGGAGGCACGGGGGCAGGAGACTGCCTTTGGACAGGCCATCGGCCCGCTTGCTCCCCAGGTGGGAAGAAACACCGAAGGGCAGAGGCCCCGGGAGGTAGGGTGGCGGTGCACGTCCAGGGCACAGGTGCTGCTCCACCTGCAGACGCCTCCACACCCTGCCCGGCAGGAGCTGCCGGCCGGTCTCTGCTTGCGCCCTCGAGGGAGGGGCGGAAGGACGTCCTGGTCACCCCCCTCCTGGGAGCCCCTGGGCCGAAGGATCACACCTGTCCAGCCAGCTGCCTCCACTTATGGTCACACAGCCACCGAGCACCCTCTGCCCTGCCAGTGCCTGACGCGCCCAGGGAGTCCTCGGAACCCAGTGGAGGGGGAGGAATTCTGGAAGTCCACGCGCTTTAGGAGCCACTGCAGGAAAAGCTTCCATGAGAGCCCAGGTCAGAGGGCCTTTCCCAAACCTGCCCGGTCTGTCCCTCACACGCCTGGCTGGTAACACCACGGCCTCGGGGTAGGGGATTCCGGTCGCCCTTGGAGGTTGGTCAAACAGCTCACCTCCCCCTGCATTTCCCCTCTGGGGTCATCTCTCCATTGCTCCCATGCCCGGTGCTCCCCTCTTGCTCCACCTGGGAAGAGCCACACGGCCAACACTGGGCCAGGTCCGCCGTGGGGCCTGGCTGGACAGCGAGAAGCAGGCTGGGCCTGGAGCGGTCACCAGCTGACCAGGCGTCTCCCAGCGCCCCCCCTCCCCAGGCTATTTTCAAGACCAGACAGTACTCTCCTGGCCGACAGACAGACTCAACAATAAACGGCAAACATGTCGAGGAAGGGGGAAGAGAGAAAAGGATCGACATTTACAGGATACGAACAATAATTATTAAAAGTGCTTTCTCTTAAAGGACATCTTTGGCAAGAGTACACTGCAGTGCTGTGGGGGGGGTGTGCGTGTACATGTGCGTGGGTGCACGGCCTGACCGTGAGACGGAGGGGGGGAGTGGGGCTACAGCGTCTTCCCAGCCAGTGTCTGACCCGAGGGGCGGGGGCCGCTGTGGAGACGGGGGCGCCCTTCCCCACCATCCTTCTGCAAAGGCCAAACTCTGGGAAACCGACTCCCTCCAGAGGGACTCTGGGAAACTGACTCCCGCACAGGGAGTGTGTTGGTCAGCCTCCCAGCAGCCCCTGGGTCCTTGCTCAGGGGGTCACACTCGGCTCAGGCCTGAGTGGGGTGGGCTGGCCATGCCTGGGAGGTGGGCGGTGGTGGGCAGTGGGAAAGCTCGTGAGAAGGCGGACCCTGGGCCCGGGCACGCCCAACGGTCTAACACACCGGCCAGCCTCAGTGTGGAGAGGACACCCCCGGGGCTGTCCGGGGTAGGGAAGGGGTGGGGGGGGACACTGAGATATTTACAAAGGAAGGGGTGGAACACCTCCTAGCTGGGAAGAGAGCTGGGGCCCGTGGGGACTGAGCAGAGGGAAACCCCAGCCTCTGGCCCGAAGGCCTCGGAAGGAAGGGCACTTGGGAGGAACCTCAGCCGCCAAGCACAAGGTCTCAACTTCCGGGCAGCCAGGGGCCGCTGCCCGCCTCCTGCAGACACTCTCCTCTCCAACGCCCTGGAACAGTGTGTCCACACAGGCGCAGCTACTTGGAGGAGAAAGAATACAAAAGACACACACGTCACCGACACCCGCACACGCACCCCCGTGCCCCACTGGCTCACTCGCTCGCTCGCTCAAACCTCGCTCAAACCGCGGTGAGTGGGCTCATCTCGGGGCCTGATGGCCGAGGCCTGGGCCTGCCGGGAAATAAGGGGGCACAGGCGATGGAGCACGGGCCCCCCTCCCCGCCGAGCCCCAGGCAGAGCCCAGGGAAGGCCAAGGCAGGGCAAGGGGACCCCTGGTCGCCCCAAGGGCAAAGGCCTCGACATTTCAGGCTTCACTTACAAACAGGAAAGAGGGATGGGAACTGGTTTACGCCCAAGGAGGCAATAAAGCAATGTGGGAAAACAATAAATACTTCTTGTCAATTTACCTATTCTTTTTTTAACCTTTTCTTACATTTTATTAGCTTACAGGATCTGTCAGTACGTCTCATATATATATTATATATATTTATATATCAGTACAGTGCCTCTCTCTAGGGGACTCTCGGAGGCTTAAGGAGCCCCTCAAGCGTGGAGTCTCGGTGGATTTTCCTTCCATGTCAGCTTCGAGTCTTTGGGTGGAGGCTGGGGGTTTCGCCAGGGCCCAGAGGCGCTCTAGGCCCTTCGGCCTCACGCATGCCTTCTGCCCTCTGCTCACGGGCAGTTTGGCTCTGCCGGGGAGTCCAAGGCAGAAGGGGGAGGAGTAAGGCTCCAGTGATGTACACAGGCCACGTGGTGTACAGGCAGCAGCCCCCAGAGCTCTGCTGGGTCACCCTGGACAGCCCAGCAACAGTCAGAGCCCAGACACTCGCAGCGGCGAGGACAAGGACTGCAGGTGTCTCCCCTGGGCCTTGCTGGGCAGGGCTCCTGGAAGCAGGTCCCCCAGGATGAGCCCAACACAGGGACCCTGCAGGACAGAACAGGGCAGGGCAGGGCAGAGCAGGAAGGCTCAATCCCCAGCACCCAGAAAGACATCATGCAGGTAAAGCAAGTCTGAGTGAGATAAGGCTGGTGCGGGCGCAAAACCCAAGGATGGGCGGAGGGCTGGGAGCTGGCGGAGCGGCCTGACCACCTCCCTGCTGGGCCAAAGGATTCGGCAAAGACGCCTAGAGGTCAACAGCATCTGCAGCTGAGGGTCTCTCCCCCCACCAACCAAGGCCATGGAAACGCATGTCTCCACCTCCTCAAATCAACGTCCCGCCCCCTGGTGGAGGCAGAACGGGTGGCGCTGCAGGGTGGGCTGCCCCACTCCTGCTGGGTTCTCGGTCCAGGGAAAGGCACTCGGGACCGCTAGAGCACAGGTGCAGGGACCAAGGCAGAGCCTGTCACCCACACTCCTGGGTACCCCCGGGGAGAAGGCTGCCGTCCCCTCCCTGATGCCGTGCCGCGGCGGCTCGAACCTGCTTTGGACAGAATGCGTGTGTGCGCAAACACAAGGAACCTGGGCGAGTACACCTGTTTATAATTCTAGCAGAGAGGCAACTATAACTCCACGAGTGGGGATGCGGGTGCCGACATATACACAACCCCACATGCATCCCCCACGCAAACTATACATCGGAGGCAGAGCAGAGAGACCTTAGGTGCCCCAGGTCTGTGATACTTTCAAAAGCAAACATCCTGCCACTTGGTGCCCCACGCTGGCTCTTCTTAGTTTGGTAAGGTACCCTAGAGGTGGCCGGAAAAAGATGCTCTCGACTTGATTTCTCCTTGCAAAGCGGTTGGGCTAGAGGGACACTTCTCCACTTCTCCCCAAAGTGTGGACCCCCAAGGAGGTCGGTTCTGCCTCCCTGGAGGGGCTCCACCCCCTGGGAGGGGGAGGGGGCATCAGGTGGACCTGGTCAGTTTTGAAGGCTTCGGGGTTGCGCAGCGGCCATCCACCCACGGGAATCGAGTTCCCCTCCTCCATCCTTTTCTTTCTTTCTCTCCCTCTCCCCCCTCCCCTCCGCAATTCACTTCCCTCTCCCCACGTTGCACTTTCTTCTCTCCTTCTCCAAAATTGGCCCCAAGTCCTCCCTCTGGATTCAAAGGTGGTCAGGATTCATGGGTCCCCTCCCGCCATGCCCATCCCCACTGCCCTGGCCCCGGGCGTGGGGCGAGTTCATCTCTTCTGGCCGGCGCTCAGCATGACCTTGGAGACGAAGTTGACGATGGCAGAGGCAGGCTGGTTGGGGTCGAGCTCAGCAAAGAGGTGGCAGGCGTTGTCCGTGGTGCTGCCCTGCTTCCGGGCCACAAAGCCGAAGAGCCTGCAGGGGCAGGAGAGGGGTGACAGGTGTGAGGGGAGAGCCCCAGGCCACCCAGGTGAGCAAACTTATCTTCAGGTCAATCTCTGTCCCCCACGGCTCCACATCTCCTGGGCACGGGCACTGGGGGAGGGCGGGCGGGGGGACATAAGAGAGAACCCTCTCTCTCTTCCACTGACAAGAAAGTCAGGGGACACTAGAGATGACAGTGTCCCCTGTTTTGGGGTAGGCAGAAATTCCCCTCTGGGAGGAGGGGAGAAGCCCAGGGAAGGGGTCACTGCAGGCAACCGACAGGAGGACGAGACTGGACGGAAGGCAGAGATGAGACCCAAAATAAAATGGGGACATTCCTGGCTGAGCTTCTCTCAGTCCATCTCAGCCGCACCCCACCCCAAGTGTTCCTACACACGACATGTAAGCCCAGAGTAAAATGCCGTCTACCTGCCAAAGGGCTCGTCCTCCTCACACACCAGGAGGTGGTCAGGGAGACCAAAGGACAGGGGTCCCTACCCTCCCCGCACCACACACACACACACACTTCTCCTGGGCTCCAGGGAATGGGAGGGGGAGGGAGACCCCGCAGCTGTTCCCCCAGCCCCCACTCCCTGCACCAAGACTGGAGTGAGCTGGCATCCTCTCTGTGCAAAACAGAGTTAAAAATACAAGAGCAGAGAACAGAATGTGAGCTCAGGTCCCCTCCCTGCCCGCACGTTGCTAATTAGGGCGAGCCGGGGACATCAGGACAGCTGGAGATTCCGATGGAAACCCCTCGCCCTCGGGCTGGACCACAACAGCTAAAATTAGAAAAGTTTTGGGTCCAGCTTGCAGCCTGGACCCGTGTGCACACACACCAGGCTGCCTACAGCTGCTTCAGGGGCTGGGAACCACTGGGCCAGAGGTCTGGGGGAATGGTCCGCCCAAGAGCCCAAGACGTGGAAAAGCCTGGGTCCATGCCCCACCCCCAAGTCCCCTTTCCAGGCTTGCTGGGCTGCTCTGTGCGGTGGAGGGCGGGCGCCCAGGGCCCTGGGAGGGAGCGGCTCGGAGCTGCGGGCAGGATGGCACACCAGCCCCGGCCGCCAGGCTCTGCCGGGACGGCGAGTCCCCTGCCTCCCTCCCCTGGTGTCTAGTTCAGCTCCAAGGCCTCCAGGGCCAGTTCGGCAATAGCCAATTCCTTCTTCTGCTTAGGGAAGTGGATCCAAGCAAGAAACCTCAGCCCCCTAAGGCAGGGAGGAACACTGCTTAAACTCGGGGCCTCGGGCATCTCTGTGCCTCACCCTAGTCCCGCCCCCAGCCACTGAGCTGGGCTCTCCCAGGCCTGTGCCCTGCCCAGCGAGGCCAGGTCAGCGGGAAGCTCAGTGCAAGACCCGTTCATGAGTAAGGAGAATGATTTTCAGGCCTGGGACCAGCCCACTGCTGTCCCTGGCCCCTCTCCCCCAAACAAGGCTCAACAATCCATGAGCAGGAGCTTCTTCAAACACAAAGCTCTGGCCTCCCGGCTGGTGGCAGGGACATGGAGACCCATAAGGACCCCTGTGAGCCCAGGAGAAGGCTGAGCCAAGTGTGAGACAAGCTTTGAGATGGCTGGACACCTGGGTCCCCTCTCAGCCGGGCTGCTAACTCTTCACATGACCCGTGGCAAGTTGAGGTCTCCTCCATCCCACACACCCCTCTGGACACCCGCTGCTCGTCGCGCTGGCTGACTGCTGGTCGGTTCCATTCCCTCTTGACCGAGGTGGCCTCACTGGCCTGAACCTGCCCCTACTCCCCAGCCCCTAGCCCATCCCAAAGAGCACAGCCAGCCGGGGTGGGCGAGAGGCCACACTTACTTCGCGGGGGCTCCTCCCTCTGTCTTCATCCACCTGCGGAGAGAAAGACGGCACAGCGTGAACCACCCCACCTTCGCCCCAGAGCTCGGCCCTGGGCATGCCCGAACCCTCCGGAGGAAGGCGGAGCAGACTCCTACAGGTGGAAGCATTCAGGTAGAGAGAACTATGGCCCGCCTCCCAGGGAGCTTCCCCCCTCCCCTCGAGGTGGAGAGGAGACACGGATTCAAGGTCAAGGACAAGACAGAGGCTTCAAAAGCGGGCATTTGAGTTCCTGGGAGGGTCTCCAAATTTCCTGTGGGAAACACTCAAAAAGATGCCCAGGACAATTGCACTCCCTCAGACACAAGCAGATCTTCCAGTTGAACCAAAAATACACACACACACACACACACACACGGGCATGCACTCATGCGCACGCACATGCACACACACAGACTTCTGTGCTCCAGAGCTAGCTGGGAGGGAAGGTGCCTACAAGAGACTCACTTTCTCTCCTGTGGATCCAGGTCGCAGAAGGTGACAGTGTTGAGAGGGTAGTGTCGTCTGAAGAAGAGCCTGCGGCACAGACACCAGAGAAACAGAATGAGCGCCCAAGTGGCAGCTCAGGCCACCTTCCCGTCACCCGTGGCTGTCACAGGTCAGCACAGCCTGTCCCCTGTGACCAAGACAGCCTGAGCTGCTCCCACTGGGGACAGAAGCACTGCACGGGAACAGACAGACGTGCCATAGAAGCGCTTCTCACACGCTAGAGGTTAGGAAAAGAAGGGAGCAACTGGCACTGAGGAATGAGAAACGGGGAGACCGAGGAGGAGGAAGGAAAGGGGCGGGGGGACATGTGAGAGAGAACATGAGAGGAAGGGTTCCGCTGTAGAAGGCAGGTCCTTTCGCCAGTTGCATTTGCGGCTGTACACCCAACGGGGGCGTATTTGTAGGAAGGTGGGAAAATAGGCAGAGGGGCGGGCAGGTAAGTGGAGACAAATGGGGGAATGTAAACGGGGGGAGTACAGATGGGGGTCAATGGAGGCAGATGGCTGAGTCAGCTGGTGAGTGGGGGAGCAAGAGGATGGACGGACTGATGGAAGGGTGGGTGGCCGGGCAGATGGAGGACGGACGGGAGACGGATGGGTCCCAGGGATGAGTCGACTGGTAAGTGGGTAGGTCCGTGGAAGGACAGATGGGTCACAGAAGTGGGCAGAAGAGTCTTACTTCCTCTGGTTGTCGGTCAGCGTGATTCCCTGGGCAGAAACTTTGAAGTGCACGATGGTGGCAGCTGGCGTGGGGTCAGCAGCTAGGGTCTCGGAGATGGCTTTGGAGATGGCCTGTGGCCCCGTGAGTGACTCCATGTCCACGGAGTTGACAAAGAGCACGTTGCAGGCTGGAAGAAACCCACCCAAGGAGAAGTCGTGGAGGATGGGGCAGGCGGGGATGGTCCCCAGGCCCTCTCTTCAGGAAAAGGGTGGCAGAAAACTTCAGGCCAATCTCAGGCCAAAGCATCTGCACCCAGAAATGCGGCATGCCCACCCAGGGACAGCTGGGTCTGAGAGTGAGGTCCAGCCTGCACCTGCAGGAGGCAGCGGCAGGGCAGAAAGGAGGACAGGCCTGGCCAGGGATCTGGTCTGCAGTGGCCACTCACCTGCCCCTTGCTTCAGCAGGTCACTGGTTGAGTTGGCAGCGCCCGAGCTATTTTTCGATTCATCTGTAGGGTCTGAGACAAAAATTTAATTCAGCTAGCAATTAAGACTCTAGAACTGGAAGGAAGCCCGTGTCTGGCTGAGCCCAAAGCAAGCTTTGAAAATAATGTGTGCAATGGATACGGCTTCTCCTATCAGGCCCTGGCCGTCGGTACGCGTGTGTCCGGTTGGAATGTTCTGTAATTGCTCCCTGGCTGAGAGCTCTGGAGTCCGGCAGAGCTGGGTGCAGACCCTCAGCCCGGCACGCGCTGTCTGTCTACAGAGGGACGCCGTGGTGCAAGGCGAGTGCCCTCGGGTTCCTGAGATGCCCCATGTGCAGTGTTGGCCCAGGGCTTGGCACACAGCGTACCTTCCAGGGGCAGCTGGTGGCGCTCTTCTGCACTGGTGTCTGTGTGCATCAATACATGCCCTCATTCATTAAACCGATAATGTGGCACAATTATAATTTCAACATTAAAAAGAACTGAGCATGGTTTGCACCTGCATTTTCCAGACTTGGGTGTGCAGGCTTGTTAAAACGAAGACTGCTGGGCCCCACCCCAGAGAGCCTGATCAGGTGGAATCGGACTGATCAGGTGGAGCTGGAGAATATTTACGTTGTTACCGAGCTCCTGGAGGCGCTGATGCTGCTGGTCTCGGGATCATACTTAGAGATCTACTAGTTTATACAATGTAAATATCAATTTTATCATTGCTGAATTACTTTGGTAAATTCTGTAGAAATATAATTTAATTAGTGTCTAAATTGTACGGTTATTAATGCTATTTAAGCTGTATTTGAACTTTTAAGCTAATAACAGCAGTCAATTATCATTAATAATTCAATGAATTGAACTGGATACATAGAAACTATGGAATAATATTGGAGGTTTTCTGCGTGGGCAAAACACCAGAAGGAGAGAGAGAGAGAGAGAGAGAGAGAGAGGAGGAAGTTGTCCCAAGGGAACTTCTGAATGTCCTGTTATTGAACACAGAGGGTAAGGAGAAGGCGCCTCACTCAGCTCCCAGTTTCTAGACCTCAAGTTCACGGCCAAGCAAATCCCCTGGTGTGGGCCCTGTGTACTTGGGGGCTGGGGAACAGAAGCCTCTGCTGTAATGGAAGCTATTCCGTGAAGAGCTCTGGGGTCCACCTGTCATCCTCCAAGGCTGGGACACCTCGGAGAGAAGCTGAAGTCTCCTTCGTCCCCGTGTCTCATTCGGGTTCTCGTCCTCTGTGTCCTGTGGCTCTTGAGCTCCATTCACACTTCCCACAATCAAACGAGGGCTTGCTCTTCCCTATCAGCTCAATGTCTCCTCGGTCAGGGGCCATCCTGGCAGCCACCCACACTAGAAACTCGAGGGATATCTGACCACCCCTTTCCTTCCCACGCCAGGCAGGGCCCGGCCCCCTCTCCTCTAAGAGATCCCTCCCGTGCGCTCTCTCCTCTCCATTCAGACCACCTTCTCGTGGTGGACCCTCCCAGGATCGAACGCTGCCCTTCCCTCCCCCTCCCCCTCCCCCACCCTTCGGCCCTGCCCACCGACCCCCATCTCGTCCTCTGCACACGGTCCTCCCCACAACTGTCTCTGACTTCCAGAGCCTCTTCTGGGATAAGGCTTATTCTGAGAATCCAACCTGAATTTCTTTGAGGCTCCGGAGAATTTTCCAGAACAATCTGGCAAGTCAATTATGTATGTTCCCAGAGTTAAGCTTTTTAATAAACTTTTCCTTCTCTTTTTAATAGGAAAAGGAGAGTGGTTTCAAGTTTCCCCAGATTGGCAAAAGGACCCCTATCCTTCCCCCTCCCCCCGGCCCAAGTGCTGGAGCACTGGCAGGGCTGAGACACGACGGAGGCCAACCCGAGGGTGCGCTGGAGGGGGAGGAGTGTCAGGTTCCTACCTCGGTTTGGAATGACCAGCTTACAGGGCAGAGCCAATGGGATGATGGAGTGCTGGTAGACCAGGGCAGAGAGAGACCCTGCAGCGGGGGAGACAGCATGTCAGGGGCGGCGTTGCTGCAAGTGGGCTGGGGCGCTGAGGAAGCCCACCCATGCCAGCTTGCTAGCCCCGGTCTTCAGCGTCTTCCTTCTTCTCCCGCATCCCACCAACAAAACTGAAAACCCGCTCCCTCTTTGTTAGTTAGCAAGACCCAAGGGAGAAGATTCCAAAGGTTCAGCCTACTAGTCATAGGTTACCCAGCAGCTTTCCTTTCTAAAAAGTTACTCCCAGCATCTCTCCCAAGCCCCGCCAACTGCTGGCACCCCTCTCAGGACAGTGGGTTCAAATCTCAGCTGGGTCACTTATTAGCTATGTGTTTTGGAGTAAGCCTGACTTCTGTGAACCTCCACTTCCTCCTCTGTAAAATGGGACAACAGCACCTGCCAGGCAGGACTGTCATGAGACCAGAAGTAATAGAAGGGACCTAGACAGTGACATTCACAATGGGAGGTGGTCGATAAGGTCGTTACAGCTGTTAATCAGATTACAATGGTAACAAGCCTCAGTGGGGTATGGGGTAGAACACAGAGAGGATTCTGGCAGGGTGAAGAGGCCACAGCCACCATTCACTCCTCTGCTGTGTCTACAGCAAGGGGGCCTGGCAGAGCCTGGGGCAGGGGAACCTGGGACAGGCCTGAGACCCTGCAGTCCGACCGTGGAGAGAGAGAATCAGGGGGCATCTCACCGAAGTTTGGCTCATTGGGGCACCCCTTGAGCTTGACCCCCCTGGGGCCGGTCTCTATCAGGAAATGTCTCACCAGCTCATGGGTCATGTCCCCTGGGGTGAAAAGAAAGAAAGAAAGATTGGTCACTTCTCACGGTGTCCGCCCACCACCTCCGACACCGCTTCATAACCTCGCCCGCGGGCAGGGCTCTGACGGGAGGAAGCGCCGCACAGACAGTGCGGCCAGAACCCGGGGATGGGGAGACCGCGACTCTTCCCACCCCTCCAGGAAATGCAACCACGACAACCACAGAGTCCCAACAACCCGGCCTCCCCATTCTCCCGCCCCCGCCATCACCAAGCCCAGGACTCCCTCTGCTGATGAGTCTGATCAGCAGGAATGAGATCCCGTGGGAATCAGAGACCCGCCAAGCGCCCAGGCCCTTCTGGCACCTCGGGGTGCAGAGAGACCGTCCCCATCACCTAGTCCTGAGGCCCAGCTCAGAGAGACAGTGTTACCCTTTTTGTTCTGCTGCACGATGGTCGGAGGGGGAGAAGACACCTTCATGGCCAGCCCGTAGGCCCCTCGGAAGGAGTGGCTGTCACGGATGATGAAGGCCCCCGGCTCCTGGTCCTTCAGGAGTGCGATGGCTGGAAGGGGAGGGGGAGGAGAGAAGAGGAAATAAGGAGGTGATGGCGCTGGCTCTCCCGAAGTCTCACCCGGCCTCTTGAACCTCATTCTTTCTTAGGTGGCAGGAGATGCTTTAAAGCGAGAACTCCAGCACTCCGGGGTCTTTCTACACTAGGGTCGGCCACCTTTCGCTGTGAGTAGCCAGATGCAAGCACATCAGGCTTTGCAGGTCAAGTAGTCTCTACTGCAACGACTCAGCTCAGCCGACTCAACACTCAACGACTCAACAAGCAGCCACAGACAGCACGTCCACGAGTCGCTGTGGTTGTGCGCGATGGCACTATAGTTACAACATGGACGGCAGTCTGAGGTGACCGGGGGCGGTGGTCACCGGCACCCTGTCCTGTCTCCACACAGGCTTTCCCTGGGGGCCTCAGGTGGTCTCATCCCCACCCCCATAATCCCAAGTCTGTTTTCTCCATAAAGTGTACAACAACCTCCCACATCACGCTGCTGGGGAGGTGAAGTTTCCTATGATCTCGGCCAGGCTTTTACTTTGCCCAGGAAACCAAGACTCCGCTGGTTTTAAGGATCCTTCAAAGGAATGTCTACACTCTCTGCTCTGCCCCGCCCCTGCCCCCCACCACGGGGACTGCTCTCCTGCCCGACCTTGATCCCAGCCCCTCTCCGTGACCTTGATCCCAGCCCCTCTCCATGACCTTGATCCCAGCCCCTCTCCGTGACCACCACCCGCTGCTTCAGAACGAAGGAGTCTACTTAAATTTCTTGCCCAGGGAAGGCCCGGTGGGCAGTGGCCAGTTGTGACCTCGGACACACCCCAGGGCCCCCCAGCACTCACCCTGCTCTCTGGAGATCTCGGGCTTGTACCAATACTTGGAAGTGTCCTGGACAAATTTCACTTTAGCCCGGGTCTCAGGGCTGTTGTCTAAAGTAGGAGAAAAAAAAAAGCGTTATGGGTTAAATTATGTTCCTCCACCCCAGAGAAATGCGGGGGTTCTCACCCCCAGTACCTGTGAACGTGACCTTATTTGGAAATGGAGTCTTTGCAGATGTGATCTAATTAAGATGAGGTCATGCAGGATTAGAATGGGCCCCAATCCAGTACGACCAGTGTCCTTATAAGAGAAGGAAAAGAGACAGGGAGAACAAGGAGGGCGCGTCACGTGAACTTGGAGGCGAAGATCGGAGAGACGCGTCTACAGCCAAGAGACACCGAGCGCTGCCAACGAGAGGCTGGGAAAAGGGCTTGGAAGAGACGCCCCCTCGGAGCCTCCGGAAGGAACCCACTCTGCCAGCACCTTGATCTGGGACTTCCGGCCTCCACTACCGTGAAAGGAGAAATTCTGCTGTCTTCAGCCGCCAGGTTTGTGGCACTTTGTTATGCTGTCCTAGGAAACTACCCCAGAAAGTTAGTGTCCTCCAACCTCCTCGGAGCATGGCTAAAAGGGACCTCGAGCAGCTCTGTCCTCCTGTCTGTCGGCCGCCAGCCACGGCATGGCACAGGGCTGCTCCCCGTCCAAGGGCCGGCGCTGCGTCCTCACTGAGAGCCGACAAAAGCCCTGGCCCAGCCCAGCTCCCTCCTGCTCCCTCCTGCTCTGGAAGGTTCAGACCAAACCCGTCCTGCAGCTGCTCCCGCAGGCAAAGACACCCCGCCTCTAGCCCCTTCCTCCCAACCTGATCAGAACGACCTTGAGGACCAGGACAGAAAGACGCAGCTTGTCCCACGTCCCCGCAACCACCTCCTCACTCCCCACCTGGAAATCCTGCCTTCCGGATCACACAGGGCAAAAAGGTCACTCCTGCTCTGGGACCGGGAGGGGAGGCTTGGCCTAGAATCCGGAAGCCGACCCCTGGGTGTCACCTACCCTACTTCTCCGGCACACGCTCTGCCCCACCAGACCCTCTGCAGACCTGGGATGATTCCACTGAACATGAGGTTCTAGAAGGACCTCTGAGAGTATCTGGTCCAACCCCTTAACTTTACACATGAGGACAGTGAGGTTCAGAGAAGGGGGTCACCCCATAGGGTGAGCCTTTCTATGGCTAATTGAATGGCCTCTGGAAGACATGCCCGGGCGAGAAGACGCAGCACCCAGTATGGCTGCACCACACCTTCCTGGCTAGGCATCAGGATGGGTGCCCCTCGCTCCCTAACCTCTTCCTTCACCCTTTGGCGCAACAGAAAACAAAGAGGAGAAGAGGAATGTTCCAGTTGCGCTTGTTTCCTCTCCTTTCCTGCGAGAGGCGGGAGCGGAGGGAGCCTGCACTGACAATGCTGTAAAGCTCAGAGCACCCAGACCGGACAGGGGTGGTCGGGTTGTGTGTCCAGGACTCAGTCCGTGTCAACATGGCACTTAAACTCTGCTGGGCTTCTGGGGTCCATCCCCGGAGGACAACAAGGGGCCAGGCCAGCTCCTTTCCTGGGCAGCCGTGCACCGAGGAGGGCGCCTGGGCTGGGCTGGGCGGCTGGGCCGTGCGACTGCGCAGGCTGCCGCCCTCTGCTCTGAAGGCCCGGCCCCACGGATGCCGGGCCCATCTAATGAGCTGTCAGAGGCGGCTGCAGCCTCATGTGCCTTCCTGTGTTGACTCCCGTGGCTATTTTAAGCAGGGGAGATGGTGGGAAACAGGAAATGTCCCAACTACTAGAAACTGTGCATCCTCTGAAGAGAGGGGCTGGGAACCAGATGTCTCTGGTGGGCAGCAGGAAGCAGGGACGCGCAGGGTCGCCGTCAGTGTCCCGGCTCGGCCGGACCTGCTGGCGACACACTGAGAATCTGGGCAGCGGGGACCCATTCCAGGCTGCCCGGGACTTGCTCAATCTTCCTAGAATGCCTCACAGCACCCCCACCCCCAGGGCCCCTCCGCACACAGGCAGGTTCCAGGTCTGGATGAGAAGCTGCCGATCAGCAGAGGCCTTGACCTTCGTGTTTGGATAAGGAGCCCTCAGAGTGGACGCAAAGAGGCCAAGTTCTGCTGATGAGTGAAGAATTCAGTGTGTAAACCTGCAAGGGCCTCTGTGAAGCCGAGCGGGTAGAAACTAGACTCCGGTGAAATGCCCAACCCCTGGCCTTGGCCCCTATCACATCTGGCGGCCAGACCCGTGCGCTGTGTGCGCACAGTGGGGATCAAAAGGTGAGAACAAAGGGCTGGCGAAGGAATGGAGGCCCCAGGTTTGGAAGGCAGATCGTCACAGTTACGCTACAGCACCCTACCCCTCAAGCTAGGGAGATGCGATAAAACAACTCCCATCATGCTTTAAGAGCACTAGTTTGGGGGTAGCAGGGGCCTGGATCGTCAGCCTGGCTCTGCCATTTATGAACTGTCTGGCCCTGGACAAATGGCTGAGCCCTCTGAGCCTGCCTCCTCGTGGACGGCGGGGAGATCGAATGAGACACGATGCACCTCCAAGCCTGGCACACAGCACGTGCTCACCAAGTGGTGGTGGCTGCGATCCCCGGAACACTCACGCCGTCATTATTGTTACACTCCCCGTCAGCAGCAGCAGCAGCACCCACAGCCGCCACCACCACCGTCGCACGCTTACGCTGAGGACGCCTCCAGCTCCCCGTATGCACACGAGGCGTCTGAGGCCCACGTGCCAGCCAGCCAGCCACCCACAGTCGTCTGCCCAGAGGATGCCCAGGACAGAGAGCAGGACGGGGGCCCTGGCTGGCGGGCTGCACCTGACAGCGGGAGACACGGCGTGAAGAGGAGGCCCACCTGGCATGGAGTACTTGGAGAAGTCGGGCAGAGTGTGTGAGAAGGAGACGGTGCTGCCGCCACTGGGGCTGGACATGCCACTGGTGACGGGCGAGGAGGATGCCTTCCCGTTGACGGTGGCATAGTTGGGGAGGCTGCCCGCTCGGTCTCCCATGGACATCCTCCACTTCTCGGGCAAGGCCGGTGTCGGGCTCCCTTGCCGGAAGGCTGCTGAATCCGGCGAGGGGGAGGTGGTGGGGCTGCTCAGGCCAGGGTAGTAGGCAGGGGACACCGGGAAGGAGGGTGTGGAAGGAGCCTGGTAGCCCGAGGCGCTGCTCTGCCGGGACAGCGTCGGTCTCCGGTCCTCGGGGGTGGAGTAGCCGCCGTAGGCCACGTGCCGGTCCAAGCTGGGGCTGCCAGGAACCACAGATCCGGGCCCTCCGAGGTGACGGCCCAGGCTGGGGCTTCCAGGGCTGGCTATTGTGTTGCTGTGGAGATTGGAGGCCAAGGTGCCCTGGTGGGCTCCAGGGTGCCGGCCCAGGCTGGGGCTCCCTGGAGTGGTGGCCACGCTGCCATGGAGGCCTGAAACCTGATGGGCCCCAGGGTGCCGGCCCAGGCTGGGGCTTCCTGGAGTGGTCGCCGCACTGCTCTGGGGACTAGAGGCGGCGTTACCATGGAAACCAGTTCCTGGCGGGCCCATCACCTGGCGGTGGCTCATACCAGGGCTGCTGGGGGCAGCCATGCCTGGGTTGACAGCCCGGCGGCCAAAGCCGGGACTGGGAGGAGTGTTGGTGCCCACTGTCCTGTGGCGCGCCTGCGGGCTCCCGGGTACCGTGTGCACAGCGGCTACATTGAACTGAGACCGGGCCTGGCTGTCTGGGGAGCTGAACGGCTGGAGCGAGGGGTCGGGGCTGCTGTAGCTGCCGCCCACCGTTGGAAGAGGAGAAGAACTCTGGTAGCTTCTCTGAGCCGAAGGGCTGGGCTGGCCCAGGCTGCCGGAGCGGAAGCCGGAATCCAGCAGAGGCTGGGTGGGTGTCCGGGGGCCCTGGTCACTGCTCTCCCCTGATGGGAAACTGCCCACCGAAGTGCTAGAGAGAGAAAGGGCAGACCGTGTCAGCAAATGGTTTTAATGAAGAACAGGCTTTCGGTGAACACTCAGACCTCCCTCCCACCACGAGCAACAACAGTACGCTCCGCTCGCATGCACGGGAATATCAAGGTTTTTACGTCACCCCGTGGAACCGTCCGAAGAAGAAGCTGAGGCCCAGATGGGTTAACAATGGGATGGCGATCCCATGGCTCATAAACGACCAACCAGGGTTTCGGGTCTGGCTGTGCCTGCTCCCAAAGCACATGCTTCCCCTGCTGTACTACTCTGGCTCCACCCGTCCAAGTGAGGAGCTCCCTTTCACTGAAACTGAAGACGCCTGAATCCGATGAACAAAATAAGTGAACAAACCAAGTAGATGCAGAGGACAAACTGACCGCTGCCAGAGGGGAGCGGGCTGGGGGGCCTAGGTGAAAAAGGCGGAGGGATGAAGGAATAAAAACTCACAGACACAGACAACAGTGTGCTGATCCCAGAGAGGAAGCGGGGCTGGGGGAGGTAGAGGAGGGTGCAGGGCGATAAATGGAGATGGAAGGAGACCTGACTTGGGGTGGTGGACACACAACACAGTACACAGATGATGTGTTACAGAACTGAACACCCGAAACCTATATAAGTAACCAATGTCACCCCAATAAATTCAATAAAATAGAAAGAAAGACACTGAAGGTGGCTGTCCTCTCATCAACTCTAGGATCCCTGAACCCTGGAGCGGGGCTCGAACCACCTGGGTCCTGTTTGTCCTGGAAGCATCCCCACCTTGATTCAGTTTCCCCAGGTGTGCCACCCTTATCTTTAAATGTGGAGAGTGTTAGAACTGGGCTTTCATTCCCGGGTTGCTCTAGAAAGCAAAGACAAGGAAGTCTCATAGGGGATCTCAGCTCATTATAAAGTCTGCTTTCCAGCCATCGGACCTGGCTACTAATGGAGCAAGCTGCCTTGCATAGTAATGAGACTCCCATCACTAGGAGCATTTAAGCAGAGGCTGGCTGATCTCTTGACCTGAATGCTGTGAAGGGACTATCCTCCAATGGAAGGTTAGATTAGATGAGCTCGGAAGTCAAACCCAATTCTAAGACTGGGGAAACTCAGTTCAGAGGAGACTGTACGTGGGGGGATAACCAAAATCAGCGGTTCTGCTCTGAAGTTAAGTACAAGTCCACAGAGAAGTGTAACGCAATGGCCTGTGAGTTGGGAAACCTGGATTCTGCTGTTAGTGTTCCCATGTGCAACAAACGAGGGGGCTGGCTTAGATGACCCTGATTCTTTCCAGACACGGACTTCTATCCCTCGATGACATGGCAGGAGGGATGAAGGTTGGCAGGGACCTCGCGTGAGCAGCAGCTGCAGGGTGGTGGCAGGGAGGCTCTGCACCAGGGGCCCTGAGGGGCGGGGCGGCTCCTTACATAAGACGATGGGCCAAGGCCTGGAGCTGGAGACTGGAAGGGTTGTCAAGCCGGGGTCGGATAAGTGCAGGTCCCTTGGGTGATGTGTGTGTGGTGGGGGGGTGCAGGGGAGATCATGCGAGAGCCAAAGGCAGGCGGAAGTCAGGGGCCAGGCCAGGACAAAGCCGGCCTCACGTCGCAGGAGGGGCCAGAGCGGAACAGCCACTTCCTGCGAGAAACAACCTGTATTCTGAGGCATGGGAGGACCTGTCAGGCTGAGCGGGGTGGGGTGGGTGGGGGACACCGAAACGGAGTTCTTCTGTGAGATGAATCCCGGAGGAGAAACTCGAGCTCCCTGAACCCTGGAAAGAGCTAAGACGACAGCTGGAGGGATGTGGGTGAGGAGCGGTGAACACTTCCCCACGTCCAGGCTCTCCGAACACCAGCAGCAACACCAGCAGCGGCTGCTGGCAGGTGGGGAAGCTCCCTGTCCTTAGACAGCCACACCCTCTGCCCCAAGGCAGACCTCCCAAGATACAGAGCTGTCTGCTCCACCAGGAGACTGGGAGTGGGGCAAGGTGGACTGGGGTCCATGCTGGGCTTGAGGAGCCAGAATCCATAGAATTGAGGCAAAACTGCCTCTGCTCCCCTAGCCACCTGCCCTGACCTGGGGCGGGGGGGGGGGCACACTGCATCAGGCCAGTGCAGGATTTCCAGCCCCCCAGGGGCCCTGGGGAAATGTGAGGAGGCAGCTGGAGCAGTTTCAGAGCCCAGGGATTCCAGGATGCGGTGGGGAATGAACGTGGGGCGGGGTAGTCAACAGCCGAGTCTCCCCGTCCTGGGGGAGAGTTCGGGGGTGGGGGCAGTTCCTCTCCCACGCCTGCCTGGCTGACCTCAAGCTCCCTCCCCTATGTCGTCTTCCCTCTCCCTGTCATAAAGCCCACCCTGCACCCCAAATTTGGGGGCCTCCCCTTCAGAGCCCTCCCCTGCCCAGTTCCAGGTTTTCCCCCATCTGACCCAGTCAGAATGACAGCCACACATCCACAGAGACATCTCTCCTTGCTCCCCACAGCAACCCTCCTCACCTGCAGCTTCGAGCCCTCAGCCATCCACACCCCTCGGCCCTCTGTCCTGGCTCTGCTGTCCTTCCAGAAAGCCCTCTTCCTCCTGCCTCACCGTTCAACACCATGTTCAACCTTCTGGCCTCACCACAAACACCCCCGGCCCCCAGAAGGCCTCCCTGCATCTCCAGCCAGAAATCACGGCCCCCTGCTCTGAGCTCCGAGAACCTGACTGATGCATGTGCTTTGGGCACCTCTGACCCATCCTGTGCCGCGCCCCGTAACCCGGGCCTGGAGGAGAGGAGGCAGAGGGCGGGCTCCCACCCAGATGCCTTCGCTCTGAAACCTATTTCTGCTACCGTTTAGCTGCAGGACTGTGAGCCAGCTACTTCGCCACTCCGTGCCTCAGTTTCCACTTCTGGAAAGTGGGGATGTTGAAAGTACTTACCTCCTAGGATTGCTGTGACGATTAAATAAAATAGTCACAGGAAGCATTTGGCAAAGTACCTGGCGCAGAGGAAGCACTCACTACTAGCAATTACTGATGTTAGATTTTAACTTTGGGAGAGGGAGGCTTCTGGTCCCCCTCCGTACCCCCACGGACCCCCACTCCTTGCAGCACAGCTCTAGATGGTGGAACTGAATTCAGCCCAGGGATCAGAGCTCCCTTGGACTGTGGCACTCAAGGGATGCCTGCTCCCTCCAAGTGTCTGATGACCCGGTTTTCGAGGGACAGCAATCTGGACATTATTTCTGCCTGTCCACACCCTGAGCAGATCCAAGGGGCCTCACCCATGCTGCCCCAGGCCTGGCTCCTCTCCCCCACTTACCTGTCAGCGCTGAGGATGGGGCTGCTGGTGGAGAGGGGGCTAGGGGAGACGAAGGAGCCGCCCAGAGCGCCGTTCCTCACGGGGGTATCGTGGCCATAAGCCTGGGCAGCTGGGGCGCTAAAGCTCTTGGACTCAGGGTCCTGAGTTCGAGGCCCAGCCACCGCCGTCCGTACCACCGACTCGACGTAGCTCCTCGGCTCTAGGAGGGGCCAGGAGACAGAGACTTAGTTAGCACAGAGCTATAGGAATGAAATGTGGGTCCCCTCCAACCTCCCAGGGAGCCCGCCTCTCCAGAGTTCAGCTCGGGGGACGGGGGGAACAGCCCCAAAAGGACAGCCAAGCATACAAAGGGCACTTCTGGAGCTCCTGCCTGCCCATGTCCCCCCCTCTCCTCCCAGCATCTTGGAGAAGCTGTGGGAACCACACAGAACCTTTCCCCATGGCCTCGCTCAGAGCAGCCTCCCAGCAACAGACCCCAGTTCTGCCTGTGAACACAGCCATGGCAGAATCTTCCCCCTCAGAGCAAGGATGCCCCTCCATAGCTGGCATCCCCTACAGCTGCTTTTCTTTTTACATCCCTGCCTCCCCAGCCCCCCAGGCCCTTCTAGGACCCCCGGGCAGCCCTGGAGTGTGGACCTAGAGTCCCAGCCAGCCTTGCCCTCGTCTCAGGGCAGCACCAGGGTTCCCACAAGCATCACCTCACACCCAGGACCCAGAAGCAGGCGAGCCAGCCAGCAGGCAGGCCAGTGCCAGTAAGTCACGCCCAGCCCCTTTAGGCCAAGACACACCCACCTCCCTGCCTGACACACTTAGCATTCCTCTGGAGACTGACACCATTATCCCCACTTGGTGTTCAAAACATCCTAAGGGGAACGGGGGAGGGGGGGGAGGGACAGGTGCCAGAAAGGCCACCACAAAGATGAGGACACTGAGGCCTGGGGAGTGAAGTGACCGGAGGCCCGGCCAGTGTTTGTCCAACCCCCGCTGTGAGGCCAGCCCCCAAACTACCTTGATAGGAAGTGGGGGTGGGGGAGAGCAGCAGGGTGCCCTGGGCTCCTCAAGGGACATGACACCTCTGCCACCTCCAACCCGGCGCCGATCCCGTCTGCCCCGGGAGGGACGTGGCCGAGCACAGACCCACACTCTGCCTGCAATGGGGGCGTCTGCCGCGGCCAGCCTGGGACATGGGTGGACCTGTGCGGTGCCGGGCAGGCCAGGCTCCGGGAGCCACTGCTGGCCGGGACCGTGCTGGTCGCTGAGTCCGCAAACAGCCCCCACCCCCTCGGTCCTAGGAAGACCCTGCTTTGGAAGGAGCCCAGCCACCATGGCGTCAGGGGCACAGCCTCTCGGCACAGCTCCTCAAGTGGCCTCAAGGCCCGACACCCCGCACCCAGGCCAAGGCCCGAGGATGGCCCTTCCCCCTTCCAAGCAGGCCCCTCACAGCGGTCTGGGAGTCTGCGCACAGCTCCAGCCAGAGGCCACCAGCCTGTCCTAGTTTCTACCCAGCGTTCCCTCCAAACAACAGCAGTGCCAGCGGGTGGGGGCGGGGCAGGACGCCTGCAAAGGGACAGCTCAGAGCAACCTATTCCAGGTACAGGGTGAAGGGAGATACAGAACCAGCCACCTCGGCACCCAAAGCTGGAGTCGACCTGGGCAGAGGCCAGCGAGGTGTCCTCAACAGCCCCCTCACCCAGCCCCGGCCACCCACCCACCTCACAGAGGCCCTAGCCCACTTCATTCCATAAGCACTGTTTCTTTGCCATCTGTGCCCAAGGTCCTACTGGAACCAGGAGATGCTACAGGGATCCTCTGACCCAGGGCAGGCACACTTTCTTGCAAAGGACCCGAGAGTAAGTATCTTAGCTTTGGTGGGCCGGTCAGTCTCTGGGACAACCACTCGCTCTGCTCTAGGAGTGCGAGGGCAGCCAGAGGCGGCAGCCCATAAAGGAGTAAGCGTGTCTGCGTGTCTGTCTTTACAAAAATACGTGGGGGACACGATATGACCAAGTTTGAGGACCACAGATCTCACCCATCTCCTCAGCCCAGAGAGGTGAAGCAATTTGTCCCAGAACACACAGCGGACATGAATACTAGTGCCACAGTCTCCTGATTCTCAGTGCTCAGGGTGGCCAGAAGGGGGCCACAGCCTCATAGGGGCACCCAGAGCTGGCTGCTGCCCAGAACAGCAGCCCATCACCCGGAGAAGAGCCCACTCCACAGGGCTATTAATAATGATAAAAATAGCACACAGTTATATGAAGAAAGTAGGATTTGGAGAACGTAAGTGTCTTGCCTGGGCCACACAGTACCAAGTGGCAGCACTGGCAGCACTGGCCTAGGGAACCAGGCAGTCTGGCCCAGAGCCTGCTCTCTGGCCCACTGCACACATGGCCGCCTGAAACTGGGAGCGGACAGTTCCAGTGTCTTTAGCCTTGGGGGGTTGGCTGGGGTCCTGGGGTTGCCCAGCTTGGCAGAAGGGGACCCCACACCCACAGAAACGGTTATCGAGACCCAGGGCACTCCCTCTCAGCCCACCCCCCACTGCCTGGAGTCGCTCTCTCTGAAAACCTCCTGAACGCGTCCAGGCTCTCAGCTTCACCAGGGTCCCCATCACACCCAGCACCCCTTCTCTCCCCCACAGAGACGGCGGGGGACCGCTCCGCCCCCTTGTGCAGTGCCCGGCATCTAGCAGGCCCTAGACACGTGTCTGTCCCACAAACCAAAGATGTGAGGTCTTCCCCCTTCAGCCCCGCCCACCTGGAGGTGCGTCAGAGCTGGGACCTAAGAGGCACACACTCCTTTTCCTCATTCCCTGGGATTCTTGCTGCCCGCAGAAGGTCTGGCTAAAACCCTCAGGGACGGCCTCTGAAGTCTGAGCTCTTCCCCCACCGGCCACGTCCTCCTGGTCCAGGGAGAGACCAGCGAAGCCCCTTCACTCAGTCTCTGCTCCTCGTGGGCCCAGAGCGGGAGGGACTCTGGGAAGCGATCTGATTTTCTGAGTCCATCTCCAGAACTACTCAAAACCAAGCTTTTGGGCCCAAAACTCAGTTTTCCCGTTTTCAGACTCGGATTTCTATATTGAAAATGTCTCCTTTTCCTGTCTATTGCTCTCCCTCCCCCTGCCTCCGTACACTGGACAACTTGTGGGCTCCCCTTCTTTCACTTGCTGGATGGGCACCTGGGACAGGCTACGGAACCCTTCTGGGACTCAGTCTTCTCGTCTGTAAAATGGGAATGAGAACACCCACCTGCCCAGCCAGGATCAAGTGATAAGAGATGGGAAGTTCCTTCTAATTCTTTCTCGCTGATTCCAATTAGCTGTTTACCAGCAGCCCTGCCGCAGCTGCCTGCCTTTGCCCCTGCTGGCCCTCGGCTGCCTCCCTCCACCCTCTCCTGCTGTTTCCCTCCTCTCCTCCAATCCTGGAGCAGCTGCACCCAGAGGCCACAGGGTTGGGCGCTGGGGGGTGGGGTGGGCGGGGGAGAGGTGGGGCCAGGGAAGGTGCTCCGAGTAGAACATTCCTGGAGCCCAAACCCATTCCAAGTGGCTGCTGGTGGCTGAGAGCCGCTGGAGGCCCGAGAGTGTCTCGGCCCCGCCAGGCGGGGGGCACTGGTGCCTCTTCACCCACACCCTCGAGTGCATTTTCTGCCTCCCAGAAGAGGCTCTTTGCCTGCAGAGAAGGGGCTCGCCCATTCCAACTTAAGGAAGACGTGTGGATGGAGGAGAGGGAGAAAGCAGAGAGAGCCCCGAGTCCCAATCCAGGAGCTCAGAAGTCAGGATGCCAAACCTTTTAAATTGGGCCACGTGCCCCTCCTCTGGGCTGCCACCGCCCCCGTCCCTACCCTGCTCAGCATCCTCCCTCCCGCTGGAAGGCCTCTGGGCATCTCTGTCCTCACCAGGCTGCCTCACTCCTCCTTATGCCTCCAGTGCCCAGGACAGAGCCTGGCACGCGGCAGGCGCTCAGTAAACCTACACAGCACAGCACCGCCTTGAAACCCCAGACGCCACAGCGCACCCCTCACCAAGGATCTCAGAGCAGGGAGGATCTGAGAAGGGGCCATTTCTAGTCCAGCATGTCTTCCTTTCCGCCACATCGGCCCCATCTAGTCCTCCGGGCAAACAGAACCCAGCCTGGACAGCCCCGTTCCCATGCGTCCCTGCAGCACTGGGCAGGTATTCTTGACATCGGCCTTGTCTTGACTGCTGCAGGCTTCTCCCTCCCCTTCCTTCGTGGACCAGAGTCCCCGGGCCCCCTGCCCAGTGAAGCCACTGTTTGCGTTCAGAGGTGTGCCCCGTGCAGTCACATGGCAAGGGGCGGCCTCCACGCGCTGATCCGGTCGTAGGGTCCCTGCTGTGCCCCTGAGGACTGTGTGCGCCTGAGTCACTAACACCCTTGAGCATCATCTCATCCGTGAAACAGGGTTCCTAGCACCTTATTCTCAGTGCTTCTGTGACTATCAGACAACATGTGACAATGACCCCACAGGGTCCTCTCCCTGCCTGTTGAACCTCCCTCTGCACCGCACTCCCCCTGGAGTCCCCTCGTCCCAGCATCCAGCTCCCCTCTGCTCTTGGCCTCACTGACTCCGCAGTTCCTCGGGGAAGAAAATGCTACTGACTCCCACCCCAGGGCCTTTGCCCAGGCCCTTCTCCTCCGTGGGGAAGGCTCTCCTCCCACCCCAGCTCCACCGAGTTCATGTCACTCACTGTCCCATCTCCCTTCTTCAGCCAAGGTCAGGGTCTTTGCCATAAGGTCCCCCAAAAGCTGCATCCCTTCCCTTCAGAGCCCTTATCTCACTATGGAATTCTAAGTGATCATTTATTTCTGGCTCCTGTTCATGTTCCAAGAGATTCGGGACCACGGTCCTGCTTAACATTGCACCCCTAGAGCCCGGCACAGCGCCTGACACACAGTAGGCACGCAGAACACGTGCCGGCCGAGGGACTCGATGAACGAGAGCACAGGGTCATATAAAGCACTTAGCAGGGCGCCTTGAACAGGGCAGAGTCCCCTCACATTTTCTTTCCCCCTGGCTGAGGAATTCCACCTCTGACCGTTTTTCCTCGCAGGCATTTTTTTTTTTTAATTTTCCATCCAAGTGTCAGCAGGGAAAGCAAGCAGAGCCTCAGAGGGTCAGCAAAGAATGTGCTTTAGTCTAACTGGGGGTAGCACATGAGTCAGGGAAAATGAGACGGGCTGCCCACAGCCTAGCTCCCTGCCCCCAACACACCCCACTCCCCGGGCCTACAATAGCAATTCCGACCCCCACGCTGGAATCCCAGGGCACGGTGCCTGGGTGCAGGAGGAGGGCTTTGAACCAGCCTCTTGATTAGGAGAAAGGAGATAATTCCACTCCCAGCCCCACAGCTCCCTGTGACCCTGGGCAGATGCCCCCACCCTCACCCTCCAAACATGACCTCAGCGCCACAGCTGTGAAAAGGGTGGGTGTGGCGGAGCTGATCCCTCAGAACCCGCCCCTCCTAACTGCAGCTGAAGGGCGGCAGATGCAGGCGGGTGGGAGGACCCCGGGCCCGGCAGGCTAAGACACAAGCACATGTACCAGGGGCAGGCCCCAGCTCAGGCCTGTGGGTGCTCACTCCTCTGAGGTGTCACCCCAAAGTGGGAAACAGCCAGGGCCTGTCAGCCTGTGGGACAATCTACCTCTGACCTTCCCTCTGGGGAGAGTTTGAGGTCCCACCCGTCTGATGAAGTCAGCAACCATGAGGAGCGTGTGGGTGGGCGTCTGAGAGATGAGAACTAGCGCTGGCTCCAGGCCCCAGCTTACTCCAGACTCCCGTCCCGGCGTCCCTGCCCAGGGAGCCAGCAGCCAGGAAGGAGCAAGCAGCCACTCACCCTGCTCCGGGATCGGTTGCTGGGGATGCCTGGTTCTGCGACCCCCAGGCAGCCTGGTGTGGTCGCCTGAGCTCCGGCTGGAAGCGGGCAAAGCTTTATGGAAGCTCCAGCCACCGTGCCAGGGGGGTGGCAGAGTCGGAGTGGCACCGCCCATGCCCGCTTTGGGGGTAGAATATCAAAATGGTAAGTGCAAAGGAAACCAGAAGCAAGCTTAAGAAAACCAGCTGGAGTCTTTAGGAAGCCAGGCCACACGGCCCTGGGGTCCAGGTGGGAAGTCAGAAGGCCTGCCATGGCAGAGCCGGGAGGTGCTTCGATGCCCACCTCCTCTAAGCCCTGGTGGAGACGGACGGCCTGCACCATCACGGCAGACGCCACAACACCACACAGGCCACCCAGGCTAGCTGCCCCTTAGTTTCACCTGCTGCTGAGTCATCATTTGAACCCCGTTCCTAATAAGTTAAAGGCTTTCAACCAGATCACATCTTCTTTCTGCTTTCCTGTGTGCAATGTAGAGTGAGTTCATCTAAACTAGGGGTTAAGCTGAGACACAGACACGCTAACTCCTTGAAACTGTCAAAATTATGTGCACGGTGCCCAGGTGCATGGGGGTGGGACCACAGCTTTTCTGAAAGCCCCAAAGACACTGAAGTTCCAGAAAAACAGACCTTCCACCATCTGTGTTGATAAGAGGTCAACTCATGGCTCTAGGACAGTGGCTCCGGCAGAGGTCACTGTCCCCCGGGGGACATCTGCAATGCTGGAGACCTTTTCGTGGTCACGGGTAGGTGGGTGCTACTGGCACGTAGCAGGCAGAGGCCAGAGATGCTTCTGCATGCCCCGTGAGGCACAGAGCAGCCCCTGCACCTGAGTGGTCCGGGCCTCCCCTAATCAGCAGTGCCAAGGTGGGGAGCCCTGCTCTGAGCTCCACACATGGAGCGCACCCAGGAAATGGAATGATGGGCCCCTGCCCTCTGTGCGAGTCCCCTCACCTCCGGAGGGGCTGGCTGCACCCCAGGCGGGCTGGCGGGGATGCCGCCGGGGTGGCTGCAGCCGGAGGGGTGTTTTGTCAGCAAGGTGGCACCGCACTGGCACCTGGACACTGGCTGTGCCTGAATCCCAGCTATGGGCTCCTCAGTCAGGACTGGGGCAGTTTCCAGGGTGACAGGTCATCACCAGGGCAGGGAGACCAGGAGGCTATGTGCCTGGTCCCTTGAGACCCAGTCAGCAAAGAGAGCCACCCCCCAACCCCCAGCCGATCAAGCTCCGTGTGAAAAGCCATTCCCAGGCCCGGGCAGCCGAAGCACCACACAGCAGGCCAGCACTTACCTTCAGGCAGCTCTGTCACCTCCTTCCCCTCATCCTCCTCTGAGGGAAGATGAGAAGAGGGGTGCGGAGCAAAGAGAGGCAGGTGATGAAAAGGAGAGGGAGAGCAAAAAGGAAAGAGAGGTCAATCAACAGAGATCATTTCTTGAGAGAGAATTTGCTGAGAAAAGGGAGGTGGGAAAGCAGAGGTGAGGCCAGGGCAGAGGTGACTGTTCACAGAAGTGCCCCAGGGTGAGGGTAGGGTCCAGCCTGACTGGACCCGGGTTCTGGGGCAGCAAGGCCAGGTGCTCAGGGCACAAGTGCTCTGGTGTTCAGGTGCTCAGGTGCTCAGGTGCTCGAGGCACACGGCTTACAGAGGGCCTGGCTCTCAGGAGCAGCAGGCCCCACCCCCACGGCTCCAAGGCCAAGTGGTGCCATCCCTGCCACAGGCCCTGCCCCAGGGCTTTCTCGGGCTGTGTCTCCAGCAGGCGTGTGCACGCCCAGTGAGAGGAGCCCCCCACCACCTTCTTCTCCCAGTGACACAGTGTCCCTGGCCATGTGGACACCTCCTGGACGGGAGGCTGTGCCCGGCCGTGTGTCCTCGTGGGTCACACGTGCATGCCATTGCGTTCCTACCTGGCAGGATCAGCCTTCTGGGGACTAAGGGAAAGAAGCCAGGTTGGCCCCCAGAGCCCCAGCCCAGCCCTGAAACCAGGGTCTAGGGAACAAGCTTCTGGACTCCGCCTGCTTGAAATGGCCACTGAGGGCCCGGGGCCCCCCACTTGCTCCTTCCTCCAAAGGAACGAGAGGAGCTTGGAAACGTGATGAGGAAGCGGGAGGTGTGAACCTGGGGGTGCGAGTGTGTGTGGGGGGCCTGTCTGCACGTGTGTGCATATGTGTACACACACACGTATCGGAATACCGAGGCACGGGGGAGCATGGCGCTGGCCAAGAGCTGACCCACTCTAAGGAAACCCAGGCCAGGACTCCAAATCCCCAAGTCAGAGCACGCTGGGAGCGGCACTGACCCCCCAGGTCAGGGGGCCGGAAGGCTGCCAAGTGATCTACCCCCTCAACCCCCGACCTCAGCACGGGCACTAACCCAGGCTGCCATCCTGTTGCCAGGAAGGTCTGGAGCACCCACCACCTCTGGGTCCTGCCCAGGACTACAGGGGGGTCCTCCGACCCCCACTCCTCTCTCTCTGGCCTCCTCCACTGCCTCCCTTCCAGCCAGAGTCACTCACCGCCTGTGGGGTGCAACAGGATGTCCGCTGGGTTGTGGGGTTTCAGGCCCAGAGCAGAGAGGGGTGTCTTGGCCAGACCTGGAGGGGAGCGCACTGTGCCAGAAAGAAGAGAGGAGACATGGGGTGTGAGTCTCAGGTCCTGGGGGCAGGGGGAGGTGCGGGGCAGAGGGGGAGGGGCAGGGGGGAGGGCACCCGTGGATGAGGGCTTGCCGGGGAGGGCTGGGCCGCAGGAGAGGAGCAGAGGAACCAGCTCCAGGGCAGGAGCGCTGCTGCGGCTCCACCGCCCCTGCCCTTTCCCGTGGGGTGGGGGGCAACCTGCACAGGGTAAAGGGTAAGGTGAGTCAGGAAGGACATCCTGGTGCTGGCCTCAACCACGAGCCAACCCCTCCTTTCCCTAGGCCCCTAGTTTCTTCACCACAGTCCCTTCGCGTGCCATGCTTTGTGACGTACACGCAGCGGGCTTTTTGGCCACCTCTGATTTTCTCACATACTGTTCCTTCTGTTCCTTCCCTCCCCACCCCCCCACACACACAGTCTTCCTAAAGCAGGCACAGAGATGGACTGAGGGGAGAACAAAAGAAAACGGGGCGCCCAGAGGGCATGTCCTGGAGAGGACAGGTTGGGGAGAAGGAATCACCAGCAGGACCACGCTGACCATGAGAGCCCAGGCCAGCCCGCAGCCAAAGGGCTCGCCCCTTGCAAACCCCAGCAACAGAGAATTTCTCACCCTGGGGCTCTCTGTACCTGCCACACCTCGGTGTCCTGGCTGAGGGAGAAGCCCAGTCTCCACAATCCTTGCGCAAGAGAACCGACTCCCTGCACAAACCCCAGGTCCCTCCCAAGCCGCCTGTCCAGGTTAGAAGTGTCACATAACACACAAGGTCAGAAAGGGCTATCGGGCTTTGTCCCACCAGCCAAGGAAGAGGCCAGACTTTGAGCTGATCTGCAGGGAGATGGTCACGCCCAGTCACGAGATTTCTCAATGGCAGCTGCCACATATCCTCACAGAGCTCCAAGGAGAAGCAGAAAAAACAAGCTCTGTGTCTCCTATCTCGGTCATCAGGGGCCTGCACGGGCCGTGGCCGCTGAGGACACGCAGCCGCGGAGCTTTGCCATGGCCCAGGGCTGCCCGCCCCACACCAGAGGCCTCGACAGACTAGCTGTGACCCTCAGTTGTCCAGGACCCCCCACACAGCCCCTCTGGGACCCTCCCTGGCCCCATGTCCCTTCCCCAAAAGACAGCGAGACCTATAGGAAACTAACTAAAAATACAATCTCTCAATGCAAGTAACCTATGTAACTCATTTGTGTGTGCACAGGTGTGTACGGAGGTGTCTGTGAGAACACGGAGACTCACAGGGCCCGGCGGGGAGCCCGCTCCTGCACGCCACCCCACTCTGCCCTTCGAGGCCCGGCACACAAACACGGCAGAGGGGCAGCTACGTACAAACACACACGTCCAGGCATCGGGCAGGCCTAGGCCTGCGTGTCCGTCTGTCCCTCCTTCTCCCTTTACACACGCACACAGAGGTGTCTTGCAATGAACACTTATCAAGCAGTTATTCATGTTTCACACGAATGAATCTCAATGTAATTACTTATGGAAGAATGAGCCACAACCCAGGCCACAGCCCAGGGCGCAACCACAAGGGCTCCCCTGCCCCTAAGTGTGGGAGGCTTTTCTGGGTTCCCCTCACACACGCCCGGCTCCCTGCTTGCTCATGCCCCCAGCGCCCAGGATCCGTCCCTTCTCTGAGGCCGACGAGGGGGTGGCCCTGAAGCCAGGCAAGGCTTTTGCTTCCGGGAAAATTCCTCACATTTCTCCGCCTCTGTCCTCCCTCCCAGCCCTGTGCATGGGTGAAACCTCGGACTTTTTTCCCCACCCCCGCCCCAAGGGCACTTGTGAGGGGAGAAAGAGAAGAATGGGAACAGGAACAAGGGGCCAAAGCCAACCCAAGCTCGTCCCACACGACTTCGGTCCCAAACAGGGAAATGGCCAACGTCTTGGCTGCTCAGACCGACGTGGAATCGGAGTAGGTGTGAAAGGTGAAGGGTAAGGCCAGGGAGAGAGATTCCATGGAGTCGTGAAAGGCCACCGGGCTGTCTCCTGAGCGTAGACTGTCTGGGGCTTGTGCCGCCCAGGGTGGCAGCCACAAGCCACTCGGGCCCACGGAGAACGTGCAACGTGGCCATTCTGAACCAAGAGCTGTGACACAGAGATCTCAAGGACCTGATATGAAACAAGAATGCACACTATCTCACAAGAACGCACACTATCTCAATCTGTGGTTACATGTTGAAACGATAATATTTTAGATCTTTGGGGTCAAATAAAACCTATTATGACAATTAGTTTCACTGGTTTCTTTTCACAGTTTCTTGAAAGAATGAAAAATATCTCATTGATATTTTTATATGGATTTACTTACTGAAATAATAGCTTGGATACTTTGGGTTAAATAAAAAACAGATCATTACATTTAATTTCTCCAGTTTCCTGTTATTTTTTAAATGTGGCTATTAAAATGTTTAATGACACACATGGCTCGTGTTACATTTCCATTGGACAGCACGGCTTCAGGGACAGCCACGCCTCTGGTCACAACGTCAGCCTCCCGCAGACCCAACATGGCAGCCAACACGAGTTCTGCAGGAGCAAAGGCCGGGTCCGGCACCCCGTTCCTCCTTCCCCAGAGCAGCCAGCCTCCAGGAGAGCCCACGGGGAGCTCCAGTTCTCCTCCCCACACACCTGCCCTCTCACCAGGGCAGGTGCATACACAGCTAGGGCCTGGCCCAGCCACCCCAATCCCAGAGCAACACCCGTCTCTCCCTCCTCTGCCGACCCAGGCCTCTCACGGAGACCCTGAGTCCTTTGCGGCTGCTATTGGTCCTTCACTGCTTTCCCACAAAGGGCTTCTCCGAGCTCCTCTGCATGTCTCTTCTGCCATAAGAAGGAACCCTGTCCCACTCCTGGGCTCATCCGAGTCTTCTTCTCTCTGGGGGGAAATCCCTGTGCCTTTGGAGGGGCTGCCTCTCCAGTGAGTGCAGCAGGGGCATAGACTGAATGTTCCTGCCTGCAGGCCAGGAACGGGTGGCATGGGGACTCAGCCAGCCCGAGGACGCTGGGCCTTTCTTTCCTTGATGGAAACTAAATGAGGTGTCTGGATGCACCCAGAAATGGGCATTAGAAGCAAGAAGGTCAAACAGTGTCTCAGAGACACACGAGCAAGTCCCAGTCACCTTAGAGTAGAGGGTTTTGTACACAGGATGCAAAGACTCTCAACGACTTGGAAAACTCCACACCATGAGAGCCCAGGGGCCCCGGGTCACTCAGTGGGGTCCTTAGACTGTGTTGCTGCATCCTTAGATTTGGCGTAGACAACAGAAGAGAAATGCGGGATGGAAGGTGAAGTGACATGAGCCACAGGATGATTAGGGACAGACTGTGGCTCTGCCCAACTTAGCCAGCATCCCCCACCCCAAGCCCCAGGTGCTTACACAGGCAAGCGTTGAGATAGCAGCCCAAGGAGACCCAAGGGAGACAGGCTTAGAGGGGAGTTCTTACCCACACTGGGCGGTGGGCTAGTTGGAGATGTCCCTTCTATCTCCTCGAAGGCCTCCTTGTAGCTGTGCAGATGGGGCTGCGGAAGGAAAAGGGGGCACGCTGGTGGTCATAACCTTGAGAAGAAGGCATTTTCCACTAACCAGCCCACAAAGCCCCTCACCAACCTGACCACCCACCCTTGCCCAGGTGAACACACAGGTCAAATGCAGATGCTGCCCATTCATGGCCCCAGCAACTCCTTGTAGCCAGGAGAATGGAAAGTGGCTATTTTGCAAAACCATCTGTAAGGCACAGGTGGAATTCAGGAGCACCTGCCTGGGAAATATTCCAGAACAGGGCCAAAGAGAAGGGTCCTGGGCCTGGGGACTCGGGGCCTAGCAGAAGGCAGAAGGAAAAAGGTGTCTAGAATCATTCCTGCCCATAATGATTCCACCTGGATTTTACTGGGCATGTTCTGCTCACATCAGAATGTTCCAGAGTGCACATTTAGAATGCACATCCTGGGGCCCACCCCAAAGTAAAGTGCTGGAATCTCTGGAGGCAGATTTGGCAGTCACATTTTAACAGACTCTCGGTGATTGCAGACACGCTGAAGTTTAAGACCTACTGCCTCAAACCACTGCGATGTCTCAGAAATGCAAATATTATGGCACGGAAATCAGATCTTCAGAAAAAAATTTTGTATCTAGAAAGAGCTCAGAAACACTGTGTCAGCCCTGGCTGGTGTGGCTCAGTGGATTGAGCACTGTCCTGTGACCCAAAGCATTGCCAGGTCAATACCCAGTCAGGGCACATGCCTGGGTTGCAGGTCAGGTCCCCAGGAGAGGGTACATAAGAGGCAACCACATATAGATGTTTCTCTCCCACCCTACTCTTTCTCCCTCCTTTCCCCTCTCTAAAAAAGAAATAAATAAAATCTTAAAAAACCAAACCACTGTGTCAGACTGTACATCTGGTGTGAAGTTTACAGGCCACGGTCCCCTATGTCATACTCAGGGTTCTTGCCACCCTGCTCAGGGGCACTCTTTAGGTGTCAAGAAGGAAACTCAGTCTCGGTGTTAGTGGAAGATGTGAGGCATAAAAGCAATTTAGGGGAGGAAATGAGCTCCAGATTCCACATGCCAAAGCCCTCGGTGAGATGCAGAGAGGAAAAGTTACCAGGCTTACGGACTGGTCAGTGCCAGCCAGCTGATCATCATGTTCCTGGGGCATTCAGGTGGGCTCTGCTACCTTCTGTGGCTGCAGAATGTAGCCTGGGGACTCACCTCTTTGGGCCGCCCTCCAGGATTGAGAGCAATGGTGAGAGCCAGCTCTGGGGACACACACTGGACAGGGGAGCGAACCCCAGGGCTCCGGGGGGATGAGGGCTCCGAAGACTGGTTCTCGTACTGTCCATCGCTGGCCGCCCGCCTCCGGAGAGGGGCCGGGGGCTCTGCAGGCTGCTTCTCCCGAGCCTGCACCCCTGGGAGGAACGGCAGGGCAGAGAGGGCCGTGAGCATGTCGTATGACCAAGGATCAATCCGGTCTACCTCCCCCAGAGAGGACAGCGCAAGCTCAAGAGCCATGCCGGAGCTGGGCCTGTCTCCCCTCTGCACCGCCCCCTGCCTCCCTCTGCCCACACCCTGGGTTTCTCTGTAGGGTGGGGGCCCTGCTTAGGCTGGGCTGGCCTTCACCAGGAATCTAGTGCACACAGGGTTGGGGCCCAGAGCACAAAGGACTGATACAAGAAACAGATGTCAACTCCTTCCAAGGCCTGGAGGCAGAGGGCCAGAGCTTCCAGGCAAATGAGGGAAGGTGGAGGGAGGAGAGACAGTCTCCAAGGCGACTGATCAACCAACAAGCAACATCAGGCCCGTGGGGAAGAACTTTTGGAAAGAGAAAATAATGCATCATCTTGCAAATGGTGCTCCCAAGAAGGAACAAAGGAATGACTAAGTCTTATTATGAAGTCCCCAGCCCCAGCTGGCCCCTGGACCTTCTCTGGGGTTCCCCAACTTTACCCAGCGCACCTCTGAATCCTCTTACTAATTTCCCTTATGCCAGCCCTTAGCTGCCCACCCCTTTCTTGCCCCAGAAATGGTCCAGGTTCACACCCTGCCCCTCCCAGGAGAACAGCAGGCAAAGTGCTGGAATCATGCATTCCGTCTGCTTTTCTGTACTTCCTTCCATTCCACAGGCCTGGGGATGTTGTTAACCCCACCCTCCCACCTTCCCATCCCCTCTTCCCACAGCTGGGCTGAGGCACGGAACCCTTGCCTCACTGAGCTGGCTCTAGAATCCTAGAAAACTTACCCCCCCCCACACACACCGCCCCAGGGCCCAGAGGCCACAACCAGCCTGAGGGCAGGCTCCTGGTCCTGATTGTCTCCCACCAGGGGGTTCTCAGCCCTGCCTTCACCACCGTGCAAGAGCAAGTCGGGCGAGGGGCCATGCTGGGACTTACCACAGGTCATGTGGGACCGAGACCCTGGTCACACCAGCTGCATGTCAGCACACTTGGGAACACTGCCCCATGGCAGGCAAGTGCACACATATACACACACACGCATGCATGCACACGCACACGCACACACTGCGGGCCCCTAGGAATGTGCCAACCAGAAATCACCCTCATTCAGACGGTCCAGAGTAGGGTCTGCACACCACGGGCGGCCTCCCAGCTCCCGTCTGGCACGGCCGCTGGGGCTGCCATGAGAGGCACAGGCTGGGAAGCCGTCCTACTTGTCATGAATAGGGGGCTCCCGGCTGCCAAATCCAGGCACGGGCACTCCGAGATGCACACTCGCACTCCACCACAACCAGAGGCCCTGTCTGGAGGTCTGGAGAGCAGCCGGTCAGCGCTCCCACTGGCAAATGCAGGAGGTGCCCGGTGGTGTTCCGAGTCCCCACCTGCAGCTCTGTATTGCTAGGAAGCAGCCTGCAGCTGAGAGGAAAGGGCCAAAATGGGGACTGTAAACCAGACTCACAACGGTTTTACTTCAAATAGGCCCCTCACTTTGAAGTACCCTGACTTTCAGAATAGAAAATGGGGGTTGCATTGCCCTAACCAGGGGACAGAGAAAGAAGGGGTGCATCTCTGAAAGCCCTGAGCAGTGCACAGGGACCCTACAACCACCCCAGGCTCCCGGCCCTGCGAGAAGCCGCCACCTGCAGGCGCCCCTGCCCCGGGCCACGTCTCTCCCTACCCCACCAAGCCCCCCGCCCCTCAGCCCTCCCGGACAGCTTGGTCCAGAACTACCGCTGGTTTCATTCCTGGCAAAAACATTAGAGAAAAACAGACATAGCCATTGATTTTCTAATAATAATTGTGACAAAAGAGGCCCGTTCAGGAAAGGCTCTTGGGGTTTGGAACCAAGTTCAGCCCCAAGGTTAACAGAAATGCATTAGGGCTGGTTTTCAGTTCCGGCTGGCCCGGCCCCGCAGCCTCTTCCTGGCAGATCCCTGTGCCTTGGTGAAGGGTGGCCAGCCACCCTGCGTGGGAGCTGATGTCCACCCTTGAAAGGGGGTCTGTTTCAACTTGAAGCCGAATCTCGCGGAGGGACAAAGAACATTCTCGCCGGCGTGCCCAGGACACCCACCACACCCAGTGCCACCACGCCTGGAGGCAGCGCAGGACTGCTGGAGGGGCTTCCCAACCGTGGAGGACATCTGAGAGCCATCTCACCTCTCCGAGTCTCCTCCCCGTGGCCGCCAGACCGGCACACGGGAGCGTGGTCGCTCCCGATGCAGGGGAGTGCCAGAACGACCTCCCAAGAGCTGGGGCGCTGCAGGGGCGCCTCCATCTGCAGGAGGCGGAAGACCCCACGTTCCACTCCCATGGGACAGCCCCTCCCCCGCAGAGTGCCCATGGCACCCGTGACCAGCCGGGGCCTCTCACATTCTTTGAACACAGTGTCTCACTGTTGTCCCCCTTGGCAGGCCCAGATCTGCCCCTCAGCACCCGGACAGCCATGTCCCCTCTCTCTTGTCCTTCCCTACGGGAAGGGAGACGAAGCAGGGCAGAGGGGAGAGAAGAGAGCCCCATTGTTCCTCAGCCAAGCTGGGCCTTCTGGACACAGGCTGACAGCCAGTGTCAGAGCGAGAACGCCCCTCCCTCACATCCTGGAGACTGACCAATAATAAAAATAGGCCTGCTCCCCCCACCGCCCTCCTCCCCTCCACCACCCTGGACCCCAGGCCTTTCTCAGCCTCTAGGCCCATTCTCTCTCTCAGTGCCACTGTCCCTGTGTGCTCCACCCGCTGAGTGCACAGAGGCACTGCACACATATACACTTGCACACACATGTGCACACGGCCTTCACCCACCAGGAACAGCAGGAGGTCTGCGTCACCCTCAGCCCCCTGCACTGTGGCCAGCCCCTTCCCCAGCACAGCCAGAGGAGGCTCATGAAGAAAGCAGGAGAGAGGCGGTGGTGGGGCCCTGGAAGGCCTTCCCAGACAGGCTGGCGAGTAGGCCCAGCAGCAGGAGCACTGGAGTGCTCTGGTGGCAATGAAGTGTTCTTCAGGACAATAACATGCTACACTCAGAAGCCCTCTGTCGTCCTCTGAGGGCTGCTGGGCATCCCCACTGCCTGCGGGACGATGGTCACCTCAGCCCAGGGCCTCCACACAAGCCACCAGACCTGAAGAGCAGGGCGCCGGAACAGCCCCTCTCTGCCGGGGGTCCTCACTCTGCTCCCCAGCGGTGCTGCGCCTGGGGAAACAGCTGGCTCCAAGGCTCCCTCCTAACGCAGGCTGGGGCTGAAACACTAAATCCACTTCCTCTAACCCACTCACACATACTTGCTCACACACTTACACACACCACAATTCTGGGGGCTGCAGCCCTGATGCCACCAATGCACACACTCATGGCCCCGAACACCCCTGGGTCCCGTGGAGAAACGCCTCGGCATCAGGCTTCATCACAGGCCTCCCCTACAACCCACAGACCCAGCTCTTCCTTCCAGCCTTCCGATTTCCAGAAGACTGGGTTCCTCAGCTCCAGGTGGCGGGGCAGGTGTCCAACAGCATGCCGGGGGCTCCGGAAGTGAGGGGGTCCGGGAAGCCACCTGCTGGGCCAGGGCACCCGAAAGCCACACGGCGGTCACACTAGCAGCCCCAGGGCAAGCCATGCCAGCTCCCCTCAGGACAGGCCCACCACCCCAGAACTGCTCCAAACCCCGGGTTCGCTTGAACACTGCACTCCCCACCACTGGGCCGAGAAAAAGGGGGGAGGGAGAGGAGAGGAGGCAGACAGGGGCATTCTGCTAGAGCCAGCTCCCCATTATCCATGGACGGGGAGAAGGAGGGTCCAGGAGGTACCAGATACTGCCACTGGGAGTCAACTGCTCCCACCACCCCCCATAAGCCTTCTCCCAGACCTAACCAAGGCCATGGCGTGGGGCAAGCCTGAGCACCATCTTCTCCCTGGCCTGGGCCTCCAGGCCCCAGGGAGCAGGGAAAGGGTGAGGAGACTCAGCCCCTAGGCCTAAAAACCTATCAGCTCGTTTGTCCAAGAGACCAGGGTAGATGTAGTGAACTACATCACCCTCAAATAGAGCGACATGACCCTTGATGAAGGGCCCACCACGTCGGGGCACATCGAGCCACCATGCAAAACACACGGCAGGGCCACGATCCCTCCACTTCTCATAGGGGCAAACTGAGCTCTGAGTAATGAAGAGACTTGGCCAGGGTCACAGAGGTGGTCACAGTCAGGCCCAGGACCATACTCAGGGCTTCTGACTCTTGGCCATGGTTCTGGGATCAGAGATTCGGAATGAGTTCACAAGGGGCGCTCTGTCCCCAAAGAGTGCTGTACTCGGGAGTGGACCGAGCAGCAGGAGCCGGGGCACCATTCTTTGTCTTGTGCCCAGCGGCCCATGCAAAGCACAGCCTGGCACCTGCTGAGGCCCTGGCCCGGCATCCCCGGGGGGGTGCGCCACGGTGGCTGGAGAGCTGGGCTGTCCAGAGCCCTGCAAAGGCCTGTGTGTCCATGGGGAACCTGAGAGTTAGTCTAGTTACCCCAGACCCTGTTCCCAGCAGGCAAGGCCAAGGCCAAGGCCAGAAGCTTCAGGCCTGTGTCCATGCAGAAGTGGGAGCACTCGTTCATGCAGAAGGAGGGAGGAGGGAGCAGTAGGCAAGGAGAGAGAAGGGGGGTGGTAAGAAAAGGAAAGAGGGGTGGTAAGAAAAGAGGGGCAACAGAGAATATAAAGGAGATGCGAAGAAGAGAACAGAAGAAGGAAGAGAAAAAAGTGAGGAGGAAATAGAAAAATAAAGAGAGGGGAAAGTGGACAAAGGTTTAGAAAAAACAGCACATGAAGGAGGAGGGGGAGAGAGAAACTGAAAGCTACGATGAGGGCCAAGGAATTCTGAAGCGGGGAAGGGGAGGAGAGGGACCAACCAGAGAGGGAGGAAGATCGGAGCCGGTGGAGAGGAGGGTGCCAGCAGCTGCTCTGCCCCATGCCCTGCAGTCTGGCATTGTACGCTGCCCACGCCACCCAGGGGGAGCCGGCAGGGAGGGGAGGCAAGCGGGAAGGGAAGGGATGACACCAGGCAAGGAAGGCACCACACCCATGGCACAAGGAACAGGTGGACACGGGAAACATGAAAGACGCAAGGGACGAGCCATTAAACAAGACGAAACAAAACAAAAACAAAGAGAAAATCAGGATTAGTTGGTATTCCGAGTCTGGGGTCTGGCCACACACCGGAGGAAGGGTGGCAGACAGAAGAGGGGCAGGATCCAGGTTCTCGCTCCTCCAAAGGGCAGACAGACCTCCTCCTGTCCAGCAGGACACCGTGTCCCTCTGATTTCTCACCCCAGCGCGGGACCGGGAGACTTCAGTCCTGCTGCCCACAGGTCACCTGCCCCTGGCAGTCAGCATGGGCCCATCCTGGGTCCTCCTCTCCTGTCATGGTCACCTGACTCTTCCTGGCTTCAGCTGTGACCCTGCCAATCTGAGCCCAAGGATCCTACTCCTTCGCCTCCCAACCTCCCTCAGCCCTCGTTCTTCCTTCCCACCCACCATGGAAACCTCTTCTGCAGGAGCCTCTGCAGGAGCCACTCACAGCATTCCGCAGCTGCCCGAGTTGCTGGGCACCACTGAAAAGCCATTAAAATGAGCCTGCCTGGGTGCACCCAAAGGGCCTGCTATGGCATCCTATGGCATCCTGCTAATCACCCTAGCTGACTTCCAAGCCACCTTCCCACACAGGGCCTCCCAGTGACCGGCATCGCCCCGCCCTGGCTTCCAGGGACCAACGCCCTTCAGCTTGCCTCCAGGCTGCACAAGCTGGCCCACACCAGTGCCTCTGCCGGTGCCTCCCACGTTTCTAACCGTGGAACGTGTGAGGCTCAGGGACGCACACCTGGGCCTCCCCTCTGCCTGTGCTCATGTCACAGCCGCACACGGACTCCTCCCACATTCCTAAGCTCTGTCCCCTCCCCCCTGGAGCTCCTGACTTCTCTGTCCCACCAGCGTGAATGTTTCATGGGCATCTTAAATCTCACATGGCCAAAACCACACTTCTATATCCCCTCTAAGCCGGCTCTTCCTACAGTCGTACCCATCCCAACACAGGGCAACTCCATCCTTTAGGTGCTCAGGGTCAAAAACCTTATGACTTTTCTTTCTCTCGTATCCCCTTTCTGGCATGTCTATAAATCTTGATGGTTCCACCTTGAAAATACGTCTACAGGCTGAGCACTTCTCCCCATCACCATAGACACCGTCTTGATCAACATCAGCAGCCTCCTAACTGGTCTTCCTTCTTCCTTCCAGGCCATACTGATACTTCTAGAACAAGCCAGATGAAGTCTTCGGCCCAAGTCCTTCCTAAGGCTTCTCCCACCACTCTGAGTCAAAGCCAGAGATTTTACGGTCACCCACCAGGCCCACGTAAGCTGGCCCCCATTCCCATCACCTCTCCAACTTCGTGTCCCACTACACTCCCCATACGGGCGCACTCCTGCCTCAGGGCCCTTGCACTTGCTGTTCCCACCTGGTATGTTCCCTCACTGCTCTGAGAAGCTGTCCCTGACCACCCCATGTGAAGTGCAACCACCCACCCGTCCTCTCCCTATCACTGGCACGTCACTGCTTTAGCTCTGTGGCACTTACCACCCATCTGACATATCATATAGGTATTTGCTTATTTGCTTATTGTCTACCTGCACCATGAAAGCAAGGATTTTTACTTTCTTTGTTTACCACCGTTCTTCCAGAGCCTAGATCAGCACGAAGCACAGTTTAGGGGCTCATGTTGAATTAATGATCAAATGGGCCTTGATCTCATCCCCTATTTCCATGATGAAATATAAAAATAGTGTTCTCAATTCAAGCTCCCAAAGCTTAGCACCAGTATCTCCCTGTAGCTGTACCTATCCTTTATTATTTCAGGAAAAGGTAGCTTACCTCTTGGTGGAACCTAAATTCTCCACCTGAGCTCCTAAGCCTGCCCTCTCTTACTTTCCTAGAGACCTTATTCTATCGATTTCTTTCTCTCTCTTAAACCTTTTTCTTCTCCTTCTACCCTCCCTATTAAATTTCTCTCTTCTCTACAAACATTGTTGTTTCTTATATTTACGAAAAGAAAGCTCTCAATACCCTGCTGGCCTCTTTAGCTACCACCTTCTCTCCTTTTATCACAAAACCACTCAAAAGAGTAGTTGACATGCTGTCCACACTCCCTCTGCACTCACTCCTCAATCCCTCTGCCTGGCTTCCATCGCCAGCACTCTCCTGAAAATATGCCTTTGAAGATCACTAGGGCCACCTGATTGGCAAGCCCAGTGCATTGTTCTCGACCTTCCTCCTCATGACCTCTCCACAGGGACCCCTCACTCTTCCTCCTGGAAACCCTTTACTATGCTGACCTCTGCAATGACCCACAGCCCGTCTCCTCTCACCACCCCCCTGACCATCCCATTTCAATCCCTGTACGGCCTCCATTCCCCTCATGGTCATCTTACTCTGTGTTCCTTCCTTTCCACGCCCTCTGACACAGAGACATCCATGCCCACAGCTTTAAACTTCACCACTGTAAGGATGACTCCAAAATCCATAGCTCTTTCTACTCTTGCAAACTCAGATTCTGGGTATTCAATTGCCTTCCTTATATCTCTACCTGGAGGCTCCACCATCACCTCAGACTGAGCATCTCTAACCCTGAGGTCTTCATCTTACACCAAATTTGCTCTTCCTCCTAACTCCTGGCATAGTAATAGAACCATTATTTTATTCCTGTTCATAAAACCTCAGGGTCAGCTTTGATGTCTCCCTCTCCCTTACCCACTCCACCCAAACAATTTGTAAACTCCCACTAGTTACACAGCCTCCTTAGCCTCCATCTCATCTTTTTCATTTCCATGGTCAGTATCCTAACCCAGTCCCCACACCTAAGCTATCTAGTAAGCTCCTAAATCTCTCCCATTTTGCATCCTTCCTGCCCAGACCCACCAGGTACATCTTCCTAAACTACAGCTCTGATCATGGCACACTCTCCTGACTAAAATACAGCTTCCTACATTGCCATTAGGTAAGATTCAAGCTCCTTAGTCTGGTCCTTAAGACCAACCAGAGGTAGGGCCTAGGCTACCATTCTTGACTCTCCCACACAGCCTATAAGCTCTACTCTGTTCTTCAAACATTTCCCATGTTCTTCTGCCTTCACTACAAACCCTCTCTCTCCAATGACCCCATTCACTTTCAAAACCCTACCCATTGTCCAAGGCTCTGTTTAAAACCCACACTCAACACAGAGCCTTTACAGTCTCTCTTGCTGATAGTGTTATCTCCTTTCTCCTCATTCCCACAGAACTTTCTCCATGCCTCCCTTATTACAAATGACTTCATTTTAAACTTCCAGTTCTTTTTTTCCCTTACTAAACTCTAGACTCCTTAAGGATAAGATCCACATCTTATTTCCAACATGCATTGAAATCTCTACCTCTACAGACATTTGAGATCAGACCAGTCACAGAATCGGGATCATAAGATAACTTGATTGGACTCACCAACTCTGACTCTTATTTCCTTTTCTTGTCTTATTGCACTGGCTAGGACATCCAATACAATGCTGAATGATAGTGGTGATAATGGGTGTTCTTATTTTGTCCCTGGCTGTAACAGTAATGTTTCTAATGTTTCACAAAAAAGTATAATGTGTGATACAGGTTTCTGGTACCTACCCTTTATTAAGTTAAGAAAACTACCTCTAAATTATCTAAGATCTAAGCTGAAATAAAATGTAAAGAGTTGTTGGATCAAAGTGGAATGAACCCAGGACATAATACTAAGCATGGAGAACAGCCAAATAGAAAAATGAAGACCTGGGGAGAAAAGCCAGGAGAAACCAGATCAAGTTCATGGCCACGAAGAGGTTGTCCCTTGGATCTGAACTTCCTGGGTTATTCATGTTAAAGCTTATGTTCCAGCTTCTTGCAGAAACAGAATGAGCAGAAAGGAGTGGTGCTAGAAGTTTATCATCCCTGGCTCCTAGACTATTCTGACATTGATCCTGCCCATGTGCCTTTATCTACACAGGCACTGTAGGCATCATAAATGGCTACTAAGAAAGTTGTGCAAGCAAGATCTGCTGACATAAAAAATACAGTTCACAACAGGGCATGGACCAAAGAGGCCCTTTACAGGCCTGGAAACCAAATATAACTGTTCCTTCTATACATCTCATCCCTTCTCCTGACTGAGTCACTCACAGTTGGTGAAGGAAAAGGGAGCAGAGATGTACCAATAATATCACCCCCCTTCCTATGACTTCTTGGTAGCCTATGGAATTTAGAGGTTGATAGTCAAGACCTCAGAGGCCAGTAGGAGCAAAAAGGCTGAGGGGAGAAACACTTCAAGATGGATATCCTTTCTGAACCATTCAGGTATGCCTTCCTTTTGAGCGAGCTCCAGGGAAGCAATATGGAAGGGTTTGGTAAGGGGAGGAAGTTCATCCTGCTCCCCGAGAGAAAAGCTCCCTGGATCCTATCCCTCATTAGGCTAGAGTGTCACTACTCCTCAGGCCACTACCCCGACTCTACAAAATCTTGAAAGGGCTCCATTCCCCTTCCTTCAACATATCCAGGAGGAAAAAAGCATGTCTGCTGACAAAGATACTGGGGAGTCCTTATCGCAGGAGCCAAGACAGGGGAGAAAGCAGAGACATTAGCTCCATCTGGACCATCCCCATGGAGCCTTTCTGTCACTGCTAGGGTTACAGAGGTAAGTACGGATCCTGTGTTTTGGCTCTCAGATAAAAGCAATGATGGGCTGCTAGGCTGGCTCTCCAGGGGAGGTGAAGCCCCGATTGCCAGTTTCAGTGGTGTAAATACTTCCAAGATGGCCAATTTCAAGGATGGATACTTGAGCTGGGGACTGTTCTCTGCTCTGAAGTACAGAAGTAGGGTGCCCACGCCCTGACACCCAGTCCTGGGCCCAGCCCAACAGCCAGCTGCCTGCTCCAGCTACTTCCCCAAACCCACCAGCCATCCCCAGCAAGGGTGTCTCCCTCCCTCCCTCCTTGCAGTTGGCATGGTGACTCAGCTTCCTCTAAATTTAGGAAAAAGGGGTTCAGGGCAGTGTCAGCGGCCCAGACTCCTCTTCTCCTCCCTGAGCTTCCACCACCCTGTCAGCTGAGGAACTGGGCACAAGCCCCAGTCCCCAACCCCAGTCTTTGTTCCCCCATGACTGGACTTTTCCTCTGCAGTAAAATCAACCCACAGGCTTTCCCACCCAGTCTGGCTGCCCCCATGAAATGGTCATAGGCTTAGGCCCACAGGAAGGAAGGGAACCCTTCCCGTCCTTCCCAGCAAAGCCCTGGACAGTCTGCCATTTCTTGCCTTTATCTCCCCAGTAAGCTCCTCCAGTTGCTCCACTCTCGCTCCTCTCTCCAAAAAGATAAGCCCATTCATGTTTTGATAGGAAATGGAGCTTTGTTTCTCAGTGCATGCTTCTCATACAGAGCTGATCCTAAAGCAGGGATTAACAGGACAACTGGACAAGAAAGGGGACCTCGGCCTCCCTGAAACAAAGAAATATCCCAAAAGGACCCACCAGGGTTGAATACTCAGAGCTCTCTCGGGCTTTGTTATGCCTCTGGGAGGGCCCAAGAAGGAATTTGAGTCCATTGAGACCTCCCTCCAGCCTTCTCCATGCCTTCCCCAAGAAACTGAAGTCTGAGTACAGCGAGCACTGCAGGCAGCTGCAGAGAGCAACTCCTCTGTACTTAGAAGATACGCACGCCAATCTCAAAGTCACCGCCTTCAGGAAGCTTTCCCTGATTGTCCTAGGTAGTAAGTCTTGCTTTCCCCAGACTCTGAGGCTTTGGTCTCTACCTCTGTTGTGGCACACCTTGCATTCTGTTAGAATCACCTGTCCCCTCACTAGACAGTAAGCCCCTTGAGAGTAGGAACTGAAAGACATTGATCTTTCCATCCCAATGTCTGCCTTGTAGCCTAACAGACAATAAGTGCAGGAAGGGATGGCCGAGTGTGTGGGCTCCTGCCAGACTCTTCAGGCCAAAGCAGTGTCTGCTGAGTTTTGATGGCTGTGCCTGCGCCTCACCCCAGCAGGACAAACCAAGATCAAAGAGGGAAGATGTGGAGGAAGTAAGGAGGGGAATACCCAGCACTGATGATCCCTGAGGCTCTTACCTGCTACCCGATGGGCCACCAGTCCCTCCAGGTTCAAGGGCTCCTCCTCCAGAGTCCGGGATGGATCTGAAGTCGCTTCCTTTGGTGGCAGCTGAGGCTGAGTGGTGAGGCCAGGGAGAGAGGCCGGGGGTTGCTGAGGCACTGGAGGGTTGGAGGTGGTTGAAAGGAAGGCGGGCAAGGAGGAGGGAGAGGCTGGGCTCTTTGGACGGTAACTCTGGTTGGGCCCAGCTGGACACGGCTGGTAATCATAAGGTGAGTAAGACCTGCCAGGAGGGGCAGACTCTGGCGAGGCTCGCAGGGCCGTCTCGGGGGTTCCCAAGGAATGCCCACTGGGGATGTAGCCAGATCTGGACTGGGTCAGTGGATGGGACTGGTAGGAGGAGCAGGAAAGAGGCTGGGAGGAGAGTGGGGAGGCCCCTGGCCAGGCCCCAGGGACACTCTGGGACTTGTGCAGGGGGGTGGCAGCCGCAGCAGCTGGCTCCAGATCCAGCATCAGCATGTTGAGGGCTTCAATGGACTGCTCGATCTCCTGCTGGGAGGCTGCCCTTGGGAACTCAGGGAGGCCAGGCATGGGGGTCTCTGCCAAAGGCTGGGGGCTGGGCCTGCTGGGCCCAAGACTTTCCAAGTGGGCTCTTTCCTGCTGGCGAGGAGGCGGGCGAGGCTGCTGCTGCTGCTGCTGCTGCTGCTGCTGCTGCTGCCAGGAGTTGAGGCCCCTCTGCACAGCCTCCCGACTGCTTCCCCCCCTGGCCGGAGCTGGGGGCAGCTGGGGCTCAGTTTCCGGAAAGGACTGAGAGCGGAACATACTGCTGGGGTCATGGCCATAGTGGGAGGTGGTCACTGGCTGTGGCCAAGCTGGGTGGGGGCTGTCCCGCTGGTAGCCAGCTAAACCCTCCTGTGCGGAGTAGGAGGGCCGCATAGGGGCCAAGTGGCCGGCATGGGCAGGCACTGCACGGCTGGCAGACTCGTAGGGGTAGCCCCCGCCATTGACCATAGGTTCCATGGGGTAGGGCTTGTCCAGGCCATTGGTCAGTGGGGACAGGGCCTCTGGGTAGCCTCCCTCACTGGTGTTGGTGATCCCATCCAGGGAGGACAGTGTGCCCATGCTGCCCACACTGTGCCCGTCCTGGTTGGGCAGCTCATCGTCCAGAATGTCTGTCTCCCGCTCAGAAGCCAAGGCCCCACCGTTGACATGGACCTGGGCCGGGACCACGTGGCGGACAGAGGAGGGCGCAGCAGGGCCCCCCGCCAGGCGGGACCGGAGATGGTGCGTGTGGTACATGGCGCCCGGCTTCTCTCGCTCTAAGCCGAAGCCACTGAGCAGACGGTCCAGCTCACGCTTCTCCTCGGGGCTCAGGGCAGCAGGGGCACTGGAGGGGCCGGGGGCAGGCTCATCAGTCTTGTCTGTCTTGGTGGACGCGGTGGAGTTGCCCGAGTCGCTGCTCACGGACAGGGTGTGCTCCACGTGGTTGGGGGTGGCCGACAGGGCAGGACGTGTGGCGTTGACGGCCCCGGTGCTGCCGTGCAGGGAGTCCTTCTTCTTCACCTTGGCATACAGGCTCCCGTCCAGGGGCCCCTGAGTATGTCCCACAACCTCTGCAAGAGGAGGAGCAACAGACAGCGGATGTCAGTGGAAGGCGGGGACATCTTCTACCTCCATTTCCTGGACCCTGAAACCTCCTCTCAGCTCCCTGGGATAAAGCTAAGGTGACTTTTAGGACCCCAGGACCCAAGGACCCTACCCTAGGCTTTTGGGCAGAACCCATCCCAACACCAAGCTTCAGGGCCAGGCAGTGGAGCCTAGGATTGGGCAGGGGGTCCTGGGGAGTAAGACGCCCAGTCTAAAACCTGCCTCTGGCATCCTGCTAGCTTCCCATGGACCTGGAAGTTCCGGGCTAAGGTGGTGCTCAGCAAAGCCAGCAGGCCCCGTGTCAAAGGGGATACACATTCACTCTGAATGCTGGGGCCCATGAAGGTTTCTGGAAAGGGACAGGGGTGGGGGAAGCATCTTAGGGGTCAAGAACAAAAAGCAGAGGCTTTCATCAAGGAGAGGTGTCCTGTGTGTCATTTCGTCTACAGGCAGCTCTGGGGGCCCCCGTGAGCAATACTTTCTCTGAAAGGAAAAAGTGAGCGCCGGGTGGCTCAAGGCCAAAGGGCTGACTCAGGAGCGAAGAACTTGCCCCGCCCAAAGGAACTCAGTGATTTCACACCCTGTACAATCAGCAGCCCAGTTCCCAGCCCGGCACTCACACATACACAAACACACACACACGGACAAGCACCCGCAAGCACCTTCCAAGGCAGGCCCCCAGCTGGCAAAAGAAGAGAGCCCCTCCCAAATACTGCACAAACCCCAGTCCAGACACCCACAGTCACCCTCCCACACACACACGCTCACACACACAGAAAACGGGACACAAAGATATCCAGAGACCCACATGCCGACCCTGAATCACCCAAATCAAACACCCAGAATTCACCTGTATCAAACACCACCGGTGTCCCCGGTCAGAACGCATGCTGTGGGTACAAGTGTGCAAATACAAATAATAATAATGATAATGATAACAGTAGCTAATGTGCAGCCAATACCTATTAGGCACCAAACACCTGGCTACATACTTTAGGCATGCTTCGCTTCTAATCCTGTATGTCAGGGAGTGCTGTGCCTCTTTTAAAGATGGAGAAACTGAGATTCTGAGAGGTGAAACGCCATTTATTTGCAGACACATAGTACCTGGTAAAGCTGGGGTTTTAAATCAGAATTCACGTAAGACAACTGAAATAAAACTACATTAAAATCCAAGCTAATTTAAAATCAGAGCTTCAAAGGGCACACATACTTTTTATTACTCTACACTGGCTCTAGTCTCTCTCTCTCTCTCTCTCTCTCTCTCTCTCTCTCTCTCACACACACACACACACACACACACACACACACAACAGAAGGAACACATAAAAGGCAGCGATACCCCAAGATAAATACTTCAATTTAAAGCCACAAACATCTCAGAAAACACAGACTCCCGCTATGCCCAAGGATCAGCCCTCGGGCCAGAAGTGGCAGCCTCTAAAAATAAACACTCACACAGAAACCCACGGCCAAAAACAAGTGATCAGACGACCACAAAACAGGAACATCCTGATGGGCACACACACACACACAGACCACAAGCCAACTAAGTGATGTCACCGAGCGAGCGCGACACAGAGATGCCCGACGGGACACATTGTCCACACCCCCCCCCCCAGGGCTGGATGCTCTGCCCGGTCACTCAGCTCCTCAGAACCGTCTCTCTGCAGAGTTTTCCCTGGAGATCTGGGGCCTCAACCAGCAGCAGAAACCCAGTGACACAGGCCAGAGTGCTGCCGCAGCCCAGGGCTCATGGGGATGGTCCTGGTAAACAGCTCTTAATGTGGCCGCGGTGGATGGCGAGAAGGTGTGGGGGGCAGGGGACACTTATTTCCATCTCTGATGGGAGGGGCAGGGGTGGGTGCCCCACAGGCCAGTTACCTGATGGGGTCTGATGGGAAAGGGGTTTGGGCTGAGACAGGGCTGACTCTCCAACAGCCTGCCCCTTGTGCTGGGGCCCCCAAAGGCTGCTAAGAGGCTGCTGCGGGCGTGGCTGCCTCTGCCAACTCATCTGTCAGCATCCCTAAAGGGACAAGCACTGTCAGATGAGAGAGCCTGCCCCTCATGCAAGTCCCTCCAAAGAGTGCCTTGCTACACAAAAAGAAAGAGACCCTAGCCGGCTGTTTCCAGAGGAGAAAAGTACTAAAGATAAGAGCCTCTCGCCCACTCAGATTTCCAGGGGTGGTTCCCGTGAGGATGCGCCCCTCATGCCAGTTAGTGGAGGTCTGAAGAGCTGACCCTCCTTCTCGCTGTACCTGCAACACTGCTGGCCGTGGAGAAGCAGACCCATTCCCAGGCCCTGGCCCCACTCAGCAAAACATACCAGGAGATGCCAGAGTGTTCCTGCCAGGCCAGGGGCCTCCTGCATGCCCTGCACCCCTAGTCCCCCAAGCCCACGCTCACCTGTTCTGGGAAGTGGGGAGACAACATAGCAAAGCGTGGGGCATTCCATGCCTCCCCATCGGCATGCAGAAGGCCAAGAGAAGCACTGGGTGCACATCTGAGCGCACTCCCTCCTTCCGGGAGAAAGCAGACCCAATCCGGCACTTCGCTCGCTCGGGTGAGTACAAGAAGGGCTTTTGGCAGGAGAGCTAAGCAAGCATTCCCGAGGCCGGGAGGGGGAATCCACTCTGATTCCCATTACCTGATATCCTGGCCCTGCTGGCCAGACCCTGTTCTTCATTGATTTTGAAAATGTCAATATTAAGCTGATTCTGCCATGTAATCTACCCCCAAATGGGCTACTATTTGCAGCCACAACATCAGGAACGCTAAGTGCCACGCCACTAAGTCTTAGCAAGAAAATCGAAGAAGTGTAAATTGTGTAATTAAATCCCGTTTGTTTAATACAAATGGAAAGGTCTATTTCTGTCCTCAAAGAAGGGCCCAGCTGCTCCTGACCGCCCAGTGCTGGCCGAATGCTCCAGGTTGTGCTGTAGCCTTCACTGGCCATCTCCCTTCTCTTATCAGGGGGAGAAACTAAGGACAGGCCGGTCCCAGGTCTGTCCAGCCCCCGTGAGGAGGGCTCTGCTGTGTAACTCCAGCGTGTCAGCAGGACCTGTGGAGCACCTACCCCTGCCCCTCCCATCAGAGATGGAAGTTAAGTGTCCCCTGCCCCCCACACCTTCTCACCATCCTCCACGGCCACATTAAGAGCTATTTACCAGGACCACAAGAAGCCGGAATACAAGGTCGGCTTCGATCTATTAAGGCAGGAAGGACAAGAGAGAGGCAGGCAGAGGGAGGAGAGGGAGAAAGAATAAGGGAGGAAGAGTGGGGGCTTGGAGGGGTGAGGCTTCTAAAGCTGGGGGCTACCAGATCCATCTCCAAGTCCCAGCAGCCTCTAAGGGACGGCCGGTTTGGGGGGGCAGGGGGGGGAAGGACCTCAGATGGCCCATGAAGAATGAAAGTTGTACACCCAGTAGAAGGGGGCAAGGGATAGAGGGAGGAACCTGCCTGGCTGGGGCTGTGCGTACCGGCACGGATGACGACGGACTGGGAGAGCAGGCTGCGGGGGAAGCACAAGTTACACACAGGCCAGGGTGCCGAGCTCCCAGGCCCCGAGCTCCAGCCAGCCTGGACGTCACGTCTCCCGGGCCATCTCCCGGCCCACTCACTTCTCTGGGGAAGTTGGGAAGTCCACAGTCTTTTCAAGGCCCCACTTGAAAAGACTGTGTCCCCCAGTTCCCCGCAGCAGCTGCTTGAGGTCCTGAACTCCACCCTCGCTGCTGAGTCTGACTGCACCAAGGAGCCCTTCTTCCACGGCGGCCGTGGTCCAGATGTGCGAGTCATGCTCTTGGAAAGCGCAGAGGAAAATCCCCAGCTGACTTGGACGTGGACCGGCTCCCCAGGCTCCCTCCAGCAAACTGCGGAGGTGTGTGCGTGGGGCTAGAAGCACAGGGCAGGCCAGAATGCAGGAGAGGAAGGCCGTGTCTGCCCGCACACTTAATAAAGAATGCCAGAAATAAACATGGATACTCAGATGACAGGGATTTAGGAAAGTTGTTCTCTAATTCTTGTGTTCATAAGGACCTCCTCTGGGGATTGTTTAAAAATGAAGATTCTGGGTCCTTACCTCCACAAATTTTCACTCATAGATCTGGGGCGGGGCCAAGAGTCTGCATGCTCAGTAGCGCTCTGGGGTTCTGGTACGCACATGGGTAAGTAATGTTTCTCAAGGTCTTTGAGAAACCCTGACCCGGGGGCCAGCATTTTGAGCTCCGAGGTGAAGGACCCCTGCTTCTCTCACTAATGCCAAGTGGGGAGATTTCATTCACTGAGATGTCGGGACAAACGGCCCAGCCATGGAGAATGAAAGGCTGGTTGACTGACTACAAGAAAGAAGTCTCCTTTGGCGATGACTCGATGAGGAGAGACCCCTCGACATCCAACAGAAGGTCTGTTTTGGACTGTGACTGATTTGTTAAGGTCCTCGGGATGGGACACCTCATGATAAAACGTCCTTTGAGTCTACATCCAGCAGAGTAACGCTTCGCTAGAATGCATTACCCAGAGCAGTGATGACCAACCACTGCGGAGGAAAACCAGTCTTTCCAATAGGAAGAGGCACCGCGCCCACCCCGGACGCAGGTGGTTTGGAGGCAGACAGGGCCCTGGCAGGTGGGGAGGGAATCTAGCTCCTTAAACGTGGGAATGGGGCATTAAAGGCCATGTGTGTCTGGGAGGTAAGTGACCTTTGACAAAGATTGAGGCTTGGCCAAGAGGCAACCAGGAGAGCGAGTTCTGGACATCTTAACCCTTTAGCCACAGACTCTCCCCCAAGCACAGAGGGTGCCCAGCTGGGGCCAGGGCTGGGGCTGATAAGATGCAACCTGGGAGCCAGAAGATGGATCTGAGTGCCAGGGAGGCCACAGGGACGTGCTTCTGGAGAGGAGACAGAAGGGAGGCACCCCCTCCCACCCCACCCCTCAGCCTGACACACCCATCATTCAGGAGGGTGATCTCCATCTAAATGGCCGACTCAGCTTGCTCAGCCACTTAACCATGCAGGACCTGGCTACAGGGACACCCGAATGCATACATGCAGCTTTGCTGAGTGACGGGATTCAGGAGCTAAGTACCTTGAGCTTGGCCTGGCACATCCTCCTCTTTCCATTTCAACAGCTCTCGTCACCCACAGAGCAAAGCCCTACATCCCCCGTGCTGGGCACACCAGACCTCTTATCACCCAACCCTTGCCTGCCATTTGAAGCCTAAACTTCGCTGCCCTCCATACCCCAAAGACCACCCCCCACTCAACTCTCGCTACGTCTATGCTCTTTCCTACTCTGTGCCACATGCTGTTCCCTCCCCCGAAGGCCTTCCCTCACCCTGCCTCCACCACTCCCAACCTCCCCGGCGAACCTCTTCCTCCTGCTTCAGGCTCAGTCTGAACTTCTCTGGGAAGCCTTCCTTGGTCTGCGCCCTTTCCTACAGACCTCCAGACTCAGATCAACCTCTCAGATGTAGACATCTGCAAAGGTCACATTCCCAGTGGCCTTTGTAGATGTCAACTGGAACATCGGCCACATACTGGACAGTCATTGTTGCCCAGGTGTGTCCTCCCCACTAAGCTGAGTGCTCCTTGAGGAAAGGCCTTTGTTTCTCCCTCTCCCCAGTGCTTGGTTCCCAGACGGCACCATTCACAACGTGGTCCATGTGAACAGTGCCTCTTGGAGTTCAACGCATAAGCAGCATGGCTATACAGGATGGCCCTACAGGGCACAGTGCCTGGCACACAGTTAGGTGTTCCCTAAATGCTTCTTGAATTACATTAAATAGTGCAGGAAGATTTATATAATCCTTTCAGCCACGGAGACACTCTTCTTCCATTGCCACTCAGAGAAGTGAAAACTCAGGGGTTCAAGGCAGACCACAAGCTCCTCCCAAAAGGGAAAGAGAGGTTCTGCAGCCAAAAACATCATGAGAGAGGGGTGTTCCACAGAGTTGGTGCTAGCACAGGCTGGGCACAGGGGAGGTCCCTATAAACTGGCTGAGCCAGAGCCTACCCCATGGCACCCCCCACAGAATTCCCCAGCCACACGCCACTCCAGCAGACATGAACTCTCTTACGCCAGGGACCTTTTAGGAGAGCTAATGAAAGCCCAGACTAATTTCCTAAAAAACACACACAAACACAACTCCTGGCACATAACGTCAGGGGGGTGATGGACACCTCGGGTCCATCTGTGAACCTTAAATGAAGAGATACATATTTAAGAACATGTTGCTTCTGAGGATCCCTCCCTGTCACCAGGGACTTCTGAGAAGAATGTCAGGCTCCACCCAAGATAAATGGGAGAACACACAGCAAGGAAAACCTTCCAGGGGAGGAGCTCGAGAAGAGGTCCAGCCCGGAGCAACCCACTGGGTGTTAGCTGGCCCGGGGGAGGTGCATGTGAGGAGGAGGTGAGGATGGAGAGGGTGGTGGAGAACCGCAGCCCCATGGCTCAAGTTTGACCTGGGGTCCTCCTGAGGCACTCTGGCAATGGAAGCAGAGACCTTCTAGACCCCAGTCCTGGCCTCCACCCACGCCGACCTCCCTACCCCATAGCCAGCTGGGGACCAAGGTAGCCCTTGGTTCATCACAGCCTGCAGAGAGTTCTGGGACTTCTCTAAATGGGAATGGGCTTCCTCAGGGGTTCTGAGGAAGATCAGCAGAATTCGGGGTTGAAGAGAAGTCTCTGAGGGGGAGCCACACCGAGGAGTCACAGCCTCTGCCAAGCAAACAGGGCAGGAGACAGGTGCAACCCACAGAACTTGGTTCACATCAGGGGGTGTCAACAGATTCCACGCTGACAAACACAGGCCTTGGGCCCTGTGGGTGGGGACAGACGGGTCCAGGCTTGGCAAGCAGACACCTGTCTTTCTTGATGCTTCCCAGCACTCAGAGAGAACACGCTGTGTTTTCAGACAGTGGACAGAGGAGAACGAGATTCTTCTCGGGGCTGCTGTCAATGCTTCCACGCGCGTCTCTGTCTCCTGCACAAGGGACCTCGCCAGCCTCACCACAACCTGCTGCTGGGTGGGCCCAGGAAGGGTGGGTGGCAAGGGCCCCACCCCGTCACCTCCATTCTACCGAGAAAGGAAGAAGGTGGCAAGAGGCCCAGTGCCCAAACGGAGCCCAGTCTGCATCTCAGCCTGTGGGCCTTGAACATGGAGAAAGCCAGCATTGACACCGAAATGGAAACGAGAGCCCCTCCCACTGGCCCCTCCGGGCCCTCCGGGCAACAGAACTAACATCTGAGAGGGCCTGGGAAGTCAGCAGAGCCGAGAGAACTTTTTGTTTTTGAAAAGCCCTGGGTCTTAAGGGTCTACTCCTCCACTGTCCACCTGTCATGCTGCAGAAAAGTAAAGTTGCGGGCCCCCCCTCTGAAGCCACCCCGCTCACACACACAAAAGGACGTGTCTTCCCGACTACGAGTTCAGCTCTCTCCCCTTAACGGCCTTCACGGTGAAGGTAGCTGGAGGAGCCTGGCGGGGTCGGGGCAGGAAGGGTGCTCTGCTCTCCCACTACATGGCGACAGACCAAGACCCTCACAATGTAACAGACGAGGTTTCCGTCAGTGACGATGATGGATGTGTCCCCAGGCCTTCCTCAGGAAGGACCCACAGCACTCTGCACAGATACCATCTCACTTGAATTTCTCCAGAGAAAAGGCGTAGGAACAGAAACATCTGATTGTGACCTTTATTTCAGACCCAAGGGACCAGGGCCTGGAGGGTGAGTGACCGGCCCAGGTCACACGACTGACTACCCGTGACCTTGCAGGGCCAGCCTCCTGGCCCTCAGCTCCCACACCGGGCACTATAACCAGAGCCTGACACCCCCACTCCCCGCCTCGGCCTGTCCGGGCACCAGATATCACAGACACACTCGGGACGGTAAAAATAGCTCCAAGCCCACAACAACTGAAGTTCTTCCCTGCCAGGCCAGGGCACCCGCCTGGACGCTCAGAAATCCCTGGCCAGGGGACGGCCAAGCCCTGATGAGCTGTGCCAGGGGTGGGAGAAAGCCATGAATGGGAGCCCGCAGGAGGCTGGCAGGGGAGTGGTCAGCACCGGGGGTGCCACCGAGCTCGGTCTCCAGAAGGAGAGGGGTTGTCCTGAATAAACATCGTGCTGGGAGTGTTTCAGGGGTCTCCATGCCTCCACCATGCTCCCTCTGCCCACCCCATTCTCATCCACCATGAGCCATCACCCCAAAGAATGAGGCCAACTCAAACACACTGCCCCCCACCAACTCAGCCACCCCTCAGACCCGAGTTGGCAGCTCTTACATGTCCAAGGGCAGCAAATTCTGGAGGGGGGTCCCAGGTCCACTACATCCACCTCCAAAGGCCATGCAGAGGGTCCCAGCCCTGCACAGCCTCACGCCTTTCCCCGCGCGGTGGCAAATCCAGGACTGAGGGCAGAGAAGCCCCACCAGCCTCTCCCCAGATCCAGCAGAGAGCCACACAAGGACACACAGAGGCAAAACAGCCGCCCAACAGACACTTACCCTCTGGACAGAGAGGGAGAAAGGGGCGGGGAAAGAACCACTCTGATTTGATCTCTGCTCCCGGTGCCTCAAGTTTCAAATAATTCCTACATGGCTGCAGCTCCAGCTCGGTCTGTGTCCTACCCGGGCTCACTGGGACTGTCAGCGGTGGGAGGAGCCTGCCTGCCCAGTGTACACACACCACTCCCTCCCTCCAGCCCGCGAGCTCTCTCTCTACCTCTCTCCCTCTCTCTCCCTCTCTCTCTCTCTCACTCTCTCCCCCTCCCGACTCTGCCTCACTCTGGCTTGTAGGAAGCCAGTGGGATAAAACTCTGTCTGTAATTTCAGCCAGCTGGGTCCCCAGGGCTTCACTTATCATCCTGTAGCTATGCAGCTCTTGAATGACATCACAGTGGCTTCCCAAACGCTCCACATGGAGTGCGAAGTGGCCACTCAGCTCCAGCCCCAGCTCCTGTCCCGTTGCAGCCCCAGCTCAACCCAGTTCCAACCTCAGCTCAATCCTAGCCCAGCGACAGCCCCAGCCCAGCAACAGCCCCAGCCCAGCCGGGTCCCAGCCCAGCCCGGCCCCAGCCCAGCCCGGCCCCAGCCTAGCCGGGCCCCAGTCCCAAGCCCACTGCAGCCCCAGTACCCAGAGAAGTGGGAAGAGAAAACCTGGGAGCCAAGCGGCAGGGACGCAAGGGAGAGAGAGAAGGGCAAGAGTTCCTAGGAAGGTACTGAGATTTATTTCCCCAAATTTTTCCATTTTTTTTCCACTCTCAGCAAATGAAAGGCAGAACAGATGACAACAATTTTCCAGCTGCTGAACAATAAGGTGGAAATCTTTTTTTTTCCTCTCCCCCCCTTCCCCTCCACAGGGCAGAGTCTAGGAGCCAGGACACTGCCTTGGCTTATAAAGGGGGTGGGTGGGGGGCCACAAAGGCCCTGTACTTCCCCGAGGTGACCACGGGGCCTAAGCGGAGGGGCTGCAGTGTCACCTGGGCAGGTCTCAGTGAGGGGAACAGGAACCCCAAAATGAGAGTCTCAGTGTAAATCTTTGGATTCTGGTCCAGCAACCTGGACAATTTCTGAGGCCTGCCTTTGGGAAGGCCAGTGGGCATCTGGCCCAGGGTATCGATCCGCCAGGCCATCTGAGATGCCTCCAATTGACTGGTTATTGGTATTCAGTCTGTTCCCACCTGAAAATCATGAATGGCAGAGAGGAAAGCTTTTTGGAGTACCAGCGATGGCCACCCTCACACCCAACTGCCCAGGTCTGAAGCAGTCCAGTCATCCCAAACCCACTCACCCTGCCCAGCGTCACCCCAACGTCCTGGTGTGCCCTAAAATGTGCCGGAAGTCCCTCCCTGACAGCAGAACACCAGATGCCAACGCTTATTCGCGTGTTTTTGGCAACTTATTTGCACAACAGTGGAATGTCCCAACCTAACTCCTGGAGCTGCTGAGATGGCCTGGGCTTTGCAGCCATATGGGGGGGGGTGGCTTTAGTGCCTGGGGTCCCCTAGCCAGGGACCCAGTTAGTGTGCAACCCCAAAGTGCTCCGTGGCCACCCCACCCTGGAGCCCACTTTTCAAAGGTGAGGGTCTGGCACTGCAGGCTCGGGAAGGAGCAGCTGCCAAGTGGAGGCCCCCTGCTCCACCCCTCCCGGGCAGACACCTCAGCCTGGTCCCCCTCCACGTGGCCGGCGCCGCTCTCCGCGTGTTTCTTTGGGGCAGTAAAGAAAGAAAGTATGAATTAGAATAAAAATGGTACGCAGCGCCCTGTAGGCTATCCGCTGCACTATCTCAACTGTATCTTCACTGATGAGACGGGCAGGCCCCCAGCCCAGTGTCAAAGTGTTCAGAGAAACCATGAGAATGGGCAGCAAGCGGAGAGAGGGGTTCCATGCCTCGGGCTTCAAACTAGGTGCAGGAGGACTTCCAGCTTTCCCAGGGTGGGGCTGTTGTGAGAACACTATTCGGACAAACCAGTCCAATCATCCAGCCGTCCAATCATTTCTAAGTAGAAGCGGAAGGAGGAGAAGGGCCTGGGTTTCCCAAGTGTCACGGCGTCAGTTGGGAGAGGGAGGAGCTCGGGGAGTGCCTTGGTGGAAACACCCACAGGCCTCTGCGGCTCGGTGCTCTGCCTTCCAGCCCAGGGAAGGCAGAAGGAGGTGGGCCGGAGGCTCAGGGCTGTGGCGGCCGGGCACCCCTCCCCTGGCCCCAGGCTTCCAGGGTGTCTGCGCTCCCCGCTGGAAGGCAGTGGGCAGGGCGGCCTTGGAAACGTGTTCCCTGAGGGTCGGGCAGAAGTGAGGGGGCTAAAGGATCACTCCGGAAGGGAACTGTCAACCCCCAGGCAGATGTCCGAGTTGGACAAGGGTCAGCGGTGTATCCACTCACCTCCCTCCTGCCTCTCCCTGCTCTTATTGCCCCCTGGGGCACGGACCCCCATCTGCAGCAGTCCTCTTTTGGGAAGGATGGAGGGAGCTTGGGGCGTGGGTCCAGTTGGACTGGGGAGCCAGGAAGAAGGAGAATAGGGGAGAGAAGTTAACCCTGTGTCTGCACTTCAGTGCACCTTCTCTCATTTGCTTCCACAGTTGAGGCTCCGAGGCTGCAGCTGGTTCCAGCTCACACTGCCAGTCTGACCTGATACTCAAGTTCCTTCTGCATCCCAGGGAGGAAGGAGGAACCAAGAAAGAGGTGGATGGACAAAGGCTGCGAGTCTGGAGGACTGGACAAGACGGAGTGGGGAGCGACGATAAGACCACAGTGCTGATTCGGAAAAGCGGGCCCAGACCCCACCACCCTCGTGAGTGCCACCCCCATCGGAGTGCTGCCCTGGGAGCCCCATGCACTTATCCTAACCCTTCCAGGGCTCAGAGCATCTCTGGAAACGCGTAGGGAACTGTTTCAGAGCTGGTTCCAAATTCACACCACGAACCCATCTCTGCACTTAGGGTCCATCCCCATTCTTAACCCAAAACTGCCCCATTAAGTTCCACACACAGCCCTAGCTGCTGTGGCTCAGTGGATTGAATGTGTCCTGCAAACCGAAAGGTCACCGGTTCGATTCCCAGTCAGGGTGCATGCCTGGGTTGTGGGCCACGTCCCCAGTAGGGGATGCACAAAAGGCAACCACACATGAACATTTTCCTCTCTGCCTCCCTCCCTTCCCCTCTCTCTAAAATTAAATAAATAAAATCTTTTAAAAATAAAATAAAATAAAATTATTTTTTAAATTCTTTAAAAAAAGTACCACACATAAGTGCTGGTTACCAAACTGGCCATGTAGTTTTAGAGTGAGGATTCCCACCACTGCCAGGGGGTGGAGGTCGAGGCGGTTCTATGGGTGTGTCGGTATGCGGAGCAGATCTGGGTGGGGCTCTGCTTCCTTTCCCAGATGGGTCCATCCAGGTGCATGAGTTCAAGGAGGCTCATGCAGGCATTTCCAGGGGGTCTCCTGGGCAACTGTGCTCAAGGTCACCACTGTGAGCAGTGCGGGCCAGAGCAGGAAGTCCCTGCTGCAGAGGAACCCGCGGGAAGTGACTCTCCCGACCCACAGAAGCTACACATCATGGGGCCCAAGCCTGGACAGGGGCCAGGAGCCAGGGCCCCGCCCCAGGGTTCTATCCTTGCGTCACATGAAGAGTGCCTGCCAGGTTCTCGAAGCTTCTCAGGCAGGGTACAGACACCAGGGGGCGGGGGTGGGGGGCCAGGGGGGCAGGAAGGAAGAAGGAAAGATCTGAAAAGCTTTGAGCTTTCATATCAAAATCTGATCTCACTGCCCCTAGAGAAGGAGAAGAACAAACATCAAAGAACACTTTGCTACTAACAGGGTTTTTTTTTTTTTTTAAGCAATCAAGGCAACAGAAGGCGAGAGTCTCTCACAAGCGTCAGGGCATTGACTCGCGGAGGTGATGTAAAGATTGGGTCGAGGACGAGAAAGGCCGTCAGCAGCTCTTGGCTCCCACCCACAGACAGCTCTAGGCCGCTTCCCAGAACAAGACGGCCCGCAGCCGGCCTGGGTAAACCTCCCGGGGTCAGAGAACAGCCCAGCAGGTCTGCCACCTGGGGCAGGATGCTCCACGTCCCCGCATCCCCGCGAGGGAGTCTTGCGGGCACAGACAATGTTTGCTCGGAGAGAGGGAGGGAAGGAGAAGCAGGAGTTTGGGGCTGACGCCGAGTCCCCTCTGCACACAGAACCTGCCGGGGCCTTGTCGGAGCCCTCAGAGATGCCTGTTCTCCAACGTCCATCCACCACGGCCACTCGCCCCATTTAGACAGATGTGCGAGGCAGAAGGACCCACGTGAGCCTCAGGGAAATCCAGTCCTGACACCAGTTCCCCTTCCTCCCACCCCTCAAACGTGAGGCTGCTCTCCTGGATGTCTGTCGGACCCCGCCCCTCCTGCAGCAGCTGAACCCCGCTCCCGGCAACGCTGATTCCGTTTCCCTCGCGGGCCACTGCACAAGAAATGGACCTAAAGAAGGAGGCATCTGGCAGCAAAGCAGGAGCCTGGGGGTCTAGGGACCAGCGCACTACGAAGTGATCTCGGATGGGCCTCAGTTTACCCCTCTGTGCAATGGGAGGGCACACCTGGATGACCACTGACCTACCGGCGAGCTCTCAGTGCCCAGGGATCCCACTCAAAGAAGATGCTCAGCCAGGCACTGCCTGGACCCCCGAGCACCTGGACTCTGCGCACCTGTTTCTCCCCCCCGCTCGGTCCTGCCTGGGTGTCTCTAGGCTCCAATCACGTTCGAGGCTATTTCTGCAGCAGCCACAGAGCCCCTGGGGGCTAGGACAGAAACAGCGATTTACAGGAAGTCTGGAAATACACGCCAGACTGCAGAGGTTCCGAGGGCCATGCAGGGCAATAAAGAGGCTGATTTATTTTCATCAGTGAAATGCTGAAACCCAATCCCTAGAGCGAGCTGACCCAGCAGACGGTGGCGAGGAGTTCCTCACCCAGAGCGGAATTAGCTAGAGCACAGCCTGCCGGGTCTCTCCACTGGGGCAGGTGATGGGAAGGGACAAAAGGGGAGGCCAGGGCCGGCCAGCTGGGCCACTGTGGCTCCAGGTCCACAGGCTGGCCTCTTCTCACCCGCTGCTGGCCTGCCAGGGGCTCCAGGATGCAGCCACAGCAGTGAGCAGAGCTCAGCAGATAGGTTTTCCATTTTAAAACAGCCCCTATTCTCAGGGGACTTAACACTGTAGGCTGCTGGGCCCACATGCCCCCTTTTGTGGGGCCAGGGGTCAGGGCTCCTCAGACTTCTGCCCTCGTGAAGCCATCTTCAGATGTGGTGGCATCAGAACCCCAGCTCTACACCTACCTGGCTGTGCAAACACTGGCAGGTCACCTCGCCTCTCTGTGCCTGTTTCCTCACCTGAGAAGTAGGAACAAGAATGCTCAGCTCGAGGGGTCATGAGGAGTAAAGGATATAATGGGCACCTCATGGCAGTCACATCTGGAGGATGCACATAGAAGGGGGAGGTAGAGTCTCCTCCTGGCCCCTAACCAAACTGCTGGCTGGGAGTGTCCATTAACACAGCCCTCACGGAGGCCACTTTGGCACTATCAAAATTTTATATGCACATACTCTTCCACCCAGCAGTTCCATTTCTAGAAGTCTGTCCCTACAGGGAGACGTGCACGAATGAAAACAGTGTACGTACAGGTTATTCGCTGCAGCATTTTTGAAAATAGCAAAAGACTGGAAACAACTTACATGTCCAGGTTATTGGAAATGCAAGTTAAATAAAACACAGACCACGTGCGCGGTGGACTATTACGCAGCTGACAAAACAAAGGCGGCTCTTCATGTGCTATTACAGAAAGATCGCTGCGGCGTCAGCTGAAAAAGCTCAGGGTACAAGCCAAATGCTTGCAAGGACCACAGGACTTGAACGACCTGGTCCCTAGACCTCTGACCTCATCTCCTACGATAACATCCAGTGCCGTCCCCCTGGCCCCTTTTGCTGCTTCCCAAACATCTCAGGTGGGCCACTGATTCTTTAATTCTTTTAGCGCCTTTGCACTTGGGGCTGCACTTAGCCCCTCTGCTGAGGCTGCTCTTCCTCGGGTATCTGCCTGGCCGACTCCCCCATCTCCATCAATTCATGGCTCACGCATTCCCCCTCAGGGAAGCCTAGGCTGGCCAGCTTTTTAACAAATTTCATCTCACCACTCAGTGCCCCCACTTCCAATCACCCTTCCTCTGACCTGTTTTGTCCCAGAATATTTGTCACCTAATATGCTCTATCATTTACTTATATGCCTTTTTAGTTATTTTACTGTCTGCCTTCTCCCACTAAAATATAACCATGACAAGAACCAGGGTCTTTATGTTGTTCACTGTTACCTCCTCAGCACCCACAACAGTGGCTGCCCACAGAGCAGGCATCCAGTCAATACTTGCTGATTCAATGAGTGAATCGCCCATGTGCCAAAGAACACCGATGATTTGAATTTCTTCTTCAATAGCGTGGATTCAAGGTTATGCCTATAACCACGTCATTCTCCCTCTCCCGCATCTTTTTTTTTTAAATATTTTATTTATTTATTTTTAGAGAGGGAAGGGAGGGAGATAGAGAGAGAGAGAGAAACATCAATGTGCGGTTGCTGGGGGTTATGGCCTGCAACCCAGGAATGTACCCTGGCTCGGAATCGAACCTGGGACACTTTGGTTCCCAGCCCACGCTCAATCCACTGAGCTACACCAGCCAGGGCTTCCCTCTCCCGCATCTTGATATGTTCTCTCAAGTGGAAGGGAAAGAAGCAGCTTTACAGGGGCTCCTGGGGGCACCACGACCCACAGCCTGGCCACCAAGGGTGGCCGGAGCCAGGGAGGCAGGACCCACAAAGGGGAAGACCCTGGAAAGATCCTGGGAGCTGGCTTGGCTCCGCCCCCACCAACTGTGTGACCTCTGCAAACCCCCCAAAACTGAGTAAGAGGGATTGGCTCACACATGGGAATGGAGTCTGGGGTTTGGATGATGCCGGAGAAGAAGTTCACACACAGATCCCAGATCCCAGATCCCAGATCCACTGAAACCTCCCCCCATAAATGGCCCCAGAACTGCCCGCTGGACAGAAAGCAGGACCTGGGAAAGTGGACCAGGCGGGAGGGGCTCTGCTGCCCGAAGACAAGCGCACCAGCTAGCAGGCAGGGGTGGGCAAGACAGAGACGAGCTCCGGGAACAATGCCATCTCCTGAAGGCCCATGACGGAGAGAGGACCCGGAAAGGCCAGGACAAGCAGTGAAGGGGTTAAACTTTGCCAAAGAGCAAACCACCTCAGCTAGCACCTAGGGACCAGCCCAGGACAACCGCCCTGGACAGGGAGAAAGAGGGCCAGACGCAGCCTCCAAAGGCAGTGAGACACGCCCAGGGCCCGACCAGGTCCAGCGAGGAATAATCCAGAATTACCCAGAAAGACAGCCCTCGCCACGGAGGCCCAGAGGCTATGAACTGACACCTCTCCCCACCCCCCACCCAGAGCAGAGGCAGCGACCACCCGCCCCACCTGGGGCCTGGAAACCAAGGGCAGGGCAGGGGCTCTGCAGGCTGCAGCGAGGAAAAGCAATAGGCAGAGCACGTGTGCTCCCTGAGCAGCCGACAGGCCGCCCTGTCCACTGAGCAACGAATCCGGGCTCCAGGGACTGGTCCACTGCAGGAGGTGGGTGCTGGCTTTCCTCTTCATCCCCTGGTTTGCTCTCCCCTTTCGGGCTCCATGAAGGTGGAGGGCAGCTCAGCAACGGAAGCCAGTCAGATCAACTGCTTTTCTTTCCCTCTACTTTCTAGACCTTGAGCAATATTGCTACGTCACCTTTAGATTTGAAAAACAATTCTGTCTTCAATGTCATCTGCCTCTAGCGCCCAGGACAAATGCAGCCCCCTGTAGAGCCATCCCCCTCCGATCACCACCATCCCCGGAAGCTTCTGCTCTCCTGAGAAGCCGTGGCCCTCAGCCAAGATCCTTCTCCACGTGGGGGTCAGAGTGCATGGCGTGCCTGTCTGATCTCACCGAACCCCCCCACCCACCGCCCTGGCCTGCAGGCAACCCCAGGGCATGACTTCCTATAGCACAGGGTCTAGCGTAGCACCTGTCACCTCGCAAGTGATCTGAGAAAAGACATGGAGGGAGGAGGGGATCATGGGTGAAAGGCAGCTTTCGTTGGGTAAGAAAAAAATATGTGATCAAGGGAGGCTTGAATTTCTTTTCTTGGACATAGTGAAAGTCAGTATCTTGGGGTCTGGCCGCGTCCAGCTAACTTACGCTTGGCGCAGTCTGGCAGGGGAGAACGGAGGACGGTGGTGGAGAGGGACAGAGCGCACAGTCTCGTCTTCCCCTGCCTCGAGCCTGATACCTGAGCACAAGGCGAGGGCAGACGGTGCTGCTCAGGCCACTGGCCAAGAGCTCTGCGTCCGCTCTGAGTGTGGCTCCGGCCTCCCAACCTCCACCTGATGGCAGAGATTACAGAGGACCAAAGGCACATTCACTCGGGAGGGTATTGGTTTACCGAATGTTCCACGGGCAGACACTGCTCCCCGGCCTGCCAGCTGCCTCGCAGAGCAGGGCCAGCGGAGGGTTCGAGGGCATCAGGACAAGCCCTGGCCCGCCCGCCCGCCCGACGAGGAACAGTGCTAAGCAGGTGGCCGGCAGATGCTGGGTCACCGGTGTCATCTTCTGCACCCACAAGGTCAGGCCGACCTTGCATTTGAATTCTCAGCACTCTGGTTGTTCTGGGAGGTCAGGAGAGGACGCCTCTCTGGGGGGGAAGAGAAGGCACCCAGATCCTCCTCAAGAAGGTGTTTGATCCCTGCCTCTGTCACGACCTTTGTGCAGACCATCCCCGCTGAGACCCATCTCTCTTGTTTCCCAACAAATCTGCCCAATGGGGCCACGGGGACAAGGACTCAACTTGCTTGCTGCCGCTGATCCGCCCTCTTGGCCAGGAAGTTCTCCCAGGTGGCTAACTCACACTCCTCCTGCTGCACTCTAAGCCCTTTGTCCCATATGACGTGCTAGGACAGGGACAGAGCAGCTTTGAATTTCTCTGCCTGTCCTCCCCCAACCCTGAGGTTACAGACCAAAAGGGCTGCCCTTTCCCACAAGCCAAGTGAAGATTTCTCAAGAAAAAAATCAGTTTGGTGCCGAACTCCAGACTCAGCACCGGTGCTTAGAAAACCGTCCTCTGCTCAGATACGAGGGACCCGTGTATCACCCCGGGATTCCTGGACTCTTGGTGTGAATTATTGGAGCCCACCTGCAATCTCGTGTTCCCCTCTCTTCCTGGTTCCTCCCATATCTTACCCCAAAGTTTGGAAGGCAGGAGTGTCACCCCTATGAGTCTATGTCACGGGGGCTGTTTGCCCCACTAACTGCCTCATTCCCAATGCAAAGGGGCCACTGCTGTCCCTCATCCTGTCTGGCCCTGGGGACATGAAGGGATGCAGAGCCAGGCAGGTGGCTAAGGCAGCTGGAGGCGGAACTTGAACTCCTGGGCTTTTGTGCTGCTCTGCCAGCCAGGGACCTGGAGCCCAGCCTCCCTCTCTGTGTCATGGGACAGGCTTCTCACCAGTTCCAGGGCTGGAGGGGGAGCAGACCCAGCAGCCTAAAGCATCTCAGGCTCTAGATGAACAATCTTTGAGATTAAGATTTAAAATGATAGAAAGCAGTGTGGATCCCTAGCCTTTCTGTTATGGCCTCAGTTTCCTCACCTAGACAACAGGAACACTAGTTGTGATCTGAAGTTAATACAGAAACATTTGGGTCTCAGTGGTGACTGAGGCCACAGGAGAAGGAACACCACATTCCAAAAGCAAGGCCTGCAGAAAGAGGTGACGGGCATCAAGAAAGTCACCCACAGAACGGGAGAAAATATTCACAAATCATGCATCAAATAAGGGGCCTATTTCCAGGCTGCATAAGGAGTTCATGACTCAATAACAAAAGGACAAATCCCCAATTTTTAAAAAATGTGCAAAAGATGTGAATAGCTGTTTTTCTAAAGAAGACACACAATGTAACGGCCAGTTAACAAAGATGTTCAACATCATTAATTCTCAGGGTAATGCAAGTCAAAACCACAATGAAATACCACTCTACACCCACCAGGATGGCTAGAATACCACAGAAAATTACAAGTGCTGGTGAGGACGCGGAGAAACTGCAATCCTCACACTTCCGCAGGGAAGGAATGTAGAACGGCGCGGCCGCTTTGGAAAAGAGTCTGGCAGGTCCTCAAACGATTGAACACAGAGTTACTATAGGACCCGGCAATTTTACTCCTAGGCATCTGCCCCAGAAAAAAATAAAACCATGAGTCCACGCCAAAAGTCGTGCATGAATGTTCACAGCGGCATTCTTTAAAATACCCCCGAAGTGAACACAATGCAGATATTCATCAGCTGGTGTGTGCATAAACAGAGCGTGGTGTGTCCACGCAGTGGGAAACCAACGACGAAACTGAAGCACCGATTCGTGCTACAGCAGCGACGGACCCTGGAAACACCACCCTAAGTGAAAGCCACATCCTCTGCAACTCCGTTCACATGAACTGTCCACAGCAGACAAATCTGTAGAAAGTGGGCTGGGGCTGGGGCGGGGGCAGGGACAGAAATGAGGCGTGACTGCGAATGGACAGGAGGTTTCTTTGGGGGGCGATGAGAATGTTCTGGAATTAGAGTATGGCGACGTTGCACAACTCTAAATATCTTAAACCCCATCAAATAGCACACTTTAAATAGGTTAAGTTACGGCATTAAGTTTTATCAGTGTCATATATTTTATTAGGTAACATTGGGAGTATACGCTCGCAGCAGCTGCATTCTTTTAAAAAGAGATGGCAGGAACCGCTCTGTGGCTCTGAACTTCATCCACGCACATCCACACCAAAGGAGGAAAGGGGTCAGGCAGTGGGCGTCTCTCAGGGGCAGTGGGGGAAGAGGGGCATTTTGCTGTAAGTGCCACCTGCTAGGGGCTGTTCCCTCACCTCAGGGAGTCTGCTCAGCTCAACCTGAGTTGGCTGGGGCAAGGAGAACTTAGGAGACGGGACCAGGCGCAGGCCTGGAAGTCTGCGGGGCAAGAGGCAGGCAGGGAAACAGAGAGGGGATGCCTTCACCGCCGCAGTCCCAGGGTTTGCTGAGGCCAAGCACGCCTAAGGGCTCCCCTGGACCAAGGGGAGAGAGAGCCGCCCCAGGGCCGCCTCAGCTCCTGTCCAAGAGGGCCCCCTGGAGGGCTGAAGGGGCTCCAGCAGGCGGAAGCTGGAGGGAGCAGGGGATTTCTGGGCTGAGGGTCAGAGCTGCCTGCTGTCCGCGCCTGGAGGAAACAGTGAGTGAGAGACAGGGGGAGATGAGGGTGGGGGGAGTGTCTCCAAAACACCCACACATGGGCCGCGAGACAGAAACAGTCAGCATTTGACGCCTCCAGAACCTTCCACTGGCAGAAAGCTCAGCGCTCACACCTCCACCCAGAGCAGGCCTGTGCCTCGCCACAACGGTGCCAGGCAGGCAAGAGTGTTCTGACCCCTTCCCTCCTTTCCCCTCTTCCCACAAGGGCAGCAAACAGGGAGAGACCCCACTGAAACACACACGCAGCTGGCGCCCAGGTGGGAGCTGACACGGGGGGAGAACCAGCCCTGCACGAGGCACCAAGGTCACTGGCACTGGGCACCCGTATTACTGACCAGAGGATCTTTTTATTACCTGAGAGTGATCAGAAAAGGCATGGAACGCACCCTAATGACATATGGGGGCACCGGAAGCAAAGGATGCCTTTCAAGGGCAGGGGTAGATAAAATAAAGCGGCTACACAACCACATCCTCCAAGTTCTGCTTGTTCAATCCAAGAGCCACAAAGCAACAGCTGCTTCTAAGGGTTTGGGGAGGAGGAACCAGGAGAGTGCCGAGTCCGTGGAGCCCAGCACGGGGCAGGCGCACCAGGCGGGCTCTCAGCTAGCCATCGTCTTTGTCGTCATTGTTACCATGGGACGGTTTTATAGTTGGAAGTCTCCCTTGGAATCCATCCTCCTCCTCCGTTCACTGATACGGGAACTGGGAGCCCAATGGGAAGGAACGTGTCCAAGGTCACACAGCGAGTTGGTGTCAGAGGCAAACCTCCTGACTCCCAAGAGAGGGGCTCCCAGAACAGAGCCAAGTGCAGAGCGGACCAGGATGGATGTGGGCGTCTTCTGAAGAACAGAGTGGGCTTGTGTGCATTCAAAAGCACACCTCTGTTTTCTCCCCCCCAGCACCTCAATAAAGATGATGATGATGATGATGATGATGATGATGATAATAATAATAATAGACACAAATTATTGCCAGCATAGCACAGACGAGGCACTCGGCCTCTCACTGCTGACACAGATTACCTCATTGAATCTTAACAACAGAAGACACTGCTGTCTCCCCCGTTTTACAGGAAAAGCATCTGGGTCTCAGAGGGGCAAAGTGACTTGACCGAGGAACACCGTGATAAACAACAGAGCTTGGAACCAGACCTTCTGATTCTCAACCGCGCAGTCTTACTCCCTAGGGCAGAGATTAATCCGTTCAGCGTTATTTCGGCTTTCCGTCTTCCATGCACAACTGCCCTGCACCTCTGAAACAAGGCTTGGATGCGTGAGCTGTTTTGGCCAATAAAATGTGAGCACAAAAGCAAGTGTGCCACATCCAGGCAGAAACAGTCTGCAAGTCGTGATGTCCCCCACCCGCTGAGGCAGCAAGGATGGCAGCATCTCTGAGGTGAAGCCCCCACCAGCCCAGAGTGACTAAGATGCACAGAGACCCCTGCCAACTCACAGTGGACAGGCAGCGGGGGTAAGAAATGTGTTTTTGTCGGGTGAAGCCACTGGGAATTCGGGGCTGCTTGTTACCCGGCATACCCGAGCCTCTCCTGGCTGATACGGCCGCTGCTGCCCGCTCCATGCTCAGGAGCTGGGAAGGTCTGAGAGGGACGCTTGGTGGGCCCGTCTGAGCTCCTCAGAAGCCACAGAGAGAAACAGTGGTTGAGCTCAAATAAATGGAAAGAACCACTTCCCCAACCCCCTCATTTTACAGGAAAGGGGGACAATCTAAAGAAAAAGAGTTCCCAAGGGCCCCCAGAACCCAAATCCCCTGCCTCCCAGACCAATGTCTGTCCAGTCTGTCTGTCTGTCTGTCTCTCCATGTCTCTCACCTGTTTCTCTCTCCTTCTCAGTCCCTGCCTGTTTGCTAGGTATCTCTCCTTCCTTCTTTCCCTCTCAAAAAAAAAAAAAAAAAAATCAGAGCATCCCTGGATGAGCCCACAGACCGGGCACCGCTGGCTGCTGCAGGAGGGCCCTTTCCCAGGGCAGGCACAAGAGTTTGAGGAGGGGCCAGTGCCCTCCAGAGCAGGGCACCCTCCCCGGAGGCAGGAAATGCCTCTCCTCGCAGATCCTGGGGGCTCGGAAGCTTGGGCACAAAACCAAGCCCCCTGTCACAGCCCCTGGCTCTGGGGGGACTGCCCACCAAAACAAAGCGAGGCTGACAGGCATCACGCAGGAGAAGAAATCCAGAAGTGGGTGGTTAGCAGCCCCCCCATGCCATCATCAGCCAAACTGGGGGACTTGCCCTGTTCTCCTTTCACTCTTTCTTTGGCCCTGAGCCATCTGCTGCTTCATGCAGCACTCGCCCCTGCCCCCCAGGCCTCTCTGCGAGGCGTGAGAAGCTCTCACAACTCAGTGCCCAAGGAGGCTGGGGAAGGGTGGGAGAGAAGCACCCCAGGCCTCGTCAACCTTTGGGCTGCTGGAAGGCAAATGGCAGCCCACAGCCCTGGAGGTGTGGGACTTGCTTCCAAGAAGGCTGGCCCTAGCACGCTCCGGGGGAATCTGGAGAGGACTCTGTGCAGCATAGGCAGAAACACAGCCCTGCTCCCACCCTCGGGGCGCTGAGATCTGAGCGCGGGGCTTCAGAACTCAGGCCAAGCAGCTAATGGGGCTTCTGGAGGCTGTGAAACGTGGTGTCAGCCAGAGCGCTGAGCTGGCAGGCTCCAGACCAGACTGGGGGATGACAGAGACAGCCCGCAAGGAGGAGGCTGGTGCAGAATCAGACCACGCTCCCCTCCACCCACCCCGGACCTTCTCTTCCCCACTCGGGACTAAGGCTTCAGGCATCTGACCGTGGGAAACCCAGAAAACGCCTTCCTAGGTGTTACAGGCTGAAGGCTGCCCCCAAATTCATATGCTGAAATCCTCACCCCCAGTACCTTGGAACGTGGCTCTATTTGGAGATAAGGCCTTAAAAGAGGTCATTTAAAAAGAGGTCATTTGGGTAGGCCCTCATCCAATCTGGCTGGTGTCCTTGTGCACAGGGTGCACATGGTGACTAGGGCACAGACACACCATGGGCCGGCCAGTGAAGAGACAGGGAGAAGACAGCCGACTATCAGCCAAGGAGAGAGGCCTCTGGAAGAGCCAGCCTTTCAACAGCTTGCTCTCAGATTTACGGCCTCCAGACTGTGAAAAAATAAATGTCTATTGTTTCAGCCACTCACTCAGCGTGACTCGGTTGTGGCAGCCCAACCTGAGACACCAGGCAGTGGGGTTCACCAGAGAGCACTGCTCCCAAAGCAAGGGGTCTCTGCGATGGCAGATGCTCCCCAGCCCCTCAGTCACCTGTCCCAAGGCCGGGAAGCTTCTGTGCTCATAAAGTTCTTGCTGTCAACTTCCATCCATTCTTCCCCTTGCTCCACCCCACCTCCTTCTGGCCTAAATGCAGAACGGTCCCCAAGCACCATGGTCACCCCAGCCTCCGTCCACCACACTCTCTCCCTCTTCCCTCTCTTTCTGGTTCTACTTCCTGGGCCTGTCCAGAGTGACCTGGGCCATGCTGTGTGGCAGCCAGCTCCCTGCCACCTAAGGGCATGAGAAGTTGAGGAGCCCCCTGACTTAGGGGTGTGGAGGTGCTGAATACGCTGAGCTCTGCGGCAGGTGGAAAGGGGTGTGGAGCCAGACTCCTCGACTCAAATATCAGCTCCGCCTCTTCTCTCGTAGCTGCAGGTGACGTCCCCCGTCTTTTCACACTTCAGTGTGGTCACCGGTACAGTCGGAAGCTGAGCTCGCTGGCAGGTCCCTTCCCCTCCCGCGCCTCAGGGTCCCCACTGATGGGCCCTGTGATTGGCTCGTGCCACCCCAGCCTGGGAGGTCAGCCCACAGAGAAGAGAAGGTCACGTCCGTAGGACTCCTTCTCCCTTCACCTTGCTGCTGGCATTAGTCAGGGGTGTCCTAGTCAGTGGGAGAAGCCACTGAGCATCACAATACCACACACCTGGAAGCAGAATTAGGAGTTGGGAGGGTGGGGATGCGGGCAGCCAGGAAGGGGTTAAACACAGAACAGTCATGGCGCTGGGGGTTAAGTCAGGGTCACCTGGAAGGCTTCCCAGAGGAACAGAAGCTCTGACCCCAGTGCTGGCCACCCCTCACTACAAGGAGGGGGCCAGGTGGGGCCCAGGCCAGAGAGGATTTCTGTTCCAGGCTGCCTGGCTCAGCGCCCCCACCCTCCCCTCTGAGCCACCCAACGGGCTCCAGGGGAACGGGCCTGGCCTGGCCGCTCCTCTCCTCTCTCCTGGCAGGCCCACCACAGGAGAGCCAGGCTGCCTCCAGAAATGGCCTCCTCTCACCTTGGACACACTCTGCCTATTTGGAGAGGCTAGTCCCTCATCCCAGAGTGAGCAGCCCCTCACCCCCTGGGGAGGTGGGGGAGAGACGTGAAGAGACACGTGTGTCTCGGCTGCTCCCTGCACCGAAGTCCTGCTAGCACCAGAACTGGGCCAGCCCCATGGCCTCCGGGGCGCCACGCTGCATGTGCCGCCACATGTAAGCCTTCCTCACGGTGAGAGGCAGGACCAGGGCGATCTGGTCTGTCCAGGGGTGAGAAGTAGGGGGCTCAGCAGGCAGACACCCACCCAAGCTCAGCAGGGCCCGGGCATTGCCACAGGACCAGATACTCAGAAGAGATCCCTGGGGACCGCTCCATGCTTAGCACTGGGTTTTCACACCCAGACCCTCTCCTCGCCGGCTAGGCAGCCGTGGGCGGATGACGTCAGCCTTTCCCCATCTAGCCGTAAACACGGAGCCCGCTTCACAGGGTGCCTGTGAGCGTTAGGTGACGACCGCGTACGGGCACCACAGCTGGCGTGCGGCAGAACCAGAGCTGGCCCCCCAGGCCAAAGGGCCTTCTCCCTTAAGTCCCGTCTGCAGACCCTTGAGATGCTGCCATGGTAACAACCGAGATGGGTCCAGGACTCGTGAGAAAACACAGCAGGCAGCCTCCCCACAACTGCCCATCCCCAAAAGGTGTCTGCTAAATCCCCCCTTGGCAGCAGAGGAGACTGAGGCCCCAGGAGGATGGCGTCTCATCAAAGGATTTGAACCTAGGCAGGTTAGCTCCAGAGGCCACATTCTCAGCTCCTGCACTAAACTGCCTCTCGTGCAAATCGCTACAATAACCCAGTGAGGCCGGTACTGTTCCTGCCCCAAGTTTGTAGATGAGGAAACGAGGGACCACAGGAAGGCTAAATAGCCTGACCATGGACATGCAGCCACAGAGCGGGGAGCTAGGCTTGGGGCCCGGGCAGGCGGGCTCTGAGGCACACACGCTCGCCCACCGCGCTGTACCACCCACTGCACTCGCCCACTGCACCCTACCACCCCAGGGTCAGCGGCCCCTCCCAGGTCAGGACCTCCCAGAGAAGGGGCAGAGCCCCCTGCGGCAGCACATCACCCCCCAGGCCATTCCCCCAGCCCTGGACCACTCCAGGGAAAGGCCACGCCCCCTCCCCGGCTCCAGCTTAAGCCATCTCCTGAGCACCTCAGAATCTTGGGGGTTAGGTGTGCCTCCACCCCAGTTGGCACATGGGGAAACTGAGGCACAGGGACTTGTCCACAACTAGGGAGACAGACACAGGCCTTCTGCTTCCCTCTCTTGACTGGGGAATTGGCCAGAACAAAATGCTTTATGTCTGGGCCCCAGGATCTACAGCCTTCCAGAAGTGCCCCAGGTAGCAGAAGGAGCAGGAAGGGGCTAAGGTTCCTGTCCCTGCCCCAGGGCTGGTCACAGTTTGCTTTCCTGTCCCTGTGGAGTGCAGCCCAGCAGCAGCGGGGAGCACACAGTGGGACTGGTGAGGTCTGCCTGGTGACCCCCCAGCTGCCTCCCCTGCCCACCCTTCAGGCATAGAGCCAACTTCTCAGCCTCCAGAGAGGAGCCGCTCTGTCCCTACAGGACGAGCTGACCTTCAACTGGCCAGAAGGTCCCACTGGTTCCATCCCCGGCCAGGAGGAGCAGACCGCAGGAGAAAGGACAGCAGGCCAGGGCCGCCCTTCACCCTCTCCTTCCCCCGCCACCCTCCCTGTTCCCTCGGCCCCACCTCCTTCCCTCCTTCCCTCCTTCCCAGGACCGGCAGGCTGGTCCTGTCCGAGCCCTGGCCTTCCACAGCCACTCCTTCTCCCCCCTTAATTATTTTACCTTTTATTTGCCTGGCGCTTTAGAGTTTACCAAATGTTTTTACATTTATCATCGCATTGAATCCACACCAGGGAGAGATGGAAAGTCATTGAAAATTCCCTCAAATTGCCAAGTGTTCTTGTTAAAAATGCAAACATCCCCAGAAGATGAACAATTAGGCTGACAGCCACCGGTACCTCAGGACTAATTCATCTCACCCTCTGCCTCCTTCTGTTCCCTCCTCAGCCACTCAGCACCAGCGGATAGGGCTGGGGCAGTGGGGAGGGGGGAGGACTGTTTGGGGGGCTGCCTGGGGGGAGTGGGGTGCCCGCACGCTAGGGGAGAGGAAGGGCAGGCATGAGGAGGCGGCTTCAACTCTGCAGCGCTGCGCACAGAACAGTGCGCTCTCACCAAGCCCTAACTTCCAGCCCGAACACCACCCTCCTCCCACATCGCTCCTTCTGGTGTCTCCAAGGCCAGAGGGAGAATCTTCACGCAAGAAGAGGCTTAAAAGATGTTCAGGGTAGAGTCCACAAACCCAGAACCTCAGAGAGGGAGGCGGGAGGCAGGGCGAGGGTGCCTGGCTCTCCCTAGCACAGCCCTGCCACGTGGCCCGGGGTCCCCAGGACGCAGCCGCCCCTCCCCAGGACCGGTTTCAGCTGGAAGGAGAAGCCCAGAGGCTGGGCTCTGGTGTCCTTGAAGGGGTGCGCCCCAGCTCACGGGGACAAACCAAGTGGGTCTCAGCTACCCCAACTGAAAACTGATGGAGGGGTGGGCCGATGGTCCCGAGGGTCCTCCCAGCTCCCACATTCCGCGGTCCTGGGACCGAATCAGGGACGCGAGCCTGTGGCCAAACCCCAGACAGGGTGTCTCACGAGTTCCCGACCTCCAGGCATGCTCGCTTTTCGAGGCCCCGCCCCGCACCCCACCTCACACACTCAAACGAACCACATGAATAAATACAACCCCATATATAGCTCCCGAGAGCCCAACTGAGTTGCTGTTGACCATCTGACATAATGTTAGGTTTCGCAGCTAAACACGTATTAATTTCCATCCCGGAGCTTGCTTTTCAAACTGTGGAGCCTATCTGTTTGTCTCCAGCTCTCGAACGTTTTCGTTGGCTGCCGATGAAAGCCTGTGGGCCTCGATGCTCTGTCCGCATTCCGAGTGCTCCGAGCCCAGAGACCCCGGCGGTGAGCCTGCCGATGCGCAGCGGCGGGTTTCACAGGAAACCCAACAAAGGCTGCGCTGGCATCACAGCGGGTGCCTCAAGGTCCACTCCAGCCGCCTCCTCTAAGGAGCCCTCGCGGGCCACTCTAGCTAGCACTCAACGTCCGTGGGACTTATTTGGCGCCAAGGGCACCTCCTCGTGTGGCTGTTTGACTATGTTTTCCTTTTTTTTAAGCTCCGCCTTCATTATTTAACACATTCACGTTTGCCTCCTTGTCTCCCACGGAACTCTGAGCTCTCAGAGGCGCTTGGATGTCTCCTCTGCCTGCCCTTTGAACCCAGCATGGTGTCAGTGCCAAACAAGACAGCCGCGGCCCAGGGGCTGTGCGGTTTGGAGAGTGGCGGGAAGCCACGGGCCCCACCTACCCTCCATGCCGTCCTCGCGGTGCCCACTGAAGTTGTCATAGGAGTCCCAGCGGATGAGGGGGTCGGAGGTGTTGTAGTCCACCGACACGCTCGGCCCGTTCTCCAGGTGTTCCATGCCTGAAAGGGTGGGGAAGGGCAGGCGGACAGGGAGGAGAAAGAAAAAAGAGACCAGCAGCTGAAAAAACAGAGGAAGCCGACGAGATCCCCCAAGGATGCTCTCTAAGGGACTTCTCACTTTCTTGACCTTGGCAGGGCGGGACCAGTGGCTTAAGTTGGACGGAGAACCTAGGGGTCTGGTTTCCTGCATTCTTGAAAAGGCACATACCAGGTCACAGGGGGAAATGAGGACAGGGCACTGAGAAGTGAAACCCCCCCCCCAGCAAGGGAAAGCTGGGGACCCTCTGGATGCGTTCTGCCCCTTTCTTTTCTGTGGCCCAGGGGCAGTGCAGAGACCAGGGTCTGCCCCTGCAGGCGGGCGGCATGTGGGAGGAGCAGGGCTCACAGCCTGGGTTTTGAGAGGACACGGGGTCGTCCAGGCCATCCCCCTGCCCCACTACTTGAGGAGCTCTCCACTCCAGGTGGGGGTGTGAGGACAGAGGCAGCAGGTCTCCTACATACACTTCCAGAGAAAGGCCAAAATGAAGATGGCACAGGCCGCATGCAAGTCAGACACTCCCTGACCTGGCAGTCCCTTCTTTAATCCGCCCAGAGTCCCTCTGTCTGCAACCTAGCTTCATGTCCTTGCATTCTGTCCTCAAATAAGATGGGGAACAACTGGTCTCCACATATAACCAGCCCAAAGGCTCCATGGCTATTATTAAATTGGTCTTCTCATCTTCAGGTTGAATCACCTCGGTTCTCAGAAATACTTCTCGTGTACCCAGCACCTTGGAGTGTCCCCTCAGCCACTCCCTCCATCCTCCACGGCCCTTGGTCTCTAAATATACGTGGGTGGTGACCTAATGGGACTGGAACAGTTTATCCAACCCAGCGCCTCTCTGTCTGCTTTTTTATTTTTGCTACCCAGAGATTAAGTCACTGGTTCATGTTTAGCTGGGGGTCCACTATGATACCCAGATCTTTTACGGTAGGCCTGCCTTTTGATCACAGGTAGCTTGACAATTACAGAGAAGATGGGGGGAGAATGGTGAAGGAGGGTGGGGACAGGCCAGGATGGAGGGAAGGGAGTTGAATGATGAGTGGATTCTAACGTGACTGATACCTTGAATTTTCTCTGGTCCGTACGAAAACACAAATTCCACTTTGCCGTATTCTGGAAATCGATCATCTAAAAAAGGAGAAGGGAAAAATGAAGTGGTCAATCAGTTTCAGAAAAGAACTCCATAAGAAGTTTTCTTCTAGAAAAGATTAAAGTAATACGCAGGCACACATCAATTATATATTAAGTTATTAGCAGTCCCAGTCGTACTTTCCTGAGGTGACCATTTCTACCCATTTCTATTTCTTGTTCTACTGGCAGTGACCTCTAAGATTCTAGATCACAGCCACAGTTTTTATGCCATTATTTCTGGACACATCAGTATTTTTAAATCCCCACTGATTTACCTCTGTGAAGGTGAGTGATTCAGCTCATTTACACTGCTCTCACCTCCCTTCTCCTAAAATCTGCTATTATTATTTTTATCACCATCACCGTGAATTCTACCAATTACCTTCAAAACTTTAAATATTGTAGTAAGCCTCTACTTCTTGGTCTGTCCATTTTTGATGGTGACCTGACTCCCTCTACGTAAGAGGAGGAATGTTTGTCCTTTTCCTTCTCCCATCTCTCACCAACCCCATCTCTATGGTGTCAACTGTTCCTTCATTTTCCCTTGTTACAATTGATAACATTTATTCTGTTCTATAATCATAGCGGCATCTTCTGCTTTTGCCCTCCTGGCTCCAGTGCAAGGACACACCCTTCTCCTGCACAGCCAGATTCCACTGGGAGGTCATGCCCCTCCTCCTCCGAGTCCCCACCCCACTCTGCTCTCTGTCTGAGCCCAGTCTGGACACAGATCCCCATATACTGCTTATAGCAAGTGAAGTTACATCAGGGATGGGGTCCGCTCCCTGAGGTACCCACCACACCTGCGCATGCCTCTGTCACTGCAGGCATCACTTCCTAGCATCATGTGTGTGTGGGTCTTGTTCTCCCACAAGACTGAGCTCCCTGAGGTTCTGGGCTCACCTCTTTCTCTTTGTATCCCCAAGATCTAGCACACAGCTGGCACATATACACACGAGTGGCTGGATAAATGAACACATATACACAGGCTTGGTGGATAGATAGATGGACAGATGAATGGATGAATGGATGGATTTGGGTGTGTGGTTGGATGAGTGGATGGATGGATGGGTGGATGGGTGCATACCTCTGGATGAGTAGGTAGATGGGTAGGTGAGTGGATGGATCGATGGATGGATGGATGAGTAGATAAATGCACAGATAGATAAGTTTGGATGGGTGGGTGGGTGGGCAGATGGAAAGACAGATGGATGGACAGACGGATGGATATGGATATGTCCCAGTCCTGAATGTGATGCAGATAAAACCTCAAATGGATAGAGAAAAGAAAAAGGGGAGACACCTCCCTGACCACCTCCTCTTCCCTCAGAAAACAGTTGCCTCTCCACTGCTGCCACGTCCTTCTCCGTAACTGCTCGTCTGCCCTGTGATAGAATGGTCCCTTGCAAGATCTACCTCTCCACTCAATGGGCCCACCTTTGAAGGCTTCATCAAGGTCCTCCTTCCCAAAGACAACCCCCAGGTCATGGATGGCACAGGTGTGGAACTGCACACGGAAGATGACATCTCGCGCTGGGCTCCGGAACTTCTTGTGGTAGCACTTCAGCTGCACGAGAAAGAGAGCAGAGCCCATCAGGGGCCAGAGGCTGAGGACCTGGGTCCCAGGGAGCTTCTTTACCAGACCCAAGACTGGGTCCCCAAGGCTCGCCCCAAACCCAGTGAGAGAGAGGTCACCAACACCAAATGGGATCTCAGAGTTCTCTGGAAAAACTTTTAGAAGAGCAGAGAGTTGGAAGCCAGTCTTATCCCATGGGGACAAAACTACCTCTCAAGAATTTCCTGCATACAGATCAGAATGGAAAAAGTAGGAGCAGATTCAAACCGATAGAGGAAGGGCTGAATCTAGAACTGGGGGAGTCCTTGTCACCAATCAGAAGCCAGGAGGTAAGAGCTCCCACTAACAGCTAGTTCCCCAGCTGTTCCAGAACAAGAGGTAAGCCCAGCAGAAGGGCTGTCTGCCTCCAAAGCAGGAGAATGAACAAGGACTGTCAGGGGTTGGAAGGCGTTGCAAGAGACCTGAGAGCCCACAACCCCAAGGCTGGTGGCCCACCAGGAGTGAGTGAGTCTTGCCTGGGAGAGGCAGGCGGAGAGCAGGAAGAGAAGGGAGAAAAATAAACGAAGAGGTGGGGCTACAGGCAGAGGGGCAGTGCTCACCAAGATGTCTCCCTTCAAGAGCAGCCCAGGCTCGATGGTGATGCAGATGCTGGTCTGGCTGTCTCCTTGGACATTGCTGTGGGGGAGAGGTGGGCCGAGGGAAAGAGGGGCTGCTGCAGGGGCAGGCAGTGCATTTTCTCCCTTCTGCCCCTCTGCCACCAGGTCATTGGGAAACTTTGCTGACTTCACCCCTTAGCCCTCTCCTATAAGGGATTTAAGGAGCCCCCCAACCCACACACACCCACCCTGCCAGCTCCTGGTCCTCAGCCTCAGAGCCATGGCATCCAGGCCTCTCATTCCTGTGGAATACTTACTAGATGCCAGATGTATAAACAGGCTGCATGGCCTGGTAGATCCGGAGAAATGGCCGACACCCTGTAAGGCAAGGGTGGCGTTAGCTGAGACAGCGGGACAGCGGGGGCCGGATGAGGGAGCAGAGAGAGTGAAGGAAGTGGGGGCGGAAGGAAGGAAGCGGGGAGGAAGAGGAAGGAGAAAAAGAGGAAGGGGCAATGGAAAGAGAAAGGGGAAGAAATGCCAGCTTTCCATTCGCAAGTCATATTAAGCTGACAAAAACACTGCCACGTCCAACATCTGTCAACAGGCACCGCGAGTGTGGAGCCCACTGTGCCAGTGAGTAGACTGGGGCTAAAGAAAGCTCAGGAAGTGGGGCAGCTGAGCCTCCAGTCCACGCCTGCGTTTTCACCACCCATGGCTGCCTCTTCGGAGAAGGAGACGGAAAGCAGGAGGGGGTGGGAAGCCAGAGGGCTGGAGCCCGTACCTCCTTTAGACTCGAAGTTGGGGATGCCGTGCATGATCACGTGGTGCAGAAACAAGGGCTTGTTGTTCATTTTGATGGTGCCCGAGAGCAGGCCGCTGAAGTAATGCACGTACCTGGAGCAGGGACAGGGGCAGCGTCGGCCAAGGAGGCCCGCACCGGGGCAGAGCCATCCCGTGTTCTCTTCCCCCGCAGAACACCGCCCTATGTGTTCCCACCTAGCCTGCCCCAACCAGCCACCAACACCCCCAGGCCTCCCCATGGCTCAGGTCTCTGCCCAGCACAGACCTCCCTTGCTGCCTGAAACCCCCAGATAGGAAGGGTGAGCAGGGACTACTACACCTAGAGCTGGGTCTAGCCAAACCCACAACTTGGGGTTCTCCGGCGACCCCTGGTGGTCAACACGAGCATCTCATTCCTGCTTCACTCCCAATCCAGGAATCTCCTGCTGGATCAAAAGTTCCTCCCCCACAGCCCTGACAGGTATCCCTGAACTGCTCACCACTAGACGAGGTAGGCTGATGACCATCAGACAGCTCTGACAGCCTTATCCAGAGCCCAAACCGAGCTGACATTCATTCCCACAGGGCCTGGGTCAGCTCTGCGCAGGCCCACCAGCCACACGACCCTCCAGAGAACAAGAGCATAATAAATACAGGCCTTCACTTTTTTATATCATGTTAAAGTGTAGGAAAGTCTCTCTAGATCATTTCATTTGGTGTTGGGGTCACCATTTCCCAATTCTTTTAACAAAGATCTTGTTGGAAGAATAGAAGGATTAATCTATGCCCACTCCTTCTAAACAGAAAGGAAAAATTAGGTCCAGAAAGGGCCATTAGCCTCCCAAAGTCACACAGCAAGAACACAAAGAGCTCAGAGTGAATGGGGAGAGAAGGAAAGAAGTCTGACTCCAATGCATCTGCCAGAACAGAGGCCAATCCCTCTGCCATTGGCCAGAGCTTCCTTCTACTCTGACTGGCCAGAGGACAGCAGGCTGCAGCAGCCCAACCAATCAGAACACATCTGAGACTCTGAGGAAGCCAATATGGGCTTTTGAGGTGGGTGGGGCCAGAACTCAAGTGACCATGATAAGAATCCCCTCCTATATCTTCACTCCTTGGCCTACCTCCAGGCCGTGGGCCCCTGTCCCTGGGCTGGGGTGGGGCCACCTTGGACAACCCAAGCAAGATAATCTGATGGGCAGCTCCAGCTCCTATTCAGGCCCCTGCCCAGCCCCCAGCCCCATTACTCAAACCGGAAACCTGGAATGGCGGGTTCCTATCAGAACTTCTGATCATGCCAACAGGATGTGTCTGTGTGCTAGGGACAATGAGTCCGGAGGTGGGGTGACAATGAATGGGAAAGCCGCAGGCCAAGCCCCTCCCTCCCTCTCACCCTGCCCTCTTCTCCTCCAACTGCCTCATAGCTTCCCAGTGACACTGACAAGAAGGCGGGAAAGTGGCAGCAAATACGTGGCCAGCCCGACAGTTGCACTTTCACATTTGGGCACAAACAGAATAGCCTACCCCTAAGCAGCTGTGGGTGCAGATAGGAGCTGCAAGGCAGACACAGATAGTGTACAGACACACACACCGAGCACTGTGGAACCCCTGCATGACCCTACTCGTGAGAGGCAGCACTGATCCCCGTTCTCCAGGTTTCCAGCTTCAGAGGCGTGGCGACTCTGCCTGCTCTCTCCAAGCCACAATGCGCCTAGGTAGCGTCATGCTCCTCCAGCTGTGCCCCTTGTCCTTCCATGGCAAGGGCCAGACTCGTGGCCAAGGCCAGGCAAGCCAGGGACTGAGGAGCGGGTACTTGAGCGATAGTTCTTCCCTCCCAGACTTCTTCCCTGGGAACACTCTCATTGATCCCCAGCTGCTGTGTCTGGCAGCCCAGCCAGGATTTTCTGCATGTAAAGATATCTGGTTTCTGATCCAGCTGACCTGAGGCTGGCCATCAGCTAGCTGCCTTGTGCCAACTGTAAGACACTGGGTTGCCTGAGGACTCACTCATTTCTGCTAGGGCTTCCCACTACAATGGCGGAAACAGTGCCCAGCAGTGCCAGCACATTTCTAGAGAGGCGAGCAAGGTGAGAGTGATGTGAGTTGGGGACACCCCAGCATGGAGAGTCTGGGAAGCCCTGGCACATGCAGCAAGGGGATCCTGCTGGCCAAGTGTTCCAAAGGTTAGAAAACTCAATGGGACACTGTGGCCTCCAGGCCGGTGCACCTGCTGTCCCCTCTGCCTAGACCTTCTACCCCAGACCTTCACTCAGATGCTTCCTTCTCTCTTCTCAGATCCCACCGCACACATCGCCGTCTTAGAGAGGCCGGTCCCTTGGAATCAGCCTCCCGTGCCCACTCCCATCACTCTCTCACCCATCACGCTCCACTTCTCTGAAATGACCTTGATGGCTTACTTCCGTGGTGTCATCCACCTGAAGGTAAGCCCCAAGAGACCTTGCCTGAGCGATTCAGCGTCATAGCCCCAGCGAGCAGCTCAGTGCAACACATCACAGACAGGGGTGACAGGCCCACAGCTCTGGCCACTCGGGGGGCAAGGCCCGAGTCCAACTCTCCTGTGCTCCCCTCTGGGCCTGGGTTTCCACCACTCGGGCTCCCACTCACCTGCAGCCTCCCAAGGCCCACCCGGTCCTGACACTGCCTGTGCCTTCCTGTGGGTCAGACATCACCGAACAGCATGCTGTCCTAGAGCTGAGTCCCGGGGCGGCCCTCGGGATGTGGACGACACAACCAGGGGGCAGGTCTCTCCAGACATTCTGGCTCTGCCACTGCTCTCTGTGGACCCTGGTCATGTCATGTCCCTTCCCCCTGGGCTCAGGCTTCTCTCCTGTAACTGGAGGTGCCCTGGGTCGTCGGGTGGTAGCTCATCATTATTCAGCTTTGGGCTCAAATCCACCTCCTCCAAGAGGCATTCCCTGGCCATGGTCACTCAAACAGCCCCGTTCCTCTCCCATCAGCTCTCATTTCTGCAGAACTCTATCCTCCTCCTTTCCTAGAACGAATCACTACCTGAAAGTGTCTTGTTTGTATATTTACTTGTGTAATGTCCGCCCTTCTCAATAGAATACCAGCTCACTAGGGGCAAAGGGCTGTGTCCTATTCAACTAGATATCTCTAGCACTTGGAATACCACAGACATACCTAACATTTGCCAAATGAATGACTGAGCCAGTCCCTGCCCTGTTCCTGCCCGGGCTGTCGTGGACTCCAATGAGACCACGTGGTGGAGTGTCCTTGGTAAAGTTTTTAAACGCTTTCCCAGTGAAAGGTGACTCTTATTAAAAGTATGTGTGACCTACTCAGGGCAGGGACCTCAGCTTCGTATAGACTCACCCACACACTGAAGCAGTCCTGCTTTCAGGACCAAGAGTGGAACTGCCTTCTCATACAATCCGCCCTCTTGCACCCAGACCAGTGCGTCCCCCACAGATACCCCCGCTGCTCTCCAGCACCAGCCTCAGGAGCCAACTGCAGTGCCCACCTGTGGGCACACTCACCCATGTCCCTGAGCTCAGCCCCTGAGCTGGCCCCTGAACATGCATGCTTGGTACACCCCGACCTGGGCACGCTGCCCCATCCCCAGTGGGTACACAAGACCAGTCCCCACATACAGCGAGCGCACACATGCGTGCCCTGGGCTGTGAGACCCACCTTCTCTGAGACGGCTGGCCAATGGGTACGATCTTATCCTCATAGAACCGCTTCATTGCAAACCGGTCCAGGGCCTGGTCGGCGCTAGGGGGAAGGACAGGTGGTCAGAGGAGCCAACATCCAAGCACAAGAGCCCCTTCACCCCCTGCCTGCTCTCCAGACCCGTTGAGTCCTCCAGCCACGCTGTGCTGAGACCCTCTCAGGAAAGAGAGCCCGACATCTATCAATCCTGTGTGCTGCACGGGGGTCTGGAGCCAGACAGCGGGGAGCCCATCCCTAGCCCACCACTTCATCACCATCGCTGCACCTTGGGGTGGGCCACGTGACCTTTCTGAACCGGATTCGTGTGTGTGAAATCAGAGTGATAGTAATTGCCTTCCTCAGAGTTTGTTATGGTGAGCGAACACCTCTAAAGCGCTTGAAACAGGCAGGCACATAGTAGGTGCACAGCAAGTGCTCACCATTAAGCAAAGAGTAGGCTAAGACGAAGTTCTTAAAGTTGTAAAACTGTCATCCTCCTGGCAAGCCCTCCACAGAACGTTCTCCCCACCCTCAAAGAGTGTTCAGAGAGGTCATTTTAAAATGTAGGCAGATCACATAGCTCCCCCCTCATGACTCTGCCAACGACTTCCCGCCGCTCTTAGAATAAACCCCAGAGTCCTTATCGAGTCCTGCAAGGCCCCCCAGGCTCTGCCGCCTTCCAGCTTTACTTCCTACTCCTCATCCCCTCACTCACTCAGCTCCAAACAGGCCAGCCCCTCGCATGCATCCCCTCCACACGCCTCGGGCCTTTCTTCTCTCTGCCTGCAAAGTCCCCTCCCAGACCTTACATGTCTCAACCCGTCCCTCCCTCCTCCACGTAATGTGCGTCTCTGCTCACATCATCACCTCCCCCAGAGGCCTCCTCTGACCCCTGTCGTGCTCTGGTCCCCATTCTTTCGCAGAACTTATCACCTGCTGTTACTGATACACTCGTTTATTTAATGTCCATACAGACAGTGGCCTGGCTTTGCCCACCGCTGCTGTATTCCCAGCACCCAGCACGGCGCCATGGCTGGCCAGTAACCACCGTCAGGTGAATAAGCAGATGGATGGGTGGGCTCCTCTGCCTCCGCAGGTGGAATCACAATGGGACTCCTCCACCACTTGTATATCAGCCCTGCTCCCAAACACCCAAGGGGGAAAGGGTCCTGCTGGCCAGAGACGGGAGGATGGATGAGATGACTTCTAGGTGGTTCTGCGGGACCCAGCTCTGATCCAGCATTTCTTTCTGACACCCTCCCTGCTCACCCAGGGAAACAGAAAGCAGTCTAGCAAGAAAAAGTGGCCCCAGGAAGCTGGATAGATAGGGTGTCCATGGCTGGGCCTGGCCCCCAAGGCTGCCCCTCCAGGACCTACAATGGAGGTATGGACGCCCCTCCCTCCTGCCCTCTGTCCACAGGCCCCTGCCCGAGATGTGGCTAGACACCCTCCCTCGGTGGGCGCTCCCTCGTCCTGAGCACCTCTCACCCACTCCATCCAGCCCCAAGGGAGGGACAGGTCCTGGTGGGATGGGGCGGGGGGGTTCTGCTGTCAATGCTCAGAGAAGGGGTGGCTCAGAGCCCTCTTACCTGGCTGAAATGTTGCTGTAGTGCATGTAAGCGGCAATGACAACTCCTATTCTGCCTCGGTTTCCCTGAAAGAGTCCCCAAACACAAAAGCCTTTATTTGTAAAGCCAGCCTACTGCTCCGGGGTCCATTCAGAAGCCTTGGAGGAAAGGGCGCAGAGGCTGGAGAGAAGGGTATGGTTCTAAGGAAGAACGGGAGGATGAAGGGAATATGAGGGAGGGAAGGGGGTGGGGGCTGGATCTCAAAGAGAAGAAACACAGCTGACCACCCACTACCCTTGAGGGCCCTACAAGCTGGTACCCCACACCTCTTGTGGGTGCCCCTGGGACAGAATCTATCACACTCCAGAAAGGAGAATACATACAGACTTACACACTCACACACCCCATGATACAGGCAAGTATCATCCAAGGATGAAGACACCCTCATCCAAGGGTGTCTTCATGCATGTGCACGCACAGTGCACACACACACACTCACTCACACACCGTGGGGCCCCTGCTCTGACCTTGTTGTGCAGAACGACGACATTGTGGGGGTCTGCATTGAGCCAAGTGTCCATGGCCTTGCAGACGCTGCAGATCTTCTCCAGGGCCGGGGTGTGGAGGTCAGGCCAGCCAAATTCCAGCACCTGAGGCCCAGCCAGGAGTGAGAGGTGGCAGAAGCCCGGACAGCCCCCAGGGCAGTGGGGGCAGCACACACCCACCCCACGTGCCAGTATCGGGGCAGTGGTCATCAGCAGCTGGGCCTCGGTTCCTGCCCCGCCCATCAGCCCAGCTGGGAGGTGGGGGCGTGGACGCAAAGAACAATGGCCAGGACCAGATGCCCTGTGCCTGAGTCTCAGTCCTAACACTGGCTCACTGTGGGGCCTCTGGCCAGTCATGGCCCTTCTCCCAGCCTCAGTTTTATACATGTGTAAAACAAAGGCTTGGGGACAATGACCTCAAGATGTAACGGGGCCCCCAGCACTCCCCCCACACACAACCCCAAGGCCTGGCTCAGGGCAAAGGAGGGCAGAGCAAAGGGCTCCTGGCTGGTCGTGGCTCTTTTCCAGGCCCTGGCCACACACACCACTGACTTTTCCAGGCCAGCCCAGAGACGCTGATGGGGACGGAGGGCAGACCTAAACAGTGGTCTCCAGGCTCCTCGAGATTTTTCTAAACTCACAGAGCTCTACAGCAAAAGAGAACTTTTGCTTGGACGGGCCCAAAGAGTGCATGTGATCCAGCCCGCCCACTTTCAGAGGTGCAGACTGAGGCTCAGAGAAGTGTGTCACTTCCCCAGGGTCACACACAGCACAGGCACCAGCATCCAGGAGCCAGGAGCGGGCACCACGCCAAGCCCTGCACGCAGCCCACCAGGCAAGCAAGTGAAAGGAGGAGGTAAGAAGGTCTACATGGGCCATGCCCAGCCGGTTTAAATCCAACGTGCCTTTCCATAAAACTAAAAATCTCACAGCTCCAGCCTCACCCCAGAGAGGCTATGTGCTCCGTAGGGGAGGCAGACCTGGGTGGAAATCACTGTATCAAGTTTTGTTTGTTGTGATTGGTGTTGTGGAAACAATGAACAGATTCTTTCCCACTTTCCGAGTAGGAAGACGGCACTATAATAGACTTTGCAGGCTGTCACCGCACACTCCCCCAAGGCCCGAATGTGGGAACCGCGGGGAGAGGGGGCCTGTCTGTTATCCCTCCCTCCCAGGCAGGTGGAAGCCCCCATCCCCACGAGGCACGGGCTCACCTTGGCGTGGAGCTTTGTGATGTCGGGTCTCCGCTCAGAGAGGTTGAAAAGCTGGAAGGAGGAAAAGGACGAGATCGTGAAAAGGCTCGCCTGCGGCTCTCACCCCGGCTGGGAATTCTGCCCCCACGTGAGCAATGGCGGCATCCCATCGGACGCCCGCACCGACCCACGGGAGCTCAACTGCAGGTTCTCAGGGTAAAGAGGGCAGGGAGAGAAGGGTGGACACTCAGCCACTCCCTTCAGCAAGGGGACATCCGGAACTAGAGACGAGAAGGGAATGGAAACTGTCTCAGGTCCCCCGTGCCACCCCCAAGGTGGGCACCTCCCCACACTGAATGGAACCCGGTGGTGCCAAATGTGAAACATTAGGCCTTCCCTCTGGTTCCCATCTCACATGTGGACTTCGGAACCTCACCCCATGAAGGTGCAATGGCTCTGTGGTCAGACATCCTCCAGCGGAGGCTGCAAACCATCCCAGGTGCACCCTCTCAGACCTCAACGCATGCTCTCCAACACCTAACCACGCCCCACGAGAAGCCCCCAATCTCTGGAATGCCTGTCTCTGTCTCCACCTCACCACTCCAAGACCACTGCGTTGTGTCTGGGGAGAGAAAAGGGCCCCCCAGTCGGGAACAGACAGGACGGAGGGATGCTGGCATAGGCCCATGAAATCTTGGACTCCCGAAGTCAGGAAGGACCTTAGATGGCTTTTAGTCCATGTTTGAGCCCCATTAAGGAGCATGCTACGCTACACTGATATTAGCTACCGCTCGATTATCCACTACCTGCCATCCTGTGCTGAGAACTGCACCTGTATCAGGTGGCTTCATTCTCTCAACAACCACAAGAGGTGGGTAATGTTGTTAGACCCATTTTACAGATGGGGATCTTAAGGTTTGGTGAGGCTAAGTGGCCAAGACCAGCTACCTAGTAACTAGAGCAGAGCCTGCACTTGAACCCAGGACTTTCTGATGTTTAAAGCCAAGCTCTTCACAACACCCAATACCACTGATGGCTGGGTGTCTGCAGTGGGTTGAACAGTGTCTCACAAAAATTCACACCCACCCGGATCTTCAGAATGTGACTTTATTTGGAAATAGGGCATCCGCTGATGTAAGTAGTTAAGGATCTAGACATGAGATCACCCTGGATTGAGGGTGGGCCCTAAACCCAAGGGCTGGTGTCCTTATAAGAAGACAAGAGGACACACAGAGGGTCACAGGAAAGAAGGAAGGACACGTGACGATGGGGGCAGAGGCTGGAGCCACGAAGCTACAAGCCAGGGGTCACCAGAGACACCAGAGCCACCAGCCGCTGGGGAGAGGCAAGGCCGGCTGCTCCCCTACAGGATTCCGGGGGGACGCGGCCCTGCCAACACGCCGATCTGGCCTTCTGGCCTCCAGACGTGAAAAATTAAGTTCCGTTGTTTTAAGTCCCCGAGTGTACAGTAATTCACCACAGCAGCCCCAGGGACCTAACACAGCCCCCTACAGCTGCCTCTGCGCGAACATCCAAGGGTAGCCCCTCGAGGCTGCACAGTCCACTCTACGGGGCCAGCCCACGTGTACCTCCCAGTAAAGTGGACCCAGGCTTTCCTCTGGGGCCAGGAATGGCCCCATCCCCCGGCCGCCTCTCTGACATTAGAGGAGACCCCTGGTGGCCACTCCATCCACATTTGCGAGGTGCTTCTCCTGGGCCAGGTACAACCCCAGCATCAGCAACACAAGGTCCCTTAAGACACACTCTGCCACAGCTCTGCCCTGAGACTTCTCAGAGGTGCCTACCATGGGCCAGGCCTGCCACTTCCTGACACTGTGAACTTAAGCAGATGCCCCGCCCCTCTGGACTCTGACAAAACCTGGTTTCTAGGGCTGTCCCGAAGGTTCCATACGTGGAAGCAGGTGGAACGGGGTCTGGCTTGTCGTAAGCACTCAATAACACGAGCTCTTATTGTTACTCTCTCCACTGGTCAGCACACACACACACGCACTCATACACACATAGGCACACACATACACCTGCACTCACATACATATATGGGCACAAACACACACATAAACATGCAATGCATGTGCACACAGGCGCACATGACTTGGTTTCAGATGCTGCATTCCAACTGCACGTACTCCTTACAGCAGAGCTGGGCTAGAGTAGGAGTGAAGATTCCGGCTACAGGAGACACCCAGGGCCGAGAGCAAGTGGACGAAGAAAGGATAAAGAGCTGGCTCGGGGTGCGTGGGCTGGGACACCAGCAGGGGGTGGCAAGCAGAAAGGGCAGGGACGTGCTGGAAGAGGGGGTGAGGGGCCCGTCCTCACCAGGTAGTTGCCTCCATGTTTGGACTTGAGCATCTGGGCCACCTCACGCAGGTTGCTCCGGAAGTTCTCCTCATTGGCTGTGCTGGGGAAGGAGACGGCGATGATCCTCTCGGTGACGTATACCAGGTCCAGCTCACAACTGTCCTCCATGGTCCGGCTCACACTCATGTTTTTGGGGAGACTAGCAGAGAGGGGGTTCTAGATCAGACTCTAGCCCCCCAGGGCAAGGAACAGATATATCTGTACCGCTTACACACTGTGCACGGCCCCCATATCCAACCCAGGAGAGCTTGGCTGCTCCCTGACCCAGAGCCAAGCCCAGAGGCTGCCCCTGGTGAGGCCAGTGCAGCCAGCAAGGCCAGCCTGGGGCCCAGAGAGAACAGAGCCAGGCAGGGGCTGGCAAGGATCGCGGGCCATGTCAAAACCAAACAGTGATGACACCAATCCTAGGTTCCCATCAATTCTGTTGGCACTGCCTCCACCCTTGATCTCAGAAGTCAGAGCCAGGGCCCCAGGAGTCCAGCTGTGCCTCCCGACACACAGCAGCCACCTGGTCTGGCAGAAGTGTCTCAGAGGGTCCTGGGACAGCTCCAGAAGAGGAAAGAGAGGCTGAGCTGGGTGCTCTCCAGCATCTCAGGCTGAGCCTTCTGCTGACCTCCCCAGCTCTGGAGCTGTGCAGTGGGCAGAGAGGCCTCTCAGGGGAAGGGGCGGCTCAGGTGACATGCTCACCTGGGCTCCAGGTGAGCCAGACCTAGCGCGCATTCCAGCCCTCCCCGGAGGCAGGCCAGCTCCTGCCCTTTGTTCCCTGGCTCTCTCCCCACCTCTGGCAGCTCCCACCGCGGCCGGGGCTGCTCTGTGGCAGCAGCCTCCCTGATTCCTAAGGGCCCAGGAAGCAGAGGGCGCAGAGCCTTTGCTGCTGCAGCAGCGGCAGGCGGCCCCCAGAAGCCCAGCACCACCTGAGCTCTCTGGAGAGGAGAGCCCCTGGGCTGGGTGCTAGATGAAGGGAGGTAGGGGGTCACCTCTTGACACCTCACCCAGCTTCTCTTCCAGGGGGAGGGTCCAAGGTGCCCACTGGGGTGCTGATGGGAAGGGGAAATGTATCTTGTGACACTGGAATTCCGTTCTGAAGCCCACCTGTAGCTTCCGGGGTCACCGCACATGCTCCCCACCCGCACGCCTTCTTACCCCATCACTAGCCTCCTGGTGTCTGGTCCCCTCTCTCTCCGAGGTGGGCGACACTTGCATTTCATTCTGACCACCTTTCACTACTGTGACTGGAGGGGCAGCAGGAGGAACACACCAGGGCATTTCAAAGCAAGGGGAGGGCGCTGGGGAGGGCAGCCCAGGATGCCAAGACAGGGCAGAATCCCGGTCCCAACCAGGGTTAACTCTGAGCCCAGCCGTGTGTATGGGGTTTGCGGATGGAGGAGCCAGGGGCAATGTGAGAGTTTTCCATAGTGGCAATGACAGAGACCAAGGGTGGAAGGGCCAGCGGGCTGCCGTGAGGAGCACAGTGTGAATTTGAGCTCTGACCCCGGCCATTCCTCACCCCAAAGATAAGCGTCTCACTGCAGCCTTTGGAGGTGGGGTTCCCACCTCAGGCCCCTGCCTGCCGCAGGTGAAATGGCACCACTGCCCGACAACCTCAGCACTGCACCGTGCACCCACCCCCCCGGAGGTGGTTCTCAGCTGTTGGGGGGGAGGGGTCTTCCAAAGAGCAGACCAGGTCTGTGGGCAGTGGGCAGCTGGGCCACAACACGCTGGGGGCTTCAGCCACACACCAGGCTCCCTCTGGCTCAGGCCCCATCTTCCTGGGGCCAAATTCTCATTCATCTCTGGAGCCTCACGGGGGAAGGTGAAGCTGAGAGGGAAAGGCCCAAGCCAGAGAACCAGAGAACCTGGATACAGGGAAAAGAGGCTCTGGGTCAGCAAGGTGCCAAGTCCCTGTGTGTGACCTTGAACAAGACACCTCATCTCCCTGAACCTCAGTTTCTTCACCTTCCAAATGGGAATAAAACACTTACCATGCAGGTTTTTTGCAAGGACTAGATGAGATCACGCAAGTTGATACAAAACTCAGCTCAAGGCTGGCTTCCAGCTAGACCTCAGAACGTGGCCCTTGCCAAGGGGCATCTACCTGCACCCTCTGGCTGAGGCTTCCACGACGGCCCATGCTCCCTGCCACTGGCTTCATGACCTCAGTCTCAGAGACCCAAAGGCATGACTTGCAGGGAACACCCACAGTGACCTCACTGCCAGCACCCCCACCCTGTGCCCCCGATAGCCAGGCATACCTGACGGGCTGGGGATGGGGCTGGACACTCGGGGTGACTCTGGTGGAGCCCTGAGAAAGAGAAAAGAGAAGCAGCATTATGGAGGAGGCGGGCAGAGCACTGCCCATGGGCGCAGTCATGGTCATGGGCAAACAGAGATCCTCTTCTCCTTCCTTTGCCCACGTTCCAGCCCGGGCACCCTAACAGCCCCCCACAACAAAGCAGCCCAACGCCCAAAGCAATCAATGCCAATTCCACGTGAGTGTGCCTGCATGTGTGGGAGCCCCCAAAGAGACAGGCTTTCCTTTCCCCCCCAAGGATAAAACCCCGACGCTCGGAAATGGCCCACGCCTGGGCTGGTGCCATCTGTACTGAGCACACACTCAACAAAACAGTTACTGGGCTGATGGAAACTCATTGCATCGTGATTGACTGGCCACTGAAATAGGAAGCCCAAGGGGGGAATATAGACAGCAAGCATGAGAGGAGGAAAGGCGAGGACGGCACCCCCTCTCCAGCTCCACACCTTGCTCCTCCGACCATCGTCACCCCCACACGTCCCTCCTGTCAAGCAGCAACACCGAGTCTTTCAACTGAACGTTCAGAGACGAGAGCAGCCAAGCATGACGCGCACCAACCGGGAGCAGCTTAAGGCAGTAAGTCACGCTCCCGAGGACCCACCGCCCAGTGCCTGTTACCCCTCACCCACTGCCTCTTCCAGGTTGCCGGCTTGCACAAAACTGGGCCAAGGGGCCCAAGCTGGGGTCCAAAGCATCCCAGGGCACCCGACGGTGCCGTGAGGAAAGCTCGGGCTCAGAGCCCCACGGCACCCAGCTGCCCTGCATCACCTCATGCTCTGAGCCTCGGTAATGCCCCATGCAGACTGGGGCAATCCCTGTGGGTTGTTTGAAGATTAAAAGGAATTACACATACATTAAGGCACATGTATGTTGCTCCTGTTACTACATCAAGTACAATGAGAAGGGCCGTTAAGAGATAGAATCCTGCCTTCGCCTCTGCAGAAAATCAAAGCCCTGCGTCACCTCGGCCGCCAGCTGCCATCCTTTCAGTCTCCGTACACGATGCAGAATCGGACACGCGACTTCTAGACCCCCAGGCCCGGCCGGAGCCCTCCGAGCCCACTGGCACTTCCCAAACATCCCCGGGCATCCCAGAAACCAGCCATGCCCAACCACCAAGTTACAACCACCTCTTGGAGGGACAGGATCACAGCCCGCCGACAAGAGAGGAAAAACGGAGGCAACAGCGACTCACCCCCAAGTCCTGATGACGGGCGGGATTCAGCCTCAGACCTCGGGCTGGACCTCAAGGGCAGAAGCCCCCTTCCGCCCTCTCCAGGCCCCACAGAGCCTATGAGGTGGGAGTGGGAGGGCCCAGGGGCCCAGCTCCCTGCTGAGCCCAAAGACAGCAGCCCCCCTAAGAGGAGGACCCTCCATCCATCAGCCCACGAGGAGGCTGTGCCCAGAGTCCCCTCTGCCTGGGCTCCCACCCAGCTCTGCGCAGCTCAGCCTCCGCGGGCAGCAGCAGGAGGAAACAGCCAAGTGGGGCTGTCGGGGCAGAAAGTTTCTCTGTCTCCACAGCTCTCCTGGCCCTGAGGACTTGGGCTTGCATGAGTCAGGCGTGGGGCGGGGGGTGTGGGGGGGTAAGGAGGGTTGTGTTTGGTTTTCAAGCCCCAGACCAGGCTGTTCCAAAACTACCCACCCAGAGGAACGCAGAAACCCAACACTTCATCCGTCTCCATTCTGCTGGTCCTGACGAGGAGTCGCTGAGCCTCCCCAGGCCGCAGGCCCCGCTCCAGGCCCCGGGGCCACCCGGCTATAAATAGCCCCTCGGGCTTCATCTGTTGCTGATCCACAGCCACTTTTGGAGGAGGCCACCACAGCTGCTTCAAACAACTGGAAGCCACAACTGTAGCCAAGGCATGAGGTGTGGCCAGGGCCACGGGTCCAGGCGCAGAAAGCACAGGGAGACAAGGGGCTACTGAGAGGGGCTCAGGAAGGGGACCGGGGGGGGCCGAGGGGGGCCTGGAGCTCCCCCAGCACAGGGGTAAGAAGGATGAGCTGGGCAGGCAAGCTGGCTCCCGTGTCGCCACCCCCCTTCCCAACATTACAACACTCCACATTCTTTAGTCTCCCCACCCCAAAAAAAGCCAGGGAAGATAAACAAAAACTTGGCCCCAATAGAGTCTGGCCATGCCACCTCCAGAGGTGATAAGACAATGTCCAAGCCCGCTCTGCTCCACCGGGCCAGCCAGGGAAGGGGAGGGAGGGGAGGAAGCTGCCCCGGACAGAGACCCCGCCACAGAGGATGGGGCCGAACAGCTGGACGGTCATCCCCTGATGAATCACTGGGCTGCCCTCTAGCTGACGGGGCTTCCTGTTTTCTGCAAACTTTGTGACACTCGCTGGCATGTGACACTCGCTGGCAGAAAGCAGACATGCACGGGTGACACGCCCAAGGGTTGGTGGACACAGAGTGAGAACCGGAGAACCACCAATGGGTGGCGTGGCAGGCGGTGGGGGGGGGGGGGCGGCGGTTGGTGGGGGGACCTGTGAGCAAACACAACCTAATGCTCACAAACACACAGGTGACCTCACCCGCGAGGCTAGAAACGGGCGTTTTCCGGCGTGCCTCATCATGCAGGCCTCTCTCAAGAGGGCCGGGAGACAGCGGCGAGATGCGGTCATCTCTGCCCCCGGCCTGGAGCGCGCTCCCTCCTTCCGGGCACTTTCGCTGCGTGCTGCAGGCCGTGCGCCGGGCAGCATCCGAGGCACCAGGGACCGCAGGACCAGAGGCCAGGGGCCTGACCTCAGAGCGCTTATATTCTAAGAAGGAAGGTACTCGTCCACGGAGCCCTTGGTTTCACCTATCTGTGCAATGGGTCCAGCACAGTCTCCCGGGACTTCACATCGTCTCCCTGCTCGCTTCGAGCTCTTAGAGAAAACCACCAGAGGGCTCTACAAAGGTTTTATTTTGGAAAGAAAAATGAGCTGTCTGTCCGCCTGTGATCCCATTCTTTTCCGCACCAAGGCTCTCAAAGCCCTGGACTCAAATGGTTCTGAACTTCCTCCCAGCCCCTCCCAGGGCAAAGATCAATGATAGGACTTTTGATCCAACTCCCCGTGCACCAAGAACTCTCCCCTATTGTCACCAAAATAGTCTCCTCTTTGCTGAAAGGGCATCGCCAAAGAAAATTCGGCAGCTTCCCCAAAACAGGGTCTCACTTATCTTCACTATCAGCAAAGGTCTTCCCGTTGTCCAGCCCCCACCCTTCCTCCTGCAGAGACCCGGCCAACTCTCTCTTCGCCTCGGTCCTCACTGCCGGTCACCCCTCAGCCATTCCCGGGCACTCCGGCGCTATAACCCTAGGCTGTGTTCTCCACCTTCTCCCCCGCCGCACGGCAAGATGCAGGAATGCCGGGACTTGGGTGGGGCTGGTTTAGAGCAGCCACTGTGTGGGAAGAGTCCCGCCTTCCTTTGAGGTCCGCAGACCAAACACAACAGCTCTGGACCAAAAGAAAAGCTGTTTCCTGAGCCCCGGTCCCCAGGGGACACCGTTGGGAGGAGGGTCGGCGGTAAGCAATGCCGGGGGGCCGAGTCAGGCAGCCAGAGAGTGGTGACAAACCTACGTCAGGAGCCTATCCCCATTCCTGTGTCTCCTTGGGGGCTCTGGCCACCCCTCCCTCGCCACCAGCCCCTCCAGCCACACCCCTTCCTCTCCCCTTCCTGCCCACCAGCCTGGATTTTTCCACAACAAAGTGCGACACAGTGCACCATCCACAGACTCCACTACAAACCAACCGGTGGAGGGAAACAGCCATTCCTGCCCCGGGTCCTGGGCCATGGGCCAGAGACAGGAAAACAGCTCGACAAACAGGCATCTTATCCCAGCAGCAGGCCCAGCGCTCCAGCCACGCTGCCTTGAAAACGGGTCCCCTCACCCCGGGGGAGGCTGCAGGACAGCCCGCTGGCTGGGCAGGGGAGAGCCTCAGTCACCCCGAAGCCATCCGACCTGGAACAGGGGTCTCAGACCTAAACCTTGGGTTTCCTTTCCTCTTGTGCACGACACAGGCTGCTCCGGAATCGGCCTAGCCTTCCACGCGCTCCTTAGACTAGAAGAACCACCAAACTCCTCGTGCCCCTCCTCCCACATCCAGACAAGACACCACCCTATCCAGCCCTTACGCATTCATCCCAGATCAACAAAACTCCCCCCCACCCACCAAAAAAACCCTCCTCCAGTTGCAACGTAAGAGCCACCTCTATCTTCCCCAGGACCAAAGCCATGCACACCCTTGTGCCATAAACTCCGTCATGAGGTCTAACTTCTCTCTCTCTTACTGCAGGGTCTGTCTGACCCAGGCTGGGGTTGTGGGGGCAGCAGCTCTAGGACCTGGCTTGTCAGAGGTTCTAGACCACTGGCTACATGTCTTGGCTCACACACCAGCACCCCATCCCACACACGGCCGAGGGCTGGGAGTCCCGGGTAACACCAGATCTAAGCAGTGGTCCTGGGAAGAAGTGGACAAGGCACTGAGTCCCCGAGCCCCTCCAAATCTCTGTGCGCTTATCTACAAAGTGGGGTCACAGCATCTGCCTTTGGGGATGTCATGGGCATCCAAAAATACCAGCGCCTGGCCCACCGTCAAAACAACAGTCATAAGAATAGCTACCGTTTATTGAGCACATAGCCTATGCTTTGTGTGCATTAAGCTAGTTAATCCTCAGTAGTAGGTACACAAAGAATTAAAATCTCCCTGCTCCCCAGCCCCAGAAGCATCGCAGGCTGAGACAGGGCTCCTCCCCACCGCGAGCACTCATGCCCACAGGGCCCACCGTACCTTGAACAGAGCCTTCCCCACTAATCGGAGAGGCATGCTCCTGCTCCTCCTGGAGGACGCCTCCCCTCCGCCTGCAGGGCAGCCCCGGGGCAATGTGGCAGTGGTGGTGGGCTCACCGCAGAAGTGCTGCTGCCTGCAGAAGCCGCCTCCTGCGGCCCCAGCGCCTCCCTCTGGGGCCCTCCCCACCGTGGGTCAGGCAGCTGTCAGATGATAGGGCCTCATGCCATCAACAGCTCCCCCTGTGCCAACCGCCAAAACCACTCCCTGTTCCTCTGCAGATCAGGGCGGGCAAGGATGGAGGGGCCAGCAGAGGGGCAAACTGTCCAAGGAGGGCAGGGAAGAAAGGGCAAGGCCCAGCTCTGTCGGGCGTCTGCTCCCGGGGTGAGACGATGAGCTCGACACTAGCCTTGCTCAAAGCAGGGTCCTGGGGGACCCCCCTTGGCTCCTGCTGGGGTCCTTCCATTTAAGGAGGGTGCTCATTGACCTCCACCAAAATGCGTGGCAGGAGGAGCAGGGTGGACCAGCGGGCCCTCCTTCCGGCTTCCTCCTGAGTCAATGGCACTAAAGCCACACAAAGGATTCTGCCATGTTCAAGGACTCCTCTCTCCAAAGAAGCAGAGCCTTCAGTGTCCCAAGGTCGCCAATGACCCTCTGAGGGCTCAAAAGTCCCCCTCCATCTCTGCCCTTAGTCCCTCTTGCTACAGCGCTGCGCAGTCCCCTTGCCCTTACCTTGCTGACTACTCACTTCCCACCCAAGCAGGTCACAGAGCCCTCCCCTTCCGCCCTCCCGCCCTGGCAAAGTGATAGGCAAATGATCTCCGGACCCAGCTGACCAGGAGGCCAAGGCCAAGACTGAGGCCCAGTGTATAAGTAGAAGGGGCCTGCTCACCATCCCAGCCCCTCCTCCCCAGCTCGGCAACCAAGATGGACAGCTCCTGCCTGCGCTTCAGGAGAGGAGAAAGAGACACCCTACCCAATAAGAGAGGTGTGAGACATCGGCCACCCACCCCCATGCCCTCTGAGCACCAGGGGCCCGGCCACTTCCTTCCCCGTCCCCTCCCCATACTTACGTCTTCCTCAAGACTCTTCCGAGTGTTTCCACCCCGGAAGGCTTCTTCTCCCTGCAGACAGAGACAAGGCAGTCAGCAAGGGAGTCAGGGAAACCACCCCAAAGGCACCAGGTCTAGCACCTGCGGGTTTGGCAAGGGTGGGGGGTGAGGGGGTGGGGGACTTGACTGTTCGTTTAACCTTTCTGTGTCCACTAAAGGTCTCTCTCAGAGCTCATCAAACCCCCTTCTCTGTGTCCAGTGACGACTGTGGGAAACACTCTCACTTTGCAGATGAGAAAACTAAGGTACAGACAGGTTCATGACTCGTCTCCAGCCACACGTTTAGAAGCTTGGAGGAGTCAAGAGTTAAACCCAAGGTCTTCCATTCCAATCCATTCAATACCGGCCACTGCCAGGAGGTGCCTCTCAGTGGCTAGCCTCAGTTTCCCCACTGCAGGACCCACTGACTTTTTCCTCTTCCTCTTCCATGCAGCCTTGAGGAAACTGTCTCTCCGCTGAGTCAGAAAGATCTACTTGGAAAGACCCGCCTGGCTTTCTCGATTTCTCCATATGTAATCGAGAAACCCACATCCTACCACTGGCCTGTCTCTGCTCCCACCCCCGCCTCTCCCACTCGGCTTGCCCGGCTCCCCAGAGATCCACTTCCAAATACACAGGCTCCCAACGGTCACTCTTATCCCCACCACTTCCCCCAAGCTCCCCATATCTACTCCAGAAGGACGTCCCCAGACACATCTATCTGGTCACGTTCCCCAAACCCACCTTCCGTTCTCCAGCCTCCCCAGGCCGCTCCCCGCCACCACGCCCGCCCACAGCCACTCACCGCGTCCACTACATTCTTCGGTGCGCTCTCGGTGTTGATCGGCTGTGGGCAAAGGGGAAACGCAGTGTGAGGCCTCAGGACGAACAGCCCCGGATGGGCTTTCTCTCCAAGGCTGGTGGCCACGAGGATGCCTCCTGAGGCAGGACATGACGCCAGCCCAAGGACTCAGATGTAACCCGGCCATCCCCACGGTGGGAGGCCGAGTTTGGAAAATAAAAAGCATCCTATTGGTACTGTCCACAACCAGTTTGACACACCTCGCCCAGACCTCTGACTCGGGCAGGCGCTGACCCCTCAGAAAGGAACCAGGAGCAAGGAACAGTCATTGTCCAAACACATCAGGCATTTCCATCAATGCCGTCCCACTCAGGAACCCTGTGAGGCAGGTTCCGTTATTACTCTTGAGCCCAACTGTACAAGTTAAATGAGGGGTCCCAAGTCATCAGCTACTCATGGGGACAACAGGATCTGAACCCCACCTTTGTATGAGATGGCAGCAGCCCGGATGGGAGGCCTGCCAGAACCCTAACTCGGCCTTTCGAGGCCTCCCACCACTGGCCTTGCCCCCTCAGACCTCAGTTTTCATGCTCAAAGCTCTACTCCATCCAGACCGGCCCTGAGGACCCCCTTACTGATCCCCACATCCAAGCCTTTCCTTGTGGAACGGCTCCCCCTCCTTTCCTACAAGCTCCCCTCCTCCAAGAAGCCCTTCCGGGACACCCCAGCAAGGAGGACTCTCTCTCCCACCTCCCAACTCCATTCAGTCTTGCCCTCTGTGTTTATCTGGCCATTAGCATATGAATAATTGCATCCTAGGAATACGACTTGCTTTATTTGTGATTCTTATCCCACGTGCTTCCAAAACAGAGTCAAAGCAGCATTTTTACCAATTCAGTTGCAATACCCCTCATGCCAGGGACTGATGGAAAGCAGGCCATGGATACACACCTGTGGGCTGGTCCTGCCCCTCACCCTGGTGCCCCTCTTCCCCTTCCCAGACCAAAGAGGTGCTTTCTGTTACAGGCATCCTTAAAACTGGGCTCCTGGGACTCCCCAAAACAGGAGAGAAGCTTCCCAATCCAAGGCCACCTCCTGACCACAGCTTCTAGGGCTGCATTTCTGACTCAGTGAAGTGGTTCAAAGGGGCCCTTGAACCGTGCAGAAGGACGTGGACAGAGCTGTCAAGGTCGTGGAACAAGCCTCTGCCGAGACCAGCGTGGGCCAGGTTAAGACAGCGCATCTGAGTCGGAAGCACCGGCCCCAGCCCCAGCCTGGGAGCTGACGCTGAGCTGCTGGTGTGTGAAGACAGAGGGACTGACAGGATGGTCACGGAGAGGTCCCGGCACCAGCGAGAAGCGGGCTGGGACGGGCACGGAGGAAGACAGCCAGCTGAGCTGCACGCAGGCTGCCACGCTCTCTCTGGCAACGGCCCAGACTCTGCCCCTGCTGCCTAGAAGACGGGCGGCTGAGGCCGAAGCTTCCCTCCAGGGCGTGAAACTCCTGAGCTGCTCAGGGCCAGGAAGAAAGGACAGGGTCCAGGAATGGGGTAGGAGGTGGGGAGGTACACCAGTCAGCCCCTCCAGCCCCCAGGTCTGCTCCCTTGGAGTCTGAGGATGGCTCTGGGGGAGTACAGGTGACACATTCCACCCGCTCCCAGTCCGGCCCTACTCCTCATCCACCCATCTCCCAGAGCCCCCACTCCTGAGCCACAGGCCACTCACTGAGCAGAGGGCAATCGAGCCCAGTGAGCAATCCTAGCCCTCTGACCCCGACCTGTCTCTTCTGGCCCAGGGCTCTGTAATACTCCCGTGGAGAGCTCAGGCTGGGACTGACTACCCCTCTCTGGTGCCCTGGGGGAGGAGGAGCGGGCAGACCCCAGGGCCCTTCTGTATGCAGAGGCTGCACAGCAGAACTGAGCTCTGCACCCAGCTCCCCCGCTTCCGAAGCCCTCACTCCCCACAGTCTGCTGACCCAGCCGGCCCAGGCAGGGTGGCTCAGAAGTGGGCTGAGATGGAGAAGTTGGAGATGAAGCGCCTGCCCCAGGGAATCACAGGACCTGAAGAGCCCTCATCCTGCTCTGGGTGAAGCCTCCTAGGAGGCCTGGACTCCCCCAAAGAGCAGAGTGTCAGAGCCAGGGGGCCTTGAACTTGAGGGTGCCTCAGAAACACCTGGAGGCTGTTGACACGCGGGTGCTGGGCTCTCCGCAGAGGGTTGATCCAGCAGACCTCTGGAGGGACCCGAGAACGTGCATTTCTAACAGGGTTCCAGGTCCAGGGACGACGCCTGGAGAAGCGCTGGTCTCAGCTGGCAGCATTGGCAGCAGACTGCGGGGCCACGTCCCCTCTCTCTCTCTCTCTCTCTCCCCCTCTCTCTCTCTCTCTCTCCCCCCACCCTCTCTCTCTCTCTCAACTGCTAACCGTGTGAACTCGAGCAGGCCGCTCCGTCCCTGCTGCGCCTCAGCAGGACAGACCAGCCCTGTGTGGTAAGACTCCAATGAGAGGAAGCACATCAAGCACTTAGAACAGGGCCTGGCACTTGGGAAGCGCTCGGTAAAGGCTAGCACTCGTTTATCCTCTCCACCCCACACGCTCCCCGGGCCCTCCCAGGGCCCACCCTGCCCCACCTTGACCCTCCGGCCCCACCCCTCCCCTGTCTGGCGCGAAGCAGACCAGGGAGTTGGAGTCAATATTAGAAACCACAGGCCTCAGCAGTGCAAGAGAAACTTCTCTCCCTGCCAACAATCATCTGAGCACCGTCCTCTTGGCCCCCACCCCTTTCCCCATGCCAGCTGGAGATGGGCCACAGAAAGACGCTTGCCAGCCATCAAATGCCTTCATCTTACTGGTCAAGATGCTTTCTGAAGAGCTAAAAATTTCCAAAAACCCCTCCTGACCTAAACACCCAGCGCTTTCCTGCAGTGTTTGCAAACACGGCCCAGCAGGCACGCTGTGCTCCCCACCCCGCCCCTCCGCCCCAGTCCTCCCGGGACTGGAGTCCTGCTTCTCTGTTTCCCAGGAACTGCCAGCTCTGCGTCGGCTGGGAATGAGAAAAGCAAGGGACTGGTAACAGGAGGGTGGGCCTCCCCTGAGGCCAAGCCTGCTCTAGGCCCTGCAGGGAGGCTGGGGCATGCTATAGGGAGGTTCTCCGGTCACGCCAAGCTGTGGCTCCTGAGGTGGCGGCCCCGGAGTTCCAAAGGCTGGCAGAGCCCCTTCAGCACACAGACACACCCGCCCACCCCCACAACACACGTGCACACAAAGGTATACACACACACCCTCCATCCTTGCACAGCACTCCTCAGAGCAGCCCTGAGAGGGACTTCAGATAGCATCTCCTCCCTCCCTGATACATGGGTGCAGAGGGGTCTGACTCACCCAGCCTCTCAGGGTGAAGTAAATGGCAGGACTGGGTTGGTACCAGTCTTGTAAAGCCCACTGCTGAGCTCACCTTGCAGCCCCTTGGCCCCGCCCCCAGCCAGCCTGCAGGCAGGTCAGCCAGGCCCTTCCCTGCAGGCTCTTCCCTTCCTTCCTCCTGAGGCTCAGCTGCAGGGAATGCCCCCTTCTGTCCCCTTCCATTGCCCAGTCCCAGGATAAAACCTGGATCTTAAGGACCCAGGCTTTCCAAAGCGGAGGGCAGCTGACCACAGCCACACCCAGGGTCTTTCAGGGTACCCCTTCCCCCACCAGGCAGCACAACTCAAATCCAGCTCAGGAGCAGGAGGCCGCATTGGGACCTGGCGCCACTTGACAACCAAGTTTTGCTCTTCGAGGGTCCTTCTATTCTAGGAACTCATACCCAAAGGTCTGGAGCAAGGCAGCGACTGGGGAGAGGCTGAAGGGCAGAAAATTTAAGGAGACGTTCATTCTCGGGTTGCTCCAAGTGCACGCACACAATTCTGAGAGCAACGCCTCCGCTAATTTTGCACCCGAAGTGCCTCACTGGCCTACCTCCTCCTGGCCCTGGTCTGGAGTTGCCTCTCACAATGTTAACAAGATAACAGCAATCACTCATCACGTGTTAATGCAAGCCTGGGCGCAGTATCAGGTTCTTTGCTTCCATGGCCACCAACCCTCATAACCAAACTCATAACCAATGTGCACAAGGTAAGCACTGACCCACTTTACAGTTGAGAAGACTGAGCGTCGCACAGCTAGTAGGTAAGAGGGCTGGTACTTGAACCCTGCTCCTTACATCCACCCCTTCAAGCTCTGTCTCCTCTCCTTGGAGAGGATTCCCATTCAGCTCCTCTGAGCCTTAAATCAACTGCCCTCCTGTTGGGAACAAGCTTTCTGAGACTTAAAGACTCATTGTCCCAGGTCCTCCAGAGGAAGAGATGTCTCCAGTACACTTCCATAGGAAGAGGAGGAAACAAGCTGCAGCAGGAGAGGCTGAGATCAGACATCAGAGCGAACTTCCTGAACGTGAGGGGTTGTGAGCCACGGGGTGGATAAGGAAAGCTGCACATCCTTTCGTCAAATTTTTTCTGCAAAATACATGCATGCCTTCTCCGAGCCTGCATGTACCCACCGCCAACTGTGTGGGCCCGAGCAGGGGCCATTCTGCAGGGCCGGGGTGGCTGGGAGACTGCCCGGACCTTCACACAGTAGGCCATGTCGGCGGCCTGCAGGAAGGGTGGGCTGGGAAAAAAATGTATCTGTGGGCTGCTGTTTCGGAGGAAGGAAAAGACAGAGGGCCATAGCGGGTGGGGGGAGGTGCCCAAGCCTGGGCCTGGGGGGAAGGGCTGCTGCAGAATGCGGACTCAGCCTCCAGAGGAACATTCCATCCAGAAATTCCTCACACCCTCCCCGCTCCACCCCTCCAGCCCTCCCCACTCTTGCCCCCTGGGAGGCCTGGAATCTGGGCGGCTTTTCAGGGCAAAAGGACCCAGTGACATCACATCTACTGCCATGGCGACGAACTATGAGGTCACGAGCAGCGCTGCGTGTTAGGAGGGGAAGGGAGCTGGCGGGTAGGGCCTCAGGGGCTGGAATGTCCTCGGCCCCAGGACCCAGAGCGAGTTATTCCAGGCTCCCTTGTTCTAAAAATAGAACCCCAGGCAGATGAAGGGAGGGGGCTGAAAGCAAAAGAGACGGGCAGGACAGCACCATTTACTGGGCACTCAGAGGGGGCGTGACAAGGCTGGCACACGGCACACCCCCCACGCAGCCTGTCTCGGGGGGGACCACCGACAGATGACAGCAAAACAACCAGAGCAGTGGCTGCAGCAGCCGCAGCCCGACCACTCTGAACCCCTTCCGGCAGGTGAGGAAACCGAGTCTCTGGGAAGGCCGGGCAGCTCCATTAGGGCTCAAGTCTGCACCTCAAAACCTGGGTTCACCCCTCACCACATGTTTATTCCCCATCATCCTGGGAGGGGGGGCTGATGGGGGCATAAGGGCCAGGGGCTGGAGGGAGAACACAGCGCAGGGAGGGCCGGACCGGCCAGGGTGGGAGGGGAAGGGGAAGCCAGCAGCCTGAGACCCCCGAGTGTTAGGGTGAAGCTACTCCAGGGACCACATCCTCTTCTAGGCAGGCCTAGGCCACCAGAGAAAAAGAACGGGCTGGATGTGATTAAGTGAAATGTGATGCCTGATTTTCCCTGCTTGCACCCCCTCCTCTCCCGGGGAGGGGCCTGGGCAAGCCCACTCCTGTCCTCAGGCCCTTCTCAATTCACCCTCAGGGACCAGCACCCGAGTGCTGGCTGAGGCTGGGCAGCTGCGGGCACTCCACCCAACTGGCTCATACACGCTCCCGGGGCTGGTCCAGCCCGGTTGGAATATTTCTTATCCCCTCCTGCCACTTTCCCCCCTGGATGCTGCTCTCCTTACCTGTCTGCCAGGGAACTGGGAGTCTGTGCTTCTCGGGCCCGTCCTCCAGGCCTCTCTGGTCGCCCTGGCCAGACCCTCCCCACCCCGCACTGACTGAGCACCTGCACCAGGCTCATCGGTCTCCCCAGCCCTCCTCCTGGCTGCCCCCTCACCACCGAGCCACACCCCACAGCTGGCAGCTGACTCCCCACTCTCAAAGCCCGTTGTGGGTCATTTCCCCACTCAAGGACTCATAGTGGCTCTTACTGCTTAGCTCATCAAGTTCAAGTTCCCCACTATGACTTTTGGAATCCGCCCTTAAGTGGCCCCTTCCTCCTCGGGTGGATTCCACTGCCTTCCCCGCTCTCCCCTACCTGCAGCCTCTGCTCATACCTCCTGGCTGCCCACCACGCACGCCATGCTTGCTCCCGCCTCCATGTCCACACTCAGGCTGTCCCCACTGGCCTCCCAGCCAGAGCTACCGAAGTGAGATGACACAGTCTTGGAAATAGGTACCAAGGCCCTGCCCCTTCTCTATTTCAGCCTTGCCACCTTCTACAAGGTCCTCTCTCCTTCTTCCTTCCTCTCTTTCATATGCTCCAGTCCTCAACTGGACTCAGAACAGGCCACGACTTCCTCAACCATCAAAGCACCAACTGATCGCTTCCTTCCCTGGACGCCGAGGCTACCTCTGGTCAGAATGCCCTAGTCAAGCACTAATTGTTTCCACAGCATAGTTCTCTCTCTCTTTCCCCTGAGCATGGCTACCCGAGGGTCAGCCCTTCACCAGACTGGGGCATCTCCTAGTGGGGGTCATACGGGAGGTGGTCAGCCCATTCGTGCATGCCCTAACCTCCAGGGACCACGCTCCTTCACAGCACAGCCCGAGAGCAGGCCCTCGGTGGGTCCTGAGGACTCCCACCCAGACACTCCGCAGGGAGGGCAGCTCGCACCAGCACCTGCCTCACCCCTAGCAGGCGTCGGTGAGTATGTGTGTGTTCCCGGGACAGACACCAACTCCCACAGGTTGCCCCCGTTGGGCCATTTTTGGTGTTAGGGAGCTTTTTCTTTTTCTTTTTTTACCTTTTTTTTTTAAGTTGAAAGAGAGCAAAGAGAGAGAAACATGGATCTGTTGTCCCAGTTCTTTATGCAGCCACTGGCTGATCCGTGCATGTGTCCCGACAGAGGATTGAACCTGCAACCTCGGCATATTGGGACGGCGGGTTACCCACCTCATTTTTCTTTAACCCAGGCCTCCTCCTCTCGGTAAGACCCTCCACCTACCAGGCTCTGCTTTAGAGAGCAGAAGAAAATAAGCCAACTTGTCCTTCGACAATTCTCACTCTCGTTCTGCACCTCCTCCCCCAGTCTTTTCCCTCCCTGGACTAAGCCCCTGTCGCTGCAGCACAAACTGGACTTCCCAACCCCCTCACGGCTCTGGGAAGCCCCCTTGGGTGGCAATGCCCACAGTTGGCTCTCTGCTTTGAAAATCGAGGCTCTGTCAGACTTCTGTCTCCTGGCAGTGCTCCATTTTCAAGAAGCTCCCAAAGACGGAGGCCCGTGACCTACTTACTCAGGGCCCTCAGACGACATGCATTAGGGCCTGGAGTTCAGACCAACTAAAGCGATCGCCAGTGGCTCTCCAGGAGGGAGAGCAAGGAGGCCATGCCGGCCCAAGAGGCCCCACGCCTTTCCCGGCACCAGGTAACTCACAGCCTCCCATGGTCCACAAGGCAGCAAGGTGCCCTCTCGCCCACATCTGACACGGGGGCTTCTTGATCTCATGTCCTTTGAAAATTTAGGGCCACCACCTCACACCCATTAGTACACCCATCATAGAGAACAACACATAAAATAAAGAGTTTCCGTGAGGATGTGGAGATATTAGAACCTTGGTACGCTATTGGTGGGACTCGAATGGTACACAGGCACTGTGAGAACGAGTATGGTGATCTCCCCCCCGCCCCACAAAAAAAAACCAGAATGACCGTGTAATCCAGAATTCCCCTTGTGGGTAGGTACCGAAAGAAGTGAAAGCAGAGACCCGAAGAGACATTTACACTCTCATGTCCGCAGCAGCATCGCCCACGACAGTGAGAACGTGGAAACAGCCCGAGTGCCCACTGACAGGCGGAGGGAAGGGCCAACGGTGGTCTGCACTCCCAACCGGACGGAACAGCCTCGAAACGGAGGGGACCACCCCGCCGACACACGCCTCAGCACACAGACACGCCGAGGACTTCACGCTCAGTGAGACGAGCCAGTCACAAGGGGACAAACATTGTGCAATTTCACCTTCTGTGAGCTGCTGGGCGTCAGAACGGTGGTTGCCCGGGGGAGGGAGAGAGGCCGTTACGGTTTGAAAGGCGTACTCAAAAATGCTTGAGATGGTAGATGTGGTGTTATGTGTATTTTACCGCAACAAAAATACAGTTAGCATGTACTGTAACTCTCAGGATCTCGGTTCCCTTGTGTTTAAAGGAGGATCTGACGAGACAGCAACGAAGACCCTCTCCCTTCTGGGGCTCTAGGCCTGACCCACGCCCACCTGCCTTCTAGAAGGCCTGGCAGCAAAGAGCCCCGCGGCTCCAGCGTGAAAACGGAGCCCAGGACCAGACAGGCACTCAGGAAACGTTCCCCGGTGGGATGGATGGCAGACCCTCCCCTAAATGCCAGGCCCGCTGCAAGCAGAGAAGCCAGGCAGGCCAGCGTGAGGCTGGTGCCGTTTAGAGGAAGAAATCCAGAAGTCCCCCCAATCATCAGGCACTGAGGGTCAGCCCAGGCACTGGGGCCCCTGGGGAGAAAGTGGAACCAGGAACCCCAAACCCCACTGGGTGGGACGGGGAACCAGTCACGGAGCCTTTCTGAGCCCCCGTGCTGCTCTGCACGGCCTGCCCCACCCCCCACCCCAACCCCGCTGACCAGGACGGGCTTCCCCTGCCCAGGCTTCCGCACGAGTCACCATAGGCTCCCACGGCCCCAGGGTCAGAGGAAGGGCTTGGAAGACCACAGCTGCTGTGCGAGTGAGAGTGCCATCTGTCATTATCAACGGTACGAGGGTGGACTCTGAGATGCCAGACAGCTGAGTCGAAATCCCAGGCCCCCCTCTGGACGTCTCTGTGGTCGTAGGCCTCAGGTCCGCCTCTGCGATGTTGGATAATCACCGCACCTCCCTCCCTGCATTGTGGCGAAGGACACGTGAGCTGACTTCTGTAAAACGTTCTGAACACAGGTGGGCAGACAGAAAGTTCCGTACGAGGGTCAACTTTCCCTTATGGCTCTGATTCCTGCTATAAGTGAAACCGACCTAGCATTGTCATTCCCCATCTCCCTCCTCCTCCCACAGACACCCCACCCTGACCTCCGACTCCCAAGGACATTTCAAGCACCCTGCATGGGGCCGGCCCGTCTCCTCCGCACCACCCCCCCCCCGGGCCGGGTCCCCTGAGTGCCAGGCTGCACGTGCAGAAGGGCTCAACACGCAGCCGACCTCGGTGGCCGCTCCATTTGGCTGTCACCCTCGGGAAGTTCCTTTGGATTCTTATTTTTCAGAAGTTAAGAAAAGCTGCTTCAGCTCTTTCCAAGGATCAGGCGTGTCCGTGGCAAACCAGGCCTCTCCCCTCTCCATCCTGCCCCCACCCGGGGACCCCACAGGAGGGAGATGACCCTAGGACCCTTCTACTCAAGGCCTTAAGGCAACATCTGTTGAGCAAGAGACGAAAACACTGGTTGAAGATTAAGCCACTTTGCCCTGGCTGGCCTGGCACAGGCTGGAAAATGTGTTTGGCTGGCAGGGGCCAGAGGCTGGGCCAAAATTCTGTGCCCAAGGATGATGGTCCTGATCCCAGGGGTGGAGTGGGGGCGGGGGGTTAGGATTTAAGCAAGATGGGTGAGCTGGGGACCGAGAAAAAACATGACAGACAGGCAGACAGTGTGCCACAGGAGGGAGGGGGCTGGGGGGGGGGGGGCTGAGCCCAGCCCTGCAGAGGCTGAAGGGCAGGCAGAGAATGGAAAAGGAAGGAAGAATCCAGCCCGCCCTTTCCTCCCTCTTGTGAACCTGCTCAGAGCGCTTGCCTCGCCTGCGGTGAGGAAACAGGTGCTGAGTGCTCTCAGGGGGGAGCCTAACTTTCTCCCGTTTCCCCTGGGCCACTTTCCCACTCCCTGGGGACAGCACAGAGCGCCCAGCTGGAGGCAGGCCCCCCACTAGGCTGTCTCGTTTACTGAGCACCTAATCTGCACCAGGCATCCAGCTGAATGCCTGTCTTTCAGTCGCTCAATAAACATGTGTTGAGTACCTAATTAGGTGCCAGACAGTGAGGATACAGCAGTGAACACAACAGATAAAAATCCCCTGTCATGGAATTTACATGCTGCTGGTGTGCGGGAGGGGGGAGTGCCTCTTAAACAAGATAATTAAATAAGACTCATAGCTTATCAGATGGTGATGCATGCTGGGGGGGCGGGGAAAAGAAAGCAGGGAAAGGAGAGAGGGTTGTTGGGGAAGAAAAATGCTGACACTGAGTAAGACCTGGGGGAAGGAACGAGCTCTGAACGCATCTGCAGGAAAAGCATTCCAGGCAGAGGGAAGAGCACATGCAAAGGCCCTGAGGTAGCATGCTGCCTGGTTATGTTCAAAGACCAGCAAGAACAGGGAGGTGGCTGGAGCAGAGTGAGCGAGGGAGAGAGCTTCCTGAAGGAGATGGGGCCAGAGAGAAAGTCTGTCTTGTAGGGCCGTGCAAGGCCATGGAACAACCTGGGGCTTTTTCTCCAAGTGGAGTGGGCAGCCACTGCAGGGTTCTGAATGCACATTAGTTAAAGGGGTCAATTTGCTCCTCTTATTCTCTGAGCCTTACAAGGTAGGTAGCATTACTAACTCCCAATCTGCAGCAGGGAAACTGAGGTCCAGAGAGCCTAAGCAGTGTGTTCAAGGTCACATCCCCAGGCCCGGGGAACTGGGACCCAGAGGGAGGTAGTCGAACTCCCCCACTCTTGACCTCTGTTGTGGGGGTAGTTCCAGCTCAAGTGGAGGAACCTCTGGGAGCACAACCTGGCACCACAGCCACTTCACCACCAGGTGGCTGACGCAGCCTCTGTGAAGGTCAGGGTCTCCAGCACAGCGGGCACATCTCAGGGACGAGAAGACTCCGTCGCTCCGGCAGGAGCCCCTCCTGGGACTAACTGCAGTTCTGCTGCTGGAATGTCAGCCCAGTCCCCCCTGTCCCAACCCCTGACCCTTCCTCACATAAACAAACCTCACGAGACTCCCAGCAGCCAGGCATCTGGCTTCCGCCAAGAGATGCCTAAACCCCAGGTCCCCCTCCCCCAACCCCCAGCCATCCTAGACCGGCCAAGGACATTCTGTTCTCGGGGGCAAAGTGGCAGTGGGGCTGGAGTGATGAGACATCCGCTCACCCCACCTGACCCCTCCCGCCGGCCCTCCATGGTGTCCCACAGAGACTTGTCACTGGCAGCTCGGAGCTGGGCCTGCACTCTGGCCGCATCCCCACAGCGCCCACACCCCTGCCCCTGCTGCCGTCAGATGACCTCCACCTGGGCAGTGTGCAAACGACACTCCACATCTGGAGCAGCACAGCTGGCAGAGCTGAGGCCGGGAGGGTTTGGGCCCAGTGAGACCAGGGAGGAGGGGCCCTGCTAAGAGGGGAACAGTCCGCAGGGCCTGGGCCCCAGCGCACGCACACACAGCGGTGGCACCGCTCTGGGTCCGGGGGCGTCTGAGAGTCACAGGCACTTTCACATACTTTTACTTCATTCCATTCATGACCCTAAATGGAGGGAACTCTCATCAGCACTGAGAAGACTTCTGAGCATCTAGTTCAACCCATCCTTTGACAGAAAGGGAAACTGATGCCCAGAAAGAAGACAGGACAGGGCCATTGTCACACAGCAAATGGGTGTTGGCGAGAAGGAGACTGGATGGCCAGACTGAGATTCCAGTATCCAGACTGAGCAGGTCACTCACTGCACAGGTGGGCGGACACCTGCAACCTCCAGGGCCCCGTGACACCCTTGCCCCGCCCCCAGATCCCCACCCACACCAGTGTCATCGCTGGGCCCTCCACACCAGTGGGTCAAGTTGTGATCACAGGGGGCCTTCCATGCCACACCCCCCCACACACAGGTGCATACATATGTGCCCACACCTGCAGGCGTGCAGACCAGAGCCCCTCCCTCCCCTCCAGCTGCCAGGGCCCTGCCATCCTCCAGCAGAGGGTGAGGAGCAGAAGGGACCTCTGAAGGGCAGGAAGGCAGTGGCAGGGCAGGAGGCAAACGCTCCCAACATTCCAAGTCAGCCCAGCTGGGATCAGTCTCGAGCAGGCTGCTCTCTGCAGCCCACAACTCACAGGGGCCCTGCCCCCAACCTTGCTCTTCTGGAAGGCCAACTGGGGAAGGGAAGGAGGAGTGGAGGACACGGAGAGGGAGCAGAGACTCAGAGCCAGCCCAAAAGCTTGGAGTCGGAACAGGCCTCCTGAATGAGAGCAACTGTCCTGGTAGATGACCTCTGCGGGTCATGCCGCCCATCTCCCCGCCTCCCGCTGAAGGGCACCCGACCCAGAGCCGGGCGGGTGGAGGAGATGCCATCCCCCTGGTCCTGCAAGCCCCAGGACCACAGGCACCTGGCCAGGCCCAGAGACAGGCAAGATGCCCTTTTATGGGTTTTTCCAAGGGCTCTCCAGATTGAAATAAGAGGCCCTGCATCCCATCAGAAGGGACTTCATGACTCATTTCCTCCCAGTCCAGCTTCGACCTCAGAACAAGGCCCCCTCCTTCCCCTGACTTAATTACCCAGCACCCTTGGGGGCTACCAGCATGCCTGGGTCTGAAGGAAGCTGCAGCTGGGAGCGAGCGGAGAGGGGAGGAGGGGCTGGCAGGGTAGGGAACGGACTGTCACTCACCACCAGTTCATGGTTGGATGGAGGAATGCAGGGGGCAGCCACCTGTGGGAGGAGCAGAGAAAAGCAAGGTTAGCGTCTTTCATCCCCACAGAAAACCAGGGCCGCCTGAGATCACTCCACGGCCGCCGCCACCTCCATGCCAGACACCCCTTCCCTCCACTTGCACACACTGACACTCCAGCGCTCGAGTCCACTGGAAGACGAGGTGGCGACGTGGAAAAACGCTTAGGCACTACCGCCCCGGGGGGAGGGGGGCAGCAGAAGGCAAAAATGAAACGTATATCCCAAGTCTCAAGTTCCGTACAGAACGGGCAGACGCTCAAAGACTAAAGGTCAACCAGAATTTTCATAATGGGTTGTGGGGTAACACAAATGAGGATTTTTTTTTCTTTGCTCTAGTTTTCTAAATTTTCTGCAATCCGGTGAAGATTGGTTTGTAAAAAAAATTTTAAAAACGTGTCGAAGGCCTCTAGAAAAGGAAGCGTCACCTCCTTCATTCTCCTCAATGACAAGGCATCGCACCCAAAGGTCAGAGCTGCAGACGGCTGGCAGCTTCCCAGAGTGGGAGGGAAACGGGCTGGTGAGGGGCCCCTGCCAGCCCTTCCACAGAAAGCTGCCGCATGGCTAATAAATGGGGAAGGCCTTGAGAGCCGAGAGCACCCTGTATGGGTGAGTTATTATTGTATCACCATCCTCATCTTCTTCTCCGATTGGCGGGGGGTGCTCGGGAGGTGGCAACTGGGGCCTCCAGACAGAGGGAGGTGGGAAGGAGGGAGGGCTGGATTGCTCCTACCCTAAGATAACATCCCTCAGCCAGGCCAGGCAGCCAACCCTCTACCCTGACAATTAGCAGCGGCCTTTATCAGAGACTCAATGTGTTCCTTCTTTCTAGCTGGGACACGTTTTTCTTGGAGCTCATACCTCCGTCTTGGCTCCAATTCCTGACCCGAGCACCAGGCAGGGGGCCCACAGAGGGAACAAAGGGGGAGGCTCTCCCCGGGGCAAGAGGGTGTCTGGTCACAAGCTGTGGATGGCCAGAGGGGAGGTGGCTGTCTCCCCAGAGAGTGGGCAACACCCCGCCCCAGGGGGGCAGTGATGGTGACAGCCCACGGCCTCGGCTGGGGCTGGGTATTCACAGAGGCTACGCTTCGCCAGGCCCTCCCTCCACCCACCCCCATTCTGTCATCCGACCAGCCTAAGGGATCCCCGGGCTTGACACACCAGCCCAGAAGGGGACAACACCCACATGACTGTGTGCCCTGAGCACTGGAAGGATGGAGAGGCTGGGAGGTAGCGTCTCTGGTCCCTGACTCATGGTACAGTCATGCTGCAGACTGGCTGCCCACCCGTTCTCCAGCACGGAGTCCATCGCCCTACACGCCACAGTACTTTAGGGCTGGTGGGAGAATCCCATGTGAAGCCAAAAAGAAAGGAAGAGCTAACATATACGTAGATGAATATGCACTTACATGACAGGCATTATTATCAGTGCCATACCCATCCATGTTAACTCACTCAATCCTTCCAACAACCCCCCAAGGTAGCTACTGTTAAACATCTCGCTAAGGTGCAGGGAGCACAGAGACGTTAAACAACTTGCCCAAGGTCACACAGCTGATCAGCGGCTTGGGTGAGGTGGAGGGTGCCTGGAGAACAAAGCAGGAGGAAGGGAAGGCCCCAGGGGTGGCTGTGGCCTGCCTGCCTTGCCCACCAGACAAGGTGTCAGCCAGGGGGACCCTGCCCTCTCTGCCAGGCACTTTGAGGACAGGAGTCCTGCATCTGGCCGTGGCTTCCTCCTCTCCGCCCCCCCTTCCCCGTCCCCTCACAGCCCCAAACCCCACCCTGGAGCTTGTAGGTTTCACCAGATAACACCAGGCCCCCAGTGTCTCCTCTCCCCAGTCCTGCTGTCACCCACGGACATTGCCTGATGCCAGTTCATTCTTCGTTTCACGAGAAGGCTCTCCACTCTCCATCTGGGGCTGGGGTTTGGGGAAGTGAGGGGGTCACAAACACATTTTGAGGCGGCAGCAGAATGGACAGGTGTCCTCAGAGACAAGTGGGAGGGACTCCTCTCCCAGCACCACTCTAAGGTGGTGGAAAGAAGTGACCCCAGAGGCAGAGACAGCCCCTAAGGCACAGTCTCTCCCTGAGGACTCGGATCTGAGGAGCAGCAGTGGACCCCGGGGCAGAGGGCCTGGTGCCTGGGCACCCCCAGCAGCCCCCTCCACCCCCACCCACAGCTGTGCATTTCAGCCAGCCTGTGGGCCAGCCCACTAACTTTGTTGTGCATTTCCATGTTTCTTGTCTTTCCCTCTCTCCCTCTCTCTCTCTCTCTCTCTCTCTCTCTCTCAGCAAAGAAATGTTTCCTTAAAAGGCTCTCTCCTTCCCTCTGGCACCCTGGCCCCCAGCCACCCTCTCAGGAACCTGGAATGTGCCAGGGAGAGCCAGGGCCCCCTGCCACTCTGTGGCCTGTGCCCTGTGGCTCCACACTCCTGGTGTCAGCAGGGACCACTCCCACTGCCCCATGGGGACCCAAGCAAGAATCCGCCCTCTGCAAAGGAGACAGACTCAAGAGTGTCCGCAGGGGCTTGGGGCGCCAGCCCCGCCATCCATGCCTGTCCCCGAGGCCAACCGCGCAGGATACAGGGCCCAGGACCAGGAGGTCGGCCCCAGGGGAGGCTCCTGTGTGGTGAACCTCCAATGTCCCACCTACACACGGGGGGCTGAGCAGGCCTGCGGCTCAGTCTTTCAACTCTGAAAATCTAAGGAACAGTAGAAATAGCAGCACAGCCGATACTCCTCCCATCACACTTGCGGCAGGCCAGGCCCCGTTCTTCGTGTTCTGCCTAAATTAACTCTCCAATTCTCACAACAGCCCTGAGCACCCCATGTCGCAGATGAGGAGACTGAGGCACAGGAAAGTTAATAAGCTGACCCACAGAGCAGCCAGGATGCACACCCAGCAGCCTGGCTCCAGACAGGCCCATGCTCCTGCCCTCTCTGCGGGCTCTCCTGTGAACACTCATTCCCACAGAGCCATTCACCGCAATGGCAGGGACAGAAAGCGTAGGGAGGGCCACCACGCGCCCATTACTGTCCTGCGCCCTTTCCTTGGACTCAGTGGACCCTAATAAAAAATGTATGGGGCAGGCACTGTGACCATCCCCATTTCACAGGTGGAGAAACTGAGGCACAGAGAGGGTCGCGATCTGCCCAAGGCCGGCGCTGCTAGCAGTCTCCCGCAGAGCCTGTGAGGCAGAGAGCTGGGGGCGCAGCCGCGAGGTGAGTGTTTCCAGGCCCAGACCAGGCATTCGAGGCCTGGCATTCGTCAGTCCCCACCAGTATTTTCTGAACTTCTCAAGTCCCTGGGCACTACGCCAACAACAAGGCACATCCCTCCCTGGAGGGGGCCCCACCTCCCCACCCCAGGGCGTGAGGGTCTAAAGCGCCAGACAGCAGCCAGCCCGAGCAGGGAGCTCCCTGCACGACCTGGCCCCTCCCTGCTCTCCACTGTCATTCTGTACCCGCCCTCGCTGTCCAGGACCCAAGGCCACACATAAGGGTGGGCTCCTCTCAGTCCTAGCTCTGCTCTTCCTCAGGGCCTCTGCTCTTCCTCAGGGCCTCTGCACATGCTGTTCCCTCTGCCTGAGATGCTCTCAGCCCAGCTGTGAGCACAGCTGGGTCCTTCCCATCCTTCTGGCTTGGGCTGAGATATCACCACCCCAGCGAGACCCTCCCCAACCCCACTGAGTTACACACGCACGCATGTGCACATGCGCACGCCTGTATCTCTGCCTTCACAGACCTCATTACAGTTTGTAATTACAGATTTTTTTGCTTCCTCGTCTACAATCTGTTTCCCCTCCAGAAAATAAGTGTCTCGAGGCGGGGAACACACCTTGTTCATCACACTAGTCCCAGCACACAGTAGGTACACACTAAATATCTGTGGAAAGATGAAAGAGACTCAAAGCCTGAGGAAGGCAGGCACATGTAATTGCCAGTAGTAAAATCCACTGCCATTTGCTAAGCACCTACTATGCACTGGGCAGGAGACTGACCAATCCTGCCGTATGCCTGATCTGAGGTCCTCCAATCCCGTAGTGTCAGTCGTCTTCCTCCAATCATACAGATGAAGAAAAAGAGGCTCAAAGGTCACGACAGTTGCCCCTGGCCAATCAGCTGCAAGAGGCAGGGCACTGGTGAAATCTTGGTCTAAGTTATCCATGTGTTGCTCTTTGCAGGGTAAGCAAAAGCCCAGGTACCACCGAGCATTGCCCTCACCACCTCACTACTGTGCAAGTGTTAGGCCTGGTCTCCAACCGGGTGACACTCCCATCCTTGGGTCTCGGGAAACCCCCAACTCCTAACCTTGCCCAGCCTTCCAGAGGGGCTCCCCACACCCACGCCCCCTGCCCCCTGGAGCTACAAAGGACAGCCTTGCCCCAACACCAGACCAGAACAACTTGTCTCCGAAGCCAGCATTTCACACAATCCTGAGCTGAAAAATTCTTTTTCCCCCCTAGCTTTTGCTGGTTGTGTGTGTGTGTGTGTGTGTGTGATAAAATTTTCATAACGTGAAATTAACCATTTTCACCATTTCTAAGTATACAATTCAGTGGCATTCGGAACATTCACAATGCTCTACAACCACTGTCATTGCCGATCTCCAGAACTTCTTCATTATCTTGAACAACAACCCCACCTCCATTAAACACAAGCCCCCCATTCTCCTCCCCGCTCCCCATCCCCTGGAACCTCCAATCTATTTTCTGTCTCTAAGGATTTGCTTACTCTAGGTACCTTGTATAAGAGGAAGCATACAATATTCACCTTTTTGTTTCTGGCTTATTTTACTTAATGTTAAGGACTGAATTATGTGCCCCCCCAAAAAAAAAACCTCACATGTTGAAGCCCTAACCCCAGGACCTCAGAATATGACTGTATTTCAAGACAGGGCCTTTGAAGACGTGAGTAAGTTAAAGGAGAAGTCCTGGCTGAAGGCGAAGTGTGTAGCTCTGACATTTTTTCACCCTCGCTGTGTGCCAGCACTGGGTACATTGTCCTTCACCCCCCACGGCCCCCCTGAGGTAGGCCATTCATCTCCTCACCTTACAGAGGCTCAGGCAGTCCCCTCAACACCCTGCGAGAGCCACGACAGCACAGCCACGAAGTGACAGTGCCAGGGCCGCCAGCCGGGTCTGCCTGACCCCACTTCTCCCAGCGTGCCACCCGCCCCCACGGCCAGGCGAGGCGCACGCTGTGGCAGGGGTGCTGGGGCTGTGAGAACACAGGGAGCGCTCGGGGGGCCTGGGCAGGCTCCACGGAGGAGGGGGCACCTGGGGCGGGCCTCCAGGACACATCGCTTTCCTGTGTCTACCATACGCGTCACCCGCTTGCCTCGTGAGCCCTGTGAGGGCAGGGAGCCCATCGATCCTTCTCATCGAGAAGCCCCAGCGCCTTGCTCAGAGCCTGGTACTCAGCAGGGTTGTAGAAAAGGCTGGAAAGGCAGAGATGGGGAAAGGGCATTTCCGGATCCAGCCTGCATTGCCGGGTGACTGAGGGGAGAGCCACCCCCCGTCTGCCAACAGTCCTGCACCGCCAAGTTCACATCGTGAGTCCACGGGCCTCTCGCACATGAACACGGTGCGGAGGCGAGGACGATGCACGTGTGAAGAAGCCTGGGACACGCTGGGGCACGGAGTGGAGTAGGGGAGGAAGAGAGGGCATCGAAGGGCATATTCAAAGAGATGAAGAAAGAAGGCTGGCAGCAAACACTCTTTCCAGGCCAAACCGTGGGCAACTGTGAATGCCCAGCAAGAGTTAAGACTCTTAGCTGCTGGCACTGGGGAACCAGGCAGGTGCCGGAGTGGGAGAGGGGTGTGGAGAGAGGAAGGTAGGCACTTGGGCAAGCAGATGGGCCGGGACACTAGTGACAAGAGGGGAAGGAGAAAGTGGGGAGCAGGAGGCCCGGAGTCCAGAGACAAGGGGCCATCAGGCACCCTAGAACCTGGAGGTCTTCATCCCCACCCCAACGAAATGCATATTTGGGCAGATCCCCCTTCCGGCCTCTACTTTCCCCCCTCACCCAGGATGGGTGGTCCCCGACTTTGCTTCCTGCCTTGCACAGAACAGCCCTACCTTCGGCTTTGCCGCTCACCCTCTGGGCCAGGCTCAGGGAACCTGTAAGCAGGAAGTGGTCATCTCCTGAGCCCTGGTCACTGAGGCTGCACCAGGGTGGCCAAGAATAACGCAGACAGTGATGGCAGAGGGATCCAGCCTGCATTTCCTGATGGCTGAGGAAAGAGCCACCCACATCACGAGTCCACTGGGCTCTATGAGGAAGAGCCCAGCAGCCCCTGTGAGCCAGACCACGGGAGGGCAGGAGGCCCAGCTAAGGAAACAGGAATTGGCTCGAAAACCAAGTGGGAGGCGAGTGTGCACCCCTTCAGGACCTCAGGGTGCTCGACAGTCAACAGCTACAAACGGCCCTCGGCCTTAGGGAGGTAGAGAGGCAAGGCCAAGGCCAGGGGCCCTAGGGGTACACAGCCCCAGCCCGGCTCCAAGACACTGCCCTCCCTGGCTGAGCGTCTGGCCCTGGGCAGAGGGTCCTGGCGAGGAGGTGGCCACTGCGCTGGCTCCACTTCCTCCCCAGAACTGCGCCCTCCCTTCCAGGCAGCCCGTCCTCACCAGAGCTCGCTCCCGGCCTGCCTGGCTGTTTCCTTCCCTTATATAGAGTTCTGCGCGGGATCGGGAAAGGAAGTGCATCGAGTTCCTGGAGGCAAGAAGGGGCCTGTTCCCAGGGACACCTCGAGCTGAGCAGGGGGGGAGGAAGGCATGTCCCAGTCCAAAGTCCCCTCCAGAGGGTAACCCAGGGGTCTGAGAGGGACTGCGTAATAGCCACAAGACAAAGGTGGGGCTCGTGGGGACACTGGGAAGCACCAGCAGGGGTGAGAAGGCATAGCGGGGCCCAGGGCCTGACTTTTGCCCACATCCTGGAGCCACAGCCCTGCCCCCACCACGCCTCCTCTTGGACACCCCGGCTTAGCCACGGACAACCACCCTGCCCCCCACCCCAGCTCTGGCGTCCTAAGGTTGGTAAGCCAGAAACCAGAATGTCCGCCTCAACCCCTCCCCTCCCCTGCGCCCCCACCAGGCCTGGACAATTCCTCTGCCCAGATATCTCTCCCAGCCACCCGAAACCCCAGGCCCCTTAATCACGGAGAATATTGCAACAGCCTTCTATGACACGTCACCTCGCCCCCAGTCCATCCTGCTCCTCTCACCGAGTCTGCCCCGAGCACCAGGGAACTATGTCTAAAATGCACACCCAGTCGGGTCACTCTCCGCCGAAGCCCTTCGGTGGCTCCCGGCATCGCGGGATAACGTCCAGATGCCTTAATATGGTCCTCACGGCCCTGCGGGACCTGGCCGCGGCTCTCCTCCCCATTCCATCCCTCACCTCTCTGCCTCAGGGCCCTCACTCCAGCCAGGGAAAACCAGTGTCAAGTTCACTGTGATTCCACAGTGTACACTCTGAGGCAGGGGCTATCAGCACATTTCCCAGATAAGGAAATGAGGCTCCGAGAGGCCACGGGCTTGGCCCAAGGTCACACAACCAGTGAGGAATGGAGCAGAGCTCCACTCTGGTGGCACCCCTGGCCTCCGCTCTGCCCCGGGCCACCCCAGCTGGCCCAGCTCGGGGCCACAGGAAGAGCCTCATGGAGGGCACGTCCTTGGAGGTGGGTGGGCAGGGGAGATGTCAGGGTCAGGAGACAGAGAGGAGGACCGTCGGCTGGGCCAGGGGCACACTGGGCAAAATGGAGAAAGTGGGTCAGAGAGGCAAGTCATGGCCACACGGTGCACAGCCTGGAGGGCTAGGCTGAGACAAAGGTCCAGGGCCCTGGAAGAGCCTGATGTCACCAGGGTCAGTGAGAAAGGACCTGGGCGAGGGGCAGGGCTGCAGGCCAGGTGGCCAGCCTGGAACAGGCAGCTGCCTCCAAAGTGAGCCATGGAAAGGCTGCAGCTGGGGCTAGGAGCAGAGGCGAGAGGTACTGAGAGAGCCACTGCGGTGGGGGGAGGGGGGGGGGCGGGCAGAAGATGGAGAAGAAGCCGGGCAGCACTGCCCGGCCCAGCCTGCAGGACTCGGAGGAGGGGGAGGGCCTCCGTTACACAAGCCGGGGCACAGAACGGGCGGCCTGACACATCGGCTCCATGAGCCGCCTCCTCGGAGATCCAAAGAGCAGGGGAAACCTCAGCCCTTCTTCCTGCCTGGGGAAGGGACATTGGTTCTGAGGCAGCGGGTTGGGGGACGTGGCCTTCAGCACGGGCAACACAGCGTCTAGGAAGTTCCTGAAAAGATCCGGTCAAGGAAGGAGTGTGGTCTGTGGTCAAGGTTCTCGTGGAACAGCGGGCAGGGAGAAGTGACCGGCGTGGAAAAGAGACCGGGCCTTCCCGCAACAACCCTTTGCGGGGGGGGCCCTTGTGCCCGGTTCCCAGCCAGGGAGATGGAAATGGGTAAGAACGGCCCGGCCCGGGCGAGGCACTTGTGGCCCAGTGGAGGAGGCAGGCTGGGAAACAGAGGACTATAAAGCAGCCCGGTAAGTGCTGCTCTGGAAGTATGAGGAGCGCTGTTATCTCGCTGGGATTCAAGTCCATCTGTTTTTCCAGAAATTACACCCAGAGGGAGACTGCCCACCCCACCCCACCCCACCCCACCCCCTCGCTCCCCACTGAGGATTTCTGTCTCTAGACGAGAACCTTAAGGGACAAAAGTCGCTGACCCGAAGCTGTGCTATGACAGAAAGGCAGGAAGGATGCATGGGAAAAAAATCTCAGCACCAGGGGGAAACCCAAGAAGGCGAAGGGCTCAGGGGCTGCCGAAGAGGGAGCGGTGGGTGAAGGAGAGGAGGGGCTGGGCCAGGCCCCAGACAGCGAATTCCAAGGCTGGGGGCCACACTCAACCCCCCCAGGGACATCAAAGGGTCCCCTTGCCTCCTTAGAGTGGACCGGAGGCTGTGCGCTGGCCGGGACAATAATGGCCTGCAGGCCTCTCCCCCGCGCACATGCTGGTGCCTCGCACACTGCAGGTGTGCAAGGCCCTGTTTCTGAACCTCAAAGATGCCACTGCTTGTCTCGGGCACCACTGATTGGCTAACAGCCTTTGAAGAATAAAAAGTGTTGCCTGAATGGTACTCTTCAATGTTAAGATGCACTCAGAAACATTATAATGTAAAAAAATAAAATAAAAAGACAGCTGGGATTTGAAGCACCACCTTAGACTTGTGTTAGTCCTTCAGGCTCCCTACGCTGCCCTGCCCTGCCCTGTGCTCCTGACCACCAGGAGTTCTTCCCAAAGTCCACCTGCCTCCTTTTTCAAAGACTTAAGGTTGGTCAGAGAAGCGGGGTGAAAAGCAAACCCAACCCCATCTGACCCAGGAAAAAATCCCTTATCCTCAAGGCCTATCTGGGGCCCAGACCTCTCTGAATCCAGCCCAAGCCAGCACCTGGGAGCAGGTTCAGAGCAGAAAGACCCTAACCCCTTCTGCTTGTGGGTCCTTGTTTCCAGATTTCTAAACTCACCGACAGGCCATGGGTTTTCAACCAAAAGGCGAGAGGCGTGACGGAAAAAGCCCCAGACTGAGAGGCAGGCGTGGGCTCCAATACCACTTTGCCGCAGACCAGCTATTCGGACCACATTGAACCTCCTGAGCCTCAGTTTCCCCACCTGCCCAAGGGGGCTGAAGAGACCGCCTCGGCAGAGCGGTGGGGGGACTACATAAAGCTGGCTGACATGACGCAAGTGCAAATGCCTGGAACACACCGCACGCTCAGTAAACGTTAGTTCCCTTCTGTCCGGGCCAGATGGCACCACCACCCTTCTCAGTGCCTGGCCGCCCTCGTTTCCAGGGCCAACTGCAGGGCACACACTCAGCGCCCGTCTCCGCTCTCAGCACTGCATGCGTCCCGGCTCATCTACTCCTCGCTCCAATCCTGGGAAGGGGCTCTGTTCTTATGCCCACTTTACAGAAGGAAAGACCGAGGAACAGTAACAGAATGAGAAGAGGCCATTATTTTCCAAGGGCCCGTCTATACCGTAAGAGCTTGGAACAGTAGAATCGAAACCAAAAGATTCCCACCAAAAAAAAAAATCCCACCCCTTTTTCTGAGCACCTGACATGGCCTAAGCTTCAGTGCCTGAAAATGCACTCACGTAGGAAACTCCTGGGCCCCAGAGGGCAGGGACAGGAGGAGAGAGTGTGGTCGTTCCGCACAGTTAGAGCAAGTCAAGGGCCGGTGTTCTGGAACCCCATCTGCTCTGGGAGACTGCACCAAGAGCCCCGGAAGCGGGAGGTCCCCAGGGTTCGCCAGCCCAGCCCCGTGTTGCTCCTTTAAATGCATCTGTGGCCCAGTCGCAGGAAGCCCCCGCTCTCTCCCAATTAGCAGGCAGCAGAGACTTGAAGTGAAGCCAGCACCGAGGGCCAGCGGAGGCCTGGCTGTCACAGGCATTGTTCGTGTCTCCTTTTGACGCATATCCACCCCAACACCCCCCCACCCCGCCTTCCCCCCGTGCAATGTTTCCTTGTTCCCCAGGAGGACCTCCGAGAGGCATGCATCTGAAACCCGGTCTGGAGGGAAGCGGGGTGGAGGGCGGGGTGGCGGAAGACCTGGCTCTATCTGGCTCTGAAAACACAGGCAGATATTAAATGGACAGGACAGAAAGCTTACATCAGATAGAAACACACTGACCCAGAGACACTGGCAGGGCACACGCACATGGCTCAGATGCCCCACGGCGCACACCAGCAGGACCACTGCCAGGTCCAGATGCAAAGTCACCGCCTGGCGCTCCCGGCCCCACCCCAGGCAGAGCCGCACAGACGGGAACACAGCAGCACTGCCAACACACCCACCAGCGGGGCAGTCTGCGTGGCCCGGAGCACGGTGGATTTCAGGAAGCCCTAGGGGGAAGTGACAAAAGTGACCCACAAGGGCAGCCTGGGGGAGGGCACAGCATGGACAAACAGAGGTGGGGGATTTGAGTCTGGAAGCACACCCAGAGTGCCCCCAGGGGCCTGTCCATCCACTGCGGCTGGGCAAGGGACAAATTCCCTTTGGATTCACCGAAGCCACCTGAGCCCTGCGCATCCTTCTGCAAGAGCAGGTCAGGGCAAAGCACATTCATGGGAGCTGGGTGGCGGGTGGCAGACACAGGATGGCAAGTACACAAACCACGGGGCGGACCTGATGATAGTGGCTCAACATCCTGAAAATTATGGAAGGCAGGCATGCAGCAGGAACTTTAGGGGTGGAGGTGGTGAGGAGGGGGCGAAACTCACAGAGTTTAGAGCTGTGAGGCAACCCTATTATTTTAATACTATGTGCTACGTACTTCAGACACGGTATCACACGTCATCCTTTCAACAATATGTGCAACAGGCAGTATTCCCTTGCTCCATATGAGGCCACTGAAACTCAGGGAGAAAAAGTAAGCTGTTCAAGGTCACACAGCAATGAGCAGTTGGGCGGCAGCTCACACCCGGGACGGACAGGCTGTAAAGTCTACACTCCCACGGGCAAGCCAAGTCACCCGGGAGCTCGGAACACAACATACGGCTCCTGTGGGACCTAGTGCGTGTGGAGGCATAGATGGTGGGAGGGACTAGTTCAGAGAGGCCCTCCCTGTGGGGACAGAGGGCGTCGGCGTGGGCCCGGGACCCCCAGCTCCTAAGGAAGGCAAGGACAGGGGAACTTAGGCTGCTGTGACTCAGTGGCTGGGCCTCCGGTGGAGCATTTCCGGAGCCCCAGACAGCTCTGCACAGTCTAGGAGCCACCTGCCCAGCAGAGACACTGAGCCATTACTCACAACTGTTACTCACTCTCCTCTGTACTCCACACCCCAGCACATCACTCATCCCACTCGGTTCCCTGAGAGTAGCCACGGGGGAGCCAGCAGATCCGCCTGCTTCCCTCCCCGGCTCCACCAGCTCCAGTCCTGCCAGCTCAACTGGGACGGAGACCCAGAGACTTACTGGGACAGAGACCCAGAGGTTCTGGCCAGCTCAACCCTAACAGCTGTTACCCCAAACCCTGTTCCAGGAAGTGGGCTGGCAGCGTGGAGGAACAGTTACTGTGCAATCTCAGGGCTGGATGGGACCTCCCAGCATCTCAGCTGTCTTCCCGGCAGATGCTAAAGGCCCCCCAGGGCCCCCGCCTCCACGCTGGAAGGCTCTCCCAATGGCCAGCCCCGAGAGCAGGCACCTCTCTGTTCAGAAATATCAGTGGACTTGCAGAAATTCAGCGCTGGTTAGAAAGAGAAGACTCTCCTAACTCATCTTACCAATGAGGAAACTAAAGCCCAGATAGGGGAAATGATTTGTTCAAGGTCACGCAGTGCCAAAGGGCGACTAGAAACAGGCTGCCTGACCCCCTGCCACCAGGCTCTCCACTGCACTGCCTGGCCCCTTCCTCCCACCCTGAATCAGGGCAGGCCCCTGAAGTCTACCCTCGCACCCTCCTGCTGCAAAACAGCCACGAATCCTGCAGCACTGGAGACAGGAGATATAAAGGCGAGATGGAAAGGGAGGGAAGCGGTTGCAGCCAGACAGAGGTTCGTGCAGAGCTATCACTTTCTAACAATGAAGGGGCATCGGGAGCGGTCTGCCCAGGAGGCCGGGAGATGAACCACAGGCCTTCTGGGGGCCCTGGAGCTGAAAGGCCAGGCCCTCTGGTAAGAGATGATGAGAGGGATTCCTGGGGTCCCAGCTGGGGACTTGGGAGAGTCCTGGCCTCCTCTGTGCTCCCCTCTCCTCACCACCAACCTCCCCACCCCCAGCTGGCCTCCGCTCTCCCAGGGCTCCAGCCTGGAATCCAGGCCTGGCCACTGCCTCTGCTCCCACGCTCAGCTCGGGTCAGCTCAGCTCAGCTGGCCAGAGCACAGGCCGCTGTCCGTGTGCTGGAGGAGGCAGCTCAGAAGCCACCTCCAGAGGGGCCTCATCGTCTACCTCTGGCGCTTCCCCACCCCCTCGGGCAGCTGCACGCTCCCCCTTACCTTACCAACAATGGTAAGAACAGTAACAGTAATCATAACCAAGGGTCACATAGCACGCCTTTTGGGCAGGACTTGGTTCTACTGGTTCCCCACCATTTACCAATGAGTACACTGGGCACAGGAAGGTTAGGTAAGCTGTCTGCAGTCACACAGCCTGGGACAGATGGGGTCAGGATTCCAACCCACACATGTGGCTGCAGAGTCTGTGGTCTTGACCCCCATGCCACCACACTGCCTCTTGATAGGACCTTGATCTAGAAGGTTCAAGCTCCTGAAATCCCCACTCACTCATCCACGCAGTCACTGAGTACCTGCAACAGGCCAGGCACCTGGATTTTGCGGCACTCAACACTCCCCTTGCCTCTGGACAGGCAGCCCCATGCAGAGATCTAGCCACTTACTGCCTCTGAGCAAGCAGGGTCTCGCACCTTGGCTGCGGGACACTCCCATTCATTCATTTAACAGATAGTGGATGAGTGTGCCAGGGGGTGAAGGTCACCCCCGAAGGAGCCTTTCGGTTCTGCAGAAATAGAGCTGCCCGCGCACTACCCTCGCTCCCACCTGCAGCAGCCCGCCACTCCTGTGTCACATGGGAAGCCTCGCCCTCGCCGAGGAGGGCTCTCTCCTGGCCTGCGAGATCTCCCGCGCAGATTTCGATGCTTCCTTGGGCTCCCGACTCCGGAGAGGATTTCCCTTCCCCAGGGGCTGAGGCATTCAAACATGGGACTCTAGGGACCTGGGCTTATGGTCTATCCCCAGGTCTCTCCAGGGCAGTAGAGCCTTCCCAACTGCCCAAGTAATCTCCCTAAGTACCAAGTTCACCAAGTTTCTCCTAGATGAAAGCTCTCTACTGCTCCCCTCTTTAACTGGGCCCGGGAAATTCCACATGGCCAGACCCCAAGCTACCCCTCCAGGCTCTCTCCAAAGCTACCCTTTCCGCACACACCACTTCCTGTGCCGGGCACTGAGCACACACTTCACAGAGTCGCACTGCATACCTTTCATCGGCCCGTGAGGTGGAATATTAACCCTATTGTACAGATCAGACACCAAGGCTCAGTCCAAGGTCGCACGGATGGCAAGCTTGGGAAACCGGGGAAGCCCACGCCCGTCTGACTGTGAAACAGGGCTGCAGCCACTGTTTCACCCAAACTCATGTGTGTGCCTTCCCCGGGGCCTGAAGAGGTCATCCTCCCTCTTCCTTCCTGCAGAACTCCTCCTCAACCTTCAAAACCCACCTCACAGGGCACCTCCTCTCTGAAGCTTTCTCCCCTCCACCAGTTCATACACACTGCTTTCCACCGGACACCCCCCTGCACTCTGCAGAAGCTCTCTGTCTAGCCCCCTCTCTCCCCCGCTAGACCACATCTCCTTGGCCTTTCCAGCCCCATACCCCTGGCACCTTGCCTGGCATAGCATCAATGCCCAAAAAGGCTTTTAAGTGAGCTACCAGGGGCCTTATGTGCCCAGCCAGATTCAGCCACTGCCTCACAGCATCCAAAGTGGGTGCGCAGTCACTGCCCCTGGTACAAGGAGCTGACCCCAATCACAGCCCAATCCCCGGGCCCCCCAGGTTTGGGACTTCTCCCTGTGCCTTTCCTGATGGTTTCTCTCTGCTCAACCAGCTTGGCTGTTTCTGAGAGTCTCAGCCGGTGATTAGGGCCCTAATCAGCAGGACTTCCTGCCAGCCACTGCCAGAGGTGGGGGGCGGGGCTGGGAGGGAAGCAAGGTCAATCCAAGGTGAAGTTCAAAGCCTGTGACCAGGGGAGGCTCCTGCAGGGAGATGGATGGACTCACAGACTTCAAGCCCAGAGCCTCTCCAGCCCTTTGTCTTACAGGTAAGGAAGGACACTGAGGCCCAGTGAGAAAAGGGTCTCATCCAGATGAGTCCAGTCCAGGGATTGGACAGCAGGAGCACTACACTCCCCCGCAACTTGCCTGCAGGGACCCCAGGACAGACATCCTTCTTACACTTCCCTCACGGCCCTTCTGCCCACCCCTACCCCAGCATCGAGCCCAATGCTGACCACACAGACTGACTGCTCCCATTAAAGGGTTGTTGTAGACCAGTAGATTGCTCAGGTCTGGTCAAGGTCAAGGGTCAAAGGTGAACCCCTTCCTCTAGATAAGCAATAAATAGCCTAGAAATGGAGCAGAGGTGAGCAGGGGCTGAGGAGAGGAAGCAACACAGGGCCGGGCTGAGCTCAGGAACCCTTCCCAGCTGTCATCATCATCAACCCAAGCCCATTCTTTCTCCAAGAAAAAGTTTAATGCCTTTTGCAGCTGCAACTGGGCGGGCCAGGGGTCCCGAGGTAGAGCTCACCCAACCTGACCTGGAGCAAGCCAGGCCTCCCTGGGTGAGAACCAGGCCTGGGTGGAGAATACAGCTCCACAAGCAGCCGACCCCTGCTAATGAGGGAGCCGAGGACCTGAGAGAGAGCCGGGGACCAGGGGCTGGCCCCTATCGTGGGTTCAGAGCTCACAGCTTTCTAGCATGCAGGGAGGGCTAGGAATCGTTCTCTCCCACCTCCTACCGACAAGGTGACGGAACTCAAGTCACAGCAAGGAGATGCAGATCAGACTTTAGAGCCAGGGCGTGCAACATTCTGGCGTCTCTGGGCCACGCTGGAAGAAGAATTGTCTTGGACCATTGTGACTTTGTGATTACATGACATTGTGATAACATGTAATCACAAAAACATCTCATAATGTTTTAAGTAAATTTACAATTTTGTGTTGGACCGCATTCACAGCCATCCTGGGCCTCATGTAGCCCGAGAGCCATGGTTTGGAGAGACCTAGAAGGTACTTACAGCAGTTTTGGCTGTGGGGGTGCGGGGTGGGGGGGGAATGCCATGTTAAAATACAGATGTCACACCTGTGAATACAGCCACCCATGGTCAAGAGTAGTCTGCCCTGAGACCAGAACAGGCCCTCGCCAAGGCCTACTGAGTGTCCTGTCCCGCGACTCTCTTCAAGGGATGGGGTGGGATCTGAGAAGGGGAGCTTGGGCTGGGTTATAACAACGCATCTTGTTTACAGTGACAGCAACTTTCAGAGTCCTCCATGAGCACAAATTTGCATCAGCTCCCTGGGCAGGCAAGGCTTCCAGGGAGCTTCCCCTTAGCTCCCTGACTCCCCCTGTGACAGAGTGAGCAAGCAAGAGAGAGAGAGAAGAGAGGGGTCTCTTCTCTGGATGTCAGGACCCCTTGAGGGAACAAGATGCAACCATCTCCTCCACCCTCTGGTCCCACAGTCCTCTTACCTTATGGATGGGAACGACCATGCCGAGAGAGACAGGGTGGCCCAGCAGTGGGCCCCTGGCGGGACGCCACCACCACCACCACCACCACCACTCCTGACAATAACAATTACGGACATTCCCTGCACACTTACTCTGCACCAAGCACTGTGCAAAGTGTTTTAAATAAACTAAGCCACTGGGCCTCCCAACCACACCATGAAGCAGGTGCTGTGATTATCCCACTTCACAGCTGAGAAAACAAAAGCTCAGAGAGGTTCAGTCACTTGCCAAGGCCACACAGCGGGTCATCCTGAGCTGAGCCCAGCAGCCCGGCCCTGGAGTCCCACTTTCTGCCTCACTCCAGATCGCTCCGTGAGCACTGCCCTGCTTCCAGTGCCCATCACCCTTCCCCAGGCCCTGTCTAAAACCCTCACCCTTCCGCCCCTCTGCCCCTCCTTAGTCAGTCAGTTCCCACTGAGCGGCATTCTGCCGGGCACAGCCAGGATCACCAGGGAGGCAAAGGGCACGGGTCTGCCCTCAAGGAGGTGGTAATCCAGCTAAACACAGGAAGCTTGCAAGGACCAGGAAAACCGAGGGGTCCCACATTCTCCACCAGAGAAGGTCTAGGAAGGGGGACCTGGATGCAGGACTGGGACCACCCCATAGTGAAGGAAGGATACAATCCCATTCAGGGCTCCTGGAACCCCTCGGTCCCCATCGACTCCCAAGACCCTGCCCTTCCAGACCAGAATGAGACCGCTCCTGCCTCCCAGAACACCCAGCCTGAGCTACAGGCTTCCAGACCTAAAAAGGCAAGGATTACAGAGCCCGGAGTAGCCCTGGCTCGGGCACACCACCCCCACCCCTCACAGGCTCCAACTCCATGGAGACCAGACACCCTCCCCAAGGGGAACCAAGGTGCAGAGAAGTAGGAAGATGGCCAAAGTCACCAAACTGGTAGAGGCAACCCAGGGACCCAGCTGCGCCTCCCATGGCCTCCTCTTCTGTGATGGGAAAGTGCTTCTGGCAATGTGAGCGGAGGAAGGAGAAGGAGCTGGACCTGCGTGTGACTGTGCATAATGCAGGGGGCCCCGAGGGAGGTGGGCACTGCCCGCGAACCTGGCCGCCCCGCCGCCGCCACTACCCTCGTTCCAGCTCAGCGATGCCCGCACCTGTGCACGCCTGCCAACCTTGAAAGCTAAGAGCCAGCGCTTTGGAGGTACAGCACTCGGGACAGAAGTCTGGGCCCTACTCTCCCCAAAACACTCTGTCCTCCCCTAGACGCCACACCCATTTCTGATCCGCTTTTCTCCGAGTTCCGTGCCTGGGAGGGCGGACTCCCCTGCCCTCTCCAGTACACAACCCTCAGCTGGGCCTCAGTTTCTCCTCCTGGAGTAAAAGGGACTCACGGTCCCAAAAATAAGCCAAGAAGCCAGAACTGCCTTCAGCTGAGAGCCTTTGCTGGCCACCCCGGCGCCACCCCCGGCTTCCCCGAGCTCCAGGGCACACTGGGCCTCTTCCCCGTCCGGCCCCAAACACGCTGCCACCTCTCTTTGGGTTTCTGTCCAACCACAGGGAAGAGCAGGCCCTACTCCCTGGCTCAAGGCAAGGGACTGCAGTTAGACACTGGGAAGGGCTTTATCTGTACACAAGCCAGGACCACGCAAGGGGCTGCCCTGGTTGGAGGCAGGGGCTGACTGGGGGGACCTCAGGCCCTACTCCTTCCCTCTCCCCACTGAGGGGAAAAGGAGGGCTGGAGGGAGAGGCAGCCTGGGGCAGAAGGCCCAGTGTGGGTTCTGAGCCCACCCCCGAAGCCCACCTTGACACTGCCATCATGGGAAACCCAAGCCTCCAAAGGGCTGGTGTACAGAAATCTTTAATGGTGTCACCCCCCCGCCCCCCGCGTCCAACTGCTCACCTTGGAAAACAGGTCTGGAGAGGCAGGCGGTCCAGGGGACGGGGGGAGTGACCCACACCTCCCACACTCCTCCTGAGAGGCCCTGGAGAACGCACCCTTGGCTCCCACCCGCCGCCCCCCCCCCACCGCCCGCTGCCAGTTACACAAACCACTTCAAGCTGCCCTGACAACCTGCACTATTTACAAGTTTAGAAACTGAGGCTTAGGTAAGAGTTGCCCCTAGGTTTTTCTGCATCTCGGATCTTGGCGCCAGTCCTCTGCCTACCATCTCCAGGCAGGCTGGGGAGGCTCCCGGAGCTGGGAGGAGGTGAGCCAACTGGGGCAGGAGCTCAAGCTGCCCAACCTCAAAGCAGCCCTCCCTCCCCGTCCTGGGGGCACACCGGCCCCCAGGCAGCCCCTCAGCAGGGGACGTGGGCTCTGACTTCAGAAGGGAGTAGTGGGTGGAGGTCCGTGTTGCTTCTGACCCCTCCGCTCCCCACAATGTCACAGTGTCGCACAGCCCGCAGGTCTGCTCCAGGTCTTGGGCAGTTAACCGGCAGGACAAGGCATGGAGCGGGACCAGAAGAATCGGAAGCAGCTCAGAACCTTCGCAGGAAGCAGCTGGGGCAGAGCTGGTGGGTGGTTGGGCAATGGGTGTGAGGGCAGAAAGCAGGCTCTCTGTTCCCCAAACGCTGGAGGGGAGGAGGACGCCCCTGGCCTGCGAGGTCCCCCAGTGTGCGCACCCCCAGCCCAGAGGCCACCACCCCGCTGCTCCCCTATTCCGGGTGTCAGAGAACTTCCCAACTCCAAGAATCCCAGGACCTCGGCATCCCAAGAGACCTTCGAGTTCATCTCCTCTAACCACATCCCAGCTCAGGAATCCTTCCAAGCTGTTGTCCAGCCCCTGCGTGAACTCCCTCCCAAGACGGGAAGCTCACTACCTTACAAGGAAACCCGTTCTCTCGCCGACCCGCCAGGCTTGTTAGAAAGCCCTCCGTCTGACATGCAGCCGAGCCTCCTTCCCCAAACGCAAACCCGTCCGCCCCTCTGCTTCCAGTTCCCACCTCAGGAGAGACCGGGAACTGAGAACCCCCGGACGCCAAGGTTTCGCTCACCGTCTGTCAGCGACGAGAAGTTACTCGCCAAATGGTGGCCCTACCTCTGAACTCAGCGGCGCACCAGCCCAGCTCCCCTCCGCCCGGCCACACGCATCCTGTTTTTATCATTCTGGGCACCGCAGCCCCCGGGGAAGATTCTGAATCGGGGCTTTGAGGGACGTGAAGTACGGAGACGTATGGGATGAGGGATGGGAAGGAGCGCCAGGAGGGTTCAAGGCCAGAGATCTGGAAGCAAGAGGTTCCCAAGTTGCCTCCTCCGCCACCCAAGAATTCTCCTTTCCAGATCAAAGTCCTGGCCCCCAGCACTGGCAGATCCGCCAGATTAGCTGAGCCCTGCCCAGGCCCCCACCCTCCAAGGGCAGCGGAGTCGAGGCCAACCCCACATGGGATCCCAGCACTGGTCCCATGTCGAGCCCTCCCACCCAGCTTTCCAACCAGAGCCAGGTCCAGGCCCTCCCTTCCACGCCCTTCGGCCAGAGAGGTTGGGCAGAGGGTGGCTCAGCTCGGAGGTCCCGGGGGACAGCAAGGGTGGGGGAGACAGAAGTGGCCGCCAGCTGGCAGGGATAGGGGCAACTGAAGGCCAAGTCAGAGCCACAATGGTCCCCACCCCACCCAGGCAGCTTCAGGAAGGGGCCTGGCAGACTCAAGGGAAGAGCGTGCTCCCTCCACACCCTCCTGACCCCGCTCTTGGCTTTGCCGCAAGGAGCAGGTGCTGGGGCTTCCAGAAGATGCCCCTGTCCCCCCCTCCAAAAGCTCTGCACCCTAGTTCCAGTTCCCCCTCCCAGCCTCATCCCACCGCCACCCATCCTGCCTTCCCCGACCCAGCGCCCATCCTGCCCTCTAACCCCATCACACGCCCTGCAGAGAACACAGCCTGGGAGCACAGCAGGCTTCTCCTGGTCACCCCTAGGTCACTCCCCTCCCCGTTTCCTCTTCTAGGACAGGGGACAGACAGCCTCTGAACATCTGGGCAGGCAGTCCTGGCCCTGGTCCTGAACTGGGAGCCGGGGGACAGACACTGGGATTAGCTCTGTATGACTTCTCCAGCTCGGGAAGGGGTGGCGGGCAGGGCATCAGAGGGTCGGGGGTGGGGGGAAAGGAAGGACAGGGGAGAGAAAGGCAGCTGTGTGTGTCTGTTCATTAACCACCTGGATTAGCCATTCCTGCCCAGAGGGGTGAGGAAGGAGTGAGGAGCTGACTGGGGGAGGGCGGCCAGGGGCACCCATGCCAGGCTGTGCCCACGGCAGGGGAGCAGGGACCCAGGCGGAGGGGGGTGCTTTTAACTCCAACCTTCCCGGGTCTGCCAGACCCTCCCTTGCAGACGCAGCCAGCCCTTGGGAAGTGAGGGAGGGGAGCAAGGAGAACCCCAAAGAGGAAAAAGGGCCCAGTAACAGCTCCAGCCGGTGGCAGGGAAAGAACGAGGAGGAAAAGTTGCCTGCTCTTCTCAGGGTCCCCTTCCCCAGGGCAGCCCCACACGGGGCGGGCGGGCGGGCGAGCAGGCAGGTGGGGAGGAGAGTGCTGGAGGCTGGATACCCCCTACCTCCTCCCTTCTCCGGTAGGTGTGTCCTCCCCACTCACTTCTGCTGGACCGGGTCTGCAGCCACTGACACTAGCAACTTCCCCAGCAAACAAAACTCCTCTGAACTCGTGTCCCTCTCTCTCTCTGAATGGACAACCACACCCCAGGCGTCGTCGCTGCTAAAACCCCAGACTCGTCTGAAGAGGGGACTGACAGGTTGGCCTGAGGGGTTAGCCTGGCGCACAGACACAGGACCAGGAGGGCTGACCTCCACCTCCCCTAATGTATGCCCTGGTCAGTGGCTATGACAGCATCTGTAAGGACAGCCCAGCAGCACCCACAGACCCCACACTCACCTTTCCGGCCGAGGAACCCCTGGGTGGGGTGCGTATCTGGGCTCACAGGACAGGGTGGTGGGTTAGTGACGGGGCAGCTGCAGTAGCTGGCAAGAAGCTGGTTGCCGAGAGGAGGGCGTGAGTGAGCCTTGTGTCCAGGCGGGGAGCAGGCACGGGGAGCAGAGCTGGCCCCAGGGCTACTGCTGGGAGCAACTGAACGAGGGCGCTGCTCGCCCAGCTCCCTCCCCCGGCGGCAGCAGGCGGGCAAGCACGCACCGCCTTCTTCCCGGAGCCGGCCAGCAGCCCGCCCCGCTGCCGCCTCCTTTAACCCCTGCGGCACTCACACCGGGCTCTGGCCAGGCTGGCAGGGGCAGGGCACAGGCGCCCCCGGGGCAGGGCATGCCAAGCCTTGTGGACTCCCTGTCCATCCGCCACGGGCCCAGCAGCCTCCCTGAGGACCTTCAAGGAGGGGCCACAGCGCCTGCAGGGCAGAGGTGGGGAAAGGGGGACAAGAACCCAGGGAAGAAACACAGCTGCCTGGAACCACCGATGAGTGAGGAAGTATGTTGAGATGATGATGATGGTGATGATGATGATGATGATGATGAAGAGGAAGAAGAGCACTCTCAACTTTTGCAGAGCACTCATTTGGTGACTGTTGACCTAGAATCTCACTTCTGAATCTGTTTTTTCTTTACAGATATTTGTAACTGTATATGCAAAAGTGATTTGAATTGAACACTAGTTCATTGAGTGCATGCTTCAATTCCCTTTGAATGGACACATCAAAACAATAAGACGCGGATTGAGGGTTGGAGAGATAAACAGAAATGGGAGAGAGGGCCTATGCCCAAGTGTTCTTTACAGAGCCCAGGATGTTAACCATAAGTTCCCTGAAGTTTTTTTACACGTACAAATGATTTCACAATTTGAAAGACTGGGGAAATAAGGTCTGAAAAGTTTGGAGGACTGTACCAATGACAGAGGTGAAGGAGCAGGTAAGATTATGTTGCAGGGGAGGGAAGAGCCGGCGGCGGCGGCGCACCTATTGTATGCCGGGCTCTTAAACATTTTCCCACTGATGTTCGGAATCACCCTGTTGTTTTAGCTGAAGAAAGGGACCCTGGAGCAGTTTGGGGACGTGTCTGAAACAACACAGAGGGCCCAGAGCAGGAGCTCGGACCTGACAGGCTGACTCCCACGCCCAGCTGCTCACCACCCCGTGCTTCAGAGATTGGAAGAGCCTTCCTTTCTCCATCCGGGCCACCTTCGTGGGAGGTCCTGGGCCAGTGACCTGATCTGTGGGCCTCAGTGTCCCCTGCTGTCCGATGAGATTGGAGCCAAAGGTATTCACCATCTTTTCCACATCTAACTCACCGGTTTTATCAATTCAACTAAACCATTCCCCAGGCTTCCATTTTCCAAAGAAATAAAGTGACAGGGGAGACCCAGAAGGGACAAACATGGGGCCGTGAGCATCACAGGGGAGGTGGGCAGCACCTCAGAGAGTTGCTCCCCAACCCCGTCAGTGACAGAGAAACCCCTGAGGATGGCAGGGAGAGGGGCACCTTCTCGGGACCTGAGGTGGGGATGATGGAGACGGAGGTGTCATTCTACCCACGTCCCACCTCCAGAGCACGAGGACCTTCCTTCCCAGGGTGGGAGGAGCCTGGCTCCCAGAGTCCCGACCTCCAGCATCTCAGAACCTCCGACACTGACAGCAGCCTCAGCCTGTGAGCAGGTGGGTACGGCCGCAGGTGGAGGACAGAAGCCCCGCAGAGCACGCCTCCAAAACTGTTGGGCCATGTGGGGAAACCTGCCTCCCCAGCCCCGGGCTCATTCAGCCCCCTCCAGCCCCAGCTCTGGGGCAGAGGGCTCCTAGTAGCCTCATCCTGCCTAACCTCGTGCCCCCTGCAGACCCGGGTCTGCCCTTGGCCTTGGACCAGCCGTTGTCAGGGGAGGGAGGTGAGGACTCCACGTCAGCCATCTAGGCTCCTCTAGAGGTGGGTGGGGAGACCACTAAGAAAAGGAAAGGTGCCCCTTTCATTTCAGGGGTCACGGCACAGCAGAAGAATCCTCCTCCCCTTTTCCTCTTTCTGACCCACACCCACTATCATCCTGACTGACATCAAACAGTCCCTGGCCCCTCACCGCCTACCCCATCCCACCTCTACAGCAGGACATTCGGAGCCCTCTCTGATGGCACTGCCTCCTGAGCCTGCTTATCGTGAGGTTCCCCCTTCTCCACAGCAGCGTTCAGGGCTCCGCTCAAAAGCCACACCCTTCACAGATCCTCCTCCAGTGGCACCACTTGGTAGACACGGTCCCCTCGGAACACCCAAGGCTCCTGTTCACGTACGGATGCCGAGGCTTGTTGGGTGCACTTCTGCATAGCCCACTGAGCAAAGATTTACCTATTCCCTCCCTCCTCCTAGTTTGTCCAGCGCCCAGCACAAGCTTGACTCGTAATGGACTCTCAGTAAGTGGACCGAGGACATGAATGACGACGAGATGGATGGATGGATGGATGGATGGATGGATGGATGGATGGATGGGTGACTGGTTAACAATTAAATAATGGGGCACCTTTAGTGCTTAATTTCACACAAGGCTGTGCCAAGATCATTGTTGGCTGACTTTTATCTTCAAAGCTACGTAATCACAGACAGAAAAACTCACCGCGCTAGGTAAGACACGGGGACAATCAGACAAACACGTGATGTCCCGGGTGCATCCCATCCACCCCAGGTCTGCGGCAGCTCCAGGGGACTCTGAGAGACACCCTTCTCCAGCTGCTCTCAAGGAGGCTTTGGTGGCGGAACGCCCCACCCCCCCACCCCAACTTCGCCCCCTCTCCCAGCACCTGGGCACAGAACCATGAGTTCAGCAAGTCTCTAGCAACCACACGGACAGGAACTCAAGGAGCGAGAGGATTTCAAAGAGGAGGAGCAGCCTTCCCCTTCGTGTCCACGAGCTGTCCCACAGCCCATCAGCCACCCCCGGCTTTACCCAGTGTCTGTCCCACCACCATTTACACACACACACGCACACACACAGAGTGAGAACTGCTTTGTGCAGAAGCCCGCTCAGCCCCTTTTCTCTCCCCTCCCCACTCCCCCTCCTCCTCAACCAATGAAGACGCAGAATTCCCAGGGTTTCCCATCTCCCATCCCCCAGCCCCCTCCGCCTCCGGAGCCAGCCCAGACCCCTTTCCCTCCTCCCTCCTTCCCTCCCTCCCTCCATCCCCATGTGCAGCACCGCACATCTGGTTCCAGTTGTGGTTGGTCCGTTCAGGGGCAGGCCTGGGGGTTTCTCATAAAACTGAATAACACCAGTGTTGGAGCTGGTGGAAGGGGGATGGGAGGGCGGGAGGCCTATGGGGGCAGAGGAGCAGCCAGGAGGCACGGAGACGCACGGAGCCACGGAGCGCAGACGGGGAGCAGGGCAGTGCCAGGCCTCCAGCGAGTGGTCAATGGACGCCTGTGGAGGGAAGACAGAGGCCGGAGAAACAGAGGGGGAACGTCGGGCGGAGAGAGAGTGGGACAAAGGGGAGGTCAGCAACAGGGACCACGAAGGAGGAGAGAGGCCGCACTGGGGGTGGTGGTGGCCGCAGAGCCACAGAGAGGCCATTGAGACAAGCGGGGAAATGAATTGTGTGTGCCGGGGCCAGGTGCTGAGCCAGGCACTTCGTTTGGGGAAGGAGGGGACACAGCAGAAAGGAAGACAGAGGGGCACAGAGAGAGAGAAGAAAGGGCAAAGATAGCGTCAAGAGAAAGACAGCCCAAGAGTGTTGAGCCCAGATTTCCCCTGCCCCTCGGCCCCACCACGGCGGGGGGCAGGGGCCGGTGGGGGGACGGGCTCGTGAGCCTGGACCCAGAGCTGCTCTCACTTCTTCTGTCATTTCGCTTTCATCAGCATTTAAGTGTCGGTTCTTCCCCCAACCCCCCGCCCCGTGCCCTTCCATGCCGGCCTCCATCACAGCCCAGGAAGTGGCTATGGTTCTTACCCCCAGTCTTAGAGATGGGCTCAGCGCAGTGAAGGGACTTACCCAAAATTCCAGAGCAGCTGATGAAAGGGACAGAATTCGAACCCACATCTTCCCAGTCAAGCCTATGTCACCACATGACACAGGTGGGGGATTCCTGAGGCCCCAAGGCTCCCCTGGAGGGCGTCTTGTCAGGCGACCTACACTCTCAGGGGGACAGATTCCCAGGCTCTTACACAGCTAAGTGGAAGCTCCTCTGTGGGCAAAGGATTGGCCAACACCCCCCATCATCCGAGGATGGGGAAACGTGGTCTCCCAGGGAGCTGCGGGAGCCACCCACTCTAGTGTCCTTGGCCCTCTCTCCCACAGAGAAGGCAGGGCCACAGGCCCGGTCCCAAGGCATGAGGCCCTGGGCCTCAGGATCCCGCTGAACCCAACATGCAGAAATCTTGGAACCAGGCCCTAGGGTGAGGGGGGGGTCACCCTAGGCATTTGGTCAATGCCTGTGCATTTGGGTTGCCTGTCTCCCTTCTGACCACCACCCCACCCCCCCACCCCCCACCCCCACACACACACAAGCCAGAGATGAGTTTGGACTGGCCCCCCAGGGATGCTTTCCTCTCCGAGTCACGCCCCAGGATGCCCCCTTGCCAGGGCTCCCCCATGGCACACTCCAGAAGCCACGCCCTCCCCCGCTGCCCCACGGAGCCCCTCTCCCTCCCTTCCTTCCTGAGGCGAGGCTGCGCAGGCCAAGTCACCGGTCACTTCCCTTTCTGTTCGTCATCCCTGACACTCGGGTGGGACTGGGGCTGGAGCAGGGGGCACCCTCTCCTCCCCACCAGTGTCCCTTATCTGCATCTCATTCGGGTGCCTTTCCCTCACCTCTCCGAGTGCAGAGACAGACACAGCCTCGGGTCTGTCGTCACACGCACTCCCCCAGGGAGGAAGCAGTGCCAGGCCTTCTCCCCTCCAGCTCCCTGCTCTCGGAGTCGCACCCTAGCGTGCGAGCAGAAGACAGGAAAGTATGGGGAAACCGCCCGCCCCCTGCTTGTCTCTGACACCTGCCTGGTCCCCAGGCCGGGTTCCTCTCAGGCCGGCCCCAGTGGAGATCACCGGCGTCGGCCTGGGTTTTTCGGAGGGCCCACAGCCTCCCTCTCAGGGGCACATCGACCACCCTGAGCCCCACATTATTAGGTTCCTGGCCTGGAAGGTCAGGGAGTCCCCCAGACCTGGGTTATCTGGATTTCAGGAAGGTGCTGGCAGGATCCGCGATGAAATGCTTGAAGACGAGATAGAAAGCCAAGTGGATTCCTAGGGGGTGTTGATTAATAGATCAATGTCAACTTCCTGGCTTGCCAAGGGGCCCTGTCCTCTGTCCTGGCTTGTCCAGCATGCTTATCAGTGACTTAGGTAAAGAATGGATCCCTACCAAGTACCCAAAGGAGGGAAAAACAAAAGCAGAAAGAAGAGCTAAGATGCTGAAATGAATTCAAGTGCCAAACTGACTTTATAAACAAGATAAAATTAGCAAAGGAACATTTCTCTTGGGGTAAAGTCCTGAACTAAGGTTCAAAAGTCATTTTTAAAAAAAAACAACAGAATAAATAATAGTTCATGGAGGGAAAGCTCTAAGAGTTTGTGAAAACAGAAATTTAGCTCCACCGCACGAGGAGACGGCTGCCCCCAAAAGGCAACTGCACTTTGGGTTGCATTAATAAAGGCACAGCACCCAGACCAAAGGCGGTGAGAGTTCCACTTTACTCCGTGATGCTCAGATGTCACCCGAGATGTGCTCTCTTCTGAGCACCCAGAGGAGGCCAGAGCAGACCACAAGCACTGCTGGGATAAAAGCACAAGGAAAGGTAAGAGAACTGGGCCCAACTTCTGTTTCGGAGGATAAAAACAGGACACAACGGGCATCACCGAATCCTTGACAAACTGTTTGGGAAAGTGAGCCGGGCAAGTTCCACAGCCACACACACTCCCATTGTTTCTCTGCCCCTCCATCTGCGAATTCCTTGAAGCCTGGGACCATTTCCCACTCATCTCTGCAGGTCCAAGAAGCAGAAACAGCCAGCAGCTGAGCAGCTGTTAAGGACAGGACAGTGACCCGATGAGGCCCAGCCTGCGGTGCTGACCGGGGGCGAGCATGCTGGCCCCAGCGTGAGAGCTGGCCTTTGGCGAAGCCGGCTGCCAGGCTGGAGGAGGCGAGGCGCTGGGCTAGCAGCTGAACTTTTGCCTCACACATGCTGTCCCAGGCTGGACTGTGTACTGGCCAACGGGCCTCCCACCCCACAACTCCCCCCACCCCGGGTCCCGGCACTGCCCAGTAGCTGTGTGGGGACTGGCCCCCACCAGGTACCCTTGCCCCAAGGGGGCTGCCTACTGGCCCAGATGCCACCAAACCCTGGGCTCCTCTCCACCTGCAGAGCCTCCTGCTGATTCCTCTTTTTAGTGTATCTGCTCCCCTTTCCTCAACCCTCTCACTCTGCTCCTCACCGCATCGCTCCTCTTCTCAACCTCTCGCCTCATTCCACCCAGGTTCCCCTGTGGCTGTTGCTCCTTGCTGGGTGCTCTGTGCAATGGGCTGCCAAAAATGTCCGCCCTCAACCTCTCCTCGCATTTTTAAAAGTTTGTATAGCACTCTCAGGGTGCGAGAGAGCTGGAGGCTTCCCCCCTAAGGACTTAGGTCCCCCCACCACAGAGAGGAATAATCATCGCTTTGCTCCACCTTGAAAGGAGGTGCTATCTGTCCCAGGGTGTGAGAATCACAGAAACCCGGCTCCATCCTACCAAAGCCCAGGAGGGGAGGGGGGAGAGTCCAGGCTTTGGAATCGCCTACCATGGCTGAAGCCTGGGCCCCCACTCAAGGGCTGTGTGACCTCCGGGAAGTGACTTACCAAGCTGAGCCCGGAGTGCAGAGTCTGGCACAGAGCAGCCCTCCACACTCCCCCCCATATCCTCCTCCTTCAGAGAAGCCCTCACCACCCCCACCCCCACCCCAGAGTCCCGACTCAGCTCTCCTTCCTATGTATCTCTTTGGCCCTGTTTAGTAAACACTCCAATTATATTGAAAGCTTTCCACGTGCCAGGCACTGTTCTTAGCGCTTTGTGGGTATTAACTCACTTTAATCCTCCTAACAATCCATTATTAATCCCATTTCATAGATGAGAAAACTGAAGTGCAGAGACACCAGCTGACTGCCACTCCTCTTCCACAGGAAGTAGCCACACGGGTCACCAGGGACCACAGGGCCTTGCCAAGTCGACATCTCGTTCCGTGCAGGGCTCCACTTGGACCTGACAGAGGCTCAGCCAGCCCTGCTCGCACGCCCCAGGCCCTGGGGGTCCCGCCTCGCCCAGCAGCCCCCACCCTGAGGGGAAGCCTGCTTCCTGTAGCTCCCGGTTCTGCTTCAGAGAGCAAATCCCTGCAAAGCTATATTCAAACACCTCTCTCTCTCTCTCTCTCTCTCTCTCTCTCTCTCTCTCCCCCCCTTCTCTCTCTTTTTCACATACACACACACACGCGCACATACTACCACTCACAATCTCTCACTTCCCAGGCTGGACAGCCCCAGCTCTTTCACAGTTTCTGGATCTTTCCGCATTCCAGGTGCTCCCTTGTCTCTTTGCTTCTGGTCCTTTTCCAGTTGGCCCTCAGGCGTTCATTCATTCGCCCATTCAGTCAACAAATGCTGTTTAAGTGCATAGGGCGCTGTGCTGGGCCCCCGAGGGAACCTCAGAAAGGCAGACTGAGCATCTGCCCTCAAGGAGCACTCGGTCGGAGGAGGAGGGAGACTCCAAACAAACAAAAACACAAACACAGAGAACCATTGAGCGGAATGAAGGGCAAGAACCGAGTGCCAGAGGGAGGGAGCACTTAGGCGTAACCGCCGATGGGCACCTCTGTGCCGGGCCCTGTTCTAAAGCCCGGGCAGGCACTCGCTCCCGGTCTCCTCGCTGCAGCCCTGGGAGGGGATGTGACTCTAGCCCTGCTTCCAACCGTGGAGGAAGCTCCAGCACGAGAGGTGAAGTCACTTGCCCGAAGTCAGGAACAGTCAGACGGCCAAGAAGCGGTGGCGATGGGAAGAATCCCAGCCTGGACTTCTGACCGCTCTGCCATCTTATCTCGGAGAGGCTGCCAGAGCTTTCCTTTGGACCCCACTCCCAAACGCATGACCCCCCCACAAGCGCCGGCAGCAGCCTGACCCTGGGGGAGGCAGTGGCCCGTGCTGGCAGGACCTGGACCCCGTACCGCGCTCTTGTCTGTGCACACTGGTGTCACGCCGGCTCCACCAAGACGGCAGTCACCCCACTCCAGAACCTCCGATTTGTTCTCTCACTCATGTCACCTTCCGGCCTTTGCCCTTTACCCCGGCCGGCTTCAAGACGGCGAGAGGTGCTGGCAGAAGAGGTGAATGAGGCCAGTGGCCAGCCCCTCCCAGCAGGGCTGGCTTGAGACGCGGCTCCCTGATGAGACCAGGGAGCGGGCAAGAAGGACTCCAAACCCTGGGAAACCGTCACTCCGGGCTCCACACAGGCGACCCCACTGAGGCTCAGGAAATGTTGGCAAGAATTTAGAGCTGACCAGCCCCATCGTCTCCTTGTAGTGACGTGGACACTGAGAACTAGGAAGGACAGAAAGGGAGTCGCCACAGGAAGGAACTCAGTGGAGTCAACCCCAGAACCAGGTGTCCAGCTCCCAGCCCAGCGCTCAGGCCCCTGCATCACACTAGCCCCCGGGAGAGAGCGGGCGCTGGCTGGCCTCGCCCCTGCAAGTTGCCAGGCAGGAGCCCGAGCACATAAACAGCAGGAGAGGAGGGGCGGGCCTGGGCGGGGAGGGACCCAGGGATGGGATGCCTGGGCTCCGGGCACAGCACAGTCCTGCTCTTGGAAACACGACCGGAGCAGAGGCTGGGTGCGAAGGATAAGCAGGGCGAGCGGCCACAGCTGGAGCCCCTTCCTCTGGGTGCTCCTCCCCAGGGACCCCACAGTGCCTGCGGTCCCAGGAACACTGTGTTCAGGCTGTGAGTTTTGGCTCAGGCACCCTACCCTGGCAGAGCTCCAGCTGCCTGTTTAATAATGTACAGCCAATCGGCCATTAACAGCAGATTCCAACCAAAAAAAAAAAAAAAGTTCAGTGGTTGTTTTTGTTGTTGTTGGGTTTTTTTTTTCCCTTCTTCTTCTTCCGGGTAGTTGGTAGTGATTATGAAAAACAAGTCTTGTCTGGCTGACATCCAGGGCAAGCACAGATTGCCCAGGATAAGGGATCCTGGCAGATCCCACCTGCCTCTGCTCACCCCCACCCCATCGTGCCCAGGCGCCAAAGTGCCCGCTCCAACCTCCATACTTTTGGCAATGCCCTGGGCCTGCTACCCCCGGGGCGGGGGGGCAGCCGTCCTGGCACCTGGGAGTTCCAGAGAGGACGGGAAGGATGTGGGATGTGCTGGCAGGGGCAGGGGGCAGGCAGGCAGGGGCCCAGCTCTGCATGGGCCCAGTGCTTCTTAGGAGTTCCACTCCTGTCTGGCCAGAGTGGGAAGTGGAAGGTGAGGACCTAAGTCCAGGACCAGATGGCCAGCTCTCATGGGCAGGGCTGGGCGAGGAAGCAAGGATCCTGGAGCCCCTTGGGCTTCCCTCCTCTCTGTAGGAGAGTCTGGACTCATGCTAGGGTCAAGGCGCTCAAAAGCAGAAGTCTCATAGGAGGGCAGTTAAGACAAGGAGTGGAAACTCAGTACTGTAAGAAGCTTCATGGTGAACAGATAGGTCCTGAGCTGTCTGTGGCAGCGGGCCTGGGGGAGAAAGCCTGCCAGATTCTCCTGCGCTCTCCAGCCTGGCAAGCAAGGCACGACCAGAAATATGAACAGTGCAATGCATCATGGTGGCGAGAGCTGCCAGGGGCCAGAGGCCTGAGTCCTTATGGCTACTCCTGGCTCCCTGGTGAGCCTGGGCCTGTCCCGGGCCCTCTCTGAAGGCTTCCATCTCATCACCAATCAGCTGGGGGTCCCCATCCTGCCTGGGGGTCCCAGCCAGAGAGGAACTGCCCAGGCCAGAAGCAAGACACACAGAGGGGTCTGAGATCATGCTGATGACGGTGATGATGGTGATGTGGTATCATTTGCTCAGTTCTTAGTATGTTCCAGGCACAGGACTTTCCCCCAATGACTCTGCTAGGTAGGTACTATGATTAGCACCTGCGTACAGAGAAGGAGACCAAGGTTCCTAGAGGTCAAGTCACTTGCCCAAGGTCACAAGGCTAGTGAATGATAGAGGTAAAACTCAGATGCAGGCCACCTAACCTCAGGACTTTTTACCACGCTGCCCTCGAGGGTCCAACCAATCAAGGGGAGCGGCCCAGACCCCAAGTGCTGAGAGCCCCAGCAGCTCCCTTGTGCCCTACACACCTGCATGCTCTTCCTGCCTCCCCCATCCCGCCTCCTGGCCTCTCGTCACACCGCACCCTGGCGGAGTCAACAGCCTGCCCTCGTCCTGCACCTCCCTCCTACTCCCCAGGCCTCCTCAGGGCTTCCTGCCCCCCAGGCGGGGGCACACACAGACCAAGCCGCACAATCATGCACACTCGCACTTATGCATACACACTCACGCACGCATGCAGGCACAGGCACCCACACACTACACACAGGGACACATTTGTTCCCACGGGGATGGAAACACGTATACAGATGCACACACACGGTCGCTGTGTGCTCGCTCTCATGCCTAAAGGCCCCCAAAGATGGGCACTGACACACACACTGGCACCCACACAGGCACATGCCCACACACATGTGCACACGGATCAGTGCACACTCACACCGGCACACTCCCATGCACGCACATGCACACACACAGGCACACGTGTGAACTCCAGCCACGGGAGATTCAGTGCAGACGCCCGCGGGTGGTCTGGGCAGGCAGAGCCGGACAGGTGTCTGCCATGCTCCCCGGGTGGTTATTGCAAAGGCTAGAGGCTAATAATACCGCAGTGCATTCCTGGCCCGAGATAAGCGGCCCCAAGCATCCTCGGCACGCTCCGGCCTCAGTGTCTCACCCCTGCGGATTCCACCCACCCGCAGCGCCATCCAGGAGCCCCAGACACCGGCGCCGCCAGGGCAGACACCTTGGCCATGGGCCTGCCGTGTTCCCCTCCCTTCCGCGTCTCGCTCTCCAGGGACCCCGGGCCTGCTGTGCCTCAGTGTCCCCTCAGAGCCACCCATACAGGAAAGAGAGAAGGTCTACAGGCATGCTGAGAAGAGGGCTAAAGTACAAGTTTTCCTTCCTGCATTCCAGCCCCTCCAGGCTGGGCAAACATGCACCCCGCGTGGCCTCAGGTCCTAAACACACATGGCCAAGACAGAACCTAGGCGGGGGCGGAGGGGGGCCTAAAGGAGCCCCTCCTGCTAGGGGGTGTTGGGACATCTCATCTCACCAGTCCTCTCCACAACCCAATTATGTCATCGTTACGGCTCAGGGGGTCAGGATGAAGGGCTCAGGCTTGCGAAACAAGGCAGGACCCTGAGGAGGACGGGAACCCACATGGGAGCACACAGAGTCCCGAGGGGCACCGAAAAAGGGAGGGCATCACACAGACACAGAAAGAAAAGTCAGACAGAAAGACGCGGCGGTGGGACCCGAGACACCGAAAGGAGACAGGCAGCGAGGAGAGAAGACGTGGTCACACACAGAGGCAAGGGGCTGGACGGTGCTGTCTCCAGCCCTCAGCTCTGCCTCCTCCTCACCGTGCAGCCCAGCCCGGGTTCCAGAGCCACAGCTCTCAAGTCTGCGCACACGCACATGCACACTCAAGCACACACACGCACACACATGCACACGCACGCACATGCACACGCAAACACACTCACAACTCTCAAGTGTCCCTCTAGGCAACTCAGTCAGTGAGGTCAAGAGCTGCCGTGGGCATTTCTCCCAGGAGAACCGTGAGGCCTGAGAAGGGCTGTGGCTTCCCCAGCCGTGCCCAGGACCTCGGGGAGAAAGCTGGGAAGAGGGACCCAGCACCCCCTTCCCCTCGATGGCCCAGAAGGCAGCCGCCCCAGCCCACAGAGCTGACGCATGTGGCCTTGGAAGGAAGCCAGAGGAGGAGAGGAAGGACACAGACCCCAGTAATTCTGGGGCACAACTCTCTCAGCGCCAAGGAGATGGGATCACGAAGGACTAGAAAAGCGTCCCAATCTTGAGCCCGAAAGACCAGGCTCAGAGAGGGCAGGACCTTGGCTGGCAATGAAAGCAGCCTGTGCAGGGGCACGGGGGGGCGGGGCCTCGGAGGGGAGCGCAGCTGAAAGAGGGGTCACGTTCCCACGAAGCCTTGGCCTCCCCCAGCCGCCACCACCCCAGTAAGGCAGCAGGGCTCCCCAGAGCTGCGTGACCCCGGGACCAGCCCCTCTGGCGCTGCCCGCTCTCCCCAGTCCTGAGCAAGCCAGGCGGCCTTACATGGACGTCGGAGAGACACAGCCTTTATCAGATGAGGCAGCGAGGGAGACAGGCACAGGAGCTTCCCCCGTCCCCCCCTCCCAACTTCACCCCAAAGTGCCACTCCCCCACCCCCAGTCTCTCCCTCCAGAGCCTCCTTCCTTCCAGGGGAGCAGCAACGGCAAGGGCAGGCCAAGGCTGGAGAGAGGAAGCTGGGCATGAGCGGGCAGTTGGGCCCCGGATCTCATGGCCTGCCGGCTGGACAGAGACCAGAGACCACGGCTGGGGGCCTGGGGGGAAGTCCGCGCTGCGGGCAAGAAGGCAGGGAGAGGAGAGGGACAGGGGCTAAGGGAAAGTGACCCCATGGCCCCGGAGGTCGGTGACAAGACGGAGGCCATGGTGTATGTAGACACCTGGTTACTGTAGACACAGAGGCCAGAGCACAGTTTCCATGTCCATCTGCTTGATTCAAACCAAGCAGATCGACAATTTTGAGATCATCAGGGAAAACTGCATCCAAAGTAAGTATGCGCAGCTCTTAAGAAAGTACTATTAATTATGTCAACTGTGATAATGGCGTTTTAGTAATGGTAAAGTTAAAAGTCCTCATCCATCCATGATACATACGTACAGCAGAATGATGGAATGCCTGGGAGTGGCTTTAAACACACCCCAGCAGAGAAAGGAGGGAAAGATGAACTCGAAACAGCAAGAAGTTGGTGGCTGCTGAAGCAGGGGGATGGGCACAGAGGAGTTCATGATGCTATCCCTGCCACTTGTGTATGTTTTAAATCCCCCATAATAAAGAATGAACCCTCCCCCCAAATGGAAGGGGGCGGGGCTTGTCTTATCCGTGTCTCCTAAAGTGCGGCGTGCAGTGTGATGTGAGTTGGAAGCATGCCTCAACAGGTTTATTATTTCTACATTTAGGAAGGAATTAAGAATATATCATTGTAGATTATGCCCATAAATTCAATCATTAGAATGAGTAAAAGGTTAAAAAAGCAAGTCATTTTTTTTTTACATGAAGGAATAGCGTAGGGCAGTGATGACAGACACGGTGCGATGAGAAGGGAGAAGACCCCCGGCAGCAGCCGGGACACTGGCGAACTCACAGACCCCCCCTCCGTGGAAGCGGACACACGGACCCATGCAGAGTCATCCAGCATCGCTCTGCATCCTGCATCTGCAGGGGTGCAGCTGCCCGGGGCATCAGCCACTGAGGCCGGGCGGGGCTATAGCGGGCAGAGAGCCGCCCTGGAGAGTGCGGGTGGTGAGTTGTACGGACTAGAGCTGCTTATCAAAGGCTCTGTGCTCCCACAGCCTCCAGTCCTGCCCTAGTCCTCTATGGTGCACTCCGTTGCGCCCATTTTACAGACGGGGAAACTGTAGAGGGTAACTGAAGAGGGTAAGTGACTTCTTCTCAAGGCCCCAAGGCCAGTGGGTGGCAGAGTCGGGATGTGAACCCCCATCTCTCTGACACCCGAGCCTGCTGGTTGAACTTCAAAGGAGCACAAAGCCAAGAAAAAGTTGGAAAGGAAGGCAAAGACAAAGCTGGAGATGTGACGTGCAGGAGGGAGAGGGAAAAGGAGGAGGCAGGGAAGGCTGGGGCCGCACAACAGGTTGGGGTGCCTGAACAGCTGCGACACGGGAGTGGCAGAAAGGGACAGACGGCAGCAAGCTGAATGGGGGCTAGACCACGAGGGGGCCTGGAGGGCAGAAAAGGAAGGCTGTGAGCCTTGGTCAGCGTTTCAGAACGTCACACGTGTGAGCGCTGGGCTGGGATTACACCAACCCAGTCCGGGAACGTAGGTTATTCCACGCCTCCTGGAAGTTCTAGCTGGTCGTCAAATGTATTTGATTAATAAAGATGGGGAAATTAGTATGATTTCTCAAAATGTGAGGTTCACGGGGGGGATACTAATAAAAGAATCCTTTCACTGTCCATCAGAGCCTGAAAAGGTTCGGGCAGCACCAGGAGAAGGCTGCCCGCTTGCCTGGATGTCTAACTTCCCACACTCGGGAAGGGGGCAGGGCTGTTCATGATAAACCTTCCTCTACGGAGCTCTCAACACCCAGGAGATACCCATCCATCTTTCCGGGCAGCTCGGAAGTCCCAGGGAGGCCCAGCCCCCAAAACAAGTCCTGCCTCCCACTCTCGCATCTTCTCTCAGGACCCACGTCCTGTGTGGAGGAGCAGGGTTACGGGAGCTTAAAGCTCCCGGGGAGGGGAGTTGGGGAAGAGGGGGTGTTGGAACTTCAGCAGCACAGCGGTTCTGGATCCACCCATTCATCAGCTGTGTGAGGTCGGGCAAGCAGTGTGACCTCTCTGAGCCTCAGGTTCCCCTCCTGCCCTCCCTGTCTGTGCTAAAACTGGAAGAATAATAACTCACAGAGCTGTTTTAAGAATTCATTGACATGATCCACGTAACGTGCTTACATGGAACCTGGAGGGAGCATGGAACCTGGCACCTAACTGCTTAATAAATGAGAACCACTATTATTATTATTATTATTATTATTATTATTATTATTATTGTCGCCATTATTATTAACTATCCTATCTGAGACCTACAGTTGATAGTGTGGGAGTTGAGGCTCTGAGGAGACTGGACGAAGGAAGCGGCGCCCGGGTGGGCAGCAGCCAGGACAAAGGCGGCCGGCCGAGAGGGGTGAGTGGCAGCAGCCCAACCTCATCCTCTCCAGGAATGCAGGGCCGGCGGCTGGGGGGTGGGGGGCAAGGGGAGATGCCTCGCCGCTGAGGTCAGGCCCTATTCAGAGCCGCCAGAGAGTTTATCATCCTTATGTGAGGGGAGGTGGGGGAGAGGGGGAGAGGTAAGGGGAGAGGCAGCTGCAGAGAGCAGTGGCAGGACTCCCTTTGGGGGAGGGACCCCCCGCTGGGCAGGGGTCCTGGGACACCGGCCCCCCCAGGCCTCCACTGACTCATCCAGTGTGTGGGGGGAAGGAGTGCCCCCTTCACACAAAGGAGACCCCCACTCGTATCTCAGCCAGGAACAGGACATTCACCCCACCATGTGCACCATTTCCAAAGCTCTTCACAGCAACGCGGCAGAGAGACATTATTTTCTTAAACGACACCGTACAGAGGAGGAAACGGAGGCTGGACTCACAGAGCTGGACTGAGGGGTGGCCTGAGAACAGATGTGGGCTTAAGGGGGCCCGACTGGCCTGTGCTCTTTCCCCCGGTTAGTGGGAGGCAGGACGGGACTCCTAGACGTCCTAGCCGCTGAGCTCAGGATCCCGCCCCCTACAGACACACGCCACCAGTGCAGGAAGGCTGGGCCCTCGCCCGGCCACACACACCACTTCTGGTCTCCAGGTCCAAGACAAGGGCTCCCAGGTGCTCCTTCAGTCCCCCTGGGCCCCCTCCCTGGCTCCGCACCTCCAGAAGGCACCTCCTCAGAACTAACCAACTCCCCGCAGCTGTGGTTTCAACCTGTTTCCCCCTGGATCGCCCTCCGTGAGACTAAGAAAATAATCCTGTTACCCTCAGGAATCCTATCTGGTACCCACTCCTCCACGGACGCGGGAACGGCCCTGGGCCTCAGTTTCCCCTTGTGGAAAGGAGGAGGGCAGCTGACACAGGGAGGGGCGAGGAGCGTCGTGGCCCTCAGCCAGGGAGGTCTTCAGGGACAGACCCAGGGCTGTCCTCCTGCAGGAAGGTCCCCACTCCCTGGTTTCCACACCTCCTTCTCCAGTTCTGGGAAAGACGGGCCTCTCACCCCCACCCCCCAGCAGCCTGAAGAGCTTCTGGAAACCTGCCCATCAGAGAGCCACGCTCGGCAGCAGGGACCCCCTCACCGGGCTCCGGCGGGTGGCTAGCTAGGATGGAGAGTGATGATGGTGAGTAAAACAATGAGATCTTTCCGCCTGTTTTATGGAATTAAAGAATAACATCAGTCCCTGAAGGTCTCTCTGCGTCTCCAGTTATTCCCCATGTGACCTCAGGATCTCTCTCTCTCTCTCTCTCTCACACACACACTCACACACACACACACACACACATGAGGCACGCGTGCCCACAGGCCACAATTCCTGCCTGGGCTCTGTGGTTAACCCACTTCGGTCTCTCTGATTACCCTCTTCCAAATGATCCGATCAGGGAGAGGAGCTGCAGCTCACGGCACCTCTGCCTCTCCTGGAGGGGAAGGGTGCCCCAGGTGTGTCCCCAGAGGCTGGCTGCAGGTCCTGGGAGGCGCCTGAAGCCAAGCCCTAGGGAAGGAGTGTTCCCGCTCAGGCTTCCAAAACAGACATTTAAAATTCTTCTTCGGGTTCCCCCACCCCCACCGCACCAGACCATGACGGTTCTCCCACTTTACAGGTGAGAGGAGGGATTTGCTCTCACAGGGCGCAGGAATCAAAGGTCAGATCTGGCACCTAAAGAGGCCTGGGCCAGAACGGCCTACTCCCATTCCAAACCAGCCCAACGGGACCCTGTTTTCTCCAGCCACCATCCATTGGACATGTGAAAAGATGACAGGCTTTCATGCCTCCCACAGAATGGGTGTGTGTGATGGTTGGTTTTCTGTGTCAACTCGGCTAGCCTATAGTACCCAGTATTCAGTCAAACACTAGTCTAGGGATTGCATCAAGGTATGCGGGAGGTGTGGTTAACATCTATAATCAGCTGACCCTGAATGAAGGAGATTACTGTCAATAATGTTGGTGGGCCTCATCCAATCAGTTGAAGGGCAAAAATGCAAAATAACTGAGGTTTCCTGGAGTAGAAATCCTGTCTCAAGACTGCAGCGTCAACTCCTACCTAAGCCTCCAGCCCGCCAGCCTGCCCTACAGATTTCACATTGCCTGTCCCCTACTGGTTCTGGTTCTTCGGAGACCCCTACCAGGGAATAAATAAAACAGGTCAAAAACCTGAAGAAACTCCCAATGGCAATAACTGGGTCAATTGGATCCAAGAAAAATAATGGTAACACTGAATTATAACCTATAAAATACGTGTATATCCAAGCTCCATACTGACATAAAGGAAGAATTGAATGAATAAACAAATGGGGAATGAGGGACAATTCTATACAGCAGAGTGCCACTTAATACATGTAGAAGAAATGGTGGAAATAGAATATCAAACCCCAACTCAGGGACACTCTACAACAGGACTGACCGGTGCTCTTCAGAAGCGCCAAAGCCCCTCGCGACAAAGCGAGACTGAGAAACTGCCCCAGGCCGGAGGAGGCTGAGGAGCGGGAGGCTGAAGGCAACCCGGGACCCAGACCTGGATCCTGGATCTGCAAAGAGGTTGTAATGGGAACACTGGCCAAATTCTCCTAAAATCTGTAGATTAGCTGACAGCATCAGATGACTATCAATTTCCTGGTTTTTCCGTAATTGTGCAATGGTTCTGTAAGAGGTCAACATTAGAGGAAATTGAGCAAAGGGTACCAGTGAGTCTTTCTGTGAGTCTAAAATCATTTCAAAATAAAAAAAAAATTTAGGTGAGTCCTAAAGAAGACACACAATAGGGGTCAGAGTGAGAGCCAAAGGTCGGGTAAAGAATTAAGTCATTGGACAGGAAGAGGGGTTCCGCTTGGGAAGGTCCCCAGATGCATCACGGAATCAGACACTGGCTACTCAGGCAACCAGAGCAGAAGAAGAAGAATGCAGACGGTTCGGGGAGCCTGGCAAACAGACCTGGCCTAGGGAAGAGGTGACACAGGTGGGGACACACGGCTGGTCCAGCTCTGGAATCATCAGCTGGAGACACCACCACGATGCCACCGCCACAAGCACAGCTGCCACAAATCACTGGCTACTTACTGTGCACCAGGAGCTGGAAACTCCCTCTATCTAAATCATTTAATCCTCACTGCAACCCCGCAGGAAGGTCTTTATGACCCAGGTTTATAGATGAGAAAATTGAGAATCAGGGCACTTCAGAAAATGACGCAAGATCACTCAGCCATAAGCAGGGCAGGAAGGAAACAACCCCAGTTCTGACTCGAGTGCTCCAAAATCTTACAACAAAAAAAGACCTTGACTGCCTCCCAGTTCTTCCCCACAGCACAATATGGCTGCTGAGAGCTTGCCATCTCTCCAGACAGCCCAGTCCTGTAGGGACCATTCTAATTGTCTCCTCTGGAGGTTCAAGCAGGCTTAGTAATGCAGAATTTCCTCCACGCAACCCAATTACAGTTTCTGTCCTGGGACCTCATTCTCAGAAGAGCAATAATAATAATTGCTAATATTTATCTACTGATCTAAACACTTTATATGCATTCACTGATTTAACGCTTACAACAATCTTACACAGTAGGGACCGTTTTTATGACTCTTACAGATTAGGAACCTAAGTCACAAAGAGGTGAAGCAACTTGACTCTTTACAAAGATAGTGAGCATTGGCTCGGGTTTCTCACCACACCACCTCCAGGTCAGACTCTCCCTCTGGGGATCTCCCAGAGTCTAGGTTCAAATCCTGGGTCCCGCTTCCACCACCTTCCTGGCTGTGTGAGCACATTGCTCAACCTTCTCAGCCGTTTCCTCCTCTGTGCCCTAAGGGATTACATAATTAATGCCTACCTTTCAGTATTGTTGGAAGCACTGGATTAAAGGGATCCTGTCTTTGCGAGGATAGAGAATCTGTGTAAACCGGGCATTAATGGTGGAATTCAAGCCAGTGTGCTTTTTCCAACAGCAGGAGAGGGCACTGGAGCTTTTCTGCGGCTCCTCCAATCACATATGACCCACAGGTGACCTTCCTCCCCTGCTTCCTTGAACAGAACCCAGCCTGAACCCAGACACCTCTGGACACCCTCGCTTGGGTGCCCCAGCCCAGCAGGCGGAAACAGGCCAGGAGGTTAATCTGTGACTTGCTCTGTGCTTCGCTGTGCCCCAGAACACACACACCCCTCTCCTAATTCGCCCCCACCCCCCACCCCCTGCTAACATCCCACCCAGAGGGAACAATTGGCCAACTCATCAGCCAGGGCCCAGAACCCTCAGAGAGAGCGAGCAGGGCCTCACAAATCCCAGGCAAAGGGGAGGATGAAAGGGCCACAGGTGACTGCAGGTGGAAGAAACAGGGAGGGGGCAAGGGAAGGAAGTATGAACCATGGTCACTCTTGTGGAGCTGGCCGGGCCTTCTGGCTGGTGCATTTCTGGGGCACTTAAGTGGTTTGTTATCCTTGGGCCTCAGACAACAGAGTAAGAGTTATCATCTATTGAGAAAGAGCCTCTCAGATGTCAGGATCTTACTTACCTTTTCTCTAATCCCCACATGAACCTTGTTAAGACTGACTGATATCAATGTCACCATTTTTATACCAGTGAGGAGACCATATTTTGGAGGTCAGGTGCCTTGTCCGATATAACACAGCTCAGGTCAACGACAGAGTCGAGATCCACCTGAGCCCAAGGCCAGAGGGGCTCCAACTCCACCAGCCCCCTCTCTCGGGCCCCCCAGGGTCTGGAAATGATTCCAAGTCAGTGGTTGGGCGGCTCAGAGGCTAAGGCTGAGTTTTGGCCCCCAGGGAGAGCCAAGCAGGAGCGAATGCTGGGTTCTTGGGCGGCATCTCAGGGCCCTCCCTCAGAACCAGCAGCTTCTATCAGGCAAAGGCAAGTGCCCAGGAGGCAGGGGGCTACCACTCCTAGCTGCCAGGCTCACCAAGCCCCACAGGAGGGAAGCCCACCACTCCCTGACTCCCACTGCTTAGCCAGCTCCAGAGGGCACTGCAGACCCCCAAACTAAAAGCTAAAAGCAGCCGGGGAAGCTGGCATGGGCCAAAGGTCCAGGAGTCTCTCCTTCCCCTCCCAAGCCACTGACAGGGCTCTGATCTGTGCTGACCCCTCAGCCCTCCTTGTACCACAGACCCCAGCCCGCACCAGATCCTTCATACTCTGAGTGGGGACCCCAGCCTTCGTTCCCTCCCACACAGTTCCCCACGTGTCCTACTTTCACGCTTCCCTCTCCTTTCTCCCTCTCTGGCTCCAATTTTCCATCTCCCACTTGCCCTGCTCTCCCTGATCGGGGGTTCTCACCCTCCCCTGCACTAACTCCTTCGGCCTCTCAGATGCAGCAAACCCCTCATGTGATGTTTACACAGCCCCAGAGTCAGAAACGCTGAAAAATATGAGACCTTTTGGGAGCCACATTCCAGGAAAATGAGAAGCCTGTCACAGCTCAGTGTCACTCTCTCCCCCAGCCTTGCTCCCTCACCTCCATGAGGAGCAGGGTGTGTGTGTGTGTGTGTGTGTGTGCGCGTGTCCGTGCGTGCGCACTAACAGACTGCTTATGACACACTCCAGGCTTACTTATTAACCCCTGAAGGTCCTACACTCTATTACCTGAGAGAGAACTTTAAGGAGATTGGTGGGAGGGTTTGGGGGGAGAGTGGTTGTTAGAACTTCTTGCAAATTTTTATAAAGCAGAGAGGACAGGGCTTCCCACCCAAGACCTGGACCCCCGAGCCCAGGGGAGGCGCTGGGAAAACAGAAGCCAGGAGAACACAGAGGCCAGAGGAATAGGTGGTTTCCTAGCAGCCTGACTCCAGCAGAGTTGAGGATCTTCCAAGGGCAAACACAGGTTCCTCGGGTGTTGTCAGGGGACCCTAGCATCAGAACCATTGAGGTGTTAGATAATAATGCAGATGCGCTAAACCCAAGTTGAGGGCACAGTGACATGCTTAACAGGCTCACCAGGTGAGGCTGAATGAAGCCCACACACAGCTGATGCGAAGGAATGGTGGTGCCATGGCTCATCCCCTTGGAGATCAGAAAACGAGCCACAGCAGCAGAAAGGGGAGCCTACAGTGGAGCCGAGGAGGTCTCCTGCTGCAGGGAGAAGCCATAAGGCTTTGGAGCCAGATACTCAGGACTGAGCGGGAACCCAGGTCCCCTGCTAGCTGGCTGCACAACCAGTGCTGTGTCTCATCTCAGGTTTCTCATCAGACAGTGTGGCCAATGACATCTGCTTTCTGTGGGGTGTTTCTAGGATTCAATGGGATGAGTACTAAGTAACCACCACACAGGAGACACTCAGCAGTGACTGTAAACAAAGTGATTACGCTGCAAAACCCTGTAAGAGTAAGAGAGAAAGTAGGCTCTCATTTGAAAAGGTGGATAAAGTTGACAAACCTTTAGCTAGACTGACCAAGAAAAAGCAGAGAAGAAATGACTCAGAAATGACAGAGGAGACATTGCTAAGGACCTCACAGAAATCGAAAGACTTTTGAAAGAAAACTATGAACAACTGGATACCAAAAAAACTAGATAACTAAGAAGAAATGGACAAATTCCCAGAAAGATACAAACTATCAAAACTGACTCAAGAAGAAACAGAAAATCAGAATAGACCTATAACAAACACAGAGATGGGATTAGCAACCTATTAACTGCTCACAAAGAAAAGCCCAGGCCCAGATGGCTGCACCTGTGAATTCCACCGAACATTTCAGCAATCAACATCAACCCTACTTGAACTCTTCCCAAGAGCGAAAGAGGAGCAAACACTCCCCCGCTCACTCTATGAGGCCAGGAGTACTTGGGATACCAAAACCAAATTGAGACATTACAGGGAAAACGAAACCAAAGACCAATGAATCTTACCAACGGAAGAGCAAAAACACTCAACAAAATACAAAGAAACAGAGCCCAGCAACACATAATACAAAGAATTAATGCCATGACCAAATGAGATTTACCCGAGGAAGATAAGGTTGTTTCAACAACTGAAAAATCAATTTATGTCAATAAATAAATAGCAAGAACAAGATAAGCATTTCTGTTCTTGCCATTGCTAGTCTACAATATACTAGCAGTGCTAGACCGGACAGCTAGGACATAAGCCAACAAACAGCTGACATCCAGGTTGGAAAGGAAGAAGTAAAACTGTCACTATCTGCAGATAACATGATCCCGTATGTAGAAAATCCTGAAGACTCCATTACAAACTATTAGAGCTAATAAATGAGTTTGTCAAGGCTGTAAGATAAATCATCAAATACAAAAAAAAATCAATTGAATTTCTATACTCTGGCCATGAACAATCTGAACGTGAAATTCGGGAAACAAAAATCAGAACTTTCATCCACTGCTGGTGATGACAGAAAGTGGTACAGCTATGGTAGGCTGAATTCTGCCTCCCCCGCAAAAATAGGTCAAAATCCTAATCCCCAGTACCTCAGAATGTGACCTTATTTGAAAATAGGGTCCTCAATCTAACCAAGGTGATCGAGAGGTAAATTAAAATGAGGTCATTATGGTGGGCCTTAATTCAATACACCTGGTGTCCTTGTAAAAATGCAGACACACAGCCAGACAGACATAAAGAAGAGATGAGACACAGGGGAAACACCACTGGAAGACACAGGATTGGAGTGATGCAGCTATAACCCTGGAAACACCAAGGATTGCCAGCAAACCACCAGAAACTAGGAAGAGGCAAAAAAAAGGATTCCTCTCTAGTTTTCAGAGGAGCGTGGTCCTACCCACCCTGTAATTTTGGGATTTCCAGCCTCCGGAACTGTGAGAGAATAAGTTTCTGTTATCTAAGTCACAGATTGTGGTGCTGTGTTACAGCACACCTAGAAAACTAATACAAGCCACTTTGGAAAACAGTTTGACATTTCCTCACAAAGTTCAACACAGAGTTACCATGTGACCCAGCAATTCCATTCACAGGTGCATGCCCAAGAAAAGTGAAAACACATGTCAACACAAAAACTTGTACGTGAACATCCATGACAGCATCTTCCATATTAACCAAAAGATGGAAACAACCCACATGTCCATCAACGGATGCATGTATATACAAAATATGATATGCGTGTGCAGTGGAATATTACTCAGCCACAAAAAGCATATGCCTTGAAAACATTACGCAAAGTGGAAGAGGCCGATCCCAAAGACCGTGCATTCCATTATTCCAGCATTACGTGAGGTCTCCAGGACAGGGAAACAGGTGGAGACAAAGCAGAGGAGTGTCTGCTTAGGGCCAGGGCAGGGGTGGGAGAAGGGACAGAGGGGATGCGGAGTGATGGCTGTAGAGGATGGGGCTTCCTCTCAAGGTGATGAACATCTTCTAGTGGCGACTGCTGATGGTCCTATACCACTGAACATACTTTTAAAAAATCATTGAGTTGAATAAATAAAATCTTTAAAAAAAAACAATAAAAAGCCCTGGCTGATGTGGCTTGGTGGACTGAGCACCAGCCTGTGAACTGAAGGGTCCCCGGTCTGACCCCAGTCGGGGCACACGCCTGGCTTGCGGGCCAGCTCCCCAGGTGGGCACGTGCTGGCGTCAGCGGATCGTTTCTCTCCCACATTGATGTTTCTCTCCCTCCCTTCCCCTCTCTCTAAAAATAAACAAATAAAATATTTTTTTCTAAACCACTGAATTGTACACTTTAAATGGGTGAATTGTATGGTGTGCCAGTTACACATCCATAAAATTGCTACCAATAAAAAAAGAGTAAGAAAGGCCCTTGACCCCAGAAAGCACTGATACGCACTTGGCGCTGGACTCGGCACTGACCACGGCCGCGAGGACAGAGATGGGTCTCCAGAAACCGTAGGCCAGTGGTTCTCAAATGTGGCTGCACAGAGGACCTACCTGGGAAGCTTTGATCTAAATCAACTTTATTGAGATATAACGTACATACAATAAATGCATGCTTTTTAAGCATATCGCCCGATGAGTTGGATAAACGTGTAAAACTGCATCAACACCACCACAATCGAGACAAAGAACACTTCTCTCACCCAAAAATAGCTCCCCTACGTCCTTTTGCCATCAATCTTCCTACCACCCCAGTTCCAGGAAATTCCTAATCTGCTTCTTTGTTGTGATAGTTTCGCCTTACGGAAAATTTCATAAAAATGCAATCATCCAGCCCATCTTCTTGTGTATCTGGCTTTCCTCGCTCAGCACAGTGCTTCTGAGATTCATCCATGATGTCGTAACACTAATTCATTCCTTTTCATTGCCGAGTAGTATTCCACTGAACCATTAATTGTATCACGACTTGTGTGTTTATCCACATATTATGGAACATTTGGGTTTCTCTAGTTAGGGGCTATTGTGAAGAAAGCTGTTCACTATTTATGTCCGGGTCTTTTTGTGGCCACACCACCATGTCTCTTGAGTCAACATTTTGGAGTAGAAGTGCTGGTACAGAGCAAGTGTCTGTTTATGTTTCACGGAATGGTCACCTGTCCTCCACAATGGTTCTAGCCTTTGACACTCCCACCAGTGGTTGCCACTTTTAACAATCCCAAAGCGCAGGTCATGCCCCAGACCAACTACATCAGAGAATCCCTGGGGAGCAGGACCCAGGCACAAAGGTGATTCTAATGGACAGACCAGGTCTCAAATGCTGCCGCAGATCTCAGGGACCCGGAGGCAGGCAAACAAGCAAAAAACAGATTAGGTCTGCCCACGTAAGTTCCTCACTCTGCCCTGACAATGGAGAGAGACAAAACAGGTGCAAGCCTCCAGGTCTGGACACCAGTGCCCTCGGCAAGCTCTGCCGGTCTCTCAGACTCTCCCCACCTTTGGTGAGTTAGGAGGAGGCAGGAGGAACACAGAATAGTAAGTATGACTAACTTTTTGAGCACTTGATTCTGAGCCTGGCATTTGGGTTGGGTTATCATCCACAGCGCTCACAAGTGCACTACAAAATAGTTCCTACGACAATCCCCAGGTCACCAGTGAGGAAACCGGGGCTCAGAGAGGTGAAGTGACTTGCCCAAGGTCACACAGTCGGTTACTGATGCAGCCAGGATTTAAACTCAACCCTCTGTCTCCAACGCCAAAGAGCTTAAAGCTGGGCTCAGAGCAACAGATGGGTCCTAGGGCCTTGAACCTCCCCCCAACCCAGCTATATTCCAGGTAGTGGGAGAATACAACAAGCCCCCGACACAACCGCGAAAGGAGGCTGCAGGTGTGTTTATGAGAGAGCAGGAAAGGTGACGTGTAATGGGGCTGAAAGGTGAGGGTTAATTATGGGATTTCCTTTCCTTTTAAGCTTAAATAATGGGATTTAAACCCCTATAGTACAGAGGAGGAGACCAAGCCATCGCCTGCCACCGCCTCCCTTCCCCCACCTGGGACCTGGGACGGGGAGGTGCCAGGCCTGGGAAGAAGGTAAGGGGGAGCCAGAGAGGTGAGAAGGAGCGACCCACAGGCCCAGGGATGGGCGGTTCACCTGCCCGGCAGCTGCCTGCTCCTTCCCTTTAACTCTGGCCCGGACGGGCAAGGAGTATTTTGCTGGAAGGAGCTGCTCTTGTCAGTTATTGCAAAATGAGGGGCAAATGGGGAGTTTAAGAAGTTTCTCTCAAAAATGTATCTGGGGACCAGAGGAAACGGTGTGGGCTGTGCGGGCGCACCGTGTCATCTTGACTACGTTTTCGGAAATCTAAAATGACTCTAAAATTAAAAGCCCCCTTTACAAGTAATAAATAAATGTGTACATAAACAAAACGTACCTGGAGGTTGTAGAACCCTGGAACAGGGGTGTGAGGAGAAAAGCCAAGCGGGAGAAAATCTGCTGTGTATACACACACTGCCTGCCTGTGCTCCAGTAAAGTGGAAGGCAAATCCTGGACCATTCATTTTAAATCCCCAGCAGAAGAGAGACAAGTGGGGACAGAGAAGAACTCCGTGTGACATAAGGGTGGGGACTACGGGAGGCTTAGAGTGAGCTCCCTGTGAGAGACCGTGGAGGAGGGCTGGGGAGCGGGGTTTCCATGAACGGCGGCGGCATCTCTGTTTCTCTCGCTCTGTCACTCTCTCTCCCCTCTCACCTGCTCTCACCCATTCATCCCAGGGCAGGGCCAGCATCGTACAGAAGGCCACTGTGCCCGGATATCCTTAGCCAAGGTGGTCACCCTCCCGGGACCTCAACTGGGATCTGTTAAGCGGGGTTACGGTGAGCACCACCCAGCCCACAGAACTGAGAAAGCGAGTGGAGACGTTGTGTGCATTACTGCTCTGTGCAGGCGCAGGTGACTCAGTATTCCGAGCGGGTCTGCTCAGAACAGCCCAGGAGTGGAAATGACCCACATGGCAATCCACAGTAGGACGGATAAACAAATTGTGGTTGGCTCAACACAGGGAATAGAGCAGAGCAATAAAAAAGAATGAACATGGCCACCCACGAGAACACAGATGAGCCTCCCAGACATAATGTTGAGTGAAATAAGCCAGACACGAGAGTAAACAAACAGACCGTATGGGATTCGATGTACGTGACATTCAACAAGAGGCTGGACGAACCTCTGATGGCACAAGGAAGAAGGACATTACTTTTGGGGGGATGCTGACCTGGAAGGCAGCACGTGGGCTGCTTCTGGGGCGCTAGAAACGTGCTAGACTCTGCCTGGTTCGTGCACACGTACCAGCTGACCAGTCTGTGTACTGGACAGCATGGGAGGTACAACCCGACCAGAGAATGTGAATGGCTAGGATTGCTGTGCGCCATGTCTCTGTGTCAAGGAGATAGAGGAAAGAATTCATGAGCGGTTTTGCTGTTTCTTCCCTTTCCTGTTCTATCTGTCCCCGCTCCCCACCCACCCCTGCCTAAATAGAAACCTCCTTTTTCTCAACATTCCTGTGTTTCCTTCTTTCACTCCTTTATTAGAACCTCTACTATGGACCAGGCACTATTTCAGAAGCTGAGGATGCAACACATCTGTCTACCCTTATTTGCACAATACACATGTACTTAACATCTACTCTGAGCTGAGCTCCAGGGCCCCTCCTCCACTGGCACTGAGCATTTTCTCTCCAACAGGTCCAGGAGGCAAGGAGCTGGGCACAGACTACCTGGGCTCCTTTCCAGTCTCCAGCTGTGGTTCCAAAAAAGGAGAAAGGTACCTACTGTCTGCGGATGTGCACTGAAACCTCTATAACCCAGCTCACAAGGCTGGAGAGCAGCAGGGGCAGAGTTCAAACCCAGATACGTCTGATCCGCAGCCCCAACCCCATGGCCTCCCAAGAGCCAGGTCAGCCTAGCGCTCTCTCTGGGCATCTGTGGCTGACTGAAGATGGCACCCACTGATTCTAGCCTCTGGGTATTTGTGTCCATAGAGAGGCCCCTCCCACACGCAATGGGCAGGACCAGTGTACACAACAGAACATTGCAGACATAGCAGTGCGTGTCTTCCAAGGCTAGAAAATGAAAGATACGGCATCCACCCGACTCTTTCTTGAACCGCCCCCACTGGAGAGAAGCCAGCCGCCATGCTGTGAGGACACTCAAGCAGCCCCGTGGAGCCCTCTGTGTGGCGGAAAGCTGAGACCCTCTGCCAGGAGCCAGCGCCTTTATTCCAGTCCCATGGAGAAACCGCCTGGAAAGCAGGTTCCCCGGCCCCAGTCGGGCCTTCCGATGAATACAGGCTGACATCTCAACTGTTACTCCGAGACTCCAGGCCAGAACCCCCAGCCCTGCTGCCCCCACATTTCTGACCCACAGAAGCTGTATGAGCCAATACACCTTTGTTGCTGCTTCCAGTTACATTGTATTGCTACATATAATTAACACAGCTTCTCTCCAAGCTATGGGTCCATGCTGCAGGAACAGTCTAGAAGGTGGTATGAAAGCACCCAGAACCAACCACCTGCTGGAGGGGTGGCCAGAGTGGGCTGACTTGGAGAGGACGGGAGGGGACCAACCTCAGCAAGAAATCCCCAGGGTGTGGGAGGAGGACTGTGGAATAAGAGACCAGCAAAACAGAAATCCTGGCGCCCCCTTCCTAGCAATTTCTCCCTCACTTCATCTATCTCGGGACAATAAATAGAACCACGTGCACCCAGTTACCTCGGCCAAAAACCTGGGAGACATCCTTGAGCCCATTCCCTTCCTCACACCCAACAACCCATCCATCAGCCAGGCCCTGGGCTGCACCCCCGAATATGCCCCAGACCTGGCCCCTTCTCACAGTCTTTCCTGAGAGCGCCAGGGACTACGCCACCAGCCTCCCTCACCTGGGCAACCTCGGGGACCTCCTGGCCCATCTCCCGGGGCCTGCTCAAGGCCGGGGCGGCCTCTCCAAGTGGAGCTCATCGGATCACGTCACTCAGAACCCCGCTAGGGCTCACTCCTTTCCCCCACACCTCTTCTCTCAACCCTGACAGGCGCACCTGACCTCAGGGCCTTTGCACACATTCTTCCCATCTCTCAGACCACCACGGAACATCGGCTGGGTGGCATCTTACATGGCATCTCCTTGGAGAAGTTCTGCTGGGCCACCCAAGCCTAACCCCTCTCTCACCTCCCACTGTAACTCATTTCCTTGCACGACTGTTTGCCTCTTCACTGTCCACGTCTCTGTGAGAATGTCAGCCCCAGGAGGGCGGAGGTCTGACCTGCTGGTTCACCTAGACAGGTGTTCACTTCGGCACACAAAAAGAGCTCAGGAAGCATTTGCTTAAGGAGTCCTGTCTCGAGGTGGCAGAACGGACGAGAGGACCACCACGCTGACCTGGTTATAAAACGCAGCAGACAGAGCTCTGCTGTGTGCTGTGCGGCTCACCTCGCCCTTCCCAGCAAGCAGAAGAGGCAGGCCCGTGGTACGAGCTGTGGTTTACGGGGAGACCCGCCAGCTGGGTGGGGCTCACACCACCGGTGGGTCCCACTTCCGACAGAGGAAAATCCTGTAACAAGCCCGATCTGTCTGTCCAGCCACGGCCCAGCCAGTCCACGTTGGCCCTCCGGGTCGGCCTGGGCTGGGCGGAGCAGCCGTGCCGCAGCCCGGGGCACCCTGAGCCCCAGTGTGTGCCAGAACTGCTAGACAGGCTACACCGGCTCCAGAAGTCACCTTTAGCCCCCTCTGTCTCCACCCAGGAGGTGACCGTACCACAAGAGGCCAGCTCTGTGACTCCTCTCAGGGTCTCTGGGCCCCCCGCTGGCCCTCCTCAGGCCCTTCACTGCCCATATCCTCTCTGACCGTATCCACTGCTGCAGGAGATTGGGAGGCAAAGGGGGAGGGGCAGGCGAGGATCAAGAAGGGTCTGCTGGTGGGCAAGGGGCACGCAGAAGACAGCGCAGAGGCCCAGGGGCAGAGGTGAGTGAGGAACTGCACTGCAATACCTTGGGCAAGTCATTCCACCTTGCGTGCCTCAGTTTCCTTATCTGTGAAACTACGGCTCTGTCGGCCTGTTTCATGCTCTGAAGGAATTAGAAGAATGAAATCAGATAATGCACTGAAGTGCTCTCTAAGGCCTAGGGCACTGTACAGATGTTCGTTGTTGTGAAGGGAAACAAGTGCAGGAAGGGGGGTGGGGAGGGCGCCGCCTGGGAAGAAGCAGGAACACCAGAAGGTTCTGGAGCGAAGGGTGGGGAGAACCAGCGCAGAAGCAGAACTCCATCCCACCTAAGGAAGGGAAAGCTCAGGGAGTCAGAGAGGTGGAAGACAAGAGGAAGACGGGAACAGTACAGACGTGCCCTGTGCTAAGAGAACCACACCAACCTGGATTTTACTCGGGCGTGGGAGCGGTGGAGCAGGGGTGGGGGAGCGGGGGAGCCGGTAGGGGAGAGATGCCCCCAGTAAGTTGCATCCTTCGCTTGAGTAAGTTCACGCAGGAAGCAGCAGATTCCCCTCGCAGACCCGCCTGCTCTCCATCAGCACCCTTCTCCATGGTAACCCTTGGCCCTCGGAGCTACCAACTGGTAATAATCAATTGCTCTGTTTCTGAGTGCCTACCGTGTGTCAGGCACTGTGCTGGGCACCGCACCCATCTTATTCCGTCTCATCCTCCTAATAACCTTTTCTTATTCCTGCAACCTTGAGGATGAAACGGAGGCTGGGGAGGTTCCACAGCTTGCCCAAGGTCACGCAGCTAATGAGAGGCAGAGCGTGAGATGTGCCCGGTACTGGGCCTCGACGGCTCAGTGCTCCTTTTCAAAGCACCCTCCCTCCTCCTTCCATTCAACGAGCTCCTTCCAGGAAGAGCTAGTGTGAACACAAGGGCAGCGATGAGAGGGCAGGGGGGACATAAGCAATAATAACAGGGACAGGACAGAGACTGGCTGCACAGGAAAAGCTAAGGCCGAGTATTTCCACCTCCAGAGTGCTGATGGATTATGATGGATTATTTAGGAATTCCCTTTCCAAACACTGATGGGGAAACTGAGGACCCAAGAGGGACCTGCCCAATAAACAGAGGAGGATGATCATTCAAGAGGTTCCAGGACCAGTGCAACCTTGACCTCCAACCCTTTTCCACCTCATCCTCACCTCCCCTACCTATCCCCTTTGCCCTCCAGTCCTGTGGCTGTGGCCCCATCCCGAGTTTTTCTAAACTGCTCAAGTAGGGCCAACCAGTGCTCTTCAAGTCTTGCAGAATAATTGAAACGCATCCCCTCCCCCTCGACAACCCCACCCCCATCGAGCACTAGTGGAAATACCTTCCAAGGCCCCTCTCTTGGAGCTCAGTCCCCGCCAGCCACCTCCAGCAGTCACGAGATTGCGCACTGTGCACCCCACCCGGATTCTTCCAGCTCCCCCACCACACCCCCGGCCCTCGCCTTCACCTTGACCTGAGCCTGATCGGGCCCTAAAGCTTTGCATAAACAAAGAGAGGAGGAGGGGATGACCCCGCCCCACTGACGCCCCCGCTCCAATCTCCGGACCCCAGCCTGTCCCGTCCCTAAACTGCACCCCACCCCCCACTCCCCTACCCCCACCCCCCGCCAGCTGGCCCTCGGGGCCCCTTACCTTGGCTTGGCATTTCCGATGACAGGAGAAGCTGCAGACTGCAAGAGGGTGAGACACAGAAAGAAAGTTTAGCCGCGAGGTATGAAATGGAAACTCCGGCGAAATCTCCTCCCACCCCGCCCGCAATCGCGCTCGGGAGGGAAGGAGGGACGCAGGGAGGAGGGGGGTGGAGGGGCGGAGGGGGCAGCTGCCGCAGCTCCCCCGGCCTGCAGGCGGGAATACCCAAGACTGCCGACCTGGCTGAGCAGACGCTGAGCCCCCAGGGCCAGAGCCCCTATGTGGCAGGAGGATGGGGGGGGGGGGCAGGGGGAGGGAAAGGAACCCAGTCCCCTGCTGGATTCTTGCCAGGGGCAGAGGTGGCTCGGACCCAGGCCCCCGCTGCCAAACGCGCCAAGGAATAAGAGAGGGGCCTTCTCCCCTTACACACACACCAAGCAGGCAGCCGGCTCCCTCAGAGAGCCATACAAGCCCATGAGCACACATGCATACACATTTACACCCATACACACTCCCACTCATAACCACTTACAGCAGTACACTCAGCCATACACGTACACATAACCATACACACTTAAGAACCTCACGCACGCACTCCCATGTCCAAGGAGAAACCTGACTTGGGGGTGGGGGGGGAAACCAACACACACACAGTTTTCAGAGCAGACCTTCAGGGTGCAGTTGGGCACAGACACGTGGACAGATGCTCACACAGGCTCCCAAACTTCGTGTGCATGACTGGAAACACACACACACACACACACACACACACACACACACACACACAGGATTTGCTCCTCCCTCCCACTACCAGAAGCTGGAATCAAATTTCCAAGGGGTTCCCTCAGCCTGGAATGTCCCAGCCCTGCCCACCACACCGCGCCCCCAGGGCTCTCCACCCAGGGGGGGGCTTGGTGGTCCCCTCCCCACCAGGTCCCACAGATAGGGTGAAGAGGCAGACTGACTTGGCCTGACTGAGGCAGGTGGGTTGGGGGCACTGAGGAGGGGGAGGCAGGAGAGCTGTCCTGACCCCAAATCCTGGACAGCCACAGCCCCTGGCCTCTTAGAGCTACAGTTCCCCCAGCCCCTTGCCAGTTTTGAGCCAGCCTGATTCTCAGTGGCACTCAGGAGAGGCGGGGGCACAGAGATATTAAAAGAGGCTTCAGGGCTCCCCACACGAAGGCTTCTGGTTTATCTGTGGGAGTGGGGGTTGGGGCAAAGCTGGGAGGCACGCCGAGTGGAGCCTGGGAGGTGACCTTGGCCACTAGCCTTACCCTGGGACCTTGCTCTCCCCAAACCTCGCCCTGGCCCCAGCTCAGGCCTGTGACTCAGCCAGTGCTGAGCAAGGCTTTCCGACCCCACCAGCCAGCCCAGCTCAGGGACTCCTCCACCCCTGGCCACGTCAGGACATACCCTCCCATGGCCACCCAAGTCATGCCCATCTGCCCAGCTTGTCTGCTTCTCTCTCCCCCACCCCCTCCACCCCAGGTGGCAGCGCCCCTCCAGAAGGTGTTTCCACTCTGACAGCAGCAGCCCTACCCCCCACGTCTTCCATGGAATGTGGAATTGACAAAGCCTCAGGCCTCATGGTCGGAGCTTGGATGGCCCTCCCAGCCTCCCAGCCAGAAGGGTTCCCCGCGGGCCACTGCCTCGAAACTGAGGGGCCTTTCCTCTTCCTCCTCAAATCAAACCCCAGCCCTTCCAGAGTAAGTCCTGGGCAGCCTCATTCACGGGCCCCCACCTTCTTGCTGGTAGTGTCCCAGGGCACACATTTCCCTCCGCCACCTTGCCTCCTACAGCTGTGGCTGTGTCTCCCTCTCTCTCTCTGTCTCTCTGTCTCTCTGTCTCTCTCTCTCTCTCTCACACACACACACACACACACGCTCACACTGCACAGTGTCTGGTACACAGTAGAGGCTTAGATGCTGACTCAGGTGACCAGACTGCAGATCTCCCTCCCCCAGAGTTTGTGTGCACCCCCATTTAATCACACCCACCACCACCCTTCTCCTGAGCCACAGCCCTCACCCCAGCATCTCATAGTGAACTCTCAAGGCATCCCTAAGTGTCTCTGGGATGAGACACCCTGGGCCTCCCAACCCCAGGCTGGGAGCACCATGGCAGTCGGGACTCCATCATCCTCCTGCATGCTTCTGACAGCTCCCAACGCACTACACTTGTTCCTACCCCAGGGCCTTTGCACTTGCTGTCCTAGCTGCCTGGAAGGCTCTCCCTCAGCCCCCTTCTCCACTGTTCACCAAGCCAAGTCCTCCTGCTTCTGGAAGCCCCTGAAAGTCATCTCCCCACAGAGGTTTTCCCCAACCACCCGAATTGCAGCAGGTTTCTGCATGACTCTTCACCCACAGCACATTTCTTAGCAGGGCACAAGAAGGTGCCTTCTCTCCAGCCGGACCCAGCTTTGTACCTGGGCTCATGGTTTGGTGAGCAAAGCGTGGGCTGATGCCTGGGCTCACTTTGGTAGATGCCTTTGGCACTGAATGGCCTGGGTGGGCATACAGGGCAGCCCTGCCGGGCACCCAGTGGACAGAGAGACTCAACAAATGCCCCTGAGTGGAGGGCAGGTGGAGAAATCATTGGTCAGTGCAGTCCATGGGCTGCATGCTCCCCGCATGCTGGAATGCAGAGCTTGTCCTTGAGAGCGGAGAGGGAAAAAAGGCCTCCCCCAGCCCCCAGCCCAGAAAACAGGAGCTCAGCAAACGGAACTGCAGTGGCAGGCGTGGCCAAGCCCTGCAGGATGGATTTTTACACCTTCAGAATCCCCTGTCCCCAACCCCCAGGAGGCTCTCTCGCCCCGGGGTCCCCTCCAGGAAAGGCACCTTTTGTAGTTCAATCACCTTTCTCGGGCCTTCTCCCATAGAGCATCTTCCTTCTGTCGTGTGGAACTTGACCTTGCCATTCTGCACATTCAAATGTGTTACAGAGAGGGCAAGCGTGGCAGCCACCTCCAAGGTGGCCCTGGCGTTTCTCACCTCCCGATACGCACGCCCATCTGTGGCCCCCCAGCCCCCCACCCACGATGACTAGGGCTTGGTTTGTGTGCCCAGTCGGCTGCTGGAGAAATGATGACGTGTGACTTCTGAGGCTGTCGGCAAAGGCGTTGTGGCTTTGGCCTGGTCTCTTGGATCCCTCGCTCTGGGGGAGGCCAGTGACCATGTCATGAGGACACTCAAGCAGCCATATGGAGAGGCCCATGTGGTGGACAGCTGAGGCCTCCTGCCACCCGCCAGCACCGCCCTGGCTGGCACGTGACAGAGCCCCCTGGATGTGAATCCCCCCAGCTGCAGTCAGGCCCTCAGATGACCGCGGCCCCAGCTGACGGCTTGGCCGCAACGTCATGAGAAACCCAGAGTCCAAACCACCCAGCTAAGTCTCTCATGAATCGCTGACTCAGAGAAACTGGGAGAGGCGATAACTGTATTTGTTTTAAACTGCTGTGTTTCGGGGGTAGCCAACACAGATGACTAACACAGGAACCAGAGCACAGGATCCCTCGGCAAGCAAGAGGACAAAAGGCGAAGCAGGGAACAGGGCACAGAGGCCATCGTGTGGGTCCTTCCTTGCTCCCTGGGAAGCTGCACGCTCCTTTTTGTAACTCTTCTTCGATTTCCTCACCCTGCTGACCCGCTCGTCATCATGGCCCAGAAAGTGATTCCAAAGAGGCCGCTGAATCTCGACCTTCCTCCCCAGCCCACCACCCCTGCGCTGGTTCAGACCAACTACCCTTCCTCCAGCCTCGTCTCCCTTCCGCCCGCAGAGCCACAGACCACGCTCGAGTGCAAACTGATCATCTCACCCCATTGAGAAGCCCCCATCCGCTCCTCAGCATACCTGTAGGGCCCTGCATGGCCTGGTCTTGCCTCCACCTCCAGCTGCTGCCCCCAGAGACATCTGTTCCTGCCGCCCCAAGCTCCCCGACTGAACTCGAAGTCTGTGAAAAGCAGGTCTGGAATGGTAAACTCATAAACATCATTCAAGGCCCAGTGCACCAGTGCAAAATATCCCTCTCTGGATGGACAGGCATTCAAAGATGGTCCCTCCCTCCTCTGTGCTCCCATAATCCTCGGCTCTCACCCCTGGGAAAACTCGTGGCACATGGAAGGACTAAGTAATCTCTTATGATTTGTCCTCGCTCACATCCAACTGCTTCTCCAAGGCACAAAGGGAGAGCGCCCCGTTCAACTTCGCAGCTTTGAGTCCTGCCCCTTCCCCTAGTTCAGGGTCCGACACACAGGTGGAACTCAGTCAATATGCAGCAAATTTCACACTGGAAGGGTTCTCTCCAGCCTGATCCCCTGAGACCAGAGCTGACATTCTGGGGCAATGAAGCAGGCACCAGTGAGGGGGTGGGCCCCAATCTTCATTCAGCTCCCGCCCCCGTGGGAGCGGGAAGTAAGGACCATGGTCAGTGCTTCCCAAGTGCTTCAGTGCAACCACCACTTATGCTCAAGCCTAGTAAGGGGGTGGGGGCTGAGGGAGCTCATTAATCCTTCATCCATTCACCCACCGGTCCTGCTCTCCATCCACCCACCTAAGCTCCTGGCGGTGTGTAGACTGGCTCTCGGCCCAGATGCAGGCCACGCACTAGCTCTGTGATCTAAGGCAAGTTCCTTAACCACTCTGAGCCTTCATTTCCACAGCTACACAGCGGGGGTCATAACAGCATCTATCACACAGGGTGTTGTGAGAATTAAATGAATTGATGTGTGTGGCTGGCCCCGAGTCTGCTCTCTGTAAGAGTCCACTGTCAGCATCATCATCATCATGTCCATTGTCCGCATTGTCATTACACAGAAGAGCCCCGTCTCCCAGTCAGGAGGCCTGGGTTCCAGTTCTGACTGTTGCATTTTGCTGTGTGACCTGAGGCAAGCCAGTCCCCTCTCTGGCCCTCAGACTTCTGGTCTTCATTCCGCAGGCTCAAGGCTTAAAACACAGAGGCTTACGGTCTCCATGGGAATGCCTCGGGCAGAGCAGCCCTCCAGGTCACCAGGCTCCCACCACGCCCTGCTGTCTCCCTCCCGTCTGCCTGCATGGCCCCTGCAGGCCCCTGCATTCCAGCCCCTGGAACAGACAACGCCCTGCTCCAGCTGTGAGATCCGGGGCCAGCTCCGGTCAGCCTCTCCGTCAGTCACCACCTCCCTGCTCCCCCTCCAACCAAGAAGGGGGAACCCGGGTTCCAATCCTGAAAGCGTCCCAAATGCTGATGAGGTACACCCTGGTCTGTGGGCGACAGGGATGCCCACGGCACGAGGCACCCTTTCTCACTGGGGAGAAGCAAGGGCAGGAAAGGCCCAATCCCCGCCTCCTGGCATCCCTCAGATGCCCGAGTCCTCCCCAGGCACACATCTCAGGATCGACCCCACCTGAGTGGGCCGGGGCCTCCCTGGCTCTGAAGGAAGCCGCTTATGACAGCGACCCCGCAAGATGATGCTCCCTAGAGAGCAGCCCTGTCAAACCGAAGCTCCATGCAGCCCCAGGGGCCCCAGCTCCATCCAGGGTGCCGACACTGCCCCACGCAGCGGAGCACAGCAGGTGGCCCGCAGGGGAGCTGAGAGCCCGTAGTGGGGAGGGGTCCGCAGGCCACCTGTTGGGTGGAGAACGCCACCCCCAGCCCCAACGCATGGTCTTGGTCGGCCTCTGTCCCTCTAGATTCTGCATACTCTGTCCTGGAGTGGCTTCCTGCCTCCCTGGAACACAGGAAGCCGACATTGTTGGGATCTAAATGGCCTTTTCCTCCTGGCCTAGCGTCGGAAAACGAGCACAGAGCCTCCGTGTGCACCTGCCCCCGCAGATAAAGGCCCACACTCCAGGCCCACCTCGGCTCCTTCCCTGGCTGCCCACCTGCCCACCGGCCTCACAGCCCTGCCCTGCCCTGCCCTGCCCTGCCCTGCTCCTCTTCCCAGCCGGGCCTGCAGGTGTGTGCTGGTCGAAATCTTGTGTCACCTTGGTTAGGCCATGGTACCAGATATTTGTGCAACTTTACTCTAGATGTTTCTGTGAAGGGTTTTTTTTTTAATATAAGATCATTTAAACCAGCAAACATTGAGTAAAGCCTCTACCTTCCATAATGTGGGTGGGCCTCGTCCAATCAGGCGAAGGCCTGTATATAACAAAGACTGATCTCCCCCAGCGAGAGGGAATTCTGCCAGCAGAGCTTTGTTGTTGTTGCTATTTTTAGCAGACTGCCTTTGGACTTGAACTGCAGCTCTCCCCTGGATCCCCGGCCTCACGGCCTACCTGCAGATCGTGGACTTGCCAAGCCTCCACAGTTGCATGAGCCTTACACCAAATATCTGTGCATCCACCCATCCACACATCCCATCGGTTCTGTTTCCCTGGAGAGCCCTGCCTCCTACGAGGAGCCCCGGGGGCGTGGGCATGGTGTGGCTCTGCAGTTGCAGCAAGGAGAAACCGGTAGGTCATCCCACCCAGTCCTTCCCAAACTTTAGTTCGGCAGCCTCCTTCTCACACAGATGAACTCCTGTGTGGAGTCTCAGTGACGCTGGTTAATATTTATTAAATGCTTGTGATGTGCCAGGCTCTGTTCCGACCTCTTCGCGTCTGCTGTCTCATGTAATGCCTGCGGGTGCCCGGGGAAGGAGGCTTGTCGTGTGTCTCATTTGGAAAGTGAGGCCCTCAAGGCTCAGAGAGACGAAGCGATCTGCCTCAGTTCTTGCTGCTAAGGGGCACACCCGGGATTTCAATCCAGGACATCCAAGCCATGTGCGAAACCACTGCACCATCCTGCCTCTGGGTGTACTTAACTCTTGAGACCAGAGCTGCTCTGTCCGAAGTGTGCAGGAATTTCAGGGCCCCAGCCCCGTAAGCCATGCCTTGGATTTCTCCCTCCCCCCACCCTCTCAGGCCTCTAAAACAATGCCAGAGAAGCTCACAGCTTCTCTGAGACCCCCTTTAGAACCTCTGGTCTAGTCCAGCTCCTCACTTAGAGAAATGGAGAAGCCAGGCCCAGACAGGTTAAGTGTCTCGCCCAAGGTCACACAGCAAGGCTGCCTCTGATGACTCCAAGGCGGTCCTCGGACACAAGGGAGAACCTGGGGTCCCCAGTGAAGTGACACAGGGGAGAGGGCTCCTGAAGCCGGGTTTCTCCAGACCTAGCCAGGGAGGGTGTCCGGGTAGGCTTGTCCCACAACAGGCTGGACTGTCTTCCCCAGGTGCTTCCCACACCGAGGAAACTGCCCCCAGCGCCCAGGCCCAGCAGAGGCATTGAGAAGGGGAGGAGCCTAAGTCTGGGCCTCCATCCAGGTCCAGATGGCAGTCCTTGGGCTCTCAGGCTGGTGTACTGGTCTCTTCTGTTGGGCTTCAGCCCAGCAGGAGGCCAGGGCCCTTGGGCGAGGCCCTGGACTCCCTAGAGCATGGCCCCTAGGGATCTGTGGAAAACCCACTGGGGGCTCCTACACACCCCTCAGTACCCAGCCTATATAAGCCTTCCCTGCTGAAGGCTGACAGGAAAATCCCTGCTAAGTCAGACACAGCCTTTCGCACACACCTCCGTGCCAGCTTTGCCACGACATTCTGGGACTGTCCGGTGGCGTGTCTGTCTTCCCAGGTCAGGCACTGGGCCTCGGCCCCAACTCCTGCCCAGCATCCAGCCTAGCGGGGCTCAGTTCATGAGCGGCAGGTGAGGCAGCAGCCTCCGTGGGGGGTGTTATCTAGCCTTCACACATGCCAGCAAGGGACGCTTCCAGGCCCTCCCACTCTCTGGGCCTCAGCGAGCATGCTTGGTGCAGCTCCTCATCTACAGACGAAGAAACTGAGGCCTGAGCAGCAAAGTGATTTATCTGAAGTCACAACAGCTCTGTGAGTAGCAAGGCCAGAAACAGAGCCCAGGTCACTAACGGTGGCCCTGGGCCACTTCTCCTGCCATTGTCTCCTCCATCGCTGTCTCCCTCACAGGGCGCCTTAGTGCCTAACACTGGTGCCACTTACAGCCGCACACAGGACCTAGGCACTCCTCACAGTCAGCCCCTGCGAGACGCGGGACAGGGTTGATTACTAACCCCGTGGTATATGGGAAGGAAAGGGCTCAGCAGCCCCACGGTGACCTCTTGGCCTATATATCTGTCACACCTATGCCCACGTCTTGTCACCTTAGTTCTTCGTCTGCCGCGTTGGTCCCTGAGTCCCCAGAATCAGGACCAGACTTCAGGTTCCCTGACGCCCTTCCCTGCCCCCGTCTCACACCCCACCCCCTGCAGCCAGATTGCATTAAACAGTGAAATGCAGGAGGAGGAGAAGGGGAAGAACCATCAAGGTTATACAGCAGGCCAGCCAGAGGGGACGGGATGAATGCCCCAGTCTCTCCAGATGTAAAAAAGTGTCCTCTCTGCCCCCAGCTGACAGCAGAATATCCCTCAGCATTGCAAGGCCCTGTGGAGACTACAAATCCAGAGGTTTGGTGTTCTGTACACCCCACCCACCCATCACCCCTGGCTGCTAATTCAGAGAGTTCCCACAGACCCTTTGGGTTGGGCTTGGTAAGAAAAATGTGGCCTGGACTTTAGCCCACAATTGCTCCCTCATCCAGGAATAGCCCACACATGGTACCTCTGGATGGACGGGTAGATGGGTGGATGAATGGGTGGATGGGTGGATGGATGGGTGGATGGGTGGATGGATGGGTGGATAGGTGGATGGGTGGATGGACGGGTAGATGAATGGATGAATGGGTGGATGAATAGATGGACGGGTGGATGGGTGAATGGATGGGTGGATGGGTGAATGGATGGGTGGATGGGTAGATGGACAGACAGATGGCTAAGGGGGTCTATCATTCTTGTGCCACCACAACCTCCTGGTTCCAAAGCACAGAAAGCTGGCCCATTCCTGCAGCTCCCACCAGTGAGCCCAAGTGGCCCCAACCCTGCCTGCAGGCCTGGCGACCCCAACCCTCTTGCTGAGGATGCACATGCGGCCGGTCAAGCTCGGAGCCTTCTGTCCGCTCTTGCTGGGCTGACCCCTGGTCCTTGCATGGCCTAGTCCTGACACCTGGTGGTGCCTCTGCAGTGTGGCCCTGGCTTTCTTCCCTCTTCTCACTAACTCACCCGGAGCTGCCAAACCAGCCTGGCAGCCCACTGGCCACCTGCCCTCCACTCTGGTTCACACCTGGCAGGCAGGGCCAGGCTCCGAACTGGGTGAAACCAGGGTCAGCCCTGCTCACGCTGGGCGCCTTCCGTTCACTTGCAGTCAAATTCCCTCCTCACCTGCGCCATCAGGCCAGGTCAACTGGGGGAGCCTCGGACCACAGACTCTCACAGGACACAAGGCCAGCAACATGCCCCAAGGTCTCCCAGGGAGTGTGCTAGGACTTCCTTCTACCCCGCCCCCCCTTTCAGAGCAGCAGCGCAGGTCACTGGGGTGAAGGGAGGGCGCACTGGGGAAGGAAGGAAGGAAGGAACTGGGGGGAGGGTCAGCAGGTTCTTGGGGCGGGGTGGTGGTACAGGCAAAAACAAAATCTTTTCAAACCCTGCCCTCAGCAATTCCTTCCTTCTCCCAGACTTCTCCCAGCTCCCACCCGAAACCACAACCTGACCCAGTCGGAACTCCTAAGAGGAGGGTGACACCATGCGGCTGATTTTGGAATTACAAAAGTTCCCACTGGCCCCCTAAACTCAACCCTTCTTCAGTTAAGGACTATAAACTTCTCTCTGCCCTTTGGCTATAGCAGGCCTAGCCTGGAATGCCCTCCACATGCACATTCACACACACACACTCACACACTTCCATCCATCCAGTCCATCCTCTGACACCCAGCTGAAACGCCTGGTCTGGAAGCCTTCCCTCCCCCAGAGAGCACACCCCCCTGACAACCCTACACCCACCCAGCCAGCTGTGTGCTTTGGCGAGAGACTGACTGACTCTGAGCCTTGGTTTCCCCATCTGTGAGAGAGGGTGCCACCAGCGCCCTCCAGGCGCCCTGAGCCATATACGAGCCGGTGCACGCGAGCCATCTAATAGTAAGTGCTTCAAGAATTGTTCACTCGGCCCCGATGCCCAGCTTCCCAGCGCCACCAGGACCACAGGGGGTAGGGACCACAGGGGGTTGGACTTGGGGGTAGGGAGACATGGGTCGACAAGAGCTGGCAAGGGGTGGGGTCCTGCCGGGCCTCACAGCCACGGGGAGGGGCCTGTACTGTGTCTGGAGGGTAGTGGGGGCTCCCAACGCTCTGCCAGGGAACCCGCACAACTAGACCTCCGTGGAGTCCCGCTGCAGGCCGGCACGGAGGGTGGACTGGAGAGCTCGGGTCAGGAAACGGGAGGCAAAGGGGCTGCGGCCAGTCACCCAGGTGAGAAGTGCCGGCAGCCTGGAATGGCTGCAGAGAAGCGCGGCGACTCGAGCTGTGTTGGGGGGTCCTGGCGAATGATGGGAGGTGGGGGTGAAGGAGAGGGGGCATGCGGTGAGGTGGGGTGCCTGGGGCGGGTGATGGTGTCCGTCACCAAGGCCGGGTGTGGCGGCCTCCTGCTGACTTCACTGTGATGTGGGACAAGACACCGGCTTCTCTGGCAAACAGCCAAACCCCAGGCTGTTCTAGGAGCGTACGAAAACAATGGTTGACAAAGCCTGGCAGCCGGCAGGCCCCCCCTCAAGTCTGACTCGGGACCCCTCAAACTCACCCCTAAACTGCCACAAGGGGGGGACTGCAGCTTAGTGTCTTTGTAATAATCCCAGCGCCAGGAAGATACCACCCATACACCTTCCACACACCATCCACATGCTAACCAAATGACCTCCGTGCGTCGTCTACATGCCCCCACATGCTATTGCATACTATCCATATACCTTCCACATACCAAAACATAGTGTCCACATGCTTTCTACATGTCACCACATACTATCCATACACCTTCCATGTGCCAATGCATACTGTCCACATGCTGTACACATGTTCACCGCATGCTATCCATACACCTTCTACATGCCAACATATACTATCCATATGCTTTACGCATGTCATCACACACTATCCATGCACCTTCCACATGCTGGCACATACTATCCACATGTTTTCCACACATCACCACATACTATCCATATAACTTCCACATGCCATTCGCAGACCATCTGTATGCCATCCATATACTTTCTTCATGCCATCCACATGTTGTACCAGTCATCCACACAGACAAGCTACATGCCATTTCCATGACACCCCTCACCTGCCATGTGTTAGCCACACGCGTCCACATGCCTGCCATCCGGTGTGCCTCGCATCGCCCCCCCAAATGAGATGAGGCACCAGATCAGGACCCCAAAGACACCCACAAAGCCAAGTCCAGCCTGGCCTGGCCCCAGGCCACCTCCAGTCCCATGAAGACGTGTGCCCATGCCCCCAGCCCGCTGGCTGCTCACCTTTGCAGGTGCAACCCTCCCGGGTGATGACCTGCCGACAAATGCCACAGGGCTTCACCTTCTTGAAGGTCTTCACCTTGAAGTGGTGAGTCTTGGGGGCCTCCAGATCCTCTGGCTGCGGGGGGAAGGCACAATGATCAGGTCTGGGCAGGAGGCTGGGGCTGAAGCAAAGGAGCGGGGGGTTCTGGAGAAGATACGGGCAAGGGCTCGGGACAAGGCCTGAGCCCATTTCTGGAAGGACGCGCCCAGAGAAAGAGAAAGACCCTCCCCCGCTGTCGGGGGACCCAGACCCCCAGGTGGGGTCCGCGTCCTGGGGCCCAGATGACACCTGCACACCCCAGCACCCAGGGATCACGGGACCCACATGGTTTCTCAACCACTTTTTTATTTACCTCAGGAACAAAGTGCACTCATTTAAATGTGTTGCTCGATACAACTCCACACATTTACGCCCATATAAACGCCCCCACAAAGGCTTCCTCGTGGAGGTCCTAGTCAACATCCCCCAAGGTAAAGACAACTGTGACTCCCATCACCGAAGACCAATTTGGATAGATCTTTAAACTTCTTGTGAATAGAATTATACAGCATGTATTCTTATGTCTGGCTTCTTCCACTCGGCCTGTCTGTGAGCTTCATCCATGTGATTGGTTACACAGAGCGGTAGCTCCTTCCTTTTCATTGCTGTGTAGTATTCCACTGGGTGCATAGAGCTAATTCACTTACCCATCTACTGTTGAGAGTCTTTAACGTTTTTACCCACAGGCACGGAATGCCACATCCCTCCGTTGTCTCTCATCCTCATTGCCATCCCCTGACCCAGCCCAGAAGGCTTTTTCCCTCTTTAGTTTTGTTTTTTATTCTTTGCATTAGGAAAATCTTGATATTAAATATCCTATTTAAAGCTACACCACTACACACATGCAATGAGAGGTGGGGTGGTTGTCCAGGCTTTCTCTGTATTTGACCCACCATAACCTCCTGGGCCAGTCACCCCCCAGCCCCCCACCCTGCAATACCACAGCCTCAGTTTCCCCTTCTGGACATCTCGAGGTGGAGCACCACACCCCTCGAGCTCTGACGATCTGTCCTTTGGAACAATGCAGGGGAACACACCCTAGGTGCAAAGCCCTGCACCCACACTGCTTATAACCACCCTCCCTGCAACTGCAGCCCCCAGCCCAGGCACAGGCTGGCAGAGGTCCCCCCTTGACAGGGCTGCCCAGAGAAGTCGTCCCTGCCTGCGGGTGCCATTCCTCTCCGAGGCGCCCCACTCTGGTGTCTAACCTGGCTCACTTCCCTGCTCCGGCAGCAGGGGCCAGCAGAACACAGACCACTCCCCCCTCCCCCTCCCCGACAGAGCGTCCTGACTCCATTTGCCCATTTGCACGCACTTGGGCACACACAGAGACACGACCTCAGACCTGCAATTCCTGGGAGCGGGCTCTGCTCCTCCAAGTGCCTCTCTCACACCCTACCCCAGAGCCTCCTAGCTCTGAGACAGGGGCTGGAGGGGCAAACCTGTGTGTGTCCAGAGCAGGAAGGGTGACAGTCTCCCACAAACCCAGCATGTCCGGGACTCTTATCTGAAGACACCGCAGTGACGAGTCCGGGACAAGAGACTGAGCCATGAGACGCACGGAGAGAAAAACAAAGGGAGAGAAAGACTGAAAACCAGAGTGACTAAGAGACAGAGATAGAGAGGCTGAGAGCAGACAGGCAGACAGACAGAAGGACATAGAGAGAGAGAGAGAGAGAGAGAGAGAGAGAGAGAGAGAGAGGGAGAGAAGAGGTGAGACAAAGACCGAGTGAACAGAGACGGAGACAAAAAGACAGACGGAGAAAAGCCACAGGGAGTCAGATGGAGAGGGGAAAGGAGACCGAGATAAAGGCAGAGACAAAGAGCGCGCCCAACAAGCCCACACAGACAATGAGGCAGATTAGATGGAAACACAGAGCCTATAAAGGGAACCCGAGAATCAAAGGAGAGCCCATAGACAAAAGGACACGGGAGCCAACTTGAAGGGACCCCCCCAAAAGCTAAATCTGGGAAGATCAGAGCCTCAAAATGCATAATGACAGGAATGGCTTAAATGAACCCACTCTGGTTCGTGAAATGACTGAATGAATTGAAAGAGGAGGAACAGAGTATTTACAAGTCTCAAAGCACCTCCCCACATCGCACTTGTAAATTCCCCGCAGACTCCACTTCAATCAAGAGATCAAAGTTAACATCCCCAGTAACGGGAGGGGCGGAAAGGATGCGCCACGGGAGCGTCTGCACAGAGAACTCAACGTCGCAAAAGCGACCTTCCTGCCAAGGAGACATTTACCGAATCTAATCTAATCTAATCGTGCGGGAACATCGGACCAACCCAAACTGAGGGACCGTCTACCAATTGCATGGCTTGGGATCTTCAAAAGTGACAAGGTCGTGAAAGTCAAGGGAAGACCAAGGAGATTTACAGACTGAAGGAGACTGAGGAGACACGACAGCCCAATGCAGGGGCTGGTTCTCGACCGGGAAGGGCAGCGTTGGCCATGGGGCAGGACTGGCCGCACTGCAGTGGGGTCTGAGGATGAGACGGTGGTCACGCATCAACGTCCATTTCCCGACTTTGATGGCTGTGTTGGGTTAGGTAGGAGAGAGTCCTTGTGGGAAAACCAGGACATTACTTAGGGGTGGTAGGCATTGTGGCAGCCCCTTACCCTCAAACAGCTCAGGGAAAAAGAAGGTCTTTGCATTGTATCGGCAACTTTTCTGAACTTCGATAGTGTCTCAAAATTTAAAGAGACAGGCAGACAGCTAGAGATGGTGGGAGGCAGGAGGAAGCAGAGGGCAAAGCCCAGGGCAGAGGTGGAGGGAGCAGAGGGTGACCGAGACAGGTGTGGGTGCCAGGATCCCGGCATCATCCCCTGGTGGCTAGGCCAGGCAGCAGGTCTGGGTTCTGAGATTCCAGAGAGCTGGATTTTAGGAGTGGCGCTTCCAGCGTGCTCTAGGGGCAAGGCAAGGGTAGGTAGGATGGGGCACTACCCAGCTCTGGACCTCACTCAGAGTCCACATGCCTCAAGGAGGGCCAGAAGAGTCCCCTCCATTCTGAGGTCTCACCTTGCCTGTTCTCCCATCTCAGTTCCTAGCCGGCAGCCTTCTGGAGGATCTCTGTCGCAGGCATTCCAGGGACAGGGCCGACCCAGTGTCAACTGCAACAGCCCAGGCAGGGGGTGGGAGGAGGGGCAGGGAGGGGTCTTGAAGTTTGATTTAGGGCCTGTGTGGGGAGGCAGGCAGGAAGTCCGATAGCCCAATCATCTCAGCCCTAGCCTGGCGCCTCCAAGCCTGCCTCTCCCACCCCACTAAGTCAGGCCGAACGCCCTGTTCCAGCTTACACCCCAGACTTTCTGCCTACACCCCAAATCCAGCCCTTCCTCCAAGGCCCAGGGAAAGAGGCCTCCTCCCCAAAGCGTAGCTAGAGCAGCGGAATCTCACGAAAGAGGGTCCCAGCTGCCCAGTAAACAGATGGGGAGCAGGCGGAGCCTTCCATACTCACAGGCAAACACCCGGGGTTCTCCCCCGGGGCCCAGGGCTTGCCTGCCCAGCGCTATAAAATCTCAGTGTACAAAGCCCCTCCCAGCATGGGCTTGGAGAACAGAAACAGGGTTTCAGATCCGCTCTCTGGCCTCGCTCACAGCCCCTACAGGCAGCCCCTGAGCACTGGCCCAGCCCACTGCTGCCCCTGGCTCCCACCAGCTCCTGCCCTGTGGTTCAGGGGATGGTAGCATGGGAGCATGGGAGTCCAGCGATCTGCTTTCTAGGCTGATGGCCTTGAGAACATCCGTGGCCTCACAATCCCCACCCAAAAATGAGGGGGGCGGACGGAGCAGGGGAAAGTGGGCCAGCCTGAGGTGGAGGGGCAGGGGTAGCTGTGCACAGGACATGCTGGTGTTTGCAGGGAATGGGACGTCCCACCAGATATCACCCTTCCACGGGAGGCTGGAACCCTGGTGGCAGAAAGGAGGTGAGCTCAGCCACCCCTAAGCAAGGGGCCCCAGGCTGTAACCTCGACTTTGCCCAGCTCTGGCTTCCCCAGGTTTCACAGGGAGTGGCCGGTGATCTTGTCGGAAGAGTCACCCTCACGGGTCTGAAGGGATCCAGGAGGCTGGAGAAGTCTAGGCCAGCTGAGCCTCTTATCCTCAAATACCTGAAGAGGCTGTCGTTGTAAGAAAGCCCCAGAAACGATCAGTGAAGTCGCTAAAGGCAAAACAAAGCGCAGCGGGCAGAAGCTGTCAGGAGGCACCATCGGATTCAAGGGGGAAGACGGGCTTCCCAACAACCGTGTGTTCGAACCTGATGAAACAGGGGAGCAGGGTCTGGTGCCCAGCCTGCCCTCACTCAGGGCTCAGGACGGCTCTGCAGGTCCGGGCAGAGGGTGTGAGCGAGCCCGCAAAGCGCACAGCTCCGTGGCTTGTTACGGCAATGACCATCGTTTTCCTGACAAGCGGCAGACAGCCTCACCAAGCACTCCCAGCGCCTCTCTGCTGGATGAACTCCCAACGGACCCGGGGAAATGCAGGGACAGAGGCGGCACTGCCACAGAAGAAGCTGCCGGGTCTCTCCAATGCTCCCCTCCCTCCGGAGCCAGAGCCCGGACAAGGAAAGTGGTCCCAGCCCCATCCTCTCAGCCCGGAGCCCTGGCCCTGTGACAGGCCCACTCAGCATCAGAGGGCTTTCCTGGCCCTCGGGAGATCCCCTCCCTCCCAGCCTCCACTCGGCCAAGCGGCCTGCCTGCCTGCCTGATGCACCATGCACTCCCAGCCAGAGGGTGTGACACATCTGGCTGGGACAGCCTTGACTCTCGCCAAGGCCCTGCGATGGGAAAGGCTGACGGTCCCTCCCTGCCCCGTGGGGGCGGAGCTGAGTCGGGGTGGGTGTGGAGAGGGTGATAACCCTAGTGGTCCTTTGGCTCAGGAGCTCCTGCCTCCTCTCCAAGGAACTTCCCCAGTCCTGCCCGCACTCGGCTCCCTGTGCCCAACACAAGGATCCATGGAGGATGTGGCCAGAGGCCAGAAATCTGCGAGCCAGTGAGCCTTGTGAAAGAGAGTCATTAAAACGCAGGCCTAGGACGGCCCTGGCGGGTCAGCTCCACCCTCCCCCTGCCTCCTGGCCTTCCACTCCTCCACGTCTCCTCTCAGGGTCTCGTCACCTTGGGCTGGGATGCAAGGACCTGGTTCGCATTGGCCATCATTTCTGTGCAGAAGACCTGGACTCCCAGTGGAGCTGTAAGCTGGCATCCGGGAGTCCCCTGAGCCCCTCAAAGGCAAGCTACCCCCAACGCCACGTCATCTCTGAGTACACACCGAAGTTCCTCACCCTCCCACCCCCACACACCATCCCCTGGCCACCTAATGTCCTGCCCGTGTTCTCGGTCACTCGGGGTGGAAAACTCTGAATCATGCTCAACCCCTCCCAGCCCTCCACCCTCCAGTCCAACCAGTTGCCAGACGGTGTGAATTTTGTTTCCTAAACACTCTCTTAGCCCTCCTGTGCTTTTTCATTCCACTGCCTCTGCCCTACTTCAGGCCTTGTCCTTCCTGCCCGGGGCTGCGGCAGAGCCTCCAGGACCCACCAGCGCTGGGCCCCTCCTCCCCACGCGGCCTCTACACGCCCCGAGGAGCACAGCTCTCTGGGGTTACTGACACCACTGCTCACCCCCAAGGCTCCCGTGCTACCTGCACATCCAGGAGAAGACCTGCGCTCCCGGAGCCAGCCAGCCAGAGCCAGCCAGCCAGCGAGGGAAGCGGCCTTGGTACACACCCAGCCCCCTGGAATCTCAACCCCCATGCCCCACTCCCTGGCCTGCACCCGCCCCCCCCCCCCCAGCCTCCGCTCTTGCTGTTCCTTCTTCCCAAAAAGCGCTTCCTCCCCGCTCAGCGGTAAGTTTCTAGGTGTCCTGCAAGGCCTCATTCAAACTTCATCCCCTCAGGGAGCTCCTGCCAGTCCCTCCCCCTCACCACCACCACCGTCGTTGGAGGGAGTCAATATCCGCACTGCTGTCTTCTTTTCTGTTTCTAAAAGGTAAGCGTCCCTGAAAAGATGAACTGGCGCATGCCTTTCACTAGATTCACGGCTTGTTAACCTTCTGCCACAGGGGCCCGCTCTCTCTGTATCTCTGGGCCCCGCCTACGCCCAGTCTCACCCTCACACTCGGGGAACCTCCACGCCAGCGCCACGCTGCTCTCTAGCACTCCCTCACGTCTAACTCCTCCTTTCGCCCCCAATAGGGCCCATTAGAGTCGGGCCTTTGTTTGGTTTTTAGTTTGGACTGGGGACCCAATCAAGGTCCTGCCTTACTTTGGTTGCTGGGTTTCTTCCACCCGCTTCAATCCAGAGCTCTCCACCTTTTGATTTTTCTTTTATGACACTGATGTTTTCGCAGAGCCCAGGCTGGTTTGCAGAATGTCCCTCCGTTTGCAGCAGTCCAGTCATGTCCTCCTGTCATGCTCCGGCTCAGAGTGCCCCAGGTGTCCCCTCCTCTCCTCAGGAATGCCTTCTTGGTGCTCGCCCCTGTCCCCCACACAAAGCTAGGGGACCCCGGGCCAGCTGCTTCAGCCCTGTGTGCCTCACTTTACCAATCCAGTAAACGGGCTGATAACCCACAGGTGGTTGCAAGGGGTGGAGCAGGCGATGCCCGAAAAGCAGCGCCTGATACACAGTCGGCGTGGCCAGTGTTTCATGTTGTCATTCTGTGTGTGCCCTGCACTAGCCCACGGGGCGCCCCTGTCGGCACACGCTTCTGCTCCTTGTCCCCGGCGTCCCAGAATGGCGTGTTTCCCAAACAAGTCGGGCAGCGTGAATCCAGTGGCCCCCAGTGTAATCACGCCCCGCTCCCACGGACCTGCACTCAGGGCAGAGAACACGGGGACACCCAGTTCACTGGCTACAGACACCGGGTGCTGGCCTCACCTGACTGCAGAGAAGCCCTGGATCTCCCCGGGAGGGCAGAGGGCCGACAGCGGCACTGACCGGGTCCCTCCCCGTGTGATGGAGGGGCACGCAGGGACGTGGGGAGCCCAGGATTCCCTCTGGTGACTGCGTTCCTGAGCTGGAGGAGCTCTCTCCATCAGCCTGCCTCCTCTCTCCCTCTCCACACCCCCACCCTTGGCTCCTTCATAAACCACGTCCCAACATTTCTGAGCAAGAAGTCCCAAGTCCCTTTTTGTGCCCAAAAGTGAAATCATCTCCTGGAGTGGGAGGGCTCAGAGAGGGGATAGCATGAGCCTCATTAATGGGCTGGGCGCCACGGCGAGAGGCTGGCACTGGTCCCTCACTGGCTCCTCACGACGTCCTGCCATGAGACTGAGGAACTGGCTCTGGGGCGCACACACACACGCACACGCACGGGCGAGGCAGGATGGCGCACAGGTTCTAGTCCAGGTCTGTCCGAGGCAAGGTCCCAAGTCCCTGCCCGCTGCACTGCCGCCACTCCCCACAGCATGCCAACAGCCGCCCGTCGGCGGCCGTCTCGAGAGCACCTGAGGGCCACAGGGTCAGTGCCCCTCTGCCCAGAGGCCATCCACTGACCAGCGCAGCCCGTCTTACCCACCCTCAGTCATGGTCACTTCCTGAACTTGGATGTCCGAGTTCTCGCCTTTCACCTTTGGATCTATTTTGAAGTTCACCGACCAGAGGTCTCCCCTGATACACCTTCTCTCCCCCAATCCAGATTAGGTCCCCCCCTTAGATGTCCCCTCAGGTTCCCTCTTGGTAACACCCATCTTATCCTAACCACCAGCCCAACAACTGGGAGCTTGTTGAAGAACGTCGATGCTCCATAGTCATTTGTGAAGTGGATGGATGGGTCCAGGAGTGGGTCCTCAGACAGCTGGGTGCCTGGAAGGTTTCCTCCACACGGTCTTTCCCCAACACCCTGTCCCTGTCCCCAGGTCGCTCCCCAGCACCCCCTCAGCCCAGAGCCCCAATACTCTCTCTTTCCAGGAGCCCAGCAGCCGTGTGGCCTTGGGCAAGGGTCCCCTTCACCACGGCTGGAGACTGGAACTAATCAGCCCTGCCTGTCACAGAAATGAAACTGTACACAGGCAAGGCCCAGAGAGGTTAGATAACTGCACCCACACAGCTGCTAAGTGGCAGAGCCCGGGTTTGGGCCCAGGCAGGCTCACTTCCAAGGCTGAGCTCGGACCACTGCGCATGCACACTGCCCACAGAAGGCCTGCCTTTCCTGGGCCTCCACTCCACCCTCGCCACCCCATTCGCGCTGGCCCGACAGGCCCTGCCCGGAAGCACTGCCAGAATGGACGGCCCCGGATGGGGAGGCAGGAGACCAGGATCCTGGGTCTCACTCTGATTTACCGTGTAGCCTTAAAAATACGCATCGCATCCTAAGAGCTGTCATTTCTCAGGCTCTTACTGTGTGAGACACTATCCTAAATGCGCATGTGCATGAGCTCACCTGAAACCAACCGCCCCTATAGGCAGGCGGAAAAAGTGAGGCACAGAGATGTTAACCGCTTGCCTAAGGTCACACAGCCACCGCGTGGAGAGGCCAGGAGGAAAGCCAGGCACCCCACTCTCAGCCAACACGCTGTACCCCTCTGCACACTGCTGGGACACAGTGCGCTATTTCTTTCTGACTTCGTGCCTCCACCATCATTTTGAAAGACTTTGCAAAAGGAGAGTTTTATGTCAGACCCTGGTGAGTGACATGCAGCCTGGCTTAGCTCCCGAAACCACGGTCAGGAGGCCCCGGGTGGACACAGCCCTCTCAGATGAAAAAAACCCCAGAGAGAATGAGGTCAGGGCCAAGGGGTCAGACTGGGGTCAACATGGCAGGAACTGCACCCCAGGAATCTTCTGACAAACATGTGTGCTTAACCCTGGGAAGGACACCAACTCCAGGAAAGAGAGCACTTCATTGTCTGCAGCTGGAAGTGGCCTCACAGGACAACATCCAAGCTTCGGCGAGGTCCAGAAAAGTCCAGTGACCGGCCCGAGGCCTCGAGGCTTGCTCGGCGCAGGGGCAGGGCTGTTCTCCGCCCTGTGGCTCCTTCTGCCCCGCCCTAACGAGCCCCTTCCTGGCTCCTGAGAACAGGGCGAGCCCCTCCGAAAGGAAGAGCCTGCAGCTCTAACGCCACCGGCACGACACCAAAAAAGCCTTCATTAAAAGGCATGTAATTATTTTCTAAATAAACCATGCTTGAATATGTAATAGCAAATGGGAGCAATTGCTGAGAAAATCAAGTTATGCATAATATATCCCTATGCTCCTCGGCTAATAATGTGCTTTTTCTTCCTAGAGCTTGTTAAAACTATTCACTACAGATACATGACTTGGATGCAATGTTTGCGGCTGTCCCCGCCCAGGGACACATGCACACACAGACACACACACTCACACTGGGGCTCAAGACCTATCTCTTCCAGACCCTGCCTCAGTTTACCTCCCTGAGGCCACGGACCCAGCTAGTTCTTGGCCCCAGAGAGCTGGGCAGAGTCCCTGGGCAGTCAGGAGCCTCAGAGGGGACACCCTGCCCCATGCTGCCCATCCCAGGGACACCCTCCCCCCACAAGATCTGGGATACCAGGGAGCCCCTGAGCCCACCAGTAGGCTGCAGAGTAGAAAAGGGACCAGCATTTACCAAGCACTTACTGTGTGCCTGGGTACCTGGTTTTTGGGCACACGTTATCTCTGTCCCCACCCCATGGGAGGTGTGTATCATTCTCCCCGCCATGCAGATCAGAGAACTGAAGTTCAAGAGGACACGTGGGTGACCCAAGGCTTCCCATCTGGTCAATGACAGAACTAGGATGAGCCCAGCTTGGCCTGGTGTCCAAGTCCACTCACTTCCCACCACCAGGTGCCTCTCCAGGCAGAAATGGCCCCTTGGCAAAGTCTCCAGGGCCTCCGTGCCCCCTTTCCATAATTGATGCCGTCTATATACTCCCTGCCACAAACATACACCCCCCAAGGCCCACCCAGGAGGGAGGAAGGTGGCTGGTCCTGCCTTGGGCAACTGGAAGAGAGGACAAGAACCCTGACCTGGCCAGCCAGCACTGTGCCCCAGATCTGTCCAGTCCTCACTGCCTCAAACTCTGGCTCACCCAGGCGACGGGCACAACCCCTCTCTGCCAGCCCACTCCCACTGGCCTCTTTCAATCCCCATAAGGGAAGTACCCACTAAGCTGTCCCGCGGGGCTGGGGGTGAGGGACAGGGGCCCGGTGGCACTGAGAGAGAATGTAGGAAAAGGAGCGAGTGGAGGGGCTTAAAGAAGCCCAAAGTGTCAGCACCCACACCTGCCCTGGGGCCCCAGCACCCTCTCCCAGCTCTGGGGCAGGGCAGTCCGTCAGCAGGGCGCTCGTGCGTCCCTCGAGGCAACTCGCCCTGCCCTCACCGTCCTCATTCCACCCGTGCAGAACGGAGGCTGCCCAGTGGGGCGAGATGCTTCTCCCTGACCCCTCCACTGAAGTGGCCCTTTCTCCACCCACAGCAGCACACCACCCCGGACGCCTAACTGCTGTCCTGTCCACTGCAGGGCTCCCCCACTGCCCACTTCTCCCCCCAGCACCGTCCGCAGGCCTTCCAGAGCCTGCCGGAAGGGCCTGGAGAGGTGAACTTGGTCAAGGGTCCCTTTCACAGATGGGAACTCCAGCCCAGCTAACCACTGATGCATCCTCTGTGCAGAACACTCCAGCCGCCTCCAAGCTGCTATGCAGACCCATCCCCGTAACCTAAGTCCCACAGTCCACCCAAGCCCCCTCCTCCCAGCTCTTCCCTCGCCTTCCCTTCTCCGCCCAAAGCACTCCTGACTGCCCAAGTCTGACCCCCCGCAACTGTCAGCCTGAGCTTGCTCGGGCCGAGACAGGGCCCTCCTGAGGCCTGGCGGGAACAGGGAGCGGGGCAGGAAAGGCCACATCTGGATCCCAGGCCTGCAGCCTCCTCCCCCAGGCCAGCCATCACCCTCTCTCTCAGAGGCCAACATCACCCTCGGCCAGGGATGACTTCCTCGCCCCCTGACCCCGTGCATGCCTTCGCCAAGACAGCCGCGGAGTCCCTCTAAGGAAGGGGTCTCCCGTCCCTGCCCCCACCCCTCCCGCAGCAGTCAATGGCTCTCCCAGCCCCCTCTTCCCCGAACTGGCCTCAAGACTCTTAACCCTCATCACGGGGGCGCCCCCAGGCCCTGACCGCCCCCAACGCAGGCACCCTTGCCCAACACTCACTTTCCTGAATCTGGGTCTTTCTCCCTGAATCCTTCTCCTTTCTGCGAGAAGGGAGAAAGAAGGGGCAATGGCTTCCTCCAGCGTGGGGGGTTGGAGGGTATGGAGAAGGGGTGGCAGCAGGTAGAAGCTGGAAGTGGGTCTAGAAGGGGTAAAAACGGTGGCGTCGGGGGAGAACTCTCCCCCAGCATGGCTTTTTTTCATATTCTAGGTCACCATCTCCCTGTTCCCTCCTCAAACTCTTGGGCTGAGCTAGTAAAAGGGTGAAGCATTTTCACCCCAGAGTGCAGCTGGGGGTAGAGGCAGGAGAAGCTCCAAAAAGAAACAAACTTCCTGGCGGATTCCTTCTACTTAGAGCTCCTGGACTCAGCTGGGGGTGAGGAGAGCAGTGGGGGGGGGGGGGGGGCGGGTGCTGACCGCAGAACCAGGGCCTCCCCCACAGGCTCTCAGCCTAAGCATAACGGGGTAAGGGGGTGTGCAACATCCCAGCTGAAGCAGCCAGACCTACCCAGAGCATGCAGGACAGACAGATCCACGTCATCTTCGGTGGGTCCTGAGCTCAGGCCACATCCAGGGCCTGCAAACGACCCTCTTGAGCTCTCAGACCCTCGAGCAGGCAGAAGAAAGCTCTGAGTCCCAGGCTGCTGCTGCTCCGGCAGCCAGCATCTGTGGGCCTCTGGCCCTGCCTGCCTCCAGCTCACCCTCCTTCCTTCTCCTCCTCCTCTCCCCCACTCCACCCCCTTGTCCCAGCCTCCCGTCTCCTCCCTCCTCCCAGGCTCCACTGGTGGCGGTAGAGGGCAGAAGCCCTGCTTTGCAGGGGGTGTGAAGAAGATAGGGCGGAGGGACAACTATTAGAGACACACACCCCCCACCACCAAGCCACCCCCGACCCTGCACCCCGCCTCTCCCAGACACACAACCCCCGTGAGCCGCCGAAGCCTCTCCCGCCTGCGGACCGGTGCTGGCAGACCCGCAGTCTGCTGTCCTCCCTGCAGACCCCTGCACCCCAAACCACTGATGAGCAGACAGACAGACTCAGGACAGCACAGGCTGCACACCCTGGGGCTCCTCGGCACTGCCCCATCTCCAAGTACACACACAGGCCCTCCTGCCTTGGGAACACGCACTCGTTTGCACACACTCGGCTACAGGCCTTCACACAAGAGAAACCAGGCCTGGGACTGCAGGAGAATGGCCCAGCCCCCAGGCTGTGCATTTCATTCCAATTTTTTTCCTGCTCCTTTTTTTTTTCCCCTTCTTTCTTTCTTTTCACCAAACATCTGTCCCAGCCCTTCCTGCCCTTCCTAAAGGGAGCCCCGCTCCAGGCTCCCGCGAGAGTCTGTTTTTCTTGACTGTACCCTGGGCCAACATTTGGTTTGCATTTCCCCACTTCCTCCTCCACCTCCCCTCTCCCCCTCCCGGGGCCCAGTTTTCACCTCCCACCATTCCACCGCCCACTTCTCCCCACTGTGTCCCCCTGCCCTGCCCCCCAGTCCTCCCTCCCAGCTCCCCCTCCCTTAGCCCAGGGGCAACAGTTGGGGTCTAGAGGGTGGGAAGAAAAGGGGTGCAGGCTCCAAATGTATTCCCAGACAGCACTGCAGGGAAATCCAGCAAGATCTGCCCAGGCCCTCATTGTCTCGATGCCCATACACACATCTCAAAAAAACTTTCCTCTTGGAGTTCTGGCCAGGCTGGACCAAGGGAGGGCGGGGTGGGGCTGGTGAATCACCAGCTCTGTTTTTTGGAGCTTTCCAGGGGAGGGCAAGAGGGCTCGGCCCCACCCCCTGCTGTAGACACACACACACACACACACACACACACACACACCAGGACGCACGGTCCAACTCACGTAAACACACAAAAGGCTGTAGACAGGGCCCCACCCAGACTAGGCACTCTGAGACCATTCTCTTGGATCAAGTAACTTGGCAAGAAAGTCCCCTTGTTTGAGTCCCTAGCAGACAAAGGGGTGTGCTGTACGTGCCCCAGGCCACATGAACGAGGGTCACACACCCCCTGCCTCTCTCTCTCCTCCACTCACCCAGGAGCACGCCCTTGTCACTCTCTGTCAGCACCACACACAGTGCAACCCCAGGGTTCGGTCCCTGCGACCAGCCTCTCCCCTCAGGTGGACCTGCCCAGCCAGGTGCGCTGGCTCCCGGCCCACAGTCCAGCCAAGAACTCTACCTGGGAAACCCCAGAATGAGAGGGAAACATTCACACTTCATCTGCGGAAAGGCTGTGTGACCTGCGGTCACGCAGGCTGCACACTGCTCAAATGACCGGGGTGCTGTTGCTTAGTGACGCTGAGACGTCGGGAGGACACCGAGGCAAGCGGCTCTCATTCTGGTCCGTCCTGGCCCAGGGGCCTGAGTTAAGTCAGAGTCTTTGTTCTGATGAAGGAGACAGGGCGAAGAGTCGGGGTCCCTCCTCATATCTCTCCAGGTCTTTCTGCAGAGCTGCGGGGCTGCCAAAGCTCTGCCCTGCTTCCCTCGCCAGGATCACGGTGCCCCTCGGCACCCCCTCCCGGGCCTGCAGGGCTCAAATGACAGTTTGCCAACACTGAAATGGACCAGTGCTCCTCATGAAGCTGGCCCTGCAGCCCCCACGGAGAGACACCCCCCCAACCCTCCCTCCCCCGCCGGCTGGAGCACAGGGCAGGCAAGGAGGGCTGGTTTGCAGATGGCCTCTCTGAGAGCCCCTGAGCCCACCCCCAGAGCTACCACCACCAGCCCCGCCAGCCTCCTCCCTGCGTCCATCTCAGGAGTTCTGAGAAATCACCTTGCAGCTTCCCAGAAAAGCTGGAAAACAAGGACGAAGACCAACGTTCTTGTTTGGGTCACGGTGACACCAACTTTTCTGGCCTCCCACACAGCCCAAGGGGGGACTGCAACCCCCAGGCCAGCTCCCCCCGCCAGTCCTCTCAACTGGAAGTGAAAATGTCAGTGGAAGACCCTGGTGCTGGGGGTCCTCTTGGAGGAATCCAGACCCGAGAATGCCTCCATCCCTCTTTTCCAAGACTGTGGAGGTCTCTCCTGTATCTTAACCAATCATTGTCGGAAGTCCGTCCTGCTACCTCACCACCATTTTCCCTGCTGAATGTTCAACTCTGCCACCCGAGGTGTCTCTAACCGTATATAATGACCTTGTTTCAGGCTTGTTACCCATTATTCATTCTTCGCAGCCTGGGGTCCCCTCCCCCACCCACACACGGAGAGAGTTTCTTAGGCAAGGACACGTCCTGTGTTTTACACCCGCAGAGCCTGCTATGCAGCAGGTTGATGTGGTTTAAAAAGAACGGACCCACCTGTCAATCAATGGGTCCTAACCCATTTTCTTCTTCTTATCACCTACTATCGCCCCAAACCTTCCTTCTCTTCTCCTCTGGCCCCCTTGAAAATACCTACCTAGCCTGCACACCCTTGCACATGCCTGTAATACCCACTCATTTTCAGCACCATCTCTCACCCACCTCTCCAACCCCGACCCCCCACCCCTGAGCTCTCTCAGGCTGCAGACTCTCCAGAGACCAGAAGTATTGCTCCTCCTGGGGCACACACTGCTGCCCGGACCAGGGCTCCACACACAGCAGACATCAGGCACATGCTGGTGGGATGCCTGGGTTTTCTGGGCTGAAATTTCCGGCCAGAACCCATGGCTACCCTGTGCCACGCCACCCACTGCCCTGGACACGGCTGCAGCAGGTTCGTGTTTAATTCCACTCTCCCCTCTGCACACAAAGCACCTCCCACCTACCACCCGCCCACCACCCTCCAGCCCCTGGCTCAGCAGCCAGCTGAAGAAACAGTCGGGACTCTGGGGCTGGCCCTGGGCCCAGAGGCCGGCTGAGCTGAGGCAGAGGGAAGGGTGAATGAGGGCAGGAAGGAAGGGGACGGCCTTATGGGCCTTAGCCTGGCACTGCTCTCTCCTAGCCTCAGTTTCCTCACCTGCAAAATGACCAAGCTGCTGGTCCCTAAGGTCCCTTCCAGCTCCACCTTCTGTGATGCCGCAGATTCCCAAGGCCAAGCGCCAGCTCCCTCCCATTCATCTTCCTTATTGTTTGACACCTGACCATCAAAAAGTTCTTGTTGTCTAGACCATCTCTTATCGTAGCTTTGAGCCTTTCCTTTGACACCACTGGTCACAGGACCAAGCTCAGACAGCAGTCAAGGTCAGGGTGACTAGTAGGATCACAGTCAGAGCCCCCAGGGGCCCAACAGAAGTTAAAAGAGAAGACCAGGCAAGGGGTCTTGCGGGACCTACACGGGGGAGGCCCAGCTAAAGGGGATGCCCTCCTCGGGGACAGCCACTGTGCCAGCAGCTACAGGAGCCCACACCATCAGCTCTTTGAGGAGAAGCCCCATATTACATTATCAAATAAAATATTTTCTATAAAATAAGAAAAATGCAAATTGTAAAGTGTTGACTTTTTCTTAAACCATTTTACCTGCTAAATTAAACATGCCTGCCGGGAGGATTTTGCCTTGGGGGCGCCACTCGCCTCAGCCAGCCAGCCCCCTTGTGTCACCGATGACCATGCCGATGACCGTGCCTTGGTGCAGAGAGGGCTGGGACTTGCCTGAGGTCACAGAGCTGGTCAAGAAGAGCTCCAGGAAGGGGTCAGCTGCCCAGGCCCAGGTCTAGCTTGGGGCAGAGGATAAGGGTAGGAGGGGACACAGAGGTTCAGCAAGGGCCGTGCTGCCGCATGGGCCAGGAGACCAACTGGCTCCCCAGCCACTCCAGATTTGTCTCCTAAGCACCTGCTGTGCAGTCGCGGTAAGACACAGTCATGCCTCAGCTTTCTCCTTCCAGTTCCGCAGCCCCCGGCCTTCCGCATTGGGCTGCGCACACCACAGCCTTCCTCCCAGCAGTCCTAGGGGCCTCCCATCAAATACGGGGGTGCAGAGCTGGTGCTGAGATTCCTCTCCAGTGTCCCAACTGCACACACCAAAAGCATGGGACCCGGGAATCTGACACCAAAGCACTCGACAACTACTCTTTTGCCCGCTCAGACTCTGCTCCTCTGTCCCCTGCCCCAGGGAAAAAGCTAGCCGGGCACTTAATGTAGTATTGCACGTAAGCCTCCCACCAGCTCCCGTGTCACAGATGCGGACACTGAGGCACAGAGAGGTACAGCAACTTGCTCAGAGTCACACAGCCAATACGGGTGAGAATGGAGTCCAGAGCCTTTGATTCCCCATCTTGCAGGAACCAAGAATTGTCCTGCTGCTCCTGCAGCAGGGCCTAGGAGTTAGGGTCCCATATGGTGGCGACGTGCTAGCTATCCTCCCCATTCCTTAGCCAAGGGCTGGCTGTGGCCTCAGGAAGGAGTCAGCTGCTCAGGCCCAGGTCTGGCTTGGGTCAGGGGGTGGGGGCGGGGGAAACTCAGAGGGACACCATAGACAGTGCTGCCTATGGGTCAGGATAAGACCGACTGACTCCCCAGTAACTCTAGAAAAGCCAACAAGAGAAAAACCGTAGTCCGGGCAAGGTCAGGGGCCCGGGACCTGAGTGAGGACAGGGGCTGGCCCCTGCTGCCCAGAGGGCCTGCTTCCAGATAAGCCAGGTGGCTTCACCCTGCTCCCCACCCCCATGCACACTCAAGTTCTGGGGTGCGCAGAGCCTCCGTGTACCACTGCACAGGATGTTCACTGCACAAAAAAGTACAGCCAGGAGGTGAGTGGAGGCTGAAGTCCTGTGCATGCTTCACTCACCGGGCCTGGCGTAGGAAGCAAGGGCCCGAAGCAAGGGGCACTCACCCTGAAGCCCGCCAAGGCACCCTGTGGGTAGGGGAGGTCCCGCCCCTCGCCCCCATGCCCATCCCTGGTTTAAGACTAAGGTCATTGTCCCTCAGTCTGGATGTTCCCTGAGAGGTAAGGCGAGGTTTCAACCAGGCCCTGTCTGAGCCTCAGTTTCCCCTGTTGACACAGGAAGGAATATCACTCACATCCCTTTCCCTACCCCCACCCACCAGCACCCTGGGTGGGGGCAGTGCCTGGGCCCAATCCCAACCATTTTTTATAAAATCCTTGCCAGAGCCCGACTCCATGATCTTGATCTCTTCCCCAGCTCTAATTTCCTGCCTGATGCAGGCCCCTCAAGGGCAGGAGGGAGATAGCTGCAGCTTCTCATCCAGTCCCTCACCCCCAACCCCCAGCTCAAATCCTGGCCCGGGAGAAGGTTAGGTCATCCTCCACCTCTGCAAATGAGGAGGGGGAATTGCTCAGCGGCCTGGGGTACCACTGACCTGGTCCTGGTTGGCCATGTCCCACTGCCGGCTGACGTTTCTCAAACCTAAAAATCCAGACCCCGCAGCATCTGAACTCAGAGCCCACTGGAGTAGGGACAGGGCTGCCTCCCTGTGGTCCGCAGCTGCAGTGCCTGCCTCCCAGCCAATCCTGGGGGACAACGCATTTGGCCGGAAGATTTCAGAGCATACCTCAGGTGACTGGGGCAGAAGCCTGCTGGCACCTGTCCCCACTGCGGAGTAACAAAGAGGGAAACTGAGGCCCAGGGGCAGCAGCTGGGAGGAGGAGCTGAACAAACAAGCTTCATATTGGAGTGGAAGGACCCTTCCCATCCCTGTGATGGGAAGAAGGGATACTGGGAGAAATCCCTCCCTCCCCGGTACCACAGATCTGGCCTTCCTGAGGGCTACGGGCGGGGGGTGGGGTCCCCATGGAAAAGGCACAATAATAATAAAGATAATACCCTTGATTTTTACTGAACACCTGCTATAAAGTAGGCATTTTGGTAAGCACTTTAAATGCATTCAATCCTCACGGCAACCTAATGAGGTTGTTGGGGTTTTTTTATCCTTATTCTACACCAGAGAAAACCAAGGCACAGGCAGATTAAGCAACTTGTCCAAGACCCACAGCTGGGGAATGGCAGAGGCGGAACTTGACACCAGGCAAACTCACTCTGCAGCGGGCACTCCTAATCTCAGGGGTGTACTGAGCCCCCGAGCCCATGAAACAAGGGCCCCTCCAGCTGCCCAGAGAGGAAAGGGGATCGGAAAGCCAGGCCCCCATTACAGGACCCCCGGTGCTACGTGGGAGGCCTCCAGGAGCTCGAGGTCATGCTCTTGGGGGCTCCCTTTGCCCCTCAGGGGAGAATTTAAGGTTTTGTACAATTTTTCCAGTCCCTTATTCTTTGGGCCAGCTATGCTCCCCACCTTTGACCCCTCCCCCCGCCCCACACACATACACGCTGAAGGCACGGTCAAAGATCTGCTTCCACGGGGTCCCAGGGAGGACGGTGCTCGGCCAGAGCACCCCACGGCACAGCACTCCCCATCCCACCAGACGCGCCTCCTCCCCCACTAACCCAGCTACCACCCCACCCTGGTGCCCCCCACCCCCATCTTCTCCCGTCCAGTTTCCTGGCCCCTCCATCCTCCTGAACAGATAGGAAGTCCCTCCTAACATCCGCCAGCCCGTCCTGCCCCACTCCCATCGCACTGTCACTGCCCAACCTTAATGCTGGGTCCTCTGTGGAGGAAAAAGAGCCATTTCCAGGAACTCACTCTCCCATCTCACAGAAATGGGAAGGATGCTTAACACCCGCCCCCCAAAAACTGTTCTCCTGGACCCAGACCTCCACGACCCCCCCACAGACTCTGGTGCTATTCTTCCAACTGACCCAAACCCCAGGCTGAGAGCTGGGAAGGGGCGGCCACTCCTCCTTGTGGATCGGAGCCGCTTGGGTGCTGGGAACTCCTCCGGAGTCCCCAAACTCTGTTGACGGCCGGCCGAGCTGACACCGGTCAGCATGGTGTGTCTGTGAGACTGAGGGAGGGCAGCGCTGGTGGTGGGGGTGGGTGGGGCGCATGCTGGGTGAGGCAGGCAGGGCTTACCTGGCTGCGGCGGCAGAAGCACAGGGGCAGGAGGCAGGAGAAGAGGTACTTGCCCCATCGGATCACACACGAGAAGCACCAGCTCAGCCGAGTCATGCTGACCCCGAGGGTGGGTGCCCGGGGCAGGAGGCTCAGGGGCAGGAGAGTGAGGAGGGGCGCGGAGAAGCAGCTGCTCCCAGAGAGGAGCTGGGGTAGGAGGCTCGTAGGTAGAGGGACAGCGCTGCCCCGGGTGCCCCGGATCGTCCTCCGCCCGACAGGAGCAGCCTGCGTGTCCTGCCCCCTCTAGCGAGAGGAGGAACGCCGCGGGAGCCCGGCAGTGTGGTCCCGAAGTACCTCCATCTCCCCGGAAGCCCCTGCGGGAGGCGCTCCCACCCTCGGGGACTTCCTCCGCTGCTCTCGCTCTCCGCCCCTCAGCGTGACAGCCTCCCTCCCGCCTGCTGCCCGGGCAGGTTGCGGGGGCGGGCACAGGCACCCCGGTGACTTCGGAGGCTCAGAGGCTCGTGGAGGGAGCCTCGCAGGAGAGGCCGGTCAGATGAGGGCAGAGGCGGTGGTGCCGGCGCCAGGGATCAACCTGAGCGGACAGCGCAGCACCAGCAGCAGCAGCAGGAGCGGCGGCGGCGGCGGCGGCGGCGGCGGGAGCCTGGGCAGCCGTGCTAGCAGCATTGTGCTCCAAGCTGCAGTGAGTGTGCATATGTGCGTGTGTGTGGACTCCCTCCAGACCTCACTCCAATTCCCATATTGCTCCCCAGAGCATAATGTGATTAACCTAAATGGAAGCCACTAGCTTCCACGACTAAAACAAAATCATCCGTGGACCCAGGGGTGCACATGAGGACACTAAACACAACCCGGGCCAGCTGTCCTAACTCACTGCCCACCTCTGACCCTGGTCACACCCCAGCTCCTCTGTCTGGATCGCTCTGCAACCACCACCAAGAGTGCGGGAGCGCTGGGCATCCCAAACACCCCCACAGTTTGGAAGGGACCCTGCCTCACAAGCTCAAATGATTGAGAGCTGGACCGGTCACGCCCAGCTACAGCTAGTGGCCCACTGAGGTCCACAGCACCGCACCGCGCACGTTCACGTCCTGTCCTGCCCCAGGTCTGCCACTGCAGGTGGGAACCTCCTCTGCCTCTGCCACGCTCAGATGATGTGAAGAGAGGATGGGCCTCCCGGGAGTGTTGTTTGGGGTCACCATGTTGTGACCCTGGAACTGAGGAGAGGGAAGAACAGAGAGGTGGGGAGGAGGAGCTGGACTCGGCATGAGGGGGGAGAAACGGAGACTCCGACGGAGACAAAGACAGAGAGAAATAAGCGGGAGACCCACAGACGTACCACGGAGAGATGGAGAGGCAGCCATGAGCTTTGTCCCTGGCTCTGCTGCTGCAGAGGAGCTGGGAGGGCAGCCAGCCAGCCAAGCCCAGAGAGGGAAGGGGTGGGGGAGCTGCCAGGGCCTCTCCTGCAGCAACAGGCCACCGGAGCACCAGCCAGGGGCGCCTCCCCCACACCCCGCACAAGGCCCGCCAGCTGCACTCCGGGGCCTGGGCTTCCCTGGGTACCATCTCAGGGCCGTTCTTCCTGGCATTGCGGTCTCCCACACCCCTCCGTCCATCCAGGGAGGATGGAGACACAAAGACAGCATCGCCAGAGCTCTAACCAGGGCCTCCTTCCCAACACAGAGCCTGAGGAGCTGAGAGTTTCTCAGCTGGCTGACCCCTGACGCAAGCCCTCCTCTACCTTAGCCCCATTCCAGCTCCCCGCCGTGAGACAACGCAGTGGGGAGCAGCACTTTGGGGGAGACTGGGCAGAAACACAGTGAGGGGAAAGGAACACATGTTCCTTTCGCCACAGGTCCCTGCTGGCGCATAGCTAGAGAAAGGGGAATGACAGGCATTGGGGTCCCCAGCCCCAAACAGTCCTTAAATAAGAAGAATCGAGACCTCCCTCTCCCTCTCTCCCCCCTCCTCCAGCCCTCACCATGAAGGCTCCAGATGAAAGGGGAGGGAGGGAGAATGCATCAGTTAAGTAAGTGGAGTCCAGTTTAGAAGCTAGACCTTCATTGCTTGAATTGTGGTTCGTGGGTCGCTGAAGCGAGCCCATCCCCAGCAGACCCTGCCTTCGCTCACGCCCACGACCTCCAGCAACGCGCCTGGAACTGCTGACGTCTGTTCCAGGCCTGAAGAGAGGGTCTTGCCATGTCCGCAGCCCCCGCATCCTGGCACCAGAGGAAATGGATGAAGTTGTGAGACTGAGATGGGACTTAATCCATAGCACGTGGAATGAAGTTTAATGGGAAGGAATCACTTGTTGATTTTTTTTCTCCAAATAGGAGGACATTCTTCAGATAGGATTGGCTGCAGTGGGGCCCTGCTGGGACTCAGAGGGCAGGACATGATGGCTTTCTTAAGAGGACTGTTAAAGTGCTGTCAGCACTTAGGGCATGGAAGGCCGTCATCCAGCGGAGAAGGAAGGAAAAGAGAGAAGGCGGGAAGAGAGAAAAGGAAAGGGTGTATAGACCCAGCCCTTCCTAACAAGCAGACCCTGACAGAAAGGACTCAGGAGGGCGGAGAGCCCTTCATTTCCACCCGCTGCCCAGCAGGAGTCCTGAAGCCAGTGACCCTCCAGAGAGGGGGCAGTCAGCCAGCAACCGGTGGGGACGTGAGTCCATGGCTGCCTGGAGCTGCCCCCAGCTCTCCCCTCCCAGCCTCCGGCCCCGCCACTCCCCATGCGGCTTCCTGCCAGGGGTCTCAACCCCTGAAGGTCCATGTGATCCTGCCCTCCATGTGCACAGCCTTGACAGGACACAGAGGTGTGTCCTTGGGAGGTTGGTGCCTGGGGGAAATCACAAGTCCTCTGCTCTGTTTTCCTCTCTAGAGGAAAGAATCCCGAGGATCCCCAGAACCTGCTGGAAGGTTTTAGCAAGGAGCCCTTTGCTTCTGCATTCACCCAAACGTGTATGTTTTGCGGGGGGTAGGGAGGAGTCCAGTCCCAAAAGGTTGCCTCTTGATCTCAATCCCTTTCTCCTTCAGGGACTCGGAGGACCGGAAACTGCATCTGGCTCCTGGCAGATGCTCAGGAAGCCTCCCCTCCCTCCCATCTCTCTCTGTAGGCCCCCAAGCGCCGGGGGCAGAGACACAAGGCTCTGTACACTAGACCGGGTGCAGATGCTCAGACACAGGGACCACGTATTAGAGGCCAAAATGTGGAGCAAGCGAGGGCCTGGCAGGGTCCATCAAATGGGCCTCAAATCAGACCCCAGCCGCTCTCCAGCCTGCATGTGGGTGCCCGGTAATAGCCCCCAGTTCCTCACCTCTCCTTCCTAGTAGGTTTTTAAAAAGATGACCACCATCCTTGGAGGGTTAGCTGACCCTCTTGGGACCCCCTGTCTCTCTGCCTTGTCCAGGCTCCCTCAGACCTCAGGGCTGCCTTCTAGCACTCTGCCGTTCCCTGGAACCCAGCTCTTTCTTCCTCTGCCTCCTCCCCTCAGCGAGGCTCCAGTCCGGAAGCTGGCTGTGCTGCAGGCCTGGCCGAGGCTTGAAGGAGGAAGAATTTATTTTCCACAACCCACTTTTATTTACGTAGCCGGAGACCCAGATGCTGAGTGCAGGCCAGGAGGGAGATTCCAGAGTCTAGAGCCAGGTGGGAGGGAGGCCACGTTGGTGGAGAAGGGGACTGCTCTGGGCCTTTCTCCCCACGTTTTCCCTGGAGAAACAGGAGAAGAGGAAACTTCCCAGAGGCAGCCAGTGAAGGTGTCAGGGAAACAAGAGAGAAGGTCATAGCCACCAGCCCCTGGGGACAGGCCACGGGAGGAGGGCCCACCTGGCTTGCGGGGGGAGGCACAGAGACCGCTCTGTCCTGCGCCCTCTGGGCCACCGTGCCCCCGGCTGGTTTGTCTGTGGGGGGACAAAGGCGGCTCCTGTTAGGGGAGAATGGCTCGGGCATCTGATCGGAGGCTCTGGTCCTGCTTTCACACCCAGAGAGAGATGCACAGAGGCCACTCCCCGGGGACCTCCGAGCCTTTCCCCTCCATCTGATGGGGCCCGCTCCAGCAGGCCTGCTGGCTCTCCGGGCGCCTTCTCTCAACCCAAGTTAGAGTTTCACCGCCTCCCAGCCACAGCCCCCCGTGGCCCCCGGGGCGCTCTCACGTGGCTCTCACTTCCCAGATTGGATTCACCAAGACCCGAGCACCTCCATCAGGGACGAAATCCATCAGCCTCCCTCAGAGTCCAACTGCCCGACCACATACAAAGGCCCTGCTAGTGTATAACTAGACCTCGTGCACAGCCCCCCAGTTTTCCCTCCAGGCAGCAGAATAGGGGATCCTGCAGAGCTGGGCTCCCATCTTATATGGGTTTCCATGCCCCCTCCTAGGTTCCCACCTCCTCTGACCACCCCATTAAAGTCTTCCAGGTCTTCTAACCTTCTAATTCTATGTGACACCAGCATGCGCATCTCCTTATAGCACTTTGCAATCTCTGGTTGGTAGATTTGCTCACTTCCTCACTGTCTCACCTGCTTCACCACCAGAATGGCAGCTCCCAGAGGGCCTTGTGAGTCATTCACGGTCACACCCCCATCACCCAGCATGCTGCCCTGCCCATGGTCGAGTAACTGTGAGGTACTTGGTAGATTGGCTGGTTGATTGTACGAATAAAGGGAGGGAGGAAGGAAGGAAAGGAAAGAAAAGAAAGGGTGGGGAGGCCATTCCTACTTCTAAATCCAGCGGATCTCTCCACAGCCCTGGATTAGGGGCCAGTGGTAAGTATCATTTTCAGGTCCTTGGTGAAGTCTTTCTGCATCTCAGCTCCACCCACCCCTGATGAGGGGCCCATCTCCCTGTTCTAAAATAGCTCACCAATGTCCAGCACTGGTCCTAGTTAAACTTGAAAGAGACCCAATGCCTTCCCCTGCTCTCCACCCCAACACATGTGACTTACACAAGGATACTGAGGCCAAGACAAGTAAAGTGACTTGCCAGGGGTCACACAACTGGAAAGTAGCAGTGCCAGAACCGGATCGAAGTCCCACCCCCAACCCACCCCTTGTTCATTGCTGTTCCCACGCACAACCTCGCAGAGGGAGAGGGAGGGGAGGGAGAGAGGAGGAGGCAGGGAGAGGAAGGACAGGACATGTTTCTCCTCTTCTAGGTACCCCAAGGAGGTAAGTCTGCAAGTTCTCTTTCTCCCTTTTGCCACCACTAACCCAGGTCTCTGACCCCTGACAGGCAGGAAGTTCCTCTTGATACCTAACCTCTGTCCCTCCTCTCCAATTCCAGGCCATTTCTCCTTAGCCTGCATCGCCTGGGAAGGAGACCTTGGCCACTCTCTTCTGCACAATAATTGCCTTCAGACACCGGCAGCTCGTTATTCAAGCCCTCAACCCACCCCCACCCCCACCCCTCTCTACTCTGCAGGCTGAAAATCCTGGGTCCTCTGGGCCCCTTTCCAAATGACTTCCATCACCACCCAGCAGCTGACGTGACAAACGGTGGGTGGGGGAGGGGCGGGGACAGACCTGGAATGACGGTGGGTATTGATCCATTGGAGAGCCTGAAGCCTGGGCTCCCTCCCGGGGCAGGCGGAGCATCTGGGGCTGGAGAAGTAAGAACAAGGGCCCTGAGGTCATCCTGGTCGTCCCTCTACCCCTGCAGGGATGGATGCTGGACCCAGAGTGGAGACTGCAGACCTAGGAGCTAGGCTGCTAGCTCAGAGCCCAGGCTCCTGCAATGAGATTAAAGCAGGAACTGTCTAATTGATTCTGATGGAACTGGGAGAGGGAGTGAGATGAATGGAAAGTACAGGAGAAGAGGGAGGAAGGAGGAGGAGGGGGCAGGGGCCAGGGCCCAGTCTGGGAAGCCCAATTGCATCAGAACTAGCTAATAAAATTACAGTCCCCCTGCCCTCGCCCATTCTCACACAGCCCCCTCCCCTCCCTGGGAAGCCAGCCCGTTGACTGGTCTGCCCCTGAGCCGGACAGAGAGGACAGTTGGGTATGGAGGCTCAGAAGGAGAGGAGCTGGGTTAATACCCCCCGTTCTAGGAACTAAGGTGACACAGAAAGGCAAAGACAGTGACAGTGACTGGTAGACAGCTAGAGATGTCAGAAGACAGAGGCAAATGGAGACAGATACAGACAAATAAGCAGACCCCCCCGCCCCCCATTCTCTACCAGAAAATTTCCCTCCACTACACTCACGGGCACGCCTCTCCAGCCAAGTCATCTAATGGGCCCCATTCCTGGGCCTACTCCTGCTGTTGCCTGTGCAGGGGGAGGAAATGGGGGACAGTTCAAGGAAAGGGGCCCCAGGGGTCTCCAGCTCCCCACTTAGCTCAGGACCCTCCAAAGACTGGGAAAGAGAGAGAAAGCGGATGTGAGGGGAGAGAAGGAGGGAGCAAAGCAGAAGGGCAGTGGGGGTGGGGAGGGCCTAGTCTATGGACTAGTCTTTGAAATGGAGCAAGGGGAGGGCTTGACCAACTCCCAGAGAACGGCAGTGAAGGGCCAGCATTAGGCAGGGGGGCAGTGGGAAAGAGTAAGTGACAGAGAGAAAGCACAGGGTGCCACCGGCCAGCCAGGGAAACTGAGGCATGAAACCAGGTGACATGGCTGCATCCTCGGGCTTCAGGAGCAGGCAGGGGCCTGGGGCTCCCAGAGACTCCCTCCAGGGCCCAAGTGCAGCCCCTGTGGTCAGGAGGCAGATCTGGACCCAGGCTCCCCGGGAACTTGATTCCTGACCAGGAAAAGGCCACAGCTGGTCCAGGCCCAGGCCCAGAACGAGCTCCTGAGGACCTCGAGACCCTCAAACGTGCACCCCTCACCACTCCGCAGAAGCCAGGAGAGCTGGCACCTCCGTGTGCCCTGGTCAGTCCCCACAGCAGACGTGGGTGACCTTCCCACAGCCCCTCTGGTCCAGGCTGGAGGGTCCCCCCTGCGGCCCTCCACTCATACCCCTGCCCTGAAGGGTACAATGTGGCTTCCTGTTCCCCCTTTCCAAAGGGTCCCAGACTCCCTCTGTGATGCACCTGGCTTCTGGCACTTTCTATTCTCATTCTATCTGGTAGCATCGGGGAGAGAAGGAGGCTCCTGATGGGGCCTCCCTTGGGCAGCCCAGCCCCAGCCCAGCCCCATCACGAAGCCATGAGGGGTGAGGAGCGGGACCCAAGGACAAGAGGCGACACCTCGGACTAGGCTTGGGGCCCATCCCTCTGGGAGCTTTGGCGTCTTCTGGGAAATGGGTACTGCACTAGCCTTTCCCCCCTCCCAGTGCAGTTGAGAGCACGCCAGGAGAAAATGTATGAAGTGTCACCTCCGCTGAACCCACTGTCACCTCCCACAGAGGAGAGGCCAGGTACGAAGAGGCCAGCAGAGACCAGGGTCTGAATCCTGGCCCTGACACCAACTGTGTGACCTTGAAGACATTATTTTCCTGTTCTGAGTCTGTTTCCTCTGTAAGATGGAGACAAGGATCCTGGCCTCATGGGGTAGTCGTGCAGATTAAATTAAATGTGAAAATGCCTGGCACCAGACCTGACTCATCAGGCACCCTCGGGAGCTGCTGGGCAAGTATCTCCGAATGCGGGGCCAAGAAAGGCACCCTGGGGTGACTTTACAAGCAAGCTCACCTGTCCCCCAACCTTTTCTGGGTCTGTTGGCTGCACGCTGCCCACCCTGCCCCCACCAGACAGACGCTGCCCGCCAGAACCCCGGGCAAGAGCACCCTGTCTGGAACACACAGTTCACCCTGCCGTCCGGGGAATGCACACCCGAGGACGAGCAGCCAGGAGCCCGGCAGAATGAAGCCAGGACAGCATTGCTAGGAGAAGCTGGGAGCAGGCCAGAGGGGAGGTAGAGGGGGGGCACGGGGGCCCAGAAGAGGCTGGAACACAAGAGGAGAGAGGAACTGAGGGTGTCTCTCCAGCAGAGAAGACAGAAAAGGAAGCATATCAGTGGGTTCCTAAGCTCCCACCCCACACTAAAGACAAACATGTGGAAATGAGTCAGGACTGAAACGGGAAGTGCTCACGTTAGACAACAGGCAGAACTTCCAGGGAGGCACCACACTGCCGGAGAAGTCCCTGCTTTCCCCCTACTGCTCTCCACTCTCAGATGAGGTCTGAGTCTTCCCCTTTCCACGACTTCATACAAAACCTCAGCATTAGAAGTCTCTGTTCAACCCTAGCAGGAAACTAGGCTGGCCCTGCTCCCCTGGCCCCCAAATTCCCAGCCTCACTCAGCTCAGCCACTTCTGTATGGATTCTCTTCAAGAAACAAAATGTATTCCCACCGTCCGTGGTCATCTGCGATCCCTGGGGTAGAGGACCACTTCCCATCTCGACATCTACTCCCTACCCTCCGAAACCCCTTCCTCTTCCTCAACCAGACCCGACTCCGTCCCGTCCGGCACCAGGCTGCCCCCTTCCTTAAGCTTTCTGTCTCTGGAGGGGAGGGGCTGCAGAGCGAAGGGTGCACAGACAAGGGATGGGGTCGGGGTGTGGGGGGACCTGTGCAGCAACTCGGACAGGATGGAGCCCTCTCTAAAAAAACGCTGACGGACCCCGTTATCATCCCAGAAAAGCGGCACGTTTTGTTTAAGGGGCCAAAGGAAGGCAGTGAAAATGGGCCTGGAAAAGGGGGAGTGGTATACAACATATACATGCACACCCACCCCAGAGGACAAGGTGGGTGTCCTGGAGGACAGAGTCCAGGGCTGGGACCCCGCAGACGGTAGGAGAGGGCCAGGGCAGGAAGGAATGAAAGGGAGTAGACCTGAGTGCTCCCAGGAAGAGAAAGATTGGTGCTAGAGGAACTTTCTGACCACTTTGGACCCCCAAATGACATGCAAACCTGATGCAAATAGTATGCAAATGAGGGTTGGCAAAAAATTCTTTTTCTGTGGCAAATTTGACTATAAGATGTCAGCATGAGGGCTGCCCTGGAGGTAAGAAGTGCCCCCAGTCCTCCTCCTGAATCCCCCCATGTCCCTGGAGGGTGCTCGTCACTCCCTGCAGCTCTGGGCCCCAGGGAAGGGGGCCTCGTGGGGGCTGTCCCCACCTTGGGTCTCTTTCTAGACCCCCCAGAGCTCCTCGTATCTCTGCCCCTTGCACTCCAAACTTCTTCCTCTACCAGCGGGTTGTCCTTTGGTCCCAGAAAAGGGGAACCCTGCCTTCCATGGAGAGCAGCTGTCTGCTAATGAAAAGAGGAAGGGAGGTGGTAAAAGGGGAATCAATTAATCAACGATCACGGGGGCAGGTCGGGCACCCTCTGCCCAGGTCAACCTGAGTCCCGCCAGGCCTTAAAGTTCTTCCTGGAAGGAGACCCCACAGCCCCTCCCCCAGATGATCCAGTTCTCTGGCGTCACAGCCCCAGCGGGCTGGGAAGGGCTTCCTACGCTCTGACCTGCTGTTTTTGAGCTGGTTTCACATCTCACCGTCCCCTTGAAGGCATCGAGGCCACACCTAAGAGAGCTGCTCTAGGAGGAGGAGGTGGAGTAGCCCCTGCATCTGGGCCCCCGGAAAAGGCCGCACCTTCCAGCTCTCCTCACCAGTCCCAGCCTTCCTGCCTGCCAACCCTGTTCTTCTGCAGGTGAGAGAGGCCGGAGGCCGGAGAAACGCAGTGGACACCACCGGCTGCACTGGCCAATGGAACACACACACTGACTCTTGCTCCTCCTTGAAACCCCTCTAACGCAACAGTAAAGACCTTGCGGTTGCTCGTGTTGAAACTGGAGTGATGGGCAGCACAGCACAACCACTGCTGTCGTCTGGCTTGGAAATCTGCCGGCCCAGCGAGTGACAACTGGAGTGCGCCCACCCCCCCCCCCAACGCTGTGGCTTCTCCCCGGGACCTGAAAGGCCCCAAAGGGGCCTCAGGACGTGCTCCGGCCTCCCAGCTCAGTCCCTAGGAGCGCTTGTTAAATATTTTGATTATCACCCCTGACAACAGTGTCAAAATTCTGGGAGCTGGAGAGCAGATGGCTGAATGGGAACTGTGAGCCCGAGAAAGCTGAACCCTTCGCTGGCTGCGGGAAAAGCCAAGAAGGGGCCAGGTTCTTCCGCACAGAACCTTCCAAAGGCTCTGATACCTTTGGGGGTGGGGGTGGATGTGAACCTAAATCAGGAAGATTGGTAGAGCAACAAAGAAGTGGTTAGATTTCCAGATCCTGTCCTGAGCCCCAGCAGCAGACAGGAGGTTTATTTCCAGAGACGGTAAAACACCAGGCCTTGGAAGGGGACCACGGGGCACAGCTGAGGGTGTGAGTATTGACAGGAAAGAGGGGGTTCAGTGAGTGTTTACGGGATACAAGGCGGCCAGGCCAGTAGCTGTTCCTATGCTGCTTTTCCTGCAGCCAGCTCAGGGTTCAGACCTCCGGGATCCGACCAGCCCAAGAGGCGAGACCCAGAGCTACTGAACGCAGTTTCCCCAAAGCAGCAGCGCAGCCGGACCCCCTTCAGCCAGGCCCTCCGTGGGTCCCTTCCCACTCTGGAGCAAACAGTCTACCCTCTCGTGTCCACTTGAAATAGAAGCCCAAACAGGGCTCCCAAGCATCTGAAGGCAGAGAGGCAATAAGGACCAAAAGCGACGTAAAGAAAGCAGGTGGCATGCAGGGAGAAGAAAACTCCAAGGTAAATGAGGATGAATATGCTCAGGGAGCTCCAGGAGGAAAGTACTCTCGTGAAACACGAACGGGAGGCAGTTGAAGAAGAGGGAGAACATTCAGAGAACACTCACGCCAAAGCACAGAGCCTGGCCTGAGGCCCTCGCCAGGCACCAGGCACCAGCCCCCACCCGCCCCTTCACCCACTCTGCACTCACTGGCAGAAGGCCAGGCGTCCCCCTCCTCCCCGTAGGGCCCCGGAGTCCATGCAATATGGAGACCAGACAGGAAATGGAGACCCAGACACAGGGACAGGTCCAAAGGGCCTGGAAGAGACGGAGGGGCCAGGGGGTGGTGAACTGATGGATGGTCCCTCTGGAGCCCTGTCAACCACTGACTCAGCAGAGAGGTGCCTCGCAGTAGCCCCAAGAGACAGAAAACCCCGTCTTACCCAGCAGGAAAGCCGGTGCTCAAAGAGGTTGAGTCATTGCTCAGAGTCTAAAGCCAGAGGAGTGCGGACCTGGGAAAGAGAATCCCTATCTCAACCTGCAGGCAACAAAACCATCTCAGGCCAGAAGGTATGTGCCTCTGAGAGTCGGGGCTTGGGGTCAAGTCCAGACTACTGACACTTACCAGCTAGGAATCCTAGGTTGATCCTGGCACTCAGCTCGCTTCTCTCAGCCACCAACACCAGAAAGTCCCTCCTAGGCCCTCCACCCAGGCCTCTGGCTACAGCTCATGTTCCCCAGGGCCCAGGAAGAACATGTCCCCCAAGCAAACCATGAGGGACCTGTGGGCTGGACCCTGCCTCTTCCCCAGACTACCCTGAAGGCACACCAAGCATGGGTCTATTCTTAGCCAAGCCCCAGTGGGCAGCCAGCCACTTGGTGTTATTCTAGACTGTGGGGTCATCGAGCTGGCCAAGGTACAGGGGAGCCACAGCTGAGGCTTAGGAAATAGCATCCCTGGGAGGAGGGGCCGCACTTTGAAGAAGGGCAGGAAGAATAGGGCCTAGGGCAGTCGGTTGGGGCCCAGGGGGGCTGAGCTGGAAGCTCAGAAAGTCCGGAAAGGGCTTGAGCGCTGGTGCGGCAGTGGGTGACGGGCGGGGGGGGCCTGGAACCGGCATCCCGGGACAGGGGGAGGTGCCTCTCTGGTCTCTCCTCAGGGAAAGGAGCAGTGCCAAGGAAGGCAGATGCCAGGGTGAGGACAAGGAATAGGCATGAAGGAAGTGAGCTGGGAAAACAGGGATGGCATACCCTGACTTGTGTGTCTCAGTTGGCTGAGCGGGGTTCCGCAGAGCAAAAGGGTCACCGGTTCCATTCCCAGTCAGGGCACATGCCTGGGTTGTAGGTTTGGTTCCCAGGGGGGGTGTCTTCAGAAAGGCAACTGATTGATGTTTCTCTCTCACACCCATGCTTCTCTCCCCCTCTGTCTAACCCCCTTCCCTTCTCTCTAAAGATAAACATATTTTTAAATGTTCTAAAAAGAAAAGAGCGAAGGGGCAAAGGAAGGAAGGGAAAGAGAGAAACAGAGAGATGGAATGATGGGGAGAATCAGAGAGGCAGAGGCGGTGAGGGGTGACAGTACCCACTCCTGGGGCCACAGAGTCCATGACTTGCCCCCCTTCCCTTCCCCCATCCTGCACGCACTCCCGGGCCCTATTTCCTCCTCGTCGAAGGCACCCTGTCTCCTGTCTCCCACCAGGGCCGGCGCCAAGACTGCTCTGCATCCCCGAATCCCTTTGAGTTTCCTCCCTGCCCCCAAGTTACACAGAAGATACACCAAGCTGGGACATGAACACACGCACGTGCACACACATGCGTGCACACACACACTCTGCCTCCCGGGAAGAGATGGGACAATGGGGAAAGGCGAGGGTGTCCTTTTGTCCCCATGCCCAGCCTCGGGAGCTCAACTCCACACAAAGAACTTCACAAAGGGCCTCTGGCTCCCAGAGGGGGAGATAAATGGAGAAAGGAGGGGAGGAGAGAGGGGGACCCCAGAGCCAGAATGCCCAGTCAGTGGGTCTGGGAAGCAAGATGGGGGCTGTTCTCACAGCCACAGAGGGCCCTGAAGAGCTGGGAAGAAAGGGGAAGCAGGGGGAGGGGGAGGGCATGCGTGCTCAGGGGGTAGGGAGAAAGGCAGGGCCAGAAGTGGCTTCCTGGAGGAGGTGGTCCGAAGTGCCAACCTGCTGGAGGTAATCTAGAGAGCGGTAGGTAGGCTTCCGCCCCCGGCCTGAACAAGGGGGCAACGGGCCCGATCCCACCCCATCCCCAGAGAGGGTAGCTGCCACAGCTGGAGCCCTACCTATCCCCTGCACTGTCTCGGTTCTGACTAGAAGAAGGGTTGGGGGGTGGTCCCAGGAGAAGGACTGAGGAGTCAAGCAAGCCGATGATTTCTCACTCCCGAGGAACCGCTGATACCCAGAGGGGCCTCTCCTTTGTGGCACTGTTGAGAGCGGGGCACGGTCCTGCTCAGTGGAAGGGGAGCAGGCAAGACTCAGGGCAGAGGCCAAGTGCACTGAGCCAGGAATCCTAAGGCCTGGCTCACGTCCCACTCTGCACCAACAGTGGTGAGACTGTGGGTGCACCCTCCCGTCGGTAAGATCGAGTGACAGTGCCTGCCCACACCACATCCCTGCACATCAGGGCTGTTGCAAGTGTCCATGTGAGGCTCTTTTTAGGATATTTACCGCCATCATTGCTAAATGACCTCCGGCCTGCCTTCCGAGTCAGACACCCCCAACCCAGGGCTCTCCCCACTTCCTACCCCTGCCGTCTGAGAAGGGCTCAGAGGTGAGGCCCGTGGCCAAGCCAGCAAGGGAAGGGGTCAACCAGATGACCTCAAAGGCCCCTTCCAGGGGTAGAAGGACACTGCTGTTTATTGAGGGCCTACTACATGCTAGGAACTTTCTGTGGGTTAGCCAACATAACTCCCTTGCTAACCTTGCAAGGCAGGTGCTTCTGTTCCTGTTTCCAGATGAGGAAACTGAGGCTCTCACAGTCAGTCAGTTCCAGAGCCCAGATCTGCTACCTGATCAGCCCAACCCCTGGGTCCCCTTTCCCACCACAAGCCCTTACTTTGTTGTGATAGTGCTATAAGCTTCTCTGTCCCCACTCCTCTCCCCCAACCCCTGAACCCCAGAGCAGAGCTCTCAGAACGGCCTCCTGCCCCACACCCATCCCCAAGTGACCTCGGGATTCAGGACTCCTGACTGCGGATGACGGCAGAAACAGGAAAGGAGGTGCCAATGAGAACAGAGTGCAGACAACTCCCAGTGCCGGCTGCCCACGGTGTCCCAGAGCTCAGCAGTTCCTGCAAGGCTGGCTCTTCGCAACAGCCTGGGAGGTGGGCTCTATTCTCTCCATTTTACAGATGAGGAAGCTGACACTCAGAGACTCTACAAGTTTGCCCAGGACACCCAGTCAGGGAGCAGTAAGCAAGGACTCATCCAGTTGCCTGTCCCCAAGTCGCGGCTTTCTCTCTGAGCCCAAGGGCTGGGAGGGGCCGTGCTGAGTCACACAGACAGCCCGGGGGTCTTGCCACAGAACACTGGAGACCCAGACAGAACCTCTCCCCCACCATCGTTACTTCCAACACACTCACCCCCTGCTGCTTTGCTGCAATTCCATTAAGAAACAAGGGAATAAATTAGCCCCACTTAGCATATTGAGTGGCTGGGGTTCAAGAGGCCAGTCTGGGTGGCTCACACATCTCACTGCAGTCAGCCTGCTCTGTAGCGGCGGGGAGCTCCTGGGGGCAGTGGAGGGGGTGGCCTGGCCAGGCTGGGCCCGGTCTGACCTCCCACACGTGGCCTCAGCTCAGGGCCCAGAAACACTTGCTCCAGCTCCAACTTCATTTCCCTAATGGTGTCACGGCTTGGCATCTGCTCTCCACACTCGTGCCCCACACTCTGGCCAGCCTCAGAGAACAGCCAAGGTTAGTGTCAGGGGTGGTGTCCAGCTGCCTGCCCACTCTCCACCAGAATGACCTTTGAGGTGGACAGCTCTGTCTGGGGGGAGAAGTGGAGACCAATACAGTGCAAGAAGTGCCCCACCCTGGACGCTCACTGGCCCAGTGCACCTGTGCCTCAGTTTGCCCCACAGTGCTGAAGCACCCCAAGCAGGAAGGAAGGATGAGGAGGGGAACAGAGAGCAGAGTCAGAGGCCAGATGGAGCCGGCCCTCTGCCCCAAGTGAGACCACACTGTCTGCTAGGACTAAGGCAAGAGGTATGAACTCAACAGCCAGGACCCAGCGTAAAGCCAGGCCCAGAGGGAGGAAGCCCGCCAGCCAGGCCAAGCAGACCCAGCCTGGAAGGGAAATGACAGTCTGGGGACCCGGGCTGCTGTCTCCTTCCAGACCTTGGGTAACCCCTCCTGCCCCGCTCAGCCCCCCAGGATGGAAGGTCCTGTCCTGCTCCGTGTTCCAAGGCTCTGCAGCAGCCACAAGAATGCACTTCCCAGACCTCCTGCCGAAGGGAGCGGGGCAGACAAAGGCCCCAGCGGAGCACTTTCAAATTCCTTGCTGGGTCTCCTGGGGCCATGCCTCCCAGGGCTGCTCCTTGTCATGGGCAAAGGGCATGCCTGCCTCTAAGGCAGACCCAGTCCTGGAGACAGGGTTTTCGGCCAATACTGGCTCATGGATTCCCTTTGCTGAACTCTACTTAGGTTGAACGGAGGGCTAGGACCCCACTGTCTAACCCTCCTTCTCCCTGTCTCCCCTCCACTCGGGGCAAGACTTACATCACCATCTGAAGGCTCTCCCGGCCTTTCTTGGCTCCTTCCTTCAACTCAGGCATTTTCCCTAATAAAACCTTTACATATTTAATCCCATCCTTTTTTCTCAGAGGACTCAGACTAATACAATCATTCAATAACAACAGCAAGAATAGCTACCCTTTATTAAATGCTAGCAATATACCCCACGCTGTTCTGCGTGCTTTTAAGGGAAGCGAAGGACACCAAGGCACAGAGAGGTCATGCAATACGCTTAACAATGCACAACCCTGAAGTGGCAAAGCCTGAACAGAACTTAGTTTAACCCCAAAGGCTACTGGTATAACCACTACTCCACACTGCCTCCTCTATAAGAGAGATGCCACCCATCCTTGCCTCCCTCTTTTGGGGGGAAGAAAGCGGGTGGAAAAGGGACTCAAAACTCCTGAGGAGTAGGCAACACAGACTCAGAAAGAGAGAGAGAGCGTGAGAGAGATTTAAAGAGAGAAAGAGGAGGAAATGACACGGAGAGGAAACCAGGAGGAAAGCCAGTTCCAGCCCCCAAAGAATCCTGACCCTACAAGCTGGAGCACCTCCCCTCCCCAGGGCAGGGACAGGCTGAGCTATCGGACCCGCAGAAGCAGAAGGGGAAGGAGAATGCGGCCCTAGAGCACTTTCCTACCCCACCCACTTCATGCCATCTTTGGCCAACCAGCCCGACTGGCCCCCCTCAGACATGTGACAGGGGTGTGCCTGAGGTGCCAGCCAAGGAGCTCTGGAGCCAGCCCTCTCAAAGAACCAGGTCCCAGGGATCGCGAGTCCTGCCCGCCCCCTCCATTCCCCATCCTCCCACCCTTCCCGGGCAGGGCCAAGAGACCTAGCCCCGACTCAGGGTCCCAACAAAGCCAGGCCTGTCCCCTGCCCAGCTTCCATGGAGTGACGTCTGAGCTGGGCAGCAGGTGAGACTGAGCCAAGGGGACGTGGCGGGAAGCCAGCCGCACCTCCTCCAGGTGAGCTCTCGGCTTAACTCCTGGCCTGCCAGGCCCCAGTTCTTGGGGCTGCTATTTAGGAGACAAAGGGGCTGGTGGAAAAAAAGTCAGGGGCAAAGAAGGGGAACCAGCTTCCGGGGGGCACCCCCAGACACACACACACACACACACACACGCGTCCCCATGTGGTCCGGCCACATGAGAAGCACCCAGCAGCAGGCTCGAGTCACCCCACACCGACCCACCACCCACCTTCTGCCCTGTGCCAGAGATGGTTTAAAATGCAGATGCCCCCCCAACGTTGAGTGACCCTCTCGGGGGTTGTCTACGGCCCACCTAAGTCTAAAGTCTAAACTCTTTAGCTTGGCCTTCACAGCCTCTCCCATCGGCCCCACCTCTTTTCCAGCTTCTGAGAGGCCTCTCCCCTCCCACCCAGCACCGCAGCTCCTCAAGGCCCCACACACTGTCACACCCCGGGGCCCGACGGAACAGCCTTGCCTCCCCTCGGTGTCAGTGAACTCCCACTCACCTTGTAGGACCCAGCTCAAAACGTCAGCTCCCCCAGGAGGGCGTTCCAGATGGCTCTGGGCAGAACAGCCCGCTCCCTGCTCTAGAGGTGGACGGGGACAGGCCTTCTAGCATCCTGTCTGTGGTGGGGTGGGGGGGTCACAGTGGAGGGTGAGCGCTTACTGGAAGAACCAAGCGTGTGTGCCCAGTATGTAGCAGAGGGTGAGCAGGAGAGAGGAACGGTGGCGGGAACCGGGATGAAGGGCGGATGGGTAAAAGAGAAGGTGGTGGCTGGACGGAGAAACAGGTGGGTGGAAGGGCTGAGAAGTGAGCAGACAACTGAGACCTGAGAAGCTGCTACAGGGTGCGCAGCCAGCACACCGCCAGCGCCAGGGCCCGCAGGACGCCTGGGCCCCTCTGCCCGATGCTCCGAGGATTGGGTCCAAGGGCCCACCTGGCCATTCCAGACACCTGCGGTTTCGGCTGTGGCAGGAGGACGTGATGAGGTGCAGTGGGATGGCAACACTCAGAAGCTCCCCAGGAAGAGGCACTGTCAGGAAACGCCAGGAAGAGCTGAGCAGAGGTGGAAGCTTGGGCGGACTCCAGAAGACAACGCCATGGGCCCCCGTGACTGCACCCACTGCCGGCCCCGATCACCAGGGCCCATCTCTCTCCCCACTCCCTTTAACCCTTGGAAAAGGTCTTCTGTCAGCCAACCTCATCCACCCCTGCAGACACTCCTTTCTGACCTCCAGCGGTGCCTGAGCTTGACCCAGTGGTCTCCATCCTAGCTGCCATCCCAACCCATGGCCCCCGCACTGGGAGCCCAGAGGAGCTCGGCCCAAGGCCGACAGATCATCCTCGGCTTTTGCCCCAGGTCTCTACCTGCCCCACTCTCGCCATCCACCCACCCATCCACCCACCCATCCACTGGGCAGCCCTCACTGAGCATCTACAGGCTGCGTGTCCTATGCTAAGTTTCTGGGGTACCAAAGTCACTACCACGTGGCTCTGTCCTGAAGACACTGGCTCCCAGACTTCCTGGGGAGACGGACTTGTGAACAGAGAGCACCACAAGCATCCTTACACTCTCTTATCCTTGGCCAGAAAGGAAGGCTAAAGCTGAGGCCTCTCCAGCCCCTCCGGCGGGGCTGGGTTGGAGACCCAGCTTCCTGCTCCGGACCCTGGAGCTACTCCAGCTGGGAGACGGAAGGACCGGCTGGAAGCACCAGGGCTGGGGTCTCCGAGGGGAAGGGAGTCAGCTTAGAGGTCAGAGCTGGGTCAGGCTGGAACCTCAGCATCACCTGGGTCCCCTTCGCTCCCCACCACTCAGCTTCTCTACCAATGGCAGCATCTGCTTCCCACTCGCAGGCCGCTGCCCCTCCGGGGGCTGCCTTAGCTTGCCCGCCCTTGGCACCACGCTTTGCCCCGGTGCCAGGGGCCCTTGGCAAGTTCGTACTTCAAACAGGGAGGCAGCGGCTGGCTTCCTGCCTTCCAGGAAAGAGAGAGGGACTAGAGGGCATGGCCCTACCCCCAGCCGCACAGCCTTCTGATATCCCAGGGACCCAGGCTTGCCCCCAAAGAGTGGGTAGGGCTGAGAGAGGTGGTCAGCTGACCCCCACCCACCCCCACTCCAGCTCGGCCCCCAGAATTTCTTCCTTCTCCCCCTCCCACACTTGAGCCCCATATTCCAGGGGCGAGCAAGATGATAAGAGTCACTACAGAAGGACACATGAGGGTGTTAGAGATCCTTCCCCCTTTCCCCAGACGCCTCTCGTCCCCCTTACCAAGATCTCAGAAGCACCCCGTGTACAGAGTGATGCCTTTGACTCTTGAGATGCCCGGCTGAGAGCAGGTGCTCGAGAATGCATGTTGACTAAGAGACTAGATCTTACTTGTTCCCACCACAAAGAAGAAAGGATGATGGGACACGATAAAAGCATTAGCTCACACGACTGTGGTAATCAGACTGCAGTAAATAAAGGTATCAAATCGACATGCCCTGCACCTCAAACTTCTACAATGCCACGTCAATTAAATCTCAATAAAAATAAAATTTTAAAAATACGCCAGCTTACAATGAAAGAACTTCTACTCAAACTAAGGTAATAAAAAAAAAAACTAAGAAAAAAATGCCTGTTGAATCAACGCACGGCCAGGCCCGGCTGTCTCACAGGTAGCCTGCGGAGAAGGGAACAGTTGCCACTGGGAACAAGCTACCCCGTGTCTGAGGTCAGCACATTTGGGTGGTGGTCCTGGCTCTGCCACTCACCTGTTGTGGGGCCCTAGGCCGGTCACGCCCCTCCCCTGGGCCTCAGTGTGCTCCGCTGGGACATGCGGGGGCTGGGTGGGGCAGGACCGCGGGGGGCTTGCAGGCATAGATGGCGGTGTATGTGTGTCTGTACCGTGCTCTGTGTGTGTGTGCGCATGCATCTCCACACACATTTCCCTCACAAGGGTAGCCATCGTTTGCGTCAGATTCTCCAATGGATCTGTGACCCCACAAGGTTCATAACCCCAGCCAAGGTCCTTTTTCAGCTCTGGGGGGTCTGTGATTATCTACAACTAGAGAGGGAGAAAGAGGAAGTAATTCAACCATAATAGAGGGTGTTAGATTAGACCCCAGAGCTTCCATCAGGTGGGCAGGACGAACACACAACAAGCATGCAAAAGAGGCTGCAGAACCCAGCCTCCCGGGGATCTCCTCGACTCAGCAGGTCTCCCTCCGGGCGACTGGGCAGAGGCCAGGCGAACTGCCCCGGGGACTAGATTTCGGGGAGAAGAGGCAGAGCAGCCTGGAGTCTCCGCCCTCTGCTCCCGCCACCGTCCGACAAGCACCCACTTGTATTTGGACACGGCTGAGAGTGAGGAGGCGAGGCTGGCACCTGGAGATGCCCTCCAGGCCCCTTGGCGCCCAGGTCAGAGAAGGTTTGGCGGGAAGGCTCAGGCGGCATGCCAAGCCCCACCTCCCCTTCTCCCGAGGCCGGCAGGCTGGCGTGTGCTGCCAGAGGAGGGCCCAGTGCGTACGGCAGTCATGGGACCCTGGGGAGGCCGCCCGGGGGCTGCAGGGCCACACCTCCAGGCTCCAGTAACCCACAGCTGGGACTCAGAGGCTTGGGAGACGAGGTGGGCAGCCCTCCTCAAAGCAAAGAAAAGGAGCGGCCACACATGCAGGGCAGGCGAGGGGAGTGGTGTGGGCAATGGGGCCTGAGGGGACAGAGCCGAGAGGAGGGCAGTGCGTCTGTGCAGAGGACAGGCTTAGGGGGAAGGCTGGGGACAGCCTGCAAGGGGAAGAGGGCAGTGGGGCCTGGCAGGGAGGGGGCTGCCCAGAGGGGAGAGAAGAAGGGAGAGCCTGGGGGTGGGGACAGGTGACTTGAGCACAGCCTGTGACCTAAGGAGAGGAGCTTGGCCGGTGGGATAGGGTGGGGGTCAGGGGGAGCAGGGGATGGCCTGTGGCAGGAATGGTGGCATGTTGGTGGCAGCACTGTCAGTGGGAGTGCCCTGGCTGGGAGCCCAGATGCCAGAGTAGCTTCTAAGCCCCGACTCCCAAGGGGGGCTGAGAGCCCGAGAGATGTTTATCCACCACAAGAACGTGGTAAAACGCCTCCTCGCCTCCTCGAGTGAGGTGACAGACAGCCCGGCTACTCTTTCCCGGGTCACTGAAGTGTCCTGAGAGTCGCCATATGAATAGGAGGCCTGGCAAGGAAGGACACCGCCAGCAGCAGCACCTACCCCGCCCGGCCTGGAGCCAGAGCCAGGGGGCAGCAGGCACAGGCTGGGGCTGGGCCAGAGAGTGTGGTCCTGCAGATAAAGAAAGCAGTGAGTCATGGGTGAGAGCCAGGCTCTCTCGGGAGGCAGCTCAGAAACAAGCTCATCTGAATGCAGACAGCCACCCATCCCCACCCCGTCCCTGTGGCTGTCACACACCCCCGCCCACACTCCCCTCCCCCTCCCCCTCCCCTCTCCTTGATCACCGGTGGCCCGGCTCCTGCCTCCGTCTCAGTAGACAGCCTGTTCCTCAGGTGGCCCAGCTGGCACCTGCCCCACTGCTGGCTGCTGGGGGAGCAGAGGAGGGAGGGAGACAGGGAACCAAGGAGCCCCCCGGCAGAGAAAGTAAAGTCAGAAGGGTCTGACATGGAGACAGACGGGGGGGGGGGGGTGTATGTGAACTCAGTTCCCCCTGAAAACTTTGAGGAAGGCCCAGAAGAGGAGGCACCTGGATGACCTCTGGAGGGGCCCAAAGTCTGGGGACTCTGCCATGCCACCTTCCCTCGATGGGCCCCCCACCCTTGTGCCAGGACTGAGGAGAGCCCTTTGGGAAGACCAGCCAGCGCCCGCAGGCCTCACCCAGCCCCTGGGCCCTGTGCTAGGCCCATGCTTTTGTCAGAATCACACCGGAGCCACCGGCCCTTGCAAGGGCTCATGCAACAACGACACCCCAGCCTTGTCCCTCACCGCGGTCTGTCACCGTGGTGATGACCCAGGCTAAAGCTTAGGAAGGACGGAGAGTTCCATTTATAAGCACACCCCTATGCCTGGCACTGTGGAGTATAATCATGACTATGCCACAAACCGTGCCCTGAGGGGCATCCAGTACCGTGGGGCCGAGGGATCACTTTGGGACATGTGTGTACAGGCACACGCACACGCACGTGCACGCACAACTGCTGCACTGGCTGCCCCAGTGAAGGAAGAGAAGGGAGTCAGAATGCAGCCACAGGTACATCTTGAGCAGCCCAAACTTTGAGTATCCAGGGGGAGAGGCATAAAACAGCAGCAGGACCCGAACCCCGCACAGCCAACAAATCTCAGAAGCCTGCAGCCTTCACAGCCCTGATCAGGGAGGAAACTGGGATCATGCAGGGAGCCTTGGAGGAAGATTTTGCAATCCCTAGTGACCCCAAATATCTCCCCCTCCTCCTCCTGGGAGAAACCCAGTACCTACACGTGTACCAGGCCTGGTGCTTCCCAGACAGACCCCTCATCCAGAACACCTGCCTCCTTGCGCCAGCCCATCACGACCCCTCTGGGCCGGTTTCCTACTTGCAAAGCTCCAAGACTTATCCAGAACAGAGAAATCAGGGGTGAGGGTTCACTGCCTCCACCATCCTGGGGTCAGCCTTGCTCTGGTGGGCGCCCCCCCCCCCCAGCCTGAGAAGGCCCCCTCCCTCCTGGCTCCAGAACCCTGATCAGAGAGACAGCCACAGCGCCCAGGGGGGACACACAGTCAACTCCTGGACCAGCTCAAGGGCAATTAACACTTTTGGTGCCTTTCCCCAGCATTCCCAGCCCTGTCCCCCCTGAATGGCTCCTAACCCTCATCTCAACTGTCCTTTTAAAGCCAGGTGCTACATCAGCCTCCTCCCAAAGTTACCGGAGACCCAGGCGAGACCTCAACCTAACTTTCTGTGCCTTAACCTGGTCCTAGTCCAACCCGTGCCCCTGGGGCGGCCTGCCCTTGTTGCCCACCTCCCGACCGCTGATGGGCACTTTCCTGACTTGGCTCCTTACCTGTCTCAGGTAAGCTGGGCTCTGCCTGCCACCCACTCCCCACCCCGTCATCCCCGCAGCGCCCTACCTGATGCAGGAGCCGCCGGCTGTCGCCCTGGACCAAAGCCCCGGGCTCCCAGCACTGCACCCGTGCTGGGGCCGGGGGGCTCCCCGGGGGCTGGGGGCCACAAGGGGGCCCGGGTTCCAGCGCCTCGCAGCACACCAAGCTCACCGTGCAGCCCATCCGCCCTGGCGCCCGGCGGGCCAGGGCGGGGGGCGGGGACGCGGGCGCCCCGGGAGATGGCCCGCCCCCAGCCCAGGGCGCCTCCAACGTCGGGAGGGGGCGGCGACGCCCCCAGCCCGTCCCTTCCCCGAGCCTTCTCCCACTGCACCGCCAGGAAGCGGAGGAGTGCGGGGCGGACGAGGGGCGGTGACACGGCCGCCGGGAGCAACCAGTGACAGAGGGGGACCCGAGGGCGGGGGACGCGGGGAGGGGCGGCGGCGGGGTGCCGGGGACTGGGGCGGCGGACCCGCTGAGTACGGGGTGGGGGACCCGCCGAGTACGGAACGGGGCTGGCGAGAAAGAGACCCACGGAGCAAAAGACGAGGCAGGAAGCGGTTAAGGAGACAGATAAAGAGGGAGAGACAGGGAAACAGGAACGCCGGGGACAGTGAGGGGGAACCGAGTCTCTGCCCCGGGGATACCGAGTCCGGGAGAGGAAGAGACAGGCCGGGAGTGGCTCGGGAGAGCAGCGCCCGGCGCGCGCCAGGGTTCACGTGCGCGCCCTGGGGTTTGTGAAGCAGTGATCCTCCCAGGCGCCTGCTCCCCCGTTCTCTGGCCCTGGCACTAGCCCGTGGGTCACCGCTGCCTAGCAAAACGAGGTGGAAAGATCTCAGCCTCAAGGAGGCAGGGCACATCCAGGGTGGAAGGGCCACAACTCACCTGGGCAACGCACCTGGCCCATTCCTGGATACAGCATCTCACCCGTAGTCACTTCCCTCCTTTTAGGGGTGAGTACCAGGATTGAGAGGATGGCACTGGTGACCAGCACTCATGGGGACCCCCTCAGAAGGCTGACGTAGGGAGGAGGAGAGAGACATGTGATGGGACTCTTGTCCACCCCTCCCCACCTGCATCACACTCCAACCAGGGGTCAGTAAAAACTGGCCGAGTGTCAGATCGGGCAGCATCCCAGCCTGTTAGTGCCACCTGGTGGTGGTAAGGAAGGAAGACCAGAGCAAGTGGCCTTCAGGAAAAGGGAAGGAAACTGGCAGCTGGGTGAGGCCTCGTTTGATCAACCAGTCATCCCCATCCCAGCCATTCTGCCCTGGTGCCCTTGACTGAGCCTCCGCCACTGCTCCCCCACAGTCTTCTGTTCCTCCAGCTCCGAGCACAGTTTCCCCTCCAGGGTGCTGGGCTGGGCCTGAGTCACCTCCCAGGCAGCAAACTCCGAGAAGGCTGCTCAGGAGGGACGGTCACAAGTGGCAGGCTCAGGCTGCCCCGCTGGCTCTCCGTGCCTCCACCCGCCAGGCCTGTCCAGGTGAGTAGAGACTCCTGGGTCTGGGGGAGGCCAGAGAAGGGGAACGAAGCCAGGAGTGAGGAGCTGAGGAGTTTTGATGGATGTGAGGGACAGGACGAGATGCACATCCGCGTTCCCAGGTTTCATGAACTGTGTGGGCGGGGAGGGACGTCAGAGACCCTGCCCCCGAGCCCTTGGTCTACATGTGGACGAACTGAAGCCCGAGAACTGTGAGTGACGTTCCCAAGGTCAGCAGGTAAGTTGCAGGGCCACGGTGGAGACCCGGGTCCCTTACTCCCAGCTCAGTGCTCCCTCCCTGAAGGCGGGTGCACCACCCACTCTCCTCCTTACTCTCGTCTCCCTGCTCCTGTCCCCTCTGCGGTGCCCCAGTGCTTCTTCACTCCTGCCCACCCCCAGATTCCAGCAGCCACGGCCTGGGGGGCAGGGACGAGTTTCCTGCCCCAGGCCCAGTCTTCATCCCAGGCTCTCCGAATAAGCCTACTGGCCCTCGGGGGCCGCAGCAGTCCTCTCCGAGCCCCAGGGCCCCCGGGTGGCCGGGACAAGCTGAGGTTCACGTGGGAGAGAGCAGCAAGGTTGAAACCAGGTGTCCTGCTCCCCACGACCCAGTCCGAGCCCTAGGGCCACGCCTTGCTTCTGCCTCCTTCCCCTCGGAGAAGGCACACTTTCCACTCCGCTGGGAGCCAGGAAAGGATGAGAATGTGTCTCAAGGATGGTGACGGCTCTGGGGAAGCTCCCCATGGGGAAGTGGGGCAGCTTCCCTCCGCCCAGCCTGCACATGAGCATGGATGGTGCCACCCACATCAGGCCGGGGCTGAGAGCACTGGCCCTGTGGGCACGTGGACCTGAGTTCAAATTCTAGTTTCAGAGCTTGGAGCTTGGCGGCATTGGGAAAGAGACTTACCTTCCCTGAGCCCCCAGTCTGCCTTGTAGGAAATGGAATTGCTGACCTCCCAGGGTCATTGTGGGGACTGAATAAGGCAAAGGTGTCAAGTACCCAGGAGCTGCTCCACAAGTGGGGGCCACACCCTCATCTTCCCACACTGGCCCGCACAGGCTGGGGTTATATCCTGCCAGTGAACTCACTGTGACCCTGGAGACACCGCATTTCTGCTCTAGGCCCTGGGTCTTCTTTTGTGTAAGGAGGACACTGGACAGCTGACCCCAGGGGCTCCTTCCTGGCCTGAACTTCCGGAGCCACAAGGAATCATATTATCTTCAAATACACATGGCAGAAGAGGGGGCTGCCCTCAAGGTCACCAGGGACCTGAAAGGTGAGTGTGTCCTGAGAGATTTTCTGGGACTGAACTGAGGGACAAGTCTCTGACGGTGAGGTCTTGGGAGCCTCTCCCTCAGAGACCTCACTCCCTGATGTTTAATGTCCATCATCTTCCTCACAGCTGCTGTCTCTGCCATCCTCCAGGGCTACGGGGGCAGGCATCGGGTGACAGACGCCAGCGCTGAGCTGCACAGACTCTGTGGCTGCCTGGAGCAGCTGCTGCAGGTGGGGCTCTGCCCTCCCCTCCCTCCCCTCCCTCCCCTCCCGTCCCCTCCCCTTCCTTCTCTGCAGGCCCAGATAACCAGGAGGGCTTTCCCAGATCCTTAGGGAAGAGCCACAACCCTTCCTTTGCTGCTGTGCACCGCTTCATCCCCCTCAGTCAGCAGGTCCCTCCTGACACCTAACCTCACTCATGAGGCTGTCGTTGCAGCCTGGAAGGTGCAGTGAGCAGGGCTGGGGCAGGGTGGGGAGGGGCTGGGGGCTGCCACCCTGCTCCGGAGGCTTCAGTTGCAGAAGCACAGATGTCCTAGGGCTGGCCCTCCTTGCTGCTGGTTAGAGCCCCAATCATCACTATCACTAGCTTTTACTGAGCACATACTATGTGCCAGGCTAAGCCTTTCCATGGCCCCCCTTATTCAGTGCTCACTCTAACCCCCTGAAGTGATTCATGGCCTGTCCATCCCTCACACATACATGCACTCCCCTCCTACTTCTCTGTGCGTGTATGTGTGTGTGGTGGGAATGTGTGTGTGTATGTGTGTGGTATGGGTATGCGGCGTGCCTGTGTGAGCCTCCTGCCAGTCTGTGCTCCAGTCACACCGGCCTTCTTGATCCTCTGAAGCACACCAGGAACGCACCCACCTCAGGGCCTTTGCACCTGCTATTCCCTCTGTCTGGAATGCTCTGCCCCCCAGAAATGCAGATGGCACACTTTCTCATTTCCTTCGGTTTTCAACTGGAATAGCACCTGTTCAGTAAGGCTTTCTCTAGTCACTCTAACCTCAATTTTCAACACATACATATATCTAACACGGCACACATACACACAACATGCACACGTGTGTGCACACCACGCAATTTCTATTCCCTCTTCCTGCTGTATTTATTTCTCCTTAGTGGGCAGCCCTCTCTGACATAGTATATAGTTTTACTCATTCAGTGTGTTCATTGTCTGTCTCCTCTTCCAAGACGTAAGCCCATGAGGTCAGCTTGTTCATTGCTGTATCCCCTGGACTTAGGACAGGTCTGGCACACAGTAAGTGCTCAATAAGTACTTCTGGAATGAATGAGAACACTGAACATGCAGAGAAGTCAAGCAGCTCGCTCCTGGTCACACAGCCAGTAAGGGCAGAGCCCGGACCTGAAGCCGGGTCCGTCTGTATAAGCCCTTCCCCTCTACCACGTGGCCGCCCCTCATGCGGGCACGCAGGGTGCGTTCTAGGAGGGAGCGTGTCGGTGATTCCTGCCCCCCGGCTTGCTCCCAGTTTGACCAGAAGCAGCAGAAGAGCTTCCTGAGGCCGCGGAAGGATTACTGGGACTTTGTCTGCACTGCCCTATGGCAGCAGCGGGGGAACACGGAGCCGGCACGCTTTGTCCACTCACAGGACAAGGTATGCAGTGCCAGGGGCAGGCGGGCTGGCCCCAGCATGAGGGGGTCCTGCCACCAGGCCCTTGACGGGGATCACTCAGGGTCCAGGGGACACAGGCCGGCCCAAGGCCCTGTTCTCACCCATCCCAGTTGCACCGACTGTAGGTGCCCTCCCCTGGCCCTCAGCTCTTGTGAGCGCTGTCCTCAGCACCCCTCCGGCCACCCCTTTCCTTCCCAGAGCCCCAGTCCCATAACACCTTTCTCATCAACACCCCCGTTCCCTCTCTGGGCTGGCTGAGCTCCCCTAGTCCTCACACCACCCCCACTTTGCCCCCTGTGCGCTCTGCAGTTGAAGACGCCCCTGGGGAAAGGCCGTGCCTTCATCCGCTTCTGCCTTGCCCACGGACAGCTGGCCGAGTGGCTGCAGCTCTGCCTCCTGAGCCCACAGCTCACCAGGTGGGGCTGCTGCACATGCGTCTACTCCTACCATCTGAGCCCACTGTCCCTCCCGAGTGAAAGGTCCTCCTCTACCCCGAAAAGGGTGGTTTAATATCAAGGATGAATAAAATGAGAGAGACGAGGGGGAAGGCAAGGAAGAAAGAGCAGAGGTGGGGGGTTAGAGCCCCAGTCCTGGTATCGTCACGATATGTAGGCCTCCTGCTCTCCAGGGGCCACAGCCCAGCTAGGGGAGTTGTCCCATGATGCTGTGCAGCAGAGAGGTGCATTCTCTGAGGTCAGGGGTGGCAACCGCACCAGGGCCAAAGACCAAGGGTGTTGGTCGCTGTGAACGCAGGGAATGGTATGGCCCCCGCAGCCCTCTGGTGCACCCTGACCTCCAGGAGGACATCCTGGACTCCCTCTATGCTCTCAACGGGGTGGCCTTTGACTTGGACCTGCAGCGGCCAGACCTGGACGGGGCTTGGCCCATGTTCTCAGAGTGAGTGTGTATGCGTGAAGGGGGGCCTCTTTTCATACCTGCTGCCAGTGCTACCGCCCGTCCCGAGCTAGCCGCAAGCCCTCAGCCTCTTGCGCCATCCGTTTCTCCCTCCCTTCATGCTCCCTGAGCCCCTGAACCTCCACCTCCTTCGCCTTCTGTTTTCCCAGCGTTATCTCATGATGTCCCGCGAGGCTGCACTGCATACACACTCTAAAGGGCTGTTGAGTGGCTGGGGTAGAGTGAGAAGGACGGATGTATGGTGGGATGTTAAGGGATTGGTGGATACCTGGAGGGTGGGATGCAGGGCTGGATGGAGAGAGGGGTGCGTGTGTGAGGTGGGAGGGAGGAAAAGTAGCGGAATGAATGGGTGGCTGGAAAGATGGGGCATCCTGCATCCGGGAGCCGAGACCACCTCTGGAGAGAGGCCCAGGGTCCCCCTGCCCTTTCACTTCCAGGTCCCGCTGCTCCAGCTCCAGCCGGACCCAGGGAAGAAGACCCAGAAAAGACAGAGATTCCCCAAAGGAGGTGCTCCTGCCTGACCTTCCCACTCAGTTGCCTCCTTTCCATCTCTGCAGGGACCTCAGGTTGAGCAGTAGCTGAGTCCTGCACCCAGTGGACAGACACAGAGAGGCCAATGTGTGGACCTGGGGACTAGGGGCCCACAGAAGCGAAGGCCATTTTCCTAGGATGGTGGGGGTATCGGGGAGAGAAATGAGCCACCGACACCATCTGCAGGAGCCGGTGGGGCCCGTGGGAGGAGGGGCTGCTGGAGAGGGTGACCGGAAACTGGTAGGAAACAGACCAGGGAAATAACCTCTTCTGGACAATTTGCAAAGGTCTCCAGTTCAGGGAGCAATTGAAGGGCCAGATCACCTGGTTCAGATCCCAGCCCCACCCTTACTAACCGTGGTCCTCGGTAAGTTACTTGTGGTGCTTCGCAGGAAGATTGCGGGGATGCATCGAGACAGAGCAAGGCTGCCCTGTGCTCAGTAGGCGGTAGCTGGCAGTCACCACATCCCACGAGCTCCCTGTGCCCCCACCCCCACCAGCTTCCAGGTACTAGGTACAGATACTATGAGGCCTCAGTCTCTGGCCCGAAGGAGCTCAGGTCTGCTCAAGGGGACAGACCCTAAAGGAGCACGTTGCAGCGTGACTTGTGAAGCGTCGCGATGCCAACACCCACAGGGGAACGTGGGGCCCAGAGAAAGCTTCTTGGCAGAGGGGACTCCTAGCAGGCTGTCGGTCAGTCTAAGCTTTCATCACGGTCTTACAAGGCAGGCATTATCATTCCCACTTTTCAGACAGGAAAATACGAAGGAGTCAAGTTCACAGGGAAGGATCAGAGGAGAGGGGTGGGAAGAACTTAGTGGGGAACCAGATCCACGCAGAAGGTAGACATGAAGGAGGGAGAAGGGCGTGGGCTAGCGGTGAGGGGGGACAGGGCATCGGGAAGCGCTGCTGCTCTGGCCAGATCAAAGCTGGGGCCTCAGATCAGACCACCCGGTGTTAACATTCAGATTCCCGGGCCCTCCCCAGGTCTGCTGAATCAGCATTTCCGGTGGGAGGGCCTGGGAATCTGTATAGTTAGCAAGCCTGTTGCACGCGGGCTGTGGCCTTCCCCATGTACCAGCTTGGTGAGTTGGTGCTGAGAGGGATGACAGTGCGTTTGGGGGTTTCTCTGCAGACCTCAGCTGTGCGTGGGAGCCCCAAAGGAGTCCTGCCAGAGGAGCCACACACCAGCCAAGCCAGCGGTCTGCAAGATGCACCAGCAGACCAGTTGGCTGGACTCCTCACATCCCAGCAAAACGGGCATCTTCCCCCCTTTTTGGAAGTGAAGAAAGACGATCCGAGAAGCCTCGGGGTCCCCCACAGCACGTGGGAACCAGAGGGGGAGGAGCGGCAGCAAGACCAGGAAATGGGAGCCCCAAGGGCGAGCCTCTGCCCGGGAAACTCAACACTCAGCATCCAGGGTCCGGGGGAGGGGGCCAGGCGGGCTCTGAAGGAGGTGGTAGAGACAGAGTGTGAGGTCAGAGGGGTGCCGCTGAGTGCAGGGGGTCAGAGAACAACAGAGGGGACTCGTGAAAGGGAGGCAGAGTGGGGTCGTGTCCAGAGGCTGCTGGTCTCCGGCTCCAGAGGGACAAATGAAGGCACAATGTCAAGGAGCAGAGGGGAGGGCAAGGTGCCTGGCACCCTGGGGGAGCCCAGCGTCCTTCAGAGCCCGGGACCGAAGGGAGGCTCCGCCACTGAGGAGCCACAGGAGCAAACAGGAGTGACCAGTGCAACCAGGACAGAAGACGAGGGAGCAGACGTGGCCTTGCAGGATGCAGTCGAGGTGAGAGCCGCTCAGCTGTGTGCCTGTCTGTCCTCCCCAGTCTAAGCTGGCCCACAGCTGGATGTCTCCAGGGGTCGCCTGGGGACCACTCCAGCCCACAGATCAATATTTATTGGCCTGCACAGGATTATTATTAGTTGAGGATGTCTTTTGAAAGCCGTGCATTCTTCAGTTCACCAAGGTCCCCACCTGTACCCCTTGCCTCACACCAGGCCCACTTTATTCATCAGTACTCCCTGCCTGGTCCTGATAGGCATGGGGGACACCTTTGCAACAGGTCTTCAGGGCAGTTGCCTGTTCTCAGTTTCATAGCCCCCACTGCGGGCAAGTTTCCTGTCAGTGTGTAAATTCCACTGTTGCAGATCTCGCTGAGTTGCTCTTGCTGTAGACGTGTCCCCTGGAGGTCACCCAAGGTTGTTTTAAGCCTTCCTTCAGCCTGCTCCCCAGCCAGAGTCTTCCAGGCTCTTGAGCCTTGTAACTTCCATCCCTCGGTGAAGGAAGACATGGCGTCTCCAGGCTTACCCACGGGCAGAGCCAGGCGTCACAGCTCCCAGGGCTGTCCCCAATCCTGCCTTCCTCGCAAAGGTGGTCTCACATGGCCTGAGGTCTCTCAGGGATGTTTGTCAAGTCGTTCCCTGGGCTGGGGTCTCTGTCCTCCCTCTTCATCTTCCTTTCTCCTGCCTCCTCCCCTCCCCTCCACAGAGCCTCAGACATAGGCTCCAGAAGACCAAGGAGCAAGCCCAGCACCAGGAGTGGCTGTGGAAGGAGCAGGACAGGCAGCTGAAGGCACTGCAGGAGCAGCTCACCAGGTAACCTTGGCAACCACCAGCACCCATGGGCGTGAGAGCCAGGAAGCTAGAGGGACAGGTGGCGCTCCCTGGCTCCGACTAGCATTCAGTCAGCAAGCATCCTCTGAGCTCCCCTTGTTCACCGAGCCGTGTGCAGGGCACAATCTGGGCACAATGCTGAGGCACCCAGGGCACTGCTCCTGCTCCAAGGGCTCCCACCTTCCCCTCCCATCCCCTGCCCTCCCCTTGTCCTGCCTCCTCCCTCACTGGCCTTCCTATGTAGCCACCAGGAGAGATCTATACCTCCTCTCCCCACCTTTCATTCCATACTCACGCTGACCCCTTTTTGCTGCATCCCCTGGGCTGCTCTTCTCTCTTTGCAATCCACACTGCCTCCCTGCCCCACCACCCTCCTCGCATTCCTCCGTTCCCAGTCGCACGACCTCTCTCTCACCCTCTGGATAATCATAATCATAACTATATTTACCACATCCCTAGCACTTTTCTAAGTGTTTCTGCGTAACAGCCTTATGAGATAGGTTTTCTAAGAACCCCCGTGATATAGTATAGATGAGCAAACTACGGCCCAAAGATGCTGCCCAGAGGACCCTCCTGCTATTTTGACAGCTGCTCCTGGTGCTCAAGACTTCCGCTAAAGACCCGAGGGAAGTGAGGCACGAGCCATTTGGATATGTGGTGGAGGAATGTTCTAGGCAGGGGGGACAGCAAGAGCAGAGGCTCCAAATGAGCACGGCAGGTTCTAGAAACATCAGGGAGGCCATTGTGGCCCAGGGGGTGAAGAAAGGAGGGGATGCAGGGAAAGGCCAGGTGGGTAACGGGGACCTTCCCTGCTAGGCACCAGAAAGATCTTGGCTTTGACTAAGACTGAGATGGGAGCCAAGTTCTGAGCGGGGAAAGGACACAATACGACTATTTGTTTAAATGTTAAAAGATATGTTTATTTGCTTTTTAAAACAATTTGATGGTTTTTGGTGTATTTACAAAGCTGTGCATCAATACAGTAAATTTTAGAACATTTCGTCACCCCCAGGAAAATCCTGTGCCAGTTAGCCACTCACTGCCCATTTCCTCCAGCCTCCCGGCCCTAGGCAACCACTGATCTGTCTTCTGTCTCATAGGTGTGCCTATTCCGGACTGACCTGTGTCTCCCAGGGCTCTGTGAAGCTGGTCTGGGGGAGGCAGGGGTGGAAGCAGGGCGAGCGGGGAGGAAGCTTCCCCACTGTGCGGGGGGGCCACGGAGCCTCGGGCTGTGCTGGTGGCAGTGCAGGTGCAGAGAGGCTGCTGGGTTCTGGATCCGCTGGGAGGCCAGACTTCAGGAGGCATCGGATGTGAGGTTCGAGAGGAAGGTGGAAGTCAAGAACGACTCTGAGTTTTCGGGCGGGGGAAGCTAGGGTCACCACTGACTGTCTCCTGTGGCAGAGCAGGTTTCTGCGGAACGTTCAGGAGCTGAGTTTTGAGCGTGTTGGGTTTGAGGCACCTGTTAGACACCCAAGCGGAGCCTCGGGGAAGGCAACTGAGTGTGGGGTTCGGGAGAGAGGCGTGGGCTCGGGGTCTGTTGCGGAGTCAGGGAAATGCAGGTAGTGAGTAACAGAAGCTCCAGAGGCTGGGAAAGCACCTCATTCCCAGGAAAGGGGGCTTCGGGCATCAAGCTGGTGACAGGTGTCTGGGCACCAGGGCACAGAAGTGCCACAGGGCCCAGTCAGTCCATCAACAATACTCCCTGTGCCTCTGCTGTGGCTGTGAGCGGGAACAGCAGTGAACAAACCAGGCCAGGCCTGCTCTCACAGACCTGGGCAAATGGACAGTAGACCCACAGATAGAAACACAGTGTCCGGTAGGCATAGGCCGTATGGAGAAAAATCAGTCCAGGGAAAGGGAAAGAGAGACAGGACAGTCTTCTAGACATAGGATCAGGGAAGCCCTCTCTGAGGAGGTGACATTTCAGGTGAAACCCCATCCACGGGAAAACCGGGCCAGGCAGGTATCTGGGGAGGAATGCTCCAGGCGGGGGACCAGCAAACACGAAGAAGGCCAGGAGAAGTGTGCCTGGGGACAAGCCATCTTTGTGGTGGAGGCAGAGGGAGATGCCCCGTGCTGTGGGATGCTAGAACAGAATACTTAGCAGGGGTCTCACGGTGTGACTTAGGTTTTTAAAGAGTGGCTCTGGCCGTACTGTGGAGGGTAGACGGAGAGTAGGTGGGATGCAGAGCCCCGGGCTAGATGCGTGGGGAGCACACAGCGGAGCATCCCGGCAGCCAGCACCAGAGCAGACCAGCCTGCAGTGCCTCTGCAAATACACTCGGAACTAGATATCGGACTGACAGCACCCACTTCCTGGCTTTGTGGCTGTGTGTTGCTGGGAGAGTGGCCTTCCTTCTCTGGCCTCAGGGGCCTGATTTGCAAAAAGAGATGGCTGGATCTCTAAAGTTCTTTCTTCCAGCTCAGCTGAGCTCCTCTGAGGCATGCCCCGGGTTCTTAAGGATTTTCCCTTGCTCCCACCCGCTGCCCACTCAGCACTGGTGCCACAAACCACTGGTGATCAGGGCTCAGCATGGATACAAGTGTGGGGAGACACAGAGATTAGAGCTAAACAGGCAAGCATTCGGATCTCTGCTCCTTCCACTTACCAAGCTGTGTGACCCTGGTGAGTGTTACTCCCTCTCTGAAGCTCCATTTTCTTTCCTGTAAAATTATGATCACAATACCTGTCCCATAAATTTGCAAAAATGAAATGAAACAGGCTATTAAAGCACTGAGCTTAATGCCTGGCACATAGTAGGTGTTCTAGACTTTGATTCCTTCCATGTCCCCTCCTAAACTAGGAGTGTCTGTTACCCTCTGCTTTAAATACTCCAACGGCTTCCCACTGCACTGAGACTGAAGTCCAGCTCTCTTGGGGCCACTGAGGGGCAGCTCAGGCCCCGCCCACCTCCCACCCCATCTCCTGGCTCTGCTACCCCTGCCATTCTTGGTATTCCAGCTTCACTAGCCTTCTTTCCGATCCTCAGACAAGCCGAGTTCTTTCCAACTGGCAGATCTTTGCACGTGCCCTTCTCTAGCTGTGCCTGGCTGACTTCCCATCTTTTAGCTCTGCTTCAGCGTCACCTGGTTTAAGAAGCCTTCCCTGAGCACCCTCCCAAGTCTCTGTCTCAGCCCCTCCTTTGTTTCTGTCGTATACGGAGCTTAAATTATCTTCCTGGTCTGTCATTTGTTTTGACCACTGCCCCAAACACCCTGTCAGTTCCACCAGGAGCCATGGGCACTGCTCTATTGCTGGTACACAGTAGGTGCTTGCTGTTATTCCCTCCCACCTCAAAGACACACAGTAACCTCGGTTGTCATATTAAGGGCCACATGGGCCACAACACAGGCCCTGGGGTCACTGGGTAAGTAAACTGTCTTAGGAAAATGAAATCAGCAGCTAAGAAAGGAGGAGGCTGAAGACTAGACTGGTCACTGGAAGTCCAAACATGGCCCCGATCCAATGCCTGAGTACAAAAACTCTCTTTGTTATGGCTGCCGGGATTGGCGTTTTCGGAATTCGAGTGCCCTTCTGTTGTTGATTGGATGGCATGGCCCACCCAGTTTTCTTCGCTGCAGCTGGCTACATGGAAGCACTTAAAAAAGTAATAACTCAATTCATTGTCAAGCCTCTTGCAAGCCTCTCCTTCCCCCCACACGCACTCTGGCCCAGGGCTGTGGGCACGCACGTGCACACGCATGAGAGGCCGTGGGACACGCACAGCCATCGCAGCACCCTCCGGTCTGCGAGATGGAGTAAGAGGCTGGGACCTTTGTATTTCCAGTCCAGTAGATTTCTTGGAACCTTCTAGAAAGCTACTAAAGACAAAAGGAAGGAGCAAGAATAGAGCTGAAGAGGTTCCAAGCCTAAAGCTGAAATAGAAATTTAAGAAAGCCATATGCTTAATATTACTTTTTTTAATTGAAAAGACAATGTAACATTAACTTTTCAAAATATTTTACAGCCAAAAGCCACCCCAGATCCTACATCACTCCCCTCCCTTCCCCAAGCACCGCGGTTATTTTCAGATGGACACAGCCCATCCAGCCTGGGTGCCCAGACGCCCGCCCGCCTTCCCCCAGAGAGCCGCCAGGACTGTGAACATGTCTTTCAGAAGGTTTACATTTTACAATGGAAATGGTTCTGAAAGGAAAACAAATGGAAATGTTGGCTCATCTCCGGGAGAGGAAGACACGACACTAGGCCCTGTTTTCGTTTCTCCGCACGGCTGGTGGAGAGCCTGCCTGTAGTGCCAGTCCGCACACGGCTCAGTGTGGTGTGTGGTGTGTGGTGTGGTGTCTGTGGGGTGTGGCGTGTGGCGTGTTGAGAGAGTGTGCGGTAGGGAGTGTGTGTCACATGGTGGGGTGTGAGTGTGTGGTGTGTGGTATATAGTGTGTGGTGTGCATGTGTGGCATGTAGTGTGTGACCTGTGTGGTATGTGTTGTGAGTGTGTGCCTGGTGTGTGTGGTGTGGTGTATGTGTGGTATGTGGTATATGTGATGTGCTATGAATGTGAGTGCACTGTGTTGTAAGTGTATTTGGTGCATGGTGTGTATGTATATGTGTAATGTGATGTGTGTGTCTATGTATAGTGTGGTGTGTGTGTGGTGTGTGTATATGTGTAATGTGTGTGTGTGATGTGATGTGCGCGTATGGTGTGGGGTGTGTACTATAGTGTGTGCATATATAGTGTGGCACATGTATATGTATGTGTGGTATGTGTGATCTTGTGTGTGTATAGTGTGGGTGTGTGTAGTGTAGGGTGTGTGTGTGTGTGTACGTAGTGTGGGGTGTGTATATGTGGTATATGTATGTACAGTGTGAGGGTGTATGTGTATAGTGTAAGGGGTGTGCATGTATAGTGGGGGGATGTGCGTGTGTAGTGTAGTGTGTGTATGTATGGTGTGGTGGGGGGCATGTGGTGTATGTGTGTATAGTGTGTGGTGTGTGTGGGTGTGGACTTCAACTGCAGGGGGCGCCCAGCCCCCTCATGGGCTTCCCGTCAGGCAGAGGCCCCGCCTGGCTCAGTCAAAGCTGAGCGTCTTTCCTGAGAACGGAGCCTGCCTTTTGTGCACAGGTGTCAGGAAGAGAGAGCCCGGCTGCAGGCGGAGCTGGAGCAGAAGCAACAGGAGGCTGAAAGGAGGAGCGCCGTGTACGAGGAGGAGCTCCGAGGGCAGCGGGACCTGGTCCAGGCCATGAAGAGGCGGGTGTTGGAACTGATTCAGTAAGTGGGGGGCCAGCGACCAGGGTGCAGAAAGGGAAATGGTATGAGAACTAGAGGCTGGGGGATGAAAATTCTGCTCCGCTAGCAACTATTAAGCAGGATGCTGGACCTTTATATATACTAACTCGTTTCTTTCTTTCTTTTTTTTTTTTTGATTGCTCTTATTCCCAGCTTACAAACTGAGGGTCAGAGAGGCTGACTTGGCTACCAAGGACACACAGCATAAAAATTACATAGAGTCCTCTGGCTCTAATGCATGCCCCCACCCAAACCAACCCCCACGTGCATACACGCCTACTAAAGTTAGGAGAAGGGAAAGGAGCCTATGGACTTAGAAGGGATTAGAGAAAGGGCAGGGTAACCAAGAGGTAATCGCATGTCCCACACCTGCCTGCCTACTGGACTTCCTCAGATCACAGGGCCTGCAGCCGTCCTGGGTTAGCTGTCTTAGGTTCCAGAGGTAGAGCTCCCCAGGACCAATTCCAAGCTCACTGAGGGGTGGCGGAGATAGGTAAAGCCTGGTTTCTGCTCTTCAGTCTAGTGGGAGATAATCCAGATTCATTATCCTTTACCCAGTCCAGGAGGTAAGAGACCATTGCTCTCAGGTTCCATTAGAACAGGAAGGTTGCTGCAGGATCATCTAGGACTAAATCCTCTAGCACAAAACCCAAGTGACATTAAAGATGAGAGAAGGGAGAGATCAACCTGAAAAGAACACACAAAAAACTTAAGGGGTGATCTCCTCCCAGGAACTGTCAAATGGGAGGAAGGGAGATATAAAAAATTAGCCATGTATCTCACAAAAGAATTTAAGGTAGCTAACGATAAAAGACAGATATAGAGATATAGATATGTGATTGTTAAAGAAAAGTGGAAGATTTTATGGTAAACAAAAGACATATACTCCCAAAGCGTTAGGATTAGGGTTAGAGTTAAAGCGTGGCAGCAGAATCAAAAAGGGAAACACAGCAACTTACCTGAAATTCACTGTCCATTCAAAGGAAATATACCAGTTCACGAATAGAGAGACCAACGTTTTTCCTAGTGATGAAGAAATTCATCGGAAGGTCCCAAACTACATGATATAATGTCCCTTGCAAAAGCATTTGGGAAGACATGGCCCTAAGCAAAAAGTGAAAAAAAAAAAAAAAGCCATGGAGGTTGACTTCTGCATCAAGATGCTAAACTGACCACACAGCATCTGTTCTCCATCCTCAGATCTCACCAAAATGATTGTAAAAGAATAAAACTTACAACAGAGAGAAAGGTGGAGGGGCCAACCACAGATGAGAGATTTCAGCCAGTTTCCAGAAGCCGGGAAATGGATGGAGAAGTGGGGACTGGATTGAGCCCAAGTTAGAACATTAGAGCCCAGGGACACCGGGAGCACACGTGGCAGAAGTGAGATGAGGGGTAGAAATCAGGAAAAATCAACTGGCAGAGCCACTAGAAAGAGCAGTGTGCACCCCCTGCTCTCTGCCTGCCTCCCCAGCTGCAGGACGTTCAACAGTGGAGGGGCTTATCTCCCAAGCAAATAATCAAAATGTCCTTATCTGGAGAATAATGGAGAGCAATGTGTTCTGGCATCTGAGAGCCTGGTGCAGCAGATAGCGGCCAGCCCAGTCCCTCCTAAAGGGAAGCCACAAGTCAATGACCACTGTCTGCTACCCGGAGCTCCAGCAACTTGACTGCCTCCTCTCACGTGAAATGGCAACCCAGTTTTGTAGGCATTTGAGGACAGTCTAGAACATAAAAAGGAGATAAACAAAGAAAGAGCCATCTTCCATTAAAGAAGGGGCTATGGAAGCAAACCGCCAAAAGATGAGAAACATTCTTGGAAATTAAAATATCCCTGAAGATTTTCTAAATTCACTAGGGTTGGACGAGAAAGATGAGGCAGTCTCTCAGAAACTAGAATAAAAAGCACAGAGATGTAGAACATATGAACGAACTAATTAGAGACCTAAAGAATCAATCCAGAAGTTCCATAATTTCTTCAACTGACAGGAATTCCGAGGGAGGGAGAGGGAGAGAGAGAGAGACTGAATCAGGTAACAACATGAGAGACGTTCCCAGCCCTAACGGTCACATTTGATTTAAAGATTTTACTGAGGGACCAGCACAATAAATGAAAGGGGGGACCATGTCTAGATACATCATTGTGAAATTTCTGTTAAACAAAGATAAAAAGACTATCTTAAAAGACAGGTCACTTATCAAAGAAGGAGAACACAACAACTGTTAAGAATCAATGGTGTAACACTTTCAACTTCTAAGAGCTGCGTTTTGCCCTAGAATTCTGTGTTCCACCAAACTGCAAAGCCAGGAGGGAAGGTGATGAAGAAAAAGACACTTTTCAGACAGATCACAGAAAATTCACCTCCCACATAGCATTCTTAAGAAGCTAATTAAGGATGTGTCCCAGAGAAACAAGGAAGTAAGCCAAGAAAGGAGAACATGTGGAATTCAGGAGACAGTAGCCCTAGCCCAGGAGACAACGAAAGGGAATTCCCAGGATGGCAAGTGAGCAGCAAGGCCAGGAAGCAGTCAGTCCAGGCTGTGGCAGAAGTGTTGGGAGCCCATAAAGTACCTGATATGATGGAGAATTGGGGGGGGTGGGTGGAAGTCATTAGGCTATGTTAAAAGTAAGTCATGCAAGGAATAAAGAAAGGCAATTAGACACACAATGCAGTATACAGATGATGTATCATAAAATTGTACACTTGAACTCTATATAATTGTATTAACCAATGTCACCCCAATAAGATAAAATAATATACTGTAAAAGAAAGGCAATTAGAAAGTCCTGGGAAAACAAAAAATTTTCTAAGAAGGGAAATATTATACAGCACAGCTCTGCTTGAAGCAGTACGTTTATGTATTGTCTAATAATGTAAATACTAGTCACTGATTTTTTTCTGTGTTAGATTCAACCTAAAGGCAAAGCACAGAAAATGATGGTAATTCTATAACAAACATAAGCATTACCATCTAAACAATGTGGTTGCCATCTACATTAGGTGTAGAACAGAACCCAATAGAACTTTTTGTGAGGATGGAAATGTTCTATACTTGTCCTGTCCAAAATGGTAGCTACTAGTCACATAGACTGATTGAGTACTTCAAATGGGATTGGTGTGACTGAGGAACTGAAGTTCTCATTTTATCTAACTGTAATTAAGTTACATATAAATTTACATAGTCTCAGGTGGTTAGCGGCTACCCTATTCGATGGTGCAAGAGTAGATGACCAGCTAGGAGGCGGGAGACAAAAAGGGATACTGGCATCACTGTATCACAGAAAGACAGTCAGAAGACACTGCCTATAGTTAATAGAACGAGTAAGAAATAAATGTATGAGAATATGCTGTAAAAGTCCAGTAGTAACCAATAAGGGAACCAGAAATAGGGATATACCTACATTGGGAGGAAGGAGAAGGACTTAGTGGAGATGGCTATAGATAAGCTAAACCCTCTGACATCAAGGTAAGGAGCTCTATAGAAGACGTCCTCTCGATAAATCAGAAAGGAGAGATAGGAGCATGTTACTTAAATATGGAAGTGCCACCAGGAGAGAAAGCTAAAAGATGTCAGGAGTGGTTTGCCATTGAGAATGGGAAAGTGTCTATTACCTTTTGATAGAAAACCCTCTGTACTGTTCAGTTTTACATAATGGGCATGTATCATTTCAATCAAAATTGAAAACAACCCACCTTTCTAACACACTCTCTAAAAAGAACCATGAAGGTAAGTTTTGGAGGTGCATAAGCATACGGAACTTCAGGGCAGTCTGTACTAAGTGCGGGATAGAATAATGGGCGCGCTGTGCTATGGGAGTCTGGGCCAAGAAGGCCCCAGGGGCCTCTACCAACAGGAAGCACTCCTTAGAGGAGGCGGGCCATGAACAGGTTCTTAAATTGTGGGTTAAGGTCATGTTGGGCAAGAGGGACCTGTCACCATCCATCCAGTCTTCCTGGAAAGGCTGGAGTCTCCCTGATCTCTTGTGTGTGAGTCTTTCTAACTCTTTATTTTTCTCTCTCTCTTTCACCATCGCTGTGTCTTTCTCTGCCTTTTCATCTTTGTCTATATTCATCTCTCCCTCTCTGTGTCTGTCCCTGTTTGCCCCTGCATCTTCCTCCCTCTGTCTCTCTCCCACTGCATTTATCTCTCCACTTCTCTGTGTCTGTCTGGCTCCCGCACCAACTCCCTGACTTCCTTTCTCTCTGAGTGACTGTCTCTCTGTCCCTCTGTGTCTCCCTCCCCATTTCTGTGTCTCTGTTGCTCTGCCCCACTGTTTCTCTGTCTTTGTCTCTGTGAGACTCCCTCTGTCACTCTCTCTCCCTTATGCTTCATCTTTGTGAAACACCCTCTCTTTCTGTTCGTCTCTGTCTCTCCATCTGTGCCATTCCCAACTCTATATTTTCCTATCTGTGTTCTCTCTCTCCCTCTCTCTCTCCCTCTCTCTCTCCCTTTTTCTCTCCCCGCCCCCATCCCCTCCATCTGCCCGTCAGAGAGAAAGATAACCTGTGGCAGAAGGTTCAGCACCTCTCTTCCGTGGCCCCTGGATGCTGCATCAGCTGTAGCAAGGTCTTTGGCCGGCTGTCTCGGCGGTACCCATGCAGGTAATGGGTAGGACACAGAATCCTTCCTCTGGGACAGCCTCGTTTCCACCAGCCCACAGCCCCCTGCCCACTCTGGGGAAGGGAGACACACAGGAACTGGGCATTTATGAAAGACATCGTAAAGCTGACCACTCATATTACCTAGCACTTAGCAAAGACATGAATGAGAACAGTGGGGAAAGGTCAGACAGGAATGGCATCTGGAAGATGGGACCGCGTAACCCTTCCAAGAATAGACTTAATGGGTTTCTTGTTAAGTCTATTAAGCTGCTGCCCTCAGCTCCCTCTGGGAACACAGTGGCAGGACAAGCAACAGGAGGGAGGAAAGTGGGCCATCAGGAGAACCTGCCATTTGGAATAAGAGGACCCTAGAGGAGTGGGGCATCGGGACACCCTTCAGGAAAGGGGAGGTCTCCTGGGACAGACCCGGGGCTGTCCTGCCGGGATATGAGAAACAGATAGGTAGACTCGAATATGCTCGAACGCTATGGCCCCTCCTCTGTCCACCCCCCACCCCGTGCTCTTCACTCTTCCCACCTTTGCTCCCAGGCTGTGCGGAGGCCTGGTTTGCCATGCCTGCTCTGTGGGTTACAAGAAGCAAGAGCACCGCTGCCCATCCTGTGCCCAGAAAGGAGAAGCCCAGGGCGTCTGATCAAGACCTACCCAGGACTGGCCATCCCACCCCACCTCCCCTCCACCCTCCCGGGACCTGTGGTCTGACCGGCACTGCTTTCTAGAACTTGGTCACTGGAGGCGGACAGCACTTGAGTTGCCAGACTGGGGTGCAGAGGATGAAAGGAGCCAGGTCAGCAGGCAGGAGACAGGCTCCAGCCCTGCATCCGCCACTGAAGAGCTGGGCGACTTTGTCAAAGCTCTCCGCTCCCCGGACGTTTTCCTGTAACACGCGGAAACACCAGGCACCAATTGCTCTGAGGTCCGTTTGGGCTCAGAAAGCCCTTGACTGCGCATAAGATCCGACAGCCTGCCTTTCTTCTCCACGTGCCTCCTCACCCAGGCCGCCACCCCTCACGGTACTGCCCGGTCTCCGGGTCCTCCAGACCTTCTGTCTGGGTCTGCTTCAGGGCCTGTTGTTGTTCTGTTTTGTTTTTAACAGCTTTCCCGAGGTTCTGCTAACATATAATACACTTCACATAAATTGAACAATTTGATGACTTTTGACTTTAATTTATACCCATGAAATCATCACCGTACTCAAAAGAATGAACACATCCATCAGCCCCCAAGTGTCCCCATGCCCTCTGTGATCTCTCCCACCCCGCTCCTCTCCCCATCCCCAGGCAACCGCTGACCTGCTTTCTGTCACTAGAAACCAGCTTGCATTTTCTAGACTATATATGTCCACATATATATAATTTTATGTGAATGGAAGCACACCGTCTGCCTTCCTTCACTCAGCATAATTACTTTGAGGCTCTTCCATGTTACTGGACATACCCATAGTTCCCTCGTACTGCTGAGTAGGGTGCCACCGCATGGATGTACCACAATTTGTCCACACATTTCACCTGCTGCTAAACATTTGGGTTGTTTCCAACTTGAAGCTATTACAAATCAGCTTCCTATCATCATCTGTGTACGAATCTTTGTGTAGACATATGCCTGTTTTTCTCATGGGTTAATACCCGAGGAGGAAATGATGGGGTCCTGTTTTGAGTATGTGTTTAAGAAACTGCTGAGTTATTTCCTAAAGAGACTGTAGACTGTATGCTGTACCCTCCCACTAGCAGCGTGCGAGAATCGCCGTTGCTCCCCAGGGTATCCGGTTTGGTGGGCAGGAGAGGGGGCACAGACATCGAAATTGGGCCTCTCCACCCTTCCCTTCCAGCCACAGTGGTGAATTGAACGGTCCCAAGTTGAGAGTGGCAGGTGGGAGGGGTGGGGTCCAGGTGACTCTCTGTGCAGTGCTCACTTAGCCAGGCTTGAATAAAGACGGTTGATGCGGACTCATGTAGCTCCATGGTGAAAGTTCATATCCTCTGACTGCCCAAGAAGTCTTACACAAATTGTGTCATTCACCGGGCACCCAGTTGCGGTGTTTCTGAAAAAAAATGTGAGCCCCACCCTATAACAAGGCAATCTGCTGCCCTAATACCTAGGCTCCGGGGCAGACTCCGAGGCCCCAGGCAGGCATGCACACTGTCCCCGTTCCCCCCGCCTCACGCAACTATCAGCAGCTCTGCGGTGGTTGGTCAACTCCGGGCTCCGACCAGAGCCTGTGGACCACCTCTTGGGGTCAGAACCACCTAGAGTTGCATCCCATTGCCACTCATGGAGCAACAGTTTTGCAAGAGCAGTTCCTGCCCTGGAGAGTTGGTGAGAACTTCTCCTTAGCAGCATCAGCCTCGGGGTGGTGGGGCAGGGGGGGTGAGGGATGGAGAGAGCAGGCATGGGGCGGGGGCTAGTAGCAGAGCTGGGACTCCCAGAGCGATCAGGGCAAAAGCATCACCCTACCCTGAAGGGCAGCGGTCTCTTTCTGAAAGTCCTACTTGCTCTGATACTTTTATTAGGGCAGGGTTCTTACCAGAGCTGGAGACATCATATTCAGCAGGAACTCCAGCATGGTGTTGAGACCTGCCTGATAAGCTGAAGCAGGAGAGGGGACCTAGCAGAAGCCTATGTTCAAAGAGGAAGCAAGATACTACTAGACAAGAACTCATCAGAAGGAAGTCAGGGGCCAAGAACGGGGGAGAAGTACCCTTGGCTGGGAGAGAGGGAAGAGCAATGCTGGGAGCCAGCTGTACACCACTCCCCAGAGAGTCCCCACCAAGTCCAATGGAGAGCACAGGAGCTCCACAGAGACCCTGGAAAAGCTCGTTAGAACTTGGGGACACTCCGGCACAAAACCACCCCAGAGCATGACACTGCGAGGGTGCAAGACCCTCAGCAGTGACTCCAGGCCACATGTCTAACACAGCAGCACTCAGAAGCACGTGGGAGGTGCCCCCAACAAACTCTCCAAGTTGCTGGGGAGGAGCACTTTCTGAAGGGATGAAGCCCTGTGCAAGCACACGGGTCTGAGCCAGTACGATGTGGATTGTTGCTGTTGATGGGACTACAACATGCTCAGAGGCTGGGGGTGCCCTGGGAAATCTGGCCGGCAGTTATTTCTTTAATTAGACATCGCTCAGATGTTCCAACATACGACAGTTTCCCCACTTTGTCAATTCATTCAGTGCTCAAGAAAATTGTATTACACACCTAGGGTATGCCAAACACTGATTGGCTTGGGGATGCGGAGATTTTACACACACACACACACACACACACACACACACACAATACCTGCTTTCACAAACCTCACGGTGATGAGTAGGAATCAGCCAAACAGATGATCACAAAACCCTGTAACTGAAGATGTGATAGAGGAAGCCCAGGGGTGCAGAGAGCACGGGGCAGCAGTCCATGGCGGTGACCACTGGGCTGAGTGTGAAAGGAAATGGGACAGTCGGCCAGACCAAGAGAGTGGGAAAGAGCATGCCAGGGGGAAGGAACTGCGTGCCAGGCCCTGAAGAGGACCCTGGGGGTCCTCTTCAGGGCCTGCTGAACAGGTCCTGAACAGGTCCTCCTGAACAGTTCCTGGGGGAAGTGCACATGGTTCCCTGTGGCCGAAGTTCAGGGTTCAAGGAGGTGTGGCCTGAAACGAGGTGGAGAAGTGCGCAGGGGTCAGGCACAGAAGCCTTAGGTGCACGAGTCAGGAGTCTGACGCTGAGGGTAATGGGGGTCCTTGAAGGGTCGTAAGAGGAAAAGAGCGTGATCCAGCTGACGCTTTAGGGAGATTGTCCAGGTGGCAGAGTGGAGGGAAGACTGGAGGCAGAGAGCACTTAGAACAGTGGTAGTAACAGCAGCAGCAGCAGCAGCAGCAGCCAACACCTCCAAGCTCCATTCTAAGTGCTTTGCAAATGTGGACTCATTTAATCCACGTGACAGTAGGTGTCCTCATTGTCCCCATAATATTACAGTTGATGAAACTGAGACCTAGTGAGATTAAATAACTTGCCCAAGTTCTACAACCCATAAGTGACGTCGCCGGGACCCTAACTCAGACAGCCCAGCTCTGGAATCCACAGCTGCCGCCTGACAGTAGCTTGGAGGAGAGAGAATGAAGTGTTGCCTAACGCAGTCAGGCAAGGTGGTGAGGAGATAACTCCTGGCCATGTGGTGAAGAGAGATGTTAAAGAGAGAGTCTGGCAGATAGGAAGAGGGAGGGGAGGGCGGGGGAGCGCCACGAGGAAGAGAGCGCACTCCGGAGGAAAAGCGCCCGGAGTCTGCGGCATCCACGGAACCTCAGGGGGGACTTCACGAGGTAAGTGCATGTGAGAGTGGGGGCGGAGGAGAGCGCTTAGAAGAGAAGTTGGGAACTATAGGTATGGGAGTCACTGGTGAACTGGGTGGTCACGAAAGCCAAAGAAGGGGGTGGGCTGGCCTGGGGGAAGCAGGTAGAGAAGAGGACTAAGACAGAACCCCGGAAACATCCAAGTTCAGGGATGAATTGATAATGAAGCAACAAATGAGACCAAGAGAGGGTCAGGAAAAGGAAGAGAATGGGGTCAGTGGGATTAAATGATGCAGAGACCAGACGAGATAGGGCTTCAACAGTGACCATTTCACCATAAGTAAAAGTTAAAAAGCCTAGAGCAGGCTGAGAGAAAATACCTAGTTTACCGCAGCTGACAAACACGGAGTAGTATGAGCAGAGAGGATGTCAGGCCCTTTTATAAGCTGATGGTGGTAGGATAAACGGGCACAATCTTTCTGAAGGGCCATGTGGTCTTACTGATCAAAACTGAAACATGCACAGATATGCCCCTGAAAAATGATAAAGCTACAGAAACACTTAGACATGTTCCAAAGACCTGCATCCAAAGAAGCTCATAGCAAGGACATAAATGTCCATCTATAAGGTAATTATCAAGTAAATCATGATACATGCATGCCATGGTCCAATATGTCGTCATTAAAAAGAGTGAGATAAAGTGAAATAAGCCAGTCAGAGCAAGACAATCACCATATGATCTCCCTTACATGTGGACTCTAATAAACAACATACACTGACGAACAAAATAGAAACAGAGGCGTGGACACACGGAACAGACTAGTAGCTGTCAGAGGGGAGCGAGGTAGGGGGACTGGATGAAAGAAGATGAAGGGATTAGCTAAAAAACGTGCATACATGACACATAGATGCAGACAACAGTGTGGTGGTGGCCAGAGGGGGGGAGGGGCGAGGGGGAGGTGGCAGGGGGCAAAGGGAGAAAACGGGGATGGAAAGAAACTTTGCCTGGGGTGACAGGCGCATGATGTGATGTGCAGAGGATGTTTTATTGTACGCTTGAAACTTGTATTGTTTTGCGAATGAGTATCACCCCAATAAATTCAAATTTTTAAAAAAGTGAGGTGATCTCTATGTACTGATGTGGAATAAGTCCATGGTAAGATGCAGAAAATAAATTGCTATGGTGCATAAAATATGACTAGTTAAATATGGTACATTTTTATTAAGGAAGGAAAGAAAATGTGTTTGTATACGCACAGGGGAAGTCTGGGGAAAGACAGGTGTAAGTGAACGGAGGAATGGAAGAGAATCTTTCAAGTTTTATTTTATAGGCTTTTGTTTCACCTATATTCATGGCAATATGCATGCTTTATTTTTATAACATTAAGGCAGTTTTATTGAAGAGAAGGGTTTATTGGATCTAGTAAACCAGAAGTCACTGGTAACCCCAGCAAAAGCTGTTTCAGCAGAACAGTAGGAAGGAAGCTAGTTTCAGTGGGTTAAACAGTGAACGAGAGCTGGCAAAGTAGAGACAGCTGCTTTGTCAAAAAGTTTGCATATGAGAAGGAGGGCACAGGGGAATGGTAGCTAAATGGGACCTAGAACAGGGGAAGGAGAGAAGGGCATAAGCAAGTTCAGGGGCTAAAGGGGAAAGAAGGTTGTTGAAGGGAAAGGGCCAGGAGGCAGGATCCTCAAGAATGTGAGAGGCGGTGGGTCCCACAGCCAGGTGCAGGAAATCACCAGAAAGACGGGAGAGGGACATTTGTCATGACATTTGTCATGCTGACCCTAGAAAGAAGGAAGAAAGTGCACATGTGAGTTTAGGCAAGTCTGTCAGCTGGGGTCGCCTACATCTTCCTTTTAAAGAAGGAAGTCGGGGTTCAAGACTCTCAGAGACACAGAGGGACTAGGCAAACTTCCACCTTCAGACTAGCAGTCTCCTCCGGAAGCCATTAGACAGGAAGGCATGAACATCCCCAGGGCTGATACGGAATCTCCTTGGCCTGGAGTCAGAGTGCTAGGACAGACCTGTTGCTCCTCTGTGGGAACTCCTCCTCCCCTGGTGGGAACGCCTCCCCTGGTGGGCCTCTTGGATTTCCCCTTTGGCAACTCTGGCTCAGAAGTTTCCCCATAAAGTCTGGTTCACTTTCTTCCTGTCCAACAGCCCTGACTGCTCCCAAGCCCTGAGTCACAGCAGAAGTATCAAAGGCCACTTCAGTAATAGCAGCAGCTGTAGCAGCACCAGCAGGTAGGTGAGCTCTTCAGTCTTAGAACTTCTGGGGACCTATTTCTGATGGAAGGGACTTGGGAAGTTTGGTCTGAGTCTTCTGAGAACTGAGGTGATGACATGCAGACTCTTAGAACTAAAGAGATAACCGCCATCACCTGAATAGCACAGCACAAAAGAACTTTCTGCAATAACACAAGGATTCTATATCTGACTATCCAATGGGATAGCCACTAGTCATGTGTGGCTATTGAGCCCTTGAAATATGGCTGATATGACTGAGGAACTCAATTTTTTATTACAATTAATTTTAACTTAAGTAGCCACATGTGGCTAGTAGCTATCATATCAGACAGTCCAGATCTGGAACAATTGAAAGTGGGAAAGTCAGCTTTCGTGCTGCCTGTCACTATGAGAACCAATCAGCAGAGACAAAGATTGAATCTTTACGGGTGCTTTGTTTAAGTGGCCAGCAATCTGAGAAGATGGCCCATTATGTACCCTAAAAACTGTCTTATGTCTCATCTCAAGCCGACCTTAAGAGAGTGTAGGTAAGAGGTTTAGAGTTCAGAGAAAAAGTAGGTAAGGGGTTTGGAATTCAGAGGAAAAGGTTAATCAGATAAAAGTTGCAGTCCGGAGACTTTCCTAGCACCCTCTCCTCTGCTGACTGGTGATTCTTTATCTGTGTCCTGAGTGGTGGGCGTTCTCTCCCCGCAGCACAACGGCTCAGGTTCCATCTTGATCACCTGCAGTCCTGCTGGGGCACAAAGGTTCAATTGCTGTGGGTCTCCTGGAGTCAGGCTCAGTCTGGTCAGAAGTTCTGGTTCCTGGAACAACAACTTTCTACGCGCATTAATTACCAAGCCTATTAACTACATCTAGAAGCTAAAACATTTTCAACTCCTGAGTTCCCCCATCACAATCTCCTTATTTTTTCAATGACCCACATCAAGGCTCAGAGACAAGAGGCTTGTCCAAGCTCACACGAATCGTTAACAGCAGAACCAGGATTGCGAGCTGGTTCTTTATTCACTTCACCACCGTCAACATGCGTGTGGTGAGGTCAGTGGAAATGAAATCAACCTAATGAAAATCAAGAAGTGGGTGAGTTGAGAAATGTCAAATCTGGGCTCCCTGTTCTATACCTTTTGTGTTCCGTTGTCTGGGAAAGAGTAATACCTAACAAAGCTCGGAAAACTCAGGCTGGGATCCAGCCCCTTGTTAAAGTGGACAAAAATACAAGGTTTGAGGTCAGGTAAAAAAAAAAAACCTTTTAAAACTGCTTAACACCCAGTTCATCTGCGTCATCCTAGGTAAGTTGCTTAACTCCTAGAATCTTAGTTTCCTCATTCAGAAAGTGCATTTCTTTGTGAGGAGTGAGTGCATTTTTTTGTGAGGAGTAAATGATACAGATTCTGAAAAGCCTTTTCCAGAAGTTAGGCCCTCGTAGGCACCCAACAGCACAGCCCGTGTGACTACGGCTACCCAGGTCAGAGCGAGTTAAAATGTCCATCCAAGTCAGACTGGACAGCAGACCCACTGCTTTGTCTTGCTTGGGGACATCGGGAGACAGCATGCTATCAGTTGACACACTATTTCCATAATAATGATCACAACAATCAAAGCAAACACCATGCTTTCTATGCGTTTTAACTACGTTTTGGGTAATCTCATTTTATTGCCAGGGTTCTTGACTGCCACCCCCACCTGCCTCTCTCCGTGGGTAAGAGCTTCTGGTGTTAGCATCACCTGGCCAGGAGTCATTGCATTCTTCTTAAACATTGGAAAGAGGGAGGTGACAAGGAATGTTTGCCAAACAGTTGGACTCAGAGGTTCTTTCCTAGGGGGAAGCAGCTTCGGTGAGCTGGCCGCAGGCTCTGAGCACTCACTGGGCGAGAGGTTGGAGCACAGAGTGGTGGAGGGAAAGAGTTGCTAGGTAGGGCTGAGGAGGGAGAGGTGAATTTGTGTTCACTGCTCTGCCTGTGTTTATCCTTTCGATTGCAATCAATAGCAAATGTGACAAACTACGTTCTTAGTGTCAGTCAACACTGTTTACAAAAAATGTGTTTGGACTTGGGTAGGGTTTTAAGTTGTACCTGAAAGCTTTCTTTCCAGATTAGATGGTCTTGGCTCCAAAGGTGGTAACTATGGCAGACCCAATCCCAAGGACACAAGCCAAGAAAAAAGAGAAATGCCCTAAGAGGTTCTCAGGGTCAAAGCAGATGTTTGGGGAGTGAGGTAATAGACAAGGAGAGGTGGAATGGGAGGGCGGCGCAGAGAAGAAATCTGTGCAGCTTTAAGGATTCCTGAGGTGGGTGGAGTGGAGACCAGAGGCATTAGGTCCGAGGAAGAAAGCTACCAGCCTGTCCAGAAGCTTAAGTTCCTTCTCCGTTGTCTTAGTGAGTTGTTCCCCTTTCGGGTATGAAAGATGTTCAGGAGAGAGAGTAAGCCCTGGGAAGCCCGAAGCATCTGGAGTGTGCAGAGAGTCAGACAGGGCAGGGTCTGCTGAGATCAGGGCAAAGAGGAGAGAAATCTCAGCAGCCCTGTGCCAATCACTTCCTTTGTACGAGCCTCAGTGTCCTCATCTGTGAAATGCAAATATTAGCTAGAAAATGCCACAGGTCCTTTCCTACTTTGAACCTTACCAGTCCATAAACTATCAGGTGATCAAAGAGCTGACCTGAGAATTAATTTTTCAAGTTATCACGAGCATCATGCACCCGCAGTTGACTCCACCCCAGATTGAGCAATCTAATCCACCACTCACTTCCTCCACTCTGTTCTCATCACCACCGCCCTTGCAGTCAGGCACATCTGCTCTCCGGGAGGTATCCCACAGGTGAAAAGCCCAGAGCCCTGGTAAGTCTTGAAACACTCGCCCCTCTCGCCACTCAGACCAGCCCTGTTCTCTGTCTTCCTGGACACCAGCCTCCATTTCATTCCAGGCATCTTTCCCTACCCCTGGTGGGCCTCACCCACACCCCTAGGTCTCTTCATTCTTTCTCTTTACACCTTCCTATCTTCAAAAGGAGAGCTTCTGCCCTCCTCCGCTACACCTGTCTCCAAAAACCACTGAGGGCAACTCAATGCCCACCCCCTTCCATTCCCAGCTCAGCCAGCTCTCCATGCTTTGGCCAAAGTTAGGTGTGAGAAAGGAGCAGACGCTGTGGAGTGCCTCGTCCCATATATTAAATGCAAATATGTGTGAATGATATGCATAGAGAGAAAAAATAGTGGAACTATATTAAAATGACTGGTTTTTGTTGTTGTTACTGTGACAAAGATTGCTTTACGTGTGGAATCTTACAGCATTTTCATGAAATAAACTAGAATCATCCCATCCCTGTTTTTTTCCGAACTACTGTGAGTCATTCAGGGGCTGGCAGTTTTGCTGGATGAGGGGATCTCCTGCTGGGTCCCTGAGAACATGCCTGGGTAGTCAGTAGGGGCCAGCCAGCCCACGGGAGTTTGGTTTATCATTCCTGAGAGGGCTGTTTCTTTCATTCTGGGCTTAAGGAACAGCCAAGAAATCAATGCATAACACATCAAGCAATGGGAGTGAACTACACAGGATGACTTCACAGTAACTCAAGAATTTACCTTACCAATATATTTAATATGTGAGTTATGATTTTTTTTTGGTTGTGGTTCTTAACTAGCTGAGCATTCTACCGCTGTTGATGTCATCTCTCATGTATAAGGGTAATAGCCATCAACATGCCAGGTCACAGACTGGGCAGTCCCCAGGATTTCTTTAATGGTTCCAGAAAATTCTGTAGCTAAAGATTGGTTCCATATCTGTCAGGCAATACTGACAATCTCATCAAAAGCGATACTTCCACTGTGCTTAACGTTTTGCTGTTTCCTTCTGTCTCTTGGTGATTTCTAGAGGACTTTAATGGTGAGGGCAGAGGCAGAGATACCGCCTTAAACTGGGCCTGTGTGTTCTGAATGGTTAGTTTCACTGCAATCCTCAGACCCTTCCAATCACCTTTTTCCTTGACAATGTCAAAAGCGATGTTTTTTGGAGACAGACGCTGGGGGCTGATCTTGGCGTCGAAGGCAGACGTGGCATTGACTTCCCCACTGGTGAGCCTCCAGTACACGACTTCGATCTCACTGGGGTAGCACTGAGGGGGCATGCTGGCGAGGGCTGGTGTCAGAATCCCCTGGATGTGGATGAATGAAGACAGTTGCATTTGGCCTCCTCTGAGCCTAGAGCTCAGAGGTGGGATTTTTTTTAAGGAGCAGGTTTGCAGACTGAAACTAGCCTCTGGATCCACTCACACTATTTGGAATTTGGGCTGCAGCACTTCTAGGCTCTGTGACCACGGACTGGTTTCTGAGCCTCACTGTGTCTGTCTTCTCACTGGTACACTGGAGCTCAACCATATCTATTTGTAACAATCAAGGGAGACCATGTACCTGTGAGTCAGAAAGTGGATCTCACAGTGTCATCTTCCTACCTTCCTCTCCTTAGTTTCTCCCTTTAACTGCCAAATCATCACCTCTAGAGACTGGTTAAAAAACAACAACAGAACATTCCCCCTACCACTCGCACTACACCCCCACCCCAGCCAGTGGCCGGAGGTCATCGCCCTGGCCTGGTGGCCTGGTTCCCTTTTCTGAGTTCTCTACTTCTGTCCTGACTCACATGGGAATGGAGCTCACCCATATACCTGCCATCTGACCCCAGCACAGATGAGCACTGGACTGTCCAGAATGAGGGCTTATCCGTAAAGCATGACTGCCTGCCGCTGCCTCTTCTCATAGGGAAGTTTCTGCAGCGTCCCCAGCCCTATCTTCTCACAGCTGATGCTCATAGGTGTGGGGTTCTCCTCTCTGCAGGCAGAAGCTCTCCGTGCCCATCAGTGATCGGCATTCTCTCTCAAAGGTGGGTCTTCTCCTAGGTCATCTGTTCCCTTAAGTGCATCTCTGATTCATCACAGAGATAAGCAGATGATCAGAGATGCACTTAAGGGAACAAATTCCTCTTCAACATTGTTATTGTCCATGTTTTTTTTTTATTATGAGCATCCCAATGAGGGTGAAGTAATTCCTGAGACTTTTATTTTATATCTTCTCTCTTTCACACGGGGTTCCATTTGAAGGTGGGTTACAGACTTGCCTATGGTCACAGGATGCTCATACCTTATGATAAAGAAATGGCACGATGGCTATTTATTTTGTGGTTCAAAAGGAAGCTAATTCTGCAGCTGGTTTACTTTAGTCTACTTACTCTTTGAAAATTGGGATAATAGTTCAGTGGCTGCAACTTCCCCCCAGCAGCAAGGTGCCCACTAATCCTCTAACAAGGGCAGCACCAACAACAGAGGTGAGTTACCTGGATGCGCTGGGAAGTCAGGAATGGATGAAGGCGTGCACTGGCAGGACAAGAAGGGTTCCCACCAGGACTGGGAAGCCACCAAATCAAGGAGAATATGTCTCCACCTGCCTTCTCTGCTTCCTGCCATCCCTTCTCCTTATCTGGGAGCATCTTGGCTTTCTCTGGCTCCCTCATGGTGGAATATGACTGCCCAGAGCTCCCAAGGTAATCGGTTACATCCCTGCCCGCCCAGTTGGAGAATCAGTCAGCCACCTGCTTATGACTTTTCGTATAGTTTTTCAAACCACACAAATACTCTCAGAGAAGTCTTCCTGCCTCCCAAAAGAACAATGCTGGGTAAACTTTCTTCTAGCTCAAGCATCCTGAAACTCGACGCTGTTATTGTTCAGTTTTTCAAGAGCACTTCTTTTTTTAAGTAACTTACAGAAAGCTGGACAAAGGGATTCATCTCTCAGCTGTAGTGTTAAGCCTTGATCTTTTTAGAGGGTCCAACTCAATTGGATTGCCTGCTTAATCCCCCATATTGAGAACTGAACAACACCTCGCGTTTCTGACATTAAACTCGGCCTCAACAGTCAGGGATGCTCACCACGGAGGTATCTGAGACAACAGGTTCTGTAGAGATTAACCAAAGGGAAGTTTCCACAGTGACTTGAGTGATGATAATGTCATGGAAAGTGCTAAGAACCTCTCTCTGCCTTTGAATGGAACTATACTCTTGTCATGAAATATACAATTTATCACTAAATGTGCCTCATAACGTTAGAGTTATAGCCCCTAATAGTCCCTGAAGGGAAAGTTACTGCCATGTAACACAAACTGATGCAAAAAATCCTATCCAAGGCAGAAAGGCTGGAACCTGGGGAGACTTCATGGTGCAGTAACACTCGTCTCTCTTCTCTAGGCCACAGAATGGATGACTCAGACAGCTTGGACTGGAGCAATTTCGTCTGGGATGAGGACGACGCTTATAACTACACTTATAACTACACAGACTTTTTATCCTTTCCCGGAACTTCCCCATGCCGACCAGAATCTCTGGATATCAACAAGTACGCTGTGGTGGCCATCTATGCCCTGGTCTTCCTGCTGAGCCTGCTGGGAAACTCCCTGGTGATGCTGGTTGTCTTATACAACCGGGTCAGCCGCTCTGTCACTGACATCTACCTGCTGAACCTGGCCCTGGCTGACCTGCTCTTTGCCTTCACCTTGCCTTTCTGGGCTGCCTACAAGACAACGGGCTGGATCTTTGGCACAATCATGTGCAGGGTGGTCTCACTCCTGAAGGAAGTCAACTTCTACAGTGGTATTCTACTGTTGGCCTGTATCAGCGTGGACCGCTACCTGGCCATTGTGCATGCCACACGCACACTGACTCAGAAGCGGCACTGGGTCAAGTTCATATGCTTAGGCATCTGGACACTATCTCTGATCTTGTCCCTGCCCATCTTTATCTTCCGCAAGACCGTCTACCCACCTGATTCAGGCCCAGTCTGCTACGAGGATATGGGTGCCAACACAACCAAATGGCGCATGGTGATGCGGATCCTGCCCCAGACCTTTGGCTTCCTCCTGCCCCTGCTGGTCATGCTGTTCTGCTACGGCTTCACCCTGAGCACGCTCTTTCAGGCCCACATGGGGCAGAAGCACCGGGCCATGCGGGTCATCTTTGCTGTCGTGCTGGTCTTCCTGCTCTGCTGGCTGCCCTACAATCTGGTCCTGATGGCAGACACCCTCATGAGGCTCCGGATCATCGAGGAGACCTGTGAACGCCGAAATGACATTGGCCGAGCCCTGGATGCCACCGAGATCCTGGGCTTCCTCCACAGCTGTCTCAATCCCCTCATCTATGCCTTCATTGGCCAGAAGTTTCGCCATGGACTCCTCAGGATCATGGCCACCCATGGACTGATCAGCAAGGAATTCCTGGCCAAGGAGGGCAAGCCTTCCTTTGTTGGCTCTTCTTCAGGGAACACTTCTACTACCATCTAAGACCCCCACCCCTGTAGCAGCCCCACAGGGCTCCTTCCCTCCTGTCAGCACAGCACCCAAGACTCATGTCTATTGGCTATTCACAGTCTCTGTGTCAGGACAGCCCCCACTGAGGTCACAGGAAGTTGCTGAGGCCTCAGCCTTACCAGGCCCCATTGCACGGTTGAGAAAGCCTGCCCTGAAGCCTGACCTTTCACTGTAATTACTATGTCATCTGCGAGAGCTCTGTCCATCCTACCACTGAGCCATAGCACTCTGTCCTCAGAGACATTTCAAAGACATGCTTTGAAGTGAGTTCAGAAAGTTCCCAGCCTTGGGAGCCACCAGTGGCAAACACCACAGCTACTTCCCCAGTTCTCCCTTTCCTACCTTGCTAGCAAAGTCTGCTTCCCTTGAGAGAGGCTGAAAATGATATATACCTCCACAAGTTCTTTAAGCTAGGAGTGGCCATATTCTCTAGTTCTGACTAGGAAGACTTACAGGCAAGTGTGTGCTGGTGAACCAATCTCCTAGGGGAAAAAATGTCTTGTATGTAGTGTTCATCGAGTTCCGTGTTATAACTGCTCCCACCATGGCAATTTCAAGGGCAGTAGTATTTAACAACCAGCTCACAAAATTCTAGAAAATGTAATGATCTGTTTTCATAAGCAGGTACAAACTGTCTTCTGTGAAACATTGCATAAAAGGAGTCTGCTGGGGCCAGGGAACTCCTGGGAAATGTTCCTGATTGAAAAAGAGAGGAACACACACTCCCACATCCTTGGGTCTTGTGTTTGAATGTGGATATAGGATATGATATGTTGTACTGAGGCAGCAATTTTGTGACAATGAGTCAAACAAAAAACCTAACACACTTAGGCTGATGAAGGCAGAGGATAAAAAAAAAAAAAAAAAACTTAAAAATGAAAAGCCCAGAAATAAATCTAAACAAGCACAAGAAGAAAACTGGTCCTTTACCTTAAACATCATGTAAAAAAAATTAACTCAAAATAGATTGAAGAGCTAAACATAAGGAGGTCACAGGAAGTTGCTGAGGCCTCAGCCTTACCAGGCCCCATTGCACGGTTGAGAAAGCCTGCCCTGAAGCCTGACCTTTCACTGTAATTACTATGTCATCTGTGAGAGCTCTGTCCATCCTACCACTGACTATAACTTTATATAACTTTTAGAAGAAAACAAGGGGGTAAAGGCCTCACGATACTGGATTCAGCAATGATGTCTTGGATATGACACCGAAAACACAGGCAACAAAAGAAAAAATAGATAAACTGGCCTTCATCAAAGTTAAAAATGTTTGTACAGCAAAGGATACTTTTAACAGAGTAAAAGGCAAACCACAGAAGGGGAGAAAATGTTTGCAAATCATAGATCTTACAAGGGGTTAATATCCTGAATGTATAAAAAATTCCTTCAACTCAATAGCGAAAAAAAAGAGAAAGGCCTTATCCAAAACTGGGCAAAGTATTTAGAGAACAGACATACCTCCGAAGAACACATATAAAAAAACAACAAAATAACACGTGTTGGTGAGGCTGTGAAGACACCGGCTGCTTGTGCAACGCTGGTGAGAATGTGAGATGGTGCAGCCACTGTGGAAAACAGTGTGGTGGTCCCTCAGAAACATTAAACCTAGAATTACTGTATGACCCAGCAATTCCAAGTCTGGGTTAGAGCCGAAGCACTGGAAGCAAAGGCTCAACTGGGTATTTATACACTAATGTTCATAGCGGCATTATTCCAGCAATAGCCAAAAGGTGGAGAACAGCCCGAATGTCCATCAGTGGATGACTGGGTAAACAAAACATAGTATGTTCATACAATGGAATATTATTCACTGTTAAAAAGGAGCAAATTTCTAATATATCCTATAATATGAACACACCTAGAAAATATTATGCTAGGAGAAATAAACCAGACACAAAAATATTGCATGATGAAACTTATATGAAGTGCCTAGCATAGTTAAATTGGTAGAGACAGAAAGTAAAGTAGAGGTCACTAGGGGGTTGAGGCGGGGAGGCAGTGGGGAGTTATTGATTAGAGGATACAGAATTCAGCTAGGGATGTTGAAAAGATTCCGGATATGGATAGTGGTGATAGTTGTACACCAGTATGAATGTGCTTAATCCCATTAAACTGCACCTTAAATGTTAAAATGGTAAATCCTGTTGTATATATTTCACCACAATTTTTTTTAAGAAACCTCATTGCAAAAAAGCAAACCCTGGAACCACTTACTTATAACCTCCTGTTAAGTGAGATAATTAAATACATACCTTTTTTTGTACAAACCATTTTTATTTTTAATTATATTTTATTGATTATGCTATTACGGTTGTCCTGATTTTTCTCTCTTCGCCCTCCTCCACGCAGCACCCCCCACTCCCTCAGGAAATCCCCCACCATTGTCCACGTCCACGGGTCATGCATAGGTTCTTTGGCTGCTCCATTTCCTATGCTGTACTTTACATCCCCCTGGCTATTCGGTAGCTACCTACATGCACTTCTTAATCCCCTCACCTCCTCACCCATTCTCCCTCACCCCCCTCCCATCTGGCAACAATTAAAACATTCTCTGTATCCATGATTCTGTCTCTGTTCTTCTTGTTTGCTTAGTTTGATTTATGGATTCAACTGTTGAGAGATACATATTTTTGCCATTTTATTGTTCATAGTTTTGATCTTCTTTTTCTTAAATAAGTCCCTTCAACGTTTCATATAATAATGGTTCGGTGATGATGAACTCCTTTAGTTTTTCTCTTGTCTGGGAAGCTCTTTATCTGCCCTTCAATTCTAAATGATTGCTTTGATGAATAGAGCAATCTTGGCTGTAGGTCCCTGCTTTTCATGACTTTGAATATTTCTTGCCAATCCTTTATAGCCTGCAAACTTTCTTTTGAGAAATTAGCTCACAGTCTTATGGGAACTCCCCTGTAGGTAACTAACTTCTTTTTCCTTGCTGATTTAAGATTCCCTCTTTATCTTAAACATTTGGCATTTTAATTATAATGTGTCTTAGAGTGGGCCTCTTTGTACCCATCTGGTTTGGGACTCTCTGTGCTTCCTGGACTTGCATGTCTATTTCCTTCACCAAAGTAGGGAAGTTTTCTTTCACTATTTTTTCAAATAGATTTGCAATTTCTTGCTATTTCTTTTCTCCTTCTGGCACCCTATGATGAGAATGTTGAACCTCTTCATGCTATCCCAGAAACTACTTATACTATCCTCATTTTTTTTGTATTCTTTTTTCTTCTTCTTGTTCTGATTGCTTGTTTTTTTGGTTCCTTATGTTCCAAATCATTTATTTGATTCCTGGCTTCATCCACTGTACTGTTGTTTCCCTATAAATTGTTCTTTATTTTAATTAGTGAATCCTTCATTTCTGACTGGATATTTTGATGCTGTTGAGGTCCTCATTAAGTTCCTTGAGAATCCTTATAATGAGTGTTTCAAACTCTGCATCTGATAGATTGCTTATCTCCATTTTGTTTTTTCTAAAGCTTTTATCTGTTCTCTCATTTGGGCCATATTTCTTTTTGTCTCCTCATTTTGGCCACCTCCCTGTGTTTGTTTCTATATATTAGGTAGAGCTGCTTTGACTCTCTGTCTTGGTAGTGTGCCCTACTGTAGTAGGTATCCTATAGGGTCCAGTGGCACAGTCTCCCCTATCACCCGTGTTGGATAATTGAGGTGCACCCTTTGTGTGGGCTGAGTATACCCTCCTCCTGTAGTTGAACTTGGTTGCTGTTAGCAGATCAATGGGAGGGATCTACCCAGGCCAGTCAGCTGCATGGACCGGCTGCAACCACTGGCCACCAACCTCTGCCCTCTGTGGAGGATCAGCCACGCAGAGGCAGCATGGTGGTGCTCTGACATGGTCTATACCTGTCCAGTGGGTGTGCTGACCCTGGGATTTCCCCAGGTGGTGCCCGCCAAGGTCAGCCCCACCTGTGTTTTACCAGGGGCACCCTACCTGAGCTATAAAGCAATCTGAGAAGGCTGCTACTTGTGCTGGGCTGGAAGATTCCCAGGCATAGCCAAACTGTGAATCTAAGCCGGTTGCTGCTAGTGCTGGCCTGGGACTCACTGAAGCCAAATGTTGCTTGCTTGATAAGATTTAGGAAGTTGTGAAGCATGAGCCAAGACCAGCCATTCACATGGAAAAGCAGCTTGGACCGGCCAGTAATTTGGGTGGGGCAAAATCTGTGGGAATCTCCCAGGCATGTCAAACAGTGTTTGACGGAGGCTCAGATACGGCACCAGCTTGCTGGCTCTGTGGGGGGAAGGCTTAGAAAAGGAACAATGGCCTCTGCTCACCTTGACAGCAGCCATTTCAGTTTCTCCCTGTACACCGCTGGTGCCTTTCAAGCTGCTGCCCCCATATCGGTGCTCAGAGGGAATAAGTCTCAGTAGGTGAGCCAATGTGTGTGGGGGTGCTTTAAGAGGAACTGCTTGGGAACTCTAGCAGTTTCTTCCACCAACTCACTCCCCACTGGCTTCTGCAGGCAGAAATTATGGGGACTTATCTTCCTGGCACTAGAACCCTGGGCTCGGAACCGGGGGGTGGGGGCGGGGGGAGGGCACTGGTGTTGGGCTGGGCCTGCTCACTCCGAGAAGATATTCCTCCTGAATTTTTATCCACCACAGGTGGGTGAGAAACCAGCCCATTCCGCATCTGCACGCCTCCTACCAGTCTGGAAAGATGTGATTTCTTTAATTCTGCAGTTGTCAGACCTCTATTCCACTCGATTTCTGATGGTTCTAAGTGATGGTTTTTCTATATTTTAGATGTAATTTTGATTTGGTTGTGTGAAGAGGTAAGCCATGTCTGTCTGTGCTGCCATCTTGACCGGAAGTTGTACAAACCATTTTATTGGGTATTTTATTACTTGCAACAATAACAACAACAACAACAACAACAACAACAAATCTAAGCTGCTACAGAGAGACCAGGCAAGAGTCTCTACTGAGAGTCTTTACAATAAATCGGCGACTTTCAACCAGTGTGCTGCAAGAATTTTTAAATTTTTAAAACATGCAATACCTAACTATCTAGTCAGGGACACTGACCTCTTTTCCATTAGATTATAAGATTAAAAAGTGATAACATCCAAAATAAGAGTAGCCCTCTGGAGTGAACAAATCAAAATGATACCTATTGTTATTGTCAGATCGGCAAAAAATATATATTTTATATTTTTGGGTGTGCCACAGAATTTTAGTAATTAGTTTATGTGTGCCATGAGATGAAAGTGGTTGAAAATCACTGCAGTAGATACATCCTTTTGCTGTGTATCGGGTGCATAGAGAGAAGGACTGAAATAGAGATGGAGGCTGGCCTGTCTACCTCCTTCCTCCCCAGCCCAAGCCTCCCGCTGCTGAACACATATGATGGAAGAAAACGTGTCCCAGGATCAGCTAGTGCTTCTCCTGTCCCCGAGGGAAACAGTAGTCAAGGCTGTCCAGGGTGGGACTCAGAAGAGTCCAGTAAGTAAGTCCACCCAGCCAGCCGAATTGGGTAGCAGGAAGTCAGGGAGCTTTCCTGAGCTCAACCAGCAACTCCCACTTTGTTTCACTTCACTCTCTCCTGTCTCCCACCCAACACAGACAGACACAGACAGACACACACACACACACACACACACACACACACACACACACACACACACACACACACACACACACACACACACACACCATTCAGGATTTGATAAAAGGGAACCCCAGAATGGGGAAATGATTTATCATATGTCACCCGGACAAACAAAGGACTTGACTCATTCCTTCAACAGTGTTCATTGAGCTGCTGTCCCAGGAGGGTTTTGGGATACAGCAACAGTTAAACCTTTTTTTTAAAAAAATTTTATTTATTTATATATTTTTAGAGAGGGAAGGGAGGGAGAAAGAGAGAGAGAGAGAGAAACAGCAATGTGCAGTTGCTGGGGGCCGTAGCCTGCAACCCAGGCATGTGCCCTGACTGGGAATCGAACCTGCAATGCTTTGGTTCGTAGCCCGCGCTCAATCCACTGAGCTACGCCAGCCAGGGCAGCAGTTAAACCTTATAACCAAGTAAAGCCTTACCCTGGCTATGAGCAGCCTGCTGAGGAAGTAAAAAAGCAAGGGGACCAAAACGTCGCAGTCACCAAACTTTTACCAGGTTCCACTCCCCTTCATGGTAAGAACTACTTGACCACCAAGTCAAGGGGATAGTCACCATGGCTGTGAAAAAGAGGCCTCTCTGGGCAGGCAGAGCAAGCCTCTGAGCTGGAGCACACAGGGGGCCGGTCACTACCACTCCTGTCGCATCAGAGCGCTCTCCCTTTTGCATTCAGCAAACAGGATTAATTCAGCAACAATAATCCCTAGTTAGGATCTCCTTCTATGCCAGGGACTACGCTAAGCTCAGGATCAAGTGTGACTGTGCTGCTCTGGCCCAGCCTCCAGAACAGTTCTGATTCAGCGAGAGGGAAAGCAGGAGAATGTGTATTTACCAAACACCTGAGTTACCAGAGGGACCAGCGGGGTTCTGGCTGGGCAAGGCAGACCCACCAGACAGCTCCCAGAGATGACTGTCAGTGGGAGGAGGCCAAAGCGAATTTCACTGTGGTTTCGGGACTCCTCCAACAAGGCAAACTGGCTCTCCAAAGAACACAGGAGGATAAAATGAGCCCAGAAACAATGAGGCAGAAACAGAGTTGCACTTACTTGAGCTCTGTTAATATTCCACCCTGCTCTCTCCCTCCTTCCTTCCCTCCCCCACCCTTCTCTGCCTCTCACAAACTTGGCACAAATAAACCTAACAACCAAGCCAGCACTGGGACAGGGCAAAGCTGGGCCTGCCTTTGAGTCATTGATTTCTTTCTTCCCTCCAGTGTTTCTAGGCCTGAGCCCCTGTGTCAGGGCCCAGCCCCTTTCTGCCTAGATCTGCCTGTTCAGTCTCAGCGGGCCCCTCTTGCTTCCAGAGACATGTTCCTCTACTTGTACCAAGGTCATCTGCCTTTTTCCTCTGCCCCCTGAGTTTATGACACCTTCATCTACCTCCACCCCTCCCCAGTCTCTTACAGACGGACTCCGTTTGTCCATGAAATCAGAACACTCTCCAGTCTCTTGTGGGTGACATGAAGAAGCACCCCAAGTTTGCATGTCACGATGAAGTCATTTCATGTAGACCCTCATGGAGAACCACATCCCATGCAATAGCAGAGTCAGAGAAACCTAGAAGTCCCCAGGGCGCCCCTTTGCAATACGTAAATGAGGAACCTGCAGCCCAGGCAAAGCAACTTGACCAAAACCTCATGGCTGGATAGTAGCAGAGCTGGAATAAAAATCCCCAGTTCAGTTCATTTTTTAGACATTTTGCTTTTCTAATGGTGACATTTCAGGCACCTGACAAATACACGTGTATGGGAAAATGTACACTGTATAAACTTCTCAGAGCATTCCACTCACACAGGCAGGCCCAGCCTACTTCTTTGGTGCCGAGACTCCTCTGGGTCTGGTGCTGGGTGGCTAGGTCTCAGTCATCTGACAGAGGTAAGGGCCAGCCCAAGTTAGGGGCACAGACATGGAGAAGGCTCAGCTAGACTCGCCCTATTCCCAACTGGCAGGCAGGACAGTGAAAGAGGCCATCAGAGCCCAACACAAAGTTCAAAGACAGGCCAAACTAAACTCTCTTGAGGACACATGCTCTATCAGACAGGGTTCGATTAGAAAACCAGGACCATGGGCACGAGGGAGTTGTCAAAGGGACTTGACCACATACAGCTGTGGAAGCTGGTTGAATAGTCTAGGCCAATGTGGAAGTGACAGGACAGACAGACGAGAAGGAAAGATGCACATGAAGTGGAGAAGAGTGAGGACAAGCTGGTATTAGGAAGACAGACAAATCTGTGTTGGTCTCTCATGGCCTCCAGGTGCAACCTCTGGATGGCCTGCTGGAGAAGCTGGGGCCACACATTGCGGCGGTAAGCACACACCTGGCTCAGGAGCCGGAGGGTCTGCCAGCCCAGCCGCTGCCCCACTCCAGCAAGAGGAGCCAGCATAGAGCAACGGCGTGCAACAGTGGCTGATGCCTTGCACTGACCTCCCGGAGCGTGAAAGAATGCAGCTGCAGCTCCACGTCCGCCTTCCAAATCTCACATAAATGTCTCCTCTGGCCAACACTAATGTGGAACTATGCCAGGAAGGGAGTTCGGGGGAAAATAGTTCCAGCTTAACTGTAATAAATTAACTCAGAACAAACCGTTCAGACAAATGTAAACGCAGACTCTAAAAAAAAATGGAATGGTTGCCACAAAAATTGGGACAGTGCTCATTTAAGGTTTCAGTCATCAGGGAGAACATTGGGGCTTTTGAGGGTACTGACAATATTCTCTTTCCTTACCTCAGTCACAAATACCCGGGATTTGTGGTATTATTAATTCTGCAGGCTATGCACATAACTTTTCTACAACCTACAGTGTGTATACTAGTCACGATAAAAAATGCTTTCATCATTAAAAGAAAAGAAAAAATATGAACAAAATTATCAGAAGAATAAAAGGATGGTTCCAGTCATGTCAAGGAGTTACTGCAAGGAGTCAAACGAAGACTTCTCCATTCCGTAGTGCTGCGGTCAGAATTCACCAGATCAGGTGATACTATCATCCACTACTGGTAAGAGAGTAAATAGGTGCAACCTTCAGAGAAGACAATTGGATTATATGTATTTTAGTACGCACGCCTTCTGATCCAGGAATTAGACTTTCAGAAAGCCATCCTGTAAAAACAACCCACATAGGTTAGGTAGACAAATGTGTACAGGATATGGGTGGCAGCATTATTTATAGAACTCAAAGCTTGGAAACAACCTAAATATTCACTGACAGGGAAATGGTGAGATAAACTACAAAGGTGCCTCCACTCATGGAACACACAGAATGTGGTGGTGCAAATGCAAGTTAAAAGATGATGTTATGTGAAAGAAGCCAGAGCAGAAGACCACATATTATATACTTCAATTGACATAAACATCCAGAAAAGACAAATCTACGGAGACAGAATGCAGATGAGTGGTTACCCAGACAGAGCTGGGGGTGGGAGCAAGGAGTGATTGCAAAGAACAAGGGTTCTTCGAGGGGCCAGCAAAATATTCTAAATCTGAATTGTGATAATAGTTGCACAACTCTGTAAACTTACTAAAGATCACTGGGTGGTATACTTAAAACGGATGACTTTATAGTAGATAAATGATACCTCAGTAAAGCTGTTAAAAAAAATCTTAGAAGAGAATGAGGTCATTATGTGAATGTGTGTGGCAAGATCTTCAAGAAACAATGTTGAGTAAAAAGGAAAGTAGGGCAGCATGTGTAGTAAATGGCTTATCTGGTTGTGTAAAAAAAACCGTTATAATATATATGGAGTTATAAATGTTCAGGAAAATATCTGGGAGGGTATACACCAAGCTGTTAAAAGGAGGTATTGGTTTTGGGGAGGAGGTTGGTAGAATTGTATTGACACAAATACAAATGTGCATGTGAACTGTCTCTTCATTTCCTTCACTGTGCAGCCTGGCATCGGGGTTGGTGACCCTGACGTTCAGCTGGGCTGCTCTGTCCACCTCAGCTGGGCTGCTCTGTCCACCACGGCTTTGCGGTTCTTGGAGGAGACGTTGTGAGCTGTCTCAGCACAGTAGGACTTGCTGCACAGCACTCCCAGCTTCCTGGCGTTGTGGACCAGGAACTTCCGAAAGCCACTGGCTGCATGGGCTTTGTTTGCTTGTTGCTCCTGTAACCGGTGTTGAGGGTCAGGATCTGGCCCTTGAAAGCCTATCCTTCCAGCGATCACTTCTATAGATTGTTACTAGACAGGTTTCTCTGAACGTGTAGGGCACCCGAAACCACGAGAAAGGGATGGACGGTGTTCTCCTGAGTGTGAAGCCGGCTCTTGGTGTTGCTTCAGTAACTGCCATTTGCCATTGGTGACCATTCTGCTCTCTCTTTTGAGAGAGCAAGCGGGAAAGAATATCATCTAAGTGGAAGAAAATAAAAGATCTGGCTTTTGAATCTATTCACTCCATCGTTGATGCCTCTGGGTTTCCACCAGTTATGCTTCCTTTTCACATATCTGTCTGACTGGTACCGGATGAACTTCTTGTCCTCTTTCTAATGATCTTGGCCTTCCCAAAGGGTCTGAGGGTAGCCATGATGCCACGTAAGAGATGGCTGTCACCTCCATAGTCAGCACGAAGGAGACAAAAAAGGAGTTATTGTTAAAGAGAAGAGTTGAAGGATGGAGTAACATTCATGATTGATTTGTGCCGTTTTGCATTGTTTCCATTAGGTTGGGGCGGGATTTTTCCAAAAAAGGGGGGAACTGAGGCCTGATTGCCAGTGCCTGGGCCCTTCCAGGCCAGCACAGGCGCAGACGTCCTTATAGAAGGCAGACTGGGCTTTGCAGGTATGCCCGCTTCTGTGCCTTTATATTTTCTCAGTGAACAGTATTAGTCTTTTTTTTTTAACCTCATTTCCTGGTAAAGTCGCTTTTGAAAAACATCAGCTTAGTCTCAAATGAGTTAAGCACTGAGGGGCCAGAAAAGAACTAAGAAGCATCAAAGATTGTGGAGCGCTCCATGTTAAATGAGCTCCTTGCTTAACATGCAGCTTCATGGACACCTCTTGAATGGATCGGGGTCCCAGGGGGAACCAGATAGCATGCTGGAGCTGGGCAAGGAGAGAGATTCGTCAAATTCATGAGAATTGAATAAAGGGACCTTTAATGAAAGTGTAGGAAAGGTTTGGTGAAGGAAATGAGCAATGGTGCAGCACCCCAAGGCCAGTAACTGTTGGGAGCTGTTCCTCTCCCCTACACCTGAGAAGCAAGATAAGAGAACCATTATGGAAGCCTGGAAGGAAAGCTGTGTGGTGAGAGGGCTGCCTGGTGGGAGCCAAGCCCAGCAACCAGCAGGGGCAGAGCTAGGAACAGAAATGCCCTGATTTGAAGCTTCTGCCCCCCACTGACCTCCTGCCAGGGTTACCACGGGCTGAGCTCCGAAACCAGAGGAGAGGGGAAGCCACAGAGGCAGTCCGTACTGGTCAGCATCCCAGGGCACAGGGCATGGTAGAGAAAGGCAGATAGTGGGTCTGGAAGAATCCGTGGAAGGTCTCCACCTCACCACCCCAGCTTAAGGTTGAGGTGAGAGTCCAAGTCCTAATGAATCTGAATGGTTCTGGGGACCTGGAGCCCCAGATGAGTCTGGTCAAGACTCCAGTTTAAAAACCACTGACCCAGCCCTGACTGGTGTGGCCCAGACCAGAGATGACAAATGCCCTGTGAGAATTCTTTGTAAGGGTGACTTCTTTCCCTTACCGGCATCTATTCTATTTCCTCTTTCTCTTCATGTATGTGTACACCTTCCATCTCTAAGAAACCACACCCAACTCCTGACCCAAGGTGTCCATGTGCCTAACATGGAACACAAGTGGGGGTGGCAAGGGTTCGTGGGAAAGAGTATAGATCACTGTCCCCTCCCCCAGCTTCTTCAGAGGCAGGCACAAGTCACCTTCCCGGAGAACACAGACACACCACTGATTTCCCAATAGAGCTTTGCAAAGTCTGGTGACAGAGATATTTCCCTAACTTAAACAACAGGGCCAGCTTCCTATCAAAGCTGGCTCTGTGCCAAGCCGCCCCAGAGGTTGGGTCAAACCCGTGATTCCCACGAGGTAGTCTCTGTTCCACTGCAGTAATGATACCAGCTGGCATGTCCAAAGGACTTTCTTGGATGTTCAGCATTGTGCTAAGGGGTTTCATACACTAGACTGTACAGCTGGCTGTGGCACTTTGGACACCTGTGACACTTGGGACACCTCTGCTGCCCACTGCCTCATGTCACCTTGCCCAAGGGTCCAACTCAATTGCCAAAAATGCATGAGCGTGACTCCCAGGGAGCTTCTGAAAGTTCTGAAAGGTTCAAGGGCCTCCATGTCATAGTAACCCCTAGGACCAGGGTCAGGGTTGCACAAAAACCCTCTGTTTAAGGGAAGATTTTTCTAATTCAGCTTAGGGCATGTACACACACTAAGTGTGTTAGCCACATTGTACTCTATACAATGGCACCATCTTAAGCTGTATAGTGTCAAACCTGCCCATCTATGAGTGGTGGCCCTGAACTGCTCCACCTGAATCTAGACTATCCAGGTAGAAGACAGTTTAAAAGATTTACTTCTAGAGTGACCTCCCCTTTGACAGACAAGTGACTTGAGGCCCAGAGCAGGTGGACACTCACCAACAGGTCTTGAACTACGAGTGACACAAGTAGCGCTAGACCCTGGTCTCCAGTTTCCCCACCCACCGCCCTCTTCCCTACACTAAGAAACCGCCTCTCAAGGCACTGGACTGGCCCACAGGGCGGATGGCAGGACCCAGAAGACTGTCCCCATGACCTTTTTCTTTCAGTACCTGTAGATAAAGATTCAGAGGGAAAGAAAACCCAAAAATGGAAACCAAGAGAATAGTCCTGAAGCTACTCCTTCATTTATTCATATGTTCTCATCCATCACATGAAGCAGGTACACATTTAGGGCTGGTTCAGTGGTGAACATGGACATGATAAGAGCTTCATGCAGGAGATCTTAGTGCCAAGAAGCCATACGACTGTCAGAGAGTTTGATTTCTTGTTTTCCATTTTTAACAGCGGTGTTGAGGTGTAATTGATATAACAAAAATAACTACAGGTGTTTAATGGGTACAATTTGATGAGTTTGGACATGTGAATGAACGCATGATACCATCACAATAATCAAGATAATAAACATATCCATCAAAGGTTTCCTTGTGTCCCTGGTGTTTTTGTTTTTGGTTTTTGGATTTGCCTTTTGTTATAAAGACATTTAACATGGGCTCTGTCCTCTTCACAATTTTTCAAGTGCACAATACCGTGTTCTTAATTATAGGCACTGTGTTGTTCAGCAGATCTCTAGAATTTATTCATCTCTGAGTCACAGTTTTTTGAGCCAGCAAATTAGAAAAGGTCAAATTTTCTCATTGTACCAACGTTAGTGAGGAAATGGGGAAATTGAAATTCTAAACGTGGTTTTTATAGGGAACAGAGAGATTTTTTTTTACCTAAAAACATAAAGAATGTGTTAAAAGAAAAACTCTGCAAAATCTTGGTTAAACAAGGCATAGTTTAAATAGCAACCACTAATAGATAAGCACTGGAAGGAAGGCGCCCAACAGTAACTTGAGGTGGGTTACCAAAGTGGTGAGGGTTACAGGCCCTGGGGCCAGATCCGTGTATGCATATACCAACTCTGATTAAACTCTTGTGCCTCTGTTTTCTCCTCTGTAAAATGGACTGATATTAGAACCAGCCTCACAGGGTAGTTTTAAGGATTAGATTAGTTAGTTAATACACACAAAACACTAAGTCCAGTAATAGAGCATGGGAAGATCTCAATAAATGTTAGCTATTGCCCTGACTGGCATGGCTCAGGTGGTTGGACATTGTCTCACAAAACAAAAGCTGACCAGTTTGATTCCCAGTCAGGGCACATGCCTGGGTTGCAGATTCGACCCCCAACTGGGACACGTACGAGATGCAACCAATCAATGTTTCTTTCTCATATTGATGTTTCTCTCCCTCTCTTTCTCCCTCCCTTCCCCTCTCTCTAAAAATAAATGAATAAAATCTTTAAAAACAAAAAAGAATCAGTGGCCGCCAAAGAGATAGAGAGCCCAAGAAAGGAACCACCTTCCTGCTCCTGGTCCCGGTCCCTCTTGGAATCTCATGACTGTTGGGGGTCCGCCCCTAGATCCTTGCACTAAATTTCCTGTAGGCTTTGACCTCTTTAAAGCAGGTTTCTGTTACTTACAACCAAAGAAACCTAGACTAAGGCAGACAACATGATGTATTAGAAGAAATTAAAGGAATCCCCTATGGTCAAAACAAGACTATTCCAGATATGGGGACGAGACAGGACTGGACCAATAGCAAGGCCAAACTGCAGAGGGCTTGAGTCCTGTACTAAAATGTTGGAAATTTACATCACAGGTATTGGGAGCTTTAAGCAGGTGAGTAATGCCATCAGATTGCCCCCTGAGGGGTAGAAGCTCGCAGCAGGAGTCTAATCAGGAGGCTACAGCAGAAATGGCGAAAGCCTGGGCACAGTAAGGACAATGGAGGTGGAGATAAGGGGGTGAGTTTAACAGGTTTTTAAGGGCAAACCAACAGTACTTGGTTACTAACTAGTAGGCAGTGAAAAGCAGGGAAAGGATCTAAAAGAATTTTCAACCTACAGCTTGAACAAATAGTTAAAAGAAAGCAGGTTTGGGGAAGAAAACAGCAGCTTTAACTTTAGATTTATGGTGCGGGTACAAGTAGGTGTGTCAGCGTGCCCTGGACAAGCTAGCTCTGGAAGTCCAGGGAAAACGGCTAACCTAGAAACACACTTCTAGAGATCGTGCTCACAGGGACGGCAGATCGTTACAGTCACATGGGTGGATAACATTACCCCGGGAAAGCAGAGAACAGGGAAAGGGCAGAAAAAGAGGGAGAACAGGATCTGAAAGAATGTCGGCATTGAAGGCGCTGAAAGGGGAAGAGGCGCCTTCTGAGGAGACTGCAAAGAAGGCGAAGATGCAGGTGGAGAGCAGGAGCCCAAGGAAAATAGATCTTTTGGAAGGAGGAAGGACTCATAGACACGGACAACAGTGTGATCATTGTGGGGGTTGGGGAGGGTGGTATAAGGGGACTAAATGATAATGGGAAAAAAATACAATAAAAAAATTAAAAGTAAAGCAGAAGGAGGAAGTGTGGTGAGTAGGGAAATAGCATTCTCCTGCGCTCCTTGCGGGAGGGAAGTCTGACCATCTTTTCCTGTTGAGCCCTTTGTTTACAGCTAGCGTGTGTGCACCCAGTGAGCAAGCCGGGGTTCCGCACCTCAGGAAACCTCTCAGGGGCCTTCTTCCCACCTGCCACCCTGAAGCTCCTGGGCTTTCTTGCCAAGCTGGCCCCGGCCCCCCGCTCATTCCAGCCAGTCCCCCTGAGATGGAACATGCGTCTTTGGCTTGCATTGCCGAAATCTCCCGGCTTTTTCCATTGTCACTCCCAGCCCCAACTCCCTAACCCTCAGGCTGGTCTTGACCACAGCGCCCACTCCCATTGCCCCCGACTCTGAGTCAGACCTGTGGGCTTTGCTCTTTCCCCAGAAGGATGAACTCATTCCCTAAAGGACCTTGATCTCTCATTCTTTTGCCCTGACTTGAACCCCCGAGTGGGCCAAGGTCAGGTTCCAGCTGAGACTCTGCTAAATGGCACTCATCTCCCTTCCTTTGAGCTGTAAGACTCAGACCTTAGCTGCAAAGTGGAGCAAAGATATAGGGCTATGGCTGACCAGGATGTGGGGTCTAGGGAAAGCTATTTTAAGATGAGAGCTTGTATGCCAATGAGAATGATCAAGAAGGAGAGAAAAAACGGGTGTTGCAGGAACACTGAGGAAGACCACTGATCCCCTTTCCAAGCTGTCTTTCCATCTCAGAGCAGCCCTGAGGCCTTTGAAAGTCACACGTCCCAACTCTCCTATTAGCTCCCTGACCCTGTGACATCATGCAGACAGCATTGCCATTAAAGTTGGAAGATTTGGGGTTACTTGCCAGTACCTCAACAGACTCAGCTTCCCAAGACTCTCTGCTCTGACAGTAATGTCTGCCATTTATCAAGGCCCTAGTTCATTCCAAGAGCCTGACATATATTACCTTGAGCCTTGACAAGCTTCTACGGCTATCATCCCTCCAAAGAGACAGAGGTTCAGAGAAGTTTCTCGCTCAAGGTCATACGAGTCAGGAGAAACCGAGACACAGCCCAAGTCAAAGCCCCCATGGCCCTCACACCACCTCAGTTGTGAGCTCAGACACTGCAAGTACCTAGTCCTTGATTTGAGCTGCACTTTTGCCGCTTACCTGTTGCTGTGTTACCTTGGGCAGGGCACTAATCTCCTTGGCTTTATATTCATCTATAAAATAGGGATAATAATAATTTCCACCATAAGGTCTTGGTGAGCATTAAAGGAAATAACTCATGTAAAAAGTGTTTTTCACAGTGCCTGGCACATATTAGGTCTTCAGTTATCAGCAGACACAGCTGTGAGTGAGAGGGTAAGCTGATGTGTTGGATTGTAGCGTGCAAATTTGCTCATGACCTTGAAGGCTCACAAAAAGAGGATTTTCTGTGCAGAAGAACAGTTTCAGACACTCATTCTTGTTGTAGAGTTAGTGATTGAAAGAAAAGTATTCGCCTCACTCAGGGGTACTTGCCCCTTTTCCAAGGGTCCTGCTTACCCTCAAAGAACTGAACTGCGGACAGATGAGGTAGGAAGGTACTAGAGGGTGAGAAGGGAGGAAGGAGAGGAAAGGGGGGAAGGAGGGAGTCTGCTCAGAAACTCATGTTAGACCTGGTCAGTAACTGTATGGAAAAAGCACGCTAAGAAGTGGCCTCCTTTGGAGCACCTAACTACTAATAATCATGATCTAAGCAAAGGTAGAATTTCATGTTAAATACTCACAGAGCTAAAGCCCAATTTGTACATCTCGGTAGATTCTTAAATTTAGAGCATCTCTTCTCAGAACTGGAGCTTCCTAATGAAACTTCATTTCGTGGAAGAGGAAACTGAGGTTCAGAAAGCCGAAGTGAACATTTAAGGTCACAGAGCTACTCTTTTTTTTTCTTTCTTTTATTTGATTAGAAGCATTTTTCCAAACCTTCAGGTCCAACCTGTAGCGCACTAGGACCCCCAGATAGATCTCTTTGTAGCAGTCACCCTGATGCACAGGAAATTTCATAAACTCCTCACATATCCGTAATTCACAAGTTTCCTTTGCCCCTCTATGTTTCATTTCTATAACACCTGCTCTTGTTTTAAGGGTCTAGCACACGTTGGATACATTATAGGCATTTGATGCATAATCAGTTAACTGGTTATGTGATTCTTATTAACACGTGATTTCCAAATGCCTTGGAATATGGACAGGGAGAGTACCTGCTGCGAATCATCAGGATCCCAGCCAAGGGGAGGGCTCAAGGATGCTGGCAAAGCGGAGAGCCCCGCACTGCATCGCCCTCGGGCCCTACTTGCTCGGTCTCCCTCCATCCTCAACACTTTCAAAGCTGGAGCCAAGCCAGCTCTTTCAGGAAGACAGCTTTGTTGTTTACGATTTAGGAACCAAGAGAGGTACGGATGTGGCCTCATAGGTTTCTGTTGAGCAATACGATTTCTTCCCATTTCGGAAGTGACTGCATTTCTTCAGATGTACCTTCCCACTCACCTTCTAGGTCTTACTTCTCCCACACCATTGGTATAGACCTGGATAACATAAGGAGTTTCTAACATTATGAAGACTACCAGAGGGGAGCAGAGGTGGGGGCAAATGAAGAGAATAAAGGGGGTCAAATAGATGGTGATGGAGGGAGACTAGACTTGGGGTGGTGAGGGCACAATGCACTCACTATACAGATGATGTATTACAGAATGTGCACTTGAAACCTATATAATGCTTTTGCCCCAAGAAATTTAATGGGGTGCTAATTCTGAGATAACATGGGGTCATTTCCTTCCAACGCACACGTGCGTATGCAACACACACATACACACTCTCGGTCAACTAGAAACCTGGTTAATGTGTCCTTCAGGTTGACTTTTAAAATCCACTGGGAGCGCCCTAGCTGTCATGGCCCAGTGGCTCGAGCACCAGGCAGTGAGTCAAAGAGTCACCCGTCGATTCCCAGTCAGGGCACATGCCTGGGTTGTAGGTCAGGTCCCCAGTAGGGGGAGCACAAGAGGCAACCATACATTGATGTGTTTCTCCCTCTCTTTCTCCCTCCCTTCCCCTCTCTCTAAAATAAAATCTTTTAAAAAAATTCACTGGGAGAAAGTTTTAACAGTGCTTATCTTTAAGGAAAGGAGACAAAGAACAGGAAGGGAAATTGTTTCCTTTTATTTGAATTGTTACTGGCATTCCGTCCTGATGGTGGACTGAGGAGGCATGGGAAGCAACAACACATATACACACACCATACACAGAAATGTTAGATAACATGTATTTTTAATTTTTAAATAAATATCTGAGATAAAAAGCAAAGAGAGAAATAGAAAAGAAAGCTTAAGATCTCTAAGGGCCAGAAATAAAAAGTAAACTTAAAAATATATTAATTTATCATGGAGCAGGTATTGAAGCCACGGGGACACAAGAGGATACTAGAGCTGGTCTAGGATTGGGATGGTAACACCAGTGGGTCTATCTGCAGGCCCCAGGCACAGCTAAGAACTGGAACTGGATTTCCGCAAAGAACCAGGAACTAGGGAAGAGCCGGCCCATCCTTGGCTGGGGCTAGAAAAACACCTTCAGCTTTGAGACATGACCCTTAAGTGAGCTGCCTGCCCCAGGCTATGAGGGAAAGAGGAGAAAGAGGGCCACCTGAGCAACAGCTCAAAATCGCAAGCCTGAGTAGCAAGTGGTGAGAACCCCAATCTGCCCTTTGGAATGGTGTGGAAACCTGGGACCAGATAACAAGGACAATAGCACAAAATGCTCTGCATCATGTGACTCACTAGGGCCCATCAAGGACAGCCAAGACCCGACCCCTTCATAACCCAGGACACAAGCAAGGCTCCCATGAAAACACTCTTCAAGGGATGAGCTCACAATCAAATATTACAGAGAACTGGCAACTGGTACAGTCAATAGTCAGCTGACATAACAAACAGGAGAATTCACACTTGAGGGACTAAAGATAATAGAGCAATCTGAGTGTGACTTTAAAGTAAGGCTGTTTTTTTGAATCCAGGATAATTTTGTATCAAAAAAAATGGAGGATTGGAACAATGTTCTCACCTCAGATCCCTTCCAAAATCACTGAAAATGGCATAATGTAGTTATGAGGCATAATCCCACACAATACAAAAACAAAGAAATGAGAGAGAAAATAACAGATAAGAGATTTTTTTAAATGAAAGTCAGAAAGTAGATACAAAGTGGTAACTGAGTTATCAGACCAGAAGAAAAAGCCCAGAAGGAATCTAATGAAATCTTCAAAAAAATTCATAATACCTTTAGAAAGATAAGAGGAAATGTTGCATCTGTGACCCAAGAAAGAGGGGCCATAAAAGGGAATATTAAGGAACAGGGGAAAAAGCCCATTGGAAATTTAAAATATGACAGCAGAAACTTTAAATTCCAATGAAAGGTCTAGGAGATAAAAGTTAGGGTAACTTCATAGAAAGTGGGAAAATAAAAATATTGAAAAATAGGCAGAAAGTGATAAGAATATTAAAGACTTAATTTGGGAGTTCAACACCCAAATAAGAGAAATCCTAGGAAAAGAGAATAGAGAAAACAAAGGATAGAAATGTAGCAAAGAAACAATACAAGAAAATTTCACAGTACCCGAGTTTCCAGGTTAAAAGGCTTTACCAGGTACCCAGCAAAATGAATGAAAGATTTTTTAAAAAGGCAGGTTATTGTGCATTCTAAAACTAAAAAGATAGAAAGAATATCCTAAAAGCTTCTAAGAGGAAATTCAGTTGAACACAATAGATCAAGAATTAGTATAGCATGAGAAGTCCAGCAGCCCTAGAAGCCAGAAGAAATTAAAAGAGCCTACAAAATTCTGAAGGAAAATAAATTCCAACCCTAGAATTCAGTACTCATCCAAAATACCAATCAAGTATGAAAGTAGAGTCAAGACTTTTTTGGAAATTCAAGTTCTTCAAAATGTTATCTCCTATATATGTTTCCTTGGCAAAATCCAGTAATCCAGCAAAATAAGGGGATAAACTAAAAGAATGATAGCTAACATTTTTATAGTACCTAATGTATGTTAGACATCCTTTTAAATGTCTTGTGTGTGTGTGTGTGTGCTCATTTAATTTAATCCTCATAGGAATTAGTAAAGCCTTATTATTATCCACATTTCACAAAATGGTAAAGGGAGGCTAAGTAATCTGCTCTTTGTCACAAAGTCTGTAAGCAGTAGTAGTCTGGCTCCAGATTCCAGGCCCTTAAAGAAAGAGGAATATTTAACACTCATTCATGAAAGAAACTTCTTCAACATGACAAAGCATCCCTATAAAAAATCTTTAGCTTAAACCATATTTAATAGAGAAAGATTGAACGCTTTACCCTTAAGAATCAGAACACAGTACGAATGTCCACTCTCACAACTTCTATTCAGCCTGGTACTATAGGTCCTAGCCAGTGAAATAAGGCAAGAAAAATAAATAAGAAGCATAAAGAAAAGGAAGGAATCAACTGCCTTTTTTCTCAGATGTCTTAATTGTGAACATATAAAATCCAAAAGAATCTTTAAAAATAAAACTACTAGAACTAATTATTGAACTCACTAAGGTCCCAGGATACTAGGTCAATATATACAACTCAATTGTATGTCCATATGCTAGTAAGGAAAAAAACTAAAACTAAATTTTTTAAGTATCATTTATAACAGCATCCATATAATCATAAAATCAATACTTAGGGATAAATCCAATAACATAGGTACAAAATCTATGTACCAGAAACTATAAAATTCTTCCAAGATAGATTAGAAAATATCTAAATAATTGAAGAACTATGCTCATAAATTGGAAGACTCAATATTCTTAAGATATTAATTTTATCCAAGTTGATCTATAGAGTCAACATAATCCAAAACAAAATCCCAGTAGGATATTGTTTTGGAATAACAATATTCCAAATAGAAATTGACAAGCAAATTTTAAAATTTATCTGAAAATATAGTTAAAGAAATTTAGAGAAAAAGGAGCAAGCTGGGTGAGTAGTCTGTCCAGGCTGCAACAGGACTATGAAGGAGAGAGATCTTCAAGGAAGAAAAAAATTAATAGATTATCTGATGAATGTGAATGCATTAAGGAGGACATTTGGGACTGAAATAATGAAAAGTACATGGAAAAATTCTATTGTTAAACAAAACTTGTACAAAAAAAGGAAACATAGACATTGTACCCAACTGTGAATAATTTTTTACATAATCACTATAAACAAAAACATTGAATGTTGATTTAACCAAAATGTATGGTATCTATGTTCTGGGAGAAGGGAGTGGATATAGGGGACAGGCAGCTTTGGTGTTCGCTGGACAGGGGTAAAAGCAGGAGAGAGTCTGAAGAGTGGTGTATCTTCTGAAGCCAAACTAGCAAGCCAATAGGTGGCATCTAAAACTGGGGGGAAATCAAGAGCTAGCAGTGTAAGCATGGTATTCAGAAATGTGTAGACCACTATTAGAGAAAACAGCTATGAGAGCTGAACATTGTTGCATTTGCCTGCAGGGAGTGCGGCAGGAGGGATGCTGCTGGTTTTTAGTATAAGCTATATTTATAAAAACTAGACAATGCACCTGAAGTACTTTGACAAAAAAGAAAGACTAATTTTAGAAAGCCTAAGTTAACATATCCTGTTTATTTTTTATTTATTTCTTATTCTTCAATTCATGTCTACCCTGAAGGTTAGAAGAAAGATCTTGAATTTAAAAGCAGAATACCAGCCCTGGCTCGTGTGGCTCAGTGGCTTGAGTGCCAGCCCACAAACAGAAAGGTCACCAGTTTGACTCCCAGTCAGGGCACATGCCTGGGTTGCGGGCCACGCAAGAGACAACCGATTAACATAACGCTCCCACATCCATCTTCCTCTCCCTCTCTCCCTCCCTTTCCCTCTCTCTAAAAATAAATAATAAAATTTAAAACAATGTCAGTATGGGTCCTGGCAGGGTCGCTGGGCTGATTAGAGCATGGTTCACATACACCAAGGTTATGAGTTGTATCCCCATTCAGAGCATGTACAAGAAGCAGCCAATGAATGCAAAAATAAGTGGAACAACAAATTGTTTCTCTCTCTCTAAAAATCAATAAATTAAAGAAAAATTAAACATAACACCAGGATGAATAAAAGCTCTGGTGGTGAGAACTCAGCTCTTAACTACTCGTAGCTTTCTGGGTCAGACTAAGAGACCTTTGGTCCCTCCAACCTCTGCGTGGAGACAGCGAAAGGCTGTATTCCGTTACAACTTCTTGGTTACAGGTCACTTTTGGAAAGACCCTTAGACCAAAGAGGAGATGATCATTTTATCTCATCTGCACCTACGAGATTTTTCAGCCTCCGGAAGACCCTACTTAAAATGCAAGTTGCTGGGAAAGAGAAGAGCTTAAACCTCTATGGAGTAATATCCAGGTTATCATTATTTTGCTGGAACTAGTAAGAATGATCCACTAAGATAAGGGGACAAGGGATGCTGAGGTTGTTAGAGGGGAGCTAATATACAGGGAAATAGTATATTTCAATATAATTACTTGGAGGCTGGGACATTTTAACCAAGTCTACAAAACCAATTTTCAGTTTTTAAAAATCAGCAAGCATTGTGCAGAACATGCATTCACATCGCACCCCCACCCCTAACACCCCTATCCTTGATGTTCAGCCCATCCTTAACCCCAGTCCTATCTGTCTGATAGTAGGGCAGAGGTGTAATGGCCACCGTAATGAGAAGGTACCTCAAGATCAAAAAATGATGCAGGCAACTCCATAGAGTATAGCAATTTATTATAGAGTAACTTACTTACAGCGACATAGGGTTGGAGCAGACAGGCAACCCAGCAATCTGCACAGAGTATTCTCCACTAACAGACCCCTGTTACAGTACTTTCTTACAGTGTAACTTAAGGACTAATGATGGACAAGGCAAAGGGACAAAGAATGCAGTACACACTAGGAGTCATACCTGCTGGCGGTCTTGTGACAAAGGGTTGTTTATCATAGATGTTATCATTTTGATGTTTATATTTGACCCCGTTATCATGCCATTCCCACTCCTACTAATAAAAATATTCAAGGCTGCATTGTGTAAGTTAAATAACCACAGACATGCTTGCTAATGACGGTAAGGTTGGTTAAAGGTCACAACATTAAAACTTAAAGATGGAAGAAGTCTGGGACACAGAAATAAAGTTAGTTTTGCTCACAGCTACATCTGTAACTGTCCCAAACTCTCTGCCATCTCTGATGCCCCACTGCTCTCCTAAGACGCACCCTGTCCCTGATCTCAGCACCATCCTGAATATTTAGCTGCTCCCTGAGGTGACCTCTCTCCTTGACTTTCACCAGGTATGTAACCCTTACCATATCTGGTGATCAAAATACCAGTCTTTGATATTTCAACACACCATGCTATTTCAGTACCGACATCCTCACCCTTTTACGGATCCAAAATCCAAATCATTTAGAACTTGAGCCATACCCAGAGAATTCCACACTGCATTAACAAATCTACCAGAACAATGGTGCACTTGTTTGAAGACGATCCGACTCCATTCCTCTCCTGTTAAAACATTTCCAAGTCATCTTACTGCTGTTTGATTCCCACATCCCAAGTTACTAATGAGGCCAAGCATTTTTTCCAGTGTGCATGAGTCATTTGTATTTCCCCAGACCCCATATAGATCCTTATTCACTTACCGAAGCCCATGATGGAGTTGGCTTTGAGGTGGAGGAAGATGAACTTTGGGGTTACAGTAGAAGAGGTAGGAAGGCACTGAGAGGAGGGAAGAAGAGGAAAGAGAGGTTCCCAGCCTTCCTCCCTGGATTTTGTGTGCATCCTCCTATCTTCTCTCCTTAATCAGATCCATTTCTTAGGGCTTGTGCCCCTAACTCCTTCCTCACCAACCAATTTGGAATCTCAAGGCAGAAGCACCTCCTTCCTGGCCACATTTTAGAAAATGCTCCAGAAAAGATGGTGACCCTACCAGTGATGACTTTTTGTTCCAGCCACCGACTGGACTAAATAGCAGTGGCTACAGTTGTAGCCACTGACCCATCCCAGCCATTCACTCTATCTCTAACACCCCTCCCTGAGACTCACGACACCTTCACATCCATCCCACGCCCAAGCCTCCCTCCATATGTGGCCCCAGTGCCATCTGGAACCTCCCCACATCTCACTCACATCATTACTAACCTTTGCTATTCTGCATCTCTCATTGTACTCTGACCCTTCACCCTAGCCCAAGCTGTTATGCCACCCGTGGCTCCCCACCGCCACCACATCTCCAGCTCTAACCTCCCCCTCGGATCACAATCTCAACCTTGACCTAAACCCCATTCCTGAAGCTCATTCCATCCCCAACTTCAAACCAAATAAAGTTTTTTCCTTATGTTTTCTTCTAAGAGTCTGATAATTTTAGCTCTCATGTTTTGGTCTTCAGTCCATTTTGGGTTAATTTTTGTGCATGGTATAAGGTAAAAGGTCAATTTCATATTTTTTTATTTATTTTTAAACAGAAGGGACCGGAAGGAGAAAGACTGGGAGAAAGACATCAATGTATGGTTGCTTCTCCTGCGCCCCCTATTGGGGGCCTGGCCCACAACCCAGGCATGTGCCCTGACTGGAAATCGAAGCAGTGACCCTTTGGTTCTCAGGCTGGCGCTCAATCCACTGAGTCACACCAGCTAGGACCAATTTCATTTTTATGCATGTGGATTTCTAATTTTCTCAGCATCATTTGTTGAAAGACTATCGCTTCCCCATTGAATAGTCTTGGCACCATTGTTCAAAATCATTTGACAATTTATGCTTAGGTTTATTTCTGGGCTCTTTATTCTCAGCTTCATATTATCCTTTGGCTCCACCAGCCTAAACATATTAGGCTTTTTGCCTCATAGTCACAAAAATGCTGCCCCACGCCATATACTATACCACAGATCATATACTATAACCACATTCAAAGGCAAGATCCAAGAAGGTGTGTCTCTCTTTTTTTCAATCAGGAGTATCTTCCAGGAGTCCCCTGGTCCCAGCAGACCTCCTTTTAAGCAATGTTTTGCTCAATGCAGATTATTACGTTTTCCAGAATTTTGTGAGCTGGTTGCTAAACACCACCACCCTTGAAATTGCCATGGTGGGAGCAGTTATAACATAGAACTTGGCAAATGCTAGAAGGCAGGACTTTTTGTTTCCCTGGGGGACTGGTTTACCAGCACACACTTGCCTGTAAGTCTTCCTAGTCAGAACTAGAGAATGTGACCACTCCTAGCTTAAAGACTCGTGGAGGTATATATCATTTTCAGCCTCTCTCAAGGGAAGCAGACTTTGCTAGAAAGCTAGGAAAGGGGGAGCTGGGGAAGTAGCTGTGGTGTTTGCCACTGGTGGCTCCCAAGGCTGGGAACTTTCTGAACTCACTTCAAAGCATGTCTTTGAAATGTCTCCGAGGACAGAGTGCTATGGCTCAGTGGTAGGATGGACAGAGCTCTCGCAGATAACATAGCAATTACAGTGAGGGGCGAGGCTTCAGGGCAGGCTTTCTCAACCGTGCAATGGGGCCTGGTAAGGCTGAGGCCTCAGCAACTTCCTGTGACCTCAGTGGGGGCTGTCCTGACACAGAGACTGTGAATAGCCAATAGACATGAGTCTTGAGTGCTGTGCTGACAGGAGGGAAGGAGCCCTGTGGGGCTGCTACAGGGGTGGGGGTCTTAGATGGTAGTAGAAGTGTTCCTTGAGGAAGAGCTAACAAAGGAAGGCTTGCCCTCCTTGGCCAGGAATTCCTTGCTGATCAGTCCATGGGTGGCCATGATCCTGAGGAGTCCATGGCGAAACTTCTGGCCAATGAAGACATAGATGAGGGGATTGAGACAGCTGTGGAGGAAGCCCAGGATCTCGGTGGCATCCAGGGCTCGGCCAATGTCATTTCGGCGTTCACAGGTCTCCTCGATGATCCGGAGCCTCATGAGGGTGTCTGCCATCAGGACCAGATTGTAGGGCAGCCAGCAGAGCAGGAAGACGAGCACGACAGCAAAGATGACCCGCATGGCCCGGTGCTTCTGCCCCATGTGGGCCTGAAAGAGCGTGCTCAGGGTGAAGCCGTAGCAGAACAGCATGACCAGCAGGGGCAGGAGGAAGCCAAAGGTCTGGGGCAGGATCCGCATCACCATGCGCCATTTGGTTGTGTTGGCACCCATATCCTCGTAGCAGACTGGGCCTGGAAATCAGGTGGTTGATAGGCCTCACGGAAGATAAAGATGGGCAGGGACAAGAGCAAGGATAAAATCCAGATGCCTAAGCATATGAACTTGACCCAGTGCCGCTTCTGAGTCAGTGTGCGTGTGGCATGCACAATGGCCAGGTAGCGGTCCACGCTGATACAGGCCAACAGTAGAATACCACTGTAGAAGTTGACTTCCTTCAGAAGTGAGACCATCTTGCACAGCGATGTGCCAAAAATCCAACCCTTTGCCTTAGAGGCAGCCCAGATAGGCAAGGTCAGGGCGAAGAGCAGGTCAGCCAGGGCCAGGTTCAGCAGGTAGATGTCAGTGACAGAGCGGCTGACCCGGCTGTGTAAGATGACCAGCATCACCAGGGAGTTTCCCAGCAGGCTCAGCAGGAAGACCAGGGCATAGATGGCCACCACAGCATACTTGTTGAGGGTCACAGTGTCCAAGAGACAGGGGCTATAGGATTGTTCTGTGGGTGGTGTGCCGGTGAAATTTTCAAAGGCATACTCCCAATACGTATCATTCCAGAATGAAACGTCCACAACGAAACTCATGATTCGATCTAGCTGAAAGATTAGGAAAAGTTGTGATTTATAACTCAGATTCAAGTCACTCGCATCAAGGATGTGAGAACAGTTACTGGGATATTTTTTGCCTCTCTGTTGCTTTGGCCACCAGAGATCCCTTCCTTTGCTTCCTTCTTGGATTTCTTTAGAGGTCAGCGCTACCTGGCAATGTGGTCAACCTTCCACAACCCCAAGGCCTTATCTGAGTGTGGAATGAGATGAACTACAGGGAGGAAAACCTTGGTCACTGGTCAGGCCTACAACTGCCTGGACTCTATAATTCCACCTCTGTCCTTCCTTTGGCCTTCTACATCCTCAGCCGTGTCTGGGCACTCAGATGGGAGGGCAGGTGAGTCCTGGACGTGTGGGAGAAGCCAGCATTAAGCAAGACAGAAGGAAGCACACCTGTCTCCGGGTATCCCTTTCTATGTCATTTCCCCTCCTATGTGATTCCTGATTCTGCTTAGCCCTCTTAAAATCTACTGATTCTGAATCTACTGAGGGAAAGAAATGATAACAAGGAAGCATTAAAGTGCATTTTAAGCCTTCTCCCTAAAGAAGCAATAAATGCTTGGTTCTCTGTCTAAAGGAAGTGTAAGCTTATTGAGAGCAGTCCCCATCTGGGTTCCTGAAATCACCTCCTAAACATCCTCGGGAACATTCAGCAGTTTTCAAATATCATTTTTAAATTGTGAAACACTTGGTTGAAGCAAAATCTTAACAGAAGCCCAAAACGCAAAACAAATAAAGCCTCCCATCTCTTGGAGAGGGGAAGGGTGATGCCCCCTCTACCCAGACTGCTGCTAGGAGGCCCCCCCAACCCCCAGGAGTAGTCAGAGAACAGTCTGAAAACTTTTGGACAGTTACCAAGACTGGAAATAAGGATCTCTTCTATCCAGTCCTGATTCTAGCACGGATACGGTGTGTGACCCTGAGAGGGTCCATTTACTTCTCTAAATTTCCGTGCTCTCCTCCACAAATTGAGGAAGGCAGCGTTGATGACCCCTGAGTTGTTTCCAGGCCTGAGGTTCTACAAGTTCATTCAGATCCACACCCTTTAGCACATTCTCTCCTGCCAGTATTGCAGCTTCACAGGAAACAAAGTCTTAGGGCAAAGCAGTCAACATCAAACTGGGGAGGCATAAGCCTCTTCCTTGCCAAAGGAGGTGAGGAGGCTATGCCTCCTTGTCACCAACGACAGCCGCCAGCCACGTATATAAAGTCAGAATTGGATACACGGTCACAAAGGAGGAGGCAGAAAGCCAACTGAGCAGAAATCTCCAGAACCCAGAGAAATGGATGCATTTTCTAAAACACAGTCAAACCAAATCTCCCCATCCCAGAGAAGGTCCTGGCCACCAGAGGTGGCTTCCTACCTGAGGTGCCAACCGTAAGATCCTGAATCTCAGAGGCCAGAATGATTTAACTGTCAGAGGGAACTCGGTGAATAAAGGGGAAATGGTGACTGCGCGTCACAGCCTCTCCTTGGAGCCCTGCCCACATCTGCATTTGGAGAGCAGACAGAGTCCAGAGAGGAGAGCCCCGCCAGCCAGCCACAGGGTCCACACGTCCAGGAGGGGCACCGGGCAGGAGGGTGGAGTTCCAAGTCATTATCTGAATGCTCCACTCGATGGATGGCTATTTTTATTCTCCTCTTTTTCTAATATTTTATTTCCATTTGTTTCTTCCTTACATCCCCTAGCAAACCACCTTGGAAAGCTTCCAACCTGCCTGACACACACATAAAGGGCAAAGGATTTGACTTTTTACAGTAGAGACTTCAGGAGTCCACTGGAGGAGGGCCTGAGGGGTCCTCCACTTTGGAGGAATTCAGGCGTCCTCTGGGGGGGAAGAAGATGGTGGACTGTCCTTAAGCTGTGTTCGTGCAAAAAGCACACCACTTTTACTTATACTGTAAGCTCCCGTGGGGTGGCCTGGGGGATGGTGGGGATGTGGAGGAAGAATGACGCCTTTTCAGCCTGTCCTTCCCTTGCCCAGCCACTGCCAGCAACGGTTGATTAGAATTGCCCTGGTGCTGGGGACAGGAGCTGCCTGGAGCCCAGCTAGATGATGGGGAACCATTGCAGCTGGGGCAGCTAGTGAACGGAGGAGGTAGGGTTCGGGTCACTCTGCTCCTCTCTCCGTACTGAAGGATGGCTTCTCCGGGAAGCTGCCTCAGCTGCCCCCAGCAGCTCAGGTCTGCCCCCTGGCTGTACCCCTCAGTCACGTCTCCATTATCACATGAGCCCTGCCGCACTGCAGTGCTGTGTTCCCCAGTCAGCCTTCCCCACTGGACTGCGGACTCCGGGTCCTCCGCCAGGGAAACAGGGTAGGTGCTCGATCCATGGCTGTGCAGTGAATGACACTAGACCTATCTCCTATGATGTGTGGGCCACGGATCACCACCGTGACTCAGAGCGTCTGTCACTGCAGACACACGGTCACACCTGAGGCAGGCTAGTCTGTCTGACCTTGTTCTTGCCCAATCATCCTCTATTGTTTGTTTGGGTTATTTTTTTTAAAGATTTTACTTATTTTTAGAGAGAGGGGAAGGGAAGAAGAAAGAGTGGGAGAGAGAAACATCAAAGCAAGAGAGAAACATCGATTGGTTGCCTCTCGTACGCACCCCGACCAGGGACCAAACCTGCAACCCAGGCTTGGGGCTTGGGGCCTGACTGGGAATTGAACCTGTGACCTTTCGCTTTGCAGATGGTGCCCAACCAACTGAACCACACCAGTCAGGGTTCATCCTCTGCTGTTTAAAGTTAACGCCAATCAGTTTGAGTGCAAATTATGCCCGTGTGTGTAAATGACAAACTTATGCCACTGGTGCCTACAATTCTGCCCCTGGCAAGCATATGTTTGTAGGCTAAGTCATGCTCTCCTCCTGCATTCTTTTATCATTTATCAATAGTAGCAGGAAGTGTAGGAGACCATTGCCTGGGGCTACCCATGTTTTGTTTTTACTGCTGTGGGACTATTGTGATCTGACGCCTAGACTAGAAAGGACTTGAAGATGGGAAGTCCCTAAAGGGAGTGGACATTCCCCCTATTCATCATCCAGGGAAAAGGTAGCTCCTGAGGCAGGAAGTAGTGACTGGACAGAGGAGAGAACAGGTTGTCTGGGGCCTGGACTGCAGGCAGTGAAGTGCAAGCTGAGGCTATAGGGAGAGAGAGTGTTGGCCACAAGGGGGCAGCAGTCACTGGACCAGAAGTCCTTGCAAGGGACCCCTGAGAAAGACCAGGGCAAGAGCAGCCACAACTATCTATTTTAAGCCCCTCTTGTGCATAATTCCCTTGTGCTTTTCCGAAGCCCTCCGTGAAGTCGCTTCAGTATTCCAGTCTGTTTACACTGACGACTGAGGACTCGGAAAGGGTCTGCTCCACCCTCGAGCCTGAGTAGTAAAGGGGAGGAGCAGCCCCGGAAGCTTAGGCCTCCAGTGGGAAGACAACCTGGAGGTCAAGAGTTGAAAGGAGCCCTGGCTGGTGTAGCTCAGTGGATTGAGCTCGGGCTGCAAACCAAAGTGTCGCAGGTTTGATTCCCAGTCAGGGCACATGCCTGGGTTGCAGGCCAAGGCCCCCAGCAACCGCACATTGATGTTTCTCTCTCTCTCTATCTCCCTTCCTTCCCTCTCCAAAATAAATAAATAAAATCTTTTTAAAAATAAATAAATAAATAAAATTCCCTTGAAAAAAAAAAAAGAGTTGAAAAGAATCTTTCCCTGCATGGTAGGAAAGAGCATCTCGGCAAGGATGGGGCAAGGCTCATACATGTGAGCTGGGATGACGTCTCACCCACCTGAAAATGCTCCAGCAAGCCTGCCCACCCAGCCTGCCTTCCACACCCCACTCCCCACGGCTTCTAACGGCTCCCTCACACACGGATCTATGATGATGATCCTGGTGGGATCTATAATGATGATCCTGGTGGGAACGTATTTTCCCCATTCTCTGCACAGAACACCCAGTGCCACGAAGATTGTCATGATGTGGGCGGCCTGAATGCCAATCTGCTGGCAAGATGTGGAGATGTAGGGCAGCGGTGCCCCACCTTTTTGGCACCAGGGGCTGGTGGAGCTCAGGTGGTAACGTGAGTGACGGAGAGCGGCTGCAAATACAGCTCGCTGACTCACTGCTCCCTTCCTGCTGGGCAGTCCCCGCTCGGGGACCCCTGGCGTGGGGGAAGTCAGAGATGCAATATGGCTCCAGTAGTAAAGGCGTCTGGGAGATGTTGGGCTCTCTGTCTAACCTTCTGTGACTGTCTAAGTCTCTGCAGCCTCAGGCTTGGCTGACTACCCAGAAAGGGGGAATGCCCCCAGGAAAGAGGTTAATAAAGGCGCAGTGTGGACAACTGCCTGGTGTTATCTGTTAACTTAGGAATGCATTGTCCTTTCTGGTGGTCTGTGTGACGACCCACCATATGGTTTTACTATTAAACCCCTGTAAAAAAGAGCCCCTGTCCTGGGAGGGGGTGTGGATTTTTTCCCGGTCCCCACCGCTGGGAGAAAACAGCTGTTTTCCCCATGCATGTAAGTCTCTCCTATTAAAGCTCTTAGGAATTTAAATAAGGCTGCATGTCAGTTCTTCAGAATTGATCCTGAATTTAGAATTTTGAAGCTTTCCCCCAACAGGAGGACCCTTCTTGTCACTGTCTTTAAAATAGCAGCTTCACCCTGGCTGGTGTGGCTCACTGGGTTGGATGGCATCCTGCAAGCCAAAAGGTTATCAGTTCAATTCCTGGTGGGGTCACATGCCTGGATTGTGGGCCAGCACTCTGGGTTGGGGGGCATGCGAGAGGCAACCAATCAACATTTCTCTCCCTCTCTTTCTATCTCCCTCCTCTCTATCTAAAAGTAAATTAAATATTTTTTAAAAAAGACATTTTTAAAAAATGGCAGCTTCCAGGCAAGATCAAAAGTGGAGGCAAGGGATGGGGAGGAGAGGGTTCACCCCCTCCCCAAGGATTATGCCCATTGGCACATGACAGGTTCAAGGACAAGTATATGACCTAAGACGATCCAGTCAGAGTCAAGTTCAGGTTGGTTGTATAATGACAGTGGAAGAAGCAAGTATCCAGTCTTGTTGCTGCTGGATGCCATTTGGCTTCCATAAAGAGCAAACCAGCCCAAGGACAAGACAAGGACAAGGCCAACGTACGGAGGAGGGCAGAGCTCAGAGCATCCTGGAGAAACGGAGCCAGGAGTCCTGAATGACAGTCATCTTCCCTCTGAGCCTTTCAGTCATGTGAGACAATAAACTCTCTTTACTGCTAAGACCTCTTCCAGTAAAGTTTTCTGTTACCCACAACCAAGACTGTGCCCAGCTGAGAGAGTTCTAGAAACAAAAAGTGATCTAGGATGAGAGGAGAGGGGAGGAATGCCAGTGCGTCCCAGGACCCAGACTGTGACGGTCCGTATAGTGGCACCACCCACCAGAGGCAGACCTCCCAGCCCTGACCGCCTCACTCCAGTGGAAGGCAGAGAGGAGCTGAGAAAGGCAAGTGCAGGAGGACCCACCTCAGGACACTCTCCTGGAGGAATTCAGAAATGTGCATGAGGGATCTAGAAACCCCTGTTTTAGAGTGACACAGACCGTATTCAAACACTGACCCTCCTTTATTAGTTTATGATCCCGGTCAAGTTTGTTAATGTGTATCAAAATGTTCTTATTCATGGAGATGGGGTTAATACAACTTGCCTCATGGAGCTGTGCAAATCCCAGCTTGGTTCCAAGGCCAGAATGCCCATGGGAGGCTTAGATACTTCCTGTGGGCCTCAGTTTCCTCATCTGTAAGATAAGAATGAAAGTAGCACCTAGCTTATAGGATTAGTATGAGGATCAATGAGTTAATACACATAAAGTGCTTAGCACAGTGTCTCACTGATGTTAAATGTCTGATCACTTTTTAGCTGTCTTTATAACACAACCCCCGTGGTCCTCTCAGGGAAATACCTACCAAACACACTAAACAATGCAGACCCTGACCCTGCACTCCCACCTAATGTGAGGGAAGGAAGAAACATAGGAAGGAAGAGAGGAAGAACAAAGCTTGTTACATGATTGTTTATAACAGTAAAAATGGGTAATAATTTCAATGCCCTTCAAAAAACTTTTATACAAATTATAGTAAAGCTACACGATGAAACACTAAGCTGTATTGATCACCATATCCCAAGTGCCTAGGAGGCATCTTAGTAACTAGGGTCCAATAAAAAGCTGTTGAAAGAAAAGCGAAGGAAAGAAAGATGCATTCTATTTCTAGAGACTGGGAGACCCCCGGTGACTTGCCTTCTGTTTATTTCAGCTCCACCCTCTGGAAAATAACAGTGGAGGGAAAGTAGACTCCCTGATGGCTGTAAAAAAAAATGACTTAACAGAACATAAAACCTCTGGCTGTACTGGAAAACAACTGAGACAAAGCAAAAGAAAAGGAGAATCTAGTCCTGGTGGCCAGGGTCTGTAGTTACAAGGTCAATCCAGTAGAGAGCAGCATTATCTTTGCATCAAACCAGACAACTGGGCAGGGCAGTGAAGTAATCCAGGTGAAAATACCCTGTCCCTATGGAAGCTGGATTAGGCAGCCAACATCTTGCACCTAACACCACCCTTGAAAGTTTGCAAACCTTTTGCCCTCCCCACTTAAAATCCTTCCAGGTGAGACTTCAGCAAGTGCCAGAGTGCGAGTGCAGTTTGAGAGGAAAAGTTGAAGTTTGTCACCCCCATTTATCACTCAACCAATCCCTGGCTTCAAGCACTTAATAGTCTCGTCCCTGTGGTCATTCCCCATCCCAGCCCACAGACCCTTCCTCCAGACCAGTGTGAACCCACCCTTTTCGGTCCTCCAGCCCTCAGTCGGCTCGGGCTGCCATCACAGAACACCGTGGACTCGGTGGCTCCAACGACAGGAATCTATTCCTCGCAGTTCTGGAGGCTGACATCATGGTGTCCGGGGCCGGCCGGCGAGGCTGGGTTCTTGGCGAGGGCTCCCTGGGCTCCCAGACGGCTGCCTTCTGTGCGGCTGTGTCCTCACGTGAGTCCGAGAGAGGGACCCCGGTCTCTTCCTCTTCTCACAAGGACCACAATGCCCTCCTGCGGCTCCACCCTCCCCCCTTCATCCAAACCCAGCTGCCTCCCAGAGGCTCCACGTCCACACACCGTCCACACACAGCGTTGGGGGTCAGGGCTTCAACGCACGGATTTTGGGGAGACACGAACAGTCAGCCCGTAACGAGAGCCACATCACAGTTTGAGTGGAATCCTTCCCTTCCCATATAGCGCCCTCTCACACATTCATGAGGCCCGTTATACATTTCTCTTTAAGACTTTATTTATTTCTTAGAGAGAGGGGGAGGGAGGGAGAAAGAGAGGGAGAGAAACATCAATGTGCAAGCGAAACCCCTATTATTGGTTGCCTCTCACATGCCCCCCACTGGGGACCTGGCCCGCCACCCAGGCATGTGCCCTGGCTGGAACTGAACTGGTGACCTTCCAGTTCACAGGCCAGCACTCAACCCACTGAGCCACACCAGCCAGGACCCGTTTGTTATACATTTTAAGTGTAAAATATATATATATTTTTGAGATTTTATTTCTTTATTTTTAAATAGCAGGGAAAGGAGGGAGAAAGAGAGAGAGAGATACAGCGATGTGTGGTTGCCTCTCACATGCCCCCCACTGGGGACCTGGCCCACAACCCAGGCATATGCCCTGCCTGGGAATTGAACCAGTGACACCTTGGTTCGCAGGCCAGCACTTAATCCACTGAGCCACACCACCCAGGGCCTGTTATATGTTTTAAGTGTAAAATATAACCTTAAAATGTTAAAACCTAATAGCTTAACATGGGGTAGGAAAAACGTGGGGCTGCCAAGCACCTTCCTGGAGCTCTGGTGTCTGCAAGTAACTGCATGTCTTCTGGCTGCTCCGCGTCACCTGTCACCCAGGGAGCCAGAGGCCTGCAGCCAGCTCCAGGGAGCCTCTGGCTGGGCCCGGGGTCAGAGATCTGTCGCTCCTCTTCACTCGCTCCCCTCCAGACCTGTGGCTCCAAATCAGCTCAGCCTGGACCCCACTGGTCCTTGTCTCTTTCCTGTCACTGGTCTGTCCAGCTGCCTGCACTCAGTCCCTGCACTGCAACCCGGGGCATCCTGGCACCTCCTCGCCTCCCATGTGCTCCTCTGCCGGTATTATTTTCTACATGCAATTCCAAACAGCTCCTCAAATGTGCTCCCCCACTCTCCTAGACACCAAAGCAACATCACGCCCCGGGTTTTCACCCAGCCCTGGCAGTGAACTCCCATTGACTTGCAGTGACTATTGAAACCTGCCCTGGGAACAACCCATTTTCTTTCATTTAAAATAAAGCCCTCAATTGATACTTGACTGTATGTAGATCTAGTTTCCCGCAGAAATCACCTCTCCTCATCTCAATGCCACGATGCAATCAGACGGCAGGTAAGTTTGGCTGCACAAGACAGGTATCTTTGCTTGTTAATTTAAATTAAAATTGGTTCTCAACTTTAAAAAAAAACTTGGGTTTCTATGCCCTCTTCTAAAATTTAGAAGATCTGGCAATACTGAGCCCATGGCAAAAATCACCTAAAGTTGGTACAGAGATGAGATCCCAGAGTTAGAGCCACACTCACACCATCATTTGACTTAAAACAAAAGTGCCAAAGCAACTAAATGGGCCGGCGGGGGGGGGGGGGGAGTTTTATCAACAAAATGGTGCTAGAATAACTAAGTATGGGAAACAGACACACTTTGACACCGATAGGGTTCACATACATTATGTTGAGATGAATCATAGGCCTAAATGTAAAAGCTAAAACTGCAGCCCTGGCTGCAAAGCTCAGTTGGTTGGAGCGTTGTCCTGACACACCGAGGTGATGAGTTCGATCCCTGGTCAGGGCACGTACAGGAGTCCAGCAATGAATGCACACAAATGGCTGAAGCAACAAGCTGATGTTTCTCTCCTTTCCTCTCTCTCTAAAAAAAAAAACAAAAAAAAATTAATAAAAGCTAAAACTGTAAAGCCCTTAGAGGAAAACACGAATGAGTACCCTCATAACTTAGGGTTCAGCTAACGGTTTCTTAAGCAAATCAAAGAATGCAACAACCGTTAAAATTGTCTTTGATCAATTAGACTTCATCAAAATCAACAATTTCTGCTCATCAGAAAGACACCATTTAGGAAGGGAACAGACAGTCCTCTGCCTGGGAGCCAGCACTGACTCGTGGTGGGAAAAGCCGGGGCTGGCGAGGTCTTCCCAGGAGGGACCCTGGCGTGCGAAGGGAGGAGGCCATCGCTCCCAAACGCACTGATTGTCTCTGGTGCTTCTCACACAGATCTGCGACTTGAAGGCCTCACAGCTTCCAGCCATGTTAAATTGTAATCAAGACAATAAATTACACACATAAAGTCGGGAAGAAGACAAGCAGAAAACTAAACATTCCCTGGGTCTCTGAAACCCAGATGCATGGCCGAGCCAAGCCGCCTCCCATCTTCTGCCGTGACCCAGGGACCCAGCCGATGGGTGACATTGACAAGCCCCAGAGGAAACTCCGTCTCTTCTTGTGTTTGTTCCTTTTGTCCTCTCGCTGCTATTTAGGGAGTAAACATTTCCCCTTTAAAGAGGGGCCTCCTAAAAATACAGAGATGGCATAAGGAACGCACTCGTTGTCAGAAAAACTGGCTTTAGAGTCACGTGAAGTTGGGCAACTTAACCACTCAGCCCTTCTTTTTCCTCTTGTGCAAAGTAAAGATAATAACTGCTGTAAAGAACAGACGGGAAAACCCTCTTTAAAATGTGCCCAGAACTCTGCTCAGAGCTATAAAAAACAGAACCTCACCCGCACTAGCCCAAGTCAAAGGGGAGTCTGTGCAAATGGCACAACAGAGGATCTCGCCCGCTCCCAGGAACAGGACTTGAAGCACAGTGTGTCACGGAGGGGTTGACGCTGACAGCCCTCTGCAGTGTTCTCTGGGTCTGCCATCTCAACTTCTCCCTGCAGGCTCGCACATTCCCACGCGGCAGACACGGCTGTGGTCTGTCCACCACCCATTCCCCTTCCTTCCTCACTAAGATGGCCTGTTTAATGAGGATGGTCTAAGACAATGATGGCCATCTGTTGCCCACTCTTGTCCCCTCCGTTACACCGAGCAGTGGCCATGTATATGGTCCTGGCAAATGAAGCTTCAGAAAAAGGCTGCTGGGAACTCTGAGACAGCTCTCGCTTTTCCTGACAAAAAGCAAAGACGCTGCTTGGTGCCACCTCTTCCTTTGGTTGTGATAACCAGAGCTGCAGCAGCCCCCATGAGACCATGAGGAAAAGGCCAGAAGAATCACGGAGAGGACTCTCACCCTCGGGTGTCCTTGAGCCCTCGAACCATCATTAGTAAATATTATGTGTAAAATGACAAAGCCAAAACACCAAACAGAACAAAACCTAACCCCCATGCTTTTAGGTCACTATGACTTAGGCTTTTAAGTCACTATGACTTTGGCTTTTAGTACTTGCAGCTAGGGGCACTCTTCACTAGTAATACTATCATCTAGCTTGGGATTTTCCAAACTTCAATGATCCTCAAACCATCCGTAACATGTTTGCCATGTCTATGTAAGTTCAATGTTCTTCTTTAAATTGACTGATTTTTGTTACCTTAAATACCTCCCTTAGCCTTGTGGCTCCCATGTGTGAGGGTTTTTTTCTAATACCCATAAACATAAATATGTAACAATTAAACTTAAAACAGGTTTCCACCTTCCACCTGCCGGGAGGGCGGTGCACCCTGACTCCATCTGGAAGCCCCTGCACGCGGGGCCCTTCCAGACCTTGCCTGTGCATCTGGTTGTTATTTGTCTCCTTTATAATAAACTGATAAAGGTAAATAAAATTATAATAATAGTTTTAAATTAAATGAAAGCAGATTTACCACATGCCAACCCAGATCTTCTCGCTTTTACCTGTGGAGCACTTCGAGCAGCAAAACCAGCTCTGTCTCCATCTCCGCTTCTGTCCCCATCTCTGTCACCCGTTTTGTGTGCCCGGGGAGGGAATGTTGCTGGTCGGGGTCTTTCCCTGAGCCACATGGCACACCACGCCACACACACCTTAAGGAATGCAGGGGAGACGAAGACAGTGGGCAGGGCTACCTCCACAGCCATGCACAGAGCGATGAAGGCGGAGAAGATGATGATGCTAAAGAAAAAGGAGAACAAGAGAAAGAAATGATCTCCCGTCAAAACTAAGATTTCTGTGTACTGAGGAATTTAAAAAAAAAACAGCAACAAGGGACTATAAGTCAGTCCTTCACGCAGAGCAGACTGCAAAGCCAGGAAAGCCAACAGAATGCCAGACCAGCGAGGGCTGCAGGCGCGGCAGCAGCAGGGCGTCCCTTCGTGCGCTCCTGAGCGCTTCGCCGCGCCCACCCCCCAACACTGTCCACCTAGTGTCCGTTCAGCGGGAAGGTGACCCGCCCAATCAGGAAGGGAAAAGTGCGTGACTCAACACACAGTGTTAAGAGAGTTGGAAAACAATTGGGGGAAAATTAAATTATGCCCCTAACTCACTGTGCGTGCACACACACAGTCGGGCGGATTGAAGACTGAAGTATAGAAGGAGCAAACCGCCTTCCTGTCAAGATGGCGGCGTAGGCAGGCCTGGCTCGCCTCTTTGCACAACCACATCAAAATGACAACTGAAATACAGAACAACCGTCACTCAGAAACGTCAGAAACCCAGTTGAAGGGAAGTCTGACAACTATGGAACTCAAGAAACTGCATCCATCGAGACTGGTAGGAGGGGAGGAGACGCACAATGGGCTGGTTTCTCACCCATGTGTGTTGGATAAAAACTCAGCAGGAATATCTCAGGAGCGGGCAGACCAAGCCCCATACCAGGCCCCCCAGCCCAGGGTTCCAGTGCCAGGAAGATAAGTCCTCACAACTTCTGGCTGCAAAAACCAGTGGGGATTGAATTGGTGGAAGAAACTGCTGGAGCCACAAGCAGCTCCTCTTAAAGAACCCACACAGAGAGACTCACCTACTAAGACTCTTTACCTCTGAGCTCCAGCACCGAGGTGACAGCTCGAAGGGCACCAGTGGCCGGGAGAAGCTGACATGTCTGGCATCGGGGTGAGCAGAGGCCATTGACCCTTTTCGAGCCCTCCCTCCACAGAGCCATGGAGCTGACAGTCTGGTGCCATATTTGAGACTCCATCAACCTGGCTAACAGTTTGGCCCACCTTGGAGATCCTCAGAGACTCCGCCCCACCCAATTTATAGGCCCACCCAGGATACTTTTCCATATGAATGGCTGCTTCACAACTTCCTAAATCCTATCAAACAAGAAACAGTTGGCCTCGGTGAGGTCCAGGCCTGCACTAGCAGCAGCCCGTTTAGTTTCACAGCCTGGCTATGCCTGGGAATCTCCCAACCCGGCACAAGTAGCAGCCTTCTCAGATTGCTTTACAGCTCAGGAATGGCGGCCCTGGGCAATACACCGGAGGAAGCTGACTTCGTCCTGCACCACTGGGAAACCCAAGGGCCAGTGTACCCAGCAGACAGTTACAGACCCCTTTTGAGCACCACCACCCTGCCCCTGCACAGCTGATCCTCCAAGGAGGGTGGAGGTTAGTGGTCAGTGGTCACAGCCAGTCCTTGCAGATGACTGACCTGGGTATATCCCACCCATTGATCTGCCAACAGCAACCAAGTTTCAACTACAAGAGGAGGGTGTACTCAGCCCACACGAAGGGCACACCTCAGGTACCCAACACAGGTGATAGGGGAGGCTGTGCCACTGGACCCTACAGGACACCTACTACATTAGGCCACACTACCAAGACACAGAGTCAAAGCAGCTCTACCTCATACAAAGAAACACAGGGAGGCTGCCAAAATGAGGAGACAAAGAAACATGGTCCAAATGAAAAAACAGATCAAAACTCCAGAAACAGAGCTAGACAAAATGGAGGTAAGCAATTAATCAAATGCTGAATTCAAAACACTGGTTATAAGGATGCTCAAGGAACTTAATGAGGACCTCAACAGCATCAAAACGATCCAGTCAGAAATGAAGGATTCACTAATTAAAATAAAGAACAATTTACAGGGAAACAACAATAGAGTGGATAAAGCCCAGAATCACATCAATGATTTGGAACACAAGGAAGCAGAAAACAATAAGAACAACAGGAAGAAAAAAGAATCCCCAAAAATGAGGGTAGTATAAGTATCACATCATAGGGTGCCAGAAGGAGAAGAGAAAGAGCAAGAAATTGAAAATCTATTTGAAAAAATAGTGAAAGAAAACTTCCCTACTTTGGTGAAGGAAATAGACATACAAGTCCAGGAAGCATGGAGAGTCCCAATCAACTTGGACCCAAAGAAGACCACACTAAGACACACCGTAATTAAAATGTCAAGGATCAAAGATAAAGAGAGAATCTGTCCTGGCTGGTGTGGCTCAATGGATTCGCCAGCCTGCAAATCAAAGAGTTGCCAGTTCAATTCCCAGTCAGGATACATGCCTAGGTTTCAGGCCAGGTCCCCAGTTGGGGGTGCATGAGAGGCAACCACACATTGATGTTTCTCTCCCTCTCTTTCTCCTTCCCTTCCTCTCTGTCTAAAAATAAATAAATAAAATATTTTTTTAAAAAGATAAAGAGAGTCTTAACAGAAGCAAGAGAAAAGTGGAGAGTTACCTACAAAGGAGTTTCCATAAGACCATCAGCTGATTTCTCAAAAGAAACTTTGCAGGCAAGAAAGGACTGGCAAGAAGTATTCACAGTGATGAAAAGCAAGGACCTACAACCAAGATTATTCTGTCCAGCAAAGCTATCATTTAGAATGAGAGAGCAGATAAAGCGCTTCCCAGACAAGGTAAAGCTAAAGGAATTCATCATCACCAAGCCATTATTGCATGAAATATTAAAGGGACTTCTTTAAGAAAAAGAAGATCATAACTATGAACATTAAAATGACAACAAACTCACAACTATCAACAACTGAATCTAAAAAATAAAAACAAACTAAGCAAACAACAACAGGAACAGAATCATAGGTATGAGAATCATTGGAAGGTTATCAGCTGGGAGGGGGAAGGGGGAGAAAAGGGGAAATGGTACAGGGATCAAGAAGCATAATTGGTAGGAACAAAATAGACAGAGGGAGGTTAAGAATAGTACAGGAAATGGAGGAGCCAAAGAACTTACATGCATGACCTGTGGACATGAACTAAGGGGGGCGATTACTGGAGAGAAGGGGGACACTGGGCTGAGGGGGACAAAGGAAAAAAATTGGGACAACTGTAATAACATAATCAATAAAATATACTTAAAAATAAGAGAAACAAACCATAAATTATGGTAGACTTATATAACAAACAACAATGCAGAAGTTACAAAGAGCAGAGGTCCGTCTATAGGTACTGGGAAGGAAATATTTCACCACTGTTCAGTGACAATTCAGGTCATAAATAGCATGTATAGAATGATACCATTTGTGTTAACTAAGTATCTCCATGTGAATATATAAATGTAAATACATTAAACGAGTCCAAAAGTACAGACCTTAATCAGATAACGGTGATTACTTATAAGGAAGTGACCATAAAGTAAGCATATATTACCCATCTAATTAAAAACAGGCAGCCCTGACTGGTGTAGTTCAGTGGATTTAGCGCAGGCCTACCAAAGGCCCTGGTTGGATTCCCAGGGTCACTGGTTGGATTCCCAGTGAGGGCACATGGCTGGGTTGTAGGCCAGGTCCCCAGTAGGGGGCGTTTGAGAGGCAACCACACATTGATGTTTCTCTCCCTCTCTTTCTCCTTCCCTTCCCCTCCTCTAATAAATAAATAAATAAATAAGTAGGCAGAAAAGGGTAAAGTTTTAATGAAATATTGTTAAGCTACAAAGTAGTAGAGATAACATAGAAGAATTTTTAAAGAATTTTGGTGACCATCAGCTTTCTTAGTGCTCTTTCAAGGATAAAAACTACAAAGGAAAGGATTAAGAACTTTGACATGGAAATGTAAAATCTCCACATGGAAAAAAAAAAACCAACAGCATACCTATAAGACAAGTAACAAAATAGAAAATACATTTGCAACATGATAAAGAGTAATATTATCAAACTGTGGGTTATTTGGGAATAAATAAGGTACTTACAAGCCAAGCTCTGACCCACAACATCCCGCAAAGTGAAAGGTCACCAGTCTTATCCCTGGTCAGGGCAGGTGCCAGGGCTGCGGGCTCTGTCCCCGGTCAGGCCGATGTTTCTCTCCCTTTCTCTCTCCTTCCCTTTCCTTATAAACAAACAAACAAACAAACAAACAAATTTTTAAAAGAAAATTACAAGCCAAATAGAAAATGAGTAAAAGGCATAAAGAAACACTCTATAAAAGAAGACCTGCCAATGACCAAAATTCATATTCAAAATGTTCCACCTCAGTAATAAATACAGAGAAGCAAATTAAAACAAGATGTCGTTTTTCACTTAGATTGATGGAATTTTAAAAGTTTGCAATAGCCAGTTGTTGGCAAGAGTGTGGGGAAACAGGCACCCCTGCATTCGGTGGAGGGAAGCCGAAATTGGCACAGCCTTCTGGAGGGCAATTCAGAAATAGGTATCAGAACTTGAAGTGTGCATACATGTTGCCCTCCTCTAAGAATTTATTTTGAGAAAATAACGGCACAGGTGTGCAAAATTTTACAAGAATGGTGACTGTATTGAGAAATTAGAAACAACCCAAATGCTCATCAAAGGATCCTTTTAAAATAAATGTGTGGGATTCAGAGGGGTTATGGAGACCAGACAGGTGTTATGAAAGGTAAGAAAGATTTTTATACATTGGCGCAAAGGATATGTAGTTAAAATGAGAAAAACAGCTCACACAATTCCAGGAACAAGGTGATCCTCTTTTTTAGTATGCAACCTACTGGCAAGGTAGACACTCATCTTTACCAACTGTTATCTCTGTGGGTAGAATTCTAAGGAAGTTTTTCTACATTATTTAAATTTTTTATAAGGAGCATGTGTTACTTGTATAATAACTAAAGTCCATAAGGATATCATTTTGAAAATTAAGGAAGAAATATGCTATTTATGCTGTGCTTTAAGGACTTCTGCCCACATCCTCTATTTGACAGATATTAACGGTTTATTACGTGGAAGGTGTCTCAGGGACAGGGCTAGGCACAAAAGACCATCGGACCTGAGCTATGGGAACCTCCCTCCACTTCCTGACAACCAGCCAAGACCGCTGCTGGACCCACCCCATGCCTTCCCCCTTTGCTCCTGCCATGGTAGAGTTGCTGTCCCCTGACCGCCCCTAGAGTCCATCTCTCGATTTCTCAGAAGCCTCACACTATTAATTATCATCTTTGCTTTATCTTCAGCTTCTTGTCTCCTGCAGCCCACTTGTGGACAATGAAAACTGCTCAACTCTCTTCCATGCCAATGGGAGGAAGGAAGGGAATAAGTTCTAGACAGAATTACCTGGGAGGAGGGAGAAGGGAAGGGTCAGGAGGAGAGAAGAGAGGAGGAAAGAGACCCCTTGAACATATTAACCCATTCTTAACGTTTCAACAAGTATGGTAGCTTGACTATAATAAAACACAATAAAGAAAGCAGTGTAAAAGCAGCACCATAAGATAGGCAGAGAAGGTGCTCTCGGTCCCTCTGACCAAAAGGGCTGACTCAGTCCTGTGTGCCCCAGCGCCTGCCCTGGACGGCTCTCTCCTGATGTTCAAACCTGGATAGTGCCAATGGTGGGTGAACCATTTCTCTCCAGTTATCACCCGATCCCTCCTCCCTGACAGCCAGACTTCCACAAAGGATTGTCAGCGTGCCCTCCTTTTTCTCGCCTCCTTCTACTTCTCAGCCCATGGAGTTGGCCACTGAGCCCCACCTCTCCACCAAAACCATTCTCCCCATGGACACCCCTCAGTCCTGTCTCGGCTTCTCAACAGCATTTAGCACCACACTCTTGTGCCTGCCCTTTCACGGTATCCTTTACCAGTGTTTCCTTTCCAGCCTGACCTCTTGGTGTTGGGGCTCCCAGCACACCATCCTGAGACCCTTCTTTTCCTTCTGGTGCCCTCTTCCCTAGGACAGAGTGTTAATCACTGTACAGACACCACTGACCTTCAGGAGATATTTGCTTCATCACTATACACATGTGGGTGTGTCATAGATCTCATTCATTCATTCATTTTATTGACCACCTAAATGTGTCAGGAGATAACACCAGGTACCAGATAAAAAATGAAGAACTACAGCCCTGACTGGTGTGCCTCAGTGGGTTGGGCATTGTCTCACATACCGAACGGTTGCTAGTTCAATTTCCAGTCAAGGCCACATGCCTGGGTTGAGAGCCAGGTCCCCCGTTGGGGTTTGGGGGCATGTGAGAGGCAACCAATCAAGGTTTCTCTCACATGTCAATGTCTCTCTTCCTCTCTTTCTCCCTCCCTTCCCCCTCTCTAAAAATAAATACATAAAATATTTTTAAAAATAAAAAATGAAGAACTACACATCTGTCCGAATGAGTGTCAAAAATAAACCAGTGAAAAGCGCTGGTGAGAACGTGAAGAAAAGGGAACCCTTGTGCACTGTTGGTAGGAATGCAAATTGGTGCAGCCACTGTGGAAAGCAGTGGATGGAACTGATTTAGGACCCAGCAGTTCCACTTCTGGGTGTATAACCAAAGAAACCTGAAACGCTAATTCAAAAAAATAAATGGAGCCAAGATATGGAAGCAACCCAAGTGCCCATCAATAGAAAAGTGGATTAAAAAGTTGTGGGATACACACAAACACACACACACACACACACACACACACACACACAGGAATATTACTCAGCCATTAAAAAGAATGAAATCTTACCATTTGCAACAACAAGGATGGACCTAGAGAGTATTACACTAAGTGAAATAAGTCAGACAGAGAAAAACAAATACCATATGATTTCATTTACATGTGGAACCCAAAGAATGGAATAAACGAAGAAACAAAACAGAAACAGACTCATAGATGCAGAGAACAAACTGATGGTTGCCAGAGAGATTGGAGGCTGGGTGAAAAAACTGAAGGGGTTAAGAAGTACAAATTGGTAGTTGTGAAATACTCATGGGGATATAAAATTCAGCTTAAGGAATATAGTCGGTAATGTTATATAACTACATGTGGTGCCAGGCGGGTACTTGAAGTATTGGAGGAATCACTTTGTAAATTACGTAATTGTCTAACCAGTGTGCCATACAACTGAAACTAAGATAAATTAACATTGAATGTCAACTGTAATTAAAAATAAAGTTTTAAACAATGAAGAACCAGAACAGGCATGCTTCATGGCCTTGAGCAGCTTAACTTGAATTGTCAACTGAGTTCAAGATCTTCCCCTAATTAACATGCTCCTTCATGTTTTCCTGTCTCAGTAAAGGGCACGATGACCAGCCATTCTGCTCAAGCCAGAAATCTGAACCTTACAGCTGGCACTCTTATCCTACCTGCGGGGCCCAAGCTCTAAAGCGATTCCCCCACTTCCAATGACTCATTCCTTTGTGAAATCCCTTTCCCTTGAGGATGAACCTATGCCTGGCTTCTAATCAGAAAATGGCCAAAAAATAAATAAATAGAGAGATTATATGGCCAAAATGACAGATGTGAGTTCCTTGCTTAGGTCTTATTATAGTGCGAGGACGACTGGATGTCATCCCCTTGATTATATTATGTTATATAAAACCCTATCTTCCAGGTTGAAGTGAGAGAGACTCCTTTGCTGGCTTTAAAGAAGTGGTCATATTTGTCCAGGAACTGTGGGGGCGACAGCCAAAAAAGAGGGGTCCTCAGTGCTACAACTACAAGGAGCTGAAATCTGCCAACAACTTGAGGGACCCTGGAAGTGGACCCTTCCCCAGTCGAGCCTCTGATGAAACCACAGCTCAGCCAACATCTAGACGGAAGTCTGGGGAGACCTTGAGCAGACAACCCGGTCAAGCTATAACCCAGACTCCTGACCCACGGACACTGAGAGGTAATACGTGGGTGATATTTGAGGATGCTAAGCTAGTAGCAACCTAAAGTTCCTCAAACTCCTGAGGAATCTGTTCCTCAGTGTAAAGAACTAATACGGTACCTATTCAATCCATCACCAGGCCTTTTTTATTTCTTCACTAAATAATAATAATTTTGAAAATATCTTAAGTCTTTCTATCCCCACTACTCCACCCAAAGCAAACTGTCATCGTCTCCTACACAGGCAAATAGAATAGCCTCCTGGTCTGCCCTGCACACTTGCCCCTCCTATCAGAAATAGGCCGAGGAATGAAAGCATCCCTAGCAAGCAAATAATTTGGCATCCCTCCAAATCAATATTCATTCAGCAGAGATGAGGAGGAAGTGTCTATAATAAAAGTGGTGCCCCCCGCTCCTTTTGTGCCAAAATGAGAGGTTCAATGCATGCGATCTTCCAAATCAGTCAGACTTTTGGGACGCACATTAAACTATGCAAAATCCAAATAACAAAATCAATCACTAATTTCCTATAAGTAGCACAACCCATTGCATTAGTCATATCAGACTTTGAGCTGATCGCTGAAATGACAGCTCTTGGTTGACTCATCTCAGGATTAGAGGTACAGCTTGTGTCTATCACAAGTTTTTAATTTTTTTTTTACATATTGTTGTTCAGTTACAGTTGTCCCACCTTTTCCCCCACCTCTACCTCATCGCCCCACCCCCTCCCACAGTCAATCCCCTCCATTGTCCGTGCTCGTGAGTCCTCTACGCATGTTCCTTTGCTTGCCGCTACCCCTTCTTACCTCCCTTATCCCCTCCCCCGCCCCTCTGGTCACTGTCTGTTTGTTCTTTATTTCCATGTCTATGGTTCTATTTTGCTCCTTTGTTTTGTTGATTAGGTTCCACTTACAGGTGAGATCATATGGTATTTGTCTTTTTCCTCCTGGCTTATTTCACTTAGCACAATGCTGTCCAGGTCTGCCCATGCTATTGCAAAGGATAAGATTTCTTTCCTTTTTATGGCCAAGTAATATTTCATTGTGTAATTGTACCACAGCTTAAGGCCAGTGGAATTTTGATAAAGTGTGCATTGAATCTGTAAATGCTTTGGGGAAGATTGTCATCTTAACAATATCTGGTCTTCAAATTCATGACCATGGAATGTCTTTCCATTAATTTAGGTCTTCTTTCATTTCTTTTAGCAATCAATGTTTTGTGGGTTTTAGTGTATGAATTTTTCACCTCCTTGGTTATACTTATTCCTAGGTAATTTATTCTTTTAGATGCTATTATCAATAGAATTGTTTGCTTCATTCCTTTTCAGATTCCTAAAACTTTGCTGAATTCATTTCTTAGCTCTAACAGTTTTTTGTGAATTCTATGGGATTTTCTTTACACTGAATTATGTCATCTGGAAATAGAGATACAGGAGTTGAATTCTTGTTTTCCAATTTGGATACCTCTTATTTATTTTTATTGCCTAATTGCTCTGGCTAGGACTTCCAGCATAAGGACAAATCTGTGAAAGCAAACATCTTTGTCTTTCTGATCTGAGAAGGAAAGCTTTCAGTCCTTCACCATGGAGTATGATGTTAGTTGTGAGAGTTTTTTAAAATAAATGTGCACTACCACGTTAAGGAAATTCCCTTTTATTTCTAATTTTCTGAGTATTTTTATCATAAAAGTGTGCTGAATTTTGTCAAATGCCTTTCCACATCTACTGAGATAGGTTTTTTTCCTTCATTCAATTAATGTGACACATTACATTTATTGATTTTCTTATGTTGAACACACCTGCGTTCCTGGGATAAATCTCACTTGGTCATGGTATATAATCTTTTTTTTTTTTTTAAGAGAGAGGGGAGAGAAGGAGGGAGAAAGAGGACAGAAAGATCAATGCGAAAGAGATAGATACATCGATCTGTTGGCTCTCACACGCCCCCAGCTGGAGACCTGGCCTGCAACCCAGGCATGTGCCCTGCGTGGGAATTGAACCAGCAGCTTTTTAGTTCACAGGCCAGCACTCAATCCACTGAGGCATACCAGCCAGGGCAAATCTTTTGAATGTGCTGTTGAGTTTTGTTTGCTAATATTTTGTTGATGATTTTTGTACCTATATTCATAAAAATAAGTAATGATCTGTAGTTCACTTGCCTTGTGGTATCTTTGTCTGGCTTTGGTATCGGGATAACACTGGCTGCACAGAGAGTGTCAGGAAGCTTTCCTTCCTCTTCTGTTTCCTGGGAGAGTTTGAGTAGGGTTGGTATTACTTCTTTAAATGGTGGGTAGACTTTACCAATGAAGCCATCTGGTCCTAAGCTTTTCTTTCTTGAGAGGTTGTTGATTACTGATTCAATATCTTTATTTGTTACAGGTCTGTTGATATTTTCTACTCCTGAGTGAGTTTTGATAATGTATGTGTTTCTAGAATTCGTCACTTCAACTACATTATTTAATTTGTTGGCATACACTTGTTCGTAGTATTCTCTTATCATTCTTTTAATTTCTGTGAGGTCCCCATTTTCATTTCTGATTTTAGTTATTTGCATCTTCTCTCTCTCTTTTTTTTTTGTCTCAATCAAGCTGAAAGCTTGTCGATTTTGTAATCTCTTCAATGAAAAAAAACTTTCTTTTTATTTCATTGGTTGCCTTTATTGATTTTCCATTCTCTGTTTTATTTATCTGTGCTCTAATGTTTATAATTTCCTTCCTTTTTCCAGCTTTGGATTTAGTTTGTTCTTCTGTTTCTAGTTCATTAAAGTGTAAAGTTAGAGTTTTGACTTGAGATCTTTCTTCTTTTTAACATAGACATTTACAACTATAAATTTTCCTCTGAGCACTGCTTTCACTGCGTCCCATAAGTTCTGGTATATTGTATTTTCATTTTTATTTATCTCCAAGGACTTTCTAATTTATCTTTTTGGATGTGTTGGTTGTTTAAAAGTATGTTGTTCAATATCCATGCATTTGTAAATTTTCCAGTTTTCCTTCTGTTTTTAATCTCTAGCTTCATTCTGTAATGGTTGAAGAAAATGTTTTGTATGATTTCAATATTTTTAAATTTACTGAGTTATTTTAATGACCTGACACATGGTCTGTCATGGAGGAAGTTTCATGCACACTTGAGGAGAATGTATACCCTGCTGTGACTGGGTGTGGTGTTCTAAATATGTATGTTAGTCTTCACCAGTCTATAGTGATCTTCCAGTCTTATTTTTTCCTTATTAATTTTCTGTTTAGATGCTTAATCCATTAGTGAAAGTGGGATAGTGAAATCCAACTCCAACTATTATTATAGAACTGTGTACTTCTCCCTCTAATTCTACCAATATTTGCCCCATGCAGTCAGGGGCTCTGTTGTTTGCTTCGCATATGTTTACAATGATTACATCTTATTGATAAATTAGCCTTTTATCAGGAGATAATGGGAATGAAAAATAAGAAGACTGAAACCTAAAGTGGTTGAAAATAATGACAAGGAAATATCTCAGAAAACAAATGGAACAAAAGCAAACAGACAATGGGTACAGAATTTCAGTTTTTCAGGATAGAGAGTGCTTGAGCTTGGTTGTACAATAATGCGAATATACTTAACACTACTGAACTTTACACTTACCAATGGTTAATATCAATTTTATGTTATGTATATTTTATCACTATTAAAAATAAAAATAAAACAAACAAAAACCACCCAAAGAAACAGTAAATAGAAAATTAAAGGATCAATCCAGAAATCTAACTTCAAAATACAGATGCTCCTCAATTTACAATAGGGTTAAACCCAATCAATCCGTTGTATTGAAAATGCATGCAGCCCTGGCCAGGTGGCTAAGTTGGTTGGAGCGTCATCCCGTGCACCAAAAGGCTGTGGGTTTAATTGCCAGGAAGGGCACAGACTTAGGTCCAGGTTCAATCCCTGGTTGGGGTATATAAGGGAAGCAGCCAATCAATGTTTCTCCCTCACATCGATGTTTCTCTCTCTCTCTCTCCCTGTCTCTCTCTCTAAAATCTATATTAAAATAATATCCTCAGGTGAGGATTAAAAATAATAGAAAATTAAAAATTGCATTCAATACCACACTGTAGAGTGGTATCAGTTATTTACCCTTCGATCAGGTGGCTGACTGGGAGCTTTAGCTTGCTGCCTCTGCCAAGCATCACGAGAGAGTATCTTACTGCGTATCAATAGTCCAGGAAAAGATTAAAATCCAAAATTTGCAGTGTAATTCCTACTAAATGTGAATTGCTTTCACACCATCACGAAGGCGAAGAATTGTAAGTCGAACCATCATAAGTCAGGAACCATCTATAATAGGAATTCTGGGAAAAGAACAAAGAAAATAGAGGAGAAAAAATTATCAAGGAAATAATCAAAGAACATTTCCCCCAAAACTGAAGTACATGAGTCTCCATTTTGAATGAGTGCTCAGCACAAAAAAATTGAGAGTCACTGCAAAGTACGTCACTATCAAATCTCCAACCAATAGCCTAGAGAGAAAATCCTAATGCATCCAGACACAGAGAAGATACCACATACAAAGGAGCAAGGATATGAATAGAATTCAGACTTTTTAAGTCACAACCCTGAAAGGTAGAAGAAAATGGAATAACACTTTCAGAATTATAAGAGAAAATTTTTATTTTTCAAACTTGAATCCAGTAACCAGCCCAACTAACCAATCAAATGTTAGAATTGAATTAAGATATTATAAAATAGGCAAAGATTCTAGCAACATATCCCCTATCTCTCATCCCTAGGAAGCTACTAGAGGAGGTGCTCTAGCAAAACAAGGAAGTAAACCAAGAAAGAGAAAGACCTGGAAGGTAGGAAATGGGAAAACCCAGTCCAGAACAGTAATAAAGGAAAATCCCAGAATGACAACGATATCACAAGTCTAGAGAGCAGTCCGTCCAGACTGAAACAAGAGGAAGAAAGTTCCTGGGATGAAGGCCCTACAGGAAAGTGGAACTTGCATATTTGATTATATGGAAAATGTTACTAGACTACAGAGTCTTAGAGCACTCCTGGTGGCTGGGAGGCAGCCAACTGTAGATGTATTGAAAATTGACAAGTGAAAGAAAAAAAAAGCAATAATTAACACTAAGAAAAATGAAGGGTTGCGTAAGCAAGAAGGCATGGTTGTAGTCCACTTCTTGGCTCATTGGTAAACAATATTTGCACACATAATAATTTAAATTCTGATTATTGATTTAACCAAAAACTGTTACATAACTATGCAGGGGTTGGGGGCCAAAGTGATAGAGTTGTGCTCTTATCTGTCATGTCAGGAAGTCAACAGACAGATAATCCTTAAAACTAACAAATCAAGAATTTAGTCATCTAAGTATTTATTTAGATATGTGGATCTAATCCGAATAAATATGCATAAGAGTTGAGGATATTGTTTCTAAAGAGTTGGTCAGGGAATTGCTTTCCTCATTACAAGGCTTTAGTATATGTATATATTTTAAAAATATGTATATGCATTGTTTTAGTTGAATAAACAAGTCAAAACGTTAGCATATAGTTTGGGGGAATCTGCAACGTCTTGAAGTATACCATGGCTGTTAAGCAAGAGAATCTGTTTTAAAGGGCTGTATGGGCCTGAGGATGAGGGATAGCTTTGTTGTTGTACTTGTTGATTATTTGGATCCAAATCCCCCTTCCCACCCAACAGCATTTAGCAGAAAATAAAACAACTCAGTTCATTAAATTCTCCCTGGAGAAGGCACACAGGCAGAAGGTGCAGATGAATCAGAAAACTGAGTTCAGATTCCACCCGCAGGTGAGTCAAGAGCATGTGTGGCAGAAGTACTGGAAGGTGAGTGTTTCCAAGGCGAACATAAGCCTGTTCGAGTCCGCGGAGGCAGCTTCCCAGGCTCGGAATTGGAGGCATGACAGGAACCCAAGGAAGCCCATCCAAGTTGCCTTTTCACCAAGATGACTTCTCATTCCTTTCCTTCATTGTCCTTTAAACAATTTGTAGTTATATAATTGAGGGTTTATTTATTGTCTGTTTCCTTTACCAGACTATAAGCTAGCTCCTCTAGGGGAGGACCTTGTCTAGTTCATTCACCAGTGTATCCCCGGCAAAAGCAGGAGCCCACTAAAATAATCATTGGAGAAATATACGATGGTGACACTGGACAATCATTAGGGACCTAAAGAACACACAGACACAAGGAACACACAAAACCAAGCTGAGAGCAAAGAAGCCGGCTGGTAGATGACAAGCACAAGCTATTTGCGAGGTCTCTGAAATGACAAGACCGGAAGGGTGGAGCTGGACCTCTGAGACCAGCGGGCGGGAGGGAGAGGTGGGACAGGGTGGCGGTCCTCGGAAAACCACAGCAGGTTGCGGGACTGACAGGGGTAGAACTGGAGGGGATCTGTAGGAAACGGGAGGTGGGTGGGCGGCATCGCGCATGCGTAAGCAGAGCCTCCGTCCCCCCCCACCACACACACACACCGTGCGCGCACCTGCGCGCGCGCACAAGGGGTCGGAGCGGAAATGGCGCTGCGTGGCCGCGCGTCCGGGAGGCGAGCGGAAGTGGGTGTGAGAGCGGAAGTGGCCGGCTGGAGCCGGGGGCTGGGCGGGGACCGGTCTTGTGGGTGAGGCGGCAGCAGCGGCAGAGGCGGCGGCGGCTCGGCAGGCGGGTTCAGGCTTCTGGGGCCAGGTCGGTCTAGTGGGTGGGTGTCTCCGCAGTCAGTCCGTGCGCAAGCCACTGCGTGCGTTTTCCCCTTCCCCCCTCCCCGATCCCTCTTCCCTTCTTCCCTAACCTCTTACCCCACCCAGCCCCCCTCCTTAGGGGGCAGCAGGGCCGCTCCCTGTGTCCTTCCCTCTCTTGCCCACCCTCACCCGCCCTTGTTTCTCCTTTCCCTGCCCGGGGCAGCCGCCGCCATGATCCTGCTGGAGGTGAACAACCGCATCATCGAGGAGACGCTCGCGCTCAAGTTCGAGAACGCGGCCGCCGGGTGAGCTCGTGCCCGGGGCCGGAGGGTTGTAGAGGAGGTGGGGTTGACCCTTCCTAATCCAGAGTGTTCAGCCCCCCCACACGTGGAGGAGAGAGATGGGGGACCTGGCCGGGTGTGGGGACTGCCCCGGAGGAGTAGACGTGGGAGGCGACTGGGTGCGGTGGGGTGAGGGGCAGAGATGCGCGGGGAGAGGCTCAGAGGAGGGATGCGGAAGCAGTGAGTGGACAGGAGTGCGCGTGCTAAAGGGCAGGAGACCTGTGGAGCGTGAGCGCAGCTCGGGCCGAACTCGCACAGGAGGATCTCGTTGCCCTCTGTAGCAAGCATGGGACCACTTCCGTCCGTGTTCCGCGTCACCGTGGTGAACCCAAAGACAGCCCGTTTGGATTAGGTTGGACGGAGTTTTCAGGGATTCCCAGGGCTGGAGGGAGGAAGAAGACGCAGGCCCAGATCTCCACCAGCCTTCTCGTTCACTACCCCCAGCTCCTCATCCAAAGGAGCAGGAGGCAAGACTGAAAGCAGACCCAGTCTTGCTGCCCGAAAAACGCGATCTCTCTGGTTTCCCTTCCCTGAACCCTACTGAGGGAGATTTCTCAAGCAGAGCTAATAGCCTCCCCATCCACACCCCTTCCTTATCTCCCTTCTGAGGTTCTCCTCTTTTCCCCACCCAAAGGCTTTATCTGATTATCCTTTACGTTCCGGTACCAGCCCCCTGGTCTGTGATTTTTTTTTCCTTTGGTCTTCCTGGCACAGGTACAACTTGAAAGACACCAGAGTCTATAAAGGTCTTAGATAACCTTTTCTACCATGGGGCCTTTTCATAGGTGGGTCTAGGACAAATTTCCAAGGCTGTCGTCTTTGTCAGACACGGGAATCTGCAGAAGGCAGCCTCCTCTCCTGAAGCTGCTTTGCCTTTAAAACATGAGCCAGGGAATTTTAGCTTCTTATTTTTGGTACCCTGCGGTTAGTCCCTTTGCCTCGTTTCCCCATCTGTGAGGATGGGGTTTTACATTTTGGTTGCACAGTTGAGGAAATAAGTGCACGCTGTTTCTGGTGAGCTGGGAACTGAGTCATGGGAAAGTAGGCTCTTGGAGGTCCACAGATGGGAGAGGATTAGTGGAAGGGAAATTCTAAGTGATCGTATGAACTTGTGGCTTGGAGACATTAAAAAAAAATTCTGACCGCTGCTTAAATTGGCTATATTGTATCTCCTATCTCTTGTAAGGCCACAGATTTTATCTGTAAAACAAAGCATGACTTTCCTTAAAGTAATGCCCGCTGTAAGCCGCAGCAATTGTTTCCTGCCAGGGTGCAGTGCTTATGTTGTAGCTAACTTGCTTCTTGTCTTAAGCCTCCACTTACCAGTTCTTTTGCATTTTAAATGTTCAAATGAATCAGCTCAGTCTTATTGGGAGATTGATGTCTACTTTGTGAGTGGGTATAGCACATAAGAGGAAGTTAATTGACTTCTGCATTTTCACAGCTGATCTTAAGTGCATTGTCAAGTCCAGACTAGTAAAGAAACTAGACCTGGGTGGTTATAAGCTGATCTACAAGATAAATGCCTGTGCATTTTCGAGTAGAAGCATGCCTTGTGGTGTGGGAGTCCGTTCACATCTATTTGTGTGTTACTAACTTGTGATTACAACATGTAGCCCATTATCCAGAACTTCAGCTCAATTCTTTTTAGAGGAATTAAAGTAGTCACTCAAGCCTGAAAGGCATAAGTTGGAACTTCTAGGGCGTTTCTTACAAAGTCTGCGTTGTAGCAGTGTCAGATATTGGGGCAGGGCAGCAAGGTTTGGCTTTTATTCTAGCCCATCATCCCTTTAGAATGTGACTTCAAATAAGTGGCCTCAAAATACATTCTGCTGAAAAGCACTTTGAAATTTTTTGAAAAAGAGACCATGATAGCCAGCCTGTGAGGTAGGGCTTTCCTGGGCTTGCACATGCAACACCCAGCAGAATCCTGCTTCTAAACCCTAGTGTGAAATTCCAGTAAGTGTGGATTCCAGTAAGGTGAGGCAGCAGTGAAGTACTGGTCAAGGCTCACGCCTAGGGCAGAACTTCCAGCAAAGGATAGCTAGTGGGGTCATCATAGGAACATTTGTGGGATTCTGCCAGTGCCCGGCGCTAACAAGAACAGAAAAGGGGGGCCTTTCTGAGAGCCTTTTGGCAAAGATAGCTGAGGGGTGAGACATGCTGGGGTGAAGATCAGAGAAAGACATTAAGGAAAGGGAGCCGTAACCTGGAAGAAAAACCCTGGAGGTTTGAAAGGCTTTGCCTGTGGACCCTGCTGCAGAGGTCAGCTCCACAATGCTGTCCCCTTCTCAGAGCAGACCAATTGGGGAAATTATGGTTCAGAGCCACCCTTGCCGGAGTGAGCCTTCCAACTCTGCAGTGTCCTATGTGAGAGCCAGTAGCTACATGTGGCTAGTCAAGTTTAAATAAAAGAATTAAACTGAAGTAAAATTAAACTAAGTTCTTCACACTAGTCACAGTTCTAGTGCTCCGCTGCCCCACGTGGCGGGTAGCTGCTGTATTTGGACAGCACACATGACACGTTTCCATTATTGCAGAGTGTTCTAGTGGACGGCACTCCCGCAGCCACTGAAAATGTGAGCGTGGGATAGTCTTAAAACACTCCCGTGGCACAGACTGCAGAACACAGTTGCAGTGGCTTCCCTTTTAAGTTTGATCTTTTTTAAAATGCTGCATCTCTGATCATCCTGTTGGATCTTCTAGCCTGTGGCATCCTACTGAAAGTCTAAACTTCCTTTGGGTAAAGCAGTTTTGTCTCTCATCTCAACTGCTGAGGAATAAATACGTTTGGTCATGATAATATTTTAATTTGGAGGCAGTTCCGACAAAGCCTAAAGCTTTAAGAATCATTCCAAATTGCTTTTTGTTTTTTCCTACCACACTCCTAGGAGAGTGGCTTTGGAATGATTCATGTATCGTCACAAAATCATAATTATTGGTAAATTGTTTTCCCAGTAGCCTACAAACTAAGAAAATGTGGCTAATTAAAAAGCTACACTCAACACTGCAAATAACCTCATATGCAGGTCTTGTCAACGGCATTGCCTTTTCATTTAGGAATTCTTGCCCAGACCCCCCAGTTAAAGCCAAAGTAATCTAATTTAATTCTTTTGTTACTGTGCCAATTAATTTAGTTCTTTTGTTACTGTGTACATACCAAGAACCTTTTCAGCCTTTGTCGACTTAGCTAAGGAAGAGTCCAGAGTCCAAGATTGACAAAATGCTGTCAGATACAAATTGCTGTTGATTTGAAGTGCACGCTCACTCCTTGCCACAGCTGTGCATGTCGTGGGGCGCTTTGGTTCTGTGAGGGGGAGTGAAGCTCAGTAAGCAAGCAGTGCCATTTGGGGTGGGTGAGGACTGTGGGAGGAGAAATTTGAGAAAGGAATAAATTAAACCTTGCTGATACCTCGTTCTCATTGCCAAATATGCTGCATACGTCCTCAGAGAGACAGACTGGTTTGAAGTGACTTGGAATTAGGACATTATTTAAGCATTTAGAAGAACTGGGATGTAGTGGCTGACCGGCTAAGACAGTCTGTTTGGCCTTTCGCAGGTCATCATAGTTACACACTTTGCTGCCTGCCCTCTGGCCTCCTTGAGACTGCTCTGTGCGGGAAGCCCCAGAGCTACACTCCGCCGACTGATGACTCCTTCAGGGCAGGGTGTATCGTTTCTAGTCATCTCCCCCACGCCCCCATCCTCACTGTGTGTGTTGGGGGCGGGTGTGGATAGACAGACAGACAGATGGTCGATTCAGTAAATGTTTTCTTGAAGGAGTGGATGAAGCCAGCTAGAATGGCTCTTAGTTTATTTAGGACTTTATTGCTTTTCTAACATGAATTGCCTTTTAGCTCCTCTTCTCCATAGTTTGAATATGGCTTTAGCAGAGAGTAAGACCGCCTCTTATCTAATATGATCCATTTTTGTAGGCTTTACTCAAAAAGCATGATGGGAGCCTTATAGAGGACTTACAGAGGAAAATGATCAAAAACTTACAGTAAGACAAAGGTCTTCAGTAATTCCTCTAATTCATCTTAGGGAAAGGATAACCAGAAGAGGGACTTAAGTGCCCAAGGGGAATTGGATACATTTGGGGGTAAAAACTCAAAGGATTAGATAATACTGCTTGCCAGGGTTTTCTTAATTGACTTAGTAATGACATTCTAGAATCCTCCTTAGAAAAACAATAGAAGGAATTTTTTTCTAAAAAAAAATTCTAAGAATGGGTCTTGAAACCCAACTGAATGCATTTAATATGTTTTAGCATCCTGTGCCGTCCAGTCAGTAACCCTGAGGACTTCTCCAGCTGGCTGTTCTAGGGCTCCAGACGTGGGAAAGTCCGACACCAGTGGGGGCTCTCCTTGCATTGGGGAGCCATTGCTGATTCCGGGAATTACCACAGTCCCAAAACCTCTCCCTGCTGTGGCTTCAGAGTCTGGTCTCCTCAGACATCATCACCTTGAGGAAAAACTAATGTATGGACCACCTTCTGTGAACCAGGCACTTTGCTATAAGCTTGAACGTGGCATCATTTGATGTCAGATGTGCACTTGTGACAGATAGCAGTGTCATTTACAGTGGAGAAAACTGGAGCTCGTGGGAGGTGCGGAGAGTAGGCATATGTCCTAAGCACTGTGCAGGTGCACCCCACACTAGAGATTCCTGACCTTCTTTATGATATGTCACACGCAGAAGGGTACATTTAGGTAAGTGGCCTAGCCTTAAGGTCCTGCAGCTGGCCTGCCCTGAGGACTGTGGGGACTGCTATCTCAGCATATCTATTAACTTAGACATAAAACTGATTGGGAAACTTTGCTCTCTGCATACTATCTCGGTTAGTCTTCACAACAGCCTTGTGAATCTCCATTTTCTAGAAAAGGAGCCTGGGCTCAGCGATATTTGAGTAGCATTGCCTGCGGTGACACAGCCAGTGGGTGATAGAACTTGCATTGAACAGTCAACTCTAAGGAACTTGCTTTTTCTGTGATTAAACCCACCCCCACTATGAAACTTCAGCAGATGGTAAAACAGAAAATAACCATTAATTTTTTTCTGCCTGTTAAGGGGCACACTTTTCCCCAGACCAATTTTATACCCCTCTGCTCCACGATTTTTTAAGTCACGCAAGTAAGCAACAAACACCTGGTCTTGAATTGAGACACGACCCTGTTATGGGGTGTTTCACACTCGGTGTGGCCTCCTTGTTGGAACACAGTTCTCCGATCTCTGACTCCCAGGCGACTTCTCAGGAAGACTCTTTTGGCCTAATGCTCTCTCTGTAGCCTGTCTCCTCTGCAACCTTTTCTGCAGCCATAAATAGTGAACTAAAATATTAATGGTGGTGATCTGACAAATCCTCTCAAGTCAGGCAGCAAATCATTTAGCGCGGATCTTCTTCTCCCCCTGGAGATCTGTGCTCAGGGAACTTCGCGGACTCGGCAAACAGTAATACACCATGTTACATATTCTGTTATTTCCCAGCAACCCTGGAGGGCATCTCTGTCTTGGGTCCTTTTACAGGTGAGGGAGCAGTGAGGTCTTGAACAAGTTAGGCGAGAACAAATGTGAAAATGTGTCTATCTTGCCTACTGGCCCATAAAACAAGGTGGAATTATTTTGAGTTAATAGTAGCTAGCTGATGAAACAGTTTTCATTTTCCTACCATTGGGCTTTGAGAAGTGGGGAGAACATGTAAAGTAGCTTTTCTCTGGGGGCTATTTGACCATTATTTTTTATAACTAGGGTGTTTGTCATCCTTCTAGATAGTAACTCTGCATTGTCCAATAGAAGTCCATGTACCAGGCCAAACTGGGGAATGCACAGCAAGTGTGAGGCTGTCATTGCCTTCTGTGATAGGTTCTTGTGTGTGTGTGTGTGTGTCTTTTTTAAAAAAAATATTTTATTTCTTTTTAGAGAGAGGGGAAGGGAGGAGAAAGACAGGGAGAGAAACATCAATGTGTGGTTGACTCTAACATGCCCCCTGCTGGGGACCTGGCCCACAACCCAGGCATGTTTCTTGACTGGGAATCGAACCAGTGACCCTTCTGTTTGCTAGCTGGCACTCAGTCCGCTGAGCCACACCAGCCAGGGCTCATATCTCTTCTATTGTTTTTCTTGAGCAGTTCTGAGGTAAGTAGCAGCACTTGTGTTCTCCCATTTTACTGATGAGTAGGTCAGAAAATAAAGATGTATGGGTATTAATTTGTCTGAAAACATGGTCCTGATGAAAAAGCTGGAAAACAGGTGTTTTGATTGTTCTTAGTGGTTTTGCAACGTTGTTTTGTGCTACACTTTCTGTGGAAGTTCAGCACTGGAATTACAACACAATACTAGGATAGAACTGGTCAGAGATGGCTTCATGGAGAGCAGTGAGTACTTTGGTGATGTAAAGGGAAAGGAAAGATGTTTAAGAAGACCTACAGGTTGTCTTTGAAGTGGAATAGAACCTTCTGCTTTGTTCTATGGCCTGAAATCATCCTTTTACTTTAAATAAATTAAAAGCATTGTATATTCTGTTCAGCAATTTTCCTGCTGAATGTACTACCTCTGTCTCTACAGTCCTTTCAGGGGGACGTTGACCAAAGGATGGTATCTTGTGGTTCACATAAACAAACGTGTGTGTCCTGGTCTTAGTGAATCCTAAGTTGACGGGGAGCACCCACCACAACAGAGATTCCACATCAGCTGGAGAACAAAAGCTGTATCTGTCCTGCTTCCTTTTCTTATCCTCCACCTTAAGTAAATCCAGCAGTTCAGGTTCATGAGAACATGGGTTGTGTATTCGGATGGTCAGTAAGCGGGATACAGAGTGATCTGATCTTGAGTAAAGCTCAGGAGCCTTTGCGAGTCCCCTTGAAGGCAAGCATCAATGCAGTTATCTTAACTAAGGGACTTTTGTTTTGCAGAAACAAACCAGAAGCAGTAGAAGTAACATTTGCAGGTAAGTGTTTTTATCTCAATCCTGTAAAGCAGCAATCTTCAACCAGTGTGCCACAGGAAATTTTAAAACATGCAGTACCTGACTGTTTAGTCAGGACACTGGCCTCTTTTCCCTTAATTAGATTGTCAATTTAAAAAAAAAAAAAAAAGACAATACAATAGTAGCTGTCCAGTGTGAATGAATCAAAATTACACTTAAGTCTTCTTTATATTCTAGAGATACATTCTAAAATATTTTTGGTGCGATGTCTGGGGTTTGGTTTAGAATAAATCATCGTGGGGGGGTGTCTAAATGACACAAGATTGGCCATGTGTTGATAATTGTGGAGGCCATATCATAGGGACAGGGCTTCATTATACTGCTCTTTCTACTTTTATGCATATTTAAAGTATGTCACAATAAAAGTTTTAAAAAATTTTTCCAGCACTTAGCTGTGATTAAGGTAAGACTAGCTTTGTAATTTTAGAAAAAAGCAGAGGGGCAGGTACTTAACAGTTCTGTCCCAGTGTTTCTGCTGACTGCCCACATGGATTTAAAATAAATGCCATCTTATTTGTATGTCCCCTTTATATGGGGGACTTTCTTGTGACCTGCAGCAGATAGATGCTTTGAGATTTTATTCCCCTTAGTTAAGCAATCTTTCTTACTTTACTCACAGATTTCGATGGAGTCCTCTATCATATTTCAAACCCTAATGGAGACAAAACTAAAGTGATGGTCAGTATTTCTTTGAAATTCTACAAGGAACTTCAGGCACATGGTGCTGACGAGGTAAGTTCCACATCATTTTTCGCTGGGACTCTTGTTTCCTCCTCAGCTTTTAGCGACAGCTTCCCACTCAGAGAAGGTCCGTGGCACTGAGCCCCTGCCCCTAGACGGCTTGCTCACCCAGCCAAGGGGTCTTGACTCCCGTTTCCCAGAACGATGTAAAAAGAGTGTTTCCCAGAAAAGGTTTTTAAAGGTCTTCAAATAATTTTTCATTCTGAAAATTTAGGCACAGATCTTTCCTTTAAATTTTTAAATGTTCTTTAGAGTTGGCCTCTTTAAGTATATCTCTTCTCCCTTATGTCTGCCTTAGGAGAAATAAGAAAGGATGTCCATGCGTTGTGAAACTCTTGGTGGCCATGCCTTATGTGCTGGCTTTTTTCGATAGTTAAAGTAGCAGGTTTGGTTCCTGTTGAACTATATTTGCTCTGGGGAGAGCCATTTATGGAAGAAAGAAAATGCTATTACACCAGTGCGCGCACATTGTGGTTGGGTCTCAAAGCAGGAAGTATGACTCAGTTCCTGAATCAGTTTTCAAATATCTTTTCATTTAACAAGCTAGGTTCTCCTTAATCTGGTGAATGAAGATACTGCCATTTCTATTTTCTTTCTGATTAAGAGTAGTAGCTTTTGATTATTTAAAATTTATGTAGTGAAAAAGCTGTTTGCAAAAAACGTGATCAGAATCTGAGTAATTTGGGGGTTTAAAAACTAAAATTGGCCCTGGCTGGTGTGGTTCAGTGGATTGAGCACCAACCTGCAAACTGAAGGGTCACCAGTTTGATTCCCAGTCAGGGCACATGCCTGGGTTGCACGCCAGGTTCTCAGTTGGGGGCATGTGAGGGGCAACCAGTAGATGTTTCTCTTGCACATCAACATTTCTCTCCCTCTCTCTCTCCCTCCCTTCCCTTCTCCCTACAAATAAATAAAACCTTTACAAAAAAAAACCCAAAATTGTATGTTAACCAAACAGAATACCACGAGCCATAGGCAGTCACTTCCCTTGGTTATTCATATGCATTTGATTTGCCCCTTAAGTTCAAAGGAAGAAGAAATGTTTAGAGAATTTGTATTCACAGTTATTTTACCTAGAAAACAGAAGCTTCAGGAGAAAGATCTTCTCATATAAAGCATGTAGAGGATTATATCATATGAAAGATAGTAGCTAATTTTTCTCTTTATCAGATAAAGAGCAAGAAGAAATAGGTGGCTGTTAAGGTGGCCCTGCTTTAGATTAACTATAAAATAACTACCTGAAAAGAATTGTCAAACAATTGAACAGACAACCCAACTGTGTGATAAATCTCTGAAGGCAAACCTCTCTGTAAAGATCTAGGTGCAATACTAATTTTGGAAAGAAAAGAAAATGTTCATTGGGTTGGATTTCTTAACTTTCCTCTGCAGTCTGCTCTCCTTACAATGGAACTCCAGAACACATTGCTATTCTTACAGCTACCACAAGGGTCAAAGAACCAGCCCCACCCACTCAAGTGGGTGGAGTAAATAACACTCAGTGTTGGAGCAGGGTGCATGGTAAATGGCTCCCTGGGTTGGTTAAACAGTGACCAGCCTGTGATAACCACAGGAATCTTGTTACTTTGTCACAGGCCCTTTTCAAGGCAGAAAACCTCAGCCAGCAGGGTGGGAAGGTCTGATACGGATGATTGACAGGTTGCCTACACCCATCTCCCGGTGTCAGGTTGGAAGAGTGGGCACAAATTGAAAAGTGAATCATGGTTAAAAGTGCAAGTGAAGTAAGCAGGGGAGCGTTGGCTGGTTTGGCCAAAGGGAGAGAGCAGAGGAGTTGAACATGGTATAAATTTGGCTCTGAGAGCTGCTTAGATCTCAGAATATTAACTTAGTAACCTTGGGTTTAAACTAAATCTTAGGAGCTACAGTTTCTCCCATGTCCGATCTCCCCTTCCTCCAAACACCAGTAGTGCACACAGAACAGAATTGGTCTTCAGAAGCAGGGTGCTAGTTCAGAGTCGTAAAGGGTGTGCATGTTACTCTCCGCCCCCAGCTCTTTAGGAGAAGTGGTGTATAAGATACCTGGAGGTCAGCACTCTCTGCCACCAGTAAACTCTGACCATGAACCTCTCCCCTTCGGTTCCTCTTCCGTGCAAAAGACACCTCACAGTGGCTCAATGGTCACCAGATAGGAACTATGTGGCATTCATCTTTTGCCTCTATACAGACAGATGTGATCGCTGATTCATGTTTGGAGGTCCACTCTATTATCTGAGTTTTGCAGATTGAGAATTTCTTCTAGCCAAAGGGAAATGGTTAAATAGGTGGAATATTAAAGATACTTCAGAATGGGGGCATGGGGAACCTAACCATGTGATAATTTTCTCAAATGGGACATAAAATACATGGTTTGCTGCTGATTTTTTTTTTAGTTCCTGGAGACTATGTTGAAAACAAGGTTAGAAGGAAAACGCTGATATGCACTCCCAGCTGTGACTGTCCCGGTGTGCAGCGTGCGGCACGGAGACCGCAGCAGTGCCCGGGACGGAGTGCCCGCTCGCAGGGGGCGCCCCTCTGTGGCTGCCTGTGGTTTGCACTGGCTAATGGAATTCTTTAAAACGTGCACGTATAATTTCTGTAATTAAAACAAAACTGTGCTTTTGTTCACTTTTCATCTGTTGGGTTGCCATGGATTGAGTGCCCTTTTTTGGTGTCCCATAAAATGTGAGAGGGTCATTAGTGTGTTTGTGGTGAGACTGGAATTCAAAATCGGATGCCTAGGAACCGAAGTCTGCAGATGAAACCCCGCTGTTCTACTGAGGGGGCGGGGGTGTGGGCGGCGGCTTCACCTTCTTGTGCAGTAGTGATGGCACCTGTCCTCCCTGAGGAGGGTTCATAAGAAGCCATTTCTGTGTTTTATCTGTTCATGTACAAAAACTACAAAATACCAAAAAGGTTATTAAATTCCATTTACTTTTTTCCTGTCTCCAAATAACAGCCATTCTAGTGCTTCATGTGTCCCATAGAAATCAGAACTGTCACTTCCAAATTAAAAAACCCCATATGGTTTGTTTCTTAAACCATATCAACCTAGGAGCGGTTTCCACCAGGTGCAGCAGTCACGCCAGCACTGCCGGTGTGGTAGGAAGGAGTAAGGTTTTATCATTTACTCCAAAACTGGAAGTATTGGTTTGAGGAAAAAGACATTTTTAAGGAGTGCAGTCTTCTGTGGACCTACCAGTATAAATAGCTGGCTAGGATTCAATTATCCATGGTCTTTGCCTTTAAAAAGCTGGTGATGAGCTAAATAACTTGTAAAGCATGCACAATAAGCAGGCTGACTGGAATCAGTTCCCATTCTGGTTTTCTCTCTTCATTTACCTGGGTTAGTGGTTTGACCTGTGCTTATTTGATGACTAACATCAATACCCGCTTGGCAAGCGCCCTGCTGTGCTGAAAAGAGGCGGTGACGTGCAGCCTGCGCTCCGGAGGGGAACGGGGAGCATACGAAGAGGGTGACCAAGTCCTAAGAGAGTAAAGGTTGAGCCTTGATTGAAAAACAGGTCCTAGCCTAACCTTTTGGATTTCATCTCGGTGCTGTGCGTGACTTGCTTGGAAATTCAGGTTAATCTGCCTCCTCCTCTGTATCCAGTTTCCCATCCACTAAATGCAAGGAAGAAGGCTGGCTCGGGAGAAGCTTGGCAAGGACAGTGCTTTAAAAATAATGACATTACCATAGCCTCTGGATTAACATCCTTGTTCTTGTGTTTTCTAGTTACTAAAGAGAGTGTACGGGAGTTACATGGTAAATCCAGAATCAGGTATGTACTGATGTGCGTGACTGGAGTGACGTGGAAATAGACCTGTCCTGTTTGTACTGTGCTTTTTTTTTAGGCAGAGGATTTCATTTAACTGTTGTCTCACAAATATTTCTGCATTATCCCAGTTCCCGCTCCAACTCTATCCATAAAAATAGCTTTTAAGGCCTTTGCATTGTCCAATAATGATACATAGTATGGTGTACAGAATTGATAATGTGTTGTTAATATTTGTTTAAAGGAGCCGGTTGACTCTTCCCTAACCTCTTAGCCAGAGAGCCACCTTTGTTTGTGGTGATTAAGATGCCTTTTGAGAAGACTAAGCAATTATTGATTCCAACCCCAACCCCTAATACAGCTTTTTCTATACACTGGACATTTGAAGGAGAAAAAAAGAATATTCAAAATTGTTCTCACATTTTCAAATAACAAAAATGTCGAGAGGAATTAAAAAGCACTATGGTCATCCCTGATTAGAATGGCTGTGTTATAGTGCTTTAAAGGAAGTTTAAAGTGGGGGGAAAAAAAAAAACAATATTTTCATCCCTGTGGTTAAATGAATCTCAAATTCTGAGGCATTCAACTGGGCCCCACAGTCAGGACCAAGTAATAAGACCGTAAAAGCATGATGCTTGTTAAATATCATTGCCTAGGTGCCTTGATTAACACATTGTTTTAAGAAGGAAGATGTGTCTGTCATTTTCTTTTAATAGCGGTTACTTTTGCTTCCTTATTTCCTCCTCATTTGCAACAGTTACCTCATCACTCCCATTACAATACTTTCTCTGTCTCCTCCATGCTGCTCTGGAAACAAAATGTCAAATACAGAAAGGTGTCTTTGGAATGTAACTTGTTACTAGGAGAATTTGTGGCTGGGAGCTTGGACTATAGTCCATAAGTACTGAAATGTGTTAATCACCAAATTGATGGTATCAGTGCCTAGTAGAAGTAAAAGCCAAAAGGTAATTAACAATGTAAGAGGAATACGGAAAATTTCAGAAAGAAACAACTAACAAAAATGATGTAGGAATTCTTGGGCATGCCTGTCACTGCTCAGGTCCTGAAGTCGGTCGGAATAACCAGAGTGAGCTTACGCTTCGGTCCCTGGGCCTTTCGCCCACCTCCCACTAAAGCACACAGAGACGCTGCCAATTGCAGACCTGTGTCCACACAAGTGGAAAACGGATGGAAATACTCCCGTTCCTTCTCTTTCTGTGGGTCTGCCTGGGCAAGTTTGGGGGGCTTAGCAGGCCATACTAGATTTTTTTTACTTTTCTCTGTCCTCAGTATGTTCTTTTCATATCAGGAGCCTTACTTAAAGTCTGACTTTAGCAATAGTTTTATTTGGTTTGTTTTATTTGTCTTCTTAAAACTAGCAGACCTCGACTTTAAATTTTTTTAATCTAATCTTGTAGTCTGTTTGCTTCTTTGGTTTTTGGGTCCCTAAAATGGAATGATGCTTGATATGATTTAATATTGGAGGGCCAAAAATGTGCTGAGTACTACCTAGAACAGAGATTTAGATAGCTTGTGCCCTCAAAGAGGATAAACTCAGGAAAAAACCGCAGACCTCAGGAATGCTCTTGAGAAATAATTAAATAGTAACAACGTACTATATAAAGGTTTAAGATGTTTAGCATTGTGAAATCCATGCAGTTCTGGTAAAAGTACTCCCTTCAGTTGCCTAGAATTAATGAAATTATCCTTGATGATATACAGATATTCTTACAAAATCATCTATAGGCCTTTTGGCATGTGTTGATCATTTCATTCTATTATCAGGTGTGCCAGCCTTGTGTACTAGAATTTGTATCCACCGTGCTGTAAGGAGTCAGGGTAGTGCAGTGGTCAGCAGACTCGGAGTTTAGTCCTGTCCTGTCCCATTTGTTGGTGACTCACTGTTCTAGACGCTTTGTTTCCAAACACTTTTTAAATACTGAACTTTCTCTTAAGTCTCCCAGTACTCTTCCTCATCTCACCACCCTTTTTTTAAAAACAAGTGCAGGGCCCTGACTGGTGTGGCTCAGTGGATTGAGTGCTGGCCTATGAACCAAAGGGTCACTGGTTCGATTCCCAGTCAGGGCACATGCCTGGGTTGTGGGCCAGGTGCCCTGGTGCGGGGGTGTGCGAGAGGCAACCACACATTAATGTTTCTCTCCCTTCCCCTCTATCTAAATATATTTAGATATTTTTTAAAGATTTAATATCTAAATCTTTAAAAAATATTTTTAATTAATAAGAGAAAACAGATACAGGAATTATAGAGGTTACAGTTGTAGAGGAATTGTAGAGAATTGTCAAGGTCCCTAAAGTGGCAAGGCCGGGAGTGGGGCCCACGTCTGCTCAGTGGCCTCCGCCTCTCTGTCGGACTGCACTTATCGTGGCACGCTGCCTGCTTCCATCTCTTTCCCCCGGAGATGAGAATAAACTGTTTCTGACCTGCCTGCTTCAAAGAATTCTTATGGAAATCAAATGAAATAAAACATTTTAAAACACTGAGAATTTTACAAGTGCATATAAAGTTGCTGAGTTATATGTATAGATATATTTCTAGATTCTTCCGTATCCTGCCTCCTCCCACAAAGGATTTGTAATGGCACAGAATAGGGTATGTTTTATTATCAGAAAGCTATGCGGCTTGTTGGCACGGGGCACATTAAACCCCAGAGGAAAATGCAACTCATCACAGCTTGACAGCATGCATATGCAGCCCCCCTCATAGCTGTGTCTGGAACGCTACATATCTCATCAAAGTTCCCAGAGTGCGACTTCCTCCCATTTGATTCCATTTTTTGCATAGCATTTGCTAACAAGTGAGGTTTTATTTTATCTCATTTGTCCTAGGAGGTAGATGGGAATGGAACCACTCCGCTGGAGTTAAAAGTATGACCACTGAGACAAAATAAAAGGTCATTAGAACTTGGAAAGTTTTTTTTTAATTATATAACTTCTGTGTGTTTTTCCCTTCCAGGATACAATGTCTCTTTGCTATACGACCTTGAAGATCTGCCTGCATCCAAGGATTCCATTGTGCATCAGGCCGGCATGTTGAAACGAAATTGTTTTGCCTCTGTCTTTGAGAAATACTTCCAGTTCCAAGAAGAGGGCAAGGAAGGCGAGAACAGGGCGGTCATCCATTATAGAGATGATGAGACCATGTGAGTGTAGAATGTGGTCCTGAAGCCCGGGTGTGGCTATCATGTGCACTCAGGAAAACACATACAGCCGGGTCAAACCTTAGAGTCTGTGGTGTGAGGGCCCCCCCCCCCCCAGTGTCTTTCTCGTAACCTCTGTAAGTCAGGATGTATGATTGGGCGGGGGTGGGGGGGGCACTTGCCCTAGTCTCCAGATACTGCAAGTCGGCGAAAGATGAAGAGAATCCAGTGCTTTCCTGTGAGGCACCACTGTTCTGAGTCCCCTTCAGTAACATATAGCTTGGGTACTCGGCAGGCAGAGGTTCTGTGTTACTTGCAACTCTTGGATCATCTATGTGCTGTGAACCTCACAGTGTGTAAGGAGAGAAATTTCCAGAGTGGAGTGCAGACAGCCACTGACTCTACACCCGTTTCATACCACACAGACAAAGAGAATAACATCTACTTTTGTGGTTTTCATCTCCTGCCACTGTTAGGCCATGTGTTGGTACACAGACTTTGTCAGCCATGTCTACTTCGTCTGCCTGGCCACGCCTCATTTTATGGTTGAAGAGAGCTCACCCCCCTGCTTCACTTGCAGATCGAGTTCTTAACAAAACCCGCTCTGATTCTGTGCTCACTCTCACGGGTTGGTTCCCCTCAGGTACGTGGAGTCTAAAAAGGACAGAGTCACGGTAGTCTTCAGCACAGTGTTCAAGGACGACGACGACGTGGTCATCGGGAAGGTGTTCATGCAGGTACGGAGCAGGCGTCTCGGGGGGACCATGGCATGGAGATCCACACCTGCACCAAAGCCCACCGTAAGCATAGGAAAGAGAGCTGGTGGGAAAACAGAAGCATTGAAATAAAGAACTGACAGTAACCACAGGGGGACGGGGAGAGGGATATTGGGGGAGAGAAGGGGGGGTCCGTCAAGAACACGTATAAAGGACACGTGGACAGAGCTAAAGGGGGTAGGGTCCGAGGGTGGGAGGCCGTGCTGGGGTGAAAGCGGAGACAACTGTACTGGAACAACAATAGAGGGAGAGAGAAAGCTGGCCGTTTTGTTGATGAAGGTTTAATTAAACGGCCCCCACCAAACTCACTAAATATTTTCTTTTTCTCTGGTTTTAGCCTTTGCAGTACTGGACTAGATAGTGATTTGAGTATTAAACTTACTAACAACATGACTAAAATATTAAGCATCCTTCTTGCAATGGGGATCTTTGATTTGAAGTTTTGTTAGTGGGGTCAGGCGTCGGTATAAGGGGAGTACATGGTCATGGAAAAAATACAATAAAAAATAATGGGGTAAAGTTTGGTCACGTTTTCTGTTCTCCTGTGCTCCTCCGATTTTTGGCAAGGTCTGTTCTTGGTTTAGTCCTAAAGTCTTTTCAGAACGGAGCCTGCAGAAAATTCTGTAGTAGATAGCACGTTGGTAGGGAAGAGTTGCTGAAATGATAGTGAAGAGAATCGGCCTGGGTGGGACCCAAGTCAGCGCGGCGAGCCTGCTTCCCGGGAAGCTCGTCCACTAGGAGGGAGAAGGAGCGGTGGGGGTGCGGTGCCCCCGCTGCAGCCTTGCCATGCCGCCTGCTCACCGGGCGCGGGCTCGTGAAGTGGTGTCCAGGCTGGTTGCTGAGACAGCTCCGCATTCAAGATCTAGTACAGTGGTTAAATTTTCAAAAAAAAAAAAAAAAAACTTTTGTGTGTTCATCCTGTTCCTTGGCAGGGTGACGAGATTTAAGAATTCTGGGGCAAAGTTGTTTTTGCCAGATAGAGGTGGAAAATGGTTGTGCTTAAGAAAGGGAGGGAGGGTACTTCGTTCAGTGGCTAGGGAAGTCTTCAGAAGTGGTCTCCTCGATTTGGTCCCTCTGTCGTGGCTTTTTGTGTTTAGGCTAATGAATCAGAAACTAATTTGGGACTTCCTATGCAGAAGAATTAAACTGTTGCTACTCTCGGCCCTTCAGAGTACTGAACTTTATGACAGGGAGAGAGAGTGTGCGTGTGTGTGTGTGCGTGTGCGTGTGCATACATACCTTGGATCCAAAGTGTCAGCCTCCAGACAGGCACTTCGTGTGTTTTCGGGCAGACCTGACAGGGGAATTAAATGCAGTAGCTCACAAATTGGGGTAACTCCAATCTGAGGAACTAATTTTAAAAGCTGTGAGCTATATATTTAGGTTTGGCTGGATTTTTACCAGTCTTCCATTTTCTGCCAGGCGACATCTTAGCTTATTTTTGTACCTTAAACAGACCTTATCTTCAAGCGCGTACTGGAGATTTGTTCCCTGGGAGAAATCTGTGTGCTCTGTTTCTGTGTGTGAGTGTACACCTCCTTCAGCGCGCATGTGATGGGGGCCTTGTCCACAGGGAAGACAAGTTTCTGTGCTCTTGCGCTGGCAGGATCCCCATCAGTGACGGGCCTGGCACCGTGCGGGCACGTGATGTCTGGAATGCAACCAGGCCGTGTGCTCAGGAAGCTCAGGAAGCCGTCCTCCTGCCTCCCTCCCTCCCTCCCTCCCTCCCTCCCTCCCCGACTTCACAGACTGGGGGGAACTTTCTCGAAACGACCGTAAAAACCTAGACTGACTCTGCGTGAGTTTTTCCCAAAATAAATCATCTTGGCATTTTCCTGGGCCCAGTTATTTTATTTCTAGAAGAATGAAAAACAGTGGATGCCTAGCATAGAATGTTGTGACCTGGGACACTGTTTAAAGTCCCTCGTGGTCACTAGTCTGCTTGCTGTGGGCTTTTGTGGGCTTTCCCATGCCGGCATGCAGTTGCGGCCTGGGCAGAACGCAATTCCTGCATCTCTCATTGAGCAGACAGGCTCTGAGGGATGCTCGCGGCCTGTAGAAAAAAGACGGGGTGGGGGGGGTTTCTTTTTCCCGTCACTCAGATGGCCTGATGCTTGGCCCGGCACGTCGTCTCTGTGGGCACAGAAGCTGATGTGTGTGCCTGCAGTGAGAGTCTGGCGGATGTCATCGTTTCAGCGCTGCTTCCGTGGGAGGCAGTGGACGCAACACTTAGAGGCTGGACTAGGGTGAACCAGAATTTTCCCACATTATTCGATCTCAAAGTCTGTAACTAAGAAAAGTTAAGTGGAAACCACTGGTTTTTATATGTTCAGGGACAAGACACAGGCCGTCTGCCTCTTCAGGCAGTTGTGAAGACGTTATTTGAAGGACCCTTGCCACCTGTGTACATACGTGGTTATATCTGTAGGGTATTTCCTGACCTGGGAACAGGTCGAGGTCCGTAATTTTGGTAAATATCGCCAGGCTCTCCTGCAGAGCTTACAGCACCTTCCTCCCACGGAGAATGTGTTAACATGCCCGTTGCCCCAGAGTGTGTGGTCAAGCTTGTGGATTTCTGCCGGTCTGAGAGGTTAAAAATGGCGTCTCTGTTGTCTTATGATCAAGGTCAGAACATCTTGTCTTGTGAGATATCTATCTCTTTATGCACTTGACCCATTTTTCTATTGGGTTATTGATCTCAGTTTCTTTATATACTAGGAAAATTAGCCATTTGTCTGTGATAAGAGTTTTTTACAGTTTCGTTTTACACATAAGTCTTTTACTGTCTGTAGTTTTTCGTGTTTTATGGCATGAAAAATGGACCATCCACAGCCAGCCATAGTAGCAGTTATGTAAAAGGCCGAGTTTACACTGCTGGTTCAAGATGCTGCCTGTGTCGACATTCGAATGTATTCTGAACTTCTGTAATGAATTGTGCTGTGGTAGGAGGGAGAGATAGTGTCGTGCTGCTCAAGGCCGCACAGCCAGAGGGAGAAAACAGAGGCAGTATTGCTGGTGCATGTGTAACAGACACTAATGGGGATATTTGGGTGGGTGGGTGGGTTTGTAAATGTTGTCTAAGAGAGAACCACAGAGAAAGACATGAGACTTGCCAAAAGATAGTCCCAAATCAGAAGCGTGTAACCAAGTCTTAAAGGTATTATTTTCTGTATACAGAACTGATGAAATGGTAGTAAGTCACCTCGGATTTATAATGCCCTGTCGGGATTTGAATACCACGTGTATAAGTGAATTGCAGCCTTCTGGAAGCTTACTAAACCAGAAGATGGCTGGCGTTGTTGTCTGGTCTGTTTTCTCCCCTGGGGCTGAGGAGCAGAGTCAGTAGATGTTAGAAAACCTCCCAGCCCCTCTGCAGAATGAAAGGTGTTATCTAGAGATGGGCAGTCTCAGGAGTTTTGCTTTAGAAGTTTCCATTTTGAATGATCTTGACTTTTTCCCTGCCTCTCCAAATATTTTTCCTCTGGGGAACAAAATTCAAAAGGGAGCTAACCTAACACAGCTATGTTGGTTTGTTTTCCACCAGTCGAGGCCCCAGGCCAGGAATCAGAATTCCTCAGGTGTTATCCTTCCTTCGTGTGCCCTCGTTCACTGGGGGCTTGCTACTCAGGGTGCAGTATTCTTCCCTACACATGCAAGCGGTTGAGTAGTATTCTTACCTACAAACGGAAACAGCTTCTGCTCCTTCCTTTACAATGTAGACACCAAGTCAGTTAGGGTGGGAGTGCTTTCTTTTATTCTGCAATCCATGTGCTAGACAGCCTCTTTGAAGGACAGAGGAATAGCTAGAGAGGAATAAAGCAGAATCCTTGGCTTGAGGAACTCACAGCCTGGTAGGGAAGCCAGCTGCATTCATGAACAGTGCAGCATCAAGTAGAGGTTTGTAGAAGAGACATGGGAATTCCACAGAGAAAGCAGCCAGCTGCCCCGGGCTGCTGGAGATGGCAATATAAAAGAGGTCATATCTGAGAGCAGTAGAAGAGCGATTGTTTAAACATCCTTTTAGTGCTCATAAAACTCGGAGGCTGCCCTAGCCAGTGTGGCTCAGTGGTTTGGACGTCATCACGCAAAGCTAGGTGTTGCTTATTTTTCCTCTGTGTTGGCAGGAGTTCAAAGAAGGACGCAGAGCCAGCCACACAGCCCCACAGGTCCTCTTCAGCCACAGGGAGCCTCCTCTGGAGCTGAAAGACACCGACGCTGCCGTGGGCGACAACATTGGCTACATCACCTTCGGTAAGCAGGTGGGGCTGCCGGGCTCGTGTCCTTCGGCGTGCTCGTGTCGGAGATACTGCAGACCCCCCCCGGCGGGCAGACCTTCCTCAGAACGGGGCGGGGTGGGGTGCGGAGGCAGGCATGCCAGACTGTCCTGTTGCCGCTGCTGGGGCTGCAGGAGGGGTGTGGCAAGACACTAATTACAGGTCAGGTACAGTAGCCATCGCCCCTTTTTCCTGTTTTTCTTCAACCCTGAGGGAAAAAGGGGAGCCTCTGGTGTCAAGTGTTGGCAGTTACGCATCGCCAAGCAGCTGGGTGGCAGTTCTCTGTCATTGGGCATTTCTCGGTTTTTTGGTATTAAGCTGGGACTCCAGCTACAATTCACGTATTCCACTTTTCCACCAAAGAAGTGCCCGTCTTGTAGCTGCTTCAGCCTAGTGAGCTGGTGTGGCTCTTTGGCAGAGCTGACAGTGTGGAATAACCATGTGTGTGCACACCGTACCTGATGCCACTGACACGTCTCCTTTCGTGGAGTTTTCCTTAATTCACCTCGGTGTTAAAGGTATACCAGTTTGTTAGTGACAGATGGAGGTACCCTATTTCTTTACATCAAAGCTACACTTTTTTCCCCCACATCACTGTCTTTGAGGACGGATGCAGCTTATGGTTCATGGCCTGTCGTAGTTCCGTTGGCAGCATGTCCCCCCGTGGGGCATAGACTGCGGTAAACTCAGTGTGGTTGGCACCTTCGGTTCTTCTGGACAGTGTGGTCCCTCCTGTCCTGGTGGTCCCTGCTCCCCAGGGCACACTGGCGGCAGGCCCCCTTCTTAGGAGGCGTTCCTCTTCGTTCCAGCAACACGTCATTCCCAGCGGGTTTCACTGGTGGGGAGGCCACTGAGTCGAGTAGGCGAAGGGAATGGGATTCAAGAAGCCACAGTTGTGGGGGGGCGGGTACTGCAGGAGGGGCTTTTCTCAGCCCCCATCCAAAGCAGCTTCTGCTGCCTGTTCTCATGAAGAGAGTCCCGCTTGTATTCTGCCTGGTGTGTGGTTTTCACCACGAGAACACAGGGTCTTGTCTGGAATCTAGTTTCTCTGAAGGCCTGCTCCACTTCAGCACCAAGGACATGGGACAGGCGGGCCTAGTTTCCTAGTCCTGATTTCCGAAAGTAAAGTGTTTTCTCCAAAGCTACCAGATAGTAGTACCGCCTTTTGGAGAGATTGGTAAGCTACGGAGGCAGGAGCTAGTGGGCATGCGGCCAGCCAGGCTTTCGTGTTTTGGGAGTGCGCCGTCGCAGAATCCAGACCTGGGGTGAATGCCCAGGACCACGCCCTTCCCTTGGGGAGCTCAGTTTCCTGCCTCGACCTCCTCCTCTCCCTCAGTGCTCCTCGGTCCTCCGCCCGCACCCACTGGCACCTGCCCCGGTCGTGGTATTTATCCCTCCCTCGTCTCACGGGGGGAACCCTGACGGCCGGGGCCTGGGGAGCACGTGGGTTGTGTTGAGGCAGGAGGTGGGAGCTGACTGCGGGCTGCCGGTCCTCCTGCCCCCTGGCGTTGGCGTTGCACGCTGACTCCTTGCTTGTGCCCCCGCCCTCAGTGCTGTTCCCTCGCCACACCAACGCCAGTGCTCGGGACAACACCATCAACCTGATCCACACGTTCCGGGACTACCTGCACTACCACATCAAGTGCTCCAAGGTGAGAGGGCGCGCGGCACCCCCGCTCCACACGGCTTCCCTGCACGTCCCTGGGCCGGTCCCGGGATGCGTGTTTCCAGACGTTCCTGCAGACTTCTGATGCGAGTAAAGCTGTCTCGCTGGAGCATGGCTCTGCTTCAATACCTGTTGTGTTCGCCCTCAGGCCTATATTCACACACGGATGCGGGCAAAAACGTCTGACTTCCTCAAGGTGCTGAACCGCGCACGCCCAGATGCCGAGAAGAAGGAAATGAAAACAATCACGTGAGTAGGGCAGGCCCCCGCAAGACCACCTTCCTCCCCTGCGCTCACCGAGCAGGAAACAGTGGGTGTCGCAGCCCGGCCCTCGGCTAACTGTGCGCGAGGCCGCAGGCAGGGCCGGGCACGAGCAGGTTTTCACTTGTCAGTGGGCGGGGCCAGGCTTCCTCCTTTCCACGTGTCTGTGAGCACTAGGAATGGCAGCTAGAAAAAAACCCAGAGAGACCTTTTCACACCCAGATAAGCTGTGTTCTCTTTGGGCCTGAGTTGAGAGGTCAGTCTGGTCCTTCTCAAGGTCTTCCTGCTGGAGAAACAGAGTAAATTGCTTAAGAACATTCAGTTGAGCGAATAGCCCTGGAAGCACACACCTAGTGTTCTCGTGCCTGGTCTGCTGCTTAGCAGGCATTTTGCGTGAGGAGTCGCTGTCTCGATCGCGGCTGGAAACGGTGGGTGCAGGAGGGGCCTCCTGATCGAAAGCCTGGGGCTTAGGTCTTTGGGCAAGGGGCCAGGCCTTGGCTCCCCTCTGGTGAAGTTTTGGCAGTGCTGTTCTTGAGATAAGGTAATAGATGCTTATTTGCCATCTTTTGTGCCCATTAAATTAAAGTCTCGAGGGGAACTGAGCTCCCTGTCCCCCTCACAGCCGTGTATTTGCCAGCACCCATACCAGGTGACCAGGTAACCTTTGGCAGGTGTGGTGTGCATGAGGCTCTAAAGTCCCTCCTCTGGCGTGGGAGACCCCTTCCACCAAGTTAGTTCCTGCTGCCACTCGACAGGGTGAGAGGGGTCGTTGACTCTTACATGCCTGAGCAGAGAGTTTTCACCCTCTGAAACATCAGCGGTTAAAGTCACCCCCGACTTCTCTAAGCAGAGGCCTTAGAGACTGCCCATCCCATCAGGAAACTGATACTAAAGGCCCTTCCTACAGTAGCGCTCTGCCTATTGCCCGGAGCCTAAGGAGCAGTGTTCAGCCTGGAACTAGATCCTGTGCTTCGACAGCTGCCTGGGTACCATGGCAACAGAATGACAGCTCCATTCCTTCTGCGGCCTCATGGCCTATCCTAAAATTGGGGTGAGGGAGGGATGGTGGCGAAGCAGAAGGGGGTGTATGTGCTGAGACGCATGTCCAGAACCAGAACCTCGCCTCCACTCTGGAGTTCGCAACCTCCCCTTCCTTTCCCTGCTTGCATTCCACGAGTGCTTTCCTCACCAAGTCCCACTTTGGTGACCTTGAGTGTGAGGCAGCCGCTTTGTGCCACTTCCGGGGCGCAGTGGAGGGAAGGCAGGTAGGAGAGCCCAAGAGGTGAACAGGCAGCTCAGGGCAGCAGAAGGAAACCCGACCTGGCCAGCCTGCCACGCCCCAAATACTGGGCATCATAGATGGGTGCTCGAGGGGCCGCCTGTGTGACCTTCAGACCCATAACTGCTTGTCCATTCAGGAGACCAGCCCACTAGGCAGCCACTGCCCAGTAGCTCCCCACAGGCCTTTCCCCCCACCCTGTTACACAGCCACGGGTGTTCTCGGGGCACGGGGGCCCTGCAAAGTGAGTACGCTTGCCTGAGAGTCAGGGACAACTCCCTGTCCTGGTGGGGAGAGGGAGGGAATGGGTCCTTGAAGTGAATACAGTGCCCATCCATACCCTCCTTGGCAGGTAGAGAGGGCAGCTCTGCCTTTCTCCTTCCCATAACCTCTCTTTGGCGGAGGTGGGCCCCAGAAAGAAGGGAGAGGTAGACAACTACATCCACCCTGTAACCAGATCGTGTTATAAGGGTGGGTAGGAGTGAACTGGTTCAGCTGGGCAGGAGAAGCCAGGACACGTGCACGCCCTTGCACACACACACACACACCCCCCACACACGCGCGGCACAGCAGAGCAGGAGCAGTCTGCAGAACCATGAACGGCATGGGAGAGGGGACGGGCCTGCTGCCAGAAATGGCCCTGGGTCAGAAGCCAGCCATCAGTCAGCACCCCACAGCGCTCTGCCAGGCGTGAATGCTCAGGAACTCGTTGAGGGTGGGGGTAAAAAATATGGTCTCATTTTAGGTGGGTGAGACATTCAGGGCAGAAAACATTTAGCCTCCATATATTTGCCCCAGTTTCCTGTAGTTCTCAGCTCTTGCTTGCAGGCTGCTTTACCAAATACTCTGTCGTTGAGAACCAGCGTGCTCCCAAAGATAGACCTTCTGGGGAAGTCCTGGGTGGAACAGGACACCACAAGTCAGAAGCCTGATGTCAGGCAGTTGCTCTATAAGCCAGAGGTAGTGGAGGGCTGCTGCTTTGAGCATTCCGTTCCCGTGGCGAAAGGCTTAAAGTGGGACCTCTCTGCTGCCCAGAAAGCTGTGTGCTGTGTAGAAGGGGCCTGGAGAGTCTTCTGGGAAAAGATGTGAGCCCAGTCTGAAATGCAAGGAGACCCGGGCCGCCCAGATGATCTTCCTTCTGCTTGGTACATTTAATGCTCTCGTGTGCTTAGCACAGACATTTCCTGGTACCCAGAGTAATCCGTAGGACAAGAGGTGATAGCACCTTTCCTCCTCATGCTTGGTGTCTTTAGGGGTCTGTCTCATCCCTGATCCAGGGGTGTGGGGTGGAAGGAAAAGCGATCCCAAAACTAGCCTTCATGCTCACTCTGCTTTTGTAGGGGGAAGACGTTTTCATCCCGCTAACCCTTGGGAACCGGAGGAGGAAGCAGCTGGCAGCTGAAGGCTGGAACACTTGCTACTGGATAATCGTAGCTTGAATGTTGCACCTCTTCAGGTTCTTAAGGGAGTCTCCATTTTGGTTCCATTTTGTACACGTTTGGAAAATAATCTGCAGAAACGAGCTGTGCTTGCAAAGACTTCATAGTTCCCAAGAATTAAAAAAGAGAAAAAGAAAAATCCACTTGATCAACTTAATTCCTTTTCTTTATCGCCCCTCCCTCACTCCCCTTCCCTCCCAGCCTCCTTCCCAGCTGTTTGCTTTGCGGTATGTTACTGGTAATGAGTTGCAGGAAAATGCAGTCCTAACTTGTTTTCTCCTGATGTTTGAGTTCAAAACTCCTGTATCTAAAATACGGTTGGGGTCATTAATAAAGAGAATCTTTCTATCTTACATGAGAATTTGCTGGGTTTCTGGACTGTGAGTCTGAAAGAGACAGAAGGAGGGAAGAAGGGGAACCCGCAGGCCTAGACTGGAAAAACTTCGATTCTGGAGCCCCTCGGCCTTCCCTAGGGAGAACGGCCAGCTGGTGAGTTCTTGGTTCACACTTCTGAGTAAACTTGAGTAAGTTTGCTTCAAAGCCGGGTTACTAAGTCTGCCCGGCTGTGGCCAGGAAGCCCCAGGACGGTGACAGGAGGCCCATCAGTCAGGAGGACCCTGGCGAGTGTGGCTCGGCTGGCTGGAGTGCTGGCCCTCCACCGAAGGGCCGTGGGTTTGATCCCTGGCCCAGTCGCATACAGGAGGCAGCCAGTCGGAGCTTCTGTGTTTGCATCACTGTTTCTTTCTCTCCCTTCTCACCCTCTCTCTCTCAAAGCAATGAAAAAATGTCCTCTGGTGAGGATCTAAAACAAAAAGCTGTCAAGAATTTTAGGGGCATCTGAAGTGGTCTGAGGGCCATTCCATGGTCTCCGCCTCCTGCCCCCTTTAGTTTGTCTCCATCTGATGCTCCCACTGGTCGGAGGCTCATCAGTGAGTTGCGGCAGTTCCCAGCTGGGTTACAGCCAGCATTTGCATTTCCTGTACTATCCTGACATAGTTACAGGCTCTCACAGCCGTGAGAGGGATACAGCCAGCCTGCACACCCTTCCCCCGGTCCCCCCGGTGGTGGCGTTTTGCATAGCTCTCACAGTCAGGGCGAGGAACCGACGGGTAAAACAGGACTGGTCTCAGCCCTGGCCTTCCTGGGGTTTTACCAGGTTGTGCATGCATCCATTCGTGTGCCATGTGTTTCTGTACATTTTATCACATGTATAGCTCTGTTGCCACCTTTAAAAACAAGAGCACAGACTAGATCAGAGTAAGTACATCACACCTGTTAAGGGAAGGATTGATTCTGAAATGTGCTTTAGTTATACATGCATATGTGGGCTGGAATGTAAAAATATCTTTCCTGTGGGTCGTACACAAGAAGTTTGAAAGCCACAGGGTCACTCAGTCGTCCGGGCTTCACTTCGCTTCACTGAAAGGGCCCTTAGAAAGCTCGAGGTGTAGTTACCGAGCATCATGCTCATCCAGTCCCCTCGCCAGGCATTCCCCCGTGGAGTGCTGACCCTGCGGCCTCCAGTGAACCCGGGCAGAGGGCCCCCGCAGGGTCTTCCCGGGTTCTGGGCAGCCCCTCGCCACCTGCTTTTGTCGGGTGGCAAACCCCGCAGAGGAGACACCTTGGGTGTTGGTGACGTGTATGTACTCCGTCCCCCAGCAGCTGATAGGGGTTTTCAAGGGCAGTCTTGACTAGTCGCAGTTTTTGTTTTCCTGCTGATTTTAGAATAGAACTCAGTAAGTTGGAATCCACTGGACTCTTTTTGCCAGTAGTGGGGATCAGATTTCTGAGAATCGGAAATCTAGAGTCTGTATATAGTTAAAAAAAAAAAAACCCACCCCAGGTTGCATAGAAAATACAGAATTAGGGGGAAAAAACAAGGCATTACATATTTTTTACAGCAGTATGTCCCAGGGCATTGTCTTAATTCCAAGACTATTGTCGTTTTGAAAAAAACGTTGATAAAGGGCTCTCTCCAGACTTGTGCCTTTGTCTTCACCTGTGTCCGGGACACACTTGGTGTTACTGTGGCTCTCGGCTCAAAGGCCCACTGACTTCAGCCAAGTCCCATAGGACTGTGGGAGGAGGAGGGAGTTCTCGGGACGATCAGCACATGGAGGGTGTGGGCTGGGGAAAGTGATCTTGTCTCGGTCGCTACTAATTGGCTCACCTGCCCCAGGTCTGCATCTGGGAGGCGCAGGTGACCTTGGATATAACTGTAGAGGTGGAAAGTGAAGTTCTGAAGGCAAGTACGATGCCTGTAATTATATACCTGGTAATGTCAATAAATCTTAGTTCCATTCGTATACAGCCAAGGACTATATATATAAGCCAAGGTCATTCAGTATAAACCAAGGTCATTCATTCTGGCAGGAGTGTCCACCCTTTTGGCATCTCTGGGCCACACATTAAATACATTGCAACACACAGTAATAAAAAAAATCTCAGTATTTTAAGTAAAATTCACAGTTTTGTGTTGGGCTGCATTCACAACCATCCTGGGCTGCGTGTGGCCCATGGGTTGCAGGTGGGGCACCCCTGGCTGGGGTTTCCGTGCTCCTTTGCAAGAGAGTGGGTATTTCTCCCCATTTGGGTGGCCCGTAACCTGCAACCAGGCGTGAGGATTGTGTTGGTGGGATGCTATCTCCACCCCTGGATTAAGTGGGACCTGGGCATACTTGGCAGGAAAGGAAGTCAGACTAACAGGAAGTGGAAGGGTGGGATCAGAGAACAGGAAGTGGGAGCCAGGAAAAGGAAGTGATGCTAGCCCTGCATCTGCTGTCTCACGGGGAGGTGGTACTTAGAGTTGCAATTTCATCTTCAGTCTCATTTGAAGTTGGAATGAGGACCATTCGTCCCAGAAGCTACAGGGACCTAAGACCCAAGCCTGGGTGTACTGGGGGGTCAAGGGGGGACGCTATTTGAGTTCAAGCAATACCTGCCCCTTTGGGAATCAGTGAAAGCACTGCAGTTTCCACAGCTCCCGGGAGACCTGGAGAATCTGGCTGTTTAACCCTAACAGGACCAAGGTTTCTTCTGCCCCATCACAGTTCCCTGAAGGCAGAATCCTGGCCGGTCTCAGTCACAGGATGGTGCCCAGAACTCTTCAGAGACTCCCAACAGTGAGTGAAGAGTTGAACAGCGGCTCAGGAGGCCCACCAGGGTCCAGGAAGTCCCAGTGTCCCATTGCCTCCACTCATCCAGTTAGTATCTCCAGCCCTCGCATACCACACCCAGACCCTGAGAGTCGGGGGGGCGGGGGCGGGGGGAACATTCATCCATCCAAGAGAGTGGAATGGACAGAGGAGGCCCCGAAGGGTTCCCCACCAGACTCTGGTCTGGGTACCATGACTGGATGACTGGACCCAAGGACAGGAGAGCAGGGTGGGGCTGGGGCGCCAGAGCCTGCAGAGTTAGCTGGATGGAGCACCTGCAAGCTGCCTGCACCGGGGTCCTCCTGTGGACCAAGGACAAAAGGCAGATGAGCCGATCCCCAAAACTGATGGAGGAGCGGACAGGACCTGGATGATCCGGGAAGGAAGAAACGGCTGAGCAAGCACGGGACAGGACCCAGGCTTCCCCGCTCCCGCCGCCCCAACTGTCCCCTCTCACGTCATCCCACACACAGTGTTTAGACAGAGCAGTGGAGAAGAAACACAGACATCCTGGATTCCTCGGGGAGGAGGCCAGGGCTGGGAACAGAAGGAGATCTGTTTATTCCTGGCAGTCCAGTGTCGAGGGGCCCCACACCCACTTCTGTCCAGACTCCAGGATGAACTCTCCCAGAGCCTCTGACTTCTGCCCGACTGTGGGGCTGAGGAGCATCTGGAACCCAGCGTCCTCCACCCATCAGCTCCCTTGAGGGGAGGTCTGAGGCCGAATGCTGTCCTCTTGCCACGTTTTGGCCCAACAGAAGTCCTGCCTCTCCAGCACCCCTGGCTGCTGCACCTCCAGCCCTCCAACCCTGGCCTCGCCCAGAGGCCCCGAAGTCCCCATGCTCTGTCCACTTGTATTCTTGAGTGCAGTTTTCCCTAACGTCTCACCTCCAGCTTTCTCTCTGCAGCTTCAGTCTAGTTCCTCCCATTTCAAGTCAAGGGAGTATAACTGGCCTCTCCCTCACCTTAAAGCCCAACTTGATACAATGTAAAAATGGGAGCATACCTCTTGGCGTCCCAGCCCTGAACTTGCCCTTCTTCTCGCTGTACAGTCAGGTACTGCATAGGGACGTTCTGGTGAGTGAAGGACTGCGTGTAGAGCGGCGGTCGGTCCCATACGATTATGGAGATGTCAAATTCCTACCACCCAGTGTTGTAGCAGAACGCATTGCACAGATACTTAGCATTGTGTTACAGTTGCCTACATCTCCAGAACAGTAACATGCTGTACTGGTAGCCTAGGAGCCGTGAGGGAACACGATTTGCCACCCCAAATATGTCTCATTAGCATAAGGATTATTTTTTTTTAGGCTGGTGGATTTTAAGCAACCCTCAGACTTGGAAAACCAAGTAGAAAGGGAAATCATTTGCAAGGGTGTCTCCCTCCGTGTAGCAGGAAGAGGGGGATGACCATATCTCCAGAAAGTCTTATCAGTGTAGATGACCACACTCAAATTTGCATAACGACCTTACCCTGGTTTAAGGTGCTTTTCCTCCCACCCCCAACATCTTTTGTCTCAAGCTGCAGACGGCATTAAAGGGGATGGCTTCCCACACCGTGGCGCGTCATTCATTTTCCTGGGTCGCTCCCATGTATACATGTTACCAATTTGTTTTTCTCCTGTTCATCTGTCTCTTATTATAGACATGTCTCAGCCAAGGACCTAGAAGGTTACAGGGAAAATTATTTTTCCTCCCCTGTGGAGCTATAGGCTGCCCTAACCCTAGGTGAGGAGCAGGCTGCACCATCTGAGTTTGCATAAGTGCCTTCCCTGGCGTCCCCACAATGACGACATCGGCCAAGGACGCATTTCTCAGAAAGCACCCCTGTCGTTAAGCAGCACGTGACTGTACGTAGTTTCCTCAGTTTCCCTGTGGAGTAAAAGTGTCATTGGTCTCTTGCTTTTCATAGGCTGCTGGCCTTTCTCAAGGGGACTCTTTCTTGGAGTGGAGGGTTGGCTGGAGGGAAGGGACAAGCAGAGAAGGGCAGAAGTCCTAATAATGTTAATAACAGCTACCTTTCATCGAGTGCTTTTGTGCCGAGCACTGATCGAAGTTTTGATCACATATTACCTCATTTAGTCTCACGACAGGTGAGGACAAGAGCAGCCCCATTTTACAGGTGAGGAAACTAAGGCCAGAGAACTTGGGTTACTTGCCCAACTTCACACAGCTAAAAACAGTAGGATCTCAGCTGGAATTCTGAGATTCACACCAGGCTTTCTGACTGTAGCACTGGCTTATGCCTGTTCATCATCATGGAAGAGGAAGGAGAGGAGGCTTGTGCTGAGACGCCCCTCCCCCTGTTAAGTGTTCAGGCGCTGGGATCTGATCAGTTACATCTGTTATCCCACAGACAGGGCCTCGAACTCATTTTCACCGGGGGCCACGTCAGCCTCGCGGCTGCCTGCAAAGGGCCAAATATAACTTTAGGACTGTATAAATGGAACTACTCCTTAACAGGTAAGCGAAAGCTTGGCACTACCACCAAGTAGAAACCAGGTGCCGAGCCCGATAAAACAAGGTGGAGGGCCAGTTCCGGCTCGTGGGCCTTGTGTTTGCCGCCTGTGTCACAGCAGTTTCCACAACAGCCCTGAGAGAGTGGCCTGCTTTCTTCCCATTTTAAAGGTGGGAAAACTGAGGCCCAGAGGTAGCTAGCTTGCCCAGGGACACATCCCCAGAGCTATTTGTACCTCATAGCCCAGAACTTGACTCACAAAGTAGGGGAGAAAAATGCAGAATGATTCTAGAAGGCAAGACTGGCTTTATAAGCTGAAACGCCCATCAGGCAGTAGGATGGGGGAGGTGAAGATCCTCAGGCCGCAAAGATCCCCCCCTGCTGCCACCGCTGCGCACACACCCCTCTTCTGCAGACAGGCAGAAACAGTAGCTCTCATGTGGGGCCAAGGGAGCTCAGCATGCTGTCAACTTGCTGGCCACTCTGGAATAAGGCTCATAAAATGTAAATGTATTAGCTGGGGCGGAGAGTGGAGAAGGGCAAAAGAAATCACTCTTCATTAACTCGGATGCATTTCTCAGATGAGCTAGGCAATCGCAGGGGAGAGGTCTCCAAACTGGGTGACCTGAGAGAGAGGATCTGCCACCTAAGTGACCATCTATCGCCAGGGTCTGGAAAGGGAAGCTGGTACAGCAGGAGAGGGAGAAAGGCCTCCCAGTGGCTACAGCCAGGGTGTGCCAGGTCCCACCCTCAGAGGCGGGGCCAGGCTGAGACCGGCCGGCCGAAGGCCTCAGCTCCACCCACCCCAGAACCTAGGCAAGGGCAGAGCCTGGGCTGCCAAGAGCCCTGGGTGCTGCTGTCCTGCAAAGCGGAGGCACCATGCTGTCCCAGGCCAGGACATCGGGCATCCCCGGAAGCCCTGTGAGGCTGGCTGCGGAAGCTCCCTGACACTCAGAGGAAAGCCCAGGCTGGGTGAGCAACACCTGTCTTCCACTGCCATGTGAGTAGCTGTGCCCCTCTCCCCTCCTTGGCTACACCTGGAAACCTCAGCCCCAGACCCTGAAGGGACCGTTGCACCCAGGCCGAGCCACCAGAGCCACTGGGTGTGCCGTGTGCAGGTCACACTACCCTCGCACCACTGGGAAGTCACCGTGGGGGCTGGCTGACCCTGCCTTTCTTGCGGCTCCGGTGGAGGTGGAATAGGGAACTCACTCCAGGGAGGGCTGGAGCTCCAGCCCAGGATCCAGAGGCCAGGTCTGAAGTGAGGAACCCTGAGGTCTTGCAGGGTTTCATAGAGTTGACCACGCAGGGACCAAGGGGAACAGAACTGGAGGGGTGCTCCAGTCCTGAGAAGGAACGCTGTCCTGAGGTGGGGCAGGGCGCTGGGGAAGGTTTAGGGAGAGAAAACGAGAAGGGGAACGGGGGCAGCAGCTTGGAAGCCCCACTCGAGGGTCTTGGGAGGAATTGACTAGAAGGGGCAGCTTCTCCTGAGCTCAGGGTGGCTGTGGGCCCCCATGATCCTCCTGGGGGGCAGGGGGGTGGCGGTAGTAGGACTCCTTTCCTTTCCTTATCGGCTTTGGTCCTGGCAGTAGCAGCTGCTCCCCCCGCTGACAGAAGCAGGGGGTCCAGCAGGGCTCAGGACCCTCCCCATTGCCTGCTGTAGCAGTGGGACCAAGGGGCTGGACAACGGAGAACCCAGAGCCAAGTGAAGGGAAAGACAGGGACAGACCAGAGCCCCGAAGGGGCCAGGCCCTGTCCAGCAGCTCCTCTGCCCTCCCCTCCGGGGTTAGCTTCAGCCCTGAGTGTGTGTGTGAGCGCGTGGGGGGTGGGGGGCGGGGGAGGGGATCCACCTTGAGGCTGGCATCTCTGCATTCACTGCCTGTCCTCCCCTGCCCCACCCCGCCCCCAGCAACTCCTCTCCCTCCTCCAGTGCCCAGGAAGGGACCCGTTGCTAGTGCCGTGCGGATGAGTCAAGTTTATGGGCCGGAGGCTGCTCACTGATCTGTAACCAAACGGCTTCAAGGGCAGATGGGGGGGTGGGGTGCAAGGGGCAGGGCACCCCACTTACTGCTGCCCTTGCCCTGGACTCGTCACTCACTAATGTTCAGTGAGCCCTGTCTCTGCCTCACTCCTGCCCCCCCCACCCCACTCCACCAATCCTTAACGCTCTGGTGCCGACTGGGCCGCGGGCATCTGAAGAGAGGGACCCTCCTCCATCTCGCCACCCACTCCCAGCACCTGGCCCCAGCCCGAAGGAGGCTCTGGACCCTGGATGGCCAGAGGACCACCACACACCGGCCACACCCTATTTCCCCCCTCGGCCAATTCAGAGGCCTTACCAGGCGGAGGCAGGGATGGACAAGATGCTTTGTTGCTGGGTAGGTCCACCTTTTCATCTAAACAGGCATGCCCAGAGGTGCTCAGAGGGGACCCAGCAGGTGACACACATGGGTGAAGGGGACTGCGGGGACCTGTCTGAAGGCAGCCACCGCCACACTCCAGCTGGTTGCTACCATACAGGACATCTGTTGCCACAACTGAGTTCTTAAGAGAAGCCCAAAATAGCAAATTTTATGTAAAATGTAATTGGCCATTCATTGAAAAGAAGGTCTATATGGCAGTCCAGCGGTCAACCACCTCTAGGTCAACGCGCGTCCCCCAGGAGGACAGTGTCCTGCAGCCCCGCCTGACTTGGGCCACCCCGTTTCCCATGCAGGCATGCCGGCAGCTGCTGCAGCACTCCCCCGCCCCCAGGCCCAAGATGACACCCAACAGCACCAGGGAGGTGCCCAGCGCCGCTCCCATGGGGGCCTTTGGACTCTCCCTGGTCCTGGCTAGCCTCATCGTCCTGGCCAACCTGCTCCTGGCCCTGGGCATCGCTGGGGACCGCCGCCTGCGCAGCCGGCCCGCCGGCTGCTTCTTCCTGAGCCTGCTGCTCGCTGGGCTGCTCACGGGGCTGGCGCTGCCCGCACTGCCGGGCCTGTGGAGCCAGGGCCGCCGAGGCTACTGGTCCTGTCTCTTCCTCCACTTGGCTCCCAACTTCTCCTTCCTCTCCCTGCTCGCCAACCTGCTGCTGGTGCACGGGGAGCGCTACGTGGCCGTGCTGCGGCCCCTCCGGGCCCCCGGGAGCACTCGGCTGGCCCTGCTCCTCACCTGGGCCGGCCCCCTGCTCTTCGCCAGCCTGCCCGCTCTGGGGTGGAACCACTGGGCCCCCGGTGCCAACTGCAGCTCCCAAGCCGTCTTCCCAGCCCCCTACCTCTACCTCGAAGTCTACGGGCTGTTGCTGCCTGCCGTGGGTGCCTCGGCCTTTCTCTCCGCCCGCGTGCTGGCCACCGCCCACCGCCAGCTACGGGACATCCGCCGGCTGGAGCGGGCCGTGTGCCGTGGGGCGCCCTCGGCCCTGGCCAGGGCCCTTAGCTGGAGGCAGGCGAGGGCGCAGGCTGGAGCCACCCTGCTCTTCGGGCTCTGCTGGGGGCCCTACGTGGCCACCCTGCTCCTCTCGGTGCTGGCCTATGAGCAGCGCCCGCCGCTGGGGCCCGGAACTCTGCTGTCCCTCATTTCGCTGGGCAGTGCCAGCGCAGCGGCTGTGCCTGTGGCCATGGGACTGGGCGACCAGCGCTACACGGCTCCCTGGAGGGCGGCCGCCCAAAGGTGGCTGCGGGTGCTACGGGGAAGAGCCTCCCGGGGCAGTCCCGGCCCCAGCACTGCCTACTGCACCAGCAGCCAAAGCAGCATGGACCTGGACTTGAACTAGGGGGGGTGGGGCTCTGCTCACTCCTGCTAGCAGCATCCATCCATCTCAGCCACCAAGCCCGTCCCCACTGTCCACACACCTCTGGATCGGAGAGCCTGCTGCTCCTAGTTTCCCACACCCTGGTCAAATAAAACTCCTCTGGCCCAGTTTATTGGTAACTTATTCCATAGCGCAGAAGGGAAGAGACAGGTGGAACAGCGGCGGAAAGAACCTAGAGCCAGGCGGGCATCAAGGGAGATTCCAGCTCCACGCAGGCCAGCAACTGCAGGTGAGGCCGCACCCGCGGCGGAGAGGGTGAGCTGAGGGCCGGAGCTGCGGCCGACTGGCCGCGGGGGGAGGGGGGCCTCACCCTGACTTGCCCCCCATGGCTCTTCCTCAGGTCCGGCCACCACAAAACCAACACAGACATCGTCTCTGGGAAGTACGTTTTATTTACATTTTTAAAATCTGTAACTAATCTCTCTTCCTCCTTTCCACCCCCCGAGACTTGGGAAGGGAAAGAATGGGAACCTCAAAGACCTACTTACTCCCCACATACAAATACACACCCATGACTCACACCCACAAATGAAAAGTAAGGGAAAGAGGTCTGAACCTCCCTCTGAGGGGTCCCCCAGGTCTGGGTGAGGGGGCGAGGGGGCGAGGGACCCGAGGGGTGGGTCTTAGGAGAAGAAAGGGACGGAGGGGCAGTCAGCGCGGAGGGGTTGGAAAGCAGTCCGAGGCCCCTCTGATCCCCTTCCCTCGCACCCTCCCGCCTCTGCTGGTGAGGGGTCTCCCTTCACCTCCTCAGCGCCAGACACAAAGCAGAGGCGGCAGCCACTAGCGGTCAGGTCTCTGGACACAAAATACTTTTGCTTTGTGGTCTCCCGACGTGGTCACCACCAGGGAGGCATCTCTGCGGACAAATGCATGGGTCCGTGGAGGGGGCCTCGGGGCCAGCTCTGAGCCCACTGCCCAGGGGCCCCCGGGGGGCCTCCCCAGCACGTAATTCCAGACCCCTGGTCCCTAGCACTGGCCGCCAGACACCCACACGGAGTGCAGCCCGCACCCGGGAGGGGAGGGCGAGAGGACGCCGCGGGCAGGGGCGGCGTCCTGGCTCCACAGCCCCGGGGCTGACGGGAGACCCGGTCAGTCGCTGCCGCCCAGTGCGACTCCCTCGGGCTTCTCAGCACTCCTGCCTCCCAAGCCGGGACCGACCAGGCCTCGGGGCCCATCTTCCCTCAGGAACGCACCACCCCCCGGTCCCTGTGGCCTGGCGCCTGCTGTTCCCACCTTCCAGACACAGGCACCCTAGCCCTCGCCCAGTCCGCTTACTTGCTGAGGGCAAAGTCCAGGATCTCTGCCGTGTGGCCCCGGTAGTCAGTCAGCAGGCGGCCGGTCCGAGCGTCCCAGAGGCGCACGATGCCATCCAGGCTGCAGGTGTAAACCACAGCGGTGCCCACCTCCCACAGCAGCTGCACGATGCCCGACTGCACCAGGGTGCAACAGAGGAAAGGTGGGGCTCAGGGCAGGACAGGTGAGAGGCCCCCGCTCCCACCTCTCATGGAGGGAGGCAGGGAGGGCACATGGGCCACAGAAGGACCGAGCAGGAGCCAAGTCCAGGGCAGATGCTCCCAGGGCCCTGGGCTTCCCTATGGCCATGACCACGGCTCCAGGCTGCCTTTACCTGGTGCTGACACTGGTGCCTGAGGGTCTGTGTAGACAGGTCATAGATGGCCAAGGTCCCGTCCAGGTAGCCGACAGCCGCCAGAGGCATCCTGGGCAGAAGCAAGCACCACAAAGCTCACGGAGGGACCGGGCCCTCGTGCCCTTCACTCCTTCCTGGACCCCCGCCCCGGCCCCTCCCCACGCTCGTCCCTCTCGTCTTCCGGCTGTCTCCAGGCCAAGGTCCCGGTCCACACTCACACACTGCAGAAGCCCAAGGACTCCACGGAGTTGGACTCACTCTCCTCCCCTTCTCCCAGGTTGGGCTGGGAGGCCACAGTCTCGGGCCTGAAGACACCCACCACCTATGAGCCAGAGGAGAGGATCAGAGAAGGAAGGCGGTGGGGCAGGGAGGTCGAGTGAAGAATAAGAAAGGAAGGGAGGGGGGACGACACGGAAAGCGGAGGGCCCCACTCACCTTGCCAGTGGTGGCACTGACCAACTTGGCCTGACAGTCCACGGAGCCAGTCAGGACCAGGCTGCCATCCTGGTTGGTGGCGACACAGGTCAGAGGGCCCTGATGACCCTCAGTCCCTAGGATGGAGCAAGGGGATAAGTCACATTCACCCTGTCCCCTCTGAGTCCTGTCCCAGGTCTTAGTCGTCCCCCCCCACAAAGGCCCAGGGTGACACTCCCCCCACTTTTGACACCTTTTAGTACGTGGATGGGGTTTCCCTGCTTCAGGTCCCAAATCCTGATGGTGCCATCTTCATAGCCGACCACAGCTCTCTTCCCTAGAGGGCCGGAGGCACAGACGGAGAGAGAAAGGCAGCACACTCAGACACACCCACCAAGGGAATCCGGCGGGGGGTGCACGAGAGGGACACAAGTGAGGGGAGAGACTCTGCCCCAGGGACAAGCAGAGGGGACCCAGTGCAGGGTGGAAAAAGGGGAGCTGTCTCTCTGGGGCCTGGGAGGTCAGTGCTCCTGAGAACAGGCCTGGAGTTTGCAGGCTGGGGTCCCAGAGGGAGCCTAGGAAGCACGAGACTCCACACCCACCCTCTCGGAACTCCAGGAAGGACCCTCAAGGGAGCGTCTCTCACCATCGGGGAGGACTCGGCCACACGTGGCTGGGCAGTTGGGACCCTGGAAGGTCTTGCAGTCACCATTTGGGACCTTCCACATCCAGGTGTTGCCATCAGCCGTGCCCGCCAGGAGGACAGGTGCCCGGGGGTGCCACTCCATCCACTGGACAGAGAGGAGGGGTCAGCAGGGTGGCCTGTCACCCCACCCCAGCTAGGAACCTGCCTAATGAACCCTACCCAGCTTCTCCTGCTTTGAGCCAGCGGGGACACTCCAGGTAACAGGCATAGACGTTCCGGCTGTACCTCAAGAGTGCACTGGCTCAGAGACAGCTCGGTCTGGGAGAGGCAAGGCTGAGCCCCAAGCTCTCGCCCACTCCCCAAGGCCCCCCAGAAGTGAATCCCACTCCCATGACCTCACCTCCAGATCGCCTGCTTCAAAGGACCAGACCTCCTCCTTGGTGTCCACCTGCCACACTTTCAGGAGGCCACTCATGTCCCCTGTGGCCACTAGGGTGGAGTCATGGCTGAAACCAGCACAAGTTACAGAGTCTTTATGACCTTCAAGAAAAATGCAGAAAGAGAACATCAGGGCACCAGGAAGTGGGACATATGACCCCGGTACCTGACCTCCTAAAGGACCAGCTGGGAGAAGAAGGGCAGATCCCAGCAGAACAGGCAACCGAACTCATCGTCTGTGCAGAAATGGACACACCCAGGTCCCCCAGGGGAGGCACTGCTGGCCCCCAACTCAACCACACCGCCCAGGCCTATGTCTTACCCTCAGTCCACTCCACACCTCTGCCCGGAACCCTGACATCTGTCCCTCCTCCCACATACTCCTGTTCAGCCTGTGTCTCCTCCGCTCAAGCCTTTCCCAGACTCCCTTGCCCAGTTACTGCCTCCCTGCCCTATGTCCATGTCGGACTATGCTGCTCTTCTTTGGAGTCCCCCGGCCCATAGAGCAGGCAAAATGGGGGCAGCAAATGACTGCTGGATGCACAACCGCTGCAGGTGAGCCCCCCAAGACCTTCAAAGGGACACGACCTCGCTTGGGCACCCTCACCTGCACACTCAAAGAGCAGCTCCCCGTCGCTGAGCCTCCACACGAAGGCTTTGTCATCTTCGCCCCCTGTCACCGCCAAGGTGTTGGTCTTGGGATCCAGGCTCACACAAAACACAGATGCTGTCCCAAGAGACGTTTCACAGGTAAGGGGACGGGGCCCCCACCTGGGGTTCTCTCCCCCGGGATCTGCAGGAAGCCCACCCCTTCCACCCAAAGCAACAGGTCTTTCCTCCTGGGAAAGAAGGATGCACCCGAACTCTTCTAGGTTCCAAGCATCAGAGCACTGGAGAAATCCCTCCCCGAGCTTGCCAAGCCCCAAGCACTTCTCCAGGGCAGATGCCCCTGCGGTACTGCAGCCTTCACCACCCCACGCTGATGCCAGGGCAACGAGGAGGGTGCGTGCGCAAGGCTTTCGGTTCTCGGCATGGGGTGCCACCAGGCTGGGCACAAACGGAGGGAGGAGAACATTGTGCTACTGGTTCCTTATTAAAAGCCAGTAATTGAAGATTATATAAAATATGCTAAAAAAGGTACTATGACATCTAATTTACACTAAGGTAACTTTAAAAAAATTTTTTATTGATTCCAGAGAGAGGTGAAGGGAGGAAGAAAGAGAGAGAAATATCAATGTGAGAGAGACATCCATCAGTTGCCCCTTGCATGGGCCCCAACTGGGACTGAACCCACAGCCCAGACATGTGCCCTGACCAGGAACCGAACTCTTCACCTTCCAGTCTGGGGGCTGATGCCCAACCAACTGAGCTACACCGACCAGGGCAAAGCAACTTAATAAAAACTTTCACCACAGGTGGCTTTTAAAAAGGAAATTAAGACCCAGAGAGATTTAAAGATTATAAATTGGTAAGTAGCAGAGGTAGGATTTGAACGCAAGTTCCTCAACGGACTCCGGGAGCCAAGCTCTCCTGGGTCCCTCCTACTGCCCCCTACCTGTGAGTTCCTCCAGGGCAAGGCCTGTATTTGCCCATCTCTGCATCCCTCGTAACGCCCGGTCCACAGCGGATGTGCGAGGCTCAAATGCCTGCCGGGCCGGAGAGTACGATGGATGATGCCCAGAGACCTACCTGAGTGCAGTGCAAAGGTGACCTCGCTATCGTCTGGGCCCTCCATGCTGCCGACCACCCCTTCCTGGGGTTCCAAAACCCAGCCCTCCTCGTTGCCCTCCTCCTCCTCCTCTTCTTCTTCTTCAAAGTCCACGTCTTCCATCTCCTGGGCTAGATCATCTGCTTTGGGGAGAGGAAAACGGGCCTCAGCAGCGATCGGAGGGATGGAGACCCAAGCGAGGGGAGGCCTAGGGCTGGGGTGGGTCATGTGGCAAGAGGGTGAGGTCAGACGAACGGGATTCTGCCGGGCGGGGCGGGGAGAGGGAGAAGTGGCCGGGAGGCGGAGACGTGTGGGACGGAGGACAGGAGAGGTCCGAGCACCTGGGGTTGGCCAGAGGCTGTGTGGAGAGGGAGGACCGAGGGGATGATGGGAAGGGGGTGTGTGAGGGGAAGGGCCAGAGGAGGCATCAGGGGAACCCCCACCCCGGCCAGGCCTGAGAAGTGTGGGGGTGGGAGGGGAGGGGAAGGGCAAAGGAAGTCGGTAGGAATGACCGGTAGGGTGTAGAGGGGAGGGGGGAGAAACAGGGGTCATAGGCCAGAGGTGAGCGCCTCCTGTCCCGTGGCCTGAGGACCGGCAATTCTCACCCGGGTCCGGCGGACCGGGATCCAGCTCTACCACCTCGATAATTTCTTCATCACCATGGAAGCTTAAGGTCTCCAGCGGGGGGGTGTCAGCGGCAGCCCCGCTTTCCGATTCGGACTCCATGCGGCGCAAGCAGCCGATCCACTTCTCTGGGCCCAAACGCCTCCCAGAGTCAGCTCTCCGCGACGACGCGGAACCAGGGCCCCTCCTCCCGGGGAGGAAATAGGCATAGGCAACTCCCCGGGCTGGAAGAGCGACGGCAGCTTGGCCAATAGGGAAAGGGGTTGACTAACTTAATGACCAGTCACAGAGCAGAGTTGGTAGAAGGGGACGGGGCGTGGCAGGGAGAACCCAAACTCCGCCCAGCCTGACTCCGCCCCCGACAGGAGGGAAACAAGCGAGCGTGCGCGCCTCCGGGTCTCCTGGGAAGAGTAGTTCGGTCCCGTCCGCTCTAAGCGCTTTTGGGAGCTGTAGTTTCTGGTCCGTAGGCGGGACGGAAGGAGCGGGGGAGGCCCCTTACGCAAACTACAATTCCCGAAGGGGACCGCGGTGAAGGGGGGTGGGATCTGAACATGGCGGCGGTGGTAGCTGCTACGGCGCTGAAGGGCCGGGGGGCGAGAAATGCCCGCGTCCTCCGGGGTAAGGAGAGGGACCCCGGGGAGGGCAGAACTGCAGGAGACCCCCTTTTTTCCGCATCCCTCCCAGCGACAGCAGGAGGTCAGGGCTGTCGATTCCTGCTCGCACCCCTCTGCAAGGTCTTAAAGAGTCTGGGGGCTATAAGGTGGTCTCTAAAGGTCACCCAGCCCATCCCTCTGCCTCCGGGTTACACAACACCTTTGGGGTCTTGCTGCGCGAGGGAGTCCGAAGAAAGCCTTTTAGACTCCCGCGCTCCAGGTGGTTCACACTCACCGCAGTGCAGAGGAAAGAGCCCTGCGCTTCTGGAAGCTTGGGTTCTAGCCCCGGATAATTAGCAGTTTGACCTTGGGAGAAGAAGTTCGTCTCTTTGGGCTTCAGTTTCCTCTTCTATAAAACGAGGGGACGGAGTAGACAACCTTTAAGCTCCCTTCCAGTGCTAACATTCTGTGGTTTGCAAACATTTTCGCGGATTTCCTTCCTACGTTTCATGTGAGTCCCACTGCAGTCCTTCCCATCCTGTCTTGTGAGGAGATAAAGGACAGCCAAACTCCCTCTCCTGGCACCACGGTGATGAGCCCACAGTGACGTGGAAGTGGCTTCCAAAGGTGTCACCTCGATGGCGATTTTCCCATTTGCCTTTGGATTATCCCTGGCACTTGTTACACCATACTGCAGTCACTTCCCTTCCTCAGATACCAACCACTCCTCCTCAGACTGTCTCCTCACCCTTTTACTGACCTTCATTATCTCTATCCACAGGGATTCTCTCAGGAGCCACAGCTAACAAAGCTTCCCAGAACAGGACCCGGGCACTGCAAAGCCATGGCTCCCCAGAGGGCAAGGAGGAGCCTGAGCCCCTATCTCCTGAGCTGGAATACATTCCCAGAAAGAGGGCCAAGAACCCCATGAAAGCTGTGGGACTAGCCTGGTGAGTTTTAAACCTTTGCCCACCAATAGGGAATGGCACCAGGGGAGGGTGGGACCTAGAAACTTATCTAAGTCTTTGGTGGGAAGATGAATCTGAGATTGTGGAGCCCGACGCGCTGGGTGCAAGGACTGGGGATCTTGGAGGAATGGGGCGGGGAGGTTGCAAAGTGTGTGCAATTGGAAAGACAGCAGGTTTTCTGTGGAGTAAGCTGAGCTAATCGGATTTGAATTTGGTTCCCTGGCCTCATCATTTTGGGGAAGCTTGGGTGAGACTCAATTGAGGTTTTACCTAGAAGGTGTTCAGTACATTGTTATTCAGATTCGACTCTGACTTTAATACATGTTATTGATTGATATTAAAGGGGAGGGGAAATTAACCTTTTCTTCAGCTACTTAGGTGTTCCAGCCCTTTACAGTGTAATGTTTTAGTCTTTCTGGTAAAAATTACATCCCCATTTCACAGATGAGAGAACTGAGGCTCAGAGCTGGGATTCTTATCAGGTCTTGCGACTCCATGCCCTTTCCCCCACACCAAGGTGCTCCCAAGTAGCAGTTACTCAGAATTAGAAGGGGAGTCTGGGAAAGGGTGTGGGGCAGTTTAGGCAGAGGGAAACTTTGCCAAGACTTGAAGAGAGAAAGAGGATGGGCTGTCAGGAGGATCATGCACTGGCCATACAGCAGGACTGCAGGGTTCAGCGTTGAGAAGTGTCACTCTGGCTACAGAGTAGGCAGAGGCCCGACTACACTAGGCCTATTGTGCCATTCGTAGGCGTCTGGACTCAGCTGAGAAGTGATGGAGAGCTGTGAAGGGAGTTTATGCAGGGCAGTGGCAGGATCTGATTTGTGTGGGGCCCTCCAGCGGCCAGTGCGGAGGCCGAATAGACAAGAGATGTTGCAGTTCTCACGAAATCAGTGAAGCTGGAATGAGATTTCTCCCCAGCTCCTCTGGCTCAGGCATGGCCCCTCCCCAAACCCCATGCACGTCTCCCCACCCCTAGGGCCATCGGCTTCCCCTGTGGTATCCTCCTCTTCATCCTCACCAAGCGGGAAGTGGACAAGAACCGTTTGAAGCAGATGAAGGCTCGGCAGAACATGCGGGCATCCAACACGGGCGAGTATGAGAGGCAGAGGTTCAGGGCCTCCTCCCAACACTCCCTGTCTCCAGAAGCTGGGTCTGGGGCGCAGACCTGAGGAGCATGGCAGCCCTCCCCTAGACTGTACTGACTGTGGCCTCCAAACTGCGAAGTCCTTTGGGTTTGGCTGCAAATCTGGTCTTTGCCTCAAAGGTCCACCAGAGGGCACACGAAGCCCAGGCTGCTGTCAGCCCCCATCCTTCCTCCCTCCCCCTCACCTCCCCGAAACCAGCCAAAGGCTAATAAAGTTATTGAGTGTTAGAGTGGAAAGGAACTGGGACTGGATTTTTGAGTCCCTCGGGACGGGAGGGACCGAGGGTGGGGCTAGTTACTTCTGTGTGCTGTCTCACAAAAGCATTCAGTGTTCCCCTTAATGGTTCGGGAAACCACAGAGAATTCAGCAACAAGCCTAGGCTCAGGCCCTGGGGACCAAGCCCACAGAGCTGCTGGCCAGGAGGGTGGGGTCTCTCTCAGCTTTGAACAAATAAAAACAAAAAGTCAAAAAGGGCATTGAGGGTGTGAAAGGGAAAAAAAAACACTACTTGTGGCTGAGTCCAAATGACTGGACCTCTCTGGGCTTCAGTTTCGCTGTTTTAAGAGGTTTTGGACTAATGATCTCTAAGGCAGGTGACCTGAACCTGTGCCCGTCTCCCCCACCCCAACTGCGAAACTGTCTGCACACACACAGCTTTGTGGGAGGGAGCGCATGAGCTTTTGTGGAGGGTCCGTGATGTGAGAGGTCACAGGCTGAGCGGTGCCCCCAGCAAACAGGTGGAGCTCTCACCAGCCTTGCACGTCCATCCCCAGGAAGCACTGGGGCAAAGTGTGCTTGGCTATCTTAGAAAAGGTAGAAGATAGCAAGTGGCTCCTTTGGGCAGAGCCAGGCCGGAGGTGAAAAAAAACCAGAGTCGAGTGGGGTTTTAACTTCTAAACATAAAACTTTATTACATTTCTAGTTATGTCCTTTTACATGATACACTTAGGACCAAGGACTTAATAGAGTCCTAAGTATACCCTTGGGCTGATTTGCTTTCCACCCCACCCCATAGAGTGACCCTTGTCCTCCTCCCCCCTTCCAGCTTGAGGCACTTGGTGTCACGAAGGAAGCAGTAGCTGGCTGGGGAGATGGGGTCCAAGTGTCAAATCCCCCGTGAGAGTCAAGAACAGAGGGGAAGTGTCCTTTCCCTCAGGGCCCTCCCCAGGTTAGCAGAAGGAAAGACATCAAGCTTCCACAGGCCCCACTGCAGGCTTCCCGAGCTCTCAGACGGGCGGGGTGCCCCCAAGGCATTTTCCCTGCCCCCAGCCCCACCTCTTCATCCTGGCCACACTCACCCCTACAAACCACCCCATCTCCTGACCTTTGCCCCTCACGCCTCAGCAACAGGAAGCAAGAGATCCCTCTCACCAGAGATCTTGGAAGCACCAAGGAGCACCCTCCACCCTGCCCTGACCCCAGGCAGCTTCAGAGAATGGGGACCAGATGGCCGCAAGTGGGCCTGCGTTCTCTGCCCCCGCCGCCACGAGGAAGCCCAGGGCTGATACTGCTCTGTGTTGGCCCCTGTGCTTGACATTGCTCGCTCTCACCTTCCTCCCCTGCCCCAGCCAGGACACACAGTATGTACATGCCATCAGAAGGGGAGCTGAAGCAGGAGGACCCACAGGCACAGGTCTCGTGTACCTCCCCGAGTGGGGAAGTGCCACGGTTTGCCAGAGGAGCACAGCGTAATGGTGTAAGAGTCCCAGAGGCGGAGGACAAAGCTCTTTGTTAGGGGATGAGGGAGGAAACAGCCCCAGCTACTTAGCCCGGAAGCCTGTGGCAACGGTGGGAGGGGAAACCTCACCACCTTGAAGTCACTTCCATCTCCACATTCCCTTTTAGTTATGAAATAGGCTCTTGCCATCCCTCCCCCTCCAGCCCAGCAGTTAAGAAGAAGCTGGTGCCACACAGCGGGTACATCTTCAGCCTAGTCCCTGCCCAGAGTTAGTTCCAGTTCCTCCGGCCCCACCAGGTGGTACCCACACATCTGCAGCCAGAGAGGCCACCCACTCAGGACAGAAAGGAAACTGGGCATATTACTTGAGGGGAAGGAAAGGGGTCTGTGGCCCAGCCCCAGTCACAAGGCCCAGCCCTCTGGGGATGGGAGAGCCTTGGGTGGCGTGGAACTGGGGGTGCTCTTTAATCGCGACTCCCCACCAGCTGCAGCACGAAGGTGAAGATGTAGATGATGTCCGTGTAGATCTGCAGGGCGCCGGTGATGTAGTCCTCTGGGCTGATGGTGTGCTTCCGGTTCCCCAGGACCAGTTGCGTGTCATAAGCCAGGAACTACGGGGAGAGGCACAAGTGAGGACCCAGGGGCACAGTGCCCGAACTTGTTTCCGGTCGGCAGGTCTGTCGTCTCTGGAGCCTCTGTGCCATGCAGCAGTGTGCTTAGGGGACACATCAGTGAACGGCACAACACGCGGCCTCTACCCTCAGAGTCTGCAGGGGCAGGGAGGCGCCCTGTCTCTGCAGTGCGGCCTGCTGAGTGCCCCACAGCGGGCAGTGGGGATGAAAGCAGGCGGGAATGCCCAGAAAGTCGGTGGAACCTCTTCGAGGTGGGAGAGGGAAGGGCAAAGTCATGCTCCGTCCGCTCAGTTCCTCCACTCCCTCCCCTCAGCTCCTTGCCAGGGGACAGGTCCCTACTCACCAGGGTGAAGCAAATGGCCCCCAGAGCAGCATAGACCATATGGAGCCAGTAAACCTGGGGAGAGGGGACAGGTGGTGTCAGAAATCTTAGCAAAGTGTGGACCGGGGTGGGGGGCGCTCTCAGGACCAGCTTCCCCTGGGGTTCTGGCATCCAGGTGGGTCGGTCCAGGAAGCTACTACAGGAAAGGGCTATCTCTGCCTTCCAGATCCTGGAAGGAATTAAGAATGGTAACACATGTAGCAGGGAACACACAGCCCATCCTCCCACAGCCATGTAAAAACCAGTCTCCGAAGTGAGTTAAGGTACACAGGTGTCCGTATGTATCTGGGGAAAAGGTGGCTGATGTACAGCTCTGGGAGGGGTGGGCTCAGGCAGGCACTGGTTGGAGAGCCCTACCACACACACACACACACACACACACACACACAACCAGTCACTGTCAGCCTTCAGGAGAGCGGTTCTCGCAGTGCGGCCTAGGAGGGACAGACTAAAGAGAGAGCTGGGAGGGAAGCCCCCCACCCACCATGATGAACATCAGAATCAGAGAGTGCCCCCAGGGCGGCCCTGCCGCACAGCCCTCCAGTGCCCGTGCACAGAAGGGCAGGGCCAGCCCACGGCCAAGTGCGCAGGCAGCCCTCCTGCCCATGCGCTTCCCCTCCCAGCACTGTTCTGCCCGCTCTGCCACGAGGCTCCCCTCAGCCTCGGGTCCCCAGGCTCTCCCCTAGCGGACTGGGATCCCTAAGGTTCCCTCCACCCCGGCCCTCCCAGCCTGCCTCCTAGACCCTGGCCTCGCCGGCAGACAGCTCTCGCCCACTACTCCCCACAGGAGCTCCGTGCTGCTGTCCGAGCCGCAGGTGCTATGGCTCCCAGGGCCGTCGGTCCCTAAGGAGGGAGGAACTGTGCCCCAACCCAGAGGACGGGCCTCGGCACTGGGGCCTCTGCTAGTGGTGGAGCGGCCCGAAGCCAGAACCCACCCGGGGGCCTGCGGCACTCGTTACACAGAAAGTCCTCCCCGGGCCCTGGGCTCGCTGACCCCAGCTCTCCCAAGACACTCACATATTTGAAGGCCAGCACAATGGCAGTGACAATCCCTGTCACCATCATCACTATTCCCAGGACACAGAAGAGGCCTGTGCACGAGGTGAAGTCCACCTGCCAGGGAGGAGGAATGAGGCTCCTGTCAGACGAGTTCCACCACTAGCAGCCCAGCCAGACTGGCCCTGCCTCCCCCGACCAGGGAGTCCCAGTGCTGCCCCCTGGGGGCGTGGGACTGACCCCCACCCTCAGACAGACAGGAAGCAGCTCAAGGAAGGGGACTAGGGTCTCCAAGGGAAATCCCCAGTGTAGGGGTCTGGGCCCTCCCAGGTTTGCTCAAGTGCCATCCTCAAGGGCCAGCTCTGTACAAGAAAGGGGGCAGAGTGGCCAGCCAAGGGTCCTCCGAACCCTCACCTTGGTCTGGAAGCAGAAGATGGTGACCGAAATGGACACCACGGCAGTGATGATCATCGCAATGATGACGGCCTTGGTCTGATACATGCTGGAGGGAGGGCGGGGAGAGAGGCCAGAGGCACATGTGACTGACTTCCAAACCCCCACTTCCGGGAGGGCCCTTCCCAGGATCCCCTGTGCAGAAGACGGCCAGCCCAGGGTGCCCCACTCGCCCAGAACACACCCCTCCTCCCGGGAGCATGGTGCGCTATCCCCGACTGTACCTGGCAATGGTGCCGGTCATGAAGCCCAGGGCGAGAGTCTGAGCGGGGGAAAGAGACCAGAGTGAAACAAAGAAGAGGGGAGGCACGGCCATGGTGGGGTGTCAGTCAGAGCTGGGGGTAAATGTGACTGGAGACCCAGGCAGGGGTCAGGATATGGTGACACGGAGAACCAGAGGCATCTCCCACAGTGGCATCGCCAGCCCTTCCCGGGGACTGGCTCCCCCTCAGCCCATCTGCACCCCGCCCCTGCCCTCCCGGACTCACAAAGAGGGTCAGCAGGATGATGTTCCATGGGAAGCGGCGTCTGCAGGGAAAGAGACCGTGACTGAGTGACTTGGGGCCAGCCAGTGACCAGAGTCTTTTGGCGCAAGGAAGTTCTTGGCTCAGGGGAAGGGAGGCTGGCTCAGCCTCCGGTACCTGCTCAGGTGCTCTATGCTGGGACGACAGAGGGTGATAAGGCAGCCCTGGGCTATGGGGCCACAGAGACCTGGATTCGTTTGTAGCTCTTACACTATCTGTGCGACTGAGAAAGTTACTCAGCTTCTCTGAGCCTTCCCTTCCTTCTACTTGTTAAATGGTTAGAATGTTACAAATCTTGCAGTGTTGTTGTAAGAATGATGGCTAAGGTACTTTATTTGTTTCCCTTCCTCCCACCTCCCAAATTATAAGAGAAAGTTTAACCAGCTGCACTGCGTAGGCTCAGGGAAAAAGTTACAGAAGCAAGAGACAGGCCCTTGGACCTTAGGAGGGAGAGGCCTGGGGGGAAGACCAAGGGGGAGTTAGGGAGCTCGAAGAGCCAGGTACTTTGTACACACCAGAAAGAAGCTGCTGTCATCCTCACTGTTGCTTCTAAGTCTCCGTTCCACTGCTATAAGGATACCCCTTTCTTCCCAAAAGATTTGGTCCCACTCCTGCCCCCGCGCCATCCCTTGTCCTTGTCTAAGTCTTGGGGACTCACCTGGGTCCCTGGCAGCAGGCCAGGGTCAGGTAGGTCGCCAGGAAGACAGCACTGGGGGGAAAGAGACAGGGAGTAGTAGTGCACAGGCCTGATGGATCCGCTCCTCAGCCCTCGCAGCCCGCAGGCAGGCCAGCAGGTGGGAGCCCACCGAGCGGTTGGGAAGTCTGAGGGGAAGCTGCCCGGTCGGGGAGATGACCCGAGCCAAGGGCACCGAGAACCTCCGCAGTGGGGGCCGGGGCAGCCAGAGGAGGGCGAGGGCGGCCTCAGCAGACGGGCCGGCAGAACGTGAGGAGCACCGTGCGGGCACGTGCCGCCTCGGGCCCCAGCCCTGCTCCTGCTCCCCGGGCGGCACCCCACCCCACTGCCCAGCTCAGACGGCAGCCTGGGAGCCCCCCTCAAAAGCACCGGACCCCTGCCCTGAGAGCAGCCGGGCAGCTGCCACCCCCCTCCCCTTGCTCCGAGCACCAGGAGCGCAGACTCACTAGGACACGTAGTAGACGGCCGTGTTTCTCCTCACAAAGTCGCCGACTGGCTGCCTGTGGAGCAGGATGGGAGTCACAGTCACTTCCTCTCATCGCCCGCAGCCACTCTCCTTCCACCAGACCTGAGCGGGGGAGGGGAGGGGGGGCCCACCCCAGCCCAGCCCAGCCCAGCCCAGCCCAGCCCCTGGCGGGTGCCCCAGGGCAGGCCCCGGGCCCCAGGGCTGCTCAGAGAGGGGCGGAGGGGCCTGGAGACTCACACAAAGGTGAAGATGGCGATGATGGCCACCGTGATGAGCAGCTGGATGGAGATGATGCTGTAAACCTGGAACACAGGCGGGGTCACCTTCCACACCCTGGCCTCTCCCCAACACCAAGGTGCTCCAAAGACTCCTCCCCATCTGTTAGTGGCAGGGAGGGCCTCGCTAACCGTGAAGGATGCACTCCTTGTTTCCACTCGGGAGCCCCCCCAGCCCCCGCCCCGGCTGCAGCTAGGCGGAGAGGCCAGCTCAGTACTGCTCACACCTCAGACTGCCCCCCACCTCCAGCTGCCCCCCCGATGCTCCCCACCGCATCCGACTCCAGCCTCAGTGCACTGCGCACCTCCCCTGCCTCCCTGCACGACCGGGGCGGGGGGTCCCCACATGCACAGCAGTCCAGGCCGGCCTTCGCCAGGCACTGTCTACTCTGAGGGGTGCAGTGCCGACATGAGGAAGCGGGGAAGCGAGGGGCGGGCTGTGGTCCTTTCTGGCATCGAGTTGCTTGCAGTCCAGCAAAAGAAAGGAGTGTGGGGAGGGCAGGGCACTTTGCAGAGCCCGCTGAGATCTTCCCAGACCGAATCTGCCCCGACCCCAAAGCAAGGTCACGGAAAGAGGAGCAAAGGGTCGGGGAATAGGGGTCAGGAGAGTGCGGGGCTGGAGAGGACCAGGAAGGCAGCAGCCCTTCCCATGGGAATGACTGCCCCGGGGCTGATAGGGTGCACCCCCCCCAACTCCTCCACCACCCCCCCACCCCCACCCCCCAAGCCCCGCCACAGCCCAGGGCCCCGCCCACATCTCACCTTTCGAATGAAGGTGTGTCGGACTTTCATGTCTTCCCATTCTCCAGTCCCAAAGCTGTCACTCGCTGCTCTCTCGCCATCATAGCCTGGGCCTGGGGACAGACCACAAGTGACCAACTGGGAGCATGTGGCCTCAGTCCCAAAGCCTCCAGGACATGACCTCAAACTGAGACTCAGGTATCCCTAGCCAAAAAACAGGTGTTACAACTTGAACTCCTCGCCCAAACCAGGCACCCACTGTAGATGCCCGCAGAGAGACCCAGAGCTGGCCTGGGCACCCCACGGAGCCACGTGCCCCTGTCGCGAAGGGGCTCAGGCCAGAACCGTTCCCATGGGCATGCGTTCACCGAGGGCTCCTGGGGGCGGGTGCCCAGCCCACACCTGGGTGCTCTGGTGTATGAACGCACGCGGTCTCTGCGGCAAGAGCTCCCGAACCAGCGAGGAAGCCAGGCAGGTGCACGGCTTGGAGCGCCAGCCTGGAGAGCTGTGGGGTCAGAGCAGGGGACTCTGGGACAGGAGGAGGAGAAGGAAGGTAGGAACTCGGCACACGTGTGTGGAGGGTGGAGCAGTCCAGACTCAGAGGAAACGGACAGGTCAGAGGTGCATGGTCCCAGGATGAGGCAGGACGGGAAGCGTGCGGAGGCTGTGGTGCTGCACCAGAGCCCACAAGACAGGCCTCCGGCTGGGCTCCAGGCCTCCAGAGATGCTGAGGCCTCAAAGCATTCCTCAAATGCCGCAGATGCCTCCTCTGACCGCTTTCAAAATCCAATTCGGGTGGGGGGGCTGCTCGGAGAAGTCTCACTGCCTTCTAATCTTATCTCATTTCTGACCAACCAGAAGATTACTTGCCACGGCTGTTACCAAACATCCAAGTGACTTCTGGGTGTTTGCAAAATTCAGATGTTACCTTAAAGGGCGAAGATTTGTCATCACCAAATTAAAAAAAAAAAAAAGTGCCTCAGGTTCCACAGGGAGAGAGGAATCTGGGTGGGGTGGCAGCTGCCTAGTTGGGAATGGTGTCCCAAGGCCCTGAAGCAGTTAAGCGCTTCCCCCTGCCACTGCCTCACGTGATGCGGCTTTTGGCCCACCCGGTGGACTCAGCCGCCCCCATGAACACGGGCCAGCTGGTGGTCCGGAGGGCCAGGTGCCGAGGGAGAAGTAGAGAGGTAACAAAGACGGAAGCGGAAAGCTGAACGTCAGATTACCAGGGACCTGAAAAGGCAGGAAAGGACGGGGCCTCCCGTGCTGCGCCCCTCCTCCCACTGCCCCACCCCCACCCGCAGGGACTCACCGTAGTGCATGGGCATCGGGTGGACCGGGGGCATAGGCTGTGGGTAGCCTGCAGGGTGACCGTAGCCCGGCTGTGGGTAGGCAGGGTAGGCAGGATACCCGCCGGGCAGGACCGACGGCTGCCCGTAGCCCCCCTGGGGTGGAGGGTACAGGGGGTTTCGGTCCTCGTACGGAGGTGGGGCGCTGGGGTTGGACATGGCCGCTCAAGGGCTGAGGGGAGACCCCAGCTGCCGGGACCTGAAACGGGAGGAGAGAAGAGCGGTCACAAGCGCCCGGGCCCAGCTCACTCGGCCCAGTCCGGGGCCTCCCCGGGAGGAGACCCCGCGTTTCCCCTCCCTCCGTCATGGTGTGTCACTCTGCCCGCAGGCCATCCTCCCCTCTGCACACAGTGCCCCCGCCCCCCAGCTCAGCCCCTGCCCCTCACCCCCACACCACCTTTCCATCCACAGCCCTCCGCGCTGTGCAGCGGTCCTGCCAACAGCAGGTGGGGCTACAGAAGCCCAGAGGGGTCACTGGGCATCAGTGGGGTGAGCAAAGAGGAGCAGGGGCCTGGGACCTCCCTGTGGTCATTTAAGAAAAGCTTCTAATGACCAGGGAAGAAGCTGATGGCCCAGCAAAGCCTGGTGAATCACAGGGCCAGCTGGGACCCGCCAAAGGGGTCAGCCCAGCCCCCGCGGCAGCTGGCCGGAGTGCGGCCTGAAAGGCAGAGCTGGGAAGGAGCCAAGGCCCAGAGCTCGGGGTGGGGGAGGAGGCGGAGAACAAGCCAGCCCCAGTGCTGCAGCTACCAGGCCCAGGGCGGGAGGGCAGAGCGCCGGTGGACAGTGGCAGACTGAGTCAGGGGACGCCTGAGCCTGGGGGAGGGGGAGCACCCGAGCTGGGAGGCGGCACGAAAAGGCAGGCCTGGGACAGGACTTTCTGGTTCCTTCAACAGCAGCCTCGGTGTGTCGGGCGTGTGGCGGCCTATCTCCCGGTCTCTCCGCAGGCTTCCCAGGGAATGGGCTGTGCCGGCGGGGCCTCCAGGGCCCCTGGGAGGGCGGGACGTGCGCCTTGAACCCCGGGGTCTCTGGTGTCCGTGTGATTCCTGCGTGTCTCCCCCCCGCTCCCCCGCCCCCCGGGTACAGTGGCTAGCAGGGGAGAGGGCACTGAGCATTCGGGCCTGGGGCCGAGGCACTCCGTCAGGTGAGGGAACCATGACCCAGAACAGCGAACTAGCAGGTCAGCGGCGCCGCCAGAATCGAGGCCTCCAGGGTCCTGGGTTTCTGTCCTCTCTGTTATGCTGCGTGATTTGTGCCTCTTAAGCCAAATGAATCCCTGCTGGCCTGGTGTTCCCCTCTGAAGGGACAGAGATGGGAACTAGGGAAGAGCGAAGAAGGGGGTCCCAGGAAGGCCCCTTTGGGAACAAGCCCCGAGAGTCTGGGCCCCTTGTCAGGGCCACCACCGCCCCACAGAGCAGCTCCCAAGGGGCAGACCTTTCGGACCCCACAGGGAAGCAGCACGCAGACAGCCCCCCATCCAGGTCAGCAGACAGCCTCAGAGCCTCTGCTGGAAGGAAGGGGGAAGCAGCTTTTGAGGGCACCTGCACAGCCCGGGGCGGGGGGGCAGACAGAGGGCTGTCTCCTCTCTCCTCTCTCCTCTCTCTCGACCAGTGGGAGGGGACCAAGGGGAGGGGCAGGGCGGGGCGGGCAGAAGGGATTGCGCAACAGGCCAGTCTCTAGATGGGTTGTTTTCAGGAAAGCTGTGCTCCGTCTCCCCAGAGCACACGGGCCAGCACAGCAAGGCTGTGTCCGTGTCAGGTCAGCAGTAAGGAGGCCGTCCTTGCCAGTGAGGCTGTGACAGGGCAGCACCAGGGCACCAAGCTGGGGTTGTGGTGGCAGCCTGCACTGGGCAGGGGAGGCCCCTGAGGACAGTGGGCAGGAAGGGACAACGGGGGCTGACCACTGGAGTGTTGTGAGCTTAAGAAACTGAGATACTAGCTTTTGAAATGTTCTGTGTTTATAGAAAAGTGGGAAAATATTCATAAGTATTTATAATATGTGACTCTCCTTAACAGACTTTTTAAAAACAAAGAAAAACTGGGGTCCCCTTCCATGAGGCAAGAGGCTCCTTCTCCCCATACCCCTCTACCCACTCCCTCCAAAGACCCCCTTCTGACTCCACCAAGAGGGCAGGATGGCAGCCTGTTTGCAAGAAGAGGGACAGGCAGAGCCGGGTTATCTGCCACAACCTTTAGAGTCGGGTTATCTGCCACGATTGCCGTCATCTCGGTGGCACCCCGAACCCACCTGACGGTCACCTTCCAGGTGGTGGCACCCTGGCGAACAGGCTGGACACAGCCCGAGAGGCACTGGCAGGAAGGGCCAGAAGGGTCAGAAGCTCCAGCTGAGTCACAGGCCGTGTCGCCAGTGCCCAGTTCTGCCACCTCCTTGGGGTGCCCCTCTGTGAAAAGAGCTGAGCGGGCCAGGGGATCTCTGAGCTCGTTTCCAGCTCCCACAGACAGGCATCCTGTGACCTCCCTGAGAAGCCAGGCCGTGTGGCACCGGCCAGCTGCCCGCCCCTCCCTCCTTCCTCCTTCCTCGAAGCAAAGCCGGACAGACAGGTCCCTCCCCGGACTGAGCGGTGAGTCAGGGAGAGCAAGGCCAGCCTCAGACGGGCCACCGGGACTCCAGGGTTCGCGCAGCGGGCTGCTGACTCACAAGGACTCCCTCTATGCTCCCACCCCCCTCCGATTCTTCTGGCCTCAGAGGAATCCACCGCGGGTCTGCCAGCCGGGAACACAGCAGGTCACAGTCCAGGTCCCCGGGCCTCAGCCACCAGCCCGAGCTCACCAGAGGCCGGCACTGCCCACCTCGCCTCCCCGCGCCCCCGTTTCCCCGCCTGGGGACTGGGTCTCACACTACGAGAGTGCCCTCCATGGGGTCGTAAGAATCAAATGAGAGAGCACTCACAGGACACTGAGAATGGTGCCTGACCCCTGATCAGCAGTGAACGTTGGCTGTTAGTTATTGTTTCATTAAATCCTCAAAATAGCCCAACCCGGTAGATAATGCCGTGGCCCCTACTCACAGGCGAAGGCACAGAGACTCAGAGCACGCAGTCGGCTGCGAGGTCGCTCAGCCAGGGTGTGAGGGCGTCAGGGCTGCACACCCAGATGGGCTCTAGAGCCCATTCTCCCAGAGCCCGCGCCCCCAGAGTCTGCTCACGTCCCCCTCCGCACACCTGTCTGTCCAGACTTCTCATGGCCTCCTGCTTAAGACCCTCGCATGGGAGCGGAGGCTGACACAGCCGGTGGGCTCAGAGCCATTGAGCCCTTTCCCTGACCCCGAGTTCGCCAGCCCTGTGCCACGGCCAGGAGGAAAAGAGGCTGGTCAGAGATGGAGACTGGTACACCTAAGAGCTGAAATGAAACTCGCTCAGTTAGGGCAAGCCCGACCCTCGCTTGACCAAGCAGACAGCCGTAGTGCAGGGAGAACAGTGACCCGCTCTTGGTCAGGAAGCGGGGCCTGGGGTCGAGACTACGTCTCAGGTCTCTGGTGTAGAAGCCGGGGCACAGGGGAGGAAGAGAGGGTCCAGACCCATCAGGGGAGCGGCTGAGCTCAGCCGCACTCACCTCTGAGCAATGCCAGGTGAGCAGGAGCATTGGCAGCTTCTGACCCTGCTCCCCGGCTGCTGCCCGACCCACAGGACAGCCCGGGCCGCCTCCTCATCGAGACCTCAGCTAGGGATGAGGTCTGGGGCTGGCACTGGCCCAGGTAGTAGGGAAAGGGGGAAATGCTCAGTGTTCACTTTCACAGCTATGACTAAAGGTGGGGGCCGGAGAAGAACGCAGAGCGGGAAGAGAAGGAGGGGGAAGACGAGGGAAACAACCCAGAGACAGTGAGGATGATTCATGCCCAAAGCCCAGAAACCAGGAATCAGGTCATCTGCGCAGCCACTGAGGGGCTCGCAGTCTCCAGGGGCTTAAGAGGACTGTGGAGGTTCCCCATGGGAAGCCAGAATTTTCCTAAAACACAGTGAGCATTCAGCTTCTACTGGACACACTCCAGGGGCAGAGAGCAAGACTGTTCCACTGGCGGGAGCTTGAATCACTGGAACATTCCTCCTCACAATGCCTGTTACCAAGACATTCGGACTCTGCCCTGCCCTTGCCATGTCACAGACCTAAGTTTGCTCCCCTCTCGGGGCCCCGATCCCTCGTCAGGAAGGAGCCAGACCCTCTCCTTCCTCCTGCAGGAGCCCCGGACCTGGCCGGTCCCAGTAGCAGTAGCAGTAGCAGGTGGGTGCGAATGCAGGAAGTGCTGGCTGTCAGGGTTTCCAGGTGCAGCCTTGGGGAAGCACCTCCTCCCCGCCAGGAAGTGCGGCCACCATGCTCCTAGCCAGGTGAGGCCCAGCCCAGCCCAGCCCAGGCCCCGGCTGCCCTGGGGGGGCAGCTGAAGGGTTAAGGCTCTGGAATCTGCAGAGGCCTGTGCTACTGGGGTTACAGCAAAAGGGTGTGTATGTTTGAGGGAGGGGCCAGAAGGGAGCAGCTGACTGGTCCAGGCAGCGTGCCCTCCTCCCTGCCAGGAACGGGTGCCAGAGCCGAATGGAAAGAATAGCTCAGCATGCACATCTCAGGAAACCCCACCCAGCAGGCCCAGGAGGGCAGCCCCTGGCCCACTGTGGCCTGGTCTCTGGTAACAGTCTCCTTACTTCCCTCTTCCTTTACCTATTCCAACTCGCCCAGCTCTCCCCCCACCAAAAACAACACTTCACACTCCTCCCCCGGCACACAGCCGCCAGGGCAGACGACTACAAAGATACACCCGGTGTCTGGGCACGTCACCAGGCCCAATGCACACGGACCAAGGGGCCCGGAACCAGCTTATCCTTTTGTCCACCTGGCCCCTGGGATTAATAATAAGATGACGCCAAGCGGATCTGAAAACCTGAAACGTCAGAGCTGGACAGGACTTTAGAAATCATCTAGTCATTTGACAAAGAAACCCCAGAGCCAAGACAGTTCCTGCCTCAGCTCGTGACGAGCCCTCTGGGTCATGGGTTTTAAACTTCATTCCCAGCCCTGCCCACTGAGAACAGTCCACCCATTTCCCCAGTTCTCTGCGTCCTCCTGCACAGAAATAGACTAAGAAGTCATGATTTCCTCCCCAGCCCCCGTCTCTAGCCAGGGCAGCCTCTCTCCAGTCGGAGACGGAGAGGGGTGGCTCCAGGCGCCCACAGCTCCCCCACCGCCCTTCTCTGAGGGCCGAACTGTGCCATCAGTGTGGTCATCTCGAAGACCAGTCCGTGTCAGACCGGCCTGGGAGTGCAGATCAGGAATGAGGAAGCCATTAAGCAGGCGGGGAGGGAAGAGAATCACTTACAGCGAGCAGTAAGCACGGGGTACTTAGGCACACAGGAGCCTCGCAGTGGCCCTACGGCAGGCACACCCTTATCTCCACTCTACAGATGACCAAACTGAAATCCAGAGGAAACGGATCTAAGGTCCAGAGCAGGCGAGCAGCAGAGACGGGTCTGAACCCAGATCTGACGTCTGACTTTGCACCTGCCTGCAGCAGAGGCCTCTGAGACACCCCCACCAGCCACCTGTGTGATGAGGTCAGCACCCAGGGCGGGCAGAGGTAGAAAATGCCTTTGCTTTTGATAACGAGTCCCTTTCCCTCCGTAGGAAATCGATCCAGGCCAGAGCCCTGGCCATGACGCCACTGTGAGTCAGGACAGGCCACTTCCCACCTCTGGACTCAGTTGTCTCATCTGACAACGAGCACACTGAGAGCACCACTGAACCAAAATATCGAAGTCCATGCCAGCTCCAACAGTCTCTGATTCTGAGCAAAGAGCCTAACAAACCAGAACATGAGGCTTCAGGGCAGAATGACCTACTTCCTGAAGAATTTAGGCTAAGGTCACAACTCACGTTAGCTGGTCTGGAGGACCGTCCACAGAGGCAGAAGCATGCGGCGTGTTCTGGGTGTGGGGGTGGCCATACCCCTGTCCTCCCAGACTGCCCCTATACTGCCCCGTGGACCCTACGGCCAGCGTTTCCTAGGGGCTCACTCGCCCCAGAACCTGCCGAGAAACATAGTAGTGCTAGAAGAGAGAGGACAAGACAGAAAGCCAAGAGCCCTAGCTTCTCACTCCACCACTGACTGGCCTCCCTTTCCCCCAAACCAGCCCACACGAGGGGAAGGTGGAGAGGCCCGTCCCCCAGAGCCAGAGAGTGGAGAGCTCGAGTCACCAAGCCTGGTGTTTCCCAGCCTGCTCTACAGAGCACTGCCCCGGGGGACAGCAGTGACGAGCTCCGAAAACAGATCAGGCTGAAGAGCCACCCACACCCCCGCCCCCCCGAAGTTCCCACGGCACAAGCCCTGCACTGAGCACAGCTGTCCAACTTGGATGAACCCACTGAACCTCAAGCTTTCTCAAGCTCGAAACATTTTCACCAAAACACACCTAATTAATAATATCCTGTGGAATGCTGACCAGGCCACCTTTGATCTACAGACAGACCCAACCCTGAGAATGAGTCCTGTCCTAACTCCTATCTTTCTTTAAGCTGAGGTAGAAATGACATAACACTGTATTAAGTGTCAGGTGTACGACACAATAATTCAGTATTTGTATACACTGCAAGATGATCACCACAGGAAGTCCAGTTACCATCCGTCACCACACAGACTTACAAAATTTTTTTTCTTGTGACAAGAACTTTCAACATTTACTCAGTAACTTTCAAACATGCACATGCGCTACAGTGTTACTGACTCTCTGACTCCTCGTATCTTAAAACCCCTGTCCTTACACACAGCCCCCAACGACAGTCACACGAGGCACCAGGCAGGCCCCTCGCTCGCGCTCTGAGTCAGCTCAGTGCCTGGACCCTCTGCAGGAGTCCTTCCTCCCCCTCCCCCGCAGCAGAGCGCTCCCATGATGGCCACAGTGGGGTCTAGTGCCAAGGGCTGGGCGACATCCCTAACTAGCATCGAACCAGGAGGCTGGCACCCCCTGACATCACCTTAACATAACAGGAACAAAAGTACAACCCGTCCCACCCAAGAGGAAGGATGCACTCTTATCTTCCTCCTGGACCACTGCACTGAGTGCCCGCTAGGCACCCAGCACTGTGGCCCGTGGACTTCTGGATATCGGTTCTACTGCAAAACAAAACCCAGGTTTCGGCCTAGAATTCTTACAGGTGGAAGATTCTGTCAGGGCCGTCCCCTTCAGAGCGTTCCCAACAGAACACTCCAGAAACCCCGCATCACATGGCTGGCAGAGGGAGGCCTTCTTCCCAGAGAGCTGCACAGGTCTCCGCCCCCAGGCCCTCCCCGTGCAGCCCCCTGAAGTCACACAGGTGTGTGTCCCTTCCCCGGGGGCTTCTGCCCGGGGGTGGGGGGAGGTCGGTGGGATCCAAGTGCTCTGAGGTGGCCAGCTCCCAGCCGAGGCCCCCATGCCCGCAGCAGGAGACCGAGCCAGGCGGCTGTCAGCTCAGCCCGTGTCCTCACACTCACGGTGCAACCCATCATTACCTCTCTGACGCACCCACTTGGACAGTGAGGTCCTGAGATCATGGCGCAAGGACACAGAGGAAACCAGGCCCTTGGCGCTGCGGTCCCACCACTTTTTTCTAGGTTACACACTGGGACCCTGGGTCCTCGCGACTGGAGAGACAGGGAGGGCAAGCAGGTGAGAAGTCTGGCTGCCCGTCTGTCCAGATGCAGCAGCAGCCCCAAGGAAGCACCTAGCTCCTGCCGCCACCACCGACTGGCCGGGCCAAAGGCGCTGGCTTTGAAACCAAAGCTCACCGGTGAGATGAATATTTCAGAGCCCCAGAAAACTGGACACCCGAGGGACCTTCCACGACAGGCGGCTCTGACCCTGGTTCCCAGGCCTGCCCCCACTTAGCCCATGCCCAGGTTCCTCAGGTAGAACCCCACAGAGCTCCACAGTGGGCTGGGAGGGGGTGGGGACCCCCAGGGGGCAGGGCTGAGGCAGGGCCCACAGGCTGCGGAGCCCCCAGCCTTCTTCCTCCACTTGCCCTCGCGCTGCTGCCTGGCTGTTTCCCCGTCTGCGCTTGTTTACCCCTTTCCCGTCCTCCTGCTGGCTTTCTACTCTGACCCAGAGAGGCCAGGCAGAGAACAATACTCCCGCTGTCGTCTTCTGAGCCCAGGCTGGAGGAAGTGGCAAGAGCAGGCAAAGTAAGGCAAAGCCGCGGAGACCGAGGTGGCCGCTCCCCCACCCGAACCAAGGGCGGGGGCCGCTCACGGCTTCCACCCGGTCTCTCCCCGCACTCAGGGGAACGCTCCTTCGCCCGTCTACACCGGGGCCGGCAGCAGGCGCAACCTGAGGCCAGGGTGACGGCTGCGCCGCCTCCCGCTTCCACCAGGTGAAAGCAACGAGGGCCCACACACGGCTGCCTCCTGTGGGGCTGGCGCGGGGGACACGCCCTGCAGTGGGCACGAGCCAGAAAGGCGCGCGCGTGACGGCCTCAGACCCCGGCCCGCTCGCCGGGCTCCCAAAAGTAAACAGGCGACACTCGCCTGCCCCAGCGCAACTCCAGTGGGGAGCGACAGATCCTCGTGCGGGCGCCGGCTCCCCGCGCACTCCGACGAAGTTTGGGCACGCGGCCCAGCCCCGGCCCAGTCCCCGCCGGCCCGCGGCCCCCAGCTCCCGCCGGCCGCGACCCTCGGGCTTGCCTGGTCGACTCGGGCGGTGTGTTCGCAGCCTCGAGGCGTTGCCGAGTCCCGCACCGTCCGCTCCGGCCGGGGCTCGGATGGGCCGGGCCGGGCCGGGCAGCCCCGCCCCGCGGCGTCCGCCCGGCGGGGCGGGGTCAGTCGGCGCCGCCGAGGGGGCGCTGGGGTCCGCCCCGGGCCCGCCCGCTTCCGGCCTGGGGCCGTGACGCACGCGCCAGTATTTTCTAATTTAAAGGCGGTGAGTGCGCAATTACTGACGGAAACTTGGGAAACGCAAACATACAGGACGAAACGCGCTTCGTTCCACCCTTTCCCGACTGCCAGCCGGGAGCGCTTGCTTTTGGTGCGTTTTTTTGCCTTCAGGTATTATTATGCCCGTTTTCCTCGAGTGAGGTCATCTTGCGTAAATTTTATTTATTGTTTTTCTTTTACTTAGTATTTTATCACAAGCATGTCCTCGTCACAAAATATTATTCAAAAGCACACTTTAAGTGCCCCCAAAGTCTTCTACCACACAGCTACGCTGATTTATTAAATCGGTTTCCTACTGGACAACAAACGGTTTCCCATTTTTTCATTATTAGAGGTAGTCCGTGACGAACATCTCTGACAACTCTTTAGGCCGGATGGATGCACGGTTTAGGCTTCGAACTTCGAACATCCCAACAGAGAGGTGGCACTTAGGATCCCTGACCCCGGGGGCCAACACTGTCCCAGTTCGGAGCTGCGCCGACCGCGTCCGAGGCCCGGGCTGAGCTGTGAATGACGGACTGCTGTCGGGGCGCGACCTTGGGCGGGGGGCTTGGCACCCCGCTCTCAACCCTCGCAGGTGGAAGAAGGCACAGCAGTCCCACCTGATAGATGAGGGAATGGTGCTGGGGAGTTTTGAAACCTTGCCTGTATTTGTGTGGTTCCGAAGTCCATGTTTTTTCCATTACGCCAAGTCTGCCGCTGCTGGTAGCTGAACAGCTCTATTGAAGGTGCTTATCTCGGGCTAACAGCCGCAGATCAACACTACCACTCACTGCCTTTCACCGCCTGTTGACCCTTTTGCTTTCTGAATGGGTAAGGGTTGGCTGGACAAAACGCATCTAGAAATGAACCCAGCTAGGCGACCAAGACAGCCCGAGCGATTCCTGATTCCGAACCCATCAGTAAGCACTTTTCCTGATGCTATTATCCCCTGCGGCCAGTCCAGCTCTTCCAAGGCTTAGCGAGGAAGGGCCCAGGACTTACTGGGAGCTCATTTTCCTCGTCAGCATTAGTGGAAGCCATGTGTCCACTACCAAGCATAATAAGCAAAGTTGCCACTTAGACGGTACATTTCAGACCAATCAAAATAAAAATGTTTTTTAAATTGCCTTCTGCCCCCTCTAACGCACTGTATATTTATTTGTATAGATGGATATAACTTAATTAGGAGTTACTTAAGGGGATTGACTGGTAGATGTCATTCATGGTGGGCAAATCCCCCAGCCACCCCCACCCTCCCATGTAAATCCAGTTCTGTCAGTGTCAGAAACACGAGAATCTGTACGAACTCTTATGAGTTTATTTGGGCAAAACTGATGACTGTTGCCCGGAAGCAAAATCTCCACAGATTGAGAAAGTGCTCCAGAAAGTAGCAGTTTTGCCACTTATTTTATACATTATAATCAAAGGGGAAGATATAAGGGGGTTACAGGAAATTGATTGGTAATAGATTATGAAGGTGGGAGAAAGCAAAGCAGGGAAACCTCTGGGATTGGATACAAAGTAAAATGAATAGACACATACTTCTGTTACATAGGTGGGTACGGGACAGTTAAGTCAACAATCAACCCGATAACAAAAACAATGAGGGAATTTGTGGTCTCGTCTCTGGTGGTCACGCTTTGGGGTGGGGGAGCACTTTGTTATTCCAAAGGCATGCTATCAGGCATGTTGTTAGTTATTCCAGAAGCAAAAAGAGACAGGCTCAGTTAAGGTGAAGATTGACCTTCGTGAGGGAAAAACTCCCGTCCTGGGACAGGACTACCTGCCGTGAATCACTTTCCGCTACAAAGTTTTAATTTCAGACCGTCCTATTCAGCTTCTCTGTCTCTCTCTCTCTCTCTCTCTCTCTCTCTCCCTCTCTCTCTCTGAGTTTGTAAGGCACCCCTGCACGGTTTAGCATGTGCCCCCCGCCCCCCCGCCCCAAGCGTGCGATCACCAGCAAGAGCTCCCGGAGCTCCGCTCAGTTTCAGGCTCTGAGTTGACCGCAGCGCAGAGTCCTCGGGGAGCCGCAGAGCCCTGCGGAACCTGGCCCGGTCTCCTGATGCCCCTTCACGCTCTCTGCGCTTGGCACCTTCTCCAGAAAGCACCCTCCACTTCCTGGAGCTCCCAGCATGGAGACGTCTCCAGGGAGATTTGTTCTCCGCCAGCAATCACGCCGGCCCTGTGGGGGGGCAGGGTGTGGGGACGCACAGGGACAAGGCTCGCTGCTCGTCCGCTCTCCTGAGCCCATTTTCCGGTCACGGGATCAAGATCACAGTTCTATAAGAATGTCTGAAGCACCAGGCCCAGGGTGACAGTTTACAATAAACATTTGCTAAATGGCCTCCTTCTCTGGACCCCTGGTTCGTCCTGTGTCATCATAAGAAGCGTCCAAACCTGTAGCAAATTTTTATGAATTGGTTTGGGCCAAACTGATGACGACTGACAGGAAGCCAGATCTCTGCGGACTGAGAAAAATGCTCCGGAGAACGGCAGTTTTGCAGCTTATTTTATACGTTAGAATCCAAGGAGATGCATAAGGAGGTTCCGTGAAATCTACTGACGGTAGATTGAGAGGGAGGGAGAAAGCCAAGTGGGGAAAATGCTGGGACTGGATGGAAGGTAAAACTGAAAGGGGAGCTGCAGAGACACGTGCTTCCTTTGCGCTGGCGTGCAGACAATCGGCAGTGACCCCGCACAGCACAGACGGACGGACGGACAGAGGATGGACGGCATGCGGGAGCGAGGTGGCGGAAGCGGCTCTGTGGCCTCCGGCCCTGGCGGGAGGCAGTGCCCTGCGGGGTCTGACAAAGGACATTATCACCCTGACATTCCAAAGGTCTGTTATCATAGGTGCACGGAGACAACAGGCAGGCTTGTCTAAGACAAAAACTGACCTTTGTCAGAGAAGCCACAGGCCCAGAACACGACTGCCCTCCACGAGCCTTGCTGCGTCCCAAGCACTTGAAAACCGTGGTGCTAACACTCACTTGTTCTGTGGTCCGTCTATTCATTTCAGCTGAGCGTTGATTTATGTACTCGTTTCGTACCACTGACTCCGATTCAGGGGTTTCCTCAGAGCAAGGGCAGTGAGAGGTCAGAGGTGAGGGCTGACCCCCAGAGCCAGGGGTTCCTCCATGACTTGCTTTTGGTCACGTGTGGTCTCTGGGTCTGTAAGGCCGCCGTCCAGGCCTCCCCTGAGCGCGTCAGGTTGAGTGTGGGGCCCCTTCTTCATTCACACCTGGTATGAAAGGGGCAAAGGCCTTGCCTGTAAGACCCTGGCAGATGATTAACTGAGGCTCTGCTTCCTACCAAGCAGACAGGAGTTTCCCGTTCTGGAGATGTCTAAGGGGAAAGAGCACAGCCCCCGTCCTCAAGAAATGCACAGTCTAAGGGCATGGCGACAGGCCAGATCGTCACAGTGCTTGGGGTGTGACGAGCGTTCATTTGGTTCTGCAGGACCCCAGAGGGCAGAGCTCCTGACCCAGCGTGGGGTGGGGGTGGGGTGTTTCAGGAAAGCCTTCTTAGGGGCGGTAATACCTGATTCCAGTGCTGGTGGGTGTGTAAGAATCAACCTAGCCACTGAAGGGGCAGGGAAGAACGTTTTCCCCGGGTAGAGGCAACAGCATCTGAAGCAAAGGGCTTAGGGCCCGCGGTCCCGGCAGTCTAGGACTGGGCGGGCGGCGGAGTTGGGTGGGAGTGGGAAGAAACAGGACTGGGCAAGGAAGCAGGGGGCCGGGGATTGAGATTTTTGCCCAGAGGGCAATGAGGAGCCATGCGTCTGTCCACATCCGTCTAGAGGGAGGTTGGAAAGGTGGCGGGAGGAGTGGGACACGGCTCCCAGCTTCAGCAAATAAAGGCGAGGACGACCGTGTTGACGTAAGAAACATCCAGACCAGCAGGGAATTTTTATGACAGTCTGTTTGAGCCACACTGACGGATATGCTGAGGAACGGGATCTCAGATGCCCCAGAGAAGAAGTTTGCAGCTTCTTCTATGCATTTAAAGTTACGGTGGGGGGACGAGTGGAGAAAGCCAGGTGGGGACTGGGGTTGGACTGCAGGACAGTTAACGAGATCATGCTCTCTGGAGGGTTCGTACACACTCCGATGGGCATTCTGGCGTGTCCAAGGGGTGTTGACCTTCGCGCCGGAACAATGGGCAAGCTGGCTCGCAACCCGCCGCTGAAGCAGCTACAGGCCTGCGTCACGACTACCCACCCACCATGACCTGCCCCGCTAGGAATTTAGGATTAGATCACCCCATGAGGTTACTTTCCTTTTCCCCTCTTTACGTCCACAACCAGTTAAATTTGAACTTCAAAGAAATATATTTTTTTTTTACAAGATCGTTCCGTTGTCCCGCGCAACGCACCTGGGTGTCTCATATTTTCCTGGCCACACTGACCGGGGAGGCCAGTCAGGAAAGGGGTTGGGGGAATGAAAGGAATCAGGCTGGTGTTTATTTTAGGGATGGAGTAGGCAAAGTCCAGTGATTAATGAGCGGAGGTGGGGCGGTGGAAAGGGTGGGCCCCTGGAATGCTTCCCCAGGGCCCAGGTGGAGCTGGAGGGAGTGAGTGAGGAAACCTAGCTGGACTGGTGGGTCCAGAGAGCGTTCTCGGAGCCCAGCCCCAGGCAGCCCAGCCCCAGGGCTCCGCTAATCGGTCCACAAATTCCTCCTGCAGAGAGCCCAAGGTTACTCCACCCAGGAGAGGTCGTTTCCTTATCACTAACATTCTCAGAGAAGATGCCTCTTTTCCGAGCACTTTGTTTCTACTGAATTGAAGCATTTAACCCAGCCTGGGGTAAATATGGCTCTTTCTCCCGCTAGAGGGCAAGGACAAGGTCCCATTCATCTCCAGGCCTCAGCACAGCCCTGCTCCATCATCTGTTGAATTGAGAGAACTCCTTTTTTTTTCTTCTTTAAAGATTCTATTTATTTATTTTCAGAAAGAGGGAATGGGAAGGAGAGAGGGGGAGAAACATCTATTGGTCACCTGTCGCACGCCCCCAACCAGGGAGGTACAAATAGGACATTAGGGCTTTCCCCCCTAAAAATAAGCCTTATTATCATCCATCACCATTAGTTAGCACGTTCATAAACAAATAGAGAGGAGAAAGAACGGTGCATTGGAATGTTCCCAGGAGAGAGGACTTGTCATAGCTTTTCCGCTGAATGGCCAGAGGCCTGGGGCCCATCCCTCTGCAGCCGCGCGCTCCAGGACGCTGTTCTGGTCAAGGACCCACCACACGTACTCTGGGCCAGTAAGATTAAAATAGGGCTAAAAACTTCCCGTTGCCTAGTAACGGCGTAGCTCGCGAACACTCCCGCGTGGGCGGTGGTGCTGGCATGAGCGAACCTGTTGCGCTGCCCGCTGTGTAGACGTGTAGCACATGCACTTCCGCACAGTACACAGTGCTTGACAATGATAACAACTGACTGTGTTCCTGGTTCATGTATTTACTACACTGTTCATCGTCATTTTGGAGGGTTCTGTAAAACAGAAGGTGCTGTGACTCTGGCAGCCTCGCCCACCTCCTGCTTACTCATTTTCTCTTGTGTGTGATTTAATCTCCTGTTGTTTTGGACAGTAACAAGCTGTACAGATTTGCAGCCTGGGAGCGCTGGGCTGTACCGTGTAGCCCAGGTGAGTGAGAGGCTGCACCGTCTGGGTACACGTGAGCGCGCTCTGGGGTGTTCTCACAATGACAGAGGCACTCCACACACTTCTCAGCGCGTAGCCTGTCTTCAAGCAGCTACATGACTGTAAGTGAGCCTAATCATACTGCTCTGTCCTTTCTCCTACGCCTTGTGAAGCCTTGAATGAGATCATCTCTGTGAAAGGCTTAAAAATGGCTTGCGGGATGTTAGGGACTCTACGGGGCTGGGGAAACCTGGACGCAGGTTGGGCAGGAGCTCCTCCTACCTGAGAGAGAGCACTGCCCCCTGAGGAAGGCTGGGCCGGGAGCCAGCCTGCCCCTGGGGCTCAGGGCGATGCCTCCCCATCTCCCCTAACCATCGGAATCACCCGAAGGGCTTTCGGAAGCAGTCCCCTGGGGATTCTTTTTTTTAGACCGCAGTACTGGAGTCCTCAGGGGAGGTGAACACACATGCGCCCAGGGGAATCTGGTTATCAGCCCCCTTGGGTGCTCTGGAGACCTGGATTCTGTTGGAATCACTTTAGTGGCTGTGGGCCGTTGGGATTATTATTTACCTTCTCTGAGTCTTGGTAGCTTTGTCAGAGGGAAGGTAACAATGTAGGGTGGTGAGGATTACAAACAGCGGTTTTCAAATGCTCGGGACACGGCAAAAAGTGTCCGTAATGGTCATTGTTGGTCAGGCCTGGTGACTCAGTGATTTAACACAACCTCGGTTTGGGCAGTGCTGCTATTGCGTTTGGAGGACTAAACAGGACCTGGTTAGATGAGTTTACTGCAGCTCGGGGGGCCAGGTTCCAGCCGTGTGCCCTCACGCCCTGCCCACTGCCACCACGGGCCTTGGCCTCCCAGGTCATCTCCACCTGCTGGGGGACTCGTCCTGGGCAAGAAGCCCTTCCTCATATTTCAGATTGCACTTGTCTGAACCACTCCACTCTTTGAACAAAAAGCCAGCATCTATTTCCTCTTATCTTATTGCCCTATTGCCCAACCCAAGATAATAGCCTCCGTAGAACTTCTCCTTACCAGTAACCGCACCCCTTCCAAAATCTCGGCTTCAAGCCCCCGTCGCCCTGACTGCCACCTACCCCTCCCTCGCTGTGGCCCTCGCTCCAACAACTGCGCAACGTTCCACACCAAGACTGACGGTCTGTGCATCTTACCCCCTCTTCCTCTCCCCTGTCCCTCACTTCCCTCCTTAACCAGCTTAGACCCATCATTACAATCACTCCTCACTCCTTCGCCCCCCTCTGCCTGGGGCACGCAGCGGGCGAAACCCCAGCTCTGCACCCACTCAGCAGAAAGGGAGGAGAAAAACGTACAAGGTGCTGACTGATCTCCCTTCCGGCTCATGCAGACAGATTTTTCTCATACGTTCTATTAGCATTCCCATCCTAGGTCATTATTCCGCGCTTTTCCCAATCTCTTCCAAACTCCAGCCCCTTCTCTGCAGCCTCCCTCTCAGCCTTGACCCGCTTCCTGCCTCACTGAGCAAGGGAAAGCAAGCAGAGAACTGCCACCTGTTTCTCCACTTGGCCACCCAGTGGGAGACTGCTTCTCAAACTTTAAGGTCCAAAGAAATCACATGGGGATCTTGTTACAATGCAAATTCTGCTTTTAAATGCAGAATTAGGAAGCAGAACTCTGGTGGCATGGGGCTGAGAGTCTGCATTGCTTCAAGGTCCTGGTAATGCTGCTGCCCCGCCGCCGCTGCTGCTGCTGCTGCTGCTGCTGCTGCTGCTGCTGCTGCGTGGACCACACTCGGAGTAGTAAAGTCAAAGGCATCTCAACCTCAATGTGTCCAACACTTAACTTCTAATCCACATCACCACCCTCGCCCTGGTCTGAGTGAGGGTTCTAGCATACTCCTCCATCTCCTTCAAAGATGCGAGATGCACAGGAGGGGCAGGAAGGAGGGATATCAGAAGAACCTCCAGCCCTGTGAGTGCAGCCCAGTGGAAATACGATGCGATACATCTTTTCCCCTCTTCTTCTCTAACCAGAATACTGAAAGAACACAAGGGGAAACCCCCCAAAGATTCACTGTACTTAATAACATTGTCAAGAAATGCTTGTGAGCCACCTAAGTCATTTCAGTTTTCCAGTAGCCACATTTAAAAAGTAAAAAGGGCCCTGGCTGGTGTGGCTCAGTGGATCAAGTGTGGGCTGTGAACCAAAGTGTTGCTGGTTCAGTTCCCCGTCAGGGCACATGCCTGGGTTGTAGGCCAGGTCCCCTGTAGGGGGCACATGCAAGAGGCAGCCACACAGTGATGTTTCCCTCTCTTTCTCCCTCCCTTCCTCTCTCTCTAAAAATAAATAAATAAAATACTTTAAAAAAAATATTTTAAAGGAACAGGTGAAAATAATTTTAATAATATATTTATTCAATCCAACATATTTTAAAATGTTATTTTAAACATTGAATTAGTATAAAAATTATTAATGGGATTTTTTCATGCTAAGTCTTTAAAATGTGGTATGTAACTTAAAATTACAGCACATCATGATTTGAGTATTAGGCTTTCATCAGAAATATTGAATATTATTTATTTAAATTTTTTGTATTTTATCTCTTTTGAATGTTTAGATTCAAGATTTAGATTATTTAGATCTTATAAAATGTGTAGTTGAAAAAGGAGATTCATCTACCCAGGTTCTGTATGTGAATCAAACATATTTCAATTACTTTCCAGTAACTGAAACAAGTTTCATTCTTTTTAGTTTTAGAATATTGTTTGAATTATATTTTATTGATTATGCTATTACAGTTGTCCCAATTTTTCCCCCTTTGCCCCCTCCACCCAGCACTCCCCACTCCCCACACCGTGGGTCGTGTCCATGGGTCATGTCTATATAGGTTCTTTGGCCACTATGTTTCCTGTGCTGTACTTGACATCCCCATGGCTATTCTGTAACGACCTATTTGTACTTCTTAATCCCCTCACTTCTTCTCCCATTCCTCCACACACCCCTCCCATCTGGCAACAATCAAAATGCTCTCCAAATCCATGATTCTGTCTCTGTTCTTCTCATTTGCTTAGTTTGATTTTTAGATTCAATTGTTGATAGGTATGTATTTTTGCCATTTTATTGTTCACAGTCTTGATCTTCTTTTTCTTAAATAGGTCCCTTTAACATTTCATATAATAATGGTTTGGTGATGATGAACTCCTTTATTTTATTTTTTCTTGTCTGGGAAACTCTTTATCTGCCCTTAGATTCTAAATGATAGCTTTGCTGGATAGAGTAATCTTGGCTGTAGATCCCTGCTTTTCATGACTTTGAGTATTTCTTACCAATCCCTTCTAGGCCTGCAAAGTTTCTTTTGAGAAATCAGTTGATGGTCTTATGGGAACTACCCTGTAGGTAACTAACTCCTTTTCTTTAAACAAGTTTCATTTTTTTTAAGATTTTATTTATTTACTTTTAGAGAGGGGGGAAGAGAGGGAGAGAGAGAGGGAGAGAAACATCAATGTGTGGTTGCCTCTTGCATGCCCCCTACTGGGGACCTGGCCTGCAACCCAGGCATGTGCCCTGACTGGGAATCAAACCAGCGATTCTTTGGTTCACAAGCCAGCACTCAATCCACTGAGCCACACCAGGCAGGGCGAGTTTAAATTTTTATATTTAAATTTAAATGAATTCAAGTTAAATAATTTTAAAATTCAATTTCTCAGTCGTACTAGCTATATTGCAAGTACTACTCAATATCCATGTATGGCTAGTGGCTACCATATTGGGCAATACAGACTGTATGCCGTGCTCATCAATTCAGGGAAGACTATAGGGGCCAGAGTCCATGTCATAATTCATCTCGGACTCACCCCCCAGATGCCTGCCCTAGGCCCGCACTCAGTACTTTCTACTGAAATGTATTTATTCCCAAGTGAAAAATTATTTCCATGATGACACAATCAGTTCCCAAACATGACCACTAGAGGGCAGGGTCTGGCTATCATCACTTGGCAAGAAAAGGGGAAACCCTGACCATATTCTGGACAGGTGGAAGGGAAGGTCTTTCAGTGCAGTGTTTTTCACACTAAGTGGGTCATAGGAACATTTATAAAAATAGACTAGAAAAAATCAGAATAGAAGTGAAAGGTTTTCTTAGGCTCCGCTAGGGAATAAATACTAATCAGCCACAAAGTTATGCAGCGTAGAGCTTTATTGGGGTTTGCAAACCTGGGAAAGGTTCCCCAGTCCCCTGGGTGGGGCCGAGCAGGGATTGTGGCGGGGTTTTATCTTGGTTGGCTGTCTTCGTGGGAGCTGGGGATTGGCCCCTCCGAACAAAGCGGCAACATATCATTGGTGGTTCCCCTCGCGCCCTGGTTTGACGTCAGCCGTCTTTTCCGGGTTGTAGTTCAGCCATTATGTTTGTAGTTCAGCTGCCATTTTGTCCTACCCCGCCCATCCTGACAATAAGCACTACAGTCAGCCTTCCGTAGCCTCAGTTTCCGAAGCATTAGGGGATTCTGCCAACCCAGGCTGGAAATACACAGAAACGAAAATGTTACACTGTTGCTGATGTACACTGTGTGCAGACCTTTTCCTTGCCATTGTTCTCTAAACAACACAGTATAACAACGATTGACATTGTATTAGGTGTTACAGGTGATCTAGAGATAATTAGAGTGTATGGGAGGGTTGCACAGGTTATGTGCAAACACCACCCCTTTTTATGTAAGGGACCTGAGCATCTGCAGACCCGGGCGTTCCAGGGGGTCCTGGACCCCATCCCCCGCAGATGCCAAAGAATTCCTGCATTATTATTTCATGTGACCTTGTTTTAGTTTTATTTATATACGTATTTGGTGTGGGTCTGGATGTAAAATGCCTTTCTCATTGTGAGTCATGGTGAAAACACATGAAAGTCATCCTAATCTTCCTTATCTACAGATGAAGAAACCTAGTCTGCCAGTCGACCAGTGTTGAAGCTAGGAAATGTGTGCATGAGACACACTTCATTATCCTGTTTTCTTCTCTTTGTTTAGGTGTTTTAAATTCTCCGTGCTTCATTTAAAAAAAAGCCGAGCTCAGAGCACTAAAGGGCCAGACTCATGGGCTCACAGCAGAGGCATAGCCAGGATTCAAACCCTATCACTTATTACTAATTCAGCAAGTGTTTTGTTTTTTTTTTTTTACAATTATTTGTTTATTTTTAGAGAGAGGGGAGGGAAGGAGAAAGAGAAGGAGAGAAACATCGATGTGTGAGAGGAGAGAAACATCCACTGACTGGCTCCTGCACACCCCCAGTGGGGGACCTGGCCTGCAACCCAGGCGTGTGCCCTGACTGGGAATTGAACCAGCAACCTTTTGGTTCATAGGCTGATGCTCAATCTACTGAGCTACACCAGTCAGGGCTCAGCAAGCATTTCTGAAGGGCCGGCTCAACAATGTGCTGGGCACTGTGCTAAGCACTGGGGAGACAGGAGTGAATGAAATAAATATAGCTCTTGCCTCTCAGAGCTTGAAGTACAGGGCTCAGGGGTGGGGGGCAGCAGATACTAATGCAGGTAAGTTGCCACCGTTTTCCACTGAAGGAGCATGCTACGTGAAGGTGGTGGAGGAGGTCACTGGGAGGATTAAAGAGCTTGGGGTGTTCTGGAAACTTCAAGAAGACTCATGTGGCTGGGGACTGGACACCAGTGAATGCGGGGGTGTGGCCTAAGAGGAGATTGGGGAGGTGGGCAGGGGCCAGATCAGCAGGACTTTTGGGGGTCATTAAAAATTTTAGATGTTAGTTTTCCTATAGGGAAGCAATGAACGGTTTTGAGCAGCAGAAGGACACGATTTGGGCCATATTTTAAGAAGACCCCCGGCTCTGAGTGGAGGGCGGGCTGGTGGGGGCGTGCGCCTGAGAGCAGGGAGGGCATTTCCAGGCTGTCTGGGCTACCAGGTGAAAGGTGACGGCCGGCTCCACCTCTGAAGGGTCGGCGGCCCTGCCCACAGCCACCCAGACCCACGTATCTTCTCTAGCCTGTTTGCTGGCGGTCTGCCGTTTGCCCCCATGCCCTTCTCCGTCTTCCTCCGCTGTGCTCGGAGCTGGCCAGTGCGGACACGACAGCGGGCTCCTTGCCCACTGTCCAGCCTCAGTTGGGTTGGGCCCGGGGAGAGCTAGCTCCTCAGGAGAGAGGGGGAGGCGAGGAGCCATGGGGTCTGGGTACTTGTTCTTCGCCCTCCCTGGAGGGTCACCAAGACTGCCTCGCCCCTCAACCAGAGGCAGCAGCCGGGAGTCAGGGGCCCTGGCCACACAGCTCTGCCCTTCCAGGTTCCATCGCTGCTCCCTCCCTTCAGCTGTCAGGCTCAGAGGTGCTGGCAGAGCCCCAGTGTCACTAGCCCTGGGGAACTGCGCTGTCCCCCAGTCACCTATGCCCTGCCCAACCCTAGTAGAGTAGTCAGCCCTCACACAAAACTCTCTCCCAATTACCAGCGTGAGCTGCTATCTGTTTCCCGGCAGACTCCCTGCCCTGCCGACAGCACAGTATCAGCCGAAACAGCCCGGACTTTGGGGGCAGATAAAACCAGGACTGAGTTCTGGCTCTGTCACTTGTTAGCCCTGGTTCGGGCACAGCGGTTAGTCTCTCTGAGCCCCAGCTGTCCCTCCCTGACCTGAGGATAGCACTGCCGTCCTTGCAGAGCTGTGGGGATGGCGACACAACACTGGCCAGGGCCCGGTGCAGGCCTGGGGCACCGCGGGCCGCCGCGCACTCATGTTCCATCCTTCCTTCCCCCTCGACCCAGCACACCTGGTTCCCTCGCAAGCAGGGCACCCGGCACTGGGGTGGGCAGGCCAGGAGGCCCAGGGCCCTGCTTCCGCCCACTCTCGGGGAAGCCGCAGTCCTGTAAAGCAGATAGAGCGCCCCCCCACTCCTGCCTGGGTTCCTCCATCATTCACAGGAGAACGGAATGAGGGTTCCTTTCCAAGCCAGTTATTTCTTTTTGACAACTAAGTGGCAGACATGTTTCCAGGGTCTGGAGGTAGAGTCGTGGCCAGCATGGCAAGAGCTGCAGTGATCAAAAAGGGCTTGAAAGAGGAGATTGGACTTATTCTTAGCTTTAAAGAGGTGTCTGCGTTGGAAGGTAGGGCAGGTTAATCTCCCTGGGGACCGAACTCGCCTCCTCCCATCCTCCCCTGGGAGAGCCTGTAGAATTCCCCGGACTGGGAATCCAAGCCTTAATGAGTTCCAGCCACTCCTGGGAGTGATTTAGAGCACCTCAGGGGTGCTGGGGCAGAAGGTACCTTGAGAAATAGGCCTTAAATGATTTCCCCACGTGCAGCAGGGCAGGTGTGGCGGACAGCGACCAGTGCGGGGTGACGGGGGGGGGGGGGGGGGGGGGGGGCGCGGCCGGCAGTGGGAGCATGTGACAGAAGTGAGAGTACCGAACATTGCAAAACTGGGTTGCGGCCGCAGCGCTAAACGCAGCGCTACATCGAGCAATGAGGACTGAGCTGCGGAAACACGGGTTTTGAGGCCGGGGCTGATGTGATAAAATCCCAGGCTTTCAGAGGCTCTCACAACCCTGTGACGACATGCTCAGGGGCTGGAGGCGGCTGTAATGGACCAGGTATCAGGGCTCAAGGACCCAAATTTAAGTGATGGCACCAAGAAGGGAAAGATCACACCCTTGGCATTCACCCATAAACCGTCTGAGCATATACAAGGACCAGACGGATGGCACAAAATGCGCTCACACGGATGCACATTTAATACCTGTGATGAAGTTATTGGGCACTGCGTCCTTTCCTCGAGCAATCACAGTTAGTCCTCAACATAGCCTCGTGCAGACGATCAGCCCCTTCTGCAGAGAGACTGGGACTCTGCTACACCTGCCCCGCCACTGGAGAAAGCCAGGAAGAAGATGGGCATTGAGATTTGGGACTCAAGAGGGAAGTGAGGGCGGACGTTGGTCGCTGAAGTCAGGGGGAGCAGTGCATGTGGACCGAGAGAGGAAAGGCCAAGCCCTGAACGCCGGGGAGCTGGGCACGCGGCTGATGCAGCAGCAGGGGAAGCTGGTCGGGGCCGTGAGGAGGGAGCCAGAGAGGACTGTGACCGGGGAGGCGAAGAGAGAGGAAGGCTCTGCCCGGAGGGTACGTGACAGACGGGCTCCAGGCTGAAGGCGAGGGAGCCAGATTAGGGTGAAACGGTGGGCGCAGAAGCTCAGGTGCATGGCGTGCAGTGGGTGGGAAGTGAGACGTAGAGGCAGCAAGGAGGAATGCTTTCACTGTTCTATAAAATTATACTTTTTTATTAAAATAGTGATACATTGTTATTATAGGCCAGAACATATGTTTGAGTGAAAAAAAAAAAAGTGATGCCCCAGGAGCCCATCAAAGGTCACTTAAAATTTTTTTCTATGCATTTTTATCTTAGCAATCATATCAATTATACAAAATTTATACAAAATTTGAATCCTGTTTCCCCCCACACACACACACTTTATGTTAAAGTGTAAAATTTACCCAAGTACTAGCTTGAGTGTTTTTGGCTGCAAGTATCAAAAAAAAGAAAATCAACAACTATAAGTGGCCTACACAATAAGGACAAATTTTAAAAATGATTTTATGTATTTATTTTTAGAGAGAGGGGAAGGGGTGGAGAAGGAGAGGGAGAGGAACACCCGTCGGTTGCCCCTTGTACGCGCCCTGACCAGGGACTGAACCTGCAACCCGGGCATGTGCCCTGACCAGGAATCGAAATGGCATCCTTCCGCTTTGCAGGATGATACCCAGCCAACTGCGCCACACTGGTCAGGGCAATAGGAACAGTTTTTATCTCATGCAGTAAGAAATCCAGGGGCAGGGTAACCCAGGCTGGTTAGTGCAGGGGCTCGGTCATGTCTTCAGGGACATGGGTTCTCTGCCATTTTTGCTCTGCCTTCTTCAGTGTACTGGATTATCCTCTTATTTTTTTTTTCTTTTTTTAGAGAGGGAGAGGAAGTGAAAGGGAAACATCAATTTGTTGTTCCACTTATTTATGCATTCGTTGGTTGCTTCTTGTATGTGCCCTGACCCGGGGACCAAACCCACCACCTTTGGTGTATTGAATGATGCTCAAACTGCATTACCCAGCCAGGGCTTGCATATCCTCTTAAACTGCTCCCTCATAGACCTAAGACAGGCATGTGACGGCATTCTGGAGCAAGAAAAGAACACAATTCTATTACATCCCTTTTCAACAACCAGGAAAGCCTCCCCAGACGGCCTCCAACCTGGTTCACTCCTCATCTCCCAGCTGTGCAGCCCGGAGTAATTGTCTTGATTTCTCGGAGCCTTCATGTTGTCATCTGTGCAAAGGGAATTATAACTGTGTTTGCTTCACAGGGCTCTTGGGAGAGATGAGACTTAACCTGTGTAAAGCACTTAGAACTGCGCCTGGCACATGATTTGTTGTATATAAATATCAGCATTTGCTCTTATGATCTGGTGGCAAGAATTGGGTCACAACTAACTACCTGGCCAGGCGATGAGTGTGCCAACCGGCTGGGGACATCAGGACCACCCACCGGGGCTGGAGTGGGTCTAACCTGGAAACTATTGCAGTTCATAGGAGAGCTGGCAAAGTGGGGGGTCATCAAGGGAAAACGGGGAGTGGAGAATGTAATAAACCAGCAGGACCTGCTACACTTGTATTAAAAAATCTTTACAAACACGTAAACACAATTCTATTTGTGTGAATTCTAGGGTTTTTTAAAGATTGTATTTATTTATTTTTAGAGCGGGGGGAAGGGAAGGAGAAAGAGAGGGAGAGAAACATCAGTGTGTAGTTGCCTCTTACACACCCCCCACTGGGGACCTGGCCTGCAACCCAGGCATGTGCCCTGACTGGGAATCGAACTGGTGACCTTTCAGTTCACAGGCCAGTGCTCAGTCCACTGAACCACACCAGCCAAGGCTAAGCTCTTTTTATATTGAGCAGATTAACTCTTTTACAAATTTGAGGCAAATATTTTCCACAATTTTTTTTTTTTTTTGCTTTTCCGTGTGTGCATGTTCTAACGTATAGAACTGGGGTCCCCAACCCCCCAGGCCACAATCGGTACCAGTCCGTAGCCTGTTAGGAACCGGCCTTGAGGAATGCGGCCTGAGCTCAGCCTCCTGACCGCCCATCACCCCCAACCCCAGCCTGTGGAAAAACGTCGCTGGTGCCAAAAAGGTTGGGGACCTCTGATATAGAAGGTTTACATTTTTTAAAAATAGCCAAAAGAGTAATTCCTTTTTTTTTTTTTTAGATTTTTTGTTTATTTATTTTTAGAGAGGGAAGGGAGGGAGAAAGAGAGAAAGAGAAACATCAATGTGTGGTTGCTGGGGACCTGGCCTGCAACCCAGGCATGTACCCTGACTGGGAATCGAACCTGCGACACTTTGGTTTGCAGCCCACGCTCAATCCACTGAGCTACGCCAGCCAGGGCGAGTAATTCCTTTTTAGATCAGTTGCCTTTTGTCTGAGTTTAAGAGTAATACATGCCTATTAAAGAAAATTAGAAAAATGTTTTTATTGCTTTTAGCCAGAGAAAGCCTCCCACTGTCAGAAGGTGGACATGTATTTAATGTCCCTCTGACATCGTAAGGTTTAATTGTATGCCCTCAGCACCTGGATCCACCTGGAACTCATTCTGATGCACTCTGTGAGGCGCAGGCCCAGACTGCTCTTCTCCAAACACCGAGTCAGCTCTCCAGTCACATGTCTTCCCACCACCACTGTCTTCATAACCAACCAGTCTGCCTCCCACTGTCTTTGTCAGCTACTGTTGCAATAGCACTGTGTTACAAGCAAATGCCAAACTGGGACGCATAGAGCAATGAGCATGTATCTCTCTCTCGTGCATCTGTGGGTAGGCTGGGTTTCCGCAGATCCAGGCTGGGCTCTGCTAGGTCGGGCAGGCTTCCAAGCCGTGGGTGGGGCCCAGCCAGCTCCATGTGTCTTTCATCCTCCCTAGACTGGCAGCTACCCCAGGGATATTCTCATGGTGAAAGGTACAGGTGCAGAGGCCAAGTAACCCACAGTCACATAATCAAGACTTCTGCTTGTGTCATGTCTGCTAGCATTCCGTTGGCCAAAGCCCAGTTATGGAACCAAGCCCACCCCAGTGACGTGGGGACATTTATGTCACCTTCATGGAAATGGTGCACAGTCGCATGGTAGAGGGTATGTTTACAGGGACAGACTAAGACCTGAGAGCCGAAGTACCATCTACCACGCCCGGGGAGGCAGACTTTTAGGAAACTAGGTTATGTTGAGATAAAGGCAGAAGAGAATCTATAAAGGGACTCAAGGTCAAGGGGAGTTTTTAAGGCAGGGAGATACTCCCTCTTCACCCACAGGATGAGGAAACGTGGCCTCCAGGGGAAACACTGCTTAAAGATATGAGCAAGAGGGGCCCATGGTACTTCCTCTAAAAATTCCAATGTAAGTAGCAAAGTTTAGCGAGGGGGTGGGTGGGCATTGATATTACTTCCTCTGAGAAGGATATTGGCTGAATAGGAGCTGGGCCTGAGGTTTCCAAAAATGACCGTGGACCGTGAGAGGAGCCCTCAGTCAAGTGAGAGCACTGGCCAGCACCGGCGTGGATGGCCACAGGAAGGCCCGATCTGTAGAGGCCCTGACCCGCAGGGCACAGTGGTTTCCCGCAGCCTGTCAGTGGGGCTGGAGGAGAAACAGTGGGGTGTCGGGTTGGCACAGGCAGGTCTGGAGGCTACGGTTGGAGGGACAGGGGGCGAGGAAGCTGACAGCCGGTGAGGGTCCAAGAGATGAACCCAAGGTCTCGAGGAGACGGAAGACACGTAGGCCGCAGGGGCTGCAGGGCTGGAAGGCAACACACGGTGCGAGGGGCTAGAGGCGGAGGCCTGGGTGTGGTGGGGGGAAGGGGTCAGGGCAGGGACCCTGGGGCGTAGGGTCTCAGAGGTAGAAAGTTCCAGGGACATCCAGGGTGTGACCACGTGAGTAGGTTGTTGAATTGCACTGTGAAGGCCTTGGTGTTGAGCCCAGGAACTGAGGCCAAGGCAAAATGAGGACTCCTGGGCCCCAGCCAGACCTACCGAGTCTGACTCTCTGGGACAGGGGCCCAGGATCCTGCGCTGTACCGCGCTCCCTGTGTGGTCCCTGGACTCCCCAAAGCTGAGAACCGCTGAGCTAAATCGTTGAAGGAGCTGAGCTTGTTGGGATTACTTGGTGGCAGGAATCGGGCAGGAAGACTAAAGCCAGCGTCTAACTCCACAGAGCCTGGGCCGGGTCCATGGCTGCACTGATGCAGGGGGGTGGAGGGAAGTTTGCCAGTGAGGCAGGAGGAGCCGTGGTCCTGACCCGGACCAGCGCCTGACCAAGGCAGGATGCTGACGGTGTAAAGAGGCAGAGGGTGTCAGGGGCATTTGTTCCCAAACAAACCAGGCTTCTGGGGTGTGCAGCACAGCAGCTCGGAGGGAAGCCCACCAAGAGACGGGGAGCTCAGGGTAGGGGCAGCAGAGGAGGGGATGGGCCGATGTGCGCGGGGCTGGGCCGAGCGGAGGCCAGGTTATCCCAGCCACCACGTCTGCACTTGGCTGACCTTCCTAAACTGAACTTCTCCACCCTGGTCCAACACGATGTCTCTTGTCTCTAACATTCAACCAGTTCCAGTCATCTCATCTCCTTCATGACTGTGTCATTGCTGTCGTCATCATCGTCATCATCATCATCATCATCATCATCATCACCACCACCACGGTTTTCTGAATGCCTGCCAAGCGCCAGTCATCGAGCTGGAGCTGTGATGCAAAGATGAAGGCAGGCTCTGGAGCCTAAGGGGGGCTCCCAGGCCAGTCGGGAAGGCAGGATTCAGACTCCAGGGACGGACGAGCTGATATGGCAAGGGGATGCAGAGCAGGCTCAAGAATTCCCACCCCCATCCCAGGGACCTGGAAGGAGGCTTGTTCTCTGTGAGTTAAGCTCTAATACCACCACATCATCAGAGGCCGGAAATGCAGGACTGCCAGTCACCTGACCCAGGTTATCAGTGGGTCTCTCCCTAGGAGAGTCACAGAAGCAAGCCTTATTAGCCTTGGCAGTACCCCCTAAGCCACTCACGGGAGGAGGTCATGGGCAAAGACCTGGAGTGTATGGGTCCCCAGACGTGGCCCTCCCACACCCTTCCCCAGTGTTACGAAATGTGGGCAGCCACCAGCCTTGCTCTGACTCGCTGTTCATAAACCACCACACTGAGTCAAAGAACTGGGGGGAAAGTGCTTCAAGTGGAGGGCACGTGAGCAAAGGCCCCGAGGCAGGAATGGGTTGGCCAGCTGAGGAGTAATGGGGCTGGTTCGTGGTGACAAAGGGAAGAAAGGCGCCTGATGAGGTGGGGAAATGGACTCGGTCCCATCGGGCAGGGGCCTCAGAGTGTTTGTGAGTATTTAGTATGTGTCTGGCTTCACACCAGGCACTGGAGATTCGAAGAGGAAAGGCATTAAATCATAGCTCCTACTCTTTTTTTTTATTATTATTTTTAAAGAGAGGGGAAGGGAGGGAGAAAGAGAGGGAGAGAAACACCAGTGTGTGAGAGATACACTAATCAGTTGCCTCTCGTGCGCCCCCAGCTGGGCACCTGGCCCCACAACCCAGGCCTGTTCCCTGACTGGGAATCGAACCAGTGACCTTTCAGCTCTCATGCTGGCACTCAATCTACTGCGCCACACCAGCCAGGGCTCACAGTCCCTATTCTTAATGAAGATGATAAAATCTCCAAAACTCTAGACTCTGAGATAAACATGTAAACAAAAAAAATATATAGCATGGGGGTGTTGCATGAGTGACAGAAGCACTACTCTGTCTGTGCAGGTCCTGGACTTGGCACAGGGGCGGGGCATGCTTGCAGCGTGTCCAACCTTTTGGCACCTCCAGGTCACATGGAAGAAGAGTTGTCTCGGGCCACACATTAACTACACAAACACTAACGAAAACTGATGAGCAAAAAAAGAAGGTTTAAAGTAAATTTACAATTTTGTGTTGGGCCATAGTCACAGCCATCCTGGGCCGCATGCGGCCCGTGTACCTCAAGCTGGGCATCCCAGTTAAGCCTGTGCTGGGTGGGAATGTCAGAGAAAAGCTTTCCCGAAGAGAGCACACCTGACCTGAGTTTTGGGGAATGAAAAAGGAACAGTACTCCAGGCAGAAGGCACAGCAAGTGCAAAGTCAGGAGGGTGTGAAATGATGTAATGGGTCCAAGCAAAATACAAATCTTCAGGTGCAGCGTGCAGGAGGGACCGAATAATAAGGCATCAGTCTGGCCGGCTCGGGGAAATTCCCACGGGCGGGAGGGAGGTGAAACAAGAGCAGATTTGCAGCAGCTGTTGTCAGTCTGTCGGAACCATCCAGAGGAGGGGAGGGCTGGATTCCTGAGCCTGCAGGAGCGCCCTAACACATCCGCCCTGACCCCTTACCCCCAGCCCTGTCCCGGCTGCACGTGTTTTACAAAACGGGTCTCAGATTGTTATCTATAATCTTGTTAATGTGTGTGTGGCTTGAGATTAGAATTCAGTCTGTCTGTGGTCTCTGCTGGCTAATGCCCGAGCCTGCGTTTCCTGTTTCAGATGACACGGACTGTGTTTTAATTTCTCAATATAATGCTTGACACAGCTTTATCTGCAAAAGGGGTTCAATTCAATTCCATTTTGTTTATTGAGAGCCCTTTATGTGTCAGGCACTGGGAGGAAGGAAGCTGAATTGTAGGCAAGGAGACAGGGAGGGAGCAGGCGGGGGGCTCATGCCTCAAGATGTATCCACGTAAGAGAAACTTCACCTCTGGGGTTTGTGAATAAAACCCAGGATTATGTGTTGGGATTACAATTCAGTTTGCAGGTGATTTAACACATCTGTTGGGTTTTGGGGTCGAGGTGGGGAATGAGGCCCTCAGTTCATTGTGCATGAGGATTCTATCTTTCTATACTCTCCACACTGGAGACTCGGCCTTTAGATCCAACTGTCTAATCAGAGTCCAGAAGAGGGAGAGAGAGCATGTGTGACTTGGGGTTAGGTTATCCAGCCTCCCTCAGGCCAGAGCACAGGTCACAGGGAAGAAAACAAAAGCACCATCTCACCTGCTTCCCTCTCACCGTCTCCCCGTGGGAGAGAGAGCTAGCTTGAGTGTTTGCAGCATTTCCTTCCCTTCCCGTGCTGGCTCAGGGCTAAGGCTGGAGCCAGAGCTGGGCCACAGCTCCGGTGTGCCCAAATTTGTAGATGCCGCCACGCCTGCCTTGCATCTACTTCCACCCCACAGACCTTAACCATGGGGGTTGGGTGGGGCTAGAGATGTGAAAGTCCTACAAGGGTTAGGAGTCGGAATATTTTGGTCCTAGACCTGTCTCTGCCACCCATTGCTGCATAACCTCGGTCATGTCCCCTGAGCCTCTGTGGCCTTTTATCCTTCAGGGGATGGTTTACATGTCACCTGTTCATGTAAAGCCTTCATGGAAGGCCTCCCCCATTTAAGCCGGTCTTCCATCCTCCATATCATTGTCCCCTAATCACACACACGTATACGCATATGTATATATAACAGGTACATATACGGCTATGTGTATATAAATGTAAATGCATAAAACACATAATTATGTTTGTCAGCTTATTTGGTTTGTTTCTCTATCAGATTCTTGACTGTTGATTCCAAGAATGCAGAGACTGTGTGTCTTTGACCCGCGAATCCTCAGAGCCTAGCACAGTGCCTGGCACGTAGGAGGACGTAGAAAAGTAACTCGGTGAATGAATAAATGACTAAATGAGCGCTGACCCACATGATCTCTCAAGTTCCGTCCAGCCGAAAAAGTTCGAGTCTAAGGTTTCCAGTCAAGAGGCTTATTCCAGGAACTCCCCCAGAGTTCCTCTAGCGGGAAGGTGCAAGTCGTGCGGAGAGCTGGCTGGAAGCCTAGGCCCCCTCGCCGGACTCGGGCGGGCGAAAGAGGACTGCGGTTAGCGCAGGTCCAGGGCCCGCTCGGGCCCCGCCTCCTAGCCGGCCGGCGGGGGCGGGGCCAGGCCACCTTCGCCCGGCGGCTTTCAAGCTGTTCGCCGGACGGAGCGAGGGTGGCTTAAAGGCGCGTTCAAACTCGAATCAATGGGGGGGCGGGGCCAGAAAGCTCTCCACAACCCCCAGCCTGCGGGCGCAGGGGGCGGGGCCCCAACCCCCTAGGTTTCCCGTATGGGGGCTTGAGCCCTGCCGTTGCCTAGCAACGCCCCGCCCCGCCCCGCCCCCCGCCCCCCCCGCGGCGGGCGCCTGCCCCCAGCATGGCCTGGCAAGCCTGGCCTGCGCCGTGTCTGTGGCTCGCCAGCTGCGGACTGCTGCTGCTCGTCCTCGCTCTGCTCCTGAGCCCCCGCAGCTGCCGAGCGCGGCGGACTCTCCGCGGCCTGTTCATGGCGCGCAGCAAGCGGCTGCTCTTCCGTATCGGGTTAGTGCAGGGCTTCGGGCGGGATGCGGAGCTCGGGCAAGCGGCGTCGCTGGGAAAGGGGGCTGACTGGCGGCGGGTGCGGGGCGGGGGGGTGGGGGGGCTTGGGGTGAGTACGGGGCAAGGGCTGGGGGGTCCGGGTTCAGAGAGGAGCGATCGGAGAGGCGGGCTAGAGAAAGCATTGATATGGGGGGGAAGAGAAGTTAGGGGTTTGGAAGACTGGTATGGGTTGGGAAAGGAGGAGTGGAGGGGCAGGCCAGGGTGGCCAGAAATGGGGTGTGAGGGGACATCTGGAGGAAAGAGACAGGTGAGGAGCCGGAGACAAGGGAGTTGGAAAAGGACGGTGGGTGCTGTATCCCGCGACGGGAAGGCCCCGGTGGGCGGCAGGTGCAGGGTAGATGGAATGCTGCGAACCATCCAAGTGTCATTTGAAACCGCCAGCTCCTTCCACGTGTCTCTGTCCCTCTCCCAATCACCCAACTGCCCACCGCACAATATAAGTAAGCCCTTCTGTCCCAAGCGAGAGTCACAGTTCTGTAGGTCTGTCCCATCCCCCTACCCACGTGGGAAGCCCCAGGCTGTGAAATTCGACCCTACTTACTCTGCCTAAGGTTTACTGACCTCCAGTGACTTTTTACTGTACGACCCCTCCCCCAAGTCTCCCCTCTTTCCCACCCCCCTACTTCCACCTCCCACCCCGTTTTCACTCTTCCCTCCCTCCTACTTCTGCCCCTTCCTGGGCCAGTCAAGGGTGGCTAACCAGCTCTGTTACCCACAGAGTCACGGAGAGGCAGGGAAGGAACCCCAAGAAGAAGGCTTCCTAGGGTCCCGTCCCCTTCCCGCTACTCGCAGGGCCAGGGGGCAGGGCCTCAGGCCCCAGTTTAAGGACAGTGATGTTGGGGGTGGGACATGTGGGAGCATTGCCACATGCCAGTTTCAGGGGAGGACGGGTGCTTGGGAAATTCCTGAGCTTGGAGAAGACATTGCACAATTCTCTCCTCCTCCCGAGACCACCCCAGACATCCCAAAAACTTCAGCCCGAGGATTCTCCTCACACTTGGTCTAAGAAATAGGTGGAAGGGCCTGGTTGGGGGAAACTGGAAAAATATGGCGGGGTCGGGTTGGCACGGGTGGGGGGGGAGGGGCGGTGCGCGGAGTTTTGTGTGCGCCTTCTGGGGCATTCATGTTTCCAGTATCCCAGACGTTGGTCGCATTCTCCGACCAAGTCACCATTGCTCTGCTAATAGCATTCAATTCATGAGATTTATAAATATTTAAATGTTTTTGTATGTGGAGTTAAAAAAAAAAACCAACACATTTCTCCCCACAAGATTTTTTGGAAATTGTACAATTCCATTTGGGGAGGGATTTTTTAAACTACTTCTGACTTTCAGAATCGGTGATGCTGAAGTCACTGTTCAGACGGCCAGAGGAAGTAGAAAATAGAAGTTTCCACAAGGAACTGGAATCAGAAATACTGAGTTGAGAACTTCCCAAGGTCGCCTTACTCAGAGTCCTGGGTATTCCAAGAATTTTGGATCTGGGAGTTTCCCAGTCCCCATACTCAGGACTCTGTGGAGAGGTTCTTTGGTAGTCAGTGTTCCTGGGGGTTTCCCGTACTTGCACTTCAAGGTAGCCTTGGAGTGCTCTCCCTGAATTTGCAGAGCAGAAGGGCGTGCCTGGAGTCCGAGTTCCAGATCCTGCCCCTCCGGGGTCTGGGAAACAATCGGGCCAGTCCCCTGGGGGAGAGGCAGCCCGCTGCTGGGAGGGGCAGGGGGTGTGGGCAGGAAACAGGCTGAGGGAAAAGAGCAGGTGTTGCTCTGTGGGGGCGCTTCCAGGAAGGATGGAGAGGGAGGGGTGGGAAGGGACAGGACGTGATGGGAAGGGGCAGAGCGCACGGGCCCACTGCGCCCTGAGCTAGTGACTGAGAGGACCACAAACAGAGGAGTCTGCTGGGGGCTTGCTGGAGGCTGGAACGCAGCAATGGAAATGCTAAGTTATGCCTGGAGGAGGAAAGATGGTTCATGTTGTCATAACCGACAATAATCGCTGGCGTTTGACAATCTTATCAAGGGCTTTCCTCAGACACAACCACGGCTGTGTTGGGATGGAGATAACCGGGCACAGTGGAGGGCGCAGCTGGGCTGCCCTGTGGGGGGCACCCGCGTCCGGGATTCTGCAGGGTCTGGGAGACGGGCGTGTGGAGTAATTAGGCGCATAGCATGTGGGGTTGGGCAAATCTGCTTTTGAATCCTAGCTTTGTGGCTTAGTAACCAGGTGACCTTGGACAAAGCCTCAGCCCAGTGACCTTAGCCTCACTGTGCCTCAGTTGTTTGCCTCTGTAAAAGGAGCACAGTGATAGCACCTACCTCCCGGAGCTCCCGTGAGGATCAAATGAAACTGCGCATACATGCACAGGGCCTGACTCGTGGCACTCACTCAGGAAGTGTTAGCAATTGCTCTTTCTGTAGCAGGGGGGGCAGGTGGGGTGGGAGGGCACCTGGTGCTAGGCAGGCTCCTCGTAGCTTCCTTCATAGTTCTGCTCCTGTCTTCCAAGCCTGTCCTGCCATCTACCAATCAGGAAACCCCTCGTCCCTTCCGCCCTGAGTGGGGATTGTGGGATCACAGATGTGAGCAATCTGGGAGTTGCTCTCAAGGAGTAGGGGGAGGAGCCTGTGAACAGAGACCCAAACTGTGGCAGGAATCAGGGCCTGACAAGTTCCCCAGGAGTGGCAGGGTATGCTTAAAGAGGTTGGGGTTAAGAGTGTGGGCTCTCGCCCTGGCTGATGTGGCTCAGTTGGTTGGAGCATCGACCCCTAGCCAAAGGGTTGCCGGTTGGGCTGCTGGTTTGATTCCCGGTCAGGGCGCATACCTGGGTGAGGGGTCCAATCCCTGGCCCGGGTGTGTGCAGAAGGCAACCGATTGATATAAGTGTCCTCGGGTGTGGATAAAAAAGAGTGTGCACTCTCCCGTGTGTGTTCCCCGCTTCATGCCCCAGCTTCCTTCTTGCCCCTTGGCCTTCTCAGTGTTGTGGTGGGAGGTGGGGATCGTCCCCATCCAAAGGCTGGATGGGGAACAAGTTTCAAAGGGCGACAGAATTCTTTGCAGCACATCGTCCTGAGCAGAGCCTCTGCCTGCAGAGCAGGGCTGGATGGGGAACAAGTCTCGGCCTGCGCAGGGCTGGAATGTCTGCAGAGCTGAGGGAGCGGATGGGGGCCAGCTGTCCAGCCTTCGGAGCTGGGCAGTCCTAGCCGACAGAGCCCTTGCTCCCTCCCTGACCAAGCCCCCTTTTCACACCTGGGTGAAGATCTTTTCTTTTCTTTTCTTTTCTTTCTTTCTTTCCACCTTTCTACCTTTCTATTTTATATATTTATTTTTAGAGAGCGGGGGAAGGGAGGGAGAACAAGAAACATCAACTGGCTGCCTCCCATACACGCCCCAACCAGGACCAAACCCACAACTCAGACATGAGCCTTGACTAGGGATCGAACTGGTGACCTTCTGCTTTTGCGGGACGCCCAGCTGACTGAGCCACACCAGTCAGGGCGAACATCTCTCTCGACCTTCCTCATCCAAGTAAAACCAGGTGTCCCAGGACAAACCTTGCTTGCTCCGGTTCTATGAGAGGAAGCCCCTTCTCTGAGGCTTGGGAGGCCCACTGGCCTGGTTTCAAAGGGCGACAAGAATCCCACCGAGCTGAGGGCCTTGGGTGAACGGCCCACGGCTGAGTTAAGGCCTGGTAGAGGCAGCGGGCTGGGCATCCACAGCACAGTCTGCAGAAGGGGAGCAGCGGCCTTTTCCTTCCTGTGGCCCTTTGGGGCCTTGGTGAGCTGCGGCCCCAGCATCCGTGGCAGCCCCTTGGGCCCCCCTACCCAGCTTCCCCTCTGCTGCTGCGTCAGTCTGCAAACCCCGGCTCTGAGCTCGTGGCCCGTTCCCCAAGTCACACTGCCCGCAAGATGGGGTCCACACCCTCACTCAGGTCTCTGGGGCTCTCTGACGCCCCCTCCAAATCCGCCCAATTCCACCCTCCGCAGGCCATGACCTCTCACCTCACTTCCATCCGAGGGCCTGTCAGACCTCCCTTCCTCCCTACGCCTCTACCCGTCAAATTCTGTCGCATCCTCAAAACTCACCTTCAAAATATATCCAAACTCTGAGCACTGATCCCTACCTCCACTGCTCCTGCCCTGGGCTGACCCCTGGTTCGTCCTCCCCTGGCCTCCTAAATGGACCACTTCCTTCCGCCTTTGTACCTCCCACCAGAATGAAGCAGTTCACATTTAATTTAGAAACAAGTTGCTTCTCTGCCCAGATGGTGTCAGAATGGCCCCAAGGCCCCGTGTGGCCTTCCCGTCTACCATCTCACCTTTCCTGCTCTGCTCTGTGCTCATCCCGCCTGGGTCACCCAGGGCTCTTCGCTGCCCCTCCACCATTCCCAGGTCGTCTCAGCTTGGAGCCCTGTCGTGGCTCCCCCGAGATGGCCAGGTGGCCACATGGCTTGCTGCCCCACCCCTCCTTCAGGCCTCTGCTCAACTTTCATCCAATTACAGAGGGTCCCCTAAGCGCTCCACACAAAAGTAGCAGCACCCCCACTCCTGCACCCTCTAATACCTCCATCTGACTATGCTGTTTTCTCTGACATCCTTGACTAATTGCCTTGTCTGCTGGTTTATTGATTTCCTCCCCCAACCAGAACATGAGCCACGTGAGGGAAGACACTGTTCACTACAGTGTCCCAGCTTCAGAAAGAACGGTTCTTGGCTAAGAGTGGGCCCTCGCTAGATGTCTCTTCAATGAGTAAGTGAAAAGCTTGGCCCAGGGGACAGGACTAGATGGAGAGGGCCCGAGCCCTGACCCGGGTGGCTCTGTTGGGCGTTGTCCCTGAAAGCGAAGGGTCCCCAGTTCAGTTCCCAGTCAGAGCACACGCCTGGGTTTCAGGTTCAGTCATCAGACAGGGTAACCTCTCACATTGTTTCTCTCTCACATTAATCTTTCTCTTTCTCTTTCTCCCTCCTTCTCCTCACTCTAAAAGTAAATAGGATCTTAAAGATGAAAGAAAGAGAAAGAAAGAGGAAAGAGGGACTGAGGTTGGTGGGGAAGGAGCCAAAACAAACAGACCAAAATAAAAACCAAACAAAACCAAGGGGCCTCGGCGGGCAGGAGGCCTGGAATTGTGGGCAAGGAGACAGAATTAGCCCAGGCCTCCCAGCCAGGACCGGGGCAGCACTCACAGGTGGCTAGCAACGTCTGTGCGTCCGATCCTCCCCGAGAGCCTCAGCAACAGCCCCTCCTCCCTCTGGGGCAGACGGGTGAGGTCTGGAGAGGGCGTGGGAATCTGTGGAAGACCGTTCCCGGGGTGGGCATGGAGACGGCGGACACGGGCCCTGTGATCTCCTGGGCAGGCCTGTGTTCTGGCCGCTCGCCAGCACTGCCCATCTCCTGGGTGTGGGGAAGTCGCCTCCTCCCCGCCAGGCCCGCTGGTGCCCTTGGGAAACTCTCACCCTAGTCTAGGGCCCTCCAGCTGTCTCATTATCTTCACTAGTTGCCCCGGGTTTGAGAGCGTGCCCAGCATTGGGCTGCTCTGTTTGCCCCTCCCAGGCCCTTGCTCCCGCAGAACTGTGTGTCCTCGTGGCCTTGCAAGCCCCTCGGCCCTCAGATAGCCATTTCTGGGTTCGGTTTCATAAAGAACACCCTGTGGCCAGTCAGATGCAACGCCCTCATTGTGCATTCTTGGTTCTTCCTGCATTAGGTTTTCGAAGGCCTGAAACCCCCCCCCCCACTGGCCCCCACAGGCCTAGCCCAGGAAGCAGGACTGGAGCAAGATGGCCTGGGATTGGAACAAAGGGGAGTAGTGGGGGAGTGGGGAGGGGTGGGAAGCTGAAAGAAACAAACCAAAACCAAACAAAACCCAGGGCCTGGGGTCGGGGGGGCCCTGAGAGGAGAATGCCAGATATGCCCCCCGGCCAGAGGCCTCACCACCCTGGCTTGCCCGTTGGGTCCTGATGTTCTCTGGGGCCTCACCAGGACTGGGGGGGGGTATGTAGGGAGTACCAGAGGGAGGGAGGGGTCAAAATAGGTGACCCTGGCAATAGGGGCTTTCCAGGTCATTCTGTTGGATGCAGAACCCCCCTTTATGCTGCTTCCCTCCTGCGCTGGGCCGTCCTGAGGCTGGAGCCCGGGGTCCAGCTGGGGCAGACACTTGAACGCTCTCAGGCCTGCCTCGGGGCTGCCCGGGATGGGGAGACTGCCCTTTAGGGAGGGAGGAGGGGAAGAAGAAGAGCTTCACTGTGTGTGCGCCACTCTGAGCCACAGGGAGGAGGTTAGGGGGCAGGGCTGCGTCTCACTGTCCTTGGCTGTCCCACCAGCCTCCCATGGGGCTGGAGGCTCAGACTCAGATACCCGAGGGGCCGCGGGGCCGCAGAGCTGCAGTCCGTCCAGATCAGTGGGCCTGTGACCCTGCTCTGGGGTGGCTGGTGCCGCATCCGCAGCCCTAACCCCGGGTGCGGGGGCCCTAGGACAGCTGCAGGGCTCGCCCCAGACGGTTGCCCCCACCCCCAGCCCTGCTCTGCAGAGTGGTTTTTCTGTCTCCCACCTGGGTCCCAGGGGACCAATTAGGAGACTTGATTTTCTTTCTGGTGAGCTGACCATGGGTAGTTCCGGGCCCCAAAAATGCTGAAACAGAATCTAGGAAGGGGGCCAGCGGAGGAGAAGATCAAAACCTTTCTGTTTAACCAGCCCCCGGGTCATTCTAGATCCCAGCTTTCCGACCGTGCCTGGGGACCCCATGGCAGGGAGTTTGAATCCCACACCATCTGGCTCTGGGATGTCAGTGTCATTGTGCAAGTCGCGGTGAGCGTGCTGGGCTCTGCGTCTTGCCTCCAGCTCCAGCAGCAGAAAGGAAGCTGTAGGGCCCGTTCGGTGGGCAGTGACGTCCCAGTCAGGCGGCAGGCCGGGAGACGGAAGGACGGGTCCTTCCCAGTGTCTCCTTCATCTTTCACATTCTCCCATGTCCATCGGGCTCACGGCGGTCCCCAAGGAGCCACCAGCCCAGCCCTCAGTCTGGGACCAGGAACCACCGAGCGCAGATTTGAACGGGCTTCTTTGATTCTGGGTGTCTTCCCCTGAGGTTCAAGGGGTCTCTGACCCCCTGCACTTGTGGCAAAGTGCTGCACGTGTGAGGACTTGGTCCCGGGATGTGCTTCACAGTGTCACAGGGGTCTGTACCTCGAAGAGCCCGAGCTGGGGTCCCAGGCGCCCCAGAGGGCCAGCTTGTGCTCTGCATGTCTGGCCACGTGCCTGGTCAGTGTAACCGCCCCGCTGTACCCTTCCTCTCGGCAAAGGTTCTCAAAGGAGCTGGGCGCCCCAAATAGTCCGGACCCACTCATCTCCTCCTAGCCCCTCACTGGGGGCTCGGGAGGGTTTCAGCAGTTAGGAGTGTGGACTCCAGGGTCAGGCTGCGGCAGTGAGTCTCTGCCCACGGCCCTGTGCCCCTAAGCAGATTTCTCCCCACCTCTGTGGGCTTCACTGTCCTCACCTGGGAGGTGGAGGGAACGACAGGACCTGCTCGGGTGGTTCGGAGGTTGACAGGAGATGACAGGAGGCCCAGAGCTCAGGGCTGTGGCAGGAGGGGTCAAGGAAAGCTGTGGGAAAGGTCCCTGTTACTAGGGACGAGTCAGTGAGCGCGAGAGCAGCGCCCTAACCTGGGCGGGCAGGGCCAGGACTGTGGGCCTGTCTGCAGACCCCCTTCTGGTACCCCTCTAGCTCCCCCACCCAGGGACCTGTGTCCAGACCCCAGGGCAGGGGAAGTTGGCGTTGTATGCTCCAGTGACAGAGCCGCACCCATGCCCTTGGGTCTAGGTGACCTGCTTCGCAGAGCACCCTGCTTGACCAGTTGTGTGAGTGTGGCAGGGAGAGGGGTGGGACTTGGAAGCAGGAGGGTGGGGAGGGGAGGGGAGAGCAGCGGCAGAGGTGGCTCTACCTTGGGCCCCAGACACCCCTCTGGGCTTCACAGGGGCCACGGCCCGGCATGGGGCCAGCTGCACAGGGCGCCGAGGAGACCGTCGATTTTAGTGCCTGGTCACTTGGATAGTGAGTGTGTGCCCAGCCCTCCCTGACTTTTGGGTCACTAAGCATTTTGTGAGTGCTAGTTCTGGGCTGTGCTCATGCTGGGGGTGCCCGGGGGGGCAGGAACAGGAGCCACGAGGAGCAGGCTGGGTCTCCCGTTATGTCTGCCTGCCCACCGCGTGGTCCCGATTAGGGTGCTGGTAGAAGCTGATAAGGCCCTGGGGTCCCACTCCTCCTCGTGGAGGGTCGGGGGGAGGGTGGGTGCTGCAGGTGGAGCTGGGGGGGAAGGCTTCCCACTGGGGTAGTCAGGAGCTGCAGGGTCTGGGCTGGTCCCTGAAGAAAGCCGAGGAGTCTAGTAAAGAGAGAAGGGCGTGGGAAGGGTGTTCCAGGCCAGAGACCTGCAGGAGGATGGGAGGTTTGACATTTTAATGAGTTATTTCAGGAATTCAAAGGAAGATAGATTAGAGTCTGTCCACCACCCAGCTCAAGAAAAGATTGCAGGCCCCATGATGCCCCTGTGCCCACCCCCTCCCTGCCCCCCGGGGGGAGGGGCCTGCATGGGGCCCCTTCCCTCGGCTGCTTGATTCTTTGCTGAGTGCGTCAGTATCCCTGACTGAGGTAGGTGATGGTTCTGTGTGCTTTGACGTTTTTATTTATTTATTTATTTTAAAGATGTATTTAATTTATTTATTTTTAGACAGAGGGGAAAGGAGGGAGAAAGAGAAACATCAATGTGTGGCTGCCTCTCACTCGCCCACCCCCCACAATGGGAACCTGGCCCACACCCCAGGCACATGCCCTGACTGGGAATCGAACCAGCGACTCTTTGGTTTGCAGGCCGGGGCTCAATTCACTGAGCCACGCCAGCCAGGGCTGCTTTGGCATTTTTAATCAATATTGTCAGGTGGTTTTCTCTGCAGTATGCCTCTCAGCACAACATTACGTTGCGTTGACCTTAGTGCGTGCCGAGACCTGGTGTTCTCTCGATCCTCTGTTGTCCTGGCTGTGCGTCTCTCAGGGTCTGGCGGCGTCACCACTTACTTATCCACGTGCTGCCCGTGGATGTGTGCAGGTTTCTGCTTGTTCACTCTTGAGCACAGGGTCTTCCCTGGGCCGCACGGCGGTGGGGGGGGGGGGCGGCTGGAGGCAGCGAGTCGTTTCCCTGCCGATCCAAAGGGCCTGCCTGACGGGGGGCGGAGCACTGTCCCGTCAGCAGTGGGGAGCCACTGAAGGCATTTGAGCAGGAGCAAGACTCAGTCAGTGACGGTGCTTTTTTTTTTTTTTTTTTTTTGCCAGTGCCTAGCAGTTTGGACTGCAGGCAGAGCTGTGTAAAGGAAGCTTTCATAAGGGTCAAATTAAGAGCTTCTAGGGGCTGCTCCTGGGTGAGCCCATGGGGTGGGGGGTAGAAGGTGAACGTGAGAGAGACTCTGTCTTGGTCACATGTGCCAGGGAGAGGGTTAAGTCAGGGCTGAAGCTGTGCAACTGGGTCAGTGACAGGGCCTTTCCCAGAAAGACAGGCAGCAGGAGGAAGAGCTGACGAGCGTGGTTTTGGACTCTGGCGATGGTGACACAGCCAGTGTGTAGGCAGACGAAGGAGGCGCCAGAGGCACGGGGAGTCATCCTCAGGTCCGGAAGGCTCTAGGCCCAGTGGCTTGGGGTTCTAGGTCCTGGGGTCTCCCCCCCCGCCCGCCCCTGCTCTGCACAGTGACCCAGACTTAAATCCTGCAAGGGCAACCTGTCCCTCCCGCCACAGCTTGTGGGGCACACACCTCAGGCCTGGCATCCATCTCCGCCTTTCCGCACCTCCAGCACCCCTCTAGTCCAGGCCCTCCTCGCATTCTCTCCCAAGTGGTGACTCAGTTTCCCCTCCACTCTCCTCCCTTTCCCTGCGCCCTCCACGCAGCAGCCTGGGGAGCTTTTAGAAAGGGAAGTCAGAGTACATGCTTCCCTGCTTTACAAGCCGCCAGCAGTTTTCCTCCGCTCCTCCACCACCCGGCCCCTGCTCACCTCGCTGACCTCTGCTCTGGGGCGCTCTGCCCCTCTGGCCCTGTCTGGGCCTCCTGGAAACTCCCAGAACTCGCCCCACTCCCGCCTGCCCCGAGACCTTGGCGCTACACTGCCCAGGCTGTGCGTATTGCTGGCGCCCCGTTATCTTTCCATTCCCAGCTCAAAGGTTGCCCTCAGAGGAGAGGCCTTCCCTGACCACCCCGTCCACAGCGCGACCTCTCCCTTCCCTCCCCTCTCCTCCATCGCCAGCTATACTTAACTGCTTCTTTGTTGATTGGTTTTCCGGTCTGGTCTGTGGGCCCCTCCACTCACCCAGCTGCCGAGTTCTCTCTGCCGTTTGTACCCAGCCCAGCATGTGCAGTAAATATTTGCTGAATAAAGCAAATGGAAGAGAGGGGCCTTGTTGACCACAGCTTCTTAATGCACAGCCCCTGCCCTCGTGGACCTTGACCTTCCTTGGGGAACAAAGCACTCATAACGAGCACCCAAAAATGGAAGACAGGCAGCATTCAGCAGCCCCCCAACCCCCACCCTCAGATGTGGGCAGCCAGCGCCAGCAGCTGTGAGGGGCGCCTGGCAGAACGGGGGAAGGAAACAATGGTTGCTCAACACTTTCCACAGCCAGGCCCTAAGTGTTACCATGTGTTACCTTGTTTTATGTCGCTTCATCTTCACAGTCCTGCAGGGTCAGTCCTGCTAGCGCCATTTTTGGGCTGAAGAACTTGAGCTGTGAGACCGAAGAAGACTCAAGACTCGTCAGAGCTCTCAGGGCTGGGGGTGGGGGGCCGAGCCGTGCCTAGAACCCAGCTCTCTCCGTTGCCAGGGGCCCTGGACCTTCCAGGAGCCTGACTGAGCAGGAAGAAGTGAAGCCAGGAGTGGGACTGCAGGCCTGGCTGTGAGGTGGTGTTGGGCCCAGAGCAAACGTATTTATTTACCCTTTTTTAACTCGGTATTTTGAAATGATTTCAGACTTGCAAAATTATCCCACACAATTCCCGTACGCCCCTCCCCCAACTTCCCTGAACTTGACCTCTTTCACAACCTCGGCACTGCTATCAGCACTAAGAAACTAACATCCATACAGACTATTCAGTACGCTCCAGACCTTACTCAGATTTCACCAGCGGGCCCGCTAGTGCTCTTTCTCTGGTCCAGAATCCAGTCCACGATAATTAGCTTATTCCAACCAATGCCCGCAGGTGGGGCATCTCTCTCGGGCCAACTCTTTGTCCTCACTGACACACCCACGAGAATTGGAGGGTCCCCCCAGCTTGTTCCCCCCTCCCTCCCTCGGGGCGTCTGCGCTCTCCCGTCCAGTTCTTTGTGCGTTTTCCCGAGATTCTCACACCACCTGCTCCCTTACTTCTTGGAAAGTTGCCCGCAGAGAGGCCTTCCTTGACTTCAGTACCTAATGTGGCAGCTCCCATCCTCACCCTCCACCCTTTCGCCCCATTTTGTTTCGCCGTCTTCACTTGACAGTGTGTTCATTGTCCGGCCCGCCCCACCGGAACAGAAGCTGCAGGGGGCGCCGGCTCCCCCGCCCACGGTGTGCCCAGAGCAGGCGAATAGCAAGGCCTCAGCAAACACTGCCCGCGTGAGTGAAAGTACAAGAGGCTGACACTGATTTTAACACAGAAGGACAGACTGGTAGTTACAAAATAGCCACGGGGACATAAAGTACAGCCTAGGGAACGTAGCCAATAGTATTCTAGTGACTATGTACGGTGCCAGTTGAGTTCTGGAAATATTGGGGGGAATACTTTGTAAGTTACATAAATGTCTAATCACTATACTGTTCACCTCAAATTAATACAAAGTAATGTTGAATGTAAATTGTAATTGAAAAAAAATTAAAATTATTAAAAACTAAAAAATAAAAGAGAAAGAGGGCCTATGAAAAATGGACACAAAGACACAAAGGCCATGGCTGGTGTGGCTCAGTGGATTGAGTGCCGGCCTGCAAACCAAAGGGTCACTGGTTTGATTCCCAGCCAGGGCACATGCCTGGGTTGTGGGCCAGGTGCCCAGGAGGGAACGTGCGAAAAGCAACCACACATTGATGTTTCTCTCCCTCTCTTTCTCCCTCCCTTCCCCTCTCCCTAGAAATAAATAAATAAATAACATCTTTATTAAAAAAGACACAAAGGGTGATACCCCCCCCCAGTGCATCAGAACCCCATCAACATCAGTGCACGGGTGCACAGACCAGGGCTGCAGTGACCCCTACGTCATTTCTCCCAGGCTGTCATGGAGACCGACCTGGTTTGCATGGAAATCAGCCATGTCTTCAGGAAGGGCCTGAAGAGCAGTGCCCCCCCCACCGCACCCCTCCCCCACACCCCCTCCCCCCCACAACACAGGCACTGTAAATCCCTGTGGACATCTGCGGCCTGTCATCTGCCTTCCACCCAACTTGTCTGTGTCGGGTTTAATCTGCCACAGTCCCTCCCCCTTTCTGACTGACTCGCTGCCTAACCCTAAGCATTGACTGCCCCACCCCCAGCCCAGCCTCAGTTTCCCTTCTGAGATGCCAGGGCCTGAGACGGCTCCTTTCCGTAGCAGCAGGGCTGCCTACGTACTTTGTAGGCTCCGTGTAAAAGGAGATTCTGAGCCTCTTGTTCAAAAAGCAGGAAAAGAGCGCCACACGAGGAACTAAGACACAAAGCTCTTCCTTTCTTCTGCCATCTCTTGACTTGCCACAGTGTTTTTAAGTTGCTATTTAGTGTCATTCTAAGTAAAGGAAAACCAGTCATCTAAATTATCGGCCTGAATTTTTTTCATGTATTTTTGCATTGTACGGGACCAGTCTTAAAAGCAAATGGGAGGACATTTACCTTACACGTGGAATCACTGAGACCACACAATTCACCACATTTCCTAGCTTGTGCGGGGCGTGCGCTTTGTTCTGGCCGGAACGCCGGAAGGCTGCGCCAGACTAACCCAGCCGTTTCCATTTCGCCTCTTGCCACTCTCACGCTCCACCTTCAGCTCGTGGGGTCAGCTCCCTGAGAGCAAGGAAGGCCTGCTGGGAGGAAGATCGCTTCCCCACTTCCCCTTTCCCTCTGAAGCGCCGTTGGCAGCACAGGTGGTTGAATCATACGGGGCCGGGACACAAATGAGCAAGGAAGGATGGGCCAGAGCTCTTTGGTGGTCATTTCTGTCTCTTAGAACTCCACCGCGCTCTTTATGCCCTTGATGCAAATTCTGGCGTGAGCTAGTGTGTTGCCCCTCGGGCCAGTCAGTGCCTCCCTCACCCCGCCGCAGCTGTCCCCCCACCGTGGTTCACTTTGAGTCTCGTTGGATTCCCACCCCCAGTAGGTCCGCCAGAATTCTGACCTCAGGGGGCATGGCAAACATGGTGTGTGTACAGGGCTCCAGGCAACGAGACACACACGTGTTCTGTGTGCCACCACCTCGGCTTGTGCGCAGGTTCCGCTGTCCCACCAGACTCCCGCAAGGTCCCAGGTGAAATCGTGAGGGGTTTCAAGGTGACAGCAGTGGAGCATTAAACCAAGCAGTCACACACCAGGGCAGCTGGCCCTGCCTTAATGCACTCCGGATGGGGAGGACTCTGTCACTCACAAGTCCCCGCATTCTTCCTGCAGCCTTTTCACCGTGCAGCCCGGGATGGCCTGGAGCAGCAGCCAGAGGAGGGAGAAAGTATGGTCAACCCATCCTACCGCACCTCTCCCTGCTTCCTCCACCAAACAGCCAAAGGGAACTTTCTAGCTTCCCCAAATAGGCCTGCTGTCTGCTATTATAGTTTCCTCTACCCCAGTGGTTCTCGAAGTTGTGGTCCCTGGGCCAGCAGCATCGGCCTCACCTGGAGCTGTTAGAAAAATGCCAATTCCGGGCTGCTCCGCAGACCTGCTTCTTCAGGTGGGGCTGGGAGTCGGTGCCTCAGTCCCTGGCGTTGCTGTGATGCACCCGCCGCTCTGGCTGAAATGTTTCTCACCTGTTTCTAACTCCTAACTTCCTAACTCCTCCACCCCCTTCCCTGAAGAAACCCCCTCCTACTCCAGGAGTCTCTCTGAATTCTCCACTTCTCACTGATGTGCTGCAAACTGAGGGCGTGTCTGTCTCGTTCCCCTCTTGCCCTGAGGACTGAGCAGGGCGAGCAGTGGGCGCGCAGTAGGTGACGGCGGAGTTGCACTGACTCAGGGTGGCCGGCAGAGTGGCAGAGTGGAGGCAAGGCACCTGGGCATCGCGGAGGGTGGGGGATGCGGGGGCTGAGCACAGACCTCCTGCCCGCAGGTACAGCCTGTACACCCGCACCTGGCTTGGGTACCTCTTCTACCGACAGCAGCTGCGCAGAGCTCGGAATCGCTACCCCAAAGGCCACTCCAGGACCCAGCCCCGCCTCTTCAACGGTGAGCTCTGGCTGCCCTGGGCCGGCATCGCCCCCAGCTGTGCCCACCCGCCCGCCCTGCCTGCCTGCCTGCCCCCTGCCACATACCCCAGACCACTCCCTGCCCTTCGCCCCACCCTCAGCCCTTCTCTGTCCCCCCAGGAGTGAAGGTGCTTCCCATCCCCGTCCTCTCGGACAACTACAGCTACCTCATCATTGACACCCAGGCCCGGCTGGCTGTGGCTGTGGACCCTTCAGACCCTCAGGCCGTGCAGGTGAGGGGCAGGGGACCTGGGGTACCCTCAGGGACTGGCAGCTTCCCCTCACTAGAGAGGAGCTGATGCTGGTCCCCCTGCCAATGGGAGGTGCCCCCCTGCGCATGCACTCACACACAGAGACCCCCATGACCACAGCCCGGGGGAGGGTCGGTGTCCAGAGTGGCTGGACCAGCGGGGGAGGGCAGCAGTGAGGGCGCCGGAGCCAGAGGGAGAGTGATGCCGACCCGAGACTGTGGGTCTGGTGGGTTTCCTCCATCTCCTACTCTCTTTGGCCCCTTTCTGGCCCTCTCTCTTCTCTCCTCACCGCTGTCGGCGTCTGGGCCTCTCCACCTTTCCCTCCCACTTCTTGTTCCCGTGTGTGCATATATACACCCATGTGCCTGCCCCTCCACGGGTCTCTCTCCCCTCCCCTCTCCCCAACCTCCCCACCCTCTCCCATGAGCCTGTGCTGGGTCTCAGCTGCCTGCCCCCAACCCTGTCCTCCCACCCCTTCCCATTCTTGAGCCTCACCCCCTCCCTCCCCCTTGCCCCTCCCACTGCCCCTCCCCCTCCCTCCCCTGCACCCAGCACTCACTCTCCCATCTCTCTCCACCTCCAGTCTCCCTCTGTGTCCTCTTCCTCAGTCTGAATAACTCTCCTCTCCTCCAGGCTTCCATTGAGAAGGAGGGTGTCACCTTGGTCGCCATTCTCTGCACTCACAAGCACTGGTAAGGGGCTGTCACGGGGGGGCTGGGTGCAGATGATCTCCCCTGGCTGACTCTTGCCCCAGCTGAGCTCGCCAGGTCTGAGCCCCATAAGGTCAGGCTGGGCTGGGGGTCAGGAGGTCAGGGTGGGGGCCGTCCCCACCTTCCTCATGAAGCGCTGGGGCACTAGCAGCGAGGGAGGGGAAGGGGTGGGTCCCCTTATTAGGCTCCACTTATTAGGCTTCTGAAGCCCCAGAGCGGGGCAGGGCGGGCATCTGTCTCAAGTCCCATGGGCATTTGTTAGATGGCTTCTGTCCCTGGACACGGGCAAACCTGTGATCTGCTCTCTCAAGAAGATTATAGTCCAATAGGGGAGAGAGCCCTGCATGGAAATGTACAACAGTGACAAACGATGACAACTGTGGCAGTTGGCTCGGGGCACAGGGGGTGGTGGTCACCAGGTGGGACATCATCAGATCCACTTGGAAGAGTCCGAGGCTGACGACCCTGGAGCTGAGAAAGTTCACGGAGATCAGTTGGCATTGGCCAGGGGAAGGGGGGCTGGTGAGCCGGGGGCACGGCGTCCTGGCCAGGGGAACAGCTTGAACAAAGGCCCAGTGGCGGGGACGGCTTGGCTGGGTCTGGAAGCCAGGGACGTGCGGGTAGGCCTGCAGACGCCACGGGGAAGCGGGAGGCGAGCAGGCCCAGCGCAGTGGCCTCTCTCAAAGCACACCCCTGCCTCCTGCAGGGACCACAGCGGGGGGAACCGCGACCTCAGCCGGCGGCACCACGACTGCAGGGTGTACGGGAGCCCTCAGGACGGCATCCCCTACCTCACCCAGTGAGTCCCCGACCCCAGGGCTGGGGTGGCACTTGCATGGGCTCACCGTGACCCTGACCTCCAGGGGAGTATTTCAGGGTACCAGCAGCTGGATCTTTCCTGACGCCCCTCCTGGCCCTCAGAGAGCAGATCACAGCCCCTGTGATCCAGCCCTCGTCCCCGAAACAGGAAGGAGGGGAGGGTTCGGGTCCGAAGTCCCGGCACTGGGGGGTCCTTCTCTCTCTGGTGTGGAAGCCTCAACTCCTGCAAATCTCCTAGAGCAGGGCAGGGCAGGGCCCGCATGGCATAAGCTCTAGTGCCTCCTCTCCCCTGTTGCCTTGCTCCTCAGTCCCCTCTGTCATCAAGACGTGGTTAGCGTGGGGCGACTTCAGATCCGGGCTCTGGCCACCCCTGGCCACACACAAGGTCATCTGGTCTACCTGCTGGATGGGGAGCCCTACGAGGGTCCTTCCTGCCTCTTCTCAGGGGACCTGCTCTTCCTCTCTGGTTGTGGTGAGTACCCCCAAAGGGAAGAGGGAGGATGAGGGGTGGGTTAGGGGGGCAGCGCAGGGCCCGAGGGCAGCCACGGTGCCGTGAGAGGCATCAAAGCCCTGGTTTCAGCGCAGATATTGCCCCAGCAGTTTCTCTGATTTGGGGTGACTGTTACCTGTGTTGCTTCAATTTTTCTTTAATATCCTCACGACTTCCCACAGGGGCTGGATAGAGTGAGACAGGACCTGTAACCGAGTACAGGGCTTGCAGGGCTTTTGTTTCCATTGCATGGAGCCAGGTTCGCTGATACAGGGACCAGGGGACCAGGTTACAAAAACTTGAGAAGCCCTGAGTGAGAGGAGGATGCTGTGGCTCAGGGGATCACGAGTCCCAGGCTGTACGGGGTCCCCCAGGGCAGCAAACGCAAAGACGGAGGTGCTCCGTGGAAAGGAGCAAGCCGGCGTGGCCGAGCTTGGGGCTGTTAGAGCCCGGCCTGAAGGCACAGCCCCCCTCCACCCACGTGCCGGCATGTGCGGTACAGGCCTTCAGAAGGGTGTGGTTGGGGGTGAACATTTGGGCCCAGCTCCCAGGGCCACCGTTGAGGGTTGGTGGCCCGAGGCGTGCACACTGGTCCCCACCCCCCTCGTGGGCCGTATAACGTACTGTGTTATCCTTGTATTTTATAACGTGCCCCTGGCCCCACCAGGACGGACCTTCGAGGGCACTGCCGAGACCATGCTGAGCTCGCTGGACACTGTGCTGGGGCTGGGGGACGACACTCTGCTGTGGCCTGGTGAGGCGCCCCCCACTCCTCCCAGCCCTTCACCCTCCTAGAGTGCCCCCGGACCCAGTTCCTGTCCCAGAGGTGACACGGCTCCTCCCCTGGTGGTTCCCAGGAGCCCACTGTAGGGGGCGCAGAGCCCCCTTCTTTCTGGAGTACTGGCTCGGTGACACCCCTGCTGAGCCAGAGCCCGGGACAGAAAATAGCCTTTGCTTGTCGGGGAGAACCCAGTCTGCCTGTGTCCATTGTACATACCCATGTCCACACGTTGTATGTCCCGGCATCCATACGGAAGTTTGTATGTACGTCGCGTGCGTGTGTCCCTACAGCCATCGCATGTCCCGTTTCTAAAACACGTTCACTGATACCTTAGTTAATCCTCAGACCAATCAGCTCATCCATTCATTCATACTTTCCTGAGCACCCAGCACGCAGTAGACCCTGTTCCGGGCACCAGAGACACACCCTTGTCCTCGTGGCATTATTTTCTCCACTGGCCAAGGAAACTGTGGCTCAGAGAGGTGACTGAGGTCACGGAGATGGGCAGAGGCAAAGGCAGGCTAGAACGCGGCCGGCCTCCTGGCTGCGGGCCTGGTGGTTTCCCCTGAGTCGCTTCTGCCTCTTCCCACGTGGCGGGCTTGTGCTGTCCCTCGGGGAAGACTGTCTCTGCTCACACACCAACCTCTCTCTGCCCTGCCTCCCGGCCCCTGTGGGCGTCCTTAGGTCACGAGTACGCGGAGGAGAACCTGGGCTTTGCAGGTGTGGTGGAGCCTGAGAACCTGGCCCGGGAGAGGAAGATGCAGTGGGTGCAGAGGCAGCGGATGGAGCGCAAGAGCACGGTGCGGGGCTGGGGGGCCGGGAGGGGCCACAAGGGCACTCCCCAGAGGGAACCCTTCCTCTGTGCTCCCCCCAGAGCTCTGACATGTTTGCCTCAAGGGCGGTCATTGAGTGAGACCTCCTGGACCCCGGGACTGGGCGGGGGCCGGGGGGCACTTCCCTTGTCGGGTTCATTTGCCAGATTCTCCCACCCGAGCCAGGTGCCTCTGGTCCCACAGTGCCCGTCCACGCTGGGAGAGGAGCGCTCCTACAACCCTTTCCTGAGGACCCACTGCCTGGTGCTGCAGGAGACCCTGGGCCCGGGCCTGGGCCCCAGCGAGGACGAGGGCTGCTCCCGGGCCCAGCTCCTGGAGAAGCTCCGCCGGCTGAAGGACCTGCACAAGAGCAAGTGACGCCCCCGGCCCACCCGCGCGGTGGGGAGGCCAGCCATGGCCCACACACCCACACCCCTCATCGCTACCATCGCCGCCTCCATCAGAGCCCAGGGTGGGCGTCATTCTCCAGTACTGGTCGTGGGGGAGGGACAAAGTGGGGGGCTTTGAGGTTAGAGAAAGGGGACTGCTCACAGGCTGGGAGGCTCCCTGGGGTGCGGCTGAGCCATCAGGGGTGACAGGAAACGAGGGCCCTGGGACATGTCCAGACCTAGCTGGGAGGGTCCGCTCCTCCCTTCCCTGTTCCCCAGGTGGGAGCGAGCGGCTCCTAGCCCCTCCCTCAGAAGGCCTCACTCTCGCTGGAGCCACGTAACCCAGGGCACGGGAGCCGCCGACAGGCTGAGTCCCCCTTCCCCTGCCCCCCATTCAGGGTGGGAAGGAAAACTCAGTCCCCCAAAGTGGCCCGAGGTGAGACGCCTTGGAGAAGCAGTCACTCAGAGGGGCGCCTGGGCTCCGGGTCCTGAGACACTGCCCCTCATCCCCCAGCCCCCCCACCCTGCCGCGCCCTGCCCCTGCGAAGGCATTTTTCAAATGAAGCCACTTCCGAGAAAGATGGAAGGGCTGGAAGTCGGGCTTCCTGGCCAGTGCCTGACTCAGTGACTTACCTCGGCCTGGAAGAGGGAGGGCCCTGGTTGCCAAGGAAACCTTGACCTCGGGCTGAGGGGACACCAGAGGCTGCTGGGATTGCAGCCCAACAGTCCTGAGGGTGGCACTGGCTCCCTGCACAGCTGACCTGGTCCTGCCTGCTGGCCTCTGCCCCTGCCCTGGGCCAACAGGGCCGCTCGCTTCCAGGGGAGAGAGAGCCATCGTCCACCACGGCCACTGCCGTTTTCTCATCACAGCCCTTATTCTTAGAACTTCTGCCTCCCTCTAACTTCCGCTTTACCCTCAGCCCCTTTCCCCTTTTAGCTATTAACAACAGTCATCTGGCCCCTTGCAGTATGCCGAGAACATGCTGTGTCATTTCTCACTCGATCCTTGGCCCCATCCTGTCTGGGGGTACGTCCGAGCGGCAGAGTCAGGCATCAGAAGTCTGGGAGTGGGCGGCAGCTTCCAGGACCCCGGGGCTGGGCTGTCCCATCTGCTCGGCCCTCCCTCAGCTCAGCTTCTCCTCTGGTCTCGGGTCCAGCTCCCTTTGGGTTCCTCCACGGTGAGGAACCCTAGGGTCCTCCAGCAGGCATCCTTTGGGTCAGCCAGGAACCTTCTCCCTTCAAAGAGAAGCCTTTCCTCAGGCTCTGCTCACCTCTGGCGAGCCTCCAAGATGCCCTCTGCCCTCGGTTTCTCCTCATCATCCGGCCTCCGCCCCCTCTCCAGCCACAGCCTCTGATACAACTCTAGCAATACTTCCAGAATAGTTAGAGTCCCTGCACCCAAAGACATGCAATTTCCTGCCTCTGTGCCTTCGCTCATGCTGTTTCTTCAGATTGGAATGCCTTTCCCCTGCTCCTCCTGCCTTGTCTGCCTGGCAAATACCTGTTCGTCATTCCAATCCCCCTCAAAGGCCCCCTCCTCCAGGAAGACAACCCCCATGCCTCTCCCCCTCCAGGCTACCTCTGCTCTTTGTAAATGCTTCTCTCCTGGCACCCACCACTGTATTTCACTTGTTTACATGTGTGTCTCCCCTCCAGACTGTGAACCCTTCAGGGCATGGACTGTATCTTATGCATCTCTATTTCCGCGCCTAGCACGGTGCCTGGCACGCAGTGGGCGCTCAATAAATGTTAAATGAATGAATGATTTAACAGAGGCTTTGTCACTGGGTGGGCTTGTCTTTATTGCTGGCTCCGTTTTTCTGTCTGGGTTACAGGTCCGCGAGCTTGGAGTCACTGTGCTTCAAGAGCTTTGGCCAGAAACAATGCTATGAATACATCCTCCTGGGCTCGTGTGCCTTTGCTCAGGGCTTACACTCACTTATCTCCGTGTTTCCCAGAGCCTGAGAGGCACAGGTGTACCCTGGCCACAAGGGAGGTGGTTCTACGTGGTGGCAGCCGCGCAGTGAAAGGCACCCCGAGCACAAGGCCCTGGCCTCTCTGTAATGTCTAATGAGGAGCCAGACGCCACTGTCTGGAGATGAATTTTAACAACATTGTTTTGTGTTTTGTGTGCATTGTATTGATCTCTCGAGTCCTGGAGTCAATATTTTGGACAAGTGACACTTTTTTTTTTAAAGATTTTATTTATTCATTTTTGGAGAGGGAAGGGAGGGAGAAAGAGAGAGAGAGAGACATCAATGTGCAGTTGCTGGGGGCCGTGGCCTGCAACCCAGGCATGTGCCCTGACTGGGAATCGAACCTGCGATGCTTTGGTTTGCAGCCTACACTCAATCCAGTGAGCTACGCCAGCCAGAGTGACACCACTTTTCAATTCATGACAGTAATTAAAGATATATTTTGAAACAGAAAATCATGAAGCAAGGGTGCCACTTGGCTATGGTAGAATTCTTGTGTTGTTGTTTTTAAATTTTTTATCTTCATCCGAGGATGCTTTTTTTTTTTCACTGCTTTTAGAGAGAGATGAAGGGAGAAACATCAATGCGAGAGAGAAGCATTGATTGGTTGCCTCCCATGTGCACCTGGATTGGGGATCGGTGCCTGGACTGGGGATCAAAAATGCAACCCAGGCGTGTGCCCTGGCTGGGGAGCTAGGCGCTGGCCCAGGCTGTCCTGGACCAGGGCTGTACCTTGGGTGGCTGTGGGAAAAGGGGCCAGGTCCTCACCTTTTTCCTTTAAAAATAAAATATTTTATTTCTTTATTTTTAGAGTAAGGGGAAGGGAGGGAGAAAGAGAGGGAGAGAAACATCAGTGTGTGGTTTACTTTCACATGGCCCCCACTGGGGACCTGGCCCACAACCCAGGCATGTGCCCTGACTGGGAATCAAACTGGTGACACTTTGCTTCACCACCTGCACTCGATCCACTGAGCTACACCAGCCAGGGCTCACCTTCCTGAAGAAGGGCAGCTGACTGTGCTCTCTGACTGTCTCTGTGTCACTGCTGTCTTGAATGGGCGAGCCCCAGGTCCAGGTCACTCTGTGTATGCCTAGCTTCAAGGGGCACTTGGTAATGGTTTTCTGAAGCTGGTGACACATTTTCCCAGGGCCTTGGGCGATCCTCCCACCAGGGCGTCTGTCAGGAATGACGGTGCGTGCTTCTCCCACAGCTGGAACTGGCCAGCAGCTACCAGGCAGCCTGCTCCTTGCTTGCAAGACAGCAGGTGTCGTTGGCTTTAGAGACCTGGGTTCTAATCCCAGCTCTGTCACTGAACATCCAAGTGACCTTGGAAAAATCACTTCTCTGACCTCAGTTTCATCAACTTCCAATGGAGACGACGAGTTTAAGTCAGAACACTTTCAGGTACAAATGACAAATACTCAACAGAAAGGAGCTTAAGCCAAAAGGGAAATTTATCAGCTATGAAATTGAGGAACGTGGGACCATGTCATGGTGAGTTCAGGCATGAAGATGAACAGCAGCAGCATCATTCAGCTCTGCTTTCTACTGTATTGCTTTGGTTCTCTGTCAGTCTTTCTTCCTGCAATAGAAAAATTGTCTCCAGAAGTTCCAGGCTACTAGTTCATCAAACCTAGCAGAACCGCCCATAGTCCTAGGGATTGAGTTTCATTGGTCCAGCTTGGGTCATGTGTCTGACCCTGAACCAATCCTAGGGGTTAGGTGTATGGACCTCTCTGAATGGTCAGATTCGGTCACATGACTATAGGGGAAGGGCAGTGTCAGACCCAGCTGAAACACAGTGCACTGAGAATGGAGAGAGAGTCCCCCAAAGGTTTAGGGGTCTGATACCAGAAAGGATGCAAGGCAGCAAAGTCATAATCCTTCACTAACAAGTCCACCTACTGTTAGGAGAGTCAGAGGAGAAAAGGCACATGAAGTCACTTTGCGAAATGCTAGCTACATCAGGTTTCTGGTGCGATAGTTGATTATAGAAAAGAGATGGAGGTAGACATCTGGCCTTCAAGGTGTTTGAGTAATACATAGTTTAAAAAATAACTAGCAGACAAACTGAACTAACAAGGAAAATGGAGACAGACTCATAGATGGAGAGCGGGATGACAGCTGGTGCGGAGGGGAAGTGAGGGAGGGGGTGGAGGGGCGAGCAAGAAGGAAAAGGTCTCAGGCACAGACGCAGTGCGGTGACTGCTGGGGGAGCGGAGTATAAGGGGACTAAATGGTAATGGGAAAATACAGTGAAAATTAAATTAAAAAACAAAACCTCAAAAAAAAAGTAACTACCAAGTAGTTTATTTTTCTTTTCTTTGGTTTTTCTGACACAAGGCTGTCTCTCTGGGGTACGAAAGGAGAAAGGGCCTGGGGGCTAAGTGGGCAGCCGTAAGCATTCCAGGGCAGAACAAAGAACAGGGGAAGTCGTGGACATGAGCACGTAGATGTCAAGAGGCCTGTGTGTGTGTGTGTGTGTGTGTGTGTTGGGGACTGGTCTTAGCCCTCCAAGGCCCTGGCCACACACGGAGACTTTGAAAGCAGGTGGAAACCTAACCCTGAAGGTCGGTAAACGCTAGGCTCCAGCGAAGCCTGGCCAGGGCGGCAGAAAGAGAAGGGACTTGGCCCTGACTGGTGTGGCTCCGTGGGCTGGGCGTTCTCCTGCAAACCAACAGGTCACGGGTACGAATCCTGGTCAGGACACAGGCCTGGGTTGCAGGCCAGGTCCCCAGCTGGGGGCATGCGAGAGGCAGCCAGTCAGTGTTTCTCTCCCTTTCTCCTTTCTTTTGCCTCTCTCTAAAAACAAATAAAATCTTCTTTAAAAAGAACAGAAAAGAAAAAGGATTTGGAGTTGGACTGGTCCTAATACTAATGCAGCCTCTCCCTCTGGTTGGCTGTGGTAACACCAGGCAGGTGGCTCACATCCCCAAGCTCCTTGTGTGGGGCCTGGGAGAACCCAGTGAGATGCCGGGGGGTGTTCAGTCAACAGCAGCCTCTCTCTCTCTTCTCGTACTGGTATTAGTGAGCGCGGGGCGAGCCCATCAGGGACCGCAGAACAAAGTGGTTGAGAACTCGGGCTCTGGAGCTGGCCCAGCGGGGTTGGAGTCCACACATTCCTGTGCCCCCATTTCTCATGTGTCCGAAGGGGGTGATGCTGCCACCACGTTAGAAGTCATTGTGTGGATTGGGTGCGTTAACACCTGCAGAGTTCGGCACATTCGGGAGCCCCTTTACGTTGGTCGTGTTGTTCAGGAGATGCCCACCCCCGTGGCCGGGAGGGCACAGGCCGTCCATGTCACAGGCTCTGAGAGGCCAACCTGCCCAACACAGCCGCACTGCTGGGATGTCAGTCCACATCAGAGCATCCTTCCACCTGCTGCACAGGCTCGGGGGCGGGGGGCGGGGGAACAGTAACAATAGTCCTTGATAGATATCTTCCAGAGGGTCAAAGAGTAGACAAGATGTCCATCCTCTGTGAGTCACTTTGCCAACTGCTTTCTCCACCAGCAGCTGGCAGGAAAGAGCCAGCACCAGGGCGAGGGTATGGGGGAGGGGGTGCGGGAGTTGAGAATGTGGGCTCCCAGGAGGGGCTAGAGGGGCCTGGAGGGGCCTGGGAGAGGGGAGTGGAGTGGACGGGGGAGAGCTCTAAGGGGAAACAGTAAAGGGAGATAGAGGACACAAGGAGGGGACAGCATGGACCCCCTTAAAGAGCATCTAGACCACAATTTGCTACTGTTGTATGATTTTATTTATTCACCTTTAGAGAGACAGGAAGGGAGGGAGAAGAGAGGGAGAGAAACATCGATGTGTGAGAGATACATCAACCAGTTGGTTGCCTCTTGCACGGAGACCTGGCCCGCAACCCAGACATGTGCCCTGACTGGGAATCAAACCGGTGACCTTTCCGTTCGCAGGCCTGCACTCAGCCCACTGAGCCACACCAGCCAGGGCTGCTCTTGTTGTTTTAAACTTCATCCTAGTAATCCAAAGGATTTTGTCAAAGTTCATGTAATTCACACATGAAAGCAATTGGGTTTGATGTTTCTACATTTTATTGAAATCTATTTTTTTAAATGAACCTTGAAATATAATTTACATAGCACAAAATTCACCCTTTTAATGTATGCGATTCGGTGGTTTTTAGTATGAGCACAGTTTTCCGCTCATCGCTGCCTTCTGACTTGAGAACACCGCCATCATCCCAGACAGACGCGCCCATCCGATGTGGCTCCCTGCCTCCATGCCCCCACCCCAGCCCTCACCAGGCAACCACCAATCTATTTTCTGTCTCCAGATTTGCCTATTCTGAATTTGTCACGTGAATAGAATTGTGCAACATGTGGTCTTGTACGACTGTTTTGTTTTGCTCAACATGTTTTCGGGGTTCATCCATGTTGTTGCGTGTATCAGAACTTTCTTCCTTCTCTGGTTCATATGATGCCACTGCGTCTCCAGCGCCGCATTTTTCTTGTCCAGGCAGCTGGCAGACAGTTGGGCTGTGTTCACTATTTGACCATCATGAATAATGGCTCTGTGAACATCTGTGCACAGTTTTTGCATAGACAGATGTTTTCAAGTCTCGAGTTTGTACCTAGGAGTGGAATTGTTTAGTCATGCAGTAACTGCACGTTTAACTTTTTGAGGAACTAATAAGCTGCTTTCCAAAGCAATTATGAATGTTGTTAATGCCACTGATGGCTCATGTGCAGAGAAAGGCTGGTTCGTAACTCACTCTGGCTTTTCAAACTAATACTCAATTTCTTAAAATCCAAATTTTAAAACAAGCATTTCAAAAACGTTTAAGTTCAACTAACCAGTCATATCATTCTAATCATAAATCTAGTGAATAGTAATAACTTCTAAGACTTTGATTACTAATTGGTCTTTTTAAAATTAAAACTACTTTAGGCAGCTTATATGGCCCTTAATCATGTTATGTATAAGTGTATTATCATATGTATCACAATAAAGCTGGAAAAAATAAAATGAAGTAAAAAGAACTCAGTTTTCTTGAAAGATCTTTTTAAAACAGAGCGATTGACTGACAAACCAACCTCCTGTGTACTTTTATTGTAATATACGAAGAAAACATGTAAAGATAGTAAATTTCAAAATATTCTAAAAAATGGCTTTACAATCCCAATAAGAATTTAACTTCAAAGAACAGGCTATATTCAACTTTCTGACTTAAATTAGAACCCCCAGGCTTACCTCTTAAGCACCCCGCCAGGCCAAATTATTTGAAAGATTTTCAAGTACTTGAAACACAAAATATGCACAATGTAACAAAAGAAACATCAACAGTTAGTTTGATTCTCTTAAGCAGTTCCATACATAATTCTAAATTTTCCTGAAGTTGATAGATAAAGACCCAGTAAAGAGCTACATGAAGATTACTGTATTTGCTGTGTATACTGTGCACCGATGTTTTTGGCCCAGACTTTCAGGAAAAAAATATTCTGTTTTAATTTTTAAATTCAATTAATTATTTATTTATATTTACAAACAAAACTGATTGTCATATTCCAGGGTATTATTTTGCATACAGATATCATCATTGCTTTCTAGAGTTACACTTTCAATGCATCAGCATAAATAAAAGAATTAAAAATAGTTATATAGATATGGAATTAGTACTATCCATGTATAATGTGCACCTTTATTTTTCCCTCAAAAATTTGGGGAAAAAGTGCTCATTATACACAGCAAAATATGGTGCCTTCCCAAGTAATATGGTGGTGGGGGTGGGGTGGGGGAAGTGAGGAAGCGATCCCCTTGTTAAGTTACAGATTTTATGTCAAGGTTTTTCTTTATTTATTTATTTTTAATTTGCAAAAGTATTTTATTTATTCATTGTTAGAGAGAGGAGAAGGGAGGGAGAACGAGAGAAACCTCGGTCAGGCGCCCAGCGGAGGCCCTGGCCTGCAGCCCGGGCGTGCCCCGCCACGAGGAATCCAGCCGCCGACTCTTAGGTTTGCAGGCCGGCGCTCCGTCCCCCTAGCCACACCGGCCAGGGCTTATTTGTTTACTTTAAAATTATAGTTGACATACAATACTAGCTTCAGGTGTACAACATAGCGATGAGGTGCTCATAAACCTGACGAAGTGACCACCACAGTAAATCTGGTAGCTGTTGTGCGGCTGGAGATCTAAGTCCGCGGCTATACCCAGTTACTACGGTATCATTGACTCTGTTCCCCAAGCTGTACGTCACCGCCCGTGGCTTATTTTATAATGGGCAGTTTGGGCTTCTTAATCCTTTCTCTCACCTTTTCCACCCATCTCCCCCTCTTCCCAAGATTTTTGTGGGGCCCTGTCAGGCTGAGCTCCGTTTTCATAGCCACGGACACAGGCTCCAGCTCTTACAAGGCGGGGATCAGCCTGCGGTTTGAGGGTCCATCAGGGTTCAGTTTTCAAGCCTCTGTCGTTAATTTCTACCCATGTTACGGCCCCACTTGCGTAGCTTCAATGCATCATCTATCTGCTGCTTTCTTTCTCTGAATTCGCTCCCACTCTAGAGCCATACTGCCTTGGGTCGAGTCCCAGCCCTGCCTATTACTAGCTGTGTGACCTTGGGACGACACTGAACCTCTTGGTGCCTCAGTTTTCTTAGCCATAAAATGGAGCAGAAAAAGAACCTGCTCGAAGGGTTTCTCTGAGGGTTGAGCCAAGGTGTGTGAGGCCCTGTGGGTCCCTGACCCAGGGCTAGCTCGGTTTATGAGTTTGCTGTGACTGTCACTGATGCACCGTCACCCTTATGTGTCAGGACCACAAAGTGTAGTGCTAGTCACACAGTGTCTAACTGGGCCCTGTGCATGTTAGGGCCTGGACTCGGGGCCACAAGTCTAAAGTCATTCTGATGACCCATGTCATCCCTTTGCCTCTTAAGTATGTCACATGCTCCCTCTGCTGGACAATACCTCAGACTTGGGTGGAGTCCCAGACCCACACGCAGTTCTTGCCTTTTCCTTCAAGGTCTGGGTGTTTATTAAAGTGGGTTGATGGCCCTTTAAGAGGTGGTAGCTAGCTCCTAGTTGCCATGGAGACAGCTGGATACACACCGGGTTAGCAAGCAGCAGGCAGCAGGCAGCATGGCCTCTAAAGTTCAGTCCAAAGGTAGGAAGAAGGGTGCTGAGGCTGGACAGGGGAGGGCCATCTTCTCCCTCACAACCTGCCTGGAGGTAGCCTTGGAGGACTCTGCTCTAGGGACCACTGCCCCGCCCCTGTTCTCTCCGAGGTCTACCACCATCTCCCCCTCTTTCCCCTCCATAGGCTCCAGAGCCAAGGAGCAGCAGCAGGCCTCAGCCCCAGAGAGTCTGCCACTCCCAAAGGCCAATGCTGAAGCCATTCACTTCCTCTCTTCCCTCGGTGAGCCTGGGCAGCGGGTGAGGGAGAGGGGGGCGCGAGTGTGGCGAGGAGGGAGCAGAGACGCCCAGACCTGGGCCCGCCTCTCTCAGCATTGATCCTCCTGAGACTCTGAAAGGGTTGATACTTGTTGAAATTTTTTAAGGGATGACCTTAGGACATGGGGGTGGCTGGGGTGTCTCTTCAGCTGCTGGCTGCTGTAGAGGTCAGAGGAGGGGAGGCAGGGGTGGATGAGGAGGGCGTGGGTGGGGACTGTGGGACACTGGTGGCCAGGGGGTCGGAGAGTTGAGGCCTAGGAGCTGGGGCTTCATCTGTCCCCACGGGACCCTCACCACGCAGGGGAGGAGGAGCTGCAGAAGCTGTTCTTCTCGGAGACCCTGGCCATGGTCTCGAACACGGGGGAGCCTCAGGGAGAGCTGACCGTCGAGGTGCAGAGAGGGAAGTTCGAAGGCAGCTTCGGCAGACTGTCTCACTGTCCCCTCGTGCACGCCGCCACCCGTGGCTTCCTGGACAAGACGCTCTGCGGGAACTCCCTCCTGGGTAGAGCCCCTGCTTCCTAATGCCCTTCAACCCCATCCTTCCTCCGCCCGCCCTCCCCGGTTCCCAGAGCCTTACTCGGGGCCCACCCTTGGACTGCACCTCAGCACGGGAATGAGGCGCAGTGGGTGTGTGGGAGGCGGGGACGTCAGGGAGGTTAGTCACAGCCACACACTCAAGACAAGAGCAACCCCTTTTGTCTAGTTTCTCCCTAAGTCTTCCAGCCCGGGGCCCCTCCTGCGATCTCCAACCTGCCTCTTGCGATGGCACTGTTCCCCGCCCTCCACCCCAGGCTATCTTTCGTGGAACTTGGAGACCCTGGAACAACACAGTCAGGAGTTCATCAAGGTACCTCCTGGGGCCCCCAACCTCGATCCCAATCCAGGCTGAGAGAGTACAGACCCTGAGAGAGGGGGGTGGAGGGGAAGGGAGCGGGGGCTCAATAGAATGTCAGCTTGCCCCAGGTGGTGTGGCTCAGTGCACTGAGTGCCAGCCTGTAAACTAAAAGGTCACTGGTTCGATTCCCAGTCTGGGCACGTGCCCAGGTTATGGACCAGCTCCTCAGTTGGGGGTGTGGGAGAGGCAGCGGATCCACACTTCTCTCCCTCCCTTCCACTCTCTCTGAAAATAAATAAAAAAAATCTTTAAAAAAAATAGAATCTCAGCCTAACTCCGCAGTTACCCCTGCAATCCCTACCACAGAAATGGGAAACAAGCCGTCCAGGGCACTGGGGTCAGCAGCGGGGTGCCCCTGATGACCTTCTAACGCACAAACACTGGCTCCAGCCCATCCTGGACCCCTCCAGCCCGAGAGCCTAGCATCTCCTAGGGCCACACGGGCTGACCTTTCCCAGAGTCTGGCCTCTCCCAAGGGCCTGTCACCACATCATCACCTCCAAATTCTCCTGCTCTGTGCCCCTCACAACCAGCGGTCGCCACTTCATTAACTTCTGGAATGTGTAACATCTGGAACGCGACCCGTTTCCACCTCGGACGCCACTCTCGCCTAAGAGCCTTCCTGCAGACACCATTCCCATCTTTTAAAACCTGCATTTGAGGCGATTTGCTTTGTAACGACCTAGTGCACCATAATATGACTCCTCTTCTTGAGCTTTCCTACGTATGGAAGGTTCTCTCTCCAAACCTCTCCCTTGGTTCTCTGGTTTATCAAGGAGAATGGACAAGAAGACGGCTGGAAGGGGCGGGGGTGGTCCCGTCTGTAGGCAATCCGGTGAGCCCCAACTCTCCCTTCCACGCTCTGGCCCGTAGTTCCACGTCCTCCCCGTGGAAAGGAGGATGAGTTTGCTGAAGCAGGAGGATCAGCTGGCCATGACCAGAAGTGTCAAGGAGGGCGAGGTGAGGTGGGAGCCATATTCCATATCCTCGGGAAACCAGAAGCCAGGCCGTGCCGGGCCAGAAGCCTGCGGGAGGGGCTCGGCGAGGACCCTATACCCGGCACCTGGCTTGCCCACCCTCCCTGTTCCCTTCTGTCTCCACATTCCTGAACCAGATTTGTCCTGAATAGGAAGTGAAGACCGAAGTGACATTTTTCCCCTGGCACTCAACGGCGGGTTTCATCTCTGAGGCTGCCAACCTGCTGCTGCTGAGGGTGATGGCCTGGAGGCAGATGGTGCCCAGTAAAGCCCGCTTCCTGGCCCTGGACACGGAGGGCAAGCTCTGCTCTTCCACTTACGTGAGGGGTCTCCCTGGTGGGGAACTTGGCCTCGGGGCAGACCAGAAGGGGCGGGAGAGTGCTGAAGGGGGAGAGAGAACCATGGAGCAGAAGAGGGGGTGGGGTGGGGATAAATCCAGGGCCAGGGGTTGGGACTTCCAAAGGCAGGAAGAAGTAAGACCGCATTTGTGAGTTCAAGTGGGGGCAGGTGGAGTGCGCAGCTGGGGTGGGGAGCGACACGTTCTCGTACAAAAGCCAGTCCAGGAAAAATAAACGTAGTGGAGGGCTGCTTTTAAAGACGTATTTTTAAAAATATTTTATCTACTTATTTTTACAGAGGGGAAGGGAGAGAGAAAGAGAGGGAGAGAAACATCAGTGTGTGGTTGCCTCTCATGTGCCCTCTACTGGGGACCTGGCCCGCGACCCAGGCATGTGCCCTGACTGGGAATCAAACCTGCAACCCTTTGGTTTGCAGGCTAGCGCTCAGTTCACTGAGCCACCCCAGCCAGGGCTAAAGACATTTTATTAACACCAGGAAATGCAATGTCTCCAAGGACACTTCAAATTCCTTATTGTGTCTCAACCCTGAAGGTCTTCCTTTTTGTTTTCGTTTCGGCTAAAATTTCATAATCAACATATCTCAGACTGACTGTAGTATGTGATCTTTAGAGCCATGCCTCTGAGCACACACTTTGGGGGCTGATCTGACCAGCTTTGTGAATGACACTCTAGTCTTCTCTATCCCGCGTGACAAACAGCAGCGTGTTTGACATGAACGGGCACGTGTCATTCACCCCCATTGTCTTGGGAACACGTGGTAGCACTTTTCCCTAAGTGCTAGCATAGACATTTACAGGGTTTGAGTCTGAGTTCTAACAGAGCACCCTGCCTGCAGCAGCGCGGGCCTGAGGGGGCCACAGGTGTCAGTCTAGTCGCACCCCCAGAGCCTCACTGCCCTCCAGTCCCCAAACAGTGCCCCCCACACACACACACTCATACCTGATTGGTTGACCTTCATCCCTGCAACAGAATCTGCCAACTAGAAACACTTGGTCACAGAGAGAGGGTGAGGAGTGGTTGGGGTGGGAGCAGGCTGAAGCTGGCTATGAGGGGACCCCCAACTTATTTCTGGGGGTACAACTCAGATCTCATGGTGCCTGAGCGTCTGGACAGCCAAGAGCTGCTTATCAGTGTTGAACAAAGAATGCAGCTGTAAGATGAAGAAAAGGGACAGGGAAAGATGTGGGGGGAGACCCAGGTAGACATCCACCTCACCTTCCCTCATTCCCGCTGCCGCCAGGAAGCTCTGGGCTCCCAGACCATCCAGGTGGACGGTCAGTCGGCGGAAGTGTTCATCGTGGAGCAGGCTGTGCACTCGGATGAGGGCATCCCCATGTCCTGCCAGTACTACATGATGTCCGACGGGTGAGCTGCCGGCGGCGGGGCCCAGGGGGCAGTGTTGAGCACGGCCTGGGTGCTCAGCCTCTACGGAGGGTGAAGGGGAGCCGGAAGACTGCTGTTTCTGGGGACACCGCCGGTAAAAGCTGCTGTTGAGATCGGAGTGTCCCTCCTTTATCCACATCGTTCGCCCTTCCTTCATTTATTCACTCACTCTCCCGATCCGCACCGTGCCTCCCAAAGCTCACGGAAGGGCTCTAGGTGGCCAAGGGCATTCACGCCGACTCCCCAGGGCCTAAGGCCTAGTTAACACGGGCGTCACAGGTGGTAGGGGTACCACGGAAAAAGCGCCAAGGTTCGAACACCACAGCCCTGGATGAGGTGCTGGGAGAAGCATTCCGGCACACGGCCAAGCCGTCGTCAGCAAAGCACAGGCTCCAGACGATGAAGAAGTCCGAGAGGGGAAGAAGAGTTTGTATCTTGAAATTTACAAAGAGGTGTTGACATAATCACTACACAAACAAACAAACAAACAGTAATCAGAACACCCTTGGCCTTCCGTAGTTCACAACTTAGCGTGTTGTTCTGGTTTTCACGCCACCTACCAGGAGGCTCATGATTCTTCCAGTGCTTACACCTCTCCAAGCCTCCAGCCCTGGCGCACCAGCACACGCCTCCAGGGGCAGGAACAGCACCCGGTTGGAAAAGCCGGGGCCGTTATCCGGGGAACTAGAAATGGAACTGGACCTGGGAACTGGAAGATAAGAGTGGGGGGCGGGGGAGGCAGCCGCGAGGGGAAGCCCCAGGGACTGCTGCCTCTGCAGGGAGCAAGCTGCTCTCGCGAGATGCCCACCTTCTCCCGTGCTGCATTCCAGGCACCTGGCCAAGAGAATCCAGGTGGGCTCCCCCGGCTGCTGTGTGGTCACCAAGATGCCCATCTTGAGGGAGGAGGGTGAGCGAAGCTTCTAGCTGGTGGGATTGTGCAGGGGAGGTGGGAAAACCCGGGGCCTTCCCCGGTGCGGGGCTGGATTGGGTGTGCCGTGGGTGGGATCAGAGCCCAGATCAGATCAGGGGAACGTTTGCCCTCCAGCCCTCGACCCCAAGGCAGTGAGGGGAGGATCATTTCGCAGGGAACCACTTCCAGCAACTCTGCCCACGTGGACAGAACCCTGGGTTTCACCTGAGCCTGCAGTTCGGGTGTTCTTGGGCATCCGTGTGCATCCGAGGAGGGTTCTGGGGTCGGGATACGCAGACTCCCCCCCCCCCCGCCCCTCCGCACCCAGATGAGACGGAGCCCCCCCTCGTGTTTGAGAAGAAGCCCCTGCCGTGGGAGGAGGACATGGCGCTCCACTCGAAGTTCCTGGAACGGAAGGTGAGCAGAGGCTGCAGCGGGCCTGGGGTCCCCTTGTCCCTCCCCCCACCTTCACACCCCCTCCCCGCATAAACTCCACCATCGCCGATCTCCCTTCGCGGCTGGTGGCCTTGCACACCCCGGGGGAAGGGGGGGCGGGAGGCCCCGGCGTCCCCAAGTCCTCCTCGGAGGGAAGTAGGGAGCGCGCGGCCCTGGCTCCGGCTCAGGCTCGGCCCCCGCCAGGAGCAGCTGCGCCTCAGCCACACCAGGTACCTGCAGCAGCACCCGGACGCCGAAGCGCTCGTCTCCGACTTCCTGCTCTTCCTGCTGCTGCGCCAGCCCGACGACGCGGTCACCTTCGCCGCCGAGTTCTTCGGTCCCTTCGCGGCGCGCTACCCGCGCATCTCCCCCTTGCGCTCCTCCAACCGGCCCAGCCCCTTCCGCTCGCTGGAGCCCTAGCTCCGCGGGGCCGCCAGCGGCCCCTGGGCTGGAAGCCCGGACTCCCGGCCGCGGCGCGCGCGGGCAGCACGCACCCCGGAGACGCGCTTCAGCGGCTGCGGCTTTGATGGAAATCCACGGGGCGCTCCCGCCCGTGCGACCCGACCCGGCACCTTTCGCGGCCAGTCTTGGGTCTTGGAACCATTAACACCGTTTACCGAGCGAATTTCAGCCTTTCTTCCTAAATGGTGTTTTCATCATTATCCTCATTTTACAGATGAGAGATTAGAGGCACAGAGGGGTTAAGTAACTCTTGTCAGAGTTAACGCGCGGGAAGCAGCATTCAGACCTGGAGGTTAAATTCCTAAAACCCACACTCCTCTTCATTAGGTTAGCAGGGGTGGAGGGGCGGGGCTTCTCGGCCTCAGAAACCGCCCGCTGCCTGACCGCCGCCCGAAGAAAAGAGCAGATGACGTGGGCCGTGGGCGGAGGGGCGGGAAGGGCTGCGGACCGCCACTGGCCTTGCTCGTCTCCTCCGACGCCTCCCAAACACCCGAGGCCAGGCCGGCGCTCTCCCTTCTCCCACACACGCGGGAACCCCGAAACCGCGTGCCCGCGGCCCCCATTCACCTGCTCCCGGATAAGAATGCATGGACAGGTGGTCATCTTGCTTCATGTCAGTCTGCCCAGGGGTTTGTTTCCGTCCAGGGCTGGTGCTGCTCAGTAACACGTATTAGGCAAGCTCCCCCAAGGCGGCGGACACAGGGGGTGCCCTCCACCAGCTCATTCATGGAAGGACTTTTGCAGGGGGAGGGACTCTGAGCAGTTTGCTGTCTAGGGAACAGAACAAGCCAGTTATCTGCAAGGCGGGGGGGGTGGCGGCTCGTTGGTGACCCAGGAATCAGGGAAGGAAGGCTTCGTGGAGAACTGTCACCTGAGCCTTAAAGAAATCTTAGTATTTTATCGTCCCCTTCCCCTACTGTGGAAGAAACACGTGTTCGTTAGCCGGGGGACTTCATTTTAACAGAAGGTGAAATCGTGCAGTCACTGATGCTCAGCAACTGATAACTGCATACTTACTGCATTCCTGAAAAGTTTCAAATGTTAGAAAACTCGCAGATAAAGCTGGAATCTCCCTAGATTCCCGCCCCGATCTCCTCGTGTTTTGTGACTTGTTTCACATGTCGCAAAGGCTCTGTTTCATCGAACAACACATGCACGTTCTGCAACTCTTTCCCTGTCACTGCACGGCCTTCTATTTCTGGTGGCTCTACCACCACGCGGCCAATCTCTGCCCCCCAAGCCTTTTTGTTTTTATTTTTATTTTTTTTATTTTTGCTATCATAAGCAGTGCTGCATTGAACACTCTTGTGGCTAAACCTTTGCCTATATAAACAATTATTTCCTTAAGGATACATTCCGAGAAGTGTAATTGTTGCACTGATATTAATAATGCTTTTGTGTATTTTAACATATTGCCAAATTTTTGGATTTTTTAAGGGTCTGATAAAGTATTCCCCCGGAGAAAATGACACGTGTAAACGTAAGAAAGTGTCATCTACGAGCATGGCCCACAGCAGCACCAGCCAACAGGCCTTCCTGCAAGGATGGAGATGTTCCACACCTGCGATGTCCAGCAGGGTGGCCACTAGTCACATGTGGCCACTGAGGACTAGACATGTGGTTAATAAGACTAGGAGTTTTACTTTAATTTTAATTCATTTTGATTTAGATAGCCACAGACGGCTACCATATTAGACAGCACTAGACAGTAAGTAAGTTATTTTCATTCAATCAGGCAAGCAGCTCAACTAATATTGGGCTCCTTCCAGGATTCTTTTGGGCGCTGGGAGATCAGCAGTGACAAGGCAAAGTTCCTGTCCTCAGGTAGCATGGGAAGATGGACAATAAACACCAAGATGCATAATTTCATATGTGAAATATCAGGCATTTGTGAAAACAAATAAAACCAAGTCATGGGTAGAAAGTGACTCAGGGTTGCAGGGTTGAGGGTGGAGAATTCCGGAAGGGCCTCTGGGTCTCAGTTGAGTTGGGACCTGGATGACAAGCAGTCAGACCTGTGAAGAGCAGAGGGAGAAGCATTCTAGGCAGAGGGAACAGCAAGTGCAAAGACTCTGAGCATGGCATGTTGGGAACCATCCGCCAGCGAGGCTGAGGAGACAGGGTACAGAGTGTTCAGTCACCACGGGGAAGGCAGGGCCGGATCCCCAAGGGCCTCCTCAGCCCTCACGAGTCCTCTTCGTCTGTGGAGAACTGAAACCAAGGCGGACCCAGCCCAGGACACCCAGAACACTTCTGCAGAGATCGCAATAACACCTCCGGTTCCCATACTCGGCGGCGCTGGGGAAAAGCAGAGAGCTTTGTTGTCTTACATCAGGCGACTTGGGAAGGAGCCTAACCACTTCCCTGCCTGCCCTCTGACCTCCATTTCAACACTGGTTGTTTCGAGGTGGTGTCATTTTTCCCCGAACTTGTATGACTCCTCACTTCTTGCTCCATAACACTGAAGATGTACATTTCTCTGAACAAAGGGAAAAACCAGCTCGGGGACTTGTGAAGAGCCAGGCTCTGGGCTAAGGTATGGACATGCCTTCGGGGCATCAGGGCCCCGAATGGCTCTATGCATCTGCCTCACGGCACAGAGTCAGAATAGGAGGGAAGAAACGTCAGCCCAGCATCCTACGGGTAAATGCAGACTGTGGAGCCCGCTAACAAGGGAGCTCATGCGGGCATATTAAAGTACTTCATGCAGAACTGACCTACTGCGGGAGCCCAGGGAGACAGAGGGAAGTGAATAGCAATAATAAGAGCAAGCCCTATGCAGCACTTACTATTCTGATCCCTCCATGCATGGTAATTCTTGTGGTTCTCACAGCACCCCTATATGGCAGGTTCTGTTATTATACCCATTTTACAGGCGAGAGAAAGGTAAGGCCAAGGTGCACAACTGCTTAGTGGTAGAGCAGATTTAAACCCAGGGAATGTGGCCCAAGTCCATGAGCGAATCCACTGTGATAGGGATCGGATGTGGCTCTCTGCAGTCAGACACTATAACGGAGAAGAGATCCCTGCCTGCTTTAGATACATCCAGAGTAGGCTCGACTGGGTACTGTCTTTCCCCTTCCCCAGGTACCCAGTCCCACTCCCTTCTGCACAATCACTGACAGCAGCCTCGCTGCTATGAGTTGCCTGGGTAAGCAGGGAGGGCGTCACACTGAAGAAACACACAGCCTGGCTCTGGGGACATCCAGGAAGGCTTCCTGGTGGTGCTCCTCCCTTTAATAATTCTTTAGATAGCCCTGGCTGGTGTGGCTCATTGGACTGAGCGCAGCCTACAAACCAAAGGGTCACCGGTTTGATTCCCAGTCAGGCCACATGCCCGGGTTGCAGGCCAGGACCCCAGTGGGGGGCACATGAGAGGCAACCACACATTGATGTTTCTCTCCCTCTCTTTCTCCTTCCCTTCCCTCTCTCTAAAAATAAATTTAAAAATATATATTTAAATAATTGTTTTAGTTAAATCTGCTGTTCCCTCAATACCAGCATTTGTGGCAAAACCTGTTCTTGTTTGATTCGATGGTTTCCCATTTTGTCTTATGACACATTGCGTCAGGATTGTCCTCTGCTATTTGTCATAAATGTCCCTTCTTTGAGCTATACTGCACCCAAGACTTCAGAAGGTAAGCCTTAAAATGAAGCCACCACCAGCATCAGTGCTTGTAACAGAAAATGCGTTTGGGGCTCTGAGGAGCTGACAGTGATCTACACCACTTTGGAGCCCAACTTACAGGAGGAACTAACTGCACAGGGCTGGGTGCATACACCCTGGGCCTCATACAAACTCTTTGAGATAACTGTTTTGTTATCCCTGCTGCACAGGCGGGGAACCTGAGGGTCTGAGAGACGTGCCTAGGTCAGAGTGCCTGCAAGTGAGATTCAGACTCTAGCCATTTGACTCCAGAGGTTCTGGTGGTGGTGGGCAGGGGATTCAATATTGAAGTACAATATTCACTCAGTAATTCATTCTCTTCCTTCATGTTAAAAATGGAGATAATTGCAGATTCAGAGCGATCCTGTGGACACTTTGCTTATCTCACCTCCCCCCCCCAACCCCAAGGTGCCACCTTGCAAAACTGTAATACAATATTGCAACCAAAATGTGTTTCTACTCTTTTTGGTGGTGAAGAATACATGGAATTTACTCTTTTAACCACGTTCAGTGCACAGTTTAGTGGCATTAGGTACGTGCACACCGTTGTGCCGCCATCTCCACCACCCAGGTCCAGAGCACCTGGACCGCCCGGACAAAAACTCGGTGCGCATTAACCACTGACTCCCCTCCCCCACCCCGCCCCGGCCCCCGCCCGGCCTGGCGGGGCCCTGGCCCTGCCCCAGCCCCAGGCACTACCATTCTCCTCTCTGTCTGCATTCACGTGCCTGTTCTCGGTGCCTCGTACAAGTGGAAGCATGTTATTTTGTCATTTTTCGCCTGGCTTATTTTACACAGCAGAATGTTTTCCAGATTCGCCCATATTATAGAGCATGTCTCAGATTCCACTGCTTTTTAAGGATGAATAATATTCACTGTTCGTGTATACGGCATTATGTGCACTCACCTGTCAGTGGACATCTGGGTTGTTCCCGCCGTCTGGCCGCTGTGAAGACGCCGCTGTGGATGCGGGCGCCCACGCGCCTGGCTGAGTCCCCGCGTCAGTGCGAGCGGAACACGGAGGCTGGCACAGCCTGCTGCTCTTGCCCGCATTTCCGCAGTTCTGCTAGTTCTCGTTGTGGGTGTGCGTGGGTGCGTGTGCGTGCGTGTGTGTTACATTTAGACAACGTCATCAGAAGGGTGGTTTTATGTCTCCACCTCCACTGTGGAGATGCGGAACAGTCCCGGCACCACACCGGCCCTTGGAGTGACCCTTTCCTAATCTCTCCCCTCCCGCTGCGGCTCCACCCCACCCGCCCCCACCTGCTGGCAACCACTAATCCGACCTTCATTCCCAACATTTTGTCATTGCAAAATGTTACATGCATGAGACAATGCAACATGTAATCTCCCGAGACTGACTTGTTCGCTCCGCGTGGCTTCCTGGAGATTCACCCAAGTCCGCGGTGCGGATCGGTAGCTGCTGTCCCTTTCGTTGCTGCGTGGTGACCCGGGGCGCGCACTGCATGCGGTCCGCCTGCCGCTCTCCGCTGAAGGACAATAAGGGTCGTTTCCAGTGTTGGCCGTTACAAGTAACACTGTAACTGTTCCTACCCAGGGTTTTGTGTGGACGTTAGTTCTAACTTCCCTGGGGTCAAGGCCCAGAAGCCTATTTATGGTGTGGACGCGCCACCACCGTTGGGTTAACCCTTCGCCCCTTGAAGGGCCGTCTGGGCTGTTCCAGTCCCCCCGGGATGGACGCCGCTGGTACCAAGGTTCACGGGCAGATCTGCGTGGGAACCTAAACCATCGGTTCCCCGGGACAAAATGCCCAGGAGAGCGGTCGTTGGCTCATGTGGGAGTTGCATCTCTAGTTTTTGAAGAAATTTCCAAACTTTCCAGAGCGGCTGTGCCATTTTACACTCCCACCCACAGCATGCGGGTGACCCGGGTCCCCTGCACCATCGCCTCTGTGACCGGCTGTGACTCGTTCTCCTTCTGGCCACTCTGAGGGGGGTGCAGTGGCACCTCATTGTGGTTCTCATTTGCACTTCCCTAAGGGCGAGTGATGCTGAGCAGCTCTCCATGTGTTTCTCCATCATCCATCCTCCCTATGTCCTGTTCGGTGAAATGTCTGTCTAGGACTTCTGCCCATTTCTAATGGAACTGCTTGGTATTTTAACTGTTGAGTAGGAAGAGATTTTTCTACCTCTAGATACTGTTCCTTTGTCAGATCTGTGGTTGGCAAATATTTCCCCTGCGTCTTTAACTTGCTATTTTATCGTTTTTTACAGGGTCCTTCACAAAGCAGAAACTGTAAATGTCGATGGGACGCAATTTATCTGTCTTTCCCTTTCCGGGTCATGCTTGTGGGGTCAAGTCTAACAAGTCTTTGTTTAGTCCTTGGTCCTAAAGATTTTCCCCTGCTTTTCTTCTAAATGGTTTACAATTATTTTATTTATATTTAGGTTTATGGCCCATTTCCAGTGAATTGGGCTTCATGAGATTGCACCCCCATGCATGCGAGGTTCAGTGTCCAGCCGTGCTCTGGTTTGAGGGGATCGCTCTGCAGACGTCTGGGCCTCTGCCTCCCGTGGCTCCCGGCTCGGGTACTCTGCCCAGAACCGTGCTCCTGACCATTACACTGGAATGGTCAAGTTAGAGGTTGTGCAGGACATCGATCTGTCATTAATCAACTACACTTACTGAGTTCCTAGCTCTAGGTGAGGCTCCACAAAAGGTACAAAGAAGATGATGTCTGTCTCAGTCGTGGTTGTCCAGGGAACCAGACCATCAGAAAGTGACACACACACACACACACATACAGGAATGGCTCACATGAGGATGGATGGAGGCTGCGAAGCCCCGAGATCTGTGCAAGCTGGAGATCCAGGGGAGCCAACGACGCATATAATCGCAGCCTGAACCTGCAGGCCTGAGAGGCAGGAGAGGTAAGTCCCATGGTGCGAGCTCCAGTCGAAGCCAAGTCTGAAGGCAGGCGGAGCCCGACACCCCAGCTCCAAGGCAGGCAGGCAGGCAGGCGGGGGGTGGGGGCCCGAGACAGCGCTCCCTGGCTCAGCCTTATGTTCCGGTCGGTCGGGTCTCCCGCCGGCTGGCCGGGGCCCATCCACAGCCGGGAGGGACATCTATCTGCTCGGCTCAGTCTACCAATTCAGATGCTGGTCTCCTCCAGAGACACCCTCACAGACACGCCTGGGTTTTTGCCCAAATGCCTGGTCACCTCGTGGCCCAGTCAAATCGACACACAACGTTAACCACCACACGACCTACACCAGCCCCAGCCCCAGCCCCAGCCATCCCCGCATGAGCCCAAGGTAATGATTTTGAAACACAGACAAGCCTAGACGTCAGGGGTGGTGACAGGAGCTTGAGCAATAGGGTTGCACAGTGACAAGCCGTGATGCCGCTCGCTCCTCTCTGACTAGTTCTCCACCCCACTTTCCCGCCCCTCCAGCCTCTCCAACCCCCATCCCCCCCCCCCGTGAGTGAGAAGGCAGGAAATGGGTGCCCCCTGACCCCGCACTCTGGCTAAAGCTCTGGACTCACCTTGGTGCTACATCGCGTCCCAGACCAGGCCTGGGCCCGAGAACCTGACCTGATTTTCTCTGGCTCTTGAGGTCTCAGATTTTGGAGTTGGACACTCCGTAACAATTCTGGTTTTGGGTCTTCTTGACAGAAAAGGAAGGCCACAGGCTAGAAGGTATGAGGGGCCTGGCAGGGTCAAGACCCGGAGGGAGGGAAGGCGGAAGCACAGAAGCTGGCCAGGGATCACAGGACGATACTCTCAAGTAGAATCCAGTCCATGGGGATGTTTTGTTCAGACCATACAATATTTTCAATGTTTCTGAACCCAGCATTTAAAAGACCTATACTGCATATAATTTCCAGCTCCCTTGACAAATCGGAAGACATGGTGATGGTGGGCACATATGGCAACTGGCTGGAACTCCATAGACACTGTCCTCCTCAGCCAGAGTATCTGACCTCTGTCTTGCTACAGTCGCCACCACTCCCTGCTGCCCCTGACATGGAGGATCAGCGTTATCTGTCATTGAGCACTGAGCTGGCGCTGTTTAGAATACTTCCAACCTCTCTCATAGTTTACCTTACCTGCCTGGTCTCCGTGGGCATCTACAGTTTAACCTCTTAGCTAGCCTGAACCTACCATTTAACGGAAGAAACAAGCTCAGAGAGAGACGCGATCTGGTGGTAATCACTAGTGAGTCAGTGGCAGAACCAGGACCAGGGGTCCAGTGCTCCTTTCTGCCGAGGATCTCCTGGGCCCGAGTCTTGTGTCTTGGATGCATGTCTCTGGGCCAGTGCCTGGAGGGTCTTTTCCTGTGAGGCACTCAGTGGGACACGCAGCCCAGGCAACCATCAGATGCCCCCCCCATGCACCCCCGCTCCCATTAATCCAACCAGTAGCCCTGGGACTCCCGACTGAAGGGAAGAGCCTGGAAGCCCGTGTGGGAGGAGGGCGGGGGCAGTCAAATGATCTGGGTATGAATGCCCAAATGGCAGGAGACCAGAGCTAACTTGGGAGACACAGAACATGGGGTGTCTGGAAGGAGGCCAGAGGTAGTGTGGGGCTCAGGCCAGAAAGGGAACAGAAGTGCACCCAGTAGCCAACCAGATCCTTCCGCCAGAGCCGCCACTTCTGCCTTTGGAAAGTGTTTCACAATGTGTGTGAGGATGGCCACGCTCGGCCGAGGATGGGTGAGAGGGTGTGGGCTCGCACACTGACGGCGCCGGCACCCGGAGAGGGAAAGTGGGCTGCACAGCTGCCCAGCACTCCGCTCGCTCGCACAGAGGGCCTGACCTGTCGTCCTCGGGATGGGTGAGTAGCTCCCTCCAGGATGGGGGCAGGGGAGTGTCAGGGAGGCAAAGGAAGCCCCTGGTCGCCGGTGAGAGTCCCGGTCTGGACCATAATTCTGGATATGAACCTGGAGTTGAGTTCTCTGCATCCCCCAGGGCGTGATGTCCCCTTTGTCTGGTCTCTGTGCATTTGGAGACCCCGGAATTTCTTTGGCTGCTGGAGGAGTCAGGGGTGAGGCCCAAGGATACACATGTCAGGGTCAGGTAGCCCCCCTCAGAGCCCAGTGTCCCTCCCTAAGCCCTCTGAGGCAGAGAGACCTGGATTTGGGGATCTCTGTCCTCACACAGAAGGAAAGGCATTCTTTTTTAAGATTGTGTGTGTGTATATATATATTTAAAGATTTGCTTATTTTTAGAGAGTGGGGAAGAGAGGGAGAAAGAGAGGAAGAGAAACATCAGTGTGTGGTTGCCTCTCGTGTGTCCCCCACTGGGGACCTGGCCCACAGCCTAGGCATGTGCCCTGACTAGGAATCGAACCAGCGAGCCTTTGGTCTGCAGCCCACTCTCAATCCACTGAGCTACCCGTGCCAGTGCAAGAGAATCACTCCGAAGGCTCCACTTCCCACACAGGGAAGTTTGTTTAAGGGTGGGACATTTGTTCAAGGATGGCGGACACCAGGCAGGTGTCAGGGGCCTCTGCTCAGCCAGGCCTTGACTCTGCACTTTGCCAGGAGGAGGTGGGGGAGGAGGAGAACTGGTTTGAGCCCTGGGCCACCAGAAAGGAGCAGGTCACTCTGTTCCAGACAGGGGCCAGGCCCTGAGCAGGACTGCCGAGGGCCAGCTGGGTCGCATGGGTTCTTGACTTTGCGTAGAAGAGATTTTACAACACAAGTCCAGGCATCCATCAGGATACATTTATTAAAGCTGGGGACAGTGAAACCAGAAGGATTTAGCACGGGAGAGGCAACAGGAGAGCCCAGGCTGAACTGCCTTAGCTCACTGAGAAAAGGCGGCTTTGGGGACAGGTTCAGGGGGTTGGCCTGGGACAAGCTGCCAGCTGCCCACTGCCTGAGAAGTTAGCAGGCACCTGCCTGTGGGGAAAGTAGAAGGGCAAGGAACTGGAGAGCAGGAGCTCTGGGGTCTTTGTCTTGAGGCCTTTATCTCTTTCTTGCAGGAGTATCTTAGGGGAGGTCTCAGGGAAGAGTGTCAGCAGAATAGTCATCATTTTTACAGGTGTGTCCGTTCAGGGCTGTAGCCTGTACTGAGTGGTCAGTGCCAGGGCAGGGGGTCTTCAGTCACTGCAGTTGGTCCTGGTGGTCACCCACCCGGTTTGTTGCTTCTCTGGGCCTGGCGCTGAAACACAGCTGGGGCCTAGGTGTTATATCTCTCGGCAGGTGGCCCTCGGTATTTGGCTGTCAATTGCTCAGCTCCTAGCTTCTTATTCTCTTGTCTCAACTCACCATGCCTCATGGGACCCTTTGCAGGAGACAGGGGCCCCCAAAGGCCAGACAAGCTCCACTATGGCTCCATCTCCAGCCCACCCACTGCAGGGCCGCAGCAAGCGCCTCCCGGAGCCACCTACCTGAGCGAGAAGATCCCCATCCCAGATACCCAACCGGTAGGAAACTTCCTGGGCCTTTCAGGATTGACAGGGCCCTGGCGCAGGGGGCGGTCGGGGTGGGGGTGGGGGGCTCACGGGCTGGGAGAGGGACATCCCCTGAAGACTATGGCAAGTCCCTTCCAACTCCAAGAAGAAGTGATGAACAGTGTAACTGCCCCCTTCCTGCTTCTGTGCCCAGCACTTAGTTCATCATCGGTCTAAGCATTATCAAGTGGTTTTCTGGATGAATCTCAGCTTTCCTAAGAAGGGAAAGGGACTTGGGGTGAATTCAGGTTGGAGCCTCAAGGGTTTGTTGTTCAAGGAAAGGACCTGGGCAAGGGTGCAGGGAGAGCTGAAGGAGGCTGCAGGCTGGTTGCCAGGGCGCTGTCACCCTGCATTTCCAGAACCTTTAGCAGATCCCAGGCCGCCAGACCAAGCCAGGAATGGGGGTAGGGGGGACCCTGGGCTCAGTGGACTCCAGAGAGGAGGCCCTATGGTAGACAAGGGGCTTGGAGGGAGGAACTGGACCGGGGAGTTCTGACCCCAGGAAAACCCCGAGGCGGGGCTCGAGGATCTGCAGAGTCAGCGCCTGCAGGACGCAGGCTGGTCAGGTGTAGGCAGGCTGCTGAATGTGCCAGATGCCTCAGCCTCTGGGCTGTGACTCAGCAAATCCTGCTGGTTCCTCCCACCCCATGTTTTCCACTAACCCCTGCGGGGTGCGGCTCCAGGAATGGGGAATAGAGGGCCAGGGGCCTGGGCTGATGATAAGCTTCTTGGGGTGCAGCTGGGGGTGGGCCCAGGCCGGCGTTACAGCCCCTCCACTCAAGGCCTCTTCCCCCCTCTCCCGCCCACAGGGCACGTTCAGCCTGAGGAAGCTGTGGGCCTTCACGGGGCCCGGTTTCCTCATGAGCATCGCTTTCCTGGACCCCGGAAATATCGAGTCGGACCTGCAGGCTGGCGCTGTGGCTGGATTCAAAGTGACTGAGTTAGGGGCACTGTATGGGGGGGGTGCCCGGGTTGAGTAGGTGGAGACCCCAGCTTGCCACATGTCCCCAGAGTGGCCTGGCATGGCTGCTGTGCCCCCGGGAAGGTGTTAAGTTCAGATGGTCTAGACAAGGCCCCCAGGGCGTCCTTGCTAGAGTGTGAGCGTGTGGGGTTGGGGGAGGAGGTTGGTCTTCTTGCTCCATCCCCCCCAGTCTCTCCCCAAGGAGTGGGCTTGGCCAGAGGGCGCCACCAGTTCCGTCAGGCGCTCCAACTGACGGCCTCTCCCCGCCTTCTCGCAGCTGCTCTGGGTGCTTCTGTGGGCCACCGTGCTGGGTTTGCTCTGCCAGCGGCTTGCTGCCCGGCTGGGCGTGGTGACGGGCAAGGACTTGGGTGAGGTCTGCCATCTCTACTACCCTAAGGTGAGCTTGGTGGGCTGGGCGGGACACACCCACAAGGCCCAAGCCCAAAATAGCCACATAAAGCTTCCATGATTGAATAAATACCTACCTCAAGTGGGATGTTACAAGTCCATTGAACAGATGAGAACACTGAAGCTCGAACTAGTAGCACACGGACTCAGAGGGACATTAGCCATGCCCTGTTCATTTCGTAGAAGGGGAAATTGAAACCCAGAGGAGTGACTTGCCTAAGGCAAAGAACAGGCAGGCGTCAGTTTGGGATGGCCGTTGGCTGGGCTGGGTGCCAGGGCCTTGGCTGTCGGCCGTGTCCGAATTCACGATGAGCTCATTCAAAGGTATTCAATGCAGGGACGCAGTCACAAAGGTGTTGGAAGGGCTGGGCAAGCAGGGAAGGAGGTGTTGCCCAGGAGTCAGAAAGCAGCTGGGCGGGAGCCCAAGAGTCATCATTTGCAGCTTAGCCTCTGGGAGCACGGCCACCTCTGCCATGATGGCCCCCAGGGCTGCTGGAGCCCAGGTCGCCTGCTGCTTTAGCTGGTGCCACTGCCAGAAACACCGCCAGAGGCAGGGGAAGAGTGACTGCCCTGCCTTTCCATCTCCCATGGGTGCTTCCTGCCAAACCCAGCGGGAGGCTGGCTCGCAAGGCTGTCTTGCCAGTGTAGTCTGCAGGCTTCCAACCCAGCAGAACAGTGGCGAGTGTGGAAAGGTGAGTGTGCGGCTGAGACGGGCACCCGGCCAGCCTGCATGACGGCTGCCCCCTCCCCTAGGTGCCCCGCATTCTCCTCTGGCTGACCATCGAGCTGGCCATCGTGGGCTCAGACATGCAGGAGGTCATCGGCACAGCCATAGCGTTCAGTCTGCTCTCGGCTGGAAGGTGCTGCCCCGGGCCCCGGCCCTTCAGTCCAGCGCTGGAAACAGCTACTTCTTCCCCAGGCCTCCTACTCCACCCCCCCTCCCCGTGTCCTTTCATCTTGCAGTCCCCTCTGACTCAGAGTCGTTGCCCAATTTGCTAAATGGAGAAACAGAGACCCAGAAATGCAAAGTGATTTGTGTTGAGTCACAGAGATGTCAGTGACCACGCAGCCTTCAGGGCTGCAGCCCCACGCTAACTGCCATTTGGGTTCCCCACCCATCTCCGGCCTTCTTCTCGAGTTCTGTGCCATCTTCCAGTTCCAGCACCCTCCCGCTCCCCTCTCCTGTGGCCCTGGGGCCACTCGGGGCCCTGTTCCCAGGGAGTCAGAGTTCATAGCCTCCAGCCCCGAGGGTGGGAGCTCTGGAGCCTGGGACCCGGGCTGACCCAGGCCACTCCCATTTCAGAATCCCTCTCTGGGGTGGCGTCCTCATCACCATTGTGGACACTTTCTTCTTCCTTTTCCTGGATAGCTACGGTAGGTGTGGGCCTCCCCCCCAGGGGAACAAGCAAGTGAATGCAGGAGCCGGTGGGGGCCCTGCCGTCCTGCTGCGGGAGGGCTGCGCTCCTCATTCTCGTGGCCTTGAGCACTTTACTCAGACTGCTGTTTCTTCATTCATGACACGGGGGAAGTAACAGCACAGACGTCAGAGGGCTGTGGTGAGGGTGCGTTGAGGGAACATATGTTCAGCACGTGGCTCGGTGCCTGGACAAAAGTGCTTGAGATTTCACCATCGTGGCGCCATTGCTTATGTTACAGTTTTGTGTGTGTGTGTGTGTGTGTGTGTGTTCTCTCCCTTGCTCTCTCCCTAGGGCTGCGGAAGCTGGAAGCCTTTTTTGGATTCCTTATTACCATTATGGCCTTGACCTTCGGCTATGAGGTGGGAAGCCAGAGCGGCAACAGCCCCCCCTCACCGCCCCCCACCCCCCTGCCAAAACCACCCTCTCTCTGCCTCCTGCGGAGCCTGAGGGGTCAGGGTCTGGGTGGAGAGCGAGAGCGGCTTTGCAGGGGCGAAGCCTGGCCTGACCAGGCTCCTCCCCACAGTACGTGGTGGCTCGTCCCGATCAGGGGGCGCTCCTGCGAGGCCTGTTCCTGCCCTTGTGCCCCGGCTGCGGCCAGCCAGAGTTGCTGCAGGCCGTGGGCATCGTTGGCGCCATCATCATGCCCCACAACATCTACCTGCACTCGGCCCTGGTCAAGGTGAGCCGAGGGGCGGGGAGGGAGACGTGCCTGGTCCCTCAGCGTCACCCTGGCCCCCCCTCCAAGCCTGGAGCTCCTCCCCTTTGGCTCCCGCCCGCCAGATTTTAGGTGGACTGGGAATCATCCTCTATTCAATATTTAGTAATAGAGCATCTAGTGTGTGCTGGGGTCTGGGAGTCACTGATGAAAAGACAGACGAGTCCTCCGCCTTTCTAGAGCCTGCATTCTAGTGGGGGAGACAGGCCAGAAGCAGGTGAAAAAATACTGGGAAGAATTAGGAACGGTGCAAGGTGCTCTGAAGGGCACAAAACAGAGAAGAACGGCAGAGAATGACTGAGGAGGGGGCTCCTTGAGAAAGGACCTTTCCAAGGGCGTGACCTTCGAACACGAAGGATGGGAAGGAAGATCAGGGGCTAGGCAGCAGGTCAGCCCACCGGGCCCGTCCCAGACTGCCCTGCAGGGGGCTTCAGAAGGAACCGGGGTTTCCGGGGAACACAGGTGGAGGTGTGAGTGCAGAGGATGCTGGGGTGGCTCTGAGAGACTTGGGCTCCTCCCTCCCCTTGGACCGCACAGTCTCGAGACATAGACCGGACCCGAAGGGCCGACGTCCGAGAGGCCAACATGTACTTCCTGGTCGAGGCCGCCATCGCTCTCTCCGTCTCCTTCTTCATCAACCTCTTTGTCGTGGCCGTCTTCGGGCAGGCCTTCTACCAGCAAACCAACCAGGCTGCGGTGAGACACCCCGCGCCTCCCCACGCTGTCGCGATCCCGGGGCCCCGAGGCGACACAGCTAAGCCCTTTGAGTCTCTGCCCTACTCTCCAGGCAGTGGTGGGCGAGGAGACTGTGACCCAAGCCTCTAGCTGAGACCCTCTTCACCACCCTACTGACTCCCTGCAGGAAGGTTCTGGAGGGGCAGAGCCACACGAGGGGCTACAAGGCTCAGACATCCAAGGGAGGTGCCTAGAAGAAGGGGCTGTCCTGCTATATGACCTTTCAAGGTTACCCCCCTCTCTGGGTCTCCAGCTGCTCCTTGACACAAGGAGAGGGGCCTTCGAGCCCCGGTCCGTCACAGAGCGGTGGGAAGTAGGTGCGGGGTGGGGAAGAGGGGACGGTGGGGCAGCCCGAGTCACTGCCAGCCAGTTGTCTCTCTGCGGCAACGCCAGCTCTTACAGACCCAGCAGACCCCCCAGAAACCAGGTTTCCATGTGAGCTGTAAATTTTAAATGTTGGCAGTAAACTCACATTAAAGAAAAAAACAACTTGTTAGCCAAATAAAATATGTCTGGCGAGACTCGGCCCTCCCCCGCCACCCCTGGTCAAGGCCTGGCGGTCTGAGCTTCTAAGACTTGAGTGTGCGCTTCACATCTCCTTCCACTGCCCCGGTGCCCGCAGTTCAACGTCTGTGCCAACAGTAGCCTCCATGACTATGCCAAGATCTTCCCCATGAACAACCGTACAGTGGACGTGGACATTTACCAAGGAGTAAGTGAGCGGCAGAGGTGGGCGAGGAAGGACAAGAGTCAGCTGGGCTCCTTGCCACGCCCACTAAGGGCGGGGCCTGGGAGGAGGGCGGGGCCATGGATCTGATCCCTCCCCTCCCTCCAGGGCGTGATCTTGGGCTGCATCTTCGGGCCCGCAGCCCTCTACATCTGGGCGGTGGGTATCCTGGCTGCCGGGCAGAGCTCCACCATGACTGGCACCTACGCGGGACAATTTGTGATGGAGGTGGGGCCTGCGGCCAGGGGTTCGAGGTCAACAGGCATGCTATCTGGGGCTCAGTCAGGGGCTCCAGTGATCCTTAAACAGCCCAGACCCTAAAGCAGCCCTTTTAAGCCCCACTTTACAGACCAGAAAACAGATTCAGAAAGGTGAGGTGACTGGCCCAAGGCTGCAGACCCAGGAAGAATAGGAGGCTTCCCCCCAACACTCTTTAGGCTGCAGCCATCAGCTGTGGGAGGGGCGTTCCTCTAATTTCCCGCCAGCTAGGGGTGGAGCCGTCCTATTTCAGAGGTGCCAAAGCAGGGGGTTCCCCCAGGCGTGAGATGGGCGGCGGGAAGACAGAGGTCTTCCTGGCACCTCCCGTCTTGAACCCAGACACCGACCTTCCTACCCTACTCCCCAGGGTTTCCTGAAGCTGCGGTGGCCGCGCTTTGCCCGCGTCCTCCTCACTCGCTCCTGCGCCATCCTGCCCACGGTGCTCGTGGCCATCTTCAGGGACCTGAGAGACCTGTCAGGCCTCAATGACCTGCTCAACGTGCTGCAGAGCCTGCTGGTGAGGGCGGGCCCATCCCCCCTGGCCCCCGAGGAGCTACACAGGGACCTCAGCAATCCCCTGTATTGATCGTAGCCTCCTCCCAGGCACCATCTAAACACACCTTGCCAAAGAGACTCACGTAATCCCACAGCCAGCCGAGAGATACAAACCACCATCTTCCCCATTTGACATCTTGGAAAGCTGATGCACGTGGTTAAGGGACCAGTGGCAGAGCCGGGGTTCAAACTCAGGCAGCCTGGGACCACAGCCCCCAAACACTTTCTCCTGCTCTGGAGCCCCACAAGCGTGGAAGGCACAGAGGAGAAACTGAGGCTCAGAGGGGTTAGGAGACTTGCCCAAGGACACACAGCCAGGCAGAGGATGATAGGAGCCCCGGCCCCCTTCTCTCCTCACTGTATTCCAAGGCCAGGGGACCTCAGCCCCATCCTCCCTACTCTCCCCAGCTTCCCTTCGCCGTGCTGCCCATTCTCACGTTCACCAGCATGCCCGCCCTCATGCAGGAGTTTGCCAATGGCTGGTGAGTACTCCCCATCCCGCGCACCGAACTTGCATTCTGGCATTTGATCCTCACAATCACCTGGAGGTAGGAATTAACCATCATTATCCCTATTATCCAGATGAGCTCAGAGAGGTTAAGGAACTTGTCCAAGGTCACACACCTAGCAAATGGGGGAGCCAGGACTGAAATCTGGGGATGGAGGCTGTTTCTAGACCCTGCGCTCTTCACCTTCACCCCAGGCTGCTCTTGCCAAACCCCAGTGCAGTGGAGCCTGGAGGGCCCAAAGGGCAGAAGTGGGCGGGGCTGCTCCAGGTCTCACGGCCCGGCCAGGGGAGGCTGGCTTGGTTACCTCTCCACTAGCCCCACCCCTGCTTCAGGCTGGCTCAGGGCACTGGCGGGGAGGAGATGCAACCAGTCCTGAGTTTCCCTCCTGTCCTCCAGGCTAAGCAAGGCCATCACTTCTTCCATCATGGCACTGATCTGTGCCATCAACCTCTACTTCGTGGTCAGCTACCTGCCCAGCCTCCCCCACCCCGCCTACTTCAGCCTTGTAGCCCTGCTGGCCATGGCCTACCTGGGCCTCACCACCTACCTGGTACTGTAGGGTCAGCGGGTGCCTTGGGACGGGGAGGGCGAGGAGAGGGGGCAATAGACGGAGGCGGGGGTGGGTGGACTGGGGCTCCCCCAGAGGGGTTATTCTCACAGTCACCCCTTCCCCAGGTCTGGACCTGTTCCATTGCCCACGGAGCCACCCTGTTGGCCCACAGCTCCCACCAACACTTCTTGTACGGGCTTCCTGAAGAGGAGCAGAAGAGGGAGCCTTCTGCATGAACTCTCGCCTGTGCCTGGCTGGGGGGTGGAATAAATGGGGCAGACTAGCCCGCTGGACATGGAGGACAGCAGAGTGAGAGGGAGTTTTAGAGGCAGGCCCACCGCGGTTCCATAGGGACCTGCTGTTTCCTTAGACAGGTTTTTGTCCTCATCTGCAAAATGGGACAATACCAACCTCGCAATGGACATAAAGCCCTTGCACACTGTGCCCAACACTGGGCCTTAATTTTTTTTTTATTTTTTCAAAAATATTTATTGAGCACCTAAAGGAGTGCCCTAACAGATCCAGTTCCTGGGCCGAGAACAGGCTCCAACTGGCAATTAAAAGAGTCTGATGAATGCTAAATCAGTGCTAGTTCTCTTCTTTAGAAGAGCAGGGGAACGGCAACCGGGAAAGTACGAACCCCCTGAACCATTAAGAGGAGCGCCCCACTCCAGTGTCTCCTCCTCTCGCTGTCTTCCTCCTCTTGCAGTCTCGTTCCTCTCGCTCGAGTGGCCCCGGCATTTTTGTTCCCCCAGCAACCCATTTTCCAGGCATTCAAACAGAGGCGCGGTTCTCCCTCCCCTTCCTGCGCCACGTCATAAGGAACCTCAGAGTCCCTGCCTTGGAGGCCCAACTCATTTGCGATCTCTCCGGGGAACCCAGCGGCCAGGACTCCCAAGCCGCGCAGTTAACGTTCCCCGGGCGCTGACTCCCAGCTCCCCCTAGGGGCAGGGATGGTCTCGAGCGTCTGCACTCCCTGCCACGGCCTCACCCTTCCCGGCCAATAAGAAGAAAGCGGGCACTCGGGCCTTGCGCCCTGGGGCCTCGGAATCTGCCCAGACAGGGAGGGGGTGTGGGGGTGAGTTGTGTGGGCGGGGAACCCCCTCGGCCACTGGGAGCCGCCCGACACACCTTCGCCCAGTGGTAGGGCTGCACTTTACAGACTCTCCCTGGGCTGTTTCTAGGCTCCCCCAAGTCCCGCCTCTGGCCTCTTCCAGTCCTTCAGACTCCAACCCCAGAATTGCAGAGGGCAGTGATGCGGCGGGGGTGACCGCGCTTTCTCGTTGGGTTGCGCCTGGAGCAGGCGCTGTGCCTGGAAGCACCTTAACTGCCCGGGGATTCGGCGGAGCAAGCTCCGCGCTCGAGACTGGGCGCTTGTTTATAAAAAGAATTTCCTCTTTCTTAAATGGGCAACGATACCAGTGGGGCCCTTAAGAAGGGGTGGAATATGACGGGTCTGGCTCGGCCGGAGCAACGGTGCGAGACAGTTACCTGAACAGGAATGCCGCCCAATTCGCTTACCCGGTCTTCGCCGTGGAGAAAGTGGGGGCCCACGCGAGCTGAAGGAGGGGATGGATGGGGGCTGGGTAGTAGTGGAGAAGGGCATTTCTCAGCCCCTTCTCCAGTTTCCTAGAGGTGCCGACAGCTGTACCCCCTGCACACCCCTCTGGTCAACTTACTAGGCATTAAGTGGGCTCCAGTCCAGTGCTAGACGTGGGAGGGGGGGAGGCAAAGTTCCGAACTAAAGATAAGAGCTCTCGAGGAGTTCCAGTGGGATGTGGGGAGACAGCCAAGTCAATAACAAATCACTATCCAGTGGGCTGGGGAAGATCGAGATGCGCGTCGGGCACACCAGGAAGGAGTGATGCCTGGACAGATATTGAAGGCTGAATAATCGGGGGCGGGGGGTGGGGGTGTCAGTGTGTGGGAAAGCGCAGAGACATGGTGCAGGAAAGCGGACCCCAGAGGAATGGGCAGGCTGGTCACAGGAGTAGTTACGCCTGGAGCTTAGAACTTGGGTGCGAGGAATGCGAGGAGGATGGGGGAGGGGACCAAAGGGCCGGCTAAGGGGTTTTTGTGGGGGGCGAGAGGTCAGCAATGAGGTCAGGCCAAGGTCAGTCATTTCCGATCAAGGGAGGACCCTATAAAAAGCTGTCCCATCCCGGCCTCCCACAGTAGCTCTGGTCCTCCCAGACCCCAGGCTCAGATCTAACCTTAGGGAGAGGGAATGCTGTCAGCCACTCAGGTTGGGAGTAGTCTGCGACCTTGACTTTCCCCAGGAGCCCGCCGGGGGGAGCGGGGCGCCGCCTTTCAGGCGCGGTGCCCTCTCCCACTTTCAACCCCATTTGGCAGATGGGGTAGCTGCGTGCTGGGTGGAGAAGACGCTCGTCCACAGTGCCACACAGAACTCGGCGTTGCCTCACTCGCAGCCCCCATGACACTGTTCCTCCTGGGGTGCAAACCGACGGAAGATAAAAATAAACTGTGGGTAAGGCGACCTCCAGCTGCCGAGTATGGGAGGGAGAGCGCTGGGTGTGGACGTCAGCTGCAGAGTGCAGAAACCCGAAGACCCTGCCCTCACACCACTACAGAACCCTTCCACCGGCCCCTCGGTCCCCGCAACAACCCCGACCCTGCGCCCCAGGAGACCTTGTGCCTGGGAGCCTGGGAGGAGGGCAGGTCTCCCAAGGGCAGAGGCCACATCGGGAAAGGCTTAGAGGGGGCGTTGGGGCTGAGGAGCCAGGAGAATAGCGAGTGTGTGTGGGTGGGTGGGGGCGCACCGCGGTCCTGCCCAGTGCCCTCTCCCTGCGTCAGCCCCTGTGACCCCCAAGGGGACAGCCGGCCAGGATCCGGCTTTCACAGAGGGAGAAAGGGTGAAACAGGGGAAGCGGAAAGCGAACCGCCCGGCTCAGGCCGGGGCTTCACTCCTCCCTCGCCACACATTTCCTTTTGGGGTCTGTGCGGGCTGCGCGTCCCAGATAAAGCTGAGGCCTTGCCCGGCGGCGGGGGAGGGGGGGGGAGCGGACTCCTCTAGGTGGCCAGAACCCCGCCTCTGCCCTGGCTGCTGGGCTGCTTCAAGTCACTTCACTTCTCAGACCTCAGTTTACTCATGTGCAAAATGGGGTAAGAAGGAGGTCGTCTTCTGGGTGGTGAGATGCGGGGAGTGCAGCTGGATCGGGACTCAGACGAAGCGCTCGCTACACGTAGGCGATTATGATTAGATGCAATGAGGACGGCCTTACGAGCGTCGTAGGAGCAGTAGGGGGGGCCACAGGGGTCCAGCTTGGGAGCAGCTGGAGCCACAGCTCTGAGTCACCGTCTCTGCAGTCCAGGCGCAGGAGAAGAGCTAGCGCGTCTTCAGGCAGGCGTCGCTCTCCACCCGTCCCGCCCCCCGCGCCGGGCCTCCCCCTCCAGGCTCCCCCTTGGCGGGGCCTGGAGGACGTGCTCCGCGCCAGCACCCAGGGCTGGACGGGACTGGACGCGCCCGCCCCACCCCGCCCCGCCCCGCCGCCGAGGCCCACTGGGGAAGGAAGTGCTGAGGCGTGTTTGTCAGGATTGGTGTTATTATTTTTAAAACTGTGAACTCAAAGTAGTAACGACGAATGGAAAGAACTTAATAAACAGGAAAAAGAAATCCACCCTCAGGGCCAATAACACGGGAGGTTTCCCTAGTGAAGAATCCGCGTGGATGCGGACCTGGGTGGAACCGCTGTTTAAAAGCCTCCAAAGAGTACACACAAGTATGACCACTGGGCCCGCAGGGACTGAGCGCCCACTGTTCAGGCGCTGCCAATCCCTCCCCCCAGTAATCAGAGTGGCCTGCGTGTGGTCGAGGTCGGCGTCTGGGAAGGCCTCTTGGAGACGGTGGCTTTTCCTCGAGGTCGGTGGTATTTGGCTGCGCGAAGGCGTAGGAAGAGGGTTCCAGGGAGAGGGGACAGCGCGGACGAGGGCGCCTCCTGGCGGGTGCACCAGGTGATGGCGTGGGCACCGGGACAGACGTGCGGGGCGCCAGGTGAGGCGGCTGGAAGAGGTCGGCAGGGAGCTCCTGGGGCAGAGTTGGAATTTTACCGCCTTACAAAAATACGGGTCACCTGGCCCCAAGACTGCGGTGGGTGTCGACGGTCACAGTCCGGTCCAGAGCACAACTGTGTGGATCGGCACAGTCGCTTGGAGGGAGAAAAAAGCCACCGGTTGTTCATGATTTAATCAGAGAGCGTTACCCCCATTTCCCCGAGGAGAAAACCGAGACGCGGCGGCTTGTCCCCGAACGCGCAAAGATGAAGCCACACCGCCCGCCCGCACTCCTCGGCGCGGGGCGACCAGGAACAGCGGGCCGGGTGCAGGTCCTGCTACGCAGCCGCAGAAGTTCCCCGCGGGCGGGCGGTCGGAAGGGAGGCAACGCCTCCTGGAGCGCGGCAGGAACCGGGCTGGCCCCGCCTCCCCGCCCGCCGAGTCGCGCCGGCCCCAGAAGTGATGAAAGCTGCGGCCGAGTCCTGGTCACGCCGAAGCCGTTGCCCTTTTAAGGGGGAGCCTTGAAACGGCGCCCGGGTTCCATGTTTGCATCCGCCTCGCGGGGAGGAAACTCCATGTTGTAACAAAGTTTCCTCCGCGCCCCCTCCCTCCCCCTCCCTCTAAGAACCTGGCTCCCCTCCCCTCCGAAGCTCGCGGGGATCCCTCCCTCCCACCCCTCCCCTCCCCCCCGCGCCCCGATTCCGGCCCGAGCCGGGGGGGAGGCCGGGCGCCGGGGCCAGAGTCCAGCCGGAGCGGAGCACGCCCGGCCCCATGGACAGCTCGGCCGTCATTACTCAGATCAGCAAGGAGGAGGCACGGGGCCCGCTACGGGGCAAAGGTACAGGGGGCCCGCGGAGGGGGCTGCAGCCGGGGCGCCGCGGGAGCGGGGAAGGAGGGGCCCGGACCCTCCCCCGGGCAGCCGCCGCCGCCGCCGCCGCCGCCCCGGTCGCCTGCCTTGGCGGGGCTCGAAGCTCCCAGCCGGAGAGGAAGCGGGGAGAGTTTGAACTCGGGGAGCCTCAGGAACGCGGGGCGGGGTCTGGCGCCTCTCGGGTGCTCCCGTCTGCTCGAAGTGGGGAAGCTGAGGCATGGGTAGACATAGGGCTCCTTCGGTGTCTCCTGGGCTGCCAGTGCGCAATGCCGGAGAGCTGCCTCCTCCACCCCCCCACCCCCCACCATGAGCGCCACGGGGCTGGGCGGTGGAGGACGGTGAGAGAGGGCGCCTTCAGGCCACCCGCGGAGACTCCGCCCCACCCACCCACCCACCCACCCAGGGCTTCGGTTTGGTTGGGTCTCGGGAGGGGTGCCGAGGTGACAGCGGGCTGGGGAGGGTTGGAAGGATCTCCCGCCAACACACAGCCGCGCTCCCCACAAACTTCCGCGTCACCCGGGGAAGCGCCGGGCCCCTCAGGGGCGCCGAGGGGAGCAACTACTTCCAGGAGTCGTCAGCGCGCCCGCGGGGAGACCCGTGCTTTGGGCCGGGCACACGGCGTCCCGGATGCAGGCCCAGGGGCGCCGGGCCTGTGCACACTAGTACCGGCCCGGGAAGCGCGCCGCTCGCTGCGGCGGGACCCTGGGGCTGGCGGGCCTGACGGGCCTGAGCTGCAGGTCTGCCCCTCCCTGGCCCCGTGTGGACTTCAGAGGCTAGGAAGTCCTTTCAGGTCTGCCCACCTCGGGCCTGAGCCTAGCTCCGCCCGAGGGCGACGACCCGGGGCCGGGTGGAGAATGGGCCTGTCAATCAGCCGGCGGATACTCGGCTCTAGGTTGGAGGTTGGGGTGGGGTGGGGCGGAGCGGGGAGGGGGCGGGGGAGGAGGAGGAGGCGGCCAGGCAGATGGCTGCAGGACACTGGCCCCAGGTCCACCCACTGTCTCTGTCCAGCCTCAGTGAGGACTTTGGACTCACGGGGCCCTGAGAGTATAAAGGGGGGCAGGAGGGGGCTCCAGGCCGCAACCGTCCTGGTCCCAGCTGGGCAGGGGCTGCTCAGGTAAGGTGGATGTCAGAAGGTGCCCCCAGTGGGGCCGATATCCCAGCAGTGATGGAGGCAGGAAGAGACTGCACCCTTGGTACCCCCCTCCAGCCAGCCCACTCCCTAATGGGCACTCTTCTGTATCCCCCCCCCCCCCAACGACTTGTGGGGGAGCAGAGGGGTAGCCTGGAGCCGCCCTGGCGTGTCCCCCTCAATGAACAGGGTATGGTGAGAGCCTGGAAGCCCCCCAGGGGCTGGCACCTGGGCATAGGTGCATGCCTGTGCAGGCCAGTGTGCACGCCCCCACCGTGGACCTCCCTGCCTCAGGTGACCAGAAGTCATCCGCTTCTCAGAAGCCCCGGAGCCGGGGCATCCTCCACTCACTCTTCTGCTGCGTCTGCCGGGACGATGGGGAGGCCCTGTCCACCCACAGCGGGGCACCCCTGCTCGTGGAGGAAAACGGAGCTGTTCCCAAGGTGCGTGGCGGCCAAGTGAGAGCTGCAGGGACCCCTGGGCTCATTCACCCCGGGCAGAGGGCAGGGGTTGGGAGAAAGGGTTTTTCCTGGCCTGCCTGCAGGCCCTGGAAGGTACTGAGGAGGGTGGAGCCCTTCTGGGTCTTCCCAGCTCATCACCTGAGAGCTCCAAGACCTCTACCAAGAGAATTCTAAATTTCCACCTTCTAGGGGGATGCTGTTCTCTACCTTGGTTTCCCAAGTGGGGAAGTGAGGCCCAGAGAGCCAGGCAGCCTGCCGCAGGCTCCCAAGTTGGCAGGAGCAAATGTGGGGGGAGGGCAGTCTCTCTGCATGTCCCTCTGGCCCCCCCAGGTGGAGGGCTGTGGGAGGGAAGACCTGTGTAGGAGCTGTAACTGGGGTGTGGGTGAGAAGCCCGAAGCTATTCCCGCTCATCCCCGCAGCAGACCCCAGTCCAGTATCTGCTCCCTGAGGCCAAACCCCAGGACTCAGACAAGATCTGCGTGGTCATCGACTTGGATGAGACCCTGGTGCACAGCTCTTTCAAGGTGGGCCCTGCCCAGCAGCCCCCAGCCCTGGGTTTTGGAGAGGCCTGCCCTGGCCGGGGAGGGCGGTCTGGGCAGGGCTCCCCCCAGCTCCAGCCACTCTTTTCCCCCATAGCCAGTGAACAATGCTGACTTCATCATCCCCGTGGAGATCGATGGGGTTGTCCACCAGGTGAGGGGCTGGGTATTGGGGGAGGCAGTGGGCTTAGCACCTGCCATTCAAACAGGCTCTCCCCACCAGTCCAGAGAGCTCCATAGAGGTCTTTGATAGATGTGGAATGTCCGAGGCCCAGAGAGGGTGTGACTGGTCCAAGGTCACACAGACCCGCAGGTACTTGATTCCAAGGCCTGCAGGGAGTGGGGTTCTTTTTGGCATCCCCTTACCCCGCTTTGCCCGGGACCCAGTTCAAGTAATTCAGGATAGGTTGTGTGCCATCCAGCCTGTTCTCCATTACTTGGCTCGGGAGCCGGTGCCCTGCAGCCTTGGGGTGAGGGGGCTGCCCCCAGGCCCCTCCATTTGGCTGAGGCCTTGGTGGGGGACGAGCCTGGGAATTAGTGATTCCCCTTGAGGCAGGGCCTGAAGCCTGGAAGTTGGAGGTTTATTCTGACCCTCTTTGGAGAGGGTGGTGGTTTCCCTAGCAGCAGTTTGGGTGGCTGGCCAAGTGGAGAACCGCCCCCCCCGCCGCCACTTCCCACTCCGCAGGGCCTGGGACCAGCCTGCTCCCTGTGCTCTTCTGCCTCCTTCACTGGCTCCCTCCCAGCCCCCTGCCACCCCTCCTCCCTGCCTGTGGTCCGGCAGTCCCCTCACTGGCCCACCCCCCAGGTCTACGTGCTGAAGCGGCCCTACGTGGATGAGTTCCTGCAGCGAATGGGCGAGCTCTTTGAGTGCGTGCTGTTCACTGCCAGCCTGGCCAAGGTGAGCCCCACACCCTCTGCAGTCCTCCCGGGACAACCTTGCCCTGCCCTGCCCTCCCCTGCAGCTTGCGGCCTCTGGGCAATGACCTCTGGGTCACCCTTGGCCCCAGATGACTCACCTTCCATCTGCAGTATGCAGATCCCGTAGCCGACCTGCTGGACAAGTGGGGGGCCTTTCGGGCACGGCTGTTCCGGGAGTCATGTGTCTTCCACCGCGGGAACTACGTGAAGGACCTGAGCAGGCTGGGCCGGGACTTGCGGCGGGTGCTCATTCTGGACAACTCCCCTGCCTCCTACGTCTTCCATCCGGACAACGCCGTGAGTGCTGTGCAGGACCCAGCTAGGGGGCTGACACCCAAGAAACAGGGTCTGTCTGTTTGTGTCCCCCTCCCCACTCCCAGGCTGGGCAGTGTCCCGGGCCTGGCGCTCTCCACTCCTCCTGCCCTCTCACTGACCTGTGTCCACTGGCCACGTGCTTTGCTGACCGCTCAGTGCATCCTGCCTGTGGGGGGGGAGGGGTGGCGCTGGGGCTGGGGTCCCGGCTGGGCATTGGAACTGCTGCAGTTTTTTAAGGTGCTAGCTGTGACCAGTTTAGTGGCTCACAGAAATAATTTAGGGGGTCCTAGCTGGGATTTTTTTTTTCAATGAAATAAAATAGGAATATCAGAGGGCTTTGCACACAGTTAGGTGAAGTATCATTTCATAAAATTGTTGCTTTGTTATACATGTAAATGTAATTTCCTGGAGGCTGCTGTCAGAGTGTCTGAAAGCTGTGGGGAAGGGGCTTCCAGCAGGTCGCCCACCGAGCAATGGGTGCTCAGGGATGGCCTGCATATTCTGCGTCCAGGGTGGTGACCCTCCGCCCATCTGCCCAGGTACCGGTGGCCTCGTGGTTTGACAACATGAGTGACACAGAGCTCCACGACCTCCTGCCCTTCTTCGAGCAGCTCAGCCGAGTGGATGACGTGTACACAGTGCTCAGGCAGCCACGGCCTGGCAGCTAGTGAGGTGCCCTGGGGCCAGGACCTGCCCCTGACCACACCTACACCCTTCGCACGTGGACTCTTCCTTAGGAAAACCCAGCAGCCTCGGCCACCTCAGTGCCACGGGGAAGTGGGCGTCTCCCCTAGCAGCCTGGCCAGGCTGTGAAGGGGGCAGCAGGCTGCACAGAGGGCAGTGAGACCCTGGGTCCCTGTGTCAGTGCCTTAGAACTTCCTCTTCTTGGGGGACCTGAGGGGCCCTGCGTGCTGCTCCCCCTTTCTCTCTGTGCTGCCCTGTTTCTCTGCTGCCAAATGGGCCCCTCGGCCCTTTCCGGTTCTGCTTGGGGGAGGGGGCAGGGTTCCTGCTGCCCCGTGCCTTGGGCCCCCAGCCTGGGAATGATGGACACCCAAGTGCCTTGCTTAGAGCCCTCTTCCCCACCACCTGGTTTTCCCAGGGCCCAATCAGGTCAGCTCTTGCCTGAACAGCTTCCAGGCTGCTGTTGGGGGAGGAACCAGTCTCCCCACCGCCTCCGCCTCCGTGGGGACTGATAGAGACCCTACCGCCTCCACCTAGGAGGGTGGGCAGGAGGGGAGAGGAGCTGTTACCACTTGTGAAGGCAGCAAGGGTCTGTCTGTCCTTCAGGACCTGGAGTCCAGCTTCTCTGGGCTCAGTGGCTGGGGGCTGCTCCCTGCATCACCCAAGCCCCGACCCCTCCTGTCTACTTTGCCCACCCGAGGCCCTGGGGCTTGGCTCCCCCAGCTCCAAGTGTGGGGACATAGGCAGGACCCTTTTGTGGTGCCATATAAATATGTATATGTGTATATAGATTTTTAGAGGGAGGGTAGGGGTGGAGATACGCCTTCCTCACCCCTTTTCTGGGCCCATAAATTGCGGGGAGGGAGGGAGAGGATTTTTACATTTTTCAACTGCTATTTTCTGGATGAAACAAGCTGGGCCAAGGGGCCCCAGGCCCTGTCCTCTGCCCCCCACATCCTCTTCACATCATTCATTCATTCATTCATTCATTCAAAACACACTTACTGAGCACCTGCTCTGTGCCCAGCCTGTGCTAGGGCAGCCAGCTGAGTGGGTGTTAGGGGATCTCTACACCACCTAATGGGTGTTTCTGCCACCCACTCCATACTTCACCTGTGCCTTTAGGGGATCTGCAGGAGGTGGGACCCTTCTTGTGGGGTTTGGGCATATTCCTGCCAAGCTACACCCCTCCTCCGTGCCAACCCACCCTCTGCAGCCCCCTGCCTCATCCTGCTGGCTGAGGGCTGCTCCCGGATGTCCTGCCTTCCACTTCTGGCTCCTTTACCTGGAATCCCTCCCCCAAACGCTGAGCCTGGACGTCAAGGCCTTGGGCTCTCCCAGGGACCTACCTAACAGTTAAGGGGACCCACATGGCCATGCCAAGGGGAGTGTCAAATGGAGATGTTTATTCATCCCCCCACCCAGAGCTGGGGGTGGGGTGGAGGACATGGCTGGTCTGAATCCAGGGACCCTCCCATTTAAGTGCCTTCTCTGTGATAGAGAGCCCCTCAGTGTGATGAGAACTAAAGAGGAAGCCAATACCCCCATCCTGCCTCTGTGATCATTTGGGGGAGCCGGGCAGTGGGGGAGGGACTGTGTCCCGTGAAGCCACGCCCCGTTTCAAACCCTTGGGAGCGGGGAGGGCCAGAGTGCAGGTCGCCCCGTTCCCCTGGGGCTTCAAGTGTGAGAACCAAGAGTACTGTTTAATTTTCATACTTCTCTCAGCCTCAGTTATCTGATCTGCAAAATGCAGATCCGCGCCCTGCAGAACTGATTAAATGCCTGCACTTGGAGGACTCCATAAGATTAGCTCTAAAGCTTAGCCGAAATAGTCCCTAGGGGAGGCCCCAGGAAGGTATTTGGAGACGAGAGGGGTGTGGTCTCTGCCCAGGAGTCTAGGTTAGGAGTTTCTGAGGCCCCAGAGGGTGGAGGTGGGGCGCAGGACGAGTTACAGAGAAGCCAAGTTCAACTGCAAACGCAAGAACTTTGAACGACATGGGCCTCCCTGGTGGTGTCGCGAGAAAGGCTGGCAAGCTGAGGCTTCGGGGACTCTGGGGAGACTGGGTGGGACGGCTGCTGGGTCCTGTTCTCTCCGCTCCCTTTCACCTCCCCCCTCGCGGCCTCCAGCTGGCCGCGCCCTTGCAAGAACCTCCGGGCCACTTCCTGCCCCCTCCCCTCCGGCCTTGGCAGCACTTCCTTTGCAAAACTGGGCAGCCCCAGGCCCTGGCAGGAAGTGCCCTCCCGGCCCACCCACCCAGATCCGCCCTCTCCTGCTTCCCACGGTGGCCACTAGAGACCTCTCCGTCATTGTGGACTGCCGTGCCCTCCCCCAGCCCGTCCCCACCCCAACACCGGGGCTGGAAAGATAAACGCCTCACATTCAGTCCTCTCCCGGGGGTGGGGGGGGGTTAGTTCCTCACACCCCACCCCCACCCTGCCCACTGGAGGAGATCTGCTCCTCCCAAAGGTTGAGCCCTGTCTCCCCATCTCCAACCCACCTACCCCTCCCACTCTCATCCCCTTGTGAATTCAGCCTGGAGACTGCCTCCTGGCGCCCCAGATGCTGGTCAGCCCCCCAAGTGTCTGAGGACGGCCTGCAGTGTATATGATACCGCCCCTTTCCCCTAACTCGCTCCCCTCCCCTTTTCCCTGGTGGGAGCACGCTGGGAAGCACCGACCTGGGAAGGGAATCTTGAGCACCCTCGCTTAGTTCCATCAGCTCCATCCAAGTGTGAGCTGGAGCCTCAGAGCCTCTGCCAGGGTTAATACCCAGTCCCCCTGCCTCTGCCCTTGTCCTCCTCCGGGTCCTCCTGGATTTCCTGCTCTCCATGCAAACGCCAGTCCCCCGGATTTGCATCCCAGGGGCCCACACAGGCCAGGGAGTCACCAGGGCTCCGAACTTTGAATGGGACCGCAGCCAGCCTTTCCCCACCACCACCACCCACACACGCTTCACCCACATAAGGCTCAACTTAACCACATATATCTGCAGTTCCTGCGTGCCAGGCATGGTGCCAGGCCCGGGGACACACCATGACTGGGGTATGCCTCTGCTCTCAAGGAACTCACCCCTGAGTGTGCAGAAGGGCGCCTGAGCAGACTGTCCGAAAGCTGAAATGCTGCAAATGTGCAGCAGAGAAAGTGGAAGGCCTGGAGCACAGGGGGACCCCCCCCACCCTGCCGGGGATGGCCATGGGGGTTTGGGAGGTGCATGCGGAGGAAGTGCAGCTAAGAGGAGTTTGGGAAGGAGGAGAGGCTCGGGTGTTGGCGGCTGGCGGCGAGGAGGTGCGCCCTAAAGGAAGTCAGGGAGCCCGGAGCCGGCTGGAGAAGGGAGCGTGGGGAACGACAACACTTTTGGAAGTGTGCACAGCGGGGAGCGCGGGAGGTGACGCTGCAGATGGCAGGGGGGTCCAGGTCAGGCAGATCTGTAGGCAGACCGAGGCGGTCGCCTTCTTTCTTGCAGAGGGTGCCTTGGAGGGACACCGAACAGGAAAGAGGTGCGCTCAGTCCTGGCAGCGTTTGTCCCCGTCGGGAGCTAAGACACGGGTAGGGCACTGGAGACACCACTGGGAAGCCACAGCCGCAGAGGGTGGGGACTGAAGACTGAGCTGGGGCAGAGAAGCAGAGTGAAAGGAGGAGGAGGAAGGATGGATGTGAGATAGGAGATAAACTGGACAGGAAGCTGCGGCAAGCTGGCTCTGGGGACAGCGGTGGGAGAGAAGGGAGGCCGGCTTTGGAAATGTCAGCTGTGAAGATGTCTCTAGCCGGGCCCAGGGTAAAACAGATACTCACTATTTGCCTGTTGCACACACACACAGCAGGCGGGACAGCCACCTGATGCAGTACAACTGTTGGCAGGAGTGTAAACCGGCACAGCCTCTTCGGGGAGTGATTGGACAGTACTGTCTTCCAAAACTATTTTTAAAATTCAGAAGCCTTTGATCCAGCAATTCCACTGCTAGGAATTTATGCTGTAAACGAAAATGTGTATATGTATGACCTCGTATGTATCCCCGTGTTAATTGCATCCTTGTCTGTAACAGCAAGACTTGAAATAACCTGTGTCCATCAATGAGGGCTGGTTAAACAAATTCACTCCGTCTGTGCCTGACAACACCATGCAGGCATGGAAAACAGGGAAGTGGAACTATCCAGGTAGATACAGAACGATCCCCAAGGTAGACGAGGAAATGAAACAAAGCAAGAATCATGACAGTGGTGATGGTGTACTGCCACTAAGGAGCACTCTAAAAATAGGTGCACATGTGCACTGTTTTGTACCGCAGTGGGCAACGAGAAGCGGGCACTGTGGCTCATGCTGGGCAGCAGGGCTGGGCGGCTGGGTGGAAGTCACCCAGGAAGGGAGGGGCACATTTTTACTATATACCTGTGCATCTTTTGAATTATTTTACCAAGTGCATTTATTAATTTTAAAAAAATGATAAAAATCGGTTTAAAATAAAAAAAGACATAGTCACCTTTCTGAACGTAACATCATACAGAACTCAGAGTCTGTGTCTTTCCTTCGATCCTTGCCTGCCTGCCCTACCCCAGGCACAAGGGTCCAGCAGTGAGCTACAGAGACACTGCGGGGAAAACAGAGGTGGGACAAGTAACGACAAAATGGGAAAAGTAGAGAGTGGTGAATAAAGAATTACAAACGTTTGTACTGCCATGTACGAGTCATCACCCCAAGATGACTTCTGATCGCAAAGAGGGGCATGTGCCTTTAAGTGGGGATCCCTGGCAGTGAGCAAGGGAGCAAACTCTGCATCACTCCCACTGGGGCAGCCTGCCATCACACAGCCCCAGTGTGATGTGATGATGCACTGGGAGATGCGAGGCATCACCCTTGCGGGTGCTGCTTGAAGCGCAGTCCGAGGTCCAGCAGGCACAGCAGCCTCACCTGGGAGCTTGTTGGTAATGCAGATCCTCAGGCCCCGCCCAGACCTATTGAATCAGATTCTGAAATTCACAAAGGTTCCCAGGTGATTCTCATGATAGTACAGTTTGAGAAGGGCTGGCCCTTTTCAAGTATTCTTTTTTAAGATTTTTTAAATTGATATATTCTTAGACAGAGGGGAAGGAAGAGAGAGAGGGACAGAACCATGAAAGTGTGGTTGCCTCTCACACACCCCGCTCCAGGGACCTGGCCCGCAACCCAGGCATGTGCCCTGACTGGGAATTGAACTGGCAACCCTGTAGTTCACAGGCTCGCGCCCAATCCACTGAGCCACACCAGCCAGGGCCCTTTTCAAGTACTCTTGAAAAAAACTGTTCAACCAGAACTTATCAATCCTTTAGAGGTACTTCCAGTTAGTGGGAAACACAGGAGGAAGAGGAACAAATTAAATAATGCACAAGGACTTTGACAAATCCACAGTGCAGACAAACATTCTACAACAACAATCCTTGCCCTGGCTGGTGTAGCTCCGTTGCTTGGAGTGTCACCCTGAAAATCAAAAGGTCATGGGTTCAATTCCCAGTCAAGGCACATGCCTGTATGAGAGGCAACCGATCAATGTTTCTCTCTCACATCGATGTTTCTGTTCTGTTTTCCCTCACCCTCTCTCTGACATCAATTTTAAAACAGTTTTTAAAAAACATAAATAATGGAAAAAAATTGTAAAAAGTAAAACAACTGTCCTTGACTCAAGTCAGTCAGTGCCATAGAAAAAAGCTGGGGAACTGTTCTAGATATTAAAAAACACTGAAGGTGTGTAACAACCAAAGGAAAGGCATGATCTCGACCAGGAATCTGTACAAACAGCTGTTACAGTCCTTGTGAGGGCAGTTTGAGAACATGGACCGTGGACCGGAGAGATGACGTCACAAAGGACTGGTGACGTTCTCAGGCGAAGGCCGGGTGACAGTCACGAAGGAGAATGTCCCCAGTCTTAGTCAAGGGCCAAACTAGATATTTTGGGCTAACACGGTATCTGCAACTTTCAAACACACATGCATGCACAATGAATGAGAATTCTCGATTCCATGGGTATTTGTTGTTATAATATTTTTCTATTATTTATATTCTTTTTATTTTTGACATTTTCATAATAAAAATGGAAAACAATTTTTAAAAACATAGGTTCTGCCCTGCCTGGCGTAGCTCAGTGGATTGAGTGCGGGCTGTGAACCAAAGTGTTGCAGGTTTGATTCCCAGTCAGGGTACATGCCTGGGTTGCAGGCCATGACCCCCAGCAACCGCACATTGATGTTTCTCTCTCTCTCTATCTCCCTCCCTTCCCTCTCTAAAAATAAATAAATAAAAATCTTTAAAAAATCAAAATGCATTTATTAAAAAAAATACTGAAACAATAAAAAAATAGGTCCTGCCAAAAATCCTGAGGCTAAATTAAAAGGCAAGCAACAAAGTGCAGGAGAGAATCCCATAAATGACAGGCAGGTCACCAACCTTAACACATTAGACATAAACAACTCAACAAATTATTTAAAAATTTACAAAAGAAGACATAGCTAACAAATATATTTTAAAATAGTCTATCCCACTGGAGATTTTACATATGTATATGTAAATTATACACACACACACATACACACACACACAGATGATGTATTATATTATATATATAATCTCAACACAATGCTGATTTCCTTTCTGACGCTCAAACTGAGATTTTCTTAAAAGCTGGAGCCCAGGGCTGGGAAGAGTGTGGAGAAGCCGGCAGTGTCCTGTCCTGAACACAGGACTGCCAATTAATGCAGCTTTCTCGAACAGCAATTTTTCTATTCATACCTTTGACCTAGCAATCCCACTTTCAGGAGTTTATCCTAAAGAAATAATAATGGATGCAATCCAATGGCAATGATTTAGCAATAAGAATACTTAACACAGCATTCTTTGTAGCATCAAGTAATTGGATATACTTTGGAAGTCTGAAAATGAGCTATTGATTACATAAACTATGCTATCTCATGGATTTCCATGGGACAATTAAAACGAAGTTGCAGCAAACCAAAGGGTAGCCATTTCGATTCCCAGTCAGGACACATGCCTGGGTTGTGGGCCTGGTCCCCAGTGGGAGCAACGCGAGAGGCAACCACACGTTGATGTTTCTCTCCCTCTCTTTCTCCCTCCCTTCCCTCTCTGTAAAAATAAATAAAATCTTTACCAAAAAAATAAAGCTGCAAAATAACATATAACATGTAATAGAAAAAATATATATGTAGACGGCTCAATTGACAAGTCCATGGATATTTAGGTGTGTATGGTACACACACAGCATATAAACGGAACAATGACTCGAAATACCACAAAAACTCTAACAGTGACTTATCTGTAGATTACCTCTGTGGTGGAATTATAGGTGAGTTTCTTTTTTTTTTTTTTGCTTGTTTGTATAGTTGAGTGAATACGTACTGCTTTTTATTCACACAAAAAAAGTGTTATTTAAAATTTTTATCCTCATCTAAGGACATTTTTTCATTGTTTTTAGAGGGAGAGGAAGGGAGAGAGAGAAGCATCGACTGGTCGCCTCCCATACGTGCCCGGACCAGGGATCAAACAGGCAGGGATCTTATTGGCCTGGACCGGGGATCAAACCCACAACCTTTCAGTTATGGGACAACACTCCAACCAACTGAGCCACACTGGCCAGGACATAAGGGTGTTATTTAAAAAAAAATAGCACCCGTAGTGTGTTTATTCCTCTCAGCAGACCGTGCATGAGCATACTCCTGTGCACACACACCTGTGCACACACACAACATTTGTTCTCCAGAACTCAGGAAGGTGTGGTCAGGAGGAGGGGCTGCCCTCACCCAGCCCACTGCAGTTCACCTTCCAACCCGAGTTCAGAGGTGGCAGACAGGCGAACTTCTGCAGGGACGGAGGCTGGAAGGCAGCTAGCTGCCCAGGATGCTGAGTTTGTGGGCAAAGGCAACTTCCGCACTCGAGAAGCCTGCGCTCCTGCCCCATCCTGGATGAGACGGGGCCCCTGGATCAGGAGCCGGAGAGGAGGCCGTGGCTGTGTGGACAGGGTGGCACAGAGTCCAAAGGCGGTGGTTTATGGTGGCTCATAAAAACTCCAGGCGGAGCCTGAAGCTTTCAGTGGCGGGGGGAGTGGGTGGCAAAGAACATTTGTGCCCCCTCTGAGCAAGTGTCATGCCAAGTACAAGAGACCTCTAGGGGTGCCTGGGTCCCATCTGTCTTGGAGGGACCCCAAGTGTGGACCCCTGGCCCTGCATCCCTGGGTCTGCGGCTCCTTTGCCCAATAAGCCTTCCCCCAGGGAAGGAGGGAGGACTGCTGAGCCTCCTCCTCTGGGCCGTGGGAGGAGGCACCTCCCCTGGTCAGGACTCTCCGCCTGCAGTGAGGGCCCGCCGTGCCCTGGGCAGAAACGCACCCCATCCCTGGGAGCTCTACCAGGAGCCTGGGGGGAGGCACATGGGCTCTGGCTATCAGGCCATCACTGGGCTCCCTGCTCTCACGGACCTGGCAGGCACCTGCTTCCCCACCCCCTCTTATTCTTTCTCTCTCAGGGGCCCTATATTCCCTTATATGGTGAAGGCAGGTCCTAGAGAGGGGGGTGGGGGGGTGGGGACAAAGGTCGTTCTCCTGCCAGCCAGTCTGCCACAACTCCCTGAGATCTCCCAGGTGGCAGCTGTCTCCTCCAGCCAGGTAAGACAACCCTGTGGGGACACACCGGACCATAGGTGGTGGGAGAGGACAGGACGGGGTCTCCTGCTTCTCTCTGGCAACATGGGGGCTCCCGGAGCACCTGGGTCCTGCGGCTTGGCACTGTGGGCGAGTCTGGGAAGGGCAGAGAGCCCAGCGTAGCCTCCTTGGCCTCCAAGGGGAGAACTGTTCAGGCTTCGCCCCGGACAACTGTGCGTCCAGACCCCTACCTGCCGCTAGCCCACCGCCCGCTCCAGGTGTCAGCCATGCCCATTGCCCTGAACTGAGGAGACTCTGGAGATGTGGGACTTTTGGACTTAAAATTCGGACAGTCCTGAGCAAACTGGGATTAACGGGTCGCCCTGACATGCGTCCCCAGGCCCCCCACCCCTTTACCTATTTCTTCATCTGAAACCATTTCTTTCTCCCTGTCATCATTTCCCTGGCACTCCTGGGAACTCAGGGCTCTTGTCTCTTGGACTCTAGAGAACGAGAACAGCCACAGGGATCGAATGGGCAGAGGCCGAGTCCGGGGGCACCTCTGCGCCATCTCCCCTCCACCGGGACCTGCCGTCCCATTGGCCTCGCTAGCCACGATGGCCCCCTTCAGCTGAAATGGGGAAAAGGCAGAAGACGGGTCCAGATCAGGGTCTTGGGACAAACTGACCACCCCCTCCCCAGGAAGCCTGCCCAGGCAGCCTCGGGCGCCCACGCGGGCAGAGTCTGCAGGCTGCGGGCTGGGGCGTGTCCACTCCCACTGCTGTCATGGGCCTGGGGAGGCAGGAAGGCGGCCTTGTCTCAGGAGCTGCCACATCCCTGTCTAGCTCAGACCTGAACGGCAGAGGACTAAGGGCAGTGACAGCCCCCGGAGTCCTCTGGAGCCTGAACTCTGAGGCCGACCGACAACAGGGCAGCACAGACGGAAGGAAGGATGGGACCAGGCCCGGCAGGGCCCCTCCCTCCCTCCAAGGCCCCAGGAAGGCCCATCCCCTTCCATTCCGCAGTTCAGGCTTTCAGCAGCATGAGTATTTGCTGAGCACCTACTATGTGCTGGGAGTAGGGGGCTACCCGGACAAACATATCTAGATCCTTGGCCGAGAGGACCTCAGACTTACAAACAGACCATTTTCTCACCATGTGGTTGGAGGGCCAACAGAGGCATCGGTCCAGGATGCTGTGGGGCCCCGGATGTGGATTCCGAGGCCACCGGGGGAGAAACGATGCCTAAATTGAGTCTAGAAGAACATGTAAGTGTCAGCCAGGGGGGAAAAGGTGTGTGGGGGGAGGATGTCTATCAGTAAACGGAACAACAGCAGGAGCAAAGACATGGAGCGGGGTGAGAGGCAGCAAGGGGGCTCTCAGAGCCACCCGCCCCATAATCCCCTTGCCCACCCCCTTATTCATTCGGGCTGGAGGTCCCCAATCTTGATTTCCCTCTAGGGAGGGAGAGCACTGGCTTTTTCAAGTTCCAGCTCCCCTGATCTCCCCTTTGATGAGCAAGAGGCGCCTGGGCATGCCCACCCCCTCCTCCTCTTGCTGGGCACTCCTGGAACCACAGTGTGTCCCTGGTGGTGGGACCTCAGTGATCATCCAGCTGACCCCTCCCACCTCCCAGATGAAGGGACAGGCTAGAGAGTGTCAAAGATCTGCCTTGGAGTACGGAGGACATCGACAAAGGTGGCAATTAAAATAAAACAAACATTCTATTCCTTTGTACCCAGAGGGGTTCTACGGAGCCAGGAGTCCCTGCGGGTGGGACGCAGGAGGCAGGCCACGGCCGGCAGGGGCCGCAGACAGGACCCAGGCACCGGGGGGCTCCTGCAAACCCTGAGATGGCAGGAGGCTCTGATCTCCTGCAGGGGATGCTAATCGGATGCTCAGCAGGGAGACCTTGGCCCTAAACTCCAGGAGGCCAGGGTGAGAGGTCACCCTCAGGACTCTGAACAGGGTGTTTCTGAGCAGTGAAAGGCCAGGTCATTATTCCAAGAGGCGATTCAGAGTCAAGGTGCAGAGAGAGATTAGATAGAGACACTCCAGCCCGTTGTTCTGAGGCTAGATCTGTGGGGGCCCCGTGACCTCACGTTCATTATGGACCTGTTCACGGGGTGACCGTGTGGCAGGCTGGGAGGTGGGGAGTGGGGTGAACTCCAGCCTGGTGGGGAAGGGTGGGGAACCAGGGATGAGAACAACTGGGAACCAGTGGTCCTTCGTCCTGGGTCCTTCGCCCTGGCTCATGCCAGCACCACTGGGGAGTTTGAGAGGCACCCATGCCTGGGCCCCACCCTGGGCTAATTAAATCGGACGCCCTGGGGAAGTGGCTGGCACACTGCAGCGTCAGTGTTATTCAGAGGCTCCCCGAGTGATTCTGATGAGCAGCTGAAAGTGGAGAACACAGCTGCAGGTCAAAACCGAAAGTGCCGTGTAAACGACACCATAAAAGAAGCGTGGCGCCTGGCTGGTGTGGCTCAGGGGGCTGGGCGTGGTCCCACGGACAGAAAGGTCACAGGCTGCCGGCCAGGTGCCTGGTTAAGGGAGTTTGAGAGGCAACCAACTGGTGTTTCTCTCCATCTCTATCTCTTTCTCCCCCAATTCCCCTCTCTCTAAAAATAAATAAATTTTTTTTCCCCAGAAGCTTGGAGAGGGGAGGTTTCTAGCTCAGTGAGTATAGGGTGGTTCACCTGGGAGCTGTCATTCATTCTTTCATTCATTCATCCATCCATCCATCCACCCACCCATCCATCCATTCATTCACCACCCACCCACCCTGCTGAGTGCCGGCACCGCGCTGGATGCTGAGGACTCATTCCCGAACGCACCAGCTTGCCCCCGCCCCCTCCTGTGGAGTCTGCGTCATGGGGGCCACCAGAACAGACAGCGAGGGCTGTTTGGGGGCAGCCGGGAAGGAACAGGAAACTGCTGCACACGCTCTCCTACTGCGGTAAAACACACAGCATGAGATTTACCATTTTAACCACTTTAAAGCGCTCGGCCCCGTTCACAGCATTGCACTGTCATCACCGCTCCGTCCAGCTCCAGAACTTCTCCCACATCCCAGGTGGAAACTGCACGCCCCGCAGCAGTGACTCCCCCTCTCCCTCTCCCCCTGGTCCCTGAACACCACGCTCTCTCTACGGATTTGCCTGTATTTCATGGTATTTCATGCAAACGGAGTCGCCCAGTGCAAGCGTTCAGAGTCTGGCTGCTCGCACCGAACACGGTGTCTCCCAAGGCCGTCCGCACTGTCGCACGCGCCAGAGCTCCTCATGGCTCTCCCTCCACGGCGGGCGCGCGCAGCCGTCTGTTCCTGCGCTCGTGCGCTGCCGGGCGTCCGGGGTGTTGCCGCCTTTTGGGCTATTGTGACTAATGCTGTTAGGGGCTTCACGTACATGCGTTTGTTTAAACTCCTGCTTAAAAAATTTGTCAGGCCTCATTATTCTTTGCTTTCCTTTAAAAAATAAACCATCTGACTTTTTTGAACCAAGCATGGCTTTCATGAACATATTTTTCAAAAAGACACATTGTCTGGGGCTAGCCCTGGCCAGTGTGGCTCAGTCGGTTGGGCATCGGTTTTTGAAGTGCTAGGTCGCTGGTTCAGTTCCCGGTCAGGGCGCATGCCTGCTTTGCAGGTTCGATCCCCGGATCCCTGGTTGGGTCGAGCACAAGAGGCAACCCATAGATGTTTTTCTCTCACATCCATGTTTCTCTCCCTTGCTTCCTCCCTCCCTTCCTCACTTTCTAAAATTAAATAAATAAAATATTTTAAAGAATTTAAATAAATTCTTTAAATTGTTTGGGTCTAGATAAATTGTTTGGGGCTAAAGAAAGGCCTTCTGTGGCAGGCTGAGGGCTGGGGGCCTTGTTCAGAAGGTGGCAGGCAGTCGGGGCAGGGGTCTGAGGGAGAGAGTGGCAGGGTCAGTGCTGGGTCTCAGCCCTCAGTCAATCGGGGCCCAGAGTGGGGAGCCACCACCGTCCCAGGTCCCCCAGGCCCTGGCCTCCTGGCACTGTCAGGAACTCTCAGGGCTGGGTGGGAAGAGCAGCACCTGAACCCTGGGGTACCCCCAACTCCTCAGCCTTTCCTCTCATACCTGCTTCCCCTTAGACTCCTCGCCATGACCAAACTGAGCACCCAAGTCAAAAGTTCCCTCAACACCACCACGCCTGGGGTGCAAATATGGAGGATCGAGGTGAGGTCTGCTGGGTGAGGGGTCGGGGAGAGGACTGAGGGGAGGGAAGGCCTGGGATTACTCTTACCGTCCTCCAATCCTGCCCTGTGGTGTGGGAGCCCCTGGTGCCTGTCCCCAAGTGTCCCCCTCCCCTCTGCTCGGGTCTCAGCCTCTCACTCCTGCTCCTTTACCTCAGCCCCTCCCCCTCCTCACGGCCCTTCTCCTGGTTGGCTTTGTCATGGCCCCTCCTCCCAGCTCTCTCCCTCTCCCACCTCCTGTGCCTCAGGGAGGGGGAAGCTGGGCAGCCCCTCTGACCTCCCTTCTCTCCCTAGGCCATGCAGATGGTGCCAGTTCCTCCCAGCACCTTTGGCTGCTTCTTCGATGGTGACTGCTACGTACTCCTGGCTGTGAGTGGGGGTGGGCAGGGGAGGGGCTGAGCGGAGAGCAAAGCCCCCTGCGGTGTCGTCTGGGAGGAAACCTGAGGCTGGGCAGTGGGAAGAGCTGGCCTGGCTTCATGCCAAGACAGTCCTTTCCGGGTGTCCCTGGCGCCCGGCTTAGTGGCTGCTCTGTAGGATCGGAGGTGCAAGATGCTCCCCCTGCCCCTGGGCCACTGGGGCAACCTCCTGTCGATTTACAGTCTTGGGGGACCTCCTGAGTGGATAGAATGTTACCCTGCCTTGAGTCCACATTTCCAAAATCTGCAGCTACCTCCTCCATATCGCCTCCTTGGTTTGGGCCACACCCTGGTACCCCTTGTACTGTCTGTCAGTGCATCAGCATTGTTTCTTCTATAACTCACTTTGAGACCTTAAATACATTTATTTAAAAGTATAACTCTGTGTCATTTCCATAAGTGGAAAGCAGTGTCCTGTGTCCCAGACAGAAAGTAGCTATAAAATATTTACACAATGATTTCATGTGTGCATTTGTTTGCACACCACCTGACCAGCCCACGGACCTCTGATGGTCCACGCACATCACTGTGGGAAATGCAGCTATAGTCCAGCCACAGTACTTCCAGGAGGAGAAGAGCGAGGCCCAGAGGGGAAGCCACTTGCCCCTCGTCTCAGGGTCTGTGGAAGAGCTGGAGCCACACCTCAGGGCTCATCTGTGGCCCAGGCCGCATATGCGTGGGAGGCGGGAGAGGGCTGGGGGCGCCCAGGGTCTCAGGTACATTGGTCATCCCCTCTCCCTAGATCCACAAGACGGGCAGCAACCTGTCCTATGACATCCACTTCTGGATCGGCCAGGCCTCGTCCCAGGATGAGCAAGGGGCGGCTGCCATCTACACCACGCAGATGGACGACTTTCTGAAGGGCCGGGCTGTCCAGCACCGGGAGGTCCAAGGCAATGAGAGCGAAGCTTTCCGAGGCTACTTCAAGAAGGGCATTGTGTACGGAGGGCACCCTACAGGCTAGGGGGTGGGGCCGGGGCCAGGGAGAAACACCCGAGGCAGGGGTGGTGGGCAGAGTGGGAGCCGGCAAGGCAGCCTGAGGCCGTGGGGGAGCCCACAAGGGTGACTTGTGTTCACCGTTCCACTCCCCTACCCTCACTTCTGCTGCCGCCTCATCCTTGGTTTTCATTTTTCTGATCGTTGTCTTTGGCTGCCCAAATGCCATCCTGAAATTCTGTAACTCCGGGTACCGAGGATTTTGTAAATCGACTTGCAGGGCATCACATGAAGTCTCCCCTCTAAACAACCAGCACATGACTTGCTCCCATCTTTAAAGCAGGCCTTTCACACTAAAAGCCCAGATTCCCAGCTTTTCTGGAAAAGTCTGAAGTTCCAGTCTGTGGACTTTTCCCATGGAAACACATAGTCAGGAGGCAAGCTGCTACTCATCTGTAGGATAGGCCAGGAGCTCTCCAGTTAGCCACAATCTCCACCCCTCCCTTTTGTCTCGCTGCTCCCCTTCTTCCCACACTTACAGCAGCATTCAGTCCTTGGTGCATGTGAGCTGGCACCTCTGTTGCCTTAGTCTGCTTGGCCTGCCATAGCAAAATATAGAAAACACAAAATATAAAAAGTAAACTGGGTGGCTTAAACAACAGAAAGTAATTTCCTCACAGTTCTGGAGGTTGGCAAGTCCAAGATCAAGGTGCCAGCTGATGTGGTTGCTGGTGGGGGCTCTCCCGCTGGCTTGCGGACGGCCGCCTTCTCATTGTCTTTGCCTGGTGAAGAGAAGGAAACTCTTCGGTGTCTCTTCTTCTCAGGGCACAAATCCCATCGTAAGAGCCGCACCGCCATGACCTCATCAGAACCTCCTCTAAATCTGTTGCCTCCCCAAGTCCCCATCTCCAGTACCATCACGTTGGGGCTAGGGCTTCAGCTTATGAGTTTGGGAGGGGACGCGATTCTGCCCACGGAATCTCCCCTCTCCTCCTCCTCGGTGTCTGCTGTCAGAGTCCTGTACTGTCGTACTGTCCCCCCAGCCACCGTGCTCCTGGCTCTGACGGCCTCTCAGCAGGGGGGAGACTAAGCGAAGTGAGTGAGGCAGTCCAGGGTGAGGCAAACTTTAAGGCGGCATTTGCTGCCCGAGTCGTGCAAATGCTGGTGATGCGCCGACCTTAACACTTGCGTGACCCAGAGAGTGAATGTCTCCTTAAAGTCTGCACCTGAGGTGCCCCAGGCACCTCATTGTAGTCCCGGGCACAGCCCCAGATGGCCCCAGCGGCAGCCAGGCAGCCCACTCCGCAGCCCACTCTCCGGGGTCAGCTCACCTCTCTTCTCAGGATCCGGAAAGGGGGCGTGGCTTCCGGCATGAAGCACGTGGAGACCAACTCCAGCGACGTCCGGAGGCTGCTGCATGTGAAGGGCAAGAGGAACGTAGTAGCCGGAGAGGTGGGCATCAAGCGGAGCCCTAGGGCATGGCCTCCTGTCCCCCTCCCTCCCGGCAGAGGCCAAGGGCGGGAGGGGCTGGGTGGGTGAGGGACGGGTCTGACTGGGTCCTCGCCTCCCCCGTGGCTTTCCAGGTGGAGATGTCCTGGAAGAGCTTCAACCGCGGGGACGTGTTCCTCCTGGACCTTGGGAATTTCATCATCCAGTGGAACGGGCCGGAGAGCAACCGCATGGAGAGACTCAGGGTACACCCCGCCCGTGCAGCGCCCTCCCCAGGCCGCACCCTGCTCCCAGCAGCTCCAACACACCAGCACCTGGCCCCCCCCACAGTCAGACTTGCCAGGCTTCTGCTGCCCCAGCCCACCCCCGTGTCCCCAGGGCTCTCTTCCCCGACTGCCCCGGGCGGGTGTTTGAAGGTGGACCCGAGTCTCCGTGTGTTTGGCGTGAGGTGTGCACATCAAATCACACATTTCAAACAATGTCAAAAACAAAAGCCCACAAATTCCACCCAAAACACCCTTCAGCCAACGAGGAAACCTGCTTTCTCAGCGGGGTTTTCCCCTGGTTTCCTTGCATGCACCTTCACAGCCTGGTCCCGCTCGAAGCAGGAAAGCAGGGAGGTGCCTCACCCTGGGGGGCTGCTGCAGGGTGGGCTGCAGTCTCCTGCCATGGTTCCGGATGGCGGATGCTGCCCTGGCCCCTGGCCAGCTTCCCTGGGTCACCCAGTGCCTCCCTGCAGGGCATGACCCTGGCCAAGGAGATCCGAGACCAGGAGCGGGGTGGACGGACCTACATAGCTGTGGTGGATGGGGAGAACGAGAAGGAGTCTCCAAAGCTGATGGAGGTCATGAACCAAGTGCTGGGCAAGCGGACGGAGTTGAAGGCAGCCGTGCCCGACTCCGTGGTGGAGCCCGCACTCAAGGCCGCCCTCAAGTTGTACCAGTGAGTGTTCAGCTGGGCTCCTCCTGGGCGCTGGGGGGTCTCCTGGGGGCAGGGTACCCCAGCTGAGGGGTCTGAGACCCCTCCTGGTCTAGGCCATACTTTGTCTTGCAGCGTGTCGGACGCAGAGGGAAAAATGGTGGTCAGAGAGATTGCCACGCGGCCACTCACACAAGACCTGCTCAGTCACGAGGTGAGAGGGCTTGGGGGCCCCCCCGCCATGACTCCCAGCCCCCTGCACCCCACAGGCTCCCTCAAGCCGGTGCAGTGCCGGGGGCCAGGCGGGTGTGGGAGGGAGACCCCCTGTGCCGGCAGCCCCCCAGCCCAGCACCGCCTCCCTGTCAGGCTCTCACGCTGGGCGTCTCTCTCCCTGCCTCTAGGACTGTTACATCCTGGACCAGGGCGGCCTGAAGATCTACGTGTGGAAGGGGAAGATGGCCAATGCCCAGGAGAGGAAGGAAGCCATGAGCCAGGCCCTGGTGGGCACAGGGTTGGGCAGGAGGACTGTGAGGGGAGTCAGCAGGGAGAGGGAAGCAGGGCCAGACTGGGCCACAGAGGCCAGCGGGGGCTCTGGCCTGACTCAGCTTGGGGGTCTGAGGGGCTGTTCTGCAGCCATCTTGGAGGTTGTCTGCACCCCAAGGAGCCAACCACCACGCGACCTGGGGGCCTCCTCGGATACGGGCTCCTACCTCAGGCTGGGTTCAGAGGAGGGAGGGGAAAAAATGGAGTCTGTCCTTCGCACATAGAGGACGGGGGTCAGCACGGGGCAGGGCCAGTCAGGGTTGGGGGTCACTGCTGGGCCAGAGTCAGTAACCCTGACTGGTTTAGGGCCGGTGCTGGATTGAGGGCTGCGTTCACGGTTGAAGATGGGGCTGAGGGCCAGGGTTAAAATTGAGGTGGGGTCAAGTTTGGGGTCAGATTTGGCCTTGGGGCGGGGGTCAGAGTTAGATTTGGGGTGGTGTCAGGTTGAAGGCCTCGTTTGGACTTGGGGTTGGAGCCAGGGCAGGGTCAGGATTGGGACCGGGGTTGGGTTCGTGTTTGGGCTTGGGACCAGGGGCAGGTTCACGGTGGGGTCTGTCTGGGGTAAGAGCCAGGCTTGGGCTTGCACTGTGGGGTGAGGGCGGGAGGCGGGACACAGCCCCAGCCACCCCCTCTCTCCCCAGAACTTCATAAAAGCCAAGCAGTACCCTCCGAACACGCAAGTGGAGGTGCAGAACGACGGGGCGGAGTCCGCCGTCTTCCAGCAGCTCTTCCAGAAGTGGACAGTGCCCGGCCGGACCTCGGGCCTGGGCAAAACCCACACTGTGGGCTCCGTGGGTGAGGGCTGGCTGAGGGCTGGGTGCTGCAGGGTGGGCTGGGAGCCCGGAGCGCGGCCCGGAGAGCACCCAGACCTGCCTCCTGCCCCCCTTCCTGGCCACGCCTCCCCCGTGTGCACTCTCACCCCGGTCCGGGCTCCCCAGGTGGTGTGGGGACACGAGGGGACATGGATGAACTCCAGGGTGGTCACAAGTGGGAGCTGAGAATGACCTGCCTTTCATTTGGAATGGGGTTGGGTCTCCCTGGAAACCAAGTAGCTCAGACTCTCGCCAGACCACACTGGCTGAGGGCAAGCTCAGTGTCAGGCACCTGGGGGAGGGTGAAAGGGTTGCCCCTCTCCTGGCTGCCCTGGGGCACCCTGGAGAAGCGTGAGCCTGAGGGGCGGGGAGACCCGGTTCTGTATTATAACTCTGCCCTGTGTAACCTTGGGTAAGCTACGGAATCTCTCTGGCCTTGGTTTCGCCATCTCTAAAATGGGTGTAAGGATTATAGCTACCCCTCAGGGCTGTGGGGAGGACCTGAGGGGCCTCAGCTACTGACACGTATCATGACTCCCTTCACTCCAGCCAAGGTGGAGCAGGTGAAGTTCGATGCCATGTCCATGCATGTCCAGCCTCAGATGGCGGCCCAGCAGAAGATGGTGGACGACGGGAGCGGGCAGGTGGAGGTATGGCAAGGCAAGGGAGGCCTGCCCTGGGTGGGAGGGGCTGCTGGAGCCTGTCCTGGACCTCACACCAGCCTGGTACTGGCCCCAGGTGTGGCGCATTGAGAACCTAGAGCTGGTGCCTGTGGAGTCCAAGTGGCTTGGCCACTTCTACGGGGGCGACTGCTACCTGCTGCTCTACACCTACCTCATCGGGGAGAAGCCGCACTACCTGCTCTACATCTGGCAGGTCAGGCCCCACTCACCCTGTCCAGAGCTCAGCCAGCTCAGCTCCTGCCCCGCTATACCCTTGCCAAGGGGCCATCCTCTTTGCGTTGAGTACTCCTGGTAATGGGGAGCTCACCCCTGGTCTATCTTGGGACTGCTTTGGCTGCAAGGTCCCACTGACACTGAGTACCCTCGCTCACAACCCTTTCCCTTTTGCTGTTTTCCCCTTTTGAGTCTCCCTTCCCATGTCCATGGCCTCCTGCACTTTCCCTTCACCTGCTCTGACTGGGGGTTTCTATGTCCAGATGTGGGGGGCAGGGGGGTGCCTGGGTGCGTGGGGTGAGTGGTGGTAGCCACGGTGTTTCTCCGAGAACAGTGCGGTGAAGGGGACAGGAGGTGTGGGGTCAAGGCTGGGACTGCAGGCGGGTCAGGGCTGGGTGAGGCTGGGAAAGGATTGGCTGTGGGGCTGGCATCAGCACCGGGGTCTGGGTCACCCTGGGTTTTTGGCTGTGACCAAGGTGCGGTTTGACGGGGAAGACAGTTGGGCTTGGGGCCAGGTCAGAATTGGGGATGCAGTTGCCGCTGGGGTGTGGGGGGTGGGGGGAGGTGGTCAGAATCAGGGGTCGACCCCATCCCCACCCCTTGTGTTCTGCTCACCCCCAGGGCAGGCAGGCCAGCCAGGATGAAATCGCAGCCTCGGCCTACCTGGCCGTCATCCTGGACCAGAAGTACAACAATGAACCGGTGCAGATCCGAGTCCCGATGGGCAAGGAGCCACCTCACCTCATGTCCATCTTCAAGGGGCGCATGGTGGTCTACCAGGTGTGGCTGCTGGACCGAGGGGCCTGGCAGAACCCCGGCTAAGGCGGGGTGGGCGTCCAGAAGATTGGGGAGGGGGCCGGCATGGGAGCGGGGCTGCAGGCGAAGCCCATGTTCCACAGAAGAGGGCAGTTGCGGCCCCTCACCGAAGTGGGACTGGTGATGGAGACAGCTACTCAGTGCTTTAAAAATCCATGGAGTGAGCACTTAGCATGTACGAGCACCACCTCTCTCTCCGCCCCAGCTCTCCGGGCCCTTGACATGAAACAGGAAGTTATTTTGGGTAGATTTGCCTAAATGATGGACCTGTCCAAACTGCATTGGTGCCTTCCAGCAAAATGACATGGGCAGCTTCTGCATTCGATTAAGCAATAATCTCTTTATTGGGCACCTACTAAGCACACAGCCCTCTGCAACATGCCGAGGGGCTGGGGGAGAGGGAGGGGGAGAATGCCACACTAATAGTGTCTCCAATCTTGTTGGGAGAGCAGTGGACTAACAGCCCGCGGCCCCATGTGGTTAAATGCCGGTAATCCAAGTCCAGTTCGAAGGGGAATGTGGACACAGTAGCCTGGGAATGGGCGTGCAGGCACCGGTGGAAAGGGGGTCGGAGGAGGTCCTGACACGGGGGTCAGTTGACGAGCTCGGCCGAGGGCTGGTGAGGGCCTGCGATGCAGGGGCGCAGCCAGGAGAAAGGGCCAGAGGAGGGGGCCTGTGGGGACAGTGAGCAGCCTGGCTGCGTGGACTGGACGGTGCGGAGAGAGCCGGGTCAGTCTGCAAAGGCCGTTTGCAGCCTCATCCCGTGGGGCCCTCGAAGGCCCCTGTGAGGAGCTGGGTTCTAGTCCACAGGCAGTGGGGGGCCGCTGGAGGCTTTGCGCAGGGAAGGGCCTCGACCGCATGTTCTGGAAAGATCAAGCTGATGTATCAGCGGACGGGGAAGGGCAGGCGGGTCCTGCCCCAAACTCTTTTCCTGTTTGGTTCTCTTCGCCCCTCCAGTCCCCCCTCATCTTTACTAAGTGGCTCCTGCCTTCTCCCACAGGGAGGAACCTCCCGGGCCAGCAGCCAGGAGCCTGTGCCCTCCACACGGCTGTTCCAGGTGCGGGGAACGAGCGACAATAACACCAAGGCTTTCGAGGTCCCGGCCAAGGCCTCCTCCCTCAACTCCAATGATGTCTTCATCCTCAAGACGCCGTCCTGCTGTTACCTGTGGTGTGGGAAGGTGCGTGCGCGTCCCCCGGCCTCAGAGCCTCAGAGCAGACCTGGGTCGGGCGCGGGGGGGGGGGGGGGTTGGGGGCCTCCAGTCCTGTCCCTCCCTCTGCAGCTCTGGGGGTCTGGAACACCCTCAGAATGCCTGCCTCTGTCTGAGTCTGTTTCTCATTGTCTGTCTCTGGCCACCCCTGTCTGTCCCAGTGTTGGTCTGTCTTTATGTCTCAGGCTCCCTCTCTCTGTGTGTCTGTCTCTGTAATGAGGACTCTCAGCCTCGTGTAGTCCTTCTCCTGCTTTGTAAGGAGAGTGAAGCTTCTCTTGTCTCCTCTGACATTCTTTGGAGTGTCAGAGGAAAGGATGGGAGGGCTGTCCCTGCCCCGGCCATGGGCTCAGTCAGGGTCCTGATCTGGGAGAGCCCTCACATACCCGGGAGCTCAGTGAATATGGTGGGGGTTGGAGGGGTGTCAGCACGGCACTGGAGACGGTTTCCCCCAGCATACCCAGCTCTCCTTTTCTAAGGGCTGCAGCGGAGATGAGCGGGAGATGGCCAAGATGGTCTCTGATGTCATCTCCCGGACGGAGAGGCAAGTGGTGGTGGAAGGGCAGGAGCCGGCCAACTTCTGGATGGCGCTGGGCGGGAAGGCCCCCTATGCCAACACCAAGAGGTGAGTAACAACAAGTCCCCTTGCCTCCCGCTCACCTTCTGGGGCTGGACAGCCTCCCGGAACCTCCACCCTCATGGCCCAGAGCCTGCAGCAGGCACGGGTTGAGGACCTGCAGGGCCACAGTATGAGTCAGGAGCAGTCCACGCCCTCAGGGCCTCTGAGGCACGGGGCTGTGTCTGTGCTACTCGCTGAGGTCTGCCTGGGGCTTGGCAGGGTGTTCCCCTGGCACAGAGAATTCACAGCCATGGGAGGCAGGTTAGAGAGAGGGGCAGGACTACAGGTTTGCCCTTTGGGAAGATGTCAGAGTCCATGCCGTCCCTGCCTTTTGGGGTTGACACAGGACCCGGATGCTGAGGAGCACCAGCTGTAAACCCTCTTCCAAATGGTTTTTCTTAAGAAGATCCAGGACCGGTAGTTTAAAAGCAAAAGGGCATGAACGGCAGTAGTAGCGGGAGGGATAGGAGGAAGGTAGCAGAAAGAACTTTCTGTTACCAAATAGGACTAGAGAAGAGCCCCTGGAATGCAAGTCTTGAAACATCAGTGGGAATTTCTCCCGTGGAGCACCCTTAGGCTCTTGGGAGGAGGGAGGACCTTTCGTCTGATCGGAGGGAAGAGCATTTTCCTAGGGGGCGGGCTTTCCATGTGGGAGTCCCTCCCTCGGAGTTCTGTGTCCTTGCTTCTCCTTTCCCCACACCTTCCTCCTGCCAACACAGTCTCCTCTCCACCCTGCAGGCTGCAGCAGGAAAACATGGTCATCACCCCCAGGCTCTTCGAGTGTTCCAACCAGACTGGGCGGTTCCTGGCCACAGAGATCCCTGACTTCAACCAGGACGACCTGGAAGAAGATGACGTGTTCCTGCTCGATGTCTGGGACCAGGTGGGACTGGGGCCTGCCTGAGAGATAGTGGCTGTAGGGATGGAGGAGATTTTTTTTTTAAGATTTTATTTACTTTTTAGAAAGAGGGGAAGGGAGGGAGAAAGAGAGGGAGAGAAGCATCAGTGTGTAAGGGATACATTAGTCGGTTGTATCCCCAAACTGGGGACCTGGCCTATAATGCAGACATGTGTCCTGACTAGGAATCGAACCAGCAACCTTTAGGTTCACAGGCCAGTACTCAGTCCAGAGCCACACCAGCCAGGGCGAATTTTGAAAAAATTTCTATTTATTGATTTGAGAGGGAGAGAGAGAGAAAAGAACACTGATTTGTCATTCCACTTATTTATGCATTCATTGGTTGATTCTTGTTATGTGCCCTGACCAGGGATCCATCCCTCAACCTTGGCGTGTCAGGATGATAACGCTAACCAACTGAGCTGCCCAGCCAGGGTGAAGGGAAAGAGATTTGACTTTTTCCTGGCTCCCATATATGTTCTCCCCGTGGAGAAGTATTATAAACACAGGAACCTAAGGAAGAAGACAGCAGTCTGGTGGGGGGCTGCTGTGTGGGAGGTACCTTCCCTCACAGTCTATCTCATGGGGCAGAGCGGTGTTTTTGAGAGGCCTGAGCTCCAAAGTCACATCTTTGCAGAGTATCTAAGTAGAGAGCATCTGCCCAACCTTCTCCTTGCCCAGATGCAAAGTCAAGGCCAGATGGGCCTGGGCAAGGGCCCACAGCTGGACGTCCCTCTGAGCCCGGAGGAACCGCGCGGCAGAGGCCTGTGGGCCAGGACGACAGGGGGCACTGACAGAGCTCCCTCCCGGGCTCCCCACAGGTCTTCTTCTGGATCGGGAAGCATGCCAATGAGGAGGAGAAGAAAGCCGCCGCCACCACAGTGCAGGAATACATCAAGACCCACCCCAGTGGCCGGGACCCCGAGACCCCCATCATCGTGGTGAAGCAGGGACATGAGCCCCCCACCTTCACGGGCTGGTTCCTGGCATGGGACCCCTTCAAGTGGAGTGTGAGTGGCCCCCACCCTCCCTGGTCCTCACAGCCCAGCAATTCCTTCTCCGGGTGGCTTCTCCATGGTGTACCCCGGGGGCAGGGCAGACTCCCAGGCTTTTCTGTTCTGTGGTGATAGATGACACGTGATAGATTGATAAGGGGGCTAGAGGGGCCCTAGAAGGAGAAGTAAGGCTGCAGTAAGGCCATTGATCTCCCTGGCGAGGGAAGGGAATCTATGAAACCCAGGCTACTGATAATACCTTGTCTGGACGCTGGATTTAGCTCAACGCTCTTGGACAGTATTGGCAGGAGCTGTACTGGCTACATGAATTTAAATTAATTAAAATCCAACAAAGTTGAAGATTCAATTGCTCCCTAGCCGCACTCTAAGTGCTCAGGAGCTGCACGTGGTTCGAGGCTGCCGTATTGGACGGCACAGAGAGAGAGCACTTCCCTCGTCACAGAAACCTGCAGGGCACAGCGCCGGTGGGTCCTCGTGCCGCGTGAGAGGGAACGTGCCAGTCCTAGAGGACAGACCGCTGCCTCCGTGGCACTAAATTCTAAGCAAAACGGGTCACACGTGTGGCCCTTCCCCGAGAGGCAGTCCTTCCACGGGAGCTCCCGAAACCGGCCCCCGCTGGAAGCAGGTCCTCGCAGTGGAACCCCAGCGGAGGTGCTGCAGGAAGGAGGGAGGCCGAGGTTAACGTGAGTGCTGCGCCGGCGGCCTGGGCGTGCTGAACTGGCTCAGCAGAAGAGGCTGGGGAGCAGAGAGCTCTGAGAAATTTCCTCAGACACATGAAAAACAGTTCAGTGGCTGATGGGTTGAGTTTTGTCTTGAGGATGGACTCAAACGAATCTCAAGGCTGCAAATCCAGATGCCAGAATTTCATATATTCACATCATCTGGCATTTTTGCTTCACCTCGAGTTTGCACTGGCTTCTTTTCCTCCCTCCCTCCCTTCCTTCCTCCCTCCCTTCCTTCCTTCCTTCCTTCCTTCCTTCCTTCCTTCCTTCCACCTAACCGAACCTCAGGATGGGCCATGCTTGGTGCAGGCCCTGGGGGTATGCAGATGGGGCTCCTCATGGAGCCATGGACCCTTCTACTTCCTTCACTCCTCTGTGGCAGGGTTCCCTCCCGGCTCTGAGAGGAGCCTCCCAGTTCTCCAGGACCCCAGAGTCTCCCAGCACCTACACAGTGTAGACGGGGTTCTGGATGCTGGGAGGGGCTGCTCGCATGGGCCTCTGAGGGCAGGAAAATACCACGCCCCTCTTGGTCCCCATGCTGGCCTGAGCAGGGCAAACGACCCCTGTGGGGGCCTTTTCTGAGCTGCCAGCTCCTTCAGTGCTGATCCCTATCACCGTCCTTTTTCGGGGACCCTCCTCTAGCCTCCACCCAGCTCCCTGTTCCCTTTCTCAGCCCCAGGCCCTGGGGCAGCCTTCTGTCAACTCTTGAAGGAAAATAGTCTCCTCTGCCAGGTCTAATTGGTTACTCCCTTTATACACAGAACACCAAATCCTACGAGGAACTGAAGGGGGAGCTTGGCAACTCTGGGGACTGGAGCCAGATCACCGCTGTGAGTATGCGGCCGGTGGCCGGACCCTGCCGTGGGCGTCTGACCATGATCAGATCTGCCAGGGGCCGGGGAAGCTCCAGAGAAGCTGCAGTGTCCTGTGCTTTCCCTCCTGCTAATTCCTCCCACTTTTCATGGAAGTTCTTCTTGCTGTTTCACTGCAGTGTCTCTGGCTGTTTTGTCTTCTTCGTTTCCTAGTGAAATGATTCCCAGATTTTAGCATGCATAAGAGTCTGGGCGATGGGGAGCTGAAGGGTGAGGGAAGCATGTTAAACTGCACATCCACCCTGGCTGGTGTGGCTCAGTGGATTGAGCACCAGCCTGTGAATCAAAGGGTCGCCAGTTCCATTCCCAGTCAGGGCACATAGCTGGGTTGCGGGCCAGGTCCCCAGTAGAGGGCGCATGAGAGGCAACCACACATTGATGTTTCTCTCCCTCTTCCTCTCTCTTCTCCTCTCTCTAAACACAAATAAAAATTTTTTTTAGATTTTTATCTATTTATCCTTAGAGAGAGAAGGGAGGGAGATAGAGAGAGAGAGAAACATCAATGTGCAGTTCCTGGGGGTCATGGCCTGCAACCCAGGCATGTACCCTGACTGGGAATCGAACCTGTGACACTTTGGTTTGCAACCCCCGCTCAAAAAACATAAAATCTTAAAAAAAAAAAGTTCACAGGCTTGCAGGGAAAATGAGACCAAGTAGCATCAGCAGAAATGTGTCCAGAACACAAGAGCAATTTCCCAAGTGCACCTCTGTGATCAGCATATAACAGATGTGACTCCCCTGCCCCACCCACAGGTGGAGCACCCCATGGGGTTCCTAAACCCTTCTTACAAGAATGGTGGTACAGGCAGGGACGTATAGACAGGTCAAGGCTGTGTGATTTTACAGATGACAATTTCACAACAGCTAAGAGAAAGAGGGTCATAAATGTCCAAGGGAGGCCTCAAACATCCGGGGGAAGCCATCGAGAAATTCCTGTGTCATAAAATGAAATAGTCATCTTGAACCAACTGGCTTTGGTTAGATATACACCAGCTTTATAAAGCTCGTGGGTCCAGTCCAATGTGTTGTGTTCTTACATGTGTATATGTGTATGTGGGTGGGCCAGTGTGGGGGGATCATGGAAGGCATCTTGGAGGAGGTGACCTAGGATCACGGCCGACTTCAGAGAGAAAGGCAGCCTGGGAGGTAGCTGCAAACCAGCCGAAGTAACAGTGGTTTCCTTTTTTTCCCTAGGAGATCACAAACCCTAAACAGGAAGTGTTCAATGCTAACAGCAGCTTCAGTTCTGGGCCTCTGCCCACCTACCCCCTGGAACAGCTGGCGAACAAGCCGGTGGAGGAGCTCCCGGAGGGTGTGGACCCCAGAAGGAAGGAGGTGGGTCAGACTTGAGGACAAGGAAGAGCTGAGGCTTGTCCATTCATCGGACAACACTAATCCATCCCAGACTGTGCCCTGGAGATGACTAGGTGGTGGGCACCGCGGGTGTGAACAAGACCTACCTGGTCTTCACCTTGCTGTGCAGTTACACCTCGGTGCGGGGCGAGCTCAGAGGGGCCTGGTTATACTATTATTTAATTTCAGTGAGGATAAGTGCCACGAAGAGCATTACAAAGAGGAACGTGTGTTAGTCAGAGAAGACAGCCTTCTGAAAGATGAACAGGACTTGTTCAGGCAGAGTGGGCTATTCCTGGAGAAGGGAACGTATACACAGAGCCCCGAAGCCCCCAGGCAGGGAATAAGCACAGGGCAGAGCAAGCAACCAACCAACCACCAGAGGGGTGGCTGCTAGAGAGCTGGGAGAGGCGGCTGGCCTGAGGGGCAGGGGCCAAACTGAGCAGTGCCTTCTCCGCCATTCAGGGATGGCGGTAAAAGGGTAAGGGAGCTCTCAGGGTTGAAGCAGGTGGGTGGCGGTCAGGTTTACCCTTTTAAAGACCGCTGTAGCGGCTCAGTGAAGAATGCTTTGGAAGGTGGCAAAAGCAGCCGCTCTAGGTTAGGCTGAGAGGTCAGTGGGAGCTTAGAATAGGGGGTGGGGGGGGCAGCTAAAGGGAAGGAGGCAGTTTAGAGAAATACTAGGAGGTAACATTAAGGACGCTTGGTAAGTAGTGGGTAAGAGGTGTGAGAGAGAGGGGAAAACTGTATTCTTCTCTAAGATTAAACAAACACCCCGGGTCAGACTGCGCTTCGAGAATAATCATGAGTTCAGTGGCAGCCGTGTGGTTTGAGGCACGTGGGAGACATCTGGGTTGAAATAGGTGCCCGGTGGGCAGGCAGTTCAGAGAGCGCCGGGAAGACCCGTCTGGTAGCCGCGGATGCAGCCTGCGAGGATCACTTGCGGGGCGGGGTGGGGTGGTGAGGGGGAGAAGGAGTTGGGCAAGAACTTGCTCAAAACACATTTCTAATATTCATGAAGATCCCCAACAGACGTCAGATCTAGCTTGATGGGGGCTACCGAGAGGAGAGAAAATTTACTCCATGTATAAAAAAGCATCAGGAAGTCTTACAAATGAATTAAGAAATCTACAGAGGAGAGCTGCCTGCTCTCCCCAAGAACATCCCAGTCTGTGGGGGGTTGGAGCCCGATGTGCGGGGAAGCGTACTGTCCCCAGAGCACTGGCGCCTGCCCTTCCCCTCGGAGACCACTCTCAGGCATTCTCCCAGACGCGCCTGTCTGCGTCCTCACTGACCCTGGCACGGTCCCAATACATGATTCATAATGATAATATTACAAATAGTGTTTGCCCGGCCTCTGATACGTAGAAAGTGCTCTGCAAATGGAAGCTGTGATTATCACTGCTCTTTCTACTCCTGAGAAGACTCGGGCCCAGAGAAGGGAAGGGACTTGCCTGGTGTGACGTAAGCCATGAGTAGCAAAGACAGACCAAGAGCCAGGTCTTCCGAGTCCCGCAGTTACCATCAGTGACATCATGTGGCGTAAAAAGAGGGTTTCCGAAGGGAAGGGCAGCCAGTGTTATTGAACCAGGTGATTGACATGAGGCTAAGTGGATAAGCTAATTTTGAATGAAACCGATAGAACCACCACCACCTGCAACATAGCAGTAGTCTAGGAAGTCTTCGAGTCTTTAAAAACGATCAGTTGTCTGTTGCTTTTTTTTTTTTTTTATCGTGGGGGTGGCATACATTCTTGTGGGAAAGCTGTGGGTTCAATGTCAAGTGGGGAGGGTAGGAGAGATCTCCAGACCTCCGGCTGCCCCAAACTGAAAAGTGAGACCAGTGACAGTCAACAGTGGGGTGGCGGGTCTCACTAGAGGCAGTACCAAGAGGGTGTCTAAGTGTTTGAACACCAGTGAGTAATCCCGAGAGGCGGATGTGGCCACGGGTGAGGCCGGCAATCAGCTGGCAGGACTGCGGGGTTCAAGAACAGGACCAGGGGAAAGATACAAGTCCGCTGGGATGGGCATTCCCTGCTATCTAGCCCGAGGGTCAAAGTCCAGGACTCCACCAAACTGCAGAGCCAGCTGGGTGGACCGGAGAGGGCACCTGAAGCCACTCGCAGACCAAGGACATGGCAAGGTTGTGAGGGACCTGGCAGGGGTGGGGAATGCTGCGCACAGACTTGGGGTAGGCAGCACTTCCCTCTTCGCTGACGCCCAAACCACTCCCATGTGTCTTCTTCCAACACAAGGCACTCCACTGCTCTGCCTGGGGCGTGGGGAGGGCTCCCCAGACGCTTAAGGGGAGAATGTCTGGAGGCTGGAGGCAAGTCTAAGGACAGGTTAGAGGGCTGGGGTATCAAAATCCCCAGGTGTTCAGTTCAGAGCTCTCCGTGGGAATCAACTGAGCATTCCTCAGAGCAACTCTCCTTCATTGAAAAGAAACCCAGTTTCACCCCACACTGTGCCCTGTTTGTGCCTGGGGTGGGGGGCAGAGATAAAGGCTGGAGGGTGACATTTTATAGCAGCTTTAATTTGAGGTTCATACTTGAGTGAGTCTTGAGGGCATTTAGCTTGCCTTAAAGAGTGTCACTACCGTATTTAGCGGGGAGCAAGGATCATTTCAGGCAGTCCACTCATCTTATGGCTGAAGACACCTAAGGCCTACAAAGGTGACTCCTAGCTGTAGGTTCACTTTCGTATAAGTAGACAGGTGAACAAGAGACCTTGTTGCCAATGGCCTTTCATATGTAATATTTTCATTTCCATAAAAGCATTACAAAGGAGAAGTGGCCTTTAAGCAATTTGTCCCAGTTTATAGAGAAAAAAAAAAATCCTAATTCTTATTTCAGGGCTAGTGTGAACTTGACTCTGGTCAGAAGGAGCTAATCTAGCTCAAGCTTGTTATGATCTTTTATTCCCCACATTTATTTTCATTTTTAATTTTAGGAAGAAAGGGAAATAGAGATGTGGGAAACATCAATTGGCTGCCTTCTGTATGCACCCCCAACTAGGCCACCTCCAGACCTCTGGCTGCCCCAAACTGAAAAGTGGGACCAGTGAAAGTCAACAGTGGGGTGGCGGGTCTCACTAGAGGCAGTACCAAGAGGGTGTCTAAGTGTTTGAACACCAGTGAGTAATCCGGAGAGGCGGATGTGGCCTCTGAACCTGCAACCCAGGCACGTGCCCTGACCACTGGGAATTGAACCAGTGACCTTTTGGTTTGCAGATCAACGCCCAACAGAGCCACTCCTGCCCAGGCTGTTACCATCCTTTTTATTACGTTCCCAATTCAGGGGTCAAGTTTCTTGGACTTCAGTTGTCACCTGCCTCATCCCTTTCCTGGCTCTCCTAACATTGCCTGTTTCTGCTTTTCGTTTGCTTTGTATACCACACCTATGTGACTCATCAAAGCAAACCCTGGAGAGGAACGTGACCTTTGCCTTCCGGTCCCTCTCTTCTAGGAGCACCTGTCCCTTGAGGATTTCTCCAAGACCTTTGAGATGACTCCAGCGGCTTTCTCTGCCTTGCCTCTTTGGAAGCAACAGAACCTCAAGAAAGCAAAGGGACTATTTTGAGAAGAGTGGCTGCGGTTGTGAAGCAGTTTTGTTATTAATCCTTTGCTAATTGAAATTTTACAGCTGTACCTGTGAGCAGCAGTCTGCGGCAACGCTTTTGTTTACTAATCTACTCCTCCACAAAGATGGTGCCTCCATAAAAAGCCTGTGGTCCCAGTTTTTGTTCTCCTGAAGGTGGCTGCCTTCTCTCTCTCTTGGGGTGTTGCGTCACTGCCCCAAGAGCTTCTCCTTCTTAGAAAGGCAGCCAGACACTCCAGGAAACAATCGCTCCAAGGAGTCTCCCCTGGGCTGAAGTATATTTGCAGTTTTACACCTTTTCCCAGAGTGATGGTTCTTCCTTTTACTTTCCTCACTGCCTTCCTTGGGTGGTAAGTTAAAGGGGATCTCTTCTTTGAAAGAGCTGAATGGCCCAAGAGATGGCCTTAGGAGGTTCCATAATACTCACTCGCCAGTCCTCAGTGACAGCAGCATATCCACTGGGGCCAAGCTGGTGGCCTAAAGGCAAGCATGACGTGAAAATGCTGTGTCACCCCCTTTAGTGCTCTTAATAAGGCAAAGGAAGGGAACAGTGAAGGACGACACTGGGTTTAGTTATCCAGAGTCTCTGCAAAGCCTCACTGGCTCCTTGGATGGAAACAGCCGGAATTTGGTGCTGACTCCGGGTGTGCGTTGGATGGCCACCCCATTTCCTTTAGGGCTTAACAGTGATGCCCAAGTCCATCTGAGGCCACCAGCAGGTGATTTCCACAACTTCAACAACTATCGTTAAGTGCCTGCCAGAATGTCCTTTCTAGAAATAAGTCAAACCAACACAAGGTTAATAAAGGCTTTAATTTCACACACACACAAAAAAACTCTATGCATAATTTAAAAAGGAAATCAAAACAAGGAAAAACCGTAAAGGATAAAGAGGAACAGTTCTGCTAAAACACAGATAAAGTGCTGCTCCGTACAAAACAAAACATAAAGAATTAGAACCAGAAGTCGTTCAACGCAAAGAAAATCACCTCACAGATCATGTGGCCAAAGCTGCCAGCAAGCCTGGTCGTGGCTCAGTCAGGCCGAGTGTAGGAGGCTTACTTCTGCTTTCCTTTCCTTCGCACAAACCGGCGCTAGCAGGCCAGAGCGGTCAGAGGGAGGGAAACCTGGGACCAGGGGTGCGTGCGAGCACACGCGACCACACTCTGCGTCCTCGTGCTTGAAAGGCCAGTTCGGCCGTTTGCTTGCCTTTGTTTTGGCACGTGACCATAGAACGTGGGTCCTGATCCGGACCCTCCACCCACTCTATCCTTACACCAGTGTACATGCCTATGCTTCGGACCTCTGTACTTTAAGAAAAGTCCAATGTTACCCAAATCGATTGCTTATATTCATACTGGCACACTTTCTAATTAAAACTGCAAAATCTCAGATGCATAGCACACATGGAAAAGAAAATTTACTCATCATTTTTAAATACGATACAACCAAAGAGACTGCCTGAGGTCTAGCAATCAAAGCGTGCCATGAGGGGGTCAAGGACTGAGGTGAGACACGGCCAAAGGATTCTGTCACAAAACTCTCCAGGCCGAACAAACTCTAGTTTCCCAACTAAAACTTTTTTTTCAGATGCTAATAAGACCTATCAATAAAGACATTAGAATTTTGAAGTCACGTGTTAGATGTCAGAGGGCAGGAATCTGGTTCTTGTACATCTAGAGAGAGCATTACTCAGTGGAAAGCAAGACGGGAGGAGGAAAGGCCATCTGCTCTGGGGGACATCTGTTCTATGTGACCTGCAACTGGTCTTGGGTTGCTGTTGATTTTTCTAAAAGTCTCTGCATATATACAAGATGCACATGTGACTGGAAATCTAGCTGTTTCCCCATTGTAATACAAAACACTACCTCAGGGGGTTGGTATTAAATCAAATAGGGTGCCAAAAAAAAAAGTTTGGGTGACTAAGAGCATCCACTGTGTCATTTCACCAGACAGAGAAGAAGGAGCCAGAAGGGTAATGTTTTTGTTCTAATATAATCTCTTTTCAGATCACAAATAAGTTTATAAACTACCGTCTTTCTGTACGTTTCTACCCCATCCCCCTATGCTCTCTCTACACTCATAATGCTCAACTATTTGAGACACTACAAAGAATGTCTTTAATTTAGGTGTATTCAGATAACCTTCATTAGCAACTACACCTGTAGCCGTGGTTATATAGTTACTTAATGCTAGCTGCAGTATGGAAGGGTAAGTCATGAATTCACTTGCTGAGGTTTTAATTCATAAAGCTTCTCTTTCGGAAGAATTTCACACTAGATCAGAGAAAGAAACGTGCAGTCTAATGCTGCCTCCCCGAGTTAGCTGATGTGTAAGTGTTGCTGCCTACTTCTTAACTAACAGACCGTGGCAAGTAAACAAACGGCTTTAGGAATAAAAATATAAATAGCACAAGTCATGGATTTGCTTCTTTCCTATCTTGCGGAAACAAAATGTAGGAGTGTGCACACACACATAAATATATTGCCCAAAAAACAGAGCCCATCTTCTCACAGGCTTACATTACAGCCACAGCTACCAAAGTGATGAGAGAGAGAGAGAGCATCTGGCCACGTGCAACTTTCCAGTTCTCTGTAGTAACATTAGCCAATAAGAATCAACAAGTTTGAAGTTTAGTTTAATTTTCCCTAAAAAAAAACAAAGAAAATCCCAATTAAGATCAGTTGTGTGCAGAACCAAGTGCTGTCAAGTTCCAATTTAATGTCCTTTACGTTACGTAGCCACATGTGGTACACTCAACAGGAAAGGCAGTCACTGTGCAGGCGACCTGGGGCCGCGGCACTGTGTACCTTCCTGGCCCAACATACCAAATGCACCACCTCCTGATTCTGAGCAAATTGATCATACTGCACAAAAAATATTATCTACTTACAATTTTTAAATACACAGTGAGCTTAAAAAAAATTAACATGGTCCAGACAAAAATCTCCATCTGTAGTCATTAATCCTTCACTAAACCAAAATACGAAAGTAACTTTGTAAAAGGGGTAATAAAGGAGCGAAGAGAGAAAGATTGACCAGGCCAGAACCATGAACAGCTATCAAGGAAAATTCAGTGAGATAACTCATCTACCCCAGGAACCTGTATTCACTCAACTAAGCCCTGCCCAAGACATGAAGACCAAATCAAATGAGGTTTCTGAGCCAAGAGTGCTTCTAAACCGTACACCACATGCAAGCTAGGAAAAGCAAGTCAATGAGGGTACTTCATGGACCATCTAGGCTTACGGTGTTATTTCTATTTTTTTAAGCCCTAATGCACCCCTCTCTCACTTCAAATAATTCCTCCACCTTTTTTTAAAATAGCACTTCTCAAAATCTCAAATACAGACACAGGGAAGTAACAAATAGCTAAAGAATTTGATTACCACTTCACTTGTATGAGAAAACCAGCTATTTTCAAGGAAAAAGAAAATGGCTCCCCAGTGGAAAAAGCTAGTTTTTAAAACAAGTATTTCCCTCTGCTCTATACTACTCCTGCATATCCTACCACCGGAACATTCACCAGAGCAGTATCTAAGTAGATGATAGTAGGCGAAGTTTTTACTAGCAGTTAAGCAAAGTGCTGGGGCCATTTACAATTCAAAGATTCGAAATGTTAGAAGCGGTTACTATGTCTGAACACATCCAAGTTTCAAGAGTTGGGGCTGGAGCTCTAAGGCAATTTTCCAGAAAAGATGTTGCATCTTCTGTGATAATAAACTTTAAAGTATTTTTTCTCCTTGGAAACCAGACATGGTTTTGCCCATATTAAGAATGGGAGAGTAATCTTGTTTACAATAAAAGCAAGAGAAAAAAAAGAGATATTGAAGGTTTCAGTCTGCTCTAGTTAACTATGGTCCTAATGATCCCTGGGCTCACAAAATTATTTTTTGGACAGAATTCTACTCTCCAAGTTTTACATGGTTTCACAAGTTGCTTAATCAAGCGGCTGAAGTCAGCCGAGTGACTAACGTAGCGGGTCATGTTGCACTCCCAAAGAACACCAACACGAAGCACCTGAACAGGAAGGTAAAATGTATTATGCACCATTTCTGTGTGTTAGTTTTTGTGATTACCTAAACCCATCACATTTCAATTCCCAGCCTGTTTTAAGGGCAAAGCCAGACAGACGGCAAATGGTTAAATGTTCAAGCTTCATCTGATAGCTCATGTACTTACTTCACACTCCTAGTACGGCTTTTAGCTTTAGTGGTCCAGAGTTTTAGCTTTAACACAAGAATACACCTCTTGACCTCTCTGTTTGAGATGGAGATGCTAGCATTCTTCATCCCTAAGTATCTTTGCTGGGGTGTCCCAATTATTTTCCTACCTCTGAAAGTTTTGGTTGAACTGTTAGGATAATGCTTGCTCCATAAAAGAATGACACAGAAGAAAAATCAAAGATTCTATCTTCACCACCATAATAATATAGATGATATACAATGAACACACTCTGTGAAGAAACCTCTTTAAAGAAAATACAAAGTGTACAATTAATACCAAATGTGGGATCTTAACACATTCCAAGCACCAACAATCCATTTCTTGGGACTGCATGTAAACAGCAAAAGCATTACAAATCCATGAATTAATTGTTTTAAAAAAGCCCCCAAGTCAGGTGGCAGAAATGCCCCTCCTTTGCAAGAAGGACAAACTGTCCTTAGTGTAACATGGAGAGCTGGTTTTCCAGTGAACTTCACTAATAAGAACACACATGAAAGACTACAGACTTGAGTGAAACTACTCAAAGAACATAAAAGCTAAATGCTAACTGATATGTATACCTTCACACATTTCTTAGGTGAATGGACTCTTTGACAACTTCCTGTCTTTCCAAACTGCTGTGCTACTAATTTTGAGCAGGAATACTCTGGTGGCTCATCGTAACTCTTTTAAGGCTCCATTCGTTCCTCATATATGTGTGTATGTACATATATATACACATATATATATATATATATTTACAACATATATTTTGAAGACAAAAGGAAGTGCTACTTTTGTAGGAGAAATAGAGGATAGTCAGCTATAGAGGTGAGACCAAAGTTTCCATAAAACAATTAGCATGGTGCATTCCACAAAATTGCAATTTTCATCTCCTGGTTTGGCCCTGAGCTGTTTGTTGCTCCCGCATCAGGCAGAGTTCCAAGCTCCCCTCAGGCAGAGGGAGGGTGAGGTGGGTGACAGCAAGGGAGCGTACGCGGTGCGCACTGCCAACCCCGGAGTCTGCTCTTCACGAGGCCTGACGAGCGGTCTTCCCTGCCTCCATGCTGAGTGCCTGAGAGTTCTTTTCTGTTTCCAGCAGCTCATCAAAGATCTCCCTTAAAATAAAACAAACAAAAAATGAGTATTCAGTGAGCAAAGCCAAAAAATAGAAAGAAAGTACATACTGATAAAGTATGCATAATCCCATTTGGTGCCTAATTATTATTAGGTAAGCAGCTCACTTATCTGGTAACCATCTTAACCCAAAGTGCTGATTTCTGAGAACAACAGGAGGGAGGACGCTGGCAAGAGTCAGCTTTCATAAAAATGTTACGTAGCTTCCATCAGCTAACTCAGATTTTCTAGCTGATACAACCAGAAGATAGCTTCTATCAAATAAAGAAGTCTCAAGTTCCATACCTAGGTGCTACGGTGTGATGAGTCATTAATGCTGAGCTAAGAAAGAAAATATTCTGGACTTATACAGAAATAAGACATGAGCCCTAAGCAAAGATAACAAAACCAAAATTATCAACCAATTAAGTGATGGGAACATTTGAGTCTTAAAGAAAGAAAAAAGAGTTGGGTAATTTTTAGCCCATGGCTGCAGATCTGGAAAAGTTTCTTACTTGTGCATATAAAAGAAGATGTAACCGCTTCGATCCCGATCACTCTGCACGGAAGCCTCTTGGATTTTAGATACCTCTAGGTCATTGTAAGTAAACCACGCCTGCTTCTTAATGTCATACACATCACTAATGTAATGACCTGAAAAAAATAAAATCTTAAAATTAAGGTTTTTAATTTTTTGAATTTTTCTCAGATACAGAAAGTTTTAGAGAAATAGCCACACCACCTACTTTACCCCCCTCCTCCCAATTTCTATAAACCATTAAAAAAACAAGTACAAACATTTAAGGGAGGAATATACCACACCAGGACAACTTTTTGACAAAAGATTTGATGCATTCAACTTACACCTCCCAAAGTCAGGCACAGAGCTGCCTAACAAGGAGTAAATGCTGGCTACTTCATTTATAAAATGCTGAAATCATTCTGTCCATTTACCTGAAGAAGAAGTGCTACCAATGTGGCTGACAACACTGATGAGCCGATAGGAATGAGGAAGATTTCCTGTCTGGAAAACAGAAGTGGGCATGATTTTTAACTACTCATTTGAATAAAAGCAAGACATTAAATTTAAATTTATTATCCAAGCTGACATGGCTACATTTTAGTGCGGGTATAGTCAGATTCAATAAATTCTACTCCCAACTAAGAATGCATCCTAAAAAAATAATTTGAAAGAAGAAAAGAGTACATGTACAAAATTACTTACTGTAGCATTATCTTTAATAACAAAAAGTTGGAACTAAAAATAGGCCCAATAATAGTTAAGTTAGTGGTGTAACAACTCAATACAATATTATTCAGTTATTTTAAAAGATCCTATGAGCCCTGGCTGGTGTAGCTCAGTGGATCGAGCTCAGGCTGCGAACCAAGGGGTCACTGGTTCGATTCCCAGTCAGGGCACATGCCTGGGTGGTCCCCAGTGGGGGCCACGTGAGAGGAAACCACTCACTGATGTTTCTCTCCCTCTCTTTCTCCTTCTCTTCCCCTCTCTTTGAAAATAAATAAAACCTTAAAAAAAGAGAGAGAAATAAATAAATAAATAAAGCAAAAAGATCCTATGGGCCACCAACATATTAACTTGTTTTTCAAACCCACATAAATGCACAAAATAACCACAGATCTATACAAGTAAGTATGTTAACGGTTAAGCACTGAAAAACAGAAAAAAAATGAAGAGTTGGTGTGTTGCTGTAGGGATTATGGGTAAATATTTACATTTGAAATATTTTTAAAAATTCTATTAAAATATTGTTAGAAAAATAAAGCAAAACTGAAAAAGAGGTACTCCTACACTGAGGCAGCACTATTAGGCACAATTTTGGACACAAATTCAGTTATATATAAACCAGAAACCATCAAAATATTCATAAACTTTGATACAGTAATTTACTTGTGGAGATTTAAAGAAAAGTCCTAAACATAGGAAACATTACAACCTTACACAGTCCCTCAATGTATGATTTATTATAGTGAAAAAACAGAAACAACTTAAAATGCTCAATGTTAGTTAAAAATAAAATAAATAGTATATTCATTTAAGGGAATATAGCACAGCCATTAAAAATAAACTGTGCAGCCCTGACTGGTGTGGCTCAGTGGGTTGGGTGTTGTCCCACAAACTGAAACGTCACCAGTTCGATTTCCAGGCAGGGAACATGCCTGGGTTATGGGCCAGGTCCCCAGTTGTTTGGGAGTGTGTAAGAGGCAACCCATAGATGTTTCTCTGTCACATCGATGTTTCTTGTCCTCTCTCTCTAAAAATAAGTAAATAAATTCTTTAAAAATAAAATGCTTATAAAGACCTAGTCTTTAACAAGCAGAATAAAAACTGTACTTAAACGATGGCTTTTAAAAAGCACACTCAGGGGTATAAAATGGCAAAAGAATATGGTAAAATGCTAGCTATAGTTTTTGTTAGGACAATGGGATCCTGGGTAATTAAAACTATTAAAAAATTGGAAAATGGAAAAAAAGCAATTATTTGCAGAAAAAGAAAGATAAAAGATTCCAATGCATTCTAGTTAACACCTTCGATTCAACAGATTTTATAGTTTTGGTAGAACTAAAGATAATTCAATATACATATGACCTGGAGAGCCGCATTGCTCGGTTATCATTCCTAACTGCATGTAAGGTGGTCAGGGTGTATTTCTGCTTTTGTTTCATTTTTGTTTTGAATCTTGAAAGAAATGGAGAGCAAAGGACAAGAGAAAGCGAAGGCCACTTGATGACTGCCACAGGGGCAGAAATGACGGCAATGGAAACTGACAGTGGAGCCTGTGAAGGTGAAGAGCAGGAGCAATACTGACGGTCTGCCCAGGGTCACTCAGGGAATAAAATGCCACTTACCTCAGCATTTCTCTTCAGCTCCTCAGCTTCGGCTTCTGTGTACTCCATATCTAAAACATCCTCATTTCCAGAGTCCTCATCAGAACCCAGTGAGTCCAGAAAAGAGTTGTTAAACTCTAAAGAACACAAAGACAGAGTCATGTAAAAATTTCTTGGAATAGACACAGAGAGATGATAAAGAAGATAAAAAACAGCCTGAGTACACATTTCCTCATTCTAAGAAAATATAAAACATGTTATTATTAGGGTTCCAATTCACCTAGCCTACTCTGGGGACCAACAATTCAGGCACCAGGTATCTGTAAAAGAAATGCTTCTTTTCCTTTCTAAATGTATTTACATGAAAGGAGACATAACTACATAAAGAATAAAACTGAAGAGAAGAGAATTTTATTTTTTAATAATATTTTACTTATTTAGTGTTGCAGGTTCGATTCCCAGTCAGGGTACATGCCTGGGTTGCAGGCCATGACCCCCAGCAACCGCACACTGATGTGTGTGTGTGTGTCTCTCTCCCCCCGCTCCCCTTCCCTCTCTAAAAATAAATAAAATCTTTTACTTATTTATTTTTAGAGAGAGAAGAAAGTGGGGCGGGGGGAGAGAAACATCAATTGCCGGCCTCTTGCCCACCTGCAACTGGGGACTTGGCCTACGACCCAGGCATGTGCCCTGACTGGGAATCAAACCAGCAGCCTTACACTTCACAGGCCAGTGCTGAATCCACCGAGCCACACTAGCCAGGGCATAAAACATTAAAAAAAAAATACATAAATAAATAAAGTGTCTTTCCTTTTTTTGTTGAAATGCTTTCTCTTTAATTATTTTTTAAAAGATTTTATTTATTTCTAGAGAAGGGAAGGGAGGAAGAGAGAGGGAGAGAAACATCATTGTGTGGTTGCCTCTCGCATGTCCCCTACTAAGGGCCTGGACCGCAACCCAGGCTTGTGTCCTAGACTGGGAATCGAACTGGTGACCCTTTGGTTTGCAGGCTGGAACTCAAACCACTGAGCCACACCAGCCAGAGCTAACATTTTGAAACACACGGTGCATACTGTAGGTAATACAAACAAATATAAATTTTCTTACAGAAAAGACCATAAAAAGGTCACTATCCTTTCATCCTCTTTAATATTAAATCTTTTTTGTTCGGAAGTTTAACAAAAACAAAAAATTTCAACCTTTAACTCTTAAATTTCACCTAAAATACATTATACAAACAAATCGAAGTACTATTTTTTCTATTTATTTATTTATTTATTTACTTACTTGTTTATTTGTTTATTTATTTATTTATAGAGAGGGGGAAGGGAGGGAGAAAGACAGAGAAAAATGTCAATGTGTGGTTGCCTCTTCAGTGCCCTCTACTGGGGACCTGGCTCACAACCCAGGCACGTGCCCTGACTGGGAACGGAACAGGCGACCCTTTGGTTCACAGGCTGGCACTCAATCCACTGAACCACACCGGCCAGATCATCCATTTTTTTCTTTAATAATATGCTTCCACTGGAAGAGTCCATCTTTACTATACTAATGGCTTTAAATAATCATAGGAACATTTGTACATAAATGCCTCTTTGCTTTGAAATATAGTTAATTCCACCAAAATCACTGTCTTGACTTGTTTAAAGGACATGAACACATAAAAATGGAAAGAACAAGAAAAAAGACAATGTCTTCAAAATTCTGGAATCTTAAAAGTAGGTGGTTGACAGACTTAACAGACCCGAGAAACCAAAGTCAAACCCTAAGCCAGTAAAGGAAAAATTGAGAACCAATCCAATTTACATCACAGAATCTTCAAAAACCATACAACTTGGAAATACCTGATGCCTCTGAAACTGGAGGTTAAGTAGGAGATAAAAAAATAAGAATTAGGTGAAAGTTATTTGAGAAAACAAACTCCTAGCTCCATTTCCCCCACTTCATGCTGCTAGCCAATGACAGAAGTGTGGAGCTTTCTTCTTTAGAGAGGGTAAAGCAGTCTCTGGCCCTGAGGATGCCAGGCACAGGAGAGGCCAGAGTACCACACTGAACACAGGTGTAGGCGACAGCTTGCATACAGAAGGATGACTATGACTGCCCCTCCTCCCTCAGTCTTATTCTTCTACTTGGCTTCCAGAACTCAGACAGCCAAATCTTTTACCTCTAGGCAAAGGCAAGAGATTAGAAAATCCTTCTGTAGAAATCTGACCAGCCCAAGAGAAAGGATGAAACATTAACATCATCCCCCAAACAGCCCCATTCTGTAAAACTCAAAAGTTGACTAGCCCTCGTTATTCATGTGTTCAGAGTGTCCAATCATCTTTTCAGTCCCATATTCTTAACCATGAGCTGACAGTCAAGGATTGCTAGATATGAGACAAGCCTCTAACGAGAAATATAAAGACCATAACACACACTGGACAGAGCAACCTGGAGGAAACAATCTATCCAGGGACAGTAAACTTTATTTTTATTGTTTTATTTTTAGATTTTACTTATTTATTTTTACAGAGAGGGGAAGGGAGGGAGAAACAGGGAGAGAAGCAGCAATGTGTGAAATATCCATCAGTTGCCTCTCACACGCCCCCAACTGGTGACCTGAGCTTGTAACTCAGGAATGTGCCCTGACTGGGAATTGAACTGGTGACCTTTTGCTTTGCAGGCCAGCATTCAATCCACTGAACCAAACCCTCCAGGGCAGGGACTGTAAACTTTAAATAAACAAACAAATGAACTATATTTAATATCCTCAGAGAATTGAGATGGTATTGTTTCCATGAACCAAACCAAAACGAAACAAATGAAACATTATAAAAAAGGAATAGTCATACACGCACGAAAATCAGTTTTTAAAAATATGAAAATAAAACACTCAAAAGAATGTTTGGAGTTAGAGATAAGGTCAGAAAAACTTCCCAGAGACCAGAGTAAAATGACAAAAAGATGGGAAACTAAAGAAAAGAGATGAGAAAATTAAAAGGACCACCCTAGAGCCCTGGCAGTGGATCAGTAGGTCAGTGGATTGAGCGCAGGCTGTGAACCAAAGGGTTGCCGGTTCCATTTGCAGTCAGAGCGCATGCCTGGGTTGCGGGCCAGGCCCCCAGCGGGGGCAACGTTAGAGGCAACCACACATTGATGTTTCTTTTTCCTTCCCTTCCCCTTTCTCTAAAATACATACATAAAATCTTAAAAAAAAAAAAAAAAAAAAAGGACCATACTAGAAAGTCTGGATAATAGGAGTTTCAAAAGAGAAGAGAGAATGTGGAGGGGAGGAAATCAGTGAAAATTTCTTAGAACTCAAGTACACAAGTTTCTCAATTAAAATGATTTATTAAGTGTTCAGCAAAGAGCTAAAACAGATCCACACCAAGGCACATCATTGTGAAACTTGATCACAAAAAAAACCCAAAGAGAAGATACCACCAGATTAAAACAAACAAAAAAGTCACGTCAGTATAAGAATCAATAGCTTTAGACTTTTTTCATTTCATTTCATTTTTTAATGTTTTATTTATTTATTTTTAGAGGGGGGGAAGGGAAGGAGAAAGTGGAGAGAAACACCAATGCATGGTTGCCTCTCACACACCCCTACTGGGAACCTGGCCCACAATCCAGGCATGTGCCTTGACTGGGAACTGGGAACTGAACTGACAACCCCTTGGTGTGCAGGCCAGTGCTCAATCCACTGAGCCATGCCAGCCAGGGCTCTTTTTTCATTTCAGAGAAAGAGAAGCAGGGGGTGGGGGTGGTGTGCGTGGGGGGGGGGGAGGGAGGGGGGGCGTAGAGAGAGGGAGAGAGGGAGGGAGGAAAGAAAAAAGAAAAGAAACAATGATTTGTTATTCCACTTATTTATGCATTTATTGGTTGTTTCTTACATTGTGCCCTGACCAGAGACTGAACCAGAAACCTTGGTGTATCAGGATGACACTCTAACTAACTGACCTACCTGGCTAGGGCTATAGAATTTTCATACAGCAACTCTACAGACAAGACTTCTCCCATTGTCCAGCAGCATAACTGCAAACCTGGACTTCTATATTTAGCCAGACAATTAATCAAATACTAGAGTAGAATGAAACTTGCAAGGTTTCAAAAAAAATCTAATCCATATCCCCCCTTTTAAAAAGATTTATTTATTTATTTTTAGAGAGAAGGGAAGAGAGGGAGAAAGAAAGGGAGAGAAACATCGATGTATGGTTGCCTCTCATGCATCCCCTTCTGGGGACCTGCCCTCCAACCCAGGCATATGCCCTGACTGGGAATTGAATGAGGGCCATGCTCAATCCACTGAGCTACACTAGCCAGGGCTTTATCCCCTCCTTTCAAGAGAATACTAGAAAGAGAATACTATCAAAGCACAAGTAGACCAAGAATGAGGAAGAGTGAGACATAAGAAATGGGAGTCAAACGGAGGAAAGAACCAGGGGGAACTCCCAGGACTGATTAGGACAGCCGTAACAGATCTCAGGATAGCTGTGCATAGATGTACCGGGCAACCAGTCTAAATTGGGAGCAACACTACTTGATACAGCCGTCATCACCACCGTAGTGCCATCTTTCAAATCTGAGGACAGAATGCCTCGGTGAGCTTAGCTCGAATTCTTATTTGTAACCATTTCTACCATGTCCCAAATTCTTGCTCTTTCCTCCATGTCATGGTGTCTAAATCAGCCTAGGACACTCATTTTGTACCATCAAAATGTTCTGCTTTGATCTATTTCTGAGAGTTGGAGAAAGACCACAACAATTTTAGAAAACAAAAAATACAGATTCAGCCCACTTCCAGTGACTACATGTTCCTGTGGACTTGGAGCACTTGGTTCATATATTCATTCTGCCAAATGCCATGACTATGGTGAACCTTATGTTTCTGAATATTCACTCATAACTGCCCACCCACGTCCCCAGAGTGAGCTCTTTTAAATTCATGGAGAAACTGAAGCCACCTTATCTTCTCCTAGGAGGCTTACTAGTGGGAGTATTGATTGCTCTTTCACACAGGTGGATCACAGATAGTCTTAGCTATTTCATTTTTTCAAAATAAAAAAGTATATTGTTTAGGGCTATAAATACAATAAGTACTATTTTTAAAATAACCAAGCTATTGCCCCAGCTGGCGTGGCATCGTCCTGCAAACCAAAGGGTTGCCAGTTCGATTGCAGGTCAGGGCACACGCCTGGGCTGCAGTTTAGTCCCCAGAATGGGCGTGTGCGGAAGGCTAACCAATCAATGTTTCTCTCCCTCCCTTCCTTTCTCTCTAAAATCAAAACAAAAGTTTTTTTTTTAAAGGGGAAAAGAAAAAGCAAGCTACTAATTAATACAAATGTTAGAATAGTGGTTTCCTCTGGGAGGGAGGAGGAAGGAAGGGGTATCCAGATAACTTCTGAAGTTTTATTTCTTTACCTGGGAGGTCTTCAAATTTATTGTTACGTAAATTAACAAACCCATTTTTCATGCTCTTCTCTGTGTGATACATTTCACTGTTAAAAAAGGTAATTAAAATAATATCCATACCTTGAAGACTTAACTCTGTAGCTCTTTTGATGTCATCATCTTCTTTCTGTTCCCAAGCTTCCTAAAGAGACAAGAATAAAACTAAGGTGTTTAAAGAAGTCTTGATTACAACCTATTTAATTAGGATAAAATCAGTTGCTCTGGAAGTATTTGCTAATAATGTTTTCCATAATTTTATGGATGTTTGGACTATGACCTATTGAAGGATGTGGAGAAGTTCTGTACTTTCTCCTAAAACACACTCTTGGGGATTAAAAAGGCTTAAATGCTATCTTTGCTAGTTAGTGACATTAGGCATGCCAACCAAAAGCCATTCAGTGTGACATTATGATATAATCCCCTTCCTTTGTACATGTATGAAATACCTGGCATACAGCAGATACTTAGCAAACTGGTCTGTTCTCTGCCTGATTTATAGCATGCACTAATTCCCATGGTGTAAGTACTCTCACCATGGCCAATCTTAGGCTACCACCGTGACACTGAATGCAGGGTTGGAAAGAAGTGTATATATAAAGCTGGCTCTCCTCAGCTGACAGTGAACTGGCTCTGGCACACCAATGGCCCAGAGTTTATGACAGCAGGATAAACATTATTTCCACAGGATATTATTCAGAGATTTGTATTTCTGTTTTTGCTAAAGAAACCAAGACACATAACAGATGCTTGGTAAATACTAAATGAATGTTGTTGACTTTTCTAAATACATCTGAAGTTCTCTTAGAAAAACTGGTACCTCTGAAAATGTCTCAACTAGACGACTAATTATAAAAAGAAGTAGGGAAATGTTGACTATAAAAAAATTATCCTTCCCATTTTCAGAGAAAAGATAATTTATAAACAATGCACAAGTAACGAAAAAATATAATTTAATCAGGATAATTTTATACTCTCCTCAACTCTAGACTTGTTTTTAAAGAACTTAGAACAAGCTATTCTACATTATAGTACTGGGAGCAATAAATACTGTGTTCAAAAACCAACAGAGATACTCTCTAGGGGGAAATAAGATTACTACAACTTATCCAAGTATATAAAGTCTGCGCTGAAAATGGAAAGAGACTCTCTCTCAGTTATTAATAGGATGGTGCAGGTATACCAAACTAAAGAAACTTCATCTTACAACCATACCCTCACAACTGAGAAGAACACAGGGCAGGACAAAAAAGTAGGCTTGCAGTTGTGAGTATATGAAACATAGTTTCTTCCTGCATTAGTATTTATTAATTGTCGTATTATTTTCCTTATGAATCTCTCTTGACCCACCCTGTAAGTTTGTTTTAACTGGGTCAACTGACAAAGAAATACTGTAAGATACTACTATTAAGAAATCAGACTTACATTAAAAGTAAGTTTTCTAAAACAAATGATCACTATATATTATTTGTAAAATAGTTGGACATATAGCCCTGGCTGGTGTTGACTCAGTGGACTGAGTGCCAGCCTTCGAACCCAAAGGTTGCTGGTTCAAGTCTCAGTCAGGGCACATGCCTGGGCTGTGGGCCAGGTCCCCAGGTGGCGGCATGCGAGAGGCAACTGATTGATGTATCTCTTACACACTGATGTTTCTCTTCCTCTCTTTCTCCCTCCCTTCCCCCACATTCTAAAAATAAATAAATACAATCTTAAAAAAAAAAAAGTTTGACATATATACATTTGATGACAAGGGTAGGGAGGGAGGTATTTTTATAAATAAAGAGATATAGAATAGTTGGTTCTGAAATGGTTTTAAAGTTCTCAAGCTTAGCTGCACATTAGAATCAAGGAATGAAGTTTAAAAAAATCCTTATTAAGGGACTCACCAAGGATGACCCTGTGGTGACTGCTAGGGGAAGAGAGGTATAAGTAGACTTAATGGTAATGGAAATAAATACAATAAAAATTAAATTTAAAAATCCCCTCCCCCCAAAGAAAACTAAGAAAACATGCCCATACCAGAGCCCAGATCAATTACATCAGAATCAAGCACCAGTATTTTTTAAAGCTCCCCAGACAATATTAATGTGTAGTTAAGCTTGGGACCCACTGTTCTAGAGAAATTAGATTTCTTAATCTGATTGTCTGTAAACACTAAAACTGTGTGTTCATTCTAGGGAGTCTTGGTAAATTTTTATTACTAACATGACTTGGATTGCACAGGATTAAACAAGCACAAAGACATCACCTTTTAGTCTGATACCTTAGTGACTACGACCGTGCAAGTAAGCCAGCTTTGGCAAATATAAGTATAAAGAACTAAAAATTAAAGAATAGATTACTACATAAAGAGGAGAGCAGATAAATGTTAGTATATGACTAAAATCTAAGCATCAGATAATATTTTTAAGAATTTTATCTTCAAATAATTCATAGGGAAGGACTCATATAGTGAGAAAATGACCAAAACAAATACATTGCCTTAAAACATTAAAGACAAAATCATGCTGTTATACTGGCTGCTTCTACAACTTGCAAACAGGTTGGGCTGGCATAGGGTCTAATAACCCTTCTTGCTTTAGCATGCAGTGAATTACTGTAATGAGAGGTAACCAACAATGTATTTTGTTGCATTCGGATTTTCAAAAACAGAAAAACTATCTCTGTATCTGTTTCAAATCCAATGCAAAGCTCCAAAGAAGTTTTTATTTTGTTTGTGTTGGTAGATCAATGATACTACATTCAAATCACCTGGAACAGTGCTTCACACCCAGTAAGTGCTCAACACATGTTCGTTATTATTGTTACTATTCTATGTCTTGGGAAAGATAGGTATGGAGAAAGTAGCAACATGACTATCTCTTACTTGCTCCTGGAGGCTCTGAGCCAAGGCCTGCTGAAGCTCTTGCTCTTCCCTTTCACGGTCCATGTCAAACTGCTGAAGCCAATCAACCTCTCCTTGAGATCCTTCTGGGGTTTTGTTTTCTTTATTCTCATCACAGTCTTTAGTTATCTCAGTAAAACTGGCTGGATCTGAGGAAGCAGAACATAACATAACTGGGAAATCCTCTCTAATAAACTGAAATCTCTGTATTAGAGTGACATCTACTGTTTAGGGAGTAATTTACCACAACGGGACATACAACTTCATCTTACTACAATCTAGCCCAGGGTTTCTCAATCTCAGAACTATCGATATTTTGGGCAGGACAATTTCTTGTTAGGGGAGGACTATCCTATTCACTGTAGAATGTTTAGCAGCATTCCTGGCCTCTACCTACTAGATGCCAGTACCAACCCCCGCCCGCCCCCCCCCCCCGCCCCCAGTTGTGACAACCAAAAATAACAGACATTGTGAAATGTCCCCTGGGGAACAAAACTGCCCTTCTCTGACATACAATGATCTGCAGCAATGGTTCTGAAACTTAATCACCAGAAGCATTATGGTTAGGATGGAGAATTAAACAGCCATATTCACAGGTCATAAAGTCACATGACCAAGTACCAGGAAAAAGTATTATTTAGAGTAAATTAAGAATTAGGCTAGAATCATTAAGCTAATAATGAGATTTACCCCATTTATTACCATGTATGTTAAGTGTTTTCACATTAATAATCAAATAAGCCTTGTATATATTCTGAATCAAGAGTTCCATAAAGCATGTAATAAATATCGCATGTACCACACAAGTATATGATAACATGTATGTCTAGAACATTCATCCGGTGAAGTAAAAGAAAAATTAATCATCAATTTCTTCTGTTCTTCTTCAGTCTCTAGCATACGGATAGCTGGGATAAACAGTATGGTCATGATTTTGTCCTGGTTATTTGAACTGTGGAGCAACAACATTTCACTGTAATTTGTAGTACTGGTAAGTATTAAAAGTAAGTAGGGAGGAGAGGCCTCTACCTACCTACCTGCCTGCCTGCCTACCTACCTCAAACATTTTACCAAAGCAAAAATTCTCACGATAACAAGTTAAAGAAATTCTCATAAAAAAATCAACTGATCAATAAGAATTACCTTTACAGGTTCATTTTATATAGATTATTTAAAAATTAGTATATGCTCTTTACCTGCCCCCAAACTGCATTTTAACCATTTAAATGATACTTTTCTACAGCATTGACAACTCTGAAGCTCACAGCAACTTGGTTTCAGACTCTATCAATTAGCAACTAGTCATCATTTTAAAAATTATATTGAATTGCTGACTAAATATTTACTGCTAACACTAACTCAATATTCACTACGAGAGGAAAAGAAACTCAGAATATACTAAGAACAAAAAGCAGTATGATCCCAATTTTTAAAAATTATACTAGGGATATTAATGATTTCTTCCTTTTCTTCATGCTTGGAGAAACAACCATTTCCACTGCCTGGAAGAGGCAGCTCTGAAATCTATACAAATCTGCCTATCACTTTGGCCTTAGCTTAATGAACCAGGAACAAATATTTGAGTCAACCAATCAGATTATTTGTAGAAATTTGGAACTGAGACATTCAAGGTTAGATGATGCTAAGCATTTCAAGTGGAAGAAAGATTTAGGAGTTGAGGCTACTATTTTAAGGCATAAGATGAGTATTACTACTTTATTATCAAAACATCAAAACATATTAAAAAGGTGACAGAGGTACAATTTTTTTAACCAGTAATTTTCAGCATTCAATGTACCAATGCACTTCACACAATCCTGGAATTACACTAGCAATTAATCCATGTGATAGAAAACAAATCAAGAAAGCTCACATTGAGCTGCTGAAATACATACCCTGTATTTATCTTTAAGACAAGATTATCAAATGGGTACAAAAACTAGTTAAGATCTATGGGAAAAAATATGACCATGAAATAATATACTTTTAAGAAATTTGCACAATGGATCAAAGAGGAACTGTGCGTCAAAACTCAATATTCTTATACTAAATATATTACCCACCTCTGCCCACCCCCCCAGCTAAAATCTGCTCCTTTACTACATTCCATATTTCAGTGGAAGGGATCACTGTTCACCCAGGTTTTTTTAAATGACAGAAACCTGGTAATCATTTTTCACTTCTCATTTATCCTTCATAACAGGTAAACATTTTTTCCTATCTACTGAATCCATCAACTTTTTTTCTTTCAATGCCAAAAGGGTACCATTAACTTTTGGTCTGGACTATTGCAATAACTTTCTAACAGGTCTCACAGGATAACTCTGATTCTTCTCTAATCTATAAACTACACATTGATCTTTTAAAACACATAATTCTTTATCAAATTTGCTTGTTTGCTTAAAAGTATTCAATAACTTCTTAATGCTTTTGAAGAGGAAAAAAAAAAAAAAAAGTCCAAATCCTAAACATGGCTTTACATCATGTAAAAACTTGTGTAGTCTCATCTCTTGTTTTTCCCCCTCAACACTATGCTCCAGTCATGTAGTTCATTTTGAACTTGGTTTTTGGTTCACTAACTTGCCATGACCTTTCTCATATCTAGGTCTTTGTACACACTGTTCCCTCTGACTAGTACCTGGGGACAATGAAACCTTCCTTAGCCAGCATTCCTGCCCCATCTCAGTTGATTCATGAGACAGTCAATCTCTTGGGCCCCAAATATCTACTGGGAATCTACTATGTGCCAGGCACTGTTGTAGAAGCTAGGGATGGATATGGTGATAATTAAGCAAGATGGCTCTTGTGCTCAAGAAGCTTAAGCGCAAAGGCTGAGACGAGAATGAACTCAGCATATTTGAGGGACGGAGAGAGAAAATGTCATTACGGCTGAAAGAGTAGAGTGAAAGAGGAGTAGAGATGGCCTATGTAAGAAACTTGGATTAAATGTACTGGGAAGTCCCAAGTTTTAAGCAGAAAAGTGAGAGTGTGGTTCATGCTTCAGAAAGATTATTTTAGCTGCTTTGTTCATGGAAGAAGGTCTGTAGGGGGCAAGAGGGGAGGAAAAGACATTAGGAATCAGTTCTGTCATCAGTCCAGGTGAGAGATGGAAGACTAGAGTTGTAGCTGTGAAGATGTTGATCAATGGTTGGATTCAGAACACATTTTGTAGGTATAGCTGATTAAACTTATTGATGGACTGAATGCAAGGTATGAAGTAAAACAAATCAAGGGAGACATTTTTTGGCCTGAGCAACTGCATTTATCATGGTACCAATTTGCTGATATGGGGAAGGCATATTTAGAGAACAGAAAAAAATTAAACAGCCAAGTGGACATTTCAAGTAGGCATTTCAACATACAAGTTTAAAGCTCAGGGAGAGATCTATGCTAGAAATGTAAATTTGATATTTCATCAGTATATGAGGTTATGGTACTACATATCACTTAGGGAGAGAGCTTAGGTAGAAAAGAAGATACAGCTAAGGACAATATCCTGGAATTCTCCAACAATTAGAGTTCTGATGAGGAAAGGAAAACAAACAAACAAAAAACAAACCCGAAATGAACAGTTAGTTTAGCAGAAAGAAAAAAAAAACTCCAACAAGTATGGAATGATGGAAGCTCAGAGAAAAAAGTTTATAGTTTTAAATGTTAAGAAGGGAGTGGTGGATTGTGAAATACCTCTCATGTAAACTTGATCAAAACACCATTTCAGTGAAGTGGTGGGGATGAAAGCCCACTTGGACAGAGCTGAGGAGAGAATGAGAGGTGATAAGAAAGTACAAAGTATGAATTAAACGACTCTTTCAAAGACTTTTGCTGTGGAGGGAGCAAAGAAAGGGGGCAGTAGCTGAAGAAGTACATAGAAGTCCTAAGGGTGTTTTAAAGATGGGCGAAACTAAGGCACAACAGAAATAATTAGAAGAGAGGGAAGACTTGAACCACTGCATGGCTTCTGCCAAAGGCTGCAGGCACTGAAGCAGGTTGCACAGCGGGGAAATAAAAAGAACAGAGGATCTTATATACAGAATGGGGCAAAAGTAGGTTTAATAGTTGTGAGTTCACAAAACACAGTTTGTTCCTGTATTATTACTTATTAATTATTGTATTATTTTCCATACAAACAACTGTAAACCTATTTTTGCCCCACCCTATACAGGCTATAAAGTACTTAAGTTTGCTCTCCCCAAAGCTGCTATAGTAGTAAAAGCAGCTGTGATCATTAATGGTTTTGATAACCTCAGCGTTCTCCTCCACTGGCACAGATAATCTAGAACTAATTGTACATAACTGCCTTTGTTAATTTTAAGGAGATGTAGGACTAAGCAAAAAATGAAAAGAGCTGAAAGCAGGAAATCAATGGACAGAGGACAAAAGTGCTAATATTAATCAATGATATCTAAGGACAGTAATTATAAGTTTATTATGAGAAGGGGATTTCAGAAGAATACCTGCATCAAGAGGGATAAAAAAAAAGAACACCTACAAACAAAAATCATCAGTGTTTTTTCCCAGAAAAACTGATATACTAATTCTTTTCACTTGCATATAAAATAATTCAAAATTGATGAGGTCCTAACCCCAAGAATATAGAAAATAATTCTGTGGTATAGTACCATTCTTTTTACCTCCAAAATCCTAGGCTTGATTATTGAAAACACATTAGCTGGCTAAGTAGATACAGATATTAGCGCTATCAGAAGAAAGAAAAATTAGAGCTGGACATAGAAAGAGGCAGTAAAAATTTTCTACCTAAAATTTTTAAAATACCCACAGTGCAAGATAAGGAGGCTCAGCTTGGTTGTTCCCACAGATAACTTCAGAAGTAACAAAATATAAATAATAATGACCACAAAAAATATTTTTTTTAATCTGTATAACAATTTACATCAGATGTATATACTATCTAACATTCTATTTTAAACCTTCTCAAATTTGTCTGGTAGAGCCCCACACAGAGTAAGAAAACAGCTAGTAAGTGGTATAGCCAAGACAAGAGATCTCTTAGTCCAGTGGTCTGTCTATGATTATGAAGGAATGGACCCAAAGGAGAACGAAAAACTTGAGTAATTTATATAGCTGACCCTCCACATCTACAGGTTCTGCACCCAAAGATTCAACCAATCACTGATAAAAAGTACTCGGAAAAAAATGCTACCCTGCTGCTGATGTGTACTAGTAGTTCAGGCCGGTGTTAGTTTCATCTGGACTGAACATGCACAGACTTCTTTTCTTCTCATTATTCCCTAAATAATATAGTACAACGGCTATTTACATAACATTTACATTGTGTTAGGCATTAGAAATAATCTAGAGATGATTTCAAAGTATATGGGAGGAAGTACTTAGGTTATACCTAAATACTATGCTATTTTACATAAGAGACTTGTGCATCTGCGAGTTTCGGTATCTTCAGGGGTCCTGGAACCAATCCCCCACTGACACCGAGGGATGACTATACACTAAAACTTAGTACAAGTTCAGACATAGAAAAATGAAGAAAGAATTATACGCATTTCTGAGGGGCCGGTGATGAGAGAAAAGTGACCAAAAACTAACACATTTATTAAATGCACATTAAAATATTAACTTTTCCTTTGATGTGTACCTAAAATATGGCATATTTTACCATTAGCCTCTGGGTACTACACACATTATTTACTTCTCATTTTTTAAAACTTTAAAAAAACCATGAAAATATTATTAACTCTGTTATACACTGTAAAGATCCATCTTACCTCCCATTATTTAGAAGCCATTTGTTACATTAAAGCTTTGGAACACAGCTATGCCTTGTTTAACAGATATCTTCATTAATCCTACCTGGCTCTGTGATTGTTTTGGGTTTCTCGGTTTCCATAGGGTCTGGATTTTCAGGCATTTCTTGAATATCATCCTCTGCAAATCCAGTATCTGGGCTGCTGGTTGGTTTTTCATCATCTACGTGGCTCAGAGTCGGTGAAGCTTCTCTCTTACTTATCTCTAAAACAGCTGCTAGAAGCTCTTCTTCGCTCATTGCATCAAATCCGGAGTTTTCCACTTCAGACTTATCAGGCTCTATTCTGCATGATTTTGAATCCTGAAGAAAAGAGTAACTTTTAAAGGAGATCTGAATGCCTACAAATACAGCAATCTTAGAGTTTAAAGTGAGGAGTTTATTTTAGTCCTAAAAAGTTCCCTTTCTTTGATACTTTGGGCTATTTAATAATCAATAATCAATATATAAACTCACAGACAAACTTAATATACTTTTACTAAAACTAAATAAAAATACATGTTTACTTTCTTGGTTACAGTAAGTGTTAAGCACACTATTTGTAGAAATTTGAAAAATCTGTAAAAAATAATAAAATAAATAATTCAAAATCCATCAGAGGTAATACTGTATTTTTGGTATATTTTCTGCCAGACATATGTGGATTATACTGTAAGTATTGTCACTATATTTAATATTCCTTTTTAAAAGTTGGCAGGTCTAATTTTTTTAAATAAATGACAAAAATAAAAGATACATTTACATTATGTAAATATTCAGAAGTTATTTTCTGAATACGTTTTATTTTGGGGGAGAATTTCTGACTTTTTGTGATTCAAGGTGATCAACCACAAAAACTACCTCTAGCTTTAAAGTAAGGTGGAAAACAAGTCAGAACAAAAATAATGAAAATAACTACCTTACCAAAAGGGAGGTTTAAAATCAAACACTTGCACAAGATGATGCACACTCCTAGAAAAGCTTGTTTCTTCAAAGGATTAACTATCCTTATAAGCTAAGATAGAAGATAATGTAGTTAAACCTTCACACCCATTATTTAAACCGTTAGTTTATGTGGTTAGCCTGTTGATGTAAAATGTTTACTCTGGTTCCACCACATTAACAATTAGTACCAACATTAAGCAAGTAATTACAATATTTGAGAACTGATATGTAAAAGTAACTTTGAAGATTTATAGGGGAAAGCAATTTATCTACAACTTCCATTTCTTAGAAGTCTCGGTCCTGGAAACAACCTGTGTCCATTGATGGATGGATGGATGGATGGATGAAGATGTGGTAGAAGAGAGGACACCCAAAAACCCTGGAAGGTGGGCCCCTTGTTAGTACAGGCTTTCCTGGCTAGGTGAGTGTTCCAGGAACCCATCCGTGGCAGTGTAACAGCTGGCATTGTTGTGAGAGGCTGCATTCAGCTTCAGTGAGTATTTTTTGAAGATTCTTTCAACACATTTGCTTGTTTCACGATGGGTGATTTATGAGCGCACCAGCCCATACCACGCTGTTGAGTATTCAGTAGCTTTTGACCAAAACCCACATGACCCCATGTCCCGCCCTCCCTGATTTCACCTGAGTGGCCATTTTTTTGTTTCCCCAGATGAAAAAAAGTCTTCAAAGGGAAATGTTTTGCTTATGTGGGGAGATGAAACAGTGGCAGAAGCACTAAAAAGCATCAAAATCAACAAGTTCAAACACTGTTTTGAGCAGTGGAAAAAATGTCTTGAGAGGTGTACTGCATCAAATGGAAAGTAATGGAAGGTGACTGAAGTTTAAACATGTAAGAATAAACAATTTTTATAAATAAATTCTGGAATTTTCTTGGTACCCTCCTCGTATAAACTGTTCAGCCATTAAAAAAAGACATCTTGACCTTGAGGGCATTACGCTAAGTGAAATAAGTCAGACAGAGAAAGACAATACCAAGTGATCTCACTTTTATGAGGAATCTAACAAACAAATCCAAGCTCATAGATAGAGAGAACAGATTGCTGGTTGCCAGAGGGTGGGGGTGTGTGGTGTGGGGGTGTGTGTGTGTGTGTGTGTGTGTGTGTGTGAGAGAGAGAGAGAGAGAGAGAGAGAGAGGTGAAAGGGGCTGAAAGGTTCAAACCTCTAGTTACAAAATAAGTAAGTCCTGGGATGTAACATACAGCATAGCATGGTAACTACAGTTAATGATATGGTACTGCACATCTGGAAGTTGCTAAGAGGGTAAATATTAAAAACTTTAGTCACAAGAAAAAAATTATTTTGGTAACTATGCATAGTGATGGATGTTAAGTAGACTTACTGTGGTAATCATTTCACAATTATGCAATACAAATTACCACACCACTACGTTGTGCCCTGGCTGGGTGTCTCAGTTGGTTAAGTGTTGTCCTGCACACCAAATGGCTGTGGGTTTGATCCCCAGTGGGGGTGTACGAGAGGCAATCATTCTATGTCTCTCTCACATTGATGTGTTTCTCTCTCTCCTTCCCTTCCTTCTTCTCTCTCTCAAAATCATTAAACATATCCTCAGGTGCAGATTTAAAAAACATCCTTATGGTGTAGACCTGAAACTAATATAATGTTATATGTCAATTATACCTCAATTAAAAAAAGTCTCAATCCATCTTTAAACAGACTGGTTTTGTAGCTATAGAAAGTACACTCTAAAACTAGTGTTTGACTCTTCCAGTCAAGATGGTGGCATAGGTAAATGCGGTACTCGCATCCTCCCATGACCACACCCAAATTACAACTAAACTACAGAATGACCATCATTCAGAACTACCTGAAATCTGGTTGAATGGAAGTGCTATGACTAAGGAATTAAAAAAAGCTACACTGAGACTCGTAGGAGGGGTAGAAGGGTGGAGATGCGGAATGGGCTGGTCCCACACCCATGTGTAGCGGATAACAATCAGGAGGGATATCTGAGCTCCAGTGGTCCTCCATGAGGAGTCCCACACCAGACCCCACAGCCCAGAGTTCCAGGGCCAGGGAGAAAAGTCCCCATTACTACTGTCTGTAAAACCCAGTGGGGATTGAGTCTTAGGAAGACAGAGGGCTTCTGGAGTTCCAGGCAGTTACTTTTAAAGGGCTCACACACGGACTTACTCAGACTCACTCACTCTGAGGTCCAGTGCTAGAGCAGCCCCTTAAAAAGCACCAGAGACATATGGGAAGGAACTGAATTGTCTGGCATCAGAGTGAGAGCTGAAGGGTGGGAGTGGGCAGCTTTCTCCCAGACAAAAGTGTTGGCAGAGACCACTGTTCCTTTGAGGAACCCTCCTCCAACAGAGCCAGCAGGCTGACATCTGAGATTTGATCAACCTGGCTCACAAGTTTGTCCCACTCTGGTGATTCTGAGTCCCTGCTCCACCCAACTTTTGGGCCCACCCAAGCTGTTTCCCTTGAAGGGCCTGTCTTGGCTCATGCTTCAGGTTTTCCTAAAATCTCTCAAACACAAAGCATCTGGCTTCAGTGTGCCTCTAAGTGGTCCCAGGTATGGCACTAGTGGCAGCTAGCCTCAGTTCACAGCTTGGCCTCACCTGGGCACCTCTAGGCCTAGCAAAAGTAGAAGCCACCTGCAGTTTGTTTTGTAGCTTATGCTGGGTGGCCCCAGGCAGAACACAGGCAGCAGCTGACCATGGTCTGCACTTCCTGGGAGGCTCCAGAGCCAGAGCACCTGGTGGCTGCTTCAGACCACATTGAAGCACCACCCCCAACCACCACCACCAGCAACACACTCAAGGGATGGACTCAGTGGGCAACCAAATCCCGCTGAAATGAGTCCTGCTCTGTGTGGTGGGCCCTGCACAGCTGATCCTCCATGGTGGCTGGTGGTCACAGCCAGTTTTTGCAGCTGATCAGCCTGGGGCAAATCCTTCCTGTTGATGTGCCAACAGCAGTCAAGGTTCAACTACAAGAGGAGGGTGTGCAAAGCCCACAGGGGGGATCTACGTAGAGAGCTTGGGTGACTAGGGAGATTGTGCCACTGGACCCTACAGGACACCTATTATACAAAACCACTCTACCAAGCCTGGGAGACAGAACAGCTTTATCTAAAACACAGAAACAAACACGGAGGGTGGGGGAAGCCAAAATTAGGAGACAAAGAAACATGTCCCAAATGAAAGAATAGAATAAGACTCCAGATGAAGAACTAAATAGAATGGAGTCAAGCAATCTACCAGATGTAGAGTTCAAAACACTGGTTTTAAGATCCTCAATGAAGTTTGAGGAAGAGCACATGAACTTAGTGAGAACTTCAACAAAGAGATAGGAAGCATAAAAACAGAGATAGAAAACATAAAAAAGAACCAGTCAGAAATGAAAATACATTAACTGGAAAAAAGAATATATTATAGGAAATTAATAGTAGAGTATTGAAGAATCAAATTAGTGATCTGGAATGGAAGGGAGCAAAAAAATACCCAATCAGAAGAGCAAAAAGAAAAAATCTAAAAAAATGAAGATAGTGTAAGGAGCCTCTGGGACAACTTCAAGTGCACCAACATTTTCATCAGGGGGGTACAGGAAGGAGGAGAGAAAGAAACCAAAACTTATTTCAAAAAATAATGACAGAAAATTTCCCTAACTTGGTTAAGGAAACATACATACAAGTCCAGGAAGCGCAAAGAGTCCCAAACACAATGAACCCAAAGAGATCCAAACCGAGAAACATCATAATTAAAATGCCAAAGGTTAAAGACAAAGATAGAATCTTAAAAGCAACAAGAGAAAAGTAGCTAGTTACCTACAAGGGAGGTCCAAAAAGACTATCAGGTATTTCTCAACAGAAACGTGCAGGAAAGAAGGGATCAACAAGAAATATTCAGAGTGATGAAAAGCAAGGACCAACATTCTTCTATCCAGCAAAGCTACCCTTCAGAACTGAAGGACATATAAAGGGTTTCCCAGACAAAAAAACCAAAGGAGTTCATCACCACCAAACCAGCATTACATAAAATGTCGAAGGGTCTTCTTTAAGAAGATGATAGAAAACATGAACAATAAAATGGCAATAAATACTTACCAACAACTGAATCTAAAAAACAAAATAAATGAACAAGCAGAACAAAAACAGACTCATAGATACAGAGAATATTTTGGTGGTTGCCAGAGGGGATAAGTGAAAAAGGTGAAGGGTCAAGAAGTACAAGTTGATTGTTACAGGGGATGTAAAACAAAGCATAGGGAATACAGTCAATAATATTCTAACAGCTATGTATGATGTCAGACTGGTACAAGATTTATCAGGATGATCACTTAGTAAGTTATGTAATGTCTAATCATTGGGAAGTACACCTGAAACTAATATAATGTATGTCAACTGTAATTGAAAAAGATATATTAAAAAAATAAAACTAGTGTTTGAACTGATCTGTTAAGTTTATGATTTATCTTGTGTATTAAATTTGCAGGTGCTGGTTATAAAAGGCATTTGGACAGTAAGAGCTATACAAATCCTTGTCGGATATTTGATGAGAAATTACCTACCTTTTCCAGGTCTTCCTGCTGCTGTTCACAGCCTGACATTTCACAAAATCTCTGGCTAAGGGCCACAGAACGTTTTAGCTCATCCTCACTGTCTGAATCAAGACATAAAGCCAATGAACTCTTGGATTTAAAGGGGAAATACCTGTAATTCAAGGGAAAAAAAAAAACCTATATAACTCTGATAAACACTGTTCTTATTATTCTTTTGGTACATAAATCCCAAAATAAAACAAAAAGCTTTTCTTAAATGGAAAATAATAGAAAAAAAGGTATATTTAAGAATTACCTTTGCCCCACTTCAAAGGAGTCATGCTTTGAAAATTAGCTCTTATACCACTACATATTATTAGCAAACCAATCACTTTGTGCCTTTTTTCTTTTAACGATCAGCCCCAAAGTTGTCTGTTAGTGTCTTTATAAAGCAAGTAATCCACTGAATGCATGCAGACATAGCAATGAAAAAATGTTGACAATAGAGCATGAGAACTAATTTTTAATCTTTTAAATTATGATTCATGTACTTTAAAAGTAACAGTAACAGTAACATTCCACTTATCCACTTATATGTAGGTCAGACTTCTGGCAACCTCTACCTTCCAGAACACAGGGATTCAAAAATAAGAAAAAAGGCATCTGAGGAAGGCAGCAGTTTCAAAGCCCATGCACTTTACTCTTTAGACAGGGACCCTTCTTTCCCAGGAAATGATGTATAAAATAATGTAGCAAGGTCGTCAAGAAATGAGAGCTAAGAAATGAGAAGAGAATAACCACAAATACAGTAACAAAGAATTATAAAGTCGTTTAATGTAAAGGTAAACCATCTTGTAAGATAATGTCATCTGAGGGCATTATCATATTAAAACACAGCGCAATAACTGACATTCGTAATGTTGATTCCAAGTTATGACAATATATTTAAATTATCTTCAGTACATTTTACTCAGAATATAAGGAATTCTCTATATACTCTCTATAATGTCAGAGAGTATATAACCACCTAAAATGGTTAAAATTTTTTAAGATTAATTCTTAAAAAGGCAAGCTTCAGTCATATAAAAATTCATTTATGTGAAATATTAAATATTCTTCAATGATACTAGATAAGTAAGGTGTTACTGTGTTGGCTTCCAAGTGAGCTGAAAATAAATTAAAGGAAAAAGTGGTAAAGGTCAAAGAGCACAAGCTTTCTTTGATGGAGGTTAACATAAATTCATATGCTATACTAAAAAAATATAAAATGAAAATTGGAAAAAATGCAATTCATCTAAATGTGAAAACTGTAAATAAACATAGAGAATGATGGCACTAAGAAATAAGAGGCCACAATGGAAACCAGGAGAACTGCAGAGCAATGTAGATCAAAGAAAAGAGGCAAGTGGTCAGTGATAAGCCCAAACATAGTCTGTGGCTGAGAGCAGCCAGGATATCACTGCACTCCAGCCTGAACACTTGAATAGCCCCCTGTTATGTCTTCAGAAGGGTTTTTAGTATAACTTAGTAACAGCCAATTAGCCATCTTAATTTCTCATTTCTGATTTCATGCTCACCAAGCAAAACTGAACACATTAGTTTGTTTATCCAGGTAAATACTTTACTAAATGAGGGTGACACCTGGCTACCAATAACACCAGGGTCAAATGTGACAAAGGACACTGTAAAAGAACCAATGGTATTCTGTTTCATAACTCAGCCTCTTTTAAGTTTGATCGGCATGACAGGTCTTCTAGGGCCTAATATCCTTTATTGACCAACTCTCAAATTCTCATACCAGTAGACCCTGGAGAACAGATGACCATGCCAAATATCATGAAGCTCAATGAAATCATCTCTTTCTTGAAACTACAGTGATTTGGTACATAAAGAGTGCATTCCATTAATAATTACTATATTCACAGAAGGCAGCTTGCCTGTAGTAATGAAAAATATTCATCCTGTAAATGCATCACTTGCTCACTTTCTAAGCAGCCAAGTGGTATTGCTCATTTGTATCTTGAGAACGGGCAAGAGTATTCATATCGGTACCATTTCAGATTTCTAGTCATGTTAGTCATCTGGTTTTAATTGCACTGAAAAATAATTAACAGGAGGAAAAGAAAATAGCAATTCCCAAATGTCATTTTATGGTAATATAATCCCCCCCAAGCCCTTAAACAACAAAAGTGTCTTTTCTAGAAGTATTTTTTGGACAACAAATTTTAAGGAAAACTAATTTTAAAGACCAATGACAAGCAAGTCATTTAGAAGTGTCTAATCAGGAATTATGTGGTTCTAGTTTAGTCACAGAAGAGGTATATTTTTAAAAAAGCATTTGCTTCCCTTCTTGGACTTTTGGTCTTCAATAAATAAATAAATAAATAAATAAATAAATAAATAAATAAATAAATTGTAGAGTAGCTACACTCTAGTGTGTGTTTGCTTTTGTCTCCTTTTACAACAGCTCCAGCTCATTGTCTAAAACAAGAAGTCCCAGACTGGCTAGCAACAAGTAACAAGATATTTTGGGATCTCCATGCGTATCTCTGAAGAACAGTGCTTTATACCAATATGGGTTATTTCAGCCCTTCAATCCTTAAAACTCCTCATCATCAGTCAATTTCTAGAGATGTAGGATGAAAATATTACATATTAACAGATGATTTAAGATGCTATAGAACAAAATTTTGAGAGGACCATGTGAAATTGTTTCACTGTTAAAAACTTGTCATACCCTAGACTATAATTTAAAGCAGATCCAGGAAAATTTCAAAGTATAGTAATACAGAGCAGTTATCATGCAAAAAGAGAAACAATAAAGAAAAGGGGAGGGGATAACCTTAGAAACTAAGGTAAGCCAAATCCTTAAAAATACAAATTTTGGGTACACAAGAAATATAACTCACTTTGAAGGTGTAGAAGGGCTGGTGATGCAGGAATTCACCATTTGAGAGGCTTTCAATGGTCTAGAACTATCAGAAAATTAGAAAATATATAATGTATATAATTACATTATTAACATATATATTTAACTTATAAAATGAATTATTCTGTACTACAGACCTTTATATATCTTTTAAAAAATCAAACATGTATACTACTTTTACTAGCTATAGCGGCCAAAAGAGAAAACAAAATACTACCTCTGGCCTCTCCTTGATCCAATGACCTTATTAAATAAAAAGCAATGGAAACAAGGCCACAAAGGTAATGCATATAAAAAGAACAGCTTGGGAAAAATGATCTTTCTCAGTACTTTATTTTTAAGCAATAAAATAATAACAGCTCTCATTTTTTGAGGACTTACTAGAGGTCATGTACTATAGTAAGAGTGTATATGTTTCCCATCATTTAAGTTCACAACAACCCTATTACTTTCCCTACAAATAGGTCAAGGAATTTGTCCAAAGTCTTAAAGCTATTAAATTATAGTCAGGTAGCCTGGTCTCAGGCCTGTGATTATGTATAAAGAGCCTACACTGATGATTTGATATAGTACTACTGCCAGAAAGAGTAATAACTCTACCAGCAGAGGGCAGCTGCATCAAGCAAAACAAAACACAAACAAAAAAAACCAGAAGAACCAAAAACCACATGTATTCCAAAGAAAGGCCTTAAGACAAAAATCCAGATACACTAATAATTGCTGGGAACACGTCTTTATTAGTAGACTTGTTAACGCCTTTAGTATAAATTTATACAATGTAGCATATATATTTCAATTATTAAACCAGGAGAAATACACTTTTACATAACTGTATCAATTCACATTAGCAAATAGCCATTCACTTTCTGAAATACTTTCTACTTCACTTTCTACTTTAGCCAAGAAGCTTGGCTCTTCTAGTCACTAACCATATGACTTTAAGAAAACTACTTCCTCTCCCTGGATTTCTTCTGTAAAATTAAGAATTTAGAAAAATCTCTAAAATCCTTTTTACCTCTAAGTTCTAAACTTTAAGACTATCAAACTAGAGTTCGAGTATAAAAAAGAACTACAATATATGGCTCCAAAGTAATGCAAGTATGCAGAAGAAAGTTCAGAGAAATCCTAAGGTTTTCCCAGAATACACAATGAAACAAAATAAAAATTAAAGGTTACTTCTTTTCTCATGTAAAAATTTCTAGAAGCCACTAAAGTTCTATACTTCTATTGGTAATAATACATTTATGGAGATAAATGTCCAATAATCTATTTTTAGGACCTCAGTATAACATTTGGAGATAAATGTCCAATAATCTATTTTTAGGACCTCAGTATAACATTTAATATCCTGTTTCCCAGACTTGAATATCCTAAAGAGTCAGTAAAGACATTTGTTAAAAATACTGAATTCCGAGTCCTATCTTAGATCTAATGAAACAGAACTTCTAGGGAAAGAACACAGGAATCAATATTTTAGTGTTCAGGTGACTCTTATGAGCATGCAAATTAAGTTTATATTCCCAACATGTATCAAACTGTCTTCTAGTGATCTAAAAGCGTAAGAGCATTGCCTAAAAAGATGACTAATTAATTATGAAAGGCAACTAATGTACTTGGAAAAATTCTGCTCAAGCATTTTATTACTTCAATTTATTACTTCGGTTACTTCAAGGAGGCAGTAATTTAACACAAAATCCCAAAATAAAGCCAAATTAAAACCACCTCTTGGTCTGATTTTACCCAGGAATTGTATTATTTACCTAGCTCAGTCATTCTTTTGATTTGATTACTGAAGTGTTTCTCCTTTAAAAACAAATGCAAAGATATTCTCTCTCAAGGACTTACATTGCATTATGTGCACTCCAACCGAGGGGGAAGGGTGGTTTTGTATTTTCAGTGCAATGAGATGACAGGGTCAGATATCTTGGAATGATGACCTGCTGCCCAATCTTGTTGTTAAGTGAGAGAGTGATATTGAAGCTGTATCGCTTCAAATGAAGAATGAGGATCCTGAAAACAGGAAATGATGACATTACTAGTTTGTACATAACAAAGGTAGCTCTCATAAGTAAAAAGAGATCACAGTAACTATGTTAGATAGCTCTTGATTTAAAGAATACATTTGACCAAACTAAACATTTGGCCAAAGAACATCTACTAAATACCTGCCATGTGCTAGGCATTGTGCTAGCCACTAAGAACACAAATAAAAATAAAACACTGCTATTGGGTGTATTTAGGTTAAACACAATGTTCTTGGAGAAACAAAACACACCGACCCCCACCCCCACATCAGATAGTAACTAAATTTTTAAATACTAATATTAATATTGCATTAAATTCTTAAATTATTTACTTCAATGTTATGTAGCTTTAAAAAGCAGGTGTTATAATTTTAATTAAAGTGTTAAAACAGCCTTATGTTTGATGGTAACTGAGTTTTTTCAAGATGATTTCTGACAAGAAGTATTCTTATTTCAGTAAACTGCCTCCGAAGAAAGCTAAGAGAGAAATAGAAAAATTTTCTCCACTTAGAAGTTCTGAAAAATTTCATGGCACATCTGGTTCGTGGGTCTGAAAAGGCTTTTAGTTGTTAAAAACACTTTTTTTAAAAAAGGTATATTCCTTTTATTTTTTATCTTTTGTTGTTTTTGTTTTTAAAAATTATTTTATTGTTGTTCAATTACAGTTTTCTGCATTTACCCCCTACCATATCCCCCCACCCCAGCCAAACCCACCATCCTTCCTGGCTTCCACCCCCACCCCGCCCTTGGTTTTGTCCATGTGTCCTTTATAGTTGTTTCTAAAACACTTCTTTTTAGTTACTATTGTGGCAGCCATTTCACCTCTGATATAGAGCATAATCTTTCCCTGATGGACTAGTTACACTTCACAGTGTACAAGAACACTTTAATTACCAAATTTCAGAACTCTTATGAGACTAAATCTCAATTCTAGGCAAAAACAGTTTCTGATTTATGGTAAACTGTTTCCTTTCTTACCATATACATATACCTTCATCACAAAAGCCACAACCTCAAAAATCTGTAAAGTGTAGTTATCAACAGTATTTTTCTTTCAAAAAGCATGCTACAGAAATCATAACTTTTAAATTCACAACTCGAGAAAACACAAGGATACAACTAATGTGAAGAGGCTAAAATATCAGATGTCAAATATTTTGACTAAATTTTCAAATAATCATACCAAAAATAAAAGCATGAAAGAGACAGCCAATGTAGTTAAAATTACTGACTTGTACAGATGAGATGGACTGGAAATGAAAAGATTTGATAAAGATGCCAGACCCTTCAGAATAATAGGAGACTGGCTTGAATAGTGAAATGAACAAAAACAAAGTAAGTCCAATATTAGGATTTATGATACAAAGTCTTTTGTTTTATGTAAATTTGGAATAAATTAACCTTTAACATAAGTGACCTACTGGAAAAAAAAAAAAAAACAAGGAGGAAAATTTCCCTCAGCATTTTTTCCCACTTTGAAAGGCCAAATAGCTAGGCAACTGGAAAGGGAACAGACATTCAGCTTGCCAGTTCAAACACATATTTTTAATTGTACACCGATTTCCTTTGTGAATGACAGCTGGTAATAATCCTTTGCCTTAATATTTGTTCCGTTACCCTCCTACCTCAAAACAAATGGCAAAGAGCAAGTCTCTTAAGAAATGTATACCATGGTCAATATAGTAATAATGTTATGATTCAGAAAGTCATTTTTTTAAAAAAATTTCATTTTCTAGAAAGGAGCAGATTATGAACTGTAAGAGAACTAGTCTCTAGAGGCTAGGTTCCAGAAACTCCACACTGAGTCTTAGAAAAATTGAAACTAATGAAAGAAAGTAAAGCGCTCTGCAGGCAAAGTGCCATATAAGTACTTAATGTTAATAATAACCTTGTTTGTGGTTGAGATCTATTCTTGGAAAGAACTAAAAGCTGTCCTATAAGCACATACTAATTTTTCTAGCTAGTCTGGTTTTACATTTACTTATAAGAAACTAATACAATTTAAGTTAATATCATTCCTAATTCAGATTTCTTTATTTTTATAGAGAGCTTATCAACTTATAAGATTCTTTGAATAAAGGAATGCACAAACTGCAGAAAATTACTTTTTCTATTTTGTTGTCACATGTATGTGTTTATGTCTGTAGCAGGTTTTTACTGAAAGTTTGGGATAAGAGAGGGAAGGACTATAGGACAACACAGGGCAACGAATTGTAACAGAATGTTATACATTACTGAATTAAAAATCTACTAGCTATTCCCTATCATTCCAGGGTCTCCCCGACCAAGTCCTCTTATTGCCATCCTCTGGGATCTAACGTTCCCTCAACATTCCAAATCCTCCTCCTTTCTTCTGCATTCCAGATTTGCACCCTCTACCCTCTTCATATTTTAGCTGTGCTGACTCTCTTTACCAATCCATTCTGTTAAACCTCACTTATTCAGTAATATTTCTTAAGATCTTTAAAGAAGAAAAATTAAAGAGCACTTAATTTTACCTGGGCAGCCTGTTAAATTTGTGCCTGACAAGAGCACACTTCCCATTACACTTCTCACAGGAATACTCAAGTTCTTCTGCCTGTAGAAAGACAGGAGGGAAAAATAAAGAAGCATGAAGCTGAATCAGCATTATCTCATTAAATGCTACTAATCTTCTCTCGTCATACTACTTCAGTGGAATGACAACTGTGACCAGTTTGTTTCTAGAGTCACAAACCTTACTAAATTAAGACCTAATCTCCAAAATATTGTTATAATATCATACCCTATTTCAGAATTCCTAATTTCCTTTTCTTTTAATCAAGGAAACACCTCAATCTATGATAATAACTAGACTGTACAGCAGCAGATTCTCAATCTTTTCCCCAGGAATACACAAGAACCACTGCCAACGGTATACCCAAACTTAACATTTGGCCATAGCAAATAAGATCACCTTCAGGTTAGTTGAAGTTCCTGGTCTGTTAGGTGTAACTACCCCTTTCTTATAATGGAACTCGATCTTCTGGTAACAGCTCACTAAAAACAACTGCTCTAAAAGGACCAAAGTTTGGGGTGGATATCATTACCTAGAGAAAACTGAAACAAGAAATCCTTAAAAACTGGGGGTAAAATACCTAAGAAAAGCTTCAAATTCTATGGTAATTACAAGAATAGTAAGGAATGATTAAAACAAAAGGAAAAGCAGAGTATCTCTGGGTAGAGCTAAACGTTCATCATTTAAAGAACAGAAAGGTTTTTTTTAGCTTTAGGAAGACAATCCTATTCATTTGCTACAACAAAGAGTTATAATCCTGCTCTGGCTGGTATAGCTCAGTGGATTTAGCTGTGAACCAAGGGATCATTGGTTCGATTCCCAGTCTGGGCACATGCCTGGGTTGCGGGCCATGTCCCAAGTAGGGGCCACATGAGAGGCAACCACACAGTGATATTTCTTTCCCTCCTTTTCTTTTTCCCTTCCCCTCTCTCTAAAAATAAATAGATTTAATCTTTAAAAAATTTAAAAAAAAAAGAGTTATAATCCTGGCAAATTTCCATCAGTTATAATAACTGCTACACAACAGATCCCAGAATATCTCTAACAGTATATCACAGACACAAATATACAGCTTTGGATAAAACTGACTCTTCTTTGTTGTTTCTAACAGGGTACATACAACCTAAGGAAAGCAAAGAGTATTTTTTTATTCCTCAGATTTTAGTACACTCACTTATATAGTGTCTTTAATTTTAACCCACATTACCAAATTTTAGCATGTGTCACTTATGCTTCAACTTAGTATTTGTTTATAAATAGCTGATTCTAAGGTTGTCCAAAACACTTGCTGTTAGTCAAATGTATAATCTATGTAAGCAATCAATTTTCTTCAATGAGTTAACAATGAGATTTATGAAGCTTTAAAAAATATCATTTATAGATTATTTCTCATTTGTTTTCCCTGCAAGAATTTTGTCCAAATTCTGCCTTAAAGAAACCAACTCTAAACACAATTATTTATGATATATAAAATTTAGTTATGTGAAAATACCAAAAGATACTACTTGCCCTAAAGAAAAGATCAAGGGAATCTTGAATTGACCGTGGAGGGAGTGGCTTTTTCCTTCGAGGAAGGTCGATGGAGAGGTCATTAAACTGTTCTCTTTTGGGAATAATCTCTCCACATCTGTAAGAATAAAAGACAAATCAAAGCATTCAGAAGCCTAACTGCAATACAAAATAAACACAAATATACTTCAGAAACACTGTTCCCCCACAGAACCTATCAAGCACTGACAGACTATGACTAGGCACAAGAAATATACAACATTTAAGACATGTTTACTTTAACCCTTATTAAGTAAACACAGGCAAAACCTCAACTGCAAGTATTTAAGTACTTTCTTAAAATGTGAAAAGGCCCCTAGGTACCAAGATCCTGGCATTTTTGAAAAAAGGCAGGAAGCTACTTTGGTTAGAACAGAATGAGCAAAAGGAAGATTGGTAGGAGATGAAGTCAGAGCGTTAACTAGGGGATAAGGGTTGCTCAAAGACAATCATAAAAGAGTTCTGTAGACCACGGTAAGGATTTCAGCTTTTACAGCTTACAAAGAGAGGGGTGACATGAACTAATTTCCATTTTAAATGATCACTTTGACTAGTGTGTTTAAAACAGACCACAGAGAAACAAGAACAGAAATATAGAGATTAGAAGGAAAGCAACAATCCAGGCAAGAGATGACAGTAGCATAGTCCAAAGTAGTGGTGGCAGTGGAGGCAGCAAAAAGGGGTCAGACTCTGGATGTATTGTGAACAGCTGAAATGGTCTGCTGACATTAGATGCAGGGGTGCAGGAGAAAGAAAAGAGGTCAGAAATACACCACATTTCTAGAACTGTCATTTTTTTAAAGATTTATTTATTTATTTATTTATTTATTATTATATTTTTTAGAGAGGGAAGGGAGGGAGATAGAGAGAGAGAGAGAGAAACATCAATGTGCAGTTGCTGGGGGTTATGGCCTGCAACCCAGGCATGTACCCTGGCTGGGAATCGAACCTGGGACACTTTGATTCCCAGCCCGTGCTCAATCCACTGAGCTACGCCAGCCTGGGTAAAACTGTCATTTATTGAGATAGGGAAGGAGGTTTTTACAGGGCATATTAAATACTTTAATTTCAGATATTTTAAGTTCTTCAAATGGAGAGTTCATAATTCTTCACATTTGAGAATATATTATCAATATATTGAAATGCCATATAATAATTATAAACCAGGCAATTTTTAAAAATAGGCATTTCAGCAAACTGACCAAACTAATCTACAGCAAGAGGGGAAAGAGAATAAACATGGCAAATTACAACGAGGAATAAGATATATGGAATTTTCCTTCAGCCAGAAACTAATAGTGTGTTTAAAGAACGGTCTGAAAGAAAATTACTACCAAAGCAACGAAGGCAAGGCCTTTGAGGAGACAACTGCAGCACTGCAGCTGCAGTCCCACAGAACCGGGTGGCCTCCCTCCTGGGGGGGCCAACTCCTGGGCCACTGTTCAGCCTAGCTGCCTGGTGTGCCCACATCCCGTGAGCAATGTCACTTCACGCACCAGCGCACACACCCCACCTGGACAACCGACATTTGGGTGCTGCACAACTGCAGTGCCTGACTGATGCTGTTGGCACAATGCAGCAGCCACCACTTTGACGTGGTCTTTTTTTTTAAAAATCTTTACATTGAGGACATTGTTTCATTGTTTTAGAGAGAAAAGGAGAGAGGAAGGGAGAGAAACACTGATTGGTTGCCTCCTGTACAGGTCTGTATCAGAGGTGAACCTGCAACTAAGGTATATGCCCTGACTGGGAACAGAGCCTGCAACCTTTTGGTAACGGGACAATGCACCGGGTGAGCTGCACCGGCCAGGGCTTGATGTGGTGTTCTTTCCTCCTGTGGACATTTCTATCAGAAGCAACTGAAATTTGCCCATCAAAAGAAATTTGGTTGGTACTCCCACAATTAAATGAAATAACAATCAAAAACTCTGCTTTTCTCTCTGACTTGAACAAATTTTGTTCGGAAGGTACACTGGAAGAAAGGGAAGGATGGCTGTCTATCATATTATGGAGCCAAAAAGATTCATTTAGTTTTTTCTGTATGATAGCTCTAGCAGTGATTAGTTGTCTTTAACTTCATTCAAAATAATTTTGTTAGACTGTATTTGACAGCTGCCACCATCAGCGTGCATTAAAAAAAAAAAACTTACCAAAATTGGTGTGTTTTTTGTGCAGCCATTTTAATACTGAAGATGGAAGAAAATACACAACATTTTTGGCATGTTATGCTTTATTATTTCAAGAAAGGTAAAAACACAACTGAAATGCAAAAAAAAAAAAAAGATTTGTGCAGTGTATGGAGAAGTTGCTGTGACTGATTAAACACGTCAAAATGGGTTTGCGAAGTTTCTTGGTACTATTGACATTCTGGCCAAACAATTCTTTGCTGTAGGGCTGTCTACATATTGGAAGATGTTTAGCAGCACCCCTGGCCTCTACCCACTAGTCAATAGCAGGAGATAGCCAACATATTCAAAATATCCAAATCAATAAAGTTATTGGGGAAAACTAAAAAATGTGTCTTTTATTTAATGGAAAAAAACTAAACGAACACTCTGGCTCACATAGCCAGATATTAACTGCTGATGGGCTCTCTAGCTTTTACAAGAAGATATGCTATATTTGTAAGACTCGGGCTTTTTCTTTAAAAAATAACTTATCCACTGGAGGGAAAAGGGCTGAAGAAATCATGAAGTTAAGAAACGTCACAGATTAAGGCAGAAAACTGTACTTGAACAATGATTAAAAAAAAAAAAGTCACAGATTAGTGTCCACATTCCACATCACTGTTAGAAGAAATTCTAGCCAAAAATACTAGAATGTTTGAGTGGAAGAGACCTCCGTGAACACTATCATTTTGAGCAACCAGGAAAAATAGACATATATGGAAGCCAGAAAATGGAGAACAAATATATGGGTGTTGAGTATTTCTAAAAAGAGTTCTAGCACAAATGGAAGAAAAGCAGTATTTAGAGAATAATTTCCTTAAACTAAAGAAAACACTAAATTTTCAGATGAAAAAGCTCTATCGTATTAAAAGCAAAATTAACAAAAAGTGTCTATACCCAGATGTACTAGTGAAACTGTGAATTAACAATAAATAAGGAAGATTTTCAGGAAGAAATAGATTACCCACAAAATCAGGTTTCTCCCAAGTGACACAGAGTAACAAGATACAATGAAACAGTATACACAATATTTTGAGCAACAATGACTGAATGATTATATATTAAGTCATTTATGAAAGCCACAGAAATAATTCTAACTGATATGGAGCTGTGAAGAATTCCACTGTCTTTGAAAAATTGTATTCAGAGATGTACTATCAATAACTGGAAGAGCCCTGACTGGTGTGGCTCAGTTGGTTGGGTGTCATCCAGCAAAGCAACAGGTCGCTAGTTAAATTCCCAGTCAAGGCTCATGCCTGGGTTGCAGGTTTGGTTCCCAGTCAGGGCAGATGTGAGAGGCAACTCACCAAAGTTTCTCTCACTTTCTCCCTCCCTTTCCCTCTCTCTAAAAAAATAAATAAAATTCTTCAAAAAAAAAAAAAACCCCCTGGAAGATTAATTAAAATAGAACCTTTTGATATGATAAATGAACATGGAATTAATTAAATGTAGAAAGTAAATTTGAGTAACTAATGTAAATATGGTTAAAAAGCATTGCAGAATTTAAAAACAATTCAAATTTTGATCTATTTTGTAAAAATGCATTATTAAAAATGATTTTTCAATTCAATAAAATATGCAACTAAGAGGAACAAGTCTTTCCAGGGTAAAAAGAACAAGTATTCTCAAAGAACCTGATATTCCACACAGTGATAAAAAGAAACACACATACACACCACCACCCTCTCAAAGAAGGGGTAGATTCAAAATTAACTGTTTTCACTAAAGCATATGACAAAACATTTAAGCATGCCTTAGTTCTCAACCCACCAAGCATTTTATAAAAGATGACATTGGAAAAAGATATTTGTATTTATGTTTTTCCATGACATAGGAATAAAAGATAAGAATCAAAACTTCCATGAGAGTTTCAATCACTTCCCATAAAGAATTAGAAAAGGAGGTTTCTTGGAGACTACTTACGCTTTACAGATAATGGAGTGCTGAACCTCAAACTCCAAATTAGTAATAACAGGGCAAGTATATACTCTGGTGGCTGAAATATCTGGTAAATTTTCTTCTCCAGGAACAGGTTCGATTTTCCAAGTTTTATTTAATTTTTCCATATCCTCTTTTAGCTGATCTAAGCACTGACTTAGAAATTCATGAGCATCCTAAGAAGGCATAATATCTTTAATTCGATCAAAACATTTTTTGTCACAATAACAGCTTATCAACACTGTGATTTATTAAAGCTAAGCACTTGAAAGTCAATACATTATATTAAAAAGGTCAAATTTACTCTAACAATTTACATACTTTGTGAATAAGAACAAACGGTGAATTATATATTCTCTACTATCAGTGAGATTAGTATGAATAAGTAATTGAATCACTTCTTGTTTTTTTTAAAGGTGATTTAAAAAAATAGCCTTTGTAGCTAAAATAGCCCAAGTTGCTGCACTGAGAGGCCACATGTGTATTATTAAAAGATGATAAAATACATAGAAGAGTCCCACTGAACCTTACCAGAAATCCTCAGGTTTTTCAACCTGTGATGAACACAACATATGTATACGAATCTCACTTTAAAATAAAAATCAGGTAACACACTAAAATCATTTCAAGTTCCCCTATGTCTAAAGTGTTTAAAAACCGTTGATACTCACATTCTGCATATAACCAGAAAATCTCTCTGCTGTAGCAGAAATGGCATTTTTAACCTTCTTGAGTAAATCTTTTTTGGTCTCTGAATTACAGGTATCTTTTTTAACAAGCAAGTGTGCAAAGCGTCTGGTAAAACAAAAGAGACCAGTTTCACATGTTTTATAAAACACTGAATGATATTATATTTTAAAGACTGTTAACATGGCACATTAAATTTTAAGTGTCTAAGAGGGGGAGGGTAAGAATAGTACGGGAAATGCAGAAGCCAAAGAAACTTACGACACATGGACATGAACTAAAGGGGCGGAATGTGGGTGGGAGGGGGTGTGCAAGGTGGAGGGGAGTGAAGGGGGGAAAATGGGACAATTGTAATAGCACAATCAATAAAACATATTAAAATTTTTTTTCAAGTGTCTAAAACTCCATTATTCTATGATCAATAAGGTAAAAGGCTACTTAATAAGTATGTAACAGTTACCTGAGAAGTGCATTGGGTGGAATTTTCTTCCATGGGATACCTTGCTTAAGCAAGTCATTTGCAAATGATTGGAGTGAAAACAGAGATTGTAAAATAGCATTCATGTAGCAGGTATTTCCCAAGTTGGAGAAGCTGAAAACAAAAAAAAATACTTTTGAAGACAACGGTAGTTCCTCAAGAATGTTCACTAGAGCAGGAGTTCTCCAGTAAAGCATGTTATCAGAATCACCTGGAGGGCTTATTAAAAGACATATTGCTGGGCCCCAACTTCAGAGTTTCTCACTCTGGACAAAGAAGGTGCAAAAATATGCATTTCTATAGGATCTCAGTTGATGGTGATGCTGCTATGAGAACCACTGCATTATAACATTGTAACAATTTAGCTGTATCTCAAGGAAGACCATGCACTTTCAAACGAACACTAAAAAGGACTGGGGAGTATCCTGGCTGAAGTAGCTCAGTTGGTTGGGCATCGTCCTGCGAGCCTAGCTGCTGAGTATTTCTGGTGGGGTGCATGGCTGGGTTGTAGGTAAGGTCCCCTGGGGTGTGCATGGAAGGCAACCAATGGATGCTTCTCTCTCACACTTGCCCTATCTTTCTTCCTCCCTTCCCCTCTCTAAAAAATAATTAATAACAAAATAAAAAAGTAAAATTTTAAAATATACACCATATTTTCAGACCATAAGACGCACCTAGGTTTTAGAGGAAGAAAATAGGAAAAAAAATTTTGAAGCAAAAACTGTGGTAAAATACTTAATAACATAAATAAAATAATATTTCACCAATATAAATGTAAACAGAACTCAACAGCAGCATTAACCATTATTCCTTCCAAACTGGGGGGGGGAGGGTGCATCTTATAGTCCAAAAAATACAGAATATACATAAAAAGGACTGGGGACTAATCCAAAGAGCTACTTGTTCTTAGAACCACTGGGTCACAGAATACAGGGTGTGGCAACAGTAGGTTTATAGTTGTGAGTACACAAAACAGTTTATTCTTATATTATTATTTCTTAATCATTATACTATTTTCTATAGGAACAACTGTAAACCTACTTTTGCTCCACCCTGTACATGTTATGTTTATTTTTAATGGGTACATTATTTTTTTAAAGGTTTATTTTATTCTCTTTTGAGGACATGTTCATTGACTTTTAGAGAGAGGAGAGAGAGAGAAGCATGGATGTGACAGAGAAACATCAGTCAGTTGCTTCTCGCACATGCCCCAACAGGGGACTGAACCTGTAACCTAGGTAGCTGGCCTGACCAGGAATTGAACCAGTGACCTTTCCTGTACAGGACAACTCTCCAAACAACACAGAGTCACACTGGCCAGGGCCAAAGTACCTATTTTTAAAAACTTTTATTTGGAGATATTCTCAAACTTTTAGAAAAGTTATACAAAAATAATATTCTTTACCTAGATTCACCAATTGTTAACCTTTTGCACTGTATGCTCTATCATTTCATACTGCTGTAATTTTCCACCGAACCATTTGAGAGTAAGTTGCAGAAATCATACCCCTTTAGCTCTAAATAGTTCAGGGTGCATTTCATAAAAACAAAAATATTTCCTTATATAATCAGAATATAGCATTATAAAATGTAATGCTAATAAAATATTCTTATCTACTACACTTTCTTTAATCCAGTTTTGTCAAATAACCCAAAACAGCATTTTTTCCCCCTCTCTCTAAATACAAGGTTCAGTCCAGGATAACAATGTATTTAGTTTTCATTTCTCTTTAGTTTGCTTTAATCTGGAATAATTCTTCAGCTTTCTCTTTCATGACAGACATTGGTGAATATAGTTCCCTCCCACCCCTGGTTTTTAATGGACTGTTCCTCATACTGGGTTTTCTATTTCGTCATGATGAGATTTCAACCAGTCTGGAAGAGTACATAGTAATGCATAGTGATACTGTGTCCTCGCAAGGATATCACATCCAGAAGCATGTGATGTGTGTGCTGATCACTGGTGACATCAATTTTGAACAGCCTTAAGAACTTCATGTCACACTATGAGAAAGTATCAGGGTATGGAATTATCCTATCACCGTAAACAATGAAAAAAAACCCCACAAAAACTGGACAAAATGTTGGACAATGGGCAGCCCAGGGCTGTGATCCTTAAAAGAAGGGAGAGTCAGCTGTACTATTATGCCAGCTTTCAGCCTGTGAGGCAATTTGACAACTGCAGTCCAAGCAGAGATATCCAAACAGAACTCAGAAATCTTGAGTTGAAAGAAACTGGGAGTCTGAAAGGCTGAGATTGCTAAAACTTCAGGACCCAAAAGGAGGGAGATATGCAAAGAGCCCCAGATATCTACACAGAAGACTGTCTAAGCGTTCAGCTAAATAGCAACCTGTGCATGCTTAGGGTGAAGCCCCATGACACCAGGCAGAAGAACTTCAAGGAAAAGAATGATTACTGGGGAGCTATTAGCCAATTTCCAGATCTCATGATGGACCTAAAACTGTTTGAGTTGCCACTAGTCAGAGGGAATTGAGAGACCTAGATGAATTCATAGGGTATTAGTAGAAACTCCCAAGGGCCCATGCTCTAGGGAAGGAATGAAATTAGCCTTCGAGTAAAGGCCCCTCTAGATTTGACCCCAAAGAGCTGAACTACAAGTCTTAAAACAACCAAATCTAATTGCAGAGAGGGATATTAAAAGTTATAAATATGCTTCATGTGATCAAGAATGTGAAGGAAAACATAAACACAATGAGGAAAAAAAATGGAAGACAGTTAAAAGCCCCAAATTAAACTTCTGGAGATGAAAGCACAATATTTGAAATGAAACTTTTACCGAATGAGAGTAATAGCATATTAAACACCAAAGAAGGAAATATCAGTGAACTTTAAAACTCAGAAATATAAAATATCAAAAATGAAGTATCTATGTTTTAATATAAAATTATATATTTTATATAATTAAAAATAAAGTACATTTATATGCTTTGTAAAATATTAAATATGTAATTATATTTTATATAATCTTTTATATCCTTATTCTACTTTATTGGGTATCAGGATGGCAATCCCTGCTTTTTTACTGTTTCCATTAGACTGCTAAACCTCTCTTTCCTTTATTTTAAAACTTTAAAATCACTGTTCTAGGATTATCTCTAGCACACAGCACAGTTTAGTTTTGCTTTATGAGCAAGTTTGAAAACATTTTTCTTTATTATATGAGTTAGCCCAATCATATATTTTTTTAAAGATTTTACTTATTTACTTTTTTAGAGAGGGGAAGGGAGGGAAAAAGAAGAGAGAAACATCAATGTGTGGTTGTCTCTCACATGGCCCCCACTGGGGACCTGGCCTGCAACACAGGCATGTGCCCTGACTGGGAATCGAACCTGCAATGCTTTGGTTCGCAGCCCGCACTCAATCCACTGAACTACACCAGCCAGGGCACATTTCTTGATATTACTCATATATCTGGACTCAACTCTCCCATTTTGTTACAATTTTACTTACCTATGTGGTGTGTTTTAGAAATATTTCTTTTCATTGTAAGAAATATTTGTATTTTTTTTATTTTAGTGGTTATATCTGTATTTATACTTTTCTTCCCTGTCTCTACTACAATCTATTTTGTAATTGTGGTAAAACATACATAACATAAAATCTACCATTTTGAGTGTGTAATTCAGTGGCATTAAGTATATTCATAATGTTGTGGAACCATCACCACGTTCTATTTTCAGGCCTTTTTCATCTTCTCAAACAGAAACTCTCTCCCCACTAAGTAACACGTAAGTCCCCATTCCCCTTCCCCAACCTCTGGTAGCCTCTATTCTACTTCCTATCTCCACGAATTTGACTCCTCTAGATACCCCATACAATCACGTAAAATCACGTAATATTTGTCCTTTTGCGTCTAGCTTGCTTCATTTAACATGACATCAAGGTTCACCCATGCTATGGCATGTGTCAGAAGTTTCTTCCTTTACAAATAAATTTTTTAAAGTATTTTATTGATTATGCTATTACAGTTGTCCCATTTTTTTCCTCCCCTTCATACCTGTCTGGTACTCCTCTTCCCTCTAGCATTCTTCTCCCCTTAGTTCATGTCCATGGGTTGCACATACAAGTTCTTTGGCTTCTCCATTTTCTATACTATTCTTAACTTCCCCGTCTACTTTGTACCTACCAATTATGCTTCTTATTCCCAGTACCTTTCCCCCACTCCCCACTGATAACCCTCCAGGTGACCTCCATTTCTGTGAATCTGTTCCTGTTCTAGTAGTTTGCTTAGTATTTGTTTTTAGGTTCAGTTGTTGATAGTTGTGAGTTTGTTACCATTTTACGTTCATGGTTTTCATCTCTTTCTTATATAAGTCCCTTTAGGGCTTGATGATGATGAACTCATTTAACTTGACCTTATCTGGGAAGCACTTTATCTGCCCTTCTATTCTAAATGATAGCTTTGCTGGATCAAGTAGTCTTGGATGTAGGTCCTCGCTTTTCATGACTTTGAATATTTCTTTCCAGCCCCTTCTGGCCTGCAAGTTTTCTTTTGGGAAATCAGCTGACAGTTTATGAGAACTCTTTTGTAGGTTAACTCTCTTGCTGCTTTTAAGATTCTCTCATTTTTTAAAAATTTTAATTATTGTTCAGGTAGTTTTCTGTAGATTCTCTCATCTTTAATCTTGGGTAATTTAATTATGATGTGTCTTCCTGTGTTCCTCTTTGGGTACAACCTATTTGCAACTCTCTGAGCTTCTTGGACTTGTATGTCTATTTCCTTCACAAGATTGGGGGAGTTTTCTTTATTTTTTCAAGTAGGTTTTCAATTTCTTGTTCTTCCTCTTTTCCTTCTGGAACCCCTATGATTTGGATGTTGGAACATTTAAAATTGTCCTGGAGATTCCTAAGCTTCTCTTCATTTTTTTTTTTTTTGAATTGTTTCTTCATTCTGTTCTGGTTGAATGTTTATTTCTCCCCTCCGTTCCAAATCTTTGAGTCCCAGTTTCCTTACCTTCACTGTAGATTCCCTGTATATTATCCTTTATTTCACTTTGTATAGCCTTCATTTCTTCCTTTATTTTGTGACTATACGCAATCATTTTTGTGAACATCCTGATTGCCAGTGTTTTGAACTCTGGCATCAGATAGATTGACTATCTCATCACTTAGCTCTTTTTCACAGAGTTTTGATCTGTTCATTTGGGCCATATTTCTTGGTCTCAGTGCACCTGTTATGTTGTAAAGGGCAGGGCCTTAGATATTCACCAGGGAGGGGCAGCCCACTTCTCTGCCTTGTGGCCCTATATGTGGGGGAGGGGTCAGAGAAGGAACAGTGCCGCTTGTTTGGCTCTCACCCTGCTTTCAGTCACTTCCCCTGCTTCCCACAAGCAGATTGTGCCCTTTCAGGTGCTGCCCTGGTGCTAATTCCTGGGTGGGCAGGCTTATGTATGTTCCAGGACCCTGTGGGTCCCTCCAATGGACTCTCCTGTGAGATGGGTGGTTTCTCCCACTGTTTCAACCCCCACAGATTTTTACAGCCAGAGGTTTTTGAGGCTTTCTTTTCCTATGCTGAGCTGTGCATATGAACCCTGAGTTGTGCAGTCCTCCCAGTTGTTCTTTCTGGTTTATCCCCAAGCGAATCTGCTGCCTTGCTGCACATCCTCTGTATCCCTCCTACCAGTCTGAATTAATGTTTCTTTTTTAACTCCTTGGTTGTTGGACTCTCATACAGTTCTATTTTCTGGCAGTTCGGATTGTTTTTTGTTTTTAAATTGGTTGTTATCCTTCTTTTGGTTGTGCAAGGAAGTCAAGCATTACCTATACCTCCATCTATAATTTGTGCTTTTCTATAAGTGCCTTTAACTGTCATTTCTTAAGTCAGTATTTAAAACAGGCTATATTTTAAATGGCATACTTTGTCTTACACCTATTACTTATGACACAGTTATATTATTCTTTCCCTTTTGTCTCTTTCCTTCCATTTTCTTTTAGTTACAACTGTACTCCCTTGTCAGATGATTTAATGTTTATATACCATCCTCTATGTGTCCCCACTATTGTTTTAGTCTTAGCTCTCCAGTTGAAGAGATGGAATGCTTGCCATTTATTTTTCACCAATAATGCCCTTATCACCTCTTGTTTGAATGAGCTTGTACTCTGTCGAGTCCTCAGGAACAGCGTATTTATACAGCATTCTGACTTTTTCCATTTTAGAACTTATTTTCTCCAGTTTGCATACAAAATCCATGTTCATCCCTTCTTTCATCAAGCTTCCTGAAAATGATGTTCTTTTATTATCTAGCTTTGAATAATGATGTTAAAAAGTCTGGAATCTATATTTCTTGTCCTTATCTTTAAAGTCTAATTAGTTGTGTACTAAGACGTAACTTGATTGTTCAATTATCCAGATACCTAGAGGGCTTTTTCAATTTATAGAGTCAGTAACTTTATTTCTAGAAAGTTTTCCTGGGTTATAGTTTTAAATATTAGCTCTGTTTCACTGTTTTGCGTTTTTTTCAGGACTCTAATTACACATAATTTAGACCTTCCTTGGCTGTTATCCAGTTCAAAAACTTTCTGACAGTTTACACTTTATCCCATTTTTCTTCCTTGATTACTGTTTTCTTTCAAAACTCTTATTAAATTTTCATTTGAACTTATTTTCCTCTTGGGGACCTTTAATTTAGACTTAATTTCTAATATGATGTTTTTCTTCTCCTCTGTCTGAATTCAAGCAACTGTCATTTTCCTCCTCACTGTCCATTTTAATTCTTAGTTCGAATTCCTAATTCATGGTGTTTTCATATCTTCAAATAATTCACATCTGAGTGTTATATAACAGTTTTCTTACAGTTGATGTTGGTTTGGGGTTAGCATTTTTATTGGCCTTAATTTTTTTATTCATGTTTTCTAATTTCTCCCCTTACAGTTTGGCATAGAAAGGGCCTTTTTTTTTTTTTTAATATTCTTATTCACTTTGTGGATAGGGTTCCTAATTCAAGCACATCCTCTTCTGCTAGTTTAGTAAGATGCAACTTCTTTAATGGGTTGTGGTGGTGGTAGGAAAGAAGGGGTAAGAATGTCTTGTTTACCTTTTATTTCAGCACAATCCTTAATTTTCCTCCCATTTTTTCCTTTTGCTTCTAAACCAAGTCTTAAGATTTGGCTGATTCTTTCCCCTATCAGTAATGCTTCTCTGAGAATGTTACTTCGGATAACACTTACTTTCAAGCTCTTACCTGTAATGAGTGCTATGAACTACCAAGATCCAGACCTATATTCACCATTATGGTACTTAGTATTTGAATTTCTCTTCCTTAAGAGCAATTTTTTTTTCTTGCGCTTCATCTAAGTCAACTCTTACATGCCTTTTTTCATGGATTTCAGGTATCTTAAGCATCTTGTCCCTGTCAGTACCTTACTTAAAACAGTAGGCAATGGGAATACTGATGGAATCTGGTTTGTTTCTTTATTTAGAAGGTAGATTATACATCATTTTCAAGAAACTTGATGAAAGAAAGGATGAACACAGATTTCATGCCCATCTAAGCTTTTAAGTATGCAAGCTGGAGAAAACAGGTTTGAAATGAAAGGTGAGGGTAGTCTCACCTGGCAGTTTTCTATTCTTTCTTTCTTTTTTTTTTTTTAACAAGTCCTCTGTCCTGAGTACATAGCCAACTTGACATAGTACACTCTAATGCCTGAAAGAAGTGTGAAAAGAGGAAAACTGTATTTCTACAGATTGGTACAGATACTATACAAAAATGAAGGAAATAGAGAAGGTAGACAGGGAGACTTGGAGCACCAAGGGTAACTCTTAAGGACATCAAAAGACTCTGAAGGAGGTGGATGACAGAGACCAGAAGCAGACTATAAAATAAACAAAAGGAGGCTATAAAAGTGAGACAAATAAGGTCAAAGGTCTAGATCATAAAATGGGATGGATAACACTCATATAACAATTTGAGGCAGACCAATCAGAATGAAGAACAAAAGAAATTAAGAATTAATTGAAAGGTAAGACAGAGCAGAAAAGAAGAGGCTCAGAGAAAAGAACAGTAAGCAAAGAAGAAAGTGAAATGTTTTCACTACAAATTTTATGCTGTTTTCTGTTAAGATAACAAGCATATAAACTACTATGGATAAGCCAAATTGGCAAACACCACTCATTCAAGTAAAAAAAAAAATTATCTTAAAGCTGGTAGAAAAACAGAGTAATTTAAGTAAAATTAAAAACAAACAAGCCAATAGGTTAGCGGAAGGAATTTGGTAAGTGTAATCAAAGATTTTCGCCTGACTGGTGGGCTTAGTTGTTTGGGCGTCGTCCTACAAAAATAAAGGTTGCTGGTTCCATTCCCAGTCAGGACACACGCCTCTGTTGCAGGTCTTGTCTCTAGTAAGGGCGTATATAAGAGGCAACCAATAGATGCTTCTTTCTCACATTGATGCTTCTCTCCCTCCCTTTCCCTGTCTCTAAAAATAAAATCTTAAAAAAAAAAATTCAAAGTGCCTTCCTTCATATTAACAATTCTACTTCCAAGAATATATACTATAGGGAAATTCCAACAAATATTAAAAACATGAATATAAAAATGTTCATTCTAGTCTTGATTATAATGGAAAAAAGAAAAACCTAAATGCATACTAGCATGGTTGAAGGTTATATATTAATAATATGAGGACATTCATGATTAATGTGCAGTGGAAAAAATGAGCAAACAGAGAAGTAACATAGCACAGTGCTTAAGAATGCAAGTGGAGTCCAACCGCCTAAATTTACTACTGCTGTACTACTGACTATGTATCACCTTGAGCAAATTAATTAACTTCTCCAAGGCTTAGGTACTTAATCTATAAAAGCAGACTTTTAATACATCTAACTTACTGAGCTGTTGCAATGATTTAAGCAGACTTTTAATACATCTAACTTACTGAGCTGTTGCTCACTTACTGAGTTAGTTGCAATGATTTAAAGAAAAAAATCCATTTAAAAATTTAGCACAGAGCTAAGTTAACACTTAAGCACTGGCTAGTGTGGCTCAGTGGATTGAGTGCAAGCCTGTGAACCAAGAGGTTGCTGGTTCAATTCCCAGTGAGGGTGCATACCTGGGTTGCAGGCCAGGTCCCTGGTTGAAGGTGTGAGAGAGGCAACTGATGAATGTTTCTCTCCCTCTTTCTCCCCCCTCCCCCGTCTCTAAAAATAAATAGAAAGATAGATAGATAGATAGATAAAATCTTAAAGAATGTGATGTCTGGCTACCCCGTGAAGTAATCTAAAAATTGTGCAGCCAGCCAGACTTCACATTAAAAACCCCCCCCAAAACTCTGCACAAGTATCTGGCACATAATAAACACTTTAGGTAAGATACTATTATTATTATACTATGGTCTTATTTTTGCGTTGAATAAAAATATACGAATGAAGGGATTGGGGAGGATACAAATAAAACTTAATACTGAATTATCTCCAAAGTAGGAAGAAATATATGGGATTGAAGGGTTAGATTTTCTGCTTTATGATGAATACTTTATATGTATATATATTCAAAGTTCAAAAATTTGACTAATGAACTTATAGATGTGATAAATCTTTAATAAATGAGCAAATATTTTATAACTATACTTAATATGACTCATTTCATCATTATTTTTTATACCAATCAAAACATACTTCAGTTGAATCACTTTATAAAGAAAGAAATAAAATAAAATATATTTCTTATAAAATAAAGAAATTTACCTACCCCTGAAGTTGCTGTTGGTGAGAGGAAAGGGGTACTCTTGGTTTGTTCCAGCCAGTATAATCTTGATTACACCTCAGTTTTTTAACAGAAAGAGGAGCTGGCTGAGGAAGAAATCCCAAACTTCTTTTGGCAGAGGGAATTTGGCTTGAAACATTAGTCCTTAAAAATAAATAAATAAATAAATAAATAAAATAATAATAAAAAAAAGAATAGAAAATGAAGAAGCAAAAGAATTTTAAATGCTGCTTTTTTTCCCCTAGTAGATTCAGAGAAGTCAATGTCTAAGGAAAAAAATCAATATTTGGGGAAACATCAGTAATATTGATCAATTAAGGAAAAATTCCACAAGTTTAAGTCTGTTGACAGACTGAAGAGGCAGATAATATTGTACCTACTTAACCTACAATCAAAATGATCCAAGTAAATGGCTTGAGAAAAACTATAAATATAGTTTTACTTTTGATTCACTTTTATCTACTTTAAGAATATCATGCATTAGTTTACCTAGCCTTAAAAAAACTTGGGCAGTTAACTTTTTCCACTATTACAAAAACATAACACAACCAATATTACACCCAGTCTCTTTTGAGAACTTCCTCCAGTTTACATGCTAAGAAGTGAAAATGTTAGAAGTATTTTTTATTTTCCTAAGATAGTGTGATTTTTTCCAAAAATCCACCAATAGTGAATTTCCATTTCTTCATATGGTCTCCTATTATATTATTACCAATCTAATGAGTAAAACATGATCTCATTGTTATTTTATTTTCCTGATTACTACTGAAATAAAAAAATGTTTTTATAATATAATTGTTTACTCTTCTCTGAATTGCTTTTTGTATGCCTGTGGGTTTTATATTGGATTCTAAAAGATTTGTGATTTTTTACAGTCTACATTCTAATCCTTTGTCTATTAAATATTTTAAGTTTCAATTTCTGAATAGTCAAATTTATTATTTTTCTTTTATAGTTTCAATTTTTGTGTCCTAAGAATCATTCTGTAGCATAAGTTCACAGAAATATTTTCCTATGTTCTCTTTAAAATTTTAAAACCTGTTTTCCCTCCTATTTAGGTCTTTAATCTGCTTGGATGCTTATTCTTTGTTATGTTGTGAAGCAGGAACATGATTTACATTTTTATAAGAGAAAACTGTCTCCAAACAATTGACTATCTGGCTAGACAATCTAATAGCAAGTGTATGGTTTTGTTACTTTAAAAATATTGTGAAACAGAATATTTATATTAAAAAAATGTATAAAAATCAAACGTGTACCACTGTGGTGCAGGATGTCAGTAGTGAGGGAAGTCAACATATGTGTTTTATAAAAACTGCACTTTTTGCTCAATTTTGCTGTGAACCTACAACTGTCCTAAAAAACAAGGTTTATTAATTTTTAAAAAAGTGAAATGTAGAGCTTAACAAATTTTTATAAGGCAAATACCTATGTAACAATCGCTAATGTCAAAAAGCCCCAAATGCCTCTTCCCAAACACAGCCCTGTTCCTCTACCCTAAAAGATATCATTAGTTTTCTCAGTTTTATTCCTTTCAGTGAATGCACTTCTAAATACTGTAGTTTGGACAATGCAGGGTATATTTATTTCCATCTTCTTGCTCTCAACCTATCTGCATCTTTTTATTGCAGTTGTTTCTTTTAACATTAGCAAATAGATTATTATCCTTCCTTTAAAATCCAGGCTATCTTTCTCTTTAAAACATTTAGTATATTTTACATATAATACCATTACTGATTTGTGTTAATAACTGTTTAAAAATCTTTGTCTACTAATTCTGTCATCTTTGTAATTTCTGCCTCAGTACTTGTGAATTTTATCTTGTTGCATGATGGGTATTTTAGACTTCCATAAACATTCTTGAATTTTATTCTGGGATGTGGTTAGGTTACCTAGAAACAGTTTGATATAAAAGCAAGAAACAGTCTTGCTTTTAAGGTTTGTTATGTGGAACCAGAGCAACAATTGGTCTAGGGATTGTTTTCCTCACTAATGCGGCAAGACCTTTCTTAGCATTCAAACTGCTTTTCGGAATAGGAACTATGCCTGGCTTTATGTGAACTCCCTAGTATTATTCCCTTAGATTTTTTAGATGGTTCTTTCCCTGGGCTTGGCTGGTTTTCTCACCAGCATATGCTGATTGTCACTCAACTGAATACTCAAGCTAGACCTTGTGCAGATCTCTGCAATTGTTTCTCTGTGCAGCTTTCCCCTCTGGTACCCTGTGAATTCTAGTCTCCCTGGACTCCTAGCTCCATTTCCTGAACTAAGGAAGAGCACAAGGTTTTGCGTGGTTCCTCCCCTGTGTGGCAGTCTGAGAACTATCTCTAGGAAGAATGCTCATAGAAGGGGCAGTCATAAGGCTAATTTCATTCGTTTCCCATCTCTCAGGGATCAATGTCCCCTTCACTGCCTCATTTCAATGTCCTAAGATCCACTGTTTCAAATGATTTGTTCAGGTTCTTAGTTGTTTCACGGAGGAGGTCAATCTGGTCCCTGTTATTCCCTCTTGGCCAGAAGAGGAAGTCATCTTTAACCTTCTAATATGTCTAACTTGTTGTGGCCTCCTCTCAAACAAGAAAAGGAAGTTTAAACCTTTTAATTTTCTTGTATTCTTCCTCATTCCTGAATTTCTTCTTATTGTCTCATACTTTATCATTATTTTTTTATTTTAATACTACCACAACCTCATTTTATAAAAACTACCAAAATGTATTTGATGCACGGAATAACCCTGGAAGAATAATAAAGTAGTTGCCTTGGAAAGAGGAAATGCACAACTAGGAGTTAACAAAGGGGGATTTACTTTTCACTCTATGCACCCTGTCACTTTTGAAGTTTCTACCATAAGCATTTATTATACAAAAAAGTTTTTTAAGTATTTAGATTAAAACATTCACTTTAAAAATTATTTTGCGCACTGCTATTTCTTACTTACACTCTTTCTTTTTGATGAATAAATTATCTTTGTATTATCCAAAAACAGCATTATTTGTCTGCATTCTTCAATTACAATTTAGCTGTGTATAGAATTATTTGATGCTATTACTTCATGTCTTCTGTCCCTACTGTTGCTAATGTCAGTCTGCTTTACCACTATACATGACGAATTCTCCTGATAGCCTTAAAAACTTCTTTACCTATCATATTCCACAATGTGGATTTTTAAAAAATATATATTTGCTGTTTGGCATATGTTGAGGTGGCTTTTCCATGTGGAGACTTTTACCATTTTCATCTATTATTTCTTTGACAAATTCCTTGCTTTAATTCTCCTTAGTCTTGTTTCCTCAAAATGCTACGAGGACATGGAGGGTAGACCAAGAAACCCAATGTAAATCTCTTAATTTCATTTACATTCATCATCTCTTCTATGCTGTGTTCCATGATCATGCCTGCTTGACCTGCTTAGTAGCTGCCTTAGTCTGGACCTCTAAATCTGCATGGGACTTTATGTTAGGGGTTCAGAATTCTTGTCCCTGTGCAGATAACATTAAAGCAGACACCATTCACTGCAATTCCCATTTCTGTGTATTTCCTCTCTGCTCAGGGAACATCAGGCAAGCAGCACATTTATGGTTTTGCCCTGATTTATCTAGACACTCACCTTCATGTAGCTTCACATAAGAAACCAGTTCTAGTCTGGGGACAAGCTCAGTTCCCAACCTCATGTTAGTTCTGAAGACCCAGCCCCAGATACGTGACTCCTGTCTATGTTTTCTATGTGCCTTATGGAGTCAGTCTCTACTCAGTATTAGTTTTCTCACTGATCTTGAAATTTTCACCCTATCTTTGAGTGTAGCTTTGCATTAAAAGAAAATTTTAATGCAACGAATACGCTCATTCTATTATTCTGAGAAGAAATTTGTATTGTATTTAATAAATCATTTGTAAACCAAATTTAGGCATTTAAAAAACCCCTCAGATTTCTTTAAAACCCTTCTAATAAACAGAAATAAGCCAAACTTCCTCTGTCTTAAATTCAAGTAACTTAGTTACCACTGCAGTCATAAAGTGCATGAATAGATACCACCCAAGGCCTTATATATGTGTATATTAACAAATTCTTTACCTCACACCTTAACCACTTTATACAAATAATCAAGATGTTTTTTACCACTTTGATTTAAATTCTAGTAAAAAACAAAATATGACTTAACAGGTCATTCATTATATACCTTATTTATTATATACCACCATTACCCTCACTTTATACATTTACCACCGCTCCTCCGTGCTGTACTCTGTAATCATGCCTTCTTGACAAGTGCTTACCAGTTGTTTGGTATATTTATATTTATATTATATATTTGTATCCAATAGATTTTAAAAAACTCAATCTATAGACTTGGCAATTAAATTTCTGACTAGCCTTTTCCTCTAATGTGAAACTTGTTTTTTTTTTTTTAAAGAAAATGTCTTAGCTTTTGACAAGCAGCTTAAAAAATATACAGGTGACAAAGGCAATTTGTTGAGATCTGAATATTTGGGATGATGAAGAATAAATACACTAGTCTAGAATCTGGTCATATTGCCCCTCACAACCTGGGGGCTCAGTACAAATCTTCCTAAAACTCAGTTTATTCATTCCTTGAAAAACATAAAAAGGAAGAGCTTGAACTAAAATATTTGTAGAGTACTTTATAATTAAAATGTCATTAGTCTATGATTCCCATCAATATTGTTATTTTAAATCAGGTATTCACTTAGAGTACAGTTAAAGATGCAATAAGCCTTAACAGCGTAGATGGAACATCTTACAAAGCTGATGTGGAAGAGAGAGAAGGAAGGTTGTTTACGCAGTCTACTCCATCATTCAAAATTCTGAAGAAGAGCTCTGCACAGGGCATACAACCAATGCATACCTGTCAAGATTAGTGCTGCCAGAAGAGTAGTCCTTGGATGCAGATCTGCTACCATAAAAGGATGATGACTGCAAAGGTAAAAGCCCTATAAACGAACAAACACAGGAACAACTTAATTCCTAACCAATCATTAAATCCCAATTAATAATAAAATTAAAATTATACATTAGGCCTGTTTATACTTAACTATTTTCTCCCCTTCTTTTCATTAGTTATATAAAGGTTAAAAGATCAAAGACTATGGAAAAGTTACAATAGCAAAGAATACTTTCCTGCCCTACAAGCTCCAAAAATTTCGCTTCTAATTTCTAACCATTTTTTACAACCTAGTTTTTCTGATTTCCTCTGTAACAGTAGCTATTGTTTCTACTATTTTCTTACCTATTCATTTTTAACAGTATCAGTTGATTCCCTATTAGGAAAAATTGGAAATTTCCCTACTCTTGCTTACTTCCAACCAAATTTTAGTTGTGTTACTTTAGTTCTAGTTACAGTTAACTCTGTAACTTTAACATTCTTAAAACTTTTAAATTTTGTTCCATGAACCTTATCACTTGACCACTTCCTTCTCTCTCCTCTTCCATATCAACTTTTGTAAGATATACCTTAACTTCAACATTGTTAAGGCTTACTACATCTTTAAGTATTGTTTTCTACCTACTGGCTTATTATAAAAGTTGAAAACCATTAAGTGGGGTTTACATAATGTTTTATTTTTCAAAAATAATAATTATATTGGAGATACTTCTTTCTGTAGGAGTCCAATATCACAACTCTGAACTGCTGAAAGATCATTCTTAGAATCTTGATCAACTAAATTCTCTTAAACTCCCAATTTATCAAAATGATGCCATATTTTAGTTTGCTTCAACTTAATCTCAAGCTGACATAATATTCAAATCAATAGCTGAATCTCTAAGTAGTTCAGAATATCAGGAAGATTGGTTAAGTGTAAGAAATGCTGACAAAAATTCATGGGGCAGTCTAACTTTTAGATTTTGTAAAAACAGGGTACAGATGAGATTAAGTAATTCTTTAGGCAATAATTTCAAGATCTTCTAGAACTTTTAATAAGTGACAACACTGATGAACTTTAATTTCAACCACTTTAACTCCCTGGATTCATTCTAAGGTACAGGTACTTTGACAATAAAAGAGCTTAATTCTAGGCAGTTAAACAGGAAAGGTGGTAAAGTCTAGATTCTTTGTAAACAGAATAAAAGTTCCTTTATATTTCTAGTACTTTAAAAGTATTTTAGCAGAGTACTGGATACAAACTGGTGCCCAGAAACTAGTACTGAATTATGGAGTATTCCTGAAGAACAGAGAGATTATGTCCCAGTTTAGGTTTTTATTTCTAGTCTATACAATAATATATTATAACAAATGAGTAGTTTATATAAAAACCAAATACTTACCTGATGTCCTATTCTCTTCTGACTGTTTCAAACTGAGCTGTTTCTCTCTACTGCTGGTTAAATACTTTCTGGAGGGATCTGTCATAGCCTTGTTGTTCCTAAAGTTAATAATTTAATTCAATATAGATGTGTAAAGACATAGTACTTCAATTTTATTTATTTTTAATTCAATCTTTATTATATTGTCCCACATTACCATTTAGTCCCCTTACACTCTCCTCCCCTCCGCAATAACCACACTATTGTCAATGTCCATGAGTCCTTTTTCTTTTTTGCTCAATCCCTCTAACCCTTTACCTCCCCCACACCCTGTCACTGTCATCCTGCTCTCCATCTATAAGTCTGTCCCCATTTCCTCGTTAGTTCAATTGTTCATTAGATTCCACATATGAATGAAATCATCATGGAATTTATCTTTATTTGACTGGCTTATTTCACTTAGCATAATGTTCTCTATAGTTCTTAATTTTAAATAGTTGTCATTAAAAATTTTACATTTCAAGTGCTGAATTCATGGATTTGTTTGGAAGTTAGACTACAAAGTTTTAAAAGCCTCAAGAGGTCACAGACTTAAGCAAATGAAAATCGTAAAAATAAGCTTTCATTACCAACTCAAAAGTCAATCCAATCTATAAACCCCTAGTAATTAAGCAAAAATGAAGGAGTATTTTATTTTTATAAAGGTCAAACCAGAGACAGGAAGATTATATAGATTTTCCTCATTAAAAGCAAGAGGAGATGAAATGACTTAGCTACTAAAAGACCTAAATAAGCAATTAAAAAGGTATTCAAGCTTGATACTAAATATGTTTAAAAAGTAAAACAAAACCAAAATGTTCTTATGAAATACTATTTACTAAATGTCAACATCACTTAAATTCTACTGATTAAGCTATTTAAAATTTGCCCTGGCTGGTGTGGCTCAGGGGATTGAGTGTTGGCCTGTGAATCAAAAGGTCATTGGTTCAATTCCCAGTCAGGGCACATGCCTGGGCTGCAGGCTAGGGACATGCAAGAGGCAACCAACTGATGATTCTCTCCCTCCCTTCCCTTTGCTCTGAAAATAAAGAAATAAAATCTTTAAAAAACAAACTATTTTAAGTCCATGAACATAAAATTTAAGCCCGATTTCCCACACTAGTATTCCTAAATACCTCAACCTGTATAAATAGAGCAGGTCCATTCAGATACATGCTCATGTTTTGATTAAAACTGCTTATTTTAGAAGAACCATCATGAATAAAGCCTGTAGCAGACAGATTATATGCTCAATCCAAATTCCCTGTGATCTAATTTTTATATCCCCTCTTTCACACCAATTTAGGTATGTTTTCAACATCAGTACCCAGGGCTATTCCTATTAATATTCTTTTATTTCCTTAAGGCAGCGGTCCCCAACCTTTTTGGCACAAGGGACCAGTTTCATGGAAGACAATTTTTCCAGACGTGGGAGGTAGGGAAAGGTGGTGGAGCTTAGGTGGTCACCTTCTGCCGTGCAGCCTGGTTCCTAACAGGCCACAGTCTGGTACCAGCTGGTGACCCAGGGAAGTTAGGGACCCCTGCCTTAAGGGATAGTCTGAGATCACACTAATGCTTCATATCTTGTATTTCACTGTCTTGCTCACCCCATTCCCTTCCTGATATATATCCCCTAGAGTATACGCCCTTAATAAATCACTTGTACACTAATCTCCATTTCAGGGTCTGCTTTCTGGAGAACTTGATTTACACGAGCTGGCACACCCGAGGACAGGATTCTGGAATTGGATCACTTGTTTGTTAATGGCAACAGAAATCCACTGCTGATGATAACACCTCTGTTATGCACAGCATATCTGTACTGAATTGGGATGGGACAGAGTAGAAGAGAATATGGCTTATGCATATTTCTAGCATTGGAGAAATGTGGTAGACTGCATGATGAATCTTTCTGGAGCTATAGGAATGTTCTAAAACTGGATTACAGTGATGACTGCACAACTCCATAAATTTACAAAAAAATCACTGAATTGTACATTTAAAACAAGTTTTATGGTGTATATCAAATATAACTTGATAAAGTTGTTAAAAAATGCCCCAAATTATTCCAGAACAGCACAAGCATGAAGCAGACTACGAAAGCTGCATGGGCCCAAAGAACAGTTTCCAAGACCTTCAGCTACGGCCTTGAAAGACAACAAAGGAAACCTACCCGAGGACAAAGCTAGGAGTCACACGGAGTACAATGAACAAGGGTTTCTCCCAGAGGAAAAAACAGAGACTGCTACATGGGCTAATCAAGAATGTACTCCCCTGCCTTCACAATTTTTACCTAGCAAGATTTTGTTGTTACAGATCAGTGACTCCTACAGTTCCTTATTCTTTTCTTTTCTAAGTGTAAATTTTTATTGTGGATATCCTGTGCCTACTCCAGCAACGTACAGCAAAAAGATTATAAGCCACTTAAACCCAGATAATGGTTAGCGCTTTTTAGCAATAAGGTATTTTTAATTAGGATATATATATATATATATATATATATATATATATATATATATAAAATGCTATTGTACACTTGCTATAATATAAACCGAGAAACGAAAAAAATTGAGTAATTTTATTGAAATATTTCCTTTACTGTAGATATGCCTGTATAATATGTGTACAAAATTTGAGAGTAGGGAATGCAGATTAACTTGCCTTTTTGTTTTTGGGTATCAGACCATAAGGTTCATGGTCCAAAAAAGCACACCTGGACCCTATGCAGAGGACTGCGCATCACCTAGAGATACTGGAGCTGGATCCTTTGGAGCTGGATACAAGAACTAAATGAGACTTGGAAGCTGTCTCCATTAGGGTGAATGGTAAGAATGCTCTCTATATATGGGGAAGTAATGAACAGGGGTATTTCTGTGGCTAGAGGGTTAAACTACAGCAGCCTGTTAGTTGTCTCCAAATAACCATGGTACCCCTCAGCTATTATAAAATTTGGGCTGGGAATATTTACCAGACTTTCTTATAACTTGATGTAACCATATAACAAGTTCTGGTCAATGTGATATACATAAAAGTGGTGTGGCCCTAGCTAGGTAGTTCAGTTGGTTAGAATGTTGTCCCAATACTCCAAGGTTGCAGGTTCAATCCCTGATCAGGGCACATATAGGAAGTAACCAATGAACACATCAGCAAGTGGAACAAATTGATGTTTCTCTCTCTCCCCAATATCAATAAAAAAATTTTTTTTAAAAAGCTGTGTGTACAAATGTACAATTTCCAGCCTAAAAGAAAGCAGTATGCGTTCCCTTTGCTCCTTCTTTCCCAGTAGGAATGCAGACAGGAGAGTGAAGGCTGAAGAAGCTACCTTGGTTCACAAAATGGAACCTTATTAAGGAAGGTGGATCAACAAGATAAAAGGAATCTGAGTCCATGGTGATTGTAGCTTCAGATACCACACCGGTCCTATTACCTACGCATAGTTTTACATCTATTACAACAGCAAAACCAAGATCCCAATTAGTATATAAAGTTTCTTCAGCTTTTCCCCAATTCCTTTATGGTGACCTTCTTGACCCTGAATACCAATTAACTTGACTACCAACTGATTTTTGTTAAGGTGTTGAGGTACTAACTATAACTGAGTAATAAGTTTTCTCCCCCCAGGAAAAAAAATATAAAAATAAAAAAGAAAAAGACCCTCCCACAAGGAAGAAGAAAATGTGAGCTGGTGACGGTCCTGTTGCAGTGTACACCCTTTTGTTCAACCCAGAAAACAGCTCTAAAAGACTGATGCTCCATGCCTAGAATTAAGGTTTACATCCTTTTAACCCTAAGCTAACTTTTCACATGAATAAGGTAAAGAAATTTTTACAGGTAAAGGAAGAGGTTAAGAAAGGGCTCACACTAAAAGAATGGACAGCAAGAAACACTTATTTAGAGTTTTTCAGCTCTATTCTTCCTCTAAGTGCTGCAGATTTTTTAAAAAGCTACAATGGGGAAAGTGCAATGAAATGATCAAAGTAATAGCACTGGCCAAATCCTTTACTGAGCCTACAATCTACTATCACCAAAATGCTTTTCATCTGCTCTTCTCTCTTTGACCTTTCCATAAACTGAATAATCTTCCCTAGTGGTTGTAATTACCAATATAAGAAACACTGAACGAGGGCCTTAAAGGTTCTTAAAGCAACTTACGATGATGAATCATTTTCCTTAGGGTAATCTTCATTCAACTCTGAGCCAGACAGCATTCTTTTCCTCTTTTCAGTTCTATAGAGAACAGAAAAAAAAATGTTCAAAAGCCATAATTCATACCATTAAAAAGTATAAACCAACACACTCAAGAATAGAAACTGTTGAGAACTGCTATCTAATTCTCTACATCATAGTTACATTAATATACTGTATATCTGCATGCTCAATACATATCATTGACATAAACGACATAAGACAAATACTAATTATCTGCCAAAAATGCACTCTATACTTTCTTATTCTAACACACTTTACTCACCGGACAATCTCCTTCTTTTTCTCAAATTATGGTCTTTCCAAAAAGCCTAAAAGATATTTACAAACAGGTACAGCTAATGACTAAGAAAGGAAAAAAAAAAAACACCTTTCATACCTATTTTCTAATAGCCCTGATCTAAGAGGTGTTGATGTAGATGTCAAAGAGGGAATCGTCCGGGGCACAGTTATTCCATTTCCTGCTGCCGTCTTAATTGATCCTCTCCCTGGATTACCAAGAACTTTTCGAAATGGAGTATCATCTTTAGTTTCTAAACCTCCTCTTTTTGAAGAGGCCTGTAAGAAAGTTTGAAATAGAAAATCGTCAAATTAATTGGCATACTTTTAGACCAGTGATTTTTGAGGACATTTAAAAAGATACCAACAAGCCCTGGCTGCCTCAGTGGATTGAGTGCAGGCTGCAAACCAAAGCATCGCAGGTTTGATTCCCAGTCAGGGCACATGCCTGGGTTGCAGGCGGCTCCTAGCAACTGCACATTGATGTTTCTCTCTCTTTCTCCCTCCCTTCCCTCTCTAAAAATACATAAATAAAATCTTAAAAAAAAAAAGATAACAACTACAGACCCATCTCCAGAGATTCTAACCTAATTGATATGGGATGAAGTCGATTCTTCATCCTTTTTTTGAAGCACTTTAGGTGATTCTAATGTATGGTCAGTGTCATAAACTGAGTAACACTTTTTTCCCTGTAGTATTCTTGTAAACTTAAATATCCACAGCATACCTAGAGGCCAAAGGGAATTTGCTGTGAATTACCAATTTACAAAAAAAAAGGTTCACATACACAAGACATGCTTCTAGTGACCAGAGTGAAAATACATCTTTAGAGAAAAAAATCCAACTATAATTATGATAAATTAAAGTGATGTGTGTGTTGTGTGTCACTGAGTAGTCTCCAACTCCTGGTGACCCCATCAATAAGTGACATCCACAATGTCCTATCCTCAACTGCTCTGCTCAGCTTCTGTAGGTAGACAAATGCTTATGACTACTTTTATGGTGTCAATCCATCTCATTTTTTATCTTCTTCTCTTCCTGTTGCCTTCTATTTTCCCCAGTATTACTGTCTTAAAATGACATAGATGTGACAGAAAGGAGCAACAATGACATTTGGTCATCAACAACTTAAATGCCAAGTCACATGTACCTCATGCCATTTGAAGGGGTTCCAGTTTGGAGGAATGAAACAAATATATGTAATGATAAGGGAAATGAGAGTGAGATAGAGATCACTGGCAGAAGCTGAATCAAAAAGTCTACTATCCAAAAGACACAGCAAGAACATTGAGAGAAAATAGCAATTAAAAAATATAGGATGGGGCAAAAGTAGGTTTACAGTTGTTTGTATGGAAAATAATACAATAATACAAGAGAATTATATTAATATAATTAATAAACAACACAAGAGTATGTACTTCACATACTCACAACTGTGCATCTCCTATTATCACGCTGTGTATTAGTTGGGAAATAATGCTTTTGACCAGCATTCTGCCAGATAAGTTTCAGAACTTACTATGAAGAGCTATGAAAGGTATTTCTAATAACTTTCTACAATATTGCAATCTTAGGAAAGAAAAATCTCTGAGGTCATCTTAACTGAACAATTTTAAAAAGTTATATTTACTTTCAAATGGGTGATACATTTTCAAGATTCAAAAATTAAAGTACTATTATAAAAACCATATACTGAGAAGTCTCATTATCACCTCAATGCCATCCACCCCAGTTCTTCCACTTCCCATTCTCCTACCCCTTATAAACCAATACTTATACTTACTATGTCTCATACCTTCTATTCTCTTGTCTTCTTTCTTTTTTTATTTAATGCTAGTCACAAACCACAAAATTCATTCTATAATCCCAGTAACGGGAATCATTATTTATAAAGTTATTTGGGGTTGACCAAAAAGTCTGTTTAGTTTTTTCCATAAAATAAAAGACATGTTTTTCATTTTCACTAATAACTTCACTGATATGGATATTCTGAGTATGTTGGCTATTTCCAATGTGGTATAACACTGATTGCTTTTGATTAATGTCTCAATTCAATCACTATCAACTTCAGCTGGTCTACCTGACTTTGAAGCATTATCCACTAAGAAATCTCCAACATAAAACTTTGCCAACTACTTTTTAAAAAATGTATTTATTCATTTTTAGAGAGAGGGAAAGAGAAAGAGAAAGAAAAAGAGAAAGAGAGGGAGAGAAACATCAGTGTGTGGTTGCTTCTCATATGCCTCATACTGGGGACCTGGCCCACAACCCAGGCATGTGCCCTGAACAAGAATTGAACTGGTGACCCTTTGGTTCCCAGCCAGCACTGAATCCACTGAGCTACACCAGCCAGGACTGCCAACTACTTTTGATATGTTCAGTCAGTCACAGCACCTTTTCCATACACTGTACAGATCTTTTTTTGCATTTAAGTTGCATTTTTACCTTTCTTGAAATAATAAAGCATAATGTACAAAAAGATGTGTATTTTCTTCCATATACAATATTAAAATAGCTACATAGTATTTCACCAATTTTGTTGTTTTTCAAATGCACGCTGATATGACAGCTGTCACAATACAATCTAACAAAATTGTTTTGAATGAAGTTAAAGATAGCTAAGCACTACTAGAGCCATTTTATGGAAAAAAAAACCCACAAACTTTTTGGTGAACCCAATACTTACACATTTAAATATTCCAACAGTTTAAATTTCTACCTATAAATGGCTGAATCTCAAAGTAATTATGCTCAGTGAAAAAGCCAGACAGAAAATATTACACACTGATCCCATTTATAAAAACTCTAGAATATGCAAATTAATCTACAGTGACATAAAATAAATCAGCTTGGCTTAGGGATAAAAGCCAGAGAGGGAGAGAATTACAATTTACTGAAAGTCAATTATACTTCAACTAAAATGTTAAAAAAAAAAACAAAAACCCATCCTATAAAAAAATAAAATAAAATCTAATCCATTGCTTATCCCAGTAAACGGACTAGGTAATCACCTCTCTGCACAGCAGAACGGAATTCATCAGTTTTAAAGTTTCTCTTTATCCCTGGTTTCCCTTTGTAAAATAAATTAAGAGACACAGGACAGCTTAACTGCAATAGTGCACAACAAGTCTCATGGCTGGCTGAAAATAACTTATGAAAGAAAAACTACTTAAAAAGCAAACAGAAGACTTCAACAAGAGTCTGGTATCTTACTGTGTAGGGGCAAAGTTCACCAACGTAGAACAGACACAAAGGGCATCACAGAAGTAGTAGCAGCAAACACTGATCGGGTAGTTAGTATGTGGTACCATGGACTAAGAACTTCACATGCATTATCTCACAGCAACCACTAAAACATTATTGCTGTCTCAATTTTAAAGGTGGGTACTAAGACTCAGAATACTTAAGGAACTTCTCCAGTGACCCACAGCTAGTATCAGCACCAAGTCTCAACCCCACACTTAACTCCAAAGGTATGCTTTTAAACACTATACTGCAGTTCATAATGATGACCATGAGACGTCGAGCAAAGGTTAAACTGTGTTAAGTAAAACAGTATGTAAGAAGTGAAGAAATGAAACAAATTTTAGAAAGACTTCTATCAAAATAGCTAAATAGATTGATATAACTAAAATGGTAAATTTCAGGTATGTGGAAAATATCCTTGTGACAATGCCAGGATTACTAGGCATTACAGTCTAAATTCTACTTCTTGCAATTACCTCACAGAATGTCTATCATTATCATTTCTTTAAAAGCTAGGAAGATTCAAATGAACATACCTGATTGTCTGAGTAAGAAAGCTGCCTGTTGGTTTCCTTCTGTGAGGTCCTGCTGCCCAGAATAGCTCCGAAACTACCAGACCCCTGAGAAGGTTTCATGGCTAGTGCAAACACAAACAAAATACCCCAAATCACTTATTTTAATAGAGATTTGTCAATACGATTATATATTGAAGAAATAAAACAAGCACTTATTAGCCAATTCTTTCTGAATAAAAAAGTACATCTGCTCTAAATAGTAATTAAAATTTAGAGCTAGGAGTCTCAAGCAGAAAATTAAATAATGTGCAAAAAATTGGGAAGATGTAATAGAAGAAGAAAATTTTAAACGCAAAATAAAAATGCTTGAAATTCTGTGTCAATACTTGGTAATTAACACTACAGAAAAGTTAGTCAAAGTATCTATGGCATGAACACTGACACTGGATGCCAAGAAAACAAGGCAGACCCGTGACAAATGTATTTCCAACATGAATGCTCTAAAACATTCTCTGTAAGTTCACCATGCGGAATACATGGGTTCTATTCCAAAGAAATCAATGCTAGTTTAACAAACATGCAAGACATGGTATAAACATGAATTTGTAAAATACTTTTTTATACTTTAGTCAATTCCCACTAATGTTAATTGGGAATGTTTTAATTTTTAAAAATTGCTGAACATCCTTTCACATCTCTTACACTAATGGTACAATTTTAGTAGAATAAATTCCTCGGACTAAGAATTGCTGTTCAAGGATTCTCTGGTTAGGACTTGCGATACTATGCTGAATAGAAGTGAGAAAGGACATCCTTGCCTTGTTCCCGACTCTGGAAGAAAATCTTTTAGTTTTTCACCATTATGATATTAGTTGTAGGCTTTCATATATAGCATTTATAGTGTTGAGGTAGTTTATTCCTAGTTCATGAGTATACTTTATCCTGAAAGGGTGCTCAATCTTATCAAATGCTTTTTCTTCACTGAGATGATCATGGGGTTTTTGTCCTTTATTTTTAGTTGGCGTATTACATTGATTGAATTTTTCATATCTTCAACCATCCTTGCATTACAGAAATAAGTTCCACTTGGTCTTGTAATCCTTTTAACATGCTGTTGAATTTGGTCTGCTAGTATTCTGATGAGGATTTTTGCATAAATATTCACCAAGGATACTGGTCTAGAGTTTAGTAATATTTTTTTATAACTACTACTGTCAGACCTTGGGACAATTAGTGCTCACCTGCATTAAGTCTGTTTTGATGCACTGCATCTAGAAACAATCTCATTTCCTCTGCATCCTTACTTGGTACTTTGTCAATAGACAAGAAGCTGTTATCTTGTAGCGTTAACATTAAGCGGCTTTGTTTTGCTCCACTGGGTCGAAGCACCACGTTTTTAATGTTGTGACTTAGCTGATCAACACAAAAGAAAAAAGATCTTATCATTTAAAACATATGATAATGAAGTACATAATGTTATATAATGAATATTAAATTTTATAAACTTTATAAAAAGTAACTTTGTAAGTTACATTACTTACTCTTAACCACATTTTCCCCCAACCAAAAATAGTTCCCATTTCTTGACACATGTAATTTGAAGATTTCACTTTTAGGAATGGCAAATGTATAGTGTTAACATTTATTTTACATTGTAATCCTAGCAGTCTTGTTGTTATGGTAGCGAATTACATATTTTCAGGTATAGTTATAAAGTTTTAGAAACCAGTGAGTTAATGGCTATACCATCACCAGTTTAGAAAGCCATAGTGCATTAGAGGCTCTTTTTCTTTTAGACAAAAGTTTGTAAAATATCTAGCAAATGGTTTAAGTAGCTTAAATGTAAACAGTACATATTAATTCAAACCATAATCCTCAAAAGAATTCCACCACTCAAACACACAATGAAATAAAACTTTATCAGTATTCAAACGTCTGTTTTTCTTTTTTAACTAAGCACACTCATTTAGCTTTTATTCAATCACAAAGAACATAAGCACCCTGAAACTATGTTAGCTTACTTTTCCCATTCCCCAGAACTGGTTCAAACCTTGTCTTATATTTCTCCAGGTTCTGGATATGTACTATGAAGTGACAGCTTTTGTATTCTCTTGGCTGAAATTTTTCCAAGACTAAACTAATAAATCTTGCAGTTTCTTTATTATCTAAATGATTCCTGTCCATCAGGCATCCTTATTCTTTAACCCTCTCCCTCGGCAAGCATATACAAAGGTTTCTAAAGCTGCCTTTTGCTGAAGAAATACTCTTTGAACAGCGTAAAAAAGGAATAGCACTTCACAATTTTTAAAAAGATTTTATTTATTTGTTTTTAGAAAGAGGGCAAAGGAGGAAGAAAGAGAGTGAAAAAAAACATCAATGTGTGGTTGCCTCTCACATGCCCCCTACTGGGGACCTGGCCCACAACCCCAGCCTAATGCCCTGACTGGGAACTGAACCAGTGACCCTTTGGTTTCCAAGCTGGCGCTCAATCCTCTGACCCACACCAGCCAGGGCCTCGTAAATTTTTTAATTATGTAAGAATGAAAACACAGTTTTACCAGACTTAATTTATATTTAAAATTGAAGTGACATATAGGCCTTAAGTTCATACCCTTGAGTAGAAATTCTATGATAACACAATAACTAGTTTCAGAATCTTTAACTCCACAATATAAAAGAATTATTTAATATCAAAAGGGAAATAGATCACATAAACCCCTTACTTCAGTCAATATATCATTTTTTAAAAAATAAAAGCTAAACATAAGGAGAAACATTTGTTCATTAACAAACACAGTAAGAATAACCTTGAACTTGACCACTTCAATAACTGGAAAAACTATCTAGCACCGCAATTTTACTAACTACCCATATGGTGAGGTCTCCCAGTTCTTTCTCTAAGTGCACACCTCTCTGCCGGTGCTGTAGTCCTGTTCACCTAATACACACTGGACAGCAATATCTGAATGCCTGATACCTCAAACAACTCATCTCTCCCAGTCCCCAATCTTCCCCTCTGCTCCCTATCACAAAGGACAATAAAGGGACTGCCATCTACTCAAAAACCTGAGAATCTCCCCCAGACACTTTTTTCTCTCCCACTTCCCCTCAAATATAATGAGGTAAGCCTTCTTAAATCACTTCAAAACTATCCTTTCTTCCTCTAGCTTCTCACCGTCTTTTCCTTTGTTCAGGACTTTCATTCCTAATTTCCACTACCACAATAACCTCCTATGTGTCCTTCTTTTCCCACTATCTCTTGAAATAAAGTCATCTGCTTAGCCCTCAAATAAAAATGAACTTAAGATTCTTGGCTCCTTAGAATCTAAGCTCCCCTTAGGTATGACAAATAAAATATTTTAAGATCTGGTTCCTATCCAGCTCTTCAGCCCCTATTTCTGCTACTCTCTAATGTTCATTTATTTTAAACTAATTTTCTGGTTCTCTGAGTGTTGATTCCCACTTGCACATGTCTGTCCATGTACAGAAATCACGTCCACCATGTTTGGCAAATTCCTATTTATCCTCTGAATCCTCGGAGCATATATTACTTCCTTTATGTGTTACCCCAGTTATCTTTGAAATATATTTTTTATAATAAAAGTTTTTTTTTAATTTACTTTTTTTAATTTTTAAAATATTTTATTAATTTTTATAGAGAGGGGAAATATGGGAGGAGAGAGAGAAACATGATGTGTAAGAGAAACAGCAAGTTGCCTCTCCCATGCTGCTAACTGGAGACCTGTGACCCAGGCATGTGCCCTGACTGGGCATAGGACCAGCAACCTTTTGGTCCACAGGCCAGTGCCCAATCCACTGAGCCATACTGGCCAGGGCTAAAATTTACTTGTAATATAATTTAGTACAGGTGTACAACATAGTGATTAGACATTTATACACCTTACTAAGGGATCACAACAGTAAGTCTAGTACTATCTGTACCTCCACAGTTATGAGAGCATTATTGACTGACTACATTCCCTATGTTGTACTTTACATTCTGCGACTATTTTTCTAACTGGCAGTTTGTATTTCTTAAATCTCTCCATCTTTTTTTTACCTATCCTTCTATCTCCTTCCCATATGGCAACCATCAGTTTGTTCTCAACCATCAGTATCTATGAGTTTTTCTGTTTTGCTTTGTTGATTCATTTGTCTTTTTTAGATTACACATGTAAGTGAAATCGAATAGTATTTGCCTTTTCTTAACTTATTTTGCTTAATGTAATACCCTCTACATCCCAACTACATTGTAGGCAAATGGCAAGTTTCATTCTTTTCTACGGCTGAGTAACACTCTGTTGCACACATATGCACCACATCTCTTTGAAATATTTTTACAGCTGAGAATGTATCTGATTTTAAGTTCAAGAAGAAAAGTATTTCATTTAGCCCTACATCTTATCACAGTATCCTCCACAAAAGTCTGTAGGTGTTTAATGAATGCTCAATGCAAACTGATTGAGAAGTGAGATGAGGGTGGAATCACAGGTAGAACCATTATGCTCTTAAACATCTGTCTGCTTAAATATTTATATATGTACTGAGTGCTAATTTGGGCTGAGGACTGAAAAACCGAATCTCTATTTGGAAAAATATCTTTCATTGAATGGGCACTTAGTAGATATATGTATGTCAGAAATTGCTATTATTTCTATTACCCATGTCACCACTTCTAACCTATTTAAGAATATCTTGCCCAGACTGGTGTAGCTCAGTGGGATGAGCACAGGCCTGCTCAATCCAAAGGGTCACTGGTTCGATTCCCAGTCAGGTCATATGCCTAGGATGCAGGCCAGGTCCCTAGCAGAGGGTGTGCAAGAGGCAACCACACATTAATATCTCTCTCCCTCTCTTTCTCTCTCCCTTCCCCATAAAAACTAAATAAATAAAATCTTTTAAAAAAATCTTTAGTGCTTACAGCTTGTTTTGAATTTATCTATTGGGTCTTCCTATTCTCACCAGTAGACCCGCCACACCCCCAAAAAATCTGATACACAAAATCATAAGCAATTTATTTTCATAGTTGAAAAGCAAAGACAAATGGAAATTTTACCTCCACTCAGGTTCTCACACATAAAGTTTTATATATTGTTCTTTAATAGAGTAATTTAGAATGAATATACTTTAGTGTAATTTAATTAACAAATGCAGAAATTTAGAGTGCAGAAAAATTTAAGTAGAACATGTTCTTAAACTCAACTCATATCAAGATGAGTAGTTCTTAGCTGTACAAGATAAACAGTATAGAAGTGAAAATTAAATTATATATTTTTTGCAGTGATAAAGTAATGGGGTCTTCTAATAGCTTACAATCAGAAGAAAAAAGGTATAAAGATGACCTTAAATAATCATCCTTAAATGGTCCATACCACCACCACCCTGGCAGGATTATTTAGAAAGCAAACATTATGATAACACTAAGAAGTTCTATTAAAACACCAAATTTGACAAATCTATCATATGTTAAAGAAGAAAAAAAAGAATAGCTATAGTTATCCTAACGTGGTTTTTAAAATAGCTTAGATAGTATCCAAACTCAGTTCCTCTCATCTCCCTCCTGCCAGCTTTCTTCTCAATGATGATGACTACTTCCTCCTGCTCTTTATTATAGGTTATCTATAATGCTGCTGAATAATTTATAAAACATGAACATAATAGTATCAGTGTCCTGGAAATAAAAAATAAGAAAAATTAATCCAGTAGGAAGGCTACCAGGATAAAGGTTGTAATTAAAGATCTATTCCAAATTAAAATTTGGTAATACCTGAAATATCCTTGGAATTCCTCCAGTATTGTAGTGAACGACTAGGCTAACTTTATTCTCTTTTTCCACAATTTCAAAGGATCCTTCTTTCCATTTTGTAATCCCAGTCTGCATACTTCGAATTCTGATAGGACCATGTATCTTCAGAGGAGACATACTTTCTTTAAAAATAAATTGTTTCTAGCCAAATTGTAAAGCAAAAATATACCTTCACCTGACAGATTCTGAGAAAGAAAAATAAAATAAAAAGTTACAACTTACTGATTAAAAGTTTGAAAGAAAATATTTAATGAACTACTTTATATCCTTTTCTGCATTTCTGTAAGTCATATTTTATTAAATATACTCAAATTAGCTGGATGGCACAGGTAAGAAAGACAACTAAAGCAGTCACTGATGTTGAGTGTATGAATCGTACCAACATTTAGTTCTTCCGTACACATTCTCTTCTTTGCCATGCGTCCAGCACCTGCATCTATTATTACCTAAATGTTGCATTTTGTACCATTAACAAATCATATGGCTGCCACTAAAAGCATGCCAAATGGGACTGCTGAAGATTCCATTCTCAATGTGACCTACTTTTGCATTCCCTCATGAATGTTAAAGGGTCTCGAATTTCAAATATAAGTAAAAAATTTATCTTCAGTTAGCTGACTCCATTTCTTAGAATAGAGTTCCTCCCAAAATATCAAATCATATCACTAAGTAGTCTAAGCATATTCACATGTATAGAAGACATTAAAAGAATCCAAAACTGTAAGAATAATCAAATTAGTTTAACTTCTAGAATTATTTGAGAAGATCATTTACTTTCTAGGGAAAACTAGCAATAAAACCTCTCTCCCTAAGAATCACCTATCACGTATGTTTAATATTACCGTTCCTGGCAAGATGCTTTACCAATTTTATACATGACAAATATTCCAATTTCCCAAATGAACTTCTAACACTTAAAAATGGTTTACAACAATAGAAAGTCTAAGACTCTTCAAACTAACCTACCAAATGTCAACAAGTACAATTCTAGTAATATCACAATGCCACCAAACTGTGTATCATACAATACCTCCATGTACTTTCCAGATACCTTTATGATGAACTGCAAATTGAATCATCACAATGTTAAAACAAATTTTATTGACATTCTCTTCAAATCTCTAAAAATACTGCCTCTAACACAGATTCTTGTTTATAATAAATTAAAAATCATTAAGTTTTGCATCTGCCAAAACAGCTTAACTAGAAAAGCTTTAAAAAGTAGTATACCAAGGAAAAACACACTAGATCTAGTTATCAGGAATCATTTGTCACTTACTAATTTGTTACTTATCTTTTTTAACCCTTAGTTTTCTCAACTGTAAAATAGGAATAGCAAATGCCAGTGTTACAGAATTAAATAACACACATTAGGCACTCAACAGACCCCAGCCTTAATATGAATGAAATCATTGTCCACTTTCTAAATTTATTCCTTGTCTGCAATACCTCTTTCACCAAAGATGCAAGATAAATAAGTTAACAGGGGGTTACCAATTCAATTGTCTGTAGGGGCCTGGAAGGCTACACAAATGACTGAGGCCGGCAAAAAGATGAAAACTGCTATTCAAATTTAGCCAATTCTACAATGTGAAGACCGTACACCTAACATTGACAGATCATCTAATTAAAAAAAAAAAATGACATCTAAGTTTTTGGGTAAAACTGCTCATTTTTAATTATGAGCAATGAATTATGTTACTTTTAAAAACTAAAAATCAAACAAAACTCACCTGTAGACAGGGTACAGCCTGGGGACCACAGTTCAAGGTCTCTATATACTGTACATCAAATAACTAGGAATAAAATTGAAAAAGAGATGTAAAAACATCTCGAATAGTCATATACACTGTAAGTCCTCTATTACTATTTGCTTATCTCATTCCAGGATTTTCTTATCTCAAACTTTTTTGAGTGCCCACAGTGGTCAGATTTAGACAGTTTAATTTACTGAGTATATAAATGCATCGAAGTATTTTAATAGAGTCCACTACTGTTTATAGCCAGTCTGTTAACATGATACTTTGCTAAAACCAGTAACTACAGAATTTTGGGTCAGCAATGTGTTTGTAATACATTTTTTTCCTGGCAATGAATAATTTGGTGCTTCATTGTTTCCTTGAGATTTTTTTTTCCATTCTGTCTTTTAACATTGCCAATAATATGTGGCCCCTTCCCATCCCAGTTGCCCATGCCAGAAACAGGTGAGTTTTCTTTGACTACTCTGTTGATGATTAGTGGTATTGGATTGGAAATTGGAAGGTCAAGGTAGAGTACTATCAATTCTACCTCCATATACCTTCCAGACATCTTTATAATGAACTGCAGATCAAATCACATCATTTTCCTCCTTAGTATTATTCAATGACTCCCCATTGCCTTCACAATAAGAGGATATTAACATGATATAAACCTCCTTCATGATCCAGATCCTCATTTCTCTATTGCCAACAAGCTCTCCAAATCCAGCCATCTGAACTACTTGTAATTCCCCTAAAAAAGCCACATGTTCTCATGCCTCTATACCTTTACACACACTGGTCAATGTCTACAGGATTTTTATGTACTTTCCCCATCCCCATAATTTCTCTTCCTGTCTATAAAATCAAGGCTTAACTTAGATGTTCTCTTTTTTTAGAAGCCCTTCGTAGGTACCTTTCACTTTCCTCTCACCCACAGCCACACTGAGACTGTTTAATGTTTCTTTATTCTCCTGTTGTACCTTGTGCTTATTTCTAGTAGAGCATTTATCACATTGTATTATATAACTGTCTGTTTACCCTTTGTCTCTATCTAGACTCTGGTATTCAAAGACAGGGAATATGTTCTTTAATCTTCATATCCCCATTAGGACAGTGGCTGACATACAAGAAACAAACTCACTATTCAAGAATAATGAACAATAACAAACAAGAATAATGAACAAATCACTACTATCAATTTAATTCAGTTTGCTATGAAAATACACAACAGCAGATACTAGAACCATAAATCCTTTATATACGGTCAATATAGGGTTTTTACTCAGTTCTATACAAGAGTATCATTATTCAGTGTATTACATAACTCATCTTTTGAACACTTAAGTTTTTCTGTGTGCATCTGAAGTTTTCCAATAAATGCACAGATGTTTCCATATCTTAAGATTCAGTGAGAGAAAAATCATTTATGAAGAACAAGAATTAATATGCAATTACAGAATGCATTATTAAAACAAAAACATTAGTAAACTTGCCTAAACTGGAAATCATTTTATTCATTGCTCAATAAGGAAATTCCATTTTAAGAATTTTGTCAAATTACCTCACCTTTTAAACAATGTCATTATATGCCATGGTACCAAATTAAAAGGGAATAAAATAAAACCCCACTGTCTCAGTGTTTTCCTTATAGACCAAAAGTAAGTGAAGATGGTTGATCTTGAATTCCTCTAACAAAAATATACTTTTAAAAATTAGATTAACAAAAAAAAATTGAGGTAAAGAATTCAATATTCACTAGACTACATCAGAAATAACTTTACTGGTTACTTGTTTCTCTCTATATTAATTTCTCTTGATATAATTCTCAAACATTTGATGCAGAGTTTTGATTAAGTATGTAAAATTTTACTCCAGGTATTTAACATTTTCTTAACCCCTTTCAGCAAGCTCTCTTTCTTCAAAGAAAAAACAAAAACAAGAACCTGAAAGGTATACCACATAAAACTGGCAGAATCAATAAAATAAAACTTTCTCTTAATGCCCCAATTTAAATTTAGTCCATCACCTACTCTTGCACTACATGAATTAACTGTATCTATTTTTGTACATTCATCATATTTCCAGGGTTTTCCCTAATTAAGAGGAAAAAACTAAGTTTCTTTTTCAGTATTTAGCACAGTAATCACTAAACTTTCTATGAACCTAGGACAAAGGCAAGGATTCTCTGAACTCTGTAATGCTAATTCACTATCAAAGTGATATTAGGAAGATAAAATATAATAAAAACTGATGAGATATTCTCCTTTCCTTAAATTTTTTCACAATTATTAAAATTAATGTTCAACTTTGAGCATTCTACGAAAACACAGTAACACTGCCAAAAGTTTTTCTATACTCTGGACAGATATTTAGATGCTCATATTTTAGGTACTACTTTGAAAATACACTTATCCACAAGGGCATTTTGTGGTAAAGAAAGCATGCTACAGCATAAAACTGTTACTACAAAACAGAAGAAAAGTGTCAATTCTTGCCAGTATGCATACTCTTGGAAACATATATCTAAAATAAAAACATTACTTACTTTTCAGTGACTTTTACTGAAAAACTATATGCAGTAACAATTCGCCTTTATTCTGATGCTTGTGCCAAAGGCAATGCAATCTTCTTGGGGAACTACTCATATTCTGCAGCTATCCCAGTTCTCCGGAAGCCATCAGCTCAACTAAAGAAAATACAAGTGTGCCTTTTTAAAAGAATTCAATTCACAACATTAAAATTATTTTTAAAAGTGATCATTTATACAACAAAGATTCACCTTTTCTTTATTTAAATACCATGTAAAACATAATGCTCAAGATACACACATGCATAAGAAATAGAACTTGAGGGATCTGTGTGCAAATTGAGGAATTCAGGAAGAGCTGCACCTTTATCAATCCGTGTCTTTGTTTATCCCCGCTACATTTTGAAACTAAGAAGGCAGTGAAAAAGAACACATCCTTTGTTGACTTCATAAACATTGTTACATAATGTTGTCTTATGTCTTAAAACATTACTTTCACAAAACTGTTACACGTTTCAAAAGGTGGATAAACTTAGTTTTTACTTTTCTTTCAAAACTAACTTTATGGATTTGTTTCTCAAATTTAGGCACCTCTGAAATCTCTCACTGCCTTCTTGATAGCTGTAACATCAACTTTAAATTCATTTGTTCACAGTAAAAATTATTATTGAGCCACTCCAGTTTGATAGCACTGTGGTAGGGATACAAATGTGAAAATTATCCAGTCCATGCCCTCAAGAGTCCCCAGACTTCCCTACACTGTCCTTCCACCATCATTCAGGATAGATAAATAAATAAATAAATTTCTAAAAAAAACCTTAGCATCAACTTTCACTTCTCTCATTTATCTAAAATCCAGTCTTTTCATAACTACTACCCTAATTCAGAAACATCACTTTGCCACCATTCCTATCTAATATTTATTACTCAACATAAACTAAGCATAGTGCTAAGCACCATACGTGTATTTGTTTTCACAAAAATCCTAAAGGACAAGTATTTTATTATGTCTATTTATAGTTGAGGAAACTGGGGCTTAGAGAGATCAGGTAATTCATCCATGGTTACAGAGTCAGTAAGAGACAAAACTTTAACACCAGAACCTTTTTTAACTACCACCATATTGCATCCTCATCAATGAAAGTGGTTGTGGCAACCATTTTCCAGTCTCCTCATTTCTTCCATCCAATGAATCCTTTACCCTTTCTAAAAATCTACTCCTTTTGTCTCTTACCAAAGTATGCACTAGCTGTCTCCTTAACTTTCTCCCTAAAGGAGGGGGAGAGAGACAGGCAGGTCTGTCCTATCTTCTTTTGTACTCCTGCAACATAACAGGTACTTTGTTAAGTGCTAAATAGTTGCCACTGATGGGAGGGACATAGTTGCCATTGCTCCTCCCATTGATGTCCCTCCCAAACTTTTCTTTTTAAGTTTCATTTTATTGTGTTAAGAATACATAAGATCTATTCTCTCAACAAATTTTAAGTAATACAGTATTGTCAACTATAGATACAATGCTGTATAGCGTATCTCTAGAACTTACTCAACTGACACTTTCTCCCATTTTTAACAGTGCATCATTACCTATAAAATAAATTCAAATGCCCGTTTTACATTCATATGCTTCCTATGTTTTATTTTCTACTTCTCAATGAAAATCTTGTTTCACACAAAAATTACTAAATTTTAATATTTTCTTCCACATCCACCACCAAAAATTTACTTAAATATGACATTTTCCCTTATTTATGGGAACATCATCCTTACTGGTCTCATAGTTTAACCTGTTGTTAAATATATAAACCACTGCTCTGATTTCTAAGGGCTCTTTCCTAAAAAGATCAATAAAACAAATGCACAGAGATAAAATTAGTGTTGTGGCTGAAAAACAGAAGTTGACCTAAATAAAGTTTATCTCCAATTCAAACAATCTAAAAGCTGAGTGGTTTTATGCCATAAGCATGTAAAATCAACCAAAGCCAGGAAAACCCTTTGTTTTTCTTCTTTTGTGTCCTTTGATTTGTCTGCAGAGTGAATATTCAAATGACAAGAATATCATTAAGTTGGTGCTTCCAAACTTAATGGTTCCAAATGGTGCTTCTAAACTTAATATAAGACATGATGGTTCTTATAGCAAGCTCCAGCTTATTTATTCACTTAACAAATTTTTGAGAAATAAACATGAAAAAGTTACTAGCTTATATCCTGGTAGGTGACAGACTTTAATCACACAAGTAAATATATAGTTACAAGTTCTAAAAAATGATATAAAACACAGAGTGTGATAAGCGATTATAATACTGTACCTGATTTAAGACTTGGGAGTTAGAGGTTAGAAAGCATCAAGAGAAGGTTTCTCTGAGGGAGTACCACTTAAGCTGAAAACTGAAGAGTGAGTTATCTGAAGGATGGTCATGCTGGAGTAATCCAGGCAAATAGAACAAAATGTGCAAAGGCCCTGTGACAGAAAATAACTTGGTGTGACTGAAATGAACAGCAGTGTGACTGGAGTTTGGAGAGCGAAAAAGGAGGATGGTGCAAGATGAAGCTAGTAAAGCAGGGAAGAATCAGGTTATGCAGAATCTTCTAGACCCTTACAAAGACTGTGAATTTTACCCTAAATGTAATAAACACTCAATGATGGGATATCCACTGAAGGGTTTTAAGCAGAGAAATGACATGTAACGGTTGAATGGACAAGTGATGTGGTTGGTTTCAGTTTGGGGAGAACAGCGAAAGGAGCAAGAATGAAAGAAATCAGGGCAACCAAATAGGAAAGTACTGAAGTGATTTGGCTATAACAACAATTACAATAACAATTAATCCTTACTAGCTATTTACTGTGTGCCATGTGCTTACTACGGTTACCTTATTTAATCCTCATAATAATCCAATAAGGTGATGTTTGTTCCCATTTTACAGATGAGAATAGCGGCTACCAGTAACATTAAGTCCAGGTGAATGAGGATTGTGGCTTGAACTAGAAAAGTGATACTGAGAATGTAGAGAAATAGATTCAAGACATATACCGGAAATAAAATAAATAGAAGTTGAAGAGGATGTGAACACATGGGATGAGGGAGAAGAATGGCCTTTGGTGTCTAGCCTATGTTAGTGTGGATAAAAGGATATATCACTTAATGAAATGAGGTAATGGAGAAGAAAGAAGGTGGGTATGGAAAGATTAAGACTTTGGCTTTTAAACATGTTATATTTGAAATTTGTAAAAAAAAAAAATAACTAAGCTGAGATGTCAAGCAAACAGCACCTGTTTAGATCTTAAACTGAAAACAAAGGGAACAGGATGGAAATAAAAACTCTTAAGTCATCAATATATAGATAGAATTTAAAGCTTGGGGCATAAGGGGAAAAATAAAAAGAGAACAGAACGCGGGACCGAACCCGGATATTCACTTGTACCCCATCGTACTCTCATATGATTATTGACTACTTTGATTTCACCGGGCTTCGGTCCTCATTCAACTTTTACCTTTCAGCAAAATCCAACCCCACTGATTACTTCACCTCTTTCACAAGACTTGCATTCCTCCCTCCAGTTACTAAATGCCAAGAATCCCTCAGTGCTCCCTCTTAGGTCCCCTCGTTGTCCAGCACTGTACTCTGTTTAGGCAATTTCATCCACATCCATAGCTTTGGTTACCATCAATGCAACGTGGTAGAGGACATACATACACGTATCTGTATGTCCGGCCTAGAACTCTCCTCGGAGCCCCAACCCTTTATGGCCAACTGCCTACTCGACATCTTCTCTTTTTAAAATTTAAAAAAAAAATAAAAAAGTATTGATTTGAGAGAGAGAGAGGAAGGGGAAGAAGGGAGAGGGAGAGAGAGAGAAACATCTATTTGTTCTTCTACTTAAATTTGTGTATTCATTGGTTGTTTCTTTTATGTGTCCTGACCGGAGATCGAACCCGAAACCTTAGCGTATGCAGATGATGCTCTAACCAACTGAGCGAAGCGGCCAGGGCCTGGACGTCCTGTCTTAAATATTTCTTGGTCCAGTTAGGTATTTCCGAGATACTGTCACCCAGAAATGGACATTTACACCGAGCCCCATTTTTGAAAGAATTCCCTGAAAATCACCACAGGCCAACTCTAAAAACACAGGACTTTGTCATCAAGTATCATTTCCTTTCGCGGACCGGTAACTAAAACAGGTAAACTTGACAACCTGACCCGAAGGCTAGAGACGGGGAGAAACCAAATGCACGACAAAAATACAACTCATACCTTCTACTGAGGGATGGTTAGGAGAGAAAAGAAAGTGAAGAATGTCAAGAGCGTGGAAGAGTACTCTGTCCAAGGCCTGATGGATGTGCGGCAACCTAAGTTCCCTTTAGAGACAGCAGACCTTGTTAAGGGGCGAGTGGCGGTCGGCGACTGTCCCCAGCGAAACGCGGCAGGTTCGGGTCGCGGCTAGAGAGCGAGTGGCAGCCTAGACTAGGTCAAAGAAGGAAAGCCTAGGGGAAGACCCAAGTGCAGTACCGGTGGGGCCAGGGGAGCGCCAAGGGGACGAGGGCCGGGCTGAACAGCAGCGGCGAACTCCAGAAGAGTGAACGCCGAGTGGGCGGACCGCACGGGTCAGGGGGGAGGGGGCCTGAGGAAAACGGCTCAGTCGAAAAGCTCGCCGGGCCCGTCTTACCTGTGTTGGCGAGTCCGGAGCCCCGACAGGCCTGCTGGAACACGGAGTCCGCCTGGAAGGGGAGAAGAGGGGGCTAAGGAAGGAAGAGACTCCGAACACGAAGAGGAACAGCTCACTCCCCCGAATCAGGGTGAGCGGCTGATGGCGGGAACTGTGACCACACGCAAACACGCAACGCACGCACGCACCCTCGACGCGACCAAACGAGGCGCGTGCGCGAAAGCCTACAAACTCCGCCCTTCCACGCCCTCGCTCCGCCCCAGCACCGAGTGAGGTCTCGCGGAGGCGGCCCCTCCCCATCTGACGGTAGTACGCATGCGCATTTCCCACTTCACTCATTTTCTCCTTCCCACCGTTTTCCCCCCTAAGCTCAGCCCAGTGGGGCATGCGCATTACTTGTTCTCCTAGGACTGCTCCGCTTTTCCCGCCCTTCACTGGCCTCCGGAGGAGGGTTGGAGTTCATGCCCCTATGTGGGGATGCTGGCAGGGGATGCAGGGACTGGTGGGTAGCGGATGTCCTTTAAGTCTTGAATATTAAGAGGCAAATTTCATACTTTGAGACTAACTCCGCTAAGGGCTAAGAGGCGGGAAGAGGTTGTGTGGGCGGGGTCAGGGGTGAAAGGCCACAGGGCTGCGGAGGGGCGGAGCGAGCCGAAGACCGATGGCGGCTGCGACGGCTCATCGGCTTTGGCGGCAGAGGCGCTGAAGTGGGGACGTGGGTCGGGAGCGTCCGGCGGTGGGAGTAGAGCGGTGGCCGCTCCCAACATGCACAGTCTGGCAACGGCTGCGGTAAGTAACTGGGTCGCCCGGTCTAAGCCGAGAACCTTCCCTCAGCTCTGCATTTCGGCCTCCTTTCGTAGCTCCCTGTGTCGAGCCCGTAGTCCAGCTCCGCCTGCCCTCGACCCACGAGGCTCGGGGCCCCCTCCTCGCCGCGCCTCGGCCGAGGTGGCGTCAGCTCCCGCTTAACTCTTCGGCGGGCTCTCCTGGCCTCTCGCGCGGCGTTTCGCGTTCTTTTCCGGCCCCGGGGCCTGGTCCTGCGTCCCGAGCGCTTCTCTCACGGCCGCGACGAGCCAGCCATTCATTGATTCGTTGCGCTGACCGACAGTTTCCGGGTGGCAGTTGCGTGCACGGTGTCGGCGAGGATGAGGAGGAATTCCGTGAGCAATCTTGACAGGACCCAGGGCTCTCGCTCGGAACTCACTGCCAAGGCACATCGCAGCGGGAAGGAAATGGCTTCTAGCTCAAACCACACGCTTTACAATGGCAAATTTGAGACCCGGAGAAGTGAATTAGGATGTCTGACTTACGGTCGTCAGCGCTTCAACCCTTTTCCCACACATCTCATTCTGTCAGCGTGGTCTTGTAACAAAAACGGATCGTGTTAATTCACCTGTCTGAAGTCATCCTATGGCTTCCCACTGCGTTTAGGTAAAATCCAGACACTCCTTGCCATGCCAAGGCCCTCCCTGGTCCTCACCCGCGTTTACAGTCTCGTTTCCTGTCACTCGCTTGGTAGGCTCCAGTTACACTAGCCGCCATCGCATCCCTTCTACTATCCCCTGTAGTGTGCGTTTGCACTCCGAGGTGGCATTCTGTCGTCTCTATTCCTGGAATGCTCAATCTACTCCTGTCCCTTAGGCACACACATGTATGTACTTCGTGTACATACCCCCCCCACACACACGTGGGCCTAGCTGGCTCCTCTTCCAGCGGGTCTCTGCCTGAATCTCCTAGAGTTGGCCTTCCTGTAACCATCCTTTTTAAAGTAGTTCTGTGACCCTCAGCTTTTCTCTTAACACTGCCCTTTACAGCACTGATTCCAGTTCATTCACTTGGTTGTCAGTGTCTTGAGGACAGAGGCATTATGTAGGTCCTGTTTTTATGTTTAAGCCCCGTCCCTGGCACAAAGTAAGGGCCCAGGCTCAGACACTGCAGAGTGAGGAGTATAGAGGAGGGAGGTGGCTACTGAGAGCACTCAGCCTTGTTGGGAAAACGGGATCGTATGATTAGAGCACACTCTTCTAAAGTGCCCATCCCACTTTTTCTGTTTCATCAAGATGCAGTGACTTAGAGAGTAACATACTGTAATTACATTATTAGGCAGAATGACATAAGTAGCACATAGAGAACCAAAAAATTGCCTTGACTTTAGATATAAAAAGTGAGCTTAGTGTGATTAGGCTGTAGAAAACTATCATTTCCAAAGCCAGCGGCTATCTCTGCCTCCTGTTACCAGGTTTCTAAGTGTTTGTAACTATTCAAAGTGGAGAGGTACCTGTTATATCTTTCAGTTGGTGTTTGCAGTTTCCCAGCTTTTTTTTTTTTTTTTTTTTTTACTTTTCCTTCTCCCAAATTACGTGTATAATTGGGAAAAAGCAAGTCAAGATGAAGTTGCTGCTGGTAGGGGAGGGACAGGTTAAACAAGGGATTCTTCTAAGTTTGGCTTGTCTCTCCACCTCTTAAAATCTGATTGTGTCTTCTCCACACTTTGGTACCAAGCTGGTCTTTTCCCTGTGCTTCCTCAAAGTCTATACCTATTCAATTCCTTTTATTTTCACTTGCTCCCTAATACGTCTTTCAAACAGCCATTAAAGCTGTAGTTTATTTATAAGTACCAAATTCTTGTTTCTTCCGTTAAATTTATAATACCTTACATTCATTTAAAATTTGAACTTTTAGATACACTTTCATGTGCTATCCAGTCTGGACCACACAGCAGCTCTGACAAGTTCCTCTGTACCTCTCATTCGCTAGAGTACTTGGTGAGTGAGGATGCTGAAGCATAGAAAAGTTGAGTGGCCTCTTTCCCAATTCTTCATGCCTTCCATTAGACTAAACTGCCTGTATTATTCTGCTGAACTAACAGCAGTAACATTTGTAGATTGAGATTTTTATATATTCCCTATCTCTGTTGTCTAGGTCACAGAAAATACTTTTTTAGAAAGTCATCTTTAGCTCAGACCTTATCTTTCAGCTAGGTGAGAAGCAGCATTAGCAAAGCAGTTGAGCGTATGGACTCTGTTGCCAGGCCACCTGGATTCAAATCCTGGCTTGCCACTTAAGTATTAAGTAATTTCTTTGCTCCTCAGTTTCCCCATCTTTAAAATGAGGGTGGTGATGATACTCATTTAATTAGGACAGTGCCTAACAAAGTAAGGACTATATATGTTAGCTCCCCTTTTTATTTTAAGAAATATTTGTATTTATCCTGTAACAAATACTGTATTTTGCTGTGTATAATGCGCACCCACATTTTTGGCCCGAACTTTCAGGAAAAATATCTTTCATTTTAATTTCTTTTTTTTTAACTGAAATCTTTTTTTTGTTAAGATTTTTTAAATGTATTATTTATTTTTAGAGAGGGAAGGGGGGGAGAGAGAGAGAGAGAAACATCAATGTATGGTTGCTGGGAGCCATGGCCTGCAACCCAGGCATGTGCCCTGACTGAGATTCGAACCTGCGATGCCTGGTTCGCAGCCCATGCTCAATCCACTGAGCTATACCAGCCAGGGCTCATTTTAATTTCTTAATTCAGTTATTTATTTATATTTAGACACAAAACCAATTATTGTATTCTAGGGTATTGATTTGCATACAGATATTGTTACTGCTTTCTAGATTTACTTTTAACACACACAAATTAAAAACCTATAGGTACGGAATTAGTACTACCCATGTATAATGTGCACCCTTATTTTCCCTCAAAAGTTTGTGCAAAAAAGTATGCATTATACACGGTGAAATATGGTAGGTAATTCAGTGGGATTAAGCTAACATCTGCTATTAAATTGGGGGCAGAATTCAATAGGGATGATGAAAAGGAGTGCCCCCACCCCAGGTATTTCCCGGTATCAAACTGCCCTTGCTGCCTTCCCATTGCTAGAATGGCTATGGAACCCACAGCTCCAAGCTAGTGAGGCCTCATTACCACCCACCTGACATCCCTAACCCTCTTAGAACCAAGTTTTCATGGAGGCTGCAGCTCCCGCGTGGAGTATTGCTGGCAGCCGGTGGTCATAGCCCTAGGAATGCAAAAGTAGACACCAGGAATTGGCCACCCAGAATGCCAGCACCGTTCAGGAGGCACCGTCTTCTCACTGGAGTCAAGTCAGCTCTGGAAATGGAATATGTGGGGATGGGGGGTGTTGTTCAGAAGCCATGGTATGCTGACCGGTGGCTACCAGCACAGCCTGGAGGTGTTCACCTAAGGCGCCCACGGTGAAATGGGGTACAGAGGTGCTGGGTACAAGTCACAGGCTGGCTGTAGTTGGGGTGATGGAATTTACTGATGGTGGTGTCTGAGTGACAGGACTTTGAGGACAGTGGACCAGAATGAACAGTGGGTAAGCAGGATTGATACTATATTGCTGAAGTAGTGTCTGAGAGGCCCCTTTAGTTACTGGATTGTGGATCATTCAAGAAACTGGGCGGCAAACCCAAAACTAAAATTTTAGCTCTTGTTTTTACTGAACTTTTAAGGTGTGTAATACTCTGAATAAGCATTTCCTATCTTCTGGTGGGAGTTACATTTCCAAAAATAATTTTTTACATTGAGGCCTGTCTATAGCAGCATAGAAAGGACAAGTACTTGGACCTTACTACTTTGGCCATAGGGAGGGAGAAAAGTGCCCAGTTCTTCCCACCTCATCTTGATGCTTTAGGAGCCCGTTTCTTTGAGGAGCACCACTGATGGGAGTCCAAAAACAGCTTTTAACAGACTACTCTCCGGTAGCAATTTTCAACTGCTGTGCCACAGTAGGCACCTCAGTGTGCTGCAAGAATTCTTAAAACGTTCAACACCTGACTAGTTAGTCGGGGGCACTGACCTTTTTTCCTTCAGACTGTCAAATTAAAAAATGGTAACAGCCAACATGACAAATAGCCATCTGGTGCGAATGAACCAAAGTTATACCCTTTTTTTGTCAGATCAGCAAAAAATATATTTGTTGGTGTGCCGCAGAATTTTACTTACTAGTTTTGTGTGTGCCATGAGGAGAAGGTTGAAAATCGCTGCTCTAAGGCATTAAGCTGCATGATGTTTCAGTTCATTTAGCAGAACACCTTGTGGTTCATTCTGTCAAGCAAGTGAAATGATAAACATTAAGTAAACATTAAGCTAAAAGGTTATAATCAAGCTTCCATTTATAGAAGGCAATTATTCAGCCTGGGTAGAGTAACTGTGAATACACCTCAAAAGTCCACCTTATACTTCAGTCTGTTCTTCAAGAAAGACATTTGTCCTTTTTGTTCCTCATCTTTGCATTTGTGTAATGGGTAGGTCAACATTCTGTCACACTAAGGTATAGTGGGAACATGTAGATACTGTGAGAAGCTGTCTAATTCAGTTCAAGAAAGCATTGGAATATGCACCTTCATGCTTGTGTGAACTGAGGAGCTTTATTCCTCTGAGCATAGTGATCTCATCTGCAAGGACTCTCGTCTGCAAAAGCCCTTCTTTCTGTCTGCCCACCCTTTTCTTCCTCACAGTGTGGGGGGTATTAAGTGAGAAAATATTGGACATGGGAATAGAAATCACCATGAATTTGGTAGGACTTTAGAGCTAGAAATAGCAATGGTAATTAATTTTCTACTCTACCATATTATTTTCTGGATAATTAAGGGGACCTGGCTGGTGTGGCTCACTTGGTTGGAGCATTGTCTATAGATTGAAAGGTCATGGGTTCAATTCCTGGTCAAGACACTTCCCTGGGTTGCGGATTATGTCCCCAGTGGAGGAGCCTGCAAGAGGCAACCGATTGATGCTTCTTTCTCACATTGATGTTTCTGTCTCTCCTTTCCCCGCTCTCTAAGATCAGTAAGCATGTCCTCAGGTGAGAATGTTTAAAAAGAATAATTAATGGATAAATCAAGGTCATAAGGCTATTTGACAAATGTGAAGAATTATAGAAATCCTCAGTTTGGTGGAAATATGATTTTTTAAAAGATTTTTTAAAATATATATTTATTTATTTTTAGAGAGAGGGAAGGGAGGGAGAAAGAGAGGGAGAGAAACATCAATGTGTGGTTGCCTCTTGCACGCCCCCTACTGAGGTCCTGGCCCACAACCCTGGCATGTCCCCTGGCTGGGAATCAGAACAGTGACTCTTTGGTTTGCAGCCCATTCACAATCCACTGAGCCACACCAGCCAGGGCGAATATTATGATTTTTAAAAAATGTATTTTATTGATAATGCTATTACAGTTGTCCCATTTTTCCCCCTTTATTCCCCTCCACCCTGCACAACCCCTCCCACCCGTATTTCCTTCCTTTAGTTCATGTCCATGGGTGTTACGTGTAAGTTCTTTGCTTCTCCATTTCCTATGCTATTCTTAACCTCCCCCTGTCAGTTTTCTACCTACCATTTATGCTACTTATTCTCTACTTTTTTCTCCCTCCCCCTCCCCCTGCCCCTCCCCCCACTGATAACCCTCCATGTGATCTCCATTTCTGTGATTCTGTTCCTGTTCTGGTTGTTTGCTTTGTTTGTTTGTTTGTTTTTTAGGTTCGGTTAATAGGTGTGAGTTTGTTGTTATTTTACTGCTCATATTTTTTTAAAGATTTTATTTATTTTATTTTTAGAGAGAGGGGAAAAGAGGGAGGAAGAGGGAGGGAAACATCAATGTGTGGTTGCTCTCATGCACCCCCTACTGAGGACCTGGCCTGCAACCCAGGCATGTGCCCTGACTGGGAATTGAACCCACGACCCTTTGGTTCACAGGCCCACACTCAGTCCACTGAACCACACCAACTGGGGCTACTGCTCATATTTCTTTTATCTTCTTTTTCTTAGATAAATCCCTTTAACATTTCATATAATAAGGGCTGGGTGATGATGAACTCCTTTAACTGACCTTATCTGGGAAGCACTTTATCTGCCCTTCCATTCTAAGTGATAGCTTTGCTGGACAGAGTAATCTTGGATGTAGATCCTTGCCTTTCCTGACTTGAAATACTTCTTTCCAGCCCCTTCTTGCCTACAAGGTTTCTTTTGAGAAATCAGCTGACAGTGTTATGGGCATTCCTTTGTAGGTAACTGTCTCCTTTTCTCTTGCTGCTTCTAAGATTCTCTCCTTATTTTTAATCTTGGCTAATGTAATTATGATGTAATTGTGATGTGTTCCTTCTTGGGTCCAAGTTCTTTGGGACTCTCCGAGCTTCCTGGACTTCCTGGAAGTCCGTATCCTTCGCCGGATTGGGGAAGTTCTCCTTCATTATTTGTTCAAATAAGTTTTCAATTTGTTGCTCTTCCTCTTTTGCTTCTGGCACCCCTATGATTTGGATATTAGAATGTTTAAAGGTATCCTGGAGGTTCCTAAGCCTCTCCTCATTTTTTTGAATTCTTGTTTCTTCATTCTTTTCTGGTTGAATGTTTCTTTCTTCCTTCTGCTCCAAACCATTGATTGAGTCCTGGTTTCCTTCCTGTCACTGTTGGCTCCCTGTAGATTTTTCTTTATTTCACATAATGCAGCCTTCATTGCCGCGTGGGTCTTTTTTATACTGTTGAAGTAGCCAGTGAGTTCCTGGAGCATCCTGATAACCAGCGTTTTGAACTGTCCATCTGATAGGTTGGCTATCTCTTTGTTGCTTAGTTGTACTTTTTCTGGAGCTTTGATGTGTTTTCATTCGGGCCTTTTTTTTTAAATTGGTCTTGGCACACCTGTTAGTGGTAAGGGGCAAGCCTTAGGTGTTCAGGTCTTCATCAGGGTGGTTGTGGCACTGTATGTGGGGGAGGGGTCTGAGAGGGAACAGTGCCGCTTGCTCCATTCACTGCCGGTTTTCAGTCACTTCCTTCGCTACCCACAATCAAATTGGGCCCTTCTGGTGCTGATTCCCAGGTGGATGGGTTTGTGTACCTTCTGGGATCCTGTGGGTCTCTCCAGTGAACTCTCCTGTGAGGCTGAGAGTTTCTCCCGCTGCCACCTCAACCACCACAGGAATTTTCAATCAGAGGCTTTGAGGCTTTATTTCCCCACACTGGAACCCTGGGTTGCGCGGTCTGTCATGCTCCCCAGTTGTTCCCCTCGGTTTGTCCGCATGGGAATGTGGGACCGCCTAGTCCCCCAGCCGGCGCCTCACTGCGTGTCCTCTCCACCCGGCTGCCCGTCTCCGCCCCTCCTACCGGTCTGGATGAATGTTTCTTTAACTCCTTGGTTGTTGGACTTCCATAGAGTTCGATATTCGGTCAGTTCTGGTTGATTTTTTTGTGTTTAAATTTGTTGTCCTTCTTTTGGTTGTGCGAGGAGACACAGTGTGTCTAGCTATGCTCCCATCTTGGCCAGAAGTCCACATATTGGATTCCTTAGCACAATAAGGAAAGTATGGTCTGTAAATCTGTGTGTATAGTTCCTACTTGAGCAAGTAATGAATGGTTCCCAAAGGAGAGAATCTTTAAGAAGGGGGAGCTTTTCCAAAGTACATAGATTTTTCTGCTCCATGGAGGAGGATCCTGGAATTACTAGAGAAGGACCAGCAATGGGTAGGGAGGGTGTAACTTTTTTCTTTGAAAAACTATTATAGGTACATGGTTTAAAAAAAGTTTATGCAGAAGATTTTATTATACATGATGAAAAGTAAGCCTCCCATATGGATTCTGAACTTAGAGGTAACTACTGTTCACAATTTCTTCTGTTCTCCTAGAAATGGTATGCGTAAATATATAGGGATATATGTGTATATTAATGGAAGCATATATGCCGTTCTACACCCTTTTTGTTGTATTATCAGCACATATAGAGGTATCTGTTTTTTTAAAAGCTGCATAGTATTCTATATAAACATGTACCCCTACATGTTTAACCAGTTCCTTAATGATACTATTTGTTATTTCAAATTGTCTACTTTTAAAATGGAGCAACAGTAAATATCCTAGTTTGTCTTCAGTACAGCCCAAGTATACCTATAGGATAAATTCCTAAACATGGAGATATTGAAGGATGTGTGCGTTTTAGATTTCGATAAGATCAATTAGTTTATATCAAGTGTATATATTTAGAAAAGCCCCTGTGATGTTTATGAAAAGTATATTCCCTCTAAAGCACTACTGCAGAATAAGACTTGGTTTGACTCTAATGAAACTCACTTGTTTACTTTCTTGTTTTCACTTGAAGCCTGTGCCTACTGCACTGGCTCAAGTGGATAGAGAAAAGATCTATCAGTGGATCAATGAGCTGTCCAGTCCTGAGACAAGGGAAAATGCTTTGCTGGAGCTAAGTAAGAAGCGAGAATCTGTTCCTGACCTTGCACCCATGCTGTGGCATTCGTTTGGTACTATTGCAGCACTTTTACAGGTGGGTATACATCCATAAGCTGTAGTTCAGTTCCTTTTATCACACCTGTAACTCTTTGCCTTTGCCAGATGATTTTGAGGACATTAGTAGGATGAGTCTCTAAATGTTGACATTTGCAAGACTATTTTAGACGAGTCTAAGGTGCTTGCTAAAATGCAGATTCTTGGATCCTACCCAAGAGATTTGGTTTATTAGTCTGAGATTAAAATCTGTATTTTGATTTTAAAGATTCTGTTTATTTTTAGAGAGAGGAGAAGGGACGGAGAGAGAGAGAGGGAGAAACATCAGTGTATGGTTGCTTCCTCCATGCCCCCTACCAGGGACCCGGCCCACAACCCAGGCATGTGTCCTGACTGGGAATTGAACCTGTGACCCTTTGCTTTTCAGGCCTGCACTTAATCTACTGAGCTATACCAGTCAGGGCTAAAATCTGTATTTTTAAAAAAATGTTCTTTTATTGATTCTAGAGAGAGGGGAAGGGAGGGAGAAAGTGAGGGAGAGAAACATCAATGTGAGAGAAGCATTGATCTGTTTCCTCTTGCACACTCCCCAAATGGGGATCTGACCCAGAATAGAACCAGCGACTTTTTGGTTTGCAGGATGATGCCCAATCAACTGAGCCACATCAGCTAGGGAAAAATCTGTATTTTTAACAAGTACCTCCCCTGCTGTCAGGTGATTCTGATGCAAGTGATCTAAGAACTACACTTTGAGAAACACAGCTTTAGGAGTACTACAAGCCAGTTCTACATGAGAGTGGTGAAAAGGTGGAAAGTGAAGTGTAAGGCCTGCAAAGTATATGCTGGGGAAAGAAAATGTTAAAGATAGAAGAGTTGTAGGATTAAAGGTGGGTACATTTGTATATTAAAGAATAAATAACAGATTCGTTTCTGACCAGAATGGTCATTTGTGGGGGTAAATTGATATGTTATAGTCCAGGGAATAATGATCCTTTCAGGCATTGTTCAAAATACCTAATATTTAGATTAATTTTTAGATCTGTTAAGTCACTTCACATTCTGTTCCTACTGCATATAGCCAAGAATCTAATCTTATTAGAACATTTTCTGTGTATGTTTCACAATTAAAATAAATGAAATTGTATTCAACAGATTATCACCTTTTGACAATGAGTACGTATATTCACTGCATACACCCATGCTCTTATCTTCATCTTTGCAGTTGCTACCCAGCCAAACTCAAACTCCTTTATGAGTCACTGTGGTTGATTTACTAACATTTTTTGGCCAGCTACTTCATCACTATAACTTAAAGCAGGATGTTGACCCAAAAAAAAGGGATTTTAAATGTAAGAGTTCCTCAAAAGTGAAAGCCTCAACAGATGCAGGATATAAGAAAAGTATCAGTGACCACAGCTACCCCACAGAAATCTTCCTAGAGAACTGTAGAGATGGCACAGATAGTCTCAGGCGAGCATATTTCTGTTCAATTCTAACAGGTTATGTGAGTTAAGAAAGTTTTTGTTTTGTTTTTTTTTTAGTTTTTGCTTTAATATTATGGGAATTAATTTTATAATAAGTTATTTGTTCATCGGGTGCTGGTTTCTATTTTTTTAGGAAATTGTAAATATTTATCCATCTATCAACCCACCCACCTTGACAGCACACCAGTCTAACAGAGTCTGCAATGCTCTGGCGTTACTGCAGTGTGTGGCGTCACACCCAGAAACCAGGTAAAGGCTTTGGATGCGTCTGTCAGGGGACGTCTGTACTGAGTGTGGTCTTTAACTCTTTCTGAATGATGACAGAAGGGGCATGGCAGTAGGGCGGGGGTTTGTGCGTATGGATCTTCAGGATCTACATTTACTTTTTGTTATTTTCCTGAAGAATATCTGGTCTCTAATTCACTAAATTTTAGTGTAGTAACATTATAGTATTGTTTAACATGTTCTTTTTTCACCTCTTTTGGTGCACTCTTCCTGGAAGTACTGCAGTACCAGCTTGATGCATGGAGTAAACAGAGCAAGCTCCAATTCCATCTCCTAGTTCCAAATAATCCATTTAATGTATTGTCCTCAGATAGAGGACATACCAGATATTAAACGGATAAAAACAGATACTGTACTTGATCTTAGCCAAAAGGCTGAGAAGTGATGACCCCTTTTTATTATGGTAAAATATACATAACATAAATTTTACCATTTAAACCATTTTCAAGTATACAGTTCAGTAGTATTAAATACACTTACAGTGTTCAACCAACACCACCATCCATCTCTGTAGCTCTTCATCTTTTAAAGCTAAAACTCTATGTTCAGTAATAATAGCTCTTCATTCCCCCAGCCCCTAGCAACACCATTGTGCTTTCTGTCTCTGATTTTGACCACTCTATGAGTACCTCACATGAGTGGAATCATACATTATTTGTCTTTTTGTGATTGGCTTATTCCACTTAGCATCATGTCTTTCAGGTTCATCCATATTGTAGTATGTATCAGAATTCCCTTTCTTTTTAAGGCTGAATTGTCTCATACTTTTTACCCATTTGTAGCAGTGAATTTTAAAGCAGTGGTGTTCACATCTCAGGAAAGGTCAGGCATATAGCCACTTCTTCCTTCTGGATTGCATGGTAGGCATCACTGTGCCATGTGTGAGGCACTGCATGGCATTTAGTAACTATTTGAACCCAGCACATTTTTTTCTCGGAACCCAGGTTTGGCATCAGAATCTTTTTTAAAACAGGATGCTAGGCAACCTCTGTGAAAAATGAGAATTGGTATGCAAGCTGAAAGGAAAATGCCATTTAGAAATCTGCTTTGTGACCTTTGTGGCCCTAAGCTACTTAATAGTTATCTTATTAAAGTTTCTCCTGTCTTTGTCAAGTTCCCTCATAAAATATGAGTGCTAAGATGGCACTGATCTTCCAGAACTTTAGAAAAGTTACTAAAAAAATTATTTATAAGCACTTAAGAAAAACGCAAGAGTACTTTGAGTATTAAAAATTAGGGTGTTAGCTCTCCTACAAGGTTTAACTATAAATAATAGATTGATTCCATATTCATTGCCTGACATTAGTTGCAGATTAAAATGTTTTTAGAATATTTAGTGAATCTGAAATTCATTAACAAAAAAAAGTATGCATTTAAGCATAGCAGATAAACCTATAATGATGACTGCTTTGTTTTTATTTATAGGGTTTTATCTGACTATACCTTTGAATACTGTTATTCAGCCATAAATTAGGCGAAAGAAGGTATCTAGGAGAACCTCTTGGATACTTGATTGCATTTTATGATCTATTTTTTAAAAATGTGCAGTTGGATATTTTCAGTTTTTAAGGTACTTGGTGCTGATAAGAGGGAATATCATGTATTCTCTTAACCATTGGCCTAGACCAGGGTTTTTAATCTTAACACCATTGATATTTTGAACTGAGTAAATCTTTGTGGTGAGAGGAAGGGGATTGCAGGGGTCTGTGCTCTGCATTATAGGATATTTAGCACCATCCCTGGCCTCCGTCGATTGGATGCCAACAGCACCGCCTCAGCTGTGACAACCAAAAATATCTGTAGACATTGTCACATGTTCTCTTCAGGGGCAAAATCATCCCAGTTGAGAACCAGTGGTCTAGACTTTCCTAAAGATTCCTTCCAATAACAGTATCCTAAAGATTCCTTGGTCAGTCAATGGTACAGACCTTACAGAATTAACCATCTGGAAATTTGAATGTTTAGAATCCTTAAAAATTAATTCTAGCCTCTGAATGATATTTTTTTTCTTCCAGGTCAGCATTTCTTGCAGCACACATCCCACTTTTCTTGTACCCCTTTTTGCACACTGTCAGCAAAACACGTCCCTTTGAATATCTCCGGCTAACCAGTCTTGGAGTTATTGGTGAGTCGTTAGGGGTTTTTTGCAAGCCTTAAGTCCTAACTTTTAATAGTAGTCCTAACTTGTATGTGTTGTCCAGCATTTTATAGCTTTTGTTCACCAATTGTTTTTGTCTTTGAGACCGAGTCTATTTTCACTAATAAATGAGTGTCAGGAACATGATGGCTCTTTTCAAGTACCATTCTGAATGTTGTTAATAATCCCCGCATTTGGGATTAAATTCAGCATATATGTAGAAACATTTACTGGAATTGTAAGGAGAGTAAAGAACAACAGCTTCAGTCAACAAATGAGGAGTATAATGGTAGGAATAGGAATTTGAGGGGTTTGTTTTGTTTTGTTTTGTCTTTCTCACTTCTAAACTGTCCCTTAACTCCGAGGGTTTACCTTCTATTTCACCTAGTTAAATTTTTGCATGTTCAAGTTAATGTTTTCCATATATGCTTACTGTGGGAAATGTGTCTAAAATGCATTTTACTCAAGAAGGTAATTTATCAGCTACTTCAGATCCCAGCCTCCTGGGTAGTAAAGAACTACTTTTGGATTTGTGAAATGTAAATACACTCAAGAAAGTTTCTTTCTCTATTACTCTTCCTGTTTTCCATATCTTCTCATAGTTTTTGCTCATGTACTGACCAAACAGTAAAAATGTTGATTATAAGAACTTTATTTTGTTAGGGTATTACTTTTACATTGAACTTTCGTTCACATCACTACGTTACAAACCATGAATTTAGGAAGTATAATTTAAAAGTTCGGTATTTCTAAGATATATTTCTGAGACATTTTATTCTACTTTTAAGCAGTAACTATTATTTCATATACTCCAAATGAATGTTACATTGTTTTTCACCTCTCCCCACAAATGGTACTCTAAGTAGAAACTTCTCCCCCCACCCCCGTATATTCTTTTCTGTTTTTAAGCTATATAAATTTTTCATGTAGTATTTAAAGCAGTGTGATTCCAGCCAAAAGAAAACATTTGTATCCTTAATTCTGATTTAAATCTTCCTATTTCTGCTGGCTTTTTGGCCATTGAGGTTGGATGATGCATTTATGAGATGATAGGATAAAGTTAACAGTGGAGGGATGAATAAAAGACTGTATTTTGCTGTGCATAATGCACACCTTTTTGTACAAATCTTTGAGGGAAAAATAAGGCACATTATACATGGGTAGTACTAAATCTGTATCTGTATAAATGTTTTTATTTATACATATGCATTAAAGTATCACTCTAGAAAGCAATAATGATATCTATATACAATATTATACCCCAGAATATGATAATTGGTTTTGTTTTTAATATAAATAAATTTAAAATTGATTTAAAAAATTGTAACAAAAGGTTTTTTCCTGAAAGTTTAGGCCAAAAACATTGGTATGCATTATACATGGCAAAATATGGTAGTTGGACAATATTAAGCCATTTTTTCACCCTTGTGCATGTTTTCTTCCTCCACATCAGTTGTGGGAACAAGCAGAAAGTGAATATTTGGACCTATTCTTTTTGCTTAGAGTTAAAGAAAACATGTGAAACTGAATAAAAATTAAAACAGCATATCAAAATTTGTACAATCCAGCTAAAGCAGGGCTAGAGGGGAAAATGTATCATTAAATACTTGTACTAGAAAAGAAGAAAGGTCTTTAATCAAACTTATTAAACTTTTACTTTAAGAAACAAGAAAAAGGAGCAAATTAAACCAAAGCAAACAAAAGGAATGAAATAATAAATAGACACCAATGAAAATGAGAACAGAAAAACAATAGATAAAATCAATGAAATTGAAATTTTTAAAAATTGAAATATAATTAATGTATAACTTTGTATTAGTTTTACGTGCACAATGTGATTTGATTATATGTATATGTTGCAAATTGATTACCACAATAAGTTTAGTTAATACCCATCACCATAATTTTTTTTTACAATATTTTTTTTTTCAGTGAGAACTTTTAGGGTCTATTCTCTTAACAACTTTCAAATACATAACACAGTATTGTTACTATAATCACTGTGCTGTACAACACCCCTCCAGGACTTATTTATCGAACAACTGGAAATTTGTGCCTTTGACCATCTTTACCCATTTCAACTACCCCTAATTTTTTATTGAAAAAAAATTCAATGAAGTTAATAAACTTCTAACCAGGCTGAGAAAAAGAGAGAAGACAGGTTACAAATAGGAATGAAAGAGGATATGAAAGACTCCACAGACATTAAAAGGATAGATAATAAGGGAATACTGTTAAACTTCATACCCACAAATTTGACAAATTAGATGAAATGGACAAATTCTTTGAAAGATTCAGTCTGCCAAATCACACTCAAGAGATACAGAGAAACAGTATAATTTTACATCTATTAAATTATTTTTGTAGTTAACAATGTTCCAACATAGAAAACTCCAGGCCCAAATGGTTTTAATAGTGAATTCTATCAAAAATTTAAAGAAGAAATACCAGTTCTACAAAACTTTTCCGGAACATAGAGAGGAAGCTTCTTAACCCTTGGAGAGGCCAGCATTACTATGATAATAAAACCAGAAAAAGACATTGAAAGAAAAGAAATCTATAGACCAGTATCCCTTACAAACAGAGATGCAGAAATTCTCAACAAAATGCTAACCTATCAAATCTAACAGTGTATAAAAAGAATCGTGACAAAGTGAGGTTTATCTTGGTAGTACATGCTGGTTCACCTTTCAAAAATCAGTCAAAATGATTGACCATATCAAGTGACTAATAAAGAAATATTATTTCTGTAGGGGTTTTTAAAGCTTTTGATAGATATCAGCACCCATTTATGATAAAAAAACTCCAGCAAAGTAGGAATAGAGGGGAACTTTCTCAGTCTGGTAAAGCACAAAAAATACAAACAAAAACCTCCTGTTAAGATCACAGTTAATGTGAAAAACTGATTTGTTATCCTTGAAGATTCAGAATAAGACAAGGATGTTTATTCTTACCACTCCATTTCACTATCATCTTGGGTACCCTAGCTGGGTGCAATAAGGCAGGAGAAAAAAGTAAAGGGCTTGCAAATTAGAAAAAAATAAAATTCTTCACAGATAGCATGATTAACTATTACATGTAAGAACCCTGGCGAACCACCCAAAAAAGCCACGAGAACATGAAACCTACATTTTATAATAGCACCAAGACATGTAGAAAGACTTAGGTATAAGTTTTACAAAATATGTGAAAGTTCTATAGCTAAAAACTACAAAACCATGAAAGAAATCAAAGAAGGCCTAAGTAAATGCAGAGATATACCATATTGATTGATTGATATATCAGTGATTCAATATTGCTGAGATATCAGGTCTTCCCAAATTGATCTATAGATATAGAGCAATTCCCCCCAAAAAGGATTTTTTTAAATATATTTTATTGATTATACTATTACAGTTGTCCCATTCCTCCCCCCCTTTTATTCCCCTCCACCCTGCACACCCCCTCCCACCCACATTCTCTCCTTTTAGTTCATGTCCATGGGTCATACATATAAGTTCTTTGGTTTCTACATTCCCTATACTATTCTTACCCTTTCCCTCTTACCCTCCCCCTGTCTATTTTCTACCTACCATTTATGCTACTTATTCTCTGTACCTTTTCCCCTTCTTTCCCCCTCACACTCCCTAGTTGATAACCCTCCATGTGATCTCCATTTCTGTGGTTCTGTTCCTGTTCTAGTTGTTTGCTTAGTTTGCTGTATTTTGTTTTAGGTGTTGTTAATAATTGTGAGTTTGCTGTCATTTTACTGTTCATATTTTTATCTTTTTCTTAGATAAGTCCCTTTAACTTTTCATATAATAAGGGCTGGGTGATGATGAACTCCTTTAACTGACCTTATCTGGGAAGCACTTTATCTGCCCTTCCATTCTAAGTGATAGCTTTGATGGACAGAGTAATCTTGGATGTAGGTCCTTGCTTTTCATGACTTGAAATACTTCTTTCCAGCCCCTTCTTGCCTGCAAGGTTTCTTTTGAGAAATCAGCTGACAGTGTTATGGGCACTCCTTTGTAGATAACTGTCTCCTTTTCTCTTGCTGCTTCTAAGATTCTCTCCTTATTTTTAATCTTGGCTAATGTAATTGTGATGTGTTCCTTCTTGGGTCCAAGTTCTTTGGGACTCTCCGAGCTTCCTGGACTTCCTGGAAGTCCGTATCCTTCGCCGGATTGGGGAAGTTCTCCTTCACTATTTGTTCAAATAAGTTTTCAATTTGTTGCTCTTCCTCTTTTGCTTCTGGCACCCCTATGATTTGGATGTTAGAATGTTTAAAGATATCCTGGAGGTTCCTAAGCCTCTCCTCATTTTTTTGAATTCTTGTTTCTTCATTCTTTTCTGGTTGAATGTTTCTTCCTTCTGGTCCACACATTGATTAGAGTCCCAGTTTCCTTCCCACCACTACTGGTTCCCTGTACATTTTCCTTTATTTCACTTAGCATTGCCTTCAGTTTTTTATCTGTGACCAAATTCAACCAATTCTCTGAGCATCCTGATCACCAGGGCTTTGAACTGTGCACCTGATAGGTTGGCTATCTCTTTGTTACTTAGTTGTAGTTTTTCTGGAGTTTCGATCTGTTCTTCCGTTTGGGCCTTTTCCTTTTTTTTTTTTTTTTCCCCCCTTGTCCTGCCTGTTAGGTATGAGGGGGCAGAGCCTTAGGTGTTCACCAGGGCGGGGTAACCCAGTCGCTGGGTTGTGATGCTGTATGTGGGGGTGGGGTCCAAGAGGGAACTGTGGCGCTTCCTCCATTTTCTGCTGGTTTTCAGTCACTTCCCCTGCTTCCCACAAGCAAAGTGGGCCCTTCTGGTACTGATTCCTGGATGGGTTGGATTGTATACATTCTAGGACCCTGCGGGTCTCTCCAACGAACTCTCTTGTGAGTCTGGGAGTCTTTCTCGGCACCTCAACCCCCACAGGTGTTTTCAGTTGGTGGTTTGAAGCTTTATTTCCTTGCCTTGGGACCCCAGGTTGTGAGGTCTGTCTAGCTCCCCAGGTGTTCTTCCTGGTCTGTCTGCACGTGAATGTGGGACCACCTGCTCCACCAGCCGCCACCTTGCCCATCCGCCAGCTGCAGCCTTTCATGCCCTGCTCCACAATCCACTGCTTCGCTGGGTGCTCCAGCCACTGCCTTGCCACGAGTCCTCTCCACCCAGCTCCCTGGCTCTGCCCTTCCTACCGGTCTGGATGGATGTTTCTTCTTTAACTCCGTGGTTGTCGGACTTTCATACAGTTTGATTTTCTGTCAGTTCTGGTTGTTTTTCGTTTCTACATTTTTGTTGTTCTTTTGGTTGTGTGAGAAGGCACAGTGTGTCTACCTACATCTCCATCTTGGCTGGAATCCTCCGGTATGATTTTTTAAATAGAAATTGATGAGCTGATCCTAAAATATATATGGAAAGGCAAATGAACTAGAATATTCAAACTTCTTTTTTTTTTTTAAGGACAAAATTGGAAGATGTACACTACTTGATTTCTAGACCTACTGGGAAACTATAGTAGTTAAGACAGTGTGGTATTGAATAGACTATAGATCAATGAAACAAAATGAAGAGTCCAGAAATAAACGCACACAATTACTGTTAATTGATTTTTGACAAAGGTGCAAAGGCAGTTTAGTGGAGAAAGGATAGTTTTATCAATAAATAGTGTTGGAACAATTGGATATCTACATGTTAAGTCTAAATGAAATAGTAATTTGATTATCTACTGTAGGTCATATTAGTGAATTACGGTTATGTGCTATTGGCTGTGAAATTTAGAGATGTAGCACCTAGAGGTTGCCATTTCTGGGTAAAACAGATGACATTCTTTATTCTCTCCTAAAGCGATTGATTTTAGTTATTATTAGGCCTGATTAACCAAGACCTTTCATATAAAAGCTACCAATGTGTTGGGCAGCTTAGGGAACAGTCATTTATGTAATTATTTGTTTATTTGTTTTAAACACTTTATTTTTTAGAGAGCGGGGAGAGAGTATGAGAGGGAGAGAAACATCAATGTGTGGTTGCCACTTGTGTGCCCCCACTGGGGACCTGGCCTGCACCCTGACTGGGAATCAAACTGGTGACCCTCTGATTTATAGGCCAGCACTCAGTCACTGAGCCACACCAGCCAGGGCGGAACAGTCATTTATTTCATGGAGTTCTGCTTCCCTGTATACAGAATGAAGGAAACACCACTGAACTATGTCCATCACCTGGTCAATGGTGTCAGTTTAGAGACCATCAGAACAATAGAATTGGAATGACCCCAGGCCAGGTGGTTCAGTTGGCTGAAGCGTTGTCCCCATATACCAAAAATAGTTTCAGGTTCAATACCCTGTTGGGGCATGTACAGGAGGCAGCCGACTGATGTTTCTCTCTCTTTTTCTCTCTCCTCCTCTCTCTCTAAAATCAATAAATACACTCTTGGGTAAGTATTAAAAGAAATAAGAATTGGGATTAATTTTAGAAATCATTTGTTCCAACTATTATTTTATAGATAAAGAAACAGGCTACAAAGTGAAGGTAATTTGATCAAAGTTAAGTAAACTGTTGTGGAATCAGGATTCGAATCCGTGTGTGTGTGTGTGTGTGTCTTGTTTGGATATATCTGCAATGTTTGTGCTGTTTGAGGAAAGAGGGGCAATTAATAATCAGGAAGTAATGGTTATGTGCATTGTGAAGTAGGATTCTGATACCATTTCTTTGCTGCCTGGGAATATGCTTTAATACTGGTGTAGAATTCTTGTCTTATCTAAAATAAATGGAGAATAGATGATGATATTATCATATGATTATCTAGCAAGGGTGATAGAAAAATGATTCAGATGGCTAAACTGCTTACTCTTCAAATGGATCGAACTGGGTTACTCATCTTTTAATGCTGACTGATAACAGTCAGCTTGTGTTTTTCGTTCTTTTTTTTTTTTTTTTAACATGGGTATGACTGATTCTCTGACATAGAAACCACAGTTTGTGTTCTGTGTTATTTAAGTTCCACAACTAGCTGGATGAACAATATGAACTTAATTTTAACTGGGAACCTTGACACTAAAATACTTCTGTCCATATTTTCTTTAGGGGCTCTGGTGAAAACAGATGAGCAGGAAGTAATCAACTTTTTATTGACAACAGAAATTATCCCTTTGTGTTTGCGCATTATGGAATCTGGAAGCGAACTTTCTAAAACAGTATGTGCCTTTAACTTAATTAGACTCTACATTGTGTTGGCTCTTGGGCTCCTTCTTTATGGTGTATAGGATAACTATTTTGGAAAGCTGTTTTATAGTATCCACTATAAACATAAGCCGGTTCCATGACCCAGCAGTCTCAATCTTAGGAATATACGCCAGAGAAGTGAGCTCTCATGTACGTCAACACATGTACAAGAATGTTTATAGCAGTTTTACTCATAAAGGATAAACTATAGTATAGTCACAAAATAAACTACACAGTAATTAGAAAGAATGAACTCCTGATATACATGCAACATAGATAATGGTTATAGGCATTTTGTTGAGCAAAAGAAGCCAGACACATACGGATTCATACTGTATTCCATTTATGTGAAAGTCAACAGCAGGCAGAACCAATCAGTGGAGATAAATCACAATAGAGTTGCCTCTCAGGGAAGGCTAGTGACTGGGAAAAGGCACAGGGAACTGCTGGGGTGCTGGAAATGTTCTGTGTTTTAACCTGGTTGTGGTTCATAAATGCATACATAGGTAAAAAGTCATCGAGATGTACTTTGAGATTAGTGCACTATGTATACTTTATACTTTTTATTGTGTGTATGTTTTTATAAGTTTGCTATTGCAGCCATAATAAATTGTTACAAGTTTGATGGCTTAAAACAACACATGTATTGTCTTATAGTCTGGAAGTAAGAAATTATAAATCAAGTTTTGTGAAAGTTAGGATGTCAGCAGGGGAGAGTCCCTTTCCTGGCCTTTTCCAGCTTCTAGAATTGCATTTCTTGACTCGTCCCCCTCCTCCATCTTCAAGGTCAATGTTCACATCTCTTCCTGCTTCTCTCGCATTGCCTTCTCTTCTGTGGTTGAATCTCCCTCTGCCTCCCTCTTATAAGAACACTTGTGGTTACATTTCGGACATACCTGGATAATCCAAGATGATTAATCTCTCCCCACACCCAAGACCCTTAACTTAATCACACCTGTAAAGTCCCTTTTGCTGTATTAGGTAGCATGCACAGGGTTTGGTGATTAGGATCTGGGTATCTTTGGGGGCCTTTGTTAGCCAACCACAATTTTATAACACAGTAAAATTAAATAATGAGCAGCCAAAGAGAATCGCTGTAATAACTATTTCACTAGAATTAAGCTACAGTAGTTATTATTTAAATTCCTTCTATGTAAGAGTTAACAGGCTTAAGTTGATATTCTTTATTGTTGTTGGAATAATTTTTGAAGGGAGGCTTAAAAATCTTATTTCTTAAAGGTGAGACGAGTTTGGGACCTCAACTTTGCAACTTAATAGTTTTGTCACTTAGGACCTTAACGTGTAAAGTTATTGATTATCAGTTATACCTGACACATAGTAGGCATTCAGTAACTGAGAAAGTCTATTTTTTTTTAAGAATTTGATAATTACCTAGAACCTACCCTTTTATGTAAAATAAGAATAACAATGAATGGTACCTTCCTCATAGGTTTATTGTGGAAATAAGATAAGGCATATTTTATGCCTTTAAGAAAAATTCTGGCAGATAGTAAGTGTTCAGTCTGGTAATATTTGTATATTTTTTGTACTATGCATATCTTATCAAGTAAGATGTATATAATGCTAGTATATAATCTCTGCTTAATTTTATGAATCATGGGCTCATGGTTATTTCTGGGAGATGACTAAACAGTTGGAAGACAAGTCTGAATCATGTTTTGGACCCTTTGATTTTGTTTTACTCCAGGTTGCCACATTCATCCTCCAGAAGATCCTCTTAGATGACACCGGTTTGGCTTACATATGTCAGACATATGAGCGTTTCTCCCATGTTGCCATGATCTTGGTGAGTTCTTTATCAGTCCTCCTTGCAGCTACTTCTGACCACACAGTTTAAAACCCTTCACTATTGACACTGAGCAATTTCAGTCTTCCATCTGGAAATAACAAACCCGGAACATTGTGTAGTCATTTTTGTGATGTCTGATCTCTGATTCAACTGGGATTATTTTGTTTTGTTTTGTTTTGCATTTCTTTTCCTACCCCACTCCATTTGGGGGGGAAACAGGGTAAGATGGTCCTGCAGCTATCCAAAGAGCCTTCCGCCCGTCTGCTGAAGCACGTAGTGAGATGTTACCTTCGACTCTCAGATAACCCCAGGTAAACATTTATAGGATTCATAGGGCTTTGGGGTAATACTCTCTGGTGAATGGTTGCTTCGTCTCATGGCGTAGCTTCTGTATCTTTAGGACAGGGAAGGGCTACAACTGTATTTAATTTGCCTGAGACAGAACTTGATTAGTTCCTTTTAAAATCTGAAGTGCTAAATTTAAAAAATCTATCATAATTTTATTTCCCCACTATAACTCTGTACCCTGCTCTAAAATTCCAGAGAGTTCAGATAGTTCCCAGGGAATCTTAGGATAAATCATTCCTGTGATTTGAACTTTCTGTTGCTACTCTAGGTGGTCAGAAAGAGAAGAATATTTTCAAAGATCTCTTAAGAAAGGAACAGAGCCCAGAGGGTTCTTGATGTATTTTTAGTTCTCTCTTGATTCCTGTAAAGTCTTTGAGCTAATTATTTTATCTCCCAATGTTTATAATCTTTCTGCCAGAAATCATACATTGTAGGTATAATGCATTTTAGAAATGTTTGACCTTTTCCTTTGTAAATCCATAATTCATGCTGAAAGCCACTTGCTCAGATTCTGTTAAACCACATAATGGGGCGATTTCTGTGTTCCTAGGGATAGGAATAACTTGATTTAATGTGAACTCCTACCACTGAGGTTATTCAAGCCCTAGCCATTTCTTCGACCATTTTGTCCTGTTCTTTAGTGGTTCCTATTTTCACCAAAGTTTGAAAAATTTTATTTGAAATTCCACTTGTACAGAATCATAACTTTGCTTGAAATAGCCTTATACAGGCTGGGCAAAAGTAGGTTTACAGTTATGAGTACATGAAAGTTTATTCTTGTATTATTTATTAAGGTATTATTTATTTGTATCATTTATCATATTATTGTTATTTCATATCCTTACTTATGATTTATCTTTTAGTTACTGATGGCTGGTAACGTAACCTACTTCTGCCCACCCTACAGTTCACAGTCACCTTCCTGAGGTTTTCACATTTGACTTTCTGCTGGTCATCTTTTAAGTGAAACATGTAAAAGTTCATCTGATAATTTTACTACCGTTGTTTTGTTTTTACTGCTCATTTCCTATTAAGGGTTTTAACTACAAAACAAGTCGTTTTTGGAAAAACACAAATTTATATTCATTTAGAATTAAAGTCTATTTATCATACTATGAGTCAAGTCATATTCCCTGTTACTGTACTGATTTTGGAAATATCTCATTTACCATAACCCATATATTGGCAATATGAGTATATTGGCAATATTTACTGTAATAAATCAGAAAGCAGGTTGAATTGAAGTAAACTATTGCACCATTTTATTCTACTTTCCTTTGTCATGAAATTCTATATTGAGGCATCATTGTGAAATTGCTTGCAGGCTACAGATTCTGGAATCTCTGGGCCTATGCCTCATGTAAGCTTTAAAGAATTATAATGGCTTCTTAAAGGAACTTGACATAGCCAAAGTTTTCCAGGATTCTGTGTGTTTATGTCTAAAAAGGGGCTCTTCCCTGTCCCCAAATGTGGGTCTATTTGTGGTATCCCTGGTTGGTTGGTTTGTTTGTTTCTGATGTAGGGCACGCGAAGCACTCAGGCAGTGCCTCCCTGACCAGCTGAAGGACTCAACCTTTGGCCAGGTGCTAAAAGATGACACCACCACGAAACGCTGGCTTAATCAACTGGTGAAGAACCTGCAAGAGGGCCAGGTCACTGATCCCCGGGGTATCCCCCTGCCTCCTCAATGATCTTCCCCTGTCCCTTCCCACTACTCCCACAAGTTGGGGAAGGGAGGGGAACCTTCGAGGAAACAGCTCAGGTTTTATTGCCGACTGGGAATAGACAACCTCAATGCCGAACTGCACTGGAGAGAAGGGGTGAGGTACCCCAGCTGAGGTGTATGAGCTGCCATCTCAGGCTGCCTTGAGGACCTGGGCTCCCTCTGCTACTCCCAGGAAATGGGCTCCTGACAGCAGTCTGCCACCACAGCCCCAGGAGGGTGTCAACACCAGCAAATGCTGTATTTGCAGCATGCCCAAGATGACCCTTCTCCCCCACCTCTACCTAGCCACTGGCAGGGAGCGGAAACAGTGATGATAGCAGCAGCGCTCTAGGCCCGGTGAACGCCTGGGACCAAGCCATGTGGCGTTTTTTTGATTTTGCCTTCCTGGAAGACTCAATACGTGTCTCTTCATTCTCTCTCTCTCAGTATTTGTTTACCTTGGCATTTGTTTATTTTTTAATCTTAGAGAGAGATGTGTTTAGTGGACACAAGCTGTAATACTCAGCAAAATTTTGTCAATTGGCACTGTTTACAAGTCTGTTAGCCGCATAAGCTCAATAAAAAGTTGGTCTGGGCATTACACCCCCTCTAGCAAGCCAATAGCTGCATGGACTGTTGGGAGGATGGGAGGCAGGGGAAAGGGATAATGCCAAAGGATACCAGGGACCCACCGCCTGTTTCCCTTCCCTTTCCCAGTCTGCTGCCCTCAGTTCTGGATGCCATGAGGACCATAACCTTGTTTTTGGCTTCGGCTGCTAGCTTTTCCAAATCTCAGTGCTTCCCCCTTTTTCGTTTTCCTCCAATTAAACTTAAAACAGACGTCTTAATTCATCAGGCTGTCCTGGAAGGGTATTATATTGAGGGAGGAGAGACGGTGGTGGAGCTCACCTTCAGTTCAAGTCCTGAAAGATATTTTCTGGAAGACCTTTAAAAAGGAGGTGCCTGGGATTAAAAAGATAGGCTACTTGATCCCATTTTTTTTGTTTTAGTGTGAATTTCTGCAGCTCTGTCTGTCTTCATTTTTGTGTTTGAAGCAGTATTAGCTGAACTGAGTTCATTTTATTCAGACTTAAGGTAGAGGTTTGAGTCTGCTATCTTAAGTCCACTCAGTCATCTTTTCCTTTTTTTTTTTTTTTTTTAACACATTCCCTTTTGGTCTATGGGAATTACAGGGTTACCACTAAAATATTTTTCGCTGTTCACGTCGTGTTAGAGAATCCCCCTTCCTTCTCTGGAGCTCTATGTGACTATTCACAATCCAGGGTGAACTGCCTTGCTTTCCCTCAGTCCTTCCTCTTGCCAGCACTGCTCTCTCTTCTTATCCCCACCTCCAGTCAAAGATGGGATTGTTAATTCAACTCTGGAGAGAGACCAAGTATTTACTCTTCATATCTCACACAGTTGAAGGTATCTCTGAATAAGTGTGGGGCAAGGGTCTGTAAGTAGTGAGTTCAGAGAAATCTTTACGGAGGCAGTTTTGCCAACACAAGGGCTCTTTCAAGCCGACTTTCACAAGGGGAGCCGGCCTTGCTAGTTGGCTTCTGTCTCTCTAGAGCCGAGAAAATTGACATTAAGTAGTCTAGGTGTAGGAAGGGTAAGATAAGCACTTATTCCCCTGCCTTCCAAACTGAAGAGGAGAACCAAGCCAGCTCTCAGTAATCTCAAGCCTGAAGAGAAGAGGTCTTGGAGAAACAGAAAAGGCCTGGACTAGATAGACATCTTGACTGCCTTTAGCCCGTAGTTTGTATCTGGAGAGTCCAGCTAGGGTAACCCTGAGTTTCTGAGTTTTGCCAGCCACCTCCCTGCTGAGCCAAAGTTCTCTCATTCCCCCTCCACTGGACAAGCAGCTGAGGCCCAGGGCCTTGCTCCCTGGGAAAATTTCTTTACTCTCCATCTTTTGGTGCATTGGCCATATTGCTGTGCCAATAGTGTCTTAATCCTTGTTCCATCTATTCTCAGCTGGCCTTGGACCCCACATAGGCGTTGCAGGGGAGGGATGGAAATGGGCGTTACTCCCTGTAGTTGGTCCTGATATCGTGTGTGTATAAATAGACCCCTCCCCTCATTTTATGTTTTTCATCCCTCGCACTCCCTCAACAGGATTGAAATAAAACATGCTTCTGTTTTTGTAAAAGTAAGTTTTTCTTTAAACTGTAGATTTTATTTTGTCAATAGATATCTAGCCACTTTGGTAAGGTAATCTTTATCACCCCTGCCTCTACCATTTGTCCATCTATACAAACATAGTGCCCTGCCAAGAGGTCAGTGATGGTTTCTTTGTGGATAAGATATTTAGGAGAGTCTTAAACTGATGGACAAAAGCTGTTTGGGAGACTGGGATGGTGCCCTTTATCTGATGAAACATCTCTTGCTGGAACAGAACCTCACTCCTAGCTGTAGTGACCAGACCTTAGTACTGGTGTGGAAGAGACTTCTATAAGTAAAGAGGTGACACTTGAAACATTTTATCACATGCCTGTTCATGGCTCTCACAGGGACAGAGCCAACCTCTGCTTCCAGCGTCTTTTCCCCAAGGCCTTAGAGGGGCTGTGACATCAAGTGTGGAACAGGGCAAGGAGAGGCATTGGTAGGGAGCCTTCAGAGCGTGCCCTCCTTACTGTCCACATAAGTGATTTCCTGGGTCGCTACCCCTGCTGCTCGGTGTCTGGGAAGGTGGGGAGATACACAAAATTATTGCTGTCCAAGGCTCAAGAAAAAAATCTGGAGTAGGAAACCATACCATAGAATGAAATGAAATTTCTTTCCTGAATGTTGTAGAATTTAATGTTTGAAAATATTTTAATATATGTCAAAAGCAGGTATAGCATAAATTGAACAACACATCAAACCTGGCTTAACTGACAGAACACTGTCCTCTAAACCAATAGTATACACACTCTGTAATTAACTGGAAGCATTTTACTAAAGTTGATCATAATGGAACCATTACACAAGCCTCAAAATTTTAAAAAAAAATGAATAGAATGTTCTCTGAACTGAACACATGGGATTAAAGGAGGAAAAAGAATCCTGGGAAGTCTCTGTTTCAAAAACAGGTAGTTCAGCCCTGGCCGGTGTGGCTTGGTTGGAGTGTCCTCCCATAATCAAGAGGTTGTAGGTTTGGTTCCTGGCCCAGGCACATGTAATGTTTAAAAAAAAAATTTTTTTTAAACAGGTAGTACAAAATAAGACATAAATACCATATGATTTCACTTGTATGTGGAATACAATGAACACAATAATCAAAATAGAAACAGACTCCTACAGAGAAGAGACAAACAATTACCAGAGGGGAGGGGGGTTAGGGGACTGGGTGAAAAAGTGAAGGGATTAAGCAGTACAACGTGGTATACAGAATAGCCATGGAAATGTGCATGACAGCACAGGGAATACAGTCAGTGTGATAAACATGTATGGGGCCAAGTAGGTACTTGAAGCAGCAGGGGGACTATTCTCTAAATTACATGATTTTCTAACCACTTCACTGTGCATCTGAAACTAATACAGAATATCAAATGTAAACCAATTGGGGAAAAAATTATACCAGAAGGGGAGGAGGATGGGGGGAAGCAGAAGAGGGAATAGAGGGAATAAATGGTGATGGAGGGAGATGACTTGGGGTGGAGAACACTCAATACAATATACAGATGCTGTATTACAGAATTGTACACCTGAAACCTATACATAGTTGTATTAGCCAATGTCACCCCATTAAATTCAATACAATTTAAAATGTATGATCCTAAAAAGTAGAAATCCATTAATATATTAAATTAAGAAGCAGGTAGTTCAATTCTAAATAACCCGTGGGTCACAGAAGAAGTCACAAGGGAAGTTAGAAAAAAGTTAATTGAATGATAAGATTTGTCATATAAAAATCTGGTATACAGATAAAGCAGTATTTAAAAGATACTTTAAATTCACATTACAAAAGAAAGGCTGAAGTCAATCTAGGTTTTTATGTCAAGAAACTGGAAGAGTAGCAAATTTAAAATGTGGAAGGATACAAAAAAAAGGAAAAAGCGTGTCAGTGAATTAGAAAACATGAACAATAAAATCAACAAAGCCAAATATGCTCTTGAAAACATCAATGAAATCGATGAACCTTTAGTAAACTGGTTGGGGAAAAAACTATGTATCAACAATGTTAGAAATGGAAAAATGGACATTTTCATATTTTACAGTCACCAATCGCATAAATTTCCAGAGTCTATAAAAAGGGAACATCAAATTCACCTCGAAACAGTGTAACCCATCCACCAAAACCTGTCAAGGATATCAAGAAAGGAAAAGTGGGGGGTGAAACTCCCATAAATATAGACATAGAATCCCCAGACAGAATAAGCAAGTCAAAATCTAGTAGTATATCCCTGGCTGGTGTGGCTCAGTGGATTGAGCACCAGCCTGCAAACCAAAGGGTCACTGGTTCTATTTCCAGCTAGGGCACATGCCTGGGTTACAGGCTGGGTCCCTGGTTGGGGGCATGCAAGAGGTAATCAGTTTATGTTTCTCACATCAGTGTTTCCATCTGTCCCTTAACCTCTCTCTAAAAATAAAATCTTAAAATCTTTTTTTAAATCTAGTATATAAAAATTATAATGTATCATATCTAATTTGAGTTTACTGCAGGAATGCAAGATTAATACAATACTTGAACCAATGCAATCCACCACATACTCAACATAAGGAGAAAAATCACAATCATCTAGATAGATGCAGAAAAGAATATACAATTCAATACTTATTTGTGATTTTTTAAGAAAACATTGAAAATCAGAAATAAAGGGGCACTTCTTAATTTAATAAAAAGTATCCAAAAATAACCCTACAGTAAATCTCTCATTGAAATCACTGTTGATAAAATATTGAAATCATTCTCCACGAGATGAGGAATGAGATAAAGATGTTCATATTATACTTCCATTTATCATTATACTGGTCCCAACCAGTATGCTAAGAAAATAAAAGACAAGAGTATAAAGGAAAAAAATGCTGACAACATTATTTATATAAATAATCTAAAAGAATCTACAGGCTCTTAGAACTAAGTGCATTTTGCAAAGTCAATATACAAAGCAACTATGTTTCTAAATACAATAAAGAGAAAATGAATTTTCAAAAATATATCATAAGCCCTGGCTGGTGTTGCGCAGTGCATTGAGCACAGGCTGCGAAAACCAAAGAGTCACCAGTTCAATTCCCAGTCAGGGCACATCCCTGGGTTGCAGACCAGGTCTCCAGTAGGAGGTGTGCAAGAAGCAACCACACACTGATGTTTCTCTCCTTCTTTCTCCCTCCCTTCCTCTCTCTAAAAATAAAATGTTTTAAGAAATCAGCCCCCAAAAGCACTTTCCAACATTCGGTGCTTCTCTAATGTGGTCATACACTATAAACCCAGCCCTTGCTCATGTGGCTCTGTGGGTTGAGCGCTGGCCTGCAAACCAAAGGGTCACCAGTTCAATTCCCAGTCAGGGCACATGCCTGGGTCACAGGCCAGGTCCCCAGTGGGGGCCACATGAGAGGCAACCACACATTGATGTTTCTCTCTCTTCCTCCCTTCCCCTCTCTCTAAAAATAAATAAATAAAACCTTTAAAATATACACATATGTATATAATAATAGTGTAAGAAATAGATACAGCAAAAGATGTGAGAACTTTTACATTGAAAACAATGAAACATTCTTGAAAGAAATGAAACCTATATAAATGGGTATATCATCTCCATGAATTGGAGAACACTAGTGTAAAAGGATGCCAATTTTCTTAAATTGATCTGGTTAAACTCAATTCTAACCAAAATCCCAGCAGGTTTATTTTTGTGAAAACCGACAAGCTGCCCTGACTGGTGTGGCTTGGTGAGGCATCATTACACAGAGGGAAAGTTTGCTGGGACCAATTCCTGGTCAGGGCACATGCCTGCGTTTTGGGCTGGGTCCCCAGCTGGGGTGCAGATGAGAGAAGCAGCCAATCGATACATCAGTGTTTCTCTGCCTCTCCTCTTCCTCACCCCTCTCTCTAAAAGTAAATAAAAATCTCTAAAAGAAGAACTTGACCAGCTGATTCTAAAATCTGTGTGGAGCCCTGGCTGGTGTAGCTCAGTGGATTGAGCGCGGGCTGCGAACCAAAGCATCGCAGGTTCCATTCCTCAGTCAGGGCACATGCCTGGGTTGCAGGCCATGGCACCCAGCAACTGCACATTGATGTTTCTCTCTCTCTCTCTCTTTCTCCCTCCCTCCCCTCTCTAAAAATAAATAACATCTTAAAAGTAAAAATAAAATTAAAAATTTGTGTGGATATGCAGAGTGCCAAAATAGCCAAGGCAAGCTTGAATAAGAACACAGTTGGAGTCCTCCCATTCCCAGATATTGTCCATCAACGTTCAGACTTCAGTAATACCTGTTTGTATACACGAGTCTGACAAATAGCACACACTTATATTTCATTATATGACCTTTTCTGAAAGGTCTCTTGTGTAAAATTATGTCATATTTTTTATTCTAACTTCTATCATCTTAGTCTCTGGTTTATTTTATACCTCCTTGTAGCCTCTCTCCCTTTTTGTTTTAATTTGTTTGTTTTTAACTTTGTTGTAATGGAGAAATGGCTATCCTCTGTTCTTTTGAAGTTATATGTCTTGCTTTTAATCATACAGGTAGTCTCACCGATGACTTTGTAAATGAGATTTAACACTTGATGTTGCCTTTTTGACCTCCAAGATGATGGGCTTTATCTCAGAAGCACAAGCAGTTTGCCTGGATGAGCTGGGAAACTAACTAGTGTCTGACTCCCTAGCCTGACTGTCCCCAGAAGAAAAATGTTGAGGCCATCTCTCCGGGCTGTCAGGAGGAGAGGCTAGTCTTGTCAGAGGGCAGCGTGCATATAAAGTTCAGGTCTTCCTCTGCCAGCTGTACCTTCATTTAAATTTAAGACTCCTAGGCCTTTCTTGGGCACGGTTCCCAAAAAGTCCCTGTGCTGCTGCCGCCCTGATCAGGTTTCTGGATCTGTTAATAATAGACAACGGTGGGGGAAGGGCCAGGATCTTTATGGTAGTAGGAACAACCAAACCAGATGGACTGACCCTGCCCGTGCCTGGGGCCGTGTGCGCCCTTCCTGATCTAAAAAGAGCATCCTGCAACGCACACTCTAAGCCACTCTTTGGAGCTGTTCCAACCTGTGAAGGTCTCCAAGGACCTGCCCCCAAAATCAGAGCATGTGATCTGAGAGCATTGTTTATGAGGACACTGAAACAATATCTGAGTCTGGTCGCTCCCAGGAAACCCAGGATGAATGAGAAGACTCCTCACAAAACATCCAGAAGGGAAGGAGGCTGGGCTGCTATCAGGTGAAGCAAATAGCGACTCAGAAAGAGGCAAGCCGTAGGTAATGCCCGAGTGCTGAAGAGGAGCAGGGAATGCGAAGGGGAAGCGTGGACAAATAAGGACATGAGGATGACATTGAGACAGTAGAAATGGGACAGTGAGACATGGTCTCTGTTAAGTAAATCTGGAGTCCGCACAGTTTAAATATCGATACCCACCTCATCGTTCTGCTCTCCGTGATGGGCTCCCTCTTCTGCCTCCCCTCTCCGTGTACTCCTCCTCATTTATCAAACCCTGCTCTCACTTCACCACGGTCAGCACAGCCTAGGAGTACATTGTGGAAAAAAAAAAAAACGGTAAGGCTTCAGAAATTACCAATCGCAAAAATTTGAAACCCCCTTGTTATAAAATATAACACAGAAAACTACATAAAGAAAATGTATAGATTCATAAGTGTTTTTTAGCACCCAGAATTGGAACTAGAACTTGGCCAACTATTTCGGAAGCTAGCTCTGTGCCTCATCCCATCACAGCTCCTGCCTCCTCCAAAACCACTATACTGACATTTATGGTAATCACTTAGGAGGATTTTATTTTAATGGGACTAAAGTTTTAGCTATAAATAATCACTAATGGTAGAATATTAGGCAGTTGAGGGGTGTTTCGGGGAGCCATTAGAGGCAGCCAGGTCTCAGCACACTTAAAATCATGTCATTTCATACAGTCAGTTCACTCCATGCCTATGGTTAAGACACACCTCCCTGGAAAAGAATCCCACAGAAGTCCAAGTACAGGGGCTGTGCCCTATGCTGTCAGCTGCTTTACTGTCATCCACCGGTCTAAAAACTGCCGTACCCTGCAGTCTTTCAAAAATAGAGCAAAAGTAGGTCCCACTCACAGTGCTTGGGAGAGTGCAAGGGACTGGTTTTCCCTGCGGCTGCTATGTGAGTCCAGGACATTGCCTAAACTTCCCTGGGCCTCAGTTTCTCACTGCCAAGTATGGGGCCATAACAGAGCCCTTTACAACACCTTATTCCTCTCCTAAGTGGGTCCTCTTTCCCCCATCTTGGTTTCTGCTTCAGCTGCCTCTGCGTTCACCCTTATAAAAACCTCACTACCACCCTTTCCCAGCGGGGTGTCTGTGCAGTCTTGTGCTCTTCCTTTTGCCCTTGATTCTCACACATGGGGAGTCTGTCTCATTTCTGCACACAACTTCAAAAACACCCGTGTGTGTCCTTGCACATTGGAGGTGCTGAACAAATGCTCATAGAAGGAATGAATGTAAAGAAGAATGAATTCCTGTAACATTCTTTAAATGTTTAGTGAGTGTCTAATATATACACAGATACTAACCTGCCCCTCTACACTCTTAAGATCACTTCTATCCTCCCTTTCTCCTCATCTTGTTCCTTTGCCACCTTATTCCATTTTTCTCTTTCCCTGGGCCATGGAGCTGGACTGAGTGCCCTACAGGGCAGGATGCAGAGACACAAGCAGGCTGGCTGGTGGAAACAGACACCATGGCAAGGAGCCAGATGAAATAAGGGCAAAGACAGCTGTATAACATGCAGAGAGAAAACAACCGGAATGAAAAGCCGTGATTCATGGAGCGCTGCAATTCAGACACTCCTTGGATTTCACTTTGAGAGCTCTGGCCGGATTGGGGTCAGTAAGGGCTGGCATCAAGCTGAAGGGCAGCCAGGCTCCTCCTCCCTGGAGATGTGGTGCTCCAATCCCTCCCCTTAATCCTTTTCTACCCAGTCCACCTCATGACTGTGTCACTGACCAATGTCCTGGGCCTTTAAGAGTTGGGTGGGCTGGACTGAGGACAGAGCTCACACTTCTCTCCACCCCACTCCTTCCTCCTGGCTGTAACTCTGCCAGGCACAGCAGCAAACTGCAGTAGAATAGGGAAGGAAACCAGCAAGTGTAAGAGGAGCAAAGGAGAAAAGGAGCCGGCCGGGTTTCCTCATCCCACAGTGGAGAGCATCACGGAGCTCACAGACACTGGACTGCTATCCTGCACACGGTAAGGGCCTGGAGGCTCTGGCCACCTTCTGCTCCAAACCCTGCTCTGCCTTCCACACGCTTATCCACCCTGATTAAATTGCACCCTGGGCTCCTTTGCCGGAACAGGTCTACAAGGCTCTGACCTCCTGGTTCTCTCTAGTTTACCCTCTTTGACTTACAGTTTTCCTGCTGGCTGGTGTCAGTCACCTCTTTATATGGGACTTCTTAGCTACCCAGGGCTGCCTCTTAGAGGTGAGCCCCACCCTAGTAAGGAAAGAGAGGACTGGAGTAGTTGTGCTTTGGCACACACTCGTTAACAGATTTACAAATGATTTACAATTTGTTGAGAATTACAAATGAGGGTTGGCCAAGGCCCACGGGGAGTATAGAAACCCCTGGTAATAGGGGGAGAGTTATGAGACTTCCTTGGAAAGAGCCAGGGTTCAAGTTCTCTGCCTCCTCGTTCTTTGCCTGCTCAAAGGACCGGGACAGTTTGTTGGCATGCCCAGTGCTGTGCTAGGAACAGCACTTGCTTCTAGCCCTGACTTTGCCATCAACCAGGTATGTGACTTTGGACCCCAACTTTCTGATCTGTGAAAAGAGGGAGTTTAGGGCTCCCCTGACTTGCCTGCATATCAGGAGTGCTTGGTAAAAATAAATTTACCTGAGCCCCATCCGTGGAAATTCTGACCTGGTATATTTGGGGTGGGGCTAAGGAATCTCCGCTTTAAAACACTCTCCAGGGAATATTGATATAGCCAGGAACCTCTAGATTAGATGTGTTATAAAAGAGTCTTCAGCCCCAGCTGGTGTGGCTCCATTGGTTGGAACCTTGTCTGTACACCAAAAGGTTGTGAGTTCGATTCTTAGTCAGGGCACAGACCTAGGTTGCAGGTTCAATTCCCAGTCGGGCCATGTATGGGAGGCAACCAATGGATGTTTCTGTCTCTCTCTGCCTTCCTCTATTTCTAAAATTAATAAACATATTTTTAAAAATTAAAAAAAGAGGCCCTAACCAGTGTGGCTCAGTTGGTTGGGCATTGGCCCACAAAGCCAAAGGTCGCTAGTTCGATCCCCAGTCAGGGCACATGCCTGAGTTGCAGTTCTGGTCCCCAATCACAACAGGCGTGAGAGGCAACCCATCAGAGTTTCTCTCCCTCTCTTTCTCCCTCCCTTCCCCTGTAAAAATAGATAAATAAAATCCTTTTTAAAAAGAGTCTTCAAGCTCTAACATTCTGAGGGCTATGACCTATGATGGAGCCATTTTGTCTTCTTAATATGAACCAGGTCAGGTATAATCTTCTCAGAAGCAAGAGAGTGGACAAAATGATTCTCTTCCTTCCTGCTCCTCAGAGAGACCAGAGACACCCGAATTTCACAATAATGCCATTGGCAATTTTGCCAAAGTCCACGTCTAGGTGACATAAGCCACCTGGAAGGTGAGGACCAAATCTTGCTCGGCGGCCCTGGCCACTTCCCACCTTACTTTGTGTCTCTGTTTTCTCATCTATGGTACAGAGGAAATCGCCTGTGTCCTCGAGGATCTCCACGTGCGTGTCCATGAGTGAACGGTTAAGAGCCGGTCTCTCTCACTCTCAGCCTTCACCCTCAGCTCCTCGCCTCTTGCTCTTACTCCCGCTCCCACATCCTTTGTGCCTTCTCTCCTCACTGCCCCTGTCTCAGCTGTGAGCATCCTTCCCATTTCACCTTCACACACCAGAGGGGGCGCCGGGACCTAGAACACCTGGGTTCTAAGTTGCATTCTCTGGGCAGTTTGTTGAGTTCGTTTCCTAGGATACGGGAGAAAGTGAGGCTGAGCAGAGGGATGTACTACTGGACCACAGTTTCAAAATCCTCACCAGAGCCAAGAACCGGAAAAAAGAGAGGAAGAAGCGATGGGGAGGATGATGAGCAGAGAGCAAAGAGAGGCTGACAAGTGAGCAAATAGGGAGGCCGAGGGGATAGGAGAGAAAAGAGTGAGTTGGGGAGAAAGAAAAGGAATGGGTCAGACAGGGTGGGGAAAGGGAAGGAAATGAACGAAAAGAAAGGCTGTTTTGTGGGGCGAGGAGGAAACAGGAAAAGGTGGGAGGGAGAGACAAAACTTCGATATTCCTCCCTGATTCTTGGCCCTGCTGTAACCTGCTTTCTAGAGGAAGCCCTTTCTGGGTGTAGAGCCTTGGGGGGATCTCTGAGCTGGTCCTATGGAGACCGTGGTTCTCGTCCCAGTTCCGTCACTTAATTCATTAGGCGACTGGCAGTCCAGCAGTCTTTCTAGTGCTCAGTCCCTTTCTCTGTAAAATGGAGTCCAGCCCTGACATTCTACAGCTCCCTGTGTAGAAACTGGCCCTCTTATGGATGGCCACACATCACCTGGGTACACATTTAAAATAGTGATTCGGGAACAGGAGCAGGATGCGAACATGCCATGCCCTGCGGTTGGAAGAGTTTGACAAAAGAGGATAAAATAATTTTCTAAGGCCGGTCTGAGAAGAGGTGGCCTTCAAAAACTAGGGGCATCCTGGTGCCTGGGCTCTGTTTTTAGGCCTCCCATGTTTGGGGACATTATTGTGTGGCTCCTGGACCCAAGCATAAGGGAAGGTAATTCTGTCTTCTCCCACGGCCAAGGCCCACCCCGCCCCAGAGTCCCTATACCCCAGACGTGGGAACTGCAGTTCAGAGGGGAGATAAGGCAGGATGTTGGCAAGGGGGGGTGGGCTTCAGCCCCAGGCTAACCCCACCCCCAACCCACCCCAGTCTGAGGACCTAAGACACTTAATGGGGCACCTGTTTGTTACTTTCTACTTCAGTCTTCACATAGTTTTCCAAGCCTCAGGTTCCACGCTGTGCATCTCTACCCAGAAAGGAAGAGAGGCTTTTCCGTCTCCCAAGAAGCACTCTGGGCCTCTTCCTCCATCCAGAGGTTGCTCAGCCAGGCTCCCATATTCCGTCTCAGCCAGCAAAACCTTTTCTTCTTGGAACCGCTGCAAGGTTCTTTCTCTCCTGAGACATGCCTTCAGTTTTCTTTCCCACTTGGGTACAGATGACTGATCACCAGCCTTGCGGTCTCTCCCTCTGGGCCCCTGCACGTTGCTACTCATTCAGGGCCTTCTCGAGGTCCTGCAGTCAGGGGAGCTGTGTTTGCAGAGACCGCTACCTTCTTCTCAAAGACTTAGTTCCCTCCAGGTGGCTTTGTGCGCTCTTCCCACTAAAGACACAGAGGGTACTGATATGCTGTGTGATCTCAGACAGGTCACATCACATTTCTAGATGTCCACTTTTTCATTTGTAAAATATAGGGAGTTGAGTCGTGTGCTGTTTCAATGGAACATTCACTGAATGACTACCTCAGAGATTCTTTTAGTTTTTTAGATGTTCACCGATGTCAGCATTTTAAACTTATTAATTAAAAAGATAGACCATGCCCTGGCTTGGTGTGGCTCAGTGGATTGAGTGCCAGCCTGCAAACCAAAAGGTCACAGGTTTGATTTCCAATCAGGACACATGCCTGGGTTGCAGACCAGGTCCCCAGCAGGGGGCATACGAGAGGCAACCACACATTGATGTTACCCTCCCTCTCTTTCTCCCTCTCTTCCCCTCTGTCTAGAAATAAATAAATAAAATCTATTTTTAAAAAAAGATAGACCACATGGTAGGTCACAAAACATGCCTCAACAAACTCAAGAAAACTGAAATCATATCAAGCATGTGCTAGGATCACAACGGATTGAACCTAGAAACCAACCTTGAGAGAAAAATTCAAAAACAGTCAAATACATAGAGACTGAATAACATCTTATTAAATAATGAATGGGCCAACAATGAAATCTAGGAAGAAATAAAAATATCTGAAAACAAATGGAAATGAACACACAACAACCCAAAACCTATTGGACACAGCAAAGGTGGTCCTGAGAGGGAAACTCATAATGATACAGGCCTGCCTACAGAAGATAGAAAAGCCTCAAATAAACAACCTAACCCTACCTGTACAAGACCCTGTACAGAGGAACACCAAAAGACAAAGCCCAGTGTGAGGAGAAGGAAGGAAATAAGCAAGATCAGGGCAGAATTAAATGACACAGAAACTAAAAGAACAATTCAAAGAATCAATAGATCCAGGAACTGGTTCTTTGAAAAGATAAACAAAATTGACAGACCTTTAACCAAACTCGTCAAGAAAAAGTAGGACATTTCTGTTCAAGTGTAGATCCGTCGCTTATACAAAAACCTAGAGGCTTATGTTCCTGGGCTTTGCCAGTTTCATGATGATTTGGTCAAGAATTGAATATTTCTTATTGGGGCAGGGCTACAGTCGGTGGCCATATATCAAATCTTCTAGTTCTTTCCCAGGGAAGTTTGTTGTTACTTACTAGGACAAATGAACCAGGTCCTAAATTAGCCTGTATCATAAAGGAAGTACTCTTTTTTTATTTTTAAAAGATTTTATTTATTTATTTTTAGAGAGGGAAGGGAGGGAGAGAGAGAGAGAGAAACATCAATGTGCGGTTGCTGGGGGTTATAGCCTGCAACCCAGACAGGTACCCTAGCTGGAAATTGAACCTGCAACACTTTGGTTCTCAGCCCGCACTCAATCCACTGAGCTACGCCAGCCAGGGCTCATAAGTACTCTTTTTTTTAATAGGTAGAAAAGCTTAAAAATGCAGTTCTGAGACTTTGTAATTTACACGGTCCATGAAAACCGTGAGAATCACTGTCATGAAAAGGAGCATAAAGTATGCTTTACCGTGTGAAGGTGGAAGGTGGCTTATTTAGCTACATACAGCGCCAAGTGTGGCGGGAGCGACGGAAGAAACCCTTCAGGGGCTGGATGATCTCCATCCGAGCGCAGACAGGCTTCCAGAGCAGGGGAGCGAGGATGATTCTGCCTGGAGGAGAGAAGACTAGGGTGCAGATGTTCCAGGTTCTGAAAGGACAGCCAGCAAGACGCCGGTCCCTAACCATGAGGAGCTGAGCAGTGTGACCCAAGGTCATCTCGTGGATTCTGGGGTATCAGGAACAGGGAGGGTATTTGGCAGAAAGCCCTTGTTTTGCCCTTTCTGGAGATGACTATGGGGAACAGCAGAGGTTCTGGAGTCAGACACACTTGGCTTGAAATTCTGAATCCCCATGTGATTCGAAGCAGTCTTCTCAGCCTCTCTAAGCCTCCCAGCCACCAAATTCAAATCAGAAGTACAAAGAGCTACAGATTATCTAGATGAAATGCCTGATGCGTTTCAGGAAACTTTGGTTTCCTTCTCTTCTTTCCTTCTAGCCCCGATCAGCTAAACCACCAAGATTAACCCCAAGCCTTTTGTTCCTCCTTACTCCTTTAGGTGACTCTGGCACCAGCTGGTGGGGCAGCAGGTGATGGCGTCCCTGCTGCAAGGCCGTGAGTACCCCCTGCAGAAGAGGGCTTGGGGAGACAGGCCAGGGACGGGGAGGAGGCTGAACCCCTGTTGCAGAGCTTCTCCTGGGTCCCCCACCTCCCTAGCCAGCTATCCAGCTCCTGCTTCTCCCGGCCCAGGGCTGCCTGTCAATGACGATGTGCTGCAGATGCAGAAAGGCACGCTGATGCGCAAAGTGAGATCCAAAAGCTGGAAGAAGCTAAGATACTTCCGACTTCAGGAAGATGGCATGACGGTCTGGCATGCTCGGCAGGCTGGAGGCAGAGCCAAAGCCAGCTGTGAGTGACATGGACAGCTAGGGGTGGGCATGTGGGTGCGTCGACTCCCGAGGCGCCCAGCAGCCTGAGAGCAGGAGAAGGACCAGTGTCCTGTGATGGGTCCTCATGCTGTCCCACTTGTATCCGTATCTGAGCCTATACAATGGGAATTGCAACACTTCTTGCCTCTTAAAGCTGTTATTAGGATTAAACCAGTTACTGCATGTAAAGGGCTTAGAACATAAGCCCTGGCACACAACAAGGCTCAGTAGGTCATAGCTTATATGTTTTGTTGTTGTTGTTGTTTTGTTACAGTAAGGACACGATGTTGTTTTGTTACAGTAAGGGAATTCCACTGCAAAGCCCTGGCTCTGCCACTTTCTAGCTGAGTGGCTTTAGACAAGTTACTTAAACTAACTGGTTTCCTCATGTAAAATGAGGGCTAAGCAGTAGTACCTGCTTCGTAGGTTATAGGGACTCGATAAATTAATGTTTAAAGCATGGGACCTGAAACCAGATGAATTTAATAAATATTGGTTATTATGTTGAATATTTTAAAATGTCATAAATGCATCCAAAATGTGCATTCTCTTGGCTAAACACTTTATGATCTGTCTGCAAATCTGATCACAGGACACATCTAAGAGAGTCTACATTAGAGGCATAATCAAAGCTTGCCATCCACACCACCCCCAGCTGAGGAAAGGGGGTGGACGAATTTCTCTGTCTCCCTCTGCTCTGGAAAGAGGAAGCCCTCCAAACCCAGAATGGGAGAATTGAAATTGGGCATTTCATGCTTCGGCGTAACTGCTTCTATTCTGCAACCATGCTTCCATTTGTCAGCCTTGCCAGTCCTTGTGACTGTCATGCACACTGGCCATGGAAGGGACCATCCCTTATTTGAGATGAGGACACTGAGGATTAAGTTATTTTGTCTGTGTCGTGCTGCCAGCTGGCAGCTGGAAGCCAGGTCTTGCCATTCCCCGCACAGGCCCCTTGCCATGCTTCCTGAGAACCCCCCCAGTGATTCACGTGGAATCCTGAATCTCTGCAGTTTGCCTCTCCCTATACTAAAGCTTTTGGGGTTTCAGCCTTTGGAGGCTGGGGTTCCTTCTCTCTGTGGCTTCACAGTGAAAAAGGGAGTAGTGGTCCTTGACTCTCAACCCCCGCAATTCGGTGAACTCTCTTGCTCAGTTCCCCCACCTGCTCTTCTCTGGCAGTCTCGATTTCCGACGTGGAGACAGTGCGTAAGGGCCATGAGTCTGAGTTGTTGCGCAGCCTGGCAGAGGAGTTCCCCCTGGAGCAGGGCTTCACCATCGTCTTCCATGGCCGCCGCGCCAACCTGGACCTGGTGGCCAACAGTGTTGAGGAAGCCCAGATCTGGATGCAGGGGCTCCAGCTATTGGTGGACTTTGTCACCAGCATGGACCAACAGGAGCGGCTGGATCAGTATCGGCGGAATGGAGTTAGTTTAGCGTGGGGGCCAGGGGTCACTGAAGGAGCAGATGCTGCAGCGCTAGGAACAGGTGGGAGGGGGGCAGCGTTAGGGAGGCCCAAGAGCCCAGGTGGGGGAGGTAGGGGCAGCTCAGGCTGATGTGAGACTGAGAATAGTGGAGGAGGAATCAAAGGCATAGTCAGGCAGAGTCTGGCCAAGAATCAGGCCCCTAAGATTGAGGGAAGGGACGACAGCAAGAGACCAAGGACCAAACAAGGTACTGATCCTGAGAGCTGAACGGAAGATCCCAGTGGCATTAATTACTACAGGGGTGGGACACCACCCCTTAGAGAGCTTAGTGGTATTGACCCACTTCAAGTTTCCTAGATTGTATTCACCTCTTATGCCAGTTTGTTCATTCATTCATTCATTCATTCGTTCGTTCATTCACCATCTATTAAGCAGAATGTATCAGGCACCATGCCAGGCTTTAGGGATACAAATATTTAGGAGACTCAGATATTTTTGTCGGTGGAGAGGATAGACTTGTGTAAATAAGTGCCATGGAACTGTTATGATACTTAGATTATTTGAGGGTGTCCAAAAGAAGGAGACATATTTAATTCTAGCTGAGAGGGTTCTGAGAAAGCTTTAGGGAGGAAGTAGAATTTTAGCTGAGGCTTGAACATGATAGAATTGAACATGGAGAGAGAGGGAGGGAACGGCGCTCCTGCCTGAAGGAACAGCATGAGTGAAGGCCCAGAGACAGGAAACTGAAGAGCTGGAGAGCTGGGACATCAGAGAGCCGGGAGTTGGGGGTTTGGCTAAAGCACAGGAAGGACAGAGATGCATTGAGAATACTGGGTTGGGGCACGATCATGTGGGCGCAGGAGACCTCAACTTCCACGTTAAGGTATCTGGGCTTTCTGCAGGCAACAGAGAGGTCCCTGCAGGCACCAGAGCCATGCAGGAATGAGATAGATAGGTACTCTGGGGAGATTATTCTGGAAGCTAATGTGGAAAATGAATTGATGTGGAGGACAGACCGGCAGCAAAGACAGGGAGAGGTGTCAGCGGATGAGCATGCACACATCTGCACACACAAACACACACGCAGTGCTTTTTTGCCTTGACTCAGACCTGGATGGCTGAGTGACTGGTTCCAGCGCGGGGACAAGAACCAGGATGGTCGGATGAGTTTCCCAGAAGTCCAGCGGTTATTACACCTGATGAATGTGGAAATGGAACCGGAATATGCCTTTCAGCTCTTCCAGGTGAGTCTCCTGGGGAAGGAGTGGCAGAAGCCAGCCAAGGCCACAGTCTCAATTGACCAGTCTCACTTGACCAGAAGTACTCTGACCCTCCCCGACAACACTCATTTACTGAATCTCTACAATATGCCCGAGCACTATGCCATGCTTGATGAGAAGCATAGGCCATGGTTCTTTTATTTTTTAAGATTTTATTTATGTATATTTTTTTTAGAAAGAAGGGAAAGGAAGGAGAAAGAGAGGCAGAGAAACATCCATGTGTGCTTGCCCCTCATGTGCCCCCAACTGGGGACCTGGTCCACAACCCATGCTTATGCCCTGACTGGGAACTGAACCAGCGACCCTTTGGTTCGAAGACCCTTGCTCAATCCACTGAGCTACACCAGCCAGGGCATGCCATGGTTCTTCCTATTCAGTCTTGCTGGAAAGGTGATTTATAACCTCATGAAAGGCAAATAACAAGGTGTTACTACATCGGACCTCAAGGACCTCTCTATCCAGGGCCAGAGTTCCACAGGTGCCTGGCACAATGGAAAATTCCACCTGGAATAAATAGGAGGAGGAATATTTTGACCTTTGGGGCATTTCAACTCTTTCTAGTTGAAAATTTTCTCTAGCAGCAAATGCTATGGCTGAAATTTGGCTTTTTATTTACTGAAGTGGCTTCTTCTATGAACAGTAAATGTCAGGGGTTCTATGGAAACATGTTTGGATCCATCTGTCAGTAAGACTGTTCTTACAGGAAAAGTCAAGGCCATAATATGTGCTGTTCAAGGGTCTGTCTCCTCTCCTCTAACCCCTCCTGCAGGCGGCAGACGCGTCCCAGTCTGACACTCTGGAGGGAGAAGAATTTATAGAGTTCTATAAGGCATTGACTAAGCGTGTTGAGGTGCACGAACTGTTTGAAAACTTTTCGGCCGATGGGCAGAAGCTGACCCTGTTGGAATTTGTGGATTTCCTCCGAGAGGAGCAGAAAGAAGGAGACCGTGCTTCTGACCTGGCTCTGGAACTAATCGACCGCTATGAGCCTTCAGATAGTGGTAAGGGGACCAGAGCAGAGGCACCAGACACGGGCGCAGGGAGGGGGACCGTGACAGGAAAGGTCCGGAGACCAGCAGCCTGAGGCCTAACTCCAGGAAGGCAGATCCCGCCCCCACCCTGCTCCCCTGTCCAATCACCTTCATCGCATCCCAGCAGTCCTCTGGAAAGAGAGCAGCCACTTCTTGCCTAGATAAGACAGGAGTCTCCTCTGTGGTGCTAGGTCTCTCAGGAGGAAGAACATTCCATAAGACCCCTTTCCTCCTCCACGTTCATGTCGTACATCCTTCACCTGCAGGAAGTCCTTCCTGTCGGCAGCCTTTGGCCTCAGTGGAAACAGATAATCCTCGGTCCTCTTGCTTTGGCCTGTTCACTTCTAGTGCATACGATTCCTTTCTGCTAGTTGCCTTCATGGTGCCTGCTTGCTGTCTCTTTAAATGCTGGCCCTCTGCCCTTTCCTGGGCTTTCTCCAAATTTACCAGATGGTTCTTGAAGTCTTCAGGCTCCTGAAAGCTCTCAGAAGCTAGTCATCCCCTGGCCAAGGGGGATGATAATGAGGCCAGTTGTTTAGCTTTTAACAAACACAGCTGACGTATGCCCTCTCTGCCCTCAAACCTTTCTCCACACCCCTTTAGTAGACATTTTTCTGCTCTCCATTCCCTTAAGAATGTGAGGAATTTACATTATTAATAATAAATAATTTACAAGGCGCTCTCCCATTCCTTTTCTCATTCAGTCCCCACTCAAACCTTGTAAATCTTCCTGCCCTCCGTTCCCTTCAGAGTGCAGGGGATTTACATTATTAATAATAAATAACTTACAAGCCACCTTCACATGTCTGATTTCATTTAGTCCTCACGACAGCCTTGTAAATCAAGATTGGGCCTTTGCTAAAGGATACATAAACCTCCACATGCCTTTCTCTTCTACCCCTTCCCATGATCAACTGAAGTAGGTTCTGTTATTAAGTCACTTGTGTAAAAGAGGAACACTGAAGTTTAGAACAATTAAATGACTCGCTCAAAGCCAGCAGCTAATGAGGTGAGGAGCTGGGATTCAAACCCAGGTCGCCTGATTCCTGGTGCCTCTCTTGTGAATGAGGATTAGAGATGAGATGAATGAGAGCTAGACAAGTGACCCAGGTTTCCTAAGTCTCAACCCCCACTTTTTTTAAATCAATATATTTTTTAAATATTTATATTTATTTTTAGAGAGGGGGAGGGAGAAAGAGAGGGAGAGAAACATCGATGTGCAGTCTGCAGACTGGCGCTCGATCCACTGAGCCACACCAGCCAGGGCTCATCTCCCACTTCTTTTCATCCATTTATTCATACTTCGGCTAGTGCTCGTTGAGTCCCTCAGTGTGCCAGGACCTAAGCTGGGCACCAGAGATACAGCAGCAGGTCAGACGAGGACAATGTGCTCAGGGACCTGAGAGTCAAACAGAGTCGCCAGAGGATGCTGGGATCGGTGATTCAGATTCGTGTGGGTGCTCAGAGAAGAAAGGACACTGAGAGCAATCGTTTCAGAAAACTACATAGAAGAGGAGTGTCACGGGGTTAAAAATAGGGTCTTCTAGCCCCAGTGCAGGACCCGGCATACACCAGTTACATTTGATCTACCCTTCCCTCGCCCTGGACTATCGGATACTATACTCCGACTGCAGGGACTATCAGTCAAGGGACCTGAGCTCAAGTCCCCATTCTGCTTCTCACCGAGTACCTTGGGCAAGTTGCTTAATCTGAGACTCAGTTTTCTCGTTTGTAAAATAATTTGTGATCAAGTGAAATAACACATATGAAAGTAACTGGCAACTGTTGACTTAATCTAGTGATTCGATGTATTACTTACTGTAAAGAATGAAACTTCCTGTCATTCTCCACCATCTCCAGGCCTCATCAAACCTGGAACAAGGAAGCTGGGTGTGAGTCTAAGTGTTTTGCCTCCCAAAGGAGCCCCTTGCAGCGACGTTACCCTCAGCGAGACTGCACAGCCCAGCTGTGTGGGGTGTGGCTCTGACCCCTGGCTCCCTGGGTTCAAATCCCTACACTCACTGCTTATATGACCTAGGATAAGTCACCTAACCTCTCAAGGCAGATTGTATCACATCTACCCCATGGTTTTGGTGAGAGAATAGGAGATGTGCTACATATAACATCCTCGCATAGAGCAAGCGCTCCATAACCATTAGTCATCATTGTTAATACAGGAAGCCTGTGCCGAAGTGGGTGAGCGCTATGGGAGGAGTGACAGGACTCTGCCCTTGAAGAAAGTGTCGTCCAAAGCAGTGTGGGACAGGCATTCCTCAAAAGTCCATATGGAAACTGACAATAGGAAGAGACCCTCAGATCACAGTTGCCAGCAGCTACACAGGCCAGGGAATAAGGACATGACCTCGGTTATGTCATGAACAAGTCTTTGACTTCATTCTCTCTGGGCCTCAGTTTCCCTATCTATAAAATTACCCTTTGGGACTGAATACTGCACTGTCCATTACGGTAACCATGAGTTCCATGTGACCGCTGAATTTAAATGAACTAAAAACAAAGTTTAATCTTCAGTTCCTCAGTCACACAGCTACATATCAAGTGCTCAGTAGCCTTATGTGTCTAGAGGCTACCGCACTGGACAGTGTGGAATAGAACATTTTCCTCCTCGTAGAAAGTTCTGTTGGACAGCACCGGACTAGGGTGATTGCAGTGATTCCCCTTGTAGCTCTCACGCTCTCTGAAGGTGGGGATGATGGAAGTGACAGACACTGAGAGGGGGCCAGTTTGGGATCTGGAGGCTGGGAGAGGACACCATCGGACAGGCTGCACCCTGGCGAGGGGGGGTGGTCTGGCTGTAGGTGTGCTGGGGGCTCCCGCTCCGAGTTCTCTCTCTCACTCCTGTGTCCCCCTACTCCATACCTCAGGCAAGCTGCGGCACGTGCTGAGCATGGACGGCTTCCTCAGCTACCTCTGCTCGAAGGATGGCGACGTCTTCAGCCCAGCCTGCCTCCCCGTATACCAGGACATGACGCACCCCCTGAGCCACTACTACATCAGCTCCTCTCACAACACCTACCTGGTGGGCGACCAGCTCTGTGGCCAGAGCAGCGTCGAGGGATATATACGGTGCAGTGGGGAGGGGGGCCGGAGCTCATGAGAAGGGAACAGCTGTGGGAGATTGAGGGCACTGTCAGTGGACAACAGGAGTGGAGAAGGTGTGGGGGGGTGGGTTTGGGGGCTGGGGATCCCTGGATCCCAGAGAGACCTAGAGGAGATGATAGGACTGGTAGCAGAGCAGTGTCAAACCCTCCGGGCAAATGGAGCTTCTCTCTCTTTCAGAGGCTATGACGCTCTCTGGAACTCAGAGGTCCTAATACATTTATTTTAAATACATAAATAAACTGAACATTAAAGGGGAGGCAGTAGACCACAGGAGTTAAAAACATAGGTTCTGGAGTCAGACTATTTGCGGTCAAATCCTGGCTCCCTCCCGCGGTAGTCTGGAGCCAAGTACATGTACAACCCCTCCACACCTCGCGTTTCCCATTTGTGGAATAGGGATGAGGACAGAGTCTACTCTCTGGGTTGCTGGGAGGGTTCAATGAGATAATCTATGTGTCAGTAGCTAATAAATGGTGCCTGCTTATACTGTGATAGCTCATTGGATTAGATTGAATAGTCAAGATACCTTTGCAGTTGCTACTGATCTGGTAGCTTCAGGGGATACAAAGATGAACGGAACATATAGTTTCTGCCCTAGGAAGTCTAGTAGAGAAAATAAATTTACTGAGAATATGAATAACTCAGGTGTTATGTAACGAAATGCAACCAGAACCCCGAAAGCACAATGAGGCAGTGTGGGATGGCTTGCCGAGGAAAGATATGAGTTGGGCTGGTGGGGGGCGTTAGAGGTCAGTGTGAGCTGCAGCCGTGTCCCAGTGGACAGAGAATGACCCATGGGGGTGTAGCTTGAAGGGATCTCGACAGGTAAGTGCTTATGCACACTGTTCTATCTGTAGTGGGGAGATTGGAGAGTGACCCCTTCTGTCCCTGGGGGCTTCGCATTCTTGCAGGGCCCTGAAGCGGGGGTGCCGCTGTGTGGAGGTGGATGTTTGGGATGGACCTAGTGGGGAACCTGTCGTTTACCATGGACACACCCTGACCTCCCGTATCCTGTTCAAAGAGGTCGTGGCCACTATAGCACAGTATGCCTTCCAGGTAGGAGCCCCAGGGTGGGAATGCTAGTGAGGCCAGAGGACCGGAGGAAAGAGCGGCTGGCTCTGGGGAGGGTGCAGAGACAAGGGAAGGTTACGTTAAGTGGCACATGGGAAAAAGATTTTAACCATGAAGCACCAGGCAAATATTAAGGGATTATTATAAATAAGCATTATCTGTGTTCCTAGTAATTAATTGTCATAGAGGTAATTACGAGAGATTAGTAACTATTACTTCTAACAACTTCTGTCCCCTATCTGAGAAAGGGTAGGCAGGGCTGGGGGATGACAGGAACCCGGAGATGAAAGCCTGAGCGTGTACCATGAACATGTAACCAGGGCAACGGCCTGGCCTTCCCACTCTGAGCCTGAGAACTCCAAGGTCCCAGGGGGACCTGGGTTGGGCCTGGCACTTGTCTGTTTTGGGATCCCAAGAGTGATTTTTACGTGTGAAGTGGGCTCCAGGCCCAGCAAGACCTCCCTGAGGCCCGGAATGGGGTCAGAAGAGTTTAGCAATCAGGGTACTCAGCTGAGTGAGTAAGCAGGTGGGCCTTGAGATGCACAGAAGTTCCAGGCTTTAGAACTCTGGCTCCAGCATCTTCTTCCCTCCCCATCAGACATCAGACTACCCAGTCATCTTGTCCCTGGAGAACCACTGCAGCTGGGAGCAGCAGGAGATCGTAGCACAGCATCTGACCGAGATCCTGGGGGAGCAGCTGCTGAGCACCACCTTGGATGGGCTGCTGCCCACCCAGCTACCCTCGCCCGAGGTAGGGGTCCACCTCCCCAGCCCAGGCTCCCCTGTGGCTTCCATACACCCCCACTTCGGCTCTTCCGTGTTGTTCCCTCCCTCTCACCCTTAGATGGACCATCTTGCCCTTTGTACCCTCAGAGAGAACTTTAATTTACAAAAAATCTGATTGAACAGATGTCTATTTATAGACGTCTGTTCTATAGTCTATACAATGTAGAATATAGTCTATAAATAGATGTCTATTTACAGACTTCTAGTTAGAACAGACCTCTACATTTTAAATCATGATTTACTTTACTTTTAGTTTTTCAATGGAGGTATCTTAATTTTTTTCCTGGTAGTTCATCATTGTTGTAGACTAAACCAACAATGTAGAAAGGGAAATCTCCCCACCATATTCTCAACCTTTGCCCAAAACTGCTGTTTTCAATACTTATACAAACATATATGTGTATATAATTTCACATTTTTAAAAAGTGAATGATAATATAATATTGTACATCCACTGTTAGAAAGTGAATGGGAGTGTCCTCTGTAGCCCTTTATATCACACATAACATGTATCATGGATGTCTTTTCATGCGTCATTTTTTTCCTTTTAAATAGCTCAATGGCATTCCATTTAATGTTATGGACCATAATTTATCCAACCAGTAGATGGCAAACGTAAGCAGTAAATGGTAAATATTCAGGTTGTTCATAATTTTTCACTTTTATACACGGCTTTGCCCCTTTATTCTTTCTCCCATTGAGATGGGGTCCTAGAGGTAATATTGCTGGGTCTAAGAGTTTGCCTGTTGACGTGTTGGTTGTTACTGCCACGCCGCCCTCTGGACAAAACACCAGATTGCTCTCCTCCCGACAGTACAAGAGAAGAGCCACAAAAACCTCCAGTAGAGCGGCGATTCATAATAGCAAATGCAAAAAAAAGTTAAGAAAGATCTGTTTTCTTCTTTTGACTTAATTGATAACCACTTTGATGACTTAAACATTTTATTGATATATAACAATTTTTTAAATGTTAAAGATACTAACGCTCTAGAAAATTTTTTGAGAAAAGAACTTTGAGACACCATTGTGCACAAAGCAGCCAACCTTATTCCAGAATGGGAATGGCTTCCGGGATGGATTTCCGTACCCCTCGCTTCTTTTCCAGCTGTTTGGCCCTTCTCACTGTCTTAGGGCGATCCTGGTTAGAATATCACCTCCAAGGTCTCGGGGGCTTTAAGACTTCTCAGGGACGCTCAGGATAATCCGACGGTAATCAGTTACTGCTTCCTGGTGTCCTTTGTTTAAGCTGATACCAAACAGGTCTGTGAATGAATGAGTCCGAAGATGCGAAGACACGGCTCTGCCACTGGTGGTTCCGTCTCTGAGGAAGGACAGGTCTCGGGGTTTCTCACCCGTAAAAGAGAATGACTGCCCTTCCGAAAACACCCAGTTCATGCTGGTGTTGTAGGGCTCCCAAAGGTGGAAAAAAATCTATTTCCTTCTAAAATCCTTTTTAAAAAATATCCTCACCCGAGGAGATACATATTCAACGATTTCAGAGAGAGTGGAGTGGGGAGAGAGAGAGATGTTGATCAGTGGCCTCCCCTGCATGCTCCAGACCAGGACCGAAGCCGCAACCCGTGTCTGTGCCCTGCCGGAGCTCAGAACCTGCAACCTTTCCGTGCAAGGGGCAATGCTCCAACCAACAGAGCCCCTTGGCCAGGGCAGTTTTCTTCTAAAATTCTTTATATTTACACGTAAATCTTCAATCTATGAGGAATCTTCATGCGTCAAATGTGAGGGAGGGGTCCCCATTTATTTTTTTCCATATGGATAGAGACGTTACAGGTTTGCTTAACAATAGGAAATCCCTGCCATAGGCATCCAGCAGCCTTCCTGGGGGAACTTGTGACCACTCACTCACCTCTGTCGCCTTTGAGGTGGCCCCATGAGAGCAATAGGGTCTGCATGATCCCCGTGAGGGTCCCAGAGAAGACAGGTAGCCAGGCCCCTTCATTTTTGTCCCCTAGGAGCTTCGGAAAAAGATCCTGGTGAAGGGGAAGAAGTTACAGACGCTTGAGGAGGATCTTGAAAAAGACGAAGAGGAGGAAGAGCTAGAAACTGAACTGGAGGGGGAGCAGGAGGCTGAGCTGGAGCTGGAGTCCCAGTTTGAGCCTGACACCCAGGAACTGAGCCCTCGCAGTAAAGACAAAAAAGAGAAGGTAGGCCCGGAGGGTGGTCTCAGCTCTGGCATTCGGCCAGACTTCATCACAAGCTGAGAGCCCACGTATGAAGAGGCTCCAGCCAGGCAGGGTAGAAGGCCAAGGAGCAAAACGCCCCTTGCCCCCAGTGAAAGAGGCATAAGAATGGATGCAGTGGCTTTCCAGCTTCTTTGGGCCATGAAATCATTTTTAATGAAATCTTTTCTGGTTCTGGAAGCTCAGTATGGAAAATAGATAAATGCAGTCATTCTAATTGAGGTGCCCGTTTGGCTCTATCCTGGGTCTCCCAGGTGACTCCTGAGACATCTTTGTACTACTGCTCAGCCTCCTTAAAGGCAAGTTTGAAAATGACTGATGGCTGTGTGTGTGTGTGTGTGTGTGTGTGTGTGTGTGCGCGCACGCTGCATCATTATATTGGGGGGTGACTGCTGTGACCTCAGCTAAAGTGGGCTTAGTTGGAGAAAGCTTCTTGGAGAAGGTGAGTCTGAGGTGGGGCCAAAAACAGCCGAAGAGGAGTAGGAAGAGGTGGGGGAGGCGAAGGCTCTGACAAGGCTGTGGCCGAGTGGTTCAGCTCCCTGTGGGGTAGGGGTGCCATTTGTAGGACCACCAAGACCCTGGTTTGATGTCTGCATTTGTCTCTCACGCGCACTGGCTTGGCTCAGCCAACTTTGAGCTTACACTGCTCTTTTTGGAGCTGTGGCGTCTAACCTGCTGCCATGCCCAGGGACAGAAATGGGAATTCGGGAGATAAGTCTAAAAATATTACCCTGGGACCCTCACATCCTCCCACGTGTGACTTCCATGATCATTTACACGCCTTGACATACCTGTCTGGGTTCAAGTACATTTTAACCAAAAATAATTAACTTATTTTAAAAGAAGAAAGGCAAGAAGGATGACACCTCTCTGTTTAGAAATGATAATACGCTTAAAACGTGTTATCCAGAAAGTAATGTAGAACAGACTCTTCAAGTCCCGAGGCCGAAACTATTCCCATCAGTGTTCGCAGACAGTCTTTATTCCCATTCCCATCCCCAGGTTGTGATGTGCCCGCTGTTTTGTTCGTCTCTCTGTTGTCAGATTATGGTCCAGGCTCCTCCTCTTCCCAAGCCTGGGTTCCCTCTCTTTCCCACGCAGGTGAGGCAGGAGGGAGGATGCAGCGGGGAGGCAGTGGGCAGAGGCTCAGGTTGGGTGGGGAAGTGCAGGTCCTGGCCACGGGCTTCTTTCCTCTTGGATTGCTCATGGTTCGATTCCATCTTCCTCTCTTTCTCCTTCTCCAGAAATCCAAGCCCATGTTGTGTCCGTCCCTGTCTGCCCTGGTTGTCTACACAAAGACCGTCCCGTTCCACAGCTTCGCTCATTCGAGGGAGCACTACCGCTTCTACGAGTTATCGTCTTTCTCTGAAACCAAGGCCAAGGGCCTCATCAAGGAGGCTGGTCAGGACCAAAGGGGAGGGACAGAGAAGAAACAGGATTGGTAGGGTCAGGTCTGACGGGCCAGCAGATGAGTTCTAAGAAAGAATCCAAGGGAGCTAAGGAGGGCCCAGAGTGTTAAGATACTCCTCAGAGCAGGCACGGGAGCAGGAGTTACAGGGCTCACAACTCTGGAGAGGAGCTGGGGGAGATGCTGGGGAGGGGATTGAAGTTGGTGGGAGGCACCTTGGGACCAGGGAGGGGGAGCACCCACCCCACTTCCATCTCTCTACTTACGCCCTTTTCACAGGCAATGAGTTTGTGCAGCATAACACCTGGCAGCTAAGCCGTGTGTATCCCAGTGGTCTGAGGACAGATTCATCCAACTACAACCCCCAGGAATTCTGGAATGCAGGCTGCCAGATGGGTGAGGAGGCAGTAAGGACAGGGAGGAGAAAGCGGAAGAGCAACAAGTGGGCATTCAGTTCCTGGGTGGCAGGAGAGCCAGGGAATGCTCCAAGAGTGCAAGGCTGAGAAATATCTATGGAGAATATTCCCAGTGGGAACTTGTATACGCAACATGGCTTTTTAACTCCCCGAAAGAGAGGCTAGATGGCCCCAAGGTAAATCCTCCCCTCTCTCCTTCTGGGGCCCCCAGTGGCTATGAATGTGCAGACTGCGGGGCTTGAGATGGACATCTATGATGGGCTCTTCCGCCAGAACGGTGCCTGTGGCTACGTGCTGAAGCCAGATTTCCTACGTGATATCCAGAGTTCCTTCCACCCCGAGAGGCCCATCAGCCCTTTCAAAGCCCAGACACTCCTAATCCAGGTATAGTGGAAAGCAGAACTGTTGGGAAGAGACCCGGGATAGTTGGGGCAGAAGCAGGGGGAAGAGGTGGCTAGGCCTGCCAAGTTCCTTGGGAGAGGCAGGATAGCCTGATTGTTACCAGACTGGACTTTGGAGCCTATTGCCTAGGCTCAAACCCATTTACTAGCTGTGAAATGTTGGTCAAGTTCCTTAACTTTAGTGTCCTCACTTGCAAAACGGGGGTAATACTACTACCTAGCTCACAGGGTTGTTGTGATGAGTTACAATGAGGTGTTTCAACAATGCCTGGTGCACAGTAAATACTACAGAAAGGAATGCTGTCATTAGCATACCTTTCATACCTTGTTAAACTTCTACTCGAATGCATTTAAGATTGCACACAGATTAATGGATGAAAATCTACTACCCATGGAGGATTGGCTTTGCAAACCCAAAGCTAGAGCGTGAGGTCTGGCATTTCCCCCTTCCCTTCCCTTTCCCCCGGGGTGTGAGAGCTACACTGGGGCTGGGCTGAGCAGGAACTGTTGCAGGTGATCAGTGGCCAGCAACTCCCCAAAGAGGACAAGACCAAAGAGGGGTCCATTGTGGATCCACTGGTAAGAGTGGAGATCTTTGGCATTCGCCCAGACACAACCCGGCAGGAGACCAGCCACGTGGAGAACAACGGTGAGACTGGGCGGTGCTGGGGGGAGGTGGGAGGAGCACGACTGTTACTCTCCTACCATCCGGCCCTCCGTTCAGTGTAGTCCCTGTCACCACCCTCCCTCCTCCACCTCCCTGGGAGGGGGTATGGAACCGGACAAAGAATCGGGGCGTGGACATCTTCAGTCTGAATCCTGGCCCCTCGGTTATAACCTCCAGTGACCTGAGCTTTGCTTGTTTCCTCACCTGATTGCTAGGAAAATTAAGTGAGAGCACACAGGGAAAGTAACCCAGAATGGGTCTAGGGGGAAAAAAAAAAAGCCTGTTTCTTCACTCCCTCCCTCATTCACCCCCTTCCACCCCAGGTTTTAATCCTTACTGGGGGCAAACATTATGCTTCCGGGTGCTGGTGCCTGAGCTGGCCCTGCTGCGTTTTGTGGTAATGGATTACAACTGGAAATCCCGAAATGACTTTGTGGGTCAGTACACCCTGCCTTGGACCTGCATGCAACAAGGTGAGCCTGTCCTTCCACCCCCAGTCAAACCCCCTAACCCCGGCTGCCAGCCTAACAGCGTCCACCTGTGCCTTTCCAGGTTACCGCCACATACACCTGCTCTCCAAGGACGGCACCAGCCTCCACCCAGCTTCCATCTTCGTGCACATCTGCACGCTGGAAGGGCTGAAGGAGGTTGAATCCTAAGGTGGGCACTGCATGGGAAGGGTGAGTGCATTTGCTTTAGGTGGTCAGAAAAACCTGGACAGTCTTTCCAGAAAGCAGAGGTGGTGAAAACCAAGCACTGGGTTGTACCTTCCTAGGCGCAAGATTCCCTTGCTCTCCCTAACAAGCAAATTGAGGACCTGATTTTTCACCTCCCTTCGTTTTCACAAAGCTCTTGCTATTTTCCCTGCCCTATCCCCTTTGTGTACTCTGTACTGGGGTTCCTTCCTTCCTCTTGCTGTAGGCTGAGTCCCAAACCCAGACCCAGGACTAATCTCTCGCACTAACTCTGGCTCAAAGGCAGATTGCAACTACAAATCCAGAGGGGTTTGGGACACAGAAACCCAAGAGGCATTATCCCCTCCTCCACAAGTTCCTCAAAGCCCAGAGTCAAGGAAAGGATAAACCAAGCCTCAAGCCTCCCCAAGCAAAGGCTGGGGCAAGAGACCTGCCCCCAAGACTGTACCATGGCTCTCAGGAGAACACGGCACTGCTCCTTCCCGGCCCCACCGGCATTAATAGAGCTGCTCTCCCCAATCTGGCTTGAGTATGGTCTGTCATTGTTGGGCAAGAATGAGGGTTGGGGGACATTTGGGTAGACAGGTGGGGCAGGGGAAAGGTAGAAAAATGTTTCCAGGGATCCTTCCGCATGTGCTACACAGGAACAGTACAGGAGCATGTTCTGGGTCAGGGCAAGAAGAGCAGATAAAGGGTTACGTGATCCCAGCCCCCTGAAGAGTTCGCTTGGAATGGTCCTGGCTTATGTCTGCTGTCCCAGCATAATTATTAATAGCGCCCTCTCTCCCAGTGCGTCCCAGTTTAGACGGTAGTCACTGTGAGGCACTCAGTTCCGCACTGGAGGTTCACCTCCACCACTGCGATCATCTGCCTTTCGCACCATCGTTCTGCGTTAGCTCTGTCTAGTGCAGCTGCAGACCCCCTCTGAGCACTGCTGTCGAATTGAAGCTGCTTCCACAAGGAAGCTTCGTAGATGGCAACCCTCCCTCTACAGGTAGACAAAGTGGCTTGGAAATAGGGAGCAGAATAAGGGCCAGGCTCAAGAACAGAGAGAAGGCAGACCTGGGCCTGTCTGAGAATCAATCACTCGGTGGAGAGGGAAGGAGAAAGAAGAGGCAGAGGTCGAAGAGCGGGCAGGGCAGATCAGGACGACAGCCCGGAAATGCCGAAACATGGACGAGTCTGTAAGCTAGGAATCATTCTGTTTAACATGCTTTATACAGCATTAGGCACAACAGCACACATGGTCAGGTACAACTGTTTTGAGAATGCTGAATGAAAACAGGACTCAACATAGTAAGAAGGAAAGAGAAAACGGAATTGGTAAAACCACATCTTATAGTCAGAGACAGTGGGCGTTCACACAAAATCAATTTGTGGTCCATGTCTCTCGTTTATGTAGACGCCAACGTTAAAGTCCTACAGCCAGAGTCCCAGCAGGGCTCCAGCCACCCTGACACCCCAAAGCCAGTCCTTCCTTATGCTCTGAGGTTCTCAGGCTAGCTCTGGACATCTCGGACCACACCCTCTTCTGGTCTGGGAGGTGGGCTGGGACCTCAGCCCTCTGGTCCGGTCGGGGGAGCAGAAGGAGCGGGAGGGCTGGGACCCTCCAACTGCACATCATGCAGGTGTACCGTGGGGGTGGTGGGGTCTTTGCCCACACCTTGGTTCGGGTCGGCCTGCTCGGGGTGGTGCCTGCGCACATGCTTGACCACCTGGAACTTCTGCTTGGCCTTGTAGCTGCAGAGGCGGCAGAAGAAGGGGTGGCGGTCGGTGTGGGTGAGGGCGTGGTGGCGCAGGCCGGCAGCCCAGCGGAACGCACGGTGGCACACGTTGCACACGTAGGGCCTGGCCTCGCTGTGCTTGCGGAGGTGGGTGCGCAGCAGGAAGCGGGTCTTGAAGGCCTTGCCGCACTGCTCACACATGAAGGCCCGTGCTTCCCGGTGCCTGGTCTCCTGGTGCACGCGCAGCGCGTCAGCCCGGTTGGTACAGTACTCACACTCGGGACACTGGTATGGCTTCAGTCCTGCGGGATGTGGCAAAGACAGGGAACAAGTCACCGCTGCAGGGAGCGGAACAGGTTCGGTGGACAGTAAGAGTCACTGTGATCCTGGCACGTAAAGGACACGAGCAGCAAGCTAATTCTGTACCTTTGGAGCGTTCCAGTCTTGTCTGACATTCCTGTGCCCTTCGCCCAACACAGCTCCTTGTATACAATGGGTGCTCAATAAGGGCTGATAACTAACTGGACCAATAAATAGCCACTTGACAGCAGTGGATACTCAAATACGATAGGATTTCCAAATGGGAAATTTCAACCTCCTTTTGGTCATGGGGCGCTCATGGAAGCGGAGGATGTGGTAAGTCCAACTGCTTGCTCAATTCGAGAAGTCAAAAAAAAAGACTTAAGAGGGAAGCGGGTAGAGGTGATAGGCCATTCATAGACACAGATGGCCTTGGAACGCCACTGCTCAATTCCTTTACCCGAGGAGGTCACATGCAGCAATCACAGGCACGTCACCATCGTTAACCCTTTACTGAGAACCTGTGGTTCACGGGCTCCGCAAGCAGGAGAAACCAAGGGTAACTGAAACACAGGTGAACCCTCCCACCCTCTCCTCTTCACTCAGGAGAGTTCCATCAGGTCTGCAGGAACCAGAGAGACCTGCCCTTAGTCACTGAGTTGGGGGGTTCTCAGTGGGAGGTGAGTGACCTGGTGCCACAACCACCTGGGGAGCCTTCGAAAAGTAAACATACTCAGGCTCTCTGTTCACCTCTGTTATGCTTCAGCAGGTTGGGAAGCTGTTCTAGCCACTGAGCCTACCTACTACCCTGACCCTGAGTGAGGACAGACGCCACCTCGGGGAGGCTGGGTGTGCCAGGGAATGGGGGAACCCCTTGGGCCTGTCAGAAACCACGGACTCACCTGTGTGCTTGGTCATGTGATACTTGAGCTGGTTGACCCACTTGCACTTGTAGCCACAGTCAGGGCACAGATACTTCCGTTCTTCCTTATGGATCCGCATATGGTACTGCAGGAGGGAGAACAGAGAACGTGTCCAGAAAAGGGGCACCCCTGGCTACTCAGTGGGCGAGGAGCTGGGGGGAGCAGGCAGAGAGACTGCTGGCAGACAACCCTGTCCCTGCTTCCATCCGGTCCATACCGCCGTTACGAATCGGGTTCCTCTGTCTGGCCGCTGTGACACCAACCTAACCCCCGGGGCCTGTCCCTGGGTCTGCCCGGGCTGTCTCAGCTCCACCACGCTGTTACCCGTGTGTCTGGGTGACCTGACCCCTAGTTCTTAGCTTACTAATCTGTAAAATGAGAAACAGTAAAACTGTACCTCGTGTTTTTGAAAGGATAAAATTACAGTGCCCAGCATATGAGCACTCAATAAATGTTAGCTGTCACCATTATCTAGGCTGTTCCCCATCCGTTACATGTTCATCACGTGACTAGCGTGTACTATGAAATTTTATCTTTATAACAACCCTATGAGGTATTAGCCCCTTTTCACAGATGAGGAACCTGAGGTTTGGAGAAACTAAGGAACTTGACAAAGATCACAAAGCTGATATTTGGGACCCCAGGCAGTTTGACCCCACAAATGGCACTCCGAGCCCCCATGGTCCTGCACCTCACCTTGAGGCGAGAGGGGTCAGCACAGGCGTAGGAACAGAGGTGACAGCGGTAGGGCTTTTCCCCGGTGTGGATGCGGCTGTGCCAGGTGATCTTCTGCCGGTTCTTGGTGCTGTAGGCACAGTCGTTACACTTGTAGAGCCGGGTGCCCCCGTGCCCTTTCACGTGGTGATCCAGCACCAGCTGATGGCGGCACGTGAAGTCACAAAAGGGGCAGCTCAGGCGGGGCTGGCCAGCGTCCCCCTCTGAGGCTGCCGCTGAAGGCTCCTCGTGCTGTTCTAAGTAGTGCTTCACCAGGCCCACCCGCTCCCGGGCGGCGAAGTCACAGACCTCACAGCGGTGGCTGAAATGCTGCTGCCTCCGGTGCTCGTCCAGTGCTGGCCGGCTAGGGAAGGCCTCCTGGCAGGCCCCACACTCGAACCGCGGGTGCTGTTTACAGGTGTGTTCTTGCAGGCTGGCAGGGCTGGGGCACAGGAACCCACAGCGGGAACAGTGCAGGGGGCCCTCAGCAGCCTCTGCAGGAGAGCCGGGGGCTGGGGGTGCAGGCTCAGGATGCCGGCGCAGAGCATGCTGCTTGAGTGCTGTCTCGGAGCTGAACTGGGCCTCGCACTGGGGACAGGCAAAGGCTGGGGTGCCCTGGTGGCAGCTGTTGACATGGCGAGTGATGTCATGGCGAAGGTAGCCACTGTAGTCACAGAGTGGGCAGAAGTGGGTGGGTGTTTTGTCGTGTACCCTCAGCTGGTGCAAGCGCAGTTTTGAGTTAGTACCAAATGTCTGGGGACAGGAACTGCAGGGGATGCGGCCAACACCTGTGTGTCGGGACTGGTGAGCCTCCAAACGGTACCGTCGAGTGGTGGAAAAGTCACAGAAAGGGCACTGATGTGGCTTCACACCCTCATGCTTGAGCCTCTGGTGCTGCTGCAGGCACCTGCTCTGTTTACAGATGAAGTCACAGTCCCCGCACTGAAGAGGGGGCCGGGGGCCACGGGCTGGAGCCACAGTGGAGTGCTTCCGCTTCTGGTGGAGCTTCAGGGCAGCGGCAGCAGGAGTGGTGAATGAGCAGAGGCTGCAGCGCAACTCTCCAGACTGCTGAAGGGGACAGCCCCGGGCCTGGTGAGTCCTCAGAGCCCGCTCCTGCTGGCAGCTAAAGGGGCATGTGGGGCAGGAGAAGCGGGCCCCCTTCTGCTTTGGAACCACAGCTGCGTCCCCATCACCAGGGCTGCACTCCGTATTCCCACTGTTTTGGGGGACCGAGTCCCCATTGCTCAGCGGGGACACAGTAGGCTGGGTCTGGGAGGCACATCGCTTTCCTGCCCCGCTCCGTATCCCCCGGCAGCCTTCGGCCACGTGAGAGGTGATGGAGGAGAGCCGAGAACAAAGGAACATGCATGAGTTGCAGTGGAACTTGCCCTGTTCAAAGTGGAACTTCTCAGGGGTCTCCGGGGATAAGGAGTTTTCTGCAGGAAGTACTGTAGAGCCAGAGGGTGTGGCCAGAGGTTCCTCTCTTTCCGCTGGTTCCCTAGAAAGCTCAGAAGGAGCATCCTTTGAGAGCACTACCTCTACTTCTAACGGTGCAGGTGCCGGCTTCCCACCTTCTGTGGCCTCTGAGGCCTGGCTGCCAGGGGGCAGAGGATGCAGAGGGACGGCTGAATCTGGCCTGGACAAGCTCCTGTTCGTTTTCAGTGAGACACGGCACTTCTTCATCACGTGGGTACTAAGGCCGCGCTGCTGCTTGAAACAAGCCCCACAATCAGGGCACAGCAGGGGCTCTCGGCGGGCAGGGCACCCCGTCCTGGAGTGCAGACTCAGGGTCTTCTCCCGGCGGGTGATAAAAGGGCAGTGTGGGCAGCGGAAGGCCGGCCCCTCTCCCTGCACCACTACCATCTGAACCCGCCCCTCCAGTACCAACGCCTCTGCCTGTTCTTTGTCCTGTTTCCTGAGGGCCTTGAGTAGTGACTCTGACTCAGGCAGCTGGGGCAGAAGTGCTGTCTCAGTGGGTGGAGTTGCCTTGAAGGTTTCCACCCAGCTGTTAGGAGGTTCCTCTGAGGAAGGAGGGTTTCTGGGGGGCTCAGGTACTGGCTTCTCCAGAATGGGCTCCTCTTCAGCACCCAAGCCGGAAGTCCCAGCACCTTCAAAGGCAGACAGCTCTGTCAAAGTTCCCTCTGGCCCTTCCAGCCTCAGGGGCCCCGAGGAGTCCAGGGGCCTGAATTCTACAGGGGCCGTTTCAGCGATCTCCTCAAGTGGTGGCTCGGCCACAGGTCCCAGCTCTACTCCCAGGGCCTCCAGGTGCAGCGTGCAGGTGCCCTCGTCTACCTCCGCTGGGCTGGGGCTGCCGACCAGGTCACCCCCCTGGGGAACTTCACTGCCATCCTGTCTCCCAGGACTGTCCTCGCTGACTTCTGGCAGAGTCTGGTCCAAGCTGGGGTCCACGCTGGGGTCCACCGCAGTCTCACTATCGTGGTCCTGCCCCACAGGCTGGGCAGACAGCTGATCTGAGGACTCTGAGTCCGGTGCAGGTGTCGGGCATTGCCTGGCCTCCTCTGGCTGCTGGCTGGCACAGCGGAGCTGCCAGACCTGGTTCCCAGGCACATAGCCATGGGCCTTGCGCTTGTGGAAGAAGAGGGTGGTGTTGCTGAAGGTGCGGTAGTCACAGAGGGCACAGTGGAACTCACGGAGGCGGGTGTGTCTGCAGTTCTCGTGGCTCAGCAGGGCCTGCTTGTGGCGGCTCTGGTAGCTGCAGTAGCGGCAGAGGTAGAGTGGGGCTGGCTTGCCAGGGTGGTGCTGGGAAGCCATGTGCTTCTGCAGCTCATACTTCCGCTTGCAAGCAAAGGCACACACCTCACACATCAGGGACTTGTCCTGATGTCTCAGCTTATGGCTGCTCAGCTGATCAGCCCGGTGGCAGCGATAGGAGCACTGACTGCACTGGTATCTGGTGAAAAGGGATGGGGGGGGGTGATTAGCAAAATCACAACTATAAACCAAGCTTAACAGCTAACAGTCACTACTTACTATGGGCCAGGCCCTACACTCAGTGTTGTGCATACACCATCTACTTCACTGTTCTTTCCCACCACCCTATGGAATAGATATCCATTTACAAGTGAGGAGACTAAGGCACAGAAGTCAACAACTTGTCCGAAGCTACAAAGTGAAGGGCAGAGACGGTCTAGTTTCAGGGCTTATGTTCCAGCCCCTGCTCTGTATTGCTCCCTAAAGGGAAGGTGTGAATCAGCAACCCACTGTGGATTTCTAAGGAGCTGACATGCCCACAGCTCCACAGGGAAGGCTTCTGCGCCTAGTTCCCACCCTCCCATGGAGGTATGAAAGCCAAGGAGAAACCTCTAGCCAGCTGTGCCCAGAGATCAGAGGACAAGGTGCCTGATCTAGTTTCCCAAGACTGGGCTCTGAGAACTCAAGCGACATCTTAGGGTCCAGGCCTAAACTCTGGGTTCAGGCCTTCTCTGAGCCCAGAGATCCCTCATCCGCAGACTGGGCCACAGGCAGAAGCCAGCTGTCAGCAATGTGCACTACCGGAGTCTCCCCGGGCCCAGGAGAGCACTGGGGCCACAGTGGAATTCAAGAGGCGGCCTATACGCTAGCACAACACTCTTGGGGCAGGGGTGCAGGCGTGTGCGTGCGTGCGTGTACCTGAGGTCGCCCAAGTGCTTTCGCATGTGCACGCTGAGGTAGTGCTTCCACTTGGTGACGTAGCCGCACTCGGTGCACATGTAGTCCTTGGTGTTGGAGTGGGTCAGCATGTGCTTGGACAGGTAGCTCACATCTCGGCATGTGAAGTCACACAGCTCACACTTGTGAGGTTTCTCGCCTTAGGTCGTGGTGAGGGTGGGGATGAGAAGGGAGAAAAGCCAGATCACACACGGATCGAGTAAGCAGACAGCCCATCTCCCCGGCAGGGCTGTCCTGACAGCAGGCAGGGGCCAAAGCCTCATGTGCTGACTGTAAGAGTCAGGGCACTTCACGGCCCTCTCGGCCGACACTGCTCTGCTCCGACTCCGGAGGAGGAGGGAGGGAGGTGGAGACTGAGCTTTTCAAAACCAGCTCTAAAGTCTACTCCTGATTTCTCAAATTGTTGGCACTAACAGCCAACTGCTCCACTTAGCCCAATTCCTTCCGGTTTCGTGGACGAGAAGGAGAACAAATTAGGCAATACACACAGTGGTTAAGAACTCTGACTCTGGAGTCCAACACAATAATAAAGATATGAATAGCCAACGTGTGCAGAGTGCTCGCTCTGTGCCAGATACCTTTCTGAGCACTTATAAAAATGCCTCCTCTCACTGAATCCTTACAATAGCCCCAGGAGGCAGGTGCTGGGATTACCCTACTTTACAGAGGAACCAGCTGAGGCAAAGGAAGCACAGAGCTATTAAGTGGTGGCTCAAATCCCAACTTATTGCCACATGGCCTTGGGCAGGTCATTTAGCCCCTCTGAGTCTCAGTTTCCTTGTCTCCAAGAAAAGGGCAACTTAAATACTGACCTCACACGGCTGACAGGAAGATTAACTGAGGTGTCCCACAGTTCTCAGTGGTGCCCAGCAAGAACTCAAGGGCAAGCTGTCCCTGGAGTCAGGAGCTGGGTGCCATGCTCCTTCAGGACCCTCCCCTGGTCCCCCGACCACTCTCTCAGGCCCCTCCCTGCGGCGAAGGGCCAGCAGTGTGGTGCTCTGCTCTGGCCCTGGGACTAGTGGCGTGATTCTGAAAACAGGCCATTTAAATGTTCAGAGTTTCCCATCTCTCCCTGCCTTCCTTACAAGGATGTTATTATGTGTCAAATAAGATAATATATATAAAAGAACCTGATAAACTATAAGACACTACACAGATGTAAAGTTTTCAAAAAGACCTCATAAAAATGAGTGTGACTAAAGCAATGGGAACAGCAATGGCTTTGTCCTGAGCTGCCTAAAACTAAGGACTTTGTCCCGAACTGCCCTCGTAAACTAAGGAGTCTTTAATTTAAATGTTTAAATGTCTTATCGACCCACTGCGCTTACACTGAGATCACAAGTGGGATGATGCTATACTGGAAAGCCCGAACTCAGTTGTCACTCCAAGGATCAGGAATGCTCGTAACCAATTAAGAGTCTGCAACCACCAGGTCACCAAAAGGACTCAGTATCACAGCTACCAGCGCTATAACGTGTATGGTGGCCCAGGGCCCTCTCGCCCTGTCTTGCACAGCACATCCCAGAACCTGAATCACAGAGGGAGGTCTCTTCCTGATCTGGGTCTCTTCTCTTTAAGAGGCCGGGTGCTGACCGACCCAGTGCTGACTAGGGGTGGGCACAACTGGACAGGGCCTTAAGGGTGAAGCACAACAAAGCGGCGGTCACAGCGCGGGCTCCGGATTACACTGCTTGCATTCAAATCCTAGCCGGACCCCTTCTCTGGCTGAGTGACGCTCTGCTTAAAGCTCATGAATCCAAATACCAGATTTCCCCCCAGGCATACTAGGTCACACGAGACACTGAGTGCAAAGCCATTCATGTGTACGTCATGTCCATCGTCCTCGCCACCACCGTTGCATTTCTGTCGGGAAGGAGGCCCCCTCACCTGTGTGCAGCAGCATGTGGCGGATGAGCACTCTCTTGTGGGCAGTGGCAAAGGTGCACTCGGGGCACTGGTGGATCTTCTCATGAGCATGCATCTTGCCCACGTGATCCTGGTAGGCCACGGGGTTGAAGGTGGCGAAGGGACAGAAGGTGCAGCGCAGCTCCTCACTGCCAGGGTGGCCCTGCTTCTTGTGTTTGCGGAACAGGTGCTTGTTGGAGCAGGCGAAGTCGCAGTGGGGGCAGTGGAAGGCATAGTGGCTCTTGTGGTGGGCCTCCATGGCCTCGGCTGTGGCGAAGAGCATGGGACATGAGTGGTGGCGGCACTCCACCGCCCGCACCCCGTGAGTCTCCTTCAGGTGCTTCGTGAAGGCCTTGCGGTCGGGTGCCGCGTAGCCGCAGCCCTCCTGAAAGCAGCTAAGGGGCAACGGCTCCGCAGCTGCTGCCGCGGCGTGGCTCTTGAGGTGCTCCTTAAGGGCCTGGCTGAGGCGGAACTCCTCCTGGCAGACGGGACAGGCGTAGGTGTCCGAGTAGAAGTTGGAGATGTCCTCGTGCATGCTGGCCATGTGGCGGTTGAGCGCGTTCCTCTCCACTGCGCTGTAGCTGCACAGCGGGCAGTGGTGGGCCTTCTTGCCCTGCTCCCGCAGCTGATGGGTCTTGAGCTTGCTCTTGCTGGTGAAGAACTTCTGGCAGTTGGGGCACTGGAGGCTGGGGTCTGGGAAGTGGAGATGGAGGTGCTCCACCAGATGGGTCCGCTTCTTAAAGCAGCGCTTGCATTCTGGACACATATGGGTCTTGAAGAGGGACTCGGGGCCAGGAGCCACATCCCCTGTGAGAGGGAGAGGCAGAGACGGTTGAAAGTGCGATTCTTCGACAGGTCAGGGGCTGGCCAGGTCATGGAGGGGCCACAATTTGCCCAAACACGAATAGCGTGTGGTCTTTCCCTGCTCTCTCCGGGAAACCAAACAATAGCACCTCGAATATTGTAGTCTCAAAAGAAGAGACAAGAAACCCAAGTATCTAGAGAAACAAAATCACAGGAACTCCTCAGACCTATCTGAAATATCTCACCTAGCCCCCTGCCCACTATTCCCAAGCCTCTGTCTAGAGCGCTCAAAGAAACAGTCTGGATGGAGCTTCCTTGTTCTTCCTGGCCACGTTCACAGGGGCAAGTGGAAGGGTCAGCAGGGCTGGAGGGAAGGAAGGGAAGCCCACGGGGAACGAGCAGAGGAGAAAGTGGTGCAGTCCTCCGACTTCCAAACACGGGCTCCTGAGTTCTAGGTCTCGGAGAGCTGGCAGTAAATACAATCCTCTTTTCTCTACACCTGACAATAAACATGCGCCCTGCGCAGTGGGTTTCAATGTTGTCTACTGAGCTGGAAACTGGGAAGCAAGGGTTTAGGGGAAAAAAATCTTAGGGGGCTCAATGCCAGACAAGACAGGCTGCTGATCATCAGTAACCTCCGGCATCTCTACACTGTGGATATTGCCTGCTCCTTCCCTGCGAAAGCGCTTTCCGCCTGAGGAAAACCAGCCCTGGAGAACACCCTCTATTTACCCCTACACCCTGTGTCACTAGTTTTTACCTATTTACCATCTTCCCACTAGACATGGCAAAGTGGACTCTTAAGAATGAAAGGATCTTCCCTGGCTGGTGTAGTTCAGTGGATTGAGCGCAGGCCTGCGAAGCAAAGGGCCGCTGGTTTGATTCCCAGTCAGGGCACATGCCTGGATGGCCAGCCAGTTCTCCCTGGGGTAGGGGGCACGCAAGAGGCAACCACACACTGATGTTTCTCTCCCTCTCTTTCTCCTTCCGTTCCCCTCTCTCTAAAAGTAAATAAATAAGGTCTTTAAAAATATATAGACTATTAAAAAAACCAACCAAACAAAAGGACCTGAACTAAGCTCAAAAAGCCAAACCTTAGAACCTCAGCGCCAGGCTCTCCACAATCCATCCCTCCCCACCGCCGAGTTCAAGCCCAGTCACATCATTACCTTCCAACTGCTGAGTCCCTTGGCTTTTCTCCAGCGCTTTCTGCGAGTCCTTCAGGGTGCCACTCTCCTCCACTTCCTCCTCTTCAGCTGCCTCCTGCCCGGGCAAGGGCGTACCCGCTTCCTCCGAAGGCTGTCCCTCTCCTGGGGGCAGGGTGGGAGCTGGAGACACATACAACTTGATGAAGTCTACAGGGGACAATGACAGCACCGAATGCTTACGCTTCTCCTCTGGCTGGCTGACAGGACCACCCCCACCCCCACCCTGTTTAGCACAAGGGAATCTTGGGCTCTGACAGGAAGACCAGGAATGAAGCTCAGTGATGCTCCAGGCTAAAGTGAGTCACACCTCAGATAACACCACCCTCGGAGCCCTTTCGGAAGGAGGTCTGAGGTCACCGGAGCTGGGGGTAGGGTCTGCGACATGGAGCCTGAGTGCGCTGCCTGTCCCTGGCTCAGGCCCCAGTCTAATGGCTGCCAGCTCAGTGCAGATGAACATAACCAGAACTCCAAACTGTCCCACTGAGAAACCCAACTCGGCGGTTCAGGGTCGCACCCTGTCCCCTCAAATCTATCCCTTGTCTTCCTCAATAGGAGCGGCTGCCTTGGTAAGGCAAGGACCTATGACTACTTCCCAGGATAAAAAGGGTCTTCTCTTTGGGAGCAGAGCACAGGAGTCTTAGCAAGCTGGATTCCCTCACCAGAACCCTGGCCTCTCCTGGCCTGACTGCTCTGTTTCCCCCTGCTCCTCTGCTCAGCCCAAGGGACTCAAACCTTGGTCTTTTCTGAGACTAAGAGAAGAATCAGTGGAGCATCACCTTCCTTGAAGGTTTCTTTTTAAAAATAACTCCAGCTTCTCCTACGCAACTCCACTTACTCTAAAAGGGAGTCAAAAGGCATTCTACTAGTGGCTACGGGCTTTTTAGCTTTTGCCCTCAGAAAGTTCTAGAGTGGATCAGAACAGAATGAGTGGTTAAGTAACTTCAAGGCCACAACGTAGCTGAAGCCAAATTTCACTCAATGTCACAGACAAAGACTTTCTCTGTATCCCATATGCTCTGACTGGCCCAAGCTTTCTGGATGCCTTCCCATGTTAGTCAGTAGTTCTGTCCTCCAGAGCCACTACTCTGCTTCCCCGGTATTCGGACACACACCCACGGCACTGGATACACTGCCTTTCCAGGTGGCATCCTGCTGGGCCCCTGGCCTCCTACCTGGCAGCAGCTCCTGGGATGGAAGATCCTGAACGGCCGAGAGTTCTCCCTGCGTCCTGGCCCCATGGCTGCGCTGATGCTGCCGGAAGAGTTTGACGTTGGAGCCCATGAAGCTGCAACGGTTGCAGTGGAAAGGGTAATGGGCCCGTTGGTGCAGCTCCATGCCCTGCTGGCTCCCGAAGAGAAAGGGGCAGCCCCGGAAACAACAGGGCACGGGAACCACTCCGTGGGTCTGCCTCAGGTGGTGCTGCAGACCCTTACGATCTTCAGCAGAGAACACACAGCCAGACTCTGGGCAGGAGAAGGTATAGGGGGGCCCCCGGTGAATCTTGAAGTGGCTCTTCAGGGCCTGGGGTTGGGCAAACTCCTGTCTACACACAGGGCATGGCAGGGGCCTCTCCAGTGGGCTGTGGCCCTGCGGAGGGCCAGGGAGAGTGAGGTTGCTGAGGCGTAGCTCTACAGAGCACGGGGGACCAGAGAGGCCCTCCACAGGCTGTATAAGGGTCTCGGCACACTGGTGCAGGGCCAGCAGAGCGGGCTCTGCAAAGCTCTGCCCACAGCGCTCACAGAAGTACACCTCCACCACCTTTACCAGGACACCTGCAGGCAGAGGACCAACAGAGAAAGACACAGAATCAGACAGAACGAGACTCATGGGAGTTAGTTACTAGCAGAAAATACGGGTAAACCTTTTTTTTAATATTCACGGGCTGGGGATGGACTTTAAATCTGGTTCTGCACCTGGGCTGTAAGCCCCACGAGGGCAGGGACAGTCCACCTTTCACACATGCATTTGGAATCCCTGTATCTAGCGCAATATTTGGCACAAATTAGGTACTTAATAAATATTTGTTAAATGAACATAACAAATGTTAATCGAATTAAGAAAGCATTAAGAAAAGGCAATATATTTTGCCCAAATAAAAGATTAGTAACTTTCAAAAGAAGAAAATGACAATCTGGGAATAATATCTACAGTAGAAACAGCAAAGGGATTTACTTTCACATTCTGTAAAGAGACTGTCATAGGGCCCTGGCTGGTGTGGCTCAGTGGACTGAGTGCTGGCCTGTGAACCAAAGGGTGGCCAGTTCGATTCCCAGTCGGGGCACATGCCTGGGTTGTGGGCCAGATCCCCTGTGGGGGTCACACGAGAAGCAACCACACGTTGATGCTTCCCTCTCTCTTTCTTTCTCCTTTCCCCTCTAAGAAAAACCCCCAAAAATTTAAAAAGAGAGATTGTCATACACATAGCAATTCATAAAATGGAGAACATCCTTTTTTAAAAAAGTCAAATCATGTTCACAGTAATTGATGCCATTTCTTAAGCAACGGGCAAGGCCTTGATAAAGGCTTAGCAAACACTTTCTTGGCCCTTCAACTGCCCTGTAAGAAGAGGGACCTGGATTCTGTGAGCTTAATACCGCCGTGTTTGCCAGTGGCGGAGCCTGACTGAAGACCACATGTGTGTTACATTTATTCTGGTGGTCCTTTTTCTCTTCATGTTATTGTTTAAAGAAAAATTCAAATAATACAGACATATTTTTTATTTTATTTTTTAAAGACTGTATTTATTTTTAGAAAGAGGGGAAGAGAAGGAAAAAGAGAGGGAGAGAAACATCAACGTGCAGTTGCCTCTCCCGCGCCCCACACTAGGGACCCGGCCCACAACCCAGGCGTGTACCCTCAGTGGGAATTGAACCAGTGACCCTTTGGTTCACAGGCCAGCGCTCAATCCACTGAGCCACGCCAGCCAGGGCTACGGATACATTTTTTCATAAATCCCACCCTCACAATTTGGTCTGTATCCTTTCAGGCCTTTTGGGCTCATTTTTCTGCAATTGCTTTTTTTTTTCCTTTGTTATATAGCAAGGATATTTTTATCTATGAGTACATTTAAATCTACCTTATATTTTTTTGTCCAGTTCATAGTACTTTAGGACATGGATAAATCAAAGTGATATTCTGCCCTTACTGATGGACACCTGGGTTGTTTCCAACCGTCACAAACAAAGCTAGCCCACACATGCTTCTCCCTCCATTTTTGTGTGTGCGTGAGTCTTCCTACAGGACAGACCCTGATGACTGAGATCACGGGGTCAGAGTACACATACTGTAACATGTGTTATGTAGATACGCTGGCCTTCAAAAGCTTATGCTAATTTATACTCTCCATAAGCTACAAAACAGTATCTGTTTTCCCAAAGCCTCACCAATGCTAGGTATTATAAAAAACGTTTGACTTTTGCCAAAGTCAAGAAACAAAAATGGCATGTTGTAGTTATTTTTAACTGGAATTTATTTGTGTGTTAGTGAGATAAAACATCTTTATGGTTTGGACTACTGGTACTTCTTTACTAAATTTCATGTAGATTTCTCCCCCCCTTTTAAAAAAAGACTGTTTCTTCCTCTTACAGAGCTATTTACATCTTAAAAGACATTAACTCAACTTTCTTACACACCGCGAATGTTTTTCCCAGGTTTTTTATTTATTATTTCTTCCACCACATGAAAGTTTAGCAATATTACACGATCAAATGAACCACTCTTTCCCAGTGTTCTCTGTACACCACCAAGAGGACTTGTGACAACTGTAGCTAGAGGAGAGCAACGAAAAAACAGGGAAGTTACTTAAAATGAAGAGTTGTAGATGTGGGAAGAACAAAGGGGAGAATCCTTCTTTTTACATAAGTGTAAATGCTCAACTCTCACTCTTAGCCACATGCCTTGGATGAGTCAAGAATGCTATACACAAGAAACCAGGGCAGGGAAACACCAGATTACTTCTGGGAGGCCCTGGGCCAAGCCCAGGGTGGTGGACAGAGACTGGGCCTTTTGCCTAATTCCTGGCTGCAGTTCCTGGGTGGGAGGGCCAGTATGGGGGAAGAGTCCCCAAGGACTATTGCAGTAAGGATTGGGCAGAGGCGTCAAAAATGTCTTCCCTTCTGGATTACTGCCTAGCAGACATGATGCCCTCACAGAGAAAGACTGCCAAGAGCTTAGTGCAAGGTTGTGACCATCTTGCCAGCTTTCAGTCAATGTTTACCAGCTGCAAATCAAATTACAACACCTCTCAGTATAAAAATAGGGCGCTACCTAGTGTTCTCCTTCTACTGGTACATAAGGATCAAAAATAGCAGACAAAGCTTCAGGGCCGTTTATCCCACTGGCCTGCTAGCAACTATGTTCATACCTGGTGTCTCTCCAGGAGCACCTGGGGATAGGTTTGCAGCTACAGCTTCTACAATGATCTCCATGTTCCCTGTGACCTCTTCCGTTGTCGTGGCCTCCACCAGCAGGCAGCCTGGGGCAGCAGGCAAAGGTGTGGGGTTCCCAGACGGACAGGGGCCATGGACAGGCTCCAGGATTCCAGGCTCAGAGAGAGGTGGGGGGATCAGCAATATCTCAGAGCAGAGACCATCCATCCCCTCAGTGCTGTTGGCTGGCTGTGAGTCCAGCATGGGGTCTGTCATCACCACCAACTCATGTGCTGTGGTCTTTGAAGTGCTGATAAAACAACTAGAAGAAAAAACAAACAAAATATAGTTAGATCTCTCACTTTCTCCCCAGCTGGTGTGGGCACACAGCCTAGTGCCTGCCCACGTAGGCAGCCATAACCAGTTAACCTCGAAGTTTTCTTTTTATGACAATGTCAAGAACCAAAATTATAAAAATTATAATAGAGGCCAGTACTAGGAGAGCCAACAAATTTTCGCCAATATATTAAAGATTGCACGTTATTATTATTATTATTTTTTTGGAGGTAGCTGACCTTGGTCCAATCACTAAGCAATCTGGATGTTTTCTTATCTGCAACAAAATTGGATGGGGCCAAGAGATCTCAGAGGTACCTTCGCCCTTTAACATTTTATAATCTCACTATTTCTTAGCATGGGCATAAGGCCCTTCCTTCATGGTCTGGCCCTTGCTAACTTCTCCAGATTCTTCTTCCACCTTTCCCCTCAACAGATCTCTGAACCAGTCATACCACATTCCCCAGGCTCACAACATTCTATTTTGCTTCCATACTCTCACACAGGCATGTATCCATGTGCCTCTGTCTCTGGGCTTGAGGGGCCTTTTCCCTTTCTCCATCTTTCTAGTCTGGCTAACCAATTCCTAACTATCCTTTAAGAACCTGCATACGTATCCTTTCCACTACGAAAGCTTCCTGACAGATTAAGGCAGAGAGAAGTGCTGGGGAATGAATGAAACCTGGCTTGGGTACTAAGGCACCCGGTCTCCACCTGCCTGAGGGCTCTAACCCTGAGGGCTCTGACTCACCGCGTAAATCTGGGCAGTAACCTCGCTTTTCCGGATCTCAGCTTTCTTATCTGTGAAGTGGAAGCGATGACAGTGTCCACATCGTTGGGCGGGAAGCGGGAATCACAAGAGCCAGAGAATGGGAAAGTCAATTTGTAACCTGCAAGGCTTGGGATGGAGAATCGTCCAGATTATGGTCTTGAGAAGAGACAGCGAGTAAGCGGGCGGGGGCCAGAACAGTGACGTGACTGAGGCACCCAGGCTGCTATGTGAAGCGCCGGTGTCCCGTTCGTACGGGGTTCCCACCTCCCAGGCCCACCTTCATTCTAGGGCACGAGAAACTTTTGCCTCCAGCCGCTCCTCCCGCACTCCCTACTAGTTCCCGCCCCGCAGCCGCTCACTCACCTCCCGGCCCCGGGCCGGCGGGAGCCGCATCTCTTTGGTCGACCAGAAGCTGGAGCTACCTCCCCGGATACCCTTTGTGCGACCGCCTCCGGCCCAGCGGTCCCTAAAGCTACGGACCTACAGAGGCCACTCTCTCTTCCTCTTGGCGGCGGGAGGAGTACTCTATGGTTTTCCCGTGCGTCCCCCGCCCTCCCCCATCCACCCCAGACAGGAAGCCCGAGGAGTACCACCGAGAGTCGTGGAGCAGAGTGGCACGGCCTTCTCAGTGGGCGTGGCGGGAAGTAGATGAAAAAGTTCGGGGGTGGAGCCAAGCGGCCCTTCCCTCGAGTGCCGAGGGGTAAACCATTGAGAGGGAGGGCCAGAGAGTCTTGGCGGTAAGATGATGGAGAGACGGGTTGTTCCAAACCTTGCTGGCAGAGGCGCGAGCAGGAGTGGGGGTGGGGCGGTTCGCGAGGGGGCTCCCGGGCGCCCAACAAGGGTCCGGAGCGGGAAGGGCTTTATCTGTGGCCCTCCACGCGTAGGTATTTTGGAATTCTGTATCCAGCTCTGAGCCTCAGTGGAGGTCACTGCTGTCAATTTAGCGCCCTGCGTGCCAGACTCCGAGCAAAGTGGCAGTGGACGGGGGAGGTGTACGAGAAATCAACTGGCTTTCTACCCCTCGGGATCTTACAGTCTAGAATTAGACCCGGTCACTTTTTTTGCGTGTGTGAAAGAATTATGAAAAATCTCCATGGAAGTAGCAAATGGGCAGGACTTCAATTGGAGAGAATAAATTAGAATGTTCTCTCCACTTCCGAGTGGAGAGAACTGCTTGAGCCAGGAGATGGTTTGCACATTCATTCAACAGGGAGTTTTAGGAGCTAAGCCATGAAACAGAGGTGGAGGGCTTTGAGCACCAGGCAAAGGTCTGCTGAGGTCTCAGGGGTCTGTTGAGAGGTTTGGAGTAGAGAGATAGGATTGAAGCCGATCTTTATGAAGAATGACCTAGACCCTTGTATAATAGCAGTTTGGTGAAGCCGGAGGTGGAGACCCCCATTACGATGCCATTTCAAGAATAAAATTAATTTTAGACAGATGGGAGGTATTAAAGGGTTAAACAGGACATCAGGAACTGAGCATGTAAAGGAGAGGATATGTGAAGGTCATTACTCATGGTAACAAGGCATGGTGGTTACCAGAGATCAATGGAAGAGAATGGCTTCATCCTCTGCTATCTGGCCAGTGTGCCCCTTTCTATTTCAGCTGGTCTCAGGTACCACAGAGATTCTGCCCATCTGTTCTCCTGTTGTGAAGCCGGTTACATTGTTCTCAGGATCAAGAGAACATAGTCCTCTGGCAGGAAACTGAAATGTGAACAGGATAATGGAGGGCAAAATGGGACAAGAGGTCTGGAGTCCCAGGCCCCGAATTCCGACACCATGGCCACCCCACAAAGGGAGGGTATTGAAGCACGCAGTAGCTGACCTTTCCTGTTTCCAGCTTCTGCAAGAGGGAAGGGGTGGGGAGAGGAGGGACTGAGGAGTCCAGTTTATAAACTAATCTCGTTTGTTTCCTGTTTCCACTGCTCCCCACCCCCAGGTTTTGAAAATGCCTCAGGACTTGTAAGGTTCTTTGTTTTCCTTTCAAGATGCCCCTCTCAGACTTTGTCCTGGCCCTGAAGGACAATCCCTACTTTGGGGCTGGATTTGGCCTGGTAGGTGTGGGCACAGCCCTGGCCCTGGCCCGGAAGGGTGCCCAGCTGGGCCTGGTGGCATTCCGGCGCCATTACATGATCACGCTGGAAGTCCCTGCTCGAGACAGGAGCTATGCCTGGTTGCTTAGCTGGCTCACCCGCTACAGTACCCGGACTCAGCACCTCAGTGTTGAGACCTCGTACCTTCAGCATGAGAGTGGTCGCATCTCCACTAAGTTTGAATTTATTCCCAGTCCTGGAAACCACTTTATCTGGTAAGGTGGGGGCCAGGGAGGGCTCTGAGAGTAGAAGAGGAGAATGAGGGGAGCTGGGTTTGACCCATCCATTCACCCCACTTTGACCATTCTTACTCAGGTATCAGGGGAAATGGATCCGAGTGGAACGAAGCCGAGAAATGCAGATGATAGACCTGCAGACGGGTACTCCTTGGGAATCTGTTACCTTCACAGCTCTGGGCACCGACCGCAAGGTCTTCTTCAACATCCTGGAGGAAGGTGTGGGACGATGACACAGGCAGGCTCTATGGGGAGTTGCAGGGATAGGGGCATTTGACATCAGAGGACAAGAAGCTCAGAAGATCTGAGCCCATGGGTGCAGGGCGCGAGGGGTAGCTGTTTTGGCAAAGCTCTGCCTTACATGCACAGCAGAGAAGAATATTGATTTTGTCTCATCTCCTCCCTTCTAGCTCGAGAGCTAGCCTTACAGCAGGAGGAAGGAAAGACCCTGATGTACACAGCCATGGGCTCTGAATGGCGACCCTTTGGGTATCCACGCCGGCGGCGGCCACTGAATTCTGTGGTTCTGGAACAGGGTCTGGCTGAACGAATTATCAGGGACGTCCGGGAATTCATTGATAACCCCACGTGGTACGCTGACAGAGGTGAGGAGCAGCTGGGGTCTTGGTCAGGCTGTTTTTGATGCGGTGTGAGAGCAGGAGGAAGCAGGCTAGTTTCTGTGGCCAGATGGGGTGGCTCCAATTCCAATACAGCTCCAGCCCAATTCCCAGCGATGAAGAGGAAAGAACAGTTGCCTAGGGGGATGATTTCTTCCAGTAGCAAGGTCTCTGGGCCTCCTGGGATCAGGGCTGGGAATGCATGTGGACACCTGGGGCAGAGTACATGATTGACCTTAGGACTTGACAATCATCCTTGCTGTATTCCCAGGCATTCCCTACAGACGTGGCTACCTGCTTTATGGGCCCCCCGGTTGTGGAAAGAGCAGTTTTATGTGAGTCAACATTTCTTAACCCTCAAACTGGAGAAAAACTGGGTTGATGGGATTGGAAAGAGAAATAAAGGTGGGGAACAGGGACCAGGATAAACATAAGACATGGAGAACATTAGGGTGGGGTGGTGGAAGGGTTGGGCCTGAGACACACCTAGTATAGTGAGGAGTGAGCAGTTGGGTCTAAGGACGAATGCCCAGATCGCCAACCACCTGTGCTCCCATCCCTCATAGCACAGCCCTGGCTGGGGAGCTGGAGCACAGCATCTGCCTGCTGAGCCTCACAGACTCCAGCCTCTCAGATGACCGGCTCAACCACCTGCTGAGTGTGGCCCCGCAGCAGAGCCTGGTGCTCCTGGAGGATGTGGACGCTGCCTTTCTCAGTCGAGACCTGTCTGTGCAGGGTGAGAGGAGTTGAGGGAAAGGGGGTTTCTAAATGAGGAACAGTGGAAGAAAGTGGAAATCCAGAGGGCTAGTGGATTTCTGGGTTAGCAACAAGAGCCCAGAGGAGACACAGACAAGTAGGGGAATACGGTGGGGAATGGAAGGAGCTAGCTTTAAGCAGGGCTACAACTGACCACTTGTGCTACTTTATCTGCCTTCCTCTAGACCCAGTCAAGTACCAAGGTCTAGGTCGTCTCACCTTCAGTGGATTGCTCAACGCCTTGGATGGTGTGGCTTCCACTGAGGCCCGCATTGTGTTCATGACTACCAACCACGTTGACAGGTAGGAAGGAGTGAGGCACTCAGACTTCGAGGCCAAACTCCTCCAACTTGACTCCTAGGGAGGATGGGCAAGTTCAGAGGGGACCATCATTTTGGGGGTACCAAGGGTAGTACTGCCCATGACTGCCTTGCTGCCTTTTCTTAGATTGGACCCTGCCCTGATACGCCCAGGGCGAGTAGACCTGAAGGAGTATGTGGGCTACTGCTCACAATGGCAGCTGGTCCAGATGTTCCAGAGGTTCTATCCAGGGCAAGCACCTTCTTTGGCGGAGACCTTTGCAGAGTGTGTCCTTCAAGCTACAACACAGATCAGTCCTGCCCAGGTGCAGGGCCACTTTATGATGTATAAAAACGACCCTACAGGTGCAATTCATAATGCTGAGTCCCTGAGGAGGTGACAGCTAGTCAGTGCTCAGCTCTCCTCGAGGGGATCAATAAACACCTGTCACCCTACTCTGGTCTGATTTCCCTTATTGGTACTTCATTAAAAAGCCTGAGCTGCAATCAGATGCCTACAGGGGCCCTCAAGCATCCACATATACAGGTGTTAGCAGAACAGTCTAAGACAGAGAGAAAAGAGAACTATAGTAAACACAAAAGCACAGTCTTCTACCCAAAGGCATTCCGAAGTGTATATATACGTGTGTGTGTGTACATAACGTGGGAATACATGCAGAGTGGGTTACAGGGCAGGGTGGTTCCTGCAGATTCTCCTTAAATACTGGCATCCACTGGCTTCCCCCGAAACCCACTCCACTAGTGGAGATGTCAGACCACTTTACCTGGATCCTAATCTCATGAGATAACAGATCTCAGGACAAACTTGGAGCTACTTTGTCACACTCCAGGCTTACAAGGAATTTAGAAAGACACCTATACTTCACAGGCTTGGCGCTACTGAGCAAAGAAAGCCAAACAAGGCCAAATCTCTTTATTGTCCCCCTCCTACCCCATTCCCCTCTCCCCCCACAGTACTGCTAGGAACCATCCTCAGATTCCAGGCTCAAGGGTTCCCTTCGAGTACCAGGAGGGTAGGCTCCCCGACCCCGGCGCAGGCGGGGGTAGGAAGAACCTGGTGTCCGACTTTTGGGGCGCCCCCAGCGAGCACAGTCCCCAGTCCGGCGGGGTGGGGGACCTTCAACTCCTTGGTGATGGGGTTCTTCTGGTTTTAGGTCCATGGGCTCCTTGGGGGGCTTCTCAGGAGGTGGTACTTCCTGAGTGTCACTGGTACCTTTGGGGGTACTGTACTCCCCTCCCTTTAGGTGCCTCCGTTCAGGCTGTCTCCAGGGGCCTCGACTGGCGCGGGGGTGACCTAGGACAGCTTTCTGGGTCTCGCCCAACCTTTGCTGATTTGGCCCAGTCCCTGGAATCTTCTCGCACGTGTACTGGGAGGCCACAGGCAGAGCTGACTGGGGTGGTTGGGCAGTTGACGAAGTGGACAGTTCTGTGGCAAGGGCACTGGGTGGTTGGGATCCTCTGGAGGCATCTACAGCTGACTCGGGTTCCAAAGGGGCAGGAGGCTAGAAAAAAGTGAGCAGATGCAGTGAAGGAGATTCAGCTTCTCAAAGCAGGGAACTACGGCCTCTCGCCCACTAAATGAACCAAGCACCATCAGCCTATTGCCTCCCTGGGTAGAACGAACTCACCCTTGGGCCATGGCAGAGGGGTGCTGGTAGGAAGGTTGGTGTCATTAGGGAAGGAGCGGGAAACCCTTTCCTCACCTGCTGGAGGCTGATAAAGTACCGGTTACGCTCAGCCTCAAGGTCAATGATGCCCCCTCTCTCCTGCTGCCTCTGGTAGAGCCGCTTGAGCTCTTCTTGCTGGCGCAAGCTCTCTGCATTGGGCTGGTACAGCTCCTGGAGGGAAGGGAGCAGATTGGCAGGAAGGAAAGAACCAACTGAAGGTAGACTGGGGTTCCTGATTTTCCAGGACTGCCTCTGGAGACCTGCACAAGGTTCCTGGCTTCATCCCTCAGGTTTGGGCTCCTGAATGAAGCCTTGGGCTCCCCGTGGGGACTGTGGCTTTGCAGAGGTCCCAGGTTGAACCCAATTCCAGATCCCATTCAAGGCAAACAAGATGCCATTCCTCCCTCCTTGGAGAATACCATTATTCTTGGCTCAGGTTAGAGAGGAGTTCCCTTACCATGGGCTGTTGGGGTTCAGGGGCTGCTTTCAGTGAGGCAAGATCATACACGAGGGGCTCTCTGCAAACTGGACATTGTACACCGACTGCTTTCTAAAAAGAGGAGAAAAATCACATCACGGCTTCATGGCCCAGAGTGATCACCAGCTGCCCAAGCCAGCCAGCCAGCCCAATCTGCCGGGGCACAGGATGGAGGGGCACCGGCATGCCCGCCCAGCAGTGAGGTGGGACACAGAAGGGTTGTCTAGATAGAGGTCTGGCGCCCTCTGAAACGGCATTCGGTGTGATTACAGGTACACAAGGATGCTTTTTCTAGATAAGTGAGTGTTCATTAACCTCAAAGGTACCTATGACCATGGAAGGTTAAGAGCCCCTGGAGCGGAGGGAGCGGACAGGTGGTGAGGTGGCGGTGTCAACTGTGAGCAGGGGCTGGCGGGCTGACCTGTTTGGCTGCAGCATGCTGCCGTTCCTCTTCCTGTCCTTGAGCCTGCAGCTCGTGCTCCATGTGCTGGATGTACCGAGCCAGGCAGTGGCAGTGGAAGTAGTGGTAACAGGGCGTTTTGGTGAAGGCTTCCTTCTCCTGGAAGGAGCGCAGATGTGGGGCACTGCGTCAGAGCTCTCTCACCAGCCATCCACTGCCCGTCCCAAGCAGGCCCCAAGCCCCAGAGACACCCACCTGGAAACCATAGAGGCAGATGACGCACTGGCCATGAGGGATGTTGTTATCTGTGAGAATTTCCTTCCCTTTCTGAGAGGAGAGAAGACACTGTTCAAACAGGGAGGCCGCAGCAAGACCTGTGAACAGAACCCGTCTACTATCCCCAGGAGTGGCTGGACTGTTTCCCGCCAGGCCAGGTTATACCTCGTGTTCGCGCATGTCTGTCTTGGTGAGGCTCCCTCTGCTTGGAGTTAATCCTGCTCTTAAGTCCCTACTCCTACCCCCAAATCTGCCTGGCTTCAAAGATCCAATTTAATTGTTTTCCACTCATGTAGTCACCTTTACTAGCTCTTGGGGATGAAGATAATATACATTAGAAAGAAAAAGTGTTCAATTAAAACATATCTTCTGGGAGGCCATTCTTGGTTAACTGCCTCTGAATGTCACTGCCCCAGTGAGTCTGTTCTGGAGTAGACTTTGAGAAAGAAGGTCAAGGCGTGGACAAGCCGAAGCAACAGGGAATTCAAGCGGCATCAAGTCGGGCTATCAAACAGATGTGCACTTGCACCGTTATTTCAATAGCTAGCACTCTGGAATTCCACAAAGTTCAAAATTACATGGTGGAGGCCTGACTCAAGGGCGCGACAGTGGCCTATGCACGCTCTCTCTGACAGCAGGCTACTCGCCTTTATTTCTTGAACATTCCTCTAAAAAACTCAAAGGAGAGGAAAACCAGACTGTGCCTAATTGTGTGTTTTTTAACCTCAAACTGCACAAGTGGTCTGTCGGTATTAACTTGTAGTTCTAGGTGTTGCTTCACGTAGGTCATTTCCTTCCCTGGGCTAGAAATTCAGTCCAGGACCACGACTTTCCCCAGTCAGCTCTAGTGGCACACTGGCCTTCCAATGTGCATTGACGGCAAATACCCTCGAGGGGTCCGTTTCTTGTTACTTTCAGGTGCCAGTGTCAAGAGAACAAGGAAGCACTCAAACTGAAGCAGGAAAAATGCAAGTTTAAGAGGAAAAATAATTTTCTAACAAGCTGCTGGAATAGGTAACCTCGCAAAGCTATAGAACTGTCTATCTTTTGGGGACATTTTTCAAAACAGAAGAGAGCGGAGGTTATCTTTCGGGAGTTAGGAATGGACTAACAAGGACTAAGTAAATACAGATATATCCATGATTCTAGGCCCACAGCTTCCCCCGAAAGAAATTGTTCTAGTTGAAGGGAAGGACATCTCCCAGGGCTAGAATACCTCTTACCTCGATGAGTTCATAGAGCATGGCAGTGCCCAGCCCAGCCGTGGCCACCTGACTCAGTGCCTGTGAGATCCTGGAGGGAGAAGACAAACCGAACATTAGCCCTGCCCCCTTCCCTCCCTGCACTGAGCTGTATCTTGAGTTCTCCCTGCTCTGACCAGTCCACTTACTTGTGGATTTGTTCATCTGAGAGTCCTCGGGGGTTACGGATAGAGATCTGTGGCACCTCATTGGGATACTAGTAGGACAAAACCACAGGTTACCACTAAAAATCACCCCACCCCAGGACCTGTCCCCTTCCTCCCTGGTCCCATCCCACCCTCTGGTGCCATAAGGCAGGGGCCTCACCTGTGCTGGGACCCGAAGCACCAGAGTGAAGCAGACATACTGTGAATCCTGGTCTTCTGCAGTGGCAGGGTGCAGGGTGATGTGGATCTCCCAAGGTGAAGATCTGCAGGTGGATGAGGTGGAGACTGGGATGTGACTGGGCCGGGGCTGGGCGGTTGGGGAGGGCAGGGGTGAGACAGTAAAATGGACAGAGGAAGTAAGCATTGGGCTCGCTTTTTTGGCGGGGGACGGGGGTGGTGGAATAAAAGGAATAGTCTTTGTCTACATGAGAGAAACATCCCGGAATCGAGGCTCACAGATCCTGCATGGCATCCTCTCATTCCTAAGGGACTCATGACCACCTCTGGTTGAATACATACCTGCCATTTCCTTTAACCACCTGTAGTTCGTCCAGATAGATAGATTCTAACACCTCAATTTCAGAGGGAAGGACCCTAGAGAGACAGAGTTGTAGGGGTCATTTCCGCCAACAGGGGAGGAAACAACCCCAGGAAGGTGAAATGACTGGCCCAGGTCTCAAGGCTTAACAGAGGCAGAACTCAGAGGGAGCCTGGTTTCCTGCCTCCCTGCTGAAGTCTCACTGCGCTACTGATTATTCCTTAGCGGCCATCTCTCTGACCCAGAAATGTGATGTTCATTGGTTAACATCAAGGTTACCAACGCCACTCTTGGCTTTCCCTGCACTATTGTTCATGTGGATCCCAGGATCTACACACACTGCTAATACCAGTCACCTTAAAGCTTCTCAAAGGACACACCAACCTGAACAGACCCAGGTGGTACAGAAGCTGTGGTACAGTGAGCCATCAGCCTCAGAGTTGGTACCAATTACTTAGCAGCCACGTAGCCTAAGTAGTTACTTATGTCTGTAAGCCTGAGTTACCCTGTCTCACATGTACAGCTAACACCACCTCCTCCCTAAGGTTGCTGTGAAGATGAAAGGGATTTGTTTATGTAAGGTACCTAAGAGCATCTTGGCCACAGTAGCTAGTCTATGTCCTCTTTTTCCTATTCGTATGTAACCTTTTCCCTTAAAAGGAAGAAAGAATGTAGTTAGTATCCGATGTATTTATTATCCTGTTGTACAGCTGATCTACGTAAACCTGTCCAGGTCAGGATCCAGTGGTCCTGATGTAAATCAGAGGACACACATTTTCAGTCACAGAAACAGCAGTTGTAGCGACACTGAGGACGAGTGATTGGCTTAAATCCACAGCCCCGCCCAGGTAATACATGGAAGGATGTGCGCTTGGTTTGCCTTTTTATAGGTATATTGTTCCCTCTTCACCAAGATCAGCGCTGCCCATAGCCATGACCTGTGTATTAGTGGTTCTCAAAACTTTTAAGTCGCCAAGCACTACGGGCTAACTGTGGAATCACCGCTGTCCTCTCCATGGGTCAAAGTGTCCCCTCAGATCCCTAATGCTCCCCCGAACAGGTTGAGAACCGTGCATTTAGATGGTCTCAGTAAAGGCCAGCACTGGTGGGGCTTCCTGGGCCAAGAGGCCCTTCAACAATTCACCCAGCTTAGGTGTGCCCTGGGCCTTGATGCTTGATCAAGGTATGGGATGGGACAGTGGTGAGGTATGGGTGAGGTAGGGGATGGGACAGTGGTAAGGTGGTGACAAAAAAAAGGGGGGAGGATGGGGGAAGAGATTGTAGAATATCTTAGTACTAAGGATACAAGATTTGGAATCAGACACTCTGGACTCCTAGTCACAATTAGGTACCATTTGGCAAACCATTTTACCTGTCAGGCTTTATCTAGTCTTGTTAGATGCCCACATCCCAGAGTTATTAATGAGGAGGCCGATGGATGTTCCAAATCCATCCTGACCCTCTCAACTATTCTGTGAGGTAGATGCCACACCCACTTTTTCAAAGCAGAGGGCAATGACTCATGGAACGTGGGTGGCCTGGTCGGCATCACACAACTAATAAAATGTGGAGTGAACCCACACTTATCCTTTTTTCCAAATCCCAGGGTCCTGTCAGGTTCTGGTCTCTTGTTAGTGTTGCTTGAGAGGATTAAGAGCTTTGTGTGAAGTGTAAGACTTATTCAGACAGTAGTCCCCAGTGCTGTCAGGGAGGGAGAAGGCTGAGGAAAGCCTCAGTAGAGCTAGGCTGATCCATGGGGAAAGGGGGGCGGGAGCTGGAGGACAACGGCTTGGAGAGGTTAAAAAGGAGGGGGGCGATCGAATGAGCAGACATCCCTGGGGACCCTGAGCAAACCCACTTCAGTAGGACAATGGGATGGGACGAGATCGGAGAGGGGAATCGAACCGGATAAGGCGCGGCTCGACCCGGCTTGGTCAGTGCAAATCCGGTAGCCCCTGGCTTACATTAGCGCCCCTCCACCCACCCGCTCCCCAGTCCTGAAGCTTTCAGAGAAAGATGTCAGCGTCTCTGCCATCCCTCTTCCCTCGCTCCGTCCCCGCATGCCCGCCATACGGACCGTCCGCGGCCGCTGTTAGTCCCCGGACCGGATCCAGGCGGTCAGCCAAAGCCCATGCCCCAAGTTACCAGTCCTCCTCCCCTGCAGCTGCCGACGAAGACGTCGCCATGTCCTCCCCGGCCCACAGCCGGAACCGGAAATGCCCTCGGATTAATCGGAGGCGGAAAGTTAAGGGGCCGGCGGCACTGAGGCCAGCGGTCGTTTCTAGGCAACCGCAGACTCCTGGTCTTTAGTGGGTCCTGATAGCCAATAGGCGGTTCGGAAGTGCCCTAACAGGTGCATAAGGACGGTCCGCCGTCTCCCACACATCTCTCAATGCCTTTGTCCTCTGGACCTCGGACCAATTGTAGTAAGTACAATTGGTAACAATAGGAGTCTAAAGAAACCCGCAGTGGGGGTGGAGAAGAATTTTAAGTCAGGCAAGATACGCAGGCAGCCTGAAGGGGCGGGGCTGAAGTCCAGAGCCAGCGTCCCTCGGCCTGAGGAGCTTGAAAGCTCCTAGGCTGGGGGTAGGACTGGGGCTCAGGTCTGTGAAGCACGCGCGCAGGGGGTGTGGGTAGGGATGCTGAGCAGGTTGGCGGTGGCAAGAACTTGGGGGAAGCTGGAAGGGGCGGGGTCGGTGGGCGAGGCTGGGTAGAGAGAGAGGGGTCGGAGGGCAAGGCTGGGTGGCCGGGAAGGGGGACAAGGGGTCGAGTGGGCGGGACGTTGGGTTGGGGTCAGGAGGAGGCTGAAAAGGAGGAACAACTTCAGGGAGGCACACTGTTTGCTCCAAGATGTCATCTTCCCATCCACTCCCCCCTACCATGGTTTTGAGGCTTGGATTGTTGTGAAAATTTCGAGAGAAAAAGGCAAGGCAGCTAACATGACCCTTTCTTCCATGCCCGAAGCAGACGTCCCTGATGTGTGGGACTGCCCCTGGAGCTGTAGCTCTTCACGACCTTCTTCCTTCTGAGGAATCCTGAAACTTCTGTCATGGAAAAGTACCACGTGTTGGAGATGATTGGAGAAGGCTCTTTTGGGAGGGTGTACAAGGGTCGGAGAAAATACAGCGCTCAGGTGCTGAACAAAAAGGGATATCTCTTGGGTGGGATTCTGAACCCCCAACTCCAGTGGAAAACGGGTCCTTAAGGGAAGCATTCATACCAGCCTGTGATCCTAAGGCACTGACTCCTTCATACCTCTTGTGGAGTGTGAGCTCTGCATTTGGATTACTTGGGTTCAAATCCTAGCTCAACCACTTTCTGGCCTTAGAGTTATGGACGCGTTACTCAATCTTTCTGTGTCTCAGTTTTCTCATTTATAGAGTGAAGATAAGTATAGTGTCTGATTGATGAGATTGGAGGATTAAATGTAATGTCACACTGAATCACTCTGCACAGTGCTTAGTAAACAAGTAAATAAATGTCACCATTATTAATTAATATCATCTCATGCAGGAAGAAATAAACTGTCTGAATGCTATTTTTCTCTCTTCGTTTTTCCTTCCTTCCATTTCCCCTAAATCCCTTAAATCTTGAGTTCTTTACCTAAATCAGAATACCCCTCCCAGCACCCACCACAGCGATCTGTCTGGCAGAGGCTGTTTCCTCTTAGGGCAAAGGGGTGAGGGAAGCCTGGGTAAGGCCAGGGTACCATGGGAGAGCGGAGTAGAAGACTCGCAGGCATAGTAAGAATGGCTCAATCTAAATCTCACTTCTGGAGTTCTGAGGCTAAAGTTTCAGTAGTGTATTTAGGCCTTGACTCTTCACCTTACCACGGACAGGTGGTGGCCCTGAAGTTCATCCCCAAATTGGGACGCTCAGAAAAGGAGCTGAGGAATCTGCAACGAGAGATTGAAATCATGCGGGGTCTGCGGCATCCCAACATCGTGCACATGCTCGACAGCTTCGAGACTGATAAAGAGGTGCATCTTGGCTTGGGGTCACCTCTGCCCAAGAAGAAGCATCATAGGAATTTTCCAACTCCAGTGCATAAATCTGGAGCCATCAGTGCCTTTGCCTTTGCCTTTCAGGTGGTGGTAGTGACAGATTATGCTGAGGGAGAGCTCTTTCAGATTCTGGAAGATGATGGAAAACTTCCCGAAGACCAGGTATATTTTCTGGCTCAAACTTCTCCCCAGCCCCAACTTTCCTCAAGGTAAGGACTGGTAGGGAAAGCTGAGGACGCTGAGAGTCTCCATTTTGAAAATTTCCTGAAAAAAAGACAAGCGTTTAGGTGTGTATAGAGGCAGTGTGGTGTGACACACAGTGGAGTGTGTCAATCGTGGAGCCCAAATCTTTGAATACGAAGTTGGGCTCTGCCACTCTCTAGCTGGATCCTCTTGGGCAAGTTACAGGAACCTCTTTGTGCTCCATTTCCTCTTTTTAAAATGGAAATAATCACGTCTGTCTCGTAAAGCTACTGTGAGGATTAATGACTTAATTCACATAATAAAATGCTTAGAAGAGTTTCTGAAATACAGTATTCACCGTAGTTAGCTATTGTCAATGTTGTCGTTGCCCGTGGGCACCGTGGGGGAGAAGGGCCAGCGCGCTGGTACCAGAGAGGGCGGGACGGTGTAAGGTTGTGGTGAAGGTAAGATTTGCCACCTAGACAGTGGTCAGCAGTGGGATTCAGTGGAGTACATTTTGCAGCCACACTTATCCTGGGGGTTTTCTGTACTCCAGCAAGTAGGCCCTCCTCAGGACTCCCTGCTGCAGCATTCTGTTCCTTTATGAGCACTCATCATCTTTGATGAGTCACTCTATTCCTTTTTTTAAAAAAAAGACTTTATTTATTTTTAGAGAGAGGGGAGGGAGAAAGAAAAGGAGAGAAACATCCATGTGCAAGAGATACATTGATCGGTTGCCTCTCGCATGCCCCCAAATGGGGACCTGGCCTGCAGCCCAGGCGTGTGCCTGATGGGGAATTGAACCAGCAACCCTTCTGTTTGCAGCACTTAATCCACTGAGCCACACCAGCCAGGGCCACTTACTCCTTTTGTCTGTCTTGTTTCTTTGACTACTTGAGAAAGGGATTTTGTCTTACTTAATAACAGCTAATGTATATTGAATGCTTACTAAAAGCCACGCACCATTCTGAGCATTACATTACTTTACATGCTTTAATTCATTTAATTCTCACAATAATCCTAAGAGGCAGGTGGTATCATTATTGTCATCTTACGGATGATGAATCTGAGAGGCACAAGATAATCTGCCCATGGTCATGCAGCTAAGTGAAACTCGTTTCCTTTGAGTAGATGAGTGAACAATTGAAAAAATGAATGAGTAGGGAAGCAAGAACTGTATAAGGTGTCTGAAGCTCTGGAAGAAATGGAAGGAAGAGAAGATCACATCGGCTGTAGCTTTAGGGAGGAGTCTTTGGGCTCCTCAGCAGGCTCCTTCCTCTGACCCCTCCTTTCTTTCTCCCACCTGACTGACCCCTAGGTTCAGGCCATTGCCGCCCAGTTGGTGTCGGCCCTGTATTACCTGCATTCCCACCGCATCCTGCACCGGGACATGAAACCTCAGAACATCCTCCTTGCCAAGGGCGGTGGCATCAAGCTCTGTGACTTTGGGTGAGGAGCCCGACCTTCTGTCTCTGCTCCCGTTTCTGCAGGGAGTCTTAGACCCTTCACTCGGCTTATGTGGGCCTTGTTTTAGAGCCTGAGTGAGAGACCGGGACTCCTTGCTGGGTCCCTTGGAAGGTGCTCTTTCTGGTCAAGTTTCAGATACTTCACACAAATGAGACGGGGTCGTGGCCAGGTCTGGTTTTTGTTGAGTGTCTTCTCTCTGCGTTCCCATCCCATCCCCTGCAGGTTTGCCCGGGCTATGAGCACCAACACAATGGTGCTGACATCCATCAAAGGCACTCCCCTCTACATGTCCCCGGAGCTGGTGGAAGAGCGACCATATGACCACACCGCAGACCTCTGGTCCGTGGGCTGCATACTGTATGAGCTGGCTGTGGGCACCCCTCCCTTCTACACCACGAGCATCTTTCAGCTGGTCAACCTCATTCTCAAGGACCCCGTGCGCTGGCCCCCAACCATTAGTCCTTGCTTCAAGGTAATATAGAAAAGGAGATTACTCTTTTTAAAAAAAATTTTTTTAAGATTTTATTTATTTTTATTTTTAGAGAGGGAAGGGAGGGAGAAAGAGAGAGAGAAACATCAGTATTCGGTTGCTGGGGGCCATGGCCTGCAACCCAGGCATGTGCCCTGACTGGGAATCGAACCTGCAATGCTTTGGTTTGCAGCCTGTGCTCAATCCACTGAGCTACTCCAGCCAGGGCAGGAGATTACTCTTGTGTTGGAAACCTGTATCCCTCTGCCTCTGTTCCCTTTTTAAAAATCCTTTTCCAGAGCTGAGCAGCAGTTTGCAGTTAATGCAGGGGCTGGTGCAAGCTGCCTTGCTTTGCTACTGCAGGGGCTTGTGGGTGCATATGCCAGACTTGGGAATAGCAGCACCTCCTTGGGCCAGGATACCTTTTATCACAATGGAAAGGTGATTTCAAGACACCAGAGATGGATGCTGATTCTTTCACATACCCTGTGTTCCACTCATTTCCTGTCAGATGATAGAGGGCTGCTAGCTTTGCGAGCACAGCTTTCAGTCCTCTTCCTGAGAAAAGGAATCTTCAGCTATCCAAACGGCCAGAGCTGGTGCTGCTTCCTCGGTGATAGGGGGCAGATGAGGGGAGTGGTGTCTGTTCCCTGCAGCTAAGTCTCAGCAGGCTGGAGGAAGGGGGGACAGGGAGGGAGGAAAAAGAGTTAACCCTTTTTAGTTCTTACCTAAGGCAAGATTTGGACTTTGAGTGGAATTTAAATGCAACTTTCTCCCACAGTGAAATCTCATAACTTTCCTTCACTTTATCTAAGATGAAAAGGAACAGGTTTCTCCCCAACCTATTTAGTTTGGAGAGGCTCAAGTAAGTATCGAAAAAGAACCTAAACAAAGGAAACTTAAGCGGGTGATAGCCATAGGATATTTATTCTCCCTGAGGGTAGATGAGCGGTTCTCTCCAGCCAGAGCCCTGACCTACTAATCCCCTTGTTTTAGGGCAGTGGTCACAGTCCAGGGCCTTGTGTTCCAATTTCAGGCCCAATTGAGGAGTTCCCCAGGGACACCTCAGAATGAGGTGCCTTTTTAGACACAGTCTCCTTTCCCTCCCACCTTCTGAAGACGTGCTGAAAGATGTCTGGTTTGCAGTGCACCCACACAGGTCCGCACCTGGTGACGTGTGCGTGTGAGCGTGCTTCCGGTGCAGACCCGTCTGTGCCTCCCCAGCTGTGGATGCGCTGCAGTCGGGGCGGGGGCGGGGGGGGGGGGCGCGGCGGGCTGTGAAGTGAGCAGTTTGGGATCCCTTTGAGCATTTGAATTTTCCTTCAGGGGATTCAAAATTCCTTTGAATTTTCTGAAGGTGATTTTGAAGGTGATAGCCCTGTCTTTCTCCTAGTTTTTTTTCTCACTTTTTCACAACACTGGTGACATTGAGATTTCTGTTTCAACTTCTGAGGTCCCAAAATGGCTGTGGAGAGAAATTGGGGGCCCCCCAAGAGATGAGGCAGTGAGTTCTGAGCATGATTTCAGCCAGGGAGGTGAGGCCTGAGGACAGGGTTCGAGAGGATGTGATCCAGACCACCTGGTCTGCTGTAAGATTAGACCCTGGAATCTGGGTTTGCAGGTTCCGCTGATGAGTTAGAGCCTATATGGAAGCGAAGGCTGATGGGGGTTTTCTCTCCCCAGAACTTCCTGCAAGGACTGCTCACCAAGGACCCCCGGCAGCGCCTGTCCTGGCCAGACCTTTTATATCACCCCTTTATTGCTGGCCGTGTCACCAGTGAGTCACTAGGGTTCCCAGGGCTTTTGCACTTCCTTAGTGTTCTCCCCAGTTTACCCACCTTCCCCCAATATCTGGATCCAAAATATCTTCTTGACCCCGCCACCTTGAACTTTCTTCCTAGCTCTTTACCTTACCTTTGCCACCTGCCTTACAATCCCCCTCCGTCTTTGTCACTGTATCAAAATAGTCTTCCACAGAAGCCTGGAGACACAGATGTCGTCTCTGGCCAGGTGGGCGTGGTGCAGCTCCAGCTGACCATGCCTTTCCCCTCTTCCCTCCCTGCAGTAATAACCGAACCAGCAGGCCCAGATTTGGGCACCCCATTCACCAGCCGTCTCCCCCCAGAACTTCAGGTCCTAAAGGACCAACAGGCACATCTGCTGGCCCCTAAGGGCAGTCGATCTCGAATCTTGCATCAAGCCTGTAAGCGCATGGCTGAGGAGGCCAAACAGAAGCAGGTGTGTGGGACTACGTGGGGAATGTGGGACATGACCAGGCTAGTGACTTTCTGGAGTTGTGAAAGGGCCCCAAGTAGGATCTGTGCTGCGCTGTGGCACCCACGTAGTTCTGATCGTCTCCTGCCCACTTCCCACAGAAACACCAGAACACAGGACCTGCCCTTGAGCAAGAGGACAGGACCGTCAACGTGGTTTCTGGCATGACCCCTCTGCCCAGACTAAGGGCTGCTCCTGAGAAACCAGGCCTCTTGGCTGGGGTCATGGCCTCAGAAATGAAGAGCAGCTGGACTGAGCTGGGGGCTGGAGAGGCCCCCCCTGCACCTCGGTGAGGAGCGTGTGGCCAGGGATTTATAGGGTGAGGTATCTTGCAAACCTTTGGCTTTAGCCAAAGCAAATAAAACATGGTCCCTGTCACTAAATATATGGACAGAGCGCAAGGTCTCTAAGTCCTGGATTCTTGGATTCTAATTCCAGATACTTTTCTGATTCATCAGGAAACATGGGAACTTTCCGTTCTCTATGCCTCAGTTGTACATTAACTGAAAGGGGAAGAATTCTCTCAATGCAGAAGGGCAGGTTATTTGAGTTGGGAGCCTGGGTATGCTTAAGAATAGGATCCAAAGTGTGAGAGCAGTCAGGCATGTGTGTAGAGTGCTTAACACACCCTGTCCTGGCCGTGTCCAAGAAGGTCTCCTCCATTCAGTCCTACATGGCCTTTGCTTAACTCCTGTCTTGGCTTAGAGGGAGGGACAATGTAACAAACCCCAGGCCTCACAGGTCTGTAATTCATCCCACTTCCGCTTCCTCTGGCAGGGAGAACCAGCACACCCAGGACAGTGAACAGACATTCCCAGGGCCGAGGCTGGAGGCGGCGGGCCAGCAGAACACTGATGTAGTGGACCTAGAAAATGAGGTGAGCGTTAGGGCCTCTTCCTGGCCTTGTCACTGCCCCAGGGTGTGGGGTCTGGGAAGGTGTTTTTCTACAGCGGGGCTTCCCAATCCTCCAAGTATGAGCTCCCTGTGTTTAAAAACTGCTTTCTTATTATTAACTTACAAGTTTTTAATTGCACAGTTATCTCAACATGTAATTATTAAAAATTGGAAAACAGGTGAAAACATAAGTCCCTTTTAGGCATTACCTAGGTCCTACAGGTGTCTGCTGTTATCAGTTCTGTCCGTCTCCTTCCAGCCTTTCTGTACTTTTGTATGTACGTATATGCACACATAGAAATATATAGAAAATATATGTAATATATATTTAAAAATATATATAAATATATATATATAAATATAGAAATACATAGTTCGGCTGTTTTAATGTTACTGAGTTCATACATATGTATTGCTTTACATCATGCCAGCTCACCATATGATGTTTTAGATGTCATTCTACATCTGAACATGTAGTTCTAGTCAGTCTTCTGTGGGTGTTTTTTAGTGTTTTAACTTTTAATTTTTTTTAATTTATTTTATTTTATTTTTAATTTTTAAACTTTTTTATTTTTAGAGACAGGGAAAGGGAGGGAGGAAAGAAACATCAGTGTGTGGTTGCCTCTCACGCGCCCCCTACTGGTGACCTGGCCCACAAACCAACCCAGGCATGTGCCCTGACTGGGAATCAAACCAGCAACCCCTTGGTTCCCCGGCTGGCACTCAGTCCACTGAGCCACACTAGCCAGGGCTATTTTATTTCTTTTTAATCTCATATTTTTCTTTATTTTTATTGTTGACAGTCTTGCACATGTTACTGTTTTCCCCTCTTCCCTCCATCCCCAGCTCCCCCTTCCCTCTGGGCATCACCACACTGTTATGTGTGTCCATGGGTCATACATGTATGTTCTTCAGCTGATCCCTTTACCCTCTTCCATCCAGTTCATCCCCAGCCCCCTAGAGTTTTAATACTTGATTGTGAAATAATTCAAACTTAAAGAATAATTGTAAGAATACCACAAAGAATTCCTGTATGCTCTTTCACCCAGATTCCCCAGTTGTTAAAATTCTGCTATGTTGCTTTATGGTTCTCTCTCTGTATATATATAAACATGTCAACTTTCTGTGTCATTTTTAGGGTAAGTGGCAAATATGCCCCTTTGCCCCTAAATACTTTAGTGCATAATTTTCTAAGAACAAGGTCATTTACTTGCATTACCATAGTCCAATTATAGAAGTCAGAAGATTAACATTGATGTAATTTGGTTGCTTAATCTATGATCCATATTCAGATTTTGCCAATTGCTCCAGTAATGTTCTTTATGGCCAGAAATTTTTTCCTGATCCATAATCCAGTCCACTGTTATGCAGTGCACGTAATTACTTTACCTTTTTAATTTCCTTTAATCTGGAACAATTCCAAATCTTTTTTTTGCCTTTCATGACTGGCAGTTTGAAGTACACAGGCCAGTTATTTTGCAGAATATTCCTGAAATTAGTACTTCCTCATGATTAGATTCATGTTATGCATTTTCTTGGTAGGAAGACTGCATAAGTGATGCATCCTCTATACAGCGATCTTCTCAATAACTTCTAAGTGTTATCTAATATGGATGGGCCATGACTTCGTATTCCAGTATGGACCAGCTTTATGACATTTCCTTTTTCTTTTTTAAATTATTTTAAAATGTAAGCCATGCTGCAATGGATGGACATCTTTCTAAGTATCTCTTCGTGCATGCATGCTGTTGTTCTCCAAGAGACTTTTCAAGAACCCCCACCTACTTCCAGCTCTACCTCTTTAAACCGGTGACTGGAAACAGTACATCTGCGCCAGAGGAGTCCCTGGTTTCTTGCAGTTACTGCACGATCCCCCAGACCGGGAGCTACTGCCCTCAACCTTCCATCCTGACCTCTGTCTCTCGCCTGTGCCTCAGGAGCCGGACAGCGATGATGAGTGGCAACACCTGCTAGAGGCCAGCAAGCCTACGCCCATCCAGCTGAAGGCCCCTCTCACGCTGCTGTGCAACCCAGACTTCTGCCAGCGCATCCAGAGTCAGCTGCAAGAGGCCGGAGGGCAGGTGATGGGCAGGAGGGTACCGTGGAGGGGGTTGGAGACTATTTTCACAGATGAGACACTGAAAAACATTGATTGGCCTAAGGAGAAAGAGGCAGTTTGCCCGTTTCCAGTTTTCTTTCAGTGCATCTGCTTAATTCATGGAGAGTTGCTAACTTCCTTTAGTAACACAGAAAGAACAGATCTTGGGTTTCTCTCTCTGAAGGGAAAAGCATCCATCCAGAGCAGGGATCATCAAACTTTCTAATGGTAAATCCTTTAGGCATTGTGGGCCATGAGGCAAAAATGCAGAGCGTGCCCTGGCTGATAGGGCTCAGTGGGTTGAGTCTCGGCCTGTAAACTGAAAGGGCGCTGGTTGTATTCCCTGTCAGGGCAAATGCCGTGGCTGTGGGCCAGATTTCCAGTTGGGGGCACGAGAGAGGCAACTGATGGATGTTTCTCTCCCTCTCTTTCTCCCTCCTATTCCCTCTCTAAAAAAAAAGTAAAAATTTTAAAAAATGGAGGATGTTATGTAAGTATTTCTACAATGAGAGAAAAATGTATCTACACAACTTTTTAAAAAGATTTTTATTTTTAGAGAGAGGGGAAAGGAGGGAGAAAGAGAGCAAGAGAAACATCAATGTGTGAGAGAAACATTGGTTGGTTGCCTTCTGTACACCCCTGCCGGGGTCCAACCTCGGGGGGGTCTCAGGGTCCCCAGAGGATGCACAGCACAGGTGAAGAAAATGAAGTGAGACATCCGGTGGGGTGCTGGAGGACAGCCAGGCTTTTTGGGCCCGACTGACTCACCGAGAAGAATCAATCTTTATTTTTACAGGGGAGGTTATACAACATTCAATGCATAGTCTGATTATTAAAACAGAAATGGTTACAATAGAAATAATTTCTAAAAACACAGAAGGTTTTACAGATCAATCATGTTAAACAAAGAAATAACCGAAAAGTACAGGAGGTCCCACAGATCAACCATGTTAAACAAAGGTTATTTTGACCAAGAGGGTCATTAATCAGATAGTCAACGAAGCTATACGGGCACAAACTTTCAGGTGCCAATTGGTAACTAGGTGTCTACTAAGATTCTAGGGATTGGTCTAAATTAAAAGGGTGCAAGGGGTGATTTATAGGTTATATAGAAATTAGTTATTGTCCATTGAGGTTAGATTTGTCTCAGTTAGGTAACTTGTTTTTTGCCTAGGTTTTTTGATTTATACATCTTGAGGGGGCCATGTTTTGTGTTCGTTTCAATGTATTGAGATTATTATTTTCAACTAGAACTCCTTGCTTTTTTACACTCCTGTCCAGGATATGGGAGGGGTAGTGGCTCTAATAAATCTTAAGCTTTTGAGTGATGACTCCTTAAGAAACATTCCTAGCAACAGCTTCTTTCAGCGTCCTGGCAGTTGGTCTGCCTGTAGTTTAATTTTGTCCTTAACTTCCCAGGTGGGGGAAGCAGGCAGCACTAGGGTTGCTAGGGGTCTCTATTCTGTGGTCAGCAGGTCATTTCACGCAGAATCAGAGGCATCGTGCAGAGTTTTTGTTATAATGTACAGGTATCTAAAAATCCCACCCCCTATTGCTAGCAGGGATGGGCACACAGGAGGAGATAGACAGGAGATCCGGCCACAGTCACCTCTGCTGTGCAGATGCATCTCATCCGACCTGACTGTGTCAAAGGTCAGCTGTTGGTCGGCTCCTGACACACCCCCAGCCAGGGACCTGGCCTGCATCCCAGCCATGTGCCCTGACTGGGAATTGACCTGGAGACCCTTCAGTTCACAGGCCAGTGCTCAGTCCACTGAGCCACACCAGCCAGGGCTGTCTACAATATTTTTATTGACAAAATGAAAACTATAGCTGTGACAATTGATTACACAATATTTTTTAATACAGATATGCTAACTAGAAGAATAAGATTCTTTTTTAGGGAGAAGCAGTGTTCCCTCATAAAAAGCCTTTTCTTGCTTCTCTGAAACACAGTGATCTTCCTTCCTGGGGACTCACCAAAATACATTGCCTGCATCTCTTCTACTCTCTTTTCTTTAAAGTTTTTTTAGTGATTATTTAATACATGTACTGAGATGTGAAATCATTGCCATAACCCAGCTTTAGAACATTTGTGTTCTCCCAGTGAGATTGCTCATGCCCATTTACAGTCAGTCCTCAGCCCTGCCTTCAGGCTCAGGCTGCCGTTAGCCTGCTCTCTGTCCCACAGACTTGCCTTCTCTGGACGTTCCATGTAAGTGGGATCACACAGTATATACAGTGCTCGTGTCTGGCTCCTTAGCATCATGTTTTTGAGGTTCATTCACGCTGTATCAGTACTTCATTCCTTTTTACTGCTGATTAGTATTCCATTGCATGGACATACGTCACCTTTTATTTATCCATTCACCAGTTGATGAACATTGAGGTGTTTTCCCCTTTTTGGCTTTTATGAATAATGCCGATATAAACAATCATGTGGGAATCTTTGTAGACATGCTTTCATTTCTTTTGGGTGGATACTGAGGAGTGGAATTGCTGGGTCACGTGGTAAATTTATGTTTAACATTTTAAGAAGCCACCGAACTATCCAAAGTGACTCAGTTTGCATTCCCAGAGCAGTGTATGAGGTCCCCATTTCTTTACATCCTTGCTAACGTGTATTGTTGTCTATCTTTTGACTGTAGCCATTCTTGTGAGTGTGAAATAGTGTATCGTTATCTCTTTAATTTGCATTTTGTTAATGACTAATGTCAGGCATCTTTCCATGTGCTTGTTAGCCGTTTGTGAAATTTCATCTCTTTTGCTCATTTTTTAAATCAGGTGGTTCATCTTCTTATTGAGTTGTAAGAGTTCTTTGGTTATTCTGGATACAAGACCTTTTTCAGATATGTGATTTGCAAGTATTTTCTCCCAGTCTGTGCTTTGTCTTTTTATTCTTCTGAGTGTCTTGAAGTACAAGGGCTTTAAATTTTGATGAAATCCAATCACCATACTTTCCCTCTGTAGGTTATGCTTTTGGTGTATGTAAGAAATATTTTCCAGACCCAAAGACTTAGAAGTTTTTTCTTCTGTGTTTCTTCGAAAGGTTTTCTAGTTTTAGCTCTGACATTTAGTTCTCTGACCCATTTGAGTTAAATTTTGTATTTAAATTCTGTATTTAACGTGAGGTCCGCAATGTGAAGGATCTAAGTCGATACTTTGCACGTAAGCACACAGCTGTCCCGGCACCGTTTGTTGGAAGGGCTCTCCTTGGTCCCGTGAATTGCCTCGGCTCGTTGCCCCTCTCGTTTGAGTCTCGCGTGTGGTGCTGGACAGCTTTTCAGTAGGGAAGCAAGTGAAAAGCTCTGCCTCCAGGTGAGACTTCCTAAGGTGGAGTTTTACCCGAACCACTCTTCAGCTGTGTGATTGTGGACAACTTACTCAGGCTACCTGGAAGCTTCAGTCTCGCCTGTAACTGTGTTTGTGTTTACTTCAAAAAGTTTTTGTGAAGATTGAATGAGCAAATAAGTGAAAAGACTTAAAACAATGATGTAAATGTCATTCTTCTTTCAAGAATAATCTTTTAAAGAATAACCATGTCAAAATACAATACTGTCCTCAGCTTGCAGGCTGCATAAAAATAAGCGGTAGGCGGGATGTAGTGTGTGGACTGCAGTCTGTCAGCCCCTGGTCAAGAGTTGAACAGTATTGTTTCGTTTATCTGGAGTTGGATAGCATCTGTTTTGTGTCCATTGTTTTTAATTTTCAAGAGTTTATGTGAGTGTGTGTGTGTTTTGTTTTTAAGATGAAGGACTGGGGAAGGGAGGGAACAGCTAGGAATGGCATTGCGTCTGACACAGAGACCCTGAGGGGCGGTCCCCTCCCCCTTGGTCACTGTTACATAAGTCAGGTGACTTGACAGTCTGTACTCTTCCTCCCTGGTACTGTTTCCCTTCTTCCCTCTTCTTCTCTGGGCTCCAGACTCCCGAAGAAAGGAGTGAGAACATCTGGTCAGATTTGCCAACTCCTTGGGGACACCTGATCTGTGATCTTCTTTTACCTCTGATAATATTGATTACCCCTCCTTTCCCTTGTACCCAGATCCTGAAAGGCAAGCTGGAGGGTGCGTCCCGTATCCTGCCCGCACTCCGGGTCCTGAGCAGTCTTCTGTCCAGCTGCAGTGACTCTGTTCCCTTGTATTCCTTCTGCCGTGAGGCCGGGCTCCCCGGGCTGCTGCTCAGCCTGCTCAGGCACAGCCAGGAGAGCAGCAGTATTCAGCAGGTAAGCACCGTTGGAGGAGCCTCAGAAGGCTTCCAGTGTCTGCGCAGGCTACAGTGTCTGCGCAGATTTTTCTTCTTCGAGCTGCCATCTCTATTTGGCCCAGTTGCCTTTTTTGTTTTCTTTCCTCCTCTTTCGACTTGGTTGACCATGAATGACAGACTTGAATGCCTCATGAGACCAGACACATAATGTCGGTCAGTGAAGTCGACTGCGGCAGGCTGTGTGAGTAGTTCGGATGGATAAACTGGACGTCCCATGCCCAATCTAATGGTACATCCTCTCCTCAGCTCCAGCCCACTGTTGCCATGTGGGAATCCGGGCCCAGTGTTGCCGGATCTTCCAGTTTTCCTAGAGAAGCCAGAAATCCAGATTTTTATGTGTAATGTCCCAATTCTTAGAGCACCGTGCTTTGAAGTGTGAAGTCCTTGGCTTTGCTGACCCACTTCTACAGAGTGGGTACTGCAGTTTGGAGGTTAACTGACTCTCACACAGGCTCTCACTTGTAAACCGTCACGGAGATGGAAGCAGAGGAGCTCAGATTGAGACTTAGCCTGTGTGGGGACAAACCTCGGCTTCCCCGCGCTGTGTTCTGCCGCAGCTGAGCTGAGCACAGAACAGGGAGATGTTTAATGGGACCTCGGCTCAGGCAGCTAGAAAGCTGCCCTCTGCTGATGAGTACTAATCTTGAGTGTTTGGAGAAACGTAGAAAAGAATTTGAGCTATTTTGAAAAAGAGAACCTCCTAAACTGCAAAACGCTGTTCAGGCTAAACAAGACACATTTTCGTCCTGTTTGCAGCCCGCTGTCTGCCATCGGGTACCTCTAGGTCTCCTCTCTGTCTGAATACTCTCTTCCTCCTGCCCCTTCCTGTCTGGTCAGCTGGACTGGGTATCTCACACCTTTTTAAACCTTTTTTTTATTCTCTTTCTTCATCTACATTGCCCTTACTCTCTGTCCTCTTCTCTGGCAGCAATGTTGGTATGGGACCTTCTCACGGGACCTGATGGCCGTGATTCAGGCCTACTTTGCCTGCACCTTCAATCTGGAGAGGAGCCAGACGGATGACAGGTGGGATAAGACACAGGTTTGCCCTGTTGGCCAGTTCGGCTTCGATTTCTATCCCCACTCTTCCTGTCTCCTTTAGGAAGAGGCTAAGTGAGAAGCCATTATTTGTGACAGGTTTGGGGATCAGCTGACTGACCCTTCAGAACCCAGCTTGTCCTCTTAAGGACCCTGGGACGCCCCCAAGTTTGCCCCACAACTTTTGGGACTTAGTGTCAGCAGTCACCATACACTAAGTGTATGGTAAAGAACTTAGAGAAATGGCAAAGAGAAGGGGCTTGGAGGGCATATATGTGAGACTGTGTGTGTGGCAAAGAGAAGGGGCTTGGAGGGCATATATGTGAGACTGTGTGCTTAGCAGCGGGGAGAGGCGGGAGCATTGTGATGTGTTCCTTTGCTGAGCTGCTCCCGTTTGCCCAGAACTGCCCCATTCCCACGTCTGGGCTTTTAGTAGAAAGATGAGGAGAAACCACGGGCTCATTTTTCCCCAGCCTGCCGGTGTTTCAGGAAGCTGCCAGCCTCTTTCTGGACATGTTGGGGAAACTGCTGTCCCAGCCGGATGACTCCAGGCAGACTTTGCAGAGGGACAGCCTTATGGTAACCTGTTCCCGCTTCCAGATTTCTGTCTCTCCTGTCCTTCCCTGTGTCTCTCCCACCTCCTTCCTTATGACTAGACACAGTTAGATCAAGGTAACACATCACATATTTGTTGGATGTGTGTCCAACACACAGCTGTGTGTCATAAGCAGTTTGAGTAAGAGAAAGTCCCTGTCTTCAGAGGACAGGGACAGTCTGGTAGGGGAGATATATACAGTGATCAAGGACAGTAGTGTGAAAAGTACCTTGAAACTTTGTACAGAAACACCACTGAAGAGTGACACTACCTGGAGGGTCATAGGAGAAATGCTGAGGAAGGAGATCATCTCTGCTGGAATTTGCAGAATGCATAATGGTTTGCAAGTAGGGGAGGCAGGAAGGTAGAGAGGATATTCCAGGCGGAAAGAGCAGCATGCAGAAAGGCCCAGAGGCAGTAGGGAGTCTGGCCTATTTTAGGGAACCTCACGTAGAGGCATTTCTTCCTGAAGAGACTTGCAGATCAGCTAGTGATTCCCAGCCTTGTGTGTGCTGTGGCCTAGTGAACTATATGGACATAGGTTCTCTGCCCTGGACTCTGGAGGTGAGGGCTGGGGAATGGAGGGTTGAGTGAGAACATCTCACAGGAGACGGTTAGAGAGGAACACGTGCAAGGACGTAAACAGTTGCCTGGTCACTACTCACACTGGCGATTGGGAGCACAGATTTGGGCTACTTTCCTGCCTCTGGCTAGCAGTCCCTTCAATTTCTTATAGTCTGAGAGCCTGTGTTAACATCCCTCACCCTTTCAAGGCAGGAAGCTTTGAATATCCAAAGTAAATTTTGACCAGCCGTAACTCACATTATTGGCCAGCACTCCTCATATGGCATTGTGCCGTGAGCAGCATGGGAGTTTGGAATAGATTCCCCCACCTTCTGAAATTCTGCATCAGGGGACTGGGTCGGGAGGGATCCAGGGATCCCCAGCAATCCTGATACCCATGGCCACAGACGACACTTTGGGAAACATTTAGGGAGCAACTGATCAGAGTGAAGAAGGACTGACACCTAAAACCCTGCCCTTGCAATGCGAAGGCAGTTAGTTATAAATGCCTCTTCCATACGAGTAGTGCTTAGAATCAGGTAGCTGTTCCCCCCGAGTTTTCCTCCTCCTTTCTCAGGTTCTCTGGGGGTTCTTGCCCCTTGTCATAAGCCTAGTCAGTTTTCTGATGCCCGAATATGAACCCTGCCCTCATCTCCCTCAGTGCTTTACTGTTCTGTGTGAAGCCATGGATGGGAACAGCTGCACCGCCTCCAAAGCCTTCTACTCCAGTCTGCTGACTACCCAGCGAGCTGTGTTGGATGGGCTCCTTCACGGCTTGACAATGCCACAGCTCCCTCTCCACACCCCGCCAGGTAACCAGAGCCGGGAGGGGAGGACTTACTTGTTGAGTAGGTCCAACTCTGCTCTTTCTGCTGCCATCACCTAGACACAGTTTAGTGAGCACCCGATAAACAACCGTGGACTGAAAGAAGGGAGGTGGATCTGAGAGAAACAAGTAGGCCTACCCTGCATTCTTTGCCTTTCCCCATAGGAGCCCCTCAGGTGAGCCAGCCACTGCGGGAGCAGAGCGAGGACCTGCCTGGAGCCATTTCCTCTGCGCTGGCCGCCGTATGCATTGCCCCTCTGGGGCTGCCCGGCTGCTGGGAAGCCAAGGAGCAGGTTTGAGCTGCAGTTTCTTGTCCCTCTCACTCCTGTTGCCAGAGTTGGAGAGGCTGGCCCCGGCTTCTCAGAAAGGCAGAGAAATAAGCTGTTATGCCTCCTCTTACCCTTTACTTCCAGAAACAGATGATCCCACCCTGGGTCTGGGCCTCTTGTAGAACATGGTGTGGCCAAAATCCCAGAGGCCTCCATTAGAGAGCTCAGGGGCAAGTTGCCCATGTGGCGGAGTCTTTGGTCTGAAGCTCCCCATGATGCTTCTTCAAGGACGCAGGAGTCAGGTTTCCTGCTCCTTTTGGCTGGCAGCACTGTCCTCTGTGCCCGCCCACACTGGGCTGAAGATCGTGCCTTTCGGCTCTCTGCTGGCCGTAAATACTGGGAACAGAATGGGGTCTGAGGCTTCTGACCCTGGGGCGAGAGTGACTAGCAAGGGATGAGAGTCCTGATTAGTTGGAGGTACGAGAGGAATAGGATTGGAATAATGGAAACGGGATTGATTCTTCAGGAATGTCCCTACAGATCTCTCGGCACTTGGCAGACCGGCTCACCGAAGACAACAACCAGCTGAGGCCATCCCTCGTCTCTGGGTTGCAGCATCCCATCCTGTGCCTGCACCTTCTTAAGGTACTGCCTGCCCATAACTCTTGGCTCCGCAGATTTCTTTTTAACCCCAGCAGACACACACACACACACACACTGGGAATGGAGACCCCCCCCCCCCCGCCTTGCAGAACTTCTTTCTACTTTTAAATCTTTTCAGCTGAGATGGCCCCACTATTGGCCAGTCCTCACCAGGACTGAGAAGCATCCTTATCTCACTGTCTTACAGCAAGAGGTGGAAGTGGCCCAGACTTCTCTGATCCCCCCGAGTGTGGGCATTAGATGTGTTGAGAGGCTGGCCTGCTCTCAGCCGAGCCTTCCCGTCTGGGAGCCCAGGTGCTGCTTGCTCACTGACAGACCCCCTCCCAACTTCCTCAGGTTCTCTACTCCTGCTGCCACGTTAGCGAACACCTGTGCCGTCTTCTAGGGCAAGAGCCCCTGGCCCTGGAGTCTCTGTTGATGCTGGTTCAGGGCAAGGTAGGCCAGCAGCACAGGTGGGCATCTGATGGTGGCCCCACCATCTCAATCAGAGATTGCTCTGATATCCTCAGTTTCCTTTTTAGGTCAAGGTAGTGGACTGGGAAGAGTCTACTGAAGTGACACTCTACCTCCTCTCCCTTCTTGTCCTGCGGCTCCAAGACCTGCCTCCTGGGTGAGTCATGCAGTGGGGTCTCTCCACTAAAATCTTCTGCCCACAGAGCTCACCCTGACAGAGAGCAGCCTATCCTTAGGAGGGACTGAGACAGAGGGAAGGTTTCTCCACAAAGAACGGACCTTGATTCCTACCAATTTTGTGACTTGGAGCTGGACATGCGGCTGGGGTGGAGAGTGCCACTCAGGGGAGAAGGAAGGCCACCCGCCAGCCTCCTTCCCCACTGCTGCACCCCCTGACATGTCTCCTTGTTCCAGAATGGAGGAGCTAGGCAGTGAGATTGCTGCTCTCTTTACCCGTTCTCACATCGTCTCTCTTGTGGTGAGTTTTCAGCTTTCACCCTGCTCCCCTTTTCACCCCGTCATCTCACCTTTTGGGGAGCAGGGGAGTTCGTCATCCCCTTTGCCCTTGTTTACTCGGTATTCTCCTGGTCTAGGACAGCGACCTAAATCCTCCCTGCTTGTGCTGAACACCGTTTCTTGTCTGCCTCTAACTCTCCAGAGTGCAGCGGCCTGTCTGCTGGGACAGCTTGGACAGCAAGGGGTGACCTTCGATCTCCAGCCTGTGGAGTGGATCCCTGCCACCACACACGCCCTGTCCGCCCCTGCGGAGGTGAGATCTGCAGGGAATGCTTAGCCAGGTTTTCTCTGCGTCAGACAAGGAATGCATTCAGGGAGGAAAGACTGAAATGCCAGCCAGCATAGAGTAAACTGAAAATTGATGAAGGAGTCAAGGAATTTTTGTGGCCCTTCTTCCCCCAGACAATTGATCCCTCTGAGCCAAGACTAGTCAGGGCCTCAGATCTGTTGTTAACACTCTGGACCGTTTAAGAGGGGGAGATGCATTGTTTCTGTCTTGGACTTGGACACTTGCCCGGTAAAGACTCTCTTTTTCAGTCCATTTTTCTTCACTGCCACCAGAGTGAGCTTTCAGTGGAGGAAACTCTGATCGTTTGTTCGAGCAGTAATTACCACATGCGTGGAGCAGCAGACCCTACTCTAGGCTCTGGTAATACAGCAGTGGATAAAAGTAAAAATCTTGCCCATGTGGAGCTTGTGTTAAGTCCTCAGTGGCTTCCCACTCTTCTGGGATGAAGTCCACATTTTTTAGCAGGCTGCTGCAGGCTCATCTGTTTCCTGTAGGCCCTACAATCCTGCTTGACCAAGAGAGTTACGTTTTGAAAACTCACTGTGGTCTCTCACAACCTGCCTTTATATATGCTGTGACTCCTGCTTGGAACGTTGTCCCTTACTACCTTCGCCTTCTCTTGCCTGCCTTTTACACTTGTGATCCCATCGGTTTCCTGCCTCTAGGATGCAGAGTGAGGCACTCTTTAACTGTGAACTCCCAGTTTAGAAAGTATCTTCCTAAACTAAGTTTTTTCTTTGTCTGCTTACCCTACCAGACTGTGTGCCTTTAGGACACAGTTAGTCAGTTGATCAAATAGGCAGGAACCACGACTTTCCACAACACCAGGTGGAGGAAAGCTCTTCCTGCCTGACCAGGAGTTGGGTGTGCAGGCCTGTGAGGCCATCTTCCCCGGCTCAGAGGTCTGCTTTTCTCCTGCCTCTTTCCTGCAGGTCCGGTTGACTCCCCCCGATGGCTGTGGGTTCTATGACGGCCTGCTTATCCTTCTGCTGCAGCTCCTCACCCAGGTACAGCTGCAACTTAGGGCATCTGGGAAGTAAGGGGACAAAAACTGGGCATTTTAGGGAGCTGCTGGACATTAGGAAAGAAAAAGCAATCCACAAATGACTATGCTTGTGGTGGCTTTAGAAGGACCCCACCTGCCTTCAGTGTGGACCCTTTAGTTTTATTGATTTTAGAGAGAGAGGAAGGGAGAGAGTGTGAGAAACATTGATTGTTTTTCCGCCAACTCATTCACTGATTGGCTGATTTTCTCTTTAAGATTTTATTTATTTATTTTTGGAGAGAGAGCAAGGAAGGTTGAGAAAGAGAGAGACATTATCTATTGCCTCTTGCATGCCCCCAGCCAGGGACCTGGTCTGCAACCCAGGCATATGCCCTAACCAGGAATTGAACTGGTGACCTTTCAGTTCACAGGCCAGCACTCAGTCCACTGAGCCACACCAGCCAGGGCTCACTGGTTGATTTTTATATGTGCCCTTACCAGGGATCTAACCCACAACCTGGGCATATTGGGACCATGCCCTAACCAACTGAACTACCTGGCCAGGGCAGTATGGACCCCTTAAAAGGAACCATGCAGATCCATCCCTTGGGATTCAGTGGAAAGAAAGGTTTCCCTGGTTTCTCGTAGACATGCACATGGGTTGAGAGGTCAAGGGGTCAAGATATGATAAGAAGGGGAACCAAGATAAAAGGGAAATCCCAGCTGGGAAAGCAGAAAGGATCATTTCTGGGACTCCCTTTCCTCATCCGGCAGGGACAGGAGTGAAAAAAAGGCATTTTGACTCCTGACTTTGACCCCATCCACCCACCTTCTTCTAATTTTGTCTCCAGCAGGGGAAGGCTAGCCTGATAAGGGACGTGGTTAGCTCAGAAATGTGGACTGTTCTGTGGCACCGCTTCTTCATGGCACTGAGGCTCCCCAAGGAGGTGTCTACACAGGAAGAGGAGCTCTCACTGTCCAGTCCGCGTCGCTCAAGCTCGGAGCCAGACTGGATGCTGATCTCGCCCCAAGGTAGCGTTTCATCCGCATGGCCTTCTCTGTGGGGCCAGTGCATTGATCCCCCTTCGTGAGGAGCAGCCTAGAACTGGGTTAGCCACGGAAACTGCTGCCGCTGCTGCCGCCTGGGCAGAGGATGGAAATTCTACACTGAAACTGCTCAGGAATGGGGAAGGGACTGAGTAAGTGGTAGCCCTGGAAGCCACGGGGAAGCAGGAGCTTCTGGGCTTCTTGTCTGTTCCACTGGGTCTTCGTTCTTGACGTTTCCAGGCGTGGCAGCCCTGCTGAGCCTGGCCGTGGTCACCTTCACCCAGGAGCCCCAGTTATGCCTGAGCCACCTGTCTCAGCGTGGAAGTAGCCTCATGTCCACCCTGAAGCATCTGCTTTCCCCCAGCTTCCTGCAGCAGCTGGGCCACGCGTGAGTTTGAGCTACAGGAGGGAGAACTGAAGATCCAGAGAGCCCGCAGTGGCAGGCAGGGAGGGGGAGGCAGGAGAAAAGTAGTTGACGGCTTGAGCTACGAGGCAAGAGATGGTATGCTGAGATGGGAAGGAGAGCTGGACTAGGAAACTTGAGGCGGGGGGAGTAATGAAAGGTGGGTGAGCAAGACCGAGTGAATCCTTCCACACTCCCCTCCTTAGGCCTCACGGGTCCGAGTTTCTCCCCGTGGTGGTGCTCTCTGTCTGCCAGCTCCTCTGCTTCCCCTTTGCCCTGGATGTGGACGCTGACCTCCTTGTGGGTATCTTGGCTGACCTCACAGACTCCGAAGTCACAGCCTACCTGCTGCAGGTACTTTGGAGGCCTAAAGGTGGGGGAGGAAGATGACCAACTGCTGAGTGCACTCCCGACAGCTCCAGGGCTCTCCTTGGCCCCTGTAAGAGTAGTGTGTGTGGTTTGGTCTAAGAGTGGGAGTGGGGAAACCATTCAGGCCTGAACAGAGGAGTGTGGGTAGAGCTGGGGCTGGTACCTCCGTCAGTCCCTTATCTGAATTCCATAGGAGCTCAGCAGGGTAGACATCCCAATCTAGGCACGGGAGACTCGACTCCTAGCCAGGAATCGCTTCTCTAGCAGTTCTTGGCATTAAACCATGGGTTTCTGACAAGCAGAGCAAGAACTGAACTGGGAAAGGACCTTTTCTCTTGGGGCCACATTGCATCTCCTGCGGGGTGCTGTGGGTCAGCTCTCGCCGTGCTGTCTGTGGTGTTCTCACCATAGCGTGGCTTTTCTCCCCGATTTCAGGCTCCTTGTAGCTATCGAGTTGCAGTGTGTTCTCCCTCTCCCTGAGCTGCTTTTGCCTGCCCCCCTCCTCCTCCTCTCCTAGGTCTGCTGCTACCATCTTCCGTTGTCACAAGCTGAGCTGCCCATCAGTCTCCTCACACACCTGGCCCTCAGGGATCTCACCTGCCTCAACCAGTTTGTGAACACGGTGGCTGCCTCCCCTAGAACTATCGTCTCATTCCTCTCAGTTGCTCTTCTAGGTGACCAGCCGCTGCTGACCTCTGACCTTCTTTCTCTGTTGGCGCACACAGCCCGGGTTTTGTCCCCCAGTCATTTGTCCTTTATCCAAGAACTCCTGGCTGGCTCCGATGAATCCTATCGGCCCCTGCGCAGCCTCCTGGGCCACCCGGATAACTCTGTGCGGGCCCGCACTTACGGGCTCCTGGGACACTTGCTCCAACACAGTGTGGCCCTGCGCGGGGCACTGCAGAGCCAGGCTGGACTGCTCAACCTCCTGCTGCTGGGGCTTGGGGACAAGGACCCTGCTGTGCGACGCAGTGCCAGCTTTGCTGTGGGCAATACAGCCTACCAAGCTGGTCCCCTGGGACCTGCCCTGGCAGCTGCGGTACCCAGCATGACCCAGTTGCTTGGAGATCCTCAGGCTGGTATCCGGCGCAATGCTGTGTCGGCTTTGGGCAACTTGGGACCTGAGGGGTTGGGGGAAGAGCTGCTACAGTATGAAGTACCCCAGCGGCTCCTGGAGATGGCGTGCGGAGACCCTCAGCCAGACGTGAAGGAGGCTGCCCTCATTGCCCTTCGGAGCCTCCGCCAGGAGCCCTGTATACATCAGGTACACCCCGGGGGATTTGGGGACCGTGGTGATTGGGTTATAGTTCACAGAAGTTTCCTGAGATAGCCGCAAAGGAGTTGGGACTTCCAGGAATCAAAGTTTGTCCTCTTGAGAGCAGGAAACCCAGGGGCAGTGTCTTGGAGATGAGTTTTCATCTGCCATCTCTCACTCTGGAGAAGGGAGGGGACCGGGAAGAGGGCTCCATCGGGCTGGGAGATGCCTGGGATCTCCAGGACCACCGCTTCTCCCCTCCAGAGTCTACGGGGGAGGGAGGCGAGGGAGGACTGGGGATGTGGAGGTAAAGGGTGGCTTCCTTCTGGGAGCCGTGACAATGCTCTCTCTCTCAGCACTTACCATGTTAAAAGCACCATGCTAAGAGTTTTACTTTTATCATCTGGTTTAATCTGTTTCTCATTTTGCAGACTATGAAGCTGAGGCACAAAGAATTTATAACTTGTCCAAATGACAAAGCTAGTATGTAGGATTAGACTTCTGAAGTCAGGAGTCTGAGTCCCATATTCTTAACCACTGGTTTATTCTGTCTTTTCCACTCAATTCTCAGTGTATAAACAGCCCAATGAAATCACATATCTCCCTGTGATAAGGCTAAACCTCCAAATTATCATAGCTCAGTATGGGAGCATTTTTGAGCGTCATGCAGAACAGAAATTTTGACAGGATGGTAATGATATATGTTATAGGATTTTCTGGCAGTCCTTGTGGGGACGTGATAAAAAGGACTCTTGGTGGTAATGAGGTTAAGTCCCACTGGTCCAGATCCATGGCTTGGAATCACAGGTCTGCTATTGCTTCTTCCTGGGGACAAGTGCATGGACCCCTTGGTGCCTTGGTTTCATGGTCTGTAACCACAGAGAGTGGAAGTAGACCTCTGGTCCTGATGAGTCCCATCTCCAGGGTTTCTCTCTTCCCACACAAACTATTTTGAGTCCCCAGGAGCCCTTTTTTGTTTTTTCTGGAGTGGGAATTGCTAGGCCAAATGAGAGTCCCCTGCATGTCGTGTTTTGACACCTGCCCTCTGTCCCACAGGTGCTCGTGTCCCTGGGTGCCAGTGAGAAATTAGCCTTGCTCACCCTGGGGAATCAGTTACTGCCGCACAGCAGCCCCAGGCCTGCCTCTGCCAAACACTGCAGGAAGCTCATTCACCTCCTGAGGCCGACCCACAGCACGTGATCCCAGATTTCCGGGGTCCAGCCTCCAGCCTTCGTTGCCCCACTGTTGCCAACTCTTTTTCTACTATACAAGCCAACAACTTGACTGAGAGCTAAAGAGATTTTAAAAAGAGAGAAAAGCTGCCAACTCAACTGATTTGAGAATGAGAAATGAGAAAATATTTATATATAAAGCTTCCCCCACCCCCAATTCAGAATGATTTCAGCCAGTAAACTTCATTGGTGCCAGAGAAGACTCCTTCCTTCTCTACATCCAGAGGTCTTTTCTCCAATGCTGTGCCTTTAACCCCAGGAGCATGCTTCCTGGATCTTGGGGGAGACACCGCCTACCTGAGAGATCTCTTCCTTTCTGGAGCTCCTGTGATCCTCCCAACAGGTCCTGGGTTTAGGCACATGGACCCGAGGACAGTGATGAGGACAGAGCCTGTCTCAGCTCTAGACGCGGGATAAATGCCATCAGCCCCTGTTGTGAAGGCTTCCTCAGTCCATAGCCCACATTCCCATCTACGGGGGCCGGGGGTGGTGTATCCTTTTTTTTTTGTAATGTTTGTAAACTCTTGTAATAAAAGGTGTGCCTCACCCTACTTTGAGCTGCCGGAGTAAGGGGTTGGGAGGTTCATCTCTTCCTCAGCTTCTGTGTGGTGCTGGAAGCACTGGTGTCCTGTTCATACAAGATCCTGGTTTGGGAGCTTAGTTACATCTTTGCCTGCCTTCCAGCTTCTTTTATCCCAGATGAGCTACACGTGGACACCTACTTCTAAGCCCAGGCCTGTGCAATTGAAGGAATTGAAAGAATTAAACGGAGAGGTAAATGGATTGCTATGAACGCTCAGGCTTAGTGGCTAGTTTCAACATTTGCTGGCGTTTTGTTGTATAGTTGCCCTAGTAGGGCAGCTGTCTATGGAGGCTGTGCAGTTTACTAAAAGGGGTGTTTGGCAGACTCATTAGTTCGAATCGCAATCCAGCTGAAAACATACCGGAAAGCTTAGTAAGTGGCCCAGGATGGCTATGAATGCGGCCCAACACAAAATTGTAAACTTACTTAGAAGCTTTTGGTTTTGCTCATCAGTTTTCATTAGCATTTGTGTATTTAATATGTGACCCCAGACTGCTCTTCCTCCAGTGTGGCCCAGAGACACCAAAAGGTTGGGCGCCCCCTGGAACCCTGACTCATTGGATGGGTGGCTTGTGACAAGCTTCCCGGGGCCCTCATTTTTCCATCCGTAAAGTGAGAGACTACTTTTGGTCCTTCCTTAAATTCCCTTATTTTTACAAGGAATTTTGTCTAGTTCTTGTCTTCACTGCCCACTTATTGTCCATGTTTATATTTTAGCCAAAAGTAACATTTTCCCCAAAATTTCCTTGTATCTAGATTATTTGAATCCATTTGGCATATATTTACTGAGTCCTTTCCATGGGCCAGAAACTGTTCTCACCACTGGAAGCAAAGCAGTGCCCGTCTGCCACAGACTCTCCCTCCTGGTGGGGCAGACAGTGAACTCGCCAAAAGGAGTGAGTTCTATGTAGTGTGTCGGGAAGCAATACAGACTCGGGAGAAAAGCAGCGCAAGGGGAGAGGGATGAGAAATGCTGGGTTGGATGGTCGGGGTGGGCCTCCCTGGGGAGGGGACCTTTCAGCCAAGACTTGGCGGGGATGAGGGAGTGAGCAGTGCAGCGGTCCCCGGTCCCGGGGGAAAGTGTAGGCAGGATGGTCACATGAAGAGCCCTGAGATGGAAGCTCACCTGGCCTGCTTGTATGGAATGATGAGGAGGCGGTTTGTTTGGGGGAAGGAAGAGGAGGGAGGATAGTGGGAAATGAGGGCAGGAAGGTAAAGGGGCTGGAGGTTCCAGGCCTTGCGGATCTGGCACTTTGAGTCGAGCAGGGCTCTACTGAAGAGTCCTGAATGGAGGTGGGCTGTGATCTGCCCCGTATTCTGAAGGATCACTCCTCATTCTTGGGCCGTGAGTGGACTCAGGAGTCAGGAGGAATGGGAAGTAGGGTGAGCAGTTAAGACACTATTGTCTAGCAGTAGTCCCAGGTGAGAGAGAATGGTATTCTGTACTGGCTGATGACCAATGGAGTGGTGAAAAGCAGGTAAAGTTTGACTATATTTTGAACATGGAGCAAATAAGATCTCTGGACACACTGGATGTGGGAGTGTGAACAAAGGGGAGCAGACACAGATGACAGCAAGATTTTGGGCCTGCGCAATGGGAAGGATAGAACTGCCATCAACGGAGATGGGGGAGGCTGTTAGCGGACTGTTAGTGAGTGGGGAAACTCAAGTTCCGTTTTCAATATGTTAAATCTAGTAGTTGAAAATTTTCACACACACACAGAAGTAGGTTAGTCCAGTGAACACCATCACTGCTTCAAAAGCTATCATATTTGTTCTTTTTTTACTCAGGTATTTTGAAACAAATCCTGGGTAACAAGTACCTTGGCATATCTTTCTAACAGACCAGAACCTTTGTTTTTGTTTTTAACAAAACCACAGTACTTCACTAAGACTTGTCTGGATTTAGGCAACTACAATATTATACAATCTGGATCCCCCCCCCCCGCCCCCCGCAAAAGATAAACTAGGAAGAATTACGGTACCTTGTGCAATAATTATTCTTTTTCTTCCGAATATTTCATTAAATACCAGCTTGAAATATGCTTGTCTGGTACATAATATAATGTAGAGAAATTAAATACACATATCTAACTTTTTAGGCAGCCGCATAAAAGAACAGTCATTTTTTAAGGATGCATAACAAGAAAATGTGTTCCCATCCTGGGGAGCATAAAATCTCGAGGATTAGAAATAAGAAAACCGTTTTACATCTGGCAGTCACTGCACAAAGCGCCAAGGGGATGTGGAGCTACCAGCTGAGTGGTGCCTGGAATCCCAGGAATGTCGGGAAGGTCTGAGGATCTGTGCCCGTGTTTGGTTTTGCTGTGGGTGAGTGTGTGTGTGTTCTCCCTTTCTTGAGGGGAGGGGTAACCTGAAGTTTTCAAACACACACAAGTACGTGCACAAGTACAGAGAAGAGCGTAAACCCCCACGGCCCGATCCCACGGATTTCAGCTGCTAATCAGCATTTTGCCACAGTGCTTCTACCTATTCCTTTTTCAATTTTGTCATTGCTGTAGTTTAAAAAGCATTCTATTTTGACATAAATTTAAAGAAAAGTAAGAATAGTACAAAGAACTTGCACATACACTTCACCCACATTAACTAGTTGTTAATATTTTGCCACAAATAGTTTTATATTTTTCTGAACCATTTGAGAGTTAAGTTATAAATATCATGCCTTTTTACCTTTAAATAATTAATCTACAGCTCATACTCAAATGCAGTCCAACCTCTTCTCGAATGCCTCGGTTCTTGAACAGTTCAGTTCTCGGCCAAGTTGTTCACAGAAAAAATGTCTCAATTGTCTAACAAAACTTTGAGTCTTGGTTCTCTGCCCAAGAACCCTTTCAGGCTGATACCTGTATGACCAGTCATGTGTCTCTCAGGCGACAAACACAGGAGATTCTGTTTTTGAGCAAATTGCTTCTCAAGCAGTTTTCTGGAATGAATTAAGTTCGAGAATCGAGGTTCCATTGTATTGCCAATCATTCCAGTAATGTTCTTTTATACCAGCTTTTGTCCTGGTCCAGGATTCAACCTAAGATCATAATTTGTATTTGGCTGTGATGTCTCTCTAGCCTCTAGAACCATTCCTTTGTGTTTTATGACATTTTGAAGAGTACTGGCCAGTTTGGGTGTACCTGATGTTTCTTTGTGATTTGATTCAGGTTATACATTTGTGGCAGAAATACTACCTAGGTGATGACGTTATCTGGAGGCTGATGTTGCTTTTTCCCATTGTTGGCGAAGTTACCCCAATCACTTGGCTCAGGTGGGCTGGACACATTTCTGTTGCTGTAGCTTCTTTGTTTTAATAGACTTTGTATTTTAGAAAAGTTTTAGATTTACAGAAAAGTGGAGCAGACAGTAGAGTTGAACCAACCCTGCACCACAATTTCCCCTACTATTTTCATCTCATATTATTATAATACATTTGTTACAACTATTGAACCAATATTTCTCTCTCTCTCTTTACACACACACACACACACACACACACACACACACACGGGTTCCTCTGGCTTTATCAGTTTCTCAGAAGTTTCTTGTTTTTGATGACCTTGACAATTTTGAGAAGTATTGGGCAAGTATTTTGTAGGAAGTCCCTTTCCTGAAATTTGTCTGATGTTTCTCAGGATTAGACTTGGGGTATGGGTTTGGGGGAGGCAGATCTCAAAAGGGCACATACTACCTATAAGATTTATGACTGTTGATGTTGACCTTGGTCACCTGGCTGAAGTAGTATTTATTAGATTTTTCTACTGTTAACTTCCTTTTGCCCTACCCTACCCCCTTTCTTATACTATGCTATTGTGAAAGAAGTCACCCTTCAGAGCCCACACGTAAGTGGTAGAGAGTAGTGCTGTCCCTCCTCTAGGGCTGAGTATCTACACAATCTGGAATTCTTCTGCACAGGAGATTTAGCTTCTTACCACATGAACACAATCAACCATTTCTTTGTACCAGGGGCTCCTGGGTATTTGTTTTATATTTGGGGTTATAAACTACTACTACTTTATTTAATTTTATTCACATTGTTCCAGCATTGGTCATTGGAAGTTTTTTAAAAATCTAATTTAATTTAAAAAATTTTATTCTCGTCTAGTCTATTACAGTTGTCCTAGTTTTTCCACCTTTGCGACAGCATGGATGGAACTGGAGAGTATTGTGCTAAGTGAAATAAGCCAGGTGGTGAAAGACAAATACCATATGATATCACCTATAAGAGGAATCTAATGAACAATATAAACTAATGAGCAAAGTAGAACCAGAGACATGGAAACAGGGAACAGACTGACGGCTAACAGAGGATAGGGTGGCGTTGGGGAGATTGGAAAGAAGGGGAAGGAAGTAGTCAAAGAACGTGTCAGAAGGTCTTTGAGTTAGCTCCTGTGACATACTCCGGAAAATGTGGTTTTGTTTTGGTTTGTTTTTGTTTTTGAACACCTTTCTGGTACCACAGATATCTCAGGCTCATCTTATATGTTTCCTGTCCCACTCTTAGAATCAGCCACTTCTCCAAGGAGTTCTGGTTCCATTTAAATGGGAATGGTACATTGCCCTGGCCGGTGTGGCTCAGTGGATTGAGTGCTGGCCTGTGAACCAAAAGGCAGCCAGTTCAATTTCCCAATAAGGGCACATACCTGGGTTGTGGGCCAGATCCCCAGTTGGGGGTGTGCAAGAGGCAACCGATTGATGTATCTCTCTCACATTGTTTCTCTCCCTCTTTCTCCTTTCCCTTCTCTCAGAGAGAGAGAGAGAGAATAGTACAGATGCTGCTCAAGTTATATCCCAATAAACCCAACGTAAGTTGAAAATATTGTAATTTGAAAATACATTTAATATACCTAACCTACCAAACATCATAGCTTAGCCTAGCCTACATCAAATGTGCACAGAACACTTACATAAGCCAACATTTGGGTAAAATTATCTAACACAAAGCCTATTTTATAATAAAGTGTTGAATACTATATAAAAACTGAAAAACTGGTCTATGAGTATTAATCATTAACATATATAGCTGAAAGCACTATGAGTATAAAGAATGAAGAACTGAACTAAAATTAATTACATTACAAGAGTATCATACTGCATATCACTAACCTGGGAAAAGATTAAATTCAAAATTTGAAGTATGGTTTCTACTGAATGCATATCACTTTCACACCATTATAAAGTCAAAAACTTGTAAGTCATGCCCTGGCTGATGTGGCTGAGTAGGCTGAGCCAATGGCCTGCAAAACTAAAGGTCACCGGTTCGATTCCCATTCAGGGCCCATATCTGGGCTGCAGGCCACGTCCTGGGTCAGTGCTAGAGGCAGCCGATCGATGTTTCTCTCCCTCTCTTTCTCTCTCCCTTCCCCTCTCTCTAAAAAATAAATAAAGTCTTTAAAAAATTGTAAGTCAAGCATTGTATATTGGGGACTGTGTTAGAAACTAAGACACGGGGCTAGGTGTGCTTGTTGCTCCTGGAGTGTTTGCTGTAGTGTTTTAAAGGAAAAGCAAATCCCTGGCATCATGTCATTTAATCCACCCCCCCACCCAAAATCTCTATATCTGTAAAAATAAGGATATTTTCTTAACCAAAATGTCAAAACAGCCTGTGGCTATCACAACTAATTTCCACAGACTTAGTGGAAATTTATTCTGTCACAGTTCTGGAGGCCAGAAGTCAGGAATCAGGCTGTCCAAAGGACCCCATTCCCTCAGAAGTTTCTAGGAAAGAATCCTCTCCTTGCTCTTCCACCTTCCGGTGGCTCCAGGCATTCCTTGGCTCGTAGGCACATCACTCTAATCTCTGTCTCTGTGGTCACATCACATCCTCCTCTTTTCTGCAATTTCTCTGTCACACCTCCCTCTGCCTCATAAAGGACACTTGTCATTGGGTTTAGGGCCTACCGAGGTTATCCAGGAAAATTCCTTAAACCCTCCCCAAATCATCCTCTCAAAAATCTTAATCACATCTTTTACCATAGTATAAGGTGATACTTACTTTAGGTTCCTGGAATTGGGATGTGGACATATTCTTTTGAGGGGCACCATTCAGTCAACTACGACAATAAAATTAATGGTTTATTAACACTTGGCTATGTTCTTATGTCCCCAGTCCACACTCAGATTTACTCATTTTCTCAAAAATATTTTTTACAGTTGTTTTATTTAAATCTAACCAAGGTCCAATCATTGCATTTGATTGTGTCTCCTATAATCTAGAACACCTCGGTCTTTTTTTATACTTTGAAGTTGTTGAAGAAACAAGGTCATTTATCTGTACATTGACCCACATTCTGTACATTCTGGCTTTGTCTGATTGCTTTCTTGTGGTAGTGTTTAATTATTTCTCTCTATTTCCTATAACCTGGAAATTGGAGCCAAAATCTCCTTTAGATTAAAATTCAACTTTTAATTTTTTGACAAAAATACACTACATAAGTATTACTGTGTAGTTCAAATTGCATCACATTAGGTGACTTAATTCATAGCTGTCCCACCTTTCAGGATCTACAATTATTTAAAATATGTAGATGATGGCAGACAATCAGTGTAAAATTCCATCAATCCTATAACGAGTTTAGCATCACCAATGACTGTTACCTAAATCAATTATTTAAGCATTCTTGTTCTGCTCTACATTGTTTTCATTTGGGTTAGTTTCATCTTCTATCCCCCCCCCTTATTTCTGTATCATATTGTTTAGAATAAAGATCTTTTCACACCCCCCCGTTTAGAGCTTAAAATCCATTAGGTCTAGAGATATTTGAGACTGAGACACAGCATGATCTGTCTTGCTTGAGGAGATAAGGATGTCAAACTCATTTTCACCCCGGGGCACATCAGCCAGGCAGTTGCCTTCAAAGGGCGGAATGTAATTTTAGGACTGTGTAACTATTACTTAACTAGGGCAAGGAGCTTAGCGCTGCTGCCTGCTAGAAACAAGGTGAAGGGCCAGATTCGGCCCACGGGCCTTGTGTTAAGGTAGGTATTGTTTCCTAAAGTTCACACTTGAAGCCCAGAAAACAGGTGTTTGTAGTTGTACCTGCTGGGTGATTTGGAGTTAGGGAACGTTTGGTTGGAGGGAAGTAGTGAATCTGCCAATCTCACTTTCCCTGGAATCATACTCAAAGCCTTCAACTTGAAAGAACTACTGAGAAAATTCTTTAATAAAGCCAGAGCTATTTGATTTCAGAAGAGCGAATTAAGGCATGGCCAAAGAAAGTCCCAACGGGTTGCGTGGAACCACGAAACGGAGAGTCTTGAAAAGAGCCTTTTTGGGGATTTAATCTCCGGACTACATCTCCCAGAGTGCCGGCTGCCGGGCCCCACCTCACTGAAGCGACTGCGCGTGCGCAAGGCGGGTAGAGGCCTCCCACAATCTCCGAGATTCCGCGCGCTTGCCTCCCTCCCGCCGAGATCGCCCCTTCCAGGCCCTCGGTCTGTCCACTGGGGGCGCGCGCAGCGCGTGGCAGGCGGTAGCGGCGCTGGCGGCTGGAAGCGCGGGTCGCGTAGCAGTGCGTGGTTGCTAGGGGCGCCTGAGCCCGCCTGCTTGCCCAGCAGGCCAGGGGAGGAAGCACCGCGGAGCCGGCGCTGAGCCCGGGCGAAGCTGGGTCCGCTAGGTGAGTGTGGCTGCGGAGCGCGGGGCAGGACCCTCCGCCGTCCCAACTCTCCCTCCACTCCCTCTGCCCGGGTCGTTTCACGCAGGTCCCCAGCCCTCTGGCCGCTTCCGCCCCAGTCCCGCTCTTGCCCGCCACCTCTCCACCCCTAGTAGGCCAGGGGGCCTCGGCCTTCCACTAGCCAGGACTTCGCGCCTTGTCGGAATCCGTGTCTCTCTCCGCCGCGCCTGTGAACTTAGTCCGCTTCGCCTCTGGGTACCCGAACCCTGCAGCGTACCCTTACCCTAGGCCTCCGTGCCTTCTCTTTCCCGCCGCTCTGCGGTTTAAATTCTCCCTTGGGTGTGAGCCCGAGCTCCTCTCAGCCTTTGTGGCTGAATTTATCATGGTTACTCACTTTTGTTACTTCCCCACCTTCAGTATATATAGAAAATTTCTTTCCTAAACTGTAGAAATTCAAGCAGCATCTGGAATCCTGTGGAATTTAACTCGTTTATCCATTCATTCATCCCTTCACTTAATTACCAAATATTTAATCAGCTAGGCCACCATGGAAGGCGCTGGGAGGATACAGTGGTAACAGGACAGGTGTGTTCACAGAGCTTGTAGTCTAGGGGAGATTTTAATCAATTAAACATTCGCAATACTGTATGGTGTAATGGAACATTAGGAAGATGTTTAACTTAGACTCATTTGGAACACCAATATCTCCACCCTCTGGTCTTCACAATTCTCTTCTGGATCTAGGAAATGTTTTAATCCTCCCTTCTTTATGCACTCATCCCTCAGATACTCCGAAAGACATCTTCCTTAATTTCAGCACCTGTTGATTTAGCCAATCAACAAGCTGCCTCTCTGCCGGATAGCTCCTTTTTCATCAACACCCACCTGTCACTAAAATCAGACACTTAGATCATTCCAGACTGCACCTGTCTTATTCTCCTCACATCTACTCTGCCCCCAGGTCTGGTCAACCTGTCACCCTTAACTTTTCTCTAAATCCTGTCCATTCCCACTGCAACCACCATAAATTCCTCATCTCTAGCTTGCCTGGTCTACAGTTTTCTTACTAGCTCCCAGCCTGCAGGCTAAAATCCTTCCTGTTCAACCCAGATACTTTACACTACACTACAGTAATCTCAGACACAAATCTGATGCTACTTTCCTGATAATTACCTGTGGTTTTCCTACAATGTATTCTCTCAAATGGTTTATTCATGTATCCCCAAAAGAATTTTTAAAACCATGTATTGCTTGCATAGCTTAAAGTTGAATTTGAAAATTGTTCATCACAAATATTAAAAGTTTTCTTTTGTTAGGAGGAAGAAAATACTAAACTTTTTATAAAAAAGAACTAAGTTAAGGATTCACTGTAATTGGAATAAACTGGAATTGCATGCCTTGATTTGATAAAATAAGTTTTAATGGTTTTACTTATCTAACTTAACTTGGAGGAGAAAGATACAGGAGCTACACTTTGGACCTGCTGAGCTGAGGTTCCTGCTGCACATCTAGGTAGAAAGGCCCGGGGGTCACTCTGCGGGTCTGGAGCTCATGACGGAGGTCTGGGTGATGACAGAAAGTTAAGAACGCAGGAGCTGGGAAGTTAAGAATGTCATGGAAGAGTTTGTGGTAGTAATTACAGCTGCTACTTATTGAGTGCTTACTATGTGCCGGGCAAAATGAGAAGACTGAGCTCAGAGGAACACCAACCTTGGAAGCATGGGTAGAGGAAAGGGATGGAAGAAAGAAGTAGAAAATTTACGACCAAGTATAAAAATGAGTATGTAAGTGAAAAGTTTCTTGTTGACTGTATGTCAGTGAAGCCTTAACTTCAGGATCTGATACTCATAATCTGGAGTTGAGTTTAGCTGCCCCACTAGATTCCTTTATGACCTTGGAATTGTCTGATCACAGGCCCCCTGGATTTCAGCATGGGATCAGATGCTTTGATCTGTCAGTGAAATATACAGAAGCATTTTCTGTAGTGACCTGACTTCTCACCCTCTCTTCTGGCAGAACTTGGAAGCCAGGGTTGGCATTTTGCAACACATACTGAGAGTACTAATTTCTCTAGGACCCAAAATACAAAGGACCTTGTGCTTAAGTGCCTTCATTTATTCCTGTATCCTGGACAGGCAGTGGTATTGGTGACCGGAGGGGTCCATATTTTTGGTCTGAGGACTCCTTTATGCACTTCATAAGCTCTTCGGGGTCTTAAATATATATATTTTTAGCATGGGATATATGTATCTATATATATCTTGATATTCACCATAATAAGAATATTTATTAACTCATTTAGAAATAATAAATCCATTACAAGTTAATATACATTGCATTTAAAAAATATTTTATTTACTTATTTATTTTTAGAGAGAGAGGAAGGGAGGGAGAAAGAGAGAGGGAGAAACATCAATCAGTTGCCTCTTGTACATGCCCAATCAGGGACTGAACCTGCAACCCAGGCTTGTGCCCTGACTGGGTATCGAGTCGGCAACCTTTTGCTTCGCAGAGCAATGCCCAACCAACAGACTGGTCAGGACAAAGTAGCATTTTTTAAATGAAAAGTACTATTGTTTCAAAAGATTAGTGAGAAGCTGCCTTAATAGAAGACAAGTGGATTTTTGTATCTGTTTCTGCATTCAGTTGGTTTCAATATGTTGTTTTGGTTGAATTATGAAGAAAACCCATCCCCACACAGATAATTTAGTTGGCAAGAGAAGGAGTATTTCTATAGCCTTTCCAGATAACTGTGGTTATTCTTCTTTGGTACTACACAAAGGTAACAAACGGTGGTTTTGTGAAAGTTAGTTATAGTGTGGAATCTAAAATGATATCGGGTAACCTTTCATACTTTGTTACAGTAAAGTCCATTGGTCTTTTACTTTTTTTTTTTTTTTGCATGACAAAGAGTCTTTACTATTAAATGATTATCCGTATACCAAGTAATAACATGTAACAGTTCTTAAATTCTATCATCTAGTAATTTTGATTAAGAGATACTAAAAGCAGCTCTAACAATTAAACTAGAATTCATTGCTCTAACCTTAGCCAGAAGAGACTATTTTAAGGCTGGTTGCTGCTTTACACAGGTTACAAACAACTACTTACTACTTTTTCACAGATAAAACCCCTGACCTTCCAGAAAGCTTTAGGGGGAAAAATACATATATTTAATCCCTTTCTTTCTTTAAAAGAAATGTTTCTTACTTTATCTAAGAAGGAAAAATTAGTATTGTCATATATATATATATATTTTTTTTATGCTTGGGCTAAAATCATAGAAAAAACAGATAATGTATGCCCATTAAATTTCTAAGAAATATGAGGTAAAAAGATGAAATCTTTGGATAAGTTCTAAGTTTGTACAAGTTTTTTTTTTTAAGATTTTATTTATTTATTTTTTTAAAGAGGGAAGGGAGGGAGATAGAGAGAGAGGGAGAGAAACATCAATGTGCAGTTGCTGGGGGTTATGGCCTGCAACCCAGGCATGTACCCTGGCTGGGAATCGAACCTGGGACACTTTGGTTCCCAGCCCACGCTCAATCTACTGAGCTACACCAGCCAGGGAGTTTGTACAAGCTTTAAGTTTGCTGTTCTCAAAAAGTAAAAGGACCTGCTGTGTAATACACAGAAATAATTTCATGCCTTTCCACAAGAATGTAACTCAAGCTTTGCGAAAGCTTCGTATTCCACGGAGGCATCCAGAATGCCAGTCCATGAATGGGTGCTCTTTCTTCTGTGTCCATTTATGCGGTGGTTTTCATGGATTTCTGTCTGGATGTCGCAGACAAGGGCCGAGGTTATCCAGGGCTTCATCCCTGTTCTGCCGGAAGTAGGTCATCTCCCGGGTGTCCTTCTCCACTTCGGTGCTGCAGCTGCTGTGGGAATCCCAGAGCCGCAGCCTCCTTGGCCTTGAACTCCTCCCTCTGCAGGCGGTACTGCCTAATTTAAGCTTGCACCTCTTTTTTGGCCTGCTTCAGCCTCCAGGTCTCGAGCCTACGGGCCTCGGATGCCTTCTCGGCCTGCAGCAGCTGCTGGATGCCCGGCGACTGACAGGCCTTGGTGGCGTTGGCTTGAAAGCCTAGGTGGGTAGCCTAAATCCCTCTCCATCGCCCCACAGGTCAGCTGACCCAGCTGCTTAAGATCTGTACCTCTCCATTGGTCTCTCACTTTGACCTGACCTTTTAAGCATGCATGATCCTGTAACATTGTGTGATAGGTATTTGGAAAATACTGACTCCATGAGTTATGCAGGTCTTCCAAATGTTACATTTTATTACACAATATCGAAAAATCATACTGCCACCATGCTCCTTAGAAAAGTGGTTAAGTATTGGGAGGCTGTCAAGCTCATGGTGGCAGAGACAAGTTTGCCGAAATTCTGATTTTCCCTTGGAAGCTCAAATATTATTATTGGCAACAAATACTGTCAGTTGTTTTCCTTGATGTGACAGGCTTTGGGTACCCCCCTACGACACACACTCATGCTAAAAATATCTGCTGAAGTACCAATGTCTGACCGACGCACCACTTGTGTGCCGCTCAGTCTTTCAAGTAAGCATGTGCTCTGCAGAAGATTTTTGCAGCTCAGATGATGCTTTACTGAGACGCCGTCATCTTCTGTATGCCTCTTGAGTGTTATATGTGCTTCTCATTTTGCCACCCAGACTATTAAAAAGGCGCACTTGAGGATTGAGACTTAGTACTTTTTACCGAGTCGTCAAGGACATTCTCAGGTAAAGCCAGCACCTACTCATCGGCTGCGTGGCGAAGAAGTGTGCAGTGATGAAGGATCTAATGGGGCACCGTTGTCTTGGTTCTGCTCAGGCACCGGCAGCTTGACCCACTGTTGCTTTTGTACTATCAGTGCAAAGAGCAGCCCGGTGAAAAAGGCAAACCCACCTCTAAGTTATGAATACAGGTTCACCTAGCAAAGCTGCCGAGAGGGTCCTGGGGTTCCCTCAGGTGCTGTGGGCCATACTTTGAGGACCACTGCTTGCTAGAGCTCACCTCCGGAGGCAGAAAGAGGGTCCTTTCTGAAGCTGAGAAAGGTCAAGGTTTCAGGAAAGATAGTCTCCTGATTATGCTCAGCCTTCACCAGTTTTTCACTTTGCAGTAATTTGTAGGTCCCCCCTCCCCTCAGCCCTAGCTGCTGTGAGCTGTATTTTTCCCTAGTTTTGCCCACTCCTGTTGTCTACTGACCTGTGGTGTGCAGTACTGACCCTCCCTTCTCATTAGGGCTGGAATAGTGACCTTCCTTCCTCAGTAGGGCTTTAAGAAATTCATTGCTCCTCCAGCTTTCTTTAGGGAGGATTAGCTTGGCATTTATCTCATAAGAGAAAATGAGTCTGGTTCCTCTACTCCTCTCCATTTTATTTGGTTCCACATAAGTCAGTTCTGTCTTCTAGTGGAACTACTGAGCAAGCCAAGTCATCTCATCACAGATCTTGCAGACTGTAGACTCAGAACCATTTCTGATGTCCTGAGTTCCCCCAGTGACCTGACCGAGGGGAAACACCTAGATGGGGGAGGAAAAGGAAACTGTGTATCCCATGAGTCACACGCACTCCTGTAATAGAGGAGAGTGATTTAATCAGTGGTGATGAATAATTGCTTTCTGTAGAAATAGATACTTTGTCCAAGGTGGTCTGGGCCTGGCCCCTGGAGACTTGATGGTAGGAGACAGCAGCCATAGGTTTTCAAGCTTAGGCTGCTCAGCAGTCTCCCTTACTTAAGGAGGAAACCCGAGGCAGAATTCCCCCACGAAGAGTGGAAGGCAGAAGGAGACAGGCAGCTTCTGAATGCTGTGTGAAGATGACGGAGCAGGATGGTGAGAATCCTGAGGCGGGGTGCTCCAGCCGGGGGTGGGGGAGGCTGGAGCTCAGGAGGCCTGTCCAGATTCTACTGTGACAGTGACGGTCCTGTGCTTGGTGAAGGGGCTGGGGGATTAGGATTGGGCTGAGCCAGCCCTACAAACAGGAAGAAAGGAATGTCTGAGGCCCTTTCGTTTACCTTTAGAATGCGCTGCAGTTCTTTACCCTGCTTTCTTGTCCCTTCAGTCAATTTTTTAAAAGAGGATTTTATTTATTCATTTATTCATTTATTCATTTTTAGAGAGAAGGGAAGGAGGGAGAAAGAGAGAGAGAGAAACATTGATGTGAGAGAGAAACATCCATCGGTTGCCTTTCGTTTGCGCCCCGACCGGGGACCTGTCCCACAACCCAGACATGTGCCCTTACTGGGAATTGAACCAATGACCTTTTGCTTTGCGGGACGATGCCCAACCAACTAAGCCACACCGGTCAATGCTAGTTCTTTTTTAGAAACAGCATTGTGGAGGTATAACTGACACAAAACATATCCATCACTCCCAAGTGACTAGTTTTTTAAACTTTGTTCTAGGGAGCCTTCCCCCCGCTGTTGTGGGAGCAGAGTAGGGCGGCACTGCTGAGGAGAAAGTCAAACTGGGGCAGAGATCTTCCCTTTCTACCGGATGAGCTCGGCAGTTGTCTGCCACAGAGACTCGGGGCTTCCCTGCGAAAACCTCCGTGGAGCTTAGGAGGCTCATCCGTGTAAAAAGGGAACAGTGGTAACAGGGGGCCTTTACAGAGTGTCAGGTGAGAGGAACAAATAGGTAAACAGATGTTCATGGAGAGAGTGGGGCTTAAGCTGGTCTGTGAAAGAACCCAAAAGTGCTGAGTACACTGTGATAAAGATTCAGAAGGAAGAGGCTTAAGTGTAGTAAATTCTGCTGACAGGATCGAAAAGTTTATTCTAGGAGTTTAGTGTTAAGACCAACACAGGATGGAATTAAAAGAGGCAGATCCCGTGCTCTGGCCGGTTGGGGCATCATCCCATGCACCAAAAGGCTGCAGGTTCAATTCCTGGTCAGGGTGCATCTCTAGGTTGTGTGTTTAATCCTTGGTTGGGGTGCGTGTGGGAGGCAATGAATTGATGTTTCTTTCTCACATCAGTGTTTCTCTAAAATCAATAAACATATCCTTGGTTGAGGATTTAAAAGGAGTGTGGGCAGACCCTGAGGATACAGATTTCAGCTCAGTCTGGATGCTGCTGTAATAGTCCAGATCTGGGTGGTGGTGGAAATAAAAGAGGAAGCATGCTATGAAGACAGGATTTCGTAAGTTTTGTGTCTGGTTTGGCTTTGTGTCTGGTCTGGAGAATAAGGCAAAGGAAGAAGTCATGAGTGACTTAAGTTTTCTTCGTATGTGATTGGGAGAAAGAAGGTTCCACTGAAAGAAACTGGAAGGTCAAGGGTGCAGAGCTGGCTGGACAAGCTGGACGGAAGTGGTTTGACATGCATTGGAAAAGGCGGAATAGACGGCTGCTGAGGAGGACATGAGGCCCGAGAGGGGTCCCGTCTGAAAAGTGGCTGTTCTCCTGCAAACGATAGTTGAACTAGAGGGAGCAGGAGATGGGCTTGATGTGGGAGAGGATAAAAGAGGGGCGCTGTGGAAAACTTGGAGGGGGCCTCAGGCGGAGGAAGAGGTGTTGAAGGAGTCGGGGGTGGCTGTGGCTGTGGCAGAGTCTGCACACTGACTGAAGTGGTGACTCGGACATGGTGGTGGGACAGGAGCACCTGTTGAGTCTGAAGAGTCCCACCTTGTGGCTTTGCTGGTCACACCTGTTGTAGACGCGTTTGTTTACCCAGCAAATATTTAAGGAGCCCTGATTACATTTCCAGGGCTGGGCGTGTGCTGTGTGAACAAGGTCTCAGTCCTCACAGAGCTTTCACTGTGGAGGAGAAGCTAGATAAATAGCAAGGGAATGTTTAACTACTGAAGGTTTCATTTAACGGAGAACGGGATGACAGCTCGGGGCGGGGGCAGGGAGGTTAGGGCGGGTGGAGGAATCAAGGAAAAAGGAAAAAGGACTGATGGACATGGACACCAGTTGTGGCGATTGCCAGGGGGAGGGGGTATAAGAGGACTAAATTGTAATGGGAAAAAATACAATGAAGATTAAATAAAAAAGTGAAGTTTTCATTTAAGAATTAATAAGGTTTTTGACTAGGTGATTAATTTATATGGCTCAGAAATTAAAATGGTAGAAAAAGGTGCACACAGAGAAGTCTCAGACCCCATTGGTAACCCGATTTTAAATATCAGTTTCTGGCCCTGACCAGCGTGGCTCAGTTCGTTGGGTGTTGGCCCTCAAAGCAAAAGGTCGCTGGTGTGATTCCCGGTCGGGGCACAAGCCTGGGTTGCAGGTTCCGTTCCCAGGCAGGGCGTGTATGAGAGGCAACCGATCCATGTTTCTCTCTCACATCGATGTTTCTCACCCTCCCTTTCCCCCTCCCTTTCCCTCCTTCTAAAAAAGTAAATAAATCTTTTTAAAAATCAGTTTCTGTTTATCCTTCCAGTGTTTCTTTAGGCATTTATAAGGGAATATTAATACATAATAATTTTAGATAGTGGAAGAATGAAGCAGAATAGGACAAGGTAATGGGATAGGGAGTGATTGGGGGTGTCACGGTATGAGGGTAGACAAGCTCGCTCTGGGAGGTGGTGCTGTTAGCCGAACACTAACCGGCTCGGCCATTCAGATTCAGCCATCTGAGTGGTTCAGAGGGAACAGCCAAGGCCCTGGGAACACGCCCGGTGAGGGGGCCAAGTGGCTGAGAAGGTCGGGGGAGAGTCAGGAGTCAGGTCACACTGGCCTTGGAGCCCTGCAGTGGCTCTAAGCTTCCTTTAAAGAGAGCACCGTGGCCCCTGTCTGGAGAACAGACGATAAGAAGTGGTAAGAGTAGAAGCAGGGACACCAGCAGGTGAGAGATGGTGGTAATCTGGACTAAGGCAATAACTGGAAATGTAGGAGAATAGATGGATTCGAGGACATACATTTGAAGCCGAGAGTAGATGAATTCAAGATGAATATTTGAACTTGGAAGGACTTGTTGATGGATTGAGTGAGTGGTAGTGAGGATCTGCTGAGAGCGGGGTGAAATCATCATCACGAGGCATGTTGGGAGTGTCTGTATTTCATAAATACCAACCCAGCGACTTAGCCCCTTCTGCCTGGATATTTTTTTAACTGAAGTCTTTTTTTGTTCAGTTGCAGCTTATTTCCTGTCTCTGACTCTAAAAGATTAATAGACTCTAAAAGGTTCATTGAAGAATGTGACTGATCATTCCTGCTTTATTAGTCCTCCTCCCACTTCCCTTAGCAGGACTTTTTAGTAAAACCTGACATTTCCTTCTAATTGCAAGGAGATTAAAAGATAACGTGTCCCTTCCTTGAATAGCAGCAGTCACAGAGAACTTGGCGCTCCCCACACTGTCCCCTTGTTTTCTTGACTCCTGCCCCCTCGTGAAGTCCTTATCTCAGCATCTGCGTTCCTGATTCTGCTTCTGTGTTGGTGCTGACAGCACTGCTCTCTCAGTTGAAGGCAAGATAAGACTTGTGTTTCGCTGGGTAATGAGGTTTTCACAGAGAATCAGGTTTAAACAACATTTCTTCCCTAAAAATTTGAGAGCCTCCCACCGCCCCCTCATTGTGTGTTGATGGGCCCCACAGAACGTGCTGTTAAACCGAACTGCAAGGCTGTGGTGTGTGCCCTCTCTTTTCAGCTGCCCTTAGGCCATGGTTTGCAAGCTCGCTGGCAGGTGAGGGTGGAGTGTGCTGGGTGGATAGCTTATGTGAAGGTGGCCGCCCCCATGGCCACGCTGAAGAGACCTTCATGCACTGGTGAGGCTCTTCATCAGGCATGTGGCCTCCCTTCTGTACCTCAGAGGTGACAGGTGGAGCCCCCAGTCAAGCCTGTTAGGCAGTGGAGTGAGGAGTAAAGCCCATCCTTGCCAGTCTAATTCCAAAGAAAAGTTCAAGTCGATCGTGTGCCGCCTGCCTCCTGGTCTGAGGAAACCAAGCTTCCCTTTAAGTGGTAATGACTTTTTCTTTTTTTAACAACTTTTATTTTGAAGTAATTTCAGACTTGCAAAAAAGTTGTAAAAATAGTACAAAGAATTTTTATTTATTTTTACCCAGAGTTATCAAATGTTAATCTTTTACCACACTTGCTTTGTTATTCATTCTTTTTTCTGCGTAGATATCATTCTTTGTTTCTTTTTATTTTCTTTTTTCTTTTTGCATTTTTTCCATGACTGTTTATCCCCTTTATACCCCCTTCCGACCCTGCAATCACCACACTGATGTCCACGCGTCCATGAATCCTTTTTCCTTTTTGTTCAATCCCTTTACGCCCAAACCCCGTCTCAGAGCTGTCTGCAGGTGATTGTAAATAATGCAACATCTGTAAAGCCCAGTAAACCGAAGCTCAATAAAAGGAAGTGTGCCTGTAATGGACCATTAAAATGAGTTTATTTCTTCTCTCTTCGGCTCCACTGACCTGTAGATCTATTTTTATGTGAATACCATGTTACTTTGACTACTGTAGCTTTACACCAAGTTTTGAAATTAGCTACTATAAGTTCTCCAACTTTGTTCATTATTTTTCAATTGTTTTGGCCATTCTAGTCTTTTCTTTTAAAAAAATTATTGATTCATTTCTTAGAAAAAGGAAGGGAGAGAGAGAAACATTGATTTGTTCCACTTATTTTTGCATTCATTGGTTGATTCTTGTATGTGCCCTGACCAGGGATTGAACCCACAACCTTGGCGTATCAGGACAACGTTCTAGCCAGCTGAGCTACCCAGCCAGGATCCATTTTAGTCTTTTTAATTTCCATAAGTTTTAGGATCAGCTTGTCAATGTCTCCAGAGAAGCCTGCTGGGATTTTGATAGGAATTGCATTTATCCCATAGATTAATTTGGGAAGAATTGCCATTTTAACAGTATTGAGTCTTTCAATCCATGTGTGTTATATCTCTCCATATATTGAAGTCTTTAATTTCTCTCAACAGTGTTTTGTAGTTTTTAATGTACTTCTTTTGTTAAATTCATTCCTAAGTATTTTATTATTTTTGACGATATTATGAATGGAATTTAATTTACTTGCTTATTAGTATATAGAAATAAAATCTATTTTCATGTATTGATCTTGTATCTTACAATCTTTCTAAACCTGCATAGTTTAGTAGGTTTTGTGTAGATTTCTTAGGAATTTCTTTCTTTTTTTTTTTTTTAAGATTTTGTTTATTTATTTGCAAATTTTTAGAGAGGGAAGGGAGGCAGAGAGAGAGAGAGAGAGAGAGAGAGAGAGAAACATCAGTGTGCGGTTGCTGGGGGCCGTGGCCTGCAACCCAGGCATGTACCCTGACTGGGAATCAAACCTGCGATGCTTTGGTTCGCAGCCCGCGCTCAATCCACTGAGCTACGCCAGCCAGGAGGAATTTCTATATGCAAGATAAGATCATGTCTCCTGCAAATACAGTTTTACTTCTTCCTTTGCAGTCTATGTGACTTTAATTTCTTTTTCTTGCCTTATCTCACAGGGTAGATTTCTGGAACAAGGCTGAATAGAAACGAGGAGAGTAGACATCCTCGTCTTGCTCCCAGCCTTAGAGGGAGGCATCTAGTGTTTCACCACTGAGTGTGACGCTCGTTGTTTCTGTGATCTTATGACATGTCCCTATCAAATTTTGAGTATTTCCTTACCTTTTACAGCATATTCCAGGCTCATCTGATGTTTTTCCTTCCCCAAAGATCTTCCAGGTCTTTGTTTTTCCATTACCCTATTAGAAAATGTCTTGAGAGCTTTTTCAGAGCAACGTTTCTTCCCAAGAACTCTTTCCTCTGCTGCTCTAACCTTTCTTTTCAATTGGACATTTTCCTGTTCGGACTTTGAGGGATTTAGCCAGAAACAGGCCTGTTTATTCTAAACTTGAACTCTTGTACCCCTATTGCTCTTCTGTTTTCCAGGGATGTGTAGGAGCCAGAAAGGTGTAAGCTTAGCAGCTCTTGAAAATATGTTAGATTATTCAAAATATGGTTTTCCAGATGAGGTCAGTGTATTTGCTCTTAAAACAAGTTCCTTGTAAGCTGTTTACTGGAGGGTCAACCGATGGTGGGCCCTCTGGTCTTGGAGCAAGTAGGAATGCCTTTGCTTATCCTTAAGTAGTGGGTGTATGTGGCTAAAAAAATGTATGTAGATTGAATGAAAGTAATGGAACTTGTGAATCCTTTCAGTTTACATAATAACCAACTATTGTAAGTTTAGATTTGCTTAAATTGGGTGTTTTTGAAATAAAGCTTTCATTAGTGGCCTGTGTGAGGCCTTCTACAAATACAAATACCTTTTCTCCTTGTTCCTTTCCCCTAGGAGGCGGGAAACCTGTCTCTTTGGTTCTAAAGGCACACACACAGACGTAGCACATTTGTGTCATCTCGTGCCCTTAGTAAAAGCTGGGAGAAGGGTCTCACAGCCACTGTGTCACAGCCCTGTGCACACGACAGGGGGCAGGTTTTATGACCTTGCAGAAGAACTGCCTTCCGAATGTGTGCTGGCTGTGGGTGCCGGATGTGATTTGTCCATCCGGACCTTGATCTTATGGCAGAAGCCACTATTCGTAGTGTGTTAGACTTTAAAATTATTTTCCCACTTCTCTACTTTTATATTTTGGGCCTTCTAAAGCTTTTTGAAGTTGGTCACTGCCTTGGCAGCGTGGTCATTTCCTGGCACTTGAGTGGCAGTGCTGTTGAGGGCAGCGGGCAGGAAGAGGTGACCTGTGGCAGCAGTCAGCAGGCCTGCGACTTTCTAACCAGGTCTCCGCTTCCCCGTCACGTGGACTGCTGGTTTCATCAGGAATCTCTGTAAGGAGAAAGAGGAGAGTTGCTTTTAGCCACCGTCCTTCCCTCGCCTACACCAAAGAACTACTTCTGAACCAAAAATAGTGATGCCAGATTGGAGCATGTATACGTGATACTGTTTACCTCGTGTTCTTGAAGCCACTCACTGCAGACTACCTGACTGGTTTGTCTTTGCTTGGTAGTTCTTGACGCAGCCGTCTTAGCCAACCCTGGGTGTCTCTTGTTAGCCATGGAGCTATTTCTAAAAAAAGTTTACAGAAACGTCTTCTTACCTGCTTGTCCATGTATGCTTCTTTGGGAAGGCAGGTGGCCTTTTTCCAAGTTGCCACCCTGCACATCGTGGGGACAATGAGAGGAAACAAGGAGTGAGAAACGGCCATTGCAGAGACACACGAGATCTGGAATCCCGTAGAGAGAAGAGAATCCACTTTACCCCGGCACTCACCCAGCTGACCTACTTAACACTCTGCCTGGATGCAGGCCACCCACAGCTTTGCCTTCCTCTTCCTCGTTTGTGTCAGCAGTCAAGTCAACTAGATGCCAGGCCAGCTGTGTTCGGTATTCCTGGCACTGAGGATGCATATGGTTCAAGACAGAGAGGTAGACTTCTCCACGCAGCCCTGGGTGGTGTGCAGTGGGCACCCGTGGCCACGAGGGAGAGTGGGGCTGGCTGTGGTGTGATGAGAATTCAGTGGCACGCTCCGGGACACTGCAGCCGTGATGGCACTGAGCACAAACAGTGGAACAGCGCTTCCAGCCTGGCTTTTGTCTTATGCCTGGAAGCTTAAGGATGATTGAGGGGGTGGTGACGGCGTGTGTGTTTTCGTTCCTGTTTAAGAGGCATTGTGGAGTCAGGCAAACTGGAGTTTTAATCTAGGCAACACTCATTGGTTGTTTAATTATAGAAGAGTTACTTAGCTTTTCTGAGACTCAAATTCATCATCAGTAAATTGAATGTGAGGTATTTGTGAGGATTAAATGAGATAATACAGGCAAAATGCCTAGCCCTGGAACCTGGCATTTGTTAGGTACCCAAACCGACATTCATTGGTGCTCGTGTTTTCCCCTTTCACTTACTGTACTTTTTCAGTTTATTTATTCAACAGAGTATTGAGCACTTACCATATGCCAGACCCTGTCCTGGGACATCAGCTGGAGGGTGTCCTCCTCTAGGTAGATGAGTAGTCCACAGTTAAAGCTCAGTGCAATGAAAACAGTGATGGTGGCCCACACAGAGATGAGACATTCTGTTTGAACCAGGGAGTCCAGGAAGGCTACCTGGAGAAGGTGATGTTTGAGCAGGAAAGGGCCCCAGGAAGCAGCCCTAGAAAGGACATGAAGATCTGAGATAACAGAATGTACGTGAGGAAGCACAGGTGTGGTATTTTTTGGATAGTGCCCGCCCGAAACATCGTTTTCTTAGCCCTTTTCTCCCGTCACCCTGCTGTGTCTGTTGTGCTACATTGGTGGGGCAAGATGTGGGATCCTGAAAGGGGGCTGCACGAGCTGGGACTGTGAGTCTGTTGGGTGTACACAGCGCACACTCTTGCGTGTGGTCCAGTGAAGCCCTGGGCCGGCTTGGCTCTTCCTGTGTGTGCGCTTCTCCACCCCGCGTGCACGGAACGTGACTGTCCCCTGCACGATGTCTCCAGCGTGCAGACTCGGTGGAGGTCCTTTCTCTGTCGCCTCCATTTGAGGTCCCGGGCGTCAAAATCTAGTTGTAGCATGTGTGCTGTTTTTAGCCCACTCTTGTTCCGTGTATCAGCAGTGGTGAGTTGTGGGGGCTGTGCTGTGCTTGGGGCAGACTTTGTGGGCAAAGGGGGCGACGTCGCAGCCTCTGCAGCTCTTCGCTGGTGGCCGACACCCGGCGGTTCCTGTGGCCGCCAAGTGGAGTCATGGATCTTGCTCTGCCACCAGGCTCTTCTCAGAATACAAGGTCCTCTCCCTGTCGGAATTTGTGTATTTTTATATTTAGATTTTTTAAATTTTTACTGATTTTATGGGGATGACCTGAAGTTTGTGTTTTAAATGTAACTTGAACAAAAAAATTCTCTGTGAATTCCTTCCCTCTGGCCTCTCTGAAAACGCTTGCGAGGGCCAGGGTCCCGGTCAGAATTATCCTGGATGAAGGACTTCTTAACAGAGGGCCTCGTTCTTCCCGCCCCTCCCCCCAAGATGCTTCCATGAAAGTAGGCCCACCTTTCCTGTAGTTGTGAAAACTGGAGAATGTTTTGTGCGTGTGATTTAGAAAGGAAGTGGCCAGGCTGAGTCGCCCGTTTGCAACCCGGAACTACTGGCCAGGGCAGAGAGCTGGCCTAAGCAGAGACGCTGAGTGAGCAGACGCGTGAGACTGGCTCTTCCCCCCTGGGGCCGGCCCACACCGAAGCCCGAAGCCCAGGATCGGGAGTAAAGAAAGCTTCCGTCCTCTTCTCGCCTCTCCAGTCTGCGCTCTGAACTCTCCTGACCCATTTCGGTTGCTGTGGAGAGAGTCACTTAAAGTAAAAATAATGTTGGTGTCTGCTCCCATTGTGTTCCTTCTGTTCACCACCAACGCATGGGATGGAAGGTCAGTCTCTGCAGGGGACAAGACTCTCGTGGGGTGAACTTGCTGCCCCAGCTCCAGGTGAACTCCAGGTCCGCAGGGGAATCTTCTGCCCGTATCTGAACTTGCCACCCTTAACCACAAACAGACCGCACTGGGGGCTGCCGAGGGTTGGTCAGGGAGCAGTAGATGTAAAATATGTTTCTGGGATGATCTTTGACCTTTCCGAGTTGGTTGGCGAGGAGGAAGATACTGGCGTGTTTCTCTGCCTCCCCCAGATTTGTCTTGTTCCTAGCCGCACTGGTGTTCGGTGAGGGAAGGAAGCCAGTCCTGTAAAGTTGTGGGTGGGGCGAAGGGAAGATGGTTTTTTTGTTGTTGTTTTTCAGTTTCTTTGGGGAGGGAGGAAAGAGCTCTGGGTGAGAGAGTGGCAGCACGTGAGCAGACTCACAGTGATGGGGCCTTCAGGTCCCAGTCCTTGGGGCTTGACCAGTCCCAACCCTGGCGCCAGAGTCGATCACAGCAAGGACAGCAGGAAAACCACTGAAAACACCCTGGGACTCTAGTGTTCTTCCCTCAGAGCCCCAGAGGATGACCAAAACAGGCCACCCAAGAGAGACCGAGGTCTAACTCCTGCTCCCCAGAGGACCGCTGCAGCAGCAGCAGCAGCAGCAGCAGCGGTGCGTTTGCCCTCCTGGCTCTGCCCGGTTCCCAGCTGTTTCTCTCCCCGCAGGCTGACGGACTTCAAGGATGCAGCCGCTGCTGCTGGAGATGTGTGGCGCCGTACCTGAGCCGGGCCATGAAGTCATGCAGCTGTGATGTGGGCCCCTCATGGCCTCAGCAGGAACAGAGCACCTACAGTATTGGTCTCCGCCAGGCAAACAGCTTCAAGCAGAGTGGTCCCCCGGGCACAGTGCCTGCCCCGCCACCTGACAAACCCTCTGAGGGCGAGATCTGGTCTCAGGCTCAGCGACAGGTTAAGCCAGTCTGGAAGCTGGAGAAGAAACACTTGGGGACCCTTTCAGCAGGGGTGAGCCCACGCTTCTTGGGTGTCCGACCCCAGCCAGCGTATTTCTTTTGCCCCAGCACTTCATGTAGCTCTGGGACCACAGCTGCCCTTACAGACCACTGCAACTCCTGGTACCCGTCTGCTCTCTGGGTACCTGACTTGTTCAGCAATACCCTGCCATACCGCCACTCCAGCTGTAGGCACAGAACGTACCAGCAGCTGGAGTCTTTCTGCTTGCAGTCAAGCCCATCAGAAAGAAGACCTTTTCTTCTCCCTCAAAAGCACCTCCCTGTCGGACTCACTGCCAATAAAGCCACTTCTTTCCCCGACTCCGCCATGGCCCAGCCCATGGCGTCCTGCCCCGCAGACCCATACCTCTCACTGGGAGCAGCGGGGGAAAGCCCTTCAGGGAAGAGACTGGCCTCTGCCATCTCAGGGAAGATGCTATCTCCACTCTCCCCCGCCTCCTCCTCCTCCTACAAGCCTGTGCTAAATAACAGCTCCTTCATGCGGCCAAATAGCACTAAAGTGCCTTTCTCACAGGCCATAGAGGGCCGAAAGCCAGTACCCTCACCCAAGATCCAGCTTGTCTCCTGGCATCATGCAGGGGGCACTGGAGACTGTGCTCTCCAGCCCACTGAAAACAAGGTACCCAAGAGCAATGGCATTGTCCTACATGGTGCCCTTGCCCACAGCCCCCTGCCGGCGCCTGGCTCCTTAGACACTACCACCACCAGTGTTGCCTCCCCCCAGCACAACCAGGGTAATGTAGCCATGAGGATAAAGCCACATCCCTGCGGCCTGGATGGCGACTCTGCCCCCCAGGTTCTGAGCAAGGAGGTTCAGTTCACTGAGGCTGTGAGGAAGTTCACTGCAAATGGCTTTGAGAAGGTGAGGCCAGGCTACCAGTTTGAACAATCTGGCTCAGTGAACCCCAGCTTGCGGTGGGGTCTCCTCAACAGGAACAGTTGCTGGAAACCTCCTGTGGTAGGCCAGCAGCTCCCTCAGGAGGGTGCTGGAGCAGACAGGATCCTCCCTGGAGCCTCGGACACCTTGGAGTTGGACAGTACAGTCATTTGTACCAAACGCATCAGCATTCACCTCCTTGCCTCGCACAACAGCGGGCTCGGCCGCAGCCCTGCCCACGGTTCGGTGATCGACTCCCCACCACCTGGAGAAGACAAAACACCAGTTCTGCCTTGTCCCCCCAAGCCCTTTGGCTTAGCTGACGTGGCCACCCGCCTCTCTGCCATCCATCTGGGCCACTCTGGGAAGGAGGGGCCTAAAGAAGCCAGGGAGCTGGACTCACCTGCTAAGGATACTGGGTAAGTTAGAGAAAGTGTTTTGTTCATTTAGATCAATAGAATGTACATACCAACATTTGCTGACACTGACCCAGTATCTCGGAAGGTTGGTTTCACTTTTTAGCTGCCTAGAATTGTGGCTTTCACTTCAGGACAGAGGTCAGCAAACCACAGCCTTCGGGCCACATCCCGCACACTGCCTGCTTCCGTAGAGCTTCGTTGGAATGCAGCCTGACCTGTCGAGCCACCGCTGTCTGCGGCAGCTCCCTGTTGCAGTGATAGCGCTGACTGGTTGTGACGGACTGAGCGACCCCAAAGCTGAAAATATTTACTGTCTGGTCCTTCAGAGGAAGAGTTTGCTGACCCCTACTTTAGATGATAGCCAGGGAGAAATAAAAATTCCCAGCCCCACAAGGTGGGGCCTGTGACTTTTCTACTTAATTCCAACCAAATCAGGTGCTTAGTCGTTCCTGGTGTGACAGCTGTTTCAGAGGCGGGGCATACATGTATGCCCCTGGTCCTTCTCCTGGCCCCCCCCCGCTGACTCACCTTGGGTCACCGAGGCCTGCCTTGGTCTGAGTCCCCAGACAGCAGCCTAGGGACTTCGAAGTCTGTTACGAAGCACTTGTGGATGGTGTTTTGGATGCACAGTTTTGGATGTACATGCCCTGAGGGACTTCAAAGGAGATAAAAGACACAGTGCCTCTCTGCAGAAGGGGAACCATTGTGGCTGGGCGTCGGCTCTGAGGCCAAGAGAAGTGAAGTGTGAGACTGAGGCAGGAGGCAGCAGACTGGTGACTGGGGAAGGGACAAACACGGGGATGATGAAGTAGTGAGAATCTAGCTGTGACCTCTGTTATGGAATTGGTTGGGCTGGGGGCATGATTCTTTCTTATAGCTCAGCTGCTGACCTCCAGCTAGACCACGCTGAGGCTGAAGACCTAGAGGAAGAGCTGGTGGACAGTTTGGAAGACTGCTGTAGCCATGATGAGAATGAAGAGGAGGAGGGTGAGTGGGGGACCCTCTCACGTCCAACTGGGAGTTGGTCACCGCCCACCAGGGAGGGGGGCTAACAGTTGCTACCATGTCTTTGACCTCCTTTACCTCCTGCGTTCTTCATCTGCCTTGGGCACCCAAGGGTGGTGGGTAGTGGCTTTTGAGGGACTTTGTTCTCTAGTCCTCCTGTCCCGCCAGTCTCACCTTCTCCCTGCTGCTGTCGAGCTCAAGGAAGGCGGTGCGGGGCAGCAGGTGGTGCTTGTGGCTCTGCCAGAAGGCGGAGCCAGCACGTCCAGGGAAGAGCCGCCTGGGCCTGGAGAGTTCCTGTCGCAGCCTCTCCCGTTCACAACTTCTCTGCTTCCCCCCAACGGCCAGCAGACTCAGAGCACTCCTCCTTCAGTTCCGTCTCTTCCAGCGAGTCGGTAGCAGTGATCTCTCGGTGAGTGTTGGTTGTGGATCGTTGGTAGGTGCTCGTTTTCTGCCTCTTTTAGGGTTATAATGAGGTTAATGACCTCAGTTATGAATGGCCCTGTTGACCTTCACTCATTTTTACCAAATTTTTACATTTAGGACTTTAGTTTTCAACTAAGGAGCAATGGAAGGCACCAGAAACATATTTCGTCAATTGCACTTCAGAACAGTACCATGTTTTTTAGGCTACGATTCAGTCTTTAGGCGCCAAGAAATTGTTCATGTAAAAAGCAAATAATTTCAAGAAGTGGTTAGAAAATGAATAATTAATGAAGAAACATAATGTTTGAGGTAAATTGCTAGTTGGGCTACCCACACGAGGACAGTTGCCACCTTGCACTATACACGTGTCCACCGTCACAAGCAGTTCTGAGACACACTTACCACTGACGGACTGGAGCCTTTCGAAATGCTCTTCTGCCACCTTCCGGGGTTAGTTTTATATTGGGAAGTAAGACAGGCATTAGCCTTAATAGTAACAGATTGAATTAAAAATTCTCCAGCTTTAATCCAGCTTTTTATTAACTGCCTTTGGTGGAGCCAAGTAATACGGATCTTTCTCTAATTAGGGGACCAAAAAGCTTCTTTTTAATGTAGGTCCCTCTTTGGTGAAACAAGTAGCTGCAGGATGTCGCATCTAGTTGAGACGGGGAGTTAGGGGAGAGGAAGGAGTGCAGGACTGCTAGGGCATGTCACTGGGCTGAAGACTTTTAGAGCTTGCTGAAGGATCAGACACACTGCCTGTCCAGGAAGACAGTTAACACTCTTCAGCAGCGTCTCCCTTGTTCCCCTCACCACTTCCAACCCTGTCTCTCCGTACGAGGCTCTGTCATCAATTGTATTGTTTTGTTAAATATTAAAAAGACCCCCACCAAAGCATTGGGTTGGCCAAAAAGTCCGTATGGTTTTTTCCATAAAATAAGGGACACGTTTTTCATTTTCCCAATAACTTTACTGATTTGGATATTTTGAGTTATGTCGGCTGTCTTGCACGTGGTAGAAGGTTGATTGTTCTCACCCGATGTCTCGGTGTGATCGCTGTCACCTTCAGCTGGTCTGCCCGACCGCAGAGTGTTGTCCAGCGAGAAACCTCCAGCGCGACCCCTCAGAAACCACTTTGGACACGTTTGATCAGTCATAGCACCTTCTCCATACACTGCGCACATCTTTTGTGTTCGTTTGCAAAAAAAGAAAATCTTTTGTTTTTTTGCAGTGTTTCAGTTGCGTTTTTTCCTTTCTTGAAATAGTAAAGCATAATATGCTGAACATGTTGCATGTATTCTTCCATCTTCAGTGTTAAAATGGTGACACAAAAATTCACCAATTTTGATGTTTTGGGTTATTTGTTTTAATATGTGCTGATATGACAGCTGTCAAAATACAACCTAACAAAATAGTTTCGAATGAAGTTAAAGATAGCTAAGCACCACTAGAGCCATCTTACAGAAAAAACCAAAAGAACTTTTTGGTCAACCTAATACTAAACATTAAAGCTTTTTTTTTTTTTCTTTTTAAAAATAACTTCTACTGAAAATGTAAAAGAAACTGTACGCACACACATACACATGTGTATGCATACACGTGTATGTGTGTGTATAATTGGCGAGTTTTGTTTTTTAATTTTATTTTATTATTTTTAAGATTTTATTTATTTATTTTTAGAGAGGGAAGGGAGGGAGAAAGAGAGAGAGAGAGAAACATCAATGTGCGGTTGCTGGGGGTTATGGCCTGCAACCCAGGCATGTACCCTGGCTGGGAATCGAACCTGCGACACTTTGGTTCGCAGCCTGCGCTCCATCCCGCACTCCATCCACTGAGCTATGCCAGCCAGGGCTTAGACTTGGCTTTTTTTACTCAGCACATTGGTTGTTGCAAGTGCCAGTAGTTCGTTCCTTTGCATTGCTGAGCAGTATCCTGTGGTACGGACATACCACAGCTGGTTTGACCATTCACCTGTTGAAGGCTGTTTGGATCGTTTCAAGTTTCCAGGTATTATAAATGAACCATCATGTGCATATTTTCGCATGAACATAAATAAGTCTTCATCTCTCTAAAATAAATCCCCAGGAGTGCATGTTTACTTTTTTAAGAAACTGCCAAAATGTTTTCAGAGTGGAAATACCATTTTACATCCCTTTCTTTGCTTTTTATTTTCCAGTAGTGGTTGGCAAACAGTATTATCTGATTTTAATTGTCTTTGTTTTTAAATTAACTCATTCTCCTTGGTTTCGGATCTTAAATCCTGATAGTAAGTTAAAAGCCTTTGAAGCAAAATATTTTGGAAATTAGGAAGAGTTGAATTAATTGAAATTATTTAATTGGGAATTAATATTTAACTCGACACAATAAAATTCATTAAAAATCTCTAAGGTTTAAAAGGCTAATGTTTTACATATAGTGTCTATTTCTGTTGTGCTGCAAAATATAAGGTAGAATGGCTTTTTATAACCCTAAGTAGTTTATAAATCTTTTTTTAAAAGATTTTATTTATGTATTTTTAGAAAGAGGGGAAGGGCAAGAGGAAGTGAGGGATAGAAACATCAAAATGTGTGTTGCCTTCTGTGTGCCCCCCACTGGGGACCTGGCCCACAGCCCAGGCATGCACCCTGACTGGGAATCAAACCGGCGACCCTTTGGTTCACAGACCAGCACTCAATCCACTGAGCCACACCAGTCAGGGCTATAAATCTTAAATAGAAATATTTGTGGATCACGTTAGCTCACTGTAGAGAGTAATACTTTTCTCTATATTTTCAGTGATGTTTGAAGAAATGGTCTGGGTCTGTGAGCTTGAACCTGACAGTTAGTACAGATGTTCACTGTTTTGAGACCCCTCGAGGTAGCCTTGGCCGAGCTATTGTTGAAATAACTGTAGGGACCTCATGGCCCCCTGCCTCAGATTCCTAGACCTATTTTACCATACATACTGTTACATAAAAATCAGGTGTCAAATCATTTCCCAAGTGGAGAAGAGCCTTAATCAACCATGTTTATCTTCAGAGACACCTAAATATGAGTTAGAAGTATCACTATTTTCTTTCTGTTGCTTTTTTTTCCCTTTTTCTTTTTAAAAATCTGTATGCCTCATCTTAGATCTTTTCTGCCTTTTCTCTTTTTCAATTTTCCATGTTAGTCTTTTTCTCTTCCCATTTATTTCTCTTTGGCTTAGTATAGCATATTACTAGTATCTACACTAAGTATCTACTTGTATCGCCCTCTGCTAGCACCCACTCACACTCATTACCTGCCCTCAGAACCAGACTTTTCAGGGATTCAGCCCCAGCCTGTGGCTTGTAAAAGGGAATTTTGGAACTGTGTCACAGAATGAAGTATTGGAAAGCCTTGTCTTTAGATGACATTTCACGGTGTGGCTGCATGTGAGTTAGCCCTAGCACCTCATTGATTAGTATTTGCTAAATAATTATCAAGCACTTGTGTTTGTGTTATACAAGTACAATTTAAAAGACAGTGCCCCCGTGGAAATCATGTGTAATAGTGACAGTACTTCTGGGCTGTGGTTTTCCCTTTCTGAACCACGTGTCTGTTTCTCTCTTAGGGGCTGTGTGGAGGCTGTGACCAAACCTCTTTCTGATGAGAAAGTTGTCCGACCAGCCCTCACCTACAGTCTCTTTCCCAACGTGCCTCCTACCATCTATTTTGGCACTCGGGATGAGAAAGGTAAACCTGGCCGGGTGTGTAAGCCCAGAAGAGCCCCCGGAAGGATGCTAGTGAAGTTGGGAGCAGGTGGCAGCATGATGGGGAGGGGCCTTCCAGATGGCTGTCATGGTGCTCGGTTCCCTGCCTGGTTCACCGGACCAATGTGGAGACCTTTTTCTTGTTCGTCCTTGAGCTGATCCCTCCCAGCCCTGTAATCTTGTGCTTCATTCTTGCCCTTTCACCTTGTTTCTTACCCCTTTCAACCTCCCCTCCTTTCTGTGTTTCTCGCTCCTGTGCATCCCCCTTTCTTCCCCAAAGTGTACTTACTCCTTTGAGACTCTGATCGGGAGCCGTACTTAGTGACTTTCCTACCCAGCGAAGGTTGAGCAACAGTGCCATCTTTTCCTTCGTCTAACCATGACTCTTCTGCTCTTCTCCACACCCCCTGTCCCCAGTGGAGAAGCTTCCCTGGGAGCAGAGGAAGCTGCTCCGGTGGAAGATGAGCACAGTGACCCCCAACATTGTCAAGCAGACCATCGGACGGTCGCACTTCAAAACCAGCAAGAGTGAGTCACCTGCCTTACTGGGAGCCTGTCCTCAGCCCCAGCAGATGGGCCCCGGGCAGGAACAGAGCCCTCGTTACCTCCTGCTGGGTGGGGTCCTGCCCTGAAGTTGCCAGCCTCACAGGAGGACACAGCTCTGAACTCCCTCTGGACTAGAACTTATTGCTCAAAATTGCAAGAAAGAGGGCCGTTGTTCGACCCCTGACCCCAGGGCCTCAGTGGGACAGCTCCGTGGTGTCTCTTAGAAAATAGGGTCTGGGAGCTACGCCCAGGCCCAGTGGTATTTCTGGGGCCTCTGGGCCTCTCCCTGTCCCAGGGGCTGACTCCCTGATGTGCCTTCTGTAGGAAATGACGACTGGCTGGGCTGCTGGGGTCACCACATGAAGTCTCCCAGTTTCCGATCCATTCTGGGGCACCAGAAGGTAGGGGCTCTTCCTGGGGCGCTCTTCTTCAGGGCTTTGCTCTAGACAGGAGGAGATTGGTATTGGGGAGGAGCTGGATGACACACAGAAAGTCAGGAGGGCTCACGGAGGGGACAGTGCACAGGAGGGGGGCAGCGTGAGACCCTAGCAGTTCACACCCACTTAGCAGTCTGGCTGCAGTGACGTGGGCAGTCGCGGCCTCTTGGAGACACTTTATTCTCTAATGTGTCTTGAGATGCAACGTCTGTTTTTAGTTTATTGTGTTTCTTCAGCAACTGCTGCGCTTTGCCTCCCTTCCTCCAAGCTGAATATCTGTGAAGAGGACCCTGGTCTCACGTTGGAACAAATCGCGGGTCCCTTTCCCTTATCCTCACTGAAGGCCAGGTGCTTTTCTGTCTTTGTCCTGTAGGCTGTCACGGGAAAAGACCTAACAGCTTTTTCTTTGCATTTAAGGTGGATATCGTGTCTGCCTTAAGCACTGTTAGGTGTCACGAACTATCAACTAGAGGTCACTAAATTTTGTTGTTTTGTTTGTCTTTTAATCATCTTTTGGTGAGTGTTCAGCAGCTGAATACTTGAGGCCCCTGGCACAGTGATAACAAGATGAAACAGGCACTGAGGAAGTTGCTGAGGGAGTTGGAATGGGATAGTGTGTCCCACCATCTTCCTTGGGGCCTTACCTGGGTCCTCTCCCTGCCCCTCTCACCCTGTGTCCCTCCTGTAGCTAAACCACTTCCCGGGTTCATTCCAAATCGGGCGAAAGGACCGGCTGTGGCGGAACCTGTCCCGCATGCAGAGCCGCTTTGGCAAGAAGGAGTTCAGTTTCTTCCCCCAGTCCTTCATCCTGCCCCAGGATGCCAAGCTCCTGCGCAAAGCCTGGGAGAGCAGCAGCCGCCAAAAGTGGATTGTTAAACCAGTGAGTGGGCCACAGTGGGGCAGTGGGCCGTTGTCTGAGAGTGAGAACAACAGAGTATAGGCCGTGAGCAAATCTCACCTCCTTTGCGCTTGACTTCTAGCCAGCATCCGCTCGAGGCATTGGCATCCAGGTCATTCACAAGTGGAGTCAGCTCCCTAAGCGGAGGCCCCTTCTGGTACAGAGGTGCGTCCGTCTCCAGCTCAGATCCCACTCCCTGCTTTCTCATTTCCTCACCCCGGAGGTTCCCTTTTTACCGTGTTCTTCCGCCCTTTGTCCTCCCAGCCAAAGACCGTCCTCAGCCAGATGCTCTAAGTCTTCATCTCAGGGACTGTTGGCTGACTTTTTGCCATGGCTCGGGTACCCGCTGAGCCCCGTCTCGTCGGTCACGTTCCTGAAGCCAGCCTTTCCCTACGTAGGTATCTGCACAAACCCTACCTCATCAGTGGCAGCAAGTTTGATCTGCGCATCTATGTTTACGTCACCTCCTACGATCCTCTGCGGATTTACCTCTTTTCAGATGGGCTCGTCCGCTTTGCCAGTTGCAAGTATGTGGCAGTGGTGAGGTGTCACCCTAACAATGTGGGGGTTTGCTTTCCTGAGAGGAGGGGAAACCAGAGGACCCCCACAAAAAATAACACTTGTCTTGGTAGTTTCTGTTAGCACCGAAGATGGTGGGGTATATTTGGGAAAGCCCGGTCTTCCTTTTCTCCTCTATATCTCCTTTTACACAGAACACCTTGTTCCCAACACTTCTGGTCCCCAAACATGTGGGGGGTTTTCCATACACCAAGCTGATCTCTGCAGTACCAGCTGGGTGTTCTGTAGTGTAGCTCAATTCTGACACCATCTTTCTGGATGTAGCATCAGATCCCATAGGTTAAAGGCTCAGCGTCATGAGACTCCCCACTGCCCACTTCAGATGCCAGTCATGAGTCCAGGTTGCCACGTGTGCTTCTGACCCAGCGGCTGTAAACCAGAGGTTTCCACGATCCCCTCCTAGGTTCTGTTAGCTTGGTAGAGTGGCTCACAAAACTCAGGGAAATAGTTGATTTATGCTTGCTGGTTTATTACAAAAACAATATAAATAGGATACAGATGAACATCCAGATGGAAGAGATGTACAGGGCAAGGCACATGGGAAGGGGTGCAGAGCTTTCGCGCTGTCTCTGGGCGCACCGTTCTCCCACCACCTCCCTGTGTCACTTACCTGGACACTCTCCGAACCCCATACTCCTGGGGCTTATGAAGGCTTTATCACAAGGCCTTGCTGGCTCACGCACTCCATCTCCAGCCCATCCCCCTTCTCAAGAGAATGGGGTGCCAGGCTGAAAAGTCCAAGCTTCTGATCATGGCTTGGCCTTTCTGGTGACCAACCTTCATCCAAGATCTCTGCATAGGAATGAAATACTTTATTATCCAGCATACCGCAAGGACTTTAGGAGCCCTGTGTCAGGAACCAGGGCCGAAGGCCAGATATTAGAACAAAAGGTGTTCCCAGTGCTCTTAACACTTAGGATTTTATGAGGGTTTTGGGAACTCTGTCAGGAATTGCAGGCAAAGACTGGTATATATGCATTTCTTATAAATCTAATAGCACATGAGGAATGAGAAATAAGGAGGTCCCCTACTTCACTGAATCTCAAGGAGGGTCTTCAGATGGGACTGAGGTGGATAAAGGAGAGGAGTTTAGCTGTGGTGTTCTAGAAACCTTCCCAACAGACATACTCTGAGGCTCTTGTGCGTCCAAAAGGATCTGCCCACTCGGCCTTCCCCTCCTGAGGATCTGGGGAGATGTTTGGGCCATTGTCTGACTGCCGTCTCACCTTCTCACCTCTGCCTTTCTCCTCCTCACTTGCAGGTACTCGCCTTCCATGAAGAGCCTCAGCAACAAGTTCATGCACCTGACCAACTACAGCGTCAATAAGAAGAACACTGAGTACCAGGCTAATGCGGACGAAACAGCCTGCCAGGGTCACAAATGGTACCCAGACAGTGTCCCCGTGAAGCAGAGACCTAGCGGAGCACAGGGTTCTGGGGTTGGGGGAGGTTCGGGGAGGTGGTGAATGGAAGATTAATATAAGACCGAAAGATGATATAAGCACTTGGCAATTCAAGTTGGTCCGTTTGTATCCGAGCTCATCTCTCTCTATTTAAAACATCATAAGAAGAGAAGAAAATATTTTTGTGCTCTTATTTCTTTTTCTTTCCCTTCATCACTCAGTCCGTAGACTGTAACCCCAAATACTCCCACCCCCTCTCCCACATTGCAGGGCACTGAAGGCTTTATGGAACTACCTGAGCCAGAAGGGAGTCAACAGCGATGCCATCTGGGAGAAGATAAAGGATGTTGTTGTCAAAACCATCATCTCGTGAGTCACACTGCCACCTGGTGTGGGGCCTGCCACCGAATGCCCTCTTTTCTCGTGGGTCCCGCACTGCTGTGCTCCAGACCTCTGCCCATGCTGTGGTTCAGTTTCTGAGAGTAGGGGGGAGTGGACAGAATGAAATGCTGCTCTTCTCCTCAAACCCATCCCTCGCAGCTGGCCCCAGATCAGAGGCCTCTCGTAAGAGCTGCTTTTTCCTGGCTTGCTGCTGCTCTCCCAGCTTTGGGCCACCCGGCTGGCAGGGCAGCTCTGGGTAAGGCCTTCCCCCTGCCCATGGCCAGGTCTGAACCCTACGTGACCAGCCTGCTGAAGATGTATGTGCGGCGGCCCTACAGCTGCCACGAGCTCTTTGGTTTCGACATCATGCTGGATGAGAACCTTAAGCCCTGGGTCCTGGAGGTCAACATTTCCCCGAGGTAGGTGGCGTGCTCAGGGCACTCACAGCAGGACCCTTTCTTCAGCCTCCTGATCCTGTTTCCTCTCAGTCTTGCTGACTTTGGGAGGACCTTTCCTTCATTAGGATTTGTGTTTTCCCTTCAACACCTGTTTGTTTGCTCATTTACTCCTTCTGTGCCATTATCTCGGGGTTTTTTGAGGGTGGAGAGAGGTGGTTTAAAATTGTTCTTTTGGCCCCGGCTGGTGTGGCTCAGTTGATTGGATGTCTTCGTGTACACCCAGCGTTTCCCAGTCAGGGCACATAGCTAGATTGCGGGTTCAGTCCCAGGTTAAGGCACATATGGGAGGCAACCAATGGATGTTTCTCGTACATCGATGTTTCTCTTTCTCTCTCTCTCCCTTCCGCTCTCTCTAAAATCAATAGACATTAAAAAACTTTTTTAAATTGTGTTTTGAACTTGCTGTCCCCACTTGCTTTCCCCTAGTGAATGAAGGTCATGGGCAGGAACCACCCTGAGTGAGGTTATTTACTATTTGTGGGGCGAGAAGACCCCATGGTGGTGCTCCTGAGTTTGCACGTCAGAGCCCGCTGAGCCCAGGGAAGCCAGGGAGGAAGTGGGGCTAGCACTGACTTGGACGTGTGACTGGAAGCAGCTTGGAGTGTATTTTTAGCACTCTTTGCATCCTTTCCTCGAAGCCTCCACTCCAACTCTCCGTTGGACATCAGCATCAAAGGCCAGATGATCCGTGACCTTCTGAACCTGGCAGGCTTTGTCCTGCCCAACACGGAGGATACTTCCAGCTCCAGCAGCTCCAGCAGCTCCAGCAGCTCCACCACCAGGTCAGCCTCCTTGCTTGTCTGTGGCTCGGCTGGCAGTGTGAGCAGCCCCTTGGTGACTGTGGGGAGGCGTGGTGCCAGGCGCTCCCACCTGCTTGGTCTCCTTTGCTGCCTGCCCTGCCCCTGTAGGTGCATAGTCTGCCCACACACCTCCGCCACCCCTGAGCCCCTAAAAGCGTGTTTGGTTGCACTGCTTACCCGCTCGGGAACCTACGGGGCCTGGGGGCTCAGCAGCCAGCTCCTCTCATGGATTTTCCAGGCCCCAGCCTCGTTTTCCCAGGCATCCCTCCCTTCACCTCTCTTCTGGTCCCCATGCCCTGACAAACCGGGTCCTCCAGAGAACCTCAAGGTTGGACGGACCCGAAAGATCCGTTAATCCAGTCTCTCTCACATGTTTGTTACCTCTCATTGTTTCCTTATAGCGTCCCCTCCTTGGCTCATGGCATTTCTTCGCCTTGAAATTCCCCGCAGCCAGACCTCCCTGTTTTGACTCCTCCCACCCATCAAAGCCTAATTCAAGGCAACATCCTCAGGAAGTCAGCCCAGTGGGCTCTCTCCTCCATACCCCAAACCACGTGGAACCACTCTTGAGGGAAGGGAGCCGATATTTAGCCGGCACTGCTGTGTGTAAGGAAAACCTGAAACTTACCCCACGACAGCCCCATGAGGCTGACACTGGCATCCTCAGTTTACAGAAGAGGAAGCTGAACACCACTGGGATTAAGTAGCCCACCTAAGGTTATTCGGCTACCGAAGGGTAGAGCTGGAATTCAGTTCCGAAGTTGCCAGTTGCAAAACTTGTTTCCCCACCGTACCTTAGACTCATGTTTGGCTCTGCTATAGCCGCTCAGCACTCGACACCTGCCATCCCGTGATCCCCCTGGAGGCCGTGTTCGTGTCTCTCTCGGTAGTAACTGCAGTGCTGTGGATGAGGAAACCGAGGTGCAGGGAGGTCAGGTGATTTGTCCAGGACCGCATAGCCATAGGGTTGAGCTGGCTAGTTAGTAAGTGTTCACTAAATGAAACTAAACTGAAGTATACAGCAGTCATTCCAGAGTTTCTTTTTTTCTTAAACTGTTGAAATATAACCTAAAGAGGGCACTTTGTACTCCTTAAGTTCTTCCATGGCACTTGCTTTGGCTCTCAGGCTGCTCGAATGGAGTATATTGCAGTCTGATCTTCTCAAATAACATCTGTCCATATTTTTTTGTCTTTTCTTGAGAAGGCTGTCTCTCTGGGATGGACACACTTTGCACGTGTCCTCAGTTTGTGAAGCTGCTGATCTTACCCTTTCCCCCTTCTGCCCCCCTCCCCAGCCTGCCCAGCTGCCCCAGGGACAAGTGTCGGATGGCCCCGGAGCAGCTCACTGCACAGAAGTTGAAGAAAGCCTATTACCTGACCCAGAAAATTCCTGATCAGGTAGGAGATCGCCGCCCCAGTGCTGGCCAGAAGCTTCCCTGTGCAAGCATTTGGAACCCCAGGGCAACCATTCTTTCTTCTGCCTAGAGCAGAGTTTTCTAACTCAGCTCCGCAACGCCCTTGGCGTGCAGGGACACATTGGCATGCACGCCATTCTAGGAGAGAGAGGGTGGCCTTTGTTACGTGTTCAAAAACCACCACTCTTGGCAAAATGCTCTGCTAGCCCACCCTTGTCCTCAGAGCCGTGAACCCTTGGGGTTTCTTTCCCTGAGGGGCCGAGAGCCCCTGGAAGCCTTGGCTCTGAGCAGGTGAGGGAGCCTGGCGGAAGAGTGGCAGGCACAGGCTGTTGCCACATCTGCGTTGCTGGATTCTGGTCTCAGTCCCATCCCACAGCTCACTTCACCTCGGTGCCTGGTGGCTCCCCTCGCCCTGACCCAGGGTATCTTCTTCCCCCGCTAGGCTCAGCAGACTTGGGGACAGATGAGGTCCGGAGCTGACCCATCAGGCTGCCTTGGTGGTCCCCTGAGAATCCTGGGGCCCTGTGACCCTAGCTGTCCTCCCTGTCCCCTAGCTTCTTGATTCTCTGCCTCTGGCTTATGTGCCCTTTTCATCCCTATTCCTTGGGCTGTAGGACTTTTATTCGTCTGTGCTGGATGTCCTGACGCCAGATGATGTTCGGATTCTGGTCCAGATGGAGGATGAGTTTTCCCGCCGCGGTCAATTTGAACGAATTTTTCCTTCTCGAATATCTTCTCGCTATCTCCGCTTCTTTGAGCAGCCACGATATTTCAACATTCTCACCACCCAGTGGGAACAGAAGTACCATGGCAACAAGCTCAAAGGTGATGTGTCCCCCCTGCCTGCAGGCAGCCATGTTTAGTGCAAGATTAAATCCCCTAGAGAAGAAGTGGGCCTTCCTGGCAAGGAGAATTGGCCAGTTGATTCCACCCCCTTAAGTCCCACCCCTGCTCGTCTTGTCTTAGGAGTAGATCTACTTCGGAGTTGGTGCTACAAAGGGTTCCACACAGGAACCACCTCTGAGTCTGTGCCACTGGTGAGTGATGCCACCGGGAGGGAGGGGTCAGCTCCATCTCAGGCTCCTCCCTGCTCTGCCCAAGGAGCGCGGCCTGGCTTGGGCGGGCGTCCAGATGCTCTTACTTCTCCCTGAGGCCCTTCCTTGTCCAAGGGATAGTTGGCTCTAGGGTTCCCTGGGTAACTTTATCCCAATGGTCAGAAAGTGCTTTGTGGCCTCAACTTTTTGTCTGAATAGGAAGAAAACCAAGACTTTCTCCCAGAGGGTCCCAGACCTGCGGGGCGGGGGAGGGGAGAGCCCCATGGCCATCCCTCAGAGGCAGAGCTGGGAGAGAGCGCCAAGACCCCAGGCAGCTCAGCCTCGTCGTTCCCTTTGCTCTTAGTGGTCTTTACCGACCTCACCTGTGACTGTCCCAAAGGGGGACGTGACACTCAGCGCTTCACCCAAGCCAGAGACGGGCGTGCTGGGGTGAGTGCCGCCTGGGCCAGGGGAGGGTGTTGGGTGTGAGTTCAGAGCCTGTTCAAAAACATTTAATTACAGTTGGTGCACAGTAGTATATCAATGGTGTGAGTCTGGGGAGTCTTGTTCCTTTCTCTTCCCGGATTATGAGATCTTCCTGGTGGTTCTTGGGGTGCCCAGGAAGCTTCGCTGAGCACGGAGTCATCTGCAGAAGCGGCCACTTCCGGCCACACTCCCTGCTGCGGGAACCTTTCGCCCTCCTGTCCTCACGCACATTCACACCTACATTTATGCTCACAAGCCTTCAGATAAATAAAATATATTTCACGGTTATTTATACCTGCATATAACTGAGGTCTGTAACACCATAGTGTCATGAATGCCTGGTCCAGACTGAAGGCAGATCACAACTTGGGGTCGCATGCATTTCATTGTCGCCATTTCCTCCAGAAAACACAGCTCCTCTGAGGGAATCGTACCGCTCTCTGAAGATGGGGCCACACCCACGCCCAGGAAGACCCATGCTTGCCCTTTTTCCTCTTTCCCCAGGAAACCTCCTTCCTCAAAAGACAGCGAGGACACCAGCAACGAGCCCAGCCTTTCCACGCAGGTGCTACCTGTAAACAAGTACTCTGGGAAGACGTCGAGGTTCTCGGCTTCCCCCATGTCCCAGTCCACCGGTGACTCCCTCCTGGCTGCTGTGAGCCCGTGACCGGCCCCTCTCCCTAGCCCCCGCCCAGGAGCACCAGCGTTAGCTACCTCACGGGAACTGGCCTGCCGGCCAGCCCGAACCCCCACACCCTCCGCCTCGCCCCCTTTCAGAGTATTTTTTGAAATGGATGAATTACAGGGATGGGTGTCTGGAGGGCTGGCAGGGGGGTGGGGGTGGGGAGGTGGTGAGGAAGGTCCACTGGCTGGTATGTCGTATCTCAGCAGAGAAGCCCTTGGTGGCCACTCAGCCTTATAAAGCGGGTTTGGTTTCTGCCTTCGGAGAGCCGCGTGTGGTTTGTCGTAGGCCTCGGCGCGCTGATCGAATTAGAGCGAAGGGGGGAAACAGGTCCGAAGTCCTTGGTAACTGAGGAGGTTCCCCTGAGGGTTCGCCTTTCCTGACTAGTCCGCCCTCGCTCCTTTCCTCACCCTCTGCCCTGGGGAGCCACTTTCAGAGACCTCCAGCCTTCCACCGCGCACAGGGAGCCGCCAGGATGAGATGACACCGTTGCCTTTTAGGCTAGTCCTGGGAGCCCCCCACCTCCAGACCATCGGTCTTTTCACAGATCCGCCCGCCCGCAGCCCTGGGTCTTCCTGTTCTGACTTCACGTCACTGCCTGGGCAGCCTCCTAGACTTCTCAGGCGTGGGCGCGGCCTCTGCAACTCCTGCTTTTCGGAGGGAAGAGGCTCTGTGAACTTCGTGCATTTCCTACAGCCCCAGTGAAGGAGCCTCGATAAAGCCAGTTGGTTGCCCGTGTCCATATGTGAAAGGACACGGCCCTGTGGGAGGGTGGAGGGGACCGCGATTTCCCCACAGCGCCCAGGAAGGCTCCCGTCCTGTGTACTCCCTTCGCCGCCTCTGACTGGGGGTCGGGCTCACAGGTCACGCGGACCGGCAGAGGCTGCTGCTGAGGCAGATGGGTTTCGGGAGCAGTTACCGTCGTAGGACAGGTTTCCAGTCGGGCTGCTGGCTAACCTCCTGTACCCTTCCCTGAATCTGCCTTCCCCCAAGACTCAGTACAACGGTGACTGCTCAGTACCTTTGACTGAGTGGACTGTCCAGACAGGTCCCCAAGGACACGAGCATCTGAGCCGGAAGGTCTGCTGCTCTCGCCCCTGGGGCAGGGTAGAGCCCAGGGGATACGAGGTGGGAGAGTTTGGATCAGAAAAGTGGTTTGCGCTCGAGCTGCACTGCTCCTTAATTTGGCACTTCCTGGTTGCCGCATGCCCCCTGCCCGGCCCGTGCCCCCCGCCCGGCCCCGTGCTCCCTTTACTTCGTTTGTCTAGCTGCAGGGCCGGCAGGAAGCCAGCTGGCCCCTATCTGTGACATCCCGTTTCTCCCTGTTGCACATCAGGCGGAGGCTCACAGTCCCACCCTGGGCTCTGCCTTCATTCTCTCAGCCCTGGAAGGGTGGAGGCCACCCTGTTCATGGCTCCTGGAGTTCTGTGGTGAGCTGGGATGGAGCCGTGGCAAAGTCTCTAAGAGGCCTGTCTAGGTAAAGCCACACAAGTCGGTGGCTGTGCTGGCCAGTGTGAAGGCCGCGTGGACAGCTGGGGAGGAGGCTCAGTGGCAGAGTGCTGGGGCAGCTCCCGCTGCTCAGTAGTAAGGACTTCAAGTTCAGGCCTAGCAGAAGTCGTCGACACCAACTCCTCTTGTCCTGCGTCGGTGCAGAAATGTCACAGCGAACCTTGTGTCAAGGACAGTAAGCAGCCTTCCTAAGAAAACGAGCCACCTGCTTAAGCAGTTTTGTGTCTCGGCCTCTGGCCTAGGGCTTAGGTGTAGACGCCTGCCTGAGCTGGTGTAGCCCTTGGGAACCAGCTTCCACTCTTCAGCCTGCCTTCCGAGGATCCCAGCAGCACAGCCAGGCCACCTCCATCTGGGCGGCTGGAGAGGGGACCGGCGTTTCAGCAGAATGGGAATGCAGGCGGGGCGGGCAGGACTGACGAAATCCAGTGACTGATGGAAATGGAGTGTCCTTGGTGTTGGATGTGTTTATATATACATTGTTTTTAATTTTCATCACATTTGAGTATCTGATAGATGCGTTTTGCTGGGATAGATGCCTATTTCCTGAGGAGGAATAGGGCTTACGTATCCTATTTCCCTTTCACCCTCAACAGAAAATTAAATCTTGCTTATTGAGCTTTCTGCATACTTACCTAGCAACACCTACCCACAGGATAAGGTACTCAGCTAAATAAGGAATTTTAGAGAAGTAATGAGTTTTCTTTGAAAGTTTAAATTTGGGGTTATTGTACGGTAAATGTCAGAGTATGTTGGTGGTTTTCCTAAGTTGGTAACTTACCCAGTCCCTGTTTGGAGAATGGGGCATGCAGTAGGGAGTATTTCCGGGGTGCTGGAGTAAGGGTTTGGGGTAGCAGGCAAGGCGGGTGGTCACTATTGCTGCGTACTTTAGATTGACTCAGTGTGGGTAAAAAACCCAGTGACTTCGAGTGAACAGCAGAGAGGAGGGGCCATTGTGCCAGGAAACGAGCATGACTGACCTGGGTTCAAATCTCAGTTCTGCTGTGTGACCTCGGCTGCTGTTTAACTTTTTGGCCTTTTTAAAAGTAATATGAATATAATACCTACACTGCAGGATTATGAATATTAAGTAAAACACAGTAAAAGCACTTGGGACTTAGAGGGTACTTACTTCATGGTTACTCGGTCCTTCATGTGCTGTCCAAAACCTGCTTTGGGCAGGAAGAGGCAGGAAGTGTAAAACCCCTTCCACGAGGGAAGCAGCCGTGGAGCTCTGTTGGAGGCACAGAAGTTCCAGAACAGGGTTCAGACGCCTGCCCATCACCCCCCCTTCACTCCCGTGCACACGGAAACACTATCACTCATTCTGTTTCTCTCTGTGTTGGGGATTGATTTCTTTGGTTAAATATTTCACAGAATGCAAACTCCCTGGAGTGAGGGGGCATATTAAGCATTAGAAGTATGTGAATTGAATGAAATTATTGTCTTACCCCAGAGAAGCTTTGATTTAAAAAAAAAAAACAGTGGGTGCCCAGTGACTGGAAAAGGGAGGAGCGTGGTAAAGAAAACAGAAGAGACCTTGAACTCCACCTGGAGCCAAAGAACAGACGCACCGACCCAACAGCTCTGCCAAGGGACAGTTGTCATTGCAGGTTCATTGTCATGGTTTCAAGCTGCTTAGTCACCCTAGCCAAAGGACGCACCTGATTGCCTCCTGGGGCCGTCGAACACTGGGCCAGTGAAAGAGGCTGATAGTTCGGGTACACAGTTCATTCCACTTCCCACGTCAGTTGGATTAGTTACCCAAAGCAGCTAGAAGACCTCCCCTGCTGGCCTCCTCTGGGTTTGTCCTTGAGGACTAAGCTCTGCTGTCCACTGTTCGAATGCCCTAACTGCTTTGAGGCTTAGAAACATTGATGGTTTTCAGTTATGTGGCTAATAATGCTCCATTTCGTGCCACTTGAGATGCTGATCCAGCCCTTGAACAACCCTTGGCCTCAGAGCCCCTCCCCCCTCAGAGTCTGCACCCTCACGGATGTTGAGGCTTATTTGACTTGGCCTTTCATCAGCTTTGGAGCAAGAAAGGCTGCTAGGCAGTCTTTGTAGTGTTCTTGGCAGAAATCGCGTGGGTGAAAGAATGCAGGATGGGTAGTGATGGGGTAGTTGTTTTCACAATCTGTTTGTGACTTGGTTATATAATAGACTGAGACACACAGAATGCTAGGGCCTGTCATGGCAAAAGCCAGCACAATTTTGAAAAGATTTAATCTAAGTTTCAATTAGTAAAATGGGGAGCTCAAAGCCTATTTCATAGGATAGTTAGGAGGGTTACATAGAGGAAAAAAGTATGTAAAGCACCCAGAAAAAGTGCCTGATAATGTAGTGCAGATTTTAAATAGATCCTAAAACCAGCAAAATTAGTAACACCACCAAAAACATTTCTTCCCCAAATAATTATAATAGCACATTATAATTACAGTAGCATGTTACTGTTACAAAACTATGATAAAATATACTTTGATTCTGTCCATGGGGTTTCGAACATGGTGATTTAATCAAGACAGCTTTGAAAGGTTGGAACCCTAGTATTAGTTGTCAGGGTAGTGCAGCAAAAACTATAATGACAGGTTCAGACACTTTGGGTATATGTGTGGCTAAGGAGCCAGTGGGGTGAAGGTGCCATCTGTGAGATTATGCCTGAACCTGTAAGTCAGAATCCACCAAGGCAGAATGGTAGGGCCGTGTGGCTGACCTTTGGGTTGCTGGTATCGCACTGTTCCTGCAGGCAGGTGGCCAAGTGCTCCCCAGGTGATGCAGGTGCATGTTGCCGGAGTCCTGTGCAGAGGGCCTCTCCAGAGAAACCACCCAGCTGCAAAGGGGACTTCCCCTTGCACAGTGCACGTTCTTGGAGAGCCTGGTGCTAGACCATGGAAGAGGACCTGCTTCTGAGTCAGGGTTGCTGTGTACAGAGCTGCTCCCTCATTGTGATCTGTTGAAAGCCAGCCCTCAACACGGGGCTTTGAAGAGGGAAAAGGGACTAAAAAAGCAAAGAAAAAAATGAGAAGAAAAGAAAAACGATGAGACACCATTTACACAATAGAATGGCTCAGAAAAAGGAGATTGAAAATAGGGAGTAAGTGGACCACATGCATTGCTGGTGGGAATGCAAAATGGTACATTGGAAAACAGCTTAGTTTCTTATAAAGTGAAACATACTCAAATATGACCCAGCAATTTGCTCTTGCATGTAAATGTTCACAGAAGGTTTACTCATAACAGTAAAAACTTGGACACAACCCCAATATCCTACACCTAATGAGTGAATAAACATTGTGATATACCTGTTCAGTACCACTTAGGTATAAAAAAGGAATAAACCTATACACGCAGCACCATGGATGAGTCCCACCATTATGCTAAGTGAAAGAAGCTAGAAACAAGATTACATATTTTATAATCCCACTAACATTCTAGAAAAGGCAAACCAGTGACAACAAGGACACCAGTGGCTACCAGGCACTACAGATTAGGGAAGGGACTGGCGATAAAGGGAGCACTGGAAATAGCCTGTCTTGATTGTGCATTTATCCAAACTCATCAAATTACACACTGAAGATGGGTTTTATTGTATGTAAGTAAACAGTTGTTTTTTAAAAAAGAACAAAGAATATCATTTCATGAGACATGTGAATTAAAACCACAATAAGATCACCACTAGAGCAGTTAAGAAGGCAGCCAAGACCAAGTGTTGGAGAGGATGTGTGACAATTAGGGCTTTCACATGTGATTGGTGGTTGAGAGTAAACTGTTGCAATTACTGTGGAACACCAGAAGTTTCTTATATTTACCTATGGCTCAGCGATTCCACTCCTAGATATCCTACCCACACTCCCTTGCAAATGAAATGTCCACCTTGCAAATGAAAATGTTTATTGTCGCTTTACTCATAGTTTAAAAAAAATGGGAACAACTGAAATGCCTCTCCACTGATAAACTGGTTTGGAATACTACTCAACAATAAAAAGGAACAAACTACAGCCTTGCAAAAAAGTTAAAGGGACTTTTTTAAGCTGAAAAGAAATAGCACTAATAGCAAGAAAACATACAAAAGTAAAAAAAAAAATCTTATTGTAAATGGTATCTAGTGGAGGTAATGAATTAATCTCAAAGTAATATGAAGGTTCAAAAGACAAAAAACAGCCCTGGCTGGCGTAGCTCAGTGGATTGAGCGCAGGCTGCGAACCAAAGTGTCGCAGGTTCGATTCCCAGTCAGGGTACATGCCTGGGTTGCAGGCCATGACCCCCAGCAACCACACATTGATGTTTCTATCTCCCTCCCTTTCCTCTAAAAATAAATAAAATCTTTTTTAAAAAAGACAAAAAACTATAATAGTAGTTAAAGGACACATAAAATGTAAAATTTGACATTAAAAACAATAAAGGAAGTCAAAATACAGAGTTTGGGAATGTGTTCAAATATAGGTGGTTTCTCAGACTGTTACACACATAGAATGTTGTATGACCCTTGTGGCAACAACAAAGCAAAAACATGGTGAATACCCAAAAGAAAATGAAACAGCTAAACTAACATCAAAGGAATGAGACCACAAGGGAAGAGAGAGAAGAAAGGAACAGACTACAAAAACAGCCAATAAAACAAAATGACAAGAAGTCCATACCTAGCAATAATTACTTTAAATGTATGTGGACTAAATTCTCAAAAATAGAATGGCTGACTGGATTAGGATAAAACAAGACTAGTTCATTTGCTGCCTACAAGGACACAGACTGAAAGTGAAGGGGTAGAGAAAGATATTCCAGGCAAGTGGAAATGAAAAGAAAGCTAGTGTAGTCATATCAGACAAAATCAACTTTAAAAGACTGTAATACCCTGGCTGGCGTAGCTCAGTGGATTGAGCACAGGCTGCGAACCAAAGCATCGCAAATTCGATTTCCAGTCAGGGCACATGCCTGGGTTGCAGGCCACGGCCCCCAGCAACCGCACATTGATGTTTCTCTCTCTCTCTATCTCCCTCCCTTCCCTCTCTAAAAATAAATAAATAAAATCTTTAAAAAAAAAGACTATAATAAAAGATAGCATTACATAATGATAAAGGTATTAACCCTGAGGGGAAAACAAAAGGACACCTACTAAGAAAGGCTTCTGGAGGCTTACTGGGCTCAAGTTTTAAACAACAGAGCCTAGCAGCCCTTTCTGCAAGGGGCCTCTCACGCAAACTACACTTCAGGGAGAAGCTGGTGCTGAACTGCCTGCCTGCAGTATGTTTCTCTTAGCTGAGCCAGTCCTTTTTATAAAAGAGTTCCTGGAACCCTATTTCAACCAATAGGAGTGGGTTTTGACCATCCAGTCAGAGCTGTGCAGCTACAGCCAATCAGAGCAACTATATTTTGGCCAATCTAGGCAGTGCCTTTGTACCAATTAAACTGTGGATCTGGAATCCTCATTTGCATGAAGATGGACCAATCAGGGACCAGGGCATGGACTTTTGTCCAATAAGCCAGCTTCCCTCTGACCCTTGGAACACACTCTCCCTTTTCACAGGAGATCCAAAGACTGTCTTCCTGGCTGAGCTGAAACACTGAAAGTGACTTGCAAGAGGGGCCTGGCTCCAGGGTTGTTCTACATTTGTGCTGTTTTTGCAGTGGTGCTATACCACAATTGAACTGTTTTGCACTGAATAAAGTTTTCTTCACCATACCCCAAATTGGGGATTCCTGTTGGCATTGAATTAGCACCAATAACCTCAGCTGACAAAGGGATCAATCCAGCAAGAACCCATGAGTTTTATATATGCTCCTTTCATAGGAGCACCAAAATATATATAGCAAATATTGACAGACCAAAGGGAGAAACTGACAGCAATACAATGACATCCCACTTAGATCAATGCATAGATCATTCAGACAAAAAATCAATAAGGGAACATTGAAATGACACATTAAGGAACCAAGGCCTTAAAGACACATTAGACCAGATGGACTTATGTGATATATACAGAACATTCTACCCAAAAGCAGCAGAATGCACATTTTTCTCAAGTGCATGTGTGACACTCTTCAGGATGGATCATGTTAGGCCACAAAACAACAAAACAAGTCTCAATAAATTTAAGAAGTTTGAAGTAATAGCAAACATTTTCCAACCACATGGTATAAAACTAGAAATCAATTAGAAGAAGAAAACTGGGAAAACCACAAAAATGTGGAATGAAACAATATGCTACTGAACAACCAATAGGTGAAAAAGAAATCAAAGGATACATTAAAAAAATACCTAGAGATAAATGAAAACAAATACAACATATTAAAATTTATGAGACACAGGAAAAGTGGTTTTAAGATCATTGCAATATAGGCCTACATCAAGAAACAAGAAAACCCCCAAACAAACTAATTTTACACCTCAAAGAACTAGAAAAAGAACAAATGAAGTCCAATGTTAGTAGAAGGAAGAAAATAATTATGACTGGAATGCAAAGAAATGAAATAAAGACTAAAAAGACAATAGGAAAGATCTGGTTCTTCGAAGATACAAAAAAAATAACAAACTTTTATCTAGACACACCAAGAAAAAAAGGGCAAGGGTTCCAATAAATAAAATCAGAAATGAAAGAGAAGTCGCAGCTGATGCCACAGAAATGCAAAGGATCATAAGAGGCTACTATGAACACTTACATACCAATAGATTGGACAACCTAGAAGAAATGTCTACATTTCTGGAAACATACAATCTTACAAGACTGAATCATGAAGAAAAAGAAAATTTGGACACATGGATTACTAACAAGGTAATTGAACTAGTTTAAAAAAAATCTGGACTTCCGGCCAACATGGAGTCATAAGTAGACACACTGTGCCTCCTCGCACAACCACGATAGGGACAACAACAATTTAGAAACAGAATAACAACCAGAACTGACAGAAAATTGAACTGTATAGAAGTGAGACAACCAAGGAGTTAAAATAGACATGTTCATCCAGATCGGTAGGAGGGGCGGAGTCAGGCAGCCGGGCGCGGGTCATGGTGCTGAGAACAGAGCGCGTTGGGACCGAGCATGTAAGCCATCCGGGGTGCATAAGACCTCAGCGGGTGGACCGTGGGTGCGCAAGCGGCAGCTGGCAGACCCCGGCCGAGGGGTGGCAACTGGAAGACCCAGCGATTTGGCGATTGGGAAGCAAGGCACTGTGTGCAACCCAGGATCCCAGCGCTGGGAAATAGAGCCTCAAGACATTGATTGAAAACACTTGTGGGGGTTGAGACACAGAGAGAGACTCCCAGCCTCACAGGAAAGGCCGTCGGAGAGTCCCACGGGGTGCACAAGCCCACCCACACGGGAATTGGCATCAGAGGGGCCCAGTTTGCTTGGGGGAAGCGGCAGAAGAGACTGAGGTCCGATGGAGAGCAGAGCAAGCACCATTGTTCCCTCTTGGACCCTGCCCCCACATACAGCATCACAACCCAGCAATTGGGGTGACCCGCCCTGTTTAACACCTAAGGCTCTGCCCCTCATATGGAACAGGTGTGACAAGACAAAAAAAAAAAAAAAAGAAAGATGGCTCAAACAGAAGAACAAATGAAAGCCCCACAACCAGTATGTTTAAGCAACTGAGAGATAGCCAACCTATCAGATGCACAGTTCAAAGCACAGGTGATCAGGATGCTCACAGAATTGGTTGATTTTGTTCACAAATTAGATGAAAAAAGGCCACAATAAGTGAAATGAAGAAAAATGCACAGGGAACCAATGGTGATAGAATGAAAGCTGGGTCTCACATCAATGGAGTGGACCAGAAGGAAGAAAAAAACATACAATCAGAAAAGAATGAAGAAATAAGAATTCAAAAAAAATGAGAGGCTTAGGAACCTCCAGGACATCTTTAAACATTCCAACATCTGAATTATAGGGGTACCAGAAGGAGAAGAGGAAGAGCAACAAGTGGAAAACTTATTTGAACAAATAATAAAGAAAAACATCCCCAATCTGGCAAAGGAAATAGACTTCCAGGAAGTCTAGGAAGCTCAGAGAGTCCCAAAGAAGTTGGACCCAAGAAGGAACACACCAGGGCACATCATATTTACATTAGCTAAGGTAAAAATGAAGGAGAAAATCCTAGAAGCAGCAAGAGATAAGGAGACAGTCACCTACAAAGGAGTTCCCATCAGACTGTCCACTGATTTCTCAAAAGAGACCTTACAGGCAAGAAGGGGCTGGAAAGAAGTATTCCAAGTCATGAAAGGCAAGGACCTACGTCCCAGATTGCTCTATCCAGCAAAGCTTTCATTTAGAATGGAAGGGCAGATAAAGTGCTTCCCAGAAAGGTCAAGTTAAAGGAGTTCATCATCACCAAGCCCTTATTTTATGAAATGTTAAAGGGACTTATCTAAGAAAAGAAAATAAAGAAAAAACATGTATAGTAAAAGGACAGCAAACTCACAATTATTAACAACCACACCTAAAGCAAAACCAAAAGAAACTAAGCAAACAACTAGAACAGGAACAGAACCACAGAAATGGAGATCACAAGGAGGGTTGGCAACAATGGAGTGGGACGAGGAGAGAGGGGGAAAAGGTACAGAGAATAAGCAGCATAGAATGTAGGTAGAAAATAGACAGGGGGAGGGCAAGAATAGTATGAGGAATGTAGAAGCTAAAGAACTTATGACACATGAACATAAAATAAAGGGGGGGAATGTAGGTGGGAGAGGATGTGCAGGGTGGAGGGGAATGAAGGGGTGGTAATAGGACAACTGAAATAGCATAATCAATAAAATATATTTAAAAAAATATCCTAACAAAAAGTGTCCAGGATCAGATGGCTTCACTGGTAAATTCTACCAAACATTCAAAGATTTAATACTTGTCCTCCTCAAACACTTCCAAAAAATTGAAGAGGGGGAAAAACTTCCATACTCATTTTATGAGGCAGCATTATCCTGATACCAAAACCAGATAAAAAATACCACAAAAAAAGAAAAGAAAATTGCAACGACATGGATGAATCTCAAAAACATTACGTTGAGTGAAAGAAGTCAGACAGAAAATAGTACGTAATGTATAATTAATTCTACTTGAACAGAGGAAACTAATCTGTGGGGATTAAAGTCAGAACAATGTTTTACTCTAGGAATTAATAGTGTATTTTTAAAAAAGGGGTACAGGGGAGCTTTCTGGAGTAATGGCAGTGCTCTGTTTTTTACTGGGGTGTTATTAACGGATAATGCACTACTTAAAATTCATTAAATTATACACTTAACACCTGTGCATTTCAAAGATGACATTTGAAAAAGAAATTGAGATGAAATTGACATAAAATTAGCCATTTTAAAAATGAACAATTCAATGGCATTTAGTACAGTCACAATGTTGTGAAATCACCATCTCTATTTAGTTCCAAAACATTTTCATCTACCTCAAAGGAGCCACCCCTACCCTCAGCCCCTGCCTTCTGTTTCCATGGGTTTACCTATTTTGGACATTTTGTATAAATGGAATCATACAATACATGATCCTTTGTGCCCCACTTCTTTCACTTAGCATGTTTTCAAGGTTCATCAACTTTGTAGCATGTATCAATTAAATACTTCATTCCATTTTATGGCTGAATAGTATTTCATTGTATAGAATACAATATGAACAATATGACTGAACAATGGTCTATGGGATGTATATACCACAATTTGTTTATCCATTCACTCATTGGTGGGCACTTGGGTGGGTTCTACTGTTGGGAACCGCCTTGCCTGGTTTCACCCCCCCCATGGCTAAGGCTGAGTGAGAGACCGCTGGACCAGAAGCCACTAAGGAGACAAGCTTATCTCCCTGGCAGGAGCACTGCTTCTGCTCCTTGCCTGTCCCCCAATGCTTGATCAGTTAGCCAGTGACAGGTGAGATTCCCCAAGTGGGGGAACCACCTAAGACAGGCATGATCATGTGGAGGCCCCAGGGAAGGACTTGGGGGGCTATGGAAAGATGGGGTGATCGACCCTTGCCCCGCAGCTTAGATAAAGCCCGAGTCCTCATTCTGCCTGCGAGAAGTCTCCAGTCTCTCGGCTGCCTTGTCTCCTCTGCCTGACTCAATGACAAGGGGTGATGCAACCCTGTGCTGGGAACTGCGGACTTCCCGGGGTGATTAGGCCTGAGGAAAGATATGTGAAATCCTGTGAAACCTGTTTGCTGAGGATGCTCTTAAATAGATTATAAAGGCCCGGGCAGGACATGAGTTTAGTCCCTTAAGTTTTGTAACTTGTTAGGTGACAGACCCTGACTCAGTGTGAGCCCTTTTAGCTCTTTGAACATTATCTATTCGTTTGATCTTTACTGCCTGACAATGATTAATGAACTTTGCCTGTATTCCTGTGCAAGTTAAAAGCCAATAAAAACCCTGTGAAGGAAGGATCAGGGGCTATCCTTTGAGAGAATGGCCAGGCTGCTCCGAGGCACCCACCCCTTGAGAGAGTAGCTGTGCTGTCCCTTTTCCTCCACAGGACTCAGTAGTCCATGTGAATTTATCTCGTATCTCATTCATGATGCCGAGGATACTGTAGGCCAGTGTCTGGGTCATTCTACCTTTTGGCTGTATTGTGAATATGTGGGTACATGCATTGGAGCATCTGTTTTCAATCCTTTGGCTGTTGTATTAGTTTCCTAGGGCTGCTATAACAAAGTACTCTAAATTGGGTGGCTTAGAACAATTGAAATGTATTGTCTCACAGTTCTGGAGGCTAGAAGCCTGAGATCAAGGTGCTGGCAGGGCTTGTTCCCTCTGAGGGCTGCAAGGGTAAATCTGTTTCATGCCTCTCCTCGCTTCTGGTGGGTTGCTGGCCATCTCTGGTATTCCTTGGCTTATAGATACATCACCCTGATCTCTGCCCTTATGTTCACATGGCCTTCTCCCTGTCTGCATGTCTGTGTCCAGACCTCTGCATTTTCATAAGGACACCAGTCGTATCAGAATAGGGGCCCACCTTACACCAGTATGACCTCCTGTTAACTAATTACATCTGCAATGGTCCTATTCTCAAATAGGGTCACAATGTGAGGTACCAAGATTCAGAGATTCAGCATATGAATCTGGGGGCCACACTATTCAGCCCATCACAGGTATATACGTAGGAGTAGAGTTCCCTGGTCAGATCAGCTTAATGATAATGCTGTGACAAATGACATTATCAGTCTTGGTATGCAAATAATGATGATAGTTATTAGAGTGTATGGTATATTTAGAATTCAAAAGACTGATTGAAACCGGACATCTCAAATCTGAATGCTCATTGGCAGAGGAATATATATTTTAAGACACATCTTTTTTGTTGATAAGTGGCTCAGAATCAGAATCCACAGGCTTGGTATCTCAGCAATCATACCTGAGACAATAGCTGAGATAAACATCACCGATTTCTCTTCTTACCTGATTTTTGTCTCTCTTGATTCTACTGGATGAGAAAAAGGCTCAAACCCCTGCAGATAAAAGAATTTTTTTCTATAATCCATCTCTGTCCTGTAAAAGTGACTTTCCTTATAGGCTATAGTGTTAACATATGAGGTCTTTGACACTGAGAATTTCATTATGATATATTCAGAAGAGAAATCGTAGTCACTGGAAGAGATACGATAGACATTTTGTTACTACAAGAGTAAATTTTCTCCCTATAGTGGATGCTCAAGCAAAGCAAGTAGTAGCTACCACTTATTGGGTTTCTATTATGATTCATGCATTGCTCTTGGTGTAGACACACAGGTGTGCATGTGTGCATACATGCACACTCACTCACAAGAATTTTCCTTAAATATTGGCATCATCATCTCTGACTTTCAGATTAAACAAACAAGGTTCAAAGAGCTTAGATGAGTCGTCCAGTTATTGAAGGAATTAATGAGTGCATGTACTACCCTGCTTCCCAGTACGTTGTAGCGGTTGCTGGTTTCAGAAATCAATGGGAAGAAGGGTGGAATATGAAGCCAAAAAAAAGGGCAAGAATATTAAGATATTGACAAATGTGATAATGTATTAATCCTGTGATCAACGGTACCCTAACAGTTCATAAAGTAATAATTAAATAATTTATAAATGATATTTTAGTGTTTTTCTCATATTCTGTGTTTTTTATACATTTCCCTCATTGCAAATGATGAAACAGACATGGCCAAATAAAAACTCCTGCTAGTTTTCAAATGGGGTTTCCAACATCAGTATTCAAATGTTATTTATGGTCACATCTCAACCTGTGGGTTTGGAAATGGAGGTGGGTTCTTTGGTTTTATTCTTGACCTCTCATTTGCTCGAGTGAGTACATTTCATCCTGGGTCCAGCCAACCCTGTACCAGGTAACAGACTTCTAGAGTGAGGAATCCCGGGGGTAAAAATCATGTGCAATGTGCACAGGTAGGGGCATGGATGTAGAATGCAACTTGGCGGAGTGCCATGCCTAATTTTTCACCGAACCCCTGCCTACTTCATCCCCAGCCTGGCCTGGGTCTCCTTCTCTCCCTCTTCCTCCCTGTCTCCCCAGCTACCTTCCTTCCTTCCTTTTTCCCTTCTTTCTTTCCTTCCTTTTATTTCTTTATAATTTTTTATGGTCATAAAATATATATCACAAAATTTTTTATTTAAAGGTTTTATTTATTTTTATTTCAAGAGAGTGGGGAAGGGAGAGAGAAAGAGAGGGAGGGAAAGATCAATGTGTGGTTACCTCTCACATGGCCCCCACTGGGGACCTGGCCTGCAACCCAGGCATATGCTTTGACCGGGAATTGAACTGGTGACCCTTTGGTTCACAGCCCTCAGTCAATCCACTGTGCTATACCAGCCAGGGCTATATATAACAAAATTTGCCATTTTAGCCATTTAAGTGTACAATTCAATGGCTTTAGTTATGTTTATAGTGTCATACAATCATTATCACTGCCTACTTCCAAATATTTCATCACCCTAAACAGAAACTCTGAACCATTATCACCACCTACTTCCAAATATTTCACCACCCCAAACAGAAACTCATTAAGCAATAAGTTCCATCCCCCAACCTTCATCCTCTAGTAACCTCTAATCTTTCTCTATGAATTTGCTTATTCTAGGTATTTCATATAAGTGGAATCATATGACATTTGTCCTTTTATGTCTGGCTTTTTCACTTAGCATAATGTTTTCAATGTTCCTGTTATAGTATGTATTAGAACTTCAGTTCTTCTTATGAACAAATAATATTCCATTGTTCTACCTTTTGTTTATCCATTTGTCTGTTGGCAGACACTTGAGTAGTTTCCATCTTTTGGCTATTGTGAATAATACTGTTGGGAGCATTGACATGCAAGTATCTGTTTGAGTCCCTGTTTCTTTTTCTCTTTTTCTTTTTTTCCCTTTCCTTTCCTTTCCTTTCCTTTCCTTTCCTTTCCTTTCCTTTCCTTTCCTTTCCTTTCCTTTCCTTTCCTTTCCTTTCCCTTCCCTTCCCTTCCCTTTCCCTTTCCTTTCCTTTCCTTTCCTTTCCTTTCCTTTCCTTTCCTTTCCTTTCCTTTCCTTTCCTTTCCTTTCCTCCTCCCTCCCTCCCTCCCTCCTTCTCTTTCTTTCCTTGTTCAGTGGTTTTGGCACCCCTGTGGACAATGAATTGACAAAAAATGTGAGGGTTTATTTCTGGGCTCTCAATTCTGTCCCATTGCTCTGTGTGTCGTCCTTATGCCGGTAGCTCTCTGTTTGTATTATTGTAGCTTCGTGGTAAGTTTTGAAATCAGGAAGTGTGCGTCTCCTGACTGTTCTTTTTAAAGATAGCTTTGGCATTTCTGGGTCCCTTGAAATTCCATACAGGTTTTAGGATAGGTTTTGCCATTTCTGAAAAAAAAAAATGCCATTCTGATTTTGACCAGCATTACATTTGAATATAGCTCTGGGTAATATTATCATCTTAATAAGATTGCCTTCCAACCCAGGAATGTGCCACGTCTTCACATTTATTTAGGTCTTCTTTAATTTTGTCAGTAATGTTTTATAATGGTTTATAGTTTTCAGTGTACAAGTCTTGTGCCTCCTTGATTTAATTTATCCCTAACTAGTTTATTCATTTCTGTCTTTGCAGATTGTTCGTTGCTGGTATACAGAAATGCAACTGATTTTCATGTGTCAGTTTTGTGCCCTGTTTGCCATGTTTTCGAGCATTGCCCGAGGCTCTCCTGCTCTGGTCTGGTTCTGAGAGAGGCAAAGGGGAGACCAGCGCCTGCACCCGTCCTTCGGGCAGCCCCAGCTGGTTAGAACAGACAGACGCGATATTCTGTGATTAAAGTGTACTCTGCTCCCCCCAGAGCCAGGGACCAGGGTCCCCCTCCGACGGCTGTCTTCAAGACTGCCACCCAGCTGAGAACGGCAGTGGGACAAGGACAAGTAAAAATACCACAAGCTTTTCTACTCTTGTTAAGTTGCCTTTATCTTGACTCAGCGTTTACTTGATTGTGGTAAACTTTTGACTGTTTTTCAGAGTTTGGACAAAGTTAATTCTGATGATGTCTGCCCCCCCCCCCCGCCAATGTTTCTGTAAAGGGACGGTCATTCAGAGCTGCCTGCTCCACCATTTTACTGACATCCTCTTTATCTTTGCAATGTAAACTTTTAATTGCTACGCAGCAGGTACAAAGGTGCACGAATCAGATGAATTTTTATGAAGTGTGCAAAGCCGTAAAACCAGCACTCAGAACCCAGAAGCTCCCGTGTGCTCCCTTCCATGGTTAATTTACTGCCTTCCCACTCAGAGAAACCGTGACCTTGTTACATGAAATGTTAAAGGGACTTATTTAAAAAAAAAGATCAAAACTGGCAACAATAAAATGGCAATAAATACATGTCTATCAACAACTGAATCTAAAAAAAAGTGACCTCATTGTGTTAGCACTCAGTGTTAGCACCGTACATTACGTTCATCTGTTTTACCCTTTACGTAAATGGAACCGTGCAGTATGTTGTCTCTTGTGTCTGGCTTCCTTCAGCCAGCATTATGCTAATGAGATCTACTCATGTATAGCTGTAGTTCATTGACTCTCATCATGGCATGTAATTCCATTGTATGCATATATTACAATTTACTCTTTATTTTACTGTGATGAGTATTTGAGTGATTTTTAGTCAGGGACCATCACAGACAGGACCACTAAGAACATCATTGTGCACATCTCCTGGTGAGCATGTTTACATATTTCTGTGGGATTTGCACCCAGGGGTGGGATCACGGTGTCGTTAGGCGGGCACAGTCCGGCTGTCATGACGATGGCTAGATTTCCGCAGTGCTGCTCATAGCAGCTGGCACTGTCCCAGGAGTATGTGGAGGTTCCATTGAGGGGGACCAACACTCAACCATTTGTCATTTTAGTGTTTCTACCTTTATTCACTTGTCTTTGTAATTTTATTCATCCTCGTGGAAGCATAGGGTTATCTTGTTGTGGTTTCACATTACATTCCCAGATGGCTGGTGTGGGAGACTGTTCCTCTCCACAGGCGCCTGCCACAGGTTCTTTCCATGCACATGCAGTTCTACAACTGACCTTGCCTCTCTTCCAGTGGGGATGGAATCTAACTTCTTCCAACTTCTTGGGATAGCATCTGACTAAAGAGTATGCTGCATCACGTTCTTTGCCTCTTTATTTTTTATGTATTATTAAAAATTGTATTTCATTGAGCCCTGGCTGGCGTAGCTCAGTGGATTGAGTGTGGGCTGCAAACCAAAGTGTTGCAGGTTCCATTCCCAGTCAGGGTACATGCCTGGGTTGCAGGCCATGACCCCCAGCCACCGCACATTGATGTTTCTCTCTCTCTCTTTCTCCCTCCCTTCCCTCTCTGAAAATAAATAAATCAAATCTTTAAAAAATTATATTTCATTGATTATGCTATTGCAGTAGTTCTAATTGTTCCCTCTCTGCACCCTCCACCCAGCACCCCCTACTCCCTCAAGCAATCTCCACACCATGATTCATGTCCATGGGTCATGCATGTAAGTTCTTTGGCTACTCCATTTCCTATACTGTACTTTACACCCCCCTGGCTATTCTGTAACTACATATTTGTACTTCTTAATCCCCTCACTTCTTCACCCATTCCCCTACACCCCTCCCACCTGGCAACCATCAAAATACTCTCTGTAGCCATGATTCTGTCTCTGTTCTTCTTGTTCAGTTGTTGATAGACATGTATTTATTGCCATTTTATTGTTGCCAGTTTTGATCTTTTTTTTTAAATAAGTCCCTTCAACATTTCATGTAACAATAGCTTGGTGATGATGAACTCCTTTATTTTTTCTTGTCTGGGAAGCACTTTATCTGCCCCTCGATTCTAAGTGATATCTGTGCTGGGTAGAGCAGTGTTGGTTGTAGGTCCCTGCTTTTCATTACGGTGAGGGCTCCTTGCCACTCCCTTCTAGCTTGCAAAATTTCTTTTGAGAAATCAGCTGGTACTGTTATAGGAACTCCCCCTGTAGGTAGGTAACTGCTTTTAACAGTCTGTCTTTATCTTTCACCTTGAGCATTTCAGTTGTGATGTGTCGTGGAGTGGACCTCTTTGCATCCGTCTTGTTTGGGACTCTTTGTGTTTCCTGCCATGCTATGAGGAAGCCAGGCCGTAAGGAGAGGCCATGTGGAGACACTCCAGACAACAATCCATGTCTCCGAGTCAGCAGGTATGTTCTGATTCTTTCTCTAGCCTCTGAGTCTTCCGAGCTGAAGTCCCTGACATAGAACAGGAATAAGTCGTCCCCACTGTGCCCATTCCAAACCCTTGGATCACAGACTCATACTCATAATAGAAAGATTGTTGTTTTACATTGCTAAGTACTTGGGCAGTTTGTTATTCAGCAGTAGCAAAAGTCTAATACAAATGACTGCTTTTACTACATATATGACTTGGGCAATTATTCTTATCTAAAAGTTGGGAACTGAGTCTGACTCGAGAGGCTATAGAACTTGCCCATAGATGGTAAGTAACAGAACCAGGACTGGAAACGGTGTCTGCATGACATCTATGTTCTTGACTGTTGTGAACATTCGAGGGGTGGGGTAGGGGAAAGAGAGATAACCGTTGAAATGGTTTTGTAACTTGCTTTTGTTTCTTCTTAATGCAACATTGTGAGTATTTTGATGGAACCCTTGCTCTTTTTGCTGTATCCTACTGCATCTTTTTTCAGTAAATTCTTTTGTTTCAAGATAGAGAGCCCCATTCAAGTGTCAGAGTGCAATGATGCCTCCAAATGCTCCCTTTGAATCCAGTGGCCCTCCCTCCATTACAGAAGCACTGGTCAGAGTGTTTCATTTCCTTTCCTTTAGGGAGATACTGACACAGCAGAGAACAAAGCAGTAAGTTATTTGATTTGCAAAAACTGAAGTTCAGAGCCAGCACTTACTATTCTGAAGTGTAGAGGAGTTGCCTTAGGTTGGTAGGAGAGGCGATGACACTGAGGTCTAGGAAAAGGAAGTCAGTTTAGAGCACTGATAATCACTGTGGCATCCCTTTTCTGAATTCTGGTTCTGACCTTACCAGCTATGACGAAGGCAATTATTTTTAATCTCTGCCCGTTTGTTTTCTAAAATATTATTAACTTTTGGCAGGAGTTAAATGAATTAACATTAAGTGCTCAGAACATTGACTGGCACAGTGTAAACCCTAAAATGTTAATTCTTCTTCTTCCTCCCTTTCTCATCTTTTCTTCTTTCTTGTTCTTATCCTTCTTCTTCTAGGCTGTGTGTACCCCCAGGGCCCGTGTCCTGCACTTCTTTACCAAGGACTTTGAGAATCCAAAAGCAGAAAAGGCCTGTACCTGCTGCCTGGAATTAAGTCCCAGGGGTTCTCTCATGCCCCGTATAAGGACATCTGAGGTATGTGGGCAGATAGACCTGAGATGATCTCAAAGTGCTCCTTGCCCCAAGTTCTTAAAGGGGCAGATGGTCCCTGGAGGGCATGTGGAAGTAGGAGAGAGAGGAAAGGAGACAAGGAGGGAGGGAGGGGAGAGAGAGGGAGAAGGAGGGGAGAGAGGGGGAGGAAAAGGGAGAGACCTGAGAGCCTTTTGGTCAGGAAATGGGTGCAGGGTGAAGTCAGGCAGAAATAAGGATGTTTCAGTTAATGGCAGCATTGGCCAATGGCCACTGAAGATGAGTTTGGGACCCTCATATGTGTTGAGCAAAATGTAATCCCTCCGTATGAGACCTGACCACAAGGACAGGAAAAGGCAGGTGCAATACTGCAGTTCTGACATTAACTACTCAGAGTCAGTGCAAACTCTCAGGTTTAGGGCACAGTTTGCAGTAAGGCTGCCTTCACTTCCGATGCCAACCACAAGTTTGGGGGTTCCCAGGCCCCCCGTACTGTTGTCCAACTGGATACAAACTCAAGGGTTCTCACAACCTCCTTAGACTTGACCATTCACTAGAATGACTTTGAAAACTAGAAAAGCTCTATATGTACAATTACAATTTTATTATAAATACATGAATCAAGACCAGCCCAAAGAAGAGACCTACAGGATGAAATTATTGTACATCAGTATATAGAGGGCTGTATCATAGTTTTTTAAGGCTGCAAATAATTCCAGTGCATGGAGTAACCATATTTTATGTCATTAGTTCCTTACTGATGGGCGTCCATGTTGTTTTCAATATTTTATTCATCTGTACAAACAATGCTGCAATAAATATCCTTGTATATTTGTGATTTTGCAAATATACAAGTACATTCATTTGTAGAGTAAAACCCTAGAAGTATGTAAATTAAAAAAAAAACTTTAAATTTTGAAAGGTCTGCAGCAATTTGCATCCTTTGAACCATGACTGAGAGTTGTTTTCCTACACCTTCCACAGTATAGTGGTATCGAACCTTTGGTCTTTGCCAATATCGTAAGTGAGAAATGGTTTCTTATGTAGCTTTGAGTTGTCTTTCTTTTATTATAAGTAAAATTCAACAATTTTGTATATGTTTAAGAACCATTTTAATTCCTCTTCTATGAATTATCCATTATGTTTTCATTTCATTTATTTTTAGACTTTCATTCAAATTATAAAAAATAATATTTGCTACTAGAGATTCTCTGTTGAGTAAAAAAATCCAGCTGCATGATTTCATTTATAAGATACTTCTAAATCAGGATGACTTATAATAATTGAAAACAGAGGAATGGATGAGGGTACATTAAACAAATGCTTAAAAACAAAGTAGGCATAAATATAAAACCAGTCAAACTAAATCAAAGCAATTGAATGTTTCAAATTTATAAGTGGTGTTATTCATCCAGAATATGTTAACAGTCAGGAACCTCTATGAACCTAATAATAGATCTTCAAAAGTATAAAACAAAAATTGTTGGAAACACAATAAGATTTGATAAATTTTATTTTGGGGATACTTAAATATTTTTCTCTCAGATATTACCAAATCAAGAAAACAAAAATAAGTAAGACTATAGAGGATTTAAATAACAAAATTAATAAGTCAATAAACAATATGTATTTTTCAAAAATACACACGGGACATTCAGAAAAATAAGCACTGCTCCATCACAAGCATTTCAACAATTCTGAAAAGCAGAACATAGATACTCTGACAATAATGTAATAATATTATCAATTAATAACCAAAGAATGATCTCTTTCACAGCAAAACAAAAACAAAAACAAAACTCCAAGATTTGCAAGTAAATAGAAACATTTTCCTTACACGACTCAGATTAAAACAGCAATCAAAATGGAAATGAAAAACTATTTGGAGGTGGATGTTAATGAGAGAAACTGTTATGGACTCTTGTTGGATGTGCCCAAAATAGTATCGCATAAAAATGTATCACATTTATTAGGAAATAAGAAACTTTCATTAAGCAATTTTTTAAAGGTTAAAAAAATTAAAAATCAAGAAAATAAGCCTGGGGCAGGGGGAGAATTAATATATAAAAACATAAATTGGATTTCCACTTCTGTTACTATTGGACTCAACTCTCTTAAGAACAACTTCAAAAGCTGAAAAAAAAAATGGCAAGAATTGACCTGTACTAGGCGTGACAGGAGAGGACAGAAATCCAGAGTTGAGTCAGGCATAGGCACCCCTTTCCTGTTCGTGGACTTGCTCCTTTTCACAAGCAGAAGCTGAGAAGTGAGTGGTTTAGACTCATGGGCCTGGGAGGGAAAAACTGGGGTCCATGAGCTCTTATACCAAAACTTTTGGGGGGACCCCAAAAGATTCAAGACTGGAAATAGGCTAGCTTTCTAAAAGACTGCAGCGCAGCCGCAGACCATTCCACTGCCAGGACTGCATTAGGGTGATCCGGGATCGCTGTGCCTTCAGGGAACTCAAAAATGAAAGTGAATCTTCCCTGAGGAAAGGGGAGTCATCCCAAACCTCCCATTAGTTCCGCCAGCAACTTAGAGACCAGTCTTTCTAGCACACAATAAAATGTAACCAGGCCCAGGAAGAAACATGGCAACATGAACAAAAACCACTGGAAACAATAGCTAATACAGCTTGTCCCACAGAGCTTCCAGATATTGGAGTTATTGGTCATAATCCTTAAAACAACTGTGCTTACCAAATTAAAAAGGATAGTAAAGAAGAAAATTAAGAATTTGCCATAAAACTGGAAATATAGTAAAGGGCATAGATTTGAAAAAAGTGAATCGAAATTGAAAACTGGAAAATATAATAATAGAAATTTAAGAATTTAATGAATAGATTTAACAGCAGATTAGACACAGCTGAGTAGAGACAAAAAATGAGCTAGATGAGACAAAAGGTTAGACAAATACCTAAGAGAGAGTAAGAGACAGGAAGGATACAGCCAAAAGGGTTAGGGTTAGTGTATGTATATATACATACACATATACATATCTTGAAGGATCTCTATCTCTCCATCTCTATCTCATCTTGAAGTCCTACTAGGAGAGGGGAAATAGAAATGGGACAGAAGCAGTGTTTAAACAGATAATGCCTGAAAAACTCCCCAAACTGAGGAAGGACCCGCAGTCACAGATTCAAGAAACCACGGCCCCTAACAGGATAAGCAGAAAGAAATCCGCTCTTAGTCCAGTCGCCGTCCCTGTGAGGTTACCTCGCCCTTGCCCCGCCCCCCCCGCTCCCCAGCTCTGGCTGGCTGTGAAGGACCAGATCTTCAAATGTCTTACTGAGAACAAGCCTTACTGTCCCGCTGGCTCCGTCACTGATGGGTTGACTAATCTTTGACCCTGTGTTTATTTTATATTTGTGTAAGTCGTGTTTTTACCTTTTTGAAAAGTGTATTTTGAATATATATGAAACAAAGGATTCATGAAGCAATACTTTTCCTTCTTGTAGTGCTTTCTGCACTTTTTGTTTTATTATTTCCCATCTTACTGAAAAATAATTCTGCGCACACGCTGACCTGGTCTCAACCTGCAGTTTGAAAAACCCCGCTTTTGCAAACTTGGCCGGGGGGCGGGGGGGTGCAGAGGAAGCGCGGGGAGCGGGTGGAACGGCATTTTAAAAACCTATTTAAATGTGGTGGTCTGTTTGGCTTCCGGCTCTCCCTCCACGAGCCAGAAGACCTCGGACACTGGGCCTTTTAGTTGAGTTTTGTTTGTTTCTGCTCTCTCAGCGCTCAGACTCCAGGGGCAACGCGGGGCGGGGCGGGGCGGGGGCGCAGGAGCGGGGCGGGGCGGGGCGGGGGCGCAGGAGCGGGGCGGGGCGGGGCGGGGCGGGGGCGCAGGAGCGGGGCGGGGCGGGGCGGGGGCGCAGGAGTGGGGCGGGGGGGGGGGCGCAGGAGCGGGGCGGGCGCCCTCGGACGAGCCGGCGGCCAGTTTAATCTCAGCAGCCGGTGCCTTAGGGGACCGGGACAGGTCTCACTGGGTGGGACCTCCTGGCCTTTGGGGGGCTCCGGACTTCCTGGAACTTTTTGTGTCAGTGCTCAGAGTTCGGACAAAGCGAACGTCAAGTTCTCCGAGCGAGTTCTCGGAAGTGCGAGGTGCGGAGTTGCGGAAGGGGCGGCGGTCGTCCGCGCTCTCGGGGTCTCCCGGAGCCTCCCCCCCCCCCCGCCGCCCCGTGCGTCTTCTGCCTTTGTGTTGCCGTGCCCCTTCCTCGGGCGGGGAGGCACACAGTTGCAGAAAGTGACTTCTGTGTGTTCCTCGGGTCCTATTTGGAGGGATCAAGGACCGCGAGGTAAAGTGAACAGTAAGGGGCCTGGCTTGCCTTTCCCCGGCCCACTCGTGGATACTGGTGCCCTTGAACCCGCTCTAATCTTTGGGCGGGACCCGGGCGTTCAGGACTCGTTTCCAAAGGCGCTGCGGCGGCGCGAGCCATGGATCGCATTGCTGCGCTGGGCTGCACGAGGGTGCGGTGGGCGCTGCTGGGAACGCGGGTAGCCGGCTTGGGCCTCGGTCCGCACGGGGCCAGAGCCAAGGCTTCGATGCCCAATGCCCTCCCGGCGGCCGCCGCAGCCGAGGCTCCCGGAACCCGGCCTGGCGACCAGAGGCTGCGGAGCCCGGAGGAGCTTTCAGGACCAGGGCCACTGCGCTTCTTCTTCCACCTGTTAGGGCAAGGCTACGTTCTGCACATGCATCAGCTCCAGGTAAGCGAGGGGCCTCGTGCCCGGGGAAGAGGCGTGAGTGAGCCCTGGGACACGGAGGCTGGGAATGGGGAGACGTTGGACAAAAAGTGAAGAACGTGGGAACTTAGCTCAGCATCGACTAGGGCTCCCGTCATACCCTAGAAATCTGTACACATTGTGTGCAAAGGGTAGGCAGAGCCCTTGGAACTGAAATGAGCAGATCCAGGAGAGCGGAGAATCAGGAGGGCGCTAGAAAGGAGGTGACTAGGTTTCAAGGGGAGGGAGCCTGAGAGATTGCCTCGGTAACAGAATGACAGATGCCAGTGTACAGGCTGCCGGGGTTACAGAACCACTGCTGAGCTCTGTGGTCGAACTGGCTACCGCAGGCTTCTTCCGAAGGAAATGGCTTCAGGAGGATTACTGAGGTTCCCCAATTAGCCAGGTAAATTTCCCCTTAGGGGGAAAAAAAGATGTCACTTCTCAGGGAGTGAAAGCAAAATCATAGGCATTAAGGAAAAGGTGTACTTACTGTTATTAAGAAATCAATTTCCAGTGAGGAGGATTTTTAAATGTATATTTTATTGATTTTGCTGTTACAGTTGTCCCAGTTGTCCCACTGTGACCTTCTCCCAGTACCCCACTTCGCTCCAGCAATCCCCTCCCTTAGTTCATGGCCATGAGTCATGCATGTGAATTCTCTGGCTTCTCCATTTCCTATGCTGTTCCTAACATCCCCTGTCTGTTTTGTGCCTACCATTTTGTGTTTCTTAATCCCTGCACCTTTCTTTCCCCCATTCTCCTTCCTCCTTCCAGCTGATAACCCTCCAAATGATCTCCATATCTATGATTCACTTCCTGTCTTGCCTGTTTGCTTAGTTTGTTTTTGAGGTTCAGGTGTTGATAGTTGTGCATTTGTTGCCATTTTAATAGCTATAGTTTTTATCTTTTTCTTATATTGTTCCCTTTAACAGTTCATTTAATAATGGCTTGGTGATGATGAACTCCTTTAGTTTTACCTTGTTTGGGAAGCACTTTATCTGCCCTTCTATTCTAAATGAAAGCTTTGCTGGATAGGGTAATCTAGGTTGTAGATCCTTGCTTTTCATCACTTGGAATACTTCTTGCCAGTCCCTTCTTGCCTACAAAGTTTCTTTTGAGAAATCAGCTGACAGTGTTAGGACAGCTCCTTTATATGTAACTTTGCTTTTCTCTTGCTGCTTTTAAGATTCTCTCCGTTATCTTTAATCTTTGGCATTTTAATTATGGTATGTCCTGGTGTGGTCCTCTTTGGGTCCAACTTGTTTGGGACTCTTTCTGCTTCCTGGACTTGTCTGTGTATATTCCTTTGCCAAATTAGGGAAGTTTTCTTTCATTTTTTTTTCAAATAAGTTTTCAATTTCTTGCTCTTCCTCTTCTCCTTCTGGCACCCCTAGAATTTGGATGTTGGTACGATTGGAGACATCCCAGAGGCTCCTTATTCTATTCTCATTTTTTTAAAAATTATTTTTTCTTTTTGTTGCTCTAGTTTAATGCTTATTTCTCCCTTATGTTCCAAATCATTGATTTAAATCTTGGGTTCATCTCCTTCATCATTGGTTCCCTGTGGATTTTTTAAAAAGATTTTATTTATTTATTTTTAGAGAGGGAAGGGAGGGAGAAAGAGAGAGAGAGAGAAACATCAATGTGCGGTTGCTGTGGGTCATGGCCTGCAACCCAGGCATGTACCCTAACTGGGAATCAAACCTGCGACACTTTGGTTGGCAGCCTGTGCTCACTCCACTGAGCTACACCAGCCAGAGCCTGGATTTTTCTCTATTTTACTTAATGCAACCTTCACTTCTGCCTGGTTCTTTTTTATGTTGTTGCAGTACCCAGTGATTTCTTTGAGTGTCCTGATCACCAGTGTTTTGAACTCTGCATCTGATAGGTTGCTTCATTTAGTTCTTTTTCTGGAGTTTTTTCTATTCTTTCATTTGGGCCCTATTTCTTTGTCTGCTCAACTTGGCAGCCTCTCTGTGTTTCTTTCTGTGTCTTAGGCAGAGCTATTTTGACTCCCTGTCTTAACAGTGTGGCCTATTATAGAAAAGCACCCATCTGGATAAATGTGGCTTCTTTAAACCCTTGGTTATTAGGCCCTGGCTGGTGTGGCTCAGTGGATTAAGTGCCAGCCTGCAAACCAAAGGGTCGCTGGTTTGATTCCCAGCCAGGACGTGTGCCTGGGTTGTGGACTGGGTCCTCAGTAGGGTGGGGCATGTAAGAGGCAACCTCACATTCATGTTTCTTTCCGTCTCTTTCTCCCTCCCTTCCCCTATGCCTAAAATAAATAAAATCCTTAACATAAATAAATCCTTGGTTGTTGGACTTCCATGCAGCCCAATTATCTAAGAATCTGGGTGATGTTTGTTTTGTAGTTTAGTTGTAACTTTTGCTGTAGTTGTGTGTGGAGGGGAATCATGTTTATCTACATCTCCATCTTGTCTGGAAGTCTCTTAATCTGCCCGTGGTCAGCCAGGTGGTCTGTGCAGTGGCCCCTTGCACCCTCTGTGCCACAGCCAATTTCCCGTAAGAAGGATTTATCCAGCAGAACACTGATACAAGGCAGGGATGAATGGTTAGCCCACTGACAATGGACACAGACAGGTAAACCCAGTATTGGTTAAGTTGGAGAAGCTTTTAGGAGATCAACGGAATTAATGCATACACTCTGCCCCAGGCATTTTCCAAGTGTTAGGATTCAATGAGATAAAGCCAACACCCTGTTGAGGTTTATATACTCTTTTCAGGGAAGAGGGATGTATGTGTTATATGCCATTGAGTTGGCTCCAACTCCTGGTGACTCTATGAATGAGTGATGGCCATACTGTCCCCACCTCAACAGCCCTGCTCAGCCACTGTAGACTCATGTCCTTGGCTTCTTTTATGGAGTCACTCCATCTCATATTTGGCCTTCCTCTTTTCCAGGCCCTGGACTGGGCTGGTGAACAGACTGGCTACCATGTGGCTGTGCTGGGCTGTAGTCAAAAAACAGGAGGAGCTATGGGGACTGGGTTAGGACAAGCCTTTGAGGAGGGCTTTGGAGGCCAGAGTAAGGCCCCCGTTCCTCTGAGGGGCCATGGTGGGCTCTTGAGCAGACATGGGGTAAAGATGGCTTCCCAGAGACACTGTCCAGGTTATGGTGTGTGCAGTAGGATTGATTATACAGGAGAGGTGGAGAGGGTCTCAGGTGATGAAGGCTTGGGCATGGCAGTACCTGAGCCCTCCTCTAGAAGTAGCTGGAGTGGGAGTTGAGGATGAGGGAAAAAATGACTCTAAGGGTTTGAAGGCCTAACCTGATCAGTTTCTCTGCACCTGCCCAGGCTGCTGCTGTCTCCTCTGGGACCTTTCCTGTTGGGTGTGTTTCTGAGACTTGGCAGGCAAATCCTATGGTACTCAGAGATGTTTAAAAAATTACTCCCTTTGGGCTCAGGTCTGAGTAACTAAGCAAGCCAAGAAACCAGAGTCCTGCATACTTCTTCTGCTTGATTTGGCCTGTAGAAATTTGAGAGGCCTGGTGAATGGTCCAGGGCGGAGGCTAAAGATTTCACATCATTTGTGAGTGGGAGTTTACTGGGAGGTTTTGCTCAGGATTTTCTATAGAACAGTAACTACCAAAGAAATTCTAGATGGTCCTAGGAGGAGTAGGAGGAAGCAGGAGAAAGCCAGGAATGTGTGTCCTTTTAAAGAACAGGCCAAGGCTAGGATTCAGGAGAGCCACCTGTTTCCAGCCCTTACATCCCCAAGATCTGGAGTCATAGGGACCTGGGCTGTCCCATGGGAAATATTAGCCCTCCCCACCCACTACATGTAGATGGTGTGAGTTAATAAAAGACAGAATCCTACACATCTATAAAACCCAGTTAATACCCCCATTGAGGAACAGGATGCATTCTAGTGACCCACTTTGTATCAGTTCAAATTCATTTGGTTGCCACTCACACTGGCTTAAAGTATAAAACAATTTTATTGGTTCATATAATCCAAAAGTCTAATAGTTGGGTGCCCTTCAGGTACAATTTGCTCTAGGGATTCGTGAGATCATCAAAGCTACAGTTTTGTTTTTCTGCAGTTCTCTTGGCTCTGCTGTCTTGCAGAAGTTAGTTGACTGGCTTGGGTTAGTTGGCCATCCCTGAACTCATCGTAGTGGCCACAGGTATACTCTAACTTAGCTTAGACCCATGCAGGCTTACCCCTAAATCTGGGGTTGGGGTCTTTCCCTCTAAGCCCATACAAGGGGGAGGAGTGGAACTGATATAAGGGCATCTGACTATAATGTTCCCAGCACCCTCAGTTGTGGGAAACTGTATATCCCACGTAAAAATTGTCACATCAGCTCAGGGAAGCATTGTAGGACTTAGGGGGGTGGAGTGGGAACTGGGACATGTGTAAATCATGCTAGTCCATACATGCTAGTTCCTTTCTCTTTCCTAAACAAAACAATGTCAAGAGTGTTGGAAAAATGAAATGTGAATGTGTTAAATGCATATGGAAATTTATATTGAATTGATATCTTTTTCAGAGATGTCAACCCTAAAACGATGAGATCAGCTATCGATTCTATAGCTCTTATGGTGGACCCCCTAGATCAGTGAGCTCCCTAATGCCCTGTGCACATACTTGTCACTCCATGTATCATGCTTCTTTTTTTTTTTTATAGTTACAAAATGTTTTCTTGTGATGAGAACTGTTAAGAGCTACTCTCTTAGCAACTTTCAAATATATAATACGATATTATTCATTATAGTCACCAAGCTGTACATTACATCCTCAGAACTTATTTATGTTATAACTGGGAGTTTGTACTTTTTGACCACCTTCACTCATTTTGCCCACCCACCCACCCCCCACCTCTGGCAACCACCAATCTGTTCTCTATGAGTTCAGTTCTGTTTTGTTTTAGATTCGCATATATGTGGATCATTCAGTATTTGTCTTTCTCTGCGTGACACTTCATTTAGCATAATGCTCTCAAGGTCTGTCCATGTGGTTGTAAATGGCAAGATTTCCTTCTTTTTATGGCTGGATAATATTCCATTGTGTATATATACCACATTTTCTTTATCTGTTCATCCATTGATAGACACTTAGGTTGCTTTCATGTTTTGGCTATTGTAAATAATGCTGCATTGAGTATAGGGTTGCATATATCTTTTCAAGTTAGTACTTTCATTTTCTTTGGATAAATACACAGAAGTGGAATTGCTGGATCCTGTGGTAGTTCTAGTTTTAATATGTTTAAGGAACCACCATACTGTTTTCCATAGTGGCCGCACCAATTTACAGTCTCTCCAGCAGTGCACAAGGGTCCCCTTTTTCCACATCCTCACCAACACGTTATTTCTTGTCTTTTTTGATGATAGCCCTTCTAGCAGGTGTGAAGCGATATCCTCATGGTTTTGATTTTCATTTCCCTGATGAGTAGTGATGTCGAGCACCTTTTCATGTACTTGTTGGCCATCTGTATATCTTCTTTGGAAAAATCTTTATTTAGCCCTGGCTGGTGTAGCTCAGTGGATTGAGCGTGGGCTGTGAACCAGGCATCGCGGGTTCAATTCCCAGTCAGGGTACATGCCTAGGTTGCAGGCCATGGACCCTAGCAACTGCACATCGATGTCTCTCTCTCTCTCTCTCTCTCTCTCTCTCTCTCTCTCTCTCTCCCCCCCTTCCCTTCCCTCTCTAAAAATAATAAATAAATAAAATCTTTTAAAAAATCTTTATTTAGATCCTCTGCCCATTTTAAAATTAGATTATTTTGCTACTGAGCTGTATGAGTTCTTTATATATTTTGGATATTAACCCTTATCAGACATATGATTTACAAATATTTTTCTTATTCATTAGGTTGCTTTTTCATTTAGTTGATGATTTCTTTTGCTATGCAAACGTCTTTTAGTTTGATGTGGTCCCCCTTGTTTATTTTTGCTTTTGTTGCCCTTGCTTTTGGTGTCAAATCAAAAAAAAAAAATGAAGGGGCTTATTGCCTATGTTTTCTTCTAGAAGTTTTATGGCTTCAGGTCTTATGTTCAATTCCTTAATCCATTTGGAGCTAATTTTTGTGTATGGTATATGCTAGTGTTTATGTTTTATTCTTTTGCATGTGGTTGTCAGTTTTCCCAACAACATATATTGAAGAATACATGCCCTTTCCCCACTCTGTATTGTTGGCTCCTTTATTGTACATGAACCATATGTGCATGGGCTTATTTCTGGGCCCTCTATTCTGTTCCATTGATCCATGTGTCTGTTTTTTTAGGTCAGTACAATACTATTTTGATTACTATAGCTTTGTAATATAGTTTGAAATAAGGAAGCATGATGCCTACAGCATTGTTCTTTTTTTTTTCCTCAAAACTTTTTTGGCTAGTCAGTGTATTTTGTAGTTCCATACAAATTTTAGAATTGTTTATTGGTAATTCTGTGAAAATTTTTCATTGGAATTTTAATAGGGATTGCATTGAATCTGAGGACTTGTTTTGGATAGTATGAAAAATTAACAATATTAATTCTCCCAGTCCTTGAACATGGAGTGTCTTTTATTTTGCATCTCCTCAATTTCTTTACTTAGTGTCATAGTTTTCAGTGCACAGTGCACAGGTTCATTATTAGTATAGAAACAAGTGATTTTGTATGTTCATTTATATGCTGCAACTTTACTGGGTTCATTTATTAGTTCTAACAGTTTTTTTGGTGAAGTCTTTAGGGTTTTCTCTATATAATATGTCATCTACAAATAGCAACAGTTTTTACTACTTCCTTTCTGATTTGTATGCCGTTTATTTCTTTTTCTTGCTTAAGAGTGGCAAGAGTTGGCACCCTTGTCTCATCCCTGATGTCAGAGGGAAACCCTTCAGCTTTTCACTGTGGACTAATGTTCACTAGGGGCAGGGGAGGTTTGTCATGTATGGCCTTTATTTGTTGTTGTTGATGAGAGTTTTATCATTAATGAATGTTGAACTTTGTCAGATGTTTTTAATGCATGTATGGAGATCATCGTATGATTTTTATCCTTTATTTTGTTAATGTGGTATATAACATTCGCTTGCAAATGTTTATCCTGGCATCCCCTGGCATAAATCCCACTTGATCATGGTGTAATGTATTGTTGAATTTGGTTTGTTGATACTTTGTTGAGGATTTTTGTATCTATGTTTGTCAGGGATATTGCCCTGTAACTTCCTTTTCTAGTACTGTCCTTGTCTGGTTTTAGTATCAGGAAAAATGCTGGCTTTGTAAAATGAGTTTGGAAGTATTTCCTCCTCTTCAACTTTTTGGAGGAATTTGAGATGATTTGTACTATTTCTTCTTTAAATGGTAGAATTCACCAATGAAGCTATCTGGTCCTCAGCTTTTGTTTGTTGGGAAGTTCTTGATTACTGTTTGAATCTTCTTACTAGCAGTTGGCCTGTTCAGATTTCCTACAACTTCACGATTCATTCTTGGTAGTTTGTATGTTTCTAGGAATTTATCCATTTCTTCCAGCTTGTCCAGTGTGTTGGTGTATAGTTGTTCATTGTAGTCTCCTACGATCCTATGTATTTCTGTGGTATCACTTGTAACATCTCTGTCATTTCCGATTTTATGTGTCTGGGCCCTCTTATCTTTTTTTCTTGGTGAGTCTAGCCAAAGATTGTCTATTTCATTTATCTTTTTTAAAATAGCTCTTCGTTTTACTGACCCTTTCTATTGTTTTTCTAACCTCAATTTCAATTGTTTCCACTGGGATTGTTCTTTCTTCCTTCTAACTTTTGAGTAAGCTTGTTCTCCTTTTATGCTTGCTCCTTGAAGTATAAAGTTGTGTTGTTTATTTGAGATCATTCTTGTTTCTTATTCTATGTATTTATTGCTATGAACGTCCTTCTTAGGACTGTTTTGCTGCTTCCTGTAAGTTTTGGCTTTTGCCACTTTTTGCATCCTTCACCTAAAGCCCCTAGTCTGACTCTCTACCGGACAGAAGCATCAAAGGCTAGATAACCCGTGACCTCAGTGTGACAGGCTTTGTCCTGCTCAACACAGAGGATGTCATTTCCAGCTCCAGCAGCTTCAGCAGCTCTACCAGATCAGCCTCTTTGCTTCCCTGTGGCTCGACTGGCAGCGTGAACAGCCCCATCATGACTCTGGGAGGAAACGGTGCCTGAGCTTAGTCTCCCTTGCTGCTCCATCTCCCCAGCTGTCCACTCATGCACCACCGCCACAAGAGTGCCCCGAAGAGCATGTCTGCTTATGCTGCTCCCCTGCTCAGGCGTTGCCACAGGGCCCAGGGACTCAGCTCCCAGCTCCTCACGTGCACGTTTGAGGCCCCAGCTTCCTTTTCCCCAGCACCCCTCCCTTTAGGTGTTGGCATGTTGTATTTCCATTCTCTTTTGTCTTTAGGTATTTTTGATGTCTCTTTTGATTTCTTCTTTGACCCAGTGGATGTTCAGAAGCATGTTGTTTAATCTTCACATATTGGTGAATTTTCCAGTTTTCTTCTTGTTAATTGATTTTGAATTTCATATGATGGTGGTGAGAAAAGAGGCTTCATATCATTTTTTCATTTAAAAATAGTTTTTGGATTTTATTTATGTATTTATTTATTTGTTTATTTATTTATAGATAAAGGGGAAGGGAGAGAGAAAGAGAGGGAGAGAAATATCGATCTGGTATCTCCTGCATGCCCCCAACGGGGGACTCAGCCCGCATCCCAGGCATATGCCCCGACTGGAAATTGAACTGGTGGCTTTTTGGTTTGCAGGCTGGCATTCAATCCACTGAGCCGCATCAACCAGGTGCTTCATATGATCTTGATGTTGAATTTATTTATGATCTATACTGGAGAATGTCCCATGTGTGCTCAAGAAGAATGTGTGTTCTGTTGCTTTTTATTTTTTTGAATAATGAAAGGCTTATTGATCGAGAAGTCCCCAACCGAGAAGATAGAGACCTAAGGGTGCGTCAGCTCCATCTTGCTGGACTAGGGTAAGGATGCCCAAGTGATAGGGGAGCAGGTGTGCTGAAGTGCCAATGGAGCAAGTTTTAATCAGAGGACCTTGGAACGTGGCCATTTATGACAAATGGGCATCTACTCCAGATCTTCCTGGATAAGAAAGTGTTCTTCTGAAAGCATTCCACTGTTCAAGTTCTAGTTCTGTCCTGGTTCTTTGTTCCATGTGTGTGTATTGGGTGCAGTCAGCAGGTCAAAGTTCTCACCTCTGCACATGATTTGGCTGCATGACTTGTGGTTTGGGTTTATTGTCTCGTTAAACGGAATAGGATCATGTTGAGCTGGTCTTGTGGTTACAAATCTCCCCTTTTTCTCGCTCATTCCTCATTCTTGAGGGAAAAAGGACAACTGGTCCAGGTTGAATTAAGATGGAAGATTAGCCCTGACTGGTGTGGTTCAGTGGGGTGGGTATTGTACAGCAAACTGTGAGGTCACTGATTTGGTGCCCAGTGAGGGCACATGTCTGGGTTGCAGGCCAAGTCTCCAGTTGAGGGCGTGCAAAAGGCAACCAATCAGAGTCTCTCTCTCTCTCTCAATCAATCAATTGTATCAAGTTCAAAAAAATGAAAGGAGTTGTTTGGATTGGGTTCTGGGAAGAAAGCATTTTGAACAGCAGAGTGTGAGCTTAAACATCATCTGGAGCTTAAACATCATCTCTGTAACAAACATTAGAAAAGGATGAGCAGAGAATTTTGTAACCCAGGTCGGAAGGATCGGAGCATTGGGGAAGCCAAACCAAACTCAAAACCATCTTTAATATCATATATTTTCCTAGATCACATGAATCTGAAAAGCATATGGACTAGTTTCTCTCCCAAGAGAGCATGCACAGATAGAGGGGAAGGATTCCCAGCTGCTCACGCCCAAACAACTTTTCTGAGAAATGGAGCAGTGTACTTAGAAATGAAACCAACAGTAGACTGAAGCCCAAGTGAGCTGTGTGCTGAGGGTGGCCAGCGCCTGCCAGAAAAGTCCCTCCAGAGTCTCCAAGGCAAAACTTCCTTGGCAACTGCTCAGGACTCATGGAGGGGAACTCCAGCTGGAGTTGGCGTGCCGTGGCTCCTGGCTGGCTTGCCAAGTTGTTACTGAACCCACACTCATGTGCCCCAATTCTTCAAAAGGCCAAAACTCAAAGTGTCAGAGTTTGGAGTAAGGAAAGGTTATTGATGGAGAAGGCACCAACCCAGAATTTGAGAGCCCTAATGATGCCTCAAATCTGCTTTCTCTGGTGCTCTTGTTATGGAATGGTCTGTACATAACTGTTGTCTCTCTGGTTTAATGTGTCATTTAAGGCCAGTGTTTTCTTATTCATTTTCTTTCTGGATGACCTATTCATTGATGAAAATGGGATGTTAAAGTCATCTACTATTATTGAATGGCCATCCATTTCTCCCTTTGTATCTGTTAATATTTGCTTTATATATTTAGGTGCACATTAAAAAATTTTTTTCTTTATTTATTTTTAGAGAGAAGAGAAGGGAAGGAGGGAGAGAGGGTGAGAAACATCAATGTGAAAGAGAAACATCAGTTGGTTGCCTCTTGCATGTGCCCCGACCAGGGACCAAACCCACAACCCAGGCATGCCCTGACCAGGAATCAAACTGGCAACCTTTCACTTTTGGAGGACAGCGCACAACCAACTTAGCCACATTGGTCAGGGCAGAGGTGCACATGTTTCTGAACATAACCTGTGTGTAGAGCTTGGAGGCTGAGCTGTGGAGCTGTGGGGAGGGCTGGACCTGTGTCCTTCCCCACTCTTTGCCCACCCCCCAGTGCCAGGTGCAGCCCTGGGCACAGGAGAGGTTCTCAGTCATGTTTGATAAGTAAGTAAATGTCACGCATCAGCCAAGGGCCGTGAGAGGTGCCAAGCAGCGGCTGTGTCTGGTGGTAAACTCTGTGAGACTCCTCTCAGCCCCTTCATCTGGGTTGGAGTGAAGATAGGACACTTCTCATAAGGGAGGTGGGCAGATTGGCTAAGCCTGGCCCTTCTGCTCTCATCTTTCCTGGTCAGAAACTGACCTGGAAAGGTCAGTACATCCAGTAAATTTTGTTAGTACATCCAGCATGGGTAGACTGTTGGGGACTGACCCACACTGGCCAAACCTGCAGAAACAAATGGCGAACTAGAGTGCTCATGTGTTTCTTTACTGAGGAAGTTAGCCCCTCCAGGGATCATAATATTCCATCACGTAGACCCTCCCTGTCCTAGTTGTCTATGGCTGCATAACAAACTGTCCCCAAACGTAGTGGCTGTGCACGTCAGAAATGGCTTGTCTCTGCTTCACAGTGGAGTGGGGCTCCAGTTCGAATAGCTGAAGATCACGAGGGTGACTCAGTTGAGGTCACATGTCTGAACCTCAGTTGTTCTGCAGGGCACATCTGCTAGGGTTGGAATTTCCAACTTGGCTTCTTGAATTGCCTGTTTGGTGCCTGGGATGGTTCGGCCACGACAGCTGAGTATCTCTCTTTCCGCGTGTCTGGCTTGGGCTTCCTCACAGCGTGGTGGTGTCTGGGTAGTTAGACTTCTTCCCGAGCTCTGGCTTTCTCCAAAGGGAGTGTTCCAAGAGATAGAAAGTGCAAGTTGCCAGTTTCCTAAGGCCTGGGCCTGGAAACTGGCACAGCGTCATTTCCACTGTGTTCTACCCATCAAGGCTGTTACAGAGCCCACCCAGACTCTGGAGGAGACGGCGCAGGCTTCACCTCTTAGTGAGAGGGAGGCCCAAGAGGCTGTGGCTGTCTTTAATCCACTACGTCCTCTTCCTAGGACCCAGGCGTTTAGGGAGAGAAATTTATCACTGCATTAGTGAGCAGAGGCCCCAGAACTAAAGGAATGTAACTGTATGGACGGCAATTTCCTCTAGGCCTTGGAGAAACCTGGTTGAATATGCTTCTCTGGAGTCTGTCCATCCCATTAAGTGTCTCTATCTTGAGAGATAAACGCTGCCAAATTCTCCCTGTCTGGCTCCCTCTTCTGGTTTTGTAATGGCCCCTCCTGCTCTGTTAACACATTCTTTCTTCGGTTTGGGTAATGCCATCGATTAGATGGCTTTTCTTTCTCAGCACTCACATTACCTCAAGCCTTTCAGAGATTATCCGCCAGGTTACCCTGACTTGGCTCAGGTGTTTTTCTGCCTCATCTGGCAGACACTCACAGGTGCCCCTGAGGCCACAGCAGAATTAGGTGCACTGCCTTTCTAGCCTTGGAGATGGGAAATTTGAAACTAGGTGTTAAGGCCAAATATGCAAATACCACTCATCAGCTGCACTGCCAGAGTTTTTTATCTTACAGATAAAGGGATAGGTCAGCACATTCAAGGTAGCAATAATTCTGATTGGGAAAAATTAGACCGACTTCCACGTTTCAGTAGGGGACTAATTAAACAAATTATAATACATGTGTATGATGAAATTTTATGCAAGCATTAGAAAGAATAGGGGCAGATCTTTGTGTGTGTTAACATGAATCACTTGCTAAGAGACGGAAGGAAAGTAAGGAGCAAAACTATATATTTCATCATATGTGGATAATAAGGAGTATGAGGTATATATGCATTTATGTGTTGGTGCTGTGCATAAAATGTCTCTGGGAAGACACACAAGAAATTGATAGTGATGGTTGCCTCTGTGAAGGGGTCTTGGAGTCTAGAGGTGAGAACCAGGAGAAGATTTAATTTTCGTTGCAGGCCTGCCTGGACCTCTATCAGAGCTCCTTCTGGCTTCCCCCTGCCCAGGCATAGTTCAACTGCAAAAGAATGGCGAGCAGGAAATAAATGATGTCTGACCAACATAATATTTTGAGGTTTTTAATGGCCTTTCCTGTTGTGTTTATGGCTGGTTTTGGGGTCCTTACTTTTGATATGCACCTCTGTGTCTACATCCTCTCTTCAGATCTGCATCTGTTGCTGGTCATCGACTACTTGCTCTTGAAATACTTTCATTGCTTCCCTCCAGCCCAGCCCAGCCCACAGGCAAAGCCGGGCTTGGCCTACTGAGGTTTGCCTCTGGCTGTGTGAGGGCTGCAGAAGGCTGGCGCTTCTGCTTCCTGCAGGCCTCTCGGGGGTCATCCCAGGCGATGCCTTTTCTTGGATGTCCCTCTCCCTCAGCCTGTTGTTTCTCGGGAGTGCAAGATCAGAAGGGAATTCTTACTGCCTAACTACCTGGTAACTTAGGACGGTTCTGCCTTCTTGCACCAAATCACCTCTTTTAAATGGCTGCACACGTGCACAAACTTTTTTGCAGCTTTTTTGGTAAAATCAAAAATTCAGAAACATGCCAAATGACTGTCAACAGGAAAAATAAATTGTGACACAGTGGGACACTATACAATAGTCAGAATGAATGCACAAGATTTTTGTGTATCAGTATAGAACTCAAAGTTGAGTGTAGAATGATAATACAGTAGATTAGTATTTCTATAAAATAAAAACCACACAAAAATTCTATAGACCATTATTGGATACATGTATATAGTAAAATTATATAAACATTGACAGAAAGGGTACACTGCAAATTTTGGGTAGTAGTTGCTTTGTGGAGGGAGGGAGGGAGAGAGAGGATAAGAAAGGAAATTTGTGTCTGAAATGTTTTCATTTTTAAAAGATTTGAAGCAAATATGACGAATATTAACAGTTCTTAATTCTGGAGGGTGGGTACATGGGTGTTTGTAGTTTATTTTCTTTCATTTGCCACGTTAAAATGCTCACAGTAAAAAAATACAAGTAATATTGCTCATCATGAGTCCAGGGGTATCACCGGTGTGGTCTGATCTTGGAGGGGATCATTCAAGGCAAAGTTTGGAGGAGGACGACCTGAGAATGCTGTTAATTATTTAGCACCTTCTGTCACTTTGAATAGTGAATTTCACTTGCGTGAGGGGTTGGGGCTAATCCCCCGACAACCCTTGGACAACCCTTGGACGGCAGTGGCCCAGCTGGACTCCTTTTCACCTTTGACCCTGCATGTCCTCCGTCCTGGCGTCTGTCAGTGCCGGCAGATGAGTGGCCTGGGCTGAAGCCACAGCTCTGCCCTTGACCCGGCTGCTGGCTGCCCACTTTCAGGGTCAGGTTTGTTGACACTAGCAGAACAGCCCTTGGGATTTGTGAGTTCGCGTTTGTCCTCGGGCTGTTTACTTGCTGTTCCAGAGCAGTTTTGCTGTGCCCACACCCTCCCCAAGGAGCCCCTATCTGTGTACTACGCAGCTCCCTAAGAAGAATAGGACATTGTGATCCAGTATCGGTTTTTTCAGGGGGAAATTTTTGGATGATTTTCATGTTCTTTTTTTTTTTTTTAAATAACAGCTCCATTGAGATGCAGTCACATAGCATGCAGTTCACCCATCTAACGATGAAATGGCGCTTCAGTGTATTCAGAGCTGTGCAACTGTTGACTGGAGAGACGTGGTTCTTGCTGACGCATGTAAAGAATTACAGATCAACAGATCTATTAGCGTGTAATCCGTTTATTAGTGACCTGTTCCCGTGGAAGAGAACGGGACTGGGTAGAGTAGGGGGTGAAAGGCAAAGTTTTAGGGCAAAGCAGGGAGGCAAAAGTTGAGGGGCTGAAGACCAGGGTGGCAAGCCCCCAGGCAGCCTGAGGCCGGGGGTGGGGGCCAGAGGCCCAGTGGCCCAGGAGCCAAAAGCACCAAGAGTGCCCCAAGCCCGAGAGAGAGAGACAGAGAGAGAGACAGAGAGAGAGACAGAGAGAGAGAGAGAGAGAGGGAGAGAGAGACACACACAGAGAGAGAGAGTGGGTTCTTTGTTCTGAGGACTTATGTAGTTGGTGGGAGAGGGGATAAAATGTTACATATTGATTAATGGATAAATGCAGTACCAGCTTTCCTGGGGGAGGTGACCACCCAAACTTAGGTATGTGTGGGGGTCTGTCAGCCAGAATCCTTATCTTGCTCCAGTCCTCATGTGTTCATCTTGTAAAACAAATACTTGACAGGAGGCAGTTGATTAAAATTGGGGCAGTTACCCAAAGTTACTTATGGGCTCTTTCTGTAAGCATTAGGGAATCCCTCGTAAAACAGATAGCGACCAGAGGTAGGCAGTTAACCAAAGTTGTTCAGTGGGCTTCTTCTTTGGGCACCATGGACCCTCTCCTGCATTCAGGCCCTGGGATGGAAGCACTGTTTCACAAGGTTTTCTTTCCCAGAGAGTAGAAACGCTACATAGAATTTCAAGGACTTCCCTCCTCCTGCGCTAACATGGTGTTTCTTGTGATGTCGGAACACCTGGCAGTATTATCAGACCAGGCTCAGGACTGCTGAGTTAGCAAGTGAGACCTGTCTCCTCCCTCCTCCCTGCCTCGGTTTACTATTTATTCTGCCTAATTGGTAAAAGGCGTTTCCTGGCAACCAGGGTGCTAGACGCTGGCCAGTGACAGGTTGCAGTCTCAGTCCTTCCTGTGCCGTCCCCTGCCTCACCGTGATCGCCACTCCAATGTGAGGGCCTCTCCGTCCCCTCAGAAAGAAGCCTTGTGCCCGTTAGCTAGCGGTCAGCCCCTCCCCTCGCTGTGCAGGGACTGTGCTCCCCACGCCATCCACCTGCCTCACGGCCCCTGGCACCACGAATCTGCTTTCCGTCTCTACAGACTTGCCTATTACGGACATTCCATTGAAAGGGACGGAGTCAATATGTGGTCTGTTGTGGAAGCCTTCTTTCGCTTAGCAGGTTGTTTTCAAGGTTCGTCCGTGTTGTCGCAAGTGTCACGTGCCACTACTTGGCTCCTTTTCAGGGCTGAATAATACTCCATTGGAGGGATATACCACAGTTTGCTCGTTCCTTTTCCTGTTGGTGCACGCTTGGGTTGTTTCTACTTTTTGGCTTAAGTAGTACTTCTTGAGTTCTCAAGGTAACTGGCAAGGGTATTAATTAAAGTGGTGAGCGCTGATTTTATTCAGTGTCTACTGACAACAGGCGAGCGGGATGAACTCCATTCCGATGGCGCAGAGGGCGTTTGAAAGGGAGCACGAAGGAGTGGGGGAGGGGGACCCGCAGGGGCTGGAGTGGCGTCAGGGAAGTGAAACATGTCAAAAGCAGGAAGGGAGGATCGGTTCGTGCGAATCTCGCATCTGGGTTCGCTGAACAGTGTTTATCTGACTGAAGCGAGGCTCCTGTCGTCCCACGGAGACTGGGAGACACAGGGGCCTGCCTGCAGGTGCGGGCCGGAACGGACAGCAAGTTCTTCGGGCAGCCTTGACTGCCCTCAGGCAGGCACTGTCAGGGAGGCTTCGTCCTAGCGGGCAAGGTCACCCTGGGGATGGGACCCGGAGCTGTTAGAGACTCTGTTGGTGTGTTCCAGTCTTTACAGGCCAAGGTTGAGGCCTCGTCTCGAGGAGAGGGCTGGGCGGAGCCCGGCTAGGATTCAGTTGAGGAGAGATTCTTCGTCACAACCCAAAGCCCATTGGGAGCGCAGGCCGCAGCCAGGCCCCCATCAGGAGGGCCACTGGAGGTGACAGCAGCCACCTCACCCGCCTCTGCTGGCCCCTGGGGGTCCCAGTCTGGACGATTGCCCTGTACTGCCCAGGCTGAAGAATCTAGAAAACCTCTGCCAGGACGAGGCTAGGGAACAGGAAGTTAATCCTGTTCCGTCATCGTTAGGGGCAGCCGATCCTTTCTGAGGTCGGTGGCTCTCCGGAGGTTTCTAAATGTTTCTAGGCTCAGGTTCTCTGTGGCCAGAAGTCACTTGAGGGTGGGTGGTGGCAGTCTGGGCAGTTTGGGCCAGATGCCCTGCAGACAAGTGCTGAGAGAGAGAGAGAGAGGAACAGTTCCTCCCTTGACCCCCAGCCAGTCGGGGTTGACCCCTGACATGCCACAAGCCAGAGGTGTTGCTCTTTCCACAGCCATGTGACCGGTGTGACCAGTCCCTCCAGTGATTGTCTCACTCCATGTCCTGATCCTCCTCGTGTCTTACGCTCACATGAGCCCTGGTTTCCCCCGAGGTGCCTCTGTCCTTTCTTCCTTGTCCGCCTCACACCATCTTGGAATATCTCCCACCCCCTGGCCCGTGGGCCCAGCAGGACTGTTTGAAGAGCTGTCATCCCATATATGTGACTATTGCCATTGATGCCCACGACTGCCCGAGGGCAGGAAGCATAGCCAGTGGCAAAAGAAGCGCCAGGTTAGCTCTCTCCCTGACTCGTCCTGCCACTTGTGAATTCCCATAGCCTGCTTCCCAAGGGGCTGGTATGGGAAGAAAGTAGTAGAGTGAGAAAAGTTAATCATGTGGCTTGGGTCTGACAGCCTCTGAGCCTCTTTCCACCTCCCCGGCTCATAATGAAAAATTCTGTTTAAATGGGCGGTACTCTTCTGCTGAATTGCCACGTTTATAGTCCAGACTTTCTTAAGTGTGTGTTCCTCTGGGCACCGAGTCTCAGTGGTCCTGTTCCTTTTTTCAGTTTCTCCTGTAAGAGTCCGTTCTGTTTTTCAGTGGCACCTGCTTCCTGGAGATGGTCCAGGGCGGCGCATGTCCCAAGGAGCTGCCTACTGCAGGGTACTTTCCACTACAGAGATGGCACCCTTGTCTGACTGGATGCTCCTGGGGATCTGACTGTGCAGCGCAGTTCATCTGTGGAAGGGTCTTTGAATAGTGGGCTCCCCGCCGCCCATCTGCTGCGTGGGTGGCGATAGCAGTGCCGTACCTGGAAGAGGTGTCTTCTGCAGTCAGTGCCAACAGTGCCCTTGAGAGGATGGTAGGGGACCTGTGTGGTCTGTTTGCCGGGACAGGCCAGGCCTGGTACCCCTCACTGTGTACCTCATTTCCCTTTACCGCCGGGCTGTGTAGCTGGCAGTCTGGGCACAGTTGCTATGCTTCCTTGGCTTCATGAGCCAGAGTCCCTGGTTTTGGAGCCCAGTCTCGAATTGTAGAAGAGTTGCCGTGACGGGAGATGGTGTGTTCTCATGGCCATGGTGCTCACACGGGCACACAGGCCTCGCCGACTTGTCGATTCCATCAATGCTCATCCAAGGAGCCCTTTCCCGTGGGCATCCGCCCGGGCCAAAGACAGCAGGTGTGGGTCTCGTGTGATCTGCTGCCATGATGTTCATCCCCGAGGAGGCTAAGACTTGACCCTCCAGGCATTCTGCTGCCTGGCACCAGCCCATACCACCATAAGAACCAGTGGAAGCATAGCCAGGTGAAACTTGGGAGGTCTTTTCCAGGGGAGTACCACGGCTAACAGCTGTGCCTGCTGAGCGGCGTTCTCTTTTCCATGCAGAGTTTCAAGCCATGGGTGGGGGTGGGGGACGTTGCCCAGCCGCAAGCCAGTATACCCCGTGGCCTTCAGTTTGGCTGAGTCACCCGTGAGCCGGGTCTCCGGTGTCCCCAAGCTCTGTCAGGAGTCTCAGCGTAGCGAGGCTCCCAAGAACCACGAGGTGTTGGCAGAGACCACGCGTCTTAAATCAGCACATCAGGAGGGCATCTGACCACTCCATGCTCAGTTTACTTCTTTTCCTGGAACTATCACTTCCACATGTGGCTTGTTAGGTCATGCCCACTTCGTCGCTGTTCTTGTTTTTGCTCCATTTCGTAACAGGGACATCAGGGCATAGCAGCACTTCGTTTGGCAGTCTCCCAGCGTCCGCCAGCAGTGCCGCTCAGACAGGGACTTCCAGGTGGTGATGGCAGGCCAACATCACATCCAAAGCCCCAGAGGACCGTTACCTAAATGGCCACATATTTTTTTTTTTTGCCACAGGCTCCAGTCTGCAGAATTGTCTTTTGCTGCTGCATGCTGCTCAAGAGTTCCGTTGAGTGCTGACTGGTCCACGTAGAAGACAGTGTGTACTATGGGGGGGGGATAGTTTTTTAGGTGCATCTGTCTAGTTCTTGGATCAAGACAGTGATCTCCCTTCTGCCCCTTCCCTTTCCCTGAAGTCCTGCACTACCGTATGGATGCCACACGGCTGAGCCGGGACAGCTGGGTGGACTCCCAGCAGTCCCCTCGACCCACTGCCACTCTTCTAAATGGGGCATTTCCTCGTTGGGAATGTGCTTCACAGTCGAGAGAAGAATCACATGCACTGAACGTGCCTAATCTCATGGCACACTCAGCGGTCTCTATTACAATGCCTTGAGTGTTGAGGCTCGTCTCCCGTGAACCTTTTGTATGTCAACCAGGTGAGGCTCTGTGGGGCTCGGTCAAACACCAGTCTGTGGCTGTGAAGGGAAACTCTGAGTAAAGCAGTTTACCCTCCATCGTGTGGGCGGGCCTTGTCCAATCAGTTGAAGGCCTGAGCATGAACAGACTAAAGTCCCCAGAAGAGGAAGGAATTCTGCCCCTGGACTGCCTTCCAACTCGAGCCTGCAACATGGACTCCTGTAGGAATGTCCAGACGTCTGGTCTACCCTACAAATTTCAGACTCGCCAGCCCCACAATCGCATGAGCCAGTTCCTCAAAATAAATCAATACACATCCATGTTCGGGAAGTTCCCACTTTGTGAGTCACCAGGTTGTACAACTGTAAGCAAAGCCACATATAAAGAAACCACTTTGACCAGGGGTTAATCGATCTAAACAAGAGTTTAGTTCCCGTGGCCTTCTATCATTCTGGATGCCCGTAGTCCTACGTTCTGCTCCTGTATTTGTATTCGTTTGCCAGGGCTGCCATAAAGCACCGCAAACTGAGCAGTTTAAACAACCGAAACTCATGGCATCACAACTCTGGAGGTCAGAGGCCCCAAGGCAGGGGCTGGCCGGGCTGCTTTCGTCTGAGGGCTGGGTGGGGAGCCCGCTGCTGCCCTGCGAACGCCTGTCTTCACTTCCGTGTGGCCGCCTCCTTGGACACTTGGGCGCCTGCGTCCACGTCTCCTCTCTTCAGGAGGGCCTCAGTCGTGCTGAATTCGGGACACCCCTAGTGACCTCACTTCTAACTGCACGACCTCTGTGCAGGTTCTGTATTAAAATAAGGTCACATTCAGAGGTTCTGGGGGTTAGGACTGACTGCCACATAGGAGTTTTGAGGGGACACAATTCAACCCATCACAGCCCCCCTAGCCTGAAGGGCATTTATCTCAGACTTTATCCAGGCTCCCATCTGGGAAACTGGTTGCCCAGAGCTAGCTTTTCAGAGTCTGTTTTGGGGGTGCAAGAGAAGGTTTGGCTGTCCCCAAAGGCCTGAGGGTGCCTGTTAAACAAACCACGCTCTCTAACCGTGAGCGACTATCTGATTACCTGGGAACTCACGTTTTCCATTACTGGTCTAGGCTGGTTTACAGCTGCCCCAAGGGAAGTTGTGGTTTCTTCTCTTATCACCCACAGTGCTCATCAGATCAGATGGTGGTTTCCTTATGGGTGTAAATTTGCACCACAACCAGCTTGGTCAGTCTTAGCTTATTCTTCCTCCGTGCTCATATTATCCATCAGATCATCTGTTCGTGGCCAGGGTGGCTAGGAACATGGGGTCAGTCGTTAGCTGACCAAGAGATTTCCGTTCCTTTCTCACCCAGCAGAACTGGCATGGCTCTCTGTTCTGCAAGCTGGTGCAACCAAACTTCTGGCATCTCGATAGGCATTTGCCCAAACCTGTGTCTACTTTCTCCTCTTTTGCTCTTTGTAAGAAGCGACCTCAGTCTACCTCTTAGGGGCTACCCGCCCGTGATGACCAGGGAGTATTTTACTGGTGGTCATGGTGACCTGTCCAAACAAAGCAGTTTCACTTTCTTGGTGACACAGAAGGGAGAGGAACAACCATGAAATGCTTTCAAAAATTTTATGGGACCTTCTTCTCTGTTGCTCTACACACCAATACAACTAACTCCCCAGGGCTCCCGGGGACAACAAAGACCCGTGTCATCTTGTCCCGGGACACGTCAGCAGCCAGGTCTGCTGATGCCCGCCAGGATCCCGTCCTGTGCCTTGCTAGTCAGCCTGCAGGAGCTCCCTGTCTTTTTTTCCAAAAGGATATTGTGATTTATCGGCTCTGGAGAGGAAGGGGTTAAAAACCCCATGGCATTAATCTTGGGGGCGGAGTTTATATCAGGCACTGCTTTTTAGCTGCTAAAAGACAGCAGTTTTTCTTTGTCTGCTAGAGGGATTCAGTGTCCTCATTCCACCAACATTGTTTCCAGAAACCACTCGGAATGTTGTTGGGGAGCTTCAACTCGCTCATCCACAGCGCGTCAAACAGTGAAAACTCGGGACATCAGAGGAATTTTCCTGACACCTTGGGAATGCTCACGATGAAACATTTCCTTGCTCACATTTCTGCAGCGAGCCCATGGGAGGGGGTGGGCTCACAGGCTCCTCACTCACCCGGCCACTTTCCCTTCTGTTCTGTCTTCCATGCAAGTCTCAACTATTAGACACCGCTTGCAGAAACACGGACTGAAAGGTTTAACACAGGCACTACAGGAATTTTGCAGAGGCTGGAAGCTGAGGGAGTCTGGGGATGGAGGACGGGGCAGGTGGAGGGGGGCGTGTCTCCCCCCCCCCCCGCCCCCGCAGAGCACAGTTTTACACTATTGTCAATTTTCACTGGCCACTTACTGACTGTAATCGATAGGACTGCAGGAAGACCCCTACTCCTCTGCAATGCCAGTCTCTTTTTTAAAACAATTTTTATTTATTGATGGGAGAGAGTGAGAGAGATGTTGTTCCACTTACGCATTCTTTGGTTGATTCTTGTATGTGCTCTGTCCAGGGATCGAACCTGCAACCTAGACACATCAGGACGACGTTCTAACCAACTGAGCTACTCCGCCAGGGCTGCACTGCCAGCTTTATTTGACCTGTTCTGAACCGCACACCCCCTACTGTGAACATCCTACCCCTGCCACACCCTCCCTCACACACTCATACACTTAGCCAGACCTACTAGATCTCGGAAATCGATTTGTCTCCTACTTGGCCAGGTCCTCAAAGAGCATTGTAGCCAGCCCCGTGTTGGGCACCAAACACATCCAGCTCACACATTAGACAAGGCAAGGAAGGCCAAGGCCTGACGAATTCTGGGAAAGATACAGTGGGCCACATTTAGATTTAGAGTCTATTACTTGCATAGAGAGTGAAAAGAATAATAAGCTCAAGGTCCCAGTTTCCCCAGATCATTGTCCCTCACACACCAGAGGATAATCCTGAAACAAAATTGGCCAGATGACGGCAGTGTGAGTTCTGGCGTACCCCATTGTTGATGAGCCCCCTTATTTTGTGAGGGGGGTAAGGCTGAAAATCCACACCCCACCAGAATCCACAGAGCAGGAGCAACTGCCTCACGACAGCCTCCTAGGGGACACGGAGGCTGGAGCGCGGCGGCCTCAGGGCAGCCCCTTGCAGGCATCCGGTTCCTGGAGGACCGCAGGCCCTCAGCCCAAAGGCTCACGGGAGGCTGGGTTCAAGCCCACGTACAAGGCGGGGAGCGTGCCTTGGCAGAGCTGTCACCCCACAGAGTGACAAAGGCTGTCAGTGTTGGGGCTGGAGCTGGAACAAAATCTGCTGCCAAGTACTCCCTGACTCCTCGGCCGCCCCTGCCAGCTGCGGGTGACCGGGCCGAGACAAAGCACATGACAGCGAGACGGGTGCTCCTTTCCCATAAAAATTACCCTTGTTTAAAAAAAAATCCTGTAAGTATGGGTTACGTGCTGATTATTTGTGATTACGTGCCACATTTAAGAGAGAGGGTCATTTTGACTTAGCTGAAATTATTTGCAGGAATCGAGGGGGCAGAAGGTATAGAGATGCAGAAAGAAGAAAACCCAAATCGCCCCTAACCCTAACACCCCGGACGTGTCCGAGTGGCTTGCGCCTTGCGTGGGCAGGTGCTTCATAGGCATTCGGGAGATGAATCCGTAAAAACCCTCGCGACCCCGGGGGCAAGGGAGCCTTCCCCCCGCTTGCTCGTCCTTGGTGCATGGGCTTCCACACTTGCCCCCGTGTGTCATCTGCATGTACGTGGTTTTAAAAATGAAAGCATACCATATAGTCTCTTTCGCTACTTGCCATTTACTAAAAATATAAATATGAATCGCTTTCTGTATCAGTGAACACCTCTCTAGCAGTTTTGAATGAATGAATTCCACAGTCCCGCTTTGGCATGTGACCGGGCAGAGGCCAGCCCTGCCACTCGTGCTGGAGAAGATTCCTTAGGTGACTTTGCTCTGCGACGCGGGGCTTAGCCCGGGGCCTCTCGGAGGAGCTCGGGGCTTTCTAAGCGGCTCAGGTTGCGGTCTGAGGGTTGGCGCATGGACGCAGCACACATCTCTCAGCAAGTGTGCTGGTGTCTTCCTAAAATAGGTTCTCACATAAATAGATCCTCATTAGGTTCCACTGAGTGCACTTACCGAGAAGAGGACTACAAAGGAAGAGGGGAGAAAGCAAGGGGCGGGGGGAATGGCCCAGAAAACTCCAGACTGATGGCTGGGAAGTGGTGCCATAGCCTCTGGGTTCCAGGGAAGAAGCTGGGGCCTGAGCGAACGGTCGTTGGGTCGGTCTTTTACAGCGTGACCTTTTTACCCCCCGGGTCCAAGATCACGGTAGACGTGCTGACACACGAATCACGGTCTAGAGAAGAAGAGAAACTGCCTATCAACTGTGCCCCAGAGGTAGCCACTGTGCGCATGTCCGTAAAAACACAACGTGTAATTTTACTCGAACGTAACAGAAGGAAAAGAAACAACTTCAGAGAAACATTTCTTCAAAGTTAGGTATTATTTCTTTCAAAGAGTCCTGTAAAATGAAATCATGGAGACACATATGAAGAGGCTGGAGGTATTTGTGAGGGTCTCACCCTGGGGTGATTGTACCCCTCAGGGGACACCTTTTGGTTGTCACGCCCTGAGGCAGGCTGGTGGGTAAAGACATCCTTCCATGCACAGGACAGGCCCCATGACACAGAATTATCCAGCCCTAAATGTCAACTGCGCGGTGAGAAACGTTGGGTTGTTGCATAGTTGTGGTGTTTTAAATAGTGCATCATTTTAAAGGGCCTACGTTTGCTTCTAGTTAGTAAGTCTCGGTTTCCTTAGGGGTCGCAGGGCAAGTGGCTGAGAGCATGGCCTTTGATCAGGTGGTCTGACCTTGAACTCTGCCTCACCAGCAGAGTAACCTTGAACAACCAGTTTGGGCCTTAGTTTTCTCGGCTTCGAAATTGCGGTAATGGCAAACCTATGTCATACAGCTGTGGTGAGGACTGAATGAGCTTGGGACAGTGTCTGGTTTATGCTAAGCTCCATGGAAATATTTGCTATTATTATTACTACTAATAATGCTAAATTATTAATACCTTGAATAAACCAAACAGAAAATACAAATTAAGTGTACTTTTAGAGTAATTCTCCTACGAAATTTAGGAGACAAAAATAGATTGATAGGAAAAGTATTTTTTAATGGAAACTTTAAGAAAAATACATGAACCTTGGCTGGTATGGCTCAGTGGATTAAGTGCCGGCCTACGAACCAAAGAGTCGCAGGTTCTATTCCCAGTCAGGGCACATGCCTGGGTTGTGGGCCAGGTCCCCAGTAGGGGGCGTGTGAGAGGCAACCACACATTGATATTTCTCTCCTTCTCTTTCTCCCTCCCTCCCCCTCTCTAAAATAAATAAATAAAATTTAAAAAAGAAAAAGAAATGAAATGAATGTCTGGGGCCCACTTCTCAATCTAAGATGTGTATATATGAATTCAGTGATCCAGCAAGGCTTTCCTGGTTTCTTGAGTTACCTGGTCAATGGTGGGTAACATTGTTTCAGAAAACACTTTCTTTCCCCAGCTTTAGATTCAACCAACCTGAATGCACTGTCACAGTTCACAATTCAGAGCAACAGAACAAGACCTGAGCTGCAAAGCCACCGCTGTCCCCTCCAGCCTCCCTCAGTGATCTCGTCACTTAGTCTCTGCTGTGTTTCCAGTGTTTCTCTGCGAAAGCAAACATAGATGCTGTGTGTTCTTACATAGCCCCTCTTTCTCAGACAATAGTATCCTACTTTTCCATCAAACTATCTGCCTTGGCCATCTGTCTTTCCGTACCAGGACACAGGGAGCTGCTCTGTTCTCTCGTAAGGTGACAAAGTATTCAGTTATGTAGATGTCCTGTACTTTGCTTACAAATGTGTCTGTAAGTTTTACGGATATTAACACACTGTCCTCCATGTGCGTTGTGTCACTTTAGACTCCCACTGGTACCGTGTAACAGGCCTGTTTCTCTCCAGGAGTTACTCTAGTTCACAGGCAATCCACTGGTTAAAGCCATATGGCACCAGCAGGCATCCTGGGAGGTGGAAGTGGAAACACGCCCACGTGGACATTGGGGCGTGTTAAAGCTGCCCTCCCAGGAACTGGCAGAGTGAACGTTAGCCCAGGGCAGATTCCGGGCAATTGGATACTATATTGAGGGCAATCATGTTGCCTTGGTCCCAGGACAATTCACCTTAATGCCAATAGTCAGAGTTTCTCTAGACTATGAGTTGGGTGAAGTTTCCCTCTGTAATTTGAGTGACAGATCTCTATAATTTTGATGTCTCTTTTACAGAAGCCCTTTGGCCTAATTACTACACTGGAGCAGATTCAGTTCTCTTAAAATCTCTTTAGTAACATTGTGAAAGATGAAGTCCTCGAAGCCACTATGTTTCATTTTCTTTCAGTTTTTGTCAATTAGTAAATTTAGTCTCACTATTTGTGGATTTTTTTGAAATGTTACCTCTGCCAAACCAAAATATATTTATTTCCTCCCTCATTTTTCAGCAGGTATAAAGCACCATAGAAATATCCATTTCATAGATGCTATGGGCATTGTCAAGTGCTTTGGAAATTCTAAGATAAACTACTTGAGAATTACATTACTTAAAACAGCTAATCATTTTTTTTTATTTAAAAAATTCACATCACATGGTTTACTTCATAGTTGGATTCTTCCTCATCCAGCTTCTTGTTCTTCCTGGGGTTTCTAAGTGTTACGTGAAGTATTTATCCTGAGAGTAAGCTACCGGAGATTGACGCGCTTCTGCGGAGGAGCCGTGGGCACCCTACCACACCTCGCCAGAGGGCTGTTTCTGTAGAACGTGCACCCCCAAATGTCTATACCTCCACACACCCCAGTTTGCCACATAGCCCATTGTTTTTCTTTTTTCTTTTTTTTTTTTTTTAGATTTTATTTATTTATTTTTAGAGAGGGAAGGGAGGGAAAGGAAGGGGGAGAGAGAGAGAGAAACATCAATGTGTGGTTGCTGGGGTTTCTGGCCTGCAACCCAGGAATGTACCCTGGCTGGGAATCGAACCTGGGACACTTTGGTTCCCAGCCCGCGGTCAATCCACTGAGCTATGCCAGCCAGGGCAGCCCATTGTTTTTCAACATCTCATTCCTCCGAGGACTGTGGTTCCCGCAGTTCCACCAGACACGCATTCTCTCAGTACTCTGACTCCTGTGCGCCCGTGCTTTCTTCGGTGTTCTCTGTGGAACCACAGGCCACCCAGTGCCTGCCCCCCACACTGTGATTTCGTCCAACCCTCCTGCTTCAGCGTGGCCATCAGGCCCTGCCTGATCTTCTCACGATGAAGTGCCTGCCTGGTTGGGTCATGGTTACTCAGCTTCGGTTGAACCCCACAGATGCTGTACAAGGCCAAGTACGGTCCGATGTGGATGACCCGTGCAGGATCTCAGAGCCATGTGAACCTGGCCAGCGCCCCGCTCCTGGAGCAAGTGATGCGGCAAGAGGGCAAGTACCCGTTACGGAACGACATGGATCTATGGAAGGAGCACCGGGACCTGCAGGGCCTGGCGTATGGGCCCTTCACCACGTGAGCTGGGGCCTGAAGGGACTGGAATGGGGCCCCCGCGGGCCAGGCCCAAGGACAGTGGCACCGGGCAACCAATAGATAAAGGGCAGGGCAGGGTCTCCCCAACACTCTGTCAGGAAGGCAGTGGTTGGGATTGACTGAAGCCTGGGGACCATTCCTTGACTCTCCCACTAGTATATTGTAGGACTTCGGACAAATGAATAACTTCCCCTTCCTTGGCCCTGCGTTTCTCACCTGTAACATGGGAGCATAGACTAACCTATCTTCGAGGTAACTAGGACCTTTCCAGCTCCATTATTCTGCCTTATGGTTGAAAATATACCAACTCAGATCATAATGGGACATATCTGTTTATAGTAAAAAAAAATGTTAAAACCATATGAGCTGGGAGGGCTCAGTTTAATTTTTAAAGATTATGTATGTATTTATTTATTTATCTCTAGAGAGAGCGATAGGCAGAAAGAGAGGGAGAGAAACATCAGTGTGTGGTTGCCACTCCCACAGCCCCTACTGGGGACCTGGCCTGCAACCCAGGCATGTGCCCTGACTGGGAATCGAACCAGCGACCTTTTCATTTGCAGGCTGGCCCTCAATCCACTGAACCACACCAGCCAGGGCTAATTTTTGAAATATTTCCCAAATTATGTATTGTATGCTTGTTGTTGGATGTACGTTCCACACATGCTGTCCATACACAAGAGATAGATGTAGGTTCAGTCTTGAAGCTATGCCTAGAAAAGTTGAGATTATTTTGTCAGCGACAGATTGGAGGATGGGCTGAGCATGTTATATACCCATATGTCTACTGCGGTAAATAACTGAGAATCACTGGTGATAAACCATTCCCAATGCCACAGGTTGTATTTGGGCATCTTACAGGCTTTTTTTTTTGTTATTGTTGTTGCTATAATATGTTAACAGAGCTCTAAAAATGAGTGGCTTTTTATTTTCCCTAGCTGCTCAGTGTCCCTGTTTCAGCCATTTCTTGAGGGAGTAAGGTCGGTGCTGGTGGCAGGAATAGTGCCAGCAACAATGTGAGTGACTGTGTGTTTATGACATGCCAGGCATCGGGCTAGTCTCTTTCCATTTACTATTTCATTTTATCCTCACGTCATGCCCATGAAAGAGACTTTTATTCCCATTTCACAGATGAAGAAACTGTCCTAGAGGGCTTTTTGCCTCACTGGGCAGAAGTGACAACAACTAGCAAGTGGTGGAATAGACCCCTGATTCCGGAGCTCAGGGACTCACTGCCTCCGTGTTTTGGGAAAGAAAACGGGCCGGTCGGAGGGTTTGTCTCCTCTGTCTTTGATGCCGATACACGCATTTTCCCATTGCACGGTTTTCTTTCTTCCCAGTTCTTCACAGGTGGACAGCCTCAGAACTTAATGATTCCTGGGCCCCTTATGCACAGTCCTGGGAAGAGAACAGAGAATGGGACATACCTTGAAGAGCTCTTGAAGGACAAGAGCTCTTTAACTTGCCCTGACTGGCGTGGCTCAGTTGGTTGGGCATCATTCTGCAAAGTGAAAGATCACTGGTTCAATTCCTGGTCAGGGCACATGCCTGACCAGGGTTGTGGGTTCGGTCCCCTGGTGGGGCACATATTAGAGGCAAATAAATAAAATCTTAAAAACAAAACAAAACAAGACTCTTCAACTTGATATCTGACTCTGAGGGTGAGATCTGGGTCTCAGACTCCCCGAGTCAGGCCACCTGTGGACTTCGAGGCTCAGGTTTAGAGCCAGAGCTGAACATTACGCCCCTTTGTCGTCGGTTTGTGCTTTTATGCTCTAACGCCAGTTTCCTATGCATGTGATGCCGTCCGTGTGTATGCAAAGGCCATTTTGCTAACCTATGATAATAAGGGTGTTTTTGTTTTAATATACATAAATATTTATATTTACATCTTACTTTATGAAGCATGTTTCCCCAAGAAATAGTTCATCAACCACAGAAATGCTCTCATTTAATCCCTGCAAATCTGATCCCTGCTGTTGGAGAGTTTCACTCCTGGAGAAGCACCTGCCGCCTGCAGCTTCAGTAAATGAGTCTACTCTGGCTTCCATGTCTTTCTCGGCGGCACTTTTAGTTTATGTTTTTTCAGGGGTTTTTTTTTGCTATAGTATGTTAATAGAGTATAATAAAGAAAACTGGGGTTCAAGGTTCCTTTAAAATCAATATTTCTAAAAACACCCTTATGATGTCTCCATTTCTTTTTTTTTAAAGATTTTATTTATTTTTAGAGAGGGAAGGGAGGGAGAAAGAGAGAGAGAGAGAAACATCCATGTGCGGTTGTTGGGGGCCATGGCCTGCAACCCAGGCATGTACCCTGACTGGGAATCAAACCTGCGATGCTTTGGTTTGCAGGCCGTGCTCAATCCACTGTGCTACACCAGCCAGGGCTTAAAATCAATATTTTTAAGAATTAAAAATCTGATTTTTGACTTAAGACTTTGAATTGAGTTTTTCCTTTTAAAATACCTTATTGATTTTGAAAATTTAAAAGTAACACTTATTGTAAAAATTTCAATAATAAAATACTGTCTTTCTACCTCTCACTCCTGTCTCATCCTCCTAAGTAGTCCCAGCAGTCGGGCGTGTATTCTTCCCTTCTTTCTGTAGAAACATGCAGATATACACCTAGATGTGTGGGGCTTCCTCCTCTCCTCTTAAAATTGGACTACATTGTACAATACTTACTATTCTGGAACTAGCTTATAAAAACAGACCCATCCCAGCTTTCTTAGGAAAGGTAACGGGTGTGGGGGTATCTGAGGGTGGGGGCAGCTTCTGAACATTAAGCGCTCCCACCGGAAGCATGCACCCCACAGTGTGAGCTTCCCTGACTGATCAGAGTGGGGACCAAAGCACCCGCTGGATGGCCGTGGCAAGATGGTTGAAGGCATCGGCCTAGTGGGGCTCCCTGTCCCCTTGGCTTGTTGGGCAGAGAAGAGCATGAAGATTCAGAATAGGGGCACCCCGGGAACCCTAATTGTCTCCTTCTTTATTCCTTGTCCTCTATACGGACGGACTGAGCCACTGCAGCGCCTCCTCCTTTCACATACAGAAGGCTCTGGAGCTGTGTAATTCTAAGATAATCACAGTCAGCAGTTAGTAGGCACTCACCACGTGCCGGGCACCGATCTAAGCACCGGCCAAGCCTACTGTGAGAGGCACTCTTATTATTCCCATTTTACAGAAGGAGACACGGAGACACAGAGGAATTCAGTGCAGCCTGCCCACGGCCGGTCACTCAGCCAGGACTCATCATGCCTGTGATTTGCCCCTCGGCAGCCTGGCTCTAGGTGTCCACCTGAACCACTGCCACTCTGCTGTAGTGAGATTTTAAAATGTTATGATTTGAAGATTCTAGCCTTGGAAAGTTTTGATGGTGCTATCATTTTCAATCTCAAAATGAGATTTTCCTAGAGTCCGTAGGGTGCCTGAGGGGCGGATGCCCTCCCATTGGAGCCCCATCGGATACTTACATTTGTGCCGCCCCTCTGTCCCCCGCAGGCAAGGACATCACTGGTACCAGCTGCGCCAGGCGCTGAACCAGCGGATGCTGAAGCCAGCTGAGGCTGCACTCTACACAGATGCTCTGAATGAGGTGATTGACAGCTTCATGGTCCGACTGAAAGAGCTGCGGGCAGAGAGTGCCTCTGGGGATCAGGTGGCCGACACGGCTCACCAGTTCTACTACTTCGCCTTGGAAGGTACCTTTGTCGGGAGAGGGGCTGGGCGGGCGCGGTCAGGGGCAGGGTGGCTTACCCCCCTCACAGCCCCCTGGGTTCCGTGTGCCATGGCCCTGCCTCCCGTGTTGGCCTCTGTGCACTGCCAGCTATTTGCTACATCCTGTTTGAGAAACGTATTGGCTGCCTGGAGCGCTCCATCCCCCAGGACACCGCGACCTTCGTCAGATCTGTCGGGCTCATGTTCCAGAACTCCCTCTACGCCACCTTCCTCCCCAAGTGGACCCGTCCCTTGCTGCCCTTCTGGAAGAGATACCTGGATGGCTGGGACGTCATCTTCTCTTTCGGTGAGGGGCCCAGGAGATGCAGCTGGGGGGTGGGTCCCAGGGGCCATGTGTTGGCAGTCTCCCACAACCACCTCCCTCATACTAGCAGCTGTCGGAGTGGCTCCTGGTCCTTGGAGAGCATGACTTTTGACCTTGTCCTCCCCTCTTGTCCCCTGTCCCTGTAGGGAAGAAGCTCATTGATCAGAAACTCAATGAGATAGAGGCCCAACTGCAGACAAAAGGGCCAGATGGGGTCCAGATATCTGGCTACCTGCACTTCCTGCTGAGCAGCGGACAGCTCAGTCCTCACGACGCCATGGGCAGCCTCCCTGAGCTGCTCATGGCTGGAGTAGACACGGTGCGTGAGGGGGGCCAGCGAGGCGATCAGGGGCTCCCATCCTGATCCAGTTCCCCATTACCCCCCACCTGAACCTGACCTTCGCCCCTCCAGGTACCTGCTTCTATTTCTGTGACATGGATGTAGAGCTAGAAGGAAAATGGAGGTGGGGAGGTCATTCAGCCCTGCAGAGGCGGGCAGGGAATTGTCCTCTTGTAGGAGGGATTACGTCACCTTCCGGAGCCTTGCCGAAAGCCGGGAAGCTCCATCTCACACCTAATCAAACTCTCTCGCTCTCTCGCACTCTAATTGAAGTCGAGAGTTGGAGAGCCTGTCCATCTGCAGCCTCTTTGTAGGACCTCTTTTCATGTTGGGGTTTTAGGTTTTATTTTTTTTTTTATGTTGGGTTTCTCTGTGTTAGAGTCTCCTCTGTTGTTCGAGTGCCATTCTCCGTCATTGGTCCTCGTCCCACGGTGGAGTCACGTTTAGCTCGGAGGGCCCCCCAGACCCCCGTCTTACTCTGTCATGCTTATGGCAAAGTACTTCTCCCCCACATGTTGCACGCACCCACTCGCACCCTCCCATCGCCTACCTGGCTTCTTTCCCGCAAATCCCTTCTCACTCCCTCTCCCGCTCTGCTCCCCAGACGTCCAACACGCTGACGTGGGCCCTGTACCACCTTTCAAGGAGCCCAGAGATCCAGGCGGCCTTGCATGAGGAAGTGGTGGGCGTGGTGCCAGCGGGGCAGGTGCCCCGGCACAAGGACTTTGCCCACATGCCCCTACTCAAAGCTGTGCTTAAGGAGACCCTGCGGTAAGCTGCTGCTCCCGGAACACAGGGTCTGTGCGTGGGGGGTGACGCGGGAGTGGGCAGTGGGGCCTGGTGGGCTGAGGTTCGTTGGCCAGAGTCGAGATGGCGGGGCAGCCTGGGGAACCGAAGAGGTGGGGTGCAGGGGCGGGCACTCTGCCCCTCCTCGGATCCAGAGGCAGGCCTGCCTCTTCTTTCCCCTGCAGCCTCTACCCTGTGGTCCCCATAAACTCCCGGGTAATCATGGAAAAAGAGATTGAAGTTGGTGGCTTCCTCTTCCCCAAGAACGTGAGTGGGGCTGGACGGCTGGGGTTCCCCGGGGTGCCCCACGGCCCTAAGCTGATGTGCTGCCCGTTCTTCCTCTGAAGACCCAGTTCGTGTTCTGCCACTATGTGGTGTCCCGGGACCCTAGCATCTTCCCTGAGCCGGAGAGCTTCCACCCCCATCGCTGGCTGAAGAAGAGTCAGCCTGACACCCTCGGGGTCCAACACCCATTTGGCTCTGTGCCCTTCGGCTACGGGGTCCGGGCTTGCCTGGGCCGCAGGGTCGCGGAGCTGGAGATGCAGCTGCTGCTGGCAAGGGTGAGTGGGGAGAGGCGGGAGGTGCGTGGGCCAGGGAGGGGTGAAGGAGACCTTGGGGAGGGGAGGAAGGGAAGCAAGCGGGGGGGCGGGGCATGCAGGGAAGGGCAGTGGATGCAGACCACAGACGTTAACTGCCCCGTGTGCATTGTACCTCCCAGCTGATGCAGCAGTACGAGGTAGTCCTGGCTCCTGAGACAGGGGAGGTGAAGAGTGTGGCCCGCATCGTCCTGGTTCCTAATAAGAAGGTGGGCCTGCGTTTCCTGGAGAGGCACAGCTGAGTGGGGCCCCTGCCACCCTGGGGCTCCCCCTAGAGGCCCTGGCCCTGGCTGTCTGGGATGAGGGGGAAGGGGACTGCCGGAGACCAAAGGTTGGAGACACTCAGTGCGCTTCCCACAGAACTATGTGCTTTTGCTACTTTTATCATTTTGCGCATCTCCCTTCTAGATAAAAGGCCACACCCTTGTCACATTGCTATCCTTTGGAAAGCAGAATAAAGGGAGTTTTGTGGTCATTGGAGACCTTGGTCATTCTTTTTGATGAGCGAACCTCTGAACCCCTTTCTGTGTTTGGGAAATGCCCTCTCCCCACTTAGGAATCTTGGCGGGAGGCGGAGCTGCCTCCCTCTCTGGAGAAGGAGAGCCCTGTGTGCTCTCCCAGGCCTCACACAAAGGCCTGGGCCTCGCCTGGCACTGGCCGAGGCCCGGCCTGAGCAGGAGCAGTGGGGGTGCTCCCAGACCCTGAGAACAGCACCCTCTATTGAACAGAACGTGCTTGGATACAGGCAGTGAAGTGCTACACAAATTGTTGTAGGAACTCCAGGCCAGGCCTACAGGAGTGTGACTTCTAGGACATCACCAGGGCACTGAGCAGCCCGGGGAGCAACACGTGCCCACACTCAGGAGATTGAGAGCTGGGAAGCTCTCATTACACTGTTGGCCCCAGAGCTGCTCCGTGTCTCCCAGGTCTATGCTGGCCAGAAGGAAGAAAGACAGGAGGGAAGGAAGGAAGGAAGGAGGGAGGGAGGGAGGGAGGGAAGGAAGGAAGGAAGGAAAGAAGGAGGGAGGGAAGGAAGGAAGGAAGGAAGAAGGAAGGAAGGGGAAGAGGGGGATGGAGGGAGGGAAAAAGAAGGAAAGGAGGGAAGGAAGGGAAGGATGAAGGAAGGGAGGGGGGGAGAGGGAGAGAGAAGGAAAGGGAAGGAAGGAAGGAAGGAAGGAAAAGAGTCGGGGAGGGAGGGAGAGAGAAAGAAGGAAGGGAGGGAGGGAGGGAAGATTCCTTCCCCACTCCTGCCCCTGAGTACCCCTGAGGCCAGTGGTCACTGGCCCTGGACCTCTGTTAATGCCTCCAGAGAGATCAGGAGTAGCAGGTGTGTGTCCTCTGTCTCACTGCCACTTTCCAAATCTCTCACATACATTTGAGAGGTGGAACCTGATTCCCACCTGGAACTCTAGCTGCAAGGAAGTCTGAGGATTATGGTTTTTAGTTTCCAAACCTCTTCCGCACAGAAAGCCAGCCAGAATGAAAGCGGGTTTGCACTGAGACCCAAAGTACCGAATCAGACAGAAACCTGAGAACTCGGTGAGTCCCAGCTTCACAGAGGCCCAGTCTGGGTTGTACATTTCTGCTGAGTCATAGAAAACAAAAGTCAGGTTTCTTATGTCTGTGGGATTTGAGTGTGCACCCATTAGAAAAGCACGCAGTTGTCCTAACTAAAATCCTCCAGTGGTCTCCCTCAGTGTCGCTCAAGTTCAAAACCCTTCCTGTGGCTTGGAAGACTCCTGTCCTGCCCTGCACACCGGCCTCCATGCTTCCCTGTCGGCCTCAGCTCTCCCCACGGCTGAGCCCAAATTCCTTGTATTTCCCCCGAGCACGGTGTGCTCTTTCTGGCCTCGACACTTTGTACTTCATGTCCCCTCTCCTTGGAACACCCTGGGCGTTCACCAACTGTCACGTCATCGCAGAGAGCCTGCTTTTCCTTAGAACTCAGCTCAAATGTCACTGCCTCTGCAAAGCCTTCCCTGACCTCCCTGCGCGAGTGTGAGCGCTTCCCTCTGTGCGTCCCCCACCCCCTTCTCCTACAGAACTGAGTGCTCAGCCTGTTCCCCGTGTTGTAAACGTGCCTGTGTCCCCAGCCAGCCGCGGGCCGCACGGAGGGCACCAACCGAGCCCCTTTCGGTGTGGATCCCAGTGTCTCACTCTGGGTCTGGCTCTCGGGAGGTGATTAATAAATTTTTGCTGAATGAGAAGAGACAGGAATTGGAGGAAGGAAAGGGAAGGACAGGGGTGCATAGGAGCTTTCCATATTGAGAAGGGAAACCCGGAGGGAGCTGGAAGGAAGTCCGGATTAGAAAGGCGTGGCTCTGGACCCTGCCTGTGGAGGGGCTCACAGTGAGAGCTCCTTAGAAACACGGAGGACACTGGGGCTGGGCCCGGAGGTGCCAGGATCCCTGTCACTGCGTCACCCAAAGCTGACTTCCGCCTTTCCCGGCGGGCTGCTCCTTCAGACCGCCCAAGGTGAGCTGTCCAAGCCACATGAACGCCTTAGTGCCGGCTCCTGGGTGGGGGGATAGAGCTTGGAATTGGGGATCTGTAGCATCTCTCCAAGAGGGTCCGCACTCACCATCGGCAGCTCAGTGAGTGGCTGCATAGGCTGATTTCCCACTAAAATCTATGAAGAGCTTATATATGCACAGATAGAACATTATTCAGCCATAAAAAGAAATGAAACACTGATTCATGCCACATCATGGATGAACCTTGAAAACCAGAATGAAGGAAACCAGAACCCCCCCCCCCAAAAAGGACCACATCTTTTTAAATGAAAGTTATTGGGGTGACATTGGTTAATAAGAGTACGTCGGTTTCAAGTGTCGGTTTCTGTAATACACGATCTGTGTATGGCCTTGTGTGTGCGCCACCCAAGGTTGAATCACCTTCTGTCACCACGCATTTGGGAAAGACCACATCCTTTGTGATTCTGTTTACACACACTGTCCAGAGTAGGCAAATCCATGGGGACAAAAAGCAGATTAGTAGCTGCTGGAAGCCTGGGGTGGAGGGAGGGAGCATGGGGTGACTGTTAACGCGTGTGGAGTTTCTATTGGATGGAGAACATGGCCTGGAATTAGATAGTGGCGATGGCTGCAGAACTGTGTGAAGGTACTAAATACCACTGAATTGTACGCTTTGAAAGAATGAATGTCAATGGCATGTGAATTATTTCTCAGTTGAAAAACATCTGCGGAGCTGAGTGGCTAGAAATAGCTGCCGACGGTAACAGTACCTCCAGCGGCACCGCGGGGCGTCCTGGGCCGGGGCTGTCCCGCTGCTGTGCGTCTCTGCGTCCTAAAGTGCAGCCGCCAGTCGGGAACCGGAAACGCAGAGCCGAAACAAGAGCTGGGCAGTTGGTGAAACGGTGATGTACGTGTGAGGATCAATTAAAGAGCAGGTGAGGTGTATGTAGGTACAGCCTCCAAGGCTCCCCCAACAGCTCTGGCCACCACTGACGAGGGAACGCTGGGTCCCCCAGGAGGAAAGGGCCGGAGAGCTATTAACACGACTGGGGAACCTGGCCCACAGACAGAGCTCTGGGAAGAAGAATCAAAGACTTCTTCCCCGAACAGAGAAAAATGAAATACAGCATGGCCAAAGAGGTTTTGTTATACTAGATATTCTTTTTTTTTTTTATTTTTAAAAAGACTGATGAAATGTACCTGGGGAACAGCACGTGTACACCATACGTGCACATGAAGTTCTTTCTCCTATTCTGGGGCAGGGGGGTGTGTGAAAATGGCCTCTGTCAGTTTACATTCCGGCATAATACCTGCACGAGACACTTCATGTAAATGAAAAAAGTACTTTCTTTGGTGATGCAATAGTGTGGGCTCTTTCCTTTGCACATTTCTCTCTGGAGGGTGAAAAACAGCTGTGGTTTGAGGTGTGGCACAAAGCCCATCAGAGGCCGGAGGGTGATGAGGCACACTTCCAGGGTCTGGGGTCTCAGGACGGTGTGCTGCCCCAGACGGCATGGGGAGGGGGGGTCCCGGGAGGCTCCCTGATAACCCACCCTGACCCGACTCTGTAAGGAAAGAACAACAGTAGGATTTGCAGAAGGGTGCACATTAACTCAGCACAGCACATGTGCCTTCAACTGAAAGAAAGTTCTCCCCAGGGCGGTGAACTGCTGGGACCTCAGCGGGGTGGAGACCCGTCGGCTCTGGAGGGCAGCAGAACGGGTAAAGACTGCCTTCCCCAGGCTGCCTGTTCCACCTAAGGCCTGTGCTGGGACCTCTGAAGGCCTGGGCACCCCAGGGCACCACCCCCCCCAAAGCCTGAGCCTCCCGCACTTTCCCTAGAGCCAGCTCGGTCAGGGGCAGCCTGCCCTGCCCACCCCCACCCAAGGATGTTGTCACTTGAGTGGGCATACGCCTGCATCCCATCCTCCCAGTTGAGCCCAAGACCCAGTACCTCCCTAGGTAGGGCCAGAGCAGAGCCAGCCCCTGACCTGTGGGCTAGAGCCAACTGGAAACATAAGGTGGGGGTCTGGGAAAACACCTGCATTTGCTGCCTGGCCCATCAGGCTCCTCCCTGCCTGCACTCTGCTGCTCTGTGAGGTGAACGGGGAGGGAGGGAGCATGCTTCCGATATGTTAGCCTCTCCCTCCCCACTGACCAGCTCTACCTGCAGTGTCCCTGGTCACAGTGAGGGCCACACAGCAGAAGCTCGGACTTGACTTTGGAATTTCAAAACCCCAACTCTCAAGATGGGTGTCAGAAACTCAAGACACACACAGCGGATTTGGAAGAGCATATGATGGGTCAGAGAAAAATGCCCCTTCTTCCCACTGGGTAGAGATTTACAGGCCGGTGGGGCTTGGAGAAGCAGCATATAGACAATTCTGGGGTCCCTGCGAGAAGGAGCTGTGTCTGGGGCGGTGGGAAGAACAACAAATACCCCAGAGAGGTTTGGAGGGCACAGGCTAGAAGCCCCCTGGGGACCCATGTTTCCCAGGAAAATCCGAAAGGCTCACAATAGAACAGGCCAGTGGCTGTCCATCTCAGCAGGTGGGCTTGGGACAGCCCCACAGAGCTTCCTGAAGCCCAAGGGGTGCAGGGCCAGGAGCTGGAATGTCCTCATGGCCCAAGGGCAGGCAGGCCCAATGAGGCTTCATGGCAGTGAGTGAGGGGTCACTGAGCAGGGGTCATGCCCACCGATGACCCACCATGTGACAACCAGGTGGAATGGGGGTGTGCAACAGGAGGTGACCCGGGTGGATGATGATGATGGCTGAGGAACAAATTCTTACACCATTGAAAGCCTCCTCCTCCTCACTGAACCCCAGGAGAAGATGGGAGGGGAACCTCAAACTGACTGAGATTAATTGCTACCACCTGGAGAAAGGGGCTTCATAACAGAAACAACATTCAGTGTTAGAAAAACAAAGTTAAGCTTCTCGCAGACCGGAATTTATGGAGTGAGTTGTAGCTACTGTGCAAGGAACTAATATTTTCTCTGTGGCTTTGTTATAAATAAAAGATGAAACAGAAATGTCGGTGGAGTAGCACTGTGTGCACCCAAGGAGCGCCGCTTCCGGCACTGGCCAGTTACAGACGTTCCTTCGCGTCTTCCAATTCGGAAAGTAGGAGGGATCTTGCCACAGGCTCACGTCAAATGACTGTAGCGTTTTCTGAGTGAAACATAAAATCTAAGTTCACGGGTTGCTCTCTTTGTTTTCTCTATCGTTCCTCCTCATGATCTGAACTCGGGGCCTTCGCCAGGCACTGGGAACACTGCTGGCGAGAGCTGAGGACGCAGATGGAGGGGAGACCCCACTCCCACAGGCAGCTCTACCAATAACTGTTGCTCCATGGCGCCCCCAGCAGCCCCGAAATGTCAGTGCAGGCAGAGTAGGAGGGCAGTGGCAACAAGGTGGGAACCGCCAAGGCAGTTCTCACACAGGAAGGACAGCTGCACTCCCAGGAGCTGGGACGCAGAGCAGCAGGTAGTCCAGAAGCCGAAGGATCCAGAGCCCCTGACTAAACCTGTGGGCTCGCCGCCCCGATGGGACAGAGGGGAAAGTGACGTGGGTGGACGTGGAGCAGTCGGCCCTGGGGCAATCCCAGTGCCTCTGGTTCAGGGACCTCTAGGCTTGACTCAGCTTTTCTCCTTAATCTCACCATCCCATAGTGCTCTGGGCATTCCCGAGGGCTTCTGGGAGCATAGGCAGGGCAGGGGCATTTAGGGAGGGCTGGAGAAGCCTGTGAGGAAAAGAGAAGGGAAGACGGTGACCGGACGGGGAGGGGAGGGTGCCTTTCCGACAGGAGAACGTCGGTCTTGCCACCCCACTGCCAAGCAAGTGGGATCCGCTTCCCACCCCTCTGCAAGCCCCGAGCAAACGCACTCCCAGGCGAAGGTCTGAGATCAGCAACATTTACTGAGAAGAGTATTAGAAGCTCCCTCCTTCTAGCTTGAGTTCTTACTGAGCAGGGAAATGCCACTTAACAAAGTTGCATTCACTTGCTTCCTCCCAGTAGCGGCATTCCAAGCAGGGGGAACTGAATTGTGAAAGGGCAGGTCGTTCTCCCCGGGGCACCTGAAGTCACCTCACGCTGCCCTTGCCTTTGTCCTGGCCCCTGTGCCCCCCTCTCATGAGGGGCTCTGTGACCTCGACTGAGAAGGGAACAACACCACGGCCCCACGGTGAGTTCTGACTCTTGTGGTTTTTGTGGGGCTGCTCAGCTAGAAGCTGGGCCACTCCCCATCCTCAGGGTGCCGCAGCGTGAGATCTGGGAGCCCAGAAAAGACCACGGGGCTGGTGCTGAGGCCAGTGGCCCAGAGCAGAGCCTACCTGAACCAGAGTCGAACCAGCTAGTGGGGGTGGGGGAAGATGAGGGCCGACGCCCCAGCTCCCTTCGTGGGCTCCGGGTGGGGAAGGCGGCCTGGGAAGGAGGACTCGGATCTTCTCAGGCACTGAGGGCCTCGATGCCGGCAGGGCTGAGCACCAGCGCCTGGAGGATGTCGGAGAGGGACACCACGCCCAGGAGATGCTGGCTGTCATCCACTAGCACCAACCGGTGGACCTGTGGGCCCGCAGATGTCCAGTAAGGGGCAGGGCCATGCGGCTATGGCAGCCAATGAGGTTGTTGGCATCAAGAATCAGGGGCAACAAGTTGACATAACCAGGGCAGCAGGAGAACGGCCCTTAGGAACCAGTTAAGGGAGGTTCTGACCTCCCTCGGGTGATCAGCTGGCCGTGGCCATGACCCTTGGGCCCCATGGACAGGACTAGTGGCTGTCCAGTGTGGACAGCCAGAGCTTGGCCATGAAGTAGGAGGACAAGGCAGGTGCCTGGCGTGCAGGGAGAGCTGGCGCCATCCGTGGGAGGGGCCGGCTGTGTGCCTCAGGAGCGTGGGTACCTGCTCCCGCACGATCCGGTCGATGACCTCCTCCAAGGCCTCCTCGGGCTGGCAGGAGAGCACGCCCTCCAGACACAGCGTCCTCTGCCGCAGCGCTTCTCCCACACTCATGTCCAGGTGGTTGTAGGTGTGCTGGGCGGCCAGGTGCTGGCGGGAGGGGCGTGCTGCTTAGTCGCCCCGGCACCCGGGCTCTAGCCCCACAGACACCGCTCCCTACACACCTAGAAATGCCCTCCTGGCCCACAGACGCCTCCGATTCCCACCCCGCAGCCTGCCCGCCCCTCCGTTCCCCACCGACACTTACGATCACGTCAAAGCGGGAGTACAGGCCCACGACCTGACCTGCAGGGAGGGGGGTGGGGGCACAGAGACAGGGCATAGGTTCCGATCAGAACCGGGGTGCCGTGTGAGGGCCTGGGCCGGTTCAGAACCCCTCGCCATCCCCGCCCCTGGAGCACTGCCTCCAGAGCGAAGCACCGGGCTGCCGCGCTGACCCCACAGATCAGAAAGCGTCAGGGGGAGAGAGGGACGACCTGATGCCACGCCTCCGGGCGGGACACAGTCACATGAGTGCGTCCCGTCACCTACGCAGTAGTCGAGCCTGAGTCTGGTCAAGCCTTCAATCCAATATCTGGTTTGCAGAACACAGGCGTAGAGGAACGAGGCTCAGGCCGCCTGTGGCAGGCAGATGGGCAGACCCGGGGGCGGGACTCTCTGTGGGACCCATGACCCAGGCTTTCCATCACCCGTGTCGTACAAGTTAGGTGGGGAGGGAACGGTTTTAGCTCAAAAGAGACTTGTGGGGCAAAAGAAACAGATGCAAAGTATAGTCCTTAATTGCCTCTGGTTTGAAAAAAATCAAATGTGAAGAAAAATGTTATTCTTGGGGAAAATGGGGAAATGAGACTTAGGATTGAATAGTAGACAATAGCAATTAATCATGTATAATTTTGCTAGGTGATATAAGAAATACACTTATTTTAAGAGACACGGGCTGTCATGTTTAGGGCTGAAATGGCATGATGTCTATAACCTAGTTTTAATTACTTCAGCAGGAGAAGAGAAACTGATGTGGTAATATGTGAATCGTAGTTAATCCTGTCAGTGGTTGTGCGGAGTTCATTATACAGCTTTTTCTACCATTTTCATGCATTTCAAATTTTTCATCATCAAAAATAAACTAGAATGCAACTGATATCTACTTCGTTATGGCAGTTCTCACTTTGAAATTATTCACGACCACGGTTTACCAAAGCAATGATCTCGTAATTCCTCTCACCCTTTCTCAGAGCAAGACACTGAGGTCTGACTGGGTCCCCCGGCCCATTCTAGGATGAATTAAAATGAAAAACCTCCTCTGCTGTTTCCTCTGGTCATGCTCACTTAGTCACACATAATCCTTTTACATCATCCTGTGAAGTCGGGGGAGGGGTGTTACTGAGATTCCCGCTTTACACATGGAAAACCAAAGGCACAGAGAGGCTAAGGAGCTGGACTGAGGCTCAAAGCAGGCAGAAGCTTCTAACTGGGCCCCAATTAGAACTCCCCCCGGGTGAACTCCACCCGGGCCCCAAGCTGAAGCTGCACAGACCTCTGTGCCCCCCCACCGCCCACCACCCGTGCCCCCAGCCCCATCCGGGGGCGGTACCGTCTTCGTTGACCACAGGCAGCGCGGACACGTGCCGGTCCACGAAGATGTCCAGTGCGGTCAGGACGGGGGCCGTTTCAAGCACCATGGCCAAGTCTCGGAATGTGCCGATGCCCAGATCTTGGACGGTCCGGGAGAGGAAGGAGGGCCGGGGCAGCAGAGAGCCCTGGAGGGGTCGGGGACATGTGGGGCCGTCAGGGTGGCGCAGCCTCCAGGGCTCCCAGCTGCCCCCTTCCCGATGGTCGGGGTCACCCCTGCCCGAGGCTGTCCCAGGCTCACGAAGATGTGCAGGAACTTGAGCAGCCGCTTGTGCGTGATGATGTGGAGCACGTCGCCTGAGACGGGGTCCAGGACGGGCAGGCGGTGGATCCGGTTCTTGATGAGACTGTAGACGGCTTCGAACAGGCTGCAGGGCGGGAGGAGTGAGCCTGAGGCAGCCCGAGGACAGACACCCTCCGGCCCAGCCCCCTAGAAGGGAGGACAGGGTGCCCTGTGGGCCTCTCAAGATGTGCAGGTGAATTCGGAACTGGGGGACGGGGAAGGAGACTGTGCAGAGCAAAGAGGCTCAGGTGGGTGGTTGGGGATGCTCACCTGTCATTGGGAGAGATGGAGACCAGAGGCTTGACACAGCCCTGGAGGTAGATCTCTGCAGAAAAAGCCCAAATCAGGCCAAGGAAACTGACTACCCTGCCTTACCGCACAGCCCACCGGAGAGCAGCCCCTCCCTGAGGGCCCCCGGGCTCCCCGCCACCCTTCCTCTGCCCCCTCTACGATATCCCCACTGACCGTCCTCTCCCTCAGGCCCTCGGGCCCACGGTCACCCACACACCCTCGGCCCCTTTCCAGGTCCCCTCTGCTCACTCACCCCTCCAGGTCTCAATCTTATGTTCTTCAATCTCGTAGATCTGGACCTAGAGACGGACAGGGATCCAGCAGTCAGACAGCGGCCCCTCGGGCACCAAGCTCCCCGAACTTCCCACCACCCAGCCCGGGGGAGCGCCCTCAGGGCTCCCAGTCCACTTCTCACCAGGGGGGACCTGTAATACCGATGCAGCACCAGGATGAAGTCTGTGATGGTCAGCATCCCTGTGGGGTTGGGGTACAGGGGCATCAGCCTGGGGCCTTGTGGTGGGAGGCAGGTTGGGGCTCAGGCCCCCCTAGCGTCCTGGTACTGAGACAACACTGGCAATTATGGGAAGAGGGGAGCAGGGCAGCTCTTCCTTTGCCTGAGAAATGGGGTTCTCCCTTTTCCCTCCAGTTTCTCTCCTCCCCCCACCCTCTTCTATTCTCCTAATTGCTTGCTTCCCCTTTTTTCCTTCTCATCACCTATGACCTGAGACCATAGGGGACTAGTGCTAGAGGGGCCAGCTGGTGGCCACCCCTCCGCAGGTGGGGAGATTGAATGCAGAAGCACCTCACGAGGTCCCTCCCCCGAGGGCCCGTCCCCACCACCTCTGCCTCCCCAGCCCCTCCTCACCCACAAAGCTCTGCTTCCTGCTGTCCCACAGAGGTGCCGCCCGGACACCGTTGGCCACCAGGGCGAAGAAGGCTTTCTTGATCTGAGGGCCGGGGAGAATGGATGGGGTGGGTGTCTCACCGCTCCTCAGCGGTGCCCCGTCCCCACCAGGGTCCCCCTCTGCGTGGCCTCCTCATGGACTCCTGCACACGAGCCAGCCTGCCTCCCTCGTGTCATAGCACGTGCCTGACACCATCCTTGCTGGGGACATTTGCTCCAGAGATAAGGCTGCTGGTGGCCAGAGGCCCCTGGTGACCTCCCCGCCAGGCCCTCAGAGTGTGAAAAACTGTTTCCACTCAGAAGTCAGATGCGTGCACACACACACACGCAGTCTAATGTTGTTGATCTAAGTCCTAGACGTATAGTTATTGACATAGAATTGATGAAATATTTTTCTTTAAACAAATTTTACATGGACTCATTTGGGCCTCAGCCTGGGCAATGCTATCTAAGCATGCTGGTTGTATTTCTAATGCGTATCTTAAAAAATACAAAACTACTACTGGAAACACATCCACTTATATGTCACTGGAATCAGATTGCGTGGTGTGGATCACACAGACATGACGCCTGGGAAACACTGCTTTCCAGCAGGGGGACAAGGATGGGACCGCAGGTGTCTCGGAGCTCCGCCCAGTGGGAGAACAGGGGCCAGAGCTCGTCTTATTTACCCGGCACCGAGAGCCCCCTGCTCGCTGTCCTAAGCCAGTCTTCAGCATCTTCCACATCCATTGTCCAGGGCTTACAAAGTGCGCCTACCTATCCTGGGTTGCCCCAGGAGTCCTCTGAAACTTGTAGGGCCAAGTGGGCATTCCTACCCCCACCTTGGAGAGGAGAGAGGTCATGTGACCGACCCAGGACCCTACAGATACCAAGGGGCAGAGCTGTGATGACCATGAGAAGTTTCCCACAGAGGGTAGCAGCCCTCCCTGCACTGGGCTCCGTGGTGCTGAGAAAGAGCTCTGGAAACGGACATGCAGGGAGGACTGGCTGGAAGGTGTGAGGGGCGGTTGCAGCCCCGTGAGGACAGAGGTGGGCAGAGCCGTGTGGCCTCACCTCCAGCGTGGTGTCGAAGATGACCAGCTTGGAGCTGGTTGCCATGGCATCGTAGCAGGTGTGCTTCTGCATGAAGTGCATGTAGACCTGGGCCCCCGGCTTCTGCAGCTCATCATCCAGGCCCTGCCTGGGTAACGGGGCCTGCAGGGGTGGGCACGGGGCGGGCCTCTCTTCCACCGGGCTAAGCTCATACCCGCAGGCTGCTGTGGCTGGGACCTCTGTGCCCACCTCCTGGCCGTCTGTGCTGGAGCCAGGGGCTGAGGCTCCGGACTCGCAGGGGAGGATGTCCAAGGGAGCAGCCTGGGCCAAGGGCGTGGCCGCAGGGAATGTGGTCTCCAGCCCGATGGACTCAGCAGCTGGCCTGGATTGGGGATCTGTTTGAGGGGGAGAGAGCAGTAATTCCATTGTCCAAAATACTTACGTTATCTGCTGTGTCTGTTCATCCTCACAGCAGCCTTGGGAAGCCTGGATTGTGTGTGCGTCCCATTTTGCAGGTGAGAAAGCTGGGTCTCAGGGAGTCGCACGAGATAGCGGCTCTGCCCCGGGTGACCCAAGTTGGGTCCCCGCCTCTGCCATGCGGTGGTCCTCTCCCATGTGGGGAGACTGAGGCTAAAGACAGGGATTGGGTCCAACTCCGTGTTATGGAAGAATCAAGGGCAGGCTTCTGGGACTTCCCACTGCACACCCCCCGCCCCCATTTCCCGCAGAACTGGCCTTGGCCTCACCTTGCCCCAGGCCTGGCAGGTCCTCTTCCTCCACAGCCTCCTGCCTTGCCCACCTCGAGGCCTTGGCCCCCCGTCTACTGCGGCTTCTTTTTGAGCTGCTGGTCGTGGCTGGCGATGGCCATGAAGTGCCAGCTCCCTGCTCTAGGAAGCTCAGCTCTGGAAGGGGGAATGGGGCCTGTTTGGTTAATAGGGCGTGATGTAACGGAATCAATTAAAATGTGATTAATAGTGTTATTGAATATTTGTAAGCTTCCAAAGGGCTTTTCTCCCACATCTTCTCATTCAAACAAACCTCACAGTGCCTCTTATAAGGGAGGCACTGTGACCGTTCCTAGTTCATTAACAGGGGCCTTGAGATTAGAGAGGGTAAAAAGTCTGCCCCCAAGCACACAGCTAGTAAATGGTAAAGTCGGAACCAGGGTCCAAGCCTTCAGATCCCAGACCCACCTTCTCTGCTGTGGAGAAGGGCAGGAGCGAGTGAGAAAGGAGGAAGAAGACACAAAGAGGAACAAAGAAAGACAAGAGGGGAGGAAGACAAAAGCCAGGCTGGTGGAGTGGGGGAGACTGGGGGCCCAGGGGAAAGGCAGGGCCCAGCAGGTTGGGCCGCCCCACCTACCTCGGTTCTGAGGTCCCACAAGGCTGCTCCAGGACGGGGTCTGTGGGGAGAAGGGCGTCTGAAGGGTGGGGAAAATGCCCTGCGTTCCGGAACGCAGGTCCTGTCTTGCTTTCCCACGGTGCACACGTGAGCACACCCACACACACATACACACATAAACACCCACCCCACACACACCCATAAACACACACACCCACACACAAATACACACACTCAGAAACACACATCCCCAACCATTCCCAGACATGGAACCCCGCACCCTCACGTACACAAAGAATGTGTGTACACAGACACAAACATACTCACACACAGAGAAAATCCAGGTCACGCGCACACATGCACACACACATTCACACGCCATGCTGTGTCCCCTGCCTGGAGCCCCCGTGGTACCCTGCGCAGTGCGTGCTCCAGCTCGGGCTCCATGCGGCCGGCAGGACCGACAGAGAGCAAGTGCTGGACGCCGTGGCTGGGCAGCACTATTCTGGGCCTGGCCCCTGGCACCCCGCCCTCCCGGATCGGTTTCTCTCTGGGTGTCAGGCAGCTGGGAGGGAGGGGGCCGCCCGTTCAGCTCAGCGGCTCCAGCCCAGCAGCCTGGGGGTGGGGTGGGGGGGAAAGGGGCAACCTGGAATCTTGGTGTCCGGTCCTGGGCTGCCTCCAGGGTCTCGGAGGACAAGCAGGAAGGCCCCTGCTGTTGGGGGGGCGGTGGCTTGGATCAACGGTGGGGGCACTGGGGCTCGGGGGAAGTGGGCCCTGTGTCCTGGGTTCCTTCTCCGAGGGCCTCTCTCGTCCTTTTCAGGCGCCTGGCAAAGGAAAATGGAGGCGGGCTGAGCTCAACTTTCCTCCTTGTACAAACTTCAGTTGTGGGTGGTACTGGAGTTAGAAAGGGCAAGCTGCAGCCAGCTGGAGGGCTGGGGATATGGGGTGTGTGGGTGGTCCTGGGGCAGGGGCCGAATGTGTCCAGATGTCCCCATTTGAGTCCTAGGAGCCTGTTCCTCTCTCTATGGTGGAGGATTGGGACAGTTTGGGCAGGTGGGGGAGGCTGTGATGATCACTTTCAGGGTGCGCAGTGGGCTTGAGGGCTTGGGGCTACACTGGGCCACGGGTGAGAGACCCCTGTTTCCACCTGTGGCGTGGAGGTAGATCCAGATGTGTAGCAGCCCCCAGCCCCCTCATCCTGCTGCGTTTCCTGTCCCTGCCTCTTTTGGTGCCTACAGGATCCCAACCTGGCTCTGGCGGCTGCCCATCCCCCCTCCTTGGCATTCCTGGGGCCTGAGTCACCGTCCAAACCAGAAACGCTGACCCAGCCGCTCCGGCGCTCCGCTCCCCCGCCCCTCCCTCCCCTCTTTCGTTCAGCTTCTCCCATCGCAGTCTCTGGCCCTGGAGTGGACACCCGGGAACGGATTACCAGATTTCCTATTGAATTCGTTGAACATATTTCCCATCATCCCTCAAACGCCCCCCCCCCGCCCCCGTTCAGCCTGGGGGTGGGGGTGGGGGTGGGGGTGGGGGTGGAGGAGAACAGAGCAGGGAAGGGACTTTGCCCATCTGAGCGTGTCTTGGGTAGCACAGGGGTGAGCGCCGCTGTCCTTCCACACTATGGCCCGTTCCTGCCTGCAACTTCTCAGGCACGGCTGATGGGACACCCCAAGTGATAGAAAGGTCAGGTGGACCATCCCTGGATGTGTGTGATGCATCAGACCTGGAAAACCCCCGCCCCCTATGCTCCCCCCCCCCCCCGCCCCCCGACCCTCCCAGACAAGCCAGGCACACATCAGGCTCAGCTGACAGCACTGCCTTCTCCTGCACTACTTTCCTGTCCCCTCCACCTCCGCCATGGCCCCCGCACAGGGCCCGGGGCAGTGGCTCCTTGTGAGAAAGTCTCCCCTGATGGCATCGCCCACACCGCACAGGGCCGCTAGTGCGTGTTCCGCGGGCCACTGCAGTGTGCGATGGGCTCGCGTTTCCATGGCTACTCACGCCCCCGTATCTTTTATCTCCACGTAAACAGTGCACACCTGGGTGACCAAATTTGCTGGCTGGATGTGATGGACAGCCTGTTTGGAGGCAGGCTGACCTGATTAAAATTTATGCTCTGCTGTGTGCCTGCCATATGACCTTGGCAATAGCCCACCTCCGCTGAGTCTGTTTCTGTAAATGGGAAATGAGGGTGAAAACATTAGTTGGCCGAGACCGCCAGTTGCCTCTCCATGTCTATTTTTCTCTTCTTCCTTTAGTAATAGAATCACTTAAATTATAGCTGGAATGGCTGCCTATCATCAACACAGGTTCCCAATCTTCCCTGAGGCTAAATACGGCCTTGTGACTAAATCTGGCTAATGCAATATGAGTGGGAGTGATGTGGGCAACTTCCAGGTCAGGCCTTAAAAGAAAGAAGCATGAGTTCCTCTCTTACTGTTGCCTGGAATGCTAATGTGATGGCAGGGGCTAGGGCAGCTATCTGGTGTCAAGATGAAAGATGTTTATTAAAGGTTGCAGCGTCACCCTGCCAGGTTTGGACTTTCAGCAGACTAGTATAAGAAAAAAAATCGAAACTTTCTGTTTTAAAAAATTATTTTATTTATTTAGAGAAGGGAAGGAAGGGAGAAAGAGAGGAAGAGGGACATCAATATGCGGTTGCCTCTTGCGCACCCCTTACTGGGGACCCGGCCCACAACCCAGGCTCATGCCCTGACTGGGAATTGAACTTGAGACCTTTTGGTTCACAGCCTTGTGCTCAGTTCACTGAGCCACACCAGCCAGGGCTTAAACTTTTCTTGTTTAATTCATTTAAATTGGGTCTTCTTTACAACAACCGAACATGTATACTAGCTAATGCAGAATTTGGTATCTGGAAGTAGCATTGCTTTAAAAGCCTAAAATAAAGGTCATTGATTTAGAGAGTGGACAGCAGATAGCAAAGAAAAGTATTGTTTGCTGGTAAGCTGGTGACCGTTGCTATGTAACAGCAAAACCTAACCTAACTCTGATACCTGTGATCCCTTGGAAGGGAAAGCACATGCTAACAGTCTGCAAACACTCACTGGGACTTGACAGATACACTGAAATTGTTGCCGTGTGTTGGCTGCTGCTGGCTGCTGCTGCAAGCAAAGTCCCACAAGAGAGATGCACTGAGGCACGTTCTAAGAGGTGGTTTGGAGGAGGCAGACTTAGCCAGGGCTGCACCTGTGGTCCCAAATCTGTCTCAAACACACCCTGTTCAGCAAACAGTGCAAGCCAGCCCAGTGGGCAGGGTAAGGGATTTCCCTTTAAATCAAGCATATTTGTTTCAGATGGCCTCAAGATAGCTCCTGGCAGTTAGAGAGAAAGAGTAGGAAGTACCCCGAGTCCGGAGTGTTCAAGCATAAAACTTACATCTATATGAGACTCTGGCTGTGGTTACTCGAACAGGAAACCAGTCAGAAGACTTTTAAGATTTTGAGGGTATTGTATTCATGAAGAAACCCCAAACCTGGTCAGCAAACCCTGGTGTGACACCCCCACTCCCAGCTATTCCCACTGCCCCAAATCTGCACCAGCAGGAAGAGGGGTGTGAAGGTTGTAACGTCTTCGGTGGGGCTGCAGAGGACATTAAGCAGGAAGAGCTCCCAGGAGCAATGCCAGAGGCCACCAAGGAGGGTGGAAAGGGGGGATCTTCCCGGACAGCAGGAGCAGGGGTGGCCAGACGCTCTGCCCAGCTTCTCCCAAGGCTAGGGAGCAGCTTTGCAATTCCTGCCCAGCTGGACTTAGTGACTGTTAAGAGTCAGAGACTGCCAGGCGTTTGCCATTCTCTCTTGTTGAGTAGATTTTTTTTCAATTACAGTTTACATTCAATATTCTTTTGTATTAGTTTCAGGTGTGCGTTAGACAATCATGTACTTTACAAAGTGTCCCCCTGATATGTCCAGTACCCACCTGGCATCTTACATAGTTATCACAATATTACTGACCGTATTTCCTATGCTGTGCTTTACATCCCCGTGACTATTTTGTAAGTACTGATCTGTGCTTCTCAATGTCTTCACCTTTTTCACCCAGTCCCTCAGTCCTCCTCCCCTCTGATAACCGTCAGACTGTCCTGTGTCTATGAGCCTGTTTCTGTTTTGTTTGTTCATAGCTTCTCAGCCTTTTGGCTAAGATCAAGTGTAGTAGCTGTTTTGTTTGTTCACTTATATTGTTCTTGAGATTCCACATGTGAGTGAGATCATATGGTAATTGTCTTTCTCCGACTGACTTGTTCCACTCAGCATGATACCCTCTAGGTCCATCTGTGCTGCTGCAAATGGTAAGATCTCATTCTTTTTTATAGCTGAGTAATATTTTATTGTATATACCACAGCTTTTTTATTCTTGAGTGGATGTTTTAATTGAGTTTATCCTGTTCTTCCTCCCTGTTGTCTGTGGGGAATGGGGCGGGGGCAGGCAGGATCACCTGCCTTCTGGTTTATAAATCACCAGATCATGAGGACCTACCTCATCCACACCTGGCCCCTCAGACACCCTGGGCTCCGGGCCAGGCTGCGTCTGGGTGGAAGGCTGCCTTCCCTCCCTTCGGGAGGCACTAGATGTGCCCTTTGTAAGGAGTGGACAGACCTTGGACTCTGGCACAGCAATATCTACTTTCCCTTTCTTTTCCCTCAACTAGTAAGTCCCCACGATTTTAGCTAAGGGAACGATTATAGTTTCCAGCTTCCTTTGCAGACAGGATGGCCACGTGACTAAGTTTGGCCAATGGGGTCTGAGCAGCAATGTTGTATGCAACCTTTCAGGGTACTCTCAAAAGAAAGGGGTTGGTTTGCCCCTTCCTGCCGGCGGGGATTAGGATATGCTGGTGGGAGCTGAATCAGCCATGGGAACCTAGTGGTGGAAGTTGCGGGTTGAACCTCTGCACTGTTATAAGGGGAAGTAAACTTCTGTTTTGCTTAAAGCACAGACAAATAGAACCTTTGCTACAGCAGCCAGACCTCTCTCTAACTAATGGATTTGCATTGCAGGATTGGGGGTAGGGTTAGAAATTACAGGTGTATATAACGATGCTTCACATTCATGCAGTACTTAGTAGTAGCTACCAGATGCTGCAAAACACATTGTGTGCAGTACACCATGTAATCCCTCACGATTCTTTGTGGTGGGTACTTTTATTATTAGTATTTTACAGATGGAAGAAATTGGGTCACCAAGAGATTGAGTAACTTGATTGAAATCCCAAAGCGAGCGAGATGGAGCCCAGTCAAAGCCCGAGTTTCTGTCCTCCAGCGGCACACTCCCAACCACCAGGCTTCGTGTAAATGAAGCACAGGCCTGGCATGTAATAGACGCTCTGTAAGTGGTTACTGAAAGTATTACTTTGCCATCTGCTTCCAGTCCTCTAGGACCTCCAGCTACGAGGCTCGGCTGGCGGGCACGAGCAGGGGCCCTTCACTAGTCATCTCGCGGCGGCATCGCGGGTGGGGGGCAGGAGGGTGTCTCCAGCTGGGGAGAGATGCCAGCACTGCTCAACAGTACACTCACAGCGATTTTCTGGTTGTGAAAACGGAGCCGTCTGCCTGGCCCTACCCGTTGCCTCTCGGAGCTCCTGCACCTGCTGCCCCAGCCCCCAGCCCCCCAGCCCTCCCATGCTCGTTGGCAGGGCACATCAGCAGAAGGCACTGGCTTTGGCTGGGAAACAAATACTCCTTGGGTGTTCAGCTTTAGTCTCTGGTCATGGTATCTTATTTCTAGACATCCTACTTCTTGGCTTGCTCTCCAAACGGGGTGCGATAAGGACACTGCACCCTGGCCCCAGGGAGTTTGGTTGCCGTCCCTGGGTAGCTTACTTGTCTGGGACGTGGGGTTGGGATCCTCTTGAGGTATTATTTTTATATTACAGAAGGAAAAACAGCGTGAGGGGGTCCAGGAAGTAACCTGGGTGAGACCCATGACGGGCACGTCATAAATGGGGTTCCCTGCACCAGAGGGGTCTGGAGGCTGTGGGGGCAGCTGCTGCATCAGTCACTGGGCACTGGGCACTCTGCGTCCCACCCTGTGTGTGTGTGGCTGACACCAGGCAGCATCAAAGCCAGGGTTCCAAGGCCCTGGACAGACTTAGCGTCTTATTAATGTAATTTAGCCTGCCCTACATTACCCAGCCTTTTCTGTGGGCTGCGGAGATTGACGCGAACAGATGGCGCTTTTATCTATCCAGTATCCCTTTCACCCTCTCTTGGCAGCCCCCCGAGTGTTCCTTCAGGGAACCGCAGCTCCTCCAATCTCAGAGCACAGGGTTTTCTGAGGGGCTTAACTATGGGTTCTAGGAAATACGCTTCTGATTCGGGCTTATCCAGTTGCTGTGGTAGAATAATGAGCGGCCAGAGGGGACGTAAAGGCAGGGTCTTCACCATTGCAATCTGACAAAGACTTAATACAGGAGGCTAAAAGCAAGAGAAGTAGTCCATTAACACCTTGGGTGTTTCCGTCCACAGTGCCCAAAGGAAGAAGCCCATAAACACCTTTGGGTGTCCCCCCCACAAAGCTGGCACCACCTTTACCTGTCAGTCAATGTGTAACCAACTATATATGTCCCCAGAACTAAGGACCCGGCGTGCTTGCCACCCCAGCCTTTGGCTGCCCTTACCCTGCTTTGCCCTGAACCTCTGCCTCCCCACCCCCCCAAAAAGGCCTGTTCTCGTCCATGAGAACATATCACTAATAAACCCTGCTTGCACGCTAATAGATTTGTTGATCTGTAATTCTTCGTGGCATTGGCAAGAACCAGGTCTTTCCCGGTAACACAGCACATCATATTCTCCTGGCCACAGTGAGGGGGGCATTGACCTAATTAGTCCGATAGGGGTGAATCCTGGGAATTTGGCTACAGCTAATGAGAACTCTCTCCCACTGGATGCGGAGCTGTGAAATGTGTGGAGATCCTGCTGCCATGCAGAGTGGAGCTGCCGGAGAAGGTAAAACATAGGACAGAAGACCACGACATGATGAGAAAGAGCAGGTCCCTGTGGCATTCACTGAGCCCAGATCAAGCTGTACCTGAACATCTACCCTGGATTTTTCACTTACATTAACTGAATCTATTTTTGTTGAACACAGTTTGAAACCAATCTTCTGTCACCTGCAGTTGAAAGAGTTCTGGTGCCAGAGGGAAAGAAACAAGACCTAGACACCTTCAAAGGCTTCTGGGGGTGGTGTTCACTCACTGTGCTTTCCCGAGGAAAAGGGCACATCTGAAAAAACAATTGGGTGACAATGGGGGCAAAAAGGTACTTGGAGAAAACACAGTGAAAGATGAATTGGAATGAGATGAGGGTGACGGGGGAGGGCTTCCTGAAGAAGGTGAGTTTGGGTACAGGAATAATAATCATGGCAGTAGCAACTGTTTACTGAGCCCTAAATGTGTGCTGGGCCCTGGGTTAAGCAACTTACATATGTGGTGGGGGGATATTTTGAAATTGTAACCAGACTGAGGGATTCTTCCTTTTACCATATAGCCCTTTTCTCACTCCGGCTTGGCATCTTCTTGTTTATTGCCTCGGGGAAGAACTGATACATCAAAGGAAAAGATGCATCCTCTGGCTTTTGAGTTTCAAAAGTAAGGTCTTCTGGGAGGAAAGGAAATGCCTTTGGCTTAAGCAAGAGATTGGGAAATTTGAGCAGGCTAGGTTATTCAGAAAGTGTGTTCCATGAAAAACAACCGAAAATGCTGAATAAAATATAAAAAGCATCTTCTTAAAAGCAGTGAGAAGACACGATAGTAATTACCTACTGGGCCAGCTGAAAGAGTAATAGACACAGTTAAGTGAGGGAGAAAAAAGTGTCTTTGCTCTAGGGCATCTGCCAATTCTAATAAGAAGCATGCGGAGTAAATGCAGCCCAGGACCTATCTAAGTTGGGAGTACCATAGCAAATCCCATCTATAAACAGCTGGGATCTCAAAGGACCACACCCTCAGAGTAAGTGCAATTCATTAGCAAACTAGCTCTTAGACTGATTCCTCATCTGAGTGGTTCAGGGAGTATCAGACCTTCAACTTGGCTTCAGGTGATCCTAAATCATTAAGGACCACAGGTGACCAGCTGAAGCAAACATAAATGTTCTATGGGGAAAGTCATCTCTTCCAAAGACACAAACTATTCTGATAATATCCAGCACATAGGCGGAAATAACGAGGAATCTAGGAATCGTGAGCAGGAACCCGCAGAAAAGACAACAGGACCAAATACCTCCTCTCACTCCCCAAACTTCAGCCTCCTATCAGTGCTTGGACAAAACCCCAGAGGGGTTGAGGAGATCCCAAATTAATTGAGATTAAATTTCTCAGAGGGCAGGCCGTATTAGTCGGGATGATTGCAGGCACGTGTAATAGAAAACTCAGTTCAAATTGGTTTAAGCCAGATGGAGATTTATTGGTTCACTTAACAGGGCATCCAGGGGCAGGTTGGGCTTCCAGCTGATTTAACTTAGTGTTTTGATATATTTGCCTTGGATTCTCTTAGCTCAGATTTCCTCCTGTAACAACCTCAAGCACTGAGGTGACAGTAGCAGTTCTGGGCCCCTTATCGATGCCCAGCAATGTCCAGAGACCGTCTTTTCTGACACTTTCTTCTAAGAGAAGGAGATATATTTCAGAAGCCCTCAGAAAATTTCTCTTTCTGTCTCATTAGCCCAACGTGGGCCACGTGCTCCTACCAGAACCATGACCCAGAGAAAATGTTTGATTTAGACCCTTTGGCATTTATCCTTGACTGAGGTCAGTCCTCCCAATTTCATGGCCACTCTGAAACCAGGAGGAATGGGGTGGGCCCCGCAGAGCAGCCACAGCGACGGCCCTCCCGAGTAGCTGCCCACCTCTCGTACACAGCCTCTCTGTGGCGTGACACCCAACCCCAGAAATCCTCATGCCTAATGAAATACACTCTGGCCCCTCTAAAAAAATACCTATGCACCCCAATGCACCCCTAGTACCTGCTGTTCATAGCAGCACAATTTACGGTAGCCAAGTGCTGGAAGCAACCTAGATGTCCATCAGCAAATGAATGGATCAAAAAACTGTGGTACATTTACACAATGGAATTCTATGCAGCAGAAAGAAAGAAGGAGCTCCTACCCTTTGCAACAGCTTGGATGGAACTGGAAAGCATTATGCTAAGAGAAATAAGCCAGGTAGTGAAAGACAAATACCATATGATCTCACCTTTAACAGGAACCCAAAGAACAAAACAAAGAAATAAGCAAAATATAGTCAAAGACACTGAAATAGAAGACAGGCTGACAGTGACCAGAGGGGAGAGGGGAGGGAATTTCAGGGGAGAATGGGAAGGGTTCACAGGAACAAGTATAAAGGACACATGGACAAAAACCAGAGGCAGGTGGAAATGGGAAAGAGGTGGGGAGGGATGGGTGGGTGGGCTGGAATGGGAGTAAAGGACAGAAAACTATACTTGAACAATGATTAAATAAAATTAAAAAAAGACTACCCGAACTTCATCCCATTCGGTGTCCAGGTGCAAACCCAGGACCCCTGGGAGGTGTGCAGGCCCCTCCCTGTGGTCAGTTACGTGCACCCAGATTTGAAAGATACCAGGTGGAAGAATGAGGTGATCACTTCTTGTTATGTGAGCTGGGAAAACTCTGAGCTTCAGGGTCCTCGTGTATTCATTGATAATAATGTCTTCTATACAGCTCGCAATGCCGATTTAAAGTAAAATAAAAGACGAAAATAAAGCCATGTGAGCCGTGTGTATTTGTGTCTCACCTGCTGAACATAATACATGTGCCACAGTTGCAGCTTATCTACCACGGATCCTGGAGCTCAAAATTATACCCCTTTGACTAGCGAATAGGCCCACTTTGTTCCTCTCTGGGACACCCCAGCCTCCCGCAGTTTCTTCTAGGAGTTCGAGCCTGTTCCACACACAGTCAGAGCTATCAGGCGGGCTTCAGTCCCCTGCCTTGCCACCCTCTGCTCCGCCACCCTTCTCTCCACTGGCCGAGGCCACCCTACTTACTACTTGCACCACTGCGTGTGCCATTTCCCTCCTCCTCCAGCCACAGACCTCTGTGGCTTCCGTCTCCCTCCAGGCCAACACACACTGTCTGTCTAGATATTTAGATCATCTCTTTCCAAAGTTGTTCCCCCAGGTGAGCTGCTGGCACCTAGGAGTACCCTTCCCTCCGCTGCCATGTCAAGCCTTCCCCTCCCAGGTCTCAGGGTGTGCAGAGAGCGCTGGATTATGGTCAGGAGCAGACTCATGTCCCACGTGGACCCACAGCGTTCTCCCGCAGCCTGGCCCTGCTGCCCGGCGCAGCCTCTTCTGCCAGGTTGTTTTTCACACACAGTAACTCTGCCTCAGAGCCCATCAGACTGTGCTGGAGCTCGCTCGCTCTCTCTCCCCCACTCCATTCCCCACCTCAGTCTATCTTCAGAAAAATCCCAGTCCGCAAGCTGCACAGTTTAAATACTAATCATAGGCCAGGTCCAAGCTTTCTCCTTCAGAGCCCCTGGGTAGCATGCACACTCAAGCGGACATCTGTCCCAAGGAGTCCTAGCTTACCCAGGGGCCACACAGAAGCTTTGAGCACAGCCTGGGCCTCCACAGACCTGCTCTGCTCTGCTCAGCTGAGAGTCGTTGCCACACAAGCTATGACTTTAGGCAAATCATTTGCTTTCTCTGAGCCTTGAAAGGGGACTAAACATGCCCTCGTATGTCCCTGTTCTGCACAAAGAAACACTGGCAGGTGCGGGAGACAACAGAAAGGGCTACCCTGAGGGTATGGAACAGAGGGAAATGCTTGGCCGCTCTGACTGCGTCCTGTTGGAGCCTGCTTTGTCCCCATGGCCTTCGGGCTAGTAGCTTCTGCTTAGTGCCACTTATAGACATGCTAAACGTTTCAGGAATTCTGCTTGCAGCTTGAGGAGATAAGCGAAGTATGTCTTGTCAAGATTCCTGCGAGTCTCTGATAAGACTCGCAGGAATCTCTGACTCGACTCACTGGCAATTAGCGCAACTGTTCCCGGACCCCGGCTGGCACCCGGAGGTTAGCAGTGGTCCCTCACCTCCTGCCCCTCCCACTTCCCCTTCTCCTCACATAAAAGGAGCCTGAACTCTCTACTTTCTTAAGATGGCTTTGGGGTACCACTAGGGCTCCCATCTTCTCAGTGGGTGCTTTCTCAATCGCCTGTCTGGTTTACTGGACTTCAGGTCAGCAACAGATTGGCAGATGGGCTGGGGGAGGGGAGGAGAGAGAGTGGGGTGGAGGAGAGCAGGGTGGGAGTCAGATTTCTGCATGGATTTTATTATGTTGCCCTGGTTTTCTGGACCTTATAATGTACAACCCATTCAAAATAACCACCTTCACATCTTTAATGTAAAATATAAAAGCAAAAAAATGATATATAATCTTCCTACCAGATCATCCCTGTTGACATTTAAAAACATGACACATGCATATGGTTACAGAATCCCGAAGCCGGGCACAGGGGAGTGGCCCTGGAGAGCACGTCTCCCTCGCCCATGTCCCCCCTCCCCCGCCCCCACCCCGCCCATGACAGCTTCTGTGCTTCCTCCCAGAAATTTGCCTCTTACGGGATTTACCCTGGTGCACTGTTTGTGTCTTCTTCGTGAACAGTATGTCCTGACCCCACCAGTCTATGTAGAGAGTTTGTATTTTATGATATTTGCTCTAATGTAGATAGTTGTCCACTTTTGTTGGACATCTAGGTTGTTTCTAGGTTTATTATTATTATTATTACCAGTAATGTGGTAATGAGCTGCCTTGTTTAAACATATATATATATATATTTTAGTTATTTATTTGTAGAGAGAGGGGAGGGGAGGGAGAGAAATGCCCAGGTGAGAGGTCCCCTGCGACCCAGGCACGCACCTTTACGGGGAGTGGAACCTCGGGTCTTTTGCTTTGTGGGACGATTCCTGACCAGCCACGCCGGTCAGGGCTTGTTCAAACGTCCTCGAAAGACAAGTTCATTCTGAACTTAGACGAGGCAAACATGAGACATTTGAGTCTTCTGTAGAACATGATAGTTTTCCATGTAGCCACATTTCTTTTCCCCAAGTATTTAAAAATATTTTCTGTGAGGGGAGAGAGAGAGTATGAATGGATCTAATCTTCAACCCCCACCCAATTGTGGGGGCCCCAGGGAAGGTGGCGCTGGAATGAAATGTTGCCTTTTGAATACCAGCCAGTTGGTCTCTAATTGCTATTCACTCAGAGATAAAGTGCCTTGTCCCGAGTCAGCTGGGACACGGCTGGTCCTGTCCCTACACAGCGCTCTTCTCCTGCGCAGCCCTGTCCCTCCTCAGTCCCCAGGATTACCCCACCTCTGTGTGACGCTGTCAGTTTTCCTGTCTCGCTGGGCTCTTTCTGGTGGTCTGAAGGTTCTGAAGGTTGCTTTGAATCTGCTCCTTAGGGTCTGCTGCCCTCTGCTGGCCACGATGATTCACCGCAATTGCCTCAGGATCCCAGACCTCCACTCACCTTTGAGTTCATCCATTCCCACCCTCCCACTGTCATATGGGGAAACTGAGGCAGTGAGTGGGGAAGTGATTTGCCTAAGAATCAAAGTGAATCAGCTCCTCAAACCCCCATATAGGCCTTCTGACCCTTCTTTCCCACCACTGTTTCCAGCATAGCTTTGTTGGGGAGAAGGAAGAACACAGGCCAGGCCAGGCCAGACCAGACTCCCAGGCTTGGGGAGCCGCCTTCCACACGTACCCCAGGAACTCCCTGGAGCTGCCCATCAGGCAGGCAACCCATGGACGGGAAGGAATGAACACTAGCTGAACGCGGCCGTGCTCTGGGCAGTGGCCTTGTCGCCTCCACTGGGACTCCTCACCGCTCCTTTAGAGCGTGGGTGCGTGCGACAGTGACCTCAGCACAGGCCCTGCTCCCCCGACACCATCTTCTGTAGGCCCCTTCATAGATTTTGCCATATCCATGTGCCACCCAGACTATAATTTTCCTAATTTTTTTCTTTAGATCGGAGCGTTGTAAACTTAAAGGTCCAGCCCTGATGGTGTGGCTCCATTGGTTGGGCATCATCCTATGAAGCAAAAGTTCCTGCAAGGTGGAAAGTCACCGGTTCGACCCCCCGTCAGGGCACAAGCCTGCACTGTGGGTTCAGTCCCTGGTCAGGACCCGCTTGAGAGGCAACTGATGGATGTTTCCCTCTCACATCGATGTTTTCCTCCCTCTCTTTCTCCCTCCCTTCCCCCCTCTCAAAATTTATAAATAAATAAATAAATAAATAAATAAAATCGTTAAAAATTATTTTAACCTTGATGGTCCAAGGAAATGCATCGCCTATCCCTGGGTGATAATGTACGGATGCATTTGGGTCCCTAGGAATTGTCCCAGAGTTCTGTTGACCTCATTTAATGCAAGAAAACTTGATGAACCCGGAGTCCTTCACTTTAAAAAGCAAGCATTGCTGGAAAATAAGAACCTGGTATCTCTCAGACACTGACCTTGTTGCACATCTTTGTGGTGTTACTGAACCCTCATCAGAGCTCTAGGGGATGGGAAACCGAGGCACGGACAGATGATCGCTTACTCAAGGTGCCACAGTTGGTAAATGGGTGAGCTGGATTTAATCCCACTCTGTTTCCAGAGCCAACTGATGTGATCTCACTTGCCACTTGACATTAAAAGTAAAACGATACAAAAGTATAGTCAGGAGACAACGTGCCACGCAGGGATTCGTGGACCCGGAGGGGTGCAGTCGGTGGACAGCTAAGTGGGGTGGGTCGTGTTGTCACAGAGGCATGAACTCGGTGTGGTACCGGGGCACGTGGGAATAGAGGGAGACCAGAGAACAGGTGGGCACACGTCTGGGGGAGCAGGGGCAGAGAGAGGAGGGGGCGTGGATCAGAGGGGCATTCCGGGCCTGCCTTGTTGATGCCGGGGGGAACGTCACTGACACGCCTGCTGGGCACCCTGGGGCCTCTTCTGATCGCTTCCAGGCCTCCCTGTAACATTTTTTCCACGGGAGCCTTCCTGACGGGCCGGCTCTGCCTGGGGCCTTCTCCGGGGTAGAGTGGGGCCACTGCGGGCAGCAGAGGAGAGCGAGGATAAGGGTGCAGGCAGAAGTGCAAGCTGGGCTCCTAGCGCTCCCACCGATGACTCCGCCTACGGCCTCAGTTTCCTTGAGTGCCACCTGCTCCATCGTGAACAGGGAGATGCACCGCCCAGGTTCCCCTTCAGGGAAGCACTTGCTGCCCAGTCGTAGGGGCTACCGACCGCGTTCAGCTGCCCACAGCTTCGAAAGCCAATACTCGAGAGGCAGGGGCTGATGTGAAGGATGGGGGTTTTTTATCCAGGTGCCGGCCACCTGGAAGATGAGGAACTGTCATCTCCAAGTGCATCTCAGCGTCTCAGGCGTCCTGACGAGTTTATGTCGGGGGACCGTGGGAAGAGGGGAACTAAGGAACTTCTGACGTGCAGGCCCTCAGCCCTGCTCTTGGGCAGTCTCAGAGTTGTCTCCTGCGTGCGTCATCCTGGAGTGTCATCGGCCCGTCCGCAGTTTCACGCCTGATATGTGGGAACAGGATGTGCGGGCAGCGCTTCTGCTGCTTCTGATGTGAGCCGCTGACATTGGCCCAGTTTCCTGGGGTCACGGTCCCTCCTTGGTCAAGCAGGAGCTGCAGCTGCTGACGTCTATACAATACGTATAAGGAAATGTTAATACACGAATCTTCCATGAGTTTGTTGGGACAGCCTCTTCTATAATTGCCGCCTGATTAGTCTGTTCTGATTGCTTCAGTCACTGTCACACAGGGAGTGGGGGCCGCCGACAGTCTCCGGCTGGCGGCTCCTTCAGGATCTGCTTCAGAGGACGAACTCTGAACGTCCTTCTTGGAGCTGACCCCCGTGTCTGGTGACCCAGTGAGGTGGGGTCTGGATGCCCGGCCATTTAAATCCAGCTGCGGACACTCTGCTGGGTGAACCTCCATCCGGAGCTCTGCAAAAAGAATGGCCCCGAGGAAGATGGTCGATGTTTCAGGCAGCTAATCATTTTAACTTAGTGGCTCCACAGACATTTACTGAATGCATGTTGTGTACAAGACCTTTGTTTGCTTAGAGGTGGAAAGTTCTGGAGAAGAGCCCGAGGGAAGATATCTGACCACGATTGCCCTTCAGGGATATTCCTCGGCCCCAGGAGCTTCGGACATTTTCCTAATCGCTTCTCTCCTTATTTGATTTCCTTTCACTCAGTAGCGGAAGCCTTGATAATAAAAGCAAGCTCCAACCAAAGAGTAAATAAATAAGCAAACCCCCGCCAAACCCAAAATGCTCCTTTCGTGTTGAAGAACATCAACTACTTCTAAGATTTTTTTTTAACTTTATTTTTTATTGCATTTTTCCATTACTTCTAAGATTTGGAATCCTCTTCTGATCCTTACTGCTGCGTGCACTGTTCCCGTTTCGTAGACTTTACTATCAAAATAATATTTGGGGTGTCCTTTTTGTCACCTGGGATTAGTTTACAGAGATCATTCCCTGTTTCCAATCACGCCTGGTGTAGCTACACCTACTTAGGGCTAGGCCTTACATAGGATTCCCGCTCTTCACTAACATAGAAAATATAATGTAATCACACGTGTGTGCACAGAGCAGGTTATTTTGTTTCTCTTCACTAACTGACACTGGGTATCACCCCAGAAGTAAGATGATGCAAGTGTCTGATCGGCGGTGTCGGCACGCCCTCCAGAAGGCACCGTAGGGCGTGAGATGCCACAGCGCACGCAGCGGCTCCTCCCCGCCGCTGCCAGTGTTGGGTTTTGCCCCTGCCACAGTTTTGTTGTGAGCAGGCCGGTGCTCTTCCTGGTGCTGTTGTCGTCGTCGTCAAATGATCTTTAAACATTTTTCTTTGTCCTTGTGAACTAGCTGGACATTCCCCTGCCTCACTGCTGATGTCATCTATGACATCACAAGGGTGGCGGCCACCAACACTGCAGCCCACAGACTGGGCCTTCCCCAGGATCTCTTTAATGGTTCCAGAGAGTTCTCTAGCTAAAGATCAGTGCCACTTCTGTTGGACAATGTTGACAATCTCATTGAAAGTGACATTTCCACTGTGTGCTTTTCTTTCTTTCTTTCTCCTTCCTTCCTTCCTTCCTTCCTTCCTTCCTTCCTTCCTTCCTTCCTTCCTTCCTTCCTTCCTTCCTTCCTTTCTTTCTTTCTTTCTTTCTTTCTTTCTTTCTTTCTTTCTTTCTTTCTTTCTTTCTTTCTTGTTTCTTCCTATCTCTTGGCAGTTCTTTGAGGGCTTCACGATCAGGGCAGAGGCAGAAGGCACCTCCTCAATCTGGGCCTGTCTATTCCGAATGGTCAGCTTCACTGTGACTCTCACTGTTCCATTTACCAGTCGCTTTGGTCATGTTAGCATCAAACTTTTTCAGAGGCAGGCCCAGGGGCCCGATCTTGGGTGCTAGGGCAGCACCTCAGATATTTGACCCTGATCTGGTTGGGGTTGAACTCCGGCGGCATAGTGGAGGCATCTGGTGTGGATGAACCAGGATTCCAGGCGACCGGAGAAAGTTGCACTCGCCGGAAAGCCTCTGAAAGCTGGTTCTCATTTTTGATTTGTATCTGTCTATTTTGGAGGCAACCTCTCTTGAGGAACAGTGCCCCATCTTGGCAGGAGATGGCGCTGTGACTCTGTCCTTAGGCTCCCCAAGAAGCCTCTGCCGCTGGGGTGGGCTGTGTGTGTGTGCACCGGAGAGGGGATGCTAAGACATCTCCTGGTCTGCCCTGAAGCTCCAGTTTCCAACCAGAGTCCAGAAGACTTGGTTTTGGTGAGGACCTTACACCACACCTACCGAGCATGTCTCGCCCTGAGGGCAGCGTATCTTCAACTGTCTCAAAGTTCAACGGAACCCCAGTTTATGAAGCGTCCACTGCAGACCGGACATAGTTCACACCCTCCAAAAAACTCGCAAGCCAGTGGAGAAAAACACACAACCAAACTCAACTCTAAAGGCTGTACTTCCTTTAAAACAGGTTCAAGGTGCTATGAATTCTTGGGAATGGGAGAGACTGCTTCCAACTCTAGGTATGTGGGATCTTGGAGGATGTGGGGGCTGAGCTGGGCCTGCTGGGGAGCAGAGTGGGGGGAAGTGGGGGGAGGGCTTGGGGGTCTGACCAAGAGCCGCAGTGAACCAGGAGCTCAGGTGGAAACAGAAAGGAAGAGGAGGCCGGGATGACAAAGAGACAAACTGTGGTGGGACCTGCATGCCAAGCTAAGAACCATGAACTTGATTGGGTAAGGAAAGGTATGCGGATGGAGGTATCACAGCAAGAAAACGGTGGGGTGGGGTCGTATCTGTGCTTTGGCAAAATCGGCCTGGGCTGTAAGCGAGTCAGCGGTTTTCCTCGTGTGTCCTACAGACGCGTTTTCCTCCTCACTTGGCCGACTCGGGAGAGGTCGAGGGGGCTGTCCACGGCCCTCTGCTCCACGCGCTGTCTTTCCGTGGACCCTGTGGGACCGCAATGCTCTTTCCCCCTCCCGCCTCTGGAGCCCCCCTTTGCAGCCTCCTCCTTCCCGCAGCCACGAAACAGCGCCCCTCCTCAGGGCCCCCCCTCACCCTTCACTCTGCCCTGGGCGGTCTCAGTGTGCTCTCAGCTTAATTACACCTTACCCTGCGACTCGCCCAGGCCTCCCCGCTGAGCTCCAGACCCATATATCCAACGGCCTCCTTGACAGCTCTTGTTCATGTTTCGGAAGCACCTTTAATTCATGTCCCAAACTCCCCCACCCGACCTCGCCTAACGCCGGCCCTCTTCCACTGCTCCTCGGCTGCGTAGACACACCACCGCTCATTCTGTCGGGCCAGTTAAAAACCTCAGATGCATCCTTGCCACCTCCCTCTTCCTGACCCCCACTTCCAGCCTCCCCCAAGTCCACCGGACCCTGCTTCCCCAGTACCAGCTGGGACTGCCTGCTTCTTTCCAGCTCCTTATTTCTCCCCTGCCACTGACCCAGCCAACGCTGCGAGGGCGGTTCACCTGGGCCACCGCACAGCCTCCCGATTGGTCCTCCTGCTTCCGCCCTGGCTCCTCCCCACTCCACTCTTCACGCTGTGGCCAGAACCATCTTTTCAAAATGTAGAACTGGCCAGTGTCACTCCCTGTCCCAGTGAGACCTCCACGGTGGCCCCCTATTGCTTTTCTTCTCTGACTCTTTGGTTCAGACAATACAGAAAAGAGCACAGATCAGATCTGAGCTGGAAGAGCCTTGAACGAACTGCCACGAAAGGAGTCGGACCCTGGCCAGCCATACCCTCAAGATAGAACTGCCCCTCCCCCGCCCCCAGAGCAGGCACTGACCTGACTTTCATGGGAAGCATCAACTTATTTGTCATCTACACATGCATCTCTAACTACTATAGTTCACCTGTGTTTTTTTTTAATTTTATGTGTCCGTTAGTTCTCCTTTAAATTAGAATCCCCCCTCCATCTCTTTTTCTGTCCTCTTGCAATTTATCTCACAGAATTCCCATGGCTTTCAAAATAAGGAAAAATTTCCTCCTATGCCCGTGAGGCTTTAGTTGGTCTGATCGTCCCAAGGCCTTCAGCTTCCTCCCCCACCAGGCTGCTTGCCGCTCTTTCCCACCCCGCGCCACCCTTGATTCGGTGCCCACACGCCTTCTCCCTGCCCCCACAGGGCTCTTACAAAGGCTGTTCCCTCTGCCTGACATGTCCCCCCACCTTGCGTCTCCCAGTGAACCCTAACTCATTTTTGTATCTCACTCGGAGTGTTCCCTTCTCCGCCAAGCCTTCTCCACCGTCCCTGACTCGGCCAGTCCCTCCCCCAGAGCCTCCTACAGCCACCACCCCCCACCCTTTGTCCTCCACAGCACAGGTCAAGGTCGTGGCTTTCCATTGGTTTGTGAGATGATATGGTTAAGGATCATCAGCTCCCTGAGGGTCGGGGTTATGTCTGCCCTTGCTCGCCATCGTCTCTCCACTGTCTAGCTGGGTGCTTGGCACATAGTAGGTGTTAGATGAAACATGTGCTGACCGCTGCCAGGGAGGGATGGCCAGTAGGCACCAATACGATTAGGAGGGAGTCTGGAGGCCTGGACAGAGGAGCCCGGATCTCCTCGGGGAGAGAATGCTGATGGGGGTGGGGGAGCTGGTGCCACCTGGAAAAGAATGGAGTCACGGGAAACGAGGGCAGGGGCTTCCGCGGAACACCCAGTATCCTTCCGCCCACCCCACTATCCATAAAGCAGGAGCTGGGCCTGGACTGACGTGGCTGGAGAAGCTCCCAGGTCCTACCACTCCCACTCGGGGCCACTGGGGCTGAGCTCAGTGGAAACAAATGTCCTTTGACTTTTCCCAGCCCTGTCCTGGTGGGCCAGCAGCCCCTCCCTCCCAGCCTCTGCCCCCCACACCACCTCGTTCTTTCTCCCTTTGACTGATGGGGTGATAGGAAGGATGGAGACGTGGATAAGGTTAGGAGGAACATGGAGGGCAGGTGGGCTCCTTGGGGAACCTGGGCATGGGGTGGGGGTTACCTTGCACACAGACCCAGAGGGAGTCTCAGAGGAAACGTGGCCTGCAAGGCAGGGACAAGCCTGACTAAAGCGTGGACCTTTGAGCCGCCAGCCTCTCCGCTGGGGAGGTGTGTTCTCAGGGCCTCAGGTGAGCTGGGGAAAGCTGGACCGGAGGGATCTGGGCACAGAAGGGGGAGGAACGTGGCTCTCTTTTTTTCCTTCTTTTTCTTTCCCTCCATCTCCCCGGAGAGTTGGCCTTTCCTCTGTCCTCCTGGGACGCAGAGACCCAGGGCCCTTAGGAATTCTCAAATCCCGTCACTACCCTCAAGGAATGAGAATTAGGTTCCATTGCTGGGAAAGGAGGAAGGGAGGGCAGCGCGGAGGGAGGAAGAGAGAGAGAGGTTATTGGGAGGGGAAGGGTCACAGGCCCAAATTCCTGCGCTCCTGCAGCTCCAGTCCTTCTGAGAAACAAAGAAACAGAGAAAGTGATTTAGAGTCAGACACAAATAGAGCCCGAATTACAGAGATGGCAGGGAGATGGGAGAGACGTGGAAAGACGCTGAAAGAGAGAGAGAGGATCCGACAGAGACAGAGGGCTCTGCTTGCGCCTGCAGCGATTCTGATGTTATCTCTCTGCAGGTGCCTCTCCCCCCTCCGCAGTCCCCAGCTCTGCCCCTCCTCCCTCTCCAGCCCCACAGCCAGACACCCGTGTCTCTGCCTTCCGTCTCTCTTCTGCACCAGGCCTCGAAGTGGAGTTAACAGACTCTTGGGGCTTAAGGCAGAGCAGTGGGGAGAAGAAGGGAGGAGGCCCAGTGCCCAGAGGACAGAGAGAGTGGCACCACCCCGTTCACACTGCCGGTGACTGGGCTGCTGTGTTCCCGTTCCAGTCTCTTGTGACCGTCCCTGTACATGCATGTCTGTGCAGAGGCATGCACACACACACACACACACACACACACGATCTCCAGGGAGGCAGGCATAAGTCTCATCTAGAGCCAGCCCATCTGCGTGTCCACCCATAGGAGTCGGTTCTCCAGCACCACCTGGGGGAGGGGAGGCTGCCCTGTGGTTTCTGTGGAGTTATCTGCAAGCCTGTGTGTGCATCTTGATCTGTCCTTCTGTGCCTCCATCTCGATCTCCTGGTCCCCCAGTCCTTCTCTGTGGGAAGTCTTCTAAGGCGACAGTGGTGGACTGAAGTCTCAGTAACTTCTGAACTCATCTATCTGAAGGTTTTGTCAGGGGAGCATAAGGGCAGAAATCACTGCTCTGGCTCTGTCCAGATGCCAGCCAGCTCCTAGGTGAGGGTGCAGAGAAGGCAACAGGCAGTGAGCAGAGGCAAGGTTTCCCTTGGAGCCCAGGCCCTGGGCACTGGGGCTTGAGGAGGCATGTGCATCACAGACTACGGCCCACCCCTCCCCTGCCCCAGTGCTTAGGCAGGCACCCTGAGCCATGGATTCTGGAATGGGACTCTGGGGCAGGCAGACAGGACAAGGAGCTGAGGAGTCCAGGGATGGACAAATACTCTGCAAGATCTGACCAGAGAGAGCACTGCAGGAGGGGTGGGGCGATCTGTGTGTGTTTGTAGGAAAGGTGGGGGGTGGGGGCAGAAAGGCCGCCTGCGGGGGAGAAGTCTTCTTGGCAAACGCCCCAGTTTCCTGAGCTGATCCCTGCTCCCTGCCACTGCTCCCAATTCTGTTGTTTCAATAACATCATTTTTATCCACCCCACAGAGAGACTATGTCTCAGAAGGGGGAGGCGGGGGGCAGGGCTAGGGCACGAGGGGGTGGTAATAGAGAGAGACTGGGGTCTGGAGGCAGCTGGGACCAGATTTGGGGCGCTCCCTCCTCAGGCAGAGGCAGGGCGGTCCCAGAGCCCTGGTCCCCTGATGACAAAGACAAATACATTAAAATTCTTGCCTCTGAGAAGAATGCAGGATAAGGAGAGCATTTCATAATCTGCAATAACAGTAGCAGGGTGGGGGCGGGGGTTCAGAACCCAGGCGGTGGCTGGGGTGGGGGGGGGGCTGGTCATTGGCCACCTGCAGCCTCCAGTGACCCCTACAGGGCCCCCAACAGTCTGTTGGGCACCATCTGGCCCGAGTGTGTGCCTAACCTGGACACGTCTTTGGATGAGCACTGCCCGGAGCTGGGCTTGCCTTGCAGAAACAGCAACTGTGCATGAAATTAATAGGTGCAGGGACTGCGCATGGCATCTGGATGCTATGAAGGCGGCACTTGGGCCATGCCCTCCTCACTGACTCCCTCAGCCACCAGCCCCTCCCCCAGGGTCTCCTCCCCTTCTCTAGAGTGTTCTGGGCCCTCAGCAGAACTCTCTGTACCCAGGAATTAGACCAACAGCTCAGACACCAGGGCCCTGGGGCGGGGCTCCTGGCAAGCCCGGGGGCTTTCCTGTGTGCCTAGGCTGACATGTCTCCATTTCCCTTCTCCCTTCCTCATCCTGCCCTTCCTGGTCCAGAGCTGCCCCCTCCTGTGGGGTAGACTCCCCTCGTCTTTTGTCATAACCTCTTAATCCCCAGGCTCCTCATCCCCATCCACTCGTTTCCACATTCCGGGGTACTCAGAATCTCTCTGCTCACCAGGGGTGTTTTTCTTGGAAGTGGCTTCACTCCCCACATTCAGGCCAACTCCCCCCCCCGCCCCCCCCCCACACACTTGCACTCAAACCACCAAGAGCTTTCCTCTGGGAGCTTGAGGTGTCTGCCCCTCAGGCCTGAGGTCCTGGATCTGTCCTCCCTGCCCCAGTACATTCCTAAAGGTTGATGACTGCTCCAGATAGATGACGGTAGTTGGTTCGGCGACTGGCCCTCGCTGAGGAATGTCCCGCACCACCTGTCCCTCAGCACCCCTGGGGCATGTGGGGCCGGAGGGGAGGAGCGCGGGCTGCAGCCGTTGCCAGCCCCGAGGCCGTGATGAATGGAGCTGTCCCTCCTTCCCACGGAGCCTTTGATCTCCCCACGTGGGGAGGGGGCCAGGGGCATCAAAGACATTTTTGCGGCATTAGAGAATCGAATAAATGCCATCTCACCTGCAGCTGGCTCTCCTACCCCTTCTGGCCCCGCCAAGCTGGGGACGCAACGGGAGGCGAGAACACGCGGATGCGTGAGGCCCGGCTGCAGCGGGTCCTGATCCCTCAGTGTCTTGCAAGCCTGCAGCCTCCGCTCGATCGCTCGCTGACGCGTGCGAGCACTTGAGCGCAGGCCATCAGGAGATTCCTCTAGCTCTCTAATCTCCCCTCCGCACCCCCCTCCCCGGAACGCGGGCTCGAAGAGGCGGGGTGCCTGGGGAGCAAGAATGGAGGCCTAGGGCTTCCTCCCTTTCTCAAGGAGAGGCTGAGAGAGGGGCGCGAGACGCGGAGGCGGGGTCTGGTTAGAGGTGACCCCCTCCGGAGTCCGCCCGTCCGACCCTCGAGCTCGACAGACAGCCCTCCCCGGAGCACCCAGAGCCCCGGGCGGACTTCCTCTCCTGGCCCCCATTCCAGCATCACCCTCCGCACCGCCCTCCCCGCCCCCCCCCCCAACTCCCTCATTCTTGGGAAGTTTTCTCTCTTTACAGTCAACAAACCTGTCAAACGTCTCCCTTCCAGCCCGTCCCCCATTCCTCAGCTCCTCTTCTCCCCCCCCCCCCCCCGGCACCCTGCTCCACCCTACTTCCCCGCCCTCCTTGCCCCCGACTCCGCGCGGCGGCGGCGAGGGGCTCCCATTCCGCGAGAGGCGAGGTGAGGGGGCGAGGCGGGCGGGACCCGCCGCCACGAGCGCTCTCGGGCCCCGCCCCGGACCCTCGCTCCCCGCCCTCCGCGGCGCTCCGCGCCTGCCGCCCCGGGGCGCAAGGCTACCTCCCGAGAGTCCCGCCGCCCGACTGTCGCAACTGCCACCCCAACAGCCTCCCTGCCCCCCGCCCCCGCCCGGGCCCCGCTCCCCTCCCACCTCCGCCCCCGGCTCTGATTTCTTCTCCCGAGCGAGCTCGGCCGGAGACACAGGCGCTGGCTGCCCCGTCCGCTCTCCGCCTCCGCCGCGCCCTTCCAGCCCGGGATGGGCCCTCTTGCCGCCACCGGAGCCATTGCCTCCCGGCCGCCGCCGCCGGAGCCGCACTCGCCCTGAAGCCCCTGCGCGCACCGGCCGGCCCCGCAGCCTCGCCCCTTGCCCGCACCGGCGGGCCTCAGAGCGGTCACGATGCTGCCGCCCGTGTCCTCCCGCCTCGGGCTGCTGCTGCTGCTGCTCCTGTGTCCCGCGCACGTCGGCGGACTGTGGTGGTGAGTCCTGCATCGGGCTGTCCCGTCCCGGTGCGGCTCCGGACGCTCGAGGGTGGGGACCTCCTGCCGGACTGCCCGGAACCGCAGCCCCGCCGCCCCCCGGCTCCACCTGCGCGCTGGGGCGGTGCGGGGGAGGTGCGTACCGCTCTCCTGCCGGCCTCCACCCAGGGCACTTCGTGAACCGCCACTTGGGCGGCTCTAGCCTACCCCCGCACGTTCGATTGTACTTCCTCCTCCCGTGTCCCACACCCCGCCTCCCTCCCAGGTTATGCGCTCAATCCAGGTCACCAAGGAACTGGTGGGTGGATGGGAAAGAGCTACCAGAGAGCCCGAGGGAAGATCTGTAGTCAGCGATCCGAAGAAGAGAGTGACGAGGAGGGCTCTGGATTTAAGGGACCCGGTGGCCCGGGTTTGGGGAAAAGAGAGGAGCAAAGTAGGAAGCCATAGGCAGGTAGGGTCACACGGCCGCCTCTTCCCCGCCCCACTTTGCTCACCGATCCATCCACTTCCCTCTGGGCTCCCTCAGTGTGGTCGGCGGTGGCAGGAGGAAGGGGGAAACTGAGTCAGGACCTTGGCTTTCTCTATTTCCTCGTCCCCGGACAAAGAGGAGGAGGAAAGGGACTCAGGCGCCTGGACCTTGCAGATACGGGGTCAAGGATAAAGTGAATTTGCAGCTCAGAATGTACTGGGAACCGGGGAGGGTCTGGTGAAAAGGACTGAGGCTTGGCCAGCCAAGGGATGAGGACATCTTTCCGGAACTGGCCGGAGCTAGACAGACACCCTAGGCAGCCAAGGTTGTAGGAACTCTGAGCCTTGCGGACTTGGGTAGGGGCTGGGAAGGTGGGTGCCCAGTCGGGACCGCTCAGACATCTGGACCCCCTAGACTTTTTTTTCCTTCCCAGTGTCCAGAGCAGCGGAGACCGTCCCGGAATAGCTTTGGTGTTTAAAGAGGAGGGACTTGGACAAGATCACTGACGCATCAGCCAATCCTAAGAAGGCATGGCCTTGCTCATTTGCATATAGCCATGTCATTGGCTGGATTTTCTACACTCCCCTCCCCTCATACGCACACACACTTCGGGGGATTTGGAAGGAGGGGTGGAGCGGGCAGATCAATCTCTTCTAGGGCATTTTCCAGCCTTTTTCATCTCTTGGCACACAGAAACTAATTACTAAAATTCTGTGGCACAGCAAAATATATATATTTGCCATTCTGACAAAAATAGTCATAAGTTTGATTCATTCACACTGGGTGGCTATGGTGTTGGCTGCTGTCACTGTTTTGACAATCTAAGGGAAGAGAGGTCAGTGCGCCTGACTAAATAGTCAGGTATTGCATGGTTTAAAGTTTCTTGTGGCACACAGGCACACAGGTTGACAATTGCATTTTAGGGAGATAGAGAGGAGGGTGTTCACGCAAGGAGCTACTGGCCGAGATCCCTCTTCTGTGACGCGTGAGAGCATCCCTCAGTGGTGTCAGTGAGGGGGCAAATCTAGGACGACCCAGGTCCTGCTAGGCAATATGCATCCTTCTATCCTGGTTTAGCATAATGCAGTAGCAGCTTTGAAATAGGCCTGAGATCTGACCTTCTCCAGTGAAGTTTGTAACTTTGGGCAAGGCACTCTTTTCCACTGCTCGCCCCACCTCCCTCAACGTCTCAGCTGTAAAATAGGGAAGCAATTTTTCTGTCTAGCAGGCTTGGCGGTGGCATTAGGTGGACGACTTACAAAATGATCTGACACTGATAGATACTCCTTAAATTTGAGTTCCCTCTTTCACACCCCAGGTTCTGTCCAGAGACCTCGTGGGTATGAAGGGGAATTCGTTTCCATTTAAATCCAGGATCCCACCCTGGCCGGTGTGGCTCAGTGGATTGAGCACTGGTCTGTGAACCAAGGGGTCCTGGGTTCGATTCCCAGTCAAGGCACATGTGTGGGTTGCAGGCCAGGTTTATGGTTAGGGGCATGCAAGAGTAAACCGGTTGATGTGGCTCTCACACATCCATGCTTCTCTCTGTCTCTGTCTCTGTCTCTGTCTCTGTCTCTGTCTCTCTCTCTCTCTCTCTCTCTCCCTTTCCCTCTCTCAATAAATAAATAAATAAATAAATAAATAAATAAATAAATAAGATCCAGGGTCCCAAGCAAAACTTTGTAAACATCTTGCTTCCCAAACACCTTTCCTAACTTTTCCCTTTCTCAAGGTATGGGGACAGGGCTTTCTCGCTGATAGTGTTGCCTTCCCTGCCTTCCCTCTCCATTCGTCCAAGTTGTTCTCGTGCTCTCAGTTACAATGACACTTCCTCCATGAAGCTGTCCCTCTGTCTTCCCTCCCTGGCCTCCTCTGTGCTCCTGAGGCACCGTGCATTGGGCAACTATGCCAGCCACTGCATTTTGACAACCATGTCCTCTGGTGGCTCTCTTCCCTGGTTCTGGAAGGCAGAGGCTTGGCCTTCGGGGCCCTGGAGGCTAAAGGTGCAGGGGGCAGTTTTATGGAGTGTTGCTGCATTGGTTGATTCACCTTTCTGGGATTTGTATCTGCGGGGGTTCCTTTGTTCAGGAGGGGCTGCTGGGTGAGAGCCAGACCAGAGGGAGGGAGACCTGGTCTCTTGGAGACTGACCCTGAAGCTGGGAAGCAAGGAGTGGGGGAGGAGGGGAGGAGGGCAGGTGTGGGAGAACACAGAAGCCTTCATGGCCACAGCTGCAGGGTGAGCAGGGTGAAGAGTGAGGGGCTGGGGTGATAAGGCATCCAGAGACTGCCTCACTCAGATGCTTCTCAGAGAGGACCTGCCTCTCCTGACTGCCTCGGCCCCCCCACTACCCTGTCTGTTTCTGATACTTCATTCCTCCGGTCTGAGCCCAGATTCCCTTTCTCAGGATCTTTGACCCTGCTTGCTTGTACTCCTGTCCCCACCACACCCCGTCATTGCCCTCCAAGATCAGGATCCGGCTGGTGGACCAGACCCAGCACCCCTGGGTGGCCTGAGGCTTCTACCTCTCTTTATCCTCCCCTCACCCCCACCCTACTCCGGCCCAGCTTCACTTTGACTAGAGCTTTTTTGGGCCAGGAACTTCCAGGCTGTTCCCTGATGTCTGAGACCTGCTTGCTGGCCCTCTTCTCCCTACTTCTTAGACAAACCTGGCTAGATCTGGGCCCCGTGGTGGACCAGAAAGCAGCTGGACCTGCAGTAGCCCCCTGCAGTCCACTCTGACATGCTGGCAGCAGCCAGGCTGGGAGCAGAGAGGTCCCCAGGAACTCTGAATGGCAGGACTGTTCTGCTGGAAAAGGAGGGTCATGGAGGGAAGTGGCCTGGGCCCTGGAATAGGCTCAGGGGCCTAGACTCCAGGTTCCAGAGATTTCCCTCTCACTTCTTTCCCTCTCTCCTTCTTCCCCTAATGCAATTTATGCCTTTTAAATTCTGCCTCCAGCCTCTCTGCCTATCTCTGTCACAGTGATTCACAGAGTAACGCTCTCTTTGTGAATTGCTGAACCCCTGATTCCAGGCCATTGGCCAAGCTGCCTTGGGACCATCTTGTCCAGCCAACACTCTGGCCCTGACAGAGCCCACCTTGAGAATGAGAGAGAGAGAGAGAGAGACAGAGAGAGAGACAGAGAGACATAGAGACAGAAGCTATAGCTTTCTTAGTCCCCAGCTCCCTTCTGTCTGCTCCCTGTGCCCCTCCAGAAAGTTCTTCTTAATGTCTGGCTCATCTTTTTATACTTTCAATTCATGGATGCAGTTTCACAGAATAGCCAAACCAATCTCTTGTTTTCTCTCTCCCTCTTTCCTCTTTCTGTTTTATATTTTCTAAGAAAGAAACTAACCTTCCCCCAGTTCCACTGGGAAAAACACCACCCAATCTCACTCCCTTTCTGCATCTCCTCTTGCTTTTCACTCCCCCCTTCCCTTGTAGAAACAGGAACCACAGGCCAGGACAGCCTCATGCCCGGTCCCACAGGCAGGCAGGGAAAAGACCAGACCCAGGTCTTCCTGAAACCCAGGTTTTCCAGCTGCGATCCCCACCCCAGGCTAAGCCTGGCCACACTTTCCCACCCCATCTTTATCTGGGGCCCCTCATCTTCTGTGAGCAGTCCTGTTGCTGGTCCCCGCCAAGCTCAGGGTGGGGTGGGGGTGGGGTGGTCATCCAGCCCCACCCTCCGGGCCTCCCGCCTTGGCAGCTTCCCTGGAGGAAGACAATGGGGCTGTGAGCAGAAAAGGGCAGGGGCAAAAGGAGGCTGGCTCAGTCTGGGCCAGAGCATGCCCTGAACCCACCAGAGTCCTGGCACTGTGACACTTCCTGGGGGGGGGGGTGCGGCCCCTCCTTTCCTGTTCTCATCAGAAGCCAGGAGTTGGTGGGGGGAGGTCAGTGAGAGGCTTGATCGCCAGGGCCCATCAGGGGGATTCGAATGTGTACTTTGAAGAAGAAATGCAGCTGCGGAGGGGATGAGGCGAGGGCGGGGCGGGCAGCCAGGCTGTGGTCAGGCTGGCAGCGGGGCACCCAGCCAGCCAGAGCAGGAGGCACTTGGAGAGCAGAGAAGCCTGCCCCTGGGGCCTGGGGAGAGCGCCCTCTAGCCTGAGCCCTCCTTCCTGCCTGGAGTGGAATTGGGGGAGACCTTGGGTGTCGGGGACTGCCGAAGGGGCAGCCAAGGGTACAGAAGGTTGCTAGCAGGGTCCTTCCAGCTTCCACCTGGCCTCTCTGGCTGTTTCCTCCAACTCGGAGCTCTCCCTTTATTCCAGAAATTAGACCAATAAAGGGCTTAGAGATCATCGGGTCCCATCTTTTCACTCACAGTAAGAAGTCCAGCCAAGCCCAGGGATAGGAGGTGGCCCAAGGCCACACAGAGTGTAGGTAGCTGAGGGGTGGAGCCAGGAGTCCACCTCCTGCTGGGGCTCTCCCCCTGGGTGCTATGGGGGGAGGCAGTCAGGAAAGGGGTACAAGGCCTTCTACAGGCCCTTTCTGTTCCCCCATGCTCACCCCAGCATGGGAGCGCCCCACCTCCACGTGGGAGAGCGGGAGGCACAGCTTGTCCTCAGGGGATCCGGTAGGATAGTAATGTGACCACTCCTCGGCCTCTCTCGCAGCCCTGAGCAATAGGAAGCCCTCTCGTATGGTGGAGTCCCTCAGGGAAGGGGAAGCCCCTGCCTCTCCCGAGAGGCCTGGAGAGCAGAGAAGTGTGAGGAGGTGGAAAGGGCAGTGTCCAGGACAGCGCAGAGGGAGCCACATGGAGGTGGGGCGTGGGAGGGGGGAACGGGTGGGTGGTGGGTAGGCAGGGGTTAATGGAGCTGGGGCATCACTGGCTTTGATGTGGCGGTTGGGGTGGGAGTAGGGACTGGGGGAGGGGGAGCAGTAATTAGGGAGTTAGACAGAGCAGGACAGGACAGGCGGGCGGGCACAGGCCCGGGCCCAGCCGCCTCGCAGCAGTCAGGCAACATTTTTCTGCCCCTTCTCCACCACCCACCTCCCCCACCCCCGTACCGCCCCCACCCACAGCCCCAGGGTTCAGGGCTCCCTCTGCTGGCTCCCCGAGCTGAGGGTCAGATGAGGGAGCCTGGGTGGGGGGATGGTCTATGTGGGAACATAGAGACCTTTCTGACTGTGAGACCTTTCTGAGGAGGCTGGGCATCAAAAGGGTCTGGGATCCCCTTGGCCTCAACCATCCACCCAGGAGTGCTTTCTGGGGAAGGGGGCTGGGGTCCTGGCATATGCGCTGGTCCATGGGCAGGGCTGGTGGGCGTGAGGACACACAGATCCAGGCTGAACAGCAAGAACAGAAAGTTGGGGAAGTGAGAGTTCTCAGGAATCCACAAACGCTGCCCGCACTCCTACCACCTGCCCTGCGGCCGTGCGGGCCCAGCGGTGAGTAAGGGTGTGCACAGGAAGGTCAAGGGCACTGCGGAAGCCCACTCTCTGGACAGGCTTCCTTACTGTGTCGCCTGGGAAGTAGGCAGGCGTGATTAGTTGCTTCCATTTCACAGTTGCGGAGACAGGCTCAGAAGGTTAAGTCTCGTCATCCTTCAGCAAACACTGAGGGCCAGCTTCACACGCTAGGGGTTTGCTCATATTGAAGAATGAGCAAATGGCAGCGCCCAGATCCAGACCCACGTCGGCTGGACCCCCAAAGCCCTGAGCGTGCTCCGATGGCTCACGTGGTGCTTCCTTGTGAGATCTTCATCTTTTTAAAAAGACTGTATTTAATTCATTTTTAGAAAGAAGGGAAGAGAAGGAGAAAGAGAGGGAGAGAAACACCAATGTGTGGTTGCCTCTCGTGTCCCCCTGATCCGCAACCCAGGCATGTGCCCTAACTGGGAATCGAACCGGTGACCCCCTGGTTCTAAAGCTGGCACTCAATCCACTGAGCCACCCCAACCAGGGCAGACCTTTGTCTTCAATGAGTTTCCCATCTAACTGGAGAGATAGACAAGAAAACATGACAAAGTAATTATGCCACTGGCACGATAACAAGTAAGCCCCCAATGGGTGACAGGTAGAACGGTGTGGAGGGGGAGACCAGTGAGGCCTGGGGCCCAGAGGAGGGGCCTCAGGGCAAGTGGCAGCTCAGATGAGCTTGGAGAGAAGCTGGGTAAGATTTTGATGAGCTAGGGGTGAGGAGGGGATGGCTCTGAGTCCGGGAATTTAGCGGTGTAATGCGGGGTGGCTGCAGAGTTAGCCACCACTACCAGTTAGCCACCACTGGAAGACGGGGTGCAAGGCCACCTGATGCCTTCTGATACCTCCTGTGGCCACTTTCCCTCCAGCCCTTTGGTTTGTAAAGTATTCACCTAAGTTTCTAGCAACGGCCAGCATCGGTCGCCTCCCTTCTCACACCGTTCATCTGTACAATGCAGGGCAGGTTGATGCAGCAGGACTACCCTATCTCTGGCTTTCTCCGAGGCCCTGCGAATCTGGGAAAGGAAAGGTAGATTAGGCCAGAAGCTGGGGCCTCCTGGGCAAGATCTGCAGAGGTTGCCAGTAGGAACTGGCCAGCCCCTGTTGTCACCAAGCTCCCTGGGAGGAAGATTTGGCGCAGGCCAAGCCAGTTAGAATGGCTAACCCTAGGCTTGTCCCTTCTTGTCTGCATACTGATTTCTCTTAGGGCTAGCCTCATTGTTGCTATGCCCAGGAATGTCTACTTGATTAGGATCTCAGACCTTCCATATTCTATACCACACACTTACTACTACCCCTGTGCTCCAGCCTCAGAACGTGCAGGTGTTCCCGAATGGGCACAGCTCCTACGAGCTGGTCCCTGGACAATGCTGACTCAGAGGCACCAGCAGCAGGGTTCATTCCTTAAGGAAGCAGAAGGGAAAAGAAGGGGGGTAAAGGAAGAAGGAAGATGGGGGAGTTATTTCTTGATGCGGAGTCAAGTGTTGAAGTTAGAGGGGGTGTTCAAGCTGTTCACGCTAGCTCCTCGTGTTTCTGCAGCCCGGAGCGGGAACTCACTTGCCCGGAGTAGCTCAGCGGACGGGGACCGGGGTGCGGAAGTGAGGCTCAGTGTTCTGCCCAGTGAACCCCGGCCACTCATTTTCTGGAGTTCCCTTTCCTGTGACTCGAGGATGGGAGTGAGGAGCAGAGGGCAGGGAGCGAACGGGTCCCTTGGGATTCTGGCCGCTACAACTGCCCATCCCTTCTCCTGACCAGCCTGTAAACAAGTCTAGTTCCCAGGCAGCCAGGAATCCTCCTGAGTCCTCTATCTCTAGCCCCTGGGAAGCAGATAAGGTCAAGAGATTTTTTGCCTTTCTTCCCTGCATACCCCCTCCCTCTCCTGCTTTCCTAGGACCGGAGGAGGGAGTGGAGAGAGATGGGGACTGAGTAACCTTGGGAAGATAAGGCCGGTAGACCTTGGGAAAGTAGGGAGTTAGCAGAGGGCAGGGCTGGGGAGGGGGACTGGGGAACTTAGTAGCATGGGGAGGGTTGAGTGTGCAGGGCCCCAGACTCCTAGGTGGAGTCCTGGACAAGTGGGTGGCGGGAGAGGACCTGGACAGCCTGGGGAGGTCTGCTTCCCTGCATCTGAATCCAGTGGGAGAAGTAAAATGTCCATGGAAACGAATTAGTAGTCTTGAAATGGCATGTGGACAGGAGACGAGCTCCAGGAAGGATCTCCTTCGATGGCTCATTTATTCACTCAGAAACAGGTATTCAATGGTGTTCATTGTAGCATTATAGCAATTATTCATCGTATGCAACATTTTCATAAAAATGGAGGGGAAACATGATTCGGCACCTACAAACCTGCCTAGGAGACAAGCGAACATGACGGTTCTAACTCTTAGATGCTCATAGTCTTACCTGCTGCCCCTGTGTGACCACACGGGGGGCTGTCTCCAGTGCTTTTTGTAACGAGGTGAGGGAAGTGGGTGGGAGGGTAGACAGCTAGAGATCGACTCTTGGAGGTCACTGGGCCACCGGGAGCCAGCCTGGTGGCCCTGCCCTTGGCCGACTGCCCGCTGCTCCATCCATCACTTCTCTAGGGTTGGGAGAGGGCTGGGGCTGGAGCTTCCCAGGCTACAGTTGGAATGCAGTGATGGGCAGGTCCTGAGCATGGAGGAGGGAAGGGCTGGACCAGGGATTTTCAACTTTTTTCACCTCATGGCACACATAAACTAATCACTAAAATTCTGCGGCACAGGATATGTTATGTATTATAAAAATATATACACATATTATATAAAAATGTATTTTGCCTATCTGACCAAACATAGGTACAAAATTTTGATTCATTCACACCGGGCTGCTATTGTTGTGTTGGCTGTTGCCATGTTTGACAATCCAAGGGAAAAGAGGTCAGGGCTCCTGAATGAATAGGCAGGTATCGCATGCTTTAGAAGTTCTTGTGACACACGGGTTGAACATCGCTGGTCTGGGCTGTAAGTCCCTCTGTTGAGGAAGGAACCTTGGCTCCAGACTGCTTGGATAGGGATGAAGACAGTGACCTACAGGGCGTGTGTGAGTGTGGTGTGTGTGGGGGGGACCTCAGAGGACGGGGCTTACACATCTTCCTGTGACCCCTGCTTCAAGCATCTCACTCCTCAATGTTAAGTTCTGTCTCAAGACCTGAATTCTTTTCGCTGCTATCGAAGCCCATTACATCTCATTGTTGTGGAGCCTCTGCCTGTGGAACATGCCTGGGTAGCCTCTGCCTGTGGAACAAATGGGGACAGTGGGGGTGGATGCACGCTAAAGCTAAATTGAAAAGAGGCCACGTTGACCTTCGACACCTAACTACCTTCATTTTCCTCCTCATTTTCTGCCTTCTGGAACCACTTCTCACTGCCTGCCCAGAGTCTTTTTCTGCTGAAGGGTTTTTGAATGGTCTCAGAGGACCCTCAGCTCCCGAGGGCTCAACCCACTCATTCCTACAAGACCCAGTGAAGCATTCAAATGAGAGCAATGTGACGAAAGCCCTTCCGCCCAGGGGTGGATGCCCCGTCCCGTGAACCTGCAGGGGCCGGGTATGTGATACCCAAACGGTAGCCCTCCTGTCAGAATGAAGGCTGGGCGCGGAGGGGTTTGTGAAAACGTGCGGAACTCCCCATGAGGCGCTTCCCCACCCAGTCAGCGTCCCCCTGCCCCAATTGGCTATGTCCCCGCAGGGCACAGGGCTTGGCTCGCTGCCATCCTGCTCTGGACAGGCCACAGCTCCTGCAGCAGCAGAAGGCGGCTCGCTGTCGCCTGCTTCACAGCGCTTCAGGGACTCAGGCTCCGGCTCCTCGCTCCTGCCCTCCAGTTCAGGGACACAGAGGCCGTCGTGGTGGGAGGGCCCGCCTCAGAGACCCAAGCTCGTCCTTCCCATTTTCCAGGAGAAGCTCGGGCGGCAGAGGGAGTGTGACTTTCCTCCGAGGCTTCGTCCCCCAGCCATCCGATGGCTCTCTGCGTCCCTTGGAACAGCCCATGTCTTTCCAGCATCAGAGCTTTTCAGCTGACATGCCCAGCGTGGGGTCCACTAAGACCAGTTCTTTTTTTTTTTTTTATCTCTTTCCAAAGATCCTTTTCTTTAGTATCTATACAGAGTTTCTTTTCTTTGACAGCCTTCTTGATCTTCCTTCTGTTAATTTCTTCCCTTTCTCCCTTTTGCGCGAGGCCTGTTGAATTTTAGTCTTGGCCTACCTGGTGCCAGTTGCCTTCACCTTGAGTCAAAATGGAATAAAAATTAAGATGTGCACAGAAGGATAAGACCGAAGCCTTGCTCTTAGTAATTTCAGTCTAGAATCTAGTTAAAAGGGAACACAGACATGGATGGAATGGTAAGAGAACCCGATAGGAGAATCTCAGTCTTAGTTGGCGGTGGGGTTGGGGGGACGTACCTGGACTCCTGGCTGTGGGCTGCGTGGGGCTGGTCTCTCTCTCTGTCACCCCAGCCCTTCGAGCTATATCCCTGACTTGCTGTGTTTCGCTTCCCAGGGCGGTGGGCAGCCCGTTGGTCATGGACCCCACCAGCATCTGCAGGAAGGCACGGAGGCTGGCAGGGCGGCAGGCTGAGTTGTGCCAGGAGGAGCCAGAAGTAGTGGCCGAGCTAGCGCGGGGAGCCCGGCTTGGGGTTCGAGAGTGCCAGTTCCAGTTCCGTTTCCGCCGCTGGAATTGCTCCAGCCACAGCAAGGCCTTTGGGCGCATCCTGCAGCAGGGTCAGTGTGAGGAGGGGACCTGGGGGCGCCAAGGAGAGGGTGGAGGTTTGGGGAGGCTGTCTGAGCCCCACCTCTCCCACGGATCTTTGGACACGCTGCCCTGACCCCGTCTCCCAGCCCCACCCAGCCCCACACCTCACTGCCCCACCCACCAAGTCCCCCAGGACTCAGCTTCGGTGCTGCAGGCTGACTGCCACTCGCTGTCCCCGCAGACATCCGGGAGACTGCCTTCGTCTTTGCCGTCACAGCTGCAGGAGCCAGCCACGCAGTCACGCAGGCCTGCTCCATGGGTGAGCTGCTGCAGTGTGGCTGCCAGGCGCCCCGCAGGCGGGCCCCGCCAAGACCCCCTGGCCTGCCAGGCACCCTCGGGCCCCCTGGCCTTGTGGGCTCCCCAGAGGGCAGCGCAGCCTGGGAGTGGGGAGGCTGCGGTGATGATGTGGACTTCGGGGATGAGAAGTCCAGGCTCTTTATGGACGCCCGGCACAAGCGGGGAGGTGGGGACATCCGAGCGCTGGTGCAGCTTCACAACAATGAGGCAGGCCGGCTGGTGAGTATGGGCGGGGATGGGTAAGCGTGTGTGTGTGCATGTGTGTGGAAATGTGTGTGTGTGTGTGTGTGTGTGTGTGTCAGTGGATGTGGGAGAGATGTGTGTGAGTGCAGGAGCGCATTTGTGGAAGTGCGCGAGGGAGGGAGGGTGTGCATGTGCAGGAGTATGTTCATCTGTGTGAGCCAGCGTGACAGTGGGGGGCCACCTGGGAAATGGTCTGGGGGGCTTGATGGACGTGTGGGAGGCCAGCTGGCCAGCCTAGAAGATGGTCACTTGGGGGGCCTGGGGCAGGGTAGGGAGAATTACCCAGGGAAGAGGACTTGGTTGGGGCTTTTAGGGAGCGCAGGTAGAAAGGGCATATCTCTGAGACAGGACAGGTAGGGAAAAGCTTGGGGAGGGTAGAGATGCGGCTGTCAGGGCAGGGACAGAGGGTGGAGACAAAGGCTGGGGATGAAAGGAAGGGCAGAAGCTGGCGCAAAGTTATGGGGCCTTGAGGTAGAGGAGCCAGGTGTGGGGGAGGCCTGGAAAGGGGCTAGGACAGGCCCATGGCGCAGTAGGCTTGAGAAGGACTGAGGGACAGGAGCAGGTCCTGGTGGAGGCAGGAGGGGGTCAGGCAGAGGCCAGGAAAGCTGGAACCAAATCTGCGCTCTTGCCGACTAGCTGCCCAGCAACCCCAGACCGGGCCCTGCCCTGAACCCTGGCAGCCTCTCCCTTCCTCTCTGCAACAAGAAGGCTCCAGGGGCTCCTGTTTAGGGACAAAAAAACCTGCCTGGGTTAGATGTTTCCAGCGGGAAGGAGGGAACCTGCACTCTGAGCTTTTAGGGATGATCTTCTTGCGTCATTTGACCCCATGAGTCTCAAGTGGGGCCATGACTCTTAGATGCAAAGAGCAAATAGAGGGCAGGACTCCTGGGTTCCCGTTCTCGGTTCTCGGTGGTACCTCCACAGTGGGCCCTATGGCTCAGTTCTGGGGTGCTCTAGGGCATCCCCACACACATCCTGTGTCCTCTAGGGTTTGGGCCTGAGGCATTGGGCGGGGGGTGGGGGGGTGGTAAGGGGGCCCAGGGAAGAATGTCCTGACAGGCCCACATACTTGTTGGAGAGGGTTGGGGAGGGGTGGTGGAGACAGACGCCCAGGGCGCGGGCTCTGCGTCTCTACTCAACCCTGCCTGGGGCGGTGAGCGTTGGCAGGAGGAAGAAGGTGCGACAGCTACTACTGCCCGCCCCCCCACCCGCCCCGGCCCCCGCCCCGGCCCCTCCCCGCCCCGGGAGAATCGCACCCCTGCTGCCCACTCGACTTTCCCCGGAATCTCTGTGCTGCATTCTGTCCCGCGCTGCCCACTTCTACTCCTCCATCCTTGTCGTTCTTCCCCTCCTCTTGGGGCTGTCGTTTCCTCGATCTCCTCCTTGCGCTCGCCGGTTTTTTGTTTTGTTTTGGTTGTGGGTTTTTTTTTTTTTATTTAGGTAGTGGGGAGAAGGCCTGATTTTTCATCTATTCAGTCCGCTCCCCATCTCTTACATTTTGTCTGTCCGTCCTCTGGGCCTTTTCGCGCCCCGAGCCCCACATCCGTCTCCATCTGCACCGCTCCTCTGCTCCTCGCAGGCCGTGCGGAGCCACACGCGCACCGAGTGCAAATGCCACGGACTGTCGGGCTCCTGCGCTCTGCGCACGTGCTGGCAGAAGCTGCCCCCGTTCCGCGAGGTGGGCGCGGAGCTGCTCGAGCGCTTCCACGGCGCCTCGCGTGTCATGGGCACCAACGATGGCAAGGCTCTGCTGCCCGCGGTCCGCAGTCTCAAGCCGCCTAGCGGAGCTGACCTACTCTACGTCGCCGACTCGCCCGACTTCTGCGCCCCCAACCGGCGCACAGGTTCTCCCGGTACGCGGGGCCGCGCCTGCAACAGTAGTGCCCTGGACCTCAGCGGCTGCGACCTGCTGTGCTGTGGTCGCGGGCACCGCCAGGAGAGCGTGCAGCTCGAGGAGAACTGCCTGTGCCGCTTCCACTGGTGCTGCGTAGTGCAGTGCCACCAATGCCTGGTGCGCAAGGAGCTCAGCCTCTGCCTCTGACCCCCGGCGCAGCTCTCCCAACTGCGTGCAGAGCCGCCTCTCGCTACCTTTGTGACACCTGGGCTCCAGCAGAGGGCGCTGCCTTGGCCCAGTTTACCCTTGCCAAAGTCCATCTCCCGGGCCCCTGGTAACTGAGGAGGTGAGTCTGGAGATACACGCGTGCCCAGGAAGGCCCAGGGCATTGGAGGGACCATCCCCCTCCCCTAGAGGCACTTTAGAGAGTTCTGGTGGCGATTACGAGCTCTAGGGAGTTCTCTCTCCTCCGCCCCCAGATGGAAACCAAAGAGCCCCTCTCTAGGCCTCTGGATGCGGGCCTCCTCAGAACTGCTGGCCATGGGTTCTGGGGGTATGTTTAGTATCAATAAAGATATTTAAACCAGGAGGACTGGGCCCACAGTTTGGGAGGGGGCTGGTCTCCTGCCGGTTTGCATGGCGCCAGGCTCTGGAAGGAGTGCTCCAAAGGGAGCAATTCAGAGCTCCTTACCCTGGGTCCCTATCCTCCCCGCCCCCCACCCCCCCATGAGACTGGGCTCTCCTGGCAACCACGGTGAAGACTGCCATGTCTCCCCTTGGCATTCTTCTTATTCACTCTCGTCACATGCCTAGGGCCTGGATCTGCACTCTGGGGAAGAAGTAGTCATCCCTCTTTAAGGGAGCAGACTCCGCAGAGGGTCTGGGGAGAGCAGGCCGGACGCCTCTGCTGGTACACTCAGGGCCCTTCAGCTCCCATCAGGGTTCTAGGGGGGTGCGACACCGTCCTCTGCCCCTCTGTTTGTGATCCCCGGGGGACTCATGGGCAGACTTCTAGGGCCACCCAAGTCCATAGGATTAAAGCACTTTAAGAACTGTAGGATGTGATGAAATACGTTATTAGTAACATCAGACTGAACATTGACACTCACTTCACCCCCACCAACACTGAAAAGACTGCTCCGAACAGCATTTCTAGTTACACTTAGGGGGAGACGAAGAAAAGTCCCAAAGTTTCTCCTGGCGCCCAACGACATTTCCTTCCATTCCCAAGTTCTTTCTTGGGACGTTGATGGTGACCGTGGAGGGAAGAGAGGAGGGGTTTGAGGATCTTGGCTCTCCAGAGCTGAACTTCACGTCCTCATCTTCCTCCCAGAGAGAAGGGGGGAGGGCAGGGCCGAATGGCTGGGGTTCAAAGCGCCCAGTTTTCCCATAGTCCAAACACTGTAAATGCTCCCATCAAGGTATGACGGCCAGAGCAAGAGCTTTATGTGTGAAGCTGGTGTTGCTGCTCAGAAGTTTACGGCAGAGATCACGCGAATCTCAGTTTCTTTGCCTATATAATGGGAGCATCACCCTGTTTCAGTTTTCCACGCTGCACAGCAAACAACCCCCACGTAACCACTTCTCACAATCCTTTCGGTCAGGAATTTGTCAACACTCAGCTTGGTGGTTCTGCCCCCTTGCGGCAGAGCTATTGGCTGTGGTCGTGCGGTTAACTGGACGCCACTGGCGGCGGGGCGGGGCGGGGCGGGGCTGAACAGTCCTGGGGGCATCACTCACACGCGTCTAGTGCCTCCGAGCTTCTCCAGGGGCCTCCTGCTTTGCATGTGGCTTCCTCACAGCATGGTGGCCTCAGTGTGGTTGGACTTCTTACCCAAGGCTGGTTTTCAACATACACCGTGCCAGCCTGGGGGGCAGAAGCTGCCGGTCTCTTCTTCTTCGGTTCCAGTCTTAGAGGTTACACAGCTTTGCCATCGCTCTCTACGGGTCGACACCAGTCACAGAACCAGCCACAATTCAAGGGAAGGGGAACTAGACTCCTCCTCTCAATGGGAGAGAGGCAAAGGATGTGCAGCCGTTGCAATCCATCCCACGTCCTCACAGACCTGTGGAAAGGATGTTTTTGAACTGTGAAAAGCACTCAGCACAGCATTTGACACAATAAGTTATGTCCAATTTATGCTTGAGAAGTGGTAGTTACTGTGAGGATAGGGATAGAAAGCTGGGTATTTTAAAAATAATCCCCTGTACTTCTCTCAGAGACCACCAGAGGGTGCACAGAGCTCGGTTTCCCGGTGAAAGGGATCAACTGACAGGACTTTTGGGGACCTCGCCGCGGTAGGTGGGAGACGGTAGGATGAACAGAAACAGAGAACCACAGACAGCCTGGGTCGAGCTGCCAGGGTTCCGGACCGTCTGGGATGGCTCCTTCCCCGTATTTACTTCTAGGTCCTGAGGGCAGGGAGTGGATGGAGTGGGTGATGTCAGAGAGGGAAACCGGGGCAGCAGCATGAGCTAATACCAACCCGAGCAGGTTAAAAGGAATTCAGAGGAAGTAGCATGATACAGTGGCAAAAAGGCCGGGTTTGCTAGCTTGACCTTAACCAAGTTAGTTAATCTCTCTGAGCCTTCGTTTTCCCATCACAAAACAGGGGTGCCTGGTAGCTTGTCAGTGCACATGAGAGTGCACTGCCATCTCTAACCTCCGGTCACATGTTAGTGGCCCATCTTCTGTGACTCAGCCCAGCAGGAGTCTGGGAACTGCCGTCTGCGAAGAGTGAGAGCAAGGGCCTGAGAGGCCCCATTTTGCCCATTAGCCTGGTCCTTTAAGTTCAGAGATGGCTCTGTGCTCTGGCACTGCTGCCTGGGAAGGGGGCTCGAAACAGAGCTCAGAAATGCCCCATCGCAGCCCCCTCTCCCCCTTGTTGACCCAGCTGCTCAGCCCCAGGCACAATCTGAGCCACCAAGGCTGAGTGACAGAGGACACATGGAACCCAGGAGAGGGGACAAGGGCACGGGGATGCTCCTGGTGTGTGTGTGACCATATCAGGGACGCCCAGATATGCAGGCAGATGGGTGGGAGGCACCTGGAAGGCTCAGGAGGGCTCCAAAAACATTTCCCCTTCCCTTCAATGGCCGAGCAAATTAGGTGCTTGGGAGACTGAAGCAGCAAGCTCTGCTCCCTCACCTTGGGGAGGGGCAGGGGCCCCAGAGACCCAGACAATAGGACATATCAGTATGGAGCTCCTTCCCTCTCTTCCTCACCAAGACAAACCTCTCGGGCAGAGCATCAGGGCTGAAGGTCCCACCTGTCCTCACTCTGGTGCCTCCCCAGCTTGCCCTTCCCTGAAACCTCCTCCAGAGCCACCACAGCTGGAACCATTCTCCAAGCTGCCTTGCAGCCCTGGTGCTCCCCCACCCCCAGTGGCCCCTGTAATTGTGGTCTCAGGCTGTGGCTGCGGGGGCTGGGGCTGGGCTGAGGGCCAGAGCCTAGGGCAGGGCCAGGGTGGGGCCGAGGGGCTGCCCATGGCATGGGTCACATGGGGCTAGGCCAGACACTCTTTCTGGGTTCCCTCGGCACACAGGCCAAGGCCCTGTGCCTACATATGCCCTCTTCTCCCGGAAGTGTGGAGGTTGCCCCAGGCTTGGGTGCTTCTAAACCCTCATGACATCAGCCCAGAACCACACCCCGGTGCAAGCAAGGCTTGGGCATCATTCCCTGCCGGCTGGGGTTTCAAAGAAAGGGTCTTCTCCCTCTCCTGTACACGTGTATGGTTCATGAACAGGAGCCGGTGGGAGTGCAAAGACATCCTCCCTCATTAGAGGGAAGCCAAAGGAAAAAAAATAATCAGTCCCTCAAGCAGATCAGAAGTGTTTCCCAAATGTGGTCCTCACAAAAATCACTGGGGATACCAGTTAGAAATTCAGACCCCCAGGCCTTGTCCCTGGAAAGGATGAGTCAGCTGCTTGGGAATGGAATCGTTATTTCCCAGTGGCCCACCCCAACGGAGACCTACGATGCGTGGATCACGGGAAACACTAGTGTGGGCACTAGGCGGGGAGTAGGGAGGGTTAGGAACCCATTCAGTGTGTCTCGTTCCTCACTGAGTGTGTTCTTAAGCCTCTCTGGGCCTCAGTTTCCCCAGCAGCCAGTGGGAGCGTGACTCCTCAGCCTGGTTTGACCCCGCTGGCGCCCTCTCCCACCCTGGGCTCATGCTCCCCTCCTGGGTGGAGCCTGGTCCTGCCCCGTCTCTCCCTCTACCCTTCCCAAACGCCCTGTGCCTGCAGCGTGGTGGGAGAGAGTGCAGAGGGGAGGGGTGGATGGGGTCAAACAAGGCTCTGGCTGACGCAGACTGCTCCCTGCCCCCGGCTGTTTTCCTGCTGTCCAGCCAGACTGCTCCCCCTACACCCCCCCCACACCCCCAGCAGCCTCAAGCCCTTAATTCCTGACAGCTGCAGAGCCTGCCAGCAGAAATGGGGGAGTGCAATGAGGAGCATGCTGTCGGCCTGCTGTTGCTCAGGCTGCCTCTGCCACCTGACAGTCTGGGGACAGAGGAGGAGGCCCCACCCCTCCCCTCCAAGTCCCCAGGAATGGCCAGTTCCAGGAAACTGGCCCCTTTTTGTCTCTGAGCCCAGAGCTCCCTGTAGCTTATCCTTAAGCAGTAGGGGCTCTCTTCAGAGAGACAGAGAGTAGTGCGGCTGGGAGGAGGTGTGTGCACAGAGTGGGAGGCTTGTACCCATTTCATAGAGGGGGATGCTAAGGCCACAGTGAGAGTTAGGGTTCACTGTCAGGGCCCAGCTTAGAACCAGAAGCAGAAGCCAAAGCCTCTGTCCCCAACCCTGTGGCTCTCAGGCCCTTGCCTGGGTCCAGTACACTCAGCCCAGTGTGCAGGTCTGGAGGGAAGACAGGAAGGGACACCACAGAGGAGTGGCCTGGGCCAGGGGGCTGGTGTTGGGGAGCTCCCAGAGGACCAAGTACAGGTGGCAGAGCCAGGGCAAGATCTGGAGTCTCCGAAAGCAGGGCCTTGGCAAGCAGCACCCAGTGCCTGTGCAGTTGCCGCTGTGCACAGCACCCATCGAACTGGGTTCGGTTCCAGCTCTTCCTCCTACTCGCTGTGTGATCTTGAGTAAGTCATGGCCCTCTCTGAGCCTCAGTACTTTCTTGTGATATAAAAGAGGATGGAATATGCTGACCTCAAAGCACACTTTCAGGATTAAAAGGAACTGTAAGTCCCTCCTCCCAGGATGTGGCACCCTGGGTGCTCTGCTCCTAGACAAGCTGTTGCTGCTGGGGTCCTAGTAATTTTACCTTCGTTGGCTAGATGAGGTGACTAGATGGGGTGGGCCTCCTCAATCCCATTTCATGCAGGGAAAGAGCGTGGCTCAGGGAGCAGCGGGCACCTGCTTAAGGTCACACAGCAAAGAAGAGCAAGATCCAGAAGCTGCCAAACTCCTTTGCAGGATCCCACACCTGCCTCGCCAGCCAAGCCCGGGAAGTCCCCCCAGAGGTGGGGGAGGCGAGCCGAGGGGCCAACCTCTCCCCTCCAGCCCTTGCAGGTGTGTATATCGGCGGAGGGGGCAGGGAGGGGGACCGCTCCCCAGCAGCTGCGTCTCAGCCAGGCACCCACACCCCCCCAGTAACACACACCTTCCGACACAAACCAGCACGTCCCGCGCGCACTGGCACCTCCCTGTGCCTGCGCGCACACACTCCAACACCTCTCCTTCCTCTGCCCGCCGCGTGGCCGCTCCCACCCGGAATCCTGAGTGGACGCAGTGGCCTCAAGTCGCGTACACTCCTCCACCCACCCCGTCCTGACGTCACGTGGGGTAGAGCCCGGAGACACTCTATGGGGGGGGGGGAGCGGGGGGAGGGGAGTCGGCGGAGCTCCCGGGGCCGGGACAGTCACTCTCTGGGCGGTGGGGCCGGGCACAGCCAGCGCCGCCCCCCCTCCAGCCCCCACCCCGTCCCGCCCCACACGCCCTCGGAAGCACAGGCTCGCCGCGCAACGCTGGGGGGCTCCCCGGCACCCCAGCCTCTCGTCCCCAGCCCGCAGCACATCCGGGCCCCCCTTACCCTCCAGAGGCACCAGGAGTTGTCGCAGGGGGGCCTCGGGAAATTCCCTGGACCCCTGTGCCAGGAGGTGCCCGGTGTGCCCGCCCGCCACCCCCCCCCGGGGGCGGTGCCCGGGGGCGCTGCCCCATGGAGCGGGGAGGCGGGCGCCGTCTGCTCCCGGAGCCGTGACCCAAGTCGGAGGCGTGTGTCGCAGCCGCCCCGACCCCCGCGGATCATGCGCCGTCGCCCCTGGCTCTCCAGTCCCGCTGGGCTGTGAGCCCCCCACTCCCCGCCCGTCACGGCCCGCGCGCCATGGGCAGCGCCCACCCTTGCCCCTGGCTGCGGCTTCTCCGACCCGGGCCCCAGCCGCGGCCCGCGCTGTGCGCGCTCCTGTTCTTCCTCCTGCTGCTGGCTGCCGCCCTGCCCAGGTGAGCCCTCACCTTATGCTCCGCCCTCCTGGAGAGCTGGGACCCCCAGCCACAGGGGCCTCTGGCGCTCCTGCTGGGGCAGGGGACCCTGGAAGGAGGGAGGGACAGTGTCGCAGGAGAGTTCTAGTGCCCAATGAAAGTGCTCTCACGGGAGGACGTGGAGCCCGTGACAGAATATGGGCAGTCCGAGCAGACAGGGCAGTGCCCAGCAGAACGATGGCTACTAGAAGGGAAGGTGTGTGTTCGGGGGGCGGGGAGCAAGTACCAAGCTGGAGTCCTGTGCTGTGCGGAGGGGATGCACCCCACCCCAGGAAGCTCGAACTGCCTTTGCTCCACCTTGGAGACGGCCCACAGGCAGGGACAGGGGTCAGGGGCTGGAAGGGTGTACGTCCAGGTGGGGTCAGTGAGAGACTGCAGGTGGACATGTTCTCAGTGTGTGTGTGTGTGTGTGTGTGTGTGTGTGTGTGTGTGTGACTACGTCTGATGAAGGGTGCGTGTGTGTAGGTGTTCCTGGGTCTGGGTGTTCCCTACACTGTGCAGAAATGTGTCTTCGAGAATATGGCTCTCTGAACTATGTCTTTAAGGGTGATCTTCAGGGGAAGGCAGTGTAGGTGAGCAGCTCTGCCCGGGGATGCACTTCCTAAATGCTGTGTGCGCAGCCATTCTGGCTGTGTGCATCTGCTCATGTTACCCTGGGCGGGTGTGCAGCTCGGTGGGTTTTACTGGAAGCGGTGAGAAGGTCAAGGAAAGGAGAATGCTCTAGGAGTACACTGACAGGCCCAAACCTAAAAGGCAAGGGTTGAAGAAACACGGGGACTGTGGCCTTGGGGACAGACCGTGCACCTTTAGATGGGGTCCTCCTAGTCCCCCAAACGCTCACCCACCCGGCATGCCCGCAGGTCTGCACCCAATGACATCCTGGGCCTCCGCCTTCCCCCGGAGCCCGTGCTCAACGCCAACACCGTGTGCCTGACACTGCCCGGCCTGAGCAGGCGGCAGATGGAGGTGTGCGTGCGCCACCCCGACGTGGCGGCCTCCGCCATCCAGGGCATCCAGATCGCCATCCACGAGTGTCAGCACCAGTTCCGGGACCAGCGCTGGAACTGCTCCAGTCTCGAGACTCGGAACAAGATCCCCTACGAGAGTCCCATCTTCAGCAGAGGTAGCCGCCCCTCATCTTGTCCCTCCCCCCTCCCCATCCAGCACCCCCGTCCCAGAACCGATCTGCCAACCACCCCAACCCACTCCCTGGAGCCGCCCCCCCCACCCCGGGGCAGACAAATGGGGCAGGCGTGGCGCCCGGCTGGGCTGTGTGGGTCCAGGGTGACAGGTCCCATGCCTGAGAACTGGACTCGTGGGTGATCCTGCTCTGTCATTGACACTGCGGATCTCAGGCCCAGAAATATCTGTATCTGTGAGATGCCCCACTTTCCCCTCTACCAAGCAAACAGCATTGAGGCTGGCAAGCCTGTGAGTAATAAAGCACCCAGAATCAGCATGAAGAGGGGTTGGGGACGTTTGCCAAATGGCGTAGGTGAGGGAGGCCTGGGCAGGTAAAAGGTCTGTACTTCCAAAGAAGCTCTTCCCAGCAGGGTGCACCACCAGCCTCTGTGTCATCCTCGCCACCTTGGAAAACTCTCTCTGAATCAGAGGTACTGGGTGTGTGTGTGTGTGTGTGTGTGTGTACACGCGCGCTTGCCCGCCTGCAGCCCAGCAGGCCTGGTGGCCCTGCCAGTTCCCTTTCCCCTCACAGCTCAGAGAAGCGGAAGCCCGCTCCTGTCCTCCCTCCCCGCCGCTGGGTGACCCAGGTCTCACCTGGGCAACCCTTGGGATGGCTTGGGCTGGAGACGGAGGAAGGTTTTGTCACTCACTTCTGCTCACACCCACCTCCTGTGTTGGTATCTTAGGCCTTCACTCAGGTCTTCTGGGGGAGCTGGGGTCCTGCCCCGTGCATGGGCCTAGCTGGGTATCTGCATGTCTCCCTCTCAGCTGTTTGGGTGGGGTGGTGTGGAGACCCGGCTCCTTGGGACTTGCCCAATTCTCAGTTGACAGTGGAAGAGAAAGGAGGCGAACCCCTACACCCTCTGGCCTTGGGACCTGAGGCTGCTGGGAGAATCAGACTCCAATGGACCCCAACTTCAGGGAGAACTTAGAGAGCCACGGCCTTCCCCTTTTCATCAAGACCCCTCCGAGCTTTCCCTGGGCCCCAAGTCAGGGGCCACCCTAGTCTCCCCCAGCCCATCCCCAGGCCGCCCGCCCCGCCCCCGCGCGTTCTCCCTCCCGCCTCCCCCGCGAGCCCGGGGCGCTGTTTCTCCCTGGCTGAGCCCAGCCCGACGCGTGTGGCGGCATGCAGCCGCGAACTAATCCCCTGCGGGCCGCGGCAGACGGCTCCCGGGCCCAGCCGTGCTGCTCTCAAAGGGGCGCCCCCCACCCGGCCCTGAGCTCCAGCCCCGCCCGCTGCGCCGCTCTCTCGAGCCTCTCCAGCCCTCCTGGAGCGGCGGGCCCGGACCCCGGCCGGCCGGCCGGCCCCTCCGGCGCCCCGCCCCGCCCCAACGCCCGCGCTGGCGACGGCGCGAAGTGACAGGCCTCTGCACCTTTCCTGCCCCGGCCGGGCCAGGCCGGCGCTCGTCGCCGCCGCGCGCCCGCTCCCGCTCCGGGTTGCTAGGTCACCCGCGTACCCCGAAGCCTCGGCCTCCTTCCAGCGCTCCAGCCCCCGCTTCGGTTTTGCTCCCTGGGGACTCGGGCGGGTGCTGAGCTTCACACCCCTGTCGCTTCCGAAAGGGCGAGGCAAGGCAAGCCCTTTACCCCTCCCGGGCCTCGGTGCCCCCTCTTCCCCTCTGGTCCTCGGGTCCCCTCTGACGAAGCCAGGCGTCCCAGTGGCTGCGCCGGGGGAGGCCCGCGAGGCCTGGCGGAGAACGCGAGGTCTTTGACTCGGGGGGCGAGCTGTGAGCGGTGGAACCGCGCGGGGTTGGCGCGGCGCCAGGCGCTCCCGGGTTCACCTGCAGTTTAATAAGCGGGAGGTGAGCTGGGGGGACGGGTGGGGGGAGAGGTTAGGGGTGGAGGGGGAGACTTGCCGGGGCTAGCCGGGCGGGGCGGCGCCCAAAGCGGGGAGGGGGTGGGACGGCGGCTCCTGGCTCGGCAGGGGAGCTGGGCTCCTTCCTCCGGCCTCAGGACAGCGTCGTCCTTCGCCTCTTGGGCTCCCGCTCCCGAACTGCGACACCTCATTTGTGCCCCTCTCTGGAGTAGGGGACTCTGGGCCTCTGGAAGGAAATTCCACTCCTCCCTCAGAGATCCACCCTTCTGCCCCTCTCTCGGGCCACATCCCTTTCACCCTCCTGAGGTCGTCTCCTGGTCCGTCTGGGCCCGTCACCTGCAGGACTAGCTAAATTTAAATCCCATGGGACCAGTCTTGGTGGCACCCAGCCCCTGGTCTGGGACCCTCCCGAATTTCACTTCTTTTTAAGCTATGGATTGTCCATGGTGGGGTCAGGTGACCTCAGCTTCTCCCAGGTGGAATATCAGGGTGCAGAGCCCCATTCTGACCCAGGCCACCAATGGGGTTTCTGAAAGGTGCGTTTTGCCATGTTTTAAATACAGACTGCTAGGAGGGGTGGTCTCTTGGGGCTTCCGTCTTAATGCTCTTACTCTCGTCTAATTGTCCTCGAGGTGGGCTGGGCTGAAGGATAGGGCTCTAATGTAGCACAGAGAAAGCAAGGAGACTGACAACCTAGAGGAGGTGCTTGGGAAGGCAGGCGCATCATAGGGCTTTACCTAGGCAAAGTGAGGATGGGGCCGGTGGTGCTGGAGCCTGGGGTTGGGGGACAGGGAGAGGGGCCCTAGGGGGCTGGAGTCAGAAAAAGGCTGTGACCCAAGTGCCGAGGGCACTGGTGTCCCCAGCTTTTTGTTCGAGGACCCAGAGGGTTGGTGCCTGGGTGGGTGGGGTGCTGGGCAGAACATCATCAGCTGGAGGGGAGCTCTTCCTTGTGAGGACTAGAGGAACCCGCCCATCTATCACTCAGGGACCCAAGGGAGATTTGAGGACAGAGCTGCCTCAGACTGGCCCTGGGCCCTGGAGTGAGAGGAGGTGAGAGGACAGAGGGAACCTCGATGGAGGGGGTGAAGGAGATTCGGGGAGCAGGTTCTGGAGGTCCCACGTGGTTTAGGCATGCCCTCCCTACGGCCCAGACCTATTCCAAAAGAGGGTGCGTGAGGCCCCACAGCAAGCCAGGGTCCCAGCGCAGGGGCAGCCAGCAAATTAGAGCCCAGCCTCTGTTCTCCAAGGCCCTGGCTCGCTCTTCTCCCACCTCCCTTTTACATCCATCCTCAGAGAGTCTTGGTTTTATGCCTGTGTCTCCAGGCTTGGGGTCCGTGGTAGCACTCCGTGGGGACACAGAGGTCCAGACGGTCATATCCCAGGGTTACCTGAGGTCCTATCAGTCTGACGGCACCCAATAAATCAGCCAACACACACTACGTACTTGCTGTGTGTCAGGCACTTTTCCAAAGCACTTTATCTACACTTTAGGGCCCTCAAACAATCCCCACTCGGTCGGTCCTGTTATTATCCTCATTTTACACATGAGGCTAAGAGAGGATTAGTCACGCAGCTGGTAAGTGAGCTGCAGAAGCAGGACTCCAGTGCAGGCCAGCTGACTAGAGATGGCGCCCAGCCCCTGCCCTACGGCCTCCCCCACCTCCGTGTGCCCCGAGGAGAGCTGTGCAGTGAGAGAGCAGTCCAAGAAATGAGAGCGATGCACACACACACACACACCCCTACCCTTGTCTGAGCAAACATGCAGCCACATTCAGTGTCACCCCTAAGTGTTCCCATATGCACACAACTCTCCCCCTCTCTCTCAGCCCGGGCACAGGAGCACGCACAGATTATTGGCACAGAGGGAATGGACCAGCCCTCTCGCCTTCCCTGATTCTTTGATTCACATGCACAGGACTCAAGCTTCTCTGGACCCTCCTGGTTCCCACTGGCTCCCGAACCCTCTCTCCTCCACACTCCCCTACCCTCCAGACCTCCTCCCACAGTCCCTTCCTGGCCGTTGGCTTCAGCCTGTAGCAGCAGCTGACTCCACTTAGATGCTGGCAGTCCCTGTCCCAGATCAAAGGCAGGGCGGCTAATTGTGCGTCTTAACGAGCCCCCCCACCAATGCTCGGGGCAGCCCAGCTGGCCGAGGCCCCACCCTCTCCCCCTCCAGCTGGCCAGATGGCACGGTGCCTGCGTCTGCCCCAGACTGTTGGGGCCAGGACCGAAACTGGGGCCCTGAATGGGAGCTGGGGGCAGACCCAGGGAGCTGGACTTCTCCGAGGCCTGGATTCTTAGAACGAAGGATGGCCACACAAACCCTGCCTGGGCACACCTACGTGTGGCAGCCACTGGAGCCCAGGGGACGGTTTCTTTTGCTGCTGGGGGGGAGGCATGGATGTTCCCTGCAGGCTGTGGGCTACATTTCTCCAGATCCCCCCAGCCCGCCCTTGAACGTCACAGAGCCTGGAAGATGGCGGTGGGCCCAGCACATCCCCCTGGACCAGCCTCTCTCTTTTTTAAAAAAGTAATTTCTTTCTAGAGAGAGGGGAAGGAAGGGAGACAAACGTGGATTGGCTGCTCGTTTGCCTCCCGCATGCCCCCAGCTGGCCAACAACCCAGGCATGTGCCCTGACTGGGAACTGAACCAGTGACCTTTAGGTTCGCAGGCCGACGATCAATCCGCTGAGCCACACCAGCCAGGGCTGGACCAGCCTCTTGCTCTTTCCTGGCGCCATGCATAGGCAGGGCCACGGGAACTGGGCACCGGGCTACCTGGGTTTCTTATTCAGCAGCAGGTCTTCCCTAGAGTCCAACGTCTCTCAGCAGAAAGTTGTCAGGCCTGGGAGTTGGGTCCAGCTTCATAACCCCTGTGACCTTGGGCATCCCTTTTTTGCACTGTGTGTGTGTATGTGTGTGTGGTGGGAAGATTTCTGAGGCCTGGGCTGCCTCTGGAGGTCTGAGTATTGCCATTCCCCCTAGGAGTGGGCTGATGACTGCTCAGCGATAAGAGAAGCGTTTCACAGTCCCACAGACAAAAGGCCATGCATGTACACAGGGTGTGCTCTCCAGCTTGGGTCTGCCCTCCTTTTCCTTGGGCCCCAGCTCCCGGAGCAGTGCCGATTCCTCCGCAGCTCCCACCGATTCCCAGCGCCTCCTTCGAAGGCTCCAGCCCCACCCCCATCCCTTCCTGTCTGCTCCCAAGATGCCATGAGCTGAAGAGACAATAGGGAAGAACAGTCTGCTTTATGGTTTCTGGTGGCCCAGGTGACTTATTCTAGAGCAATGAGCTTCTAGGCTCTGTCCTGGTCAGGGACACTAAAAACAATGTCCTAAAACTATAGAAATAGTGGGTGAGGTCAGGAAGCAAGAAGTCCTCAATAACAGCTAGGGTTTATATAGTGCTTATTATGAGTATGGTATTATTTTAAGCACTTTAAAGTTACTAACTCATTTAATTCTTGGAACAACAATGAGGCAGATAATGATAACCCTGTTTTACAGACGAGAAAACTGAGGCACAGGGAAGTCAACTCACTTGGCCAAGGTCACATAACTATTGACATTTAGTAAGTGGAAAGGCAAGATGTGAACCAGGCAATCTGGCTTTAGAGTTCAATTCTTAACTACTACTATACATCTTGCTTGGGTTTTTCCTTTTCTTGTTGTTGTTTTGGCTGGGCAGGAAGAGGAGGACAGGCTCTGATATGCAGAGGGTGAGCATTAGGGGTAGGAGTGGGCTGGGGTCTCTGTCCAGTCCTGGTCAACTCTCTGGATCTGTGGGTCCTCTGAGAGCATGTCCTTCCAGTCCCTGGTGCTGGGTCAGAAGGACCCAGAGTTCTCCTCTGGACCTCTGACCTCCCCCAAGGCCATCCGTCTCTGGCCTGGTTTGAGCTTCCTCCACGGGTAGATTCTTCTCCTTGTATGGGGCCTGTTATTGCTCTTGGCTTCTCCCATTGCCCACACAGGTTCAGAGCCTGGTCAGAAACTTGTACCAGATCCCGCTCCTCACTAGCCCTTTCTCAGACACAGAATAAGCAAGAAGCAGCGTGTGGGTCCAGGAGCCAGACACTCCTCTTCAAGTAGGCCTTCCCTTGCCACAGGCCGAGACCTACCCGGGGTTTTCCCAGAGAACAGCTCAGGCTGGGCACACCAGGAGGACAGCAGTGCAGACAAGTCAGGGGCTAGGCTGGCCCAGCCCTGAGCCCCTGAGAGTGGCTCCTCAGGGAGTTCCTGTGCCCCTTGAGCATCCCAGGGGAAGTGTCTGCCTTAGCTCGCCCTCCCCTCTCAGGTTTCAAAACCGCTGTGTGCTCGGCCCCGTGCAAGGCACAGGACTCACCTCCAGAATCCCTCAAACAATCCTCCGCTGACCTAGACTCACCCCGGGTGGCTGGGTGGTGACCCTTTCGGAGCAGACCTTTGGGGATGTCCTGTGGACAGCAAAGGGGGAGACCCTGCTGGTGCCAGTTCCCTGCCTCTCACATCCGGGCCTCAGAGAGGGTTCTGGGTAGACCGGAGGGAGCACCAGGCAGGCAGTCTTGAGCTCAGAAGCTTTAGGAGGACACCCGTTCCTTCGATTTACCCTCCTGCCCATTACCGTTCCCTGCAGCCCGGAATTCCGTGACTGGTAACTCACTCTTTCTGTTGCATTTGCCTTCTCTCTGCAGGCGTGGTGTTCAAGTGCAACTATCACATGAGAGGGAGTCAGTTAAGTGCCTGATCTTCAAAAGAATGTTTACCAGATACTTTCTGTCCAACAGGGGAGATGTAGACGCAAATTCCGAGCTTGCTAAGCGGTGGTGTTAGTGAAACGGAGAAGGGAGTGCAAAAAGGGGCTTAAGGGGGAGACCTCCGCCGCTCCAGCCTCTGTGCTGAACTTCCGATGTGATTTCTGACCCGCTTTGACTCTGTGCCCTGTAGCAGACCTTCCCCCAACACTGGGCCTCTGTTTCCCGTCTGCATGGTGAGAAGACTGAGCAGGGAACGCAGAGGGATGGGATGTCAAGGCCGCTCAGAGCCTGTGTTTCCTGGATCTCTACCCGCAGGTTTCCGAGAGAGTGCCTTCGCCTACGCCATCGCCGCAGCCGGCGTAGTGCACGCGGTGTCCAACGCTTGCGCCCTGGGCAAACTGAGGGCGTGTGGCTGCGATGCGTCCCGGCGCGGGGATGAGGAGGCCTTCCGTCGGAAGCTGCACCGCCTGCAGCTGGACGCGCTGCAGCGCGGTAAGGGCTTGAGCCATGGGGTTCCCGAACACCCAGCCCTGCCCCCCGCCAGCCCTGGCCTGCAGGACTCCTGGGAGTGGGGCGGCTGTAGCCCGGACGTGGGCTTTGGGGAACGCTTCTCTAAGGACTTTCTGGATTCCCGGGAGCCTCACAGAGACATCCACGCACGCATGAGGCTCCACAACAACCGAGTTGGGAGGCAGGTGAGAGCTACCTTCTCTATCCCCTCCCTCTACACCAAATCCCTCTGCCGAGCCCTGCCCCCACAACCTACCTCTCCTCTGGGGACCACAGGCCTCCCCCTAACGCAGCAATTTTCTCATTGCCCCCCCCCAATTCAGACAACAAACGTGCACTGAATACCTACTGCGTGCTAGGCACTTCGTTAGGCCTGGGGACAGAGGACAGAAACAGCCTGTGCCCTCATCAGCTCGCCCCCTGCTGAGCAGCCTGCTCTGCCTGTTCCTCTGGGAACAGTGGTGAAAGGCAGCAGACCCCAGGGGTCTCGGCCTGGCTCTGCCACCCTCTCCCCTCCCCTTTAAAGTGAGAAGTTTGGGCTGGATCACCCCTAAGGCCTATCAGCTCTAGTGTTCCATGACTCTGTGATATCCTTTGCTGCGCCCCCTCCTCTCCCAACCTTTCTGTGCAGATGGGGAGCTCCTCAAAGTGGAGTGCCCAGGGACTGCCGTGGAACTGTGCTCTAGGCTCCCTTACCCGCAAATGTTCGCACTAACCCAAAGGTCTCATTCATTTGAGAGAGAGAGAGAGAGAGAGAGCAAGCACTCAAATGAAAGTAAGAGTAAACTGGATTTACTGAGTGCTCACTACAGGTTAGGCATTGTTTGGAGGGCTTTACTGCATACTAGCTTATTTAATCCATACGACTTCCTGTCGAGGGTACTGTTACGAACCTCAGGTTCAGACGTGGGAACTGAGGCACAGAGAGACTAAACTTGCACAAGGAGGTGTAACCAGTGAGAAAGTGGTAGGGGCAGGACGCACCCCCGGGGCCCCTCAGCTCTGAGGCCCTGCCGTTGTGTTTATAGCACAGCCCCTTCTGTGCGCACACCTACACGGAGGTACCTCCTAGCCCTTGTGGGTGCTCAGCACCCTCCTTTCCTGATTATCTGGCCTCCACCCCTTCTCTCGCCCTGCCAGGCCTGCTCAGGCCTCCGTCCTGGCTCCCCCTCACCCTGGCTGGCACCCTTTCCATCTCACTCCCCTTGCTCCTGGCCTCCCAGCCCAGGCCGGTTTGCCTTCCCCTTCCTCGAAAACTCCAAGCTGATTCAGCTCTTCCCATTCTGACTTAGAGGTGAGGTAAACTGATGCATGTCCACCCTCAGGTCCAGCCCAGCTCCCCCTAAGCCATGCCCTGTCCATGCAGCTCTTTTCCCAAGCTTCAGTACTATCCCAGCCCCTACCGACAGCACCTCCTCCTCCTCGTTAAACTGGTTAATTAATGGCTGCTGCCTGTGGGAAGCAGATGTTCTGGAGCTGTTGGCCAGGGCAGGCATCGGGCTAGTTCCCACGTGGTGCTGACACCGCAGGCGTCAGGAGTCCTTTCAAACTTGGGGGACGAGTGAGGGTCACTCTTTCATGGCCCCACTGCCCAGGTTTGGGGGCTCAGACCATTGCTCCCCCACCTGAGGGTGTTTCTGAAGTGGAACAGTGGTGGGGAGAAGGATGTGGTCAGTCCCCCTGGGCCCTCCGGCGAGGCTTCTTTGGGGGGAGACTGCAGAGCAGGCTGAGAGCTGGGCAGGCTGTGGGTAGGTTCTGTTCCCTCGCCACCTCCTTTGGAGGTCTGGGAACCTCTCTCTCTACTTTCCTTGGGTTGAGGGTCTGGCTCGTTGGGGTCTCTTCCCATTCTGCATTCCAGTAAAGCCTTGGGGCCCTGTTGGTTTCGCTGTTTTCTAGGGGGAACTGTGGCAGTCAGCATTGGGCAGAATGAGCTCGAGCTGGTATACTGGGGGAAGGGGTGTCTCCCAGGTCCCCCCCCCCCACCTCCTTAAGCCTCAAGAGCTTGCAGGGCCCAGGGAAGGAAAGGGGCTTTCTGAGGCTCCCCGCAGCCCCGACTCACCACCTGGAGCAAGGCCAGAGGCTTTGGGGATGGGATGTAGTGGGGGCAGCACACGCCAGCTCTTGGCCCCCACGGAGGGATGGAAGGAGAGGGAATTTCCCTGAGGATCTGGGATCCCCCCTCAGGAAGCAAGAGCCTCCAGCCCCAAGGGCCCCCTGCAGGTGCTGAGAACAGTGGGCAGGAGAGGAGGGGGAGCAGGAAGGAGGGAATTCCCCCAGGGCCTGGCCTGGTGGGAGGTGGATGCCGGAGCAGCAGAAGAGCAGGCAGATTTCTTTTCTGGACAGCCTGGCGCAGGAGCTGTGCCACCCCGTCCCCCAACTCCGCTTCAGCCTCAGCTTTTGCCTCTGTTCAATGGGAGTTGGTTTCAAAAGGCTCTGATTCTCACAGGACAGTGTCTCGTGTTGCAAGGAGGGCTGTGGGGCTGGCCGCAGGCGTTGCCTCTCACCGTGCTTCCCTCTGCAGGCGGTGATGGAGAACATGCGGCGGAAGTGCAAGTGCCACGGCACTTCAGGCAGCTGCCAGCTCAAGACGTGCTGGCAGGTGACGCCGGAGTTCCGCGCGGTGGGGGCGCTGCTGCGCAACCGCTTCCACCGAGCCACGCTCATCCGGCCACACAACCGCAACGGCGGCCAGCTTGAGGCCGGCCCCGTGGGGGCACCCTCCGCGGCCCCGGGCGTTCCCGGGCCACGCCGCCGGGCCAACCCGGCAGACCTGGTCTATTTCGAGAAGTCGCCCGACTTCTGCGAGCGCGAGCCGCGCCTGGACTCGGCGGGCACCGTGGGCCGCCTGTGCAACAAGAGCAGCACAGGCCCCGACGGCTGCGGCAGCATGTGCTGCGGTCGCGGCCACAACATCCTGCGCCAGACGCGCAGCGAGCGCTGCCACTGCCGCTTCCACTGGTGCTGCTTCGTGGTCTGCGAGGAGTGCCGCATCACCGAGTGGGTCAGCGTCTGCAAGTGAGCGGAGGGCTCCCCCTCCCTGAGACTGGCCCTTTCTCTGCGGCTTGCGATCTTGACAAGAGTCGCTTCGGCTCCTGGGAGAGGAGGCTGGACCACTAAATCTTATAGGAACCTCCCAGTTCTGAGGGTCGTCAGGTTTGCAATCACGGGAAAGTCGAGACCCCATCACTCACTTCGGGCTGCAGGACTGATCTGCCTCTTCCCCTCTCTGCCCCAAGCTCAGCTGGGCTGGGAACACTCCCACTGGCTAGGGCAGTGTCAGCCAGGCAGCCCCAGGCCTGTCTCCTTTCCGTCCCCTCACCCTTTCCCCTGGAGTGGGAGAGAAGGTATGGAAGCGGATCACAAAGAAGAAATGGACATAACTGGGCCGCAGCAACTCTCGACAGGCCGCAGACACCCTCCCCAGCAGGCCTCCACCCCTTGTCATTCAATGAACAAATATTTATTTTGCACTCTGTTGTGGCCTGGTGCTCTTCAGGCGATAAGGTGCTGGGGACACAGATGTGAATAAAAGAGACAGCACCTGCCCTCTTGGAGTTTACACGCTGGCTGGGGGGAGTGGACAATAAATAAGTAAATACACAAACAAGGTCATTTCAGACAATGCTATGTGTGATGACGAAACTGAAACAGGGTGATGGATGTAGAGTGATTTGGGGGAGTGGGGCTCCTGTGGATAAAGCCACTGGGTTTTCCAGGAAGGCCTCCCGGAGCCCCATACTTATGCTTAGACCCCCATGATGAAGGGAGAGCCATGCACAGGGAGGGTAAGGGCTTCCCAGGCAGCAGCCATGTGGATGCAAAGGAGAGGAACAGCGAAGAGGCCCGGGGAGCTGGAGCGAAGAAATCAAGGGGCAGATCAGTAGGAGAAGAGCTGGGTGCGGGGCAAGGGTCACATCACATGTGCTAGGCTCTGGAACGAGTTGGGGTTTTGTTTAAGAGGAATTGGAAACCTTGACAGGGTCTTCAGCAGACAAGTGTCAGGGTCTGATTCCCACGTGGGTCATGTAGTGGGGGAGCTGGCTGAAGGGGGACACACCGACAGCAGGGGAGCCACTTAGGAGGCCACAGCTATCTTCCAGACCAGAGACAGGGCCTGGACCGGATGGAGGCAGGGGGTGTTGACGAGGCGCTGGATCACGAGCCCTTGGCGGCAGAGCTCTAGCAGTCCACCTTGTGCCTGAACTCTGTGCCGCAAGCCAGGGCGAGTGGCAGTGCCCAGCAGCACCCGTCAGCAGAGACAGGAGGCACTCTGAGAGGAGTAATCCTGGGCAAGACCCAGCTCAACCCAGCCTAGTGCCCCAGGGAGCAGGTGGGGCTAAAGGTGCGGCTGGGAGAAGGGTGGCGCGGGAGGGCCAGGAGACTCACTGTCTGGATTTTGGTCTCTCTGAGTCCAGGCAGGGGAGGAGAGTTGGGGGAGGGGGCGGTGTATGTAAGACTGAGGGGGTGGGGACATCCTTCCTGGGCCTCTTGTGCCCCCAGATCCCCAGCCAGGATGCCCTGGGCAGGTCAGCAAGCACGTTCTCCCTGCCGTACCCCCATGAGAACACTGCTGAGCTGGTTCGGTGCCACACTTTCCTTGGCTCTCAGATCTGATGTTTTTCTGGAACAGACCCTCAAGGAGGAGGAGGGTGGTAGAGAGGAAGGTGGGATCGGGATCTTGGGGAAAGAACACTTCACCTACTTCATCCAGGTCGCCTGCTGTTCACGCCTGGGGCCCTGCTGTCTGCCTCAGTTCACCCTAGAATGGCACCCTTCCTGATCAACCAGACAAGGACAACGTCTGACTCCTCTCGTCAACTGCCGGCCTACAAAAAGCCCCCGTAACTCCCTAGCCCTCTTCCACATCTCCCTGCCCCTGGGGAGGCGTGAGGATGAAAGGAGGCACTCTGGAGGCCCACCAGCTAGGAGGTTTGACCCCACTAGCTCGTCCTCAGCTCCTTCTCCTCCAATGTCTGCATCCCAGCAGCTTCCAGACATGGCCTAAGGCAGCGTAGCCTTCCTTCCACATGCTCAGCTCCTCTGCCACTGTGGAATACAGGGTTTCTCTCCCCATCCCCCCAAAGACAGCCTCACAGGCAGGCAGGCAGGCAGGCAGGCAGTCGAGTGAGAGTCCCCAGGGAGGAGGGGTAGGCAGGAGCAGCCAGACACACCTGCCTCATTCCTTTCCTCTTGTTCACCCAGGAGAGCGCTGTGGGGGCTGGGTTCCCTGCCATCCCATCCCAGGGAGGAGGAGGAAAGGGGTGGGGGAACGGTGGCCTGGGGAGGGGGACACTTCCATCCCAGCGGTGGGTGTCCACTACGGCATTGGCTTCAGCCTCACCCTCCTCTGACTGCCGTGCCTGAGCAGGACAGAGCTGGGGAAGGAGAGACTGGAGATGGGGGGCGGGGTACGGGGTCAGGGTTGAAATGAGGAGGCTGCAACACCACAGAACATGCTGCCTCCAGAGGGAGGGGTGGGCGGTGGGGTGCGGCAGGGGGCTGGGCGCCAGTGCTGTCAAGGCGAGGTGATTTGACACATGCTAGTCTGACCTGGGAAGGAAGGGGGGAGACGTTGGGGAAGGAACAGATGGGTTGTTGGGCACCCCCATCCTCTCACTGGGTGTGAAGCTGACTAGAGTCCTGGGGCCCAAGCTGGACCCCATAACCCAACCGACAGGGGTGCGTGGGATTGGGTAAGCGCTCTGAAGGGAGATGTGGAGGTGACGAAGGGCAGGAAAAGGGGCCCAAGAGGCACTGGGCGTGTGCATACTGACTGAAGGGCGAGGCAGGACTGTTTGTGCTGACTGCAGATAGGAGAAATGGGCTGAGGTCAAGTGGGACCGTGGAGGTAGATGGGAGGAGGAACTTTCCAACAGCTCGGAGAGGACCAGGGCTGTGATGTGGGAACGAGAACGGGTGCACCAGAGAACATTCAGAGGAGAAGGGGCCCACCTGCGCCCCCAGCACTTTTCACCTTGTCGGACACCGGGTCCTCTTCTCGCAGGAGGAAAAAATAGCATGGTCTAATGGAGCCTGGAGGGTCCCGATGAGAGGAAGGGAGGGAACTAGTAGAGAATGAGGGTGGTGGACAGACCGGCAGGCAGTAGTGGGGTTAAGGGTCAGGGAGAAGCAGCCAGATTGGGGTGGGGACCAGAACCCAGTCATTCAGCTTTACAGTCGCCCAAGATTGGAGGGTTGGGAAAAAGAGGAGGGGAGAGGCGAAAGTAGAGGCTTTGGCAGCTGTAGGAGGGCCCTGGTGGTTGAGAAGCAAGGTCAGGGGCACCCGCCGCCCTATCCCTCATTCCCTGGAATTAAGGTGCCCCCAGCTAGCCTCCCCCCGCCCCCCCCCCCCGCGCCAGGGGCCTTCCACGTTGGAGTTTGGCCAGGCCCTAGTCGCAGTCCCCCTCCTCCCTTTCCACCCCCACTTCTCATGTGGTTGCCGGCAGCTGCCTGCGGTCGCCCCAACCCCTGCGCTCAAGGCACGGGGACTTTCCAACAGGGGAAAAAATGACTTAATGAGAGTGGGAGCCGGGAGCGGGAGGGACAGGTCCCTGTAATCACCGCTCCGCTGTTGGGCTTGCGCGCCTCCGGGGCCTACCCCGGCTTCCTGCTGCCAGCGCCCCCCTCGGGCTGTGCTGGGAGGGGAGGACGGGCTGGGACAGGGGGTATCCTTTTACACGTTCCATGCTCTCTGGGGCTCTCCGGCTGCTTTGCTCCCTAGGCTTACGGTGCTGGGACACCCCATGATCTCTCTCTGGGCTTTGCCCTTGAAGTTGGGGAAGGGCAGTCTCCGACAGGAACCAGGGTCCTCTGCTGGTGGATTAGAGGGGTGAGAGATCTTGAGCAGAGCTGAGCCCTTTGCCGCTTCGCGACTGCGCACTTCGAAACGCCCCCGGTTGCTGTGGCAACCAGGGCAGTCGAGGTGTGTCCGTAGGGCTGGGAGGCGCCCCCCCACCCACCTTTTTTCGCAGCCCTCGGGGCCAGGCCGGGCTGCTGCGGTGCGCGGGGGTGGGGGTGTGCCGTTACCATGGCAAGGGTGCGCTAGTAGGGCACATTCTTCCCCAGGGTGGGAGCGCCCTAGGGATACGAGAAGGGGGGTGACGGGGGTGGCAGCAAGAGGAGTGTGGGGGGGGTCAAGACGAGGGAGGAGACTCGGACAAGACTAACCAGGACTTCTGGGGTTCGGCTGGGGTGTCTGGAAACTGCGCCCCCCCCCCGCCCCCAGCACTCCGGGAACGTTCCGCTCCTCGCACTCTCGCTGGGGTTCAAGTCCCCCAACCCTCCCCCCACCCCGGTTTCTGTGGAAGGGATCCCCGACTACCGACCCGAAGGTCTTTTGGCTTCTTCCAATGATGGTCTCTCCGAGCTAAGTGTCCGTCCCCTTCCTCCCCCTCAACCCCGAGCGGCCCAGACTGCGACCCAAAGCCCTGCAATTAAGCCCCTCGGCTGCCCCTGCGCTGCCCGCCGGTCCTGCGCCAGGCAGGGCCTGCACCGCCAATTACAACAGCGTGCAGCAGCTGATTACTCCGGAGTCCGGAGAGAGGCCAGGGGTGGCGACAGCAGGCAGGTCTAGAGGGCGGCTGTCTGGGGTTGTCCCCTGACCAGGGTCCTTAACTGGAGCTTCGGGTTGAGGCCTTCTTAGTTCAACTTCTCCACTCTAGACAATATGGAGAGGATGGCTCTACTAACTGTTGCGTCCTGCTGTGCCTCAGTTTCTCCTGGAATTCACAGCAGACCCAGGACAGGGAGATTTCTGTGATGTCGCAGTGCCTGAAATCAGGGGCTGGGGTCTCCAGAAGCTCAAAGTCTTCAAAGCTGGCCCTCCTTCCCGCCGCACACGGTCGCGTGGGTCCCTCCAGGCCCTGGGCCCCGCCCCGTAGACCCGACCCTGTCTTTCTGAGCCAGCCCCAGAGCCCCTGCCAGCCCATACTGCACTTTTGTGGGAATCAGAAAACGGCGCCCCCTCCGGGCGGGAAGCTTCCCTTTCTGACCCACTAGTGAAGGCAATCTGGGAGCCTTCAGAGCACCGACGATGGGGCGCTCTGCCACTACCCTTGCTCCCTGTCATCCCTTCTTCGCTCTCTCCCTGCTTGGGGTCTGCAACGGCTAGGGTAGAGCTCTTTTCTCCCGCGGTCCAGCTGTCCACATCTGGCGGGCAGCTGCGGACCCGCCCACAGAGAACTGCTGCGGACTCAGCGCCCTCTGTTGGTGAGGAGCGGCGGTGTACGAGCTTTTCAGCCTGGAAAGCCCGCCGCTGCAGCTGGCTTGGGGTCTCGCTCCAGTTCGGTGGGTTCCGGTTCCACCGTTTAGCGCCCCTTGCACTGGGTACAAGCCGCCCTGTGCAGAATGCCGCTCCAAAGCCTACTGCGTTAGGCCCGTTGTATTCCGCTGGCCGCAGCCTCGCTGACCTTCTTTCCTCCTTCTCTGCGCGCTTAAAATCTTGTCCGGTGTCTTCATCATTCCCTAGCCTCCCGTCTTCTCTAGTATTCCCGGCTTCGAGGGCAAGTGCTGCGGCGCGATCTCTTAGAGCTCAAGGTGAAAGTCTGCAAGTAGGAATATGATTGCATAAATCACTGCCCATCTGCTCAACAGAATTCCTCACAGCGTCCTTAAAAATGAAGTGGTTGAAGTATATTTAGTCACTGAAACAGCGTTTGCTCTGTGTGTGTGTGTGTGTGTGTGTGTGTGAGATATAAAATAGCAAGGGCAGGATCCCTCCTTTACTGCAACAAAAATTATAGATTCTTTTTTGCGTTTAAAAAGTCTAAAATAGGCAGCAAAATGCTAACAGATTGTTTTTGGATGATAGGATTGTAGGTGGTTTAAAATTTGTCTCTTTTTATTTGCACTTTTCATTTGTCTATAATGAATGTATATTACTTAGGTTTAATAAAAATTCCACATCCCAGATATTTTTGCCCCAAATGTGAGCATTGAATTGTATCATTAGAATGTACTTAATTTAAGAAAGAACTGTTTTGACGTGGACAATGGTGTGGAGATTGCCTGAGGCAGTGGGGAGGGCTGGGTGGAGGTGGACAGAGGGACAAAAATCGGGACAACCGTAATAGCATAAAAAAATAAAAAATATATTTTTAAAAAAGATAAAGAAGCCCTTTAAAACTAGGAATTAGAGGGATCTGACCCCCTGGCAAAAGCTATACTATTATTAAGTCACTGGGATTTTCCTCTTAAAATCATAATGATTGTAGTGAAAGCGGGTTTCCAATGTCCGAACCTCAGGGCCCAGGAAGCCCAAGAAGTTGTTAGGAGGATCTTCAAATCCATATATACAGCAGTATTGTTGTGAATGGCATAGCTGATTTATTTTCCATTGTACTGCAAAAGTATCTAGATGCTGCCATGTAGAAAAAGAAGTAAGTTTAATGCCCTTTTATCACTCTTGATCTTCTCCAATATCTTTGCAACAGTGCACATTGCTAACTGTCTTCTCCTCGGACATGTTCAACCCTTCAGTGCATGTGTTTGAAGTTACACTGCCTGGCCCTCCTCTCATTCTCTGTTGCCTCAAGAGTTTCACTCACTCTTGTCACTTTTCTTTTTTTTTTTTGTAAGAGAAAGTTACAATAGTACAAAGAACTTCCCCCTCCCTGAAACCACCTGATACCAAGTTGCCTACATGGTGCCCCAATCACCCCTAGTACGGTGGTGTGTATTTCTTACAAATAATGACATATTCTCTTACATAACCTGACACAATGCTCACAACCAGGAAATTAACATTGGTATGTTAATAGTCACTACCCCTCAGACCTTACTGGACTTCCATCGGTTGGCCAGTGATGACAGGGTCCAGTCCATAAGTTTTCACTGTGTTTAGTGAGGAGGTCTTTCCAGTCTCTTTCAGTCTGACACAGCTTCTAAGGCTTCCTTCACTTGTACAATCAGGACAGTTTACAAAACTACAGGCCTGTTATACATAGAATGTCCCTTAATTTGGGCTTATCTGTAGTTTCCTCGTGCTTAGATTTGGGTTATGTACTCGTAGCCAGCAATATTATGGACGTTAGTGTTTTACTCATTGCCTCATTATTTATTTTCATGTTCAAAATTCCCCAGATTTGGCCCGTTGTCAAGCTGGCTCCTGTCACCATCATTCTTTGAGAACTTCCTTATTTTCTGGCACAAGATGTTCTGAATTCCTCTTATACTTTCTCTGCTCTAGCCCTGCCATCAGCCATTTCTCCAAGAGATCTTTGTTTCTTTTAATGGAGAATGATATTTAGAAGTCAAAATCTGCATGCTAAGTGTGCTCATGGTCCTTGAGGTATCAGTGCTTCTAGGGCTCCCAGTGGATGGTGCTAGGAAATTACACACACACATTTACATCTCTCTGCCTGTCTATCTATCTATCTATCTATCTATCTATCATTTTTCAGCCTCTTTATGTAGAAAATCATGAGTTCAAATGATAACTTCCATGCCAACCAAACACTATAGGATTTATCCTAACCTCCCCCTTTCTATCTGCATTCTCCCTTCTTGTTTGAATATTCCCTTTGTAACTAACCTATCCCCCACCACTGCTGCCAGCCCCTTCAATCCCCTTCTCGCATACCTTGGCCTTGATAGTCTTTGCCAGCCCGTGTCCCCTCTGCCGTCACGTGGATGCTTTACTTTGCTTGGTCCCACATCACGGCTTCTGAGCTAAATTATTAAGAAAGTCAGGCAGGCAGGAAGGCTAGAAACAATTTTTCAAGAAAGACAAGCTCTCGCTTGAAGCTTTAGATGTCATTCTCAATCCTCTCCACTCAGTAAACGGTAACTTCTCTTCCAGCTATTCTTGCTGGAAACTTTGGAGTCACCAGAATCCTCTGTTTCTCTGATGCCTTCTAGCCAAACCATCAGCAGATCCTGCTGGTTCTCCTTCAGTTTCTATCTAGAGCCTGGTCACATGTCACCTGCTCCCTTATTGCCACCCTGGTCCACGCCTCCATGGGTTCATGATTTGAATGACAGCAGGTGTCTCTGCTTCTGCCCTCACCGCCACCGCCCCCCACCCCCGCCCATCTATTCTATACACAGCAGCCCGAGTGATCCTTTTAAAGTATTAGTCATAGAATGTACCTCCTCTACTCAAAACTCTCCAAAGTCTTCCTTTCTCACTCTGAACAAGGGCCAAATGACTTACAGTGACTTAGGAGGCCCTGCACGATCTGGCTCCCATGACCACACTCACCGCGCCTCCTCCTCCTCTCGCCCCCACCCATTTTGCTCCAACACGTTGGCCTCCTGGCAGTTCCTTGAACAAACCAGACTCTCCTGTCGCAAGGCCTTTGTAACCGTCATGCTCTCTGCTTGAAATGAGCTCTCTCCACGAAGTGCGTGGGTGTTGCCTCTTTTCATTCAGGACTTCACTCAAATATCTCCCTACAAGAGGAGCCTTCACAGAGCATCCCGTCTGAAATAGCAGGCTGCTTCTTGCCCTTACCTCGTTTTGTTTTTCCTTATAGCGCACAGCACATATTTGCTATGTTTATGCATTTGTTTACCATCTCTCTCTGCACTCCATAGTGGCGGCTCCGTGAGAGCCGAGGCTTCTTTGTCTTTGTATTTCCGTGGCAGGAAGGATACCATGCACATAAGGAAGTACTTAATAACTATAAGTGAATTAGTGAATGAATGATTTTGGAAATGACTACCAATCTGTCTTTAGGCCCCAGCCTTCCTTTCTAGGATCTTTCTTGAAGTTCTGGCTGCCAGCTAGACATGTTTTGCTGGGCATCCGTGGCTCTGCGAACTAAAGCTTCGTTAAAGCAGTTTCATTATCTCATGTATGTATTTGTCAATTTAAGGGCTGAGACTTTGTTTTGTTACTTTTGTCTTCTCACAGCCTGGAATAGTGGCTGGCATAGTATAGCAGACATTTAGAAGTTGTTGAGTGAATGAGTGAATGATTTCCTCCTCCAAACTAGTTCTCCCCGACTTGCTTCTCTCTCTTTGTGACATCGTAATTTTCCTAACTATGAAGGCTCAAAACTCCTGCCAGGTTTGATTCCCTTCTCTTCTCTTTTCTGTGTTCAATCAGTGGCCAAAACATGCCCTTTCTCCTACTTCATCGGTACTGATAAGATTACAGTTCTCATCACACACCTCAGATGTCACAACGGCCTCCCAATTGGCTTCTCTCATTTCTGTGTTTTCCTCTTTAATCCACCTCTATCAGGTTTTTCTATTACTCCCTCCCATAAAGTGCTCACATCACGTTATTTCCTCTGGCTGAGGCTTTCAAGGGGCCTTTGTACCAATCAGTGTTCCAAATTGCAAACACCATAAATGAACTCTGGTTCACTGAAGTAGAAGAGGAATTTACTGAAACGATAGCAGAAAGTTGCAGAATTGACAAGAGGCCTCAAGAAATAGTTCCTATTTCTTGGAACGAAGAGAAGCTAAGCAGCCAGAACCTCAGCCAGGTCCTGCCCCAGAAGCAGCCTGAGTAGGGGGACTGCTGCCCCGGGCTGTGGGGGCTGCCTCTCACACAACCGTCGCCACCCTCGGATCTGGCTCTTGCTGCCTCCAGGATGAATGATGAACAGTCCTGAGTGGGGTCATTGATTTGGCATACTTTGGAAGTCACAGTTCTGTGGCCTTCCTGCCGGGGGTCAAGGGAGCAAGTATCTGACCTCCCACTAAAATTTCCATTAAGGAGGATCTTCCAACATAGGAAGGAGGCTCAGATGCTGGACAGCTGATGATCCCGGTATGTACCCGAGGACAGGTTCTTGGGCATGTCATTGAAGTCCATCACCACCTGCCACAAATGATCATTCCCTTCTCCCTTGCATACCATGCTCCACTGAAACAGGACTACACGCAGTGCCCTAAGTCAATCCTTCCTGCCTCAGTCTCTGTAGCAGCTTATCTCCAAAGATCATTGAACCAAACTTCCTGATATTCACACCTATGTATCATCCACTTCCTTTGAATCTGGGCTGGACCTGTGATTTAGTTTCACTCACAGCATGCTGTGGAGGCGACGCTACATGACTTCCAAAGAGAGGTCATAAGTCTTGCAGCTTCAGCCTCAGCCTCTGAAAATGTTCACTCTGGGAAAAGCCAGCCACTGTGTATGAGGTCCATGTACCCTGAGACCACCTAAATATGAGGTGGTCTCATACCACGAGGAAACTAAGCGAGCCACATGGAAAGATTGTAAGGAGAGAGAAATGCCTGGCCTGTCCCCATCTGTTCCAGCCAATTTAGAGGTGGTGCCACACATGTGAGTTTAAAAGGCTGTCTTGCACATTCAGCCCGGTTGGCCTTCAGCTGACCCCAGCCCCAGCCTCCATCTGACCCCAAGTGAGGACTGCCAAGCTGAGTGGAGTCAGCCCATAGGACTGCGAGAGATGATAATAAATTGTTATTTTAAGCGACTAAATTTTGGAGTGGTTTGGTACACAGTAATAGAATACTGAAACAGCCCCTTTGTGGTGCAAGTTTGCTCTCTCTGGAATGGACCCCGCTGTCCCATCCTACCCACATACCCTCTCATATCTCCTCTTGTCGAAATCCCTCTGCTTAGCGTGGCCCAGGGCAGAGGAAAGAGGCAGACTCTGGGGTCAGGCTGTGGAATGGGAGGGGTTGAATCCTAATTTAGTCTCTCACTATCCCTGCGACTTTGGACAACGTAATTTCTCTGAGCATCAGTTTCTGTATCTGCCATATGGAAATAAGACCCCTATCTCCTGGAGTTGTCTTGCGGAGTATATGTAAAATATCTATGCACCTGGTCCATTTTAGTCGCACTGAGTCAGTGGCCTTTAGGAGATACCCAACGTTCTAGACCTTAGCCGGGGCTCCAAGGTCTAATTCTTATCAGATATGAACTATATGGTTTTGGACAAAGTCCTTACACATCTGAGCCTTTCCCTCCTCGCTGGTAGCATGGGTTTAATAGTAATGTCTGTGTGTTGGGGCTTCTTGGCTGGGCTAAGGACTGGGTTGTCTCATGACGCTAGGCAACACTGCCCCCTTGAGGCAGCATGCTCAGATCCCTTAAACCTGCGTGGCCTCAGGTGTCCTTCTGAAGAGGATGAAAACCATGCCCACAGTTGGTGGAGGCCAAACTGCAGGGAGGAACAGCGGAGGCCCTGCGAGTTCACCCCACAGAGTGAGGAAGAGTTTTCCATGGAAGGGGAAGGGGTACACAGAACAGAACAAGGGGAGGAAAGGTGTGAGGCTGGGTATGACCATCTTGTGGCTCGGCATCCCCATCCCCTCCTCTGCCAGGGCCTTATTTCATTTCTTCCTCCACTCATTCACTCATCCACTTGTGGTTTATAATAGTACCTCCTACACATTGTAGGCTGTACCACATGTAAGGGGATAAAAGGATTAGCAGTAGCTTACATTTATTGGGTGCTTATTTTGGAGTAGGCACCAAACACCCATACAAAGCTTACAGGGTAACTGGGGGCACATACCTGTACCATGGAAAACCTTATGAAAGAGCTGAGGATAAGAAATAGAAGATGCTTTCCTACCTCAGAGAAAGAGAGGCATGCCAGGGGCCCATGAGCCAGTGGCCAGAGAGGCCAGCCATGATGGTGAGATGGGTGGCATTTGGCAGATAGCTCTGACCACGTAGGAGGCCACCCCACTGGGTTTCTTTTGGACTCACACTGAAGTGAGGAGACAGAGAAATCTGGGCAGTTACAGAAGAGCGCATGCTGTATGATGCCAGTTGCATCCTGTGCAAAAATAGGCAAACCCAATTCATACTGTCTGCACAGTATGAATTCATGCAGACTAGTGGTTACCCCTGCAAGGGAAACAGTGACTAGAAGGAAACATAAGGGGGATTCTGGAGGCTTGCAATGTTTTGCTTCTTCATTTGGGCACTGGTTACCCCAGTGTGTTCATTTTATAAAAACTTAAGTACATTTGAGGTGTGTGCACTTTTCTGCATGTTGCTTCAATAACAAGTTCATACACACACACACACACACACACACACACACACACACACCTGTTTGAGAAATGGGGCTGATTAGTCATTTCCCACTTCAAGCCCTTTGAGGTGTCACCACATCAGGGAAGGGGGTAAAAGATTAAAGGGTTGGAGGCAAGGACCACCCAGTGTCAGGCCAGACTTATTTTCATCTCTCCCTTCATTCATTTACTCATTCATTTATGGTTTATAACAGCACCTCCTACACAGTGAACACTGTACAGCATGTAAGGGGATAAAGAGATTAGTTTCCATTTAAGGGGTGTTTATTTTGGAATAGGCACAGAACACACATCCAATGCTCAACAATGATCCCAGGAAGTTTTAGGTAAAGGAAGTTGCTCAAGGTCACAGAGCATAGAAAGTGTCTGGATTTTCATTTGAACCTGAGCCTGTGTGAATCCAAAACTGGGACACCTTTCACTGAACTACACTGTCCTCCAGGAACCTAGGGGTTGGCGGGATGTGTTAACAAATTGCTCCACCACAGCAGTGAGGCCTTGGAGCTGGAGTCCAGGCCGTCTGGGCTTGAATTTCGGTCCCATCCTTTCTGTGGCCCGGTTAGACTCCTTCGCTTTTTGATCCTGTTTCTTCACCTGTATAACGAGGGTTAAAAACCACACCTTTCTCTCAGGGTTATTGTGGGGATTAAAGGCCTATGTCTGGCTCCCAGTGGACGCCTAGAACAGGCGGTCGTTGGCCTCTGAGTCCTTATCACCCCCACAGAGCAGAACTTCGCGGGGGCCGTGGTCGGGCATGCACACGGGGTTGAAAGCAGTTCCCGGGCCTTTGGCTTCTGATCTGAACCATAGGGCCCAGTGAACTTAAATGAGCCGGTGGGCCTTTAACGCCCCCCCCCCCTTCGTGATGCTAGGAAGTGGGCCGGACGAAAAGCTCCGGTCCCCATCACCACCCGGAGCAACAGGCACCACTGCAAGCGTACCCTCGGGTACCGTTTTCCCGGGTGAGCTCGGTGCGGCGAGAAGCCGCGTTGTCGCGAGACCTGGCAGGACCAATGGGCTTCCAGACCGGAAGTGAGGGGCGGGCGCGAGGGAGCGCGCCCCGTTTGAAACCCCAGGCGTAGGCCTGCGGAGGAGAAGGGTGGGTTGGAGGTTGTTGAACCTTCTGGGAGTAGAGCCGGGGCCGCAGGAGGAGGAAGAAGCTGGCTTAGCGGAGACCTCTGCATGAGGTTTGGTTGGCAGCGGCCACGAATTCATTCACAGGGCAGCTACTACGGGTAGGCCACGCGCCGTGAGCCAGATTTGCGGGGTACTCTGTGCTTCCGCCAGGTCCGCTGCGCTTTCCTCCAAACACGAGTAACAGTCCCCTGCTTTGGCTGAGCCTTTTAATGAGCCCTTGTGGCCGCGGCGGGGATTTGCCCCGAAGCCTGAAAAATTTCACCTTCTGGGCCCTGTCTTGCCCAGGTCCCCTCTATGGCATGAAAGAGGCCCTACGATCACGTTTTTATAGAATTTGCCAAACTAAGATATTTTAATTTCTGTTAAGACCACTGTCTTTCCACTGAGACTTTCCTGTCTGGGGGCATTAAAGTGGCTGTGGGTTCTTTCAGGCATTTTGGAATAGGGAATACTCTTAATTTCAGTGCGATCTATCTACTTACCTACCTGCCTACCTATCTACCTATCTACCAAACTGGGTACCTATGTAAGTTATCCCCAGCCTGCTCGGTGAAGGAGTGGCTTCCACGAATGCTCCTCTGCTGAAATACACGCGTGGTGACCTGAAAGTGCCAGAAGTCTTTTGGCATGTCCAGCACCAGCAAAGTGAGGAGATACAAAGTATTAATTACTGCACGAGACATGGGGAATTCCTTGAAATCTTGTAGCTCACAAAGAAAAGAAGCTTAATAGAGATTTGCCCAAATTTGACAACCAGCTTAAAGTAATGAATTAGGAAGCTGTAAGAACCTTCTCTAAACTAGCAGTAATAAAGAGCAAATGTTAATTGACCAACAAGAGAGGAAAGACTGATTTATCCTCCTGTTCTCTCCATAGAAAAAACACAAAATTGTCGTCTTGGAGGAAGTCATTAAAGAATATGCAGGCAAAAGTAGTAAAAAAGAAAAAAAAAGTGTATAGGCCAAGCAGTTAATTTAACAAATATATTATTTAAATTTTTTTGTGATTTATTTGGTATTTTATGAACTTAAAAGTTTGTAGTTTGATGTGATTTCTCATTATAAATATACATTCACATTTATACCTAATTTTTATAAAGCTTTTATTTATTTTCAGAGAGAGGGGAAGGGAGGGAGAGAAAGAAAAAAACAATGTGTGGGAGAAACCTCATTCAGTTGCCTCGCACACGCCCTCATCAGGAGACCTGGCCCGGAACCCAGGCCTGTGCCCCGGCAGGGCAGTGAACTGGTGAGCTTTCTGTTCACAGGCCGGCACTCAGACCACTGAGCCGCACCAGCTGGGGCTCGTTTGTGCCTAATTTTGTGTGTGTAATTTTGTACTTTTCTTAAAGGGGTCCCGTGAAATAATATAATCTAGATCTCCTTATATGGCTGACCTCTCCTTCTGACCACTCGGATCAGGGCAGGACACGTGCTTATTCTCTTAATTTTTGAGATGTGGGGAGGGAAGCCCAGAGGGGTCAAGTTAATTGCCCAAGGTGTTGCTCCTGTGGCTGGCAGAACTAGAACTAGGACCTAGTCCTTTTTGTTCTCAATTCAGGTACCTGGTCATCCCCAGGAGCAAGTGCCCTATTCCAAAATCTTTCACCGTCGGTCTTCAGTGAATGGGGCATGACTGTGTTTACTGGTCTGCCTTTGGGATCTGGGTTGTAAATGGTCCAGCTGAGAGGCCCAGTAAAGCTAAAAGGGAACAAATTGTGTTTCTGAACTGCCCCCAAATCTCAGAGGATGGCAGCCTTCTCTGTGTCCTCCCACCGGCCCCTTGTAGTGATGAAAGAGGGACAGCATCTGGTGGGAGAGAAAGGCCGAAGGGCTGGCTGGAGGGCTGGCGGAAGAACTGCAGCAAGGACTCCTCCCTGTGTGTCAGGTAAGCGTGGAGCCCTCGCAGAGAGACAGAATCGACTGGTGAACCAGCTGTGTGTGAATATGCATGCGAACATGTCTTTTGTTATTTTTTAAGCCAAGTATATTTTTGGTTGGTTTCCCTGGAGACTTGAGACTACGGAGAGGCCTTACCAAATGTAGTTTAATTTTTCCAGCTCTGCTTCCTTTCCAAGTCCCAAAATTAGCCACCCCCGTTTCTCCACCTAGACTGATTTTGTGTAAGGTCACTAAACTTTGCTGTTAATCCAACTTTTCAGTCCTTACCTTATTTGACTCTCCCCTGCTACAGGTATTCTTTTTATTTATTTTTTAAAGTTGTATTTGTTAATTTTTAGAGAGAGGGGAAGGGAGGGAGAAAGAGGGAGAAAAGCATTGATCAGTTGCCTCTCCTACAGGGAACTGGGCAACCTGGGCATGTGTCCTGACCTTGACCTTCCCCTTTGTGGGAGGACTGCCCAACCAAGGGAGCCACAGAGGTCAGGGCTACAGGTTTTCTTTTTACATGTAAATCTTATCCACCTCCCTTTGAAATTCTTCTGTAGCTCCCCATTGCTTTTAGGTTTAAGATCCAAATCTGACCTGTCTGGCCAGGCCCAGTCTTCTCCAGGTCATCCCAGGCACACACTGACCTTTCATTTTGCCAGTGAGCCGTGCTCTCTTCCTGAACACAGGGCTTTTGCACATGTTGTTTCTCCACCCATTACATATCAATATATATGAAATATATATATTGTTTTATTTATACTAATGTATTTATGTTTATATATTGGCACTAGTGTGTGTATATGATGGTGGCCCCCCCCCAAACCAAAATTATCTTCTGGAAGGTGGGTCCCTTGTAGCACAGGCTTCCCCCACTAGGTGAGTATTCTAGGAATGCATCTGTAGCAGTGTGCCAGCTGGCATTGTTGTGAGAGGCTGCATTTGGCTTCAGTGAATTTTTTTGAAGACTTTAACAAGTTTGCCCATTTCATAATTTACAAGGGCACCTGCCCACACTGCACTGAGTGTTCATCAGTTTTTGACCAAAAACGGAGTGACCCCTCGCCCCATCCTGCCTATTAACCCAATCTTGCCCTGAGTGACTTTATCTTTTTGTTTCCCTGATGAAAGACATTCTCAAAGGGAAACATTTCGGCTGTGTGGAAGAGGTGAAACAAAAAATGGCAGAAACACTAAAAGGAATCAAAATTGATGAGTTCAAAAACTGTTTTGAGCAGTGGGAAAAAAGTCTCGATAGGTGTGTTTCATCTCATGGAGAGTACTTTGAAGGTGACTGAAGTTTAAACATGTAAAAGTAAATACAGACCTGGCTGGTGTGGCTCAGTGGATTGAGCACTGGCCTGTGAACCAAAGGGTTGCCGGTTCAATTCCCAGTCAGGGCACATACCTGGGTTGCGGACCAGGTCCCCAGTTGGGGGCATGCAAGAGGCAACCACACATTGAAGTTTCTTTCCCTCTCTATCTCTCTCCCTTCCCTTCTCTCTAAAGATAAATATATAAAATCCTTAAAAAAGAATAAATACAAAAATTTTAATAAATAAATTCCAGTTTTTTGGGCCCCCCATATATATTCTTTTACACACACACACACACACACACACACACACACACACTATTTTACCAATATCTGCTATATTCCTGACATTGTATTGTTGCTAGAGATACAACAGCAAACGAAGCAAGCAAAAATTGCTGCCCTTCTGGAGGTCACCTTCTGGTGACTGTTTTTTGCTGCAATGGTCTTCCCGTTTCCCCTTTTTTCCCCATGGTAAGGAGTTTATTTATTTAAAAAAATTTTTTTAAAGATTTTATGTATTTATTTTTAAAGAATGGGGAAGAGATGGAAACATCTATGTGTGAGAGGTACATTCATCGGTTGCCTCTTGCATGCCCCCTACTGGGGACCTGGCCCACAACCCAGGCATGTGCCCTGGTTGGGAATCGAACCAGCAACCTTTTGGTTTGCCGGCCGACACTCAACCCACTGAGCCACACCAGCCAGGGCCCTATTTATTTATTTTTTTAAAATAACAGCTTTATTGAGATACAGTTCCTGTACCATGAAATTTGCGCATTTAAAGTGTACATTTCAGTTCACTATATGCAGAGTTGTGCCACCATCACAGCGATTTTAGAACATTTTCATCCACCCAGAAAGAAGCTGTGTACTCATCAGTAGTTACTCCTCCTCCTCCCTGCAGATCTCCCCAGCCCTAGGCAACCAGTCTACTTTCTGTCTCTGTGTTTGCAAATTCTGGCTGTCTCATATAAATGGAACCATACACTATGTGGTCTTTGGTGACTGACTTCTTCACTTAGCCTAACATTTTCGAGGTTCATCCATGCTGCCTGCTGAGGCATGTACTGTATTTCCTTTCATCTTTTTTTTCTAATTGAGATTTAATTGACATATAACATTGTGTAAGTTTAAGTACTTTATTTCTTTTCATTACCAAAGAGTAACATTCCATGGTATAATACATCACGTTTTGTATCCACTCATCAACTGAAGGACATTTGGGTTGTTTCTGCCTTTTGATGATTATGAATAATGCTGCTATGAATATGTGTTTATAATTTTTTTGTACAAACATGTTTTTATTTTCTTGAGTATATACCTAGGAGTGGAATTGCTAGATCACATGGTAACTCTATGTTTAACCTTCTGACAAACTACTGGACTGTCTTTTCAAAGTGGCTGCCCCGTTTTGCGTTCCCCCAGCACTGTATGGGGGTTCCAGTTTCTGCACATCCTTGCTGTTACGGGTGGAGTTGTGTGCCTCCAAAACTCTCGCTGAAGTCAGAGCCCCAAGTCTCTCATAATGTAAACTGATTTGGAAATAAGGTCCTTGCAGATGTAAGTAGTTAAGATGAGGTCATTTTGGAGTAGGTTGGCCCCTTGATCCAGTGTGACTGGCGTGCTTTATGAAAAGAGGCAATCTAGGCACCGAGACTCACACTCGGGGAGAGCACTGTGGGAAGACTGGAGTCACGCTGCCGCAGGCGCAGGAACTACCAGAAGCTAGGAGACAGGCTTGGAGCAGATTCTTCCCAGCACCTCTGGAGAGAGCATGGCCCTGCTGACACTTTGATCCGAGACGTCTGGCCTCGTAAAAACGAGACAACAGGCTCAAAATGGAGTCCCTTGTGCTAAGCCCCGAGTCACCAAACCGAGTCTTAATTAGTGTTGGCTGCCCCAGAAATGGAATCTCAAACCAGACAACCAGGAACCACCTGATAGGCACCAGTTAGGTGGCCTGTCTCATAGGCCCCTGCCGCCCTGAAGGAACGTGAACTGGAGCAACCAGCCCGCTTTTTGCCCAGTGTAACTTTCTCACTTCCACCTACAAAGGTGTTATATAGATCCTGGGAGGGTCTCTCCACCTGCCAGATTGATGCTGCCCAATTCAAATCAATGTTTGCTCAAATAAACTCTTGAAATTTAAAAAATATGCCTCAGTTTATCTTTAAAACCTCCAAAACTGTGAGACAATAGATTTCTGTTGTTTAAGCCACCTGGTTTATGGCACTTTGTTGGGGCAGCTTTAGCAAACTAGTATACTCACAAATACTTGTTACTTTCCATTTAAAAAGTATTATTATAACCATCGTTTTTGGGTGTCAAGCGGTACCTCACTTTGCTTTTGATTTGCATGTCCTTAATGCAAACGGTTTTGAGCACACTTCCACGTGCTTATTAGCCATTGGTGTATCTTATTTGGCTAAGGGTCTATTCAAGCCCTCTGTTCATTTTTAATTGGGTTATTTGCTTTTTTATTATTAAGTCTTTGCAGTTCTTAATATATTCTAGATAGAAGTCCCTTATCAGATATATATGAATATTTCACAGATTTTTTTTAAGGATTTTTACTTATTTATTTTTAGAGAGAGAGAAAGGGAGAGAAACACTGATGTGAGAGAAGCATTGATCGGTTGCTTCTCATGTGTGCCCCGACCAGAATTAAACCCGCACCCCAAACATGTGCCCGGACCAGCGATCTTTTGTTTTGTGGGATGATGCCCAGCCAACTAAGCCACACCGGTCAGGGCTTACAGCTAACGATTTTCAAGTCTGTGTCCTACGTAGAAGGCTCCCCTAAGCTACAGTCCTGCACATCCGACCGAAAGAATGTGTATGTTGGTGTTGTTGAGAGGAGGGTTCTGTAAGTGTCAGTTAGGTCAAGTTGGTTAATAATCTTACTCATCTTTACAGCAAGCAAGAAAAAAACAAAAACCAAAACCAGCTGCACTCTAGCTGTTTCTTCCGATCAGAGATACCCATTCATTCAAAACGTATTGTCTCCCAGGCACTGTTCCAGGCATTGAGAGTATAGCAAAGAACAGAACAGAGTCCAGGAGAAGGGGAAAGTCCAGAGACATAACAAAGAAAGAAATATTCAGGAGTGTCTGCAGTTTTGAAGCCCTGGTCAGTACCAACAGAAAAGGAAAAGGGAAGCAGTGTCACCCTTGCCACTGGCTGCTGTGAAACGGTGTGTGCCCTCGCCTAGTTTCACTTCAGCAAGGCTTTCCCGTGACCCTCTTCTGCGCCAGGCGCCACACGTGGAGGTGCTGGCCCAGAGACGAGGAGGATGAGGCTTCTCTCCTTGAGCGCAGTGTGGGAGAGGGGCGGGTAGGCAGGTAATTATTTTACAGGGGAATCGTGCGATGAAGAAGGGGTGGACAACATTCTGTAGAGCAGAGAAGAGTGGCTAACTAATTCTGCCTCGGAGTGTCAGATAGTGTTTGATGGAGGAGAAGACATTTCAAGTGGTTCTGAGAGAGGACCAGGAGATGACCAGCTGGAGAGGGGTAGAAAAGACATCTAGTCGTTTGTGGGTGGAATGGCCGAGTTACAAACACTGTCTAAGTTCTGAAACAGGACTGCTCGAGACAGCCCGGCACCCTCAGACGGCGGTGGGTGGGAGAGCCCACAGGAGAGGGATTTATTGGAAAGGGGGGTTGAGGCTACCAGTTACAATGGCTGACCCGATATGTAGCCCACCCACTGTAGAAACCGTGCAGACATCTGCTGTAGTTTTTCCACTTTTAAGTGTCAAGAAGACTTGTACCCATTTGGGGAAGGGGTGTAAATTGATACAACCTGTAAGGAAGGCAGATTGACAATGGCTATCAAAACTATAAATGCTACAAATATTTTGTGACCCAGCAGTTTCACTTCTAGGAATTTGTCCTAGAAGATGCACTTACTCATATGTGAAATAAGCTATGTACATGTATCTATCACATCATTAAAATAGCAAAAGACTGGAAATAAATTAAATGTTCATTAAGAGGGGATTGGTTAAGTAAATTGTGGTATCTCTTTAAAATATGACATTCAGTCTAAAAAGAAAATAAAGAATAAGGTACCTCTCTATGTCCTGTTCAGAATGATGTATTGTCACATGAAAAAAGTAAGGGGCTGAAGCATTTGTGTAAAATGAGGATGGAAAGAGTTCAAGTCCTCTATGGAGTATTCCAATGGCTGAATTAAAGAACTGTGGGCTGTCCGGCTGCTGTGGCTCAGGGGACTGAGCACCAGACTGCGAACCAAATGGTTGCTGGTTTGATTCCCAGTCCGGGCACATGCCTGGGTTGTGGGCCAGGTCCCCATTGGGGGTGTGCAAAAGACAACCACACGTTGATGTTTCTCTCCTTCTCTTTCTCCCTTTGTCTAAAAAGAAATAAATAAAATCTTAAAAAAAAAAAGGACCCTGGGCTGCCTTGCTTCTGGACTTTTTTTTTTTTTTTAAAGATTTTACCCATTCATCTCTAGAGAGGGAAGGGAGGGAGATAGAGAGAGAGAGAGAGAGAGAAACATCAATGTGTGGTTGCTAGGGGTTATGGCCTGCAACCCAGGCATGTACCCTGGCTGGGAATCGAACCCGGGATACTTTGGTTCCCAGCCCGCGCTCAATCCACTGAGCTACACCAGCCAGGGCTTTGGACTTCTTGTGATGTGTGATAAGTGTGACAACTCCTTATTGTTCAAGCTAGCTGAGAAGCGAGTCTTTTGTGACTTGTAGCCAAAAGCATCCAAATACGTAAGTCTACGGAAGTCCCTGTGTTTGGGCCTGGAATACGCAGAATGGGGGAGTTAAATCTTCGACTTGCAGAAAGTCTCCAGTTTACCCCATTTTAACTCTGTTGGGCACTCCCAAAGGCATCCCCTTTCTGGGTATTCTGAGCTCTGGACCTCAGAGCAGCTGGCCACCCACATGTTATAGCCATGGGAGTTTCTGTGCAGAGATGCAACCTGGCAGAATTCAACCTGCCTGGCTTTTTTTTTTTTTTAAGATTTTATTTATTTATCTTTAGAGGGAGGGAAAGGGAGGGTGAGAGAGGGAAAGGGAGGGAGAAAGAGAGGGAGAGAAACATTGAAGTGTAAGAGATACATTGATCGGTTACCTCTCGCATGCCCCCAACCGGGTCCTGGCCCACAACCCGGGTATGTGCCCTGATTGGGAATCGTACCTGCAACCTTTCAGTTTGCAGACCGGCACTCAATCCACTGAGCCACACCAGCCAGGGCCTGGCTCCTTTTTAATACAACCCCATCAAAGCTAAAAGCTAAAAGACTGGCAGAGTATATGCAGCTAGGGGGCAAGAGGGCAATGCACCAGATGCTAGAATCAAACCTTATAATGTAGAATTCAGACAACCTGCTCTCTGCCCACAAAGGGACCCAGATAATCCAAACTTGCTCTAGCGACTACAAAGCTGAGAATTCTAGATTAAGCTGTGTAGTCTGACAACTTGTCCACACAACTAAAATTGTTCTGTCAGCATTGTCCAGACAATTTTAAGGACTTACTTGACTTGCCCATTTGTTAAATATTTGTTCCCTGCACTCTGTGACATTGCTAGGAATACGACAGTGAGCAGAACTGAAACGGCCTTGCCTTTATTGACTTACAGTCTAGAGGAGGAGATGGCAATTAGTTGAATAATTATCAAATAAGTGTACAATTATAACCCAGTTAAGTATTACAGAGGAAGCGTTCGTGGTGGAAAAGAGCACTTAAGGAAAATACCGATTTTAGAACGGAATCAGGAAGGTCTGCCCGAGGAGATGACATTTGAGCTGACATCTGAAGAATGAGTGGGAGTTAACTGCATGATTGCAGGGGGGAAGAGCATTCCAGGCCAGAAGAACAGTTCCTGCAAAGGCCCTGGGGTCGGGGGTCGGGGAGCAGGGAGCCTCAAGGAACTGGAAGGAGGAGAATGTGATTAGAGGGCAGAGAGTGAGGGGGTGGCGCTGGAAGGTGAGGCCGGAGCTGGCAAGGCAAAGCCAAGGGGCAGGTGAAGTATTTCTGTGAGAGCAATGGAAGGCGTTTGTGGCACCAAGTGTTAGTTGTCCCCTAATGTCCACTTCCCCTCTGTTCCTAGTATTCACACCCCAGAGTTTTTGGCTCCCCACCTGGCTACCCAATGAAAGACCATATCCCAGGCTCTTTTGCATGTAGGTCTGCCCGTGTGACCAGGTTCTGACTAACGGGTAGTAAGTAAGAAGAAGGGCAAGCTTTTTCTCCTATTTTATTTTCCCCCTATTTTCTTCTCACTGGCTAGAATGCAGACATGGACAGTGGGGGCTGGAGGAGATACCCCAGCCTGTGAGAGGGAAGCCACGTGTTGAGGATGGCAAAGCAACAGGATAGAGGGAAACTGGATGGCCAGCACCACGGAGCAGCCAGAGCAGCCCTGGACCGTTAAACTGACACTGTAAGTGACACATTGATAAACTTCTAACTTCTTTGAACTACTGTTGTTTTGGTCTTTATCACAGAAGTTATACCTATATTCTTAGTGACTACTATGGACTGACTGTTTCTGTTTCCCCCAAATTCGTATGTTGAAATCCCACCCAATGGTATCAGGAGGTGGGGCCTCTGGAAGGTGATTATGTCACAAGGGGAGAGCCCGTGCGAATGGGATTAGTACTCTTACAAAAGAGACTGCCAAGAGCTTTCTTACCCCTCTGCCGTGGGAGGACACAGTGAGAAGATAGTCAACAATAAACTGGGAAGTGGGCTCTCCCTAGACACCGAATCTGCCAGCACCTTGATCTTGGTCTTCCTACCCTCCAGAACTGTGAGCTGGTATTTTTGTTGTAGCAGGCCGAATGGACTAAACGCATCATCGGGATGTTCCAGGTGATGGAGACGGATTTGCATGTTGAGGTGATCACTCTGGCTACAGCGTGTGGAAGGTAAAAGCAGTGAGAACAGCCAGAAGCCATCACAGCCCCCCAAAGAGAGGAGGATGCCTTGTACCTACAGAGGAGCTATCAGGGTGGGGCCTGGCCCGCTGGAACACCTTGTGCCTGGTATAGTGGAAAGAACATGAACTCTAGTCTCAGGGAGAGCTAAGCTATACTCCAAGATGGACTATTCTGTAGCCATGACCTTGGGCAAGTTACTTAGCATCTCATCTGTAAGTTCAAATTAAGATTCTTTCTGTGAGGAGTATGGCAAATTAAAGGCAGCCTTCAGACTTGGACTGCAGTATCAGCTCTTCCCCGGGTCTCCAGCCTGCTCTTCCTCCCCGGAGATTCTGGACTTGCCAGGCTTCATAATCGCATAAGCCGATTCTTTAAGATAGATCTCTCTCTCTCTTTCTCTCCACACACACACACACACACACACACACACACACACGTGCGTGCACATGCAACACACGGACATCCTTTGCTTCTCTGGAGAAGTTCGACTGATACAGAGGTAAACTTTCTACTGATTTATAACGTACATACAACAAAGTGCACATACTCAGCCACCATCCACAAGAAGGTGTATGAGGCCTGTCCAGAAGGTATGCAGCCATGTAATATGAAAAATAGGGACACTTGTGGAAGAAGATAGAAGATACAAGAAACATGGTACACAGGACAATAAGATCTCAGTCCCCTTCAAAGTAGACACCTTGGGACCTCACACAGTTCTCCCAATCGCCATCAGCTGCCCCATCATATTTTCTTGAATATCAATGACAGTCTGAAATCTCTTCCCTTTCGAAGGTGGTATTAATTTTGGGAAAAGCCAGGAGTTGCAGGGCACCAAATCTGGGCTGTAGGCGGGGCTGAGTCACCTGGGCGATTTCATGTTTTGCCCCAAAACTCTGCATGAGACGTGATGCATTAGCAAGCACACTGTTGTGATAAAGCTGCCAATCACCAGTTGCCCATAGCTGTGGCCTTCGGAATCATCTGAATAGTTTCCGGGGTGGAATGTTCAAGTTTAATGCAAAATTCGATGCAGATTTGTTGCTCTGCTCGCTCATTCATTGTGAATGGATGGCCACAAGTATACATGCTCACTCAATGGCGTCCACCACCCCCCACTGACTAGTACATCGAAATTGTTGTTGTTCACACATGCGCGTTCCAGGCCACTCTCCTTGGCTGCCAAGTAACATGATGTCTTGCAAACCATTCATATGAACAATGGCTGGGCTTTTTCTGGACAGACTTCGTATACCTGAAACGAATATAATGTTAGTTATGTTAGCTGATTATTTCTCAATTAAAAACAACAACAACAACACTAAAAGCCCATGGATAACATTTACAACAAAATGAGGTGGCAAGGTATTTCCAGAAACCCCAAAATGCAGGTGGACAAGGACAAGACAACACTACCTGCATGGAGTTGGCATCTGTGCAGAAGAAAGCAGAGAACAGTGAGTTTCTGTGGAAGTGAGAGTAGGGGGACACCGTGATGGCCAGCAGGCGTCCGGGGATCAGTCTGAGAAAGCAGTAGAAGCGGGGAGGGGCTCTGCCTCGCTCAGTGGTGGGTGGGAGCGAGCGGCCTGTGGCCGTGTCTGGAATAGATGAGTGCTGCAGCAGACTGGCCGTCAGGGCTCCCTGCAGGGCAGGCTCTCCCGTGGGGAAGAAAACGCCAGGGAGAAGCAGAACCGAGCAGGACAGAGACAACAAAGACAGAGACGAGACCCGGATAAAAATGGAAAGGTGCGCGGAGCCAAGAAATCTTAGAAAGCGTGCTGCTGTTTTTTCTTTTTTATTGCTACATGAAAATAACAGAAAATGAGCCTCTGTGAAGTTAGAAGCCCTACCCTGGCCTACACTTTCTTCTAAAAGTTCAGGAAAATTAGTTTCGTGTATAAATAAGCAAAGAAAAGTATTGAGGCCAAACCAATTACAGAGTTCTAAGAAAATAAAAAGCAAAACCACAATAATACCTACAGGCAAAGAAAGCATGTCAGAAAGACATGCCCACAAAGCAAATAAAACCTGTAACCATAACTATTTGGGAAGAAGATAAAAGACGTTAAAAATAACACAAGACATAAAAGAACAACATAAATCAAAGTTAGAGAAACTCTGAAATGAGGTAACTCAGAAACGAATTAGAAATGAAAGAAAAAGTAACTTCAGAGGGGAAGGCTCAATTGGAAAAACACTGAAGTGGATTAGTACAGAAGATAATGCCTATAGAGAAACAGGAGGTGAAGAGAAAAAATACATTAAAAATTAAACTGAAATTTTAAAAGATGAAAAGGATTCAAAGAGAAAATTATAAATATTAAAGATAGGCAAGTAAGACTCAACACACAGTAAATAGAAATCTCAGAGGGGAAAACAAGCCAAGGAAACAGAATTAATACGACGAAGAGGCCCACACAGTGAGGAACTGAAACCTCAGACCAAACCTCCGGGAGGACCCGAGGCCTCCTCCTGCCAGCACCCACTCAAGTGAGCTTGGGTGTGGGTCCTCCAGCCCCAGCCACGTCCCCAGATACTGCATTCCTCTCTTCCTGACCTTCACTGTAGCCTCATGAGTGACCCTGAACCAGAAGCATTGAGCCAGGCTACCCCCAAACCCCTGATCTGAGAGGCTGTGAGATAAGTGTTTATCATTTCAAGCCACTAAGTTTCAGAATCATTTTTTAATGCAGTGACAGACAACTAATACAATGGGCATTAGGGTAGCTTCCAGTATGGGACTATTTCAAATACCCCTGCTCTGCACACCCTAACATATGTCTTATGGTGAATATCTGTGCGTTTCTGTTGGATATAAACCTAGAAATGAAAAGCTGGGTCGCAGAATACACAGATGTTAAGCACTAGTAGATACTGCAGAAGTGCTTTCCACGGTGCTCGTATCAATTTACACTCTCGCCAGCAGTATGAGTTTTTGTTACTTACAATCTTACCAACACTTGATGTTTCTGTCTTTTTAATTCTAGCTATTTTAATGGTTTGTGGTGGAATCTCACTGTGGTTGTTTTTTTTTTTTTTAATCCTCACCCAAGGATATGCTTGTTGATTTGAGAGAGAGAAAGGGAGAGAAAGAGAGAAACACTGATGTAGGAGAGAAACGTCGATCTGTTGCCTCCTGGACACGACCCTGATGGGGATGGAGCCCCATCCTAGCATGTGCCCTGACTCGGGACCCCACAGCCTTTTGGTGTGTGGGGACAGCACTCCAATTGACTGAGCACCTGGCCAGGGCCTCACTGTAATTTTAATGGACATGTTTGTGGTATCTAATGAAGTTTAGCACTTTTTCAAAAGCTTAATGTCCATTTAGACATTTCCATCTATAAATCACTTGCTCAAGCCTTGGTTGGTGTGGCTTAGTGGATTGAATGCCAGCCTGCAAACCAAAAGGTCACTGGTTTGATTCCCATAGGGCACATGCCTGGGTTGCTATTCAGGTCCCCAGTAAGGGGCGCATGAGAGGCAACCACACATTGCTGTTTCTCTCTCTCTCTCCATCCCTTCCCTTCTGTCTAAAAATAAATAAAAGCTTACAAAATAATGGGGCAACTATAATAGCATAATCAATAAAATATACTTTTAAAAAATTTAGTTGTCTATCTTTTTTTCTGATTATTCTGTTTATCATTCTGACTTGGCAACAGTTCAGATTAATATAGTATAGTTTTATTTGTATAGAGTTAAAATATGAATAACTGTCTTTCAGTGACGGGATATACAAATATAAGAGTAGACAGACAGACAGACAGACAGAATTCTAAGATGGCCTCCTTGGTCCCTCTTTCCCGTGTTACTCCCATTAACATGTAATGTTATGTTGCAAAGGGGATTTTTGCAGGTGTAATTGAAGGTACTAATCAGCTGACTTTACCATAGGGAGATTATGTGGGTGAACCCAACCTAGTAATATGAACTGTTTAAAAGCAGGAAGTTTCGCCCTGGCTGGTGTGGCTCAATGGACTGAGTGCTGGCCTGTGAGCCGAAAGGTTGCCGATACTAGAGGCAACCACTCCATGTATCCCGTGCACATTGATGTTTCCTTCTCTTTCTCCCTCCCTTCCCCTTTCTCTAAAAATAAATAAATAAAATCTTTAAAAGCAGGAAGTTTTCTCTAGCTGGTCACAGAAATGGAAATAAGAGACATTCCTAGTGTAAGAAGGATTCTCACACGATCAGTAATTCATACAATTACTGATGTGTGACCTCCAGGAGCCAAAAGCAAACCCCGACTGACGATCTGCAAGGAAAGGAGAGCTTCAGTCCTGCAGCCACCAGGAACTGCTGACAACCTAAGTGAGCCTGGAAGCAGACCCTTCTCCAGAGCTCCCCAATAAGAGCCCTGCCCTTGGTTTTGGCCTTGTGGAATTCTAAGCAGGGAACCAAGCCAAGCCTGTCTGGGCCTCTGACCTACAGAAGTGAGTTTATAAATGGATGTTGTTTAATCCTCTAAAGGTATAAGTTTATGGTAATTGTTACAATAGCAGTACAATACACAGGTTTACTTAACCAGAATCTACATAGGTAGTAAAAGAGTAAAACAATATATGAAAAGGATAAACACCAAATGTAGAATATTGGTTATTCTGTTGGGGGGCTGGGGATAGGAAGAGGAGATTACTGAGAAGGCGAAGGTAAGAGGGTCAAAGTGTGTAAGGTAGTATTTTCTTATTTTAGCTAGGTGGTAAATATGTTTAATTTTTTAGACCTTTTAATATGTCTCACATATTGCATAACAATTTAAAAGACTCCTGATCCTCAGCCACTGCCTGGAAACAGTAGAGATGCCAAATTTGAGGGGCCCTTCAGACCTGGACAATGAGTTCCCCCAACGGACTGTGCCAGACACCTTCTGTTTTGTAATGTCATGTCATGTAATCTTGGAAGGAGGATGGAGTCCCCATAAAAACTAAGATTGAATTTCCTTCTGCCCCAAAGGACTGGGCTAGAAATTGGATTGAATTTAACCAAAAAGAAAAAATTTCCTGGCTGGCGTAGCTCAATGGATTGAGCGCGGGCTGCGAACCAAAGCATCGCAGGTCCGATTCCCAGTCAGGGCACATGCCTGGGTTGCAGGCCACGGCCCCCAGCAACTGCACATTGATGTTTCTCTCCCTCTTTCTCCCTCCCTTCCCTCTCTAAAAATAAATAAATAAATAAAATCTTTTAGAAAATCTAAAAAAAATACCAACACATTTTTAAACAAAATAGAATCCGAAGGGGAAAAAAAAGAAAAAATTTGCTATACACTCAAATCTGTGGACTGAATGAATGAATGGAAAGATGAGTTATGAATAGATGCCCAAATACCCGTAGAATCATCATCAAAATTGTATACCTGGGCAACAGAGTGAGATAGGAAAATGTTCCATTGCAGAATATAACTCACAAACTGTTTGGAAGTAAACAGTCTTGGAGTTAAAAAAAAGAAGAAAAAAGATAGGTGTGAACCATGTTGTAACTGAAAATTTTGGTTTGACGGCAGCTCCAGCCCCTGCCCTGAGACAGCCCCCAAAGGCAGGCCAGATTAGAGCTCTGCAGCCTGGACGAGAACCCTGGGGCAGCTTAAAGCTCAAACCCACCTCCACCCCTGCCCCCGGAGACTGTGCTAATGGCCCTGATAACAACAAATGGTTCTGTGTGGCCACAGCTGCCTCTTACACTTGTTTGGGGCAAACTTGATGCAGAAGCATAATGGAGGGTGAAGCATCAAATTTCTTATTTGAGCAGCAAGCCGATACCTAAGGAATGCAACCTGGCAGCAGCCCAGAAAGACTTGAGGATGGTGCAGGCTGTGGGGAAATGGCTGTCCTATCCCAAGGCTTTCCCTTGGAGGAAGGGTCATGGGGGTTGTAAAAGAGCTCCTATGACCAGCCACGGTTTGAGGAATTCAAGAGGAAATAGGCCTTGGGGTCAGAGCCCGGGTCATTGGTCAGCAGCGCTTCTTTCTTTCGGAATCAGTCCTGCACGGACAGTCGGATGTGAGAGCCCACCCTTCTCGGTTCCTAAGACCAAGCATGCTCTTCTCTAAAGCTGTGGACACATTTTCAGAAGGAAAATTCCTAGGCATAAAATTCTATTAGAACTGGTTTTTTTTTGCTTGAAGATAATAGATTTGCAACTCAAATTATCTTACGATTAGAAAAAAAGTGGGGAGGAGGGGTGTTTATTGGCTCATGGACCTTCATCAGGCCCAGCTGGATCCAGGGGCTAAAATTATGTCAGGAACCTCCTTCCATCATTCTCTGTCTTCCTGTGTATTGGCTCAGGTGACCTCTGGCCATGTGGGGGCGAGAGGGTCACCAGGATCTGAAGGCTTTCATCCTACCAGCTTAACCTCAGAGAAAGGAAAGCATCTTTTTCCCGGTAGTTCTAGCAAAACTCCAAGAACGGAGTGTCATTGGACTGGTTTGGGTCAGCAGCCCATCCCTGATCCGTTGTGGCCAGGATGGTAGCCGGTCAGGCCCGTGTCTTGGACCCACCTTTGGGGTATTGGGAGAGGTGGGGATCACATGGACTGGGAGCGTGGAAGATGAGGTTTCCCAAAGACAAGTTAGGTTGTTCTCACCACAGGGAGGCTGGCCTCTCGGCCACAGCAGCAACATTGGTGCGCAATGGACGGAACAGGTGGGATCTAGCCATCTCCCAGATTTTTCTTCTCCCTCTTAACATTTTCTGATGGCGATTCCACCTTAAGCCCACCTGAAGAAAGTATAATTCCACAGGTCTGAGACAGAGCCCAGAAACGTTATTTTTGCTAAGTTCCCCCAGGTGGTTCTGCTGGGCGGGGGAGTTTAGGAACTACTAATTAATGTAGTGGACAACGTTCTTATTCTCTGCTCCCTACTCGGAATCAAAAGTGAGTATATGTGGGGCTCTAGCTTGTGAAAGTAGAATTGCTTTTTTAACTCAAAGGAGTTCAAAACAAAGAATTGTCTTCACATTTTGAGATTAGGAAGAGGAATGCATAAATTAATGTACCTGTTTCAAAGCCCATCCCCCACCTGCCCCTGATCTCGGACAAATACCAGATGAACAGAAGTGGCTCCTACCCAACTAAGATGTCGGGGTGATAAGCAGGTCCACCGGGATCCTTCGTAAAAGCAAGTCTTCATTAGCCCTCATGCTCAGAGGGCAGGGGTCCGTCCCGGTGAGCAGGGAGCTGCTGAGGCCTGGCTCGGCCTCTGGAAAGGCGATTGTCATTATCAGGGAGTCAAGCAGGGAAGGCCGTGGACTGGAGAGGACATAACACGGGTAGAGGAACTGGACCTCAGTTAAAATTTCATTTTAAGTGTCACAGGTTCGATTCCCAGTCAGGGTACATGCCTGGGTTGCAGGCCATAACCCCCAGCAACCACACATTGATGTTTCTCTCTATCTCCCTCCCTTCCCTCTCTAAAAATAAATAAATAAAATCTTTAAAAAATTTTTCCTTTTAGCCCTGGCTGGTGTGGCTCAGTGGACTGAGTGCTGGCCTGTGAACTGAGAGGTTGCCCGTTCGATTCCCAGCCAGGACATATGCCCGGGTTGCAGGCCAGGTCCCCGGTTGAGGGCGTGTGAGAGGCAACTGATGGATGTATTGCATGCACATTGATGTTTCTCTCCCTCTCTTTCTCCCTCCCCCTCTCTCTCAACATACATAAATAGATAAAATCTTATTTTAAAATTTTTATTTTAACTAGCCCTAGCTGGTTGGTTGGAGCCTTGTCCCATGAATGGAAAGGTTGAGGGTTTGATCCCCGGTTGCAGCACATGAGAGGCGCACGTGAGACAACCGGTCAGTTTCTCTCGAGTCGATGTTTCTCTGTCTCCCTTCCTCTTTCTCTAAAAACAATGGGGGAAATGTCCTTGGGTGAGGATAAAAAAAAAACAAAAAACTCCCTGCCAGTGGTTACTGACCAGCGAGAACTCAGGACCTCCGATCCCACCCTCTGTAACTAGTTGTGGGGCACCGATCCACTTCCTACCATTTACTGTTACTTTTCGTATCTCCGTCATCCCTGCTGCACCTTCTTTGAAGGTGGGAGCCCCACTTCCCACCTTTTCGTGTTCCCTGCATCTCGCCCAGTACTCTGTAGGCTACAGTTTCTCAAATAGTATTTGCTAAAATTGATTTTAAAACTTTGCAGGACAATTCCTCAAAGCCCTTCAAAAGCAGAACTGACCCTCCGCGGCGTCTCTGGAGCTTCAGAGAGGTCGCAGGTGTCTGATGGGCGGTGGGAGCATGCCCCCCGAAAAGCACAGTCAGACTGGCGCAGTGCCGCACACAGCAGGGACGCAGAGGTCCGCGAGATTCGTGAGGCCTGTGGTGGGCCCGAGAAGGGGACCAGGGTCTGACATGCTGCCAGGGCTTCGCGGCCGCAGGAATCACATCAAACCGCCCCCAGGAAGAGTCTGAGTAGCAATAGCTGCCAGCACAATAGCCAAGAAGAAAGGACAACTATGCATTCAGGTGTCAAAAACCAACCAAAAAGAAATTTTAATTGTACCCTGGCCCATTAATGAAGAATGTTCTAGGTTAAAAAAAATAAAGAGCTAATGGTACATACAGGTTAAGAAAACCTTTCCTGCTCTGTAAAAGATGACAGTAGAACTTGTTATAACTCATTTTTTAACATAAGCACTGTGTACATGAAATATATGAGCGCTGCGAGATTCAATAGGGTCTTACAACACCCCTATGATGGTCCGCTTTTACAGACCTCAGAAGAATTAAGACACTTGCCTGAAGTCTCCCAGCTTACAAGTGGAGGGGCTGGATTTGAACCCAGACTGGTGTGACTCCGGAGTCCACATGGGAAGCCCACACTGTCTGTCTCTTTTAAAAAGACAAACGTTTTCTGTGCCACGTGTGAATGAGTTAGATCTCCTTCTAGCTTCTCCCTCTGTTAACAAGGAATCTAGGCCAGTGAGTTCCTTGTTCAGTTCCAAAGGAGGACTGGACCCCAGGGCCCAGCCTCTCTCAGGAGACAGCTCCTGGGACTCCAGGGTCCCTGAGTGATTGTTGTAAGTCAAGATGAGAACGGCTCTCATGGTCATGGCCAGAGTCTAGGGACCAGGTACCCAGCAGCGTTTCTTGGGGGCCAGATGAAAGTGAGCCTGGGGTGACAGAGGCGAGGGCCGTGTGTGGGTCCAGGGAACATCCGAGCTCAAGTTCTCAAAGGCCCTTCTCTTTCCCCAAGAGTCTCCACGGGCAGGGTTTTCGGAACTCACTGGGGCTAGGTCAGGGCAGAGGGTGCCCCCTGAGCCTGGGCACAGGGATGAGAAGGCAGGACTTGTGAAAGGTCTGTGCTTTCAGAGCACGATTGAGTCAGGGGTGGACAGGGACAGAGAACTAGAGGAAGACCCAGTCACAGCAGCAGCTTCCCTGCAGCCAACTGCCTGGTTGAGATGGAAACGCCGATTCCAGCTCCAGCCCCCAGACAGGCTAAGAATATCCCTGAAAAGCAACAGCCACCACCCCCGGCCCTTCTTGATCTGCTCCGGCATCTGGAGTGCTAGGCCGGGCGCAGGCAGGGGCAGGGAAGAGACGGTGGGCATGGTGGGGTGGGGGGTGCTGCTTGGGGTGGGGGTGAAAGAGAGGAGGCAAAAAAGGGGCTTGTGGAAGCAGGAGGAGGTGAACTGAGAAATGAAGCTACTGGGGAATACTAGAAGGACTGGGCAGGAAGAAACCATTTGGGTGGGGTGGGGGGCAACAGGGAGATGAAGGCAGGAGCTAGGGGGATAGGAATAGAAGATCCAGGGATGAGGAGGGGGGAAGGCTGGCACTGATGACCTGACTGGTGGGGGGAGGGGGAGGGGCAAGACTTTATCAAGGAAGGAAGCAGAGTTTGTGGCACGGAAACGGAGCCCCAGCTCCCCCTTATCCTCCCCTGACCCTTAATCCTGGGCCCTCTAGCATCTCAGCCTTGGTCCCTTCTCCCCCTGCCCCAGGGCACCTCTCCATCATCTGTGCTTATCAACTCTGCTCTGTTCTAAAAAAAACCCCTGCATTTGGGCTCCCTCAATTAAGTCCTTCTAGCAAGGGACCTGTTGGAGTGGACAGACATTGAGAAGGTGGGGGTCTCCCTTCTGGCAGCTAGCAGCACATCCTTGGTCAGGTTCATCTCTGCTCACCCCCCTTCCCTACTCTCCATTATTTTCAGGAGGGGTCTGCTCCCTCCATTGCCTTCCCAGGGACTTACCCCTCCTTATTCAGCTCCCCTCGGGGAAAGTCCTCAGGACAGGGAGGGAGAGCTGGGCTGGTGCACAGGCTGTCTGTTTGCACACCAAAGGAGCCAGGGCCCTGGATGGGGGTATTAAATGGGAGTGGGAAGCAAGATCCAGGCATTCAGATGCCCAAGCGGAGTTTCCACCCTTGGTGTTTTAAGAACCTGCATTGTCATCAGCCTCTTTGTAGGGATCCCTTGGAGATATGGAGGTACAATGACCTTGGGTCCTAGGATCTCTGGCCTTGACATTTACTGGAGAAACCCTGGACCTCAGCTAACTCGGCATCCTGTCCTCTGTCTCACTGTCTTCCAGTGGCCCCTCTAAAGCATTGCTGAGAGCCCGAGCACCCCTCCCCTTTGTCTCCTTGGCTAAATGTCAAGCCTCTGAAGAAGGGCAGGCCTCACAGGGGTGCTGTGCACATGGAGACTGAGCCCAACGGGCCGAAGCAGATGAGGGAGAACCAGACAGGGCTGGAGCTGGAGAGTGAAACAGATTCACAGGACAGATTTATTTAGAATCAAAATCGTGAAACTGGAAGAGACTTTAGGAATCATTTTTAAGTTCAATCCCTAAGATGTTATCTTATTCCTTTAGTATTCATTTTTTATCTGATAATAAAAATAAAATATATAGAGTCCCTACATTTTAATATGAAAAAAGAGGCCCAGAGAGCTGGAGTAACTTCATCCAGGCCATACAGGTTATAAGCCATGGGCTAGAACTCCTTCCCCCTAGACTACAGACTCAGGCAGGGGGATGAAAACAGCCAAGGAGCATGAGTCTGAGCAGCATTGCCTGGAAATATTTCCTTAAAGGGGGGGCTCGTCTTCCCAGGGGTCAGTGAAGGGCTCATCTCAAAGGTGAAATTGTGATTCCCCTCCAGAAGGCTGTGTTTCTGCATAGGCTAAAACCTTGGTCGAGGCCCTCCAGTTCTTGGTTTAGACCTTCAGTTCTGACATTAAAGAGCCGTCAGAAATAACTGCTTATCTGGACAGGGCCTTGTTCTCTGAGACAGACAAGGAGCCTGGCTTCAGGGGCTTCTCATTTAGGGAGTCTAACACAGCCAGCACCGGCCCAGAGGAGCATGCAGATGTGGTGGGGACGCCACTCTCCTTCTGCAGAGCCCGCCTCTTCATCAAGTCTTTCTGGGTTCACCACACCACCCCTCTCGGCCTCCACCTTAGTGCGACAAAACCTCCCTCTCTTCTCCCTGAATGTCTCCAGCTTTTTAAAAAATATTTTATTTATTTAAAAAATATTTTATTTATTTTGAGAGGGGAAGGGAGAAAGAGAGAGGGAGAGAAACATCTATGTACAGGAAGACCATTGATCAGGTTGCCTCTCCCACGCCCCCAGCTGGGGGCCTGGCCTGACACTCAGGCATGAGCCCTGACCGGAATTGAACCTGTGACCTTCTGGTTTGCGGGAGAATGCCCAACCCACTGGGCCACACTGTCAGGGCTCCAGCTTTTTTTAATAACAGAAATGCTATCCCTCTTTAGGGATTTGTTTTGATTATGTTGTCTGCTTTTCCTTTAAAATTCCACCCATATCCATCCTGCATCCTTGGACTGGGGACTCGGAGCCCGGCCCTTAACCAAGCTGTTCTGTAGCAGCTGCTGCTGGGGGAAGAGCTTAGAAAGACTGACCGATGTTAGGAGCATTAGGCATCAGGTGCCTTCCAACCAGTCCCAAAGTGCTTCTTGGAGGAGGTGGAATTTCAAGAGCTGGACAGAAGGCAAAGTAGTGAGGTTTATTTTTGGGGGGAGGGGGTTGGGTTCAGGGGTAGGAGTTAGAGATTCAAGAGGGATAACCTCACTAGGAGTGTGGAGCATGGGTGAGCCAGAGTGGGTCTGAGGCAGGGAAAGGCAGAGAATGAGAAAGGGAAGGCGACCTTTTAAGGTACCTGTTCCAGGGAGCCTGAAGCAGAGGAGGAAATTCTTTTTTTTTTTAAAGATTTTATTTATTTATTTATTTAGAGGGGAAGGGATGGAGAAAGAAAGGGAAAGAAACATCATTGTGTGGTTGCCTCTCACGTGGCCCCCATGGGGGACCTGGCCCAAAACACAGGCATGTGCTGTGACTGAAAATCAAACTGGTGACCCTTTGGTTCTCAGCCTGTGCTCAATCCACTGAGCCACACCAGCCAGGGCAGAGGAAGAAATTCTTGAATCTGACCCGGAGGACAACAGGAGGTCGAGCTGGGCCTGGAGGGGGCAGGTACCATGGTGGTGACATCTGTGGCTGCTGCATAGAAGATCTTGCCCTAAACGACACCAGCAATAGGCCTTATGTCAAGGAAGGACTCCAGGGAGCAGAGCTGGGAGGACCCACGTGCCATTCAGATCCACGTGCCTGGGGTTTCTGCCAGTGCAACACAGTCTCCGTGGGGCCTGTCCTTAACTACCCAGGAACCACCTATTTCTTGAGTGTCAGATAAAGGCTGACTCAGAAGGCCTTGTAGGAAAGAGTGGGACCAATTCTACAGGCTGAAAAGAGAGAGTGGGGAGGTTGAGCAGGTCAGCTTGGGCTTTGAGAAATTAAATATCAGATCTAAGGGAGCATGAGAGGCCCTGCTGAGAAAATGCACGTGGGCACCAAGTCAGGGAAGGGCTCAAGTCTGCATGTGTACACTGACCAAAAAAAAAAAAAAAAGGAAAGGAATCAAGAAGAAGCAGACCACAGGCCTCCAGGTAGGTGTGAGTAAACAGGGACTGTGGGGCAGCCGAGCAAAGCTGGTGGCAGGAGCTGCACCTAAGGGGGTTCTGGAACAGCCTATTCAGAAGGAACCATGTGCTCCTGTGCACACCTACCAACCAGGACGGCAATGGACTCTTGGAGCTGCGTTGGTGGTCTATGAGGAGCATGGAGGTGACTCCAGGGACAATTCTGAAGATTTTGCTGAATCCACAGGCAGGGATGTCTCTGGCCATCATATCCCCCTTCAAGGCCCACTTAAGAAGCTGAGGACTCCTGTGCTGGGGAGCCAGATAGCAGGCCTGGAGGAGGGCGGACACTGGTCCACAAGGCAGATAGAGCCCAGACCAGCTGGGCTCAGAACCTGCAGATAAGCGCTGGGGAGTCTCAAGTACAGGACCAAGGCTATGTGGGCATTGAGGAGAGAACAGACAGACAGACAGACATAGTGAAAATGTGTAGTACTCAGCCTACTAGTGAGCAGCTGGGAGTGGGGACAGCTGGGCCATTATGGCAAGAAGCATTTAACAATGAAAACCCGGCTCAACTTGGGCCTGGGGCAGGGCTGGAAGTTGTGCCAGGCCTTCTGGGCCTCCCTCCGCTCAGGAGGCCCTGCGTGCTGCCTCAGCCGGGGGAGACCAACCCACCCAATTTCCAGCGCTCCCCCAGGGATCAACCATCACCCACCCAAGTGTGGGATCAGGGCGTGTTGGTTGGGGTGAAGAGGCGCCACCCAGGGACCAGAACCCCAGGCCAGAACTCCCCACAGAACTCAACTGTAGAGAACCAGGCCAGAAAACGCGGCCTCAGGGATATATATGAGTGTCTTGCGGTCCCCTGAGCAAGGGTCCCCAAGGAGGTGGATTGTGATCTGCAGGAAAACCCGGGCCCCGCCAGCACCCCATCACAGGCAGAGCGAAAATGCGCCTGCTGCAGCCCTCGTGGCGGCCTCGTGGGGAGGGAAGGGAGGGGAGAAGCGCTGAGAGGGAGTAGGTCAGGCAGCCTGATTGCAGGAGCCAGTGCAGTGCGACCCAGCTGAAGCCAAGGAGCCCTGACGAGGGCGCGCACTGCCTATGCGGCCCCCCAACACAGAATCAAAAGGGGAGAAAGGATGCTCCCACGGCTTCTCTTCTACCTCGATCCAGTGCATCAAAACAAGCTGACCCAGGGCCCTAGGACCTGCATGGGGAAGTGGGAGCAGCCGCCCCTCCTCCCCAGCCCAGACCCCACGGGGGTCCAGGAACCACAGTCACTTCCTCCTCCTTTTCCCCTTGCCGGTGTAGGGAAAGGACCGACGACAGAGGGTGAGGTGGGCGGGACTTGGGTTTGGCATGCGAGTTTCTATTGGTCAGAGGAGCTGCCGCTTAGGAGGGCAGCTCGGGCGGGGATTGGCTCCGCGGGGCGGGGCGCGGCGCGACTAGAGAAGAGGCCCAAGGGGTGGGGCTGACGCTGCAGCTGGCGCAGCTCGGAGTCGGAGCAGCCGCCGCGGAGCAGCCGAGCAGCCAGCTTCCCCCGCCCGTCCCCGCGCCCGGGCCGGGGCTAGGCCCCCCACTGCCGGGTCCCCGGGGGCTGCAGCAGCGGCGGCGGCGGCGGCAGCAGCGGCGCCGCCCGCGGTTCCCGCCGGGGCCCGGGCGCCGGCCGCTCTCTGCAGGATGGGCACGGTGCTGTCTCTCTCCCCCGCCTCTTCGGCCAAGGGCCGGAGGCCCGGCGGGCTGCCCGAGGAGAAGAAGAAGGCGCCGCCCGCGGGGGACGAGGCGCTAGGGGGCTACGGGGCGCCGCCGGTAGGCAAGGGCGGCAAAGGCGAGAGCCGGCTCAAACGGCCATCCGTGCTCATCTCCGCGCTCACCTGGAAGCGCCTGGTGGCAGCGTCTGCCAAGAAGAAGAAAGGCAGCAAGAAGGTGACGCCCAAGCCAGCGTCCACTGGCCCCGACCCCCTGGTCCAGCAACGCAACCGCGAGAACCTTCTCCGCAAGGGCCGGGATCCCCCCGACGGCGGCGGCGCCACCAAGCCCCTGGCCGTGCCCGTGCCCACAGTGCCCGCGGCCGCCGCCACCTGCGAGCCGCCGTCGGGGGGCAGCGCGGCCGCCCCGCCGCCAGGCTCGGGAGGGGGAAAGCCGCCGCCGCCGCCCCCAGCCCCGCAGGCGGCGCCGCCGGTGCCTGGCGGCTCGCCCCGGCGGGTCATCGTGCAGGCGTCCACCGGCGAGCTGCTGCGCTGCCTGGGCGACTTCGTGTGCCGACGCTGCTACCGCCTCAAGGAGCTGAGCCCGGGCGAGCTGGTGGGCTGGTTCCGCGGAGTGGACCGCTCGCTGCTGCTGCAGGGCTGGCAAGACCAGGCCTTCATCACGCCCGCCAACCTGGTGTTCGTGTACCTGCTGTGCCGCGAGTCGCTGCGCGGGGATGAGCTGGCGTCGGCCGCCGAGCTGCAGGCCGCCTTCCTCACCTGCCTCTACCTCGCCTACTCCTACATGGGCAACGAGATCTCCTACCCTCTGAAGCCCTTCCTCGTGGAGCCCGACAAGGAGCGCTTCTGGCAGCGCTGCCTGCGCCTCATCCAGCGGCTCAGCCCGCAGATGCTGCGACTCAACGCCGACCCCCACTTCTTCACGCAGGTCTTTCAAGACCTCAAGAATGAGGGTGAGGCCGCCGCCGGCGCGGGGGGTCCACCCAGTGCGGGCGCGCCCGCGGCCCCCGCCTCCTCCTCGGCCGCCAGGGACAGCTGCGCGACCGGAGCCAAGCACTGGACTATGAACCTGGACCGCTAGGGATACCCAAAGGCCAAGCCTGCCCCCGCCCCAGCCCCTGACACACGCTCGGAGCCCCCAGGACCATCAAGCTGCCGCCGCCGTCACTGCTGCTCCGCACTCCGGCGGGAGGAGGAGCCGCCCCTGCCCCGCAGGGGCAGGTGGAGGCCTGGAAGCCAGAGGCCGAGGCGCCTGGATTGACGGGGCGTCGGGTGGGAGTGGGGGATGCGCGCGGGAAGGGACCCCCTACCTCAGCCTTTCTGTCTACGCCCCCGTCTCTCCAGCTCTGCGCGGGTCTGCTCCTTCCCTTCTGGGCGTGTCTGTAAGTCCGTCTTCCTCGGTTTGGTCCATCTCCTCTCTTCCTCCCTGCATCTTCACCCTCCCACCCATCTGCCTCTCCCCTGGCCCTTCCTTGGGTGTGTGTGTGTCCGCCTCCGTCGGACCCCCTACCCATCTCCCTTTGGCCCCGTTTCTCTCTCCGCACCGGTGTCTCCGTCTCCCCGCTCCTTCTCCTTTCCTTCGCTTTTGGCCTGTGCCACCGCCTTCCTTCCCGTCCGCCCCCCCCGCCCCGCCTAGGTCAGCTTGCATCCCCTCCCCCGACTGTGCCCCCATACCCTCCTCCCCAGACCCAAAGAAACGCTGGTTCTGAACTCGGAACCACACGGGAGGGCCCTTCGCCCCACCCCCACCGCCCCCTCCGCCTTCCCAACGTGTTGCATGCCGGGAGGCGGGGCCGAGGGACGCCGACTTCGGGAGGCCGACCTTCGGGAGCGAACTCAAACCCAGGAGTCCACCCCGGCGGCGGCGGCGGCGGCGGCGGCGCCTCAGCGAACGGAGGAGGAGAGACAGAAACTCTCCTTTTTCAGGGGGAGGGGCGCCCTCTTTCTTATCGTTAGGTGTTTTCGGTTTCCTCCCCTTTTAATTTATTCGATTTATTCGGTGGTTTCCGGAGGGCGGGGGGCGGGAGGGTTGGGCCGGGAGCTGTCTGAGGTGCTGATCCTGAGGCCGGACCGGACTCCTCCGGGGAGGGCGCCGGGGGCTGGGTTGGGCCCGGTGCCGCATCCGAGGTGCCAATGATGCGGGCCGACGGCGCGGGCCGCACTGTCTGTCTGTCCGTCTGTCCGGGACATAACTATAAAGCGCTGGAAGCGCCTGTAGATGGTTTTGCGCCGGCTTTTCTTTGGGTCCCGGGAGGGCGGGAGCCGGGGCGGGAGCGGAGCCGTCCCAGGCGGCGCAGGAGGCCCGCAGGGGGCCCGAGGGGGAGGCCGAGGCCCCGAGAACCGTCGCTCTGTCGGTCTCGGTCGCCGCCGCCCCCACGCCCGCCTCCACCGTGTCTGACCCAGCGCCGTTAACGGCCGGCTCACTTTTGGGTTAAATGACGAGGAAGTCGCCCCCCTGCGTTTACAGGGCGGCCCATCGAGGCAGAACTGGCCAGTTATGGCCGCTTTCCTCTTCGTCCTCCGTCTCTCCCCGCCACGCATCCCGGCGAGAGTGCAGGCAGACCCGAGTCCGGCGGCCGCCCGGCGCAGGCCGCCCCCGCCCCTCCCCCGCTGCGCGGCCGCCGGCTGCCGCCTCGGGAGCCCCTCGGTCCCAGGGCGCCCGGGGCCCAGGCCGCCCGGGAGGTGGGAGCCGTTCTCCGGGGTCCGAAGAAGAGAAACAACCTCTTTAGCCCGAGGTCCCTGTGCGGCCTCCCTGCCTCCTCAGACACGTGGCTCAGCGCCCCGTGCGCGGCTTCCCGGGCCCGCGGAAGCTGGTCTCGAGCGGGGCGCCGAGTCTCCGGCCCTGGCCGCCGCGAGACGCCCGGAGTCCCGCACCACCAGCGAGGCCGGCGCCCGCTGTCCGTGGTGCTGACCGGCATGCGGGGGCGCGAGGGGCCGGTGGGGGCCGGGAAGGGCTAGAGGAGCCGCGGACTGGGCCTCCGGCCGGGTCCTCTGCAAAATTTGGAAGCGGGGCGTGATCTACTCGGGGGCGAGTTACAGGGTCTGGCCCGAGACCCCGGAACGCGGGCTTCCGCGTGCCCTCCCGGGAGACAGACCTCGGCTGAGCCCGGGCCGCCGCCCCGGCCGCCCCGGCCGCCCCGGCCGCGGCCCCCGCCCCCCCGGCCTGCGGCCGGAAACCCCGTCCAGATTTGTGAATCGGCTCCCGGGAGGGGCGGGGGGAGGGGGAGGGCCGGCGGGAGGGAGACGGGAGCGGCCGCCCATTGGCTGGGATTTGGCGCAGTCGGCGCGGTGCCGTCATCTCCCTCCGTTTGGACTGAGCGGGGGAGGAGCACCGGGGTCACCCCGCGGCTGTCGCCATAGTAACCAGACGGCGCGCGCGCTGCCGTGCCGCCTCTCCGCTCGCCCCTCTCCAGCTGGAAAAACAACCCAGGTCTGCCTGGTTGGGGACTAGTTAACGAGACGGCGTGATCGGCGTTAGCTGCGCTGGAAGAGCCTAAAGTGCGTGGGGCAGAGACGAGCGAGCCTGCGGACACCCCCGGCCGTCCTGCCCTCGGGGTGGGGGGCTGTAGACACTGCCCCGGCCCGCGGACGGAGCACGCCGTCTCTGTGCTGCACCCACACCTCCCACCCCCCGCCCCAGGAGCCGGTGGTCTGGCACTCGCACACCTGGAAGGAGAAAACTCCCCGTGCAGAGTCAAAGCTCACTTTCCTTGCCGCGCCCCAAGGCGGGACCCTCCGCCATGATCCGATTAGGGGTGAAGGGCTGGAAGGGGATTGGCTCGCAGACCCGGAGGGATTAGCCACCTGGGTCAAACTCGAGCAGACTCTCGCTTTGCAGGAGAGGAGGGGGCTGTACGGAGAAGGGCTCAGGACTGATTTCTGAGAAGGCAAAGTGAGGTGCAAGGAAGGTTTTTGGAAACAGAGCGCAGGGCCTCCTGTGCACCGCCCTGAAGTAACCCTCGGTAGAGCGAGTCCAGGCTCAGGAAGGAGGTGACGACGAGGACCCAGAGCTCTAGAGAGAGCCCAACAGGGGTGCGCGGTGGACTGAGGACGGAAGGGAGATGCAGAATGGGGGCCCGGAACCGGCTGGAGCCATGACTCAGCACTTTGGGGGGGGGGCGGGGAGTGACTCTCCCAGTACAGGGGCAAACAGGGATCCGACCACTTGCGTGATACATGCATTGACATACAACAAAAAGCACATTTTTAACCCAGAAGTAGGTACATACACATCCATACTGACGAAGATTCGTTCCATTGTAACATATACACATCTCCACCCCCTTTTTCCCCGCCCCTCTTCCTGGACCAGAGGACGTCCTGTCCTGAGAGCTATGATTGCCTGTCCCGGGGATACCTTGGTACTTAGTGGGTAGGGAGAAACAAAAAATTGTAGAGTTTGGGGGTGGGGGGATTGTCATGGTAACTGCGTTGCCTGCCAAGCTGGGTGCCCAGCAACCAGAGCATCTGGCAGTATCCACGGGGACATCCTGTGGCCTCTACCCACAGGGACTGTGCCTCGCGCATTCAGATGGGCATCTCCGGGAGATTTTTACAACAGGGGCAGTTTTGGCTAGGTATGGGCGCCTGACCTTCATGGGCCCTACTTTAAGTGGTACTGCTGACCCCTTTATACAGCATAAACGATATTTGCAGAGAGTGGCCTCAGGGGTTAACACTTTAAAGACTTTTATTAAGACCATAACCTTGCCTCTCAGCACCTTGCCGGACACCCTACAACAAAGTCATCTATCTATACCTACCCAGGCTAGATATATAAATGAGGGGTAGGAAAATTGTTTTAGTTCACATGATGAGAGACTGGGTATAAAATAGATAGACCGCAAGGCAAAGTCTCAGGATTCAAGTTCCTTCGGTCTGAGTTTAAGGTGGGGATGGGGTTTTCAGGGGCAGTCTCTCTGCTGGACCTGCGGACCAGCTGGCTGATTTTTCACTCCAGGCGCCCCTGTCCTTTCTCAGGATTCAGGTTTAACCTCTTAGTTTCTGACTTAAAATGCCCCCAATCCAGTTTGGGCTTTCAATATCTTCTTCCCCCTGGATTTTCCCCACGATTTCTTCAGCAATGACCTGCTCTCAAATTCTCTTTCTAATTGGAGACATTGCCCACAGTTGCTCCTTCCTTCTCTTAAGACTCTGCCCCTCTCATTTCTATATATCCCTTGGTCATAGTCTCCTGTGATTAATATTTAGCTTAAAGCCCATAAATCATAAAATTAGTCTCTCTGGGTCAGAAGGAAGGTGAGGTGATAAACAATATAAATAGGAAAAGAGGTATTTCTTTCTTTTTTTGGTAGTTTTTAAAAATTTATTTTTACCTGGCTGGCATAGCTCAGTGGATTGAGTGCGGGCTGCAAACCAAAGTGTCGCAGGTTCGATTCCCAGCCAGGGTACATGCCTGGGTTGCAGGCCATAACCCCCAGCAACCGCACATTGATGTTTCTCTCCCTATCTATCTATCTATCTATCTATCTATCTATTTCCCTCCCTTCCCTCTAAAAATAAATACAAATTTTTTAAAAAAAAATTATTTTTAGAGAGAAGGGAAAGAAGAAAGAGAGACATCAATGTGTGGTTGCCCATGTGCGCCCCCTACTGGGGACCTGGCCCAAAACCCAGGCATGTGCCTGACTGGGAACTGAACTGGTCATCCTTTGGTTTGCAGGCCAGCGCTCAATCCACTGAGCCACACCAGCCAGGGCTGAAAAGAGGTATTTCTTAACAATCTTTTACCATTCTACTCCTTTTAAAAAATCATTTCTATGTTATCCCAGAAAAAAAAACAAACAGAATATCAAGAAAAGCCTAAGAAAGAAGTGTGTTGATGGAGGGCTTGTCCTATCAGATATTAAAATGAGCTATAGAGCTAAGTAGCTAAAATATATGGCACTGGTACAGGAGTAGACATACCCATGAAACAAAATAGATAACCCAAAGCTAATCTTCAGCAATCATGGGAATTTAATATATGATAAAGGCACCACTTCAAATCTATTGGGAAAAGATGGATTAGTTAGTTAATGGTTTTGCTCCAACTGGGTAGTCTAGTCATTTATATTAAGGAAAAGGTCAATTCTTCCTCATCCTTTACCCCAAGATAGATTTCAAATTGATTTTAAAAATTAAATAAAGAGCTATAAAAGCCTTAGAAGAAGGGACAATTTCAACATATCTATTAAAATTTTGAAAACACACATACATGTTTACTCAGGAATTCCAACATGCGCACAAGGAGATATGACAAATATTTTGTAAATTGTATTATTGTTTGGAGAGAGATAAATTGGAATCAACCTAAATATCCAGTGGTAGGTTAGGGGTTAAATAAATGTTGATACATCCAAATCACTGAATACTGCAGTCAGCATTCCGTTAAAAAGAGTGAATTGGACTGCATGTACGGACCTGAAAGATCTCCAAAACACATTGTATTATTAATAGTTGCGTAACAGTACATACAGTACAACATCATTTCTGCAAAAGCAAAACAAATCAAACCAAACTATAATTTCTCTTTGTGTACATGAGTGTATGCTTAATAGAAGCTTTAGAAAGATATATATCACTCTTAATAAGTGACTTCTGGGAATGAACTGGGATTAATGTCTGAGGGACTTTCACCTTATCTGTGGAGTTTAATTATTTTTTTTTCCACTGTGTAACTCACTTCAATGCCTGCAGCCCATGGGCAGAGGCAATGGTTCAAGGACACAGTTCACCTTGGCATTGGGTCACTATGAGGAGTTTAATTTTTTAAATAAAAAAATGCGTGAGTGTGTTGTTTGCCAAACTAGAAAATAGTCATTAACATATGACTGTATAGTCAAATATTAGGTGGAGAAAATATGAGTTATTTATTAGTATTGTTACTATTGCAGCTTGATTTGTATGGAGAACATCTTTCCAGAGACAGAGAGACCTTAAAGGAAAAGATGGATTCATCTGACTCCATTTAAGCTTTTGAATGTTAGAGAGAGAAAAAGAACAACCACATGCGAGATTGAGAGACAAACAAGCTGACAGCACATATTTGCAACACAATATATTTTCCACAGGTAATTCAAACTTCTTGTAAAGAGGCAATTCACACAAAAATGTAAACAATGAATAAACACATAGAAGTATACTTCATTGCTGACCATAGACATTCAAGTCAAAACAGCAATGGGATATTGAATCTCTTATGCTGACAAAGATTACAAAAGTGGAAAATTGAAACCATGATAAAAACTTGGGGAAATGTGCGCGTCCTCACCCTCTTTGTAGACATGCACATTTGTTCAGCCTGTCTGGACAGTAACTCGGCTGTGGATCAAAATATGGAAGGCAGCCTTCTCTTCGACCCAGCTACCACATTGTCAGAAATTTGCCCTAAGAAGGTAAATGGGGGAAGACCCGACACCAGGATGCCTATCGTAACATTGTTTATAATGATAAAGAATTAGATTCATCAGTAGGAGATTAAGTACATTGTGACAAATCAGTATTCATTGGGATATTATGGACCATTAAAATTATGCATCAGTCTATATTTATTGGCATGAAAAATGACCATGATGGAGTGAAAATAATGGGTTTGAAACAATATAACATGTGAGAGAGAGAGAGAGAGAGAGAGAGAGAGAGAGAGAGAGAGAGATCTTTAAATAGCTGTCCTCTTCTTGTCATTCAGACCTCGACTTCATAGTCACCTCTCCCTGGTGAGCTCATCATCTCAGCCTGCCCCAGTCACCGTCACACACTCCTGATTTATTTCTCCGTAGCACTCGTCCCCACTTGAGAAAGGTCTGTCTTGTTCACTGCTAGATTCCTTGCACCTAGCATAGTGCTGGACACACAGGAGGCAGTCAGTATATACATACAGTGTGTGCGTGTGCATGCACCTGGGCACACATGTGCAGCAGTAGAAACTTTTAGGATGTTTTAAAAAAATATATTCTCTCTAAGTGGCGAAATTTAATGTTTAATTTAAAATTGTTTATTAATTTACTAGGGTGACATTGGTTAATAAGATCATTATATAGATTACATGTAAGTTTCGAGTATGCAGCTCTATATTACATCATCTGTATGTTGCATAGTGTGTTCACCAGCCAAAGTCAAGTTTGCTTCTGTTACCATATATTTGGCCCCTTTCACCCTCTTCTGCTTCCCCACACTCCCTACATGGTAGGATTTTAAATTACCAGTTTTACTCCCTTCTTAGTACTTTCCCGAGTTTTCTAGTTGATGATCATTTTAATTATGGTGATGGTACTGATGACTGCCTAAAAAAAAGAAAAGAAATATCAGCCCTGGCTGGTGTGGCTCAGTGGATTGAGTGCTGGCCTGCAAACCAAAGGGTTACTGGTTCGATTCCCAGTCAGGGCATGTGCTTAGGTTGTGGGCCAGGTCGGGTGCATGAGGGGCAACCACACATTGATGTTTCTCCTCTCTCTCTCTAAAAATAAAGAAATAAAAATCTTTTTAAAAATCTTTCTAAAAGAAGAAAAAGAAACAGGATGGAAGGAAGGAAAAAGAGAGGAAGGAAGGAAAGGAGGGAAGGGCACAGGGAGGGAGGGAGGGCATAGGGAGGGAGGGAAGGAGGGAGGGAGGAAGGAATGAGAAGAAGGAAGGCTGGCGGAGTCTGGAAAAGGAGGGACACACATCCGCAGCCCTGCCCCACTTTTCTCTCACCTCCGAAGGCTCTTCACCCCCTTCCTCCTCCCCATGCTATTTCTAAATCCCTCAGGCTTAAGAAAGTCCCTTGCTGGCCAAGGGCAGTTAGACACCTGTTTAGCCCAGCAAACACATATGTGTACATACACACTGCACAGATATGGTGCATGCACAGAATGTGGAGTCTGTGTCCACACACAAAATGTGGACACACACAGGCACACACCCTTACAAGGATCCATCCAACACCAGTTAAAAAACACTTCTGTGTCTTTTCGTGTAAATGCCGCAGAAGACCCATTGTCCCTTATTCGAATAATAAATATTTCCCCTTCACATTAACTTATTCACATTCTCTCTTTAAACAATGAGAACTAGCACAGTGCCAGGCAATGTAGTTGGGTCTCAGTAAATGTAAAATGGGTAGGTGATGACAGTTTCCATGTTTACCTTTGGTTGCCAACAAATATACAACTAAATCTGTGTCTTTTGGGCACAACGGCGATCACTACCTCATCCTAGATATTTGATATTTCTCTTTTTGAATGCTCTTGTTTTTTGCTGGGTTTGCAGGATAGGCTTTGTTTTGGCTTTGAATTCCATCCTGGTACTTCCATAGTATCTATATTATTTCATTCTTTAATCCATTTGGGAATTTATTTCTGTATGTGGCAAGAAATGGGGGCATGACTCTTCTTCTCCAATGAGTAGCAAGTTGTGCCAACCTGTGAACAGTTTCCCTGCCCACCAGTGAATGCTGTTTTTATTTTGTACGAAACTTTTACATGTACATGGATCAGTTCCTCAGTTCCGCTGGTCTGCTTGACTGTTTCTGTGCCAGACCACACATGTAATAACCATAGTTTTACAGTATGTTCCTTGTTTTTTTTGTGAAATTGTCCTGGCTATTCTTAAACATAGTCCAGAAGAACTTTAGAACCAAGCCTGTAAGTTGCCATAAAATTTCTTTGAGACTTACATTGGGACGGTCTCACTTTTACAGATCAATTTGCACAGGCTTGATATTTTGTGATATTGAGTCATTCTACCCAGGAACATGCCGAGTGTCCCACGTATTCAGGTCTTCTCTTCTATCCCCTTGGGGAGGTTTATAGCTTTATTCATTGATGTATTTCCCATGTTTTTCATTAGGTTTATCTGGGAGCATATTTTTAACTGTTCTTGTAAATCTGTGAGTCCCAATTTTTTTTCTTATTTTTTATGGAGTTATAGGAGAACATTAAAGTTTTGTATGTTAATCTTATATCTCACTGGATATACTAATTTCATTAGTTCTTAATTGTTTTCCAGTTGACTCTCTTGAATTGTCTAGGTAGGCACTAATATCATCTGCAAAAAGGGCACTTTAATATCTTCTTTTCCAGTATGTACATATAACATATATTTTTTCTTTATATTTTATTTTTTAAAGATTTTATTTATTTATTTTTTAGACAATAAGGGGAAGAGAGGGAGGAAGAGAGGGAGAGAAACATCAATATGTGGTTGCCTCTTATGCACTGCAACTGGGGACCTGGACTGCAACCCAGGCATGTGCCCTGACTGGGAGTTGAACCAGTAACCCTTTTGTTCACAGGGTGGCACTCAACCCACTGAGCCACAACAGCCAGGACTTTTTCTTTTTTCTTTTTATTTTTTTAATTGTTGTTTAAGTACAGTTGTCTCCATTTTCTTCCCACCACACCTGCCACTCCAGCCATCCCCACCTCCCACCCTCGATCAGCATATATTTTTTTCTTGTCATATTACTCTAGTAGAATGTTCAGTGGCAGCTATAATGACAAAGTAAGAAAGGATAAAAAGCACATCCTTGCCTTGACCCCAACTTATGGAAATGTTTCTCATATTTGACCAACTGCTTTTTACTTTATCTTTTAAAACTGAATATCCTGCTTTCTGTATATTGCTATATAAATACAAAATCATTTTTTGTATGTCAACAAAACTTTGATCAAAATACTCAAATTGTGTAGAATACCAAGAGAGCCATGCTGGCATACATGGTCCTGGCATGTGTGATCTGGGGATAGAGGACAGGGTGGCCGAATGTCGCCCAGGATTCCTTTATCCCCCTGACATTTAGAGATGCTGTGATGTGGTGGACACAAAACTATGAGTCAGAGGTTTGGGTCCCTATTTTATCACTTACTCACTGCTCATCTAAGACCATTATTCAACCCTCTGAATTTCATTTTCTCATCTCTCAGATGGAAACAAGGATCTCAGATGTGTTGTGTCTATCAAATAGCTATGGCAGGAATGACAATATTACTGTTGGGGGAACAGCCATTGCTGTGGCGGTCGGCGCTGTTAATAAACACTGACAGAGGGATTAAGGGACCACGAAAGAGTCCAGAATGGGGCCCAGGGCTGCTCTGCCCCGGCTCTGCTGGCTCCTGAGGCAACATGGAGCCCTGAAGGCCTGGGCCTCCCTGAGCTCTCTGTGGCCCTAGGTGACACGTGTTTACTCCTTGCTGCCAGGACTTGGTCCCCGTGGGACCCACGTGTCTCCTTCTGAGTGCCAGCCAGGGGACTTGCTTCAGCTGCTGGTTTATAGCTACTTGTGCCAGCCTGGCCTAGCACAGCATCATTCCTGAGTTAGGCCTTTGGGCCAGCAGGCCAGGTCCTTCTTGGGGCTCCCTACTCCAGGGGTCTCCTGCCCCAGGCTGGCTGGGGCCCACAGGGAAGAGCAGCTGAACCCTGCCATCATAACTTGCCTGCTTTGTGACTGGCTGGAGGGAAGGGCTAAGGAGGTGAATCTTGAGGCATCTGGGGACGTCAGACATGAGAGAACTTCAAGCTGAGAGCACACAGAATAGTGTGCTCACATGCGTGTACTGACGCCTGGTCTACAGTCCGTGCTGCAACACGTAGAGGCAATATGCTGAGATCTGCGGAAAAGCTGGATCCTGCTGTTCCCTCACTGTGTCATGTAGGAATTGAAGAGGCTGTTGTAAGTATCAGGGGAAATGCATATATGGAAGTGCTTTGTCAACTGTAAAGCACAGTACACATTAGAAGGTGGTCCTGAGTCTGGCCCTTAGGTACTTGGCCACGGATGTGACCATTACACAGATCTGTGTGCGTGACAGACCCTAGAACTTGTCTCTCTGCCTCTGTGTGCCAAGGGTCGAAAACCATGATGGAAGAGTTGGGGGATTGGGAGGGTGATCACAGGAAGGGAGGACGAGGGTACCATCCGAGCCCGGGACCCTTCCCCACTTTTCCCATCCATTTTCTCACTGAGTGTCACCCCAGATTTCTCACTGCTGCAGGATGACAAAGGACAGAACTGCCGGGAGCCTCCCAGACAAATTCCTGCTGTGTTGCTAAGCAACTTGGCCTCTTCTTCCAGAAAAAGGAACCCAACGTTCAGGGTCTGGCTCTCTAGCCTCCTTTTAGCTCCTTTCTCCTCTCCTGACCTCGCAGAAACTCAAGGAGCTTCTCTGACTCGTGCAAGGAGCACTGGGGTGGGAGATGGTTTGCGCTCACAGGGCAGGCCTCTCCTCTGGGCTGGTCGATGGGGGGGCGGGGCGTGTGTGGATGACAATGATGGAGCAGCCTTTCGTGCTGGATTCTTGAGGCCCATGTTGTGTGCCCTTGCAGCAAACCAAACCACACAAGGTGGGTATAATCAGCATCTCCTTTTTATTTTTAAAAGATTTTATTTTTTTTTATTTTCAAAGAGAGGGGAAGTAAGGGAGAAAGGGAGAGAAACTTCAATGTGTGGTTGCCTCTTGCATGCCCCCAAATGGGGACCTGGCTGGCAACCCAGGCATGAGCCCTGACTGGGAATTGAACCAGCGACGCTTTGGTTTGCAGGCTGGTCAATCCACTGAGCCACACCAGCCATGGCAGCATCTCCGTTTTACAGATGAGGCCAACGAGGCTCAGCGAGAGCAACTAGACCTCTCAGTCCCATAGGGAGTAAGCAGAGCTGGGTTTGAACCCACGTCCTCCTGGCCTCCTTCTACTCCATCACACCAACTGAAATTAATGCAAGGGCCACAGCTGGCCACCAGACGTCAGAAATGCGGTTCTTGCTCTACGATTTGTCTGGAACCCATGGTGAGTGTTGGAATGGGGAACCTGTCCCCGGTTAGGTTGGGGTACGGGCAGATAATCCTGCTACCACCCGGGCTTCTCAGAATCTCAGAACCAACTCCAGAGGATGAAACAAATGCAAAGCTCTTTAAATCATGCCTGGTGCATACGTGTTTCATAAGTATTAGCCCATATTATTATTACTTCAAAAACCCTTTCATATTCTTACTGGTTAAGAGAACTCACCGCCTCTGAAATGGGCTTAGATTCTGCTCTGGCCTTTCTCACTGTGTGACCTTAGACTTAACCCCTCTGTGCCTCAGTTTTCTCATCTATAAAATGGGGAAAATCACAATGTCTGCTTCAGAGGATTGTTGTCAAGGTTAAGAGTGATTTAGGTGTTAGTTATTGCAATATTATTTGCTAGAACAAGAAAGCCGCCCTGGCTGGTGTAGCTCAGTGGATTGAGCGCAGGCTGCGAACCAAAGCATCGCAGGTTCGATTCCCAGTCAGGGCACATGCCTGGGTTGCAGGCCACAGCCTGCAGCAACTGCACATTGATGTTTCTCTCTCTCTCTCTCTCTTTCTCCCTCCCTTCCCTCTCTAAAAATAAATAAATAAAATCTTAAAGAAAAAAAGAGAAAGCCTCCCAATTTCATGTCCTCGTCCAATGGGTGCTGACAGGTGACTTCTTTCCATATCATGTTCCAGGAACCTTCCTTCTGTGCTGTAGCTCTGCCATCACTTAGGGGCTAGTCCTCTTCTGAGCCCAGGTAGCAGGAAGGGAATAAGAGAGTACGGAGAAGGCACATCCGCTTCTTAATGCTTTGGCCTGGGAGCAACACAAATGACCATTTCCATTCATATTTCATCAGCACAAACACAGAGGGCTGGGGAATCAGATTCCGATGGACAGTCACTTCCCAGGGGCAACCCTGCTGCATGAAGTGAGGGGCGTGGGACTCGAGAGGAGAGCTAGCTGCGTCTGCCACGTTGAGAGAAATGATATGAGGTTATTAGTTGGGGATTATTAGGTATTAGGTTAAGTGTCTTGCTAATATTATTTTTATTTAATCCACATAATAATCATGGGATGTAAGCCTCACTATTATCCACATGTCGTAGGAGAAAACTAGGTCCTCAAATGATATAGACACGTTCCCAAACCCACACAGCCAGTAACTAGCTGAAATCCCATCATTCTAAACTCAGTGCATTCTCTCATTGCTCCATCAATAAACGCAGGGTATCCTGAGGATAGGGTGCTGACCCATGCCATGGTGGTTAGGGCTGGTTCTTGGTGAAGCTCAGCAGGTGAGCTCAGGACAAGGTCTGGATTGGCTAGGGAACGCAGGTGTAGCCACTCAGGTTCCTTCCCAGGGTACGTGGTGAACGTCTCACTGGGACTCGTGGAGAAGAGACAGGTGCTTTCTTTGTTTGGGGTTTCGGATGTTTGTCTGAAAATAGAAAATCAAAGCCCTTATGTAATCATTTAAGTTTTCAACCCCATGAGGTAGGTTCTGCTATTATCATTTTCATTTTACAGGTGGGATAATTGTGGCACAAATAAGTAACTTGAGATCACATAGCTCATAAGTGACGCGCTAGCACTTACACCCAGGAAGTCCAGCCCCAGCGCCCTTGCTATGTTGTCTTTTGTTTCCAAAGAAGGAGAAGAAGGAAATAGCACACAGGATCTAGAGAGAGAGAGCTGTCAGAAACAGTCGCAGTCAGTGGAACACAGGCCACTGTTCTCTAGGCATGAGACCTGCCATCCCAGGACAGAGGAGAGTCAGGGAGAAACTCCACTGACCAAACTAGGTAGGGATTGCCACCAAAGCCAAGGTGCATTCAGACCCCCAGCCCCACCCCAGAGTACAGCGGTCTACTCTAAGCTTGGAGGAACACAATTAGAAAAGTGAAGGCTTGCCCTGGCTGGTGTGGCTCAGTGGACTGAGCGCCAGCCTGAGAACCAAAGGCGCGCCAGTTCGATTCCCAGTCAGGGCACATGCCTGGGCTGAGGGCCAGGTCTCCAGTAGGGGGCACATGAGAGGCATCCACACATTGATGTTTCTCTCCCTCTCTTTCTCCCTCCCTTCCCTTCTCTCAGAAAATTAAAAAAAGAAAAGAAAAGTGAAGGCTTGCAAAAGACACTGGGGCAATGAAACAGTCTCTGCTTTGTTCTTTGTCAGTTGCGGGCCCTATGATTTGAGCGCTTAGTTTCCTCCTACAAAGTGTGGATGATAGTGATGCTCATATCCCATGATTATTTGGATTAAACAAAAAGAATATTAGCAATAACACCATACTTCTTGCACTTAATAAGACCCAAATAATATAAAACAAGCCATCACCTCATCCATCATAATCAACCATTTCGGCATGATTGGGCAGTTAGACAAAGTACACCTACAACAACCAGGCAACAGGCCAAATTACACGAGGAAAAAGTGCTCCAGGAAGGCCCAGCAGGAAGGGACCTGGTGTGATGGTGAGGACGTGGGCTCTGAGGTGACAGGCGGGGCCAGTCCCTTCTCCAAGCCTCAGTTTCCTCATCCGAAAAGGGAGGCACAGCTGTGGCGGGGTAGAGGAGGCGCACACGGACAGCACCCCCACAGGCAGGGGGCCTGGCCCGGAGTCAGGAGTTCAATCAGCGGTAGAGCTCTTTGTTACCATCAGCAGTTCTGCTTGGCATGAATTATAAACAGGCTGGGAAGTAAACGGAAGTTAAGTGCATTTCAAAGACACAGTGAAGGAGAGAGAAAGGCCAGAGAAGCAGAAGGCCCTGAGCAAAGCGCATCGCAGCAGCCATTCCGATGTCCGTCTGCGGTCACGTGAGCTCACGCCGGCGGATGTGCTGTGCCAGCCTCGGCGCCCTAGGGGGCATCATTGCTCTGTGACTGTGCGGGTCTCCGGCCGTGTGGTCATGGATGTCCGCACCCCGTGTGCTAGTTGGGCTTTTGATTCCATCTGCACGAGAAGGCAAGTGGAGCTTGGTCGCACAGAGCACGCATCCCTGGAGGAGACAGGGGTCTGTGCGGTCCTGCGGGTGGAGGGGTTTGACCCGACAGCGAGGTTCTCGAAGGCCGCGCAGGACTGCGGAGAAATCACTCAGAGCGCCGGCACCAGGCCTGGGGAGGGACTAGAAGAACCCCCGGGGTCTTAGAACGAGCCCCAGGAAGTCTCAGAATATTGGGCCTTGGTCTACTTATCCTGCAAGTAGATAAAGCAGTCCCTCTCCTGTCTCCTCCCTAAACTTGGAGAAGATTAGTAAAACAATGAATTAATAAAACAATGGATGTGAAAGTGGTTTGTAAATTCTGTAGGGACAGCATTTGGCAGGGGCGGCGTATTTCTACCAAGAACATGAATGAAGAGATAGGGCCAGGTCTGGGAACTTCGGGGAGTGCAAGAGGCACTGGACCCTGGATTGGGAGAGGGAAAGGACGGCGGAATCAATGCCTGGAAGGGCCAGGGACCAAGGAGTGAAGGGTCAGCGAGGACTGGCCCAGAACATCAGGAAGCTGGGTGTGGTCACAGGGCGGGCTCTTCAGGGCCTGGGCGGAACGTGGTCATCCCAAGGCCACGGTGGATGGAAAACCAGAGATGTGTCTGTCTGAAGGTCACAGAGCGAGTTAGTGGCCAAGCTGGGACTGGAACTCGGGTTCTTCCGGTTCCCAGTCCTATTTCTTAGCTTCCCAAACTGGCTGGGTGGGTGGGAAAGAACAGAGGGGCAGGGTGAGACTTAAGGAAGGGCAGGGAGTGATTTCATAGGTAAGAAGACCCCCTAAGCTAACAATCCCTCTCCCAGCTGCCCACTGACGCCTGAAATGTCTCCTTTACTCACGCACTTGCAGGCCTGCAAGAGTCTCACGGTTGGAGAGGTCACCCAGTCCACCTCCCCCTGCACCCCCCAGGAAGGGTCTGCTGAGCACTCTGGTGGCGGAGCATTCCTCACCTGACACGCTCCACGGAAGGAGGTTCTTCCTTAGGTCCATTCCACGTGCCTGTCTTACTGCAGCTTCCTGCCACGCGCCCCGGTCACACTGCTTTTGGTCACACGCGTCCCGGTTCTCTGCCACAGGACAGCTCTCTGGATAACCGAGGACAGCTCCGTGCCCCTCTCCCCTCTTTGGTTTTCCAGACTACAGCTCCCGCTGTTGCTTCCCCAGCATCCTTCCTCTCCACTTCCTGCTTCCTCGACTCTGTGTGTTCCCCATTTGGTCTTCTCCTGGAAGCATTGTCTGACGTCATGTGAAACATGCGGGGGCACCGTCCTTAAGAGTGAGGGCGTTTCCTTTATCCTGGATGCCGTCGCTCCAACAGTGCATCCTCAGATCACAGCGATTTTTCACCCTGCAGGCTCCCGTTCCTTGTGCTGGCTGAGACCCCACAAATCCACACCCAGGTTCCACCACGCCCCGGCCTCGCCATGCCTCACACGCCAGCCTCCTGTCGCTTCTTTTAGAGACCTGAGGGCGGGGCCTCACACTCCTGCCCGGGGAAAGTCCACCCTGTTACACTCAACCCATAATTCTTAGCAGAATTCTTGCTGGAACATGGCTCTGTATCCTTAGTGCATTCCTTCTCCCTCCCAGCTTTCCGCCCCCTGCGAAGAGGCCCTTTGCCTCTCTCTCCTAGTCGCCAAGGACTGTCCCCCAGCTCCTCTGCTCCCTGGAATATGTGGGCCCACCCTCCCACCCCATGAGGTCTATAGGGCACAGTGACATGGAACATGGTGACACCAGATGTTGGGCGCCTAGAGCAGGATGCCATTAAATTCTAAAAGGCACAGAGAAAAAGCAAGAGGTGATGACAAAAGTGTTATGAATAGCAGCTTCTGTGTAAGGGGACCATCGGTGACTTTTTCCCATGCTTCATTACATTCTTCATCCAACTGATATTTAATGGAAGCCTTATGTGTGCATTTCCCACATTTTCTAGGCTGAGTATCTGTTCTTTGGGAAACCGGAAGAGTAAAGTGAAAATGAAATGAAAAGAAATCAAGACTCTTTCCTGAGGAGGACTGGCTGGCGAGTTCATCAGCGCTCTGGGAAGCCGCATTCGGGCTCAGGCAGCACAGACTGCCCAGCCTTCCGCCTGCACTTCTCCTTCTGTCCCACAGGGCACAGGAGAATCTCCTCGACTGCCCTGTGGGGGCCCAGGCATTCTCCCACCGACCAGCGGGGGCCTTTGGTCCAAGAAGAGACGTGCCCCTGGGAAAGAAACTGCAGGACCAAGGGGAAGGGGGAGCAAAGGGGTTGCCTAGTTGTGCAGCTGGGGATCCCAGCTGTCACTTTGGGTGCCTTCCCTGGTGTTGTTCCCGTCTCTGGGAACGCGGTTAGGGCAGTTTTCCTGCCAACAGGCACAGGGATTTGCAGAAGGCACAAAGAGAGCATAAGACCCATGGCCCTCTTGGGTGCAACATTGAGAGGGGTCTCTAGGTGGTGAGGGAAAGGGTCCAGCCACAAAAATGACCCATTTGGTCCGCTTCCCAGACTTCCTAAGGCCGGACCTGGGATACAGGGCAGGGGTTCCCTCTTTTCTCTTTCCTCTCGGAAGGCCAAAGCTAGTCTGGAAGCGCCCGGTCCTCTGGCCCTCCACTAGGGGAGACACCTGAGGTTCCAACACGCCAGGTGCAAAGCCTTCCCGGGCTTAGCTGAAAACCTGACCTGGGCTTCCCCTCCTCTGACCAGCAGAGGGCGCGCCCCACTCACGAGAAGGCGGGTGCCGCGTGCAGCAAGGCTGGGAGTGGCAGCCTTGGCGGGGGGGGGGGGGGGTCGGGGGGTGTCCCTCCTTTTAAAAAGGAGCAGGTAGACCCAGAGATTGCGATGGAAATACGTGGGCAGGGGGCGGTTTGGGAGTGCGGGCGAGAGAGACAGGGTCGGCGAGGGTTAGAAGAGGCTGAAATGGGAGTGGCGAGGAAAGGTCGGGATTGTGTGGAGATGAGACGTGATGGAAAGGGGAGGTGGGAGGTCGGTCGGGATGAGGACGGGTGGGGTGCCCAAACGTGTTGGGACGGAGCTGGGATACAGTGGGGCGAAGGGGCGGGTGGAGGGCTGGGGGAGGCAGACTGGAGCCCACCGAAGGGCGCGCGCGTGTGTTTGGGGTGGGGGGTGGGCTGCAGCAGGGCGGGCGTCTCCCTCCCGGCTGGGCCCGCCCCCGCGGGCTCCGCCTCGCCTGCCGCAGCCAGCACCCCGCCTGCCTGGCCCTCTTTCCCTCCAGCTGTTCCCTGTCGGGCCTTCCCGCTCGGGCCTGAGCGGGGCATCCGTCTCACTTCTCTCCTCCCCGAAAGAGGGCAAGGTGCAGGTGCAGCAAAGAACTGAGAGAGGAGGCAGCGGGCAACTCGGGAGCTTTAATGGGTCAGGAAGGGAAGGGGACACACCGGGCGTCGGCGAGAGAGGCCGGGCGGGACGCAGAGGGCCCGGAGGCCCCGTCGGCGGCCCTTCCCAAGCCTGCTCCGGTGCCCAGGAGAAGAGGCTGAACTGCGAGAGGCGTCCACCCCCCCCAATGGGATGGGGAAGCCCCGTGGGGAAGAGACAAAGTGAGAAAAGATTCGGGATTCGGAAGAGAGGGGTCGCAATGGCAGGGGCTTCCAGGAGCCAGGCCCCAGCGCAGGTCGGGGGGAGATGCGCCAGGGCCAGGGAGGCCCGCGAGCCTCCCTGCAGTGACCTGGCGTCTGGAAGAGGTCGGAGGCGAGAGGGAGTGAGGGGCCCCGGGCACCTCCCCCCACCCCCAGAGGTTGGGGGTGGGGGGAGCCGGGGACGTCCGGTGTTAAAGGAAAACCGAGAGGGCTTCGGGTTCCTTCCCCCGGGGCTGGGCGCGGCGTAGGATGCAGTCAAACCCGAGGTCGGAGGAACGTCGGGGAGGCGCCGGGGACTCCTCCTCGGGACGTGGACGGGGCCTGGCGAGGCTCTGGGCGGCTGGGAGAGGCCGCGCGCACCCGGCCGCGCGTCTAGTGGTAATGGCCCCCCAAGTGCGAGGCGGCGGCTACGGCGCCGAAGGGCCCGGGCGGGGGTTGCAAGCCCGGGCTAGGGTAGAGCGCGGCGGTGGCGGCGGCGGTGGCGGCAGGGCCCGGGCCCGGCCAGTAGGAGAAGCCGGCGGGCGCGACGCCGGCGGAGGCGGCCATGAGGTTGAGTTTGGAGAGCCCGGGGAAGGGCAGCGGGGCGAGGCCGGCCGGCAGCTTGTAGAGCGCGCCGTCCTGGGCGGCGGCGGCGGCAGCGGCCGCGGCGGCGGCGGCCTGCGCGTGGGTCGGCGGCGGCTGGCAGGCCTGCGCCAGGCCCTGGAAGTCGAAGCGGTAGGCGTAGCGTTTGCCGTGCACCTTGCTCATGATGTTCTTGTCGTAGTAGTAGCGCAGCGCGCGGCTCAGCTTGTCGTAGTTCATGTTGGGCTTGCTCTTGCGCTCGCCCCAGCGCCGCGCCACCTCGTCTGGGTCCGTGAGCTTGAACTCGCCGTGGCCACCTTCCCACGCGATGCAGCCGGCGTTGGCGCGGTCCGCCAGCAGCTCCAGCAGGAACTGCCACAGCTGGATCTGCCCACTGCCTGTGGGGAAGGGGGAGCAGTCAGCCACGCGTGGGAGGGGGAGGCTGAAGGGGGGGAAAGGGCTGAGGTGGGAGACCGGCCCGGCTCCAGGATACCAGTGTCCGGGAGGAAAAGGACACGTGCAGCTTGCAGCTGGGCGCAGCCGAAGGGGCTGGCCGGGGAGGGGCTGATCAGCAAAGCTATCCTAGCCATTACCGCGCTTCTTCTCAATGAAAACGCGCCTCCCACTTAGGAGGACACAGCCCAGCGGGTGCATGGCTTTGTGAGAACTGGGAGCAGAGGGTGAAGCATTACCTCCTTGCATGGAGGCAGCGGGCGCAGGCAGACACTGAGCGCCCTGAGGTGAGCGAGGACAGGAAGTCAGCCCCTGTGGCCACCTGGGTCTGGAGCCCTAACTCAGGCCAGAGCCTGCACAGCCCCAGCGGCAGCCAGGCCGGTGTCTAGGCTGCCAGATCCCAGCTGGCCTGCACCCAGAGATCCGGGGAGAGGGGGCGGGTGTGCGGCAGGACCACCCAGGCCACTGGACAAGGCCCGGCCCCGGCCCCTGGAGGCAAGCAGTGTGGCACGGCCCACCAGAGGTGCGGGAGCGAGGACGGCTGGCTCCCACGCCGCACCACAGCAGACAGGCATGGGGACAGGGGGTCCCCTGCGCGCGAGAGGAGGGGCATCATGGGAAGGCTCTCCACCTTCGCCACAGCCAGGATGTGCGCAGGATGCTGCGCTGGCACTGAACAGGTTGGGTTTCTACTTTCGGAACAGGCGGGATTCCGGGGATCACACGGTTGTCGTGCTTCCCTGGGGGGTGTGCAGCTCAGAGGAGAGGGACTGGGACCCGGAGGCCTCTGTGCGCAGCTCCCTGCCCGCCTCCCCCCACCCCGCCTTCTGTCTGTCCCTGGGCTCCTCCGCCCCCTCCCCCCCCCAGCATCTGGGGTTGTCGGAAGCAGCGGGGCGGTTTTCCCCAGGTGCTCCTGTGCGGAGAGAGGGAGATGCCCCGGAACCCCCACTGCCTCGTCTTGGGGTCTCCACCAGACCAGCCGAGAAAAATCTCGATACCATCACCACCACCACCACCCACCTTTCAGAATAAAATACATTTTTCCTCAACGTTGTCTGATTATTGCTTCCAATCGAGCCAGGGGGACCTCTCTTCCTTCTTCAATGACTTGCTCAGAGCCCAGACGCTGCCCTCCATGATTTCCACCCCAGTTCCTCTCAGGAGCCCAGGGAGGAGCTGCCTGGCCCCAGGGAGGGGGCGCTGAGTTTTAGGGCCAGCCACAAAGGGCAGTGTGGGTAAACATGTGCAGCTGGTACCAATGCAGAGCGACTTCAGAGGCTTGGAAAGGCATTCCTCTTGGGAGTCGTGTTCCCTTTTGAATAGAGCTGTTGCCAACCTCATTTTTATGCATACTGTAACTGTGAGATTTAGGGAACCGACTGGGTGGGGGGCCATGGTGGGGGGCTTTGCTCGGAAGGCCAGTAAGTCCCCAGCATCAACAAGGCAAAGCAGAGAGTAATTTAGCTACCTGCAGAGAGCTGGCTTCGAACCTAGGAATCAGCTGCAGTGACCCAGGGCACTTGGCAGGCTGGGTGGGGGGAGGAAGGGTGGGAAACCTGGCCGCTGCTGTTGTGTGAGACAGGCAGGTGCTGGCTGCCCCCTCCCATCCCTGCTAGTGGTGCTCCAGCCAGGGAGTAGATCCTCGGGTCCCACTGACCAGCAGTGCAGGGGCGGAGGCCGGGTGCGATAAGAGCTTGCACTCCTGTTGCTAGCAGGCAAAGGAGGCTGGTCGCTTCAGCCCTATTCCCAAAAGGGTGAGTGAAGGCCAGGACTCTCTCCCTTTGCCCTGGCCTGCAAGTCCAGCGCTGCAACTTGGAAGATGCAGAAGCTCAAGGCCAAATGAATGCCCCCCCCCCCCGCAATCCTCCCCACAACTATGCCCCGACCCTCCGCTCCCCAGAGGCTTGCAGTACATGCACACCACTTCCATCCTCTGTCCTGGCAGTGGTAGCGCCTGCCCTTCTTGGGTGCACGCCCGGGCTCCGTCCACCGTCCTGCCCCCACCCACCGGGTCTCCCAGCCGGCTCACCTTTCTGTACCGCTGGGCTCAGCGGCCCCCACCCCGGGCTCTTCCCTTCTTTGAAGAGACCGTCTCCGACCGGATCTGGGGCAGCAGAAGATAACAGTCAGGCGGACGCAGGCGGAGGCTGTAGGCCTGACCCAAAGGGCCCCGGGGCCAAGGCTCGAGAAGGGGTGCCTTGGTTCCCGGCGTGAGGCTGGGGGCCCGAGCTGCCGGGCTCCTCCTCCCGGAGCCTGGCCCCGGCGCGCGCCGCACGGAGCCCCTCCATAACGCCCAAGTCAGGAAACGCGTCCAGGAAAAAGGAAATCCGCTTTCCGAACGGGCCGGCGTGAGCTTTATAAAGCCGAGCCGGGACTGCGCCAGCTGAGCCGAAGCGCACGGAGACCATCGGAGAGGAGAGGAGAGGGCGGCGCCTGGAAGGCTGTGCCTGTGGGAACGCTCGGACCGCCGAGGTGAGGGGCCACGAGGGCGCAGGGGCGACGCCCGGCCGGCCGCGGCCTCCCAACCCTGCAGGCGCACCGAGTCCCCCGCCACACCGAGGACCCCTGTTTCCCCTCTAGGCTTTTCGGCCCCTGAGCTGGCGCTCTCGGCCTGCTGGTCTCCGAATCTGCTCACCTCGAGGCTTCTAGACCTCATACGAAAGCCCCGGAGCTCTCCATCTGCTTTTTAACGTCCTCCAACGCCCCAGATTGCTCCATCCTTCCAGCAGTCCGAGTCTCGGGACCGCGCCCCTTCCCTTGGACCCCAGCCATCCCTTTCCCGCGCCCCAGACCAGACTTCCAGCCCCGGGTCCCGGTGCCTCCAGCCCGCGGCTGGTCCCTGGTACCTGGCAGGTACATGTTGATCAGCAGGGGCTGGGAGGTGCCGCTCTGTCTCATCGCCGCCAGAGGCTGGGCGGTGGGCGGTGGGGGTGGGGGATGAGAAAGGGGGGACGCGTCAGGCTTTGCGCTCCGGGGTACCGATCCCCGCCCGAGGCGACCGTGGGTAATGGGAGATGAAGACAGCGCCAGGTCCAGCAGGGCCTGGCGGGAGGGGGCTGGCCGGGGGTGGCGGGGGTCCTGGAACGACGCTCCGAGCCACCAGGCAGCTTGGAACCCTCCGGCCCCCCGCGCGGGCAGGGGCCGCAATTTCCGTTTTAATTAAAGCGCTGTCGCCTCGGCCCCCGGGACCCCGCCCCCGCCCCCCTTATCGCCCCATCGCAATAAAGTCTCCAACACGCCGCGCAGCAGCCAAGCGCACCCGGCAGCCCCCCGCGCCCCGCAGCCGGGAGACGCGCGGGGGATGGGCCTGGGCCTCGCGCTCTGACAGGGGTCAGGAGCGCTTTTCTTTTCCGCCTCCCTGACTCTGGGCAAACATCGATGGGGCGGAGTGCCCGGCCCCACCTCGGACTCCCAAAGCCTTCTTCCCCACCATTCCCACCCACCTCACCGCTCCACTCTCCTCCCCTCCCTTTCCCCCCACCCCCACCCCACCCGGGTTCCCGTCTCCAGGCTGCGTTATCTGCATCTTCACTTTTAAATTTCCGCTTCCCTCCCTCTCTCCTGTCGCTGCGCTCCCGGGCCGGGCAGCGGTGGCTCCCTTTATCTGCGCAACCCCCCTCCGGGGCCTTCTCCCTCCCCCTGGTCTCCCACTCTCTGCTCTTCCCTGGAGACCTGATCTCCTTTCCTGTCCGCCTCTGGCTTTCACCCGGTCCCAGCCTGTCCAGGGTCCCCAGGCCTCCCGGCCAGCGCCGGGGCGCCTCCCCCACAACTTCAAGTGGGTTGCCCTGCCTCCCCCTTTCTCCGTCTTGCCTTTTCCGATTTAGTCTCTCCTACGCCCAGCTCCCCTCCCGCCTCCCCTCTCCTCCTCCCTCCTTTTTCTCACCTGCCTTCTCCTTTCCGCGTCCATCACCCCCCACCCACTAATTTGTGGCATAAAGTGAGCTCAGGACCCCCCTTCCACTTCCACCACCACGGCTGCTCTCCCGGCCCTCCCTTCCCTGTCTTCCCAGCCCACCGTCCACCGCACAACTACTGTGGCCCGGGCGTCCCTGAATCAGGTGGGAATTGGCACCTTGCTCTTATGGGGACAGAGGGGCTGAAATCCACTGGGTTTCACAGTGGATTATGGTCCACAGAGGGTTGTGTACCATAGCAGGGCCCCAACCTGGGGGGAGTGGGGGCTGAAGTCCACTCCAAAAATGGACGAAGATGCCAATTGTGTATTAGCAAAGCTGGTGCGATTCCCAGGTGGCTTGGAGTCTCTGAGTGCCTGTGGGGCTTCCTGACTCTAGGGAGGCTACTAAGGGGGGGATGCTGGCTGAAGACGGAGCTCTAGGCCAGCTCCCCGTGGCCGCTGGTGCTCTTGAGGTCTTTTTCTCCCACTGCCTGAGCCCAGGAGGTGAGGAGGCCTGGGACTCCAGGGCACGTGCAGTGGAGTGCAGTGGGCAGGTTTTCTGCATAATCCCCGGTCCTGGGGTGCCTGATTGAGGGTGGCTGGAAAGTCTAACTCTCTGGGTTCTTGCTGTGACTGCTGGAGTGTTTGTCTTTGTGGTGGAGGGTGCAAAGGTCCAGAGGAGCCGGGCTGGAGCATGGGAAGCAGAAAAGAGAAGGAAGTGAGGGATCCCAAGGCCCCAGAAGATCCTAAAGGGCCACGGATGGGGGCTTCAGTACGTGCATGTGGGAGCCGGTGGAAGCAAAGACGAGAGGTTGGGGTGCTCCTTGGAGACCAGACTCACAGCTGCACAAGAGGGGAAGGCCTTGTGGGGGGGACGGAGGTGCCAGTGCCTCTTCTTCATGCCTTCTTGTCACTTCCCAAGACAGAAACCAAGGAGTAGGAAGGAGGTCAGACCTGGGAGAGAGGGGAGGCACCAGGGTTCAGCCACCCAAGGCGCTCAGCTGAAGGCTGAGGCAGGAAGGAGAGGCTCTCAGAGTGCGGGGTCTATCCAGGCATCCCAGCTCTGAGCTGAAGGATCAACACCTCAGGCTCTGAGCCCTCACCTCACTGAGGACTCGGGTACCAGAGGGTGGGTGAGCTCCAGGAAGAGTTTATGCTCAAGCGTGAATGGGTGGGGTGGAGGACGAGAGCCGTCCTCTAACTGCACTGGGTCTTGGCTGCACCAGTGAGAAATTGCCCTTCTGCATCCCCTTTGGTCTTTGGCTGAGTGCAGCCAAAGTGCAGGTCCCAGGCCGGGGTTCTGCAGGTCCTGCAGGGTTCGGCAAACCATCAGCCTGTCTGGAGTGGAAAGGCAAAAACACTCAGGCCCAGCCTGGCCTCTGCCAGCCCCACCCCCCACCCCTTAGTTGCCAGTGTGGGGAGCGGAGTCAGACCCCTGGTCTGGCACAACAAAGGTTGTCACAAACACTAGCTCCCTCAACTCCCTGGTCGTACAGTTGAGGACGCTGTTACCCAGGGACAGGCAGTGCCCTGTTCAGGGTCACACTGCCAGTTCCTGAAGCCTTGCTGGCTCTTCCCGGCAGCCACAGACCCTCCCGGGGGAGGGTAGCCCAGCCAGACATCCCTTTGCCCATTGTCTGCCCCCCGCAAACAGGGAGTGGGGAGATGGGCTGCTGGGCTCTGAGGCCAGTGTGTCTGGGTTCAACTCTGGGCCCCCCATTTCCTACTTTGTGACTTTTGGGAGAGTCACATAACTTCTCTACCTTAATCTCTTCGCTTGTAAAGTGGAGATTATAGGAGCTAACATGCAGAATTTTAGGGCTTATGTAACGGATGCTGGCTGCTCGGACAAGACTCGGTATGTTTAGCTATTGTTATTATTGCCATCCCCCAAGGAGACAGGGGCCCGTGACCGGGCAGGAACCCCAGGAACCTTTGGAGCTTTGCTGAGGCCCCAGGCTGTAAGCCACAGCTCAGGTCGGCCCCCACTGAGCCTGGATTCCCGGTCAGGAGCCCTTGTCCAAGTCACCGATTAAGTGGCTGACCTCCCTGAGGCTTCTCCCTCTCAGAGGGGCTCCAGTTTCTTCCTTGGTGACACAGATGAAGCGTGAACTGTGCTAGGACCATCCACTAAGATAGGGCCCACGGGCTCTAGACCCCACCCTGAGCTCTGTCCCTTGGTTTCCAGACCTAACCCACGGTGGGGAGCTGCCGGGACAGGAGGGCCCTAGCGGACTGCCCCGGGGCTCTCTCGTGACACCACAAGCATCCTCAGGGGATTCTCGTTGAATCTTCACAACACTCTGTGACACAGACAAGGCAAGCATCAGTAGCCCCAGTTTCCAGGAGAGGGAACGGAGGCTCAGGGGTGCTATGTGATGGGGTCTGACCTGTGGTGTTCCCGCTTCTGGTTCAGGGCTCCTTCTAAGGGAAGCCGATGCCTGACTTTGCACAGTTAGGCCCAAGGGCGCTGCTAGGTTCAGGCCTGACTGTTCTCCAGCATCGCCTTGTCTCCTCTGGGCTGGGGCAGTGACCTGGGCTGCCCCTCCCCATTGATAGGTCCACTAGGGCCTTGGAAACCCAAGGCTCCGTGAGGGGCAGGATGAGAAGAGTCCCCAGGGCCTCAGAGGCCCTGCCAGTGTGAGACTGAGGGTAGCATTGACTGGGCGAAAGGGGAAGCTGGGAAGAAACTACACTGGTGACGGGGGCTCTGTTAGCTGCCGCCACACTCAGTCCCACTGTGTCTGTGGGCTTCCGCCACCTGCCCCAGGACCCAGGCTCACAGTACTCAGTGGCTAAGGCGTTGCCTCCCCAGCTCACCGGTTCTCCGAAGAGGAGGGAGAAAGAGGATAAAGAGCGGGTTGTTTGGAACAGTAGAGAGGACGGGTATGAAAATGCTTTGTAAATGCTGGAGCTCAAACCATGGGAGAGATCAAGGTCATTATCATTCAGACAAAGGGTCTGGAGGCTCTGCTCAGAGAGAGGAAGCCTCCCCCTTAGAAGGTCCTGGTAGACAGTGGAACTGCCCGCTATTTCTCCTCTCACACTCTTGCTCTTCTATCAGGCAGAGATTCTGTGAGGCTGGGGAGGGTGCAGGCTTCCCTAGCTGAAGCGGGAGCCATGGGGACAAGGAAGACGGTTAGAGAGGAACCCGAGAGAGCTCCTGCACAGAGTTAAGGAGGCCCCGCCCTGCCTGACAGTGTCTGTCCGGTGGGGGCAGTGGGGGAGGTGCAGGCTGAAATTCAGCTTTGAGCTCTGCTGTGGGGCTGTGTGCACCCCAGCCAGAGGGTGGCATTTGGCCATAGCACCCTGGCCCAAGCCAGTGGGCATTTACGGAGGAGCAGTGTGGCACTAGTTGTGGTTAACAGGATCCCACCATTCTTACCAGCAGCTTCCTCTCAGCCCCATCACAGTGTAGCCACACACACCCTAAGCCAGTCTGCGCTCCATAATCAAGGGTCCTGGAGCCTGAACAGAGGGTCAGGTTGGCAGGGAAGGACCTCAGAAAGATGAGGATAAAATGCACAAAGCAAGACACCAACAAAGAGGTGAGAGGGGCAGGTAGCTTCAGGAGGCTTTATTGAGGGTCCTTAGGGAAGGTAGGGGGCCATGGGGATCATTGCTGGACTCGTCGAATGGACTGCAGCTGCCCGGTGTGGGCCTGAGTGCCAAACTCGCTGTAGGTACGGAACTCCCCGCCGTGCCGGTCCCGCTCTAGTACGTACTGGTAGCCCCGGTAGCCTGGGTACTGGTAGGCCACCCACCTAGACCAGAGAGGGCAAAAGGCTGGTAAGTAGGCTCTGCCCCCACGCCCACCGATGTCCCCCATTAGTAGTTCTCCTTTCTCAGTTCCCAACCCCCAGCCCCCAAACCGTTGCTCATTTTCCCTACATAAATCTCTCCCTGCCCTTCGCAGTGCCCCGATCTCCCTATCACCTTCCTCACCGGGTCTCCCCTTCCCATCCTCCGTTGCCCCCTCATCTAAGTTTTCAATCCCTTCCAATGTCCCCATATCGTTTCCCTGTTCTCCTACAACCTGCCCCTCCCTCCAGACTGTCTCCACCATCTTCCTTCCTTCCCCTTGCCTCCGAGTCTCCCGCCCCCTCACCACCTCACTCCCCTCCGTCCTCCAGTCTCCAACACCTCTCTGACTATGTCTTTTAGCATGCCCGTCACCTTCTCTCGCCCGCCTCCCTGGTCCCGTCGCCCCTCTGTTCTTCTCATCTCCCCTGTTCCAGTCCCCGGACTCACGCTCCAGAGCTGACTTTGAGGGAGCCCACATCCTTGCTGGCCCAACCCATGGAGGGCAGGGATGGGTAGTCATCACTGAGTTCAAACTTGCAGCCCTGGAAATTTTCCCCCTCAAACAGTATCACCCGGCTGTCACTGTGGTTCTGAGGCACAGAAAGGTAGGGGTCAAGCCCTCCAAAGAGGTGTTAATGGACACATTTTCAGCCCCCACTGCCCATCACAAATCATGCAGACACTTAGGCTCCACAAACACTCCTAGCATTTGCTCCATTAGCTTCCTAGCAACTGGGAAGCTGGGATGCGCAGAGATCCCCAATCTCTGAGGTCCCTTCTGTGGCTTTGAGTTGACATGGTGAGACTGGAGGGGTGGGAAATCAAAAACCCTTCCAGGTCGGGGCTACCAGGCATCTTGTGACAGTGACCTTTTTTTCATGAGGGAAATCAGAGGTCTTAAGAGAAATTTGGTCTATTAGCCAAGACAGTTTCCCTAAGGACCTCATTAACTACCAATCCCCTGCCCAGAACCCTGGGCAGCCTCTCACAGCTAAGAGGTGCTGGGTGGCAGGGTCAGAACAGGTAGGCCGTGGTGTCAGTGCTGGTTGGGCCTGGGCTTCCATAGTCTAGGTCCCCTCCTCTCTGAAGGCTCCTTGGCCTGCTGGGGTGGAGAAGCTTGGCTGAGTCAGTACCTGTTCTCTTCCCCCCACCTCCCAGCCCCAGGCCCCCCCAGGACAGTTCCTAAGTCAGAACAAATAGGAAGTGAGATCCCCCCTTTAGTGTATTTGATTTGTTACCCTTTCCCCACGACACACACACACACGTGCACAGACTGGCCCTACTAAGCCTGGGTTCCAGTCTCATCTTCATGCTGACCCTAGGGACATGTGACAAGTCCCTTTGCCCCCCTGAGTCTCATTTTCACACGTGTATGAGGCTAAGAGCAGCCAGCCAGACCTCACAGGGCTGTACATGGACAGAGGCACCTACATTCTTTAGATGTCTCATGGTTGCCCACAACTAGATGTAAGGAACCCCATGCTGCTCTGGACCAGCGTGGCCTCGGCACTGTCCGTGGTGCTGATCTCCAGGGCCTGGCTGAGGCCTACAATCCAAGTTTATGGAGAGAGCCCTCTGGTTCTGGGAAGTAACGCCACCACCGCCCACCGAGGAGTTGTGCTTACACATCACCATAAGGTGAGTGGATGGGCTCTCGGAGCAGCCATGGTGGGAGCAGGGCTAGGGGCCAGAAGAGGGGGGCAGGGCTGTGCTCACCGCACAGAGCACTGGCCGGAAGGAGAGCAGCTGGTCGCTGTGGTGCCCGCCGCTGCCGCTCCAGGCGCTCCAGCGAGGGTAGTCGCCCTTCTCCAGAATGAACTGCTGTCCCTGGAAATCAGGGTACTCATAGGCCACCCAACTGGGGAAAGACAAGGGGTGCTGGGAGGCATCTGCCCAGTGGCACTGCTCCTCCCCCTCCCCTCCCTTCCTTGCTGTGACTGTAAATATTGTGAAACCAATCTTTTTCTCTAACTCCAGATCCTTTCTTTTTTAGCTGTTTTTAATTTTTATTTATTTTTAAAAATATTTTATTGATTATGCTATTACAGCTGTCCCATTACCTCCCTCCATCCCCCTCCACCCTGCACACCCTCCCCCACCCACATTCCCCGCTTTAGTTCATGTCCATGTGTCATAAGTTCTTTGGCTTCCACATTTCCCATACTATCCTTGCCCTCCCCCTGTCTATTTCCTACCTACCATCTATGCCACTTATTCCCTGTGCTTTTTCCCCCCTCGCTCCTCCTCCCACTCCCCTGTTGCTATCCCTCCATGTGATGTCCATTTCTGTGGGTCTGTTCCTGCTCTAGTTGTTTGCTTGATTTCTTTTTGTTTTTGTTTTAGGTGTGGTTGTTAACAATTGTGAGTTTGCTGTCATTTTACCCAGCTCCTTTCCTGACACACCCACTGCACGCCAAAACCAGCCCTCTAGAGGCTAAAGGCCCCACACAGGCTGCTGCCCAGGGTTTGAAGCATCCAGGCTTCCAGCTCAGGTTGGACAGAATTTCCAGTCCTACGAAGACCACCCCACCAAGCCCTTCTCTGCCAAGAATTTAGATGCCTGCAAAAGTAGGTGTAGGAACGCCCCCGGCCTCATGCCAAACTGTGGCAGCAACCTGTGGTGATAACAGTTCTCCTGGGGCCCCGGGGCTCTAGGAGACCAGTGCGGGGCCAGCGAAAGAGAGTTGACTTTTTTTTTTTTTTTAACGAAGCGCAGAGCCATCTAACTTTTACAGAGAAAAACTTCGGAGAGGACGTTACACGGGGAACCCCTTCAGGATTCAAGCTGGTCCCACAGCTCTCCTGTCCCGTCGCACAAAGGGTCGCTTTCCACCTGGGTCCTTTTAGCCACACAAGGATACACTCTTTCTTACGATTTGTGTAGCGTTGGCGGGGATTTGGGGGAGGCCAAAGGGTCTCCTGTGTTGGTAGGCCTCTATCAGGAAGGGCTGAGACCAGGAAACTGAGAGATGAGACCCCAGGTCTGGAGCTAGGGGAGCCCAGAACCCCCCAGCCCAGCCCAGCCCAGCCCAGCCTGGTCCGGGCGAGCCTTACGCGCCGTTTTCCACCTTGACGGAGCGCACCCTGCGCAGGCCTCCGCGCTCGCAGACGTTGGCGCAGTCGCTCAGCAGCCGGCAGCGGCGGCCCTGGAAGTCCTCCTCGTCCCAGAGGGTGAGGCAGGCGGGCGCCGGTCCCGGCGCGGGGGCGCTGCTCATGCCGCTGAGACAAGAAGGACAGGACCCAGTGCTCAGCTGCCGGCGAGCACCTGCCCCCGCCCACGCCCAGGCCCAGGCCCAGGCCCAGGCCCAGGCACAGGCCCGCCCAACCCGGGCTGTGGGTGAAGGACCCGGGGCCGGACCCGGGCTGGGTTGGGCCTCGGTGGCCAGTGGCCCTCCCTCATCTCGCGCTCCCCCGCCCTGAGAAGGCCCTGCCCCCGCACCTAGTCTTCTCCGGGTAGTTGAGCGCGGTCCAGACGAAAACGCAGAGGCTGCGCGCGGGCCGGACGTGCGGGGCTTTATACCCGGCCTCGCCTCCCTCCCCGCACCCTCGCCCGCCCGGGTGGGGAGAGCTGAGTCAGCGGGCAGGCTGCGGTCAGCTCTCGGGTGTCCCCGGGGGAGCCGGGCCTTCCCCCCACCCCCGCAGCCGCCGGCGACCACAATGGAAAGTGCTGAGGCGCACGTCCCGCGCCCGCGGCAGCCAAGGCTGACTCCGCTCTTTCTTTTCTGCGGGCCAGAGCCGGGCGAGGCCACCCTACCTGGGGGCCCGAACGCGGCCTCCCTGACCCAGAGCCTCTACCCCGCGGTCCCCGCTAAAGCCGCGCCTTGGGGACTCTGGGCAGGCAGTTCTTCCCAGTGTCCAAACCCCACCTCCTCGCTCCGAGGTCGCTAGAGCACCCCGCAAGCGAGACGCTTCGTCATACCCCTCAGTACCCTCTTCCCCGGAGGGCCGGCCCAACGCAGCCCCTTTCCTCCCGCACTTGAGTTCCCAGACCCCGCGCTGCGTTCCTGGGGTTTCCTGGAGCTGGGGGAGTGGAGGGGGCGCAAAGCGGCGCAGAGCGCTGGCGAGTTGAACCTCCCAAGGGAGGGAGAGGATTACAAAGCACCTGGGATAGCCCGAGCCCAGGAGGTGGCTCTCTAGTTGTTGGGAAGAACGATTCAACCCTAACCTCGAGGCTGCCGGCCGCCAGGCAGCGCTCAGGGGCTGGGGGCCCACGCCCGAAGTCCACCTGAAAGCTAGCAGCTGATTACCGAGCCGCCTAGTTCAGGCCAGGGGCTCTGCTTGGAGCTCTTTTGTGGGTGAGCTCAGCTAATTCTCCGGCCGAACCCACGAGGTAGGCGCTGTTATTGCCCTGCGTTTCACGGAAGAAGAAGCTGCGGCTTAGACAGGTCCCGAGGATCGTGGTGGAGGAGGTGGACTCGCTGGGGGGTGGCTCAGCTGAGATGAGAACCTGGGTTTCTGTTCTGACTGTAGGTTCTAGGCCCTGGTCCCCAACCCCCAGGCCGCCTGTGGTGGGGGAAGAGAGGGCAGATGGGCGCAAGAAAGGGAAGGGAAAGGCTTGGGGCCCGACAGAGGCCCCAGGGGAGACACTTCCTCATGACTTGCAGCAGAATTTCCAACCTCTAACCACACAGCTGTCAGACTCAAATGCGACTGGCAAAATTGTGAGTTTTCCTTAATGGAGGAGGCATTCCAGCAGAAGTGGAGGGGTGGGTGAGCAGGGAACTAGTATTTTTGGTTCCCACGAGCCAACTGCTGTCCTTGGAGGCTCAACAACAGCTCAGTGAGGTAGGCTTGGGTGGACAGGTGTGGAAACTGAGGCCCAAGGAGGTGAAGGTTTTGCCTACATTGTTGTTAGAGCTAGTCAGTGTCAGAGCAAGATGAGAATTCAGACCTTCTGATTCCACAGCCACTGCCGGTCACCCAACCTCCTGTGAGGACAGGGGCTCACAGACCGGATGCGGCTGCCCCCTACCCTGCTCCCTGAGTCTAGCCTCGCTGGCCTACCCTTTCTCCCACTGCCAAGTTCGTTCCCACCTCAGAGCCTTTGCGTGTGCTGTTCCCGTGGCCCGGAGTGTCTCAGTGACAAGATCTTGGCGAGGCTGGCCCCTCTGTTACCTGCTGGTGGCTCTGTTCCTGACATTTAGTGTCCACCGTGTCACCCTGTTTTCTTTATAGCATTTACACTCTGTAAACTTGCCTTTTTCATCTTTGGTTTATGGGCATTTGTGGGTGTGCAGAATATTTGCTTTTATACTAGATGGAAGTTCTGTTTAAGCAGGCCGTGTCAGTTTTGTTATCTTCAGGTCTCGGCACGGTGCTGGCCGCATAGTAGGCCCTCGGTAAAACTTGAATGAGTGGGCGAACAAGGTGGGTCAAAGGTCCATGGGGGAACGGGTGTGGGGAAATTCTACAATGAGTGTAGGTGCAAAGATTTGCCCACTGTAGTAATGTCTCTACCCTGGAGTTCTGGGCAGCCAAAGTCTCCCTTGGGTCTCTCTTTTCACTGGTGGAAAATTGCCCTAGACTATGAGGAGTGAAGTCCAAGTTAGGAGGAGTTAACCACAGCCAGGTTTGACTGGGGATGGGTCAAAACCATGCCCAGCCCCTGACTCCTTTCCCTAGAGGAGGCTTGGAGAGACATAAATAGGCCATAATTTTCCCAAAACCATAAAGAGGAAATACAAACTACGGAGGAAGGCAAGCACCAATCCTGGACTCTGTATCTGGTCCCTGGCTTTGGGTTCCCAAGCTCAGACTATGGCAGTGGTGGGAGATGAGAAGCCCAATTTCTCCTTCCCTCCCTCCTGCTTTCCTCCTGCATCTCCGTCGGACGAGTCTGGAGTCGGCCACCAGGAGGCGCGGGCTGGCCGCTCTGGGTGGAAAGCTGAGGCCGCTGGGCCACCGAAAGAGGCAGCTGGTGGTGGGCCGAGGTCGGGAGGGGTGGCGAGCGCGGGTGGCGATTGCGTCAGGCTGTGCGTCTGCGCTGGTCCGTGACGCGGGCGCGCGCCGGGTGTCAGATCCCAGGCTGCGGGGAGTCTGTCCGGCTGGACGCTGTGTTTGTAGGAGCTGGGGCCTCGAATCTCAGCTCCTGAGCTCAGGGAAAGCTCCTGAGGTTGGGGCTCCATCTGGGAGGGTTGTTTCCAGTCCAGGTGTTGGTCGGTGGGAAGACTGTTTTCCACAGGGTGTGTGTGTGTGTGTGTTCAAAGGCTTGGGGCACTTGGTGGGAGTAGTACAGTGGAGATCCAAGTTAGAAATAAGAGTCCAGATGAGATTTGGTGGAGACCCTGTGTGTGAGCCGGGCCACTGTCCTCTACCCCAGCCCCCTTACCAGGAAAATGGTGTAGGCACCGCTGCCCCAGTCCTTCGATCTATGGCTTTTGGTTCTCGCTGTCTGCACACCCACCACACTGCTAGCAGCCAGTTGCCCTGAAGACCTTTAGATTTCTCCCAGGGTCTTCCCATCCCCCTCAACGCCCCTGGCTCTGGACCTCGAAGTCACAGGAGAAAGGAAAGAATGAACCACTGAGAGGAAGGGGCAAGGAAGGGGCTGTGGGGGGCCCTGCCTGGTGTGCCAGAATGGGGCTCCAGGCTTCTGCCCCTTTAGCCCCACTAGGCTGGTCCGCTGCAGTCTTCCCGCCTCCCTCCACCCAACATGCTCCTAGCCCCTCCCACCCCCCAGCAGCTGGCCCTGTTTGTTTTCCCAGATCGGTTGTGCTCAGAGCTTCCTGAAGGGTGGATGCACAGGTGGCTTTGTTTGCAAGCTCAGCACCCTCACTGCTACCTCCTCCACACCCACAGCCTTGGCCTTGAGGCCTGGAGAGGGAGAGTTCGGTAGACAGACAGACAGACAGACAAACAAAAAGTGTCCCTAGATCTACACCTCCAAAAGACATCAAGCTCTCGTAGGGATCTCGTTGCCCTCAGAGAGCCCCGCCACGCCCTGTCCAGTTCTCCGTCTCCTACAGGGACATTGGGTTCCACAGAGAAATCCTTCCGGCCACTCCCCTCCCCACAGTTCTACCCAAACACCCATCTCATCTCACGCCCCACGGAGAAACCCTCAGACCCAGTTTTGTTCCCCAGTATAGATCCGGCTCATACCCCCATCCCATATGGGGGCATGTGGATCCAACAAAGAAACCCTCACACACAACCCTGGGCTCTTGCCCGGGTCCCTGTCCCAGGTGAAGGCCTTCCTTCTCAGTACCATTGGGCAGGCAGCTGAGAGTCCCTGCTGGCCCGTGTCCTCTCGAGTCAGCCTGCTCCCACCCCTCACCCCTCATTTCACTGGGAAATCAGTCAGGGATCTGGTGACTGGAGATGCAAATTCTGTGAATAATGCCCTCCTGCACCCTGGTACCATCACCAGCCCCTCCTCCGCAGCCCTGCTCCTCGACTCCCTGCCCCCACCCCAGGTCTGGAGCCAGGGACGGGCAGATGAGCACTTTCCCTGGGGCTCCGAGGTCTGGTCTCCTGGGAGACAGAGATAATGAGTGAGAGACCAGCTCTGCTCAGGCAGGGTCCGACAGCGGCCCCCAAGAGGTGGATCTGGGGAGCCCCACCCACGCAGACCCATTGTCTTGTCCCCCCTGCTGTAAACACAGCCCCTTGGTGGGGATGGGGAGCTGGCCACCATCCAGAGAGATGGGCAGCAGCGTTCACCGCCACCCACTCCCCCAGACACAAAGCCACAGGGCTGGGACAGGGCAACAGGGAGAAAGCACACGCATACACACATTCACACCATACAGGCACATAGTCCCACATGCATCACATGTGAACAGTCTCCTAGGATGTAATAGACACCTCAAAGTCACACTCATTGATGGGCTGGCATTTGTTCACTCATTTCTCAAATATTTAATACGATGTACTTACTACGTGCCAGGCAATGTGCTGGGTGTTGAAATCACACACGAGTGTGCACTTTCACATGCATGCACCCCACTTCACAGTCACCTAAAGAAGACCGTCCCAGTCACCCACCCACCATCATACAGACACTGAAGAGTGGGCTCTGGAGTCACACTGCTGCATGGGTTCAAATCCAAGCTTCACTGCTTGCACTCTGTTTCTGTTTTTCCCCCTGTAACATGGGAATAATAGTCTTAAAAACCAGTGTGAAGATTTTAATGCACGTAAAACATAGCCTGTTGTATGCACCCAATAAATGTTAGCTGCTACTCTTGTGGTTGTGGTTGTCACCGGGTTTGCTGCAGGGTCCTGCCCACCCCTCAGGGCAGGGAAGGGCTGGGGTTGGGGGGCGGAGTCAGGGCAGCAAGCCGAACTCTGGAACCTGCAGCCCCCTTCCCACACGTGCTTGTGGAAGTCAACCTAGCGCTCAGCACCAGGAGCCTTCCCACCTCCCGCCACGGCTGGGATTAGAGATCCTGAGGCCACATGGCCACTCTGCTCTGGATCTCAGTTTGGGACGGTCAGAGCGAGTATCTAGACCCTTTGTTCTTGTTCAGGCTGCTGTTCTCCCGGGAAGAGGGCTTGGGAGTGGGAGTGAGGCCTGACTTCTAGTCCCTGCACTTTTCCTGGTTGTACCTGCGGTCTTGGGCGGGTCACGCCCCCTTTTGCGGCTTCAGTTTTCCGCCGGTAAACACAGCTAACTGCTGATCCTAGAGGGGCCTCCCACCCCTGACTTCTTGGGCTCTGTGATGCCTCAGGAAGTTTCCCTCCCCTCTCTACCCAGCCCCCCTACCCCCACCCCAAGGTCTAGCCAGAGTGAGGGGGCAGAGTTGCCTGCTGTCGCCATGGGGACTAATCTTCAAGAAGGTCAGTGAGCCTCTGGTTCTGCCTTGGCTGGATGGGGATTAGCACCTGGGTGTGAGCCCCCCCCCCCCCCATGCCTTCATGTCCAAGTTCTCTGACTCTCCTATAGACCCCAGGCAGCCTCCGCAATCAGAAGCTGCAAGGCAGGGCCAGAACCAGCAGGTGGATAGTGGGGGCAGGGCAGCTGTGGCTGAGAGAGAGAAAGGGGGAGAGGTGGCGCCAGACTACGCCCGTGTCCACTCGTGGCCTGAGCCTTGCCCCTCTTTGCCTTCTGCCTCTTAATGGGGAGAGATTGGTCTTCCAAGATGGGAGAGTCACTCCCACCTGCAGCCCTGGCTGTCCCATTTACAGCCCACATAGAAGCCACCTCTTTCTCCCCTGTGGGAGAAATTCCCTCCTATTAATGTGGGGTGGGGAGGAGGCTGTTTCCACCCCACTTCTGCCTTCTTCTATACACACTGTTTCTCCCGTCTCAGGTGACCTGACCTCTGGCCCTCCACCTTTCAACCCATGTCTCTGAAGCGCACATCTTTGGTTATGTCACACTGTCTCCGTCCCTCTTCTCTGGTTTCTCTCAGGAGGTCTCTGCCTTCGCTTCAGGTCTCTCTCTAGCTCTTGCTTTCGCTGTGTGTGGGGCGGGGGGAGGGGAGGTGTTCTGCAGCCTCCCTGGGCCTTGACATTTCCCTGTGGTTCTCACAGGCCTCTGGGCTGCATCCCCCGTCTGTGCTTCCCATCCGTCTCCCCAGTCCCACTTCCAGTCAGCTGCTTCCCAGCCCCACCGTTTTCCGAGCTCGGCTCCTTTTCTGCCGTCCTCCACACCCCGCTCCCTCCCCCGCCCAGGGTGCTGACAGGGATGACAGGAAGCAGGCTCTGGCTGGGAGCTGGACAGGCGAGGGGGGAGGGGGCCCACTCGAACACCAGCTGCTGAGCACCCCCTCACCCAGCCCTGCACCTGCAGGCCTGCCTGGCGCCTGGAGGCTCCGCCCCTGGCCAGGCAGGGGAGGAGGGACCTGGACGGGAGGCCAGATCCCCGGCCAGGGCCAGGAAATGTGGGTCTTGGGGATTGTGTAGGGCGGGGGAAGAGGTCCAGGGAAACTAGGCTCTGGCAGGCAAGGAGCAGTACCGCTCCCTCCGTCACAAGGGCAGACTCCAGGCAGCTGGTGGCCTCATTTTCCCAACAGCCCCCCAAAGGACTCCTGCCTGTGTATGTGTCTTCGGGGGTCATTGCAGGGGGAGACCTTTGGTGTGTGGCCCCAGGATCTCTAACCCCAGCCGTGGGGTGGGGGAGGGGAGATCCAGACCCCTTCTGTGATTGAGGGACTGGAGAGGAAGCCTTCCAAGGCACAGGGAGAGTGTGCCAGGCGGGCCGGGCCCCTGACTAGCACATCATTCGGTGCCAGGCAAGGATTACAGGGCTGGGCCCAGGACAGAAGCCTGGCCAGGGAGGCCAGGGCTGGGGACTGCACGCACGCACACACAGCCCCCGGGACCCAGGCTCCCTGCCCACGGCTCCTCCCCACGGACTCCGCCTGCGGTGCTCCCTCTCCCCAGACATGCCCGGGTCCATCAGAGCCACCTCGTCCCACCCCCTTCCTTTCGCTGCCACAGGGACTCAGCAGATCCCATGGGGCCTGAGGGTGGTCAGGTCAGGGGTGGCACTGAGTTGGGTGGAGGATGGTGGAGGGGACCAGCTAGCATCTCCAGCAACATCCCGACTGGAGCGGGCAGTGACTCCTGACCCTTATTCTCATCTCCCTGGGGGCTGCCTGCGCCGGGGCGTGTGTGGGGGTACAGTCCCTGCCCACGATGCTTTTTCACTCGAAGGGGGGAACTGGTGCTCCTCATTGCTATCCAAGGAGCCTTCATTCCACCCCCGACCTACAGCCAGCCCCTCCAACGAGGCGTCACCATCAGTTCTGGGAGGGAGAACGGGCACACCTGGAGTTATGGGGCAGGCTCAGCTGGGGCTCAGACGGCCCCGGGCCCCACGTGGAACCCTTGGGCCTAGGCTGTCTAGGCAGGAGGTCGGGGTCTGAGCCATCTCCATCCCCTCCTCCATGTCAGACTTGAGCGCTTCCAGCCCCCGGAAAGGGCGGAAGGTCCGTCCCAGGTCTGGGCTGTGGCTAATGACCTGTGGCCTCCCAGGTAGGCTGAGGGCTGCATAGATCCCACCCCACCACTCTGAGACGAGAGGCCTTGGGATTTTGAGGTTTGGGAAAGGCGGCAAGCTTGCTGCATCTGGAGACTCCCTCCCGAGAGCCAAGGCGAGGCGAGGCCAGGGGGTCCTGCGTTGGTCCTTCCCAGTCCGTCTGTCCCCGCCGCGGGAAGACCAAGAGGGGCCAGGGAGATGGCAGGGAAGGGCCCTCAGGATGACAGCTCCGTAGTGGCGGGAGGAGGGACTGCGTCTCTGCCCGTCATGCTGGTCGCCCACCCCGCCCAGGTTTTCCACACCTCACGGCTACTGCTCCCACCCCTTTGAGGGCCTCCAGCCACCGGGCTCAAATACACTTCTAGAAGCCCAGAAGCCAGGATACCAAGGCTGGAGAGGCCCTCGCTGGAGGCCAGACCAACCTCCTCATTGTGCCAGTGGGCAGAGTCGGACCAGAAACCGGGTTTCCGCCTCGGCAAGGCTCCCGTCCCGGGCCATAGCCCCCTGTGCCACCCGGCGGAGCCTGCTCCGCCGCCCGCATTATCCCCACGGAGTCCGGCAGCCCAGGAGCGGCGGGCCAGGGCAGGGCACGGCGAAGGAGCGGGCGGGGCCGGATGGGAGCCGGATCTCCCCTGGGAGCGGCGCACCACCTCTCCGACCCTTATGGCGGCGGCGGCGGCAGGTGCTTGCGTGGCGATCGGGCTGGGCCCCCGGGCGGGCGCTGAGAAGCCGCCCCTGCCTCACGCGAGCCGAACGAACAAAACGCTCAGGTCCGGTTTGTGCGAGGGGCTCGTCGCGGGGCGGGAGCGGAGGGCCCGGGGCCCGGCTGTGGCCCTTGGCGATCTCTTGGTCCCGGTCCTGTGCGAGCTCCGTGCCGCACCGCGCTCCGCCGGCCGCCGCCTCGCCTGCGCGCGTCTGCGGCTGACACGTCGGCGGCCGGCCGGCCGGGGCGGCCACCACAGGTGCGCACCTGGCCTGCCCCTCCCTTCCGGGCCACCCTCCGCCCGATCCGGCCCTGCTTGGCTCGGTCCCCAGCCGCCTCGGAGCCTGTGCCAAAGCCCGGGCTCAGCGCGCTCTTATACCGGCCCGTTCAGTCCCCGCCCCTGGGCACACAGACACACAGGCACACTCACACCTGTCCGGGCGCCCGTTTGCTCGGGGCAAATATTGACTCAGAGGAGGCGGAGCGCCCCCAACCCCCTCCCCGCCCCTACCGGGGGCTCTGGGGCCAGAACTCTTCCGAGGCCTTGGCGGCAGGGGTGTGTTGGGGGTGGGTGAGGGGGGGGACCTGGGCGCCTCTGGAACAACACCAGATGTCACTTTTCCACCCACCTGCCTCTGGCGGGGGTGGGTGGGAGGGGGGATGGGAGGAGCAGAAGAGCGGAGGACTCAGGCTGCCTGGCGGAGGTTAGGGGGAGCCCGAGGTGGGTGTCCTCGGGAAGGCGGGACACCCCCCCCCCGCCCCCGCCCCGAGTCTGGAGATTCAGAATCAAGATGGGAGTCCTTTGCAGAGATGCTGGCCTGCTGTCCTTCGGTGACCTGACCCTTGTCCCGGCGTCTAGGTCTGGACCCTCCGCGACGTGCCTCGCTTTCCCTTTCTTTCCAGTCTCTTAGCGGAGCCTCAGGAACCCTGCAGCCACTGAAAAAAGGCTGAGGGTGGGGCGGCCAAGCCTCGGAGCAGGGGTGGCAGAAGGGGGACATGGAAAGGTGGTCACTTATCCCGCCACCACCTGCTGCACTGACCAGACCTGGCGTTCCATCCCTGTCCACTAGGCTACACTCGGGCCAAAGCCAGCCAGGGTCCGCCCGAAGCGCCCTCCCCTGGCCTGACCAGGTCAAGCGCCCAGTGGCCGGCCGCGAGAGCCGTCGCCTAGCCGCGGTGCGGAGTGGAGCAGCACAATCGCCCAGCCCCTGAATCTCCAATGAGTCGCCCGCGGTCCTCGCCGGCCGCTTCCACCATCTGCCCCCCTCAGAGGACACGTCGCAAGTTGCTCCCGCGTCGGGGGAAATAAAGTCAAGGCAGACAGATATATTAAAAAGGTTAGATGCTTTACTGGTGGGACGGTGGAGAGGAGACCCGGCAGGACCTGGGGAAGCAAGTCAGAGGGGCTGGGCCCTGGCGTCCTCATAGAGCCGGTAGGGGGCGGTGCCACCAGCCACAGCGCCACTGCTTGCTGTGGCTGTGACGGGAGGTGTGGGCAGCAGGTCTGGGGTCGCAATCCTGGAAGATATAAAGCGCCAGGTAGGGGCGGGGCGAGGCTTCGGGACAAGACTGCCCGCCCCTGCCACCGCTCAGGTCCCTCGGGCGCCGTCCACGCGGCCGCTGGCGCGGGTGCCCTCACCTGGAACTGCTGAAGGGAGGCAGGGTGATGACGCGCGGCCGCGACGTGAGCACCACCTCCCCTCGGCTCGCCTCCACCAGGATGTTCTGGATCATGTTCTCCAGCAGCGCCTCCTGCAGGCTGGCGAAAGCCAGGAGCCTGCCGGGGACCAGGGCGCGGGCGTCAGCCCCGACACCTGGGCACCGCCCTCCTCTCCGCGGGCCTCCTCCGTGCTGAACCATGTGCCGTGTGCTCTACATGGATTCTCATTTAACTCCCCACCCGCCCAACACTAGGAGGCATCCTCGCTCCCATTTTATAGACGCTCAGGACCCCCGAGTTGCCAGACGTCACACAGCTGGTACAGTGGTGGAATTCGAACCCAGGCAATTGTGATCCCCAGCTCAGGGGAAAGGCACCCAGCAATGGCAGCGCGCAGGAGACGGGGTCGGGCCTAGGGAATCCCCGCCGGGACAGAAGGCCACCACCACAGAGCAGCCCCAGGGAAAGGTGGTACGAGACCACGTGGTATTTCTCTCCTGGTTCTAGAAACCCACTTCAGAGAACCTGAAGACCCTAACTACCCTCCCTGAAGTGGGGTGGTGTTGCATGTGAGCAGCCCGGTCTTGGGGAAAAAAAATGAAGCTCAGATCACCCATTCCGTGAATACTCCCACGCAGGCCTTACACCCCTCACTGCTGTCAGTGGGCACGGAGTGGGGGGAGGCGCACACAGTGGAGGCTGCCCCAGGATGCCACTGCCTCGCGGGCTCCTCCCGCACACCGCCCCCCTCCAAGCCCTCGCCGGGGTCCGGCCGCTCACCGGCTAATGGCCTCCTTCTCATCCTTCTCCTGCTCCTCCTTCATGATGGCCTTCAGCTGCTGCTGCCACCGCCAGTTCAGGGGCTCCTGGGGCAGAGGCTGCGGCGTGGACTCCATGTGTGTCCAGACCAGCTTCTCCTTCCTCTCTTCCATCTCCTCCTCCTCCTCCTCCTTCTCCTGCAGCTCCTCCTTGCCTGCCTCCTCCTCCTCATTCACCTCCTCCTCTTCCTCCTCCTCCTCGACGGTCTCCTCCTCCTCTTTCACCTCCTCTTCCTCCTCCTCTTCCTCTTCCACCTCCTCCTCTTCCTCTTCGTCCCTCTCTCTCTCTTCCTCCCCTTCTTGCCTCCGCAGCCTCCGCCTGTCCTCCTGCTGCTCCCTGTCTCCCCTGCCCTCCCAGCTGTCGAAGGACAGAAACAGGTCTGGGGCTATGTGCAGGCTTCTGTTCAGGGCCATGGGCCTGGCTGACTGCTCATTCCAGAACTGGCAAAAGTAAGGGATCTGCTCCACCAGGCTTTGGCCCACGGCCTCGTGGAAGGTCTTGTCTTCCAGCAGGCCCCTGGGGGGGGCAGGGAGGAAAAGAAGGTTCTTGCTGAGAGGACTTGCAGCGCCCCCCTGCCCCCGTGAGGCTCTGGTTTCAGGGTTCATCAAGTGGTGGTTCTTGCCTCCTGTGCCCACAAGCAGGGGCTACAAGGTGGGGGAGGGAGCCCTCGGTCCATGGCTTCTCCCATCCTTCTCTAGAGGAAGGTATCCCTGGACCCCATGGAGTCTTAGAGGTAAGCATTTTATGGTGGAGACAGAGCTGGGGGGTCAGAGTCACATAGATGAGGAACAGGAGCCCCAGGGGGAATGTGGACTGGATCTAAACCTCAACTGCTGGCTGTGGAGAGGGCAGGACTCGGGACCCAGCCTGGACACACCCTCCAGGAGCTCCATTAGAGCCACGCCATCCTGGGGGGGTGGGGCCGCCCATGGCAGGGTCTTGTGAGGAAATACTAGTTTTCAGGAAAGGAAGGGCTAGGACCTCAGGGGCTGTGGGTGGACCCAGAGTGTACTGCATGGGCTGGAAAGACCGGGGGTGGGGGTTCAGGGTGGGGACCATCACCTGATGATGGCCGTGAGACAGTCAACCAGAAGCTGCTTCTTCTGCTGCGAGACGGGGCCCCAGTTGTCAGGGGGTTCTTTCTCAGAGGCGTCTGGCTCTTCCCTGACGTTCTTCCTCTTTGGCCGCTCCCTGGGGCAGGCCGTGACACTGAGTGACCTGGGCAAGCCACTGTGCAGGGGCTGGGGGTGTGCGCAATGGTAGTGGCCTCACAGTCATAGATGAGTCTGGGGCAGACCCAGCCTTAACCCAACGTGGTGCTACTCACTGCATTTGGGGAACTAAGTCCGACCCTCAGAGTCGACACAGCATGTGGAGAGGCTCCAAGTTGGAAAGGAAGGTAGGAGGGATGGGGAGGCCAAGGGGGTTCCCCAGGGGGCTCTGGCTCTTTGCTCTTCCTTATAAGGACCTAAGCAGTAATGGGAGCATCTTGAGCCCAGCTATGCCCTGTTAGCTCCCTCCTGCCCAGCTACTACACCTGCTCCAAGCCCTCAGCAAAGGCTGGGTCTGGGCAACCCCTATTCTGGAGGCGGAGAGGGGACAGAGAGCAGAGGAAGGAGACCCCCCCACCCTCCCTGAGAGTTCACCAGTGCAAGAAGTGTCGGGGAAAGTCGGAGAAGAAGTTGGCCAGGAAGTAGTCAATGGCGTGGGCGCGTGCGGTGAGGCCCAAGTAGAGCATGCCCGGCGTGGGCAGCTGGGGGCATGGCCACGATGTCTCCTCCTTTGGGATCTTAAGATTCCAGCTGGTGGGCTGGTTGAGAGCCTGCTGTTTCTTGATAGGGGGCAGCGTCTTTGGGAAGGGAGAGGCCTGATGGCAGGGGTCTGGGGACTGCACTCCCATCATTGAAGGGTCTCTAGCCTCCCAACCAGGGCTTTTGGGCAATGCAGGGGTATGCCTCCATTCACTGGCCCTTTCGTCCCTCCCTTTTGGGAGGCCAGACCGGGGGTTGGGGGTATCTCGGAGAGCGAGCAAGGACCCTCACAAGTTATCCGAGGAGGTGGGTCTGGGGTTTACGGCCTTACCTTGTACCTCCTCATAGGTTCGCAGGCTGTACAACATGCTCTGCTCTGTGGAAGCGAAGAGAACCCTGCTCAGGATACAAGAGGCCTAGAGGGACTCCTCTCTTCCTACACTTCCTGCTGACCCACCAAGGCCTGAAGCCAATGCCAGGACCTGCTGCCCTCTTGGTTTTGACCAAGTCCTAGCCACACCCTCTTCTAGAACCTTCCCTAGGGAAGTGCTACCTACAGACAAGAAAGACCTGGTTATCCAATGGAAGGAAAGAGGAGACGCCACCACATATGTGTAGGCTGCCCCCAAAGAGCTGTCCTTGTGCCTTATAGCATTGTGGTTTCTTTTCTATTTTTATTTTTTATTATTTTTAGAGACAGAGAGGAAGGGAGGGAGAAAAAGAGAGAGAGAAACATCAGTGTGTGAGAGATATATCGACCGATTGCCTCTCACACACCCCCACCTGGGGACCTGGCCTGTCACCCGGGCATGGGAACCCACAAGCCTTCGGTTCGCAGGCTGGCACTCAACCCACAGAGCCGCACCAGCCAGGGCATGGAGCTTTGTGGTTCCGTACGATACAGAAGCAGCTTCCCTTATAAAGACAGTTCAGAAATCCCTTCTTCCCTGGCCTCAAGCTATGATCTGCACCCACAGGTGGGCCAGAGCTTCAAAGGGGAGCTCAGTGTGGTGCACACAGAGGAGGTCGAGAAGCAGGGATGCAAGCATGGGGAGGCTGTGAGATCGGGAGAGGGGCCAAGACATGCTTTGTCTCACGTTTAGTATCAGTCTCCCCGGACCAACCCAACGCTCACAGCACATTCAGTGAGCGCTTCCTGGGAGCCGGGCACTGTCGCGGCACTCGACTCGTATTAACCCATTTACCCCTCCCCACATGGCCACAAGGCAGGTCGTATTTTACTCCCACTTAAAAATATTTTTAAAACTTTTATGTTTAACCTTCCTAATTTGAGAAACTTTAGCTGTGTATGAAATTGTAGAGAATGCTACAGAGACTCCCCCGTTATCCGCCACCCAGCTTCAGCAATCAGCGACTTGCAGCTGATCTGGTCTCATCTACGCTCTACCTCTGAACTGTCTTGAGGCCAATCCCAGATGTCCTATCACCCCTATGTGACAATGGAGGGTCCTGGGAGGTAACATACTTGACTGAGATCCCAGAGCTAGAAGCTGTCGAAGCCAGGGATCAGAACCAGGCAAACTGTTCCCAGAGCCTGCCCCCGAGACCACCATGCCACACTGTCGTCCTCCATCAGAAGGTGAGCTCTGTCTGGTCCCCCCGGGTCCCCACTACCCAGCACCTCAAAGGCACGTGGTAAACACTAGCTACAGGACGCAGGGAATGGCCAGCCAGCCTTCTGTATCCAAGGGGAGTCTCTTGGGGAGATGCTGTGCTCAGTCTAATGAGAGAAATCTGATCGCTTAGGGCAGGCTGGCCAGTTTTGCATGTAGACCCCCTCAGGTCACCACCTCTGTCCCCTCGGTTTCAGCCAATCAGAAAGATCTGTGTTGTTCAAGGCCCACTCCACCCTCCTCACCTTCACTTTCCTGTCTGTGATAGTGAACTCCACTTCCTGCCGCACCTTCTCTTCCTTCCACTCCTGCAGCTCCTTGTAGTACTTCCTCAGGAGTTCCTGGTGGTACACCTGTGGCCCAGGACAAGGAGGGAGAAGACCAAGGTCCGGTGGGCTTAGAGCCAGGCCTTGCGCTGGGCCTGTGCTGTGGGCCCCCCACCCTTCCAGAAGCTGGCTCTGTCTGGGGGTCTGGGGTTAGGGTTAGGGTTAGGGTTAGGGTTAGGGTTAGGGTTAGTATGCATAGCCCACCCCACCCTCCAGGGCTGGGAGCTGTACCCTGCTCCCATCTTCTCTCTGGGGCTGGCCCTACCTTGCATACAAGGTCCATGCTGTAGAAACTGGCATGCACGGAGGCCTTCAGAGTCACCACAAATGGGACCCCCTCTCCTGGGGCGGCCTTCCCTTTCATGGGGCTCACAGACACCTGTCGGTTCGGGGAAGGAGTCTCTGGAGCGTCATGGGGGTGGGATGGGACAGGATGAAATGGAATGGGGTGGAGTCGCATGACACGGGATGGGGTGCAATGGGACAGGATGGGACAAGACAGGGTGGGTCTGGAGCCCTGCCGGAGGTTCAGACTCTGTGGACACAAGGGGCCCGCACCTCCCCGAAGTCTAGAGGCTTCGGCTGCCAGACGAAGACGATCGTCTTCTTCTCGGACGTGTTGTTGAGGAACAGCAGGCGGCTGCACTTGCTCTGCACAGGAATGTTCCCCAGGGAGATGTGAGACTCGGACAGGGAGACGTTCTGTCGGTGGGGACAACACAGCAGCGACTTCGGGAGGTGAAGACATAACAACCACAGCAACCACCGCTGGTTACTGAGTGTGTACAACAGGCCAGGTACTGTGGTACCGTGGCAGGCAGCGTGCATGCATCCGAACCTCCTCATGGCCCTGTGACACAGGTACTTCTACTGTCCCCACTACACAGACGTGCTGCTAAGGCTCAGGGAGCACACACGTTTTCACCAAAGGCCTCTCACAGGTGCAGCTGATATAAACCCAGGCAGTCTCACTCTGAACCCTATGATTTTGACCATTAAAAACAGACTTGGAACCAAGGTGATTCCCTCTCCGGGGGGGCCTAATAGTGCCCCTCTTCAGGAAAGCAGCAACTTGGAATAAAGTCTGGCATGCCTCAGCTTTTCAGGGCAGAAGGTCATGTGCAATTTCCTTTCCCTTCCTTTGGCTGCCTACATGTAAAAAAAAAAAAAAGGACTTGGGCCCTGGCTGGTATGGCTCAGTGGATTGAGTGTGAGCCTGTTAACCAAAGGGTCATCAGTTCGATTCCCAGTCGGGGCATATGTCTGGGTTGCAGGCCAGTCCCCAGTGGAGGGGCGTGCAAGAGGCAACCACACATTGATGTTTCTCTTCCTCTCTTTCTCCCTCCCTTCTCCTCTCTCTAAAAATAAATAAATAAAATCTCTTTAAAAAATGGACTTGGAAAGGCTGAGAAATCAGAACTTGCTGAGAGATGGGAAAACTAAAGCCAGCGCCATGTGAGTCCCCGGGGGGCGGGGGTTACTAATGAAGGGGCGACCAGCTGCTGCTATGGGCCCTGGGGATGGAACAGGAGCTGTGCTGTGGGGGTGTCTGGAAAGGCTGGGGCCACAGGGAAGGGTCGCGTTCTCTCTGTCCAGACTGAGTGCCTCCAGGGCTGGGACTCTGTCCCTTCTCGGAGTTCCCAGGCCTCTGCTGGGCTCAGCCTGCTGTAAGAGTCCAAAATGGGAGGGAGTGGAAGGGTGGACGGGCAGACTGCAGCGTGGGCAGTGACTGGAGGGGCGCATTGAAGGATGGATGGAAAACTGGGTGGGCGGATGGACGCACAGATAAGTAAACAGGCCTGTGGGTCCGTGGGCAGATGGATAGATGGGCGGGTGGATAAGTGGGTCAGATTTCCCAAAAGTGAGGAGTATGTGAACTCAAGGTAGTGTTAGTGACCCTAGATGTCTTTCAGCATAAGTCCACCTGGTCCAGGGGCAGGCTGTTCTGCTTGAAGACAACACCTTAGAGCCCTCGAATGGAAGAGCTTCTTTCTCCCCCTTCTCATAGCACCATCTGCATGCCCAGGGAAGAGGGTGCAGTGGCTTGAACACCTGCGGTCACTAGGTGGCAGGGTAAGCCGCTCGTGGAGCTGGTGCCGCCTCCTGAATCTGAAGGAGGGCTGGTTCCAGTCTTCCCTCTGCCACCCTCTGTCCTCAACACCATCTCTTCTCCCTCCCAGCCTCCCCACCCCTCCCGCTGGCTGCTCTGGGCCCTCAGGCCCCACCCGGGCCTCGGGCCTTCCCAGCTCCCTTCCCCCCACCTGTCCAGGAACCATCATCCGTGAGTGTATGGAGCTGTTGTCCCATGAGGAGATTTTGTAGAAAGGGACCGTGTCCCCCATGGCATGCGGGTCATAGCCCACTCCCTGGAACTGGACGACGGCCAAGTTCCATCCCAGGATGTGTATGGGCACGTCCACCTGAGAAGTAAGGGGGCCGGGGAAGGGACTGGTCAGGGCGAGGCCTGCTGAGGCGGCCAGCTCCGACCGCTGCCCCGTGAGCCCGGGCTGCTGCTGCTGCTCACCGTGTAGCTCCTGGCCTCGATGGGGGAGAAGATCCACAGGACCCGGGCCGTTGTGCCTGGCTGGATCTCCCCTCGGGGGTTCAGGCAGCAGAAGATGGGGTGATCAAAATTTTTTTCCTGCACCTGTGACAGGATGTCGGTCTGGATCTCGTAGGTCACGGGCACCGAGCCGCCATTGTACAGCTCATAGATCTGCAGGGGCAGGGAGAGGGCGACCTCCAGACCAGCTCGTGGCTGCGGTGCAGAGAGCCCGGGGCTCCGGGTCGCACCGACAGCCCCAGAGCTCCCCCAGTTCCTGACATCAGTATGCAGCTCTGCCTTCAGCCGGTGGTGTTTTAAGATAACCTTAATCCTTATTTCACAAGCTCTCACCTTACCTTGGTCAGAGTGTAAGGGGACACTAACACCTGTGTCCTTAGTGCTGAGATGTAGGGAAATGTCCAAGCAAGCGCCATCGTGATCGTCACCGTTTTCCGGGCTCTGATCCTAATGTCCTGTGAGGCTGCCCCCCCACCGCGGCTGCTGTTAGAGGCAGTGCTGCCTCAAGGCAGACAGGGGGGTGAGAGGAAGGTATGGGGTCCCCCAAGGTTAACCCCCAAGTCTGGGAATCACAGGATGTCCTGGAAGGAACCAGAGATCTTCTGGCCCAATCCTTCATGTCAGGGACGAGGACACAGAAGCCAGAGAGAATAAAGAGCTATGTGGATTGAGACCAGGCTCCCCCTCATTTCAGCGTCGGCTCCTGAAGATGCTGACTTGATTTCTCTGGCCTGGGCCGCCCTTTGAACCTCACCCCTGGTACCAGCTTCGATGTGACCACAGTCCCTCCTGGCTGTCTCCACGGGCATCTCACATGTGGCCCAAAGCAAACGCTTCGCTCTAAAACCTCTTCCTGCCCACGTGTGCCTCCTTCCAGCGAACGGCCCTACCTATTCCCAGTAGCTGGGGCCCGGGGTCCACTGCGTCCTCCGTCCCTCCATTTCTCTCACTTCCCAGACCCATCCCCAGGAGGACCCAGGGAGTCAGCTCCAAAACGTAAATCAAATCTGTTCCCTTCTCTCTCCTTCCAACCGCCCGCCTTGCAGGCCCAGGTCCTCGTCTGTCACCCTCTCGTGAACAAAACAGAAAGCTTGCCCACAGCCGTGGAGTTTGGTTGGAGGCACAGCTGGGTCTGCCGGCCCCAGACCGGAGGGCATTCCCCATTGTCTGCATTCACGGTCCGGTCACTCCGGAAGGCCCTCCTGGGGCGCATGTTTTCCTTTTTGTGTCTGGGCCTCTGTAGGCTTGGGCACGCCTGGGAAGCCAGTGGGGGAGGGGGTGGCGTAGAGAAGTGACCAGAGCCTGGGGCCGGGGACCCCCTCCCAGGGCCGGGAGGCCCGTTCCTCTGCCTCGAGGCTGAAAGGCTGGGGCCCCTGCCCAGAAACTCAGGGGCTTCCAGCCAGTTACAATCTCAGAGTTGTGAAAGCATCACGTTCCCCTCTTGGAAAGTTCCAGTGCACATTTGCCCAGTAAAGGAGCCCCATTCCCTCCAACTCATAAGGGAAATCCTAGAGTCTCACAAGACCCCACATTCTCGCTTTTCACATTCCAGAAAGACGTCTTTCTTGGGGCAGCAACTCACACACTGCAGCTGAGACCTACCAGTGAGCAGGCCATGGAAGTGTTTAGTGGGTCATGTCCGCATTAAAAAAAAAATGGAACAGAATATAATTTTTAAAAAATCAGAGTACTTTACATGTAGTAGTGTACGTATTGATTTGTGATTGGTCATGTGTATGTAAGTACTGGGTTTTTATCAAAATATATCACTGTGGTTCACAGTCAAAGAAGTTTGAAGAACCCTGTGCTAGAGGTGGCAACCTCTTCTTCTGCACGGGAGCCTGGCCCGGTAGAGGGCTAAGCACCGGGAAACTGACGCCCCTCGCCTTGGGTCTCTCCGGGTCACCCAATCTCGGGGTCCAACCTGCAGCCCCACCTCTCAGAGTGAGGGCTTCTGGAAGACAGTGCCTTTGTCACCCTGTCAAGAACTTGTGCAGTGACACAGAAACCAACACGTAGGCCTCCCAGCGACCAGGACCACGCGGACCGCTGACCTGCTGCGGGGGCCGTGCGTCGCCGATCGAGACCGGGATGAACTGGTGGCTGGTGGAGGTGAAGTGCACGTACTTCTGATCCAGCTGCACCGTCACGCCTATGAAATGGAGCTGGAAAGGGAGGGCTCCTGAGTGGTCTCCTCCTCAGGGAGGGAGGGAGGCACCCAGCAGAGGGACCCAGGGCCCCTCTCCCTAGGGGTATGGTTCTCAGCTCCTCTCTCGATTGTCCAAGGAGCAGGGCTGGGGCCTCACCAGGATCTCCCGGCCATGGGACACTTTGAAGAGCACTGGGAGGTGATCGGTGCCAATGAACAGGTGGCTGGAAGGGGGGAGACAAGTCCGGAGTGAATTCGGGAGCCCTGGTGCCAGTGGGAGAACAAACGATCACAGCGCACACGGGGCTTTGAGCACGCCAGTCCCTGGGAGCATGTGGAGACCCCTGAGTTGGGAGGGGCGAGAGGGGAGTTAAACCTCCCCTGCAGGTGGGATGGTGGGATCCCCCCAGGGTGGCAGCTACTCAGGATACGCTGGGGTCACACAGCACAAGGGGTCAGGATTTACCAGGAGCCAGGGGACAGGAGGGTCTTCGGGACTGGAAGTGAAGGGTGGGCGGTGGGGGAGGCACCTGTATTTGAACTCCACCACCTGCTCCTGCCCAGGACTCAGGCTCCCAGCCTTGGGGCTGACGGAGAACACGCAATTGTCCTGCACGCGCATTTGGTGCAGCTCCGTGCTGTCGAAGTCTGCCTGCTCTGCCCACAGCTCCAGGTCGATCTGCTGGTCACGTGGAAAGAGGAAGGCCCTGGAGAGGGGTGCAAAGCAGGAGGAGCGAAGCCTCTTAGTCAGGATAGAGAGGCGGGGGCTCTGAGGCCCAGGAGCGCTGCTGGAGGCCTCCTCCGTGTCCCCCCACTTCGTCGCGCCAGCCGGCAAGCTGTCCGGGGCATGGCTGCACAGACGGGGCTGTTGTGGATTCTCCCTGCGTAATGACTAAACAGGAAGTGAAGGCTGGGGCACCCCCTGGGGGTGCCAGGGTCGAGGAGGTCACCTACCGATGTGGGTCACTTACAGCTGGCCATTAACCCTACAGGGGATTCTGTGACAAAACTCCTAGGAAGGCCCATTTGAGGCACCCAGGAATGCCAGCAGTACCCACCAGGGCCCCTGAGAGGGACCGTATCCAGCCCAGCCTGGGCACAGGCCAGAGAACAGAGGCCCCAGCAGGTCAGGCGCTCTGAAGTTTGAAGCAAAGCGGGGCGCAGATGCATGCCCCCGAAATGCCTGCTGCTGTAGGAAAGCAGACACTGCACTCGAAATAGCCAACAAAACATGTGACAAGGGGGTCCCAGGGTCACAGCCGGAGACCTGGCACGGAGATGACTCCAAAGTGGCCGAGGCTGTGAGCAGGGGGCAGTCGGAGGGGCAGCGGACATGGCCAACACGGCCGAAAAGGCTCAGCAGGATTTGGAAAGAGCGAATCAAAACTCCCTTCAGTCAATCTTAAACACTTCCATGTCGGAAATGTGGAAAGGAGTCACACCCAATGCTGCCAAGTTTACACAAAGAGGACACACCCACAAAAATGGGGAGGAAGTGAAGAGACTGCTACCACCGTTTCCGGTAGGAATCTGGGGTAGAAGATGTATGTGCCCTTTGACCCAGGAGTTCTGTGCCGGGGAAGCGTCTGCAGGAATAAATGCGCGCGTGCAAGTGCACGTGTGTGTGCGCGAACAGGGTGTTTATCATGACCGTCTTTGTATAGCCAAAAAGAAAAAAAAAAAAGGCAGAGAACAACTAATGTCATCCAGTAAAGGAGTGATTTAATAATTTAAGGCCATTCCGACAATGGGGTATTAGGTGACTAGTGAAGAGAATGAGTGAGGGCTAGGTATTGATCTGTGTTTACCTGAAGGGAACGTTACTGATAGAATGCCCAGGAGAAAGTGATACGTATAGTGTTGTGCCGTCACTGTAAAAAGTAGTGAAAGAGAGACGGAGTGACCCTGTACCTGTCCCCAGGTCTGCGTGGTGTGCGAGTGCTGAGAGGGGAGGCTCTGGTCACCCCAGCAGGGTGGACTTGGAGGGGCAGCTGGGAATTTCCCACTTTTCTCCCACCGCCCTTTCTATCAGCTGCCTGGCCGCAGGTGAATCAACTGCTCTTGCCATTGTATCTGGGGGCCATGGGTCCGTGGGGATCTTGCTATTTGGGGGTTGTCTGGACAGTTTCAACGCTGCCGTTTCCCTCACTGCCCCTCGCCCAGTCTCCCTCCAAATAATCCCAGGCCCCCTTTTCCCTGCCACCCCTGTAGTGTGAGCAACACCCCACATCCGGGAACTGCAGCAGCCTCCCCACCTGTCCCCCACCTGTCCCCGGCCTCAAGCTGCTCCGCCTCGCAGGCCAGAGTGCCAGGCCCTGAAAGCAGCTCATGTCTTTGCCCTTCGCCCTGGCGTACATCCCATCAATGCTCTGGGAAAGAAGTCCGAACTCTCAGAAGGAGGATTCTAGGGCCTAGACCTTGGCCTCCACCAGCTTCCCCAGCCTCATTCGAGGTCTTTCCCTCCCTCCCTATCAACGCGCCAGTCACGCTGGGCCCTTCCTCTGACCCGTGACCACGCTGCAGGGTGCTCTGTTGGAAGGTTCTTCACAGCCTCTCTGCCTCTTCTCCCGAGGCGGCTGGCCTAACTCAGTTGCAGCTTTCTCCAGGGGAGCCTTTCTGATGTGGCCCCCAGTGCTGCGCACGCGCATCTGTTGCAGCCGACCTCACCCCGCACCAAAGGCTGGTCTGCCCAGAGAGCCCGCAGCGCTGGAGGGCGGGGCCTGGGCGCGGCTGCATTTCTACTCTGAGGGCCGGCCTGGACCCTGTGCCTAGGAGGCCCCAGTGGAGATTTAGCCAATGACTTAATGTGCGCATGCGGGTGCGGGAGGAGGGGCAAATGAGGTTAATGGGTCCCTGTAAGGAACCTCCCCTAAATACCAGGCCCCACTTCTGGCTGGGCCAAGGGCAGAGGCATCAGAGGACAAGGCTTGAAGAGGGTGGGCAGCGAGCGGTGCTTCCCGGATGCTGTCCTCATCCCTGGGGGCCCTCACGCCATCGTCCTGCCTGCTGCCGCCTCCAGGCCAAGTCCACACTCCCTGTCTCTGGCTGCTCTCGGCAGGAATAAAACCTTCAGCCCGTTCTTTATAGGTTCAGCAGAGACCAGCTAGAATTTTCAAAAATAGCCTTCCGAGGAAGGGAAAGGAAACGCAACACAAAACGCTCGGGCGCGTAGGGCCCTCCGAGTTAGGTTCCCGGTGCTTGGCAGCCTGGAGGAGGCACAGACTGCTTTCCTGAACCTCAAACGATCTCCTGGTGGATGGGCCCGGCTCGGCAGGCACCCAGCCTGGGTTTCCTCTCGCCTCGGTTTCCAGCCACCTGGACCCTCTCCACAGAGAGTGTGAGCTGGCCTGCTCCTACACAAACACACACGCACACACAATCCACCGAAACACCCTGCTCCACGCCAGGACACAGGCCAGCGCCGCCTTTCCTGCCCCCACCCCGGAGCCCCGGGAGGACCTGGCTCCCGGCCACTCCGGGAGCCCAGTGAATGGCAGATCCGGAGCTCAAAGCGGGCCCTGGGCCTTCCCCAGCAGGCCCGCAGCCCTGCAGCCCTGCCTGCCAAGCTTCCTCAGTCATTCAGGGCCAGAGCCCTCAGCTACTCATAGTCCCAGCCCTTCTCAGACAGCAGCCGCCTAATGGGCCAGCCTCCCCAGCTCCCTCCGCCACAGGGAGGGGCGGGCCGAGCCAGAGAGTAAGGGGCAGCCCTGAGGACTCAGCCCCCGCCCCCCCCCCACCCCGGACTCTCTGCCCAGGCAGGAAGTTCTCTGAGATCCCAGGTGTCCTGCCTGCATATTTTCCGTCCCACCCGCCCACTGCCACGCGCAGGCTGGACTCCTGGCTCTCTCCCCCAAGCCTGACGTGGACGGGCCGCTTCTCTCTCACCTCCGCGCAGCCAAAGAAAGTTGGAAGTCGTCAAAGGGCGGTTCACTAGGAAATCAAGGCGCGTGGCGGAGACAGGGAGGAAGGACAAGAAAAAGCCCTGGCGTGGAAACAGGATGTTGACTGGGCGCAAGTTCGGGCCCCAGTGGGAGGGAAGCCAAGCACGGGAAGGGCCAAGCTCGGCGGCGGCGGCGGCGGCGGGCGCAGGTCTGCAGGCCTGGGCCCCAGGTGACAGAGAGGCGCAGCCTGCCGGAGGCCCCGCGGCCCCACGTGGCTTCACTCCGCCCTACCTTCCTCCCTGACACCGCTGTGGCAGCAGATCCCGGTCCTTCTCCCCCGACCCCACCCCACCGTGAGACCCTCTGCTGGCCCCCACACGCGGGCCCCATCCCTACTGGTCTGGGGCTCTGTCGGGGTGCCCCAGCACAGTGCCGGCTGGGAAAGAGCAGGTCCAGGCCTTGCTGACTAACCCACAAGGCTGCGGGTGCCGCAGTTGGCCTGATCTGGGCTTAAACCTGGCTCTGCTGAGTCCTGAGCCTCCCATCTGTGAAAGAGTTGTCTGCAGAGGAGGATTTTTTCCCACCGTGGGTGGCAGTCTTGGAGGAGAAAGTCTTGTAAAGCACACTGCCTGGCGCGTAGCAGATGCTCAGCGTGTGCTTCTCACTCATTAGGTGTTGAGACGGTGGTGCCGTCTCCCGCAGGGTGACTCCGTCACTTCTGAGCCTACTGACGCGTCTCAGCCAGTGACAGGTGCTGCGCGCTGCTGGGTGCCCCGTCCCACCCGGGCCTCCGCACCCCATCCGTGGGGTGCCTGCTTGCGCTTTCGCAGACACCAGGCAGCGGGACTACCCTCAGCAAGGAAGGCCTCCAGCGCCTGCCTCCCAGGCCCGCAGCCACGCCCCCGATCCCGCCATACCAGTCCAGGGGCACCAGTCCGCTGTTCCTCAGGGCCAGGAGCACCACGGAGGGTGGGGCGTCGATGGGCGCTGCCCCAAAATTGAAGTCGAGCTTCAGAGGGGTGTGCACGGAGGGGATCTGACTTGTGCTGCGTGGGGCAGAGAACGGGCTCAGAGACCGGGGTAGGAACAGGGAGGGGCCTCCTGGGGAGGCTGGGCTGCCACTCATTTCCCTGCAGCTGGGAGTTAGAGACCCTGGGACTCAGGCAGGGTGGCCGAGCACACCGGACACCCAGCCAACCCCTGCCTTCTCCAGGCCCCTCCGGGATGGGCAAGAGTCTGGGGGGAGACAGGGAGCCACTTCTTGCACAGGGCCTGGTGCTGAGGGTGCGGGCGGAAAGCTCCAAGGACATCCCCAGACCCCCTCCCAGGCTCAGCTCACCTGTGCCGCGTGGGCACCTTGTAGGTGAGCTCGGAGGGGGAGGGGTCACGCTCCAAGTAGCTGTTGAGCACGTCCAGGGAGAAGAGACGCCACAGGTGCCTCCGGGCGATGCCCTCGGCGCTGCCCATGGAGCAGGCGTCCCGGATGGAGAGCGTGGGGTACACGGCCGTGAGGAAGACGTGACACAGCTCCTGCTTCTCCCCAGCCTTGTTGTCTGGGGGTGGGGGTGGGGGGGGTGGGTGAGAGGGGTGGGCTCCCCGCCAGCTCCGCTGGGCACGGCCCTGAGCGTCTCCCACACGCCACCGCCGTATTTAACATGCGCCACATTTGTGTGCAGACTAATTCTCACCAACAGCTTTATCGAGTCACAATTTATGTACCATAAAATCGACCCTTGAACACACACAATGCCGTGTGTTCTCGGCTATTCAGAGCTGTGCGACCATCACCGCTTTCTAATTTTACAATAGTGTCATCACCCCCAAAAGGAAACTCAGTACCGAGTAGCTGTCACGCCCCACTCTCCCCTCCTCCCTTCACCCCTGTAGCCCCTAATCTGCTTTCGGTTTCCTCAGATCTGCTGTTTGGGAGGCTCCACGTAAACGGAATCACCACACACTGTGCCACTTCCTGTGATTGGATTCTTTCACCTGACACAATGTTTTCAAGGTTCTTCCATGTGTTCTAACCTGTGTAAGTACCTTTTTCCTTTTTCTTGCCTGCGCCACTGTTATTATCCCCATTTTATAGGTGTGGAAACTGAGGCACGGGGAGGCTAAATAATGTGCTAAGATTACGTGGCTCATGAGCGCAGGGGCCAGGATCCAGTCCCAGGCGGTCTGGCTCGGGCCCATTCTCCGAGTCACTCTCCTGCGCTGCCCGGCCAGGCTGGGGACAGCCCCGCTCCTCCGAGGAGGAGGCCGAGGCCCGGGGCAGCCGAGGACTTGTCTGACCGCCCACAGTAAATCAGCACAGCTCTAAACTCCTCACCTTGGGTCCTCCACGGCTCGGGCATCGCATGGCAGACACCCACACAGACAGAGATGGGTGGCACAAGACACACGCACCAGTCACCCAAAGGTGTGCCTAGCACATTCGCTCCCATTCTGCTGGCTCTGTCTGGACCCTCCTCATCCCCCTACCCCGGGCACTGTCCCATGTCCCGTGGCCCAGGTACCTCTGTGGGAAAGGAGAGAGTAGCTGATGGTCCAGGCGTACTGGGACCGGCGGTTGGGACAGGCGGTCAGGCAGATGGTGCCCTGGGACCGGGGCGGCATGCTCCCCTCTGTGTGGTCCAGCCGAAGAGCTGCTCAGGGAGGGCCAGGGCGGGGCCGAGGGCAGAGCGGCCATCAGTGCTGGCCAGCAAGGCCGTGCCTCTCCTCCCGCCCCTTTCCAGATACCCTCCCTGGGTGGCAGAGCGCTGGCCCCACAGTAGGCTCTGAGCCAGAAAACGGGGAGCAGAGTCCCTCCTCCCAGACCAGGACAGAGGGGGCCTGTCTTTGTGTCATTGGCAGCAGCTGAACACTTTGCTCCACCTACTGGCCCATGAGGTAGGAGTCGCCAATAGCCCCACTTTCAGGTGAGGAAGCTAAGGCTCAGCCATGCCCCGTGCCACGCATCCAGCAAGGAGAAGCACCAAGGTTTCATCTCTGCGCTGCCGCCCACACACCACGGTCTGATTGACCGGCCTGAACGGGCTGGGCGCCCATGTCCCCGACCCCAGCCCCGGCCCCAGCCCGGGCCCAGGCCCAGTAAGTACCGGGGGCTTCGTCACTGGCGCCCTCGGGGCTGCACTGCTCCAGGAACAGGCGATAATGGAGGATACAGTTGCCCTCGTTCAGGATGGCCAGCAACCTGGACTGCTCGCCATTCACCACCATGTTCCCGAAGTCCAGCTCCTTCTCCTTCGCCTGAGGGCCAGAGTCAGCCAGCGGCGGGTGAGGGACTCCCCCCCAGCCCACGGCCCTGGCTTTCTCACCATTGGTCTTAAAGAGGATCCCCAAGGAAGGGCAGGTCTGGGGGTGCAGGCCGGGGACCAGAGGGCTCCCACCCCCGCCCTCTGGGAGTCGGGTCCCCTGGTGTGCCCTGGCCTCTACTCTGGCCCCCAGCACCCCACCCCAACCCTCCAGGTTTCTCCCACTCACAGAGAGGGTGCTGGTGATGCCCATGCCCACCAGCCGGATCATGTAGTGGGTGGTGGGGGGAGGCTTGGCTTTGGGGGGCCGGCCGGCTCCCCAGACCCACACCCCTACTCGGAACAGGTACTTGGTCTCCTCCAGAGGGCTGAAGGTCCACGTCAGCATCTGGGGTCACAGAGATTCTGCCTGGGTGGGGGTCCGTGGGACGCCCCCCCCCAACCCCGCCCAGGCTCCCGCTGTCTGAGGTCCTGCTGCAGCATCTCGGCCCCGGCAACCCTTTCGGAGAGTTCCCCCCGTGCCCCTGCTGCTGACCTCACACACGCTGGACCCTGGGTGGTTTCCCTAAGCCTCGCAATCCTTTCTCCCCGCCAGGGAAGAGGTATTATTCTAGGGCCACGTTTTCTGAGGAGAAACTGGAGTCTCGGAGAGTTGGGGTAACTGGCCCAGGGTCACGCAGCTGGTGAGGGCATTCGGCGGGAGCTGGGTAGGACCTCTCAAGGCTGACTCCAGAGTCTGTGTGTCCTCTGGCCTCGCCGACTGCTGCCCCTGACACGTGTTGGCGCTTGTTTGCAGCCCGTTTGGCCCCCCGACTAGTCTATAAGGCTCTAGACCGGGATGGGGGTCCGCTGGTTTGTGTCCCAGCCTGTCCTCCCCGCCAGACAGCCACTGGGACCTCCAGGAGTCCCTTTCCTCACTCCTAATGACAGCCACCATTTGGCCCCAAATCCAGCTGCTCCAAACCACCTCCCAGTGACCTCCCAACGTGGGGACCTCGCATGGAGCGTGGACTCACCCCTGGGCAGTGGCATCAGAAACCCTGGCCCAAGTCCCAGCTCTGCATTTCCGGATTTTACATCTTAGTAAATGGAGTTGTCTCCTAATTCTTTTTTATACAGCAGGAAGCGGTGGAAATGGTAACAAGCACACCTGGTCACAGACCGGGGGAGGTAACTACGGGTTGAGTGGGAGCTGATTGTGCCACATCGCAAGCCTGGCTCCCGACGGGCGTGTGAGCAAGAGATGACGGTGGGGTGAGCGTGGCGGGCACCCTTCCCTCTGGCCTTCAGCATTGGGGCAAGGGAACTCACGAGGTTCTCATTAGGTTGGATGAGCCCCCTGGCGGGCTGGACGGCCAGCGTCTTCCGGTACTGCTGGGAGACCCGCCAGTCAAACTCCAAGGGCAGCCGCGAGGGGTTGTGGAAGGTGAAGGGGCTGGTAGAGGAGCAGCCCACCCGCGTGGGCTTGAAGAAGATGCTTTTGTAGGTGTCCATCTTCAGCTGCAGTGGTTCCTCCCGGCTCTGCATGCTCACCTCCTGGGCCCAGAGGAGGGAGGGTACCTCACCCCACAGCCCAGGACCCCCCAGCTGTCCAGGGAGCCATGGGTGGGCAGCCCTCCCCCCTTGGAGAGGGCAGCAGAAGGCCCTCAGCCAGCCTGGGCGGAGGTAGCTTCTGGCAAAGGCAGAGCGGGTCAGGACCGACCCAGGAGACGGTTCTTGGAAAGCACTCAGGGACTGAAAGAAGATGTGGGGACCATTTCACGGGCCATTTTTGGGCCCACCACCCCTGACCCTCTCCCTGGCCTTGCCGCACACCCCTCTCTACCGCCTGCAGATATGAGTCTTGTACTGCTCCCCCTCCCTCCCATGGGACCACTGAACCCCTTTTCTGGCCTCAGACCCCATGAGGTGACCAGGCAGGGCCCTGAGCGGTGAGAGAGCTGTTCACGGATGCGGCAAGGAGGTCCTCTCCCTGCCACACCCCTTCCTGCTGGAGGGCCAGCAGCCCCTTCTCTCCTTTAGGTGAGGCCTAGAGGCCGACCCCAGAACGTGGCTTGGAAAAGGGCCGCCCCAGACTACGGCCCACTCCCCAGGCCCCGGCCCTCTGCCCCAGCCCCTACCTTGAGATACTGGGGGCAAAAATTGAACTGCAAGTAAAAAGTGTGCTGCTTCCAGGAGGTGCCCTTGGGGTAGGTGCAGACGAGGAAGATCTGATGGGCCCCGGGGGCCAAGAGGCCCGAGCTGGGCAGGAGGGAGACATCCGAGCTGCTGCTGGGGGCCAGGTTGAAGGTCAGCAGCAAGGAGCCCTTGTTGGTCAGGAGCAGGCTGCGGTAGGAGGGCTCACCGGGAGACACTGCGGGGAAGAGCTGGGGTGCGAGAGACAGGGGACCCAGCCTCAGACCCACGTGCCTTCCCGTGCCTGACCCACACACTCGGGGGAAGTCTGTGGGGGCTTGGGTGGGCCTGTCTCCAAGGAGATCCAAGACGCCTCCACGCATCCCAGGCAACGCCCTGGGAGCAGGGAACAAGGGGAGGCCACAGCTTGGCACCGAAAAACGCTTCTGTCCTCCAGAGACGTCCAGCATTCGCAGGCACCGGCCCCCAGGAGACCCAGGCCCCCACGAGCCCTGCTCTAGGTTAGGGAGGAGCTCTCCCATTTCCGGGTGTCCTCAAGCCATCTTTCAGAGAACTTGCTTTCAGGGATCCCGGTCCAGAAGTTCTGGGGTAAGCAGCTCCTTCCGGATGATTCTCCCCCCAAGTGGCTGAGGGGAACCCCACTCTCAGAAAGTGAAAACCCCAGCAATCCCAGTTCCCAAACACTCCCTAAGCATCTCGGGCATGGCCAACACCAGGATGAGAGCCGGGCAGGCTACAGAACACACGGGCGCCCCACCCAGCCGGGTCACAGGTGCGCTGCATGAGGCAGCGGGGCAGCAACAGGGGCCCAGAAAGTGCTGGGTGGCAGCAAAGGCCACACACCGCGGGAAGGAACTGGCCAAGGGAACCCCCGTGTGGTCAGGGAGGGCTTCAGGTGGGGCTGCCCGCTCAGAAATGTAGCCAGAGGGAGGGGCAGGATCACCCCCAAGCACATTTTTACGAAAGTGGTGGGTTTCTGGCAATACGAGGGTAGTGAGGGTGGATGAAAAGACCGGCCCCAGCACTGAAGGGGGAACCTGACCGGAGCCTGGCCATCTGCTCCGGGGCCTGTGCTCTCAGGCCGGGTCACCCTGCTGCTCAGAGAGGAAGGGTCCAGGGATCACGACCCCCCAGGAGGGGCTGCCTCTGAGACCCATGCCGGTTCCAGTGGTCCCCAAGGGCAGGGGCTCTTGATGTGGTTGGTGGTCCTGCCCCAAACAGGTGTTCAGTGAACGGGGCAGACGAATGGAGGGAGTTGGAGCGTTGGGAGCCTGAGTGTGAGAGGATGGGGATGGTTTCAGACGCAGCAGGCAGGGCGCAGCTGGCTGAGCCCCAGACTCTCCGCAGTTCCAGTGCCAGGGCCCAGAGAGCCCTCGACTGGCCCAGGGCCCCAGGGGCTGGCGGTAGGTAGGGAGGTTAGGACAGCCCGGGAGGGAGAGGAAGAGAGGGAAGCGGGCTCCCCTGTGCCAACTCCCACCGCTGCGGGTGCCACACTCACCGCGGGCACGTCCAGGCAGTACTGCGGGATGTGGCGCTCCAAGGCCGCACTGCAGCTGTGGCCCCGCGCCCGGAGCGTCAGGCACCAGGAGGGGCACACGGTGCAGTCCTCCTCGATGCTACTGAAGTTCTGCAGCACCTGCAGGGGCGGGGCAGACCCACGGACACGCTCAGAGCCCTGGGTGGGCCCTGTGCGGCTCTGCAGCTTGCCCTGCGCTGCGGATGTCCTGCATCGGCACAGGGGGGCGCGGCTCCCTGGCAGTGAAGACCTCAGGACAGCCCCTTGCTCCTGCTGCGAGCCAGGCCCCCCACACTGGGCTCTGAGCCCCGCGTCTCTAACCCTCACAGCAGCCCCAGCACAGCCTGCAGGAGTGTGCGCTTGCCGCTTGCCGGCAGAAAGGTGACGAAGGTCACAGACAGAACTGTAAAGGTTCCAACAGAGCACAGGAGGCACACACGAGGCCCACCGGCTGAGTCCGGCCCTCCACCATGTTTTATCTGGCCCAGCACCTTTTCTCTACCTGGTGGCAGCACTGAGCTCTTGCTTAGCAGTTAAGAAACAGTTACATTTATATACTCCTAAAATTACATTCAGCCCCTTGAAGGCCACCGAGAGGTTGACGTGGCCCCTGGTGGAAATGAGTTTGGCACCCCTGTGATAGAGGCACTAATAAAGTGAAACACATGAAATAATTTCAATTATACGTTTTATTTAACCCAATAAATCTAAAAATCTCATTTCCACATATAATTGATATATATGTGATCTGCCAGGCATTTTGCATTCTTTTTGTGCTAAGTCTTCAAAATCCAGAGCATCTCCTGCCCTAAACAGCACATCTCAACGTGGAGTGGCCAAGTTTCCTGTGCTTGGTGGCCGCCTGCTGTTTTGGACGGCGCAGGGCTAGGCACGTGGCCCGAAAACCGGAGGGGCTCAGCCCCGGCCCAGGCAGGCGTCCACAGCCTCATTCCTACAGACCTCCACGCTTCACTGCCGAGGTATCAGAACGGAGGCGGTTCAAGACTCAGTTCCGGAAAGCCTTCTTGGACGTTTGGGTATGACCCCAGGTTTATAGATGAAAAGACCAGGGCTCAGAGACATTAAGGGACTCGCCCAAGGTCACATGGCTGGAAAGGGACTCTAACCTTGACCGCACTGCTCGACTCTTCTGCCGGCACCCAGCCAGGCCTCTGGGAGAGAGCAACCGCGGGGGGGCGGGGCGCAGAGCTGAGAAGGGAGGGAAAGGGCAGGACCACCTGGAGAGCAGGGGGAGTGACATGCGTTTGGGGCTCAGGCTGGGCTGCGGTGAACCTGTGCTCCCAGGTTCCTGGCCGAGGGAAGCTGTGCTAGAAGCTCCTCCCACCCACACACCTAATTACCTGCGTAACACCCACTTCAAGGGCAGGAAGAGACGCCAGGAGCCCAGGGAGCTACTCCTCGTACCCCCAACTTTCCCCAAGGCCTTGACCCAGTGGAGTTCTCCCTCTGGAGGGGGTACGAGGCCACACGTGAATGAGACATAATCACAGTGGCCGAGAAGCCACTCAGCCAAGGCAGGCCCTGAGCCTGGGAGAAGACAAACCAGTGAGGCCACTGTCCAGCCAAGACGACAAGGAGAAGAGCCTGGCACAGAGTGGACAGGTCCTACAGCACCCCTCTGTCACCCCCTCCCACCCCACCCCACCATTCCGGCAGAGAGCCCACCGTCCCTGACCTGTCTGCCTGCACGCACCTTGTAGACAGCAAAGGCTTCGAGCTCTACCATGTAGAGGCAGTTTGGGTGAGGCGGCTTGAAGTGCAGGCGCATGGCCGTGGACTTGAGTGGGGGCACATCGCAGGTTTCTGGGGTCACCCAGAAGGGGCAGTCAGACCGGTGCGTCCACATCACAGTGATCTTGCCCTTGGTGTGGTTCATCAGGCACAACGGAACGGGGTTGGGATCCTCCGGTCCGAGGCAGGCACCGAAATCCACCTCAAAAGGCTCCATGCTGACGGGTGGGGCGAAGATGGCCAAGTCCCTGGTGCCGTCGAAGAAGTACTCGGTCGTGGGGGGGATGAGGGAGTACTGCAGGGCCGGCGTGTCCTGCAGGTCCTGGTGGGGACAGACGGGTGGGTGGGGCCCAGCTGCCATTCTTCCTGCATGTCCCTCATCCACATGCTTCCTTCCAGAAAAAGCCACAAGAGCCCCCCACCCGGGTCACCCCCACCGCGCCCGGGGGGCACAGGGCTGCCTGAGAACTGCTGGGGGAGGGGAGCCTGGCCCCCGGGGCCCAGTGGGGACCTCGAACCTCCGTGGGAATCATGAGGGCCCCGTTCTTATCCCGCTCCAGCTTCTTGTCATTCAGCATGAGGCCCAGGATGTCAGGTGGGTAGAGCGTCAGGCCCCGCACCAGGTGTGTGCGGTACCAGGCGATGTGCTGAGGCCTCAGGATGGCTGGCTTGGTGCTGTCCGAGTGGCAGGTCCCGAGCAGGTCCACGAACAGGGGGTCCTGCGACACTTGTCCAAGTGAGTGAGGCTAGAGTCCAGCTCCCGCTCATCACCTTGGCCAGACGCCAGGTGGTCAGGGCACAGTCTGAGCGGGTTTGCCCAGGGGCTGGGTCAGGGTGCTCACCACACGGCCCTCAGCTCTGCGCGTGCTGTGCGGAGTGAGACCCAGTCACCCCCTCTCTGGCCGGGAGCAGCAGGGCAAAGTGGCACCCTCACCTCGCTCAGAATAAACTGCATGTGCCTCTGGCGGTGCCGTGACTCCAAAAACCAGGCTGGTGCCCTGGAGGAGGTGATCCAGGCAGACAGCCCCGGAAGCTCCAGGACACAGAGGTGAGCACCAAGCAGGGTCTTTATCACTGGACCTCAGCCTGGCCCCTCCCCTCCCAGGGAAGCCCCACCTTGACCACGCCCTCACCGCTCACCTGGTGGTGGATGAGACAGGCCACCCGCCGGAAGTAGATGGTGGGGTGAGTGGGCTGGAAGGCACAGAGCAGGGTCAGGCGGGCCCTGCCCACCAGGGTCCCGAAGGTGGGTCTGATGCTGAAGGCGCTCTCCTGGCAGTCGATGGCAAACTGGAAGTGGGCCACGCAGTCCGATTTGTTCTCAATCCGCAGGGACTGCTCCGAGCGCTCTCCGAGGTCGACCCGGCCGAAATTGACGCAGTAGTGCTGCAGGGACACTTCAGGACCTGGGCATGGGAGATGGGGTCCCTGTGAGCAGGTCCCGCCACCTGGGCGGAGCTGGAGTGTCAGCCTCCCCGAGGGCGTCTCAGAAGGGACCCCACTGATGGAAGAGGGTGCTTCCCAGAGACAGAAGACAGGGCTGGGAAGGCTGGGTGTCCCAGTAGCTTGAGCAGACCTCCAGGTCACCAGGGGGCAGGCACAGGATCTCTGGGTGTGCTCACTGAGCCCACCAGGGGGCAGCAGACACCGAGGCTGAAGGGCTGGGAGCATTTCCCAGTTTTCAGCGAGGGCCGTTCCTGTCCCCGCAGGAGTGCAGCGTCCTGGGGCTGTCAGTACCTCCACAGAAACCAACGACTTTGATCACAGTTTGGGAGGCACAGCCAGAGGGTAGAATGGACAAGTAGTCCATCGTTCTGACGTCCAAGGTCTTGGGATGGAAAAACACAGACACGCATCTCTTCTCTCCTGGGGGCACGATGCCACAGGTGGTGGGGCATGAGAAGGCCTGGTCTTTGGTCAGCGTGTCCGGGGCCACTTCAATCCTGAAGGGGGCACTCACCTGTGGGGCCACGTGTGCACAGGAGGGGTCAGGTCGCAGGGTGGGGCAGTCTGTCATTACCAAGGGGCCCAGCCAGGGGGTGAGGGCAGCTGGCGTCTAGCCTGTGCCTCACTCGTCAGCGGGGCCACGGGCGATGCTGCCCGCACCGGGAGCAAGGAAGGGGCGGAGCCCTGGGCCCTGTACCAGGCCGTGGGGCCGACCAGAGGGGTGCCTTCCCCCACCCAAGGGACCAGAAAGGCTCGCTGTGGTTCTGGGGTCTGGACCGCCCCGGGGCTGCTCTTGGGACTGGTCTGGAGAACCGGAAATACCCTAGCCCAGCCATCCCCTGGCCCGCTGAGAGGAGAGGGGGACATGTGTTGACACACATGCGTCCGAGTGACGGGCAGGAGTTATGCGCGGTTTGGCGCCAGAGGTGTGGAGAGAAAGGGGTGCCTTCTGTGCGGGGGCGGGATTCGGGAGCACCCGGCGGCGCGGTCCCGAGTGCTGCCCCCCAGCCTCCGCATGCGCAGGCCGCGTACCACCGATGGGTTGTACAGTCTGATGTGCCTCTCGGCGATGCAGCCCACAGCCACAGTGCCGAAGTGCAGCACTCGCTGGAAGCCCTCCACATCCTGGTCCTCGGGTTGCTTATGCTTTATGCTCACCAGCAGCTGGGCGCATTTGCCTGTGTTGGAGAGGGTGGGAGGGGGCTCTGGGGGAAAAACCCACCAGGGCCTCTAGAGCCCCAGCTGAACAGCCCCTCGAAGATGGTAGGCGTCTCCCCCCCTGGGAAACACTTTGCCAAGGGAGGCAAAGAAAAGGCAGAGCTGCAGGGCGGGCAGGGGAGGCCAGAAGCTGGTGGAAGTCCCATGAGGGGAAGGCCAGGGCAGAAGGTGGGGTTGGGGTACACTGAGCCTTTAAGAGCCAGGAAGGTGCAGCAGGTGGGCTCAGGGCCAGGTGAGAGCCGAGCCTCACCTGTAGCCTGCAGCTGGATGCTGCTCTTCTGCTTGCTGCCCTCCCCATACCAGCACGTGGCCTGGACTTCATAGATGACAGCCATAAGGGGCTGAAAGGTCACCTTGACCCGGCAAGTCTGACCTGGCTCCAGCAGCCCCTCGGTGGGCAGCATCTGGAACGGGCTGGAGAACTCCCAGGTGAAGAAGGTGGCCAGGTCCCTGGAAGGTGGAGAAAGTCAGAGCCCCCGGGCTCACGCTGATCACTGCCCTGCTCTAGAAAGGTGGAGATGCTGGGACTGGGCGAGCTCTTTACTCCCCCTCCCCCTTGCCCTGCCAGAAACCGAGGTCTCTCTTCTGGGGAGGGGGGGCATCGCAGTTCTTGCTCCTCCCATCTCTGCGCCTCAGCCACTGCCCTCACCCGACGTTATCCAGGCAGAACCAGGCCTCGGCCATGTCCCCCACGGCGCACAGGGGCAACTGCAGGGACGGTGGGCAGCTCAGATGGTGGCGAGGCAGGATGGCCCTCAGGCCCACACAGAACATTCCCTCCGCTTTCTCAAACCACAGCTGGTCCTCGTACTCCTTCTGCATCGTGGGGTGGGCAGCAGAGGCAGCCCCTGATTGGTGGTCACTGGGCAGGACTCAGGGACAGGCACCTCCCACCCCAGCCCTCGGCCACTCCCCCAACAGGACCACTGAGGGGAGGGCCCAGCTGTGGCCCTCTATCTCAGTCTCCAGGAAGGGGCTGGTAATCTGTGCTCTACCACTGTCTTGGTCGCAGACACAGGGGGTCCCTTCTGTGGGGAGCAAAGTACGTAGGGGGAACGTTTTGAGAGCAGGAAGAGACCAAGGAACCCAGGGCTTTCTGACGGCCAGTGAGTGGCACAGCGAACACCCAACCGCAAACCCTGCCTGTCTAATGAGTGCAGGGTCTGAGCCTCCCCGGCGCTTCCCAGCCTGGACTTGGCTACAGTTGGTGGGATGTGTGCATGGTGGGGGCGGCAGGGCTCCTTGTGGCTCTGTCAGTTCCAGGGTCACTGTGCATGTGTCCCTCACTGCCCTCTGCTCATCACGGTGGCCATACCTCCTCCAGAGGCCGGAAGACGATGGGGAGCGTGAGGGTTATGCCTGGGCTCAGGAGGATGGGCTGAGGGATGACCGTGAAGAAGAACTTGGTCTTGGGGGGCCTGCAGGAAAGAACCAGAAGGCGAGCACTGCAGGGTCAGGGCTCAGAAACTAGACGGGGCAGAGAGCGCAGGGAACACCCTGGAAAGCTGAGCGGGCTCGAGTCCTTGAGACCCTACAGGGGGAAACCAACCGAAGAGAGACAGGAGCAAGGGGGCAGCACCTGTATCTCCGATGCCCACGGTGGTCATGGGGACAGGGCTGGGAGGGCCGCCCTGATCTAACCAAATCCTTGGGGGAAACCAAGGCGGGAGCAGTGGTACCCAGGACGCCTTTCCAAACAGACGCCTTGATAGAGCTATCGAGTTCCAGGGGGGGTCCCAGGTGTAGATACTGCAGTGGATAAGAATATTCATAAGATGACACTGGCAACAACACTACACTAACAAATGTTACAGTTTAGAATGTGTTTGCATTTGTAGGCAAGCGTAACTTAACCAAACTGACTCAAGAATTATACAATGAACTTTTTGGTCGCCCTCACTAAAATCATCAAAGTTGTGTAAGTAGTCAAATCTTCCCATAAAGAAAATACTGGCCCTGGCTGGTGCGGCTCAGTGGATTGAGTGCCGGCCTGTGAAACAAAAGGTCGCTGGTTCAATTCCCAGTCAGGGCACATGCCTGGGTTGCGGGCCAGGTCCCCAGTAGCGAGTACGTGAGACGTAACCGATTGTTGTATCTCTCACATCTCCACGTTTCTCTCCCTCCTTTCCCCTCTCTCTCTAAAAATAAATAAAATCTTTTTTTTTTAAAGAAAACATTAGGCTGTTTTCTTTAACAAGAAAGAAAGTCATACTGAGCATTTGGTAAAAAATAATTCCAGCCTTATCTTCCTGGTAATATAAGACAAGAAAACACTCCCCTCCACATTCTATGAACCTATCATAACCTGACCAAGGCAGGAGAAGAACGGAAAATTACAGACCAATATCACCCATGAACAAAACGTTAGCAACAAAATATTATACCTTAGCAATGTATAGAAATATGCAATCCTGACCACATTGGGCTTATTCTAGGGATACACAGTTGGTTTGACATAGAAAATCAATGTCATCTACCATATTAACAAATTAATTTTAAAAATCAAATAATTATCTAAATTTTCAAAAAATGAAATAAATCCACCTATGATTACAAGAAAAATCCTCAGCAACCTAGGAATAGAAGGGAACTTCCTTAACCTAGTCAAGTCCAGGGGAAAAGACTGAAGAAACACCCGAATCCACGTGAAACAACAGGGTCTTTCACTTGGAGATCACGGACATGGCGCCTTCCCTGGCCACTTCTGTTCAGCGCTTCCCTGTCCGATGGTGCAGCGAGGAACGGCAAAGACAGAGTATGCACAGGGACCGGAAAGGAAGGAAAGAGGTGTCATGTCCGCATAAAATGTGAATGTGTCCGTGGAAAAAAAGAAGTAACAAATAGATTATTAGAATTAACGCAAGGATACCAAAGTTGCTAGACGCCACAAGGTTATGCACAAAACATTCCTACTTTTTAAAATGACTTTCTGAAATAGTGGGAACAAGCAGAAAATGAAACAACTTCCAAAGGTATCACATACAATGTCATCAAAACTAAAGGACTCAGGAATGAACCAGCTAAAGATCTGTGAGCTGTCTGTGGAGAAAGTGTCACGCTTTTCCGAAAGAATGAGAGAAGACCTAAGTGAATGTAAAGACACACCATGTTCATGATTGAAAAGACTCCATGTGTAATCCACTTCTCCCTGAACTGATCTATGGGTCCAATTAAATCCCAATCAGCATCTCAAGAAGTTTTTTTCTGTGTAGCTGTGATAAGCTGATTTGAAAATGTATGTGAAAGTTCGAACGGCCACAAACAGCCCAGGCAACCTTGAATGAGACTGAAGCTGCAGGACCAACACTACCAGATATCAGGACACAATCAATTCAGGATGCTACTGGCCCAGGGAGAGCCAAGTGGACCAAGAGAACAAAACAGACAGCTCAGAAATGGACCCGTTCCTCATACAGGGACACCTGACATGCATCAGTGGTGGGGGGGTGGGGGTCGTGAGGGAAAGTTTGATCCTTTCAACAAATGGATCCTGACTTCAAACCATTAAAGAAACCAATCCCACAAAGATAGAAGACAACGCTAAAAGGAAAACCCAGAAGGCCCTTAGAGGGTGGCTACAGGAAATACCTTCCTGACCTACACGGGCACGGAAGGGCTTCTTAAAGAAAACACAGAAAAGCATCCAAAGCATCAACCACAAAAGAAAAACATACATTTGATTTGTTTGAAATTAAGAACTTCTGCTCTTCAAAAGGCATGACGAAGAGAGGAAAGGACCAGCCACCAGGTGGGAGAAGAAATCCACAACGCGGAACGGACAGAGGCTTATTACCCATGATGGAAACTACTCTTTGGGAAAAAATGATCTACCAGAAAAACGGGCACAGACTTAACCGGGAATTTCACCAATGGAATGGTCAATAACATAATAATGCAGACACTCAACTGCATTAGGAATCTGCGAAATGCAAGTTTAAAACTGCAACAAATTATCATTATTAGCCAAAAAAAAAAAAAAGTGTTTTCCTGACCACAGCAATTGTTGATAAAAATGTACAGGAATGACTTCTGGCCAAGATGGAGGCGTTGGTGGACACACTGTGCCTCCTTGCACAACCAAAATAAGGACAACAACAATTTAGAAACAAAATAACCAGAACTGACAGGAAATTGAACCATATGGAAGTCGGATAACCAAGGAGTTAAAACAAACACATTCACCCAGACCGAAAGGTGAGGCGGAGTCAGACGGCTGGGCGGAGAGAGGTCGTGGCACGGAGAGCGGTCGCACCGGGCGCTCAAGGCACCCTGGGCGCACAGGACAGCAGCGGGCGGACCCCGGGCGCGGGTGGCAACAGGCAGACCCTGCGAGGCAGTGATTGTGAAGCGGGGCACTGCACACCAGGCGCTGGCTGACTGGGTGGTCCCACATTTGTGCGCAGATAAACCAGGCGGAACTGGAGACTGAGACAGACCGCGCAGCCCAGGGTCCCAGCGCCAAGAAATAAGGCCACGGATCATGGATTGAAAACACCTGTGGGGGGTTGCAGCGCAGGGAGAGGCTCCCAGCCTCATGGGAGAGTTCACTGGAGAGACCCACAGGGTCCTGGAACACACACAGGCCCCGCCCCCTCCCACACACACACACTGGAATCAGCACCAGAAAGGTCCAGTTTGCTTGGGGGAAGTGGCGGAAGGGACTGAAATCTGACAGAGAGCAGAGCGGGTGGGGTCTAAGTTCCCTCTTAGACCCCACCCCCACATACAGCATCACAACCCAGCGACTGGGTTGCCCCGCTCTGGTGAACACCTAAGGCTCCACCCCCTCATACGTAACAGGTGCGACAAAACAAAACAAAAAAAAATGGCCCAAATGGAAGAACAGATCAACATTCCAGAAAAAATACAACTAAGCAACGAAGAGATAGCCAACCTATCAGATGCACAGTTCAAAGCACTGGTGTGATCAGGATGCTCACAGAACTGGTTGAATTTGGTCGCAAATTAGATGAAAAAAATGAAGGCTATGCTAAGTGAAATGAAGGAAAATGCATAGGGAACCAATAGTGATGGGAAGGAAACTGGGACTCAGAACAACAGAGTGGACCAGAAGGAAGAAACAACCAACCAAAAAGAAAAGAATGAAGAAACAAGAATTCAAAAAAATGAGGAGAGGCTTAGGAACCTCCAGGGCATCTTTAAATGTTCCAACATCTGAATTATAGGGGTACCAGAAGGGGAAGAGGAAGAGCAAGACGAGGAAAAGTTATTTGAACAGATAATAAAGGAGAACTTCCCCATTCTGGCAAAGGAAATAGACTTCCAGGAAGTCCAGGAAACTCAGAGAGTCCCAAAGAAGCTGGACCCAAGAAGGAACACACACAGGGCACATCATAATTACATTAGCCAAGGTAAAAATGAAGGAGAAAATCCTAGAAGCAGCAAGAGATAAGGAGACAGTCACCTACAAAGGAGTTCCCATCAGACTGTCAGCTGATTTTCAAAAGAGACCTTACAGGCAAGAAGGGGCTGGAAAGAAGTATTCCAAGTCATGAAAGGCAAGGACCTACATCCAAGATGGTTCTATCCAGCAAAGCTTTCATTTAGAATGGAAGGGCAGATAAAGTGCTTCCCAGATAAGGTCAAGTTAAAGGAGTTCATCATCACCAAGCCCTTATTATATGAAATGTTAAAGGGACTTATCTAAGAAAAAGGAGATAAAAAACATGTATAGTAAAATGACAGCAAAATCACAATTATTAACAACCACACCTAAAACAAAAACAAAAACAAACTAAGCAAACAACTAGAACAGGAACAGAACCACAGAAATGGAGATCACATGGAGGGTTAGCAACAGGGGAGTGGGAGGAGGAGAGAGGGGGAAAAGTTACGGAGAATAAGTAGCATAGATGGTAGGTAGAAAATAGGCAGGGGGAGGGCAAGAATAGTATGGGAAATGTAGAAGCTAAAGAACTTATGACACATGGGCATGAACTAAAGGGGGGGAATGTGGGTGGGAGAGGGTGTGCAGGGTGGAGGGGAATGAAGGGGGGGAATGGGACAACTGTAATAGCATAATCAATAAAATATATTTTAAAAAATAAAATAAATGTACAGGAACAAGAACTCTCATAGGTGGCTGGTGGGACTATAAACGATACAAGTACTTTGGAAAATACTTTGGCTTTGTGTACAAAAAGCAAATGTACATGTTCTAAGTCACAGCAATTGTTATGTACCTACCCTAGAGAAACTCTGCACTTGTGCAACCAGAATTGTATACATGAATGACGATTAACAGTCTCAAACTGGAAATCCAAATGTCCCTCAACTGAAGAATGGACGAATACATTGTAATACTGTACAAACATGCACTGGAATATTATACTGCACCAAAAAGGATGAGTTATAGCTGCATGTGGATGGGTCTTACGAACATAAGCGAGCAAAATAAAAGTGTTAAAAAAAGTATACCATGTTAGCCCTGGCTGGTGTGTCTCAATGGACTGAGTGCCAGCCTGCAAACCAAAGGGTTGCTAGTTTGATTCCCAGTCAGGGTACATGCCTGGGTTGCTGCCCAGGTCCCCAGTAGGGAGTGCTGGAGAGGCAACCACACATTGATGTTTCTCTCCCTCTCTTCCCCTTTCTAAAAATAAAAAAATAAAATCTTTTAAAGAAGTATACCATGTTATTCCATTTGTATCAAGTTCATTAAAAAGTAAAATTAACCTTTATCACTTAGGGATGCAAACATAGGTGGTAAATCCATTTGAGGAAAGCAAGGAAATGATTATCATGAACATCAGGATAATGGTTACCTTTATGGGTAGGGAAGGCGTTTCAATACGGAAGAGACAGGTAACGGGAGGAGAGCTTTGGACACTGTTGTTCTGTTATTTGATCTGGTCACATGGGTTCCACTTTTGGTAATTCTTCAAACCACACATGTTTTATACACTCTTCTGAATTTATGACATTTTTAAAGGGTTTTTTTTTTAGTGGCTGCTTGAGAGCCCAGGGGCTGGCTCTCTGATCCCCCATACTCATACCTGTACTTCATCTTCTGGATTTTGAAGGATAGATTTTTCAGAGCCAGGTTCTTGGTGACCTCCTTCCCTAGCTCCCAGCCTTTCCACAGCAGCTCCTCAGCCACCTCGATGCCCCAGATGACCCTCTTCTTCATTTTGTCCTGCTTCTTTGGGAAGCACATCTGGGGATCCGTGGAGCTGGCTGGCTGTTCGGTTGGCAGAGAGAAAGAAGGACGGATGACTGGGGTAGGGTTCCAAGACCCAGAGCACAGGCAAAGATCTCTCCAGCCCCAGAGAGTGACGCATTACACCTCAGCCCTGGGGGATGGTCTGGTGAGAGCAGGTGAGGGGCAGGCAGGCCCTGGAATCAGATCCTGCCTCCTCCAAGGCCACTGAAATGGGTTTTCAACTAGACCCCTGGCGACCCTGCCCCTGAAGCCTTCCCTGGGCCACCCCGTCTGGCGGTTCAGTCTGGCACACGTAGGAGTCTTTGCTGGCCTAGTCTGTGTCTCGGTGCCCCCTCAGATACCGCTCCTCTCAGATGCTGCCTTCCCCTCTTCCTCTCCACCCTCCCCTCCCCTGCAGAAGCCTCTCCGAGCTGGAGCCGTCCATCCCAGGCACCTTCCCAGACCAGGAGAATACTCCACCATTCCCTCTCCTCCTTCATGGTGGCTGACGGAGCAGAGGAAGGAGTCAATTTGCCTGCAGCCAGCCCCCACCCCATGCCCTGCCTCAGGGGCCACTCCAAGCAGCACTCCCGATAATGCCACAGCAGCCATGTGCCAACACTTCCCGCCTGTAATGGAAAATCCCTTCGTGGGCAGATCGCTAACTTCCACCTATTTGAGCGGGGAAGGGAATGGAAAACCCCCAGGGATGCGAGGTGGAAGGAGGATGAACCGGATGCCTCTTCCTGCCGCAGTCATTGGTACAAAAGCTCAACCCATTGCTCTTTTATTTTATCTTTGACCAAAGATTACTTTTATATTGTTACATAGCATAAGAATATATTCATCTGTTCGACAAATATTTGCCGACTACCTATTTAGGAGCCAGACACAGGGCGAGGTGGCGGGACTACAATAGTGAACCAGACGGACAAATCCCTCCTCTCCTGGAGGCTACACTCTGGGCGTCAATATTTACAGAGTGTCAGATGCCGGGGTAGCGTTTTCTCTCCCACTTCGCCTGTGGGGAAAAGGTGACATGGGTAATTTATTATAAATGCTGGCTGGTGCATCGGTCAAGTCCAACCAGGAACAGAAGCTACTCTGGGTATTTAAAACAAGGACTTTAATGCACAACCAGGGGATGGTGAAGTACCGTATTTTTCAGACTATAAGATGCACTTCCCCTGCCCCGCACCCTGCCCCACATTTGGGAGGAAAAATGGTTGTTAATGCTGCTGTTGAGTCCTGTTTACATTTACATTGGTGAAATATTATATTATGTATGTTATTAAATATTTTACCACAATTTTTTCTTCAAAAAATTTTTTCCTATTTTCTCCTCTAAAACCTAGGTGTGTCTTATGGTCCGAAAAATACGGTAACCCTGAAGTTAGCAACATCAAGAAGCTGCGACCACACCTACGTTAAAGGGGGGAGTGGGGTTCTCAGAGCCCAGAGGCCTGTCTGGTGGGGACTGGAGTCACCGGAAGATGCGACTCCTACTGGAGACACTGTCAAAATCAGAGAGGAAGGGAAATACCCTGGCTTCTCCCCTCCTTCCACCTCCCATGTCCTGCCAGCGCCCAGCAGAGCAGGGAAGGGCAGTGAGTGAACCTTAGGACAAGCAGGCCCGGAATGGCACAGAGGGAGGGGTGAGAAGACCCCTGATTCACAAGGAGGCAAGTCAAGTGCAACCACCATCACATCTGCGGCTATGCAAGAATCCACCGGCAGGCACAGGAGGCACCAAATACAAAGCCCCACCCCACAGTCACACCCTTAGGCCACCGCCCCCACCCCACTCCTGCGCCATCACACAGAGAGAACCCTAAGAGCTGCAAAAGGGTAATCAGCATCTATGTATTGGTCAAACACAGAGCCCTAGGGGTCATGACAAGAAGAGCCTCCTGAGGGCAAAGAGAACTCCTGGCCACTCTACCAGCCTCCCACTCACATCCCCCTAGAGGGCACCCCCCACCCTGGTCCCTCACTGCTACCACTGCTCCAGCCAGCTTGGTGCCCATCTGTGCAGGATCTAGTGCTGGGGTTCAGATGGGAAGGTCAAGCCCTTTCATATTCCTCCGAGCTGCCACTCCTCCCCGGGCCCTGGCCCTGCTGCGCCCTGTCCCACCTGCCCTGGACGTGCACTCACGCGGGCAGTGGTGCTGCTGCAGTTGTAGGCACTCGCGGTCGCACTGCTACCAGTCATGGTGGGGACAGCCATTGTGCTAGCACTCAGGCATGACCCAGAGGTCATGGCTTAGTTCCTGCTGTCTCGCGTCCTGGTGAAGGGGCTTGGGGCTGCCTGGATGAGCCTCAGGGTGCCCAGGACAGGAGTCTATGGGGAGCACTCTGGCTAAGCCAGGAGTTCCTGCCAGAGGAGAGACAGGACGGACATGAACAAGAGAGGCCGATAGAGAAGACTCGTTCTCATGGAGGAGTGCCTGCGTCCCGGCTCTGGCAACAGATGTGAGGAACGAGCCTGGGCCAGAGAGGCAAACAAGGCCTCTGCCTGCAGTTACAAAGCGAACATTCCAATGGAATCAAAGAAATGCAAGCTGGGGAGACAGGGAAGAGGGTCCCACTACTTCTCTGCTCCTGGACAGCTTTGTAGTTCTGACCTGACCTTGACTGCCTGTGACTTCAGGGATTCTAGAGACAGCCCTGACTCAGGGCTCTGAAGAAGTCTCCAGACGACACGTGAAACATCCCAGTGCAGGCCAGCAAGAAAGGAGAGAGGATGGGGTAGGAAGCTGGCCCAGGCCAGGGCTTAGGGCTTAGGAGAGCGGGCCCTGGTCATGGAGCAAAGGGAGCTGGGTTCCAGCATCTGCTCAGATTCAGGTAAGGTGGGCAAGGATTCCTCCAAATTCCCGAGCCTCAGTCCGCTCACCTGCAAAGTGAGGGTCATGCTCTCTCACAAAGTCGATGTGAACCTCAAATGAAATTAGGGATTTGAAAAGCCGTCGTTCAACTTAACGTTACTATCATTAACAACCATAACCTCCACACTAGCCTGCACTACTCTTCCAAAAAGACACACGTGCAGTCCTTGTGAATACACTGGGTGAGGAGGGGGTGTGTTTTTTTTAACCCACATTTCTCATCTCTAGGACTTAAAAAAAAATGTATTAGTAATGTAATGTATTAGCTTCCAAACTTTCTAACTTCCAATCTAAAAATGCCTGACATGACTAGTGGAAAAAGTGGCAGGCTGTCGTGTAGAGTTAAGGGAAGAAGAAATAGGTAAAACGAAGGGACAAGATTTACTTAGAGCTGTTCCTCCTTTCTCTTCGGGATCCCCAGTCTGATTGAGCTCACCCGAGTCTCGGTCCCACGGGATTCTCTGAAGGACACGGAGGGGACCCCTGACTACTTTCCGGAGGAGGTGGTCTCCTGGGGCAGATACCTTTTCTGGCTACTGGCGCCGCTCCCTGGGTCTCTGGGTCCCTGGGTCCCTGCGTCCTCGCGTCCCCGAGTCCCCGAGTCCCTGAGTCCCTGCGTCCCTGGGTCCCTGGGATCAACGCTCAAAACTCACACCACTGCCGTACGGTCGTTTCCACAGATACAGGACGCACAGGACGCGGCGTCTCCTGGTATCCCGGGGCAACGACGGCAGCCCGAATGGGTCATGTTTCGTAGAAGGCGAAAAAGCCGCCCAACGTGAAACCCTCCCCGCATTTTAAAAATATTCTCACGTTTCCTGCAAATAGTAACTGGGCTTCCACCAGTTGCAACATGTGATATGTATAGCCCCTTAGTTGGGACGTCCCCGCAATCATGACTTTAGTTGACAAAACTCATGGGAGGCTATTCCGTGGACTCGTCACCTGAGTGGGAAACGTTCCTGTGCTTTCCCGACACCGGTTGATGACAGAGGGTCAGAATCTCAAGCGGACCTTCATTCTGTGTTTGCAATTGTTAATTAAATTTTAAAGGCCTTGGTATGTCTTATTTGCACATTGCTTTGCAAATGGTTTCCTTTTGTTGTTGCAGAGAATGTGTCCTTATTTCCTGGTGAGTACAAACCAAACTCTTTTGAAGGGATCTGAAGGTTAATGCATAAAGAAGGCATTGCTATACATACTCTGGGTTTGGGAAAGCCCTTTGCTTATTAATCCGGCCGGAGGGTCTCATTTGGTGAAGACTCCTTTGGTGGGTAAAGGCAAAAATCTCAAAGCTCATTGACGGAGAATAAAAATATTTCGCTACACTGGACAGTGATGGGGTGGATGTTAAGGAGAGAAAGCTTAGTGAGTCTAGGGGTAAACCCAGAAAATAAAATATCATTTTGGGAAAGATGGGGTTTACCCGTGAGAGGTAAAATATAGACTTTGATGACAAAGTGGCCTGCATTGCCCTGCAGATCACACGGCCAGAGGCTGGCTAGACTGGAGGGAAGGGACAGGCCAGGGACTTAACACAGTCAGGTTTGGGGTTTCCTTGGGATCAAGGAATGTGGAACTCAGTGAGCTTTGCGCTGGTTTTAGTGTTATTCTCAGAAGCTGAGACCTGACAGTTAGACATAGTGACTTCTGTGCTGTGTGTAGTTTCTACAATGAAACTTTTGTTTTCCCCTCAGCTCTTTTGAAATGATTGGACTGATTCAGCTGGACCTATGCGACCTGTTTCTCCATTTTTAGGTAAAAAAAAAAATAGGGAGCAGTGACTCTGGGGGCAAGGCTTGGTGATGGCCTCAGGAGTCCCAGTGACAAAACCACACAGAGAAGGAAAAGTTCATGCAAGAAGTCACGCGACCTTGTGCCTCTCCAGAGAGCTGCCCAACCTTGGGGGATTCTGGACTTGGGACAGTGAGAAACTCTTAGCAGTGTTGACATAAGAAACATCCAAACCTGTGGAGAATTTTTATGAGTTTATCTGAGTCAAACTGCCAGGAAGCAAGACGTCAATGGACTGAGAAAATGCTGTGGAGAACAGCAGTTTTGCAGCTTATTTTATACATTAGAATCAAAGGAAGAGGTGTAAAGAGATTACATGAAATCTTTCATTCCATGTAAGGGGAGGGAGAAAGCAAAGTAGAGGAATCTCTGGGACCAGATACAAAGTAAACCAGAGAGTCACATACTTCTTCTACATCAGTGGGTACAGGATAGTAAATAATAAGTATTCGCAGCACATAGCGTTGGCATGTAGGGAACAAGATAGCAATGAGGGGCTCTGTGGTTTTATGCTCTAAAGTGGAGGCTGTGCCTGCAGGGCCTGGAAAAGATTATTCTGATATTTCAAAGGTATATCTTAGATGCAAAAAGAGGCCTGAACTGGACTTTGCCCCAAGAGGTGAACAGCATGGAAAAGAGTGGGGCAAGGGGCTGAGCCCAAGGAAGGGAGAGGAAACAAGATTTGCTTCAGAGGTCCCCCTTTTCAGAAGCCCAGAACTCATGGGAGAATATGGGTGCTGAGTCCTAGTGACTACATTCTTCATGGACCCAAGAAAGACAATGGGGAGTGGTGCTGTTTGGTTCAAGGCTATGAACAGGGTGAATGATGATGCAGGAAATTGATGAAGACCAGGATGCAGGAGAAAGGGAGGAAGGAGGAAAGGGGGGAGGAGATGGACTCCAATTCTTGTGGTTGGGGACTGGGCATGGGGTAATAAAGATAAAGCACACTCAGTGATTTGGGCTTCAGCACACACAGAAGTACCCTGTGTAAGCTTTCCCACCACACATCCACACCACTTACCACTCCCTATCCCCACCTCCCGCCACCATGGAATAGAGAAGACTGTGGCTGAGAAATCAGGCAGACCTGAGATTAATCTGAACTCTGCTTCTTACTGGCTGTGTGACCTTGGACAAGTCAAAGGGCCTCTCTGAACCTCATTTTCCTCATGAGTTACCTGGGGATAATTATTGGAAGGCTGATGTAGGAACCAAGTGATCAGGCATGTGCAAAGTACTTGACACCTCGTAAACAACAAAGTCACACACACACACACACACACTCTCACAAAGGTCACTCACTAAATGGGAGGTCCCTATAAATAAACCACTCATCCTGTGTACCCTCCCTACCGCCTCCCAGCCTCTCTGTTGCACACTGGAGAGGTGAGAAGTTTCTCTCCTCTCTACATCCTCCTCTAGTTTCTCCAAGAAGGAGGCTGCCTTGCTGCTGCAGGGTGGAGAAAGACAAAAGGAGATGCCAGAGTAACCTGGAGTCCAGATGGCAAGTCAATCCAGCTCCTACCTCCCTTCCTCTGCTACTCTGACTCCCTTTGGAGTGCTGGTTCTGAAACAGATCTGCGTCCAAGGGGTAACTAATTTACAGGAACGAGATGAGGAGGGGCATCCTCCCACAGAAGCTCCTGATCTCTGAAATTAGTGGAACACGTTTTTCAAACCCAGCCTGAGGTGCGGAGAGTGACAGAGGGCTGCAGCCAAGAGAGCCGCTGGGTGGTGCAGAGCTGGATCAAGGAGCAGGCGTGGAGCCCTCTCTGCATCACAGTGTCATGTTCCCCTGGAGCAGCGGGGTGGACGGGGGGTGCATTGAGAGATTGATGGCACCTCCAGCCTGAAACAGCTGCCATGGCACAAAACTAGCAGGGATTTGGGGATAGACTGCCATATGGCAAGATAATTCAAAGAGAAGAGATGCATTCTGCTGGGGACCCCTATAGGCTTTTCTGACTCTACTGTGCCAACCCCCACCCCCAACCCGATAACTTTCTCCCTCTATTCATAGTCCCCACTAAAAGGCAGACAGGCACACAGGCCAAACAGTAGGGAGAGAAAAGGAAAAAGACATGAGGTTTGATCCCAGAAGACCTGAGTTCAGGTCCTGATATTCTAGCATTTAGTAGCCGAACAATTTCAAGCAAATTGTTAAGCATTCCAGAACCTCATTTTCCTCATCTGTAAAATGGGGACAAACAAGGCTACTATTCAAAATACTTAACAATTGGTAAGGTGTAATCATGACCTATGAGAATAGGACTTAGAATCAGAACAGGGTTCTGGAAGCCCACGTTGTACCAGGCCTTAACCCTTTAGCTGTTGGGTCATGGGGGAGCCTGGGAGTTCGGGGTAGGGGTGCTGGGAAAGCAGCCACAGCAGTGGAGGACTCAGCCAGTGACTATTTACCAACTAGTGTCAAGGCATCTTGAGATTCCAACAATCACTACAGCTATACTGAATAGTATTAGTTGCGAGCCAGACCTAAGGATAAAACCTACCTCACCGGCTGCTGTAGACTCGGTTATGTATTTCGAGCCCAAACTTGAAGTCTTTCCCCCTCTATCTCCTCCACATTGGTGGGTAACCTCTCACCACATCTCAGGGCTCTTTCCTGCTATTCCGAGCAGCGCTCCTCTGTGTAAGCTCTCCCAGCGGTCTTCCCCCCACCCTCTCCTGCTGGCCCTCTAGCTCCAAGCTTCTCTTGCCAGCACCACGGACAGCTCCTGCGGACGCGCCCATCCTAGGCCATCCACTTCTCCAGCCTTCTATCTCTTCTCTCCCCACCCCGGAACCCCGAGGTGTGGACTGAATGAGGGCCATCCCTGAGAAAACAGTGCAGTGCAGTGATTAAGAACAAGCTCCATAGTAAAGCAGCCTGGATTTGAATCCCAACCACACCAGCTTTTAGCTGTACGATCTTGTTCCTTCACTTTTACAAGACCCAGTCTCCTCAGCCCTGGCCGGGTAGCTCAGCTGGTTAGAGCATCTTCCCATACACAGGGTTGCAGATTCAATCCTTGCTCCGGGCACATACAAGACTCAACCAATGAATGCATAAATAAGCGGAACGACAGATCGATTTTCCTTTCTCTTTTTCCCCTTCCTCTCTCTCTAACAATCAAATAAAAAATTCCCTGTATTAAAAAAGCCTCCTCTTCTGTAAACAGGGGAAAGTTTAACAGCTCAAAAGTTGGGAGGTTTAAATGAGATAAAATATTTTAAAAACTTGGCACAGTGCCTGGCTTATTATATGCTCTGCATAAATGAAGAACACCATTATTCTGTGACTTTCCATCCTGTCTAATACCTCAAGTCCTTTCCCATTCATTTCTGAGCGGGATCCTCTCTCTCGAGTCAAGGAGTCATGCAATGGCCCCCAGCTCAGGGCAGCTGGATCCTTGAGTGTGGAAGTTGGCTTGAACTTCATGCATGGGAAAGGAGATCACCTTCGACTGGACCTTGAGATTGCCTTTCAGACCTTTTCAACTTGCGAGTTAATTTTAGATATACAGAGATCACAAAAATAGTGTAGGAAGTCTCCCAAACCCTTCACCCAGCTTTCTCCCCTCAGGTGAACATCTGACATGACCACAGTTGATTGATCAAAACAAAGAAATTAACCTTCGTGCAACAAATAATAGTAGTGAAAGTATAGAATTTAGTTAGATTTGACAGGTTTGTCCACTAATGTCCTTTTCATGTCTCATTACCCAATTGATGATCCCACCTGGAAGTTTCCTGAGACTTCTTGGTCTTTCTTGACCTCAACTCTTTTGAAGAGTACTGTCGATTAGTTTGTAATTTTTTCCTCAGTCTGGGTTTGTTTCTCAGTGTGTGCATTATTGAGAAGCAGAGCAGAGGGGCGACGTGCCCCTCTCAGTGCAAAACATCAGGACACTGGTACGTCTTACTGGTGATGCTAACTTGGATCACTTGGCTAAAGCGTGTCTGCCAGGGTTCTCCACTGTGAACTTGCTATTTCCTCCTCTTTATTGCAGTGATCGTGCCCATGTTGTGCTTCTTTAGCATTATGAGTTCAAAACCAAGAAACCCGTCCTCGAGCTAACCATTCGACCCCTGCACTCCCAGCCCCTCCTCAGAGCCACACCCATTTCCTGTTGTCGGCCTGGTCACTTTCCTCAGGGCTTTCTTAAGCTGAGCATTTGGAGGTGTGTGCAGACGCCAGATGCAAACACACCTGGGGTTCATTAGGGCAACAGGGAGCTTTAGTTCACTTCCGTGGACTTTGGTGGAGGCCCCTACAAGTTTCTTCTTGCATGGGCAATCTGGGAAAATGTGGCCAGCGAGTGTCCACAGGAATGTCCAGCTATTTTCTTCAACATGGAACATTGGATTTTTAAAGATCTCTAATAGCATTTCTTTCACATGGTTGTGCATAATTTCTTCCTAGCCACTAGCGCAGATATGTAAGCGTCCTTCCTTCTAGAAGGCTCTTCATTCCTCCAAGAGTTTGCTGGCATCAGAGATCCTGGCAGCAGAGCATTTACACATTTTTTTCAATCAGTTCAGTGTGAAGAGATTTGCTTACCCAGCCCTTCCCTTTGTCTCCATCTCTGTCTGCCCCCAGTTCATCCCAAGTCAGTGTGTCTTCTCACGCTGCCCCTTTAGACCATGGAGAGGCCTCACACCTCCTCCAACCACACGCAGGCTCCATTCTAAAAAGCTTTTGTGTAAAGTATATTAAAGGCCCCTGGAAACCCTCAGAAGATGCCTTCATCAGTTCCCATTCTCTTTGCCCTCTGTTCTGTTTACTATTGTTCTGTAAGAAATTATTCCAAACTTCAAGTTTCCAAACAATCGTTTTACTTCGCTTATGCATTTGTGGGCCAGGAATTCAGAAAGGGCTTGGCCGGGCAGCTGTGCCTCGTGCATGTGCATCCGGAAGTTGGCCAGGGCCATGGCCATCTGAAGGCTGCGCTGGGCTGGGTGTCCCAGGTGGCGCCCTCACCTGGATGACAGTGTGTGCTGGCTCTCAGCTGGGCACGCGCTGGGCTGTGGATGAGAACACCGAACTGTAGTCACTCTAGCTTGGCAATCTCAGTGTAGAACCAGGAAGGAGCTACACGGCCTTTTCTAGCCTCAGGCAAGATTCAAGGGGAGAGAAGTGTCGCAAAATTGTGGACATAGTTTTACCATTGACATTCCCATCAAAATGGGATCCTCTCACAGCACTAGCGCATTATTCTTCCAAGACCACTTCCCCTGACAGGTTCTTGGCTGCCCCAGCCCCATCGGATCTTCTAGGCTGAAGCTGAGAGTGACTTGTCCCGTTCTTCCGGGATGGAGAGTCCTCAGTTCCCACCTCCCTCAGCTGCTGCTGCAGGGCATCTGGACTCTGCTACTCTGTGACCATGGGAAAGTGACTTCGTCTCTCTGGGCCTTTGGACTTCACCTTTCTGCAAAGTAGGAATGAGGAACACCCTCATTTCTCAGGCTGTTAAGATTTTAAAAGATACTGTAAATAGCAGACTTCGCACAATCGATAATCCTGATTGTGGAATAAATAAATGTAGGCAAGTCCTTTTTCCTCTAGGAGACCTGGTTCACTTATCTCTAAACTGAGATGATTCCCTTATCCCGCTTCCACATCCAGATGAGAGGAGGTTTTAAATGCACTAAGGGAGGGTCAGCCCAGAAGTTAAGGCTTCTGGACCCCAACCTGGGCAGGAATCACCCCGCATCCATGCCCATCTGAGGGGCATTCCCTGTGCGTGCAAGGCACCTGGGTGTGGTTTGGGGCATGAGGGGTGGGGCTGCTATCAGCCAACCCAGCCTTATCAGGCCTGGGCTGACCAGAGCTTGTCGGGGTAGAACAAATAGGCTTTGAGAACCAGGCTCGGGTGTGGGACGGGGGCGGAGCTGCGGGAAGGCGTTCCACCCAGGGGGCAGAGAGCATGGGGAGGGGGGAGCTGCCACCCCCAACCCTTGCCAGGAAATCCAGGGGTGCTGCACACCCCAGCCTGCCCCATGCACGAGGGTCTCTCCAGAAGAGGACAGAAGAGTAGCTTTTTCTAGTTGGACCTCCTCAGGGGGCGTTTTGCTGTTTTTACAGGGAGAGGCACCTACTTCCGGTTTCCTCACTGGGGCTGCGGGTGCTAGAGCAGGCCCGGTCTCCCAGAGGACTGTTGCACGGACGCAGCCCTCCCGGCACAGCGCCACTCGCTGTCAGAAGCCGTCTGCAGGCAGGCAGCACCTTTAGGCTGTGAGGGGGCAGCCGGGCGAGTGCAGGCCACGAGGCTTTGGAAGAGCCACGCCCAGGGGGGTGGGGTCTGTCCGAACAGGAGAGGAGGCTGCCGGGAGGACTACCTGGGGACAGGTACCTGAAGAGAGGCCTCGGCACAGACGAGCCAGGGTCCGGGTGCCATGGCCCTTGTGTTGACAGCAGTCCGCCCAGGCTGCTCCAGAGGCCTCATAGCCATGCTCAAGGGTGCTGGGCGTTGGGGAGCTGGATGTCGGGCTTAAAAACCTGAAGTTGACTTGGGCCCTTTCCTCACCCTCACTGCTCATCCAAAACGCCTCAAGTCTTGGTCATTTTCCCGCCAAAATGTCTACAGTCTGCTACCTTATTTCTGACCCCACAGCCACCTTTCAGTCCAGATGTCGGTGAACTTCTTTACCCAGTAAAAGGACTCCCCGCTGCCATAGCTGCCTTCTCTGGTTTGTCCTCCACACTGCAGCCAGGTGAGCTTCCTGGAACAATATAGTTGCAAGCTTCGCCGACCTCAAACCCTCCAGGCATTCTCCAGGCCCTCAGGATACATGCATCAAGTCCAAGTGCATGGAGCACAAGGCTCCGTGTAGTCGAACTCCTGCCCACTGCTCCACCTCAGCTTGGCCAAACCCACGTGCAGGGACAGCTTCGTGGTGCTGCCCTGACGGTGGTTCCTTCAAGCCCCCAGCCTCACCCAGGTCTCCAAGGCTTTGCATTTACTGTGTCCTCGGCCTGGACACCTCCTTGCTCTCCCTCTGAACACCTGCCATTTGAACACCTCCTTGCCCTCCCTGCATCGTCCTCATCTCCAGGAGGTTTCCCTAGTCCCCAGCCTCCCCTGGCGCTCAGGCGCACGGGTGTGAGGCGCGCCACACAGCACATGGTGTGGACACCCATCTCCCCGTGCGGCTCCCGACCATCCAGTTCACTGAGGGCAGGGACTGCCCCTTTCCCCCACTCTGGCACAGAGCCTGACACAGGGTGTCTAGTAAACAGTGACTGAATGAGTGAGTGAGGATTGCAGCTGTGGGTGCAGCAGTCTTGGGGGCTGAGCATGCGCCCGAGGGGAGAGCCAGGCATTGGGTCAGCAGCTGCTTGGGCTTAGGCTCTATGGTTGATCTTCCTCTGGGTCATGACATGGTGCAGAGGGTGGGACCAGCTGGGCTCTGGAGGGAGGGATCAGGGCCAGTACACTGCAGAAGCGGAGGATGACTTCTCAGGCTGTTTCTCCTTGTCTCCCTGCTCACACCGTCTCTCAGACCTGAGTCCTGGATTCCCAGCAGAGCTGCAGGGCCCCACCCTCACCCCGAGGTTGGTCTTTAGAGGGGCTGAATCCAGACAAAGGTTTTTCTGAACCTTTCCAGTCTTCTCTGTCAGAGAATGGATTTTTTTCCCTCTGTGGAGGCCCAACTAGAACAGAAAGGCCTGGAGACACCAAATGGTTTTGTGTCCACAGGGCAGAGTAAACGAGGAGGTGACCACCATCACCCCCCTGCCAAGCAACTCTCTAGGACAGGATCTCTCTCACTCAGAAATGCCTACAGGCATTTCATTTGCACATTCTGAGAGAATGTGCAAATGAGTGAACAAGAGTACCTTGACCTTGACCTCTTATGGTTGTCACCATAAATAAATTCACGGACATCTGGTTCCTGTGAGCCTGGTCCATGTGAGTCTGCCACAGAGGGGCGAGTCCATTCCAGATCTTCCAACAAAGCAGATGTCCAGGCCTGCCGAGCTAAGTAGACCTTCCAAGTTCACCAAGGGAAAGACTGCGGTATACAAAGCAGGTCTTACGGTGGTGGGAGGAGGGAGAAATGGGTAACGGGGAGTCCAATGTGTGGTGACAGATGGAAACAAGACTTTTGGTGGCGAGCACGCTATAGTGTATGCAGACATTGAATTATAATGCTATGAAAGTTATATAATATTATTAACCAATGTTACCTCAGTTAGAACAAAAACAAAACAGTGGGCCCGGGAGCCAGAGGCATAGGTTCAAATCCTACTTCTGTCGCTTGTGTTGCATAATATTGGGCAAGTGATTCAACCTTCCTGTGCTTCTGCATTCTCATTTGGAAAGTGGTATAATTATAGTGTATATCACAGGGGTCGTTATGAAAATTAAATGGGTTCTGCATGTGAAGCACTTAGAACAATGCCTGGCAATGGGGAATCTTCATTATTAAGTGATAGCAGTATTTTTTTAAGGTGAACATATGTAATTTTTAAAAATTTTTTAAAGATTTTATTTAATTATTTTTAGAGAGGAGAAAGAGAGGGAGAGAGAGAGAGAAACATCAATGTGTGGTTGCTGGGGGCCGTGGCCTGCAACCCAGGCATGTGCCTTGACTGGAAATCGAACCTGCGATGCTTTGGTTCACAGCCCATGCTCAATCCACTGAGCTACACCAGCCAGGGTGTGATAGCAGTTTTTATTCCTTACAGCCCATGGGGGCTTATTCCCCCTGCCCCCATGACACAGTCTCCAGGGAATGAAGTTTTCTCTGGACTTCTCCTCCATGGGGGCGGGGGGCATGGGTAAGGTGAGAATCTGAGCCGTCTCCCCCAGCTCAGCGCTCTCTGTAGGAGGACAGACCCGGGCCTGGCCCTCCACAGCGCGGGGAGTTCTGATCTGCTGCGTACACCAATTTCCATGGTGTAAATTGTCCCACCACAGCCTCTACCAACTGGTTCATGAAATTCCTGAACTTTAACAATTGAACCACTGAGCCTGGGAATCAGCTAACCTGGAGCGAGCACAGAAATACCTGCCTTGGGACGAAGAGACCAAGAGAAAATGAAGTAGGGAGGGGGGTCATCCCGTTTGGGCCGCACACTGGGCCTTCTCTAGATTCAGCAATGTTTCTCAGAATGTGGTCTGTGGACCACCTGCCCTGTTTGGGGTATTTGGAAAAGTAACTTCATGGGCCTTGTTCTGGATCTCTTCAAGCACCATCTTGGAAGTCGGGCCAAGGGTAACTTTTAAACAAGCCGCCCAGGTGATTCTGAAGTCCGAGCGCTGCTAGGCTAAGGAGCCCTGACTCAGGTGGGAAGTCAGGAGGGGCTGCAGGCAGAGGTGCACTCTCCGGAATCTCGTCCTGCCACGGCCCGTTGTCGCAGTGAAGAGTCAGAAACCCAGGCCCCAAGAGAGACCGCAGTGAGTGGAGTGGACAACACCTTCACTAGAGCACAGCCCGTGGTTCTGGATGTGTGAAGTGCCCGCAGACTAGTTACCTCACCTCTGTCTCCGACGCAGCCTCGGGGTCGGCATGGCGAGGCCTGATCTGGCATAGAGCACAGCTCTCTGCTGGGACCTCACAGAGCTGCTGGTGAGGCCAGCCCTGCAGAGTGGGTGGAGCAGTGGAGGGTTTGCCCCGAGGGGAAGGTGGGCATGCCCCAGGACGGGCCCACCCCTGGCTCCAGACCACCCATGTACTGCACCCAATCAGCAACCAGGACTCTCTGGCTCTAACAACTTAAATAATTTTTATTACAAAAGGAAGAAAAGACCAAAACATCCCCCAAATTGTCCCATAGGCTTCCCCCTTGGCGCCAATAAATAAGGTGGGGGAGACTGACCAGAGGAGGGGCGGGGGTCACGGTTCAGCAGAGGAGGGGGCTGAGCCTGGGCAGGGGCGGCAAGAACATCGAGCTCACTCCCCCGGGCCCGGGCGCTGTGATCACATTGGCTGGAACACAGAACTCCGCCTGCTGACCGCGACAGTCTCTGGATGTGCCCCGAGGAGTGTGGCCAGGGAGGAAGGACGTGTCTCAGGATGGCCAGGAGGGCTGCCCCACTCTGTGGCCTTCTCAGTTCCGGGCAGCGCTGAGTCCAGCCAGCTCCCTGCTGGCTCCCAGGGAATCTAGCAGCATCAACTGAGGTGCGAGCCCCCCGATGGGGGCCCTAAGACAGATGGAATGGGTTCTCCCCGTTGGGGGAGGCAGGTATGAAAAACCGTAGTGAGAGCCGGTCGGGTTGGGACCCATCGTGCCAGCCTGGAGGTCTATAGGTGAGGAGGACAGAGCATTCCCCTTGCCAGCTCAGCCTCCATCTCTGTCACCACATCAGGATGGTGGGGGTGGGGGCGTGGGACACGCTGGCATCATCCAGTCAAGTCTCAATGGTGCATCTCTGTGGTGGAGGAGATGGTGGGATCCAGGGCCCCAGGCTCAGGACCCTCCTGGTGGGGAGGCCTTTGGATCCAGTTGGGCAGCTCCGGGAGGACAGTGGAGGGGTCTTCTCAGCTGCCTGGCCCGGCCATGCCCAGCGAGTGGAAGCTGCTCTCTTCCAACAAGAGCCGCCCCAGGCGGTACAGGAGCTGGGGGTACCAGTGCACACCCTCCCCCGGGGTCCAGCTGCCCCATGTCAAGCTGTGAAACAGTCTCAGGGGCCAGAAGGCCAAGTGCGCCAGGTGGTGGTCAGCCACGGCTGCGAAGCAGGAGGCCACCACGTCCTCTACCACCAGCGTCCCGTGCCTCGTCAGTGGGGCATAGGCCCCAAGGGCGATGTGTGTGGAGACAGCTGCTACTCGGGCAGGCTGCAGGCCTGGCGCCCCAGCCACCAGCACGTACTGGCCAGGCTGCACTTGGCTGGCAAACGTGGCCCGGAAGTGGGCTGCTGGTTCTGTGTGATTGTTGGCAGTGAAGAGCAAGTGGGCGGGTGTGAGTGCCAGGCGTCTTGGGGGGTCCTGGGTCTCGATGACCTGGAAGACCCTCAGCCTATCTGGCTCCCGATCCAGGAAAATGAGCACTTCGCTGAAGGTGGGGTTCCCATCCTCCCCCATGGCCAGCACCCGGTCGCCCGGCCTCACGGCTGACAAAGCCACGCGCGCCCCACTCTCCAGGCGCACCTGGGCTCCAGCAGGGAAGCAGCCGCCTGTCTTGGCTGCCGCTGAGTGTTCTGTGGGAAGAAGGGACATGAAGGTGTTACTGCTGTGACGCTCGGGTTCCCAGTGACAGCACCCCTCCTGAGCCCAGCCAGACCTCCCCTTGCTCCCCAGGAGCCCCCATCACCATGTCTTGGCCCCTCTCCCCACTTTCCTTGCAGACTTGAACGCAGTCCAACCCACAGTGTGATCCCTGCCCTCCTCCCCAGTCTAAGCCTTGGCCAGTGAGAGGAGCACCCTGTGGCTCCACTGAGCGAGAAGAAAACGGCCATTGGAAGTCCAGATGGAGCCACCCATTTGCTCTCAATCCTGACAGTGTTGTGGAGCGGCCAGAGAGGTCAGAGGTCAGAGGTCAGCTGAGCCAGGCAGTGATCTGCTGTGACTGGACACCCAGAGAGCTGCAGCCTCTCCTCCGGGGTCTGAATGTGCCATTATTTCTCACCCCTTAGCCAGACACTCCCCCAGAATTGCTCTCTGAGACTGACACCCCGAGTTTCGTGCCAGAGCTGGCCCCTGGAGTCTATACAGAAGTGAGAGGAGGACCAGCCAAGGGGTGAATACAGGCACTGGGGAAGCCCCCACTCAGTGGCCAGGGTGAAATCATTGTCTTCAGTTCGTGTGCTGGGTCAGTCCTTGTGCAGGAAGAGGACACGGTGGCATCAGCGGGTGGGATGGAGAACAGTGTTTGGGGGCTAGGGACAGTGAATGGAAGTGGCCACCCTGGGAGCTGGCACCCGCCAGTGTTGCAGGTGAGGGGCCCGTGTGACTTGAAGTGGACACTGTTGGCAGGAAAGTGCTGAGGGGGCGGGCAGGGGTGGGGCCAGCACTGTGGGGGGCGGGAATTGGGAATAGTCAAAAAGCAGGGCCTGGTTTCTGTGTGCAGGGTCTGCAGTACGGCTACTGCCTGTGCCAGCGTGGAGGGCTGCGCCCACAGCCCAGGGGCGGGGGGGGGGGGCGGCCGGCAGTCACACGGGAACCGTCCGAAGCACGCGTGACCGGGTTCGGTGTGGGGAACAGGGACACTGACAAGATCTGTGAGGGGCGGGGCCCCAATGCCTGCCCATTCCGATCAACAAGGCGGCAAATCTGGGAAAATCCACTTTATTGAGTCCATTCTGTTTATTCTGGCCCTGGTGGCTGGCTCTGCCCCAAAAGGCCCAGCTTCAGGGCCCTGAGGGAGAGGTTGGGGACGCCTGCACCCCCCTGGGAGGACCAGACACAGTGTCCTAAGTGGCCTGGCCAGCAGGCCTGGTTGTGGGCTCTGAACCTCTGGGCCCTCCCTGGCCCCTGACCACCCACCCTCCTCCCTTCTGCACCATGCTGGGTGGGGACTGCTGTCTCTGTCACAGCCTGGCTTCCACATCGGTTCAGCTTGCTCTGTCTTGAACCTCCTGCAGTGGGCTCTGTGCTGTGGACCTCGAGGTTGGCCCCCAGTAGCGCCGGGAACGGGCCCTGTCTCCCTAGGCTCTCGCCATTGACACTACCGGGCCCGGGAGGAGCAGGCGGTCACAAGCAGAAGTGGGGAGCGCCGCCGACGTCCTCTTTCCCGGGGTTCCCGCCTCCAACCCCTGGCGGGTCTCTTCACTTTCTCGGCGGCGCCAGCCGGCCCTGCGCCGCCTGCCCATGCCCTGCGGCCCCGGCCCCGGGCCCAGTCCCCCGGCAGCGGCTCACCGGACTTGACGGAGCAATGCACGTGCGCCTTGGACTCGTAATACACCCAGTCGAAGCCGGCCTCCACAGCCAAGCGCGCCAGCAGTCCGTACTTATTGCGGTCGCGGTCCGACGTGGTGATGTCCACTGCGCGGCCCTCGTAGTGCAGCGACTCCTCCGAGTGGTGGCCGTCCTCGTCCCAGCCCTCGGTCACCCGCAGCTTCACGCCGGGCCACTGGTTCATCACCGAGATGGCCAGGGAGTTCAGGCGGTCCTTGCAGCGCTGCGAGAGGAAAGCACCGGGTTGGGGGAGGCGCTGGTCGGCGTGCGGGTGGAGGCTCTGCCTCGCTCTCGCAGAGCGCCCGCCCGGGCTGGGAAAGCGGGCAGGGTGCGCGCTCCGGCTCTCTCGTAGGAACGCAGAGCCCTGACTCGCTTCCTGCCGCTGCAACTTCTGGCTGCCCCAGGGCCCTGCGACGCCTCCGATCTGGAGGTCGCGGCCAGCTGCGCACCCTTGGGGCTCCTTTATCTGAGAAGTAGCCCCTCCCTTCTGAACTCTTTCTGCCCCGCTCGGCGTACCGATTCCTCCACAGACCCGAGTACACCTTCCCAGCGCCCAGTCCCTCCGTCTCAGCGAGGCACCGGAGACCAGGGACGGCCTGCTACCTGTGAGGGGATGCGAGCCGGGCCGACCGCCTGGGGCTGGCCTGCGAGGCGTGCAAGGCCGGAGACGCCCAGTAGGTGTCACCGTAGCCTCAGGGCTGAGGCCCGGGGACACCAGCCCTGGAGGCACGGCAGGTGCGGAGTCCCCGCAGCATGGGGGTGTGTTGGAGGGAATCTCGGTACCACCTGGATCCCTCGGGCGCCAAAAAGCATGCCTTCTGGGACCCGCTTATGTCCAAAACCTGCCCGCACCCGTGCCCGAAATACCACAGCCCTAGAGCCAGAAGTTGGTGGAAAGGCTAGTGCCCGATTTGGCCCGATGGAGGGCGACGCCGAGCGTCTCCCGCTACGAGGGACTCCCGGGGGCTTATAAATAAAACATGCAATGTCCCCTGAGCCCAGACCCCTCAGAGCCTCTGCGCTGCCCGCGTCTGGGAAGAGACCTGAGAAACCCAGCCTCTAATTTCAGGGAGCCGGCTCCACCCTCCGCCTCACTTGGGATGGGAGCAGAACCGCGCCCCCGGTAAGGACGGCAGAGATCACCCCTCTGTGTTGACTCCCCGCGAGCCTGCAGCCCAAAGGACCCGGCACTTGGCTGGGGAGGGGCCGACGGGAGAGGGGGCCCTTCCACGGTCCTCGGCTCTTAAGTTCGAGGTGCTGCCAGGCTTCGGCAGCCCGTGTCTCAGCCTACCCCCACCCGCAGAGCCCAGGTCCACAGACCCTTGGACTCGGTCTCCCAGGAGCCAACAGCGGTTAGGACCCAAAGCCCGGCCGTCCACCGGACCAGCGGACCAGCTGGGACGCTCACTGCCTCAGGAAGGAGCTCCGCGTGCTCTCGCCTCCGGGATCCTAGCTCCCCACCTATGCTCACTGGCGCGCCCCTGCTCCCCGCCCCTTTCTCCCCGCCACCCCCTCCTCGGGTCCAGAGCCCGGGCGCGCGCTGTCAATGATTGCCCAGCCCGTGGCCCGGATCCTTATCTGCATTCCTCTGCGCCCAGCCCGGCCCGGCCACCAGCCAACCTTCGCCCCGACTCTGGCCGTCCAGCCCCGGCGCCAGGGCGCATGCTGAGGGCCGTGGTCTAGCTGCTTTTCCTAAAGCACAGGACGTGGGCTGCCCGGCTGTGGGGGAAGCCCCGGGAGGCCGCTGAGGAAGGGAACGTAGGTCTCTTCCCTTGCGGACCCCGTTGCAGGGAAGAAAGTTTGCGCCTCCTCACCAGACCCCCGCCCCTCACTCCCCACCCCCCAAACCCCAGCGCGGATCCGAGCACGCAGAGACTGGCTTCAGCTCCGCTCCCTGCCTCTTCAGTACCGGCACCCGAGTCCCTCCCTTCCAATCCAACCCGTTACTGCCACCAAGCCCAGGGATCCCCCAAGTTCGATCCCGGAGTCCGAAGGCCCCTGCCCTCTACCCTTCGACCGCAGCTGTGCCGCTCGGTTCACTAGGCAGACACGTGCGCTCTCCTGGCAAGTTCTCTCCCACCTCCATCTTCCTCGCTGTTCCTTAACCCCACATCCTACCCGGACGCTGCTCCAGGAGGAGGCAGCGCATCAAACCAAGAGCGCGCGTGGAGGAAAGGCCGCGGGGCCCCTGTGCCCGGAGCTTCTTCGTCTCGGGGTGCCGAGTGTCTTCTAACTGAAAGAGACCCAGCCCTGCGGTGGGTCAGGCCTGGAAGGACCGTGTGGGTCCCAGAGGCACACGGGAGGCAGCCGGGTCGAGGTGCCTCCGGGTGCCGTGTCTGACCGGAGCTGCCAGCGCTCCCGGGCCGTGGGGCCTCGGCCAGCTGGCTGGGCCGTGGCGCTCAGCAGCAGGGGGCTCTTCTCGCAGCCTCCGGCGAGCTCGGGGATGCCGACACTCCCGCTGGGACCCCTGGCTGCCCCATCTTGGGCATGAGGCGGTTGGGCTTGGCGAGAGGGGCAGGTGCCAGAGGGCGTGCCAGCCAGTCGAGAAAAGGTGCCAGAGGGGCGGGTAGGGCCGGGCAGGTGGCGGTGCTTCGGCGGCGGCGCCCTGGGAGCTGGGAGGGCGGGTCGCGCTCACCTGGGTCATGAGGCGGTCGGCGCCCGTGTTCTCCTCGTCCTTGAAGATGATGTCGGGATTGTAATTGGGGGTGAGCTCCTTGAAGCGCTCCGAGCTGCGCGCGATCTTGCCTTCATAGCGCCCGCTGGCGCCCAGGGTCTTCTCGGGCACGTTGGGGCTGAACTGCTTATAGGCGAGTGGCACGAGCTTGCGCGGCGGCCGCCGCCGGCTGCCCACCACCCGGCCCGGCCCGCAGCCCCGCGCCGCGGGCACCAGCAGCAGCAGCAGGAGCAGGCAGACCCGCAGTCGGGGCCGGAGCCGGGCGGGAGACATGGCCGGGAGCCCGGGAGCGCGGCGGGCGAGGGCGCCTGGTGGGCTGAGGGGTGGGCGAGTCGACCCGGGCCCTGCGGGGGCTCAGGCGTCGGGGTGGCTCCGGGGGGCTCCGGGTGGGGGCGCCATGGGCTGCGCGGCGTGGCGCAGGGCGGGCAGGACTCAGGTGCGGGGCGGGGGCCCGGGGCCCTGGCTGGTGGCGGCGAGCTGTCCCCCTCGGCGCCTCGACTCTGAGCTGCCCGGCTCGCCCGCCGCCAATAAATAGGCCGGCCCGTTTGTTTTGGCAACGCGGCGGCGGCGGGGGGCGGCGGACGGCGGGGCTGCGGGCCGCCGGGCTGGGCTGGGCTGGCCCGGCCGGCGGGTTGGCGGGCCCCGCGGTTAGCACCCCGGCCCGGCGGTCAGGCGGCTCGGGCGGAGCGGGAGCTGCTGCCGTCTGCGGCGCAGCCCGGGGCCGAGTGAGAGGGGAAATGGAAGAGATCCGGGCTCGGGCCCCGCGCAGACCGCACCCTGCCCATGTCCCTGCCTCCTTGTGTGCTCGACAGCGAACCTGCGGCAAGGGCAGCACAGCCTCCTCCCCCTCGGGCGGGCGGCCCCCGGCTCTAGCCAGCCCTCGTCCCGCTCGCTCCTCCGCCGCGAGTCCGCCCGCCCGCCCGCCCGCTGCCCTCGGCGCCCCCTGCGCTGCCTGAGTTTGCCCTCCCCGCCCCGACGCGCCCCACCCGCCCTGGCCTCGCCTCTGGGCTCCCCGCGGCTCCGGGGTGCCCCGCCAGGCGCAAACCTCCCGGACAGGAGCTGCCACCCCCACGGCGACCGCAACCCGCGGCGCGGCCGGACGCGAGGGGCGGGGGGCTGTGGCCGGACCGCACAGCCGCCTACGGTGTCCCCTGCGGGGAAGCAAGCCCAAAAGGCAGGAGGCCACTGGTAACCTGGCGCCCCACCCCGGGCCCGGGAGACGCTCCCTCTCGGCTCGGCGGAGCCGAGTTCTGTATCAACTCGGCGCACATCCCACGGCCCGCGGGCGTGAAGCTGGGAGTGGGGCGTCCGTCCTTGGGAGAGTCAGCAGGGTCTGGGGGCCTGGAAACGCTGTTAAAAGGGGCCAGATGGAATTGCAAAGGGACAGGCCAAGGTGCAGAGGAGTGCCGCCAGAACAGAGACGTCAACAGGATGCGGGGCTGCGCGGCCGCCACCTTCAAGAGGGGCAACCCAGATCTCGGTGGCGGGGCTTGCTAAAAATGAAAGAAAAAAAAAAAAGATGCAAAGCCAGTGGCAACCAGGAGTTGCTAAATAATTGCTCTTTTAGATCTGCTTTACACATTAGCAAGGACATAGGCTATGGAGAGGCAGCCGGAGGAGGGAACGTGGGTTGTGTACGTATGTTAATACACAGGTGTGTTAAAAACAAACAAACAAACAAAAAAACCCAAACTGAACATTTGACTTGGTTGAAATGTATTCTACAAAGTCATTAGCAATAGAAATAAAGGTTGAGAAATTAGAAGGTTTAAACATTCTCATTACAAGAATATTAATACAATAGATACAGTTTTATTGCTACTTATGTGCCTAGACCATGGAAACTACATTACCATAGCAAGTATTCTGCTTGCATTATTTAATTTAAACTCACAACACCGCCCCCAATAAACAACCCCACTCACAAGCTCACATGAGCTACAGTATCCCCACGGTACAAGTGGAGAGTAGAATTTCAGAGAGGGTAAGCAACTGGCTCCCGAGGAGCAGGGAAGACTTGAGCCCCCGGCTCTGCCCCCAGGGCTGACGCGTTGGCCCTCACTGGGCAGCACCCCTCCCCCAGCACAGCCTGTGCGTGGGGCTGGCGGTGGGCGGGGGCTTTGCATAGATGCAGCCCATTTTCTCTGGAGCAGTTTTGTGAACAGAAGCTCAGAATTGGGAGGGACTCGGGAGAGTGCTTACCCCAAGCACTTGGTATTACGAGAAACTGAGGCCCACAGCAGGGGGGATTCAGGGTGGCCCTGCCACCAGTGGAGTGGCACGCGTGTCCCTTGGAAACAAAAGGCATTGTTTCCTTTTCTCCCCCTTGGCTCCCACGTCCTCCCCCCTCCTCACGCATCCTCACGTTAACATTCGGCCCTAGGTCTCCAAGTCGCCCATCATGCTGATGTTGCTTCTTTTCCTGGAAAGCTTTCAGAGCGTGTTAACCTGTGTTTTCTGGGTTCGAGAATTATCCCCGCCCTGTCTCTGCCTCCCACCCCAACCGCGCTCGGATTTCTGGGGCAGACCACGCCGTCAGGTCAACACCTCTCCCAACCCAGGCGAACGAACGGGAGCTCCGTTTTCATGGAGTTCCAAAGGAGGGAATCCTGTAGGGTTCCATGGCCACCTACCCCAGCCTTTTCTAATCACTGTCTATACAAGTTTTGCCTCAAGTTTAATCTTCCTACCTCTCTGATGAAAATCCATCTCCTTTCCTCTTTTTCTGGCCTTAGTGACCAGGGCCATTGTCCTGATTATCTCGCGTGCCTGTTCTTGAAGAAGGGTCAGGTTCCCTTTCAATGTCCTTTCCTCCAAGTGAAAGACGACTTCTTTGAGATCCTCTCGGAAGTTCTACTCTACAATGATTTATTAACATTGCCTTTCTTCTAGGGCGTGTACTGGGAGAAGCAGATGGGGCTGACATTAACCAAATATTTTCTCTATGACAGGTGCTTTAAACACCTAGTAAATCTTCACAAGCACCCTTGCATGCAGTCGTCATTATCCTCCTTTTACAGATCTACAGCTCCAGAGCTTTAGAAATAAAGTAACTTGCTTGTAATCCCATAGCTAAGATTTGAACCTGGAGATTTTTTACTTCAAAGCTATATATAGTCTTTTCTCAGGACACCGTGGTGGTTCAAGAGCTGAAGCTCAAATTTAGGTCAGCATCAGTCCAATCTCTTTCAGCGGAGGAAGGGGGAGAGGAGGGGAGAAATTAGGAGCATCCCGATTTCTACTGTAGCGACCTTGGAGCACTTTTTATCTGACTGGGGCCTAAGGACAGAGATCATTTCTTGGCTGCTTATGTTCTTAGCGGCTCAGTAGATGAAGGGTAGCTTTTGAGTTGGGCCAGTCCATTAGATCTATCAGAAAAAGGCTGGCTCTTTTTCTGGTCACTGCCAGGGCCTTGTCAGCAGGGAAACTGGAGAACTGAAGTGTCCACAGTGGAGCCACCAAAGGCCTGGGGTCTGGGCAGCAGTGACAGAACCTGACCCGGGCACCTCACATCTGAGTCCCGGGCCAGTGAGTCACGTCACTTTTCTTCTCTCACTTTTAGAGCTCAGCACCCCGCAGTCATCTCTATTTTGAAGAGAACAAGAAAAAGCTACCTCTCTGCATAACCTGATGAATACTAATTTGTTTTTTTTTTTTGCTCACAAGAGTGAAAGTTGGAAAAATAGTCTGGAAGGTAAGGGGATGGGGGAGGAAAACACACCCAGAACCTGATCATTTAACATCTGTTTAGTAGACTACCGTGTTAGTGTTTGCAGCCGATCTTGAATGTAACGTTATAGTACAAATAGTGTATAGTGATATGTTCATATATGTGTGTGTGTGCGTGTGAATGTATATATATATACACACACACTCTGTGTAGGTGCGTACTTCTATATTGAACTAGTCTTTTTCTCCACATCCTGCCACTTGGCCAGACCAACCCTGCTCTAAAGCCATGGTGCGGAGCCACAAGCAAACAAGTGTCGGGAATGCAGTTAGTGACCTACCCTCCGGGAGCTCCGTGCACGGCGGCTGTGGCTAGTAGAGGAAGCACTGGGCCTGGACTTGGCAGATCTGTGCCTGGACACTGTCTTTGGTACCTGCAACCTGCATGGCCTTGGGCAAGTCCCTGGACTTCTCTACATTTGCATTTTCTCATCTATAAAGTGAAAATACCACCTACCCCATAGGGTTCATGAGAGGGTTAAAATACAAGCTGCAAGTACAGATATTATGTAGAATTCATTGCTCTTCTCTGCTGGGCCCACTAGCAGTAGTCCCAGTTCGCTGGTGCCTATTGCCCATGTAGGGGGGTAGTCAGGATGCTCGTGTATGTGTGCCCCAAGACAGCAGTGGGGATTAGGAGGCCCTAGTTCTTTCTACTAGGGAGCATCTGCCTTGTGTACACCGGTATAGTAGGTACCTAAGGACAGAAAGTGCAAACAGAAAAGTAGAAGATACGGTCATTGTCCTCTGGGCATTTACTATTTAAACCTAAAGACACATCACGAAAATAACAGGCAGTGACAAAACCATGAACACCACTCATGAATGACCACAGAATAATGTATGAGAAACCAGTTAATAGATAAGATGAACTTGGTCTAGAAGAATATGGAGCTAAGAAACAATCATGTACACCCAAAACTAATGTAATATTGAATGTCCACTGTAACTGAAAAAAAATTTAATTAAAAAGAAAAAAGAAAAGAAACAATGAGTCCGGAGTGAGATGTCTTGGAGAAAATCAGTGTTGAAGGAGGGACAGGAATGATGACAAGAATGAAGATCCTCAGAAAAGGGCAGCCAGCGGTCCCGGCAAAGATCACGGCACTCGTACCAACGAAGAGCCCAGCTGAACGATCTGGCGAAGGCGAGGATCCTTAACATCAGTCGGCGTAACCTTTGTAAAAAGCTTACGAAGTTGACGGCCGATATCTTCGCCTCATGAATGAGAAACTGACGTTCAGAGCTTGTAGGTGGGGAAGCTGGAGCTGGAATCCAGCTTCTTTGACTCCTTAATAACCCAGGCTCTTGGTGAGTGATTCTCGGTGAGGACAAGCACACTGGGTTGTTGACCTTTGTTCAACTCACTCATATTCTCTCTGAATCGAGGGGACTCCTCTGTTATCTTGATCGTGGGCTTTTAAGACCTCACACTCTGTTTGCCTGACCACTTCCCCGACTAGTGGGGGGCACTCTAGCCTCTGCTGTGGATTTTTAACAGAGGTTAGCAACTCCACCAAACCTCCCATATGCAGAAATGGGATCATGTCTGCCTTTCAAGCCTCAGATCAGTCCGGAATGCGTTTGGACAACCAATTAGAGCCACTCCAAACGAACAATGCTTTGAAAGTTAGCTATTGATTGGAAATGGGAATGTCAAGTTACCTTTGCCCAAACAGTAAGCTCATTACAAGGCACTTCAGAGAGATCCAAGCATTGAAGACCTGGCTTTGATGACTTTGAAAGGGGAGGAAAAGGCAGCAGAATTAGTGACAAAGAGGATGTGTGTTTCCCCCTCATAGCAGAGACTAAAGATTGTGGGAAACTCTTATAGACAGGAAGCTATCCGTATAAATGTATGTCTGTAGGTGGATAATAACATGCCTACTAAATAGTGGGCTTCATTTCCACCCCAGTGTCTCCGTTTGGGAAGAAATTGTTCCTTAAAGAGAATCATGGAAAACGCCAGCCCAGTGAAGGCTCAGGAAAGGGGGACAGGAGTACCTCTCTTTTAACACTCAAGCCATGCTCCTGACATGTCTGTCGGTGTTCTGTGACTGCGTTCGCCCTGGTCGCCTGCACTATCTCACCAGTCTCCCTTGGCAGAGACAGTCCCCTAAGGGTGCTGGGGATCTGTAGCTATATAGAGAAGGTATATAGTCACTTGCTGTTTAATAACTTCTCTTCTTAGTTTCAGGAAAATGATAAACTCATTCTCTTGTGGTTACAGCTAACGAAACGATAGTTAGGCCCCACTCTCACCTTACACCTGGTTGCTGCAGACGACAAGGATTACATTCATTTATATCCACACATTTCTAAGCCACCTTCAAGATATTGCTGGTGTGAGCAGATGTGTGTATTCATGTGTGGGTGTGAGAGATAATCTCTCTTCATTTATTCAGGCAACAACTATTTTTGAGCACCTACTAAGTGCCAGGCACTGTGTTAGGTGCTTGGGATGTGAGAGAACAGCAAACGCGAGACCCGAGGCCCCCGCTGTCGTGGAGCTTTATTCTAGCCGGGAGGCATTGGGGAGACGGACAATTAAACACAAATATAAAAAAAAGTCAAATATATAATGTGTCAGAAGGGAATAAGGACTCCGAGCACAAAACATAAAATGGGATGAAAGGACTGGGCGTGCAGCCAGCTTGCGGGGAGAGGGTGCAAGGTCAGGGGGCAGGCGGTTATGCTACGCAGGGTGGTCAGTGGAGGCCTCAGTGAGACGGGGCAACTCAAGCAAAAACCTAAAGAGCTGAGGGCTTCAACTAAGTGGAGAACTAGGGGAGCACGTTCTAGCAGGGAGAGCTGTGCGGAGCAAAGGCCCTGAAGTGCTTGCAGATTAGAGAAATGGCAAGGAGGTCAGAGATGAAGCTATGGGGGCGGCGGGGGAATAGTGTGAGCATGCTTGACTTCCTCCTTTCTGACGATGAGGGTATTTTTCAAACTCTCTATGAAACTTAGAGTGAAGATAGTGCATCCTTTGAAGAAATGTATGTATTGACGTGTAAATACGGACACAACATAGTTAAACAGGAGGAAAAGCAGATAACAAAATATCATTTATACATGATTCTTTTTTTTAAGATTTTATTTATTTATTTTCAGAGAGGGAGGGGAGGGAGAAAGAGAGAGAGAGAGAGAAACATCAATGTGTGGTTGCTGGGGGCCGTGGCCTGCAACCCAGGCGTATGCCCTGACTGGGAATCGAACCTGCGATGCTTTGGTTCGCAGCCTGCGCTCAATCCACTGAGCTATGCCAGCCAGGGCTTATACATGATTCTTTAAACTTTAAAAGAGATATAGAGTCATGGCCCTCACTTTGTGCTTCACACACTTGAAAAATTTTTAAGAAAAAAAATCTTTTTTAATATCATCGCTGGACTGTAGGTTTCTTGAAAGCAAGAACCTTGTCTCTGCGGCCACACGTAACGTCTGCATGTGCATGCAGATGTATGCAGCAGAACACCTATCGGTGGGATGCTAGCAAGATATTTTATATGTTTAATGATTTGAGTAAATGAACGTGTACTGTTTCTTCTCGAAAACGGATTTTTCCATCTCATTCTCAACGCATTTCCTACAAACCCGGCCATTCCTCTGAATTCCTTTGAATGACCAGGGGTTTTGCCGTGGAACTTTCCCATTCGCCGTCCCAGTCTACGTGCAGCACAGGTTTAACCAACCAGCTCAGCCTCTTCATCCACCCGTGCGGCCAGGAATGTGGCCCGTTCTCCGAAGCATCTACTGGCGACCATTGTTCTCGTGGGATCCTCCCACTAGTTATTCAAGTTGCTTAACTGTTGAAATGTTTTCCATCACCTTTAGATCATTCTGATGTCAGTGCCATACTTGCTACGATTCCATTTGATGGCTGCCGTTAATTTGGTTTTGAGATTCCTACCCAGAAGCACACGTACAACCCCTTAGAGTCTCAGTTCCGGGACCTGTATTCCAGACACTTTTCCGGCAGAAAGCTCAGCTCCCACCAAGCTGTCCCAGCTTCAAAATGGCTTTGATGAATGACCCATGGGAACCACGTCAGGCCCTGGATGATCACGTAGCACCCTAGGTGAGAAACACCGAGTGCTCTTTATTGTTCCTCCGTCTCCACGCTGCGTGAACAGGCGGAGCAAAGGCAGTCTCACTTGGCACGGTCCTGCTCTTTCATTGTTCAGATCCCAGAAATGCGCACATACTTTGACCGTTCAGTCGTCCACGCCGCTGGGCTGGGGCCTCACTGTACTTCGCCTCACTGACTGGTGACACAGTGTGGCTGCAGCCTGTGCCCCGGGCACCGGGGATGCATGACTGCCTGGCACAAACCTGAAGGCGGCCACTTCACAAGCCGGATGGCCGGCCGTCTGCAAGAGGGATGGGTGGCCTCGGCCTTTTGCCGAACGTATCACCGCGTTGATTTTCCCCTTCAGCGTCCAGACACTGCATCTTTTTTGATTCACAATGTCATTGTACAGCATGTCTATTCCCTCTGTGCCACTGTTCTAATCATGGGGACTATCCCCCCACATTGAATTCGGACTCACTGCCGGGAGCAACACCACAGTCATGGCCCCTACCAGAAAGCCCCTCCAGTGAGGGTGTCAGTGTTACCTTCATACGTCATCAGAGTATTAGTACTATTTATACTGCTGTTATGCCAGATTACTAATCAAACAGAAAATTTTTTTTTGCCAAATCCCCTTCCCCAACCGGTGTCATCCTGTGTCTCCCAGGTGTGACACAGGACAAAAACTGGCATTGCTTTGTGCCCTGGAAGGGCCAGGCAGCCATAATCAATCACACTGGGAGTCTCTCCTTCTGATCTGGCAGCAGGCTCTTTCTGTCTTGAATAAGGGATCTCTTTACCACCCAAGATTCCCAGAAGTACTGCTCTTGACCCCAGAACACAGACTCGGGAGCCAAGGGCCTTCCCCACCAACTCTAGCCCCTTTCACCGCCCCCCCCAGTTCATCCTTCAAGGCCCAGGGTGGGAGGGGAAAGACAGGACAGAGTGCCAGTCGGGAGGGTTACCCTTCCCCTGCTCCCTTCTCCCTTCTCCCGTCACCGATTTCTGACCGCTGTCGATCCTATCAGGGGTCCATAAAGCGAGGAGGACTCTGGCCCGGGAGAGGGGGGTAGGGGTTAGGCAAACAAGCCAGGGAGGCACTTGGTTGAAATTTAACCACAATATTCTTGGTCTCTATTGTTTTGAGTGAGGCCCAATATTTCCACAGCAGGATTATAGGATCTGATTAACCATGTTAGACAACAATGCCGAGCTGGGATGGGCTTCCCCTTCCAGCTGCCAATATGAAAAAGCAAATACAACACCCAGATTTCAGAAGGGACTTCAAGCAGCCCCAGAGTCCGAGTCCCCAATTCTAACCCTGCTAATGTGTTTGACCCCAGACCGGGGGGAGGAAGAGTGTGGTACTGCATGCTCCTTTAACTCCTGGCCCCGGGCCCAGCAGGACGAGTGATCCGGGCACAGTCTTCCCAGGTGAGTCAATGGCCGTGTGCTCCCCACACCCTGGAGTTCTTCCAGTGCCTCTTCCGGGTTCCCCTAGGCTGGCTCAGATCCTCAGGAGCCCATGAGAGTTAGGTGAGGACAGGCGAGCACTCAGTGAAAGGGTCCAGGCGTGTGGAAGGCGGAGCAACACCTGTTGGGCCCCTGGGCTCAGAGGAACTGAGCGCAAGGAGGACTCAACAGCCAGGAAGAACAATTGAGCCTGTGCTAGAATGCTCCGGTGCTACCTAACGACTGCCCATGTGCCAGGGTGGAGACGTGGGACCCCAGCATTGAGGGGAAGAGCCCCAAAGCGAAGTCTTAGGAGATGAGGAAGTACTTCTTGAAGAGTCTGGGATGAAAGATGGAGGACGGAGGGGCTCGTAGTTCCTCCCAAGCAGAGGGGGATTCCCTCGGGTCCCTCTCCCTTGCGCACAGGCACCTGGTCTACCCTCCCACTTGGGTGGCATCTCCAGAGGCCCCGTCCAAGAGAACAGGAAAGAAAACCCAAGCGATGGGAACCTTCAACAGGAACCCCGGGCAGCAGCTTCCAGGAGGTCAGAGCATCTCAGAGAAACCCTCCCTCCCAAGCGTGGGCTCCATTCTCCTCCAGCATCAGTCTCTGTATCGAAGTGCCCGGCACAGTCACTGTTGTGAGCCCACAGGTTTGCTGGCGTCAATGACAGGGATGAGGAGACACGGGCCTTGAGGTCTGAGTGTGGTGGCTTCCTTGCCATACGTCACGCCTTTTGAACAGTTTCTTCTCCAGGGAAATTGGAAGATAGAAAAACATCAGAGCAGCTTAGAAAAGCTCCTGATCATATGAAAACCCAGTTAACGTAAGTTGTACCCTTTGGTGGTGTGTAATACCTCCACGGGGATAGTTTCTGAGTGAGGGTTGGAAACGGACTCTGGTCCCAAGTGGTATAATCTAATGGAAGAATGAAAACAAAAAGCAAGCCCTGGCTGGCGTAGCTCAGTGGATTGAGCACAGGCTGCGAACCAAAGCATCGCAGGTTCGATTCCCAGTCAGGGCACACGCCTGGGTTGCAGGCCATGGCCCCCAGCAACCGCACATTGATGTTTCTCTCTCTCTCTCTCTCTCTCTCTCTCTCTCTCTCTCTCTCTCTCCCTCTCTCCCTCTCTTTCTCCCTCCCTTCCCTCTCTAAAAATAAATAAATAAAATCTTGAAAAAAAAACCAAAAAGCACACAAAAACGTGTATCTAAACACAGATTACGTTCATGGCACAGAGGGTGAGGGGCAAGCAGAACAGACAAAGGCAGCTCCCCACATCGGGAGGAGAGGCTATGACGTGGATGTTAGGTTTCCTCTACACTCCCTGGAGCGAGTCTTCCCAGTGCTGTCACAGAGAAAGTGAGGGACATCGTCGCTGGAGAGAAGAAAGTGCCCTGGTGGCAACGCCAAGTATATGGGATGAAGCCAGGATCCGGGGAAGAGGCGCCTTGTCCATTCCCGCTCCTCCCACCATCTCCGTACTGAGGATAACGCACGGGGCCCCTGCTCATCGCCAGAGGACCAGCGTGAAGGAGGGAAGGGCTTGGGAAATTGGGCAGTTTAAATGAAGAGGAGGGCAACAAAAGGGAGTTCGGGTGTACCGCAAGGTAAAATTAGGGAGCAGGGAGCCTGAGTATGCAGCAGACTTGAGTCCCCACTGCAGGGGACCCGCATCAGACGCGAGAAGGGCTCCAGATCTGACAGGGACGGAGTCTCCCCAATCCAGAGCAGAAGAGCACCAGCTTCACTGTGTGCCACCTGACGCCCTCGGAATTCGGGACGAGCTCCTCAGGATTCAGCGTGAGGACGGAGACCAGAAGCTCCTTCCTCCCTTCTCAATAACTTGACTCTCCTTTGGGGACACTCCTTGATCTGGGAGGCTGGCTGACAGTGACAGGAGAAAAGAGAATGACCCCAGTGGGGTTTTCCAGGACCCAGCCTGAGCTCTGCCCTCAAGGACTGCTGGGAAAGCCCTCGGTGAGGCCAGAGGAGAGGAGGTGCTGCCCAGCTGGAGTGCTAAGGGATGCAGATTTCCCTTCCAGCCAGAGCTGGCTGTCCTAGCTGGCCGTGGGGGAGGGGAGAGCCCAGAGCCAGCCAGCCAGGCCAAGTAGGCCTTGCAGCCTAGGTGGCGCTATTTCTCTACTTTTTAGGTCAAGTTCCTGCAGGAACTTCCTCGAGGTCTCTAGTCCTGCTCCTGGTTTGCTGGCTTGCTCGTGTAAACCACCTTATATTATTTTTTTTTCTAAAAATACTCCAAAGCAATTGAAAGAGTCCCTTCTCCCACCAGCCAGCCCTGGCCCCAACCCCGGCCCCGGGGAGCGGGCGGGTAGGCGGGGAGGTGGGCCACTGCTTTATTAAACACAGGGAAAACTAATATTTACGGAATAAAATTTATGGAGCAGCCACGAGAATTCGACCCTTTTATGTGCATGCGGAGTGGGGGTTGGGTCAGGCTGGGGGCCTCGGGGAGGGGCCCGAGCCAGGGGGCAGGGCTGGAGTCCAGCCTGGGTAGGCCCATTTGTCAAGGCAGGGATTTCCCTGGAGTTGCCCCAGGAAGCAAGATTCGCAACCACCACCCCTAGGTTTGGGGGGTAAGAGCTTCAGGGCATGAAGGCCCCAGGCAGGGCCTCTGGAAGCAATGTTTACAGAAGGGTGTGTTTGGGCAGTATCCCCGTGGAGACAGCGACCTTTGGGGACAGAGTGGGCAGTGGACGGAGCGGTCATTAGGCATATTCTTATTTAACCTTTTAAAAAAGTACACATTCTTTTGGGAACATGAAAAAAGTATGCCCTCATGATTTCACTCATAATTTGGTGGGATTCACAACCCTCTGGTTCTCCTGTGATTACAAATGCCTGCTCTGGAGACCATGCTCTTAAGGTAGAGGGATTACCCAGGTAAAGAACCCATATTTTCTCCCCACTTGCTGGGGAGGTCATTCCGTTTTCCGTGGGGTCTCATATCTTGCAGGTCCTGAAATCTGGCTATCTAAGTTACGCCAAAAAAGAAACTAAACAACAAAACAAGCCACCTGTAGCTTGTCTTTCCTGGGTCCCAGTTCACTCCAATGACAGTCATGGCTGTGGGGTGCATGCACCCTGGGACTCTGGGGACTGGCGGGAAAGCCCGCTATCAGCAGCACCTGGGGTGAGCCCCAGTGGAGCTCTCTGAGTCTGCCTGCGGGTAAAGACAAGGGGGTAAGCCCTGGAGTCCTTAAAGTGTCCTGCCTTGAAGAGCAATGAGGAGGAGAACATCCTATTGAAAGTAGGCAGGGACCCAGGAGAAGGATGTTGCAGCAAAAGACGGGAAAGGAGGACCTGCCAACCATCCTGGAAAATGTTCTCAGTATAATGTGCAGAATGACGAACTCAGCTCTCTGGGTTCAAGTGCCGGCTGCGCTCACTAGCTGTGTGACCTTTGGTAGCCACTTCATCTCTCCAGGACTCCGTTCCCCAGTGGGTCAACAGTACCTCCCTCACATGATGCTGTGAGGATTCAACGCCAGGCGCTTATTAACCTGGTTACATTAACAGCTCAATAAGCATTATTCTTGTTGCTCTCTTTATAATCATCATTATTTCATGATTGCTTGGCCTGTCCGTTCTCCTATGATTTGGCATGCGGACGGAAATTCCGGTTCCAGCTGGGGAGGATATGAGGGTGAGGAGGCATTTGGTCATCCTATGTAAATAGACCGGAGAAGACCTCTGTGCGCCCTGCCCCTGACCCCTCCCTCTACCTAACAGCTCCCAGTTAACATCTAGCAGAGAAGGTCAGGCGACTTGGCGAATCCTGGTCTGCTCAATCTTGCCAGATCTGCCCAAAGAGCTGACTCCCTGAACGTCTAAGATTCTGCCTATCTCGTAGAACCTTTACATTCTTTTTCTCGTGACACACTATTCATTCTATAGGTCAGTTACATTGTCCCAGAGAGCTCCTGCGGCCACTTCCTGTTCTCTGTCACCCCATCTTTCCTAGTTCTTCTAGTTACTACGTTATTTGAGGTGGAGGGAAGGTGAAACTCCCTCTTCTCTCACTCCAGTGGGCAACTACCTTAGCCCTACGATTCAAAGCTCTTTGTAATATTGATCCCATGTTGTGGTTTAACCTGTTGTCTACGCCTTGGAATCAGACCCCACCCTCCGCCACAAAAAATCCTCACATCAGTTGGGCAAAGGGGAGCACAGGCCGCCTGCTCCGCCTGGTGCCCACCACAGAGAGAGTTCTCAAGATTAACGTCCCCACGCAGGGGCTGAGCACACCCACGGCAGAGAAGCATAAGAGCCTGAAGGATTGGACTGCGGGCATGGACTTGAACCCGAGACAATAGTGGGATGGGGTCCATTGAAGTGAAGCGGGCAATGGGTTCCACAGAACAAGTAAGCAGCGGAGCGTGAGGGTTTTTATTCCATGCTAAAGGGAGGAGCGGGTCCCTGAGGAGCACCTGGGACTGGCTAGGGGGACACCTGAGAAAGATAGGCAAGGCTTCCTAAGCACGTTGTGCCTTTTTGCTGACATGTCCTGTATACCTGAAGCCCACGGTAGGGTCCTGGGTCCAGGGACCCTTCACCGAAAGAGAGGCAAGTATCGGATTCCTAGACTGGCTTCCACTCGGACAGGGAAGGCCAGTGCCCGAGGGGCTGGAACCAAGATTCGCTTGTTGAACAGTACCAGCTCAGGCGGCCTCCGGTGACCTGGGTGGACTTCGGCAAGCCTGCCTCTGACTGGGACACCGTGGCAGAGACACTGCTGCCGCAGGAGCTCCTTTCAAGGCGGCCCTAGGGAACTACTCTCCAAGTCCACCCTCAGCAGCTGAGAGAGTGGGCAGTTTAACTGAAGAGCCCCTTTAGCTTCTTCCTCTTGACCTTGGACAGCTGAGGTCTCTGCACAGGGCCCGAAGTACCCTAGGAAAAAAAGAAACCCAAATTAGTGGGGATTTTGAACATGTCCACTTCATTTAGGAGAGGAACTTTCTTCTTCCCGTGACCCTGGTTTGGGTGAGGCCCTCTCGAAGTGGCCAGCACAGTGTTGGAGTCCATGCCAGGCAGTGAATGTGATTTAAGACCCTATGCAACAGGCGAATATATCCCTTCCCCCCCGGGAACAACCTCACAGACCATGGCAGTGGGATAAGGTAGAAACGAAGTCGAGGTCCACCAATCGGTATAAGAACTGCAGAGAGGAGCTGTAAAAACTATGACTCTCCATCTAGAAATCCGCAGTGTGGAAGCCCGGTGACAAATATCCGCCAATATTATGAAGACAGCGTCAACCAGGTAGCTATTCCAGGGACCATGGACCTGGGGGCTATAGGCGTGGACTCCGCCGGCACTGAGGACGCTATCCAGGAAGCTGCTCACAACTCACTGTGGGCTCTTTCTCGGGCTCTGGGTGGGCTGGTGCCGAGGAAACCGACTCTTCCAGCTGGCTCGGAAGTTGGCTATTGGTTCCGTGGGGGGAGGCACTACCCGAGGCCTGAGGATCTCCTGAAATCAGAAAGATCAAGGGAGGACAGCAGTGAATGCCTTCTTCTTACCAGGAAGACACCAGAATTCACCAAGCATTCTGACACAAAGGCCAGGGCAGGCACTAACACATGAACAGATAGGAGTAGCCACAAATCTAACTTCCAGCTAACTTTTGAAAAGCCCTGTTTCTACGATGGAGATTGCCCGGGTCCACTTTGGCCAAGCAGGAAAAGAGCTTCCCTGACTCAAAACAGCCAACTGTTCTTCCCCACATTTCCTGACATGTCTCGGGTAGGACAGCCATCTTCCTCCTGGCCCTCCTAAGTGCCTGGGTCAGTTGAATAGAACTTCCCGCAATGGTGAGAATGTCCTGTATCTCCTCTGCCCACCTCTGCAGCCTCCAGCGGCTGTGGAGCACTTGAAGTGTGGTTGGAGCAAGTGAGGAAATCAATTTCTCATTCTACTTAATTTTCATTCATTTAAACTTAAGGAGTCACGAGTAGCTAGAGCTCCCACAAAGCCAGACCCTGACTCGAACCCCAGGGAGACCAAGTCCCCTGGCGCTCCTCACCGGCGTCTCTGAGCTTCTGCCTCGCTTGGGCCTCTCGTCTGGTGACTGCCGTGTACAGGTTCTGTAGATGCGTGACAAAGGGTCTTCCGTCCCCAACACTGCATGCCTCTGGCAGTCTCTGCGGGGGAGAGGAGATGCTGCCGTTGGTTACACCGCACTGCCAGAGAAAGGGGACTTGATATTCCACTGGCAGAACTGGCGTCAACCCCGAATGAACTTATATAGAGACGTCAGACCCCATAGAGGGCACCCACACCCACGCGTGTCGGGACCAATACGCAGACCTCTTGGTAACTCTCCTCTGAAAGGCAATTTCCAAATGCGTATCTTGATTTGCCCCAGTCCTTAGGTCTATGATGTTTTCCCATGAACACGCCACAGGTCTCTGGGCTCTTTCTTCTAAAGGGATGATATCAGGAAATCATTACCCCTGGGCTGTAGAGATTACTATTTTAATTGAATTCACTCCTAAAACTCTGTACTGGAGAGAAAAAAATGATGAATGACGAGGTCCAGGACAGGGGAGTGAGTGCAATATGGGAATGACAGACTGAGGACAAGAGAAAATCACGGGGCTGTGATGTTCAGTCAGAGGAGGCGGGAGAAATGACGCCTACAGAGCTCTGGGGGCTCGCCTGACACCTTGCAGTCCCCACGGCAGTCTCCCTGTGCTTGACTGTAATCCATGAACGCACAACGGAAAGTATCTTCCCCAGGGGAGTGAACATGGGTTCTTCATGGGTGAAAAAGCTCTTACTCTTTTAAAGCATAAAGCACAGAAATACACATACACACACACACACACACACACACACCAGAATTTTGATATATTCTTGATATGAAAATTTCCTGAGGGGAGGTGATTAGGAAAACATGTCTTAAAAGGTTCCTTTGGGAAATGATAATAAGAAAAAGTGGAGAAGCACTGTTGTAATCACATTATATTTCTGTTTCCCTCAATACAGAATGAACTGGGTGGGTTTTTATTCACAGCAAAACGCTTTGCCTAGTTCCACTTTCCTGTATCGGCTGGACTCAGGTGAAATCATGCTGAAGACCGAAGACACGGCAATAAAAAGGAGATGAAAGGGGACGATATCCTGTGTTCCCAAACTTGGCTGCACTTCCGCATCTTGGACGGGGCCCAGAACTACTTCATCTGTCCCTGTGCATGCAAATCGTAGGGCCCCAGCCAAGTCAGCAGGTCTCCGAGGAAGCCGTACCAGCAGTTCATGTGGGAACCAGCCCAAGAATCCTGCATCGGTCCGTATCCCTCGTCAAGGGCACTTCCCCCGGGGCTACGAGGGCATTCATTTCTGAAAACCCAGTGAGGGAGAGGGATGGACGAGGGCAGCAGCAGAAGTGGTGAAGCAGCTGCCGAACCACAGTCAAGATCGTACAGTGCACCTTTCCCTGAGCATGGTGGTGGCTGAAAAAAAAAACATGTTGATCCCAGGACACGCGACTTCCATTTCTACTCTAACCTGAGTCCACCCTAAAGACCACACCACTCCTGGGCTTCCGCTGGAAACCACAGACAATGAATCAGAAGCCCTGAGCACAAACTGTACTTCCGGCCACGAGTCACACCAGGAGCGAAACAGCTCTTTTTGGCAGCATTGCCTGAGGAAGACACCGAGACCGGGAAGGTCAACGATGAGGCCCCACACCTCCGCCTGACCTCACCTCCCTTGCAGGCTCGGCCCTCCGAGTCCCACGCCACCTCCTCCCCGAGAAGGCCCTCTTCTCCACAGATGGGGAGCCCGGGCAGTGGACAGGATGACAGCTGTTCCCCTCCCTTCCATCTCAAGTCTCTTCATTTTGCTCAAGAGACGCGGCCTCCCCTCGTGTCACCCACACCCAGCTCGGCTGGCACTGCGTTGTGCGCGCGCACGGGCCATGCAGAACCGAGGCAGTCCGGGTCCTCGCCTCCTGCCCTTTCCCGAGGACGGAACGGACTCAGTGGTCTTCCAGGGTGATCTTTAGCCGGGTCACATAGGCAGTCTCTAAGTGAAGTGCCAGGACAGAAAGGCCACCAAAGCCAGTGACATCCGGGACCTGAGTCCAAAACTGAGGCCTACGTATGGGCCCTGTCTCTGTCTTTCCCCTTCTCGGCGAGAGCTGGTCGCACAGCTGCTGCCGAAGCTTTCCTGCCTGAGGGTGTATTCTCAGAAAAGTACCAGGGAAAGAGTATCGGTCCATCTGCTCATATTTACCATGTGCTAGACACTGTTCTGAGTATTTACTTATTGATCTATTTCTGCCTTATTCCCTGGTAGTTCCTTGGCACCCTGAACAATCTGGCCCACAGGAGGGGGGCAGTGACTGTCTGCGAATGAATGAACATGGTGGCGATAGTATGACCCCATTTCCCTGAGGAAGTCACAGCTAGTAAGTGGTGAAACAGGATTAGAATCCAAACAGTCTGGCTTCAGGGCCCGCAAATATTATGACTGCCCTATTTACTTCTCTGAACGGCAGGAGTTTAGTCAGAAGGGCAACACAGCCTTTCCCAGGAGCGCAGCCCTGGGTCCTTCACCTCGCAGATCGTCTGCGTGCGTTCCCATCCAGCTCAGGAACAAGCTCTCTTGGGTGACAAGAAAGAAGCAAACAGGTGAAAAAGAAAGAGGGGGCAGCTGGCCCTTCCTGGAAGCCTCAGGGACCCAAAGGTCAGACCCTTAATCTTATTCTAGCTGTTCCCTGTTGTCGCTGCTCCCCTGGGCATCATCGTCTGCAGGACATGCTGGGGAAGAGAGGGGGCGAGGCCTGAGCCTGGGAAGGAGAGACTGTTCAGCTCCCTGCCCAGGACAATGGTAGGGGCCAGCTGGGGCGGATGGTGGAGATCAAAGGGAGAATGCTGGAGTCAGGACTAAGAAAAGCAAATAGCAGGGCCCCTTGATACAGGTATGTTTGAGCCAGGAGCAAGGTGTACCAGCCACAAAGCGGGTCACTGCCCAGAGCGGGGAGGGGAAGAAGACTGTGTAATGTGTGCTCCTGGATAATGTGTTCCTCTGATTAACCCAGGATCGGTCCCACTCAGCAAGGCGGCTGAGATCCTACTGTGTGCCAAGCCCTACGGGCGCGGGGGCGAAAGGATGGATGCGGCAGCCCTTCCTTCCCCAGCACAGGAGTAAGTCAGAGTCCCTGCCTCCAGGGGAGATAGGGAGATAGATATAAACGCATACCTCTTCAAGCCTTATGCTATTGTTCAACAGAATGACAAACAAAGGGTAACAGGAACTTAGAGAAGAAGAAAGGGACGAATTTTGACGGAGAGTCCTCAAAAAGCTTGGGAGGTGGTGACATCGAGTGAAGCCCAGCAAGGTTAGACGTTGAGTGCGTTGGGAGTTTCTGAGGCGCGCAGGTGTGAAAGGAGAGGACAAACCGGTGTGTCTCGTGGGAAATGAGGCTGGAAGGCGACATTCATATCCGCCAGATCGCAAAGGACTTCGTATTCCAAATTAAGGGTATGCCTGTGGGAATTGCCTTTTGTTTCACAAAGTGGCTTTCTGTACCGTACCACTGCTTGCCAAGGCTTCCTTGGCCCCAAACTGATACGGATACAACAATGAGGAATCAGAAAATTCCTCCAGGCCTCCCTTTTTAGTCTTTCTGCTACATCTGGGTAGACTTCTTCGCTGCTTACCACTAGTACTGCAACGTTTCAATAGTCACAGGAGCTCCAGTCCTCTCCTGTCTCCAAGGGCTGTTTCACTCTCCCATCTCCGATCCGCTAGGACTTTAGCTCCTGCTAGTTGGCCAGGTGAGGAGCTTTGAGAAGAGCAAAATTCCAGATCTCACAGGGCATTTTAGTTCCCCTGTTGTCCCTACCGCGGTCCCTACTGCAGCCTGTCCTGGTTCGAAGATCCACACTCCCCTCTCAGCAGTAACTGCCATCTCCGCCAAGTCTGAAATTCGCTGCCCGTGGTCCAGGACTCCTAAGACTCCCTCCTACTCTAACCCCCACAGGGTCTGTTTCAGAGATCCCAAGTGCCACTTTCAACGGGAAATAAGGGGTCTGATCCCACCCCCATCCCAACCCCATCTCTCCTTTCCTTTGGGGCTGTTTCAGAAAAGAAAGCTTTAGGACCCTGGGGAGGGAAAGGCTGGACGCTGATACACTGCTCACCCAACTCGATATGGGCCCACAGGCTGAGGATGCAGACTTAAAAGGAGAAAAGTGGGAAATGAGCAAACTGGAGCTCACCAGCATCAGCTTTAAGCAGGTCCTGGTGCTGGTACCTGCCCCAGAGGCTGGCACAGCCCCCAAGACTCTGACAGACTGTCGCAATGTCACAACTGCAGGTCAGGGCCCCCCACAGTGACTTCCTAAGGGTAAGAACTCCTCTCCTGCCTCCTGCAACCTGCTAAGCTGGGCTGGCACTGGATATAAGCTTCCGTCCTAGAGAGCCCCAGGCTTAGGAAATCATCATCAGTTCCCGTTAGGGTTAAGAGCACATCAGAAAACTCTTCTAAGGTCTCAGGTTACCTAAGGGTTACCAGGATACATAGAAGGGAACGAGAAAAATGGTTTAGGAAGGAAACTCTAAAGAGAAAGGCTCTTCAGGAAATAGAACTCTTGCTCCCCCCTCCCCAATCCATCCATTCACCAAATATTTACGACCACTCCCAGTGCTGAGGATGATTTAGACGCTGGGGATATAGGACACTGAGCAGAAGAGATAAAAGTCCCCTGCCCTCCGGGAGTTTGCGTTCTAGAGGGGGGAGGTCCAGGCGGCGATGGAGCCGCAGAGGAGCCCAAACCAGCGTGGGCATTCGGGTGCAGGGGCAGGAACGAGCGAGCACTTTAAACAGGGGTCAAAGAAGCCTCGCTGAGAAGGTGACCTTTTTTAAATGTCGTTCTTCAATGACAGTTTGCATTCAACCTTACTTCACATTAGTTTCAGGTGTACAGGCGACATTTTTAAAAGACCTAAGCGGAAGTGAGAGAACGAGCCACGCACCTGGGTCCGGCGGCCAGACTCCCAGTGTGCCGGGGTCCGGGCCGGTTTGTGCATGTCCTTTGCTCACAGAGCTCCTCTTCTCTCTTCTAAGTGTCCCGCTTTGGACAGTAAATTAGTTGGTGAGTCTATCTCAGATACAGGTGTCCACATGGACACCTGTGTTTGTTTGAAATTGTGAAGTCTATTAGCTTTTCCCCCTATAAGAATGCAATGATCTGGTCGACCTTTTAAAAGGATCACTTTGAGGGTAGCAGGACAAGAGAAGTGGGCAGATCTGCTACGAGGCCGCTGCAATAACCGGGTGAGAGAGAGATGACGGTGGCTGGAGTCAAGGTGGCAGCAGTGGAGGTTGTGGGAAGTGACAGATGCTGGATATGTCTGAAGGTACGGCCAACAGGAGTTGCTGACAAACTGGGTGTCGGACACGAGAGGAGTCAAGGAAAACACCGCTCCAGGGAATAAGGGAGGTGTTGCAGAGGGATAATGCAGAAACCTAGAATAAAACCCTTAAGTCAAAGATGATAACCCCTGACATAACTCCTGAGTCCACAATACAGATCCAGTTTTGGTAGTAAAAGGGTGAGTCAGAAGGAGAGGTGAACCTAAGGCCAAGGGAAGTATAAAGGTTTCAAAAGAGAAAGCTGAAAGTGGCTTCTCACTCAAAGAGAAAAGAAGCAAGAATATCCAGGAATTAGGGGGAAAAAATTCTTAGAGGAAAAAAAAAGAAAGAAGTGAAAGTGAGCTTTGAGTTCTGTCTGTCTTTAGAGTCTCAGAGACTTGGGTTTGTACCTAAGGTGTTTGGTCTTCTATTTGCTGGCTGTGACATTTTGGGTAAGTTGTTATATTCAACCAACATCTTATTGGGAGAGAGAGACAGAGAGGGAAAGAGAGGGAGATGAGAGAGGAGAGAAAGAGGAAGGGGGAGGAGGGAGAGGGGGAGACGGGGAGGGGAGGGAGAAGGGGAGGGGAAGGAGGGAAGGCAGAGACAGATATGATGGGGGTGAGACTAACAACATTGACATCATAGAGTGTGTCCCTTCCCTTTGGGAGGCTCAGAGACATTCCTCACCTGGCCCCAGTCAGGTGCCAAGGAGACTCAAGAAATACTCTAATGCCATAGTGTACAGAGAAGCCAGGGTCTGACCCGGTCGTTAACCCTGCCCCACTGTACCCCGAAGCATGTGACCTCCTGATAATTCAGTGAGCAGTCAAAGCCCAGACCAGGGAGATAACCTGGGGGTGAGTAGTTCGTGATCCACCATCGCCAGGCTAGCCCACGCACTCCTCCGTCTCGGGCAAGGACCAAGGCCAGAAGGCTTTTGTAGCAGAAGGTCCTGGTTTGAAACCCTGGTTTTTCCAGTGAGTCATTATGTTACTAATGTCTTTTAGCTTCCGTCCCCTCACCAGAAAGATGAGGAGACCCCTACCCACGTTTATGAGACTGGCAGAAGGACTGTTCTGGTTAATATCTGCAAAGGTTGCCCACTTGATATATGCATATTATGCCTCCTTACCTCCCCCCAAAACTGCCCTTGTTGCTTCTCAAAGACTTCCTTGATCCTCCCCATATTCAGGACCGACCTAAGAGACCCAAGTTTCACTTTCATTCTCCTTATCCTCTTTTTGTGGGGAGGTGGGGGGATCACAGAGGAAAGTGAAGCTACCCTGAGAGGTGGTGGTCATGTCCAGATTTGTGGAAGACAGCCGTCTCACTCTCCCTTCTCCCCCCTTCAGGTTTTTCCACATCTCGCTTGGGTGAGCTGTTTCGCAGCCTAGGGAAGATCCGGCCCTGAGGGGTTCCTGCGTTTTATCCCCCACAGCACAGCCCTCTGTTCTCTCAGGTCGCTGAGCACGGGCCTGGGTGAGCCGGGAGAGAACACAGCACCCTGAGCGCACAAGGCATGTGCCCTTGAAGACCGTGTGTGAACTCGACGGGACAGCCGACACCGCTCCCGTGTTTGGTCTGGCCCAGCTTTGTTTGGGTGTGTGCGGCACAAGGCTACCTGGCCATTCCGCCCTGCCCTGGCCGACCTCTCCCCGTCCTCCCCGCAGCCCGGGACTCCTGAGCACCCACCCGCTCAGCGCTGGGGCAAAAACAGAGAGGCCTGAACTTACTCTTGTGTCTGGGACTCCCAAAGTACTCATAGTCCACTTCACCCTTTCAAAGCAAGGTGGGGGAACGGAGGCACACACATATACGTGCATTCGAGCAGGCATGTATGAAATCTAATCAAAGCCTTAATTCCCTCTCTCTGCGGCTGCCAAGAGAATGGGACCATTTTGCTGCCTCACTCTCTCTCTCACGGAGGTGGTGGAAATACAATGGAGATAAGGGAGGTACAGAGTTCGAAACAGTTTGAGATAAAGTCCAGTCTTACATTACTCATATTTATGTACTTCTGCCTGAGGCCTACCTAGCTCCCTGAGCTACACGGTCAGAAGAGAAGGGCGGGAGGGAGGAAGAAAAACAATACAGAGAGGCCCCAACAGAAAGCTTGAGTAACACTGGTTAAGATTAACATTCCGGAATGTATTCGGAGCACCAGGCACTACGCTAAGTATTAATGCATTATCTCGATCTTCACAGTGACCCTATCGGCTAAACACTAAAATCACTCTCGTTTTGTGCGTGAGCAAACACAGGCTCAGGGAGCTCAGAGAGGTGAATGACGTGGCCAAGACCACAGCGAGGAAGCGAGAAAGCGGCAGAGCGGGGAGGCCGAAGACCCGGGAAGCGGAGCTCCGGAACATACGCCGAACCACTGTACCATCGTGCCTTTCAGGATCACCCGTGAGACAGCTGTGTCTCCCTCCCACTCGCCCCCCGGAGACGGCGGGTCCCCGTGCTGAGGTCTAGTCGTATGAGATGCTAGCTCTCGCCTCTTTTCTTCCATCTCCAAGTAGCTCGAGAGGCTGACAGGGGGAGAAGACAAAATGCCCTCCAGAGAAGGAAGCCCTGACCTCACCCCTGAGTGCGCTCCAGTGGCACCAGAAAACCAGGAAAATGAATCTCGGGTACGGGGAGGCTCTAGACTCTAAACTGCCTTTTAAAATAAGTACAGCCCCTCAAAGTCCTAGCAGGAAGGCCCCTCCGCTCTGCCCCAAAAGAAAAATAATGGCGAAGGGAGTGGAAGTGGAGGTGGGGGCAGGGGCCGCCGCTCTCATAAGAGCCCTTTGTGGTGGCTGCCTCTGAAAGGAGGTTTTGCTAGACAAGGTGGAACTTCTCAAGGTGACAAGCAAATGGTACAGCCTAAGCTGTGACCTTTGCCCACTCCTTAACCACCGCCTCCCCTTCGGAGGGCCGGAGCCGCAGTGTCCCCGAAGCCCCGCCCAGACGCAGCACAAACCACGGCTTTCTGGGCTGGAGACCGACGGGACAAAAGCGAAGGGGCTGGGTGGACAAAAGGGGTCTCCTGGGGCGGACGAGGCCTCAGTGGTTCTCAGAAAGTGCAGTAGCGATTTCTCGTTTCTCTACTCTACTCCCACTGCTTGTCCAAGAAGAACAAGCAGCTCCTGTCAGACCTGGCTCAGGGCGGGCGGGGGGGCTCCAGCCAGCCTATCAGGGGGAAAAGTCCGAATGACAGCTTAGAACCTCTCTCAGATTCAGCCGGCCCACCCTCCTTTTCCTAAATAGACATGAAACAACGTGGTGCAAGTGAGGAAGCAAAAGACTCAGGTTTAGGAACAGAAAGAAAATCACAGCTAAGAGGCAGGCATCCGTCCCCGAAAGCTCGGACCCCTGCGCTGGGCCGCGAGCACAGCACGTGAGTGCATATTTCTTTTTTTTTTTTCTGTTTTAGGGGAAAAGAGAGGACAGTCAGCTGGGTCTGCAGGGCACAGAGGTGATTTAGAGGACCCGGTAGTGTCCTTCGTAGGCATTTTGGTGGAGGACAGCTACCACCAAAGGGATTCTCTTTCACCCCACATTACATGCTTGACAGCTGGGAACACAGCCCACAGTAGCTGTGGTCCCCCGGGCTCCCTGCCCCCACCCTGCAGGCTCCCTCCCCACAGGAAGACACAGTGTCCTCTCCACCCAGCAAACTCTCGATCTACAGGGCGATTCACTACCTCACACACACACACACACACACACACACACTCATGGACAAGGCCTGATCTCTAGGATGGTGCGTAGGTATAGATTTCTTAAGAGAACACAGATCATATAGGAAATCGGACTCCATTAAAATTAGGAACCCCTACCTGCATAGACACGTGTCCAAGAAGACATACAGATGGCCAGTAGACATATGAAAAGATGCTCAACGTCACTCATCATCAGAGAAATGCAAATTAAAACCACAATGAAATATCACCTCGTACCCATCAGAATGGTTACCATCAATAAATCAACCAACAGCTAGTGTTCGTAAGGATGTGGGGAAAGGGGAACCCTCATGCACTGATGGTGGGATTGCAGACTGGCGCAGCCACAATGAAAACCAACATGGAGGATCCTCAAAATTTAAAAATGAAACTGACTTATGACCCAGAGATTCCACTTCTGGGCATATATCTGAAGAAATGCCCCAAACACTAATTTGAAAGAATTTATGCACCCCTCTACTCATTGCAGTGTTATTTACAATAGCCAAGGTATGGAAGTAGCCCAAGTGCCCACCAATACATGAATGGATAAAAAAGTTGTGGTACATATATACAAGGAAATATTACTCAGCCATGAAAAATGAAAATGTATCATTTATGACAGCATAGATGGATCTAGAGGGTATTATGCTAAGTGAAATATGTCAGAGAAATACCATTTGATTTCATTTACATGTGGAATCTAAAGAACAAAATAAATGAACACACAAAATTGAAACAGACTCAAAGATACAGAGAACAGACTGATGTTGCCAGAGGTGGGGAACCAGGAGAGTGGGTGAAAAAGGTGGAGGGGCTAAGATGTAGAAATTGGGCCCTGGGTGATGTGACTCAGTTAGTTGGAGCGTCGTCCCATAACCAAAAGGTTGCAGATTTGATTCCCAATAGGGGTACATGCTTAGGTTGCAGGTTCGATCCCTGGCCTGGGCACATACGATCCCCAGTCCAGGCGTGTGTGGAAAGCAACCAGTTGATGCTTCTTTCTCACACTGATGTTTCTCTCTCTCTCCCTTCCTTTCTCTCTGTCTAAAAGCAATGAAAGAATGTCTGTGAATGAGGGCAAACATTTAAAAAGAAAGTACAAATTGGTACAAAATAGTTACAGGGATATAAAGTATAGCATAGGGAACATGGTCAATAGTATTGTAATAACTATGTGTGGTGCCAGATGGGTACTGGTAATATCAGGGGGATACTTTGTAAAGTATATGATTGTCTAACCACTACGCTGTACACCTGAAACTAATACAAAATAATATTGAACATAAACTATAATTGAAAAATAAGAAAAAGAAAACTTCTAGTTAAAAAAAGGTAGAAAAAATAAAATTAGGAAACTCTGTTCATCAAAAGACATAATTAAAAGAGCAAAAAAGTAAAAGAGCAGAGTGAGAGAAAATATTTGCAATACAAATAACCCACAACAAAGGACGTGTGTCTAGAGTATGTGAAGAACATCTAAAAATGAACAAGAAACAACAACCCAACAGAGAACTGGCAAAGGGCTTGGTTGTATCTACATGACCAATATTTACATAAAATGTACAGGACCTCATTAGTCACTAGGGAACTCAAATCCACAATAGAATGTCCCTACATATTTGCTATAGTGGCTAAAAGGAAAAAGGGCAGATAACACAAGTGTTGACAAGGATATGGTACAACCAGAGCTCTCATAATACTGCCTGTGTGAGTATAAACTGACATAGTCACTTTGGAAGACTGTTTGGCAGAACCTATCTACTAAACCTAAGCATATGCACAACTATGGAACAACTGTTCCACTCTTATGTACACAGGGTGGGGCAAAAGTAGGTTTACAGTTGTTCGTATGGAAAATAATACAGTAATTAATAAATAAGAATATAAGAATAAACTGTTTTGTGTACTCACAACGGTAAACCTACTTTCGTCCTGCTCTGCTGTCCAACACAAACGGATGAACAGCGGTACAGTCTAACACTGGAATATTACACAGGAATGAAAATTAACAAAATACTGCTACACACTGCATGTGTGAATTTCATACGCATTTTGTTGCCTGAAAGGAATCAGACACACAAGGGTGTATACCTATGAAGTTTGAACGGGCAAATTAATCTATCACCTTGGGGTTTCAGGAGAGTGGATACCATTTGGAGGTGGAGGGTGATGAGTGCTGGCGATTTTCTGGTTCTTGATTTGAGTGCTGCTCCCATGGCTATGTTCCTTTTGGAGCACCTCTCCAGCTTTGTCCTCGTGATACGGACACCTCTCTGTATACACCTTATATTTCTTTTTTTTAAATTAATTTAATTTATTTATTTTTAGAGAGGAAAGGGAAGGAGAAAGAGAGAGAGAGAGAAACATCAATGTGCGGGCTGGGGGCCATGGCCTGCGACCCAGGCATGTGCCCTGACTGGGAATCGAACCTGTGATGCTTTGGTTCACAGCCTGTGCTCAATCCACTGAGCTACGCCAGCCAGGGCATACACCTTATATTTCAGTTTCTTAAATCTATTAATAAAAGATAAACCATGATAAAAAAAACAATTTGGCAGGTCCTCAAAGAGTTGTATGTGGAGTTACCACATGACCCAGCAATTGCACTGCTAAGTATATACCCCAAAGAATTGAAAACATATGTTCATACAAAAACCCACACACACATGTTCATAGCAGCATTATTCATAATAACCTCAAGGTGAAAATGATGCAACTGTCCATCAGCTGTCAAATGAATGAAAAAAGTGTGATGTGGCCATCTAATGGCATATTATTCTGTCATAAAAAGGAATCAGGTTCTGCTTGAATGGATGAACCTTGAAAACAGAATGCTGAGGAGAAGGATGCAGACACAGAAAACCACATATTATCTGACTGCATGTGTGTGAGATATTCAGAACAGGCAGACCCGCACAGAGACAGAAAGCGGACTGGCGACTCCCACCGCCGGGGGAGGCGGGCGGAGAACGACTGCCCGTGTGTGGGCGCAGAGTTGCTGTTCGGGGTGGAGAAAAGGCTCTGGAAACGGAGGGCAGTTGGGGTTGCACAGCCTCGCGAATACTGTAAAACCACCACCGGAGTGTATGCTTCTGCTGTACGTGTTTTGGTAAATGTTACGGTATGGGAATTATAGCTCATTTTTTAAAAAAGGACTTTAAAAAGATAAAGTCTCTACTCTTCCCCTCTCCTCCGCCTTTCTCTACTCTGTTCCCCCTTTTAGAAACAGACTCTCAGGCTCCCAGCAGGCTGGGACGACCGTCCGTGACTTCAGCACAGTCAGTGGGGCAGAGTCCTGCCTGGTGACTGAGTGGCCGGGGCTAGCACAGAACGGGGACAGAGCACGGGATCTCGAGTCACACAGGTTTTGTTGTGAAAAGAGAAAAAAGTTCACCACTTACGTATTTGTCTTTATGATCTTGGCCAAGTAACTTAATCTCTCTGAGCCTCAATTTTCTCTGGAAATGAGTAAAATGACTCCTGTCCGTAAGGGTTGTTGAGAAGATTGTTAAATGAGATAATATATGTAACATATTAATTCCTTTCCCTTGACAGTTCCAAGCAATCTTAGCAACCTGAAGGCTACCAGAAAACACACTTTACTTCGGCAAAACTGCGCAGGCTCTGGAGCTGAACGGCTCAAATCCCACATCCATTACTTCGCCTTTCTCAGCCTTAGGTTCTCCCATTGCATGATGGGAATAAGAACACTACCTGCATCACAGAGCTGTGCTGAGGATTAAGTGAGATAATGCATGGAAAGTGCTCACTGCACTGCCTGGCACATAGGAAGCACTCAATAAATATTAACTGTTATTATTAATTCAATCATTAAACAAAACTGTTGAGCATGCCAGATAGCATGCTGTGTCCTAAGGATAAGATGGAGTTCACTGCCTTCAAGGAGCTCATAGTCTGGGCTGGGGAGTCAGACACATAAACAAATAATTGTTCTTCACGGCCAGGCACACACTGGAGCCTTTGATTCCCAGTCAATAACACTAGGTCTGAGGCATTATAAAACAAAGCTGGATATGTAAGGAACGGTGTGGGGTGGGGGCAGCGGTGAACAGACTAACCATGAATCAACAGTAGACCCTTCTTTTTTTCTATAAATAGCCTACAAGGATCTAGATAAATAGGCATGCAGACTGCCTCCTCGGCATTGCTGTGAACCGGCCAGGGGCTCCAGGGCATCTCCTATGATTCTATCTTCCCTGCTTTTCAAGTGCTTGGTTCTTTTCTCATCTTTCAGGTCTCAGTTCAGATGTCACTTCCTCCAGCCCGCTGACCATGCCATCTTAAGTATTTGCTCTTATAGCACTCTATTCTTTTCCCTCAAAATGACTGTAATCATTTTCGATTATTTACTGTGTACTTGTTTCCTATCGCCCCCACTAGGCTGGGAGCTCCTAGAGCTCTGGTTCGTTCAGCCAGTATTTACGTGCCCTGTGCCGGTCCTGAAGCAGGTGCTGGGGGCTCCATCTGGGGGTACAGACACGGCCACTGCTCTCACAGAGGTTATAGTATAGATTTGCGGCAGAGCTTTGGGATGGAAGTTCCCCCCAATCCTGGCTAGGCCCCTGTTCTGACTAGCCTCGGTGGATATGAGCCCTTGGTGGCCAATCTCTCACTGAGTCCAAAGAACAAAAAGCTGAAACTCTGGGGACTTCTCAGCTCTTCCCTTGGCAGGCCTGCACTCCCGTGCTCACAGCCCAGCGAGGTTAAGCTGGAGCCAGCAGCTCAACCTCAGAGCCACTTCTGCAAGTTCCTGCCTTATGAAGCTCTCCGTATCAGCGTTCTGAGAGTAAGAATCGTCGGTGTCAGACAAGGGATATACCGGCTCCAGTGGGGGTGGCATAGGAGGTGGGAGCAGGGAGGTGAGTCTCCCTAAGACCCCCACAGAAGGAATAACTGGACCTGGTAGTGCTGAGCTCTCACCACCTTCCACAGTCAGTGCCCGGAGGTCCTCACAAAGTTGTTCCCCATAGTCTGAGTTTCTCTGCCATTGAGCCTGACTTTGTCCCAGAGGGTGCTTCCCGCTGAAGCCAGCCAGAGGTCTAGGGATGCTGAACTAGTCTCCCGTAAGAATATTCCACCGCAAAATCTCGGGATCGGCCACAGGGACACTATTTTCCAGGACAGGGAGAATATAACATTCAAAGGATTATTGAAAAAAGCTGCTTCAAAGTCTGTACTAAATGAACAAAAGTGTATGTATATGTGTCTCTCTGTGTCACACACACACACACACACAAAATAAGCCCTTGCTTACTAGCAGGAGATGACGTCCTGAAAGCAGAATCAGGGAGGAAGTCTTAAGATACAAAAACAAATAAATTTATTCATTGAAGAATCACTTACTAGACACCTTCTCTGAGCCAGACTGTTCTAGGTCCAAAGAAATACATGAACGGTTGTGCATTTGGTAAAACAGGTCCAGTTCTATGGCATTGCCCTGTGCACAGTCTACTCTGAGAGAAGAGCAGAAGGCAGGCAGGATTTTTCATCCTTGTGAGGGATTTCCTAGCCCCGCCCCCAAACTCCCTGCTTTTAATGTGCCCTCGAGGCGAACAGAAGCAAGACCCTAGGGTAGATCTGGAGGGTGGGACTGGGGTCAAGGTATGTCCATGAAATCAGAACAGCATGTTGAGTTGCAAACAGGAGGCAAATCCACAGGAACCAGCCGGCTAATAGCCCCAGCCCAAATCACTGCTGCCAGGTCTAGGCGAATTAATGATGGGACATTAGGAATGCTGGCAAGGGGAAACGGTGTTAGGTGGGAAATGGTGTTTTGCAATTAAACCTGTGTGAGAGCATCCCAGGAAAATGAGATTCTCTGAAAATCTCTGCTCAGACTTCTAACTCAGCCCAAGGTGAGGAGAATGCATGTCCTCAGGCCAAACCAACCTCCCTTGCCTGTCTTTAAGCCGGTGGGTGGGGGGGGGGTGATCCTGTTGTTCTCCTGGTGTAAGGACTTGGCAAATCTTAGATGAATACACTGGACCCTTCCATAACCAACGTGGGGAAAATTATAATTTGGAGAAAATGAGGGTGGAAGAGTGGCTCTCCAGGATCCATGATCCTGAATGGAGCAGGGGTGTGGTGGGGGGGAATATATTTTTTTCATTCAACATCAAATCCTTGCTATTATTCCAATCACTATGTTTTTTGTTTTTTACCGTACTAAAATGCTACTTAGGGCCATCAGGATGGCTCTTTCTGAATTCATATCAATATATCTACACTCTACTTCCTCGTTCCTTTGGCAATCAATAGCACGTACTTTCTAGATGGATGGTGCAATATGACTGTGGAAGAAAACTGTCCTCTGGCTCAAATACAAATGACTACAGAGTGAACTAAGGTGGCCAGCTCAGTTAAGCTCCCTCCTTTGGAAGCATGTCCCACTCACCCGCAGCTCTCCTTGAAAGGGCAAGATGAGGGAAGGGGGTCAGACCTGTACCATGTGACCCTAGTCCCCTGGCCCCAGCTAATCAGATGAAGGGTGGGCACTTGACCTAAGAGAACTCAATCCCTTGACCCGAGTCTCTCCATCAGTTCCATGGCCCAAAAGTCATAGGACATGGATTCTTAGTTTTTTTTTTGTTTGTTTGTTTTTAATGCTGTGGACTCCTCTGGCAACCTGGTGAAGGCTGTGGAGCCTTTTTTTTAAATGCATAAAATAAAATAGATAGAATTATGAAATAAACCAGTTCATTAAAATGCCATTATTCCAACATGTTAAACATTTGTAGCATAATAACCCGTGTGCTTCTTTACTGACACACTGAGTTACAAGATCTAGTAGCGGGTCTAATAACTACCATAATTTCAAGTAGCGGTGAGAATAAACTACCTTTCGTGGTACCTGCTGCACCTCTGAAAAGGCAGGAGAATACCTGTGATTTCTACTGGAGACAAAAATCACAGATACTGTTAGTGCCACCGTGGTTTCTGCTTACGTTTGGCAAATGCTAAGTTTCAGTTACAGGTTTAATGCAATTAAAGGTGCAATTTGTTCCCCTCTCCAAATCGTGAAACCTTGAATTCCAAGCACGGATTCCCAACGAGATAAGCCGAAGCCACAGGTCGGTCAGCAGTTGGTAGGAGCAGAACCCAACTGGTCAGTGGGTCAGCGGGTCGGCCGTGAGGGGTGCAGACGGGTGCTCCCTGGATCCCAGGGAAAGAAGCTGCTGTCCCGGCCGCGGTGAGGCCCGGCTAACTGTCCTACATTTGGTGCCGACAGATCTCACTGCGCCTTTTCAGTCAATTTCCTTTGCGCCCTTGTACTTAAGCTCATGGAGGGGATCTTCTTCCTTACAGTTAGTTACTGAGATAATACCTTAAACAAATGAGCTTATTGGAATATGTTGATAATATATTATGTTATTTGTATGTACTAACATTCTACTAGATAATAAATTCTTTTTTTAAATATTTTATTTATTTATTTATTTTTAGAGAGGGGAGGGAGGGAGAACAAGAGAGAGAGAGAGAAACATCAGTGTGCGGTTGCTGGGGGCCATGGCCTGCAACCCAGGTATGTGCCCTGACTGGGAATCGAACCTGCGACACTTTGGTTTGCAGCCCACGCTCAATCCACTGAGCTACGCCAGCCAGGGCTAGATAGTAAATTCTTAATATCTCAGAATATGTACACTCGCAACCCTGTAAAGCCCATAGCTGCTGATTGCCATGAATCTGCTGTAGCAGATACTAATGGTATCAAGTGTCTCAGGGGAAGAGGAAAAGCTGCCTTTCCCCTGCCTTGCGGCTGCACCTGGCTGGCAAGTCGGAGCGGTTTGCCGCTGGGTGCTGAGCCAGACAAAACGGAGCAGGATGAAAAATCAATGAAGAAGTCTCAGCACCACCTGAATCACTGTGGCTCTTTAGATTTGTGGAGGGAAGGGCAAAAGGGAGACATAAATATCCAGAAAATGAAGCCAGGACTGTCAGCGGTCCTCCTGGAGAATGCGTCATAAATAGATATGCTGTGTCATTGAGGGGGAGAAACTGAGGAAGACAGACTGTCCCGAACAGCTTTCCTGTTGATGCCTAGCCCCCCGCCCCACCATCCCCCCTGCACAGACAGACGTAGGCCTGGGGCACGTCTTTGTAGAGGGAGGAGAATGACCCTCACGTCTTCTCCAGCCGCTCCGCTCCCCTCACTGTTTGCAGCCCCGCTGAGGGCAGGCAGGAGAGGAGTCAGCGGACACGGGGTGGAATATTGCTGTTAATGAAGTGTTTAAAAATGCCGTGCATGGTGGGACATAGTTCTTACTTAACTCTCCTTTCTGCCTTAAATATGTCATATATTTTTGTATGTATTAAATACTTTGGAGTGAAAACATTTTTGAAAACAGTGAAATCCAAATCAAACATCCCAGTGGAAAAGTGGAAATGATTTAGCACAACCTGCGCAGGGACTCCTGAAGCCCAGGCCCCGTGAGTCCTCTGAGGGACACGCTCCCCAGACCCGCGCCCGCGCCTGGCCCCAGGGACGCAGAGTTTAAAGGAGCGCCAGGACCCCAAGGAGTCGAGGTTCTAGGGGAAAAACCATTCTGGATCGCAAGAAGATTAGTCCAGAAGAGCAGCAGGTTGTAAGTTTAGGAGGCTGAAGTGCTAGAAGGTCAATTGCTAATTACAAGCCAGCGTTTTGAGTAAAAACGCGTGTGAGTAAAATGCTCACTCACAACGGGGCACCTGCCTAACCCACGGCGGAGGTAGCCACAGAGGGAGGTGACCTAACACTGTCCAACGATGACTCTGGAGTGCAGGGCCTAGGGGACGCCCGCAGGCCCAACCAGGCATGAAAGAGACACCAGAAAAAAAGACGGAATACGGGGAGAAAAAGTGGAGGTTTAAAAGATGTACTTCAAGTCAGACCTCAGCTCAGAACAGGAGTGCGGTGGCACCGTGGGGGCAGGGAGGGTGGGTGAGGGGACACGGGGGCTGGAGGAGGGGAGAAGTGCGAATCCGCAGAGGAATCGCGTCGGGCCTGATTGGACGGAAATTCTCCCCTGCGGATGTGAGTGGGCTGGAGACCAAAAGCTGCTTCCTGAGACTTCTGGTCCCTCAGCGCAGGGCTCACAGCAGTCCTTGTCCTCTCTCCTGGCTATAGACCCGGTGCCCTGCAACATCCAGATCATCGGTAGGCACAGCACATCACACACCCTTTCGGACCTAGGTTTCACTGAGAAGGAGAGAATGCCTCGATTAACCTAATGTAGCATTTCCTAACTGATGCAGGAAGCCACAGTTTGGTGGGTTTAGGATTCCCACTGAGTTTGCGGACACCCCTGTCCTCAGGCTCACTTGGGAGGCAAGAACGGGCAGCCCTGACACCAGGCTGGCCCTGGGGAGCAGAGCAGCGGCGCCAGGGTTCATCTCCAGGGGAGAGGATGAAGGAAGGACCAAGTCTAGGCTCTGGTTACAGGGCATCTTGGACACCTGTTGATAATAAAACATTATCTGTCAAGGCTTCGGCCCTCCAACCTACCAGAGAAGGAGAGTGGCAGAGGAATTTTATTCCTTCTGATTCCCATCCCAGGGAATAATACTGCCCTGCCCCCGCCTCAAAGGCCACACTAGTCGGAGTAGAAGGGCACCAAAGGGAGGATCTAAAGAAAGGGCTGACCAGGGATGTGAAAGACTCATCCGCCCCTCCCTAGAAAGGGAAGGTAGGTGGTGGATACCAGAGAAAGGCTAAGGTAACACGTGGCCCAATCAGCTTGCTTCCTTTCTCAGTTCCATTGAGTCTACCTACCGAGGTGGCTTTTCTAAGAGCTTGAAGGGATCGCTTCAGCTTCTAAGTTAAGAAAAGACTTAAGGAGAGCAAAGGAGGGAGCCCTGAGACGAGTGTGGGGGCTACTGCAGCTGTCTGAGCAAGAAATGATGGTGGCTCAGATCAAGGCTGTAAAAGCAGCAGCAGAGTCTGTACTTGTTTTTAAAGAAGAGCCCACAGAATTTCCTGATGGGCTAGATGTGGAGCATGAGAGAAAGACAGAGTCACATATGACTCCAGAATTTTTAGCCCATGCAAGTGGAAGGATGGAGTTGCCATCAGTTGGGGAGGAGAAGATTATAGGGGAAGCATGCTTGGCACACGTGTGGTGTGGAGAGGGGGAGAAAAATCGGGAGTTTGAGTTGAAGGTTTGAGTCTGATATATCAGGCTTTCAAGTGGAAATGTTGAACAAGCAGCTGGAAACAGAAGTCTGGGGTTGGGGAGGATGGTATTGAAAGCCATGAGATTGGATGCAATCCCCAACAGAGGGAATGTACACAGAGAACAGCAGAGTAACAGGCCTGAGCCCTGGAGGTCGTGCAATCAGCAAAGGCGATTGTGAAGAAGGAGCCGAGAGGTGGAAAATAAAGCCAGGAAAGTGCGCCCAGCTCTGAAAACCAAGGGAAGAAGGTGTGTCAGGACGGACTGGGTGATCATTAACACGGAACGAGCACAGCCCCACTCAGTTAGCACCGCCGCTCACAGGATTCCAAACCCAGGAGTCCGAACAGAAGAAAGTTCGACTCCTGTGCAGAGTAGCTACAGAAGTTAAAGAAGTAAGAATTCCACACTTCAGGGTTGGCTGGTGGAACCAACAGAGACAACGGGCTATATGCTCCCACGATTGGAAAGCTTTTTCTTCACTGTACACTCAGTCGCCTTTTCTTTAGCAAACCTCTTATAGAAAGGAGTCTCTACTGCAGGCACCAGGTGTTAGCTATGGCTGGTATACTGATACTGAAAGACTAAGCTAGGACCTCCAACTTCTGAAGGTAATTTAAGTGTAAAATCCAACTGTTAACCAGCAATCTAATGTCATGTGGTATGAGTTTGAATATTGTATGACTAGCTAAGGAATGACCCATTCTAGTGCCAAAGATCACTTGTTGCTAATTTTGCTCTGCACAGTTGATGTAAAACTTTATGGCTGAGGACAGACTCTGTGCTCAGGGCCTTGTCTTTAGGAAGATTTTTCTTCAGTTCCAAATACAGTTTAGAAGACACACACACACACACACACACACACACAAGAACTGGGTGACCACTATATCAAAGGCCGCTTATAGACCAAATAAGATGAGAACCAAGAACTAACCATTGGATTTTGCAACAAAGAGAAAGTCATTAGTGACATTTTCAAAAACAACTTCAGTGGAGTGGTGGGAGTCACAACCCCACTGACATGATTTTAAGAAAGAGCTGGAAGAGGAGAACACACACACAAAATGGACAACTCTTGTAGGAAGTTTTACAGCAAAGGTGGGGAAAAGTTGGGTAGTTACTGGTGGGCAATCAGGGTATCAAGAGGAAAATTTTTATTTATTTTTTAAATTGTCTAAATACTTATTTATTTATTTTTTAGAGAGAGGGGAAAAGAGAGAAACATCAATGCAAGAGAAACACTGATTACTTGCCTCCCAACACACGCCCCAACAGGGGACCAAACCTGCAACCTAGGCATGTGCCCGGACTGGGAATCGAACTGGCAAACCTTGGCTCTAGGGGATGATGCCCAGCTAACTGAGCCGCAACTGTCATGGCAAGAAGAGGATTTTTAAAATGGGAAAAATAAGAGCACATTTGTACATTGATATGATAAATCTATAGAAAGGAAATAGAGGAGAATCACCAGACAAGTTGATAGGTGACTTGGAATCTAACGCACGAATGGAGGGACTGCCTCCAGACAGGCAGCCAGCTGATTTGTCTCTGCAGACCGGTAGAAAGGCAGTGTGTGCAGGTGTGAGCAGCAAATATCAGTGGTGGTGTAAGTCTGATAAAGTTCGCTTCTGACTGACTTCTCCTTTTCCCCCAGCAAAACTGGAAGCCAGGTTAAGGTGACAGGGACTCGAGGAAAGAGGAGAAGGTATGAAAGTTGTCTAGAATGATGGAAGAGGGAAATATAATATGATTGTCTGGTGGTATTAAGGGTGCATTTGAGGTTCATGTTCAAGAATGTCAATTGAAACTCATGGGCATGGTTGCTATGCGTCTTTTCCTGACTACCCTTGCCCACATATGCAGCTATGGAAGAGATTAAAAAAATCGGGATTTAACTGTACACAACACAAGAGATGAGCAACAGAATCCAGAGTGCGGGCAGCACAGTGATTACAATGCCTGACCGACCACAGAAGCTGGGTAAGGAAGGGAAGCAGGACATCAAAGGAGTCAGGACAAGAAAAGGAGGGCAAGATCAATGAACTGGAGGTCTCCGTGGGATTAAAGGACTATTGAGTAGAGGTAGAGGAAGAAAGCAGGAACAATAAGAGGAGGAAGTGGTTGGAAAGTAGAATGTATAAAATGGATCTTGGGGGTGGGGGTGTTGCAGTTACTGGTGATGACAATCTCGAGTAGACTCGAACTGAGTTTCGAAACAGTAGCACTACTGACACGTTGGGCTAGACAATCTTTTGTCAGGGGAGGGCCATACTGTGCACTACAGGATGTTAAGCAACACCCCTGGATGCTACCCACTACACTACATGCCAGTAGTATCTCTGGAGTAAAAACTACCGAAACTGTCTCCAGACATCGCCAGTAGTCCCTGAGGGCAAAATCTCCCCTTGTTGAAAATGGCCGCTCTAGAGCGTGCCCACAGAAATCAGTGAACGAGACAGAGCAGGGGTCATGACAACTAGAGAAAACTGGAGAAAGTGGCAGTGAGTCAGGAGCTGACGTGCTCAAGGAATGAGAGTGGGAATGACTCAGTGTCAGTGCGTTGCCACAGTGAAGAGCACTGGGTGATAGAAAATCTGATGATAGGAGATTCCAAACAGGGGTTTTTAGGGAAGAGGAAGGAGAAGGGTGAGAGCACAGCCACTAGAAGCAAGGAGGACTCATACCCCACCCCAATACTCAGTGGTTGGAGGACTACGGCAGAAAAAATAGCCACCACGTGGAGGGCTGAAGAGAAAGAAGTGTCCTCAGGGCAAAGCCAGGTTTCTGAGCAAGAAGGAGAAAGAAACGCTCAGAGACTGGAGGTAAGATTTTGCTGAAGGTGCGCTAGGAATTCCAGAAGGCACAGTGGAAGGAAGGGTCCAGGAGTTGCGGACAGGTGGGAAAAGAGGACAGAATGAGGAAGTACAAGATGTTCCTCCAACTAAAAGGTGGACTCCAGGGGGAGGTCCACTAGAGGGGGTGGTGGTGAGAAGAAGGAAGCCTTCTGTTGTTTTTGCAAGAAGGTGAGCGTAGGTAAGAATCAGCCAGGAATGCGGCAATGCCAGTAGTAGAAGTCACACTGTGTTTACCAGTCTACTCTAGAACTAGTCTAGACCTAGTCTAGAACAAAAGGATGATTTTCTACGCGTCACCAGAGACCAGCACCAGCTTTAATATCAGGAAGTCAAACAAACAGATACACCTCCATCGAGAGTTGAGAACAAGGTTTTCAAGGATCCAGGAGCTAAGGAAATTTTCAAGGAAGGAAAAGCTTGAGAAAGGTTAATACAGGTGGTATGCCTAAAGTCCTAAGCAGAATTCCTGGGGCCAGTTAGGGAAGTCCCTTCCTTGTTAGATTAGAAATGAGGGTGTTCTAAAAAGGGCAGAGTGGCAAAGAGGCAATGAGATAGGGCCAAGAATCCAGAGGACCTCATCCAGTGCTTGCACTCCAGAAGAGAATTAGAATGTAAATTCCCAGAGGGACCGAGAATTCCCTCCCAGCCCAGACAGGGTTGAGGCAAGCAGCCTGGACTAGTGAGGCCAGGAAGCTACACCAGTGGAGCTAAGAAACCAGGATAAGGAGTCATGCTGTGTAAACGCATCCATTTATTTTCTTCCTTTAAAAGAAGTTACAAAAACCTTGGCTGGTGTGGCTCAGTTGGCTGGGTGTCATCCTGTAGATGGAAAGGTCACAGGTTCAAATCCCAGTGGGTCGCATGCCTAGGTAGCACGGTTGGTCCCCATCGGATACATGTGAAAGGCAACCTAATGGATGTTTCTCTCCTTCCCTTTCTCTCGCTCTTCCCCGCTCTCTAAAATTAATAACCCTGACTTCAGGTGAGGATATAAATAAATAAATATTAAAAAGTTACAAAAAACACTGACTTAACACTTAAGTTTACGCTTTACATTAAATTTAAACACTGCAGAAGAATATAAGCAAAAGACCCCCTCTCTTCACTTCCAACCCACTCCTCAGAGGCAACCATCGGGCAGGACTGGGTGCGTGTCCTCCCAGATCTTTCCTATTGTTATGTAAACTCCCATACACAGGGCTTTCCCCCCTTAAATGGGATCACATTACATATATTCTTATGCGTTTTGTTTCTTTCACTTAATAGTATATCACGGACACCTTCTCAAGGTATATCCAAATCGACCTCATTGTTTTCAATGGTTTCACTGTACTACAGTGTATGGACAAGCCACAATTTTTCAGATTTACATAACAATGGGCATTTTAAGTGTCTCCAGTTTTCTCTGTTATAAACAGTGCAGCTTTGAAAATACTTGTGCACATGTCTTCGCATGTTAACAGTTCTACAGATTACATTCCTACGTCCTGAATGAAAGGATACATCTGACGCTGCCAAAACATTGCACTCCCCAAATAATGTATCCGTTTAGCTTCTCGCCAAAATTGTATAAAGAATGCCCAATACCCGTGCTCTTGTCAAAGCTATCTTAATTTTTGCTGACTAGTAGAAAGAGAGAATCTCATTCATCTTTTAATATAAATGCCTTTTTATTTGTTTTGGTGGGGGAGGATATATCAGTTTAAGAATAATAAAAACTGCCCTGGCTGGTGTAGCTCAGTGGATTGAGCATGGGCTGCGAACCAAAGCATCGCAGGTTAGATTCCCAGTCAGGACACATGCCTGGGGTGCAGGCCACGGCCCCCAGCAACCGCACATTGATGTTTCTCTCTCTCTCTCTCTCTCTTTCTTTCTCCTTCCCTTCCCTCTCTAGAAATGAATAAATAAAATCTTTTTAAAAATATTAAAAAAAAGAATAAAAACTGTTTTTGAATTTGTTTGTATACATAAACATTGAACCAAGAGGATACTGTCTTCATTAAGTATAACGATTGCTAAAGGTAAAACAACAGGAGAATAATAATTATATACACAACCAATACTTTCAAATACTTATTATGCGCCAGACACTATGAAGAGTACCTAACTATATTATATTATCTTCCTGAGCTCTCACAACACTATAGAGGGCATTAATATGCCCATTTTATACAAAAAGAAGCTAAGCCAGGTAGGTTAGGTAACTTTCTCCAAGTCACACAGCTAATAACTGGTAGAACCAGGTTTTGAACACAAACTACCTAACTCCAGATTCCTCCTTTAGACAAGTTAGGTAACTTGCTCACAGAGTCACATAGCCAGTAAGTGTTACAGTCAGGATTCAAACCCAGGCCTGCCCAACTCCAGAGCACACATATGTAAAGGGTTTGTTTGTTTGTTTCATAGAATTTGCATTATTTATGCATTACATTATGATAGCATGAGGAAGAATTTATTCCTATCTAAAGGTTTGTTTGGGGGAGGGGTGGGAGGGTTCTTGTTTTGGTATTTTTGGTTCTGGTTTGCCTAAGGTTTGAGAAACAAAACACTGACATTGTCTTGGTTGAGCCAAAGGCAGGTTAGGCTAAACTGCAAGACTCCGGGGGCATCGCACGCATGTGGATGGAACTCTGGGGAGCCGGGCAGCACACACCTACAGGGCGGCTGAGTGTGGTGGCCCCAGGACCAGACGCAGACTGACTGACTAACAGGAAAGGGAGGGAGATTTTGCCCCACAATTGGGCCAACAGAGTGCCCCCTAGTGGTTGAGAATAGTGCCAACAACTGCAGAGGTCCAGCTAGAGAACTCCAGAACTGACAGACCAGGGTAGTTGCTGAAGTGAAACTCTCTACCTACAGTGTTCCCTTACAAGAGGATGCAAGATATAGCAAGACTCCTCTTTGGAGAACCGATGGTTCCCCAGGAAACAAAGGGGAACAGAGGGTAAGTATCACCAACAACTCGGGTCTTAACAATAAGATGCCTACACAGTAAATGGAGAGAGGGAAGGAAACAATTTTACTATAGGAGAGAAGGTGGTAGAGAAGGGGGGTGTACATAAATAGACTCAAGACTAGATAGGCAGTCCTGGAAATGTCTTAGTAATCTTCCAAAAGGCACCCCTCCACTACCAAAAAAAAAAAAACCACTAGAAAATTAGGAGAACCTTGAAAATGTTCTCAAGGGGAAAAATGATGCTAAAAGAAACCCAGATGTGGTGAATGTAAAATGAATGGAATTTTGGATTCATTCCTACTGTCAGCCTCTCTTAGAATTGAGGCAAAGGCAATTGCAGACTTGGGAAGAAAGGCTTAACTTGACCAAATGAAAATGGCCTGGAGCCATAAGGAGACCATGGGTAAAACAGAAACACACATCAGCTGGGCAGAAGATGGGCCCCAAGAATCAGCACAGTGACTGGGAGAAGCGGAGAAGGTTCGGCCAAGGTAAACACAACACCAGGGAGTGCCAGTCGCTTGCTTGCTTGAGGAATTCTAGTTAATCGCATTTTCTAGTTTAACGCCTACCAGTTGTTACTCGCACAGATTTATCAATTTCCCAACAATCTGAAAGTGTGTTGTAAATATAAGACATAAGATATAAGACACCTCATAATCTTCCAATGACATGGGATGTTTACCCAAAACACCAATCATCCCTGCTGTCTAAAGAAGTGGCAGATTCTGGTCTCAGTTACTGACCTGTCAAAAACCTGGCTAAAAAGAAACGAGCAAGAAATATGTAGATGGCACCAAATAAGGGGATGACAATGCCCGGAGAGGTATGAGACATTATTTCTTCTTAGTTCAAAGGACTTACTACAGCAAGAAGCATGGTGAATGATGACAGCGATGGGACAGAACAGCAATGCCGCCTTTGTCTGGACAGTGCACTCGACTGTACGTCTAAGTCAGTAAACACTTGTTTGGTTCTTGTTCTATTGCTGCATCTAGAACAGTGACCGGCACAGAGGAGGCACTAAAAATACTTAAAGAAGAAATAGGGCCATTCTTTGAATATGCCCTTTTCCCATTCTCTCAAAAATGATGTCTAGAAAGAATGAATGCCGTTTACTTGAATATCCTTTTTCACATTCTTTACTTGGAGAAATCCTTATCCTTCAAGTTCCAGCTCGAATCTCTTCTTTTATAGTCTTCCCTGATCACCTCCTGCTGCTCACAAACTGACCTCCTTCAAAAAGCCCAAGTGAAACCTTCTTTATTACATTTTAAAAATACATTTTATCTACTTCTTTTTGGAGAGAGGGGAAGGGAGGGAGAGAAACATCAATGTGTGAGAGATACATTGGCTGCCTCTCACGCAACCCCCACTGGGGACCTGGCCTGCAACCCAGGCATGTGCCATGGCTGGGAATCGAACCAGTGACTTTTTGGTTCACAGGCCAATGCTCAATCCACTGAGCCGCATCGGCCAGGGCTAAACCTTACTTTTTTCTTTTCTGACAAAGCATATGACTTAGGCCTATATTTGTTCTCATTTTGTTCTGCACTGCATTGGAGTTCAGTATTGCCATGTCTGACAGGTACTTCTCCTGGGTTTCAAGCTCCTCGAGGGCAAATTCTGGATTCAGTTATTTTTGAATCCCCATCTTCTAACATAACATCTTGCAAATAGTAATTACTTAAATGTCTGCTAAGTTTAATAAAATAGAATTGTATTCTTGGTATCTACTAAGAAGCCAGCATACTATAGGTGCTCAATAAATGTTTATGACATGACCAAACTGAAAGAAAGGTAATGCTAACAAAACCAAGTGCTTTGCTTCAAAACCCAGGGCTGAAAGGTATCACACCTTGAACACAGAGGAATGCTGTCTTTCCCTTGAGTTAAGGAGACCTTGCCCGGTTCACATGCCCACTACTGGGCACTCTGGCACCCAAACCGTGGATATGGGTTTGAGGGAATTGCAGGAGGAGTGACACCACTGACCCAGGGCAGGGGAGGGCAGAATGGAAAGGGAGCGATTAGGGGCTCCAACGAGGCAGATGGCCTCAGCGACGTCTGAGGCTAGACACGATAACCTTCTGCTGGCACTGGGAGAGTGTAAACACTCAAGAGGGGAGGGATTGTTTAGCCTGGTCCAAAGAGCTGAAAGTAGGAGAAAAAATGACACAGCGGATGGAAGATCAAAGCCCTGGGACAGAAAGGCCAACCAGGAGAGACGCGGTTCTCCCTGGACTCAGAGGAAACAATGTCATATACGTGTTCACGGCTATCAACGAGTGTTATTATCCTTATCTGCAGGCATAAAGGAAGTCTGTAAACAGGTGGATTATTGAAACTAGGAGAACTGAAACCTAATACAAAGGGCCTACGCTTGGAACAGAAAGTCCTTTTGCCATTATGCTAGAGACAACCCCACACTCGGTATTATTAAAGCAGTGTCCAAAAACCCACTGGTTCAGACTGCTCTCATAAATAAAAGCACCTGCCGATGAGAGAAGAAAAAAGAGCAAAGCAGAAGAATTGGCAAAGCAGGGGGACTGGAATCCCATGGTTGGGTAAAAGTCACGGAATCTCCCATCTGTGTTTCCATTTGCCATTTGCCATTTTATCCCAACAAAGATACCTCTCAAAGTGGAGTTTGCTGAAACCATATTCACTTCTTCCCATTTCCCATTCCGCTCAAGTCCACCTGCTGCCCGACTTGCAGGCAGTTTCAGTGGCTTCAGGGGCGCCGACAGCGTGATGTGCTGTGAGCGGCAGAGCCAGAGAAGATACGGTTGCCTGCTTCAAAGGACTTGTAATCTACTTGAAGAGACAAAATATAAATATGTGAGAATAGCAAGAAAATAACTGCAAAGAAAGAGATGATAAAATGCAAGAGAAAACAGGATAAACTATTTATGTAACTGCTAACGGTCTGGGAAGAATTAAGCTGCTAACTCAGGGAAGGCTTCCTGGCAGAGGTGAATTTTCATCTTGAAGAAGAGAAACAGCAATGGGCCGACTGGAATCATTTTATGGGCTTATAAATGCTAGAAGGGATCTTAGCATGTATTTTATGAAAATTGCTCCTTGACAGATGAACTAAACAGAAGCCTGGGGAGCTTAAATAGCACGCCCCAGTGACAAATAAGTGGAGGGACTGGAATTCAAACCAAAGTGTCTGACTTGGAACCCAGGGCAGGCGACAGGGACAAAGGCAGAGGGGCGAGAATGAGCACGGCCTGCAAGGGAGAGTGAGCCTATGGGCTGGGCCGTGACAGAGGGTCCGCGGGACCGAGTTTCATGGGGCGCTAAGAAATAAGACGCCCCGTCTGCTCCCAGATGATCCAAGTGGCTCCATCTGAGACCCCGTGTCTCTCCTTCTTCAGGAACAGCCACCCGCCACACCTTAGTGCCAAGGGCCCTGCAGGACTTCCGTGGTTCCCGCACCGCGCGGCCTGCTCTGGGACCCGATCTGGCAGCCACCATTCTTACTCCCAGATGCCTGGTACGGACCCCTAGAAGCTCCAAGATACACACATAACGTAATTAATCAAGGAGCTACTCCGAATAGGAGCTTCTGGTTCTGCTCTCAACCCCACCCTCCTCCTTTGCCCCCACCAACACTGAGGAAACCAGATGTACAAATGGTTAACAGAGAAAAAAAAATCCCACCCAGACCACTTGAAACGCGGCTAGTCTGGCTGGGCTTCGAGTCCGCTCAGCGACTGCTCCATGCCTGCTATTTATAGCCGCTGGGTGCCCAGCCCAGCTTCCAGGTCACTAATTGTGGCCCAGCCCCGAGCCAACCCCCACACCTCCTCCCCCGCCCTGCATCACAGGGAACAAGAAGCAAATCCAGCTCTGTCCAGCCCGGGAAAGAACAGCCAGGAGTGAGATCTGAATCCAAGACCCTGTATTACATCCAGAGGGGCCCTGCCCTGGTACCGCGCGTCTTAGAGATCTGAGCCATCCCTTCCTTCTGTAGCAGGTTCCTCTTGGCAAAAAGACTCAGTGAAGCTTTCTCTGTTCCGTACGCATGCTAGTCTGGGCAATAACCAATGGGCCACATTCCCGACTATGAATTCTATATCTGAAGTCTTGTGTCCCTCCCTGTTAAACCTGACCATTGTCAGTGGTGTCCATATTCAGAGCAAAGGACTGGGGCGCAGGTGAAGGAAGAGTTAAAGTCTTAGAATAGGGATGAGAAGTCTGCTTCCTTCCCCAGTACCTCGGTGTTATGGTTACCATTCTTCTCATACAGCCCAGCGAGTTCCCAACCCGCTATATCCTCGACCATACTGCCCAAGACTATACATCTCAATGTCAGTCTTCCCCTTCTCATTTGGGGGTTCAATCGGACCATTGGATAACATGCCAGGGATTCTGGTTATTGGAGCCAGAACCAGAATGCTGCTGTGCTATCTCATCATCACCCACAAATGCCAATTCCCAGCCCCAAATGGCCCCAAATCTTTCCTCCCAAGACCACAAGGGGAAAAAAAAAGTTTCCAAATTAAAAAACTAAAACTGGCAACAAAGGTGCCCCATGGCAGTAACCTTTAAAACTGGCCATTAAAGTTTATAAGTCAGACGGCACCAACGTGAACGATCAAGAAGAGAAAAACAGCCCCCTCCCTTGGGGACCCGGAGCCACAGCCTTCCCCCGAAAGCCACAGAGCTGATGTCACAAGAAGCGCCTGCTGCCATCAAGGGCTCTCTGTGTCCCAACTACAACCATTCACAATGTAGGCAGCCTCTGTGTGCTGGAGGCGGGCGGGTGTCTGGCTGAGAATAAAGGAAAGGGGAGGGGTAAGGAGGCATGGGTTGGGGGCATATAGGAGGTAGGGGAAGCCGGGAAAGGGGAGAAAAACAACAAATCTCGTCCTAGCCATGATGGCTGCCTGCAGTTCACAGGCCAGGAGGGGACAGGCCTGTTAGACTGCCTGGGACAGTGGTTCCCAGCTTTTTTCCACCCAACACACATGAGGCATATCATCTATTTTCGTCAGTAACTATAGGTCATGTGCAATGATCCCTAACCATGCTGGGGTAGAGGGGGCATATATTAGAAATTTCGGAAAGGGTATGAATAGTTTGAAAAGGCCTCCAAATTATTCCGACCACCTCCCCTGTGGGTTACGTACTCCCGATGAAGAATCATCAGTTTAGGGAGCCTTAGAGAGAACTTTCCTTTCCTTCCTTCCTCCCTCCTTCCTTCCCTTCCTTCCATGTATTAGACAAACACATTTTTTTAAGATTTTTGTTTTTTAAGATTTTATTTATTTATTTTTAGAGAGGGAAGGGAGGGAGAAAGAGAGACAGAGAGAAACATCAATGTGCGGTTGCTGGGGGCCATGGCCTGCAACCCAGGCATGTGCCCTGACTGGGAATCGAACCTGTGATGCTTTGGTTCACAGCCCACACTCAATCCACTGAGCTATGCCAGCCAGGGCGACAAACACATTTTAAGAGCTCCTATATGCCAGGTGTTGTTCTGGGGACACTGGGGAGACAGCCCTGAACACACAGGCAAAAACCCCTGCCCTCGAGCAGAATCCAAGCCTTCGCAGGGGAGAAAAGCAATGATACAAATCTGCAGTACGTTGGGTAGTAAGTGCTAAGAGAAAAACGGAGCAGGAGAAGGGAACAGAAAGTGCTGGCGGGGGTGGGGATTTTAGATAGGACGACCGGGAAGACCTCAACTAGAAGGGAGCGCATGAAAGGAGAGCCAAAGGCAGAGAAGGAATGAGCCCTGCAGATGCCAGAGGAAGGAGCATTCTTAGCAGAGGGGCCAGCCAGTGAAAAGGTCCTGAGGCAGGGCACACGTCCAGTGTGTTCAAGGAACAGTAATAAGGTGGCCCCTGTGCCCGGAGCCCGCATACCATCATTCGCGACAGCACCTCCTCCAGTCTACACCCTATGGCTCTGCGGAGTTGGGCTGATCCCTTGTCCGGCTAAACTGTCTACACTGGGGACGTGCCCACAAGCAGGAACAACTTAAGTAGCTTGGTGAAAGGGGACACAGGTAGGTAAGGTGAGCCTCATATGAAAGTATTTCTCTTTATTTAAACAGCTCAGAGTTCTTTTAAATAAAATCTCATATATTCAAACAAAATCCTTGTAAGGAACAAAGGTCATATCTCCTTAACAAGGACCAGAGGGAAAAGTCATTTTTTTAAAAGATTTTATTTACTTATTTTTTAGAGAGGGAAGGGAGGGAGGAAGAGAGAGAGAGAAACATCAATGTGCAGTTGCTGGGGGCCATGGCCTGCAACCCAGGCATGTGCCCTGACTGGGAATCGAACCTGTGATGCTTTGGTTCACAGCCCAAGCTCAATCCACTGAGCTACACCAGCCAGGGCCTGGAATAGTCATTTTTAAAATGAGGTTAAAGCTAGGAATCGGAATAGACTTTACCCTTTCTATCCAGTCCAATGCCCTAATATTCATAAAATCTTAGAATTTATAAAGCTGGAAGAGGCCTTAAGAGGTGATCTTATACATTCCTCTCATCTTACTCCAGAAGCAGCTGCTGACATTTGGAACCCAGGCTCTTGGATGAGGGGCTAACCACGCTCCTTAGAAAGCGATGCAGGGGGACAGTGCCGGTTTTGAGAGGGGACCATTTCTCTCAAATCCTGCATTGGAGAATCTCTCCTGCAAAGGAAGATATGGTGATGACCTCAGGGTTACCAAAGACTAAATAGAGTTCTCTGTCCCCTGACCCCTAGAAAAAAAAGGCTGTTATTCCCCACACGCTAGGCCCACTGCTCTTTATCAAGCTCCCCTCAGCCCAAACGTTCTTGTGATACAAGCCAGCCAAGCCCACGGGCTGCAAGTTCCGAAGACCAGAACTAAGTCTACAGTGGGAGCACAGATACACACACACAGACGCACCGAGCCAGCGGGAAGGAGGGGAAAGGAAAGCACACACAACACAACACACTAGGGCAGCTGCAGAAAACAACTGCTTGTTAAGTTAAAATTAAACTCTGCACAAATATTGACCTTTGGAGGGGACAGAAACCGGTCCCATATTTACCAGTTTTATAAATGGGACTGACCACAGCTGCCCCACGCGCTTGGCCAGCACGATGGCAGGATGGGGCGAGGCCGTGCTCTGGGGGTGGGGGATGAATGAGAGGGGCAGGAGGGATTTTAAACACTCTCTTAAACGCAGTTACTACTGGTAGGTCAAAGTTCCCAAAAGCCTTAAAAGAGGAATTTCTAGGAAAGCAAATAAGGCAGTCTCTGAAAGTGGGGGGGTCAGAAGAGTAGGAATAGAGAGGGAAAAGAAAGTGTCAGAAAGAAAATAATTTGCTAAAAAGAGTGAAAAATATAACAGAGACTGAAGCAGAATGGAGAGAACACGGCGGAGGGGGGCGGGGGGGAGGCTTAGCCTTCTGAAGCCTGGCCCTTGGTCAGACCAAGAGTCCGGAGGGAGAAGACCAGGTGACCAACCTCACCTAGTGGAACCATCTAAACTAACCTGGTTTGAGTCCCGGCTCAGCTGCTTACGTGCTAGGTAACCTTGGGAACCGGAGGACCCCAGTGTCCCCATCTATACAATAGGGGTAATGATACAAAAATTTCACCCTGATTCACAAAGACAGAACCAAAAGAAGGCAGTGTAAGCGAAAGCACTCTGCCAACCGTAAACACCACGCAGACATAAATCATTGCTTTATGAACTCTCTCCCAGCTAACTGTGCACGTTTATACTCCACACTGGCCAGCTAACTACAATCACTCTAAAAGCAAAGCCAGAGGTCAGAAGGGAGAACTTGAGCTTCCCCTGAACTTGTGAGAAGCCTCCTAAAGGTAGACACCTAAATCCTTCCCTTGATGCAGGATAACAGGAAGGCCAGCCTGCTGAAATATGCCCCAAAAGCCATATCCCTGGTTGCAGAGGTCCCTATTTGAAGGGGCAGAAAGGACTCATAAACACTATGTTCCTGAAAGCTGATCTCTGGCAACCCACGGTTTTACAGGAACACACCTCACAGCTGCCGGGCTACGTGGTTCTGTTAGGAACCTCTGCTGCCTTCACCCCCTTTGATATTTTCCTTACTCTCGTGACTTTCATGATCAATAATAAGCAGACGAGTGGAATGCAATCGCCCCATAGTAGGGCATGACAGCACCCTCCCCTCAACCCTTGTGCCACCAAGAATCACAACCCAAAAGTATTTCAAATCAATGTACTTTGCAAAATGCATGAAAAACTTTTGCTGAACTCAGTTGCCCAGTTTTATAGAAAGCGCCTGTGCCTTTATGTGGTACACTGTTTGCACTCTGCACCTTCAAAGCATGGGGCAGGCGCGCGTCTGCCCCTCCGTGGCACATGAAAAAATGCAGCGAGGAAGGTCAAGTCCTCGGCCTCCTCGGGGCTGACCAAATACGCCGCCGGGATCTTTCGACTCTGCTTTCCTTGTTCAATGTTTTACCTTAATATATCACAGTTTATAGTGCTGGACGTGTGTCAGAAAATGTAAACAATGTACAGCACAACCGAGTCAGCAGTTCGGGGAGAATTTCCGACGCTGCAGTCTCGGCGGTCATGGGGCAGGAAGATGGTCTGCATTCGGCGCACCAGACACGTGCCAAAGCACAGACTCCAGAAACATGGGGGAGCGGGAGGCAGGCAGGCAGGAAAGAAACGGGGAAGAGAACGGACAAATTAGACTCCACGGAGGGAATCACTTTCCTTGAATTTGGACCCAAGAACGTCCTTAAAAAATGTAATCATTATACATTTTCATAGCCCCCTTCCTACGGCGTGGTCCTTCTCCGGGGTCTCCAGAGAAGTGATATGCCTCCAGGCTCAGTGGCTCATGGCCTCTAAGGCTTTTGGTTTTCTAACGTAGGAAGGAGTCCTCTCGCCCTGGCCAGTGTGGCTCAGTTGGTTGGAGAATTGTGTCATAGGCCGAAAGGTTGCATGTTCGATTCCCAATCAGGGCACAGGCCTAGGTTGCGGGCTCGCCAGCCCCCCACCATCGGGTCACATATGAGAAGGCAACCGATCAATGTTTCTCTCTCCCCGCCTTCCTCTCTCTCAAAAAGCAGTGAAAACATGTTGTCGGGCGAGGGTTAAACAGAAAAGAAAGAAGAGAGTCCTCTCCTCACTCCATGCCCATCTTTTCCACGAGAGGTGGCTTCCACGAGTCTGAGTTCCATCTTCTATAAACCGTGGAGAAGCGGAACGGGCGACCTGCCCTGGATGGCCTGAGGTTCCCTGCCGGACCTACTAAGCTGTAGCCAGAACGGATGTTCATTTCAAATACCCCACACTTGTAGAAAAAGGGGAATAAGAGTCAGTGTGGTTAAGACTGTCACCTACTTCATGCCCTGAAAGTTCACCCCTCTCACTCTGAGCACCGAAGCCCACAGGAGACGCCCTGAACAGAACTCATCCATCCGTCGCTCTTCACGGTCCTCGTCCCCAATGTTCCCTTCCAAAGAAGATCCATGCCTCAGACAGGGGGGCTACGGAAATGGCTGGTGCAGGGGCCGAAAAAAAAAAGCATCTTCAAAAGCAAAATGTTCTTAAGGAGAAATTCATGGCTCAGTAAATCTCTGGAAAAGGAAAAAACAATAAAGCCCACAATGGGACAAGCAGTTATCATCCGACAGTTAGAAGCGGTGTGTCCGAGGACGCCATGGCCATGAGGGGTCTCCTGACCCTCACCCACGGCTGCCTCTGTGAGACCCTGCGTGCTGATCCCCTCCCAGACTAAATTCGGGCTGTCTGCTTTCAACAGAAGTCAGCAACATGCAGCCCCACACAGGGCTTCCAGTTGTATGTTTCGGTGATCTGCTCTCTCCGACTCAGACTGGTAGACCGACCTCTCAGAGACGTCCCTAAGCAGATCTTGTGCCAGGGCTGATTCCCACTGACAATGCCTTGGCCTAATAACAAGCAAAATGTCATTCTTGGGGGTTTTAAGACAGGAGGGAAGGGCACTCTCCAATTGAAAACAACAGCAGCACAGGTTTTCCGAAGGCCTGTAAGAGGTCATGCTAATGAGGCCTAAGAAACAGAAAACGGAAATGGCCAGGGTCCTGGAAACGCTGTGCTGTAGCCCAACGACAAAGACAGCGGGAGCTAGATGGGGGCGCTCGCCTGGGGCAGGACACGGCTGAGGGCAGAACGACAGCACAGACAAGGGACCCAGAGGCCTGGAGAACATCTCCACACACAAGGGCACGACCCTGTCGTATCTGAGCCCGGACATGGCAGAAGCGTTTGACGGTGTAGCAACCACGTCTGTAACCCAGCAACAGCGGACTTTCAGGCGCACTAGGAAGCATCCCTCCACTGTAATCTCCCGAAGCCCCTGGAGAAGCAAATAAGGAAACATTGCTACCGGGTACCAGTGTGTGCTGCCGGCTCACCAGCGCTAGGAAATGTCTGAACAGAGTCCTATTCAAGCCAAGGGAAAACGCTGTTAAAACACACAAAACTCCTTTGACTAATGTGAGAGGGGGAAAGAGCCTCTATAATTAACAGAAACTGTCACAGGCATTGGGGGCCTCCGACGTGTTCAACGCAAACCACTTGAAAAGACCCGGTCTTCTAGGAGAAGGCTGGGGTTTGTGAGTGGGGCTCCAGCAGGCTGGGGACAGCTTTCCCCAAAGAATCCCACCATATTAAAAAAAGAAGGAGGAGGAGGAGGAGGAGGAGGAGGAGAAAAAAAAGGGGTGGGGGAAAGAAAGGAAAAACCCAAACCTCAGCTGAATGTTTTTCCACCACTGGAACTAAAAAGCAGAACAGAAGAAAAGTCCAAATGCAACCAGTTTTCAATTAGGGCCTAATTAGAAAGAAAAGTGGCAGCGCTATTATTACAGATCTGGGGAGGAAGACATGCAGTCAACGGCTTGAGTCTGGGCTGAGCCATCCACTTGAAAGCTGTGATGATTAGAGGGGCAGCGCATGGCGAGCGGTGCTGGGTGTGGGGGAAGGGGGCGTGGGAGCAGAGGGCCCCCGCGGCTGGCTGATCGTGTCGATCAAGAGCCCCCCCGCAAAAGATAGTCAAAAATGCTTATTGATTACCCACAATTTTCAAAGCATTACACAACGGGCTGTCAGGGGAAATAAAGAGTACGACAGACGTCACTCGGACCTGAGGAGACTTATAATACACACTGTCCTGGCAATGAGTACCCACCTCGTAACGCTCAGCCACCGAATGCGCATGCGCAAGTCTTCAGAACCAATTTAACCTCGACTTCTTTTTATACACAAAGTCCACTCTGACCGCTCGTGTGGCCTCTCCACAGTTCTCCCAGCTCCCTCCTCACTTCCATACAGGACACACAGAGGCACCCCTCCCCTCCCCCCCCTCCAAGGAAAAAGGCACCATCATCAAATACAATTCCTGAATGAAGCTATCAGGATGTGCCTCAGCCCTTAAGAGAAGCCAGAGTCGGCGCCCTGGCTCAGGCAGGCTGAGACTCTGCCTCAAGACCGGGAACCTTGGAAGAGCTGAGGGCATTTTCTGCTTTCTCTATGATCCCACAGGATTTGGGTCTGTTTCCTAGGGACAGGCCAGAATGTATGAGAACAAGCAGAAAGGAACTGGGAATGGACACCTTTATCTACGGCCATAGGAAGGAAGTTCCATTCCACATTTGCAGTAAAACAAAGCAATTTGACTGGTAGAGGCACGAAGCACTTTCTTCCCTTGCTCTGGGGTACCCTCTCCCTTGTTGACTTAGCTCAGGCAACTTGGAGGAGGGACAGGAAGGGCCAGGGCAAACATGTCACAGCCTGCAGTGAATAGGGCCAACAGAAAGGAGAGGCAAAGAACAGAGCCGAGAGGAGAGGAAAAGAGGAGAGGCCTCTCTTCCCATCCCACAATCTGGGCTCCATCCAACACAAAGTTAATTCCTAACCTCGGCTCACCACCCTGCCCACTGCTTGCATGATTTATCCCCCTATCTGCCTGCATTGCCTTTACAAGCCTCCTGGCCTTGCACACCATTATAAAAGCTGTCTGTAATGCTGGCTCGACCTGGCCTGGCCCGGGCTCCTGCCACGGTAACCCTTCCCCACCCCAGCATTTTACAAGCCTTCCGCCATCATGGAAATCTGAAATCCCACGAAAGTACAGTAAACATAGCAGGGAAAAGAAAATACCTAGCCAGGCCACTCTGGACACAGCAAAGTCACAAACGGACCGATGTCTCTCGGCCGGGGATGGAGGCCTTTAGGCGACAACAGGGAGCTGCGTTCTTGCCTGAGTTCGGCCGGATGATGACAAAGAGATGCACGCAGATGGGCCAGTCCTTCGTGGGGCACAGCCAAGCATTCTGGTGCCCTGGGAATTCCCAGGCTCAGGGCATCAGCCAGAATGTCAGGGAAACTCACGAGTAAACACAGGTGTCAGGTTCAGGGAACCATGTGGAAATGTGAAGTTTTAAATAACGGAAAGAGACTAAACATTATTCAGACCACAAACTAAGTCGGCATCAGCTCTGTCACCTCCTTACGGGCTCCTTGGGGAGGCAGTACGGCGTGGTGGGGAGAGCTTGGGCTTTGGTTTCGGCCGACCGGCTTTGAAAGCCGGCTTCGTCACTTATTTATGAGCTATGTGACTTTGGTCAACTTGTATTCTCTAAATCTGCTTCACTCTCGGTACCATGGGAAAACACCAACTCATAAAAAGGTTGTGAAGAGTAACAAGATTTACAGCCAGAGGGCCTCCATAGGTGCAAAAAATGGTAGCTAATATGATTATTGGGGATGTCAGACGGCCTCAAATGTGGGGGGTGGGGGACGGGGGAGTCCTATTGCCTTTCCATGTCATTCTTAGCCTGCTTAACAGGTTTCCCCTTTGTGCTACACAGACTTGCCCTTAATAAAGCAGACCCCCTCAGTCCATCCCCTAGTCAGAGAATGAGCAAAAGGGAGTCCCTTGGGGGGGGGGTATTCTTTCCTACCCTCTGTCTTAAATACTCTTGTCCCTTCGCCCTTTGAACTTATAGGACCCAACTCTGCCCTGACCCTCCTCACTAGGTTCTCATTGGCTCCTCCAGCCTCAGTTCATAAAGGCTCTTCTTCTTTCCCTTTATACAGCCAAGAGGACTTGCCGGCACCCACTGGGGTCCATTCTTTTCAAGAAATGCCCGACTGCCCCATTACGGCAGAGTCTAAGCCAGAAGTCGGGGTTCATATCTTCCCCAGCTAACTTAGTGGAGAAACTGACGCTGAAGCATTCTCCACGAGTCTCCGGAGTTCCAAAGTGCCCTGCCAATGAGGCTGAGTGCTCCCCAGAGCTCTGTTATTCACTTGGGGGTAGGTAGTGGGGAGCCGGAGGGGGAGGGCTGGGGGAGGGCAGGAAGAGAAGAGAGCCTTGATTCAGGGGCCAGACTGAGTCCGCCACAGGCCAGGCTCCGCTGAGGTTTCTCGGGTGAAACACGTCTCTGTGATGGCTGTGCCTGTGAAGCGGATGGAAATGCCCATAAAGCCCTATCAAACCCTGTTCAGAGAAGGACAGGGATATATATAGAACCAGGAACCAAAGGGGCCACAAGGGATTCAGGCGGACAGCTCCGCCCAGCCCTTAAACCCGCCCCAGGGAAGGGGGGAGGCCCAAGGAACAAGCTCAAGGAATGAAGGTTGGAGACAGCCCGGCGGGTTTAGGAAGGGAGTGGGGAAATGAGGGGCGTCGGGGACAATGCTAGGAGCGAGCTGACCGGGCTGTGGGAATCAATCAGGGCTCCGGGAGCTGGAGGGCTGTGCCTGCTCACACGTGGGTGCTAAAGAGCCAGGCTCTGAGCTTTGGCGGCGGATAGGAGGGGACTTTTAACACTTTGCTCCTGTGTCCTGCAGCCAGGATAGCGCTCTGCTGCCGACCCAGAACCAATGAAGCAGCTTTCCCTGTCCTCCTCCGCTCTCCAGACCAGCACCTCCACTTTGAATTTGCCCAGGGTTCAGCGTCTCCATTCCCATGCCCTTAACCCCACTCCTAGCCTCACAGAGACACTGGGATGGGAGGCAGGTGAAAAAAAAAAAAGAAAGAAAGAAATCTATCCGTAAAGAAAGTGTCCTGAAACAAGAAAAATATCTAAGAGGAGCATATGCCCAAAGACAGAAATAAGGAAAAAAAGAGGCTCACCAGGTTAAGGCAAGAGCCTTAAGAGAAACCGTGGCATCTGACAGAATCAGGCCCAAAGGGAGACACTGTCACCTCAGGGATGAAAAGCGAACAGGTTCTCCTTCCACTCCTCGATTTGCAGGCTGCCCCTCCCGCCACCAATCCTCTCCCAAAGCAGACCCTTGGAGCCACAGATACGGGGTGATGGAAGCCAGCAGACAATGAGCCCACAAGGATTTCCTACCTGAGCAACAGCCAGGGCCCCCCTCTGTCCCCTAGTTCAAAAGAGAAGCCTTCCCTCTCTCCAACCTCGAATCTTTCCCAAAGCCAGCGCGAGAAGTATGACAATGTTTTGGCGCCACCTACTGTCCCCTTCTGACGGCTGTGTAGAATAGATCCTAAAACGGGATGGACCTCAAATTCACCTTCATTCATCATAAGCCCCAAAGGAATGGAATCCAAGAAATGAGAAACCAGACTTCTACCAAAGGGAATAGTCCTAGGGCGCTCAGTGGGCAAATCCAGTGACCCACCCTTCTGTTCTCTGGGACAGATGTCTTAGGAACGGCAACTAACCAGAAGCTCTTACCCGGGGGGTTTAGGTCTGCTCTTAATGGCCATTGGTCTGTGAAGTTCCTTCTCCAGGAGTCTTTCTGATGTGAGAACTGTTAATGCTCAACACGCCCTTTCTCTTTTGAGTGGATTCCACCTACATATTTCTGTATCACAGGTTTTGGTTTATGTGGTTGTAGGTAGAAATTCTAATTTTGCACGGAGACGACCTGCTCCTTTGCCATCAAACAGGAGAATGAAAGCAGGGGCACCCAATGAGCAATGATGGAGATATTTTATATGCCCTCCTGTTCCCGTGGCCCTCAGGACGGTCTGGGAAAACAGTCCAGTAAGCGATAAGCTCCTTGAGGAGGCAGTTCATCTCACAAATATAAACCCTTGTTTATCCATTGAACAGATATTCCCGAGGCACCTAATGCGAACCAGGCATAAGCTGGAGACACGGTGCTGAGACACGTGAAGTCCCTACTGTCGGAGCCCTCCTCCTAGCACCATTTATCTGATGCGTGGAAGGAGGCCCAGCAATTTCTCACTGTCTTAAAGAACACCTGTGTGAACAGCAAAGAGCGGGACCAAAATATAAACAGACTTCATGAAGAGACAGAATAAAGAAACGTGAGATGCTGTGAAAGGAAGGATATACAGGGTTAGGGACAGTGAGTGTGTACGGAGAAAGAACTGTTCATGTTATTCTTTGCTCATATTCCTTAGAGATAAGTTTTTTTTTCCCCTGTAAACCCCATTCTTGGACCTAACTCTAGGAACTGCATGCAGCTTCCAAGGTCAGCTTCCTCAGACCTCAAGATTTACAAGTCCTTAGTAGAAATTATGGAGAGATGCCTGGGATTGACAGCTTAAATTATATGCAAGTATTTTCCCAAATGTCACCACAGGAAATATGTAGGGCTCCATAAAAAGCATTGTCATCTGGGAGAAGAGGGAGCAGCTTCTTATAGGCCCTCGTATGACCCAGGAAATTGAGGGGGATGGAGCCAATCACAGAACCTCAGGGCTAGACATGGCCCCCCACACACACACACACTCTTGCCCTCCAATCGCTCCCAAGCAGCACTACACACACTACACCTGTCGTCAGGAAGAGAATCGCAAAGAATTCCAGGAAGGGAGTTTCCAGATCTTCCCTGGTAACATTCGAGTCAGATAAAAACTTCCTCTCCCTACTGTAGCTACATGTTTATTTCTATAATTCCTATAGAACCCTTATTTCTGTAAGGGTTCACCCTCTCTTGCGTTTCCTTGAATGAAATGCAAAAAAAAAAACTATCATCCTGTATATGCTAAGCTTTCCCCTGTAAAAGAGTGAGCTACTGCTCCTACTCCATCCACTCTATGAATTAAATAATCTCCTTTTCCTTGGATACTTTAAAAAAAATCTGTTTCCATCTCTTTCATTATTGTCCTAATTTTCCTATGGGACTCGGGCCCCATGCACCATTCAAACATGACGCCAAAACCCTAAGAGTCCCAACTAGGGTTCAATGCAATGGGAAGGCAGCCTCGGGACCCCTTGTCCTCATTTCAACTACACGGTTTGGAGCGATGCTCACCTTTTTATGTGCCCAAACTATGCCAAAGACTATGTCACAATTGGGACCTCTCACTAGTTACATACTTCAGAGAAAAAAATAAAGGGACATTTTCCCACCTAGGAAATAGAAGGAACTTTATGAGAAAGACGTTCTATTAAATAAGATACTAGAACAGCTGAAGCATCTGACGGAAGGAGCGGCAGGCAAGGCTGGTATGCAGGGAGCCCCGGAGAAGCAGTTTAGAGGGGATTTGTGCCTTCTGGAGAGTTGTTAAAGGAATCAGATGATTCTGCTTTCCTCTGCTTGGATCCACCCTCCTTTCAACAGCTCCCTGGGAATCCTTCACTAATTCGCCCACAGGAAATGACTTCCTCGCCTGCCCCTGCTCAGCACTTTGTGCACGTCACCAGCAGGGCACTCGCACCTCGGATTACAGGTTTGTGTACACCTGTCTCCCGTTCTCCTCCCCAGGCTTCTCGGGGCAGGAACCGTGCCAGTGGTTCCGTATGCCGAGCGCTCACTGAGTGTTTAACGGGCTAGTTTCCTAGCTCCCAGGGAACCTCACAGGAGAACCTAAACCCAGTGGGAGTCAGTAAACACTGGCTGAGGGTGATAACGTTAACAGCAGCCACCCAGCACCACTCCGCTAAGCTGTCAGACCAGTTTAGGATATTGGCATGTAAAGTCCTTTTTCTCTTGGCCCAGGCATTTACTCTTAAGGTTTGCCTCTTCCTCAAGAGACTCCAGGAAATAGGGTTAGTTTTCAGTCCTAGAAACTCTAATCATTCCTGTTTTCCCCAAGCGAAGGTCCTAAAGGAAGACTGCAGATACCTCATGAATATTGATGAGCCTCTGCGGTCACATGAATATTAACATCACCCTGTGGCTTTCGGGAACAGCAGCCCAGCGAGAAGGTCTAATATTAACCTTGGCTAGGCCCGAAAGGTGGAAAGAGCACATGTCCATGTTTCCATGGGGAGTGAGGTGTGCACGGCAGAGTCCAGGCTGGGGCTGGCTCCCGCGCAAGCACTGGACGCAAGGGCAGTTAAGACGGGACTCGCCATTGCACCCCAGGTCCCTGGCACAGAGGGTCCCGCTAGCTGCTGCCCAGGCAGGAATCCCCAGTTCTCAAGCCTTGCAGCTGGAAGGATGCAGAAACGAAGCCCTACTCGATTCAGAGCAGAACGGGTAGGGAGACAGTGACCTAGTTCAGCTGCGGCAGTAGAGGGGCTGGGAAGGTGCAAGGCCAGATTTCACTGGGCAAAAACCTGAATCAAATACTACGGTTCGATGAGGCAACAAAATACACAGTGAGCGGGTCACACGTGGACAGTAGCGAGAGACCTACAGACTGTGGAGTTTCTAGCTCCATCCCAGTCCTGAAACTAGCAGACGCAGAGACTACCGACATGGGTTTTAGGAGGAAAGAGGTTCAGCCCTGGCTGGTGTGGCTCAGGGATTGAGCGTGAGCTGTGAATCAAAAGGTTGCCGGTTTGATTCCCAGTCAGGGCACATGCCTGAGTTGTAGGCCAGGTCCCCAGTGGGGACCATGTGATAGGCAACGACACAGTGATGTTTCTCTCCCTCCGTTTCTCCCTCCCTTCCCCCTCTTTTTTTTTTTTTTAACTTTTAGGGATTTTTTTAAAACATTTTATTTACTTATTTATTTTTAGAGAGGGAAGGGAGGGAGATAGAGAGAGAGAGAGAGAAACATCAATGTGCAGTTGCTGGGGGTTATGGCCTGCAACCCAGGCATGTGCCCTGGCTGGGAATTGAACCTGCGACAATTTGGTTCACAGCCTGCGTTCAATCCACTGAGCTACGCCAGCCAGGGCCCTTCCCCCTCTTAAAAAAATAAATAAATAAAAATCTTTAAAGAAAAAGAAATCAGAGGAGGAAAGAGGTTCAAGAGCTAAAGCAGCAAGGGATAGAAGGGACCGGGTTCTTTCGGCGCTGACAGAGTCCGAACCAGGAGACGCCAGAGAGAGCGATGACTGTTATTATAAATAAGTAAATAAATAACGGAGAAGTGCTGTGAATCAGAGTCAACCAAAGAAACCCATGAACCCCGGACCCGGGTCTAAGTTCAAAACCTAATCAATGGCACATGACGACACTATTCAAAGGGAAGGCAAGGGAAGAGGCCTTACGCAGCGGTGAGAATTAATGCCAATACGATTCCTGCTGGACTCACACACCAGGGCAGACTGTGCTTCAAAGCAGAAAAGTACCTCTGTATTCCTCTCCTCTAATCCTACACAAAGGCCTTGACCCCTTGGCTCCGTCTGAAAAGCTGCCCCTGCCCCCTCCACACACACTTAGGAGGTACAGAGAGGCCTGTGGGACTCGCCCGAGCTGGGGTGGTGGGAGGCCACGCCTAGGAAGAGGGTGGGGGCTGCTCACGGGAGCTGTGTTCTGTCACACAATTACCATATTATGTAGCTCTAATAAAAAGAAATACTTGAAGTTTTATTAGTGCCATATAATAAAGTATTTATAGAATCCGGGGGAGGGGGGCAAAGGTAAAGCGGGGAGGGAGAAAGAAGGAACCAGAATTGTTCCCAAGAACCCTGGCAACGACAGCTCCCTTTCGGGAGCATCCTTTCGGGAAACTCCAAAGCCATCGGCCTGGGACACCAGTCTCGCCCTCGCTAACCTGGATTGAGGTGGCTGGCTGCTCACCTCCTCTCCGGAACAGTCTCTGACTTCCTCCTGGGTGACAAAGACGACACAGGAGAAACTGGGAGGAACAGGAAGGAGGCAGGAGGAATGTCAGCAGAACCGGGAACTGCGTGGAGCCCGGGCCTGAAAAGCCTGGGGACCAGAGCAAAGGGGGTTGTCTGGTGAAAGAATGAATGGAATGTGAACTTTAACATTTCCATTCTGTCCTGGCCAGGTGCTCAGTTGGCTGGCGTGTCATCCAGCACTCCAAAAGGTCATGGGATCGATCCCCAGTCGGGACACGTACAGGAGACAACGGTCTGACGTTTCTCTCTGACGGATCTCTCTCTCTCTCTCTCTCTCTCTCTCTCTCTCTCTCTCTCTCCCTCTCTCTCTAAAATCAGTAAATACAGCCTCGGGTGAGGATTGAAAAGAAAAAAAAAGTTTCCATTCTGAGGAGGCTATACTTCTAGGTCTTACCATCCAACATACCTGACAGTTTTGAAATTTGCCAAAATAGGGTTTTCCACCCTTGCACCGGCCCTTTTGCACACCTCTCACACTCTCCACGCGCCACCGCCACAAGAGCCGTGTGCTCCACACCTACTGCGACCGCATGGCGGGCACCCGCAGCGGCTCCCAAACGCCCCCCTCGCTCCCGGTCCTCACAGCCACGGTGCCCTGCACGCAGCAGGCTCGCCGCAGCACGCTCCTCCCCAAGGGCGCTGGCTGCCTGGGTTTCCTAGGCATCTCCCCAACTTCAGACACATCCTCGATAAAAAACATCTTCTGAGCCTACAATCCTCTTTAACATTTCAAAATTTTCTATTACCCAGAAAATCTCCCCAAAGAGAGAGAACAGTGAGGGCTGTGGCATTATTACAGAGGAGACTATAAACAGAACAAATATAGAGCTGCTTTATTACAAGGCAGTGTGGGGTTGGCGGCCGGCTGATTACAGGGACACTCCCCAGAGCTCTCTGCAATCCCAGACCTCAATAAAGGCCAGACTAGAGCTGCTTTCAACTGAAGGGCAATTGGATCCAGGGGGCCCCTCGAATCCCTTGGGATTCCAGTCCGGTATATGATACCTGCCTTGGTTGAAGATAAGAAGGAAAGCAAACACAGTCTAAGAACAACCAGGCGTGGCAAGGAGCCACTGGGCCATCTTCTCAAAGGCAAACCCGAGTAGTATGGTTTGGGGTTCTTGTAATCAACAGATATCATGCTTTAGATTTAAAAAGAAAACAACTATTGACATCAAGAACAAATCAATAGAGCCCTGGCTGGCGTAGCTCAGTGGATTGAGAACCAAAGTGTTGCAGGTTCGATTCCCAGTCAGGGTACATGCCTGGGTTGCAGGCCATGACCCCCAGCAACCGCACATTGATGTTTCTCTCTCTCTCTCTCTCCCTGCCTTCCCTCTCTAAAAATAAATAAATCAAATCTTAAAAAAAAAAAAAGAACAAATCAATAGACTGAAAGCACATACACACCAGGGCTAGCACAGAGTGAGGTGCAAGAATAGACTGGAAGACAGAGACGCAGCCCAGCTTGAGTGACTAAAGCAACCAGATTACGCAAAACATCACAGAAGGAAAGAGTGGGAAATCCACAAGTCCTCTCTGCTGGGCTCTGGGCACACGGCGTCCCTTCCTGGGTGACTCACAGTGGGATCACCTTCACCCCCTGCTTCATGTGGTCAGGGCCTCTTTATAAGAAGACACACCGCGCGCCTTCTCCTCCTCCATCCCCGCGAGCCAGGAGGGTTGCGTCACTGACCTCCACACACACTCACTCCCTCCTCTTTCCAGTCGGCCACCACACAAGGGATCTTGTCTTGTGGTCCCTGCGATCCTTTCATCTGGGCTCCAAACCCACTGTCACCTTGGCCCTGAATCACTCCCCAGGAGACACTGGGAAAACATTGCTGGATAAAGAGTGTCTGGGTCCTGTATGGCTAGAATGTACCGATTCCGGCTGGTACGAGGACCTGGACCACGCTCTCCCTGCCCAAGGCCAAGGCGCAGGAATACTTTTGAACCTGGCCTGGAGCCAGTTCTGCTACAGACCAGGTCCGTGCTGATTTGGGTGAGATACCCATTCCCTCCAGCTCCCAAGAATGAAAGGACGAAAAGGGCTGAGAGGCAGCCTTAAAGGTTCTAGCTTATCTGCCTTCCTTGTTTCGGGGGTGGTGAGGGGGCTGAGACATTGCTGGAGCCGGAAGAGGGCCAGCAAGTATCCCCCCGCATTTCTTTTCTCATCCCACTTGGCTCTCGTGTTCTCAGGGCGGCCCCAAGGAAAACATTTTGGCAGTGGAAAATGTCAGTGGAAAGTCTCAGATCCTTCTCCAAGATAGAGGATTCCCCTCCAACTATGTCTCGGCTCATTCCATGTCTCATGGTCCTAACATTTTTTTTCTTGACCTTCTATGGGATGATACTCCACTTTGGTGCTTAGCCATTTTTTTTCTATAATTTCAGGCCTGGGTTTCAACGGGCAGATTTAAGAAGAGTTACAGGAACACTTTTTAGCATCCTCCCTTCTCAAATACGTTTCATTAGAACAGAGCCTCTAAGACAGTGTGAGATAGTGGAAAAAAGCTCTGTACTAGAAAGTCAGAGGATGAGGTTCTGCTTTCATCTGCAATTACTTGTAGGAGTCAGGATCGCTTAATTTCTCTGAGCCAGTTTGTCATATCTCCTCCACCTGAAGTGGCCCTATGGGGTAAATAAATAAATGAATAAATAAAGCATGTAGATTTGTTCTTTCTTTTTAGTTCTCTTTTTATTGGAGTAGGTGATCAGTATGTTGGTGTTGAATTTTATTCAGTGAAGCCTGTTCATTGCACCCGAATCAAGTTAAATAATAAAGACAAAAATTCTCTGCAGAATACAGCACTGCATAATTTACTGAGTTCTTTAAATTTATATTTTTTAATTTTTTAACTTTATTTACTTTAGACAGAGGGAAAGGGAAAAAGGCAAAGAGGGAGAGAAACATCAGCGTGTGGCTGTCTCTGACACACCCACTACTGGGGACTTGGCCTGCAACCCAGGCATGTACCCTGACTGGGAGTCGATACCAGTGACCGTTTGGTTCCAAGGCCAGTGCTCAATCCACTGAGCCACACCAGCCAGGGTGAGTTTACTGAGTTCTTACAATGAATCAAACACGTTAATGGAGGCAGATAATAGCCCTACCCTTGCAGAACTTACCATCTAGTGGGGGGAACCAGAAAACCAGTCATTACAATGCAGTGTGGACAGGGCCTATGATACAGCAGAGAGCCAGGGAAAATGCCCTAGAGGCAGTGACACCTTCACCCAAGTCACAACAATGAGCAGGCGTTGTCCCGGTGAGAAGGTCTGCTGGTGGTGCCAGGGGGCTTCCAGACGGAAGAGCATGTGCCAGGGACTGGGGATGAGGGAGAGAGGAATGGGCTCTGGGAACTGAGAGCAGTCCACCGTGACTGAGTGTAGACTTGGGGTGGGAGGTAGGGAGCACTGATGGGGGGTGAGCGTAGCCTAGCAGAAGAGTGGGAGATGAAGCTGGAGAGGCAAGAAGAGACCAGATCATCAAGGGTCCGGATGGTTTTATTAAGGAGTTTGGACTTCATCCTAAGGTGAGTAGCAAGTCATCGCTCAGTTTTAAGAGGGACACGTGGCCAGAATGACTTTAATCGGGAGTGTCCATCTGGTTTCTTTTCCTGATTGCAGATCCCTGAGGTTAGTGAGGTGATAAAAAGAAAAAAAGAGGTAGAAGTGAAACCTGGCCTGTTTCTTTTCCTTCCGTCCTTTAGCAAGGGTGGGACTCAGAAGGTGCACCTTCCCTCCCTCATGGAACCCTCTAGTCCTTTAAATTCTTGGCTTACTTTCCAGTCTTCCCTCTCAGTCCCCTGGCTCTTCCCTCTCCGGCAAAGAGGAACCTTTGACCGCTTGGCAAGTCCTTTCCAACCAGCTGTCCTATGGACCTGAAGTGTTAGCCTCCTTTCTTAAGTGCCCCGCCCCACTGCCCTCCACCCCCAGCCAGGGCTGCCCCGTGACCCTGCCAGTAATCCACATTTCTAATCAAAGCCCCATTTCTTATCTCCTACCTGAATTCACCAACTCTGCCAATATTTACTTCCCCCTCCATCCTAGATCTCTCAACTCCTAGAAACAATTTGGTGGCCTCCTAGCAGAAGATTAAGATAATGCTGACCAAACGTACGATCAATGCGTAGAAGAAAGACCTCATGATCCAGATGGTGCTGACGCCCAAGTAAATAAACTGTATGGAAAACGTCCCCTCCTTCCTTTACCTCATTACGTCACCTCGCGCTGCAGTTGAAGGTTAGGAACAATACCACAAGGCAGCGATTTTCAGCCTTTTTCATCTCACGGCACAAAGACACTAATAACTAGAATTCTGCAGCACGCCCCCCAAAAATATATTATATTGTTGCCGACTTGGCCAAAAAAAGGGTATACTTTTGATGCATTCACACCAGGTGGCTATTGTTGTGTTGGCTGTTATCGTTGTTTTACTTGAGAGTCTAGGGGTAAAGAGATCAGTGCCCTAGACTGAACAGTCAGGTAGTGCATGTTTTAAAAATTCTTGCCGCGCACCAGTTGGAAATCACTGCTCTAAGAGAAAATCTTCCCAGCCATTAACTTTTTCTCTTGGCCTTACCCTTTAACCTTAGAATCACAGAACCTTAGCACTGGAAGAGAAGCCTTGACCCGTCTAGTCCAACCTTCCACCTCAGTCTCAGAGTTCTTTGGCATGGCATGGTCATTGAGGTCAGATTATTCCTTACTGCCAAAAATTTCCTTAGTAACTTCTTTTTCTATTCATCCCCCACAAAAGAAGTTTGGGGTAGGACCTTCTATCCAATAGGAAAAGGCTCGAATTCACTGGGTCCTAAGATTCTAGAACAATGCTACTCAGAGCGGTCAGCACACTGCTGCCCATCCACGAATGCTTCGTTAGTAGCCCATGCATGATAAGGTAAACACAGAAACTGAGTGTAAGCGTTTTAAAACTTTTATAACAATCTGACATTGCTGTGACATCCAAACCATGTTCACAGGACTCATCTCAATGAGCAGGGCATACAATGGTTTGAGTATTATTGAACTTGTCACATGCAGCATGCACTGCATATTAGTTATGTGCAGTGAGACATGTATTGGGTGACTTTGAAAAGCACTGCTCTAGAAGGCTCCCTGGGAAGCACAGAGGATAGGTATGGGGAGGCTAGCTCTCCTCTCCTTTTCCCCTCTGGGTACAACAGAGAGTGAATCTGCTGTGTAGGATGAGCAACAGGAAGCTGCTCCCAATAAGCCGCTGGCTGTGTGGGGTGAAGAGGAGGGCAGGAGTTGGTGGCCAGGTTATCAGGCAATAACAAACTCGGCATCCGAGCACTTGACTTCCAGCAATGCAAGGAGTTTCCTTTGTTTTGGGAAAACAAGAGCTGCAAGAAGCTTCTCCTGGACACGTTCTTGCCTGGATTCAGCAGAAGCCCAACCCCCCTGACAGACAAACAGGACAGTCCCGGCCAGTGATGGACAAGCCGGTACCGTGACCACAACTCCTGTTTGCTTTTCCTCTTCCACAACTTCCTTAGTTGGAGGGCCACGGTGGGGCCATAGGTGGACGCCAGCCTCGGTCAGCGTTCAAGACCTTCACCCCCAATGACCCGTTCCATACAACTCTCCGATGACCTTTGTACAGCCTACTTTCTCTCTCCGATACGGTACTTTCGGTCTGAGGCCCAGGGCTGCGGGCTCCTTCCACAGAGCGGTAGGTAAAGCTAAGCATCTGGACACCACTCTGGCAAACGCCACGGTGTGCTCCAGCAAACCATGTTCTTTTAACTCCAAAACCAAGAAGATCTGCATCATCCAATTGCCCAAGAACGATATTTGAAGTTTCAAAAAATATTTTGATCAAGTATTTTTATGTTACCTGAACAGAGTCACCTGATTACATTACATCCTCAGCTTCGAGAACCCAGGTATCACCAAGACTAGCATATATAAAACAATGAACCTCTTCGTGATGCAGAGGTTGGCAAAACTAAACCTCTGAGTAGCTGGCTAAGGACTACAGGGGAAAAGACCAAAAAATCAAATAAACCTGGGAGACTAGCTGTGGGGGTGCAAACAGAGTAAGAGTATCAACCTCTGTAGACTCACACGAAAGTGCCTTCTAACACCAAAGACTTCAGGACATTTTCTCCAAGAGTTCTGAGAGGCAGGGCTGATAAGTCTCCCTTATGACTTTACTACGATAAATCAAGAGCCTTGGGACCAGCAAATCTTTCTCTCTGTCTGATTAATCAAGGGAGCGTACTCTGTACCCTGATGGCCCAAGAGCCCAAGTTTCTATGAAGACTCATTTGTCCAGTAAGGGAGGGCTGTGGGGGCGGGACTCCCCCCACTCCAGGCTTCCTTCGTGCCAAAGAAGGAGGAAACAGAATAAGCAAAATAAAATTCATAAAGCGAAGCAGTAATTATGGTGTGGTCAACAAGAGGCTGTCCTCAGGCCCATCATTATGTGGCTAAATTTAACGCCCCGCGCGGCCAGGGGAGCCGTGCGCCCGGGGCACCGTGTGTCCACACAGACGCCAGCTCCGCCACCTTCGCCCGCTCGACAGCCGCCGGGGCTGCCAGAAAGCAGGTCACGATTTTTTTATAGTCTGTTTACCAAGATGCTGTTTTTACTGCCGAGGTTTCTCTCATTTTATCTCTTTTTCCCTTTTCCCCAAACAGACTGGCCTGTATTTTCTGTCCTGGGCTTTTTTTTTTTTTTCTCTTTCTTTTTTTCTCCCTCTCTCAGTACTATTTTCAGAACTCTAATTTTATATGGTATGTCCCTTTTTTTTTTTTTTGGTAAATATTTGCCATGACTAAGCCAGGCACATCCAGTTTAAAAGGCTCCGTCCCACAACACATCGAGTCTTTAATGATATGCATCTCATTAGCTTGTCCCATGAAAGGGGGCATAGAAAAAAAAAAAAGGCAACTTACAGACTTTCTCACTTTTTATATCTAGAGAGACCTATATTTATATGTAAGGACTCACTGAAAACTGACATTCTAAGCCCTGATACGAGCTTAGTACAATGGTTATTTGATTCGGGCTTTTAGGCCTCAGAAGCAGTTTCAGGAGGGGGGAGCCATCGGCCTGTACCCCTGATCCCAGCGGCTCCGACCGCATCGGTGCAGCTAAGGCGGTCTCGGACGCTGAGGTCCCAGGGCTCTGTAGGTCAGGGCGGCAACGCTCGGGGAAGTCCTCCGACACTGAATTCCCTAAAATGGGCCTGAGAAAAGAAGAAGGGGCACTTCCGGGACACGTCCTTCCCTGGCGGACGAAGTCAAGAAAGGAAGGCTATGAGTTAGGAGAGTGCCGAGAGAGACCCCCTCCCAGGTAGGGCTTCCACACCGGCCTCGCCCTGTCCGTCCGAGGGGCCTCTCCGGTGGGGCAGAGCCCTGACACTGACGGGAGGATTTCTCACTGTGTGTGGCAGGTCCAAGGAGAGGAGCTGTACGGTCAAGTTCACCTACTGCACTGAACAAAAGGCACAACATCCAATAAATACTCTCTGGTGCTTACCTGTGGTGCTTTCAAACCCAGGTAGATAGTCTAGAATGGCGTTAGAGGAGCATCGACATTCAGTACTTTCCATGAGAAATGTTGGGGGGAGGGCCACCGACACTTGGATGGAGAGACCCTGAGCCTCAATCTCATGAGGAGTTTATAGGGGGTCTTCAGGGGCCACCAAAGGTCCGGAATGTCTAACTTGGTGTTCATCAGTCAATTCAGGGATAATCAGATTCTAGAGGGTTGGTCGATGCTAACTAAAATCGTAAGAGACTAATGTAGAAGTTAAAGTGCCAATTTATTAGTGTACAAGGTGGGGGCTATACCATTCCAGGACTGATGTATCTTCAGCCAACTTTTCCTAGGAAGCTAAATAAACATTGAGAGTGCTACCTGTTAGACACAGAAAAAGGCAAAATGAAACAAAACAAAAAACCTAGCAAATGACTTTATGGGATAGTTCATATACACTGTGGAAAGAGCTAGATATTCATCCGCATTCTACTATAGCATTGCTTTGGCACTGTACTGGGTAAATTAATAAAGTGTTACTCCTTGGTTTCTCTCTCTTTCTCTCTCTCTCTTTCTTTCTCTCTCCCTCCCTCTTTCCTTCCTTCCTTCCTTCCTTCCCTCCTTCCTTCCTTCCTTCCTTCCTTCCTTCCTTCCTTCCCTCCTTCCTTCCTTCCTTCCTTCCTTCCTTCCTTCCTTCCTTCCTTCCTTCCTTTTAGTTCTACACAACTCTGCCCCTCTGTTAGTACATCTCCTCAGGCTTCATGACTTAACTGTTGAACAGCTTTTCTCAAATTGCATGTCAGAGCCTAGAGTTGTGCACACTAAGACTTGGAAGAGAGGGAGGTGGAGTGAGAAAGGAGGCGGTGCTTGGGGCAGAGTTCTCTAGCAGGCACCATTGTCCTACTTCACAATGAAGTGAGGTCTCTACACTGCTCACAGGGGGTCTCAGTGTTGCTTCCTGGCCACAATGAGTTCCAGGCACAGCTGTGTAAGAAGGGGCAGGGCGATGGGACATGATGGAAGAAGACTGGTCTGGAAGGTCAGAGCCCTGCGTCCTGGTGCTAAATTGAGTCCTGGTGCCAAAATCGACCACTGTTGGTCTACACGGGAATTCTTTTATCTTTGTGGGCCCTGATTTCCTCCTAAGTAAAATAAAGAGGCTTGATATATTCTTAAAGATTGATAAAGTCCCCTAAAGCTCGTAAAATCCAATTGCTCCAGTCTTTGTACTAGATATCTGAGATGCCATGCTTTCCTTTGTGAAAGTACTGGCCTAGGCCCCCGATGAATGTGTAACCTAGCGTCCCAAGCAATATACTACATCCACAAAGAGTTGGGTGTGTTACTTCTGCAGACAGCTAAGCTCATCCATTGTATACTGATTCTTATTTATCTCACTGTCAGGGGGTATGGTACCTCACATTTGGGGAAATACTCTGCCTGAGGCTTGCGTCTCCTCAGGTACCTACTAGGTTCGGCACTTTCGCTCTGCTCGTCCCCAGTTGCTGGAGGCTGCAGAAAACTAAGTACCAAGAGGATCGTCGACTATTCCTTCTCTAAACCAAGAAGTATTATTGTCCTACTATGGTTTCAAAGCTCCCCCTTCTTCCTAGCTTCACTCACACCAAATCAGAATGGGCTCTTCGGAGTAAGATGCTGCAGGGAAAATGTACAGCGTCAGAACTGCCGGGCTCCAAGCACAAGAGGAACAGACGCCCAAGCGACCGCTCCTGCAGGATTCCCTCAAACCACCGGGCCTCAGGGGAGCCTCTCAGATTGCAGAACCGAATAAAATGCCTAGTGTGTCCTCCCCTGGGCAGCCCCTTATTACACAAAATCCCTCTGAACGCCTTAGCTCAAGATTCATCTTTTCCAGAAATACCTCAACCCAATGGCCTGGTATGAACCCTAGATCTTATCCAAATGAATCTATTTCTTCCTCCTCCCGGGTAAGATCCATTTTATGTATTTAGAATATTAGTTGCACAGATGTGAATTCCAGTGGCCTAATCGCTCTTAAAAGTCCCTCTTTCAAAGGCAGAAACCATGTTGTAAATTTTTAGTGTCACAAAATATTAAATACCACGATGTTTAATATTTTCGCAGGTAGTTAGTAAGCACTGTCCACATGGTGTTTAAACTTCCAAATAGAAGAGCAAATAGACCAAAGTCTCCCACACAGAAGGAATACGGCGCTTCCTGAGACGCCGTGAAAACGTCTGCCTTGACCACTCCCTATGGCCGATAACACGGATACCCACGCGTCTGCAACATTGGACAGCTCAGCTGCTAACCTACAGGGTGCTCAGCCTCTGCAGAACTCTCACTATTCAGTGTGGCTCACTCTCCACAAATACATTCCCCGCAAGTGATGGCTACAAGAGAACCTGTGAGGTAAAAGGCTAAGGTTATGCAGCCAATCAATCAGATAAAGCTTAAAGGTATAAATTGTTTGATCATTTGGTTTCTCTCTTCATTTCTATAACTAGAGGAACATTTACCAATGTGAGAGACTCCTCAGATGCCCACACCTTTCAGCTACGGCCGTTCGTCATCGAGCACCTCCTGTCTACGAGGCACTGCAGCAGCAGGGCCAGAAGGGGAAACAAAATGGACAAGCCGGTGCTGTGCTTCAGCAGTGGGTGATCCGGCAGGGGAGACAAGCATAGACGTTCTTACAACACAAGGCCAGAGGGACAAGTGACACGGGAAGACACAAAGCGCTATGAGAGTTCAGAAGAAGGAAAGAATATAGCTTATATTTTACTTCTGTCCCTTTCACAATTTCTGTCATAACAGAAATCATGTAACCATCTGATCCACTTTTTAAAAAAAAGATTTTATTTATTTACTTTTAGACAAAGGGGAAGGGAAGGAGAAAGAGAGAGAGAAACACCAATATGTGGTTGCCTCTTGGGGCCCCTTCAAGGGACCTGGCTCACAACCTACATATGTGCCCTGACTGGGAACTGAACCGGTGGGTGACCCTTTGGTTCACAGTCCAGCGCTCAGTCCACTGAGCCACACCAGCCAGGGCTGATCCACTTTTTAAGTAAGGCAGATTAAATGCCCTCGGAAAGGACCATATCATTTTGGGGTGAAAAGGCTCCATCTCCTGGGGAAAGAGGATGGAAACAGGCAGAAATCAAGTCGTCAGTCTTCAACATATCTCCCGTGCCTTCATGCTACCTGTAAACCCTAAGGGGAGGACCGACCCTCTCCCTTTGCTCAGCTCTGGAGGTCCCTGTTTTCACACTCTCCTTTTCCATTGGTTTCTCCTCTGCTTTCCAACGTTTGTGTCTTCTCATCTTAAAAAAAGAAAAAATGTTGTGTTGAAGCACCTTCTGGCTCTCCAGCTAGCTCTCATTTCCTTTCACCGGGAAGCTTCTCTGATGAGAGCTCTGCATTCAGGGCCTCCACTGCCCGACCCACTGAGCCGTCCTTGTGCGGCCTGCAGTCTGCTTTCTTGTCCGGGAGCAGGAACTGCACGAGGATTCTTCCTCAGGCAGTCACGTGGGCAGCCGCCTTTTCTCTGTGGTCTCTCTCCTGCCCGTGGCTCTGGGGTTCACGCTCCTCGGTGACAAGAAGAGCATGGGATTTGATAAAGACAAATATGAGTAAATTGGCTGAGTGATTGGAAGCAAATTACTTAGCCCTTCAGCCTCTGCTTCTGTATCTTTAAAATGTGGATGATGTTACTGACCTCACTCATGGGCTTGTGGTCAGGACTAAAGTTATAATGTAGATAAGGCGCCCAGCACTGTGTCCAGCACAAACACAGTATGTCTTCGGTAATGGCTGGTCCCCCTTCCTGGCTAACTTACTCCTCTGTCCAGGCTCTCGTCCCGTCTCACTCACTTTCCCTTCACTGGCTCCTCCTGCTCCTTCCGGTTACGATGGTTCCCCAAATCTCATCACTGGGCTTTTGCTCTCTCCTCCACGCTCTTCCCAGGGAAACATGCGTCCAGTCCCAACTACGGCTCCTCTGCATATGATTCCCAAATCTGCTTCTACAGGTCCTTTTCTCAACCTAAGGTGCGACTCTATTTTTTAAAACTCTTTCTTGAGCATTCAACCTTGTAGGTCCTGTAATCCATTTAAATCCAGAACGTATTGAAAAAGATCTCGCCCTGGCCAGGTGGCTCGGTTGGTTGGAGCACCGTCCCACACACCGGGAGGCTGCAGGGTCAGTTCCCAGTCGGGGCGCACACCTAGGCTGCAGGTTTGATCCCCAGTCGGGGCCCGTGCAGGAGGCAACCAATCAATGTTTCTCTCTCCCATCGATATGTTTCTCTCGCTCCCTTCTTCTCTATCTAAAATCAAGAAATATACCCTCAAGTGAGGACTAAAAAATTTTTCAAAAAAATGAGATAAAAAGATCTTCATGTTATGTTTTCAAGCGAACTCTGACATATAAGCCATCAACATTTGTGTGAGTGATGACGTTGTTGAATGGACATACTGTAATCAATGGAGTTCTGTGACACCCTTCCTCTGCAAGGGGGAGAAAGGGGAGACTCAAATAAGGATAATATCAGAGCAAAATGCTCCAGAGGTATGTGAAGCTTACAGGGTAGGCCTAAAGGGGCTAGATATTTGCCAGAAATAAGGCATCAATCAACACTGCCTCAAACTCAGTTCAGAACTCTAAGTAGATTTCCCAGACTGGAGATTGAAAACACATGAGGGCCCTGGCTGATGTGGCTCAGTGGACTGAGCACTGGCCTGCAAACCAAAAGGTCGCTGGTTCAGTTCCCTGTGAGGGCACGTGCCTGGGTTGGGGGCCGGGTCCCCAGTTGGGGGTGTGCGAGGGGTATGTATCTCTCATACACTGATGTTCCTCTTTCTCCCTTCCTTCTCTCTGTGAGAATAAATAAAATCTTTTAAAAAAAATAAAACCACATGAGACACTAACAGTAGATTTGGTAAGGCTAAACAAAACAAGATAGTTTTTATTTTAGGAGAGTTGGTAACTCCCTTTAAATTAAATAAGATACACAACGATGTCCTGGAGCAGTGTCTGTGAGATCGCGCTGGCCTGTCTGGGTCTGGACACGGGGGGGCATACAATTTAGTTTTCCGCAGGCTCTCACAAACCTCTGTCGTCTCCTCGCCAGCCCGATACACCTATTTATGTTGTACGCCCCTCCCATGTAGCCATCTGACTTTAGAACATTTGGTTTTGAGTGTTTGCAGATCAGATAAAGTCCTTCGCTATTGGGATTCCCAGAATCAGAAAACTATCTTTTAGGAAGGAGTCATTTTAGCTCATTTGCACATTCTACATTGATTCCCTTCTAGGTTCTCCTCCGATTTTTAATAAATATTCTGTTGAAAGCATGGGCCCTTACAACGCGCTGTAAAAGGACAGTAAAGAAAGAGGCCTTTTTATACATTCTCGGGCCAGAAGAAAAGAAGTGGTGACCCCTGGAAGCAGGGCTCCATGGCGACTGCAGGAGCCACAGCGAGAAAACCCCCAAGAGAAGGCAAAATTCAGAAGAAACACAGCTGAGAAACATGGGCAGCCATCCCTTCCTCCCTGGAGAGTTCCAGTGCAGAGCTCAAATACTGGTGGATTTGTGTTTTAAATAAGGAAAACCATTGCTTTATATGCCCAAGATTAGATTTAATCGAGCCCCGCCCAGGATTTTCCCGGCCTGTCAACAGCACCGCTATTCTTCAGATCGCACAGGCACGCCCCTGACGGCCTGATCTTCCTGAAAGATTGCTTTCATGTGTCAGTTCTCCGGGCAAACCTTCCAACGCTTCCCCCCTATCTACAACGGTGACTAGTAACTGGAAGAAGGAAGTGCCCATCTCCTACCTAGGAGATGCGCCTCTGTTTGAGAATCACTGCATGGAATGCTAATAATGGGACTGACATGGACACATGAATGGATTCTAGGCAGAAAAAAAAGCTGAAAAACATTTACCTTCAGAATAAAGCACCGACCTTCCAGACTAGCATGTAAGGCCCTCTATAGCCTGGCCACAAGTTATTATCTTGCTAACCTTATTTCCTATCAATCCTCACCCACTCTCATTCTTTTCTTTTTTTTCAATTTTATGTATTTATTTTTAGAGAGAGGGGAAGGGAAGGAGAAAGAGAGGGAGAGAAACATTAACCTGTGGTTGTCTCTCACACGCCCCCTACTGGGGACCTGGCCTGCAACCGAGGCATGTGCCCTGACTGTGAATCAAACCAGCAACCCTTTGGTTCACAGGTCTGTGCTCAGTCCACTAAGCTACACCAGCCAGGGCCTCATTCTTAATGTATATCCTTTGTCCATGTGCTAGCCACCTAAATTATCTTCCAAATAGTTCCCTAGCAAAACTGGAAAAAAAAACCCAAAACCCAAAACCCAAAATGTATTCTACAGTCCAGTTCAAAACCTCACTTCTACAGGAATTTTTTTTCAATCACTCCATTCCTGTGGCCCTATTAATATCCATTGCGCACAGTGAGCTCTTTGATGACAACACTATCATACCGTATACGCTCACAGAACCTGGCCTAGTGCGCATGCACGATTCTGAATTCCAGAAGAATGAACTCACTGTGGGTTTCTCTGGATCAGAGAAGTGACACACACCATGGTCGGGAGGCCATGCGGATGCACCCGGACTGACCCTTCTGTATGATGCCCATGAGGGCACTGACAGACGTGCTCCGAGTCCTATGTCTGCCTCTACGAGTTGAGAAACAGGTGCATGGCAGAGGGGAGACAGGCCATAAATGGTAAGGTTAGTAAAAGAAGCGAATATTATAGTAATATGTTAAAAGGGCTGTGGAAAAAATAGAAAATAAAACGTGGTAAAGCAAAATGTGAGTGCCAGGTGCGGAGGGGCAGGGAGGTGGCTTACAACTTTAAATAGGATAGTCGAGGTAAATTCCATGAGAAGGTGACATCTGAACAAAGACATTATTGTACTCTGTGTAGATATGTCCATAATTTTTTTTTTAGAGAGAGACAGGAAGGGAGGGAGAAAAAGAGGCAGAGAAACATCAATCGGTTGCCTCTCCTACACACGCCAACTGGGTATGGAACCTGCAACCCAGGCATGTGCCCTGACCAGGAATCAAAGCAGTGACCTTTCGCTTTGCAGGACTACGCCCAACCAACCAAGCCATCCTGGTCAGGACTGTCCACAGATTTTTTAACACACCTCGCCTTAAGAGGTGGAGCTTAATTACCCTCCCCTGGACTAGGGGCTGGACTTAGTGACTCACTTCTAATGAAGAGAATACAGCAAGATAGAGATGGGATGCCACTTAGGTTAGAAAAGGATTACAGCTTCCATTTGGGTCTTGCTCTTCATCTTAGTCTTGGTCTCTCAGGGATTCCTGGCTCTGGAGGATGCCAGGGATGTCCATGCAAGCAGCCCTAGGGAGAGGCCACGTGGCCAGGAAATGGCACCTCCCACCAACAGCCCTGTGAGAGAGCCGGGACTGGATTCTCCAGCACCCACCTATCCCGATGACTGCGTTCCCATCCCAGAGCCCGACTGCAATTCCATGAGAGACCAGAGTCACCCAGCCAAGCTGCTTCCAGATTCTGACCCTCAAAGCCTGTATTAAATGTTCTAAGCCCCTAGTTTTGGAGTAATCTGTCATAGAGCAAGAGGGAGTTGGCCACAAAAATATCTGAAGAGTGCTCCAGACGGACGGAACAGGCAGCATAAAGGCCGAAAGGCAGGTGATGCTTAGAGTGTTAGGAAAACTGCAAGAGGCCCGTGTGGCTGCAGTGAGTTAGTGAGGGAGAGAGTGGTAGGAGATGAAGTCAGAAAGGTAGCGAGGTCCAGACCATGTAGGGTTTTGTAGGCTATCCTAAGGTCCTGGTTTTACCTGGGAAGAGAAGTGTGACGCTACTGAAGGGCTCTGAGCAGTAGAGCAGCACGATGTGATTTATGTTTTACTAGCATCACTTAGTTGGCCAAAGACGCGCGGGGGCAGCAGCGGGGATACCAGTAGGTGGCTCTCGCAGGGATGCAGGAAAAAGACAACGATGGCTTAGACCCAAGTGGCACAGGCAGGTATAGGGGCTGTGGGAATGGCAGTATAGTATGCCTACGCTTGGGAGAAGGAGAGCAGGCCAAGGAAAGGAAACATGGTCATGGGAAAGCTCAAAAAAGAGATGACGCCCAAGTACAGTTAGGAAAGTTGAACAGGAGTTTATCGCGAGGACAAGAGTGAAGAGAACACAGAGCAATTGGGCCCAGAGCTGTACGGGCGGGAAGCTGTCGATACTTCAGTATGGTGAGACTGTGGGTGTATGGGCCAGTGACGGAGGGCCAGGCCGAAGAGCTCAGCAGGACCAAATCATGGGTAACCTTGGGTGACGTGCAAGGAATTTTGGACTTTATCCTATAGGCTATTGAGGACCACTAAAGGACTTTAAGCAAGAGAGTGACATAACCAGGTTTCTGTTTCAAAGCGATCACTCTGACATCACCACAAATTCAGCGGCAGGGGCGTGAGTACTGACCGGGAGGAAAGTGAGGAGGCCGTTGCATGGTCAAACCAAAAATGGAGCAGGGTGGGGCGAATCTTGGACAATGGAAGCTGGAACATAGAAAAACAGCAGATCCCAAAGACAGTTAACCAGTTAGGCTTTGGAAGTAAAGACAAAGAGAAAAGTGGGTAACTCCCACTTTTTCTAAGTTTCTAGCTTAGACAACTGAATGGAATAATTCCCCAAGACAAGGCAGGTAAGAGGAGAAATAGGTTAGGGGGAGTAGATGATTAATTCTGGGCATGTTGCATGCGAGACATCCAGGTGGACGTGTCAATCATGCGGGAAGAAACCAGGGCCTGAAACTATACAAACTCGGTACTCAGCAGCAAGCTCTGACCACCAACACTGGAGTCGGGATGAGATAGAAGGAGAGTGAAGGGTGAGAGGGTCGAGGACACTATTCGAGGTAACACTAACATTTAAGGGGTGGGTAAAGAGTGGAAAGCCGGCCAAGGAAACCAAGTAGCAGCTGCCTGAGAATGAACCTAACAGGACAACAGGTTTCAGGTTAAAGGACTCTCCGGTGTCTTTGATACAACCTCTAGCTTCCTAAGGGCAGCAGTGAAGAACGTTGTTGCGTGGTGGATCTACTCTACAATCAGGCTGCAGCCAGACAGCAGATGAAGACAGTAACTAAAACTAGACAGTACACAAAGGCCAGGGCTACATTTAGGCTGCTGAGTCAAATCAACGTTAACCGTAGTTATATAACTCAAACTGTATAATAGGAATTGGTTAAGGAATTATACTGAACCGATTAAGTCTGAGAGGGCATTCAGAATGCAGTAACAGAAGTGACTGCTGTGCCGAATACTCTCCTCTGGAGACAGAGAAGAAGAGAACTGCAAAATCTCTACCTCTGTGAAAGCTCCCCTCCCTAAGAAAGCCAACCTCATGTAACTGCCCAGGTTCTGGTGTCAAGGGCTGACTCCTCGCCAGGGGCTGCCAGCTGCAGAGGGCGGGGCTCTATTTTGGGCTGCCCGTCCCCGAGCCTGGCCGAGTCTGGTTTGAGCAGCATGCAGCCCCAGTGACTCACACACCCATGCAAACCGCCTGTGGCTCAGTGGCCTGGCCTCGGAATGCCAGCCTTAGGCCAGCTCCCTCCTCACCCCATTACACTGGGATAAATAAATAAAGAGCCCCGCCAGCAGCCACACAGCCTGATGGCAACCAGATGGAGAGAGAGAGAGGCACGGGCAGGGCCAGGGGAAGGGACTCCCTCCAGTGGACTAGGCTGAGAGTCGGCTGTGCCAGTCCAGTCATTTTAAATTCCCCTTTAACACAGTTCCTACTGCCATGCAATATCGGCCCCCAACTTTTGGACTCATCTTCTACTCCTAAAGGTGACTTTCAGCCCCTGGTCCTAGGAAATGCTCTACATGGGGCTCGTGCCCGCTGTGAGGATCATTCCAGCAGCCACCCCGCCCACCTGACTTGTATCAACATTGCCAGTGTTCCCCTTCCAGCAGGGCCACCGTCCGCTGGCCCCCTTGGGCTCCCTGGAAATGAGAAATCAGGCTCTTCGGGGAGGGTGGGGGGAAGAGCTAAATACGGAGAAGTAACAACCTCTGTCCAATCCTTAAATATTTTTCCTGGCCTTAGCATCCTAGAAGCTTCCCTGTCCTACTGCCCCCTGCCCTATCTCTATGGCCTTTTGCCCAGCAATAGCCTCAATGAGAACCAGAAATAACAGCCCCGGGCACTGACCATATGGCCCTCTGACTGCAGTCCAGGCCCCCCTGTGCCTTCATCCCGAGCTCTCTGTCCCTGGTTTGTTTATCTTCCTATGTTGCTTATTTTGATGGCACATCCTTCCAGCTCAGTCTTGAATGACCCCATGACCCTTCTGTGTCCTGTTTGTAGGACCCCAGGCCAGCAGCATAACTGCAAAGGTGCAGCGGCTATAAGAAATTCTGCAGTCCCGTTTGGAAACCTCTCAATTCTCACAGCGACGCAGGACATTCGACGATCCCAGAGGACGGTGCGGTGATCCCAGAGGTCACAAGAATTGCACATTGTCCTAGCCCTGAACTCTCATCTAATTGGCGTGACAACCAAAGTAGCAAAATGAAATCAGGATAATCCTAGACAAGAAGTATAGGGGGTCCCGAACATACAGCTGTAGCTGTAGGACCTTAGGCAAGTCACTGAACTTCTCAGAGGCCCAGTTTCTTAACCTATGAAATGGAAAGCTACAACCACCTATCTCTCAGATCCTTTGCAGATATCATAAAATTCTACAAGTCTGTGTGGCTTGGATGTGATCCACCCAAAGTCTAAAGGACCGGCGGCATTCTTGAAGAAGTTGGTTCCAAAACACTAAGAGCCTTCCCGGACTAGCCCCTGGATTCTATATGCTTTCACATGCAGTTCTGTGGGGCTCCCCCAGCCCCCGGAGCGTGGGAGAGGTGAGCCTCCAATTTATAAACGAGAAAACAGGGGCTCTAAGAGAAGGGGTTTACCCAAAGCTGTAAAATAAACCAGGAGCATAGTCGAAGAGCCCAAATACAGGTCTAGCAAGCACCACTGTTATCAACAGGCCACGGTTTTCATACAATCCCCCTGGCATGTATTTATCAACATATTCGTCCACACGCTTCTGGAAAACCTGCCAGTTCTAGCCACTGTGTTCAGTGCTGGGGGTATGGAGATGCACTGAGCACAGCCCTTGCCCTCAGGAATCCATACATCGGTGGAGGAGAAAGACAGTCTTGCAGACATACAAGCAGTGATATCACAAAGGGCTAAGTGGTAAAACACAGGAACAAACAAAGGCACCATAGTAGCAAGGATGGAGTATTATCTTTACACGAGTCCTGGAAGGTCTCCTAAAGAAGCTGAGTATAGATGTTTACAAGGTATAAACCCAGAACACTGAGCATTCTAGATAAAGGGGACAATGTGTACAAAGACATCAAGGTTAGAGAAAAAGCATTTTTGGTCATTAGAAGTCAGTCCATATGGCCGAAGCATGAAGTACACAAAGGAAAATGTCAAGAAACCAAGCTGGAGAGAAATGCAGGCCCTCGGTCAGGAAGGGACCCCTCTGCGGAGCTGAGAATAAGCCTTGCGTTGTTTAACGGAGGGGCTGAGGCACCAACTAGTGGGTCATCTCCAGCCTCTGGTAACCTTGTATCCAAACCCGCAGACAGGGGAAGCTGACAGAAAAAGGGCCTAGGAAATCTACGGTTAATGGTCTCTCTTTCCCCATAAAGACTTGAAACCTGTTCCACTTCAGGACTTAACAAATACACGAGTTCCTTCTCGTAGATGGACTGTGCACTCAGCTCGCATTATTTTGCCCTTAGTGTGAAGACCCCAGGCATTCTGGAGTCACTGCCCAGCCGGCACACAAAGGCAGCACAGAAAGTTCCAGCTCGAGAACACCTGCTCTATGCCTCACTCTGTGGAAAGGACTCATTTTAGGTTCAAAAGCAGAGAGAGTCACAGCCCCCTGTCTGTAAGGAGTTGACAAATTAGCCCAGAAGATAGAAACATGAAATAATTTATATATAACATAATATCATCACAGCATTATTTACCTCCATAATAAAGTGCCAATTTGGGGAACACGCACAATTAGGAAATAGGGCAATAATATTAAGGTACTAACTGTACAAACCAACAAGTCCCAGAAGAGTTAGAGAAGGAGAAGATCAATATTGACTGGTATTATCAAAGGTCACTATTAATAATGCTCCCCCTGTTTGGCATCTCACAGTTGTTTCTTTTGGCCACGCTCAGTCCTTAGAAGGGAAACCCAGGCAGGAGCTTCTGACAGGCCACAATTATCTGCTCCCCATTCATCCCTTTGCCAGTCCCCTTGTGTAAACATGGTGATTTTCCACAGCCTGCCGTGCCCACAAGACAGTCCCCAAATGGCAGCCCTGTGCTTTCCCCCTTCCTCCACTGTGGGATGTTGAGGGGCCTGGACAAGTAATAATAACTAGCACCCCCCCACCCCAACGCCCCCCCCCCCCTGACCCCGATCCATAATCCAGACCTGTGATCAGACCTCAACAAGCAAAAAATGGAGCAACTGGGCAACCAAGCTTTCCAAGGTCAGAGAACTCCAAATTAAATACCTAGGTACGTGAACAGAGATGTTTTATGAATTTAATCAGCCCACCTTTGCCCTTTTACGGTCTTTCCCCCAACTGCCCATGTGCATCTCAAGCTTTACCAGACTCTTTATAGGCGACCTTTTCAGAGAAAGAGCTTTCCAACCACGCCAGCAACCCAACACCCGAACTCGAGTCACCCCTCGAGCACCTGGAAGAGAAGGAAGTCCAGCCAGGTTGCACGGGAGAAAGGAAATAACAAATACTCTACCTCTACCATAAACTGTTCCAAGAAAGATGCTTCTTCAAACGGCTCTGTCTTCAGCCGATCTGTAATAAGAAGGGATACAGAAAAGAAATGGGAGTCTCAGGACGAGCTTCTTACCTGCGGGCTAGAAAAGAAACAGAGCCCAAGAGTTCATGGGAAAGAGCACGGAGATGCAACTCCCAGAGGAGCCCGGTCGCCTGGGGGAAGGGCTGAGAGTGCGTGGGCAGCAGGAGGAGGGGAGGGCGATCAGCAACCAGCAACGCGGCACGTGCTCTCGGAGGTTCTCCCAGCACGACGACAAAGGTCAAACTGCATTTTTACTCTGAGGTTGGAGCTCTGCGCCTTCCTGAAGTCCCAAGTTCATGTTGCCCTCGTACAGCTTTGTATAGCGGTTGGCCCCTCTCCAAGTCTCTCTTTGCCATTGACATTGCCGAGGGCATGTCTGAACTCGGTTACAGCCTCTGCCGGCCAGCTGGGCACCAGCCAGGTCCTTGAGGCAGACAGAAGCATCGAGTCTCCATTGGGGTCAGCCCCCAGCACCCACCCTCAGGAAAGCACCCCTCTAATATAAATAAAGTCTCCCCCTTTTCTGAGGCACCCTTGGTTGCCTGTACCGTTCCCCGCACGACATCTCAAAGAATGCCCTCTCACCTCGGCTCAGCGCGGCCCCGCTCTCCTGGTAGTCCTGGATCTCCAGGTCCTTCATGCGAAGCAGCGTGGCCAGCTCCCTCGCTTGGCACTGCAGGGCCAGGCTCATGCCCATCAGGGGACGAATCAAATGCTGGGAGACCTTTCATGGAAGAGAGAGCGATGAGCCAACAGATACTTGTAAAACATTCCCTAACATTGTATCAGTACCTAGACGAATACTGGAGTAAATGTTGTCATAGGGGCTTACTGTTTCATAGGCAGGCAATCCATCTACGTGAAATGCAAATAGACATATCATAATTAAAGAAGCTCACGATTAGAGAAGTTCAAGGATTTTCTCTGGGTCACAGATAAAAAGACGGGAAGAATAAAGAATACTCATGAATAGATACCTAGAGTTGTAAAGAGAAGGATACGATTGGCTTATAAGAGGAAAGTACTATCTCAACTCTCAGCAGAGAATGAGAGGCAGAAGCAGAAGATCCAAGTGACCTTCCAGAAAGTAGGGTGTGGCTACAATAGCACGTGCTAGCTGCAGTGTAACAGGAGACAAAAGTCCACGGAAAGTCAAGAGGTTTTGAAGTCACATTTGACCCACACACACTACGGAAGAGCCATTTCAGTTTGTTTCCACCAGTGCAGCAAAGTCTAAGGTCATTGCCGTAACAGGAGCAAGCCAGTCACGGAGAGGCCAGCCTAGAAGGGAATAAACTACCAACACACACACGCCTTGCCCTTAACAGGAGGTAAGAAGGTCACAAGCATAGCCATCCTGCAACGCAGCTAGGATGCCGTTCTCCTATGATAATGTGCAGCCATACAAAATTACCATTTAATTCACCCATGCAAGGATTCTATTAGCCTTGGAAAGATAAAAGCCTTAGCCAAAGAAAATAACCAAAATCAATACCCTATTTGTGGCTCAGGGATGTGACCAGAGTTTCCTTCCCTTCCCTGAAGGGGATGAGCTGAGGAGGCAGTAAGGAGAAATGCCCTAGACCAGAGGTCAGCAGACTTTTTCTGTGAGGGACAGAGAGTCAATATTTTTGATCCTGTGGCCCATACAGTCCCTGTCGCAATACTCAGCTCTGCTCTGGCAGCATGAGAGCAGCCATAGACAACGTGTAATAAACGAGGGTGGCTGGGTTCCAACAAAACTTGACAAAAATAGGCAGCAAGCCAGGGCTGGCCTGCTGACCGTAGCACACCAACCCCGGCCCCGGCCCCGGCCTGCAACGGAGCATGTTCAGACGAGATGGCCCCCACAGGCTCGAAGTGAGGAGGTGGCACCGGAGTGCCCTATAAGATGGGCAGGCCAGACTCATCGCAATCAGGATCTGCAGTCTGAGCTCTACAGACTTTCGTGTTTTTGTTTTCTGCTAATTTTCTAGTAAAACTTACTACTAAAAAATTCCCATTGGATTGTGGCTCACACTGAGAGGAAACGACTTTTTTCCACATCTCTCTAATGGCAGTGGGGAGGTGAGGGGTTCGTGGCAGTGCCGTTTGTACCAGCACTGGGGCCTGAGAACAGCACCGGGGTCACTGCACAAAGCGGAAGGCCAGAAATCCAGTCCAGCTCTGGACACCGGCCCCTTTCCATCTCACAGCACACCCCAGCCTGGCACTGTCTGCCAGCTCAGGCCTTAGTACAGACTTGAGTGTCCAGGAAGTACTATTCGGTATGTGGCAGAAGTCCTGCACTGGGGAAATTCATCTGCTCTAGATCCAGCCCTGGGTCCTAGGAATCGTCTGTGGCAATGCTGGCCCTGGTCAAGGTAAATCGGGAAGAAAAACAGGTGAGGACTTGCATGAAAGCACGTCGACGTCTGGTGGGTTGAATGAGAGTAAGCGTGCCAGGTGAGCAAGCAGCACCACCATCTGCTGGGGACAGCCCTCAAGCAACAGAAACTCCTCAAGCCAAGTAACCAGCCTCTCTCTAAGAGGCCACCTTAATAGCAATGTCTTTGAGTGGTAGTAAATGTAGCAACATGAAACTTGATGGGAAATAGTCTTTAATCAATGCTGTGTCTACATAAACACTGTGATGCTACACCAGGCACCTGAAATTATCTGTCGGACTCCAGGGTCCCCATAGCAAAAAAAAAAAAGATTTTATCAGTAAATATTTTAACTTCTAAAATATTTCACAGGATTGGGTTACATCACTCTGAATCACTAACTCACTTCAAAGTTAGACGAACGCTAACTTAGATCAGTTAATTAGAACAAGGCATTGCGGCTGAAGGAACACATTTCAAAGCAAATCCACAGACACTACAAGGGAAAATCTTGAAATGCTTTTGGAGGGTACGGACACACCTACCCGCCCCCTTCACTTACAGACAGCGGCATATGAAGAGATGCAGTGCAACGAGTCAATTCAACAAATACCTACGGTATGCCTAATGCATGCTCTGACCTTCCGAGGCCTATGCCCTCAAAGAACTCAAGAGTTAAGGAGGCCAGGAAGTGTGGTGGATACAGAAGCAGGAGTTGGCAATCTTCTCCAACGGAAAAGCTATTTATAATTTCCCACCATGTCTGCAGATTTCTCATAGGAATGTTCACAAGTCATAGGCAGGAGAGCAGAATGGCAGTTATCGATCTCAAGATGAATCCAATCAGGTCTAGATAGAGGGGAAAAGGGTAATAGACTGGGAATTCAGAGACCTAATTCTCGTTCTGGCTCCGAAAGTACCTAGATGTAAAACTGGCTTAATCCCAAGCATTCTCATGGTCCCAATCTTTTCTACAAAGAAAAAGGATGAAGTTGCAGCACTGGCCCTCACAGGTCCACTATCATGCTAGGAGTAAGAAATATTACACACGCCCTTTCATCTAACCCTCATAACTCCATAGTAAGGTTGTGACTGGTATTTCTGCTTTACAGATAAAGAAATCAGGTCTCATACAAATTCAGTAGCTTATCCCTGGTAATACAAATAGTCCAAGTGGCAAAGCTGAGCTATAAATTCAGGCCTGCTAGCTCCAAAGCCTGTGCTCTTTGCTCTTTCTTAAAAACAAATGAACAAAAAAACCCTTTGCATGCGAGTCCTAGGAATTACAAATTGGCCAAAGAGGTGAGAAATTTGAAAGTCAAACTATGGAATATTTCATGAGACCAGGATGGCGGCGAGAGCCCCGTGGGTGCCCATTTTAAAGCTGGGCTCACGGGCACAGGCGCCGGCTCCACGCTCGTCGCGATGAACCAGATGAACTGGCCTGGCTGCCACGGGGTCACGCCCTGCAGGCTGAACGAAAGGATACCACGTTTGGATTTGTCATGTGTGTGGACAACAGTGTAGAGAAGCTAAAACTGACACATTTTTATGTAAAGTTTTCCTATCCTTTAATTTTTAATAAACTTTGGAAACCCAAAAGATAAAAAGAATTACATCAGAAAAAATGGGTAAACAACAACCAAAAGGACTCCATTCGGTACTGGACAGAATACACAGTGGAGAGGAAAAGAAGAAAAGAGAACTTGGCCAGAAGTGGAAATGGGCTCGGTGTTGGAAAGCAGAGACCCGAAGCTTTATATAGTCCATAATGTCTTACAGAGACTGAAGAACTATTCAGATATGCTGTAGAGGGTGTAGGGAAATAGGTTCTCTCCTACTCTCCTGTGTGACTAGTAGGAGTTAACCTGTGTAATCTCTCTGGAAGACAACCTGGCATTATGTTAGCAATGTTAAAGATGCAACTAATTCCTCATTCAGCTATTCCATTTCTAGTAATTTAACCACACAGTTACACATGGAAAAGTAAATGCAAGGATATTCACTACATATAACAGCAAAAGAATGGGAACAACTTAGCTGTCTACCAGCAGCATATTGATCAAATACGTGTTGATATCTTCATTAAATAAAACACTATGATGTCATTAAAAATATTGAGGCAGGTCTTCTAAACGTATTGGGATGAATGATTTCTAAGTTCTAGAAGTAAGTGAACAAAGCAAGGTAATGAACAGTGCGAATAGTGTGCTGCCATTTGTGAAAACACACACATACACCCAGATAATATTTGACTGTGTGAGTACGCACAAACATACATATATATATGTACCTAGATATAGCTTACTTTAAGAACTCACAAGAGGTTGATATCAGTCGTTGCTTTAGAGAAGGAAAATGAGGGACTGGCAAAGGGAGTAGAAAGACCTATTTTTTCACTGCCTACTCTTAAATATTTGAACTGTTTGTCTTTTGCATGAACTACTCATTCAAAACAATTAAATAAAAACTATCACAAGAATGAGTAACACACACAAATTATGACTATGTGACCTCACAGACATACGCATAAGCTTGAAATAGTGCCTGGCTACACCCTCACCAGCGTCCACGGGCTCGAACTTTTTCCCTATAAAGCTTCCTCGGGTCCAGGGATTTTCCTGGGATGGCATTCTTCTTGTAAGAATGATGATTCTGTTTTACATGAAAGTACAATCACTATCAATTGTTCAGCGTTCACTCCCTCCCACAGCCAACAGAGACTCACTCCACTCTGAACGCCGCTGCCCAGTTACAGGGACGTGTCTAGAATAGTGTTCTGTATTTGTTCTCTTTTTAAATTTTCTTTTTTTTAATTGATGTTCAGTTACCGTTGTCCCACATTTCCCCCCCACTGCTCTCCCCTTCCCTGCCCCCCAGTTTTTTCTTTACATATTATTTTCAATTATAATATCATTATTCTTTTGAAAGAAAAGAAAAAAACTATTAGAGCACATCAGCCTCCACGGGGAACTGCCCTCCTAATGTCACTTCTAAGTTTCTTTTTGTTTTTTCCCTAAATTTCTAGGGCGCTGTGATGCAAAAGGAGACTAGCCATCATTTATTTGCACTTCCCAAAGTGACCCAAATGTTTTGGTCTCAGAACCAGCATTCTTGAGGGAACAGTGCCCCCTGGTGTCACTTGGAGAGAGTTACAGGGGTTTTGAACAAAATAGGTAAATTCTGTATGTAAAGCAGGACGGAAAATTTCACAAGAAATTCAATTGAAATCGACAAATATGAGTGACTATTATCTGCTAAACACTGTTTATGGGCCTGAGGAATTGAGAGTTAAATGAAATGTAGTCCTCCAAGCACTCAAGTCTAGCTCTACCGGGTTCCAGATGAAGAAGAAACACCAGAGAACAGTTTCTCAAAAGGCACTTTGTCCCTTCCACTCTGTCGAAGCCAGAGCACCACATCACCCCTGGGAGACTAAAGAAGGGAGATAGGAAATGACGCCCACTCGTCAGATCCCTTTGCTGAGCAACCTAACCCTCAGGCCTTGCACAGAAGACCCCCTCCTCTAATGCAACTGAAATAAGCTATTATTACAGAAGTGCAGAAGAGACCAGCAGCAGTAATGCCTACACACTAATTCTTAATGTCCACTCTCAACTAACAAATTTATTTTTTTTTTTAGTTTTTATGTATTTATTCTTACAGAGAAGGGAAGAGAGGAAGAAAGAGAGGACGGAAACATTGATGTGTGAAGGAAACATCTATCGGCCGCCTCTCCCCCACCCCTACCCAGGGATCTGGCCCGCAACCCAGGCACGTGCCCTGACCGGGAATCCAACCAGTGACCTTTTGATGTGTGGGACGACACCCAACCCACTGAGCCACACAAGTCAGGGCTCAACTAACAGATTTCTAAAAAAGCTGTTGGGGCCTAGAAAGCTACAAGTGAGCAAAGGACAGTGTTCCCCTAGTCCCTGAAGATGGGCTCTCAGGTCGGACCCATCTGCAAGTCAGATTCCAGCCCATTCATGTATAAGCTGGAGGACTTTGGGCAAATTACATTCAATGTCAGTTTTCTACTCTGAAAAGCAGGGAATGTAACACTTATCTTGCAGGACAATTGTGAGACTTAAATGATGAAATACTGTTCAGAAAGAGACCTAACCCTGGTACATACTCTACCCTGTTGCCAGAGTGATACCGATCAAGTACAAATTGAACCATGTTAAGCCCCAGCTTAAAGGTTTTCAATGAACCCCTGTTGCCCTTGGGATAAAATCCAAACTCACTAGAACCCTTCACGATCTGGCCACTGCCTACCTTATTGCTCTCAATTCCCTGCAGTCACAAAGTCCCCCACCCTTGCCCCACACTAAAACACCTCCAAGCCTCTCAAAATGCACTCTGGCCTAGAATGACTTCTTTATTTTCCCCCAGTTAGTTCCTGCTCATCTTCAAAACTCAGCTCAGAAACCCTCTCTTCAAGATTTGCTGGATCCTAAATCACCCTGGGCTTGCCTCAACCAAAGAACTTACCATCCTCTACCCTGCCGCCTGCCTGTGTCCTCACTGGATTACAAACTCCAGGAACAGGCCACGGTGTCTTAGATCTGGACACCCAACAACTGGCCCACAGTAGATGCTTAATAAATGCTGAATAGAGTGATGAATAAAGGCACCCAGTAGAGTATGCAGACTCAAACTCTGCTCCCTTTGCAAGGAAAGGATGGATCAGTCAAGAATCCTCTTTGCCTTCTGTCTAGACAAGGAGAGTTTTCTAATTAGAGAATTTCAAATGTAGTTTCAAAAAATAAGAGCACCTAAAGCTTCTTTTCAAAGCTGCTAGCAGCCCCCTTCCCTACCCCAGAGTTGAATTTTCCTTACCAGGGAAGGGCTAGCTGGGATGCAGTGGAAATTCCAGCAGAAGGGGAGACCGGAGAGCTCACTCCGCACCCGCAGTATCAGTGCCTCTGCCACGTGATCACAGGAGAAGGTAGCTTTTCCAGGGCAATCCATGTCCCTCAACAGTGGGCGAAGCAGATCATCCAAATGACTGAGGAAAGCCTCAGGGGGGGCAGTCAGGCGCTTGTTCAGCTCCTGAAGAGACAGCAGGGGTTGTACAGAGTGAGGGTCCTGAAAGGAAACTGACTCCTCCATAAATAACAACAAAGGAAAACTTGAGTTAACATGAAGCCACTGGGCGTGAGAAAAGAGATCAACTGGCCTACTTCACAATTCTGCCTTGCACTGTATGCAGTGTGTGCGTGCACACACACACACACACACACACACACACTAGTGGAAAGAGCCCAAGGCTATAGGTAAAAGTGCAGGACATTAACTGGCATTGTCTCAACCTGATTCAACCTTCCTTGCAACTGACCGGCCAGCAAGCTGGTTGGTGTTAATGTCCCCTGACCTTCACCGGGAAAGAAATTACAGCCATGACCACAACACAGCATTACTTCTCTTTGCACATACCTTGGCTCGCTGGCTGACCACACTGGCATCCACCTGCTCGTGCCACACCTCTTGAAGATCTGAAACCAGCAAGGCATAGCCCTGCTTAGTAATATAAGCTTTAGCCAGGAGGGAGTTCTCAGCAAGCTGTAGCCGCGCCCATGGCTGCATCAACAGGCCTTGCTCCAGTTCCTCCATGCACAAGAGAGTCTGAATTTAGCAAAGTGTCCAAGGGCACTACAGGCCTGTGGGGCGGGGGAAGAGACCATCAGACAGTTGAATAAGTCTAATGAAATTCCTCCCTGCTAAAACAGGAAGCATGGATTTACACTCTACCCCATTCAGTCCCCCCAAGTATACACCCAACTGAACACCCATCTTAGTACCTCTTGGCCCCTAGAAATCTGTTTAAAATTTTGAGGGATTTTTTTTTCCATATTAAGTTCCTAGGGGGGCATAAAATATCTCTTTCTCCTATAGCGTTTAAGCCTCAGCATATTGGTGTTAGTATCTTTACTTTCTAATAATATAACTTAATTTGGAAACCATTCTTGTTGCATATTTATCACATTCCTAAGAAATATGTCAGTGCTGTCCTTTCCCAGAACTTCTGGAAGAGAAGTGGTTCTTGTCTTATAAAACATCATAAATCATAAGTTTCATCAGAGGAAATTCAAGTTATTTGATCATTATCTAAAACCAAAACTCTGGAAGGTCTCAGAATTTCAAATATATGTGCATATTCCCTAAACACATATATATATTCCATAAGTATATATAATATAATGGCAAATATAACATAAAGATAATAAATAAAAAATTAATAATAAATATAAAACAATGTAGAATATATTCCCTAAGGCAGATTTTTTTTTAGAGAAAGGAGAAGGGAGGCAGAAAGAGAGGGAGAGCCACACCGATGTGAGAGAGAAACAGCATTGCCTCTTGTGCACGCCCACAACCCCGGCATGTGCCCTGACCAGGAACTGAACTGGCGACCTTTTGCTCTGAGGAATGATACCCAACCAACTGAGCCACACCAGTCCGGGCTCTGAGACAGATTCTGAATCTAGAGTGTATGTATGTGAACCCTCTGGAACTACATGCAAAATCTGTGTGCACATGCCTATCCTCGTTTGGGGAGAAGTCTGCAGCTACTGCCAGTTCTCAAAGGGATCCATGACACACAGGTAGAGAGCTCACAAACACGGTGTGCAGGGCAAACAGGAAAGCCCAAATCCCATCTCAAGAAGGACCTGCGAGACTAAGAACTCCTGCACACGACGAGGCAGAGTACGTCACGGAGGTGGAGATGACGAACTAACGGCCACTGCACTCGTCCCGCACATCCCCACCCAAAGGCGCTGCCCCCACCAGTGATTCCTGCTGCTGCGCATCCTGGAACTACTGGAAACTAACTTTTCCACTTCAACAACTCGATTTGCAGTCTTAGCCTAGTAGACGTTCAGTAACTACGGCTACTTGACAAGAAATTTTATTTTCCTGTGGATTTAAGAAAAGGGGGGAGGTGTTACAATTTCCTTCATTACTTCAGTATATAAAAACAAAGTGAAGTGGAGGGTCATCTCAGAATATAAAGAAAATTCCTTGGACTTCATTCACAAAGTTAACAAGGTTTGCTCCTCCAGTCACTTCCATCTCAGTCTAAGCCATTAGTCTTCCAACCGTCATCTCGTTTTTGAAGCGTGGCCTTGTAACAGAACTTAATTCGTGTAGTCAGCAGACAGGTGAACTGTATATACACATTGCGACTTTTATTTGCAGCAGACTCAAAACCATATGTTTAGAGAATGGCACATCAATCACCTTTCCTACCATGCTCTTTCTATCAGAAGAGATCTTGGAATGGATGGGCTACTCCTCACTGCACCAGCGGTCCACATTGCCAAAGGTCACAAACGCAGGCGAAGTCGCCAAGCCCCTCTCTCCCTACAGGCGCTACCTAGCGTGCATTCTGATCACCAAAATCAGGTTGATCATCCTAACCAGTCACTTCAGAAAGCCCTAACTCAAGACTGCATGGATGTGTACGTTGGAGGGAGGGGGCGGCCGTATTGGGTGCGGGGTAGGAGTGTAAAGTGTAGGTAGGGTTAATGGGTCACATAAAAAGGCCTGAAATATCCAGCGTGAGGCCTGGGGTCGGCTGCCCACCACACACGTCCTGTTCTGAATCTCAGGCCTCTCCATCCACCTTTTTCTTTTTTCCTTCGAGTGTCTTTAACCTCCACATTTACTATTTTTTTAGTAAATTATTTTTTTAAGATTTTATTTATATATTTTTTAGAGAGGGGAAGGGAGAGAGGGAAACATCAATGAGTTGTTGCCTCTCACGCGCCCCCTACTGGGGACCTGGCCCATAACCCAGGCATGTGCAACCGGCGGATCCACACCAGCCGGGGCCCTTTATTATTCTTGAATGAAGCTGGGGTGCGCTGAGGGCCGACAGCGAGGTGGGGTCATCTGAGAGCCCGGCTGTGCACTAAGCCTCGCTGCCCAGCCGCCAGGCGCTCTCTCCACACGCAGTTCCTCCGCCATCCAGCAGAGTGGCAGCAAGGCCCCAGCCACCCTCCCGGCTGGACCACGCCTTGTCCTTCTGGGAGGATCGAGCCCTACCTTTACCACAGCCCCACCCCAAGAGCCCCGCCTGGCGTCCCGTTTCCATTCACCCTCCCTAGAAGAGCCTTCGCGGCCCGCCTTTCCATTTCTACAGCACCCGCTGCAGAGGCTCAGCTCAAGACTCCTCAGCGGGTAAGAAAGCGGACAACCCTGCGGGGTAGAACCACACAGCCCGCGAAGGAGCAGCCTCACAGACCCCGCCTCGCTGCCGGAGGCGGGCCTTGCGTGCGCGGCTCCCAAGGCCCCGCCCACTCCCCCGAGTTCAGACCCTGACCGTGGGCCGCGCGTGGATCTCTCCTGGACAAAGCGCCTGTGGCCGCGCCAGCACGCAGCGCTGGAGCAGCCCCTCGCCGCCCGGCCCCAGCTCCCGCCCCGATTGGAGCCCAACCCCCACCTACCGTGAGCGGTGCGACAGTTCCCACACTCCCCGCAGCAGGCCTGCGGGCCCCGTACAAGCCGAAAAGCCTAGAGTAGAAGCCTTGTGCTCAGCACAACGGGGAGGCGGGGCCTTGGGACACAGGGGCGGAGCCAGGGTCTGACTTGGGCGGGACACCTGAGCCCCTTGAGCTGATTAAAGGAGCGCTCGGAGCTGCAGGCCCACGTTCGTCATAACTGCTAGATAGGCAGGGTGACCCGCTGGTAGAGGGGTGGAGGGGTAGCGGGAATGGCCGAGTGGGAAGAATGCAGGATGAGGTGCAGGAGAGGGGATCCCTGTATTTGGACTTGTCAATAAGAGCCACCTCCCCTCCATCCCCTACCTGTCCAACCTCTGATATACAAAGGGAGAGGGCTGAGCTTCACTAGATTCTCTCTGTCCTCTCCAACTCTTTAGGCGATGTGTCTCCCAAGCAGAAATCCCACCGTCTCTCATCCTTGACCTCCTCGCTTGTCTCATCTCTCCCTCCATCCATTCCCAGAATTACGCTTCATCACCCTCGTCAAGCGATGTGTCTCCCAAGCTTGAAATCCCTCATGTTGTACTTTGTACTCTTGAGCTGGATGAGCCTGGAAAATTTTCCCCGTGCACTTTCCGCAACCAAAAATCGTCCTCTTGCTAAAGCCAGCCACAGTGCTGCTTCTTTCAGAAAGCCTTTCCCACTGTCCCCAGTCAGAACTAATTGTTTCTTTCTCCTTGCTCCCAAAGCAGTATTCTAGTCTTTATTACAGACTGCCTTCTGCTCTGAGTTTTAGTTAGTAATTACGAGAGTCTGTTTAAACCAAAGTGTCCCGAGAGGGCAGGGCCCCTGTCTTATCCGACCTGTAGTTCCAGGACCTTGCGCATGGGAAGAGCTCAATAAATAAATATTTATTTATGTATGTATGTATTTATTTATTTTTAAAGATTTTTATTTATTTATTTTTAGAGAAGGAAGGGAGGGAGAAAGAGAGAGAGAAACATCAATGTGCAGTTGCTGGGGGCCGTGGCCTGCAACCCAGGCATGTGCCCAGATTGGGAATCGAACCTGTGACACTTTGGTTCGCAGCCTGCGCTCAATCCACTGAGCTACGCCAGCCAGGTAAATATTTATTTTTTAAATATTTTATTTATTTTCAAAGAAAAGGGAAGGGAGGGAGAAAGAGAGGGAGAGAAACACCAATGCTCGAGAGACACATCAGTTGGTTGCCTCTCCCACACCTCCAACCAAGGACCTGGCTTGCAACCCAGGCATGTGCCCTAACTGGGACTCAAACCAGTGATCTTTTGGTTCACAGGCCAATGCTCAATTCACTGAGCCACACCAGCCAGCACTTAATAAATATTTAAGTGAATGCTGGAGTTCAAGTATAGTTAGCTCACAAGCAAAATCTCTTTTAATCATTCACGGCCCCTGTTCTGGAAGTTAGTCCTAATTAAGAAAAGGAACACTTATTGGGAAACAAAACCTCATGTGGGCCCATTCCTTTCTCTCTTTCTCTCTTTCTTTCTCTCTCTCTCTCTCAGAAAGTAGAGCCCGGGAGCCAACCATTCAGCAAGCTCAAAGATAGGGCTAATCTAAGCGTAGCAGAAGTATGAGTCATGGAGTTAGTAAGACCAAAGTTCTCTGCTAGACCTGGGGCACTGCTCCCCAAAGCCAGGCAACAAGTCAGCCGTCTCTCCTGGCTCAGCCGGCCCTCTTTCTTCATTCCCGGGGTCTTCAGGCAGTGGGCAGAGGCAACGGAGAGGCTGGGGGATGCAGGGACACAAATTTTGGAGGGGCACAGGAAGCTCATACAGTTGAGTGGCCTTCTGCTTGGACTTCTGAGGCATCTGAACCTCTTGGGTAGCAAGAGAGGATGGCAGCCCTGGACCTAGGCCTCGCTCAAGCCGTGTGCCTGCAAAACAGAGGCTGGTCAGGACGTTGCCCAACCCAGGGAGTGATGACTTCCCGGCCACTCCCGAGTCTGCAAGGGCCTGTCCATAACTTACCAGGAATAGTGTTCTCTAGGAGGAAGCCCAAGAATCCCGCCAGGAAGATGGGCTCTATGAGCAGTGAGTGAAGTAGCACATCCACAGGGCTCCAGCCTACAGGAAGTTAGGACCAGTCAGGAGGGGAACCCTGATCTTACTTATTGCGAGGCCAAGGAGTCTTATACTTCCAGACCTAATTCTAAGTCTTGGACTAAGAGCAGATCTTTCTGAATCATCATTCTATCCCCTTTGTCCTTTGTCTCTCTGCTCCATTTCCCAGGCCCAGGCCCTTCCCATAGGATCTGTGCTCAACACCCTATCCTCTGAGCATCCACAAGCTCTCCAGATATGTTCCCTGTCTCTGGAAAGTCCTGTATTAAAAACCCCCAACCTTATTTCCCACTTACCTTCTGTGCTCCAGCCTGGGTTTCTCAACTCCAATACTACTAATAATTTACACCAGATAATTCTTTGGGCGGGGTGGGGCGGGTTGGGGGGAGCGGCTGTCCTGTGCATTGTAGTATATTTAGCAGCATCCCTCTACCAACTACATGTCAGTAACAATCCTTTCTCCCCTGTTTGTAACAGCCAAAGATGTCCCCAGACATTGCCAAAATCATCCTCAGTTGAGAAACACTGTCACTTGCTAAGCTGAGCTAACAAACAAAGCTATTTGAATGACCTTTTTGCCAAATGCATTTAAATCTTACCATCCTTCGAGACCAGCTCAAGGTTACTTCCGGCATAAAACTTACCTGGATCATCTCAAACTGCAAGCCAGCTGTCTCTCTCACCACTGAGCAGCACAGCTCTCTACCTGAGCCTATCCTGCTATGTGCCTACACTTCCACTTTCTTTTACTAGACTAACACCTGGAGGTACCTTCGGATCCCAAGGGACTTGCATGGTGCTCAACAAATACTGGCCAACCAAATTGATGAACTGCTTACACCAAACCCCAGAGAAGGGTGTGGGTCCTGTAGTGCAGAGAGCCCAAAGCCTCCAGCCCATGCTTTAATGACACTGAACAGCTCTTCTTCCCGCCTCCTCCTCCCACCTGTGCTCATCAGGACAGGAGCTTCCCGAAGCCACCTTGGCAGCAGCAGGGCCATGAAGATGGAGAAGCCAACAATGAAAACATTCCGCCCAGAGTCGATGTCGGCCAGGTGGAAGCTGGAGAATCCAGTAGCCAGAACCACGGCCTGGGTCACGCCCAGCACCCCACCTGTCTCATGGGAAAGTAATCCAAGGGGTTGAGACAGAGCTGGCACAGCAGGGAGTGTTGCAGGGCGGGGCAGGTTGGGATGGGGAGAGATGACCAAAAGCCTCATTTCTAATTCCGCCAGAAGCCCAGAAGCCCCGTCAAGAGCTTCCATTGGGCTGAGAAAATAAAGGCTGCTGACATACATATCCATGTATGGGGCGGGGGGAGCTATTCAGAAAGAAAGGGTGCTGGCCACAAGCAACCAGTGGGCCACGCTGGGGTTACTGGGTCAATGCCAATGCTGCTGGAACACCCACTCACCAAGAACAGGCAACGGGATGGTGGTGAGGAGCTGGGTCAGCTTTGGGGAGAGCCCAAGCCCCACGCAGAACAGCCCCACCAAATGGGCCACTCGCTGAGATCCAGCCTACGTGGAGAAGAGACACTAGAAAACAGCCATCTCCTTGACTGTTCAAGGTGTTTGCCTGGTGGCCCCTTCTCACCATCTGGATCCCGACTCAAACATTGCCCTTCCAAGAGGCATCGCCAAGCTCTCTACCTAAAGGGGCCACGATCCCACTAAGTCCCCTGCTTTGTTTTCTTAATAGTGCTTTTATCACTTGGGAAATTACCTTACTTATGGGTTGGGTTTTTTGTTTTTGTTTTTTTTGGTCTGCCTTTCCCTCTCTGAAGTTCCCCAGAAAGCAGAACTTTCTCTGACTCATTCTTCACAGGAATCCCAGCCCTGGTACAGGGCCTGAGGCACGGAAGGAGTTCAATATTGATTGGGTGTCTTCCTTACACCCCTCACCCCTTACTTCTAGGCACCTCCCTAAATGAGATCTAGAATGTGACCTTCCTAACAGAGTATTGCCTGCAGTTGTCCATCAGTCAGTGCGAGTTCCCTCCCCTCTCCTGCACCCCCAGCACCCCTATTCCCAGTCCTGTCCACATACCTGGGTAAGACTCACTGTGGCCACGTTGGGGAAGCTGGATGCAGCACCCATGGGGCTCCCCAACAGCCCAGCCAGCACACTTCCCAGGCCCTCCAGGCTCAGCCCCCGACTGCAGGCGTGTGGAGGTGGAGAAGGCAAACGCAGCAGCCGGCCACACAGGGCATAGCAGCCCAAGGAGCTGATGGAGGCTGCCAAGGCCATGGAGACGCCTGCAGCCAGAGCCCGGGGCGTCAGCAAGGGCCAGACCCACTCCCCTGAAGAGAGAGGAAGAGTTACTTTGGAGTGACACTCAGGTTTGGAGCATGTCCCTGCCTCCAGAGTCCTGTGCTGCAAGAATCCTAGAGGCCCTATTGCCCTTGAAGATGTCTTGAGACAAAACCATCAAACTCAGGATAAAGACCATCCCTTCACCATGGTCTACAAGGCCCCTCTTGGTCTGATCCTTACTTCGGTCCCTCTAACCACGTCTCCCCCCATACTCTGCCTTACTCCCTTCACTCCGAGATACACCTGTTTAAGGCCCTTATGTTTGCTGTGCTGCTGGGTACCACAGGGCTTGTACTATGCTGTTCTCTCCACCTAGAGTGCTCCTTAACTTCACCAGTTAACTTCTACTCATTTCTCACATCTCAGCTCGAAGATCACTTCCTCAAGAAAACCATTCCCGCCCTGACTGGTGTGGCTCGGTGTTTTGGGTGTCATACAGCAGATCGAAAGTTTGCTGGTTTGATTCTGGTCGGGGCACATGCCTGGACTGTAGGCCAGGTCCCTGGTTAGGGGCATGCAAGAGACAACCAATCAATGTTCCTCTTGCATATTGCTGTTTTTCTCCCTCTCCTTCCTCCTTTCCCTTCCCTTTAGTTATTCTAAAAATAAATAAATAAAATCTTCAAACACTAAAAAAACCTTTCCTGACCTCTCTGATAAAGTCAGACTCCCCATTATAAGCTCTCATCACACAATGTACCTCCCCTTTGTTATACTTACCACATGCAATTTTGCATTTACTTGGGTGCCTATTTAATTAGGACCCATATTGCCCAACAGATTATGAGTTTCATGAACACAGGTGCTACACTTTTCATGTTTGTCACTGTCCCCTATCAAGTACCTAGCACTTAATCGACAGACCTTGATTAAATTGATGAATGAGCAAATGTCAGATATAATGCTTGAAAAGTAATTTTTTAAAGAATTTATTTATTTATTTTTAGAGAGAGAGGAAGGGAGGGAGAAAGAGAGGGTGAGACGTGTCAATGTATGGTTGCCACTCACGCACCCCCTACTGGGGTCCTGGCCTACAACCCAGGCATGTGGCCTGACTAGGAATCGAACCGGTGACCCCTCTGATTTTCAGGCCAGCACTCGACCACTAAGCTACACCAGCCAGGGCTCAAAAGCAATTTTTTTTATACGCAGCTCACTAACTCGAATGCCTGAGGGGTACATGTCATAAATGTAATGCACAAATTGGGTAAGGAGTATCAGCAGGGACTGGTAGGGTTCGCAGAGCTCTCTAACACTAAATAAAACATCTGTGGCGAGGGGCTGGCATTGCACCTGAGAACAGCAAGCTACCTCCCCTGTGTGTTTTGAGAAAACATAAGATTTAACTCAGAAATACAATTCATTAAATCTTGAGCTGAATGAAACACACACCTTTATTTCAGTACAGGGATGGAAGGCTAGGAGCAAACATACCTGGGTGAGGCAGCCAAAACCACAGTGCCTCACTGGGGGCAGACAGCTCCAGGGGGATGATGCCAAGACCCAGCAGGGCAGAGATGACCCACACACAGGCCACTGGGACCAGCACCTGAAGGGCAAGGAGGAGATGGAAAAGAACCCCTCCCCCAGATTCTTGCAGGCCAGCCTTAGTGGAGTAACAGATAGGGCAGGGAGTCGAGCAAGTGTTCCATGCCAGACCTTCTAACCTTGACAGCCCCTCCCAGATCCCCACATACCGAGAAGAGCCGGAAGGCAGGCATGCAAGTACGCGTTGAAGAGGTTGAAGCTGGCCTCCAGGGGCATGGGGGTAACTGGCAGGAGCCCAGGTGCTGAGAACAGACCACCATGAGGGAAATAAGCCTAGGACAGAGAAGGAGATTGAGAAGCAAGAGGAAGTAAGCATCCTGAGGCAGGTAATGGAGGCAGAAGAGGCAGAACACCATGAAGGAGGTCCCCGAGAAGAAAGCCCCTGGGACAGGGAGAGAGGGTACCTTGGGGGTCAGCAGGAGACAATGGGAAAGCCAGAGAGACCACCTGAATCCAACAAAAGCCCTGGATGCCAAACCCCCCAAAATGCCTGCTCAGACAGCTGCTCGGTCTGGTAGCGTCAGCAGCTCTGCCCTCCCCAGTCCTGCACACCCCGCTGGTCAGCACCCCATGCCTGTCAGGACTTACGTACAGCAAGGCCAGCCCCCAATGACTGGAGCAGAACAAGGCCACCTCCCTGTGAGCAGACAGCCCTGCCACAACCAGGCTGGGGGCCAACACCAGGGGTCCACAGTGGCGGAACAAGTGGCCAGGAGCCCCCAACAGTCCCAGAGTGCCCTGCAGCAGCCCGGACACCACCACTGCCCCAGACACCTAATGGGGTAGAGAAGAAGGCGAAGAGAAAACATTTGGCTCAACTGAGCTGACCTCAGCCTGGACTTCCTAACTAACCCAGGGGCAGTCCAGCGGGTCCCTCACTCAGACCCACCCCACCTCCTTCCCCCAGAGAAGCTCAGTCTCTGCATAATAGAAACCAGAGCCTCCCCAATCCCAAGCACTTACCTCTCGGAGAGAATCGTTCCAGAGCTCCAGGCTGTGGCAGCCAGGCCTCTCACACAGGTGCGGCACGCCAGAGGCTAGAAATTGGGGGCACAGGAGAAAGGTAAAGGGAATGGAGACCCATTGCTGTGCAGTCCTAGCTGGTGCCTGGCACAGCTGCAAGACCGCAGAGTGCCTACCACTCCCACCATTGCCCATTCTCAATCCTGCACCTACCTACACCTGCATTCTCAGATTAGCACCCAGCCCACCCTCACCCCATGCTCTTGTTCTGTGCTCACAGTTTCCAGGTGTCTGGGTGGCCAGAGGCAGCTTCCGGTTAGTCAGCACGAGAGCAGAGGCAAGGAACTCAAAGGATGGAGCCTGGACAAGAGGCAGCCTGTAGGAACAGCAGCCCTGGCAGGTCTGGAAACAGGTGGCAGCCAAAAGGACTTTCCAAGCCCCTCCTATCCCACCCGGGGACCCTGCCCTCTCCCTCTAGGGAGTCCCCCTTACCTGCTACCCATCCAGGTTTGCAGGGTGGTGGACACACCACATGAGAAGAGGCTGGAAGCCAGCAGGTGGGCAGGGGAGTAAGGGAGCATTCCTGGGGGGACACTTCGAAGCAGGAGCAGGTGAGAGGCACAGAGCACAGAAGCCAGAACCAAGAAATGCTGCGAGTGGAGGTATGGGAAGAAGGGGTGGTCTTCAGACAAAGGAGGGAATGCCTGTTTTTAGAGGGTTTCCCATGCCACGTCTACTCCCCCAAACACCCCCGTCAGCCAGCACTGGCTCCTGCACAGCTGCCTCCTACCTGCAGGGCCAGAAGACAGCTGAGGCCCCAGGGAGGAGGCCCACAGAGAGAAGCCCAAGAGTGGGAAGAGGGGTTTTGGACAGCAGGCTGCGGCGGAGGGGGCGCCAAGGCTTCCTGGGGGCTCACAGATCGGAGCTGGATGGGACAGGACTGTGATCGGCTCATTCTGTCCTGTCTTTCATCTTGTGCTCACTGCCCTGGGCCAGAGTTAAGTAGAGTTTGGGTGAAGTTAGCTCCCCAGAGTGGGGAGACAGTGGGGGTGTGGGTGAGGCAAAGTGAAGGAATGAGAGACTCAGGGCAGGACACGGCCCATTCACCTTTGCCCCGCTCTTGTGCAAATTCCATCACCTATTAACCGGGAGCCATGTTCTGGAGCCCTCCCCCAAGAATTCCGTGCAAACCCCCCGTTCCAGGCTCTGTAAAGCAGGATAGGAGGGGTGGGGAGACCGAGATAGTAACCTGGGAAGATTTTAGGTTGTATCCCCCTCCCCCCACCCCACCACTGCAACTTGGAACCATCACTGCAATGTGGTCCTCCGCCCTTTCAGGGTCAAACCCCTGGACTACCTCCAAAGGAAATGCACAGGTAATGGATGACACAGGCCACAGTGACCACAACTTTACATAATGCCCTCGCTGATGTAAAGGCAAAATACAAGGAATTGATAATAAAAGGGGTTTCCTTATGTGAAAGCTCGGGCCCAGCTAAACCAGAAGGCAACAAAGTGATCCAGTTCCCACCCCCAGGTGTAGAATCTTCGTGGCTGTGGCAGCTCCACGGCCGACTGGTGCTTTACGACAGGCAGTGCTGCCATTGGTGACCTGATGCTTCAAAGTAATAAACAAGTTCATGGTCAGGTGCTGAAGCAAAGTTAGTTTTAATTTACATGGATGTGCATTCCTGGAAAATGGAGTCTTTTCCAAAATGAACAAAAAGGACTTTGTGTTTATACGTGAAGTCAGGTAGTTTTAGGCTCACACACAGAGGGTTTCCCTAAGCACGGCGTGCAGCTGGCCACTCCAAAGCCACTTTGGGAATTCTCCCTAATGAAAGGGATCTTGAGCGTTGCAGGGTGTCTAACATTCTGCCCAGGCCAACTAAATAAAAATGCAAGTAGCATTCCTTCAAATATTTGCCTCAAAAATGCCCCCCCCACCCCCGCAGGCAGGCAGGACACCCAGCTATGGATAATCTTAAACAGTCTCAAATACCCTCATTCAGTTCAGTTCATAGAGAGGTTTTCCTTCTTCCAATAACCCAGCCTAGGACTGCTCTTAACAACGACTACCACCACGGACCGGACCGGGCTGGATTCAGGGTTCAGGGGTGTTCTTGGGGCTCGCCCTGAAACTGGCAGGGCTCTGCTGCATACTTGGCTTGGCCCCTCACCCCTCATGTGCTTCGGAATCTGTAAGAGCGGTGCTCACGCAGAACTTTTGATGGGTAGGGCCAACCCCAGGCACGGCGGTCACCACCCACGCCCCACGGCAACCAAGTTGAGTGGTGCTCGTGACCCCAGGGTGCTGGGAACAGGGATGCGGGGAGGTTCTTCTGAAATGGGGCAGAGAGAGAGTTGCAGGATGACGGAGTCAGGAAGCAGGGAGGCTCAGAAGGCAGGGGTGGGGTGGGGGGAGAAGGTTCTCCCAAGGGCTGCCAGAGAAGGAGTCCAGGCCATGCAACTAAAACTGTTTATTGAAACCTCAGTTCTACAAAAGCGTGGAAAAACCCAGATACAAAGCAGTGGCCAGAGAGGCCTGTGAGAACACCCAGGAGAGGAACTGGAAGAACTGGAAGCCCAGGAGCAGAGTACTAAAAGGAAAAGGTGGGAAGACCAGAGGGCAAGGCTGAGGGTCCCGCAGTCCCTGACTCCTTCAGACTACATCCACAGGGCAGGTGTGGGTCGGGTTCCCCGCTCACCGGCCTTCGCTCAGCAGCGCTCCCCTCGGCCCAATCAGTCCCTGGCTCTCTTGCCTCAGAGACATCACACAGAGCCCGGCGAGCATTCCCTCCCTCCCCACCTCCCTCCCCCAACTCTCATCTCCCACCTTACCCTCTCATCCCAGGGAACTAAGAAGCTAGTCTAGAAAGAGTCTGGAGGTAACGAGACAAGGGCTTCTCTGTCCGCCTGCGGCATGCCCCTGGTCACTGGACTGAGGCTTTCTTTCCACGGCACCATCGCTGCTGGCCCAAGCAGCCAGCCGCTGACGTCTAAAAGAGCAGGTGACCTTTAGGCCTTCTGCCCCATCACCCCTTAAGCCCCCTCACCCAGTATAACAGGGGACCCGCCAAGGACCCAGAGAGGTAGAGAGGATCTAAATCAAGCATTCTTCCTCCAGGCTCTCAGGGACTCCCACGTCCTCACCAGGCATTCCTCTGAACCCCACCTAGCCTGGGAAAATGAAAGACTTAAGGCGGGCCAGCTCCATGATGCCAAAAAGGGAACACTCCTGGGGCTGTGGGAGCAAGGAGGGCATGGGGCTCCAGGCCCAGGGCGGAGCCGGGCCGTAGGAGTGGTACCAGGGACTTGGGGGCCCTGTGGGCGCCGTATGGTTGGGATGCTGGCAGGCACGACAGGTTGGCAAGTCTTTCTGGAGCTTCTGGCAAAGGGGACAGTTATGGAGAAGAGTGGGAGGGGCAGGAGGGTCTGGGGGAGGCAATGGCGGGGGGGTCAATGAGGCCAGAAGACTGTCCCAGAGTGAATGCAGCCTTATGTCGCTTCCCGGGCAGCTGGAGACATTGGCAGGAGACGGCAGGCACTGTGGCACAGGAGAAGGTATGCAGGGTTCCAAGAGGCACCTGGAGGCCAGTCCAAGGTCCGGGGGGCCAGGTGGAGGGCTGCAGGACAGTCCCAAGGACTGGTATATTACCGCCACTGATGCCACAGCCAGGGCCACGCTGCTCACATATGCTATCGCTAGTAGGCAGGACAGCTGCAGGAGAGATAAGAAAGGTCAATGCCAAATACCCTTCCCTTAAAACGTGCTTCTGACCGCCTTAAACACACCCATCCCTTATCTCTAGAAGTTCAAGTTAGAGTTCACTGTTACCATCTACTCCCAGACCCTTGTCCTGAGTCTTTCAGCATTTGCTTTACATCATACCACCCATGCACAGTGCGCTCAAGCCTCCCATCCGTCCTGACCCCCGCTTCACCTTTGCCAGCTGATGGCAGAGGGAGCCCAGGGCCAGCTGCCAGGCCGGCTGCTCCAGCAGCACACACAGGTCCGTATAGGTGTACCAGCCCCGTCGTCGTCCCTGATGCTCGGCCACACTGTCGGGAGGGGAGAAAAAGTAGAGCGTCTGTAACTCTCCTGCAGCCGGCCCCAACGCACCCTCCTTCCCCCCGGGCCCCACCAGGGAACACTGGGGAATGAGTTAAAAGGGCAGATCCCTAGGCTGTGGGTGGATCCAGAAACTGAGAGTGAGACCAAGATCTGTATTTCTGATGAGCTTCCCAAAGGTGACGGATGACAAAGAAAGAGGGCGGGCAGGTTTGAGGAGCACTGCCCTGGGCGATTCTCTTTCCTGCCTTCCCCCCCTCCCCCCACCAGTCACACAGACCCTCCTCTCAGTCTAGCTCTTCCATCTCAGGTCTCAGCCCTTAAGCACCTCCTCCCAGCTCCTAGAACCTACCAGCTCTCCAACCAGCTCAGCACCTCAAAGATCTCCCGAGGGTCAGTGTAGAGACGCCAGTCCTGTGGGTGTGAAGACAAGGGCAGCAAACCGGGCTCAGACGTGAGCCACAGTTACTCAGTAACCAGAGCCACAGCAGCACTGCAACCACCACTATGGGTACCACTTAGCTGGCACTAGGTGCCAAGTACTCTTCCAAGAACTTTTACATATTAACTCACTTAATCATCATGGATCTGGATTCACATCACACCCCCCATTGAGAGCATAGGAAGAGAATGATCCTGCAACAGTCCATGCCCATAGGGGGCTTAGAGAGAGCTCAGGGTCTAGGAGTAGAGAAAGTCTGGAAGCAAATAAATAAGCAGAACCCGGTGAGGTAAGCTCTGGCTCAGAGTGCGTGCGCCCTGCTGGGCCTGCAGGAATGGGGAAGTGCGGACGCTCCGTTTCTGGGCTCGCCACATCAGGAACAGCTAAGGGCTGTAGTTAGTCCAGGCTAGAAAGGAAAGATACAGCCCTGACTGGCATAGCTCAGTGGATTGAGCGCGGGCTGCGAACCAGAGCATTGCAGGTTCGATTCCCAGTCAGGGCACATGCCTGGGTTGCAGGCCATGACCCCCAGCAAGCGCACATTGATGTCTGTCTGTCTGTCTGTCTCTCTCTCTCTCTCTCTTCCTCCCTTCCCTCTCTAAAAATAAATAAATAAAATCTTTTAAAAATTAAAAAAAAAAAGAAAGGAAAGATACTAATAAGGAAAGACATGAGGAGGACAGGCAGACACGAGGAGGACAGGCAGAGAGAAATGAAGAAACAGAAAGCTGCGAGGGAAAAGACAAGGGGTGTCAGAAACGAAAAGCTGGGCCAGGGGAACAGAGCAAGAGAGGGAACAGCTACTCACCATGGCACTCAGGAAGCCCCTCTCCAGGGCATTGAGAGCGGGCACGGCCACACCCCCTGCAGCTCCCCATTCATCGTTGAAGACCTCCTCCTCCTCCCCTTCATCATAGAGGTACTTACTAGCCACCATCTGCAGAGGGACCAGAGATGGGGTCAACAGAACCCGCCCTGGGCTCCTAGGTCACCGGGGAAACCAAGGGGAGGGGGCCCCTTACCATAGAGATCAGGAACAAGTCAGAGGAGGACACGTGCTGTAGGTAGTCCGGGTTTCGGTGCCGGAGCCGCTCAATGTACACCAGAGCTAGCATCATAGCGCACGGGGAGATGCACGCCTCCCTGCGCGTCGGAAAGGATCGGTAATTAAACCCGAGGGCCTTTCAGCTCCTGTTAACTCTTCTAATGCTCTATCTTCTCTTTATGGATAGCCCTTCCCTTTTTTCTAGGGTCCAAACACTTTCATCCCATCCCCCTCAATTCCAGGCTCACCGGGACACATGGGCTACATATTTCTTCTGGAGACGGCGAATAGGGCTGGGGGCTGCCTTCTGGAGCAGTTCCACGGCAATGTCTGTGGGGGCAGGAGACAGAGTGAGCAAACAACTCTGCCCCTCCCCACTCGTCCCCACTGCTGCCAGCAGAAGATCCGGATCGATCCCTACTACCTGAGGCCTTGGAGACAGGACCACACCAACAAGACAGAGATCAAATTCTCCCATAATGAGACAAAAAGCCCATCCCAAATCCGAACTTCAGTTCTTTCCAGCAGGAGCCTTATTTTCCATTCACCTGGAGTTACTTAAATTTGCCTTCTGCTCTTGTTCATTTCAGAAATAAACATGCCTTGTTCATTTGGGAAACACACTGGGTGTTCTTGGAAACTTAAATAGTTTCTGGTATACAAATCAGAAGTGATATGGGTTTGTAAGATAGCAACGTTTTTTACTCATTTGGGCTAAAAAAAAAAGTGAAATACAAACCCAGTCCTTACACCACCTTACCAATGAGCTAGCCACGAAGAGACAGGGCAGCTCCTGGGTTACACCTAGAGTCATTTGGGTGCCTGCTGACAACCCCATTTTCATGCCTCTCACTCGCCCGGTCACACAAACTTTGTCTGACCTGCCATGGGGCTGGAGAGCTCTTCCAGGTTACAGTCAGCCTCCCAGTCCCAGCCATAGTAAAGTCTTCTCCGGATCCTGGCACTCAACTTCTGGTGTCCCGGGAGGAACTGAAACAGGGCAGGAGGGTGAAGGGCAGGGAAGATACGATGGAGATCCTGGCCCCCGGCTAGAAGAGGGTGCGGGGCAGCAGGCCTGTCTCACTGCTCGTGGGCTGGGTGCTCCACCCAGCCCCTGTTCTCTGCATTGTTTACCAATGGCAGTCTGTCCACAGGAGAAGGAATCCTCCGCGGAGGGCTCCCCAAGTGAGGTTCTCCTAGAAAGGGCCCCAGCTGGTCACCTCTATCCCCAATCCTGTACCCGTGACTCTCCCCCAGGCCCAAGCAGCCGCGGCCTCAAGTAGGCACAGTTCGAGCGTCTGCCTCCTAGCTCCAGGGCAGACTGTCAGGAGAGCTCCCGGCCCTACTCGAGAGGTGAGCCCAGGGTCCCGGATCCAAGTGTGGGGAGGCCGGGGCAGGGATAGGCAGCGTGCTCACCGAAAAGTCCTGGAAGCCGGTGAGGGAGAAGGTGCCTTCTTCGTCCAGCAGGAGCCCGGCCAGGTCCATCGCGCCACCAGCTGCCGCCCTGCGGAGGTGGATGCGAAGAAAATGAGTTGTAAAGGGGCCGCGGAGCCCTCCCAGCCCGCAGGTCCACCTGCCCTCCGGCCTCCTCAGCACGAGCCACCGCCCTTGCCAGTGCCGCCCCTCCCCTCGCGCCGCCAGCCGCAGCAGGCGGGGCCGGGGCTGGAGGGCGCCTCTTCCTGTTCCGCCTCGGGCGGGGCTCCGACTCCCGGATCTGGGCTTGTGGCGTTGGGTGCGCAGGCAGCGGGTGGTGCTCACCTCACGGAGTACAGAGGAGAGCTGGCTGAAAGACAGCCCGTACAGTGCTAGAGTCGTGCTGTGCAGTGCCGCGCGTCTGCCCCGTGTTTACAAGCCGCTGGGGTGTCGCAGGCGAGTCAGCGATCGGCATTTCCTGCCGCCCACTCGTCCGAGCCGCCAGCTTCCTAAGGCTGGGAAGGAGCTGGGCTCCAAATCCTGGTAACACTGGGTCCCGGCAAGTCAGAGCTGAGCCCCAGCGTTCCCTCTCCATCTGAGAAGTGGGGACAATTCCTAGGGAACCATGCAGCACTGAAGGTGAACGAGCCCCGCTGACTTTTCGTACCAATGTAGATTTCAACCTGAATAATACAAAGACGCAGGACCTCGAATTGCTCCTGATTGTTTTAAAGGGGAGATACACATACAGAGCAATGTACTTAAAAGGCATTGAAAAGGACACACAAGAAACTTAACAGTGGATGAACTGTGGGCAAGGAAGCAGAGAAACTCGCTGTATACCTTTTACTGTAGTTTGTGATTTTAAGCCTAAGTAAATATGCATTGTGTAGGGTTATTGCAGAGGTTAAATGATTCAAGGGACTATAAAACGCCTGGTACATTTTAAACCTCAATAAATGGTGCTAGAATGTCCCCAAAGAGTAAACAGCACTTGAACTGGGTTTTATTTTTAAATTCACCCCGTGACCACAATCTCCTGCTTTGAGCAAGGGATTGGAAAGACCTCGGATACATGGGGCGGGGAAGTTTACAAAAACAGAGACACAACTTTTCTGAGTAGGTGAAGCTGTTTTTGAGTCTGTCGGGTCACGCGCTGGGATTTGTTTATCCGCCTACAGGAGGAAACTGGGACGACCAGTACGCTGAGAGTTGAGTAATGGGACAGGCGCCGCCCAGCCAGAGCAGAAGCAGAAGCAGAACCTACAGAGGATATTGGGAATCCAGAAACCCCCTTCCTGCCCCTTAGCTCCGCAAGGGCAGCATCAGACTCCCTAACGGCCCTGCCTATACAAGGAGAAGAAAAAGGGCTGGGGCAGGGAAACACCGAGACACAGTCCTCGCGTCCGGAAGAGGCAGACACCACCTGGCCCTGGAGCCGCGGTCACGACTCCAGCGTCCAAAGCACACCTGCGTAGAAGCCAGAATCGCCAGTAGCACTTGTGCGCAGGCGTGGACCGCCCCATCCGGGCGGTTAGGAAGCGTCACGTGACCGACCAGTGGCTCGCCATCACGTGTTGCCCACGGTTGCCTCGGCGGAGCTCTCCCTGGCGTGCGCCCCCTTCCGCCTGACGCGCCCCCAGCGGCGGCCGCGCAGCCCTGGCTCCTCGCGGGCTCGGGCGGCGGCTGCAGCGGGGCTATGGCGAGCGGCGGTGGTGGGGGTAACACCGGCGCGGGTGGGGGCCCGGGGCTGGGCCTAAGCGTCGGCTTGGGTCTGAGCCTAGGCATGGGTGAGGCCACCAGCGAGGCGGAGGAGGAGGCGGCCACGGCCGAGGCGGTGGGACGCCTGGCGAAGACGCTGTGGCTGCGGCTCCGCGGCTGGGAGGCGGTGCTGGCAGCCGCTCAGCGGCTGCTGGTGTGGGAGAAGCCGCTGCACAGCCTGATCACTGCGGCCGCGCTCAACGGCCTCTTCTGGTAACGGCCCTCGGAGCAAGGGGGCGGGGCCGGGCTGCGGGGGGGCGGGGGGGGGGCGGGGGGAGAGCAGAGGCGGGAGGGGTCAGGGTACCCTTCCCCTTTCCCGGGTTGACACCGGCCCTGGGGGATGATCCATCCCCCGGTCTTTAAAGGCTGTTGTGCGCCCGAGTTACCCCACTACTCTGCCTCCGGGTCTCGAGTTAGGCCCATTCCCGCATCAGTGGGCTCTTTTCTGCCTTTTGCGATGGCTGCGGGAGCCACTGTTCACCCATTCACTGCTGAGGTGCTTCTCTCTCCCGAAGGTTGCTGTCTTCGTCATCCCTCCGGCCCATCTTCCTGCTCAGCATCTCACTTTTGGCCTATTTTCTGCTGGATCTCTGGCAGCCTCGCTTTCTCCCTGACATCGCAGGTGAGCGTTAACTTCTTTCACTTAGCCGTCTCCATTGTGCACTTGCTTTGTGGCTGGCTCCGATCGATCGGTTGAATGGGGAGGGCAGTGGCCACCTGCCTGTCAATCACCACCACTCCCCCAGGTAGGAAATCGAGAATTGCTCCTTTCTCAACATTGGCGTTACTGTGAAGGTAGTAGCTAAGAATGTGGGCTTTGCAACCAGATTGCCTGGGTTCCATTGTCTGCTCAGCCATTCACCGTGTGTGTGTCTTGTAAAAGCCACTCAGTCTGTTTGCGTCAGTTCCCTCATCTGTAAAACAGGGATGACAGAATTGACTTCATCAGGAGGCCGAGATTAAGTGAGTTCATATATGTTGTATGCTTATGGTAGAGCTTCACATGTGGTAGGATTTATGTAAATGTTAGCTCTTATCATTTTGTTGTTGTTTGCGTATTTAGTTCATAGGCGTTTTGGAACAACTAGGTGCCAGGCTGTGTGCGAGTTGCTTGGGATGTAAGCATGAATAAGATGTAGTTCCTGTGTTTGAAAAGGGTAAAGTCTAAAAAAGGAGACACATACAAACAACACAACATAATGCTCCCTGCAGCTGGCATCTGAAGAAAGTCCTTTGGGACTGCAGAAGAGGAACGACTGTGTCTGCCTTGGGGAGTGTCTCCCAAAGCCCCTACCACTCAGTAACTTCTCCCCCTCCTCTCTCCATAGCATCATCCCCAGAGGAGCCACACTCTGACAGGTGAGTGCAGGCCACCTCTTGAAGACAAATGCCCAAATCCTGTCTTGCTTTGGCGCCCGCGTCACCATGGTGCAGGGCAGCAGTGCAGCTTCTGTAAGCACAGGCCCCAGCATAGTGAGGGGACTGATACATAGTTTGGTTCTAGGTTCCCACGTAGGTGTTTGTGTGCCTGCTCCTTTTGGGGCACAGGGTTGGGTTGTGCTTTCGGGACCAGGACAGCCTCCTTTTGGGAGGTAGGGTTATCCGTTTTCTTAGACCGAAGAGCTCACTGGCATTCTCAGAGGGATTTGAGTGCTTAGGAAAGCTGGTGTCTGAGGCTTCCAGGGGTCATGTCATGTCTCTCCAGTGAGGGTGCGGGGTCAGGCGCCCGGCCGCACCTGCTGAGTGTGCCCGAGTTGTGCAGATACCTGGCTGAGAGCTGGCTCACCTTCCAGATTCACCTGCAGGAGCTGCTGCAGTACAAGAGGCAGAATCCAGCTCAGGTAACCTCCCCCATGCCACAGAACAGTTCCCTGCACTGTGGGGAAAAAGAGGTGGGGGTGGGGAGGAGCGTTAGCACACTGCAAGGGAGACCTGGCGCCTACTTGAGGCACCATTCACAGCCTGGTACGGGAGGCAGTCTCGCCTCAGGGAATGAGCTGATGTTCTGACACCGTTTCCTGCTAAGGCAGAACAGTTTGAATTATAGGTGTTTGGGGGTCTGTTGCAAACTCCTGCACTGGTGGTCTTGGGCATCCTCTTGACTAGACCGATCACTGCAGTCCTAGAGGGCGTACCCCTGCCTTCACCAGCCGAGCAGTAATGTCTAACTCGAACGAGCGGGCGCATACCTCAGCCCAAGTGCTTAGACCCTGTGCTCTTCCCTGCAGTTCTGTGCTCGAGTCTGCTCCGGCTGTGCTGTGTTGGCTGTGCTGGGACACTATGTCCCGGGGATTATGATTTCCTACATTGTCTGTGAGTAGGGGCTAACCCTGCCCTTTCCAAAGCCCTCTTCTTGTCTTCTTTCCCTGGACTGATCTAAAGGGAGGACTGCTCTCTCTCTGCTCAGTCCCCCATTTTTAGAGGTCCCCAAGGGAGGAGGGCAGAGGATATGGAGAGAAGAGGTTGGTACAATCTCGGGAAAAGACCCCTTTTGGTTTCTTCAGCCCTTTCTGTTTAGGGACCAGTTGAATAAGGGCCCTGAGAAAATAAGCATGGGGAGCTCTGAGCGGATGTTCTCTTCCCTAGTGCTAAGCATCCTGCTGTGGCCCCTTGTGGTTTATCATGAGCTGATCCAGAGGATGTATACTCGCCTCGAGCCCCTGCTCATGCAGCTGGACTATAGCATGAAGGCAGAAGCTGACACCCTGCATCACAAACACGACAAGAGGAGTAAGGGGCTCCTGTAACCCGGGGGGGACACCCTGGAATTTAGATGCTCCCCAGTCCCTTGGCCATGGTTGTCCCCCACTGCTGTCCCTGCCTGGGGAGTACCCTGCTCCTCTTGCTTCTGTAGAGCGGCAAGGGAAGAACGCACCCTCCGGAAGTGATGAGCCACTGGCAGAGACAGAGAGTGAAAGCGAGGCAGAACTGGCCGGCTTCTCCCCGGTGGTGAGGGTCAAGGGAGCTGGGGTGTCAGGTAGAAGGTGGGGAAGAATCTGCGTTAGAGCAGACACCTTTCAAGGGGGTGGGGGTTGGTGAGGGGGTACCCTTGGGTAGTCGGTTCTCATATTCCCCCACCTTCCGTGTTCATCCTGGTTCTTCTGCAGGTGGACGTGAAGAAAACAGCACTGGCTTTGGCCATCACTGACTCGGAGCTGTCAGATGAGGAGGCGTCTATCTTGGAAAGTGGCGGCTTCTCGGTATCCCGGGCCACAACCCCACAACTCACTGATGTCTCCGAGGGTACGGGAAGCCCCTTGCCCTTCCTCCTCTTCCTGGTCCCTGTTGTGAGATATTGGCTGCCACTCTCTGATTGTTGCCCCATAAATGTTTTCTTGATCCTCTAATTCTACTCAAATTCTACTCGAAGTTCTGAAAGCCCCTAACACCAAAGGCCTGGCCTGGCATTTTATGTCCTGAGTTCATCCCTAAACATATTAGCCTATGGTGGCCATCAGAACAGCAGGCCCATTCCCGACCCTTTGTCTTCTGCACAGATTTGGACCAGCAAAGCCTGCCAAGTGAGCCAGAGGAAGCTGGGAGCCGGGAGCTGGGAGAGGGAGAGGAGACAGAGCTGGCCCCTCCCGAGGACCTGTTGGGCCCCCCTCAGGCCCTCTCGAGGCAAGACCTGGACTTGGAGGAGGAGGAGGAAATGGCAGCCAAGGAAACCTTACTTCGGCTCTCATCCCCGCTTCACTTTGTGAACACGCACTTCAATGGGGCAGGCTCTCCCACAGAAGAAGTGAAGCTCTCCCCTGGAGGACCGGTGGAGACACTGAGCCCAGAGGCAGTGAGTGGTGACCCCACCACTCCCTCGAGCACCCTGCCACCCCTACTTTGCCTTGCTCAAAGTGACCCAGTCCCTTCCCTCTCAATGCTCCCACCTCTTCCCCAGGACTCACCCCAGCCCCCACCTGTCCCTGAGGAAGAAGAGGCACTCACCACTGAGGACTTCGAGTTGCTGGATCAGGGGGAGCTGGAGCAGCTGAATGCAGAGCTGGGATTGAGGCCAGAGAAATCCCCAGAGCCCCCTGATGCTCCACCCCCTCCACCCCCAGGGCCTGACACCCTTTCTCTGTTACAGTCAGGCCAAGAGGCTCAGCCCGTGGCAGAGCCATGAGCCATAGAAGGATTTGCAGGCACAGTAGGGCTACCTGGCTAGGGGTGTCACTGTTCCCTCCTTTCCCTACTACTCTAGGAGGGACAAGACTTGGGGAAGCTGTCACATGGTAGCCAGTCCACCCTCTGCCTGCCTGCTGTCCCAGGCCCACTGCTGTGCCTGGGCTTGGTTTTAAGTTTGTAAATAATTTTACATCTGGGTTAGTGGATGTGAACAGGGCTAGGGAAGTCCTTCCCACAGCCTGCACTTCCTCCCTGCCTTCTCTATTCTCATTCCACTCTGCCCCAAACCCTGGTGGTCTGTCCCTTTTTCCTCCTCAGGGACCTGTGCTGCTCTGTCCTGTGTCCCACTTGGTCGTTTAGTTTGGGCACTTTATCATTTACCTCTCCTGTCCTGTGCACCTCTGCCTCATTTCCTTGCCGTGTCCTGTCCTTGGCAGCTCAGTCCCTTCTCTGCCAGCCCCTCCACCCTGGCTACACATTAGGGAGGCTCCTGTCTGGGAGGCACAGACTAAACCTGGGGTGGCGGGTCAGGCCAGTAGTTGAGCACTTGGGTCACTGTAGCCCGTGGAACCTCCACTGCACCCTTGTCCTAATTCGTCCCAGCCTTTCACGATACAGGAACAGAGCAGGGATTCCTCGGCACATGCACCAGCACTGCGTTAGTGAGCAGGAGCTCTGTCTTGTGAGGAGGGGCTCTCCTACCATCCCAGGGAGGAATACAGACCTGCCCCTCTGGGGCGTGGGTGGGGCCCCTGCTAGGGTCAGGAAGGGGACGGTAACATCTGTGCAGGTGTTGACTGCAAAAATAAAGTGTTGATTGGCGAGAACTGCTGCCCGCCTGCCTCACTGTGAGCTGCCTGTCACACCCTGTCCTGTTCTCGCCCCTTACCTCCTTGTCCCCAGTTTTGCTCCTGGCTGTTTGTTTACCTGGTGCGACATGAGGCCAGAAGCAAAGACTGCCCCGACAGCCCTAGCCATCTTCCTGCCGGTGTCGTATGTTCAGTGAGATTTGGCATGTATGAATAAAGTATATACCGGAGGAAATCGCCTCGTCTTCCCAATCGATAGAAACTTGGGACAGTAACAGTTGTCTTACACCGCGTTTCTTACAGTCTTAACACTGTCTTAAAAAGTCACTGCCCGTCTGCATGCTAATAACTCCCTGGCTCAGTGCTGGCTAATCTACTGGGAAACCGAACAAGCAGGGCCCACGCCTGGATCAGAGCTGATTTCAGGCGAAGGAACACTCCAGGTAGAGTACCCAACACTAACAACGTACAATATATGCTTGGCCTTCCCAACTCTCGAGGTACACACTGTTACTCCATCTTGGAAACGGGCTGGCGCTCCGGAAGGCCACAGGGCTAGTGAATGGTGGAGCCAGGATCCGAACTCAAGCAGTCTGGCTCCAGCAATCACACTGAAGCAGGAAGTCCCTGCACATAGTAGGACACAAGTGGAAAGATGCTCAAGAACGTGGAAACTAGAGAACTGACCTAACAGCTCAACCTGCACAAAGAATGGAGGCAGCGTTCCTTGCTCTTTGGGGGAGAACATCAGCCCAGAACTAAGCAGACGGCCTTTTTGAGTGACAACCTCAGCCTTCAGCTGGAGGCACTAGGTGGCAATGCTACCTGATTTTCTGAAGTTGACTTCTTGGCCACATCTCTCCCAAGGTTGGAGAATTTTTTTTTTCTTTCCATTTGTTTCACATTTGCCAGAGAAAATCAGGGTTGATTGAGGACCTATCCACTTCCACCGAAGCAACATAAACTTTTCATGTAGAGATTTCAGAAGAAAATGGAAAAACAGTTCTAAACAAACAGGAAATTTTAAGAAATAGAATTAATAAGAAAGACACTGGCTACCATATAACCACCCACCAGCCTTTAGGACATTTTCTTGTTAAACTTGAAATTTGGAGACAGATCCGGAAGCCTGTAGTTGAATCAAAACATGGACCCTAGTTTTGGAGGTCATGAGGGTCCATTCTTGACCTTCATTCTGATCTCACGCTTGCTACATGTTTGTCTACAATTTCTTTTATTATTATTATCAGGTGCCCAGGCCATTTCCTGCCCCAAGAAGAAAGGGATAAGTAGAAAACTTTTTATATGAGTGAAAGAAAAATGAGCAAAAATGTGAAACCTACAATCAGGCTAAACAAAAATCAGTTGTATAAGTACAGGCTGGGGGAAGAAGAGTTGGTTATGTGTTTATGTAGTGGGCAAGGCAGAGCACTTAAGTTAACTATACGTTCAAACAGCGAACAGTGTAATATGGCTGCTCATAAACAATTTAATTTTAGGCTACATCACTGGAAGTATAGTCTTCAAGAGAGAGAGAATACCCATGGTGTACTGAGCACAAGTTAGAATACTGCCCGAGGATGGCTTGCTCCACCTGCAGACAAGCTGACAAACTGCAGTGCTCCCCAAAGGGGGTCTCCAGAGGTGAAGGCTGAAAATCACATGGGGACCTAACTGTTGAAGGAACCAAGAATTTTTACGCCAAGGAGAAAAACCTGACTTGAGCCACATTAGCTGCCTTCAGACTTTGAAGGGTTATCTATAGGACTTCAGAGGGCGAAATTAAATCTTTGAGGAGAAATTAATAGTGCTGGGCAGAATTTGTTTTTCTGGTCAAGGGATAAATGATCCGTATAAGTACAAAACATCAAGTACAGCTTCTAAGACTTGTTAATTCCATCATGGAATTAAGTGTCCAACTAAAGTCTCCTTGGACTTCTCCATCTACTCCCTTAAATGTTGAGTTTTTTCATTGGTCGGTCACCACCTCACACTTTTCTTTGCAGTCTGCCTGGGCAACTTTGCAAGTTCACCTATTTAGTTTCCACTCATATGCTGATGACTTCTAAATCTTAGCTCAGCTTCTTTCCCGGAACTTGCAGGTAGGCATCTCCACTTGAATGTTCCATGGCCACCTTCTATTCAACATACTCAAAACTGTACACATACTCTTTCCACTGTATTTCACCCCGCCCCCACCTCCCCTAAAGAGATGGGCTTTTCTGTATTTGCCACCTTGCTTGCCAGCACCACCAGCTATGAAGGCCGACTTCTTCCTCATTCCCTGCCCAGTTAATCACCGGTTGCTGCTGATGGGATGTCCAGGTTATTTCTTAATCCTGCCACCTCCATGACAGCCCCGATCCACACCCTCTTCATCTCTCACCTGGCCTGTTACGACAATTTCCCTGCCGGCACTCTTGTCCCCCACCAAAATTCATGCCCAACAAAATGGCTACATTATTTTAAAATACTAATGTGATGACCTTTCTGCTATTTCCTACGAATCACAGGCTCTCTTCCTGCAAGATACCAGCCAAGCTCCCTGATACGGTTTAGATGCCGGAGACCTTCTGCCCTGTCTTCTCCCTTACCGCATTCAGTCCCGAACAGCTTGTCCTTCTCTCTGTCCGGCTGTGCTGCCCTCTGCCACCCTGCTTTACACACACACCCCCGAACCCTCTGCTTGGGAAGTGTTTCACTTACCTTTTAAGATGTATTTTGGGCCACACCTCATCCACGAAGCCTTCCCTGATGTCCCATGTCACCTGCCCATCATATCAGACCTGCTCTGCTCATGCTCCCTCAGTATACTTTTTTCCCCCATATACCACATAGAGTCTTCATTATCTCTGAGTAAGTATGGTTTATGGAGTATGCAGGTATATGTGTATATATGTACAGCTTCCACTGCACTACTTACTCTTAATCATCTGAATATTCCCAGAACTTAACACAGTGCCTGGCACATAGCAGACGTTCAATAAATTGAACTGAAGTTCTAACTATCAAAGCAGCTAATGTAAATAGATTTGGGTGGTTGGCACCTATCTGTTGACAATAAATATTTTGCCTCTATTTATTACTGTTCTAGAGTGGATGGCAGCTAAGTTAAAGTAATCCACAGACAAAATTGTGAGTTCTTTGTTCCCAGACTAGGTTAGAGGCAATCAACATGAGCTAGATTTTCACGTTTGTATTTGATAGTTTTGAAGCAAAAGGCTTTTTTGAGTTTAAGGTAAGATTTCCCAACCAGCTTCATCTTGTGTGACTGCATTAAATTTTATTATTTCAAAAACAATTTTGACCAAACTATTTAGACTCAGCTAAATATTTAAATATTTTGATCAAAAATTCAATTACATGAATTAGTGCTTGCTTGAAAAAAAAATGTGACTGCAGAAATTGACTAAGGTTAAAAGAACTCTGGGGTTTTCTTCAATTTAAGTATAAAAAGTGAGTTGACTTCAAAGATAGCACAAAAGATCATGAAAAACTGAGAAACTATTCGAGATGTAAAAGCAGAGCAGACGCCCAGCCGAGATGGCAGCACAGGCACGCATGGCTCGCTTCCCCGCACAGCTGCATCAGCATTACAGTGAGGATGTGGAACAGCCATCACTCAGAACCATCAGGATGGAGTGGAAAGGAAGTCCAACACTACGGGATTAAAGAAACCGCATCCAACCAGACTGGTAGGAGGGGTGGAGACATGAAACTGTCTTGTCCCACATCCATAGTGGTAGATGAAAATTCGGGAGGGATATCTTGGGAAAGATATCTCAGGAGTGAGGAGTCCTAGCTCCAAAAACAGGCCCCCCAGCCCAGGGTTCCAGTGCCAGGAAGACAAGTCCCCATGACTTCTAGCTGCAAAAACCAGGGGACACTGAGTCAATGAAAGAAGCTTCTGGAGTTCCAAGCAGTTCCTCTTAAAGGACACATGAACTTACTCAGACTCACTCCCTTTGAGTTCCAGCATTGGGGTAGCAGCTTGAAAAGCACCAGTGGCCTACAGGGAGAAGCTGAGGTGTCTGGCATCAAGGTGAGAGCTGGGGGACAGCTTTCTCCCAGACAGAAAAGAGGGTAGAGACCACTGTTCCTTTTCCCAACCTTCCCTCCACAGAGCCACAGAGCAAGCAGGCTGGTGCAATATCTGAGACTCCAAAACCTGGCTAATGCTGTTTGCCCCACCCTGGAGATCCCCAGCGGCTCTGGCCCTCCCAACTCCCACCCAAGCTGCTTTTCCATAGGAATGGCTGGTCTCAGCTCCTGCTTCACAGCTTCCTAAATCCTCTCAAATAAGCAAAACCAGCCTCAGTGAGCCTCCAGACTCTGGACCTCCTGCTAAGTGGCCCCAGGCTCCATACTAGTAGCAGCCAGCCTAGATTCACAGCTTGGCTTCCACTAGGAATCTCCAAGCCCAGCACAAGTAGGAGCCATCTCAGATTGCTTTATAGCTCATGCAGGATGGCCCTGGGCAGAACACAGGTTGGGGATGACCTTGGCCGGCACCACCCAGGAAACTCCAGAACATGCGTACCCAGGGAACAGCTACAGACCATGTCGGAGCACTACCACCCTGCCCCCACACAGCTGATTCCCCATGAAGGGTGGAAGTTGGTGGCAAGTGGTCACAGCTAGTCCTTGCAGCTGACAGGCCTGGGTAAATCTGTCCCATTGACCTGCCAACAGCAATTAAGGCTCAACTACAAAAGGAAGGTGTATTCAGTCCAAGCGAAGGGCACACCTTGAGAACTAAGCTTGGATGATAGGGGAGGCTGTGCCCCTAGACCCTACAAGACACCTACTACACTGGGCCACACTACCAAGACATGGAGTCAAAGTTGCTCTACTTAATACAAACACAGGGAAGCTGCCAAAATGAGGAGACAAAGAAACATGGTTCAAATGAAAAAATAGATCAAAACTCCAGAAAAAGAACCAAACAAAACAGAGATGAGCAATCTATCAGATGCAAAATTCAAAACACTGGATATAAGGATACTCAAGGAACTTAGTGAGGGCCTCAACATCATAAAAAAGATCCAGTCAGAAACAAAGGATTCACTAATTCAAATAAAGAACAATTTGCAGAGAAAAAACCATAGAGTAGATGAGGCTGAACATAAGGAAGCAAAAAAAAAAAAAAATCAGAACAACAAGATGAAAAAAGGATACAAAAAAATGAGGACAGTGTAAGCAACCTCTAGGACAACTTCAAGCATTCAAACATTCACATCATAGGGGTGCCAGAAGGAGAAGAGAAAGAGCAAAAAATTGGAAATCTATTTGAAAAAATCATGAAAGAAAACTTCCCTAAGTTGGTGAAGGAGATAGACATGCAAGTCCAGGAAGCACAGAGAGTCCCAAACACAATGAATGTAAAGAGACCCACTCCAAGACACATCATACGTAAAGTGCGAAAGGTTGAAGATAAAGAATCTTACTTTCAGCCAAGATGGAGGCATAGGTAGATACACTTTGCCTCTTCGCACAACCAAAAGAAAGACAACAACAAATTAAAAAAAAAAAAACAGACAGAACGGACAGAAAATCAAACTGTATGGAAGCCCGACAACCAAGGAGTTAAAGAAGAAACATTCATCCAGACCGGTAGGAGGGGCAGAGACAGGCAGCCAGGCAGAGAAGACTAACAGCAAGGCAGTGGCTGGCGGACCGGTGAGGCTGAGGCTGGAGGACCAGGCAGTCCTACATTTGCATGCAGATAAACCAGGAGGAACACCTGGGGAGCAGACAGACTTCGAAACCCAGGGTCCCAGCAAGGGGAAGTAAAGACTCAAAACACTGATTGAAAACACCTGTGGGGGTTGAGGTAGCGGGAGAAACTCCCAGCCTCACAGGAGAGTTTGTGGGAGGGACCAACAGGGTCCTAGAATGTACACAAGCCCACCCACCCAGGAATCAGCACCAGAAGGGCCCAATGTGATTGTGGGTAGCGGGGGAAGTGACTGAAAACCAGCAGAGAGCGGAGCAAGTGGCACTGTTCCCTCTCAGTCCCTTCCCCCACATACAGCGCAGCGATGTGGGTTGCCTGGCCCTGGTGAACACCTAAAGCTCTGCCCCTTACTACATAATAGGTGCGCCAAGACAAAAAAAAATGGCCCAAATGAAAGAATAAATCAAAGCTCCAGAAAAAACACAACTGAGCGATGAAGAGATAGCCAACCTATCAGATGCACATCAAAAAACTGGTAATCCGGATGCTCACAGAATTGGTTGAATATGGTCACAAATTAGAGGGAAAAATGGAGGCTATGAAAAGTGAAATAAAGGAAAATTTACAGGGAACCAATAGTGATGGGAAGGAAACTGGGACTCAAATCAACGGTGTGGACCAGAAGGAAGAAAGAAACATTCAACCAGAACAGAATGAAGAAACAAGAATTCAACAAAAATGAGGAGAGGCTTAGGAACCTCCAGGACATCTTCATACATTCCACCATCTGAATCATAGGGGTGCTGGAAGGAGAAGAGAAAGACCAAGAAATTGAAAACTTATTTGAAAAAATAATGAAGGAGAACTTCCCCAATCTGCCAAAGGAAATAGACTTTAAGGAAGTCCAAGAAGCTCAGAGAGTCTCAAAGAAGTTGGACCCAAGGAGGAACACACCAAGGCATATCATAATTACATTAGCCAAGATGAAAGATAATGAGAGAATCTTAAAAGCAGAAAGAGAAAAAGAGAGAGTTGCCTACAAAGGAGTCCCCATAAGACTGTCGGTTGATTTCTCAAAAGAGACCTTGCAGGCAAGAAGGGGCTGGAAAGAAGTATTCCAAATCATGAAAGGCAAGGACCTACATCCAAGATTACTCTATCCAGCAAAGCTATCATTTAGAATGGAAGGGCAGATCAAGTGCTTCCCAGATAAGGTCAAGTTAAAGGAGTTCATCATCACCAAGCCCTTACTATATGAAATGTTAAAGGGACTTATCTGAGAAAAAGAAGATAAAAAACATGTATAGTAAAATGACAGCAAACTCACAATTATTAACAACCACACCTAAAACAAAAACAAAAACAAACTAAGCAAACAACTAGAACAGGAACAGAACCACAGAAATGGAGATCACATGGAGGGTTAGCAACAGGGGAGTGGAAGGAGGAGAGAGGGGGAAAAGGCACAGAGAATAAGTAGCATAAATGGCAGGTAGAAGATAGACAGGGAAAGGTTAAGAATAGTATAGAAAATGGAGAAGCCAAATAACTTATATGTATGACTCATGGACATGAACTAAAGGGGCAGAATGAGGGTAGGGGGGTTCTCAGGGCAGAGGGGAATAAAGGGGGGGAAATGGGACAACTGTAATAGCATAATCAATAAAATATATTAAAAAAAAAGAAAGAATCTTAAAAGTAGCAAGAGAAAAGCAGTCAGTTACCTACAGGGGAATTCTCATAAGGCTGTCAGCTGATTTCTCCAAAGAAACTTTGCAGACTAGAAGGGATGGCAAGAAACATTCAAAGTCATGAAAAGCGGGGACCTACAGCCAAAATTGTTCTATGCAGCAAAGATATCATTTAGAATGGAAGGGCAGATAAAGAACTTCCCAGACAAGAAAAAAAAAGAAAGGAGTTCATCATCACCAAATCATTATTATATGGAAAGTTAAAGGGAAAGAAGATCAAAACTATGAACAATAAACTGGCAATAATCTATCAACAATTGAATATGAAAAACAAACTAGGCAAACAAGAAGAACAGAGACAGAATCATGGATACAGAGAGGGTTTTGATGGTTGCCAGATGAGAGGGAGTAGGGGGGAATGGGTGAAGAGGTGAAGGGATTAAGAAGTACAAATATGTAGTTACAGAATAGCCATGGGGATGTAAACTATAGTGTAGGAGATGGAGTAGCCAAAGAACCTATACATATGACCGTGGACATGAAAAATGGTGTGGGGATTGCCTGAGGTAGTGGGGGGTGCTGGGTGGAGGAAAGCAAAGGGAGAAAAATTGGGACAACTGTAATAGCATAATCAATAAAATATAATTTAAAAATAAGTAAAACGAGACCAAGGAGACATGGCAATAAATGCAAGGTATGATCTTGTGTTGGATCCTGGGTGGGGGAAAATGTTACTATGAAGGGCACTATTAGGACAACAGATAAAATGTGAATATAAATTGTGTATTAAAAAGATCATATCAAGATCAAATTTTTTTTATTTTTAAAAATATTTTTTTTATTTATTTTTAGGGAGAGGGGAATGGAGGGAGAGGGTAAGAAGCATCACTGCCCGAGAGATACACCAACTGGTTGCCTGTCGCACACCCCCAACAGGAAATTGGCCCACAACCCAGGCACATGCCCTGGGAATCGAACCAGTGAGTTTTTGGTTTACAGGTCAGTACTCAACCCACTGAGCCACATGAGTCAGGACAAATTTCTTGGTTTTTATCATTTCACTTTGACTACATAAGAGAATGTCCTTATTTTTAGAATATATATTCTGAATATTTTAGAGGTAAAGGGTAATGTTCTCTGCAAATTGTATCAAATAGTTAGGAAATATAAATAAATAAGAATGAGTACATGAATATATGTTGTGTGTGGAGGGAGAGAGAGAATTATAAAGCAAATGTGAGACACTGTTGGGAAGAAATACACATGATAAATATAACAGAAGTTTTCTATGCAACAGATAAACACACTGTAGTATACTCGGATAACTAAACGGGATGAACAACCTACAAGCAAGCACAGAAATATGGGTGAATCTCATAAACAAAATGAGTAAAAGAAAGTAGAGGCAAAAGAATATGTGATGTATGATTATATTTATATAAAGTACATGCATATTGTTAGAAATCAAGATAGTGGCTACTTTGGGGGTCAGGGGAGCAGTGACTGGAGGGGTCTTCTGGGGGCTGGTAATGTTTATTTCTTAATCTGGCTGCTGGTTATGTGGGAGTGTTCAATTTGTGAACATTCATTCACCTGTACACATTTCTGAATGTGTTGTAACATCCAAAAAAAAATTTTCAATACCAAAGTGTATTGATCATCAACATCTGCATAACAAGTTACTCCAAACTTAGCATCCTAAAACAACAAATATCCATTATCTCACCTGTTTCTGAGGATCAGGATTCTGGGAGCAGCTTAGCTCAGTGGGAGCCCTTGTTCAGGGTCCCCCACCAGGTTGCAATGAAGATGCCAGCCAGGGCTGGCTGCAGTCATCTGAAGGCTTGTGTGGGGCTGGAGGATCTGCTTCCACAATGGTGCATTTGCAAGGCCATTGGCTGGAAGACTCAGTTCCTCACTTGCTGTTGCCAAGAGGCCTCAAGTCCTCATCACACTAACTTCTCCCTACAGCTGCTGGAGTGAAATGAGAACACAACAGCTACTTTCTGTGGAGCAAGTGATCTGAGAGAGTGGGATGGAAGCCACAGCGCTTTCTATGACCTATTGTCAAAAGTCACACTCTGTTACTTCCACTATATTCCATTTGTTAGAAGCAAGTGACTGAGTCCAGTCCATACCCTTGAAGCGAGAAGTAGCAAAGAATTTGTGGACATACTTTAACCACCACACCAACCTTATCTAATTGAGGCAAAACAGTTCTTTCAACATTAGAAAAAGAACTCTGAATTCCAAATCACTTATAAATGAGATATAGCTGCATTAAGAATTTGAATGCACAAAAGTTTATTTGTTTAGAAAGCACTGTTGCATTCCACAGACTTCAAGAAGAGGGGGAGATGTCAATGAACAAAACAAGCTTTAATTACAGGAATATTTTTTCTAGTTTAAAGACATTTCAAACAAGTGGGATTAGGAACAGGATGATATTAAAATTAATATAAATTCTCTGCATCAGAATCTCAGCCTATTTCATGAAATTAAAGATAAATATAAATCAGAAAATTTCCACTTAAAAACTCGAGCTTGCTAGAAATTAGAAGAAAAAAATCACATCCACCTAAATAAAAATATTTGCTCAAAAAAGAGCTCTTCTAAGTTATCAAATAAAAGTTGACATTATTTGAACAAGTGTCGGAGAACTATATTTGAAGTTAGGTTTATAGCTACCTCCTTACATTCTCTTGAGTAACCTAACACTAGAGTTTTTCAGCAGCGACAAAAACTTGCGTTAAAAATACTTACAACTTAACAGTGGCACGTTTATGTATTTTCTTTAAATCATTATTTTTTAAAAGAACAAATAATTTTATTTTCAATTAAGTATATTTTAATTTTTAGTTTTTACTTTAATATTTAATTTAATATGCTAATAATTTATATTAAAATAATGTATATTTAACAATCATATTTTTAAAAGATTTTTATTTATGTATTTTTAGAGAGAGGGGAAGGGAGAGAGAAAGAGAGAGAGAGAAACATCAATGTGTGGTTGCCTCTCACTGGGTCCCCACTGGGGACCTGGCCCCACAACCCAGGCATGTGCCCGGACTGGGAACCAAACCAGTGACCCTTTGGTTTGCAGCCCTGCTCAATCCACTGAGCTATACCAGCCACAGCTAACAATCATATTTTTTTAGTTTACAGTTTTACATTTAGTTATGTATTTATTTATGTTTGTCTTTCAAAAGTAGTAAAAATTTTTTCTTTTTTCTTAAATCATCACCTGAGGACATTTTTTCATCGCTTTTAGAGAGAAAGAGAGAGAAACATTGATTAGTTGCCTCCTGGATGCGCCCTACCACGGATCAAACCCAAAACCTAAGTGTACGCCCTGACCCGGGATGACACTCACAGCCCTTTGGTGCACGGGGTGGGCTCCAACCAACCGAGCCACCCTGCCAGGGCTGAGCTCTCATTAACTCTAAGCAGGGTCCCCACTTTGGTTCGGGCCATCATTATTTCCTGCCTGGATTACAGCAACAGCCTCCTACCTAGTCTCCCCTCTCGCAATCTCCGAGTTCCTCCAGTCTCTTCTCCGCTACAAGCCATAGTGACTTTCTCAAAATACAAATCCAGTCATGTCACTCCCCTGCTTAAGGTTATCTAGAGTTTCTCATTGTATTTATGTTAACATTCTCAACACTAACCTGGCCTCCACCCCCTGAGCTGATTTGGCCTCTGCCAGCTCTCCGGCTTCAGTTCTCTTCCAGCCTGCGTCATATACCCTAAGATTCAGACGCCCCAAGCTTTTTAAAAGTTCATTTAAAGAATCTCGTTCTCTCTTTTCTCCGGGTGTTCTTCTCTGCTGTTTCCTCTGCCTGGAGTATCACCTCCTTCCACCCCGTTCCTTTCTCTTGGACTTCACCCAGCCAACACCTCTCCACTCACCCCTCAGGTTTTAGCTTGAATAACATTTCTCAAACCCAGAATGGGATACCTGAAATGTACTGCCACATTACCTTGCCTTTTTCTTTGAATGCATCATCCAGTGACGGGCATGTGGAAGGACACTGGATATATTGTCTGAAGGAAGAAATGAGCTGAATGGCTTCTCTTGGATTTTGGGGAAGGATTGCCCAAGCCAGCTGGTTCATTTTCACTTTAGGTGGGGCTGACTCCTTTCCCCCAAACATGAGACTCAGGCCTGGGCCACAGGCCCTGGCCATAGGGTCATGGGTCAGGGCTACGCAGGTCCCAAGTTAAGGCAATAGGACACAGTCAGGGCTGAGATTAGGCCTTCTGCTTGAGGAACCAGGAAACATGTTTTTAATTTCTACTGGCCTTAGAGATGTAAGGGTGGAAGTAGCAAACACATAGGGAAACAGAACCAAAAGTTGGAGTGGGAGAGAGAGGGGAATAATGAGAAAGGAGTGTCCTCCTCATTCCCATTGTGGCCTGGGTTACCCCTCCATTTTGGAGGACACTGCTGCACTCTAAGTTCATTCCACCTGTTTACTTGTTCCCCGTGGTCAAACTTACGGGGAGATAGAATGTGCCCATCCCCAGGCATGAGAGGCGAGAGGCAGGTGAGAAGCACAATGTGTGGAAGCTGCAAGACCACAGCCTGGTGCTCCCTGAGGAAAGGCAGGACGTCATCAATCCAGCGACTCTCGTGCCTCATTCCAGAAATATTGAATAAGCACTCAGAATATTCAAGGCAGTGTTTTTCAAAGTGCAGTACATGGATAACGTGTCAGAATTCTCTTGGAGGCTTCCTACTAAATCAGCAGCTCCAGGGTCCAGGAATCTGCATTTAAAGCCAGCTCTGTAGGTAATTCCCATTCAAACTGAAGTCACACAGTTCTAGGCACTGTGCTGGGTGCTAGGGACCTGACACAGAACAAGGCAGATGTGGTTCACGACTTCCCTGTATACCTGTGTGTGTAAACAGCTGATTACAATAATAAGATGGTATGGGTGCGAGACAGAACTAGGGAGATGGCATAGCCCGTGTGCTTATCCAACTGGGGGTGGTCAGGGAAGTCTTACAGAAAGGGAACCAAAGCTAAACCTGTAGGCTGGATCTGAAGCTCGGGAGAGAAAGCTGTACTTCAGAGTAATATGGGAATCGTCAGCTTGTGGAGAGTAAGTGAGACCGTGGCCATGAGCACCATGGCTAGGTACACAGTAAGAAGAGGGCGAAGGACCGACGTACGAAAAACCCCAAACCCTTCCAGCCCTCCTTCTCCAACATTTCTTCTGTCCTTGCCTTTGCCGGTCCTTTCGCCCTTCGTGGAGCTAAGCTCGCCACAGGGTAAACTCAAAACCCAGCCTTGAGGTGCAAAAACAAACGGCTATCGGTTCTGCGGGGACGCTCCCCTAGCCGCCCTGCGACTGCGCGAGACGTGCCGCCCTGCGCAGTGACGTCAGTGCGCCGTGCGCGCTAGGGGAGGAGTGGGAGCCTCCGGCCGGGAGGAGCAGAAGCTCCGGTAAGCCCGGCTGGGCGGGGGAGAGGAAGGGGAGGGGCAGGGAGCCCCCTAGAGTGCAGGGTCGCGGTCTGGACTCGTGGCGGGAGTCCTAGAGATGCTCAGCATCGCTTCTTCTTCCAGCAGGCCCTTCCCGGCCCGGCAATGGAGTTTCCGGACCTCGGGGCTCACTGTTCCGAGCCAAGCTGTCAGCGCTTGGGTGAGGGGCGGAGCGCGAGGTGGGGTAGGGCAGGGTGGAGAGGGCTTGGAACTGCGGGTGGGCTCCCGGGGGCTGGAAATGCCGGAGGGGGCGGGGCTCGAGGTTGAGGCGGTGTCCAAGGGGGCGTGGCTAAGGTAATGGACTAGGGCCGCGGTGGTTTGTTGCAAATAAGGTGGGTGTTTTCCTTCCCGAGTGGAAGGCTTAACTGACCCGGAACGATGTCAAGTTCCCGCTGGACCTGCAATGTGATGTACTCTCCGCAGATTTTCTGCCGCTCAAGTGCGACGCCTGCTCTGGCATCTTCTGTGCGGACCACATAACCTATGCTCAGCATCACTGTGGATCTGCTTACCAAAAGGTGGACGGGGTGGTCTGAGGGTGATGGGGAAGGGTGAAGGATGCATGCAGAATCCCCGCAATCCCTTTGCCTCCAGTTTTCTCTCCTTTATGGTCTTTCTGAGGTTCTTCAGGACCAGGGATTTGAAGTGGAAGCGGGTCACAGACTGAGCCCTCTTCCTTCACTATAGGATATCCAAGTACCTGTATGCCCACTTTGTAATGTGCCTGTGCCTGTGGCCAGAGGGGAGCCCCCTGACCGAGCTGTGGGGGAGCACATTGATCGAGACTGTCGCTCGGATCCAGCACAGCAAAAACGTAAGGCAAGTGTTGGAGGGGTTGGCCATGACCCAGCTGGGTCTATGGATGCCTGGAAACCGGAACAGCTATTCTGATTGGGTTGGAAAAGGGGTCAGAGCCTCAGCAGAGACAAACCTTCCCACTCCACCTCAGATCTTCACCAACAAGTGTGAACGCTCTGGCTGCCGGCAGCGGGAAATGATGAAACTGACCTGTGAACGCTGTGGCCGAAACTTCTGCATCAAGCATCGTCACCCACTGGACCATGATTGCTCTGGAGATGGGCACCCGAACAGCCGGGCAGGGTAATTGCAGCTGAGTCTTCTACTTGCCTTTGGGACTGTCCCATCCTTCTGGAACTGACTCAGCCTTTTTCACTACAAGGTGGGAAGCTTGATCCCTATCCTATCCCCTTTGAGTGGGGCAGTCTTAGGTTTAAGTGTGTGTTTTTCCAGATTGCTTGGAGGAGCTCCCTCCCCTCCGCCCCACAACTTCCCGGGTAAGGCCTGGGAGGAGCATGCATGCTGACTGCTCTTGGAGACATGTCAAGGCTGTTTCTTCCCTACAGGCTTGCTGCCATCGCCAGAGCACAGACTCTGACTTCTACAAGCACCATCCCCAGCCCAAGTCGGACCTTGCCTTCATCTACTTCTCCCAGCAGGTAGGTCTGCCCGTTTCTTCTCTCCCTTTTTCCCCTTCACACCTCTGATCTCTGCCTCTTGAATGTCTGCCTTAGAGCCACAGCCCGGTCTCCATCACAGACTGCCCCTCCGGTGATTGCTTTGCAGAATGGCTTGGTGAGTTGGGCAGAGGTTGGAGGAACAGAGGCAAACCCACACAGAGTAGAGTCCAAAGCAGCTGGTTTTGTTTCTCCTTCCGCAGAGTGAGGATGAGGCTCTGCAGCGAGCCCTGGAATTGTCCCTGGCAGAGACCAAACCCCAGGTCCCAAGGTACCTACTCTCTGGTGAAAGAGGGTGGGATATGGGCAAGGGCTCTGTTTGGTAGAGGGTCAGTGGGACCACTCAGACCTGTTGCAAGATAATAGTTAAAAACTTGGCCCAAGATTAAGCTTACTAACTATATGAGCTTTGACCAAGTTCTTTAACCCATTAGGATCTTAATTTCCTCTATAAAATGGGACCATACTAATACCTACCTTGTAGGGTTGTACAGAGATTGAGATAATACTCAGAAGTACTCAGCACAGTGGTGCCTAACAGATCGGATGTTTACATTTTAGATATTATTGTCATCCAACTTACCCTGTCCCTCTCCCCCAGTTCTCAGGAGGAAGAAGACTTAGCTTTAGCACAAGCACTGTCAGCCAGCGAGGCAGAGTACCAGCGACAGCAGGTGTGAGGATGGGGTAGAGGCGGGGTCCTGCACGGGGAGGGTGTAAGGAGTTTGGGGCGGAGGAGTGGTGCTCCCGAGTGGTTGAAAGTTTTGGAATGGGGGTTATCCTTTTGTTTGCAGTATGACTACAGCCCACGGTGAGCTCAGAAGTGAGAACTGTCCCCTCACTTCCTTGACACGGCACCCTGTCTTCCCCTCTCCTTGCTCCAGGCCCAAAGCCGCAGCTTGAAGCCGTCTAACTGCAGCCTGTGCTAGGGCCTTGGGCTTGGGGAGGGAGGCTCACCTGAGGAAGACTGTGGCCCTCACACCTTTAGGGTCCACAGGGAGAGGAGGCCAGGAGCAGCCTGGAGTGAAGACGAGGAGTGACAGAGAGGCTGTTTCCAGGGAGCATTAAGAAAGCCAGCCTGTGGATGGAACTGAGCCAACAGAAGGCCCCGCTGGCCCCTCTGCTGCGTGAGACAGGGCAGCTGTGCAATGTTCCCTGGACGGGCCCTCGGAGGATGCTGGCCAGGCCCCACTCCGCCCCCTGCACCGTGTCGTCCCTCCTACACTGGGGTCGCCCCCACGTGTAGGGACAGGGAGGGGCCTGGGAAGAATAAAGGACGTGGGTAGTTAATAAGACATCCAAGCGGTATGTGTCTTTCTCTTTTCCAACCAAAATCAGAGTCCTGTCAAGAACGCTCACCTGACCTAAGAGTAAAGGCCCACTCCAGTGGGCCACACCGTGAAGTCACTGATCCGAGCACAGTCCACAGCTTTATTTCCTCAGAGAGGGCTTTCCCGAGAGGCCCCCTTCCCTCACTGGAGCCAGCACCGCACCCCCAGAACAGGGTGAAACATGCCAGGGGAGGAGGACAGACACGTCTTCCTGCCCTCTGAGTTGCCCTTTGGGAGGGAAGCGGCCACAACTTTGGTCACCATGCCTTAGACAGGTTTGGTGTCTTCGGAGACTTCCTCCTGTCCCCCCTGCTGCAGCTGCCACATGTCAGCATACACCCCACCTCGGGACAACAGAGCCTCATGCCTGCGGCAGGGAGAAAGTGTCAATTAGCTTTACTACAAGAGTCCTCACCACCAGTGGGACAACTGTAATAACATAACCAATAAAATACGTTTAAAAAATAAAAGTCCTCGCCACCAGCCACCAGCTCACAGAGAAGACGGGGCAGGGGGTTGGCAAGGGCTCCTCCAGAAACCCCTGGGACTTCACAGCCGTATCCTGGGCCCACCATGCGGAGGCCCAGCCCTGCCCACTCTGCTACGTCCCTTACCGTCCTCTCTCCACAATGCAGCCATCCTTGATGACGAGGATCTGGTCGGCACCGACCACAGTTGAGAGCCTGAGAAGCCAGAGACCAGTTATGCAGCACGCCACTGGAGGTGGGCCCTGCTGCCCGCTGCACCGGTCGCATACCTGTGTGCCACTACAATGGTGGTGCGGCCGGTGCAGACTTTGGCCAGAGAAGCCTGGATGGCCCGCTCATTAGACGTGTCCAGTGCTGACGTTGCCTGCAGAGAGGGTCTGGGTGTGACTGCCCCTGCCACCCGAATCCCCCGTGGGAGGAGCATGCAAGCTACTGGTTGAGGCCTTGGGAACCACAAAGAACCTTGTTTGTGCTTGAGAACTGTGAGGTGTTTTGTGAAACATGGATCTGGGGTATATCTCTCCCAGGTGGAAAACAGTGCCCAGCAGGAATGGCGTGTGCACAGGCAGGGCAGGGGGGAGGGGCGAAGGCTGCCCAGGGCCCTCACCTCATCCAGCAGAATGATGTCGGGGGCCTTGAGGATGGTGCGGGCAATGGCGACGCGCTGCTTCTCCCCACCACTCAGCTTCAGTCCCCGCTCGCCCACCTGCGTCTCGTACCCTGTGGATATCGCCCACCTCCCAAGTCACACATGATAAACTTGGTTTCTGTGAGCAGATGAGGCAAGGAAGGGACGGAACAGAGGTCAGAGGGAGTAACGGGGCTGAACCAGGCCAGGCAAGCTTACCTTCAGGGAAACCCATAATGGAATCATGGATGCCCGCAGCCTTGGCAGCAGCCTCCACCTCATCGTTCCCAGCCGTGATGCGGCCGTAGCGGATGTTGTTGGCAATGGTGTCATTGAAGAGAACGGTGTCCTGGGGCACAACTCCGATGTGAGACCGGAGGGAGATCTGGGTCACCTGGGGCCAAGAGACCACATGCCTTGGCCTGTGAGATTGATTCCCCGCAGGCCTGGGAGGTAGGATGGGCCGGCGAGAAGCAAATGGGATGGAAGAAAGGCCCTGGGTAAAATTTCTGCCGCCATCACCCCAAATCCCAGCTGTGTGGGCCAATCACTCAACCTCTGTTTCCTAACGATAAGGAGAAAGTCCACCTCCTCTCCCTGCTTCCCAGACTGCCGCGGACCTTTGTGCCCTGGACGGCACTGTACAAATCATTCCTGTGACTCTTGTCCTCGTGTAGGCCAGATGGTGCTAGAAAGGCTGAGGTCTCCTGCCCCGGCTTTTTGCAGAGGTGCATCTCCTCTTCCTGGGTGCTCAGCACTTACATTCATTAACACACAGGACCCTAAATGACAGTTTTCTCCCAAACAACCTCACCTGTGAAATGTCCTGACCATCTATTCGGATGCAGCCAGAGGTGATGTCATAGAAGCGAAACAGCAGACGCAAAACTGTGCTCTTCCCTGCTCCAGACGGGCCCACCTGTGGCATTGGAAACAGGAAAACCATTCCTGGGCCCGCTGGCTTTCAAGGCTTTCTCTCTAAGAGACCACCAATGTCCACATTCACTCCTGTGACCCATCATGACAGGGGCCTCTGACTCCCAGCCTGGGTCACAAGCAACCAGGGGTGCTGGAATAAGGGAAGGTGGAGGAGGCTGTGCCAAGTGGCTGGGTCTCCCCTTACCAGCGCCAGGGTCTGTCCAGGCATCACAGTGAAGGACACATCCTGCAGGGTCTCCCGCCTGCAAGGGACAGTGGGCATGGTCAGCAGGTCTGCTGCACTCCCAGCGCCCCCTTCCAACAGCAGAGCTCCTACTGGGCCCTGACCCTCCCCTGCCTGGGCTCTCTTCCCAAAAGGCAGGGACGAGGGGGCAGGAAGGCAGTGTGTAAGTGGACAGGGGGAAAGGGGGCCTTGGAGTGGCAGGAGGTGAGGGGCTCACCCATCGGCGTAGCTGAAATGCACATTCTCAAACTCAATCCGGCCCCTCTGAAAGCGCAGGGGCCCTGCTCCAGGAAGGTCCTTCACCTGGGAGAGCGCCACCGGTGCACGCAGCAGTCACAGCTCTAGCACTCTCCAGGCACAGGGGACACCATGCAGGCTCCCCCTCCCCAAAACCCCACCCCTCCAGCTTCACTCACTTCTGTCTCCTCCTTCAGCAGGTCGAACATGTTCTCCATGTCAATGAAGTTGGTCTGGATCATCCTGCAATGAGAGTGCTGGTTGGAGCTCTTCTGAAGCGCTGGGAAAACAATGATGAATGCACCTGGCCAGGTGAGGGCCAGGGGTCAGGTTACCTGTAGTAGGTGCCAAACCAGTTGAGGGGCATGTATAGCTGGATGATGTAGGTGCCAAAGAGCACAAAGTCCCCAACCTGTGGAGATCCAGGGAAGAGAACCAAGTCATAATAGGCCTTTGGTGTCACCCTGCCCGCCCCAGGAGCCTGGTGGCCCAGACACAGGCTCCGGGCCCCTCTTCCCTGTCCCCTACACAATCCCCTCACCTGTAGCTTCTGCTCACTGACAAAGTATGCGCAGAGTAATGAGCCAGCGAGCAGCCCAAGTCCAATCACCAGGTTCTGAGTCTGATTTAGCAAAACCAGCGAAGCGCTTGACTTCCACTCCAAACCCTGTGGGAATGGTACAGGAGAGAGGATTGTCACATATGTGCAGACCATCACCAAAGCCGACACTGGGTCCAGGGACCTTCAACCTCACAGCCCAGATTGTACTCCTTTTGGCCCGGGCAGCTCCGTAAGGCCAGGTCGTTGCTCTCAGAAGGCCTCAAACTAGCATCCTCACCTGGTATTTTAAGATGGCCTCTCGATAGCGATCCACTTCATAACCTTCTGCATTGTAGTACTTCACCTGATGAATTCAAAGCACCACTGTTTGACATGGCTGGAGCACTCGGCACCTGGACCGTTGCCTCCAGATCCCCAATCCCTCCTTCCTAATTTTAAACAGCACACCTCGCACCCCCCAGCTCCTCAGCAGCCCCAGAGATCCCAGACACACTCCTCCACGTTTCTGTGTCTCACACCACTGCCACTGAGGTCTCTGTTACCGTCTCAAAGTTTAGCAAAGAGTCCACAGCTCGTGCCCGGGTAGCATTCTCCTGTGTGTTCATAGCACGTCGAAACTTTGTTCTCCACTCAGTGACCATGATGGTCAGGACTAGAGAGTGGAAGGAGGAGAGGAAAGGAGGAGAGATAGAAATATCACTCCCAACAGCAGAGACTGCATGTGTATGTCTGCTACCTACTACTGCTAACCCTGTACTACAGCCCAGAGACCCAGGTTCTTAAGTAAGAATACCCTACGCTCCCTGAGGGAAGGGGCTGTGTCCAAGATATATCTGCAGCCTGTACAAAGCCTTGTGTATGAAAATGCTTTTAGCCTTGGCTGGGAAGTGGATTTTGGCCTTGGTAGGCTCAGTGGATTGAGTGCCGACCTGTGAACCAAAGGGTCACCAGTTCAATTACCAGTCAGGGCACATGCCTGGGTTGTGGGCCAGGTTCCCAGTTGGGGGCACATGAGAGGCAACCACGCATTAATGTTTCTCTCCCTCTCTTTCTCCCTCACTTCCCCTGTCTCTGAAAATAAATAAATAAAATATTTAAAAAAAAAGAAAGAAAGAAAATGCTTTGGGGGAACAAATCAAAGCAAGTTGCATCTGCTACACAGTGAGGATTCTCCTTGACCCGTAACCACAATGGGTGTCTAATGGGACCAGGATGCTCTGGTCCTCCACCCAGGTCGAGTTAAGGTTCCCTTGGCAGAGGAGCAAGCTCGCCACCATGTGGAGGAATAGCAGGGGACTATTCCAAGCCCACTGATCTACAGCATTCCAAACTGAGTCACCCAAGTGGGTCAGGGCTCACGCCCAAGGGAGTCCTTGAAGAGTTCGGGGAGCCGGTTTCACCGATCAGCACTCACTGAGGTAAAGACTCATGCACAGGAACACAATGAGGCCAAACCAGGCGTTGAAGAACATGCTGAAGTAGACGATGCCGATGATGATGTCGGCCAGCGTGGGGAGAACGTTGAATACCAGGTAGCTGGGAGGGGGGTCAAGGGGCAAAGAAAGGTTTAGGGGCTCCAAGCCGGAGTGTCAGTGCAGTGCTTTGTTTTCAGCAGCCACAGACTGCAGTCAAGCTAAATGCCCCTTAAGAGGTGGGCGGCTAAATGACACACAGCACGCCCAAGCCACAAAGCGCTCTGGGCCAGTCCTAATGAAGAAGGAAGATCTGCACGCTTGGCTGAGAATACGGCTCCACACTGTGTTGTTACTAAAGCAACTCTGGGAGTGATTCCTGTATCATGATACCATTTGTTTTGGGAAAAACCCGCACAACACCATTTCAGCTCTGGGAGTCGGCGCACATACACGTAAAAATGCAAAGAAGCAGAACTCATACTAAATGGAGAGGGAACCTCTGGAAAAGTGAGTGGAATTCAAGAGATTTGCTCACAGTTTAAGCTATTAGGACAGAATATGTACATTAATCTTATTAGAAAAGGAAAGAGGGAGGAGGGGCAGTTCCTTGGGCTGGGTCTACACTGACAGCCCCTCCATCCCTGCTTTTCCAGCCCCGCCCTCCCCCACTCCCTCTCCACAGGCCTGGCACCTGAGCAGTCCGGTGACGCTGGATGTGCCCCGGTCCACGATCCGCAGCACTTCCCCTGTGCGGCGCCCCAGGTGCCAGCGCAGTGAGAGCTCATGCAGGTGGGAGAAGAGGCGCAGCTCCACCCTCCGCGATGTGAACTGCTGCACCTTGATCCACAGGAATGTGCGGAGGTTGCTCACGAAGCCTGGGGAGAGCGGGGGGAGGCCTCAGGAGGGCTGAAGGGCCAACTGACATCGGCCTAGCACCCGGATGTGAAAGGTCGGAAAGCACCAAGGGGCCCAGGGCAGCAATGCCTGTGGGAGGCGAACATCAGGAAGAGGAGAAAGGGTCTGCACCAGCCAGGCTGAGAATCCCTCCTACCTGTACTGCCAGTGCCACCCCCCTGGAGGAACTTGAGAAAGACGTAGGTGGTAACAGTCCAGGCCAGGGAGTTCCAAGGTGCCTTCTCAGTCAGCAAGTTCACTATGGAGAAAATGAGTCAAAGCCCACTTATGGCCCCTAGGACTCTCTTCAGAAGAGGCTGCCCCAGGCACCAGCCATAGCTTCTTTCTGACCACCCAGCTCCCGACTCTGTCACCCTACATTAGGGTCCCCCTAGGTGAGGGTCCCCCCACCCACCAGGCTAATGAAGGACCAGGGCATGGAGCTGTCCCTCCTTCTCCCCCTCACCTATGTCCCTATAGAAGATGGGGACCAACAAGTTCAGTCCCCGGTCCAATCCCATGAGCCCCAGGCAGATGACTACGACAAGTTGCAGAGCTGGACTCCCCTGGGGCCACAGGTAACCACTCAGTAGGCGGAGCTTCCTGCCAAGGTCTCGCCAGGTAGACTGTGGTGGCCCCTGTGTCCACTGATCCTAGGGTAGTGAAGCACATAGGAGAGGGGAGCTCGGAAATCAGAAAGAAGTGCACTAGCCAGAAACCGCCTAGGAAAAATGTGTGGGATTATGGGTCCCAGGGGGCTATTAGACATTTTGGACCCATATGTAATCCCTGATGGGGTCAGAAAGGCTGACTCAGCACAATGTGACACTTGGGAAAGAGAGTTTACTATGGTGGGAAAAATGATGGCAGAGGTGAAGGCAGACGCTAAGATTCAGATATCGAGGTGTACCTGGCTCCTCTCTACATCTTGGTCCTCTTCATTGACCTGAAAGGTGTATGACTGGGGACGAAGTCCAGGGGCCCAGAGCCCCAGGACAAAAAGCCCTCCAGAGACCACATACCGCAGCACCCACAGGCTAAACTGAACCTAGAATGAAATGCGGGGAGAGTATCAGACAGGGCCAGATGCTATTGTTACTACTTATAACAGTTAGGGACTGCTATAGGGCACGCATCCAGGTCCATCTCAGGGGCCCAGCAACTAACAAGCTGCAAAAAAAAAAAAAAATCCCCACAATGACTCAGCACAGACACACCCCACCAGCTGGCTATCAGCTTCCAGCCAGTGCCAGCCCCTCCTGTCTTCCCTTTCTTAGAGTCAGCCCTATGCGAAAAGCCAGTATGATCAGCCCCTGCCACCCACGCTTTCCCTCTCCCCATGAGGTCCCTCACCTGCTGGCCCAAGTCTGCCCTTCCCCACCACCATTGTGGGCTGTTCCAAGACACCAGGGCCAAGTTCTCGGCTGCAAACGCCACAGTCCAGAGGAGCAGGAGACCCGGGCTGTGACTGAATTTGATCCAGGCGCCCATTGCTAGCTTCTGCCATGCCTGGCTCCGTTCCACGATGAGCAGCCCCAAGCCACAGGCGCTGGCCAGAGTCCCCAGTATGGAAGCCAGCAGCAGGTAACCTGGCAGTGGGGCCCCCTGGGCAGTGCCCAGTCGACCAACCAGGCAGGCTAGAGGCAATGCCACCTGAAGTGTGGCCAGAAGGAGCTGCAGCCCGTAGGGAGCGACATGAGGGCCGGCCCTCCAGGACAGCACTTCGGCAACATTTGGCCGCTCCCGACGCTTGCAGGGAAGGGCCAGCACCAAGGCCAGAGCCCCCAGGGCCATCAGCATCGAGGGCATGAGCGTGAAGAAGAAGCAGGGACTCAGGCCACCCTTCACCCAGGCTGGCCCCACAGGCCCTTCAGCCTCGCAGTAGTTGCCCACAGTCACCATGGCAGTGCGTGGCCGCAGGCTGAGGCTGCAGGGACTGCGGGACGAAAGAACGAAACCGGCCGCTGGGGAGGGTCACGGACGCTGGGGATGGGGAGTCTCGGGTCATGGAGCCGCGGGGTCCGCTGTCAGGGGTGCACGTGGACTCAGCCACACCGCCCACTCGCTTCGCGCACGCGCCACCACGCACTCACGCAGGGCACGTATGCCGTCTTCTCCCGGCTGCGCCTAGCTCCCGGCTCACGACCCTCTCAGGCAAGTTCCCGGCGACAGGAATGGTCAGTGTCTGACACATGCGCTGTAATTCGCAGCAGCCCAGCCCACCGTGACTGCCTCCAGTCCCTACCCAGGGTCCCCATTGGCCAAATGTCACCGAAGGGGCGGGGCAAGTGGTACACATGGGGAAGGCAAAATAGACCAGCGGAGGCAACTTGGTCACGTGCTGGGAGCGGGAAATCTGACCGCCAGTCTGGCTGGAGACCTTGACCTCCAAGGAGTCACGGATCGGAAATGGGCGTTCTGCTAAACCAGCTAGCTCAGTGTGTCCAAGCCACTGCTGGGCCCACTTTTCTATAGGGCCCGTCCTGGTCCCAAGCCACTTGGAGGGATCACACGCACTTAATTTTTCTGGTTCCCAGAATTGTAGCCGCGCGAAACGACAAAGCCACAACCTGGTCAAAGTCCCTTCTTTATTAAGGGTTATCAAGCTGTACACGGTCCCCACCGCTTTCCGCTGTGAGTTCAGGAAGCTGTGAGCTCCGGAAGGGCAATTCACTGTTCACCCGCAGAACAGAGCTCAGTGAGGGTGGGGCGGAGGGTAAGAGCTGAGTCCCAGCATGCAATGCGGCAGCCCAAAGCCTAGGGTGAGGCCATCCTGTCGCCCCTTTGTCCCCCTCTAGAGGACAGCCGGAGGCAGGCCACAGCTCTCTTGCTGGGAGGTAGACAGACCAGGGCACTCTCCAACCCTGTCCCTTGTGCAGGTGAGGGGGAGGGGGGTGGTACAATAAGCAGTAATGGGGCACAGGAAGGCCTCAGTCTCCCAGGGCCCCATCCGAAAAATTGGACAGGGCAGCAAAAAATTTCCACCCTGCTCCTGCAATTTAGAAAACTTCCCTCTTAGTGTCAAAAGATAGCATGAGAGGAGCTGGGAACTAGGACCTCTGCGCCAACGCAAATCAAACGCTGAAGAGAAGGGGAGCAAGCGAACAGAACCAGAGCAAGCAGCACACATGCCAGTGATGTGCAGGAAGGAGAGGGGTGAGCAGGCTGCAGCACTGGGAGAGAACTGGGGGTGAGGTAAGGGCCACAGCCTGAGCTGCTCATCTTTTCGGGGCCAGGAGAGGGAGGCCGCAGAGGTTGAGGGTTCAGGCCCAACCCCCCATTCCACAGTTGGCACAGGTTCTCCCTGCTTGGCAGCTTCTGTGGTGGGCAGTCCTCTGGAGATTTGCAGGGGTGGATGCAAAGGTGGCAGTACCGGGACTGGGGACCAGTTTCTAGCACCACACTCTGAGCCACGGGGGTTCCTGGGGATGAGCTTGAGTCCTGTGTGCCCTGGTTCCTAGGCCCCCAATTTCTCTTCTAGGGCTGTGGTGAGCCCAGTGTTGGCACCTCCCTTGGCCAGGCACGGACACACAAACACCACACGCGTGGAGCCAGGCAACACTCAGAGAAGCCCTCCATGGCGGGCGGAGGAGATGGCCGGGCAAAAGAGGCCTCCATCCTGGGGCACAGGGACGCTCGTCAGCCTTGTCTATACCTGCAGAGAGAAAAGGGTTAAGGGTTGGTAGTGGAGACCGTCTTCAGCTGTTCACAGAAGCGTGGACATAAAGGAAAAGGAAACCTTGATTCTTGGGGAGGTAAGTGAAGGAGAAATCAAGCCCTGGATTTCAGAGCAGATAGGAAAAAAAGAGGAGTATACTTTGGAGGGGAGGGTGCAGTATCTGTGCTTGAGAGGCCCACCTCTCTTTGCATGAGAAGCCTTGACCTCAGCCTGGAAGTTCCTACTTCTAGCATTTGTTACCAGGCCCCAGAGTCCTTACCTTGTGCACCTGAGGGGGAAGCTCATCCTCCGAGCCCTCCTCTGGCACGGGCTCTGGGTGCCTTGACACTGACTGTCCATCTTCAGCCCACCCTCCAAGCGGTAGCCGGGAGAGGTGAGAGGGAGCCCTGGGCACTGTGCCAGGATCTAGAGACACAAATAAACACACTCTTAGAATGAATACAAACAGGAATGAGGACAAGGGTTCTAGGGCTTCCCTGGGTGATGGTAGGGAGGAGTTATTCTCCTTGGCCTGGTTCCTCTGACCTTTCTTTCCCAAGAGGCCCCAAAAGAACCACCCTTCCCTGAAGGTTGTGTCCTCCTGTACGCCCACTGGATACCTGTGATGCCCCCGTAGCGTTTCTGGAAGCCCCCTTGCAGGGCAGTGGTCTCAGGTGCTCCAGGCCGGGGTGCAGCACAGGGATAGCTGGCAGAGCGGGGGATAGGTTGGGGGGCTCGGGCCCCCTCTGCCCCCTCTTCAGGGGCACTCTCCCCACTCTCATCACTTTCCCGGCGGTGCCACACGTGCCGCTCCGGTTCAGCCTGAGCCTGCTGCTTGTGGAGCTGAGAAGTGGGGTGCTCATTATTTGGGACGGAAGGATAATCTGTCTGAAACAGCTGCTTCCCACCATGGTGTCAGCCACTTCCTACTTACACCACCTCACCAAGAGTCACTGACCCAGAGTACCTATTGTGCTAGTAGTGCGTAACGTGCACTTGATGTTTCACGGGTTGACTTCTTAGCAGACCCCTGACTGAACCGCTGCACTGGTCATAGTAGCACTCATTGTACGTGGGCATTTGATTCAAGAACAAACTGCACATCTAAGTGCCACGCACTCTTTTAGGTGCTGGGTGTATAGCAGGGAAAAACAGACAGAGATCCCAGGCCTTGTGGGGCCAATACACCAGGGAGGGAGAAGGGCAGACAATAAACAAATAAATAAGGAAAAAATACAGTATGTCAGATGGTGCTAAATACTATGGAGGAAAAGATAGCAGGGAGATTCAGAGGGGTAAACAATGGAGGCTTTTACTCAAGGTGGCCGGAGACGGTTTCATGGAAAAGGTAAGTGCAGAGACCCGAATACGGAGGGAACCATATGGTATCTCAGGGAAGGGGGTCCTTGCAGGGGAAACCACAGTGTGTAAAGGCCCTGGATGAGAATAAGCTTGGCTGAAAGGCTAGTAAGAAGAGGGTGTATGCTGGAATGGAGATTACAGAGCAGGTAAATGACAAGAGCAGGGATTTGAATCTACATATTGCTTCTCCATGTCTAAAACCCTCTATTTTTTTTCCACCATAACAAGGACCCAGCTTTGTCCTCTATTCCAGGGGTCCTCAACCCCCGGGCCGTGGGCTGGTACCGTCTGTGAGCTGTTAGGAACTGGGCTGCACCGCAGGAAGTGAGTAGCCTGCAGCAGGCAAGCGAGCAAAGCTTCACCTTCATTACCACCTGAACTCTGCCTCCTGTCTACCATCCCCCCGCCCCCATCTGTGGAAAAATTGTCTTCCATGAAACCGGCCCCCGGTGCCGAAAAGGTCGGGGACAGCTGCTCTAGTCTATTTTCCAACTGCCGCCTTGGTTCTATGGCCCTACGCCTTGCTGCCCACTCACCTGGTGCATGTAGAGGGCGTGCAGGCTCATCTCAGTGGATGCGTATTCTGACAGCACCAGGCTCTGCAGCTGTCCTTCCCACACGCTGCTCCCGGAGCTGGCTGTCCTGGCGTCTACCCTGTCCCCCCCAGCACACACATACGGCAGTCAACCACATTTCTGAGACACGAGTTGCTAGGTGCTGTACTGCCATGCCCTCCCATCTTGGCCCACCTCTACTCACCCCGAACCTGTCATGGTGCTAGTAGCCCGGCCGGTGGGAACCTGACCAGGCTGCAGAGGGGAGAAGGAGCGCAGGGCAGAGGCGACTTCAGCTCTGTGCCTGGAACCTTGGAGGTCTCTGGGCAGTGAGGGTCCCCGGCAGGACGAGCCAGCTACCACATTGGCAATAAGGCTCAGTGGCTATGAAAGAGAGGGGCAAGTAGAATTCTCAGGGCAGGAGGGAGACCTCTGGGCCCCCCACTATTCTGCACTCAGGACCCAATGGCACAGACTGAACAGACAGAAGGAAAACTATAGGCTGGGCCCTTCCACCCCATGCCTAGTCCTCAACTCCAGTTCCTGGAGTCCACTCGGCCCATCTGCTCCCAGTCCCCAGGAACACACCTCAGACTCAGATTGTAAGGACTGGATGGATGTAAAGAGGGCATTTTCAGGAAGAAGACCCCCTTGGGCAAGGCCCGCAGCTGCTCCGTCCCGCTGAACCTGTTCCTTGAGGAAACCCAGGAAGGCTGTGCTCTCACGTGGCGGCTGCCAGCCAGGGTTGGTGATGGCAAAGTGCATGAGTGACAGCTCTGTCTTCCCATCCTCGGCTTGTTGGTACACGGAGGCCTCGGTCTGACCAGCAGATAACCACTGCACAAGGGAGGCTACAGTGAGGACGGTCCGCTCATAGGAACCCTTTTGTGCTTTTCCTGCTGGGGAGAGGCTCTGCCCCCCGAGGACAGAGACAGCAGCACACTGCTCTGTCTTGTCCAGGGGCCCTGGTTCCTACCCTAGGAGTGGCCACATGCTGGGCTAATTGCTTGGTTTGTGCTTTTCTCAAGGGAGCTTCTTGGCCAAGGGTTCCAGTTTAGGGCTAAAATCCAGCCCAGGCTCCTGTTTATCAGGCAGTGTGTGCCCTGGTACAGGGCTGTCCTTTTGTGATGTGTTGGCTTAGAAGGGTGCCTTCTCACAGTTTGCCAACACCACCTCTCGCCACCTGCCCCCTTCCTCTCCCGGTACCTGGGGATGCCCATGCTGGCGAACATCCATCTGGGCAAAGGAGCAGGTATCTCCAACACCGACGACCTCCACGGTGAAATTACGGAAGAAGTCTATAATCTCCAGGGCCCGCGGACGCAGGCAGAAGATGAGAATGAGGGGTGTGACAATGGGGCTGAGTAACTCCTCCAAGATGAACACCTGAAAGGGAGGGGACCAAGGTCACGACAGCAGGAGGGACCCCAGCCCTCACCACCGAGCTCCCAGCCAGCTTCTAGCAGGCCCTAACTCCAACTCCACTCACTGCCTTGTACTGGAAGAGCTGGGCAAACTCGTCCCGGGTCTGCGAGCGGTGGGCATTACCCTGCCAGTGGTCAGGCATGTAGTGGATGTGAGCGAGGATCACGCGGAGCAGCTGCTCGGGGCAGAACACCATGTGCTGGTCCGGGATAAAGGATCTATGGGATCGGGGTTATGGTGAGAGGTCAGCCTTGCCAGAGAACGCTAGTCGGCTTGCTCCCACCTGCTACCCTGCCCACCTGCACACGGTCACAGTGACCCCCAGGAGTGTAACGGTGGTGAGGACGTGTTCCACGGCTAACACATCTTCGTCATAGATGGTGAGGGCAATAAGCACGGCCAGGATGGAACCAGCAAAGAAGGCACCATTCTTGGCCAGCAGTGTCAGCAGAGGTGACAAGAAGCAATTCATGTACTTGGAGGCGGGCTTGTAGCCACGGTTCAGGCGGGACTGCAGCTCATGCTCCAGCTCGTTGAAGTGGCGGAGGTAGCAGCGGCCATAGAGTGACCAGCAGCGTGCTCCCAGGGCCCCTGGCTCCCGCTTCAGCACCTCAGCGTAGCTGAAGAAGGCGTAGAGGATCTGCCAGATGAGGATGAGGGGGCACAGCAGGAAGTTGGCAATGCCAATCCACAGGATGCGGTTGCTGAGGCGCTGGGCCAGCTCTAGCCGTTGCCCCCCACGCTTGTACTCAGCCTTGAGGCTCCATTCATTGAGAAACAGAGAGCCAGGTCCCCAGAAGAGGATGAGCTCGAAGTTGTACTTGAGGCCACGGGTGAAGAAGACAACTTCCCCGAGGCCGGGCAGGCGGAAGCGCAGGGGCAGGAGGGATTTGTTCACCAGCGCCACCATGTAGTTCTGGAAACGGAGGATGCGGTGGTAGATGTCCAGCTCTGTCAGCTCACGCTTGTGGATGCAGATCTGGTGCTCTTTCTGGGTCTGCACAATCCGGGCCTGCACTTCCTGCCACGTGCAGTATGGAAGGGCTGACTGTGGGGTGGGGAAGAGACGAGGTAAGGAAGGTGGGGCAGTTGGCCTGACCCCTTGCCCTGCATTAGCTGGGAGGGTCGGGTGTCCTATGCTTAGCTGAGTGATACTCCCTGACCTGCCAGTGACGGCCGAGGATGCCCGATGCTTGGGAACACGCCCCGCCCTTCCCAAGCTGTAGGAGATGGCCTGGGCTGTGGTGCTAACTGCCTGACTTCCCAGTCTCACCATGGGGATGCGCAGAGCATGCAGGTAGAAGGAGTGGATCTCCCAGTAGCAGCAAATGTTATAGATGAACTTGATAAGCCGGTGGACCCAGAAGACACCAGCAATGACCAGGATGGTGATGAGGGAGCCATTTTCCTGAATCCTGGTGGAGGAAAGAAAGGAGAAAGAGGGGTGCCTTTAAGGAGTCTTGGCAGACATACTGCTCTGCTGGAGGATCCAGTGAGGCTGAGCCCAAGCCCAAGTCTGTGTTCTAAGGTATGTGTTACTGCCTCACATTCCACTCCATTCCCCGCCTGCTAGCAGAACTATAGGCTCTGATGCCCTCTGAACGGTGGTGGCCCTTACCTGGCACTACAGACTTGGGCAGGCAAAAAGGCATCTGGCAGAGTGACCTTGACGGGCTCGGTAGGGTGGAGACTGTGGTTCACCATCTTGTTGGCAAATAGGATGTCATAGTCCACACAGCTGACCAGAAAGGTGGTGAAGGCAACCACAAAGAGGAACTGCCTGGGGAGTTGGGAAGAGGCGTACAGCCCGAGAGTCAGCGAGGTGCCCGTGAAATAACGTAGGAAAGAGAGAAGTCTGGAAGCAGCAGGAACACGATTATGGAATAGCCTCTGGGGAATGGAAGGGCTGGAGAACTCCCAGCAGGCTACCTCTACTGCTTAGCTCCACAAACAAGCTCCTATTTTTTTCCTTCTTAGCCTCAGGCCCTACAGAATCAGTCTGCTTCCCCACCTCAGCGTAATCTCTGCCACAGCTTACAGGACTCTCTCAAAAGTCTTGTGATTGTTGTCTCTGGATCCTGGTCCCTGCTTTCCTTCTGATCTGGTGGATACTGGGGAGGGAAGGGAAGGTTTCCTAATCCCTTCCTCTTTGGCAAGGCCATAGGGCTCCTTCCTCTTAGAAGGCTCTCTGCCCAGCAGCAGGCCTAAGGTGCAGCCAAGGCAGAAAAGACATGTTTCTCAAGTGGGTGGCATCTCTGAATGAGCCATGCCCATCACACTGGAGCTCTGAGGAAATGATCGAGTCTGAGTTATCTTCATGGAAGAGACAGAACTTGGAAAGTTTTCCTCATATGGAAGATAAAAAAAAGGTGAAGGTTGTAAATTTTGGTGCCATTCCCAGTCCCTGAACTACAAAGGTCTGCTGAATATTGAGCCCAGGACTGAGAGGCAGGTAGGGCCAAGGCTGAGGTCAAAGAGAGGAAAAACTGAGATGTATTCCGTCACCAAATCATCCATCCCTTTTTATACTTACATGAGCTCAAAGATCTCCCCGATGAGCATGCAAGTGAAGCCATTCTTCTGGTGTAGATTATAAACGTGTAATTCTTAAGAAAAAGTGGTTGGTAGAGATAGCAATGAAGAGCACAGCCTTTGGTGTCTCAAACCTGAGCTTAAGTCCTAGCTCTAGGACTTTCTAGCCACGTGACTTTGCCCAAGTACTTAATCTCTTTAAGCTTCCCTCTGTAGTGGTGGGTTGGGAATAATAGCACCTAAGTCAAAGGATTATTAGGTCTAAGACAATGCATGTAAAGTATTTCACACAGAGGTGACACAGAAGGAGTCAAAAGACATTATTATGGTTATTAGAATCCCATCAAAATGGAGGATCACCCTTGGAGAGTTTCCTTATAAATTAACACCACAAAGTGAAAGGAACATAGCTCTTGGTAAACATGAGCCATCACTATCTACAATGACCATTACTTCCTCATTTCCTTTTAGCCTCAAGAGTTCCATCCCTCTTCCAGGGACTGTAGTCAAGCCCACCCAAATTTCCCAACTGGGGCCCTGCTCAGAGATGGGCTAAAGGTCCCAGAGCTCCAACACAGAGACACAAAGGATATTCGAGAGAAGAAGAGGTCAAGGTTTTCGATGTGGTGCCAAGGTGCTGTGTGTGCAAGAGCAGAGATGTCAGAGCCCTGAAGGAACACCAGCCCCTTGCTCCCGCAGTGTTCCTCCAGCAACCCTCCCCCGTGCCCCAGCTCTGGCTGTCATGGCCAAGGACTCACACTTGCTCCCCTCAGGGACGTGCACCAATGGGTCCTCCTCTCCTGGGGGCGAATCGCTGTAGGAGGCCTCCAGGCGCTGGTATTCCGTGTCAAACTGCGCCATCACCACCGCCCCCTATCCACCTTATCCACCTGTCAGGAACAGGGAAGAAAGGACCTTGGGTCAGCCCCTGGTGCTGCTCATCTGCTGCCCTGCCTCCTAAATCAAGAGTGAGAAAGAATCTTTGGTCCCTACTACCAGTCTTCTTGGCTCAAAGACAGAGGAGGAGGAGGAATGAAAGGAGGGCAGCAAGCTCAGGGCTTGGGAGACCAATGAGATCAGTCATTCCTAGAGCCTTTACACTCAGCCAAAAGGCTGAGAAGCAGTTCTTTCTTGGAGCCTTTACTGAGTGTCTGTTGGGGCCTTACTGGCCTGAAGCCAGACTCTGCCCCTTTGGGTGGGGGCTGTTTCATCTTCTATTAGTGGAGAGAAGCAACCCTCCACCTGCCTTCCTGGAGAACCTGGTCTCCCAAGAAACTGGATGTTTGGAAGCGCTTTGCAAACAAAAGTTTGAAAAATAAGCACATGGCCTTACCAGCTCCATGGACAGTGTCTGCTCTACTCCAGCCCTTGATGCCCTCGCTCTGCAGCTGCTAGAAGAGAAGGTGTCAGGCCCCAGAGTAGGGAGTGGGGACAGAAAAAAACCCAACCTTCCCAGGCACCCACCCACCCACCCCTCCTCCCCAACTAAGAGGAGGCCAAACATGGGGTAGGGGGCATCGTTCCAGCCTAGGGTTATGCATTTTCCCATTTCCTCCGGTAGTTCTGTACAGGGCCACCCACTCAACTCAAGAAGAGGCTCACTGGAAAGCTGTGAAGACTGAGCCGGTACAGGTCTGAGGTGGGAAGGCCCCTCTGAACTGTTTCTCCATTGCTCCACCTCAGCCTCAGAAATCAGGCCAACAGAGTCCACAAAGCGCGAAACCCAAAACCCAAGGTGAGAGTCATTTCCGAAGAAGCCCTTCCTGGTCGACCCCTTCCCCTGCGTCCCTAGCACCGAAGGGCCAGCGGGCAGGCACAGCTCCTGGATGGGAATTCCTGACACAGATCCAGGGCAAACTGTGTGTTCCGTTAAGACCACGAAGCCAGGCATGGTCTGGGTGGCACTCACCCAGTCCCGAAGCCCTGGAGCCATGGAGCCCCGGAGTCCCGGAGCCCTGGAGCCCAGCCCAGCCTGGCCCGGTGGGATTCCCCGGGTTAGCAAGAAAACAGGGTCCAAAGGAGCTGACCAAACCCTCGGAGCTCACCACTCACCAGGGCAATGTGAACCCAGGGCCCATGGAACCCCGGCCGGCCCCGCCTGGGCTCAAGGGTTCCTGCAGATGTTGGAGGAAGGAGCCAGTCCGACAGCCGGCCCCCAGGTGGACTGGGTTGCTTCCCCACAGCCAGCAGCCACTACCCGAGCCCAGGGCGCCCCAGGGTCGCCCGTCACCAGGCCAAGGGCTCGGTTCCCTACAGCGGACAACCTTGTGCGCGGGCCCGCTGCCCGCGCGCGCCCCTGCCGGCGCGCCCCCGCTATCAAAACATTCCGGCTGCGCGCCTGCGCCCCGCCCGCGGCGCCCCTACCCCCGTTACCCGCCGCGAGCTCACTTAGGTCTCCGCGGACACCCTTGATCAGGTCGGCCCGAGCCCTGAGACAACCAGTAACCGGTCTCGCGTTTCACCTCAGGAATCGTGACCCGGGTGATTCCAGGGGCTCCGACGGCTCCGTTGGGCTCGACCTGATCCCGAGAGCTAGGCCCGGCGTCTGCCACTCACTGTCACCGCAGCCAGCCTGCCCAATGAGCGCGGGGGGCGGAGACACAGCGGCCAATTCTTGGCCTAGGGGACGGGACTAAGGGCTGGAGGCGGGTCTTGAGACGTCAGAGGACCAATAGGGAGCTCGACGTGGGGCGGGGCCCCTGTGTGGGCGCTACCGTTTGTCCTCTTCGCTGCTCCGTAGTGACGAGATTGCACTGGTGTTGCAGGAATCCGGGTTTAGAACTGAGGATTCTGCGGTGCGGCTCAGCTGCCGGGGGACCGGTGGTGCAACCTCTGAGGGCTGGGAGGAGTACACGTGGATTAGTCATTGCTGGAGCTTGTCGCGCGGTTAACGAAGAGCGGTCGATTAGGAACCTCACTGATTTTATCTCTGTTGAACTCGATTTGAAAGCTGGATGATCCCTCATGTCACTCTTGAGTGGTCCGAGACTGTGGGTTTTGAGAAAGCCGGCTGAGGTTACGTGTCTCCCGATACCTGGGTGAGGGCGGAGGTGCCTTGCTGCGCGTTGGAGACCGCGGCGGGTGGGGGGAGGTCTGTTTTTTTCCTTCTGCTCAGCCATGTCGCCGGCTCCAGCTGCAGCCCAGGCTCCTATGTCGGTCTCCCTGTTTGATCTCAACGTGGATGCCCCGGTCCTTCGGGGCCTGAGCCTGGTGACACACCCTCCTGGGGAGACTCTGGCCCAGGCTCTGCGGACTTCCTGCCCAGGTATCCGGGAAGATTTGGGGTGGACCCACGAGGAACATGACAGGGCTCTTTGCAGCTTATTTTGCTTCTCCAGAGAATACATCCAGTTTGGTATTCCTGGCTTAGGAGCTCTTGTTGACATCTCTTTCCAAGGGATAAATTTTATCTTAAATTCATTCAATCTCTATGTTGTTTCTAGTACAGGCCCCTGAATTTATCTCCAAATAAGTCTCTTGCCATTGTTTATGTCTTGTCTTATTAACACCACTGCCTGCAAAAACACTTCAAAATTCCTAGGTATTTTTCCAAAATTCCTATAGTCCAAGTTTAACTGGATTCCAATCAAATGATTCCTTCATGCTGATATGACACTACATTATTTGATTTTGTACAATTTCCGTTTGTCTCTGGCTATGTTTTTTTTAACCTTTTTTTAAAACAAACTGCACACTGTAATTGGAAATGTAAGCTAAAAAATTGGTATTGGGGGAAGTGATTTTTGCTCGATTAAAAATAACCTTACCAAAATATATTTTCTGCAAGATTATCTAAATCTCTTTGGTGAAATACAATGCTTGATTTATAGTCATGTTGCACATCTTTTCAGAAGTGTATTTATTGTATAAAGTGGTTATTGTGGCATTTATGTCATGATTACTAGACTGTAAATTCCTTGAAAGCAAGGATATGCCATCTCTTTATTTTGTATCCTCCTCTGCTTTATATATTAGACACTTGATATAATTCCAGGTACTATGGATTCGGGCTCCCTTTCCACCTGTAATTGCCCTTCCCTTATTTAGGTTCAGAGGAGAGAGCAAGCCCAGAAAGAAAACCACTCCAGGGTCCTCTGGATATTTCAGGGAAGTTACTTTGCTCAACCTGTGACCAGACCTTCCAGAACCACCAGGAACAGGTAAAAGCTGCCAGGTACAGAACTAAAGGGTGGAAACAAAAGTAAAATGGTGGGTGAGGAGAGGTAGGTATTTGATATGTCTTTAATGAATAAAGATCCATTTTTTTCAAAAGCTCCTCACCCCAAGGGTAGGTTTATTGATTTTAGAGAGAGAGGAAGGGAGAGAGAGAAACATCGATTGGTTACTTCCTATACATGCCCCAGCTGGGTATGGAACCCTCAGCCTAGGTAGGTGCCCTGACCAGGGATGGAACTCACAATGGAACAGCGCTCCAACCAACTGAGCCACCTGGCCGGGACTAAAGGTCCATGTTTTGAATAAGGCAATTAGTGTAACCTGGTCATACTTCCTGGCATTGTTACTGGTCTCGGGTAGCATAAAAGGCTAGGCTGGGCCATATTTCCATATTCTGCTTCCCTCATTGATTCCTACCAGAGGGAACATTATAAGCTTGACTGGCATCGGTTTAACCTAAAGCAACGTCTCAAGGACAAGCCTCTTCTGTCTGCCCTGGACTTTGAAAAGCGGAGCTCCGCAGGTGATGGCTGGTGGGAGACCTTTGTGGGAGACCTTTGTGGGAGTAGGACATAGGGGTGGGAGAAGACCCTCGTTTAGGAGCTCGTGGGAAGCTGAAAGTTGGAGCACCGAACTTGGGTGTCTTATGTTTCAGGAGATCTTTCCAGCATCTCAGGATCAGAAGACTCAGACTCAGCCAGTGAGGAGGACTTGCGGATACTACAAGAGGAGAAGCCTGATTTTGAGAAGTCTAACCAATCCCGAGGCTCCCGCTCCCATCGGGTTCTTTTCCAAAACGCCCAGGGCCAGTTTCTTTATGCCTATCGCTGTGTCCTAGGCCCTCGCCAGGCAAGTGACAGCACAGGTTGTATGGTTAATTCCAACCTTTGGTACACTCAGCCTCAACTCTTCGCTTAGCTCAGTCCATTTCTCACTTCTTCCCCTCCTTCCTGTTGGGTGTGAGTATTGAGCTTGACATCACAGTCTTGGATTGAGCGGCCTGGGTCTTGGAAGGGTCAAGTATAATGGAATCAAGTTTGGAAACAGACCAACCTGGGTTTAGATTATGGTTCCACCACTTGATCTTGACTACCTCTACCAGCCTCCTTATTTGTAAAGTGGAGACAAGCCTCAGGGTGGTTGTATTAAATGAGATGTTGCTTGTGAAGCAGTTAGCACAGGCACTTGGTTTCATACTGTCAATTAATGTGACAGATGTTTGTCCTGCTCCTCTGTTGTCAGGTGCCCCCGGAGGAGCCAGAACTGCTACTACAGAACCTGCAAAGTGGAGGTCCTAGACACTGTGTGGTACTCATGGCTGCGGCCGGGCACTTTGCTGGTGCCATTTACCAAGGGTGAGAGGGTGCTGGGTGGAGTTATGGACGGAGTGGATCCTGCTCAGCTGGGAGTGCCAGGTTTCCGGTACTGAGTCTTTGTTGTCTGCAGAAGAGACGTGGTGGCACACAAGACCTTTCACCGCTACACAGTACGGGCCAAGCGCGGCACAGCCCAAGGACTTCGTGACGCCCGGGGCGGGGCTTGTCGCTCTGCAGGAGCGAACCTGAGGCGCTACAATGAAGCCACCTTATATAAGGTAAGTTAGGCATCTAAGATCTGGTGGTCCGCTAATGCACATTTTCAATTCATTAAATGTTACAGTAAAATGGTTGAATCTTGTAACTTCCAGTCTTTGTTATTTCTGGGTAGACAAAGGTAGAATAGGATGGATCCCCAGGAATCTTAGTCCTTTCCTTCTTTCTGTGTTCATTTCTACCTTTTACTTCCTATACTTGGGGCCATTTTTTGGTTGGAGATTTAAAGGTAACAAGTGAAAAGATACAGGACTGAGTTGCTCTGTTCTCTAGGACGTTCGTGACCTGCTGGCAGAGCCAGGCTGGGCTAAGGCGCTGGGGGAGGCTGGGACAGTATTGCTGCGCGCCCCCCGCTCTGGCCGGTCCTTGTTCTTCGGAGGCCAAGGGGCACCCCTGCAACGGGGGGATCCCCGGCTTTGGGATATCCCCCTCGCTACCCGCAGACCCACCTTCAAAGAACTACAGCGTGTGCTCCATAAGCTGACCACCTTGCACATCCACGGTGAGCCTTTGATCCTGACCCCCAGACTCCCTAGACCTTCCTGTACCTTCTAACCCAAAGCTCGGGCTCTCATTTCTGCATCCAGATGATTTCCTAGCTCTCAGACTGCAGCCCAATCACAGCTTCGTTGAGAAAAGACCTGGGCTGGCTTCTCCTCAGCTAAACTGGAGCAACGTCTTTTGTTTTATGGCAGGAGAAGACCCCCGGGAGACAGTCAGGTTGGCCTCGCCTCAGACACACTGGAAGACAACGAGAGAGAGGAAGAAGGCTACCAAGGAAGAAAACAAGGTCCCCAGTGATGAAAATGAGGCGCTGGGGCAGAACGAGGACTCTCCCGAACAGGGTTTGAACACCATCTGTCAACTCTCAAGTGTCTATCTGGGCGTCTGTCCTGGAAATGCAATAGCAAACCCCCTGCTCTCACTGTCCGGTTCACAGATGAGCCCTTACGCAACATTCACACGGGTCTGATTATAGTATGGGATATGGGGTAGAAGTTACTGAGACGTGTTTAGTGACCTTTCCAAATCCCCTGTTACTGCTCTTGTTCCTTGATATATTATTAGTACTCAGAAAAGTCTTAACATGAAGTTGATTTTCTAGCCCTTGGATCGTAGGCCTTATTGGATGCTAAGGACTGCTTCCCTGGCTGCACTCTTGGCCTGCATAGCTGTCACTGCTCCTATGCTTTCCTCTGTGTGCACTATCCTAAGGCTGCTCATGGGCGAGTCTAGGGACCTTGGTCTCTGCCTAGCTCCTTCTGGACTTGCCCTCGTTTGGGCTGAGACCCTCATTTCTTCACGGGATACAAATGGATTTAGCTCTTGATGTGCTACTTTATCTTGGCTGACAATACAAATAATTTTATTTCAAAGTGACCTGTATTATCTCTGTATGTACATTCTTATGCACCTGGGGCAGCCCCTACCCTTCCACCCTCTGCTTTTTCTTCAGATGGATGTAACATGTCAAGTTTTTCCCTAGGTTCAGGGTCAGAGGGAGAAGATGGCTTCCAGGTGGAGTTGGAGCTAGTAGAGTCGACAATTGGGACCCTGGATCTTCGTGAGTGTGAAATATTGCCGAAGCGGAGGAGGAGAAAAAGGAATAAGAGGGAGAAAAGCCGAGACCTGGAGACTGGAGCACACGTGACTCTCCCCCAGCAACCTCGAGAAGAGGTCTTCTCACAGCCAGCTAGAGCACATGCAGCCCCTTTGGAGCCTTCCCTGGATGAGGACAAGGTCCCTGGTCATTCAGAGCTCTGGGACATGCTTCTCGCTGCTTGCCGAGCTGGAGATGTTGGGATGCTGCAAATCTGGCTAGCTGCCAGCCCCATAGACCCCGAAGTTCTGTCTCTGCTCAGTGCCCCCTTGGGCTCCGGTGGCTTCACCCTCCTGCATGCAGCAGCCGCAGCTGGGAGAGGTTCAGTGGTTCGCCTGCTGCTGGAGGCAGGTGCTGACCCCACCGTTCAGTAAGTATGGGTCCCCACGCTGAGCCCTTCATATAGAGAGGATGATCTGAGGGCTAATGTTGGCATTGGCTACTTGACAGTATTCCCCTTGGTCTTGTTATGGGGTGTTTGGAGATGCACAAGGCAAGCTGAACCCGTTTGGGGTTTTCACACCGAGGGACTCCCGGACCCGGCCACCATATACCGTCGCAGCTGACAGATCAACACGGAATGAGTTCCGAAGGTTTATGGAGAAGCATCCAGATGCTTATGATTACGGCAAGGCTCAGGTCAGCTGGGAAAGGAAGAAGCAGCAGAGTGGGAAGGCATCATAGATCCTGGCTGAATCTTTTCTACTTTCTTACTGTTTTACCGAGGGTAGTTTGTATAGGCCTTACCTCATACTTTCCCGGAAATCCTCCAGGTGCCGGGGCCACTGACACCAGAAATGGAGGCGCGGCAGGCTCTGCGGAAAAGGGAGCAGAAGGCAGCCCGACGGCAGCGGGAGGAGCAGCAGCGGGAGCGGCGGGAGCAGGAGGAGCGGGAACAGGAGGAGCAGCGGCGATTTGCCTCTCTGAGCGACAGGGAGAAGGTGAGGCCGCAGGTCCTCTCTTCCGCAGCGAGACTTCCTTGGAGGTGTAATCCTTTCCAGCGTGCAGCTGTCACTGTAGGGTACGCTGTCCACCCTTGGAGGCTTGTCCTTAACACAACTTCTCTTCCCCTTAGAGAGCTCTGGCTGCCGAGCGCCGACTAGCTGCCCAGTTGGGAGCCCCCGCCCCCCAGATCCCTGATTCTGCAATCGCCAATGCCCAGTATGTGGAGAGGCGGGAGTGATGGGTGGACCATAATGTTGGGGCAAGTCGAATGAGTGCTTACGTAGAGAGCTTGTTGAAGGGATTTGAGGAGTTCTTTGAACCTTTGGAGTGAAAACAGAAATGGCAAGAGGGACGGGGAGAACTTGAATTGGAGAGTTCCTGGGGTACCTGTCCATCTGTTTTTCTTCCTCTGTTCAGACGCTGCTGGAGTTGTGGGACCTCCCTCCAAGGTCTCATTCCCTTTCACTACCTTGACTTCTCCTTCTGCTCCACACGCTGCCTGCAGGAGCACCGCGGCCGGGCGGGGAAGCCCTCCTCCTGACCTCTCACGGCTCCACCTGGGGTCAGCGCTACACCCTGAGAGGGCACATTCACACTGGTCCTAGGCTTCTTCTTCCCCGAGAAACCAGAGTATTTGGAAGATTAGGGTGAGAGACACTCAGGAGCCAGGGCAAAGATGGCCACAGAGGTGTGTGGAGCTGGTACTGTCTCTGGAACTTTAATTACAATAAAGTTTTTGGTAAGGGAACTGCACTTGTTCAGTTCTGGTGGCCTTTGGTTCTTTTTGGCCACTGTGGCCAGCGCCAAGGAATCCTGCCCGCTCCATGTCCCAGGTCCAGGGGTTACCTTTCTTTCAGTGCCCACTTAACTCCATTGGTTGGGGGGCACTTGGTGTGTCATCTGAGAGGGAATAGATATATGTCTTATGCAAGGTGCTATTGAGGATAGGACTATCCAGGAATTGGATTTGGGGTTGGGGAGGCACATTTTCTAGCTCCAGCAATGTGATTTTGTTGAGAGCTCCCCTAGGAAACAGCAGGGGTCTTGGCACGTAGAGGGTCTGTTGCGGCCCCCTCTTTGTCCAGTACCGGCCCAAGTTAAACCCATTGATCCAGACTTGGCCCTGGGGGGAGGGAGGAGAGAGGGAGATAAATGGGCAGTTCTCAAGGTGGTAGAATCACCCCCTTCTGGGCTTGTAATCAGAGGAATAATTTCTGATACCCGTTCCATGATTTTCCCGGCTTACCACCCCCCACCCCAAACCCTCCCTCCCCCCACCCCCAACCATCAGCAATACCTTGGTCCATCCAGGTAGAAAGAGAAATGTGTCTCCACCTGAGTCTAAAATTGAAAATGTTGTAGAGTAGAAGGTGGGGCCAGAGGGAGTTTGAGGATGCAAGCTTTTTGGCAACTGCAGGGGAAACCACCCCTTTACCAGCTTATCAATTTTCAGGGGGAACATCAGCCACTGGGTAAGGATCGTTAGCCCCAGAAGTGGTGCCTCTAATAGGCCCTGTGAAGAAGGCAAATGAAAATTCAGCACTCAGTGACCTCTAAGGTGAAAGGCTCCCTAATCAAGCCCTGAGATGCAACTAGGAGCCATGTCCACATCCCCACGAGACACTACACTTTGCTAAGGATGTGGCTCATGCTTTTCTCTCCCATCAGGTCCCTCTCTTTCCAAGGGAGTGTGGTCCTAAGGACACGGCGGAGAAGGGACGGGCAAAGCTAGCTCACCTTGAAGTCACTGTGGTTAGACCCAAAACTGAGCCTCCCCATGTTCTCCAGCAAGACATCCAGTTTGGCCCCCATCTTCCCCGTCAAAAATAGTTTGTGTTTTGTGTTTCGTTCCAGAACACCCTGAAACACCTGTAGATAAGAGGATCTATGAGGGGAGGGGCTCAGCATCTAGTTCCCGGCCACCAAATAGAAAGCCACGCTAGGACACTTATTTGGAGCGCAAAGAGAAGGCAGCCCATTTGTCAATTACCCGTCCATTCCAGAACCTCACCCCCAGTCAACTCTTGTCCCAGCTTATCCTTGGACCCCCTGCAAATGTGGGCAGGCAGTGGGAAAAGGGAGACAGGGGAACTTAAGGCTGAAGGGTACTTGGGAGGAGAGGAAAGTGGGCCTCGCAGGTAGCCTGGAATTAGGTGCGTACCCCATCCACCATCACGTAGGCACGGTCATGAACTCCATTGTTCGGCACCCAGAATTGTGTTGGCTCAAAAACACTGTGGCTTAGATAGGTCCGGTACAACATGAAGCCAAGGTCCTGGGTGTGGAAGATGAGTATTTAAGATAAACTGCGATGAAAATGGTACTGTGGGGAAGACGTGGAACTCAGGGAACCTTTGGCTATAGCTGTTGTGGACGGTTGCCTTATCTACCAGATGTGGATTACACCTTACCTGCTTGACAGCCTCAAAGGTCATTGGCAACACTGAATGGATGGGCCCTCGAGGGCACAGGAGGTGCAGAAAATCCAGCAAATATCCATCCTATTAGAATAAGGGGATGGCCAAAAAAAAAAAAAGAAGAAGAATAAGGGGGTAGTAACAATAAAAGGGAAGTTTCAGGATAGGGAGCAGACAGGATAAAGGGCTACTTAGAGATTAATAGGACAGAATCAAGCAATAGGGAGGAGCTTACCAGGTACAGGGTCAAAGGTCCAAGCATCATCTTAGGGCTGGGGGGAGGTAAAGGTCCCAAGGGAATTTCCTGAAACTGAGCCCAAATTCTGTCAGGAGCCATAGAAAAACCATACAACTCCTATTTCAAGACCCTAGCATAGGGTTCTTAGCCTGGGGTACAGGGAAGGGCTTCAGGGGCCGTAAAGATCCTGTAATTCTGCACATACTGGTGTGTATCTCCCAGGGAGTCCCATTTGGGCAAATGAGAAATACTTCTATGGGGTGCTCACAGGGCTCTGTGGTCCAGACAACCACAAGTGACTTCTAGGAACCCTTTACAAACAATTTAGGCACTCTCTTCCCCAAATTAATAAAAGCCTTTAGGGCTTAATGAAGTGGTAGGGCACCTGGCTGATGACATTTCGAAGAGCAAAAAGCTTAGGTGTGGCGTCCCCTGCTTCAGATATTGGTGCATCATAGTCATAGCTGGTAGTAATTGGAAGGAAGCGCCCCTTCTCATCAGCACCTGTTGCCATCAGAGGGGCAGCTGTGGCTATATCCAGCTTTCTTCCAGATATCCTAATCCACCCAGCCTTCAGATTCGAATTCCTTGCTAGGTCCCTGCTTCCACCCCTCACACCATCTGGACTCACCATTCCAGTATCCAAAGTTGGTACCTCCGTGAAACATGTACCTGAAGTGGGGGGAGGTGGAGGGAAAGGCACAAGCTGACCCATGGGATCTGAACTTGCATCCCCAGCGCCCAGCTCCAGATTCACGGTGACCCCGTGTCGGCACTTACATGTTCACACTGGCTCCCAGCTTCAGCATGTTCTCCAGTCCTTCGGTTACAGCTCTCACGGACCGCGTGGAGTGGTTCTGGCCCCAGTAATCCAGCCAGCCGGTGTAGTACTCCGAGTTCACCTGGTGGGAGTGAAAGGAGTCATGGGCAAGACGGGGGGAACTGTACTCAACCCATTCCCAACCCCGACTCTCGCCTTAACTGCCCTCCCTTCTGGCTTCTCACCAATGGCCCATGGGGTTCATACGCCCTTTGCAGGGCAAACAGTTGGGTCATGTTTTCAGCTGCAGAAAGGAGGCACAGGTGAAAAAGACGTCACGGAAGAGGTGCCCCTTCCCCAGACTCCACTCCTAACCCTTGCTCAGGAGACCTGGGCCAAAATCTACAGTGGTGTAGAGTCCATTCAGAGAGCCACATTTGAGTCCTTCAGGCCCATCCGTGGTGAAGAGCAAGATCTTCTCTCCCAGCAGCGCCCGGAAGAGCCCAGCCAGGTGCCTCATGTAGCTGAAGTCGCAGGCCCTATAGCTACCGTATTCATTCTCCACCTGCCAGGAGAAAGGAAACGTGGAGCTCAGCCGGGAGGTGGAGAAGGTTCGGCACCCCCGGCACCTCCTTCCCCTTGCCCAGTCAACTCTCCACTTGTACCTGAACGCTTATGATGTTGCCCCCATTGTGGTAGAGCCATGGATATATCTTGGGCAGCAAGACCTTGAACCAGGAGTCCACTGCGGCAAGGAAGTCTGAAGGAAGGGGCAGCACTCTGCTTGTCAGGGCACCACCACCTCCACAGTGCCCACCCCCAGCACTGACGCCAGCGGCTTCATTTAGGGCTGCCTGAACTCCGGCCGAAGTCTGCGTCCCCCTTGTCCACACCTCAGTGTGGGAAACAGTGATTCTTATGAGAAGCAGCTCTCAACCCTAAGTTCTTATATATCTGCACAGCAAGAAAGTTTGCGCACAGGCAAACTTAAAGCAGTGTTTCTTGTAAGTTTATTTTTTAACTGAAAGAAAAACGTTAAACACGTTGTCGTGGGGTTACTATCATGTGATCAGTGTACACTCAAGATCGCTATGAAGTAGCACGGGGATTCACAGAAGGGTAAGATGTCTGACCTGCACCACGATGTAACCCGACAGTCCCGGGGACCTCAGTCATCAATTGAACGACCATTACATTAGCTGTCATGCCTTAAATTCTCAACCGCTATTGTGATTTTTGTTGATTCACCCTCATAGTCTTCCTGAGTGTTATTACCTTTGCCTAACACTTTTTCCTCACCCTCCTTTACCTAGCCAACTCCAACTCGGTCTTCAGGTCTTAACTTATATTTCGCTTCCTCAAGAAAGCCTTCGGTACCCCAGATTTGGGTGGATCCCCGTTACACGCTCTCCTGTCATGTCATACTGCTCTTTCAAGCACATAACCAGTGGTAGTTAAGCATGTGTTTCTGTAACTCTTCTTGGTTGCTCCCCCCGCTAGTGAGCAGGAGCTCTGTCTGGTTCATTTACTTGGTCCCTATCATTGAGGACAACTTCTGCAGATAGCACATTCTCAAAGGCAGACTTGATGAAAGATATTTTGGAGGATATTTTTGTATTCTTAAAAGATTTAGCCCTGGTTGGTGTGGCCCAGTGGATTGAGCACTGGCCTGCAAACCACAGGGTCACTAGTTTGATTCCCAGTCAGGGCACATGCCTGGATTGTAGGCCAGGTCCCCAGTGTGGGGCACACAAGAGGCAACCATACATTGATGCTTCTCTCCCTTTCTTTCTCCCTCCCTTTCCTTTTGCCTAAAAATAAAATAAAAATAAATTAAAAAAGATTTAATTCCTTTATATTTTGTGTGTTCTGTATAAAGGAGGCCCAGGTTTTATTGCCTTCTTTAATCCAAGCATACATTGAATTTCATTCAACAAGTACTTGTGGGTGGTAACTAAGCACCATGTACTGTTCTAGGTGTTAGGGACATTGAATATAACAAAATAGACAAAAATCTCTGCCTTTGTGGAATTTCCTTTCCAGTGAGGGGAGCAGACAATAAATGCGCAGTGGGTTAATGCCACGGAGAGAAAGCAACGCAGAGAAGGAAGGTGTAAAATGATGCAGTGGGGGAGCTCAAATGTTCAAGGGTGGCCCAGGGAAGGTCTCGCGGCGAAGCTGATCTGCCAGAAGCCCCGGGGGGTGTGAGGAACAGCAACGAGGCCAGTGTGAACCATGAGACGAGCAGGCGTCGGGGAGGTGACTGGGCCAACTGGGTAGGATCTAGTGGACCATCTGAAGGAATCTACAGTTCATATTCTGAATGAGATGAGAACCTGCTGGAGAGGTTTAAGCAGAGGAATGACATGATCTGATATATAGTTAAACATATTTTAACAGGATCACGCTGGGTGCTGTATTGAGAATAGACTACATGGGGGACGGGCAAAGAAGGGAAACCATTTAGGAAGCTGTTAAAATGATCTAGCTGAGAGAGGTGGTTTGGACCAGGGTAGTGGCAGTGGAGATGGTGAGAGGTAGTTGAATTCAATATATTTTGAGGGTAAAGCTGACAGAATTTTCTGATGGATTAAATGTGGGGTGTGAGAAAAAGAAAGGCATGAAGAATTATACCATAATATTGAGTCTGATAAGCTGGAAAACAGATTTGCCATTAACTGAGATGGGGCGATTGTCGGAATTGCTGGTATAGAGGAGGCAATAACATGAGTTTAGTTGTATCATTACAAGTTTTAGATCTCCAAACGCAGAAGTCAAGCAGGCAGTTGGATACATGCCTTTGGAGGCCAAAGGAAGGTCCTGGAGATAACATATTTCAGAGTCATGAGCTGTAAGATGGAATTTAAAGGCATGCAAATGGATGATGAGCTCACCCAGGGCACGAACACAGAAAAGAGAAGCAGCCAAGCACTGAGCCCTGAAACACTCAAGCATTTAGCCAAGACTGAGCAGTGGCCAGAAAGATTGTAGGGAGGGAGGCAAAGATGAGAACTGTGGTATTGTGGAAGCTGAGAGAAAAATGTATTTCAAAGGAAAGTGATCAGCTGTGCTGATCACTGTTGACTGGCCAAGGAGGATGAGGCCTGAGAAATCACCATGGAGTTAATAATAAAAAGGTCACTGATTTTCCTGAGAAAAACAGATTGCATGTTAGTGTTCCATCAATACTTTATCTTTTTAAATGCATTTCATAGTCAGTTGAGTTTGGGAAATGCCTTAAGGAACATAAAGCTCTCCAGTACCCCGAAAAGTAGAACAGCAGCCGGAGAGTCCTCAGCAGATATAAAGTGGTACCAGAGCGACCTTTTCAAAGATAAAATTAATCCCTTGCTCTAATGACTTCCTATCTGAACCTGAAACGAAATCCAAACTTCTTGAAATATTAGGCACCTCAGAGCTTAATGCTGAGTTCATCTTTTCCTTCTCTACACTCTGCCCCCACGTGATGTCTCGGCACCCATAAATTTAAGTGCCATCTTTAGCTGGCACTTATTCCAAAATTCAACTCAGACCTCCACCTAAGCTCCACACTCACATATCCCATTACTTACTTCAATATCCTCACTTGAGTCAGAAATGATAAAAATTGAACTATTTTCTCCCCCCAAAAGTCATTCCTTTGCCACTCCTTGCCTTCTCTATCTCCTCCCTGTCAGTAAATAGCACCGCCATCTTGACTGGCCAGAAACTGCATTCCTTTCTCCCCAGACCCTACTAACACTCTCCCCACCCCCACCCTTCCCGTTAAAATCTATCAAGAAGTGCTGGTGATGTCACCTCCAATCTATATCCCAGTTCTGCTCTCTTCTCCCCATTTCCTCTGCCACCACGGTAGTGCAGGAGCCACTGTCTCCTCCACTACCGGTGCAGTCTCCCCGCTGGTTTCTTCGCCATCACTCTCACTGCCCCTCCCGAGACCCACCCTCCACGCCCAGGCTGAAGTCATCTGAAAACAAATCCAATCACGTCACATCTCTGGTTAAACTCTTTCAAAGACTGTCCATTGTGCTGAGAATAAAATGCAAGCTCCTTACAACGGCCTGCAAGGTCCTGCATCGACAGTCACCACCTATCTCTAATTTCACATCACACCACTCTCTCCCTCACCCACTGTGCTCCAGCCTCGCTGGCCTCAACCCTGCCCTGTTCTTTCCCATCTCTGGGCCTCAGAGTACCTTGTCCCCCCTGTCTTCATATGACTAGAGATTTTCCTTGTCTCTGATCAACAGAATGTCATCTTTTTTTTTTAATTTTTAAAAGATTTATTTGTAGAGAGGAAAGGGAGGGAGAAAGAGAGAGAGAGAGAAACATCAATGTGCGGTTGCTGGGGGCCATGGCCTGCAACCCAGGCATGTGCCCTGACTGGGAATCGAACCTGCGATGCTTTGGTTCGCAGCCTGCACTCAATCCACTGAGCTACGCCAGCCAGGGCAACAGAATGTCATCTTTTCAGAAAAGTTATCTCCTGACCTCTCTACCTAAAAGAGCCCCTCTCTATTATTCACTAACTCAACTCCTTGTCTATTTTCCTGTGTGGTATGTTTACAACTCGCAATATTACAGGTTTGGGTTTCTTTAAAAATCTGTTTCTTCCGCTATACTAGAAGTCCCGCTGCACAGGGACTGGGTCTGTCCGGTTCCCCAGTTTCTAGCATTCTGCTGGGCACGAAGGAAGCAATATGATCTCCAGTTTGGGGATGCTCTCTTCTGTTTGGGGCACCCAAGTGACCCATTTGTCATTGTTGTTTGCTTTTTTCTGTGTTAAAATTTTTTTTAATTATTTATTTTTAGAGAGGGGAAGGGAGGGAGGAGAGGGAGAGGAACATCAATGCAAGAGATACATCAATCAGTTGTCTCTTGCACGCCCCCAAGTGGGGACCTGGCCTGACTGCAACCCAGGCTTGTGCCCTGACTGGGAATGGAACCAGCAACCTTTCAGCTCACAGGCAGGCGGGTGCTCAGTCCAGTGAGCCACACCAGCCACGGCTATGTGTTCATTTTTTTTTGTCTCGACTTACCTGGATCTGAAGTTCTCAGACGAATGTTTGGTTTACGAAGCAACCAGGCTGGGAGACCCCCCTGACACAAACATAAAGACAACAAAGAAGTTTGTGGGTTTTGTTGTCTGAGAAGAAGTTAAAGACTGTACTGAAAGTGGCCCTAGAGGGTGGGCAGAAGGGAGAAGCCCAGGAACCCCATCTGGGTGGCTTTGGTTCTATCCCTTCTCCAACTAACTCACCATCTCCCACTCTGCACAGATGTAAGGTCCAGGTCTCAGGATGACCAACAGGTTCGCTAAAGATGCCTCATTCAGAAATGCAATGAGATCCCGGCTGCCATTAAAGTTATAGACCCCAGGCTCTGGCTCATGGTAGTTCCAGGGCACATAACTGAGAAAGGAAGAGGTTAACAGGGCCCAAGGCGGGCATGGGGAGATGCCCGGGAGGTATAAGGGCTCCTGGCCTTGCAGGAAATCTCTAGGAAAAAGCTGTCGAAAGGAGGTCCGGGCCCACCCTTCCCACCCTTTACCTGGAAGTCCTGGAACTCTACCCCCTCCTCATACCCAGCCAGTGTTCCTGTCCCGACCCCCCTTTTTAAGGGGGTGGTAGGAAGAGTAAATCCCATCCCTCTCCTGAGCCCCTCTTACAACTGTATGGCGTTGAGGCCACTCATTCTCATTTTGAAAAGCCGGTCTGCCCAAAGCACCCGAGGTACCCGAAAGTAGTGAAGGCTGCCAGACACGTAGCGGAACGGAGCCCCGTCCAGGAGGAATCTATCATGATCCCGATCCACTACGAACGACCGACTGTCTGCCTGCAAAGGGAGAGATCATGCACAGTAGAGGTCTGGAGGAAGCGGGGGGAGGGGCGGGTGGGCGAAGCGGGGGCGGGGGAGTGGGGAGCCGGCCGCTGTTCTGCTCAGTGTTCTGTTATTTTTCACTTTCTCTCCTACGCCTCACCGCAAACTAGTTCAATCCTCTCATTTTACCTGGGGCAGCAGTAGCGTCAGGGGCAGCAGCAGCAAGGAAGGAAGACCGAGCGGCTTTTTGGGAGCCATGGCGCTTAGACGGCGGCCCAACTGTCACGTGGCGGATTCCTGGGAGGAAACTTCGGCGAGCAAGGAGGGGCGGAGAGCACCTCAAGTTGCCAGGCAGTTAGCTAGCCTGGCTTAGTCTCCGGCTACTATACTAGTTTGGAAAATCCTCTACATCTTGAACCAGTTTCATCGGCGTCACCTGGGAGCTTGTTAGAACTGCAGAGTCTCAGGTCCCACCTCAGACTTACAGAACCCGAATTTGTATTTTAACCAGATTCCGGGGGATCGTAAGCACATTCAAGAGTGAGAAGCAGTGCTCTACTAGACTGAGCTCCCTAAAGGTTGGGGGTGCCTTGTGCATCTCGAATCCTCAGCCTCTAGCACCGGGCAGGTTATATCTAGATGACCGGGGGGGGCGGGGGGGGCGGTGCTAAGACAGGGTCAGAACCGAAGGGAACTGTAGGAAGATCATCCCAGTCATGGGTAAGGGAGGCAGTGGGGAGGTAGGTTACAAAACGGATCTTTTTTTCCTAGAGAGCCCTATTTAAACACCACCCAGGATATTCCATCTTCTCTGGATGTGCACTCCTTTCCAATTTACCCCTGCCGGGCTGCACAAAGAGGGGTCAAGGACAGCAGCTGGGTGCCAAGGCTTAGGAATTTGTGAATTTCCATTACTCCTGCCTTCACAGTCCCAGGTGTGGGATGGGAGGACCAGAGTAATAATAAAAGTAATAACAACAATAACAACAACAATAATTCTGCTTGACACTTATTGAGGGCTATGCATCAGGTATTTTGCTAGGCACTACACACATCATTTAGTCTTCAAACAACTTCATAAGGTAGATAATTATCATTTGCCTTTTACAGTTGAGAAAATTGAGGGATGGAAACATTAAGCAGCCTGTCCAAGGTCACATAACTAATTTAGTAGAGGTGGAATCGGAACTAGACAATCTGTCCTCATGGTTCATGCACTTAACCTTAGGGACTAGCCTATTTTGTAAGTAGGGAAAGTGAGGTTAAATGACTTGTTCGAGGTCACACACCTAGTAGGCTTTATTAAACGACCAGATTTAGACCCTCGTCTGGTTCAAGAGCTTGAGCTCTTAATTAGCGAGACTAGGGTAGTGGGATATAGGCCGGAGCCCCCAGGGTTGTACAGATCAGAGCTCCAGGAATCCAGGTGGCCCCCACCTACTCTTGGGCTGGAGGGTAGTCTGCCACCCAGCGCGCCGGAGGTATGACGCCTCCTACCTCCGGCATTGGGAAATGGAGGTCCTGGGGGCCTCGGGCCGGGCCCGGCTTTGCTCCCCCTTGGTGCAGGTGCTTGCGTCCTGACCCCTGCTGAAGGCCAGGTGTGGAACCTTCACTCGGGTCCCGGAACCCGTCCCACCACAGGCCTAACCCGTCCGCTGGTCAGCTCTGCGCCCCCACATCGCCCGGATGCCCGGCGGTTGCTAGGATACTGCGGGCTGTTACGCAGGCGCGGAATGATGACACAACCACTACTTCCGGTCCCTGGCGCTTCCCTCCTGCCCAAGCCAGGTCAGTGGGGGAGCTGGGCTGGCTTACCTGGGGTGTACACGCAGAGGCCAGGGGTGGGCTCTGCAAACGATAGGTCCGAGCCTCACACCCCCGGGGAACTACGCCATACCCTTGCCTTCGCGGCCCGATGGGCATGGGATCCGGGGCCGTCCGAAGGTGGGCTGGTGGCGGAGGAAGCGCTCTGGTAGTTGCTGCGTGGCCTGAGGCTTTGAGGCACCTGATCCCAACCTCCTTGGAGATGGTATCGGCAGGGCCGGTTTTCTATAGGTTCCGATACCTGGGCCCGACCTCTCCACATTAGTACTTCAGGGGCCGTCTGGATTGTGCCCGACCCGCGATCCTGCCGTTCTTTTCCTTTCAGCATGATCCGGCGGGGCCCCAGCGCATCCCCTGGGAGAGCGCACTCAATCTGGACGAACCCATTGGCAGCCTCAGACCGCCCTTGAGGAGGATGACTGAGACATTATGGGCCACGCGCTGTGTATCTGCTCTCCGGGAACTGTCATCATTGACAATAAGCGCTACCTCTTCATCCAGAAACTGGGGGAGGGGTGAGTGTTTAGAAATCACTAGTCCCCAGGATTATGGTGATTGAAGGACAGCGATCTTCACCTGATAGTGGCAAAGGTTATATTCTGTCACCTATCCTTTAACTTACCTTGCAGAGCCCTAGTGACATGCTAGTCAAGAAAGCAGATTCTGGAACCAGGCCGCCTACTTCACCTTTTGTGACCTTGATAGGGCATGGTTTCTTCATTTGCTTAATGGAGATAATTACTGTCTTGCGTCACTGATGGGGCTGTGAGGATTAAATGAGATAATGCATATAAAATATCTCACCAGTGCCTGGTTCACAGCACTTAATGAATGTTAACTCTTTGTTAATGTTTATGAGCATCTGTTATGTGCAGAGCACTAGGTTATGATCACAGGACCTCAAAGATTACTTTGTCCCAGCTCTGGAGCTCAAAGTACAATGATCTTCCGGCTTCTCTTAGAGTCACGTCTTGGGAGGGTTTCTATTAAATGGGAAGGACACCCCCTGTTCTCCCCAGGGAATTCCTCTGGGTCCAAGCAATGTGGGAGATGACCATGGCCCTTCACTGACCCCTTTGGCCCACAGTGGGTTCAGCTATGTGGACCTAGTGGAGGGGTTACATGACGGACACTTCTACGCCCTGAAGCGAATCGTGTGTCACGAGCAGCAGGACCGGGAGGAGGCCCAACGAGAAGCAGACATGCATCGCCTCTTCCAACACCCAAACATCCTTCACCTCGTGGCTTATTGTCTGAGGGAGCGGGGCACTAAACATGAGGCCTGGCTGCTGCTACCCTTCTTCAAGGTCAGAAAGTCTCCTGGCTGTGGAGGGGTTGCAACAGAGCCACCCACCAAGAGCTATGTGAGCAGTCAAGTATGTGAGGAAGCAGAGGCTATGTCCTGGGTTTGACCGCTTCAAATTTGGAGTTTAGAGGAATCCAAATGGGACTGTAGGGTGTGCGGTGTGTGTGGTGAGAAGGTTGATGGGCTTTTGACATGGGGAAGGGACCAGGCTCAGGGAGCAGAAGCTTGAAAAACAACTGCGGGCATCCTTGTGTTGCAGAGAGGTACGCTGTGGGACGAGATAGAGAGACTGAAAGACAAAGGCAACTTCTTGACTGAAGAGCAAATCCTTCAGCTGCTGCTGGGTATCTGCAGAGGTCTCGAGGCCATTCATGCCCAGGGTTATGCCCACAGGTCAGTGGGAGGGCCCTGTATGCTTTCTGGGGCAGAAAGGAAGAGCTCCGTCCAGAGAAACGAGAAGTCTCGGCTCCCCTCCAAAGGAATAGTCCCCATGATTTTGTTCGTGGCCCCCTCCCCGGGACTCTAGCCTCCCTGTCCAGGGATGCTCATGGGTCATTTCCACTTCCTGACAGGGACCTGAAGCCCACCAACGTCTTGCTTGGAGATGAGGGGCAGCCGGTTTTAATGGACTTGGGTTCCATGAATCAAGCACAGATCCGTGTGGAGGGCTCCCGCCAGGCTCTGGCTCTGCAGGTAAGAGTCTCCAGGTTCCTTTGCCCACCTGTTCCCCATCCCTGACCTCTTCTGGCGCATTCCCCATTTTGGTCACGTGACCATAACCTGTCCCCCACTTTTGAGCTCTGGGGTCACTGTTCCAGGACTGGGCAGCCCAGCGGTGCACCATTTCCTACCGGGCCCCGGAGCTGTTCTCGGTGCAGAGTCAGTGTGTCATCGATGAGCGGACTGACGTCTGGGTGAGGAGCATGCGTGTGGGAGTCTGGGTGGGGAGGAGCGCTGCTCTGTGCCTACTGTGGAGTAGCGGAGGAGGTCTTTGGTTTCCAGTGCATGGGGCCCCAGGAAACATGTATGTCCCCATCGCCCTCGACTTCCTTCCTGGCAACTGTCACTGACACTGTACTTAATTGCTCAGGAAGTGGTATAACCCTGCCCTTTGAACAAGGTTGGTATAGCTAAGTGCTGGGGCTGAAGACAGTGGCTAAACAGGGGGTGCAGAGGCTTCCAGCTAACTGGCCGTTTCTCTGGGCCCTGGTGGGGTCACGTGGCTGAAGTCAGCATAGTCCTTTTAGCTCATATAGTCTCCTTTCACTACAGAATTAAGAGGAGAGTTATAACCTCCATTGATCCCCTTCCATGGAGTAACCAGGTTATGCTCAGTCTCTAGGCTGTGTGTTATATGCTATGATGTTTGGAGAAGGCCCTTATGACATGGTGTTCCAGAAGGGTGACAGTGTGGCCCTGGCTGTGCAGAACGAGCTCAACATCCCACAGAGCCCCAGGTGAGCAGTAGAAGGGCAGCAAGCACTTCAGACTCTCCCTGACATTCCTGGAGCCTCGGCGTGGCGGATGGGTGCCCCTCGGTCACCCTGCGCTCCTCCCTCCACAGGCATTCTTCAGCATTGCGGCAGCTGCTGGCCTCAATGATGACTGTGGACCCCCAGCAGCGCCCTCACATTCCTGTCCTCCTCAGTCAGTTGGAGGCACTGCAACCCCCACCTCCAGGCCAGCACACTACCCAGATCTGACTAAACCAGTGGCCACATGGAAGTGGCCCCTGTGCCTTGGAACAATCTGCCATCCCTCACTGGAAGCTCTGTTCTTTCTGTCCAGGCCTGCTCTCTTATGGTTGGGGGCAGGGGTTTGGGGAGAGTCAGCTCGGTCTTCTCTCTCGGCTGTGTTCTCTTACCCCCAGAACAACTGGACAGGGAACCTGAGTTGGGGTGGGTGAGGGTGGGTATGGGGAAAGGGAAACTGGAAGAATATGGTAAAGGCTCCGAGCAGGACTGCGGAACTTACATCATGGTCTGCCTCCAAGTCTGGGAGCAGGAGAATGTATAAATAAAAGAATAAAGCGAGCCCTGCCTGGTCTGGCTCATTGGATTGAGAGTGGCCTGCGAACCAAAGGGTTGCCAGTTCGATTCCCAGTCAGGGCACATGCCTGGGTTGTAGGCCAGGTGCCCAGTGCGGGGGTGCACGAGAGGCAACCACACTTTGATGTTTCTCTCCCTTTCTCCCTCCCTTCCCCTCTCTCTCAAAAATAAATAAATACAATCTTTAAAAGAAAATAAAGGGAAAGCAGCTTGGTGTGGATCTCAGTCTTATCGTTCCCAGAGTGAGAAAAGATGTGAGGGGCCCAAGGTCTTGTTTCCATTTCCAAGGAACAGCCTGGGAAGAGGAGGGACTGGTGTGGAGTCCGGTCAGGGGGCAGGTATTCTTACATTAAACCCAGCCGGTTGGCAATGGGCAGTTCTAGCTTGTCTTGACACTTAAAGCTGCCCTGGCTTGAGTGGGCTTCTACGCCAAGAACCGGGAACAGGGTCCCCTAAAGGCCCGTTCTGCTCATTCTTCCCTTCCTTCTTTCCCAGGGGTGGGTGGCTTAGTCAGAGCAGCCCAGCTGGTTTGCCGGGCCAGGGCTTCTCTGGGTGGAGACACCTGTGGAAGCTTTGGGACGGCTACATAATAGGTCTCCCAGCCTCAGCCTGGGGGCAAAGGGAGTGGAGGTGGCAGCCATTTGGGCCTAGTCTCTCCCAGACGGTTTTAGCTCACTCATGGTTAATGATTAATGAGGCCGGTGCGGTGTGGCAGTGTCCAGCTGCCACTTCCTGCCTACTGTGCTGAGTAAACAGGGGCCCTGCATATACTGGGCTCACAACCTGTTCCTCAGGGAAGGGCACTGCGTCCCTGAATCACAGGGAGGGAAAGCAAGGGCAGGGTTGGCTTCTCCTGCTCCTGAGATTGAAGCTTCTTTCCCTCAACCCTGCCCACCTTCAACATGCTGACGTCAGTGTGGGTCCTGGGGTGCCTATTAGCAAGGTTGAAAATTTCCCTAGGGCCCCTGAGGGCCCACCAGCTAAAACAGAGGCTGAGGCCAGAAAGAAGGCACAAACAGAGGGGAGATGACCCGGCTTTTAATGGCACAGCCCGAGGCCCCAGCACAGCAGCAAGTCAGTAAGCTACACAAAGCTGTTCATGCGGTGACATAAACAACTCCGGGAGGTGGCCCTGTTCCCTCCCATCCCCCACGCTTATGACTAGGCTCCATGCCAAGGAACTCCAGGGCAGCTCGGCCCCACTCCCGAGCCCTCATAACAGAGGTGCCTGGGCCAGGCCTTGCTTCTAGAGTTGATGAATGCATAAGCCACAGGAAGAACAGCGTCCTAGTCTCAACTCAAATACAGACACTGCTGGACTTAAACTCTCACTTGGAAAGGAAGTGAAGACTCATATCCTTCGATAGTTTGTGGCTGGATGGACAGGTCCAGGATTCAGTCCTCATTTCCTCCCTGTCCTGGGTGTCCCTTAGGATCTTACAGCAAGGACCATGGGGCCATGTTTCCCGGGCCTGGCGAGGGCTCCTTGGCAGGTCTCGCCTTCAGCCATGGAAGGGAAAAGGGTCATAAGCAGCATAGAGTGTGGGCAGCAGCAGAAGCAGCAGCAGCAAGCAGCACAAAGAAGGCAGCAGAAGCTCAAGTACTCACAGAGGGAACCAGAAACCGTGCAAGGAAACTGTTTATTTCGAAAGGATTTTGCAACAAACATAGTAAGTGGGCTCCCGGCAGCTGGTCTATTCTTCTCCCTCATCCTCGTCCTCATAGGAGTCGATGCCCACTTCCTCATAATCCTTCTCCAGGGCGGCCATATCCTCCCGGGCCTCAGAGAACTCACCCTCCTCCATGCCCTCCCCCACATACCAGTGCACAAACGCCCTCTTGGCGTACATCAGGTCGAACTTGTGATCCAGACGGGCCCAGGCCTCGGCAATGGCGGTCGTGTTGCTCAGCATGCACACGGCACGCTGCACCTTGGCCAGGTCACCTCCGGGCACCACTGTGGGCGGCTGGTAGTTGATGCCGACCTTGAAGCCCGTGGGGCACCAGTCCACGAACTGAATGCTGCGCTTGGTCTTGATGGCGGCGATGGCGGCATTGACGTCCTTGGGTACCACGTCCCCGCGGTACAGCAGGCAGCAGGCCATGTACTTGCCGTGCCGGGGGTCACACTTCACCATCTGGTTGGCCGGCTCGAAGCAGGCGTTGGTGATCTCGGCCACCGACAGCTGCTCGTGGTAGGCCTTCTCAGCCGAGATGACCGGCGCGTAGGTGGCCAGGGGGAAGTGGATGCGCGGGTAGGGCACCAGGTTGGTCTGGAACTCAGTCAGGTCCACGTTGAGGGCCCCGTCGAAGCGCAGGGAAGCCGTGATGGACGAGACAATCTGGCTGATGAGGCGGTTCAGGTTGGTGTAGGTGGGGCGCTCGATGTCCAGGTTGCGGCGGCAGATGTCATAGATGGCTTCGTTGTCCACCATGAAGGCGCAGTCTGAGTGCTCCAGGGTGGTGTGGGTGGTCAGGATGGAGTTGTAGGGCTCCACCACGGCTGTGGACACCTGGGGGGCTGGGTAGATGGAGAACTCCAGCTTGGATTTCTTGCCGTAGTCGACAGACAGCCGCTCCATGAGGAGCGAGGTGAAGCCGGAGCCGGTGCCCCCGCCAAAGCTGTGGAAGACCAGGAAGCCCTGCAGCCCTGTGCACTGGTCGGACTGAAAGGCAAGAAGGAGAAAGAGCAATGTACATGGGAAGGGGCCTGAGGAGCTCTATCACTGGCTCCACAAAAGCCTAAATATCTCCAGAGCCAGGGCAAAGATTAATGAGTATTCCATAGCAGCAGCATGCTCTGGAACACGTACAATTAGAGACGACTCCCTGAAAAAGATCTGGAAAAAGAAATGTCCCTTCCCTGACCACTAGCATCATCTGCAAAGCCCCCGCCCTTTCACACCAGACTCTCACCAGCTTGCGGATCCGGTCCAGGACTGGGTCAATGATCTCCTTGCCAATGGTATAATGACCACGAGCATAGTTGTTCGCAGCATCCTCTTTCCCAGTGATGAGCTGCTCTGGGTGGAAGAGCTGCCGGTACGGGCCATTTCGGATCTCATCTGCAAGGGCATAAACCACATCGTCAGGGCCCAGACCACAAGGCTGTGCCCAGCAGGGACCGCCCTCCCCCACTGTGGTATCTGCGGACAGATATGTAGAAGAGTTCATCCTTCTGCCAGGCCGAGATACCAGTGTGTGAGGAGCCCAGGCCGGCCTGCGATTAGGTTGCCTCCTTTAGATTCAAACTGGGTGAGGAGTTTTCAGGGCTGGGAAAGACAGGTCTAGACACCAGCTCTCCAGAAAGAAGCCTAGAATCACTCTCCACTCCCCTCGATCCCAACCCCCCCTCCTTTCTCTCACCAATCACAGTGGGCTCCAGGTCCACAAACACGGCCCGGGGCACGTGCTTTCCAGCTCCCGTTTCACAGAAGAAGGTGGTGAAGGAGTCATCTCCCCCACCAATGGTCTTGTCACTGGGCATCTGCCCATCAGGCTGAATCCCATGTTCCAGACAGTAGAGCTCCCAGCAGGCATTGCCCATCTGGACACCTGCCTGCCCTACGTGGACTGAGATGCATTCACGCTGCGGGATAAAGAGAGGGGACACAGCATAAACCCTTCGTCCATCAATCCCACTTCACGAGGTCCCCACCTCTCCCCCGCCGTATCACCTACCAGCTAGGATGACTCAGTTGGCACAAGTGGAGGCTTGGGGCTGGACATAGGTCAGAAAGGGCTGGCAGCCTGCCCCCTCCCCCCTCCCCATAGGACTCCCCAGCTGGAGGAGGCACCCAGTAGGGCGGGCCAGCCCCTTAGCCTGCTTCTCCATGGGGACCTTGTCACGTGAGAGCTGCGGCTCCCCACGACCCTGCTGACCCTGCCGCACTCATCAGACCCTCAGGGAGGATGCCAAGGGCACGTGCATGTGAGCCCAGCAGAGACTGCAGTAACAGACAAGGACAGGCCCCTTTCCAGCTGTTCCCAATTCCTGCTCCCGCAGACCTAGCTTCTCCAGAGCCCGAGAAAAGACAGCTTTCCCAGACCTGCGAGTTTGTAGCTGGAGACCCCCACTCGGTGAACTCTCTGCTTTGAGGATGAGCCACTAGGATTCCGTACAAGGCTCTCCCCTCGTCTTTTCTCTGGGCTACAGAGGCACCTGGGCCTTCCAGTCTGGCACCAACGGGCCACCGTGCCGTCAGGGCACCCTCTCCCCCACCTTTAAATCCCATCTGGCTCTGGAGAGCAATCCCATCTGGCTCCTCTTCCCACCTCTACCCACACCCGCCCCCCTCCCCCCGCCGGGAAAGTAGCGATAATGCTGGTAAGCGCAGAGGGCACGTGCGGGCAATAAGGGTGGTGAGCACTAGGGCAGCCGCTGCCCTAGGCTCGTCCATGCCAGTCTGAAAGTAACCCCTGGAACGCCGAAGTGGAGCGGCGCCTGCCCCGACCAACACCGAAATGGCGGGGTGACGGCTTCCAAATACTCAGAAGAGGAAGCGGAACCTGCGGTGAGGCCCCAAAGGTAACCCGCCTTGCCCCGAGCAGTACGAGTGACGTCCTGCACCCCCGGCCCCGTGTTCCCCCGTCTTCGAGATTCTTTCCAACTACATCCCAGCGGAAAGCGGGGATTGGATTTCGGCCCCCGTTCCTGGGCTATAAATACCACCCCCTACACACACCTCTCCCCCCTCCCCCCGACCTGGCCTCGGCCCGAGCTCCCGCTCAGCGACAGCTGTCTCTGCCCGTCCGCGCAACCGGGCGCAGGCTGGAGAGGGGCCGGCGCGCCTCACGAGACCGAACCCCATTGCTGGCTCAGAAGCGGGGTGCTGAGTCACGGTGTAGGGAGACTGTGGGTGGGAGGGATGCACACACAATCGGAGGAAAAGGGGATGCTGGACCCAGTAACCTGACCCCTACCACCTTCCCGTGCCAAGCATGTGTCCGGTCAGTTCCCGGGACTGGGTGTGGGGAGGCTGGCGGCGAGGGCAGCCAAGTGGGTCTCCCTCTCCCGCGGAAACCGGGCGCAGGACTGCGTGACGCCCCTCAGGCGGATCAGGGCACAAATGCTTGGTGGAGCCGGAGGGGATTTCCAGGAGGGCTCCTCCTCGCTAGTGAAGAATCCCACTCCACCCGCGCCCGCCCGCCCCTTCCCCAGCCTTCGAAAGCGGGCGACACAGCCCGGCCAAAGTCAGTAGGAAGGGGTGGGGGTGGGGGTGGGGGTAACGCAAACACCCTTGCACCTCCTCCAGACCCGGAACGCCAGATGGCGGTCCCCGGGCATCTCGCGAGGGAGCGGCCCCGAAGGAGAGGGGCAAGGAGGGGGCCGGCAAGAAGATCACGGCGGGGCCGCACTCACCATGGTGAGTCCGGGCGGTGGGTCTCACGCGGAGTCCGGGTGACGGGTCTCAGTGAGAAGTGCGCTAGCTGCACTGCCGCACCGCTCTTATAGGCGGGGGCGGGGCCGCGCGCTCCGCTCGCCCACTGGAGGCTGAGCGGCCCGGAGGCCACGCCCCGGAGGGGTCGGAGTCTCCGAGAGGTGGGGCAAGAGCGGGTCCCCTCCCCCACCGAGTCCCTCACCTGTCCGACGTGCTTTAAGAGTAGCAACCCAGGGTTTACACCCTGGTTCTCGGTTTTGAGCCGACACTCCGGGCTCTCGACCTCCGCTGCAGGTACGCAGGGCGCGGTGCCAGGGTGCGCCTCGCCTGCACCTGCGTCACGGGGGCGCCGGTGGCTCAGGTGTTCTGGCTTAGGCCGGGTGCCACAGAGGCTGTTCTTCCGTCTGCACGCCGCCTGCCGGTCCCCAGCCGGGACGGCTGGCCTTCGCCAACGCCTGTGGGCGGCCGAGGACCGCGAGCTGCACAGCTTGGGCCCCAGCGTGCCGACCCCTTAGAATGCCCCGCCGAGCTGAGCCCTGCAGCCTGTGTGCGACGGCCCACCTGGAGAATCTGCCGCGGACCGGCGGCTGCCCGACGGATAGTGTCCTCGCCATCACCGCCGCGGTCACTATTAGCGAGCCCTTGCCCGCTCTCCTGCCACCTGCCCGCTCTCCTGCCGTCAGAACCACCGGAGCTCCGGACTGAAGTCCTTAGGACCAGGATTCGCATCCTGGCTGCCCTACGTAATCTTGGGCAAGTGACTTACCGCCACTCAGTCCTTGGCTTCTTCAGTGGTGAAAAGGGGAGGACTGCACCCTGAAAGCATTGTTGTGAGCTATCAAAATGTTTGTTGACGCCGAAGAGGGGAAAAGGAAGTGGAGATTCTGACATATCGTGGCCGATTTTGACCTTCACACCCTCCTCTGTACCTCAGCCGTGGGCAGGACCCACGACCCGCATCTGAACACCTTCCGCACAAGCTGGAGGCCTTAGGTGGAAGCTATTCCTTCTTTCTATGTTTCATTTTCGTTTCTTGCAAGAATCGGCTTTGCAACCTGCTTCTGTTTTACCTTACACCCCTTACGTTTTCTAGCTGTCTCCCTTCACTGGGGAAATTCATCAGGAAGGGCCCCTTGGGCCCATGACACACCCTTAAGAAACCTGTCTCCCAGGCTGGTCCCTCGGAAAGGATTCACTTGCCTCTCCGCCACAGTGTTTCCCAGGGCCGTGGCTCTCTGACAACACAACACAGAAGGATAAAATAACTAGCATGGCAACTTTCTATCAACAAAATAGCTAATCGACACCTTACCTAGGCCAGGCATGGAAAGGAATACAGTGAAATATGACAAGGTCTCTCTTCCCAGTGGACTTGCCATCTGCTTGGGAGAACAAGACTCATTCATAAAAAAGAAAACTGACGAGGGCATGGAGCGAGGCTGCTTTGGGAAACGGGGTCATGGTCTCTACAGGGCAGGAACCCTTGGTGATCACAGAGCACACGGCCTCTCGCACACCTTCCCGGGCTCTCTTTTCCCCTTGCGCACCCTTACCCCAGAGAATTGAATATCGAACAAGGTTTCAGCTTAGGCAAAACCCTAAACCTCTTTGACTTTCAGATTCAGGATCTCCATTTGTAGAACTGGGGTAACTTCAGATTGTGAGGACCAAATGAATTTAGGAATGTGTACAGACATAGCAAAGAACTGGATACTTAGCTATGTGGATTCTTAGACCATTTTACTATTATTTTATTTTTACTTTTTAAAAAAGATGTTATTTATTTATTTTCAGAGAGAGGGGAAGGGAAGGAGAAAGAGTAGGAGAGAAACTCAATGTGTGGTTGCCTCCCACACATCCGCAACTGTGGACCTGGCCCACAACCCAGGCATGTGCCTTTGACTGGGAATCGAACCAGCTACCCTTCGGTTCACAGGCCAATACTCAGTCCACTGAGCCACACCAGCCAGGACTTATTCATTTATTTTAGTGTGTATAGCACATCATGCTGCATTTATATTTAGACATTTCCAGCTTACTACATAGCAAACTCATTGAAGGTAAGGATTCTGTCTCTACTCATTTTTGTGTCCCTAGTATCGAGCATGGTGCTTAGCACATGGTGGGCATTTGCAGAGTGTGTATCAGATTGTTTTACATCAGAGATGGGACTTAGGGTAGAAGTCTAAGAAGCCAGAAGTTATAAATTGGCAGCCTGGAGGCCAAATTCCTTCTAAGAAATGTTTTGTTTGGCCTCACAGTGGCCCTGTAACAGTTAGAATATGAACAAAAAATCAGGAATTGTCTTTGCTTTGGAGCATTTCCAAGACCACCCCTATGTTAGGAGATTAGCTAGAAGGACTCACAGGAAGGACTCAGCATAAAATCGTGCTCACAGCTGAGGTTTATCGCAGCAATGTAGGAAGGAGACACAGCTGGATTTTAAGGGGAACAGACGCAAAGGGAGTCTGGGGGAATCTATGCCCTCTGCCTCCCCAAAGGGCTCACAAACGGTATTCTCCCTGCAGAGTAAAAATGGAACAACGCTTCCCTGCAGTGTTTCTGCCCGAGAAAACCCATTAGAGACTCCAAAAATCAAGGGTTTTTGTTGAGTGCTGGTCAACTAGACACCTCTGCCTAGCTCATACTAAAATTCCAGACTCCTAGAAGAAGAGCAGGTGCTCAGCACAAACTATATCGTTAACATTAACGATCTAGGTACCACGAACCATCGTTGTCAGCTAACTGCTGATTGGGAACATCGCAAGAGGCAAGTTCCCAAGTACCAGCCAAGGGTCTGCCCTGTCAGCGGGCCTTTTTAAGGACAGCAACCCCAGGCCTGCTGTGTTGACTCCTTGCAGCAGTCACAGGAAAATGCAGATGTCTCGCTTCTAAGGAAAAGAACTGGAAGGCCTGGCCACACTAGGCCCACATTCCCATTTAGCCACAGAGGTAGGCAGGATAATCGCCCTCTAAGGAGACCCACGTTTGAATCCCCAGAATCTGTGACTTTACATCGCAAAGGCTTTGCAGATGTGATTAAGGTGAAGATCTTGAGCCCTGGCTGGTGTGGCTCAGTGGACTGAGCACCAGCCTGAGAACCGAAGGAAGTGTTGCTGGTTCCCTTCCCGGTCAGAGCACATGCCTGGGTTGTGGGCCAGGTCCCCAGCTGGGGACCTGGGAGAGGCGACCATTTGATGTATCTCTCACACATTGATGTTTCTCTCCCTCTCTTTCTCCCTCCCCTCTCTAAAAATAAAATTTTAAATCTTTTTAAAAAAAATCATCTGGAGATGTGGAGATAATTCTGGATTTCCTGGGTGGCCTCAAGGCGATCACAAGGATTCTTACAAGTGGAAGAGGCGGGCAGGAGAGTCACAGTCAGGGAAGGAGAGGTCAGAGCAAAGGTCAGACTGATGTGATGTTGGCTTTCACGATGGAAGGGAGCCATGAGTCAGGGAATGTGGGCAGCTTCCAGAAGACGGACAAGGCGAGGAACAGGTTCTCCTCTGGAGTCTCTAGGAGGAGGCAGCCTTGCCAACACCTTGAGTTTAGCCCCGTAGGACCTTTGGACATCTGGTCTCTGAAATGGTAACTTAATAAGTTTGTGTTGCTTTAAGCTGCTAAGTTTGTAGCAATTTGTTACAGCAGCATCAGGAAACTTTATGGCAACAAATGGTGCTGGGTGGTGGCTGCCTTATGATAAGCAACAAGCTGCACCAGTTTCACTCAGTCCCCAGCATTCCGTGTCTCCCCGACACAGAAGACAAGTGCCTGTTACCATGTACCATCCCATGCTCGGCCTGCATTCCACTTTTATGTTACCCTGGCCCAGGTAGCAAGGAGTTTACAGTCCCTGAGGAGGCCTTCTGGCAGGGAAAATGGAGAGGACAAAGGTGCAGGGAGAAATACCCAAGGCATGCGAGTGAAATGCAGATTCTGCTTCTGATTTTGTGTGTGCACATGGGCACACACGTGACTGAGTGTGTATGTCCTCAGGATATACACAGATGCCTCTGGATTAGGGTCATCAGCACTGGGTGGGTGTGCAGGTACCATGGACCAGACTGAGAACTTTCAGACATTCACATGCACGAATCTAGAAGATAATTCCAGGCCCTTCTTCACTGTTCCCATCGAATCATCTACCTTACACGGGTGCCCAGCAAGCCACACTCTCTTTGGATCTCTGTCCCTCTTCCCCTCGCCAGTGGCCAGCTCCATCTTCTCTAACCCCTTCCCAGAACCTCACATGTGCATCCTGGAACAGTGCAACCAGGTCCCCAAAGTTTCCAGTCCTCCGCTGACTCCGTCTGGGAGAGGAGGAGCTGAGCCTTGGTGCACACCCTTCTGTGTTTTTCAGGCTGGAGCATCTGCCAGCTGCCCTCCTCCCCACAGCTCGACCTTTCTAAAGGGGTATTGTCTGCTCTCCTCCAGCGCCCTATGCGAGCATGGTTCCCCTGCTCCCCTGAGATGCTCCTGCCAGCTTCTCTGGTGCTCTCCATCTTGCCAAAGCCATAGGTCACATCGCTACCTTTACATTTCTCTGCCTCTCAGCTGTGTTTGACACAGCTGATCCTGCCTTCCTCTTTGAAGCACCTCCTTCTTGGCTTCAACGACACCACCCCCCCCTCCTGGTTTTTGTCCTGGCTACTCCTTCTGGGTGGTCTTTGATGGCTCGTTTCTAAAGGGACTTCCCGTTGCTCAGTCCCAAGCTCTCTCTTTCCTTTGCTTTTGTCCCTGAAAAAAAGCCACTGTGGAAAGGGGGTGATGAGTATATGGGGTTTTATGATATTATGTCTAATTTAAGTGTATTTTAACATGTCCTTAATACAAATGTATAACATTTCTAGGGGTATCCGAAAGGAAAATACCGAGAGTATTTACAGTCCCAAACCATAGTGAAAGAAGGGAATAAAAAGGAGGAACTATCACCTATACGCCGATGACTCTCACATTTGTGTCTCCATTCTGGACCTCTTCTCTGCACTTCAGGCTCATGTGGCTCTTTTGCCTCCTTGGCATCACCGCTTGAAAGCGCCGTCTCAACGTGGAGCTCTCAATCCCCTGGCCCCGCCCCCTGCCGGGCCTGCTCCGGTCCTAGGCTGATGAGTCTGCATGAGCCATGTCCCCTCCCACCCACGTGCTCAGGTTAAAAACCCAGGATCATCAGGCATTCCTCTCCTTCCCTCTCTCCCTCTCCTCTTTTAGTAGTCAGAACTACTTCTCTGGCTGCAGATAATGGGAAGCCTAACTAACTAGCAGCAGCCGAAACAATGAGCATATTTATTACCCCACAAGAAATCCGAGCGTGGGGCGGTCCCGGGGTGACTCAGTAATGTCATCGATAACTCCGGTGTCTCCAGCGTTTTGCTCTGGCATCCTCAGAGAGCTGGTGACGTCTTCCCTCCGGGTCACAAGACGCCTGCAGCAGCTCCAAGCATTGCGTCTTCATTTGACGCTGTCCTGAGGCAGGAAAGGGGGGGTTCCTCCCACACCACTTTTTATCAGGGGGAAAAACCTCTTCCTTAAAGCACTCTGGCAGACTTCCCCTTATATCTCACTGGCCTCATGCCCAAACCAGTCTCTGGAAGGAGGGAATAGAATTATCACGAGTGGTTTAAACTGCTCTGTACTCACCCCTAGTTCTGGGGAAAGGCCGTCTTCCCTGAGCAAGTGGAAAGGTAAGCAACTGAATGAAATCAGGACCCTGCCGGCAGAGAAGTGGAGGCAGGGGGCAGGTGAGACTGCGGGGTGGGGGGGGGCGTCTGCCACACACACTAGCACATCGTAGTACTTCAAACTCAGCTATTACTACTTCCCGCCATCCCCACTCCAGTCCAGGCCCCTCTCCCCTCACGACCGGATGCCTGCAGCAGCAGCCTCTTAACCAGTGTCCTGCGTCTACTCCCGGAGCCCTAGGGCGCCGTCTCCACCCAGCAGCGGCGGCAACCTCTCCCGCACACAACACACAACGCAGGCAACCGTGCTTGCTGAAGCCCTCCCATCACACTGGCAATAAAAGCTATTCTCCTTCCAAGTCCCCTTTACCTCTCTAACCTCATCTCCTATAGCTGTCTCCTTTCCTCTCTGGGTTCCCTCAACCACGCGCAGCTAGCTCCTACCCATGAACCTTTGCACTCACTGCTGTCTCAGCTGGAGCACTCTCACCCAGATCCTGCCAAGGCTGACTCCTTGTCGTTCTGTCTCGGCTCAAATGCCACCTTCCTAGAGAGCCTCTCAGCAGCAGCCCCTACCTCCCATCTCGTTCCGGGCCATTACCCGGGTTTGTTCTCTTCACGTGCTTATTACTCTCTGAAACGGTCTTCTTTATTTGGTATGGGTCTCCCCGTGAAAACGTCAGTTCCTTAAGAGCACAGACTCGTTGTCCACCAAGGTATTCCTGGCATCCGAAACAGTGTTCAGCACATAGCAGACACAGTAAATATTTGTTGAAGGAATTAAGAGCATTGGCTGCCTCCTATTTTATAACTTAGATACATTACTACGCTTTAAAACTCTGTCTCACTATGCCGTTTTACATAAGGCCCCTCCCCCCACCTGCCTTTAGTATAATTTTCTTTCCATACCTTGGTTGACTCTGAGTCCATCTGGGAGGCCAGTTGGGAGGAGGTGAAGGGCTAGACAAGAGGGTTTTAGGCCCAGGGGACCTTCTAGGCCCCCAGTTCTCCCATCTGGACAGTAATTGCTCGGAACGATAATTCCTCGGGTTTATGGTTTCATGGATCGACCCTATGGCAGGCTGGGCTCCCTCACCTCTGAAGTGCTGGCTGGCTGTGTCTTCTGTCTGGGGGATCTTGGCCTCTTAGTTCCAGGGAGGAAAGAGAAGACTTCAGTCCACAACCCAAACCAGAGTTGGCCATCTCGATATTCTGGGTCACTCCCTAGTGTACTCTGAAAGCCCCTCCCTCAAAATGACCCCCGTGATTTGCCACAGCAACTGAAATTTCACATTAGCAACTGATTGATTGGCCAGAAATTCATTTGTTTTTTTTTTCCCCCACACGATGGCTCTAGTAGAGAGCTTAAGAGTCTTTAACTTCATTTGAAACAGTTTTGTGAGATTGTATTGTGAGAGCTGTCATATCAGCGTGCATTTAAAAAAAGCATCAAAATTGGTGAATTTTTGTATAGCCATTTTAATATTGAAGATGGAAGAAAATACACATTTTCAGCTTACTATGCTTTATTATTTCAACAAAGGTAAAAACACAACTGAAGTGCAGCAACAAAAATAAAGATTTGTGCAGCATATGGACTGCAACTGATCGAATGTGTCAAAAAGTGGTTTTGGGCCCTGGCTGGTGTGGCTCAGTGATTGAGTGCGGACCTGCCAACCAAAGGGTCACCCAGTTCCATTCCCAGTCTAGGGCACGTACCTGGGTTGCAGGCCAGGTCCCCAGTAGGGGGCGCATGAGAGGCAACCACACATCCATGTTTCTCTCCCTTTCTTTCTTCCTCCCTTCCCCTCTCTAAAAATAAATTTAAAAAATTTTTAAGTGGTTTGCAGAGTTTTGTGCTGGAGATTTCTCGCTGGACGATGCTCCATGGTCAGGTAGACCAGTTGAAGTTGATAGCGATCAAATTGAGACATCAGTTGAGAACAAGCAACGTTATACCACCTGAGGGATAGCCAACATACTCAAAATATCCAGATCAATAAGGTTACTGGTGAAAATAAAAAAGTGTATCTTTTATTTTATGGAACAAACTAAATGGAGTTTTTGGCCAACCCAACACTTCCTGCGTAAGGTTGCTAGATAAAATTCCTTCATTTGCTAAATCTGGCATTCCTATTCCAGGTCATGGTTGCTATTTGGAAAAGTGACAGGAAAGATTTAGTGTGGTTTCCAGGCAGCATTAGGGTTCATCTGAGGTCATGAATTTGAAGTCAAATCCATCAACGCGGTTCTGGGGTTTTCCACTGTTTCGCTGGATCCATGCGGGCACAGAGCTGGGGAAGACAAGGATTTAACCAGGGCTGTGGTTTAATCAGGCGAGGCTGTCAAAGCTAGAGGGAGGCAAGGGAGTCGGGGGTCATACAAGAGACTGGCCACCACCGACCGTGCAGTTTAAAACGGGGAGGAAGGGCAGGATGACACGAGAAAGGGACGAGGGACAATGACGACAGCTCTGCCACGAGGAAGGAGGAGAAGCACGGAGCCGGCGTCCCAGGTGACTCTTAATTCCACCACTAATGAACTCCCATGTGACCTTGGGCAAGGCAGAAGAGGCTTCCATTTCCTTTTCCTCGCCTCGGGAATCCAGGCCCTGCCTTGCTTACCTCACAAAGTTGTTGAGGGACTCGAAGGCGATAAGGGGCGAAGACGCCTTAACAACTACAACACGCACACAGACGTGAGAGATTAACATTTCGATTTCATGATTTTTGCCTAACGCCCTAGGGCGAATTCCTCTGTGGAGAAATCAGGCCAGGCTAGACCAGCAGCAACTTGCACGGAAACAGGGAGAGACACCGACAAACAGCCTTGAGCCCTGCTCCTCAGCCTGCTTCCCCCGTGGAGAACAGCAGCAATTCCGGTCAAAGCACTTAAGTAACTCAGTTGTTCAATCCTCGTAATACTACCTCTCCCTGTTATACTGATGAGGAAAAAGAGGCAAGCAATTTGAATGCTAGAGATGGAGCTAATGCGGAGCTCTAGTGTGGTATGTTCTCACCACACTAGAAGGCTCCGGGGTTGACCTCTTGCCCCAGGACTCCTTATTTCCAGTTCACAGCACACTCTTCCTAACCCCACCCACAGCCACCGCGCTCCCCTGTTTGGGCCCAGGCCCAGGACTTGCCTGCTGCTTGGTAACCAAGTCAACAGACCTGCCCTCCTGGGGATGTTTCTAACAACATCCCCACCCTGAGAACAGACCAGAAAGTGTAAGGAGGAGGCCAGAGGCTGTGGGCCTCTCACAGACCCTAGACCCTTCCCTGTTTTCCATCCAGCAGCAGACGGACAGCCCCAGCCAGGTCCCAACCAAACACCATGGTGAGCAGAGGTGGGGGGCTAACCATGCAAGTGAGGGTCCCAGTGGGCTCAGGTGGGTGGTATGAGGGACCTTTGGGAGTCCAGATACTCACGGGGCTACGGTGTGTGGACAGATTGTGTGGAGAAGGGAGAAAGAGACTTTGTACCCCTTCCTAAAAGTGCTAGTACGTGGGGGGCATGTGCAGGGCCTGAAGGACAGGGTGGTGAAAACCAGGATGTGGGTGTGAGCCCGGGCTCAGGAGCAGGGCTGCTAAGGGGCTCTGGGTTTCCGGGCAGGGAGTATGGGGTCAGCAGGACTGGGGCATGAACTGGAGGCACTACCTTACAAAGCTTGGGCCCCACCTCCCAGCTGTGGGGATACATCCTCACAGCCCTGCCCAACTGCGGTTACATATCAGTGGGGAGAGGGAGGAGGAGGAGGGAGAGGGTGCTCCCAGTCATTGAGAGGTGGCTAGGCATGGGATCATTTGGTATCTTTAACCTGTCTCCAGACCAGGCAAGGAGAGGAGAGCAGTTAAGAGCATGGTTGGGGCCAGGTCATCCCTGCTTTAAATAGTCCTCATTTTGTTCGTGACCTATTTGCTTAACCTCTTTGAGAGTCAGTTTGCTCATCTGTTAAATGGGTTAATAAAACTACTTACCCAAGGGGGTTGTTGTGAAGATCAAACGAAATAATGTATGTGAAGCACTTAGCATAGTGCCTGGAACCTAATTAAAGCTTAATATATGGGAACTAATTGATGTAATGACAAAGCTTGTTACATACAGGTATGAGATTATGCTATTTTTATAGTCAAGGAAAAGGACCTAGGGCAGCGGAGGTCAAGTAATTTGTCATCATGGACAAATGGGGCTTTGGGGCCAAGTCTGTGTGACCCCAGCGGCTTTCTCTGTCCCAGAGAAAGGGGCTCTGCTGTCCCATCATAAGGGCCATCAGTCCAGTACCTCAGGCATACCCGAGAGGTCAGAAACACCTTGTGTGAACCAGCGGCTGTGGGGGCAATGGCAGTATCTGGCTTTGTGGACAGAGCCTGGCCAGGCTTAGAGGCACAGCAGCCGGCCTTGGCCTTGCCAGGTGGTTGGTGAGCTGAGAAGCTGAGTCAGCTCTCTCCCCAGGACAGGGGATTTCTGAACTCCTCGAGTCTTTAAATCCCTCCCAGATTAATTCATTACCTTCTCTCACTATGACACCAGCAATTGGGGGAGGTGGAGAGGGGTTGGTAGGGGGACCTAACATCTGGTGCGCGTGAAATGAGTCAGGCAACATGCATGCGTTCTTTCATTCAATACTCAGGGGATTTCTAGGAGGGGGCTCCTACTATTGCCCCATATTATAAGGGCAGACATGGACAGAGAGCGAAGACTCTTGCTCAGGATTGGTAGAGAAGTAAAGGGGCTGGGATACAAACGATGGATGAGTTAATCCCAGCCACCTAAAAATCACAGTCAATGCCCTTATGTCATTAAAAATGTCACTGGCATGATAAATTCATGGAGAAAGCATCCTCATTAAGAATTTATGAACTATTTTAGCCCTGCCCCTGGCTGGTGTAGCTCAGTGGTTTAAGCTCGGGTCTGTGGATCAAAAGGTCGCCAGTTTGATTCCCAGTCAGGGCACATTTCTGGGTTGTGGGCCAGGTCCCCAGTAGGGGACACACAAGAGGCAACTACACATTGATGTTTCTCTCCCTCTCTTTCTCCCTCCCTTCCCCTCTGTCTATAAAAATAAATAAAATCTTTTAAAAAATTTATGAACTATTTTAGACATGCAGAAGGTATAAAGACTCATACAATGAACACTTGCTACCCACTCTAAGAACTAGAACCTCTTTTCAATTGCATTCACCTCTACCAAAGAGAACCATTATTGCAAATTTAGTGTTAAGATTTTCTTTCACTTTCTTTATTGTTGCAATATACACACATTTTATACAACTAAGTAGTAAATATATGAATTTGTCTGTAAATGATGCATAGTATTTTTTTTACAAATTAAAGATTTATGTAAATGGTATATCATATGATTCTTCTTAATTTGAGATACATCAATTTAGGCTTCTGAAAGCAGCTTTTGAGAGTTCACATTTGCCCACATCCTTCATATCGCTAAGCCTTAACATTTGGGGAAATTTGATGAACGTGTTCATTGTGTTTTTAAGGTCTGTGGTCATTTCTTCTCAAGCAGAGAGGCACTCGGGTAGCACCCAGAGAAGTATTCCGGGAGATGTACTCTGGTACCCCACCTACTGCACTGTCATACATGTGTTAACATATGAAACTCCCCCTTTCCCAGACAGTGAGCTTCTCGGACTGCATGTTAGTTGTCACGTGTTCCTGGTGTCAGACATGTTCAGAACACGCTAGAGGCTCAATAAGTCTTTGATGGAGCAGGAGGGTCAAGCCTTCTTGATTCTCGTGGGTCTCCCCAGGAGGGACACCGACCTTTCTCTTTCCTTAGAACAGTAGGCTCATCCCAGTCCTGCTTCAGGGGCCAAGAGTTCTTTGGTCTCCAGCCTTGAACCGTGTGGGGAAGGCCTTTCTCCCCAGCCCCACCACGCTCTGGAACCACGCACAGCCGGGAGAGGAAAGAGCAGCGCATGCACATCTGTTGCAGGACCACTTGTCCCTTCCTCACTGGCATTTCTGGTGGCCACACGAATCCAGGGCTCTTTCTGCTTTTACAAACCTCTTCCTTATCTTTTTAAAAAGATTTTATTTATTTTTGGAGAGAGGGGAAGGGAGGGAGAAAGAGAGGGAGAGAAACATCGATGTGTAAGAAACCTCAATTGGTTGCCTCTCACATGCCCCCAACTGGGGAGCCTGGTGGGCAACCCAGGCACAGTGCCCTGACCTGGAATCCAACTGGCGACCTTTCGATGACACCCAATCCACTGAGCCACTTCAGCCAGGGCCTATTCCTTGTCTTTGACCCCTGAAACTTCACTTGGATCTTGCTTCCCACACCAGTGGCCCCTGATTTCTTTCCGAACAGGAGTGGGTCGACTTTTGTGTTCTACCAGACTCATCTGATCCCTTCAACATTCTTCAGGATGCTCCGGCACTGAGCCAGACTCTATAATCTGAGAACTGCCCACATCGTCTGCTTCCCCTGAGGGTTTTGGCCCAGTGCTCCCCACCCCCACCCCCAGCCAATGCCTGTTGGTGCTCACTGCCACCAGTAAATGCTTAGCCACGGGAGGTGGGGCAAGGAGAGCAGAGTCCAGGAACCTATGCCCTCAGCCAGAGAACCGCTCAAGGAAGGAAGGAAGGCAGGAAGGCAGGAACTGTGTCCAGGCATGGTGCCCTTCTCTCTGCTGAGGGTGTTTTCTGCCCTTTGTCCTTTCAGCATGAGTGCATCTCAGTCCACATGGGGCAGGCTGGCATGCAGATGGGCAATGCCTGCTGGGAGCTCTACTGCTTGGAACATGGGATCCAGCCTGATGGGCAGATGCCCAGCCACAAGACCATCGGGGGAGGGGATGACTCCTTTACCACCTTCTTTAGTGAAACTGGGGCTGGAAAGCACGTGCCCCGGGCGGTGTTTGTGGAGCTAGAGCCCACTGTGATTGGCGAGACATGATCCGCCTCTGCTGTGGCCCTGTCCCAGGCACCACAGCAGGTCCTTCTCTGTAGCTGAGAGCACTGGAGTCTGAGGTTCCCAATTGCTGCAGCCAGTTAGAACTCCAGATCTGAAGAACCCCTGTCGCTCGGCTTCAGCATCTCAATGTCACCCCACATCCCTTTCCTTCTCATTGGAGAACGCTTAAAGTCAAGGGCAATAGCAGCAGCCTGAATGGGGCTCCTCTAGGGTAGGGCTCAGGGCCTAGAGACCCCACTTCTACTGGGTACCCTGGGGCTCAGGGAGCCAGGCTGCAAGAGGAGGGGGCCTAAAACTGTCTTCATTGCAGATGAAGTTCGGACGGGCACATACCGCCAGCTCTTCCACCCAGAGCAGCTCATCACAGGCAAGGAAGATGCTGCCAGTAACTGTGCCCGTGGCCACTGCACTATTGGAGAGGAGCTCATTGACCTGGTGCTGGACCGGACTCGAAACCTGGTGCGAGAAGAGCTGAAGGCTGCGGATTCCTGTTGTGTGGCCCGGAGACCAAAGAGAGGAAAGGCAGCTTCAGCCCTTAGGAGAGCGTCCTGGGAAAGTCTCACACATGCAGGATCTGGGCCCTGCACTCTGATCGGGGGAGGCGGAGTATGGGGTGAAGTCTGGAGCTGGGTGTCTTCTTTATCTTCTACAGCAACAGGCCCAGTGCTGGGCAGTGTGGCTGCCAGGACAGACCTGTCCGTGGGTTGCCTGGCCAAGCAATGGGGATCCATAAGCATTCCCAGAATATCACCTTGTATTATAAGGGTGTGGGCAGAGGCCCTGTGAAAAATAGGGGTGCAAATAATGCTGGCCCAAGGCTCTGTGATAGACTTTGTTCTAACCTCCTGAACTGTTGATCTCAGTAGAGAAAACCCTCCAGAAACATCTGAAATTAATCAGAGAGACACAGGTATGGGTGGAGCTGGCAAATCACGATGACAAAAATGACTATGTTACTAGATTCAAGAGAGCTGTATGTTAGGGACCTCAGGAGGCTTTAGGGAGGAAGAGGAATGAGGAAGAGAAAGTGGGCTGACTTTATGAGGATCTGTTCTGTGCCCTTGGAAAAGTCTTCCAAGGATTCCCCTTTTGGGGAATTTGAAACAGCACAAGCTGGTTCTTTCCCGTTTGTCAGCTGTGCTTCACAGCCTGCATTCTCTTTGCCTTCACCTGCTAGGCTGACCAGTGCACGGGACTCCAAGAGTTCCCCATTTTCCACAGCTTTGTGGGGGCACCGGCTCCAGCTTCACCTCGCTCCTCATGGAGCGGCTGTCTGTCGACTACGGCAAGAAATCCAAGCTGGAGTTCTCCATCTACCCAGCCCCCCAGGTGTCCACAGCCGTGGTGGAGCCCTACAACTCCATCCTGACCACCCACACCACCCTGGAGCACTCAGACTGCGCCTTCATGGTGGACAACGAAGCCATCTATGACATCTGCCACCGCAACCTGGACATCGAGCGCCCCACCTACACCAACCTGAACCGCCTCATCAGCCAGATTGTCTCGTCCATCACGGCTTCCCTGCGCTTCGACGGGGCCCTCAACGTGGACCTGACTGAGTTCCAGACCAACCTGGTGCCCTACCCACGCATCCACTTTCCCCTGGCCACCTACGCGCCGGTCATCTCGGCTGAGAAGGCCTACCACGAGCAGCTGTCGGTGGCCGAGATCACCAACGCCTGCTTCGAGCCGGCCAACCAGATGGTGAAGTGTGACCCCCGGCACGGCAAGTACATGGCCTGCTGCCTGCTGTACCGCGGGGACGTGGTACCCAAGGACGTCAATGCCGCCATCGCCGCCATCAAGACCAAGCGCAGCATTCAGTTCGTGGACTGGTGCCCCACGGGCTTCAAGGTCGGCATCAACTACCAGCCGCCCACGGTGGTGCCCGGAGGTGACCTGGCCAAGGTGCAGCGTGCCGTGTGCATGCTGAGCAACACGACCGCCATTGCCGAGGCCTGGGCCCGTCTGGATCACAAGTTCGACCTGATGTACGCCAAGAGGGCGTTTGTGCACTGGTATGTGGGGGAGGGCATGGAGGAGGGTGAGTTCTCTGAGGCCCGGGAGGACATGGCCGCCCTGGAGAAGGATTACAAAGAGGTGGGCATGGATAGTATGGAGGGGGAGGGAGAAGAGAAGGAGGGGGACAAATACTAGGGGAGTCCTTCATGTTTGCCCTAAATAAAGTGCTGTCACCTTATTGTCTCACAAATATCTTCTTCTCTTGGGAAAAAACAAGGTGGGGGTGGGGGGTGGAAGCTTCTTCTTAATGAGAGTTAGGAAGGCTGGTCTCTGAACCTGGGCTCCCCAGAAAGTAGATCTGATTTCAGACTTTACAATAACAAAGGGTGCAATTCCAAAAAGCAGAGTGGGGGCAGAGGGGAACAAAGCAGGGAAAGAGGGAGAACTCACCCTAGAGTAGATGCAGCTGAGTAAATGGCATCTAAGAACTATTCCTTGGGTGAGGGTGTAGGAGTGGTGGTGAGGGAGTGGGAGTTTATGCACTGACTCCATCCTTCCATTGGTTAAAACTTCAGTCCATTAAGCGTGATCCCGCCTGCATTTCCAGGTTACACACACACACACACACACACACACACAAGCTGCAGGATCAACAGAGAATCCCCAGGACAGGAAGTAAGGTGCTGTTAAATTGCACGTGTGTGATGTTGGTCCGAGCCTCACACGACTGCAACCAGAGCCTGGTGAGGCCTGGAGGGTGTGGAATGGTGCCTCAGAGGAGTCTGATGTAGCTGACACAGTCTGACATAGCTGGTGTCCATCCACCCTGTAGACTGGGGTTCTACCGTCTCCAGGAAGGCAGTTTGGGTTTAGGGACACCCGAAGCTGGTATTAAAGCAGAACAGTGGCACAGTGACAGCAACAATGGGAGAATGGTTGGGGAGGCGCTGGGCGTAGCCTCCTGGAAACTCCATCAACACCCAAGAAGACAATCAACCTCCTGATCTAGAGAGAGGGAGAGAAATGCTCTGGCTCCTTCCTCCCTCCCGCCCTCAATCTATCCAGGCGGTGACTCCCACTGGCTGAGTCAAAACGGAAGCTAGTTGGCAAAGGTGCCCAGGAAAAAGAGGGTGCAGCCTGTGAGATATGGAGCAGGGCAGAGAAGGCGGGTGAATGGATCTCAGAGAAAACAGGAGAGTAAAATACATACCCACACCCAGGTCTCACCCTGGAGATGGAGTGACTCCTGCCTTTCCCCAGGGACTCATGATCTGTCCCTGTCGCTCTTGCCCCAATAATTATTTTGTTGTAAGTAGTGGATGGAGTGGAAACCACAGGGGGTGGGGGGGGGGTGGGGGGGGGGTGGGCGGGGCAGGGTTTAAAGAAGAAAACGGGAGTGCCCAGTGTAGCACTTTCTTCTTTCTCGTCTGGAATCCTTTGTCCAGGCGGAGCAGTGTTCTCGACTCCAGTGGGAGGGTTTAAGCTCCCAGGAGAAGTTCTGTCCCGGGAAGAAAGAGGCCCGTAGTTGTGTGTATATGTGTGTGTCTGGCGCTGGGGGCGGAGAGTAATTTAATTCAGAGGGAGTATTTAGAAGCCTATTTTGGCTGAATAGCTCAGCTATATTCTCAAATCTGTTTATTTTTCCACTAGAAGGACTGACTTCCAAATCTTGACTCATGTCAAACTTGGGAAGGGAAGAGAGTTTCTTGGGGAGCACTTTCAACCTCAAGAGATCCCTGTCGTTTATTGAGCATCAACTATGTACCAGGCCCAGTATCCATATTATCTTCTTTAATCCCGAGGTAAATGCAGTTACACCCACAGGACTGGAAGCTTCACGGGAACAAGGCCTGTTCTACTCTCAGCACCAGAATGGTGTCCAACATACATCAGTTAACTCGACATCTGTGGAGCAGGCTTGTTAAATGAATGCCTATTTTATAGATGGGGAGACTAAGGCTCAAAGAAGTTACGTGACCTGCCCAAGGTTTCTCAGCTAGTAGAGGGAGGAGTAAGGATTCCAACCCAGGCCAGCCTGGGCCAAAGCATATGCTGCCCTCCCCTGCTCCAGACGCCCTCCCCTCCGCTCCTGCCCACAGCAGTCCTAGGCACCCCTCCAGACACCGCCCCTCCTGAGCCTGCCAGGTCCCCAGTTCCCAGACAGTGACTCAGGTGCCTAGAAGGCAGGGAGGGGGGTGATACTCCCTTTGACACTATCCTGCCCAGGCTCTGTGGTGGAGGGCGTGTGTTGGGGGGGGTGTAGGCACCCAGTTTCTGGGCTGACCAAGGGCAGAGGCAGAGGCATCTTTGGGGCCATCAGTGCCCTCTAAAAAGCCTTCTCCCTAACCCCCAACATCTCATAGGAGGTGAGGTGAGGGCTTGGGAGAGACCAGCAGGGAGGACCAAGATGGGAGGTGAGTCTTCACCTGCCAGGATGGTGGGCATCCAGAGATGTGGTCAGGCTCCCCTCCTGTCGGCTGTACCAGCCAGCCCACCCTGGGCAGCTGTATGGCCATCTCCACTCAGGCCCCGAAAGGCCCCTCTGCTAGAAACCCTGCTGGCAGGTGCTGGCAGGTCGTGGCAGGGCAAGGTTGGACTGGGTGCGGGTGTGGGTGTGGGGTGGTGGCAACTCTGGCTCTACAGGGCAGCTGGGAGTGCCACCACCCAGCCAGGCTCCTGGGGACTCCCTCCATGCAGGGGAATGATTTCATCCCTGATGCTTCTAAAGCCAGGCTACAATTATCTCTCCTGCAGGCCGACACGGGAGACGGATTCCCAGCCTTGGATCCCACCAAGCACCTCTATTCCCGGGCCTCTGATGTGTCAGGGACGGGCCCGCCTCCAAAGCTGCATTCTCACCATTCCCCCTTCTGCAGTGCCACCTCCCCCTGCTCGATTCAGTGCTGCCATTCCTTCCAGCTGAGGTCACGGTCACCCAGAACCCATCCAGCCCTGGGCAGCTCTGCCTCCTCTAGATTCTCTCGGCCCCTCCTGTGCCTCTGTCACTCCTTCGGTACTTGGCATGGACTGCCTTGAATGGCAGCACTTGGCTCCTTGCCAGTACCCTTTTTTCCCAATGAGACTTTTAAAAAATTCTGTATGTATTTGTACAGTTATTGGTACATGCTTCAGAATTCAGAAAGTACCAAACAGATCTACAAACAGCAGAAATAAGCTTATACAGTGAAAATGTTTCCTTTACTGACTCCCCTCTTGGCAGCCATCCCTGTTAACTTCTTTGTCAGTGTTTCCTTCCAGAGGCATCTGTGTATATACTAATGTGTGTATACACACTTAGATGCATTTCCTTCTCTACCTGCTTTCTTCACTTGATAAATCTAGAAGATACTCGACATCAGAACACATAAACATACCTCATTCTTTCTGGTGGCAATACACTATTCCATTGTATTCACTCCATTACTTATTTAACCATTGTACTATCGATGGGTATTTAAGTTGCTTTCAACTCTTTGCTTTTGAAAAGAATGCTGTAACTCTTGTACATACTCCTTTGCACACAGGTACAACCATAAGTCATTAAAATTGCAATTGCTGATCAAAGGCTATGCACCTTTAGTTTTGATACACCTCATATTGCCCCTTTTAGAAGTTATACCCAGTTACACTCCCCCTACCCGTGTGTGAGAATGCCCACGCCCACAGCCTTGCCCCTATGCTGCATTAAACTTTGTGATCTTTGTCAATCATCTGGTCAGTGAAACAGTATTTTGTCACAGCTTTCCTGCATAATTCTCTTGTTATGAGTAAGACTGAGCATCTTTTCAATGGTTTTAAAGTCAGTGCCTTCTCTTCTGCGAAGTGTCTTGCCTGTGCCCTTTTCCCTTTTAAAGAATGGTGTTGTTTGTCCTCACTAATTTGTTGGAATTCTTTGTGAACAAAGGAAATGGACCCTGTTTTTCTGATGTGTTTTATTGAATTTCCTTTGGCTGTCATTTGTCCATGGCCCAACTGGATTTTCATCGTCTTGAGTACAGGGACTGAAACTCAAACCTCTTCATATTCCTGTTCTTAATATAATATCACACACATACTAGGTGCTAGACAAATGTCTGTGGAGACAGGAGAAGTAAGAAGAAAGAGATTTAGAAGGTTTGGAAGTAATCTAACCTTAACCACTCCTTCCTCTTATACCAAGATCAGCAGCACTCTTGTAAACAGCAGAAGGTAACTCTGGCAAATTAAAACAAGAAGTCATTCATGGACCTGGCCGGGTGGCTCAGACGGTTGCAGCATTTGTCCAGAACACCAAAAGGTTGTGGGTTCAGTCTGCACTCAGGGTGTGTACGGGAGGCAACCGATCAATGTTTCTCTCTCACATCGGTGTTTTTCTCTCCCTCTCTCTAAAAATCAGTGAACATATCTTTGGGTGTGGATTAAAAAAGACAACTATTTTTAAGTATATTTTACTGATTTTGCTATTACAGTTGTCCCATGTTTTTCTCCCCTTTCTCCCCCTTTGCCCTGCACCCCCAAAAATACAACTCTTAAAAAAAAAAGAAAGAAAGAAAACATGAAGAGACTTGGAGAGATACTGGGTAGCTCACGGAATCCATGCAACGGCCCCCAACAGGCCTCTGTAAACGGGTGGGCACCCAGGAAACCTGGGCAGTCAGCACATAGTCAAGGTCAGGGCACAAGACTGCCTGCCTGAAAGACCCCTTGTCCCCTCTACCCCCTGCAGTGAGGCCCCCTCCCAACCAGGCACGGAGGCTGACATTTTCTCCTCCAAACACTAGAGGCCGCTGCTGGCTCCGCTGCCACCACAGAGCAGAAACGAATTCTCAACTGCCCCAGCTTCTCCAGACTTGCCCGTGACTTGATCCAGATTCAAACTCCCACTGGGAGCTCCTGAGTAGCAGAGCTCATGTCTTTTGCCTGCACCCTTGGAGCCGAGAAGTCTAGGAGAGCAAGTGTCCGGGGGACTTTGAGGCAGGTTGTGGCGGGCCTGCCTGCCACCAAGGCCTATGCAATGGGAATTCCCCAGATGGGGGCAGGAGGCCCAGACGGTGGGCAGGCGGGACAACTGGACAAATCACACCGCTCTTCTTTTCTCATATCTGGCGCAAGCTCTTCTCTTCGGTGAAGATTTTCTGGGTCACTAGTCTAAAACACTCTTCTGGACCCATATAACCATTACTGCGTGGGCCAATAATGATGCCAGAGAAAATCTGTACTAAAACCCACTATATGCCCCACCTCATCTGACTTTTAAGCAGCCTTAGATGTTACCTGTACTGGGGGAGGAAAAACAGTTCCCAGAGGTTTTCCCACGTCACGCCGTAGTGCCAGGTTGCAGACCCAGGTCTGACTATTTCCCAAGCCTTGGGTATCCCCAGCGGGCTGCATGAGCGGACTGGTATTTTACCAGGTGGGAGCCCTGGGGCGGCAGGGGTTAGACCACATTCTTCTTTCCATATCCTGGCAACATCCACTATGTAGGAGATGCTCAATTAATGCTGGGTGGATTGGCCTGAATGATATCAAGCAGGAGTCAGTTCTGGAAGGTTCTCTAAATATCCCATGAGGCCTGAACTCAGGAATCACTTTCAGGTAGAAATCTACTCAGGATCACTTTGGGAAGAAAAACCTTGAAACCAGGAATTCTTCCTCCCCGCCCTCTCTTCCTCCCTCCCTCCCCCTCATTTTCCTTTTACCCTTTAACCCCACTTCCCCAAATGTGTCAAAACTGTCTGTAAGAGGTTCACATCTGTCCATTATTTAATCATCCAATGGTTATTTTTGAACCCCGCCACGGCCCTAATACTCTAGTAGAAAAAGACACAAGCTCTGCCCTGTGGAATTCACGTTTCAGTAGGAGAAGTGAAATGTTCATCAGATACACAAATGCTGCTTTGTAGCTCTGACGGGAGCGGCGAAGGACGCCGCAAGGCGCGATGAGAGGCAGCTCTGACCCATTCAGGTGAGTCGGGGCAGCCTCTTTTGAAGACCTGGGGCTACAGCTGGAATTTGAAGGAGGATTAGCTCAAAGGGAAGTCTGGGAGTCCTTGGGGGCCGATTTCCCGCGAGGTGAGTAACCATGGATCATCGAGCCTTGTCTCCAGAAAAGCGACAGGGACCGAGAACTAGGTGGCTTGCTGGCTGGCAAGTGCGTCACGCCGGGACGGAGCCGGCTGGCGTCTCGCAGGTCTCAGCTGGGGATGACGTAGTCTCGGTGCAAGCCCAAAATAGCCGGCTCCGCCCCTATCTCCCGGCAACCCCTGCAGCAGCACTCCCCCCCTCCCCACCGCACCCCCCGTGCCACCGTCCCCCGGGTGACAGGCCAAGCCGGCCTCCTCCGAGTCTCTAGTAGTTTCGGTGCAGCTGACGCAGGCCTGCGCGCACAGCTGGGCCGGCGGCGTCCTACGCAGCAGCCGCGAGCCCCGCAGCGGGTGCCAGACGGTTCCCGGCGGGTTGCAGGGGCGGGGCACCGCAGGAGCCCGAGGACTCTGGGAGGAGGAGGTGCGGGCAGGGTGCCCCGTCAGGCTGGGGGCCCTGGGCCTGGCTGCGGAGTTAGGGGACTGCGCTAGAGCTCCCCGGGCCCAGGCACCGAGATAGCCAGTGGCACCGGCCTGCAGGGGCCGATAAGGCTGCCCGACCGAGCCCAGTCACCCGCGGCGAAAAGAGCCGAGTTGGGCTCCGCTTCTCCCCCCGTGGGAGCGCCTCCCGCCACCCTGGGGGGCTTCAGCCCCAGGGAACCGCCCTCGGGTCTTTCTGCCTGACTTATCCTTCTCTCCTACAGCCCCACGGAAGCCAGCCTGACTGCCGACGAGTTGCCATGGCATCCTACTACGAGATCCTAGACGTGCCGCGAAGTGCGTCCGCTGACGACATAAAGAAGGCGTAAGTGCCTCCGCTGGGCACCACAAAGCCTCTCAAACCCCCAGTCCCCGCCCCCAGCACCGTGGGGCCCTTCAGAGGCAGTGCCCGAGGAACCAGGTCCCTGACATCCGTAGGGAGGAAGGAGACCCCTGGATGGGTAGGAGAAAGTCTATAGCTGCGAAGTTCTGCTGGGAGCTGCACTGTGGGTCCTTCTCCAGTAAGCCCTCCCTTCCACGCCTCTCCCCACCCCTAGATGTGGGCTTTCTTAGGATGCCGTGCAAAGGTACCCAGGCAATGTGACCAGGAGGGACCACTGCCCTCTACTCTCCATGGAACCCCACCCGTGCAACCCCAGCCCCAGCGAGCCCCAGGGAGGGTTTAGGCCTGGGGCCTTCTCACCCTCATATTATCACCTGTCAATAGAAGCAGTCCTAGCACTGGCTGCAGAAGGGAGATAGGGAACCCCCATTAAAACACCGCAGCAGAGGCAGCCCCAGCAGCTGGGGTGAAAGGACATTGGTTGGCTAGTGGGAAAATGGGTCATTCTGTTCTCTGGCGGAAAGTGGCTCCATTTGTCCCTCTCCCCTCCCCTGTGAACCCACTTCCTGCAGGTATCGGCGGAAGGCTCTCCAGTGGCACCCAGACAAGAACCCAGATAATAAGGAATTTGCTGAGAAGAAGTTCAAGGAGGTGGCCGAGGCATATGAAGTGCTGTCAGACAGTAAGGCCTGGGTCTGGGTGGGTGGTACCCATCACCGCCCCCCCCCCCGCCCCCGCTTCTTGCCCTGTTGCACTCCTTCACAAAGCTGTGCCTTTTCCCAGCTGGCATTCAAGTGTCTCTCCCCCCCCCCCGCCCCCACACACAGGGACTCTGGGGCTTTTTCCCCTTTAAATGAGCACCTATACTATGTGCAAAGCATCTTTTCATTCTCCCCCTCATTCCCTGTGCTCAGTGCCTGCTCCCTAGCGTCTGCTACTTGCAGCACGGGCCTTGACAAAGGATAGGCTGCAGGGCAGGCAACCGACATGTCCTGAGCCTCCTCTGCACCAGGCATTGGTGGGTGTGGCCTCTGGGAGTCCTCACAGCCGTCCCTCGAGGCAGGATGTATCAGCCCCATTTTACTGGCAGGGAAGCTGAGGCTGGGAGAGGTGAGGTACCCTGCTCAGGGTCACACAGCTGGAATATGAATCCAGGTCTTTTTATCATTCATTCAGAAAATATTAATTTGGATACTTTTGGGGCTGGGCCCTTGTTGGCTACTGGGGAACCATGGAGGGCAAGCAGGCACTGTCCTCATCCTGATGGGCTTATCACATTCCGCTCGGGGAAGACTGACAGTAACGAAATAAATAAACTGACGAGAGTATTCCAAAGGAAAGTAGCAGGGAGATGTGACAGGGAATGACAGGCAGCGATTTTTGTGGCACTGGTCCCAGAAGGCCCCTCTGAGAAAGTGACATTTAGGCTAAGCCCTGACCAATAATAACACAGTCGTAATAAGCTAACATTTATGGGACATTTACTGCATATCAGGCACTGTGTTAAGCCATGTACATGAGTTATCTCATTTAATCCTCGACCATCCTAGGAGGTAGGCGTTGTTATCGTGTCCGTTTTACAGATGAGAAGGAGTCAGTGGGTGAAGGGCCGAGCTGCTGCTAAAACCTGTAGCCCCTGCCCCCTGTGCACCCTGCTGCCCCCAAATGTCAGCCCCTGGGCAGTCCTCTGAGGGTCTTAGCCCAGCAGGGGAGGCCAGCATGCCAGAGGGAGGGAGAAATGATCTGGTCTCTCCTTCCAGAGCATAAGCGAGAGATCTATGACCGTTATGGCCGGGAAGGGCTGACGGGAGCAGGTAGGTGGGACTGTGGGGCCTGGGGGACAGAAGTGGGTCAGGGAGGTGGTGGGGGGGGGCGCAGACTCTTGCAATGGATGTTCTCTCCGGGCTCCCAGCTGTGCCTTAGGTGGGGTCCCCTGGCCCAGGGGAGTATACCGCCTAAGCCCCCTTCTCCCCCTGCCTGTCCTCCAGGAAGTGGCCCATCCCGGGCGGAGGCCGGCAGTGGTGGGCCCGGCTTTACCTTCACCTTCCGCAGCCCCGAGGAGGTCTTCCGGGAGTTCTTCGGGAGTGCAGACCCTTTTGCAGAGCTCTTTGGTGAGTGGGCTCAGGAGGCCTCTGACTAACTCGGCTTCCCCCTCCAGACCTGCCCTCCATCAGCTGGGAGGTCCTGGGTGTGGGGAGGAAGGCTGAGAGGGAAGCAGAATCCCAAAGACTGGAGAGTTTGTGAAGGTGGATCCAGGGAGAGTGGGGACAGAACCTTACACAGGCCTGAACTCCCATGACCCCGTCGTGACACTTCAGAGACTTGTCTCATTAAACGATAACAATGATACATTGTTAGCCCTCCACAGTGACAGCCAGGAAAGCAAGCCTCAAAGCCTCATGGGACAATAATAATGCCATTGCAAACAACAGCAGATACTGTTTTCTGGAATGATTAACATGAACCCTGCGAGGCAGATAATTTTATCCCCACTTGCAGGTGACTGAGGCACATGTGCTTGCAGACACATGGCACGCGGGAACGCGGGTCTCGCTGCCGTGTCGGCCCGACGCTGTGCCACGCTGACCCGTCGAAGGGGCTGTCTGTCCTCCCTCCCCCTTTCCCTTCCCCCTCCCCTTCCTTTGTTCCCTGTTGTGGACAAAATGCACCAGGGAACTGTTTCATATATAATATTGAAAAGGAATTTACTTTGTAAGTCAGTCCAAGCAGAAAAGAAAAAGAAATCAGAAGTGCAGCCAGTTGCTTAGCAGCTTATGTTTCTAGTCTGATAAGCAGGATTTACATATCACATTTTGGGGGGCAAATGATTGTTCATCTGCTTCTGCTTGCTTGTTGCAGATGACCTGGGCCCCTTCTCAGAGCTTCAGAATCGGGGTGCACGACACACAGGCCCCTTCTTCACCTTCTCTTCTTCCTTCCCTGGGCACTCTGGTAAGTTCTGTCCCCTCCCATCTTTGCAAGCTCCGAGTCCTGGGACATCTCACCTCAGCTCGTGGCTCTCCCAAGTCTTCCCCCTGGTGCACCCAGAGCCCTGCCTCCCTGCGGGGAGAGCCCACAGAGGTTCCCGGACCCTTGTGACTGCAGCCTGCTGCAGACGAGCCCCCTCTAACCACCTCTCCTCCTCTGTCCCAATGCCAGAGTTCTCCTCCTCGTCTTTCTCCTTCAGTCCTGGAGCTGGTGCTTTTCGCTCTGTTTCCACATCCACCACCTTTGTCCAGGGACATCGCATCACCACACGCAGGTGAGGGCTCCTCCTGGGACCCTGCCGGGTGGAGGAGGAGCTGCACTGATGGGAAAGTCACTCCCTTGAGGGCAGAGCCCCGTTGGTCCTGGTCACCGCAGCATCCCAGAACCGCCTCCCAGAGCTGCATCCCAGAGCTGCATCCCAGAACCACATCCCAGAGCCGGCAGGCACACCCACAGCGCTCGGGCATGCCCACGGAGTGACCTGTGCTGTCTCCCACAGAATCATGGAGAACGGGCAGGAACGGGTGGAAGTGGAGGAGGACGGGCAGCTGAAGTCGATCACAATCAATGGTGAGGAGCGGCTCTGCCACTCAGTCCCTGGCAGCAAGCCCCAGCCCCAGGCCCCAAAGCCCCCTCCCCAACCTGCTCCAGTCTGAACTCCCCTGGGGCATGGTGGGAATCGCCACCAGGCCAGACTGGCAGGATCTCCGTCCGGATGGCCATCACACGGAAGGGAGCCAGGACGGTGGACCGAGGAGCCTCAGAGGGCCAGCCAGTCACTGTCGTCATCACTGGGGTGTGCCTCTGCAGAACTCGACTGTTTTGGAAGCACTCGCACACATTCCATGCTCCCGTATTCCTCACACAGCCAGGGGAAAGCAGGGCGGTTGGTGTTTGCCCTAGTTTTCACTGGAGGCGGCTGCGCCTGAGCACAGTTACATGGCCGAGATCCCAAGCACCCCCAGGCCGGAGGCTGTGTCCTACTTAGCGAGGGGGAAATCCAGGAATGAAACTCGGGATTCCTGGAGCTGAACTCTTGCCCCCACACCCAACTGTCCAGGGTGTTCGCCGTGGCTGCCCTTTCATGCCACTCACCCTGGGAACACTATGCTCTCTTGGTTAACCATGGGAACATTTTGACAAGGTAGACATTCTCACCATTCCCGTTTTATCAAGGAGGAAAGGGCAGCTCGGGGAGGTTGAGTAGCCGGCCCGAGGAGATAGCTTATGTACCCGTGGCAGCTGAACACCTGCGCATGGCTGTAACCGCTGTGCTGGGTGTTAAAACATGTGCGTGGCAGATCCCAACGAGGGGCTGGACGTGGTCAGGGTCGTCGCTGCATGTGGCAGCCTGGCAGGACCCCCCTGGCCTGGGCCAGAGGGACTCATGGAGGCCATGACTCCGGCAGGTGTTCCGGACGACCTGGCCCTGGGCTTGGAGCTGAGCCGGCGTGAGCAGCAACAGTCCGTCGCCTCCAGACCTGGAGGCACGCAGGTGCAGCAGACCCCGGCCCCCCGCCCTGACCACGACCTCTCCGAGGACGACGAGGACCTGCAGCTCGCCATGGCCTACAGCCTGTCCGAGATGGAGGCGGCTGGGAAGAAACCGGCAGGTGGGCGGGAGGCACAGCGAAGACGGCTCGGGCATCTCAAGGCTCAGTACCAAGACCGGGGCGTGGGGGGGACTCACGAGAGCGCCAGGGGTAACGCAGCCAAAGCCGGCACACCCCCAGAAGAGAAGGCCTCCCGGTGCCTCATCCTCTGATCCCCAGGCTCAGCCTGCTCCCCCGATTCAGGATGGCCTGGGGTCCCGCTCACTGTTAGAACAGAGAGGGGTGTGGCCCCTCCAACTCTGTGCTCCCTCTACAGGTCCCCCCATGCCACGCTCCCGTGTGGACTCAGGCTTTGCTCCACTGAGCTGAGAGGTCCCCGGTGAAGCCCAGGGTGGGGGCCTCCGGGCTGTGGGAGGGCCTGAGGAGCCAGGGTGTACTTCTTATTTGATGGGGGGCGGGCATCTGAGGGGCATTAGTGGCTTGGGGCAGGCCTTTTGTGCCCAGGTCGTCTGCCACCTGTGTTGCTGATGATGTCAAGGAAGGAGGACTTGGCCTGGGGTTCTCTGAGCGCAAGCCGGCGGCAACGCCGGGGAGTCTGCGGCTCTCCGTGTTCGGCTGCGGACCCCCCACCCTGGTCTCTGCGCAGCGTTGAGCTCTGACTGTCTCTGTTGCTTCCCTTCTGGTGCTGCTTCTCCTTCCTCACACTCTCCTCTCTGCAATTCCCCGTGGGCCGCGTCGCTTGCTTTCACTGCCGTCTGGCTAGGACTCCCTTCTTCCTTCCTTCCCCAAGGAGGCCTCAGTGTGACGAGGAAGATGCTGTGGCCGGTAGGGCCATAAGGTCTTCCGGGGAGGCTAGCTGGGTGGGGCGGGAGCCTCCCGGCCATCCAGATTTGGAACCGGAGCCCACTCCTCCTCCCTTCCTCTTGCTGCCTCAGCCTGCCCCAGGCCTCGGGACTAGGCAGAGGTGAGGCCGGCTAACCCTGGAGCAGTGGGATAGGGCCAGGGTGCCCCAGGAGGGAGGCCTAGGAGGGGACCGTGCCCTGTCCCACTTCACCATGCATCAGGGCTCAGGGAGAGGCCACAGGGCTAGCCCAGGTCTGCATGCTCAGCGGCGCCACCCTCCACGGCTTGCTGCTGACCCTCTCTCCTGTCACCCACCCCCGCTCTCTCCCCAGATGTGTTCTGAGCTGGATGTCCGGGATCCAGAGTCGATGCACAGTTCCAACAGGACAGCGCCCTCCCCTGTGCGCTGGGAGGGGACCCTCCATTCCTCTCCCTCACCTGTGCTAAGCATAGAGCCGGGCCTGGATGGTGGGTGGGAGCCGGGTGGGAGGCGGCAGTAGTCTTAGCCTATAAACTCTTCACTGGGTGTTTGGTGCTGTCTCTTGGGGACTACTAGTCCCAGAATGCAACACACCCTGCCTCATTTCTGATAGATCGGGCTTGTGGGAAGTGGTGTGTGGTTATGGAGCTGTGCATCTTGGGACATGTAGTTCCAGCCCAGGTCAGCCTGTCACTCACTGTGCGATGGGAAGATCTTAGTTATCCTCTGAGTCGTCCCTGGTAGGGGTGATGAGAATGTGGATGAAGGGGCAATGGTCCGAGCCTCCATTTCCCTGACACCTGTTGCTAGCGCCGAGGTTAGAGAGGTTGCGTGTACAGATGAAGGCCCCGTGGCATCTGGGAGCAGCTCTTCTCCTGTGGGCAGTGCTGGGCTCTGAGGAACAAGCTGGGATGGGATCACCAAAAAGCTGATGGGTGCGGACTGGCGGAGAGCTTGCAGGGCAGGGCCCTCTGGGACGTGTGTGCGCGTCTGTGTCCGGGACTGGCATGCAATGGGCACTCCAGGCATGTTGCTGCTTGTGTGGCTTCTCTGGCCGCTGCCCCTGCAGCCCGTTCTCTCTCCAGCACCACAGCCGAGCCGCCTCTCCTCCTCCCTGCCCGGGGAGCCCAGGGGCCGGGGAGGGGAGGGCGGCGCCAGGGCATTGCCAGACCCCGTGACACGGCGTCTCGGAGACCCCTTGAAGCCAGCGGGGCCGAGCGCACACCAGAGGGAAACACTGGAAGCCAATAAAGCTGAGTTTCGAGAGCTCGGCGGGACCCTCTGTGCTGTGTTCTTCCTTCCAGGGTGGCCCGGGGACCTACGGGACCGGTGGCTGACACACCTCCCTTTCTTGCCCAAACATCTAGAGATCGTGAGCCTGCCTAGCCAATGGCAGACGTCCCCTCTTTGACCGGGCTGCCCCCACCCCACCCCCCCGTATGTTGTGGAGCCCCAAGAAATGCTCACGTTCTTCTGCCCTCACCCCCTGGGGCCCCACAAACGGCTTTCCTGAGACAGCTGTGGTCCCCTCACGGGGGGACCCACTGCCCAGTACTCCGCAGCAGCGAGGACCTGACTAGAGAATGACTTGACCGAAAGCACGGGGACAGCCGAAAGCAAGGAACTGCAGGAAAATGCACATAGACTCACCTCTTCCCGGGTCTCCTCGGCCCAGAGCCAGTGGCGCGTCTCAGAGGCCCGTCTCCCCCCGTGGAGTGGTACAAGTCCGTGCCCCTCAGGGTCCAGGCCCCCAGCTCGCCAGGACCCAGGGAGGAGAAAGCTGGGTACCGCTCCTGGTCTCCAGATCCCTGTAGAGGTGCCCCTGCGGCCACAGGGCAAGCACCTTTCCATTGCCGAGCAGGGCAGCCCAGCTCCCCCGCCAACCTCCTCTCCCACTCCAGGGCAAATGCTTGCCCTCATCTTCAAGGGCTAAAGGGCCTACAGTGTGTGTTTCTCAAAGCAAGGAAGCGGCCTGCCCTGAAAGAAGACCTTCAAGCCTCTGTCTTAGAGAGAGGGGATTTGCTGAAGTCGGTGCGGTGGCTGTTTTGACAAACTTCTGGCCTTTGAGAGGTCAGACATGCTGGAATTGGATGCACCTGAACTGAGATCGGGTCGGGCGTGGAGGACCTGCAGCCGCTCACTGGTGCCTCCGCCCCCTGCGTGGGGCGGGCGGTACCCACCCAGTGTCCCATGGGAGAGGACTGAGCCTTGGGGAGATTGAGGGGCCCCCAGGTCCAAGTAGCTCCAGGTCTGAGGCTCATTCTGTCTCTTTATGTGTCCATCACCTTTGCCCAAGGGTGACACACAGGCGAGGGCTCCTCTGGGATCATAGCGATGGACAGTTCTGGGAGCCAGGGGACGGGGAAGAAGGTGTCCCTTGTCACAAGGTGAATGCCCGCTGTGACATCTCACAGGCTTGGTCTATCCGAGTTCAGCTGATTTTTGCTGAAGGTGTGGAAGGCAGTTTGTTTAACTGTATCCTCAGTCCTGCACAATGTACATTATTCCTGAGGCCAAGGGCACGAGGCAGCTACCCAAGAACTGAAAGGCAGTAAAGAGTTTCAGCATGCCCGGGTTCGAATCCTGACTCCACCTCTTACAAGTTGTGTTCCCTCAGGCAGTTTCCGTGCATGCCACAGTCTCTCCACGTGTAAGATTAAACGTGAAGGTTAAACAAATGAATGTGTGTGGACGCCTGGGAATGTGTGTGGACGCCTGCCCGACACTCAGAAGGCACAGCGGAACGGAGGCCTGGTCGCCAGCTCCCATCCAGACCCCGGGGGAGCCTGCGCGTCCCCCGGGGGACACCGGCAGCTGGCTCCAGACTGAGGCTGGGCTGCCGTCTGGAAGCGGCGCGGACAGAAGCGCGTAGGAGCCGAGGCTGCAGCTGCACACATAACACACTAACTTTATTCACACTGATACAAAAGTAGAGTTTTCTGGAAATGTTCTCCTGTGCCAGGGGAAGGGTTGAGTGGCACATGGTGGGAGGGCAGGGGGCGGGGGAGAGGAGCTCCGTGGGACGGGGCAGGGGGCGGGGGGCAGGCTGCGGGTTGGCCAGCCAGACAGCGGGCAGCAGGGGCTGGGGAAGCAGCGGGGGCTGCGTGTGGTGGCCCCTCCACCCTGTTCTGTCTCCACTGGGGCAGAGCCGGGGGTGTCCCCACAAACACGCCAGGAACATCCAGACCGGTGAGAGATGGGGGCCAGGGAGGTCAGGCAGGAGAAGGCTGTGGGCACAGTGGCTGCCCACGACTTCCCTCCTCCTGGCTGGCTGCCAGCTCCCCCATGGCACTCCCCGGGCTGCAGCATGTGGGAGGCCGGGTGGGCCTGCCCCCTCCCACTTCCCTTGCCTTCCTTACGTTCTCCTCTGGCAAGGGATGTGCCCTGGAGGGGCCAAGGTGCGGGGGGGGGGTGAAGCATGGGTGCACAGAGAGATGCTCACACAGGCAAAGGGACAGAGCCTGGCTGCCCACCGGGTGGCCCGGGGCTCACTGGGGCAGGGCCTTGAGGATGGCGTTCACCTCTTCCGCCACAGCTGTCAGGGCAAATTCAAACTGGTCCTGGGAGGGCAGTGGGAGGAGGGTCAGGGGAGGCCTGGTCTCTGCTCCAGCCCTACAGGGGCCTTTAGGAAGGGGAGCTGGGAGGTCACTCGGGAGGGGGCAGTCCTCCGAGGAGGTAACAGAGGCAGGCAGGGGAGGGCAGGGGGAGGGGAAGGCAGGAAAGGCAGGCTGCGGCTGGTCTGCCTGGGGAAGGGAGGCAGTCACCTTCGAGCGCACGAGGCCCGGCCGCTGGTCCCGGACGTGCTCCAGCGTGGCAGCGATGTCGATCTCCTTCACTCCTGAGTGCGGGGGGCACGGGGCTGCTCAGGGGGTGTCCAGAGAAGGACAGGACCCAGAGAGCTGGGCCATCCTGGGGCGGGAGGCTTGGAGGGCCGGGCGAAGCCTGGGCCGGGGCTGTGGGCACCGCGGGGAAGGCCCTCACCTTTTGCCATGCGGTTCAGTACCATGTCGACGAGGATGTAGGTGCCAGTCCGCCCTGCACCATCACTGAAACAGCAGATGGTGACGCTCAGCTCAGCTCAGCTCAGCTCAGCTCAGCAGCCAGCGGAAAGGGGGAGGGGTGCAGCAGCCATGAAGGCCCGGGGCGGAGAGGACACTGGTGGGGCCACGGGCTGGCTCGGGGAGGGTGCGGGTGAGCTGAGGATGAGGGACCGGTTATAGCACCCGGCCCCGGAATGGGCCTTGAGTTGGAGCCTGTGACCCACAGGGTGTCACTTGGGCCCTGGCTCAGCCCCAGGGCGGAGACAGCAGGAGGAAATGGGAATAGGTTTCTGGCCTCTGGCCAGGTTTTTGTAGAACAGTTTTTTCTGTGAAGGGCCAGGTGGCAACTATTCCCAACCTTGCGGGCCACGGATATTTCCTTTTCTCCCTTTAACCATTAAAATCGTGTGAACACCATTCCTAGCTCATGGGCCATTAACAAAAGCGAGATAGGCTGCCTCTGCCCTCGGGCTATTGACTGCTGCCAGGCATCAAGGGGACAGGCAGGCCATGTGCTCCAGAGACGTGCCCCAGGGTGTAGGGCCAGAGGGACCAATTTGAGGAAGGCCCCACCTCAGGGCCCGCCCCCACCCCCTGCCCCACACACCTGCAGTGCACGATGATGGGGCAGGAGCGCCCCCGGTAGCACTTGTTCACCTTCCTGCAACGAGAAGTGGGCGCGGGGTCAGGGGGCACCAGCAGAGGGAAAGGAGAGCCGGGATGCACCCCTGTGGCCCCTCTTTCTCTTCTCCCACGCGCCCGGGCAGAGGAGGGAGAGGGCAGGGAGAGGAGCTGGCTGCAGGCAAAGGACCGGAGGCGGCATGGGTAGCTGTGGGCTTTCCTGGTCACCTACAAGCTCGGTGCCCAAACTGCGCCCTGAACAACTGATCTAACCTCTTTGAGCCTCGGTTTTCTTACCCGTAAAGTAGGGGCGATAATGACAGTAACCCTCTCCTTAGGGTTCTCACCATGATTACATGAGATGATCCATGGAAAGAACTCAGTGCAAGGTCTGGCACACAGTAGGTACTTAGCAAGTGGTCGCTACTACTAGTGACAGTACAGAACAATACGACTAGCCACTTCTGCCGGAAGCACAGGGAAGACGGGCTTTCCGGCGAGTTCAAGGGTGTTAGTCTTGCCACGTCACTGCTCTGCCCCTCTGCCCTCCTCCACAGCTGGCCAGGCTGACCCCTCCCGACTCAGGCTCCCTTTGGTTTGGCCAGCGGGGGACAGTCCCTCCGCTCGGGACACTGTGCTGCTGCCTGTCCCCCGGATCAACCTCACCTCAGTGCAGGTTGGGTGCTGCTTTGCAGTTGGGTCATAGGCAGACTTGGGGTCCACTTGGACCCCAGACTCTTCTCTACTGCCCTGACCACAGCTTACGCAGGACCAGAGGATTTCTCCCTGCCTTGGTGGCCCTGTCTGACCTGCCCTTGCCCCTTATAACCTTCTTGCTTCGAGAGTAACCTGCAGAATCCCGACACCCCCAAATGGGCCAGGACTAGGGAGGACCTTCCTGGGGGTAATGGATTGTTTTAGTGGGAGTTTGGGACTCAGCCGCCCTCCACTCTGATTCCTCCAGACTCGAAGGGGCCAGGTGCTTGGGCTGGTTCAACAGGAATCCCCACGGTTTCCTAGCACATTGGCGCGCACGTCAGAGGGCTGCAGTCTCAGTGCTCTGGAGAACAGAAGTCTCAGTAGTGGTTCCCAGTTGTTTAATAATAATGATAATAAACGGCATTTAGAATTAATTGCGCCTTGCTGTGTGCCAGACACTTAAACTGGATTTCACAGACTTCATCCTATTGATTCCTGCCACAGCCCACTAGTACCGGTCGTGACCCTCGTTTCACAGGTAAGGAAACAGAGGGAGGTCAACGGACTTGCTTGGGGGGGTCACTTTCTGAGACCTCAACAAATCGTTTTCCCTTCCCTCTGGCTGACCTTCAATAAATACTATGTTTATTAAATAGCAATTCATTTGTTCTGGGTGTCTACTGCCCAAAGCAAAGGAACAGAACCTTCTAGCTTACCTGTGCACCCTTAAAATGGGTCTGTGTTCTCTACGGGAGTTTTTTAAAATACGGGGAACAGGAAAGAGCTCTGATGCCCCTGGCACGGCTCGGAGAAGCCTGTGCCCCAGGCCCTGTGGGCCTCGGTGAGAAACCATTGTCCCGAGGCTCAGAGACTATCCCCAGGGCCCCACCCCAGCTCTGCTCCTCTGCTCTCTGCCCAGCCTCTAGAGACCGCAGGCCAGCCTGGCAAGGGGCAGAGAAGCAGGAGGAGGCCGGGGGGCAGGGGCGGGCCCTGCCAGCGGCAACAGGCTTCTCAGCAACCTGTCTGGGGAGGGAAAGCAGTGGGTGCTGGAGGCCCGGCCTGGCTGTGGCTTCTGTGTTAGAGCAGGTAAGCCCCTCAGCCAGCTTCCAGCCCCGCCCTTCCACAGGGTCCCCAAGAATCCAGAGGTCCTCAGGCACCCCCTTGGGTAGTATCTGTCTCTTCTCTGTGTCCCCCCAAAGCCCAGCCCTCCCAGCAGCCTTTGGGGTGGTCCCTGGGTCCATGTGTCCTGCCTGTCCTGCTCATGCCGCAGCCACACCTGCCAATGGTCACTTTTGTGACTATGCAGCTGGAGCGAGAACACTAGCTGCAGATCACAAAAATGACACTGGCAGCTGTGAGACAGAGAGAGAGAGAGAGAGAGAAAGACGCAGAAGAGGGAGGGGAGAGGGAAGGACAGAGAGGGGGAGACAGACCGAAGGAGGGGGGGCAGAGACATAGAGGGAGACAGAAGGGGGAGGACAGAGACAAAGAGAGGCAGAAACAAATAGGCAGAGATGGGAGGGATGCGGAGAAAAAGAGGGGTGGGGAGAGACAGAACTGGAGAGAGGTGCGGATGGAGAGAAGTGGGGTAGAGGGTAGGAGTGAGGCCGTGATGCAGAGAGATGAAGAAATAAGGAGGAGAGGGCGGGTGGAGGGGAGACAGAAGAGGAAAGGGAAGGGAGAGAAAAAGAAGGGAAGACAGAGAGGAAGAGAAATGAAAGCGGGGGCAACGAGATGGGGGGAGATCACGAGCGGGAGATGGGCAGGAGGGAGGGAGGGGCAGGGAGGGGACAGCGGGCACAGAGGACAGTGGGAGAGGCTGGAAGGGAAGAAGGTCGGGAGGGAACCAAAGGAGAGCCCGAGTCCGCGGGCAGGGGCCGAGGAGAGGGGGAAGAGGGAGGGAGGGGAGGAGCCAGAAACAAGGTGAGCCTCTCCTGGGGGGCGTGGGTGAAAGAGGAGCCAGACAGAGAGGCAAGGAGAAAAAGAGGGCCCGAGAGGGAGACAGCAAAGATCCCAGAGAGCTGGACCACAGGGGTGGAGGGACGGGCACTTCTGTGCTTGGAGGCTGTCAGGAAGGGCGGGGGGCGGGTCAAAGGCCAGGCTCTGGGTCCGGAAGGGTCAGCCTCCCAAGGCCAGGAGGAGCTGGTGGGCTGGGAGAGGGTGAGGAGCCCAGCTCCCGGCCCCCTGCTCCTGTGCTGCTCGCTCCCCGGCTTCTCCAGGACTGCCTGAGGACGCCCCACCACCGCCCGCCCGGCCCGGGCGGGCCCGCGACCCGCAGGGTCCCAGGGCGCTCACCTGCGGAAGTCCAGCAGGGGCCGGGTGGAGGCCGGAGTGCCCTCTGCCGGCCAGCTGAGGAAGTGGAACTGCGTGAGCGTGCGCGTCTCTTGGGTCTGCACGTTCTTCAGGTAGAAGCTCCGCACCAAGAAGTCCTCGCACCAGATGTGCTCAGACACCAGGTTCACCTGCCCGGGAGTGGGGGTCGGGCCGAGAGCGTCAGGGCCTCTCCTCGTCGGCGTGCTCGCTCGTCGGCCTCTCCAAATCCTCCCGGCCTCTTACGCCACCACCAATCCTAAATCCCCTATGAAGCTTACCCAACCGCCTGCTCCAACTGTCCCCAAGAATCCTAGCTGTCTGTGTCGCTTATTCACCGCTTAGGACAACCGGTGGCTTTGCCACCCGGACATAACTATTGTGAGCTTCTCCAGGCCAGTTCCTCCTCCCTCTTCTTCGCATCACTTAGCCCAGTGTCTGTGCCTCACACACATAAACTGAAGCTCCGTCCTATTTTCATTTGGGCTCTTCTTTTAACCACAAGCAAGACCAACAGACAACCTTTTTAAAAGGGTGTTGAGCGTTCACCTCGTGGTGAAGAATCTACTGTGCAGTGCCCATGCGGTGACGAGAAGCTTCCGTTGCCCCTCGGGTCTTACCGGAGGGCCACCTCCCATGCTCGGGCACTGCCCCTCCTGTCCCCGCCTTGCCTCAGCCAAGTTCCCTCCTGTCCTCTCTTCTGATAAGGAAGTTTGTTCCTATTTTTTCATAAGCAACGTGTGACTAACGGTATTTCTTCTTTGCTTTGGCCTCCGGGAAACTCAGAACTAAACTGGGCTTACTTAAAGTAGGGGTTAATCAGGGTCTCAGGGCACCCTTATCTTCCCTGTCTCTCGGCTCTTAGCTTCTGGCCTCCATTTCAGCAGTTTTGTAGTTTTATGTCTGTGCCATTCATGATAGGTCCTTACAAAAATGCTTTTGGGCCCTAGACTGGACAGACACGCCCACACACAGATATATGAATGTGAATGCAGGTGTGCACGCACATGTATGTTTACATACATATATTCACATATGTATCAATGATTATCATCCACTTTCCCCACTCCCATTGTCTCCTGGCCGGGGGTCCTGCTGACCTCATATATGTGGTACAGGGAGGAGCCCTCATCTGGCCAGTAGCGATCACATTGCTTGACACCATCCTCCACCAGTGGGGTCAGCATAACAATGACCGTGCAGCCACTCTCCCACACCATCTAGGGACAGAGACTCAGGTAAGCTCCGTTCTTAACCCCTGGTCTCCGGACAAGCCCCTCCTCCAAGAGCCCACCTGCCAGAAGTCTGCGATGGTGTGGGACAGCGGGCCCTGTGTGGCTATGTAGGCCGGCATCCGAGGGTCGTGCTCAATCTGGGCGCGAGGAAGACACGGCATGAGCCAGGATGGGGAAGTGCCTCTGTGGAGAGGCTCGGTCAAAGGGAGAGAAGGCCAGGGTCCGGGGGAGCCTGCGAAACCCCCACTCCCATGCTGGGATATCAAGGCCCACAATTCTAGGACCTCAGGTGGGGTGGGTAGTGATCACAGAGGAACGGGGTTTAGGGGAGAGGAATAAACATGGGGCAGAGGGCAGGGGAGGAGCCAGGGCCACTCACAATGGGGCTGGCGTTGATGTAATCATTCCGAGAAGGGCTGCTCTCCACCTTCAGCTTGATACGGGCGTGGTCATCTGTGCAGACCCCACACCCCATCCCCGGTGCCCCTCCAGTTACTGGGGTCCTGCCACGTCCACCACCCAGTCCAAGCCAGGAGCCCGGCCCCCTCCCCCAGGCCCTCCGGAGCTCCCGCTGGGAGAGGGCTGGCCCAGGTCGGCCAGCAGAACGCACTCACAGGGCACGAAGTCCGGGTGGCGGTTCTTTTTGAGGTTGCCCTCCCCCTGGGCAGTGGCGCAGGTGTTGGGCTCTGCCTGGTAGGCACACAGGGCCTGCCACTCCTTGGCCAGGCGATCCCGGTTCCGCAGGTGGTCCTCCATGTACGCCTGCAGGGACACCGCCGCCTGGCTCTGGCCCACCCTCTCAGCCCTGCCTCGCTCGTCATCTTGTCCCCTCTCCCCTCCGGGCCCAGGCCGGGTCCTGACCAGAATCATGTGTCCCGTGGAGATGTCCATGTTGGCCTGGGCAGGCTCCTCGCACCAGGACGGCGTGCTGCTGTGGGAGCTGGGGCTGGCCTGGGCCGCATCGCTGAACTGGGAGGACACGCTGCTCACCCGGGAAGGTTCCGGCGGACCCTCCGCCCGGTTGAACAGGGACTTTGTGGCCATGTGCTGGCGGCACAGATCCTGCAGAGAGGATGGAGAGTGGTCCGAGGGTCTCCTGAAGCCTCCCAACAGGATCTCGGGTTCAATTCTGGGTCCCTAAGCTGATCCTTGATTGATTTTGAATGACACCCATCTCCTCTGGGGTAGAGTTTTCTGCCAGGCCTCTTGTCCTTTTGGGGGCTGCTCTGTGTGGGTGGTGCCTATGACAACCCCAGATATTACAGAGTGGTGTCCCAGGGCCCCAAAATTGTAGCACTGGGAAGAACTTAGGGACCATGTGCTCCCAATTCTCACCCATTCAAAACACCCCACAGCACCCCCAGTGGGACTCCTCCAGCACCCCCAAAACATTCCAAGGGATGGGTGCTCACCCCCCACCCAATTCCCCATCCTCATCCCGTGTGAGACCCAGGACCCCAAGCCCCTCCCATCTCCTCTCCTCAACAAGCTCCTGGGGCCGCACACCTGGTACTCAAATGTGGAGTCACCATGCGCCCCCTCGGGTCCCAGGGCTGCCAGGCGCTCCTTGTCTCGTTTCCTCGCATGCTGCCGCACACACAGAGCCACTGCCAGAGCCACCAGCAGCCCGGCCACGCCCGCCAGGGCCACCAGAGTGAGCAGCACCGAGCGCAAGGGAGAGGCGCCGTGGGCTGGCCGGGGAAGGACGGCAGCTGCCTCCTCTCTCTGTGGGAACAAGGGGTGGGGGGTGGTCAGTGGGGGGAGATTTAGGAGCTCCTTCTTACCCCTGACCCACACCACGCTCCCAGCTGGGATAAATCTTGGGGCAAAGCTGGGAGGGCAGGGGCATGGTGGCACGGGCCAAAGGCCTCAGAGGGTCCCAAAGTCCTCCTTCTGGATCCACATCAAACCAACTCGGCCACAGTGTACTGCCGGAGGCCTAGCGGGTGACCCCACCAGGAGCACTTGCATTTAAAAATGGACATAGAGAGGAGAGAGAACCCAAGGCATTGAAGGATAGACTGTGAGGAATCCGTGTTGGATGCAGAATAGAAATATATTTTGAGTTTAATGTCCTCTCTGTGCATGGTTGTCCCTTGGAATTTAGAGGTTGCTCGGAGGGCCGTGGGTATCTCAGCTAGTTCTTGCCCAGCATGCTGCCTTCCTATAGATGGAAGACCGGTCCTGCAGGGAGGGGCCACTGGGGCCATCTGCTGGCCAGGAAAAGAACTGCATGGGGGGAGGGCTGCTTTGGAGAAGCGCTGCTTTGGAAAAGCAGGCGAGCCAGCCAAATGTAGGAGGTTTCAGTTCTGGATCTCCTGTCAAGTTTGCCTCTCTCTCTCGTGGGCAATATCAGACCGCTGGGGCTTTGATGGATTCCCCAGTTAGCTCATACCTGGCCCACTCCTGTCTGCAAAATCTGGAGCCGTGTCTGTGCCTCCAGTTCAGACTTCACCAGCCCTGCAGAGAGGACGGAGGCCAGGCTCTCTCCAGCCCCACGTGGCCCCCACCCCATGCCATGCTATGCCAGTTGGCAGGCAGGGCCCACGTGGACTTGGACTATTTCAAGGGGAGCATCAGCCATGGGCCTGGGTATGTCTTCCTAGGGCTGGGGCTGGGGCTGGGGCCAAGGATTTACCAGCTTGCTGGGTCACATCAGCCAAAGACAGGTTCTGTTCATTGTGCCGGATGCGAAAGGTGAGAGCTGGGCCCACCACGCTGCCGAATAGGAGCGATGTTACTGCCTCACCCACCCTAGGCCCAAGACTCTACAAGAGAGGCCAACTCTGACCCTCTCCTGGTTGGAGGATGGGGCTGGAGCCGATCAGAGATGCCCCGTGGGGGTGTTTGAGGCCAGGGAGACACTGGGTGCGGCCAGCAGCAGGGCTGGGTGTGGCTGTGCCTTCACTGCAGCTGGGAGCACCTCTGACCCCACCTTGGACGGTCCCCCTCTTCTCCCGAGCCCCTCCAGCCCCCTCCCCACCCGAGCTGCCTTCTGGAACCCTGCCTCCCTGGCCAGCGGCCGGCCCCACCTGATGTTGATGAAGCTGCCCGAGGATATGTGCACATGCTCGGCCAGGATCTCCAGCAGCTTCACTCCTGCAGCCAGACTCAGAGGCCTGGAGTGGGCAGGAGGCAGAAGGGAGAAGGTGGGGACCCTCTTGGCCACTTTCCTGAAACAGGCCACCCCCCCACCCTTTCTTCTTCCCTGCTGGATCTCTACTCCCTGCTTTCTTTGGGCAGGCCAGCCCAACCCCCGGGGGCTGGAAGGATTCCCCAAGCTGGAGCCCTTACTTCTGGTCAGTGACAATGTAGCCATACTCCTCTGCCGACGGCCGAGCTAGAGGCTGCCCTGCAGCTGTGGGCTGGCTCTGGCCCAGTAGACTTTTCTTCTCCATCAGGGCAGGCATGGCAGGGGAGCCAGCAGCTTTGGGAGGCGCAGAGGATCCAGAGCTCAGCACCTGCTGGGCTTCATCGGAGGTGGGGTGGGCAGTGGAGTATCCAGACAGGGAGGGTGTAGGGGACAGAGGCTCTGCTGTGTCTCTGCCCTGCACCTGCTCCTCCATCGTCTGTTTAGAAGAGATGGTAGAAATAGGTCTCTGGACAGTGGAGGGGGTGGGGAGGGGCTAGGGAGTGCTAGGGGTCTACTCCCTGGACTCTGAGCTCTCTAGAGTGATGACTGTTTCTCTCTCTATCTCCAGGGCCCCGTGCAAGGCTTGGTACAGAGAGGGCACCCAGAAAAGAAAGTCAAATAGGTGAATAAATGAAGGATTAAATGGGTGGAACAGGATCAGTAATAATCCCCAGGATGGGGCTGGAGAGAGGAGGGAATTTCTGGAGCATGGTTAGGGTAGACGGTGAGTAGGCAGGCAAGGGGTTTTAGGCTTTGGTTTAGCCACAAAATCTTAGACATGAAACAGATGGGGTTCCTCAAGTTCCAGGGGCATCAGGACCCCGTCCGCTCACAGCTCCCCTCTCCACCTAAGGATCCTCAGAGCATGGTCTCAAATGACTGTATTGAAAACAGCAAGGAATCAAGAATTCTAGCTTCTAGTCTGAGCTCCGCATCCACTTGAGGTGAGACTTAGGCAATGGCTCGCAGTCTGTGGGCCTTGGTTTTCCCAAAACGAGGGATTGGATGTTACAGATTCTGGGTCCTGATCTTGGGGCTTAGATTTCGGCAAGGGGGTTTGCTGCCATTGGGCACGTATGGGTCAGAGAGGTGCCGGGAACTCACTTTCTTGATGTCAGCTCCAATGTTCACAACCCCTCCTGCAGAGACAGGGAAACCAAGGCTCTGGGCACTGGGCCAAGGCCAAGGTCCACACAACACAGGTGGGAGAAAGGCACAGAGGTCTGACCCTATGACCTCTGCTGTGGCCTCTTTCCTCTCAGTCAGTGACCAAAACCCTGCCATTGGTCTCGTCTTTAGCGTGGCCTCCTGTCCCTGTGCTTCAGCCTGACCTGTTTTATTCCCTCGTCCCTCTGTCACTGGCCACACCTCTCAGAGCTATTTGTGTAGCCCTCCCCCTACCCCAAAACACCGCCTTCTCCTTCTGATCGGCCACGCCCCTTTAGGCCCTCCGCATCATCCACCCCACCCGTCTCAGTGCCTCCTGGTTGCTGCTCACTCACGCTGCTGACGTCTTTCTTATTACTTCCACCCTCCAGTCCTCACCTGGCCTAACTCCTCAGCTCATCACTGCACCCCCTCGCTCCCTGCCCTTTGCTGGCAATGACCCCATGTCTTAAAAGAACTCTCTTCCCTGACCCTGACCTTTCCCCTCCAGGCTGCTGCATTTGGTCTCGACAGGTGGGGCAAGAGGCCATTGCTAGTCTCTCTGCCGGGACACTCACCCGGATTTCGTCCTGCGCCCTTGGGCAGCAGCTGCAGCAGGGTCGAGAGAGTGGAGAGCTGCTCGGGGGCCAGCTGATGCAGCTCCACCCCGTAGCCCGCCAGCACTGCTGCCAGTCTTTGCAGAGTTGCATCTGCTGGGAGCCAGACACAGAGCTAAGGGCTGCTGGCAAGATGAACTTGGGGCATTCAGATGCATGAGTTGGGGGTGGGGGAGACTAGAACACTTAAGAGCTTTTTCTCAGATACCAGGACACTAATGCCCTCCCCTTCCAGCCATTGTCCACACTTTGGGGGAAAAGACCTTCCTGGGGCCAAGACCCAAGTTCATGGACATCTTGACTCTCCAGCGGAAAAAGAGTCATGTCAGCTCCCCCCCAACACCCACACCCTCCATATCCACACTGCCTTCCTAGTGCCTGGCATAGATCTGGCTGTCAGCAAACATTACTTAAGCGTATGCATGACTTCAATGACAAATGAACAAGTGCAGGGACAGTCAGCAAGGAGCTCCCCCAAAGCAGCCCCCACAGGCAGCGAGTAGGTGCTGAGGACCCTGTTACCTGGCTTCTCTGCTGCGGAAGGAGGCTTCTCCCTGAGACCCTCGAGTCCTCCCTCCTCATAGCCCTCTGAGGAGTCCTCCACCTGGCTGCTGTCCCCTTGCTCCGGCGAGCTTGGTGCCCTGGCTCTGCTGGGCACTGGCAGCTCCTCGGCCAGGTAGAGCAGACCTGCCTCCTGGAAAACCTGAGCAGGTGCAGGCCCGGGAGGGCCCCCATAGGAGTAGGCAGAGTGAGCCCCGAACATGCCCTTGGGGGCAGTTCTGCTGAAGAGGGCAGCGGGGTCAGCCTTGGACAAGGAGCCGGCACTGCCCATCCCTGCAGAGCTCTCCGAGCCCCGGGAACTGTCACGGGAACCAAACTGCGGGAAACCAGAGATGCGGGTAAGAGCCGACTCAGGCCTGGGGGATCGGGGTGGGGGTGGGGCAGTGTCTAGGGCTCACCTGGCGGAACAGGTAGGGCTGCAGCAGGGTGGGTTCATAACTCAGGGCGGGGTGAGGGGGCTGCGGGGGCAGCAGCAGATGCTCCAAGAGAGGGGGCAGCAGCTCAGTCTGCATGGGGGACAGGGGGGACCCAGCCCCAGCTCTGTCCCCACCCGCTGGAGGTCGAGGAAGTCGGTGTGGGGCAGCGGGGGCAGAGCCAGTGGGGATGCCCTGCAAAAGCAGCTCCCCAGCGGGACCGGGTCTCCTGGGCACCAAGCCAGATCTGGGGAGGAAAGCACAAGGTGTGTGGGAAGGGAGAAGGCGGGCTGTGCGGGACAAGGGTATCCGGGACCTACAAAGCAGAGCCGGTGGGGCCAGACAGGCTCAGCAGCGTAGAGGAAGCCTGACCTCTTGAAAAGGGAGGCAGCCTCAGCGGAGGAGAGGACATGCAGAAGGGCCAGGAGGCCTAGTTGGGGCAGAAGCTGTGGCCTCCCTGGCGAGCATGCCTAGGTCCCCGGAAGGGATCAGGTGCTAGGGTAACGTGAGGCTAGGAGTGGAGAAGGGGAGAACAGCAGCAGGGGAAGGCAGCTGGCGCCTCTCCCGATGAACTCTGGCTGCAGCTTCCCTCCCTGCCCGTATGCATGCCCCTGCCCCCACCCCACACCCCTGGCTCTCCTCCGTATAGGTCCAAATAGTTACTGCTCTGCACCTCGCCCCACTCTGCCTGCCTCTTCCTGGCATCGCCCTCCGCGCCCCAGGCCCTCACGAACTTCCCTCTGCTTCACCGGGGCTGGACAATGCTTGCAGAGGCCCTCACCACGAAGCGATGGCACTACCTCCCACCATACACAGTTCCGCACGGTAATGAAGCTGAGCCTGAAACCACTTCAGTCCGACAACATTCTAATTTTCCCATGGTGACTACTTTGAGGATTCTTTGAAAATACCAACTATCCCAGTTTTTCACAACATTCAAAAAATGCCCTGGTGGTGCTGGATCCTCAGGGATGAACTCAGCTCCGACTGGGAGCACGCCCATTCCTGAACCTCTGACGCCCATGCCTCAGCCCGCTGACCTCGGTGCCCGGTGCCCAAGTCCTCTCCCTTCCCTCTGTCGCCTGGGAGACTGCAGACTCGCCAGCCTGGGCTAGTGGCTGAGAAAGGATGCCTACCTGTCCCTTGGATGGGGCTCTGGGGGGCGAAGCCTGGGGATGCGTTCCATCTCCTGGGAGATCACGTACTGGGTGAGGTCATCGTGCCAGGACAGCCCTGCCAGGGGACAGGACAGGGTAAGGTTTGCTTGGGATGGCCTGAGGGCCCGGGAACCGGGATCAGTGGAGATCAAAACTGCACCCCCTTCCCTGCAGTGCCTTGGGTTTGGCAGGGCAGAGGGGCAGTGGGAGGGGGTCTGGAGAGCCGGTGGGTGATCTGAGCTGTCCTCGTCCCACCCTCAGGAATGGAGTTTGGAGTCAGACGGCCCAGTAAGATGGTGTTTGAATCCTCTGCCATTTACTAATTGTATGACCTTGGGCAATCTGCTGAACGTGTCTGAGCCTCAGTTCTATCGTCTGTAAAATGGGCATTTATGCCTCCTAAGGTTGTTGTGATAATTAAAATAACACAATGCAAAATGGTTAGAACAGTACCCACCACATAGTGAGCTCTCAGTAGATGCTACTATTATAATTATCATACTTAGTCCTATTCTTCTTCTTTCAGTTGATCCTGATTCTTAGTTTTCTTTATTTTTAAAGTGGAAATAACATACACTTTGTGGGCCTATCATGATAATCAGATGTGATCAAGGAAATGAAAGTGATTAGAAAATGCCAGGACACTATAAACCTGTTTCAAACCTCCTCCTCCTCCACCTCCTCCATCTTCATCATCATCATCATCTTATCTTGAGGCAGATCTGTTTGATCTCTTCCCACAACAAAACTGCTCTCAGGAAGGATCGGTCACTTACTCTACAGGAGCAGTCCCTGACTCCCCACCTGCACTCCTTCTTCCCTGATTCTGGATCAACAGTCTGTGTGGCTCTTCAGCCCTTTCTGGGACCTGCCGGCATCCACGCCTGCTTTTACGCCTATGAACATTAGCTGCACTGTCTGTGTTCTTATTTAAGGCCAACTCCTCCACTTGAGCACTAAATATCATCCCGTTACCTATTCAAGAGCATCTTCCTCACAGTTCTCTCTCATATCCCACATCACCCTCTCCTGTTCTCAACGGAATTACTCCCATTAGCACGCAAACACGATACAATTTCTTCCATCTTAAAAACAGTGCTTGAGCTCACATCCTCCTCCGTCACCCCATTTCTTTGCCTTTCTTTATAGCAAAATTCCTCGAAAGCTGTTATCTATACTGGCTGCATCTAATTCCTTTCCTCCCACTCCCTCTTAATTCACTCTATTAGAGATTTTATTCCCAACTATTCTTTTAAAAAATATTTTATTAATGTTTTGTTAGCAGAGGGGAAGGGAGGGAGAGAGAGAGAGGGAGAGAAATATCAGTGTGTGGTTGCCTCTCACACGCCCCCTACTGGGGACCTGGCCTGCCACCCAGGCATGTGTCCTGACTGGGAATTGAACCAGCGACCCTTTGGTTTGCAGGCTGGCCCTCAATCCACTGAGCCAGACCAGCCAGGGTTTTATTTCCAACTATTCTAACAAAACTGCTTTCATCAAGATCACCAGCAACTTCTGCATATCTGAATCCAGTGGTCAATTCTCAGATGACATCTTACGTAACCAACCCTCGTCATGTGACCCTGCTGATCACTGCTTCCTCCCTGATACACTTTCACTTGGCTTCTCTGATAGCAAACACTGTTGTTTCTCCTGCCTCACTTACCTCGCTACCTACCTACCTTCCCAGTCTCCCTTCTTGGCTCCTCTCCTTCTCCTGGTCCTTTTAGGGCCCTTCTTGATTAACACTCAATCCTTTGATTATCTCATCCACCTCAGGGGTTTAATTACCATCTATAATATATGTCAAAGAACTCCAAATTCATATCTCCATTCCAGATCTCTCTCTTTCTTTTAAAACCCAATCTTAACCCAAATGCTTCCCACTCTACTTGAATGGACATTTTAAACTCAATATACTCAAAACTAAACACTCTTTCCCTCCAGTTGATTTTTCCACATAATTAATGTTCTTCATCAACCCAGTAGTTTGGTCAGTAAAACCTGGGAGTCTTCTTTCACTCCTCCCTTTCTTTCACAGCCGTATCCAATATTTCATGAAATCATGCTCACTGTCTTAAAAAAAATATATGTAGGATTCTGTCATTCCTTGCTGTCTCCCTGCAGCCATCCTGCTCCACATCACATTTCTCTCTTTTTTTAAGATTTTATTTATTTATTTTTAGAGAGGGAAGGGAGGGAGAAAGAGAGAGAGAGAGAAACATCAATGTGCAGTTGCGGAGGGCCACGGCCTGCAACCCAGGCATGTACCCTGCCTGACTGGGAATCGAACCTGCAACACTTTGGTTCGCAGCCCGCGCTCAATCCACTGAGCTACGCCAGCCAGGGCTGCACTTCTCTTTTACATGACTCGTTGTGGTAGCTTTTAGTGTTTTCTCTGTTTCTACCCTGGGCTCCCTAAATTCTATTCTCAACGCAGCAGCAAGAGTGTGTTGCTTTTTTAAAAAGTAGGAGTGAGATTATGCGCCCCTATGCTCAAAACCTTGTGATGGTTTCCTCTTTTCCTCAGAGTCAAGCCAACGTCCATACATTCCTATAAGGCTCTACAGTGATCTGCATCCCTTCCCCATTATCTACATGATTGAGTTTTTTTCCTCTTACTTTTTAAAAGTTTTCATTGCTGTTCAAGTACAATTTTCTATCTTTTACTCCCACCCCAGCCCACCCACCCAGCCCTTCCCACCGCCCTCCCATTTCCACCTGCCCCTAGTTTTTGTCCATGTCATGTGACTGCATCTGCTACTCTGCCTCTCTGTCCCTCCTGTGCAGACGTACCCTAGAGGTGTTCTCTACAGTGTTCCTCAGTTCATGCTCCTGCCTTAGGGCTTTGGCTCTAGCTCTACGGTCGGCTTGAAATACCCTTGCTCCAGACAACCTTCTGGAAAACACTTCCACCTCCTTGACGTCTCTGTTTAAATTTCGTAGTCTCAATAAAGTCTATCTTGATCACTCAGTTTACTACTGCAGCTTCCTACCTCACTGTTTTCCGATCCCTTTATCCTGCTGTAGTATTCATTTCTTTCATGGCACGTATTACCTTCTGATACACTATCTGTATTGCCTCCCCTCAGCCTTGAAGGTAAACTCCAGGAGACAGATCTGTGTCTGTTTTATTCCCTCCTACCTCCCAGGTACCTAAAACTATGCTTGCCACATAATAAGTACCCAGTAAGTACTTGCTAGGTGAGTGAACTGCATGATTGGACTGTTCTGGTTGAGGACTCCAGACTTCATGGCTCTGGAGCATTCCGTTTCGGGGAGTGGGATGGTCCTAAAGAGATGAGTGGGTCTCTCCCAGTGGCTTCTTCTGGAAGCCTCCTCTGGGCCTAAGTGTCAATAGCCCATCTCTAGGGTCCCACCACACTTCTGCCTTGCCTCCTTCTGCAGCAAGGTCTGGGAAGGTGAGGCTCTGGGAATAAGTGTGCTAGAAATGTTCCATGAAAGAAATCCTCGAGTCAGGTAGCCCCTCATTCCCTCATCCCTGTCAGATTAAGTTCCAGTCTCTCTCCTCCACTGCGCCCAGACCTCACCTTGGGACATGAGCTCTCGGAGCACACCTTGTAAGCGCTGAAGAACGGGGGAGGTGACTTGCAAAAGGGGCCGAGCCTGCCCCACTCCCGCCTGGCACTGCCCAAATAAGCCATCTAGGAGCACAAAAGTTGTGTAAATAAAAGACATGAACACAAGGCCTTCCAAAGTCCAGACGGCAAACGGGCAGGACTCTCTTCGCCTCTTTTCTTGGCTTCAGAGGGTTCTCTTCCTCCAGGCCAGTCGCCCTGCTGCCCAAGCCCAGCACCCCTTCTTCCTTCCAGGCCTCTCCCCCAAGTCCTCATTGTGCCCCCCCCCATCTTGTACATCCTATGCCCGAGCATCACTCACCCTGAATACAGACCTCAAGGTGGGAGCAGAGTCTGCGGTCAAACAGGCAGCCTGTGGAAGGACAGGGGAGCAGGGATTCAGACAGCCGCACACTCAGAATGGGCAGAGGAGTGCACAGGCTGGGAAAGGGGGGAGCAGATGAGTCCACTGTTTCGTCCTAGGAAGGGTTTAAGCTGAGAGGAGAGGAGGGAAGGGGCCTGGAATTCCTAAGGAAACACAGGATCTGGCTTTGGATTTTGAGGATCTGTGAGTCTTGGATTCTTCTTCTAAAAGGTTCAGCTTGACCAACTAAGTGATGGGGAAAAGGACCTTTCCAGACACATCGGGGAGGGATCATACTCTTCTATTCTCATAGAATTACTATGGGGGAGCCTGTGACCACATTCTGAGGAAAAGGGGACTTTCCTTCCCGAATCTCCAAGAGCATCCTAACTATGGTGGCCTGGGACTCAGAAGAGGCAAAAACCCTAGCACATCTCCTCTCTGCGTGGGAAAGGGAAAAGGGTGGGGTGACTCTAAGGCTCCCCACACCGTCCCTCCTGTGCGTGGCCGGGCCGCTGGCGCTGTCCGCGGTGCTGAAGCCCTGAGCCGGCGCTGCCCAGGGCTTGCCTGGAAGCAGTTACGGAGGAAGGAGGGGTGACAGGGCGAGGAGAGTCTCCACGGGACGTGAGCGCTCCACCGCTCCAGCCTTCACCTACCGTCCTATTAGCACAGCGCCACAGGAAGTACCCTTCATTAGCCTCCAAGCCCGTGGTGCAGGAGGGCGCCAGGCGGCTAGGCTGCGCCCCTTCCCCCCACCCCACCCCCCGCGCGCCCCCCACCCCCACCCTCCCCCAGCCCATGAGTCAGCGCTGACTGTCTCTGTCCGCCAAGATGTGAGTCAGCACCCGACCTGGCAGTGGGGGGGGGGGCGGGAGAGGACCCTGCCCTCTTCACCCTCCTTCGTCCCCTACCCCAACTCTCCCCCTCTTGCTGGAGATCAGATCACAGCAACGGCCCCTCTAAGGGTAAAGGGAAACCCTGACTCTTCTCTCCGCCTGATTTTCTACCGGGAGCTGGGACTCCGATGGACTCCTACCGCCCGAGCTCAGGGTCCCCCGCCCTCCTCCTATCCCCCTCTCCCCGCCTTCAGCACCGGTGGTCACTTCTTTGGCGCCTCGGCAGGACTTGCTTCTCCCGGGGACTTGGAGCCTCTCTCTACGTCCCTCTGTCCATACGCACCCCCATTCCTCCTCCCAACCCCGCGATCTTCCCGGGCCCACTTCTCCGAGGTCCCGCCCCCGCATTCCCTGCCCCACCTCCAGGCCTACGCCCCTTTCCTCAAAGAAGCCCTCTCACCTTCCCATCTCGCCGTGCCTGCCCCGACCCCACTCCACACCTTCCGCCCGAGCGTCCCGCCTTCAGCCACTTCCCTGCCCCCGCCCCCCGCGGAGTTTTGCTCCCGACACCATCCGCCTCCACCCCAGCTGCCCCTCTCCTCCTGACCGTGGGCACTAATGGCGCTGCAGCCTCCCGGGCGGCAGCTCAGCAGCAGGAGGCAGAGGAGCACCCGGAGACCCCCGGAGCCCCGGGCACCCCCAGGCCGCCGCGGGCGCCGCATCCTTCCGGGGTCCGCGCGCTCGCTCCCCAGCCGGCGCCGCAGAGACGCTGGCAGGAGCCTACCCGAGGGTCCAAGGCGGGGCCTGCCACTCCCCACCCACCCGAGAGGCGGGGTCTACGCGCCCCTCTCGCGGCTAATGGGCCAACCCCGAGCGGGTGGTGACGACATCTCCACCTTCGGCTCTTACGCTTATTTGCGTCATACGTGGCGTCAGAGCACTGTCATAGCGTGGGAGCTACCGCCCCCTAGCCCTCCTGCACCACCTAGTGTGTGTTCCTCCCTAGAATTCCCACTGGGCCCTACCCATTTTGACAGACGCTTTTCCCCGAGGGCCACCACCTCTATTACCCAGTGACAGGGTTGATGAAAAGGTTATAGTTGGGTGGGGACCAGGAGAGATACGTGAGTAGAGTAGTAAAAACCCTGATGAGAAGCAGAAAAGTGAACAGAACAGGTTACTCATGCATCTCCACTACGAGCAGGAATGGTTGTGCGTGTTGCCTGGTTCCAGTTCTAGCAGCGCCCACTACTGAGGATACGACTTGGGGAAGGTTGCTTACCCTCCCTGCGCCCACATTTCCTGATGTGCAAAGTGGAGGGGACAACAGCACCTAAACCACAAGGCGGTGGTGAGGATTACAGGAATTCAACACAGGGGGGCCTCTTAGAGCAGTGATTGCACTGTCGTTTACGAGACAATCGATGAATACTTGATTTTGCTGTTAGCCTCGCCTCTCCTTCTTTTGCCCGCTTTCACCTCGAGTCTATCAAAAAATCTTGTGACCTACCTGCAAAATGCTGTCCCTCCCCTGGGTCCACGTCTCTTCACACTCATCATCCTATCTAAACCGCTGTGCTCTTTCCACATGACTACTGTCGTGGTTTAGTACCATAAACCAGCTAGTGTTTGGCTTCCACTTTCGTCACCCGTCGAGCCGGGGAGTGAGCTTTCTAAACTTCACGTTTCATCACGTTACTCTCTCTTTTCAGTAGAAGTTTTCCAAAATACAAAAAAATGAGAGTAGTGCACAGTAAATACTCATGCACGCATCATCTAGACTTAAGTTATTCATATTTTGCCATACTTGCTTCCTTTTAGTACTTAAAAGTAAATAATAGACATATTTCCCTATAAATATTTCAGTATACATCTCCAAGATATAAAGATGCTTTCTCACATTATCAAAATGCTATATGGCATCCAATAAACTTAATATGACCAAATATTATTTGATGCTCAGTTCATATTCAAATTTCTCAAATTGTTTTTTAAAGATTTTATTTATTTATTTTTAGAGAGGGAAGGAAGAGAGAGAGAGAGAAATATCAATGTGTAGTTGCTGGGGGCCATGGCCTGCAACCCAGGCATGTGCCCTGACTGGGAATCGAACCTGCGACACTTTGGTTTGCAGCCTGTGCTCAATCCACTGAGCTATGCCAGCCAGGGCTTCAAATTATTTTTTAAAATGCATTTTCTGGTTGATTTGTTCAAAATAGGAGTCATAGACCATCATTTCATTTAGTTGTGTTTCTTAATTCTGTTTAAATTAGCATATTTAGGGTTCCAACCCTTCCTATCCCACCCCCAATTTTTGATATTTTCTGGTTGAAGAGATGAGGTCAGTTTTTCTTCTGCTGTTGTCCGATTATTTACTCATGATATATTTCCCCTGTGTATAACCTGTATTTCCCCCTTATTTCCTGTAAACTGGAAGTTACCTCTAAAGTTCTGATTGGATCAAGCTTAAAAAATGTTTAAGCAAAATGCTCTATAGGTGATGCTGTATGCTTCTAATTGAATCATTTACAGAGAATAGAGTTGATATAGCCTTATTTCCTTTTCACTCTTTTAAAAATGTGACTACTAGAAATTTTAAAATTACATATATAAATATATATTATATTTCTGTGGGACAAGCACTGGCTCAGAAAATTCTCTTTTCTATTCTTCTCAGGAGAGACAGTGGAAGATGTTTGTAGTCATGTGGTGGCAGAAAAAAAATGGTATACCCTAAAACTGTCTTACTTTAGCTCTAAGGAAGAGCTTATAGATTTTCTCAATTTAACGTATCAAATGTACCATATTTCACTTTATTTTCAGCACCTTTGTTTCCTCTTTAAGAAACCTTTTACAGCCATCAGGATAGGAAGTTATTGTCTTGTACTCTCCTTTAAACGCTTCATCCACACGGTTTTGCAGGGTAGGAGTTCGGGGAAATGAAACACAACCATCAAATGGCCTACAGTTATGGAATAAGCGTCGCTGTTTAATTCTTCACATTGACCTATAATCCCCTTGGATCCTGCTTGTGTGTATATCTTAAGTCATGGACATAAGCGACTTTTTTATCTACAAGGGCACCAAATGGTTCCCGAACTGTTTGTTGGAAAGATGGCCCTCTTCTCTGCCACCTTTGCCGTGAAGCATCCACACCACGTGTCTGACTCTGGGACCTTCGCTTCATGGAGCTTCCCATCTGCCCTTTCGTCAATGCCACACTCTGTAAATGGCTAGTTTTAGACTAAGTCTTCGTATCAGGTAGAGCCAACGATACCAACTTCTTTCCAAAAGTAATTTTTCTTTTATTCACTCCCCACATTGTTGAGGGGTTCATAGTTATTTATTAAATTATGACATATCTGGTGAAGTTTAAAAACTTGTTTATAGCTATAGAGTGATTATAAGTATATGTTTACAACTCCGCTACCTCTTGGAGACACTAAATCCGAATACCTGCCTGTTTGCTTACACCTGCAAATATCCAATCAGTGAGCGCACTTCAAGGAGTAGAAAGCTCTGCAAATAGCATATTCCAGTGTTTGGTTGGGTTGATCATGGGGTAGGATTACCCACTCCCTTTAAGATTTTTTTCTTTTATTTATTAGAGATAGAGGGAAAGGGAGGGAGGGAGAGAAATATCAGTGTAAGATAGAAACATCGATCAGTTGCCTCCTGCAGGCACACTGACCAGGGACCAAACCCTCACCCGGGACATGTGTCCTGACCGGGACTCTAACCTGAGACCTCCTGTTCTATGGGATGACACCCAACCAACTGAACCACATGGGCCAGGGCCCTGTTCCCTTTTAAAAATTTAAGCTACTAGGAACAAACTGGCAAGAGCCATTAGAACAGTTAATGCGTGCACACTTTGTAGCACTTCCCTGTTGATTATTGGGAGCAGGATGAGTGGGAGAGCCCTGGCAAGAGGTGTAATGCCAAAGGTGAAGACTCATAAAACAACAGGGTGCAGGCCCATGTGACATGGGCAACTAAGCCATACAATGTAGCTGGGTGCCGGTGGGAAGGCTGACCTTCCAGCTGTAGCCCCACCCTCACTTCCCCGACTTCAGGACTGGACACGGGGAGGAAAACAAGACAGAGACCAGCCTCCATCTGCACCAAGGGACTCTGCTCTCCTCACCTCCACTCCCTTTCCTGGTCCCCTTTCTCTCACTTTGGAGGCTCTGGCCAGGTCCAAACCCCACCCATCCTGCCTCAAGACAAGTCACAGGAAGAGCTGGCATGAGAGTCCACTTTAATGACCCAGATTTGGATCATCCTAGAACTGCCCCCCTAGAGGACAATGGGGAGCGCATTGGGGCAGAGAACTTTCACACCAGGTCTCAATCAGCGGCGAGATTGCGTTCCACAGTGGAGGGTGGCTCAAAGAAGCCCTAAAACAAGAAGAAACAAAGGATTGGGATCAGTAGGTGGCCAGGTGGCCCCTTCCTCTTCTACTCTTCTTCCCCAGATGCTTCCATAACAGCCTGATGGAGTAAGCCCATAGTGACTCAGCCCACCAATTACCTGTCCCCTTGGCTTCCACATATAGTTCACCCTCCCTCCTGTGATTTTCCCCTTGGGCTCAGGGTTGGAAAGAATGACAGCATCTTGTTTGCATTCGCAGAAGCACCATAGTAACCGGTCCCTCACTGGTAGGTCTGTCACTTAGCTCTGAGTGTGTTGACCCAGCAACCAATCCAGGCTTAGAGAGCCCAGGTGCCACCTTACAGGAACGGGAACCAAGGGAACCAGTTTCCTAGGAGAGCCTGGAAGCCCCCTGCGGTGCAGGCGGCCTCTGGGTGGAGTGCATGGCCAGCTGGGGGCGCTAGTTCCACTGCCACTGCCCCAGTCCAGGCCAACTCAAGTAACCCCCCTCCCCATCAGGATTGTGGTTCCTTCCAGGCTCCTTAGTTTTTAGTCTTGCTCTTCACAATCCATTCCTTAACACCACTAGAGTGGCCTTTGGATAAACTCATATGTCACATTAGGAAACCCCCTTCCTTAAAATTTCCCAGTTAACTTGCCACTTGGAATAAAATCTAAGTTTTTCACCAGGATCTATGAGGCCCTATATGGTCAGTCTTGGGGGCCTGCTTCTCTAACCTAATCTCCTACCCCTGGCTTCTCCATCTGCTCCTTGAACTGGCCATGGTGTCCTTGTCACAGAACACTTGTCATTGCAGTGCTCTCTGTCTGAGAAGTCCTTCCTTCATATCTTCCTCCAGCTGCCACCTTCTTATAATTGAGGTTTTAGTCCCCCTCCCCCCACCAGACTTTGGTCAACACGGAGGAGCCTGATGTTTGGAACAGCCCAACCCCTACTGTGGTCCCAGAAAGGAAAGGCAGAAGCCGCAGGAGCCACAGGGGCCACAGGAGCCACAGGGGAAAGGGCTGGATCCAGTGCTGGCTCTGCCCAGAGCCTGCTGTGCAGCTTTGAGCAAGTCCCTTGACCAGCCTGCACCCCAATGTCTCACCTAAAAGATAGATGGGAGTACTGGATGGGTGTTTCCAATCTAGATTTTGAAGAGTTCGAGCATCTCAAGGAAATAACCCTGAACTTTACCAGCCGACTAGCCCAGGTCACAGAGTAGAGGGAGATGGGGCGTGTGAGTGTGTGCATGTTCTGAATGTGAAGGCCTCTGGGCTGCCTCTCCCATTTATCTAAAGGAGCTTTGCTACCACTTGCTATAAACAGGGAGTGCATGGAGAAAAGGAAAATTTTTTACCTAATTTTGAAAACTCTGCAGGTCCATGCTTATACTTGATCTTATAGACCATCTCATTCTTGGAGGTTCCCAGCACCTGCCCTCCCAAACTCCCACACAGATACCCACAGGTGGTCTGTAGGGGAGAAAAGGAAAGGGGTACGCTTCAACTGGGAAAGAAAAGATCTTTCCTTGGGCTTATCCATTCATGCCTCCATACTCATTCCCTTCTTCATACCTGCCTCCCTCATTTAAAAAGGCCCTTGGGGGTTCCAATCTCACCTTGACAGGGTTGGCCACCTGTTATTTCAGGGCCTTTGAAACCATTTTGGAGGTAAAGCACTGATCCCTGTTCACCTGGACCATTGGGCTCTGTGAGGAGGGAAGCCGGGGGTCAAGAAGGAGACAGAAAAGGGTGGCAGGGCCCCAGAGGAACAGAGAAGGGACCCAAAATCAGGAATTTAAAATTCTTAAGAAGACACATAAGTCTCACCTTGGGGAATAGGAGTTGAAGTTTTTCCTCTTGCTTGCCCCTGGAAGAGAAAGAAATGACCAATGGAACCTAGGCTTGCTAATATCCACCTCCTCTCCCTTTGCAGGTATCATTAATGGCTCATGGAGTTGTTCCTTGCAGATCCCAGAGAGGACCTCTGAATCATTCTCCCTGAATTTCTGGCAGCTCTCACCTGTAGTGTTAATACTACTTCCCTCCCAGCACACTCTGTCTGCCAGACAGCATGGCCTGACTGTGGGCTTCACCCCAGTGGTTTTGGTGGGAAAGGATGCCTGCCCATCCCTCAGACAGAAATCTTGGGGATGGAGTCTGCTTGTTATGTATTCCTTCTTCTGGGTCATCACATCCTAGGTGATGTCACCCTTCCAGAACAAACCTTCAGGGTGAAAGGATGGAGTGACCTGACACTTGGGACACTCTAGCCCACTCCAGGGACCAGGTGAGATCAACACTCCCCCTCTCCCTCAAGTAGGTGAACGATCACCATTTGTGGACAGAATTAAATGAGATAGCATGCAACAATTGCTTACCATAGTGCCTGGCATGTGATAATATTCCATTAGGATTAGGATTATATTCTCTTTGCTGATTCCTTTGATGCTATCCTGTGGATTAAATGAGATTAGTGAGGCAAAGAATGCTTACAAAACTCTTAAGGCAGTGATTTCCAAATGTTAGTGTGCATTGGAATCTCCTATGAGAGTTTCTGATTCAGTAGGTCTGGATGAAGCTCCAGAATTAGCTTTTTTTTTTTTTTTTTTGGCCCTGACTGATGTGGCTTAGTGGGTTGGGCATCATCCTGCAGACCAAGGGGTTGCTGGTTCTAATCCTGGTCAGAGCACATGGCTGGGTTGCAAGTCAGATCCCCAGTTGGCGGCACGCAAGAGGCAACCAATCAATCGATGTTTCTGTCACACATCAATGTTTCTCTCCCTCTCTTCCTCCTTTCCCCTCTCTAAACATAAATAAAATAAAATCTTCTTAAAAATTAAAGAATAAAAAGTAGTTAGCATTTTTCACAAGGTCCTTGATGATGCTGATGCTGCTGGTCCTCAGATGCACTTTGAGAACCACTGCTCTAAGGCGTTACACACATATCAGACACTCGTAGTAGCAGTGACGTGACCTCGAGGCACATTTCTTATCTGATCCTCCCCCATTCATGAAACTCTGCTCTGAGGAATAGTCAGCCATCTGTCACCAAGAGACTCCCCACTTCCTTTCACTCCTCACCTCTATTTGTCACACAATTTGCTCTTCTTCCCACTCAGACGTGGGGGGAGACGTGTGTTTTCCATGCTGAGAACTCAAGGATTCCTGGTTCTAGAAAAACCAAGACAGCATCAGGGGTTGGGACTAGTGTGAAGGCGTTAGATCAGGGGTGTCAAACTCATGTTCACCAGGGGCCACATCAGCCTTGCGGTTGCCTTCAAAGGGCTGAAATAACTTTAGGGCTGTATAAATATGACTACTCCTTGACTGTTAAGGAGTTGAAGTTACATTCAGCCCTTTGAAGGCAACATAACTGTTAGATGATGACTTATTTTGGGGGCTTCTGCTAGAACCCTCTGCTGGGCTCTTCCCAAGAGTGTCAAGGGCAAACTGCCCGCCCATCCAACTTCGCTCCCACTCTGCTGTCCACCTTCTCCATGAGGCGAGCATGGCAGGAAAGCTTCAAGCAGAGATGTCTGAAGAAGGAAGTTTGCCCTCAGATCAAACAGCCTCTCACTATCCCCACTGCCCTCATATCCGGCCATGCCCCAGCCTCTGTTCTCCAGGTCTTCCTCACCTTGGAGCATAATCTGCTGGAGTACAACTTACAAGTGCCAGGAGACTGGGGTGGGAAATCCTTGGAAGGGCCAGAGCTGCTCCACTCCACTTGGCCCTGACCATCTAAAGGCAAAAGGAGCTTGGCTAGGAGCTTGACCAGCAAGGAGCTTGGCTAGGAGCTTGCCAGGTTCCAGTTGAAAAAAAAAAAGGCAGCTTCCTCCCATCACAACCCCTGAGTTCCCTGGTCTCTCTTCCTCTGACCAGATCCCTTCCTCCTTTCCAGTGTTGCTTCTTTTCATTTTCCCTTACCTTGTTCTTCAGCCCCTGCACCTTTTGGTACCAACTTCCAGGTAAGAACAAAGTTTACAGGCAAAGAATAGCCTGGAGCCTGTGAAGGTTGAGGTAAGGGGAGACTCAGACAACTACGCACATGGAATGTATAATCAGCGGATGAATGGGGCGGGGGGCATGGGAAGCAGGTGAACTGATCTTGGGGTAGGGTTTGAGGCCTGAGGGGGATTAGAGAGGAGGCCTGAAATCCTTACAGCAGGAAGTGTTAGTAGGAAGTATTAGTATGCATAGGGTTTGAGTGTCTGGATCCCTGTCCTGACAGCCAGTTAGCCCGGCTGTGCATAGGAAAAGGACAGGGGATGGGAGAGGACAGTCCCTAATGCTATACACACCATCTTTCTTTTCATTTATTTATTTTTAGAGACAGAGAGGGAAAGTGAGGGAGAGAGGGAAACATCCATGTGTGGTTGCCTCTAGCACGCCCCCTACTGGGGACCTGGCCCACAACCCAGGCAAGTGCCCTGACTGGGAATCGAACCAGCCACCCTTTGGTTCGGTTCACAGGCCACGCTCAATCCACTGAGCCACACCACCCAGGGCTGTACACACACACTTTTCTTATTCCAGTTAGATGTGTTAGGGTTAGCGGAGAGTCCTTTTTTTTTTCCCCCTATAGCGCCATTGCCAATGCCTCGTTAGGGACCGGCTTTAAGAAAAGGGAATTCCCCTTCCCAAATGGATCCTAATATCAATTTCCTGGCTTTAGAAAGGAGCAGAAACTCCAGCACCCTACTGAGAAGGCAAAGCGTTTCTGGAAGGGAGGATCCTTCTCTGAGACACTGCTCCCAAGACTGGTAGGAAAAGAGGTGAGTAGGACACCCCTGGAGAGACCCACAGGATGTCAGGCGCTGTCCGTGGTGCTGAGCTGTGGCCGAAGCCTGGCATAGAACGGGCTCTGGGTGGTTGAGAGCGCGAGGTATTTCCACGAGGCTTGACCATCCTCCACCCTCACCCGTGCGCTCGTTCTCTCCTGTCATCCGCCACTAGGCCTCCTCTCACAGCTCTTCCCGAGTCCTCTGGTTTGGCCTCTAAACCCAAGAATCGGGAAGGAGAGTTGGCGTCAGACCAGGAGTTTGCGCGGTCTTCCCCGCGCGCCCGGCGCGGAACCCCCGAGTCTGCGCAGTTGGCCTCCGGCCGCTCAGACCTGCGTCTGCGCGGATCTACAGGCTGGCGCGGAGCCGAGCGGGAGGAAAAGGAAATCCCTTTCCCCTTGCATCCGCCTTTACTCTACTCTAGCCCTCCCCCTTCTTTACAGCCACCGGGTTGCACACGCCAGGCTCCGAGGGCTTGTGAGGAAGCACCGGCTGACCTCTCGGCCCAGATTCTCTCCGGAGCCAGGGCCCCATACCCGCGGTTCCTGCTCCTGTCCCCTGAGATCCTGGTCCCCTCCCCTTCCCTCAGTTCCAGCACCTCTTCCCTGGCTGTGTGGCGCGTCTTGCTTTTCCTGTGGTCGCATAGGTCCCTTGGCCCATTTTCCCGTCCTCCTCCAGAGTCTCTAGTTTTCCCGAGTCCACCTCTTTTAGGTCTGGTTCCCATAAGCGGAGCGCCACCCCGGGCCTGCGCCTTTTTTTACATTTATCTTTTTTCACGCCCCCACTTTCTTTTCCTCCTGTGTGTCTAACCTTGAGGAGCCCTGACTCACTTTTTTCAGGATCGTTCTCGGGACCTGCCTTCACCCCCCGCCACGTTTCCTCCTGACGGTGGCCAGTAAGGTCTCTGCAGCCCCCTGGGAGGCTGTTCAGCAGCAAGAAGCAGAGGAGCAGACGGAGCTCCCCGGAGCTCCCAGGCCACAGCGGGCGCCGCATCCTCCTGCGCTCCGCGCTCTCGTTCCTCATCTAAGTCTCAGGGATGGAGGAGACCGCGGCCGGAGAGGCTAAGCAGGGTTGACGCTCTCCACCCGCTTGTGGGTTAGATCTACACATCCATCTCTTGGCAGCTCCGCCAATCGCCGGCGGGCCCTGCTGCTGCAGAGGCCTACCCAGCCCCTTCCGTTTAAGGTTCCCATCCCCAGGCGCCCGCTCCCGTTTTATGTAAGCCATGCCCCAAGGACTACCTACCGCCTCTGCCCCAGTTCCAGGGTTGGAGAAGTGGATTGCACGTAAGATGGGAGGGCGAATTGTGCCCACCTCTAAGGTTGTTGTGAGGGTTAAATATGAACAAGGACTGGACAGTAGACAGTGTATTTAATCAATTTTTATTTTCCTCGACGCCCACTTTACCCTCATCCTCCTACAGGCCTTCAGCATACATGGATTTGACCTGTGAATTAGACTGCACGTCTATGCACTTCTGCCCACACCACTGCCATCACCCTGGTTCAAACCGCTGTACTCTTTTGCAGTAGAGCTATTGCAATAGCTAATTAGCTAACGAACTAACTAATCTCATTTCCACTCTTGTTTAGTTACAGGTCAGTGTGGGAGCTAACCCTTTCTAAACCCTAGACAGGCACTTAAATATTTTGTTTCTTAAGTTTAAAATTTTATTATGAAAATTTTCAGTATTAAAAAAATGAATGCCCATATACCCACCACCTAGACTAACAATTAGTAAGATTTGGTCACAATTGCTCCTTTCTCTTGATAAAGTATTTTAAAAGTGATTTACAAACATCATAACATTTCACTCCTAAATAATTCAGTATGTATCTCTCAGAATTCATGATGGTTTTCCTACTTAACCACAATACCATTATGACATCTGAATAATGGCCCCGAAGGTGTTTACATCTGAATCCCTGGAAAAGGAGACATCACAGGAGTGATTAACCTTAGAAAGTGATTAACCTCAGATGAGGAGATGATCCCAGATTTTCAGGTGTGCCCAAAGCAATCATAAGCACTTTCATAAGAGAGAAGTAAGAAGGTCAAAGGCAGTGGTGGGAGATAATGACATTGGAAACAAGAGGTTGGAGCCCCAAGCCAAGGAACGCGACCCATATCCAGAAGCTGAAAAACACACACACAGAAATATTGGTTCTCCCTGTAAGACTCCAGAAGGAACGCAAACTTGCTGACATCTTGTTCTAGCCTTCTGACTTCCAGAACTGTGAAGTAACACATTTGTGTTGTTTCACGCCGCTAAGTTCAACATGATTTAGTACAATAACTATTGGAGATGCACACAACATCTAAAAATATTTACAATTCCTTAGTTCACGTAATTGTGGTTTGTGAATATTTTCTCCAACTCTGAGCATTTCATTTTAATTTTCTTAGTAGTGTTGTCTGAAGAGCAAAATAATTTTGAGGAAGTCCAATTTATTCATTTTATCTTTTATGGCTAGTGCTTTCTGTGTTCTTAGAGATGTTTGCCTACCACCTTAAACTTACAAAGATTTTCTCCTGGTTTTTTTTTTCCTCCAAAAGGTCTGGTTATGCTGGCCTCCCGAAGTCAGTCAGAAAATGTTGCCTCTTTGTTATGCTCTGAAAGAGTTTGTATATGATTCATGTTACTTCTTCTTTAAGTGTTTAGGGCTGGAATTTCTTTGTGAAAAAGATTTATTACAATTCCAAGTTCTTTAGCTACTCAAATATTCTATGTTAATTTCTGTTTTAGAAACTTGAATTTTTCAAGAAATTTGTCTATAACATTTATCACATTTGTTAGCATAAAGATGTTATTAATATTGCTTTATTATCCTTTTAATAGCTATAGAATTGAAGCTGTTTCACTTTTTAAATTACTGATTATGTTAATTTATATTTGTTCTCTTTTTGCCTTGATAATTGTAGCTAGAGATTTAGAAATTTTATTGATATTTTAAAAGAACTGACTTTTGGTTTTATTGCTTTTCTCTATTTTTTGCCCATTTCATTGATTTCAATTCTTTATTATTATTTCCTTTGGGTTTTATTTCTTTTTCCAGCCTGTTGAGTTGGTATCTTACCTCATTGATTTAAATATATTTTTCTTTGCAATAAAGGCATGTAATGCTATATATTGCCCTCTAAGTGTTGCTTTTTTTGTGTTTTATTTATCAAATGGTTAATATTTTCTAAATTTTCTTGTGATTATTAGACCCATTGATTATTTAAAAGGATGTTGCCATAAGGAATTTTTAATGTTTTTGTTATTTATGTATATTTAATTTCAATGTGGTCTGAGAACATTCATTGCATAACTTCAATTGTCTTGACTTGATCGATTTTGTTTCATAGCTCAGCATATACTCTATGTTGGTGAATGTCCCATATACCTGTGAACAGAATATGTATTCTGCATTTGTTGAGTTCAGTGTTCTATAAATGTCCAGCAAGTCATGTTAATTAATGTTCAGTGTTTCTGTATCTGTATTGATTTTTCTCTGCTGGATCCATCCTTTATAACCACAAATTTATTTGTGGAATGGTCTATATATCTTTTAGGTTCTATCAGTTTTGTGTTACAATTTTTTGGAACTGTTTTTCAATGCATTCATATTTAGGACTGTGATGCCCTCTTGAAAGAGTGAGCCTTTATCACTGTGAAATATCCCCAGGTATCTCTAGTAAAACTGCCTGTCTTAGGCCTGCTCTTTCTGACTTCCCGACGGCCACAGCGGCTCTCTGGGAGTCAGCATTTTCATGACATACCTTTCATCCTTATTTTACTTTCATGCAACCCTTGTCATTATATTTAAAGTGCCTTCCTTGTAAACAAGATATTGTTTGATTCTTTTTTTAAAAAAAAATCCAGACTGGAAATCTCTGCCTTTTATTTAGATTGTTTAGTTATTTATACTTAATGCAAGTATTGATATGTCGGGGTTAAATTGTTTCCTATTTGTCTTATTTGTTTTCCTTTGTTTCTCCTGTCTCCTTTCATTTGGAATAATCAAGTAATTTTTAGTATTCAGTATTATTTTATTGATTTATTTATATTCCTTTGTATTATTTTTAAGATGTTGTTTTAGAGATTACAGTAAGCATCCTTAATTTATTACAATTTCTTTAAATTATTATTATGCCTTAAAATGTATACACCTTACAATATAATTCATTTACCCCTCCCATTGTGTTTATTGTTGTATATTTATTTCTATATAGTATGTAAATCATACAATACAAAAAAGTTTTTTATCCTTACCTGAGGACATTTATTTTCCCTTGTTTTTAGAGAGAGAGGAAGGGGGAGATAGGGAGAGAGAGAGACATCAGTGAGTTGCCTTCTTGTATGCGTCCCAACTGGAGATTGAACTCACAACCTGGGTGTGTGCCCTGACCGGGAATCTAACCAGCAACTTTTTGGCCCACGGGACAAGACTCCAACCATCTGAGTCACGCTGGCCGGGGGCTCAACACTTTTAAAACTTATTTTTGCCCTCATAAATTGGTAGACTTTTAAAGACATTAAGAAAAAATAGTCTTTTATATTTACTCATATACTTGCCATTTCTGGTGTACGCTTTTTACTCCTTCCTTCAGATTTCAGGTTCTATATGGGATCATTTTCTTTTGGTTTCAAGAGCTTCCTTTGGCATTTCTTCAGCAGGTCTGCTGACAATGACCTACCATGCCTTTTGTTTGTTTAAAAATATCTCCATTTCTCTTTCATTTTTTTAATTTTTAAAAAAGATTTTTCCCTGGCTGGCGTAGCTTAGTGGATTGAGCACGGGCTGCGAACCAAAGTGTCACAGGTTCATTCCCAGTCAGGACACATACCTGGGTTGCAGGCCATAACCCCCAGCAACCGCACATTGATGTTTCTCTCTCTCCCTTCCCTCCCTAAAAATAAATAAATAAAATCTTAAAAAAAAGAAAATAGTTAATTTCTAAAAAAAGATTTTTAATTTGTATTTTAGAGAGAGAGGAGGGGAGGCAGAAGGAGAGGGAGAGAAACATTGATGTGTGAGAGATACATGGTTGCCTCTCGCACACCCCCAGGGGGAGGACCCAGCTAGCAACCCAGGCATGTGCCCTGACTGGGAATCAAACGGGCCACCCTTCGGTTCGCAGGCCAGTGCTCAGCCCACTGAGCCACACCAGCCGGGGCTCCTTCATTTTAAAAAGATGTAGCCACTATGCATAGAATCTTGGGTTTACCGTTTTTCTTTCAGCATTTAAAGACATTCTATTGTCTTCCGGCTCATATGTCTAAAAGACAGCCTTCATTTTTAGTATTGCCTCATTAAAAGAAATATGTCTTTTTTCTCCGTCTGCCTTAAATATTTTCCTCTTTAGCTTGGTTTTTAGCAACTTGATAATAGGCCTATATGTGACCTTTTCGTGTTTATCTCCCATGGGTTTGCTGAGCTGCTTCACCTGTGGGTGAAGGTATTTCATCGTATTGAAAACTTTTTAATCATTATCCCCTCAAACACTTTTTGTTCCCATCGTGTCTCTCCTTTCCTTCTGAGATTCCAATTACATACATGTTAGCCTCCTTGCTATAATCCTACGGGCCTCAGACTCCAGGTTCTCTCTTTATTTTGATCTTTTTCTCTCACTGCTTCTGTTTGGATGATTTCTATTGATTTGATTCTGTCTTCTGCTTCTTCCAGTCTGCTATTAAACTCATTCAACAAATGTTTTCATTTCAAATGTTATTTTTTCATTTACAGAATTCGAGGTTCATTCTTTTTTATACTTTCTATTACTCTGCTGAGGTCCCCCAATTGTTTATCTTTTCTTGTAAACTATTTGACATATTTATAATAGATGCTTTTAATTCTATTTCTGCTCACATCTGCCTCACCCATGCTTTTGCTTCTACTAATGATTTCCTCTTGATCATAGTTTACATTTTCCCACTTCTGTGCCAACTAATTTTTTGTTATATATTGGACACATCTGGTTGAAGCATGGTAGAGACTTTGAAAGGTCTCCCTTTAAAGGGTGTTGACTTTGTTCTAGTAGGCCATCACACTGTTGGCAGAAAGCTTTGCAGCCTGGTCAAGGCAAGAGTATTTCAGTTCTAGTGTCCCAGATTCGATTCCCAGTCAGGGCATATGCCTGGGTTGCAGGCCACAGCCCCTAGCAACCGCACATTGATGTTTCTCTCTCTCTCTCTTTCTCCCTCCCTTCCCTTTCTAAAAATAAATAAATATAATCTTTTTTTTTTTTTTTAAAAAGAGTATTTCAGTTCTGTCTTAATCCTAGGCTGTATCCCTCAGTCCTGGGGCTTTGTACTCACAGTACGCCTAGGGTGTGGTCCTCTTAGGATTCCAATGAGAACCCCAAGTTTTTTTTTTACCAAGTTCCTCTAATTTTATGGGTCCTGAACCCCAAAACTAATCTCCTTAACACTGGCATCTTCCAAAATTTCAGTTCAGATATTTAACTTTTCTACTAGGCTCCTTGAAATCTCACCCTGCACATCTCATTTAGAAGGTAGCTAAGGATACGAGCGGACTCTGTAAGTGGATTTTGGTTTCCCCTCTCTGCAGCTCACTCATTTCCCAGGTTTTGTCCTCAGTTTCCAGCTGTGCTGATGTTTCGGTGCTACTTTCTGCCCAAACCGTATCTTCCCACGTGCTGCAGGGAACGGCGAGGTGTCCTTACCCTTTTTTCAAGGCTTATATGCCACCTAGTTTGTCTTGCTTTGGCTTGGTCCCCATGCTTTCCTACAGTTATTTTCCTTTTGTCTGCTTAGTAGGAGGATCTGACACAGGTGATTTTGTCCCTCCAGGAACGGGAGGTTGATCTGGTTATCATTGATTTGTATTATACACCATGTTTTCAAATTATTGCAGAAACAACTTGAGGCCTAGGAGCACATGAGTGTGAACCTTCTTTGAGAAGTACAACGCAATGGGGAAAAGCGATGCACTGCTCTTTGGGTGGGCTGAGCACAGGTGGGTGCGCTTCTCTCTCTTTTAAGGTGTCAAACTACCAGGGAAATAGCTATCAAATGACAAGTTACGTTTGCATTTACACTGTGCTCTGTTTTGTTATTTATTCGAGGGGGGTCCTAATGCTGACAGTAATACTCTCAGAAGACCAAACAGGTTCTCAGGCCTTTTGCACTTGGGGTTCAAAGGAAGTTCCTTTCCTAAGGGAAAGAAGACCCCCATAAAGTCTGGCAGAAGGAGGGGGAGTGGTTGAGTTTCCAGTGGAGATTCCAGTTTATTGGCGTAACTACCCTGCCTTGCATTCGCATTATGAACGGTGCCCGGAAGGAGGAAGGGATCAGAAACCAGGCCTGCATCTTCCACCAAGGATCTATTCCCCATCCCTCCCTGCACATCCCCTCTGTTCTGTCCTGCGCAGTGTACTTCAGAGGGCCTGGCTGGAGCCTGCCCGTCCTGACACCAAATAAGCCCATGATAACCGTTTCAACAAAACCCGCTTTACAAATCCGACGTAGGTTGTCCTAGAACATCTCCTCCAAATGGCAACGCAGGCGGTGGGGGATGGAATGCCTCCAAGTTTTGCTCAGAGAAGGAAACAATTCAAGGAAGCTCTACAATGAGGAAACATGGGATTTGGAATCTGTGTGCTTTTGTGTTGGAGGAGTCTCCCTCTGCAACCTGAACGTCACCTCCCCCAGTAAATGACCTGCTCTGAGAATAGGCTTGGTTTGGGTGACTCCTGAGCCCTAGTGATGCAGCAACTGCCTGACAGCTGGCCTCCCCTCGGCTCCAGCTCCGTGTCTGGTCTTCTCTCCTTCCCCCAACTTTCCCTTCTATTTAGTCAAGGACCCTGACCAGGAGAAGAATAGGGTTCCATACTTCAGCACCATGGCAACCAGTTCTTCTTGTGGGGATCAGTCACTTACTGCCGATGTCACCCCAGCGACCAAGGCAGACAGATAAAGCATGGTTGCCGTGGTGACGAGAGTCAGAAGCCGTTTCCTTGGGGAGCATGAGTCTGAATACCCCCTGAGGTGCAGGCTGCCTCGGGGTAGAGTCCATGGCTCTACCAGCTGGAGGTGCTGGGCCCCACCGAGGATGCCCAGTGCAAGCCACCTGGTGTCCCCGTCCAAAACAGTACTTCCTAATAGGTTTATCGGCTCCACTCTTGCCCTCTACCAATACGTTCTCCAGCAGTGCTGGCCGATGGTGGAAGTCCCAATCCAAGTTCCAAGGCCTAAGAACCAGGAGCACTGATGTCCAGCTCAAGCAGAGAGAGCAAATTCCCCCTCCCTCCACTTCCCGTTCTCTTCAGGCCCTCAGGGGATTGGGTGATGCCCACCTGCCTTGGTGAGGACTGCCTTCTTCACAAAGTCTATTGCTTCAAGTGCTAATCTCTGCCGGAAGCACCCCGACAGACACACCCAGCAATAATGTTTTCCTGGCTGTCCGGGCATCCCCTAGCCCAGTGAGGATGACACATAAAGTTGACCATCAAGGTTGGGCAATGGGAACGAACCCTGCTGGGGAATCCCTGAGGATCTGTGTAGAACTTGTCTCAGATTTCCCCACCAAGGGAAGGATATGCTGGAATATTTATCCACTAAACTCAGTCCTGAACTGGTTGAGGGCTGCCCCTGGGGGTGTTAAATCCAGACACTCTGGGCTGTCTTGGGCACAGGTAGGCGAGTTCCTCTGGCCGTTCCAGAAAACCCACAGGAAGAGAAACGCAGAGCCCAGGGTTTGAGGGGAAGCTGTTCGCACACGCGGACACTGTCCACCAACAGCTGCAGGCGAGCTGAGAGTCAGGCCAGGGGCCGTGAGGCAGGCCAGCCGCGGGGTCTGCTACATGGGTGTCCATCAAGTGTTTATTGAATAAATGTGTCACATGTATGATTCACATCCCTGACTACTCTGCAATTGCCTTGAGGCAGGAACCATGTATTATAGTGAAGAGACACAGTCAATGTATGATCAGAAAAAGTAGGGTGGGTGGTAGGGGTCACCTTAGCTAAGACTAGGTACTGTATAAATTAATATGCTGAGTGTTACGTTTAGTCATGTCCTTAGATGCAAGGATGCAGGGGAGGAGACATGCCCTGGCAGCATGATTAAGCCACTATGATGAGAGGAGTGTCTGTTAATTTATCTGGGTTCTGTGAGTGAGTGGGTACTATGGTCTGAATGTTTGTGTCCCTATCCCCAAGTTCATGTTGAAATCCTAATACTCAGCCCTGGCTGGCATAGCTCAGTGGATTGAGCGCGGGCTGCAAACCAAAGCATCACAGATTCAATTCCCAGTCAGGGCACATGCCTGGGTTGTGTGCCAGGTCCCCAGTGGGGGCCGCATGAGAGGCAACCACACGTTGATGTTTCTCTCTCTCTCTTTCTCCCTCCCTTACCATCTCTAAAATATCTTTTATTTTTAAAAATATTTTAAAAATAAAATATAAGCTGGGCCTCTGTAGCTTAAAATATTTTTAAAACATCTTTAAAAATATTTTTTTAAAAAAGAAAGAAATCCTAATACTCAAGTTGATAGTATTTGGAGGTGGGGCCTTTGGGCGGTGTTTAGGTCATGGAGTCCTCATGAATGCAGTTAGTGCCCTTATACAAGAGACCCCAGAGAGACCTGTGGCCCCTCCCACCCTGTGAGGGTACAGCAGGAAGGCACCTTCTGTGAACCAGGAAGCAGGCCCTCAGCAGACAGCACATCTGCTAGTGCCTTGACCTTGGGCTTCCCAGCCTCTAGAACTGCGAGAAACGAATTTCTGTTGTTTCTAAGATACCCGTGGTGTTTCGTAACTGCAGCCTGAGTAGACTAAGACAGTGGGCTGGATCCTTTCCCACGTGTCCCCATGTGTGAGGACCCAGTGAGCTGAGTGTGAAGGTGCTTTGAGAACTGCTATAACGCTCGGGGACTCTGGAGTGTGTACGAGTTGAGCAACAGTGGCTGGTCTCCCCTTTCCCAGGGGCATCGAAATGTTAAGTGTGCAGAGCCTTTGGTTGTAGAATTATTTGTGTGATCTCTTGGGACCAGGGCTGGCATGACCGCTCTGCAGGGAACCCTTATGCCCAGACGGCACAGCGAACCTCAGAAAGCAAAATGAGGGTCCGGGCCTGCCTGGCCTGGGCTTCTGGAGAGAAGGGTTTCCTTCTATAAATGGAAGGAAAACTAAGAAGACATTGGAAAGCTGTAAGTGGGGATGTCAGTCATTCCAGCTGCAATTTCTCTTTGCCTTTTACCTGCTTTAGAAATGATATAGTGTTGCAGGTTCGATTCCCTGTCAGGGTACATGCCTGGGTTGCAGGCCATGACCCCCAGCAACTGCACATTGATGTTTCTCTCTCTCTCTCCTTCTCCCTCCCCTCTCTGTAAAAATAAATAAATAAAATCTTTTAAAAAAAGAAAAGAAATGATCTGTGGGGGAAGGGATCTGAAACCAGGTCTTTGGCACAACCAGGGCACCCCCCCCAAACTTCCTGTCTCACCTCAGACCCTGGTCAGGTGCAAACCCCACCTGTCCTGCTTCCAGAAAAGTCTGTAGAAAGAATTTGATTTGGAATGGGCTTTAATAATCCAGATTTGGGTCAGCCTGAAATTGCCCTCCTGGAGAACACTAGGGAAAGTGTGGGGTATGGGAGGCTCCCACACCCCCCTCCAGTCCTTAAACACCTACAGGAGGGTGAGTCAGAGTAAGATATAGCTCGAAGACATCCTACAATGGGGAGAAACGAGGGGTTTTCAATAAATGCACTGAGGCATGGGTGCACTCCCTCCCTCCCCCCTCCCCCACCAAACTTTTTAAAAGTCTCAATAGCAATCTTGATCTGAATAAGTCCTGAAACCAGCAATTTGGCACTTCAAAAAGTTGAAGTAGGTTTTTGTAGGCCCTTTCCCGATCCCCACCTCCAATCTTGTCTCCTTCCTGGAACTTTCCATTAGACGGGTGTGGTTGTCCCCTGAGCCTGGAGTTCTCGAGAAGGGCAGCTCCCTGTTTGCACACTGGATGGAACCATGGCAACCAGTCTCCATCACAAGGCCAGTCACAGGACCAACCTGTGGTCCGGCAACCAATCCAAGCTACAGAGGCCCAGCTGCCATGGCGACAGAGATGGAGACCAGTTTCCTTGAAAGGGGCGAGGGGTTAAAGCACCTCTGGGACGTCGGCTGCCTTTGGATGGAGCCCAGCTAGGAGCTTCCCAGCGATGCTGCCGGGATCTTAGTCCCAGCTGCCACCAGATCCCAACTGCGCAGGGCTAAAACCAGACACGTGCTCTCTTTATTCTACTCACCGGACTTCTGGCAGCTCCTACCTGCACCCCTAACACTCACTCCCTTCCCGGGTGGTCTGTCTACCAGACCACAGGCCTCGCCCACCTCAGCCCCATGGTTGTGGTGGCAAAGGGTGCCTGCCCATCCCTTGTGCAGGTCTCTGGGGCATGGCACCTGCGAATCTGGGTCTTCACAGCATCTTGAGTGACATCACCCTCCCAGAACAGCCCTGCAGGGTAAAAGGATGGTGTGAGCTGACACTTGGGAGAGTCTGGCTGGCCCACCCTGAAAACCAGAATTTGCTGTCCCCAAAGTGCACAGGGACCGCGGGGCACCGGAGGGACCCAAGATGGGCCGCAGGACAGAAGTTCTCAGCCTGCCCCCCGCCTCAGCGCCTGAATCTCTGGCTCTTACTAGCTCTGGGACCCTGGGAGACTTAGTGAAACTTGCCCCCCTTCGGTTTTCTCATCCCTGAAATGACTAATCTCATAGGGTTGCTGAGAGAATGAAAGGAGATAGTGCACGTAAGTTCCTTAGCACAGTGCTTGGCACGCAGTAAGTGATCAAATGGGAATTTAATAATGATGCCGTTGTTCTCGAGTGGATTTGAGGATGGAAAGAGTGCTTCAAAACATTAAGGCATTACACATTAGACAGGGCAATTATCAGTAGCAGTCCTCTGAATTGAAAACAGATCTCTCTTCTGAGCCCTGTGACCGTGCAACTCTGATTTTAGGGAGGGCCAGATGCATTTTTACGAGGCACCACCTCCCGCTCCCCACCCCTATCTCTCATGTCTTCCATTGCCACGCACTCTGAGCTGCCCGTTGTCCAATTCAGAGTCTGGGGTACATCAGGGTGGGGAGGGGCTCTGGCTAGGAGCCCCTTGATTCCGGTCTCCGGAGCATTCAGACAGCACCAGGGTGTGGGACCTGTCCCAAGGAGATGGATGCTGTCTCTTCCAGGGACTTCTAGTCGCCTCTACTGTGCTTCTCTATAGTGAACAGGTGCAAACAGCTTCCCTGTGAGTTTGGGAGACCACCCCCGCCACCCCCCGCATCTCGCCTAGGGTCTGGATAGGGGAGGCTCCAGAGGTGGGTATGAGGAGAAAGCTCAGGCAGAAAATTTTGGAGAATGAGCTTTTTTAAAAAAGATTTTAATTATTTATTTTTAGAGAGAAGGAAAGGGAGGGAGAAAGAGAGGGAGAAAAACATCAATGTGTGGCTGCCTCTCATGTGCCCCCTACTGGGGACCTGTCCTGCAACCCAAGTATGTGCCTTGACTGAGAATCAAACCAGCGATCCTTCAGTTCACAGGCCCATGCTCAATCCACTGAGTTACACCAGCCAGGGTTGGGGAATGAGATTTTAATGTCAGAGGATTCCCTCTCTACCCCTGTATCTGACAGGCCCAGCCTCTCTCCTCCAGCAATTCGGGTCTTATCTTGAGGCACCAGCTGCTGGAGAACACCTCGCCAGTATTGGAAAACTGGGTAGATGACCCCTAGGAGGGGCCTGGCCAGCTGCACTGCCACTGGCTCTGTCCCTCCAAGGGCATGAGAGTGGCATCAGTGGGGACCTTGGACAAAAGACTTCAAAAGGTCCCAGTAACGTCCTCTGGCACAGACTTCCAGGTAAGAGCAGAGTCTTCAGGCAAAGAGGCAGCCTGTGGACAGACAGGTAAGCAAAGCCTCAGATGGCTACAAAAATTGAATGGACAGACAAGTGGACAGGCTAGGAATGAAGGAAGAAGTCCAGCTGCTTCCTGGGAGGAGGGCGGGAAGGAGTTCTGGAATCCTGGGAAGGATAAAGCATGGGACCTGGCTTCAGACAGTTAGGGCTGGCAAAATCAGGTTCTTTTCCTGAAAGCCGCAGTACACGCACCGACACAATGCGGGAAATGACCTCTGTATTATACAGCCCTTTGTCAATCCAGTCCAGGGAGGTGGGGTGGGAGACAATCTCAGGGTATGTGTGTTTATGTGTTCCTTTTTTCTCCCCTGAATCTCTCTCCTCCTCCAGTTCTCAAGCAGACCCTAACAATCATGCAAAAAAGGCAGCGACCTCGATAAAAAGACAAATAACCCAATTTTAAAATGTAAGGTTTTGAATAGACACTTCTTTAGAGATGTTCAAATAGCCAATGAGCACATGAAAAAATGTTGGGAACCATTAGCCATCAAGGAAATGCAAATCCAAACCCTGGTGAGACACCACTCCACACCCACCAGGATGCCCAGAATCAGACAGGCAGATGATCGCAGGTGCTGTGAGGGCCTGGGGAAACCGGAGCCCTCCTGTACTGCCGGTGGGAACGCAAAGTGGTCCAGCTGCTGTGGAGAACAGTCTGGCAGTTCATCAAAGGGTCAAACACAGAGTTACCACATGACAGAGCCATTGCCCTCCTCAGTACCCACACAGGAGAAGCGAAAACACGTCCACCCAACGTCTGTACACATGCTCACGGCAGCATTATTCATAACAGCCAAAAAAGTAACATCAACCCCGATGGTCATCCACTGGTGAATGAAGACATACAATACGGTCTATCCACACGATGGGATGTTATTCATTAATGAAAAAATGAAGTGCCGATACATGCTCCAACGTGAGTGCACCTCAGAAACATTACGCTAAGTGAGAGGCCAGTCACACAAAAATCACATATGTATCGTATGGTTCCGTCCCTATGAACTGTCCAGGACAGGCAAGTTCAGAGACAGAAAGGAAGTGAACCCGCAGTTGCCTAGGGACGGGGAAGGGGGGGCCAAGGCGGAGTGGGTGTGGTCCCTAAGAGGTACGGGTTTTGGGGGGGATGATAAAGTGCAATAAAATCGATTATGGTGAGGGCTGCAAAACTCTGTGAATACCCTAAAAACCATGACACGGAGCCATTATATCTCAATACCTTTATTTAAACGTCACCAACAAATTTAGTTTACCAAAGTGGAAGCATTATGGGTTAACACAGCTTTCCCCAAAGTTCAGTTATTTGAGACAGGATTTTTGGCTTATCTTTGTACCATTGTGCTTTTTGTTGGCTTACTTTTTAAAACTGATTCATTTTTTTTTAATTCAAGTAAAATTATTTTAAAAGGAAGCGTTGCCACTGTAAGTGGAAAATCGTTATCTCTATAGCCACAATAGGCAGCAGCAATTATAAAAATTAAAGAAAATTTTAGAGGGGGGAGAAAGCCGCATCCCTCCCCGGCACCCTACAGTGGGGGGAAGGGCTTGGCGGGGCGGGGGCGGGGGGAGCCCCTGGGGTTCGAGGCAGCGACCCCAGCACCACTGACAGGTAAGGGGACCGACCCTGGGCCCGCCCCAGCTCTCACCAGTCCTGAAACCCTGGGCCGACTGTGGCCGGGAGGTGGCCCCCAAAGAGGGCCAGGCGGTGCAGGCGAAGGGGCACAGGCACCCCCATAGGGCCTGGCTCCCCTCGCCCCCACCCAACACTCTGTGAGCCCCAGCGCCGCGGGACGTCCTGCGCGTTGGTGTCCAAGCCCAACCCCCGCGGAGGAACCGTGGAGGGCAAGGAGAGCGAGCGCGGGGAAGGGTGGGAGCCCTCGGTGTCCTCTGTCCGGTGCTCCCGCGGCCGCCCTCCCATCCGAGGTCGCGTTACCCCAGCGCGTCTCCCCAGGCTGCAGGGGAAGCCCTGGCGCGTGGCTGGGCCCGGTCCTCTTCCCGAGGTCTGGGTGCCCGCAGCCCGGCCCCTCGCGCCTCCTGCCGACTCCTCAGCTCCGGACGTCTCTGTCCTGGCCCTTGGGCGCCTGCTGTTTCTTCCCCAGTCTCGCGGCCTAGTTCCCTTGGCCCACTCGGAGGTCCCCTCCGTTCCCGCTGCGGAGCCCTCTATCTCCCACTACCACCAAGCCCTCTCCTTTTTGTCCCACCCCCATCCTATGATCGTTAACCCCGGTCTCCGAGATGCCCTCGAACTGCCCCCCCCACCGTCCTCCTCCCCAGAGTTCCCGAGCTCTGTGCACCCCTCCTCCCGGGTTTTCCTCCACACCCTGGGGACTAACGGTGTCAACAGCAGGAAGCAAAGAATCCGAGGCATCCCCGCGGGGCCCCGGGGACCCCGGCCCACCGGCCCCTGCCTCGGCCGCTGCTGGTTTCCCCGGACCCCAGCGGCAGCCCTGCCGGCCCCGCCTCCCCCCACCCCCCACCCCGGCAGCACAGCCCCCTTCGCGGCGGGTGGCGACAAGGCCCCCCACCCCGGCTCTTCTCTGTCTTGGCGTCAGTCAGGCCTTTGAGAGCGGGCTGCCCCTGATATAGCTGACCCCCTCTCTAGAATCCGCACAGGACCACCCCCACCCCCACCCCACCCCCACCGCACGCACAGGGGCTTCGCCCGCATCCCAGCTCTGATCTCCAAGGAGTGAAGAACCCAGAGGAGAGGGGTCGAGTTCCCTCCTTGCGCATCGGTAAACGGCACCTGGGTTGCAGTTCTCGGAGAAACAGGGCCCCTACTTGGGCCGCCCCCCCCCCCGCCCCCGCCCTGCTCAGGGTGAGATCGCCTGGGGTCAATCCCCGCACCTGCGCGCAGCTCTTGCGCCCAGTGCCTCATCTCTAATCTCCTGGGAGGACGGTAAGTGTCCAGCTGACGGTGTTCTCAGAAGGACCCTTTCATTTCATACCCAAGAAGCATTTAGAAACAGGACCCGACCGGCCCATCGTAAGCACTCAGTTACGCTTAGCCGCTACTGGGCTCTGACCCTGCCTTCCGCTTAGTGGCGCCCCCTACCCGCCCCAGGCAGATACGGTTTCTTCCCCCACATTTTCTCCTGTGGTTCGTATCTTCTCCGGACCCCAAGCCACCGCCCTGTTCAAACCACCATCACCTTTTACCTGCTACTGGGACTGCGTCTCGCCTGGTTGTTGGGAAGACTGGTAGCCGTGCTCCAGCAGCCTGCAGTGGTGTCTAGCGCGTTGTAGGTGCTCGATAAGTATTTGTTGACTGTTTGTTGTTCCACCCTTGCCTCCCTGTAATCTCTTCACACGCACCGGGGGAACGTCCTAAAATACAGACTGAAGCATGTAACTCCCTTGCTCAACATTCCTCCACAGCTTTCCTCCACACTTGGGAGCCTCTGCCCCCCACTTACAAGTCCAGCAATGACCCAGCCTTGCCTTCCTCTCCAGCCTGGCTTCCTCCTCTTACCTTCCTCTCTGTTGCAGCCCCGCCAGCCTCCTTCCCGTGAGTCCCGCAGGAGACTGCAGCCAGGATGTCAGCCAGGGCTGTCTCCATCTGAAGGCAAACCTCCAGTGTGGCTCACTCAGCCTTCTGACAGTTTGGCGCTGGCTGTTGGCAGGGGCCTCAGTTCCTTGCCAGGTCAGCCTCTCCATATGGTTACTTGAGTGTCCTTACGACACAGAGAAAACAAGGCAGAAGCCACCGTATTTTTGTAACCTAGCCTCGGAACGCACATACCGTCGTTTCCACCACGTTCTATCGGCCACACAGACCAATGCTGCGATGCTGTGAGGCAGGGCTGCACAGAAGCATGAACAACAGGAGGCAAGAACCGCTGGAGGCCATCTTGGAAGATGGGTACCATGTGCAGTGTGCACACGCGGGGTTACGTGTGGGGTAGTGTGTTTGTGCATGTGTGAGGTGGTATGTGCATGGGTGGGCAGTGTGTTTGTGCATGTGTGGAATAGTGTGTGCATGTATGGGATAGTATGGGAGTAGTGTGTGCATGTGTGGGGCAGTGCATGTGTGTACAGGGTAGTGTGTTTGTGCATGTTTGCACACACAGTTTGTGTGCATGTGTGGGTGTGTCTACATACTGTGTGTGGGGGTGAATGTGTTTAAATGTGTGTTATGTTGCATGTACTTATTTGTGTGGGTGTATGTATGCGCCTATGTTATGTATTTGTACATGTGTGTTTGTGTAGGTGCATTGTGTGTGTATGTGAGTATATGCCCGTGCACACATGCGTGTTATGTTTATACATGTTTATGAGGCATGTGGGGGTATATGAATATGAGTGTGTACACACTGTGTTTGTGAGTAAATGTGTGCTGGCACACACATGTAAGCTAAGAAATGTCCCCAGCCATGTGGCGGAACCCAGAATATGTAGCTTCATGGTCCTCTCTGCATTTGGCTGTCCTTTGTCAAGGCTTCCTCCTCCGTTCATTCTGCCTGAACATTTCAGTCTTCCTGAGCTGTGCGTTAAGCAAAAGGCTGACTCTAGCCCCTGGAAGCTGAATTCAGTGGAGAGCAGCGCCCTCTGGGGGAACAAAGGGAGATGAGCCAGGGGAAGGGGATTTTCCTGGAGCGCCCAACTGACCCTCTCATCTATTCTCTGGCCAGGGCCGAACCTGCAGCTCCTGGGTTTACTAGGCAAGAAGTGGGCATTCCCTCACTTCTAATAATCCAACCATCATAGAAGCAACTGCTCTTCCTACTTAGAATGTTTCTGAAGCCAACTTTTATGTTTGGAGGCCTTTATGCTTTTTTCTTTTTTCCTTTTCTAAAAAGTATTTCTACATTGTGATTGTGAAAAGTAGTGCAGATAAACAAGTGGATAACGTGGAAAGGTGAAGCTCAACAGATGATTCCTGTGAACAACTGTGTGATGTGGCCAGGCAGCAGAACGCCGCCAGCACCCCAAACACCGCCAGTACCCCAAACACCGCCTTGCCTCTTCCTGATGACAACCTTCCCTCCCTTCTCCTTCCTCCCAGAGTTGACCCCTCTCCTGACTTTGTGGGCAAAACGTCCTTCCTTGCCTGGTCATCACACGGCAGAAGAAAGTACACATTTGTAAGGAGCAGTGTTTGGAAATGCAATTATACAGATTGTTAGCTTCCTAGGGCTGCCACCACAAATTACCACAAGCTTGGCGGCTTAAGACAGTGGAAGTTGATTCTCAGCTCTGGAGCCAGAGTCTGGAACCAGCGTGTTGGCAGGGCCGAGCTCCTTCCAAAGGTTCTGCAAGGGGTCCTTCTGCACCTCACCCGGCTCCCGGTAGCCCTTGGGTCGGGGCAGCACACTCCAGTCGCTGCCTCCGTCTTCACACGGCCTCCTCCCCTGCATCTCTGTGTGTCCAAGTCTCCTTTCCTTTCTCTTATAAAAAAATGCTAATCATTGGGTCTAGGGTCCACCCTCAACCCAGCATGATTTCATCTCAAGATGCTTAACTAATGACCTCTGTAAGACCCTGTTTCCAAATTAGGGCACAGTCTAAGGTTCCAGGTAGACGTGAATTTTTAGGAGACACTATTTCACTCACTCAATACAATATGTATTATGTTGTGTTTGACTTCTTTTGTTCAACGTTATATTGTTATTGATTAATTTTTAGAGATAGTGGAAGGGAGGGAGGGGTGGAGGGGAGGGGAAGAGAGGGAGAGAGAGAGAGAGATTGAGATTGATTTGTTGCTACACCAATTTATTGGTTGATTCCTGTATTTGCCCTGACCTGGCATCAAACCCACAATCTTGGTGTTTGGGGTTCCAAACAAACTGGGCTACCTGGCAAGGTTCTCAACATTGCATGTAAAAGACTCACCCATACTGTTGAATGTAGCTGTATCGTATTCCTTTTCATGGCCGTGTAGTCTTCCATTGTGTGGTGACATCACAGTGCAGTTCAGACGAGGAGGTACTACTGTGAAGCTGACCTTTAGGTTCAAGGGCTCTCAGACAGACCTCTCCACAGACCTCTTCCAAGGCTCTGGGAGGAGCCCTAGCCCTGGGTGCCCATGGTCAAATTGTTTTCACATGATTTGCAAAAGTAACTGATCACATTTTCTTGTGTCAGTTACATGTTTCCCAGGTCATTGCCCTGGACAGAAGCTCCGGGCGAATGCTAACTGGCAGTGGCCAGAGCAGACGCCCTCGTCCTGTGTCTGAGCCCGGGCGGGGGCTGCCAGTCCTCCATCCTGAGTGTGATGGTGTCTGTGGGTCTCCACGGGGGCCCTGTATCAGGCTGAGGAAGTCCCTTCTACTTCTGGTTGTCCAACCTTTTGATCACAAAACGAGGCTGGACTTTGTCAAATGCTTCTTCTGCATCTATGGAGACAATCACGTGGTTTTTGTCCTTTATTGTATTAATATGGTGTATGGTTTGAGACTCCTAAGTTGAACCAAGATTGAATTCCTGGGATATATCCTCTTTGTCAAGGTGTATATACTTCATTTTACTTGTTGCCGAATTCACTTCGCTCTTTGGCCGACCATTTTTGCATCTATATTCAAGCAGGATGAAGTTCTCTTTTCACGTGATGTCTCTGGTTTGGGCTTCGGGGTAATATTGGTGTTTTCGCCTCTTTTCCTTTTTGGAAGAGTTTGTGAAGAACTGGTGTGAATTCCTCCTTAAATGTTTGTCCTCGTGACAATCCAGTGTTTGCTTTCATAATGAATTTATTTGTAAGTCTGTATTCTTCTACTTAAGGAGGGTCCCCAAACTGTGTATGTTTCAGCGCCCACAAAACTGGGGTCTCCCCATGCCCTTTGTATATTGTTTGTGGGCCCTCGGGCTGTTTCCCTCTTGGGATGCTCAGGAACGATGTTGCTGTGAATGTTCTTGCTCACGTCTGCTGGTTCACATGCGAATCCAACCGTGTGCACCTGGAGCAGAACGGCTGGGTCAGCGAGGATAATACATGCCTCAGCTGTCGCCACTTCACGCTCCTGCTAACGTCGTGTGGGAGTTCCCTCACAGATGTCAGCGTGGGAGTCGGCGGGTCGCTCGCATCCTCACCCACACGCGGTATTGCCCGACTTCAACACGTTTGCTGTTCTAACGTGTGCGGCAGTGTCTGTCCTATCATGATTAATTCGTATTGGGTCAGACCCCGTGAAATCGCCAGTGTGTGGGTACCAATGGTCAAATACAGGCCATCTCACGAGTCAACTGAATATTTCTCTGATGACGAACGAAGTAGAGCAGGTCTTCATGTGGTTAATGACCATTCGGACTGACTTCTAAGCCTGTTCGAGTGTTTTGCCCATAAGAATGTCCCTGGGAGCTTTGGCATCCCAGCCAGACACCGGAGCAGCAGAATGGGTTTTAAAGAGCCGTGGGGTACTCAGAGAAGGGAATATTATTAGTCAGCAGCAAAAAGAGAATGACCTCCACACGCAACAACACAAATAAACCTCAAAAATGCTATATCAATAAAAGGAAAGCCTGACATGTTTGGGGAAAATCTGCCAAAAAAAAAAAAAAAGGAAAAGAAAGAAAAAGAGCGTATGCGCTTCCGTGGATGAAATTTGTGAAATCCAGAGCGTCACATCCATAGCGATGTCTCGTCCACCTCTGCGTCTTCTTGTTTTCGGTGTGTCACTTGGAGATGACGATTTCTATGTGGAGTTTCATAGTCTTTGTGTCTTAACTGAACTATGTAGTTCACTTATTTTTTAAAAATAAGAAGGATCCCCACCTCACGGAGACGGCAGTCTGCTGATTCGGAACGTTGTGTGTGACTGGACGCGTCTGGGTGTAGTCTGCTGGCTCAGTCAGTGCTTTGTATCGCTTCACCTTTTTTCTCATGTCTCCCCTTCTTCTGGACTGAATTTTTAAAATCCCCACACCTTTAGTATGAAAATGTTCAAACATAGAAAAAACGTGTAAGAAGAGCACGATGGACACCCGTCACCTCTCCACCTGGAGGCGATCCTTTCTGACCTAGAACCGACCCATTTCACTGCTACTCACACACACACACACACGTGCATAATATGGTTTTGCAGGACCCTTTGAAGCAAAGTTGCAGAATGGACCCATTATTTTTTATTATCCCATTTTCCCCACTCAATTAGTTCGACGTTGTATTAGTTTCCCAGGGCTACTGTAACAAAGTACCAAAAATTAGGTGATTTAAAACCATACACATTCATTGTCTTAAGAGTTCCGGGAGCTGGAATCTCGGAAGTCAGGTTTTGGCAGGGTCGGGTTTCTCTGAATCCTGTGGGGAACCCTCCCCGCCTCTCCCTAGCTCTTTGCCAGCAAACCTCGGCATCTCTCCAGGCCCCCACGGCCACACAGCGTCCCCGGTGTCCTCATGTCATCTTCTCTGTGCCCACACTTGTCCTTTCTGCGTGGGGACAGTCACGCTGGATCAGGGCCCACCCTGATGACCGTGTCTGGATCATCTGCAAACACCTATTTCCAACTACGATCACATGGGCAGGCACCAGGGTTAGGGTTTTAGCATCTTTTGGGGGGAAGGCAATTCAACCCGTAACAGAAGCAACAGCCTTTTAATATTCTTTGGGTGGTTTTCCTAAAAATCACCATAGGTGTCCTTGACTTCAAAGTGTTGTACGAATCGGTCCCATCGCTTCTCCTCCCGGACGGCTCAAGAACCTGAGTGCACTGGAGCCTGTCGCTCTCCCGCGTCTCATGCCACGGTAGTAATATTCCTCAGTTACAGATATTCTAAACCCTACTAGCATGATTATTGTTTTATGATCATTATTTAAAACAAAATTGGTCGTATTCCTATAGCATTTTTTAAATTGGTATCCAAAGAATTGAAAAAACTTCAGTTAGAACAATTATTCCGATGAAAAGATTTTATAAGAAGTCTGTGACTTTTTCCTATTTTGATTTTTTCAGCGGTAATCATTTTCCCCGGCAATACAGGGTGGGCAAAAGTAGGTTTACAGTTGAAATAGCAAAACATCTTAATAATGCAAGAATAAACTGTTGTCACAAACTCACAACTGTAGACCTACTTTTGCCCACCCTGTGTATCAGCAATCAAGTCCTGCCAGTGGATGCTGGGAAGTGAACTGGGTGATGAGGGGCGATGCTGGAGCCCAGCCTGTGCCCTTTTCCCTGTGGTGCCTGGGAGGTGTCGGGAGGGGTGGTGGAGGGCAGGAAACAGCCTGGGCTGCCCAGGGCGGCTGCTGGGCAGGAGGAGGGGCAGTGAGGGGCCAGTGCTGAGCCCTGAGACCTCAGAGGGCCGAGCTGGGCTTCAGGACAACTCGGGGAAGGGAAGGAAGTGAGGAAGAGCACTGAGGCCGCGTCCTGGGGGCGGGGGGGCGGGGGGGGGGACCGAGGATGGGAGAAATAGCCTTCCCACGGTGGCTCCACCCACCCGCTGCCCACTTCAGGTATGAGCTTAAGGAAAAGAGACTGGAAACCAGGCCTCCACCAGCTCCCGGGAGCGACGCTCTCCCCTCCCTGCACCCCAACCTCCTCGTTGTTCCGGCCCCAGAGGTTTGAGCCAAGCTGAGCCTCCACCCTCCCAGGTGCCCAATAAACACAACAGAAAGTTTGAGTGAAAAACCCACTTTAATAATCTAGCTTCAGCTCAGCTGAGAGAACTTGCCCTCTCAAGGGAAAGAGAAGTTTTTCCAGGAGGCCTCAATCCACCAGGAGGTTTCGGCTCACAGAAGGGTACAGCTCAAAAAAGCCCTAAAACGGGAGGCAAATGGGATCTGGAGTCAGTGGAGGCCAGCAGGGGTGGCCCCCCAGCCACTCGCCTCCCGCCAACAGAGGCCCCAGCAAGAGAAGCGCAGCTGTTTCTCCCATGCGTGACCATGGCCCCAGTCGTCCTGCCCCCGGCCCCTCCTCTGTCCCCGCATTATCCTCTGGGGGTTGATCCGGCCCCTGAGCCTTGAGAAAAATTGGAGACCCTTCTTTTTCTACATGGTAGCACCAAGACGACCGGTCCCATCACTGAGGCCAGCCACTTCATGGTGGTGGTGTTGCCCGGGCAACCAACCCCAGCACCATAGAAGGAGGGAGCCTAGCCCGAGGGTGGTGGGGCGGGGGGAGTCACCTTGAAGAGGGTGATGGTCTGGAGGACTCCGGTGGTGCAGGCCGTCTCCCGGATGGAGTGCATGGCCAGCTGTGGGCTGCCTAAATCCACGACACGCAGCCCCAGCCTGGAGGCTAAGATAGGTCCAATGGTGGTCCCGCAGGGGGAATCATTCCGGACCATGAGATCCTGGGGACAGGCGAAGGGGTTTATGAGCAACAGGCAGTCTGCGCCATTTAAGCCCAAGAAGGGAGTCACCTTACAGCTGCAGGGCTGAAGGGGCCGGGCAGGTGGTCTCCTTCTGCCCCCTCGGAAAGCAGACGCAACCAGCATAGAATCACAAAACCAGCATTAAATGGCAGGCCCAAGCACAGTATATTCTGACCTGGTCCTCTTCTCCCCACCTACACTACCACTACCTTAGCTCCAGCTACCACCACCTTGCTTCCCATACAGAATCCACTTTCGCCCCGGCTGGTGTGGCTCAGGTGGTTGGAGTGTTGCCCCGCAGACGGCAGGGCTGCGGGTTCGATACCTGGGCAGGGCACATGCCTAGGTTGTGGGTTCTATCTCTGGTGGAGGTGTGTGCGAGAAGGCAACCAATCCACGTTACCACCTTACATCAATATCTCCTTCTCTCCCTCCTCTCTCTCTCTAAAAAAGCAATGAAATAAGATGTCCTTGGGTGAGAATGAAAACCAACCAACAACAATAACAAAAAGAAAACCCAACCGCACGGTTTAAAAACCACCGGGAGTGTCCACCCTGCACCCTGCCTTCCTGCCACTCTCCCACACGGGCTACGTTACGCGTTCCTTGCTAGGTGTTTACGTATCTTTTTCCTTTTTATTCAAGTAGAGAGATGGGAAGGGAGGAAGAGAGGGAGGGAAACATCAATGTGTAGTTGTCTCTCACGCGCCCAGCTGGGGACCTGGCCCGCAACCCAGGCAAGTGCCCCGACCGGGAATGAATCAGCGACCTTTGCGTTCGCAGGCCGGCACCCAACCCACCGAGCCACTCCAGCCAGGGCTGGTTGTTTACATGTCATAAAGCATCTGTTGCATTTGACTCGATCCCAAAGCCAGAACCATGCTGGATTCTCAAAATGTTGTCTCCAAACAGTATTTTTCGGGGGGAGATGGCATGTGCAATGATCAGCTAACTTCCTATCTGGCGACCTCATAATGTGGGTCTTGGTTGTCATCGACTCCCAGGACCTGAAGGCCATGGATCACGGGGCCGAGGCGGGGCCCCTGGGGACCGGGGCAACAGGCTGGAGCAGCGGAGGCAGCAAACCACGAGACCCCTGCCTCCACGTGGCACAGCCTCTCAGCTTTGGAGCCGTTACCAGGCCTGGCCACACCCGCCCCCAAAATATTACTCCTATTGCACCTGGTCACCCAAGAGACCTAGCATAGATTACTGTTTTCACTCCTGTTTACAAAACATCCACTCTGGAGCCCATGGATCAGGGAGTACTTTTGACTTTCAAGTCTTATTATTTAAGAAATACATTTTGGCCCTGGCTGTTGTGGTTCAGTGGATTGAGCACTGGCCTGAGAACCAGAGGGTCACCAGTTCAGTCCCAGTCAGGGCACATGCCTGGGTTGCAGGCCGGGTCCCCACTTGGGTGCATGCAAGGGGCAACCACACAATGATATTTCTTTCTCTTTCCTCTCTCTTCTCTCTAAAATAAATAAATAAAATCTTTTTAAATCATTTTTCTTTTTTTTTAAGATTTTATTTATTTGGGGGGGGGGCCCTGGATTGGGAGTAAAAGAGAGAAAATTGTATTTGAACAATGATTAAAATAAAATTTAAAAAAAGATTTTATTTATTATTTATTTTTAGAGAGGGAAGGGAGGGAGCAAGAGAGAGACAGAGACAGAGAGAGAAACATCAATGTGCGGTTGCTGGGGGCCATGGCCTGCAACACAGGCATGTGCCTTGACTGGGAATCGAACCTGCAATGCCTGGTTCGCAGCCTGCGCTCAATCCACTGAGCTATGCCAGCCAGGGCAAAATAAATAAATAAAATCTTAAAAAAAGAAAGAAAAAAAATGGACACTCGGAGCTCCAAGCTCCTCGGTCCTGGAGTTCCCTTATGGAGGTCCCCAGGGTGTGTATGAGAGACACAGAGGAGCCGGGGGTGCTGGCTGGGAAAAGGGCAGGACTAACTCACCACGTGCCTTTCATCATCAGAGAAATCCAGCAGAACAGCCACTGTTATCAGCCCCCCATTTCACAGGTGCACAAACTGATACTCCGAGAAATTAGGAGACTAGTCCAAGGTCACAGGGCTGGCTAGCACCATGTCTGACTCAGTGCCCATCCCAGCTCTGCCTGCAGTCAAAACCCCTGTTCTCCTCACTCCACTGCAACCCCCTCCACTGAAGGTGGTCTACCATGCTCCCCGCTCACTGGGGAGGCCCGCCTGCCTGTGCCCCCAGCACCCATCAGGTGGGACCCGCCCTCACCTGCAGGGGCACCCCGACGTTGTTGGCCACCTTGCGGATCAGGGCCTCTGAGACCGCGTTGGAGGCGTAGCGCTGCTTGCTGTTCACCTTGATCACGGGACCCTGGGGAGAGGGGGCCGGGGATCGAGAGTGAGGCCCAGACGAGGCCTGGACCTGGCCAGGCCAGTGGGTCCCTGGAAAGGCAACGGGAGCACCTCACCTTGTGGAATAAGGGCCGGTGGTTCTCCTCATGCTTGTCCCTGTGGGAGACAGTTTAAGGGCAGGGGATGGCAAATGGGAGCTGGGCCTGTGGCCGCCCACCAGCTCTCCCACCCACGGCAGGCATCACTAGTGGGTCGCAGCGCACTTTCCCACCAGGCCGGCAGGACGCCGCAGCTACGCCAGTGACCCAGGCAGCCTCTAGCAGCAGGTGGAGATGAGTTTGCAGAGAGGGAGCCCGTTCAACACGCCTGGCTTAGGGCTTCAGTGACTTGCTCAAGCTCAGCCCGGGAGCCGTGGAAAGGAAGTCCCCAGCGAACCTCCCAGTGGATGAGGCAGGGGGAGGGGGAGGAGCCCAGGCCCTGGGTCTCCGGCCATGTGAGGATGGTGTGATTGCCGGCCCGGCCCAGCACTCACACGTAGTTGGGGTGCACTGCGTGGGCCATGTCTGCGCTGATCATGTAGGACTTGGGGATGGCTTCCTCGAAGGCCGTCAGGTGCTGGGACGAGGCCGAGATCCGCCGCAGCACCAGCTCCGTCAGCAGGGACTGGGCCCCCTGGGCACTCTCAGACCCCACCTGGCAACGGCAGAGACCTGGCTCCAGGGGTCTGCGCTGAGGGCCTGAGTCAGAGGCCCGGGGGAGGGGCCCGGCGCCCACACTGGCCCAGGACTCCAGTGAGCCAGCAGGGTCCTATCTGCAACCTCCCCAACCCTCTGTCACCAGAACCCTGACGGTGGGCTGGGTCAGACTAAACCTCAGTCCTCTCGGGGGCAGACACCGCACTTCCTGGTGGGGCCCCTTCCTCCTCCCCTGGCGCTTGTGACCAGGGCTCAGCACGCGTGCCCCGCCACCAGGATGAGTCTTCTCTCACGCGTGTGACGGAGACTCCGACCGTCCGTGATACCGCCCATAACACAACACCAAAGCTACCGCTAAGCGCGTGACTCCTAGTAAAGGATGACGCTCCTGGCTCCCCCTGAAGCTGCGTGTGGCCACGCTAAGCTCTGGGCAATCAGGGTAGGCAGTGGTGAGTGCCACCTTTGGGACGGGCCCGTGGGAGGATGGGCATGCACGCCCCACGCGCCCTTTTCTCCCCTGCTACTGACTCAAAACAGACGTGACGGCATGGGCTGGAACAGCCACCCTGGATCCGGACACAGAAGCTCTGTGTCCAGGAGGGCAAAGACCCATCCTGAGCAGCTAACTCTGACCTGTGCGGCCCCATGAGAGAGAGCTAGCCAGCTGTTCCCGTTCTGTTACAGCACCCGGGAGTGCCCCCAACACAAGCAGGCACAACGCGCTGAGCCCTGGGGCTCTGAGGCTGGAAGGGCACCATCCACGTGGCACAGGGAAACGGGAGAGGGATGGTAACACTAGAGGCAGATAAATGCTGAGCCACGGCGGACCGGTGCTGAGCCACAGCAGACCGGTGCTACGGGAGTACAGGCAGTGTCTCGCCGTGGGTGCCTGGCGCAGGCTGGCCGTGCAAGGCCCCCCACCCGGAGCCCCCCACATACCTCTTCATTGTCATAGAGAGCAATCATGCGCACGTGTGGATCCGAGGCCAGGGAGGCAGGGGCTGCGCAGGAGTCGATCAAGGCCTGGTTTGGGGAGGGATCCAGAGCATCGTCCTCACCCCTCATGCTTCCGTAACAGCCCACCAGCACCTCAGAGGGGCCACCCCAACTTTCCTGCTGTCGCCAAGGCCAGCGGGAAGCAGGCATGGGCTTTTATGGGCCTGCCCCTCCGAAGGCGCTACCTGGGGGGGGCAGGTTCCTCTGGGATGAGAAAAGCACCCTTGGGGTGCCCTTCTCCCACATTTCCCCATGCAGAAGACAGGCGGGTGTGTAAGGTGAAGGGGGAGGACTAGGAGTCCCATAAAGTCAAAGAGTCACACAGATCATGCAAATTGAGGGGCCTCAGTGAAAAGATCGGGGTCCAAGAGCATTTGACAGGAGCTCCATCAAGGTGGTATGACTGGCTGGCTGGGGGTAGAAGTGGGTCCAGTTCCCAGGTCTGGCTTTGGTCTCAACTACGGCCCAGAGCCTGTCTCTGAGAACAGGACGGGAAGGGAAGAAGAGGCGTGAAAAGGGCAGGGGGAGGGGTGAGTGAAGGAGGAGAGAAAGTGGGAATGTCAAGGTGGCTGGGAGGAAGAGAGGCCATGCCCTGAGACCCCAAGGCACAGAGAAGGCCGGTGGGCTTAAGTCTGGGGGGTAGGGGTAGGCAGGAGCAGAGGGAGGTGAGTGATACGGCCTGATGGGCTACGGCACAGGTGGCAAACACAAGGCCCGCCGGCCGAATCTGGCCCTCCACCTTGTTTTATCTGGCCCGGCACCTTGTTTCTACCTGGCGGCAGCGCCCAGCTCTCGCTTAACTGTTAAGGAGCAGTTACATTTATACAGCCCTAAAATTACACTCGGCCCTTTGAAGGCAGCTGCGAGGCTGATGTGGCCCCTGTGAAAATGAGTTTGACACCCCTGGGCTAACTTAAAAGGCAGGCAGCAGGAGCAGGGTGAGGACGAGACACTGTGGTGCCTGAAACAAGCTCTCAGCCTTCCCCCCTGCAGCCCCAGTGCCCAGCCCAGTGCAGGGATGGAGCCGAGAGGAGCGGCGCTCAGGCTGCAGCATTCAGGCCCCTGCCCGAGGTCCGCCAGCGCCAGCAGGCTGCAGGGCTGGCCGGCGGCTGTCTCATGGCTCGCTGGGGCTGAAGGCAGTCCCCGCACCCCAACACCCCACCTCTTCTGGTGCTGTGTGCTGCCTGTGGGTGTCCCAGCCCCTCACCTGCAGGGCACAGAAGCAGCTATGCAGGTTGTCCAGGCGAGGGGCAAAGATGAACTCCTCATAGGCACCACCCAAGACCTAGAAAGACAGGATAGTCAGCCTGACCTTTAAACCCTCATCCCAACTTACCAGCTTTCCCCTGCTCTCAAGGGCTGGAGCTGGAGCTGCCTCTTTGGCTCCTTGTGCAACCCCTCCCTGACCTCTGGCTTAGGGCTGCGAAGCTGCTGTGTGGGGCTGAGTGGGGAATGGGGTGGGGCTGCGGCTGAGGGACAGGAGTTGCAGGCCTGTGGTTCCTGACCAGTTCCTACGGGACAGGAAGAGGTTGGGACCGAATGGTCACAACAGTTAAGGACATGAGCAAAGGAGACTAGTACCCAGGCACGGGCACTCAGTGCACGTCCAAACAGGATGGAACGTCCAGAGCCTTAGCCATCTCCTGCGGTCGGGACCTGGGAGGGACGTGAGGGCAGACTCCAGGAACAGGCCACCTCGAGGCCTCTGGCCCTCAGAGGTCAGAGCCAGCGTGAGTCACAGTGGACAGGGCCGCCTGGAGTAGAAGCTTCCAGGGAATCTGTGGAAAACCTGATTCCCAGGCCCCACGCCAGAGTCGGAGGAGGCCGGTCTGGAGCGGGAAGCAGCCCTTTTCTGAGAACCACTGCCCTGCAGGCAGAGGTGGGCGGGGCCTGCTGGGAAGAACAGGAAGGAGCGTATCTGGGGGACTGGCAGAGCTGCTGAGTGCTTCAGGGGACACACTGAGACCCCCGAGGTCTCCCCACAACCGAGTTCCTGGAGCCGACCCTCACCGCAGGCTGGGTGTCGGCCAGGCAGAGCTCCATCTCCAAGATGTCCTCGGGGCTCAGCCCCAGGTGTCCACACAGCAGGGAAATGAGGACTGAGTGGTGCCGGTCATCCTGCAGGGCAGAAGGATGCTGGTGGGAGGGTCTGCTCTCCCCCTCCCCTCCCCTCCCCTCCCCTCCCCAGGGGACAGGTCCCCTCCCCACCTGCTCACCCTTCCCTGTGAGCAGGGGACTGTCTTACTGTAGCACTGAGAGGCCCTGGCTCGGGAGTCCCTTTCTCCAGCTCCTCCTGGATGGCTGTGGCAAGAATGGGGACTCTGTGGGGAGACACAGGAGGAGGGGTTGCGGGGAGGGCTGGAGGGCACCGCAGCGCAGGGCACCCCTGAGCTCAGGCATCCCCTGCTGGGGCCCTTGGACATCAATTGGGTCCCAAGAGGAGCACCTGGCTGTGGCCACCACCAGGCAGCATCCTCCCAGGTGCCACCAGGGCCATCTATCACCTGGTGCCATGCCCGCCCCTCCCGTTCACCACAGCCCGTGCCCAGTCTCACAAGTGCATTTCCATGTTGGGCCCAAAGTTCTCGTTGACATTTCGCTGCAGATGGATGGCCAGGTGCGGGATGCGAAGGATGGGCCGGTCCACGTGCACCAGCCGCTGCTCCAGTCGGCCTGAGGTAGGGCACTGTGGCCAGGCGGGCCTGGTCAGCCCAGGGGGCCTCTCAAGCACAGCTGGTTAAAGCCCCCACCTCACACAAACTAAACCAGGTGGTCCTGGACTGCCCCTCCCCCCGCCTCCCCAGGGCAGGTCTCCACAGGCACCCTGAAGGAAGGTGACAGTCGATCTTCAGGCAGCAGAAACTGAGAACCTCCCAGGTTCAACCTGTTACTACCTTGACAATGACGCGTCCAGCCAAGGTCAGGTCACGGTCAAACCAGGTGCTCCAGATCCCACCGCCATAGGTCTCCACACCAACCTGCTGGAAGCCCACCTGGCTGCGCCGGGACCGCCGTTTCACCTGAGGGTGAAGGTGGGGAATGAGAAGTCAGAGGCCGAGGAGGGACGTGGTTTGGAGATGAGACAGGCTGTTCACAAGCTAAGTAACACAGAACGAACACCAGGGACACAGAAGGGCCCAAAGTATGGAGGAAGAGGGCGAAAAGCCTTAGTCCCTGCTCCTTGGAATGGTGTCCCCAAGATGTACCTCCCGTCACCCCCCGGCCATTACAACACAGCCCAAGTTCCTTACCCGAAGGCAGGGGCTGTCCGTGTGAGCACCAATGAGACTAAAACCATTGCCGGGAACATACTGGCCTCCCACAGCAAAAGCGATGATAGTGGAGGAGTTCCTGGTCAGGAAGTACTGGTCGTGGGGGAAGGGGGAGAGGGTTGTTGAATTGGATTAACCAGCGCACTGGCACACAGGACTTTGAGCCCCAGCCTAGGGACCTGCCTTTTGGTCCCCACCCCACCCCTAGTACCTTGCTCTCCGGCTTGATATCCCAGGTGTCTGTCTCCTTGAGTTCACGGAAGCCAGCCTGGATAAGGCGGCTGCGACACTCGGCCACGACTGTAGGTAAAGAACCCATTTTTAGCGCAATGGAAGCCGGTAGGGGGCATCCTACCCTCCTCTGCTGCCTGGGCCACTTACCATGGAAAGGAGAGGGACTCCGGTTCACAAACTTGAGGAGCTCCCGGGCCGCAGCCTGCACCGCCTCTTTTCGGGCCCTGCCGCTCATGGCCACCTAGGGGAGAAGGGTGCTCAGGGTCTCCGGGGACTTCCACTCAAAGCCCCAAAGTGACCGCTCCAAGGCTCAGACCTCTACTTCCTCCCCTTGCGGGACGGAGACACGCCCCTGCCGAGCGGAGCTTACCACTCTGCGGAAAGCTTCGACCCTCCAGCAGAAGTATCACAGCCCCAGCAGCGATCTCCGCCCACTCCGCCAAGACGCCGCGCCCCCTAGACCTTAGCACCGCCCCCTAAGTCCCAACCCCTAGGGGCCGACCCGCTGAGAAATCCGGGTCGGGTCCCAAACTCGTGAACTCCCAAGCCGGTCCCTAACTCTGAACCCGCCAGCACTACATGCGCGGTCCGTTTTCTAAATCCAAGTCCTGTTCTCCAGGGAATACCCTATCTCCCCTCCACCCCTCTCTCCGGTCCACCAGTCTCTCGCAGTCCCCCGCTTTCCAACCCCAGGAAGGTCAGGCCATCCGGGGCCGAACTTTCGGTTTCGTCTTGGGACCGGCTCGGCCCCCACCCTAGAGCGCTGCTGAGCTTGGGCCCGATCCAGCGCCGGGCTGGATCTGAGTTAGAAATTCGAGCGGGACCGGCGGTGGCCACCTACCTGCATCGGCCCCACTCGTGGGCTGGACTTGACTGGTCCAGGCCCAGTGCTTGGCCAGCCCCACCTCCCGCTACCAGGTCCGTCCCGCCCCGCGCCGGCCTCGCTGTCCGCCCCGCCCCCGCCGTCCGCCCCGCCCCCGCTGCGCACTCCGCGGCGACCGCGGGGGCCCTCTGCCGCACGGGAGGTGGTAGGACAGCCACCAACCATCTCCCAGAGGTCGCAAAGTCAGAAAAAATTCGACCCCGCCTGCTCACCTGGTCGGACGGGCACTGTACAAAGTGCTCTCTCTCGCCACAGGCACCCTGTGATGGTAAAAACACATGGTTAATGGTCGTGGAGCGCTCACCACGACCTTCAGCTTCATGATAAAGCTTCATGTGCCCTATCTTTAATCTTCACACCTGCCCTGTCAACTTTGTACTTTTTACTGCCATCATTTTATACGTGAACAAACCTACGTAGAAAGACCAGTAACCTCTGAAAGGGCAGAGGTGGGGTTTGGATTCAATTTCAGAGGCCTGGGACAACCCATTCTCAGGTCTTTCCTAGGCCTTTCTTTTTCTTGGTAAATCTTATGTTACATGGGAGGCCCCTGAGGGGTAGAGAAGTTAATGACTTGCCCAAGATCACACAGCTGTTTGGAGGCATCTGGGGTTTGACTCTGATGTATGTACTCTTTCCACATCTTACGACAGGAAAAAAACAAGCTCCATATGTCCTCGTAGGCATTTGTAATATTCCTATGTCAAGGTGGGTGAGTAACAATATAAAAAAACTGTTCAGCTGCCTAGCCATGGATTGTGGTCAGGGCTCTTGGTGGTCCCTAGGTCCTGCTGCCAGGGGTGTAATCACCACTGCAGGGGTGACAGGTGGATGGAGCCGCCTCATTTGTGTACTGGGGTGGGAATGTCCAGGGAGTGGGGAGCATTTGGAAAGGTCCTGCGACCCTCACTTCAAAGGAGTAGATACTGCAAGGCAGTGTTCAAGAATATACACAGCAGATGATAGGTTCAGTTCATGGCATTCCCTAGCCATTTACTGAAGTGACATTATGGCCTTGGCTGGCATGGCTCAGGGGATTGAGCACTGGTCTTTGAACCAGAAGGTCACCAGTTCTTCCCAGTCAGGCCATAACATTGCATGCCTGGGTTGTGGGCCTGGTTCCCAGGTGGGGGCGTGTGAGAGCCAACTTATCAATGTTTCCTTCTCTGCCTCCTTTCCTGCAGGTAAAGAATCACAGATCAGCGAATCTATTAGCATGCAATCAGAGTGTATTAGTGATTTGTTCCCATGGAAGAGAACGGGCCTAGTTAAGTGGGGGCAGGGGAGGTATGAAAGGCAAAGGTTCAGGGCAAAGTGGGGTGGCGAAAGTAAGGGTGGCTGAAGGCCATGGTGGCAAGCCCTGGGGTGACCAGAGGCCAGGAGGCCACAGAGCCAAGAGCCAAAAAAACAAGTCCTTTGTTCTGAGGACTTACATAGCTGGCGGGATGGGAGTAAAAGCAACATATTGATTGATGCGTAAATGTGCTGCCAGCTTTCCCAGGGGGAACATGACTACTCAAACTTAGGTATGTGTGGGGGTCTGCTAGCCAGAATCCTTATCTTGCTCCAGACTCCATTTGCTCATCTTGTTATAAGATAGATACATTACAGGAGGCAGTTAATTAAAGTTGGAGCGGTTACCCAAAGTTACTTTATGGACCATTTCTTTGGATACCGTGGACCCTCTCCCACATCCCACGCCCTGGGATGAAAGCAACGTTTCACAAGGTTTTCTTTCCCAGAGAGTGGAAACGCTACTAAGACTTTCAAGGACTTCCCTCCTCCCGCGCTAACATAGTGTCTCTTGTGATGTTGGAACACCTGGCAATATTATGGGACCAGGCTCAGGCCTGCTGAGTTAGCGGGTAAGACCTGTCTCCCCCCCCTCCCTGCCTTGGTTTGCGATGCATCTACCTAAGTGCTAAAAGGCGTTTCCTGGAAACCAGGATGCCAGGCGCTGGCCAGTGACAGCCTTGCAGTCTCCGAGTTCTTCCTGTGCCGTTTCCTGCCTCAGAATGGGTCATGAAGAGAACATTGTTGGGCAAGGGACACGTTCAAGATCAGTGAAAGCAGCTGAACCAGGGGTACAATGTATAAGGGAAGGACACTTAAAGAAAAATCTCTCATGTTCTTCTGATCACAAAAGAAAGAGAGTGCATGTAAATGTGAGAAATTCAAATATCACAGAACACGTCAGTTAGAACATGAAACATAAACTGAACATCCATTCTTGATAAGAACCGAAGCAAAATCTTCTTAAGAAACCAGGAAGAGAAAAGATAAACACATAAACTCAAGAGCATAGATTTACGGTAAGATAGTTAGGGAAGTGGTGATTTTTGAGTATTATTCTTTCTGTTTGTAATATCATTTTTTAACAGATTTTTTATTTTTTAAGATTTTATTTATTTATATTTAGAGAGGGAAGGGAGAGAGAAAGAGAGAGAGAGAGAAACATCCATGTGCGGTTGCTGGGGGCCTTGGCCTGCAACCCAGGCATGTGCCCTGACTGGGAATTGAACCTGTGACACTTTGGTTCGCAGCCCGCACTCAATCCACTGAGCTATGCCAGCCAGGGCTGTTTGTAATATAATTTATTTTAAGTTTATGTAACTTAATTTTCTTAACGCTTGCTGTGTTTAACAACGGGATGGCACATTTCTGGAAACTGGACAGTCAGTTCCTGTGAGCTGGTTCAAGTCTGCCCCAGCACATGGCTCCGCCCACACTCCAGCTACATCTTTGTCCCTCCGATTGTGATTTGTGCCCCTGGGAACATTTTAGAAATGCAGAGCAAGATCCCTAGCTGATTTGTCTGAATACCACGTGTAGTAAAATATGAGGTCAGACTTTATGTATTATAGAAACAATTCCAAGCGTATTGTTGAGTGAAAAAAAGAATTTGCAGAATAATATTTACAGGGCAATTAGGTAAAACTCACACCACGAGCTTATTTCTAGATTTTTCTAAAAATATACATGGCAATGCGTGGAAACACTTGGAAGGAGGGGTCATCTCCGGACAAGGGGATGGTATGGGATATGAAGTGGGAGGAGGGTCAAGCGGGGATCGTAGCCACTCCTAGAGTTTCTGAGAACCATCCGTGCCCTCGGCCTCCTGAGGACACCTCCCCCACCAGGTCCTTAGCGGGCGTTTACCACGCTGCCATGCGTTCATCGTCTGGGGTTAGCGCACACCTGTGTGTTAGCATCTTGGCCGGTGTCACACACTTCATTGTGGGTTGCTGTGGTACGCGTGTCTCTTCCGATCCCTCAGTTTATTTATTTTCTTACAAAGACTGTATTCTTTTTAGAGAGAGGAGAAGGGAGGGAGAAAAACATCGTGGTGAGAGAGAAGCATCAATCGGTTGCCTCTCCTATGTGCCCCGACCGGGGACCAAACCCACAACCCAGGCATGTGCCCTGATGGGGAATCGAACTGGCGATCCTTTGCTTTGTGGGGAGATGCCCACCCAATGGAGCCACATGGGTCAGGCTGATCCACCAGTTTATGAGAGAACTTTCCGAGTAGTAATTTGTCACATCATTGTTCAGGGCGATTGGGATACAGAAGACCAAAGCACCACTGTGAGAAAGAGAAGGCGGGGTGCGTGTGTGCCCTGTCTGCTGCAATGGGTGCAGCGCCGGGGCTGAATCAGGTGATCTTGATTTCCTGATGCCCAGACAGCTCTGGGTATCTCGTTGCAGGGAGATATCTTGGTGGCTTAAATGAATAAATAATTTGCTTTTGGGTGTAAGGCTAGGAACTTGCACAGCACGGTACAATTTGTCCTCTGGCAGTGCTGTGGGAAGGGCACTTTAGTTTCCAACACGTGTCTTCTGCCGAAGGTCTGTTTTCCAAGCAAGACTAAATTGACCAAGAACTACATCTCCCAGGGTGCCTTGAGGTGAGTCGCTCAGGCAAGATGATAATTTCCAACCAATTATGTTCTAGGAGGGAGGTTTACAGAGTAATTTATATAGTTCCGAAGAATGAAGCACCTGTATAGATACTAATAAGGAACAATTTCCAAGATATACTATTAAGTGAAAAAAAACCCAGGTACAGAATAGCAGTTATGAGATGCTGCCATTTGTGTGTGTGAACACACAGACACATATGTGTTCTTATATGTTTAAAATATGTCATAAGAATGGTAACTGACTCTGGGAAGGAGAAATGGAGGGACTGAGGGGCTGGGCAGGAAGAGACACTTTTCTTTCCTATAAACCCTTTTGCACTTTTAATTTTTTTGTACATGTACAAATTACATGTTTTTAATTTTTTGTCATTCTCACACGAGCATGTTTTTATTGATCTTCAGAGAGAGAGGGAAAGGAGGTGCGAGAGAGAAACATTGATGTGACGGAGAAACATCCATCATCGCCTCCTGTACGCGCCTTGACCAGGGGTCGAATTGGAAACCTAGGTATGTGCCTTGATCGAGGATGGAACCCACAACTTTTTAGGGTACAGGACGACACTCCAACCAACTGAGCCATCCAGACAGGGCTGCTTTTAAAATCTAGATAAAGAAAATTTCAAAGTAACAGGTAGAAACCTGATTTTTTAGTGTGTTTTATGACTATGATTTCTGTTTTCTCCTGTCCCCTGATTAGGTTTACTGAGCATGTGTTAGCTAGCCTCTAGCGTTAGGTCCTGGAGTTTAAAATGCCCGTGGAAAGCTGCGTTTCCTTCCGGTGTGGAAAGCGTGTCCGCGAGAGGGAGGGAGAGCGGATGGAACGTTCCTTTCGATGTTGGCATTTTAAAGGAAGCGACCTGGGGACGAGGTGGGGGGACCTCCAGAAAGAGGTGCTGGGCTGCCTTAGTGCTTCAGCGGGACAGGAACTACCAACCCTGCTTGTCCCTGCTCCTCTCTCCTCTGGTCGCCACGCCCCGCCCACCCAGTGTCCATCTCACGCCCCATCATCGTCACCACCCCGTGGCACACCCCCCCAAGGCCCTTGCCCACGCCGGGCTTGCTGACACGTCGGGCGAAAACCCTCGCCCCGACTGCACTCTGCTCCCCGCCCGCGCCATGCCTGCGCCTGGCCCGTGGTCTCTGTACCGTAACTATTTCTTGAATGAATGGAATTTTTAAAAATAAGGGTTCTTTGTGAAAAATGGCCCTTGCAGAATGTTCCTCAGTGATAAAAATGAGCACAAACTGTTGATACCTGCTGTAACAACTTGGATGGATCTCACAGGCATTGTGCCGAGTGAAAAAAAAAATGACCAAATTGCAGTGATAGAAAACAGGCGGGTTGGTTGCCAAGGGTTAGGAAGGGTGGGGGAAGGGGGTGGGTGTGACTCTGAAGGCCAGGTACTTCTGGGTCTGGATGATGGTGGTGGTTGCCCGACCACACATGTGCTAAAGTTAGGGTTGCCAGGTAACATACAGGGCACCCAGTTAAATTTCAGATAAAGGAAGAATAATTTCTCAGTATTAGCATGTCCCAAATATTGCATGGGATATACTTACACACACAAAAAAATCCACACAATATAATTGCGTGTCCTGTATTTGTATTCATTAAACCTGGCAATCCTAGGAAAAAAATGATGTAGAACTAACGATGTGCACACGGATGTCACTTGCCCGGTTGTGAGATTGGACAGTGTTATGTCAAAGGCAGCCGCTGGGGGGACTGGGTGGAGGGCACACAGAGCCTCTCTGTGCTGTTTCCGCAACCGCCTGGGAGTGTGTAATTCTTTCAAAATGAAAAAGGTGTTTTGGATGGCCCACAAAAGAAACCCCAGTGCTCCTGTTGGTGATAAAAAACAAAGAGATATGGGGAAGTGCTGACTCTTCACCTTGGAAGTTTTGTAGAGCATTGTAAAACTGGCATTTCTCAAAGGCCTTCAGGTGTGCCCCTCTTGAATGCCAATGATCTCGCAGAGTTATTGACGGTAAAACGAAGTGGCTAGGTGGTGGGCTCTGGGTCATCAGAGAGACGTGGGTTCAAAGCTTGGCTCCTCTAGTGATGAGCTGTGGGTCCTATTTGCGGTGGCACGCTGGAGCCACCAGGGGCAGCCAGCTGGCGGCTTGGAACCGGCCTGGCAGAGCGTACACGATCGAGACTGGCAAACACAGCAAATCAGCGCTTTTATTTTGTTTTCATCAAGAGAGAGCTAGTTGTTAAGCCATCTTACCACAGACGTGGTAAGTTTTACCACGTCTTACCCTCAGTTTCCTCATCTGTCAAGTGGGGAAAGACAACAGTAATAACCTCATAGTGTTCTGAGGATTAAATGAGATCATGCCTGCAGGGTGCTCATCATGAAGTCTGTGGAATAGCAATAGATGTTGGCCATTACTCTCTCACGTTCGCATCTCTCGTAGTAAACCGTGCGCAACGTGCAGCCAAGTGCATGCCCACCTCATCCCGATTTATCTGTAGTGACCGGCACAGGGCCTGAAACACGGCAGGGGCTAAACCAATGCCCGCTCCATTGATGAACCCGGGGCAAATAATTGTGACTTGAGGTACTCAACCTCCAGGGAATGTTCACTTTATCAGAGGCCTTTTAAGGCACACTGGGATGTTTTGTCATGAGATTTTCAGGCCCCGTGGCAGGCTGCTGGGGAGGTCTGGGAGGGCACTCATGTGGCCCACCCTCAGAGGGAAAGGGAGCCCTTGCAGGCGGGCCCTGGCCCCCCTCCGCGGCACCCTGGGAGCACAGCCCTCGGTGTGGGGGATGGGTCCCCACCTCCCCTTCCTCAGGAAGCCAAGACGGGGCGTTTCTGGCTCTGAGCTTGTCTGACTAGAGGTCATGTAATCCTTGCTGGATTTGTCCTGTTTGTTTTAGTGGACAGGGCTATTTACTTTCAGTTCGTATTTCTCGGGGTGCTTGCTCATTTTGCTTCCCTTTTATTTACTTTTTGCAAGCACTTGGGTTTGAGTAAATATATCTATAAAGTTCCAGGGACTAGTTTATTCTGTGTCTGGGATTTTAATGGCCTTTAAACAGTGTCTGCTCAGGTAAGCATTTTATAGGTGGCTTAAAAATATAGAGGATTCTGTACTCAGTGGCCTCTGCTTCCTTCCAGGCCGACAGCTGGTCACCAGCAGCCTATGAATTGTGGCTTTTCATCCGTCATAAAAACACGAAAAGCTCATTCCCATCCGGACAGAGGAACGGGCCCACTTTGGTCAGCCAGACGTGGCAGTCGGGTACCGTGGGGGGTGTTTCAGCTCTAGGGCAGTGGTTCAGGTGAGGATGACCTAGGGGTGATTTTTAAAATGCACATTCATGAGACCCACACTGGAAAATTCTGATTTGGAAGGTTTGGGCTGAGGCCCAGGGACGTGCATTTTTAACCTGCGCCATGCTGCAAACAATTCTCCTATCCTGAGAAATATTCATCTGCAATCTCAGAGACACCGTTGCGTGGAACAGCGGTGCATGGGTGTCCTGCCCGTGGGCTCACCTGCTATGCTGTGGGGCAGTGTGGAGAGAAGCTCAGGCCCCAGATACGGCTGGGTGGAGGGGCTTCGTCATGCTCCTCTGGAGCTGGCCAAGGGGGTGACAAGTGTTGTTCTGGTAACCCCCTTGCTCAGGGCCTAATCTGTCATAACCGGAGGGCAGGGACCTCAGGTCTTGTCACCCCCCCCCAACACACACAATCCCTAAGACAGTGCCGGCTCACAGGTTGGTGCTCTGCACTGGCGGGGACACTCCCACGGGGACAGCCCTAGACACGGCCCGGTTACCTCAGGGTGGCCCGGGAGCCAGTTGTTGGGGACAGACGTGTCGGAGAGGCTGAGCGCCATGGTCAGCAGCTGCTCGAGTCTTCCGGAGCTGGGCCGGGTTTTCCAGAGGCTGAAGGGACAACACCTGGACCCACGGCATTTCTGTTCTTTTGCCGGCCCCTCCCCTCTGTCCCGACACCTGTGCTCCAACTCGCAGGACCCATTATGACATCATCAATGCAGCTGGATGCAGTAGTGTCCTCGCTGCACCCAGGCCTCAGGTCAGTCCACTGTGGCCAGTGTCCCAGTGATGGCCCCTGAGCTGGCGGGCTACAGATGGAGACTTTCTTCTTTTTTATTTTTATTATATATTTTTATATCTTCTTTTTCAAAAAAACATATTTTTAATCCTCTCCGGAGAATGGAGAGGATATATATATATATATCCATATATATATTTTTTATTATTTATTTATTTATTTATTTATTTTAAGGGTGAGAAAGAGAAACAAAATGAAAGGGAGAAACATCAATCAGCTGCCTCTCGCAGGCACCCATGCACCATGCACCCTGACCGGGAACCAAACCAGCAGCCCCTTGGTGTACAGCACGATGCTCCAACCAAACAAGCCACCCGGCCAGGGTTAGACTTTCTTCTTTACATATATTTTTACTTAGTTTTAGAGAGAGGGGAAGGGAGGGAGGAAGGGAGGGAGAGAAACATCAATCAGTTGCTTCTCCCACGCCCCCTGCTGGGGATCTGGCCCACAACCCAGGCATGTGACCTGATAGGGAATCGAACTAGCAACCCTTTGGTTCACAGGCAGGCACTCAATCCACTGAGCCACACCAGCCAGGGCTAGACTTACTTCTTTGTTTGGAGACCTCCACCCTCAGCCCCTTTGTTCCCTGCCTCAGTCAATGTGCTACTTATTTCACTTGTGTGTTTTCTTGTGCATTGTCTGTTTCCCCACCAGAAGGTGAGCTCCAGGGGGGCACAACCCACAGCTGCCTTGTTCACGGCGGAGTCCCCAGTGCTTGGCGCAGTGCCTGACACGTAGTAAGTGCTCAATAAAGATTTTGGGGGGTGATGCACAAACACATGAATGAGAGGCTTCACTGGCTCCAGCCATCCATTCATTTATTCATTTGACAAGCAGATTTTGCACATCTGTTGTGGGTCAGGCTCTTGTCAACCTGAATAACTCCTTTCCTGCCCCGAGGAGCTCCCAGCCCGGCGGTGGAACGCTGGAGACACATCCTTTGTGTAATGCACCCTGACAAGGGCCATATATCCGAGGTTTAACGGAGATGGGGTTGCAGGGAGGAGCACAGGGTGGCAATGACAGGCTCTTAAACCAGAGAAATGGCATGTGGCCTGGCAGGGTTTCCCGCGCTCGATTCAGGGAGCCTCATCTGCCCCAAGGCCTCTGCCGCTGCTGACAACCACGGCGGCTTGTTTCTGCTAATATCGCAGCAGGGCACTCCTATAGAGGCAATCCATAAAACACCATTTACAGCCATAGCTAAACCGCAGAAATCAATCCCCAGCGCTCGCTCCCGTCAACACATGCGTGCGGGGGTCCTTCTGAGTGTGGTGGACAGTTTAAGGCGCTGGGGGAGATACGGGGCTGAGTGAAGGGAGGACTCTGAGCCAGGGGCTTCTGATCATCCTGGGGAGGCAGGACAGGCCGGGGTGAGACCGTGTGTGCCCAGGCGTGAAGGAAGGCAGGCTAGGATGGTGCCACCGAAGGCAGGAGCCAGCGGCCACATGCGGCTGATGCAGACTGAGAGGGGCCAGACATAGAAACTAACGCACCCAAAATACGTGCAACGTACCTCAGCTGCACAGCATTGATTACATGTTGAGACGACAATATTTTGGGTAAAATGCATTAAATACCTGTCTCTTTTACTTTTTTGGAAATGTGGCTATTAAAACATTTAAAATGGCCTATGTGTACGGTTCTATAATATATCATCCGTATACTGTGTTGCGGGTTCACCACCCCAAGTCAAGTCTCCTTCCGTCACCATTTGTCCCCCCTTTACCCTGACCAATATCATCCCTTTACCCAACCGATGTCACCAAAACAAAACAAAACAAAACACAAACTAGCTAAGACAGTAACACTTCAAGAACTTGCAGTTTGTCATTTTATTTAAAAGTTATTTACACCTTAGGGAAACACGGCTTGCCTCAGCCATATCAAAATTACAACTAACATATGGAACAACCATCACTCAGAATTGTCAGAAATCGAGGTGAACGGAAGTGTGACAATGGAATTCGAGAAACCACATCCCTCCGGAGATGTGGAGCGGGCTGGTCCCACATCCACGTGTGGTGGTGAAAATTCGGGAGGGGTATCTTCTCAGGAGCGAGGAGTCCCAGCTCCACACCAGGGCCCCCAGCCCAGGGTTCCGGTGCCAAGAGGCTAAGTCCCCACAACTTCTGGCTGCAAAAACCAGTGTGGGCTGAGCTGGTGGAAGGAACTGCTGGAGTCCCAAGCAGTTCTCCTTAAAGAACCCACACACGGACTTACACAAACTCACTCCCTCTGAGCTCCACATGGGGTAGCAGCTTGAAAGGCACCAGCGGCACATGCACAGGGAGGAACTGAAGTGTCTGGCATCAAGGTGGGAGCTGGGGGACAGCTTTCTCCCAGACGAAAAGGCAGGCGGAGGCCATTGTCCCTTTTCTGGGCCCTCCCCCCACAGAGCCACAGAGCCAGCAGGTCGGTGCCATACCCGAGACGCCATCAACCTGGCTCACACTGCTTGCCCAGGCCTGGAGACCGCCAGAGACTGTGTCCCACCCACCTCCCGCTGAAGCTGCTTTTCTTAGGAATGGCTGGTCTTGGCTCCTGCTTCACAACTTCCTAAACCCTCTCCAATAAGCCACAGCCAGCCGCAGTGAGCCTCCAGCTCCGGAACCTCTTGTTAAGTGGACTCAGGTGGTCTGATGGTTGCCAGATGACAGGGGGGTGTGGGGGAAAGGGTGAAGAGGTGAGGGGATTAAGAAGTACAAACAGGTAGTTACAGAATAGCCACGGGGATGTGAAGTACAGCACAGGAAATGGAATTGCCAAAGAACTTATACACGTGACCCCTGGACATGAACAGTGGTGTGGGGACTGCCTGAGGGAGTGAGGGGTGCTGGGTGAAGGGGGCAAAGGGTGAAAAATTGGGACAACTGTAATTGCATAATCAATAAAATACAATTAAAAATAAAATTATTTACACCTGAAACTAATATAAAACCCTGAATGTTGACTGTAATTTAAAAATAAAATAAAATAAAAAAATTATGAAAATAAACAAATACATCGTATATACATGAACTGGTGATGTGGCTTCCACTCTATTTCTGTTGGACAGCATCGGTCTGGGAGCTGGGGGACCCGGTGAGGGACCGGTGCCGCTGCAGCTGCACAAAATTCCGAGGGAACCGGGATTAGGAGCAGCCAGGGGCTCCTGAGGAAGAGGTGGACACAATTGAGAAGCTTGGTCCTGAGGGGAAGTGGGGAGGATGGCAGCCAGAGCGGCCACGGAGTCCCAGGGACAATGCACATTTGTAAGACACACACCCAGCTTCTTCCTCCCCCCTCAGGCCATCTTCCGGAAAGTGTCCAGCCGCCCTCCCACCCACAGACTCCAGAGAAGGCTCCTTCTCCTCCACCCTGGACGGTGGGGAGTTGGCCAGTGAGCTGCCAGGTTTGGAGACTAAGTACTGAGGAAGTTAATCCCTGCTCAGGCCATTCATTGCAAGGTGGGTTAACAAACACGCCTGCCCCCTTTGACTCCCACCCCTGTCCCCTGGGCAAAGGGCAGGGGCAGGAAGGCGAGGGGAGACTGGGGAACCCCAGTGCAGGTGGAGCTGGGAGTTTGGTGGATGTTGGAGGTGGGGAACACTTCTCAGAGGAGCAGGGTGGCCCAGGAGGGGAAAGTCAGCCCCCAGACCTGACCAGAGGAAGCTTCCTTCCACTGTGGGCGTGTGTCCTCAGGGGCAAACAGGCACCCTGGGTCTGATGTTCCGGCTTCCGTCCTCCCTCTGAGCCACACAGAGAAGCTGTAAACACTCAAATGCAAGGATTAACTCTGCGTGTGGTGTCTGGGACATTGTTAACAGCCCTTGGCAGCAGTGTCTGTGTCTGTATTAGACTGATCTCTTTAACCCCCAGCACCTAGGACCTGAGGCTTGGGACCTAGCCAGTGTTGCATAAGCCAGATGGAGGAAGGAGGGAAGGGAGGGTGGGAGGGAGGGCGAACAAATGACAAATCTGTTGAAGCCAAGAAGCTGATGCCTGAAATGGGCTACACTTGTTCTACGCTAGATATTTGGGTGTGGGCAGCACGAGGGGCCCCTCGCCGGCCGGACAGCACAGCACCCAGGTCAGAGGAGAACTAATGCCCAGCACCCAGCATTCCACCATCCTTCCGCCCTGCCCTGCTGCAGGCACTCAGCCCACAGCTTTGAGAGACAGTTTATGTTCGGGATGAGTCCTTCCTGGGCTAAAGCTCTGCCCCTCGTCTCTTATCCTATTAAGTACTTTTAAAAGCCCCTTAAGTCTTCTGTAAAAGGAAAGAAAGTGAAGAATTCCAGCTGGGTTAGGTAAGCCTGGCATGGGAGGTGGGGGAGCTGAGTTAGTGTAGTTCCCGGACCAGCAAAGGGACTCCCCAAGCACATTAGGAGGCCTGCAGTTTCCCAGTATGGCCACTGGAGGGCACTTCGAGCATGAAATACCAGATCTTCATCTCCCCCGTGTTTGGAGAGCTGTGATTCAACTCAACAAACATTTTAAAATCATCACAATATTGATAGCTCTCCAGTGTTGAAGACCCAATACAGGCTCAGTGCCTTAAACATATGTTGTTTAAATTCACTACAATTGCCGTGAGCTATCTTGGCTATTGAGAAAAAACTGAGGCTTCAAGAAGCCGAGGAATTTACCTAAGGTGGCTCAGCTAAGTACAATTTGGGAATAAGGACTTGAACCCAAGCCGCTGGGCCCCAGCCTTCAACAATGAATGCACAGAAGCCGAAAAGGGACTGGGTAGAGGAAGGGATGAGTATGCTACACGAAAAATGGTCACTGAACAATTCACACATATGTGAAGCTTACAATTTGTGCATTTCACATGATAATGTTTCTCTTCCCCCTGAAATGGTGTTATTAAATAAATGAAGTGTTTCACAATTCACGCTGTCTTCACTTGGAGCAAATAAAGTCATTGCCATACAAGGCAGGAAAAAAGAATTTTTTGTTTAACTGTTAAAAAGCACTTAGGGCCTCCCTGGCTGGTGTGGCTTGGTGGATTGAAGGCCAGCCTGCATACTGAAAGGTCTCAGGTTCGATTCCCAGCCAGGGCACATGCCTGGGTTGCAGGCCCGCTCCCCAGTGGGGGCATCATTCAAGAGGCAACAGATGAATGTTCCTATCACACCTTGATGTTTCTCTCATCTTTCTTTCTCCCTTCCTCTCTCTCTAAGAAATAAATAAAAATAAAACCTTGGTGTGGGGGGACACTTACTTTGTACCTAGAAGTGTTCCAAGCACTTCACATAAAGTAACTCAATGAACTCTCACAACCACGTCTGACATCCTCCCTGATGGGATCCCCATTACGGGTCAGACACAGAGACCAGGAGAGGGAAGCAACCTGCCTGAGGAACCCAGGCAGTCCGTCTGGTTCCAGACGCCCGCCTCTGGGATGTGGGGGTCCTTGCCTGGAGGAAAACAGGAGGTGAGGAGGCAGGACTGTCTCAGGCCTGGGCTCCGTGAAGCCTGCGCAGCCAGAGACCCCGGGCCTCCCAGGGGTGGGGAGGAGAGGAGGGGTACGGCAGCAGGAGGGCCCAGGCAGGGGAGGGGCCTGTTCCAGTCTAGGGGAGAGTGGAGGCCACCCTGCCCCGCCTCTCTCCGGGGACCGGCAGTTTGGGAAGTGCAGTGTGCGGGAGGAAATGGCCAGATTGGATTACAGGGAAGATTAAAGGAGCTAAATTGGGCCTGGGGCTGGGGGAGGTGTTGGAGCAGGGAGCTGCGGAGGGCCGGCAGCTGGAAGGCCTGGAGAGGCAGCCCGAGCTGAGAGTGGGGGCAGGGACCTCACTGGAGGCCGGAAGCCCTTGTGACCCCTGCAAGGATGGAATGTGGGGTCATCAGGCCAGGGCATCCCCTTAGAAGGAGCTGGGGGTGGGGTGGGGTCAGAGACCGTGACACCAGAGGCGGGTAGTGGTGGGGACTGGCACCACAGGGGAGGTGGAGGCAGAGCTAGAGCTGGAGGTGTCCTGGGGGGAGAGGGGAAGACCCCAGACCTGGAGAGGGAGGGAGGAGGCAGAGACCAGAGAAAGGGGAGAAGCTGGGGCAGAGACGCAGCCCGAGCCCCATCCTAAGAGAGCGTCTGGAACTTCAGGAGTGTCCTGGCTGGGTGGCAGGGACACTGTTGTTTGTAGGGTGTTGGCAGGGAGATGCACAACACAGAGTGGCAGCTGGAAACTTCCCTGGAGTGCCCTCCCTTGGTGCCTCCCCTCTCCTCTCTTCCCAACCCCTCCTGGGGCCTGAGTGGCAGCACCGGCTGTGGCCCCTCCCAGTCCCGGGGGCAGGTGGTCAGTGGTCTATTCTGGTGTGCAGTGTAGCCAGGGAGCCTGGGGAAAGACAGAGGGGGTGAGCCTGGTACATGTCTTTGAGGCTGGATTGGGAGCGGAGTGGGGTGGGGGGTGGTAGGTGGCTCTTTGGAATGGTCGGGGGATAAGATCTGGCTGCCGTGGGTGGAGAGAAAAACCTTCAGCACTCCATTTTCAACCCATTGTTTCTCAAGATCTTTACAACCGGGGAGGAGAGTGTGTCTGGGACGTCCTAAGGGGCTTTGGGGCCTAGGAGCTAGGGCCATGGAAGGCCACAGGAGCTGACTGACAGTGGAGTCCCCAGCTGCTTTTGAACCCTAAGGCTGCAAGAGCAAGCCTGGCCCCCAGCCCCAGTCCTCCAGGCGGCCTCCCTGGGACAGAATTGCTGCCGAGGTCCTCCCAGAGGCCAGCTGAGGGCAGTCTGGGACCAGGGTGCACTGCGGGGAGCCTCTCCAGCCTGCTGGAGAGTCCCAGTGTCTGGCTGGCCTGAGGGCAAAGCGACCCCCGCTGGCCTCTCTATTTCCCACATAGGAGATCTTCAGTGCCCCCCACGTCCTGTGAGAAAGGCCATGCTCCTCCACCAATGGGGCCTAGCAGCGTACCACCCACGCTCTGCAAGCACACGCCCCTCTCTGGAGAGCGGTGGGACTGGGAAGAGGACCGGGGCGGAGCGCTGGGAGGGACTTTCCCACTGCCGGGCACTGGGCCTTGCTCTGGAGATCCCCGATAAGGCCGAGTTTGAGAGGGCAGGACCTGGAGCTGAGCCTGCCAGGCCCACCCGTGGCAAGGCCTGAGAGACCACGAGGGAAACGAGCGGGGCTTCTGCCAGCCACGATCCGAGCAGGGGTGTCCAAGCTGCGGCCCGCGGGCCATGTGCCGCCCAGGAGGACTGTGAGTGTGGCCCAACACAACATCGTCCATTTACTTAAAACACTATGAGATTTTTTGTGTGTGCGATTACATGTCACAGTGTATTTAATGTGTGGCCTGAAACAACTCTGCTTCCAGTGTGGCGCAGAGATGCCAAAAGGTTGGACACCTCCGTAGTCACAAATCCAGACTGCGCATTTACTTGCTGTGCAACCTTAGGGAAGTTACCTAGCCTCTCTGAGCCTAGTATCCATAATTGTAAAGTGAGGATAGTTGTTATTTCCCAATATTGTGAGGATTAGAGATACAGTGATTGTTGTTGTTGTTATTATTTCTGTATTTATTATTTTTAAAATATTTTATTTATTTATTTTTAGAGAGATTGAAGGGAGGGAGAAAAAGAGGGAGAGAAACACCAATGTGAGAGAGAAACATTGATCGGCTGCCTCTCGTACGCACTGTGATCAGGGACTGAACCCACAACCCAGGCACGTGCCCCGACCGGGATTCAAACCGGCAGCTCTGCTTTGCGGGATGATGCGCAAGCAACTGAGCCACACTGGTCAGGGCTGAGATCCAGTCAGTGATTTCTCCATGGCAGGTATCGTGCCATGTATAGAGTAGGCGCTCAATAAGTGCTGTAACTGTTATTTTCAGAGGTAGCATAGCCTGTGATAAAAAGCTCGGGACTGAGAGCTTCGGAGTCAGGCAGCCGTGGCCATGAATCGCGGCCCTGCCCCTGCTGACCTGAAGCAAGGACTCAAGCCGGTCCCCGGACACCCATGAACCGGTTTCTTTCTCAGGCGAAGGAGATGCAGTTTCTGCAACGGCGGCGCTCACTGCCTGCTCACCGTGTGCCAGGCACTGTGCTCGGTGCTTTGCAGACGGTTTCTCGTGCAGTCTTCCCAGGACACCTCTGCTGTTGCTGCCGTTTTACAGACAAGGAGACTGAGGCTCCAAGGGGTAAAGTGACTCACCCCAGAGTGGCAGGTCCGGGATTTAAACCCAGCGAGGGACCCAGCAGCTGCTCCCCAGCTTTCTCGCTTTGCCTGCACCTCTGCGGAGTCAGGCGGGGCTTAGGTCGCTGGCTGGCTATCTGCACAGGTGAGAGAACACAGAGGGGTGGAGGACTGGAGCTATAAAAACTCTGAGGGCCTAAGACGGGGTGTCTTATGGACCCCAAACTCACTTTCGCTGCTCAGAGTGCTGTGATGGACAGTGGCCTGGAGTGGCAGAGAAGGCCCTGGGGTCTGAGTGGACTCAGCTGGTTGGAGGAAGAAGAGGATGATCCCATAAGGCTATATATAGCGGCTGTGCATAGTGACCCTGTGAGGTCATTGTCAGCCTGCTCCGGCCCTGTTTAAAGAACCCCGCAGCCTCGAAGGGATGTAGGAAACCTGGAAGGGGTCCAGGACAGCAGGGAGATGACCAAACTGGAGGGGCTGAAACCAAAAAAGCCTGTGAGGGAAGATGAAAGGAATGAGTGAATCAGGGAGAAGAGAGGCTGGATGACGGCACTAAGGACCTGGCAGAGAATTCCAGGGAAGAGCGGGCTGCTCTGCTCCATCTGGGCTACCGTCCGAGAGAGAGAGAGAGAGAGAGAGAGAGAGAGAGAGAGAGAGAGAGAGAGAGAGAGGGAAGGGGCTCCCAGCGCCGCAGGGGGATCCGAGTTGGGCCTTGAGAGGCCGTCGAGGGTGCCGGTTCGTGCTTGGGTGAAAGAGCCTGTGAAATCTCCCTGACGTGCCATCCTGCACGTCTCAGCTGTTTCTGACTCACCCCGACACCCTTCACCCCAGTTCTCACACACCCCGACCCCCTTCAGCCCAGGTGTCCCTGAGTCAGGTTGGTCAAAGGGCATTTTCTCCCGGTCTCCCTGGGGGTTTCAATGTGGGGGAGGGTGCACTTCTGTGCTGGGAAAAGGGGGCCCCTCTGCCTCTGGCCTCTGTCTCCTCAGGGGATGGATCAGGGCCCGGTGGCGTTTGGAGAAGCTCAGGGGCATCCCCTGCAGACTTCGGGGAATTGTGGGAGGTGAGTGGGTGTGATGAGGGGACAGCTGAGACTCTGAGAGCTGCATTTGTTGCGGTGGGCAGGACCTAGAGCTCACACAGCGAAGGAGAAAACCTAGGGAGAGGATGGGAGGAGGGCCTGGCAGGATCAAGGGACCTGGGAGCAGGGAGAGCATGGTCTGAGGAAGGTGACGCCACTTCTGCTGGCAGGTGTAGCCCCGTCTCATCAACGATTGGTGGATTGGTGGGATTCGGGCTGTTCTGGGGATGTGCCGATGGCCCGGGCCCCACCTGAGGGTGCGTCTCCAGGGAGGCAATACAGTTTGGATTAGAAAAGGGCCTCTCTCACTCCTTTCCTTGGGTTCACAATAGAGAGGGATATTTCACTTTAAGCAAGAGAAACCGAGGCCCAGAGAGGGCCCTTGGCCAGTCCAAGGTCACACAGCTTACCCGGACTCCCAGCCAGATGCTGCTCCCAACACACCAGGATGCCTTCCAGGGGACCTGCCCTGGATGCTGCCCAAGTCCCCTCCCTTTCCCTCACCTGGATCTCTGTCCTCATCCTCCCCATCCCCCCATCTCTTACTGATGCAAATGACACCTGGGACATACAGGATGCTCCGAGTCCATGGGGCACTCTCACCTCTGCCTTTCTCATTAGCGCCTCCCCCTGGAGGCTCAGCTTCAGCACCCACTCCCTTCCCTCCTCCTCCCCCCCCCCCCCCCCACCACCACCACTGCCTCCCCGCAGCCTGCCAGACGGGCCTGTTTGGTAGGAGAGATGGGGGGGGGGCTGGGAAGGAGGTGCCATTAGCTTCAGACTTCTCCTACTTTGGCAGAAAACCCGCAGCGCTCCATGTCTGTAAAAGGAGTGTGGGGAAGGAGGGGGTTGCAGCCCGGAGAAGGAGCTAGGTCAGGGGTGTGGGGGTGATGGGAGGGGGGTGGAGGAAGGGTTTGTGAGAGCTGGAGTGGGGGTGCCAGTGAAAGAGAGGGCCCAGGAGTGGGTCAGGGGTCTGGCGGAGAAAGTGGGGAGAGGCAGGCTATGGCCTGAAGGTCTTACACTAATGAGATGTGGAGGGTGGCAGAGGAGAGCGGGCAGGCCGCAGCCTGAGCCTGGGGAAGGGGGAGGGGGCACCACAGGGAGAGATGAGCTATAGGGAGAGTCCTGCCTCCACCCTCCTCTGGCTGGGCCCCCCAACTCAACCTCCCCCCAGTGATATCAGGAAGAAACAATTGCCTCTGGACATTCCTTCCCTTTTACAGTCACTCCGGCTCCTCAGCAGCCTGCGGAGGTCAAGCAGCCCTACAGCTGAGGAAGGGTGGGCAGAGGGGACAGCACAGGAGGGGGCTGTTCAGGGGAGGGGGCTGTTCAGGGGAGGGGGCTCTGGGAGCACTGAGGCAGGGAGCACTCACTGCCCCATCCGGAGGCTGGGCCCAGAGACTCAGGGTGTCGGATGCTAAAAGGACTTCAGAGATGACCTGGCCTGGGCCCCTTTCACACTTGGACCTGATGGGGGTGGGGGGATAGGACTTGCCCAGGTGGCACAGATAGTGAGTCGGTGAAACCCCAGGGAGAGTGCCTTGTCTTAGCCTCCCTGCCCCCGCCCCCCCCCATCCTCAGGCTTGGGCCTTCTGCCTGCCCACCAGGTGCAAGAGCTGAGGCAAGAGCCGGACTCCCCAAGTTCACACCTGCCACACCGTCCCCAAGGCTCTCATGCAATGGTGGCCTCCGAGCCCCACATGGCCCCGGAAGCATGAGGTCCCTGGCTGGGAAACAGAAAGAAGAGGAGGAGGATAAGCCCCGGAGAAAGGGGCAAAGGGTGTGAGTTGGTGGAGGGAGGCATCAGCGCTGTCTCACACCGGGGATCCTGGGGTGGGCCTGGGGTAGGTCGGGGAGGCGCTCCCAGACGGGGCAGGGTGGAGGAGTCCCCTCTGTGTCTCTCCCTTTGGACCTCCTTCCGTTGTTCTCAATCCAAGTGCTCTGTGCTGTCCTGGTCAGCATCCCCGTCCCAGCCGTCCACTCACACCAGCCACCTGCCCTCTATTCATGCCATACGTGGGATCTGGGAGGTCCTATGGGCGGGCAGGCCCCTTGTCTTCCGGGGAGCCCTCGGTGAGGTTCGGAGATCTGCCTGGGCATCCGTAAGCCCTGAGGACACTGAGCACAGGGGAAGGCAGGGAACAGCCCATGCAAAGAAGCCTGGAGGCCAGAAAGAGCTCAGCTGTGTTGCTCAACAGAACAGGGGACAGTGTGCCCAAGGTGAGGTGAGTACAGAGGAGATTGGCAAGGTGGGCTGGGTCAGTCCTCTGGGGGTTTGGGGGCCACCCTGAGTTTGGGTTTTGCTGGTTCCGTAGCTCCAGGAAGGGGGAGAAACTGGCAGTGGTGAAATAGGGAACCTCCAAAAGGCATGAGTGCTCCCCCAGAAATAACTGAGGGGCAGCGCTGTTGAAAGGGGCGTTCTTGCTCTGTTTGGCTCCCGGGTTAAAATAAGTAGCACAGCAGACACGCATCACCTGGGTTCAAAAATAAGGAAACGTTTTCTAGCGGCAGAGCCGTCCACTGTGCCGCGGCAGAGATGGGCTAGGTACCCAATGCCTCTTTATGGAATGGAATGGGCTGCCTGCGGATGCCAAGTTCCCAGGCAGCGGAGGGATGCAAGCTGGAACCGCAGCAGAGAAGATTTAAGTCTTAACTGAGAAGTGGGGGCCTGGGACTGGTGAACCTCGTGATTCATGCAGTTACCTCCTGCCTGAAGTTTCCAAGACTCTCCAAGGTCAAAGTGACCTGGAAGATGTCAGGCAAGCTCCAGGACTGGCTTTCTTCTCTAACTGACTCAACTAAGTGTACTGAGAGCACCCACTGTACAACCCACCGTCTCACGTGCACAAATGTGCACATTGTCCTCTGAACGTTGAATAAACTGGTGTTTTGATGGATCTTCCCGTTCCTAATATCGATTAGCTTAAGGCAGAGGGGTGACCATAAAACAATGTGACCGGCGAATTTGTGTATTGTAAGTGTGTCCTGAGGATATTCATCGCCGCGTTGTTTATAATAACAAAATACTGAAAGCAATATAAATATCTATCAATAAAAATTGTCCAAATAATCTATGGCGAATTCATATAGTAAAAATACAAATAAGGATATGAAGAAGAATGACTGAAAACCTCCCATCGGAGGAAAAAACTGGACCCGATGGCTTTACCGGTGAATCCTACCAAACATTTCAGAATTTATACCAATTCTCTCAAACTTTCTTTTTTTAAAAAAAGATTTTATTTATTTATTGTTAGAAAGAGGGGAAGGGAGGGAGGAAGAAGGAGAGAAACCTCAATGTGTGGTTGCCTCTTACACGTTCCCCACTGGGGACCCAGCCAGCAGCCCAGGCATGTGCCCTGGGAATCGAACCGGCGACCCTTTGGTTCACAGGCTGGCACTGAATCCACTGAGACACACCAGCCAGAGCTCAAACCCTTTCAATTATTTGAAAAGGAAGGAATTCTTCCTAACTCATTCTGTGAGGCCACCATTACCCTGGTGTCAAAGCCAGACAAAGACACGCAGATGCTAAACCTACCAGCCTCAAGGATATTGATGTAAAACTTCTCAATGAAATGGAGCACACCGGCCCTGGCCCAGTGGCTCGTTCAGCTGGGGCATTGTCTCGTACACCAAAAGGCTGCGAGTTCAGTCCGCAGTCAGGGCACATACCTAGGTTTCCCATCCAACCAGTCCTGCCCCGGTCGGGGCTCCGCTGGGGGCTCCGCTGGGGGCTCCGCTGGGGCATGCTCGGAAGGCAGCCCAGGGGCGTTCCCCTCTCACACCATGTTTCTCTCTCTCTCTCTCTCTCTCTCTCTCTCTCTCTCGCTGTCTCGCTCTCTCCCGCTTCCTCTCTCTCTCTAAAATCAATAAACATACTCTTGAGTGAGGATTAAAAAAGAAATACTAAAAAACTAAATTCAGCAGCATATTTTAAAAAATAAGGCACTTTATTTTAAAATTTTTATTGATTTAATTTTTTTCCAGAAAGAGAGAGGAAGGAAACAGAGACATAAAAACATCAACTTGTTCCACTTATTTTTGCATCCGTCGGTTGTTTCTTGTGTGTGCCCTGGCTGGGGATCAAGCCCCCGACTTTGGTGTATCAGAGCAGTGTTCTCACCAACTGAACTACCCAGCCTGGGCCAGCAGCATTTTAAAAGAATTATATACCATGATCAAGTTGGATTTATTCCTACAATGCAGGGATGGTTTAAGATATGAAAAATCAATGACTATAATACACCACAATAGCAGAATGCAGGAGAACCCCCACATGATCCATTTTATTTACAGCAGCATCAAAAAGAATAAAATACTTTGGAATAAATATAACCAAGGAGGCATTAGACTCACACGCTGTGACTATAAAACGCTGCTGAAACATATTGCAGAAGACAGAAGTACATGGAAAGACACCTGTGTTCATTGATGGACGGATTCAACATTGTTCCGCTGTCAGAACGACGCAGGTGATCTGCAGGGTCAGTGTGATCTCTGTCAAATGCCCACCAATGGTTTTTGAAGACATAGGAAAACCCACCCTAAATCTCATACAGAATTTCAGGGAACCCTGAAGAGCCAAACCATCATGAGAAAGAAGAACAAAGTTGGAGGACTCACACTTCCTGATTCCAACTCACTGGAACTATGCACAGCCATCTAAACAGCATGGTGGTCCTGTCATAAGGACAGATACATAGGCCAGTGGGACAGAATAGAGAGCCCTGAAGTAACTCGTCACATATCGGGCTACATGGTTTTCAACGGGGGGGGGGGGGCCCAGACCCTTCAATGGGGAAAGGACAGGCTCTCCCCAGGCTCTCAGTCCCAAAGAATGAAGTTGGACCCTTCCCTTTACACCACCTACAAAAGTCAACTCAAAATGAATCAAAGACATAAAACTGTAAAACTCTTAGAAGAAAACACTGGGGTGAAGTTCATGACATCGGATTTAGCAATGATTTCTTGCCTATGACACCAAAAGCACAGGCAATAAAAGAAAAAACTAGGTAAATTGGACTTCATCAAAATTAAAAACTTTTCCCTGGCTGGCGTAGCTCAGTGGATTGAGTGTGGGCTGTGAACCAAAGTGTCACAGGTTCGATTCCCAGTCAGGGCACATTGGCTGCAGGCCACGGCCCCCAGCAACCGCACATTGATGTTTCTCTCTCTCTCTCTTTCTCCCTCCCTTCCCTCTCTAAAAATGAATAAAATCTTTTAAAAAAATTTAAAAACTTTTGCTCATCAAAGGGTAGTATCGGCAGAATGAAAAGGCAGCCCACAGAGCAGGACCTCCTGCGTTCTGTGCTGAGTGCAGTGACCACCCAGAGGAACTGTGATTGTCTGTAGAGTGCCCAAGTCTAGGTGGTCTCCCGGGGAGGCCACACTCTTGCTCTGGCGGCGCGGCCGCTGACACAGAGCATGTTTGGGGGTGCTCCGTGCTCACTGTCTTCCATACCTTGGGCTGTTGTTTTGCTGCCCTCCATGGTAGCAAATCCTAAGGGGTGAAAGTGAAGTTTGAAAACAGACCCAAGTGGTTCCGAGCCAAGTCTGCCAGAGATGTGGATTTTGACTAGAGAATAGATGGGTTTGTTTGTTTGTGTGTTTTCTGCCTCATGCTGGTCAGAAGGGTCATTTCCTCTTGGGGGGGGCATGGTGTGTGTGGTGTGCTGTTTGAAAACTCTTTTCTTTTTAAAGGTTTTAATTGTTTATTTTTAGAGAGAGGGGAAGGGAGGGAGAAAGAGAGGGAGAGAAATAGCAGTGTGTAGTTGCCTCTCACGCGCCCCACACTGGGGACTTGGCCCGAAACCAGGCATGTGCCCTGACTGGGAATCGAACCAGCGACCCTTTGGTTCACAGGCTGGTGCTCAATCCACTGAGCCACATCAGCCAGGGCTCTTGATTGTTTTACAAAGTGCCATGCACATGGAAGCAAAGAGCACTATAGAGTGAATCAGAAGGCTGCTGGTAACAAGAGTGGCAAACACCTAAAGCAAAGTATCAGCTTCAGGTTAGGGTGTATCACCTGGCCAATGCCCATGAGGGAAAGCAGGGTTGGAATATTTCCATCAGAGAAATCGGTATCGAAGTCCAAGGCCTTTCAAAGACACGGGGTATCATGTAAGCCCCTTTGGCCCCTTGGGACACATGGGGCCTGTACATCTCTTGGCAGCCAACGAAAACCACTCGTTTTCTCCTTTATCCTTAGCTCCTCCTGAGCCCTTGACCCAACTCTACACTCTCTCATCATCTCCTCACTTACTGGAAAGGCCCAAATGCCTACATGCCTTTCCTGTAAGTCCTCCTGCTGGTCCTCGAGGGAATCGTCTGTCCCCCCAGTCCATTTTTTGGTTGCTTTCTGGGGCACGGAATCTTCAGCTGGGCACTTCTCGGCAGCCCGTGGCCGGCTCCCTGGCTTGGCCTGGGGTTCTGGCTGGCCCTCACCACCTACTTTCCCTTCACCTTCGAACTCGTTCTGCTTTTCTTGTTTCCCCTTATCTGGTAGTCCCTTGCCCCGGTGCTTTTCCTCATGCCCTGTCTTCTCCTCCACTTCTGGCTTTCTTCCTTAACTGACTTTCCTTCATCTTCTCTATCTACTTCATCTTCATCTTCTGGCTTTCCCTCACTTCCCAGCTTTCCTTCATTTTCATTGTAGAGTTTTTCCAGGTTGAGATGTCTCCTCCTTTTCCTGTCCTGCAGGGACTCTGGGAAGGTTCCTCTTCCTTTTCTAGCCTTGCAGGGTGCTTGGGACAGACCTGTGGACCTGGGTGGGGTCGGCTCTCCCCAAGCCTGCAGCTGCTCACCCTGAGCAGCTCAGGGAGCTTGCACCGCATGGGGCAACGGGAGGGAGTGGACAGTGCTGGGAAGAAGGGCCATTTCCTTATGTGGTCTGGAGACTGTTTACAGAGAAGAGTTCCACAAATGTTCTGTTCTGTCCAGCATCATGGAAATAGGTGCAGAGTTTACTACAGCAGATTAGTCAGTATTGTTTTGACTATAAGGGACAGAAACCAACACCAAGTTCCTTAAGCAAAAAATAAAAGGAAAAGTTTATTGACGTCAAAGCCAGGCAGGACACTGAGAAAGCTCACCAAATCAAGGAAGAGCTGCATGCAGAACCAGGGCCCCAGGGGCTGGAATTTAGGATTACCTGCCTGGCATTGTCCCCATCTCCAGGTTTCTCTCCTCCTTGCATGTTGACTGATCTTTCCTCCTACTCCAGAAAGACCTCCCCAGTGGGCAGGAAACCTGGTTGTCACAGGCTCCAGTTCAGAAATCCCAATTTCATCTATAAATCCCAGGGAAGATCTCTGATTGGCCCTGCTCAGATCCAGCCCCACCCCTTGAGCCAATCACTGCAGTGACAGAGATGCAGTTCTAAGAATGACTGGGAGCTAAGTCACCTATCCCCTCCTGGTATGTGTGTGTATGTCATTTGTTACCAAAATAAGGGGATGGAAAGAAAGCTCACGGGCCACTTTTAACTACAACAAGGACAGTGCTGCCTTAGATGAGCTAGGAACCCACATGGTCTCCAAAATTCTCCAGGAGCCTAGAATCTAGTTTGGGAGATGAGACACAAAAATAACCAGAACGCAACAGCTTGCAGTGACTCGAAGCCTGGATATGAATAGCTGGAACTCCCCACCCACCTCATAAGCTTGTCTCTTGGGTAAAAATTAGACACTTAATGTGAAAGGGCTTTGAAAAGGCAGCAGTAACAAAGCCCTTCACAGGTCACCTGGCACACTCACACCCACCCCGGGGGTACAGCAGGGGTGCTGGAGTCAGACCCATTTTGTAGCTTCCTGAGCTACAAAATGGGCCTGATATTAGTCCCTACCTCATAGGGTTCTTGCAGAACTGGGGGACATGGGTGTCGAGTGCTCCATAGAGTGGTATACAATAGGTGCTCAGTACATGTAAGGTGTTATTATTATATCTGTCACCTGAGCCTCTTCAAACAGCTATCGGTTCAACATGGCGAGGCTGACATTCTCACTTTATAAGGAGGACACAGAGAAGTCAAGGAGTCGTCTGCTAGTAATTAGTCCTGCTGGTGACGGAAGAGCTAGGGGAGCACCTGCGCTTTATTTCCCAGGTTGGGCTCCCAAAAGGGCAGGCCTAAGTGAGGCCTGCAGAGGGCTGGGTGGAGGTGGAGGGACAACCAGTGTTCACGGAGAAGTGGGCACGTCCTTTGGGGTCATTGGCCAGGGCCTTGCTCCAAGGAGCAGGGCTGTGGGGGGATGAGCAAGCCCTCTGAGCATTATGGAGGTGGGAAGTGAAGGCAGCTTATCACCCCCAGCCTCCCTCTGACGACTCTCACGCTTGCTCCTCAGGTACGGCCACCACCTCCCCCCCACCCCCCCCAGCGTCTCTCCTGCGTGCTTGTTTACCGGACCCATGCATTCTCCTCTATAAATACCAGCTCTGGTATTTCGGGTTGGCAGCTGTTGTTGCCAGAGTGATGGCTGGGTTGACATGGGGCTCCTGACAAAACACAAGCCCCTGGAGTGTGTAGGTGTGGGGTGTGGGCGTGGGTGGTGTGTGTGGGCGGGGGGTGATTCACAGAGGGGTGGAGTGGACACGGGGCAGAAGCCAGGTGAAGTTGGTGGTGGTGTGGGGGTGAGAGAGTGTTCTCCGTGACTAGAAACTGAAAGAACATTAGGCTCTTGCTGGAAATCACCCTCTTGTTTATAAACTTGAGGCCCTGCCCTCATCAGCAGGAGGGGGGCCGAAAGGGCCTCTACTCGACTAAGGGGAAGTTGAGGCTGGGAGCCAGAACCCAGGTGCCAGTGGACACACCTGAGCAGGCCAGCTCTGGCCAATGTTGCCCTCTGCCCTTAGGGCCTGCCCGCTCATACCATCAGGCCTGCCTGGAGACCCTCCTCCTCCTCTAGGTCTGACTGGTGGACTCCTGTTCTGGGAGCCCTCCCCAACCTCTGCTGCTACCAGAGAATCTTCAGAAGAAAGGTGACTTGGAGGCTTTCTTGGGAGCAGGCCTTGTCTATCAGGAGATGACCCAAAGTCTCACCTTGGAGCGAAAAAGGAGACCCACCAACTAAATGGAAGCTGCAGCCCGGCTCTCCCCGACCACCCCTCGGGAGGGAGCAGGCACCCAAAGGCTGAGGGGGGCCTGCCAGGGGCTCCGGACGTGCTTGCTGCCCTGGTGAAGTTACCGGCAGCCCTGTCCATCTTCTGGACCTCCTAGGTTGGCCGGCCCCTCTCCCACACCTCTCACGAGCCCCCCGCCAGCCTGCGGAGGAGCGCGAAGGCCTCTTGCGGGGGAGCTGGCCTCCCCGCCCCCACGCCAGCGGCCGCCCTTTCCTGGCAGGACAGCCGGATCCTGCAGCTGTCAGGGGAGGGGCCGAGGGGGCTGATGTCAGGAGGGATACAAATAGTGCCGACGGCTGGGGGCCCTGTGTCCCCTGCTGCATCCACTTTCCAGCCGGCCGGCCGCCTGCCCGCCGCCTCCTCTGCGCCGCTCAGCCTCGCCCGCCCCGCCACGATGAGCCAGGCCTACTCTTCCAGCCAGCGCGTGTCCTCCTACCGCCGCACCTTCGGCGGGTCCCCGGCCTTCACGTTCGGCTCCCCGCTGAGCTCGCCGGTGTTCCCTCGCGCTGGCTTCGGCACCAAGGGCTCCTCGAGCTCCATGACGTCCCGCGTGTACCAGGTGTCGCGCACGTCGGGCGGGGCAGGGGGCCTGGGGTCGCTGCGGGCCAGCCGGCTGGGATCAGCCCGCGCGCCCTCCTCCTACGGCGCGGGCGAGCTGCTGGACTTCTCGCTGGCGGACGCCGTGAACCAGGAGTTCCTGACCACACGCACCAACGAGAAGGTGGAGCTGCAGGAGCTCAACGACCGCTTCGCCAACTACATCGAGAAGGTGCGCTTCCTCGAGCAGCAGAACGCGGCGCTTGCCGCCGAGGTGAACCGGCTCAAGGGCCGCGAGCCCACCCGCGTCGCCGAGATCTACGAGGAGGAGCTGCGCGAGCTGCGGCGCCAGGTGGAGGTGCTCACCAACCAGCGCTCCCGCGTCGAGCTCGAGCGCGACAACCTGATAGACGACCTGCAGCGGCTCAAGGCCAAGTGAGAACCTAGTGCTCCCAGAAACCCCTTTCCACGGGCCAAGGGCCCTCTCCTGTCCCTCGCAGGGAGAAGGCCGTCTACCTGTGTCCCCTGAGCCGAGGCGGACTCCAGGTCTCTCTCCTGTGCCCGCCCCCCACCCTCTGCAACAGAGGCGTTTCCTTGGGGACACTATGGGGCGGGAATGGGAGACCTGCGGACAGCCCTCTTTAAAAGCATCTGAAGATGATGGGGTGATGTTGGTGGCTGTCAGGCAGGCAGATGGGTGGAGGAAGGAGGCCCAGGTGCAGTTGAGGGGGACGGCGAGGTGGACAGGAGATGAGGAAACTGGGGCCAGCTTGGAAGGGCAGGGCGTGGGGAACCCAAGCAGTGGCTCTCGGCTCACCTGTGGTGAGACCCTGGGGAGGGGGTAGAGTGGGGGTCTTGGCCCCTGGGCCTGGCTGAGGCTGTGCCGCTCCACAGGGGGACCGACCGTCTTAGAGGAAAAGGGGAGAGAGAGAGGGGGCTGCAGCCCTCGGGAAGCTGAGCGGGCGGAGGGAGGGCTCCACCGGGCCCCCAGTACCAGAGGGCGGCACGTGTAGAGCGGGAGCTCTCGGGCCCTGCTTCGGACCGCCCAAGCGAGCAGGGGCACGGCCCTGCCACCCAGGTCACGAACATGGATTGAGCACCTACACAGGCCAAGCTGGGGCTGGGAACCAGGAACACAGAGGTAGATAAAATGGACAGGGTTCCTAATCCTAGGGAGGTCACAATCTGATGGGGACATAGACTTCCAGGGTGTGGCTCCAGGGCAGAGACGGGGCCACTTCCGGTCCCCTCCCTGGTTGGGCGGGGCCTCCTTTCCCCGTTCTCAGCCCACTCTCTGGGTGGCGCCCCGCCCCCAGGAGTCGGCTCCAGGGCCAGGTTCATCCCCACCAACTGTCTGTCGGTCCTCACCAGGCTGCAAGAGGAGATTCAACTGAAAGAAGAAGCAGAGAACAACCTGGCTGCCTTCCGATCGGTGAGCCCTGTTTGAACCCCCGGCAGCCTTACCCCTTCTGTCCCTTTGTGTGGCCCCTGGTCTCCCTTGGCCCCCCCCAGTGATCAGTCACCCTCTTCCTCTTGCTCGACCATCCCCAGGATGTGGATGCAGCCACTCTAGCTCGAATTGACCTGGAGCGCAGGATCGAATCTCTCAACGAGGAAATCGCCTTCCTTAAGAAAGTGCACGAAGAGGTATGCTCCGGGCCTCCTCCTCCGCGGGGTCCTTGGACGCTGGTGAAAGCCAGCGGAGAGGGAGAAAGGCGGTGCCGGGCTCTAGCTGGGTGCGGGGGTGTGAGGGTGCTTGCTGTGTGGGGCCTGGTCCGAGACTGAAGCGCAGATGCCACCCCACCCTGCAGGAGATCCGAGAGCTCCAGGCCCAGCTCCAGGAGCAGCAGGTCCACGTGGAGATGGACATGACCAAGCCAGACCTCACTGCCGCCCTCAGGGACATCCGGGCCCAGTACGAGTCCATTGCGGCTAAGAACATCTCCGAAGCCGAGGAGTGGTACAAGTCCAAGGTGGGCGGCCTGGCCCCTAGCCCGGTTTGGAAGCGCTCCCAGGGGCTCCGTCCTTGGGGAGGAGGGTGAGCCTGGGTCTCCACGCTTCCTTGCCCACCCCGACCTGCGTCCTGCATCCTCCTTACCTCGGGGCCCCTGTCCGCCCCTAGGTGTCCGACCTGACCCAGGCAGCCAACAAGAACAACGATGCGCTGCGCCAGGCCAAGCAGGAGATGATGGAGTACCGACACCAGATCCAGTCCTACACCTGCGAGATCGACGCCCTCAAGGGCACGGTGAGCCCCTGTCTGCCTCTGCCTCTGCCTCTGCCTCTGCCTCTGCCTCGCCCTGCCCAGCCCTTCCTGCCCGCAGCTCACACCCTCACTCTGTGACCTCGGGCCCAGCGCACGCCCTCTCTGGGCCTCTGTCTCCTCAGGTCCACCACGGGGGTAAAAACAGGTGGGCTGCCAGCTGGGCTCTCAGGACGTCATGAGGCACCCACGTGGGGGCTGAACAGCAGTGCTGGCTTTTATCGGTCCCACTCTCCGAGCCACCACACCACACTTGGTTTGAGGTCAGGGTTCCACAGCTCCCGGACCTACCTGACCATCTGGGCTTGCCCCCAGCCCTGAGGCTGTCTTTCCCCCATCCTGGACCCCCAGTTTCCACCCCCCCCAACTTCCCATAGCCTGACCTTGACCGGTGGGTGTCCCTCCCCTGCAGAACGACTCCCTGATGAGGCAGATGCGGGAGCTGGAGGACCGCTACGCTAGTGAGGCCAGCGGCTACCAGGACAACATCGCTCGCCTAGAGGAGGAGATCCGCCACCTCAAGGATGAGATGGCCCGCCACCTGCGCGAGTACCAGGACCTGCTCAACGTCAAGATGGCCCTGGATGTGGAGATCGCCACCTACCGGAAGCTGCTGGAGGGCGAGGAGAGCCGGTGAGGGCCAAGGCGGGGCTGGCTGGCGGTGGGGTTCTGAGGGGCGCTGGGGGGCCCTCCCGTTCCTACCCTGGGCGGGGGGCACTCAGCATCACCTCAACAAGATCTGGAAACAGTTTTATACAAGAAGTCGCCACTCCACTAATTGCAGGGAATTAACCAAGGCCACCTGGGTAACATTCGTGATTTAATTAATAGCTTTTACAAAAAGAGAAATATAACTATTCCCTCATCTACCTTCAGGATTAAGAAACAGCAGCATAAAACCATGTTCAGCAAACGGTAATAAAACATTACTGCCAGTCGAGGGAGAGATGAGAGCAAAGTGGGAAATGACAAGGCAGGAAAGGGAGGGGCAGACGGAGACAGCGACAGCGGGAGTGACGGAGAGCCTTGGATACAGGCCAAGAGTGAGGGTGCAGGCGTGTGCACCGAGGCCGCACATGCGTGCACACACGCACACACACCGGTGCCGATCACAGAAGTCTCAGAACGACACGCTCAGACATGTCGACTCACCTCCAGACACTGAAAACGGCATGCGACTGGTAGGGGACACGGGGTCACCTGCTGGGGTGGAGGAGCTGCTCTGTGTCCCGATTTGGACTCCTGGTCACACGGGGTAGACAGCGGTCAAACCCCACCGGACTGCACACTGAAGGTCCCTGCACTTCACTGTTTGTGAACTTAACCTCAATTTAAGACGGGTCATGAACTCAAAGTACATGATGCTCGTGGATACTCATACAAACGATAATACCACAGGTTTTCAAAAATCAGCAGACATGTGTGGATGCAGACTTACACACAGAATTCGGGTTTCATAGAATAACACCCATATGGAATGACCTTCGAGGTGATTCAATGGCAGTGCCTGGAACGTGGCCTTGGGTGGGTGGGCCAGGGGCTCCCAGCCCCGCTGGAGGGTGGGTGTCCCCCAGAGCTGCTGTCCACTCTCCTGCGTTGTCAGGAGCGAGAAGGACACCCCAGAGAACTGGAGAGTGCAGCGGGGTTGGGGGTGTGGGGGTCGCATCAGAAGGTGAGAGGTGGAACGGGTGATCCTGCCAGAGGGACAGACCCTGGGACAGCTGAATGTGGCCCCAGACCCCATGTCCTGAGCAATGTGACAGTGAGGGTGCTGGGACCGCTGAGGACAGTGTTTAGGCAGGACCAGGGCCAGTTTCGGTAGGTGGTCACAGGGAGAGATGGGGGTCCTAACCCTGTGGGGATTCGATCTCTCCCCTTGCAGGATCAACCTCCCTATCCAGACCTTCTCTGCCCTCAACTTCCGAGGTGAGTCTGGGGGCAGGGACCTGGCATGGGCACTGCCGGGAGGGGAGGACGGAACTGTGAGGACAGGACTGGGGTCTGGGGAGAGAAGGGGGCTGCTGCGGGGCTGGGGGGAGTTTAGGTAGAGGCGTCTTCTGACAAAGAGGTCGTTTTATTTCATTATCTCATCGTATTGTGGTGACCATGTGCCCCGCACCTTCTGGAAGTGTGGAACATCAGCAAACAGCTTCTGTCTCTCTTTTTAAAATGGATTTGAGAGAGAGAGATCAATTTGCTATTCCACTTATTTATGCATTCGTTGGTTGATTCTCATTGGTGCCCTGAGTGGGGATCGAACCCACAACCTTAGTGTATCAGGACAATGCTCTGACCAACTGACCTACCTGGCCAGGGCCAACTTCTGTTTCTTGATATACCCAAACTCGGAGGGAGCCAGGGGTGTCCTTGGGGGCCTGGCAGCAGAAGCATCTAGAACCATACCCCCTGGGCTATAGAGCACCCACCACCCACTGTCTTTTTTGTAAGTTGCCAAATGCCACCCCACGCCGCTACCCCTACCCCTTGCAGCTGCTTGTGGAACACCTCCCATGTGCTGGAGCGAGCTGCTGGATGCCCCTTTAGAACAATGAAGCCAAACCCTAGTGAAGCCAAACAATTAGGAGAAGGAGCTCCCAGGGCACGCTGCCATTCTGCCATTAGTAACATCGAGGTTGTGTGGCTTTCCAACCCTGGAGAACAGAGAAACACGCTGTAATGATACATTAGGAAAGGAAGTTGCAGTTCTTGGCAGCTTTGCCTTTCCTAGATCGAACCATTTGCATCTTCGATGTTCGTTTCCATCAGGAAAAGAGGAAAAGAACACGTGCTGGCTCCGCGGAGCTTCAGCGCTTGCCACGGGCTGGTGGCGCGCTGGGGAGATCCATGAACAGACACTCTTAACACCAGGGACCTGAGTGTGACCCCTCCTATAAAACCCAGAACCTCTCTTTTTAGTTAGGAGTTTATGCAGGCACCGAGGGTGAGCCTTGCTTTGAAAACTGCTTCAGGCTTTTTTTGAGATCGATGGTCCCATGACCATGACAGGACGAGTATCATTGTCACCATCTCACAGTGAAGAAACGGAGTCACAGCCGGGCATGCCTCTGGCTGCCAGCACACTGAGTCGATTGATGACTCCTGCCCATCTCTCTCTTGCTGAGACATCAAGTTGCTCATCCAGAGTCTTCAAGGGGCTGGGCTCCATGGGGCACTCTAAGACAGGGTCCTGGGACTGGGCTTTGGAGTTCTCACTGTCAGAGTAGGAATTCACGCAGGGCTCTCCTGCAGCCCAGAGGGGGAGGGGGAGCAAGGAGATGTGTGGGGGATGGGAGTGCTGCGTGGCCTGGGCCTTCAGGGTCCTTCCCCCCTGGACCACCCATCCGCTGGTTCCCAGTCCTGTCTCAGCCGTGGGGCTAAGCCTGGGGGCTGCAGGGCCACCCCCTGGGCTCACGGACAGGTGGTAAAGGCCTGCTGAAAAGGCACCCGGTCCATCTGGAGGGGAAGTCTTCCAGGCTCCGCCCTATGGGGGACCAGGGCTGGACTCCCAGCCCCGGGAGCAGCCTGGGCCTGGACTGGTTGGGCTGAGCGTGTGGATGGGTCTGTTCCAGAAACAAGCCCCGAGCAAAGGAGTTCTGAGGTCCACACCAAGAAGACAGTGATGATCAAGACGATTGAGACCCGGGATGGGGAGGTGAGCCGTCTCCCCGGTCCCTTAGGCTTGGCGGGGGCCGTGGGGTGTGTCTGGGGGGCTGTCAGCCAGGTGTTTCCCACCAGCTGTGCTTGTGTGAGTCCGTGTCTGAAGGAGAGGGGGGTCCTGCTGTTCTGGGAGCGGGGGTGGCCGGCTGTGTCTCTGTTCTCCTGCTTGCACTGGATTGCACTGGGTTTCTCTTCCTCCCTAGGTCGTCAGTGAGGCCACGCAGCAGCAGCACGAGGTGCTCTAAAGCCAGAGACCCCCCTGCCACCAGAGACCGTCCTTGCCCCTAGACTCACCGCCCCCTGAAGCCAGCCTCCTCCCACCCCAGCACAGTGCTCCCTCACAGCCTCTGACCCCCGCTCACCAGCCACCGCTCCTGGTCCCCACAGGGCGCATGGCCCATCCCTGCCCCACAGGGAGCCCCCAGCAGTGCGAGTCCTGGATGATGGAAGTGAGCCGGCCTGGCTCTTGGCCAGAGCTAGGGTGAGCTGGGCAGGGCCCGGGTGGAGCCTCGGCAGGGCAGTGACCCTGCCCCTCCACCTCCGTGACCTCAGGCCTCGGCCTCTGGCTTTGGAGAGGGACCCCCATCCCAGCAGGGCGTTGGGACCCACGGGGTGGACCTCCCCACTCCCCAGCCTGGGTCAGAAAACAGAAAGGGCCTCCTCAGCAAGCTGGGTGGGTAACTGGGGGACTAGTCCCCTATGGAGACTAGGGGACATCAGATTCACCCCGTAGTCCCTGTGGAGACTGGGGGCACTACAGTCACCCCAGAGTCCCTTCCACTCCCAAGGTAAGCTTAGAAAGCAGGGGCTGCAAGACGGAACCCCCGAAGGTGCCAGATGTGGGAGCATGCAGTTCAGAAGGAGAGAGGGTGGGCGAGATGCTGAGAGGAGAGGAGAGGAGAGAGGCAAGAGTGGTCTCGGGCAGGTGGCAGGGGCGCCCACCTCCCTGTCCTGCCCCTCCCCCGCTGCGGGGGCTCGGCAGAAACAATAAACAGATAAGCACAAGCCTAGCATGGCCCCCGTTGTGGTGACTGCGGGGTCTCCTCTAGCAGCTCCCTGGGGCCCTGTCAAACCGAGTGATGGACCATGATGGACCGTGTGCTGCCCTCCTGCCCACACAGACTGTCCCTCAGGGCCCGTCACCTCTTCTGTCCCCAGAGCCTCCCAGCCGTGCTGTGTGTGTGTAGCTTATGGGGGAGGGAGCTGGACAAGGGGTGTGTGCTGGGGGACCGCAAATACCTCCTACTGGGCCCCAATTCTGGGACTGCCTCCCCTGGGCCTCCATCCCCTTTGGATCATCAAAGCCCGGGGGCGCCCCCTGCGACTCTTTTTGAAGGTCGCCACCACCGCTCCCTGCAGACGGGCTGTGAAGTAGGGCTCCTCCCGCGTTCCTTCCGCAGAGAAGAAGCATACAGCCTTCCCATTAAACCTGCCCGAGCGCCTTTTGTGCGTGCACAAGGGCCAATTCAGGAAAAACAACCATGTTAAGAAAAATGAAAAGCTTTATCCTGTTCTTGGAGAAGAAGACCCAATACTCTAAAGATATTCATTCATCCTTCATTGATTTATCATTTTGTTTAAAGATTGTATTTATTTGCTTTTAGAGAAGGTCAAGGAGGGAGAAAAGGAGGGAGGGAAACATCAATGTGTGGTTGCCTCTGGTGCGCCACGTACTGGAGACCTGGCCTGCAATGCAGGCATGTGCCCTAAGTGGGAACTGAACTGGTGACCCTTTGGTTCTCAGGCTGGCGTTCAATCCACTGAGCCACACCAGAGAGGGCTAATTTATCATTTTAATGCAATGCTGTCTCAGTTAAAATACTGAAGGGAAACTGGGGGAGAATTGGGGGAGCGGGGAGGGAAACATAGGACAGATGAAAAGAAAATGAGAAGCTGTGGAACAGAACATTCACACCAATATGTCAGGGTTTCTGTGGGAAACCTTCATTATTCAGCACAGAGCCTGGGGCAGGTGGGTAGCTGTGGGGGATGGGATGAAGGCTGTCTCTCTCCACTCCGTCCAGAAGTACATTCCAGGTGGGTCAATGGTTCGGGAAGCTTGATGACTCTGAGGAGGTGTCAGGCTTCCTGCCACGCCCCACAGATTTAGGGACTTCCCTTTAGAGGTGGGAAGAGAGCAGAGATCACAAACAATAAATTCGGACTGTCTGTAAGTGAAATAAATGTAATGGGGTCTTAGATCAAAGTGCTTAGTCTGATGTTCCTAAGTTGCTTTTTAAAAAAGATTTAATTAATTTATTTACTTAGTAGAGAAGGGAAAGGAGGGAGAAATAGAGGAAAATCCCTGTGTGGTTGTGTCATGTGCGCCCCCTACTGGGGGCCTGGCCTGCAACCCAGGCATGTGCCCTCACTGGGAATCAAATCAGCAATCCTTTGATTCACAGACCAGCACTCAATCCACTGAGCCACACCAGCTAGGATTGATGTTCCTAAGTTTTTTCCCCCAAGAAACTTCAAAAAGCCTTGGTGGTATCTGTCTTTCTCCCTTCCTTGGATGCATTCCTCACTCGCAAGTTGCCCCTTCCTCTCTGGGCTATGGAGTCCCTCTCTCTAAGAAGGCCCCCTTCTCCTGGGTATTTCTTCCCCTTTGCCCTGGGAACATCTGGGGCTACACCCCTGGTCCCCGCCCTCAGCCACTGTTGACTCGTGGTCATCAATTCCCCGCAGCGTTCTGATGGGGTGAGCCCTGCAGGCCCCGAACTGCCCTGATCGACCTGGAGCAGGGCTCCAAGTGAAACGAGAAGGGGCATTTATTTCTAGGGTCTTCACGCTGGGGTAGAGGAGGAGGGATGGGTGAGGGGCCCTGTGCCCTTGAACTTGCCGGGGTCCCTGCAATCTGAGCTGGTCTCTAAGGAAAGCACCTGGAGAAGGCGGGGCCCTGGTGGATAAGAGGCGGTATGTGTACCTGTGAGTGATTTCTGGAGCCTCTCCGCTCCTTCTTTCCCCGGAATGAGGTCTGTGCACTCAACTACCCCACAGAGGGCAAAGGGACACGTGGGTCAGGGAAGGTCTGAGAGGCAGCCCCCATCCTCCAAAGAAAAGCTTAGATGCAGACTAGTTGCCGCCAAGGTGGAGGGAGTGTAAGAATCTTACACTCGGAGTCAGAACTCAAAGGCACCGATCCCCACAATGCCAAAGTCCCTTCCCCAGCCTTGCCCCGACACCTTGATGAGCAGTCATCGGGCTCTGCTTGAATGTCTCTGGTGGCAGGGAACTCACTACCTCCAGGGTGGCCCCTTCCAGCTGAGCACTGCTCTGAAAGTCAGAAAGCCCTCCCTTCTCAGCACGCATCTGCGTCCCGTGACGACAAAACACATGTCTTCAGAGGAGAGAGGAGGCCCAGACCCGCCCAGGCCCCATAGGAGGGAAGCATTCTCTGAGCAGGGCCCTCCTGGGCCTCGAAACTCTGGTTCCGAGTCCTCGGCTTTGTCTCTCTCCTTGGGAGCTGGACAGTGACCCAAGGAAGCCAGGGTGGAGGGACAGGTGCAGTGCTCCTAGAGAACAGACAGAAATAACCAGAGACCTGGGTCTCCTGTGGTCACACACACACACACACACACACACACACCCGCATCATCGCCATGGCAAAGCATCTCCTGCTGCAGGGGGCACTTGGCATCTTCTCCTTCAGGGCTCCGAGCGCTGAGAAATGAGAGGGCTCCCAGAGGATCGACAGGCTTCCCACAGGAGCCATGGGGCCAGGTCCAGACCAACCCAGACCCCACCTGAGGGCGCGGAGGACTAGGAAGGGCTGTGGAGGCAAATATGGCCCTACGTCAGGAGCTAAGGCCTCGGTGGGCACTTTCCGACCCTGTCTGTCTGTCTGTCCACCCAGTCTACCTTCCCCCCACTAGCCCCTCGAGACAATACAGGACATCCATGTACCACTTCCTCGTCCTTCTCTCTCCATGAGCTTGCCCAGGACACATATGCAAATACAAATAGATCAGCGACCTTCGGTCCCACACCTAAAATGCCAGCTACCCAAGGGCCAGGTTTTTATTGGTTTTATTCACTCCGGTATTCCTGGTGCCCAGAAGAGTGCCTGGTCCAGAGAAGGTGCTCATTAAATATTTAAATACCTGTTGAATGAATACCCACTGAGTGCTTGTATTTGCTTTTCTCTAAATTAAATATTTATCAGAAAAGTCGATGGCCCCCACTTCATTCACTCATTCAACCAACCTTTACTGAGCTTTTACCATGTTCTGGGCACATGGTGTGACATTGTGAGGAGGAGGAAGCTCTCCACTGCCCAGAGAGGTGGGGAGACCTGCCAAGGTCACACAGCCTGTCTGTGGCAGAGGAGGACTGGGCCCCAGGCTCCTTGGCCTCCGCGGCCCAGATCTCTTTCCATGACACCATAGGCTTGTGATCGCTAGTCAGCGCAGACTGGCAGCACCCGCCCAGCCCGGCGCCAGGCCGCGGGGCACTGTGGGGCCCATTCTGAGGGACAGATGAGCGCCTTGCAGACAGCTGCCCTGGGCGGCAGGCGGGGGCCAGTCGAATAGCTTCCTGCTGTCACATCAGCTGGTGCGGGCTCCTCCAGGAGAGGGCGCCAGTGACTGGAGCAGGTCAGCGCCTTCCCTTCCCAGGCCCACAGGCTGCTGCGTGCCCAGTGAAGAATGCCCTGTCGCAAATACTGGGCGGAAACCCACAAGCCATGTTCCAGGCCCTGGGCCGGGCCCTTTGTAAATAGTTAATATTTATTTTAATATTTAATATAATAATTTAAAGCCATTACAAAAACCCAAGTCAGGTCATGTAATTCCTCGGCTCCAAACCCTCTGCGACTACTCTCGGGGTCACTAGGGTTAGAAGTGCCTCGGTGGACAAGGCCTGCGCGAGGCTAGGCTGCTGACCTCACACCCCTCCACTGTCCCTGCCACTCCGTCTCGCCCTGCTGGCCTCCTGGCTCCGCTTGGCACCCCCTCTGCCTGGAGCAGTCCTGCCCAGACCTCTGCGCCAGTCGTCCCCTCACCCAGTGGGGCTCTAACCACCCTATTCGTAAACGCAACCCCCAGCACATCCCTGTCCCTTACCGCCAGCACCCCCTTTTGTCTTTCCCACAGTGCTCATCTCCTCCTAAATATCGTTTTTGAAAAGATTTTATTTATTTCTTTTTAGAGAGAGGGCAAAGGAGGGAGAAAGAGAGGAAAAGAAGCATCGATTGGTTGCCTCTCATGTGCGCCCCAACGGGAGACTGGACCCACAACCTGGGCATGTGCCCTGACCAGGATTCGAACCAACAAATTTCTGCTTTGCGGGACAAGGCCCAACCAGCTGGGCCACACTCGTCAGGGCCTAAATATCTGCATAATTTCTTTATTTCTTTATACTTGTTTGTCTCCTTCCTCAAATATAAGCAACACAAGGGCAGGAATCCTTGACTGTTTTGTTCACTGCTGTACCTCTAGTGCCTAGAACAGCACCAGGCACATAGTAGGTACTCAGAAACATTTGTGGAATGGCCCTGGCTGGGTGGTTCAGCAGGCTAATGCATCATCCTAATACACTAAAGTTCTGGGCTTGGTCCCCTGCCAGGCCACCTACAAGCAACATTTTTTTAAAATTAAAAAAAAATGTTGTTTAATGAATGAATAAATCTTGAGTTGGGTCACCTCCAATTTATAGATGGGGAAACTGAGGCTTAGAGATGTCAAGATCACACAGGTTTTTGGTTCAACCAACCAACCCGCCAACCCGCCAACATGTACAGACCACCTACTGCATCCTATGCAAATTGTAGGTGGCTCTGGGTTGTTCGTTTTTAAAAACAGTCTCTGGTCCTCTGCTCCTGATGCCCCATCTGCTTGCAATGTCTTGCCCCTACATTTTAACCTATTTTTTTTAGAATTCAATTTATGGTTAAGAATTCAATCCACCATCAGTGGTTGCCTGCAAAGGGGGATGCACAGGCAACTATTTAGGATGATCAGGCTGTTGTGTATGGTCCTGGGGCAGCAGACACACGATACAGGATTCTTTGCATATTTCAAAGCTGGAGAACGAGAACGGCGCAGCACAAAGAGGAAGCTCTGATGTATGCAAACGACAACAAAGGATGCCATTCCACAAGGCTCTACTCCCTGTGGACACAACTCCGTGTGTAAACAGTTTCTTCTCCGCCCTCTCCACGGACACACACAAGCACGTGCCGGCTCCGGTCTCCCAGGATGAAGGCGGGGGTAACAGGTAATGGCCACCTTGAGAGTCCTCATCTCCATCTCCAAGGGACCCAAGGCTCCTCCTGTGGCTCCTGTCTGCCTTCCCAGGCTTTATCTCTCAGGGTTCAAGGTCATACCTGGATCTCTCATCTGGGCTTAAAAAAAAACAAAACAACTTTTCATTTTGAGATAATCGTAGATTCACGTGTGGTTACAATACGGAGATACAGAGAACAATACCCTCTTCACCTGGTTTTCCCCAGTGGTAACATCTTGCATAAATATAATACAATATCAAGCCCTGGCTGCTGTGGCTCAGCGCATTGAGCACTGGCCTGTGAACCAGAGGGTTGCAGGCTCAGTCCCAGTCAGGGCACATGCCTGGGTTGTGGGCCAGGTCCCCAGTTGGGGTGTGCAAGGGGCAACCACACATTGATGTTTCTCTCCCTCTCTCCCTCCTTTCCCCTCTCTCTAAAAGTAAAGAAATAAGATCTTTAAAATATATATATATATATAATACAACATCACAACTAGGAAATTGCCATTGATACAGTTCACCCACTTTCTTCAGACTTTACCAGGTTTATATGCACTCATTTGTGCGTGTGTGTGTGTGTGCGTGCACTCACTTGCACACATGTGCATGCATTTAGTTCTGTGCAGTTTTATCACACGCACATCCATGTGACCACAGCCACAGTCAAGATACAGAACAGTCCCGTCAGGAATTCTCACTAGGACTTCAAAAGTGGTTTTGCCCTGTCTTTATGTTCCTCAATTGCAACCCTTCAACACACCAGCCCCCTGGGACGCTCGTTAGACAGGCAGCCTCCTGGACCTTCCCAACACCCCCGCTGCACCTACATCTCCGGGGGTGAGGCTCGGTGATCTGTATTCTTTACAGGCACCTATGCTGAGATCCACCGCTCTAACTGACCTCCAGCTACCCCATCTGCAACCCACCCTCCACGCTGTGGCTGCCAGAAGGATCCTTCTAAAACACAGCTCTGGCCATGGTGTCCTGCCGCTTAACACTCTGCAGTGGCACCCAACTGTCATCAGGATGCGACTTTAGCAAGAAAAGCTCCCAGGGTCAGGCCCCATTTCCCACCTCCACTCACCCCTCCTCCGCACTGCAGCTCAATCCCTCCAAACTCCTCTGGTTCCTAGAACACATCGCCTGCTTTATCATGTTTCAGTTTCGGTCCTGCTGTTCCTTCTGCCTAGAACGTCCTTCCCCCTCTTCTCTAGGGCAGAGCTGCAACCCTATTCAACTCTGCATTTTTACAGATGACTTGGTTGAGAGAGGCTTGATGTCACCCAGCAAGTACAGGCAGGAGCAGCTGGGAGCCAGAATCCACCTGACTCCTGCTCCTGGTCTTACTGTTTACCACACAGTCATGGAGGCTGCGGGAGGCCGCTGGCCTCTCCTCTCGGGCTGTCTGCTCACCCCCACTGGGCCTTCCTTCCCATCTGTCTCTCAGACATCTCACCCAAGACCTTCTGTCCCTCTCCCTAGCTGAGTGGACCTGGGACTCAGGGGCCTGAGGGGAGGGAGGAAAGGAAATGGGACCGAGCGGGAGGGTAACCCGACTCCTCCACGAGTGGGCTTGGGTGCAGACACACCACGAGGGAGGGGGCCGGGAATCCGTTAAGCTTGAGGGGGTGCAGGGGGGCTCCTGGAGGGAGGGAAGGAGCAGAGTGGAGTCCAAGTCCCCTCCTCTGCCGCCCCCTCCCTCCACAGCTCCCTCGAAACTGGAGCCGGGGGGCCTAAAAATAGCCCCCGAGGAGCAATTGCCAGCAGGCCGCCCTGGTGACCTTCTGGGTAGCACAGGCTGAAGGCGGGCGGGCAGCAGAAAGGCAGGGCGCCGGCCCCCCGGACTCATCTTCCAGGGCACCAGCCCCCGGTGCCGCTGTGGCCGTCCGTTCCAGCGTCCCCCAGCCATGCAGAAATCCCGGGGCACGCGAGCCGAGGAGGCGGGCACGAGGGCGCCCCCCAGCCCCGGGGTGCCCCCGAAGAGGGCCAAGGTGGGGGCCAGCGGAGGGGCCGCGGCGGGGGCGCCCATCTTCCTTCGGCCCCTGAAGGACGCCGCCGTGTTCGTGGGCGGCGACGTGCGGCTGCGGGTGGTGGTGAGCGGGACGCCCCAGCCCAGCCTCAGCTGGTTCCGAGATGGGCAGCTCCTGCCTCCGCCGGCCCCTGAGCCCAGCTGTCTGTGGCTGCGGAGCTGCGGGATGCAGGACGCCGGCACGTACAGCTGCAGGGCCCAGAATGAGCGGGGCCAGGCCTGCTGTGAGGCCGTTCTCACAGTGCTGGAGGTCGGAGGTAATGGGAAGGTGGGGGCTGGGAGGGGTGGTCAGGGGTAGAGAAGGGCTGCCCAGCCCACGAGGATTCATCCAGGCTTCTTCCCAGGAGCTTTGGCTTCTCCGCTGCGCTGACCCAGAAGTGCCCATGGAGAGGAAAGGGCAGGGAAAGGGGTGTCTGGGTAGAGAAGCTCCCCACGGGAAGGTCAGAGGTCAAGGGTCAGCATTGGTTAAGCAAAGCCTGAGCCCCACCTGGATCTCTCTGGGAATTTTACGGTGGACACCCTCCTAGTTTCCCTGTAACAAGAGGCCACCAGTGGAAAATCATCTTTATCAGCTCCAGTAACAGACTTGAAGCTCCTGATCAGCCCCCGACAGGTGTGTGCGTATTGGAAGGACAGAGCCAGCCCCCCGGTCTCACCGCACTGTTGAGGGGATAGGGCAGAGCTCCTCCCACTCTGCTGCTGGGGCAGGCTGGGATGGTCAGCACCAGGCTGGCTGGAAGAGGCCAGTGGGTGGACAAGTATGAATAAACAGGGTTCAGGGCATCAGGATGTAGCCTGGAGCAAGGGCTCCCAGGTGTGTAAGGAGGCGTGTGATTGTTCATGTGTGTGCGTGTGTGTGGGCTGTGGAGGGGTCGGGAGGTATAAGCAGATGAGGGACAGGAGTGGGTGGAGGGGTGTGGAAAGCCCATGGGCCGGCCACCTCTAGCTAAGGTTTGTAGAGTGTGGAAAGGGGATGCTCTGGGGGGATGTGCCTGGGGCCCTGCCTATCTAGGTGTGGAGGGCTAGTCTCCTGTGTGAAGGGAAGGGTCAGGGTCTGAGGCAGAAGGAGAGGGGTCTGAGGCTGGGCGTAGTGCTCAGGGTCTGCGTGTGCCTGGCCAGGCCCTTTCTCCTTGGGTCCACGTTTGGGCTTCCTTTCGGACCTCCTCTGGGCCAAAGGCAGAAGGCCTCAGGCCGACTGAGCCTTGAGAAACATAATTCTGAGGAAATAGGCTACAGTTCAGGGAGACGGTAAAGAGCTTGGGGGTCACTGAGAGTGTCCTGGGCATTTTCAAGAGGGATTTCTCACTCTAGCTGGGTGGTGTCCTGTAGGGATACCTCCTTGGGAGCTGAGGAGGAGACACAGGAATGAAGCACCTCAGTAGCTGGAGGGGAAGGAGGGTGCTAAGGTGCAGCCACAGCAGGAGACGGAGCAGGGGCTCAGCCTCCTTCTGTCCGACCTCTCTCCCTAGCACCACCCTGCCCTCCCTCCTACAGCCTTCGACAACTCGTTCCTGGGAGTTCCTGTGGCCAGGCCTGGGACAGAGGGGAGGGAACAAGGCTGGCTTCTCTTGGTTGGCCTTGCACTTGGCCAGGCACAGGCTTTCCCAGCCTGGAGTGAGAGGGTGGGGCCCATCTGGGAGAGCTCTGAGCTGGGGAAGGATCGGATGGATGCTTTGGAGATCATAGCTCTGGTCTCCTAAGGGGACTGAACACAGAACAGAAATCAAAGGGCACGAGAGACCGAGTGATGCGACTGCGGCTTGGGGGAGAGAGATATCGGGGAAGGGAAAGGAAGTACTGAGGAACATGGGGGTCCCAAGGTTTGCGTAGAGTTGGAAAGGACCTCAGCCAATGAAGCTCCAGATGCTTCCAGATGCTCCAGATGTGACTCTGTGGTCTGCAGCAGAGGAAGATCTGCCCACAGACATACAGCCAGTTATAGCCACCCCAGAACTAAGAACCCTGCCCTCTTGGTTTTGTCTTTGGAAGCTTTCTAACTGTTCACCGAGCTCTGGAGAAGGGAGGGAGGAAGGGTGGGGGAGCTGTCCATTGTATGGAGGACAGCCCAGGCCTGGCCTTTCTGAAGAGCCTCCTAGTCCCCCAAAGTGGGCAGAGTCACAGGGTGCTAGAGCCCCCCTCCCGGGCAGGGCTGTCCCCTCAGCCCCTTTGTCACCTGGGTGGCATGGCCGATGGAGTGAGTGAGCCCTGGCTGGCCTGCCTAGATGGAGGCCTGGGCAATGGTCTCCAGGCTATTTGGCTGGAACAGCATGTGGGAAAGGAGAGGACGCTGGGGGCCGTGGTATTGGAGTTGGGGGCTCGTGACAGTCATGTTGAACAGGTAGAGGTTCAGGCTGCAGCAAGTCACATTTAAGAACATTTTCCTACCTGTGAAATCCTTACCCGAAGAACAGCCTTATAATTATTATTAACTGGTAACAATTCTTGGGAGTAACTTATAATAGCATGACTAGCTACTGTGCAGCGGTGTGGTAGGCAATATGCTGTCATACCCTTTGGCATATCCTTTAAGTCCCACGGCAGCCCTGGGGAAACTGAGGGGCAGAGGGATTAAGTGACACGTCCCGTTGGACAGCTAGGAGGTGACAGAGCAGGGACGGAAGCCTCTGTTTGTTCCATTGCAACGAACCATGTGATTGACTACTACACCCCTCCCACAGGACTGGGGGAAGGAGGGAGGGACTTTGCTGTGGTGATGTTGGGGACTGACTGGGTGAGTCTGGCTTCTTCCTCTTCCTGTTGCTCGCCCCGCCCCCATCAGTTCCTGCCCAATGACAGGTTCTGGTCAGGGGCAGCTGGGCCAGCAGCTCAGCACCACTCAGACTTACTCATAGAAAACTTTCTTGGTCGGGATCACCAGGGAGAGGACTTCAGGGTTCTCGAGGAAGCCCAGCCAGGCCCTGGCTGCAGAGGGAGGGAGGCAGTCTCCTGGCGGGGACTGCCGTCTGGCTCAGCAGGATGGAGTTGACGCTGAGGTTCCTGGCACTCTCGAAGCCTGAGATGTCAGCTCCAGAATGGAGGAATATCGGCATGGCTTGGGGAGGCCGGGCCCTGGGGAAGACAGGTGGGCTGCAAGCTGGAAAGTTTGAAAGATAAGAAGCAGGAGGGTGGGATTTGGGGCGTAGAAATGAGGAAAGAATAGGGACAGTGAAGACGGCAGAAATACAGGAGCCTTAACATGTATAAAGCACCTTATCTCATTTCATTACTTAATTGACTAAGCCCCAGGTTACTGTTATGATATGTGCGTGTATATGTATGTGTGTGTGTGTGTGTGTGTGTGTGTGTGTATATATATATATATATATATATATATATATATATATATATATATGAATGAAAATTAGGGTTCACAGAGGGCATTTACCCAAGGTCACCTGGCTAGTTGGCTAGTGAGGGGGCAGAGCCAGATCTGAAAGCTGGGTCTCTGGGTCTAGGTGCACAATGCCTGTCCTCAGAGAGGAAAATGTGGGAAGTCTGAGGCACAGACCTGTCATCATAAACACCCTTCTTCAACATCCCCAGAGTCATCTTCTGGCCCAGTCTCCGAAATAGGCAGTCATTCTCTTCTTCCCAAACACCAGGCTTCCGCCTGCACAGGCTGAGGAGCCCTGTGCAAACCAAGTGACCAGAGTCAGTGCCGCCCTCAGAGCTCGGGGCACGTGGCTGGAAGGGGAGGCCCGCACTGAAGGACAGGGGGTAAGGAGGAGCTGACGGTGCTCACCGTTTAGCTGGAAGTTTCCTAGCCAGGGTCTGGAAGTATCTGGCGTCAATCAGAAGGGTCAAAGGTCAGCAGATGGTAGGGAACCATGTGGGGGTGGGGGCACTTGAAAGCATGGAAAGGAGAGGTTAGGGGTGGGGGGACAGGGCCAGTTTAGGAGAGGCAGGGAATCCAGGAGAACTGCGCTGAGGTCTAGTCTGCAGGCGTCCTATTCTCACCTGGAGTTGGATGAAAAGCCAGAAGGGAACTGGTATGGCGTTGCGAATGGGTATGGAGAGAGTCCCCATCCATTCCTACCAGGTCCTAATCAGAGGAAGAGGAGGAGGGGCCAGAGAGGGAGCAGTGAGGTGCTCTGGGAGGAAGGACAGTGAGGAGCAGAGAGGCCCTGAAATTGGCCTGAAGCTTTCCTGAAGCAAGGCAGGTCCTCCGGGGCAAATCCGGAGTGGAATGCAAGATGGTGACTTCCCGGGCTGTTTCTTGGAAAAGGTCTGGGTCAGGACAGAGAGGGGAGGAAGGCTGGATGAATGAGCTGCTCCTGAAAGATTGACTATCCCCAGCCCCACAACCCTCGTCCTCTCCACTCCCAGTGCTACCATCCCCCGAGCGTGTTTATCACGTGCCTACTGTGTGTCGGCGGTGCTCTCGGTGCTTGGGACACATAGTGTGTGTGTTGGGGGTGAGGACCAAACTCTCTGTCCTTCTGGAGATCACACACCAGTGGAGGGAGACAGACGACATTCAATGCACAGGATAAATAAGCAAAAATCACATCGCGTGTCAGAAATAGAGAGCTCGTGAAGACTTCACACTCAGGGTGAGTGAAAGGAGGCAAGGCATAAACGGAGCCTCGGCGTGAAAGAGTGCCGGCGAAGAGGGGAGGAGTGGGTGCACCTGGTTCAGAGGAGCGTGTGAGTGGGAGACCAGGCAGGGCACGGCGACCTGGGTTTTCTTTGGAAGGGGAAATGCTGGCCGTGCAGAAATTAGAAGTCTGGGTTTGGGGAAATGACAGGGGGGCCCCCGCAGTTCAGCCAGGGAGGAAGGACGGGCAGTGACCTGCACGCATGCTCAGGTCAGCCTTGCGTGGGCGAGCAGAGCAGGCCCAGAGCGGGAACACTGAATCCCACTGGCCTCTCCCCGGCCCAGCTGTCCCGTCACTCACGCCCGCTGCTCATTGGTTATTTTTGCTGTGGAATGTGCCAGCCCCTCGGATTCTCCTGGAGATCAGGGGCTCAAGTTACCCCCTCTCCTCACTCAGCTCCCCCATCTGTGAGTGGGTGTGTTTGGGGGTGGGCAGGGAAAGCACCTGTGGGTGTTTGGGGTCCTCTGGCTGGAAGTGATATGGACACTCGTGCACCCTCTGCACACACGTCCCCATGCACGTGTCTGTATGTGCAATATTTGTCCCCCGGGAGTCTGGGAAACGGGACCACCTGCATGTATGTAGAACATATAAGACATGACTTTAAACTTGAAAATAAAGGGGCCACAAACTCAAATAACTTCAGGAGCCAAGTAGAAACTGATAATGAGCAAGGTGCTGTTGTCAGTGGCTGAACTTGAGCATGAACTTGACCACCTAAAATATGTGTTGTGCAGGCTGAACAACACTCATCAGTTGGCTCTATATTTATTTTGGACCCATACTTTCGAGAAATAGAGTTAGGGAACCTACTGACCCATCGGCACGTGAGGCTTCATGGCACAGTGGTCACTCACCCGGCCACAGTGCCCGAGTTAGGAGCCTGGCTCTACCGATTGGTGGCTGTGTGACCTTAGACAAGAATCTCTCTGTGCCTCAGTCTCCGTCCTTGTTTCGAGGGTTAAATGAGTTTATTCATGCAAAGCTCTTCCCATGATGCTAGGTGCGTACTAAGCATGCAACAGTGTTAATGATAACGACTCTGTAGTGGCATCTCGGAAACCAGGCTTGGCATTACTTACAGACCCTGGGATGGAAATTTGGATCTGGGGGACACGTGGAGACACACAACTCGTGTGGCTTTAGCTAAGTGATAGGACTTTTCTGAGCTTTCATCTTGTAGGTTAAATGGAGCCAGTTAATGCTCATAAAGGTTTCAGGCTCACGGAGTTGTCATGAATGAGGTAGCATTTATAAAGTTCTTCGCGCTTAGTACATGATTAAGAAACAGCTGCAGTGCTTAGGTGGGAAGTAGAGTTTTCGGCAGGCAAAGTGTGCGTGACGCTGAATGGGAGAACAAAGAAAGTTTAGCGCGTATGCTCACCGGTGAGAAGGTAGATCCTATTTGTGAATAATAGGGGAACCTCTTGGCACCTTAGCTTGTGTGTGTTCGTGCGCATGCGCCAGGGTGCAGGGATAGAGTAACTACTCTCAAGAAACTCAAGAGCCCTCTTTGGCTTTCCTGAGGGGCCTGGGGCCATGTCACAGGTGCCCCCACCAAAAGGAAGCTTGCCTTGTCAATGACCTAGGTGCCCCCACCCGGTGCTGTGGCCTAAGGCGTACTAGGGCCACAGACGAGTTGGGTACCGCCTGGCCCAGGGTCCATGTGAGCATGTTTGTAGTGTGAGCAAGTCGACATGCGCTGACCTTCCAGAGCGGTCCGACGAGAGGCGGAAGGGGGTGGCTTGGAGGTCGCATAGGGCTGCCAATGAGAGAGTGGCCCGATCTTTCATGGGGGCCATTGAACCGCTTTCTGTGCCTCAGTTTCCCCATGCGTCCAGGGCCTAGGGCAGATGCAAGGGTAGGGGTGCAGGGAAGCAAGTGATAGCCGCCCCAGGGAACGCAGGGAAGGGGCGCCAGGTGGGGTACGGGCCGGCGGGGGAGGGGCGGGCTCTGGGCGCGGCCGCCGCCGCCTTCCCTACCCCCACAACCCCGCCAGGGTTCCCGCTGCCCCGAGGCTCCTTCCTCCACCAGCGCTGGCTCGCGTCCGCACCCCCGCTCGCCCCCGGCCCCGCCTCCGACTCCGGCTCCGCCCCGCCCCCGCCCGTCCCCTCCTCGCCCGGCCGCCCGCCTGGCCCCCTCCCCCGCCATGAAGAAGCTGTGGGTGAAGAAGCGTTTCCAGGTGAGGGCTCCGGGGGCGGGCGGCGCCGGGAGGGGGCAGGAAGAGCTGGGCGACCTGGAGGGAGGGCGGGTCACCGCAGCTGGGCCCTGGGGAAGGGGCGCTGGAGTCGCGCCTGCCCCGCCCCGGCCGCCGAGGCTGCCGGCCTGGCGAGGTCCGGGGGGGCTCCTGGCTCTGGGTTCTGAGCACGCAGCCCCCCTCCCCTCCCCTCCCCTCCCGGTGCGGAAGGGCACCCTCCCCATCGCCTGCATTACCCGCGACCACCCGGGGAGGTCTCCGAGCCGCCTTTGGCGTGGAGTGCCCACTGGCCTCTTGGCCACCCTGTCTCCTCTAGCCTCTCGCCAACCTGGGCGCTGGGCCCTGGCCCCTGCCCGGCTTGCCCCAGCCCCCCACTCTGGAGCCTTCCATCTTCCAGAGCTCCTGGAAGCCAGGCACAGGGATCCGCGCTGAGCTCAATAAATTCCCCAAGCCCTGCCCCGTCCTCGCGGACTCGGGCCTCCTTCCTGCATTCATGAGGCCCCGGCCCTCTGGGGAACCTTGCCCTCTGTCCCCCATCACCCTCCCCACCCTCTTGACACCCATCCCAAGGATCTGTCTTCTTATCGGCAGTAATCGGTGTCCTTCTCCCTCCGTCTCCCAGTCATCCAAGCAACCCCCCGCATCTCTTCCCTCATGTTAGTCAGTCCCCTATCCTGTCTCCTGGCCTCTGTCTCCCTGGGGTGGGGGCGGGGGGGGTGTCGCTCAGGTCCCCACTCTTGGGAGTCTCTCCATTTTGAGCCCCAGCATTTGACCTGCAGCCTTGCTGTCCTCTCTCTCTCCTTCCTCCCCTGCTCTTCCCCAGAGCCAAGCTGAGCCCCAGCTGGGAGGGCCGGCAGGCAAGGGAGAGTGGGGACAGTCACCATGGGGGCGGGGGAGGGGGGGAGGGCCACCTTGAGTTTTGGTCCATCCTCCCCCTCACACACACACTCTGGGCCCTGGGATGAATTTCTGTTTGATGTAGATGTCTGGACAGGAGGCATAGGGCTGTCGGGGGCGAGCCTGGCCCTCAACAAGTCATTCTGGCTTTTCTCTTTCAGAAAACCGGCCACTCCCGCCGGGCCTTTAGCCGCCTTACCCATGGTGCGTGGACTGTGGGCTTCCTGCTCTAACCCGTGCCCTGTCCTGCCCTTGGTCCATGTGCCTTCGTGAGGCGTCCAGGCCCTGAAGACAGCTCATGAGATGGGGGACCTCCCAACACACACGCACCCATACTCACCTGCCCACCCAAGAAGGCCCCCGTACCCTGCAGCTGAGAGAGGACCTAGCAAAGCAGGGGTGGGGGGGTCATACACACCCCACCGTGGGTTCACTTTTCTCCATCCATGGGGCCAAGTGGGGAGGAGCTCATAGCCGTGCTATGGCCACCAGCACGTGGCTCCTGCCTCATGGCACTCATAGAGAAACTGAGGCTCAGAAGCTGATCGAGTCTGGCAAAGTTAAATATATGCCCAGGAAACTTTGCTCCTGGCCTACCCACTGGGCATTTGTGAGGACCAATCAGCAGAAGAGAGAGGTGGGGGGGGAGGGCGCCTGTCCTACCATGACGCAGAGCAGAGGAGAGAGGGTGGTTTGGAAGAAGGGGCCAAAGCACAATGCCAATGTACTGGCAGGTGAGCCTGGCCCCTCATGGGGGGTGGCTGGGCTGAGCACAAGCAGGCATGTGTGTGCATATGTGTGCGTGTGTGTGACCAGCGAGTACACCAGTGAAAGTGCTGAGCGTACAGAATAACTGGGGTAGTGGGAATACCCAGGCAGAGCCCACGGGCTCCCAAGCCCTGGACTCCTTGGGAGCTTGCAGGCAGTCGAGGACTAGAGATGCTTTGCCCATCCCAGGGGCCCTCCTCCCCGGCCCCGGCCCCACAGGGCACCTCCGGGCACTGGGTACCCTGGTGCCCTCAGTGCCGCCCGCCCGCTGTGCCCTGCCCCACAAACGCTCTGATAACAGTCTGTCCCTGTCTCTCTTCTGCTGCTCCTATGGAAGCGAAGTTTTCCGCTCCTGCAGAAAGCAAAGTTACGGTAGGAAACTGGCTCCCGCCCTAGCCCTCCACTGCCCCTTCCTCCCCGCCCGACCCGGCCTCTCCTCACCCTGCCTCAGCTGCGCCCCGCCGTGTTCCGGCTGGCTCGGGGTGGAGGACAGGCTGGTCCTGCGGCTGGCCGAGTGCCCTGACAGGACGACTCTGAGGTGACTCCCTTTGCTCCTGGGGTGCAGGAACCCAGGATGCAGAGCCTTGGAACCTAGGGTCTTGTTATTTGGGGGGCTTCGTGGGAACTGAAGCTACCACTGACAGGGGAGGAGGGACAGGGGCTGAGGGTCATTCACGAAGTGGTCGGGAGGGCGGTGGCAGGTAGTTGAGGGCACTACCAGGGAGGCAGGGATGAGCAGCCAGGGGCCCGGAGATGGAGCCAGGGAGTTGGCATGAAGGGGTCACCCTGAGCAGCTCAGGATGGGCAGGGGGTGTGGGCAGCAAAAGAGAGGGGAAGGGAGGCGCCAGAGGCCCCGAGGTGGTGAGACGGAGCCTGCCGTGGGGGCGGCAGGAGCGACATGGGGAAGAGTTGGAGCGAGAGGGAGGAGGGCCCCGCCCACACAGACCCCTGTTTCCCCAGACTCGGAGACAGGTGAGGATGACATCAGCGATGTGCAGGGGACCCAGCGCCTGGAGCTTCGGGATGACAGGACCTTCAGCACCCCCACAGGTGAGCTCTTTGGGTGCTCACAGAGCAGGTGCAGGTGGGTGGGCCTCCCACGGGAGACGCCCGGGCTTCACCATGCTCCTTTCTCTAGGGGGCTCCGATACCCTGGTGGGCACCTCCCTGGACACGCCCCCGACCTCCGTGACAGGCACCTCCGAGGAGCAAGTGAGCTGGTGGGGCAGCGGGCAGACGGTCCTGGAGCAGGAAGTGGGCAGCAGGGGTGGCACCCGCCGCCCCCCGGGCAGCCCAAGGCAAGCACAGGCAGCCGGGGCCGGGCCACGGCACCTGGGGGTGGAGCCGCTGGTACGGGCGTCTCGAGCTAATCTGGTGGGCGCAAGCTGGGGGTCAGAGGATAGCCTTTCAGTGGCCAGTGACCTGTATGACAGCGCGTTCAGTCTGTACAGAGGACGGGCGCTCTCGATCCACGTGTAAGTAACGCTCCCCGTGGGCCTGTACGGTCCTCCCTCACCGTGCTGTCCTGTGCTGTCCCTCACGCTCCGTCAACGCCACCCCCCCCCCCCACCCGCCAGCACCATCCACCCTCCGTGCACTTCTCCACCCCTCATCGCTTCCAGCCCTGGCCACGGCTCTTCACTCCGTCTTCCCACACTGCTCCATCCGTCTCCTGTGCCATCACTACCCACGTCCTCCCACACCTCCTGTTCTGGCTCACCGTGCCACGTCCGTGGTCTCGGACCCCTCTGTGCCTTCCTCGTCTCCTCCAGTATCTCCACCTTCCCAGGGGCCCTCTCCTGCCTCGCCCATTCAGGCTCCAGTTGTCCCCAGGATCCCCCCCCCTCGGGGCCCCCTCCGTGCCTGCTGTCTCAGCAGCTGCTGCCTTTTCATCTCTCTGCACATTCCTGTTCCCATGTGGGCCTTTTTCTGGGAGGAACGGAACCACGGCAGCTCCCGGGAGAGCAGGAGAGAGCCAGGGAGCGAGAGCACAGCCAGGAGAGAGAAGAGAGCGAGGTGGTCAGGGGGCAGATGGGGCCAGGGGCCTGGGACAGCAGGAGGATGTGGGGTGTGGGGGAGGCAGGGGCCGGGGCAGGGAGGGATGGAGACAGGCGGCTGGGGTGGAGGCAGAGGGCTTGGAGTGCTGGAGGGGGGTGCCTGTGATGATGGAGTGGGAGACGCCGGCGGGTGGGGTTGAAGGTTGTTCTGGTAGGGGTGTTGAGGAGCAGAGGTGTTGCAGTGAGGCAGTAGAGCCATTTTTGGAGATTTGGGGATTGCCACGTACAGGAGGGAGTGCTGTGGTAGAAGAGGGGAGTGGCTGATCATGGAGGTTTTGGGGGGCACCTGGGGGGCCGGCAGGGGGCCTGATTTGTGATGGGTGTAAGTGTGTTGTGGGGGAGGTACCATCATGGAGAAGGAAGGGGCCTGGTGTGGAGAAGGTGGTGGGAGTAGCTGCCGGTGGGCAGAGGAGAGGCCTGGGCAGGGGCCAGGGAGGCTCCCTTGCTTTTTCTGATTGGCATTAACCAGGTGCTCCTGTGCCCTGGGCTTGCCTTTTCCTTTCCTGCCTCTCTTTGCCAGGCCCCAGCCGGAGCCTGGAGTTGCTATGGCAACTTCAGAGGAACCCATTTCCTTAGTGATGTCTGTGGTACAGAGGCTGGCCCGGAGCTCGAAACTGCTGGCAAGAGGCTTCCCCTTGCTGTCCCAGTTTCTCTCTATGCCTCACCCAGTTCCCAGAGGCCATTCCTCAGGGACTCTGCTGTCCCTCCCCCAGAGTCCGCTCTGCCTCTCTGCAGGTGGCTGGCTGAGGTCCCTCTCCCTCAGGGTACTGCGGGTCACCGTCCCCACCCTCTCACGCCCCCCACCCTCTCACGCCTGTCAGAGGTGGGCTCTGCAGTGGAGGTGGCTGGCCCAGCCTGAAACAGCCTCACAGTCAGGCACCCTTAGAATTTCTGCGTGTGGCCGGCACCCTATTCCCCCTCCCTTCTGTGCCGCCGGGGTCCCAGACGTTGTGGAGGGAATCAGGGCTCAGGAGTCAGACTCCCTGGGTTTTGGTCCCAGTGCCGACCATTTCCTGGCCCCTCCGCCTTGCTAAGGCCCTTGACCTCTTGAAGCCTCAGTCTCTTCGGCTGTAAATGGACCTACTGACAGTTCCTACCTCCGAGGATTGTAGGGAGGATTAAATGACTCAGTGATTTAAAGCACTTAGCACATGCCCGGCATACAGTAAGTCCTCAGTGAGCCATTTCATAACTTTTTATTAAGCCGTCTCTCGTGCGTCAGGTGTGCTGCTGACATCTCAGGTTCCTTTTCTTGCGAATCTTTGTTTGACGTGCTCCCCACGGTGGCCCAGGTGGGGGTGACTGAGGCCCAGCCCTTGGACCTCAGAGCTCTGTAGGTGAGCGGGCTACTCCGGGCTGACCAGCTCCTTCCGTCTCCGCTTCTCCCGCACTCCCGACTCGGGCCCACGCAGTAGTTATTTCTGAGCTGAGTTATTTCTGAGCATACCCCTTTGGGGAGCTTCTGTGCTTCTCCAGGGAATTCCAAGGACTCAGGTAACTTTCCCAGGGGCAGGACAAAGTTAAAGGCCTGTGCCGGGGGCAGTCTGCTGACCCGGAATGGGAACCGGGGTGTCCTGGTCTCCTACCCTAGGGACCCCAGCTACCACCTGCTGTGTCCTGTGGGTGCTGGACTCAGGTCTGAGCTGGCGTTAGGCCACCCGAGGGATGGGGCGTTGCTCTGGAGGGAAGGCTCAGGTTTGTGCCCGCCCTTCTGCTGTGAAGGGGGTCACGTCCTGCGGAGGACGGGCAGGGGGCAGGGCCCGGGCGGCCGCTGGGGGCAGGAATGAGTGGGAGGCTGCATTCCTGAGGGGGCCCCTCCCCCACCCTGCCCTTCTGCCCGCCATCACCACCTCATCCGTTGGGTCCGAAGCCTCATTCTTTTCTCTCCCACCGCTCCGTTTTGTTTCTGCTGTTTCCCAGCTTCCGGGGCTGGGGAGAGGGGGCTGGTCAGAGCCCCTGGGGCTGAGTCTGTACCTGGACCCAGTTCCTAGACCAGTCTTCTGGTGCCAGAGCCGCCGCCTCTCCCCAGCACAGCACCTGCTCTGGCTGCGGCTTCCTCTTTGGGGGGAGGGGGCGGAGGTCTGGCCCATGTCACCCCCAAGCCTTCCTAGCATGCCCCACTGCCAACTCCTGTCACGAGCTGAGGGTCTAGGAGAGGTGGCCCCCTGAATTCTCTGCCCTTCTTCGTCTCCGTTCCGCAGCAGCGTCCCTCAAAGCGGATTGCACAGGGAGGAGCCCGACCTTCAGCCTCCGCCGGCCAGCGAAGCCCCGCGTCGCCCCGCCCTACCGCCTCCCTCCAAATCCGCGCTGCTGCCCCCACCGTCCCCTCGGGTGGGTAAGCGGCCCCCACCGGGACCCAGCGCCCAGCCCCCGGCTACCCCCACGCCGCCCCGCCGGCGCACTAAGGAGCCGGCGCTGCCCGAAGACACCACCGCCGAAGAGAAGCGAGGGAAGAAGGCCAAGTCGTCGGGGCCCTCGCCAGCGGGCACCGCCGAGTCTCGGCCCCAGACACCTCTGAGCGAGGCGTCGGGCCGCCTGTCGGCGCTGGGCCGCTCGCCGCGGCTGGTGCGCGCCGGGTCCCGAATCCTGGACAAGCTGCAGTTCTTCGAGGAGCGACGGCGCAGCCTGGAGCGCAGCGATTCGCCGCCAGCGCCCCTGCGGCCCTGGGTGCCCCTGCGCAAGGCCCGCTCGCTGGAGCAGCCCAAGTCCCAGGATGGCGCCGCGTGGGGCTCGCCCGGGGCCTCTCAAGAGGAGCTGCGGGCGCCATCGGGCAGCGTGGCCGAACGGCGCCGCCTGTTCCAGCAGAAGGCTGCCTCGCTGGACGAGCGCACGCGGCAGCGCAGCCCGGCCTCCGAACTGGAGCTGCGCTTCGCGCAAGAGCTGGGCCGCATCCGCCGCTCCACGTCACGGGAGGAGCTGGTGCGCTCGCACGAGTCCCTGCTCGCCACGCTGCAGCGCGCCCCGTCCCCTCGAGAGCCCGGCGAGCCCCCGCTTTTCTCCCAGCCCTCCACCCCCAAGACCTCACGGGCAGTGAGCCCCGCCGCCACCCAGCCGACCCCTTCAAGCGCCGCGGGGAGGCCCGGGGACGAGCCGGGGAGGCCCCGGAGCCGCGGGCCGACAGGCAGGACAGAGCTGGGGGAAGGCCCGCAGCAGGAGGTTAGGCGCCGGGACCAGTTCCCACTAACCCGGGGCAGAACCATCCAGGAGAGCCGGAGCCCCGTGCCGCCCGCCGCCCCAGCCGATACCCCCGAAGCCAGGACGAAAGCCCCACCGGGTCGGAAGAGGGAGCCCCCGGCTCAAGCCGTGCGCTTCCTGCCTTGGGCCACGCCGGGCCCGGAGGGCGCTGCTGTGCCCCAGATCTTGGAGAAGAACCGGGCGGGGCCTGAGGCGGAGAAGAGGCTGCGCAGAGGGCCGGAGGAGGATGGTCCCTGGGGGCCCTGGGACCGCCGAGGGACTCGTAGCCAGGGCAGAGGTCGTAGGGCCCGGCCCACCTCGCCTGAGCTCGGTAAGGCCTCCACAAGCACCAGGAAGGTGCTGGGACCTGGGTGGGAGGGCTTTTGGGGAGCGCCAGGCTGCTAGGCAGTTGCAAGGGTGTGGTTTCCCAGGGAAAGCATGGACCCAAGCTCAAGCTGAGTGAAGGGTGATGTGCTAAAACCTGCCTGCTGGTGAGGCAGAGTGTGTGTGTGTGTGTTTTAGGGAGGTGGGGTGGAGCCCGGGAGTGAGCAGAAACCTGGAGCCCAGACGTCTGATGTAGGCAACCCCCACCCCCACCCCGCCACCACCACCATGGGTCCAGCGGCCTGCTGGTTTGCTGGGCCAGGTACCTAATGGTGATGGAAGGCACTGGTGGAAATCAAAGGAGCCCCTCAGTGGGGGAAGAGATGGAAGCCTACCTCACTAAATAATGTGTTAGGTCCCTGTTACAGGCAAGCTTCGGACCAGCCAACTCTCATTTCTGCCCTCGCCATCCTGGTACCCTCCCCTGACCCATCTGTGGCCCCTAAGATCCGACCCAGCCTTCCTTTCTAGCCACCTCGCTCCCATCCTCAAGCCCCTGCATTGCTGAGCTGACCGCGGTCCCAGGCCAGCCTGTGTGTGGTCTCCCAGTCTTCCTGTGGGTACTGGGCACAGCTGGACTGCCCCTGCCTTTAACTCTGCTTGTCCTGAGCACCAGCTTGGGCCCCACTCCTGGCCAGAGGCAGAGGAAGCCATCCGTCTCTCGCTCCCACCCCTTGCTGCTCCCTCAGGCCAGAGGCCCCTACTGGCTGCTCTCCGGAGACCCTGTGCATGCCTTTTTCATTGCACTTACTACCCTGCATTTTTTTTTCAGCAGAATTACTTTATTTTTCGTGTAAGTGTTATAGCCTCAAGGCCCTGCTCTACATTCTACCAGCCACCATCGTTGCATACTCACAGCCCTGTCCGAGGCATTGTGTTAGCTGGGCACTTAGGGCTGTTATTTTAACTGAATCTGTGAGCTCCCTTTGCAAGATACTGGGTATTGTTTATCAGCTCCATCTCACAGATAACGAAACTGAGGTGCAGAGAGGTTATCTCGTTTGCCGAAGTTCACGCGGCTGGAAGACAGCATGACTGAGATTCTCACTGCTCGTTTGGCACTGCGCGTTATCTAGCGTGCAGACGGCCGGAGTTGGAGATACCCAGAGGGGTCTCTTTGTGTGGTCAAGTGTCCTGTAAGCAGGGACCACACCTTATTTCCTGTTGTATCCCTGGTGCCAAACAGAGCTTAGTTTGCAGTCGGGGCAGCATTCTTGTCTGATGAATGGACCAAATCCAAGCTGATTTCCATGAGACCTCACAGGGGCTGGCTGGCGGCCCCACCTGCCACTCCCTCTTGTGAATCGGCGGCGTCACTAGCGTGACACTAGACCACGCGCTGCCCTGTGATTCCACTGTCATTGTTTACGTCTCAGGTTGCTCTCAGCTTGTCTTCTGTGTGGAAGCCTGTCCCCTCTTGTGCCCCCACCATGCCTCGCACGGGCCTGGCCTACCATCCCCGCCTGCTGGGTGGTGTAAAGACCCAGCGCAGCGCCTGCCTTCCTCCAGAAACAACGCTGCGGCTGAGGCTGAAGAGCAGCCAAACTGACGTGGGGTCTCAGCTGCCCTGTCCCGCTTGAGAACCCCCCTTCTGTCTTCCTTTCTGCCCTGTCTCAGCACATTCAGGAGCAAGACCTTTTGCTCCCCACCCCCCACCTTCTAGAAGCCCCTCTTTCTGGGCTTGGATGTCCAAGATTTGGGGCTGCCATCACACACTCTCCCCCGGAGTCCCCCCCCCCCCCCGTAGGGACCATGTCCCTTTACCCTGCCTGCTGTGTCTCTGGCAGAGTCTTCGGATGACTCGTACGTGTCTGCTGGAGAGGAGCCCCTGGAAGCCCCCGTGTTTGAGATCCCCCTGCAGGACGCGGTGGTGGCCCCAGGCGGGGACGTGCTGCTCAAGTGTATCATCACCGCCAACCCCCCTCCCCAAGGTGAGCTCCAGGGTTGGGGCCTGGCTATGAAGGTCGAGACAGGGAGGGGTGGGGGGGGAGAGGGGAGATCCTCCACTGCCCGGGGCTGGCCTGACTCCTGTGCGTGTGTCAGAGCTTTCCCAGAATTCCCTGAGAGCGGGGCGGGCAGGCCTGGGCTCCTGTGAGGGAGGGGAGTCCTCCGAATTCCCCAGGGTGGGGAGAGGAGTGGTTTGGTTTCTGTGTGGGGTGGGGGGAGATCTGTCCCAGCGGGCCCCTGTGGGCCATGGCCACGCGGTCACCCTGCTGCTTTCCCACAGTGTCCTGGCAGAAGGATGGGTCCCCACTGCGCAGTGATGGCCACCTCCTCGTCCGGGCCGAGGGCGAGCGGCACACCCTGCTGCTCCGGGAGGCGCGGACAGCCGATGCCGGGAACTACACGGCGACCGCTACCAACGAGCTGGGCCAGGCCAGCTGTGCGGCCACGCTGGCCGTGAGACCCGGTAGGCAGGCTGCGGGCCCCAGGGCCGGGCGGGGCGCGCAGGGACCCTTCCCTGTGGGGCCAGCCTCCCTTCCCGCTCCCAGCCGGAGCTCGACTTGCAGCCCGTGTGCACAGCCTGTCCTGTCCTGTCCTGGCCGCTGCTGTGGCGGAAGCATTTTAAATGGCCTTGGCTTCAGGGCAAAGGCCAGATTCCTAAGGCATACACCAGGGCGGCCAAGTCCTGAAGTCACTGAAATTTGTCTTCAGACATCATGTCAATGCCGTCCGTTCGGGGCATTTTCCCGAACAGGGTCCTGTGGGGAAAGCAAATTATCTGTGAGCCTCTGAGAAAAAGACTCTCCCAGCTCAAAGGGCTTAGAAGCCATCAGGAACCTCCCGAGGATGTTTTTTATTCTCTAGAACAGTCCCCGTGCCCCCCTTAAAAGAGAAGCTTTTAAGTGCTCCCCTCCCTCCCCTGCTCCTTCTGAGGAACCCAGAGTTCCAAAGAGGGGGCCACTGAGACCACTTCGTGAGAGCTGGTGGTGGCTGAGGCCGCCGTGTTTTCTATTTTTGTGCAAGTCCTCTCTGGGGGTTGGACGACTTCCTTTGGGTTTAAGCCCAGTTTCTTTCAGGTTCAGGGTAGGACTGGACCGGTGTCCACGTACATGGCCAGTTCCACTCATTCAGGTCTCTGGGCCTGACCGTGTGCTGACCCTAGGCCGTGGGGGTGGGGGAAGAGGAGACCGGGGAAGGGGCATGCAAGGAAAAGATGCAGGTCCAACCCCGGAGGAGATTCCCGCTAGTGATGACCCTGGGTCAGAGGGCTGAGGTGGGAGGAAAGTGCAGGGCAGATGAGTCCCGTACCGAGGACAGCCAGACAGCCAGACAGCCAGACGGCTGGTCAGTGTGGTGGGGTGTTGGGCTGGGAGGCACCAGGGCCCCGAAGGAGGCTGGGGCTCGGACCAGCAGTGGGAGGGGCGGGGCACGCCAGGAGTGGGAAGGGCAGACGCTGTCCTGGCCCTTCCTTTCGCCCAGCCCTGCCTGCAGGTGACAAGACAACAGAGCCTGTCCTGCTGTGGTCCCAGGGCCTGAGCACCTTCCCGGCCAGGGAGTTCTGACTGGTGTCTGACCTGAGTCCGGGTCTTGGCTTTAGATCCTTTTGTTTTTACTTGTCTGGCTTTGCAGGAGGGTAGGTCTTAGCTTACAGACCCGCCCCCGCCGGGAGCCCAGGCTCTAGGCTCTCTCCTCCCCCCACCCTCGATGAATCAGACCTGTTCCTCCCGCTGCCCTCCCTCCCTCCTTCCTTCACCTCTGGGATCTGGCTTCTGACTCAGCTCCCGGCACCACTCGGGGGGCCCAGGTTCAGCTCCAGGTCTCCGGTCATTACCTGGCTTGGACTGAGATTTGGCAAGGAGTTGAGGTGGGGGGGGGTGCCCCAGCACTGGCTTGGGGCCATGTGGGAGCCTTTTAAGGTTGGGAAGGTGGCTTGGGGCAAGGCGGCTGTCAGCGCTTGACTGGGAGTTCTGTCTTTGCCCGCTAAACCTCCCTGCATTTCGGTTTCCTCATTTGTAAACCAGAGATAATTATACTGTTCGCAGCAAAGAAAGCAAATGTGTGAACAAGCTTTATGAACTGTAAAGCTGTAGACAAATGTTAGTTGTTAGCATTATTAAGTGGCACTGGTGTGCGCAGGAGCTCAGGTTTCCACGAGGCTCCGGGAAGCTGTCTTTTCCTCTCCTTCCCTTTCTTCAGGCTGTTCGTGCCTTGGGATCGCCTCCCCGCCCTGGCCAGGCCCGCACCCCAGCCCCCTCCTGTTTCCCAGCCTGCCATAGCATCTCTGTGCTGCCTCCACTCTGGGGGAGCCGGGCTTTGCACCCAGAGAGCAGCTCCCGAAAGTGAGGCTGGTCCAGGGCTCCAGGGCCTGAGGGGCAGGCACGTGGGTCCAGACTCAGCTCTTGTGGAGGAAGCAGACTTTCTTACCCTACAAGGCTCTGTCTGGTCCAGAGCTGCTGGGTGGAGGCCAGTGGACTGAGGAGCAGCAAGCGTGGGTGGAACCGATGGGTGGCAAAGACATTTGGCAAAAGCCAGGGTCCCAGGCCTGGAGTCAGTAGGGGGTGAGGGGGTGGGGCGAGGGAAGGGTGTTAGGCGGTGCAGCTCTGGGTGGGATAGGACCCGGTTGAGGGAGGAAGTGTGTAGTGTCTTGTGCGAAGAGGCCTTGTGAAACCACTCCCTTTTCTGGCTCCTCATCGACCCCATTGGTAACCAGGACTGGCTACCCAGTGCCCTCTTGGGGCGCACACAGGACCTGCTTTTGAGGGCCCAGAAATCTCAGTTCCTGGTTGGGAGCCACTCGAACAGGGAATCAGTAACTAGAGCACGTAGTTACCCTGGTGCTATAGTTCGGGGGGAGGGCGGCGGGGATGGTCTGTCCTTACCAGCTCTGACGGCCCCACCCAGCCCTGGACCCCTCCCTGCCTGCCTCGCCCCACCGAGTGACCACCGAGACCACAGCTGAGCTCCCAAAGGGTGTGTGATTGTTGGGGCAGGGGGTTGGAGGGTGTGAGAAGTGCGCTTAACTGAAGCCAAGCATTCCGCAGCTGCCCACGGCCACCACGCAGGCCTTTATTGAGTACCAACGGGGTGCCACCTCTCGGAGCAGGGCCCTGTGTTCGGAGAGCACCATGCACTCCTTCCCGTCCCCTTCACATCTCTCCCCTTCCTTGACCTACCTCACACACCACGGACAGGGGACCCTTGAACGACTCGGGGGTCAGGGTCACTACCGCCGTTGTGGCAGTAGAAAGTCCAGGTTTAGCTTAGTTGGCCCTACACGCAGGCGGGTGCCCAACCGCCAGTTGACCCTCAGACAACGCGGGTTCGAACTGCTTGGATCAATTGGAAAAAATCCATTGCAGTTCAAACCCCAGCTGTTCAGGGTCAGCTGTGTATCTCTCAGAGGGTCATGACAGGTGGTGACATTCCCGATTTATGGACCAGAAGATGGAAACATGGAGTGTGAAGGGACACAGAGCTAGCACAAGGCCAGCACCTTTACTTATTAGCGCTTCTGATCTGCCCAGGAACGCTATAAGCACCGGGGGGGCTGAGATGCCCCCCTGGGGAGCAGACAGACCTAGCGTCATGGCGGGCGGACATGCCAGGGCCGGTTAGCATTTCTGGAGTGCCTCGTATGCCCTGGGGCCTGTGCTGACTGGGTTCTCGCATTTAATCCACCCTGTAAGGTAGGTCCTGGGATTGTGCCCATCCTACAGATCAGGAAACTGAGACCTGGAAGGCTTTAGCAAAGTGTCCTGGAGTAGCACTGACCGACAGAACTCTCTGTGATGATAGAAATATTGTGTATGTGTACGGTCCAGTGTGGCAGCCACTAGCCACATGTGGCTGTCAAGCACTTGAAATGTGGCTAGCGCAGCTAAAGAGCTGACTTTTTCATTTCATTCTATTTCAATTAATGCACATTTGAACAGACTCCAGGGCTATTTAATATACATTGAAATAAACTCAGCTGTAGTAGGAGCTGAGGGCCAGGGGGAAGCCGAGTGATGATTCGGAGCCCTGTCCCTGGACCTCCCAAGTCTACACTCCCAGCCCCTGCACCACGCTGTCCCCCTTTCTCTGCTCTGAAGAGGGAGGGTCAGGGTTCAGGTGGAACTGTGCGCATGAGCTCGTTAGGGCAGGGGTGGAGGCCGAGACTGCGCTGCCTCCTGCGGGTGGGTCAGACCTGGGGTTTTCTTTCCGTCCTCACTTGACCTCTGCCCCCCTCCCCCCGCACCATGGCTGTGGTCCTGCTTTGCTTCCCTGCACGCCCGGCGCGCACACAGTCGGCTCACCCACCCAGGGCTCTGTGGTCAGGAGCGAGGGAGCCGTGGGTGGCTCCCTGTGCCACCCTGCTGCCTTCAGTCCTCCCCCCAAGCACAGGTTTCATGTCTTTGAGCTCCAGGTTCTAGCATTTCCCAGTAGAGACCTTGGCCGCCTCACTTCATCTGGCCACCACTGTGTTGTCCTCTGTGCAGCAGGGATCGTTGTAGCTCCTGGGCTGCGTTCCCGGTAAAATGCGTGACGCCCTGTGGGGCTGAGGATTTAGCTAAGGACACGTGGGTCAGGGGCTAGGGCTCGTCAAGGCTCGTTTTGGTCCCGTCTGTATGATGGCACTGTCACAACAGAAAGGAAGTCGTTGGGGGAGGTCAGGAATGTAAAAGGGAAGGGAGGAATCACAGCTCTGCTACCTGCCCCGGGCTCCTCCTGGCCCCGGCAGGCTCTCGCCTGTGAGGCCCGCGGCTGCCTGTGGAGGGGGTCTTGGAACGCCGCACGGCCCTGTCGTCCCTCCTTGGTGGGGTTTGGGCAGCATCTAGAAAAACAGGTGGTCTCGCTACTAGACTCAGCCCTCCCCCCCCACTCCTGTCCCCCAGAAACAGGTCTGCCTCCCAGCAGGTGTTCCCCCGGGGCTACTGCCTGAGGGTTGGGGGCCATTGCTCACGCCTGTCAGAGGAGTGGAGCCCTGATTTTCTGTGGGTGCCAGTGCTTCCTCTGACAGGGAGCAATCCCAAATAATCCCCTGTAAGGAATTAACCACTTGCGTGCTTCAGTCAGGCTGACCATGTGCATGAAGGGCCGTCTGCTCCTTTGTCCTTTTTTTTTAAGATTTTATTTATTTATTTTTAGAGAGGGAAGGGAGGGAGAGAGAGAGAGAGAGAAACATCAATGTGCGGTTGCTGGGGGTCATGGCCTGCAACCCAGGCATGTACCCTGACTGGGAATCGAACCTGCGACACTTTGGTTCGCAGCCCACGCTCAATCCACTGAGCCACGCCAGCCAGGGCTTCCCTTGTCCATTTTTAAAGCCCAAACGGAAACATTCTCAGCACCACTCTTCTCCTTGTGCCTCGTTTCCACGGTGAGGCGACCGCCGCAGGCATTGAATGCCGCCGCCTGTGGAGGAGCCCGCGGAGACAGTGTGGGTGGACGGGCAGCTGCGCATGGCCAGGCTGAGTACCGGGCTGTTAACCTGCAGCACGTGACGCCCTTCCTCAGACACCCAGAGGAGCTCCCCGAGCCCTCAGAGCGAAGGCCGCACGGCAGAAGCTGGCCTCCTCCGTCTGGACCCGAGGAGGACCTGAGGGCGGCTGCAGGCAGCTGAGGCAGCGGGAGGGACCTGCCCTGACCGTGTCCCGTCCCCTCTCTTTCTTCTTTGCCTACTTCTGTAGCTGGAAGGGTTGAGCTACAGTTCTCTGCACATGCTTTCTGCCCTTGAACATTCGCTCATGTGGTTTCCTCTTCCAGGGTCGCTTTTGTCTGCTTAAACTAAACTCTTAATTTTAACACCACCCCTTCCTTCCGTCTCCCCTTCTTCCCCAAGCCAAAAGGAATGTTCTCCTCCCTGCGCTCCTGTGGCCTTACTGCCTCTCTCTTGCCGCCGTATTCCTGCTTGCTGTTATAGTCGTGCGTATGTGTAGCTGTCATCCCTATCAGCCAGAAGGCTCCTGAGGTTATGGCCATGCTTTGGCTACTCTTAGCCCTTGCGGCCATACCTGGAGGCCCCCCTGGACAGTGTGGGGCTGTGTGTGAGCTGGCAGTGGCGGGGGGGGGGGCGGCGGTAGAGGTTTCCATGACTTTCCAAGCCCCTGGAGCAGCTTGGGTAACACGCAGAGGCTGGGTGAGACACACATCTGCAAAGGGCAGCAAGGCTCTGCCTGAGAGTGGAGGTGGGGACACCGAGGAGGCCATGGAGCATCGGCGTCACCTTGAGAACGCGTTAGAGATGCACATTATCGGGCGCAGCCCAGACCTGCTGAATCAGGGGCTCCGGGCGGGTCCCAGCAACCTGTGTCTGCCCTCTGGGTGGTTCTGGTGAATGGTGAATTTGAGGATCACTGGCATAGAGTTAGGGATCTTGTGCAGGTGGGAGGCAGGTGGCAGAGTTGGAAGCATGTGGGGTGTGGGGGCAGACCTCCCAGGTTCAGAGTCCTGAGCTGAGCTGGGTGGCTACCTCTTCCCCTGCCCTTTAGGAGGGGGGGGTCATATAGGTCCCTAATCTTTCACATATAAGAACCAACTGGATGCTTTTGCAAATGCAGTTTCCTGATTCCCCCCCCCCCCCATTTCTGAAAATCTAACTTTTTAGGTCAGCATAAGGCCCAGGAAGTTATAGTTTAAACAGGCTCTCAGGTGGTCCTGATGTGGGTGGTCCAAGGGCCTTCCTGAGAAGCCCTGATGGAGAGAGCCTTTTGTAACACCTTTCATGCAGGTGGCTGTGACTGTGTCTGTCGCAGGAGCACCTCAGGGGGTGCTGGTCTGGGGAGGGGGCTCCTCCACGTAGGGGCTCGCACTGCCAGCACTTTCACCCAGTGAGTCCGACCCGGGAGCCGTGTGGAAGGCCAGGCGCCTGCGCAGAGCCAGCGTGGTCTGCGGTGGTGGCTGCGTGAGGGCAGCACCTGCGTGGTGGGTGTACGTACATCTCAGGTTGGGGGGATACCTGCTCCCCCCTCCCTGGCTAGTGTAACTGTGTTTCCCGTAGTGAGGCCTGGCCTTGTGGGTGGACTGGGGTTAGGATGTAGGGACCCACTACAAGGGGGGGTCCCATGAAAAGTGGGGTGGCACTAGAGCCCGGTGTGGAACCTGAGAGGATTTGGGACCTGGAGACAGAGCTCCCTGTCAGCCTCCTTGTCCGCAGTTTTGGGGGGTATGTAAGGGTGGGGGCCATAGCCTTGTTTCAGAGAGGCCTAGTTCTGCCCCCTCTGTAGCCAGAGCCTCCTTCCTACCTGGGCTGCTCTCACAGCCCCCTTTCTGAGGGGCTCGAAGGACTGCTTAGCTTGGCTACAGGATGCTCCCAGGGTGCTATTCCCGTAGCCACCACCAGGGGTCTCTGGGGATCCCCGCAAACTTTGCCCATCTGCTTTAATCTTTGCTGTCCCTCCCTGGGCCAGGAGTCAGCGCTGTCCAACCTGGAGGTGGCTCAGGAAGTCACCAGGATCTACGGGGGTTGGGGGGGGTGCCCGCCACCAGGAGTCACGGCTGTGATCTCAGCATCAGCTAGGGGCAATCCCCGAGCAGATGCTCACCAAGTCGCCATTCTGACTTCCTTCCCCACCCCCACCTCAGGACAGCCAGCCTGAATGGTGCTCCCCCCTCTTTCTTCACTGGCGTTGATAGGAAACACAGGTCATAGCTTGGGAATGTGGCCCTGGGCAGGGGTGACAGGAGGAGGGAGGACATGTGACTTCTCAACAGCTCCTCTGCTCCTGCTCTGTGTCCAAGCCCCTTCCTCAGCCCAGTGCAGATGGGTGCTGGTTGTGAGGAGTCACGGGAGGGGGGGGCAGCCCCCGCCTCCTGACTGTCGGCCCCTTACGGGGTGAAGCACAACTGCCAGCGGGTGGTGCCAGCAGGAGCAGCGTTGGGCTCAGGCCCAGGGCGTGCGGTAGCTGCTGCATGCAAGGCAGGGGTGGGGTTCTGGGCCTGCACAGGTAGAGGGGCTGTCTCTGAGAAGCAGGCTGAAGGTCCTGGCTGGTCCCCGATTCTCAGCACCGGTGGCAACGGGGTGTGTGGCCTGGCTCTGTACGTTGGGGGTCTTGGTGGTTCGGTCAGAGCAAGGGGCATCAGAGAGGCTATTTGCCTTTCTTGCCTCCTCTGGTGGACACACGGAGACGAATGGATCAGGGCAAGTGGCTCGGATGCCGCAGTGCAGCGCCACCCCCATTTTTTCCTGGGGACCGAGGCCCTGACGCTTTGAATTGAGGCGCTGCTGAGGGGGCTTTGTGCTTGTCAGGGTCCAGAAGCTGTAAGGAGAGAAAAGGCAGAGCTGCTGCTTGGGAATGAGCAGGGTGGCTAAATACAGCCCGGCTGCCTCCGTCCCTCCCCGCTCCTCCCCCTCCACTCCAGGCCCAGGCTGCTTGTGGTCTCAGCAAGCACCACCTCCTCAGCCAGCTGCCTGCCTGCCACCAGGCCTGTCCCCTCCAGGCCAGCCCCCGCCGCCTCCTTCCCCTCTGTGGGCTCCCTCCCCTCCCCCAGGACCTCCTGCGGTGCCTCAGCAGGGTCAGCCAGTGAGTGGGGCTGGGCAGGCCGTGCTCTTCGCTCCCTAGGGAGCCTGGTGGGGTGGGTAGTGGGCAGGCAGCAGAAGGGCCCGGTGCCAGGGCCGAGCCTTCGGGACAGGCACGGGCTGGGGTTCGTGTGCAGAGTCTCGCGGTGAGTTGGGGTGCAACACTGTGGGGGGCTGGACCACAGGGGCTTGGGGTGGGGGAACTGGGAGGAGGGGCCAGGGGGCTGTGGCAGATTCATGTCTGTATTTGGCAGTCGGCTAGGAGCCAGCTCAGTGAGGCTGGGCCACTGGCCAGTTGCAGGGGAGGGCGTCAGGGCCCTGGGGACACCCCTCCCCCAAAGACACGCTGGTGCCCCCTCCTCTTCCCCAGGCTGAGCTGCCTTTCTCTGTGGATGACTCCAACTCTGCTTTCCCATCCCCCAAGAGTTTTGGGGTCCATGCTTCAGGGCTGGAGCCAACAGGTGCCCTGGGGTATCTGGGGCAGGAAGCTGAGAAGGGAGAGGGGGAAGGGCAGGCTGGACAGTGTTAGCTCATTGGCCCTGGCACTGAGGTCAGGATGGGGCTCGTCTGAGGTGTGTGTTCCTCTGCACCAGACCCAGCTCACCCAAGAGACAGGGGTCCTGGCATCGGGGGTCCTGAGATGTGAACCGCCTGCATTAGGAGCCTGTGATTCTGTGCCAGGAATGTGGGTTCAGGCCCCAGTGGGATTCCAAGTGTCCCACGAGGCCCAGGAGTGGCCCCTCTGCTGCCTGAGTCCTGGGCCCCTCTCTGTGGTTCCCCCAACTCAGGAGGACTGGCAGGCTCAGTGTTGGGAGAGTTGGGGACAGAAACACCGGCAAGGTCACAGAGCAAGCGAGGGGAAGGGAAGTGCAGGGACCGTCTCACCTCTTGGACGCCGCGTTTCAGACCTTCTCAGGTCCTTGACCCTCGGGCCCATCCGTTCAGCTCCCTCAGTCCCCCTGCCCCCTTCCCCTTCTGGCGTCTCTCTGAGTGCCCTGTCTGCCCTCCGTCTCTGTTGCAGGTGGGTCCACATCCCCTTTCAGCAGCCCCATCACCTCTGACGAGGAGTACCTGAGTCCCCCAGAGGAGTTCCCGGAGCCTGGGGAGACCTGGCCCCGGAGCCCCACCATGAAGCTGAGTCCCAGCCAGAACCGCCGCTCCTCAGACACTGGCTCCAAGGCGCCCCCCACCTTCAAGGTCAGACCCCTGAGCCCAGCCTCAGCCCCCTGGCTACCTCCATTCTTCCGTGCGGCCTCTTGTTTTCAGGGCCACACCGGGCTCCAGTACCGCCTGGAGCTCGGCCCCGTTAACCCTGTGTACCCAGAGCCAGCCTCAGCCAGCCTGGGGTGGGAGAGGCCTCTGCCCCAGACCCCCCACCCCCAGGAGCTAAAGCAGAGCCCTGATACTCTGGGGTCCCCTTCAGGTCTCCCTCATGGACCAGTCAGTAAGAGAAGGCCAAGACGTCACGATGAGCATTCGAGTGCAGGGGGAGCCCAAGCCAGTCGTCTCCTGGTGAGTAGCAGCCCCTAACCACCGCCTGCCAGCTGCCCTGACTCCAGCCCGGGTCCTGTGAGACCGGGCTCTGGGTGGAGGGGAGCGGGCCCTTTGCAACCTCCCCATGATCTGCCGGGGGGTGGGCACATCCCAGTGCAGTGGTGTCACTCCCCGCAACCTGCCCCTGCCTCTGCTTGGGGTTCCTCCTTGAGGGAGGGGTCAGGGAACGAATGGTCTCCTGTCTGTCCCCTTGGGGTGAATAGCCCGGAGCCACCTCGCCGCTGAGAAGGCTGCCCCCCACCCCCACCCCTCGACGGCAGGCTGAGCTTCGAGGCCTGCCCTGCGCCCAGCCCTGGGCCCGGCCCAGATGGGAGCATTTGCCTCTGAGCTGCCAGAGCCCGGAGTCGAATGCGGGCCTCCTCTGCCATCGTGGGGGGTGGCCCTGGGACTTCTATTGGTTTGCTTGGGTCTTTTTATTGGATTGGTCTGGTTTCCATTTGTAATTGATTGTCTCGTCCCCAGTGTGATTTCTTCACATTGTAAGTTATTCCACGTCCCTTTTAGAAAGTGGGAAAGCTGCCGTTCATTCTAAGTAAATAAAAATGAAACACGAGGAAACTTCAGAGCCGTCACGAGCCGAGCCACACGGCCCTGCTCTAAGCGCAGTCGGGTTCCTAGAGCGGGGAGACCCCGGTGGGCGGCCGTGGTCTGGAAGTTCCCGGTGAAGGCGGGATGACAGGGTCAGAGTGAAACCCTCGCCTGTAGTTCAGGGGTGCCCGTGGGCAGCGGGACGGACCTGGGGAGGGGACACGTGACTTGCAGGGAGGAGGAGCGGCCTACGTGGGTTGGTCTGTCCCCCACGTCCCCTGGACATGCAGGGAAGGACCCTGGGCCCCGGGGCTGAGTGCTCGCCCCTCTGCCAGGCTGAGAAACCGCCAGCCCGTGCGCCCGGACCAGCGGCGCTTCGCGGAGGAGGCAGAGGGCGGGCTGTGCCGCCTGCGGATCCTGGCCGCGGAGCGGGGCGACGCCGGCTTCTACACCTGCAAAGCCGTGAACGAGTACGGCGCGCGGCAGTGCGAGGCCCGCCTGGAGGTGCGAGGTGAGTGCCTCCCGCTCTCCGTGAACCCCCCAACCCGGCCCGGCCTCGTTCCTGCCCAGCTGCCGGCTTCATGGGGCGAGGGCCTCAGAGATCCCCAGGTTTAGCTGCTTACGTGGTAGCTGAGTCAGCTGAGGTCCAGAGAGGGGAAGTGACTTGCCCAGGCCACACGGCAGATTGCTCAGTGCTCGGCTCACTACGCAGTGCTGCCCTCCCCCACACGCAGTCACGCCTGCCCCTGACGCCAGCCGCCAGCCGGAGACCTGCTTCCCGCACCGGCCACCCTCTCGCTGCACTCCCCTGAGCCTTTGTCGCCCTGCCCTTCCCAGGCCCCCGCCTCACACCCACGCCCCTCTCTCCCACTGCCCCTGGGCCCCCATCTCATCGCTGTGCAGACTCTCTTGTGGTTGGGAGTGGCGGTGGGGAGTGTCTGATAGTTGGACCCGTTCGGAGGGGCCCTTGGGGTGATGGAGCATCTCGGGGACCCCAGGGGTGCCAGGGTGAGCAGAGCTGTGCAGTGTGCAGAGAGGGCTGGGTCCCAGAGCCAGGGATCGGGGCAGGGGACCTTTCGGGCATCCAGAAGGCAGGCCCTAGCCAGGCTGCCCCGGGGGGCTGGTGCTTTTCCTTCCCGGGACTGGCTGCTTACTCCTCCTTTCGCCTCCTCCTTCCCCGTGGGCAGTTCAGGGCTGGGGACCCCTCCTCCGCCACCTTCCCACCCTTGCTGGCAGAGGCCCGCTCTGGGAGCTCCCAGGATTCCCCCAGACCCCCGCTGGAGCCTGGCCCCTAGCAGTCGTGACCGCCTGCGCTGGGCCTCGCCAGCCTCGGTCCCCCGGCCCCAGCCCTGAGCCTCCTGCTCCCAAGGCTGCTGCCTCCTCCTCAGTCTCTGAGTGCGTCCACACCCACCCGACCCTCATCCCCACAGCCCGGCCCCTACTCCCCGGCCTGCTCCTTCCCCTCCAGGGTCTGGTTCTGCCCTGCTTCTCCGTGTTAACCCGTGTTTTGGTGCTTCTCTCTCCTTGGGATTCCTCCCCACGTCTCTCAGGTTTTTGGGGTGCTCCTGACACCTGCGAATGAATGCCTTCCCCCCGCCCCACCGGGTGCCCAGGCCTCTGCCTGCCCAGAAAACCCAGAGACCCGGCCTCTGGCTGGCTGCCCGCCCCGCACCCCAGGGTCGCTCTGTGGGGAGCCAAACGAGCAGTGCCACCCGGCAGTTTGAGAGGCGGCTGTCCGCGGGGCGGGGGAGGGGCTAGCCAGGCCGCGTGCGTGCCCGTGTGTGCGTGTGCCGCACTAACCTGCCGCTTGCTGACTGAGGTTTTTGTCTGTACACAGGCGAGTGAGCTCAGGGGGCCGCCTGCGCTCCCCCCGCTGCCCTCCGAGCCGCACCCCTGTCTCAGGCACCTCTCGGACCTCGCTGTGTTTCACTGCCTCCTGCCTGGACCCTGTTCCAGCCCCCACCCCCCCTCCCCCGTGCAGCGTCCTGGGATAGCCGTGGGCCCCTGTGGACCCCTCCCCCCAAGTGGACACATGGCTGGGCAGGCCGGGAGCCCCCACATGGACTGAGTGCCAGGAAGGGGTGCCCATGAGGAGTATCAGCACCCCCTCCCAGTCTCCCCCCCGCAGGGGAGCACCCAGAGAGCGCATGTGCTGCCACCGCTGCAGGCCCTGTCTGTCCGTCCGTTCGTCTGTCTGTGTGTCTGTGACAGTCAGGGAAGGGTGCCTCCGAGCTGGCGTGGGGTCAGGCAGAGGGGGAGAGACTGGGCACAGCGCCCACAAGATGGAGGGGCCCCGAGGGGCGGGGACTGCTGGCCAGGGGCCCCTGGAAGTCGGGGCGGAGCACTGACCATTCCAGAAACGGGGTTCACGCGGCACAATGCTTCGTTTCACGAGAGACCAAAAGCCAGAGGCCCCCAGCCCTGCGCTGATCAGGAGGCCTGGCCAGGTCCTGGCTGCGGGCAGGGGCAGGGCCATCTGGGGCTCTCTCTTCACCGTCTGGGTCCGAGAGGCTCTGTCTGGGCAGGAGAGGGTTAGCCAGACTCGGCGCAGGAGAAGGGACCTACTGTAGAGGGTGTGGAGATATTCAGAGATACCTGTTTCTTAGTTCAAATAAAGTCCAGTTTGTACCCAGCCTGTGTGCTGTTTTTTTTTTCCCCCGCCGCCGTCTCGATCCCTCCGTGGCCCTCGGTGGCCCCGTCCTTGACTCCTTCGGCTTCCCTTGAGCCCCCTCTCTCCGGCCCAGCTGGGGTGGCCATCCTGGGGCCAGGCCCGGGACCTCCTTGCTGCCCTGGTCGGCCGGGCGGGCGGGCTTTCCCTCCGTCTCCAAAGGAACAAAATGCATCTTTCTCTCTGTGTCTGTCTCTCTGTGCGTGTGTGTCTCCCTCGCCCTGTGTGTGTCTCTGCTCCGTGTGTGCCCCCCACGGCCGCGCCCCCCAGCACACCCCGAGAGCCGGTCCCTGGCCGTGCTGGCCCCCCTGCAGGACGTGGATGTGGGGGCCGGGGAAATGGCGCTGTTTGAGTGCCTGGTGGCCGGTCCTGCCGACGTGGAGGTGGACTGGCTGTGCCGCGGCCGCCTGCTGCAGCCCGCACTGCTCAAATGCAAGATGCATTTCGATGGCCGGAAGTGCAAGCTGCTGCTCACCTCTGTGCACGAGGACGACAGCGGCGTCTACACCTGCAAGCTCAGCACGGCCAAAGGTAACTGCCCGCTTGGGCCCTGGGGCTTCCTCGGGCGCCTGCGAGCTGGAGGGAGGGGGCTGGGCATGAAGGGGCCAGGTGCAGAGTAAGGTGGGCTCCGTCTCCTGGGGCGAGTGGTGGGTGGGCAGTGGTGCAGTGCACTTGCCTCGGTGACGCCAGCACTTGGAGCAGCACCTGGCACAAAGGACCCCCCGTGGGAGCCCCTCTGCTGAGGTACGGCAGACACACCTGGACGTGGGCTCCCGTTCTCACCCTGCCGCATACCGGCCGCACGACTGTGGACGAGTCGCTCCACCTCTCCGAGCTTAGACTATTCATCTGTAAAAAAGGATCATGATAATGTCTAGCTAGGGGATCAGCAGGATTAATGAGATAATGACTGCAGAGAACAAAGCACAGCACCTGGCGAAGGGTGCCACCTAATAAATGTCAGCCGTTATGATTATTAATGCCATCTCTGACCTGGTGCCCATCCTCACTGGAAGAGCAGAGACAATGCCTCACCAGGCTGTGGTAATGAGCACCTGAGGTGACCCTGGAGGGACTCTGGAGGCAGGGAAGACCCTGGTCAGCGTTAGGGGCTGCACCTTCCCCAGGAAGACTGTGGGGCAGCGGGAATGGGGCAGAGGGGTGTATGCTCTGGGCCTGGGGTGGGTGGGAGGGAGTGCGGGCAGCACCCAGGTGCGGAGGAGAATTCCAAGGGGAAGGGAAAGGGATATAGAGGAGGAAAGGGGCTTGGCTTCTGGGCTCCTTCTGTTGCTGAGCTGAGCGTCATCCTGGGTGGGCAGGGTGAGCACAGGAGGGGGAGGGCCAGGCCAGGGCCCTGGACACCCATCGTATCCCCAGCCACCATGGCAGCCTGCTGCCACCCTGGCCGACTTGCAGCCCACCGAGAAGGCCTGGTCTTTGGATCGTGCTCACTGCCTCGCTCCGGCCCCATGCCCAGGGAGCTTGCTGGGCTCTGCCCGAGCTCCAGCTCCTGACCCCGCCCCCTTCCCACCCAGCGTGAGGGCAGCACCTGTGGGTCGGGGTGGCTGGGGTTCCGAGGCCTTTCTTGCCCCAGTGCCGACCCCTCCCCCAGATGAGCTGACCTGCAGCGCCCGGCTGACTGTGCGGCCCTCCCGGGCTCCCCTGTTCACGCGGCTGCTGGAGGACGTGGAGGTGCTGGAAGGCCGCGCAGCCCGCTTCGACTGCAAGATCAGCGGCACCCCGCCCCCTTCCGTGACCTGGACTCATTTTGGTATGGCCCTCCACCCTGCAGATGTTGCGTTGGGGGACCCCCAAGGGCGAGAGGGCAAGACCCCTCCCTGAGCCTGCTGTGCATTTCCAACTCCCTCCCCCCAGGCCGCCCCGTGGAGGAGAGCGAGAACTTGCGCCTGCGGCAGGACGGGGGTCTGCACTCCCTGCACATTGCCCACGTGGGCACCGAGGACGAGGGGCTCTATGCGGTCAGCGCCACCAATGTCCATGGCCAGGCCCACTGCTCAGCCCAGCTCTACGTGGAGGAGCCACGGACAGCCGCCACTGGCCCCAGGTACATCCGGGGGCCTCCGGTGCTGCTGGGGCCGCCTCTGCAATAGGAGGCAGCGCTCTGGGCCTCTGGGCAGCCGTGTGGTTTTTACAGCTCGAAGCTGGAGAAGATGCCGTCCATCCCCGAGGAGCCGGAGCAGGGTGAGCTGGAGCGGCTGTCCATGCCCGACTTCCTGAGGCCCCTACAGGACCTAGAGGTGGGACTGGCCAAGGAGGCCATGCTGGAGTGCCAGGTGACTGGCCTGCCCTACCCCACCATCAGCTGGTTCCACAACGGCCACCGTATCCAGAGCAGTGATGACCGGCGCATGATGCAGTGTATGTGTCCGGGAAGGGACCCTGGGAGTGTGTGTCCCCTCCACCGCCCACTTTGCTTGCAGTGCCCCGCCCCTTTCCTCAGCCTTGGGCTTTCCTTTCTTAGCCTGCTCAGCTGTGGGGTACCTTGGGGAGAGGAGCCCAGAGGGGCCGTGAGGTCCCTGCCTCCTTCCTTGAGCCCATGCAGCACCATCTGCTGGATCACTGTTCTGGGCCTCAGTGGCTCTGTTAGAACTTACAGGACAGGTAGTACATCCCGCTACTGCCCGCGGCCGAGTGATAGACCCTCTGTGCCTCAGCCTCCTCATCTGTAATGGGCTCGTCGTGAGCATTGAATCCGGGAGTACGTGCGAGGCACCTGGAGTGGGCCCGGCGAGCAGCAGGCGGGCAGTCAGTACCTGCTCAGTCTCACGGTCACTGCTGCTGCTGCCGCTGCCATCCTGGCCCTCGTCGGGACGGCAGAGAGAGTGCAGGGAAAAGGCCCGTGTGGGCGGTGTCTGGCACCGAAAGGGTGCTGGACCGTACTGAGCAGCAGGTAAAGAAGGAACTGGAGGAACACGGAGGAAGGTGTTTGGGGCCGTGTCCCTCTCTGCCTGGGGTACTTCTCATGGGAGGATCTCAGCTCCAGTTGTGTGTGTGTGCGTTTAAGATTTTATTTATTCATTTTTAGAGAGGGGGGAAGAGAAGGAGAGAAATAACAGTGTGTGGTTGCCTCTAACACACCCTGCCCTGGGGACCTGGCCTGGGGACCTGGGCCACAACCCAGCATGCACCCTGACGGTGGATTGAACCGGGGACCCTTTGGTTCACAGTCCGCGCTCAATCCGCTGAGCTGCACAGGCCGGGACTCAGCCCCAGGGTTGAAGGACTCTGAGTCTCCCAGGGAAAGGCCCACCTGCCCCTGTCAGACCGCGCCCCCCTGTGCTGCACGGTGACCTCCCCTTACAGCTGCAGCGTGGCCAAGCTCACCTTTGTTAAGTGCTTCCCTGTCTGCCAGGCTCGGAGGGCTAAAGCCCTGCCCTGCCCGGCCTCACTGTCTACCAGGGGCCTGGAGGCAGGGGCCATCACTCCTGTTTACAGGAGATGGGGACACTGAGGCTGACAGAGGGCGAGGACCGTGTGACACTGGGTCCCGCTTGCTAACCGGGATGCCCCCTGTCACCCGGGCCCCGTCTCCAGTGCCTCCACGGTGGCTCCTGCCCTTCCCCCCAGTCCCCTGCCACCGCAGCTCAGCCCGCTCGGCCCCGCAGGCTCCCTCCCTCTGTCTGCTGGAGGCCCCGGGGGTGTCTGACTCGGGATCTGAGCCTGCGTCTCCTCCGTGTGTGTGCGGGGTCAGTGGCAGGCCTTGGTTTCACCGCTTTTATAAATAGTGTCAGGAGAGATAAATGAATGGGTGACCGTTCTGTGCAGAGATAAGCACCAAGGGAAGGGAGGGGTGTTTGGGGGCGGCCCTTACATGAAGGAGGGTCAAGTAGGCCTTGCCCCCTTCCTGTCCCCGATGGGGGTGGCTCCCTTATCATCGTTCTGGGAGCATGGTAGAGAAGGAGCTTCGGATTCGCAGGGACCGAGTTCAAGCCATCGCTCCACCACTTTATTAGCTGTGTGACCTTGGACAAGCCCATGAATGTCTCTGACCTCATTGGTGCGTGAGGATAGCTTTGCAGGGTTGTTGAAAGTATTATGGGAAAACAATACACGTCAAGTAGCTGGCATAGCAGAAAATTCTTACTGGAATGTATAATATATTTGGCACATACTGTGTGCAAGGCAGTGGGCTCTGCTGGGGGTCCTGGGGGGATCAAGGATGGGGGTGCAGTGTGGGGCCCCCCGGATATAGCACAGGAAGCTTCCTGGGCTGGGGCTTACTTGAACTGTGTCTTGAAGGAGAAGAAGGCCTTAATAAGAGAAGGATGTTCCAGAAGGGAGGAATTTTGTGAGCATAGACCTGAAGATGGAACTCCCATGGATTGTTCAGGGTCCGTCCTGCTGGCTTGTCGGGGTCAGATGGTGGAGGGCTAGCAGGAGACATGGCCGGATGGCAGTTTAGTTCAAGGGCTTCGGCTGCTCTCCATATGCAGTAGGTGCCTTTAAAATTTCTAGGTTGAGCCCTGGCTGGTGTAGCTCAGTGGATTGAGTCCCAGCCTGCAAATTGAAACGTCGCTGGTTCGATTCCCGGTCAGGGCACATGCCTGGGTTGCAGGCCAGGTTACCAGTGTGAGAAGCAGCCAATAGGTGTTTCTCTCTCGCACATAGATGTTTCTCTGCCTCTCCGTCTCCCTCCCTTCCCCTGTCTCTAAAAATAATAAGGTTGAGAGGCACTAGTGGAGGACTCGCATGGGTCTGTGCCAACAATGGGAGGGTCCTTAGGATCTTTGACACAGAGGTGTGACCCCCCCACCAGAGGTGCGAAGAAGAGGGGTAGTCAATGCGGGTGAATGGTGTGGGAGGAAGGGCAGAAGTTGCAGGGCCTGAGGTGCAAGGGACAGGGGAGAGGGGACAGGGGAGAGGGGACAGGTGAGAGGGGACAGGTGAGAGGGGCCAGGGCTGCAGGTGTGGACCTGGCAGTCTGGACCTGGGGTTTGCCGCATGGAGGACACACTTCTTGCCTGTCTGCCTGTCCTTCCCCCCTCACCTCCTCCCTGAGTGGGTGGGGTGAAGGGCCAGGTCTGGGGTGACATGGGCCCACCCCTCAGCGTATCCTCCTAGCTCAGGCCCGGTGCCACTGTCCTTCCCACCCCCACCCCCAGACAGGGATGTCCATCGATTGGTGTTCCCTGCTGTGGGACCTCAGCACGCCGGCGTCTACAAGAGTGTCATTGCCAACAAGCTGGGCAAAGCTGCCTGCTATGCCCACCTCTATGTCACAGGTATGGCAGGCACCTTCCTGGCCAGCTGTGTGCATAGCCTGGCCTCCGGCCTACCCGGGGGGCTGGGTGAAAGGCCTTTGCACCAACTCCCTTCCTTTGGACCCCTGGGGAGCCATCTGGCTTTGCCCCTGTCCCTGTGGCTGTGCCCCTGGCCCCCAGCTCACTTCCCTGAGGCTTGGTGACCCTACGGAGCCATTGGGACCTAAAGGACCCAGGAGATGCTTGACCTGTGGCTTTCAGATGTGGTTCCAGGCCCCCCAGATGGTGCCCCACAGGTGGTCGCCGTGACTGGGAGGATGATCACACTCACGTGGAACCCCCCCAGGAGTCTGGACATGGCCATCGGTGGGTCGGGGTCACGCAGGGCTGCGTGATGGGGATCGGGGCATGGACAGGGCAGGCTCAGGCAGGGGTGCCAGGGGGGCAGGAGGGGAGGGCAAGGCCCCGGGAAGCACATGGGGTGGGGAGTGGATGGAGTGTTGGGACCGTGGCCGAGAGCAGCCTTGACTGTGTCCCCTCCAGGGTGGAGGGAGCCCTGACCCTGGGTCAGGGGAGAGGACAGAGAGGGTCACCATGCTCCTTTCTCCTTCTCGGAGGGTTTGGGTACTTGGGCCGTGCTCCAGGGAGCGTGCTCTTCTTCCCCGTCCATGACGTCTCCCTGCTCCGTGCCTCAGTGTCCCCACCTCAGATAGCAACAAGGGGTTGGGATATAAGACAAGCCCCCTCCATGCCTGTACCTGGACCCCAGGCCTGGCACTTCGCTGGCTCTGAGCCTGGCTAGGCCAGGGGTTGGGCAAGAGTAGATGGGGAGCAAGTAGGAGCAACAAGGGAAACTGAGGCAGGTCCTCAGAACAGACAAATGAAGAGTTCCTGGGTTGTGAGGAAATGAGTGTGGGTGGGTGGGGGGGGACGCACCAGCAATGCCCACCTCTAGCAGCTGCCTCCCCATCAGACCCGGACGCCTTGACCTACACTGTGCAGCACCAGGTGCTGGGCTCAGACCAGTGGACAGTGCTGGCCACAGGCCTGCGGAAGCCTGGGTGGTCAGCCACAGGGCTGCGTAAGGGAGCCCAGCACGTTTTCCGGGTCCTCAGTGCCACCGTCAAGAGCAGCAGCAAGCCGTCACCCCCCTCTGAGCCTGTGCAGCTGCTGGAGCGAGGTGAGCCCGGCTGCTCTGAGGGAGCCGGGTGGGGGCTGCTGGGCTGGGGAACTGGGCCCCCATGGTGGAGGCTCACGGGCTGGTCTGGACAGTAGAGCTTCGGCAGGAACAGTGTGGCTGGATGCGACCTTGACCATCAAGGTGCTTCCCTCTGGCTCCTGAAAGCAGCACTCGCAGTGGGCGGGGCTGAGGCTCTGGAGCCAGACACGCTGGGAGGGCAGTCCCAGTCCCCCGGCTCCGGGGCTGTGTGCCCCTCACACATGGCTGAACCTCTCTGAGTTCCAGCTTCACCGTCCGTACGTGTGGAGTTCACAGGGCAGCTGGGAGGGTTCAAGGAGCAGTGGGCATGAAGGATTGGGTGTCACCCCAGCATAGAGCCTGTGCTCTGTTCCCCCCAGGCCCACCCCTGGAGGAGGCGCCTGCTGTGCTGGACAAGCCGGACGTCGTGTATGTGGTGGAGGGACAGCCTGCCAGTGTCACCGTCACCTTCAACCACGTGGAGGCCCAGGTCGTCTGGAGGAGGTGGGGCCCTCCCTGCCTGGCATACCCCACTCCCACAGGGGCAGCCCGGTTCAGCCATCCTAGCCTGGCCTCCCTGTGGCTGGGTCCTGGGTGACCTCCCTGTCCCGTGCTCCTTAGCTGCCGAGGGGCCCTCCTGGAGGCTCGGGCCGGTGTGTATGAGTTGAGCCAGCCGGACGATGACCAGTACGGTCTCCGGATCTGCCGGGTGAGCCGCCGGGACTTGGGGCCTCTCACCTGCACTGCCCGCAACCGCCACGGCACACAGGCCTGCTCGGTCACGCTGGAGCTGGCGGGTAGGTGATAGCGGGCCCCCTTCCCACCCCGCACCCCCCCCCACAGAGGCCCACAGACCTCCCTGCCCAGCCTCAGGTGCACACACCCACCTGCCAGGCCTGGGTCTTCTCTCTCAGGCCTTCCATCTGTGGCCGTAATAGTACTGGGATTACTACTACTAATAGCAATAGTAGTAGTACTAAGAAGCTATCTATTGAGCATCTAGTGTGTGCCAGGCTCTACCAAGCCTAAGTATCTTACATGGATCACCTCATTTAATATTTACTTCAACCTTGTGTGACGGGGTCGATGATTGTCCCCATTTTATTTTATTTTTTTTTAAAGATTTCATTTAAGCCCTGGCTGGCGTAGCACAGTGGATTGAGCACAGGCTGTGAACCAAAGTGTCTCAGGTTTGATTCCCAGTCAGGGTACATGCCTGGGTTGCAGGCCATGACCCCCAGCAACCGCACATAGATGTTTCTCTCTCTCATTCTCCCTCCCTCCCCTCTCTAAAAATAAATAAATAAAAAGATTTTATTTATTTATTTTTAGAGAGCAGGGAAGGGAGGAGGAAGAGGAGAGAAACAACAATGCATGGTTGCCCCCTTGCACCCCCCACTGGGGACCTGCAAACCAGGCATGTGCTCTGACTGGGAATCAAACCGGTGTCCCTTTGGTTCGCAGGCTGGTGCTCAATCCACTGAGCCACACCAGCCAGGGCTAGTATTCCCATTTTACGGGTGGGGAAACTGAGGTTCAGAGAGTGTTCTAAGTAACAGGTTCAAGGTCACACAACCTAGTAAGATGAGATTCAAGCTCTGATACCCACTCCAATGCCAGAGGGTGCTCCTAGCTCTCGGATTAAACACAGCAGGATATAGTACCTCAAGTAACCAGTCTAGGGAGGCCAAGTGGATTTAAAAAATAAAAAAGCCCAAGGGAGCACATCTTGTCATGAGACTCTCAGCTCTTGTGACCCTGGCTGCCCTTTGCTCGATGTGCTGGACGGAGTCTCCCAGCCTTTGCAGTGAGGACCCTTTTTGCAGTGAGAATCTCTCCATCAAAGATGCAGTCTCTCAGTCTCTAGCATGCATTAGGTAGTAATTGCCTTGTTTTCCCGTTTGTTCATTAACTCGAGACATACGTAACTGCCACTCAGAACTCCAGACCAGCGCCATCGAAACAGCGTTACCTGCTGAGTAAATACAGTTCCAGCCAAATGCAAAGGAAGTGACATGTCAGTTAGCACAGGCGAGCTCGCCATGGGTACATGTGCATTTTCTGGTGCTTTAAAAAAGTCATTCAAGTTCAGGTGGACCACCCCAGTCCTTTGACTTTCGCAGAACCCACCCTCCCCCCCGCCACGTCCCCACACAGACTGTAAGCCAGGTTGCTGGAGAGGAGGGAACGCATCTTTAAAGTGGAAGACGTGCAGCAGGAGGGGTGTGAGGAAGAGATGGGAAAGCCCTACTCACCCCCTGGCCGTGGTGGATGGGGTGGGGCTACAGATCCTGGGGGCCCCTGGTCTCCCTTTTATGTGTCTCTCCCTAGCTCAGCTTCCCCCACCCCGTCCCCCATCACTTCCTACTCAATCCTCAGGGCTCACGTTTCCAGATACAGGATGAGGCCTGGCCACCCAGAGCCCTGCAGCCCAGCCTGGCTGGAGCAGTGACAGGAGACTGTGTCCCAGCTGACCAGGGCTGGAACAGGCCTGGGGTGGTTTGGCGCTACACTCCCTCCCACTGTGCCCCCCCCCCCCCCCAGGCAGGATGAGTGGAAGGGCCCCTTTCCTCCACATCCCCCGCCCCCCCATCTTCCCCACTCTCAGGATGCCCTCCCCTCTTATCTGTACAAAACCAGGCAGTGTCCTGGTGATGGTGGTGGCCCCTGCCAGTGGCCTGCTCTTCCCTCAGGGCCTGCTCGCTCCCGCTCTCCTTTAAAGCCGAGATCCTCAGCCATGCCCAGGAGGGCGGCACCAGGAAGTCACAGGCTCCTCTGCAAAGCACATTGGAATATGCATTTAATTCCATCATGAAACTCGGGAGCCACTTTATAAGGAAATAACATGATCATACAATATGTGCAGCAAATAAAATCACAGTCACGTGGGAGAACTAAGCAGAGAGTCAGTGCCAGCTTGTTCATTGTGCCATCTCCAGGGTGGTAGAGCGCCCCTTAAACATTGAAATGAGATTCAGAGAGAAAACTTCAGGACAGAGGCGATGCCATCAGGGACATGATTTAGGGTCACAGGCTGAGCTTCCCGCAGGCCCCAGACAGTCAAGCCCAAGAAGCCCTCAGTGGGACTGTGCAGAAGGGCCATCACCCACAGGGGGCAGCATCGAGCCACTGCGCCCAGCCCACTAACGCAACGGCCAGTCCAGATTTGTCAAGAGCGACAGGAAATCCAGGTTTCTTTGGTGTGTGGAAATCTCCTGATTTCAAAACTGGCACTGAGGGTCAAACAAAGCAAGCCTGCACCCTCCGGCTGAGGTTTTCAGGGATTTGGAGAACACCACATACAGAGTCACAGGGCAGGCGCTTGGTCCAGCCAAGGAGCTCTGGACCTCTCTGGGGCCGGTGTGAGAGCCCCAGTGGGGGAGTGCCGGGGCTCCGGGGGGTGGGCGTGGGTCTGGTGAGCCAGTTGCCAAGGAAGGGCGTGGAGAGGAGCTGAGGAGCCAGGCCCACGTGACCCCAACATTCTGTCCCCCCTCCCTTACCCGCCCCCACCCGCTGTGTTTCAGAGGCCCCCCGGTTTGAGTCCATCATGGAGGACGTGGAGGTGGGGGCAGGGGAGACCGCGCGCTTCGCTGTGGTGGTCGAGGGGAAACCACTGCCAGACATCATGTGGTACAAGGTCAGAGGGTGATGAGGGCCTCCGGGGAGCCCTAGCCCAGGGGCTGCCTGGGAGGGAGGAGGAGGGGCTTCTTCCGAGGGAGGGAGCAGGCAGCTTTAGGAAGACGGGGGCTGGGACAGAGAAGAGCAGAGGTGCAGATGGAAGGAAGTGGGACCCGGGGGTGCTGAGTGACCCTGGTGGGGGTTTAAGGAACCAGGGGACTGATCAGGAGACTCGGGGTTTTGGTGGGAGGCAAAGAGCGGAGCTGATTCTAGGTCCTGGGAGGAAGCAAGGGCCCTGGGTAGGAGGGGTCCTGGCCCTGAGACGGGGGTGAGACCGGGTCCCTGGTGGAGGTGCAGCCAGGCTGGAGGTGACGGCCAGCTCCGCAGGATGAGGCGCTGCTGACCGAGAGCAGCCACGTGAGCTTCGTGTATGAGGAGAACGAGTGCTCCCTAGTGGTGCTCAGCACGGGGGCCCAGGACGGGGGCGTCTACACCTGCATCGCCCGGAACCTGGCCGGAGAAGTCTCCTGCAAAGCAGAGCTGGCTGTGCGTTCAGGTGGGCAGGAGCCCAAGGGGGGAAGGGCGTAGTGCTCACCCCTAGGGATGCGATGGGAGTCACTCACTGGCCAGGAGCGACTCCTCCGGCCCTGCACTCCTTGGCCCCGCCCGCCATCGTCCAGCCCGGCACCCCACCTCGGGCCCTGACCATCCTTGCTCCTCTTCTGTCTCCTCCACCCACCCTGCCAGTCTTGGGCTCTGCCCCCATTCCTCCGTCGTCCTCCACGTCTAACACGAGGCGTCTCTTCCGCAGCTCAGACAGCTATGGAGGTGGAAGGGGGCGGGGAAGACGAAGAACAGCGTGGGAAGAGACTCAGCGACTTCTATGATATCCACCAGGAGATCGGCAGGTGTGGGGCGAGGAAGGGGGGTGCTGTCTGGGGGCCCAGGGAGGCTGGGTCTGAGGCTGAAAGGGTCCAAAGAGGGTCCAGCAATGCCTGCACCCATCCTCTCCCTGTGTCATCACCCAGGGGTGCCTTCTCCTACCTGCGGCGCGTGGTGGAGCGTAACTCTGGCCTGGAGTTTGCAGCCAAGTTCATCCCCAGCCAGGCCAAGCCAAAGGCGTCAGCGTGGCGAGAGGCCCGGCTGCTGGCCCGGCTCCAGCATGACTGTGTCCTCTACTTCCACGAGGCCTTCGAGAGGCGTCGGGGACTGGTCATTGTCACCGAGCTGTATCCTGGAGCAGGCTGGGTGTCTGGGGGATACCTGGCCTGAATGACTGGGCCTTGTAACGGCCAATTAGTAACACGTTTCACACTTAACAAAGTGGGGAGGGGCTGACTGACTTTGCGGAGCTCTGAAGGCACCTTAGTCCTTCACAGAGGGGAGTCTGGAGACCTCTGCGAAAGCCAGCACGTTCAGCCCCGCCCCTTTTCTAAACTTAAATTTACGTAGCACTTCATGTGTGCCTGGCAATGTTCTAAGAGCTTTATCTATTTCATCTTTGTGTATATCTACCTATGTCATGGGATTTTATCATCCTTATTTTACAAATGATGAAGCTGATGTACAGAGAGGTCAAGTAACTAACTCACCAGAAGTCACACAGTTAGCAAAAGGCGTGTGACTTTTATCATGAAATGCAGTACAGTGCACCTGAACATGAGAAGTGTCTGCATTTTGGATAAGCATCAACACTTGGCTCTATAAGTAGGCTGTTTCCATAAAGAGTGGGTTTTAGCTGAGCATGAGAGCTGTTGTTAAAGGCACACTGTGTCAGGATGCCAGGGGGTTGGCCCGTCACCCCTACTAGAAGGGTGACCATGTCCTCATGCCAGGCCCCCCGTCTGCACTGTCAGAACCCCGACCTCGGCAAAATGACCCATTATTATGTGTCCCGGACCTTCTAGGTCATTCCCAGATAGAGTCAAGAAGTTTCATTTACAGTCAACAGAATTCTCTTCTAACTGATCCCTACACACAGCTCCCAGGGGGGCAGGAAGAGATGTTGTCCCATTTTGCTCCTGAGGGAGCTGGGCTCAGAGAGGCTGGGCCTTTCCTGAGGTCCCCCGGCAGGTGAGAGTACGTGCAGGGTTGTCCCGCCTGTGCACCCAGGTGACGGGGGCAGGAGCAGAGACACCATTGCAACCAGAATCAGAGGGGCTTTAAGGGAGCGGAGAATCGGCGCTGAGCTGGGTCTGACTTGAGCTCTGGGGGTGGGGGCACTGCCCGGGGGGAGGGCAGGGCAGGGCAGGGCAGTCAGCTCTGGCCACTGTTCTCCTTGACCGGGGGCCCAGCTGCACGGAGGAGCTGCTGGAGCGCATGGCCAGGAAACCCACCGTGTGTGAGTCTGAGGTGAGGGCCGTGGGTGGCAGGGCAGGCTGGGCAGTGGTGTTCGCCCGCTTGCGCTCTGGGAACCGAGGGGTGGGTCCTGGGCTCGCCCCCTGTGCCCACGAAGAGGCCCGGGGCCGCAGCGGAGCCCCCCTGTGCTGACACTCACCCTGTTCTCTGTGACTCTCGGCAGACCACCATGCCCCTCACTCTGTTGTCCCCCCGTCTTCCTCACACACGGCTCCCATAAGAGCGCCACCCGGACTGTCTTCAGTCCACCGCGGTCCTGCCGTCGAGGCCTGCACTGGCCTCGCGCCGCACGGTCCTGTCTGCTGTCACGCGCGTGGCTCCCTCCTGTAACTGTGGTGTGCCTGGCCCGTGTACACGCAGGCCTGGGGCCTCTGCAGCCCACGCCTGTGTTTCAAGCCCCTCCACCAGCCATCTGAAGGCCACTTAACAGGCCTGGCCCGACCGCCTGCCACAGCCCTGGTGGTGATCACCAGGTAACACCCCACTCTTCCCCCGTGGACTCTGGGTCACCTGTTCCCACAGATCCGGGCCTACATGCTGCAGGTGCTGGAGGGAATATGCTACCTGCACCAGAACCATGTGCTGCACCTGGACGTCAAGGTGAGGGGCAGCGGGGGCGGGGGAGCAGCTGGCCCCCCGTGGAAGCCAGGGGGTGCGGCGCCCTTCCCCCTTCACTCACCCGCACACCTTGCCTCGTGCCCCGCAGCCGGAGAACCTGCTGGTGTGGGACGGTGCGGACAGTGAGGAGCAGGTGCGGATCTGTGACTTCGGGAACGCCCAGGAGCTGACTCCGGGAGAGCCCCAGTACTGCCAGTACGGCACACCCGAGTTCGTGGCGCCCGAGATTGTCAACCAGACCCCTGTGTCTGGAGTCACCGACATCTGGTAATGTCGGCACACCGAGCTGCTGGGGTGGGCCAGGGCAGCTGCCCCCGTGCTGGGGAGGTGCTCCCTGGCAGAGGGGAGCTTTGCTAAGCCCAGACTCCATCTCTGACAGTCGACTGGTGGCACTGCTCACGGGTCCCTTGTCCACCTTACTACCTACCCAGTAGGTACCTACCTACTCAGTCGGGGTGACCCAGCCACTCAAGGGCTCAGGCCTGTCAGTCCTTGGTCCCTGTCTCTCCTGGGTGGTCGGCCACCCCCTCTGCAGCCACCTCGCCTGCCCCCAGTGAGGCAGGCCCAGTCCCTTGACTCCCAGACTCCTCGTGGCTTCCCGGGCTGGCCCTGCCGTGACCTTTGACTCCTCCAGGGACGCCTGGACCTCCGGGTTCAGAGTTTCCCCTGAAGGAGGCGCCCGTGTCCATTTCCCACGACGGTGTTCACAGGGAGGACACTTCTCACTAGATTCTCTGCTCACTTCCGGTGGGAGGTGCGCTGCCCTCTCACCAGCCCGCTCTCCTTTTCCCACAGGCCCGTGGGCGTCATTTCCTTCCTCTGGTAAGAGCCCCTCTGCACTCGGGCCCCCACCCCGACATCTGCAGGGCCTGGGGCTAGAGAGCAGCCCAGCCCTTCTCTTCCACACCCCCTGCTCCTTCCTGCACAGCCAGGGGTCTCGTGTGCATGAATGTGGGCGACCCAGCCTGTGTGTCTAAGTCTCCCACCGTCAGCCCCGCCGTGAGGGGCGGGCACGCAGGCTGGATGGAGAGGGGCCAGTGCGGGCTCAGGGCCACTTAGGCAGGAACTCCAGGGTCCTGACTGTCCAGCAGGGCCTGGAAGGCGTAGGCTCAGGCTCAGGGAGGCACGTCCCCTGAGCACAGACGCCTCACCTCAAGGACAGGCCACAGCGGGAGGAGGGACAGAACAGGTCCTCTCAAGCACGGGCCCAGGGCAGGGACCTGGCTGCCCAGGTCTCAAGGTGGTAGGGCCATCCCGCCTGTCCCCTGGGGTGGCAGGAACAGGACAGGCAAGCGTCCTGAAGGTCTACCCAGCCCGTGTCTGCCCCACAGCCCTGGGGTCCCATGTCCCCACCACTGGCACCCTGTCATCTCTGGCCGAGCCCCAGGGCCCTGCCACCCTCACTCAGCTGTCCCCGCCCCTGCAGCCTGACGGGAATCTCCCCGTTTGTTGGGGAGAACGATCGGACGACGCTGATGAACATCCGCAACTACAACGTGGCGTTCGAGGAGACCAGGTTCCTGAGCCTGAGCCGGGAGGCCCGGGGCTTCCTCATCAAAGTGCTGGTGCAGGACCGGCTGTGAGTACGAGCCCCCGAGGAGCGCCCTCCCCCCCGCCCCCGCAGCCTGCAGGGCCCCCTCATGCCACCCCTACTGCTGCCACGCCGCTGCGCTTCGACACCCAGTCTTCCAGGTCCCTGGAGGCCCCGTTTCCCCCAACACGGACTGGCTGGCTGAACTGATGACTGATGAATCCCCTCTTCCTCCTCCTTCCCTCCCAGGAGGCCCACCGCAGAGGAGACCCTGGACCATCCGTGGTTCAAAGTGAGTCTAGTTCTGCAAAGTCACGGTGGTAGGAGTAGGGGGAGAGAAATGATTAACACCTTCATTTATTGAGAACCTACTGTGTGCAGTTTTAGCATGATAGGCGTTTAGTCCGCTTATGGTCTCCCTGCTTTGAATAGCTCTGAGAGAAAGGTACGCCTCTCACTGTGTTGGTGAGAAAACAGAGGCTCACGCTGGGGCACCGTGGATTCCAAGGTGCGGGTCTGGACCTCCCCACCCCATCCTGGGGGGCCCTCATCAGGGTTTCTTCCGGCTCTTGAGACCAGCCCCGGCCTTCCTCACCCCTGTGTGCCCACCTCCGCGGTGCACTGGTCCCACCCGCCGTGGTTAGTCCGTGGCCTGGCCTCTCGGTTTTGAGCTCTGTGTGGGCAGAGTTCTCACTCATCTCCAAACCCCAGCACGGCAGGGCACAGCGCCAAGCCGGGGGTGAGTTTCAGCACATGACCCAGAAAGAGCCATGGAATAAACCAGCCACTGAGCCTTGCGCTGGGTCAGCGGAAGGCGGAGGTAGTTCTGGTGTCTGTCCTTGGAGGAGAACAGGCCTGGTCTCCCCGATCAGAACCGGCTCCAGCGAGGACAGCCGGAGTGGGCGGCGGAGGGACGCCTCTGTCTGGGTGTGGCCCGCCCAGGCTCCAGTTATCTGGGGCGCAGGCTCCGCGTGGAGACAGGCAGTGAGCTGGGAAGGAGGGCCAGGCCAGGGGCCTACGCACGGCCTCCCGGGGCAGCCCGTGTGCCTGGACGGGGCCTCGAGCCCGGTGTAAGCTCTAAAGCCCGTCCCGGGAGCCGCCGATGGTTGGCCTGTCCACTTAGGTTCAGGGAATCCGTCTACACGTGGGCACCTTGGCTGTGGGAATTGTTGGGACAGATGCACGGAGAAGGGGTCCCCAAGGAGCCCGGACTCGATAATGCTCGGTACACTGTCTCCTCCTGTGGACTTGGTCTCTCCGTTGCCAAACCTTGAGGGTCTCGGTTACCAGAGGACTTTCCCTAAGTCCCGATTTCCCGGGTTCGCAGACACAGGCGACGGGTGCAGAGGTGAGCACGGACCACCTAAAGCTATTCCTCTCCCGACGGCGGTGGCAGGTAAGTTTGCCCCGGCCTCCCGCACCTGCTTCTGTGCCTCCCGCCTTCTCATGTGGCAGCCTTCGCCCTCTGACCCTGCCTTTTCTTTTTTCTTTTTTTTTTTAAGATTTTATTTATTTATTTTTAGAGAGGGGAAGGGAGGGAGAAAGAGAGAGAGAATCAATGTGTGGTTGCCTCTCACATGGCCCCCACTGGGGACCTGGCCTGCAACCCAGGCATGTGCCCTGACTGGGAATCGAAACTGCGATGCTTTGGTTCGCAGCCCGTGTGCTCAATCCACTGAGCTACGCCAGCCAGGGCAGACCCTGCCTTTTCTTCAATCGTGTGCCCTCACTGTTTGCACAGCTATCTTCACCTGCTTTACAGTCTCTCAGTTCCTAGCTTCCCTGCAGCCCCCCGACCCTCTGCCTGCCTTAGGCTTTCTCTCTGGGGCTAAGGGGAGCCCAAGTGGGGCAGTCTGGCCCCAGGGGTCCCCCAGGTCTGACTCTAGCCCTCTGTCTCCAGCGCTCCCAGATCAGCTACAAGTGCCACCTGGTACTGCGCCCCATCCCCGAGCTGCTGCGGGCACCCCCAGAGCGAGTGTGGGTGGCTGTGCCCAGAAGACCCCCGCCCAGTGGGGGGCTCTCGTCCTCCTCTGACTCTGAAGAGGAGGAGCTGGAGGAGCTGCCGTCCGTGCCCCGACCACTGCAGCCCGAGTTCTCGGGCTCCCGGGTGTCCCTCACTGACATTCCCACGGAGGACGAGGCCTTGGGGACCCCAGAAGCTGGGGCCGCTGCCCCCATGGAGTGGCAGGAGCAGGGAAGGGCCACCCCCCAGGACCAGGAGACCCCCAGCCCTCAGGCCCTCCCCTCCCCAGGCCAGGAGCCCCCAGCCGGGTCCAGCCCGCGGCGGGGAGAGCTCCGGAGGGGCAGCTCCGCTGACAGTGCCCTTCCCCGGGCCGGGTCGAGGGAGCCGGGCCGGGGCCTGCACAAGGCGGCGTCTGTGGAGCTCCCGCAGCGCCGGAGCCCCAGCCCGGGGGCCACCCGCCTGACCCGGGGTGTCCTGGGTGAGGGCGAGTACGCCCAGCGGCTGCAGGCCCTGCGCCAGCGGCTGCTGCGGGGAGGCCCTGAGGATGGCAAGGTCAGCGGCCTCCGGGGTCCCCTGCTAGAGAGCCTGGGGGGCCGTGCCCGGGATCCCCGGCTGGCACGGGCTGCCTCCAGTGAGGCAGCACCCCGCCACCAGCCCCCGCCGGAGACTCGGGGCCTGCAGAAGAGCAGCAGCTTCTCCCAGGGTGAGGCAGAGCCCCGGGGGCGGCACCGCCGTGCTGGGGCGCCCCTCGAGATCCCCGTGGCCCGGCTTGGGGCCCGGAGACTCCAGGAGTCTCCCTCCTTGTCTGCCCTCAGCGAGACCCAGCCCCCCAGCCCTGTGAGGCCCAGTGCCCCCAAACCTGTTGCCCACAAACCTGTTGCCCACAAACCCAGTGCCCCCAAGTCTCCAGAACCTCCTGCCACCACGCCCAGTGATGCTCCCCAGCCCTCGGTACCCCAGCCTGCCCAGGAGAAGGCCCCAGAGATCAAGGCAGAACCAAGCCCAGCTCCCAAGCCTACACAGCCCCCTGTGGCAGTGCAAACCCCAGTGGCCCCCCTCACACCCTATGCCCAGATCATGCAGTCGCTGCAGCTGGCAGGCCACACGCAGGGCCCTCCGCAGGGCCCTGCCACACCGCCAACAGAGCCCAAGTCCCACCCTGCGGTGTTTGCCAGGGTGGCCTCCCCACCTCCGGGAGCCTCCAACAAGCGCGTGCCTTCAGCCGCGGCTCCCCCAGGGCCAGCTGAGAAAGCCGGGGTCCCCACGGTGCCCCGCAGGCCCGGCAGCAGTCTCAGCAGCAGCATCGAGAACCTGGAGTCCGAGGCCCTGTTCGAGGCCAAGTTCAAGCGCAGTCGTGAGTCGCCCCTGTCTCGGGGGCTGCGAATGCTGAGCCGCTCGCGCTCGGAGGAACGCGGCCCCTTCCGCAGAGCCGAGGAGGAGGACGGCATGTACCGGCCCAGCCCGGCGGGAACGCCGCTGGAGATGGTGCGACGGCCAGAGCGCTCCCGCTCCGTGCAGGACCTCAGGGCGGTGGGGGAGCCTGGCCTGGTCCGCCGCCTCTCGCTGTCGCTGTCCCAGCGGCTGCGGCGGACTCCGCCCTCGCAGCGGCACCCGGGCTGGGAGGCCCGCGGCGGGGACGGGGAGAGCTCGGAGGGCGGCAGTTCGGCGCGGGGCTCCCCGGTGCTCACCGTGCGCAGGCGGCTCAGCTCCACGCTGGAGCGGCTGTCCAGTCGGCTGCAGCGCAGCGGCAGCAGCGAGGACTCGGGGGGCACGTCTGGCAGGAGCACGCCGCTGTTCGGACGGCTGCGCAGGGCCACGTCCGAGGGGGAGAGCCTGCGGCGCGTCGGCCTCCCGCAGAACCAGCTGGCTGCCCAGACCGGCGCCGCCACGCCTTCCGCGGAGTCCCTGGGCTCTGAGGCCAGCGCCACGTCCGGTGGCTCAGGTGAGGAGGCGCAGGAGCAGAGTGGAGGGCGGATGTGTGAATAAGTATGGGTGGGCCGGGGCGCGGGGCTGGGATGAGGGGTGCAGAGTGCGGAAGAGAGTGGGGTTCGCTGGAGAGAGGCTCTGGGAGGGGGAGAGGCTCTGGGAGGGGGAGAAGGCAGGGCCACCCACCCGAAAGACGCGGAGCAGGCGCTGGAGGCCCTGAGGCCCAGCAGGGGCTGGAGGGGCTGGCAGGGCAGGGGGCAGAGGAGCAGAGGCCGTGTGGGAGCAGGCCAGGGCTGGGCCAGGGTGTCCTGTGCTTCCTTGGGCCCAGGGCTGCAGGGAGGTGGGAGCTGTCTGGCCCTGGCTGCACAGGGGCTCAGGCGCCCGGGTCTTCACAGCTCCCGGGGAAAGCCGAAGCAGGCTGCGCTGGGGCTTCTCTCGACTGAGGAAGGACAAGGGGTCATCACAGCCAAACCTCTCTGCCAGCGTCCAGGAGGATCTGGGTGACCAGTACGTGCGCAGCGAGTCAGGTAAGAGAGGCCTGCTGGGCGAGTAGGCCACCCTGCCCCAGGGGGCAGTCCTAGCGGGGTGGGAGACGGACCACTCTGAGGAGCCCAGGCAGTGAAGGAAGGGACCTACCTGGAATCAGGAAAAGAACAACAATAGTGACAGCCGCAACAGCCATTATTAGCGAAGCCGAGTGCCCAGTAGGCACTTTACAAGGCCCGCCTCACTCACCCCCGCCCCACCCCCACTGCTGAGGAATGTGTGTCCTGTCCATATTTTACAGACGAGGAAACAGAGGCTGAGCCGGGCTAAGCAGCGTGTGGAAGGCACAGAGCTGTAGTAGGTGCAGCAGTCAGACAGCTGGGCTGTGTCACCCTGTGCAGCCAGACCCCAGAAGCGGCTTTGGGACACCAGACTAGTGCCTGTCTCTGGTTAGCCCTCTCCCTCGTGGGAGAGCCTAGGAGGTCCCTGTAACTGCCTGTAGCTCTGAAGGAGGTCAGGGTAGGGCTCCCCGCCCCCAGGGCCCCCCGTGCCCATGTGTGTTTGCTTGAATGTGCACACAAAGACACTCCTTCTCTCCCGGCCTAGAGGCCCGCAGTCTGGACTGTGCCCCCACTGCTCTGTTTCTCTACAGCCCTGAACACCTGCCTGCCCCCACCCCCAGCCCCTGCAGGGCCTCCAGCATCTTCAGCGCCCTCTGGGCTGTCTGCTGTGGGGAGGGGAGCATGGGACATGCCCTGGTCTGTTTCTCTGCCCAAGTGTCCTGGGCTGCAGGGAGGCAGGCATTTCCCACCAGGGGTCACCCCATCCCTCACCCCCAGAAGGGGCATTATCCAGGGACTGCACACAAAGGCTCAGGAGGCCAGGTTCCCAGGCCAGCATGCAGAAAGGAGCAGGCCCACTACGCCAGGCTGTGTGCAGGGTCTTTAGGGATCACTAGTTCTGTTCTTCTCGTTTCCCCATAAAACGCCTCTGGACTGTCCCAGCTGTGCCTCAGCTGGGCTTGAGGTGATGGTGCCCGGCCTTGGCCAGGGGAGTTGGGGCATCCTTCTCGGGGCCGTGGGCCGTGGGGACTGCAGGAGGGAAGAGCAGCGAGGGAGGCCAACTGGTGGGGCAGCAGGGAGAAGGAGAGGGAATGAGACAGAGAGAGAGCCAGAAGCCAGCACAGAGGCCTGGGGACAGCTGATCCCTTCCCACCTGGGGCCTCCCTCCCAGGTCCGTTCTGCTTGTGCAGCTGATTTCCTTCTGAGGCAGTGTCCCCTTACCTCATCCTCCACCCGCCCCCTCGCAGAAGGAGCCTGTCCCATTTGTCTCCCGTGCACTTGACCAACTAGGACTCGCCCCTGGGGGATGGAGGTAGAACTGGCAGAGCCGGGCCAGGGTCACCTTTCACCTCTCCTGCTGGCCTCCCTCTCTGTCTCCGCTACCCGGCACCCTTACTGCTTCTGAAGGCGGCTGGTGACGAAACTATACATCCTCTTTATGTTATTGGAGCCTCAGTGTGGGGCCCCTCCGGGGGGAACGTGGGTGCAGCGGGGAGGGCGGGCAGGCCGCCGTTCTGACCTCGTCCACTCTCGCTGAGCATTCCTCTCCTGCCCGGCTCACCCCACCCCTCCTCCCTCCTGGTCCTTGAGACAGGCAGCAGCTGGGGCTCCCAGGGGCATCTGTCCCTCAGCTTTCTCTGCCCATGTGAAAAAAGTCCACCCCCACCCCCGGTGGCCAGGACCAGATGGGGGTATTTCTAAACACACGTGCCAGGGAGCAGGAATGCAAGTCCTCACGGCACTGAGGGGCCAAGGCCACGGAGACCTTGGCCCGTCTGCATCCTGGCCCTGGCCCGTTCTCCAGTCAGCTGTGAAGCCGGCCTTGCCAAAACGGCCCCTTTCTCTGGGGGTCTAGAGTGCCTGGCTCTGCCCTGGGCATGTTCAGAAGCTAACGATCGTAACAGTGATAGTAGCCAACATTTATGAGCACTTACTATTATGTCTGAGATATACACTAAGCACTTTATTTATTTTTTATTTCTTTAAAGATTTTATTTATTTTTAGAGAGGGAAGGGAGGGAGAAAGAGAGAGAGAGAGAGAGAGAAACATCAAAGTGCGGTTGTTGGGGGCTGTGGCCTGCAACCCAGGCATGTGCCCTGACTGGGAATCGAACCTGCGACACTTTGGTTCGCAGCCCACGCTCAATCCACTGAGCTACGCCAGCCAGGGTGCTAAGCACTTTATATGCTTCTTGTAATTCTCACAGCAGCCCTGTGAGCTTGGTGCTATTCTTTCCCTCAATGTAGACAAGACCTGGTTCGAGGTCATGCAGACACTGGTTCTTGCCCTTCCGGAAGCCCTCACCATTCAGCTGACCTGAAGGAGCAGGAGAAAGCCTGGCACTGTATCCCCAGGCCCCGGGAGGAATAAGGGGTGGGGGAGGCTGACACACTTCCGGGCTCGGCCCCCACTTCGCCTTGACCTCAGACCTCTTGAGACTGCATATTTTGATTGAACTTCACGTTCAACCCCAGGATCCTCGGCTGAGGCCACTGGCCCCTCTCACTTGCCCTGAGGTGCCCCAGAGGGAGTGAATGTTACCAGATCTTAAGCACTGCAGTTTCTCAATAGTTGTTTGTCTTTATTTTATTTAACAAATGCGCACAAAGCACATAAATGCAGCACCAGGCCCTGCTCTAAGCGACTTGCAAACAGATGAGGTCACTACCATGCGTCTTCAATAGTCAGCTCAATAGTCAGTGAAAGGAAAAGATAAGCTGTGCACCCAGTGAGTGCCTGGGGCCGTGATGCTCACCCCAGAGAAAGTTCTCGAAAGTGTGGAGTGGGGTTCCACCGTCCACATCCGGCTGGGAAGAGACAAGCTTGCACTCCACTGCCCGCCTCTCCTGTGCACCCTCCCCACCTCAGCAGCAGGTGAGCTGGAGTCCCCACCACCCTTGGCCGTCTGCTCTCCCCCCAGACTTCCCCCCCGTCTTCCACATCAAACTCAAGGACCAGGTGCTGCTGGAGGGAGAAGCAGCCACCCTGCTCTGCCTGCCGGCAGCCTGCCCTGCACCCCGCATCTCCTGGATGAAAGGTAGGGATCCTTCTCCCTAGAGAGGGTCATAGGCAAGTGGCCCCAGGCTTGGGGATGCTTGGGGGGTGGGGAGCGGCAACCAGAAGGTCCCAGAAGACTCATGTACCACCCCACTCAGCAGCCTCTTCTGCTTCTCTCTGCCCCCAGACAAGCAGTCCCTGCGGTCAGAGCCCTCGGTGGTCATCGTGTCCTGCAAAGATGGACGGCAGCTGCTGAGCATCCCTCGGGCGGGCAAACGGCATGCTGGGCTCTACGAGTGCTCGGCCACCAACGTCCTAGGCAGCGTCACCAGCTCCTGTTCCGTGGCTGTGGCCCGTGAGCCTGGGACGGGGGCCAGGGGCAGCCGTGATGGGGGATGTTGGGTGGGGCTGGATGGGGCTAAGCTGGAGCCTAGGTGTCTGCTGAGACGCCCCTCTTCTTGCCAGGTATTCCAGGGAAGCTAGCCCCTCCCGAGGTACCCCAGACCTACCAGGACACGGCGCTGGTGATCTGGAAGCCAGGGGACAGCCGGGCACCCTGCACGTACACGCTGGAGCGGCGGGTGGACGGTGAGGGACTGCTGCACAGGGGGGTGGGGGAGGGGTGGCAGGTGGCAGGTGGCAGGTGAGGAGCCAGGGAGACAAGTGCCTCCCTGGGCAGACCTCCCTCCCGGGGCTCCTTGCAGACAGCGCTGGGAGCCTGGGCCACCCCTCCGTGGCCTCAGCCCTTCCTCCTCGGTGCTTGCAGGGGAGTCTTCCTGGCACCCAGTGAGCTCAGGCATCTCCGACTGTTACTACAATGTGACCCACCTGCCGATCGGTGTGACCATGAGGTTCCGTGTGGCCTGTGCCAACCGTGCTGGACAGGGGCCTTTCAGCAACCCCTCTGAGAAGGTCCTCGTCAGGGGCGCACAAGGTCAGTGGGATGGGGTGGGGGGTGGCCAGAAAAGGAGGAGGACCCTAAGCCCAGGATCCACCCCCTTCTCAGAGCACCCGGGTGCCGCCTCCACCCAGGTGCCTCCAGAGGCGCCACGGTGGTGTTTTCCTTGTCTCCACTTAGATCCCGCAGCTCCGCTGCCTGCTGCTCACCAAGACACCCCTGTTACCTCAGGGCCGGCCAGGGCCCCGCCTCCGGACTCTCCTACCTCACTGGCCCCGTCCCCGACCCCGACGCCGACCCCCTCTGCCGCTCCTGGTCCCCCGAGCCCCCAGCCAGCTGCTCTCAGCCCCTCGTCGCCCCCAGCGCCCCCCAGCCAGGCCTTGTCCTCACTCAAGGCTACGGGTGCCCCTCCCCAAACCCCCCCACGAAAGCACAAAAGCCTGCAGGCTGCCCAGAAAGCAGAGCCCTCCCTACCCAGTGCCCAGGTTGCCCCCAGTGAACCCGAGTCTTCCGTCCCCGACACTGGGACCCCAACCCCAGCCTCCCCTCCTCAAGAGGTTAAGCCAGCGTCTCCCTCTACTCCCCTGTATATGGTGACCTCCTTTGTGTCCGTACCCCCAGCCCCCGAGCCCCCAGCCCCTGAGCCCCCTCCCGAGTCCACCAAGATAACTGTTCGGACCCTCAGCTCAGCCAAGGAGATGGTCGGCTCCCCTGGGGGTGGCCCCCCCAGCTCTCCGGGGCCGGAAGTCACCACTCTTCGACAGGGCCCCCCTCAGAAACCCTACACCTTCCTGGAGGAGAAGGCCAGGCAAGCAGGGCATGGGAAGGGATGGAGGGCAGAGCGGGGAGTGTAGGGGACACAGGGATTTGGAGAAGAGGCCAGACTGCCCACTGGGCATGGGGGGAGGTGCTGAGATGTGCATCCTCAGTACTACTGAGTTCAGATTTTCTCTGGGCCATGCACGGTGCTAAGCTCTGTCGCCATGTGATCCCACTTAGTCCTCCTAACTTAAGAGAGGAAGCTACTGCACTATCATCATCACCCATTTCTCAGATGGGAAAGCTGAGGTTGGAGAGGTTATGGGGTTTGCCTAACGTACAGAGCCCCTGAGAGACAGAACTGGGACTCAAACCCAGAGTTCTAGGATTCAGCTCCAAGGCCCTCGTTTGGGTCCCTGCTCTCCCCACCGCAGTCCCCTTAGCCTGCACCACGGTGGTGTCCCCTCTCCCCTCTGAGCCTGTGGTGTCCCCCCAACCCACAGGGGCCGATTTGGTGTAGTGCGCATGTGCCGGGAGAACGCCACCGGCCGAACGTTTGTGGCCAAGATCGTGCCCTACGCGAGCGAGGGCAAGCGGCGGGTCCTGCAGGAGTATGAAGTGCTGCGGACGCTGCACCACGAGCGGCTCATGTCCCTGCACGAGGCCTACATCACCCCGCGGTACCTCGTGCTCATCGCCGAGAGCTGCGGCAACCGGGAGCTCCTCTGCGGGCTCAGCGAGAGGTAGCTGGGGCCTTCTGGAGGAGCCGGGGAGTGGGCGAGAGTGGGGGTGCGGGGCTGGAACACCACCTGCCTCCCCTGCGCCCTCCAGGTTCCGATACTCAGAGGACGATGTGGCCACCTACGTGGTGCAGCTGCTACAGGGCCTGGACTACCTCCACGGCCACCACGTGCTACACCTGGACATCAAGCCTGACAACCTGCTGCTGGCCCCTGACAACGCCCTCAAGATTGTGGACTTCGGCAGCGCCCAGCCCTACAACCCCCAGGCCCTGCGGCCCCTTGGCCACCGCACGGGCACCCTGGAGTTCATGGGTGAGGGCGCCACGCCAGCCAGGATGGCAGGGGTGGGGGTCAGTGTACTGCCAAAGGGGCAGCAGCCAGAGCTCCCCTGTCACTTCACCCACACATGTGCCATTTATTGAGCACTTACTGTATGCAAGCAAGGAACAATCCTTTCCACGGGTTTTTTTTCTATTTATCTTCACAGTAGCCCAGGAGATTGGCATAACACTACCCCCATTTTACAGACAAGGAAACAGGCATACTGAGGTTATTGGTTCCATACGAGACAGTTTTAAATGGTCAAGCCAGGATTTGATAAAGCTGGAAAGATAGGAGACTCCATGACTAATTTATATAGAAAGGGAAAACCAGCTACCATTTAGCTACCTGCTAAATACTTTATGTTCATTATCTCTATCCTTTAGAGTTAGTCCGAAAGCCACACTTTACAAAGGAGGTGACGGAGAGCCGGACGGGTTTAGTGCATTGCCCAGGGTCCGGTAGCTTAGCAGGGCAAGCCTGGGGCTGGAGCCAGACAGGCTGATTCCAAAGGCTCCTCATCTCTGTGCCGGCCACGCTCGTTGTGAACGGGCACCCTGGGTCGGAGCCGACCCACGGGGGCCAGCATCCCTGGTTCTCAGCTACTCTGCAGTCCCGGTGACCCCCACCCCTCGGCGCCTGGGCTGATCCCTCAGGTGCCCCACGTCTCCCCTGGAGGCCACCCCTGCCCCCCACCTGGCTGCTGTCCTCCAGGGCCTGCGGCTCTGGTCAGGCCCACGGTCTGGTGACCTGGACACTGTTCTGCTCCTCAAGCCCCCAGGGACCTCCCCAGCCTTTCCCCCGCCTCCCTGCCACCAGGAAACTGCTTCAACTTGTGCTCTGTCTTCTGTCAGCTCCTGAGATGGTGAAGGGAGACCCCATCGGCTCCGCCACAGACATCTGGGGAGCGGGTGTGCTCACTTACATCATGTGAGTGCCCCTAGGACCCACCTTCTGCCTGTGCCCTCTCCCCCCCACTCCGCACCTCCCCAGCACACGCGAGTGTGCACAAGTGTGTGTATGCACACACACGTGTGTGCCCAGGTTCCTTACCCCTGTCCCTGAGTGCTGTGCCCCTGAGAACCCCCATACTGCTGTCCCCATGGACCTGTGAGTCAAGTCTCCATTCACGGGGGCCAACTGAACTGTCTCTACCACAGGCTCAGTGGACGCTCCCCGTTCTATGAGCCAGACCCCCAGGAAACGGAGGCTCGCATTGTGGGGGGCCGCTTTGATGCCTTCCAGTTGTACCCCAACACCTCCCAAAGCGCCACCCTCTTCTTGCGAAAGGTCCTCTCAGTACATCCCTGGTGAGTGGGCCCCACACCTGAAACCCCCCACAGCGTTACCCGTCCCTGGCCTCAGGCTGCTCCGGCCCAGTTCACACCTAAGATCCCCCAACTCTTCCCCTGCCCCCGATACTACACTGTTGCTACTACTGCTGCTAAATGGTTGTACTGCCCACCACTGAAAACCTACAGCAGCCCTCTAACATGAGCAGAATCCCTGTCCCCACTCCAGAGAGTGCCCCCGAGTTGCCCGGAGTCACTCCCTAGGGGTGAATCTGGACTGGGACTGGGATCCGTGGGCGGACAGAGCCCCGCCCCGCCCCGCCCCAGGCTCACCGTCTGGCTGGGCCTGGCAGGAGCCGGCCCTCCCTGCAGGACTGCCTGGCTCACCCATGGCTGCAGGACGCCTACCTGATGAAGCTGCGCCGCCAGACGCTCACCTTCACCACCAACCGGCTCAAGGAGTTCCTGGGTGAGCAGCGGCGACGCAGGGCCGAGGCCGCCACCCGCCACAAGGTGCTGCTCCGCTCCTACCCAGGCGGCCCCTAGTGGCTCGGACCACAGCCCGGCCCGGGCGTCCACTCGGGGCTCCCGCTGAGGCGGCGGGACATTCCACGGCCCACGCTGAGCTGGGCGGGCTCAGGGCTTCGGACACCACCAGCAGCAACATCCAGCCGGGCTATTACCTCACGGACCTGCGGGGACAGAGGCCCAGGGCTTCGGCCAGCGTCACCAGGCCCGAGCCAGAGCTGGAGACTCCTTGGCCAGGCTGGGTGGAGTCGGGAGCAGGAAGAGGGGCAAGAACGGAAATGGGAGAGAGAGGGATGAGTGAGAGAGAGGGATGGGAGACCGTAGGAAGGTTCCGGGGACGGGGGACAGTGCATCTTGGGGAGAGCGAACCGAGGAGGGTGTGAGTGGCTAAGAGGTGGAAGAGGAAGGAGCCCAGGGTGTCAAGGCCATGGGCTGGGATTGTCAGTGAAGCGAGGACAGGACGTGAAGACAGTGTCAGGGTGCCAGAGGCAGCATGTGCGTGAGGGCAGCGAGGTAGGGGAGGGAGAGGAGAGAGGACTCAGGTGGAGGTGGAGCCGGAGTGGGCCCGCTGCCAGCGTCCCAGAGGAAGGAGCGAGGATGGCCGGAGGCAGGAAGCAGCGGTCACTCAAGCCAGCGCTCTCCTGGTGCCCCAGTGGATGCAGCTCTGGGCCCCGTGCCGGCCCGAGGACACCCCCACTGCCCCCGCCGTGGCCTTCGCCCTTCTTCCCGTTCATATTTATTTATTTATTGACTTTTATGAAGTTTCCCTTCGATCCAATCCTAGTTGCTCATGTTGTCCTGACCACCCCCCCAGCCATCCAGCTGTCTGTGCAGCTGTCTGTCTGTCTGTCACAAGAGAAATAAAAACAGCAAGCAGCAGGATCTGCGTGTGGTCTGTGTGGAGGGATGGCTGGGAGTGCAGTGTGCTGGGACGGGGGCAGCTCGGCCTGACCTGGACTGGGGAGAGCCCAGGTGTACATACCAGTAGCGCCTTCAGACCTTCCCCCTCCCTCCCTGACCCTCCTGACCCCTTACCGCTCCCTGATTCCTAAAGGGAGGAGAGACTTCGGTCTGCTTCTCCCTCTGAAGTTTCTAGGGTCCTAGCAGGACCACTGAATCCCCACCACTACCCTCTAACCAGACTCTGGTGGCCCCCACCTCTTCTTCCCTGTCCCATCAACATACCTTGGAGAGTGTGAGACTCTGCGATGGACCAGCCCACACCCCAGTGCTGGCTCAGCCTTCTTTCCCCAGTACTTCCCAGCTCTGGTCCTGGCCCCCAGAGCAGAGGGGTTTAGCACAATGATTGTGAGGGCAGGTGGCATGAAGAGCTGCAGTGGAGACTGGGCCGGGCCCAGGCCCCCCGCTCCCAGTGCTAGGGCACCGGTCAGGGCACCGGCTGCACAGGGCAGATGTGAGCCCTCAGGTCTGTCTGCAGTGATGGTGCCACAGACAAGCATTTTCCTAGGCCCCAGGGACACTCAGCCCGGACCTTCTGATTCCCACAGCAAGCTAAGGGTCTGCTGGGTGGGAAGGCACCTTGACTCCAGCTGCAGTGCCACAGAATGGTCACGGGGCTCCAGGACTGAGCTGCCTTGCCCCGAGGTGGGGAGAGGAGTGAGCTAGTGCTCCTTGGGTCCAAAGGGACTGTCCCCCCCGCCCCCCCATCACCCCTTGAAAACTCTGCTCTTGACAACGTGGTAAGAATAAAGCTTCCACCGTGAGCAGGGAGGGCTGGCGCAGGTGTGTTGCTGATCGAGTTTGAGGGCTCCTTGGCTGGAGCCCAAACAACTCTCCACGCAGCCCAGCCCAGCCCAGCCCAGCCCAGCCTCTCTGGCTTCCCAGGACCTTAGGGAAGAGGCAATCCCCATCATCATAAAGTAACAGGATGTTGCCTTGGGCAGGTAGCTCAGTGGTATAGGCCAAGGTTTGGGGTTTGACCTCTGGTCAGGGCACACACAAAAATCAACCCATGAATGCATAAACAGGTGGGACGACAAATCGATGTTTCTCTTTCTCAAAGCAATAAATAAAATTTTTTTAAATGTTATGAAGTAATAGGATGCTAAAGCAGCTGGAAGGGACCAGACAGATGCCTTGCCTTGCTCAACTGTCATTTTAATGATGAAGATATACAGTTTGCCTGTGAGAATCTGTAATTCCCTACTCACTGCAAGTGTTTTCATATAAAAATGAGGTGCCTGAACTCATATCTTGATAAATGGTAATATCCCTCCCCTGTCCCCCCTCTGAGCTCGAGCTCTGGTCCCATCTCCATTGGAAATGACATGTGAACTGCTCGCTCCGGACCCGGAGGAGCGAAGGTAATTTATGTCAGCAGAGCTGTGTCAAAATTGCTCTGATCAAAAGGTGACGGTGCGCCACGCCTGGGTGTGCGATCACAGTGAACGCCAGCGGTTCTGTCCCTGGCCTGGGCAGGCCGGACTTGAGGCACGTCCCAGAGCAGCTAACCCGACCCCTTCACCCCTGGCGCTCGGATGCCCCGATGCGTCAGCTTTGCCCCCAAGTGGGCTTGGGACGACCTAAAGCCGCGGAGTCAGCGTTAGTGTCCACCTGCAGGGACAGTGCAGCCCAGCCGCACCCTACCGTGCCGGCGGGAGGCGAGTGAGTGGAGATGGAGGTGGTAGGAAGGGACGCGGTTCTCAAAAATCTTTTCCGTCCCCTCTAGGTTTATCTCAGTTTACCGCCAGGGGGCACAGTGCGGGAATGAGAACCGTAGGCTCTGGGGCGGGGCGGGGGTTCAGGCGCTTCCGGATTGGTCCCGACAGACACGTGGCCCTCTCATAATTGGCTGGATGGGCAGTTAAGTCCTCCGACAGTCTGACTTCATTCAGGGACACCCCCGCAAACACTCGCACCCCTTAACCTACTGCGTTTGGGGAAGGGCCCATGGTCCCATTGTCCAGGGACTCACCTGAGTGTCAAGCTGCCCCGGCTGGGAGCTGAATCTCCTGCCGGCTTGGGGCCTCGTCTGGTCCCTTCGGCGGTGGGATGGACACCCCCTGCCTTGGGAGGAGATGGGGCCGCGTCCAGCTGCCCAGCTGTCCAGGCACTGACGCGCAGTGCACCTCAGAGCTGCTCGAGTTTCCTCCCCCCACCCCCCACCCCCGGCCTGTCCCAGCGGCTGAGCCAGCATCCCAGGCATCCTCGGGCTAAATAAGGAGCCTGCTTGGGTCAGGGGGCGGGGGCTGGGGTCCCGGGGGGCTTGGGGCAATCACGCCAAACAAGGCAAGGAGGGGAGCGATGTATAAAACCAGGGCCCAGGGCTGAGCACCTGCCCGCGCCCCTCCTGTGCCATCCGGAAGGGCTCCGTACCGCCTGTTACCCAGTTAGTTGGACTTGAGTCCCGAAGTCGACGCCCCCTACCCCCACGGTGAGTCCCGATCCTCACACCAGCCCGAGACACTTCCATCCCCGGGGTATTTTGAATCCGGAGGCAAAGACTGGAGGTCGCAGTTTCTGGGTCAGCCTAGACCCCCCTGCTTGTTTTCTGCTCCCCAGATGTCCAAAGCAGCTCCCGCCAAAAAACCGGCGGCGACGGCCCCGCCTCCGGGATGTACCCTGGACATCAACGACCCCCAGGTCCAGAAAGCGGCCATTCGCATCCAGGCCTCTTACCGGGGCCACAGGTGAGGGGAGGCCCTGGAGCCCTCCGAAGGAAGGGAACTGGAGCTGCAGGAATCGCACTCCTGCTTTGGGGAGGGGCGGTACCGAGCACAGTGCCACGGACCGCCAGGTCACTGGGCTTAGGGGAGAGCAGTTACTGCGGTGTAGGAGGGTGGCCCACAAGAGTACATCGTTTTTTTAGGGTACGACTCAGGAGCGACCCCCTCCCTCCCCGTCCTCGGTGTTTAAGGGTCTAGTGGGCCAAGGGGGCAAGCAGGGGAAGGCGTGCGGGCAGACAAGGCTGCGGGCGGGTGGGAACAGTGTCGAGGGAGCTCTGGGCCCTGACCCTGCGCGCGGGTAGGTCCCGGAAGGAGCTGCGGGAGAAGGGGCCGCCGCGAGTGCTGGAGCCGCTGAAGGACGTAGTGCTGATCGAGGGCAGCGCGGCCAAGCTGACTTGCCGCATTTCGGCTTTCCCGGACCCATTCATCCGCTGGAGCAAGGATGGCAAGGAGCTGCGCGACGGGCCCAAGTACCGCTACGTCTTCGAGGACCCGGACGTAGTCGCATTGGTGGTGCGCGATGGCGAGCTGGCGGACTTGGGCCAGTACAGCATCAACGTAACCAACCCCTTCGGCCAGTGCTCCGACTCCGCGCGCATCCTCGTGGAAGGTACGCACGCTTCGGGTGCAATGCCACCGCGCAGGGCAGCACAACCCCGCGGGCGTCCGCAGGCGGGTTCATCCGCGCGTTTATCGCTGGGCCTAGTCGAGTCTGTAGGAGGATGTGCCTCCGCTCCACCAGCCCCTGGCACAGCCTGAGGCACAGAGCAGGGTGCAGCGCTGCAGGGGCTGAGCAGTCCTTCCCTACCTCGGGATCCCGCCCCACCCAGGCTAAAAAGTCCGCTATGGGTTTCAATCGCTCACCCAGGCTAAGGAGTCCGCTGTGGATTTCAGTCACTCGACTTCAGGGCCCCAAGGTCACAGCGAGCCAGAGACAGAGCCAGGGTTAGAGAGAGCCCTGGTCTTCCAAAGTAATTTCCACTACCCAAAACTGTCTCCAAGGTACCCCGAGACGTGTGAACATTCCAGAGCTTTCACCCATAGTATCTTTCTCTCTTTGTTTAAAAAAAAAAAAACACAAACAACTGATTGATTTTAAAGACAGCAGGAGAGAGAGATAGAGAGAGAGAGAGAGAGAGAGAGGGAGAGAGACGTTGATTTGTTCCACTTATTAATGCGTTCTTTGGTTGATTCTTGGATGTGCCCTGACCAGAAATCAAACCCACAATCTTGGTGTATCAGGACGTGTTCTAACCAACTGAGCTACCCGGGAAGAGACATACATAGTATCTCTTTTGACTTCCATTCAATCCTAAAAAAGTAGGAGAGGCAGGGATTAGTCTCGTTAACAGTCGAGTAGCTGAAGCCCCTGGGAGGCTGAAGACTTGTTCGAGGTAACGGTGGGAGTTTAAATCCGGCTCCTATTCAGGGCAGGGTATTAGCTGGGACGGTGATGTCCCGCCTGACCTTTAGGTCCCGCACTGGGTCGCACTCCCTTTGCCTTCCTTTAGTCCCGGCGAAAATTCAGAAGGGACCGGATAACACCAAAGCGCGCAAAGGCGCCACGGTGACGCTGACTGCGGAGATCCTGGGTGAGCCTGCGCCCGACGTGGGCTGGACCAAGGACGGCGAGGACATCGAAGAGGATGACAGGCAAGGGCGGGGACCTGCTGCAGAAAGGGCAGGGCCTGGCGCAGGAGCCTGGGCCGGATGTGGCCCAGAAAACCCGCGGGAGAGGGACGAGGGTGGGGCACTGGGAAGCGAAGAGCAGAGCTGGCCAAGCGGCCGGGCCCCGCGAGCACGTAACCTGACCTGCCGCCCCGCCCCGCCCTGCCTCTCCTTCCCGCACAGGGTGTTCTTCGAGATCGGCACCACCACCACCACGCTCACCATCCGCCGGGCCACACCCCAGGACAGTGGCAAGTACGAGGTGTACGTGGAGAACTGCCTGGGTATGGACCAGAGCTTCGCCCGCGTGGACGTGGCCTGAAAGGGACCCTCGGAACTTCCGCTCCGTTTCCAAGCCCAGGGGTGGGTGGCACCAACAACTCCCTGCCACCTTGCTTAATAAAGCTGCTCCCTCGGACCCTTCGCGTCTGTTCTCTTTCTTTGGGGTCGCTGTTTCCACTCCCTGGCACCCGCACACACACTTATTCCAGATCCACACACCAAAGTCACAAAATGCTGGGTCAGCGGGAAGTTTGGAGAGCGCCTAGGCCAGTCCCTTACTTTACAGACAGTGAGACCGAGATAGGCTTCTGCCGCGGTGGGAAGGTCCTTCGGTTCCAGCAGGAGGGGCAGAGGTGTCCATGACTCCGCCTTCTCTCCTTCTGTATACCTCAAGCCTCGCCCTCTCGCGGGGGGTTTGCACTCTGACCACGTCCGTTTCAAGGGTGACTACACCCCCTCCTGTCTCCAGCCTCGTTTCTCCTTGTGACCTAGTCCTCCACTTTGGCTGCTACTCCTGGGCCCATTTCCAGACAGCTCGTGGTCCCAACTCGAGTTCCAGCCTCTGCTTTTTAGGCTCCACCCTTCTTCTCATTTGGACACGCCCCCTTAATCCCATGGCCACGCCCCCACGTTCTCCCACAAATTCCATCTCTCCGTTAGAAAGAGGAAGGAACTTAAGAACTACAATTCCCGGCAGACTTTGCGAAGTTCTCGCGTATTGCGAGAAGACACGTGCGCGGAAGGAGCAAGCAGTAGCTGGCGGCAGAGCTGGAATAGAGGGGACTAGTGGTAAAAGGATTTGATGGAGAGGGGGGCGAAAGGGGTTCAGAGCAGGGACGGCTCCTAGACGGAGGGCGGCTCGGAGGTCCCGGCCGGCTCTCCGCACGTCGGGTGCTGTGCTGGTCCCACACCCTCCGGATACGCATTAGGGTCTATTAGTCAGTTGTGAGGTTCATAGAGTCCGCCGTCAGCCCTCTGAATCCGCAGATTCAGCACTTGACAGTGTTGGGACGCAGGGGATTGGTATGTTGTGTTTAGGATGCCAAGAGAAACTCTTTTGATTCGGGGTTCATCACTTAGAGGTTCATTTTAGGATTTAGGTTCAGCATATTTATCGGGTTTGGATTTATCAAATGCAGATAAAGGTTAGTTTAATACTTGAAGTTCACTCTTAGGACTGTAGTTAAGTATTTGATGCTCACTCAGGATTTGAGGTTCAGTATCAGGGTTCACTGTTGGGATTCAGGGCTTAATATCTAGAATGAGGATGGACCAATTGGGAAATCAGTGGCTTGGGGTTTGGGTTTTTTAAGGTTTGGGGTGTGAGAAGGATGTCTGTTGCTGAGTTTCTGAGCTTGCTGAGTTGGTGGGGAGAGGGGAGTCTGTTAGGGGTCAATGGCAAGGTATGGATTTCAGAATTTGGGAGGGATCACTGTGGGTTTGAAGGCCGACTGGAATGAGTTTGGGATTTGAGATGTGGTGTTGTGCCCAGCGAGGGACTATACTGAATCTTGGATTTACATCCTGGGAGAGAGAGGACTCGGTGTTGCTATTTTGGGTTCAGGGTTTGGTTGGGTATGAGTGGGGTCCCTGGGCTGGGTGTGAGCCTGACTTCTCTGGGATTTGAGGTTTAGGTAGCAGCCGCTGTCATGCTTAAAGCTGTGATCCTGATCGGAGGCCCTCAAAAGGGTGAGGAGCCCGGGAAAGGCGGGGAGGAAGTTGGGCCGGACTGGTTGGTGGGGTGGGGGCAGATGGAGGCAGAAAGCTGAAATGTGCCTCTCTTTCCTCTCTCAGGGACCCGCTTCAGGCCTTTGTCCTTTGAGGTGCCCAAACCCCTATTTCCAGTGGCAGGGGTCCCCATGATCCAGCACCACATCGAGGCCTGTGCCCAGGTAACCCAATAGGCGCCCCTCTTGCACCCCACTTCCCGCTCATCTCCTTCACGCCGTATTTCCCCCTTTTCCAGCCTTGACCTCTTCCCGCCAGGTGTACCTCCAGGGACCACCTTTTACAAATGACACTATGAATGCCCCTCCCCCCAGGCTGTGCACTGCAGCTGTCTTGCTCTCTTCTCCTAATCTAGTCTGTCATCTGGCCCCTCCTTGCTTAGATTTCACTCCTATATTTAAAGCGTGGAATGTGAGATTAGGCAGGAATCTTAGAGACAACTTAGAGCCGTCACGTGGGAAACCTTCATGATAACAAAGCACAGAATCACACTACCCTTGCTCACTGTGGAGTTAATTTCTTTATTGCTGTTGGTGCAGGGACTGGTCAGGTTTTGATTTGAGCCCAGTCTCTGCCTGCTAAAAGGAATTGAGCAAATTTCTCACCCTAGGTTTCCTTATTTGTAAAGTGGGGTGATTAGACCTACTTTGTGGGGTTGTGAAGCTTAGAGATATTTGCAAAGTAAGTAGCACAAGGTAGGCACTTGATAAATGGCATCCTTACCTCATGCTGATCTTAAGCTCAAATTGACAGATAATAATATGAAGGAAATGAATAGATTATCCTTTAATGCAGCTTGGTAGACAAAAATCTCCTAGGGTGAACTTCACTTCAGATGTGGGGGTGGGGGGATGGGTTGGCAAAAAAGTTCATTTGTTTTTTTCCATAAGATAGCTCAAGTATTACTTAGTTGTCTTTAATTTCATTGGAAACAAATTTGTTAGATTGTATTGTGACAGCTGTCATATCAGCGTGCATTTTTTTTTATTTTTAAAAAGATTTTATTTCTTTTGGAGAGGGGGAAGAGAGGGAAAAAAGGAAGAGAAATATCAAAATGTGGTTGCCTCTTGTGCGCCCCCCACTGGGGACGTGGCCCACAACCCAGGCATGTGCCCTGACTGAGAATCGAACTGGTGACCCTTTGGTTTGCAGGCCAGCACTCAATCCACTGAACCATACCAGCCAGGGCCTCAGCATGCATTTAAAAAAACTTATCAAAATTGGGAAAATTTTGTGTAGCCATTTGAATATTGAAGATAGAAGAAAATACACATTTTTGGCATACTATATGTTATTTCAAGAAAGGTTAAAAACAACTGAAACACAAAGACTTGTGCAGTGTATAGAGAAGGTGCTGTGACTGATCAAAAGTGTCAAAAGTGGTTTGCGAAGTTTCGTGCTGGAGATCTCTTGCTGGACACTGCTGCACGGTCAGGTAGACCTGCTGAAGTGGACAGTGATCAGACCAAGGCATTGATTGAGAACAATCAGCATTACACCACACAGGAGATAGCCGACGTACTCAAAATACCCAAATCAATAAAGTTACTGGTGAAGATGGAAAGTGTGTATTTTATTTTATGGGGAAAAAAACTGAACAGACTTTTCAGCCAGCCCAATGGAATAATAAAAGATTCAAAGATCAGTGACTGAGACTTGCTAGCTTCCTCATTTTCCAGAGAAGAAATCAGGCCAGCTTGGAAAATGAGTGCCCAGGGCCACAGCTGAGACTGAAACTGTGGTTTCTGGATTTGGGGCCAGCACCAGGGATTTCTCCCCCTTGTCATTCCTTCCTGTAAGATGTTATTTTCCTCTTAACCTCTTCCCTTGTCCTCAGGTCCCTGGGATGCAGGAGATTCTGCTCATTGGCTTCTACCAACCTGATGAGCCGCTTACCCGGTTCCTAGAAGCTGCCCAGCAGGAGTTTAACCTTCCAGTCAGGTCAGGTGTTTGTGCGCATGTGCTGCATGGGGGTAGGGGAGCCCTAGGCGTCTGAGTCCTCCGTCTGAGTCCTGTGGGATGGGTTGAGTCAGCATTTGCCAGAAGTCACCCTCACACACTAGGAGGTTTCTTATTTGGGCATTCCTGAATCTCTGTATATATTGAGTTTCTCTGTGGGCCTTGGGCAGGTGTTTCCTAGGAATAGGAGGGGCCGGTTCCCAGGCTCAAGGTATCTGTCTCCTATTATCTCACTGAGCTGGCTCTGGGGTCCCTGGGGACAGGTACCTGCAGGAATTTGCCCCTCTGGGCACAGGAGGTGGTCTTTACCATTTCCGGGACCAGATCCTGGCTGGGGGCCCCGAGGCCTTCTTCGTGCTCAACGCTGACGTTTGCTCTGACTTCCCCTTGAACGCCATGTTGGCTGCCCACAGACAGCAGCCTCACCCTTTCTTGCTCCTGGGGACCACGGTGAGGGACCCTGAATGGCTGGAGGGGGTCGAGGGGGTGAACCAGAGAGGTTCCTGGAATGCAGGGTGTTGGGGAGGCAGGGATAGCCCAGGGAGTTGCAGTGGGAATGGGCGTCAGGAGGGAGGGGTGCTAGAAACCCCAGCAGTGGTGGAGGTGGCTGTGGAGAGAGCCCCTGAGCCCTTCGGCTGCTCAGAAGTAGGAGGGGAGGGCAGCTGTCAGGTGTTCTCACCCCGGCTGAAGGCTTGTCAGTGTCGGAGCTGCAGCGCTGCGTGCCAGGTGCCATAGGGGAGGGAAAACAGGAAAGAGAAAACAGACCTTGCTGCCCTGGAGCAGGCTGGTCCCTGTCTCATGTGTCTGTCTTCCAGGCTAACAGGACACAATCCCTCAGCTATGGCTGCATTGTAGAGAACCCACAGACACACGAGGTAAGAGCAGAGAGGAGGCCGGCTGGGTGCCTCTTCTGAGTGTCATCATTCTCCCACTCCTCAGCCTCCAGACAGCACCGGAGCCCTGTGGGGTGGGCCCCAGTCTCGTCAGACAAGCGGGGCATGCCCTCCGTTGTTCCTCCTTGTCCCTTTAAGAAAGATTGGTGCAGAGGTAGCAGCTAAGTGCCACAGCGCAGTGCTCCAATAGACGTACGTGCAGGATGCTATGGCAACACAGAAGGGGGCCCAACCCAGCCTACCTGGGAGAGGGTGGGGAGGGCTCCCTGGAGGAGAGGAGGTGTGAAGCGAGTTAAATTTGTTAACGTGAAGGAGGCAGGTGTTGCAGGCAGAGGGGACGGTATGTGCAAAGGCACGGAGGCAGGGACCAGTGCCTCCAGCATGATGGCGGTGGGAGCGTACTTACTCAGCAGGGCCGGGGGAGCAGCAGGGATCTCTGAAACTCCCTGCCCTGGAGTCTAGGTGACTTTCATACACCCTTCTGGTTTGTTCAAGTTTTAGAATTAAAAATATGTGCGAACACACACACACACGAAGTTTTGTTAGGCACTAGCTAGGTGTGAGAGAAACAGAACCAGAAAGACACAATCCCTGCCCCTCAGGAATCCTCAGTCTGGTGGGAGAGAGTCAGAAACCAACCATTGCAAACAAGGGAAGTGCCAGTGCCGGTCGGTGAGGTGTGGCCGGAGGACAGGAGTGCCCAGAGCTGAGACGCTAACTCCGCAGCCGACAGACAGGGGTGGGCTTAGAGAGGGAGTGACGGTGTCAGCTGGGTTTTCCGAAAGTGAACTTTTCCAGGTGGAGAGCTGGGAAGGGTGTTCCAAGAGGCACCCACATGCAACGGCATGGGGCTGTGTTCTGGGAGCACTGTGTGTGTGTGTGGGGGGGCCCGGAGGGAGAAGGCACGTAGTTTGGACTTCCCTTGAAGGTGAAGTTGAAGGGCAGTGACCAGGGTGTGCTGTGCCGTTCAGGACGACCCCCGTGGCAACAGGGAGGACCCGGAGACGTAGAGGGTCTGTGGGGGATGGTGACCCCAGCCCGCTCCCTCCTCAGGTCCTGCACTACGTGGAGAAGCCCAGCACCTTCGTCAGCGACATCATCAACTGCGGCGTCTACCTCTTTTCCCCGGAGGCCCTGAAGCCCCTTCGGGACGTCTTCCAGCGTCATCAGCAGGATGGGCAACTGTGAGGCAGACCCCATGGCCCCCGTGACCCCACGTACCCCGGGCCACAGAGCCCCCCCTTCCCCCGTCTCTGCGGGCTGCATCTCACCCTGCTCACCTCCCTCCTCCTTTCTCTCTTTCACTTGTCATCTCCAGCTGAGCTTCCCCAGTCCCTCCCCTTCTAACCTCATTCTGTCCCTCTTCCGTATCCATCCCAGTTGCTGCTCTGTCGCCACCTGCCCACTCCCCTTCTGGTCCATTTCTTTCAAGCCCCGAGTGTCCCCGAGATGTCTTCCCGAACAGACGGTAACGCACACACTTGGGCGCACGCATGCACACACACACGCACACAAACACACACATGCTCAGGCTGAGGAAGCTCACCACCAGCCACGGTCCCAGGGAGGTCCCCCTAGGTCTGGGAACCGTCCCTTTCTGTGCCTCCCCTGCCTCCCTCCCCTCTCCCGCCTCCTCCGTCCATGGCCATCTTTTCACTCCCCCCCATGTCTCTGCTTCTCTCTCCATCTCTCCTGGCTTCTCTGTCTCTGCTGAACTGGCATCTCTACCATCCCTCTCTCCCTCTTTCTGTGACTGTCTCTGCCCTCACCAGCTGCCTTCCTCTTGGGTGAGTCTGTCCGTGTTTCATTCCATCCAGTAAGAGGGAGGGACCGGAGGTGGGGTTCACAGGTGGGGGCGGGAGGAGAGTGGGATGACTGGGCGCAGCCAAGTCTGGCCGAGCGCCTCCTAGATGTGGGGCAGGATGGGCAGCAGGTCCATGCCTGGGGCTCCCCTGGGGTAACCAGCCCCCCAGCCGGGACAGGAGGGGGCTGATGTACCTAAGTGGTGGGAGAGCTTCCTGGGATGTGAGCATGTCTTCGGAGAGGATCTGACCAGACCTTTCGAGGTGGTGGGGTTGGTTGGTGCCCTTCGATCCCCATCCCCAAGAGACCATGTTGGCCACCCAGCTGGGTCCTGTTGGGGAACTGATGTCAGCGCCCCACGCCCTCTGCCAGGGAGGACTCTTCAGGCCTGTGGCGGGGGGCGGGCACCATCCGCCTGGAGCAGGACGTGTTCTCCGCCCTGGCTGGGCAGGGCCAGATCTACGTGCACCTCAACGACGGCATCTGGAGTCAGATCAAGTCTGCGGGGTACGGGAGAGGCCCCTGGGGGAGCGGCTGAGGGTTGGGACCTCGGGGTGCCGGGCATAGGCCCTGCCGGGCCCTGAGCCCCTGCACCACGTTGTGGCCCCCAGCTCAGCCCTCTACGCCTCCCGCCTCTACCTGGGCCAGTACCAGCTCACTCACCCAGAACGCCTGGCCAAGCACGCCCCCGGGGGGCCACGCATCCGAGGTACCACCTCCCCACCCTCCCCGCCACCATTCTTAACCGCTGCCCCAACCCCAGCCCCCTCTGCCCTCAGGTGAGAGCCTGGGGCTCCCTGTGACTCCTGACCTCAGGACCCAGAGGTACAATCTCCACCCCTGCCCTCCCTGGACCACGTGTGGTTTGGGGGGTTTGTCCCCAGGTCCTCTCTTCTGCTTCTAGGAAACGTGTACATCCACCCCACGGCTAAGGTGGCCCCCACGGCTGTGGTGAGCCAGGGCGCAGGCGGGGGGGAGGATGGGCCGGGGGTGGGGGGACAGGGTGGGGGGCATGGTGGGGGTTGGATATCCCCTAAGCCCGCAGTACCATCTCTGCTTTGTCACGGCCTTTCATGTGGCCTCAGCAGGTTCCTTCCCCGCTAGGAGGGGGGGTTGGATTTGGGGTCTTCCGAGCCTCCCCAAGGCTTACGGTCCATGTTCCTTTCCACAGCTGGGCCCCAATGTCTCCATCGGGGAGGGCGTGACGGTAGGCGAGGGTGTGCGGCTCCGAGAGAGCATTGTCCTCCACGGAGCCACGCTGCAGGTAGGGGCCTCGGCACGGGCAGCAGGCCCGTGCCTCAGGAGGCGGGGATGGGGGGGGCGGGGGGGGGCCCGGGGCTCTCGTCTGGTCCCTTCTCACCCCCTCAGCTCACACGCTGGTGTTTGGCAGGAGCACACGTGCGTTCTGCACAGCATTGTGGGCTGGGGCAGCACCGTGGGGCGCTGGGCCCGCGTGGAGGGCACCCCCAACGACCCCAATCCCAATGACCCCCGAGCCCACATGGACAGTGAGAGCCTCTTCAAGGACGGGAAGCTGCTGCCGGCCATCACCATCCTGGGTATGGCTTCTCGGGGTTTCGGGCCGTGGAAACCTCCACAGGTGATATAGGTGGGCTCCGGGGGCAGAATTGGCGCGAGCGAGCGGCTGTGTTTTCCTTCAGCAAACATTTACTGAGGGCCTGCTGCGCGCCGGTCCCCGTGTGAGTCCCTGGGGGCAGGAGGCCAGGGCTGGATGGGCAGGGAGGACTCCCTCCTGTCGGCAGCGGTGGCCCCCGGCTCCCTGCCCTGACCTTCTCCCCCCACGGCCTCGTCTCGGTGCCCTCGCCCACACTGCAGGCTGCCGTGTCCGGATCCCGGCTGAGGTGCTCATCCTGAACTCGATTGTTCTGCCGCACAAGGAGCTGAGCCGAAGCTTCACCAACCAGATCATCCTCTGAAGGGGGCCGCCAGAGCCCCCCGCCCCACTCTTACCCCTCCAGCCTCTGTCCAGAATGGACCTGGGGGAGCCAGGCAGAATCGCCACAGGCCGGGAGCAACGTGGGTGGGCCGAGAACTGCTGGCCCCCCTCTCCGCTCCCCAATAAACCCCAGGAACCTTGGAGCCAGCGCGGACTCAGCTTGTGCCTGGACTGGGTTGGGGGTGGAAGGGGGGGCAGCTGAGTCAGGCCCCCCCCACATTAGCATTTAAATTGGAGTCGTTGCTGCGGGCTCATGAATAATGAATCTGGAGCCCTGGTAACTCTCCCCCTCCCGCAGCCTCGGTGCTGCGGCTCCGGCTCCGGAGTGAGGCCCTCAAGGCTCCCAGCCTGGCGGCCCCGCCTTCAACCCTACCCTGCTGCTGCTGCTGCTGCTGCCAGCCCGCCTCCCTGTTCCTCTTCACTGGGCCTGGCTCAGGCCCCGGAGTGGAGGGCCTTCTGAGGGAATGACGAAGGCTTGCAGTTGGGCAGCGGGGCGCGGGCGGCAGGCACAGGGACTAGGAGCCACGGGCTGAGATTGGATCACCCGTGCATCCCGTCTCCGGCCCTGGCCAAACCCCAGCCCGGGCCTGTGTCCTGCTCCGCCAGCTATGTCTGCTCCTAGCCCGGCTTTCGGCAGGGTGGGGGCTTCTCCCTCGCCCACCCGAGGCCTGGTGTCTTCTCTTCTCCTCCCCTGGCAGGCAGGGTGGGCCTAGCTGGTGCCTTCCCCCTGCAATCACAGGAGGCAACGCTGGTCTGGGATGGGAGGCTCCCCGGCACTGCAGTGGAGTACAGGAGGTCCCAGCGTCCCACTCCACATTCCTGAAACCCCAGAGGAACCCAGTTCCGCTCATGTTTGCCCATGACCCCCACTTGCCCCTCCTGGTACCCCCCTTTCCCCAGCTGTGGGTGCGGTGCTTAGTTGCCAGATGAGCTGGTAATGATCGTAATCTGCTAATTGAGAGGAATCTAATTACCCGGAGAGAATGGGGGGGCAGGGGTGGGTGGGAGGGAGGAGGGAGGGGGTCCTGGCAGCAGGCAGGGGTGGCAGGCAGCAGGGTGCTGGGCCTCGTCATCAGCACCAGGGGCTGGGACAGAGCCCAGGATTTCAGAGCCTCATAGCCAAGCGGTTCAGAAGATGAGCTTTTTGGGGAGCTGGGCTGAGGGTGATGGGGGGACTGGGCTAGAGGCCACCTCCAGGCCCTCAGGCCCTGCCCGCTGTGGGAGAGCACCTGTGAGGTGACCCAGGGTTGTAGCAGCCCTGACCCCCAGGCTGCTGTGACTCGTGACTCGGCCCCTTCCTGTCTCCTCAGATCCCCGCCTCCAGGCCGGGGCTCCCGTCCCGTCCGCCGGGGTTGGGAGAAGGCTGCAGATGCCTACCCTGGGCCCGGGGTCAACTCCCTGAGGCAGGGGCTGGCAGAGGGGTGGGCAAGGGTCTGGGTCCCTTCCCTCTCCTCTCCCCCCCGTCCTGACCCTTCTGTTCTGAGTGGTTGGCAGAGGCCATGGCAGCTCCATCATAAATATGATAATTTAATTATTTTCTCAGCAAAACACCGTGAAATCCAATAAGTCTGTGTCAGGCCCAGGCCCTCTGGGACCCCCTCCGAGGCCCAGTGGGGGTGGGAAGCGGCACTGGGAGGGGAAGGGGTCAGTGTTCCAAGCGGGAGGGGCCAGTGACGCCGAGGTCTGGGTAACATGCCCCCCAGGCTGACAGTGTTTGCGTGTATACGCTTGGGCGGATGGGGTGACTGAGAAAGAAGTTGTAGTTCCCCGCGGCCCTCCTGTGCAGCCTTATCTGCCCTGGGAGGGACCTAGACGCCCCCCTCCCATCCCTGAGGATACTGCCAGGCCTAGAGTGTGGGAAGCCCCTTCCCACATGATGTCTGGGACCTCGTCCTTGTAGGCTTGGGAGGGTGCTGGCCCCCTGGGGAGGCTGAGAAGGGAAAACTGAGGGAACCGGGGTGGGAAGTGGGGGAGGGATGCGGGGGAGGGGTTTGCTCCTGCCATTAGTGCTTTTCTCGGTTTCCATAAAAAGATTATTCTGTAAAATCAGCGAGGGGGAGCGAGCTGGGGGCCAGGGAGGGGGTAGGTCCCTGGCACGGAGCTGGATGGGGTGACAGGGGAGGAGAGCTGGGCATGGGGGCCGAGCGGAAAGGTCTGGATGGGCTCCGGGAGCCATCCAGGGGGAGGGGCCAGGCTGAGAACACAGATTGCCAGGAGTGGGGCAGCGACAGGGCCTTCATCTTCTTCCTGCCCCTTTGGTGGGGTTGCCCTGGGCCCTAGCCCCAGCCCCCTCTCCATCCTCCCGGCGCCCCCCCACCCCCCACCCCCACCCAGCATTTAGCAGCCATTACCGGGGGAGCAGATTGCAGCCCCCTCCCCCTCTCTGGGAAGCAGGCACAGCTGGGGCCCCGCCACATCTGCCGCATCAGCACGGAGCACAGCTGGGTGTGCCCAGAGCCACGGTCCCCACAGCACAAAGGGGGGCGGGGGCCAAAGAGAGCCGGAGCCCTGAGACAGACACACTGACACCTCTGCCAGCAGACACACAGCCCTGGAGGTGAAGCTACGCCCACCACCACACACGCTCCCTCGCCTGCGTGCAGAACGAACTGACAAACATGCAATTACTCGGCCCCACCCGCCGCCCCCGCTCCCCTCCCCCCGCCCCCTCCTACTCCTCCTTTTCCTTCCCTCCAGGTTCCCCTCCGTCACCACAGCCACCTCTGAGCTGCCCCAGGTTCTCGTCTGGAACGAGCCGGGGCCTCACTCTCCCCAAGCGCATCCTTCTGGGAGCCTTGGAGGACAGGAAGGCTGGGGATGATGGTAAGGGGGCTTTCAATTCAAGGCGTGAGCCTGGAGAAGCCTCCCTCCATGTCCATACCCCTCCCCGCAAACAAACTCCCTCTGAAATGCTGGTCATTGCCACCTGGGCGTGATGAGATCTCCATCCCAGGACGGGCTGGCTGGGGACTCTCTTCCCATTGACCCTGGGTTTCGTTGGCCACCTCAAGGAGGCGCTGTGGGCCCTCCCCCTACTGCCAGGAGCTCAGCGGTTCCCAGCGTTGGCCTCTGCCCCTTGCTCCCACCCAATGATCTATCAGTTCCCTACCCTCAGCAATGCACCCATCTGCTTAGCTCTGCTGCCCCTGGCATGGGTGGGGGGGTGTGGCTCGCCAATGATGGAAAAGACCCCCCCCCCCCGCCCCGCAGAAGAGATGAGTCGAGGTCCCTTCCCTCCTCCCTCTTTCCTAGGCGATCACCTCTTGGCTCCCGATTAAATCCTGCCCCTTTGCCTTTGGCAGCCCCTCCTCTCCCCCACTCATCTCCTCGGGCCTGATGTCTTGCCCTCAGCGCTCTCCGGCCTACCTCCCCACCCCCCTTCCGGGTCCCACGCCTCGCCCCCGCCCCCACCCCTCAGAGCCTTAATCCCTGCTGCTGCTGTGCTGCCTTATCTGTTCCCAGCAGCTTTCACTGCTGCAAAGCCCTCTCCCCCTCCTCTTCTGGATCTTCTCCCCCCTCCTTCCCGGCTCTTTCTTCTCTCTGACCAGCACCGCACCCCCCCCCCCCCCCCCACCCTGCCTCTGCCTTTCAGGACCCGTGACGGCTCCTGGCTGACACCAGATCTGCACCCCAATGCCCTCTCTCCAGCCTCAACTCCGAGGTTGCCAGCTACCCACCCACTGCTCCGCTGGCCTCTCCCCCACCCCTCCCCTGCAGGCCCCACAGACTTGGTCAGTTTCTGTCCAGCCAAGATTTTTCATCTCCTTCCCCTGTGCTCCCCTTTTCCTGGCCCCCTCAGTCTCGGACCTGGTCTCCTCCAGTCCCCGGTGACCCACTGTCTCCCAGTGGGCATCCAAAAAGGGGGTGCCATAGGAGAGGGGGTCACGGCTGGGGCGGCCCTAGAACGGGGGGTCTGGGGTGCAGAATGCTGGTGGGCCGTGGGGGCAGGGCCTGGTGGTGGGGCGCTAACCCTCCTGAGTTGCCTCAGATCACGTCCGGGCCTCCCCACCCCCCTTCCTTCTCTGGGACTCTCATTAACCGCTTCTCCTGCCTCGTCCGCAGCATAAATAACCCAGATAAATCAGCCGCGGTCCGCCCCCCGCCTCTCGGCCCCCGCACACAGCCCGTTTGTCACCGCCGCTGGCTCGCCATCCAGGGCTGGCCCAGTCCCGGCCTCCGCCCCCACCCCTGCTCCTCCCCACCCACGTCTGCCCCACACTGGCTCGTCCCTCGGTCCGCACCGGAGCAGGGTCTGGGACAGGCGTGCGAGTGTCGGGGGTGGCACCAGGAGGAGGCTGGGGACTCTCCCTAGGAGAACGCTTTCTAGGAGTTTGGGGGTCATGTCACTTGTGACTGGGGACACCCAGGGGAAGAGTTGGGCCCACAGGTGGCGGGAAGGGGCAAATGCAGCTCAGCCCGAGGGTCTCCCTGTGCCAGGAGAAGAGGCAGAGCCCCAGGGGCCCTGAGCTAGAAGGGCCTGGAGGTGCCCTTGGAGCACCCCGAGCTGCATCCTGGGGGGGTCTCCGGGTTCACCTTGGGGCCACTGTGCTCAAATGAAACCTTTTGCCCCCTCCCGGGTGCTCCGAGTCAGAATGCTTCTGCTCTCCCTGTCACCCCCCTCATGCTTCTGTCCGCACCCCATGCCCTGTACGGATGCCACTCTAATGTCACCTCTGAGTCCATCCACCGTCCTCACTGTCAGGAAGCCTAGTTCATCCCCTGGGGGGTAGGAGGGTGGAGGATTGGGCTGGGAACAAGTCCAGGGAATGGGGGCAACTGGAGGACACAGGATGCCTGGCTGAGGCTGCACAGCCTGACCCTGCAGTCACGCCCTGCCCCCACCCCTGTGGCCCCCTGCACCAGGCACCCACACTCCCAACTAGGGTCCCCAACAGCCCTTCCCACTTCCGTCACACCCAGTGCAGGTTCTGGCCGGCAACACTGGCCCTGGTGCTCGCTGCAGGGTGCAGCTGGTCCCCTGGGAGTGGGTGGGGGGAGCAGGGAGGCGATGGGAGAGCTTGGGCGCTGGGCTGGGGGTGGGGGTGGGGAAGAAGCTGGGCCGGGCCCCAGGGACCAGCTGGGCAATGAGCCGGGGAAGCAGCCAGGAGGCTAAATGAGGGAGATTATCACCCAACTGCAGCCGGGCAGAGAGGGAGGCAGGCAGGGAAGCGGGGAGAGGGAGGGGAGAAGGGCCGGGGGCCAGAGAGAAAGAGGGTGTGGGGGCCAGGAAGAAAGCAGGAGACACCGGGCGGGAGGGGGTTGACCAAAGGATGGGCCGAAAGGCTGTGGGGGACTCCCACTAAACACAGCCGGGATTCCTGGGCACCTGGGAGGCTAGTGATGGGGACCTGGGGACAACTGCAGACAGCTGCCTGGGGGGCAACGGTGGGGGGCACGTGCTGTTCCGTTTCCCGAGGCCTGGAGCTGCCCGCCCTCCCCCCACACCAGGTCAGCTCCCCACTTCACTCCCGCCAGAGGTCGAAGGCTCCCTGCCGGGCTCTCAGGAGGAGAGAGGGTGTGCTTGGGGCTCTTGGCAGAGGCCAGTGTGGGGTGGGGGGAGCGTGACCCTGTGATCTCGATGGGCAGCGAGGCAAGTTAGGGATGGGCCTGGGGTCCAGGGCTGCCCCAGGCACTGGAGAAAGCTTGGGGGGGGGCAGCTCCCCACTTTTCTGGCTGAGCCCCGGACTGAAATAACCTTAAAAAAAAGCAATTAAATCACCTTTTTAAAAAACTCGGTAAAGAAAAATCAATACTAGGAGAAAGGGGAAGAAGAGAGCGGCGCAGGGAGGACACGGCGGTGGGAGAGGAAGCGCGGGAAGGGTCCAGAGGGGAAGCACAGCGGGGAGGGGCCGCGCGGGAGGGGCTGCCTGAGCAGGGGGCAGGGTGCCCACTCAGCGGCTGCTTCCAGTGCCAGCCCCGCTCCCCGGTTAGGGACCCCACCAGGTACAGCCCCTGGCCCCAGGGGTCTCATCTTCCCAGCTTGGAGAAGCTGGCTGGTGGGGAAGTCCAGCTGTTGGGAGCCCCGAGGAAGCTACTTGGATGAGGTCAGGGACAACCCAGCAGGGGGCCGCACATGGCCCGGAGGGAGGGGGCGTGCGACACCTGTGCTGGGGTGACCTGTGGTGACTGAAGGGGCTGACCTGCTCCTGCAGCCAAGGGTGGCCGGAGTGGCTCCCCGCCCGCCGGCCGCCCCCACCCCCCGTCCCTCCCGTCCTCCAAGGCTAGGCAGGGGCTGCGACCTGAAGGGCAGGCCTGCCGCCTGACACAGGGGAGGGGTGGCCACCGGGCAGTGGGTGGACCTCGGGCTCTAATCCCCAGCAGCTGCAGTTTCCCTCAGATCGATTCCCTTCTCACTTTTTTTTCAGCTGCTGGTTCCGCGGCTCAGATCGATGGAGCCGCCTCCCCCGCCCTCCTGAGCTTCCTCTCCCTGCTGCTCATTAGTGCCCCGATTAATCAGCCCCCCATTTCCTCTAGGGGACAAGTGCTTCCTCCCCCATGGGGACTCACGCTTTCATGAGGACCCCCAGCCCACAAGCTGCTCACTGTGACCACCCCCACCCCGGCGGCACCCAGGTCCCTCCCCCTGTCCTGCCAACGGGGTGTCCTGCCTGTGACAGCAGCCCCACATGCCTGCCTTTCCCCCCTGAAGGACAGCCACCACCCAGGCCTCCCCTGCCCCACCCTGCCGGGGGACCCCGCCTGGGGCTGCCCCTTTAGGGCTGCACCCCCTGCCGTGCAAGCCCTGCACGTGTCCAATCCCTTCCATACCCGCATTGGGCCTCCCTGCTCCCTGGCCCATTCACTCAACAGCATCTCCCCACCCCCCACCCCCTGCCCCAGCCTGGCTGTGGCTAGAAATTTGGGAAACATTTGAGAAGGCAAAGTGGCCATAGATGTGCAGTTCAGCCCGGGTGCCCTCTGTCCCAGATAGTCAAGTGAATGAGTCTGGGGGTTGGGGCAGCCGGTGGCCCAGAAGGGGCAGGGTATGGACGTGTAAAAGTCAGGAGTAAAGCCCCGAGGAAGCCAAGGATCTTGGTGGCCTCCCTGTTATTCCCTTGTCTGTCTATCCTGCCCTCCTCTGCCCCCCATTCAAACAAGTGGCTCTCCCAAGGAGTTTCTGGAAGCCGCTGTGAGTGGGGCAATGGGGGTCAGGTGGTGGCTGGGTGCTGGCATCAGGAGTCAGGGAGGCAGGCAGCTGGGAGCTGGAGTTGGCTGTGACTCCTTCTGAGGTGTGGTCCAGAACAAGTGGCAGGATGAGCTGAGGACTCTGGGTGCAGCCCTCTTCCCTGGGTGGCCTGGGAGTGGGGCCATCAGAGCACCCCATGAGTGGTTAAGGTCTAGCCAGACTTCGGGGATCAGATCAGCTAGGTCTCAGGCAGGGACCAGGGATCCCCGTCCTAGGCTGGGGGCCGCCCCCTCCCCTGGCCTGGCTCCTGCCGCCCGTGCCGCCGGTGAAACGCTGTTGACATGTCCTGAATTATTAAGCACGGGGTGGGCTCCGGAGCACATGCTGAGCGGAGTGGCTGGGGCTGCGCGGCGTGGCGGAGCAGCTCACTCGCTCGCTCGCAGGGACACACGCAGGGGCTGACAGCTGTGCTGGTGCTGATAAGGGAAGCCACAAGGAGACGATCGAGGAGAGAGACAAGCGGCGGCAGAGGCAGCGGCGGCAGAGGCAGCACCAGGGCTGCGGAGCTGCTCGGAGTGGGAGTGACTCCCCCACCCCAGGCCCCCACCCTGTCCCCATCCTCCTCCAGCTTGCCCTGAGTTTAGAAGAGCAGCCGCTGCCACCACCGACACTCCGGAGGGCACCAGGGGCTGCTGGCCAGGGAGGGACAGGGGCAAGGAGGCTCTGGCCAGTCCAGTCCCAGCAGCCGGGGACAGATGCCGATCGAGATTGTGTGCAAAATCAAATTTGCAGAGGAGGATGCGAAACCCAAGGAGAAGGAGGCAGGGGATGAGCAGAGCCTCCTGGGGGCTGCGCGGGGGGCAGCAGCGCCCCGGGACCTGGCCACCTTTGCCAGCACGAGCACTCTGCACGGGCTGGGCCGGGCCTGTGGCCCAGGCCCCCACGGACTTCGTAGAACCCTGTGGGCACTGGCTCTACTCACCTCGCTGGCTGCCTTCCTGTACCAGGCGGCGGGCCTGGCCCGGGGCTACCTAACCTGGCCTCACCTGGTGGCAATGGACCCCGCTGCCCCTGCCCCAGTGGCGGGCTTCCCAGCTGTCACCCTCTGCAACATCAACCGCTTCCGGCATTCGGCACTTAGCGACGCTGACATCTTCCACCTGGCCAATCTGACAGGGCTGCCCCCCAAAGACCGGGATGGGCACCGTGCCGCTGGCTTGCGCTACCCGGAGCCCGACATGGTAGACATCCTCAACCGCACTGGCCACCAGCTGGCCGACATGCTCAAGAGCTGCAACTTCAGTGGGCATCACTGCTCCGCCAGCAACTTCTCCGTGGTGAGTCCTGCCAGCTGGCCCGCCTGGCCTGGGGTGGCCGGAGGCCGGTGGGGGGTGGCGCGCGGGGGCATCCTCAACCGGGTTTCCCTTCCTTCCGCCACCAGAGGCTGGCCTCGCGTCTCCCCCAAGCTTGGTGTTTCCCTCTGGCTCCACAGCCACGGAGCCGGGGACACTCAGAGGCTTACCCTGGCGCTGCTGCTGCTCCTCTTCTTGGCTCTGCTGCTGCTGCTGCTGCTGCAGCGCCCGGGGCTGGGGCCGGGGGCCTGGAGTGGGCCCAGGGGCCCCGCAGCTGGTCAGCTGGCAGGGAAGGCGTGTACCACGCCAAGGCTGGACCCACTGACCCCACGTTTCTTCTGTGACTTCTGCATTCTTCTCCTCACCTAATGAGGGTGATGGGGAGAGGGTGTCTGGGGGAGGCTCCAGCCGGGGAAGGACTCAGACTGCCTTCTGGGGAGCCGGCCCGGCCGGCAGGCTGGATAGAGGCGATCTTCGCGTACACTGGGCACCAGTGTCCCTTCTGTGTCTGTGTCTCCCACACCCCCCCCCCTTCACAGGCTCCCTCACACATCCCTCTTTCATGCGGCCCCTCTGGCTTCTCCCACTCTCCAGTCCCTCCCTCCGTCCCCTGGCTCCTGCTGCTCCCTTGCCCGGCCCTGGCTCTGACACCGAGAATCACTCATTCACTCCATTCACTCCTCGGAGCTCGGCTCGCCCTCGCCGCTGCTGGGCGCGCACACACACCCCCCGCTACGGCTCCGGGCCACAGCTTCCTGCACACTCCGTGTCACACACTCTCAGTGTCCCTGCCGCTACACTCACGTGCACACCTACACACCCACACACCCATCTGGGGAGCTACTTATCTCTGTGCTCACATCCCACCTCTTGCTTAGCTGCCAGGGACACGGTCATGCTGGGGGTGCCGTGCCTTCTCATGGCAACCCCCCCATCTATCTGAACCCCTGTTCCCCAGGTGGGGGCTGCCGCCGCCACCCCTCACGACGCGTGTGAGTGTGGGGGTGTGTCTTGTACACTGTCTGTCGGCGCCCCGCTCACCCAGTCACGGGGTATCTATTATTCCTGGCGCTTGAGATGACTGCCCTCACTCCAGTTGACTCCCAGAACGTGTGTGTCTGCACGCATGTTACCACTGCCCAGACGCAAATGCACACACATGTTGTCAACATGGTGCCCACTCCAGCGCAGCCTCCAGGGCCAGCGCAAGAGATGGGAGACTTTCCCTCCTCACGGCCCGGCCACCCCCCACCAACCCGGGTCCTCACTCGCTCACTCGCTCACTGCCTCAGTCTCACCAGGAAACACGCTCCCACCAAGTGCCTGGCTCCCACCGCGCCTGCGTCCTGGGGTCCGGTGTCAAAGGGACGGAGGAGCGGGGCAGACATGGAGGAAGGGACCGAGGGAGAGGACTGTGCTGGGAGAAGAGTCAGGGGCACTGACCTGTTGTCCAGCTACAAACCCCCTCTTCTAGGTAGAAGTTGCCTCTCCCAAAGCCAGGCTGGGAGAGTCCCCCAAAAGAGCTGGGGTGTGGGGTGTGAATGTGGACTTTCAGGCCCTCGGGGCTCCTCTGTACCATATCCTCACCCCGAGCTGGGGGGACAGAGCCCAGTCTGAGCAGGTGTTGCTGGGGCGGGAATCAATGGGGGCTTTGTGCTCCTGAGTGGGAGTGTGCGTCCCAGGCCCTGGCGGGGGGTGGAAAGGAAGGAGAAGAGGGGTGAAACCTCAGCGGGAGGGAAGGAGCGGAAGGGACGGAGGGGCGAGGAAGCAAGGTGAGGCAGGCAGGGGTTTCCTGCTTCCCCACCAGAAAAGGAGCCGGTGCCAGGGGGTGTGGGAAGAGGGAGTCCCCTGATCAAGGCTGGCGAGTCTCTCTGAATCCTGGGGACACCCTAGTGGGGATAAAGGTGGGTCCTGCCCAGGCCCTGGGGCTGGAGGGTGGAGGGTAATACAAGTCGTGGGTCTCAGCTCTGGGGCTATGACAGGACAGTGAGGGGGCAGAGGGGACAAGCAGCCACTGAGGAGCAGGAATTTCCCTTTGGGTCCTGCTCCCCTGCCCCCCAGCCAGCCTGGACCCCACACCTTCCTGCCCGCACCCCACCCCTATCTGCTGAGTGTAACTCTCCGTTGGACTTGACATTCTAGGGCTGAGCCTGCTGCATATTCCCAGGGTCTGGGCTTAGGGGTTGGCAGGGGGGCCCATGATCTATGGCAATGGGGGAGATGGGGTGCGCTGTTTCAGCACGATGGGATAAGGTGTGTGGAGTCGAAGACAGGGGGTCTCTGATGAGGACGTGAGGCCCACTACGCACTGTGGTGAGAGCGTGGAGCCACGACAGGGGGCTGTGGTGGGGAGACGGGCACACAGCGGCCAGTGGGTGGAGAGCCTGCCGGGGCGCGAGTGGTGAGATGCTCAGTGACGGGGACAGGCTTTGGGGAAGGGGCTGTTGTGTGTTTTCTGTTGCTTCCCTCGCTTCCTCCTTTCCACTCCCCACTCTGCCGTGACCTTTCCTCCGGAATCCAAGTTAATAAATGTCACATTTTCCAGCCTATTTTTATTCCGGGTAATTCACCCTCCCCCAGTCCCCTAAGCTGCTGCTCTTGCTTCTGTTACTACTGCGATCGCTCTCCCCACCACCCCACGTTCCCTGATCTCCCCTTGCTGACTCCCAACCACTCCCTCACTCCATCCATCAACGTGGTGTTCCCAGCACTGCCCAGGCTCCCTGCCAGCTGCTGTGGGCGAGAACAAAGAAGGGAAGCCCTCGTCCCCGGTCCCTGTCCTCAAGCAGCCTCTAGTCTTGTGGTGGAAGGGGGACGGAGCCACTCCAAAGCTTAACCAACCATGTGAGAGTTACCCAGCCGTGCAAGCCAAACAGTGTCACGAGGTGCCAGGATGAGTGGCCAAACTAGGTACATGGAGAGTAAGAGCCCGACTTCAGAGGGGAGACCACTCTGGGCTGAAGGAAATCGAGGTTTACGAAATGAGCCAGGCTGGGCCGGGGGAGGTTTGGAGAGAGAGGAGAGAGAGGAGAGAGAGGACGGGGAGGGAGAAGAGATGGCCCCTGGGTGAGGATGCTCTCGCCTCTCGCCCCAGGCCCCCCTCCACCTACCGCGCCCCCCCCCCCAGCTCGTCTCCTCTTTCCCTTTCCCCTACTTCATCACGCTCATACCAACCCACGCCCAGCCCACCTCTGCCTCCACATGTCACTGCCACCTTCATGTTCGCCCTTTCCTCCCCGATTCCTCCCGCCATCTGCTCCCTTGCTCCAGCGCTCCGAGGCCCATCCAGACTTTCCCCACCGCGGCTCGCTCTCGGCCTGCCCGCTTACTAGAAGGCAGACATCACTCTTCCTTCCCGGGCATCATTTCTTTAGCTGTAAAATGCAAGGATGACTCTAACATCCAGCATCTCCTCTCAGCTGGGGACGGTACGCGATGGCAGTCAAGTGTGCGGGCTCTGGAGCCAGGCCACGTGGATTCGAACCTTGGCTCTCCCCTCTAAGCTGTGCGCCCTTGGAGGAGTCAGAAGAGCTTCCACAAGCGTCAGCTTTTGTAGTCATTAAATAGAATATTAGAACCTAAAAAATGTGGGTCGTTGCGGGGATTAGAGCGAGAGCTTATTTAGCACAGGACCTGGCACGCACAAAGTGTCAGCTGTCAGAATGCCACCGCCCCAACTCCTGGCTCTCTCTCGCCTGACCGTGCCCAGTGCCACCTGCCATTTTCTGACCCGTCCACCGGCACCTTCGCTGCTCTCCATCACCTCGCCCTCCCCCTTTCCAGACCCTTAAGCCCCCGCTCCCTCCCTCCCCTCTCAGAGCATTCCCCTGCTAAGCAACCCTCCCAAATATTCACGTGCATACGTGTAGGTGCGTAGGTGCGTAGGTGCGGGACCGTGAGCACGCACTGGAGGTCACTGCTACCCCACAGGACATCCTGTGATGACAGAAATGTCCTGTCTCTGCGCTGCCCCACATGGTAGTCACTAGCCACCCCAGCTATTGAGCGCCTGAAACGTGATTAGTGTGACAGAGAAAATGAATGTTCCCTTCAAGTAGCCGCATGTGGCTGGTGGCTGCCGTATTGGACAGGGCAGCCCTGGTCCTAGGAACGAGGCTCCGGCTGCCAGACTGGGCGGGGCTAGGAACTCCAACTGGTATCAAAGAATATAAGGCGACAGCTGCGCGCAGTGATTGGAATCCTGGCATCTAATCGCTGGGCTGAGGGCCCAGGTTGAGCCGAGGATAGGGCCTGTGTCTGGGCACATCGAGGTATTTGGAAACACCGCGTGAGCAGCAGTACACCTTTCTTCCTGGGTGCGGGACATGACCTTGGTCTTCTCCCTTCTATTGTCTGGAAAGTCGAGGCGCAGGGGACATGGGGAATGAAGCCTTGAGGAGACAGGGGTATAAACCTGTCCTTCTCCGTGGAGGGGCAGGTGACCAAGGACCTGTGGGCACTCCACTGTCTCCATCCCCCCCCCCACCGCCCGCCCCGGGCTCTGACTTCCCTCCCCCTCCCAGCCCTCCCTCTGCACATGCTGGTGACTGCCGAGACTATTAATCACTCGCCCTGTTCTCTTCCTCTCTACTAATCAGGCACAATTAGACAAGGCCTCTTCCAGCTGGGCAGTCCCCTCCCTGTCCTCCTCCCTCCTCTCCCAGGTCCACCCCAGCTGCCACCAGGACAGCGCGGAGGCAAGGGGAGCAAGGTGCAAGCTCCCCATCACTCTCTGACTCCCCTGACCCCTTACCAAGGCCCCACGGCAAACCCCTGCCTTCTGTGCAAGCTTCCTCCTATGCCTGTTCCCTTCCCCGGTGCGGTCAGGCCCATCCTGACAGCCCTCTGCTCCCTGTCTGTGGCCATGGGAGGGGCTTCTTCATGCATCCCCCCTCCATGCCTTTGCCACTGTGGCCAGAGACCTGAGGGCCTTTGCCTTCTTGACTCTGGAAGGGAGGGGGTATCCGCTGAGGTTAGTCCAGGGCTCTCACTACCAAATGAGCTTCCCTCTCTGATCCCCACCCCTGGTCCAGCCCTCTGTCCCCTCTGGTCCCGTTTTTTTCCCCTGAGGCATGAAACTTGAGAACATTTAATTCAACAGCTAGTTCAGGGTTGGTCCTGCTTTCAGGAGCCAGGCAGGTCCAGCCTGGGAGGGCACACACATAGGGAAGGGTGGGCCCTGGGGAGGCCTAAAAACCTCTTATCCTTGAATGGAGCCGCCCCAGCTAACTTGCCCTATGGTTAGGGACGCCCGGTATTGGTGGGGGTTGGTGCAGGTCGGTGGGGGTTGGGGAAGCCTTCCAAGTTGTCCAGAGAAGCCCTGAACCTTGACTGTTTCAATAAAAGTTTTCCTGATTAAAAAACGAAGACTCTGAGGACTACCTACAACTCAATTACAGGAATCCAGCGTACTAGCCCTCACCGGCCGCCCTGCCACTGGCTGCTGGCCCTGAAGGGGGCGCTCTCAGACGCGCTCACACTCATTGGCCAGTGGCGTTGGCAGAGGGGGATTTGAGTGGTGGTGGCAGAGACGCTAAGGGCAGGGGCTGTTATTGTTCCGGAGGGCTGGTCCGCAAGGGCAGCGGGAGGGCCATGAGGGACGTGCCCCCACCCAGCCCCACTTAGCGGCCCAGTGGCCTCTTCATTAATCAGGAATCAGCCCCGAGCTGGGCTCATTATCAGCTCAGCTTCTCAAGGCACCGCCGGAAGATGCTGATTAGCATTTGAAGAAATGGCCCCCACGTGCCCCTCCCATCCCCCCTCCCTCGATCTCCCCTACCCGTGCTCCTTTCGGGACTCCCACCCCTGCCCTTCTGCTTCCCGGGGGAAGCTGCTCCCTCTCGTGGCTGGCGGCAGGGTTGCCTCTGCTCTGCCCAGGCAGAGGGCAGGAAGGATCAGGAATGGGGGGCAGGGGGGCGGGAGCACCCTAGGGAGCACAAGAGCCTCAGGGTTGCTCGGGTTGAGACCCCTGGGTGGAGGGGAGAGAGTGAATGCGGCCTGCAGACTAAGGTGGTCAGGTGGAGATGGGCAGTCAGTCACCCTGCAGGAGGGGAGGAGAGGGCAGCCTCAGGCTGGGGGTTACCGTGCTTCCCTGCCCTTCCAGGCCCTCCCGGCAATGCCCCCTCCTTAAAGCAGCTGCAGTGGGGACAGCCAGAGCCGTGGACCAAAGGCCCGAGGGTGGTTTCTTGGGTTATATTATTGTTTTTGCAAATCATGGTGCAGGCTTAGGGTCTTGGAACCATCCCAGATGAATGGGGGTGCGAGGCAGGGGGAGGACAGACACCCAGAGGGTGAGGGTTCGCAGTGCCGTGTTTTCCCGAAGGGGTAGAGGGTGCCTACACGTCTTACCCCGGCTCCCAGGCCAGAGGATGGCAGCGCTGGAAACCTGCCCCCCACCCCTCAATGTTCACCATGCCCTTGGGACACCCGGTTTGGGTTGGAGGGAGAGCCGTTCCAGGGAGACAGGCAAGGGCTGCAGCAGCCGAGGCAGCAGCGAGAGTTCAGAGAGGAGCCACGGGATGATTAAGGGGAAATGGAGGATTGATTTAGGAGGAAAGATTAAAGGAGCTAAATCCGTGGCGCTTGGCTCAGCGGTGACTAAGCGTGGACAGGATAATAGCTTACAAATGTGTGAAAGGTGTAAATACCAAACGGGGGAGGGGAGGCGGCTAGGCGGGCCCGAGAAGTGGGGCGGGGGCGGGGGCGGGGGCGGGGCAGCCTCGGGGGTGGGGCGGGCTGGGGACCCCTGGCGACTGCCCCACACGCCTGGCCCTTCTCGAGTGGGAGTGCGGAGGGAGGAAAACGAGTTGACGGGGAACCCCAAGTTCCAAACAGGGGTTCCGTTTCTGAGGCGCAGCTTCGCCGGCCAGGTGATTGGCCCCCCCAGTCACACTCCCACCCCGCTGGGGACCTGAGGTCGAGGGTTCAAATCCCACCCGAGTCCCTCTGCGCCCCCCCCTCCCCCGGCACCAGGCCTTTCCCACCTCTCCCAGGCCCGCTAGGCGCACCCAGCTCTGCAGGCCTCTCTCCCGGCCCCCGCCTCGCCGTCCAGCCTCTCGCCCCCTCTCCCCTCCCCGGCCGGGCGGGCGGCGGTGGCTCCCTCCGCGGTGGAAGCCTCTGGCGCCGCTGTGTGCGGAGGTCACTTTGCCGAGGAGCCGGGAGCCGAGGGAATGCAAATGAGGCAAACCCAGGGAGGAGAGCGGAGGAGCCCAGAGGAGACGGGAGGGAGGGCGCTCGGGCGCTTTGATGGATGCCTGCCCCGCGGGAGAGAGGAAGGCGGAAAGGAGCGCGCGGCGCTGGGTGCAGTCCCCTGGGTGTGGCCCTCTGGGTGCGGGTGGGCCGGGCCTGTAAGCTAGGGTACCTGTGCGGGGGTGGAGATGTGGGGGCGGGGGTGGGATCTGGAGCGGCGCCCACGCACCCATCCACCGCCGTCACCACCTGCACCACCTCCACCACCACCACCACCACTTCCACTGCCGTCTTCCCAGGCTCGGCTCCTGAGCTCCCGCCGCGCCGTGGGTTTGTGCTCCACTGTGTAAGCAAAACTCTTGGACGCCCAACTTTGCATCGAGGGGCGGGAATATCAGGGAAGGACTTAGTTGCAAATTAAAAATATTCCCGCCTGGAAAATTGACTTTCTAGGGTTTGAGGCCTAGGCAGCCGCTACCTGGCAATAGGTTTGGCTGTGTACCTGCGTCTTGGAGCCCCGAGCTCTCCTCTCCGGCGGAAAGGCGGTGCTCGCCTGGAATCGCGGTGTTCTGCCCCGCGCGGCCCCAAGGGGTCCCCGGCCGCCAGCGCGGCCTCAGCCTGGAGTCCCACGACCTAGCCCCGGTCCCTACTTTTCTCCCACCACCCCTCCCACATTTGCATTTGAACAAATCCTGCGCCCATTTCCTCCTAGGCCCTACAGCACTTCTACCTCGGGGAGGAAGTCACCCTGAACAGCACTTGAGTGGCTGCAGGGGTGAGGGGTGGGCCACTGTGTTGGCCCCGTGGTAAGGGAGGGGGTCGGGCCTGCTTGGGGAGGGATGTTCTCCCTCCGTCTGACAGTGGCATCGTTGATGCCCTTCCCCAGCCGGTGATTGGGCCTGCTCTGGGGGGCTTCACTCTCCAGCCCAATCGAACCCCTGTTCCACTGTGGGAGGACTGGCCCAGCCCCCCATCACAGCACCAAGCACAAGTAGCAACGATCTGACTGTAGCCGTGCGCTTTGTGTTCTGGTGCCCACCGCTTGGCACCTGGCTCGGAGTGTAAGAGCTCAACAAACACTTTGTGCGTGAACAAATGCCTCTGCAGCCAGACAGAAAACTCCTTCGGGCTGAGACTGTTTGGTTCTCTGAATCATCCCCGGCACCAGGCGCCGCACCTGACACACTGCACAGGCTCAAGGAACAGTGTTGGGCAAATGAGCGCTGTTGGAGCACACACCGCTTCTTGAGCGCCTACTGTTTGCCGGCGCGATGCCGGGCACATGGCATCCCACGGTGGCTGTGAGTGCAGACCAGCACCAGACCGCCTGCTCCCCCCACCCCCGCCCTGCTCTGCCACGCCACGTGGCCCCGGCAGGCTCCTTACCTCTCTGGGCCTCCTTTCTTGTCTACAAAATGGAGATGATAAGAGACCTCCAGTTTGGGGTTTCCGTGAGGATTAAGGAGTTAATGAAGCACTTAGGACCACACTTGGCACGGTGTAAGCACTAAATAAACATTAGCTGCCTCTCTCTCATCACAGTAGCCTGAAGGGTGCCTGTTATTATTCCCATTTTACAGGTGAGAAATGGAGGATCCAAGAGGTTACATGACGGAGTCCAAATCCCACAGATGATAAGGGCAGGGCCCACGGGGGTTTGAACCCACTGGTGGTGAGCCACACTGGGCTTCTGGCCTGGGCCCCGGGTGCGGCTTCCCATCTGGTGGGAGAGGCCCATCTCAGAGCCTGGGCGTTTCGCTCTGGTAGAGCTCCATCCTCCACGAAGCACTGTCTCTCCCAAATCGCTGTACCTGAGAGAGAGCCTGTACCAAGGTGCGGGAGGCCCTGTGAGGACGGGCCCGGTACGAATCCAAGACCAAAATGGCCGCACCATCTTGGCAGGAAGCTCCGTTCCCCGAATAAGCTTCCACTTTTCTTGAGCTGATCTCTAATCCTCATGACTAATGTTAGGAGAAGGAATCCTCATTCCTCTTCTACAGATGAGCAGCCCGAGGCTCAGACAGGTTAAATCATGCACCCAAGGTTGTTCGTCCAAGGTTGGTGGCGAAGCCAGGATTTGAACCCCGTTTTGGCAGGCTGCGAAATATATGTGCCCCTTCCCCCACACATTATGAGCTTATGTGGCCCTGTCTCTGGCGCCACATGCAGTGGTGCTCTCTGCCCCAGCGTGGTTCTTCCTGGTCTCTACAGCACTCTTATTACTAACACTGAGACATCAGTGTTGCAAATGGCTTTCATATATTTTGTCTCTTTTGAGACAACCACCCTATGAAATTAATCAAGCAGGAATGTCTATCTTCACTGAACAGATGAGGAAACTGAGGCCCCGAGAAGTCAATCAATCACTTTACTAACCAGGTTTATATAGGTTGTCAGTGGGGGAGCCCGAGCTGGGACCGGGGTCTCCTGACTCCCTGGGAGAGACTGAGGCTAGTGGAGAATGCTGGGGCCACTAGGTGGGGGGACTAGGCTCTCATTCTGAATTTGCCCCCCTTTTTGGTGCACCCTCGGACATGCACCTTGCCATCTCCAGACTCCTGCTTTGGCCTTTGTACAGTGAGGGTTTGGACTGAGTGACTTCCAATTTCCTCCAGCTCAGACACCCCAGGCTTTTTGAGTGGGTGCCATCTTCCTGCCTCTGCCCCTCCTGAGGACAGAGAAGGAGGACACTTCGAACCTGGATGCTTCTGCCACCCCTGAGTAAAACTGGGCCTGGAGCGCTCCAACCTTGGGTGTACGAGGATGCACCCCCTTCCACTGGACCCCGGGGGAATGCAGGGCTCCGGAGCAATGATCCCGGGGCCCAAGTGAGAGGCTCGGGGCTGGACTGCAGCAGCGGAGGAGAGCTGATGGAATTGGAAGCGGGGAGGATGAAGCTGCCATGGAAAAGGGGGGGTGCCAGGGCCTTGGCAGAGGCAGGGTGCCCGAAGCACAGTGGAGATAAAGCCCAGGCTGCAGATTAGCTCCGGGATTAGCCCAGCCTCCACTGCTCCTGGCGGCTCCTTATCTCCTGGAGGCTGGGCCCTCTCTCTCACAGCTTTGAGCCCTGGACCTGCTAATTGCCTGTTAACCCCATGGGCTCTGTGGCTACAGGGAGGAGGAGGGGGTGGGGAAGGGTGGGAGACAACGCAGGCAAGCCAGCCAGAGGAAATGGAGGCTGTGGGTAGATGAGACTCAAAGGACAGAAAAGCCACAAGTTTGGGTCCCTCTCGACCCCCCTGGTCGTTATCTGGGGCAGACCTGGAGGAATGGCAGGGTGGAGGAGGGGAGGGCACCAGGGGAGGGTGTCTAGCTCGGACAGGGGGAGCAGCGTCAGGGCCAGGGAAGAATCTAAGAGGAAGACGAGAGATAGAGACCAGACAGCTGGACTGAGGGACGGAGAGGAGAGCAAACAAGATGGGGGTGCAGAGAGCAGAGGAACATGGGGTGGGGTGGGAGCCAGGACAACAGAGGCCGGGGGGATGGACAGGCTGACCAAAAGCAAGAGGCAGAGAAACAGAGACCAGAGGGATAATTGATTGGATGCTGAGGACAGACAGGCCCGGAGGAGGGACTTGAGAGAGAGACCGAGATCAGGGGACAGAGGCTGGGAGACAGACCGACCCAGAGCAGGTCCAGGCTAACCCTAAAGGGGGGCCAGTCCGGGAGGGACAGGCAGAGGCTGGCCGGAAGGAAGGCGGTGGAGAGGCCCCAGGGTCTTCACGAAGCGCAGACAGATTCTCGTCAAGCAGCTGTCCAGCGTAGGTTCAGAAGGGGTCTGGGAGGCCCTGTGCCTCAGCCTGGAACCAGGGGGGTGGGCTTGGAAACCGAGGCAGAGAGCAAGGAAGGGCACGGAAGAGGGAGGGCCAGGCTGAAGGAGGAGGCGGGGCCTGAGGTGTGGACAGGGTCTGGGGCTGAGGGCTGGTGGTGGGTGGTCTGGAGACAGCCCCTCAACCCATCAGTGCACATCCTGGCCCGGAACCTGCCCCTTTGCGTGGCCGAGCCTCGGACTCTCACCTCCTGTGCACACACCCTCCTTTCGGGCCAGTCCGTGGGGACAGAGCAGTGGCCAGCCAGTGGGACCCTCTGGCTGAGCGGTCGTGCCGTCTCCATGGAAGAAGCTGTGGGCTGTGCTGCCACAAATATTCTGCCACTTAGGAGCTGGCGGCTCCACCTGCCACTGCCTGCCTGGCCCGGGGACCGTCTCCAGAGCAACGTTCTGCTCTGCCCAGCAGTTGGGCCTGACCCGGGCTGTGCAGGTGGCCTGGCCCCGCCAGTTTGGCCTGTCCATTTCCTGACAACTACACCCATTGGACCCAAAGTCCTCCCACCCATCCTCCTTTGTCACAGCCGCCTCTAGGCTGGGGTGCCACATACCCGCTCTCCTCCAAAGCCGTGAGAGCTAAAGCCGTCCCCATTGGCCTGGCCCTGCCCAGCGCTGGGCTCCGTGCCGTGCAGTGTGCGTCTGCGTGTACCTGTTGGGGACCTCAGGCAGGGAGGCTGCCCCAAACCCACGGCGGGTGAGGAATCCACCCGAGCCGCTCATTCCGGGAACACTGCCAGATGACTGGGAAGCACCGTTTCGGCATCGGGCTCTATTCTGTTTGAGTCTCATTCACTGGCCGTGTGTCCTTAGCCAAGCCACTTTGCATCTCTAAGGTTCTTCATCATCGGATGGAGGCCATGCTACTTGCTTAGCTCACGTGGTCGTCTTAGAGGCCCGCAGGGGAAAACAGACCACAGGCCCGTAACACGGGACCTGGTACGAAGCTGGGGCATTTGGCAGCGCTCACTTTGCACTCCTTCCCTCTGCCTCAGGCCTCCTTCTGCGAACTGCACTGGGCTCTGGGGGTGCCGAGATGGCAACATGGGGCTCCTGGCCTCAGGCGGTCCACCGTCCTGTGGATGAGATCGAGCTGTGAAAACACCAGGAGTTGCCGACAGGCAGGGCTCTGCTGCCGTGATCCAGCACGCTGGGGCACACGAGTGAGCAGCTCACCACCCTGGTCCCCCCTGCAGCTCATGCCTTGCTTAACCTCTCAACTGGAGCATTCACGCAAAACGGGCTGCATCAGCGAAAGCAGATTCCAACATCTTGGCTGGGAATAGGAAGAGGGTGGGTGCTTTGAAAATTGAGGCAAATACTTACATATTCCCTTCTGCCTTTCCTGCACCACTGGAGACACAGAAATCTTGCACCCAGTGTCAGGGTCCCCCTCTCTCCAGGGAGAACACGGGTCTAGCTGGACTCTCCCCACTCCATCTAGGGCCTTTCCACTCAAAGTGCAACCTGCAGGTGGTTGGAAATGCGGACTCTGAGTCCTGCCCCTGCCCCCAGTGCATTTAACACACCCAGACTCTGCATTAACAAGATCCCCAGGTGCTTTGTGCGCACATCAGCACACCAAAGTCTGCAGAGCACGGACCTTGGAGACCTGGGCAGATCAGCTTACCTCCCTGAGTCTCAGTTCCTCCTCAGTCAGAGGTAGGGTGGTTGTGAGGGTGCAACTGGAGCGAGTATGTTAAGCATTTAGCGCAGTGCCTGGGCCAGAGAGAGTGTGCTGGGCTGTCCATGGTGCCTACTGCTGACCCACACTCACACACACACACACACAGCAGGGAGCTGGCCACGGGTGAAACGGAGTTAAGAACCGGAAGCCAGAAGGGGGTGAGGATGCCGAAGCAGGAAGGGAGGGACAGGAGGGGAGGTGAGGGATCGAGAGCAGCAGACATGGAGAAGAAAGAGTGAGGAAGGTGTGGAGAGGAGTGGAGCGGACAGGAAGGAGGGACAGGAGACGAGGGGGTGGTGGTCGTGGGTCACATCACAGCTGAGTGGGGCTGGAGCAGGAGCTGGGGCTTGGGCGGATGGGGGGGCACCTCCCCAGAACAGGTAGAGTCTTGGGTCTAGATGAATCACGTCTCTCCCACTGACTAGTGGTGTGGCCCTTGGGTAATAATCCGGTTAACTCCACCTACCCAACACCAGGGTTGCCGAGGGGATGAAACGGGGCAGCGGTAGATGTTGCCGTGTTCTGTAAACCGCAGGGTGCGTGTTTGTTTTAGGAACCCGAGGCAGGGTGTCAGGGTGTTAGAAGAACCATGTGAGAGGGGAGGCTCAGCAGGGTTGTTAACCCAGTGAGGATGGGGGACCTAACCTCACCCTACAACGTGGGTGCCCCCAGCCCCCCAGTTCTTAGAACTGCTCACTCCCACTGCCCTCAACCCAGCCCCTTTGCCTTCTACACTGCTCCTCTGAAGCTAGGCATTTAGGGTAGCTTTTCCCTAACATGCCTCAAGCCTTTCCTCCCAGTTTTTGCCAGTGTAAATATGTTCCCAAGGAAAGGGGAGGGGGAGGGGGAGCGAGAGAGAGTGATTGAGTGCACTGACCCCTGGCCCCCAGGGATGGTGCTGCCTGTGATGGCTTTGACACGGGGGCTTGTCTCTGTGGGGCGAGCCTGGCAGGGGACACTGGCGTCTGCCTCTCCCTCAACCTCCTCCCACCCAGCTGCTGCCACAAATCCCCACCTCAGCTGCGCCCCGCCGGCCTCGGCCTCCATCCCCGAGGCGCCAGCGCCCTCTTGTGTCTGTGCCGGGGAGCTCTCCGCCGGGTCGAAGACCGGCTTCGTTCTGCGCTGCAGAAACAGCAACTGCTGATTTGGTCCTTTGCGTTCCGGGTGTGCTGGGCTGGGTGCTGGGGACACCAGACAGGGTCACTGGTCCTGTGCAGCACAAACTCTGTTGGCGGGGGAAAGAGGAACATTGAACTACTAGGAGACAGACAGATAAACAATGTCGATTCAGGTCTTTTTATTTTTAAAAGATTGTATTTATTTTTTGGAGAGAGGGGAAGGGAGGGAGAAAAAGAGAGGGAGAGAAACACTGATGTGTGAGAGAAACATGGTTGGCTGCCTCTCACATGCCCCCAACCAGGGACCCGGCCTGCAACCCGAGCATGTGCCCTGACTGGGAATTGAACCTGTGGCCTTTGGGTTTGCAGGCTGGTGCTCAACCCACTGAGCCACACCAGCCAGGGCTGCTTTTGGGCCTTGACCAGCACTTAAAGCTAGCCAACAAACAGGCTGATTGCCGGCTGGGGGGTGAAACTGGGAACGTGTGTGGTGTATGAGTGTGCATATGAGGAAAGAAAACCTCAGCTGAGGTTTGAGAGACGAACAGTGAGCGAACCTCACCAAAACGGGAGGGGAGGCATTCCAGAAGAGGGGCCTGCCTGAGCCAAGGTCCGAGGAAGGAAGGCACACGAGTTTCAATTTGTCAGAGATTTGTCTGGGGGTCGAGTGGCAGGAGAGATTGGCAAGGGTCGCCTTCCATGGTGACTTTCAGGCTAGGGAAGGAGTCTGGCTTTATTCTGCAGGAAATGGAAAGCCGTTGTCGCCGTTTTGGGGGCTTTAAGCCACTTGGTCGCTTGGTTGGAAGGAGCTCCGGCTGCTGTGTGAATGGCCTGGAGGCAGAGCTGAGGATGGAGGGAGGGAAACTGGCTAGGAGCGAACTGCCGTGGCCAGGTGGGAGGGAGATGACGGCAGAAAGGGGGATGCAATGTGGAAGGAAAGTGGGTAAATTCTAAATAGATTGCAGAAGAGAATTGCCCAAGAAGCTGCTGGTGAGGGAGAGGAGGTTTCAGGGATTCTGGCCTGAGCGATTTCGTAGACAGCAGAGGCCCTGATGCAGAGGAGGAGAAGAGTGTGTGTGCGGGGCCGGGATTGGGGACGATGTCCAGAGTCTGCTGTTGATTTGTTAAGCTGCAGATGCCTTTTGATCATCTAAGGGAGGATGTCAGCAGAAGAGGTGGAGCTCAGGTGAGAGGCTGGGCTGTAGATTGATTGCTGGAATATGGGACAGGGCTGCCCAGGCAGGTCTGGTGACCCTGGCAGGGGGTGGGGAGACAGGGAACCCTAAGCATAAGGAGTTGTCTTAGCCTCTCCTTCCCTCTCCCCTTCTCTTCTCTCTCCCTCCCTCCCCTCCCCTGCCAGGTCTATACTCGCTATGGGAAGTGTTACACTTTCAACGCGGACCCACAAAGCTCCCTTCCCAGCCGGGCGGGGGGCATGGGCAGTGGCCTGGAGATCATGCTGGACATCCAGCAGGAGGAGTACCTGCCCATCTGGAGAGAGACAAGTACGTAGGTGGGGCAGGGACAGGGCCAACCTGGGGGCTCTGGCCTGGACCACCTGCCGGGGATGGCTTTTGAGAGCTCCCTGTCTCCGCCGTGCAGATGAGACGTCGTTTGAGGCTGGCATCCGAGTGCAGATCCACAGCCAGGAGGAGCCACCCTACATCCACCAGCTGGGCTTCGGCGTGTCCCCAGGCTTCCAGACCTTCGTGTCCTGCCAGGAACAGCGGGTGAACACCTCCAGCTGGGCGTTGGGTTGGGCACGGGGCAGAGCCTTTGGGCTTAGCGGGGATGCTGACCAGACCTTCTTCCCAAAGCTCACAGCCCATCAGTCTGCCCATGGACTTTGCTTGGGGCTGTGGGCACTGGAGGTCTGGGTGGGACTCCTGGGCATGACCCACCCCGTCATGCCCACCTCTGCAGCTGACCTACCTGCCTCAGCCCTGGGGCAACTGCCGGGCGGAGAGTGGGCTCAGGGAGCCTGAGCTTCAGGGCTACTCAGCCTACAGTGTGTCTGCTTGCCGGCTGCGCTGTGAGAAGGAGGCCGTGCTTCAGCGCTGCCACTGCCGAATGGTGCACATGCCAGGTGGGCACCCCACCTCCCCACTGACCTGCTGGACCACCCTGCCAGGCTCCGGAACCTCCAGGAGCAGAGCATTGCTCATGTGCATGGGCAGGCGCATGTGTGCAACATGTGTGCACGTTTGCATCCATATGCGTGGGATTTTATGCATGTTTTAACATGTGCATGTGGGATGCACACATGCATAGTAATATGCATTTATGCATACACATGCTCATGTACTTCTGTACCTGTGTGCTTGTGGGGGTTGCGTGCATGTGCTTGAACACGTGCATATGCATATGTTTGCAGGTGTACACTTTTGTGTTTATATCCATGAGCATGTATACAGCCATGCCTGCATGTGTATGTGCAAACATGCCTATTTTGGGTATGTGTGTGTGCGAGCACGAGTGTGCCCACATTGGGAATGTGGTGGAGACTGGGGATGGAACCCTCGCCTCCAGGAATAATCTTCTCTCCTTTTAGGCAACGAGACCATCTGCCCACCAAATATCTACATTGAGTGTGCCGACCACACCCTGGGTCCGTGCTGCCTGCTCCCCTTCCGCCTCTCCACCACCCTCCTCCTCACCTCTCTGTCTGCCCTCCTCCTAACTGCCTGGGCTCTCCTCCCCCCAGCCTTTCCCCGGGGGGCTCTTCCTGGGGGTTGAGACTTATCCCATACCTCCAGGGGTCTGAAGACCTTGGCGGGTGTGGACATTTGGGTAAGTGGAGGCAGCAGGGGGTGAGGGGTTGCAGAGAATCCAGGCTTCCTGTCTTGGGTCAGCAAATGAGCTTGCCTTTCTGGGGAAGTGAAACGACTGCTCTCTTGGTGTGAGGAAAAATGCATCGCTGGCTCTCAGTGTGGGGAAGGCAGACGCCATCTGTCCACAGGTCCTGTCTGACCTGCAGTTCATTTACTCATTCATTCATTCATCCATCCATCCATCCATTCTCCAGGCGCTCACAGCCCGTGTGGGTGCAGGAGGTGAGAGGGGGAACAAGAGCTCTGGTCCTGTGGAGCTCACTGCTGGGCATGGCCGTGGATAGGCGTGACAACACACTGTGTTAGTTCTCACACAGGGGAAACTCAGGGGTCCTGCAAGGCCCCGCGGTGGGGACCTGGCTTGGCAGGGAGGATTCCTAGAAGGGACAGAGTCACCCAGGTGAAACGGGGGTGTGTTCTAGACAGTGAGAACAGCGCATGCTAAAGACCCTGTGGCCAGGGAGTGTGTGTCTAGCACACTGCAAGATCAGAGTGCCGAGGGCAGAGAACACAGGAGGGGGAGCAGAAGCCTGCGGGTGGCGGGGGGAGGGGAAAGAGTAGAGGAGGCTCTGGGAAGCCAACAGTGGCTCAAGGCATGGCAAGAGCACTCTCTGATGTTAGGAGGGTGACTCTGATTAGAGGTGGAGGATGGACAGGTGGGGAGCGAGGCCAGAAGCAGGGTGGCTGGTAAGAAGAGCAGTGCAATGATCCAGATGATGGAGCCGTGGGAGGAGGTGCCGGGGCCATGGACTCACATGGGGACCTTCTGTTCTGTGCACCAGCTGTGCCAATCCAAGAGGCGATCGCAGAGTGCCTAGTGAAGGAACAGATGTGCGAGCACGGACCAGTGAACCACAAGGGGTGGCGAGGCTCCTCAGAACCAGCAACATTGGGGGGCTTTACTCCCCCAGGCCTGGGTGGGGGCAGGAAGGAACCCACGTTGGAGCCCAGAGAGAGCACTGGTTGTCCGAGAGGGCCAACGGACAGGAGCTGTGGGCACGGGAGGAGGGATGAAGCCTCTGCCAGCTGCGGCCTGGCAGTAAGGAAGCCAGGAAAAAGAAACACCCTGGCATCTCTCCCCTCCTTGCCTTCTGACCCTGCTGGGAGCTCCCACTGGCCAAACCCAGCCCCAAGGTGGAAGACGAGGGGGGTCTAGGTGATATATTTGGCCGAGCTCAGCCTCCTGGCCACAGAGAAAGGTGGAGGAGAACGGAGGGTGGATCTGAAGGGCTCAACAGAGAAAACCCAGCATACTGAGCATACAAATCCTATCCATCCACTTGTTCTTTTGTCTGTCTGTCTGTCCCTCTGTCCATCCAACCACTCACCTATCCACCCATTCATCCTGGCCTTCACTCCAGGTCCCTCGGTGTGTCTGAGGCCTCATGTGTTTGATCAGCTCTGGTGGATGGGCCAGGCCCTCCCTCTGAGCCATGAGGACCTCCTGCACCAGGGAGCTGGGGGACAGAGGGACAAGCCTGTGGGAGGGTGCCTGGGAGCCTCACCTGCTGTCTTGGATAGTCTGGAGCTGGTCCAGGATGGGACCCCCATCCCGTGTCCTCTGGGCAGTGCCAGGCCCAGAGGACAGCCAAGGCCCTCAGCGCGGACGTGGCTGCCTCAGGACAGCCTCTGCAGCTGGTGGGCCTCTGGGCCACCCAGGCCTCTGCCCGCCCCCACTGCAGCTGGTGCCTCTGTGTTGCAGACTCCCTGGGTGGGGGCTCCGAGGGCCCGTGTTTCTGTCCTACTCCTTGCAACCTGACCCGCTACGGGAAAGAGATCTCCATGGTCAGGATCCCCAACAGGGGCTCAGCCCGGTACCTGGCCAGGAAGTACAACCGCAATGAAACCTACATACGGTATGTGTGCGCATGTAAGCGTGTGCGCGTGTGTGGGGCGGAGGCCACCCTCAACAGGCCTGGTGCATGGTGGAGACGGGGAGCAGGGGGCAGCTTTGTTAATAAGGAATCTCCTGCCAGGAATGCTTTTCACAGTCCTTTTCTTCCGATTGATCCCTACCCATCCTCCAAGTCACATCCATTGTCTCCACCTCCACTGAAGCCCCTGGTCCAAATGCCTTTCATTTGAGGTCCCAAGCACCCTGTACCTGTCGCTGCCATTGCACGTACCTATTGTTTTAGAGCCCTCTGTTATGTGTCTTTCTGCCCCAGCAACCTGGGCTGTTGAAGGCATGTTGAGTGAATGCCATGGTGAGGGAGAGAAACGGAGGGCTGGGAGAGGAGTGGGGTGGCCTGTGGGAGGGGCCACCGCGAGCGCTGAGTCTGGTACCTTGCAGCCAGTCTACAAATGCTGGGCATCTTCTGAGCGCCAGGCCCAGTGCTGGGTCCTGTCTGTTGGGACAGAGGTGATTACGACACAAAACCCATGGCACAGTTTGTGGATGAAACCATGTGTGGCTGTGGCTGTGGCTGTGTGGTGCTGCTCCTCGGGCCCCAGGAGAGATGAATGTGCATGGGGGAGGGGAAGCTGGGGAGGTGTGGGCTGGGCCTCTGAGGACCCCGGGTCTGTGAGGGGAAGAGAACAGAGGAGAGAGGGGAGGCATCCCAGTTAGAGAGCTGTGGGATGATGTGGAGACTGGCCTGAGTGGGGGGAGGGGGTGCGGGGGGTTGAGATGCGGATAAGAAGGCAGCTTGGATAGGAAGGCACAGACAATGCAACAGATCATGGGTGGCCTTGGAAGTCTGGGAGAAGAATTTTGGAGTGGACTCTTGGCCATAGGGAGCCATTGAAAGTTCTAGAGAGGTACAGGGGTGAGGAACATGAACACTATTTGCTGCTTTAGGGAAGGCAGGCGGGAAACTGCAGGCTCAGGCTTTTTTTTTTTTTCTCTCTCCCAGGCCCTTTGCTAACCTTCAGAGTGTGATGCTAATGCACACCTGGGACCAACTCCCCTCACAGCCTTTGGGAGTCGCAGGGGAGCCACCCGCTTCCCTGCACAGGGGGTCTCGGATAGGCACTTCTGGCCCTGGGGTGTGCCTGCCAGCCACCCCCTTGGGAAGGTGGTCTCACGTGGACATCCCGCTTCCTTTCTCCGCAGGGAGAACTTCCTCGTCCTGGATGTCTTTTTTGAAGCCCTGACCTCCGAGGCCATGGAGCAGCGAGCAGCCTATGGCTTGTCAGCCCTGCTGGGTGAGACCTGGCCCAGGTTCCGTGGGTGTGGGCCCGCTGGGCCTGCTCCCTCTGACCCTGCTCTCATGCGCCCCAGGAGACCTCGGGGGACAGATGGGCCTATTCATCGGGGCCAGCATCCTCACACTGTTGGAAATCCTGGACTACATCTATGAGGCAAGGAAGGGGTCTGTTTGGAGCCCCCCACACAGCGAGGAGGGGGAGGGGCTCTGAGAAAAGCAGAGGGGCAGTGCAGGCTTCCTGGTGGAGCCGGTCTAGCTGGGAAGTCCGGCTCTGGGTCCTTTGCCCGAGTCCCCTGGCTGACCGGGAGGTCTGAGGGCTCTGGGAGGTCAGGAGAAAGGGATGGGTGGAGAGGACCAGGGGTCCCAGCGGGGCTTGGCTGGGCAGCAAGCCCTATAACGTGAGTCTGGTGAGTCTGCCCCTCCCCTCTGCCAAGTCTCCTGAGCCCACAGCTGTGCCCTGACCCTGAACCCCAAGGTGTCCTGGGACCGACTGAAGCGGGTGTGGCGTCGTCCCAAGACCCCCCTGAGGACCTCCACGGGGGGCATCTCCACCTTGGGACTGCAGGAGCTGAAAGAGCAGGTGAGGGTGAGCCTGCAGGGCGAGCAGCCAGCTCCTTCTCCCAGGACTGAGCGCCCTGGTGATTTCTGGACTGGCCCACGAGACGGGGTCCCTGGCCCCCTTGGAGCCTCTGCCCCAGGGACACGGGAAGGCTGGCTGTACAAGCCTTGGGGGTGTGGTTTGAAGTCTCCCGCTTCACCTTGCAGAGTCCCTGTCCAGGCCGGGGTCAGGCTGAAGGTGGGGGAGCCGGCAACCTGCTCCCCAACCATCACCACCCGCACGGCCCCCCAGGAGGCCTCTTTGAAGACTTCGCTTGCTAGGATGATGCTGTATCTGAAAGGACCCAGGAGTCTGGGACTCCTCCCTGGATCTTCCTGCTCCTGGGACAGAAGGCCCCGGGGGCAGCCCAAGGCTGTGGCGGGGGGAGGGCAGTGGTGCTCACTAGAACAGAGACTCAGTCCCTCTCCTCACCAACCGTGGCACCAGCTGCTTTGCACAAGGGTCCTTCTTGTCCCTACTCCCCTCCTGAGGCTGGTGCCCAGGGAGGCTGGAGAGCAGGCCATGGGCCCCCAGGGAGGGGAAAGGGGAGAAGAGAGGGAGGTGGAGAAGCCCCAGAAGGGGTGGAACCCTGTGTACATTTGTATATATTTAGGGAGGACAGGGTGGGGGTGGGGGTACAGATATAGAAGGTGGGTGGGACCATGGGGTGGGTGATTCAGGGACGGCCAGGGTCCCAGCCCTAGAGTGTCAGCAGGGGAGGGCGGGCTCCCAGGAGTCGGGACTGCTGGGCTTCTCCTACTCCCTGCCCCTCTCCAGGCCCAGCTCCTCATCTGGCAGGGGGAGCGGGTGGCCCAGCAGGCCTGGCCCAGCTCGGGTTCCCCTGCCCGATCCCCGCCCCCCAAGCCCCCTCCACAGGGAGCAGGCGGGCCTTTCAGACCCTGGCTGAGCTTGGGAGTGGGAAAGTCTTCTCAGGCCTCTGTCTCCAGTCTGGCTTTATAAAGTGCTGATGAAACTAGGAATAAAGAGGCATAAGGAATTCTCTGCGTGTGTGTGTGTGTGTGTGTGTGTGTGTGTGTGTGACCAAGCTGGGGCAGGGCTGGGTGTATGCACGATGTGCTCCCTGGGAAAAGGAAATCCAGGCCCAGGGAGGACAGGGAGCCTCCATCCTCACTGCCAGCCCTCCCTGCTCCCTGCCTAGCTTTCAAAAACTCAGAATCACCAGTCCACACTCAGCCAGTTTATTCAAGGCAGAGAGCTCCATCAGGGGTCCAGAAGGGAGAAGCTGGGAGACACCCGCACTCCTCTCTTAGCTCCCTCCTTCCCCAACAAGTCATCTACAGCCCAGCCCCCAGGACTCGGAGGCAGGCCTGGCGTCAGACAGACTGCACTACATAAATACTGAGGCCACAGCTTGAATCAGCAGCGTCAGGGGCCGGGATCCGGGGCGGGAAGGGGTGGCTCCCAGGGCACCTCCCACAGGGCTTGTGCTGAGCCTGAGGACCCACAAAGCCAGAGAGAGGGGGCCAGCGGGCTGTTCTGGAGTCTGAGGCTGTCCAGGGAGGCTGGCAGGTGGCCCTGGGTGGCTGGGGGAAAAGCACCGACAGGCCAAGGTTTTGGGGTGCAGGGTGGCGTCAGGTGCTGTTGCCCTGCTCCTGCTCGAAGAGCAGCATGGCGAGCTGGGTGCGGGAGCCCAGGCCCTCCAGCATGCTCTGGCGACAGCGATGGTAGAGGTCCTCGCTGAGCCGAGCGCTGCACGTCTGGGCCCGGTAGCGCTGCAGCAGCGCCGGCTCCACCGCCCGCAGCACGTGTAGGCTGGAGAAGCGCAGGAACAGCTCGTACACATCCATGCTTTCCAGGAGCTCCTCCTCCTGCTCCGCGGCCGCTGCCAGCCGCCCTCGGGCTGCCACATAGTCAGAGTTATAGAAGCAGGCCTCACTGGCTGCCTGGCGGTCAAAGCGGCCCGTGTCCCGGCCCAGCTCTGGGGGCCCTGGGCCCTGCGGTGGGGCCACCGCCGGGTGGAAGGCCTGGAAGTGCATGGGAAAGAAGGTCTGCCAGCCAGAGATGGCGTGCATGCGGCAGCGGTTCAGAAAGTCAGGCGTGAGCACCGTGTCCGGCCCGGCCAGCAAGAACAGTGTGTCCAGCGGGTGCTTCTTGGAGAGCAGATCCATGAGGCGCAGTGGTGAGGGGGCGGCTGTCTGCACGCTGAGCCAGGGGACCCGGGCACCGGGGAAACGCTGCTCTAGCTCTGCCACGTGGGCCTTGACAGGGGCGAAGACGTCTGCGTGGGCAGCCCGCTGGGCCTGCCGTGGCTCATACAGCAGCAGCAGGGTCAGGGCTGCCGCGGTATCGCCAGGCTCCAGAGCTGCAGTGGCGAAGGCCTCCAGGAAGGCAGGGGCCAGGTCACGCTCGGCCGCAGCCAGAGGCAGTAACACGGTGAGGCGTGAGGCCTCGGTGACGTAGGGCACCGGCAGGATCTCCACTCGGCTCAGCGGCCGCAGCAGCTGCACTCGGTGAATGAGGGGCCGGCGGCCGCCCTGGGGGGTCAGCGCCTCCAGCTGCAGATCCAGTGTGTACTCCATACCCCGGGCGGGATCGAAGCGTCGGTAGCCGTTAACCAAGTGCTGCTTCTGGAGCCGCAGGGCTGGGTGGTAGCGGCGGTTGAGCTCCTCCAAGGCCGCCCCCAAAACGTCGGCCACATCAGCCCGGTCAGCCCCACGCAGAGGGCAGCGGGGTGAGCCATCAGCACAGGAGAAAGCATGCTGCTCAGTGAAATAGTCCCAGCGCAGCACCTCGAAGCGGGAGGCTGGGCGGGATGGTGCTGGAATGCCCACAGGCCAGGCGGCTGCCCGCTCCCCATCAGCTGCCAGACGGCTGGTGTTCTGGATCTCCCACTGGGTTGGAGAAACAGACCGTGAGCAAGGTACAGACCCCAGGGGCCAGCACACAGCCTGGGGATGGGGCAAGTGGCAGGTGCCACTCAGGATGGGTCCCGTCCCCTGCCAACCTCTGCCTTCTCAGAGCCTCTACTTATCCCTTCCCCAGATGCAGGCAGCCTGAGAGTTAACACGGGGGTTTATGGCGGGGCTTCTCAGGATAGGCAGGAACAAACAGGGACAGGAGGCAGGTGTGTTCTAACTCTAGTACTCAGAGTTTACTCGCCTGGGATCTCTAAGACTTCACGGGACTTGCCTCCCCACCCCAGCCCAGACCATACCTGCAACTCCTGGATCTCCTGGTACGTGCGTTCCAGTTCAGCTCGGGCAAAAGCCTTGTGCAGCTGGTACATGTGCACAGGGTCACGCACAGGGTGGGCGGTCAGGGCGCTGCGGAAGCGAGGGTCCCCCTCCTGCACGGGCTCCCCAGAGCTCAGCTCCAGGTAGCTATAATGGACTCCCTAGGGAGAGGAAGGGAAAGGGTCCACAATGGGAAGAACGATGGAACAGCCTCTACCCTCGCCTCAGAGCATGTGTCTCACCTACCCCTCCTAGGACCTGTTGTGGACGCGCAGTCAGAATTCTGTGGGTTTAAGGACCTTAACCAGTCATGAGCTTGTATGACCTCGGGGAAGCCTTTGCTAACTAGCCCATCCTGTAAAATGGGCATGCATTCGGTCTCAGAGCTGTCCAGGGGCTCAAATAAAATAGTAATAGCCAAACACTGAACACCCATTATGTGCAAGGCTCCCTCATTTTTTCTAATCCTTGTAATGACCCTAAGCAATAATTATTTCCATTGGCATGAAGATACTGACACTCAGGAGATTCAGTAATTTACCCAAGGTCACAGGGATGGAAAAGGATAGAGCTGGCATGGAAACCCAAGCCCCTATCTCCAACCACCCCTTTGTTTCTCGGGGGACATGCACAAGCTCAGATAGGAGGCACCCGTGGGGCGGCTTATCTTTTCACTTCTCACCTCGTGGTCGCCAGTGCAGCCCACCCCGGTGGCATCAAGGATGCAGCGTCCCAGCCACTCATCTGGACTTGCACTGACGATGTCATTGCGGCAGCCTTCCAGGTGGGGGCGCAGCTGCTGCAGCAGAGTACGCGACAACAGTACCCCAAAGCCGCCATGGCAGTAGCGGCCTGGGGCGGGATCTCCACCGATAAAGTCCTGGGGACGGCCCAGATACAGATGGGCAGCAGCTGCCAGGCTGAGGTGGCCAACGAGGCGCGCCAGTCCGTGCGCCTCCGTGTAGGTGGTATCATGCACTAGGAAGAACCAGTCAAAGTCGTCCCCGTGCTGGTCCAGCAGGTGGCGCAGTGCCAGGTGCAGGTGGCCGATGGGTCTCTCCTCGCCCAGTGTCACCACAGCCATGCCCGGTGGTGCCCGACGGCCTCGAGAGCCTGTCAGGAACACCACACGCTCTAGCCGGTGCCCCAGCGTACGGTTCACGGCCACGCCCAGAGTGGACAGTGTGGCCTGTGAGGTCAGCACTGCCACCAGCAGCCTCTGCCTGATGCCCAGCTCGGTGCTGATGTAGCGGGTTCTGGGGAGGAGACAGCATGAGATGATCAAAAAGATAATCAGGGTGGGCAGGACTAGGATAAGAATAACAATTCCCTCCCAGGGGTCATGCGGAATTAAGTGAAAGATCAGTGTTTTGGGGGAGATGGCAATATTCATGCAGATATGAAAGACATATTGTGTGTCTGATTCCCTGTTTCACGACTTAGTTGTGTCCTTGAGCAAGCTATGTAACCTATCTGTGCCTCAGGAGCCACAACTGAAAAATGGGGTTGATTATATTTACTTAAAACACTTAGGCAAATGCTTGGCTCACAGGTATTCTACACACCACGCATACAGGGCTTATTTCTGTGTAAATATGCCATTACACCACAAATACATTACCTAGATGATGTAATGGAATACATGACATAGGGGGTGTATTGAGTGTGTTTGGGGGAGGGGCACACTGGAGCTCAGGAGTTCCAGTAACTTCTCGACCACAACACAGAAGGTAAATTGCAGAACTGGAATTTGAACTCAGTGTTACTTAGGAGAAATTCTTTTAACTAGACAGTGGCATTAGTGGGGTGGCTCTGTCACTCCTCTCCCACACACTCATCACGAGGTGTCCCACCCAGGAACGACAGATACAGGTAAGCCTCAGTTCTCTCTTTTTTCTTTCCCTCTCTCTTTAAACCCGTTTTATATACCAATATTTTATCTAAACCCGGCAGCTTAGTCAGGAAGCTAAGAGGATCTTTGGGGGATCATGGAGTCGAGCTGGTTTAGCACAGAGGCGGACAAGTTCGGCCCAGGCCAGACGGGACCCAGACAGGGCCTCAGATGGACTCCGCAGCTCCCCGGGAAGCAAGGCCATCGGAAGTTATCTGGGCCCAAAGACTTCCTGGCCGCCTAGTCTCTTCCTTCCGGAGCTTGACCCGGCCCCCGGCGGCTTCCCCAGAGCGCCCGTCCCCGCTGGTGCCCACGGGGTGGAGCTGGCGGGACTGATCCTTACCTGACGGCCTTTTTGGCGGCCTGGCCAGGCTGTGCAGGGTGGTAGGGCAAGACACGCGGCTCCCAGTTCTCCGCCGCGGCTGCGCCAGCTCCGGGTCTCTCGCGCTCCGCTCCGTGCTGCACTGAGTTGGGCCGGCGCGCAGCATTGGTGTTGCCTCGCGGCGGCAGCTCAGAATCTCCGGGTTGGGGTGGCCCTGGGCCGCATGGCTCCTCCACCCAGGTGACGCTGAGCAGGCTCAGCGTGAAGCCCAGGGAGATGCCCACGGCCACGGGCCCTGCGGGCCGCAGCACCGACAGCAACAGCGATGCCCGCATGGCGCCGGGACCGCGGGCCCCCGGCCCTGGAGCAGCCCCGGAGCAGCCAGAGGAGGCTCCGAGGGGGCGGGACCGGGGAGGGGGCGTATCCGGAGGGCCCGGGCCAAGCGGGCGGGCCCGCTCCCGCCCCGCTGAGCAGAGCCCGCGGCCCGAGCCGAATTCCCTGCTCCGCGCTCCAAACCCCCTCCGGCCGCCGCTCTGTATCGCCCAGGGTCCTGCTTTGGGTGCGGGAGCCTCCGCCGCTGCAGCCGCTGTCCGACGTGTCACTGCGAGGGCCCCGCCCCCGGGGTGGGGTCTTGGACTCCAGCTACCGGAGAGGGAGGAGTAGGGGGAGGTTAAAGGGGAAGGACCCCCGGAAGTGCCCCCTCCACAGCGAGTGAGAGAGAGACGCCGGGGCGGAGTCCCCTACCTCCCCCCGGCGTGGTTGGTGCGTCCCGGGTGACGTCAGAAGCAGCCCGCCCCTGCCTGGCTAGTGCGCCTGAGTGACGTCAGGAGCAGAGGCCGGAGCTGTCCATCAGCACCAAAGGCCGCGGGCGGGCTCAGGGCATGGGGCCGCGGCTCTGGGGCAGCCCGAGCCCCTGCTCTCGCTCCTTTCCCTTCCCCAGGCCCAGCGCGAGTCCCCGGACGCCGTGGGACTGGAGTGCCAGTCGGTGTGGGAGGCGGGGCGGCGCCACCGCCGCACAGAGACTGGTCCCTTCGGCCCAGCAGCCGCCTTCCCCGCACGACGGACTTTGCCCGGACCCCAGGCATCTGGGGCCTCTGGAGCCCCTCAGCCCCGGACCCTACGGCCTCTGCACAGCCTCTTTCACTCAAAAGCTCAGGTCGCCTCCAGCCCAGGTAGATTTTGGACAATCCCGGATTTAGCCGCCCACAGACGAGTCTCCTGGCTGCCTCCTCACTGGCAGCACACTGCCCTCATCTCCCCCCAAGCCAGTTCCCCTTTTAACTTCTTCATCCTGGCCCCCTCTAGCCAGGTACTTTTGTTCCCTTTGTCTTTTGTCCTCCACTTTAGGGATGCCTGCTGTGGGCACCACTCCTTTGTCCGGTGTGTCCTTGCTTAGCTCTCCCACTCCCATTCTTGCCCCATTCTGGTGGAGGCCCAGGGCTCCTCCTTGACTCCAGCTTCCTCTCTGTCAGGCTGACCTGGGAGGGTGAGTCCCTTTCGTTCCTAGCACTATGCCAGGCACTGTGGCGACACTACGGTTCCAGCTGCTGCCCCCTGAGCCAGATGATGCCTTTTGGGGTGCACCCTGTGAACAGCCCCTGGAGCGCAGGTACGAGGCACTGCCGGCTCTCGTCTGCATCATGTGCTGTCTGTTTGGAGTCGTCTACTGCTTCTTCGGTGAGACCCCCAACTCATTCCTCACCTGAGTTCCCCATTGTTTCCCTGAGTTGCTTTTCTGAGGCACCCCAAACCTCCAGAACTTCACCACCACCACCACCACCACCACCACCACTACCACCATCACCTCCACCACCACAACCATCACCTCCACCACCACCACTACTGCTAGCACGAATAACTATCTTTTCTTACTTTCTTTCATCCTACATGTTTGTAGATCATCTTAGACACTAGATCCCAGAGAACCAGGCTTTTGAATTAGGCATGCTTCAATCTGAACCTGGCTTTGACCTTACTAATCGTGATGTCTTGGGCACATTAACCTGCCTGAGCCTCAGTCTGTTCATCTGAACAGTGGGAACAACGATATTTACCTCCCATAATGTTGTTGTGAGAAGTAGTAGGGACTCAATAAATAATAGCTATTGTGGTGAAGACGTGTTTGGGTTGCAGTGCTAGCTAGAAAATGAAAACATTTAGCAGGGCAATTAGATATGCTAAGTATAGATGGGGGAGAGACTGCTGGAATGTTCACGCCTGTGATACATGTTATAGCTGACCTTTGAATAACATAAGGGCTGGGGTGCAGTAAAAAATCCATGTATAACTTAAGCTGGTCCTCAGCACCTGCAGATTCCCAACCATGGACCCCCCACACTGTTTTCAGCCTGCAGTCAGTTGAATTCGTGCATTAAAACCTGGGCATATGGAGGGCTGACTGTATATTTACTGAAAATATCCATGCATGAGTGGCCCCGTGAAGTTCAAACTTGTGTTGTGCAAGGGTCAGCTGTAGAGTAGTCAGCTAGATGGTAGTCACACACATGAAGGTCGCCCACAAGGGAGGCTCCAGTAATCAGGGCTGCCGTGAACTGTCGTACAGGGCGGCTACTATACAAGGGAGTTCAGTTGAATGGGCAAGTGGGTCTGACATCCAGCCGAACTCTAGGCCTTGGCACTGGGCTGTTTTGCTTAGAGGATGGCACATTTTTTTCTAATTTGCACAAAGGTGCCAGGTGGACTAGTGGAGTAAGTGCCCAGGGACTCTACAGCAAGAGTTATAGAGCTTCAGAGAGGAGAGCAAGCTCCATCGGCTGGGGGTCCAAGGAAAGCCTCCAGAGGTACATTGTAAGTGGCTGGGAGAGGTGCAGAGGAAGTGTGCAGGTCTAGGTTGCAGGCTGGGCAGAGGTGGGGCAAGACTTTTGCTCTGCTGCCTCTACACCCCGCCCTAGAGTGGCTTGGTAGTAGGCAGGAATGGGAGCCAGATGGTCCTTTTCTTTCCACCCCCAAACGCTTGGCGGAACAACTGCAGAGTGGGCAGAAGAAAGTGCCCCTCTAAGGGCTCAGGATGCATTCTGGGCCTCCACAGAGGCTGTGTCACCTCCCTCCCTCCCCTGTCCGTACCCACGCCCTCTGCAGTTGCTCATCGCATCCTGACATTCCCTCTCCTGTGCTTCCTTGTCACCTCGACCCTCTTGAACGCTCCCGCTCCCTGGCCCTTGGACTCTGAGCCCTGGTGCATGCCCTTCTCCTCTTTCTGACCCCAGAACTTCCTGGATGCTGAGGCTTCCCCTCATTCCTAGAGCTGAGTCTCCCCTTTGACCTTTCTCTTTGGCTCTCCCTGACCCGTTGCCCCCATCCTCCCAACTGCTTAGGATCTACAAGCCCCTCACTCTCCCAGGTACCCTTAAAGGGCCCAGTGGCCCTGTAACTTCATTTTCCTGGAACTCCACCACCACTATTTCACCCTATAATCCTCTTTGACCCCCTATGGGGGACGGTGACCCCTTGTAAGCCCTAGTGACCCCCGGCCCAGTTATCTCATCAACTTTTATTCTTCTGACTCCATTTCTCCTAACTCTCTGATTCCTAGGATCTCATTGCCTGATTGGCCCTCCCCCCACTGTGATCTCAGGGATCCCATTTATCTGGTCTCAATACCACCCTCTCTCTGAAACTCTTTCATGCTCTCAGTGACTCCAGCCTGCCAGTCCCCCTGACCGGCAAAGACCTCATCTCTTGGAGCCAGTCCCTAATGACCCTGATTCCCTGTTGTCTTTGTAACCTTTTCATGATGTCATGTCTCTGAAGCCTTGTGACCCCTCCAAGACCTTGTCTTTCTGAACCCCTGTGACCCTCATCTCTCAAATTCTTTCTGACTTCCAAATAGCTCCTCTCTCTGAACAGTCCCTCCCCACAGACCCCAATGACCCCACTGCGGCTCCCCTTCTGACCCTGTGACCTATTCGTCTGACTCCTAGGACTCCAAAGACCCCAGTGACCCACCACTGATTCACTCTTGACTCTAGTGACCTATCTCTGACTCCTCTAACCCTCAAAGACCCGACATGCATTTCCGTGACTGTCTCTCCGTTTTCCAAATGATTCCTGCTGACCCATCTCTCTGGCCTCCCTTGACCCCAGCAGCCCCATCACTGGTGCCCTCAGGACCCCAGTGGCCCCCGATTCTCTTATCTTAGTGCCCTGCCTCTGGTTCCTCTGTGATTCCGTGTTCCTGACCCCTCAGACTCCTTGCCTCCCTCCCGGTGACCTCATGTTGGCCCCTCACTAGCCCCTGTTCCCCTCTAGGTTACCGCTGCTTCAAGGCAGTGCTCTTCCTCACTGGGTTGCTGTTTGGCTCAGTGGTCATCTTCCTGCTGTGCTACCGAGAGCGGGTGCTGGAGACACAGCTGAGTGCCGGGGCGAGCGCCGGCATCGCGCTGGGCATCGGGCTGCTGTGCGGGCTGGTGGCCATGCTGGTGCGCAGCGTGGGCCTCTTCCTGGTGGGGCTGCTGCTCGGCCTGCTGCTCGCCGCTGCCGCCCTGCTGGGCTCCGCGCCCTACTACCAGCCCGGCTCCGTGTGGGGCCCCCTGGGGCTGCTGCTGGGGGGCGGCCTGCTCTGCGCCCTGCTCACGCTGCGCTGGCCCCGCCCTCTCACCACTCTGGCCACGGCTGTGACTGGGGCCGCACTCATCGCCACCGCCGCGGACTACTTTGCTGAGCTGCTGCTGCTGGGGCGCTACGCCGTGGAGCGGCTGCGGGCCGCCCCTGTGCCTCCCCTCTGCTGGCGGAGCTGGGCCCTGCTGGCGCTTTGGCCCCTGCTCAGCCTGATGGGTGTTCTGGTGCAGTGGAGGGTGACGGCCGAGGGGGACTCCCACACGGAAGGTGAGAGGGCACTGACCCGGGTGGGCATGAGAGAAATGAGGGTGGGGGTGGTGGCAGCGGTGAGCAGTTCGGGAGTGGGAGAAGAAGCCGTGCACACTAGCAGCGGAAGGCCGCAGTGGGATTAGAGAGGTGACTGGCTCGTGGTCTGGGAAGATAGGACCTCGGCGGTGCCACGCATTCCACAACACCATATGGAGCAGCAGCCGTTCCAGAGCTGGACAGACCGCAGAGACAAAACAGGAAAAGTCTCTGGCCCTTACGGGGTTAGGTTTGCCGGGGGGCACGGGCAGACAGGTAATAGACATCCAAACAGACAAGATCATTCCAGTTGTGCAGAGTGATACGCAAGAGATACTCTGGGTAATACGAGTTTCCTTCCGAGGCTGTCACAGACAGGGTGCTCAAGGAAGGCACGTCCAAGAGGTGACATTTAGGTAGAGTCCTGGAGGGTAAAGGACCAGCCATGCAAAGAGCTAGAGAAAGGGGAATAGCAGGGGGCAGGGCGAGAAGAAGAGGGCGTGTCTTGCAGAGGAAGTGGGGCTGTCAGCAGGGATGTGATCTAGTCTAGCGTTTGGGATGCTCATCCTGGCTGCTGAGTGTAAAAGGCACTGGGGAAGGCGAGCGTGGCAGGGAACCCGGTGAGGAGGCAGCGGCGGTTGTCCAATTGAGAGATGGCGATGTCCGGGAGGGGACGGCAGCTCGGGGGCTAGGGGGACTACCTACAGCTCTAGGAATCTTCCTTAAAGACCTTCAGAGGCGAATATCAGTGGAAGTCCCATCTGGGAGGTGAAGACCAGGAGCAAAAAGTGGGGAGGTCACACACAGGGGGAATCTGGACGCTTGGAACCCCGGGCTGGGAAGGGTGGGGATGGTGCCCGTGGGCCTCTGAGACCCTTCCCTGCCCGCCCCTTCGCAGTGGTCATCAGCCGGCAGCGACGCCGGGTGCAGCTGATGCGGATAAGGCAGCAGGAAGAGCGCAAGGAGAAGCGGCGCAAGAAGAGACCCCCGAGGGCTCCCTCCAGAGGCCCCCGGGCCCCTCCAAGGCCCGGACCTCCTGACCCTGCGTATCGGCGCAGGCCAGTGCCCATCAAACGCTTCAATGGAGATGTCCTCTCCCCGGTGAGCACTCCGAGCCCCTCCAGTCCGAACGGGGGACCAGGGAGTGCTGTAAGCTCTGTCCAAGCAGGACTGGGCTTTCCCCAGCGGCTCGTCAGTGTTTAGAAGGCTTAGCGTTTGTCCACCCATCAGAACCCCTCTACCAGGAGGCTGATGGGCCCCGCTGCGGGATGGGGGAGAGGTGTCTGAGTAAGGATTTTAATGAGGTGTATGGTACGGGGTAGGGCCTCGGGCTGTGGACTGTGAGCGTGAGGAGGTCTGGGCCTACAGCTGCCTGGGGGGAGTCACGGGCTTGTGGGTTGCAGGGAGAGGATTCTGCCTGAGGTGGCCCCCAGGGCAGGGGCCTGCGGCTGCACTCACACCTGCGTTTCCTCTCACACCTGCGTTTCCTCTCCCACAGAGCTACATCCAGAGCTTCCGGGACCGGCAGACAGGGAGCTCGCTGAGCTCCTTCATGGCCTCACCCACGGACACGGACTATGAATACGGGTCCCGGGGACCACTGACTGCCTGTGTAGGGCCCCCCGTGCGGGTATAGCAGTACAGCTGCTCCTGCCCGCCAGGACTCTGTGCTCACCAGCTCTGTTAGCTTGGGGTGGCCTGCTGGTCCACCACCCGGCCCTCCCGGCCCTGTGGCCCGTGGCTGTCCCTCTCCCCTCCCTGGAGAAGACTGGCCTGGCTGCTGGAAGGGAGGACCTGTCTCAGGCCAGGCCTGGCCCGAGGGAAAGGCCCCTCCCAAGCTCCCAAGGGGCTCCTGGGGGACTCGGGGTGTGAGCCCCTTTGGGGTGTGCTCAGGGTTGTGAGTGTGTCACCTGTGTGTGCGTGTGCATGGAAGGGTGGGCTTGGAGGGGACACTGGGACACTTGCCTTAGATTTCTGATTGGTAGGGCTTCTGCAAGGTTGGCCCCACCTCCTCTCCCACTGCTGGGGTCCCACGAGCCGCTCTCCCGCATGTCTAAGTGGAGGAGGTCTGCCTTCTCCCATTGCTCTGCCTCCTAACGAGATTCATCCGAGGCTTCTTGTCCTCGTCCACTGCAGCAGCCCTTACCCTGGTCCCCTGTCCTCTGTAAAGCCACTAGCCCGAGGGCAGTGGCAGGGGATGGGGGTGGGGGGTGCTGCTTTGGGCTGGGCTGCGGAGGGGACCTCGGGGGAGGGGGCTTCAATGCACGATGCATGTCTGGTGTCTGTCATGCCACCCTGGACACCTCATGCTTCTGTCTCCCTCTGCCCCACCCTGTTTTACATCTTTTATAAATGTGCCAAACTGTGCGGCTTCTACCAGGAGTGGTGGTCTCTGGTGGCTGGCACGTCCATGGGCCAAACTAGAAGCACCAAAGTTCTCGCTTCCCTGCGTCACTCACTGCACAGGGCCCCCAGGCCAGTTCTGCCCTCCTCCGCCACACAGAGAGCCAGGGACAGGGGCTGCATCACTTTTATTGTCTCCCATCACCTCTGGTTCCCCTGCCTCCCCACCCCTGCCCGGCATAAGGGCATGCGCCTTCCAAGCTGTCCGAGGGCACCCGCCTGGCCTGGTTCGGTCCTTCTAGCTACCTGCAGAGGAATGACTCCGCGTGGGGCTGGGGAGAGAGTGGGTACCACCTTCCTCCCTGGCAGAGGCTGGGCACCCACACGGGAAGAGTGGGGCCCTCACCCTCTGCCCCACCCGTGCTGGGCCTGTGTCGAGGCTGTCTTTGGGGCAGGGAAGTGGGGGCTGGTTAGGGTATGCAGGGATCAGGGTGGAGGGCGGGGCATCTCCTACGTGGGAAAGAAAGGAAACGGGACTAGCTCAGAAGCCTTCCGCCCAGGCTGACGCTGAACTCCCTGAGGTGGGCAGAGGCCGGCAGAGAGCAGGAGGGGGGTGAGGGACAGGTGGCGGGCACGAAGCAGAAGCATCGGGAAGGATAGGAACTTGGGTACAGATGGGGTGCTCAGGTAACACGAACGTGGTCCAGGGACGGGAGGGAGAGAGGGGAACTCTGGACAGGAAGGGGTGTAGAAAGGTGGGAACAGCTGCCCTGCCTGAACCAAGTGGTTCTGGCTGAGACCAGAGCTCCCTCCTCTCTTCGCCTGGGTGAGATCTCTGGCCTCCCCCCCTCCTACCTTCAAGACACTCCAGAACCATCTTGCTATCCCAAGTCCTGAGAAACCTGGGTGGGTGTGTCTCGGACCACTCCTGCTTGGCCAGCCCGCCTGCCCTAGTCGGCTCCACTCACCCTCGACCAGCAGCCGCGTGTGGGCGCTGTCTTCGCCGGCCTGGCAGCAATAGGTGCCCTGGTCCTCGGGTCGCACGTCATGGATGACCAGGCTGTGGGTGGGGCCATGGCTGCGCAGCTCGTACTTGTCTCCCGGACACAGCTCCATCCCCTCCCGCAACCAGCACACGTGGCCCCCTGAGCGGGACACCGTCACCTCCAGCACCGCCCGGCGGCCCGCTAGCACCGTCTTCTCTCGAGGCGGGCGGCGGCACATCTGGAGAGGCAGTGCTGGGGGTGGAGGCCGAGGTCTTAAGTTAATTGGAAGAGAAGACGCAGGACCCCCACCCGCCCGAAGGAAAAACGCATCTTCCCTCCCCCTGCGTCCTCAACTCCTGGTTGCAGATCTCTGTGCTACAGGCCCATTACTCTGTAGCCTCAACCCAGGGTCCCCTCCTCCCCAGGAAACGCACTGCCCTCTGTGACCCGCCCCAAGAGAGCTCCTCGAGGAAGGAGCTTTCCCAGGACCAGCCACCAACCTGCCGGCCCCACGGAAAGTGACGCCCACTCCAGGCAGCGCTCGCCGCAGTTGCTTACCCTCCACCTCCAGCTCAGCTGCGGAATGGGCGGGTCCCGCCTGGAAGCGGACCTCACCCGCATCCTCCGGGCGCAGCTCACTCAGCACCAGAATGTGTTTCTTCCCTGAGGATGAGGGGGGCGCTGGCGAGGCTGGAGCCGCCTCTGGGGCGGGATCGGAGATGCGGGTGGGGCCGGAGTAGGTCCCCACCTCCCCGGTTGATTGGGACGCGATAACTATGCGCTAGGGCAGGGGGGCGGAATTGGATGGGCGGAATTGGGATGCCGAGGGGGAAGCGGAGCCGGCCAGGACAGAGGGCTCAGAGCTGGGGCCAGTGGAGAGACAGTGAGACTGCTCTTTGGCTCGGGGGCCGGGCCCATTCGGACTGAGGGTGGGACTTGTCGTAGTGGGGCGTGGCCTGTGGGAACCCCGGACGCGGCAGCACGGGGCCAGAACCAGTGGAAAGTCGGCCAGACCTTCTTGTCGGATGCGGACGCGGCCTCCGGGCTTCAGGGGGCGGCCTCCGAGCTTCCAGCTCCCGGTGGTCTCGACCTCCGACACAGTGCACTCGAACGTGGCGCCGTCGCCTTCGCGGGCTCTCACCGACTGGAGCTCGGAGACCACGGAGACCACCCGCTCTGGGGCGGAGCCGTGGGCGTGAGGCGGGACGGGGGCCGAGGGGGGACTCCCGTCCCGCCCCTCTCCCAAGAAACAGCTGAGTCCGCCCCAGGGAAGGGCCGATCTGCAGCCCACAAGCCCACAGTAGTGTCCGGCCCCAGAAGCACCCAGTACCCACCGTGCACGGTCAGGCGGACAGGGCCGGCGCGAGCCGTCCCCACCGTGCAGCTGTAGGTCCCGGCGTCCGAGGGGCCGCAGCGCCGCAGCTGGAGAAGGCGCCGCGTACCGAGGGCCTGGAGCCTGAGCCGAGGGCTTGGGAGGAGCGGGCGCCCGTCCTAGGGGTGGGAGTGGCAGAGGGTCGTGGTGAGCCGGCGGCCGCAGACCTAGGAGGCGGTGGCGCCCTCTGTTGATGCCAAGAGGTTTCGGGGGGGACGTTTAAACTTGTCTGTGTCCCCCAGGCTGGGATGGAGCCGTTCTGCGCCTGAGTACTGAGCTAAATGCCTCACTGGGAAGGTGTCACCTTTTGAGCCCGATAGGGCTGAGAAGGGTTTTCACAGGCGCGGGAAGCCCAGGGTCATGTACCAACCACACTGGCCAGGTGCGTGGATTCTGGAATTTATTAGGTAAATCTGGACTCAAATATGGGCTCTGCCCCTTTTGTCTTCCCCTGGGCAATACTTCACCCTACAGAGCCCCAGCCTCCTTGTAGGTAACATGACAATAAGGAGACCTACCTCAAAGGGTTGTTGTAAAGTTTAAAGGATTGAATGTAGAGCAAATCTGAGCTCAGGGCCAGGCATGCCCACTCGGTATTCTAGTGTGTTTGGGGCGCTATCCCTGTTGTTAGGATGCTGAGGTGGGCTGGGCTGGGCTCTGACCTTCTCCCAGATAGCGTCAGCCAAGGCCTGGGAAAGCTCGCACTCGAATGTAGCTGTGTCACCCTCAGTCACCTCTAGGTCGTGTGGCGCCTGCACAATGGTCACTGGGGCTTCTGGGAGAGAGGAAGACAGTGCAGAGGGAGCAGGGGTGAGGGCAGGATGGGGACCTGGCCCCTGGGGACGAGAACACGCATGGGCACAAGGGTCAGTGGTAGACACACTTAGGCCAGGCCATCAGTGTGGAGGTCACTGGTGAGTGGGGGATGTGCTGGGACAAATGGTCCAGGGGGATGCTGGTCAGTGGTCAGTGAGGCAGGAGTGGCCAGCTGGCAGTAACACTTGAAGGTGGCCAGTGTGGGACATGCTGTTGCTAGATGGGAGCAGCGGGGGAGGGGGGCGGCCAGAGCAGAGATACCAGCGGAATCCCCCATAGACAGGCATGGCCAGTGGGGGCCACATTTGGCTGGAGGGACAGGAGACCTTGGACCATGGGGGACACAATGGCTTCAGAGGAGCAAGGGGGACCTTAGAACAGGTGTGGCCAGTGGGGAGCACACCGGGCTGGAAGCAGCGATGGGGACACCCAGCAGAGCTGCTAGTGGATTCATCCTTGGGCACAGACAGTGTACCACTGGGACTTGAGTGGTCAGAAGGCCACGCTCAGGCAGGCAACAGGGGTGCAGCAGGCAGGTGTGGTCAGCAGGGTCACATTCAGAGCAGTCAGTGGGGCCATGGTCAGGCAGGCAGGCAGGAGGAGGGCCCACACTGGCGCGGGCGTGCTCACAGTGGCACAGTCAGTGGTTCGCAGGGATGGGAGGCTCAGTGGAGCCACGCTGCATCATGCTGGTGAGGAGCCACACTCAGGTGGGGCAATCACTGGGGCCACTCAGGGCCCAAGGGTCAGGGAAGTCACACTCGGAGAGGTCGGTGAGAGGCACACTGGAACAGGCATGGTCAGTGGGGGCCACACGGGGAGGGGGGTCAGTGGGGTCACACCCAGGAGGTCAGCAGGCAGGTGGTGTGGCCCCGAGGCCGCACCTCTCACAGTGAGTCTGGCCGCACAGCGCAGGGAGTCCGCGGTGAAGGAGATGCAGCCCGAGTCGGCCAGGCCCAAGCCACCGAGCACCAGGCGGTGAGTGTGGCCCTCTGCGTGGATGTGGCACTGGGGGCCCGGGTGCAGCCGGACTCCCCCCCGGGCCCATTCCCCGGTCACACCCTCCTGGGACAGCTCCAGCTGGAAGGTAGCACTGCCCCCCTCAACGATGGCCATGTCCTCCAGAGGCCTCAGCACCCTTAGCTGCCTCGCTGGTGGGGGGAGACAGGGAGAGAGGGAGGATGAGAGCTCTGGCTCTGGGCATGGATTTAGGGGGGCTCACACACCCCTTGGCTCTACCTGCCCCACCCCTGGCACCCAACCTAGTGAGGGCCTATCTCGTGAAACTCAGAACCAGGGTGCGGGAGAAGGGAGCACGGCCCACCAGAGGTGGCGGGGGGCGGGGGGAACGAGCTTATTGGGGCCAGGAGAGGGGACACACAAAGGAGGTGGGGTGTGGTTAGAAGGGTGAGGAGTCTGGGGGAGGGGTGCTGTGACCCTCACCCAGAAAGAACACAGAACTGGGAGTCAGACATGCCAACATAGGACCCTAGCTCTGCCGCGGGGTTTGTGTGCTGTGAGGCCTTTGACAAATTGCTTAACCTCTCTGAGCCTTGGTTTCCCCACTTACACAAGGCAAAGAGCAGTGCGACATGGGTTTACTGTGACTAAATGAATGAAATAAGAAGAGCAAATATCACCAGCGAGACCCATCTACCAAGCTCTGTGTGGACACTTTTCATGTTATCTCATGTAATGTCTTCAACGACCCTTGAAGTAGGGGCCAGCCACATTTTTAAGAAGACCTGGCCCAGACAGGTTCAGTAGTTTACAGGAGGCCTCAGGGGAACAGAAGGCTCCAGCCTGGGGGGCGGGGGTGCTACTTGCCAGGCTTCCCTGCTCCTGAAATGGGACATCAGACTAACAGAGAAACGCCACGAGTCTTTCTAGAAGGTAGTATTTATGTTTATAGCAAAGCCACTGTGGACATTTGAAATGGGAGGCACCATCCACATGGGCTTCTAAGGTGAGCAGAAAACATTAGAGAAAAAGTAAAGTTTGGCTCTGGGAAGGCCACTTCGGGTCACGTTCCTGGAGGTCAGCCAGGGCTGACTTGCCTCGGCGGCAAGGGGCACTTCGGTGGGGGTCTGAGGGCCCGGGGCCACCGGGAAAGGCTGTGCCACGGGCGGACTGCGTGCTAGGAGAGGACCGGACACTCACGCCTCACGCTGAGCCTGGCCAGGGTGCGGTCGTGGTGGCTCTCGCAGCCGTAGGTGCCCTGATCGGCCAGCACGACCCCACAGATGAGGAGGCGGTGCACGTGGCCCTCCTGGGCCACGGACAGGCGGGCGTCGTGGGGCAGGGGCTCCCCGCCTCGAACCCAGCGCACGGCCCCCGCTGTGCCCACGCGGCCTGTCTCCACTTCCAGGCACACGTCCTGGCCTTCCTCCACCCGCACGTCCTGCAGCCGCCGAAGGAACAGCAGCTCCGTTTCTGGGGAGGAACGGGAGGGCGGGGGCCATGGAGCCTGGAGGGGCCTGGAGGCTGGCCCCCTGCTCCACCTCACCAGTTTGCCCCTGGGCACCAGGGCGAGGCTGGGAGGGACTGGGCTGGGAGGACAGGTACAGGGAACGACACCACGGCACCCCCACGGGGATCAAACCTCGAACGTGGAGCCGGGCGCTTGTGGCTGTGCCCCCTGCTTGGGCGGTCACAGTCCCCGCGTCCTTGAGCTGGCACCCTCGCACGGTCAGGGTACGGCTCGACCCGTTCCGGGCCACCTCCAGCCCGGGCCCGGGAGCGACCACAGCCCCGTTGCGCAGCCAGGTGACGTCGGCATCCGGAGGGAAGACTTCACAGCGGAACGTGGCATCGTCACCCTCGTGCACGGTGAGTGGCATCAGCTCCGAGACCAGCTTCGCTGGCGGTGGCTCTGGTGGGGGGAGGTCGGGCACTGAGGTGGCCTGGGTCTCTGCCCCTCCCTCCTTTCCACCCCCGTCAGCAGGTAGAGGACTCACTCCCAGTTATTTAACAGGCCTTTCCCGAGCCTGCTGTGGGCCAGCTACGGGGGAGTCCCCGAGGACGAGGTGCCAACTCCCTGCCTCCCCCGGCCCACTCCTCTCCACCCTGGCCCGGCGCCCCACCTGACTCCCTAACGACAATGAATCACTTACCATGGACCCCCTCAAACTGTCACAACAGCCCTGATAAAACTAGCCCTGTCCTCCCCACCTCGGAGCTGTTCGAAGACTCAAGAGAAGTTAGGTAACTTGCTGGGGTCACACAACTTGCTGGATTCTGGGATGCAGAATTCAGACCAGAACCTGGGGGGTCACCCCAGAGCCCCTGCTTTTAACCACTGGGCGATACCTCTTCCTATTTGAGGGTTTCTGGACAAGGGGCCCCCCAGGCCCCTATCCAAGCAACGGCTGTGCATGAACTGGGTGTAGCTAGAGGCAGCGAGGCGGGGGTGAGGGACGAAGGGGTCCCAGAATGGTGGGGGCGTGTGGACTTTGGGGGCCCAGGGCCCACGGGGTGTGAGGGGTGCACTGTTACCTTCCACATGGACGAGGAAGATGCGGCTGTCCTGGGGGGCGTCGCACAGGTACTCCCCAGCGTCTCCGCGCTGTGCCCCCCGCACCCGCAGCGCCTGCCTTGCCCCGGCCTGCTCCAGCTGCACCCGCCCCTGGCTGGCCAGTCGCTCCCCGTCCTTGTACCAGCGCACAGCGCCCCCGGGCCCAGAGAGGTGCACCACCAGCTCTAGGTCCCCGCCTGGGGTACCACGGACCCTCGTCTGGGCCGCCTCGGGGGCCACCACCCTCACGGGGGGCTCTGTGGGGACAGAGCTGTGGGTCACGGGGAGGGAGTGGCTCGAGGGCTGTGTGGAGGGCAGTGGAAGGCAAGATGGGGAAAGGCTCTGGGGGGGGTGGGGTGAGGAGTGACTGAGGCATGCTAGTGAGGCAGGGGAGCTCAGAGAGCAGCCCTCAGGCTTCCCGCCCAGGCTGCACTCACCTGCCACCTGGACGGTGAAGCTGAGGCTGGGGGCTCCTGGGGCCTCCCCGGACTGACAGGTGTAGAGGCCTGCGTGGGCCGGCTCTGCAGCCTGGATGCAGAGGATGCGGCGGGGGCCCTCAGCGCGGAGCTCCAGGCCCTCACCCTCCCGCACCGGCCTCCCGTTGTGGCTCCAGGAGACAAGGGCGCCCGCCCGGGACAGCTCACAGCTCAGCATCACCAGCTCTCCGGGCGCCACACAGAGTGGGGCGGGGGCTGCCTCTGGGGCGAGGAACTGGACTGGGGGCTCTGGAGACAGAGAGAGGGAGAGAGAGGAGGGCATCAGCTTGGGCTTGCTTCCCCCTCCCCAACCTGGGCTGGCCGGGAGCACCCACCAGCCAGGCTGACGTTGAAGGTGACAGCTTCATCGCGGGTCTCGCACACATACTCCCCAGCATCCTCAGGCTGGGCGTGGGGCAGGGTCAGGGTGCGGGCGGGCCCCTCAGCACCCAGCTGCAGGGCGTCTGATGCTTCCACCTCCAGCCCATCCTTGTACCAGCGCACCTGGGACCCAGCAGGGGCCACCTCGCAGCGCAGCTCCACGCGCCCTGGAGCCCCAAACTGCAGGTCCAGGGAGCGGGCCGCGGGGCGCACGATCCTCTCTGGCGGGGCTGGTGGGTGAACAGAGAGGGGTGCAGGCAGGCTCAGCCTCACCGGCTAGCTCCTCAGCCCTCTCCCTTCACTGTGCAGCTCCTGGGAAAGGTGCCAGCTACGATCCATGGCAACTACTGTGTGCCTGGGGCTGTGCTAAACACACAGTGCCCCTCCCTCCACCGCTCCTGACACTCCCCAGAGGGGTACGGCTGCGGGTTCCACTGCACAGAGGACCTGAGGCCTCTTTGGAGGGCGGTGACTCGTCCACGCTCACATGGACAGACAGAGGTGGACCGGATCTGTCTGACCCCAGCAGACACCCTCCTGCCTCTCCCCTACTTCCTATTCCCTTTCCCTGCTTGGCCTCTGGTGCACTTATACCACCTCAAAAACCATCTGTTTTATTTACTTGCTGTCTGTCCACTCTCATTCGAATGCTCGTTCCATGAAAACAGAAGGTTTTCTCTTGCTGGTTCATTACTATCCCCCTCAGCACCTGGAACGGTGCGGAGCACGGAGTGGTTGCTCAGTACATACTGGTGGACTAGATGAATGGATGAGTACACCTGATTGCCACGCTCTCTTTACCGGGCCCCTGGCCCCTGTCCTGAGCTGATCTGGAACCTCCAGCTCTCTGGTGGCTGAGAACAAGGACACTGGAGGAGGACAGGAGGGTGGAGAGGGGGAGCACTGTGTGGGCAGGAGGGGAGCCCTCAAGATGCAGAAAGGTGGAGATTTGGGTGCATGTCCCTCAACCCCCTGCTTTTCCAGCTCTGCAGGGTGCCCCAGGGGCTGCTCGCCTGTGACGGTGACGGTGAAGAAGGCGGAGTCGTCCCCAGCGTCGCACACGAACTCGCCCCCGTCGGAGGGCTGGGCCGCGGGCAGCACCAGGCGGCGGCGGGGCCCGTCACTCTCCAGCACCAGGGACTCGCTCTCCTCCACCTCGAGCCCGTCCTTGTACCAGCGCACTGGTGCATCCTCCCGCGACAGCTCACACACGAGTGCCACACACTCCAGGCTCACGGCGATCAAGGTCACCTCGTCCCGGGGGTAGATGATGCGTACGGGGGGCTCTGCAGAGCGGGGGCAACCACAGGCTGTTACGAGCGGACGGCCAGCCTCCCCGGAGCCATTCGGCAGCACCAAGCCCCTGTCACCCGCGCTAAGAAGAGTGATGAGGATAATAACGAGGGACCGTAGGCCCACAAACTGTCCTCTCCAGTCTCTGCAGCCAGAGGGGTGACGGAACCCAGCATGCTTCAGATCGGTGCACTTGCCATGTCGCATAACCGCCCCCGCCGCGCCCACTGGGGCACCTGCGTCATCCATCACGGTAGCATTTCCTCAGGGTAACACAGAGGAGCACTCACTCCGCGCAGAGCCATTAGGGAGTACAAATAGCCTCACTGTGCCTGAGCTCAGGTTTTACTGAAATGATGTCGGATACCTAACTTACAAAACGCCTTTTGGTTTTGAGAGATTTCTCTACTTTGGAATTGTGGATGAGGGATTGCGGATCCGTAACAGCAGATGCTTGTATACCCCTTTCTCGGGTTCCAGGAACAGCCCTCAGCACTGCACACATTCAGCCCCCACAGCAGCCCCTGGGGTAGGCTTTGTTTATCCCCAATTTCCAGATGAGGACACTGAGGCGAGGAGGGATCCAGCAACTTCCTGAAGGTCACAGCTGGCCCCGGCTACTCTAGGGCGGGAGGAAGAACCGCCACCTGTTAAAGGGAGGCGCAGGCTCTGCGAGCAGTGGCGGGGATTCTGAGCCAGGCGCAGCTCACAGGTCAGCAGCACACAGGAACGCTGCATCTGCATGAGTTACCAGCACCTGTCTGAGAGCTCCCCAGGGACACTGATTGCTGATTCTGGGAGCTCATCTCCAGCTGCTCACTGGCAGTTACTCCTGCGCAGGAAGAAACCTGTCACCATGGGAAGGGACAGTGCACTGAACCAGGGCTTGCCCTCATTCCCGGGGTACTCTGGGGGTCTTCCAGAACCTTGTCTGAGACATTCTGGCGCTCCTTTAACATTCGGCCCCCTTGTGGCTGGGATGGGGAACTGCTAGCTTCCTTCAGTTTGTGCAGGGTTCCCAGCGTGGGCAGAGCAGCCCACCAGCACACTCAGCCCTCTGCCTCTGCCTCTGCCAACCACCGTCCTAACTGGGCTTGTTCTGAGTCCAGGGGATGCAGGCTGGTTCTCTGGGACCCATCAAGGCGGGCTGACTGCGGTGTGACTGCCTGTGGGGTGGGGTGACGGGGCTGGGGTGCCTGCACAGCCTCGGGACCTTGGCTTGGCATCAGACTCGATTCTCCTTGGTCCACAGCTGGGGTGGTGGTGTGTGAGCTTCCCTGTGAAGAATCTGATTGCTCGTGTGCAGGCCCAACGTGGGCTGGCACAGGTGTGGCCGAGGCCACTGTATCTGGCCAGGGCGGGTGCTGGAGAGCTGGAAGGGACTCACTACAGGACAGATGCACAGAAAGGCTTCTTAGCTTTGTGGGCGTGCCTGTGCCAAGCTGCACTGTTTGGGGCCAGGGCGTGGGGGGCCCTAGGCAGCCCAGCCCAGGATGAGGCATTATTCCTAGGACAGGGCAGGGGAGGGGCAACAAGACCGGCAGCAGCAGCAGCAGCACGGTCCCTGCAGTGCAGCGGCCAGCGGCGCCTAGGCCCTAGCACCCCCAGCACCTCCACGCCCCCACACCGGGACTGGCTGTGGCCCCAATGCTCCCGGCACCGAACTACCACCGCTTCCACAGTCGTCCTGTGCTTTCTCCCCCAGCTCCAGCCCAAACCCCACCGATTCCCACTGAGCGAACTCGGCCCTGCTCCAAGTATCCGTTTTGAAGGCGCTTCCTACCGCCGACCTGGTTAGCAGACCCCGGCCTTGGGCTCTCACTACTCCCTGTGGTGACCTTCGACAACCCACACTCTAAGACTCTCTACAGGGTCTGGCTTTCCCGCCAGCCTCCGAGCTCCTGGAGGGGAGCGGGCGTGTCTGCGTTTCAGCGACTGAGTATCTGGGGCCCAGCCCGGGGAAGCGTGGCGACTTTCTCCCTGGCTCTCTCGCTCTTATCTCGTGAGCCCCCTTGCCCTCGTCCTCCGCAGCACTTGTCCCGAGGTGTCACTGCCCATTTATTTCCGTGTTCATTGACTTAACACAGGGGTCGCCAGCTCAAACGCCCACAGGGGCCAGGTATTTAAGGCCAGTGGCTGAAGTCATCTGGGTTTGAGAAGCAGGCGGGTGGGGCAGGCACATGGGCCCCGTATGGGGGCAGCTGCTACTCAGCGCCAGCTGTTCGACGCCATGGGGGAAAGCGGGACCAGAGCTGCCGGGTCTTCCGCTTTTTCAAGAGGACGCGTCACTCTGGATTGTTATTTGAACCGTCCTGAGTTTGGTAAGACTCTGCAGGCCAAACAAAACACATGTGTGGGCTGCAGGGGGCCCTAGGGACCACCCACTTGCGACCCCTGGTTAACAGGTGCCGCCCCAGCTAGACCGGCAGCGCTCTGAGAACAGGGGATGGTTCTGCTCTGCGCACCAGTCACCCACACACCTGGCCCCACCTGGCACGAAGAAAGTTCTCCATAAATGAGACTGTGGACCTTAGCTACTCCTGGCCTCGGGCGCCTGCTCACGCAGGCGGGGAGGCCCGATACAGGCATCTGTAACCATGCCCTCGCCCCCCGCAGTGTGCCAGTTAGGGGCCATGTGACCCACTCCTCCAAGGGCTCAAGTCTGTCCTCTGGCGACCCCGGGCAGCTGGGGGAGGCGCACACCTGTGACGGTGACGGTGAAGGAAGCTGACTCATCATCGATTTCACACAAGTACTCGCCGGAGTCCTCCAGCTGGACGGCAGGCAGCACCAGGCGGCGGACGGTGTCCTCCTTCTGCAGGAGCAGCGCTGGGCTCTCCACCACCCCTTCCCCGTCCTTGGTCCAGCGCACCTCGGCCCAGGGCCGGCACAGCTCACAGGTCAGCACCACACGCTCCAGGCGCACGGCGGCCACGTACACCTTGCCGCTGGGGGACACAATCCACGCGGTGACGTCTGGAGGACGGGGACCGCACGGCCGGGCATCAGGGGCTAGGGCGACGGGCCCTGCCACCCCGCCTGACCCGTGCCTGGTCCCCACTCCTGGAATGTGCGCCATGCGAGGAACCGGGCCCTCCCTCAGAGAGCGCCTCATGTCTCAGCCGCTCAGACAGCTGCAGACAAAACCACTCCCCAAGCACATCAAGGTCACGGCCACAGCCCCAGCCATAGAACATTCCACATTCTCAGGTTGGGACAGGGACGTATGAAGGGTGGGACCGAGGAAGAGGAGGGTTGGGTGCCCAGATGGAGCTGGGGTTTCCCAAAGGCCTCAGATCTCTGACCCCTCTAGCACCGGCTAGAGGGGTCAGAGCCCTGAACTCTGCCCTTCGGCACCACAGCCTTAGCAGGGCTTTCAGCCGAACGGAGAGGGCGGAGCTTCCCTGGGACCAGCGTGTTTCTGACCACGCACTTCCTGCAATGACTGACCCTCGGGGTCCAGGCCATGAGCAGGCGTGTGGTCGGCAGGAAGAGGGAGGCCGGGGCAAGGAGCACCCCCCCGCCCGGTCCCGCAGGCCCCCACCTGTGATGGTAACGGTGAAGCAGGCGTGCTCCTCTCCGGCGAAGCACTGGAACTCGCCGCTGTCGGAGGGCTGGGCTGCAGGCAGCACCAGGCGGCGGTGGGGTCCTTCCTTCTCCAGCACCGTGGTGTCGCTCTCCTCCACTTCCTGCCCGTCCTTATACCACCGCACGGGGGCGCCCTCTTGGTCCACCTCGCAGGCCAGCACGACGCACTCGGAGGTGACGGCGTGCACAAACACGTGCTCTCGGGGGTGCAGTATGCGCACGGGGGGCTCTGGGGGAGCAGAGTTGGGGTCACACAGGCCCCCCCCCAACACGGGAGATGTGAGTCCATGACGGAGAACACTGGGAAGGTGGAAGCCATGCCGTGCTGGGGACGCTGGGGTAATGACGTGAGGCATAGCAGATTACCCGACAGAAGGATGCTTTGGGAGCCCACGGAGGGTCGGAGGCCACAGGGTGGGGACGTGGAAGGAGGGAGGCACAGAGAACCTCCGTCTGGGCTGAGAGGAGGTCAGTGCCACGGGCTGTGGCAGGGCCAGGAGGTGGGAATGACCTAGCGGTGCCACAGTGGGACAGCTGCTCCCCACGGGCAGTGAGCTTCCTGTCACTGGGTGCCTCTAGGCAAGGGCTAGAGGACCTCCTGGCAATGGAGTTGAAACCAGGTTTCCACTTAGAGTGAGGTGAGCTGGCTGAGCGGTTCCCGAGCCACCCTCCCGGAGTGGTTCTGCAGGCTCTGCCCTGTGTGTTCTGGCCCTGGCAGTCGGGGGGGCCTGGGCATTCGCCGCGCTTATAACAGGCCCCGCAGCAGCTCTGAGGCAGCCAGGACATGAACCAGCATCTGAGAACCACTGGACCAGTGCACTTAACACTCCCCTTTGACCCTGCCGCCTGCAACAGCAGGGTAGGCAGTCCTGCGTGTAAGCCCAGCTCTGGTGTTTGCTAGCTGTGTGATAATGGGCACATTGCACAACCTCTCTGAGCCTCACTGTCTTCATCTGCCAATGGGTGATATGCTGCCTTTCATCCGCTTGTGCAGATTAAACCGCAGGGTGTACGTGAAGAACCTGGCAGAGCAGCTGGCTAGTAGACGTCCAGTACAAGTTCGCCCCCACTCGGCCTAGTGGGACACGGTTCCCCACACCCTCACGCAGCAGAGGGCGCACGGCGGGCCAGTGCGCTTGCTCACCGGGGGATTAAGAAGTGAGTACCCAGTGATCTGAAACACATCCCCCCACCCACCCGGACCTCCCTGGAAGGGACCCCACCCCCAGACGGGCCGCCTTGGTGGGAGGGACCCAGGCCGCCATGGTTCCTGACCTTGAACGGTGACACTGAAGAAGGCCGAGACCCCTTCTGTTCTGCACTCAAACTCGCCGCTGTCCCGGACGTGGGCCGTGGGCAGGACCAGGCAGTGCTTGTGTCCATCCACCTTCACCACCAGCGACTCACTCTCCTCCACCTCCTGCCCATCCTTGTACCAGCAGGCCGGGAAGTCCATCCGGGAGAGCTCACACGTCAGCACGGCCCGCTCCAAGGCCGTGAAGGTCAAGGACACCTTGCCCTGGGGGCTCAGGATGTGCACCGGGCTCTCTGTGAGGAGAAAGTCAAGTCGCTTGCACGCAGGCCTTGTCGTGTGCACCGCCCCCACCTCTCTGCACGTGCTCACTCCAGGGTGTGGGGCCAACAGGCCAGACAACAGCTGTTCACACATTTGGAGTTTTAAAAAGACAAGTTTGGGCTTACACACCAGTTCTTAAGAGCAGTGGTTTCAGTGTGCACCAGGATTCCTAGGGAGCCCGTTCAAATGCAGACTCCTAGTTACTCTGTCCCCCGTCGTACAGGGACCGGGGAGGCTGCGTGATGACCCAGCTCTCCAGGTGACTCTGGTGGGGGCGATCCCGGGCTGCGTTTGGGACATGCTGCTCTGGCTGCCAGCTAATCCTTACTTTGCCCTTTTCCCGGGACGCTGGCAACTGCCCACCATGTGGGTGCTGAGGAATTCTCGACTGGCCTTACAATCTCTGGCAGTGGTGAGACAGCAAATGCCAGCGCACTCCCTGAGCTTTCAGACCCCCACCAGCTGTGGTCCTAGGGTGCCTCGGTCCCTCTCCTTCCCCGTCTCCATAGGCGGCAGAGCACAGCCCTGGAGCCAGACTGCCTGGGTTCGAAGTCCAGATCCACTGCTCATTAGCTTTGTGAGTTTCTTTGGCCTAGCCACTCGACCTCTCTGTGCCTCGGTTTCCTCATCTGCAGAACGGGTTGACAAAAGAGTCTACCTCCTAGGGCTGTTGAAAGCCTCGTGTTCATACATGTGAAGTGATGAGGACCGTGCCTGGCACATAGGAAGTAGCTATGTCAGCGTCAGTGATCCCGGGATAGGGCAGGAAGCTCGGGGCCTAGGGGCCAGGGCCTGTGTCTCTGAGATGACAAACGTGACAGAATTCCGTAAACCACGAAGCACCCCAGAGAACCTGGATATGATGCTGATGAACCAGCAAGGGGTCCCCTGTACGGGGCACGTGGTCTGCAGCCTGCCTGCTGGCCCGGGGTCCTGCAGCTCAGCCCACCGCGGGCGAGCCTGACTCTTGTGGCCCAGGTGTGAGAAGTGGGAGCAGCATTGGCTCCACTGTGCCAACGGGACTCGTGTCCCGGCCCTGTCTGCCTACCCCGGTGCCCACCAGCACCAACCTTGGATGGTGAGGGCAGCCGAGTCCTGCACGCCCGGGCAGCTGAAGCCAACGAGGGCCCCGCCGTCCTGGTGCGTGACGGCGTGCAGGACGAGCAGGTGCTGCAGGCCGTTGTGCTCCACGCGGTACCGCAGAGCCCCGGGCTCCACCTGGCCTTCCGACTCAGCGCTGCGGAGTTCCACCCCGTTGAGGAACCAGGTGCCCCGGATGACGGTGGAGAGAATAAGGGAGAAGACGGCATCCTCCCCGTCGTATACCTGCACGTCCCTCAGACCTGCCACCACGCGAGCTGTGGGCACTGAGAAGGGGAGAGAGTGCAGCCGTGGGAACCAGAGGGGCAACCGATGGAGGGCAGCCGCTCGCAGGGGAAGGACAGTTAAGGAGCCAGGGGCCAGGAGCTGCAGGGTGTGACTGGGGAGGCACAGGGCCCACTCACCGAGGCGAGCAGACCCGTGGAACACGACGTGGGGGCTGCGGCCGTGCTCGCTGACGGTGCAGATGCGGAAGCGGTAGTCACCCTCGGAGGGCACGCAGTCTCCCGACACCTCCACGGCCCCCGCGTTCTCCATGCTGAAGCACTGGACCCAGTCTTCCGAGCCTGCCTTCTGCCGCTCCAGCCGGTAGACGAAGGGGGTCTCGGGAACCGGCTCGGGAGGCTTCCAGGTCAGCAAGACCATGTTCTTTCGGCTCTTGAACATCTCCGCCAACACCGGGGGTCCTGGGGGTTTGTGCTTGATGCCTGAGACAAAGGCAGGGTTTGTCCTGGGGCCCCGCTCTGGCCACCCACCACCCGCCCGCCCACCGCAGGTCCACTCTGCCAACTCAGACACTGGCCTCTGGCCTCCCCTCCAGCTCTGGCCCGCCTGCCCGGCCCTTCGGGAGCCCGACCAAAGGCTCCTGCGCCCTCACATTTGACTCTGAGAAGAGTGGTGGTGTGGGAGCTGCCCAGGCTGAAGGTGACTTCGCCGGCGTCTTCTCGAGTGACGCCCGGGAGGACCAGGGCGTGCATGTGGCCGGAGCTGCTCTGGCAGGTGGCCGGCAGGTCCTCCCCATCGCGGCTCCAGCGCCCCGAGACCCCGGCCTCCCGAGTCTCTACCAGCAGCACCGCGTTCTCGCCCTCCAGGACGTCAAGCTTGCGGGGCAGCCGCTTCAGGATGGGCCCTGGGATGCGGACAGAGCCCATTAATCAGCCCGGGGTCAGGGCGCCATCCCCTCAGCCTCAAGCCTCGGCCTCCTCCCGCTGGCCGGCCGACCTTTGACTGTCACACTGGCCACAGTGCGCACGCGGCCCCGCATCTCGCACAGGTAGACGCCGTCGTCGTCCGCCTTTAGCCTGTGGATGACGAGGCGCCTGATGGTGCCCTCCTCGATCTGCTCGTATTTGTGGCAGGGCAGCAGCCGCTGGTCCTCGCGGAACCAGGCCGTGGGGATGCGGGAGTTGGGCACTCTGCACTCCAGCACGGCAATCCCCTGCTCGTGGCCCTCCACGTCCTGCAGGGGCCTGGAAAAGCGGAGGCGGGGCTCTGTGGAGAGGAGGGAGACCAGAGAAGGCTCTGCAGAGGGCCCGACCAGGAGAGGGACTCCTCCTGGCATCGTCCACAGCCAAACCCCGCATGAGCCACGCTGTTCGCTTTTTCCCCAGAGCTGGCGGGCACTGTGGACGCACAAGGAAAAGCTTCAGAAGGGAAGTCGGATGGCCTAAATCCTCATCTGACCCCGACACTGGCCCGTCACCTTGAGCAAGGCCATGTTAGGGATCCTGGGCCTCAGTTTCCTTACCTGTGAAGTGGGAAAGAGGACAAAGGGCTTGGACCACATCAGTGATTTTCAAACTGTCACTTGGGGCCTCTCAGGGGCACGACACAGACTCTGCTGGGGTCTGAGTTGAGTTTCCTTTTTAAAGGACTTTAAGCATTTTCAAAACTGCATTTTGCAAAAAGAAAGCGTGATGCTGGACACCAGCCGGTGGGTTCACCTGGGTGAGGATGCTGGAGAAGCGCTTATGTCCTACAGCTCTGGGAAGCTCTGCCTTCCTGCTGGGCGTTTGGTATTCATAGAGTTGAGCACCCCCTGGCCAGTGTGTGGCGGCGTAGCCACGAGGTCACCGCTGTGGCATAGGTGTTACAATGCGTGCCAGGCCAGGCTCAGAGATTTGCCAATTTTTTTCTTCTGCGGGGGGAGTTGGGAAATAACCAGTAAAGGTGAAATCCTGCAAGTTGTGATGAATTCCTTGCATGGAGAGCTTTAACTTCCAGTGTGAGACAAGGGTGTTCCCCTGTTTTCTGAGCATTTACTAGACATTGTTGGCGACTCGACTTTGCAATACAAACTTCCTCTCCTTCACCTCCCTCCTCTTGCAGACCTGGGGAGAGCTGTCCAATGAAAGGATGCTCAAAAATCGCAGGGCAGTTTTTCTCCCACATTTGCTTCCGTGTGAGCTGAGAGTTTCCCAGGGGGAGGGCTGCCACCCGTCTTCACCACAGGGCTCACAGACCAGACCCTTGGACGAATGCAGCCTCCACTTAAAATGTGTGTATTCAGCTGCCCTGGCTGGCATAGCTCAGTGGATTGAGCTCGGGCTGCGAACCAAAGTGTCGCAGGTTCGATTCCCAGTCAGGGCACATGCCTGGGTTGCAGGCCATGGCCCCCAGCAACCGCACATTGATGTTTCTCTCACTCCTCTCACTCCTCTCTCTCTCTCTCTCTCTCTCTCTCTCTCTCTCTCTCTCTCTCTCCCCCCTTCCCTCTCCAAAAATAAATAAATAAAATCTTTTAAAAAAATGTGTGTATTCAATAAAAGAGCCCGCTCGTTCTCACTGATTGGCTTTCTCAGCACATGTTACAAATCTGGACCTAAACATTGACAGCCATAGATAGCCCTGGCAGGGTAGCTCAGCCGGCCAGAGGACAGTCTGAGTGTGCCGACAAGGCGGGCTCCATCTCCGGTCAGGGCACAGACAAGAGTCAACCAATGAATGTGCAAGTGGAACAAATCCATGATTCTCTCTCTCTCAAATCAAGAAATTAAAAATAAATTAAACAATTTCTAGCCATCAAATGATCCTTTTCTCTCTAATATGTTGGAGCTTTAAATGGGATTTCCATGGTGGGGGCGGGGGAGGAGTAAAATAACGGAGGTTGAAAAGCCAGTGGACTAGAAGAAAAATTCTAGGCGCCTCTCAGTTTGCACATGAAAGGGAGGTGTTTTCACCATCTGCTTCAGAATCACCTGAGTTTGCTAGTAAGTTCCCGGGTACCATGGAGACCTACTGAATTCGATCCCCTGGGGGATGGCAGGCCGTCAGGAAACAGGATTTCAATGCTTGGCGCCTCCCCTCCACCTCCGCAGGGCGGCGCGGGGCACGAAGGGGTGGTCGGAGGTAGGAGGGTCTGGGAGGGGCGCCGCCATACCTTTGACGTGCAGCTGCACGGCGCTGAGCGTCTGGCCCGCCGAGTTGCGCGCGGCGCACACGTAGAGCCCGCGGTCCTTGGCCTGGCAGTAGAGCACTTTGAGCACGAAGCCGCCGTCGCGGTCGCGGTACATGAGGCGGCGACGGTCCGGGAGCAGCGGGCGGCCCTCCCAGTGCCATTCGATCTCAGGCTCGGGCTTGCCCATCACGTAGCAGCGGAACTTGGCGTGCTTGCCCTCGTTCACCCAGAAGGTCTTGGGCGCGCACTTGAGTGGCTCCACCACGGGCTTGGGGGCCTCGTCGGAGTCCTCCGGCGGGCTCTCTGGGGGCTGGTGCACCTGGAGCAGCGCGCCGGCCTGCGCGTGGCCGTGCGCGTTGCGGGCGTGGCATACATAGACGCCCGAATCGGGCAGCCTCGCCGCCCGGATGCGCAGCGCCAGGCTCGCGCCCCCGGTCCCTTCCGCGCGTCCAGGCTCCAGCACGAAGTGACTGCTGTCCCACACTTCGTCCAGGGCCATCCCGTCCTTCTCCCAGTAGAGCGTGGGCGCGGGGAGGCCCCCCACCTGGCATGTCAGCACTACCTCTGTCCCCCGAAGCACCCATTGCGACCGGGGCCCCGTTAGGAACACCGGGGCTCCCTCCCCGGTCCCGGGCGGCAGCAGCGAGGGCTCGGTGGACTGGGGGTCGGGCTCGGGGGCCGGCGGCTCCAGCACGGTGATCGCGGCCGCCGCGTAGGCCTCCCCCGCCGCGTTGCGGGCGCGACACACATAGACCCCCGCGTCGGTGGGCAGCGCGCCAGTCAGCAGCAGGCCGTGCTCAGCACCGTCGGTGGGGAAGCTGAAGCGCTCCGAGGCCGCCAGCTGCTGCCCGCCCTTCTCCCATACGACACTGGGTGGCGGCTCCCCCAGGACCACACACTTGAGCTCGGCCTCGGCGCCACTTACCACCCGCACGGGCCGCGGGAAGCGCAGAAAGCACGGGGGGCTCCCCTGATCGCCCGCGCTCGCCTTCATCGCGGCGGCCGCAGACGACCTGCAGCGCTCGAAGGAAGGGTGGGCGGTGGACGCTTAGAGGCCCGGAGCTGCGGAGGGAACCTGGGAGGCGGGGTGCGTCTGGGGGTCCCGCGCGGGGGTTGTGGAGCTCTCCCCCGAGCCGCCCGCTCCTGCCTGCCTCCTTACCCTCGGCCCGGACCTGCAGCTCTGAGGTGGCGGCGATTCCCGGGACGGGAGCCCAGAGATCTGGGGGCAGTCCTTCCTGTTTGCCTTCACAGCGAGGGGCCCGGCAGCCTCCCCAGCCAGCGGCCTGGCTTCCTGCTCCAGAAAGCCTCTCTTCCCAGCCCCCTCCCACAGCCTGGGCCTCTTCCCCTCCTCCCTCCCACCTCCAGCCGCCAGGTCCCCAAGCACCCGCCAGGCTTGGGCCTGAGTGGCAGAGGCGCCTGCAGCTGCCAATCCCAAAAATATTCTCTGATGACACAGCTGGAGGATAAGAGCCCAGACCGGCTCCTCGAGGCTAAGTTTAGAGCAGGCGGGACCACCTGCCCCCCCCACCAGCCCCAGTTCAAGCTCCAGCCTCAGCCTGTCCTCCCGTGACTGGCCGGCAGCTGCTTGTTTGAAAGGGGCTCCAGAGGGTCTCAGGGGCTGGTGCATTGTCTCCCTGACAAATAACACTTTTAGGAGCTGGCAGAGCCCCCCTCCCAGCCTCCTGTCCTACCTGATGTCACCTCTGTGTTGGGTCTGGGATGCGAGTCACGGTGTGTGTGTGTGTGTGTGTGTGTGTGTGTGTGTGTGTATGCCAGGGGTGGGGGGAAGGGGTTGTAGGCATGGGTCAGGTCACTTGGGGTGAAAACCCTCCCCAGCACCCTCCCCAGCACCCTCCCCGCATTCCTAGCGGGAGTGGGAGATAAGGCTCAGGGCCACAGACATCTGCGTCAGAGATGAGGTCTCAATGCCATAGGCAGGGGCAGCTCAGACTGCAGGGCGGGGGAAGGCCTGGGGAAGTCTGGGGTGAGAGGGGCAGAAGAGGGCGGGTGGTGGGATGGGGAGGAGACAGAGGGGAGGCCCGGGGCAGACCCTGACAAAGGAGCACAGGGCAGGGTGTGGGCTTTCCTCTGGCGGGGACAGGTGAGCTATGTTGCCCCAGCTGCCACTGCTGCTCCTCGTGCTGGTGGCCGCACAAGGGGGCCATGGCTGCCATGGGCCGGAGCTGGACAGGGAACTTGTCCTGGCCAAGGTGAGGGCCCTGTTCCTGGATACCTTGGGGTCCCCGGCAGTGACCGGTGAAGGCGGGGACCCTGGAGTCAGGCGCCTGCCCCGAAGACATGCTGCGGGGGGCATCATGCAGAGGGGCTCTGAGGCTGAGGAGGAGGATGTCTCGCAGGCCATCCTTTTCCCAGCTCCAGGTAATGAGGGTGGGGAACAGCGACTCCGAGAAGCAGTGTGGTCCGTAGCCTGGGATCGGAAGGCAGGCAGGTCTCAGTTCGAATCCCAGACCTGCCACTCAACTGCTGGCTTTGCAACAGTGGGCCAGTTACTAAACCTCCCTGAGTCTCTGTCTCCTCGTCCACAAAATGGGCGATAATACCTGCCTCTCAGGATTCAGGGAGGTGGTGTGTCAGAGGGCACGGCTCCTTCGGAGGCATTAGGGGGATTTTTGCCTGGGAGGCCAGGGTCTCTAGAGACAGAGATTCGTGGGTATGGACCCCTTTCTGCTGCTTTTTCTCCTTTCTCTGTCTTTGCCCCACGTTCCACCTTGTTTCTTTAGCCCTAAGTAGCTGAGACTTGGGCAGACGTCAGGCATGCAGGAGAAGGATTGGCTGGGAAACTCTTCTGAGATACTCAGTTCACCATCTCTTGAGTTCCCTTCTCGCCTCCCCATGTTCCTCTAACTCAATGCGTAAGGGTCTCCTCTAGGTGGGCTTTCTGGTAGTCCGGCCCACCTTTCTTCTAGAGAGGACCCCACGCAGCACAGCGAGTAGAAGTATGGCTTTGGGATCAGGCAGAATCCTAGCCTGGCCACTTAGTGGCTACAAACTACTTTACCTTTCTCATCTTCAGTTTCTTGATCTGCAAAATGGGTCAACTGTGAGGTTTATAATGTGAGAATCCACTTTCTCAGCCAGTCCTGGTTCATGCTTGTCTAGGGTAGCCTGTGTACCTGTCAGGGTAAGGATGCCAACTGCACTTTCTTAGAAAGCACTGTCTTTTTTTTCTTAGCTATATCCTTTCTCCTCTTCCTGCTCTTCCTCTCCCTCCTTTTTGGTGTTAACTTGCCTTTATAAAGTGGACTTATTTTATTTTTTATTTTTTTCCAATAGGGATTTATGGTTACTTTTTTAAAAAAGATTTTATTTATTTATTTTTAGAGAGAGGGGAAGGGAGGAAGAAACAGAAGAGAGAAACAGCAATGTGTGGTTGCCTCTCATGTGGCCCCCACTGGGGACCTAGCCTGCAACCCAGGCATGTGCCCTGACTGGGAATCGAACCGGCGATCATTTGGTTTGCAGCCCAAGCTCAATCCACTGAGCTACACTAGCTGAGGCTGAAGTGGACTTATTTTAAAGAATTTATCCTGCAATATTTCTGACATGTAAAAAGACATAAAGAGTAATATAACAAATGCTTGTGTACACACCATTCAACTGCCCTCTTACACCATCAGATGAACAAAAATTTAAGTCTAAGTGACAGTTCCAAGGGTTGTTTTGGGAAAAGGGGCAGGGACCCTTGCACATTGCTGATGGGAATATTAATTAAATGGTAAAGTGACTGGAGAGAGAAGTTGGCAATATCTTGTGTTTTTACAATCCTTTAATGATGAAATAACAAATGCGGAGCCTCTGTCTGTTCTCCCAAGACTGCGGACCGTCCCGAGTCTGGCAGAGCATTCAGTGGCGAGCTTGGCAGGCTCCTGAATGGCAGCCCCTTCCCTCCTGTCGAGGAGGAGGGGTCCCAGGTTCTCAGTCAGGGCTGCCCTCTTCCTACCCTCTGTCCGCTGCAGGTTCCAGCTGTGAGAGCCAGCCGGCTGCCAGAGCACGTCCGGTGGCCGAGGAGGGTCTCTTCACGTATCTGTTCCGGCCGTCCCAGCACACACGCAGCCGCCAGGTGACTTCGGCCCAGTTGTGGTTCCACACAGGCCTGGATAGGCAGGGCGCAGCAGCCTCCAATAGTTCTGGGCCCCTGCTAAGCCTGCTGGCCCTGTCGTCTGGAGGTCCCATGACTGTGCCCGTGTCCTTGGGCGAGGCACCCCCTCGCTGGGCTGTGCTGCGCCTGGCCGCCTCCGCACTCCCCCTGCTGACCCACCCCATCCTCGGGCTCCTGCTGCGCTGTCCTCTCTGTTCCTTCTCAGCACGGCCTGAGACCACGCCCTTCTTGGTGGTTCACACGCGGGCCAAGCCACCAAGTGGAGGGGAAAGAGCCCGACGTTCGACTCCCCCGCTGCCTTGGCCTTGGTCTCCCGCTGCCCTGCGCCTGCTGCAGAGGCAGCCGGAGGAACCCACTGCGCATGCGCACTGCCACAGAGCGGCCCTCAACATCTCCTTCCAGGAGCTGGGCTGGGATCGGTGGATCGTACACCCTCCCAGTTTCATCTTCTACTATTGCCACGGTGGCTGCGGGCTGCCCACCCAGCCAGACCTGTCTCTGCCGGTCCCTGGACCTCCCCCGACCCCTGTTCAGCCTCCTTCTCTGGTGCCAGGGGCCCAGCCCTGCTGTGCCGCTCTCCCTGGGACCATGAGGTCCCTGCATGTCCGCACCACCTCTGATGGGGGCTACTCGTTCAAGTATGAAACAGTGCCCAACCTGCTCACGCAGCACTGCGTCTGTGTCTGAGGGTGTCCTGCTGGCGGCGGAGCCCCCGCCGTCACCTGGTGGGGGGAATGGCAGAATTTGGGAAAATAGGTGTTTTCCATTTCCCTCCTCCCTCCACTTCTCTGCCTGAGGGCTCCCCTCCCCCTCCTCCCCTGCCCCGTGGTAACGTGGCAATAAACAACCCGGTGCATATGACTTGGCATTGCATTCTCGGGCTTCTATGATGCGGTCGGGGTGCGGAGGGGAGATCTGAGCCCTGGCAGAATGGGGTTGTGAGATCTCAGGTCACTTAGCCTCACCTGACCTTGGAGGTCTGGGGTTCTGGAGCTGGATTTGGATGCATGTCTGGCGAGAAGCTACCACATCTGGGGGTGACAAAAAGGTGGCTGAAGCTCCTGACAGCCACTCTGGAGGCAGAACTGGCCCTCGTGTCAGCTGGACCTGATACATTGGTCAGGTTGTCTGCGCCGCCACACCTAGAAGCAGCCGAGGCTTGCAGAGCACCTGCATCTGAGAGAGCCAGAGGCCCTTCCCCTGCCATTCTCTGCCCGAGCGAATGGGCACCTAGCTGGAGGTCAGGTGATTGAAAGACCGGTCAGAGATTGTGCCTTGGGGCCCCACTAAGGCAGAGGTTCAGAGCTGGTAAGATCTTGGATTTCTCAGGAGTTTGGGTGGGATGTAAAGCAGTGTCCAAAAGTTGACCAGGATGGAGAGGAGGTGGAAGAACGAAGACCTGATGATTTTAATTTGCTGAGGGCCCTGGAACTCCCTCGAATCTGTCACTGGCTCATGACGTAGCCCTTCGTGAACCTAGTTGTGCTGGGACCCAGGTTCTTAAAACATTCAGCCCCCTGATGCACCCTGTGTACCTTTCCGTTACCCCACTCAGTCCTTAATGTTGGATGCAAGGAAAGCCAGATCCTATGCTGGAAAAACGTGTGCTCTTATGTGAGCCTTTGTACACACTTTGTGTACATGCTGAGTCCAGAGCACGGTGCAAAGAGCCCCTTTCTTTTCCCATTGGGTTCATTCTGCCTGCGGTAATCAGCCATTGGGAACCCCCGCCACCCTTTCCTCCCTGCTTTGTTCACTCTCCTCCTCCGGGTCTTGCTATACTCCTGCCCCACCCCGGCTCTGGCTCTCAACCAGCTGGTTCCACCCCGTCTCCCTTTAACGCAGCTGTGGGTGGAGGGGAGGGTTGGGGATGCTCAGGTCCCTGGGACTGAAATTCCAGAGCACTGTCTAATATTGCACAACTGCGGAGTGTGTTTCTGCTCACAGACTGACTCATCAGAGACTCCCTCCTCCTAACCCAGCTGGATGGGGTGAGCTGGGGAGCATGCCCAGGAAGGGGATGTGGAGGGGAGAGAACCCCACCCGGCACCCTTGGGCTAACACCTCCCCTACCTGAGCTGAGCTGAATGAAACATGGTTTCTCCAAGCACAGGAGCCCACCAGAACAGCCCTTGGCAGTGGTCCCGCCGTAGCCTCAGTAGACACTGAATCCAAGAGAAGGCTGCTGCTGCTCTGGAGAGGAGATCTGCCTGTGGTAGCTCTGAGTCTCTCCCAGCACCTTCACCTACACCCAGCGTAGCAGCAAGGCCGTGCTCAGGGTTGTGGGGATTGCTACTCGGGCAGTGGACCGTGGAGACGACCAGATGGGCTCCGCGGGGCCGTGCAGGGCGGGGGATGGGAGATTGGCTTCATGCCAGCCTGAACATCACTCTCTCCCCCGGACTCTCCTCGCCAGATCCTCCCTGCCTGCGTGGGGCCTTTCCCTGGGATCTTCAATCCTCCTAGCGGGCTCAGGATTCTCCTTTTTCCCACGAGGACCACCTACAACCCTGCGTTGTGCAGACTTTCCCTGTCCCCGGAACGTGAATGGGATCTGAGGGCTGAGGACATTACTCAGGGGCGCAGCGTTCTGCACCAGGTCGCTTAGCAGGGTGGTGTTGCTGGAGAAAAGTTTTCATGTGTCAGAGACAAAGGGAGGAAAGTGAGTACAATGTAGTATTTTTCAACCAAACCAGAGGTATTCATTTTCAAGGGCTATCTCTTCTTCTCAAGTTACCATTTCTCTGTGTGTGTGGAGAACTGTTGTTTCTTTTATGGTATTGAGGTGATGGGAGAAGGTAGTGGTTTTTTGTCTGTCTGTTTGTTTGTTTGTTTGTTTTAAGGTTTTTATAAATGACAAAATTAAAACTTGGAAGTTCTTATTTGGACCCTAAGATTTTTCTTTGTAATTTTGCTGATGGAATTTCCATATCTGTGAAATCCGTGAAATCCTAAAGTCTGGAAGTCACTGGTCTGGGCCATCCCTTCCAGGGTCTTGAGGCCTTAGATTCTGCTAACTGAGCAGACCGGGGAGGTGCAGCTGCCCCTCCCTAAGAGAGGCAGACGTGACTAAAGCCGTCTTTCGTCTTCAGTGCTGGCCAGGAGACTAAGAGCTGCACACTTCAGTGATCCTCCCTGATCCCAGGGCTAATCCTCAGGAACCCTGTGCATACTTTTCACTCAGAGTTAGTCTGAATAGCAAACCCAACTCAAACAAGCTTAGATTAAAAAAAAAAATCACTGGTGGGGGTGAGGGACAGGACTGGGAAGAGCATCGGGGGGAAACTGGGACCATTGTAATAAAACAACAATAAAAAAATCTAAAAAAGCCCTGGCTGGTGTAGCTCAGTGGATCAAGCACCGGCCTGGGAACCAAAGGGTCCCTGGTTCCATTTCCAGTCAGGGCACAGGCCTGGGTTGTGGACCAGGTCTCCAGTTTGGGGGCACGTGAGGGGCAATCACACATTGATGTTTTTCTTCCTCTCTTTCTCCTTCCCTTCCCCTCTTTCTAAAAAAGTAAACAAATAAAATCTTTTTTTAAAAATTAAAAAAAAAAAACCACGGGCTTATATCAAGTCCAGGAGCACAGCTGGCTGAGGCAAGGCTGATGCTGGGATGCAAAGATACTGCAGGGATCCAGCTACAGGGTCAACATCCCCTCCTGGGTCAGCTCCATCTGTGCCTGGCCTGAGCTGCCTTCGTCACACTGCTTGGCCCAGCACGAGGGAGTTTGCGTGCAGAAGACCCAGAACGAATCTTGATGGCCTGACTGTCCTGATTAAGGTCACGGGCTTCTCCAGGAAGGGTGCCCGAGGGAACAGAATGAGTTAGTAACTTACATTATGTGTCCCAGCCCTGCAGCCCAGAGCCTAAAGCACAAGGGCTAGAGGTGAAAAAAGGTGACATCCCCAAAGCAGGGTACAGTTACCCCACAAAGACGGGCAGAGGCTAGAGAAAAGCACTGTTGTTTCCTCCTCCTAATTGTCTCTCACATTAAACCCTTTCTCTCTCCCTACATAGACACTATTTTGACCTTTAGGCAGCAATTCATTTTTTTTTTAATTTCATGTATTTATTTTTAGAGAGAGGGGCAGGAGGGAGAAAGACAGGGAGAGAGAAACATCGATCAATTGTCTTACCAGAACCAAACCCACACCCCAGGCATGTGCCCTCATCAGGAATCGAACCAGTGACCTTTCACGTTGCAGGACGATGCCCAACCAACTGGGCCACACCAGTCAGGGCTAGGGAGCAATTCCTGGTTGGGCAATTCAGCAGCCTCCTTCACCAGTCTCTAAGCAGTCATTCCCTCTCCTTCCAGGGCATGCTCACCTGGCCACCGTGAAGCAGTCACAAAAGCTCCAGAGGGGGTCTCTTTTGAAATCTTCTCCCAGCAGTAATGCCACTTTAAAGACTTTCTGTTATTATATGCCACTGAATTTTGGAAGCACGCATGCAAGGACAGTCACCCTTCTCTCAACAGACTCTCGGAATTAAGTATTCATGGGGTTACTGCGAGGTCTCAATTATCCATCATCTAAATGGGAACTGTTGCTTGGGGTGGTGAACACGCAAAACTCTCCAGATGATGCGTTGTGGGATTGAGCACCTGAAACCTGTATAATTTTGTTAACCAGTGTCATCCCAATAAAGTCCAGAAAAAGGAAAAAACAAATGGAAATCGTTGCTCTACAGCTTAAGCAAAATCTGAATGAACATCTTGCAGGTGATTTCTCCGTAGATGTATTCAAACTGAGTATGAAAGGAATGGCCCGATCTGTATTGTTACCTGCAAATGACTCAGATTTGTCATCACTTGAACGTCTTGAGGCTTTGTTCACAGGGACTGTCCCATATTCCTTTGCCTCTTTGAAGTGTTTATTCACAATTTTCCCCATAGAAAGTCAAATTATATGTGGTCCACTGTATTCATGTTCCCTTGAATAGCACCTTACAGTGGAGGGGCGCGGTGGTCAGTCCCTCAACCGAGGGGGCATATCCCCCGTAGTGGGAAACCTTTGAGGTGGCTGGTGTTCACGAAGTTTTAAAGACTGTGACTTCAGGTCTACCGGATGTGGAAGATTTTCATTTCACTTCGTCTTCCTATAATTCTGCCAAGGCCAATTTATTTCTTGTCATGCCACCACTGTGGTTGTTTTGAGGTTTCTTTGCGAGGTCTTCACTTTCTTATTAAATTCTGCAAATCCAGTGCTTTGGGGGGCCACAGCCCTGACGGCCTCTCCTGCTCCGTGGGGTGGTGCCGCCCTTGCCACCTTCTGCCAGCTCCCTGGGCTTATCCCTTGAGTGTTTCTTCTTTCCTCCTTTTTTGGAGGGTGGGCGGGGGGACATTCTGTTCCACCCTGTAGTTTGAACACATTTACTATCTTTGCTTACCATCATTTTTGTCTCTCACATCTTCCTCTTAGATTCATTTTTCTTAGTGTTGGCCTATCCTCTTTTATTATTGATCTCAGAGTAAGTCTGTAGGTGATAGACTTTCCGAACCCCTCTTCCAGCTGAAAGTTTTGAATGATAGTTGGGCTGTTTATGTGGTTCTAGATTCAAAGATGTTTTTCTTCCGAGTTTTGAGAGTCTCCTCCTTTTCTTCTTGCATCCTGTTTTTCAGTGAGAGACTTAATGGCAACATGATTCTCATACCTTTGTAGTTCATCTGTTTTGTTTTTCCCTCATTGGAAGTTTTCAAGATTTCTTCCTTACCACGACGTTTGAAATTCCATTACAGTAGATCTACACGTTAGTTTTGAAACTAACCTTTGATGTCAAAGAGATCCTTGGCATTTGGTGGACACTTTTGAACTGAATATACATAGTTTTCTTCAATTCTGAGACATTTTCTTCTTTTATTTATTTGAATATAACTTCCTCTCACATTCTTTCTGATTTCTACCATGAACTTTTCATCTAATATATATATTGAAAATTTTCATCTGACATATATGTATTTCATCTAATATATATATTTATAGATTGAAAATTTTAGATCCTCTGTATATTTTAGCTTTTCCTTTTAATAAATACTTTTTATATTTTGTCTTGTACGATGTGATAGAAAAACATTATTTGCTCAGTCCTTCAGGTCAGTTGGTACCCATTACTGTGCGTATTCTGATCATTCTTTTGAAGGGATTTTTGTTGTTTCATAATCATCTTTCGTTTTTTAGTTGATTAAAAAAGACAAATGTGAAATCCTTTTGCATCCAAGAATGTTATAATTATTCTAACACCCTGCTCTTGTTTTATATAAGCTATTTCACAGGATGAAAGTTTTAGTTGATTTAATATCTCTTTCAAGATGCTGACTTGCTGACAATGTTTGGTAATTATTGCTTGGAAGCCCATCTTTGTCTGAGATTCCCTGTAGACTGTTTGCCCTCTCTGACTGTGTACTCTTTAGCAAAAGGGGTATAAAATAGTGCGGCCTAGAAAAAGATTCTTTCCCTCCCACTTTCTAAGTTCTTCCGGCTTGGCGAATAGCCAAATTAGCAGAGACAGAATAACAGGAGAAAAATGAAAGTTTAATGCATGAACCTAGGGAATTTACACAGGCACAATAAATTCCATGAAAATTCCCACCGCAGCAAAATGACATTGGGCATACAAGACATTTGAACAAAGGGAAAAGGGGAGGGGAACGGGGTATTGAATTCCAGAAGTGAGAATGGGCGATTTGCAGGTAGTTGAGTGAGAGGGAGCACACAGGGGAAGAGAACCCTCGCCAGGTGACTCAGAAACAACCGAACAGAGCAGGCATCCAGCTAACAGGCACCTGCCTGAAGCCCTTCTGTTTATCATACCGAATTCAGATTGGGTGGAGGGTAGCATCCTAAAATCTCCTCCCTGAAGTAGGTTTCTCTGCCTGAATCTCTTGGGCAGCAAAGTGGGGGAGGATCAAAGATTCTGAGTATTAAAATTAATAACTGAATATTAAAATCAATATCGCCCAAAGCAGCTTCAAGGTGGCAGAATTTTGGTCCCTTCAGGATAATGTCAGGGTGTATGTCAACATTTATTATAACTGTCCAGTAGGCGCTATTTGGGCAGCTTGTCTTCTGCAAGTTTTGGTGCCTTTCTTTCCTCCTAGGTACTGAAAAAGAAGGGAGCAAAACTGGCTACACCTAATTAGGTCAACAGCTCCAGCGTCAGGCACTCCAGGGGAGTTGAATCCCTGACAAGAGGATTAACACCCTTGCATTGTCCCCTATTTAGGGAACCAGTTTTCTAATCTTCCCAGGGTACAACCAGTCCATTTACCTGAACCATTGGGGGTAGGAATAAACAATAAAGGGGGAAAATTCCTCTTCTGGGCGCATGAGCACTCGAAGCCAAGATGGCACAGAGGGAGGTCCTTCTACCCTGCGGCTTGCACAGTAGGAGCCTAGATGGCAACCATAAAGGGAAGCGGATTGGATTGGATAAGGGACAGAGAACCCCTGAAAATCTAGGAAATGGATTGTTTTGGGGGAGGGTCCAGCACAAGCCCACAAAGGATTGGGAAAGAGACTGGTCACTGCGAAAGCCTCAGGTGCTATAATCAAAGCTTAACAAAGGCCTCTCTCAGCACACGTGCGTTCTCTGTAGCAGCCACGTGGGCCTAGAAGCTGCGGGAGTGGGCTCCAAGCGTGAACTGGGGTGCAGCATTGCAGCACTGGCCGGAGTGCAGCAGGGAGCAGAGACTAAGCTAGCCAGATGGGGGCAGAGACTGAACTGGACTAACCTTTGGCATGGACTGAACTAATGGCACAGAATTTCTGGACCCTGGCCTTTCTACTAGGCTCCATGAAGACAAGGCTGGACTCCTGCCACAGCAGGAGAGCTGAACCACCTGATGGCGTATGAGGCACAGACTGTGGGAACCTGGGGGCAGTCTTTTTTTTGTGTGTGTGTGTGGTCCAGCTTCAGTAAATCTTACCACTACACCTCATCCTCCTATGCGTGGTCCCCCAAATGCTTTTCTCATGACACTTCAAGAACCCCATTTCCACTGGCAACACTTGGACAAGAATCACCTTTCATAGCACTGTCTCCATCATCACATGCATTATGTCTGTCTTAGGCAGAATAACGGTCCCCCTCCCCAAAGATGTCTGCATCCTAACCCCCAGAACCTGTGAAAATGTCATATTACATCACAAGGGAGAACTAAGATTGTGGATGGAATTAAGGTTGCTGACCTGAGGACCTTAAAATAGGGAGACTATCATGGATTATCTGGGTGGGCCCCATGTAACCACAAGTGTCCTTAAATGTGGGAGAGGGAGGCGGAAGAGCTACTGTCAGGGGGTGTAATGTGAAAAAGGCTGGTCAGCTGATGGTGGTTGATGCCAATTCAATGCCAATAGGATTCCCCAATTTAGGATGTGGTTAAAAAAAAAAAGGAAACTTTATCTAGTGCAAATTATCTCAGTTGTAATACAGCACAGCTATAACAACAGCATGGCTGTGGAACAGCCCAGCTGTGGTGCAGCATGGCTGTGAAAACAGCAGGGCTGTGAGGCAGCCCTGAGGTCAGGCCCCTCTCCAGCTAGACAGCTGTGCTCTGCCCCAGGCAGGTAGCTCTGGCATTTCACCTCAGCCAGGGAGACACTGTCTTTCCCTGGAAAGAAGGGTGTTCTCACAGTCAGAGGGAAACTGGCCTATATAGACATAAATCCCCACCCCAGTCCTTGATTGACCTGTCCTCATGCAAATGAAGGCTCTAAATCATCTCAGTTTGATTGGTCCAAAAGGTACTGCCCTGATTGGTCAGAATAGGGCTGCTCTGATTGGTCAGAGTAGTGTAGTTTTGATTGGGTGGGGAAAGCCTCAGTCCTATTGGTTAAAATAAAATTCCAGGAACTTCTTCATAAGGGCTGGCTCAGGCGGGCAGTTCAGTGCAGGTTTCTTCCTGAAGTGCAGTTTGTATGAGAGGTTCCTAGTGTGTAAATGACTGCTAGGCTTTGTTTTTAAAATTTGAGCCTAGTAAGCCCTGCACAGTAGGTGTCTTTTCCAGGGTTCGCATAATCAGTTGGCCATTGTTGGTTGTAGAGATGGAAGGGTGCCACAAGTCAGGGGAGTGGGCAGACTCTCAGCTGGGAAAGACAAGAACAGATTCTATCCTGGAGCCTCCAGAAAAGAACGTGACCTTGCTGACACCTTAGTTTTAGCCTAGTGAGATACATGTTGGACTCCTGGCCTTGAGAACTATGAGATAATAAATGTGTTTTTTTTTAAACAGCTAAATTTAATGCAAATTCTTGCAGCAGCAATAGAAAACAAATACAATGTTGAAATGTGATGGCTGGTGTCTGTCTCTTCCACCAAACTGCCAGCTTCTGGAGAACAAGAGCTGTTGGGAGGTCTAAGTCTTGTGCTTAGAAGGGTCCAGGTGCACATTTAGGTGGGGTGTTATTCTTGGGGAATAAAACTCAGAGTGTTTGTATGTTAAGGGCATGCTATCATAGCAATTCTCTGAGAAACACAATTTCATTCATGGTAATATGAAATTATGCAGCAGCAGGCCATACACAATACATTACTTTCTAAGGACACATTTAAAAAAAGATATTATTTATTCATTTTCAGAGAGCAGGGAAGGGAGGGAGAATGAGAAGGAGAAGGAGAGAAACATTGATGTGTGAAACATTAATTGGTTGCCTCTCGAATACCCCCAACTGGAGTCCTGGCCTACAACCCAGTGTGTGCCTTACTAGGGAATGGGACCAGTGACCTTTTGGTTCACAGGCTGGCACTCAGTCCATTGAGTTGCACCAGCTAGAGCAAGGACAAATTTTTTTAAAAAATTATTGATTGATTTATAGAGGGGGGGGAGGGAGTGAGAGAGAAACATTATTTTGTTGTTCCACTTATTTAAGCATTCATTGGTTGCTTTTTTATGTGCCCCAACCCAGGATCAAACCCACAAACTTGGCATATCAGGACAATGCTCTAAGCAACTGAGCTACCTGGGTAGGGCAACATTGCATGCCTTTTAAATAGAGATCATTTTTTTTTTTAGATTTTATTTATTTATTTATTTTTAGAGAGGGAAGGGAGGGAGAAAGAGAGAGAAACATCAATGTGCGGTTGCTGGGGGCCATGGCCTGCAACCCAGGCATGTACCTTGACTGGGAATGAACCTGCGACACTTTGGTTCTCAGCCCCCACTCAGTCCACTGAGCTATGCCAGCCAGGGCTGAGATCATTCTTTATGAAGTAAATTTGAACCTCAAAGTTTAAGGAATCCTTAGGTTTAATTTTAAAACAATGGTTACCTCTTTAATCCTTCTGGAATTTAATGTGCATGGTATGAGAGATAGAACTTAGTTTTTTTAGATGGAAAGCTATTTGTACCAAAACTTCTGAAGTACTCATTATTTATACCATTAAAATAAATGTTATTGTATATAGTAAGAAATCCCAAGTAATCATGGCTTCTTCTGTGTTTTTATCAATATTTGTCTGTCTTTGTGTCAGTATCATGCTGCTTTGGTTACTGCAGCTTACTAGGACACTTCGTTGTCTGGTAGGGCAAGGCCCCCGTTAGTGCTTCTTGTTCTTTTCTTCAACATTTCTTGGCAGTGCTCAAGTGTTTAGTCTTTCAGAGGAATTTTAGAATCAAGTTGCAAAATCTACCTTTTGGAATCGTAATGAAAATTGCCTTAAATTGACATCGTTATAATATCGAATTAAATTGAATAATCTTCTCATCAGGATCATGTTATCTTTTCATTTACTTAAGTCATTTTTAATGTCCTTCAAGTTCTCTGGTTGTTTTCTCATAGATCTGGCACTCTTCTCAAAATGTTCTAGGCATATACTTTTTTTTTCTTGTTATGGTGAAGGAGATAATTGTTTTCATTTTAGACTTCAATTTTTTGAAAAGATTTTGTCTCAGTCAAGGTTCGTATGGTAGCAATTTACAGAAATATTCCTAAACTTTGGCAGAAAAAGAAAAGGGAGGATTCTTTGGAAGATGGCCAAGGCCTTCGGTGCAGGTCAAGGGCAGAAAGAGGAGCGGGCCTCATGGACGGGGGTGGGGATGGGGGGGGTGGGGGGGTGGTGGTGGGGGGGGGGTGCTGGGCAAAAGCACGGTCTTCTGCTGCTGCTTCTCTCAGGAGCTGTTTTCCTCTCTCTGTAGTTCCACTTTCCTTGCTGCTCTTTGTCCCACGTTCACTCTTCTGGGCGGGAAGGGGGTATAGAACAAATTTGACTGCAGGGGTTACCCATATGAATGGAGAGATTCTCAGAAAAATTCTGTGGGCTGGGGAGGCACCCCTGAAACTGGTTTCAGGACATTGAAATGTCAGGAACTTGAAAAGAATAGGTCTCTTCTTGCCTAAGGGGGTTAGTGTTGGCAGTTACAGTTTGGGTCAACCCTCTCTCCTTAGTTCCAGGTGATGGAATAAACAGGGACTGACAATCATCACCAAGTATGGGATTAATAATGCAACAAAAATATACCAAGCCCCTATTTTTACCTTAGATTTGTATCCTGCTTTGCTGTTTTGCCTTCGATACTGATGTGCTTCTACTTACTCCATTTAACCACCTTTTAGGCTTTTGAGTCAGGTCACACATAGTAAGCCATAAATGCTAAATTCCATGGTTTAGGAGCATAAATTACCGTTTTAAATATTTTCTTTAAGAAAAAGCCTCTTTAAAATTTTGCATCTTGGTACAAAGATGATTATGAACGTATTGCTACTCTCAACTAGCTTATGATTTATTTTGAAAATGAATCTGAAATGGGGCACTTCATTAAAAAACAAATAAAACCGAAACAAAACCCAAACAACTCCCGCTCCCCCTGAACACCAGAAATTCTCTTAAGACTTTTATTTTATTTTTTTAACTGTAGTTAGGTAGTGTCTGACTCGGAGCCAAGTGAAAGCTGCAGTAGTATCTTGGAATGAAGAAACTTGGGCAGTCTTGGCGCAATCAGTTACTAATTGAGCGACCTTCTTCACAAGTAGCCTAGCCTGTGTGAAGCAGTTTTTAGAGGCAGGTGTTATGAGGCGAAGCACAGTAAAAACAAAGGACTCGGTACCCATGGAGAGTCACCAATCGCTAATGAGAGCCTGATAGTGTTAAAAGGAAAAAACAAAAACAAAAACCGAGTTTGGAGGGAGATTTAGGAAAAGGTGCCAAAGGAACCCCAGAAACGGCACCTCCGCCAGCCCCAGCTCTTTCACACATATCAAAGAACTCCTTGCTATGGAGAACACACTCTCCTTTAACTGGAAAACTATTGTTCGTTATGTACGAATCCTTTACTAACAGCACTTCCATTTCTCCAAACTTTGCTTCGCCGCCCTGTCTGCAAACAACCAATCAAGTTTTCCTCACTGGCTCCGAGGGGCTGAGGGTAGCCCAGCGGGGGTCCCAGGCTGTGAGGGGCCCACAGCGGGGAAGCGATGAGGGGTACAAACTCTGGGATGGGGTCTGGGGTTCCGACTGAAGGACAGCCTCCACCAAACCAGCGGGCAGCGCCCCCCACCGACGTGTTTGCACGATTTAGGGCGTGGCTTCCGGCAGAAGAGGCGTGTTTACAGATTTTCTCTTCTGTTCGCTTTCTTCCGGGGTGGGACTTCCTGTTTATTCTTGAAAAGAGCCGGCCAGCAGAGCTGATGAGCGAATCTCACAGGAGGGTGAGTCTGGCTGATTAGGCTTTATGCTCCTCAGAGGGCACCACGGAGGATTCACTTCCTCTCTCCCTTGCTTTTTTAGTCCCCGCAAGGTCTCGGTTTGCACGGACACCCTGGCCTTTTGGCACTACCACCCACCTGAGGCTCTTCCGTTTCCTCTTTCCACAGGCTCCGCCCCCAGCGCCCTGTGGCCATGACGACCGCCCCGCGGGACTCCCTGTTGTGGAAGCTCGCGGGGCTGCTGCGGGAGTCCGGTGAGTGGACTTCCGGTTTAGCTGGCGCAGGGTAGAGGTGGGGTGTTTTCTGCTTTCCAGAGGCACGCCCCCTTAAGAGTCACGCAGTTACTGCTGTTCAGGGTCACGAGGGTGTGAGTGTCATTTCATTTCTTTATTCCTCCGGTGGTTTGTTCTCGCTGATGCCATTGCCTACAGTGTCCTTTGACAGTGTAAACTTGACCTATCCTTTGAGGCCAAACTTCACTGCCGCTTCCTCCATGCGTTCTCTGATACTCTCACCGGAAAGTGATTGTAACTTGGCTATATGCCCCTCGAGACCAGGGGCTGGTCATAATCGCGGGGTAGCAAGGACCTAAAATCCAGCATAAGTTAAAAGCACGAGATTTGAAGTCAGACCCCACCTGAGCTGGAATCCTAACTCTCGCTCATACTTGGCCAAATTTTCAAAGTTGTTTTTTTTTAGCCAGTTTTTCTTACCAGCAAAATGGCATAATGATTGTACTTAAGTTTGTTGTGGAGATTAATTCTCATTCACACGAAGCATTGTAACTTCTCTCAGTGCATGGGCACGTGGAGCCACAGTAGCTGTTCAGTATGCGGTTGGCATTGGTTGTGTTAGACAAGCCTTGGTTTTGAGATCACGCAGAAGTAGCAACTTGCTACCAGCTATGTGATCTCAATCAAGATTCTCAACTTCTCTGAGCCCCAGTTTCTGTATCTGTCAGAGGTGGTTAATAGTGTTCGTTAGGAGACTCTGCTGCAGTTTAAATGAAATAAGAGTTGTCTGGGACATATTACCCAGTTAACGTCAGGTGCCTTCCATCACTGCATTCCCATCGGTGGTATCTGAAATCTCTATAGCATTTGAAAGTGGCGTGTGCTATGAATGGGCTTACCTCCTCTTCTAGACTGGGAGGCTCTTTCAGGGTGGGAGGAGTCCTTGAACCATGCCTGTGTCTATCCTCAGTGTATGGTACATAGAAAATCCTTCACGCAAGGTTAGGGGATTTGTTAATTTTTTCAGCAAAAATCTGACTTGGCTCCAGAGGTTAGGGATGATGGTATTTGTGTGGGCGGGTGGCTGAAGAGGTAGCAAGAGGGAGATCTTTGTGGTAATGGAATAGTTTGGTATCTTGATTGTGGTGTTGGTTTTGGGAATCTACGCGTATGACAGAATGGCACAGGACTATAAATATACATTGCACCAATGCCAACTTCCTGGTTTTGATATTGTACTGTATATGAAATGTAACCATTGGGGGAAACTGGGTGAAGGGTATAGAAGGACCTCTTTGAACTGTTGCTACAACATCCTGTGATTTTATCCTTGTTTTTTCAAAAACGTTACAAAATTCTCCATGCCTGCCTTGTAGTTGCACTTTTTTTTTGGTCCAGTGGTGAATACCAAAGGGCACCCTGAAGTGTGACAGTCGCATTGGAGAGAGCACTTTTAACGTAGAGAGCAATGCCTTAGTGCGATCCTGAGTGGTCATTCTATGACATGCATTTTAGTATTGTTTGAGAGTTTCTGTAGGTGCGCTTGATGCTTTTGCAACCTGAAAAAAACAAGAGATAAAACATCCAGTCAACTTTTACGTAAAATGAGGGATTACGGTGAAAAACTGAGCAGTGTCATCGTGTATTGAGGAAGCGTCTGGAACTGTCAAGCTGGGCAGAGTGGAAGGGGCTGTGTCGGAAAGTGAGGCAGCTGAGAACAAAGTTGACCCGATTTCCAGCAGTGTGAGTAGACCAGGCTCTTTTGAGCAGAAAGGAAAAGGAAATTTAGAAAAGTGGGAGGCACGTAGTAAAGCAGTCCATATGCCAGACTGAAGAGTTAGGACGCTTTTTGAAGACAGAGGAGCTGCTGAAGGCTGTAAAGTAAGGAGAAGATACAGAGGTTGACCTGCAGTGCAGGATGTGCGGTAGAGATCCGTGCGGGTGTATCCTGGGATCGCAAAGTCTCAGAGTAAAGGCAAAGAGCCCTTCCTGATGCCCTCCTTCCTGTCCGCCCCTCTCCCTGCAGGGGATGTGGTCCTGTCTGGCTGCAGCACACTGAGCCTGCTGACCGCCACGCTGCAGCAGCTGAACCACGTGTTTGAGCTGTACCTGGGGCCATGGGGCCCTGGCCAGAATGGCTTCGTGGCTCTGCCCTCCCACCCCACCGACTCCCCTGTCATCCTCCAGCTTCAGTTCCTCTTTGATGTGCTGCAGAAAACGCTCTCACTCAAGGTTCTGGGGTGGGAGTGGGGTAGGCTGTTGGGGAAGCCCGGGAGAACAGTCGGGGGGCGGGGCTGGGGCTGTAGCATGGGTGCAGGAAGTCTGCACGGCTCAGGTCCAGAAGCTGTGAGAGCTACGGGTGGCCGTGCTGAGAAAGAGATGCCGGGAAAAGGTGTGCTCCGCCTCACTGACCCGAATGTCTTTTCTTTTAGCTCATCCATGTCCCTGGTCCCGGCCTTCCAGGGCCCATCAAGATGTTTCCCTTCAAGTCCCTCCGGCAGCTGGAGGTATGGTACATTGGGGCACGTTGCTGCACAAAACCCAGCTCGAGGAGCCTTTTGAGTGTGAAAAAAAGAGGTGGCCTCTTTTGGGGGCCTCCATTGCTCTGCAGTAATGTGGCATCTGCTCTCTTTTCCATTTGACGCTTCCCGGAAGCACAGGTGGCTTCGTCATCTTCCCCCTTCTCCCCTTCCTTTGCCGCAGCTCCGAGGTGTCCCCGTCCACCGCCTTCATGGCCTCCGTGGCATCTATTCCCAGCTGGAGACCCTGGTTTGCAGCAGGAGCATCCGGACGTTAGAGGTGAGGAGGATGGGCAGTGAGGACCCAGATGCGTTGTCCTGAGGGACATGGGGGACCAAACTGGGACACTTGCCCTTCCCTGTGGCCTTCCCTGCCTCCCGGCTCCCTCTGCTGTGTCCCCACAACACCCTGTACCTGTCCATGTTTTATACCACACCTGCTGCATTGTATTAAGTAGTCTCTTTATCACCTGGCTTTGGGGATAGGGCCCTCAGCTCTCTGTAGGTCCATATTCAGACTGAGCTCAGCATATAAGGAGCGAGTGAATGGCCGGGCCATGGAGCGAGGCCTTGGTGTGGGGAGGAGGGGAGAGTGGAGCTGACCCAGCACCTCGTCTCAGGAGCTCCTCTCGGCCTGTGGTGGCGACCTCTGCTCTGCCCTGCCCTGGCTGGCTCTGCTCTCTGCCGACTTCAGCTGCAATGCACTGACTGCCTTAGACAGCTCCCTGGTGAGTGCCTCGGAGGGAATGGGGCCTGGGGAAGGACAGGCGTGGGCCCGAGGGAGGGGGGCCAGCTGGCTGTCTGGGGGTGTCCGATCCTCTGTTTCCTCCTCCCATCCCTGCACAGCGTCTCCTGTCCGCTCTGCGCTTCTTGAACCTGAGCCGCAATCAACTCCAGGACTGCAAGGGCTTCCTGATGGTGAGTGCGAGCGTCTTGCTTGGGGCTGGCGCCCCTCGGGCCTCTGATCGTTCTGCTCTGACCCCCTCTCTGGACCCGGTTTTGCTCCCGGGTGCTCTCGCCCACAGGGCGGAGCCATGTCCCCGCAGGCAGTGCTGTTTGGGGGCTCGGGCTCAGCATGAGACAAACCAGTTTTCAAACCTCAGCTGCTGACCCCTGTGTGACTTGGGACAAATTAGTTAGCCTCTTGGTTTCTTCACCAGTAGAGTGGGAATAATAGGAGCACTCACTGTCACAGTATTAAGGTGATTACGAGGAGTATCTGACGCTGCTTAGCCCAGTGCCTCGCCCAGAGAAGGGCAGCTCTTACGATGCAGGGGAAGCACCCTTCGCCCGTGTCTCCCTGTCAGAGATGAACAAAGCTGGACACTAGTTAAAGTGGGAGAACAGATTTCAATAATGGACTATTGTAGCTTATTGAGTAATAAACTGTGTGATGTTTAATCAGTGAAACTGTTAAAAAATTTATTCATATTTAGAGAGATGGGGGAGGAAGGGAGAGAGAGAAAAACATCGATTTGTTGTTCCACTGATTTATGCATTCCATTGATGGATGCTTGCATCCGCCCCAGCGGGGGATCGAACCACAACCTTGGTGTATTGGGTTGACGCTCTAATCAGCTGAACTGCTTGGCCAGGGCCAGTAGGGAAACTGTTTCATTCAGTAATGACCCATTCAGCGTGAGCTGAACCGAGCTCACGGTCATTTTGTACAGAGGTAACTGGACGTGTGGAAGTCAGAGTGAGGGAGTGGGGAGGGGACCGGCCGGGGCTCGAGCAGCTTTTCCGCCTGACCAGGCTGTCGTCAGGGTCCCCTGCCGTCAGGGAAGTGGGGATGTACAGAAAGCAGGGAGGGGACACTGGTCTGCGTGAAACCCACCTGTCTGGGTTTGCTGAGCGGCTCTTGCCGGAGTGAGGCTCCACCCTCCCAGGGGCGCCTGGGGGCAGGGGCCCTGTCTCTAGGTGTTGGCCGGAACGAACTCAGTTCTTCTGGCAGCCTTGCGTCTTTCTAGGCAGGAGCGTAAGGGGGCTGGAGTTGTCATCCTATGGGTGTGGGCTTGAGCCATCAGAAACTATGCGAGTTCAAGTCTTTTAATGCGGGGGAGTGGGGGGTAGATTCAGTCCTTTGTGCGGAGAGGCTGCAGTTCTGCAGACCGAGGATGAGGCCCAGTGGAGAGGGGGCTCCGAGGAGCCTGGCAAAGTTTGTCAAGGACAGAATCTTGGGCACCTCCCTCTTCCTCCCAGGACTTGTCTGAGCTCTGCCATCTGGACATCTCCTACAACCACCTGTGTTCCGTGCCGAGAATGGGACCCTCCGGGGCTGCTCTGGGGACCCTGATACTGCGAGGCAATGAGCTCCAGGGCCTGCATGGTGAGTGGGGGAGTGCGGGGAGGGGGAGGGCCAGAAGGAGGGGCCGGGCGGGGTGAGACTCAGGGTGGTGAGGGGCCTGGGAACCACGTGCCTCCAGAGCCTCACGCGTGTGCACAGGAGGGTCTGAGGGCCCAGGATTGCCTTCTCACGGCACCCTCCCCCGGCATGCTCTCACCCTTCCACCCTCTCCTCACTCACCTGCCTTTCCTCTTTTCTCACCTCTGCCCCAGGCTTGGAGCAGCTGAGGAAGCTGCAGCACCTAGACGTGGCGTACAACCTGTTGGAAGAACACAGGGCGCTGTCGCCGCTGTGGCTGCTGGCTGAGCTCCGCAAGGTGGGACTGGGGTGCTCCAGAGCCCTGGGAGCCAGCTCTGCCCCCCATCCCCGCCCCCATGTGGATGTGGTCAGTGCCTGTGTTCCCCCAGGGAGGCTCAAGGCCCACTCTCGTTTCCTTCTTGCCCCTCAGCTCTACCTGGAGGGAAACCCCTTGTGGTTCCACCCTGCGCACCGCGTGGCCACCGCCCAGTACTTGTCCCCCCGAGCCAGGGATGCTGCTTCTGGCGTGAGTGACTCCCCACATTCGCTCTCCTTTGCCTTTCCCTCCCAGTCCCACGCCCACTGCTGCACCTCTTGCCTTTTCTCATCCACTAGACGCAGGGCCCAGGCCCTGGCCCCCTTGCTTATTCTTGCTTATTATGTTGGTACCTCCTGCTGAGCCCGGAGGTCCTTACAGGTCTCGGAGGGCTCGCAGCCTGGCTCGGAGTCCCCGGGGTGTGTGCCCCGCCACCAACACTGCCCCCTCCTCTCTTGTCTCTGTTCAGTTCCTTCTGGATGGAAAGGTCTTGTCGCTGACTGATTTTCAGGTTGGTGTGGCGGGAGTGCCGGGACAGGGCAGCGAGGACTGGTGTGGGAGGACGGGAAGGGAGGACGCTCGCTGAGGGAAACTGGGTTCCCGGGGCTTGGCTCTGCCTGCCTGGTTGGCTGGTGGGGAGGTCCCGGCTCTCGGCGAGCTTGGGGGGGGCGGGGGTGCTCCTCTGGAGGTGCCAACCTCTCTCTCCTCCCTGTTGTCACTCGCCAGACCTCCACATCCTCAGAGGCCCTGCCTCCGTCCTGGCCACTGGGGAGTACCACGGAAACCTCAGGTGGCGCTGACTTGAGTGACAGCCTCTCCTCCGGGGGCGTTGTGGCCCCACCCCCAGTTCGGAAGTTTAAGGTAAACAGTGTCCTAGGCTGCCTTGGACCTGGGGTCGGGTCCCTGTACCCGGGCTCTGGGCTGTCGAGGGGCCAGGAATAGTAAGGCTTTGCCCTTGTTTGTGGGTGGGATGCCTTCGGCAGGTTGGACGGGAGGCCTAGCTGCGTGGAATATCATCCCTCTGCCCACACGCAGAGCCGAGTTCGGGTGAGGCGGGCCAGCATCTCGGAGCCCAGCGATACGGACCCAGAGCCCCGGACCCAGGACCCCTCCCCGGCCGGTAAGCCCTGCCCCCAGCCTCCCGTGCTCGCCCCCCAGCCCTCTAGTGAGGAGGGGCTTTAGTCACGGTGGAGCGGAGCACTGTGGAGGGCCTCCTTGTCGTTCCTCTCCCCGTCCGTCTGGAGGGAGCAGGAGAGACTGCTCCTGGGCAGCGCTCCCCAAAGGGTTTTTTTTTTTACAAGGAACCTTAGTTTTGTGGGGTGTCAAAAGGAAGGGATTCCGTGGCCAGACAGGGTTGGGAGATGCGAGGTTAAACAAGCAGCTGCCCCCCACCCCCCCGCCCCAGGACGCCACTGGACCTTAACTGGGCTGCTGCATGCTGCAAGGCTCCCAGAGCGGCGCACCACGCACAGTTGTGAGCTGCGTGAGCCCGGAGTGTGTGTGGAACACACTCTGAGGTGGGGGGGGGGCTGCTGAGGGAAGCCTTGAGCCTGTCTCTGACCCCGCCCCCACCTCTGCCCCACTGCACAGACTTCCACCTTGCCCCGAGGGGCGGGGCGTTCACAGGCCCTGCTGGGACGGTTGGGGCCGGGGGTGGGGACGCGGGCTGGCCGAGCTCTGTAACACTGCCCCCCCATCCCATACACACCTGTGTAGGACGGTTCGTGCAGCAGCACCGGGAACTTGAACTTATGAACAGCTTCCGGGAGCAGTTTGGCTGTGACTGGCTACAGTATAGGAATCACCTGGAGACCTCTGGGATCCCTGTCCTGGCTTCCTCCAAGACCCCTGCCCTCAGCACCCTGCACCCGGACACCCTGAGCCCCGAGACTGTGCCCAGCCCGCCGCCCCCAGAGAAGGAGTCCCCACAGGAAGTGACAGAGGAGGTCACCGTGGGGCTGGAGCCACGGGAGGAAGAGGAGACAGAGGAGCAGGGAGAAGAGGAGGAAGAGGAGCAGGAGCAGGAGCAGGATGAAGTAGAAGGTGAGCTCCTGGTGGCTGTGATGGTGGGGGTGTGTCGGGAGAGGGAGGAAAACCTGGGTGTGGGGGAAGGGCCAGCACATCGGAGGGCGGAGTCTTGGTACTTGTCCCCGCTCACAGGGTCGCTCTCTTGCTTTCTCCTCAGCGGAGCTCTATCGCCCCTTGTTGGTGTGTCCCCTGGAGGGGCCTCAGGGTGTGCGGGGCAAGGAGCGCTTTCTCCGGGTGACCTCAGGCCACCTGTGGGAGGTGGAACTCCAAGCAGCTCAGACCCTGGAGCGGCTGGAGCTCCAGAGTCTGGAGGCAGCCGAAGTCGAGTTTGAGGCCCCGGCCCAGAGGGAACTGCTGCCCGAGGTGAGTGTGGCTTCTGGACGAGGTGCGGGGCGCTTTTCAGCAGCCGGCTCTGACACGGGGGTTCTGACCCTGACACGGGGGGTTCTGACCCGGGATCTCAGGTGCCCAGTCCCGGGCTCTGGGTCCTCGTGGTCTCTCACTGGCGCCGAGGAGGGGGCTGGGGGAGCACTGGCGACCCCAGGCGGCTTGGGAGGCGGGCCCAGGGGTAGAGCTTCTGGGTCAGCGTGGGGGTGGTAGCAACAGCGTTTTAATGGGGTCCAGAGCTCTCGTCCCCCTCCGTGCTCTCAGTATAACCCCAATCCCTCTGCTGTTTTTTCCTGATCCCCTTTCCCCGTGCAGGGCTCAGAACCGCCACCCTCGGCCCCTGTCCTCGTTCTGCGCTTCTCCTACATTTGTCCGAACCGGCACCTGCGTCGCTACGTGGTGCTGGAGCCCGATGCCCACGCCACTGTCCAGGTGATGGGTGGGGTTCCGGCGGCTGCCGGGAGAGCGGAAGGCGGGGGTAGGGGGCCGGGGTCCCCCTGTTCACAGCCGCCTCCGGCCCGCCCTGTTTTAGGAGCTGCTTGCTGTGTTGACCCCAGCGGCCACCAAGGCTCAGCACCAGTGTGGGGAAGTGAGGGACCAGCTAGGGGGCAGGCTCCAGTGTCTGCGCTGTGGCCACGATTTCGAGCCAGGGGAGACCAGGTCGGGCCTGGACGGCGTGGAAGGCGGGAGGCCTCTGTTCCAGAGTACAGGTACAAGCCCTGCCCTTGACCTCCTGGCCCATGGACCTCCTGCCCGTTCAGGGGAAATGGCTTTGAGGGTGGGAGTGTGGAGGGGGACCCACGGGGAAGAAAGGGGTGGGGGCCCGCTTTCTGCCTGGAGGAGAAGTGAAACCGTCTGCCTGCTACGCGTATAAAAAAAAAGTAAAAGCAGAAAGTAGATCCTTTTCCCCCCTCTAAAAGTCCAGAAACACAATCTCTGTAACTGTTTAAACACACTCATTATTTTTTCATAACTCGCAGGCCATCCCCCCTTTTCGGGCTCATGTTCCAGAAACCACGTAAAACCTGATGCGCCCTCAGCGCCCACCGTCGGGGTGCAGCAGGGCCGCCCACGTGCTGCGGCTGTTGGGCCGGACGCTCGGGGCGGGGGGCGGGGGGGCGGCTCCGACTGTCCTTCCGCCTGACCTCGGAGCCTCTGGGTGTTGAGTCGTGCCTGGTGGCGTCTCTCCACGTCCTGTTCTTTAAGACCAAAAAAGTTTCCCTTGCAGACCAGTCCTAAAGATGGATATTGGTAACTCCTGGGTTGAAATGCATGATCTTTATAACTTGCCTCTTTTCGGCAGCAGCTAGAGCAGGGGTTTACACTTTGTTCAGAAAGTGGACCCCTGTCCAGCACGCTCCCCGAGCCCGCCCAGGAGGTGGCGGGCCCCAGGGGCCCGGCAGGGCCGTGCGTGTAGCAGAAAGAGCCCCAGCTCCTCCCAGACTCTGTCCATGCTCCATGGTGGGGGTGGGGGGGTTGTTCGTGTGGCCCCCGGGGCCCCTTCCGTGGAGGCGTCGGTAATGAACCTGCCTGTGTGAGTCTTAGTCACCTCGCCCAAATGGAGAGGAGAATGAACTTGCCCCGGCGTGCGGGTAGGAGGTCTGCATGGGGCAGAGAGGCAACAAGCACGGGGCTGGGCTCCAAACCGAGGACTTCGGCCAGTGCTCGCTGGGGCCCTTCGCTTTCCCCGTTGGCCAGTGGGAGGGGGAGAGTCCCGATGCTCTGGTCAGAGGCTGTGGCGCGAGCCCGGCCGTTGGAGCTGCTCAAGGAATGTTTCTCCTCTCGTGGCTGGGCCCCGTCCTGGCTCCTTTGCCCGATTACGTTCACTCGTCCCGACAACCCTGTAAGATTGGACTGGCGTCATCCCTCTGACAGACGAGGCACCAGGCACCGGGAGCTCAGATGACTTGTCCTCATTGCTGAGATGATAGCCTTCAAGTGCTGGAGCCTGGAATCAGACCCCTGTCTGGCACCTTGCCTTCCCGCTCTGTCAAGCTGGGGCTTTAGACATTGCTGGTAGAGCCTCGAAGTGCGTGATCAGACCCAGGCGGTGCAAAGGGAACTGCACAGGGCCTGGTGGAGCCTGGCTCTTTCTGAGAAGGCCCGGAGGGAGGCGGTGGGGTGTATTTTGAGGCGCTGTGGGCCCCGGGTCCAGGAGCGATCAGTCAGCAGCTGGGCCTGTGGAGGGAGGCGGGTGGCCGGGGAAAGGTGGGGAGTGTGTGCGGCTGGAGGTGTGGGCCGAGGCGGGTCTGAGAGTGGGCGGGGAGCCCGTGAGCAGGGCTGGGGGTTGTGGTGCTGTGTGTGGGGGGTCACAGGGATGCGCCCCTCCCTCTCTCCAGAGCCTCCCGCTGTGTGTCCCAACTGTGGCAGTGACCATGTGGTGCTCCTGGCTCTGTCCGTGGGGTCCCCCAGCGGGGAGCGGAGGCCGGAAGAGCAGCTGCCAGCTTCCTCGCAGTCTCCCAGCACCGTCCGTGACCCTCCCGGCGACGGGGACCACGGCGCCAGGGCCGACAGCACCCCATCTCAGGCACTGGCCTCCCACGACCGCCACGGGTGGAGCCTCAGTCCCCGTGAGTGTGGGCCAGATGAGGCGGGGCTGGTGTCTGGGGGCGGGAAGGGGCGCCGATGGGGGCAGGGGGCGTGGGACTGGGCGGCCAGGGCAGGCTGATGGCCCACCGCCTGTCCCCAGCCCCTGAGCGCCGTGGCCTCCGCTCCGTGGACCACCGCCTCCGGCTCTTCCTGGATGTCGAGGTGTTCGCCGACGCCCAGGAGGAGTTCCAGTGCTGCATCAAGGTCCGTGCCCCTAACTGACGGGGCGCCTGCCTGTGTCCACCACGGCCGATTGTGTCAGAGCTGGTGCTCCCAACCGCCGGGCCTGGCCTCGCCTCGCCTCCAGTGTCAGCTCCAGCAGCTGTTACTCGCTGGGTGCCCTGACGTGTGAGCCTCCGTCGTTGGTCCTCCGTGAGGGGAGTCCCACTTCCCCTCCGAGTGCGGCAGCGTCAGTGAGAGCTCGTGCCTGCAAACTGCGGGGCGCAGCCCTGGCCTCAGTGGCACCTCCTGTCGTTACTGTAAACGCAGGGTGTTGAGTGCCTGGCACGTGCTGGACACTAAGCAGCTGGACCAAGCCAGTCCTGCTCTCTGTCTTACACTCTGGTGTGAGAGGTGGACAACGATCCTGTGATGTGGAAGGGCTGCAGTCAGGCTAGGGCCCTGGAGGGGCATCTGACCCAGCCCGAGTGGGCCAGGGAGGCCACCCCCCCCTTCCTGGGGAGGCGACGGCCCAGCCAGACCCTGCAGGATGAGGTACAGAGCGGGAGGGAAAGGGTGTTCCCGGGGAGTGAAGCCGCGTATGTGTGTGTGTGTGTGTGTGTGGAGGCATCAGAGGGTGGCTAGTGGGGAGACCGGCCGTGAGGGGGGCAGCCAGAATGTTGGGGGGAGTGTCCCGAGAGGAGTCAGAGCGGGCAGGCAGGGGCCGGTTCAGGGGACACCTCGTGTGTCTGCCAAGGGGTCTGGGCTGGATCCCAAGGGCCACAGGAGCCACCGAAGGGCTGGAAGCAGGGGAGTGGCGACCAGTTTTGTGTTTTAGAACAGTCCGGCTGGCGGAGTGCGGGGGGTGCACTGGGGGGACGAGGTGGCGGGCAGGGAGGCCTGCAAAGAACTGCTGCGGTCAGAGTGCGGGCAGGGGGCGTGGGGTGGAGAGCAGGCGGGTGGGGACTGTGGCAGGTGGGGAGCTGGGGTGGATGCATGGGGGGCGGGGGGGGGGCGTAGGCAGAAGGTGCTGTCGCAGTAACTCGGCCCTCAGTCTGGCCGCCGCCTCCCTAGTCCTCCGTGTTCCTCATCCACTTCCTCTTCCCCTCAGGTGCCAGTGGTGTTGGCAGGCCACCCTGGGGAGTGTCTTGGTCTTGTGGTTGTGTCCGACCACAGGCTTTACGTGTTGGAGGTGACAGGGGAGATCTGGTGAGTGAGCGGGACCATGGCCCGGGAAGTTTCACTCGACTCTTCTTCTTCTCTCCCACCACTCTGGCCCTCCTCTCTCCACAGCGGGCCTCCGGCAGGCTGGCTGCAGCCGGCCCTGGCCATTCCCCTGCAGGATCTGAGTCGCCTACAGCTGGGCCTGGCGGGACAGAGCCTGCGGCTGGAGTGGGCCGCTGGGGCGGGCCGCTGTGTCCTGCTGCCCCGAGATGCCAGGCGCTCCCGAGCCTTCCTAGAGGAGCTCACTGGTGAGAGAGGAAAGGGGGAGACAGGGAGGGCAGGTCTCGGGGGGATGTGGCCATGGATTCCAGGTCTGGTGCCCACAACTGAAGCAGACAGGTAATGAAACTCAGTCCTCAGAAAAGTTCCTGAAGTCTAGAAGAAACTTGGAGAACAGGCAGGTGCTGAGAGGCAGGGAGGTTGGGGTAGACGAGGTGGAGTCTCAAGGGCCCCCCATCTCTGGTTGGCTCTGTCCAGATGTCCTGCAGGCTCTGCCCCCAGCCTGGCGGGGCGGCATCAGTGCCACGGAGGAGGAGGTGACCCCGGAGCACCGGCTGTGGTGAGTCGGTGGGAGGGTGAGGCCAGGGCTGCAGCCCAGGTCCTCGGTCCACAAGCCCCCGGTCCCCGTCCTCAGGCCCACGGGCTTGGTCCTTCCTCCCCGCTCTGCCCCGTCCTGGTGCTGCCCACGCCTGGCTGACCACTCCCTCCTGGGGCTGCTGTCTTTCCCCCAGGCCTCTGCTGGAAGGAGCCTCTTCCCTGGAGCCTCCCCGGTTCTTCTACCTGCAGGTGTTCCTGGTTGAAGGTGAGGCCTCTGTGCCCTGTCTGTCCTCGGTTCTCAGTTCTGGGGATCTGCACTTCCTGTCGCTCATGGGCACACCCGCACGACTGCCTCAGTGTTCCTGGTCTCTCTGGGTAGGGCCGGGAGGCCCCTTGCTTTCGGGCCTGGGCTTTCTGGGAGGGGAGCAGGGCAGCTGGGTCTGCTCTGCCTCGGCCTTTTGGAGAAGGCGAGAGTGGACCCTCCTTTCTGAGTCGGTGAGGTGGCGGGGCAGGCTTCCTTTGTCTCAGAGGTCTCGGGGGCTAGAGGTCCCTGGAGCTGGGGGCCCCAGCCCTGGAGGCCCGGCCACTTTGTGGCCATCTCAGCGAGGTCCGCTTCCCTCCTCCCGAGCGGCTGGGGCTCTGCCTTGGGGCCCGGGCTTCTCCGCGGCCTCCACCCTGCGGCTCACCCTGCCTCTTTTCCTCCAGGCCCCGCCGCGTGTCCCGTGTCCGTGTTGCTGACTCTGTCCACCTTGTACCTGTTAGAGGAGGACCTTTTGGGGTCCCGGGCAGAGCCCCCTCTTGCAGCGGCATCTGCTGAAGGCTCTGAGAAGGCTCCGCTCTCGGGGGGGCCAGGCCCTTCCTTCCGTGTCAGGGAGCAGCAGCCACTCAGCAGCCTGAGCTCGGTGGTGCTCTACCGCACGGCGCCGGAGGACCTGCGGCTGGTGTTCTACGATGAGGTGTGTGCGTGTACACGTGTGCACATGAGCGTGAGAGAGGCAGGCAGAGACGGGGGCAGAGGTGGCTCGTAGATGGGAAATGGGTCTAGAAGGCTAGGAACGCTGGGCGTGTGCCATGGACAGTCGCAGCAGAGGGGACAGAGAAGTCAGGTGCAAGGACCTGGGAGGCTCACTGGTTTGGGCAGGAGCAAGCGGGGGGCAGTGGAAACACCCTGAACTTGAAGCCCAGTCTTGCTTTAGCTGGGTGACCTTGAGTGAAGCTCCCTGCTGTTGCTGCTCCCGCTTTGGGTTCGCATTTGCTGGCCCCTCCGCCAGCCCTTGGCTCTGTCCAGCCGCACGTGAGGAGGCGCTGTCATTAGTCCTGCTGCAGGCAAGGAAGCGGAGGTTTGCTCCCTTAACCAACCTGCCCGGGTCGCAGGTGGTAGAGCCAGGAGCTGAACCCCAAGCAGTTCCTTGGCGTTGACTCCAGAACGAACAGGAAAGACTAGAGACACAAGACAGTAACTGTGAAAGCCCTTCGGGGGCCTTCCGTAGGTGTCAGTGCGGTTCTGTTTAAAAAGTCGGGATCTTCTGTGGGGACTGACAGGCTGGCGGAAGGGAAGAGGCTGCACGCAAGGAGGGGCAGCGGGTCTCCCTCCACCCCCCGAGACCTCCCCTCCCCGTCTCCCAGGGGGCCCTCCGGGAGCTCACCTGGCCACTCTCGGTCTGCCAGGTGTCCCGGCTTGAGAGTTTCTGGGCCGTGCGTGCTGTGTGCTCCGAGCAGCTGACGGCCCTGCTGGCCTGGATCCAGGAGCCCTGGGAGCAGCTGTTTTCCATTGGACTCCGGACCGTGACCCAGGAGGCTCTAGACCTTGACCGGTGAAGCCTCCCTGTGCAGCCTCCCTGCTGACGCCGCCCCGGCCTCGGGGGTCGTGGCCGCAGACCTTCTGTCTCCAGACCCTGGCTGTGGACTCTCCAGCCTTCGGGTGCTGGCCAGTGAGGCCCCAAGTGACCCACGGCCCAAGGGAAGGGCGAGAGGCGGTCAGGCCTCTGGGTGATCTGGCCCGAGGGGACAGGCTCAGTGGTCAGCGGGAATGTTTCCCTGCACTTTTTCTCAGGTATCAATAAAGCTGTTTCTATTCCACATGTCACGGGTGTATTTAAACTTGTCACTCGTGGGGCCTGTGGTCCTTCTGGCTCTTCTAACAGGAGCTGCCCTGCCCCGTGAGGAGCCCAAGCAGCCTTGTGTGTACCGTGAGACCCTGTCTCCCGGCCTCCTTCGCCCCCACTGACGGGATCCAGGAGGACTCCTGACCCGTGGGCACCAGACCTCAGCCAGCAGCGCCCGCCACATGGCGCAGCACAGACGGAACTCACCGCCTCGAGAATAGCAGGGCCCATTAGATTCTCACCCTTGACTGTGAATTGGGAACTAACGAGGACCTGAGGCCGTTGGTGGGGGGCTGACTATGAGGGGTGACTGGGCAGAGAGGCGGAGTTGAGGCTGGCATTGGGTGGTTTCTGTTCCTGCCTTCTCAGCACAGCCTTGCTCGGGGTGGGGGGGGCTGCTGGTGTTGCCCCCACTCCTTCACCTCCGTCTCCCTGGCCAGGGTGACAGGTGCAGGGAGGCTCATGCAGCCAGCACCCAGACCTGGCCTTGTGCTGGAGCAGTTAGGAAGGAAGGCAGTTTCCCCCACGAGGGTCGCTGAGAGGGTGGGCCTGCAGCGGCTGGCCCGGAACCGGAACCTGCGGAGAGAAGAAGGCAGAGCTCGGAGGCCGAGGGAGCAGAGACAGGTCCGGGGGGTGTCTCTGCAGTCCCTGGTCCCATCGTGCCCGCAGACAGTTACCTCTGGACTTCTAGGTGATGTGAGCCAAGGGAGACCCCTCCTTCTTTCTCTTGTGGTTTAGGCTAATTTGAGCCACCTGTGAGCCCCTGCCAGCTTCTCAATACACGGACCCTATTCTGACTTGAGCCAGTCTCAGCAGGGATCCGAGTCTTGTGGTCCAGAGTGACCACAGTGCAGTAGGGGCACCCGCGTATGTGTGTAGGCTGGCCCTGCCCTGGGAGGGGGCTTGGGGGGGAGTGCTGAGGAGTCAGGTCAAGCTGCCCTTGAGCCCCAAACCGAGCATGACTGAGTGTGTGTGTGTGCGGTCTGGAGTACTGACAGATGGTTCTCATTCATGGAGCATTTACTTCCCAGGTGCTGAGCTTAGTTCCTGACAACGGGGTCCTGGGAGGTGGGTGGCGTCTTGTTACCGGTGAGGACCCTGAAGCTAGGAGGAGTTAAGTGACTTGCTCAAGATCACACCGGTGAATGGAGGCGAACTGCCGAGTCCAGGCTTGAGTGACTCCCAAGTCTGGGCTGTCTGCACGCCAGCAGGCGACACCGCCCCCACCCTTTCTGCAGCGGACAGGCCTGCGTGCCCAGCTCCACTCCGAGAGGGACCGCTGCCCGCCCTGCCCTGGGCAGGGTGTCCCCTGAGTAGTCCTTGACTTGTCCTGGGTAGGCAGACCCAGACGGACCGGGCTTGAAGTTTCTCTTTCCCCCAGGGTACGGCGAGATGTGAGTTGAAGTATCAATTCCTGGGTGAGTCTCTCCTCGCCACGCTGACTGGAGATGGAAAGATCGAAGGTGCCAGATCTCCAGGTTGTAAGTGAAAGAGCTGAGCCGTGAGAAGAGCCTGGAGAGGGGGCGTGACTAGAAAGGAGCTCCGGAGTGGGGGGAGCCAGGGTTTTCGGAGAAGAGCATTGGAAGTGGTGGAGGAGCTGCCCCTTTCGCGCTGGGCGGCTCTGAGGGTGAGGGGCCCTGGGCCTCGCTCCCCGCTTGGCGTTAGGGAGGATGGTGACCTGTTAGATGCTCCTCAGGCCACCAAGGCGGATGGAGGTGGCAGTTTGGGAGGGCCTGGCGGGGGGGCGCTGGCGACAGCTGCCCAGATTTCTTTTGCCCGGAGAAGGGAGGTGTCTCAGGGAATCCCGTGGGTCCCGGATGTCTGCTGAGAGCGTGCTGGAGGGTGTGTGCCCGGGTCCCTGCAGGAGGACCAGTAGGCCCCACCCCCAAATGGGGATGCGACCCGGTTGGTTGTGAACTGACTGAGTTTGCAGCAGCGGCCTGAGTTCACCTGAATATCTTTCATGTTAGTATGAAAAGGGGGCTCGTTAGAGGGATGAAGTTGAGTCACAGAGTAGAGTTTATGTTTTTGCGTGTCTGCTTTTGGGGGCCTGCTGCATTTCTGGAGTTCAGGGTTGAGAAGGTGGGGACCTAGGGGGCAAGTGGGGTGGCTCCTTTGTAGTGGTCTTGCCGCTACTTTTTTTTAAAATATTGGGGTTCATGCTGCAATTTTTAAAAAAGATTTTATTTATTTATTTTTAGAGAGGGAAAGGAGGGAGAAAGAGAGAGAAACATCAGTGTGCAGTTGCTGGGGGCCGTGGCCTGCAACCCAGGCATGTGCCCTGACTGGGAATCGAACCTGTGACACTTTGGTTCACAGCCCGAGCTCAATCCATTGAGCTACACCAGCCAGGGCTTTGCCGCCACTTTTTATTTCCCCCTCAGCGGGCCCTCAGCTGAAGGTTCCCAGGGGGAGGCACGTGTTCTGTTAGCTCGGTCAGACCTCACTGCAAACTTTGTTTTGGGGAAGTCCAAGTTGGGGCCTCCCAGCGTGGGAGCGGGGAGGAGAGGGGGGTTGCAGTAGGCCAGAGAAGACCTAAACCCCCCTGGGGCCCGGTTCCACCCTTGACCCAGCCCGCCCTCCTCAAACCCTGGAGCCCTGGAGGATGGAGTCCTGTGGGAAGGAGGCGGCGTCCTGCGGGCCAGTCGCTCAGACTCGGGCCTGGCTCACGAAGGACTGGAAGTCCCTGGGTTCCCAGGGAAACGGCTGCTGGGCCCCAGGTGGGAGACGGCTGCCAGGGTGGTTGGGCCCACTCTGGCCAGTTCTGCCTCTTCTGACCCGCGGTGTGGGCCAGCATTGTCCCTGTTAAAATTAAATTAAATTAAATTTTAATTTTAAATTCCTGCAAATTAAAACTGCCTGTAACGTGGGCATTCCATAGTCTTTTGTAGGTGCCCCGAATGGGTGAATTTCTTTGTACTGTCTCTGGACAGAGACCAGTAGGACATGGGTCATGCCGCAGGACCCATTAAAGTGTGTGTCGGAACAGGAGGGGCTCCCCAGTGGCTCATAGACCACCTCTCCGACAGCAGCTGCCTTCCCTGGGCCACGACGGCCAGGAGGGCGGCTGGGGGCCAGATGGAAAGCTCCCTTCAAAGATGGAGAGGAACACCTGCAAATAACGGCGATGGTCACAGCCGAACAGCTAGGGCTCAGGGAGCCCTTACTACGCATCTCGCATTGTTTAAAGCAGCTGATCTTCCCCAGCGTTTCTCACTCTCCTTTGATCACGAGATGCAGAGCCTGTGTTCTCAAGAAAACGGCCGTCCGTGGATGGATGTGACCCAGACCAGGAAGGCAGTGCAGAGGCCCCCGACACAGGGTTTCTGCTGTCCTGTGGAGCCCACTGGTCCTCCCTCCCTCCCTCCCTCCCCCTCCCCTGCAGGGCCCTGGTCTGGTCTGGCGGGAGCGTGGGGAGGAAGTGGTGTGACCCCCAGACCAGCCAGGTGGGAGGTGCCGGCTGGGGTGCAGGTCCCTCCGAGACTGACCTGCAGACTGGCACCCAGAAAAGGCACTGCACAGGTTCAGAAAAGAAGTTCACCTACTTCTGTGTTGCTCAGGGCTGGCCTGGATTTTTAATTGAAGCAAATTAAGACTTCCCAAAAATACTAGTCCACTTTCCTGGTAGCATGCACAGCCCCCTTCCCCGTCCGAGGTTTTGCACCTCTGCGGACGAGAGCCCGCTCTCTCGGGTCCTGAGGAAGGCCTCGCCCCACCTCGGGCCGCGGCGGCCTTTCGTGAAGGCAGGGCCCCTTTACAAGCACTTTCCCAGAAGCCCCTTCAGGTCAGGGTCCAGATGGGGCCGCATGATCTCCCGCCATTTTCGGGCTATTTGCAAAGCAGTGTGAGGCTGGGGCAGTTGAAAGAGAAGCTGCTGCTTTCATTTCTTTGTGCTGAAGGTCTCCGAGACTGTTTTTGTTCTAACCATTCAACGGTGTCCTCTGCATCCTTTGTCCTACGGGTGCTGTTTTGTTGGTGACCCAGAAGACAGAGGTGCTGGTGGTGTGCGCGACCTTGAACCCTGCACCTCTCTAGGACAAGTGCCAGGATGCACTTTCTCAGACCCTGCCGCGCTCTGAGCAGACGGGACAGCTCCGCCCCCGACACGTGTGAACAGGTGCCGGTCAGCAGGACTTGCCTCACACACCCTGGGCTGTCCCTCGAGACCGATTTGTCCGTCCGGGCCGGCTTTCCCCTCCAACAGGTGCTCATTGGTTGCCTGCCTCTGGCCTTGGGCTTGCTGGCAGTGGCTGTGGAGGAAAACGATTTGCTCCCCAAAACTGTGCGTAACAACGCGACGCTGTATTTTCCGTGGAAAAAAGGTGGGAGGGGATAAAATACATACTCACGCTTGCTTCTGTTTGTGTAAATTCTAGAGCGATGGACAGAAAGGGGGGGTGGGGGTGACAATGAAAACAAGGCAGGCGGGAATAGGGTGATTTGGAGTTGTTTTTAGATTTTATCTAAAAGGTGTTAAAACTCACTGTATTATGATTCAAAATTATATTTAAAAATATTTGTCAGAGCCCCTAGGGGGTCAGTAGTAGTTAATATCAACTTGAGTGGCATTGACACTGATTCCTAAGATTTGGGGGGCAGGGCGCAAGCAGGTCAGCCTGAAGGACCCATCTCTGTGTCTCAGTGGGAGAGGGTTCATCTTTGCTGATGAGTCATTCATTTCACGTGGAGTGAGAGTGAGGTCCTGCCTCCTCCTTCGTCCAGATGCTGCAGTAGCTTCAGAGAACGCCCTGCCCAGACTGTTTGCTGCAGCTTGAAATTCAGCATGGCTCTATGTGTGTGACGCTCTGCTGGCTCCAGGTGCGTGCGGTGTTTGCATCTTCCCCCTGGAATCCAGTGGGGCGTGATGGCCATTCAGGAGAACCACAGTGAATTTAGATGCAGAAGATTCAGGATTATGCCTTCGTTTTACAGCTCACTGTTTGACCACGAGTGAGTAACCTCGTGGTGCCTGCATCCACCATGAGGGCCCGAGGCTGGCTAATCAATAACCTGCCCAGTTCACAGAATGGTTGAGGGCAGTGACGTACGTGGAAATGCTGTGTGGACCTTGAAGCATTAAATAAATGCTGGCTTAAAAACATGCCTGTTGCCTTGGCTGGTGGGGGTCAGTGGGTTGAGCACCAGCCTGCGAACTGAAAGGTCACCGGTTTGATTCTCAGTCGAGAGACATGCTTGGGTTGTGGGCCAGGTCCCCAGCTGGGGGCGTGCGTGAGCCAGCTGATTGATGTTTCTCTCCTTCCCTTCCCCGCTTTCTAAAAATAAATAAAATCTTAAAAAGCCTTGCCTGCTAGTTCCTACAACCTGCTCTGTTGCCTAGAAGTGCCCTTTGCCCCCTGAAGAGGGAAAAGCTGCATCTTGCCGCCCGCGTGTCGACGAGCCGCGGTTTCTCCACTGCGCCTCACACACTGCCGGGAACGCGAGCAGGCCGTGGCGTGCTTTTCCTTGGCTCATCCTGTCATTTGATCATCTTGGACCGAGCGACTTCTCTGTCCTCCACAGAAACATTCTTCAGTTTATTAGTTACTATAATTACTTGTGCACTTGCCTTCCATTCCACAGATGCTCGTTGAGCTCTTAAAGTGTGCCAGGCTCAGTGTGAGAGGAATGGGGTGGGGGGTGGTGTGCAAGGACAAATCAGACAGACGTGCTCCTGCTTTCATGGAGCTTACGGTCCCTTTGAGGGAGAGGAGCGAGTCACCTTGGGGCTGGGCCGTGAAGGGCGCGGAAGATTACAGTGGGCAGATCTCATGATGACAGCCGTTCTGGAGCACCGGCTCCGTGCTGGTCTTCGTACTAGTCATTGTACTGACATGATCGCGTCCAATACAACCCTGGAGGAGAAGTGTGATCTCTGTTTCACAGGGGAGGAAGCTGAACCCGGGCTTAAGAAAGGTGATTCTGCCCTGGCTGGCATAGCTCAGTGGATTGAGCGTGGGGTGCGAACCAAAGTGTCGCAGGTTCGATTCCCAGTCAGGGCACACGCCTGGGTTGCAGGCCATGACCCCCAGCAACTGCACATTGATGTCTCTCTCTCTTTTTCCCTCCTTTCCCTCTCTAAAAATAAATAAGTAAAATCTTAAAAAAAAAAGAAAGAAAGGTGATTCTCACCTAGGGGATGCGGCGTCTCTAACTCGGGCCCTTTCTGGTTTTCCCTGAAACTGGACTTAGTCGTCTGGTCCACATTGGTTGGCCCTCTAGTCCTTTTCGGTCTGTCTCCCTGTGGTGCCAGGTTTCAGGGTTACCCTGGTTGACCAGGAAAACCGTCCAGATCCTCAGTGCCCAAGGATCCTTGCAGATCTGTTCTCCTCCGTCATGGGGCCCTTCCCAGGCCCTTCCTTCTGCCCGGAATGCCCGCCTCTCCCACGCGGCCCGAGCCCGCCCCACATCGCACAGCGATTCTTAGTGTGTCCGTGACGGTGCCGCCCGCATGTTCTCTGTGACTGGGATTTCCCGCCACGGCACTTGCCGCATTCTGTAATTTGCTTGCTTGTCTGCAAGCTGCCCAAGGGCCGGGACCGGGTCAGGCTTTCTCACGGATGCGTGTGCACCCGATGCCTGGTGTGCGGTGCACAAGCAGGTTTCTGTTCACACTCTTGGGCGTGCATGAAATACTACGTCGCAACATTTTCAAAACAACCTTTTATTTGAACCCCTCATCCCGGGGGGTTGTTGGCAGGACTCCCCCCACTCACTCCCTCTCTGATCCCCCCTTCTTGGGGGAACCTCCTTTTGCTTTGCTCACGGGGGATGGCAAAGGCTTGCTCCTTTGACCACCACATCCACTCTTGCTAATGCTTTCCTTTTCCTCCTCTGCAAACCTCCCTCCACACTCCCCAGAACAACACAATTCAAAGCAGGCTACTTGCTCGGGTGGGGTTGGGGGAGGAGAGAGAAAGGACATAGCTTCATATATGTCAACATGTCATCCTAGCGCAGATAGATCTGTGCCTCTGGAGCTAAAAGGCGGGCTCTGCAGGGTGAGAGCCTCCGGGGACAGGTGGCGCTGACTTGAGATGGGTCCAAGGATACCGAGGGACACAAGGATTACGACAGGATTGACCACAGCAGAGTAACGACAACAGTAAATCATAAGAATGGCATTTATTGAGCGCTCAGTGCGTGCCAAGCATCGAACTGGTATTTCATGTAGAGCGTCTCCAACTCCAGAGCCCGGGCTCCTCCCCAACACCGCATTACCTCTTGTAAAGATAAAGCCTCGCCATGAGGCCAGTCAACAGCGAACGACACCGGGCCCTTGCTCTCTGGAGAGGGGGGAGGAGGTGTTCTTGACACGAGGGCGTTCCAGGTCAGTCTAAGTGGCAGGCTGGGGCTACTGGAACCCACGTCTCACTCTCGTGCAGGAGCTCTCTGGCCTGCTACATCAGGGCTGCAAAGGTGCAGACTGGCCCGTCGGCCAAGGAGCGTCAGACTCCAGCCTGGGGGAGGTAAACGTGGTTCTGACCTTTCTGCCTTCTTCTGTGTCAACTGTGGCTTTGCATGGGCGGCATCTGGAGGACTCAGCACCCTTGTAAGTGCAAGTCAGCTCCCACTTCTTTCCTGCGTGTGTATTCATTGTGTTCCACATTGCCAGGTACCCGAGGGCTTCCCAGCCCTGTACTTGCGGATCTTTGATTTGTAGTAGTGAAGCTAGCCAGCACTGACTGAGCACTTGCTATGTGTCAGGCACTGTCCTGGTGCTTTTTACAGGGTGGAACGTACTTCACTCTCTCCACAACCCCGTTGTCACCCCCTCACGCAGATGGGGAAGGTGAGGCCCAGAAAGTTCATGCGGTCGTCGAGTGGCAGAGCCGGGCTGTGCACTCAGACGGCTTGGCTCAGGGCGTCACGCTTAAATCCCCTCCCTGTGTGGCTCCTGGTAGCAAAGGTGTCATCTCTTTAAGAAACTCATCTGGGAAGCTTGTAGTGAGGATGTTCAAGTCGGACTGGGCAGTGGAGGGGGTGCGACAGGGATGCTCTGTGCTTCTGCCTTTGCTGTCACCTTTCCTGTCACTGCTGAATATCTCCAGGCTCTGAGCTGGCAGCTGACAGGGCAGCCACTCGCCCACACTCTCTCTCTCTCTCTCTCACACACACACACACACACATGCACACACGCACACAGTGGCCATCCTTTGTGCACACAAGGAGCATTCTCGTCTCAGGGACGAAGACCCCACTGGGACCAGCAGTGCTGACACTGCAAACACTGATGTCTCATCGGAGGAGCGGGTCTGACAACCTGGTGGCTGGCGGCACCCCCCATCCTGAAGGACAGATGAACTTGGGGGCCTAAGTTCATAGGATCTTTTCACGGAAGATTGCACGTCACCATCCCACGGGCTAGGAGATGCAGGAAAGGGCTTGCAAGGCGAGAGGCTGAAGCTGCTGACCACGGGAGGCCTGGGGGAGTCCCCAGCTGGGAGGAACATGGGGGGAGTCTGAGGGTCTCAGGAAGAGCGGGGACCTGCGGCAGGGCCTCAGAGGACCAGCCGAGTGGTGTCCATGGGCAGTGGGGTCCTGGGCCCAGTTCATGAGGCCCCAGGCTGGCAAGACCCACCTCAGGCTGTCCTGGTGTTCAAGTTGCTGCTGTCTGAATTGATTGGGTGGGAGACGGACTGGGGCCATGTCCAGGCATAGGAGGTAGACTGAAGACCAGAGCAAGTGGAGGCTCCACCCAAACAACCCTCAGGGTGGAGACTTGGAACCGAATTGCCTGGGGGAGGGAGAAAGGGTCAGGGTGACACATGGGAGTGCAGAGCCGCCACCACAAGGCTAGGGAGGGACCTGTTCCAGGCCTCCAGCTTCTGGTAGTGCTTGGCTCGGGGAAGCATAACGGCAGTTATCACACGGCGTTCTCCCTGAGTGCGTCTGTGTCCGAATTCTCCTTTTTATAAGGACACCAGTCACACTGGCCAAGGAGCCACCCTGTCCCAGCCTGCCCTTGTTTTAACGTCTGTCAACTATGCTATTTCCAAATACGGTCACGTTCGGAGGTACTGGGGATAAAAGGGCTTCAACATACGAATTTTGGGGGATCGCACTTCAACGGATAACAGATGGGTCTCACATCCTGAGATCCGGGGCACCGTTCACGTGCTCTGCTCGCGCCCAGCTGACTCCCGCACTGCTGTCTTGTTTCACCCTCTTAAGACCCTGTGACACGAGGTGGTCAAGCACCCTGTCAGCGCAGGGGGGTTGTGGCTCAGGCAGTCACCTATACACCAGTGATGCCCTGGTGGCCACCTGCTTCCCGGCTGTGCCCACGGCTGGTTAACAAGCCTCCCCGGGCCTCGGCTGCGGGAAGGCTGAGATGAGCCCGAGAGGGCCTGGCACCCCGCCGCTGCACAGAGCAGAAGTGGGTGCTGGACAGACTCTTGCTGTCTGTCTGCTCTGCCCCTTGTGTGGCTCTGAATAGAGAACAATCTTCCTTTGGGCTGGGCTGGGAACCACATGAAGGCCGGGGTTGGAGACGGCAAATTACATGTTCAAGGCCACAGGGTTGAACTTGACCCCTCATGGAGCTCCATTTGTGCTAGCACCCTTCCCGCTCCTCCCAGGAGCTGGTTTCCTCTCCTGGGCCTGGCCAGTTCCACCTTCCCCTGCCCATCAGCTCCATCTCCCGCTCTCCCCTGACCTCCTTTTATGTCCTCCTAAGGACTCAGGGGTGTCTTCACACATGTGGTTGTGGGGTTAATGCACATGGCCTTGTGCTCCGTTTCAGTGAGACCCCCCAAAGGGTCAAACCCATTAGTTTGGTCCGAAGACCTTTGCCCTTGGAAAAGGAGATGTAACCTCAGGGAGTGGGGGACCAGGGAGGGAGGAATGGAAACAGCCACAGAATCTCAGAGCCCCCTGAAACTTTGAAACACTCCTATTCCTGGCCCTGTTGGCTACAGGTGGGGAAACAGAGGCCAAGGTCAAATACTGGGTGGTGCGGTGGTGACAAGCCCAGCATTTGGGGCTATATTGGGACTGAAGGGAGAGGTGGCGGGTGCTTCCCCATGCTGTGAGCTCAGGTCGGAGGGGCTTATGTTTGCAGAGGGGTCGCCCCCGCGCCTCTTGAGGGGAGGGAGGCTAAAAGCAAGAAGAGGGAGGTCTCTGCTCCAGCGAAGTGTGGGACGTCCAGAGAAAGGGCTGGTGGGGTGCTGCGGAGGCCGCGCGTGGGGGCCGCGCGTGGGGCCGGGTGGGCCGGGGCGAGGTGAGTCACCGCACGCCCGCTCCCATTGTGCTGCCCGGCGGCGGCGGCGGCGGTGGTGGCGGCGGCGGCGCGGAGCTGCGGAGTGGAGCGCGAGGAGGTGGAGCCGCGAGCTGCGGACTCCGGCGCCTGCGTCCGCCAGGCCGGCTCGGCTGCCCTCCGCCGCGGGCGCCCCCCAGCTGCTCGGCCCTACGCGGCGACAGGCTTCTGAGCGAGAGTCGGAGGGAGATGGGGCACAGAGGCCGGCCCGGGCGCCGCAAGTCCCGGAGCCCCGAGGTACCGCAGGGCAGGGTGGGGCGGGGCTCGGCGGGCCGGGGCCGGGCCCCAGGGCGCCCGGGTGTGGCCGGGCCTTGGTTGGGAGCTAGGGCGGGCGGGGGATAGGGCTCCAGAGAGGGGAGCGGAGGGCTGTGCGAGGATCCAGACCCTCCCTTCCTCCCCCAGTACCCCCCACTAGGTCCCCGCAGCGCCCCCTTCGTCTCGCCCGGGTCACGGGTCCCTCAGTGAGCGAGAACCTCCCAAGCCGCCTCCCCGGCCATGGCCAACGGAGTGATCCCGCCGCCCGGGGGCGCCTCCCCCTTACCCCAGGTGACTGACGAGTGGGGATGGGGAATGAGGAGGGGGGGAGATCCCAAACAGGATTGGGGTGTCCTCTGGCTGACCCTGGGACCCCCAAGCTCCAAGATGGAGCTGGGCTAGGCGGTATGGAGAAAGAGGGGTCTTGTGGTATTTTTCAGATCCGTTGTCCCGTCTTCCCAAGCCTGGGGAGCTGACCCCAGCCTGAGGCCCTGGAAGAACGGGGGTTGTGGAAGATGGAGCCCGCTGGTCTCCCCTGCTTCCTCCCAGGGCTTGGCGTTGGGTGGGTGTGGGGCGTTCAAGGGTCCTTAGGAGAGCTGTCTGAGCCTGCAGGTCCGGGTGCCCTTGGAGGAGCCCCCTCTGAGCCCCGACGTGGAGGAGGAGGACGATGACTTGGGCAAGACCTTGGCTGTGAGCAGGTTTGGGGACCTCATCAGCAAGCCCCCGGCCTGGGACCCCGAGAAGCCCAGCCGCAACTACAGCGAGCGGGACTTCGAGTGTGGGTAGTCTGGGGACCCCTGGCGCGGCCACCCTCACCACCATCACCTTCATTGCCACCATCACCGCGCTCACCACTGGCTGGGTCACCCAGTGTCATCTTGTGCTGGACGCTGTGCTGGATGTTGCGTGGGGCCACCATGCCATGTTAAGTCATCCTGCCTCCCTCGCCCATCGCAGGGGGAACGTAGGGACCTGGGCCCCAGGCCTCCCTCTGTGCGTGACCTTCACCTTCCCCACGGCTGCCGAGCCCCTGGCCCACCTCTCTCTGCCTCCTCGTCTCCCCTCCTGAGCTCTCTGGCCCGACTTTGCTGCGTCATGTCCTCCCATTCCCACCACCCCTCTTTCATGAACCCCCTTTGCATCATTCCCGTCCCCCCACTCTGCCAGGCCACGTACACAGGTGTTAGGGGGAACCTGGCTCTGGAGGAAGGGCTAGGGTGCCCTTGTTGGAGGCCTTGAGCCAGAATAAGGTGTGTGTCCCTAGGGTGGTGAGGGGTCCCCATCTGCTGTGGGGGCCCCAACTGACCCTCCTGTACCCCCAGTTCACCGGCACACATCCCACCACACTCACCATCCGCTCTCGGTGCGCCTGCCTCCACCCCACAAGCTGCGGCGACTGCCCCCTGCCTCTGCCCGGCAGACCAGGAGGAAGAAGAAGGAGAGGACCTCTGTGGCCCCCTCCGAGGGGACCCCTCCCATCCAGGAGGAGGGGGGAATGGGGATGGAGGAGGAAGAGGAGGAGGAGGAGGAAGAGGAAGAGGCAGGGGAATCTGAGGCCGAGCCTGTGGAGCCCCCACCCTCAGGGTCCCCCCAGAAAGCCAAGGTAGGTGTCTGCACCCCCCTCTCCCCGAGGGCAGGCTGGCTGTTCAGTGAGGGCGGGGTGGCTGGGTTGGGGCAGGGGCCCAGGACACATCTGGTCTGTCTGCAGTTCTCCATTGGAAGTGACGAGGATGACAGTCCCAGCTCCTCTGGAAGGGCTGCCTTCACCAAGCCCCTGTCTTCAGGGGCTCCTCGCTCCGACAAGAGTCCCCAGCACTCGGTCAGGTACTGGCCTCCAGCCCAGCTCAGAGGAGGTCCCGGGCTCCTGCCTGATCCCGGAGAATGTGTCCTCCTCTGACCCCAGAGAAGGGGAGAGGAGAGGCGAGGCGAGGGGGCAGAGGAGGTGGGGAGCGGCGGCCCTCCCTGTCCACATGATTGGCAAGGGGGAATCCGAGGGCCAAGAGGGGAAGACTCCTCCAGGAGAGAGGGCGTCGGAGTGAAGAGGAGGGTGGAGATGGAGAGGAAGGGGGTCCAGTGTGACGGGGGCAGGAGGGCGGCGGTGCGCTTTCTCCTCGGCCCGGGAGGGAGGGGCCTGGCCCTGCGCTGGAGGCAGAGGAGCTCCCTAACCTGGTCCATCTCCACTGTGGCTTCCTGTCAAGTCCAAGGCTGTCTGTTGCCTCCTCAGCTCCCTCAGCTCCCTCAGCCCCCGGGCTTGGACCTCCCGAGTCGCTGGGGAGAAGAGCCGGCCTTGGAGCCCATCGGCCAGCTATGACCTTCGGGAGCGGCTCTGCCCAGGCAGTGCCCTGGGCAGCCTGGGAGGCCCGGAGCAGCAGGTGCCCACTGACGAGGCGGAGGCCCAGATGTTGGGCTCCGCGGACCTGGATGACATGAAAAGTGAGTGATACCCTAGAGCAGCCCCCATGGCCCACTCCCGGGAGCACCGAGCCCGTGAGGGACCTTGGAGAGGCTCCGTGTTCTCCCCAGCCCAGGGCTGAGCCACCCTCTGCAGTACCCCTGCCTGCTAGAATGTGGCTGGTGATGGGGAGCTCACTACCTCTCAGCTCTGGTTTCCAGAGCTGAGATTTTCCTTCATGACATCTCTGCCCTTCTGTCCTGATTCTGTCCCCTGATCCACCTCTGGAATAAGGGAGCCCCCCTTCCACCTGGTGTTTGGAGATACCATTATATATATCTCCATCGTCTTCTTGGGGCAGACTCTTTTCAAACTAGCCCCTTGAGTCGGGGCCACCGTGCCGGGCCCTGCCTCTCCCTGTGTCGGCGGAGCCTGCCCCCTCCCCCCTGACCCACCACCCTGGGCTGGCCCTGGCTGTGATCTCGGCACATTCTTTCTATCTTATCAGGCCCTGGTTTCTGTGCCACCTGTCATCGCCCGTGGGGCTCTGTGCCCAGGCCAGAGGCATCACTGACCCCGCCTCCCTCCCCCCCCAGAACCAGTGTGTGGGCGGGGGTGGGAAGGAGGGCTTGAGCTCAATACGTCATGGAAAGTTGCCAGGGCCTGAGGACAGGGACAGGAACAATCCGATGGCGGCAGCAGTGGTGGTGGCAGGATGGGGGGGGGTCGGGGGAGGGTGTGTTTACAGATCCCGGGTGAGGGCTGGCAGCAGCCGGGAGCCATCCTGGGGACGCGGGGAGTCGGGGTTGAGAGGCCCAGCCACCCCCAGCTCTGGCTGGACAAGGGCCCCTTCCCCGTCCAGGCTGCCATCTCTTAGGAGAGCCGGGGCTCTGGGAGGGGGCAGGGCTGGGGCCCCGGCCGCCATCTGGGAATGACGAGCCCGCCGGAGGAGGTCACCATGGCCGATGGGGCCCTGAGCCCTGGGCCCCCCCCGGATGCTGAGGGCCAGGGCCCGGGGAGGGCTCCAGCTCTCGGTCCTCGAGACTCACTGGCCTCAGAGGACTTAGAGATGTTTGTGCTGGCCCTTGAACACTGTGACCTGTGGGAGTCCGCCAGGGACCCGCTGAGCCCCATGGCAGGGGAACCAGCGGGTGAGTAAAGGGGCTGATGGCCTTTCCCCAGCTGCTGGCCGAGAAGAGGCAGGCAGGGAGGCAGGCAGGGAGGAGCTGCCTGCATTAGCCTGTACCTGTGGGGTTGGACATGGGTGCTGAGAGAGGGCTCAGGGAAAGTGCCGGGGGCCTGGGGCTTGGCGACTCGCCGTGGGTCATGACACTCCAGAGTGAGAGGCAGTGGCTGTGGCCGTGGCAGGGGCTGTGGGCCGAGTTGGGGTCTGCCTTTTCACTGTGGCTTGGCTAGTGGTTCCCTGTGTGACTGTGAGCTAGTCCTTCCCTCCTCCCTGGGCCTCAGTTTCCTTATCTGTGAAACAGCCACATCGGAGGATGTAGTCCGTTGGTGTAGCCCCTGGGTCACTGTGGACTGGCTGGGCAGAGCAGGGTGCTGGAGGGCCTGGCCATGACCTGGAGACCCTGAGATAGACCCCCGGGACTGCCAAGCCCACCTCCTCTGCAGGTCACCGGCTGGAGGACAACCCTGGCATGAGGCGGCACTTAGTGAAGAAGCCGTCTCGAACGCAGGCTGTGAGGGGCAGCCCCAGAGGCCTGGCCCCCATCCTGCGCAAGAAGAAGAAGAAGAAGCAGTTGGACCGGAGGCCTCATGAGGTGCAGGCCCTGGGATGGGGGTGGTGGCTCCTCTCGCCTCTGCTCCCCAGAGCCTCCCTTTCCCTTCCTTTCCGCCTTGCCCGGTCTCCACGGCCCACCTGGCCCTCCCCCTTGGTGCCCACCCCAGGTGTTCGTGGAGCTGAATGAGTTGATGCTGGACCGTGGCGGCCAGGAGCCCCACTGGCGGGAGACGGCGCGCTGGATCAAGTTCGAGGAGGACGTGGAGGAAGAGACGGAGCGCTGGGGGAAGCCGCACGTGGCCTCGCTCTCCTTCCGCAGCCTCCTGGAGCTCCGGAGGACCATCGCCCACGGTAGGGGCCCTGCGGGCCTGGCCCTGGGGCTGCGCACCCTCTGCCCAGGCCGCCGAGCCCGTGCCAGGCTGCCCGGCTCCCGGGGACTTACTCCCTGGAGTCCTGGGGCCCAGACGAGGTCTGGCTGCTGCTTGGGGCACCTGGAATCCGGCTGCCTGCGCAGCAGTGAGCCCTGAGGGGCAGGGCCTTGCCCTGGGACCTGGCCCTGAACCCAGGGCACAGTAGACGGCAGGCAGTCTGTGTGGCTGAAACCAACAGATGCCTCCTTCCTGGGGTGGAGAGGGGCCACACCCTCGTTCCCTGCTGCGCTTTTCACAACCTGGCTGGGCTGGGGCCATGTGGGGTTGCGTGTCTGCCTGGGTGCAAGTTTGTCTGCCTGGGCGAGCACGGCAGCTGGGGGCTGGCTTTTTTCCTATCTGATGGGACCGTGTCCCCTCCTCTGACTGTGCCCCTAGGAGCTGCCCTCCTGGACCTGGAGCAGACCACTCTGCCAGGCATTGCACACCTCGTGGTGGAGACCATGATTGTGTCCGACCAGATCCGGCCGGAGGACAGGGCCAGCGTCCTGCGCACCCTCCTGCTGAAGCACAGGTGCCCGGGAGGGGTGCCCAGTGTGTGGGGGGGTGTCTCCCGGTTCAGCTGTCCCTCCAGGAGTACAGACTCTCCTGTGTGACTTTGCAGCCTCTGCTTGAGTACCCCGAGGGACGGGGAGCTCATTCCTGACTCCCCTTTGGACCGCACCAACCATTAGAAAGTTCTTTCTTCCACTGAGGCCGAGGGGTAGAGGCCCTGACCCTCCGTGTCTCACTTCCTCACGACCTCAGTCCACCGCGGGCCTCTCCCCCTAACCTGCCTCTCCACCTTTGCCCTTTCCCCAGCCACCCCAACGATGACAAGGACGGTGGCTTCTTTCCCCGAAACATGTCCAGCTCCAGCGTGAACTCGGTCCTGGGGAATCACCACCCCACTCCCAGTCACGGCCCCGACGGGGCAGTGCCTACCATGGCCGATAGCCTGGGGGAGCCGGCCGTACTCTGGTCTCACGACCCCGATGCCAAGGAGGTCAGTCGCCTTTTTCTGACCTGAGGTGAGGTGGGGGTGGGGTGGGAGGGCTTCCAGTTTCAGCGGAGGCCACTGATGCTTCCTGGAGGGGGTCGGGAAGGTGGGAGGCCCGGCCCCGTACTAGGCCTGTGGGGGCATCTTCAGGGGATGTGCAAGGGGCCCCCCGAGTCTGGAGCAACAGGGGGGCTAAGTGGGAGGAGGTAGCAGGCCCAGGGGAGCCATTGAAACAAGATAAGTCCGAGGTGGTTGTGGGGGGGCTCGGAGAAGGGGCTCCCTCCTGACGTGGGGCCCATCACCAGCAGTCCCTGCCTTGGCGGGGGTGGGGGAAAGCAGGGCCCAGGCCCAGGGGTGGGAGGGCAGAGTCCAGGGCTGGGGCAAGGGAAGGGAGGGCCTGCCACGGCCTCCGGTCTGGGTCCCAGCCCTATTCCAGTTCTGCGTCCTCAGAAGCCCCTCCACCTGTCCGGGGGAGACGGCTACCGGGGGAAAAGCCTGAAGCTGCTGGAGAAGATCCCCGAAGATGCGGAGGCTACCGTGGTGCTCGTGGGTAAGGACGGTGGGCGCCGGGGGGCAGGGGCACGGGGGTCTCCGCAGCCTCCGCTGGGGTCTGCTGGTCTTGAGCTTGGGCCTGCAGGCTGCCTCTTCCTCCCCGCCCCCCTTGAACCCCCCAACCTGTCTGGGCTCCAGCCCTTTCTTCCCCTGTCCTCTGCCTGCTTCCCTGCCCGCTGTGGGCTCTCTGGGGCGGCTGCTAACCCATGTAGTGCCCTTGTGAGAATCAGAAACCAGCACCCCCCACCCGACGACCCTTCACTTCCATCTGTTGATCGTTGTGGTAGGCACACGAACGTATAAACGGGGAGAACAAGTCTCCTTTCGGATGGGGTTTCTTTGCGCGGAGCACGCCCTGCCCCGCTGTTTGTATGTGCTGGCTAAGACTTCCCCTCCTCCCCCCCCCACTCCCCCCCACCCCGGGCCGCTCCCCTGCGCCCAGCACCCTGTGCCTTGCTCTCCCCCAGGCTGTGTGCCTTTCTTGGAGCAGCCAGCGGCGGCCTTCGTGCGGCTGCACGAGGCCGTGCTCCTGGAATCCGTGCTCGAGGTCCCCGTGCCGGTTCGCTTCCTTTTCGTGATGCTGGGGCCCAGCCACACCACCACCGACTACCACGAGCTCGGACGCTCCATCGCCACCCTCATGTCTGATAAGGTTGGTCCTGCAGCCCCTGGGCCGGGCGCTCGAGGCCTGTCGCCCCCCCCACCCCCACCCCGGGGTCCCCCTTGCTCCCTGTCTCTCTCCCTGTGCCCAGGGTGCCCATGGGTGCCAGGCTGCTGGAGGCCCTCCTGGGTGGAGGCAGTGCTTTGGGGTGCGGGGAGGCTGGGGCTGTGGGGGAGGGAGGTGGCAGCAGAGGAGACGCAGCCCGGACCTCCAGGGTGTGGGTGTGACGTGAGACTCGAACCAGCTGATGTGCGGGTCTTTGCTGCGGCTTCTCCTGGGCTCGGACAGGAGTGTGCCGTTTGGAACACGGGTCCTGGCACAGACAACGCCCCTGGTTTATTATGCAATCATAAGCCAGTAATTCTGTAACGTAACACTATCCCACTCAGGCACAGCACATGACATTTTAGGTGAGATGTTCAAATGAAAACCTTAAAATGATTACACCCACAGTGTTACCCCACCAACCACACTCAAGCAGGCGTTACTTCTGCCGGACCCTGTGCTCGCCAGCCAGCAGGAGGTGGCTGCTCTCCATTCCGCGAGGCCCTGGAGGCCTCTGCGCGGCCGGCTGGGGCTGAGCCCTGCCGTGATGGTGTTGTGGGAAAGTCTGGGGGCTCCCGGGGGAATAGAGGGCAGACACTCAGAGGGGCAGTGCTCAGGCTGTAGCTGCCAGCCCACAAGGAGGGCCCCTGAGTCAGAATTTTGACATTGGACTTGACCTGTGTGTGTGTGGCTGAAGGTCCTCACACCCCCTGCCCGGAAGCCCCCCCTCTCCGGGGCTCCCTGAGTGGGCTCAGCCCCTGCTTCCCCGCCCCCAGCTGTTTCATGAGGCGGCCTACCAGGCCGATGACCGGCAGGACCTCCTGAGCGCCATCAGCGAGTTCCTGGACGGCAGCATCGTGATCCCGCCGTCGGAGGTGGAGGGCCGCGACCTGCTGCGCTCCGTGGCTGCCTACCAGCGCGAGCTGCTGAGGAAGCGGATGAGCTCCCTGGGAGGCTATGTGGCCCCTGGGAAAGGTTAGACCCTTTGGGGCCCAGAGCCACGCCCCCGCCCGGCTCCCGGACACAGCTCCTGAGGCCATGACTTCAGCCCCATAGGGGCTCCCAGAGTCCTGTGTCCGGTCCCTGACCCCAGGTCCCTGCCCCCAGACCCCTGCCCCCTGGGCCTGGCTGGGAAGGATCAGGGCCTCCAAGTGGGAGAAGGTGGTCTGTGTCGCAGCAGCCCCTTGTTTCCCAGAGTTGTCGGTGGAACTGGGGGGCCCCGAGGTGACCCCTGAAGACGACCCCCTGCGACGGACTGGCTTGGTGTTTGGGGGGCTCATCCGGGACGTGAAGCGCCGGTACCCGCACTACCCCAGCGACCTGCGGGATGCCCTGCACTCCCAGTGCGTGGCTGCTGTGCTCTTTATCTACTTCGCTGCCCTCAGCCCCGCCATCACCTTCGGGGGGCTGCTAGGTGAGGGGAGGGGCCGAGAGGTCAGGGGCTCGGTGTCACCTGCAGGCTCCTGTGTCCGGGTGTCCCCGAGCTCGCTTTATGGGCTTATGGGTGCGCGGGGATATAGTGTCCAGTGTGGCCGCCCTGAGCTGCCGGGGCAGGGGAGTCCGGGGTCACTTTTGGGGGCTATCGAGCGAGAAGCGGTGGAGGATGCCATGGTCACCTTGGTGGGGGCGGGGGTGAGGGGCCCTGTCCAGAGCATGGACGCATTGCTCCGGGGGACTGCTCCCTTCTGGGTCCCCGGGTTAGGGTAGGCTAGATGAGGAAGAGAGGCCAGGTGGCAGCCAGGCCAGGGCCCTGCCGCTTGCTGACCCTGGCCTTCCCCAGGGGAGAAGACTGAAGGGCTGATGGGCGTGTCCGAGCTGATCGTGTCCACGGCTGTGCTGGGCGTCCTCTTCTCTCTGCTGGGGGCCCAGCCGCTGCTGGTGGTTGGCTTCTCAGGGCCACTGCTGGTCTTTGAGGAAGCCTTCTTCAAGGTGACAGCCCTGCCCTGCTCCTCCCCAGGGACCACCCGCCCCTCCCTGCGTCTCCCTCCTTTCCCAGCCCAGGTCCCTGCTGTCTCCTGCACTCCCCCTTGGAGTTGACCTTCCCCGCCCCCCCCACCCCCACGGGGCCCCCGATGTCCAGGGCAGACTGCTGTGGGTGACCGCCCCGCCCTCCTGGCTGCCAGTTCTGCCAGTCCCAGGACCTGGAGTACCTCACCGGCCGGGTGTGGGTCGGCCTCTGGCTGGTGGTCTTCGTCATTGCTCTGGTGGCCGCGGAGGGCAGCTTCCTGGTCCGCTACATCTCGCCTTTCACCCAGGAGATCTTCGCCTTCCTCATCTCTCTCATTTTCATCTACGAGACCTTCCACAAGATCTACAAGGTGGAGGTCCAGAGAGGTCTTGGGGGCAGGGCAGGTGTAGATGCGGGTGGGCAGCACCCTGGAGAGAAGAGCATGGGAGGGGGCAGCACGGACGGAGCCTTGGAGGCGGAGGGCCCAAAGAGGGGGGCTCTGCTGGGTATGGGGTGGGGGGCGGGGACAGCTGGGTTAGGTGTGAGCTGCAGGGGGAGGAGTCAGACCCGCAGGTGTTGGTCAGAACTCCAAGGTTCACCTGCATAAGGACGTGAAGACGTGATCACTGTCAGCACCGTGGGGCTGGGGGCCTCGGTCCCCTTTTGTAGAGGGGGATGTGTGTCAGAGCTGGGTGTCCTCTGCGTTACTGTTGCCTGGTCAGTCGGTGAGGGGCCAGCCTTCTCTCTCTTGCAGGTGTCCTGATGGTGACGAAACCAGGCTCACCTGCTCAGGTGAGCACTAAGACACCCCTGTAACCCACCCAGGTGTTCATGGAGCACCCACTGCTGCCATTCTACCCCCCTGAGGAGGTGCTGGAGGCGGAGCTGGACCTGAACGGGAGTGCTCTGCCGCCCACCGAGGGGCCGCCAGGCCCGAGGAACCAGCCCAACACAGCCCTGCTGTCGCTCATCCTCATGCTCGGGACCTTCCTCATCGCCTTCTTCCTACGCAAGTTCAGGAACAGCCGCTTCCTGGGAGGCAAGGTGTGTGGCTGGCAGGAGTGTGGGACTTCCTCAGTTCCCACTGTGACTGCCGGGCTCCGCTCCAGAGAGGGGCCGCCCCTTCTCCCGGCCGACACATGGACCTCAAAGCAGTCTGAGCAGCCCCATCCCCGTCAGAAGCCTGGAGAAGTCTAATCCGAAGAGGAATGCCCGCCTGGGCTGGCTGGCATCCATGGGGTTCGAAGGGACAGGTTGGGGAACTTCCCGAACCAGCTCAGGCCCAAGAGAACTCGGGGGTAATGAGTCCCTGTTGGTCTCCTGACCCTCGCCCCCGCCTCTGCTCCCCTTCTCCTAAGGCCCGCCGCATCATCGGGGACTTCGGCATCCCCATCTCCATCCTGGTCATGGTCCTGGTGAACTATTCCATCACAGACACCTACACGCAGGTGAGCGAGCCCCGGCCCCCTCTGCTGGCTGGTTCTCGCCCCGCGGCCTCGAGAGGCAGGCTGTGACCCGCCCCCACTGCAGCCCCAGCAGCCGAGATCGGGGCTGGAGCCCAGCTTTCCTAGTGGAGTGGCAGCGACCTCCTGGGGCTGCGCTGGGATGGACGGGCTGGGGGTTTCAGAAGCAGGCGTGTGGTCCCGCCGAGGAGGCCACCCAGGGGGTCTGAGGCTGTGTGTGACCCTTTAGGCAAGAGTCCTGGAGGAGCGGGTACGGGGCTGGGGGCAGCACGGCAGGTGCCCCCACAGCGGGTTTCCTGGCAGTTCTGGGGATCTGGGAGAAGGTGTGTCGCATCTCTGCCCTACACCACACCCTTAAAGGGACAGCAGCTTAAAGGGAGGCTGCAGAACTGATCCCCCCCCGCCCCAAACCTGTTCACATCCCAATTCCCTGGAGCCCTGGTACTGGGGACACACAGCTTAGTGGCAGCAGCTGCTGCACGGGCTCCTAGCATGGGGGGGCGGGGTCTTTGAACCCTGCCTTCTTTCCGGCCACGCAGAAGCTGACAGTGCCCACGGGGCTCTCGGTGACCTCCCCGCACAAGCGCACATGGTTCATCCCGCCAATGGGCAGTGCCCAACCGTTCCCGCCCTGGATGATGGTGGCAGCTGCTGTGCCCGCCCTCCTGGTCCTCATCCTGATCTTCATGGAGACCCAGATCACCGCGTGAGAGGGCTGGGGGACCCCGGGCAGCGAGCGGAGAGGGGCGGGGCTGGCGGCAAGGGGGACAGTCTCCCCGGGGTGCTTTGACATGGGTCACGGGCAGGGTGGGTGGCACTCGGCAGTCCTCAGAACACTCGGGCGGTTCGTCCCCTCACCCAGCGATGCTCACATTCTCTCGTTTTGGTTGAACCACGATAATGTGGTTCAACCAAAGACCCGGCATCTGGCTGTTGTGGCGTTTCCGACATCCACAGTGTAGGAATTTGGCTCAAATTCGCTTACACGTGAGAACTTTAATTTGGGAACTTGAGAGAGGAAGCTGGCAGGTCCCGGGCAGAGCTCTCCTCCGCCTGTGCTCCCCGCCGGCCCTGTGCATGCTGTGCGTGCCAGGCAGGCTGCCGGGCCCCACGCCCGCGCCCCCACCCCGTGCTCCCTCTCCCCGTAGGCTCATTGTCAGCCAGAAGGCGCGGAAGCTGCGCAAAGGCTCCGGCTTCCACCTGGACCTGCTTCTGATCGGCTCCCTGGGGGGGCTCTGCGGGCTGTTTGGGTTGCCCTGGCTCAGCGCTACCACCGTCCGCTCGGTCACCCATGTCAATGCCCTGACCGTCATGCGCACCGCCATCGCGCCCGGAGACAAGCCCCAGATCCAGGAGGTGCGGGAGCAGAGGGTCACCGGCGTGCTCATCTCCGGCCTCGTGGGTGAGCGCGTCCACCTTGCAGGGCCCTGGCCCCCACCCCACGGACTCGCCTTCTGGGACCCCCAAGGCAACCCCTAAAAATCAACTTTCTGTTCCAGGCTTGGCCCAGGTCCCTCTGAACCTCCACGTGGGGCCCGTCTGGCCCCTGCCCTGTCCGCCAGCCCTGCTCCTCCAGCCTCCACGAGCTCCCTTTTCCCAGATCCTCCCCCGGCTCTCTGTCCTGTCCTGCTCCATCTGCTCTTGTCACTGGTGATGAGGCCCGCCCGGCTCATCAGTTAGCTGGTCCACGCCCCCTCCCCACCGGGCCTGTCTGTCCGCACAGGACTGTCCGAGGCTCGGTCAGGTAGGTCTGTGCCATCTCCCGCAGGCCTGTCCATCGTCATGGGGGCCGTGCTGCGCCAGATCCCGTTAGCCGTGCTCTTCGGGATCTTCCTGTACATGGGAGTCACGTCGCTGTCCGGCATCCAGCTGTCCCAGCGTCTGTTGCTCATCCTCATGCCAGCAAAACACCATCCTGAGGAGCCCTATGTGACCAAGGTATGGCCTGGAAGCGTGGAGGTGGGGAGATGGGCGGCGGGCAGAGGGTCCGAGGCGTCCCCGGGCCAGCCCCGGACAGGGTGACGATGAAGATAAGTTGGGACTCGGGGAGCCAAGTCCCCAGAGGTGTGAGTGGCGGCGTGGTGAGACCTGATGCCTGTTCCCAGGTGAAGACGTGGCGGATGCACCTGTTCACCTGCATCCAGCTGGGATGCATCGCACTGCTCTGGGTGGTCAAGTCCACAGCGGCTTCGCTCGCCTTTCCCTTCCTGTTGCTGCTCACGGTGCCTCTGAGGCGTTGCCTTCTGCCCCGGCTTTTCCAGAACAGAGAGCTGCAGGCGGTACGGGGTTGAGCTAGGGGCAGTGTCAGGGTGGTCGGGGCCTGGAGTCAGGGAGCCCTGGGTTCCGGCCTCTGCTGCGCCGCCTGCTGGTTGTCTGACGGTGCACATGTTACCTGACCTTCTGAAATCTTACTTGCTCTGTGTAGTGGGGCTAGTGGGGTTGCTGTGAGACTCAGACACTAATCCAGGTAGAGCCCTGAGTGTGACGGGTCTGGTGTGAGTGAGCAGAGGCTGCTGCAGACGTCGGTGCAGGCTGCGTGTCGAGCAGAAGCGCACAGCTGAGGGACAGGTGTGGTGGGGTGGTGCTGAAACCCATGTGAGCTGTATCGTTGTCATCTGGAGGAAGGGACGTCTCTTGGCAAATCACCCACCCAAACGTGGTCTGCAGAGGTTTCCACAAGATCTAGGAGTGGCCCCAAGAAAGCACTTCTCATGTGGTATCATTAGTCTTGTTGCGAGGCGCTGCCACTGCAGGTGGTGGGGAGGGTGAGGTTTTGGCCCAAGGGAAGTGCTTCGGTCTGGGGTGGCAGTGCCTTCAGACAGCGAGGCCTGAGAAGGTCTGGGAGCCTGGAGGGCTGCCGGCCAGGGGAGGAGCTGGGGAACGGCGGGGCTGCGTCGGCGTCCCTGCCCCTGCTGACCTTGTGCTCCTCCCGCAGCTGGACTCGGAAGACGCCGAACCAAACTTCGACGAGGACGGCCGGGACGAGTACAATGAGCTGCACATGCCTGTGTGATCCTCGGGCACGGTGCCCCTCGGAGGCCTCGGCCCCTTAGTGACTGACGCCCGGGCCTGTCGGAGCCCAGCTCCGGGCCAGTGGGACCCTGGCGACCCAAAGGCGTGCCTGGGACCACGATGATGCCGCGGCCCTCAGGCCCTCGGGCCCTCGGACTGTGTCCGAGGCTCTGACCCTGTCTCATCCAGGTCCTTTCTCAGACCAGACCGGCACAGGCTTTGAGCTCATTATAACCACACCCCTTGTCTTGTGTCTGCCTCACTTGCTTGGTTCCTTGTCTGGTTTCTTAGGTCGTGTTTATCTATCTGGAATTGCAAGAATTCTACTTTCAGGGTCATCAGAACCCGAGGAGAGGGTTGAGGCAAGGACAGAACTCTTGGGGGGAAAGGGAGAGTCAAGACCACAGAAGGTCAGAGCTAGGCCTTATCACCCCCTAGAGCCCCTCAAGTGCAGCAGAGGAGCTGGGCGCTCAAGGACCGACTCAAGGTCTGGCTCAAGGTCACATGCCTTTAACCCAGCCCTTGTTTAGAAGGGTGAGTGGGGGAGGGGAGAAGGAGGTGGTTGCTCACTTTAGCCTCCAGGGAAATCCCTGCTTGCCCAGTGGCTGTGGAACTATGCCCAGTGGCTATGGAACTGCAGAGGGGAATGTAAAACGTTCATTTTCTCTTCCTGATTCTTGGCCTTCAGAAGAGCAGGGAAGGTAGCCCAATCTCCTAGACGCCAGGGTGGTGCTGGATTTAGGATCCCTGGACCGTTTTGGATTCTCCAGGTTTAAAAGACAGGCAGTTCTGGGATTCCTGAGGCCACTCCCTGTGCCACAGTCTGTTACTCTAGAAATAACCTGGGGGCCTTGAGGGTGTGAACTCAGAGCCCTTTGCGTCACAGTTGCTCGGCAACCGGCAGCGTGGTGGAGTCGCTTGTCTCTGCGTCGCCATCTGGTGGCCGCTCTCTCACACTGCAGACTGCTCCGTCAGGCAGGAGTTGCCCTGTTACCTGGTGGACCTGTAGTGGTCCAAGATCCCAGACGAGCGAGCACCTTCAGTTCCTCCTTGGGAGACGAGGGGGCGGGGGCAGAGACGTTCGTGGGGTTCCTCAGCCCGAGGCCGGGATCCTGCATCCCCATCAGCCGGTTCCGCTGAAGCCGGCCCTGCTTCTTCCTCATCCTCCTCCCAGCTTCCTTCCAGGCGTTCAGGCCGACAGCGGGCGTCCTGAAGCTGGTCAGGAGAGAAGGGACAGACTGCTGGGAGGCTGTTTGTTGTCTTCGTGAGGGAACGCTGTGCCCTTCCAGCGGTCTGGGATTGTCACTCAGGCTTAAGCGTTTCATTCTAGTCGCCCTGGCTGCCTTGGTCCCTGGCCCTGTGACGGCTTCTAACTAAGAGCATCTGGCCTCTGATAGGCTCCCCTCGCTGAGGGGCCTAAGGGCAAAATCCCTTTTCCCTGAGATCGGCCAGGACCAGGTGGGGTTTCAGAGGAACTTTGCTAAGGAGCAAAGCAAAGGCAAACACAAAAAGCCTACAACACAGATGGGTACAGAGCAGGACCCAAACACCGGTGGCAGGGGCCACGCTCAGAGGCACAGCTGAGGGGCTTTGCAGGCGGGGCTCCGTTCCTTTCTCCAGCCCTACCTTAGGCTGCCTGGTTCCCCTGGGGGCCTCAGTGGGCCCCGGGCTCCCCTGTTCGCTCTGGGGAATGCCAAGACCCCCCCACCCCCACCCCCAGGAAGGAGGCACTTCTTCCTGTGCCTCTGAGACCAAGAGACTTGCACCAGGAAGGCTTGGCTCTTTATTGGACACCGGTTGTGTCAGTCATCTCTGCTTGGCAAACAGCTGAGAACTGCGGGCGTTCCTCAACAGGAAAATAAGAAATTAGAAGGTGGAGGCTTTTGAAAGAGAGCATGAGCCTCCGTCAGGGTGGCCTCTATTATAACGAGGCCCTGAGGCCTCAGAACCATACGTGAAACATTTTCTGTGAAGGGAGGAACCAGGCGTAACCTGTCTTGTGAACATCTCCCCAGTATGAAGTACATGGATAAGGCCTGGGAGTCTGGAGCCTTGAAGGTCACCGCCATTCCCACTTGCGGGGACCCCCCCCGCCCCCCCAACTGCAAGGGGAGGCAGCTGCAGCGTAGTTAAGTACCTGAGGCCAGATTTGGCAGAAACACATCCTGTGTTGCTTGGGGGGCCTGCTTGGGGGATGCTTCCTCCCCCAGGGTGGGGGCCTGGGGAGGCCCTCTGAGCACTCAGGAAGCTGCAGCAACCCCAAAGCTTACCAGGGATGGGTGGGTACCTTGAGGTGTGTGTGTAGGGGAGGGTGTCAGCGGGGCCAGGTTGGGCATCTGAGGGAGAAAGACAAGGGGTAATGGGACTGTGACTGACCCACAGACAGGTGACCGGCTGGCCTGGCCTGGGGCCTGAGCAGTGAGAGGTCATTTTATTTGGGGACATTCAGAGTTTGTCCTAGAGTCATTGTAGCCCCTGTGCTTCCTCTGACTTTCTCTTCACTCACCTTCCAGCCCTCTCCTCCAGAGGGGCTGGTCGTCTTATTCCAGACGTAGAAGGGGATCATCAGAGAGAAACCTCGTCTGGCCCTGGGGTACCAGGCGGTGGGTTAGAGGCCAGGGGGGTTTTGGCTGTCAGGCCCCACGGCAGTCTCCTTTAGACCGGGGGCATGTGCAAGGTGGCACGGCACCCTTCCAGTGAGGAAGACAGCGGGTCCATTGCCACCTTACCCCTCCCCTTGAGGCTTTCTGAGTGGGGTCAAGGCCACATCTTGGGCTGCTGCCCAAAGCTTTCATTATCCTTGGGCAAGTTCAAGCCCATTCCAGGCCCCAAGAGGTGCTAATTCTTTCTTCTACTTTGAGCGGAGAGGGCGGCTGGCATCCCTTGTTCCACGCTGAGCATTTAGCTCACCTGAGACGTCCGGTGCCCTCCTGAGAGCTGCTGGTGGTCACGCTCACAGACCATCTGCCTGGGTTGCCCTGGGCCCCTCCGTTAGGGCACAGACCCTGGCAGCGATGTGTCCTGCTGGGCAGCCTGTGTGACATCGCTTCTTGTATGGTATCAGGTGACTCCAATAACGATCATGCCTGTTGACACCTAGTGCTCTCAGAGGGAATTCGGAGCAGCAGCAGCAGCAGCAGCAGCAGCAGCAGGGCAAGGGAACTCAAGGGCACTCGCACCAAGCGCTGCTCTTGCAGCTGGCACTGCAGCTGATCTGAAAACAGCAATAACACGGGTTCTGGGCAAACACCGAACAGGGAACTGAATCCAGTGTGGCAAGTGGGAGACCCGGGGGGAGGCGCCTGGTTCCCAGATCAATTATCTGACTGAGAGAGAGGCTGAGGGCTCCTGTGACTCCGCCCTGCACAGAGCGCAGATGCTAACGCAGTGTTGGTAGGATTTCTGTTCCAGAAGGAAGATTTGATCTTTGAGACTTCTGATGGGATGATTTTTTCCTTTCGTAGGAAATACTTCTTTTCGTTGAACAACTTCTTTATCAAGTGCTGACTGAACACGCGGCTGTCAGGGTGTCCTCTGGGGGGTGGGTGAGGCCGGCTTGGAGCTTGGCACCTGGAGGGGGAGCAGGGAGCTCCTGTGGCAGGCCCGCCAGGACCTCCGGAGCTGAGGGACAAGAGGGGGTGGGCAGGTTTGCACAGGGGCTGGAGCTGCTGGGAGGACAGGGTTGGGTGGGGGAGAGGGCATCGAGGAACATGCAAGGCAAGACTTGGGTTTGAGGATCCTTCAGCGACCTTGCCTGGGCCCCTCTGGCCCCACACTCCCATGACTTGTGCGTGTTCGCCCTCCTTCTAGGCCGTAGGATGGGCAGAGACCCAGCCTGAGCCTCTTTTGTATCCCTAACCCAAACCACCAGGGCCTGGCCAGAGCAGGGCACGGAGGGCATAGGGGTGAGCCGGTGGCAGAGAAGGAAGGGCCGATAGGTCCAGGATGCTGCCCCATTTAGGACCCAGCCACAGCCAAGGGTGACCCCAGTAGGACTTTTACAGAATTCTGGAAATGTTTTGATGGTCATGTTTGGTAGTTTCTATTACAACTGCCCCCCTCCCCATGTCTGTTAGTAAAAACACCCCCAAACCCAAACGGGCATTGTGTGTTTCCTTCTGGGCCAGCTGGGGCGAGCGGTGTCAGCGATCCTGTGTACTGGGCTGCTGGGTGGACCGTGGCAGGTGGGGAAGATGAGGTGCCGTCAGAGGTCTCGGGAGCCGCAGGAGGCGAGATGGGGATCCACGGGAGCCCGAGAGAGGGCGCTGGGACGAGAACCAGCAGGGAGCCTCGTGCTGCATCGTGGCCGTCCATCCCGTTCCACCAGTGTTCTTCCCCGTGCTGGTGACGGAGGGACCAGAGCAGCTTCTTCCTCCTGGCTTTTAGAGGGCCCGGTGTGTGCAGGGCTTTGTTGGTAAGAACTTTCCCCCAAGACAGGACTCCTGAGGCCTCCCTTCGTCCCCATTTTCTCTCCTCCAGCCTCTGATGTTTGGGACCCAGCCCTGCTCCCCCCATTCCCACTATAGCTGACAGTTATTTATCACGATCACTCCTCCTGAGCATGGAAATACAAACACAGGGTATGTATATTTATTTTAGAAAGGCCAGGACCTAGGCCTGTTTCCGTTCTGTTTACCAAGCAACTGAAGGGCTGTCCACAGCCTACTCTGCTGTGCGGACTGGTTGGTTGGGGCTGTGACAGGTGAGCTGCTTTCTGGCTCTGCTGATTGGTCCCTCATTGAGGGATGTGTCAGAACACAGCCTGGGAGTTGGAGTCCTGGGTTCTAGCTCTAGCTGGTGACCTTGGCTACGACTCCTCCTCCTCTGGGAGATTAGGGGTTCGGCTCCAGTGCCTCTTACCTGGAACCTGCCCTTCCAACAGACCTCACCACGGCAGCAGCTGCCCCTGAAAGGGCGGGAAGCAGGAAGCCGTGGTGCCAAACGCTCCCTGGGGGCAGTTACTAGGCTTTAGAGCTTCTTCCTTAGCCTCCCAGGTAGAAGGGTGCATAGACCTTAGGGGAGGCTACTCTGCCTTTCCCAGGAGAATTGGGGGCTCAGGGACTACCGCGTGTGAAGCAGGGTGAGGGGGTGGAGCTGGGCAGTGACCTTGGAGAATGACTCGGGGAGGCTTTGACTGAATAGTCAGACAAAGCTCTGAGAGATCACCAGAACTCAATTAGATAGAAGTTTAGTGTCCATGAGAACTGTGCAGCCCCAAGAAATAAGGAGCATATAAAAAGAATGCAAGATTCTTCAGAATTAGGTGGAAAAATATGTAATTATATAGCTTAAGGGTCAAGTAAATGCAAAATCGTGGTTGGGTCCTGGGTAGGAGTTATGGACTCCTGATTGGAAAACTAGTCATCAATGACTAGTAATCAATCTCCTTGGCCACCTCCACCTTTACGTTAGGATGTTGGAGATAAGAGCGAGGCTGGCTGGTCCACAAAGTCACAAATGAGGATCTAGTCGACCCCCCATGAAATTTCTCATTGATTAGCAGCCTCAGTTAGAGAGAAAAACATTATCTCCCTTATGGGTAGACATTTTAGTGGCCCAGGGAAAATTTAAAATTGAGCATACGGATATTTAAGGGAATCCTAACTTTAGCTTTTTCTTTTTTTTCCTAAAGATTTTATTTATTTATTTTTTAGACAGGGAAGGGAGGAAGAAAGAGAGAGAGAGAGAGAGAGAGAGAGAAACATTAATGTGCGGTTGCTGGGGGTCATAGCCTGCAACCCAGGCATGTACTCTGACTGGGAATCAAACCTGCGACACTTTGGTTCGCAGCCCGCGCTCAATCCACTGAGCTACACCAGCTAGGGCTAGCTTTTTTCAATCACAAATGTTTTATGGTGAACCGACAGTCCCCAACTTACTGTAGTTCAACTTCAAGTTTCTTGACTTTACGATGGTACAAAAGTGATACGCATTCAGTGGAAACTATACCTCAGATTTTGATCTTTTCCTGGGCTAGTGGGTGTGCGGTATGATCCTCTGGCAATGCTGGGTGGTGGCAGGGAGCCGCAGCCCCCAGTCAGGCAGGCAGTCACAAGGGCAAACAACTGGGCATCTACAGTGTAGCATCCAATGCACTTTGACTTGCAACATTTTCAACTTGCATCGGGTTTATAGGGATTTGACCCTGTGGTAAGTCGAGGGGCATCTGCATTTTCAAGTTAAAAGAATCTGTGCACATACTATTGTCTTAGCCTGTTCGGGCTGCTGTGACAAAATACCATAGACTGGGTGCCTTAGAAGCAACAGAAGATTGATTCTCAAAGTTCCTGAGGCTGAGAAGTCCAGGATCGAAGTGCTGCAGGTTCGGTGTCTGCTGAGGACCCGTGTCCTCGTTCTTAGACAGCCATCTGTCTACTCACCGTGTCCTCATGGTGAGAGGGACAAGGGAGCTCTCTGGGGCCTCTTTCGTAAGGGCACTAATCGTATCCATGGGGCTTCCACCCTCATGACCTAATTATCTTCCAAAGGCTCCAGCTCTTAATTACCATTGCATTGGGGGTTACAGTTTCAACATGAGTCTTTGTGTGTGTGTGTGTGTGTGTGTGTGTGTGTGTGTGTGCGTGTGGGTAGAGACAAGTATTTAGTACGTGCCAATGATGCATTATATATACATGTACTATTAAACAGAATTCAGCTATTAGAATAATAGACCACTCTTAACACCATACTTTTATGTTTGTACTTGAATAATTGATTGAGATTTGTGATTTTTAAGTTGAAATCTTTCTAAGTTTGCATACAGATTGGAAATTGAACAGAATTTAAGCTTCGCTATTTTTTTTTTCTGTGTGGTTAATTTTTTTAAATCTACAAGAGTCACTTTACGACTTGGGAAAGTTTCTTAGTTAGATGAAGTACTTCCAAAGGAATTGAATATATTAAATTTATAAATGCTGCTTAAAATGTTGAAAAGGTTTAATTAACTAAGTGTTTAAATGAGACTGAACATTAATCAAAAGCCCTCTCAAAGTGATTGTTAATATTTTCTAGGCCTGTACGTAGGATAATAAGACTCCTAAGCTGATTTTAAGAGCTTAAGGAAGAGCCATGAATTTCTGAAACTCTACATTTAGTAAATCAAATACTAATTTTCAAGACCCAAATAAAGCCACGAGTGGTCTCTTCTGCACACAAAAGCCACCCTTGAGGACATGAAAACTTTTCCTCCAATCAGCGAGTGGGTCTCCAGTGGTGCAGGAGGGAGGAGGGTCGGGGGATGGGAAACTGATAGGGGAAAAGAAGATTTCAGTGTCATTGGGATTGTCTCCTTCCCAGTGTCAGGCCAGTAGTGTATTCTGCCCAGTGCAAAATTGCTCATGTCATGGGGAGAGACTGTAATTAAGCCTGTGCTCACAGGGTGGGGGTGGGGTGGTTCAGAATAACTGATTAGGGCATTTGGCAACTGAGATAGCAGGTTGCGCTGTGATGGTTTCGGGCTTCCTCTTAGCAAGCCCTTCTTAGGAAGCCCTTCTAGTTGGAATTCCACTATTCTGTCTTCTGTAAGTTATTCCTCATATCATGTCACTTGGGCAAAAATAAGGACGTTCTGTGGTACATACAGCCTGAGGTTTTTGTCTCCCTGAGGGATCCGAGTGTCAGACTTCTTACTTGCATCCAGCAGAAGGCAGCTCTGGCCAATTTAAGCAGAAACAGCTGTTGAAGAGCCACTCACAGAACCAGTGGGGAAATCCAGCTCAGAAGTGATACTGGGCAGAAGCACAGTCAAAGTCATGGCATAGAAAACGTCTGGAGAGAACGCTGCTCCCATCCAGAGCATGAGGTGACACAGTTTGGTCCCCTGGTGGTGGGTGCCCTCATGAGTGGTGCTGCTATGCTGCCCCTGAGATGGCCACCAGAAAGGCTCTCCACTATCCTGCTTCTCAGCATTGCCAGCACCTGGTCCAGACCTCAGACGCATGTGCCTGATGGGGTAGCTCTTGCACCTGTGCCCAAGGTGCAGGCAAGGCTGGGAGAGAGTATGCGGCATTTAAGCTTCTGTGATGGGAGCTGGGCTTTGACTCACTTTGAGACTCATAGCAACGGTGTATTGGAGCCAGCTTATGAGAGCCTGTTGTTAAAATTTCAGAGACTTGAGCCAACCATTATTAAACTGCAACTTATAGTAGGCGTACTTTCCCCTGCACCTCCTACAAAGTACAACCGAAAGCCCTGGACATTACATAAGAGAGAAACACAAGAAGACTCTGAAATGGGGAGAGAAGAAGGCAGACCAGCTAGGGACCTTGGGACCGGAAGAACAATGTGTCATGAGTTCTTTGAGATTTCTTTCTTTCTTTAAAAAAAATTGTTTATTTATTTATTTTTTAAAAAGATTTTGTTTATTTATTTTTAGAGAGGGAGGGAGAGAGAGAGAGAGAGAGAAACATCAATGTGCGGTTGCTGGGGGCCGTGGCCTGCAACCCAGGCATGTGCCCTGACTAGGAATCCAACCTGTGATGCTTTGGTTCGCAGCCCGCACTCAATCCACTGAGCTACGCCAGCCAGGGCAATTTTTTATTTTTTAATTATAGTTGACATACAGTATCACATTTATTTCAGGTATACAACCCTATGATTAGACATTTATATAACTTATGTATAAAGTGGTCACTCTGATAAATCTAGTACCCGTTTGACACCAACCGTAGTTATTACAATATTATTAACTATACTCCTTATGTTGTACTTTACATCCCTGTGACTATTCTGTAACTACCAATTTGTACTTTTGTATCCCTTCACCTTTTTCGCTCCTCCTTTCCATCTGGCAACCATCAAAATGTTCTTGTATCTATGAGTCTGTTTCTGTTTTACTTGTACATTTATTTTGTTTTTTAGATTTCACATGTAAGTGAAAGCATATAGCATTTGTTTTTCTGTCTGACTTATTTCACTCAGCACAACACCCTCTAGGTCCATCCATGTGGTTACAGATGGTAAGATTTCTTCCTTTTTTTAATGGCTGAGACATATTCCATTGTATATATGCACCATTTCTTCTTCACCCACTCATCTATTGATGGACACTTAAGTTGCTTCCACATCTTGGCTGTTGTAAATAATGCTGCAGTGAACATATGGGTGAATATGTCTTTTCAAATTAGTGTTTTGGGTTTCTTCGGATAAATACCCAGGAGTGGAATTGCTGGGTCCGTCTTTGTCTCTTGTTATACAGCCTTTGTTTTAAAGTCTATTTTGTCTAGTATAAGTATTGTTACCCTAGCTTTTATTTTCCTGTTTTCCTGACATATCTTTTTCCATTCCTTTACTTTCAGTTGGTGTATTTCAATCTGAAGTGAGTCTCGTGCAAACAGCATATATAAGGGATTTGTTTTCTTATGCATTCAGCTACCCTATGTCTTTTGATTGGAACATTTAATCCATTTGAATTTAGAGTAATTGTCAATAGATATATATTTATTGCCATTTTGTTAGTCATATTTTGATCTTTTTTCCTTCTTCTTTTTAAAGATTCTTTAATACTTTTTGTAATACTGGTTTGGTGTTAATGAACTCCTTCAGCTTTTTCTTGTTTGGGAAGCTCTTTATCCTTCAGTTCTAAATGATAGCTTTGTTAGGTAGAATAATCTTTGTTGTAGGTTCTTGCTTTTTATCACTTTGAATATTTATTGTCAATTCCTTCTGGTCTGCAAAATTTTTGTTGAGAAATCAACTGACAGTCTTATGAGAGCTCCATTGTAGGTAACTAATTGCTTTTCTTTTGCTGCTTTTAAGATTCTCTCTTTGTCTTTAACCTTGGCCATCTCTGTTCTTCCTGGGCTTGCATATCTTTTTCTTTTCACCAGGTTAGGGAAATTTACAGTTATTATTTCTTCAGATATGTTCTCAATCCTTTACTCTCTCTCCTCCTTCTGGTACTTCAGTGATAAGAATGTTGTTACACTTGATGTCCCAGAGGTCCCTTCAACTATCCTCATTTTAAAATTCCTTTTCTCTTCTTGCTGCTCTGCTTGGGTGTTTTCTGCTACCTTGTCTTACAAATTGCCAATCTGATCTTCTGCTTCATCTAATCTGCTATTGATTCCTTCTAGTATGTTCTTCATTTCAGTTATTGTATTATTTATTCCTGATTGGCTACTTTTTATGGTTTCTATGTCATTGTTTACACTGTTCAAGTTCTCACTAAGTTCCTTTAGTACCCTTATAACCATTGTTCTGAACTCTATCTGGAAATGGCTTGGGTAGGCCCTCGAGTTGGGTGGGACAGGGTCTCAGGGAATCGCCAGGGCAGGTTAAACAGGGTTAGGCAGGTTGATGGAGACTCAGATGAGGCACCTGCCTGTGCCTGCAGGTGGGGGCTCAGTGAAGGAACAATGGCTTCTGCTAGAATTTCTCTGAGAGAAAGCTTCCCCTCCAGCCCTTGTGCCAAAGGCAGACAATTCAGTGGCTAAGTCTAAGTTAGACTGCTAACCTTGAGAGACTATGATGAGGTACCTCAACATCTGGGTGGCAGAAGTGTCACAGAAGACCAAGCAGGAGGCCTGGACTTCCACATTCATGTAGCAGTGATGAGGCAGCCCTCCCCCTCCCTCCTGCATGGTCTCAGAGGAGGCCTAGTGCAAAGTTTAAACTTTCACCATTGCCCAGCAATCGGAGACAGAGAGGGATATTATATAATGTTAAAAGAGTTAATTAACCAAGAAGACTTAGGAATCCTAAATGTGTACATACCAAATGACAGGGCAGTGAAACAGGCCAAGCAAAGATTGAACTGAAAGGAGAAACCCACAAATCACAATTACAGCTGGGGACATCAATATCCCTCTCTCCACAACTGATAGCACAATTGAGAGAAAGTCAGCAAGGATATAGAAGAACTCAACATCATCATTAACCAATAGGATCAAATAGCCATTTATAAAAGAATAACTTAATGTCAGAATACACATTCTTGTCTATTGCTCATGGAACATATACCAAGATAGACCATATTCTGGGCAATACATTGAAATTTTTTAAAATTAAATTTATACAGTTTGTTTTCTGACCACAATGGAATCAAGCTGGAATATCAATACCAGGAAAACCTCCAAACATTCAGAAACTAAATAATACACTTTTATATAATCCATGAATCAAAAAGGTAGTCTTAAGGGTAATGAACAAAATTATTGAATTGAGTAAAATTAAAATACAGTATCAAAATTTGAGGGACACAGTTAAAGCAGTGCAGAGAGGGAAACTGATAGTACTACATGCATACACTAGGAAAGAGGGGACGTCTCAAATCAATGAGCTTAGCTCCTACCTCAAGTATCTAGAGTTAAGCTGGGCAAACTCAACCCAAAGCAAGTGGAAGGAAGGAAGTAGGAAAGAGCAGAAACCAGGAGCTGAACATGGACAAATGGTATGGCAAATCAATGAAACAAAGAGCTGGTTCTTGAAAAAGTCAACACAACGGACAAACTCCTAGTAAGACTGACAAAAGAAAAAGAGAGAGAAGACACAAATTACCACCATTAGGAATGAAGTGTGATATCACTGCCTACCCTGCAGACACCAACAGACTAAGAAGGGACTAGTATCAGCGAGTCTGTGCATATAAACTTGTCAACTTAGATGAAATGGATCATTCCTCAAAAAACACAAACTACCCCAATTCAATAGAAAAGAGCTATTTTGAATAGCCCTGTGACAATTAAGGAAATAGAATTCTTAATTTTAAAATTTTCATAAAAGAAATCTCCAGGGCCAGATAGTTTTACTGGAAAATTCTAATAAATATTAAAACAACCAATTATACTATTTTTACACAATCTCTTCTAGAAAACAGAAGAGGATAAAACATTTAAAAATTCCTCTTATGAAGCTAGTATTACCCTGATACCAAGACCAGGAAGAGATAGTATGAAAAAGGAAATCTGAAGATCAGTATCTCTCATGAATAGAGATGCTAGAAATCTTTTTTATTAGCAAATATAACTCAGCAATATATAAAAAAGAAGTATATATCATGACCTGTGGGGTGTTTATTCCAGAGATGCGCATTTGTTTCAATATTCAAAAATCAGTCAATGAAATCACCATGTTAACACTGTATCTCATATCAATGGATACAGAAAAAAGCATTTGAGCACTGACTGGTGTGGCTAAGCGGGTTGGGTGTCATCCTGCAAACTGAAATGTCACTGGTTCGATCCCTGGTGAGGGCACACGCCTGGGTTGTGGGCCGGGTCCCCAGTTGGGGGTGTGCGAGAAGCAACTGATTGATGTTTTTCTCTCCCTTCCCCTCTCTCTAAAAATAAATAAGTAAAATCTTAAAAAAAAGAATAAAAAGAAAAAAGCATTTGACTATATCAACGTCCATTCATGATCAAAACTCTCATAAAAAGAGAAACAGAGGGGAATTTCCTCAATGCAATAAAGGGCACCTACAAAAAAACCTACAGCCAACATTATACTCACCAGGGAGAGACTGAGTGGGCTCCCACTGAGATCCGGAACAAGGGAAGGATGTCCTCTCTCACCGTTCTTATTCAACACAGTGATGGGGGTCTAGCTGGTGCAGTGGGCAAGAAGAAAGAAATAAAAGGCATGAAAGCAGAAAGGAAGAAATGTAATTGTCCCCTTTGCAGATGACATGGTTGTCTACACAGAAAACCTTAAGGAATCTACAGAAACAAAACAAAACAAAACTAGAAATAATAAGTGAGTCTGACAAGGCCACAGGGTACAAGGTAAACAGACAGAAATCAATTGCATTTGTATATACTAGCAATAAATAAGTGGACACCAAAATAAAAAATACAATAAATACCATCATAAGTACCAAAAAGAGAGAGAAATACTTAGATATAAATTGAACAAAAATGTAGAGGGTCTGTATACTGAAATCTGCGTACAGCTGATGAATGAAATCAAGGAAGATCCACGTAAATGGAAAGACATACTGTATTCATGCACTGGAAAACTCAACATCATAAATATATCGATTCCTCCTAAAATGATATATGACTTTAATGCAATTTTAATTAAAATCTGAGCAAGGATTTTTTGGTAAATACAGGCAAGGTTATCTTTCTAAAATTTATATGGAAAGGCCTAGTAGCTAATAGCTAAAAGAACTTTGGAAAAGAAGAATAAAGTGGCATAAATTAATTTACCTGATTTAAAGACTTACAATACAGCTATAGTAATAAAGACTATGTGATATTGGTGGAGAAGAGATGCATGGGTTAACGGAACAAAATAGAGACCTCAGATACAGATCCACACAAATATGCCTGATGGATTTTTGACAAAAAGTGCAAATCAATACAAATGCAAAAAATAAATCAATGGAGGAAAGATAGTCTTTCCAACAAATGGTGCTGGAGTAATTGGACATTCATAGGTAAAGAGATGAACCCAGACTTAAATCTTATATACAAATTAACTCAAAATAGATCACAGATTTAAATGTGAAACTAAATACTATAAAACTTTTAGAAAAAAGTAGGAGAAAATCATTGGACTCTAAGGCTAGGTGGAGTTCTTAGACTTGAAAACAAAAGCATGACCCATAATGGGAAAAACTGATAAGTTAGACTTCATCAAAATTAAAAAATTTTGCTCTGCAAAAGACCTGTCAAAAGGATAAAAATAAGTTACAGGGGAGGTGAAAATATTAGCAAACCACATATCTAACAAAGAACTAGCATCCAGTCTATATAAAGAATTCCCAAAACTTAAGAGCAAAAAATACGGTCCAGTTACAAAAATAGGCAAAACACTCGAAGAAACATTTCACTGGAGAGGATAGGCAGAAGGCCATAAGCACAGGAAAAGCTGTTCAACCTTGTTAGCCATTAGGGAAATGCACATTTAAATTGGAAATAGACATCATTACAGTCTTATCAGAATGGCTAAATGAAAAAATAGAGACAACACCGAAGGCTGAGGAGGGAATGGAGAAACGGGATCACTCACACCTTTCTGGTGGGAAGTAAAATGGGATAGCCACTCTGGAAGACAGTTTGGCAGCTTCTTAAAAACCTAAACATGCACCCTGGCTGGTGTAGTTCAGTAGATTGAGTGTGGGCTGCGACCCAAAGTGTCACAGGTTCGATTCCCAGTCAGGGCACATGCCTGGGTTGCAGGCCATGACCCCCAGCAACCGCACGTTGATGTTTCTCTCTCTCTCTCTCTCTTTCTCCCTCCCTTCCCTCTCTATAAATAAATAAATAAAATATTTTAAAAAGTTATAAACAAAAGAAAACAAAACAAAAAAACCTAAACATGCAAGTGCGATATGACCCGGCAGTTGCTCTCCTGGGCATTTCTTCCAGAGAAACGAAGACTTGTGATCCCACAAAAACGTGTACACAAATGCGTACAGCAGCTTTCTTCACAATGGCCCCAAGCTGGAAACAACCCAGATGTCCTTCAGTGGGTGAATGAATAAACAAGCTGGAATATCAGCCATGAAAAGGAATGGACTTTTGGTACACGCAACAAGCTGGGTGGATCTCCAGAAAATAATGCGGAGCGAGAAAAGCCAGTTCCCAAAGGTCACACACCATGTGAGTCCATTTATATAACGTTTTTAAAGTGGCAAATTGTAGAACTAGAGAACAGGTTGGTCGTTTCCGGGAGTTAAGGAGGGGACGTGGGCAGGAGGGACGTGGTGGCCCCGGAAGAGTGGCACGAAGGGTCAGTGATGTGATGCCAATGCTGTGTGTCTCGGCTGGGTCAAGGTCAACACCCTTGTTGTGATATTGATCTCAGAAGAGAAAGCTTAATTTAAAGAAGTAAGTTATATAAACTCAGTTAAATATAGTCTATTAAAAACAACAGTGTTCCATACTCAAAATGTATCATTTCCTATTATTTTAATACTTTTACTATTATCTGTGCTCTTCAAGTTATTTATGCCAGCTCTCTCTGTACGGTGGAGATGTTCTAGAATGACGGGCTACTGTGCCTCTCTCCCCAACAACACATTTAGTGGCATCAAGCTGATAGCTGGAAACCGGCCACCGTGGACGGAAATGAGCAAACACTGCAAATGATGTCTGCCTTCCCTTCACAGCAGGTTAAACCTTCACCAGGACACGCCTGCTCATGAGATAAGGGATTTCCCAAACGTAGGAAGTAGGTTTAGAAGTAGGTCCTCCCACCCAACCAAATAACAAGTGTCCATCAAAAAGCAGATAGTGATGCAGATCAGTTCTGAGAAGAGGGAGAGGCTGGGCTCTTCTTCAGGCTGTTTCCGCTTTACTTGATCACTGTTCTAATCTTACACCTGGCCACTGTGCACTGTGGGTCAAGTGGATGCTGGGAAAAGGAATCCTGGCTGCTGATAATCTCGGTTTTTGAATATTCAGCAGACAAATGGCAGAATGGTGGCACTACAAGAAATAGGGCCTCATGAATGCTCAGGTTTCTGTGTATTTCCCCCCCGGGCCATGTCCTCTCTACTCTCTCTCCGTTCAATTCTGGTGCTTGCTTCAGCACCCTGGTGTAAGAACCATTGGCTTTGCTTCTCCAGCAACTTTTCCTTCCATGCTTCTCTGTTTGGCCATAGTGGGGATGGGAGTGGGGCGAGCTGGGCAGGGGTCTGGTCAACCATCCTATCCCATATAGCAGCTATGGAGATTGGTCCACTGGTGTGCACAGACAGTGGGTATAAGGAGTTCTCTTCATTATGCTAAATTGGCACGGGTAGCATCCACGTTCCCTCCCACAAAGAGAAGACCTCTGTGCAGCCAGAATGTGGCCAACACAGACCTGGGCAGGGATGAGAGAAACCGGCAGACAGATACGAGTCTCGCCTGGGCCGAGTCCTTGGGAACCCCTGAGGCCCTGTTCCCTGTAGCTTGTCCTTCCCAGCAAAATTCCATTTTTGGCTTAAGCACATTCTAGCTGTTTTTTTTTTTGGCACATGTAGCAAAAAAATTTCCAGATAAACACACATCCCGTATAGAGTCTTCCGTGGTCTCCACGGCTTGCTTCTCTTCCATCCTCTGGTGCTCGCTCGATCCTTTGCCCCTGTATTTGGAATTTACATGTGCTGTCTAAAACTGCCCGCCACAGCCTAAACCCAAGAGAACCCCCTTCCAGCCCGCAGATCTGGTTAACTGACAGATCCTCTTCAGAGGTCCCCTGAGCAGGCTGCTTCTGCCCTCGGAGTTCTTTGGATGCTGCAGCCAGCCGTGGCGTTGAGGCAGAGGCGGGAGGGCTGCGTGCTTCTGCTGTGTGATGGCCTGAAAGACACATTTGGGCAGGAATGCACTTCTTTTTTCAATATAGAAGAAACCTCCCCAGATGAAGCCAAATGTTTCTGAGAAACATTTTATGGTCGAAGCTGACTGGGTGCCAAGACACACCTCTGTCTCTGGCCCCCGCACTCCCTGATTTATTTGGGCACCGGCTCGGCCGTAGCACCACTGTCTGGACACGTGTCCACGCAAGTGTATAAGCCGCATATGGTTGATTTCAATGAGCTTAGCTGTTTTTGCTATTTAATAGCTAATTGTCTTAATTAGCTTCCGAAGCACAACAATGCCAACAATGGTAATGACTGCATCTTATCCATATGGTTACAGGAGACCGATGACTCAATCTCCCGTCCTCAGGCTGTGGGAGTCTCTGGAGGAGAACCGGGCGGAGGCGAGAGGAGGAAGATGGAAGTCCTCCAGGGACCTGACCTGGCCTTGAGTGCCAAACCTGAATATTAAGAATAAATGAGGAGGTGATGGACAGGGGAATAAAATAGGAGAATGAAGGATTTATGTAGGACTTGAGTCATCGATTCTCTTAATGTACATACCATTGAGTGGTGCGGGGTGAATAATAACAACACATTTCACGGTGCCAGCAGGCTGTGTGGGCTCTGATCTGGAGACGCGGTGTTCAAAGTTCACACTGTGGGGCACGGGGCGTGAGAAATGCCCCGCAGTGCTATCTGTCTCAGGGAAAGCTGGGAGCGGTCAGAGCCTGGCTGACATTTCTTTGGCAAATCTGGCTCAGATGGAGTTCAGAGCCAGTGCCTGGCATATATTAGAAGCTTAATATATGTTTTAATCAGCACCTGTCAGGAAATCCTTTGGGCTCCGTCTTCAGGATATATCTAGATCCTGACACTTAGCACCTTTTTGAGCGCCACGGTCCTGCTCTGATCCGCCACCATCTTTGACCTCCCTGCTTCCAGCAGCCTCCCTCCCCAGGTGTCTGTCTCCCTGCCATTTGTTCTCGGCAAAGCAGCCAGAGGAGTCTTTTAAAACATGATTTATAATCATATCTCTGCTCTTCTCAGAACCCTTGATGGCTTTCCTCTCGGTTGGAATAAAGCTGGAGTCGCCGTGCTGACCGGCAAGGTCCTGCTCGATCCTGCCCTACCTTTCTGAGCTCACCTGCTCCTGCTTGCCCCACCCCTTCCACTGCACGGGCACTCCACACATTTACGCTTGCAGGCTGCGCTGCTGGTTCCGCTCCCAGCGGCCCAGGCGGTCAGTGACTGTCGTATTGGATAGGGCACATAGAGAACATTCCCGTCATCATCGAGAGTTCTCCTGGGCAGTGCTGCTTTCGGGGCTTGACACAGGCTGGAAAGCTCTGTCCACACGTAGCCACATGGCAAACTCTCAAACCCCAAGTCTTGACTCAAATGTCACCTTCTCCAAGAAGCCCAACCTGATTTAAAAATCTCAGCTTATAACTCAGCTCCCCCTCTGGTTGGTCCTGCTCCCCTCGGTCTTTTCTACTTTCTATAGCACTTAACAGCTTATAGGTTATTAAGTTAGTTATTTATTTTGCTCATTGATTATAGACAGTTTCCCTCCCGGGACAGTACACTCCAAGGACAGGAGTTTTGGCTAGTGTTGTCCGCTGTTGTATCCCTAGCATTTAGAACAGTGTTTGGCACAGAGCTAGGACTCAGGAACTATTTGTCAAAGGAATCAGTTGATGGATTGACGTGTTTGCAGAGCACCTGCTGTGTTCCAGGCTCTGTGCTAGGCACTGGGGTGACGCAGAACAATCAAATAGACACTGTTCCTGCAGCCCCAGAGTCTCTGTTCTAGTGAGAGAGACAAGCAAACCGATGCTAACGCAAATTCTGGAAGTTCTACGAAAGAGACAAATAAGGAGCAGAAACGGAGAATATCACGTGTGTCTGTCTGTGTGTTGGGGCGGGGACGTTTTTCCATGAGGACATGCCAGCTATGTGAGGAAGGGTGGAGGGAGAGAGGGGTTGCAGGGCAGGGTTGAAGAGTATGTCAGAGGGAAGAGCGTGTGCAGGGGCCCTGACGCGGGCAGGGATGCAAACACGCGTGAGTGCGTAGTGCCCGGGAGATGAGCGTGAGTTATGAACCAGCACAGATTGGCTGCTGAGTGAGGGCTGCCTCTCTGGGCGTGCTACTCAAAGTGTGGTCTTACACTGACAAGTTAGAAATGCAAATGCATGGGGTCAACCCCAGACTTGGGAATTTGTGTTTTAACAAGTTTTTCAGGCGATACTGACGCTCACTGTTCTGCAACACTGTGCCCTCTGTAGAATCTAAGCACAGGCGGGTACCTGATAAGCGTCATCTGAATGAATGCAAGAATGAATGAATGAATGAATGAGTGAGTGAATGAATGGGGCAATAGGTGTAACAATTACCACTGTGCCTGTTCTCCCTCTTTGACAGAAGCTCGGATGGTGATTAGCATGGAACATACAGTGAGGCTTCCTTACTTACTGAGCCAGAGGGTAATCATTAAGGGGAAGAATGAAAGAGAGGAAAATACCTGAGTCATAGGAATTCAGAGACTTAGACTGAGGGAGTTGGGTGAAAGGCATTCTCGAGGGGGCACGGTGGAAAGCGGGGGTTGGAGGTGGAGAGGAGCAAGGCTTGATCATGGCAGAGAGTGGGGGCCCCCAGCCGAAGGAGCAGATTGTATTCGAGGAGGCAGAGACAACGCTGGAAGCAGGGACAGGTCTCTCCAGCTGGTGTAGAAAGGGAAGCTGGTCTCTGGGTGTTTTTAGGAAGGCCGTGTTGCCATTTGCAAAGTGATTAGAGTGACAGAATGTGCAGTGGCACTGGGCTGACTTGCAGAATTCCTGAGCTATACATTGAACGCTTCGAAGAGCTGGAAGGTACCGTCACCATCTAGCGTTTTCCACGTGCCACACACTGTTCTCAGCATTGTACAGGCCTAGGCCCCTTCGATCCTCCCAGTTCAAGGAGGCAGCCACTCGTATCATTCAACCAACGAGGAGGCTGGGATGTAGAGAAGTCGAGTCACGTGCCCCAGATCACCCAGCCAGTAAGAGGCGGAGCCTGTTACTGAACCACACCATTCTGGTTCCACCACACCGTCTTGCCTTGACTATCTCTGGAGTCCAAAGGAACGTGGGGGCACCTTCTCTGCCCTGCTGCTCACCGGTCCTCTTGGAGGCCCTCTTACGGGGAGGGCAAGCTCTTCGGATGTCCCTCCTTCCTGGCTCCTTTCTCCTCCCCCCACCCCCAGCCCTGTCCTGTCCCTGGGTCCCAGTCTTTCCTCCTCCAGGCTCCGGTTTCCGTGGCCCATGTGCCAGTGCATTAGCTTCACGTTCTGCAAGAAGAAGGCAGAAGCCGTGGGCATGTCCCCAGATCTGCGTAGGAGTGGAATTGGACTTTATGAGGCTTGAAGTTTATAGTATTTGGGGGGCCTTCTTTTTGAAAAGAGATAATGCAAAAATGTTTGCCTTTTACAAATTTCACAAAACCATTGACCTTGTTTGTCCGTGGCCAGCCCTCGCCTCCCACGTGGCCTCAGACGCGGCCGGATCAGCTTCTCAGAAGACTTGCCTCTGGGTCCAGGACCGGCTCTGAGGCACCCCCCTGCCCCAGAGTGGAAGGTCTACAAGACGAGCACCTTTCTCTTGCTAATACTGAACTGCTTTTAGAGCAAAGTCAAGTGCATGAACATGCTCCAGGAATCTTTTTTTCTCACCTTCCCGAAGTCTTGGGGCAACGCTTTATCATCCCAGCTGAGGAGAGAGCAAGACAACTCCACTCCGATTAGGAGTTTAGGGGCTTATTTAGGAGAACAGGGGCTTATTACAGCATAAGGCAGCAGGTAGAGGGTTCTGCAGTGAAGTCAGGACCCCACTACTGTAAACTTGTACCTGTGGACTGCTTGCCAGAAAAGGAGCTGTAAGGCCTGGCGAGGCTCCCTGGCACAGGCCGCCATGGATGCAGCAAATGACCCCGAACCCTTCCTTTCTGCTGGCTTCGCTCTTAGTTTAGCCTATTTCCGCATGCGTTTTGTAAATTCAGTCTAGGCAGGCTGTAGCGTCAGCAAGCCCCTAGATACGACTTATATTTAAGTAATAGAGTGGGTAGCAAAGCTAGATTTGCAGCTTCTATAAAAAACTCTTTTTCCGGGCCCTATTTGGGCAGGAAAGGCCATGCCAGAAACCGGTTCTGGCCTGTCCTTAAAACAGGGACATGACCGTGGTGGCTTTAGGAGTGCTGATTGAGAGATCTGAACAGGTTTCAAGACAGGAGAGGCAGAGAGAAGCTGGGGCTGGGGAAAGGGCCGGGAGGCGAGGGATGAGGGACGAGGCGGGGGAGCTGTGCGTTGGGAGCAGGGATTGAGCTCGTGTGTTTTCCGTAATCGTGACCCGCTAGGTTCAAAAGAACAAACGTGCCGCTCCAAAGGGGGTGACGTGTGCTCTCAGCGTGTGCCCCGCCGACTGCACTGCGGTTCTCCGGGGACTAATCTAGGCCGCGGGAAGCACCCACTTGATGTTCAAACGTTCTCTCTTTTCATTTTCTTCTCTGTCTGAGGAAACCGGCTGTCAGTGGCAACTCCGCAGACAGCCCTGAGCTGCGAATTAGAGCTAAGCCAGCAGTCCTGGGATTTACAATCGTAACCTCTCGGAACTGCACTATTAACTAATCCACACACGAGTTTATTAAGTTGCCAGCCGTGGCGTTAGCCATTACCAAAGGCACCGGTCAGTCACTCATTCTAAAATCGCTGGCATTGCTGCCGCCCCTTTAATCAGGTTCCAAGCTGGGGAGGCTGAGTGTCTCCCTTTTTTCTGCCTCCTTCACGTTGCCCCTGAAAGGACTGTAGGAGCCTGGGTGGGGTTCTTTTCCCTCCAGGAATCGTGTGTTAAAGGTCAAAGCCTGCAGATGGTGAAACTGAGAATCACGTGCTAAATGTCTGAGCATCTTGAAACGTGCCATTCCGTTCAGGGGCTATGTTATCTGAGCAAGAAGCAGAGCAACAGGCAGGTTCACCTGGAAAGCAAGCGGTTGAGTGTGTTGCAACCGAAACCCTTGCTGAAGGTAACAAGTAAATAAGGCAGGTTGACCTTGAAAGCAGGATGTGTTTTTATCAAGGTCACCACGTAGTGAAGACTAATACTGACTCTAAATGTATGAACTTGGGCTGGCATGTTCCTCGTTCTGCTTCCAGCTGGTCTTGATCCGTGGTCGCTCCAGGGTGGGGATTTCAGGTGGTGCGTGTGCAACATTAACAACCTCAGAGAGAGGGATGCTGCTTAGAGCCACACCTTGACTTTACCATTCACTAGGTGAACGACCTCGGGCAAGTTACTTAAGCTCTCTGCCTCAGTTTTCACATTTCTCCAGGAGTAAGGCGGATGCCTGCCTTTTGGGGCTGCCAGGAGAACTGTGCCCGGCACAGAATGCTGTGGAAGGGTTCACTGCTGTGATGATGAATTAGTTCCCAATACCTCTGATTAGGTCCGGAAGGTCTCAGTGTGGTGCTGACAGGTCTTTCACAGCTGCTCTCGGCACTTGCTAATCTCCCTGCAGCAGAGCAGGGCTCAGGTTCAGGCTTAGCCTGGGTAGAATCACACTGTTTTTCATATTCTTATGGTTGCCGCATTTTTCATGGTAAGTGAAACCGATTTTCTCTTTATAACAGTGGCATACATTTTTAAAAGAGTAACTTGCTTTACAACAAATGCAAGTTGATGTAAACAAAACATGTTTAGAAAATAGTCGATGCAAGACGAAAATGAAGAAGACAAAAGCAATAAGGGCGGGCCATGACCGCAAGGAGCAGTCGACCGGGCAATCCTGTCTGAAAGAATTCTAGCACGAAAACGTCGATATCGATGACACATTTGGGCATTTTTATATTTAGGCGAGGGTGCTTCAGCAGGAAGCTTCCTCTGGCTTCCTCCTGGCTTCCTTCCCACTTCCTTTTCCCCTTCCGTTTGTGAACGGTGACAGAGACGAGTCACTGGGCCAGTCCAGGGACTGCCCCATCCTGTGCCCACTCACTCCCCAGAGTTCTGCCCCCTCTGGCCACGGGGAGGGAGGCTCCCAGGGAAAATGGGCAGACTGGTCATCAGTGCAGGGCACGCTGTCTGTGCACATGTGCAACTACATTGGGGAGTGGAATTTGGTCATTACGACCAATTGTGAACAACTGACATGGTTTGGTTAAGCCTGGGCCCACGGCTTCCCTTTCCAGACATCAGACTCCTTACTCCTAAATGAGGAAGGGCAGCGTGTCCAGGTCTCGGGAAAGGAAAGAAAAAGAGCAGTGACCTACAGCTGTTACCACTGGAGGAGGAGACCGGGCAAAAATGGGTCAAGGCAGCAAGAACTAAAGAACATGTGTTTTTAGACAAAACTAGGTTAAAAAAGATGGCAACACAAAATTCAGGAAATGACATCACCTAACTGAGTCATTACAGACAGGCAGATCTGGCGATCATATAAAGAAAATCTGGGTAACTTATGTCATAATTAATAGATGATAGGGGTGGTTGAAATAAAGGCCTTTAATGAAAATTCCCACTGTGAGAATTTCTGTTTCCGTAACTCTGTGCCTTGGACTTCCAGAATCCTCCCCTTGGGCCTGCCTTGGGGACCCACCCTAAGGCAGCGTGTGCCTGCCCTGGACCTGTCCTGCATGAGCAGAGGTCGGGTACCTGTTCCACTAGAATGTCCTGCTATTGCTGTAAGCTAAATTCTTCTTGTCTTCTTTCCTCCAGATCTCCTGTTTGCCTCCATGGTATTCCTATTGTATAGGGCCCAACGTTTGAAACCTCTGTGGTCATAGTTCAATTTCCCTTCTTGTTCATTTCTCTGTCTAGCTAGTCATTAGCTCCTCAAACTTTTCCAAGCAATTACTACAAGCCCAGTGTCTTTCTGTTCATTCTTCCTGTCCACACTGCCGTCTTCTTCAGCTGATTCTTTTTTTTTACTGAAGACTTTAAAAAAAAGATTTTACTTATTTATTTTTTTAGAGAGAAGAGAAGGGAAGGAGAAAGAGAGGGAGAGAAACATCAATGTGTGGTTGCCTCTCATGCATCCCCTGTTGGGGACCTGGCCTGCAACCCAGGCATGTGCCCTGACTGGGAATTGAACCTGCGATCCTTTGGTTCATAGCCTGCGCTCAATCCACTGAGCTACAGCAGCCAGGCTGATTCTTGATTTAATAAATACCGAGTGTGCTGGAATATAACCTGTGTCATCTTATGCCTGACTCCTTGATCACAGTGTCTGGCACATGATTGGGGCTCAAGAGTTACTTTGAGTTGATCTAAGAATGTCTCGGTCTTTTCTCTCCTGCTGGGGATGTTTCTGTTGCATTCTGCTGTGGGGAGAGAAAACTCCCATGAGACCCTGGGCCAGTCTGAATCCTTAAGATGTCTCTGAAGCTGACATTCTCCTGTTACTGGGTGGGGTCTGCCTTGAGCCCACCAGTGATGTGTGTGTGTTCTTGACTTTGTGTAGGAAGGATTTCACAGCACAAGTCCAGGTGACTTGGAGAGCACACTTATGAAGGCTGGGGGCGGAGAAACAAAGAAAGAACTTAGGGTTGAAGAAGAGAGACCCACAGGAGAGACCCTTGGCTGTGCCTTACTCTGGCCCCCTGGAAACGTTACAGGAAAAAAGTGAGCCGAGGTGGGGCTGCTGTCAGCGTCCTGGGAAGCGATGGTCACAGTGAGAGGAGTGAGCCAAAGCGGGCTGCTTTTGGCTGGCTCACTGGGAAGTCAGAGGTAGAGGGGGCCTTGGAGACAGGGTTGTGGGGGGGAAGCCGGGAGAGCTGCTGCTGCCTGCTGGTCCTCTGGCTGCAGGTCCTGTGGGGACCCTTAGAGTTTAGGAGGAAGTAAAGAGTTTATGCCCCGAGAAGGGGCCTGGGCGAGCTCACACCCAGTCTTTGTCCTGAGGGTTTTTCTCTCCCTTCTGCGGGTGGGAATCTTCAGGGAGGGTCTCAGCAGATATTCATTAGCTTTCCAGGTGTGTTTTTGATGTGCCGATGCATCAAAATGAGCGTGTGGGGGTGGTTTGGGATGACCCTTTGGTCTTCTCTACTGTTTGACTTCTCTACTGTTTGGCTCTCATGAGGTTTCTGTTATTCGTTCCTCTGACTTCTTCTGTCCCTTGGGTTTGGCTGGCACTAATGGCATTAATTAGGTCCCTAGTTTCTATATTTTCCCAGGCCAGGGTGATTTAAGCTATGTATTCTCTGGCAAAGGAGGAGAGGTATAAACCATTTGCTCTTAAGTGTCCTTGGTTAGGGTTGATAAGGTCTTGAAATTCACTAGCTGGCTATAAGTTGTTCAGATTGTCTGGCCTTGTTTAATTTTCTTGTCTCAGTTTCCCTGTTCCCCTGGCCCGAGAATTGCCCTAGCTTCTCAGTATTCCTGCCACACTCCCAGCGATCAGGTCTGGGGATCCTGCACTTCTGTGTACCCCTACCAAAGCCTAACCCGGGAGTATGGGAAGACGGCTGGACACCACGGAGTCTAATTCACTGGGTGCCCAGACAGTCCACTAAATGAATGTGCAGGCAGCCGAGGGCCACTATAGCCATGCGGGACGTCACCAGACGTGCTCTGCCTTAGGTCCTTGATCTTTCAGTTAAGCTACCCCCTGCTTTCATCCTTTACTCAGTTTCAGAGAATCCTTTTTCACTGGAGGAACCTAGTTACTATTTTTATTACTAAGGGTAATTGACAGACGGCATAGAAATAATATGTAGTCAAACTCAAGCCCAGTGTGGAGAAACAGCTTGTTGATGTAAGGGGGTGCTTTATTATACACAGATAAATCTGTCTCTTGCTCACTGAATACATAATCAGACCTTAATACCGAAGGTGCCCATTAGCGTTTAGAGAAAGACAGCCCTTACCTTTCCACGACACGCTTTTCAATAGAATTCTCTCATGGTGCACATTTGTTATTCCAGAATAATATGCCATAGTGTTTATAGAAAAGATTCTTATTCACCAGTAAAAATGGTCGTGTTATTTTGATTATATTCTGAGTCCCTGGTAATTGTCTCATTTTCCCTTGTAAAAGGAATTCAGACACCTAGCACAATTGTTCCTTGACACCAATTCAGATAGTCAGGAAGAATTTTGCTGAGAGAATTCAGTGGGTTGTGAATACCTTCTCTGCCCACCTTCGGTTCCCTCCCATTGCCTGTGATTCACAGGTGGCAGAGATGTTCCCAGCCGCTGGAAAATGAAGCTTGACGTTCATGCTGATAAGGAGAAAAATATCTCATTGTGTGACCTAAATCAATTTCAACTTGAGAAAATGGGGTCAACTCTCTGTCCCCCAGAAGAACCATCCCGGTGATTAAAAAATAAATCTTGAAGAATTAAATTATGTTGCTGTTCAGGTTTCATAGACACACTTAGGGGGAAAAAAAAACCCAGCGCATCAAAGGCTGTTGAAATAACTCAATTTAGTGGCGGTGGCAAAGCATTGTGCTAAAGGCTCTCTAGGCAGCGAGCTTTGCTCGAGGGAAGTACAGCACACTTCAATTGGTATCCGAGAGAAAAGGAGAAGTCTTTCAAATGAATAATTTTATGACTTTCAACCACACACATACTACTTGAATATCAAATTATTTTAAACGAGAACTTCAAAAAGATCTACCTATTAAATGAGTAAAATGCCTGAAACAGCTGCCTAACAGAACAAAGAGATTTAGATTAAAAAGCCACACAGAGACGAAGCTGGGGTGGGGGGACACTGTCGGTCGGCCAGGATTCCCAAGACATGGGCAGAGTTGACTTTGTGATGAAAATGTGGCCTTGACCTCGGGATTTTAGAACCGAATCCAGCCCACCTTGTTTTGACGGGCGAAAACACGGAGGCCAGAGCACAGGTGTCCTGCCAGATGCTGTCCCCACCCAGTTCAGTGTGTGGTCCAGCCACACCCCAAGGTGTGCTCTTTGAAGGGCATGGACAAAAGTTAGTGGCTGATGAACTGCTCTGGGCTGGGGGATTAATGAAAGGGAGTTGCTTTTGTGTCAACTGTCCTAGATAGTATGTGCATTTGAAAAGAGAGCTTTAATGCCTTTAACCCTTAGCTCATTGCTAAGGCAGGGGTTTTCAGGCAACTGGATGAGGATGGGAGGGGGTTCCTTGTACCCTCTCCCCATCTTTTCTGTCAACAAGTAGATGTGTATCTGTGAAGTTGTCTATTGCATGCTGTAGAGGAAACATTAACTGCCTGGGTCTGGTGGTTGGGAGATCCAAATTCTTGTCCCAAATCTGCCACTACAGAGCCATGGGTGACCCTTGGGTAGCTGGCTTATCCAAGCTGAGCTTCAGGAAGCAGTGAAGAAGATACGGGCTCATAAAAGTGAAAATACTCTGCAGACTTGGAGACGTGGAGTGGAAGGTGCACTTATGGTGTCTTCTAATTCTGTACTTTTGATGCTTTGAAACCTTGGGGACTTGTTGACCCTGGAGACACTGCCCCTTCCAGGCTTAGCTAGTCCCTGTGGACAGCAAACAACTTGCCTGCAAACCCACCAATCCAGAGTCCATACCCGCTCCCCACCTCCTCTGTCAAATTGTTATACCCTGGACCACTGTTCTTCTGCCCTAACCACTCCAGGGCCTGGGACCAGACTACTGGGGACAGGCCCTGTGTCCCGTAGGCCCAGTGAAATTATTCAGGTTAGCTAATACTAAACCTGACTCTGCCTCACCTGTTTCTTCATGCAGAAACCACAGTGAAGGCTCTTGTTCCCATTCTCCCCTCGCTCCCTCTGCCTCCTGGCTGACCCGGTGCTTCCCTGCATGGCCCTCAGTGGCATGCCATGCCCCCTTCTTTTGGGACCTGTTAGTATCACAAGCTAGCTTTTAAAAATTAATGAACTAATTAATTAATCATATTTAAAAATTAAGGCTTTTAAAAAGAGGAGTTTAAAGTCCACAGCAAAACAGAGGGGAAGGTACAGAGATTTCCTGTGCCCCTCTTTTCCCCGACATTCATAGCCCCCCTCATTGTCAACAAGCCCCCCAGAGAGGTAAACATTTTCCAGTTGATGAACCTACACGGACACATCATGATCATTCCAAGTTTACCATTCACGTCACTGTTCACTCTTGGTGTTGTGCATTCTATGGGTTTGGACAAATGTATCCAGTATTATGGTATTGTACAGAGTGTTTTCACTAAAAATGCCCTGTTCTCAGTCTGTGCACTCACCCCCAACTCTTGGTAACCATGGTCTTTTTGTTGTCCTAGTAGTTTTGCCTTTTCCAGAGTGTCATAGGGTTGAAATCATATAGTACGTAGCCTTTTCAGACTGGCTCCTTTCGCTTGGTGATATGCATTAAAGGTTCTTTCCTATCTTTTCGTGGCTTGATTTATCAATTCTTTTTAGTACAAAATAATACTCCATTGTCTAGATGCAGTCCAGTGTATTTCTCCATTCACCTACTGAATGAACATCTCTGAATGAACATCTTGGTCACTTCCAAGTTTTGGCAATCTCAAGTAAAGCTACTATAGAAATCCATGTGCAGGTTTTTGTGTGGACATAAGTTTTCAACTCCTTTGGGTAAATGCCAAGGACAGTGATTGCTGGATCGTACAGTAAAAGTATGTTTAGTTTTGTCAGAAACACCAAACTACCTTCTAAAGTTGCTGTGTCCTTTTGCATTCCCAAGAGCAGTGAATGAGAGTTTTAGTTGCTCCACATCCTCGTCAACTTTTGGTGTTGTCAGTGTTCTGGGTTTTGGTCATTCTAATTGGTGTGTAGTAGTATCTCATTGTTTTAGTTTACATTTCCCTGATGACATGATGTGGAGCAACTTTTCATGTGCTTATTTGCATATACCTCCTTTGGGGAGGTGTCTGTTAAGTTCTTTGGCCCATTTTTTAAAAATTAGGGCTATTTACTTTCTTATCTTGTTGAGTTTTAAGAGTTCTTTTTGTATTTGGAGTAACTGTCCTTTATCAGATGTGTTTTTTCACAAATAGTTTTTCCTGCTATGTGGCTTGTCATCTCATTTTCTTGACATTGTGTTTCTCAGAGTAGAAGTTTATCATTTTAATGAAGTCCAGTTTATCAATCATTTCTTTCATGGATCATGCTTTTGGTATTGCTAAAAAGTTATCACCATACTCAGGGTCATCTAGATTTTCTTCTATGCTGTCTTCTTGGATAACAGTTTTATAGTTTTGTGATCCATTTTGAGTTAATTTTTTGGGAAGGGTGTAAGCTCTGTGCCTAGATTCATTTTTAAAAAGATTTTTGCGTGTGGATGTTAAGTTCTTCCAGGGCTGCTTGTTGAAATGATGCCAGCTGACTCTTGATCTGTTAGCCTCACCACTCCTGAATGACAATAAAATCTATATTTTGAAACAGAAGGTCTTATTTTCATTCAGCTGGTATATGATATCACTTTTGCCAGTGGCAATGCTTCTGCTACTCAGTGTCCACCTTTGCTAGCTTGTCCTGTCCCCAGGTCTGCCCCTAAATCTTGGGGGCCTGGGTTGCAGCCTGAATGTACCTGGGGAAGGAGTGGTGACTCGGAGACAGGTGGTGGGCGTGCAGATCGGCTCCTCCCCAGAACCACGGGGGCCCCAGGAAAGCACCCACAACCATATTGTCACCGGCCAAGAAGAAGTGCAGGCTCTGCCTTCTCACCCCTGCTTCCATTGTCTCTTTGATCCGGTTTCTCCGAGATCCTGTTCTCCGGCACCATACGCGTGTTCTCCCGCTCGGACTTACCATCTCCCCAGCTTTAAAAAATTTATGGAAGAACTTCATTAGAATCTTAAAGTTTTTTCATATAAGTCTTCACATTCCTTAGGAGGTTTATCCTTAGCTATTTTTGTTTTGTTTGGATGTTATTTGGTTGCTTCTTTTAAACTAGGATTTCTTTCTTTCATTCTGTTTTCATATTAGTTGTATAATGTAGCCAACTATTGATTTTCATATATAAATTTTCATCCACCTTATTGGATTCTCCTATTAATTTTAACAGTTCTTTTTTTTAAAAAAGCAACTTGGTTCTCTTTGGTTTTCCAGGGGAAGAGTCAAAACCAGCCATGCAGAATGATCATTTTTCTGATTTGTGTTTGTGAGCTTTATTCTCCTACATCAGTGTTACGTTACAGCGTGAGAGTGGGCATCCTTCCCCTGTGAGCTCAGCTTTTCAGCGGGTGTTTTCTTGAGCATTCTGCCTCTGGTTGCACCTGTGATTCAGGATCCTGAGCCGAAGTTCTGACCTGCACCCTGGGCTCTCGCTGGTTGGAGAAGAGAGAGTCAGGGGTCCTAGGGGGTTGGGGCCACTCAGTGCGTGGAACACACAGGGCTGATGAACTACTTAACCTACCCAACTTCTTGGAACCTCCCCTCCCTTGACTTCTATTCTCAAAAGCTTCACAAGTAACTTTAGGGGGACGGAATAATAAAAAAGAAACGGTTACAAAACTCGCATTATTTCAATGGATTGTGTCATTAGGGAAGCATATGATGAATGTATTTCTAAGTATATTTTCCCTTTAGTTTTTTTTAAAGATTTTATTTATTTATTTTTAGAGAGGGAAGGGAGGGAGAAAGAGAGAGAGAGAGAAACATCAATGTGTGGCCGCTGGGGGCCGTGGCCTGCAACCCAGGCATGTGCCCTGACTGGGAATCGAACCTGTGATGCTTTGGTTTGCAGCCCGCGTTCAATCCACTGAGCTACGCCAGCCAGGGCCCCTTTAGTTGTTTTTTTTTTTTTTTAAATCACTCAAGCACCTTTCAGGAATCAAAATCAAACCAGCTTATATTTTAAAAAGGGAAGTTTCTTTTTTTTTAAAATTTTATTTTAATCATTGTTCAAGTACAGTTTTCAAAAGGGCAAGTTTCTTACTCCTGTAACCAAGCTGCAGGAAGGCTAGGTTGCACATTCCTTCCTCCTCTGATGACTTTACCCCTAAAGCATGAGCGCCAGGCACTACTGTAAGCATATGACGCATGTTCTCATTTAACCGCAGCACAAGCTTTCGAAGTAGGTGTGGTTACCCCCACTTTATAGACGAGAAAACAGAGCCTTGGTGAAGAACCCGCCCAAGCTCACAGAGCCAGGAAAGAGGTGGGCCTGGGATTGGGAGTCGTTCTGACCGAAGAACTTGGGCTCTTAAACTCTGTCCATTCTTGTGCCTGTGCACTCAAGAGCAGAGAGAAACATGAGCTCTTCTCCCTAATTCCAGTTAGAAACATTCCTGAGCATCTCTGATTGGCCTGGCTGGGCCATTTGCTTATCTCCGGACCAATAACTATGTCAGAGGGTCAGGTTACTAGGATTAGTCCAGCTCAGGTCTCTCTCATGCCCATCGCTGGACTATAAAGAGCCAAATGGGAGAGGAGTTGTTTCCCGAAGAAAGAAGGGGTGCTATTTGGGGCAGATGAAATGATCAATGTCCCCTACAATTCCCAAACCCAAACCTTCCACTCCGGGTGGGCCGGCCGTCTCATTGTTCTGGAGACAGGAATGGCACCTTCCTGCCTCCCCATTTTTGTGCATGCCATCCTCTCTGAAATGCTCCTTCTGGGTAGCATGTCCCCGCCTTCTGTGTGTAGTAAGTCCTTTCTTTAGACAGCATCCAGCTTCCTCCCTTCCTGCTGATTTTCAGGAGTAGCTCTATAGATTTCTCTAACCATTTGACCAATGAGAAAGCAGTTCCATCTTCTTGCAGAAAAGGAAAAAACTTCTCCTACTCATTCTTCCACTCCTTTGGACATTCCGGCTAATGGAACTTTGCTGGGGAGCACAATAGTTCGAGGTGCCTGCACCCAGATATTAGCGTATACCGCTCCAGGCAGAGACACCACTGGCACGCTCCAACTGTTTTGCCAAGTTCTGTTATGTAAGTGACAGCTGAGGGTATCTTGTAAGTGTTTGTGAATGATATGTCTTAATAGGGGAACAGCGAGACACGCACCAGCATGTGGAGTTCACTTGGTGGGAGCAGGTTTTTCAGAGGTTTAGGGATGTGTAGGAGGAATGGCAATCAAGGTGGGATGTGGGTTGCAGTGATGACAGGGTTCTTTTCATTTGTAAAGCACTGTCAGCGCTGGGACTGCTCTGGGGCGCCTGTGTTGGGGCAGGGTGAACTCATTGTTGGGAGACAAGCCTGGGGGCTTGGCCCAAGGTTTGTTGCAGATGAGAGACCATGGACCTCGGTATATTCTCAAAGGGAGCACTAATGTTGGCTTGATCCGTGTGGCGGTTGTCAAACAGGACTCTGAGATTCTTGGATACCGTTTCCATCAAGGGGTGGAGTCTATGTCCCTTCCTGTTGATCCTGGGCAGGCTCTGACCTCCTTGACCAATAGAGTATGGAGGAAGGGCTAGAAAAGGTCATGTGGCTTCCACTTGGTCTTCTCACAGTGCTTGCTTCCCTGAGGCCCCCTGTTGGGAAGTCCCCTTCCACCATTGAGAGAAACCCAGCCCATGTGGAGAGGCCATAGGTAGGTACTCTGGCCTGCTCTTCAGCCATTCCACCCTGGGTGCCAGACTTATCCTGCAGAAAACAATTGGAAGCCTCAGGCATCATGAAGAGGAGAAGAACCATCCCCACTGTGCCTGAATTGCCGACCCACTGAGTTCTGAGAAAAAGGGAAGTTGCCTTATGCCATGTACTTGGGCGTTTATTACAGAACAAAGATGACTAGAGCAGCCAGAGTCTCTTGATGTCAATTGCAACCGGGGCCCCAGAGCCCTCTTTAGTTCCTCAGTGCTAGAGGGTTAATGGTTGTGTGATATCCTTGCAGACTGTGGTCCTTTGCAAACGCTAGGCCCCCGGGCTGCCTGGTGTTATTTTATGAGCCCCCCGGTGTGTACAGAAATGATGCCATCTTGTCCAGGAGTATTTTCCCAGCTTGGAGTCTGCTTTGGTTCCCATGCTATCTGGGCACTCTGCCCTGGTCTATTAGCCTGGATGGAAAATTCCAATGGCTTTTTTTTTTTCTCCTACAGATATATTTAGTTTCTAAGAAGCAAAGACCAGCAGCCCATCCCCAGGGTTTGCCAATTACATGGAAGATTTAACCCCAATACCTTCCCTCCTCCTGTCGTATTGTTCATCTCCTGGTCAGTGAACGTGATGCTGGCTGGTCCAGACCATGGAAGCTGGAAGGAGTTCTATCAGCCAGTCAAGCAACAAACAGTGGTAGAATGGACTATCCTTTTCCAGGGCCTGGGGAAGAAATAAAGAATGATATGATTTAATCCATGTTCTCAAGAGCTGGTAATTTATTTGAGGACAGAAGACACATACATGGAAGGTAAAATAGCCCAAATATTGTGGTATTTCCAGTCTTTAAATAGTACTTTCACCTATGAGATTGGGTAGCAGGCACTTTTTATCTTCTTTTTGAGTCTGATGGAACACAGGGATGGCTTTTTGTAATGCATAGGGTTACTAAGTAAACCAGATATATTGAAATGTGGCTGTCCAAACACTAAAAACTGAAACCAAAGCCAAAGCCAAATCTGTGAATGTAGTAACACTAATCTTCTGTAGCATCCATTCAATAACAAGATCTAGCAGTGGTCTGGTAACCACCATAAGGATGAGCATAAAGTACACACTGGTACCTGGGGGACCCCTGCAACAACCGTCACATGGCACAAAATACCTGTGATTTCTATCGGTGACAAAAATCACAGGTACCCTTAATACTTCCACAGGGGGTCCTGTGCTTATGGTTGAGGGAAACCCTAAATTTTAGTTAGAGGTTACTGCAGGCAAAAAATGTACATGGTCTGTAGCACATTTAAAAACAACAATAAAATTGAAGTTGGTCTTGCTTTTATGATCACCACGCACCATTGGTTCTAAACAATGTCAGTGATAAATATATCCCTGCCGGGGCCATCAACTCGCACTGCCCCTGTCTTCAACGCCAGCGTGTCACTGAATAAAGGTACAGTTTTCCCCCTTCCAAGTTCACAGACCCCTGAGTTCTATCCACGGACCCCTTGGTGGTCTCAAACTCCAGGCTGCAAATTCCATTATTGTGCTCTGGCTTCGCGTGTGGGCTGGGCTTGAGCCTGCCGTGCTCTTGGTTAGTTATACGTCCCTGGGAAAACTGCTGAAGCTCTCTGAGGATCAGCTGCCTTCTCTGGAAAAGTGGGGTGCAGTGATGGTGCCTGCCCTGTCACCGCGGGGTGCAGTCACCGAGATGGGGCGGTGAGGGAAGCGAAGGGCATCACCCCCGGTCCGCGGTCCATGGAGAGAACTCCATCAGCGGTGGTGGAACCAGCGGTCGACGAAACGGTTGATCTCCCCAGGGGAGCTGGGAAAAGGGTAGTGTTGTCGCGGTTTGTCAGCTGAGAAAACCAGTCTTTTTGCTGGTGGGAGGTGCTCTGATGGAGCGGGAGATGTCTGCTGTTGGGCTGTCATCCACCTGCCCTGATGGTTGGCCTTTCTGGTTGGTTCTCCCTCCCCATCGTCAGTGTCTTTCTGCTCCTGGTGGGTGCTGGGGCAGAGACTCCAGGACACGCTGCCAGCCCTGCTGGGGCCGGACCCAACCTGGGACGGGTGCCTGTTGGGTTCAGCAGGAAGACTCGCTCAGGTCCCTCCACTTGTGCACCGCCTCTTGACCTTGGGGATCATTGCCTTGTCAGAGTTCCCTGGTCTGCGGTGCCCACCTGGCACTTGAGTTCTACGTGGTTGTTGTTTCTCTTATGCCAGCTGCTCTCCTGGGTTAGATCATAAAGGATGGAGGCTTCAGGGAAGTGCACTATAATTCCTCTGGATGGAAGGAACTTTTATCTTCCTCCTTCTCCAGCTGACAGCCTTGTGCGTAATAAGTGCTCGTTCAGTGAATGAAGGGATACATTGATGGGTGAAGGGACCGACCATGAGATCCTGGTGCACTTCTCAGAGCAGCTGCCCCGAGCCCGGGGCTGCCTGTGTTGTCATATGTCACAGAGCCCTTAGTGTTTACACAGGGTGTTGACATCATTGGCTTCGCTGCCCGTGGACTTGGCAGGGCGTGTGGGTCACGGCTTCAAGTCAAACAGCTGGTCAGGTGTGGAGCCAGCACCCACCACTCCAGAAGCCTAATTTTTAGTAAGGTACCTTTTCTAACTCACCTAAAATCCCGATGCGGTCCCCCATACCCAGAGATTCAGATCGAATGGGTCTGGGTTGGGGTCCCCATGGTTCTCTCAGCCCCTGGCTGAACACCACTGTCCAGCACTAACATGCAAGGGGGTCCAGGCAGCGTGGGGGCTTCCAGGGGTCTGAACCGTGCTCCCCTACCTGCCAGCTGTGGGGTTCTGGGTCTCAGCTTCCTCATCTGTAAAGTGGGGGTAATGATAGCACCCAGCCTCTAGGGAGGTCGAGGGGATAGAGTGAGTCCACACGGGCAGTGTTTTCAGCGTGTCCTAGGTGCTGAGTAAGTGGGGAGTGTGCTCCGGGAAAGGCAGCGTGGCCATCCCAGGCTCTTTCTCAGTCTGGAGCGGGAACGGGCCATTTATTATCCAGGCAGGAGGGATGTGAAGGAAGAGACTTCTGCGCTTAAAGCACTTTTACTTTATTAAGAGCCTTTCCAATGTAAAAAATGCTCACACAGTCGCTTTGCAGAGCAGAGGCATCACCATTATTCTCAACACTCAGGACACAATGAGATTAGGTGTGGGGCAGGGGGAAGGCAGGGCGAGCGTTTGAGGGCTGGATCTCAATCCAATTCTGCAGGTTGAGCCCGTGTTAATGCAATATTGTAGGATTCGGAGGCAAGGGCCTCTGGGGGCTTAGTTCAAGGTTTCTCCAACATCTGGGTCACCGCCAATGTCGCTGCTGCTTTATTCTAACTACATCAGGGACAGTCAGAGAGAGGACCAATTCCCTGTTCTCACGACGGCTTGCCTTGCAGGCACCAAGAGGACACTCTCGTCCAGGAACCTTTCTTGGTCACAAGAGACCTGAAGCAGAAATGGGTTCACCCTTCCTGATGACTAGACGAGGCGCAGGAACGCGCACGCCTGGCAGGAACGCGCACGCCTGGTAGGAACGCGCACGCCTGGTAGCTGTCCACCGCACCCGGACGAATTTCAAATGGGAGATCCCAGAGATCAAAGCGAGGCACACACGTGAGTACCCCGTGCAGCCACGCGTCTGCTCAGCCTGCCAGCTGGCCCCAAGAGCCAGGGCAAGACGCAGCAGGCACGTTCACGGAGCACGCACTCGGCACTCAGCAGAGTGGTAGGTGCTGGGCCCGTGAAGGGTGGTGATTGTAACCTCAGTCCCTGCCCAGGGGGGTCAGGGGTTAGCGTGTGAAAAACTGTAATAAAAGGTCCCACTATGACCAGGGCCTTAGGAGAGAAAGGCGGATACTCTTCCCGGGCTGAGCTGACAGCCTTCGTCAACTCTTCCTCCGGTTCCTCCTCTCCTCGAGAGACTGGGGGGCGGGGGTGATGTGCTCATTTACTACCCTCCACTGCAACTGGGAGCGGTCAGCGACACAGTTTGGGGTATGAATTGTTAAGTGGCAAGCCCACGGGTGGGTTTCAGGATGGCTTTTGTTCTCCCGATAAAAGAGAAGAAGAAGCTGGGAAGCAAACACGGTTTGCCTGGAAAGCAAAGAGGATGCCTGGGTATTCAGCAGCCATCTTGCTGCCATGAGGCCACAGCCTCAGACCGAGGCCACAGCAGAAAAGCTGTTCTTGACCCAAGCCAGCAGCTGCCTTCCTTGAGACTCTTAACATGCACGTATCAGGCCTTGGCAAGACCGCCCTTGGCCTTGCTGGGTCATTCCTGATTGATGAGGTACCTACAGGGAATCTGCAAGAAGGAGTCTCTCTAAAGGACAGCCTAAGGAGGAGCCCCACCTGCGATGTCCCCACCATCTGTGACAGCCCCAAGGGGACCACAGGCAGTGAGGGATGAGGTGCCCGCGGATTCAGAAGGCGGGTGGGTAGACAAAAGCACAGTGACTGTGGTTCTTGATAAGCTGTTGGTTTGGGTACAAGTAGATTGCGGAACAGCAGGGCACAGGCCTGCTCTTGAGCCCTGGCCTCCGGGCCACGGGGTCTGAGGAACCACCGCCCCTCCTCGGCTGGGATTGCGAAGGGTGTGGACAAAGACAGGGCCGGCCACACCGGCCGTCAGCCGTCCTTCAGAGGACAGTACGAGGTTTCTCCCGAGGCCAGCCTCTGCTGGACAGTTCGCATTTATCTTTTTTTCTCCCTTCACTTGCCTTCCGGTTGGACGCATGGCCATTTTATTGCTGTTAAAGACAGATCCCTCTCCCTCGTTCTCTCTCACATTGACACCGAGAAAGTAGCGGGAGGGACGGAAAAAGCAGCAAGTTGCAGGCTGGTTTCATTATCTCTGGGCTGAAGGGGAGCCCAGTGTGGCCCGGGGAGTGTCCCCTGCTGCCCACACTGCATTCCTCCTGGGCCAGAGTGCTGGCCAAGGGCGCTGTCATGACTCATCTCCCAGGAGCCTTGAGCAATCCTGCCCCAGGGCGTGGGCCTGGCCTCTCCAGTTGCCCGAGCCCCTCCCCCTACTCTGGCGCCAATGGTGGAAACTGAACTGTGTATCCTCTGACCCGCTGCAGACCGGGCAGGGCAGAAACTCCCCGGCTCTGGTCACTAGGCAGAGAGTGGAGCTTCGCGCAGCTCAGGAGAGATGCTCCCAGCTTCGTTATTTCCGTTCAGTCCCCGGAGCCCCCTCCTCTCACCTCGGTCCTTTGCCATCAAAGCAGATGAGAGACCTGTCCTCCTCCTGCATTCATTCCACACCTGCTTGTTGAGCTCTCATTATGTGCCACTTTTCTTGGTTCTGTTCCTTCATTTGGCAAAGATTCCCCGAACATCTGACCACCCACTGCAGCAGGCACCCCCATCTCTGCTTTGGAATGACACTTGAGCTTGGTATCCCCATCCTCCTGCGTTTTGAGTCTACTCCTTCTCTTCTCCCCTTATTCCTGTGTTTCTCTCCGTGGCCTCTGGTTCCCCTTAGCCTTTGGGGGAAACAAAACCCATTGGTTTATGCCTGTTTATTTTTCTCTTTAATGTAAACAAGGCTGTTACTCTGGTTGTAACTTGTCTTCTCATGCAGAAATACTTGTATTTGGAGACAGCACACGCAGAGGAAAGGACAAGCGATTCCGGGGTGAGAAAGAGGCTCCAGTTTTAAGTGCTGGCGCCCTCACTCACTACTGTGACCTTGGGCAAGTTGCTTAAGCTCTGTGAGTCGGTTTCTTCATCTGTACAATGGGTATGATAGGAACACGGTAAGGCTTTAAAGTGCGGTATTGGAAAAGCACGATGCGGACGTTTCATAGTCGGAGACTGGCAGGGTCGCTTTAGTCCTGACCACAGCAGATGGACGTTTACCCGGGTGCTGGGCTCCGTCCTTCACGCCCAGGTTTGGAGATTTGGGAAACCTCTTCATCTGCACCGCTTCCCGCCCCCACCCGGGAGGCAGATGTTAGAAGCGGACTGAGATGTCTTCTGGATTAATCTCCCCCAAACACTCCGCGTGTTAGGTTTCATAATGTCTGAAGAGGCTGGAATTTTAATCTCCCTTCTGCCACTCCTAGCCTTATTTTGGAAATGGACTTAAAGTCACATTTCTGAGACGCTGAGTGTGTGCCCTGCGCTATTTGGGGCATCCATTTGCTGCTGTTTACAGCCTCGGGCTCCCGACCTCGCTCTGCCCGCCGCGCGGGACTCACCCGGAGACCTCGGGGCTCGCCCGGGCCACCTCGGCTCCCCGCGCTCTGCTCTGGGGTGACACGCTCGCTCGGCCTCTGACTTCGATTTGGCATCTCTCACACGCCTGCCTTTCCTTCCACAAGTCGGTCAGCTCAGCCTTTCAGATGGTCCAAGCCCTTTCCGGAACTTTCTGGTAGAAGGGCTCTCGTGTACCTACTCCTCCTTGAACCTTAAGCAGCACTGCTCTGCTTTTAATTCCGATGGAATTCTTCGGGCTCCAGAGAAACGGACTTGGTTTACCTGTGCGTAAGATACCTTCTCCATGTTCACCCAAGCTATAGAGTATATATGCAGCGTATCATTTGCCTGTATTTTACATAATGTGTAATATCTCACACATAATACATGCCATATGTAACATTATTTGTACAAGTTTTCCTCTGAGTCTAAAACAATGGTTTTAGGGATACTTGGAAAGCTGAAAAAGAGGTAAAACAATGGGTCATGATACCCCCTAGTGGCAGAGTATGGCAACACCCATCTCAGCAAAGGAGAAGGTTCCTAACGTTATCAAAACCAAAAAATTTCAGACCCCGCAGATAAATGTAGGATTTGGTTAATTCCCCTTATGTGATAGATTTAACTGTATTTCCCCTGCAACCTGTATTCACAGATGTCAAAACTTCCTTTTCGAGCTCTGTGATTTTAGTCTTCTTTTTAAGGATAATAGACCATCACTGCAGAGCAAAATCTTTTTTTTTTTTTTTTGGATTCACAATACTGTATACTATATTTAAATGAATGAAATAACACTTTCCCTTATGACTTCTATTTTTTTCCTGAGAGGATGTCTGTAAAATTTAGGTGAGCCTTACGCCCCCGGGCATTTGACGAGTTAGGCACCCTATGGGCTCTGGTGCACAAACAGCCTGAGTGCGTGAGCTCAGCCCCGGCTGGGACGGGCAGTCCTCTCTGCCGGCGCTGCAGCTGCCTCTGGTCCCTTGCACTCATCCTGTGAGCATCTCCACGTGCCACCCCGGGACCCTGGGACTCCGGGACTCCGGGACTCCGGGACTCCGGGACTCTGGGCCCAGGACCCTGGCAATAGACAGACATGATCTTTCTGCGGCAGACCTGCCCCCGGATGGCTGTCCAGGGCCTTGACCACATGGGAAGCGGGTGACACTCACAGCACATGAGAGTAGGGGCGGGCAGCCTTTTTCTGAAAAGGGCCAGAAAGTAAGTGTTGCAGACGTGTGGGCTGTGCAGTTTCTCTCACCCCCTCCCCGTTCTGCTGTCACTGTGTGAAAGTAACCGTGGCAACGCAGAGACGCGTGGGGGCGGCTGTGTTCCAATGGAGCTTCCCGAACAAAACACGTTGAATTTCATGTAATTTCCACGTGTCATGAAATATTGTTCCTCTTTTGACTTTTTGCAGCCCCCTTAAAGTGTGCAAATTGTTTCTAGCTTGCCGATGGCATGAAAACAGGTTACAGGCTGGAAGTTTGCCGATTCTTGTCTTAGAGGGATGATTCTATCAGCCTCTAGCTGGTGACAAGTCTTCTCATGACCACGAAGCGCTGGAATCAGGACTCTATTTTACCCAATTTTCTAAACAAACCACAGTTCATCAGTGGTTAAGCATTTTTCTTTTCATCTTGACTGGTGTGGCTCAGTTGGTTGGGTGTTGTGTCACTTAGCGAAAGGTCACAGGTTCAATTCCCGGTTACGGCACAAGACCGGGTTGCAGGTTCGGTCTCCAGTTGGGGCTCATATGAGAGGCAACTGATCGATATTTCTCTCTCACACTGATGTTTCTTTCTCTCTTTTTCTCCTTCCCTTCCCCTCTTTATAAAAATAAATAATCAAAATCTTATTTTCTTTTTCAGTTCCAAACAGGCACATATTTATTTAGCTGTTTTGAACTGCTTGGCTGAGTCGACCTTTTATGGCCTTGAAGAATTTGTTGATCCACTGAAAATTCTCTTTGAAAAGGGCCTTGCGGATGTTTTGTGAGAGTCCAGTGTGGAACCCTTGGGGCCTCGCTCAGTCACTTCCGAATCCTTTTCTTCTCACGTCCGCCCCTCTGTCCATGTCTCCTTTCTTCTTCCTAATTAGCTGCCTGTGTAATTAAACGTTTCCTTATTTAGTGGTTTGGAGCCCTTGCTGGCTCTGTAATCATCCCGTGGCCCTCCTGTGGCCTCTTCTATTTCCTTTTCAGATGAAGTGCCCAGAAGTGAATAGCAGTCAAGGTCAAGCTGCCCGAATTTGTATTACATGCGAGCACACCATTGCCATGGTGTTTGCTCCCCCCTAATGCAGACGAATAGCTCCTTCTCCTGCGTGACCTCTACGGAACACTCGGCAGCCGTCTTCGGGACTCTCTTTGTGACAGTTGCGAGATCTTTTCCTTGGGAAGCTATAACTAATTCAGGTCCATCAGCGATCATAAATAGTTTAAATTGCTCTTTTGAGTGTGAACTGCCTCCCATGGGCCATTTAATTTACAAGTTGTCACCTGGCTGCGCTTGTCCCAGGACCAGCCACTGTCCCTGCCCTTCTTACCGTGGTTTCCACAGCTCCCTTTGGTCCAATCAGCGGAGGTGGAACTCACATCTGGGGTGAGCTGGGGCTCGGCCACTGACCCACCTAGAGACACGCTGATGACGAATTTGATCAGATTGGAAGAGTTTCAAGCTCAAGGAGTTTTTATCTGGAGGATTTTTGAGAGGCCAAATTGATCCTGAGATTGCGCTAGGACTTGGTTTGCTTCTGTCCAGAAAAAAAATCCAGGGATTTTACTTTACCTGAAACTTTCCCTGTTTTGGTTTTAGGGCTTTTATGGGTTTTTATAACTTGACACTCTGGAGAACTTCCGAGACAAGGCTCTGCCCCGCTGACTGAGACTACGCTTTTAGCTGCCCTCAGCTGGTAGTTGTGTGAGATGTTTAAATACACCAATTAAGTGGGTAAAATTTGCAACTAGCTTGTAGCTAGGTAATAATATTGCATCAATGGTAAATTTCCTGACTTTGTTAACGGCTTCTGTGATTTGGGAGAGAAAATCCTTGTACTTGGAAGATGCGTACTCAGGTATTTAGGGTGAAGGGTCATATGTTGCCACTTTATTTCACATGGTTCAGAAAAAATAATGCATATAATCATACATGTGTGTATATGAGCACACATACACATATATAGGAGGATAAAGCAGATATGGCAAAATGTTAACGATGAGTCGGGTGAATGAAGGCTGAATCTAGGTGAACAGTATGTGGCAGTTCATTAGTAGTGTTTCTGCAGCTTTTATGTTGGTCTGGAGTTCTTTGCAAACGAATAGTTTAACAAGGAAGGTGGCTCCCTGGTGACAGTAGCATGTGAGACATTTATGGGCTGCTGGCCCGCCCAGCCGTCCCCACAGTACCCCGAGGGTCTTGGATTTGGTGATCTGCCCTGGCCCCGCGTCTGCCCCTGCTCCTCAGGCCCCTGTTCCTGCTGCTGCTCTGGGCCAGTTCAGTCAGGAATCCTCAGACATGGGCTGAGCACCCGTCTGTGCCGGGTAGGGACGGAGGCATGGAGAGTCATTGTCCCTTTCCTTAAGGAGCTGCAGTCCAGCAGGGAAGGCAGGAATCAAAGAATTGCAAAGAGCTGGGAAGGAGAAGGCAGGTTTCTGAGGGAAGCATGTTGTAGGAGCAAATCCACCTGGGGGCTCGGGGAGCGCTCCTGGGGGAGTGGCAGTTGAGCCAGAGCTACAGGATGGTGCCTGTCAGCCTGGCAAAGGGAGGGGGAGGGTGTGCTGTGGGCAGAGGAACCAGGGCATGCGTGTGGCCCTGAGGGGCGCATTGGAGACGCTGAGGGAAGACCAGCCTGGAGCAGACCAGGGGGCGGGGGCAGAGGAGGCGGGAAAAGAAGTCAGGGTCTCAGATTTTTCTTTGTTCTGAGAGCTGTGGGAAGGGTGTAGGCAGTAACGTTGTGATTAGTTTTGCAGTTTAAAAAAAAAAAAAAGAAACCCTCTGGGTTACAATATAGAAAATAAATTACCAGGAGCAAAAGTGGTGGGGAGAAAAGTCAGGGGGCCTTTGCAGCCGTGCGGTGCGCAGTCTGGCTTTCCTGGACTAGAGGGTGGCTGTGCTGAGGGAGCCACTGGGTCGACACCAGAGACGTGGAGGAGGTGGGCTTGGGCAGACTTGGTGACTGACTGGACTGCCCATTCTGAGGTTCCTTTACTGAAACATTTCTGTGTTTCCTTTTGGTTTATGGAGCTGGTTGGAAATACTGTTTGTTCCCCCTAAAAAGCGTTTACAAATACACCCATTTGCATGGCACCGGTGAATTGCCTTGCTTATGTACGCCTGAGATGACTATCCCTTGCACAAAGGCGATGTTTATCTCATTCAGTAAACTCACGCTGATTAGGAATGGGGACCTACCCACGGCACACGTTCTGGAAGTTTACGATGTGCAAGATAAAAACTAATGTAGTTTTAAAACGGCCTATTGTACTTATGAAACTGCACATTAAACAATAGGGTTTATGTTGGGAGATATTAATTTTGACAGGGAAGAGGCTGTGCATTCTGCAATCACGATGCCCACAAATAAATGCTGTTGTACCCTCCCGTGCCAAGGCTGATTTACAATTATAGTGATACATGTTTCTCTTTGATTTATGGCGTCCTGTTAGCCGTGGAATTACTTAGCAGAATCAGTTTGGCTCGATGTAAGATTTCTCTCCTCGCCTAGAAGAAATTTTGGCCTGAAGAAAAGATGACATTAATTTAAGAATAGTGTAGTTATCATTGAGCTATCAAAATAAATCTGGGGACATCCGTCAGTTCCGCGGCGTGGAGAATGCTAAATCGATCCGTCCAGAAAGACTTTATTGATTCCGGGGCCATCACTCAAGGCCTCTTCATTAGATTCCCCGGCCATATGTTTAATTGGAATGATAATGCGGGTAGTTGTGGGCACGTCCACGCGTCCCGACTTTGATGTGGTTGTTCAAGGTAATGGAAACGGTTTGTTCAGCGGGGCCGGCTGGCGCTCTCCATCAGACGCCGGAGCGTGCGCTGGCTTGGGAAGACTTTACGTCTTCCTGTCTCCGAGGGCTTCTCCTCTGGGCCCTGGATGGTTCAATCGTTTTAAGTCCCTCCTTTTAAGTTTCATGTAGAAAAGTGTGTGGACACACTGAAAACAATATTAACTGAACATTAAAAAAATGACTGATGGTTAACACCACCCTAATATATTAGCAACTGTTATGCTGAGCTTTCATATCTATTTCTGTGACTTGTCTCTCTGACTTAAAAGGTTATGAGCAATTGAGGGCAAGACAAGAGTCTTTTATCCTTGTGTCTCCTAGACCTTGTTTAAATGAATGAATATTGTATTTAGCTGTAGCCTAGCCTGAATTGTGTCATTAGCTGTTGCTGCATAACAATCCCAACATTTAGAGGCTTAAGACCACTGAACCGTTTCATTGGCTCATGATTCTGCGGGTCAGGTAGGACTCCTTCTGTTCTCAGCTGGGACTGGCTGGTCTGGGATGGTTCCCTCACATGCCTGGTGTTGACCCTGCAACTGGGATGATGGCCCCCTGTCTCTGTCATCCAGCAGGCAGTTCACATGGTGGCAGGCGAGGTCCCATCAGCAAGAGGGGAAGCAATGACCAGGTTCTTGTGCAAACACGTCTCAAACCTTTGTGTTACATTTGCTAATAGTCCCTGCACTGTTGGAGAGGTGGAGAAGTGGACTCTACCTCTTGATGAGGGGAGCTGCAAAATACTGTGGCCATTTTTTTTACAGTATGCTGCAGAAATATGAGTAAATTTGTATTTCAGGCCTTCCCCCCTTAACTATTGATGTTTCCTCTTGCTCCACGTTTTAAAAAGCTAACATTGAATATTTACTATGTGCTAGTTGCTTTAGATACATAAAACACTGAATTCTCAGATAACTCAAAAAGGCAGATAAACTTATTTTCCCCACTAGAGAGGAAACGGAGGCTCAGAGACGTTGACCAACTCACCCAAGGTCACACAGCTAGAAAGTGGGGGAGCAGAGATGTCAGTCCCGATCTCTCTAGTTCTAGAGCCTGACTCTTAGCCGAGTTCTCATGGTGATTACTGCGCCCCTCTTGTTGGGTGTTTAGATGTTGGCGATTTTCTGAAGTTGTAGGAAATAGCAGGAGGACTTCCCAAGATGAGTGTGAGACTGGCTCTCCACGCCCATGCCTTTCTCGCCCAAGGGTGACTCGGGCCTCCTGGCTCAGCCGTGCTGTCTTCCGAGTCTGCCAAATAAGACCCCTCTGACTTTGATAATGTTGGTGTTTGCAGTTCTCCCAAACCATGGAGGTGAGGGGTGGCAAGACTCTGCCCGACCTTAATGAAGGGTCTGGGCTCCTTTCTACGTGATCGCTCAGCCTCCTCCCCTTCCCAGCAAGGCTGGATATTGGCAGTGAGTCAAGAAGCTCTCCCCTGTGGTCCAGAAGTCTTTATTTTGTTGCCTCCTTTCCTAGATCGAGACTCCCTGAGTGATATCATGAAATTGCTCAGGTGCCCTCCTGCCTTCACCTGGCCGCCATCTCCCTCTGATGTCTCAGCTGGCGGGCCCACGCTGATCAGACCATGGGCTCAGGGTGTGTGCTGGAGGCCAGACCAGGCTTGGGAGCCCCGCCCTTCATATGGATGAGATGCAGAGCAAAACGGGAGAGTTGCTTGGATATAACTGTTGGACAGGAAAAACCATACATGAGGATTAACACTGACGTGCCGGAGGGACCTTCGAAGGTGTCCAGAAGCTAGGCTAGGAGCTCAGCTGCATCGCTCCACACTTTAACCATCATTTCAAGTAATTGGGCCAAAAAATAAGTATAAAGGGAAAACCGCACTCTTTCTGTGTTTTCCCTTTATTCTCGCAGCACTACCACACTCACGACACTTCTGACGCCAGACACGCATTTTCTACACATCCAGCGATTCTGCGACACCAGCGGGACCTCCTGCAATTCAATTCAGTCCTGACGCTAGCCAGAGCTATTGTAGAAACCACAGGGCAAGGGCTCCGTCCCGCAGGACTGGCCCGCACTTTGGATGCCAATCACAAGCACTAGGTCTCTGGGTTACCCACAAGTTCTGTGCCACATGGAGGTCCCCCACGCCCCTCCTCGGATTTGATCATTTGCTCATAGAACTCACAGAGCTCACAGAACTCAGGGAAACACATTTATGGGTTTATTGTGATAAAGGATACAGAGGAATGGCCAGGTGCAGAGGTACATAGGGCGGGCGAGGTCTGGAAGGGGCCAAGGGCAGGAGCTGCTGTCCCCGTGGAGTCGGGCGCGCCACCCTGCTGATGTGTGGGCATGCTCGTCAGCCTGGTGGCTCACTAAACCTGTGGGATCTTTACTAGGGGATCCCTATGGGATCGCTAACCCTACTATGGGATCTTTATAGAGACTTTATCACATGGGAATGGTCAATCATTATCGACTCAATCTTCAGCCCCTGGCCCCTTCCTGGAGACTGGCGTGGGGATAGGATAGGGCTGAGCATTCCAAGCTTCTAATCATGGCTTTGTATTTCTGGTGATGGGACCCCGCCCAGGAGCTACTCAGGAGCCCACCGAGAGCTGCCTCATTAGGGTAAAAGACCCAGGAAATTCCAAGGGGTTTAGGAGTTCCCTGTGGAGAACCGGGGTCAAAGACCAAATACAAAAGCTGCTGCCAGTGCTCTTGTCACTTAAGAAATCACAAGGGTTTTAGGAGCCCTGTGCCAGGAGCCCCAGCTCCTGGGCAGAGACAAATATATATTTTCTGTTATTTCACAGCAGGCCACTTACTTAAGATCTAAAATCCACGAACAGGAATGTCTCAAATGCTCAGCTTCTCAAGAAGCCCAGGCCCCCGGGTGTGTTTGGGGCCACACTCCGGGGCTACGCTGGAGCCGGCTCCCACCGGCCTGTTCATCACACCAGCTGGTCCGCATTTTCAGGAATTTTGCACGTCAGTTGTTAACACAGCTGTTATTAAAAATTAAATTGTATACACTTACAATTAAATTATATTAAAAGGTAGTAACTACTCAAAACTCATCACTTCCTACTTATTTTACATTTTACTCTTCTCCAAGATCTGGAGGTTGTTTCTAGGTACTTCAGCAGTGTGATGGAGATACATACTATATTGTGGTGTGTGCTACCGTGCATTTCTTCCCAACTGCAGCCCCTGGCATCAGGTTGGAAGCTTGGCATTGACCACGGTGGAGGTATTCACGGCCTGGAAATCTGCAAAGGCCACATAGCCTCTACATAGGGCTTGGTTTATTGTTTCGTCGGTTACCTTGACTTGAGAAAGGCCCGGAGAAAATGTGAATAATGCCTAGTCCACTTATGAAGTGCATCATGTCTGTACCTGGGACAGTGATTGGAGGAAATTCTCCTGGTATTTGGAGAATCTTATTCTATCTTATCATGTTGTCCAGCAAGGAAGTCACTCATATTGTTGACGAGCAATTGAGGTTCTGATGTGGTTTTATTGTTTCGTGTTCTTTTTACTTGTTAATATAAAGGAAAATCTCAACCAACGTTCAACTGTACTTGTTTGTCATTTGCAATCTAGGTTGACTATGGATACAGGATTCGGCAACAATCAACAAAACATTGTGTGAGTTCACTGGCTGTATGGTATTTATAACAAAGAGTATTGCACAATCATATCAGAAACATTTATGTTAAACTTTTATCCCTGGCTGGTGTAGCTCAGTGGATTGAGCACGGGCTGCGAACCAAAGTGTCGCAGGTTCGATTCCCAGTCAGGGCGCATGCCTGGGATGCAGGCCACAGACCCAGCAACCGCACATTGATGTTTCTCTCTCTCTCTCTCTTTCTCCCTCCCTTCCCTCTCTAAAAATAAATAAATAAAAAAAATCTTAAAAAAAAAACTTTTATAAGTAGTATATTTACACATGCACACATTTTGTTTTCCCCCAACGAGAAGTTGTTAAACATTTGCCAACATACAATTGGGCATACTCCCACCACACTCTTACTGGTTGTAAGAATCCTGGGGTGGGGGTGGGGGTGGGGTTTCCTCTTCAATCTGTAGGCATGAAAATGCCACCTTTCCTCCTAGTTTTGGTGGGCTCGGCCACAGAGAGCCCAGCAAATCGTCCAAGTCAGCCAGCTGAGCAAGTCCAAAGGGGAAGACAGGGCTTCCCGGCAGGCAGAGGCCCTTCCTGGGGAGGCCGACCCATAGCGGGTGGAGGACGGAGTTAGCAGCTTTGGGGGCTCCTGTCAGTGGACACCTTGTCCGGCACAAAGGAGCATGTTATCACTATTGCATTTAGATTGATCAAAGTGACAATGACAGCAAGCATTCACATGCTTTTTTTTTTTTTACAAAGCGTGCCCACATTTATTCGCTATTTCATACTTGTAAAGCTTCCTCAGATTTTTAGCAATTTGTGGGCAGCTGGAGAGGGGATATATTTATCACAGTATGAGATGTTAGCTAGCTCATTCCTCTCCAGGATGTATTGCCTCTCAGACATGGTATTAAAGGCGTTCACTTACTATTTCCTACACTCGTTATTATACCCAGTCTGCAGTGAATTCAGGGCAGGAAACAAAACTCTTTAAGGCGTCATTAACAGTTCAAGTGGAAAGAGCAATCCCCTTGCCAAAAGCAAGTGTGTTGCAATTGTCTTTGATTCCATTTCTGCCCGTGGGGTGTTGGTTGGAGAAGGGGGTCCAGAGTCCTGGGGATGCATGGGGGTGGATATGAACATAACCAGCTCCATCTCTGTGTCCTGGATTTCATTCCAGGTTTAGGTTTCACGTGGTGACCTCTGACCAACCTCACTGCTCTTAGCAAGCCTATCAAAGCCTCCTAGTTGATTTTGATGATTATCTGTGTTCCTTAAAATGTAGCTGTATTTTGGTTTGTAACACTGGAATGGTGTGACGGCCGAGATAAATATCAAACTAGTGGTAGTATTGATTCTAAACAATTATCTATCACAAAATTACCAGAAGGGGTGGCCCCTGGTGTGACTGCGCTCTTTGTCCCTTTGCCTTGTCAATCATTAGTACCTGAGTTAACTATTAAAAAAGTACAGTAACATACCTTGGCTGTTGTAAATAATGCTGCCAGGAACATAAGGATGCATAATTTCAACGACTCTTTCGGATTTCTTTGGATAAATACCCAGAAGTGGGATTGCTGGGCCACATGGTAGTTCTTGTTTTAAGTTTCTCAGGCGCCGCCACACTGCTCCCCACGGTGGCCGCACCAGTCCGCACTCCCACCAGCAGGGCTCCAGGGTTCCGTCTTCTCCACATCCTCACCGGCACTTGTTTGCTGATTCATTGACGATCGCCATGCTGACAGGTGCGAGGTGATATCTCATCGTGGTTTTAATTTGCACTTTTCTGATGATTAGTGACATTGTCCATTGTCCTCTGATAGACAAAGACAATTGGATTCAAAAGACGAGGTACATACATACAGTGAACTGTTACTTGGCTATGAAAAAGAATACCGTTTTCGATAACATGGACAGACCTAGGGAAACATAGAGAAAGACAGATACTGTATGAGTCTTTATTTATACATGGAATGTAATGAACAGAACAAACGAACAAACAAAACGGAAACAAACTCATGGACCCAGAGAACAGACCGATGGCTGCCAGGCGGCAGGGAGGCAGGGCCCTGGGTGAAAAAGCTGAAGAGGTTAAAGAAGTACAAATTGGTGGTTGTGAAACAGTCACAGGAATGTGAAGTACAGAATAGGATTACAGTCAGCGGGGCCAGGCGGGTACTGGACAGACTGTGGGGAGCACTTTGTAAGTCGTATATAAATGTCTCATCACTGTGCTGCACACCTGAACTAACACAGTATTGAACGACAACTGTAACTGGAAAATGAAAAAAGTGCAGTGACCGGCGCCTGGAGCAGAGAACACTTTGCACGGAACTGCTGAGCTGTCTGTCCTCTCTGACCCTCCTTCCCTGTGAGTAAATCGCCATATCATCAGCTCTCTTATCTTCTCTGGCGTTGCCTGCATTGTTCTTTGTTCTGAAGATAACTTCTGCTTGCGGAGGCTGCTGTGCCTTCGTGCATTCCACCATCAGACGGAGGAGTAAAGAGAGGGGAGCCAACAGTGGCCTCTGGCACTGTGGCCGGAGTTTCTATCCATTTTGTAAATACTGTTTTAGTAGTGTTTGTGCCTGTTTTAGCTTCGCTCGCATGGCGGATCAGAAAAAATACATTGATGTTATGATGACGGAAAACACCACCCAACCCAATTATTTTCCTGTGTTACTGTGATCAGCATCACGGCATGCATGTGTTTCTCTAGAAAGTTTTGCGTGGAGGGTGGTATGGATCAATACAACAGCACACGGCGGCTCGCTGGGACAGTGCACGCCCATTAGCAGCCAGTCGGCGAGGTCTCTGTGGCCCACGGGGCGCTGGGAGTGTGGCTGCTGTCCAGTTAGCATGATTAACTTTCACAGCTGCGAGGGATCTCTCGGACCCAGAAATGGGCTTTTGGGATTGAACGAACTAATCTGATGTTCTCTGATGATCACACTAAATCAGATGGTTATCAAATATTAACTCCACTTTCTGCCGGGTGAGCTTGCCTTGTCTACAGTAGCACCCCTGGCACGCTCGGGAATGAAGAAATTCAATTTCAAAAGTAAACACAGTCAGAGTACAAAAATAGTTCGGAGGTCGGCTTACACCTAGAACAAAGCTCAGCTAATTTGGACCAACAAATACAACTGAAATTTGCAGAGCCGAAGCAGTATTTCATCCAGCCAAAGGTTGCAGGTACAGTTTTTTCAAGATTTGCTTTTTTCTTCTGCGTTATTGATTCCTTGTGTGAAGGAGAGAGTACTGACACGTGCAGAAGACTGTGCCGAGTTGAAATGGGTTGAGGTGGTGGATCTTCGGCAGGTCTTTGTGCTCTGATTTCAGTGGGAACCACCGTGGACTCCGCAGTAGCTTCTAGAACCAGTTCCATCACAGATGTAATCATCCAACACGTCATTCCCTGGAATTTGACTGAAAAGTGGTGAGACAGCAAAAGATTCCGTTCTTAAAGAGGGTTGTGCAGCCCGCCAGCTTATGCTCATTAGAGACGCTCTTTATTACACACTCTTCACTCCAACCACAACTAAACAAACCCAGAGGCTGGAATCGAGGATGGAGGTGGGAGGGGCAGGGGAGAGGACCAGAGCAGACTTCTAGGGGAAAACAGTTGTGGTAAAAAATATTAGACAAAGCTTTACTTTACTTCCTACAGAAGTTCTTAGTCTCAAAATATTGAGAACTTGCAAAGTGAGTCTTTTTTTTTTGCTGAGGACACACCCTCAGGTCAGGTTACAGTGAAAAGAACCCTGCGCTTCCTGATGGAGGCCTGGCTCCCAAAACCTCAGCCTCCTCTTCACCCTGGGACCTCCCACAAGGCTCCTAACCTCTCTGAGCCTCAGGCCCTTGTCTGGGCTGTGGTGGCTTTCCGCCCTTGGCACTTCGGTTTGTTCCTTACCGTAAAGCTTTCCACTTTCAAGATGGGGATGCCTCGAAGACTTTGCTCCCACTCTTAATTTTCATGCTTTGGAGTTTCAGCAAACATCGTCATTTTTGGAAACTATATTGGGGAAATGGGGTAGGTCCGCTGTTTTTGGAATGTATAAACCAAAGTGTAAGGAAAGTGCCATCCTTCGGGGAAGCCTAACAACAGTATCACAAACCAGCCCTCGTTTCGCTTGTGTGTGTGCCACGGCATTACATTTTAAAAAAGATACAAAACCACTGTATACATGTTCCCCAAGCGTCTGCCTTCTCCCTTTGTATATATTAGGTATATTTTGGAGGTCATGCTTCTCTAATACATTGTGTTTTGCCTGTGCCTGCGTTGACCTGTGGTGCTCACCCCCTTGGTCTTCACTGTTCCCCCCTCACCTTCATGCTATCTCTTGGGACTGCTTTCGCCTCTTCCTGGCTCCCTCTCTGTCGGAAACCACCCTCTTCCTTCATTCCTCCAATTGCACTGTGACCAAGCCCAGGTAGGGTAGATCTGCAGCAAACGTTGGGAGACATTAGAGAGTAGTTATGGTGTAGGACAAATTCAGTTCAGACCACTCTTAGAAATTCCTCCCAGAGGCCCGTGGTGAGTGTGTGGGACTGGGTAAAGGATGACGAAAGGGAATAGTTAGCAGCTACTCTTTCCTCCCCGCCCCTCCGCCCCCAGGCCTTGGAATTGGAACAGGAGAACAGATGGGGGAGGGCGTTTTAGGAGGTGGGGAGGGAAGGGAGGGAGCAGCAGAGAGCGGGTTAGCTCATTCACAGTCTGCCTGGAGCGGGCTCTGTCAGCGAAGTTCCCAACTAGGAGACCTTTAAAAATGGTTTTGGCTCCAACATCTGGTTAAGCCAACCGCACTGCCACGCAAAGTCTGCTTGAAGAGGTCGGCTTACTCCCCATATTTTCTCTGTTAACTTTCTCCCTGGTCTGTCTTCGTAAAACTCTTTGGGGGTGTTTAGCCACTTAGTGACAGAGGGGGAGATGTAACAGTTTTAGGCCCCTTGATTTTCTTGATGAGATAAAGAGACCCTTCTGTTGTCACTTATCTTATCCAGCTTGTCCTCAGATCACGTTGAAATTCCTTTTCGTCACACCCCCTCGGTTGTAATCAAAAGGCAGATTAGCCTGGTTATCAAGGCCCATCGGCTCAAGGCTCTTAGTTCAATGACACCCACCAGGAACAGCAGAGCAGCGCTTTGCAGGGTTAGCTGGCTGCGTTATTACAACGATTTCATTTAATAAACTTGCCGCCAGCATCTTAATCCTCAGTCAAGTATAAGCATGAGAATTCTCGTTAGCCATGATTAGGCGGCACTGATGGTTAACAACATTTTCTCATCCCACAGGATTCATTTTCATTAAAAGTCTAAATTGATTTAAAAAAATAATTTCAACAAGAGCCCCTGACTGATGGCAACTCACTGGGCTTTCGGGAGGAAGACCTGTTGTAGAAAAACCGTTTCAATTGTGCAGTTTGATTTTGCTTTTGGGTTTGTGCGGGGACCCATGTCCTGTAGGGTTTCTTCTAATCCTCCAGCCCCCTCTCCTGCCTGACCTGTACCTGTGTCCTGCCCATCAAACTGGCTACGTGTTCTCCCCACACGTGCTATTCTACTAAAGGTGCAGAACATTCCCTGCAGGTGTTAGGAATTTTCTGTCTTCCCCCGTTTAGGGTCTGAAGTGGAGCCATGGGGGTTCTCGGTAGTGTCCAGAGTTCTGGTCACACTGGTGGATTCTGCCATGACTTTGAGCTCCTTCCTCCCACCTGCCTCCTCCCGGGAGCAGTGTGCCCCCACACAAGACATGCAGCGCCAGGCATACAGTAAGCGCTCCGCGGATGTGTCAGGGATGAAAGAATGAGGGGCCGAGGGTCCCAGGTTCTAAATCTACAGCTGTTGTCTCTCCTTCTTTTTCAAATAAACATTTTCCAATTATAGTTGGTCTACAATATTATATTAGTTTCAGGTATATACAACACAGTGGCTAGACATTTATACTCGTATACCTCATGAAGGGGTATATAACGAGGTATGTAAAACCTCACTTTGTAAGGCATGTAATTGCCTCTGCTTTTCTGAGAGCTGTGTTTAGCTGGGTCCTGGGGAAAGCAGACACAGAGACAGGATTAAACATGCAACAGTTTTATGGAGGGGAATGCCTACCCGGGAGAAGACGGGGAGAGAGCTGGACAGTTGGGCAGGACTGTTGCGTTGATGCAGGCCTGACTTGAGCGAAGGAAGGAGGGAGGAAAGCCTGGCTAGTAACATCCTAGACTGCTGTGCAGGCAAAGGAAGGTTCAGCAAGGATGCTGAGGAGTCTTAGAGCCAAGCTGGCCACCAGCCTAGCTACGGGCCTGCCTCGGCATACCTGCGGTGCTGCAGTCATTGGCTGGCAGCAGCCCCTAGGAAGTGCAGCCTTGGTGTGAAGGTGGCGCTGGATTCCCAAGTGCAGCAGCGGGGGCCATGGTGAATCACACATCCTGGAGCTGTGGGTCTGCAGTGCGTGTTTCTGTGGCCGCCAATGACCAGAGCTAAGCCAACAGCACAGTCCAATACCTGTCTCTGGGTCTGCCTTCTCTTGAGCTGCAGGTGCTCCCTGCCTCTGGGATACTCGCCTGTAGGCATTTGTGGTTCGCTTCTAGGCTGGGTTGCCCATGAGGCCATTCATTGCTCAGAATCTGTCGCTGCTGTCCGCCCAGCCCCCCGGGCCCTCCTGCCATTGAAGGCACCGTGTTAACTCTGAGAAGGACATGTGTCATTCTGCCAGGGAGATCTGTGCCTAGGAGATCCTTTCTGGACAGCCCCGCCTAGGGGCTGGACCCCGATAACTACTTTGTCCCTTCTCTTCCCCTGGCACCAGCTAAACTGCTTGGTGTCATGTTCTTGTTTAATTAAGATCAGTTCTGTTTCGCTGTCGACACCGTTGGTCCCTAGGAAAACAAGAGTTTCAAAGGTCTATTATCATATATACAAAAAGATAATAGGCAGGCTCACTTAGGTAAGTGAAAGATTTGATCTTTGTCAAGGAAGTTATAGGCCTGGGACAGGACTATCTGCCGTGACTTGCTTTTAGTTAGGAATTCTTAGGTTCTGGCCATCTTGTGTGGTTACATTTGGTCTCTGAGTTTGTAGGGCCACCGTGCAGGCCCCCCCGGAGCTTGTCAGGGTCAGTGTGTGGCCCCTGTTTTGTCCACATGGGGCTGGCCTTCCATCCAGGATGCACAGGGGATGGGGGCCCAGAGGAAGCGTTGTGTTGATGGGCACCGTGCCGCCTGGCACTGTGTCCTTGGCTTGTCCCTTCCACCTGCTCGGGCGGTGCTCCCTGGCTCCCTCGAGGGTCCTTGCAGGCACTGACTCAGGGAGGAAGGCTCAAATGCTTGTACTTAGGAGAGAGGATGAAGCAGCACAGTGCCCACTGGGGAAGTGTGGGTGAGTCAGAAGGACCGGTCCTCTTCCTTACATAAAGCTTCATCGTGAGGCAGGGTTTCTCAATGAAGGGTATTAGTCATTGAGAGAAAGACCAAGTGGCCTTTCCTAGGGGCCTTTGACTTGGTAAAGGCTCATCCATGTGGGGCGAATTTTGGGTGGTCTTGCCTGGTGGGGCACGGGGGATGGGAGAAAGGGCAGGCGAGGACGCAAAATCAAGTTCACTTCCCACACTGGGATTGTCCGCTTACTCATCTGCTGGAGTCCGATGGGTCTCATCATTGTTCCTGCCTTTCCTGATTTGCTAGAACTCCCCCAGGGCGCATGAAAAAAATACGGAAATCAAGTGCTTTATTTTAAATTTATGCTTGGTTTCATAAAGATGAATTAGGGGAAAAATGTACGCTGTGACTCCTCTTTTTATGCCACCGAGAGAGGTATCTGTGACACTTTCTCTTGTGAATAGAACTCAGTGGTTCTTCTCTGTGCAGTAAGATGGTCTTACAGTTGTGCCTGGCCATGGCATTGCATGTCACCACAAGCCTATTGAGCTCTGCATTTAAGCCCGTTTTGGGAGATGCGGAGCTCAGCCTTTCTCAGTCACACAGGATTAAACTTAGCACTTAGGTTCATATACAGCTGGTGCTGGCTGGTTAGTGAGCACTCTGACCGCCCGTGCGCAGAAAAGTCAGTCCCCTTCCATGGACTCAGCCAACACGCTCTGGTCCCGTCGGACCAGTGTTTGTGGGAAAGGACAGTGTCCTTTCTGATGCAGGGCTCCTGCCGCGTTGTCCTGGCTGTCAACATATTTTGAGTGTTGCCTCTGATTCACATCTCTACCTTTTTCACAGGTAGGTAGGGCTGCCAAACCGTAAGCCAAGATATCTTGTCCAGCCTTGACAAGTAAGTGCTCCCTGACATGTCTGAAATTTATGGGCGGCTGATGAAGTGCAATGAATTTACACGGGGCTACCTCCGGGCTTCACCAGATGAGGCAACTGAGTACTCTTGAAATAATTGTTTTATTTATAGTCCATTAAACTTCTATTGGGCAGACTTCCAAGCTGGGATTGATCACACCTGGGACCACAGGTCAATAACATCTTTTACACGTGACTGTCTCTCCCTGGGGCCCAGGGTAGTGCATGTGTCCCTCCGCTCCAGTCATGTGCTGGCCTCTGGGCCTCATGTGCACGGCGATGGGCCAGCTTGTGCTTTGATGTCAGATTTTGAAAGTTGATCTCCTTGTGCCCCTGGAGTCCTTAGTTCTGAATGTTATCCTCTACGCTGGATTTCTGACACTACTACTCTGCCTAGAAGGGCTAAGACTTGCAAAGAAGAGAGGAAAAGGTAAAGGGCTTTGGCATTTATGCGACAGGAATTAAGTTGGAGATCACACTTGTCTCATCCAGTTTCCCAAAGAGTGCCTTTGTGCACTCTTCTTGCCCAAGCAAAGCCGTCACATGCTGCACACTGTCCTTCTATTCCAGGTATATAAGTGTGACTTATAGTAATAATAATAATAGTTATGATAATAGCTGTCATTTATTGGAGCAGTGACCCTGTGTCAAACCCAGGGCCAGTGGTTTCACACACATTATTTTATTTACTTTTTAGAACAATAGCCCTGTAAGTAGGAATTATTTCCTGTTGTTTAGAGATCAATAACTTGGGGCTCTGAGAGATTTAGTAACTTGCCCATTTACTTAGCCTAGCTCTTCCCAGTGCCAAAGCCCATAGTTCATCCTTGACCTCCCAAGCTCTTCCAGTGCCCCTCCCCTTCAATGCATTTTCTTTTTTTTGAAGATTTTATGTATTTTATTTTTAGACAGAGGGGAAGGGAGGGAGAAAGAGAGGGAGAGAAACATCAATGTGTGGTTGCCTCCTGCACGCCCCTCCACTGGGGACCTGGCCTGCAACCCGGGCATGTGCCCTGACTGGGAATTGAACCAGCAACCCTTTGGTGCTCAGGCTGGTGCTCAATCTGCTGAGCCACACCAGCCAGGGCTCAATGCATTTTCTAAAATGAGGTCTGGGTTAAGTGTTTTATGTGCTCCAGCTTTGGATGCAAAGTTCGTATTTCCTTTAAAATTCCCCTGCTCACTCCTCCAGTCAAGGTTATCTTGGACACAGGAAGTTCTTCAAATATTCACACTACAGGGGGGCCAAATCTATGGTGTTGGAAGATGATCTGACTTAGGGTGGTGGGCACACAAGGCAATATACAGGTCATGTGTCACAGATACGTACACTTAAAACATGTATGATCTTATTAATGTCACCCCAGTAAATTAATAAAAAATAGTCAGACCACCTCTGTTACCCATGGAACGTTCTGACTCTTGACAGCCTGTGAGTGTTCCTTCCCTTGCATGCACACAGCTCTCTCTGACTTGTAATTAGAAGTGAAATGATTTAAAATAGCTTCTGCACGGCTCAGCTTTCAAAGAGCTCCCAGTTACACGTAACTTCACATACGCAGACAATCAGAGGCCGGAGCCGGAGAGCACGGTTCCCGCCTCCTGACTGGCGCGCAGCAGGGGCGTCCGCTCCGCACGCAGGCTGGGTCAGGTTGCCCCTCTTCCCTCTCTGGGGGGCAACTCACCCCGGATTCCAAAAAGTCTTCACAGGGGCACTAAACAAGGGGATGGCATCAACTCGAACAGAAAAACGAATTGGTCTGAATCCTTCCTTAACCATCAGTAATTAGTTTGGGATTGATAGCTCATCTTATAAAATGAATGTTTCCCTCCCCAAGGTAGAATTTCTTGCCTTGGTTGCAAGTTCAAACGATTTTGTTTAAAAGATTCCGTCAGAGGTGAACTGGATGTGATTCTATCTACTCTTCTTATTTAAGATGACTTTGGCAGATTGGAGAATATGAAACACCACATTTATTCCACACGCTTTGTCTTCACCCTCCCCACCGTCTCCTCAACACATACACAGCCATTATTATTATTATTATTATTATTATTATTTGAAAATTCTCCAATTGGACGGAGATTGTGGGAGTGGGAAAACTGTAGGAGCTATAGGCCTGAGTCTGAACTTGAAATTGTCACTGGTTTTCCAGAAAACTAGTTATTTGAAATGCACCCAGACTCCACGGATCCCAAGGTACCTTTCCCCAGAAATTTTTGAGTTCTTGAGAAAGCTGATTATAGCCAAAGCATCCTCTAAACAGGACCCAGTAGGTGCTTGTGAGCAAGAGGGAGAATTTTTTTAGAACGTTGGTCTAGGGTTCTAGTAACCCCTATTCACACCATTTCTCTCTTTCCACAGCAAGTCTAAATTTTATCCATTCTTTGTATGATGGTTTGGGGCCACACTTTCTTCATAGACTTTTTTTCCCTGCCAATTCTGGTCTTTATTGATTTTATTAATTAGTGAATGGCATCCATTTTAATTTAATATTGGAATGAGCAGTTACTCATGTGAGGTGTTAGTCTAGATCTGCTTTGTGGGGCTGTGAAGAGGGACCCGATTTAAATCCCTCTGCTCCCTGAGCGGCTTACAGTCTACTAGGAGAGAGGGCAGGGATACAAATAAACAGGCGGCTGCTACACTGGGTGTTAAGGTAGAAAGCAATACAATGCAGTGAAAGAGGATGTGAGGAAATGTCCCAAAGAGCTCTCCCCTGTGAGGGGCAGAGAACCCCCCCTGAAAGCATTCTCTCCAGTCTGAAGGTTCTTTGGAACACATAGGTTAACTTAAGTTAGAGGAAATCTTATGGGACTTTACTCCTATTTCTTTCCTAGATGCTGGGAAGAGGGCTTTCATGGAGGATGGTGACAGCAGGCTTAAAGTGGGGTGGGGAGTTCGGTGGGCCCCCCCCCCCCATAGGAATGAAAGCAAAAAGCAGAAGCCCAGGGGTGCTTATGATTTTCAGGTCAAGAAGAAGTAAGCACGGGCAAGCAGGGCCTGAATCAGAAGAGGCTTGTGAGCTTCCTTAAGCCTGTGACTTGTCTCACATTTATCATGTTTGTTATTCCCCCTCCCCAAGGTTTTCTCCTAGGGATTTAGGGATTGAGGGGTGTCCCTGTCTCTGGGGGCAGAGAGGAAGGTGGGTGGGGTTGCGGGGGGGGTGCTGAAGAGATTGGGCCAGGCAAAGCAGAGAGAAGATGAGGGAAGGTGAGCAGGCATGTCCTGGGGCCGGGTGGGCAGGAGCCGTTACCTCGTTTTGCTGTAGGAATGCTTCTGGAGTCTTGACACCAGCGAGAGTGAGTGCCAGGGAGCTTCTGAGGACGGAGTGGGGGGATCAAGGCAGGTGGGCTCCAGGGAGGAGGCCGAATGTCGTTTGAGCCCTGAAAGACAGTACAGATCTGGGCACATCAGGTCTGAAAAGGAGCAGAGTGTGAGTGAAGACAGAGGGGCAGGACGGACCGGGGTGAGGATGTGAAACAAGAAGCTGTTGGGTTGGTTCAGCAAGACAAGAAGGAAGGACAGGAAGCGTGGAAAGGTGGCTAGGGGCCAGATCACTGTAGCTGGAAAGAGTGGGCGACGGGGGAGGGGCACCTGAGGTCTCTGTGAGGGTGTAGAGCCGGCGTCAGGAAGACTGACCGGGCAGCTGTGCGGACAATGAGGGGGGATGGGGAGGAACATCAGGAAGCCAGTGCTCTAAGGTGGGAGAGACCGAGGTGGTGGCGTCCGGGATCAGCATTCATTCCATCTGCCTGCGCCAGTAACTTTCACAGGTCAGACACGTATTTCTCTCTTGTGTAAAAGAAGCGGTGGTGGACAGTGAAGAGCTGATGTGCAGGCTCTGCAGCCGTCAGGGATCTCGTCTTCCGCGGTCGTTGGCTTGCCAGCCCTAGGGGGCGGCCACTGTTACCAACATCCACCCTGCAGCAGGATGGAGAGGAAGTATAGAAGAGGTTATTTATTTTTTTCTTAAAGGGAAAATTCCCAGAAGTTTCACACAGTGCTTTTACTTACTTTTCATTGGCCAGAACTTTGCACATGGCCACACCTAGTGAGCCTGGGAGTCCCTAGAAGATCCCTGGGAAGCGGAGTCTTTCAGCTGGGTGGCCATCATCCTGGTTGACACTGAGGGTTCTTTGGTTCAGGAGAAAAGGGACAAGGAAGGGAGGGGGAGACAACGGGCAGACTCTGCCTCAGAGCCTGGATTCAGGAAGTGACAACGAGAATGAGGAGGAAGGGAGAACACGTGAGACACTCGGGGACGCAGTGACTGGGTTTGACAGCTGGTTGGAAACGGCATGAAAATATGAGAGGTTTGGAGCCTGGGTAAAGGGAAGTGGTGGAAACGAAAGCTACTAATATGTGCCAGACCCTGGTCTAAGTGCTTTTGCGTGTGTTTCACATTGATTCCTGACAACTCCATGAAATAGGTCCTAGTACTATTGTCTCTATTTTGCAGATGAAGAAAGTTGGGCTCAGGGAGGGTAAGTTGCTTGCCCAAGATGACTATCAGTTGCAGAACTGGAGTTGGCACACAGGCAGCTGGTTCCAGAACCTGTGTCCTTAACCACTATGCTTGTGGTGGCAACAAACAGAGAGAGGAGACCCAGGGGCACCTAGCTTCTCATGCTCCAGCCGCGTCGTTTATGCACCGTGTTCTCCTGTTCCCTTGAGCATATTTAACTTCCCTAGTGCTCAGGGGCAGAGGGTAAAGAAAACTAGTTGAGCTGATTTTTGCATGTGGGCTGGGAAGAACACTAGAAGTTCTGACGATCTGTCCCTAATTTGGGTCACTGACAATTTCAAGCCTTGGCCTGGAGTGGACACTGATCACTGTCACTGCCTTGTGGGACCTGTGGGGTGGGTTCTGGGGGCTGCACCCCAGGAGACTTTCCATTTTGTCAGGAAGCAGATTGCCCAGAACCTGTGTTACCGGGTCCAAATGGGGCAAGAGGAGGAGGAACCACTAAAAGGGAAGTGCGTGGGTCTCAGGGCCTTGACACCTTGGACGGGGAATCAGGAAGATGGACTCTGGACAGATTCAAAATGGGGGACTCTTAATATAGTTTCTGAGGGTCAGTGGGCAGCTCTGAGCTCTAAGGACTTGGGGAGATAGTTCTAGAAAGGACAGAAGGGATCCGTTTTGTGGCCAGCTGTAAGTAACTTGAAAACAATATTCTCGGCCTGCCATTGCTGTTTTGCAGAAAGCATGATTGAAGTCCAGTCTGTGCCAGGGCTAAAGCCCAGGAATCGAGTACTGTCTGCAGAGAGAAAGACAACCAGCAAATTCCTTAATTAGAGCTGGGTTCCTGTTTCTCCAGTCCATTGCAATCACTTGCTAGGTTTTCAGTCCGCTCTTCTGGCCTGCAGCGCGCAGCCACGGCGTTGATTGTGGATCAAGTAAGACAGACCCGGTTTCCCCTTCTGTAAAAATACTATCACAGAACTTATCTCTTGACTACGAGGATCCAGAGAATTAATATGTGAAAGTGTTGGCAAGCTCTCAAGTTTAGTTATTTATTACATTAGCGATAACGGTGGATATTAGTCATTAGAGCCTGCCTGCTAGAAAATGATTCTGTACTTAAATTTCACGCTTCATTGCATCCCACTGGCTTCCATTTCTCACCAAGGTACGTACTCCACTGACACCTGTAATCAAAGCCTGGAGATTTACTTGGGCACTAAAAGATTCATCATAGCAAAATTCATAAAGCTCCTCATTTTTTTTCCTGTTCACTGGGCATTAGCCAACATCCCTGGGATGTGACCTCCTCATCTTACTCTGATGGGAATTTGTGCTTACATGTGCGTTTGGAAAATACCTCGTTGAAAGGCTGCAGTCAGTTGACTGTGGGAAAAGGGCTTCCCTGCAACAAAAGTGTCACGCTGGAGTGGCCCTCGCTGTTTTGCTACATAGCGTCTCCATTCTGGGTTGTTGCTGAATGCTTCCTCTTTCCATTCCACGTCTTTTTCGTTTCCTTCAACCATGATTTCATTGCAAGAGATCGAACTCATCTGTAATTATTCTGTCCCAAAGATCCAGCCAGGAATAAGATGTATTTCCATCCTCAAGGAGGCTCACCATCTGGGGGGGAAGATACAATTAAAAATAAATATTTGTAACATGGTGAGACGAATTCCACTGAATAAATATATTTGTGGTACAGAGGTGGCATTTCAACAGGAAGAAAATGCATTTTGGCATTATCCCTGTTTAAATATGTGACCCCAGGAATCACCCATCAATCAATCAGCAAAACTGACTCTCCTTGCTTGCTTATGGTAAAGTAACTATCCTTTCAATTTCAGAGATTAGGAAATCATTTGGGTTTTATTAGTTCAGACTCTTCCTTCTTTTATTTCATTGTGCTTCTTAAACCCTAGTTTATGTATTTATTATGCAAAACACTTTGGATCACCCCTCTGGCCTCCATTGTCTCTGGTGATCTTCATATGTGTTGTTTTGTTTTTTTTCATTATAAATCTTTAATGTGCACAATTGTGTTCCTTTATTTAAAATCCAAGCTTGCCCTGTAATATTTGCAAAAATTTGAAAGCTTGACAGTACACTTTGTGGCAAGGCTCTGGGGAAACAGGTATTCTCATGTATTGTTGGTGGGAATGAAAAATGGTACAATTCCTGTGGAGGGAGATTTGGTAATAGTAACAAAACTCTACGTGCATTTACCCTTTACCCAACAATCCAGCTTCAGGGATCTGTCCTGATATACTTCCAATGATATGAAAATACAAATAACCTTGGCTGGCATAGCTCAGTGGATTGAGCTCGGGCTGCGAACCAAAGTGTTGCAGGTTCGATTCCCAGTCAGAGTACATGCCTGGGTTGCAGGCCATGGCCCCCAGCAACCACACATTGATGTTTCTCTCTCTCTCTTTCTCCCTCCCTTCCCTCTCTAAAAATAAATAAATAAAATCTTAAAAAAAAAGAAAATACAAATACACATGGTTACTCATTTGTAAGTACAAATGTTTGTACTTATAATATTACATTTATATGTCACAAACATTATGCAAACACAAATATCACAAGGTAGTCTTATTTGTAATGAAAACACCATTGGAAACCACCTCAATGTCAAAACATGGGAAAGAAAAAACTGTGGTGCTCACACACAAGGAGCACTATGCGCGCCGTAAACAAGAGTGAAGAGGATCTTCGGGAACTGATACGAAGTGATTTGTATGCGATGCTGTCAAGTGAAAAAAGCAAAGTGAATATAGGACATATATGGAATGCACGTTTTGTGTAAGAAAGAAGGAATTTCAGAATGCTTATATTCTTGCTTATCTTTACAAACGAAATATGGGAAGGACAAATCAGGAAACACTAAAGTTGTTTACCTATAAGAGGTGGTGGGAATAAGGCAAATTAGATACAGAGGGAAAAATACTTCTCTGAATATATCTTTTTACGTAGCTTTGCTAATGTTATAAATATTCAAAAGTAAAAGTAATAAGGGTGGGGAGGGGAAAAATCCATCTCTAAAATGGAAAGCAAACTGAAACAAATCACCCAATTGTATTTCAAATGAATTCTGTAACTGTACTGAAGGGGGGGGTGGAAAAGGACTAATCCAAGTTACTTATGAACACAGCATTTGATGATATGCTGTGCTTATGCTCAGTCTTACTTAGGAGAGGAAATGGTAGGGGGATTACACATCATTCTTTTTATTAGGCTCGTCTTTTGTAGTGGTAGGAAAAAGTGATTCTGCAGCAATGTTCTATGCATTACAGGATTGAGTGAGCAATAAATGTATTGTTGTTTTTGGGAGCCATGGTCCTTACAAGGGAAGAAGGGTCCTAATCTGGAATAGGGCAAGGCAAGAAAGAGCTCTGTTGGCATAAACTGAAATAGGAGGTACCAGTGTGTACCCTGTTTCTATAGTACATATGTGATAATGCATGTGTATATGCATGTGTGGGTGTATATATTTGTATGTGTATATCTATAAATATATATATACATGCATCTATTATCTAGCTTTGCATGCTTAAAGGGCCAGGAAGCAATGACACCTCATTAGCACCAAGAACACCTAGTGCCCAGGTCTTGGTCTCTGATACCATTCCCCACTAAGAGGTTCCAAGGTTCCAGGGCTGGGACAGAGTAGTTTATGCGATGAGCCTGAAACACTTTGTATGCTAGAAATTAAGAAAGTGCTCAGAAAGAGATGGGAGCCTGTCACAAGCACACAGGAGCCAGCTTGAAAGGACTCCTACTGGTTAAATTTAAATACCAAAATAATTAAGTACAATAATGAATCATAACACATTGAAAATAAGAATTCATGAGTCCTTACCAATAATAAATGGATATATTAATAATGAATGTATGGGGGAGAAGGGAGGCCTCTTGCTTACGGTGTAATGCTAGAGGCCACTGGCAAATTGGGGGAAGGCGCGAAGGTTGGAAAGTTAGCATTCTGCAACCATTATGGTGAGGATGAGATCAGGCAAGAATCGTAAATGGATGCTAAATTCAGGTGGAAATTTAGATAAGGAGCAGGGTATTTGTGTGATCTTAAAGTGTCTCCCACAGACGGATTTCTATTTCCAAGAGAAAAACTAGCCATTACACAGCAGATAAGTTGGACATCTTGACTGATGGGCTACAGTTGGCATCTGCAGTGAGACCAGATGGACGTCGTGTGCCTCTAGCTGTGATACCCTGAGAGCCACACTACAGCACCTCTATGGCCAAGAACATATTGAACTTGAACCGTGAGAAAACACTAGACAAATTCTAAATGAGAAACACTCTTTAAAAACTAGGGAGAGGGGAACTTTATACTTAAAAACTGCCACTGTCATGAATGACCAAGAAAGGCTCTGGAAGTGTTCCAGATTAAAGAAGGAGGGAGAAAGCCCCGGCTGGCATAGCTCAGTGGATTGAGCACGAGCTGAGAACCAAAGTGTCGCAGGTTCAATTCCCAGCCAGGGTACATGCCTGGGTTGCAGGCCATAACCCCCAGCAACCGCACATTGATGTTTCTCTCTCTCTATCTCCCTCCCTTCCCCCTCTAAAAATAAATAAATAATATCTTAAAAAAAAAAAAAGAAGGAGGGAGAGATGTGGCAGGTAAATGTAGTTCCTGCCCCTAGAACGGATTTTGTACTGGAGGGGAAAATACTGTGAGGACACAGTTGAGTCAACTGACAAAAGTCGGATTTAGACAGTAGATTAGGTAAAAGTATTGTGCCAGTGTTAAGTTTACTGAAGATGACAACCACACTATGTAGTTCTGTAAGGGAATGTCTCTGCTCATATGAAATACAATTGATGTATTTAGGGGTGAGTGGCCATAATACATGTAACTTTCCCTATAGTGATTCAAGGGAACGTACAGTGAAGGGGGTGCAGAGAGAGACAGATGTGGGGGTGGGGTGGGGGGGGAGAGAGAGAGAGGGAGACGGGGGGAGAGAGAGAGAGGGAGAGAGGGAGGGAGAGAGAGAGAGAAAAAAAATAAAGCAAATGGGAAAATTGTCAGCAGTAGGTGAAATTCAGATAAAAGAAAATCAGGTGTTCTTGTGCTACTTGTATTCTTGTGATTTTTCTCTAAGTTTGAAGTTTTTTTCCAAGTTAAAAAAAATCAGTCTTGCCTATCCTGCTTTGGTGCAGGGACATTCATCTCCCGACTATTCTGTTGGTTAGTTTTGGGACCCCGCTGATGTCTGACTTCTTGTTAGAACAGATAACATCAGTAACCTAAAAGAAAAAACACTTTTATTTTGGTAGTGAAGCTCTTTCTCGCAGCATGAAATCTTACGAGGAATGTCAGGCTGTGGAAGAGATGAAACAGGGTCGGCTCCGGTTGCCGGGGGGAGCGGCAGTCTACTTCACCTTCCGCCTCCCGGGGGGCAGCCCGCCCTGCGGCCCCTCCAGCGGATGGAGTTGGACACCCACGGCTCTCAGGTATAGTGGGCGTGGTCCTGCTGACCTCAGTAACCACTGGCGGAGTGCCTGTGCTGTGATTGGGTGAAAGCCCCAGGATTGCTGCAGAGCTGCGGCCTTGTGCGTTTTGGATACATCCTCAAAGGATTTTCCAGTGATAAATGACCAGTTCCTTTCCTGCCGTCCGTGAAGTTGTTCAGTGCTTGGCCTGTGGTTCACACTTGACAACTGTTCAGCCACTAGGCCCGGCGTGTCAAACCCAGTGCCCGACTGCTTTCAAAGAATCAAGTTTTTTTCTGAAGAACTGTGTGTAGATAAGGCTCATGTAAATAGGTCCACATTGGTTGGGGGTTCATTTTCAAATGGCTGTGGTGCCTGGCAGATGGGACTTTGCTTTGCTCAACCATCTGCTTCCTTTCTTTTTCTTCCAGGTAGTTCAGGGCCTTTAACATCTGTTGAAGAGGCTCTTGGCATTTAAGGAAATCTTTGGCAAATCTGTTTGTAAAGTGACTTAACCCCCACTCCCCTCACCTCCCCTCAGTTAACTGCTCTGAGAAAGTTGTAATCTCCATATATTTATATGTGTTTTAAAACTCAAACTCGCCCTGGCTGGCGTAGCTCAGTGGATTGAGCGAAGGCTGTGAACCAAAGTGTCGCAGGTTCGATTCCCAGCCAGGGCACATGCCTGGGTTGCAGGCCATGGCCCCCAGCAACCGCACATTGATGTTTCTCTCTCTCCCCCCCTTCCCTCTCTAAAAAGAAATAAATAAATCTTAAAAAAAACCCCTCAAACTTGAGTCAACAAAAATGTGAGAGTACATAACAAAACCATTTTGCTTAAGAAAATGTGGCCAAAACAGAAACATAGATACGTAGACACAGAGAACAAACTGACAGTTGCCAGAGGGCATGCCAGAGGGCATGGCGGTCTGGAGGGGGGCTGGGGGAAGAAGGTGAAGGGACTGAGGAGTACAAATTGGTGGTTATGAAGCAGTTATAGGGATGCAAAGTACAGGGTAGGGAATAACAGTCAATAATAGTGTAATAACTAAGTGTGGTGCCAGGTGGGTCCTTGAAATATCAGGGGGATCACGTTGTAAATTATGATTGTTTAACCACTGTGCCGTGCACCTCAAGTTAACATAAAACACTTCGAAAAGGAAGATGTGACTATCTCGGTGATTTGCCTGCAGTCGCTGCGAGGCTTGTTGCAGGGCGGAGCCCCTGATTGCTACCTGCCCCATTGCTCTGTTCATAGGAAGACAGATCCCCTCTGGGGTGGGAACTGCTGCAGAGATGGCTCGTGGATTTTATCGCCTGTAACAATGTCTGTTGATGGGTAGTGCCTTCCTGGAGTCCTATGCTGAGAGGGATTTGGGGGGTAGTATCTAGGCTTGGTGAGAATGAGTGCCAGGATCAACCTGTGATGTCTGTCTGGGGTACCGAATAGGGACGTTCTCCAGATGTATGCAACATATGAGGTGCTCCTGGATGTAAAGGAGCTTTGGGGGACTCTGTTTGGAAAGAACACATTTCCCCAATGGCCACGAGCCCTGGTCTATTTTATGTGCTTTCTGACTAGACAAAGAACCTTAGCTATGGATCCGCAGGTTAGACACGGGAGGAAGCAGAGAACGCTCACTGAAACTTGGAGGTGTTTTTCTGGTACACACACGTGGCACCTGACACCGTGAAGGAATCCTTGGTGGGGGGTATGGCGAGGGCAGTCCCCTGTACTTTGGGTTCAGGTGGTTGGCACGCTCATCTTGAAATTTTAGAATTCTAATTTTTCTTTTTAAGATTTCTGCACTCTGAAATTCCTTGTACTTGTGCAAACTCACTGATACTTCTTTGTTGTCTAAGTGGCAAGAAACGTTGACCCCGGCCAAGCCCGCCTTCCATCGGAAGCTTCCTCAGTCCTGCTGCAGAAGGGGCAGAACGGAACTGAGAGACAGTCTCTCCGGGAAGCTATGTCTGATCCCCAGAGATGGCTGGAGACTTCTCCTTCGAGTCCCACCGAATGTCGTGCCTCTTTCAGATGAGTTTTGCAGTGCTGCTTGACTGCCTTCCACTGAGATTCCCCTCGTCCCTCCCTCTGCCCTCAGTTGATAAGAAGGTTCTATCCAATAAAACTTTAATCTGTAAGCATTTTTGAAGGCCAGTTATTATGTCTGGCTTTTTTTTTCCTTTCTGCCAGTTCCAGGTAATGTTGCAAACCATCTGAGACCCCAGTATATGTTTGGGAAGTGCATTGTTTCACATAGATGTGTTTTAGGAATTCCTTTCCAGGGTAAGAACAAGAGAGGCTGGCTGAGCATCGTTAATCCAGGCGATTCACAATTCACGCTAGGACTGTGCCCCCCCCACCCCGCCACGCCTTTCCTCCCGTCCCCAGGGCTCCAGATTCAAGTTACTTTTGAAAATCTCCACAGGCAACACAGTTGGGGGTGCTCTTCCTGGGAGGCAGGGCATTAAAGGCAGCGCTCAGGAGGATTCAATGTGTGTCTTATTCACCAACAGCCCGATATAAGGAAGACTTTGTGTGAATGTTGTCATTTTTCCCAATAACAAGCTTGAATTAGCCAGTGCGACCCTCCCTTCCTCAAGCAGAAGACAGCTCGCCACTTATGGTCTCCTCTCAGACCCTGTTTACGCCGGCATTCGCCTGGGTGTGTTCCAACCTGGGGCCCGGCAAACACAGGAGCGTGGAGGCAAAAATACCTTCTTTGAAAAAAGTTGTGGGTGGAAGTGGTGCCCCAAATAGGAGCAGGATAGGTGCTTGAAAATGCAAATGAGAGGTTTAAGCAACCCTATTTAGGGTGAGGGTGAAGGAGGGTCCACATTCCTATTTCAAAAATTGTATAAAATGGCTCTTCTCTGCCTCACTTCCTCCTGCATCCTTCCCCCTTCGCTGGGGAGCCTGGGAAGATGTTTTAAGAGTTGAAACTAAGAAGAGATACAAAAATGACACAGATAGATATGCTTTATTTCTTGGATGAAAAAAATTAGGAATGTTAAAATTAGAGTTTCAGAGAATTTTGATGTGACTCTCCATCCTGTTACCCCAAATGGATTCTATGCATGTGACCGTGGTTTGAGATATTTTGAAGAGTCAAGAGGATAATTTTATTGTTTGTAGGAGATGTAAAAAAACCCCTGAAGTATTTAATAATTTTAAATCTGGATACCTGAACGGGAATAAGCAGCAGGACCCTGAACTCTGACGGGTAATGTAGAACTCACGCACCAAACTGGAGCCATGCACCTGCACGTATGACAGTGGCAGACACGGAGCCTAGGCGTGTAGCAGGCTCTACCACCTAGGTTTGTGTCAATGCGCTGTATGATGTTCGCATAATGACAAAATTGCCCGCCGATGCATTTTTTTAGATTTTATCCCTGTCGTTAAGCTGTGCGTGGCTGCGGCCGCATCACACCCCTGCCGCTCACCTGAAACGCACCTCCAGTCTGTTTTCCATCCACTGGGCTCCAAGCCTTCAACGTGCATGGCCTCCCCCACCTCGGGGTCCCTCAAACTGCTATTCTGTCTCTGGGAGGCTCCCCTGTCACCCACTGCAGGTACAGGGCCGGCTCCCCCAGCCGAAGCCTCACCTTCTCAGACTAACTGATCACTCTAACTGCTGAGGGCAACCAGCAATGCAAACCTTATTCCTCATTTTAGCCTCCTTATTTCCTTCCAAGTATTCACCCAAATTTATCCTTACTGTCTTAGTGTGCTAGTTTTTGGCTTCCCTGAAATGTCAATTCTATGAAGATGGGGACAGGTGTTTCCAGTCACAAAGACTTAGAGAATGAATGAAACTTGGGAATCGTGAAAAGTCCTTCAATGGAGCTGGCGGGAACCAAACACACGGCCAGGCCGGCACGCAGAGGGGCTTCGGTCGGCAGCCCCCCTGTCTCTGCTGCTGGCTGGGCCAGGTCAGGGGTGCTGGGTGGAGAAAAGCCGAGAAGCGCTGAGCTCCTTCGGGTTCTGGCTGCATTCTCACTGTTTTCGTGGCGAGGTGACAGGAGTCAGTCCTGGCCCGTGGACTTGAGGCTCTGTCTTTTCTGGCCAAAGGTGGGGATGTGCGTCATCACCCCTGCTTTTAATATCAGGAATACCAGCTTGGACTCTTTCCTGGAAAAATATGACCTTTTAATAGCAGACATTCAGTAAGCTGTGAATACCTTCGCAGCCAGGCGTGGTGCTGGTCATGGGGCCCAGGGACGCAGGGAACAAGCCATTCACTGTCCCCGGGGGAGACCGACGTGTAAACAGTTATAATGCAGAGTGACAAGAGCGGCTGCCGCCGAGGCGAGGGCAGGTGCTCCGCGGGGAGGGAGGAGGGGGCCTGGGGGAGTGTCGGTGGGGGACTTGCCAGCAGGGTCAAGCTCAGTTTGCTGCCTTCTTGCTAGTTCCTTAAAGGAGGATTTGGTGACCTCTGCTGGGAGATGAGCCTTCCAGCCTGAACTGAGGCCGCCGGTGCAAGGAGAGGGGAGATGGACACAGAACTCAGAAAGCTTTCTCAGGAAAACACTGGCTTGAAGAGGTAAAGCTTGAAGATTTGATAAAAGGTGGAGGGACTTGGACAAATAGCATCTGGAAAATACTTTATCAGCCAGGCAGAGAGTGGAAAAGGCGTGGGGAAACGAGGGCAGGGGGTAGCTCACTTGAGAGGTGATGGAAATGCAGGCCCAGCTAAGTGGGTTCGCTTGGCGAGGATTTGGACAGAGCAACTCCACTTGTCAGAATTTATTCTCAGGAACCAATCAGTTACACGTGCAAGATATCTCCCCCTTCACTGACGATACATACTAGAGCAGGTAAACAGTGGGACAGATTAAATAATTTATGGCCTACCTATGATGTGATAGGACCATTAACAGTGACTGTGTCCTTTTATTGATATTGGGATGGGAAGACATTTGAGAGAAACTGTTAAGTAAAACAAAATTATGAAAGAATACTAAACACCTGTAAAGGTCTGCAAGGAAAAGCAAAATGGCCCTAGTGTGGGGGGGGGGTTATGAACAGTTATTTATTTTTTGCTTTATGCTTTTGTGTTTCCTTTTCTACTCACAAAAAGCAGGCATTGAATTTACAATCAGAAAACCAGTACAGTTATTTTTATGTTGAAAGGAAGACTCCACAGGGTTGTTATTGAGATGATTAGGACTAGAATCTCCATTGAGGATACGATATTCCCAGGAGATTCCCCACTGGGCCGGGGCCTCTGGACCTTATGGCTTTGACTCTGGATGGAGAGACGAAACCATCTTCTGGTTTGCTCCCCAGCACTGGCCTGGGGGTGGGGTGGCTCCCCCTCGGAGGCTCTGGAACAGGCACAGGAAGATGAGGCATCCTCCCGTGCTCCCTACCGCTGCACGTTGGAATCACTGGGTAAGCTGAAAGTAATACCTGTGCTCAGGCCCTGCCCCTCAGACCAATTAAAGCCAGATCTCTGGGGATGAGGACCAGGGGAAGGGCCCAGGTGATGCTATTCTGAAGCCAGGGTTGACTACATTCCTGATTGGAGGATAGGGAATGAAAAATATATAGCATCATAAATTTGGACCCATGTTTTGAAGGCAGGCCAGACTTGTATGTTGATCTTTGAAAAAGGATTCTTTGGTCAAATACTTTTGTATCTCCCTCTAGGAAAGTCTCAAAGCGCATGAGCAAATGAAGGCTCCGGGAAGTCCTGCAGTAAAGAAATCTGGTTTGTTACACTTGGGGTTTCCCATTATATCGACTGAGAAAACCTTTGTCTTGGTGATTCTTTGTCTTGGGTGGCAGTGGGCTGGCGGCAGCAGCCTGGAGTTCTTCTGTGCCACATAGTTTGGCCACCCTGTGGGGACACTTCTCCACAATGACCCGAGGACACTGGTAAGACCATTGTGGATTCCTGGATGTATAGCTGTAGAGGTAAACGTGGAGAGTTCCCATTCCGGGACTTCGGGTGTGCCTACGGCTCACCAGAGCACTTGACCTGGGACAGTGGGGAGGGGACACCTGGCCACAGAGTCTGGAGTACTCAGGGGAAAAATGAGGCTCAGAGAGGCGATTGGGTCTTTGTCTCAAATTATGAAGCTGCGCAGAGTCTAAAAGGGACTTACGATCCAGACTCCCTGCTTCTCAGTCAAAAGCACCCTCCCACCCCCGCCACCCAGTTGAAGACATTACCTCAGGCAGTTTATGATCTTTGAATAAAGGAGCGCTGCCGTGATTAATGGGACGTTCTGGCCTCTCTACCCCATTTTGCGTTTCTGTCTCCATCTGCCAAGAGGACACCCAGAGCTCTAAATATCCCTGGGTTGCAGGGAGTGTTTAGAATTGAAGAGCCGGTCCGACACAATTAAAAGCTTTCAGAAGGCTATGTCTCCAATTATTTACTTAGCGATAGCAAGCTATTTAAATTTCACTGTGGAGTAGAAAATAGGGAGATAAGAACAAACTATGGTCAGGCCGACTGTGACCTCACCCCCCTGCTCCTCTGGTCTATAAAAGAGCAGAAGCAGGACATTCTGATTCAAGGATGCTTTGTTAAACTGTGCGTTCTCTTAATCAGAATTGTTTCTTAATCTCTTTGTGGGCTGCTAATGGGCCGTTTATGGGGACATTCCAAGGCAAAGTGAATCTGGACCAAAGAGGGCTGCTGATCTGGGGAGGGGCCCCCCACCACCCCCCTGTTGAAGGTGGTTGGACAATGACTCAGTAATTCCTCATCTGGAGTGAAATGAGGTTTATAGTTGTAAAGTCATAAATGTCCCGGTCTCCAAGGCAAAGAAAGCAGCGTTCACACCTTCATTTTCCTCAGTCCCTTTTAGATACATTACGTTGATTGCTGAAACATTTCTTCCTCTTATCCTGGTTCCCTTTCAAGATAAATCTGTATAGTAATTTTAACTACAACATTTCCAATGATACGACTTTTCATTTTGTTCCTTTTATAGCAGGTAGGAAGGGCTGTAGGACTTGGCAGGGAGGGCCTGGCCCAGGGGATTGTCAAAAGGGGCACTTAACTGATGTTTATACACAGACACCCCCACACACCCATGTGTATATATACTCATACATGTATTTTAAATTGAGGCATAATTTACATACAGAAATTCACCCTTTTAAATGTGTAATTTTATGAATTTTGAAACATGAACACAGTTGTAAAAATATTGCCAAAATCAATATACATAGTGGTGGGAAAAAGTAGGTTTGCTTTGGTTGCCCCCGTATGAGAGTCCCGTCACTCCAAAAAGTTCCCTGGTGCCTCTCTGTTGTTATCTCCTTCTTTTTACCTCAAGCCCCTGGTAACCACCGCTCAGTTTATTAATCCCCGAAGTTCTGCCTCTTCCAGAAAGTGCTGTGCGTGAGATCGTACAGTGTGCAGCCTTCTGAGTCTGGCTCTGCCACGTAGTGTGATGCGTTTGTGACTCGCCCGTGGTGTCGCCCGTCAGCGGTTGCTGAGCAGTGCTCTGTTGTACTGGCGAATTCTGATCTGTCCCTCCAGTCACCAGGCCTGTCCCTCCAGTCACCAGGCGAAGGACATTGGAGCGTCTCCAGTTCTCAGCAATTACAGATAAAGTTGCTGTAAACGTTCACAGACAGGGTTTTGGAGTGGGTGTGTGTTTTCATTTCTTTTGAGTAAGTACCAAAGACTGGTATTGTTGGGTCATATGTATGACTTTATAAGAACGTTATGTTTAACTTGATCAGAATCTCATATTTTTAACTTTTATGTTTTTGGTTTTAATTTGTTTTTAACTTATAAAAGAGTATCACACTGAGGTAATCTTTTGGGGCTTATTTTTTTCGCTTAGTCTCATGTTGTTCGCATTTACCTGTATTGTGCCCTCTGGCTGAGCGTATGACATGGACCCGTGCAGGTTAATACAGCACAGCTCACACATCCCCTCGCCTACTGAAGGGTATTTGTCTGTTCCCAGCTTTTTAATTGTTTTGTTTTATCACTGGCATTCTTGCCTCATCTCTTTGTCTCATTCTTGTCTCTTGTATTGGTTATCTGTTGCTGTGTAACAATATTGTCTAAAGCTTAATGGCTTAAAATAACACACTTGATTATCTCCCAGTTTCTGTGAGTTGAGAGGCCAGGTATGGCTTAGCTGCATCTCCTGCCTCAAGCCCTCGGAAGACCGCAGGCCAGGAGCTGTCCAGGGCTGTGGGCTACCAGCCACGCAGGGCTGGACTGGGGAGGGTCCTGGTTGTTGGCTGGATTCAGGTGGTCTCACTGAGAGCCTCAGGTTCCTGATGGCTCCCAGACAGGGGTCACCCTGCATTCCTTCCCAGCATGGCTGCTGCGTCAAAGCCGGCAAGGGAGTCTGCGTGTAATGACAAACATCACGATCTTATGTGACATTATCACAGACGTGACATCCCACCACCTCTGCCATGTTCTACTGGTTGGAAGCAAGTGTGGGTTCTGCCCAGGCCCAAGAGAGCAGATTTGTTAGGGAAGTAAGTACCAGGAAGCTGGGGTCCTGGGGGCTCATTAGAGGGTTGTCCGTGTGCATGGCTTTCCCTCGGGTTTATACCTGGGAGTGAAATTGCTAAATCCTAGGGCACTCTCTCTGTTCCCAGCACTGCCCTTTACTGATAAAGACTATCTTTTCTGGAATGAATGTACCTAAGTCAGCTTTCTTTCAGTTAATGTTCATCCAAATGTCTTTTTCTATTTTTTTTTGTTTTGCTTTCAACCTTTGTATATCCTTGTGTTTGAAGTATGTCTTTTGTAAATAGCACATATCAGAGTTAAAAAAAATTCAGTCTCTCGGCTTTAACTGGTGAGCTCAGTCCATCTACCTTTGTAATAATAAAAGACACACACACCTATTTTATCACCGTAAGTTTTCAATTTGTATCACTTTTACAATGCTTTCATCTTCCTTATTTTTATTTTTAATGATATATTTGTATTTCTCTGATTTTATCTATGGTGAAAATTTAGGATTTTTCTGCTCTCTCCTTCATTCACCCCTATCATGTCAATATAACCTAGGCTTTTAATTCTAGATTGTTATAGATGTAATTTTTCTTTTCTTTGGCCTTAGCTTGCTTTTCCCTTCTTAAACAATAAGAACATTTATCAAGGTATTGGATCATCCTTTTTCCACAAATCTCTTGCAGAACAATCTCCTAGATTTTTCTCTCCCATAGTGCTTCAACCAGAACTGTTTATAATGAACGTCTCTCTGCAACATATCTTGTGTGCTTGAGAATATTTTTATTTGGTCCTAACATTTGAATGACAGTTTGCTTGAATATAAAGTATTAGATTCTAAATTCTGTGTCCTTCACTTCTGTGAAAACATTACTCTGTCTTCTTTTTTGTCTAATATTGCTGAGGTCAGTCTGATTCTTATTCTTTTGTATGTGACCTGATCTTTCTGTGATAGCTTTGAAATTCTTAAATTTTATTATAATATATGTAGGTATGTGTTTCCCTGATTATATATGTATACATATATTTCCTGATTACATATATATAAAATATATAAATGCAGAAAAATGGATCTTTATTAATGTTCTCAAATATTTCTTCCTCACCATCTATGTTTATCTTCCTTTTCTTTTAGCTTTTCATTAACACTATCTCTTTGTCCTTTTTCTTCCTTCTGAGCTATTTCTGAGATTGGGTCTCCCAATTCACTAATTTGTTCTTCAGCAGTATCAATTCTGCTCTCTCTCATTATATTTCTGTTTGATTCTTTCTTATGTTTTCTTGCTTCTTATTATTCATTACACCCTATATCTTTTCAAATATTTATCAGGCTGGTGAAAAATAGTTGATTCATATGTTTTGATATTTCTGCTTCTCTTGGAATCTGTCATCCAGGACGTTATTTTCAGTTTGAAATAGCTGTGCTCCTCCAATATCTTGTTATTTTATTTTGTGTGCTCATTTTCTCTTCAGGGTACCAATCGGGCAGTGTACCTTGGGGGAAAGCAGCCCCACCCCCCACACCCTCCACAACGCGTGAACTCAACTGGTGGTGGTAGATGAGCTCCAGAGTCTAGAGCTTTGACACCAGAAAATTACATTCAAGTGCTCCTTACCCTCCAAAACAACCCTCAGATCAGGTCTTCGTTCTTTGTTCCTCAGAGAGAAGCAGACTCCCAAGAGACTCCAAATTCAGTGGTTCTGAATCTCTGCTGCACGTTGAAATTGCTTGGGAAGTTTTTAAAGGTCCGGATGCCCACACCATGCTCCAGATCAATTTCACTGGAGTCCCCAAGGTGGAATTAAGCAGCAGGGCTTTTAAAGCTCCTCAGGTGATTTCAATTTGCATCAAGACTGAGACCTTTCATCCAGACTGGATTGTAATTCTCCAGCTCTGGGAGTTGGAAGGAGAAGGGATGTGGAAAGTTCTAGAAATCAGTTGGTCTCCTAGTTTTTCTGTTTCTTCTGAGGACCTCTGCCCCAGATCTCTATGTCCTGGTAGGAGGGGTGCAGGTATCATTTGCTACAAGGTGCTGCGGGGAGGTTGGGGCAAATGGGTGCAGAATTCCATCAGTTCTTCTATTTTATCTTTCCACAACCCTGCCGGGCTGTGCCCCGTCTCAGGACAATGCCACCATTCCCCAAACACCTGTACAAAACCACCCTGGGAAACTCTTCACAATGGTTTTCTCCTCTACCGTTTTATTTTGTATGAGGTTGACATGGGTGGGGGATTAGGGGAGGAGATCAGCAGGCATGCTCATTCAGCATCTTGGCCTGCACTGGAGCTACCTAGGGCATGATCCACGAACCGGAAGTATGACATCACCGGGGAGCTTGTCAGAAATGCAGAATCTCGGGTCCCCCCCTGGATCTACTGATTCAGAATCTGTATTTGAACAAGATCCCCAAGTAATTCCCATGCATCTGAAAGTCTGAGAAGCACTACTTGACTCAACATAGAAGCTGAAGAATACATTTAAATGGAATCAGGCACTTTTTTGACCAAGTGCTTTAGAGCTTTGTTTCGGTTACGTCATGTCTATAAAATGTTGATTTTGGTTCCCTGATTTGAGTTTCTCTGCCCTGGGCCAGAATTCAACAATGTTGGATTTTCCTTCTGTGCAGATGGATTTTTAAAATAGAATTCTTCGTTTAAGAAAAAACACTCTAGTAGCACCCTCCACCTCTAGGTCACAGGTGGCAAACACAAGGCCCACAGGCCGAATCCGACCCTCCACCTTGTTTTATCTGGCCCAGCACCTTGTTTCTACCCAGCGGCAGTGCTGAGCTCCTTGCCCCTAGTTAAGGAGTAGTTACATGTATACAGTCCTAAAATTACATTCGGCCCTTTGAAGGCAACCACAAGGCTGATGTGGCCCCTGGTGAAAATGAGTCTGACACCCCAGCTCTAGGTTGTAGCACTGATGGCTGTTCTGATTTTCTATTTACTGGTATGAGTCCTTGTTGGCTGTGTGCCTCTTGTGTGATAGTAGTGCAAGCTCTAGAAGGACTAGGAAGGTTACTGTCTTCATGAGCCACTGCCTCCCCAACGCTCAGCACAATGTGTGGTATACAGCTGGCACTTAATATTAATCAAATGAGAGAAGTGACTTGAGCACTTGGAGAGAGCTATTTAAAGGATGACTTTCTATTGAATGTTAATGTTCATGATTACACCTGTAAATATTCTTTTGTTAAGAAATACATAGTTTTGGGAACAGTTATCTTTCTTTCATTATTACTACTTCTTGTCATTACTATTAAACCCAACTACTTGGTTTTTTAGTCTTATGTTTATTAAAAAAAACTTGAATGCACACTGGCATTCAAATAAATGTTGACATTTAGTATTTACCAATTTCTTAAATAAATTGTCTACTTTTGTTTTCATGAAACAAAACAAAGAAATGTTGCCTTCCAGCAACTTCACATCTCTTTGGTGTTCTTTGACGGGAACGAATACGTGTATTCCATGATATAGGAAGGCCGTGGGGTGCAGGGGACATGGCAGGCGTGGGAATGAACCCCATTTGAATGGTTGCTACTGTTGTTCTTCTATCCCACTTCAGTTTAGGCCCAGGATAGGAGCACTTCCAATTACAATTAAGTTTATTCTTTCCCCTACTCTTCTCTGCCAGATTCCCAAAGAGGTGTTGATTGTGAGATAGTCAGGCCTCCCATCACACCGACAGAAGTGTGCACTAGCTTATGTGAGACAGATACACATGCATTTAAATAAACACTTTATTTAACATAAATATTACATTTTATTGGTCAAGATAGAGCATGGGTTCCATTATACTGGATACCGATGCCTTTTATAGTTATGGTCCCCAAAAGGTATATGATTCCCCCCAAATATAATCCATTTTATAGAACGGTGGATGGGACTCCCTGTTCACTTTCGTGGGTGCCCCTCTCCCTGCCCACGACACGCCTGAGCATGCACAGATAATAATTACATGTGAGGCAGTGTCAGACAATTAAAAAAAGCTAGACTTTTAAGAGATCCTGCCCAGCTATTCTCTGGAAAACTCGAAACGAAGTTTTTGCTTTCAACTTGGCACAGCTAAAGACCAAAGCGATGTCTATGACCAGGGAAAGTCTGACTAATAATTGAATACTATTAGAGAGCCAGTAGCTCGACATATGCTTTTGGCTTGTCAAAGGTGATGACAGGTATGCGAGGGGGAAATCAAGCCACATAATGAGAGTGCCATGGAAATGATTTTGTTTTGAGCATTGCTGAGTTTTAAAGCAAAGCAACTTCATTCAAGTCTTTCAGAAGACATTGAATTATAAAATACAGAGGCTACGTTTGAAAATGTAGAATTCTTAATTCCTAAAATGTGCATTTATTTAATGAATAAATGTAAACCTGAATGAGACATTTGGGGGCTGTGCTTTCTTTTATTCTATTTAGTAGTCCCTACATTTCAAAACTGACTGCAGATTCTTCATTTCATTAATGAACTATCAAAAGGAAAAAATAAAACAAATTATTGAGTTCCAAGTGAGAACATTTCTTTATTTTGTTTTTGGAAGGGAATAGTTATTAAACACAATAAAAACCAACTTGAATCTCATTTCCACACATCATTAAAGAGTTCTTGAGCCCCCCACACAGTGACTTTTTGCTAAAGACTTTGTAAAAATTACTAGTGTGGAAAAAATGATCATTTGTTCGGGGAGGACATGGTCCTGTCCTCCTCCCACTCTGCTCACTTTTTTCTTTGCAAAGTTGGGGAAAACAACCAGATTAAAACACTCATTCTACCAGCAGAGGTCACCCTTTCTCCTCCATCCTTCCCAACAAATGGCTTCGCAGCTGTGATTTCTTAGTCCAAGCAAATGCAGGCGATTTCAGCTGGAAGCAAGCCAGAAGGCTGGTGGAAATATATTCATCCTTCACCCCTCTATATTTTCTTACATAGGCACTGTTTAAACATATCATCTACTTGAACTCTTACATGGATAACTTGCATACATAAAAGAAGAACCATTTGGTTCTGTAGATGATTCCTGTTCTTTGATTAATCCACTTGATCAAGTATTATTCAATGCTTACGGGTGCCAGCTCAAATTCTGCCCAGTTCTCAGACTCATGCACCAAACAGCAGGTTGTCATAACTCCCTGGAGGTGACCAGCACAAGCCCTCAGAGAGGATCCCCTGGTGAGTTTCTGCAGGGAAAAGACGAAGAATCAAACAGGACGTGGAAGTATTGAACAATGACTGAGCAGTGCCAGGACTGGAGGGTGAGCTAGAGAGGTATGAACCCCGGTCTTGGCTTCAGTTTGGGTTTTGTTTGGAAAGTAAAAGCATATATTTGTCGTTTATTTGAAGATGAACATCGGACTACAGAATGAAGTTCTAGTGGATTATTCACGAGTGTCCAGGGTATGGGTCATTCCGTAAGGATCATTCGTCTACAGAAGGTCGGGGGTGGCGAGGGATGGAATTGCCCAGTCCTGTTAGGGTAGGGCAAGGGGAGAATGAGCACATGTCTGGCTAAATCCCCAAACGAGTCTCAGGAATTCCTTTTCCCTTCCTCCTTTCACAGGGAAATAATAGGCACTTTCTTGGGGTCCCTGGGAAAGTGTGGCTTATTGGTTTTACAATGGTTGGTTCCTTCTCTTTTCCTTTTTTTCCTGTAAATCAAAGTTCTTGCTGGCTTTGTGGAGGTTTAAAAATGCAGTGGGGTTTGGGAATTCCCTGCGGTGGCTGCTGCCCTTCCCTGGGCTCCAGGTGGCACTGTCACGGTGTACAGTGGATAAGGTAGTACTTCCTAAAGAACAGAAGGGAAGGGGGGCAGCCGAATGACCATGACGGTGGGCTTCTATTAACGCAGGTGAGGCCATGCATCCCAGAGAGGAAAATCTGCTTGTGTTCTTAACATCGTTCTCTGGGGTCCTCCCTTTCTGGTCCCTGGGCCTCTGCCCCTCCCCGGTGGTTCTGTACTGGGTCACATGCTACCTGCCTGCCCATCCTGCCTTGCAGTAGTGTGCTTGAGCCAGCTGGTGCTGGCTCGTCAGAGACTGTGGCTGAATAGGTTGGAATTTTGCAGGCTGGCTTTTAAATCATCGGTAGCTCGAAATCAGCCTTGGTGGGAATATTCACAATAGGGAAATTGGCCAGCACTAGAAATCGAGCCTGCCTCTGGCCAGTTTACCAGTCCTCCGTGGTTCCAGATGCTCCTTTTGGTACCAACTGGAACATACCCATACCACCTCATTTTAACAGCGACACACTTCGGAATTGTTTGGATGCAAATATTTACTAGGGGGAAAAAAAGAGAAAAATAGCCTCACTTCCTTCTCCTCCTTCAAAAGCTTTGAAACAAAAGTTTTTTTTTTATCAAGTACAGATTTCTGCTCTTAATTTTAAACAGAGTTTGTTCAAAAGACAGGCAAGTTGTCCCAGCTTTCAGGCACAGTTTGATTCCTTTCTTTGAGTCCACAACAGTCCAAGTTTCCTTCAGAAATCCCCCCATTTTCTTCTTCCTGTCTCCTCGGGCTTCCTGTGGACAACCACCCCAAGACATGGTCCTTGCCCCAACGCACCACACTCTTCCCTTGTCCCTTTTGGCTCAAGAAGCCGTTTCAAACCCTCCGTGGGTTTGTTTGTGAGGGATGATAGCTATTTCCAATTTCTCCATAGTGTTATACGCTTTTCTCGACAGGTCCAGTCTGGCCTTCGAGCCACTGCTCCTGGGCTGCCGCTAAGGTGACATTCAGGAGACAGAAAGTCATTCACTCACCACCTCCCTCCCCCAGATACTGAGCACGACTCCTGCCCAGTCTGCGAAAGGCACATTTCTAAAATCTCTGAAGGCTGAAATTTAGAAAGAAGGACATGGGTTCTAGAACCTGTGGGCTGGAGGTATTGTGAGGAGGTTGCCCCGCCCCTGCTGGGGCCACTGGAAGTCATGTAGACTTCCATCAGCCCAGTGCCCAGAAAAGTGGTTTATCCCCCTTGGTTGACTGACCCAGTTTACCCCTTCTCTCAGGCGGGAGTGCGTTAGTCTGCTCGGGCTGCCGGAACCAGGGCCCACAGACTGGGTGGCTGAAATAATAGATATTTATTTTCTTAAGTTCAAGATGGAGGGGTGGAAAATTTGATTTCTGGTGACATCTCTCTTCTTGGCTTGTAGAAGTCCATGTTGTATCCTTACATGGCCTCTTTTCTGTGCGTGGAGGGAGAGAGAGAGAGAGAGAGAGAGAGAGAGAGAGAGAGAGATCCATCGATCTTTGGCATTTCTTCCTCTTATAAGGACACCAATCCTATCAGATTAGGGCCTCACCCCAATGACCTTATTTAACCTTAATTCCTTACAAACTCTATCAGCCATACTGGGGTTAGGGCTTTAACATATGGATTTTTGCGGGGGAGGAGAGTCACAATTTAGGTCATAAAACATGGGAGCTGATTCTGTTTGACAATATTTACAGAAGGAAGAAACATTCTCACAATTTCCTTTAATCCCCCCTTTGGGATTCAACAACTCCTCAGGAACGTCTTCCACGTGGCCTGCATCCTACGCGATGCAGGATGAAGCCTTTTTTCCTTCTGGCTTCCGTGGGGGGAGAGGAGAATGCTAATTCTGTCTATCTGTGGTTTGCATCTGTGTATCTCCACTTATCCCTCAAAATTTCTGCACTCAAAATTAATTTCTATTCATTCACATTTAAATAATAAACACGTGCAGTAATTTCAGAAGAGGCCCAGGCCGCCAAGCCAAACAAACAGCGGTGGGGCTCCACGACTTTCATAAGTGAGGACTTTTATTCCCGAAAAACCCTAATAATACAGCGTGTCTGAATGCCACCGTTCCACTGTCCCTTATCCTTCTCTTCCTCTCTCAGTCCCCTTGCCATGCCATTTGTTTTGCTGGCTGTTGAGGACATGCAATAAGTCAGGGTGGAAGTCAGACAGCATGCCTGTTTCATCCTCATTCCCTTGTAGCTTTTTTCTTCACCAAGGCAGGTTTTGTCCCTCTCTCGGTGGGAGTTCTTCTTGTGCACATCAGGCCCTTGTGCAGGGCTGGGCAAAGGCTGCGGGAGCCGGCGAACGTGGATGGGGAGAGGGTAGCCTGGGGAAAAGAAGCCCCCTCCTGAGCACAGGCCACTTTTCTGGGCATGTTTGCATTTAACAGGGAACTTCTGGGAGCAAGATGCTTGAATGCAAAGAATCTGAACCCCTGTGATCAGGGTTTCAGGCAGGTCTGCAAGAGAGAGGTTTTGTGGGGTGTGTGGGGACTTTGTTCAAATCACATCATGTAGACAAGCATCTGCCACTTCCCCACTTATGAGAGAGGGGCCCAGAGAGCTGGGGGCTGGGGCGGGGGAGCCCTGAGACTCGGCCATAGAGAAGGGTTGGAGATATGACTGTTTGTGCCACAGTCCCAAGTCTCTGAACAGGTTCTATCACGTGCGGCCCCAGGTACACATACATGAGCTTGGCGGGAGCTGGGCCTGGGCCACGTCAGGGTGGGGCTGCGGTTGGTGATCCTAGGGTGTGGCCTGCCTTCTCCCAGTGGGACCCTGACTCCCAGGACTTCAGAGCTGGGAGGCTCCTTAGCCCAGCCAGTGTAAGCCTTTCATTTCACAGATGAAGTCAACGAGGCCCCGGAGGGCTCCACCCTCTTTCTGGGCTTGTCAGAGGCACTTACCAAATACACGTTGACTTGACATGACCCACTGCGAAACAGGCGTAACAAAACTCCCCCCATGGCAGCTGGATGAGGCCGCCAGCAGCTGGGAATGATTCTCTCTCTGTCGGTGAAGCCTAAATGGTGGGGGAGTAGTGGCAGAGGGGCATTGTGGGAAGGGTGGCTGGTCCAATCTGAGTGGAGGTCGAAAGCCCGCCTCTGCAAGTAAACTTGAGTTTCATAGAATGTCAGAGCTGGAAGGGAATCTTATAAATCATTAAGATGACCACCTCCCCCACCCCTCAGGTTACAGATAAATAAACTGAGGCCTGGAGAAGGGAACCGATTTGGCTGGTGAGCTGTTGGCAGAGGTGGGTTTTGTGTCCAGAACGCAGGCGTGCTGACTGATGCTCTCCCCGCCGTGCCCCGGAGCCTCTTGGCGGCGTGTTGCACACCTGAGGCTGACTGTATTGTTCCGATGCACAGACTACGTGAAACGTAATGTGAGGGGGGCGCAGGTAGGGAAGTGAGCGTGCGGCGACGCAGAGTGAGGCCTGGCCAAGCGCGTCCTGGGTTTCTGTTACTCAGCCCTTTTGTGACTTGGGATGGAGCGAGAGTTACTGTCCTACCTGTGCAGTAGCGCCGTATAAATTAAACCTGGAATGACCTGTCTGCTGAGGGTGCGAACAAGGCCGATAAATCCCTGGGAGCTTAGGAAACATCTGCTCTTTACCTTGAAGGCAGAAAAGTTGCCCTACAGCAGAAAAAGCCAGGACTGGAATCTTGCCCCTTGTCTGAAGGGGTAAAGAGAGGGCCCAGCCTTCAGGTAAGCTCCACCGTCGAGGGAGAGTCTGCGAACCCTGAACCCTCGGCTGCCTCCTCCCTGAGCTTCGGCCGTGCCCACCTCCGTCCTTGGGCGACTGTCATGCGGCCGGGGAGGGATCCTGATCCGGTCAGGGTGCTTTCTGCCGAGCCCCGGGGGCGGACAGGTGAATTCAAGTCAGAGGAGGGATGACAAAAAGCCTCCAGGCAGAACAGGGACCAGAGATTGGGACAGGCCACCAGGCCCAGGTCAGAGTCCCTGCTTACAGGTCAGGGTCCGAGGGAGGGTGTGGCGGCCAGGGGACACGGAAGTGGCAGCTAGCAACTGAGAGTTGAGGTCAAGGGTCTTGGAGGTCAGAATTAGAGTGCTAACCCAATGTCGGGAATCTTGGCATCGGAGGCATAGGAGGAAGCCCTGTGGTGTAGGCCTAACGCGTGAACTGCTGATTTCTAGCAAGAGAAAATTCTCTTAAACACCCAGATGGCAGGTGGTCACCAGAGGGGAGGGGGGGAGCTAGCAAAGGGTGAAGGGGGTCAATACGTGATGTATCATAGAATTGTGCACTTAAAACCTATATTATCTCACTAACCGATGTCACCCCAATACATTTAATCAAAGATGGCAAGTAGGTGACCTCTTGTTTGCCAATCCCAGCTGAAAGATGGCGGCCACTTAGGTGTGGCATCTAGGGGGGTCAGGACGCCTGGCTGGGCTGAGGGGTGCCGTGCCCATTCATGGCGTCTGCTATGGGCAGGAGAAAGGAGAGGCTGCCTGGTGTCACATCTTTTCCCTTTCTGCTTTCATTGGTGGCCTCCCCTAAGACTCCTTCTTCTCCTTAACTCTGGTTTCTGCAGCTTGTACCTGCGTGCCCTGTCCACCCACAGTCTTTCAGCATTCTGAGCAAGTGCTGTGGGGTCGGTCCCAGGAACGGAACTGCCCTCCGTGGTGGAGTCCAAGCCTGGGTCTCTTTATATACTATTTCGTTCAGCAGCAAATGGCATTGCGTGCATGCAGTCCTTTACACGGAAAATAATAGGGCCTTTCAACACTTGGAGGCTGTGCTTGGACATGGACCACCATCTTTGCCCGCGTGGCCATGGGGTCCCCTCTCGCGTGTTCTCTCAGAGGAGCCTGAGCAGCTGGAGGATGTAGTGGATGGTGATTCTCGGGGAAACAAGGCGGTCCAGGCCATGCTTCCTGCTCTCCCCTTACTTTTCCGGACTGATGAGGAGCGGATATTCCGTAAGCGGTTGGTAAGTGAAATGAACTCTGCCAGGCACAGCAGGCAAGTACACGGCAAGTAGGGCCTGGGCCTGCCCTCCGGGGGCTTCTACTCTGGGGAGTGTAAGGGCAGTGAAGTGAGGGACGAGCGTAGCGACTAGTGTTCGTTCTCAGGCCCCTGATCCTTAAGTGGCCGGTGGGAAGGGCTAGTTCAGTGGACTGTTGGGTTCTTTTGGTCATAGTCAGAGGCACATAGTTGTGTTGGTTGGGTTGGGGGTGAGGACAGGGAGGGAAGAGTTTATATTTTCCCTTCCATTTCTCTGTACACATGGGATTGATCGGAGCTGCAACTGTGAACTTTTGGTATTTCTGCAAGGATAGGTGTCAAAGCCACTCATCTAGGAAATAGTACCTGCAGAAGGGAGCACCTGGGATCGGACTTGGGTGTTTCTCTAATTGCTTCACACTATGGCTTTGAAAAAACGACTTGGTCTCTTTGAGCTTTGGTTTCTTCTTCTTCTTCTTTTAATGTGTAAGGTGGGGTAATAATGTTTACCTTACCAGCTAATAGTATTAAAAATACTAACATGCATGAGCATTTTATAATCCCTATAAAATGCAAGGGTTTATTAGTATGATATCAAACATGAACAATTGTTAAGTACAAAACATATAGCTATTGCATGAAAATATGAAAAATGGGGCCTCTTTTGAATAAGATATTTACTTCATATTTCGTTCACCATTTAGAATCCATAGTAACATTCTCTTTTCATACTTTTTGATGACGCCAAGCTTCCAATCTATGATGGAAATATGTGAGCTGTTTTAACGAAGGTGGAGAATTCCCCCCCTCCACCTCCCTCAGCTGGCTGCTCCGTGGAGAGAAGAGGCCTGCAGTTTGAGGTGGCCGACCAGCTGAAGGGTGTCATCGTGGACAGAAAGCCGGAGCTGAGTAAACTTGCCCACAGAGACCTTGGTCACTTGCTTAGCTTTTGTTGACGAACTGAGCCAGCTGGACGGAGGGGTAGGTGACACAGAACAAGAATCAAGGTTGGTTGTCGGGAGCTTGCTTTATTCCAGCACCTGACTCCCTTTCCTGTAGCTTTGCCAGGGCTCAGTTTCTGTCACTCGCAGACATTGGATTAGGAAGTTCCCTGCAAGTTCTGCTTTGCTAACTTGGGCGGTGGAAGGTATTGTCCTGTTTAAGTTCAAGGCTCTGCAAATTTGGAGCAAGTGCACTTTGGGCTGAAAAGATTAAATGCTACACTGGCAACTTGTTTTAATTTTCAATTCCTATAGTTAGGAGAAAAAAAAGATTTCAAATGTCATGTGCTGTAATAGTTAATGCCAGTGAGGGAGTCTCTGTGGTCATTTGTTTCAAAGCTTTAATTGGCTGAAGCCTCTATGTTTGATCATTAACAAAACGGTCTCTTTTCTACCATGTTAATAATCTTGTTTAAGAGTAATGTAGCTTCGATTTATTCTTGGGCTAGGTTGCTATTTTTCTGGCACCGAGAAGTGTTGGTTTAAGATTTTGCCACATACGAGACATGGCAAAATTCCATGTTGGAACTCTCCAAGCTTGAACTGTTCGAAAAGATGGGACTGGAAGGAATATTCTTGGCCCAGCTGTGGGAAGCAGTTTGTTTAGATCAAAACGAACCAAAGAGGTTGGCATATGTGGAAACTTTATACCTGTCCCACATGTTTTAGACACTTCAGAAAAAACAAATAGCTCCGTATTTGCAATTACAAGGTCAAAAAGTCACACATTGGTCCTGGTGCCAATTTAGCTAACTGAGTCCTCCAGCAGCGTGCGCTGATGTTAAGTAAGAGTATGTTGTGGCCACGTAACCAGTCTCTGCACCTGGAAAAAATAAAAAATACAACAAGAAAGAAAGCAAAGTGAATTTGAAACTGGAATGAGCTATAGTGTTAGTGTTCAGATGCTGAGCTCCTGAGTGGTCTCTGCATTCCAGCTTTGGAGGGCTATTTGCAAAGCATGCATCTCTATGGACAGAATCTCCTTAATCCATATCTCGGGGGCAAGATTAACACTGTGTAACACCCTGCAAGGACCAGGATTGCTGGAGCTATAGTCTCATGACAAGTGTCTCATTGACCATGTCATCTTTTTCTTTCTCCTCTGTCTTAAGCCAGCTGGTTCATCTCCTGCAATTCAATATGCTCCCCCTCTTTTTTTTCCAGATATGTCAGTGCACAAAGAGGCGCATGAAAGGAAACAGCTGTACCCATACCAGCAGGAGCTGCTGCAGCTTCAGCTATGAAGCGTGCACCTGCGTGGAGCTGCTGCAGCTCCAGATACGAGGTGTGCACCTGCATGGAGTTGGGTGACTGGAGGTCCGTCAGGGAAGGGACTATCATGGAACGTCAGGACTCCAAAGCCAGAGGGATGGATGGCTCCGGGGTGGCAAATTGGATACCCCACTGCTCACCTGGAGGTCACGGGATCACACCTGACTTGAATTAGTCAAAAGGATTTCAGGATGAGGATTTGCTGGTTGTTTAGGAAAGAAATGATTAGCTGGCTGTAACAGTGCCTAATAAACAGATTGTCCCTGTCAACGATATTTATTCAGTGAGCCACGAACAAGTGGCATCTCTGCAGCCCTCGTTCAGGAGAGGGCAGGATTGTCGAAGACTCCTGTTAAGGCTGTGTCCTCATGTAGCGGTGAATGAGCAGAGGAGTGACTTGAGCTGACATATATTTCCATAGACTCACTGTGTCGGCTGCATTAGGGATAGACAGCAAGGGAGGTGTTGCTGAAAGCGGTCAGAAGCTGTTGGATCTGGGTGTATTTTGAAGGCAGACTCAGAGTGTGAAAGAAAGAGAGGAAAGGATGCCCCTAGGGGGTTGCCCTGAGTGACTAGAAGGGCCGAGTTGCCAGTCACTAGATGGGAGAGGCTTTACAGAAGAACAGATCTTGGGCTGGAAGAGTATTGAGGTATCAGTATTGGGTAAGTCTATTAGACATCCCTGTGGAGAGGGTGGTTGGGCATTTGAATCTATGAGCCTGGAGCTCAGAGAGAGGTTCTGGCTGGACACAAATTTCTGGGAATTGTCAGTGTGTAATCAACATCTGCTGGAACTGAATGAGATCACAGGGGGTATGGGGCATGCAGAGGAGAGACCTCAATGCTGAGCCCTGTGTCCTCCAGCGGAGGGAGGATGGGGACATGAGGAAGAGCACATGAAGGAGAGTGAGAAGGCATGGCCGTGAGGTAGGAGGAAAACCGGAAGAGTGGGGTGGCCTGAAATCAAGTGTTTTGAGGCGGAGGAAGGAAGCACCCCAGTCCAACGACAGATAGGACGAGCACTGGGTGTTAACAATTGGGTTTAGCCATGTGGATGTTACTGGTGACTCTGATGAGCAATTTTGGTGGAGTGACGGGGGGCTAATCATCTGATAGGCGGGAGTGTAAAAGAGGACGAGTGGAGAGAAGTTGGCAAAGTGGCATCAGACAATTCTTATAAGGAGTTTTATTATGTTGGGGAGCAGAGAAACGGGGCAGTAATCAGAGGGAAAATAGAGTGAGAAGAGGTGGTTGTTTTTTTTTAAAGATGGGAGAAATAACATGTCGATGAGGGGTAAACTAACAGAGGAGGGAAATTTTGATGATGTAGGAGAGAGAAGGGAGCATTGTTGGAGCCATGTCCTTTGGTGGAATCCACGGTCCAAGTTCAGGGGCTGGCCTTCTACGGGAGCAAGGATAGTCTGCCCATAGTAGGGGGAGGAAGGCCGAGTTCATGGGAGCAGATGCTGGTGGGCGGGTAGACGTGAGTGCGGGAGACTGTGGCAGTTCTTTTCTGCGTGCTTCTAGTGTCTCAGTGAGGTGGGAAGCCAGGTTAGCCGCTGAGAGTGGGGATGGGAGAGGAGGCGCTGGGAGCTGAGAGAGAGAGCCGTGTCATTTAGGAGGGGGACGGGTGAGTGGCTGAGGGAGAGAGGTGTGATGGCCAGGCAGCATCAGGACCCAGTGGAGGTCACAGAAATAAATGACATTAAGACTAGTGGGTGTTGGTGGTTTGAGTTTTTCCAGCCACAGTCAACTGTTGGGGATGTGGTCTAGAGTGTACAGACAGTTGGATTTTGGGGGTTGCCAACAGAGTTTGTTAAAGCAAGGGAGTGGCAACCTGAGGGTTTATCTTCTTTTTCATTTAAAAAATTACTGGCTGTGGACTGACTAAGAATTTAACATGATATTAATCAGCTGTGACCCACAGTTTGAAAATCACTGACCTAAATGACATACTTATTTTTTCCCCCCTACTTAGCTTCCTAATGTAGAGATATATAGTCTCAGCAAGGGTTTCTAGGAAAACCCGCCAGGCATTTGTGGAGTACTCACAAGGCACCTAACACAGTTTTCAGCGCTGTGGTGGTGGTGCGGAGACAGAAGAGGAGTACAACATAGTGCCTGCCTTTAGGGCGATGAATCACCCTAAGGTGTGCGTCACTTGGGGGCTGGTAGACACCTGAGTTGCCTGTTTCTGATGAAGTACCTGGGTCAGATTTTACTACTCAGAGCAGGTGCCCAGACAGCACCAATGTCCACCTCAATGTCGACCTGAGAACGGCTGTTCTCCACTTGAGGTCAAATCACCTGACCTTAAGACTCTCGCCCCCTTTAACTCGAGCCGTGAACTCTATTATGCGTCCTAAGAGAGACTAACCCTGACAATAGGCAACCTTGGCAAACTGCTGGCTCATATTAAACTTATGGCCACACTGCACCCTGTAAGACTTAAAAAAAATCTTAGTTCTCAAAAAAAATCAATTTTTTATTATATAGCTAATTTTAAGGTGGGGGGATAGTGCAGGATAAACAGAATGCCCTTGTATTGGAGGTTGGGGACTGTGTATTTTGGAACTGAAGATACATACTTGCTGAGTGCGGATAAAGTCAGCATGCTGATTCTCTCTAATTTTGGTTCATCTTAGAACATATGGCCCTACAGGAAACAGTTTGTAAGAGATTTGATGCAAAGGGAAACACACTTAATTTCTTCATCTTTTTATTCTGTTTGCGGTGTTTGATTCAAAGGGGGAAATGAGTTAGGACCAAGGTGGTAGGTATATTCTACCCACTTCCTAATTATATTTTAATTCAATACAAAAGGTGTTTATTTCTCTCTGAGACTTTCAGTGTTTATGATTCCAGGCATGGCATTTGCATTCTGTTTATGGGTTGGATGCTTTGCACTAACATACTTGCCCTGGATGCAGTTGGGCTTGCCTTTCCAGGCAACAGTTAAACCAGCAGGAGACCACTTGTGTGCAATTTGTTGGAATGAAATCTACATTTTGGGATTAGATTACTTAGTAGTGTCATTCTGCGTTGAGTCGACTTTGTGGGTGGTCTCCAATAAACCGTGTGCGTACAGCAAGTGTCAGCCCTGATTATCTCCAAGCAAGCTTGTAATGACTGCACAGCTTGGTGTTTACAAGAGAAAACCAGCTCCCTTAGCTTTTAATTCAGGGAGTGCAGGGGCATGGATGAACCCCCACAAAAGGGTGACAGAAGGCCCATTGTGGGGCCCTTCTGAAAGGCAACGGAACTATCTGTCCTCTCTGGAGATCGGGATAATAGCCACAAATGCCACTTGGGGCTCACCAATTAGGACATTGTCTTTAACAATGTCAGCATATAAGGACTAAAGGATTAGTTGAGGAGGACAGATCAGTGGAATGAACTGTGTGGTTGGCTGAAATGTGAATATATACAGCAAATAATAAACAATGTTCTAGGACCACCCCATGTCATTCTGGGGGTAGCAATTCTCCAGGGCAGTGGTTCTTCACCAAGGGGGAGTTGACCCTCCAGGGGATATTTGTCAATGTCTGAAGATTTTTTCTGTGGTCACGACTAGGATGGTGCTACTACAGCCAGTAGGCAGAGGCCAGGGATGCTGCTGCCCACCCTACAATGCACAGACCGCTCTCCCCTTCTCCTTCAACAAGGAATTACTGCCTGAGATGTCAGCAGTGCTGAGGCTGAGAGCCCCTGCTCCCAGTACCGGAACAGGGGGGATACTGTTCTCTTGCCCTTTCTAATCTTCTTCTCCTTTTCTGCAACATTCTCTGATCCACTTTGATCCCTTCTGTGTCCCTGCTTGCCTGGAAACCCCATGGTTCTGGAGTTAAAAGTTTACAGAGTCACGTAGTATAGAGAGTATATGCCTTGCAGCTAGACAGATCTGGGTTAAATCCCAGCCTAATGCCTTCAGCTTGGGTGACTCTGGGGGGAAACTACTTAATCTCTCTGAGCCTCCATTTAAAAAATCTGAAACAATGGAGACTGCAGTCCTTACCTTACTGGGTTGTAAGAAGGGTTAAATTTATATAAATTTATTAGCACTCGGTCTGCTAAGTAGTGGATACTTCATAACATTTTAAACCATTGCACATTCTTTTTTTTTTTAAAGATTTTTTTTTCTTTATTTTTAGAGAGAGAAGGGAGGGAGAAAGAGAGAGAGAGAAACATCAATGTGCGGTTGCTGCGGGCTGTGGCCTGCAACCCAGGCATGTGCCCTGACTGGGAATCGAACCTGCGATGCTTTGGTTCGCAGCCTGTGCTCAATCCACTGAGCTACGCCAGCCAGGTCATTGCACATTCTTGTCTTTGCTTGTAATTACTGAAGTTCAGTTTCCCCACCTTTAAACGTCCCAGCAATTTCTTTTTATTGTGGAAAATTTACAAAATAGATAAGCCAGAAGGAAAATTAAATCACCTGTATTCTCATGCTTCTGAAATAAACACTGCTAATGGTTTTGTATATGCATTTCCCCCCTCTCTCTCTGTTGGTTCATACTGTGTATACTGTTTAGTGACTGGCTTTTTAGACTTAATGATGTATGAGGAACATCTCTTCATGTCAATAAGTATAGATCTACATCATCCTTTAAAAAAGCTGCCTAGTGTTTCATTGTATTGATGAACCATGATTTAGTCAATCAATCCTTTATATTCTTGGACATTTAGATCATTAAGGATAGTCTTCAAAGCCCAGAGAATGTCTTGTCTAGGTTTTATGGAGTTCATGGTTTGCAGGTCTAGAAATCCAGCCCTTTCTGTGCCCACTTGCTACCGGGTGGACATCCCCAGGTAGTTCATTCAGGAGGACAACTCTCTGCACAGGGTGCAGAGTATGACATAGTGGTTCTGAGCTCAGGCTCTGGAGTCAGGCTGCCCAGGTTCAAATCCCAGATTTCCTGCTTGGGTACACAACCTCACCTATCTGAGCCTCAGTTTTTACATCTGCAAAATGGTGACACAAATTGTGCCTGCATCAAAGAGTTGTTTTGAGAATTACATAAGGTAGAATACGTCAGGCACATACTGCAAGGTCTGGTATATACTAAGGAGTCAATACATTTTAACTTGTATCAGGGAGGAATGAATACCCAAGTTGAATGCTTCCTGGAAGTCTTTCTCCCATTACTCAGAAATGCATGCTGCTCTCTGTAAGTCATTGTCTAACACTATCAAGTGTCTTCCTACCCAGGAGCAACTGCAGTTGGAATTGAAAGATCCCCACTTGCTGCCTTTCTGGGGCTTTGGGTTTTAACTGCTGTGTATTAGTTTCCTACTGCTGCTCTGACAAATAGCCACGAAAGTGGTGGCTTAATGCCACATAAATTTATTATCTTAAAGTTCTGGAGGTCAGAAGTTTAAAGTCAAGCCCTGGACTGGATGGCTTCACAGGGAAATTTTCCCAAACATTCAAAGAACTAACTCCTATCCTTCTTGTACTATTCAAAAAAAAAAAATTCAAGAAAAGGGAAGTTTCCCAAACTCTTTTTATGAGGCCAGTATCATCCCAATTCTAAAATCAGGTAAAGACACAACAAAGAAAGAAAACTATAGGCCAATATCTCTGATAACTAGAGATGCTAAAATCCTCAACAAAATATTGGCTGGATCCCACAATATATTAAAAAAATCAAGTGGAATTCATCCCAAAGATGCAAGGATGGAAAAATATTCACAAGTCAATACATGTAATACACCAATAAATAAAATGAAGGACGAAAATCACATGATCATTATCAATAGATGCTGAAAAAGCATTCGATAAAGTCCAGCACCCATTTATGATAAAAACACTCAGGAAAGTGGGAATAAATGGAGCATTTCTCAACATAATAAAGGCCGTATATGAAAAACCTATTGCCAATACCATATTCAATGGACAAAAATGAAAAGCTTTTCCCTTAAGATCAGGAATAAGATAAGGGTGTCTGCTTTCACCATTTTTATTCAACATAATACTGGAAATTCTAGCCACAGCAATCAGACAAGAAAAATAAAATAAAAGGCATCCAAATTGGTAAAGAGAAAGTAAAACTGTCACTGTTTGCAGATGACATGTTAGTCTGCAGAGAAAACCCTAGAGACTCCACCAAAAAACTACTCAACCTAGTAAGTGAATTTGGTAAATTAGTGGAATTCAAAGGCAATATTCAGAAATTGATGGCATTGTTGTACACCGACAATGAACTATCAGAAAGGGAAACTAGGGAAAATCCCATTTAATATAGTAACAAGAAAAATAAAATACCTAGAAATAAATTTAATGAAGGAGGTAAAAGGCCTGTATTCAGAAAACTACAGAACACTGAAGAAAGAAAATGAGGAAGATACAAATAGATGGAAGCATATACTGTGTTTATTGATTGGAAGAAATAACATCATTAAAATAACCATACTACCCAAAACAATCTATAGATTCAATGCAATTCCTGTTGAAATACCAATGGCATATTTTACAGATCTAGAATAAATATGTCAAAAATGTATATGGAACAAAAGAAGACCCTGAATAGCCTCAGCAATCTTGAGAAAAAAGAACAAAGTAGGAGGGGTCGCAATACCTGATACCAAACTATACTGCAAGGCCACTGTAATCTAAACAGTCTGGTACTCACATAAGAACAGACACATAGATCAATGGAACAGAATAGAGAGCTCAGAAATAAACCCATATATTTATGGTCAATTAATATTTGACAAAGGGGTCAGGAGCATAAAATGGAGTAAAAATCGTCTCTTCAACAAATGGTGTTGGGAGAACTGGACTGGTACATGCAAAAAAATGAAAGTAGACCACCAACTTACCCCACACACCAGAATAAATTCAAAATGGATAAAATACTTAAATATAAGTCATGATGCCATAAAAGTCCTAGAGGGAAACATAGGCAGAAAAATTTCAGATATCCCATGCAGCAATATTTTTGCTGGTATATTTCCTAGGGCAAGGGAAATATAGGAAAAAATAAACAGGACTACATCAAATTAAAAAGCTTCTGCATGGCTGAAGAAACCATCATCAAAATGAAAATAGAACCGACCATATGGGAGAACATATGTGTCAATGATACATTGGATGAGGGTTTAGTCTCCAAAATATATAAAGAACTCATCTGACTCAACATCAGGAAGACAAACTATCCAATTAAAAAATGGGCAAAGGAGGACATACAGACGGCTAGTAGACATGTGAAAAGATGCCCAACATCACTAGCCATCAGAGAGATGCAAATTAAAACCACAGTGAGATATCACCTCACACTGGTCAGAATGGCCATCATGAATAAACCAACAAACAACAAGTGCTGGTGAGGATGTGGAGAAAAGGGAACCCTAGTGCACTGTTGGTGGGAATGCAGACTGGTGCAGCCACTGTGGAAAACAGTATGGAATTTTCTCAAAAAATTAAAACTGGAATTGCCTTTGATCCAGCAATTTCAGTGCTGGGAATATACCCTAAGAATCCTGAAACACCAATTCAAAAGAACTTTTGCACCCTATGTTCATAGCAGTGCTATTTACAGTAGGCAAGTACTGGAAACAGCTTAAGTGCCCATCAGTACATGAGTGGATCAAAAACCTGTGGTACATTTGCACAGTGGATTACTATGCTGCAGGAAGAAGGAGCTCCTACCTTTTGTGACAGCATGGATGGAACTGAAGACTATCATGCTAAGTGAAATAAGCTAGTTGGTGAAAGACAAATACCATATGATTTCACATATAAGAAAAATTTAATTAATAAAATAAACTAGTGAGCAAAATAGAACCAGAGACATGGAAACATAGAACAGAGTGACAGTGGCGGGGGCTGTTGGGGATAATGGTGGAAAGAAGGGGAAGGGACTAGTTAAAGAACATGCGTGAGTGACTCATGGGCATGGACAGGGGTGTGAGCATTGACTGTGGGAGTGGGGGGTTGGGCTGGGTAGGGGAAGATGAAGGAGGAAAAATTGGGACAACTGAATAGAATAAGCAGTAAAAAATAAAAAAGTCTAAGGTCAGTGTCATTGGGCTAAAATCAATATATTGTCAGGGAGGCTTGAGGGAGAACCTGTCCCCTTGCCTTTCCACCTTCTAGAAGCTGCTAGTGTTTCTTGGCTCATGGCCTCCCATCACTCTGACTTCCACTTCTGTGGTCACATCTCCTCTGACTGTGACCCGCCTACCTCTCCCTTATAAAGACACCTGTGATTACATTGCACCCTCTAGATAACCTAGAATAATCTCCCCACTTCAATGTCCATTATCTTAATCACATCTGCAAAGCCCCTTTTACCACATAGGGTAGCATATTCTCAGGTTCCAGGGATAAGGAGGAGGACATCTTTGGGAGAGGCCATTATTCAGTCTACTGCATACCTGCACACACTACTTTCATGACTCATTTCTTTGAACTCCAGCATTGCTGGTAGCTCAGCCTCTGGGACACCTGACAGGTATGCAGCATACCTGACAGGTATCTGAGTGCTAGAATCCTTGTCCTGGGCCACGTGTAGCATCTGAGCAGTGCCTCTGTTGCAGGTGGTGGGCGGGCACAAGAGGACACTGCCCGGGCAGTGGCCAGTTGTTTGGGTGCTGGGCTTGTCCCGTCTCTTAGCTTCTCTCCTTGACCCCCATGGAGCCTGGTTGCTCCAGAGCCTCTCCAGCTCGTGCTTGGCTGGCTGTCATATAATTCTTCTTCCTGGGGCCGGCTAGCACTCCTGTCTCCCACTGGCCTGGAACAGTTCTCCTCCCTTTTCTCCCCCTTCACACTGCCTGGCATCTGAACACTCCACACTCCTATTTATTAGGATGAATTCCCATGTTTCTCAGGTTGGCCTTGTTCACCAGGGTATCATTGGGGGGCACTGCTCCCTGTCACAGGTTCACCCTGTCTCCTTAACCAGAAGCACCCCCAACAGTCCTTTACCTTGTCCAGCCTGTGCTCCCCTCTGCCCAGTTCCAAACGTTCTACATGTTCATGGGGCCCCAGGAGCCTCTCTGCCACTTCGCTGGTCCACCGAGGACCTCATGCCATAGCTAGACCACTGGAGGTGGCCACTCTGAGGGCAGGTGTCCCAGTGTCCCGCAACAAGAGGTTGGAGTAGTTGGCTGAAGAGATCCTCCGGGCCCCTGGCCCGTGCAGTCCTTCCCTTGTCACGTCTCTCCTACACATCCTTTTGGACAACTTCCTGGGGTGGGACCTTGGGTGAATGGGCCCCATTTGGGGTCCTTTCTGTAGTCCTTCTTCCCAGATCTTACCTGAACCCAGCCGGAGGTCCAAGTCTCTTCTTGTTTTCTTGCCATCATGACCCTTACGGCTCCACTGGGGAGGATGGAGTCACACTTAGATTAGAGCCCAAACCCTTACTAACAGGAAGCTGGCTGTCCCAAGCACAGCCTGTTTGGTTGCTTAGAAGCACTGCGCTCTGATTTTTAGTGAGAAAGAAAACAAGCTGCGTTTTGATCTAAAACACAGGTTGGCTGTTCCTATTCTATACAGATCCTTTCTCACCCTCAGGCAAAAGAGAATGATGGCCTATCCTCTTCCACTTCCACACATTCTTAAGTCTGTTTTTTATTTTAGCTTTTGAAAACTTGCTCGGTGTTATAGAACCATTAGCCGAACATAAGGAAAGAAAAAAACTCAGCCATGATACCACTGTCAACCCTGACAAATTAAACTATTTTTATTTTTCCATATTGCCTTCCAGTTTTTGTCCCCGTGAACGTATAATTTAAATGGTTGTAATCATAGTGTAGCTATCATTTTGTGTTCTGCATTTTCCACTTAGCATTAATTATATCATAAGCATTTTTTCCATGTTGCTGCAAAGTCATCGTAATTATCATTTCTAATGACTATGTAAGAATTCATCAAGAGTGGGGTAGATTGCTTAACCCCTGTTCTGTTGTGCGGCCTTTTGCATTCCTTCCGAGTCCACTTCTCGCTGGGGGTTGCCCTTGATATCATGTCATTTGCTGTCCTCTAGGTGAGGGAGGGAGTGGGGAAAGCAGTAAAGGTGAGGGGAGAAAAAGGAGGAGAAAAACAACTCAGACACAGGGAGTTAAAAGAATTCTGCTTTACACTCATTCACAGTCAAGACTCCTAAAGGTGAGAGCCGAGAGTAAACAATGGCCTTGACCTTCTTAAGCCCTTCACCAATGGCTTTTTCACTAACACTTTGGAATGGCTTTCAATGCATAGAGGAAAGGAGGCTGTAGGACACTGATTGAGAAAATAAATTTCACCTATTAGGTTTAACTCTTCTAAGCCATCAAAATCAACTCCCAAATGCTGTTCTAAATTCTCAAAATGCAGGCTCACTTTTTGGTAGTCAAATATTTAGTCCCAGTTAGAGCTAACATGATAACTTGAGAGGATCTCAATTAGGACAGTGCTTCTTTTTCTTTTTAATTACTTTATTGTTGTTCAGTTACAGTTGTCTGCATTTTCTCCCCATCACGCCCCTTGACCCCAGCTGAACTCATCTCCTTCCCCTGCTTCCTCCCTCCCCCTTGGTTTTGTCCATGTGTCCTTTATAGTAGTTCCTGAAAACCCTCCTCCCCATTGTTCCCATCCTCTTCCCCTCTGGCTATTGTTAGATTGTCCTTAATTTCAGTGACTCTGGTTATATTTTGTTTGCTTTTTTCTTTTGTTGATTATGTTCCAGTTAAAGGTGAGATCATATGGTATTTGTCTTTCACTGCCTGGCTTATTTCACTTAGCATAATGCTCTCCAGTTCCATCCATGCTGTCGCAAAGGTTAGGAGCTCCTTTTTTCTGCTGTGTAGAATTCCATTGTGTAAATGTACCATAGTTTTTTGATCCATTCATTAACTGATGGGCACTTAGGTTGCTTCCAGTACTTAGTTATTCTAAATTGTGCTGCTATGAACACTGGGGTGCATAGGTTCTTTTGGATTGGTGTTTCAGAGCTCTTAGGGTATAATCCTAGCAGTGGAATTGCTGGGTCAAAAGGCAGATCCATTTTTAGTTTTCTGAGGAAATTCCATACTGTTTTCCACAGTGTCTGCACCAGTCTACATTCCCACCAGCAGTGTACTAGAGTTCCCTTTCTCCAAATCCTCTCCAACACTTGTTTGTTGCTTTGTTTATGATGGCCATTTTGACCGGTGTGAGGTGATATCTCATTGTGGTTTTAATTTGCATCACTCTGATAGTTAGTGATGTTGAGCATCTTTTCATATGTTTCTGGGCCCTCTGTATAGGACAGTGTTTCTTAAAGCATCACAAACTTTAGGCTCACAAGATGCACTATGGAACAAGAATCCATTGACAAAAATGTCTGGGAAACAGTGATTCTGCATGCTAGGTCCCCTTCTTGGGTATTCACAATACCCATCAATATAGCCAACACTCTGAGAACTCCTGCAGGAAGGAAAACTGCCTAACGTAGTTTCCCAAGTCCACTAGGCTCTTTTGTTGTATGGTACTTCCACCAGTCAGAGCCTATTCAGGAAAATGTAAACAAGCTAGGTAATTCAGAGAGGATCAGCCACAGAGTTGTAGTTTAAAGTGTAGGAGAGCTGAGAGAGCCAAAGAGGTGTTGTGACCTGGACATTTGCAACTGTAAATAGTAGCTGCAACCCCAAAGGGTAGACACGGTATTCCCAGAATGTGGGACATACTAGCTTCTGTAATCCTGGGAGTAACACATGGGGTGCTGAAACCAGCAATGGTGGGACCACTGGGAAGGTGCTAAGCCCTAGTGCTGGGACACAGGAAGTAGGGTGAGCTGCGGGTGCTGGATGTGTGGAAGCACGCTGCAGCTCTCTCCTGGAGAGATGTCCCCTCTGTGAGAGGCAGAATTCTGGTCCCCATGGTCTCTGCCACCTGATGTCATGTTGACTACGTCAGGTTTTGTGGTGAAAGAGATTTTGTAGATATAATTAGGGTTACTAATCACTCACCTTGTGAGAATGACCTTTTGACCTTATGAGCCTGTCCTCATTGTAATCTCATGAGCCCTTAAAAGTAGAAGAGAAAGTCAGAAAAATTCGCAGCACGAGAGAATTCCATGTACAACTGCTGGCTTTGAAGATGTCAGGGGCCCGGAGCCAGGGGTGTGAGCAGCCTCTAGAAGCTGAGAATGCCCACCGGCTGACCGCCAGCCAGGAAACCTCAGGACCTCAGTCCTACAACTCATGAAGCTGAATTCTGCCAAGAACAGGCTGAATGAGCTTGTAAATGGATTCTCCCATCAGAGAAGAGCTCGGGCTGACCAACACCTTGACCTTGGTCTTGTGAGGCCCTAAGCAGAGAACCCTGCTGAGCCCACTGGATTCCTGACCTACAGAACTGTGAGATGACAGATGAGTGTTGTCTTAAACCACTACGTGGTTATGGCAGCAATAGCAAGTTAATGCGCACTCTGATCTTTGAGTCACCTGCCGTTTGCTTACATTTGCAGAGTATAAGTGGAAGCCCATTGGCAAGGGGGTCTATTCAGTTTGTGGGGTTCCAGCTTGTCCATAATTCAGGACGGAGGGGAAGGGGTGAAGGCTAAAGGCACATGGGTGAGTCTCTGGCACAGAATCTGTTAACTTTTGGTGTGAGGAGTATTAGGAATTCTTCCTCTGGGAAGTTCTGATGATGATACTGTAGAGTTGGGCTTTTGAAATGGGTACTTGGGGACCTCCCATAAAATGAAGGAAGATGATATATTTATGCCAGTTTTATGAGACTGCCAAAGAGGCACAGTAGTGTGTTGTGCAGACAACCCCACAGGCTGGAGGTCGAGTCCCAGCTCTGCCCTTCCTCCTTGGTTGGCTTTGAAGGACTTACCTTCTCAAAGTCTCTGCTTCTGTGGAGGGAAGGGAGCTGACTAAGCACCTGTCATGTCCTTTTAAGTTCTCAAGTTATCCTACATGGAGAACAATTTTACCCTCTTAAATGATTGTGGATTCTATTTAAATGATTGTAGTCATATTTATGATTGATTTGATGCTGAATTTTTGATTAGCAACGGAACTCCCAATCATTGTTGCTAAGAGGAATTATGGCTCAGTTTGCAGTTATCTGCACATCAATATGGGAAAAAATGGATAGATTCAACAACGGTGATCTCTGGCTCCAAACCAATTGAGGAACTGCAATGTGGGCATGAGATCGACCTTCATTGCCCGGACAGCTGGAGGCCGTGCTGCATTGCCTCTGCACTGGTTGCTCGGGGGGACATTAGAGCAGTGAGTACATATCCCCTGGCTTCAAGGAGCCTGTCATCTCTGAGGAGACAAGATGGATGGAAGGAAATGATTGGATGATGACAGGAATGAATAGAGCCATGTCTTAAATTACATCCCAGATTTTTGTCAACTTTCTGTTATTGCACCGGGCTTTTAGTAAAGAGGCCTTTGCTTTAATCTGTCCAGATCACAGAGAGACACACAAACCTTTGAACAGCAGTGGTTCAGAGCTGGGATTCATCGGCCTTTGCATTCTTCCTTGGCTGTCACTAGGAGCTGCTCCATGAAACCACGAGCGTTTCTCGTGATGGTTTCCTGTGGGGTGTGGAATATAGCTCGCCACCTGCCTTGAGCAGGTTGTTTCTCGAGGCATTTGAAAGTAAAATGAAGTACTTCCCACTAATGGAAAGCTAGAATTTTCTATCTGCTTATGCTTCTGACAGGTTGGTTGATGCCGTCACTGGCTATGTATGTCTTTTCAAAATGCGTGTTTTTTATTATGTTATTCCTGGGTGGATTAATTCCTATGCTCCCTTTTGATGTGCAATGATGCCATGCTGTTCATACAGCCCTATTCTGGGTTAGCTGCAAACAGTGCAGAAGCAGCTGCCCTGCCTTCCAAGAACATGCATATGTGCATGGTGGCTGAAACTTTTATTCTGCATCTGGACGTTCAGGGGTCTCAGAGATAGCCTCTGAGCTTTAAGCCACTTTGATATTAGAAGCACCTTTATGTGTTGCATGTTCACTATTTCTTTTTGTTTCCTGGGAGACTGTGTGGTTTCGGAAACTTTCATAATGGGGCACGGAGCAAACGTTGCCTTGTCTGTCACAGGCCCCTGTTTCCCCATGATAGTACGGGATGAGAGCATGGGACTGGGGAGCGCTGCCCGGGATTGGATTCTGAACCCAGCGTATTTTTGGACAGGTTTCTTAACCTTTCTGAAACTCCGATTTTTTTCATATGAGAAGTTGGGGGGAAAACAACCCGATAGGGTTGCTGTGAGGATTAAATTAAATAATGCCGATTAAATGCTTAATACAATGCCTGCTATATAATAAATGCTTAGTATGTGTTAGCTAACATTACCATCATCTTTCTGATCATGACTGCCATCACCATCATGATAATTGCCATTGTTATCATTATTGTGACCACCACCATCATCGTCCAGACCATCACCACCATCATCGTCCAGATCATCACCACCATTCTCATTACCACCACTGCCACTGCCTCCACCATCAGTGGCAGCAGCAGCATCCTGCCTTCCCAGAGACCCTGTCCAGGTGCCTGACACAAAGCAGTACCTGGCAGTTCTGCGGATCTCAGGCCCCTGCTCTGCCCTAGCCTTCACTGTAGCCACGGTACCTCCAAGGAAGAGTGTGAGCCTTGCTTCCGCCAGTCACGATGCCTTATTTCTTCTTTGCTTTCTCTCCTTGCATAGTTCTCTGCTTGGCTGGGGTCCTGAGGTTTGGCCTGGCATGGGCCAGCCCCCTCTCCAGAGGGAGGTTGGAGCCTCTCACGGTCCAGTCCCTGGTAAGGATGTGGATGTGGAGGGGTCCTCTGAGTCTTGCTCCTGCTGTCTGTTGGACTCTGAGAATGTGCTGCTTCCTAGGCTCATATCACTGTGGGTTTAGGCCACATTTGCATCGATTTCACTTCTTGAGATACTGGATGTGGGGAATTTGAGTGATTCTGAGGCTGATCAAAGGAAAAGATATGACCACGAGGTGGCAGTAGCACACTCAGGGTTTACTTGAGTGTTTCTTTGAAGGTTTGCTTGTGAGGAAAGTCCGTTCCGGCATGAGACTGTCCAGAGGCTGTGTCATAGGGGTCACTGCTCAGACAGTGGGGGGAGCTTCCAGGGAGAGGGAGAGCGGGAGGGGTGAGGTGTCCGCATGCTGCTGCCCAGCAGCCCGGCCTGGTCAGAGGGCTCCAAAGGGCAACAGCAGCCAGGGGTCTGTATAGATGCTGGGCTTATCTTCTCTATGGCTAGCAGATGTTGGGTATGCAAAGCAGGCAGGATCTAATTGACTCAGAATATGCTTCTTTGGCCTAAATAAAACAACTGACTGTGTTAAAATTTGAGTTTGGCATCAGTGGGCTTTGGAGCTACCACAGCCTGGGTGACTTAAACAGCAGACGTTTATCACTCACAGTTCTGAGGGCTGGAAGTCCAAGGTCAGGGTGCACACAGTCAAGCCCTTGGTGAAGGCTCTTTGTCTGAGCTGCAGATGGCTGCCCTCTTGCTGTATCTGTTCAACAAGCATCCCATCCTCATGACCTAAACTTAGTCACCTCCCCAAGGCCCTGCATCCAAATATAACATTGGGGGTATGGCTTCAACACGTACGGTTGGGGGCACAAACATTTAGTTCATAACCCTGCTAATATAGAACTTTCTTTTCCCCACCGGCGAGAATAAATGTAAATGTATTTTGAAAAGTGAAGAGCATCATATCAATGGAAGAAATTATTTTTATTACTACTTGAGAAGTCAACTTCTAGCTAACCACAAAGAGTTTCTGATATGAGGTGTTCTTACAATGCGACCAAAGGATGACTGTACCCAGCCTTTCTTCCCGCCTCTCCGCTGAAGAATGTCAAAGAACGCCAGACGCCACAATAAAACCCACACCCTCTGTCGCCTCCCCTTCTGTCTGGCGAGAGGTGGGGTGAAATCACAGGGTGTCAAGCAGGCTATAAACATTTGAGCTGCTTTCCTTCAACTTTTGGAAGAGCTTTTTTGGGGGGGTGACAGGGGGACAAAGGGTTGCAGTGTAAATTACCATGCAAATTGTCACAGTTTGAACTTAGAACACCTTTGCCTGCTGCAGCTCAATGAACTTGAGCTTCTGCAACTCCCACGGAAGGGGAGAGGTGCAGCACCTTCCAGGGCTGAGCTGCTGAACCACCTAAACAGCCCCATGCGCTTGACTTCAGTGAGCTCCTGTGTATACAATTGGGCGGCTGCTGAAATATGACAGCCGAATGGACTATGTCTTAAGGTGTTTCCCTGCTGAGCTTGCATCAGGTTTCCTCTTCTAAGACCAGCCACTGTAGGACAACTCTGAACAGTGTCATAGCGAGATGCTATGAATAAGCTGGCAAACATGGCCAACCATAGCGCGTTATAGAGGGTAATTTACTTTACTCACAGTCTATTGATTTAAATGTTAATCTCATCAAAGGATAGCCTTCACAGTGACATTTAGATTGGTATTTGACCAACTACCTGGGTATTGTGGTAAGCCTACCCTCCAGCCCTCCAACTATGCCCATGTCTTATCGCCAGAACCAGGGAATGTTACCTTCCATGCTAAAAAGGATGTAATTTGTAGATGTGATTAAGTTAAGGATCTGGAGATGGAGAGATCTTTCTGAATTGTCCAGGAGGGCCCAATTTAACCACAAGATCCTTGTAAGACAGAGGCAGAGGAGAAGGCAGGATGATGACCTGGCAGAGATGGCAGTGATGTTTTTTGAAGATGAAGGAAGGAGCCAGAAACCAAGGAATTTAGGTGACCACTAGAAGCTGGAAAGGACAAGGAAATAGATCCCCCCTAGAGCCTTCAGAAGGAACTAGCCCTGCCAACATCTTGAATTTAGCCAGTGCAGTGAACTGATTTTGAACTCCTTATCTCCAGCACTGTAAGAGAATAGGTTTGTGTTGTGTTAAGCCACTAAGTGTGTGGTAGTTTGTTGGAGCAGCTGTAGGAAATGGATACACCTGCTCAAGGCCACGCAGCTAGTAAGTGGTGGAGGTGGGGTCTGAGGCCAGGTCAGGCTGGGCTGCAGACATTTGATGCTGCCATCATCATCAGTCCTGTTGCCCTGTCCCCAGCAAGAGATCTTGGGTCCATGCCTCCCCTCTCCTCCCACAGTCCTCGTTCTGACTTCAGCCTCCCTGCCCATGAACTTATAGTAACAGGGGACAATTAGTCATACAGGAGAGAGGGACTGGGGGTAGGAGGTAGAAGGGAAATGAAGACAACAAGAGTCTCCATTTATTTTTACTATGTGACAGGCACTTTATAAGGATTAGTGTGTTTAGTTCCTCCAGCCCGGAAGGCAGAGACTATCATTTTCCATATTTCATGGTTGAGGAAACTGAGGCCAAGAGAGGTTAAGTAACTTGCCCAGGGTCACACAGCTGGCAAGTGGCAGAGCTGGGATTTAAACCTAGACCTGATGCCCACACTTCTGCACACTCTCTTCACCACTCTTGAGAATCTTGGTCACAGAGCAGCAGCAGCAGGAGGAGGGGAAATTGTTGGTAGAAACCAGAGAAAACTGAAAGGCGAGGGAGGCTTCCTGTGTTCTTGCTTTCCTTCCCAGCAACCTTGGACAGGCTTCAAATCCGGGGCTGGGGGTCCCCACAGTGTCCTCTACACCAGCAACCTTCAGCCTTTTCCATCCAGTGCACACATAGACTAACTACTGAAATTCTGTGGCACACTGAAAAATATACTTTTTCTCAATTTAATAAAAAAATAGGTTTCATTTTGATTCATTCACACTAGATGGCTATTGTAGTGTTGGCTGTTGTCATTTTTTTTTTTTTTTTGGTCAGTCTAAGGGAAAAGAGATCAGTGTCCCTGACTAAATAGCCAGGTATTACAGGTTTTAAATTTTTTGGCAGCACACCGGTTGAAAATCACTGCTCTGCACCCTAAGGTGGGTCATGCTCCTCTGGACAAGGAAGAACCTTCTGCCTGGGTTTCCTTCCCCTCTGCCTTCTCATCCTCCTTTCCCTTCTCTGCTCTTTGGCTGCCCTTGGCATCTGCTAATGTGGCATTTGAGTACTGCTCCCCGCCCCCATGATTTTTTTCCTTTTTTCATTCTTATTGCTGCCGTTTCACTTTTGTTCTTCAATTTCTGTCATCAACAGAGGGAGGAAGAAAATGTTGGGAGGTAAGGGAACAGAGGGTGAGCTAAGGTTTCCAAAGAGATCTGACCCAACTTCCTTCCTTTGCCTGTCGTGGCTCAACGGCCAGGCTCCCGTCACCATGGTGAGCTGGGCATCCAGGGACTGAGGATGATTCCCGGCAACCACGGGTGACTCAAGATATACGGCTGATTCTGAGCCGAGATTATGACTTCATAAAACAGGTTCTCAACAACACTGGGCTAAAAATACCATGTTTATTTTTAAGATAACTTGTCTTGGCAGTTATAAATATTCTACGAAGCCAGCTTAGAATGTAGTCTAGCAGCTCCCAGACAACTGCATAACATTTCAGATGCGCATGTTATTTTCTATGCCAAATCCAACGTGCGATTTCTAGCCAATTCTTCCCTATCCTAAGTAATGGAGGAGAGATTGGGTGCAGATAAAACCAGGGAAGAATCAGCTTAGTGCAGGGTTTCCAAACTGAGAATGTTACTTTGGAGTAGATGATACTGGGAAAAAGAATGTTCAGGGAATTTTTCTTTGCCTGCCGGGTACCCCTTTGCCCTTGGGTAGCAGATAACTTAAGTGCATTATCATAATTCCCTCCCCCCTTCTTTCCTTCCTCTGTTCCCTTCCCTCTTCCCTCTCTCCCCTTTCCTCTCTTCCTCGCTGTTTTCTTCATCCATGCACCCTTCAGACAATTATTGAGTACCAACTTTGTGCCAGACAGGTTGCTGTGTGCTGGCGATGGTGATGAACAAAATCAACCTGATCTGCACGCCTCTCTTCCCCAGCATAGCGTTTAGGATGCACCTTGATGGTGATTAATAACTGGAGAAAGTGGGAAAAGGAATAAACAAATACAAAATGTGACCCACAGTTAAGTATTAACTGGGAGGGAGGGAGGGAAGGAGGCCGCGGTAGGGCATCTCCTAGCGCAGACAGAACGGCTGCTCTGAGGGGGTGGCGTTTCAGCGGAGCCTGGAAGGATGAGGAGGCCAGGTGAGGGTGCAGGTGAGGATGCTTCAGGCAGAGGACCCAACGGCACTCAGGGAGGCCTGAGAACAAGACTGATGGGTCTGAGGAATTGTTCGGATACATTTTTGTTTATGAAACTTCTACCAAGAGCTGAAGGAGGGCTGCTTGCTTGGCACTCTTGAGTTTGGCCCGAGTCTTTCACTGTTTTCCCCTCCCCTCCCCTCCCTCCCTCCCCTCCCCTCCCTCCCCCTCCCCTCCCCCTCCCCCTCCCCTTCCCTCCCCTCCCCTCCCCCTCCCCTCCCCCTCCCCTTCCCTTCCCTTCCCTTCCCTTCCCCTCCTATCCTGTGTATGTGTGTGCATGTGTGTGTCTCTCCTCTGCCAAAAAATCACTCCCACTGTCGCCTCCTCTCACCACTGTCACCTGACTGTCCTCAGCTCTGAACCCATCCTCACTATTTCTGCTGCATCCCCACTCCCCTGGCTTAGGGGCTTGTCCTGATATGCTGATGAGAAACCAGATCCTGCTTCCTGTCAGAGAATTTCCCGTTACACCTGTTACCACCAGCCTCATAGTTGCACCATCAGCACTGTGCTCGCCACTGTGGCTACGGGGATGATCAGCCACCAGCACGGCTGCCAACAGCCGTCATCTCCATCTTTCCTGTACCTCTCCTGCCCTTCTCACTCCTCTCCTCCCCTTCCTGGTCACGGTCCCATGTGGCAGTTCCCTGCTTCCTCCTCTCACGGCGATGGCCTCTCTGCTCCACTCAGCCCCAGGGGAGGCCCCAGAGAAGGAACAATCTGAGGGTTCTCACCATGTTATGATGGAAGGAACGTGGTCTCTGGTGTCAACCAATGGTTGGCCCGTGGTTATGGAGAAGACTACGGAAATGATGAATAAGAACAAGAGCCTGGCACTTAGTAGGTGCTTACTGAAAGGGAAATTTCTTCTCTCTCTCCACCCCTGTGGGCGCTGGCGACTCAGACAAGAAATGGACCGACACACCGCTGCCTACACCCGTGCTGAGCTGGCCGCCGCGCTTCGGCAGCTCCGCTTTCGAGGTATCGTCTTGGAAACAGCCAGAGGCCTCCCGCAGCACTGTTTAAAAATGTTTGGTTAATGATGCTTCATATTTTTTAATTACATAAATAGTATGTTAATACCTTCTTGTGGAAACACAAACAACAGAAAAGGGAAAGTTCTCAACTATTACTGCTCTCTCCCTTCCCAACCTGTTTTTTTTCGTTGTAACTACTGTAAATAGTGTGGTTTAGGGTGTAACCTCCTGAACTCTGAAATATTTACCTACATACACCCATTTACATAGGGGGGTGCGGTGTTGTTATTTTTTTTAAATAACTGGTATAACATAATATGTATTATAATGTAATATGATAACTGGAACTTGATATCACACTTAGTATGTTTTTCCCTTGACAGTGCATACCGAACTAGTTTTTGTGTGTGTTTAGGAGCTGATATTTTATTTTTAACGTTTTTATGGAAAAATTTAAATGTACGTACAAGTAGGCAGACTAATATAATGAGCCCCCCTGTGCCTACTACCCGGCGTCAACAATGGTCAGCGCATCTAATCTGGAACATCTAACCCCAATGGCCTTCCCCTTCTTTATTACTTTAGAGCAAACCCCAGATATCCATCCCAACCATAAATATTTCCTTATGTCTCTCTAAGAGATAAGGGCTATTTAAAAATATAAACACCTTATTATTGTCACTGTGAAAAAATGAACACTTTCTTAGTATCAACCTTTATCTAGTTTAAAATTTATTTATTCGTATCAGCATCCTATTAAGATCCAGACATTGTAATTGGTTGATATATATCTTGTAAGTCTCTTTCAGCCTGTAGCTTCCCCTCCATTTTTCTTTCTCTTTTTCCTTGCAGTTTGTTAAAAAGACCTACCTTCCTACCTGCTGCATAATTATTTCACAATTGTTTATTTTCTCATTCTCTTATTGATGGGCATTTAGATTGTTGTCACACTCCCACTGTCACACATGTATCTTCCAGTGAATATCTTTGTGTAAGCACTTTTTGCAAATCAGCCATCCCTTCTCCAGGTGGCTGCAAAAGGGTGGCTATGCAAAGTGGGAGGGTGTGCACGTGGTATTTGGCTGAACCATACGAAACTCGTAAAGGTCAAAAAGATGGTTGAATATTGGCAGTTTCATATGGTTCAACCCAGCGTGTTTTAACTGAAATTGCCAACTTGCCCTTAAACGGATCGTCTCAATTTGCCCTCCTCTACTTCCCTATGCTATCACCACAGTTAAAATGACCAGTCTTTAAAATGTTCTGCGAGTCTGATTGGCAAAGAATGGCTTTTGTTGTGCTTGTCACTGATACTCAAGAGCCATGTGCCATGTGCAGTCTGGGATTCTTTTCCTCTGGGAGCCGGATCCCCAGGGTGTGGACCCACACAGATGGGCAGTTTTGCTTTGGGCTGTTCCCAGGTAAAGTGAGGGATCCACTGGGCGAGGGATCCATTAGGCAGAGAGAGTGGATGGGCTGTGTTTCCAGGTGGATTCTCCTTTTCACATTCTGCACTGAGCTGCGACCCCTAGAGGGACTTATACCTGGTTGAAATGTGAAGTCATTTAGCTGAAGGATTTCCCCCCGGCCCCGTCTCCTTGACCCTGTTAAGGCACCTGCTTTGACTAGTAAAGAGAGATGTCAGGCTACAAGCTGGCAAGGATACCTGGGCATTGCAATGATCGGATCCCTGCTGCATCCCCAGCTTTGCCAGTCTGTGTCTAAGAAGTTTCTAGCATCTATTTCCCTAGTTCAACAATACAATGGGGAGGGAGAAGCATGGGGATTACAGGTGTAGGTAGGGAGGACTCTGCAAACGGTGGAAGGAACACTGGACCAAAAGTAGGGAGATCTGGTTTCAGACCCCGTTTTGTCCATTAGAGCACAGCGACTGGGCCATTCTCTCTATCAGTCTCTGCTGCTGATGTCGGGCAAACGGGGACACGTGGGCCCGCCACACCTGGGCCTACCATGCCGACTCCTTCCCCTCCCGGGGATGCAGGCCTGTCCAGGCATTTGGAAAGCGCCTCTGTGCTCTGCAAAAGCAAAACTCAGTGTGCAAAACCCACAGGCTCTGCAAACCAGAGGAATGCCCCCTTTCCTGGTAATTATTCAGTAATTATTCACATAAGAAGGATTTCCTTTGTTATGTTTCATATATTTGTCACAGTTGATGGCCTTGTAATAGTGGCATTGAGTTTGTGTACAGAAAGGTTATTCATTTTAAGATTTCTGGGCCCTAATTGTTATTTGTTTTGCTTGGTTCCAGTGCACTATGAATTAGTGATATCCACAGAGCATATTTATCTTGGCACCGTGGCGTATTGTCTGCAGTGAGTGCTGTTTGGCCTGGCACCGGCCTGGATTTCCCCATCTGTTTCTGATGTTTACATTGTTAAGGATACGATAGACACAGAGGACACGGCCACATGCAGAGAGGGAACTTTTTTCCACTCCAGTGCATTGAACACGGTCTGAGCCTGTAATAAGCACAGCTCTAAATTACACTTGAGCCCGCTGACGGCCAGGCCCAGCCCTGGGGAGGGCACTGATTGCTGGGCCCTGGGGTATTCTGTCCCAGGAATGCTTCAACAGCGGCCTCAACAGCTCAGTCTCGAGAAACTCATTTGTGCCTTGTATCTGAAAAGGGAGAACCGCACAAACTGCATTCGAGACTGTGCTCCTGAGGGGGCTCCTGGAAGCCAGGGATGGGAAGGAGAAGGTGATCAGTCCCTAAGGAATCCTGGTGCCGTGTCCCGGGTCAAATCCATCCTGGATGCCAGGGATCTGCAAGGCACTGGTGCCTTTTGTCAGCTCTGTGGATGGGCTGGTGCTAACCCCCAAAGCAATGCTCCCACACGGTCACCCCCAATCTGCTACAGGGCCTACATCCTTTTGTGAGGAGGAGAGCTCAACCAATCCTCATTGCGGGTGAGACCACAGGGAGAGAAGAAAGGAGGGGCGAATGAAGTGGCTGGGCAGTGGCAGACATTTAATGTCTGTTGACAGCGAAGGCTTTGAGGAGAGATGTTGGGATGGGGTGCGTGCCCTTGTTAAGCTCCCTAAATGAGCGTGTTTGTTTGTAAGAGCTGTAGGGCGTGTGAGTTGTGTGTAGAGGGGACACCCTCAGCCTTCCCAATGTATTCTTTTCTAATTTGGTGGCCTTTTGGGGTAGGTCTAGCTCTCTGTGGTAGAGGAAGGGTGGCAAATCATGTGGAATGATGTGATGTTGCAGGCCTGTTGATTATCTACTCGTGCCCACTGAAAAATGCTTCAGTTCCCCAATCCGGGCCTCCGTCTTGTGTCAGAAGCTCTCTCTATCTCCTAAAGGGTTCCCCTGTTTTTTCTTCAATGCATTCTCCCTCTGCACTTACTTAGAACACTTGTGGCAGGATTATGTGCTGAGATGTTCGGAGGTGTGATATTCTTGCCGTGTTTTCCCGCTGCTGCAACTCCCACCCCACGCCCGCCTCTGAGGAAGGTCGCCAGACTCTGTTCAACTCCAGGAAACCTGTTTCCTGGGAAGGAAGTGGTCGCTGTCCACAGAGAAGATAATGCTTCTCCCGCTTCATTTTCCAGAATCCTCAACTCCCTGCGGATACTTATGCTAGGAAGGGTCTTGGAGGTGGGGGAGGGGAAGGAGAAGGAGGAACATCAAGGGTCCAGCCTTCTATCTTGCTGCCCTGCTGTTGCCTCCCTCTGGAAGCACTCAAGCCACCCCCATCGTTCTTCAAAACTTAGCTCAGGGGTGACCTCGGGCGCTCATCCCTGACTCCTGTTTCCTGGGCGTCATCATTGTTCTTGTGATCACCTGTAACCTCCCGTGTCTCCTTCATCACAGCACTTACCAAACCAGGTTAGCACTTCCTGTTAATACATCTTCCTTCTCCGGGTCTCACTCATCTTTGATCATGGCACCTGGCAAGGTGCTAGGCACCCAGGTGTCAGGGCCATGTTTGCTGAGTGACTGGCTGCTGTCCAAGGTCCTCTCCAAGGTACCCTTTAGGCTATTCTGGGGCTCACACTCATTTGTTTGGTGACCTTGGGCAAAGGTCTCCTCATTGACCTGTCAAGAGGGGGGGTGAAGCCATACTTTTCCAAATTCTTTCCTGTGCTAATATTCTTTGGGGAAGGGCCCATGGGAACTTGATCAAATAAAAATGGCCACACTGACTATTCTCTTCTAACCCCATTCATCTTCCCCCCTTTAGCCATGGTTTCTACTGGGGTGCTACGGCTAGAAAAGGGCTTGCATGGATCTGTCACCCAGAGGTCCAGAACCTTCCCTTTTTAATTGGGCCTCCTGCAACATTAAAAAAAACCACCCAAAACAAAAACAAGAACACAAACCTAGTGAATGGCATTACCACCCATCCAGTTCTGTAAGCCAGAAACCCAAGAGCCATCCATTGACACTTTGCTTGTCTTCATCACTGTCCCCTTCTAATTCACTCCTTGGTCCTACTGAGTTTTAAAGTATCTCTTGAGTCCAACCACTCCTTTCCTTTCACCTCCATCCGCCCTAGCCCCACCTCCAGCACTCTGCCAGTATCTTCCCTCCCCATTCTGTGGCTTCTATCATTTGTACCTGGACCACCGCAAACACACCTAAGTGGTGTCTGCACATCCACTCTGCTTTCTACCCTCCCAATTAGATGCACACTGTGGCCAGAGTGATCTCACAATTCAAATCTGACCCTGCCATCTCCCCCCTTTAAACCCTTTGATGGCTTTCTGTGGTTCTTAGGGGGAAAAAAAACACAAAACTCCAGCTGTGTCTTACATGCCCCTTGCCTGCCTTTTCAGCCTCGTCCATCATCATGCCCTTCCTCAGGCCTGGTTGTCAGTCACTCTAGCTTTCTGGTCCTTTCATGGCATGCTCTGGGATACCCTCCCGGGCACATGCTTATCGTCTTTTACAGTCATGATTTTACAGTTGTGAGTGTAATTATTTGGTTAATGTCTGTTTCCTTTACAATGTTAGACTAAAAAAGGCAGGACAAGCTTTGTTTTTGTTCACTGTTGTATCTCTATGCTGAGCATGGTACTTGGAACTCAATAAACATTTGTCAGATAAATGTATGAAAAGGGAGAGAGAAGGAAGGAGGGAAGAGAGGAAGGAAGAAAAGGAGAACGGATGGCATACCTTTGTCAACATTTGCATACTTACTTTACAAGAACATGTCCAGTTTGTCATACTGACTGGTGACTACTTATGTTTAATAAGAGAAAAATTTACTTGGGTCACCTTGTTTACTGCATTTTTAAAAATCAAAATCTTAATATTCTAAACAGAATAAAGATTTGCTCCATTGGAAAAGGTTCCACATGGCCTTAAGAATTGGTCCTAATAAAATGATGAATGGCTCTTCACTCCATTAATAAATGATCATTAATTTTAATTCATTACCTTTTGTGACAGCATGGGTGGACCTGGAGAGCATTATGCTGAGTGAAATAAGCCAGCCAGAGAAAGACAAGTACCATGTGATTTCACTTATATATGTGATAGCTAATGAACAAAATAAACTAACAAAATAGAAACAGAGTCATAGATACAGAGAACAGGTTGACAGCTGTCAGAGGGGAGGGACTTGGGGACTAGGTGAAAAAGGCGAAGGGATTAAGCAACAAAAATATTGGGCAAATCGGGCAAAGAAAAATATCTCGGATACAGACAACAGTATGGTGATTATAAGAAGGAAAGAGTTAGATAAAGGGGGGGCATATGACTTGGGGTGGTTGACACATAATACAACATACAGATGGTATATTACAGAATTGTATACTTGAAATCTATATAATTTTATTAACCAATGCAATCCCAATAAATTCAATAACAATAAAAAAATGAAATAATTGTAAATATGCAACCCATCATTGAAAATTATAGGTGATTGTTCTATGCCATTTTTAGTCTCCAGCCAGTGAGACTGTATTTCTTTGAGGGGGGTCCACTCCAGCGGGGTGCTCAATCAGCTTGGGGAAAATGAGTAGAGCTGTTAAGGGAACAGAGATGGGGTTGGTGTGTGTGGGAGGTAACCATTTAAAGAGATGGACTAAAAATGGATTTCTCTTGAATATGATTGCAGACCAGTTCTCCAAAGAGCAGCAATGCTTCTGGTGGCTTTTTGGGTCATGTTAGTTTTACATAGCCACTCAGAAAACAGGGAGATTTCAAGGAGCTGGAAAAGTCTTCCTTCTCATTCCCAGCCCCCAAAGAGTCTAATCAAACATGCCTAAGGTTCCTATAAGACACGAATATGTATTTCTCCCAGTTAGAAGGGGCTGTAAATGTAAACGCTGTTGGAAGAGGAGATAATTAGGTTCCCATGAAAGTGAATGACTGACTGGCACAATGTTTTGAGAAAGTTTTCATGTGTCAAGGGTCCTGTGTGCCTACAGTAAGAAAAAAGACCCCGGAAGGGGTGGCTTACCCATAATACTCTGTTGCTGGGGCATTTCCAGAATGCTTAGGTTTCCTACCTTCCGAAGCCCTCAGAGTACCTGGGGACCCACCCCTGTGGCGGGCAGTTTGTGAAGAGATTAGCTCTCGGCACTTTGGGCTGAGGCTGTCTCGAGGCTTAGCTCTAGAATTAATCACGAGAAACCCAATGGCAGGGGGCGACCTTCTCCGTGTCTGCAGGGGTCCCCCATCCCTGGTGTGTGAGAGAAAGCTGGCCTGCATAAAGGGAGTCTGAAACCGCTGCAAAGCCACCCCCGTATCAAGCCCCTCATACCTCTTTCCGGGGGAAAACAAGCTTTATTGTGGATAAAGTAAACATTTTAATACGGTTGGGAAAAACCCTGCCAGTGAAGTGTTTTCTATAGACCTGGGCCTCCATTGTTCCAGGAGAAGTTTATTGCCATAGGGCCCATGATCTCAGAAACCGGGTTTTTATCTGGAGGCTATTCTACTCCTATAACCACATCAAATTGGTGGGACACAGGAGCTGATGACGATTTTGTTTCTCGGATCTGTCATGTTTGTGGAACCAGTTGCTGCTCTCGACACAAGCTCAGCCATGATGCTGCTGCATCCTGAGGAGAGGGTCTCTCCCCCCCCCCCCCGCCCCCCACTCCTTCTCAGGCTCTGTTTCTCTGTGTTTCTCTCGTAAGGCCTCTAACCAAAGGAAAGATTTCGAGTCTTCCGGGAGTCTGTTCTCCCCTTGGAAACTAGGAGAGGGGGTACTGGTCACGCTGGCTCTGGGAAGAGAGAGGAGAGCATTTCTGAACTCCCTTCTCATCTTCCACTCATCCTCCCCCCCGCACCCTCCCCCCCCTGCTTTTAGGCGTGGGGGTGGGGGTGGGTGGGAGAAACTGCTCCCCTGGTTACAGGCTGCACGTGAGTAGGAGAGATGGCTGTGATGGTGTCGTAACTGTGGTAGAGGTGCTGGTTTGGTTAAGAGTTAAGCAGCCGTAAGTATCCCTTCTGTTTTTTCCCGAGGCCTCTTCTGCTGAATTCAGTGAAACTGGAACTTCCCTGGGCTTACACGGGCGGGTCCCAAGTCAGTGACTTAGTTGTTATATTCTTCCAAGATGTGACTTTCTCTATCCATTACCTTGCAAATCTTCATCTAAATGTTTAGAGTATTACCTTTGAACATCTCTAGGCATGCTACATTCAACAGAAAGGGGCAACCATTCCTGGCCTTCATCTCGACAGAATCTGGACCAGTTTTGAATCCTCCTGTAATGCCAACGTGGTAATAGATGAGGTGCATCTTTCATCATTGGTGGGAAGAAATAAAATTCTGTATGTAGGAAGTTGGATGGCTAGGTGGAGAGACAAGTTTTTCTTTGCAAACGTGTATTATAGTATATTGAGCTGTATGTTCTAGAAAAAGGTAAGAAGTTTCTCCACAAGTAACTCCATGAGAGGGCTAGCTGGGGTAACCACTGTTACTGTTCTTCCAGATGTTTCTCTATGCAAGTATCTATGTTTTTCAAAAGTCATCTCATAGTACACACATATGATCTTTTTTAAAAAACCCATGAAAATTATTTTATGGAATCATAAAAGCCTAACTTTTCTTTCTTGTTATTATTTAAAAACTTTTCAATTATAGTTTACATTCAATATTATTTTGTTATACATGTATTACCTTGTTAGCTCCTTTTTTACTTAACTATAGTCTGTGCATGCATTTCCATAACGATATATAAAAATCTACATCTTATTTTTAAATGGCTATGTAGAATCCAGTTGTATTGCTGCATGCTAATGTAACAGTCTTCTATTGATGCACCTTGAGGTTGTTTCCTATTTTTCACTGTTATAAATAACTCAGGGGTAAACATAAGTTTTACATCTTTTTAAAATTTGGCCAATGATTTTCATAAGAATGAAACGTAAAATCCCTGGGTCAAAGATATCCACCTAGAATACTGAACATACGCCTGTTACACAGATTCAAAGGAAATATTCCTCCAAGCTGGCCCCATTCCTCCTCAAGGTTAGTGTAGTGCATTTGCATGCATTTTGTTTAGCTGGGGTTTCACTAAAGATTAGTGAGACACAGGAAGGATAACTTCCCATTAAAAAATAACAACAATGACAATTCCTACTAGGCATTTTTCTTCTGATTCCTCTTGTTTCTCCAATCCTTCCCTCTGGTGTCACTCAGCTACTCTTCCCAGTCTCCTCTACCTGGTCCCAGCCTCTCTATTCATTCAGCAAACACTCACAAAGTGCTACCATTCTAAGCTATAGGTGGAGGGAGAGGGGCAGGGAGGGACGGCAGGAGGGAGAGAAAGAGAGAGAGAGAGAGAGAGAGAGAGAGAGAGAGAGAGAGAGAGAGAGAGAGAGAGAGAGAGTGGGCAGGGGAGGGACTGTGCTAATGAAGAAACAAAGGAATACTGAGATCTTTTTGTTTATTCCTGAACTTCTGTTACTTTACTTGTTGTAGCTTTGTAGTCCATTTTAATATTAGGCAGGGCAAGGCCCTTGGAACTGTTATTAAGGGGATTGAACAGAGATACAGGGCCAAGATCAGGAGAAAGAGGGGAAGCTAGAGGGATTTCCTGAAAGGCCTAGAAAACTCCCTTCTGATTGGTAAATGTTTTAGAACCCAGGGGATTTTCCCAGCTTCCCAGGAGAGAGCAAGGCGGACTCCATGTATTATAAGGAACCTGAATCATCCTGAAGTTTAGTCAAAGCAATTTGCTCTCCGCTCACGTCTGAAAGAATGGAGTGAACACAGCATGTCCACGCAACTGAAATGGTAAGTCCCTGGCACGAAGCAAGGACTTTAGCCAGGATAGTAATCCCATTGGACTGTAACACTGAGTAGTACAGTCCATTGATGTGAAATTGATCACGATGGGGAGAAAAATCATCAGATCACCCAGGCCATGGCTACCTTGGAAAGGCTCCCGTATCTTAAGCAGCTTTTCCTGTTATTTTCATCCCTAACAAGTTCTATTTCCTTTAGAGATTGAAATAAATATTGACTTTTGATTGTTGTTGTTGATGAATAATTTGTGATATGGAGTCTTGCCATTTTTGAGTTTTAACCGACTACTGTACTTCCTAGCCTAAGCGGAAATTGATTTCAGGACGTCAAAGGATACGATTCTGTTGAATGGTTTTCGTTTTACAGTGATAGCATGGTAGTAAATGAGGACATTAGAATAAACATCATGAAGTCCTGGCTGTGAGCAGCGGCAGTGTTTTTTTTTTTAATAGCTATTAGAGTTATTGAGTTTTCCATTTTGCAGTACCGTTCGTGATTACCCCGGAGTCAGCAGACAAGAGGGGGCTCTGTTAATATGAATTCTGTTCTGATGCATTCAGGGAGCATGTTGGGTTCAGGATCCAAGGTTTTGGGTTTAGATCTAGCCCAACTAGCTGTGTTTCCTCGGTTTGCCATTTCTCATCTGTGAATCTCAGTTGTATTGTTTGTGAAATAGGGAGAATAACATTTGCATTACCTATATTTTGGGTTGTTGAATGGTCCGAAAATGCATGGAAAGCCAATTTGTAAAGGGCAAAGCATGATCCATCTGGATGAATATACTGTTCAGAGAGTATGTCTAGAAATCTCTAGCAAATATCCAGGAACACAAAAGGTTGGCTCAATTTCCTCTGAGTGGTACTTTGTGAAAAATCCATTTAACCCAGACATTAATGTTTGGGCCCGATTAAAATGGTCCCAACTCACAATGCTTTATTGTTTGTAGTGATGGTCATATCATGAGCAAATCTAGGCTTTCCTCTGAATTTATTCATTTGTCTTTCCTAAGAACAATTAATTTGCTCTTTGGTGCCTGGGCATGGAAGACTCAGTAGTACAGATCAGTGGTTCCTAAACCTGGGTCTCCACCAGTCTCACAGGGGACTTTTGAAAAATGCTGATTCTACGTTCTCACTCCACACCTACCGAATTAGAATCCTCAGAGCCCGAGGCCTCCAGAGCTGGCTGCTAACCAGCTCCCTAGTGCATCAGAGGTAGAGCCGGAGGTAGAGCCGAATGTAGAGGCTGCACCTGGTGGGAAGAACCAGCAGGCAAAGATTCTGTTTCTGGATCTGTCTGGTATCAGTTGGGTCTCTCTGGGTTGTGCTAAAAATTCAAAGAGCAGAAGAACTTCAGATGTGTAAACAGTGAGGCATTTAAAGCCAATCCAAAGATTTAAGTTATCTTGAGAAGCTCTCCTTGCTTTTGTTTAATATCCTGGGTTCTGGAAGGTCTGTCTGACATGAACTCCAGAGCTAAAGAAAGTTGGAATCCACTCAGCCTCAGTGGCCTCCACATTACCTTCGAGCTCTGCCCATCTCCGGCTGCAGAGTTAAACTGCTCTCAGAGAAGGTGGTGTAAGACTCCTTTCTTTTGTTTCATGTTCTGGTTATTAAAAGTCAGCACAAGTCTCGGCAGCATGGAGAGACCAGCTTTGAGGATATGACCACTCCTTTGCCTCCTTTAAAAGTTATGTTACAGCAATTAAATGTTATTTGAAGGAAAGAAAAAGTGTGCACTGACTACTGAGTAACAGGAATCATGTTAAAAAAACAAACCAGCCCTTATCTTGGGATCAAAGCCAGGGAGAGGCAGGGTGACCCTGTGCAGGACATCAGGGCAGAGGGGAAGGAAGGGAGGCCTCGGAATGGTCTCGGCTCAGTTCAAGATACAGATGTACAGTTGGGGACAGTCTTCTGAAATCCAAACAAGAGCTGGCAACAGAAACATGAATGGCCCCGTGAGAACTCAAGGTGTAAGAAATGCTTCATTGGGCATCTCTGTTCAGACGAGGGGCCAAATAAAGGAACAAATCACATAAGCGGACGTAACTGTTCACCATTCAGGGGATGGTGACCACAGACTGCTCGGTATGTGGTGTGTGGAGATTCCGGCAAACGTGCGTGATCGTATTTGGAGGGACGATCCTTGTTCCGGGGACCTGGGGCCAGATGAGAACGGGCCTGATGGAAAGATGCGATGAACTGTACCCTCCTTGTCTGCTACAGAACAGCGTTTCTCATCTCCGTCTCCCAAGTCGTTCACCAAACTTGGCTCCAGTACACACTTATTGTTTCCAAACCCAAATCTCCCCCTCAAAGGGCAAAGTCAGGCCATGACTAAGAACAGTTTGAAAACATGCCACGGACTGGCGTGAATCCACCAAAAGGAAGGTGACAAAGTTTTGAGTGACACTGGGAATGAGGCAGAGCCCCCACGTGCCCATGCGGCACGTGATGCCTGGTGGTTTTGCTGTCTTGCGTGTGGAGCTCTTAGAGGATGGGGAAGATTGGGCTGTGGCCTGTGGGGCCTGTGAGAGGGGACCACATCTTATCTGTGGGACTTTCTGGCTTAGAGGCAAGAGGTCACAGAGCACCATGCTCTCTGGGAGCAGAGAGGAGAGACAGGACATAGGCACTTAAGAAAATCTAACTCTCCAATCTGTATGTATTTAAGGAATTAATTCATTGGTCTGGGCCATGTTACAAGGAGCAGAAAGAGAAATTCTTAGACCAAATACATTGGGGGAAACTGTGGAAGTAAAACTGTTGTGTTTTTTTTTAAGAAATTGCAGATTGCAGGACTTTTCATAATCTTCGATATTCTAGGAAAAGGCCATGTATGCAGCATTTTTCAAGTGGATTTGCTCATGGAAACATTTATTTGCATGATATCTCTTAGGACTGATGTTCTGTGGGACACACGTCACAAAGAAAAAAATGGGGTCAAAAAATCTTAAAGACCTTAGAGTCCATTTCCTTATGTTAGAAATGAAATTATAGATCCTGAGAGAAATATGATTTCCCCAGGATCACACAGATGGTTTCTGGCTCGCATTGGAAGAGAAACCAGGGTATCGTGTAGAAAGTAACAGTTCTTAGGGATCCTGCTATCTCTCTTTCCACTATATCACATGTACTTCTCATTGGGCCTTTGTACTGGAGTTCAATGCTCTTGTAGAATGAAGCTGACATCAGGAAGGACAGGTCATCAGGGGTCACATTTGGGAGAGGTTTGAATGCCACATATTTTTGGATTGTGTGTTCTACTTCCATCTTGGAACTTATCACAGTGGATCATCCTTGTCTCCATGGAAGGTCAATGTTATTTTGCTCACAGTTCTTGCTACTTTCCCTACTTTTGCTATGGTGCATGGAGTCTCCCTCCCCGTCTCGTTGATGTCGGGCTTGGCCATATGTTATGGGTTGAATTATGGGCCCCTCATTCATTGGCTGAAGTCCTAACCCCACCAATGCCTCAGAATGTAACTGAATTTGGAGATAAGGCCTTCAAGGAGGTAATTGAGTTAAAATGAGGTCATTAGGGAAATGAAGTTAAAATAAGATCACTAATCTAATATGACTGGTGTCAAAACAATATGACCTCTACAAGCCAAGGAGGGAGGCCTCAGAAGAAACCAATTCTGCCCAGACCTTGATCTTGGACCTCTAGCTTCCAGAACTATGAGACAATCAATTCTGTTATTTAAGCCACCCAGTTTGTGATAAGGTACGTTGTTACAGCAGCTCTAGTGAACGAATATAATATCTAAGATAGTATTCACGATTGGCAGGTGGCTGTCACCCAAGGAGTCGTCAGGAGCCCAGGCCTTTCCCGTCTTGTGGCTCTGCCATTTTCAGTGCATGGCTTCCAAGGTCACTGTGTCTGTCCACAAAACAGGTGGCAGAGGGGAAAGCATGGAGAAATACAAGTCAATGGTTTTATAGGCTACTTTTGGAAGTGGCATACACCACTTCCACTCATATAGCATTGGTTAGAACCCAGTCACAGGGGCACACCTAATGCAAAGGACGCTAGGAACTGGAGTCTGGCTGGAAGAAGAGGAAATGGATTTGGAGAGTAGCTGGCCAGTCTTGGCCATAGCTCTTAACTACACCACGGGATAGGTAGCACGAGAAGGAGGAACTAATTCGTCTCAGATCATCCCATCTGCCAGGGTGGTTGGCTGGCTTGAGCGAGCTGAGGATTCCCCCTAGCGCTCAGACAAACAACTACATAGGGAACGAGTCTCCTCCCTAATACTTTCCCATCCTGTGGGTGATCTGACTGGAAAATTACACTGATTTCTACACCCAAAGAAGCTAAAGACACTTCTGTTTTGGATTCGTGACAACTGACTGAGGCTCAGACAAAGTCAGGAAGTAAGAAGAGCATCACATTATTCTGCCGGAAGTGAGTTGATTATGAGCTGCAGGAACAACCTAGACCCCACACTTAGAAACAGTGATTATTATTATTTTTAATGTTGGTGGCCTGGTTTAATTTTCTTTGTAAAATAAAAACCTGAATTTGACAGTGGCTCCATCTTCGATATGATAATAGTGTTTCTACTCCCTTGCTTTTCTCCTTATCCTGAAAAATGTCGAATTTAACTGACGCATGTGTAAGCCTGGGGAAATTTAGTTTTTTTCCCCTCATTCTAGGCAAAGAGGTGAGTTTAGTTGGATTGTCGTCAAATCATCTCTTACTGGGAGCATCCGTTCTACGCCCAGGAGTCCTCTCCAGCTTCACCATCCTGACACTTGCGACACTCATCTTTGTTTTTCGCTGCTCCGTTCTCCCGGGGGTCTCTCGTCTCCCAGGAACACTCGCCTTGTTCGAGTGCTGTTGCATTGTTAGAAAATAGGTTTTCGTTCTCTTAAGGTGAAACATTTCCCTCATTCACTTTTCATTCACTCAACAAACATTTATTAAATGCCTTCTAGTGCCAGATCCCCAAGGTACCAAAATGAATAAGACAGTCCCTGCCCTCCAAAACCCAGGGTCTAGTGGGGTTGGTCTCATTGTTACAGAAACTTGTTCTGTGTATTGTGGGAGGCCTGGTTATCTTATCTTGTGTTCCTGCGGCAGTTTAATGCATTGAATGAAAAGATTGAACATAATTTTAAAAGGTAGTTGAAGAGAAAGTGAAGATGGTATTTCTGGAACATAGCACATTATTCAACAGTGACTTGGGGCGAATCATTGACTTGTACTTTATTGGACAGCAGCTCTCTATTAAATAAATTATGGGATGCATCAGGGAAGACTCTGATGGGAAATAGTCTGTATTCTGCCTTTTCCTTCTGTCCTTCCTTTTCTCACTGCCTTCCGTATCTCCCTCTCTTCCTTCCCTCCTTTCTTTGTTAATTCAATGCTTGTTGGAAACCTGCCATATTCACATGGTTCTATGTCCAGACTTTTCCAGGACAGACCCACATTTCATATAATTTTTTTTCTTTTAAAATAAGATGCTTTATTAAATATTTACATGTGAATTGATTTCTGTGTCCTTGCTAAACTTTTCACATAAAAGAACCAACAAGATAAGGAAAAAAGTCCTTGCTAGACCTTGGATTTCTTTCTCTGGCTCGGACAACAGGGCCCCGGGTGTGTTTAAGGTTCAGGGGGAGGCCCGGACAGGTCAGTGTGGGGACACACCGGTGAACAGGGCTCGGCCCCTGTTCTGATCAAACAGGAGAGATAAGGCGCGTTTTGGTGAGTGCACTTCACGCCCCCCTTGCTGATTTCCCCCCGCCAGTCTTCCAGGAAGTGCGTGAAAAGTGGGAAATCACTTCATCCGCTTGCCTTTGTCCCTGCATGTTTATGTTCGGAACAATCCCAACACAGTATGTTTCTCAGGAATTGGCTTTAGGTTGATTCGATAAAATCCATACGACTCAACTTATTGGGAGAATTTCTGATTCCCTCTGTCGAATACCGTGGAGGTCAGCAAACTGGGGCCATCTGTTTTTGAGGGGCCCGTGGACTAAGAATGGCCATTACATCTTTAAGTGCTTAAAATGTTTAAAAAATAGTGTTTCATGACTTTAGACAATTTTATGAAATTTATATTTTCATGTCCACAAATAAAGCTTCATTGGAACACAGCCATGCTCATTAACCGGTGTATTGTTTGTGGGTGCTTTTGCAGCAATGGCAGAGCTGGGGAGTTGTGATAGAGGCCATATGGCCCAGAAGGAAAGCAGGGAATATTTATTATCTTGTCCTTTAAGAAGGCTGCTAACCCCCTGATATATTGTTTTATCTGCTAGTGGAGAAAAGTTAAAAAAAAAAAAGGCATCTTAACACCTGGCCCCAGAGTCTCTTCTAGAGAAGGAATTGTCTTTGTTTAGAAAAATCCTCTGATGGACCTTTTGGATGTGAACGGTCAGGCCCCTGGGTGGGTAGCTTGGGGGCAGCACCCAGCTGCTCTGCAAAAAAGTGGAGGACTTTGTCCCTGTCCCTGTCCCGCCTTGTCCAGATGGAGACAGGGTGCTCATTGTGGTAAAATATGTTCAGGTGTGAATCCTGGCTTTGTGTAACCTTGGGCCAATCACTGAACCTTTCTGAGCTCCGGGTTCTTTATTCGTAACGTGAGAACAATAATCAAATGTACTGCACGGGTTTGCATGAGGATGAAAGAATGAATAGACATGAAGCACTTAGTGGAGAGTCTGGCACATAGTAAGCTTATGAGCTCTTCCGTGATTATCGTGATTGTATTTGTAAGACATGGAGAAGAAAATAAAATAATATACGTGAAGTGCCTAGAACTCTGGCTAGCAAAGTCCCTTTACAGTCCAGCAGAGAGACCCCCTGACGCCCAGGGCTGCTCAGACCCAGGCCTGTGGTCAGGTGTGGTTGTCAGTGCCAGAGATGCCCAGGTGTGATCTGACACTAGAGCTGGTGGTGTAACAGGGTGCAGCCAAGAGGGGGCCCCAAATAGGGATTTGTAATAGGGTCCAGAAGAGCTTGGAGATAATTGGCTCCACACCACAGGGCCACACCTGGCCGTAATGCGGGCAGCTGTGGCCAATTGTGAGAGGAGCCGGAAATGGGGCTGCAGAGGGGGATTGGTGCTGGGATTTAAACGGAGGCACAGCAGCCATTGGGCGTCTCTCTTTTTGGGACCACGCGTCTATTTAGAACCAGGAGGCTTTGGTGTCGTGGTTGGGACCTTGAGGCTTGGGTGAGAGTCAGGACCACGAGGCTTTGGAAGTGCTCCCTTTTGCCACGTGGAGGGTGCTGGGAGGACTGTGTGCATTTGTGGGGAACTTTAGTTTGTGTTATTTCAAATGAATAATGAATTCCTTTCCTTTTCACTGATCTCTGGCATTTAGAGACATCTTTCCTCAGGCGGCGGGCAAAACGAACCCAGAAGGTGGGGAGGAACCCCCTGTAGACTGTACCAGTAGCAGGGACTCCTGCGGGGAGCGGTGGTGTGCCCGTGGGATGGAAGGGTGCGTGTGATTAATGACAGGTTTCAGACGAGCAGTGTCCTTGCATGGAGCCGACCGTGTGGGAGTAGTTGTTCAGAGCTTTGACTCCAGAGCCAACAGGTCCCGCCAGATCCAAATCTTGACTATGCCATTTATTCCCAGTGATCTCGGGCAAGTGGCGTCCCCTACCTGTGTCTCCACGGCCTCAAATACAAATCAGAAATAGTAATAATACCTACTTGTGGGGGTCCAGCCAGCCCCCAGTGGTCCCCACCTATTAGTAATCACACCCTTGTGTGGAAGTCTCCTACACTGTACCAGGGTTGTCTGTGAGACCGGGAGAATATACCGGAGGTGATGGTGTATAGACTTGACATTAGGTTACAAAAGATACTGCGGCTTCAACTTAGTTCCCTGTCTTTCTTCTCTGTCTCTACTCTGTCTCTCTCTGCCACTCCTTCATCAGATCACTTGCTCTAGGGGGGAACCGGGTGTGATGAAGCGAGAACACTCGAGCAGTCTGTAGAGAGGCCCACTTGGGGAGAAACTGAGGCCTGCCCGGCACCACGTGAGTGAACTTGGAAGTGGATCCTCTGGGGACAGCTCTGACCCATAGTCTGATCCTTGCGAGACACCCTGAGCCAGAACCACCCAGCTAAGCTTCTCTCCGCACCCTGACCCATGGAAACTGTGAGATAATAAAGTTTATTGTTGTAAGTGGATACATTTTGGAGTAATTTGTTACATAACTAATATGGTACCTAATGAGGTTGTTACTATTTATAAAGCTCTAGGACAATAACTGCCATATAGTAAATGCCATGTATTTGTCAAATATAGAAATTCACCCATAAATCCATACCTAACTGGGGGGGAAGGTGGCGGAGGGGAAGTGGGCATTCTGGCTGGCCAAAACCCAGATAGGCTAGTCTGGGCTGTTTCAAAATCAAAGGCTCCTACTTTGTTGAAGGCAGTCTTGCCTGTTTTCATAACAACCTGAAGTCAGGAGGAGACCCTGATTTATATTTCCCGCAGAAGAGAGATTGACGTGGTAAGTGCCGAAGAAATTAAAAGTCACTTGTTTTTCAATTCATTACTTCTGGAAAAAAAATTCAAGCCCGGCTTCATTACTTGTGCTCCGTTTTAGTGCTGATGATAATTGCAAAGGCAGTATTTTAAATTAGAATGTATAAGACCACATGTAATTAACCTGTACAGAAGGGCTGAGACTTCATATTACACTATTAAATCAATCCCAGCAGAATCACTAATGCTGAGCAATTGATTTGGAAATACAGCCTGGGCAGAGTAAAGAAGCTGGATGCTAATTACCATTTGGGAGAATTTAGCACACTCCTCGGATGCAGTTAGAGTGGCAGACTTTTTCCTCTGGCCCCTAACCCGCCACAGCTGAGAATGTAAATGAGTTCAGATTGATACTTCAAACAACCTGGAGTTGGAGAGAGGGTTTTTCTGCTACTCCTGAGCGTGATGATCGTAAGAGGGCCCTCAAACCGTCTGGGTGCCGTGACTAGTGGGGCGCAGCTCTGTGCACAGTTTTGGGGTCCTGGTGAAAAGTCCCAGGAAGTGTCTGCGTGTAGCATTTTCTGATGCAGTGGGCGTGAGCTGTTCCCTCTACAACTTGCATGTTATCTTTCATCCACTCCTCTCGTAACTCATCTCTGTTCTGATTTCTTCTTGTGTCTACCCTGTAGCCTTCGTTTTCTGTCTTTATTCTTCCCCTTTTTCACAGACTCATTCCCAGAGCCCTCAGATCATAGATGACAGACTGGGGGGGTGGTTTGAATCTGGCCCTGGGGAAGTGGCAGAGACACGGAAGATGCCATCTTTGAGCTCCAGCAACCTACAGGTGACAGACGGCCATCTGTATGACCCAGAGCTCGAGAACCGTGGGATACCAGTTGTTTGCAGCTGCCGTCCATCCTAACTGATTGGCATCCACGCTGTGCTGTTAAGTGTTTTGAGTATTACTCCAGGCGGAGGTGCTTCTCTCCTCCGTGGCTGCTGAGGTTCCGTGGGGCTCCAGAGTGCAGGGGACGCTCACCATGAAAAGCCGCTGTGGTTCTCCTGATGTGCCACTACTCCCGACCTGAGAGGTGGTGGGTCTCTCGCCTGTCGCCCACAGAGAAGCCAAGGTCTGAGACAACAGGTTTCTGCAGAGAAGAACGTTAGTTCATCAGGCCAGCCGAATGAGGAGACCGGGAACAAGGCTCTGATCGGTCTCCCGGAATAAAGACTTATAGCAAATTTAAAGGATAAAGTTAAGAAGAAACGACACATATTTCTTAATTCCAGTTTGGGACTCTTGACTGGACCACCTTGGAACTGCGACATCTAAGGTACGGGAAAGGGGAGAGGCAGCATGAAGGAATCCCAAGCTGCCGGGGTCCGACTGGGTGAGATCCAGGCCCCTCGCTGCCGTGAGGTCCGGGTCTGTGCACAAGGGCTCCGGCTCCCCATGGTGGCTCGTCGGAGTTAATTTGCAGGCTTTCTGCACCTGCGTAAGCCCGATGGGGCTCGTTCTGGTGGTCTCCTGGGTGCCGTGAGGAGGCCTGCTGTGACCTCCTGAAAGGTAAAAGAAAAAATAAGGAAAAAAATTATTAGGGTCTAGTTTCAGTGTTAGGGCTGAGTTTCACCATGATGGGATTGCGTCAACGCTTCTGGGTGTTCTCGCTGCAGTGAGGTAAGTCTGAGTATCGCTTTTTTGGGGGTTGGGGGTGGAGGTAGGAGGACTAGTGAGGGTCAGCCTCAGGCTGCTTTGAGGTTACTTAGGCATCATTAGGTTGAAAACAAACCAGGAATGCTCACTGGCAGTTAACCCTTGTGCCAGGTTGGGCTGCTGGCCCTGAGAAAAGGATTCACAGACAGTGAGTGTTAAGGATGTTTTCCCAGGAAAATAGGTAAGGGTGTGGGGGCAGCAGGATCGGGAGGAAGGGAAGCTAAGCAGGGGTGAAAGGTCATGTGTCTTCTCAGGGTGAGCCTTGGCTCCCTCTGTAAAACCCCAGGTTCCTTCAGGGCTCCAAGTGTGTGGCCAAAGTGCTTGTAGTCACCCAAGGACATCCATCCCTCTGCGATGGGCCAAGCAAGACCCATGGAGGCTGGTGGGGGTGGGGCGTGTCTTGGGGAACCTAAGGGAGATCTGAGGGAACCTAGGTGGACGCTGGCAGGCACTGTGCCCCCTCTGGAGAGGGTCCCCCTTAGGAGAGGATCCTTGTCCTCCATTCTTCCTGCCTAATTTCCCCCTGTTCCCCGTGCTAATAATCTCTGCTCCTGCAAAGGTATCTCTAGACCATTACTTGATTATATCTTCCCTTTTATGTGTTTATACTTTCATTCCCTTTGCAGGGCATGTCTCCTCCCCCCTCCTCTTGGGGTCGTGGTTGTCCTCACGGAACACTCGAGGGCTATCTTTGCAGGAAGCCCTTCCTGACTGGCCGAGTCAGAGGCGCCTGTCCGCCTGCTCTCCACCAGCGCTGTGTATGACACATTCTATGCCACCTCTGCCCACGGCTGGGCAGTACTCCCCCCTCCCCTCCCTCTCACCATTCACACGACTGTGACAGGAAGGCGAGGAACTGGAGAGGATGTGGCAGTGGGACCTGGAGGTCTCTGAGACAGAGCTGAGCACCCAGGGCCACTAGCCTATTCAGTATTTGGTGAAAATTTGGCAAAACAACCTCTCTGGGTAGCCCCAAGCAAGCCGCGAGATTCTGCAAGTGCGCACACCTCGGCTGGTGTACAGCCTGCGCAGCCATACAGGCATGGTGCTAGCCGGCACAGTCTTCCCTGAGCCGAGGCCGGGGCAGGGATGAGGGATGCCTGTGGTGGAATTATGGAGGGAAGGAGCTGCGGCCTGGGTGGCCAGGGGACAGCCCGAAGATGGCTGTAGACGACAGTATGTGTGAGGAACAATGTCATCGTCTGAGGGAGGCGTGGCCTAGGCCAGCTCTGCCTTCGTCGTTGGGGTACTCAACTGCTGGTGGCACAGTGGCAGGTCGAAACACTTGTCACAAACTCTGTGATGCTCCTTAAATTGAGAAGTAAGGCAAAGTCCTCCCCCCTGGAATCTTAGTGAGTGTCTTGTAACGAACAGAAGGCAGTGGAAATAACGCAGTCTGACTTCTGAGGTGAGGCAAGGCCTTCAGGCGACAGCGTCCCCACCCCCCTTCACACCCGCATGGAAGGGCCCGAGTGAGAACCACCCAGCCCACCCCTTCCCCAGTTCAGGAGCCACAAACTCATAAACAAAAGAAAATGGCTGCTTTAATCCCCACCTTTTGGGGTAATTTGTTATGCAGAACAGGTGTGTACGATGGCCTACTCTTGCATCAGTAAGTTAAAATCTGGGCCTTGGTTAAAGATTTTAGGGATATAGAGAGAATAAGCCATATGCTGCTTTGATTGGAGGTTACTTAGGACTAATTAGTTTGGGAAAATAGTTCCCTTCAGTTCCCTTCACATGTGGAGTTTAGGGTCAAAGTCTCAAGTAGAAATAAAATGTTTGTGTTGGAAGTGTGGGTGGAGATAATGCTAATTTTCAACAACCCCCCTGGAGCTGCCTTACTGGTTTCTGTGTTTTTGCCTAGATGTGTTCTTGTTTATATTTTTGTTGACATTTCACACACATTTGAGGTTGGAAAGGCTCAGATGTTAATGTGTGAAATTTAAAGGCCACTGTTATTTTCCTGCAAGCAAATCTGGTTCAATCTTACTAGGTTTAAAGTGCCTTTTGGATATTTGCAGTTGGGTAGGTAGGTACACCTGAGGAATGCTGCATACCAATTCCGCATTAAAGAAAAAAATAAAGAAAGAAAAAGACCCCTCCGTTCTTTAATAGGATCTGACATTACCATTTTTGAAACTTCTTGGGGAGACCCCACTGAGTGGTGTTCTGTGGAGCTTGTGGCATATTTAGTTCATCCTCCAGAACCCTTCCAGAGAACTTGGATATTTCGGGGAAGGCAAATTAGAATCCATCTGAAACCCTCAGCTCAAAAGTTGCCAGCGTGTTTGGGAGTTGAGATTGGGTAATTTAGTTTTCTTCTTTCACTTACCTGAGACTGAAAACTGAAAGTAGGGTTTAGGGATTCAACGAGATGATCACCCAGACAGAGTTTACCCTCAGGTTTGTATAAACGAGGACACTTCCGGAAATTAAAGGAAACTGTTGAGCTTCACATTCAATGGGCCCACATCTAACGGGCTTGAGATTTACTGGAGAGAGCTCTCACGTTGGAGGCACGGCTGTGACTGTGTTCTGGGCGGCTGCTGAATTAGACAGTTGGCCATGTCTGGCTGGTTTGACACATCCTCTGAGGTGGGAGGGTCGCTGCAGGCATTTGGACTTGGGTGCGTGAGTCATGACTTAGGGTTTGCCTCCCATTGGTTTATTGAGCCCCGTTCTTCAATTTCCAGGTTACACTGTGGTTTTACACGTGTTTCAGGGAGACCAGGCCTCCTGAATGTTAATCCTGTGGGGGGTTGTGGACAGAGCGCTACACGTGAGCATGAAGCAGCGAGGTGGGGGCGGCAGAGTGGAGTTCCAGTGTTTGTTTGTTTGTTTTGTTGTTGTTTCTTAGCTCCTGGGCAGCATTGGGTACAGGTCCTGTCCTCGGCCACGGGCAAATTTGGTCAAGTTTATCTTCTAACTTTTTCAAGAACTTTTTGGTGACTTTCCCCCTTTAATCTCGCCCATTTTCTTTCCATCATTCCTTCTCTATGGATTAGTATAACAGAAGTCTGGCTTTGAGAATGGACACTTAGTTATGTCTGGGACAAATCTCACTTTACATCCTTGAGCTTAGAGGACAGAGGGCTCAGCAAAAGGTACAGGCTGATCCCAGGTCGGGCCCCCACAAGGGAGAGGCACTCAGACGATGTGGGTTACTGGCCTGTCCTGGTGGAGATCTTACAGGTTTGTTGAATCCCCAAAACTGGGCTTTCTCAGATTGGTGGGCTCTCACCCGTGTTCTGCAGTGTTCCTGGAATTTCCCCTGACATTCTAGCCTTATCATTTGGGTGCAACAACTGCCATCAGCAAACCGTGTTGCCTGGGGATTTATGGTGACGGCTCCAGCACAAGGTCCGACTGTGCGGCGAGTGCCATATTCCCGCATCAGCTACAGGCTATGTTATAAATAGGAAGCACATGCTCAGTCACTTCCCTGTTGTGACATAAAACCGGGAGAATTGAGCGCAGCACACCTGGTGTCAGCATAGCACACTGTCTTATAGTCTTCTAACTGCTGGTCAACACCTTCTCTGGAAAAGAATCTTTATTGGTGAATGAATGAATGAATGAATGAATGAATGAAAAAAATGAATGAATGAATTTGATCAGAGAGCTAGATACACCAGAGATGTGACCCCAGCATAGAGGAGGATGATGGAAGGACAGTCAGAGGGAGACGCAACCGTGACTTCCCAGAGGCACTTAAGACAGAATGGACAGGGAAGATCTTTCTGAGGGGTGTCATTTAACCTCCAGCCTGAAACATAAGAAGGAAACTTCCCTGAGAAAGGGGGGTGAAGGGGTAGGGGGCGGGGCAGCTGATCTCCGTGAGGAGTGGCTTGTATTTTATAGTGAATGTGTTGTGGGTTATTTGCTACATATCCCTGATGTTGACTGTGTGAGCCTTAGCTCTCATGGGGGATTTCCAAATTCAGTGAATTGGGGAAGGTATTTATTCGGGAACTGAGGGCCCTTGCTGTCAATATGTGCTCTTACCTTTGCAGGCAGGTTTAACGTAAGGGGCTCCTGGGAGTTCTTGGATATAGCCCAGGCCCCACCCCCTGCTTATTCCCACTCCCCACTTGAAGGTGTTCCGGAAGCTCTGGGGCCAGCAGGTCTGTGCAGACACTTGTTTGCCAGGTCAGAGTGGGATGGGGCTGGGCCTGGGCCTGGGCTGTTCGACAGCCTTGGAGCTTGGTGGGAGGGTGTGTGGGCCTCCAAGGGTGTGAAAGACACTGGGGAAAGCAGGGCTGTTTCACCCACCGATGGCTCTGGTCCCCCGGAAACCACCCACACACTCTGAAAGAGATATGTGGTCCACGCATGCTCACTCATGCAGCGAGGGTGGGGCAGAGATACTTTCTACAAACTCTCCAAGCTCATTTAAAAATCTTAGGAAAATTCCTCAAAGGCTCCATTTATCTACTGGAAGGTCAATTTCAGAGGTGTTCTACATCAAGGTTATTTGCAAAGAATTTGCTGGAGGGAAGGGTATTGCTTATCCAACAGGAAGTAAATCCACTTTTCTCATTTTTTTTTCTTCTCAAGAGCATTTGAAGCAACTCAGAATCCATCTTTGGGGAACCTGGCTCTGAACACCAGTGTCTCATGTTCCTGATTACAGTGGCCTCCACCCAGTGACTTACCCAAATCCCTCATGTTCTGGGTTGAGCACATTTTTACTGCTAGTCTATCCACTGGGGACTCACAGAACATCTTATTGTAAGTAACCTCAGATGGGATTTGAGGATAGTTTCACCAACTGTAAATCAATGCCTGGAGGCTTTGAGACTATCCCTTCTTGTCTTGTCTTTTGGAATTAGTCAGCTCAGTACCCATGGGTGCGGTTTAGCAAGATTCAACCAAAAAACTTATTGAAAGTAATCCCCAACACAACTCCAAACTTTCTTAAACATCTGTCAGCAAAAAAGAATAAAGTCTAGTTTTTTTTCCCTCTCCTCAGTAAATGCACACACTGTCCACTTCTCCTTCCCACCCTGGCTTGGGAGAGGAGAAAGTGTAACAACTCTAGGTCGGGTCATCCCTATTCGTCTCTGAAGGGCTCACTGAGCACCGCAGCCTGTGCTAGGTGCTGGGGATGTAACGCTATTCAGGATACAGGCCCTACCTCAGGGGAATGAAGGTCTGCCCTCAGAGAGGCAGGTAGAGAATCAATCATAGAATGAAATGACAAGGACAAAACAGATATCTATGTATTATAGATATATTATGTATAGTATATGTATACTACAGGTATATGTAGATGGAAGAGAAAATCCTTCTGCGTTGGGGTGGAGGAGGCAGGGAGGCTCTTTGTCCCACAGGGAACATTTTGCAATGTCTGGAGACATTTTTGATGGTCAGAATTGGGTTGAGGCGTGCTACTGGCGTCTAGTGGGCAGAGGCCAGGGATGCCGCTAAACACCCCACAACACTCCGGACACCGTCAGCTCCATCCCCTCCACTCTTGCTTTCTGCCTCGGTCTCTTTTATGCTGTTGAAGTATCCAGCGAGTTCCTGGAGTATCCTGATAACCAGCGTTTTGAACTCTGCATCTGATAGGTTGCTTATCTCCATTTCATTTTGCTCTCTTTCTGGAGTTTTTGTTCTGTTCTTCCATTTGGGCCATATTTCTTTGTCCCCTCATTTTGGCAGCCTCCCTGTGTTTGTTTCTGTGTGTTAGGTAGAGCTGCTTTGACTCCCTGACTCAGTAGCGTGGGCTTTAGTAGAAAAGCTCACTGGTAAGTTTTGTGTGGCGGAGACTTAGGTAATCATCAGGGTGGGGCAACTGTGTCACTGCTCTGTGGCTCTGTGTGGGGGAGGGCTTGGAGAAGGGCAGGGCTGCTGCCTGGCCTCTGGAGTTTTGCCTGGGAGGAAGTTGTTTCCCAGCACTCACCCTGATGCCAGTTACTTCAGTTTCTCCCTGTGTGCCCCTGGTGCCCTTCCAGCTGCTGCTCTTGTGTCGAATCCCAGAGGGAGTGGGTCTACGTAAGTCCTAAGTCTGTTGTGGGCCCTTTAAGAGGCATCTCTTGTGAATTGCATAGTTTCTTCTGTTGTCCCAACCCCCACTGGTTTTTATTGCCAAATTACGGGGACTTCCTGAAGCTGGAACTCTGGGCAGGATGGTTTGGTCTGGGGCTAGGATGCCTCACTCCCAAGGTACCCTTCCTGATTTTTCTCCACCACAACTGGCTGTGGGACTGCCCCTTCTGCATCTCCGCACCTCTCCACGTCTCTGCCCCTCCTACCTGTCTGCATGAATGTGCCTTCTTTAAACCCTTGGTTTTGGACTTCCACACAGCTCGATTTTCTGACATTACTGGGTGATATTTGTTTGGTGGTGTAGTTGTAATTTTTGCTATAGTTGTGTGAGGAGGCAAGGTGTGTTTACCTATACCTCCATCTTGATCGGAAGTCTGGGACACCCTCTTACAGGGAAGAATGATCTGTCCTCAAATGTTGACAGTACTGGTGCTGAGAGACATTGCCGGAGGGTGATGTTTGAGATGGCCAGAGTCTGTTAGGCAGCAGCTGGGAAGGCCATTCCGCTCAAAGTCTTCATCACTAGCTTTGCAGACTCCAGAGGGGGCAATACTAAAAAGGGATGAGGCTTTTTTTTTTTGGGGGGGGGCATGGTCAGCTCACATTGATGGGGTTCCTGGGTGGCTTCAGAGCTGTGTCCAAGGAGTGCCCTGCACCCACCATGGTATAAGGCAGGGGGACCTGGTCAGGAGAGTGAGATTTTCTCTTTCAATGGCAGCTCAAAAGGGAGGCTTGAATTTTTCCTCTTGATCCTGAAGAAGGTGGGTGGCCAGCATGCCAGGAAGGGTGCACTGGTGAGAGCAAGAGCAGGGAAGACATCTCCTGCAATAAGCACTTAACTTGGGCTTGTGATTTGCAGCAGTATGGGAGGCGGCCAGAACCCTGCATGTGAACCCTCAGAACTGGAGACTTAGGCACTAGCTGTAAAACCTTTTCTACCCCCAGATCTGGAATGCAAGGACTGAGCTATATCCCTGTCTCTGCAAAATGTCCTTGGCTTGATGCCAGAAAAATGTTCTTAAATGCAGTGAAACAGCATTATCTGATGGCCTGTCCCCAAAACCCCATGAGGGTGGCCCAAACAGGTGAATAGTGCATTTAAGTGCAACAGTGCAGTTAGGGAAACGGTGACTCAGCCATTTGGCTGCTGCTCTGTCCAGAGGTCTGCTGGCTGGGAGAGCGGAGGGGCCAGAGTCCTGGTGGGGCTAGTGGGCCAAGGCTGAGCTGTCACCTGGAATTGTGTAGCCGTTAGTTCTTTATCCCTCTGACTACTGCTCTCATTTGTGCATTGTTTTTCCCCAACGTTCACTGATCAAGAGCACTCTAGGGTGGGAGCAGAATGAGACCTCTCACAATACTGTAAGACAGGGGTGTCAAACTCACCTTCACCGGGGGCCGCATCAGCCTCACAGTTGCCTTCAAAGGGCTGAATGTAATGTTAAGACTGTATACATGTAACTACTCCTTAACTAGGGGCAAGGAGCTCGGCGCTGCTGCTGGGGAGAAACAAAGTACTGGGCCAGATAAAACAAGGTGGAGGGCCGAATTCAGTGCACGGGCCTTGTGTTTGCCACCTGTGCTCTAAGACAATTGCCTGGTTGGTGGTATTTGTACAGATCCATACTTGCAAAAATAATGTGATTGCTGTCAAGCCCTTTCTCACATGGGATGTGCTCGTTCTCACATGGACCATGTGGATCACTGGGACGAGGCCATAATTTGCCTACCAGTTCCCTCTTCGGGTCATTTCACAGGCTTCCGGAGCTTCAGTGTCACAAGTAAACACCACAGTGGGTATCTTTGTGTAACTAGATCGTTTGTTCCTTTTCAACGATTCCTTCAGAATACATTTCTAGCAGTGGGATTACTGTATGAAAGGCTATGAATATCTTCATGAGTCCTGATACATATTGTCAAGTTGCTTTTCAGGAGTGGAGCAATTTATAGACCTGACATGAGTAAGTGAGTGTAGTGGACTGGCAAAATATGGCAGCATTGAATATTATTTTATTTTACAACTTCTCTTCCTGATTTAGTAAACATAAAAGGATCCCGTTAAGTGTGATGTAACATGCTTGGCAAGATGCTTCGCACGTGGTAGTTGTTTTTGCTGGTGTGTCTTTGCAGCCGGTGATGCCGGTCCTGCTCCTTGGACTGCAGCCTAGACCTCTGTCTGTCCTCATTTGCCATCAGTCTCCAGCGAGTGCCTGGCCTTGGCTCGGCCTGCTGTCATGAAAGCGTTAGCCATTCATGATAATATTGAGCTTCTAGTTTGAGCCCACATGTAGCAAGACTGCTTACATTCATCTCCTGGATCCTCAGTTTAGCAGCTGCGTGACATGACCTTTGATAAGTTACCTGATTTCTCTAAGCCTGGAGTTAACTGAGATAATGTATGTTAAGCTAGTACCACCGTGCCTGGTATAGAGTAATGTTAGTGTTAATAACAATAATCTATTTTACTTTAAAAATAATTTTATTTATTTATTTTTAGAGAAGGGAGGGAGAAAGGAGGGAGAAACATGTCAGAGAAACATTGATATGTTGCCTCTCGCACTTCCCCAGTGGGGGACCTGGCCTGTAACCCAGGTATGTCCTCTGACCAGGAATCGAACCTGCGACCTTACAGTTTGCAGGCCGGCACTCAATCCACTGAGCCACACCAGGCAGGGCAACAATGATCTATTTTAATAAGCCACATCAATCTTCAAGATAGGTGATGTCATTATCCTCATTTTAAAGATGAGATATGAAGGCTCCCAGAGGTTAAAGTCTTCGTCCAGTACAGGCAACCTACTGCCGTGTGACCTCTGGCCTTTCCCCTCTGTGCCACGGGTGAGTGGGCCCCGTGGGTGGGAGGAGCACTCATGAAAGTGGTTCCTACACTAAGACAGCCAGCACTAACTTACTTGTGCATGGAAATGACTGCCAGCTACATGCACACAGCCCTCTAAACACGAACTAAACAAATCTCACACCGCCCCTTATCCAGATTCTACAGTGCCGCCCCATCTGAGGGGAAGCACAGCAGAGGAAAAGGAAGGAAGGAAAGAGATAAATCTTAACCAACGTGGTTAAAATGTCTTCCAAAAAATTTGCAAAAATGTATGACCGTGTGAACTTACCGCTTGGGGCCTTGGAAGGAGCCTGGCAAAGTGAGGAACCTTGAAGCCGATGTCTCATTATCTCCATGATGCATCGGCCACTGGTCTGATCCCTTGACTAGCAGGAGTACTAGGAGCCAGTTACTTTTGATCACTTGTCCCTTTTCTCCGAATTAAAACTTCGTCATTAGCATAGTTTCAGTGTGAGAGTTACTGCCAGGGTGGAATTACTCTAATTAAGAGGAAAAGAAAAATATGTTGCTAGTCATTAATTTTTCTTGATTAGAGGGTGACCCAGTTTGAGGTTAAGCGAAGAGGACTGAGGCAGTAATTTAGTGCGCTGGGGGGTTTGTGCAGATTTTTGGGAGCTGGAGAAGCAACAGCTGGATCCCAAGATTGCCATCCGATTTGAATTCATGGTTACTTGTCAGGAGACGTGTAGGAGATCGTCAGGAACGGCACACCAATGCGCAAAATGAACAGAAGCGAGGGCGAGGCTGGAGGCCCAGCTCTGTACACCGAATGCTGTCGATTCCACGGCTGTCCCAATAAGTGTTCGAAAGCTTTTCCTGTCTTAAACGTGAAAATATTATATTTTCTTGGTTTGAGGATAGAAGTCTTGTCAAATTCTGAAATAGCAAGAAACTTTATCTTTAGCATACGCCCATGTCATTGAATATGTGTTCAAATAGATAGGATATTTTCAGTTCTTTTACTTCATAAAAGAGGTTAAAGTTCTTTCACATTATTCTGAGGTTTGTGTGGTGAGAACAAAGAGTAGTTCAGTGCGAGGAGCGCAGACTTGGAGCCGGGAGGCCGGAGTGTGAGCTCTGCCTTGCCATTGGCCGGCCCTGTGACTGCGAAGTTCATCTTTCTGACTTCTCTGAGGTTGTTTCCACATTACAAACCTAGTTGGGAGAATCCAGCGAGATAACTGAATCTGGATTAGCAAAGCCGTAAACAAACGTCATTATGGTATCGCTGAGTCCTCAGACCACTTGTGAGTTGGGGCTTGAAGCAGCATCTCTGGGGAGGAGAGGGAAGGGGAGAGTGAGGGTCTTAGGTTGTCTTCAGGGCTGGGAGGACCGTTCATCTTTAGCGTGAAAGGCCCTGTGTCATGGCCATTGGGCTGGACAGGGCGCCTCTGTCCCAAACAACTGCTATTTTTATAGGTGAAGCACAATTTTACCATCTTAGGGTTTTTGGCTGGACTTCAGAATTAAAGTTGGCACAGGACAGATTAGTAGGACAAAAGAATACACATTTATTTAATGTAAGTTTTATATGACACAGGAGCCCTCATAAGGAAATGAAGACCCAAAGAAATGGCAAAACCTAAATGCTTTTCTACTAGGTGGACCCAAGAGAGGCAACTCGGGAACAGTAACTAAAGGAAAAGTAAGATAATTACTTTGACAAGGTCTGTTTGTCCAGAATCTTCTCAGTCTCAGCTTTCCATCCCTGGTGATGAGAAGGGTATATCCCTTCTGGCACAAGGAGGACATTGTCCAGAAGAGGGCCTATCACCTGCGCTCAGGAATAAAGGCTGGGTCACAGACCTCCTCCTCGCCCCTGCTGCTGTTTCTTAAGTGCCTTTGGCTCAGAATAAAACTTATGTTAATGAGGCATATTTTGGAGTGAATACACTGGTTCCCTTCAGTTTTAGCTCCTCACCACCCTCTCTGCTTTGTGAATGGCCCACCTCCGGCAGGAGAACTGTTGTTTCCCTGTCAGGGGGCCCTGGGGACACTGCTGCAGCAGGGGACACAAAGTGCAGGCCTGACCGGTCACAGTGAGTGGCGCGGGGAGGACCAAACTGGGCCAACCAGAGTGCTGCTCTGAGACTCACACATGGATGGATACCGGGCAAGAAAGCCCCCTCTCTCTTCTAGGGTTAATGCTCTGCACAGTGCTGTCGCCTGATGACACTGAAGGCAAAGCAGACAACACTGTGTGAGCCCCCAGTGTTTCAGGGAGCCACCCCCACCCCATCACAAAGAGCAGAGGAGCGCCCAGAAAGATTCTGTTTTCGGGACAGGAATCTCTTTGTCCCTTAAACCACATGATACGGTGGGTGGCCTTTGAAGAGGGGCCACAGTCACTCCCCAGCCCTGCACAGCCCCTCTATTCACGTAAGGAAAACGAGGGCAGCCACGGGGCCTGGCGGGAAAGGAGGAAGCGGCAGTCCAGTCCAGTCTTATGTCCTCACAACAGCCCGTCTGGGTCGCATCCCATCAGAAATGCCCTCAGCGGCCGCAGAAGAATGAAGGCAATTACGTTTTTAGATAAGCTCGTCATGTGATTACTCATTCAGTGCATGTTTGTTGAGTGCCCACTTTCCAAGTGCTGGACTTGAGCAATGAAGAAAGTGGACACACACCCCTGGCCTTGGGGGCTTGCAGCTGGGGGCAGAGCAGAGAAGAGAACCAAAATAAGTGCATCACATGTTTTAGCTGGTGGTGATTACTGTGGAGAAAAATAAGTAGGGGAGGGAGTGGTGTGTGTGGGAGGGCCCTGGGGGGGTCGCCATTTTAACTTGAGTCAGGGACTGTCTCACTGAGAAGGTGACATTTGGGTAAAGACTTAGAGGAGATGGGAAGGTGACCCCTCTGGTCTCTGGAAGAACATACACAGAGGAAATAGCCAGTGCAAAGGCCTCCAGGTAAACATATGCCTGGTATGTTCCAGAAACTTGCAGAGCAAGGCTGGAGGATGAGGTGGGGGGGGTCAGTGGTGGGGAAACTGAGGCAGAGCCTTGTGGGCCCCCTGGGAGCACTTGCACTTTGACCCTCGGTGCAGCAAGGAGTCTGTGGCGGCCGCTGAGCAGAGCTCTTTCCCAGCCCGCGCTGGCTCCCCTGCCCAGGGTGTTCTGGAACACAAAGCCCCCTGCAGACCCCCGCCCAGCCACCTCTGAGCTGCGTCTAATACAGAGCAGGGCAGGGGTGAAATGAGCCAGTGTGTGGGGCGTTTCCTGCGTGGGTGGGCCCAGCGCAGAGTAAACCCTACCAGGATGGAAGCGGTTTTTATGAACAACAGTTGGACCGTTTATGCGGAGGTGTAAGTGATTGACATCAGGTGCTTTCTTTAAAGCGGATTTGATGGGGGCAGAGAGAGAAGGTGAGTCTGAGTCATTGAAGAGGGGGAGGCAGAGGGCGGAAGCCGCCGCTCCAGGGGGCAAAGGGAAGTTCGGCTGCTCCCACTTGCTCCGTTCTCGCCACGTGTTTTCCAGGGGCTGGCGCCGAGAGCCTGTTTGGATCTTGGTGCTCTTCAGTAGTCCTTATGCTACATGCAGTATTGCCTGGCACAGACTAGCTCTTGATAAATCAGCGTTAAAGAATGAACGAGGGCAGTCTAGTTCGCAGCTTCTTTATGGAGCCTCCAGTCACACCGGGCACCCCTAGACGCTTCCCCCAGCCACTGAGTTACCTACCTCGAACTCCAGGGCGGCTGGGCAAGGAGTGATGTCTCTGAGATTGCGCTGAGCACCAGGAGCACGCGGTGAGGGTTATCACAACCTTGTTCTCTCTGAGTCTGAGTACCTGTCGGTACCTGTCAGCTTCTAAGTTTCATTTTCAAGGGCGAAGCTGCAAGAGTTAAAAGATGTGGAGGCATCTCGGGGCTTCTGGAAAAGGCTGCCCAGGCCCCCAAGGGCCCCATACCTTCCTCCTGCATCTGCTAAGGCTCTCTTGGACCCCGGAGACTCTGCACATTCTGGAGAGATGTAACTTCGTCATTTTTTTATGGTCCACGGCTGAGTTTACAGAAGAGGTGGCAGCTTGTAACATTTTTATTTATGATGTGATTTTCAGAATTCCGTGTTCACAAATGCCAGCAAGGTTGAATTTATGGAAGTGGAGGCTATTTTAATGTTATCCACAGAGTTTAAGTTGTTGCTTCTGCTGGGGATGTTAGAATTTGGCTGCAGCAACTGCATCCCAGGAGCCGCTCGTCCCTCAGTAAGCACTTTCCTGAAACCATTGAAACCGTTGTGCATCGCCATCGAAAGGCCAAATGCCGCAGCGTCAACTTGTCTCTCACAGAGAGATTGTAATAGGGCTGGAGGAAGTCTTGTCTGCCTGGGTCTTTTCCTAATTAGTAATTTGACTCAGGTTTAATGAACAATCGCCTAGTGCTTGTTTTGCCTCCTTAGCGTTCCTAACCTTTTAGCTTTGAAATCCCAAGTAGCTATCTCACGTGGATAAAGGATAATATGTTTTTTTAAAGACAATTCTGATGTGGGAAAGATTATATTCCAGTTATTTGCAGTTGGTACCAACCGCTGGAACAGCAGCCGGGGCCTGGGGCAGAAGCTGCGCTGGCTGCCGGAGGCTGCCGGAGACCCCCGCTTGCCGCTGCAAACGGGGGACTGGACCGCCTCCTTAAACCCAGGTCTAATTGACCCAGCGTGCAAACACAAAGCTCTTCCTGGCACAGTTTTGAAACTTGAGCTGCCCCTTGCAAAGGAGGTCTCGCATTTATTTATTTATTTATTTATTTACGGAAAAGGCTGAGGATCTGCGAGGATTGGTATATTTTTTTTAAAAGATTTTATTTATTTATTTTTAGAGAGGGAAGGGAAGGAGATAGAGAGAGAGAGGAACATCAATGTGCGGTTGCTGGGGGTTATGGCCTGCAACCAGGCATGTACCCTGGCTGGGAATCGAACCTGCGACACTTTGGTTCCCAGCCCGCGCTCAATCCACTGAGCTACGCCAGCCAGAGCTAGGATTGGTATATTTTTTAAAGACAATTTTACACAGAGAGATTCAAGGTGAAAGAGAAAACGACAGAGTCATAAATTCAATTTTTTAAAGCTTTTCAGAAATGTGTAGAGGAAGCCAGTGATAGAAACAACCAAGCGTTCCTAGAACCGGAACGGATGCCAATGGAGAGTATTCCCAAATAGAAACCTAGAACATACATTAGCCTGATGATGAATCTCCCAACATGTGAACCATCGAGCAGCAAAAGCGTTGGAAAAAAAGCAGCTCCCAGTTGGAAGGTCGCAGGCTGTTCCAGTTGTCCAGCGCCACTTAGGGCAGTGGTCCCCAGTGTTTTTGGCACCAGGGGCCCGTTTTGTGGGAGACAGTTTTTCTGCAGACCAGGGTGGGGCAGGGGGAGATAGGAGGCTGAGCTCGGGTGGTAAAGCCGGCGGCATCCAAGGTCGGGGAGGAGGGGATTGGTGACTGCCATTGTAGGGTACTTTCCCAGAGGTTTCCCTTCAGGAAGCAGAGCTCTGTGATATGTACTTGAACCTGGGCTCACGCAGCTGGTCCGTGGCTGATCTGTGCTGTGGCGGGTCTGGGCTGGAATCCTGGCCTCGCCACTTAATCTTGGGCAAGTCCCTTTGTCTCTCTAAGTCTGTAGGATGGGGACCGCAGGCGTGTGTAGTTCTCTAGTGGTGGTGAGGATTATGCGAGATGATGTGTGTTAAGTGCCCAGGCCGTAGCTCTCGATTCCCTCCTAACGTCAGCCACTTGGAGCACAACCCGTTAGCCTCTCATTTAGAAAGAGAAGAGGGTCATTGTCACGAGAGAGCGGCTACATCAGCCTGCCTGAGAAACACTCATCTTTACCTGGGAGATGTGCGCCCTCTGTTTCCTCTTTGGCAGAGCCTGGCATCTTGCGACCTCGAGGAGAGTCTTGGGTTTGGGCTTTGTGTAGCATCTTGGCTCTTAGTTTCTTCCTTTGTATGTACAGGGAATGTTCCCCTAGGGGAGGGGTGTCAAACTCATTTTCACCAGGGGCCACATCAGCCTCAAGATTGCCTTCCAAGGGCTGAAGGTAATTTCAACTCCTTAACTGTTAAGGAGTAGTTACATTTATACAGTCCTAAAATTATTTCAGCCCTTGGAAGGTAACTGTGAGGCTGACATGGCCCCCAGTGAAAATGAGTTTGACACCCCTGCCCTAGGGCCTAGGAGATGAGCTGGGGGAGGCGAAGCATTCTGGGACTGGAAGTGCACAGATGATCACCGAGTTCCTGAGCTGCTCCCATGGTGGTGATGTCACGGGGCTTAACCCAGGTGTCGTGTCTGCACCAGATACGCAACACTCCTCCAAGTCTCACTGAGCTGTTTATCTTGTCTCCCCTCCCACCCATTCTGATTTAGGGATTAGGCACCCTCTTTAGGGCTTCACAGATTCTCCCTGTGGAGGTGTGACCACTGTCTGTCCCAGCCTGTTGCTGCTTTAGCATCCAGTGCCCTGCAAAGGGGCTGTGGAGGCTACACCTTTGTAGTGGGTGACAATACACTGAAGAGCTAAGGATCGAGCAGCAAAAACGTGTCAAGTGTTTAGTCTTAATATTAAGTTGTTCTTGAAGGCAGCAAGTAGATAATTCTGTGTATCCCGTGGAGTTCTGGTTTGACTTTCCCTCTGTATTCTTAGCTTTTCTGTCCGTGAGGAGAGGCAAACAACTTTTGGGGGCCCTTTCCACCTTTTGTCTGATTTCATCTCCCATGAGTTTCATTTTTTCTTTCCAAGCTGTGGTGCCATCAGATGGTGTGTTTGGGGTTCTACGTGTGGCCCCTCACACTGGGTGAAAATGGGAGTTCCAAACCCAGGTCTGTTGGCGCAAACACCAAGAAGGGCAAGCGGGAGAGACCCAAAATAGTGTCGTTGTTCTTTCCTTTCCAGTTTGGCTCTTGAAGGCTCCCCTTCCCAAGATGCACTCGGGGGCACAGTGAATCACCATGGTCTCCATCCTATTCCAAAAAATAACAAACTAAGGGAAAGGGGCAAATAAGAGGTTAGCACAACAAGAGCTCATCGTGAGTGATTGGCACCTGCCGCTCCACCCACGGGATCTTACTCCTCTTCACCCACCAGGGCCCGCGTGAGTGCTGGGCGGTGGGGAGCATGGGATGCATGGCACTTAGCGCTTTTATGTTAAAAAGCTTATTTTGTCTTTTGAAGGTGGGAAGTGGTTGCAAAAGAAATCTTTTTTTTTTTTTGGTCAGGATCTGACTAGAGAGCTTGCAACCTTAATAGAACCTTAGAGTTTCTGAGTCAAATGGATTTCTCCAGTTTCATTTTTTCAAAGGAGGAAGAGAAGGCCCAGGGAGATTCAGTGTCTTCCTGTACGTCTCACAGCGCCTGCCTTATGCTAAATCTGGCTTTGAGAGAGTGGAGACACACTGAAGATCTGAAGTGTCAGCTATAAAGAAAGAAAAGGCAGACCAGGACCAGAACTCTTTGTTCCTTTTGTAAGGAACTGCTTCACTGACACATCATCTCATACGTGGGAAATGGCTTTGTAGACCAGATCTGATCATGCATTGCTGAATATTCATTCCCTGCTTAGTGGAGCTCAGTGCAGTGTGACAGAGAAAGCTCTGGGGCAGGGAGTGGGGTGAGGTAGGGTTGGAAGCCCTAGGTGAAGTCACAGATGTGTGATGAGGCTGTCATGTTTCTCTCCTGGGTCTCTAAATCCTCATTTGTACTATGAAATGTTGGACTGGATACTTTCTACACTGTATTATAACACCACAGTTCTGGAGCTTTATGATTGTCCGTAGTAGCTGGGACAGTGTTTCTGCAGTGAATGCTTTTGTCGAGTGGAAAGTTAAAGTGACCTGGTGGCTCTGGTCTTTGACGTGATCAGGGGCCGAGGCACCTTCTGTGTTGTTGCTCTGCCAATCTTAGAGTGTTCTCTCCTCATCACAGCCCGAGATGTCTGGCCACCGTGCCCGTGTTCCAGGCAGCAGGACGGGGGAAGGAGGAGGAATAGAGGGTACACCCCTTCCCTCTATGATCATGAAAACTGCACTTGTCAACTTCAACCCTGTCGACAAGAACTTATTCAAATGCTAGGTTGAGAAATGTAACCTTTATTCTGGCCGGCCACCTGCCTCACTGTTGGACAAGGTCTAATGGAGAAGAAGAAATAGATATTGGGATGAACTAGTGGTCTTTGTCACGGGGTCATGCTTGAGCCAAGATGGAACACAGGATGGTCTGTTGTCTCTGCCACAACTCAGTGAAGCACATGTGGGGCGCGGGGGGAGCTCAGGTGGGGTGGCGTTTCTGGCAGCCGTGACCGGAGCTCAACTCAGGGGAGTAACGGTGGGTCTCAGAGAACCTGCCGTTGAAACTGTTAGTTACCCACTAAGGTAACCCACTGAGGAAGTGGGTAACTGCGGTAAACTCCCTTCGGAGGATCTGCCAGGTTCCAGAGGCTCCCCTTCCTCGGACCTTCACTTCTTGGTCTCCAGCGTGGCAGATGGTGGCAGCCATGTTTGTACCAGTGTGCACATGTCAGCGGACACAGACTGAAACAGGTGTGGACACCTGACCTGTGTTGAGCCATCGCATCCTCTCTCCTGGGCATGTGGGCTGTGACTGAATGGGTCAGGTTGATTGGAGGCTATGTGCTTGGACTTAAGTATTATAAAGTCAAAGTGATGGGCACCATCTTCTGTCACGAGTGTTGGGGAGTCAGAGAAAGCTGGTCCTCAGACGGAGAGCGAGAAAGCCGGTGCCCAGAGACAGCAGCTCCCAAACGCCGGGAGCCTGAGAGAGAAACTGGGAGGGGCTGCTGGCTCTTGATGGCTCCACAGACCGAGATTTAGTTTCCCATAAGGCTGAGATGCATTCATTTCTATGAATTTTTTTAAAACCCTCTTTAAAATACACCATGTGTATATAGACAGAGGTCTTTTTTTTGTTTAAATAAAAAACTGACTAGTCAAGTCTTTCTTTTCTTTTTTTAAACAAATCTTAAAAATCTCATGTACCATTTTAACAGCTGATGGCTTGCAAATTTCAATTTTCTGCTTGTCACTAAGAGTGACGACTCAGAGGAGACTATATAAATTGATTCACCTAGCCAAACTTATCCAAAATGGGGAAGCTAAATGGGTCAGTCAAGGAAACCAAACCATAGTGTTTTTTATCCCCAAATAAAACAGCAAGAAATGGTAAACAGGGAGGGAGGAATTGCAGTGTGGTGGTTCAAAAGGGAGATTGAAAACAGCTCATCTTGATTTCAAAATATCTTCCTCTAACTTCAATGAACATATGGATTTGAACAAAGATCACAAGTTGGTATTAGAGGACAGAACTCACTATATATTTATAACTTGGCTTCAAAGGAAAAAATAGATAGGCGCGTCATCAACTTGCTTAAATAAAATTGAAGCGGGGAGATTCTGTTGAGAAATAGAGCCCACGCCGTCAAACTGCCCGCGTGAAATACGAAATCCACTAAAAGATATATTAGAGTAGGACTTCAATTAACTGGAACCTAATTAATCAGTTTTCAATTACTATTATCCTTAAACCGACCTAAATCACAGATATAATGAAACAAATCAAGTCCTTGGAGTGTCCTAGCTTTAGGTTTAAACATTTTTTAATTTAATTTTTTAACCTCTAATACTTATCTAGAGCCATAGAATTGGCTAAATAATTGGGCTTTAAGGCTAGTAAGACCCAAAAGGCCATCCAGGGTACCGGTCTGTAACCTTAGTTGCATGTTGCAGTCACATGGAGAGCTTTTAAAACTCCTGATGCCCAGGCTACGCTTTACACTAATTACATCAGAATCTCTGGGGGCGGGACTGGGGCTGACATTCCAGGTGATGCCAGGGTGCAGTGCAGTTGGAAAACCAGGGATCTTCTGCAGCCTTCCCAAGAAACTAAGTGGCTGACCCAGCTGGCCAGCTACTGTGGAACCAGGGCTGCAATCAAGGACTTTCCACACCTGCCAGGCCTGTGGGCATCAGGCCACGCAGGCCCGCTCCATAGCGCCCAACACATGTCCGCTGAGCCAGCGCTCCTTGAACTTGGACATGCCTCCCTGTCGCCAGGAGGCCTTATTAAATGCAACTTCTGGTTCATCGTTCCGGGGTGGGGATGAGCATTTGCATTTCTAATACGTTTGCTGGTGCTGCTGCTGCTGCTGCTGGTCCGGGTGCCACACTTTGAGAGCCTCTCTCTAAGCTACGGTGGGACTCCTCCTTGACCCACAAGCACATCTGTCCGCACACAGATGGAAAATTGGGACTCTTGTTATCTTGCTCATGGCCACAATGGCTGTATGTTTTGATATCTCTTTGTTTCTCCAAAAGCGTGTGAAGCTATTCTGCCCCCTCCAAGTCTACGAACCACCCACAGACGCATGGCTTTTCATGTCAGGGGATTGTACGGCCTTTGCTTACTTGAATCGCAATGTGCGGCTCCATCATTCCTGAGCAGGGTTTTTTTTTGTTAGTTTATCCCGGAGAGAGTAAAAGATGTGCTTCCTAATGGGCCAGCCGGGGAGGCTAGAGGTCACCAACAAGGACCATTCATTAGGCAGGATGAGTGTCTGGGCCCCACTTATCAGCCGCCACATGTGGCCGGAGATGGGCGACCTGACAGGCGCTAGAGTGGAGCCGGGCCTCTGCGGAAATCCAGGCCTAATCCCTGCCCGTAAAACAAAGTGGAAGATAAGTGAGAATGGTCGGGACCTGAAAGCAGATGGCCGCGCTCCCCCACGCTGGACTGTGACGGGGGACCCTCATGACCGAGTATTTATGGGTTTGGGGAAACCTGACAAGGTGTTGCTGTAAATGCCAAAAAACACAGGGCAGCAGTTTTGTTATTTGAACACATCTTGGGAAGACTGCAGCTTCTCGAGGATGGGGAAGGAGAGCTGCTGGGTGTGCACGTGTGTGTGCTCGCATGTGAGTGTGCCCCCGCATGTGTGTGCCCGCACACTGGTTTAGCTCACGTTGCCCCGGGCAGGACTCACTTTGTGGCTGACGGGAAAGGCCGCCAAGGGAAGTCCCTGCAGAGGCCTGAGCCGGGACAAGCAGACTGGTTGGTCCCAGAGAGGCTCCATGTGGGGTTTGGGAATGGGGTGGGGTGGGGTGGGGTGGGGGGGTTGGCCTCAAAGTTAGTTTTCTGCCTAACGAGCTGCCCAAAATAAAGTTGAACCCAAAGAGCCATCCACTGAAGCAGGTATATTTTTGGCCATCCGTGTTCCAGGCCATTCCCCTGCTCTGTGTGGCCATGATCTTTGGCATTCTGCCTTTTAGCATCAGCACCTAGAGCTCAGGTGGCAAACACAAGGCCCGCAGGCCGAATCCGGCCCTCCACCTTGTTTTGTCCGGCCCGGCACCTAGTTTCTACCCTGTGGCAGCACCGAGCTCCTTGCCCCTACTTAGGGAGTAGTTACATTTACACAGTCCTAAAGTTACATTCGGCCTTTTGAAGGCAACCGTGAGGCCGATGTGGCCCCCCTGGGAAAGTGAGTCTGACACCCCCGGAGCGAGGCCGCCTTCCTTGTTTAGGTATGGAGCCGTGATTAATAGCTTTCACTGGGCAGCTGATTATTTCTGGTCTTTAAAGTTTCTATCCTTGCTTCTGGCCTGACCCATAGAATCCTTTTGATAGATAAAAAAGATTCCTTAATATGCAACAGAGTGGCTAACTGGACCTTTGAAAGCCATTCTCTCTGAAAAAAAAAAAAAGTATTACATGCATTATTTAGAAACCCATTTTTAAAATCCAAAGAGCCCGTCCTAATTACGGTCCTGGAACAATGCTGCCGCGCTGTGTGGCTGGGGGGAGGGGTGGCCCTTTCGTCTCTAATTCTGAAGAACGCAGGCTCTTGGCTTCAGAGTGGGCGAATCAACGAGGAGGGTTTTCCATTGTTGAAACTGAGTGGCCCCTTCAGATTTTCCTGGAGCTCGTTGGAATTCTATTTCTGGGAAGCTGTGTTGCGATGGGGGGGAGAGGAGAATCAGAATGAGAAACACGTAAAGGGAAAACACATGTCCAGCTGTCTCGTGCCGGGCCCCTCACTGCAGTGTTTGGGTAAACACGGCCGCATCTGAGGAAGGGCTTTGGACGGGAACAGTAAACACAGAGGCCAAGGAGCCAGTGGCCCTGGAGCCTCACCTCGGGGTTGCTGCAAACCTGCCAAGTCGGAGACTTCAGACAGCAACCTGAGGCCGCCCTCCCACCTAGGAGGGGGCGAGCCATGTGCCCCTCTGGGGGAAAGGAACGAAGGGCCTTCTGTTTCCCATCGGGGCCCCCCACCATGTTCTTCTGACTCCCCCAGGATTTGCAGGCCCAGGCTGCTCCTCTCCAGTGGGGCTGAGCTCACAGGGGCAGTATGCTTCCCAACCCCCACCCCCAGGCTACCTTTCCTGCCTTCCTTCCTCGGTCAACATTTACAGCTAGAAGAGAACGTAGGTAGGAAAATCTCAGATATTTCACGCAGAAACTTTTTTACTGACATTCCTTCTAGAGCAAGGGACATAAAGGAAAGAATAAACAAGTGGGACCTCATCAAAATAAAAAGCTTTTGCACAGCTAAAGAAAACAGTATCAAAGTAAAAAGAGAACCAACTGTATGGGAAAACATATTTGCCAATGATACCTCAGACAAGGGTTTAATCTCCAAAATATATAAAGAACTTACACGGCTCCACTCTAAGAAGACAAGCAACCCAATTCAAAAATGGGCAAAGGACTTGAACAGACACTTCTCCAAGGAGGACATACAGAAGATCCAAAGACACATGAAACGATGTTCAATATCGCTAGCTATCAGAGAGATGCAAATTAAAACCACAATGAGATACCACTTCACACCAGTCAGAATGGCCATCATAAACAAAGCAACAAACAACAAGTGTTGGAGAGGTTGTGGAGAAAAGGGGACCCTAGTGCACTGTTGGTGGGACTGCAGACTAGTACAACCACTATGGAAAACAGTGTGGAACTTCCTCAGAAAACTAAAAATGGATCTGCCTTTTCACCCTGCAATTCCACTGCTGGGACTATATCCTAAGAACCCTAAAACACCAATACAAAAGAACCTTTGCACCCTGATGTTCATAGCAGCACAATTTACAATAGCCAAGTGCTGGAAGCAACCTAGATGCCCATCAGTAAACGAATGGGTCAAAAAACTATGGTACATTTACACAATGGAGTTCTATGCAGCAGAAAGAAAGAAGGAGCTCCTACCCTTTGCAACAGCATGGATGGAGCTGGAAAGCATTATGCTAAGTAAAATAAGCCAGGTAGTGAAAGACAAATACCATATGATCTCACCTTTAACAGGAACCTAAACAACAAAACAAAGAAACAAGCAAAATATAAGCAAAAACACTGAAATAGAGGACAGACTGACAGTGACCAGAGGGGAGAGAAGAGGGAATTTCAGGGGAGAATGGGTAGGGTTTACAGGAACAAATTTAAAGGACACATGGACAAAAACTAGGGGGAGGGTGGTAATGGGAGGGAAGAAGGGAGGGTTGGGTGGGTGGGCTGGAATGGGAGTAAAAGGGAGAAAACTGTACTTGAACAATGATTAAAATAAAAAAAAAAACATTTACAGCTCCGATGTCCAGTCCCTTCAGTAGCTGCTCCCTGCCAAGTGACAGATGCCAGGGCAGTGCACCTCTGACCCGCAGTGTCACTGGGAACTTGCAGAAATGGAAATTCTCCACCTCATCTTCTCTGAGGGTGGGGCCAGCGCCTCCTGGATTTTGCATCTCCCCCTGATGATTCCTGCTGCAGTGTGAGAGTCTCCGACACAGACTTGGGATATTTGCACTGCAGCAGCTACTGTGGACAGAGGTGACCTTCCTGGTGGGGCTTTGGGAACACTACAGCCAAGACACGGGAGGAAGGAACATTTAGGGAAGCAGCTGGGCTCCCTTTTAGGCCTCTAGAGGATTCCCTGTTTTGCCGAGGTTGCATGGTCTGCCCCATGGTCATCTTTAGTAGAGCTGTGTAGGGTTACTGTACCCCCGAGAGGGTGCCCCGAGGAGCAGGCGGCACAGCCCACCCCACTGCCAGCACCCCTCCCTGCCACCCTCTTGATGCCGCAGCGTGGTTTGGGTGCGTCTTCTCTTGGGGCTGTCTTTGGAGCGGTTCCCACTCTTCCTCTGAACACACGCAAACACCAACACACGCACGGGGCATCCCTGCCTGATTTTCCTTTCTTCTCCCCTGGGAACCCAGCCCCGAGGGGCAGGCCCCAGAGTCTCTTTGATGAAAACTCTGTAAAATATTGCTCACAGAGCTGCTTTCCACATGTTTTGGCTGCAGGATTCCCAACTGCAGATTAAATAGCGCATGTGTCTACTTAAATTAACTCCTCGCGTCCCCGAGTCCCGAGTCAACTACAGTGTCCCCGACCCCAGGCTTGCCGGTGGGCTGCTGGTGCTGATCCAGGAGGACATAGTTGGCCAGGTCTTTGGCTGGACCCTGCCCGCTAACTCACAGTGGGCTCTCCCTCCTTGGGACTTGGGGTTAGTTTGGCTTTTTGGTTGCAAGGGCCAAACTTCTCTTGCATATTCTGGGCCTTCTAAGTCTCTTTTTTTATTAATCCTCATCTTAGGATACATTTATTGATTTTAGACAAAGAGGGAGGGAAGGTAGGTGAAAGAGAGAGAGAGGGAGAGGGAGAGGGAAATTGATTGTCTCCTGTATATGGCCCAGCTGGGATTGAATCCGCAACCTAGGTATGTGTCCTGACCGGGGATTGAACTGGCAACATTTGGGTGTACAGGACAATGCTTCAAACAATGAGCCACCTGACCAGGGCTATTCTGGGCCTTCTTGTAAGTATAAGTGGAGGAGGCTGACTATATCCTCCACATTCCATACCCCTCTTCCTGGCAGGAGAGCAATGAAACTTAATCCTGACCTTTCTAGAATGATCTGTTAGGGTAACCAGGGGCAACCATTAAAAGATAAGAAAGCTCCTTTCTTACTGAGTTTGGCTGCCAAAGTGGAACTGAGAAGAAACCATACTGCTATTGATTGATTGATTGATTGATTGGATTATGCTGGGGAAAGATACAGTTTTAATAATTGGCCTCCTATGTTATCATTTCCTTTTCAAGTTTGTTTCAAGTCTTTAATAGAGAATTACCTAAATACCTGCCCTGCCTGCTGTAGAAGTTTTTGGGAGACCCAACAGTCAGAGTGTAGGGGGTAGGGGCTGCCCTACCCTGCTTCCTCAAACCAGTGAGGAGGGGACATTCTAATTGTGGTAGGACCTGTATCCAATCCCTCCGGTGGCGGGGATTGAGTCCTGGGAGACGGACCGCAGGTGGGGCGGAGGGCTCCTGGGTGGGAAACTCAAGAGGAGCAGTCAAGGTGGCCTATGTGTCAAGGGCATCTTTGTACTTAAGGGAACAGTTGCCTGAGAATGAGGCTCAAGAAGGGCAGGACTGGAGACTGGCCCCAGGGCCCCAGAGATGGCTTTGGGGACAAAGAGTGTGTGAACTTGGCCTTGTGTTCCATCACTTGTTTCAGGGACTTTCTTCTCCCCATTTGATGGCTCCTTAGCTGCTTCCTTCCCCCACGTGCACTCTGAACAGCTTCGTCTACCCCCCCCACCCCCACCTTTCCCTCCCCTCTCCTGCCCTGGGCCCTGGGAGGCTGAACCATGTAAAGCAATGACCATTAGAGCTAAAATATAGAAATTGAGCTTATTAGCTTGCCAGGAAAATGAATGCACGTCAGTGAATAAATCCATTGAGTTGTTCTCAGAGGAGGAGAAGTCAGGTTTTAAAAAAAGACTCAGTAAGAGAGTTTCAAGAGGGTGATGCCAATTAAGGTTCGAAACTAACACTCCTGATAGGTTGGAGCCCCACCGGCTTAAACAAGTCCCATTGTTCGCCGGTGAGGCAGGGGACTGGGAGAAGGGTCCAGGGAGGGCCTCATCTCCCTGAGTCTCTCCAAGTTCACAGTCAGTGAACAAGTCCAGCTTATCAGAACGAGTGACACCGCACACTCTCAGCTTTGTTATCTTGGGGGGCACAGGAGGACACTTACCCTCTACACCTCAATAAATTGCCTTCTGGTTCTAGTTTGGTTTGGCCAATGAAGGCAATGCCGGGGAATGGGGGGCGGGAGGTTGGTGAAGCTCTTTTCCTGCTGGGTGGCTGTGGGTTGCCTGCAGCCTCTGCCCTAGGCAGCCTTCACCGTTCGGCTCCCCTCTCCTAGTCTGATGACACCAAGCCTAGGGGTGTAGGAGACCCAGTTTTTGCCAGCCCTTAGCTACTGCATCACCCTTCATCAGTTTCCCTAAACCCTGCCTCCACCTTTGAACACCCTCTCTTTATCCAACCTCTCTCAGATTGCTGAGAGTGTACGGTCTTTCTCCTGCCAGGCCTGAGACAGGTAGGCTGACAGATACAGCCTACACCACCTCATTGCTTTTCCTGTCTTGTTATGCGTGCGTTTTACACCCTCCCAACTTTAGCTTGCACATGGTTCATCTCGGCACTCTCCTCTGCGTTACAGCTTTTCAGCTTTAGCTCGCACTGCTCAGGGCCTCCATCATGAGCATTTCTGAGCAACCACCAGACGGGGTCAGAGTCCGTTCTTATATCTGTGCCGCATCATATGGCCTGGCAACCCTATAAACTGACTCATTTGTTCACATCCTCTTGGCTCCATCTCCCACGGCTAAGGGTGGAGGGAGTCACATCGTACACAGTGGGCTGGGTGGGGGTGATCCCCTTCAATGGGGAGCGGCCCTGGCAGGTGCTGTAATTGACACCAACATGTGATTCATTTTTGTTCCCTGTCCCTCACTTACCTGTAAGCTCCTTGCGGGCCAAGGCCATGTCTTGACTGCCTTTTTTTTTAACGCATCCAAGTGTGCAGCCCAGTTCTTTGCTGCGTGTACTCAGTGAGTCTGGGTGAGTGAGGGGCTCCTTCCAGAGCCCCTTCCTTCCGGAAGATCAGCAGGCTGCCTAGTTCAAATGGCTTTGAAAAGCGTCTATTCCCATTTCCTTTTCAGTTTCTGAAATACCTCAGTCATCTTTCCCAGGGTTGGACCCAATGTCTCCCCACTCCAAGGGGGATTGGCTTTCTACCCAGCCAGCCCTGTGCCAGTGAGCAGGCGAGCTCCTGGGCCAGAGAGGGCTGGGGGCTGACCTCCCTTGCTGTGTCCCACTGCTCTCCTCCCAGACACAAGAGGGCAGTGTGGAGCACAGAGTTCGCATGGTCCTGCCAAAGACTTGCATCCTGAAAAGAGGGCACGTTGCCGACATTGACTCAGCACCTACTTAGTTTTAGGCAGTTTTCTAGCAGTTTTTACATATGTTACCTTGTTTACTTTTCACATGATGTAGGTATTTTTTTCACCCCATTTTACAGATGGGGAAACCGAGGCCCAGATCCATTTCTTGCTCAGACTCAGGGGTGTAGCCAGGACTTGGACCCCCATTCCTGTGACTATCAGCCTTTGCTATGTCCACTCAGTCAGCTGCATTTACAAACATCTCAGGTGTGAGCGGCAACATCTCCCTACACGCCGACCCTCCGCTCCCCATCTCCAAGGGGGCTTCCAGCTGCCTTTCCTTCACCCAGATGCCGGGCAGTCTGGAGCAGCCTAAGGTGGGCTTGTCTTGGGAATGTCCCCCCTATGTATACCCTACAGAGCTTAACACGTAATAGGCTCTCATAAATCCACAGTAAGTTGAGAAAGTGGAATGATTGGATACAGTTTTGATTAAGTCATTTCTTTCCAAGGGGGGCCGGGGTGGAGAAGCAATGGCTATACAATAATTCGCTCTGGCTGTCTTCCCGGCATTGTCTCTGACTTTTCATCTCTTTGCTGGGACCTCATGTAAGTCGACACTTGGTGGCCCTCGTCAGTTACAGTCCAATCAGATCGAGCGCCGCACCTCAGCCCTTTGATATCCCCTCTGTCTCAGCTAACTGTGATTTTGAGAATTGCTTTCTTGATCGGCTGTTTGGGACAGGTAAGAACAGGCTGGTGCTCAGGTTAGGGGGGCAGAAATGCTTCTGGGATTGCAGTGGAGGCCTCCTTGGGGTGCTTGGTACTTATTCTTGGGAATGCTTTCACACAGAATCACACTTCCCTCACCAAGGAAAGTATCTGTAGGACACTATTCATGAAATTTGAAAAAAAAAATGACACCGGCCCTTCCTCCCTTTCCTCCGCACCCTGAGAAGACATTGGAGTGTCTTCTCTCCTCCCCCCGACGTTAATGGAAAGGAAATCAAACTGCTGCAGGTGTCACTTCGTTCCCGACTTTCAATCAGACAAATTTGTGACCTGAATATTCCCTTCTCCTCTTTCACTATTCATGAAGGGTTGTTCGTGGCTGGGCTGGTGGGGTTCAGCATTTGTCTAGTTTGGGAAAGACAGATTCATTCCTGGGGAGTTGGGCGTAATTTATAACCTGCATATTTCTAGCCCCTCCCCTACCTTCCTTATCCTTGTTCTGTTTTTAAATTTAGAGGGCATCATTTTTCTTCTCTTTCTTTCTTTCTTTCTTTCTTTCTTTCTTTCTTTCTTTCTTTCTTTCTTTCTTTCTTTCTTTCTTTCTTTCTCTCTCTCTCCTTTCCTTCCTTCCTTCCTTCCTTCCTTCCTTCCTCCCTTCCTTCCTTCCTTCCTTCCTTCCTTCCTTCCTTCCTTCCTTTTTTTTTGTTGTTAGTACTAAGTTGAGGAGTTTGGGCTTAAAATATTGATCTGGCTTCCCCCACAGAGGCCTCAGACTCCTGCAGCTTGGTGTTGCAGCTTGGTATGGCTGCTTCAAAGCGGTCAGGGCTGAATCTCCTTAATAGGTTGTTACACTCCTCTCCTGGGTCAATTTTTATCCACTTTATCAAGTTACTTATTGATTACAGCTCTTGTCACGTGCACATTAGTTTGCTGAGAAATTGAAAGATGTATTTTGCATGTTTGCCTAGAGAGGCCAGGAATATTGTGGACGCGGGTTCACCAGGGACCCCCGAGACCCAGATTGCTAAAGCTTACACCCTTTTCTCTCAGGCCCTTGGCTCCGCATTAGGAAGATGATGTTGGTTGTCCAGAACAGAAGAACACAACCGGATAAGATGTCTCCTTCCCCATTTATTTTCTTCTCTGGGAGTGAGCGCACTGAGGAGATCTCATCTTGAATAAAGGGAAGGAAAGAAATTCCTGGGGAGAAAGTTCAGCCTGGAGGGGAGGACAAGCGCGGATGCAGGCCAGGCTTCCTGGCCCCGTCTGAGAGAAGGACGGGCTCCACATTCTCAAGCCAAAGAAATAAGTGGTTTGGAAAAAAGGAAGGAGAGCACGCTTTATGCTTCTATACTTCAGTGCTGGCTGGCTTTTCAACATATTTGCTTCCTTGAATTTGCAACCCAATCTAGAAAAGTCTGTCATGAAAGCAGAGCTCTAATGAGCTTGCTTCTGAGGATTTGGAACCCCTCAGCAGGTCATGGATTACCCCAATTACTGGGATTATTGCTGCCAGGGAAACAAAGAACACCCAGGAATACACTCAAAATGGAAACATTTATTTTTCTATTGAAGCTCAGCTTTGTATGTGCAAATGGTTCTCTCTAGGGCTAAGTCCAAGTACAACTGAGATTTTCTTTCGTGCCACACCACCTCCATTTTTAAATAACCTCGGGCAAAGTAGTGAATGATGTCACCAAGAGCAGCTGTAATGTGACAGCTACTTATGTCTTCAACGGAGATGACATTATTTTATATACTATTAGTATTTTCTTTTATCAAAGTGCCAACAACCTGGAGGGTAGGCTTTGCGCCTAGGAGGTGCTGGTGGTGGATGTTACCTGTTATGGGCTGCCCTGCCTCCTAACACCTTTTCTCGTTCCGGGGAAATCCAAATGTATAGTAGTAGCCAGCCTGCAAGGGAGCCAGCAAGGATCCCTGTTGTCTGTCTGCATGCCCTTGGGCTGTCCCCTCCCACACTGCATAGGCGCTGGTCTGTGCGACCACCAGCAGTGATGGGAGTGACCTTATGTGACGGTGATGCTAGGTCAGAAGCGGCATCACGGCTGCTGCCTTGCTCCCCCTTGGGCCCCGTGCTCTGGGGAGCCAGCTGCCATGGGGTGAGTGTGCTCCCGTGGCTTGGGGGAGAGGGCTGAGTGGTGAGCAGCTGAGGCCTCCTGCCGCAGCCGGAGGTGATGCTGGCCAGCTGCCTTGGAGGTGCACCCTTCGGCCTCTGTCAAGCTTTCAGACAGCAGCTCTGGCCGACACCTTACCTGCAACTTCACGAGAGAGTCTGAGCCAGAACATCAGCTGCTTCCAGGTGCCCGACTCTCAGAAACTGTGTAAGATGACACATGTTCATTGTTTTTAGGCGACTAAGTCTTGAGGTGATTTGTTACACGGCAAAGATAACTAATACATGAAGGGAGGAATGTCCTGCTTTACACATCGAACGCCAGAGGGTAGACGTTTCTTCTCCCAGGTTTCTGGCACTGAGCGCTGGGGTCTGTGACTTCCACTGAGCCAGTCAGAGGCTTGTGTCCAAGGCCTTGAGTTGGGAGAGTCATAACGGAGCAGAGTCCAGTGGAGAATTAATTCCTCCAGCAGGAGCAGCAATAGTAGCAAATGGTATCTTTTGTTGGCAACGATGAAAATAAGCAGTACACTTTTATACCTTGGGCCTGGACAGCTTGGTGGACACATTCAAGGCTGCGTTGGCCGCCCTTGGGTGCAGGGCGGCACCCGGAGCCTGATTTCCCCCGCGGCATGTTCCGGGTGTGATTCTGCCTGCCTGGCCTCCGTTAGTTTCTCTCTGTTTCCAAAGCCACACCCTCTAGTCTTCCTGGTAATTCCTCCGATCTGCTTCTCTTCCAATGAACTCTTTTTTAATACTGAAGTAAAGCAAATTAGTTTATACTTTATATAATAAGGAACACAGGCATGTACTTTTTAAGGTGACTGTGGCATCTTTCTTTTAAACAGGTCCGTCGCCCGAGTCCAGGTTAAACACAAAGCAGGCGGCCAGGAGACTTCCGTGGGCTGGGGAGCTGATCAGTGAGCACCTTTTCTCACATGACCCCGTGTTCTATTTTCTTCCCATTCTCACCCAAGGACATTTCTTTTTCATTGCTTTTAGAGAGAGAGAAAGGGAGAGAGAGAAACACTGATGCGTGAGAGAAGCAGCGATTGGCTGCCTCTTGCCTTCCTTTATGTGCTGGGACCCGGGATCCTATGTTCCTGGACTGGGGACCGAATGCAGCCTAGATACGCGCCCTGACTGGAATCAAACCTGCAACCTTTTGGAATGTGGGGTGACACCACAAGCCACTGAGCCACACAGGCCAGGGAGGCCCTGTGTTCTACTGGCAGCTTTGTGGAAAGGGCAGGGTAAGGATAGTACCTGCCATCAAAGAGAGGATAATCTGGGCTGGAGGTGAGCCACCCCGCCTGCCCCACTCACTCCCTGTAGCCATCTGACCCAGTGGTGTCCTCCCAGGAGCGGAGCCACACGCTGCCCGTTAGCTGTATGATCTAGGGAGAGATATTTGACTTGCTGAGCCTCCCTTACCTGACTAACAGAATCACAACCCCTGCTCCACTGGATCGCCGCGAGATTAGGCTAGATCACCCGTGTGAAAAGGGCTCGGAACTTGGGGCGTAGGAAGGTCGTTATTGCCCACTGACAGCCGAGCTCTGGCCCAGGGCTGGCTGGGCTCCACCCGGTGACCGGGGGATGCTGGTCACTCACTCACTCACCTACCTCTACCTCCGCTCAGTTTCTGCTTCTGAAAAATGAGCAGGTCGGATTGGAGCTGTGGCTTGTGAACCTCTGTTTTTTTCTTCTAGAAATCTAAAAAAATGAAATTATTTATATACTTCAACAACAACAAAAACATAAAGAAATAGAATTTTATGGGCATGAGATATTTTACAGATTTGCCCGTTACGACCGTAACTCAGTTACTATTTGATGAATATAGACATTTGAAATCAGGGTTGTGGGTAACATTTGCCATCCAGGCTTAAGTATCGTTTCATTCTGCATGTTATTTTGGATGTACATCAGTGAGAAACTCCTGCTCCGTAGACATAAGTGGCGGTAAAGGGTAATTGTTTTTGATAGGGTATCCTGCGATCTCGGAGGATTTTTAGTTAAACGGAGAAGCTTTGGTGTGAGCTCTGCACAAACACAAGCTCTTGGAAGCACGGGTTAATGTGCCACGGGCATCAGTGTGGCTCCGGCCACCTCTGGGGTGCCCCCGGAACCCCAGAGAAGCCAGTTCACAAACTCCCAGGGTGGCCGATGCTCGGGTTCCTCTAGGCTCGCACTTACGGTGGTCCTGGGATTGGCACGGGGGCATCTGCCTGTCTCCAGTCAGTCATCTTTTCCACGTGCAAAAGAAGTCTGTGAGTGTGTGCTCAGCGTAAACAATTCAAAGTATGCAAAGTCGGGGCTGCCATTCCAGCGAGCATCTGCCCTGTGGCTCCGCCCCCACCCCTTTCCCTCGGGTCACCACTGTCAGCACTTGAGTCCTTCCTATCGCTCTGCATTTACGTGCATACACAGGTAGGGTATTTATTTCTTTGTTTCCATAAACGAAATCATGCTACACATACTGTTCTGTGACTTTGCTCTCTCCTTTCCTCCCCTCTCCCCAACAGGCCTTGGCAGGTGTTCTGTGGACCTGTAGCTCTACATTACCTTTTCAGCCTTATTTACTATTTTATAACACAAATACCCACCATTCATGAACTGTCCCTCCATGTAACAAACAGTTAACATACTCCATGTTTTTCATTATTACAAACAGGGCTGTAATCCTAACCCTGATACACGTGTCTTTCTTGGCCTTTCATCAGGGTAGACCGTGGGAACTGCTTCATCAGAATGCATACATATGGGTAAGCACTGCCCAGTTGCCTTCTCAAAAGTCTATGCCAATTTATATCTCCCCAGCAATACTTAGATTGCTTTACACATCTTGGTTACTGGTGAGGCTGAGCATCTTTGCATGCTTACTGGGCAATCCTGTTTATACTTTGATGTAGTGCCTCTGTCTTTTCCCATCCTCCCACCGCGCTATGATATTTTTTTTCTTTCCTAACGGGTGTCTCACATCTTTCAAGCAATATTTGATATGAAACTACTCCAGAGCACCAACAAATCCAGATGGATTTCTTGGACCTTTTTGCAGCAGCAGGTGGTTCATGTAAATAAATGCTTCTATCCACTTGTTTACTCAAAAAACATTAAAGAACTATTATTATGTATTAGGTATTGGAAATACAAAAATACACAAGCCACGTTCCTTACAATCAAGGTGCCCACAATTTAGATGTGTAAACAATTGCAGTTCTCAGTGATAAGTGCTCTCACAGGCGTGCGTGGGGATCTGTGGGAGCACCCGGTGCACCAGGGACAGGTAATAGGACAGGGTGTGCTGTCTGGAGCATCATAACCCTGTTAATGCTGAAACTGAGCAGTGGAAGTGATCTGATACTCCCTACCTCGTGCAGGGGCGTCCAACCTTTTGGCGTCTCTGGGCCACACTGGAAGAAGAAGAGTTGTCTTGGGACACACATTAAGTACGCCAACACTAATGAAAACCGATGAGCCAAAAAAAAGAAAGGTTTTAAGCAAATGTATGATTTTGTGTTGGGTCATATCCGTAGACATCCTGGGCTGCAAGCAGCCCACAGGCTGCAGATCGGACACCCCTGATAGTAAAAGGAATATGTTGTAGAAGGCTGGCATTTCAAGAGATGTTGGGAAAGCTGGAGAGTGGAGCTTAGCAGGTTTAGGGGGGGAAAAAAAAAGAAAACGACGTCGTAGGAAGCTGGATCTGAGTGAAGGACGAACAGGAGAGACTGGGATGAGCGGAAGAGGTGAGGCGTGAAGAGCAGGGAGGGATGAGGAGTGAGTGGGGCTGGAAGTGAAGCGTGCATCAGGTCAGACACCCACAGCATCGCCAAGGAATCGTGTCGAGCAGATCAGGACAGAAGGCTTCCTAACTCCCACTTCAGGTTTATTATTAACGCGGCTCTGGTGGAAGGAGGGTGAGCCCCTGAGGGGAGCTGGATCAGCTTCCCGGGGAGGAGTCAAGAGCCTGGCTACAGAATTGGGTTTCCGAGTCAGAAAGGGTTAAGTGCGCGCACACGTCTTTTTTATTTGAAGGGAGAAAACACGCTGCTAGAAGGCAAAGAAAAAGCACTGAAGCCGGGAGCCAAGACCACGGCTGGCTTGGCCTCGAGGTCTTCAGTGTTTCTGAGAGCTCTCTGGGAAGCAGAGCCTGAGGCACGGGGTGAAGTGCTGGCCGACCTTGTACGTGGGAGAGGCGGGCTTAGGGCTGAGAAGGTGGAAGGGGCATGGGACGGAAGCTAGGAGAGACGTGAGACGCTGGCCGCTGGCCGCTGGCCGTCCCTTCCCAGTGAGTCTCCATGAGGCAGCTTCAGCTGCTTGCACTGAAGGACCTGCGTGGGTCCTCACCTCCACGGCTTGCTACTTGCTCTCCACACCTGACTCCACCTGTAGCTGCTGGGCCTGACGGTGTTCCTAGGGAATTGAATGCGCTCAGGTGATTCACCATGAAATCAGTCATTCTTCCAGCTTCTCCCATTCTTACCACAGGGTCTATGTCTAGTAACTTCATTTTTACCTCTTGCATAATCATTCTCCATCCTGCAGCCAAGGTCCATAATTGATAATTGATTCTGTGTCTTCATCCCTGAATCTCTTCCTCCTAACCCGGGTGGAATTTACAAGGAAGGAGATTCAAAATTAACATAACTGTAATTCCACTTCGAACTGGGCCTCCCGCGGTCTGGTCTAGGCAGAGAATTGCACTCTGAGGAACACCGTCCAGCAACCAAAGAAATTAAATTGAGTTAAAACATTACTGGTATTTCTGGGGAAAAATGTCAAGGGAAATGAATGTCTTTGTAATGTATAGCAAGACTTGTTAAATGTCTCCCCATTTCTGGTGTTCTCTGTATGTTCTATTTCCCACCCCACCAAACCCCTCATACTTCCCCTTGATTTTAAACCAAGAATTTTTCTCCATTTCCCTGACTTTGTGAGTTCTTTATTTTCCCCTTTCCTTCTGCCTGTGTTGTTTCTATACCAACTTATGATACATATAACCCATTTTTGCATTTCTGGTTCTGTGTTTTTCTCCCTACTGCCCCATGAGTTGGTAAAGACAGAATTCTTTTTAAAAAAGGTAGTACTCAGAGGAGGGGGTCACTCACACATTAATCATTTTTATTTTCATCATTTGAGAAAGAATTTGCTAATACTTGGAGCTGTTCAGGGAGGAAATAGCCAGCCTTGTGAGGGAGTGATTCTCCTGTCATGAGGATAATTCAAACAGAACCTGGGTAATCAGCACTCAGGAACTCGGGGAGGGGTTCTGGCTCCAGGTGAGTTTGTGTCAGACGATTTGTAAGCTCCCACCATGTCCAAGACCCTAGGTTTAGATTCGTGTCCCCTAGACTTTGCCATAGCACTGGCGTTGGATCCTGCTAGCTTGGCCCTCTTTAGAGATCTCTGTGCCAAGGATGGGGAGCCTCAGACGCTGAGCTCGATCTAACTCCTGTACTGGTTTTAGTTTCTTTGAGACGGGTTGTCTAAATTATCTTTTTAGCACTTGAGTCTTTCCTGTTACGACCAGCAAACACAATTACGGGCACTCGCGAATGGCTCAGATCTTCTACTAACGTGTTAGCTGCACAATCTCACTGAGCCAGTCCCTTGTTGGACGACTCTTTGTTTCCCAGGGGACGGGAAGGCATGGCAGGTGTTGGATGGGCGGGAGGCAGCAGCCAGCAGTGTGGGTTTTGCAGGCGAGGGAGGGGGCAGGGCGAGCCGCGTGCCAGACCCACTGCACTCTAGGGGAGCAGGGCTCTAGCAGAGGGAGGGCTGCACTTCGGGGCCACAGGGGCCTTTTCTGAAACACCTGCTCCCCTTCCAGGAATGTTGGTCAGGACTTCCTTGAGTTGCAAGTAATCGAATTTAAACTGGCTTGAAAAAAATAAAAACGGTGGTGGTTCTGGGGACTTAACTGGCTCCCCAAACAGGAAGAGGAGCCCCAGCTGTGTTCCAGAGCTCGCGGGACCTGTGAAGACCGGCCTCTTACCCTCTTTCTCTGTCTCCAGCCTCAGCTCCTTTCCCCCTGTTACTTCATCTTCTACTCCCGTGGGAAGAATGAATTTTTTTTTGAGCAAAATTCTCACAGTTGATTTTCACTGGCCTGGATGGGATCATTTCTCTGCCCCTGACTCAGTCATGGTGGCCAGGGGTGTGTGCACACTGGTTGGCCAGGAGGGTTTTCCCGAAGGCAGAGCGAGAGGATATGGGTGTTAGCTGAAAAAGCTCGCATCCTCCAGAAAACTGCCTCAGCAGTGACACTATTCCTCTGGGGCCCGTTTCTTCAAATGCACGATTGCAGAGCTCCGGTGAGGACTGGAAGTAGTTAAGGCACCGCACCTGCCACACGGCAGGCCTTCGACCACCAGCCGCAGTCCTTATTGTGAGGTCCAGAGACCCAACCGCTGAGAGCTCTACTTGATGAGAAAACGTGCACACATGTGTGTTCATGTGTGCACATGTGTGCATGCATTCAATCCTGTGTTAGCTGTTGCTGTCAGGGAGGCGCAGGCCAGTAGCGAGACTCAGTTGCTATGATCCCAGCCTCCTTTCCTCCCCACTTCGGGCTCCCACTCACTCGTTATTTTCCATCTTTCCTCCTCCTTCTTTTCCCCACTTATCCCCTTCCCTCCTCTTCTCTCCTTTTCCATTCACTGCCCATATTCATGCATACATTAGAAAAATTCAGTCTCTTTTATCATTTGTGACATGAATGTATTTATGTATTTTTTTTACCACTTGGCATAAAAAAATGATTTGAGAGATCTCACCCAGGAACATGCTACAGAATAATATAAATAACCAAGCAAACTGGAACGGGGGAAATAAATAAAGAGAAACAGAGTCAAATGAGGGAACAAATTGAATGCCGCCATCAGTGCTGGAGGTGGGCTCTTTTTACTGAAAATAAAGTGTCACCTTCTCTATTCTTAATTTAAAAACTGAGTCAATTGAAAAATTTTCTCTTTTCTCCAAAACCAGAGTCGGCCGAACATAATGTTATGTGAAGTTCTTGACCTCATCCACGGGGTGGTCGCTCTGGACAATCAAAAGCTTCCACCCATTTGAAGGGACCAGGGAGGGCGTTAGAGACACACACCCCACCCAGGGGTGGGAGGCTGACAGGCTGCGAGGCAGACGGTGTAAGGGAAACAGCAGATCTCTCCTCCATAGAACTTGACAGAGGAAAGAAATTTGTACAATGGAGATATACACGTTTTGGAGCCAAAATATAAATAAAGATGAAATGGAAAATCTGCCTTGTGAAAACCCAGCTCCCCAAAGAATTAGAGGCATGGTTTCGTCTTGGTGCAGGGCCGTCATGCTGGCTATTTTCTGGCCGATCCCTTTCGGGAATGATGGTTACCGAAAAGGTGGTTCCACGTAAGAGCAGTCTTTAGAATGTGACCCTCGGGACAGCTACGTATCAGTCAAGTTATTGCTTCTTTAATGCCTCCTGCAAACACAACTCTATGCCATTGCTTGTTCGAAGAGGTGGCAGGAATATCTGGGAAGATGGGAAGAGGAAGGAGCATTGGGGAGAGAGGAGCAGTTCTCCCTTGCTTCATGCATTAAGCGGAGAAAGGCAGATAACACCAGTCAGGAAAGCTGTGGTCCTTGAGGTGTGGGATCGTCCCAGGGGGAGGACACACACATGGATGTGATGTTTGGGTGCTGTAGAGCCACAGAGTTGTAGGATTACAAGGGACCTTAGCCTCGCTCTAGAGATGGGGCCGAGCTCACGAGAGTCCATGAGGATGCACGGATTTTATCTTCTCTGCGGAGCCTCACTCCTGACTCCGCCCCTCCCGGCTGACCCTGGGGCAACTCCGGGGGCTTTGTGCTCCTCCTCCGTCAGTGGGAACCCTTATCCGTGGCTGGTGTCCTTCCTGGGCCTGTGGTGGGGATTCTCTCATTTGGAGAGAATTTACCGCGCCTGGACCACACATCCAGAACTGGGTCGGACACTTAAGGGAATAAGGAGCAAGGTTAATTCTCAGCCTTTATCCTTAAAGAACTAACAGATGTGGAAGGACTCTATAGAGCCATTCGGGGTGTTGGTAGATGAGTTGCGCACCTCCCTGGGTGGGGAGGGGTAACCTGCCTGGCCAGGCCTCAGGCTTCGTCCTGCTTTGTCTTCACAGTCTGGGGCGGCACACCCCGTCTTTGGGCCTCATCTCTAAAACCAGGGGTGGGCATAATTGGCCCAGGCACACGGGCGTCCAACCTGTGGCCCCATGGGCTGCATGTGGCTCAGGATGGCTATGAATATGGCCCAACTCAAAATCGTAAATTCACTTAAAACATTATGAGTCACAATATATTTAATGTGTGGCCCAAGACAACACTTCTCTTAGCCCAGAGGTGCCAAAAGGCTGGACACCCCTGCTAGGGGGTTCTCTTCCAGGTCTGGCCCACATGAACCTCCTGACCATGGAAATCCTTTGCTTGTGAGGTCCACAGTAGGAACCAAGGTCAATGGCCAGGATATGCTAGGTTTTTACTTACAGCAAAACCAGGTCGTCTATCTGCCCCCTCCAACCCCCGCCGTCCCGCCCCTTGCCCCCCGAAAAATAACAGGTCTGCAAAGTGCCATGACTTTCCAAGTTTGAGCTGCATGAAAGCAGCCCTATTGTTCTAGACACGGTCATGTGTCTGGGAGGGCCCTGGTCTGTGGGCCTGTCCTGATGGGGAGGGGTGCGAGCCAGGCCCGCTGGCTTCTGCCACAGAAGGACGGGAGTGCTCATTAGTGCCCGCCCTGGTATCACGGGGCGGGTGTGTGTATGTGTGTGTGTGTGTCCCAGTGGGGACCTCTACCCTCAGTACATGCACGGCCTTTGTTGTTTTCCTTTATAAGGGCCTGATCAAGGCAGCTGTAGACTTGCAGAGCCTTCCTAGGACCAAATGTTTCCATTTTTCTCTTGGCTAGGCTCCTGGTGCTGTCGTTCTTAGTTGCCGTGGGCAGGCTTGCGTTTCAGGAGCGCTCTGCTCGTTCCGCGGGTCTTCTCCAGAAGCCACCTAAGTGGAGAGTCAAGGACATTCCCTGAGCTGGAATCCACATCGCCACTGATCCCCCAGCCGGAGGCAAATTCCTGCACCTCGCCTTCCGACAGCTTTTGCAGGCCGGCGAAAACATAAGCTCCCCACGCCTCCCCAGTTTAAGACAGCGTAAAGAAAAACAGGTGCCCACTGGTCTAGTCATATCCCTGTAAAACGGTTGGGGTCTCTACTTTTTTGTGGGAAAGCAGCAGAGGGGGGCTGGACTAATTGCTTTCCTCCCAGGAATCTGATGAAGGGAAGGCTGAGCATTGTGTGGGAAAGAACGGGGAGCCACCGTCACCAACGGTCACCAGGGAGAGCTGAGCCATCTGACAGTTGGCTAGGCTGCCCAGAGGCAGGCAGAGCGGCCTTCCTGGGTCAGGCGGCGTCCAAGCGGGAGCCGAGTGGCCACTTCGGGGAAGAAGGCGCCTGAAGGTGACTGATGAACTTGGGAGAGGCTGGCGTAGAGAACCCTGAAGTTTTTCGGAGATGCTGAAATTGCCTGAAGTGCCTCTACTCCCTTTTTAAAAAACTTTTACTTTTTTTAAACATTTGTTTATTGTGGTAAAATACACACAACATAAAATTTGCCACGCTAGTCATTTTTAAGTGCGCAGCTCAGCAGCATTAAGTCCATTCGCATTGCTGCACAACCGTCACCACCGTCTGTTTCCAGAACTTTCTGTCCCCAAACCGAACCTCCTCACCCATTACACAGTAACTCCCTAGCTTCCCTCTCCGCCCGCCCACCATTCTACTTTCCATCACTACGAATCTGACCACTCCAGTCTCCTCGCTTAAGTGGAACCACACGATATTTGTGCTTATTTCACTTAGCATTATTTCTTCCAGATTCCGCTGGCTTGTGGCACGTGTCAGAATTTCATTGTTTTGAGGCTAAAATTCCGCTGTGTGTCTATAGCACATTTTGTTTATCCATTCCTCCGCTGATGGACATTTGGGAGGTTTCTTCCCTTTGGCGATTATGGATAATGCTGCTATGAGCAAGGGCGTACTAATATCTGTTTGAGGCCTGCTGTCCATTATTTTACGTTTATGCCTAGAATTGAAATTACTGGGTCATGCGGTAATTCCGCATTTAGTTTTTTGAGGCACCGCCATACTGTTTTCCGGGGTGGCTGCGTCATTTTATATTCCCACTGGCAATGCACGAGGGTTCAGTGCCTCCGTGTTTAACAGGCCACTTCTTTTTAGCCTCCCAGCGCCCAAAGGAAGCCGGGCAAGAGATGTGCCTCAGGCTTGCCCAGCCTGGACCATCAAAAGAGGGTAGAAAGCGGGGGCAGTTAGAGTTGTCTGGTTTCAAGTGCCAGGAAACCAGAAACACAAATAACCCTGCGAGATAACCATTCTTATTCGTCGCTGGACTGAATTAAGCATTTAAGAGAAAGGATCCAGACATCCTTAGGAAGGTAGGAAAACAGAGACCCGGTCTTTGTTCTGTTTTAAAACTCAGGGCTGCAGGAGTGTCTGCGGCAATTTAAGGTGAGATGTGTTGATTCCGTGAGTCTTTTTCAGAGCAGGTACCAGGGTTTGTGTTTCTCTCTCCTTGTCCTGAGGCCCTGACAGCCAAATGCATCTTTAGGACCCAGTGCTTGTTGAGCACTCATTATGTGCCAGGCATTTTGCACACGCTTTCTGTTCGTATTTGCCCATTAGTCTTCTTTATTATCTAGGAGGCTTATGCCCCGAGAATCACCAAAGTAAAAAATACTGCTGCAGCCCACCTCCACCTCCATTAAGTGCGGTAGAGCATGACCACACATTTAAGCACTAAGGACGTAATGAGAGTTGCCGAGACTGTGACAACAGGGGGAGGATAAACTTCCATGAAGACCTGGAGCCCGAGCCCGGGCTCCGTCTGACCCTGGGCTCTGTGCCTTTCATTTGGCTGCTTAATGAATCTTCACTGATTATCTTGCTTGTGCAGCGGCTCAAGGTTATGTCGGTGAGCCCTTCCCTGACCTGGGTCTTTTGCCGAATTGTTGGCTCAATGTACAACAGAGAAGGCAGCAGTGAGTTTCTTTTGATCCCTCTCCCGAGTCAGGAAGAAGAGACGGAGCTGCCTTTCCAGGCCCAGAAGAGAGAAGGTTTCTCTGTGGTTTCTGGGCAGGTGCGCCCATGCCTGGCACACACGGCTTGGTGGGTCTGGTTCATGTTTTCTCTTCCTCTCCGGCCCCGACCTTCACCCTCTCTGTTTGACTGCGTCTCCCAAGGGCACCTGGTGTTCTAAGCATTCAACCTTGAAGTCACCTTTGACCGTTTCCTCTCCTGGTCTGTCCCTCTCAGAATGGACTGGCGGTTCTGTCTCTGGGATCTGACCTTCCCAAGCTAGGGACGCGGCCAAGCCGCCCTTGGCGTCCAGGCTCTGATGGCTGCCCATGCTGGTTTCTTCAGCGGCCTTTTTTCGAGTGAGTCTTTCCACCTGCAGCCTCACCCCTCCTGCTACATTTTGTGCCCAACAGCTAGCCTAATTTTCTTGAAGTGCTATTCTGATTTTGTCACTCGTCCATTCAGAAATCGGCAGGAGCTCCCATTTGCCTCCCACCTTTAATCTAAACTTCCCAGCATGGGTTTGAAGACCTTTGCAAACTCACATTTAACTACCTTCATCTCCTGCAACTTTCTGGCTTCTCATCTTTGCTCTGGCCTGACACAACCCACATGAGCTGCTAGCGTCAGACCATGGCTCTGCCCTTGCCCTCAGATCTCTGTCTACCCCTGTTAAGACACAACAAAGATGTGTGAGTAGGATTATTTGACAATATATTCCTACCTCTAATGCAATGCCCATCACATACTAGGTGTTCAATAAATATTTGTTGAACAAATGAATGCTAAAGACACATCTCTTGTTGAATAACACTACTTGGGTTGATCAGCACACATATCAAAGACTTTATCCTAAGTGTTTAGGACATAAAGTGAGTAAGCTCCTGCTCAAGGAGCTCATAGTCTAGTCTAGACTGATGAACAGATACCACATTTCCTTGATTAGATGATAGAATAGGTAAGATGCAGTTAATTTAAAAACAGCTTGCTTTTGGTGATATAAGAAACACTACTGCTTTTATTAATGCCAACCAGAATGTTTATTTTTATTTTTAAAATTAAAAATTTTGTTGTTGTTCTATTACAGTTGTCCCAATTTTTCCCCTTTTGCCCCCCTTCGCCCAGCCTTCCCCCACTCCCACAGTCAGTCACCACGCCATTGTCCATGTCCGCGGACACATGGCCACTTTCATTATACGCAGTGTGATAGAACCTACCCAGTCACCTGTGTCTACCGTTTATTAAGCATCGACTATGTACCCCAGTGATTACCATACATTACTTAATCTTCAGTCATAGGTACTGTTAATCCAATCCTGGGATCATAGGAAACACTCAGCAAATGGATTTGTTTAGTGGGTATCAGTTTCGGTGGTGGTTGCTGTTGTGGTTTCTGCCTCTGCAGCATTCATTCACCCTTTTCCTGGTAACAGCACTCACTCAGAGTTTTCCTTGAGGAAATACCTCTCCCACGGTCAGTCCATGTTTTGGTGTGGCTGCTCCCTCCACCTCTCCCTGTGGGGCCCAGGGGCGGGCATATAACTCAGGCTTTGCCAATGAGATCACTGGATACCCTGGTGGCAGTGACTGGCTCAGGGATGGCACCGGATCCCTGTTGGAACTATAAAGAGGACCCCTGTCTCTGTTGCGGCTGCAAGATCAGTGGGGTGAGAGCAAAAAGCAGCAGGCGGGCACCTTGCTACCACATCCTGAGCACCTGTCTGGGAGCAGGGTCAGCAGGGAGGAGATGGCCCCCACCTGAGCATGTGGATCTCGCCGTACCTGTTTACCGCAAGGCTTTTCAGCACCCCTGAACATTCGGACTCAAGCCGGTTTTGGTTAGAATTCTGTATTTTACAGCGAAAAGTCTTCTTTGATCCAAACAGAAATTGTGATTATAATGATGCTTCGTGTGTTCTAGGTGGGTGAGAAGCTCAGCACAGCTGGAGCAGAGGGCGTGTGCGGCGCCGAGTCCACGTTGGGAACTTGGGTATCTGACTGCGCGAGACCGAGAACCCACGTTACACGAGTGAGTGTGTGACAGGCGCTGGAGGACTTCGGAGCAGGAGGGAGCTCGCCGGGTGGGTGCATGCCATGAGGGCTTGGGGAAGGTCAAGTGTAAACCTGTTGGGAGACTGCGGTGGGCAAGGAGGAGGGGCAATGGTGCTGTAGGCGGGAGGTGGGCCGCAACAGCGCTGATGGAAGGCAATGCCAAGTGCACTCAGGACAGAAGAACTAGACGAGCCTGGCTGCTCCTGTTCGGGAGAGAGGACACTGAGCAGGGACAATGGCCTGGGGGCTGCCACCGAGAGCTGTGGGTTTCAGACCTGGGGGTGGGCTCCCTCCCTCCCTCCCGGCAGCCCCACTGCCCAGGCACCGGGTGTTCCCCCTGGAACAGGATGCCTAAGCAGTTACGCACGTGTTTTCTTCTTTCTTTTGATTTTATTTATGTTTAGAGAAGGGGGAAGGGAGGGAGAGAGAGGGGCAGAGAAACATCAATGAGTTCCTGACTGGGAATCAAACAGCGAAACCTTCGCTTTGCAGGATGACGCCCAACCAACCGGGCCACATGGGTCAGGGCTCTGACGCCTCTCACTCTCCTCCATCAGAGCGCAGGGAACGCCTTCCAGGCAGGAAGCGGTTCTGTTCCATCTTAGCGTGGGGGTGACACGCTCTGCCTGTGGAGCAGCCTGCCTGGCTTTGAATCCTGCCCAGCACGCGCCATCCATGACCCCCTCCCTGGGCAAATTGCTCATTCTCTCTATGCCTCAGTTTCCCCGCCCTTAAAATGGGACTAATAGTAGTATCTCCTACAGAGGGTTTCTGGGGAGACGAAATACGTCAGTGAATGTCCAGCGTTGAGAACAGTGCCCATCACGGAGTAGGACTACATACGTGTAGGCTGTTTATTGTTTATATTATATTCATTCCACAAGGCCCTATGTAGACTGTGGCGTAAAGTGGGTACTCAGTGATCTAATTTGCCCAATGAGGAGAGCCAGGCTGAGAGTGGGGTCTTGGCCAAGGCATGAACTGCCTGAGGGAGAACGAGGGTCTCAGGGAGAGCCTCAGTATCTGTAACCGAAACCTGACTGTGGGTGCATAGCGGGGGATTTGGTTAATTTCTCTTGACACCCTGCCCATGCAGCCCACGGGGGTTTCATCATCAGCCTCCTGTCTCTCGGGCCCCTGGCAGGCAGAGGCTCTGACTGCGCTTCCCGCTGCCCTGGCCTTGCCTGGAGTGTGCTTTGTTACGCAGGCTCCTTTTATTTTGATTCCAGGAGCATCTGCTCGCGGGATTTCTGAGACTCCTGGGCCCTCCGAGCTACGGGGTCTCGCTAACGTATGGTCCCTCCGTTACTACATCGAAAGACGATTTACCTAACAGATGGGATCTTTTGAATATTTATGTCTGGACACATCTGTTCTAGACTTGAAAGTTTAATAAAGCTTTTCATTTTCCGAAGCGCCGGCGAAGCCTGTCTATGGTGAGCTGACAGCCGCATGGGGTCGGCTCCTCCGTGGTGGCTCCGGGGAGTGGGGGGTGCGGCTGGGGACACCCCGTTTGGCAGATGGCCGTGCTCTCTAAACCTCTCTTTCTCCTTCTTGTGGCGCGGGGGGGTGGGGGGATGGCCGAGGGGCCAGAGGCAGGCGGTGGGGCTAACTCAGTGGGCCCATTAAATGTTATTTACAGAGAGGAAAATAGCTCCAATTATTTCAAAGGGGGAAATGTTTTCTGGTACTTGGTGCTTCCCCGGGGAGGACGGGTGCCCGGTCTGGGAGCAGGCTGGAGCAGGGGGGCCTCGGCTGGGTCTCTGTCCCCACAGCACACTGGGGCTTTTGGGAGAGTCTAGATGGATGTGCGGAAGGGGCTTTAACAGCAACACACGCAAAGCTGGAGGATGTCGGGACTTTGTCTTGAGGTCCTTCAGCTTGTGAGTTCTGGCTGCCCCTCCCTCCTCCCCCGACCTTGGCGGCATTTTCTACAACCCCCACCCACTTAGGTTCTGTTCCAGCCCCAACAGGCCCTCCAGATAGAACAGTGGCAACAGGAATTACAACAGCCTGCAGTGTAAATAGGCACCGAGTCCTTACCTGTGTGAAGCGTGTGCTACAATTGTTGTCTCTATTGTCAGGTCTAATTACCTCCCGCCCACAGCCCCCCCAATGCCAACATAAGAACTCTATGCCCTCTGTTTCAGAGATGAGCAGACCGAAACGCTGAGAGTTTGGGACCTGCCCCAGGCCACGCAGTTACTAAGGGGGGAGGTCAGGATTTGAACCCAGGCCATCTAACTCCACAGCCCAAACCCTCCATGCCTCATTGCCTGATTGGAATCTGTCAGCCAGCATGTTCCAAAAGGTGTTTTCTGGAACATATGGGGCGATGATCAAATAACTCCAACTGCAGTTTCCCCTCAGGCCAAGTGAAAATGCCTGTCAGCTTCTTAAAGGTTCCTCGGAAGCCCGCAGTCAAGAAACTTTGTGTAACTTGGCGTTTTCCAAAATTCTTCAACAACAACAACAACAAAATCTTCTTTTCCTTAATACCAAATGAACAAAAATCTTGTAGATCTAAGACGCTGCAAGCCACTTTGGGAAACACGACTGTAAATGAGTGTTGGCTTAAAATACGACCTCTGCAGAGGCGCTCCCATTTTTAACAACATTCCAACTTTTAAGTCTCAGGAAGAAGAGAGTGGAATTGGGTAGGAACCAGATCGATGGAATTCTAGGCATGATTGAGTAGAGAGGGTTTTCCTAGGGGGAAAGCCTCAAAAAGCACCGAATTGCTGTCTATATAACTTAGAAAATATTTTATTTTAAAACTGGTTTACACTTACAGACATTTGTAAAAATAGTGCCAAGAACTCCTGGCTACATTTCGCCCTGAGATCCCACTGCTGCCGACGCCCCAGTCACGTCTGTCACAGCACTGGATCCCGTCCTGGCCCCCGTGTCGTGCGAGGTGGCCGTGTCCCTCTGGCCCTTCCATTCTGCAGCAGTGCTTTCTTTCTCCTTGATCTTTACGAATTTGAACACTTTCAAGCCTATTCGTTTGTAGAATGGCCCTCAGTTTGTGTTTGTCCGTGGTTTTCTCTCCATTAGACCCAGGTTGTGTATTTTTTAGCCAGTGTATCATAAAGGCTGTGTTCTTTTCACGGAAGCGTACTGGATGGTAGGCTCACGAGGTCTGTTTGTCCTGTCGGGGGTGGCGGTGCCTTGGGGCACCTGGTGAAGATGGTGCCTTCAGGTTTCTCCGCTGAGAGTGATGCGTTCTCCCTCGTTGTAGTCCCTGCTTTTGAGGCGGCACTTTGATAGGGTGTGAAATCCCCTTGCTCATCCACCTCCACCCACCAGTGGAAGCATCTCTTGCCATTTCCTGCCTGAATTGTTGCTTTGGTGGTGGTCAAATGGTAAAGGTCTAGCACCACGACTCCTTTTCTGTTTAAGAGCTGCCTTTCTACTACAAGGAGACGATTTCCTTCTCCCCATTCCCTTATTCACTTCACATTTCACATCTGTGTTTGGATGTATGGGTTTCTGTTTTACTCAATGGCTCAAATCCCTATCACAGTTCCTCTGGATGTTCTAATTTCTCCACTTTGGCTGGTGGGAACGCGTTCAGACTGGCTCCTGTGTCCTTGTTGACATATTTCCATCATTCTTCGAGCACTCCTTTACTTTTTGGCGTACGAGGTGTTCCAGGTGCATGGGTGTTCCCAGCCCCAGCCCTGGAATCAGACATTCCTCCCCAAGACTCTGGTTTCTTTTCGTGGAAAGTAGTATTTCAGAACCAAGAGTTGGGCTACAGGGGAAGAGGTATGCTCATTGCTGGTGGGATGTCACTGCTGTCAGGCCCTGTCAGTGAACACAGCCAGGGAATCGCACATTTTGTAATGCACACACATTTGTGTCTGTGTGTGTTGAAAACCGTGAGTTTATATCAGTGCTTCTGGTTCCAACCCAGCGTCACGGAATATATTCTAGTCTTCTTCCTCCCCACATTTGCACCTCCTCTCATGTGCGGGAAACCCGGCTCTCCTTATCTCTGTCCCTCTCTGTAATCAGTCTCTGGGCCCTCTGACCTCTGCCCCCTCGAGTGTGGACCCTGACACTGGCTTGGGCCTGCTTCCACCGCCCCCCCCCCTCCACACCCCCAGGCCACTTGTCTCACCTGGGCCTGCTTCATGGTCTTTGGACGAAGGAAGGAAAAAAGGAAGAAGGAAAGAAAGGAGCGAGGAAGGGAGAGTGAGCAAAAAGAAGGAAGGAAGCTAATTCATATTTTTTTAAAGCAGGGAGAAAGGAAGAGGATATGAAAAGCCATATGGAATTTGCAACTTTTTTTTTAATACGCAAAGCGAAAAATATTTGGGTTTGTGGTAAACTCAATTTCATTTGATCCTCTGCGGTATCAATTTATTTTATTCTTAATATTCCAAGGGGTAGAACTAAGATCGATAAGGGGAAATTATTTGGTGGCAGATTTCAGCTCACTGTAAGGAGTATTTCTGCAGTCGGAGCTGCGCAACGTAGAATGGTCTTGGTTGCAAGGGAGTGAGCTCCTTGTCGATAGATGAGTTCATTGAGAGACTGTAGGGCCACCAGTTAGAGTGACAGTGAAAAGATCTCTTACACTGGGAGAGAAATTGTATTAAATACTTGTAGAGTTCAATGCTGACTCGACAACAGTGCCATAGCTAGAGGTCTGAATTTGATCACGCTTCTTAAGGGGAGGTGACACCCAGCTCCCCCATGGGTGGCTGAGGAGGTGGCAGGGCTGCAGAGGAGACCTTTGTCTCTTTCCTGCTGGAGTCCGCAGCGCTGTGGGGATGCAGCCCAGGGCTGCGCCGTGCAGGAGCTGGATGTGTGTCTGCATGACGAATTTGCATCCCGAGATAAAACATAGCTCCAGATCGAGACAGCCTTTAGTTCAGTGCCAGCAATCTAATGTTGGCTTCAAAGGAGAAGCTAAAAATGTTCTTCTTGGAGCTGGTTCTGGCCCTTGTAGTTCTTTTATTGTTCCCAAATGGACCACATACTGGGGAGCTTTGGTGATTGCCCTGACCGCAGTCACCTGTCAAACACAACAAGCGAGATCTAAAAGGGTTGCTTCTCAGGAGCAAATTCGAACATCAGATGTTTCTGTACTCTTGCCTCTTCATTTTTTTACAGCCCCCTGTGTAGGCAATCTATGTACAACTCTGCTGCAAAGAAGCCAGAGTTTTAATATTTTTCCAAATGTTGCAACAAACTTAAGAACTTACAATTCTATGTAATACCAGCAAGCATGCCTTCACTTGTCTGAAACCAGCAGCAATTCAACAAATATTAGTTAATGCCTGTTATTTTTTTTGAGGCAGCAACTGTCCTGGCTCTGAACTATTCAATAACTAAGCAAGGTGTCTGCTGTCCCATTTCACAGGTGAGAATACTGAGGCAGAGTAGGACAAAAACTTTATCATGAGCAGTAACAACCTGCAGTGTAAAGCTCTACCTTCCCTCCCTGCTTCCCAGAGCAGCTTGCTTGCCTTGTTCCTGGGCAGGAATGGAGTGGGGCTTGCCCACCTTTCCCTCAGGAAATGGCAACGATGTTCATAACTGTGTTTTGTTTCTCTGATGAAGGTGCCATACATCAGAACCATTTTGGGCCAGGGGACCAGTCCTGATGGGATTCTGCATCTGGACATTTCTGCAACGTACTCACAAGAACCTGATGCTTACTAGCTGGCCTGTGGATATTTATGTGTGTATATGCTTTCCAGCACGATGTATCTGTGCTTTGGGTGCATCTTTTGTAGGTGAGCGCCCACATTAGTCACTATGGACCCTGAGGAACGAGCTGTTCCTCCAGGCTGCGGCAGTGGCAGACTGCTGCGTGCTTGACCCCTGCACACTGTACCGCCGTAAAGCTGCCCGACGCGGAGTGGAGGATGCGAAGTTACAGAGGAGGAAATCAAGGCTCAGAGAGGCTGTCCCACATTTCATCCAAAGCCCCTCAGCGAGAAAGTCTCAGAGTCAAATTTTAAACTCCTGGTTGCCTGACTCCATCGTCCACCATGCGACACCGCCCCTCACGCAGAGCACTCGTGTCGCTGAGGCCAGGTGGGCAAACCTTGGGTGGCAGTTGTCATGAGGGCAGCGGGCCACTAGGGGGCCTGAAGAAATAGGGGATGGAAGAGTTAAAAACAATTCTACCAGGGAGGTTTTTCATGTGTCTTTCCCAAAGGCCAGAGTTCAGATTTATGATGTTGGAATATTCATGAGTTGCTGCTGTGTTCCATACTAGGGAGAAGAGTTTCTTGTGATAGAAATTCACCTCAAGGCAAGGGCTCTTTTGAACGAAGGTTCAGATGCGGCAGATGTGATCAAGGCAATCACACAACCCACTTGGGAGGCTGTGGATTCACGTCTTAAAATGGTACTTCGTGATTTGGAATACGGTGGTGACTATTTTTATCTATCTATCTATCTATCTATCTATCTATCTATCTATCTATCTATTCATCCATCCCACCATTGTCTATTTGTATAACCCCTATTGAAACCTATGGAGGTGTCCCAAAACAAAGCAAAACTGAACACTTGTAACTGTCTTCCAACAAAGTTGGTAGATGCGTGCAAGAACAGACAAACCATAGAGCAATGAGGGGTCTAATTATGTATCAAAACGGTAGTCAAGATAGTGGGTGGTTTCTAGGGCCCTGGGGAAAGCAGGTCTACCCTGCCTGGTGTGCCTCAGTGGACTGAGCACCAGCCTGTGAACCAGGAGGTTGCTGGTTCCATTCCCGGTCAGGGCACATGCCTGGGTTGCGGGCCAGGTCCCCAGGTGGGGGTGTGTGAGAGGCAGCCAATTGATATTTCTTTCACCCATACACGTTTCTTTCTCCCTTTCTCCCTCCCTTTCTCTTTCTCTGAAAATAAAGAAATAAAATATATATAAAAAAAAGAAAAGAAAAAGGAAGTCTTTGAGGATGTGGTATGGCTGGTCTTGCCATTTTTGTTGCCTTCAAGGACCATTGTGGTCCCATGAGGCTGCCAGGGGTCCAATTAGCTCCAGTGTTGATGCAGGCTGAGCTGAAAAATTGGATGTATGGTCTACCCACTGCTGAGATACAGTCTGGGTCTCTTTAGCTCTCCGTTTGAAAATGAGATGCCATCTTTAATCTTAAATGCCAGTGTGGTGGTCCCATGGGATTGAAAGAAGATGAAACAAGCAGGGATCGGTCTGAAGAAAGACTGTTTCTCTTCGTTCCCCGGTTTCCCTGCTAACATATAATGAGAGTTTGTTTGTATGTCCAAAGCCGGGAAAACCAGCTACAAACCCAACTTCACTGGCAGCCAGCTCCTCTGGCTTTTATGACCTCAAGGGCTGCGAGGTTGACGGTAGGGGACCCAGACACCAAGGGGGCCTTGAATGCGAGGTGCAGACATATGTGACATAATTAGGCAGCCTTTATGAGGAGAGCAGAGAGAAGTCATTAGGTCTGCTGTTTAACAAAGAGACACTTCCTGCGCCCACCCTCTTATTAAAGAGTTGCTTTTCAACCGGGTTGCACTTCTTTGATCCCCGAAGGCCCCTGATGTTTTGCTCACATCCTGTCATGATGTTTAATGATGCCTCACATGTGCACCAGGAGCGCGGCCCTACTGAGCATCGTTTCGGAAAGGGGGATTGTGACACGACAAGTTTTTGATGTGGTTCCCCACATGGCAAGGGCAGCATGGCAGCTACGCAGATGTTGGTGAGAAGAACCCTGATTCCCACGTCTAACCCTGGTCCTAGCTGGACGCTGGGCAGCTACACAGAACGACGGACACTGCTTTGTCTGAGTTCAACTCTCAGGGGCCCCCTGAGCATTCTCATTCCCGGGCTAAGCACCCCCTCTTTCTGCTGCTCTGCCTCCTACATGCTCCGGTTTCCACACCCTCATGTCTGATAGTCCTCCTTGGAATGTCCTGGCAGGACAGCATTACCACCCTTGTTCACTGAACGCTGAAAACATGGCCTTGGTCTCCTTGGCATCTGCTGAGCCCAGGTCTCTGACATGGAGCCGTAATCTCAACATACAATAGAAAGGCAATAATTTGGGTTCCTCTGAGATTCACAAACAGACCCGAGTTCATATTCCAAGTGTTGGCTTGTGTGAACATTTTCTTTTCCCTCTCTGGCTCTCTGAGTTAAAAGCACGTCACAGACGACTGCTTGGGCCCCTCTGTTTGGAGATCTCAGCCGGAGGACAGTGCAAGGGTTCCAGGGATGAGTGCCGGTGGGATGGAAACAGACCATGCCTAGCTGCCTGCTGGCAGAGATGCCTCTCCACCCGTCTCCCTCCTGCCCTCTGCAACGCTTCCACCCAGCGCAGTCATTTCCCTCCTGGATTATAGCCAGGGCCTCCTAATGACCTCCCTGTATTTACTCCTGCCCCTTCCTTTAAATAAAAATTGCTAAGAAATGTTCAGCACCTTCCCATTGCACAATTAAAACCCAGAGACATTATCATGGCGTCCGAGGCCCTGGGAGATCTGACCGCTGCCTACTTCTCCAGGGTCATCCTGCACCTCTCTTCCCCTCTGACCCTCTGCTTCCTCCACACTGGCTGCCTTTCAACTCCTTGGGTGCATGAGCTTCTCTCTCTTACCCTGGGCTTCTACACATGATTCCCTCTGCCTTGCTCTTTGCTTGGCTGGCCTCTTTCCATCTTTAGAACTTAAATGTTACAGGCTTACACACTACAGCCATGGAGAGGCCCTCCCATATCTCTGAGTCCTTTTCATTGTCTGGCCTTGCACTACTGACTTTATGGAACCGATCACAATTTGTACTTACATGAAGGGGGAGCACAACCCCCTGGAATTTATTTATAAAAACTTGTGTATTTATTCTTACGTGTTTAAACTTCGGTCACCTTCAAAATACTCTTCATTTGATGCAATACACCTATCTAGACTTTTCCCCACTGCTCAAAACAGTTTTTTTTTTTTTTTTGAACTCATCAATTTTGATGGCTTTGAGTGGTTCTGCCATTTTTTTGTTTCATGTCATGATATCAGCAAAACGTTGTCCATGGAGGACTTTTTTCTTCTGGGGAAACAAACAAAAAAAAAAGTTGCTCGAGGTGAGATCAGGCGAATAGGGTGGGTGGGGCACAGGGATCATGCCATTATTGGTCAAAAATGGCTGAACACTCAGCACAGAGTGGGCGGGTGTGCTTGTGAATCACCCATCATGACTTGGGCAAATGCGTTGAGTCTTCCAAAAAAAAAAAATCACTGAAGCCGAATGCAGCCTCTCACAACAATGCCAGCTGGTACACTGACAAGATGGGTTCCTAGAGCACTCACCTCGTGGGGGAAGCCTGTATTACAGGCCCGCCCTCCACATGATAATTCTGGTTTTGGGGCTCCTTCGTAAATTTGTTTATTTGATTATTTTTCATCACCCCTGGCTACCTCCATCTCCCCATCTTCTCTTGCCTCCCCCTACTTCCTAATCCTCTATCAGGCCAGAATCTTGTCTCCTCTGACCCCCAACATATCCCAGCCTTGAGCTCAGCTGCTGGTGTCTCATGACGAGTCAACACATACTTGTCGAATGAATGAATAACTGACTGACTGACTGAATGAATGAATGCACTGGCATAGTTAATCTCCAGCTCTCCATCCACTTGAATACACACGGGACTCATTCTTGAGTTATAAACTTTAAGTTTCAGGAGAAGCTTTAAAGAAAGAACAGTCTTGCTGCAGTAAGCATTCCTTTTGCTTTCTTTTTTTTTTTTAAAGATTTTATTTATTTATTTTTAGAGGGGGAAGGGAGGGAGAGAGAGAGAGAAACATCAATGTGCGGTTGCTGGGGGCCGTGGCCTGCAACCCAGGTATGTGCCCAGACTGAGAATCGAACCTGCGATGCCGGGTTCTCAGCCCACGCTCAACCTACTGAGCTACACCAGCTAGGGCTTCCTTTTGCTTTCTTGACTCTCTGTGTCCCGACAGGATGGAGTTTTACTGGGCTCTCATCACAGTGTAAATGCAGGCCCCGATTGTCCTGGTTGAATTACAGACCCTCCACTGAGATTTATATTGCTTTTATTTTGAACAGGATGGGAATATTTTTTAGAGTAGCCCTTTGTTGATTGTTTTAGTGCCTTTCCTAGATAAAAAAAAGGAAAATGAAGTTTTGAGCACGATTCCTCACTCTAACCTCAAAAAAAGGATTCAGATGTCTTTTTTTTGTATGTTTAATTTCCTTGCCACCCCGCCCAAAGTCGCAGAGTGGAGAGAGAGCTGACACTAACCAAACCGATGCTTTCAAGTGTAATTTCTAAGCTGATGACTGTGTATCAGTTTCCCAGGGCTGCTGTAGCAAAGCATGATGACCTGGGTGGCTTACAGCAACAGAAATGCGCTCTGTCCAAGTTCTGCGGGATGGAAGTCCAAAGTCAAGGTGTCAGCAGGGCTGAGTCCTTCTGCAGGCTCTGAGCGAGACCCTGAGCGAGACTCTGTCTCATGCCTGCCTCCTTGCTGCCAGAGACTGCGGGCAATCCTTGGTGTTCCTCGGCGGGTGGATGCGGCACTCCCGTCTCTGCCTGTCCTCACGTGGCCCTCTTTGCTCTGTGTCTGTGTGTTAGCATCTCCAGCCTCCCTTTTCTTTCTCTTAGAAGGACACCAGTCGTTGGATTTTGGTCTCATCCTGATTCCTGGATCATTATTTTACCCTGAGATCCTTAATTTCATCTGCAGAGACCCTATTTCCATCCGGTCACATGCACAGGCCCCAGGGAGTAGGACTTGGATGTACCACATTGGGGGCAGGACTGGGCCGGGAGACCCAGGCAGGCAAAGTGCTTGCCAAGGACCTGCAGCTGTTTACGGAGGAAATCAGAACCACAGCTCAGATCTTTTGGTTGCAGGCAAATGCTCTCTCCCTTTATTGTAATGTTTCTCAAAAGAATGAACTCTTGGCTTGTAAGGCACTGGTTACATGTATCTTTTTTTCTGCATTAGAGCCCCTTTTGTGACCTGGAAATTGATCGTGCAAGCTTCTCTAGCTCAAACCACATTAATCAATCTGGTCCAAATAATAATCACATGCTTTGTGCAGGTAATGTTCCTCTCGGTTTGGAAAGGAAACAAGCACAGAAAATATTTTTTGCTGAGTTGATTATATCTATCTGACATAATTGTATTTGTTGATGTTCAATGGCAGCCATTCAAGGTTTTGTAAATTAAAGTGATAATTTCCCCAACTTTCTCTTTGACTGCTTGAGCTGGAAGCATTTGATGCTTTTAGCTGAAGCCCAACGACTAGCAGTCAAGGTCAGAACGGTTGACCGACCACAGGCCAGGGCAGTGGTCCTCTGTCATGTTCTGTCCTGACATACAGCTGAGATCTGCGATTTTCAACTGGTGTGCTGCAAGAATTTTTAAAACTTGCAGTACCTGACTATTTAGTCAGGGGCACTGACCTCTTTTCCCTGAGATTGTCAAATAAAAAAACAACAGCAGCCAACACAACAATAGCCGTCTGTTGTGAGTGAATAAAAATTATACCTATTTTTTCTGTCTGATCAGCAAAAAATATATTTTTCGTTGTGCCTCAGAATTTTAGTAATTAGTTTATGTGTGCTCTGAGATGAAAAAGGTTGAAAATCATGAAATCCAAACCATTTTATGGGAAAATAGAGCAAATAGCACCATAGCCATTTCCTTTTTCTCATTTTCTTTTTCTGTGTGTGGTGGGGGGGGGGAGGTATGAAGAAACCCGATATTCATGAAGGCATTTTACAAGCATCTGAGTAATAAAATCCATCTTTTAAAAATGTAATGTGCTTTACAGGCTTTCTTAATCTATCCTTGCCTTCCTTCTTCCTTATAAAAAATTTAGCGATGATTAAATTAATAAGAAAATGGAGGTCATAATAAAATAAAACCTCACAAGCACCGCAGTAATTTATAATTGCCAAAAGTGTTAATGGTACATCCCTGACATTCCCTGCTCCTGCGGCCTAGCTGGGACGGGATATGCAATACAAATGTTTTTGTCCAGTGTCTGCACCATGCCTTCCCTTCCACTCAAGAGAGAACTTGGAAGGCAGCTGAATAGGTGGATAACTACAAGTAACTCATTCTTAAACTATGAAGCTAAAGCTCATCATTACATGGCCATACAATGGGAAACCTGACTTGAAATTTCTTTAATTTCAAGGATTTGCCAACCTTAGCACAAGAATGTCCTCAGACCAGTGTTCCTCATGGTCACAAGAGGGCTGCTGTAGCTCCATGCATGGTACATCCAAAGCCTGAGGACATTCAGCAGCGGGGGAAGAATCTCTCTTTCTTGTGTCTTTTTTTTCCCCTAAAGCAAAATCTCTTTCTTAGATCCCTCACCAAACCTCATCTCCCACTTAGTTGGTAGATTTGGGTCACATTTGTACCCTAGACCAACCCCTGGTAAGGAAACGGGCTGTCACCAATAGTTCAGTGAATCATACAGTTTATGTAAGGGTGTAGGTTACCCCATCAAAGCTGGGATTCTGTTCCAGAGGAAAAGGTATATATTAGGACAATTTTGTTTTTAAAGGTTAAAACTGCCCTGGCCAGTATGGCTCCGTTGGTTAAAGTGTCATCCTGTAACCAAAGAGTTGCAGGTTCGATTCCCAGTCAGGGGACATACCTAGGTTGCAGGTTCAATGCCTGAAACAGGTACGTGCCATCCCCAGAACAAATGTGTATGGGAGGCAACCAGTCGATACTTCTCTCTCACATTGCTGTTTCTCTTTCTAAGGGTGATGACAAAATGTCTTGGGGTGAGGATACAAAACATTTAAAGAAAAGCGTCAGGACGTCTAAATAAAAATGGCGCACATGATAATGACAGAGTCATTGTCCCATGTAACAAGCCGGCCGGCCGGCAGTAGCTGGTTCTGAAGTCAGATTCAGAAGCTCAGGGCTGCGAGGCTCCCATCGGCCTCTCCATGGTTCACGTGGCTTTGCTGATACGGCTGGTTTCACTGTGACCGCTGCAGCTTGGAGCACTGTCCACGTTCAAACGCAGGAAGAAGGCAAAGCCCCTGGTTTGCGCCCTTTTGTCAGAACACCGAAGTTTCCCAGTGACCCACAGCAGTCTTGTTGTTACATCCAGTGGGCCAGGGTTGCCCCCTATGCCGGGGCCTAAATCTGTCACTGGACTATGAACAAGATCAACACAATTGGCCTGAATACACCAACATTCAGCATTTACCTCTGGGTGGGAGGGGCGTGTCCTTGGCTGGAGACGCCGGGGAGGAGAGGAGAGTTGCTCCACCCATCCGGAGGATGTGCATGCATCTGCCAGCATGGGCAGAAGGGGCTGGGAAGACTCCCCAACATCTTACTACACATGAGGGTCTTTATTTCTCTAGTTGGAAAAATGGAACGGCGTACCGAATGTGAATGCGGTATGTTCATGTTTGATTAGAAAGATTTAGCATAGAAATGGAGTATTACAGCCCTAACTCAGGGGAACGGCAGCCAGCAGGGCTGTTTTCGGGCGTTCTTCTCTGGACCGGAAGCAGAGCTGAGTGGAGATCGGAAATCTGAGTTTTTGAAACGGCTGCTCAAGAGAGCGTCCCTGGTGGGACTCTGGCAGGTGGGGACCAGGAGGGGTGCAGACTCCCTCCTCTCACCAGCCCCCTGATGGACAGCCGGGAAGAAAGGGAGACTCCTCTCCCACAGCCTGAAGCTGCCAGTGCGGGGGACTTGTTCCTTTTCTCCAAGGTGTCCGCAAGTGCCTCCGGGACCTGTGGGTCTTGGATCTCCCTCACTATTCCATATGATACCCCTGAAAGTAGCCACAGCAAGCAGGAGGATTGTAGATGATATCTTTTCATCAGGGTATAAGCTGTGCACTTTTTCATCCCCCTGAGGCTCAAATCTTTAAGGCCTCCAATTTCCCTCAAGTCTTAGCTCCGTCTCTTTCTAGTTTCTTACCTCACTTAGCTGTCCAGCTCTGTCACTGTCTGGTTGCATGCAGAAGGGGGTGCTGAGCCTTTTCACCGCGGGGTGGTAGGCCCTGGAGAACTTCTTCCTCTCTAAAACCAGGACGATGATGCTCACCTTGAAACAGCAATGCACCCTATGCTACGGAACACATTTGTGCTGTGCTGGACGGAGTCTCCCTTCCTTTCCCTCCTCTGCAGCTCTGCTCTCTCATTTGTGCTTGTCTGTGTGGTTGTTTTCTTCTCTCTTTCTTTGTATACGGCAGGGAACGCTGGGCCCCTTTACCTGACTGGGGGAGGAGTTCCAAAAGAGCTCCTCCAGACGCCCCCGTCATTGGTATTCACCCGGTGCTGGTGCGGTGCAGATCATTCCGGACGCCTCTCCTCGTAGGACGCTTTAATGTGGCGGTTATGAAAGCCGCTCCGACCAAGCTCGATTAGCATAACAATGAAGCTTCCACCGCAGTGTTATCTTTCTCAAAGGAAATAGCTGGAGTGGTCACAGAGCCTTTAACAAGCCCTGCTCTAGGATGCAAAAGGACAGAGTGGCAAATGAATGATGGCAAACACGGACTGTCGTAGGGAACGCAGAAGGGGTGGGAGCGAGCAGAGGAGGCGGGGAGGGAGCTTGTTTGCTGTCCCGCCTGGTTCTCAAGAGGTGTCCTCCGCGATTAGGGAACTTTCTTTGGTAGTGGCCCTTCAGAAATGCATCAGTATCGTATTTCCATACAAGTGTAACATCAGTGTCTCTTCTGACTGTAGAAGAAAAAAAAAAACACCAGTCTACAATAGTGGTGAACTCTTTCAAACGTTCAATAACTCCTGGAGATAGACAGGGTAGGCATTGTTATCTCCCTTTCACAGATGAAAGCCCTTCCGTCCATCCGTCCATCCCTCCACCCATCCATCCATCCATTCACCCATTCATCCATCCATCCATCCTCTGTTTTGCTCTAGAAACGATTTAAGTCAGTTTTCAGACGAAATGCCCAGTCTCAGTGCCAGGAAGAAGCAGTGTGCAGAACTGACCTCAGGTCTGCTGCCACTCTTTCCCACCCCATGATTCCCTGTCATCCCTTTAGAATCTACACAGAGGACCATACGCCCCAACTCTTGCCGTTAACAGTCAGGGAAGAGGTTCAGCTGGATTCTTGCAGCTGATGCATACCTACTCCTTCCCAGTTTCTTCTCCTAACGTGAGTGTGTAGTATGCCTCTACAAGAGCCACTTAATTGGCCACCGGCCCAGTTTGGGCCAGTGTAATAACTTTAATTTGCTCATATAAGCTATTGGCTTATCCTGCTGGATTTTTTAAAAACAGGAATCAGCTGTTCCCTCATTATGCAGACATGAAAAACAGCAGGAAAGCTGAGACACTCCGAGGCTTTCTCTAGCCATGTAAAATCAAGCTGCTAAGTGGGAGGAATAGTCTGGATGACTCAAGAGAACCTCAAGCCTCCCTTCTCTTTCAACGGCACATGCATATAGAGCAGGAAGAAAGAAAATCTCCGTTGAAAACGAGAACCGATAACCAACAACAGCTGGTTTGCCATACGAGGCCAGCGGCATTTTCCACGTTAGGGGAGATGCCTCTTTGTTTAAAAAAAACCACCCTAATGGCCTCTTTGGTGTGAAAGACGAAGGCTCTCCCCCTTCCCCCAAAAAGAGGGTTTGGAAAAGTGGTGAGACAAAGGGAGGTCAGAATGAGTCTGCCTAATAAAGGTGAGAGACACAGAAAAGTGGACGAGAGGAGGCGAGTGATGCAGAGACAGAACCTATTCGGTGGGGGAGGGAGATGCTGCGGAAGACAGCTGTCCAGTGATGGGGGCTCCGGGGTGGACATGGCCCCGGAGCTTTAGTTCTGAGTTGTGTGTGGTGCTGTGGCATAATTCCCTCTGGAATCCCCATCCGCTCGCGGAGAGGCAGTTGGCAACATGCATCCGCTTTAGTGTGGGGGGTGCTTTGGAGAGCTCAGGGGAAAAGGACTGCACCTCACAATCAGGTTGGTCCAGGGCAGCAGGAAGGGCGTGAAGGGGAGATTGTGACAATTTGAGGGATGACCAGGACGAGGAAATCTGGGTGAGAGGTGACCATCCCTGGGCATCAACTAAAAATCTTTTCAGTATGTAGGACGAGCCCCGAGTGAGGTTTCCTCTCAGATTTAAAAGAAATGGGACCCCAGCGGTTTACCTGGACAGAATATATTTTTGTGTCCATTCTCTGGAAGTCTTGATAGACATCTGAATGATCAGTTCAGCAATTGTGATGGTTGCTTTCTCCTCTACAGTTTGCAGTTTGCTGCCCACGATCAGTTTCCTGAGATGTCACACTCATATACTTCTTTACCGTTTATGAGCACTGGGCATCATTTCACTTAATCTTCAGAACCACTCGGGGGAGGAAGCTGAAATCCCAAGTCGCCCTGGGGGCATCGATCTATTGCCATTAACATACAGTTTGTGCTGTGGAATGACTTACCTAGCTGTAATATGCAAAGCAGTACTCCACCAGATGTCTATATAGGGAAGAACAACCTAGTGTGGTAAGGCTCTTGGTCAATGAAGGTGGGGTAAGGGGTTTCTCTCCCAGATGCTTTTAAAGTTTCAAGTATGATACAAGCTAAGAAGGACTACCACGTGCAGCCCCACTGAAGCCTGACCACACACGGCCCAGTCTCAAAGCTGTTGTCAGAGAAATAGCCCAGGATCCAAAAGGCAACTTGATGATGGTATCTCTGGTTGTTGCAACTTTCAAACATCATGAGTTGGATACCAAGTTTGCAGCGCTATTTTCAGAAAATATGCTCTTTTATTTGATTAATTCTCTCTCATTCCGTTGATTAATCAGAGGAGTTCTCCTCTAAACTTTTGGAAAGAACACCCCCTTGAGGTCTAGCCTGGGTAGTGTCTTTGTCCTTCCACCGCTTGCTGTCCTCCTCCCCACCCCCAGTTCCGCAAAGCCGAGTCGGGGAAGTCAGACTATGCTTTCGTGGTAGGGGGAGGAGAGCGACTAAGAATACACTTCCATAAACATTTCAGGGTTGTAATAAATAAATGTTAAAAGTTAATCTGGCGATATGCATGCTTATTGTTGTATATTAATTAGGCAATAAATGGTAATGGTATATGCAAATGATAGGGCTTATTATTTATTTTAAGGGAGCAACTATATTTTTATAGCTGTTCTCTCGGGCTTTGCAAGTCCTCTAGTGTTTTTAAATCACTCAGTCCTTTGACCCTTTGCCTGACATCACAAGATGGTGTAATTCTCATCTGAGGGCCCCAAACCAGGCGTTATGCACTGACAAAGACTTGCCCAAAGACACATGCCGAGGTCAGATTCCCTAGAAATATTGGTTTCAGCCCTGGCTGGCGTAGCTCAGTGGATTGAGTGCGGGCTGCGAACCAAAGTGTTGGAGGTTCAATTCCCAGTCAGGGTACATGCCTGGGTTGCAGGCCATGACCCCCAGCAACTGCACATTGATGTTTCTCTCTCTCTCTCTCTCTTTCTCTCTCTCCCTCTCCTTCCCTTCCCTCTCTATAAATAAATAAAAAAATCTTAAAAAAAAAGAAATATTGGTTCCAACAATTTCTCTAGTCCTCTATAACTTAGGGCTATAGTTTCTGGAAAAAAATTTTGTTTTTCTAATGGAATATTTTAAAATAATTAGAGCTGCCTTGCCTTCAAGATCAGCCTGATGGTGCCTCGCAAGAGATGTGATTTTGGGAGCACAAAGGAGGACCTCCTGTCCCCTGAGTGGCCACCCCCGATTTGCTAAAATTCACTGTTATCTAAAATTATTTCAGTATTTTGAGCATTCCATCTTCTGAGTTCAAGGAGAGAGAACACTTTGCCCGAAGTCGTGCTCACATCTCCAAGGAAACACTGAGTAGGGAGGCAGTTTAGGTGCTAAAAGGGTTCAGAGGGGCACTTGTGCCTGGCTTCTGGAAGTGAGAATCCAGGCTTGTGCCGGCTCCACAGGCATAAAGGGACCCGAGTGCCGCATTGGGTTGTGTAGGCGGTGGGGTCGAGGTGGTGGGCGGTACAGGGGAGGAGAATCCGCCACCCCCAAATATGCCTATCGGGCATAAAGTTTATCTTGAGCTGCTTAGTTTTAAGAAAGAGCGGACTCAGAAGAAGCTCTGAAAATTGAGTAAAAGTTATCCTTTGGTAGAAGATGTTTACATTTATAGGGGAAATCTCCATTCATAATAGTGTCTCCCTCTCTGTACCAGGAGGAGGAGAATGTCGTGTTTTGCTGTGCATGCATTTTTGCTGTGCATTTTTTTTGCCCAAAATTTTTGAGGGAAAAATAAGGATGCACATTATACATTATACATGGATAGTACTAATTCTGTATCTGTATAAATGTTTTTAATTCTTTTATGTATGCTTATGCATTTAAAGTATAACTCTAGAAAGCAATAATGATATTCATGTGCAAAATAATTCCCTGGAATGCACTAATCGGTTTTGTTTCTAAATAGAAATAAAAAAAAATAAATGGAAGGAAAAAATTAAAACAAAATATATTTTTTCCTGAAAGTTTGGGCCAAAAATGTGGGTATACATTACGCACAGGAACGTAATATTCATGGCAGAACCCAGCAACAAACTCTAGTCAATGGAGAAGGCAGGGACTCACACCTGCCTAACAACCAGGCCCTTGCTGATCGCGCTTTGCCTGAGAACCTGCTGTCACTGCTCCACACCTGAACCTCTCCTTCCGTCTTCAGTCAGAGATGTTTTTTTAAGGTGGTGGCTCGGACCACCTGTGTATAGGAGGTACCTGTTATTAAACTTCTGTTTGTTTTACTCCTGTTAATGCCCTTTTGTTAGAGGTGTGTGCTGGGGAGGGGCAGGTCTCAGCCAAGAACCTAGAAGGGTGGACGAAAAATTGATTTCCTTCCCCTACGGCGGGTAAGGGAAGGGGAGCGGGGTGTTGTTTTCTGTAGCGTGTAAGAGAGACTTCGGCCAGGGCACTCGGACACGGACTGTGGGTGTGTTAGGCCTTGGTGACTGTGCTTTTCCCGAGCTGTAGTCGGGGAGTTTGTGGTCCCCTTCCTTCCAGGTAAGGTGTGCTATCCATTTACCGCGATATGGCGGGGCTTTGAGACTCATAATTTTCCTCTGCCTGACGACAAAAGGAAAGGGAAAACAGGTGAAAGTCTTCCTGAAGGCCCAGCCTGGCTGTGATTTTCTTCTTTTCTTTCTATCTTTGGCTCTTCTTTCTTCTCTGCAGGTGATTCAGAGCTGATGTCTGCCCCAGCCTCTTCCTCTCTCAAGTTTCTATTTGAAGTCCAAGGGCTTCTGGACACAGCTCCTCTGCCTCTGAGCTGCAGCGGTCGCAGGGGCAAGTGCTCACTGTCGTGCTCCCCCTGAGAGTGTGCAGCAGGCTTTCTCCCCCGAAGCCTCAGGGTTGGTGCTGATGATAAGCAGTGACGCCAGCTGCTTTCTGCCAGAACGTCCCCTGGTTTTCTCTGGAGTGAAACACCTGTGCCTCCGTGGGCAGCGAGCAGAAGGGGAAACCGCTGGGGTTTGCACTAGTGCATCAATTAACCACGGGGAGGGGACATCCTTGAGCTTGATACGCAAGGTTATGCAAAATTATATGTAGATTATCCTGGGTTCAGAACTGAGAGTTCTAGAGGTCTGGCATTTTCGCTACCCAGAGATAAAAGTATTAGAAATGTTTTGAGTTAAACAGCTAAGTCTTTCATAATCCACATCCGCACAAATAATCACCATTTACAATCGGGTGACTAAAAGTAAGGCTCACTCCACCTGCCTGTTCAGCTGTATCACTTTGTTCTCCAGAAGCTTTGATTGTGAAGACCCCAAGGGACCTCTCCCCTGTGCTGGACCAGCGTATTCCGTACAGTCTGGCCGCTGTGCATTTCCATCTCTGAGGCTTGGTTCAACTTTTACAAGGTATCAGACAAGCCATGCCATGTGTTATGAGGGTGTGGGTTTCCGAACTAGACTTGAGTTTGAATCCTAATCCTGAGCCAAGTTATATAACCCGAATGAGCCTTACTTTCCCTTTCTGCAAAATGGGAACCATGAAATCAACTTTATTATGGCTTCTGGGGACTGTTATATGAAATATTTGAATCAAATAGCAGGTTGCACACAGTAGACTCTGATTATTATCCAAATTTGAGGCCAGTTTTAAAGTTCAGCTTGAGTCCTACCTCCTTCAGGAAAGTTTTCATTTCTACCATAGTGGGAAGTAACTTTTGAGTACTCTTGAGGTATTTCTTAGCTGTGCAATTCACATGGAAATTAAAGATGCATTGCTTCAAGACTTGTCCTTTGCTGTTGTCCTATTATTTAACCTATGCTGTTATTTAATGAACTCTTCACATCTTTGTTTCTTGTCTTCCCAACCTGACTGCAAGCTCTTTGAGGACAGAAATGATGTCTTATGTTGTATAGCCTCCGAAGGTGTCAGAATAGCGCTTTGCAACAAATACATGGTCAAGTTCCTCTCCGTAGATGAAGATGCAGGAACAAAACATACCAGTGAGCACTCCTAAAGGGCCACCTACACATGGAATATGTTTCCTTCCACAAGGAGCTTATATTCCTGGCAGGATAACCCCCGGGTACTCAGACACGTGCTTTTCATGTTGCACATTCTCTCCATTCTGATGAGGAACAAGGAAGCCCAATGTTGGTCCAGTTTTTTTTTTCTTAAGATTTTTAAAATATTTTATTTATTTATTTTTAGAGAGGGAAGGGGGAGAGAGAGAGAGAGAGAGAGAGAGAGAGAGAGAGAGAGAGAGAAACATCAGTGTGCGGTTGCTGGGGGTTATAGCCTGCAACATGTACCCTGGCTGGGAATCGAACCTGGGACACTTTGGTTCCCAGCCCGCGCTCAATCCACTGAGCTACGCCAGCCAGGGCTGGTCCACAGTTTTTAACAGCAGTTAATAGCAGTAGGCATAAAACCCTTGGAAAAACAGATGAAGGGGTGGGAAGTCTCCTTAGCTAGGTCCTGCTGGTTGTAAAGCATGGCGTACAGAATAGGACTTGGCATACCGTATATCTCTGCCCCGATCTGGTCAAGCCGTGAGGGAACCAGCTGTGGCTTCGCCCACCGTAGCCACATTCTGAGCTTCAGGTCCTCGGGTTTCAAGGTTGGGGCACTGTCATTGCGGAATTCCTGCTTTCCCCTGGACTAAATCAGGTGCTTTTCATTGTAAAGACCAGGAAATAATTTACCTGGTGAAGTAACCTGATGTACTGCTCAGAGCTCCAGAGAAGACTTGGGGAGCAGATGAGAAAGTTAATGCAAAACCGTTCAGTGTCTTGAAACACACACAGTCACAGACACTCAGACACACACCAGCTTTCCCTCTGACCACACAATGATAAACAGGGTTATCTTGTGGTTAAAGCAATATACTCTACATTTGGGGTCATGTGTATTGAACAAGGCCTCTTATTTTCCATACGAGTGCCAGTGTGAGACTAGAAAATGTAAACAGTTATAAGAGTTTCGTATTTCTCCCAGGGTCATTATGAGAATGAATGAAATCTTCCAGAACCTTGGTTTTATTGGCTTAGTTAAAAAACAAAAAACAAAACAAAACAAAAACACTGAAAGCAAAAATCAGGTTCAGAAAACCCTGATCTTTCCTTTTGGATGGTATTGTTAGCATGGAATATTCCACGTGCATTTGTTATATTTGCATATAAATACGGGTTTGTCTGGAGAGCTGGGTGTTGACGAGAATTCAGATCAAATCATGAAGTCCTGTTGGCAAACCTGGTGTCGTCTGTGCCTTGTCCTTGGAAGGGCCACGTCCTTTCTCCCCCTGGGTGGGCGGGTGGCGCCGACCCGCAGGCTGCTGCGCACTGGGTTCATTTTCTCTCTGTGCGCTCCCCCTTTCACTCTTGCTTTGTGCTGTTCCATCCTTCCCCTTCCACCTCTCCCAACCCTGCCTATTCTTATGCCTCTTCTTTCCTTCACCTTGACTTGACCTTTTTCATTTTTCCAAGTAACATACCATTAAGTTATGCATTAAGTGATACCTGCCGGGCTTCTTATTATTAAGAAGTACTCTCTGGTACTAAATAAACAGGTTTCAAACAGAAGAGAGTTCTTGTAAAAGAAAAAATAAAAGCCAAAACAACCGTGACATCTAGAAACAAACTGTACACACGTTTCTTCTGCAGTGCAATCAGGGAAGGGAGGGTGTTTTGGTCATTAGAGCTGTGCAGTGGGCAGTGTCGGACTGGCATGCGGGGGCCGGTGGGGAAGGAACTGATTTAGTGCTTCACCCTTTTTTGATGGCTGAACTCTGGGAAGAGCTGGGAAAAAGGAGACTTTGAGTGTGAGGCCCCATATATTCATGGAATCTTTTTCCTGCCGTAGAAAGGAATTGTCCAGTTTTTTTCTGATTCATCTTCGGGGGAATGTTGCTTTGAAACAATCCAGTTTGTCACTGCCAGGAGTAAAACTTTATCAGACATCTGTTACCGTCCTGGTTGTTCCCGACAACTCTATAAGGCAAGTGTTATGATCTTCTCTTATAGGCGAGGACAATGCTGAGAGAGTGTCAGGTAAACTGCAGAGGTCACTTGATTAGGAAGGGGCCAGGCTGGAAACTGGACTGGCTGGTCTGACTGAAGTCCCTTCTTAACCAGTTTGGAGCACGCTGCCTCTGTGGTCTGCAATGAACAGAGTTGGCTTGTATTTATTTTACATTCTTCCTTTATCAGTATTACTTGTCTTACCACGCTGGTGAAACTAAACTGATGCCAGATAAAATTTGTAGTGATCAGATTTCTCTCTTTTTGTCTTTTTTTTTTATCTTATTCTTCCCTCCCTGCCTCCCTCCCTCCCATATTCAGTAGCTTCAATACTGAGTATTGTATAAATCAGCTATCTCTAGTTTGGGGGTGAGCTTCATCTAGAATGAAGAACATTGTTTCAAGGTTCTTGTCTTGCTGGAAGTCTGGAGCTCCACCCTGTACTTCTGGAAATTCCAAAGGGCTATTAAAAACAAGACAGCGAAACCAAAATGGAGTCACTTGCGCTAAGCCCTAGGTCACCCAACTGTGACTTAGTTACCGTTTTGTCTCTCCTAGAAATGGAACCTTAGACTAGTCAATCAGGAAACACCCGAGGAGCACTAGTTAGGTGGTCCACCTGAGAGACCCCTGCCGCCCCTGAAGGAAAGTGACCTTCAATCACAGGTGGCAAACACGAGGCCCGAGGGCCGAATCTGGCCCTCCACCTTGTTTTATCTGGCCCGGCACCTTGTTTCTCCCCAGTGGCAGCGCTGAGCTCTCACTTAACTGTTTAGGAGTAAGTCACATTTATGCAGCCCTAAATTACACTCGGCCCTGTGAAGGCAACCGTGAGGCTGATGTGGCCCCCCCCCCCCCCCGTGAAAATGAGTTTGACACCCCTGCCTTAAAGTAACAAACCCACTTTTTGCTGAGTATAACGTTCTCGTCCCCACTCGCGGCTGCCTATGAAGGTGTTCCGCTTTGCGCGGCTCCTCAGAGCTACTCTCCATCTGCTAGACTGGGTGCTGCCCAATGCAGATCGATGTTTGCTCAGATAAAATCTTAAAAAAATTTTAATGTGCTTCAGTTTATCTTTTAGCACCACTTATGTTCTTGTGGTTGCCTCCCACTCTGACTCCTGGTGCTGCTGAAATTCTTGCTCTCGTGCGTGCCTCGCCCTGTGATTGCTTGGCACTCCTGCCCCGCATCCTTACTAACACAGCGGCATGCGCTCCTTTCCGAAGTCCCTGTGGACCGTGTACGTAGCGGATGTGATCAAGGGTTTGGGATCCCATTGCAGAACTTCAAGTGCTTTAATGACCGTTACTCACACTTGTCCCCCAACTTCCTGACCTTTTCCATCATGGCGCTTTCTCTACAACCCAGAATCCCTCATTTAATTGCCCCCCTTTACTCCCCCCACCCCTTTCTGTCCTACAGATCTCTTTCTTCAGTTACCAGTAAGCCATCACCAATACCTTCCCCAATTCCTGTTCCTCGCCTAGCCGGAATAATCTCTCTTCTCTTTGTCTAAACCTTTTCTGGGGCCCCATCTTCCATAATCAAATATTTTGATACTTTTTTTTTTTGACCAAAAGAAAAGTTTCCTAAGAGAAATTTTGTCTTCTTCCTAAGTTTCCTGGCTCAAAATGCACTCCACTTATAACAATAGTAGTTTTCTCTTTTCCTGTTACATCATCCGTGTGAGACCTATATCCATGCTATATTTTAATTTTATTTTCTGTTGGCCTCTGGAAATCAGGTGACTTGAGGCCATAAAGTTCTCATACTTATTCATTGGTTTTTAACCCTCATTTCCCCACTATTGTGTTTTCCTTTTAAAAGTCAAGACTGTTCCACCGTTAGCAGGATAAGTGCGTACAGTCGCTGCCCCCTCAATATTAGGTTCAAATGTGCACAGTTCACCTTAAGGGTCACTCCAGGATGAAACCGTCAGCTGAAACGATCAGGTTTCATACCCTTTTTCTTCGTTTTCAGCCCTATGTTATGCTCCCCCAAGTGCGGAAGAGATGGCAGGGGGAGACAAAACGGTATTTTCTGATTTTGAGCCCACAGGTATCCAGTACATGGGCACCACATCTCCTTGCTTTCCCCCTCAGTTCATTTGGGTTTATTTTGGGTGAGCCTATGGCATCTCTTCTCTCTCTGGCCTCCTTGCCTTTCCCCCTCTTTCCCCATGCTCACTCCCAAGTTCTTTTTCACCCCAGGGGCGTGGTGTCATCCTGGTTTACCAGGCAAGGGAAAGGCCCCTGGGGGATGTTCCTGGCGCCATCCTAGTGGCTATGACTCCCCAGGGTCCACCAGGCTGAAGGGACGGAACCAGGGAAAGGGACAGGAACCTCCTCCTGGCACGCATTCATTCGTGAATAATGTGAGTTTATAGCTGGGTTGCAGGGGGCTCAGGGAACAGGTAATGATATTGTACATTTACTGGGGTCTTTGCATTCATCAAACTCTCCACTTTTTGCAACATCTTAACACGTTTCCACTCTCCACTGGCAATTACTGTGTGGGATCCTAATTTTGTGTGGTGTCCAGACTGGCTTCTCCCCTTGGACGGCGTCTGTGTGTGCTGTAATTGGATGATGCCACACAGCCACTGCCATTGCCAGATGTCATTACGGCTTGGCGTCTTCTGTATTAATTTCCCCACTTCGGGGCTGTTTCGAAGCCAGTGAGGCCAATTTCCTTTTCAATAGCACAAATCTGGAGGCCCAATTTGAGCTGTGAGCTAAGTGGGTGCATTTGTGCAGCTCCGATGGACTGACAGTGCACTCTTTGTTTGATTTGATTTTTTTTTTTTTAAACGAGAGCTTGATCCTGAGAGGCAGCTGGCATTCACAGGGAGCCAGAGGACCTTCCTATCCTTGGAAAGCCAGAAACTACTTTTACCCAGAATTACTTCTCGTTGGGAGTGAGACTGCAGGCCTGCAGTGCCCAGAGTCAGCGCTGCTCTCCTGCACCCCTGCTGCCCCAGGAGACCTTCACAGTCTGGCCACCGGGGGGATTTGAAGTGAAAAGATGCAGGGGGATAGGCATAGGTTGGCTGGACAAAAGAAAGATGCCCAGTTCAATTTGAATTCCAAATAAACAAATAATTTCTAGTATAAGTATGCCCCTTATAATTTCCTGGGAAATAGTGCATGGGACACACTTAGGCTGAAACATCATTCATTGTCAATCTGAAATTCAAGTCTAACTGGGTGTCCTGTATTTTTACTTGCTAAATCTGCAACCAGAGCTATAGATGAAACGGTAAGTGTGGTGTGATTCCTGTGATTCCTGTAAAAAGTTAAGATGAAGGAATCAGGTCGAAAGGTAATGGGGAAATCAGGGTACAATTGGTCTTTTTTAAAAAGGAAGAGTTCACCTGTGGAAAACTTGTTTCGTTGGCACAAAAAAGAAAATTAAAAAAAAGTTGTATCTCATGGGAACCACATTTGCTATTTTAGGCTTCCTAGCAACAGGAACACGTGGGGCGTGAGTTGGTTAAAGACTCATATCCTCCGTCAGACAGTGGTGGTGGTGATCCCGGAGAGCAGACGTAGTGTTCCCGGCTTAGCAGCATGTGGGCCGATGGCTCTGGGACTGGAGTCTGCCTCCGACTCGCCTGGGGGGCTTGTTGGAACACAACTGCTAGGCTGTGCTGTGCGTTTCTGACTCAGAGTGTTGGGAATCGCCCTGACTGGTATCAGAAGCTGAAACCCCCGCCTAGGTTAAAGCTAAGGGAACGCCCTTGGAACCGTAAACCAGCAAGGAGACAAAAGCTTATCTCCCTGGCAGGAATGCTGCTTCTGCTGCTTTATTCATAACTGAACCCCCAAAAGCTTGGTCGGTTAGCCAAAGACGGGTAAGATTCCCCAAGGGGGGAAACGACCTAAGACAGGCACAATCACTTTTGGGAGGCCCCCCAAAAGAAGGACTTGGGGGGCTGCAGCAAAAGGGGGGTGATGGACCCTCGCTCCTCGGCTTTGACATAGCCTGAGTTCTCATCGTCTGGGAGAAAAATCTCCTTATCTCTTGGTTGCCTTAGTTCCCGTGCTAAGCCTGAAACAATGACAGGGTGGTGCAGCTCTGTGCTGAAAAGGGCAGATTCCCCGGGTGATCAGGCCTAAGAAAGAATATGTAAATTACTGTGAAACCTTTGTTTAGAATGCTCTCAGTTGAATGAGAGGGGTCCAAGGAGGAAGTTAGTTTGAAGTCTTACAGCTCTTTTACCCCGACTCAAAATAGACTGGCAGAGTTCCTTGTTTTCTATGGTTCCTTACTTCCCCCTAATGAGTACTGTACTTTACCTGAATTATTATGCAAAATGAGCCCAATAAAAGCAGGTATGGATGGTAAATCGGCACGCTTCCCACTGGGGGGGGTGGCCATTTCGTCCCTACTTCCCCACAGAAACTAGTTTGTCTCTGTGCATGTCGTTTTTTCTCGCGTGTTTATCGTCAAGCCATCCACAGCGTTCCATGGTCACTGCTGGCCGGGGACCCATGCAACATCAGAAGACCGGGGTGGGGCCTGAAACTGTGCATTGATAACAAGTTCCCGGGTCATGCTGGTGCTTCCGGTCTGGGGACCACACTTTGGGAATCGATGGTTTAAATCCAGGCTATCTAATATGGCGGCCAAGACTTAATATGAAGACAGATGCATAATATTTCATTAGTAATTGTAAAATATTGATTGCATGTCCAAATGATAGTGCTTTGCATATGTTGGGTTAAATGAAATATATTAGTAAAATTAATTTCACCTCTTCTTCCTTTTTAAAAACTATGGCTACTAGGAAATATAAAATTTCCTCTGGGACTCATGTTTGTGGCTTGTGTTATATTTCTGCTGGACAGCACTGTTAGGCCATTTAGGTCTAAATGTGGGACTCTATAAATCAGTGAGAGGGAGACAGGTAAAAATTCCTTAGATTTTTGTGATCTCTTCTTAAGTTTAGCACGCCTTCCAAGGCATACTAAATTCTCTCACTTGAGTGTGTCTTTTGGAATTTTAAGAATGTTCCAGTGTCCTGGTACTTGGTTCAAGCAGGATTTGGGGTGTGCCTTCATGGTTGTAGGGCAGGCTGAGGTGACAAGGATTTGTCCCAGGGAGGTAAGAAATGACCAAGGCGTCACTCCTGGCCAGGAAGCCTTGTGCTCCATCTGAGAGGTGACCACTTCTGTTCCTGCAATTGTTTCCTTGCCCTGTTTTGGCTATTTGCTGGGTTGAAAATAGAACTGATGATGGTGGAATCTATAAATAACCATGGGATGCACAGGCCCTAAGGGAGCTTATTTCCTTCCCTGTTTTCTCTGCAGTCAAAGTTCAGCAAGAATCCTGGGTCCAGGTCTGGGTTCTACAGCTGATAAGGCCATGTACAATTTGGACAAGGTTAGCCAGAATGCCCCAGAGAAGGTTAAAGCTTCCGAAAATTGAATTTCCCACAAAAGGCCAACCTGACTTGGACTGTTTCCCCTGGAGAAGAAAAACCTTCAAGTATCTGAAAGTTTGCTTTACAGAAGGCTGTGGATAATTGTCTGTCTCCACCAAGAACAAAACTGGTGGAAAAACATTTCAACTGTTACATGGGGGATTTGATTTTCCAGGAAAGAAGAATTTCCTGACATTGAAAATAGTTTATCACTGGAGACATTTCAGTTAATGTCTTCCCAGCTCATTCCCTTAAATTTCTTGCCTAGAGTGCAATAACATGCCTAGTTAGGGGATTAAGAATTATGCCCAGAGATGTGGGGGGAGGCTTAGCATCCTTCTGGGCAGAGAGCAGAGGCCAGGATGCAAACTTACGATGCAGACGCCAGGCTGCTGGTTTTGCCTGATTCCCAGCCTGTGTAATCTTTCCTCTTGCCATTGATTTTAGTCCCTCATGTTTTTACCTGCCTCACCTTTTCCCCGAAGAGGCGGTTGTTAAACATTTAGCAGCACCTGGCTGGATCTTTGGTAGCACAGCAAATGCTTTCTGTGCTGAATTGTTATTTCCTCGGACCACTTCTGATTTCAGCTATCAGAAGTGCACATCTAAACAAATAGGGACCGGACACCAGAGGTTGGATGCCTCGGGCACTCATCCTTTGTAGAGAGAAATGAGTGTGTATTTTGCATGACTCCTCAGTGGGTCCCCAGCAGCAACGAGCCCCAGTTACTCATGCTTCCGTACTCTTCCCCCCTCTCTGTTTTATTCTCCCCTGTCCTTGACTCCTGAATCGGGGATCATCTTTCAAGTAAACTACTTGTGCCCATATCCTAGCCTTAGGCTGTACTTTTGATGAAACTCAGACTAAGACAGGTCGCTCAGAGAATCCCTAGGAGAGACAGAAACCTGGGTGGAGGGGCGCACAGCCAGACATGGTGCCCCACATCATCCACGGGGCTGATTCACTGGTGATACCACTGCTGCCTCCACTGGGTCACAGACATGCTCCTGGGCACTAGATGTTAGCACTAGAAGCTCTGCCACTGCCCCTTAGAAAGCAGGCATGGTTGCCTCTACTCTTGACAGAATATTTCTTCAAGCCAGTAACCTCTGACAAAAGTCTGGAGTGAGTGTGAGTCTCCTTGGTGGATCCTAGCCCCCATGATTTTCTTGCTAGCTATCAGAGTGTTTAAAAGTATTTCAGTTACTTATTGCTGTGTAACCAACTATCCCAAAACTTAGTGGCTTAAAACAACTATTTTGTTTGCTCATGGCTATACGTAATGAGCAGGTTGTACTGGGCTGAGTTAGATACTCCCCTCCTCCCCCCCTTTTTTTTCACTATTCTTGCCTGTGGCCACTCATGTGATTGTACCATCTGGCCACTCATCTCAGTCTGGATGGTCTCCGATGGCCTCACATTACTGGTGGTTGGTCCTGTTGGCTGGGCATCTCTGTCCTCTGCATGGTGTTTCATCCTCAAGGAAACTAACCTGGGATTCCTCATATGGCAGCACAAATTCCAAGAGGGTAGTAGTAGAAGTCACAACATCCCTTGAGATATAGGCTCCTAAGTACCAAAACATCACTTATGCCCAGATTCAAGTGGTGGGGAAATAGATTCCAATTCCTGATGCAAGGAGCAGTAAAGTCAAATTGTAAAGGAATGGGCAGGTGGGAATAAGGATTATTTGGTCCATTTTGCTCACAGCCTGACTCAGGAAGTGTCTGACTTCTACGGGGGCAGATGGGATTCATAAGACAGGGAATCCCTCAGGTCTGAAGTGGTGTTCGAAGGTATTGGCTGACTCAAAAGAGTGACAAATGTTCTCTCTAATTGGCTTGGTGCTGAGTTGAGTGATTTTGTCTTCCACTCTTATTCCCTAGGCCCCTCCTGGGCTATGGATCTCCTAGGAGGACTCCTTCCTGGTTCTCGTCCCCTAGGTGCACGGCCAGGAGGGGCTGGCCTTGGCTTTGCGTCCAGTGGAACCCCGAGTGGAGGCACCACAGACGCTGGAATGGACTGAAGTCCGAGGCTAGATTTAATCGTTGAATAATTGAAACGAGAATTAATAAGGCATTGTTTCTGAGGGGAATGCACTGATCTCTATGAACATGTACTGCTTATCAACATTAATTCAACAGATCTGAGTACTATGTATTTTTAGTAGGTGATGAAAGCCTAAACCAGTAATAGATCTTGCTTTAATTATTGATTTCCCTCAAAGGAGAGTGTGAGGACTAGATAAAAAGAGGAAAGGAAGTGAGGGAAAGGGAAGCTAATGCTCACTGAGGGCCAGTGTTGTGATGGGCGTTTGAACATTCTGGCACGTTTACACTTGCTCCGTCCTTGCCTCAGCCTTTGAGATGAGGAAAGAGAGGTTCAAAAATTTTACGTAACTTGATCAAGGCCACACAACTAACCAAGACTAAATGGCAGAGTATGACAGAGTAAATACAGGCTCAGATCGACTCTGAAACCTGTTATTTCTGCACCTATTGTGCCTTCTATCCACATATAAAATTCCAGGATCTGCCACAAGTTCCTCTACCAAGGTGGCATCACGTGCTGGTGTGCTTGCTATTCAAGGGCTCATGCTCTGGAGTCAGAACAGAGTTGGATTTTCAAATCCTGATCCTGCTACTCAGGAATTCTGGTCATAACGGACTCATTTGACTTCCTAGATCCTCAGTTTCCTCATCTGTAAAATGGGGATGATACTGATAACTCTCTATACTGTTATCCAGCATTTAGCATGGTGCCTGTGGCTGGTAAATGAAATGCCAACTGGTGCTGTTAACAGTGATCAGCAATTGGTTTCGATTATAGAATATGTTTTATGTTCTGTCTGTATTGTTCAGTCCAACTGAAAAATACTGTAGATTTACTTTTGGGGGTAATTGTTAGGTGCTAACTATGGTACAATGGCTAGGATGACTGCATAGTTAACCTGACTTGGTTATTAGGTGCTTGAATTCTTGTTAAAATAAATTGTGGAGGAAAACTGAAAGCACTGTTTCAGCTGTTTAATGATATGTTTAGTGGAGATGTGCTAATGACTGAATCGGGTTAATTATGGGGTCCTTCGGTGGATTGTTCAGTGGTAAATTTGTAGATATCTCTTCAGATAAGCGCACACGTTAGAGGCATGGTTTGAATTTCAAGTTCACCTGTAAGTAGCATGAGGGATGGAACAGGTCATTTCTGAAAAAGGACCTGTAAAAACAAATATCTTGGGTCTTCCAGGGCGTGGAAGTTGATATTATTAAAAGTGCAAAGGAAAAAGAAGAGAGAGGGTGTGCATTACTAATTTACATTTATTTCTGTGTTTGCACAACTCACGCAGGGCCTGTGTGAAACTCTTCTCCAGAATCATAAAAGCCAATACGTATTTAGTGCTTACTGGTTTCTAGGCACCATGCTAAGTATTTTCCTTCTTTTTCTAAAAATTAATTTCTTACATTAAACCTATGCCAATAGGTGCTATTAGTTTGCCCATTTCTACACACAGGGAAACTGAGGGCTGGAGAGGCTAAGAAACTTGTTCCAGGGACAAAGGGAGAGCATCCATGCCAACCCAGGCAGCCTGACTGCGGGCCCCTCACTCTTAGCCTAACCAGAATTTGTGAATGAAAGCCCTTGTTGGCAAGGAGATTCCTGTTGGCTCTGGAACTGGGAAAGGTATTCAGTGTGTATCAATCATAGTTTAATGTCTGTGCTTAAAAGTGGCCCCTTGCTTCCTTGCTCTTAAGAGGCCAGACTCTCCTGCTGGCGAAGAACAAGGAGGCATGTAGCCTGATTGCTATTGGCAGCTGTCCCGCCGAGTGGAGGAGAGCTGGCCTTCGACTGCAGCCAACGCTGCGAGCAGCTGAGTGGAGAGATGGGAAATTCCTGGCTCTTTGACGACATCACTGCATTGACCCAGCCGTCTGCTCTGCTTCTGGACTTGGGCTAATGTCATGGATTTCCTTATTGACTGTGGCAGAAACTGCTAGTTGTTCCTCCAAGATCATGCTTTCCTCTTTCCTTCCTGACCAAACCTCAGTTTTGCTCAGGGTATTCTGTTGCCAGTTAAAAAGCTATACTTCTCGGTCTCCTTCGTATGGGATGGCTAAGCAGCATAATTGTAGCCGGCGAGATACAAACAGAAATCCCTGCTGGGGAGTTCTGGGAAAGCTTTGCTTTCTGATAAAGGAACCATCCCTTTTTTCCTTCCTGATGCCTGGAATGCTTGCTGGTGGCCGGAGCAGGAACTGACATCCCAGTTGCACGAGGGAAAGACCGAGAGCTTTGCTGAGGCCTGACTCTGAGCTGCCCAAGTAATGTATAGAGGCCTTACCTTCTTATTATGCGAGAGAAAATAAGACCCTGATATGCTTAACCAAGTGCCTCCCAGTCTTCATTATTTGCATATAAATGCAATTTCTGACTCCGAAATGGAAATCTTTCATTGACATGGATTCTTTCTCTGTGTTCTGGTTATCTTTCGCTGCATGACAAACCAGCCCAAACCTTAGTGACTTACAACAACTGTTTATTATATTTTGTGTGTCTGTGCATCAGAGATTCAGGTGGGGTGTTTGTGGCTGCCCTGCCAACCCCTGAGCTGCAGGGGAGAGTCTGTGCTCCTGAGAGACGGGTCCTGCCGTCGGGCCCCAGATCCTTTTGTTGATCGTGTGTTTTGGTCATTGTGAGGCAGGCGGCAGACAGACAGCTTTAAACCAAAACGGAGGAGATGGCTGCTGACGTCCGCGGCACGGAGAGATGATACAGAGGCAGTCTGTGCCAGCTCCTGCCTTGGCGCCAGCCCACAGAGACAGCAGCTCAGGGAATGTAGGAAGATAGATGGTCTGGGGGAGGGGTCCTTGCTTCCCCTGCACGAGGAAGGACAACTCGTTGCTTGCCTCTCCTGAGCTTGAAAGAGGGAAATAGATCCCATTTTAGAAAGGTAGTCTAGGGCCATGGTTGGCTCTGGGGCCATATCACTGTGGGAGGTGGAGAGGGGCGGACAAGGGACACCTTCCCTCCAGAGGCATCAACCCAACTGCCTGTCTTCCCACCATTAGAGATGCAACCCTTGATGTTTCTCCCTCTTTCAGAGCCTTCTACTGAAGTGCAACCGCCTTAGAAAACAGTGATATTTTAAATCCGTGCCTCTCCAATCCTTGCCATGTGCGGGGGTAGCAACAGGGACAGAGAAGCCTACAGGATAAACACAGTGCACAGAACCTGCCCCAGAAAAGGTTGCCTTTCACTGGGTAAGAAACGCACAGTATTCTTTTCATGTTAAAATTAGCGCAGGTGCAGTACGACAGGGTGCTCAAAATGTGCAAGTCCTTTCGCTCCATCTCTGAAGAAATCACAGTGCCGGGGGTCAGGGGCAGCGCTCTCTGTGATGAGGACGTATGCATTGTCAGGCTCATGTCAGGATGAGCTATTGCACTCGCAAGGAGTGCTCTCCGGAGAGCCAGGCCTCATGCCACCTTCCACAGACGCCGTGGCAGCAGGGGCGGTGTCCGACTGGGAGTCGCCCCAGTAGGAGGAGAGGAGGGACCAGTCTTCTTTTTCCTTTCTTTTGTCACCTGTGGTAAATTTCACTGGCTTTCTTAGCGCTGGCGCAGACTAGGAACACATGTTGGTTTTTGAAAACCCAATTACCTGGTATTCAGTTTTTGAATACATGTATGCACCATTTGGCTTTTCATTGGCTCATTCATTACCTTGCCGCCTGTCTCTTCCCTTTAGAATTTCAGAGCCCATTGTCTGACCACAGACCTCCCCATCGTGAGTTCCTTTTTGTGCACTTGGGCTATGTGGCCATTACCTGGCTGGCTGACCTGGGCTCATGAATTCGGATATTTTGACGCTTCATGGATACTGATAATGCTAGTTGTAGGTACCTCTACAGCCTTGGTTCTGTTTGTTCCAGCTTGCTTTTTTGGCTGAGACCGCGGGGAGACTCATTTTGTCCTGTTGTTCATTTCTGTTTTTCATTGCTTTTCATTACTTTTGTGGTAGACAGTGGCAGCTGAAAAAGTACTACTATTTTTAGCACAATGTAGGAAAATTCAGAGGAGCAGAAAGAAGCATGATTTTTTTACCAAAACCTCTACTGTTCTTTACTTTCCCTATAGAAAGTGTGCATATATTTATTTGAAAACAAGACATTTGGAGAATCTTTAAAAATTTAAAAGCAAAACATAACACCACCAAGTAAAAATGCCACACCTGCTCCAGCATTCTCAAGGACACGGTGTGAAAACAAAGTAAAAAAAAAATCAAAGATAAAAACCCCCACAAAATCACTCACTCCAACAGACTTTTATACCTTCCTGGATACCACGACTACTTGGCTGTAAGTGTGACTGCAGGGCGGGAGAGGGGCCTGGGGGGCATCTTAGATGAAAACCCAGCAATAATAAACAATCGGGAACAACCTGACTGGCTGACACGATGGAAGGTAGACGGTTCTAGAATGGAGCTGGGGGATATGCAATAGGGCAGAGTCACAATGGGCAGTGGCTCCCAACTGTTATGAGTTTTCAAGTTACTCTTCTGTTCTTGCTAAGTGATGTGAATAGGGCGCTGTGGGCTGCTGATGCCCCAGTAACCAGAGGGGTCAGCGTGAAGGTGTGAGGGTGGGCAGCAGGGGGCAGGGCAGAAGTGTGGAGGGTTCTGTGTGTGGGCTCTCACGTGTCTTCGGAGCCAAGGGACATGGTGGACAATGACACTGAAAAGGGAGGATGGAGTTAAAGGAAAGCCCTGAATGCCACACCAACTTGGCAATGGCTCCTACATTCTGGCAACACTGTGCCAGTCCAGGTCCCAGCGCACTCATATTAGGGTTAATCGAGGAGAGCTCAATAGGAGGATTATTTATGAAGGGGTCAGAAGTATGGAGAAACCATTGGGATTAGTGTGGTCCCCTGGGCTTAGTGAGAGAGGGCTTGGTTATCACCTGCAGGCTGACAGCGAGAGGGGAGGGTATGGTTGTCCTGCCCAGAGATGGCTAGGGCTGCATGGTGACAGCGCCTGTGTCAGGAGTGAAATAAAGACCCCTTTCCCCTCTGATTTTCTACCACTGCTGCCTGTAATAGGGTTCTCCAAAGAGAAACAACCCACAGGAGGTATGTGTATACACACACAGACACACAGACACACACACATATGGGGGGGGAGAGAGAGAGTGAGAGTTTAAGGTATCGATTCACATGATTGTTAGAGACTTGGGAAGTCCAAAATCTGCAGGTAGACCAGCAGGCTAGGGACCCAGGGAAGAGCTGCAGTTCAAGCCCAAAGGCAGTCTGCTGGAAGATTACCTTTTTGCTTGGAGGAGGTGAATTTGATTGATTCAGGCCTTCAGCTGATTGGATGAGGCCCACCCACATTATTATTATTGGAGTAAACTACTGTGGTTTGTTGTATATAATGTGCTCCCATGTATAACATACACCCATGTTTTGTGTGCATTATACATGGGATTATTATGCCCATGGTGTGTAATTATTATACCCATGTATAATGCACATGCTTATTTTTCCCTCAGAAATTTCATTATACATGGAAAAATTCATTCATTATACATGATAAAATATGGTACTTTACTCAAAGCCCGCTGATTTAAATGTTAATCTCACTTAAAAGATACCTTCAGAGAAGCATCTAGAATATCATCTGGGCAAACATCTGGATGCCACGGCCAGCTAAATTGACATATAAAATTAGCCCCCACAGTGCCCACTGGTGGATCTCAGTCGGAAGCTGTGGGGAGTGGAACCTCTGATGCTGGGAGCGGGGTGGGGGGTCGCCCTCCCAGGCACAGGGGCTGGCGCAGGCTGGAGTACCGGGGCAAACCTTTCACCCCAGTGTGATATGGAAAAAAATAAAGTCAGCATTTTGCTTTTACACCCTTACTGCTCTGTCTGGAAGCTTGGGTTGAGATGTCGGGTCTTTCTGAACTTGAAGCATGATATGAGACCCTGTACAATATATGCTGATACAGTCTTCTGCTAACCTCGCACCCACCCCCACCCCACCCCAGCAAATGGATACAGGCATTAAGTAGAAATGTTGCTGGTTTTTCTTTACGCTTTTGTTTAATTTTTTTCTTAAACTGTAAGCCGTGTGTGATTTCAAAAGCAAGCTCCTGGACAGTGTGGAGAGCTGCACATCTACTGCTCTGTAAGGCCCCCTCACCCCACGCCGGCTGCCTACCTCTGCAGGGGACTGAAACCATCTCAAGTCAGATTTAAGGTAGCTCTAATGAGGGGCTTCATTGCTAAGGCTGTGCAATACCAGGAGGGGTCTCTCTGTTGGTTGTTTTGAATTTATTAAAAAGTAAATGTACCCGGGTCACATTTACATCAAAACACCATAAGTAAAATAGAGACAGTGAATTATTTAGCTATTGCAGCCAAAAATGGATTTTCGAAGCCCGATCATGGCCCGGGTTCTCTACTTCCTCTTACGTGACGTGGTGTGTCTGTTGAGTTCTGGAATGGTGTTCTGCAGGGAGTGACAAGGATCTGAAAACTAGTATCATGAATAAACAGAGGACACAGGGCTGTACTGGAGCTGCTGTCAGGTCTAAATTCAGGTGCCTTTAGGGATGGCTTCTAGAAGCAGAGAAGCAGTGACCTCAGGTGCTGCCTGGGCAGGGGGCATGCAGACCAGCACAGCTCTGGCTGGGGGGAAAGTCACTTACTGCTTTGCTTGGGTGAGTCTCTTTCCCTTTCTGGGGTCTTTCTCCCTAAAACCAGTGACCAGCCACGTCTCAGTAGTCGAGGGGCAGCTACGAGCACACATCACCTCCGTCAGATAACGTAGGGCCGCCCCTGCTTTCCCTCACCTCCCCTACAGCTCAGGCCACGGGTGTGAGGGGAGTCAACTTTCCTTCTGGCTACAGCTGATGAGCCAGCAGACGTGCTGAGCCACAGGCAGCCGTGTGCGGACTGGACACAGGGGTGTTGACGGACTCTGAGGCGCCTGGTGGAGTGCCTGCTTAAGCAAGGTTTTCAGTTGACTGGCTGAAATCTGACCAAATCAAATGATCTTCGCCTTAAAGTGAATGCTGAGAAACCTGGCAGGTCACGTGAGCTTGGTACCACCCAAAGGTGCTGAGTGATGGGTCTGTGTCTGCACGAGGTTGCTGTATGTCTCAGAATTCAGACACAAAGTCGATGAGGCGACTTCCCGGGACCCCCGCTTTCCCACGTAGCCTTTCAGTAAATCCTCTTCACCCCACTCAACCGGAGTGCCTTTTCATTGCCTGCTTCACTAGTCTGACTGGCTTAACTAGTACGATCCCATCTAGCTCTAAGAGTGTCGGACTCCACTTCTACTGTGAGGCCACATATTGCCAGGGAGGCAGGGGCTAAGCACGTGGGCTCTGGGGTCAGAGGCTGGGGTCCAGGCTGAGCTCTGCCACTGTTAGGTGAGGCGTGGCTTCAGGTCCTGTAACACAGACACAACCTAGCAGAGCCTTCAGCAAGCAAGCTGGAAGTTTATTTCATGTTCCCGTGATAGTGCAGATGGCTAAAGCAACCCTGTAATTTCAGGGATCCAGATTCCCCCTTATCTTGCTGCTCCCACCAAGAGTAAGAAAACGATTCTGACTTCTGTGGCGTTATAATGAGAGAAGAATGAGAAGTAAGATATTGGGGTTAACTAGAGGTTTCTGCCTTACCAGCCATGCTATCTTGGTAAGTAGTTTAATTTCTTTGTGCTTCAGGTTCTCTTATAAAACAGGGGTAATAATAATACCTCCCTGCTAGGGTTGGTGCGAGGCTTAAAATTAGGTTGCATGTAGAACAGTGCCCAGCACATAATAAAATGCTCATTAATGGTTAGCAATTTTTTCCTTCCTACTAGTAATACTTATTATTCAAAATCAGGGATGAAAGACAGAAAAAAGAGCCTGGGAAAAACTCAAGCGCTGTCAGAGAATGTAGTCATGTCTTTGATGACTGATGAGGATAAATAGGGCTCATTGAAGTCTTTCTAGTTTTGACCTTTTCAGGCAGCTGCTAGGACAAAGGGAAACCTGCAGAACATTCCCAGCACCTCCTGCTCACAGTTGCAAAACAGATGACATCACGAGGTACAGATGCCCCTCGGTGACATCACCTCCTGGAAGGAGGAGCTTCGATGGCAAAACCTGGGCACCTGCTGTGCGTTTTCCAGGTGAACTGCAGTTGCACGGTTTCTAGGAACTTGAAAGTGAATTGCACCCAGTATGGCTACGAAGTGGGTGCGTGCGTGTGTGTGAGGTGCCAGTGCGTGAAAGTAGCCAGATATTGACTAAACTTTCCCCTGTGTTGAAGGGATGGGGTGGTTTTGAGAGCCACGGGAGGAAACACAACAATGAACTTATCATGTTGCTTGACTCAATGAGCTCTGGGATTTTGAAACGGACTCCGAGCCATTAATGTGGGGCTTTACTTTTTTAATAGGAAAACGTTCCCCGTAGGCTGAGCAGTGTTCGTGCTAGGGCGGTTTAACACTTTCGTGGGCTTTGGAGACACCTGAACCTGCAGTGCTCCTCAAGTAACACACAAGGCAAACAATTATTTCAGACATTTCAAAAATGAAGTGCTACCAGCTTCATTGTGTTCCCCTGCTCTGGCGAGTAATGAAAGACACATTCTTAATGTGAAACAAAAAGAGGATTGTGACTATTAAAAAAGCAGCCCAGCCAGCTAGAGTTAAACCGTCGGGATAAGATATTAACTTAAACCACATGTGAAGTGCAGCTGTTTCTGTTGAAGCTTTCATCAGGCTCAAGTGGAAAGATTGGTGGGTTTTAATATGTGGTTTCCAGCCAAGCCAATAGGAATCTGGGGAAAATGTGTGTGAAATCAGGGCCCTGCCAGGGGGGTCCAGGGCTCTGGGCTGGCTTTCCTTTCTGTTAACGTAAACAAGGGGAACCCAGCACGGAGGGCAAGCCTGCTCCGTCCAAAGGTTTTGCCAAAAGGCTCTGGAGTGACCAGTGTCTCTGGAGTCTGGGGGCTCTTCCTACTCTCAAGAAAAATGCATAGGTTCTGTGGTGTCAGGAGTGGGGACGAAGGAGTTTCTTCTTTGTCCCTACTCCTGTGACTTCCTCTCAGCAACATCTAGAATTCAGTCAGCTTCTAATAACTTATAGCATTGAGAGGTGCCAAGTGTATGCAGTCTTCCTTATATGCCCATTGGGTTCAGCCTCTGAGGATTAAAACTTGCTAACTGGTGATATGTACAATGAGGGGCTTACTGGTTACGTGAACATGAAAACATCAGAGATTAATGAAAGAATATCAAAGGCAGGAGATGAGTGCAAAAATGAGGATTAATTGCACACGGTTTCTTTATAAGGACTGAGTTACCTGGCTTCCAGGTTGGTTGGGGTGCTGCCTGATTTTGTCCGGCCTGCTCTGTCATTGCAGCCCTCTGAGTGGATTGCTCCTGGGCGGACTCCTGGGTGATGCCAGCCTTCCACCGTGTACCTCCGGCATTGCAATATGGCTTTCAGCTTCAGAAATGTAACATGGAACAGAAATAATCTTTATGAGCCCACAGGTTCAGGAGCTGAAGGATGAAAATAAACATATCCAAATAAGGGTAGTGATCTTATTTGAAACTACCATTTATCTGCATTGATTCATCTGTGCACCAAACATTTATTAGGCAGCTACAAGAGTCAAAGGACTTTGCAAGGTGCTCTGGGAGAGACAAGAGGGGGAAGGAATGGACATTTATTGAGCACATTCTGAGTGCTGGGATGCAGGCCCTTCAATGACATTTTCTCATTTAATTCTTAAAACTTTAAAAGGGAGAAATTATAAGACATGATCTTTGCTCTCAAGAGCCTTCAAATCGGTTTACCATAGTTTTTGGACGATAAGGCACACTTCCTCCCCAAATTTGGGAGGAAAGGGGGTGTGTCTTATAGTCTGACCTGGCTTGGTGTTGGGGGGTGGGCAGCAGTGTAGCAGGGTTGCTGCTGCAGGAAGCTGGCGGCAGCAGGAGTGGGGCAATGCTGTGGGCCCTGGGTCTCCTGGGAGAAGGGGGTGTCCCGGTGGTGCAAAGCCAGGGAGGCAGGAGCAGATTCCTCGCTGCGGCATACTATAGTGCTAGGGAGGAGGGTACAGACGGTGCAGGCATGTTAAGAGAAGAAAGCCTGTGGCACCTGTACATGCCTCTGTCACATGACTGGTGTGTCCTCCATTAACATTAAGATAGGCAAATTCCACTGCAGGGTCACCTGTCAATGTGGCCCTGCCGCTGTTGCAGAACTACAACTCCCATCATGCTTGGACAGGTTGGGATGATGGGAGCTGTAATTCGGCACCAGCTGCAGAGCCACACAGGTTGTGCAAAACTGTTGAGTTCTGTTTGCATTTACATTGGTGAAATATTATGTTATTTATGTTATTAAATAGTTTACCACATTTTTTGCTTCAAAATTTTTTTCCCTATTTTCCTCCTCTCAAATGTAGTGCGTCTTATGATCCAAAAAATACGGTAAGTTGTAAATAAAAGGTATATCTAACCAGCCCATGGAATACGGCAATTATAATCATATGCCAAAAGAGAGGTTTTGACAGGAGCTAAGAGACTGGAGTGATTACCTGGGGAGTGGAAGAAAGTTTACTGGAGTAGACCACATCTGATTTGAACATTGAACATTGGGTAGGATTTAGATTCACAGCAAGGTGGGATGAGGGATGATGATCCAGTTAAAGACCAAGATGAGCAGGGGAGAGAAGAAGGGAAACCATACCTATGAATCATGCACTATTGAGGGGTTAAGCAAAAATAACTTAAAATCAAATTTCCCTGATTATGGCCTTTTGGGTCCAACACAAGGTACATCAGAGGGCTTGACTTTAGGGCCACACTGCATGAAGGATACACATCTTTAAAAGCTCTTTCAGTGTGGTGAGATGCTAGAACTGTCAGGGTTCTGCTCAAATTAGAGCCTGAAGAGGAACTGCAGGTTCTCTATTCCAGTGTCATGCCCGAGGACACAGAGTGCGATGCCTAGTGGAGTGGCCAGCACTTTGAAACTTGTGCTCATCTCTCTGCCTCGTTATGCTGGGGCTGTGCCATTGAATTTCAAAGGTTAACTCCACATAGCATTTGACTGAGAGGGACCACAACAGAGTCAAGTCCAATTTAATTACACTGTAGGGGTGGATGTTTGTGTGTGGTTGTGATAGAAGGTAAGGGTAGGAGGCCAGCCTGGCTGAGACAGAGAGCCAGCAGGAGGGGTTTGGACTGCATTTGGTGCAGGTCTGGTGGTAACAGAGTGTAAGGAAAGGATTCGGGTAAGCATGCTTCACTAAGTTGGAGCTACTGCATTGCAGGGCTGTATTCTCTGAAACAGTCACCCAAATTCAACTTTGTCATGTTGCTGGCACTTACTGAATTGAGTAGAAAACAAGTGCCTTTTCTAATGCAGCCCCCTTTCCTGATGGAATGTTGTGCCACCATGCTCGAGGTTAAGTCAATTAAGCTTGTAGGCACAGGGTGCTAGGGAGACTACAAGGATGTTTGGGAGACACTTCCTGTGCTCAGACAGTGCACAGGCTGATGAAATGTCCATGAGAAGGTGGCCAGTAGTCCATGGGGAGGCAGGTCTGTACAAGCCCAGTGAACAGCTTGAGAAGTTGCATTAGTTTCCTAGGGCTGACAATAAAGTACCACAAATTGGATGGCTTGAAACAACAGAAATGTATTCTCTTCAGTTCTGGAGGTTAGAAGTCCAAAGTCCAGGAGTCAGCAGGACCATGCTTCCACTCAAGGCTGTAGGAAAGTCTCCTTTGTCTCTTCTAGCTTCTGGTGTTTGCTGGCAGTCCTCGGAGTTCCGTGGTTTGCACTAGCATAACTCTAGTCTCTGCCTCTGTCCTCACATGGACTTCTTCCCTGTGTCTCCTCTGTGTTTTCAAATCTCTCTCCACATTAAGGACATCTATGACTTAAACCATCTTAACTTGATTTGTCTACAAAGAACTTATTCCCAAATCAGGTCACCTTCATGGGATTGGGAGTTAAGACTTTAGCATTTTTTGCAGGGGGTGGGGACACAGCTCAGCTCACAACAGGTATCAGGGTATGGGCTGGCTGGAGGAACAAGGAAAAGACTGTGGGTTGGGGTAGCCAGGGATGGTGTCTTGGTGATGATGGGACTGGAGCTCTTTCTCAAGTGTGTATGGTATTTGAATGAAAAGCAGAAAGCTGGGCTTCAAGGTTGGTGGAAGGGAAACAGGGAACTATGATGTGGTTGGAGTCACAGAGGCTGGCATGTGTGACGCATATCAGGGTGGCAAGGATACCAGCCTGACAGGAACAGAGGGGTCCCCTGGGGAGTGCTGGAGGTTGAAACTGGAGAGAGAACCTGGGGCCAGATTGTGGAGCCACCCATGCACCACAGAACTGATGATGGCTAGGCTTAGACCGTATTTTCTTGTTCTGAAGAACTCAACAGCTCCAGATACCTTCAGAGGATAGAGGTAGTCAGGAAGGAGGGACATTGTGCTCAAATCTTCTTCTGAAGTGTATCTCATTTCAGAAAAGTTTATGTCCACCCCGTGAAGTGGGTGCTTTGGGTTTAGACAAGACCATCTTCCAACTCTGGCAAGGGTCCCATGAACTTATCCAATAACTAATTCATCAATAAGGCAAAGCAGGAAGCAGAAAGTCCTGGGTTCCTGTCCATCCTTCTCTTTGGACTGCAGTTTTCCCATCTGTAAAGCCATGGCTTGGCTGTGACACACTGCAGTTCCTTGACTCCGTATAACACAGTGGCGTAATGTTGGGAATCGTCCTGCCTGGTTTCAGAAGCTGTAACCCCGCCATGGCTAAGACTGAGTGAGAGACCTTGGGACCATAAGCCACTAAGGAGACAAATCTTATCTCCCTGGCAGGGGTGCTGCCTCTGTCCCCTTTAATTCACCCTGCTTGTCTCCAGGCAGATAACTGTTTAGCCAATGTCGGGTAAGATTTCTCAATGGTGGGACAACCTAAGACAGGCACAGTCATGAAGGGGCCCTCAGGGATCGACTTGGGGGGCTATAGAAAAAGCAGGTGATGGAGCCTTGCACCTCGGCTTTAATGTAGCTTGAGTCCTCATTCTGTCTGCAAGAAGTCTCCTAATTTCTTGGCTGCCTTACTTTCCCTACCCAACTTAAGCCTGAAACAATGCTGGAGGGTGGTGCAGCCCTGTGCTGGAAAGGGCTGGTTCCCTGGGCGATCAGGCCTAAGAAAGAATACATAAAATCCTGTGAAACCTGCTTTGCTAAGAATGTCCTCAGTTTAAATCATAATGGTCCAAGCATGAGATGAGTTTGTTCCCGAAGTTTTGTAGCCCTTTAGCTAACTGACTATGAGTCAGCTAAGCCCTCATAGTTCTTTGTATGTTATCTATTGTTTGATCCTTACTGCCTGACAATGACTGATGAGCTTTACCTGTATTCCTATGCAAATTGAACCCAATAAAAGTCCATTGAGGAAAAGGCTCCTGGCCGTTCTCTTTTGAGAGATCAGCCACCTTTCCTCCCCAAGCAGATCATGTCTTGGTAGACTTATTCTCATCTGTGGCAGATGGGGAGTTCACTGTAGGCACAGCACCCCCCCCCCCAACAGTGTAACTTATTCTCGAATAGATTTAAACTAAGTTCATCTACAAATATTGTTTCATTTGACATAGCCTCTCCATGATGCATACAGTAGAGGTATTTTTACCCTATTTTGAGGTTGACTCAGAAAAAGTTCGACTTGGAATGACACTCAGCTGATTAATGTCAGAGTCAGAACTTGAACACATGTCTTTAAATCCCTAGTCCAGTGTTTTCCATTCCATATGAACACCCTTATATAATCAGAATCTCTGTCCACCTGTCCATCTATCACCCATCCATCCATCCATCCATCCATCCATCCATCCATCAGATATGTATTGAGGGTCTACTGTGTGTCAGGCACTCTGCTAGGCACTAGAGACATGTGAATAATTTAGGCAAGATCTTTCCCTCAAGAAATTCATGGTCTTCTGGTTAAACTTGAGATTTTTTTCGTAATGGTGGGGCAGAGCCTAGAATCGAGACTGGGTATCTTCCTTCTACCAAGTTAGTCTCAACATGAAGCCTACTGGGCAATGGTCTTGGGCCACTGGTTTTTTTTCCCCCACTTTTTAAACATAGAGCTATTATTGAAGGCACATCTGACTTCCTGTGTAGTTTAGTCAGTATGTATTATCAGGCATACAATATTAAATAGGAGATTGTCAATAGAGAAACTCTGATATCACATTAAATATACTACTGAAATAGAGGCTATTACTACCGCTCCCCCCTCCCAATAACCCATCAACAACCCTCTCAGGCCATGACCCTCTGAATTGCATTGTGTTGCATTTTCAGTTGACAGAGGCCTTGAACACATGCTTTGTACTTTGCCACGTGTCACACTCGGAAGAAGCATCTGCTTTAGATAGACCCTCACTCCTCCAAGCAAGAGACCTTCACAATAGCTTAGCACAGCTAAACCTCTGTTTCATTTGCACAATAAGGACGGTTGATAAAGGCACCAACTTCTTAGAGGTTCTGTGTAAGACGATAGGTATGAGGGGCCTGGAGCTCAGTAGGACCTCAGGAAATGTGTACTCTTTCCCGCACGTCTCATTGAAGCAGCCCAGTGCCTGTGGGTGGCAGGCTTTACTGTGTGTGTGTTTTGGACTCGATGCCGGCCTACGAGAGAAGGAGACGTGGGTTTGCTCACTCCCAGCTCTTCTAAGGTTTTCACAACTTCTTCAGTGTAGTAACCATAAGGGGGATACATTAGTGAGGTGTAACTGAGGGGATCTCTGATGGAGTCTACTATTTTTAGTTGAGTTTAATATGGTTGAATTAGTGTCGGGATGCGTGAAGTGATACGCCCAAGGTCACAGCTGGTGACCTTGTGACTTCCTATCCAGAGGGCTTCCCATTCAGCGGCCGTTCCAGGATACAGGCCTCGGGAACACCCTCAATGCGCACAGGGAAGGAGACGGCTGGGTGCACGGACTCAGCTGCTCCCTTTTCTCAAAGGTCAGCCTGGGGGCATGCAAGGAAACATGGCTGTGTGTTCCTGCTACTATTTTAACTTTATTCTGTCCAGCTTGTCTGGATTCCAGGTTGCTGATGAGTAAGGAGGATCACTCACAGGTCCCACCTACCAGTGACAAAAAACGATCCAGAAAGATGTGGAAACCCTGGGAGCATGTGAGCAGATGCCTTAAAATAAAACTCACTGCATTGCCTTGCTAGGGGTGGGGTGTCATGAGCATCAAACGAAAAATGTAGGGTGACGAACAGTTAAAGCCTAAAAAAATCTCAAGCAACAGAAGCAGAAATTATTCATCCTTACCAATCCTGGCACCACGTCCAGTGTTTGCCTGCCATCTCGTATGTCTCTTCGGAAAAGAAACAACTAGAATTCACCATTGGGATGCCGGCATTCCTGTCTGCATCGCCGCCAATGGAGCTGTTGGAAACACTCTATAAATCTCGACTCCTCTGCTGTGACCTTCGGTTCTTTGGGGACAGTGCTCACTTTATGTTCAGCCGGCAAAACCACTGTAGATGAAACTTGCAGCAAGGCCCAAGGGTTTGCCAGGTGAACAAAAGGTAAAGAAGCTGCTGAGGGCCGAGATGGTTGTTGTTAGGAGCCGGGCCTGGTGTCGCAGCCAGAGATCAAGCTCCTGCTCCAGCCGCCAGAAAACAGCAAAGCTCTAAATGAGGTCACCGAGCTCAGAAGGGGGAAAAAAGGAAGTGCTTTTCCTCCTGCACATTTTGGTCTCAGTACTTCCCAGGGAGGCCTGTAGCATCCCTTTTTTTCTGCCCTGTTAAGGAGCTTTGCCCATGACACAATAAAGTTGGGTGCAGGAGGAAACTGAATTGGGAAGAGGGAGCCTTACATTTTATTGGCTACAAGGTAAATACCTTTTGATTTTATTTTCAATTTAACACAAGGCATGCTTTGAGAAACGCGTATGTTAATTTAAAACAGGAGTAACACACAGTGCCAGGCCCTCGTGCAGCGAGGTCCAGTGTGTCTGGTTACCACGGGCACCTGGCCTGTAAATCCACGCCAGGGCTTGGACCTGATGCTGGCCCCAGGAACCGGAGTGGGATGCTGGGAGTTGTCTGGGGGTGGGTCTCCCTGGCTCCCCCACCAGGCGGTGTCTGAGAATCTGGGACAGATGATACAGAGGGAGACATTGCAAAGCTATTTGTGGCAGAAACAACTGTCGTCTTGTTATCAGGTGAGGCGCAGTGTCGAAGAGCTCAGAGGGGGCTCTGTTTAAAATTCTGGGCTGCACCATACAGTCCTGGGCACAGCTCAGTCCCCGCCTTGCTCATGATAGCTTCCCTGCGGTCACTGTGGGGCTTCCTCTTCGCTCAGAGCCATCGACCTGCTCAGGGTCACTCCTCTTGTCACAGCACTATGTTTAGCTGCTGCCTGTTAGTTTTATTGTTTCCTCGGGGAAATTGCAGATTCCTCGTGGGCCCCTTGGAAGGTTCTTGCTCAGCTGTCTGACTTTGAGCAGAGCCGGACAGGACGATTAGGCCCCCCACCTCTCTCCTCTATAGCTGTTTATCCCGATGTTTTGCAATTCTCAAGCCTAAGAGGATCCAACCAAGTGTGGTCCAAGACACAGAGGGGGAAGCGCAACCTCACTAAGTATCGTGCCCTCAGGCCGGTGAGCAGAAAGGCCAAAACAGACAAGCTTTGTGCCTCTGGCTTCACAAGGGCCTTGCTGGGCTCCGAGGGGAGTGTGTCAGCAGCGCTGCCCACCTGTCTTAGTGGGGGTCTTTACAGCTCTCTCCTTGCTTGCCCGGGGTTACCTTCCTGCCCCAGGGCACCATCGTCAGGGGAGACCCCAGGGGAGAGTGTGTTTGCTAGGCATGGCGGACACCCTCTCTGATCTTAAGCTGGGCTCAGTGGCTTCTCTGTCCAAATCAAGAGATAGCGCCCATCCTCCAAACCTCTCGTGATCGATAAGAGGGTCAGGTGGTAGGAAGCACAACAGTGCATTGCTCATATGGGAGGTAGTTCTGCATCATGGTTAGCGTTCCACACGCACAGGGTCAGGCCCCCTAGTCGGGAATCCCGGCTCCACCACTTACTGACTGCGTCACCCAGCCACTGAGTACAGTCTCTGAGCCTGGGTTTTCTGCTGCATCGGAGGAGCCTGATCCTGGTGCCTTCCTCGTGCAGTCGTGGCGGGAACGAAGTGAGGCATGGCCAGGGGTGCCTGATGGACCGAGAGCTCACCAGTGTCAGGTCCTCCGTGAGGAACGTGCGAGGGTCCCAGGGTGGAGCATTGCTTTTCTTCCCGGCGTTGCTGTATAGCGCGTATCACATTTTATCAGAGCCACCTGCCTCCTTTGCTAAGCTCTGACTCCCTCTGGAAAGAAACCGTGTCTTTTCATCTTTGTGTCCTTCAGAGTCCCGAGAATGATGCCTAGCACAGAGACAATGCCTGGTGTGGACAATGCTAGCGGGGAGGATGGGTATCTACGGTGAGGAGAGTGCAGATAAAGCTGGGCCAGACAGCAGCCATATCTGTATCCTAGTTAATGAGGACACTGGCTCTGGAGCCAGGCTGCCTGGCCTGCTGTATTCCCCCTTCGAGCCAGTTACTCAGCTGCCTTCCCCCTCAATCTCCTTATCTGTAAAAATGGGGAAGATAATGGAATCAAGGCATGGGGCTGTTGTAAGGATTAAATGCCATGGTACATGTAAAGCATTTAGTGTGTAGCCTGGCTTGTTGTAAGCTTGCAGTAAATGGTAGCTGTTATTATTGTTGTTATGCCAGGTCCTGCACTAAGCATGATGTATTTTAACGCACCTACTTCTCATGACAGCTCCAGTGGTAGGTATTGTTAGCCCATTTCACAGAGGAAGAGACTGAGGGTGAGTGGGATAGAGCTGCACATCTAGGATGCGACTGAGCTTCGATCCAATGCCGGGTCTGTTGGTTCTGAGGCCCAGCTCTCCCACTGCCCTGAACCAGGAGGGACCGAGAGCACAGCTTCTAGCATCTGCTTTTCCTGGGGGGAGGGGGGCAGAGTAAGATTAGCAGGTGATACCCCTGAAACCAATTACAGATCCGCTCACCCACTGGCTTATCTGGGCTGTCTTTGCTCTCGGTCACTGGTGAGTAGCCAGTGTGGGGCAGGACAGAAGCCAGCACCACTGAGGACAGATGGACAAGTCTTAAAGCTCACTTCTCCTGCTCCCAGCCCTGACCCAGCCTCCGAGGAGCCTCGGGTTTCCAGAAGCCTTCGCTGGGCACCATACTCTTCTGTGATGCCGTGTTTCTGGGCGTCGAACAGTTGTTTGAGTGGAGGTTTGCCCAGTGCTTTCCTAGGTGTACTAAGCAGTCTCAGTTTCCTGCAATTTGTAGGGTACACGTGTGCATGAGCATGTGCTTACATGCGTGTGCATGTACACACACACACAACCCTAAAACAAAAATAAAAAATGAACCCAGGCCCCGTGCTGGCTGTTTCCTCAGCTTTGCCTTTTTTTTTTTTTTTAAGATTTATTTATTTTTAGAGAGGGAAGGGAGGGAGAAAGAGAGAGAGAGAGAGAGAGAGAGAGAGAGAAACATCAATGTGTGGTTGCTGGAGGCCATGGCCTGCAACCCAGGCATGTGCCCTGGCTGGCTGGGAATTGAACCTGCGATGCTTTGGTTCTCAGCCCAGGCTCAATCCACTGAGCTACGCCAGCCAGGGTAGCTTTGCCTGCTTTATCACCACTGTCCTGAATCTTGAGAGCCAGTGACTCTTAGTATTCTAGAAGCTTCTGACACATCATGGAGTGCAGCTTTAGCAGATGTGGTAGATGTGTCTAGCTTTTACTCCGGTTTGATTTCCCTCTCCCCTTATTCCTGTTGGCTGTTCTGATTTCTAACTGAATGATTTCGGGGTGGAGTGGGGGTGGCTAGGGGCCAGTGAGTTAGCCTGAACAGTATTCAAATGTGCATCCTCAGGGTCATTTGATATTCACTCTTTCCAGGCAATTGATAAAAGAGCAACAATTTTCTTTGGGTAGTTTCCTCTTTCCGATACATTTGGTGAGGGTGGGTATGATGGAAGAGGTGGATTTTGGAGTGTGTGAGACTTGGGTTTGAATCCCTCCTCTGCCACTTGGGCTCTTGACTCCTGGACAAGTTCTTCCTGGTCTGAGCCTGCCTGTGTCATCTTAAGGTGGGGCGGCAGCACCCTTCTCTTGTGGGTGTGAGAACGGAGAGTGTCTTCGGAGTCCTGCAGTGAACGTAGGTCCCCCCGACTTGACGGTTTTGGTAAAGTGAATCCAGCTTTCCCTTTTAGCTTTCCTAAACTTACTGATATGTCATTACTATTTTCCAGGAGGTAACTTCCACTGTCTGTGGGTTTGCTAATAGCTGGAGATTCTGTAAGGGAAGGAAAGGATGTTTCATGACAAAAGTGGGCTGTAGGACATTGTCAGCAACCCTTAGGCTAGCTGGGTTGCTTGTCGTACCAAGAAGAATAGATTGCTCAATAATAACAGTGTTATTATTATTATTCTAGTGATTCATATGGTAATAAAATAAAATCTAGCTTTGCTTAATAATGGTGCTTCATACCATCTAATCACTGCTCTGATCCCCGCAAGTACTATTATCTCCACTCTATAGAGAAGGAAATTAAGGCTCAGAGAAGTTAAATAACTTGCCCAAGGTAACCCAGCCCATAGTGGTGAAGCCAGGATTTGAATCCTGGTGGATTTACTTCCTATTTTAGGAGTCTTTCCCTTGAACTCTTCTGTTGTTTCAACGCTTCTAATATTAAGTTCTACTTTCACCTGTGGAAAGGATGGTGCTAAGAGTGGAAGACTGGGTGCCCACTAGTAAAAACATTAAATAAAACTGAAGAAACAACCCCCTCCCCCCCGCCCATTAAGAAAAGCAGCATGATGTGGATGCTTGCAGAATGGGTCTCAGCAGTGGCAGGAGGGGACAGGAGGACACCGTTGAAGGGATCTGAGATTGGTCTCTGTGGCAACCCACCGAGTCTTGTCCTGAGCCTTATAAGGAATTAAGGGACTCTTCTGAGTCTCCAGGCTTTGGCTTTGTGAGCTCTGCCTTGGGCCACTGGAGACGAGCTTGCGTTCTCCCTCTCTGTCGTTCACGACGGAGACCAGCTCAGACTTGGTTGAGTTCCTCCAGCTACTGACCCAGACAAACAGAACCAAAGTTGGTCCTCTGTTCAGTGGTCACACATTAAGCACTGGAGGGCTTGTTGCTCAGTTATGGTGACAATACTGTGGGAAGGTCAATGGGGAATTCGTATATGAAGCCTCTTTGCAAGCTATAAATGAGTAAGAGAATATAAAGGCTCATTATTACAAGTGTAGTGGGTGTTGGAAGTTGGAGTGTCGGGAGATTTAAGATGAAGGGGACCATTTGTGCTCTCCATTAGGAGGATACATTAGGGACCTGGGTAGAAATCACTGTGAGCAAGCAACGCTTCAAAGCATTGCTCCAAAACATTGGAAATTGTGCACCTATGAGGCCAGCCCTAGGCGGGTGTGATGCTTGGGAAAGAAAGGAAGGCCTGCATTGCTGGAGGAATGTAGGAAAAGGAGGGTAGAAAAGCACCTGAACATTGTGTGAAAATAGAAATACAGTAAGAAAGCACGGGGCGAGATCAAGGAGAGGGGAGTTCTTGGCAGAGATCGCTTCTGTAATTTATCCCAGACCCTTTAATTCCTGACCACGACCCTGGGGAGGAGATTATCACCTTTCCCCGCCAGCACAATGGGCTGGTATGGAGGTTGTTAACTTGAGAAAATCGCCAAAGATAGTATTGGGCAACTTCAAAAGTCCACTGTCTTTTCCAATGAGCTTGCTGTGAAAGGGCTTAAACAGAATACTAATAACAGCTAAAGATCTAGCTGCAGGTGGCTGTCTAATTCCAATCAAAATAATTTCCCCCCAGTCTTCGTGGATAAAGGAGGGCAGAATTAAAAAGGGAACCGAGAGTGATTTTTGGCACAGGCACCGGCTCTGTTGTGGGGGAAGACTATTGGTGTTGGCAGCGTGCGCCGAGGGTTTTCCCCAGCAACAAATTTCCCTCTCCCCTCGATGGCGTGGAAGGTCTGTACACAGATGCCTGGTGTCAGCTGTACACAGCTGCACGCGCCATGTGGTGTTTGCTGTAGTTAACGGTGCAGTGGAGGGAGCGCTGGCCGTTGGTGTTTGAAAACTCGGAATTCTCATAAACACATATGTTGCCCCCTCTCCTAGAAGCGTCCATGCTGACTTGAAAATACTGTTCGAAGGTTCCAGACTGGAGGTCATCCGGACTTCTCTGCAGGAGTTTGTGGTTAGCCCAGGTTTGTCCGAGTGTCTAAGACTTGAGTTCCTGAGAATGAACGGGAGTGGACTAGAAGTTTGGGTAGTTCAATGAGATCGCCGACTGCCAGGTTAAGCCCAATTTCACAGGTGTCCGCGCTGCGGAACTTGACAGAACCTTTCATATGTAAATTTGCTTTGAATCACCGAGAAAGGGATGGACACGGACTCCCCAGATGATCTGACCCTGTGCATCCTGGGAAATACATGCCGCCTTCTTCAAAAGGGCAGGAGTGGCCCCCCCTTAGAAGCAAGCAGAGCGAGCATGTCCCTAGCTGTCTCGGGAGAGGGGGCCAGAGTCAGGCGTCACACACAGCCGCTGGCAGCCCCTGGCAGCCCCTGGCACGGGCGTGTGTGTCTAGGTGGTGGTTGGAGTAGGGACAGCAGAGAAGAGGAGGTGGCAGAGGAGAGGAGAATCTGTTCTCTCCCTTTGGGAGCACCTGGGCTGGTGGTTTTCCTCAAGAACTTGTTCTTCCTACGTGCCATAGCCATGGGCGGGATCAGAAGAGCTATTCCCAGTGGATGCATATTTATAGCTTGCCACTGACGTAAGCCAATTTCTGCAGCTGCAAATAGTGACATCCAGCCATCAGGGCCCATTTCCTCAGGGATGTGGGTTCAGGGACATCATGTTATGGCAAGAACGGAGTTGCTGGAAATGGTGTTTTCCTGAGAAGTTCTGTCCTCTCACTTACCCTTTGAAAGGAGACAAGGCCCCTCGAGGTGGCTCCAGTCCAGGCGCCTCTCCTGCGACGGAACAGTCCTCCCTGGCTTCGAGAATTCTCGTGGGATGGGTCCTTTTGCCAGTCCTCTTGCTTTGTTGTTTAAAGGGACTTGAACTCTAGAGGGCTCGGGGTCTGCAAAGGCTTCCACACTTTCCGTCTGAGTCATTTTTGTCTCACCGGACTGCGGGGAAAACCACACGGAAAGGTCTTGACTCCTCCCAGACGGTGTGAGCAAACCCAGGGAGTGTGAGCGGCGGCCCAGCCACAAAAGCCACGCAGATCCGTGGTCTGAAAAGCAATCTGGAAACAAGGCTTCAAGAGGTTTCCCCCCCCAAGCCCCGACCACGCCAACTGGATTCCCTTTCAATAACGTAGTTATGAAAGAAGGGAGCCGACCCCTCCAAGCACTGAACTCAGCAGCGATAGCAGCTCCAAGGGCCTTAAAGAGAACAGGCTTGTGTATCAGTCTTGTAGTATCTCCTTCCCAATAAAACCCCGATCGTCTGCCTTGTACGTTCAGACCAGGTCTGTTGGTTATTTATTTATGTAAGATGTTTGGCCTGTTTGGAAATTAAACACTTTCTTGGGTTTCATTTCCTTGGGCCAGTGGCGGACCTGCTGGGGGTGATCCTAAGAGGATACATTGACAAAAGCCTTAAGAGGGCAGCGCAATGGGAAAACGCCAGAGTGAATTAGCCTGCTGCGACATGGCTAACATCACTGCCTTTATATATGTTTCATTAAGCGGGGGCATGACAGCTTTATGAGGAAACCGTGGGTTTGCGATGGAGGAAGGCCCCGTGACCCATGCCACGGCTGATCCCGGCCTGGGCCATGCGTGCTCTTTAATAGAATAATATTTGCGCAGTGAAAATGTCACTTTAAATGACTGGTTTGATAATCCCTTAAGCTTTTGAATGATCTGCAAAGTCTGGAAACTCTACCCCAGCGTTTAGAATGGATGGGGACTCGAATGAGTGCAAACATGAAAGGGTGGTCCCCAGCTTTGCTTCCTGAGTTGGATATCGCTTTCTGGGGTTCCTTTCCTTTTGTCCTCTGGACCCTTTCTGCAGCGCGAGTGTGTTCGCGAGCCCGTCCGTCACCCAGCAGCTGCAGCCAGCCTCAGCCTTTGCCGCAGGGATGTTTCCAGGCAGGAGGAGCCCAGATTGCGGTGGGGACTGGAGTTACCAGGGTTGAGGCCGACAGAAGTCCTTCATGCCGAGGAGAAAAGGCACTCCCTCTGGGCGGGAGCCTGCAGAAAGGGCCCCTCTGGGCAGAGCCATTAGCAAAGGGCTTGCATCTCAGCAGCTGGTGCATCCTCAGCCAGGGTGTCAGCGAGGAGCAGAGAGTAGGAGGGACTGAGGCCCCTGCAGCCTGCTCAGGGCACATCCTACACAGCCGCACTCAGCAGCCCTGGCCAGGTCTGCCTTCCTTGTTTTGCTCAAGCCCCCTTTGCACCAGGATAAAACTGTCCCTCTCCCCAGACAAATATCCTGTGCTGTCTGAGATTCCAGGAGGGGCTTTCCTGGGCTGGGGGAGAAAGCCCCACTCACTCCTTCCTCCCCCCAGTGACTCTGGGGTAGCTCAGGAAGGCTGGCGGAGGGATCGCCTTCTCCTGGACTGAGGAGCAGAGCGCAGACTGCAGCCCCGGGGGCCGATCTGGCCTGCCGCCTGTGTTTATAAATTTGTATGAGAGCAGTCATGCCCCTTCACGTACTATCCATCACTGCTTTCCTGCTCTAAAGGCAGCGTTGTGTCGTGGTGACGGAGACCATGGTCCACAAAGCTGAACATATCTGCTGCTTAGCCCTTTACAGCAAAAGTCTGTGGGCCCCTGCCCCAGAACGTTGGGCCAAACGAGGCAGAACTCCTGGCTCGAATCCTGGCTCTGCCAATGCTTGTGTGTCCTGGGATAAGTTACTCAGTATCGGTTTCTCAGTTTCCTCATAAGTAAAATGGGAACAATAGTTCTGCTCCACCCACTCTGTGCAGCTGTTGTGAGGATTAAATGACTGAGCAAAGGGAAAATGCGGTACAGGTGTGAGATTATCCGTCGGTGGTCTGCCGGGGTCTGGCTATGGGGCTTAGGAGAAAGCCCCTCGACCTCGCTAGAGCTGTTTCCTCATCTGTAAAGCAAGGGGTGTGCCCCAGACCTGCACTTCTCAAACCTCAGTGTGCACGGGGTCTCCTGGTGAGTCTGGTAAAATGCCGGCTCTGATTCTGAGGGTCTGGGGATGGGTGAGGGCTTGCATTTCTAACTAGTTCCCAGGCACTGCTGCTGCTGCTGCTGCTGCTGGCTCTGGGGACCACACACGGAGGAGCAAGGGGTCCGAAGATGTTGCTGACTTTCCATGGTGGTGTGATCCACGAGCTGTCCTGTGAATGCTTTTGTAACCACGCCAGGCGGCGCTCTCCAGGCCCCCCTCCCCCGCCGTGTGCCTCATCAGAGGCCTCCTGCACCGGTTTCAGCTGGTGGCCCAGCCAGCTGCCGTTGCCTAACTTGCTTCGGTTGCAGGGCGCTGGTGAGATAAGATGGGTACTTTCCCACATCTTGAGACCTCTGGCCAAACCCTTCTTTGGGCAGCCAGGTGGCTTGCCAGGAGGAGCTGGTGACAGGTGGCCTGAGAAAACTGGGACCCTGGGAGGATGGAGTGGCTGATGGGTACCCAGCCTCCCTGCTCTCTGTCCCCGACAAGAAAACTACAGTAGCCCCCACCATGTCTGGCTCCAGTCACCTGTGGTCAACTTTGGTCCGACAATATTCAATGGAAAATTCCAGGAACAAACAATTCATACGTTTTCAATTAAAGCCGTTCTGAATAGTGCGATGAAGCCTCGCTCTGTCTCGCCGTGGGTGTGAGTCATCCCTCTGTCCAGCGCCTTCGCACCGCACCGCACACGCTCCCCGACGCTGAGTCACGGAGCCTTGGTTAGCAGAGTCACCGCTGCGTCAGAGTGTGGCGGTGCTTGTGTCCAAGTCACAAGGGCATCCTTGTTTCACTGGGTAATGGCCCCGAAGCCACAAGGGTAGTGATGCTGGCAAAGAGGCTGTAAAATGCTTCCTTAAGGAGGAAATGAAAAAAAAAAACATATGCTGAGGTTGCTAAGAGGAAGAATGAATTTTCTGTCCATGAAACTGTGAAAAAAATAAAAGGAATTTTAAAAAAAGATTTTATTTATTTATTTTTAGAAAGGGAAGGGAGGGAGAAAGAGAGAGAAACATCAATGTGCGGTTGCTGGGGGTCATGGCCTACAACCCAGGCATGTGCCCTGACTGGGAATCGAACCTGCGACACTTTGGTTTGCAGCCCAAGCTCAATCCACTGAGCTATGCCAGCCAGGGGTTTTTAAAGTTTTAAAATATTCTTTAAATTCTTATTTATGTACTTTTAGAGAGAGGGGGAGGGAGAAAGAGGGGAAAACATCGATGTGTGAGAGATACATCAATCAGTTGCCTCTTGCACGCCCCCTACCAGGGACCTGGCCTGCAACCCAGGCCTGTGCCCTGACTGGGAATCCAACCGGCGACCCTTTGGTTCGCAGGCGGGTGCTCTATCCACTGAGCCACAGCAGCCAGGGCGAAAAAAATAAAAGGAATGTATGGGAGGTCTGCCGCTGCACCTCAAGCCGCACAACATGTGGCCGCAGCGTGTAGTAAGTGCTCAGTTAGTGTCGAAAAAGCTTTGTGTCGTGGGCAGAAGACAGGAGCAGAAAACCTGTTCTCGTTGACAGCAATGGGTTGCACCAAAAAGCATTGAACTTATACGAAGGCGTCAGTAAGGGATGCCCTGAGCTGAGTGATGCCAAACCATTCCCTGCGCGTCAAGGACGGTCACACAAATTCAGGAATAGGTTTGGACTGAAAAAATATCAAAACTGCCGGGGAGGCTGTGTCTGCTCAGGGGGAACCTGCCGCCACATTTCCGCCCGAGTGGAAGAAGTCACTGGGGGTTTGGTCTCATCTGCGCCTTCAGGCACCCAGTGGGGGTTTTGGAACGTGTCCCGCAGATGGGGCAGGGGGTTAGAGGAGTCGTCCCTTACACCTTGGCACCTGGAAGTTCAGAAGGCTGATCCTTCCGTACAGAGATGAAATTCCCCCCGTGCTCCCAGAGGCTGCCAGGGCTGCGGAGGAATTCTCTTGGGTTTCTGCTTCTGACCACATTTTCCACAGGCCTGGGGAGGCCTCAGGCTGTTCACCCCAAGTGCCACCTGAAACCACTTACTGGGCCTTTGTAGGAGGGGGTTGTCCTGAAGCCGGAGCCAGAGCCAGGGGTCGCACCCCTGTGGCTGTGGTGGGGCGGGGTGGGGGAGCGGGTAGGTGGGAGCGGAAGGAGCAGGGAGCATGTGTCTTAGCATCAGGAGGATTGTTTGTCCACGGCTGCCCATCAGGCCAGGGTCCCTGGTTAGACCCAGATACACTGGGGCAGTGGCAGGATACTGGCAAAAGCACGTGGAAAAGCACGTGTTTGTAGATTCAGACAACCTTGGGTTCAAATCCCACCTTGACCTCTTTCTTCCAGTGTGCTTGGGCGAGGAGGCCCTTAACCTCTTTGAACTTATGTTTTCTCACAGGCTTGTGAAAATTAAGTAAAATTACACACGTTTCCCCGTTCAGAGCCCCAGGGGCTCCCTGTCGGCATCGCATCAGCCCCGAACGCCCTCTGACAGGATCTTGGATCCTACTTCGCTCAGTCTCTGGCACTAGCAGAAATTCAGCAAAAACTCGGTCAACAAAAATTGGTCCACGAAGACTCGACACATAATAGAAGTTTTACAAAGGAAAACAGAGACTGAAGCAGTTGTTTGATCAATTCTCAACAATTTAGTCCTTTCACTTCTCAGCTGTGGAACTTCCGGCGAGTTCCTTGTCTGTGATGAGGGGATAAAAATCGGGCTTCGTGGTGGGATTGTGTGGAGGATGAGAAAACGGAGCCAAAATTGTTGTGCAGCCCCGGGCGGCACACTGGCTCTTGGCCCTTTCTGCAGCTATTATTTCCAAAAACCCAGGCGTGTGTGATTGTGGGTAAAGAAAGGCTGCAAAGCAGTGGCTGTGGATTCCCTGTACAAAGTGGCCTTTCAGGTGCTTTAAAGATTAGCTGGGGCATCAGGATGAACGCTCTGCAGCGAAGGAGTCCAACCTGTCACGTGTCGGCTGCATGCGGCCCGGGATGGCTGTGAACTCGGCCCAGCACAAAATCGTAAACCTACTTAAAACATTATGAGATTTCTTTGTGATTGCATTCATAATGTATTTAACGTGTGGCCCAGAGATGGTCCAAGCTTGGACGCCCCCGCAGTCTGCAGTGTGCTGCTCCCCAAAACGTTGCTAGAGGAAGACTCAGGGTGACCTGGGACGTGGTGTTCACCTCCAACGGGCTCTGGACTCGTCTCTTGAACGGCTCCCTTTCTGCCCAGCACACGCTCCATGATGGCAGCCGGAGGCTCGATGGCTCGTGTTTTCAAGTCAGCTTGGATGCTCTCTTTGACCCCATGCAGCTGGCCTCTCTTCAGGGCCCTTGATTCTCCCTCCGCCACGATCTCAGGTCCAGCTAGTCCTCCGGGTTTCTATCTAGTCCAGCTTGCCTCGGCCTCCCCCCCACCCCCACCCCCACCCCCAAACACACATCTGGCCTGCTGCAAAGCTTGAGGCCAGCAGCTTTCAAAACTGACCATTCCAAAGTCACCTGGAGAAGCTTTAAAAAGAAAATATGATCCTAAAGCCCTAAGCCGCAAGATTCTGCTTCAGCTAGTCAGGGATGGAACCTCAGACATCTGTGCTGTAAGATCTCCCCAGGTGATTCCAATTTGCAGTCCGGGTTAAGAACGCTGTTACAGGGTCCCCTGCGTTCAGCTGCAAAAGCAGGAGCCCAACAGCTTTTATAACTTCACTTTGCTCACCTGCAGTGAGGAAAGCCCTCCTACCCAGCCAGGCCCCGTGCGGTTGGATCCGATGCTTCCCAACTCCAGCCCAAGTGCCTCTACTTCCATTAAACAATACACGACCATTTCCTTGTATGATCATATGTGGCCTTTCATTGTATTTATTTGAACTCTTATGTTCTTCATTCAACAGGAATCTTCTTGGGAAAGGATCAATAGCTCGTTTAACTTTGTACTTCCCATTATATTTAGTACAGGGCTCCTGACATGGTAAATATTCCATATACTGTGCCGGATTGATTTATAATTGTTTTGTGTGCTCTACAGGGGTTAGAGTAGTTCTGAGAGCATAATAAACGCTCCATAAACATTTCTTGATTGATTGAGGAATGTATCTACCCAAAACCTATGGAGGAAAGGGAGGACACAGAACCATCCTTCACCCTTTATTGGCTGAATGGCCTTAGGTGAGCGATGCACTTACCCTGGGTGCTGTTGCCTCTGGGATGGATGCCTGCAGGAGCCTGTGGACACACACACACACACACACACACACACACACACACACACACTCACGCACACACACAGCTCTGGGAAATGCAGAAACTGATCACCTGTCCAGATGATCCTATCACTGACACTGTCACCTGGCGGAAACTGAAATGCTAAATGAGAACAATGTTAGATTTAGATTCGTCATGCTCAACGAAATTACTCTGGAAAATACCACTCACGTGCAAGTTAGAACTAACTGATTGGGAGCGTAGATACCTGGGTCCTGGTCTCAAAGTTGCCACTTCCCTGCTAGACAACTTGGCCTGCACCTTAGTTTCCCCTTCTGGAAAACTAAGCTTTGGATTAAATCTGCAATTTTTACTTTCAGAAGTACACTCCAAAGAACATTGGTTTCTTGGAATATGAAAGGTGTTAATAATTGTTCAAAACCAAGCAACCAACAAACAAACGGCTTGAGGAAGAAGCAGAAGTTGTTTGGGAAATTCGGGTCAAGCAAAATGAAATAACTTTCGAGACTTCTTACAGCCTTCATGTTTGCTAACAGTGACTCGCCGACAGGATAGGGGCAGGTTTCCCCCAAACCACTGGGCCCAGAAACATATTTTTCTCCCACGGAATACTTCCTAACGAGCTCAGGAGTTTGCACACTGACCCTCAGTAGCGGTGACTGAGTGGGCCCTGCCGTCTTGCCAGGACCACCGCGCCCCCGGGCTCCCTTCAGTCTCCAACTCCCCATGAAGATCACTTGCCTGGGGTGCTTTTACCTCGGCTTCCCTGGCCTCGCAGTCTGTCTTATTGTTCCTCAGCTTACCTCCTCCAGGAAGTCTTCCTACCCAGCTCCACCCCATATATTCCCTGGCTTTGAACCTTTTACGGCAACAGAGTAAAAAGAGGAAGGATTTTGCCGTTGATAGGTAGGGTTTGAATCCCGGCTCCACCACTTGTGTGGGTGCCTGGACAAGCAACTTAGCCACTCTGCGTCTCTGCGCTTCTCTGAAATAGCTGGAGAACACTCTGTAGATATTTGTGGTTTGTCTTGCACAGCATCCATTTACACTTTTTCCAGTAAAACATTAAACAAAATTTTCCTCTGGGGTTTATGCCAGGCATGCTCAGCCCAGGGGTGGGTAGGTGTCCAGACTCAAGACAATCAGAATATCACATTCCCTGGATACAACAATGGCTATGTGACTCAGTCAGGATTAATTGCACACAAGTATGACTTCGTTGGAATTTCTAGAAAAGAGATTCTTGCTCTTGTCCACTGGATTTGAAGCTGAAGGAAGATAAGGCCTGATGATGATGCAGCCTTGTTACAATTGTGAGGCAAGTCCCTTTCTCAGGCTAGAATTAACAAGGTGGAATGTAGACATAATGGCTGGAATTTCGGCAGCCAGATGTGACCTTGGGGATGGAAACTGGAGAAGATGCACGGGTCCCTGCTACCATGGAGCGCCCTTCCCACTTCGGACTATTTCTTAGTTTTTGAAAGTGAGAAACAGACTATTTATTACATTTAAGCCACTGCTATTTCTTTTCTGCTATTTACAATTGAACTTAACCCTAACTTATAGTTTGAGTCAGATTTTCTGGTTTCTTTGTTTGCTTGCTTTTTAAACAGATAGAGTCCTACCTGACATACTCTACCACCTTCACGTAGGACTGTGTTACAGACCGAATTGTGCCCCCCCATTCACATACTGAAGTTCTAACCGTATATAGAGATAGGTCTTTTAAATTAAAATGACACCTTCAGCGTGGGCCCTAATCCAATGTGACTGGTATTTTTGTAAAAGGAGAAAATTTGGACACAGGGATGAGTGTGCTCAGAGGAAAGACCGTAAGAAAACAGGCAAAGCGATGGCCGCCTACGAGCCAAGAAGAGAGGCCTCAGAATAAAACCAACCGTCAACACCTTGGTCGTAGACGTCTAGCCTCCAGAACTGTGAAAAAATAAATTTCTGTTAAGCCACCTGCTTTGTCACGGTAGCCCAGGCAATGCATGTAGATTAACTGAAATAATCATGTATACATACAGGGCGTCTAGCCCAGGATTGGTGCCCGGGGGCCCTCGGCGATGTTACACCCCTTTCCCACGTCCAGTGCTGACTCACACTGTTGGGAAACCCTCTAGGGGGCAGCGTGCTCCATCTCCCTAACTAGATCCGGGAAGGCCCCACAGCACCTGGCTGGGGACTTTCATGCATATTGGAACACTCCATAAATGCGTATTGATTAATTAGGACTCCCTGGGCCATGCTCGGCAGGCAGAGATGGATTAAGTTGTTTAATAAAGCCTGCCCTAATGCACCCAAATCCTCCGGCAGGCTTTCCCTTTAAAGGGAGGAAGGGAGAAGGCAGGTTTTGCAGCTGGTTGAAATGTACTGGAAGAAGCTGTCAGGGGAAATAGTGGTGGAGATGAAATTGACAGAGTGATGGCCAGACAGCCCCTTGCTATTAGTTTCAAACGACCAGTTATGTCTGTTTTAATCTGAAGGATGCTTTGGTAATGAATTGAGTGTGTGAATCTCAATAATGCAAAGTCAATGTTGTTATTAGCATTTGTGGCCATCATTACTTCACTTTTGTCGAACAGGGAGGTACACCCCCACCCCTTTTTTCCTTCAGTAATAGGATGGCATTTTTGAGAACTGTACGGGAATGTTGGCCCTTCTGCCCCTTAAATCCATGGCAACAAACCTTTCCTTTAGAGACCTAATTTCAAAACGGTGGCCAGACCTAGAAATCTATCCTTTTCAGCTCACATGTGGCATGGCAGAGGTTATATCTTCACACCTGTAATTTTCCTCTGGGGGACGTCTAGACCTTTGCTAACAAAGTATTGGTTAAGTTTCACCTCCTGGGAAAAAGAAAACTGACAAAAACGTGTCACCTTGCCTTGGGTGCGGGGCTGGAGCCTATTTCTTCCCAGCAGCTGGTAAAGGTATGATGATGTTACTTTGCTCTGAGGAAATTGGTGGATGATATATTTGTCTGAATAATTAAGCAAATGTGAAAAACAAAAGCAGAAACAAACAGTTTTTCAGGGCTTGCTGAAGCTCTCCTTGTGATGAGAAGGAAGAAAGAGGAGATAGAGCTATTCAGAAAATTGCCTTGATTCTCTAGTTCACTTTGTGCAGGGGGTGGTCTCAGCCCCAGAGGTCTGGCCTCTCTTTGGGATTGGCTCTTCACCCTGTTCTCAGACGAAGATTTCGGAGACCATCACCCCTCAAACCATGCAGCTGTCTCCTAAGTGATGCCACAGAGGGCCCCTGAGATGAGTGAGTTCTAGTGAGTACATTATAGGAATGATCCCGCATCCTTGGTGTTCCCGACTGACCTGATGCTTCTTATTTATTCATTCATTTATTTTAAATATCCTCGCATCCGATTCTGTCAGAAGAAATATTTTTTTGAAAGGACAGGGGTGGGCAAAAGTAGGTTTACTGTTGTGAGTACACAAAACAAAGTCTATTCCTGTATCATCGCTGATTAATTATTGTAGTATTTACCTGCATTATTTGTCTTCTTATTATTTTTGTTATTATTTTGCAACCTTACTTATGATTTGTCTTTTAGGTAATGATGCCTGGTAACTTAACCTACTTTTGTCCAGCCCTGTATGTTGATTATTATGCATTCCATGGAATGTTTTGTGGCTGAATGATTTTTCCTTACCAATGGCTTAGCATCAGATGGCATCAAATGTAAAGGTCTATTTCAAAAGAAACTTTTGGAAAAATTTACCATTTTTCCTACATTTTGACCTTGACTATGGTAAGGAGTTAAATGCTAGTTTTCAGATGTTTAGCTTGCGTTTCAGTCTATAGTTTACAAAGAGAGTCTGTGTACAGCTATGGGTGCGTGTACGTGTGCATATGTGTAGAAATAGGGGAGAAAAAGTCAATTTTTGACTCTTAGAGATACCTGTAGGTCTATTAACTTACCGGTTGTCAGCAAGCCCTGAGGGTCGGAGGGAGGTGGGGGTTCCTGCCCTCTCTGCCCGGGACATGCAGACATCCTCGGGCTTGTGTGCCGATCCACGGCTGGGGCCGGCTCTCGGGCTCGGGGTCTGCCCAAGTTCCTGCTTCACTAAGAATCCCCCTTTCTCCCCACATCCCCAGTGGCTGACAGTCAGGCTGGGCAGTGTGAGTGGGGAAGGCTCGGTGACAGGGATCTCTTCCGAAGGAGATCATCCTCGCCCCACACTGAGTAGATAAGGATGCGTTATGTAAATGGGCCCAAAATGCCTCTTTGTCTAGTGGCCCCTAGGTTGTTTATTTGTTCACTGCAGACTGAGACCCATTAGCTCAAAAGCCTGCCTGTGCCACACTCAAATTCTTACATATCCAATTATTTAAGAAATAGCAAGGATACTTTTAGTTATTTAGGGTGTGTCTGCTTTGCATACCGTGCAAGACCTCCTGTGGCATCTTCGGGCCTTCCATTGGTAAGACAGAGCCCAGCCTGCCAGGGCCCTTTGGAATTCTTGGGCTGAGAGCCTCCCTACCATCCTGCTGAGCCTAGACGTCACCTAGACATAGGTGTCCCCTCCCTCCCGGGGGGTTCCCCTGCCCTCCTTTCCTTCCGAGTAGCAGCCCCTTCGGACAGTCCTATGCTGTGAGGGAGATTATCCCTTCTCGTGCAGCCGCGTCCAAGCGCCCGTCAATGAAGCCGTCACCCTCACGGTCGTATCTCTTTCTTTGATCAGTTCCCGGGTTTCTTGAAGCCTCCACAGGATGCTACGGTCCAGGCCCCGCACCTCTCAGCCATCAGACCACGCGCTGCCTCTGACCCAAAGCACTGCCCACAGGAAGCATTTGTTTGCATTGTGTTTTCCCGCCTCTTTTTCTCTAATGGGAATGATGCTCTGCCAAGTCCTGCAAAACGTGTCCGTTCTGCCATGTTTTTATTGCTTAAGTAAAGTGAAACTCCATAGATGTTTATTTGATTATTGTTCTGCAGTGATAGCTCAGCCTCTGGGTATGATGTATATAATAACAAAACGTTAAAAAAAAGAGTCAACTCTTTCTTTTTTGTAACAGAAGATACAAGGGAAAGAGTGGGATTTGTGGGGGAGAAAAAACTGAGAAGTGGGAATAAAATTAGTATCCGATTATTTTGTGTCTTTTGCCAATCTCTTTTCTCTAGATTACAAACTTTTTGAGAGCATGAATAAATGTCCTATTCTTTTATCATTACTGTCCTAGTATAATATTGGATTAATATTTGTTCTCAGTGAGTATTATTGATGAATAAAAAGAGAGAGAAAGAGAAGGTGCCTTGGAGAGGGAAGGGATACGGGAAAATAAGAAGACAAGGGCTCAGATAGGAAGAGGGACAACGATACAAGGAGGCGTCGTCATGTGACCTTAGGCACATCTTTGAGCTACAGGTTGGGACCTGTGGGGCGGGGACAAGATGGCGGTGTGATAGGATACGGGTAGCCCTCTGGGAGTGGACGGACTTTTACTGGAGCAAAGGCGCACTTGTGTATTTTCTCTTCTCCTCTGCCAAAACCACGAAGGTAGCCTTCAGGAGAGTGGGTGGTACATGGGCATCTGGAATCACTTTGAAAGTCTCAGCAATTTAAGAGGAAGGTCTGAGAGTCCAGTTTAGAAAGTAAAAGAGCAACCTCTGGGTCGGTGGGAGATATTTAGTTCGGTTCTTTGTATTTTTAAGACCCAGAAGGCCAAGTCCAGACCTCTGGGCATGAATCCTAGGGTAGGAAAGGGGCCTCAGGACTCTGTGTTGGCAGATCCTGTTCCAAACTTTACTTGCTCTCTGGGCCCAAGTGACCGCATTAAATAAAGCAAAACATTGAGAGCTAAATCTTGAGGGCCCAGCACAGATGTTCCTTCAGTGGAGCTGAGCAGTGAGGGCCTGGGCGATGCTCCTAGGGAAAAGCTGTGGTCCCTTGCATGGGAATCTCCACCTCAGAAGGACACTCTCTGCCAGTTTGGATTACCAGAGGGCGAAAAGAGTCTCAAAAGTGAAACTGCTTGCTCATAAGGCATGGGGGCGGGGAGGGCAGCTTGAGGGACTGGTTAGAAAAACAACAGATGATGGAATTTGCACTCGATATTTATAGAGCATTTCTGACCATATTTATTATGATTGAACACGCCTCCTATGGATCATGAATCAAATATGTATTCCAGGGCAAGATGAGAACAAGTAAGAAAAGCTTGAGGAGATGGCAAGGTCATTGGTTGGAAACATTCATTGTTCTGCATGATGGGGCATTGCTTGGGCGTTTGCCCCTGGTGAGGTCACATCACAGACTGTTGCTTTCACACTGGTTCCTACCACGTGTGGGCAGAGCCAGAGGGTTAAAAACGTCTTTAGACTTGCAGATCCTGGATGGAACCCCAGGCAATTGGTTTCAAAAAGTCAGGGGTAAAAAAGGAAAAGGAAACTTGAAAACGTCTTACAACTCTCCTAGATTTCAGTGCTCCCCACCATTTGCTGCCACACTGTAAGAGGCGGAAGATTCCAGAACATTATGGGGATACTTGCAAGATAATTATGTCACCTTGGCCTGGATGGAGGGTACATCTACCTGTGGACCCCCTTCAGCAGTGTTTAATCAGAACTCTGTAACCCAGGCACTAATATACATTTTATCTTTTTCTAAGTCCCTTTCCTTCAAAAAAAAATCTCTTCTAATGTTGGTATAAGAAGCCTGGACAAACTATTATTATTATTTTTTAAACAAAGTTCCCTCCCCCATTATAGAAAATTGAAAAAAGTGGTGAAAAGTAGAAAGAATCAAAAAGTCACCCATAATTCTACCATTCGGAGACAACCATGCCACATTTGGCAGGCGTGCATATCTGTATGTGCATTTATAACATATATATTTGTTAAAATGTTTACATAATTGACATCATGTGGAACTGAACAGATGAATACCTTTTTTTGCTTTTTGGTTTAATATTTGACATAAGCATTTCTCCATATTACAAAAAAATGCTTCATCAACATTTAAAATCAGTGAATAACATTTTCTTTTGAATGCACCCTAATTTGCTTATCCAATCTCCTATTCTGAAGCATTTCAGTTGTTTCGGGCTTCTTTGTTATTATAAATAGTACTGCACTTAGCATCTTTTACATGATTCTTTTTCCCCTGTGTTTAGGCTGGATGGCTTGACTCATAGGAACATTTTTGAGCTCTTCGCATGCATTGCCAAAACACTTTTCAAAGAGATTATACCACTTACCGTCCACCGTCAGTGTTTCCTTTTCACTCGACCCCAGTCGGCACAGGGCAATCCTGTTTTTAAGAAAATGACTAATTTTAGAGCTAAAAATGCTGCATCTTATTACTTAAATGGTTGCCTCTTTTTCTTTGCCTGCCATTCTATTTTTGTCTGTGACTTTTCCATGCCCTTTTCCCCATTTATCTGTCCATCTGTTTGCCAAAGCCATATCTGTCCTATTCGTAATTTTTACATAGTGTTTACTGTAAACATTTTCTGTTTTTTTTGTCCAGTTTTGAATGTCTAAATTGTAAATGTATTGATTGCTTTATTTTACTTTTTAGAATTGGTTTTAGGTAGAGATGAGATAAAATGCACCCGTATGTTTTTATAGTTTTGTTCTAGTCATTTAAATTATTATGTTTAACTTTTTAACCTGTTTAGAACTGACTACTTTGAAATCTTTTTGATATAAGTACAGCCACTGAAAAGCCACTTCGGCCACTCCTAGAAGACTTCAGGGATGGAAGTCTCCGAGGGGGAAGGAGACAGGGTAGTAAGAAGTTAGGGAAACTTCCTTCACAAGTGGAACAGGGAAACTGGGGCAGACAGCGGAACAGCACAGCTGAGCAATTTACAGCCCGATACGAGGGCCGCCTCCCTAGAGATGCAACACCTAGGCCTCAGCTGTGTTTCAGCTCCAGGCCCAGAGAAGCAGCAAACCCAGGTGGGTGACCACTGGGACCAACTGCAGTGACTGAAGACCCCCTGCCCTGGCGCTGACCAGCCGTGGGAGAGCATGACCCTGAAAGGGCACCCCTGGAGAACGGATGCATGTCCTACCGAAATCCTCCCCCGAGACCTCCCCTATGTCTCCCACCTGTAAGAGTGGCAAAAGCCTCCAGACAAAGGACCCAGTGTGCGCTCTCCCTCTGGGGAGCAGCCCGTGCCATTTCCCTTCCCCTCTTTCCCCCACTTCTTTCCCCACAAGCGGGTGTCTCCTAACCTCTCAGGCAGTGGGCAGCGGGCGGTGTGTTCCGGGCTCATCCCTTGAACCCCTCCCCAAAGCCCCCTTTTCTCCGACTCCCCAGTGAGCTCAGGCAGCCCAGCCGGGGCCCTCCTGTTGCTTCTTTTATGTCGAACCCTTCCTTGTTTCACTGTCCCGGCTTAAGTAAATGCATCCTCTCAGTTAAAAAAACAAACAACCCCCCAAACCTAGACAACAAACAAGACCCTTAAATTGCTGCTTGTTACAGCTTTTTTGACTGAAAAACATCTTCATTTCTCTCTTCATTTGTGACGACTCTTTTATTAGGTACTGAAATTTCACATCTATTAGTGTTTGGCTGAAGGCTAAATAGGTGTGATGTTTTATTAATTGTTTTAAAACATGACAGAGCGAGACCCTGAAATTACTTTTATGTTTTTTTAAAAAAATGTTTTGATTATTCTCAGATGTTTCTCCTTCACATTAAGCTTTAGAATCAAAAGGTTAAAATGCAATGTCTTGGTGGAATTTTTGTTGACATCATTGTGGAAATAAACCAAAAAACCAACCAAATGAGAACAAGCAAAGGCTATTGACTCCGAGTCCCCCAGGGCCAGGGAGCTGGCCGCTGTCTCCTGCAGGTCGGGAGAGGCTCAAGGCTCACAGAGGAGCGGTGGGTGGGTGGGGGCGCTTCTCCACGGGACACGGGGATGGACCCAGGGGCCTGGAAGGAAGCTGCTGGCCTGGGAAAGCTGGGGGAGGGTGAAAGGGAAGTGGGGCGTCTCGTGTGATTAGGTTAGGGATGCATATTTCATTTTCTCTGGTTGGCTCTAGGTTGTAAGTGGGGACAACAATTAGGGGAGCTGTCAGTTAGTAATCAAGCCCTGGCCATTTTGGGCCGATTGTTGCAGAAGTTATCATTTAACTTCCTGGGTTGTTAATGATAATGGTCTGACTTTCTACATGTCCGCCTTACAGCAGGCTGGCTTCCCGGGCTGTTCAGTGTAGACTGGGGAGGGGTTTCCCAGGCAGGAGGCCGTAGGTTGTCAGTCAGAGTTCTGTTTCTGTATAAGGTCTGGCTATCTTTCCTTTGCGTATTCAGCCTTTCATATTAAAACCATCAAGTAATGCAAGAATTGGTAGCTTAATAGTATTCAGTATTTTCAAAAAAGAAATAACTCAATTTAGTCATCTATTCAAGAGGGTTTTGAACTTACTTCTTATGGATCGTTTGTGTTGCTTTCAAAGTTATTTTTATTTATTTTCTCACGGTAAGTGTTCTCATGTCGCTCAGTGTGGTGAGCGTCATCATTGGTGTCCGGAGGTGGCGTGCCTGCCTGAAGGCGCTGGGAGGGCTCCCCAGAGAACGTGACCTCGTGACGAGCTGCTGACGCGCCCAAGCAGCAACAAGAGGACAGTGAAGTCTAGGAAGGGGTAATACTTCTTCCTTAATGTAGGACATGTATTTTGGGTTTTCTCCTATCTCCATATCAGATAATAACGTGGAGAATGTTAGCTCATTGACTACAAAGAATGTCTATAAAAATTCTGAGCCAAAGTCCATTATTCAATAATTACAGAGCAAAATTGTTGGACCATTTAAAAGCATTTGACTGATGAACACCTTATTTTTCTTTGACACTGATCACTAGGGAACTTAGACCTAAAACTTATAGATTTTGGACATGTAAGTGACGTGGGTACATAAGGTGGAGTGGGCTAGGATTCCTGGGTCCTCTATTTCTTTCCCAAGTTTGTTGTCGACTGTCGTTTTGAGCAAAATCTGTGGTCTCTTAATTTATCTTTAACAGGAAAGGTTTGAAGTACACGATTTCTAAGGTCCCTTCCAGTTTTAGATGCTGTGACTATAATTAGACAGAATGCATACCAATAGCTACTTTTTTCCTCTGCAGAAATATGATTTGTTCAAATTTCCAACTCCTACCTATTTAAATTCCAATCAATCCCATAGCCCCTGAATTATGTATCATATGCCAGGAGAAAAAAAATAAAGATTTATGGTATTCTTAAAGTTACATAGTACCCAAATGACATATTACTGGAGAGAGCGGACTCGCTGTGTTCAAACCCCACCGCTACCACATTCTAGTAGCTCCTGGACTCTGGGCACGTTCCTTGGCCTCTCTGGAACTCAGTTTCCTTATCAGCAAAATGGAAACATCATCGGACCTGTCTCGTGGGGTTGTTATAGTGGTTAAATGCATTCATGCTTGTAAAGGTCTGAGAATTGTGTTGTTCAGCATCTATTCGAGCAATTTCCAAACATTTCAATGGTTCAAAAATTTGATATCCAATTTTTACAAATGGATTACTTATAATAACTATCTTTACTTGTAATAATAATGGACATACTGTGAGTGCTTTTAAAGCTATTTTTACATATCATGGAGTTTTTTAAGCTTTTGTGCATGGGCCTTCGTTCTGTATTTTAAATTATTGATGTGTGGTGCAAAATAAAACTAATTACATCTTAAAGTATTTTCCTGGTATTCTGATAGTTTCCCAAACTCTTAAAATCTTCCTTTTAAAAATACTCACATCTCTTATTTTTGTTTCAGATTTTATTGCATCATGAGTTTCCATACACTGTTAATTATAGTGGTTATGGTGGGAATTCTTCTTTTGCTCAATTTTAAATAGGGACAGTTTAGGAGCTCTATTTTACTATTTAGTATGAGAATAGATGTTTGAGGAATTGATCATATCCAGGGTAACGAAAGCTCTAAATAAAGTATGCTTTCATTTTTAGTTTTAAATAATCTTTTGGATTCACTATTAAATTTTATCAAATATCTTTTTAGACTCTCCTGATAAGAACATATGTTTTAAATTTACTGCAGTGATGTGAGCTCCTCTATTACTAGGTATTGTCTTTCTGTTAGTAGATTTTGAATACTTATATTACTCACCTAAAACTTGGCTTTGGGAAATTATTATTTTAATGTCAACTAGTATTTTAGCTAGAATTTGAACATCTGTACGTAAGAGCTGTTGCTCATCGCGTCCACCATTCTCTGGTCTGTTCCTGTGTGAGAACTCACAAGACTCCGCACGTACTCATACTGTGAAATGTTACGGTGAAATAATGCAGAGTAAAACCAGCAAAGAGAGAAGAGCATGGGGGAGAAGTTCAGGGAAATCAGGCATGAGCTTCCAAGAGTTCACTCCCAGTGGGGTCACGTGGGATGCACCTAATCCTCCGAGCAACCTGCGTCACAACCTGTGAGAAGTGCTATCTACCCGGGAAGCTCTTCAGAGACTCAGTGTCTGGGGTTTTTATTAGAGGCTGGTCACGTAGGCAGCCTCTGCTAGGTAGGTACCAAAATGCCAGACTGCCAGAGGGAAAGCTGGTCTTCAGTGTACAACATATTGTCTGCATAAACATTTTAGGCTCAGCGAGCCAATCTTAGCAGGGGTGTCAAACTCATTTTCACCGGGGGCCACATTGGCCTTATGGTTGGTTGCCTTCAAAGGGCCGAATGTAACTTTAGGACTGTGTAAATGTAACTACTCCTTAACTAGGGGCAAGGAGCTCAGCGCTGCCACGGGGTGGAAACAAGGTGCTGGGCGGATAAAACAAGGTGGAGGGCCAGATTCAGCCCGCGGGCCTTGTGTTTGCTACTTGTGAATTAGGGGGTTGGGAACTCGCCTGCATTTTAAGCTCCCAGATGCCAGACATGGGCCAATCTTGTGAGTGGTTCTTTCTAAGAGTCACTGGTCGGTCTGGTATGTTAATGCTTCTCTGCACACGTGTGTTTGTGGTGTGTGTGCATGCTCCGTTCTATCAGGGTTTGGTATCACAGTTAAAATGATTTTATGAAACAAGTTGGGCAGAGTCCTGTTTTTTTTCCCCATTTTTTTTGTATAATGAAACAGTTTTTACAGAATGGGATTGTCTGCTCTTTGACAATTTATAAGCGCTTCCCTACATGGCTCCAAAATTTTTGTGGGGGAAAACGAAAAATGAACTTACTACTTCTTGAGTCAATTTGTTATTCCTCACCCATTTCTGCCCCTGCCAGAGTTATCCATTTCACTGAGATCTGCTAATCTATTTACACACCTGGTAAATTTTTCACTTATAATTTTAAAATCTCTGCATTTATTCCTCTATCATCTTTCATTCCTAAATGTATTTATATATGATTTTACTTTCTGTTGTTATTGATTAGCTTATCCAGAGATTTGTTTGTTTTATTGAATTTTCAAAGAACCAGTCCTTGGGATCATCTATCAATTTTGCTTTTCTATTTTTTAATTCGTTTATGTATTTATTTATCTTCATTTTCTTCTCCCTTTGCCTAAGTTACTTTCTGTCATTTTTTCTTACTTTCTTGAGTAAAAAAACTTTATCTTACTTTCTTTTAACATAGTACCAAATATTTGAAGCTACATATAGCAAAAAAGTACTGCTTTAGCCACATCTCGTACATATGTATATTATCTGCTGTTGTACTTTCAATTTCTACTTGACCTTATCATTATTTAGAAGGGACATTTTCCTTTTTAATTCCCAAGGATTTGGAAAGGTTTCTTTTTAGTTTGTTTATTTAAGCATTTGTTATTAATGTCTAGTTTTTATCCTGTTGTGTTCAGAGAATACGGCCTGAACAATTTCTAATTTTTAGAATGGGTTAAGGGCATTTTAGTACAATGCTTAAAGGGAAGGTGTGTTCTTTGAAAGGCAGAGTACATATATATATACACACACACACACACACACACACGACAATTTAACCTTATAAATTCAAGAAACCCTTTTTCTGTGTTTTAGTTTTTGATGACTTGATCTACCATAGATTGATAATAATATGATAAAGCCTTCCATGCTAAGTCTGTGTCAGAGGAAGCATGATGTGTTAAGAATTTGGAATCAGAAAGACCTGTTTTCAAGTCTTCGGTCCATTACTCACTAGCAATGTGTCTTAGATTGCATTTCCCAGAAACACAGCCTGAGACAAGGATTTGAGTAAAAGTAGGACGGGAAGTGCTGAGAATTCTGGGAAGGGAGTGAAGAAATGAGTTGGGGAAGGAAGGCAGCAGCAATCTAGTAAAAACAGGTTGTTGTAGTACGTGCTCTTTTATCTTTTTGTTTGTTTATTTATTCCCCCCATTTTAAGTTGAGGTATAATATATGGATTATATATATGAAAACCATATATACTCTGAAAGCCATCTCTCTTAAATGTCCGGTTTGATGAAGTTTTAGAAATGCATGCATCTCTGTGATTTGTAGCCCTACTAAAGTGTAGAACATTTCTGCCCCCCCCGAAACCCCATTCCCAGGTAATACCACCCTCCTCTAGAGGCAGTTACTGCTCTGATTTCCACGCCTAATGCCAATTTCTGCATTCAAAGCCACTCTACAACTTTGTATCAGTGGAATTCTACAGGGCGAACTCTGTCCGGCTTCTGTCACTCAGCGTAAAGTCAGTGAGATTCAGCCCTGGTTTTGCATGTATCAGCAGTTCCTTTTTATTGCCCAGGAGACTTCCATGGGCTCGGGAATGGCCTCAGTTCATTCACTAGCTCAGCTTCTCCCTCTGGTTCTCCGTGTCCCCCAGTGTGTACAAGTAGGGAGTCTAGCGGGCGGCAGCTTGCCGAAGCTCCTAATGGGTTTGAGGGACTGTGTTTGGTATTATCATCTGCACTAAGATTCTCCAACCTGGCAAGCTCAAGACGGGTTGGCAGGTATGGCAGCCAAGCCACACCAGCTGCCCCCCACACTGGAGCTGACCATCAGGTGGAGGCAGGAGAACCGAAAACAGCCACTGCAGCTCCAGCATGGGAGTTGTCTCCGAGGGACACGAGGGAGCCGGGGAGCAGCCGTCGGCTGCATCCTGTCGAGGAGCAGCTGCTTGGGTCTACGAGCTTCTTGCAGCTGCTTGTGATACGTCAAATGAATTTTTGTTTTTATGTGTTAATGTACTCGGAGCTATTTTACAGTGTGTTTGACATTTTACAGTAGAGTAAAGTATGTACATGCCTAATTAAAACAGATGTGCATTTTATAAAATAATTACTGGATACACTGAAGAAAAACGGCCAATTATATATACAGCATAAACACCTAAACATGTGCTATAAATCTGGGCTTGAAAAGTCCTGGAATGTCAGTGTAATTGGCTGGAGTCTCTTTTCGTGCCCAGGCTCAGGGTCATTCCTTACATTTTCCTGGACTTGGGATCCACTGGCATTAGGAGTTTGTGCCTAAATTTTTAATCCCCTCTTCCCCACCTGCCACCCTCTACCCTGTCTTTCTTTCCTATCCTGGAATGAAGACGAGTCATTCTCTCTCCTTTCAAAAGAGGTGGATTTAATATACCGCAAATATAAAAAGTGGCCCTTGTGTTACTATGTGCTAGGCACGGTGGCTCACACGCACCATACATTGTGTTGTGTAATTTAATCTTCTCAGTAGTTCCATGAGGTGGTTGTTATTGCTCTTTCCCTTTTACAAAGGGAGAAAGTGAGGCTCAGAGAGACCAGCAACCTGCCCATGGTCTCTAACCATGGAAATGCAAGGTCCAGGGTTCAAAGTGAGGTCTGACTCCAGAGCCCACTCTCTTGAACCACTGCCCTAACCTGCCTCCATAAGAAGGTCTTTCTGTCCAGCCCCTTCCATGCTTCCAAATGGGAAATATCGCCGGGATGAGGAACTCACCCTTAAATGCCTCGGCCACTTTTTTATGCATGCTGTGACAGCCCAGAGCAGACTTCTTTGACAGGAAGTCTTCATGGCCTTTACTCTAGGTGCCCGGGGGAGGGGTGATGTGCGAGTGCATGGTGAGTCTGCTCCGAGTCCCCATGGACCCTGAGGGGTGCTGGCGTGTGGGGACCAGACCTTGGCGTGCCGGGAGCTGGGTGAATGTGTTGGTGTTAGGCTTTCGAAGGTGGAGTCGGATGCCTTTGCTTGCTAGAGGTGGTAGGGTAAAAAGTGTTGTGGAGGCAATACAAAAGTATGCAGAAAATATTGAGAAATCATTTAAATATCAAACAAGGGTTTTGTTTCTCAAGGTTGTGTCAAACAGACTTGGACTTTCTGTAGACAACCGAGCTTGCTTGGAGTATGGAGGAGACTGAGACACTTAGTCATCAGATCCTACTCAGGGGAAGGCAGAAATGGTCTGTTGGCTGATATTTTGGAGAAACAGGTTGTCCTGCTCTCTGTAACCACATATGACCTACAAGGATCCCGAAAGTAGTGATGACTCAGGAAGTGCCTGGGGTCACAATAGGAGTATCGAATGTCCTTGAGTATGGAATGTACGACTAGAGACATTGACTCTTCCATCCACTTGCTATGCGATCTCGGGCCAGTGGTCGGTTTCTTTATCTCTAACGTGGGAGTAATAAGGGTACGTACCGCATAGGATTGTGGTGATGTTTAAATGAAATAATCTATGAAAGGCGGTCAGCACAGTGCCTGGCAACAGTAAGCACACAACAAATACTACATTATTATTATCATCACCAGCATCATCCTCATCATCATTGGTTTGGTGATTTGTAGCCATTCATTTTGGAAGATAAAGGGGGGAGGACATATTAAATCAATTTTAGAGCACTAGACTACAACCTCAGGTAGGCCACGTCGACTCTCTCTTGACCATAGTGCTTTCATCTATAAAAGAAAACGGTTATGTGAAAGGACCTTGTCAGTCACCCTGGCTCTAAGAATCTGTGACTCAAGGTCACACATCCCCTGACCCTTTGCTTCCTCACTTCCTTTCTAAGCTTTCGGGAACCATGTGTACTTAGAAAAAGCCCAAGCGGAGGGAAGGACTCATTTTTGGTGCGACAGGGAGTGCTGCGAGGAGCTGCAATGGAGCGGTCTTACTGGAAATGCCGTATTCTGAGCTGTTCTTCTTCCTTTCCTTTAAATTATTTCTACCCGATCGTTGTACTTGGCAGTCAGGAAGAGTGGAGGTGGGCGACCCCAGGAACCTCCCCTGGGCTCTGTGGTGAGCAGCCTGGCCAGGCAGGACAAGGCCGGAGCTCTGTATGCCTCCAGGGTCTGGAAGTCCTTGCTGGTTCAAACACTGGCCCGTGGGCTAGTGTTCACTGGCAGCAACGTGACGGCAGAGCTGTTCTAACGTGGCAGGGGCACAGCCCCGCTCCAGGGGTGCGGGTGGGGGGAGCGGAGGGGCAAGGCAGCCCCTGGCGTTGATGAGCTGGAGCCTTCTAAGGCGCTGGCTCACCCTCGGAGGGCCCAGGCTGTGGCTCTTTTTGAGTTCTGCATCTGCAACTCCCCAGGGTGGCGTGAGCGTGGTGCATGGAGCTGGGGTGGAGGGGAGTTTCTCCCCACCATCTTATACCCTTGGGTGGACTTAAGGTTGAAGGGAATGACCATGCTTTGGACCTATTAAAAAACAATATTGGGAAAACATTTATTAATGCCATGGTTTAAATCATTAGTATCTATGGCGAATTTTTGAAAACAGGCACAATCAGTGCCTCTGCTTATTAACAAGGGACTGGCTATGAACGGCAGAATGTAAATCTCAGACCCGCTGTTCTCTCTGCTGCTCACAGCAGTGGGAATTTGCCTTCGAGCGGACCCAGGCTTTTAGGCACATCCGTGCACACCTACGGAGATGGGATGGCCTGTGTTTCCCTTCTTTCTCTGACTGGAGAGATGGAGGGAGAAAAGGCCGGCTCACAAATAGTGTAGGGCTGGGATCTTGGAGTACATTGAGGGTGCCATTGGGGCCACTATTTGGGAGTTAAAAAATCTCGGGGCTGGGAGTAGAGATAGATGATGGCAAATGACTTCCATGAACAACATAGAGGAGTGGACAAGCCGTAACGTGTTTATTACTCTTTCTGAGTTTTGCAACTGACTAGATGACTTTGATTTCCACCAAAGAACTAGTTGATAGATGTCAGGCAAAATGTCTTTGGGGGAATCAATTTCTCTTGGAGTAATTAACACGTAAGTGTGTGAAATACCATGATGTTCTTGTTTGATACCCAGTGTGTTTCTCGGCGGAATCTCAGGCATTTAAATTTATATTTGGATTTAAAGGGCATCTTTTACATTGGAAAATATGCCTGTCAAAGAAATAAGTCACGTATCAAATACCTGAGAATCGACTCTTCTCCTTATCTTAAAGACGGAAAACTAAAGGCTACTTTGATGTGGCTGTAATTACCATCACCCAGGGGTCCATCCTGTGTGTCCCTACAAGGAAGAGTCTCATTCACTTTTCACTTCACCACGCTCATATGTCTCTACCTGCAGAGTCCAAATGTGGGCTGACCAGTGGAAGTCCTAATCTCCAACCAGATACAAATACGGGTTAAGGTTATGGAAGGATGATGCAAATGAATGGATCTCAACTGTAAATAGATTTTTGGCCTCACGTCTTTTCTCTTTTGTTCTTTTCTGATGAAAAATAAGGTTATTATTTAAATTACTTCTGAAGAGACTTTTGCTTTTGAAAAAAAAATCAATTTATTGAGCTCGATTCTCCAACGTGAGGGCTGGAGAGCAGATGTCTGAGTATACCATAAAACGAAGATGGAAAATTGGGAGGAGAGACTCTTGGGGTTTCCGCCAGTTTCTAGCAGAATACTTGGAAGAGTTACAGAGAGAAGCTCCCCGAGACTTTTTTCAGGACCGTTAGTGATGGAGAAGATAATTGTGTAGACTGATTCTATTCTCTTCCTGACTAAAGGGTTGACATTTTTTGATGTCCTGAATATGAGTAATTTACTGTATTTTAAGTAGATGAAAAGCTACATCTCATGGAAAAAAAAAAACCTTGACAAATGATTAGGAGTTGAACACATTTTCTACCAAAACTGCATTCTCATAAAAAAATATATCCCTGGTGGGTGTTTCGAATCCCACCTAAAAATAATAAGATGAAGAGAAAATTGAGTGCTGTAAGAGACTAACGGCATGTGTGGCGTAGTTTAACATTTGTGGGGTTTTTTTTTTTGGAGAGGTGAATTTAGTGTTTTGAAGCCTTCAGATGTTATAAGGCCATCTAATAGCTAGTGCTACACTGTGTAGGGGTGTCTGTGAGAAAAAGAACTGCTGTATCATTTCCAGATCTTTCTATCTGCGAGATGAGAGCCCTCCCCACCGCATCTCCTCTAAGAAAGAAAAGGCAGACAGTTAATCTGACCTTTAACTATTCAACTTTAGTTTTGAAAAATTCTTTTTTCCTGAAGTGCAGATCTTTTTAAGATGTGTATTTTTTCCAGGTGTGGTCTTACCTTGAGACAGCCATTCCAAAATCTGCAGAGCTCCGGATTTACAGGTGGCTGTGTCCAGGGAGAACATATTTGATCCTTTTGATTATGTTAGTAAAAGCATACCACACACAATCAAGGGATTAGAGTTGATCCAGTGAGCACGTGAAGAGGTGCTCAGTGACCTTAATCATCAGAGGTATACAAATTAAAACTGCACAGTGAGATACCACTGCACACCCACCAGAGTGACTAGACCAAGTATTGATGAGGCTGTAGAGCAGCTGGAATCCTCATTGACTGCTGGTGGGAATGCAAACTATTATAACCACTTTGGAAAAAAAGTTTGGTAATTTATGATAAGGTCAAATATATGTTTACCACATGACCCAGTAATTCCACTCCTAAGAATTTACCCAAGAGAACAGAAAACATACGTTCATTCAAAAATTTGTGCTTGAACATTCATAGCTGCTTTATTCATGCAGCTCAAAACCATCAGTTGTGGTACATCCATACAATGGAATACTGCTCAGAAATAAAGATGAATGAACTACTGATACACACAACAACACGGATAAACTTCAAATGCATTATGATAAGTGCAAGATGCCAGACACAAAGATTATCTCCTGCATGACTCATTTTATAGGAAATGCTAGAAAAGGTGAAACAGCAGTGACAGACAGTGATTTCTTGGGGCCAGGGAGCAAGGAGATGTATTTGACTGGAACAGAGCAGGAACAGACTTTCTGGGTGTCGGCAGTTTCCTGTACTGGGATGGTGGTGGCAGTTACAGTGACTGTAAACATTGTTAAAACTCACCAATCGCACTCTTAACATTGGTGAGTTTTATTTTATGTAAGTTACAGCACCGTAAAGCGGATTTAATAAAAAGTGGTTCAATGTGCAGTGGGTGAACGCTGTGTCCTTTCCAGGAAAGAAGAAACTTGTGGTCTTATGGAGGCCAAAAGCCTTTCCCTTATGTTCCATTAGAGAGCAACACCATATCTTGAAACAGAACCGTGCACATTCATGAATTCGTCTATCCAAAACACATATTAAGACGCTCCAAATCCAAGCACTAACCAAAACATAATGTGATTGGCAAGGATATAATTGGTGCTCAAAAATATTGAATTGAAGATTTGAGTATTTCATGAGAATAACACACGAAGTATATCCTTTTTGAAGAAAATTTTTAAAAAATTTATTTATATTTATTTTTAGAGAGGGATGGGAGGGGAAAAGAGAGAGAAAGAGAAACATCAATGTGCGGTTGCTGGGGGCCGTGGCCTGCAACCCAGGCATGTACCCTGGCTGGGAATCGAACCTGCGATACTTTGGTTCGCAGCCCACGCTCAATCCACTGAGCTACGCCAGCCAGGGCTGTATATCCTTCTTGGACATATACTCAGTGACATATACTCAGTGGACTTGAACTCAGTGGCGATGTTGGGTTAAAACCACTGGGTTCTGGCTGTTCAGGAGAATGAGAAAGCACTGGCACTAACTGAAATCCGAATTTCAGTCCCACTCTTTAGCCAGAAGAAAAGGAATTCTCCCCCGACTGCATTTCTCTCTCTGGTCTTTGAAGACTGCGGCCCCTCCCTGTAAGAGAGACATTCTGATTGGGGAGAGGACGAGGTCGGGGCGTTTTCACTCTGTGTGTATTCGCAGAACTTTAGGGTTGATTATTTTAACGTGATTGCATGGTCCCCATGCAAATGCCGTTTGCCATGTTTGGCACTTATGATAAAATACTTGAGATATTTTATTCATTTTGCTTGAATAGTAGATTTTGAGAAATCAGGCCTCCCCCTTCCTGAGGACACAACTCTGAGGAGGCTTGTGTGTGAGTTCATTCATGCATGACTCTCATTTTTATTTTCATCTGAGGCTTGGGCTGTAAACTTTGTTCAATTTTTTTTTGTGTACAGTTTTGCTTGCCACTTTGAAACCATGCATTTTAAACTTTAAGTTTGCCTGCCTTTAGTTTCTGGTGGGGAGAGAGTGCTCCTCAATGTTAACTTGGGGAGGTTTGAGAATATAGTTCAGAAAGTGAGGTAGAGAAATGTCAAATATAAGTGTGTTTTTAAAAATGTATTTATTTTTTTTAAAGATTTTATTTATTCATTTTTAGAGAGGGAAGGGAGGGAGAAAGAGAGAGAGAAACACCAATGTGCGGTTGCTAGGGGCCGTGGCCTGCAACCCAGGCATGTGCCCTGACTGGGAATCGAACCTGCGATGCTTTGGTTCGCAGCCCATGCTCAATCCACTGAGCTACGCCAGCCAGGGCAAATATAAGTGTTTTTTATTTCAGAATTTTGTTTCAGGCAACAACACATCTCTCTCTCTTCATCTCTACCTTCTGCTTTTGCCCTGGATCTACCTCTTTTGCTTCGTCCTCCTCCTGCCTCAGCATCACATGCCTCCTTCACATCCTAGGACCCAGACCTCAGCAAAGCTGGTATGTGTACTGCTCTTCAAAGACATTAAAGATGAAAGGAACCCAAGGAGGCTGTGACGGGAACGTAACCATCAGTTCTGAGTTCTGAACATTGAGAAGTCAGCCTGTTCATGAAAACTGCTCATCCTTTAAGATGCAACTTCTCATAAATGTCAGCCCAGTGGCGGGGGTTTGTTTATTCTGTGTTCCGCCCCTTCTTTGGCCAGTAGGTCCTGTGAGGTTATCTCTGTTTAGGGCCCGAGGCTGGAACAACTATACTAGGTCAGTAACTTGTAGAATAAATGACTTTTTGGTTCTCTTTCTACACGGGCATTCTGTCCTAAACTTCTGTGCTTCTATTTCTCCGCCTACGGCACAATCAGCTGGACCATCTTCCGCTCAGGTTTTCCTTGTGTTGTTTATTAACGATGGAGCACAGAACGGCCCGTTGAGTTCAGCATGGCCCAGGCTGTTACTTTCGCTGACCGATTCTCCCCAGCCTCTCAGCAGACATTCTGTCCATCTGCCACGATGACAGAACATTGGTTATAGAGAGTCCATTTAGGTAGGATGGAGAGATGCAGGCTTACGTTCCATTACATTTAGGCACTCCTTTGAGACGAAGCAATGACTCAGATTTTGCGACTGGCAAATTGCAAGAACAAAGACACTTAAAGCTTCTCTGTCACTGTTATTCTATTAGACGGCAGAGTTTGGAAGCTTATTACTGCTACTCAGAACACGTATTTTCTCACCCCCTCTTTGATTTACACCCACATTCTTTGAAATGCGCGCTGGAAACAGGTCCAGGACACGGTAAGAAAACCGTCTCTGCACTGGCAACACCTAACTCACACACCGGCGACATCAAGCGCGTAGTGTTCCCAGCACTGAAGGGTTATTTGTTTTACAAAAAGGGTCTCTGAAGCGATCCCTAAAAATACCCAATTCCCTCAGTGCCTCTAAATTGAGAATCACATTACAAAAATCGTATTTAACAGAACATTTTGGGGAACATACAAGGTGTGATTGTAAAAGATTATGGCCGTTTTTAAGAAAAATTCCAGAACTCGGAAACTCAGAGGAGTGGTGTTTCCTTCAAAGTAATCTCAAGTAGTCCTCGCACTTACCTCATCTGCAGGGGGCGTCTCTCTCACCGCGCGTGGCTGGGAGGGTCAGTCGAGATAACTAAGGAAAGTGCGCGACGGTCGCAGTAGGTGCTCAGGACAGAGTGTTTGTCTCTGATTCCAATGAGGAGTTGCTCAGATCTTTCATTGTGAAGCTCTAGTGTGAACACTGTTCTCTGGGCCTTGGTGATGGTTTATCTTTGGTTTACAGGGTAAATTTGGCATTGACCGTGGGCAGTAAAATGGCTGATGGAGTGTATGTGTATGCACTGGAGTTTGTTGACTTACTTTTATGAGCCCTTTAAATGACCAGTCTTCCAGACCTCATGTGTATGTGTGTGTGTGTATTTAAATGTATATGTATAATACATATAATCATATATAACAACTATATATATTATCTATGTATTTAATCTGGCAGGGTGGAGGGGTAAAGAAAAGCAAGTGCTGTGTTTCTGGAGGTGGGGATGTGAGCGGAAACGCCTACAGCAGTGCTTCCTAATTTTTGCTGTGTATTCAATCACCCAGCGAGTATCTTGAAAATCCTGATGTTTAGCCACATCCCATAACAATGAAGTCGGAGCCTACCGAGAGAGGCATCCGTAGATTTTAAGGCCCGTCGGGCGGTACCCCGTGGAGCCAAGCCTGCACACCGCACGTCTGGGCAGGTGGTCCTCAGTTCTGGATGCACATTAGGATCACCCAGGGAGCTCTGAAGACTGGCCAATGCCTGGGTCCTACCCTTCGGAGATTCTGACTCAGTCATCTGGGCTGGAGCGCAGACATAGGGTGTTTCCTGAAAGCTCTGCAGCTGACTCCAGTGTGCAGCCAGGTTTGGGAACCAGCAGCCTCAGGGGCCCAGCCAGTCAGGTAGGTGGTGGAGTGGGAGAGGAGGTGGCCGCACGAAACTGGACAGCGTCCGCTCCGTCTGACGGGGGTAGCGGCTGTGTGCATTCCCGGTGTTTCCAAGTCTTCCATGTTTAAAAGACACGGGAGCCTTGATGTCTAGGTGGAAATTAAAGTTTTTGAAATTGAGTAAAATACACATAATACATTCTATTATTTTAACCACTTTACAGTGTATGGTGCAGTGCCATTAAGTACATTGTTGTGCAAACACCACGACCGCCCATCTGCAGGACCCTTTTCGTCTCCCCAAACTGGAGCTCTGTACCCATTAAACAGGAACGTCCCGTTTCTCTGTCCCCTCCCCCTGCAGCCGCCATTCTGACACCCAGTACCTCGTGGAAGTGGAATCATACAATATTCATTCCCCTGTGACTGGCTCATTCGACTTAGCACAATGTCTCCAAGGTTTATTCACATCGTAGCATGTGTCAGAATTTCCTTCCTTTTTACCGAATGATATTCCATTGTGTGGACTGTCGGCCTTCCCTGTCTGTGGGTCTGTATCTGCAGATTCAACCAACTGCGAATCAAAAATATTTTAAAAAATGTTACGTTGCTGCTGGTGTGTGTTTTGTAGTTCGGGTTATGATGGTTGCATCTGCACTGAACATTACAGACTTTTTTCTTGTCATTATTTCCTAAACAACACATAATAACAACAATTTACACAGCATGGGTATTGTAATAGGTATTATAAGTGATCTGGAGATGATTTAAAGTATAAGGGAGGGTGTGCATAGGTTATATGCAAATACTGTGCCATTTTACATAAGGGACTTAAGCAACCACGAATTTTGGTGTCTGTAGGTGTCCTGGGGCCATCCCCTCCTGAGGATAGCATGGGATGACGATATATAGTACATTTTATTTATTTATTCATCCATCTGTTGAGGGGCATTGGAATTGCTTCCACAGTTTGGCCATCGTGAATAATGGTCCTATGAAGATGGGTGTACAAATATCTGTTTGAGTGACCTGCTTTCAGTTCTTTTGGGTATCATTTAGGAAACAGACCCTACTGCTTTCCTTTATTCTCACGCTACTGCCGCATGCAAATACTTACACTTGACTTCTGACACCAGTTGTGTGGGTTTGTCTTCCCCATGCCAAGTAGTTCTCTGTGACGCCAGCTGGCTGTCCTGCAGTGCAGTTCAGCTCTGGTCTTCACTGGGGTTAGGGCAGACTCCGAAGGTTAAGGACTCAGACCTACAAGGCTGCTCCTTTCACCCCAGAAGTGGTCATAAGATCCACGTTATCACCTGTACTCCTGATAGACCAGCTTTATATCAGAGGTTCCCACGAACCCCTCCTCGGGCTCAATCTTTTGCCAGGTAGAATATCTCATAGCACTCAGGAACACACTTACATTTACCAGCTTGTTATGTAATAAAGGGCACGGATGAGGAGACCAGCGGAGTGACAGATAAAGAGGTACCTTGGGTGAGGTCCAGAAGGGTCCCGAGTGCAGGAACTTCCGTTCCCATGGAAATGGGGTGCACCAGTCTTTGGCACATAGATGTGTTGTTCACCAACCCAGAAGCTCCCTAAATCTCCCACGTTTGGGATTTTTGGAGGCTTCATTGCGCAGTCGTGAATGATTGTTAACTTGATCTCCAGCCCCTTCACCCTTCCTGGAGGGTGGGGGTGGAGTGGAGCTGAAATCGTAATTTCTAATCATGGCTTGACCTTTCGGGTGACGGGTCCCCATCCTGAAGCTACAAGGAAGCCCATCAATAGTCACTTCATTTGAACAGAAGACACTCCAATAACCCAGGGAATCCCAAGGGATTTCGGAGCTCTGTGTCAGGAACCTGGACCGAAGGACAAAACATTAGAACAACAACAACAACAAGAAAAATGTGCCTTGTGCTGTGATCACTTAGGGCATTACAAGAATTTTTGGAGCTTTGTGCTAGGAACCAGGGACAGAGACAAACACGTATATTTTCTCTTTCATAGGTATGTATCCAGAAGTGGAATAGCTGGGCCATATAGCAATTCCATGCTTAGGAACTGCCATACTGAACCTCTTCATTGTTAATATTCATAGCTAATTTCAATTTAAAACAACAATAACAATGACAAACAACATAGCACTTCTGCCGGATTGGCGCCTTGTGGGTTCAAGACTCGGGTGTCATCAACACTTTTTTTTTTTCCGAATGGCTTATAAGGCCACAAGTCACTTCTTTCTGGGCCTCAGTTTTGTCATCTCTAAAGTGAGGAGATTGGGCCGAAACATCCCAGGTTCTGTTTGGCTCAAACGGTCCATGACGTTGGAGTCAGTGCGATGCCAATTTGACTGTGGTTATTTTTCTTGCTTGTGGACCTTGAACTTTAAGATCAGTGTTTGGCGTCCTGGTGATCGAATCACAAAGACCCACATGACCTGGCTGTCCAGAAAAGATGGGGTAGCCCGAGCAGACGCGTTGTTTGTTCCAATCTGACACAGGTAAAGTCTAAAGCAGCCACGATAAAACCTGTTTGTACTAGCCACAAAGCAGTGCGCCCTTTTAAGGAAAGAATAATTTATTTTCCAGTCCCAACAGATTTCAACCACATTTGAACAGAAAAGATCACATTTCCAAGCTGTAGGTAAAAGACTCCCGTGGTAATAACACGCTTCTTTATGTGTTTGTGACAATCTCTTAGCAGGAGCTCCTTGTTGGCTTTTAAGAGGAAGATGTAGGTCCAGCCTTTTTAAAGTTTGTTTACTCATTTTTATGAGCTTCTTAAATGACTAATCGCACGGGGGTAAGGCAAGCAGAAGATAAGTGCACCCCGAATCCTTCGGGTCCTGCCAACCCTCAGGCATCATTGATCTCTCCCTGGTCGTGTTCCTCAAGAACGTTAGCTTGTGCCTTAGTTCTATGTGAACATGAACACAGCATCTCCAAACTTCTGTTTTTCTCTCCCTTTCTACTTTTAACTTGATCTTGTTTTGTTTTTTTTTTTTCATAAAATGTTCTCACCAAAAGGAAACAGGTTTTCAAAACTTCAAAAAAAAAGTGCACCAGCAATTGACACAGTCGTGTCAGGGCCCCATGCTGTTGAGGATTCGTGTGGGCAAATGTGTTTGGTTTCTGTCCATTAGGGAGGAGGTGACTCTGGGGTGGGCCAGGCAGGAGGTGTGGGGCCCGGCTCGTCCAGGTCCACCGACCAGCTCTGCTATTTCCTTGCTCTATGATTTGGGACAGCCGGGGCCTTTGGTTTGGCATTTGTAAAACGGAAACGATCTGTCTTCTAGGGTTGTAACAGAGATTAAATGAACAACGTACACAATAGATGGGGTGGCAGGGAGTGAGAACATGATGCATAACAAGTCCTCAATAAATGGAAGCCATTATTAATCACGTTTAGCTCCTTTTGAGGCATTGAGAAGCAAACACAGGAGGCTGGGAACTGAGAGACTCGCATTGATTATGTAACTAATTAGCTGTATAATCTTGGACAAGTGACAAACTCCCTGGATGTCAAATTCTGCATCATTTATTTCATAAACATATTAGTTGTCTACCAGTAGGCAGGTGCTGTAGGGGGAGGTGGGAATAGAAAGATGAATGGGACATGCCCAGCTCTTAGGAGCTCACTGGGCAGTTGAGGAAGAGAGACACTGTAGATTGCAGGTGTGAGGTAGAAGTACCCCACGATCCCTCCAGTGGGAGCGTCAGGGACCAGCAGCAAGAAGCGGCATTACCATTTGCCAGAGTCATGACAGTTTTAGGTAGACGCAGTTACTGTAACTGTACATGAATGGGGTTCGGCCGCCTGTCGCTACAAAAGCCAAACTCCTGAGGCAGATGCTAGTGACAGAGGAAAGGGGTTTTATTTAGGCGCTCTGCCATCTGGGCAGACCCTGATCTCAAAACCCATTTCGGCAAGACCGAGACAAAAGCCAGTGTCCAGAGTTCCTGCTCCCATTTCGAGTACAGTCCTTTGGAGCCTGCAGGCAGCTGCTAAATGGTCACAGTGCTCGTCCAGGTAGCGTGGCTGGTTCCCAGCTGCTGTTCATCTCAGGCTACCTCCTGGAGCCTGCGCATGAGGCCTGTGCGGCCTTGAACCATGTGGCTGTTAGGGCCACGAGGTCACACGTTCCTTGGAGAGAGCATGAGAATGCACTACTGAATGCACTACCAGGTTGACGAGAGAGAGAGAGAGAGAGAGAGAGAGAGAGAGGGAGAGAAGCCCTCCTACAGGTCGTGGACCATGTGGCTGTTTAGGCCGTGTGGCCCATGGAGAGAACGGGCGAATGCAAGGTAGGAGTGCAGGTCATGAGCAAGGAAGCCACAAGCAAGAAAATATTTCTTTGTTCCTGTGGAATTATACTAGCTTGGGTGTGGGATGGCTCACGTGCTTTCCAAACACCGACCAGCTTCCCAAACGTCTGTGTGCTTTGGATGGCCCACCTCCCAACAAATGCCCCTCTTCCCTGGGCTACACGGACAGGCCTCTCTGGTCCCAGCACCTCCTCCTGCACTATTTTGACTTCTATGGCACATGTTCCTGCCTTTCCCTGGTCCCACCCCCGGTTTTGTAAGGGTGGGGAAGGGCTTTTCTCCTGTACAATTACCTGGCCAGCTTTTCATGCACTCAGTTCGAGAACCGCTTCCCGCCGCCATCGTGGCTCATGAGGCAGTCTCCCTGATGCTCCGGACAGACTGTCTACCAGTAACGTTACTGGGATCTGCTGAGCTTAGGAGGTTGGGTTATCTTTTTCAAAACTTCAAATAAATGCATCAACAACTTACTTAGTGCTGCCAGGGCCCCATGCTGTTCAGGATTCATGTGGGCGAATGTGTGTGTTTGCTTTCTGTTCGTGAGGGAGGACACGACCCTGGAGCAGGAAAAGCAGGAGATGCAGAGCCAGGCTGGTCTCGGTGCCCTGTAACTGGCATCCCCTTGTGCGTCCGCGTGCACTTCTAACCCCTGTCGTAAGGCAGAGGGCCCCCTGCCCTCAGCATCAAGGCAGAAAATAAAGTTTTGTACAAACTGTTATTTATAAACTTCTTGTTAGCTGGCTGTGAGAAGAAAACCATAGTTAGTCCTCCATGCTTTGTTATTTGTTTTGTGCGAACTTTGCCACCAAGAGCGACACTCGGGGGCTTCTGTGTTTCATTTCTACTCCTAGTTGAAAGGAAATAATTCTTTGTTAATCATTGTATTGTAATTGCGAAACCCCATGTTCAAGCAAGAGGTTCAAGGCAGAAATGGCCTTAAGGTCTTCCACTCTTGTTTTTTAATTTGGAACAAGGAAATTCTCTCACAGAAATTCCCCCGTAGCCTGTAGGCTTTGGCATTCTAAACAGCTTGCACACACAAAAAAAAACCCCATCACATTTAAAAAGGGTCTTCTTTCTTTCACTCCATTTACCTCTGTACCATTCAAGGGAATGTGAAAAAATGGAAATTTTCTCTTTTTTTTACACTGCCTTCAAAAATATAATATCAAAACATCAGTCTCTGTCATTTCCCCTTGCCTGGGGAATTGGCACATGTCTTCAGTGCTCAGAGAATGTTCTCTTTGTGTTGCTTTGCATTGCAAATGAGCTTCACTCTTGGAGGGCCCAGCAGAGCAGGGGCAGCACCAGCACCATCTAATTTCCTGCTGCCCACACCAAAGTGGCAGTTCACTGAGTCCAGAATGGCTGCTCCGTAGGCTGCTGGGGGCCCGGAACTGGTGGCTGTGGCTCTCTGGTCAGTCCTGATGCACCACGAGCCCACAGTGCTCAGATACGAAGCAAACAGGGACCTAGGGCTAGCTGCGGGAGAGAGACCACCCACCCCTGGGAGGGGCAGCCATAAAAGGCAGGTGACTTGAGAGAGAGAGAGAGAGATCAATTTGAAATCATCGGCAGCAGTTGAAACAATAAAGAAATACATTTGTTTCTCGAGTCATCCTTATTTAGTTCCCAAGGCCACTCCTCCTCAGTCTCTTCTGACATTTCGCTGCTCCTGGTTCCTCACTCTCTTGGCAAAACTTCCTCCTTTCAAGCCCTACAGCCCTTGTTCTTCTTTTGAGGGACTGACCTTCACATTGGGAGTAGTGAGACCCTAGGGTGCTTGTGGGGAGGTGGTCTGGGATGGAGGATAGCCCTGTGACTGGGTCAGTGAACCTGGTAGGCAGCTCCAGTCTTTTGCTGTCTGTACATTATCTCCAGGTCTTGCTTTCACATTACTTTCTTTAATATTCCCCCCTGCACCCCCTTAGAGTCCTAGCGACTGTCATGTCTACATATTAGCTTAAGAAAAATGTCAAAAAGGCACCACTCTCTGAGGCAGTGCTCCAGCTCCCCTGCTTGCTCCCAGCCCTGCTGCTGCTTCCCCTGCCTTATGTTACAGTCATTAGTTGCTTGTCCAATTTCCCATCCGGCTGGCTCAGCCGCCTCTCGGCATGCCCCCCATCCTATCTTTCCCCATTCTGTGTTCTGTGGTCCTGTCTGTCCCCCTCACTGCGTGGTGAGCATCTTAAGCAAGGGGGTGGTGCCTCCCAGCACTGTAGCCTTGGCACCCTCCACACAGTCAAGTGCACCTAGTAGACACTCAGCAAACACTTGCAGCACTGGGTCGCACATATGGTTCGCATTTTCTAGGAATGTCTGTTTGTTCTGATTATCTGCCAGCCAAGTGTACTCTTGGGTAGAGAAAGGGAAATGGACTAAAAGATGTGGTTCAAAGAGTAGTCAATAGCCTGCTCATAATTACTAGTGGGAATGGAATAAGCATCAACTTTCTTGCATAACTAATCAATATCTTAATATATCTCCATTAAGGAGGGTTATTTTATGTTATTGATATTAAATATCTACCTATTGTGTCAGAAAGGGTTTCAGGGTAATTGTTATTGATGGTTAAAATCTTTTCAGTTGCTGAATGTAGAGTTTTTTTAATGGATGATGATTGGCTGAGATTTATTTTTCCTGTATTGCTATAAGCCAGATTCTCCATTAAGCTATAAAATATTATGATACACTCGAAGCAATGTAATGTGATCCAAACACACAGTTATAACTCATTTCATTATTAGTCACGTGTGCCAAGACATTAGCATTGTCGTTAACTAGTACTGGGTGAATGTGGTGCACAGGAACATTTTTTAACAACGCAATTGCATTAGTGCTGGTTATAGTTTAATTATCTGATGGTTATAATCACACGCTTAATGATAATTAGGCAATGGAATGACTGCTGACATGGAATTTTGAGGCCGAGTCTCTGTTTTAGTTCTAAACAGAAAAGTCCAATCTAGAAAATAGTGTGATATCTGCCATCACCTGGTAGACTTCAGTTTGTTAGATGAGGCTTCAGCTCACCTAACTGTCGCTTCGTGGTTGGTAGTACCTGAGTGGTTGCTATTTAGACATGGATTTCTGGGCAGTCCAGATCGTCTGGACTGCTCTAGCGTTTCCCTGAACTGCCTGAGTGGTATAAAACCACAGCACCCAGGCTGCTGTTCATACCTAAATGGAGTTAAGTAACCCCGTGTATCTGATCCATCTGTTGTCTGGGTTTCTGCTTTCGGCACTTAGTACTTCTTCCGTGGAATGCTGCTGTGGCGGATTGCATGAATGGTCCCCATTCTTCACCCTCCCAACAGCCACATCCTTTGCAGTGTGACTTTGCAGCTCCTGCCACTAAAGAGGAGTGATGTTTCCCCGTCCTTGACTGTAGGTTTGGCCATGTGACTTGCACTGGTCGCTGAGATGTTAGGTGTCAAATGACTGCCCTCTGTTTCCCTGACCTTCTCTATCGTGTGTTGCTGAATTCTGTGAGTTCCCAGAATGCATCACACACGCTTGCATTGAATATTCCTTAGTTTTAAGATATTATCTTTTGCTTATCCACCCCCGCCGCGTTGTCAGGGCTTTTTTTCTTCTTCGGCAATGCTGACTCATTCTTCAGTCAACCATCAGTCAAGACTCATGTTCTCCAGCAAGTTCCCTTCCCCGTCACCTCCCAGGTTCCCACTGTCCTTCAGGGCAATCCTTTCTGATACACTTGTTGCCTTGTCTTCTAATTCCTGGCTTTTCTCCCACGAGTTTCTGGGCGACAGGGACATATCCTCTCTGTATTCCCAGTGCCCAGCACAGTTCCTGGAGCATAACAGGCAAAAAGGATCAGTGTTATCCTTTTTCCCTTTGGTTGTCACTTGTCTCATTTTAAAATAGAATTTGAGTTCTGCTAAAGAAATTGAGGAAGAAGCCATGAAATAAAGGAAATAAAGATGATGAAACCAAGATTCAGATCGGAGCCCCAAATGACCGAAAGTCCCATATAGTTGTTATATTTTGACCTTGGAAGCTCTAAGCTTCCAAGTAGCCAAAACAAGCAGAAAAATAAGAATAGTTGTTAATGTTTGCAGTTTTAGGTATTTCACATAGGAAAATGTATGAATGGCCTATAAGCACATTGAAAGAATGACCATCATTAGTCATCATGGAAATGCAAATCAAAACTACAGTAAGATACCAGTAGATTGGTTTAAATTAAAAAGATAATACCAAGTGCTAGTGGGAATCTAATGAAACAGGAATTCTGATATAAGAGAGTCAGGAAATTTGGCAGTTTCTTATGAAATTACGCATGCACCTATTACATGACCCAATAATCCCACTAAGTATTTACCTGGGAGACTTGTCCCTGATCTGTACACAAAAGACTTCTATACAAATGGCAACAGGGACTTCATTCATAAGAGCTGAGAACTGGAAACAAGTGCCTGTCAGTGGGTAAATGGGTCGACAAACTGTGGTACATTCACACAATGGAACAGGACTCGGCGATAAGAATGAAGAGATTGCTGAGGTCACAACGTGGATTCGTGTCGCGGACATATTGAGAGAGAGAAGCCAGACAAAATGGACATACTTATTATATGGCTTCAGTTGCACGAAGTTCCAGAACAGGTAAATTTGATCTATAATGGTATGAAATGGAGCGATCGTTGCCAGGAGTGAGTGCAGGGTGTGGGAAGGACTGGAGAGGGGCGAGGGAGCGTTTTCTGGTGTGACAGTGACGTTCCGAATCAGGGGTCAGCGAGCTTCTGCTCGGGATCACGGACCGTTTTTGGCCTTTCCCATCACCTGGTCTGGGTTACAGCTACTCGGCTCTGCCGCTGGAGCACATAAGTAGCCCTAGACGATATGTAAATGAATGAGCATGACTGCATTCCAGCAAAATTTTATCTGTGGACACAGAAATTTGAATTTCATATGTATTTCCCATGTCAAGGAATATTATTCTTTAAAATGTTTTTCAACCTTGTGAAAATGTAGAAACCATTCTCAGCTTGCTGGCTCTATGAAAACAGACAGCAGGCCAGATGTGCTTCCCTGGCCAACTCCTGCTCCAAGTCCCAGGTAGGGCAGTGGTTACCTGGGTATTTCCAGCTGCAGAGCTCATCAGATCACACTCTTTCGATCTTTGCTTTTTACTTAATTTTAAGTATAATGTAAATTATATTTAAGAAACAACTCACAGTTTTCATAAGATGAAACTATCCATCTGTCAATCAGTTGAAACCCAGCTTTTTATGATAGAAATTTCTCCTCTGTGTTCTATATAAGGTGACTGTTAGGTGGTTACCATGTGGTTGCTGGTTGACTGGCTCTTGCCAGTGGTAGGTTTTGCTCGTCCTACAGAGCGTTAAAAATACATGTTTGACTTTGACCAGCCCTTGCCTGGGAACACTGTCCAGTTTCGCAGGCCCCACCCTTCCTTGTGGTCTTAATTGGGTCCCTTTTCCATTTTTTACTTTCATTCTCTTACTATTTTTTTAAAGATTTTATTTATTTATTTTTTAGAGAGGGAAGGGAGGGAGAGAGAGAGAGAGAGAGACATCAATGTACGGTTGCTGGGGGTTATGGCCTGCAACCCAGGAATGTACCCTGGCTGGGAATTGAACCTGTGACACTTTGGTTCGCAGCCTGCGCTCAATCCACTGAGCTATGCCAGCCAGGGCTCATTCTCTTACTATTTTTATATTTAAGTTGTTTCCCTCATAAACAGTATATATTTGGATCCTTTATGTAATGTTATATATTTGTTTCTATCTATCTATCATCTATCTATTATCTATCATCTATCTATTATCTATCTATCTATCTATCTATCTATCTATCTATCTATCTATCTATCATCTATCTGTATTTTAATGTTGTTAAATAATTTCTAGACTAAAATATGAGAATAGGGACCTTGCTTGTTTTGCTCACCATTGTATGGCCTAGAGACTGGCATAGTATCTCTACATAGTAGGGGGTGAGTGAATACTCTTGGATATGTGGTAAGTCTGTAGATAAATGTGTCCTTTTGACAATCCTCATGATGCTCATTCCTCACAAAGGACTTTTGATTAGAACTGAGAAGCAGTGAGCCTGAGATCACATCGTCTGGCAGGAAATTAGAGCAATAGAACAAGTGGTCGTGCCCTTCCTCACCGTGGGTGATGGAAAACATAGATGCTAACCCGTGTTGCTGACCTGCGCCACGCAATATGCTTCATATGTGGCTATTTAAGTTTGAATTACTTAAACTGAAATAAAATTTAAAAAATATCTAGTTCCTCAGTGGTACTAGCCACATTTTAAGTGCTCAACACCCCATGTGGCTTGTGGCTGGTTGCTATCGTGTGAGACGGCACAGACAGAGAACCTGTTCTTCATCACAGGGGTTTCTAGCTGAGAGTACTGGTCTAGACACATGCCGTTTGTCCTAAACAATTCCAGAAAACACACAAAAAATGGTACACATAAATAATTCCTAAATCTCAATGTCAGATATTGATATGTAATAGGGACTGGAAAATTATGACCACCAAATCCAGCCTGTTTTTGTAAATAAAGTTTTATTGGAACATAGCCATGCTCATTTGTTTACATATCATCTGTCTTATTTCACGATACAGTATCAGAGTGGAGTTGCGACAGAGACTGATCTGCAAAGTCTAAAATATTTATTGTTCGGCCCTTCACAGGAAAAAATTGCTGATTCCTGACATACAGCATGAGCTTAACTTATGTTTTGGGTGTTTGTTTCAAGTGTCTTTTGGCATAAATTCTATTTATATATTGAAAAGCAAATGGAAGAAAATAAAAACCTTATTTTCAACTCAGAGATAATCACTAATTACTGTTAACCCAATGGTGTATAATCTTTTGGTCTTTTTTCCTATTATTGTATTTTTGTGCTCTAAAATACATAATGTATAAAATATGTTTTTCAAAACCGAGAGTACAGGACACAAACTTTTTGAAATTTCTCCTCTACATCCAATGCTCTGCATTTTCTTTTCCATGATAAAATATTTTATGACATGACTTTTAATGGCTATATTTTATTCCCTTATGTGGTTCTATGATAATTATTTAATCAATGTCCTATGAATAGGTACTCAGATTGCTTATAGTAATTTCTAAATGCTAAGTTTTCATTGTTTCATCTTTTCCAGGTATGTATCATCTTTTACATTCTGCTAGTGAGTAATTTTAAGATTTTTTAAATGTTTTTAAACCCATATTTCTCTAGTTGTAAAAACCCAGCCAAACCAGTATCTTTGACTCACTCCTAAATAAGATTAGAATTTGAGCACAATTTCACATTCTCCTCCCTCTTCTCTAACTTGGTTAATATGATACAGGTTTTAATCCATGTTTTACATTAAATCAGTTTGCATTCAAGAATAAATTTTGACATTTGTATTTGGCTTATAAACAGATTTATAATTATTTAGATTTATTTTTATGGTTAACTTGTTTAAGTGTGAATCATTAGTTCTTTTAAATCCTGACTTCCTCACTTTTTAAATATTAATTTTGTTTAATCTCTTGGTTGATTGAATTACCCAATATAATTTTTTTAAAGAAAAGATAGATGAGTTAAGTATATATGTGTGTATATATTTATATATCTGTAGACCATTTATCTATGAATAATTTATGTTTCATTTACATGTAAAAGACAAATGTTTTTTCCCCTTAGAACTTCGTAGATCCCACGTAATTACCCTTGGCAACTGCAGTGTTAGGGAAGAGAAGTCAGAGGCTGAGGCTGACTCCATTAGTTTTTCTTTCCTAGGTAACCTGCTGTTTCCTATTTGAATGTTTAAAAATGTTTTCTTTGTTCATACGCTTTTTGATAAAATAAACTAACAATGTGGAGACATACTCATGGATACAGAGAACAGAATGATAGCTGTCAGGTGGGAGGGGTTTGGGGGCTGGGTGAGAAGGGTGAAAGGATTAAACAAAGAAGATAAAGAAAGACTCTTGGTCACAGACAACAGGATGGTGATTGCCAGAGGGAAGGGGGAGGTGGGGGCAGGGAGAATAGGGTAAAGGGGGCATAAAGGGTGATGTGGAAGGGGACTTGACTTGCAGTGGTGAACACACAATATACAGAAAATGTATTGTGGAATTGTATACTGAAACCTATATAATTTTATTAACCAATGTCACCCCAATAAATTCAATTAAAGATTGCAAAAATTAATCTAGGTGAAAGGCCCTTTTTCATTGATTTTATTTTTTTCATTCATGACGAATCCTTTCAAATGGAATCTTGTATGTCTATGGTTCTTTGGCCTGAGATAGTTTTCCTTTATCCATGATTGCTTTTGTTTGACTAATTCTAGCATTCTCTTCAGAAACACTATTCTTATCTTTTCATTTTTTTATTTTTCCTCTTTCACTTTTTATTTTACATTAACTCCTATTGTTTTCATCTCTGCCCCACTGCATTCTGAGAAAGAATATCAAGTTAATCCTGTAATTCATTGCTTGAATTTTTAATATTTTATTATTTCTGTTCTTTATCACTGTCATTGTGAATGTATTATCATTTTTGATTTCCAGCAATCTTTATCTTACTGGTCTTCCTCATCACATTATTCTGCTGTCTTCTTTGCATGCTGTCTTTCTAATAGACACCTTGTCTTGTATCCTTTTGAGGTTGATCTTTTCTTTAATTCCATAGGCAAAATATTTTCAGAAGTACACTCTACCTCCCAGTCTTCAAGATTCCATCCCCTTTCTCTGGTCTGGCTTCATTTTCTCATACACCCTATGATATTTATTATCTTTCCTCCTTGAATGAGGCGATATCTGTGTAGATTAGGATTTTCCAGATGAGAGGTGTTAGTCATTGGCCCTTCTCTCTGCTCATCTGACGGGTGGTTAAAGCCCTTTGTTTCTTCAGAGCAGAAGCATGCCAAAGGCACTACCTCAAAGCCAGCAGGTAACTCAGGTCCAGAGATTCTCTGAGTTCAACGCTCAGTTCCTTGGTACTTTTAGGAATGAAGGGCACAAAGAAACTACAATTCCCAGAATGCTTCCCCCTTCCCCATTCCTCTGGTCTTTGCTAGCCATCCCACAAAGCCTTGAATTACTTGCAGAGATCACCCTCCCCAGACGCAGCACAGGTAACTTCCATGTTATTTTGGGGAGGGCTATAGAAAGTTGTTGTTTCTGAAGGGGATCTAGAAAGATGTAGGCAGGCTCTTCTGGTCCCAGGCACTTTAAGAGCCGCGGGCTTGGGTGCAGAGATGGCCAAGTCTAAGAAGCACACCACACACAACCAGCCCTGAAAATGCCACAGAAATGTTATCAAGAAATCCCAGTCGCAAAGGTATGAATCTCTCAAGGGGGTAGACCCCAAGTTCCTGAGGAACATGCACTTTGCCCAGAAGCACAACAAGAAGGGCCTGAAGAAGATGCAGGCCAACAATGCCAAGGCCATGAGCGCACGTGCTGAGGCTGTCAAGGACCTGGTCAAGCCCAAGGAGGTCAAGCCCAAGATCCTAAAAGGCAGCAGCCACAAGCTTATTCGACTTGCTTACACTGCTCACCCCAAGCTCAGGAAACATGCTTGTGCCCACATTGCCAAGGGTCTCTGGTTCTGCCGGCCAAAGGCCAAAGCCAAGGCCCAAACCAAGCCCCAGGCCGCAGATACAGCTGTGTCTCAGGCTCCAGCTCAGGCTCAGACTCAGGCTCCAAAATGTGCCCAGGCCCCTGCGAAGGCTCCATAGTAGGGGCCTCTGTCTGCTGACGTGAGGACAGAAGGACTGGTGCGTCCCTGCGGCGGAGGTCCTCTGGTGGTGTTTGTGCAAGTAAACCTGAGACAGGGTCTGTCAAAAAAAAAAAGGGAAGAAAAAAAAAGACACAAAGAAAGATGTAGGCAGGCCACACTGTAGCTTGGTGAAGGACCAGCATCCACAGCGTTCTGGGTGATGCACATGCGTGATTTCTGGCTGAGGGTGGGAAGTAGGTACAAAATATAGCCCCAAACTCTCCTAAAGTCCTTCCCTTCTAATCTCTAAATCTCTTGTTTCATAGAGGCAAACCTTGTGTATGGAAAAAGTGAAATTGGGTGTGTAGTTGAGTCTAGTTTAATATATAGTGGAGCTTCTTTCTGCATTTTAGGATTAAGTTGATTGACCTCTATGTTGGTTGTGCTGTTGGGAATTCTGGCATTTTCCAGTGCTCCTACAGTCTTTTGGGAAGTTGGGAGAAGCTGCACCTGTGGGTGATTCCTAGCTCGATCATACTTTCAGCTGAATGCTTGACTTACTATTATTATTTTTTAAGATTTTATTTATTTTTTTTTAGAGAGGGAAGGGAGGGAGAGAGAGAGAGAGAGAGAAACATCAATGTGCGGTTGCTGGGGGTCATGGCCTGCAACCCAGGCATGTTCCCTGACTGGGAATCGAACCTGTGACACTTTGGTTCACAGCCTGCGTTCAATCCACTGAGCTACGCCAGCCAGGGCTTTTGACTTATTATTTTTAAACTTGGGATTTCTCAGAGAGCTACTTGTTTATCCCTTGATCGTCACTCCTCCTCTCAAGACCAGCAGTAGTGTTGCAGAGACGCTCCATGACTTCAGCCTCTCTCTTACTGGGTGTCTGCCAGGTTTTCCTCTACAGGGGCCGCCCCTCTCTGTCCGCTCTGAACAATTTAAAGCACCCTTGAAGGGAACATTAAAAAACAGGGCTATATCGTGATTTCTTCAAATCTGCAGTTCTTGGTGAGGAAGCATAAAAGAAACCTCTGATAGTAAGTAAAAAAAGAGTGAATCCTTCTCTCCCTGTATGCTTCCGCTTGACAAAGGGATGACAAAGCTATTGTTGGTCCCATGGGCAACTCAAAACTAAGGATCTTCTCTTTGTCCTGTTGAAATTTTGAAGGAATTTCTGAATCCAAAGGTCAGTTTTGTATCAAGACTTTGCTCTTTATTTTATCATTTAATTACACAGGGTAGTGATGTCTTGGCTTTGAGAGATCTGGTGGGGCATAACCAATTTCGAACATACCAGGAGATCAGTGAAGGAAAGACGACGAGGTGAAAGCTGAATTTAAGCTGCAGCCTCTACTTCATCACTACAGAGCACTTGCTAGGAAATACTTTTCTTATCAAAGAATTAATGGTGGGAGATGTTAACATACGAATGCCTGGGGATTCCAGTGAGGCTTGGTAGTTACGGGGACATATATTATTAATGAGAAGCTTGAAGTTATTCACACATGTGTACACACAGCACCACTTACTGCATGATGACATGATACTGAGCTTCAAAGTTGGCGATGTGGGGCTAATCAGTGCGTGTGCTCTCTGTTTTCACTTCACCCAGGGGTTTTATTTTGTGGTTGTGACAGAGACAGGGAAGGATTAGGTTTGAGTCTAACCCCAGCTCTTGTCATCTCTCTGGGCCTTCGTTCTTGCAGAAAAAGGATGTCTCGAAGGCTCCTTTCCAGCCAGTGTTGTCCGATTCCTTGTTAAAGGCACTTTGCATGCACAAGGTGGTTTTTTCACGAGGTGGGAAGGTTTACCGTTGTGTGGTCAGTCCACATTAACTAGCTCCCAAGCAGCGGGGATCTCAGATTATTTGTCCTATCGGTTCTCTAGGGCGTCCTAATGAGCTATGGCAAATTGGAGCTGTTGAATCTTTCAAGCAAGTCCTGTTCCCCCGGTGATATGTTCTGAGAGAGCACATTACAGAAATGAAGATGTGTTTTCATGGACTCTATGCTATAAAATATTTATGCCCTGCCTTTGGTTGTATAAAGTATTTTGCAGTGTAGGTCATCTTCTTAGCAAAATGTTTCACTATGAGAACAGCTTCCAAAAGTCCCTGTGGATCTTCGGGGCAGGTGATAAGATGGCCTTACAGAATAAGACCCTGTCAGGGCTAATGTCTGAATATGAATGGATCATGCATGAGTTAACCCTAAAAGAAGATTTGGCATGAATAGAATTTCCAGGATCTATAATTAACTCTTTTACATTAATGAGAAATATAGCCTTCAAAGACATGAGCTGTCTCAGGATACAATCTACTAAAATTTAACTCTTTTCTTCCTCCATATAGAGGAACATTCCTCTGTTCAAATTTGTTTAGGTACACAGGGGAGGGGACAGTGTACTCGCTGCTCCCTTTGTCTTGTCCTCCCTCTCCCTCTTCAAGGTGCTTCTTTTGGGACAACTCGATGTCACAATTATTTATTGGGTCTTTAATGCTCTACTTGCCAGTGTGCCAGCCATGCTTCAGGACGTCTGCAGAAATATGTGACATGATTTCTGCCTGCAAAAGTCTGACCATTTAGTTGAGGAGTTAAGACATGAGCTAAAGGAACACGTGAAAACAGCATACCATGAAATATAATGTGCTGTGTGCAATATGGTTGGGTTTTGATTTTTATGACGTTGATAGTACAATTGTGATTTCAAAGAGTAAGGACTAACGACAGCCAGGGGAATGAAAGAAGGCTTTTGGGGCAGGTGGGAAACCTGGCCTGCGAAAGATGGCACAGTTTGGGGCAAGTAGGAAAAGGGGAGAACTTGTGTGGCTCGCTGGGCAAAGAGAGTTACTGCATGCTAGAGGTGGAGGAGAGGCCCCTGAGAGCTGTGCCAGCTGCAGCTGCAGGTTGTGCCACAGAAACAAACAAGCCCAGACCACAGTGGCTTGGATTAGCCAAAGCTTACCTTTCACATGAGTTGCAAGTCCATTGCAGAGTGGCGGAGGACTCTTCCAAATTGTCTTTTTTTCAGGGATGCGGGATGACAGAGCCACCACCACCTAGAATGTCTCAGGTCACCATGGTAGGGAGAAGGAAGGGCAAATGACATACAGGCTCTTAGAAGTTTCCAGCTGGAAGTGACACATGCCACTTCTTATATTTCATTGACCAAAGCAAATTGCAAGTGCATGCTTAACCTCAAAGGGAAGCACATGTCTCCTATGTGCCTGGAAGGAAGAGAACAGGAGATATCAGTGAGCGGATCTGAGAACACCAACCACATGTCCAGGGTGAGGAAGCTGTGAGATAGTGGATAGCACAAGGGCATTGCAGACAGATGCACCTAGACTTGAAGTTCTGTCACTTACCACCTGGATGACCTTTGGCAAGAGACTTCATCTATGGAACAGTATAAATTATTCTAGCAAAGTTGTTGTGAGGACTACATGTGTGGATGTTGATTTATTTAGTTATTGCCTTCCTCTCATAACAGCTTTTGATTTTTTGTCTTAACCCCGCATGATATTTACTGTACCTCTTGCTCTTGGGTGCCAAGAAATATGCCTATAACCTTGCAATAATTTTTTTCTTGCATAAACTAGCCCAAATGGATTTCAGCCAAAGCCTCTGCTGGTCCATTAGGTGCCGTTGCAAAGGAGAAAAGGCCATCCCCCCAAGTGGCGCTGCATGGGTTTGTATGCATAGAGTCACTTTATGTGAATTAGGGGAAGATTCCCTGTTCTTCCTCTAGCCCTAGGCCAGGGTGCATGGTTTGGTAGAAGAGCACAGGTCAGATTTTAGCCTTGCTTCCCTCTTTGGTGGATGCCCTTGTGCAAAGAACAACATGAACAACCGTATGTGGTGGCTGTGGCTTTAGCTCCTTTTAACACATTCCTGAGAAAGATAATAGTCCATTTATTGTTCGGCTTCCCTTCAGTAGAAGAGAGGAATTTTAAATGGTGTGTCAACTATTCTTGGGAAAGTATGCTACATGTAGAATCCCAATGTATGAATTCCCAAGAAAACAACTAAGAAGCATTATGCTCCCTTACTCTCAGAATATCTCACTTATCTGCTATGTTTCGAATCAGTGGGATAGTTATTTATAAGCAACTCCCACTGATCTTAACGAGTTTAATGAATAAAGAATGAGCATAATAAGTGAGCTTAACTTCACCAAGAAATAATTTCTTATACAAAAGAAGTTTGATATTAAACTACTACCAAATATCATAAAATTAAGTCACATTAATTCTCTTAGGTATAATGCAATTGTCTGTGCTGTGCATGGATAAGAAGCTGAAAGAAAACTTCGGGTATGCCTTTGAGAAGAATTTGTGTAACATTAAAAATATCTCAGAGGAAAACAGGGCCAATATTGAGAGGATTTTCTAAGATGTAGGAGTTATTTTCACTTACTTATTGGAACAGTGTCGAATTTAATGGTCACGATTCAAAGGATGAGGTGAGAAGAGTGAAATTGGGAACATACTGACCTCAGCTTTCTCTCCTTGTTCTGAGGTGGGGTGGAAGGTGGAGAAGGAAGGGAAATCACACTCTTCGTGTGGTCACAGCTCTGCGTGCTAAGTGGTGGCACCTTCTCTTGCATGCACTGATACTGTGAAGGCCTGAATGAGGGTATGGTAGGGCTGAACATGAACCCCCCCGAGATACCTACATCCTAGCCCCCAGAATACCTTACATGGCAAAAGGGACTTTGTTGATCTGATCAAATTGTGGGTTTTGAGCTGGAGAGATTATCTTGGATTATCCACTGGTCCCAATGTCATCACAAGGATCGTTATTTTTTATTTAAAAAATTTTTTAGATTTTATTTATTTATTTTTAGAGAGAGGGGAAGGGAGGGAGATAGAGAGGGAGAGAAACATCCATGCGTGTTGCCTCTCACGCGTGCCCCCTACTGGGGACGGAGCCTGCAACCCAGGCATGCGCCCTGACTGGGAATGGAATGGGCGGCCCTTTGGTTTGCAGGCTGGCACTCAATCCTCTGAGTCACACCAGCCAGGGCCACAAGAAACTTTGTAAGAGGGAGGTGGCAGAGGCAGAGGCAGAGGTGGATGGATCTACCAGGCCATGAATACCAGCAGCCTTTGGATATCAAAAGGATCGAGGAAAAAATTTTCCCCTGCATCTCCCAGAAGGAACCATCCATGTGGACACCTTGTGTTTGCCTAGGGAGACTCATGTTTGACTTCTGCCTGCCAGAACTGTAAGGGGGTAAACTTGTGTTGTTTTCAGCCACTGGGTTTGTGGTAATTTGTTACAGCAGCCATAGGAAACTACTACAGGGAGATAGGATGGGGCTTTTCGAGCGTTCAACTAGGGAGGAGGGTGTGCGGACATGGATGGAGGCCTTGGGTCAGTTCGCCAGCGTGGGAGCCGTCAAACTAGAGCCATCAGTCTGACCTCTACCACCTGTTTTCATACAACCCATGACCCAAGCATGGGTTTTATATTCCTACATGGTTGAAAAAATTGTCAGAAAAATAATGTGTTTTGTGACATGTAAAAATGATGTTCAGCGTAAAAGTTTTGAAAAGATTTGCTGTTCCCTGTACGAGAGGCAGAACACCAGCTTTGATCTTGAGGTCCTCCTGCGTTTCTGAGAGCTCACCCTCCTCACCCCTCACTGCCCAGCACGTTCCCTTGGTAAACCCTACGTACCGCTGGACGCTTCTTGGACTCAAACTCTACCTTCTCTGTGAGGCCTGCTCCACATGGCGAGAGCTTACCATCATCAATACACTATGATTAATATTGGACATACGAAGATGAGTCAGATATGATTTGTTCCCTCAAGGACGACACACCAAAACAGCAGCAGCAGCAGCCGCAGCAGCAGCAACAACAACAACAACAACAACAACAAGAAACTCCATTACATATCAAATGCATGCAATCACTATCAATACTTTTACGAGTCATCTGTGATAAATATTACTAGATCAGTTATTCGGGTGACAAAACTGAGGCTCAGAGATGCTAAATAACTTAGCGACAGTCAGTTAGGCAATTCTGACTAATGCCCCTTCTAGAATATCCTTCTAGAATATCACGCAGGGTTCCCGCAGTCGCCTGGTCCGGTCCTCGTCTCTCCAACCCCCTCCCTGAAGCTGGAAGCTGTTGTGGCCTCTGCTTTCAAATGGCCAGCTCCGAGTCTGTACCTCTTGATGGAGTTGGTGGTCTTCAAGCCTGAGTAGAGTTTGGGAAAGCCCTCGAGAGTTTTGTTATCAAATTGCCACAAGATCCGATACATTAGGATGTTGAAATGAAATCTTAGATTAAAAATTGAAGCAAAACGGTGGGCCAGGCAGTGTGCTGAGGGGCAGATGCGTTTTAGCCAACGTGCCTTGAGCTCTGTAAGGCAGAGGCATGCCCTTCATTTGGACTCGTTTCTTCTCTCTGCGTTTGTATTAGCCAGTTGGGTGGCCATCTGTGTGCTTACTGTAGAGCGGACGACGTATTGGTCATTTTGGTTTTACCTCCAGATGCAGGTGCCAACAAAAAATGCCTGCCTGCCGCCTTCAGTGCCCACGTATGGAGCCCGAAGGAAGAACAAAGGACTAAGGGACGTTTTAGGTAGCATGAAAGGAAATCATTTTTTAAACTTATTTTTGACCTCAATAGTTCACCTACTCTTCTGCATTGGGCTGTGGCGAGTAGCTACAGAAAGCGTGCGTGCGAAATATTTTATAAATCAGAAGGTGCTATACCAGCGTAAGACTGGGTGCTGGAGATCCCAAATAGGGTGTGTTCTTATTTTCAACAAAATTTATTCTGTACTTCTGTGTCCTTTGCTCTGCTTTGTGGATTCCTAGGCGACTGTTAAGAAGCATTGGCAGGTACTACAAATTGTTTCTTATTATCAGTGCTTTGTTTTTCTTGTATGGCAGAGAAATGTCTTATGGCGCTTTGACCTGACTTCGCTGCTGCTAACTGTGGTTCTCACATTTATGAAATGTGATCTAGTAAAGGGAACAACATATATTTTTTTTTCCCTCCCGGAAAGTCCTGTAGGTTTGTCGCATTGCTCTGAGCAAAGCAGTGGAATTTCCAAATCCCTGTCAGTGAGGGAAACAACTTCAGAAGGAAGACAAGGGGGAGGAAATCTTGGTCAAGAATACATAAGAAAAGAAACTGGAAAGAATATAAATTCTGGACATGTTTCACCAAAACCTTGCTAATGTATGCTGTGTGGAGTGTTAAAAAGATTATGTGTCCCAACAAATAAGATCATCCATCCAAAGAAGCAGCGTCTGGCTTGACCCAGGAATTGAGGCATATAAAAATAGTTTTGGGGAAAGTTTTAAAGAAGAAAACAGATGTAGTTTCAAAATTGGGATGGGATCTATTTGGTTAATGAATGTTTATATGGGTATGGTCAAATCGGACATGCTTGAAAGATTTGCTTTTTATAATTCGCCACAACTTATTGCAAATGGCAGAGTTGTACTGGTAGTGTTGGCATGGTTTGCTTTAAGAAAACCCAGCATTAATAACACCCCAAATTTACAAGCAGATGAACCAGGGGATGAGTATTTCCATTATAAAAGGATTCACCTAAGGGGATCTCTTCCAGAATATTTAAGATATTACTTGATTTACTAGTATAGTTTGTCTACAAGTTTTCAGAGCACATCTGAGGAAAATAGGAATATATACACACATGTTCTACTGGACTGAGATTTTTCATTAAGGTGCAAGGTAGGTGGCACATTATGTCTCAGGATGACTATACCTGCTACTGGCTAGTCCTTGCTGCAAATAGCAAACTCACTTAACAATGAAGAACCCCTTGTTGGGACCCACAGTCTGGCATGGGCACTGAGTGTCCCTGTGCTTTTTTGCTGGATATGCTGAGAATGCAAAGCTCTGACTGTTCTTTACCTGGACCATTTCTCAGGGTGGTGTTTGCTGGCAGAAGACTCGAGGGGGACAGTAATGTCTATTTTTGGGATAAAGGTTTGCTTACTGCTTGCCAGAAAAGAGCATGGTGCTTAACCTTAGCATTCCTCATCTGTGTTGCAACCCCCGCTGTGTGCACAACGTTCATCTAGGCCCACGGCTTTACTCCAGTGGGACTTGGGGGCAAGGGGAGCCGGCGCACATGCTGATGCTCATGCTTCTTGCTGTACTGTGAGTAGTCAGTCCTTTGTCTCTGACCCAGGAGCCTCATCCTTTCTGCCAGGGCCATAACCCAGTGACCATGTAACTCACTAGCTTGTATGTAGGGTGAAACCAAATCCTGGGCCTGACAGTTATTTCTGTTCATGTTGGGTCTAGATCTATGGATTTGGGGTTCTCAGGGTGATCTGTTGATGGAAAAGACATCAACGACTTTATTTTCCCATCTTTTATTTGCTTGGGACAGCATGTTAAAATAGTGTTACTATTTTATTGTCGTAAGTATAAACTACAGCAGCTGGTGTTTGGCTTAGATTTTTGTTGTTTTCTTTTGTATTTATTACGGGAAAGTCTTTGGTAGTGTTGAATTGGCATCATAGTCTCCAAGTACAATTCTTGACTCTACACGGAAGGGAGACGCTAATGATAATAAAGGAAACTGTGCATGGGGGCTGAACTCGTCAGTGGGATTTATGAATGGACTGCATATACAGGAGATGTATTTTAAAGCTGTCTTAAAATCGCTCCACCTGTGTACCGGTGCCGCGTGTATGGAGTGTGCTATTCGAATGTATCTACCTGGACCACGTGACAGATGGTGCTTTGTGTTGTGAGAAAGAGAATTCAGTCTCCAGCAATAGGTTTCTCTTTTGCTCCCCTGAGCTGACAAGTGCCTCATCTCTTAGAAGGACTCCTCTTCCACCAGAGCACTTAGGAGGCAAAAGACACCGCCTCGGGAATAAGCTGTATGTGTGGGCAGTAGGTATGGGTGCATTTGTGGATCTGACTTGTTGCATGTGTTTGGACGCTGCAGTGAGCTGGGTTTGTTTTCAGTGAGCACGTAGCATGGATGCCATTCTCCTCGAATTATCACCCTGGGAATTTATATGGCATTTTCAAGTTATTGCCAATATTTTGGCTCAAACGCTACTGTGACCCCTTTTATGGGTATGTAGTCAAAGCATGAGGTTGAGTGGTAATAAACCTTTGTTCTTTTTTTTAATTTCCCAAAAGCATTTAGAGCCAGTTCTAGGGTTAAAATGGGTGATAAAGTGGGATAAAAACTAAGACATAAAGTAATAAAGTTGACTTTCTTGAATGATTCACAAACAGAACCTAAGGGCTAATGCCAACTAGTTTGGCACTAGTTTGTATTGGGGCTGCTGTAATCAATGACCATAGACCAAGTGGCTCAAACCATAGATTTGTATATCTCACAAGTTATGGAAGCTGCCAGTCTAAGATCAAGGTGTCAACTGATGTGGCTACCCTCAGCGCCCTCTCCCTTGCTTGCAGATGGTGGTCTTGCCGTCGGGGTCCTCACATGGCAGAGGGAGGGGACTCTGGCATTGATTTCTCTTTCTGTGAGGCTGCTAATCCCATCACTGGGGCTTTACCCCGGTGACTTCATCTAAACCTGCTCACCTCCCTGAAGCCCTGCCTCCTAGAACCATCACACTGGGAGTGGGGCTGTAGGGAGAAAGTGTGTCGTCAGACTGTATTATCTGCATCTTCCCATGAAAGGAGTGGAATTGAAGTTCATACACAAAATTGAAAAAAACTATTAATTTTTTGGATTGTCTTCTGTTCTGGATTGAATTTTATCCCCCTCACCCCTGAAGACATTTTGAAGTCCTAACCCCTGGCACCTGTGAATGTGATCTTATTTGGAAATAAAGGTTTTTTTTTGTTTTTTTTTAGATGGAATCAAGTTAGGATGAGGCTGTGCTGGGTTAGGGTGGGCCCCAAGTTTGATTGACCATTAGTGTTGCTCCATGAGGGAGACATTGGACTCAGAGGCACACTCGGAGGGAAAATGGCCTATGAGAGGGAGGTGGAGTTAGAGTTATGCTGCCAGAGTTGAGGACTGCTGGCAACCCACATGAATGAGGGTGAGGAAGAAAGAATTATTTCCTAAGGCCTTCAAAGAGAATGTGGCCCTGCCTTGATGTGTGGCTTCTGGTCTTTGGCATTGTGAGAAAATACGTTTCTATTCTTTAAGACCCCCAGTGGACGGTACTTTGTTATGGTAGCCCTAGGAAATCCATGCATCTTGCCTGTTCACTTTCGTTTGGAATAATGTTCTGCTTACATTACACCCTAAATATGAGGGGATGTAGAGAGGCTGACAGGATAGGAGAGTCGGGGGCTCAGAAACAGCCTTGTCCACCCTCTACTGTTAGCCACCGGCAGAAACACCCGCATGGCTAACCAGGAGCTGAGCACGTGCAGGGGACACAAGTGCAGCCTGGTCTTAGGTTTCTTTGCACTAACAGAGGAGGAGGTCGGGCCACTGTATTCCCTGTGGGCCGTTCCAGCTCAGACCCGGTGCAGCAGAGGAGCCCGTCAGCATTCCTAAAAAATGTAGACATTCAGCTTCGTGGTAAAGATAACACTTACCAAGGAATTCTCTATAAGTTTGTGTTATTTGGAGCCTGACGTACATCTATATTTTCTGGCAGTGAAACCACCCCCTAGGAGTGAAGACAGATCCACCTAGAGTTCACATTCCCTCCCTTCTTCCTCCTAATTGGGTTGTGATCCTACCGCTGGTCTCCCCACGTAAGAGTAAGCGATGCTGGCGCCCAGCGAATTACTACTTCTGGTCTTTCAGCAGTTGGAGCAACACTTCCTTTTCTTGGTTGCATTAGTCATTATCCATTTACAGACATTTGCATTCTGAAGTCTTTATCCTACTGCATCAAAGTATTAACGGTGGGTGCAGGCTGCACCAAGGCAATTGACTTGGCGTTTGAAATCCCACTCTAGATAATCCAGAAAAATCTGTCACTGCGGGGACCCCTGTTTGTCTGATTGCCTTTTTCTCACAGATCCCAGGGTCATGGCCTTAGACTTTTATTTTTAGTTGCTTTCATTTGGCTAATTCCATTAGTGGCTTATTCCAAACATGAAAGTCATTTGCTATTAAAAGCAAATGCCATCTCGAAAGGAAAATCCCAAGGCTGCCTTCCCTTCTGATCTGCCTGTCAGCAGAGTCTGGGCGTTCAAACCCAGGGTGCTGCCTTGCATTAATCGTATCCTGTCCTTCCACTCATACCTCTTTAGTAGTTAGGAAGTAATGTCTCAGAGTGAAGAAAATAAAGAGGTCATAATTAACACTGCAGACTGGATGAATTTACAGCTGTCCCTGGGACTAAAGGGCATAACCAAATCTGATGTCAACCCTGAACATTTAGGTGTGAGTTTGTCAGTGACTCCCAGCTGTGTCAGAACAACTTTTGGCCTGTTTTTCCTCGAGTGCTGCTTTGCTGGGGTCACCAATGTGCTCATCTACAAAGTCACAGTTCCCAGCTTCCCTGCAGCTGGGTGGCCTGTGACACAGTTCTGTCTAACAACAGGTGAGCAGACGTCTGTTATGGATTTCTGAGAAATATTTGCTTTCTTAATGTAGGCATTGTTCCTCCCTCCTTCTGGCTCCATTCTCTTCCTTCCTACCTGGAACGCCTGTGAAATATCTTGAGCTGGAGCAGCTATCTTGTGACCATGAGGGAAAAGCCAAGAGAATTGCAGAGACTTTGCCCTGCTGTGCTTAGCTACCAAACCAATGCCAGGGAACCTTCTACTTCTGGACTTCTTCTTTCATGAAGAAAAACGATCCCCATGTTATCAGCATCACTGTTAAATGGGCCATGTGCAGCCTAATTTGACGTGTGGGGGAAGCAGTGGGATTTCTGAGAGCCCAGTGTGCTGCTGTGTCGTAGGGTGAGGAGTTATTTGGAGCTGGAAGGAAATTCGAGCTGCCACAGGGAGGGCCCTGCAGAGTGGAGAGCCCTGGCGTTCACTGTGTGTGTGTGTGTGTGTGTGTGTGTGTAGAGAGAGAGAGAGAGAGAGAGAGAGAGAGAGAGAGAGAGAGACTGGACCTCTTCTCATATTCTCAGTTCTCTCTGTGGCCTGAGGCTTTATTGGTGATCTAGGTTAACTTGTCAGAGGGATGCCCTGGGTTCCCCTCCCTTTGGGGGAATTGCATTTAATGAACAGCTGCTGTGTTCGTTTCCTTACTAATTTTCCATCTCTTGAGAGAAAAAGGAAGCTTTGACTGAGATAATTCTGTCCTAGTGCCCATTAGGAGAGAACCGTGTACCTCTAAGTGACTGGGAAGGGGGAAGCATGCGTTTTTGTGAATTGAAAATGTCTTTGTGTATAAAAGAAGTTATTCCGAGTAAGGACAAACAGTCACAAAAAGCAGTAATGTGGCCAGACTAGGTCATCTCCTTTCCTGACCTAATTAAAAAAAATGTTTTTCCCCAGAATATTCAAGTCATTATTTACCCTTGCCATCTGAAGACTGGGAATCTTACTGGGGTATCTTGAAATAGTCTTGCCTGGATGGGGGGTCAAACTGTCAGTTGGGGGGCTAGTGGTGGGAGCTCTGACTTGTCCCTGGCTTTGGGGATCCCCCATGGAGCCCCCTCATGGCCTTGGAGGTAGACTTAGGGAAAGAGAGTCGGTACAGGTAGGACTGCAGGGTGCAGGGTGTCCCTCTGCACCCTGCTGTACTCTGCAGGTACTCTGCAGGGTGCAGAGGGACAAGCCACCTCATGAGGTAGCGCAGGGCACACCCCTCTAGATCTGCAGTCACATTTCTCCTCTAAACCCAAAGACTTCTCCTTTACCTCTCGTTCCTCTGGCTGGTATCTTCACACAGCTTGACACAAAACGTACCTCATTAGGGAACAAGCAGGAGGAAGGACAGTGTCACGATCCAGACCCTGGTCTTGATTGATCTGGAAGATCTGGGTTCTGCCATTCATGTGCTGGCTGCGCTCAGGTAAATTACTTAGCCTCTCTGAGCCTTAGCTTTCCCATCTATCAAATTAATTATTCATAGTATCTATTATTGCCGCATAGCTAATGATCACACAATCTCAGCAGCAGCCAATAATAAGCATTCGTTCCCACTCACATACTCGTGGCCTACCGGGGCAGTGCGTCTTCAGATTGCTGGAGAGTGAGCCTTGGACCCGGGTTGCGAGTCTGCTCCCTGTGGGTTACTCTGGGGCCCAGGATGGAGGCCACTGGCTGCTTGGAGCATGTTCGTCTCATGGCGGGGTTCTGAGGTTTCCAGATGGGTGAGCGGGAACCCGTAATCCTCCCTAGGCTTGCATCGCATGCGCTGTCCCTTGTGCCATTGTTGTATTGGCCAAAGCAAGTCAGATGACCAAGCCCCCCCATGTTTATAAAGTGGGAACAAATATTCCTTCTGCGGAGGGAGGTGGGAAGTGAATATTTGCTGCACAGTGTTTGGATGACCACCCCCAGCTTAAACAGATGTTTTGAAGACTTAATGAGATTGCGACGAGAGGCATTTAGGGTGGAACCGTGCACGTAGTAGGGCTCATTAAACGTTAGCTGCTCTTTCTGCTGCTGCTGCTGTTGCTGTTGCATCCTATTCTGCCCCGGGAGGGATGGGGTTCTGGAGGCAGCGCACTGGGCGGGCTGTGCACGGTCCAGGACCTCGCTGGCAAGAGGACCCAAGCTTCGCCTCCTCCACGCCAGGCTGGAGGGCTCTCCCCTTGGACACCACACGGGCCCATGGAAGCTCCCGAAAACCGAAACGTCACATGGGGTCCATGTGACGTTTGGTGAGTTCTGTGCATTCTATTACATTCAAAGCATGTTCATGCCCCTTCCCACTTTGATCTCAGTTATCCTGTGAAGTGAACTGGGTAGCCATTGCCACTGCCATTTTATGGGGCAGAGAGCAGGTGGGGTTGACCCCTGGTGACATTTGTGGCTTCGGCCTTCTAGTCTAGAGTTTGGGTAGAAAAGCACATTCGTTGAGGTTTGTAGGAACCAGTCATAAAGATTTGGAACTTTAATGTTCATTCATTCATTCATTCACTCACTCACTCACTCATTGAATGAGCAGAAGTCTGTGGTACCTGTGTTGTGTGCCCCATGAGCACTGTGGGGAGTGTAAGGAGTGAAGGGCTCAGTAGACTTGGCGGTAATTCTGGCCCTTCTGGGGGTCAGAGGTGGCAAGGAGGGCCCAAGCCAGGACGCCTGAGCTTGCTCATCACTCCTTGCTGTCATATGCGCTCTCCTCCCGCATCCCCTTTGAGCACGCACTGGGTCCAACAGAATCACTCTGTCGGGTTGCATCAGAGCACCTCAGTCTCCATGAGGTCTCAGACGCCCCCCTGTCCCCAGGGCTCTACGCGCTAAGCTAGTGGGAGATGCCCAGAGCCTGTCACTCTAATAAGCAGCATGTGATGAAGGGACGGCATCGCAATGCACAGAGTTGGGGTCAGGAGTCGGGGTGGCCAATTAGGGGCTTGAGAAGCTCTCTCACCTCACTGCCCCCCATTCCCTTTGTTTCCTTCTCTGAGGTGGAACTTGTGGTGTAGACGCACTGGATGGAGATGGTCTGGACTAATTCATTCCTTCTTCTCAAGCTGTAGCTAATCGCACAATAATTTAAATGTATGAGATCCACAGGGACTACTTATCCCCATGTTACAGGCTCTGAGAGGGGCCTGTAAAGTTTTAGGCTCGAGACAAGTAACTTGTCCACTGTTGTGCTAGAATCCAGCTGACCTCACGGGTCCTTTCTAGACTTCAGATTCTATAACAGAATATAATCAATATATAATCTGATACAATCAATTCCCAAACACTGTGCGCTCTTCCGTGCAGTGTCCGGAGCTTGCCAGTTCTTACCTGTCAGCGGTGGTGTGAGGAGCCATACGGTACGAAGGGCAAACAAGGAACGTGACTCTTCACTTCTCCCTCCTCCCTCCCAGGAATCCTCACCCTGCTCTCAAATCCTGGATTTTGCAGGGGAAGGGAGGACCAGTCCAGGACCTACGCCCACTGGAGTCAATCATGTCCTGCGTTGACCTTGATTCAACAGGGCACGGCTGCTCTGTGCTGGGCGGGCATCCTTACTGCTCCACGAGTTCTGGCCCCTCGGCCTTTGGTCATCTTTGGTCTTGGCCTGCCGTATCGTAAATGCTTTGTTCCTCTCCCTCCTACCTTCTGGTTGAAGGTCTTAACTTCAGAGCTTCAGGACATTTTCCAAATAATAAAGGTGTCTGGGATGTTTGGAGTGTGTATCCTGTACCAGAAGTCCACTAAATGCTTTATATCTGTTATTTGGTCTGAACGAATGTAATCCCTACTCCTGTGGTATAGGTGGCGGTATTTTCATTTTATAGGCAAGGACACGGTGAAGTTCAGGAAGGTTATTTATCTTTTTCAGGATTACACAGCTGGTAAACAAAGCTTACTCTTGCCATTACATAATTTTGTCTTGTCAGTAATAGCTGCTGATATGGGTCAGGGGTTTCTTTTTTTGTTTTTAAGATTTTATTTATTTATTTTTAGAGAAGGAAGGGAGGGAGATAGAGAGAGAGAGAGAGAAACATCAGTGTGCGGTTGCTGGGGGTTATGGCCTGCAACCCAGGCATGTACCCTGGCTGGAAATCAAACCTGCAACACTAGGGGTTTCTTATATGTTACTTTCAATCCTCAGAACAACTCTGCCTTCATATCCCCTTTATTTGCCAGGTGATAGAATTGAGGCACAGAGAGGTTAAGTAACTTGCTCTGGGTCACACAGCTAATAAGTCATAGTTATGAGGTTCAAGCCAGGGGCTGTCAGACCCCAAAACTCATCTTTTATTCCCTTTCTTGCTGAAGAGTCCTTTTGGACTTGCCATGATCTCACTGAGCCCTGCTCAGACACCCGTGTGTGGTAGAAGACTAATGAAAAGAACATCAAGAATAGAGGTGAGCCCTGGCTGGTGTGACTCAGTGGATTGAGTACAAACCAAAGGGTTGCCAGTTCTAGTCCCAGTCAGGGCACATGTCTGGGTTGTGGGCCAGGTCCCCAGCAGGGGGCGTGTGAGAGGCAATCACACATTGATGTTTGTCTTCCTCCCTTTCTCCCTCCCTTCCCCTCTGTCTAAAATAAATACATTTTTTAAAAAAAATAGAGGTGAATAGGGAAAGCATTTCTCATTTAAAGGGCAGCCTCTGTGTATGGTGTGATTGTGGGAAGCAAAAGCCCACCCCAGTCTTGGTGGCTGGTGGGCTGATGGGAAGACCCTCACATTTGGTTTTTGAGTATCTCCCATGGCCACCACCTCCTGGTCTAGCCTTTGACTTCCTGAGACTGGTTAACACCATTGCTCTAAAGATTGGCTCCTTCCTGGCCGGGCCTTTCTGACCTGTAATCCCCATTCTCTCCAAACCATTGGAGTCTGCCCTAGGGAAGTGAGCTGGGCACACCCAATGAGAGAAGAGCCCAGGCACAGGCAGCTTCCTCCGCCAGGAAGCGAACCCGGGTCTTGCCTGGACTGCAGCCCAAACCCAGAATATGCAGCCAAAGGAGGTTACTGGGAAAGGGTATTAGCTCATTGCAACCTTCGGTATCATTACTGTGGTTTCTCTTCTGCCTTGGAAAAAACTGCCTATTTTTTTCTGACTACTCGCCAACTCCCACACAAAAGCCTAAAATTGATCAGGGCAAAACATGCCCAGCTCATTCTGTGCTGTGAGAACCGCTCAACTTGGTGCAGCTGCTGATCTGATTACATTTCCAGTCCAAACCATCTTCATTTCTCACCTCCCAATTGGTTTCCCTGTTTCCACCTTGACAATTTATTCTTTATGCAGCCGTCACCCCGGTCCTTCTGAATTGTGAGTCTGGTCATGTCACTGCTCTGCTTCAAGTCCTCCAGTGGCTTCTCCTGTTCCTCAGGGAAAAGCCCAAGGCCTTACTGTGGGCTCTGGTGATTGAAGGCAGCGCCTGGCACACTTTTTCCTGTAAAGGGCCAGACAGTTCATATATATATTCCTCAGCCCAAGTTATGTCCATTGATTTTGAGAGAGAGAGAGAGGAGAGAAAGAGAGAGAGAGAGAGAGAGGGAGAGAGAGAGATTGACTTGAGAGAGAAATGTGGATGAGTTGCCTCCTAGAAGTGCCCGATTGGGCATTGAACACGTACATGGGATGACCAACCTACTGAGCAACCAGGCCCTGGTCAAATAGTAAATATTTTTGTTTCTGTGGGTCATTGGTCTTCAGTAACTACTTACCTTTGCTGTAGAATGAAAGCAAACGCAGTCGATTGCAAGCCAGAGGGTGTGGGTGTAGCTGTGTCCCAACAAAACTTTATGTACAAGAACAGGCAAATGGTTGGGTTTGGCCCATGGGCTGCGATTACCTGACCTCTGCTCCAGGTGATTCGGCCTTTGGGCCTCCTGGGCCTTATTACTGCTGCTTGGTCCTCTGCATCAGCCCCACTGATCTCTATAAGCCTGGGTTTGGGCCTTGCATTGGCTGTGCTATCTAGAATATTCTTTCCCTACATATGTGAGTGGCTCATTTTCTCATTTTCTTCAGGTTTCTGTTTACATGTCATTATGAGGGTCCCCCCTGACCACACTATCTAAAGTAGCAACCCTTCTCATTTTCTTAGCGTGCCCACCCTCTTTATTCTGCTTTATTTTCCTTAACAGCCCTAGCCACCACCTGCATATTTATTTATTGAATGAATAAGTGATTTCTTCAGAAAATATTACTGAGCATCTTCTGAATGCCAGGCAACACTGGAGGTGCTGGAATTCCATAAAGAACAAAAGAGACAAAAGCCTTATTGTCACTGGCCTTAGGGTCTAGCCAGGGAAGACAATGAGAGCAGTAAAAATAAATCTAAATGTGGCAGGTAGAGATAAGTGCTCTGGAGGAAATTAGGCCAGGCAAGGGGACAGGTTGTGGGCGAATCCTCTGTTTCCCTCGCAGTATTTGTCTTCTGCCTGGAGTCATTGCTAAGGTTTCCCCAGTTACTGTGACATCAACTCCGTTTAGAGCCTGATGTTGGCAGAGCTGGTGTGCCTGACAAAATCCCAGTGCCAATAGGGGGCGCCACAGACTGTGCAGAACTGGCTGCGCACAGCGGTTTGATCGAGATCCAGGCAGCTAAGCTTCCGAACAGGACGGAAAGGGAGCTGGAGGCTGCAGCGGAGGGAGGGGGAAGTTGGAAGTAGTGAGAAGTAACAGGATCTGAACACAAACGCATGCACCACAAGTGTTTTTCATGGAGCAGCGCCTAAACTACAAGGCATTACGAAACAATGCACTTCTCAGTCGGATGCTTAATAAATCAGCCAGGCATGCATTATGATGCCGCAACTGAGTCCTTGTTGTGCCCTAATGCTCAATTATACAGCTCAGAATCTCGGTCGGGCTTTCTATCATCTCGGACATGTGGTAGGAACGGACTCACTAATTGCTCTGCGTGGGAATGGATTCATTTGGTCTTGGCAGAGGGACTCCGGCTGACATTTAGGTTGAAAAGGCCTTACCTACAGTCACAGGCTCAGAGAGCTCTAGACCTTGAAAGAGACCTTGGAGGTGATCCTGGTCCAGTCCTCTCCTGCTGCAGATGGGAAAATTGAGGCTCGCAGAGAGGGAGTGACTTGCTCAAGGTCATAAGGTGAGTGGCAACTGGAGCCTCCGTCAGGCCACTGGTTCTGATTCAAATGTCAAATGCATGCTTCAGTCACCACCTCCCTTCCAGTGTCTGCAGCAGATGCCGTGGGCAGTGACATCCTCCTGCCATCTGACTCTCTGAAGCTAAAGAACCACCGGAAGAAGCTGTGCCTCATTTACTTGAATAAAAGTGGATGGCCAGTTTAAAAAAAGAACAACAGACTTCCATATTTTATGGGTCCCTGGAGACCCCGTGAACTCATGCTCCCAGATTAAAGGAAAGAGGAAAACCATACCCTTCTTGCTGAACTAGGCTGCCTGCTGGTTCCCCAGAGCCCCAGCGGTCTCCGGAATGGAGATCATCATGTATGACAGCTGGAGAGCATTATCGCTTGAAGGTTTGCATTCTGGCTTTTATATTTAATTTACATAGATCTGCATATTGTGTGCTCTGGGCATTGTTATCTGTTTCAGTTCATCTTCACAGCCTTTCTTCTCCAAGATCAGTTGGTGTTTTGGCTTCCTCAGCTCTGCTGGGTGAGATGAGTGCTTGGCTGGAGTTTGATTTGCAGAAACATCTGGAAGTTCCACCCACGGGAGAGACTCTGAGGAAGAGAGTGGCTGCTTGAGGCAGTGACATGTTGGAGTCCTGAGGCCATCGGCTCCCTTAAGGGTCCATGGTAAAGGTCTGCTTGTCGCAGTCCTTATCTTTCTCTCATATCTTGGGCTTCCTGTATATGTAAATGCCCAGAAGGGCAGCCCATGTGATCAGAGTGACTCTGTGTGTCAGGGGCAAAGTGGCCCCTTTAAGATGCCATGGAGAGAAGATCACCTTTTGGGCACCTAGATGGGTCCTACATGAGAAATAGGCATAGGTGAGCAATGCAGATTAAAACCACAGGAGATATTATGACCCACACACTAGGATGGCTAAAATGAAAAAGACTGGTAATACCAAGAGTTGGCAAGGATGTGGGTCAAGTAGTCTTTCCTACACAGCTGATAGAAATGGAAACTGGTCATTGCTTTAGAAAACCACTTGACAAACCTTCTAGGTCACAGGTGGCAAACACAAGGCCCACAGGTCGAATCCGACCCTCCACCTTGTTTTATCTGGCTGACACCTTGTTTCTACCCGGTGGCAGTACCGAGCTCCTTGCCCCTAGTTAAGGAGTAGTTACATGTATACAGTCCTAAAATTACATTCAGCTCTTTGAAGGCAACCTCGAGGCTGATGTGGCCCCTGGTGAAAATGAGTTTGACACCGCTGTGAGGTCAACATATGCCTTTCCTATGACCCAGCCACTCCACTCCCGGACCCTTCACCGAAGGAAGTGAGTGCACATATTTGCCAAAACACGTGTACAGGAATGTTCACAGCAGCTTCGCTCACAACAAGAAAATATTGGAAAATACCCAAATGAGTGTGTACATTGGATAGACTCATACAGCGCAATAGTGCCTGGCAACCAAAAGGAATAAACTACTTATGTGCGACAACATGGATAAATCCCACAAAAGTAATGTGCGGCGGAAGAAAACAGACAGAGGAGTCCATACTGTAGGATTCCATGTATATAGCGTCCAAGAACAGCAAGGTCTGTGGTGACAGAAGTCAGCATCGTGTCTACCTTTGACAAAGGGAGATGGACCAGGAAGGTGCGTGCTGGAGCCCTCTGGAGTGATGGGAAGGCCACAAATGTAAAAGTTCACTATTCACTTAAGGTCTGGGCACTTGACTGTGTGTCTGTTATACTTCAGTAAAACTAGAGGAGGAGCAAAGGGACTCCGGTGAGGAAGCCTTCCATGTGCTTTATGGACTATGCTCCTCGGCATTTCCCGACTTCAGCTTTGCTACCTGCCTGCAAGCCTGATGTTCAGACGCACCCTAAGCCCACCTTCAGCCTCTGTATTTGCACAATGTGCACACTTTCGGGTTTGCCCTACTCCAGATTGCATGGTTGGTGTCAGAGTTTGCCTGCGCCAAAATCGCTCCTCTGTGGCCTGCCTTCCCCACCCCCCAGCCTCTGTACTTGGGAGCCTAGGAACTCCCCAAACCACATCCTCCATCAGCCCCCCACTGCTGTCACAGTTTGCAAGAGGCATCTGCAGAGGGGAAATTCCTATATGGATGGTAAGTCCTGGGCAGTCTCAGTGAGCTGGACTGCATACACCCATCTGGTCTCCTTCGGGCCATGCTAGAAGCCAGCTGGGACCTAGACTAAAAGCAGATCCCCCTCTCCTCCGGCCCTCCCTCTAGGACAGGGATGGCACATACTTCACACACGGGCCAACCCGTCCTCCCATGGCTGACATTAACCACTGATGATAGCCCTTTTCTAATAAGCTGGGATGGAAAAGGACTCCAAGGAGACACAAAAGACAAAGTGTGTGTTAAAGTCTGCAGGGGAGTTGCCCTCTTAGGGCCTCACCAGGGCAGCACCTCCCCCCAGACAAAAGATCACACACCCTACGCTTGTCTTATCACGAGTGGGAAAGGGAGATGGAAGTTTTATGTCGGTTCTTAGAAGTAGGTGCCAAGGAAGGATTTGCCTGCAAGAGACTTGCTCAGGAAGCGCTCTCAGGTCATGTTGGGGGGGCAGGGGGAGGCAAGGGGATCCTCTCAGGCCAAAGGCCCCAGAGGCGGCTTTCCTCGGATGGAGAGGAACATTCTGCAGTGTAAGTTACCCTGGGAGTTGTCCAAGGGAGCTGGGCTTGCGTACCTTCATACCTGTCCACCATTGGTGGAGGGTCCCCCAAGGCAGGTGAATTCCTAGGTGTTCCTGGCTGTGGGTGTTGGGGAATGCTCTAGCGTCCCAAGGGGCATCCTCCAAAGATGAATCGCAGGTGTGGGTGTGGAAAGGCAAGTGCGCCTGAACTAGGCACACAGAAATAGTAAGACACACCACTCTCCACTGCTAAAGGCAATTCAAAGACAAAAATCAGCAACAAAAAAAAGACTGTGTTTAGTAGTGTGGTCTTTCATCCTTCCCTCTTCTGGGCAGGAGTGAGTTGGGAGGAAGGTGATTGAGTTCCGCACGAGCAATGTCAACCGGACGCCCACCATAGCTGTCCCTAATGGATGGACGCAGGGAGAAGGGGCAGGGACACTGCCTGTAGATGCGACCATTACAAAGGCACAAAGGCATGTCCCCAGGGGAGGCCGCGTGCCCTGACCCGTGTGCGAAATCCACTTGAATCACGGTCACTTCCGTTTTCGTAGTTCCATACAGTTTCAGAAGTTTTCATGTGTGCCACTGTATTTCCACACCCCGTGAGGCAGGCAGGGACTTTTATTTCCACCAGTCACGTGAAATGAAGGGTCGACGCTCTTTCCAGCACGTCTCTGTGCTGCTTCTCCGAGTACTTTGTGGTTTTGTCTGGAGCTGGCCCCGGCTGTACAGACCCTACAGCTGAGCTGGGAGGGGAAGGAACCTGCGTTCCTTCCCTGCCTTTAAACAGCCCCGTCCTTACTCTAAGTAATAGCATGATCTTTTTTTTTCCTTTGTGCAAAAAGATCAGGACTCGGGACCCCTGGCCCAAGTACGGGCTCAGCCCACAGCTGGGAAGATTCTTTCATCTCTGGGCCTCAGTTTCCTTGTTTGTAATACAGAGAGGGTCGTCTAGCTTGCATCCCAGCCTTTGCTGAGCATGCACGGCTCCGGGGGACGGGAGTCGTGTTTCTTTGTTCATTAGGAACAAAGAGCTTGACTCACATTTTAAAGGTTCCGACTGTATTTTGGCTCCAGTACTTTAATTTTTAGGTAACATTTTTCTTTAAGAGGAGGGAGCTGGCTCTTGTAAGGGGATCTGGTTTTTTTTTTTTTCTTCTTTTCTTTCTTTCTTTTTTTTTTAAACATTAAAGCCCCTGTCTTCAGGGAAGAAGAGGCTGTTGGATGTGCTTTGAATATTTCAAATCAAAGCCTGCCAAGGGATGGAGAGCTATAGGTTTCAATAAGCACCTTCTTTCAGTAATTTGAAGAATTTCACTTATGAGGATAATGAAATCTTTAGAAACCCTGGGAGACATACCAGAAAAAAAAATATGATTCATTGGTGGAATTTTCCTAAATAGTCTCTCTCCCCTCTCCATTTGCCCATCAGGAGGGTCTCCTCCACAGGTTCTGAAGTCCCCTGAACCCTAATAAGATCTCTGGGAGCTTGAGTCCCCCCACCTCCGTCTACCCACCGTCCTGGCGCACTGCTGACCAGCCTGGCTCCCGGGGCCTGGTTTGCCATCCTGTGCTGGTGTGTCTGCTCAGGGCAAATGTTTCCGCCAGGAGCCCGGGCCGTGCATCGCAGATGCTTGTCCCTTTGTATCCTGCTTCTCGCGGTGTTGTTTGAACAAAAACAAAGGCGCAAAATGCATTGCTTCTATGACAAGATGTGTAGACCTCTTTTGGAGGTGGCATCTGTACCCGTCCTGGGGTTCCTGGGCCTTAGGCGGATGGTAGGTGCCCTGAGGTCCCCGTCTGTGCAGGCAGACCCAGGCCTGTGGGGTGAGCCCTGCTTCCAGTCGGGAGAGAAACGGGGAGAGCTGACTTCCCCTGTATAGGCGGGGTTTTTTTTGTTGTTGTTGAGATTTTGCCAAAATTCAATCCTAGCTATTTTAAGATTAAGAGAAGAAATACATTTCTGAAAACTTAATTTGGTGTCATTTCGGGAAAAAAAATGCATGCATGTAGAAAAGGCCATGTAAAGTCCTCATGGCCCAGTTGAAAAGACGAGCTGACGCTTAATTAAAAGCAGTGGGACGGGACGGATTCTGTGCGTTTTTGAGGATCAAGTTACCTGGAAAGAAAGAAAAATTGTGGGATGGGTATAACATAAACAGAAAAGCTGAGTTCAAATGAGGACTTTAAGAAATTAAAATCAAAAGGACCTCTTCAAAAAGAGCGCCCATCTTGGGCATTAACCTCCAACATTGAAATGAAAGCAGTTCTGAAAGGGCTTTAAGAAGAAGGCACCCCACACGTGGGCACGCCTCAGATCCCCCGGCCTCCCTCCCGCTTTCTGCGGGAAGCTACGGCTTCCCATCCTTCCTTGCCGGGCCTGCGTTTACTCTCTGCGATGTGCACCGAGGATTTCTTGCCGGCGCCCCCAAGCTGCGAGGACCAGAATGAGGAGAACCCTTGGTGGCTTTGGTAGGGGAGGCCCCCACAGTGTGCGAGTCCAGGGGAACTGTTGACAACGCAGAGTAGGGATGAGGAGTCTTAGGTCCTGGGTCCCGTTTCTGTTTCCCACGCATCCAGCGACCCCGGGGAAACTACTTTCCTCCTCTGAGACTCAGTTCTCTCGCCCTAAGACGTGTCAGGGCTGCCCGAGAGGACTGGCCGCGGTGATGGAAGTGCTCTTTATCTGCGCTTTCCAATACAGCAGCCACATGAGCGGTGGAGCCCTAGAAAAGGTGGGAGCTTGACTGAGGAATGAATACGCATTTTAACTGTCTCTAACTTCACTTCGTTTAAATTGTCACACGTAGCTATTGGCTACCACGTTGGACGGATAAGTTTCAGAGGTCGCTGAAAGAAGTACCGTCTAGTCCTACGATTCCATACGCTGGTGCTCAGGCTTGCGTGGCGAATCTAGCACACACGTTCCTCCAACCATTATTTGGGGCCTTGTCTGGTCCAGGCACCCTTTTAATTCCTAGGGAAACAGACTGTAAGACAGAGTCCTGTTCCCAGGACTCTGGGAACAGCCCACAGTCTTGTGGGAAAGAAGCATAAACTTCCTGAAACTGGGCGCTGTTCAGGCTTGGGACTCCTGGGAAAAGGGAGAAGGAGAGCCAGCCTTCATCAGTGTCCGTTTTGCATGGGTCTTTAGCACGAGCGAGCGAGGGTACACTGTGAGGCAGTTTGTTCCTTCCAGGTCTGGCCCACTTTTCCTCCCTGACCTTCGAAGATAAAAATAACCTGGCCATTTGCCAGCTGCTGATTCCAAACTTGGTTATTTTTGGCTTTGGGAACCTTGAAACCTAGCTAGAGTAAACAACCTAAAAGAATGGGACCAGGAGATTCAGTTTTTCATTGAACCAGTAAGTGCCGCGTGCGTTTTGAGTGTCAGACGCTGGACTGGGCGCCAGGGGTAGGGCTGGGCAGGAGACAGGCACAAGGCTTCCTCCTGGGCGGCTGGCACGGCATTCTGGGAGAGGAGGCAGACGTTGCACAAGCCAACAGAGACACTGATTTTAGACAGTGTTGAGGAGAAGAACTGTTGGCAACCAATAAGTAATAACGATAATAATAACAATAATAATTATCGTTGTAATTATTATAATCATCATAAATCATATAAGACACGCCAACCCAATCTGCTAGTCTCTGGTTTGGGGTCTCTGGGTAGCTGTTGGTGTAGGGCTAGTAGTTTTGGAGTTTAAAAAGAAATGAGTTTCGGCCCTTGGCTGTGCCGTTCACCTTGGTGTGAACTTGGGGAAGCACAAGCTCTTTCTGGGGATAGAATAATATATTGCGTATGGAAGAACTTCATACTCAGTTAAGCACTCTTGGAAAGTAAGGTTTCAACATTGCCTTGCAGATGGTGGTTAGTTGGTTGAGGGCCTCTGGTTCGGCACACGGGGAGGGTCTGAGAAGGTCCGGGGAACATTGTAGGGTACTGTAGTTCAGGGGTCTCCCACCAGTGACCTTCGGAGCCCTTGGCTTCCACTGAGGGGCTTCTGCTGTCACGCGGGGTACAAGCTGAGAGAGCCCCGTCCAGGGGATGTGACACTACTTTAGCAGAACTACCTGATCTTACTGTGCCATATGCTTGATGTTTGTATGAAGTGTTATTAAAAGTATTACATCTCCAAACCTTTGAAACCGGCTAGGTGGGTGCTGAGGATAGATGGGGTCCCCAGAGGCTTGTGGGGCACCGAAGAAGTGCAGACCGACTTCTCCCCACTGTGGGCTGTGTTGCCTCTTAGGACCGAATAAGTGTGAAGCCGTGTGTCCGGTAGGAATGTGGGAGAATCCTTGGGACAGGACGGGAAGGAAGCAGTGGCTTCACCAGACACCTGAACCCTAGTTACAAAGCGCCTGCCATTTGCGCCATGTTGCCCACGTCCTGCAATTTACAGTGTGCACGAGGGAAAATACCTGCGAGCAGGTAGTCAGCTATTCAGATATACTCGGCGTGTGCTGTGGGTGCTGTGCCCCATTGCCCCATCGAATTCTTGGGGCTCAGTAGCATCCATTTGCTCCACACACATTCGCTGTCCACCTTCTCCACCCTGCTGGGTGCCCCCTGAGGAGTGTATACAGGAGCTCCCCTGCCCTCTGGTTCCTTTTGGTTTCAGTCAATGGGAGAAATGGAGACCGTCAGGGAGAGAGGAGAGTGAGGTCAGTGCATGTATTCATGCGGTTCCCTGGCTGTCAGTCGCTACCAGTGGCTGTACCTGTGCATGGAAGGTCATGACTGGCCTCAGGCACCCCTCTTCACAGAGCTCCTGCTTTCTTCGGGTACAGAGGCCTGTGTTTATGCTGGGTGTGAATGGCCTAGGTGTGACAATGACTGTTGCTAGCTTTGGGGCAACTGCGCTCTCCCTTGTGGTGTTGCTATGCCCGCCACGCTTCCTTGTAAATAGTTCTTCTAGAAAATCCTTGGACTGTCCAAAGTTGAGTGCACCGTTTCCTTCTGGGGTTCCGATGGATGCACGGTGCAACGACCCCACGAGGCACACACCGTTATTGTTCCTATCAGGAAGGTGAGGGAAATGAGAGAAAGGCAGGTTAGGACATGGGACCAAGGCCACACAGCTGATAGTGAGCCCAGAGGGTTGAAGCCCAGAAAGTCTGGTTCTAGAAGCTGTGCCCTTGAACAAGGCAAGGGAGGTGGGTCGGGGATGGGGGCCATGGTCCGGAGCTCCACGTCCATCGCAGAGAGCTGCCGTCCAAAGTCCCTGAGAGACCCGGCCTCCCTCACTAGCCCCTCCTGTCTGTCGGCCCAGCCGGGGCCGTGACGGGTCAGCAGGCGGCCTGTAAGAGGTGACGGTATGGTGAGGTCCAGGGAAGAGTGGACAACAAAATTTATTTCTGTAATTGAAAAAAAACACACAACCCAAAACAAGACACCCCCTGATTAATTAAACGAGCAGAAAACAGCCTCCCAGATGTGGCAGGGGCTGACAGCTTCCCCCCGATGATTTCACTCGGTGGTGGTGTTCCTGTCAATACGACGTGCCGCCTGGAACCACACACAGCGTCTCACTCTGTCCCCGAACAGCTTTTCCCCTCCCGCGCCGCGCAGGCTGTGGCTGGGAGTGCCAGAAGCCAGCCTGTAGCTTCGCTGACCTACTTCCCGGCTGGCTCTCCAGCCAGCAGCCCACACATCATCCATTTTAACCAGCTTTTCAAGGTCACGACTTTCCAATGCAGAGGCTGGATTTTACTAGACGTAAAGCCAGGCACCATCAATAGTTGTGTTTACCAAATGTTCAGTGTTCCCTTTCCTTCTCTGAGTAAAAAGTATGGGCTGGGTTCCTGTTTAGGACAGATATAACAAATGCAGTGGCTCGGAGCCTAAGTGGGCCACTAGGTCCGAGCCTCAGGTGCTTAAAAAGCAGGTTTCCCGCTGTTACGGAGAACCCAGGCCGGCCCAGACGCAAACTGGGAAGGATGTAGGCCACCCCAGTGGACAGTCACGCTCGGCTTTTCTGTGACGCAGGTGTGCGCTCCACAGAAACACAATGCCTTCTTTTCCCTTCTGTGAAAGGTTCATATGAAACCAGCTCTTCCCAGAGAAAAAGGAACCGCTTTGTGTGTCTCTATTAATGTACTTTCATCCTCCAGGGCTTGGCGAGAAACTTCCAGCTGGAGTTACATTCTCTGCTGGTTTGATAAAGATAAATTGTATGCAGCGAGAGAGAAAGGGCAAACATTTTCTTGCTTATCCTTTAAATAAAAAGTCAGGGGAAAATGTGATTTCCTCCTCGAATTCAGAGAAGTGCGCCCCCCCCTTCCAAATGACCCCAGATATTCTGTGCTGCTCAGGATACGGAAACTGTTTGATCTTGGGAGAAGCGTCTTATCTTTTGGGTCCCGGGGGCGTGCCAGAGAAGAGAGAGCGCATGCAGTTTTCTCCGCTGATGTCTGTTAATCATCAGCACGCAGCTTCAGGCGGTGTGCACAGTGGTTTGTGGTGCAGGGGCCGGAGTCTGGGTCTGGGCTTTTCCCCTTGCTGACTGTGGGGGTTTCGATACGTTACTTAAGTTGCCTGTGCCTCGGTTTCTTCCTCTGCGGCATTAGAGATGATCATAGTCCTCTCATAAAATGCTGTGAGAGGTAAATGAACTAAAACCTAGATGGTGTTCAAAATAGCGCTTGGCACATGGTTAGCTTTTAATAAATGTTAAAAACTATTATTCACCAGAAGAAGGACCGCAAGGTGGAAGGAACATAAGCAAGCGTGTCAGTGTGTGTGGGGGGGGTCTGCGTGTGCGAGGGTAGGTATGGAATTGAGTGGCTGGGAGAAGGGACCCTGAACAAACAGAGAGCATAGGAAGAGGTGGATGGTAGGCTTTTTGCAAAAAAGAGCTTATTTATTTATTTATTTATTTATTTTTTTAGAGAGGGGAAGGGAGAGAGGAAGAGAGGAAAAGAACTATCAACATGGGGTTGCTTCTCGTATACCCTGCTCCTGGGGACCTGGCATGCAACCCAGGCATGTGCCTCAGACTGGGAATTGAACCGGCGACTCTCTGATTCATGAGCGGCACTCAAGCACTGAGCCACACCAGCCAGGGTGCGGTGGTAGGTTTTCTAAAAAGGCTGAGGGAGATCCAAGTATCTCCAGGACTGATCCTCTTTCTCTGCTGGCTTTCGGCACAAGAAAGGAAACAAGAAGAAACAAACCAGCACCCTCTCGGCTTGCCGTCCCTGCCTGGGCAGTGCCTTCCAGCGCTCTGCGCAAAGTGCTTTCCTTGCTTGCAGCAGAGCTGCGAGCACCGGGACTTGCAGCCTCCTGAGGCTCATCGGAGAGGGGTGTGGCGGGGTGAGCCCTGATCTCGGTGTGTCGCAGCGATCTTTTGTCCCCCTGGAGTCCTCTTTCACCGTGTCTGGAGCCGGTCCTAGTCCAGGGAGCTGCTGGAACGGACCGAGCAGGCTGCAGGGGCCCCGAGCCTCATGGTTTTGGGACCAGATTACTTTTACCCTGACGTTTTACTTCAAGGACATTGTGAATGCGAGAGTTTTAATAGAACCATACCAATATTAATTGTTTTCTGTTGAAAATGCATTTTTCTTAAGCAATTCCATTAATTCAGTTTAATTTCTTGATTAATAGTCTAGCTAACACAATAAATACTTTCTTATATTTTTCCATTTTTAATCAAGTTATTGTCATTGGGGTCAGGTTCGAAGAGGCACGGAAGAGGAGGGAAAGGAAAAAGAGATGGAGACGGGGGGACAGGGTGCAGTGCGGGGCGAGAGGGAGCAGTGAAGCAGAGAGGGACATGGACAGCACAGGAACACGACGCCAGAAAAGTGCAGAGACAAAGACACAGACTTAGAGGAATTAGAGGGTTTGCAGAGGCAGTCGTACACAGAGAGGGAGACGGAGACACACGGAAAGAGAAACACCCCACTCACAGATGAAAGGCACCCCGGCACATGGGTGTGCTCACGTGCACACACAGACTGTCACCGGGCAAGGGAATCGGAGACCAGGCGCCCACCCCTGTGGCACCCACAACCAAGGAGACTTATAGCCGTTCTGGGGCACTGGTGGCCAAATTTCTGAGAACGGCAGGATCAAAACACAGTTGGGGTAAAACAGTGGGATTAAACGATTTTCTTGATGAAAATGGTGGAATTAAGATCACACACACACAATTCTTTACGGAGTACTTGATAAGGAGAAGCGATTAATTTGAACAAAATCTTCTTTCAGCCCAGATACTTGCAGAGGAAACCCCTTCCTTGGCTAGAGGAACATGGTTACATGACCTCACAGATCTCTGTCCTTCCGGGGGTGGGAGTATCCTGGTTGCAGAACCTCTTCAACCAGTGACACACCCTCACCCCCTTCTGCTGTGTTCCTGAGATTCAGGGCAGACAGACACGACCTAACTACTACCCTCTCCTCCCTAGGAAGCTGGCGGACCTTGCAAGGGTTGGGGCCTGGGGGCTGGTGGACAACAGAAGCTGGTGGAGTAACAGACGGAAATAAAACGGCTATGGTGGGGGCACCAAATACTGTGAGACTCATACTAAGCAGCGTTTTATGTGGCTATTTCAAGATCTCAAAATCCTCCTGCTTTATCGAATCCCAAAGAAATGGTCCCACAGACACAGAGAATATAAACTAGATCTTTGAAATTCCCCTTGGTTATTTTGAGAAACTTATTTCTGCAGAAGTGCTTTCTGATTGACAAAAGCTCACTTTTGTACTCACAAGCTCACTCTGTCAAGGTCTAGTCTGAAATCACCCTCAGAGAATATTGTGCAGTGACTTCTAAAAAGCCCGGGTCCTCTCGCTGTATGCATTTAATTTTTTGTTTTTCTCTTTCAGAGCTTTCCTTTGCACGTAACCAAATCCCAATTTTGAGTGCCTATCGCTCATTGCTAAGTCACGATGTTAGAAGGCATTTAAAAAATTTAGAGCTTGAAAGTTCCTTTAGCTTACTTTCAAGTCCCTGTCCTTTGGACATTTATATGAAATTTCCCACCCTCTCCCAACCTCCTACTTCCTGCTCCCTTTGGAAACAGTTAATTGATTTCATTTCTCAAAGATGCTTTGTCTCCTCAGTCTGGCTAATTTTGCATTGGGTATCACTTCAGCACTTTACACAAACTCATTTAGAAACAGCTTATTGTGGAACAGTTGTCTGGGTGCAATGGGAAAATTGCTTATGAAGTCAAGGTCTGTGTGTATCACTCAGTCATTCAACAATCATTGCTGAGTCCCTGATATGGGCCATGCACTGAGGATACAACGCCCAACCTTTGTGAATTCCTGCCCTCACCCCATAAAGACCCCTGTGAATGAGCTGGGCTGTGCCCTCCCAGGCAGTTTGGGAGACACTACGGTGAAAGTAGAAGACATGAGAGCTGGTGCACAGGACCCAGCCAGAGCCTTTGGTGGGGAGTTGAGAGACCAGAGGAATACATCCATCTGCCAAGCTGACAGAACAAGAAGTGGGAGAAGAACCACGCATCAGCAACCAGACGAGCAGCAGATTAGAACGAGATTAGAGTGAGTTGGCTCCAGGATGACTGCTGTGAGCACTGCTGGGTGTTGGTAGCTCAGAGTTATGGTCCCGAAGGTTCACAGTGTGTGGGTGTTTCAGGCTGGGTTCAAGGTCCAAGGTCTGGATGGGGTCTGTCCCCCATCTACCATTCTTCAGGCCTTCCATGCAACACGGGCTGGAACAGGGCAGCCCCGTTTCCCTCAGTGAAAGAACTAGAGGTGTATTATGGGATATTCACAATAAAGGCCTGATTACTGTGACTTGTCTTCTGGGTCACCTCCTTTGTATAGTTTCAGGTTTTGGAGCTGGAAAAGGTGTCTGTGATAATCTCGAGTTTCTTTCATTGCCTTCTCTGGCTACCTGTCTTGGGTTGGAGGCTGAGATGAGGAGGCAAGAGGGACAGCAGAAGTGGAGGCAGGCCAGGACAGCAGGGAGTGGTGCTGGATAGGGTGTATGTGCATAGACAGTGGAGCTTGGGGCAAAAGTCAGTGTGGTTATTTATAGGGCTGACGGTGAGTGAAGACTGCCTGTGTTTCACGGAGGGGCAGATGGTAAAGGCTCAGAGGCAGAGAATGAGTGCATTGATGGAAGTGGGCAGAGGCCAGTGTAGGAGACGTTTACCATTTGCTGAGTGCACCTCCCATGGTCAGAATCACATTTTGGCCTTAGAAGGGTGGGTGTTCCATGATCAAATCTCAAAGGGTGATTTTTCAGGTGTTCAGGATGGAGAGGGAGGGAACGCACTTCTGGGGGTGTGCTATACTGGTGAGATTTATATTGGGTTAACACTGTGCCCGGGCCTCAGAGAGCTCTGTGCTTTCATTCGCTCCTCCCTCCCCTTGCCGCTTCCAAGCTCTGCCATGTCAGGCTGCCCACGTGGCACATGGAGCCAGGTGTTTGGAACAGAGCTGGGTCTTTGGGAAGAAGAGACCCACTGGCACTCAGTCCATTCGCAGGGGTGTCCAGCCTGCGGCCCGTGGGCTGTATGCAGCCCCGGATGGCTGTGACTGTGGCCCAACACAAAATCATAAAATTCCTTAAAACATTATGAGATTTTTTTGTGATTACATGGTGCAATGTATTTAATGTGTGGCCCAAGGCAACTCTTCATCTTCCAGTGTGGCCCAGAGATGCCAAAAGGTTGGACACCCCTGATAGGGGATGCCTAGACTGTCTCAAGCCATGCTAGACATAATTGGGCTTGGTCAACCCCTATGTTTCAACTAAATTGTCTCAATTAATATCATCCGCCGTTGGACTGAGTCATCGTTTTCTGGGAGAGAAGTCCTTGGAGCAGGGTGTTTTGCTGCTGCCTGGTAGGACGAGAAGTCCGCTCAGCAGTTTGAATGTGAAGCATTAAAAGTAATTCCATCTCAGCCCTGGCTGGCATAGCTCAGTGGATTGAGCGCGGGCTGCGAACCAAAGTGTCGCAGGTTCGATTCCCAGTCAGGCCACATACCTGGGTTGCAGGCCACGGCCCCCAACAATTGCACACTGATGTTTCTCTCTCTCTCTTTCTCCCTTTCTTCCCTCTCTAAAAATAAATAAATAAAATCTTAAAAAAAAAGATTAAAAAAAAGTAATTCCATCTTGCCTGAAGGTCCGGAAGTAAGAAAGGACATTCTATGAACATGCTGACACAGGCCAGTTGGGGCACACATGACCTGGTCATATGTGACCAGTGAAGCAGGAGGTGCTGTACCGGTAGAATGTGGCAGAAAGGACAGTGCTGGGCCCAAGCTTTAAAACGGTGAGGTAGTTTCCCCTTTTGTACTTTGGGGGGTCCTGAGTTGCCATGTAGTAAGAAAGAAGAGACACACAGCAGCTGGAACTTAGATCTTTACACGTTCCAGCTGAGCCTTCTGGTCAACCCTGCCAAGGGGCCAGACAGGGGAGTGAACCATCTTGAATGTTCCAGCCCAGCTGATGCCTCAGATGCTGCAGCTGTAGCCAACATCACACAGAGCAGACATAGCACCTATTCAGGCCCGACCAAGACACAGGATCCTGAGAGACACTAAAATAGTTGTTTTAAGCCACTAGGATTTAGGGGTGGTATATTGTGCAGCCATCGTTAACCAAAACGAGAGACATATTCTTTACAGTTTTACTTATTACAGAAATTGGCAGATTCTGACTCATGGACCAAATCTGGCCCATGGCCTATTTTTGTAAATACATTTTTTGCTGGAACACAGCCACACCAATTTGTCTGAGTATTTGTTGCCCGTGGCTGCTTTCGCACTGTAGTGGCAGAGTTGGGTAGTCGCACCAGAGACCGTAGGGCCTGCAAAGCCAAAAATATTTACTTTTAGACCCTTTATAGACAGTGTTTGGTTTTCTGGCCCATGCTCTGTCACACTAATCTACGAAAAGGTGAAAGCTAAGCAGACTGATCTCTTTTAAAACAATGTGCAAAACCCGGTGTGCAGGAACCAGTGGTGTGTGGGAAATGGCTTGTGTTGGTGTGGAAATAGTTCCTAATATTCCCTGAGCTGTAATATGGGTGGGCTTTCTCTATAACACATCCGTCTACTACTGTGCCATTAGTAGGTCTGTCGGTGGCAGGTTATGTTACCAGTTAGCAAAAATTCACTCTCCCTTCTCCTCCTCCACTGGGGGAGTATATACTTCCTACCCCTCTGATGTACTTGGCTAGGAGGCTAGCTTTGGTCAATGGGAGGTGAGCGAATGTGACATGATCAGAGGTTTTAAATTCACTTTTGTGGTTTGGTTTAGCGCTAGAGCCCATGCTGTCCGCTATGAGAAGAACAACACGCTGTAGGTAGCTGTGGCCGACTTGGCCTGGGTCTCAGAGTGAGTGGCACATAGAGAAGAACTAAACCCGACCTGCAGCTGGCCCGAGTCCAGCTGAGTCCAGGTCACCGCCAACCTCGTAGACCCATGAAAAATAAATAAATGTTTCTCTTTTCTTTTTCTCTGTGATCTATAACAGCAGCCTGGTTGTTGTTAGTCGCTGCAATTTTTTTGAGCTGTTTGTTCTATAGCATCTTTGCAGCTACAGCTAACTAATACAAAGCTGAAGAAACATAGAAAGAAAGGGGATTTTCAGTACATTGGATGCCGCTAGCCCTTATAGCACCTCTGTGAAAATTAGAAAAAGGTGACTCTCTGTTCAGATACTTCATTTTTCACTTGTCAGAAAATGGCTGTATCGTGGTTGTTATGACAGAGCACTTGATAGCTCACATCAGACGTAGTTTCCAGACACATGAAGCTGTGGGCTCTATGACGTGGTCACCCGACCAGATCTGTCACCCGTGTGCAGTGCACAGCGTACGCAGCCAAGAGTGATGACTGTACTGTGGGGGAATCAGTGAATCGGGTTCTCCTGAGTTACCCCTTGTCGTCTCAGAGGCAGACCTAAGGATGGGTGTCATTCAAGATATTAGCATGCTACGTGATATTATTTCTCAATGGCAGAAGTTGCAAATTATTTTACATATGTCTTTGCATTCCTTCATGGATAAATTCTAATCTGCCTCCTCGCAAATGGTTACAAACAGGGACCAGGGCAAAAGTAGTATAAATCAGAACGGGAGAAAAGCCCATTAAAGATGTGAAAATATTACCATGATTGCACTTGCTGGTCCTCCCTTTTAGGCAAATGCCAGAACAAAGCTTTCCCTTTATTTTCTTTTTCTCTTTTTCCCCCATTCAGGCAGAGAGGGTAAGTTGGCCCTACTTACTGGCCAGCCAGAGCTGAACTGGAAGTGATTGGATTAGTTTTCCAAGTGATTTATCTAAATTAGTTCAGGCTGAGGTGGGTAATTTTCCACACTGCTTCTGTTATCTGACTTAAGTCTGCTCATACCAGAGCCCCGGTGGTCATACCATGCACGGAATGGAAAAACCTGAGTTGTATGGTTGAGGAAAATAGATGTGCTTTGAATTCTGGCCCCTCAGTTTATTAGTGACCGGAGTTTCAGTTTTCTCGTTTATAAGATGGTGAAACTAGCTCTTGCTTCAGGGTTGTGTTGAGGATTACATGAGATAATGTACAGGAATAATTTAGAAGAGTGAGCAACCTATGAGGCATTTGCTGTTGTTCTCCTTTCCATTTCTTTAGGACAAAGGGAAACATGCGAAGTGAAAAGCATGTGTCTTTGGTGTCTCTTCCTCTGACTTCTTCCCTCATCTTTGGTGTCTTTTTATGCGCATTGCTCTGTCTCCTACTTTCTTGCTGCCATCTTGCAGGTGGACAGGTTCACTTGAACTTGAGAACTAGGTGCACACTGTAGCATGTGCGCTCTTGCTCAGTTGGATCCAGGCAAGCTCTGGCTTGTTTGCATCTTGTACCAGATCACAATTCCTTGAAGCCAGGTTCCGTGGATCTTATTCACAGGGCCCAGCCAGCGCCAAGCACATTATGGACAAGCAGGGATGCTTACTGAATTCATAGTATTGTTCAGTAAGTGAAAGTGTAACTATCACACTGTAATAATTCTTTCATCTCTTTCTTTAATAACATTTACAGATCGTTCACTGTCTGTGTGTCTGAATTTTATGAGTAGAAATGGTGATCTTTCTATTCATAAAGCAAATTATTGCTAATGTTTTTCTTTAAGCTTCTGGGTCAGTTTAAGATATCCTGGAAAAAACCCCCAGAAGGATAAATTGTACGTCAGTGCTGGTATGAGACTACAACTTAGCTCTAAAAAGTTCTTATTTAAAAATTTTGTGTTACTCAAAAGTAACTGAAAATGTTCCAATAAGTAAATGTTGTATACATTTGAATTTATGAAATTATTGATTGAATTTCCAATAAGTAAATGTTCTATAACTTGGAATGTATAAAATGCAGTACTAACATTATTTGGCTTTTTATTGGTTTTGCATGTATGGTGGGGATCCTGGTAAGATTTAATTTGAGAAAACAGCACAACGGCTGAGAAACCTACTCTAGAGCAGAGGTTGATAAACTTTTTCTGCAGCCAGATATTAAGCATTTTGGACTTTGCAAGCCATGCGGTCTCTGTGCCAGCTACTCAGGGAGGACACTCCATCATGGAAGCAGCCGGAGACAGTATGTAAAGGAATGAGTGTGGCTGTGGTCCAATAAAACTATTTGCAGAAAAAGGCAGTGAGCAGGGTTTGGTCCATGGGTTATGTTTGCCAGCTGCTGGTCTGGAGGAGATAGGATGGGCTTTGTGATCCACACACTCGAGTGGGCGACTTATTCTCTCTCACATGTGGTGTCTCCATCTGAAAAGAGAGCTAATAAAATCACCTGGCCAGGAGTGGAGAGGGTTAAATAACGTAGGACATAGAAACACCCAGCATGGCTGTCATTTTCTTTCTTAATTTTATTCCCCAAAGGGCCAGGGCTGCAATTGATTCCTCCCTTTTTATTGCCCTGATCAAAACAGTTGGATTTCTTTGGTGCAGCTCCTTGAGCTGGTCATGGCTGTGATTTCATGCACACACACACACACACACACACACACACACACACTGAATTACCCCTTGACACTCCCAGGGGAATTTGCATTAGAAACAAGAATTTTCTAGCACGCCAGTGAACTGGCACACTAGGGAGAAGACCCTGGAGGCGGGGCTGCCTTTCCGTTCCCCTGACATGCTTACTTTGGGTGTGATCGCTTCACCTTCGGTTACTACCAGCTCACTCTACCCCGACTGATTGTTCCTTCAAGCAGTAAAACGTGGGCTCAGACTTGCTCTGTGCCTGCGGAGTCTCACAGTGCACCCTCATCTCCACAGCAGGGGGTCTTGCACTGCAGCGACTCGGTGGGCACAGTGTCGGCGCTCAGCTGGGACACAGCTTGAATTGTCATAGCTAGAGCTTGGAAGGCAGACAGACCTGGGATTGCATCCTGACTCCTGTCCTAAAAAATGTGATCCTGGACAAAATGATGTACTTTTCTGAGCCTTTATTTCTTCATATAATAGAAGTAATTTCACATGGTTGAAATGAATCGTAGGAAATATGTGAAAAAAAAAAAAGCTTAGACTAGGACCTGGCACATGGAGCCCCTTGTTTCTCATCACTGCCTAGCCCCGAAAGTTGGCATTGTATTTGATACCTAGATATTGTTGAATAAGTAAATGATAATGTTCTCATTTTTATCACAACATGTGGGAACTCAGATAGTAATCTCTATTACCAGCACCATGTACTATTGTCTATAAGCTCCTTTTATATTACTATCATCAGTAGAAAAAATGATACATATTTTTTATAAATGCCATGCCATTTGAATCCCAGTTACTAATGTCAGAATTTTCAGACCGTCTGAAGCTGAGGGACTTGGGAGTCATGGAGGTCTGGGGTTCAATGCCCCTCCTTTCATGCGCTGGCAGTGTGCAAACTCTTTTTTTTTTAAGATTTTATTTATTTATTTTTAGAGCGGGAAGGGAGGGAGAAAGAGAGAGAGAGGAACATCAATGTGAGGTTGCTGGGGGTCATGGACTGCAACCCAGGCATGTGCCCTGACTGGGAATTGAACCTGTGACACTTTGGTTCGCAGCCTGCACTCAATCCACTGAGCTATGCCAGCCAGGGCTTGGCAGTGTGCAAATTCTTAGAGTCCAAGTGAAATGCAGTTAACACAATAGGACAATCGGGAGGATTAAGGACATAGTACTGGATTAATACATGGTAAGTAAATAAAGGCTTAATAAAAACAAATAGTCATATTCCTTACTATTCTCTTGTAGGCGAAACACAGAGACTAGGCTAACTCTGTGTTTGGTGCCCCCAGAAACTCTCCTTCATCTTCCAAACTTTGCCTCCTTTGGGCCATCAGAGTGCAAAGTCCCATCATTCACACAGACAAGGAGAGAAGGGCTGGTGACAACTTGAAGTGAGGTCACTCGGGGATGGGGAAGTGGGGTGGATGGGGTGATGGTGGCCACTGTGGCCTGTGCTTAGGCCATTACCGCAAACTGGGGGGCTCCAGGGGCCAGACAGGAAACTTAAACTAGTGAGGCAGGCTGGATGCTGGCTTCTAATTTCTGAGAACGTGTTACCCTCTGAAAGCATCTTTTACTTTCCTATTTTTGATACAGACATGGACAGAGAGAAATCTTTTGTTTTACCATAGCAGTTCGCAAATGTCCTCTGTGGACGCCTGGGGGGACATTTGGGATCCTTTCAGGAGATTCATGAGGTCAAAAGCCTTTTCATAAAACACAAGACATTTTACTTTCCTTTTTCATCGTGTTGATATTTGTGCTGACAGTGCCAAAGCAATGGCGACTTGGCCCAAATGAAGGTGGCGGCACCACCAAATACTCCAGTCGTCATTATACTCTTCATTGCCATGCGTCCACATTAAAAAAAAAAAACCCCAAAAGCCCAAACCAGTTTCCTTTAAAAATGTCCTTGATGAAACAGTCAAAATTACCAGTTTTATTAAATTTCAACCCTCGTTGAGTGCACGCCTTATTAGTATACTGCGGGAAAAGAGGGGAAGCCTACAGAAAGTTCTGCGCACGGAAGTGCGGTGCTGTCTTAAGGAAACACAGTGGTGCAATTGTTTTGAGTTGCGAGTTAAACGAGTTGCCTTTCTATTTTCTTTTTTCTCCTGCAACACCATTTTTTTTTTTAACTACGGTCATTCAAACTTGGGTATCTGGCAGGTGTTTTCTCAAAAATAAATGAAGTTAGCTTGTCACTTCAAGGAATGCAGCTGTCAGAATTTGTTGCCAATGATGAAGTTGGAGCTTTCAATGTGTATTAGAATTTAGAAAAACTTACGTCCTCCATCGTGAGTTTGAGAGTGTGCTAATAGTTTAAAGACTTTTCGGATGCGATCACATTGAAAACAAATGTGATTTTTTAAAATGTTATACAGTAAAATGTGTCAGCATTTGAAGATCTGCATAGCTCAGTGAGCCAATATTTTCCAAATGACCAATGCATCGGAGCTTGCCGATGGATGGGAGGCACGTTCAAGTGTAAGATGGACGAGTGGACTTGAAGGTAACAGAGTATGACTTCCTCGGTATGGTTTCCGCTTCCACGTTATAGCCAGCCTTTAAAAAGCTGCTACTTGCTGAGTTTGAGTGTAGTGTCAGAGGGTTGTATGAAAAGGCCACGCAGACAGTTGTCCAGTTTCCAACTACTTATCCTACTGTGTGAAGCTCATTTTTTTTTGTTTTAACCAAAACAACCTATCACAATGGACTGAGTGCATAAACAGATACGAGAATCCAGACGATTCTATGAAGTCAGACATTAAAGAAATTTAAAGAAAATGTAAAACAATGCCATTTTTCTCATAACCTTTTTTTTTTGTTTTGGAAAAATAGTAATTTTCCATAAAAATCTATCATTGAGGTTAACCTGAAATGCCTTCATACTGTAACACTTTTTTAGTTTTAACTTTTAATATAGTAACTATTTACAGATATAACACACAGAAGCAGAAAGAAACTCTTTGCTAAGAAGTATAAAAGTATAAAAGAGTCCGAAGACCAAATATTCAAGGACCTATACTGTACTGTGAGAAGTGCAGGAGCCCTGGCCAATGCGGTTCAGTTGGTTGGAGCATCATCCCATAACCGAAGGGTTGCGGATTCGATTCTTGGTCAGGGCACACACCTAGGTTGGTGGTTTGATGCCCGGTCAGGGTGTGAACAGCCTCCAGTCTGGGAGTGAATGGGAGGTTTTCTCTCCCTTCCTCTCTCTCTGAAAGCAATGAAGAAATGTTCTTGGGCGCGGATGATTACAAACAGAAAAAGAAGGACAGGAGGGGCGGCTCCCCCCCAACCTCTGCTGACGTCGCTGTGGACGGAGAGAGGCAGCCCCACTGTTGCTAGATGTTCTAGTTTTGAAAGAAAAGCCAGAATTCCAGACTTGAACGTGAAATCTCCCAATTTCACATTCAGGATATTTTTAACGCTGAAGGGAGCCTACCTGGGGACAGGATGCTACCTTCGGGACACCTGGTGCCGCTTCCGGTCCAGGCTCATATATGGGTCGACAAAGCTCTGTGCTGGAGGGGGGTGATAGGTGACTATGATGATAAAGATTTCATAATAGCAAGGATTTAAAAATTAATAAGGATTTTAGAATTCTGTGCATATAATAAAAATTCTTTAAAAAATTCAAAAAAATTAAATTTAAAAATTTAAAATTACAAAAAATTTTTTGTGCACCAAAAGCACAAAGTGCTGGAAACAACTAGACAATTGTGTGCTACCTGGCAGACATTTGTTCAGCCCGTTGGGGAGCCTGGGAGAAGCGAGAGTTTTCTTTCTTCCTCTTAATTCCTTTTCTGCAGATGAGTGCTTCTTGTCTCTCCCCCTTAATGTAAGGAAACGAACTCCAGACGACATAATAGCTCTTTGTTTTTTTTTTTTTAATAGTGTGGTTGAGTTCTTCCATTCTCAATGGTTCGCCTTCTTATAAATTGGCAAAAAAAAAAAAACAACGACGAATCTCTTCAAGTTCAGCAGCTTATAGCTCCATTTGTAACAAAAGTGAAAACAACTCAAAAGTAGCACAATTGGAATAAAAATGCTTTTAATTTGATATAACAGACTAATTCTAAGAGCACAATTTACATAAAACATGCTTTTATGCACCTAAATCAAATAATTCTAGATTTGTAAGGGGTATGAATAACAAGTATTACATTTATATAGATTTTCTTGAACATTTTTGACTTTCTGTTTATTTAAACAAACAAAAAACAAGTCCTTTCACAGCCCAGCCACCAATTATTGTTTTACTTATGGCAACTTATGACAGCCTTTAAAATTTTTAAAACATTTTTCTTTCGCCCTGACATAATTTATCTTTTTCAATTGTGTGTATTAAAAACAGAATCAACTTGTGAGTTTCATGGTAAAAGGGAAAGGAGTCAGAGTCACGGCTTTGAGTTTTCCCTCTGCCACTCAGACTAGTTCGGTGGTAAGATTCGGAGCGAATGTTGAAGCTCTGTGGAGCTTAGTTTGTCCTTTTGCAGCATGAGAATGATAAGGCTGGTTATGAGAACTACATGAGTTTCTAGTGCTCCACACAGGGCCTGGCAGATGGGCATTACAATTATATAAGAAGAGCTAGCCTTGACTGAGAGTTTACCACCGCGTAGGTGGTCTTGGCCCAAACACTCTCTATTAACTGATGTAATACAATGGCTGCATGAGAGAGGTGCTATAATTATTCCCAGAGGTTAAGTAGTTTACCCAAGATTACACAGCTAGAAGGAGTCAGGATTTGAACCCTGGCAGTAGCAGCTTGATAAATTCTCTCCTCTCCTTTTCTTCCACCTCTAAGCCTTAGACACACCCACTGAGAGGGTACTGCGTGTTACCACACGCAAGGAACAAAGGAAAGGGAGCTGGTGGGCGGAGCACATGTGGCCCCGCCCCAGCACCAAGGGTGGGTTGGTGCAGAGAGCGACGTTCACTTACATCGGACTCCACCTCCATTATGATGATGGCTTTGAGTTACATAAACCTTTTAAAAATCAATTTTCAGGGACTCACTTTAAGGAAAAAAAATACAAAATTTGCTCAAAGCTGAGTAGTTATTTGGAATAAGAAAAGAAATCAGCTCTTTTTTTTTTCAAAAGCTGATAAATAGAACGAGCACTACAGAATCCAGAAAAAAGTGTTTTCATCTGAAAATGATTTTACAATATCATTTTCCATAATGAGAGCGTGAAGATAATTCAGTTGGTTGGCGTTTAAATACATTATAAATAGTTTAGGCAAGTTCTTTTGAACTTCCTAATTTGTTCTTGGTCATGTCATTTGCATTCAGGTTGACTGTCAGAGTGGAGAAAAGCGGAGTGGGTTTCACTTATAACTGAGCCGGCATGGATGATGTACACAGTCTGTGGTGTCTCTGTGGGTTTCCCCAGCAGATCCAGGACTTCTGATATATTTATATCACATGTTTCTCATCAGAAAGAAAGAAACCCCTCAATGGCGTATTTATAATTGTATATGCTGCATTATTGAGTGTATTTCCTCAATAGGAAAGAACTCCTGTTCTTATTAAGCATTAATGAGAACCAAATCTTTTACTTACAGTTTTAAATCTCTGATGATTGGAAGAATTTTCCACAGGCTGGCTTCTGGTCCCACATAGTTCAGAGGGTGTTTTCCCTCCGGCACCCACACACTTCCACGCTGGGTGCCATGAGACCTGCAAACATCTCGACAGGCGCCCTGGCCCTGGTCCTGGTGCCAGAGGAGTCGGCGCAGTGGGCGGGAGCGGTGTTTGTAAAGCTGTTCCCACACTCGGACAGCTAACACCTTCACTATGCGCAGAAGTGACTGTGAACCACTGAAATACACCCCACTGAGCTCCTACTACATGAGCCTGGACTCAGCTTCTTAGCTAGATCTCTAAAATGCTTATGGCCGCTCCAAAACCACCTGGAACAGGGAAAAGCCTCCTGGAGAATAAGTTAGAACAATGAAAATATTTTACTTTTGCAAATTTTGCAAAAAGGGTTGATCGCATAAACTATTGGTAGGAATCCTCACTTGAGCTTTGCGGTACACTCACCAGGTCACTGGAGAAAGCTCATATCACTGACTGGTGGAGAACAGCTTGAGAAAGACACATTATCTTAAAATGACTTTGATTAGTGCTAGCTAATTACCTAATTTAGTAGGTTAAAGAAAAGGAGGCAAAAAATGTAACACAATCTAGTAATTAATCCTGAGGTTATGGTCTCATAATTACTAGTATTGGATTCTCGATAAGCCAGCCTTAATTTTAAAGACCATTTGAAAAAGCAATAGTAGTTACATCCAGAGAATCGCAATGAATAAAGAAAAAACAAACAAACAAAATAAAACCTGTTCTGTTCTGAGCCTGGGTGTTTGTGTACATTGTCAGGGCAAAACGGAACAGTTCAGTTCCTTCCACAGCCTAGCACAGACATGAAGATGGTGTGCTCTGAAAACTGTGCAGCGCAATGACATCGCCGTGTAAGTTCCTTGTGCACATTTCACACAATTGTTTCAAGAAGTCTGAGAATAGAAGAAACACTATGTTCAGGTATTATATGTAATGTATCTGAAAGACAAGGCCAACTATATGAGCATGTCTCAAGCCCCTGCTCGCATCATACCCACTGATGTGCTCTTGGCCAAAGCAAGTCACGTGACTGAGCCCCAAGTCAAGGGGCAGAAATACACTTTCCACTCACCTTGAGGCACCAGCAAGTCTTATGACCAAGCCTTGCTTGGGCAGTGACATATTCTCTTCTTGATGAAGCGAAGGAGAGGAGGCGAATGGGTATTGAATTAGTTTCCCGTGGCTGCTCTAACAAATGACCACAAACTTGGTGGTTTTATATTCTCACAGTAAGGGAGGCCAGAAGTTCCAAATCAGTATTACTGCTGGGAGCTGCTAGGGCTGTGCTCCCTCCACGGGGTCTGGAGAAGAACCCTTTCCTTGCGTCATCCGGCTTTGGTGGCTGCTGACATTCCTTGGCTGGTGGCTGCGTCACTGGAACCTTCAAGACCAGCCAGCGTCTTTAAATCTCTGTGCTCCTTTTCCTGTGTCCTTCTCCTCTGCTCGTGTGTCAAGTCTCCCTTGGATGCTGTTTTATAAAAATACTTTTGAGGACACTTAAGACCCACCCAGAGAATCCAGATAATCACCCCACCCCCATTTCAAGATCTTTAATCACAGCTGAAAAACCTTCACTGGATAACGGAATAGTTACAGTTTTTAGGGATTTGGATCTGACATCATTGGTGGCTCCAATTCTGCCTTCTACAACCACAGTTCTTAAAAATGTATATATTTGTGTTAACCTAGAATTTTAAAACACCTTTTACTGGGAAAGAGTGCATTGCTCTGTGTTTGGGATGACTTTACATTTGGTAATTCAGTTGGTTGTGTGGGACTAGAAAGACTGGGAATTAGGGCTAACACTTTCGTGGAGGTTCTCCCAAGTTTAAAATCTGCTGTTTTAGTCAGCTCAGGCTTCTGTAACAAAATATCGTAGCCTGGGTGTCGTAAACAACAGAGATTAATTTCCCACAAGTCTGGAGGCTGGTAAGTCCAAGGTCCAGGTGCCGGCCAATCCGGTTTCCCGTGAGAGAGGGTACTCTGGTCTCTTCACCTCATGAAGGCACTGATCCCAAAATGGGGATCGCTCACTCATAATCTCACCTAAACCTCCCTAAGGCCTCACTGCTGAAGACTATCACACTGGGGATAAGGGCTTCTACATGAATTTTGGGGGGCACACACATTCAGTCCATAGCACCTGGACAGCCTCACTAACAGACACACCCATTTGCCTGTAAGTTCCTGCTCCCTTTGCCCCTGATAATCCCTTTCTGAAAAGTTATAGAAAAAGGGATGATGACAGACTGATTTTAAGATATGGGGGGATCCTCCCAAATCCCCAGAATTATCTTCTGGAAGGTGGGTCCCTTGTAGTACAGGCTTCCTCTGCTACGTGAGTGTTCTAGGAACCCATCTGTAGCAGTGTGCCAGCTGGTGTTGTTGTGAGAGGCTGTGTTCGCTTCAGTGAATTTTTTTTTTTTACGACTTTCTGAAGGCATTTGCCCATTTCATGATGGGTGATTTCTGAGCGCACCTGCCCACACCACACTGAGTGTTCAGCAGTTTTTGACCAAAGATGACATGACCCCTATTCACCCCATCCTCCCTATTCAACTGATCTCACCCTAAGTAACATTATTTTTATTTGTTTCTCTGGATGAAAAAAGTCCTCAGAGGGAAACCTTTTGCTGATTTGGAAGATGTGAAACAAAACATGGTGGAAGCACTAAAAGGCACCAAAATTGACAAGTTCAAAAACTGTTCTGAGCAGTGGGAAAAAATCTTTTTTTTTTTTTTAAGATTTTATTTATTTATTTTTGGAGAGGGAAGGGAGGGAGAGAGAGAGAGAGAGAGAGAGAGAGAAACATCAATGTGCGGCTGCTGGGGGCCGTGGCCTGCAACCCAGGCATGTGTCCTGACTGGGAATCGAACCTGCGATGCTTTGGTTCGCAGCCCACGCTCAATCCATGGAGCTACGCCAGCCAGGGCAAGGGAAAAAATCTTCATAGCTGTATTGCGTCACAAGGAGTGTTCTTTGAAGGTGACTGAAGTTTAAACATGTAAGAATAAATACACAACTTTTTAGAAATAAATTCTTCTCTTTTGGGTCTCCCCTCGTAGTTCCTGAGGGCTACCAGGCACAGAGTACAGACAAGGGTGCAGTAAAAGCCTGTGCGTATTTTACAGGTGTTCGGGCCAGAGCCCCCCGAGGACATCTCTGCTGGGGAGCAGGCTGGCCGGCACACCGGGCGTGATAAGCACGCTGGCAGTTTTCTCAGAGGAGACTCTGCAGCTGGGGTCCAGGTACCTCTCTCCCCGCCTCCATGATGTCTGGATGGAGAAGGCATGGGACTGTCTCCAAAGGAAATAGGCTTTTGTGGCTGATCCTGTAAGACTTGGGAGGAGAGGAAATTGTGTAGCTTAGAGATTTCAGCACCTCTTAGGAGGTGCTGCCTAAGAGGATGAATCTGTACTTCTTTAAATATAAAGGAATCTGAGGAGTGGAAAGAACAGGGAAATGTCATCCAGTTGCTCAATTTTATAGATGAAATAACTGAAGCCCCAATTGATGAAGCTTTGCCAAGGCTACATAATTCGCACCAGAGCCAGGACTAGAACCCAGTCTTCTGAGGCCAGGCTCGGTGGCGTTCCCGTTACTGTGACCCAATAGGTGCTCTGTGGTCGGGCATGTGGGCTTACCGAGGTTTCTCTTTCTCTGTGGCCAGCTTGGGGTACATGGGTACTTTCCCCCTATTTGCTGTGGGTGTTCAGCATGGCCCCGCCTCCCTGACCAGGAGTGGTGGGAAGAGTCCACCTCCCAGGAATGCAACATCTGAAACAGTGACGCATGGAGAGCAGCAGTTTGCAGAAGTGAGTCCCTGGAGACCGAGCTCTGGAACAAAGGCAGCTCATTAGAGTGCCGCGCAGTCTCGGCTCTGCCACGGCTTAGCTCCGTGACTTTAGGCAGGTTGCGTGGCTTCTCTTTCCCCAGCTTCTTCCTCTTTAAAATGGAGATAGCAGAACCTACCTCATGACATTGTTTTGAGGAGTAAATAAAAGAAACGTTTAAAATATGTGGAACCGTGCAGGACACAAGTAAATATTGAACATATATCAGTTATTTATCTCCTGCTGAGGGCCAGGACACACCCTGGCTCCTTTGCCCTCTGAGTGCCGGTCATCCAAATCTCCTGTTGATTCTAGAGCACAGGCGGCAAACACCAGGCCGTGGGCCCAGGCCAGCCCTCCACCTTGTTTCATCCGGCCCAGCACCTTGTTTCTACCCGGCGGCAGTGCCGAGCTCTCGCTTAACAGTTAAGGAGTAGTTACATGTATACAGCCCTAAAGTTACACTCGGCCCTTTGAAGGCAACCGTGAGGCTGACGTGGCCCCCGGTGAAAATGAGATCGACACCCCTGCTAACCTGGGATCCTTCCAATGAGGACCCTACCCTCCTTTACTTAAGCAAGTCAAAGTCAGCTTCCGTTTCTTGGGACAAAAATAACTTTAAACATATTCATGTTCCTGCTCATACCTATTAGAGATATTATGTATAATGTGATGGCTCTCAGATGTGCGTGTGTGTGTGTGTGTGTGTGTGTGTGTGTGTGTATCCAGGTAGTATGAAACGGAGTCCATGTTTTCTTGGACAAAAAAATTAAAAATCAATATTTGAGGGAGGCAGCCCTAAAAAGTAATGTGTGCTGACGGCACTTTGTGTCTGCGAACGGAAGTGGGGCCAGGGAGACCCACAGAAAGAGAGGGGACACACAGATTGGTCCCGACAATGGTGTGCAGGAAAATGGATCATCATTAATATATCCCGGAGCTGATTATCAATGCTTCAATTACCAAAATATTGAATGAAGCAACTTTATATGCCAATAGTAGTATAAAAAATTGTTGCCTTCCACCACATTTATTGGCTTAGACAGATTTGAATATACAAAACATGCAGCTATAAATAAAATCCAGCAATTACATTTAGAGGAGAAAACTCATTTTGATAGCCTCTATTCCATAATATTAAGGGGAGTAATTCCTAATATTATGCACTAAATACACTTTGTTGAACAACTTGCTGTCTTCGTACTTTACGTAAGTTAGATGTATGGCAGCAGGTTCAATTAATTCTACGGAATAAAAATAGCCATTTCTAAAAGCAACTTCAGGACGTTTCTGCGTGATTCTATAAGCTGCCTTCACGCCGTTCACTGAATGTAATAAAGATGCTGGTAAAAATAGCCTTTGCATTGAATTTGGAGTGGAAAATATTGTAGAATAAGTGGGGATATTAATAAATACTAAATCTCCAAATGAATTGCTAAGTCCATTAAGAGTTTTAATGCTGCATTTGAAGCTCATAACTCTAGGCGATTCCCTGTCTAACTTACACTGGCAAATGTTTATTTTGAGAAATGCTCAGTCATCTGTTTTACAAGCTCATTCTCTTTACACCTGAAACTTTTCCATAAGAAAGGCGTTGGCATAAAAACAGACTCCATTTTTTTAGGATGGGTTGAGCGTATCTGGGAACGTGCACGTGAAGAACTTTGACTCATCACACCGGAAGGACCCTGAGAGGAGACGTTATCTAGTCCTTCGCTTGCAGATTGTACACTGAGGTCCAGAGTGGTAAAGTGTCTGTGTCAGGTCACACAGGAGTTTGGCAGAGCCGGGGACACGCCCAGGCCCAGTCTGAGACTCCTGCTACCACACCCGCGTCACCTCTCACTTTACATAGGAAGAGGCTAAACTCCGAAGAGGTTAAGCTCCACTTACTAAGAAGGTCAAATGGCTAGTTAGTGGCTGACGGTGACCAGTAGGCCTCCTGATGCTTGACTGCTGGTTTTGACCCATCTTTAAGGACAAGTCCTGTGATTTAAAGATGACTTCTGCTGCATCCATCCAGGTATTTGAAGCTTTAAAAAAATCTTAATAAGGAAGAAACTCCTCTTGTTTATCAATAAACATTAGGCTAAAAATGAAAATATCCTTGGGACTTTTTCAGATGGTTCAGATTAGTGCTAAAGTCCCTTGGATTTGGCCAGGCCCCGGTCAGGCAGTGGGTATAAATAAACAAGGTTCCAGCGACACTGGGACCCCTGTTTTTCTGGCTCACGGCTCCCACGGACATAGACAGAAGCAGACTGGGACTCTCAGGTTAGGCTCTGCGAAAATACCTGGCCACTCAGGGGTGTAAGTAGTGACCAGGAATGGGAAGCAGAGGCACTGGAACCAAACTAACTCTGCCTGTTGTACCATGTTCCCTTTAGACAGCCCTGGTGTGCATCCAGGGGGTTTCAACAACGCGGCAATGGCTTCGTATACCCCGTCGACCATTGCTCTTGATGACTCATTTTTCTTTGTCTGTTAAACTTTTCATTCCTTTCCTCCAGTTTATTCACTCAACAACTTTTCCTTGAGGTCCTGTCTACTACGTTCCAGGACCTGGGGCAATTGTAATGAATGTGGTTCCTGGCTTCATGGAGCTTACAGTCTGGAGGGAGACACAGTCAATATGTAAACTGGCAAATATGCCAAAGATTTACAGATTATAGTAGGTATTAGTGGAAAATATGTAGGAACTATAAAAATGGGGTTGTGAGAGCAAGCTTATTTGTATGGATGGTCAGGGAGACAGATGAGGAGAGAGCATATGACTGGCTGATGTGGGATTTCAAAAGTCTGGGGTCCTTGACATAATTTGAGACAACTCTCAGGGACTTCCAGCTCCCTATAGGATTAGCTGAGGTCTCTGTCCAACCCCACATTCCTTGTTCTTTTTACAGGCTCATCTCCAGTAGGCACAATCCAATGAACCTTCAGCGTACTACTCTCCATTTTAGAGATTATTTCTAGGAAACTCAATCTAACATAGTTGTCCTGGGCGTGGTCCTAGAAAGCTGACTCTAAAATGGGGTTTTGGATACAAATCACCACCGACTGACAGTTGGCACTGTCCATCACGGTGGGATTTCCTCCAGCAGCCCGAGGCTGCAGTGGCTGAAACTTTCATTAGAGGTGAACGGGGATGGGTTGCTAGTGGAAGAGGGGCCCGTGCAGTATCCTTGACCATTGAGCGGTGTGAGGAAAATGATCACTTTAAGAACAGTGGAATTGGGCGGCTGTTGCTGAGTGCCATTCATTCCTAGGAAGAGCAACAGTAACAGGCTCAGGTGGTTAGTGACCATTTCAAGGCAAAAACGTGAAAACCAGAGGGCCTCCTTGACAGTACTTAAGGAAACAAGTCTCTTCCAGCTGGGGGCAGAGAGAGCGGAGAACTTATTTGTGAGAGTAGCAGAGCTTCAGAGAGGGTTGAATCCTCAGCCGTGGGAGGTCTCCTGTGCCAACACCGAGGACTTTACAGGGAAGAAGGGGGACCTGCCCCTTGTAATGGGGTATCTAGACTGCTTCTATTTTATGTATTATCTTTAACAAGAATTTCACCCTATTATGTAGGTAACTGAACTGTTGTTGGAGAAATACAACTGGGGGGCCTGGAGGCGTTCTGAAACTCTGAAGTCACCTATTCCTTTCCTTTTGAGCTATAAGGTGTGGCTGCTGCACTTTCTGCCAGTTCTGATGGGAGGGTAACCTTTCTCACCTAATTCACCAGGCTCTCCTGACTGCGGTCAAGTAGGATAAACAAAGGCCTCTGGGGATGGGAAATGTGGGGGAGCTCAGGGAAACCTGATTAAGTTCACTTGTGAGATCTTGGTAGGGGAAGGAGGCTCGTGTGTGTGGAGGGGCCTTCCATTGGCTCCTTTTCTCGGTGGGTTAGGGGTGGCCAGGTGTCATGGCCTGGGGCCACAGCTGGGTACTCCTATGTGCTTCATTCCGGCCCTCCTGGGTGGTGCTCTGCCCCTAAGGCCACAGGGACCAGTCTGTCTGGTGCAAAAACGGGCTCCTTGCTTGGCTCTGTAGATAGATTGCTGGGCAGGAAAACGCGGCCTGCAGCAGGCTCCGCCAGCTGCGGCTGGTGGGTTGGGGGTGCGGTGGAAAGGGAGGTTTACTGGAGAGGCAGGGGACTGTCATTTTTAGACCATGACTAATAAATCTGGATTTTCTCCGTTATAAAAACTCTTCCCATTCTTCCCTTTCCCTTTCCGCAAGGTAATTGCAAAAACCTAGGGCTCTGGAGTTATTTTATGTCCTCCTTTGATGGCCTAAAGTGAATTAGAAGCTGGAAAACATTGTACATGGGAAACACTATATGTGTATTGTGTATTTCATCTTAAGCTAAATGTTATATGAGAACAAATGGTTTAAGGGAGTTTGAGCACACAAAAGAGGCTGGCAATCATTTTGAGCCCAACATTTGGCCCAAATTAGCAATTTTCAAATATTCATATTCATGTTTGTATTTGAAAACAAAGATTTCTTATTCCAAACCAATTGCTGCTGATCAGTAGCAGAACTTCAAATTTGTTACAGCCTACAGGAATAGGGTGTAGGGGAGGGCCAGAGCGAAATGGGAACTTTGAACTTGAAGGTAGAAGACCTTCGTTCTCTGCTCTTTCATTTACTACCTGGATGGTCTTGAGTGACTTATTTAACTTCTTTTTTCTCCGGTTTTCTCATCAATAAAATGAGAGCAATATTTTTTTTATTCTCACCTGGGAATATGTTCTTATTGATTTCAGGGCGAGAGAGAAACATTGATGTGAGAGAGAAACATCCAGCAGTTGTCTCCTTTAAGCACCCCGACTAGGGATCAAACCTGCCACCCAGGTGTGTGCCCTGACCAGGAATTGAACCCTCAGCCTTTTTGGTGTATGGGATGAGGCTATAACCAGCTTAGCCACCTGGCCAGCACGAGAGCAATGATGTTTACTTCATAGGGATGTGGGGAGGATCCAGAGAGATAATAAAAGTTAAAGTGTTTTGAAAACCCTAAAGTCTACACAGATGCTAATTATTATTCATGGGGATGAGAGGTGGTGTCCGAGCTCACCGGGATTCACGTGGCGTTCACAAAGGGTCAGACAGGAGTCACGGACAAGAATGCGTATAGCTCCAGGACACATTGCTGTCATTGAGTCCAATTCCTCGTTCCACGAGTATTTCCCCATAAATCCTACATCCCACATTCTGTAATTTTCTTCTGTAGTTATTCCTGGCTTTGACTATGAGATACTTCGTTTCCATGGTCTTCTTCCCTCGCAAATTATTACTGTAGCTTCTTGGTTTATTTCTTAGCACTTTTTCAGCCTCTGGATCTCCAAGCTATGCCAGTGTTGCAATGGCAATAACCAAAGATTTCTTCCCAATTCTACAGCAGGCCAGTTTCACAGAATACCCCACCAAAGCCATTGAACATTGAGTACAGTTGCAGTGTGAAGAGTCTAATGCAAACTAAGCACCTCTATGTACAAATCTTCCCATGATATCACATGCCATGCTGGCGGCAATCAGTCTGTTGTTAGGACAAGTAAAGGAGAGAGTCATGGGGCCAAATTAATGTGTCCTAAAACCTTTTGCAAACTTTCTTGTTTGCTATAGGAATCTTGTATCTATTGGGATGTTGTTAACTACAAGTAACAGAAAAATCCCCATTCAATCTGGTCTAACCATAGGAAAATTTATTATCTCCCTTAAGGGGAGTAGGCACCAAGTGTGGTTCATCAGAGCCTAGGTTTCCCTTCTCCTGGATTTGTGACTCTTTTGGCTCCGCCCTCCTCTGCCATGTTGATTTCGGCCCCATGTTGTTAATGGGATGGCTAAAGCGCTTCTAGGTATCAAGATAGGACATGGAAAGGAGAGGGGGCTGATGGACTGGGTGAAAAAGGTGAAGGGATTAAGAAGTTCAAATTGGTAGTTAGAGAATAGTCCCAGAGATATAAAGTATGGCATAGGAATATAGTCAACAATATCATAACTGTGTATGGGGGCCAGGGTTACTTGGAATATGGGGGGGACCACTCTGTAAAGGACATGATTGTGTAACTACCATGCTTTGCATCTGAAACTAATACAGAATCATAGTAAATGTAAACCATGATTGGAAAATTAAACATTTTAAACAATGAGGCATGGAAGTCTTCCAAGGAAGAAGAGGGCCCACGTCTTCCAGTGTCTCCTTCTCAGAAGTGAGAAGATGTTTCCCTGAAGCCCCAAGTAGACTTTTTCTCATGTCTCATTGGTCTGAGGAGGGCACATGCCCGTTTGTAGACTGACACTTGGCAAGGAAAGTAGAACTCCCATGTGTGGGTAAGAGCCAATCAGGATCTACCCTTGGAGCTGGGGGCAGAGTTGGCTTTCTCTGAGTTACGCAGACACCTGAGCCAGTTTGGGTTCTGACAGGATGGAGAGGGGGGAGCAGTGGGTTAGGTAGGCAACCCAGTGTATCTGTTATGGAAGAGATCTTACTGTGCAACTTAAAATGTTGAAGATTGCTAACCCATTGCGAAGGGCAGGGCTACTGTATGCAACATGTTTTAAGTCCCTGAGCCCAGATAGAAACATAACCAACAGGGGCGAGGATGGAGTGGGGGCGGAAGGGAGATGAGGTGGGAGATAAGTGGTCTTCCTTCCTCCTGTGTAAGAGTGAAACTGGAAAAGACATCACTTGGATAGAAATATTCCCATGAAATCTTGGTAGAGACTCATGACATACTTTTTTAGTTTCCTTTTCACTTCAACTATACAGAAAAGTGGAACTATGAGAAAACACAGCTGAAAGTTGTGAGGAGTTATTTCAAAATTAAGTTGTAAAAGAACAACATCACGATTTCCTAGGCTGAAACAACCACAGCTGGCAGTTGGGAAAAGCAATATGGGTTTTGATTCTGAGTTGGCTTACAGTCCCAGTCTACCCCAAGGAGGCTTTGGCTCAGAAGTAATTATAATTCTGGGTGATTTGGAAAGCATTATAAACAAATCCCCAGAATAAGGAAAAAAATGCTTTTAAAAAGACTGTGGCTCAGATAGATATTATTTACTCCTTTTATATGCACTTAAACGTGGCTTAGATAAAATCTCTGACTTTATTGGTTGCTATTGGTCAGGTGGACCATTCATGCTATGTATCCTCTTGTAAACTGTCTGGTAGGGTTCCAACGGCAATAGTATCCAAGAGGGAAAGCACCGCTCTGTCTGGTGCTGCCATTGGAATTCTAAATGGGGAAGTGAGGCCGGCATCGGAGGGGTGGGGCGCCACCGCAGGCGTCTCAGTTTCTGTCCGCGTTCCTGCCCCTTGATTTGGGTCTGCGGTTCTTCTGCAACACAGGTGGTCTGCTTCCGCTTAGGAAGGGCCACCTGCCCCCCGATATCCCTGCCTCCTGCCTTGTTTTCTGTCTGTTTATTGCTAACTCTGCCCCATTGTAGTCCATGTTGACAGAACGTGGCGGCATCTCTTCTTACCTCCAACCACAATCACTGCATGAGTTGTCCATCTATGAACTTTCTGGGAAAGGCCCTGAGGTCCCTCTCCCTTGCCTGTGTCTTTCAAGTGAGGTGGTTTGCCCACTTGGCTCCATTTTGTTTCTATTTGAAAGACGGATCTCTTTCCAGGACCCATTGTTGGTGAGACAGTCTCGTCACACACATCCTGTCATCAGGCCCTGGTCATGAACATTCTCAAGAAGACAGATGGGACAGTCAGATCCAGTCATGGGCTGGCAGAGGAGGTAGCCATTCATATGGCAGGTGCTGAAGGTTCCCAAAGGGTTCGTGGCCCAAGAACTATCAGCTAATTTGCAGAAATACCTGCGGATAAACCCTAGCAGTCAGTCCATAGGCAGGGTCCCAGTGAAATTTTCTGATACGTGTGCGCATCGCCAGCTCTTTCTGATATGCTGGAGTCTGATCAAGTGCTGACTGTTAGATTGGCTGCTTCAATCCCAGGATTCACCTCTTGCTCTGGATCAGATGTTCAGGGTCTACACCTTCGCTCTGGTGTGGAAGCCCCCGTATCTTGTGTCTGCTAGTCTAGAGCGCACAGGCCCCAAAGGAAGGGAGCTTGACACTCCATTTGGCAGAATTTCTTCTAGTCCTTTCCCACTGTTTTCCTCCAGTGAGAACCCCGTCTGTGCAGTAGGCCGATTGCTTCAAGGGCGGGTACTGGCCCGAGTAAGGCCACCGAGTCCTCAAACCAAAACCCCTTTTTTTTTTCTGAATCTGAGAGGCCAGGCTCTTTGTCAGTTGCTGAAATGTATCCCATAACCTCTGGGCCTTCTGAGGCCACGTCTCCCACTATGGTGCTTAAATACGGACTTCCGTTAAAGCAGATAACATCACTGTATGCTTTAACTCTGCTGTACCTATCAAGCCAAAACATTTATAAGTAAGTGACAAACAAGACTCAAAACACAAAATGGTTCAACTTAATGACATTGATTTAATATGATCACAGAAGCACTGTCATCAGCTGAAACTAAACCTCAGCTGGTCGAGCGCCTGTGTAGGGCTCATAATGCAGGTTCTCACGCATTGGGGTGCCCCGCCCCTCTGTCTGAATGACAGGGAACCCTGTTTGCCAGCATGTCGCGGTAGCCCCCCACAGTCCTCACTTCACAAGGTACCATTTAACCTATAGGACTGCCTCAGTTTCTCCCGGTACAAAGGCTGCATCGGCTTTATGTGAGGTTTCCTTGTGGGGGTTACTCCTACCATAACCCATCTCTTTCGTGAGTTCTAAATGTCATAGTGTCATGTATTGTTTTCCTCCTATTCTGTGCTAAGCATACTTCATGAATTCATATCTACTCATATCTTTTCAACCCTCTCAAAAACCCTGCGTTATGAGATATTATGGCTCCCATTTTACGAGTGAGGAAATTGAGGCTCAGAAGCTTGACTAACATCACACAGTGAGCGGTGTGGAGGAGGGAGGTGGACCCGGGTCTGTGGCTCCCCAAAGCCCCCGTCTACCCAGTGCCCCATGCCACTCACTCCTCCCGAGCCATGAGGTCAAATGAGCGTGGGATCCTTTGCCACCTCCCGCCACGGTGACTTAAAGAACAGTGGGTGACGGTGACACAAACTGGTCCTTCACAATGTAAGGATTCCCACAAAAACCCACAAAGAGCTCATACTTGGATATATTTTCGTGGAAGACTATAATGTTTCTACCACTTTAAGACATAAGCATTTCTGCATGAGAAATTGTTTCTCTCCAAGCCTTGTGGCTGAAGGGAAGTCAATCAACATATCCTAAATTCTATTTTAAAGTAGTGATTAGGTTCGACCCCATACAGAACAAAAGGAAGTGCAGTTAGCATTAGGATTGATGGGTACCATATGGCCTGGGGAAAAAAAAAAGAGAGAGAAGAAAATAGTAACTTTCAGCAGGAGAATGAACATTCAGCTTGAGTATCATCCAAACTTGTGCAAACCGAAAGTGTCCTGACCACTGCTCTCATGCAGATTTCTCTCTTCCTCCTACCCTGTGATTAATTAGGGTCTGGGCTGGGAGAACAAAGGCGGGAACATCAACAAAACAAGAATGGATGAGCAGTTGAGCGGAGGCCTTGTTGAGGTTTGAGTCCAAGTTTGGCTCCAAGTTTCTCTGCATAATTTGTGTTTTGTTTCAGACTTCATGATCCTGGAGTTAAAAATAAGAATGTGTGTGGTGTTAATGTGTTTAACAGCGTGATTGATTTAACAGATACTCAGCGAGCCCGCCCAGAGGACCCCTCTCCCCATAGCGCAGCCTCGCACTCGGGGAGCTCGTTCCATTTCCAGCAATGAGAGTAAGACAGCGACTTCCTCCCGTGGCCCTGGTCCCGCCCCGGCCCGTCCCAGCCCGGGGTCTGCTGACGAGCTGTGCCTGAAGGCTGCCGGTGGCGCCATTCTCGGGGAGGGTGGCGAGGGAAATAGCAGCGCCATCACACGCATCGCTTTAAATCGAAATAGTGGAACTATAAAAAAAAAAAAAAAGAAATAGTGGAAATATAAATAAAAGATTGTCACGGCTTTCTTGGTTTCGGAAGAACAAAGCTTTTCAACAGCAATGTTATTCAAGTCAGCTCCTGCTTTCTTTGCCAGCAGCTCCTTGAGGAGCCTGGGACTTGAAAAGGGGTGGGGTGTAAGTGGGCAGGCAGTGGAGTCTCATTAGTCAGCAGCTGGAATCATCTGGGGTCAATATGTGGTGTGTCCCAGTGCCATGTCTCCATTGTAACAGAAATACTTGAGTCCCCCTAAAGATGCATCAAACCCTTAGATGTATTCACAGGAAGAGCCCATATTTAAAGCACAGAAAAAGCCTTTCCTCTCCCTGAGTTAATAGGAAGGTAATGAATATTCTTTTGGTTCAGGTGGAGTCACGGCTGTAGCTTCCCACTTCAGAAGTGAGACAGTCAGAATCATCCAGCTCAGTCTCCTGAAATCTAGAACACATTTCTCTGGGCAGAGGCTGGGAGAACCAACCCTCATTCCTGCAGTGCACTCAACCAACACTTAGCTTCTGCTCCTCACGTGCCTGGACTGCCCTGGGCAGCGTGGTGGGGAGCTGGGCTTGGAGAATGTTTAGCCTCGGATTGAATGTTGCAGGGAGAGCTGGTGCTCCCGGTGGCGTGAGCCAGCCTCTGCATTCCCAGCCGGCGGGGAACCTGGAATTATCATCCATGCTCTCGGCAGAGCTATGCCCACAAGTAAAGCTTGGGATGTGAGAGCTAGAGAGGATTTCGGAGATGATTTTAGATCATTCTTTCCATTTTATACAGTCAGGGAGGCAGGCTCGGGGGGAGAGTGACCGGCCTGAGACCACGGAGCCCGTGGTGCCTAACCAGGGACTGGCGTCTGCTCTCTGGGCCTTGGTGTCTCGGCCTGGTCCACCACATCGCTCCTGCTGGGTCTCCTGAGGGGCTCCTCCCGGAGTGCTTCCTGGGACCAGTCCCCGGGGTTTTGGAGTGCTGGTTGTGCCACAGCAGGGACCGGCTGCGTGAAGGGGGTCTTCGGGAAGCAGCTGCCTTACAAGGACCCCTCCTTTGAGTAGTGGACAGACTCGTTTAGCACCTTCCAGGAGGTAAAAGAGAATGGAACCAATTACACGTCCAGGATACTGGAACCTTCTTTTTCACACTCGATTCTCTGGTCTCCCATGGTGTATGGGCTGCTTGTTAAATTAATGTTTGCCTGTCTGGAGTGCCAGAGGAATAGACATTATAGGCCAATTAGAGATAAAAATCAAACCAACCAGAGTTGTCCTTTTAAAAATTAAAAGTCCTTTTTATGTGCTGTGGAGGTGTCGGCATTATCATAAAGACTAATTAGGACATTTTACAACATCCTGGTAACGGAGGAAACAATATTGTTGGTAACTTTAAAGATTATTAAGCATCTTTAGCACTTCAGGTCAGATATTTAAGACACTTTCTGTGCTCACCTGCTGTTGCTGCAGGAAGTGTTTTATTGTCTCATAAGAAGAAATGAGCATTTGGAAGGCATGCATGCCCGGCTGTAAAGGACGGTCCTTCACACTGCAAAGCCCTAAAACAGGGTCTCCAGGAAGAGCTGGCTGTGACTCAAGATGAGATTTGTCACGCTGTGTTCATCAGTCCGCGTGGAAGGCCGTTTCCATCTTGGCCACCTGGAAAAAAGAGAGCTTGAAGGCAGACATTACTAGCAGGGTTTGTTCTCACATTAGCAGTGGGAACAAGGAAACCAGACAATTCATGTTCCTGTTAAAAATGCTGCTTTTCACCTAAGGGCAGATGTTTCTTTTACACGCTAGCATGCAAGTTAGAAAGCACTGAAGGAAATAAGATGGGGGTCCACGGAGCATTTCGGGGTGGGGAGAGCTTGCTTTTGATTTGCCAGGTCCTCGCAGAAAATCACAGAATTGGAACACGTTCTTTGTAACTTGAGGGAGGACAAAAGGCTTGTGGCAGTTGCAAGGTGGAGGCTGAAATTGCGTGCCATTGTCTTTTAAAGAATTGCATGTGGTCTCGAAATTCAAACGTCCTTTAACAAATAGGGAAATTGTATCAAGGTCAGACAAAGCAGAAGGGTAAATTTAAGCGTCACGAAAGTATCTAAAGTTCTTAAGGTCTATGTGCAGAGATTACCAGAAAGCTAAGGAACTCTTAAAGAGTTCAAAGGCTGTGCATTTAAAGTGTTATTCCTCTGTGAGAGTTTTAGGAAGGCTTTTGTGTTTCCAGTAAGTTTAATTGAGACTAAAACCACACAATTAGGCTTCACTTAGTTATCAGTGAGGACAGTGGCTATTCACTTTATAGTCTTAATGATACAACAAGTGTGCAGAAAACACAGGGCAGAATTAAAACTTAATTCTTAGCTTTGTGCTGTAGAATTTTCCCACACGAACAATTTATGTTAATCAAGGGGTTTGTAGTAAAATTTCAGAATATGGTTCTGAAACCTGACCATGTCTTGCTGCCTGCTGTGCCACACACGGATTTTTAAACATTTTCTCTCTTTAAAAGGTTACTCCTCACTCTAAGTATAATGCAATCTCAGAGAACAGAATGTGAAAAAGAAATCACCAAGGTACATTGCCCACACAAACATTGTTAATGTCTTTGTGTATTTCTTTTCACCTTTCCCCCCTTATGAATCGGTTTATTTAAGATTTATGGAATTGTAACCACCGTATTTACACAATTTTATATCCTGCCCTTTTCACCTAATGTATCGTAACCTTTACCCATGTTATTTTATGGTATTTGTAAACATAATGTTTAATGGCCTCATAATCTGTTATTAAGTGAATATATTATAGTTTGCTTAACCAGTCCCCTCTTTTAGATCTATAGGTTGTTTGCAGTTTTTTAGAGAGGTTACACAGCTAGGAAGAGGAGAAATTGGGCTTGAGATCTTATTTTTTTTAATTTTAATTTTTTATTGTTGTTCCATTACATTTGTCCCGATTTTCCAGTGTTGCCCTCCCCTGCTTCTCCCAGTTTGTTTCTCTGCCATTCCAGACCGTGAACATGCCAAGTACGGAAGTGTGCTTCCTAAGCTCTAGCCAGCACGGGTCTGGCTTCCTGTGTGAGAGCCCTTGGCTAATTTGAGAAACCGCAATAATATTTTGTATTAACTTGCATGTCTTTGGATTACTAGTCAGACTCTTTTTTTCCATATTTTGCCAGCTAGTTGCACTTCCTTAATTATACAAATTTATTGCTAAGTTTACCTCTTTTAATTCAGTTATTTTATCTTATTATATACAGAGGCTTGTAATGTTTAGGCAGTTAAATCTGTGTTGCTTCCCTTTATGGCTTTTTCTAAGCTCTTAAGCTTAGAAATTCCTCTTTACTCTAGAGGTTTGACAAATATTCAATTCAGTTGCCTTTCAGTTTCTTTCTACGGCTTAATCCTTTTATATTTTACTCTTCAGTGCATTTGGTATTTATTTTGGTGCATGGGGTGAGATATAGATACAAATTTTTCTTTCTGAATTGTGAGCCTGTTTGGTTGACTGAATTCCTCTTCATTTTTTTCTTTGGATTTACGATGTATTCTTAATTATACATCAAATTTTTTAATTGCTGGCTTTCAGTAATTTTCAGAGGAAATATATCAAAAGCTATATCGAAATTAGTGATTGCCCTTTATGTGTTGACTTTTGCATTGTGGCAGCTTATTTTGACTAGACAATTATGTGACTTGCTTTGGAGTCAAAGAAATGGGGTGACACACACAGGAGACTGTTGTGTGGGTGGCACCATGAAGGTCCAGAAAGAGCAGGATCTAGAGTACCTGGTCCAAATTAGGGGTCCTCATCAGAAATCCCTGTGGAATGTAAAAAATTGTATGCCACTGTGGGTTCCGCCACCATAGGTGTTCACTCTGCAGGTCTGAGGTGGGACCTGAGCACCTCTGTTTTTATAAGAGTAGCACAGGTGATTCTGTTGTACGCCCTCGGCTGAGAACCACAGTTTCTCTGGAGCAGGGCGTCAGCAAATTGCAGAGTACACGCCAGATTTAACGTGCCACCTGTTTTTGTATGGACAATGAGCTAAGAATGGTTTTTACACTTTAAGTGGTTTGAAACCACTTTTTAATAATGTTTTGTGACATGTGAGAGTACCATGAGATTCAAATTCCAGTGTTCAAGAATAAAGTTTTACTGGAACATCCATGTGCTCATGCATTTATGCATTATCTGTGGCTGTTTTCCTGCTACAGGGACAGAGTCGAGTAGTTGTGACAGGGACTGTGTGGCCTGTGAAGCCCAAAGGTTTTATCATCGGGCAGGTTATGGGGAGAACGAAAAGCAAAAACCCAGGAGAGAGGCACGATGGATGGGCTAAGATAGTGGTGACGTTCTGTAGGCAGATGGAGGTCATGGCAGACGGAACAGGGAGGTAAGTTAATAGAGGATAAAGGTGAAGGTTGGAGGGAAAACAGGTAAGAGTGAAAAGGTAGAAAGGTACGTGATTGCTGATTGAACCCCCAGACACGTAATATCAACACCAGGGAGTTACCAGTAAACCGTATCCCAGCTCGAAAGTGGCTGGGAGAGAGGAAATTTTTTCTAGTTCATCCTCTTCCTTCTGAAAATCAAAGTCTTGATTTTACAATCATTCCTAAATTCCTTTGTTAGTGTTATTTCTCTAGCAGCTTATTGTTTAAAGTACCCCGTGAACCCTTTTTGTCCCTTAATTGGTCTAATTATTGTTGCTACTCTTGACACGGCAGCCTCCCCACTCCGACACCCCGCCCCCATCTTCTGAGGCCTGATCTTTGTGAAGGTTTGCCCAGCCAGCTCCAGAGAGATGCTCTCATTCTGCTTACATCATGTGTTTGGTGCCTGATCTTCATAGGTTAACTTCATTGTGAGGCATGCAATTAATGCGACTTCTTATGTTAATGAACACACAAGTTATTATGTAATAATTATCTTAGTGATGAAAACAGTTATGGGTTAATTGTTCGAATTCCTATTAAAATAACAAGTTGAAGGTTCAATTTATATAGTTCAATTAAAAACAGACTTCAACATAGAATTGTGAGCAAATGACTGGTATGGAGGAGACAAAGAATGTGTTTATACACGAAAAAGTTAACAGCTATCAACCTCATGAATAAACGTGGTAAAGACTCTAATACAAAGAGACTTTGCACAGAATCGGAGGTATCTTTGAAGAAAAGTAAGCCGGAAAGAAAAACGCCCTTCTTCAAAAGGACATCAGTGGGTAAGATATCGAGACATTATGACGGATTCTGATGTCAAGGTCTAGAAAGTATCAACATAGAACAAAAGCCAGAGCCAATCAGGTGACTTGCTTTCTTGGTCATTAAATAGCCATTGACTTTTGGCAATTCATTTTACCCTTTGAATATTTCAATTTTCTTGTCTATCAAAAGAAGCTTTAAAATTCTGTGGAAATGAATATTTTTAGGGGCACTGACTCCCACACATTAAAGCAACCAAGGCCATATTTACTGGGGGTGGCACCTGCAAGTGTCAGTGAGTTGTGTGGGCATGTGCGGGTGCTTGCACGTGGGCCCACAAAGACCGGCAACCGTCCAAGGCAAAGCAGGCTACGCAGGCAAGTGTGACTTGGGGGAAGGATGGTCAAGGTCAATAAACCATGTCTGCCTTGGCCAGCCCTTTACAGTCACCACCGACTTTTTCATTTTCTTTATCACTGTGAAATTTAATCTTTTTTTTTTACATATCCATTTTACTTTGATTATTTATTTGGTTTGTGTAGGAGACTGTTCTGCATGGTGTGGGCCCAGCTCCCACTTGGAGATGCAAAGGACCCACACCCACGGCTAGGTTCTCCCGTGGGGAATCAGGCCTGCAATGTGCCTAGGCCACTTTGAGTCTTGCTCTTGCTAAAAAACTCCCTCATCCTGAATTGACGACATTTACTGCAAAGTAACTTCGTAAAATCCACGTTAAACCTTCCAAGGATGAGTGTAACTGGTTCAATCACTTTTGCCTTTTCATTTGCAAATGTCCCTCTTCTGTGATGTGATTAGCAGCATTGGCTCCTTTGTTTTCTGTAAAAGGTTACCACCTAAAGCTAACCTGTGCATAGTAAATGAGGACCATCACATAACGTGCAGAAGAAGAGAAATAAAGGCCTGTCATGGCAGAGGCCGGGGCTTTTGCTCCCCTTGAGAGAAAAGCCATGCTGTCCCTTTCCCTCCACTGGACTCAGTAGTCCGTGTGAATGTCTTGTTTTGTCCATAATGACTCGGACACTGCGGGCCACTGTCTGCCTCAGGTTTGGCTTCGATTTGTAGACTCTTGAACTAGAAGAGAATCTAGAGCTCATTTAGTCCCACCCTCTGGCTTTGCAGATGAGAGGACCAAGGACCAGAGAGGGGAAGTTTTTTGTCCAAATACAGAATTGACTTGTAGCAGATTTGGGATGAGAATTCCAACCTTTGACTCCTTGTTGGATGCTTTTTCAGCTCTATGTTTTCTAGAACTTGTCATAAGGTATGTTATAAATAATATGTCACTTAATATTAGTAAACTAATCTGCAATATTCAAAACATTTTCATATTGGGTTGGCCAAAAAGTTTGTTAGGTTTTAAAGTAAAAGTACACATTTTTCATTTTCACCAGTAACTTTATTGAACAACATATTCACCGTTTTGTCCCACTACCTTCTGCCGTCTCCCAGGTAACTTCATAATTTCATCTTCCCCAAACTTTTTATCTTTTTGAACAAAGAACTGTCCCAGGTGCCTTTTGCCATCTTCCAAGGAATTGAAATTTTTTCCATTAAGAGAATTTTGTGAAGATCAAAATAGATGGAAATCCAAGGGTGCCATGTCTGGTGAATACGGTGGATGGATCGGAACTTCCTGGTCAAGCTCTAACAGTTTCAGCCTGGTCATCAAAGAAGCGTGCGGTCTGTTATCCTGACAGAAGATTATGCATTTTCTGTTGATTAATTCCAGGTGCTTTTCATCAAGTGCTGCTTTCAGTTGGTCTAATTGGGAGCAGTACTTGTTGGAATTAATCGTTTGGTTTTCTGGAAGGAGCTCATACTAGAGGGCTCCCTTCCAGTCCCACCACACACACAACATCACCTTCCGGGGATGAAGACCGGCCTTAGGTGCGGTGGGTGGTGCCTCATTTCCCTTGCTCCACGATCTATTCTATTCCACATTATTGTGAATCCACTTTTTGTTGCCCATCACAATTTTTTTAAAAAATGGAACATTTTCATTATGTTTAAGTAGAAAATGGCATGTGGAAATAACAGTCAAGAAGGGTTTTTCTTTTGCTTATGTGGAACCCAAACATCAAAGCGATGAACATAATCAAGCTGGTAGAAGTGATTTCCAACACTCGATGTGGGTATTTTGAGTATGTCGGCTATCTCCCTCATGGTATAACACCGATTGTTCTCAATGTCTCGATGTGATCACTGTCACCTTCAACTGGTCTGCCCGACTACGGAACGTCATCCGGCAAGAAATCTCCAGCACGAAACTCTGCCAACCACTTTGGACAGATTTGATGTCTCAGCATCTTTTCCACACACTGTACAAATCTTTGTTTGCATTTTAGTTTCATTTTTATCTTTCTTGAAATAATAAGACAGACTATGCTGAAAATGGTGCTTATTTTCTTCCATCTCCAGTGTTGAAATGGCTACACAAAAATTCACCAATTTTGATAAGTTTTTTGTAAAATGCATGCTGATATCACAGCTATCATGATACAATCTAACAAAATTGTTTCGAATGAAGTTAAAGACAAGTGAGCACCACTAGAGCCGTCTTACGGAAAAAACCACACGAACTCTTTGGCCAACTATGTATTGCCTCACTGGATCCTATAACTCCCAGGAAAATAGACTTGGGCATTGTTGTCTGAACTTTAGCTAGATGTCAACCCTGAAATTCACTTGTCCAAGGTAATATGATTAATAAGTGATAGAAATTTACTAAGAGCTAGTCTTTCCTGTTATGACTCACCGTTCTTGCATCGCTCCATGATGCAGGAAAATATGGGATGAGATAATAATGATTTATTTCAAAAACTCAAAAGCTTTAAATTTACCATGTAAATAATTTTTTCTTTTTTTTTAAAAGATTTTGCATATTTTAGAGAGGATGGAAGGGAGAAAGAAAGAGAGGTAGAGAAACATCAATGCGTGAGAAACATTGATGGGTTGCCTCTCAGCCTGCATTCCAGACATGTGCCCTGACTGAGAATTGAACCGTCAACTTCTTGTTTCACAGGCTTGTGCTCAGTCCACTGAGCCACACCAGCCAGGGCCCCTTGTAAATATTTTTTTTAAAATGTCAATCCTTCTGAAGAATTTTTTTGGCATACTTTGCACCAACCTTACACAAACTCTGGCAGCCAGGAGAAGCAGAGTAACACTTCAGTTGTAAGCAGCAGGCCTCCATAAGATCATTTCACGCACTGTTGAGGGATCAGAAATCTTAGCCTTGTGAGGCTAAGTGGTGCCACTAATGAAACCCTAAGCCTTATAGCCTATAAAGGTATTAAAACAAGAGTGCAACAATGAGCTATCACCTCACACCTGCCCGAATGGCTACCATCAATAAGCCAGCAAACAACCAGTGCTGGCGAGGGTGTGGAGAAAGGGAACCCTAGTGCACTGTTGGTGGGAATGCAGACTGGTGCAGCCACTGTGGAAAACAGTATGGAATTTCCTCAAAAAATTGAAAAATGGAACTGTCTTTTGGCCCAGAGATCCCACTTCTGGGAATATACCCTAAGAATCCTGAGACACCAATTCAAAAGAATTTATGTACCCCTATGTTCATAGCAGCACTATTTATAATAGCCAAGATCTGGAAACAGCCCAAGTACCCATCAGTAGATGACTGGATAAAAAAAGCTGTGGTATATTTACACAATCGAATACTATACATCTGTTAAAAAATAAAGGAGCTCTTGTTTTTGCCACAGCATGGATGGACCTGGAGATTATTATGCTAAGTGAAATAAACCAGCCAGAGAAAGACAAATACCACACAATCTTACTTATACATGTGTTCTAATGAACAAAAGAAAACTGATGATTAAAGCAGAAACAGAGGACAGGACACATGGAACAGACGGACAGCTGTCGGGGCCAGGTGGGGACTGAATGAAGGGAGGTGAAGGGATTGGTCAAAGAACACACACGCACAACTCATAGATATAGACAACAGTGTGGTGATGCCAGAGGGAAGGAGGGTGGGGGATGGATGGAGGTGGGTAAAGGGGGGAAATGGGGACATGTGTGTTAGGGCTCATGGCGGGTGGGAGGGAACCAGTGCCAGAGGCTCAAAGCTGACATTCAGAATTACCCCTTGTCCCAGGTCTTGATCGACCCTGTTCTTGCTGCATTGAGGATGATGACGCAGGACAGCAGCCAAAACCGGATGGGCCTTCATTCAGGTTCCTCCAGGTCCTGGTGGACGTGGCCAAAATTAGTATGAACAGCTAATAGATATTAAGATTAGCTTATCATGACCAAGCTAATATTTATTGAGAGCTTACTCAGTGGCAGGTGCTGCTCTAAATACTGTAGGTACTCCTGAATTCTCACAACTCTGTGAAGTAGTTTGTGTTTACAGATGAGAAAATTAATGTGCAAAAACGTGAAGTACCTTCTCAAGGTCCCACAGCTAGTTAAGTGGCAGAGCTGGGATTCAAACCAGAGACCTTGGGATTAATCTCTAGGCTACACCAGTAAATGTCGAGTAAGTATTAGGTGATACTACACAGGATTGCTTTACTTGGCCCTGTAATGACGTCATAACTTGTTAGGCATGCTCATGGTGCAAAGTGTGTGCCCAAGTGCAAAGTCAGCCACAGAGGGCTGACTTTGAGCAGACTGGCCATTCCACACTCATTATATCAGTTTCCTGAGCAGCTGTAAAAACCACTCGGCTGAAGGCTGTGCGAGCCACAGCCTCAACAGCGAGCGGCTCTCCACCTAGAATATGCCAATTTCAACAGAAGCCTTCTGGAGAGTATGGGCGTGGCATTTCCAAGTGCCCCTTCAACTCCGGGTCCTCGGGATGTACTGTATCATGCCCTGTCAAAGGTAGGGAGAGAGTCAGTCCCAATCCGTGTTAGACTGAGGCCAAGGTTATTGGCAGTTCTGTGAGGGAGGAAAAAGGGATTAGGAACAAGAGCAATTCCCTGTCTTCATTGATTTCAGAGGCTGTTTACTTGCAAGTGTTTCTGCAACTTTCCTTCTCCTTCTCAACAAATTCACAGTGAAATAAAAAGATTTGCTCAGTGGTGGCTACCAGAGAGTCCTGCAAAACTCAGAGCTGCCAAGGTCAGGAAATGGAACACATGCCTTTCGCCAAAGCAATTTTTTTTCTCATCAGATCAGCGGTCATGCAGGGAAAAGGGCCATCGACGGGTCCAGATGCAAGTCCCGTGGTGAGGAAATAGCCACAGCCTCCAACGTGTTGTAGCTTATAATCAGAGCAGCTTGAAATAGTCTGTTTCATTAAAACAGGGGCCCGCCCTGAAGTGTTGGCTTCTGAGTGCCTGGCTGGAGGAAGGTCAAGTAGAATCTATGTCATTGCTTCTGTTGCAGCTGTTACAAGCCATTATAGGGATCGTGCATTCAATGAAAGCAGAGCAAGAGGATTGAGACCAAGTAGAAATCACCCGCTTTCAGGGCTAGAACATGCAGCCTTTCCTTTGTTGTCCGATTGCAAGTTCGTGATGATGCTGAGTAATGTTCGAACCTCTCTGGCTGCCCAGCTCTCCTAGGGGCTGACTGAAGAGGAAACACTCTTGTTCGTCCCCGTGAAGCACTTCCGATTAAAACCCAGCCAACCGTCCAAACAACCCAATAAACCAGCATTTAAAGGAACCGAGCATCTCTGTCAGGAAATCCCCCAATCGTGGGAGCGCGTGTTGGAAAAATAAGAGTTTTCCAAATCCAAAGGGAGGAGAAGGTGTGAATGTTACCTGGCAAACTGAGGGCATTATTAGCTGCAAATATTAAAAACATTTAATACGTTTACTTTTCCCTTTGAGTGCAGCTAGGCATAAAGGAGGAGAGGCCCCCCTCCCCAGGGTCCTGTTTATGAGCGACTCCAGCAAAGGAGGTGCTCCTTGCTGCCAGTGCCTAATGGGCTGCTGGAGAGGAGGGCTGCTCGCTGCTTTCAAGTAGTCGGCCCGACATAACACAGCTGGACGGTGGCTCGCATATGGGGCAGGGTCTCCACTTAGCCCTGGCTCTTCCTTTGATGTGCCTCCTCTGGGAAGTGCTAATAGGAGCTGTTACAACCAGTGTGGGGTGCTGTGGGGGGCGTTGAGAGGGGTGTGACATTTTAGGAACTATGTGGCAGGCAGCTCGGTACTTAAAATGAAATGGAAACATAACTGATCCTGGACAAGGACCACTGGTTGTTGCTGACGGCGGGGACTGCAGAGCTGGGTAGGTTTCTGTCTGAATGAAGTTCTCTGGCCCGTGTTAAAGGTGGAGGTCACCGCTGGGGGAGGGGAAGAGTCAGCACGTTGCACTGCTTGTGACACCATAGATCTGACTCAAGGAACATTTCTCCAGGAGGACCGTGGAACACGATGTCTTCAATGACAGTTTGGAGAGTGTCTGTGTGAAGAGATTGGCTTTCTGCAACACTGGATGCTGCAGCATTGTTCCAGGACACCTGGGCAGTAAAACGGCTTTGTCTGCTCTGACTAGGATAAGGCACAAGGCCTTGGCTGATGCTGAATTTGGTTTAAGACCTGGAAGGACTTGCAGTTCCTAGGCATTCCCAAAATGAAAGCTCGTAGATTGTTAGTGTCTTGGTGATGTAAGCCTGAATGAACAGGCAAGCGTTTGGGTCCTCTCCCAACTCTGGCAGAGAGGGAAGCTGAGACAGGGTCTCTGCAGCTGCCCCTGGGCCAGGAAGCCTCCTCGCTGCCTCCTCTGGGTCCCTGCCTACGCTGTATAGAAACCTACATCCGTGCATGACTGTGGCCTCTCCTCACCCTTTGTTTCAATGAGCAGTAGTACTGCCTCAGATAAACCTCGCTGGCTGCGATGCTGCCACTGCGCAAGGCTCTTCTCACCATAGGTAATGCTGCAGATAATAACTTCTCCATTTTTGCCCTACCGATTTTAATATGTAGGGGGAAAAGCCTGAAAGCAAATAGAGAAACCAAGTCTACTACATTTTCTGAAATTCCGTGTCAACCAAGGTGTTATATAAAGGTGAAACTGTAAATGAACCACATTTTTAAACATCTTGTGAATTAATGTGAGTCAGAAATAAGGTAGCACTGTTTTTAACTTCTTATTGTGACATGCCTTAAGACATTGCAAAGTTATAAGAGTAGTACAAAGTCTTCCCAGATACTTTTTATCTGGGGTTTCCACATACGAATATTTTACCACTTTCGTTTTATCTCCTCTTCTCTCCTCTCTCTCTGTATATATATACGTTTGACTGTTGGAGAAAAAGTTGCAGAAATCATACCTCTTTTGGTACATTCTTCAGTGAGTGTTTCCTAGTAAGGCACTCATTCCCTCACATAACCATCACACAGGTACCCAAACCAGGAAATTAATGTTAGCACAACACCATTATTTGATCTATGAACCCTACTGAGATTTTGCCAATTGTCTCATGATGTTCTTTATAGCAAAATACAATCCCAAACCATGCATTGCATTCAGTTGTCGTGTCTCCTCAGCCTCTTACTTTGAAACAGTTTTCTAGTTGTTTTTCTCTCTGAAGCAATCATATTTAAGTGCATCTAGAGTAAAGAAGAGAATCCAAATAGTGTGGAGCCTTCCAACTTCTTTAATCATTGCAATGTAATTATATAGTAATACAAATTTCAGTTGGAAGTATTGTCACTCACTTAATGATCCCATTTCCCAGATGACTTCTAAATGTAACCACGTGACTGCAGTCCTGGGCGAAGGGAAGGGAGTGGAAGTAACGTGTACAATCTCCAGGTCAAGGCCTTAAAGGGAAAGAATGGTTTTTACTCCCCGCCCCCCCTCCCCCAGCTTGTTTTTGCAATGTGAAATAAAGACATGATGATGATGGCAAGAGAGCTGTCTTGGACCTGGAGACTGATCAACAAAATATCTCTGATACTTTGAAGCAACTGTACCAGCCCTTGGCTACCTACCTGATCACCCCCACGCCCCCTATCCTCTCAAAAATTTGAGGACTTAAAAAAACCACACCATACTGTCATACCTAAAAAAACTTAACAATAACTGCTTAATAGTATCAAATCTCTGTACCCCGTTTTTTACTTGAGAAGAAATTTCTGTCTTACATGAGTCACGACTATTTTGGCCCTCTCCCTTACGGCCACCGTACTGGAGTACCTGGCCCGTGTGAGTGTCTCAAACACTGTGTAAGGAATGGTACAAATCTCTGGAAATGTTTCTGCCAAAGGAGGGGAAAAAAAGCACAAAATTTTACACTGCAACACTACAACAATGAGGTGAACTTATGTAGAAATCTTTTCTTGGTAATTTGATCAAGACTTCGAAACTGTCTCCTTAATGCTTTTATTGAGTTTTTTTAGTCATTACAGTTTTCTCTTTTGCAGTGGTGTCAGTCAAAGCCACATTCTTTGCGAAAGTACAAAGCTGTCTTTGTCATGCAAATTTAAAGTCTTTAAGTTCAAGGAATTTTGGGTTGAAAGATCTGTGCCTGCAATTTCCAGGTGTCGGCATCAGGTGGCAGTAGAGCTACTTCTATATGCTCTGAGCGGTCTAGAGTAACTGGAGTTTCACTGATGACAGTGTGAGTGAGTACCTGAGCTAAAACACTGGACAAAACAGGATCTGCTTACTTCAGAAAAAAGCAATGCAAGCTGAAGAAAACTGACTTCATAGGAAATATGAACAGAAATCTCATATGCATTTTTTCATGTGTACTTTAGCATAACCAAGCTAAAAACATGGTCTTGATATTAAACCCATAAAAGACTTTACTTCCCATTTTCCATTTCTTGCAGGACCACACTCTTCTTGACACCCCTTTCTCTGAATCACTTTCTTCAAGTAATGGAGTTCTCTCCCTCTCATAATTTAAAATGACCTACAGTTCAACATTTCTTTTTAGATTCTTGCTAAAATTCCTGTTGTAACTAAATATTTAGGAAGAAGAGAGAAATTGTAAATGGTACCTCTTTATGCCTATTAAAAAGTCTTGTGTTCATCATGGATTCAAGTACATATGCTATTTTGTTTGCCATTTAGGACTTTTTTTCCCCCAATTTTTCCCTTCTGAGTTAACACAGTGTGGGAACATGTTTGGCCTAGTCTGCATGCAATAGTTTTTAAACCTAATTAACAGCCTTGTTTAGTACCTGGGTTATCAAAGGTAACGCCCAGCAGGAAGACAGAAAACTGAACAAGGTTTGAATTAGTTTTTGTTACTTGTATAAAGATAAATGATCTCATAATGTTTCCTCTTTCAACCAACAAGGGCTGCAGGAGGGAATGAGAAGGGAATTTTCTCATCTCCAGGGGCATCTGTGAAGAAGCCAGGAAGGTCTTGGGTGTGAACCAAGGATGCCCAGTGCAATGAAGTTTCTCCATTTCTCCCTGGTGGCCCTTAGGTCATTGTGGATTGGACGAGGGGAGTTTGCTCCCTGGTGCATTTTTGGAATTCCTGGTGTTAATTGGACTAGAAATAGTTATGTTAGTCACATAGTTCATAAGTTTGGGTTCTGATATCATTGCAGGAAACTAGAAAATAAAATGTGCAGCTCTTTGTCCTCCCCAGGGACAACAGTGTCCCTGGAAAGCTGCTTCTGGTTACAGGTGGATCTGGGCCTGCTGCTCTGTCCACAGCCTCCAACATGGTCCCTTTGGAGCCCTTTTTTTTTCTTTCTTTCTAGAGTGACTTCAGTAAAATGGGGAGGAAGTACACATGCATGCATGCACACGTATGTGTGTATATGCATGAATGGTATTCATGTCAAGGAAATATATAAAAGATGGGACCAGAAATAAAATGAGTTATTCATTCATGAAACAGTACTGAGGACCTACTATGTGTCTGATGCAGGATTAGGTGACGTGCCATCAAAGATAAAGAAGATGTGTCTTCTACTTCCTCAGGGCTCACAGTCTCCTCCTGCACTATGGATTTGAAAAAATAGGGAGTAGCCTAGTGAGCGACTCCAAGTGTTACTGAGGCTGTCCGTTTTCCTTTAACTTTCATTGTCTTAAAGGTATGGATCACAGAGCTGTGTAAACCTGCCTAGTCTTTGGTAGACTTTCCCTTTAATGCAGAAAGTTCGGGGAAACTCCTGGGAAGCAGGGGACTGAGACTCAGCTGCAGTGTGGCTCAGACCCCCAGACGGGCAACTTTCGGGAAATGGCAAATCCACTTATAATAGGAAGCAATTTTCCTGGTGCATTTTTTTTTTTTTTTTTTGCCCCGGAGAAGGACAAATCTGGCAGAATTTCCTCATTCTCAGTATTTTTTTTCTCCTGAATTTTTCCCATATATTAATACATTTAGCTCTTGCGACAATGCTAAGAAGTGTTATTTCTATCCTCATTTTATAGAGGAGAAAAAGGGTGTGCGGCGTGGATTAGTACCTTGCCCCAAGGCAGTAGGTGCCGGCCCGGATCCAGACACAGGCAGCGGAGCTCCCGGGTCTGCGCCTTTCAACCCCTTCTCTCTACATTTGTGGTCTTGAGTGAGAGGAGGGTGGGGGGTGGTGGGTCCATGACGAGAAACACATTCTCCGTTTCGAAACTTCACTTCAATTCAGCTAATGTTAATTGAGAAGGCAGCACAGGCAGGCAGTAGTTCAGGCACCAGGGGCTCGGAATGCCCTTGAACTCACTGTGTGATCAGGGTGCTCAGCTCTCAGCAGAGAGCTGTGTTGGGCCACAGAGCCGCCAGTGCTCCGAGAGGCGGAGAGAGAACGCTCTCCCGGAACAAAGGAGGGAGCAAGAGAAATTCCGTCCTCATCTTAGTGACTGAAAAAGCTCACCTGAAGATAATTGTTGGTTCTGTCTGTGTTCAATAGGACTTTTCTTGTCCCTGTTATTTGGGATGGGCAATTCTTTGTTCTCTTTGTTGGATAGACTTGGAGGGGTTTTTTTTTTTTTTTGTCTCTATTATTTGGGGCTAATGTCTACCAATAATCAGCAGAATCACAGATTTGTGCTTGGGTTGACATTCCAGCCCTCAGCCTACTACTCTGTTCCACTATTTCCGTTGGACTCAGAGTTTCTGGGCTCTCGTGTCATTGTGGGGTACTGTGTGTGAGATGGCTTATATGAAATACCCACTGAACTGGAACTCTTTTTGGGTAGAGGGAGAGCCTTGTGGCTGGAGGCCCTCACGTAGTAGGTACTCAAAAACACATGTTTACTAGATGAATGAAATAGAAAAAATTAACTCTGGGAATGAGGATAAAACCCCCATCACCTACTTATCATATTACCCAGTCCAATTCACTCTTTGACATCTTACCTTCTTAATGAGGACTGAAGCTGTTCATTAAATAAATTAACCATTACGTTGAGAAACACGAATGTCAATATAGACACAGGCTGTTAATTTGCCAGTCACTGATGTATCCAGTGTCAGAAGGGCCTCAGACACTAAACAGCAGGTGATTGAAACGTGGCTGGAAGGGACTAGGCCCACCAATTGATAGAATTGTCCAAAGTGATGTACTCTTCCCCTTGGAAAAAAATGGATGCCCTTTGGCATCAAAATTTGAAACTAAGTGATTAGGCTTATCTGGTCCCTTTTGACTGTTTTATTTCCATTTTAAAATAGATTGGGCTATTTCTCACTTGTAATTTAGCCTAATGTTGCCTTGAAATAAGAGGGTGATAAAGAAAGGGAGTGGAGATCTTTGATCATTTGTCATAGTGTGGAAAATCTGACGGTGGCTTTAATTAACAGATGGAACCCCAGAGAATTTCTCTGCTTGATCTTCCCCCAGTGCTCTGTCTAATTGAGAAGAGGAAAACAGGCCTAGCAGGGCCCTGGACAGCTGCCGAATGAAGCCATTTCAGTGAGGCTAAAATCTCTGCCATGCTCTTTTTTTTTTTTTATGCTGCTCTTGCAGGCTATTGAAGTACAGCAGTTGGAGGATGATGGCGTCAGTGCGATGCAAGGGAGAAACTAGTGGCAGGGAACCCCGAGACCCCAGGTCCAGCTGGTTTTGCTGCAGCCAGCCTTGAGGACAATGAGGGTCTCCTTCTCCTCTCTGGGCCTCAGTTTCCATGTTTGTAGCATGCATGGATCACAGAAGATGATCCCCTGGGTCTTACTCAATTCTGACATTTAGTTAGTGAGTCCTTTTTGCCACAGAGAGAGGGGAAAGGAGCTTAGAGGGTCGATAGGTTTAGAAAATGCTTGCTCGGCACACACACCACTGTCATCCTAGAAATGGAATTTTCAAAGGTGTGTTTGGCCAATATGAAGGCAGGTTGAGGCCAGTGTGGTGGGGGGCCGAATATAAGGATGTTTTTGGAAGTACCTTGGGGAAACTCTTCACCTTCCTTCTCCTCCTCCCACTCCTGTCCATTCCCCACAAGATTGCTAGAGGAATGTCCCTAAGAGATTGCTAATGAATCTCCTTCATTCATTAAGGCACTTTCCCCTGCTCTGAACCATACGTGGAAAAGGGCAGAGACCGCGTTTTTCTTGTCCAGTGACGTGTCCCTCGCGCTGTCCCCGCACAGCACCTTGCCCAGATTGGATGCTCCATTAATATCATTGAATGAATGAATGTACGCATGCTGAAGGTTTTCCGACGGTTACCACGGCTTTCGGTTTCTAAGTTCAAAGTTGACATTTCCATCTACAAATTTCTTTATGATTTTGTTCCAGTGACCTCTTTCTTATTGTCATATATGACCCTCCTGGATATATTCTTCCTTCCAAGCATACTTTATTATCTGCATTTCTCCCAGGATACCATCATCTTTAACATTTCTGTGCCTTTTTACATGTTGCATTTGCCATGGATGCTTTTCTCCTAGTGTTCCTCTCCTTAACTAGTTCATCGAAACTCACATCAAATCCCAATTCCTCTGGAAAGCCTTTTCTGAGCTCCCACCTCCATTGTGATTCAAATGTCTCTCTACTAGGTTCGCATGGCATTAAATGCACACCTCTCTCTGGCTATTTATCATGCTATTGCGGAGTTATTACCATCCCTAGCACACTGTCTAGAATATAGTTAGATGCCCATTTAATGAGCAGTTCAGTGAGTTAAGCTCCCAGCCCCCATTTCAGGCTCCTCTTGCATCCACATTTTCTCTTTTTCCTTCATGCACGAGGTCCCAGAGCCACAGCCTGCTTCCTTGTCTTGGGTTTCTTCCACTGCTCGAAACTTGGCTATACAGTAGGACTGTCTTTTCCTCAGTTCTGCCTTTTTGTTGTCTCAGTGAAGAGCCCACAGGCCTTTTTTCTTTCATGTCTTGATCACTTCGTAGAAATAGAAGATAAAATTAACAAGCTGGTTCTAGAAGCTCACAGAGAGGTCTCACAGTGGCTTTCTCCCGCCACCTTCTCCATCCCTGTCTGTGATAATAACTGGAGTCTCATCACCAGACCAGACTTTGGTCCTCTGCTTTGTGCTCAGAGTTGGAGCTCCCCAGTCTTTCTCATTCCTTTGACACTCAGATGTCTAATGAATCCCATTCTTTATAATTGGTCCTCTCGGATCCGAGGATATGGTTAAGGCAATTTATTGCTATGTAGCAAATGAACCCAAACCGTGGCAGCTTAAAATACCAAACACTTATTATCTCACACAGGTTCTAAGGGTTATGAATTCAGAAGTGCCTTTGCTGTATGGTCTCGGCTCCAGGTGTCTCATGAGCTGTCAAGCTATTGGGTGGGGATGCAGTCCCAGCTGAAGGATCCTCTTCATGCTTCCTCACGCAGGTGTTGGGAGACCTCAGTTCTCTGCAGTCTCCTAAATGGAGGTCCTCATTTTGTCACTGGTTGTTGGCTGGAGGCGTCCCTCAGCCCCGTGCCGAGTGGAACTCTTCATAAGACCGCTCGCAACGTGGCAGCTAGCTCCCTCAGAAGCGACAGATGATCACTTCTGCCATATGCTGTCGGTTGTACAGACCCAGCCCTGGTGCGCTGTGGGAGGGCATTGCACCAGGGTGGGAATACCAGGAGGTGAGGGGCATGGGGAGAATCAGAGCATTTTGTCTCTGGTGGAAAATAACATTTTTGAGAACTTTCCAGGTAGGCGGTACTCAGTTCTTATGGCCTCTTGTGGATTTGAGAATTATTTTCTTCATTGATGTTTTGAAATCCAAACACGTTTTGCAATTCTAAATATATCATTTCAGTGGATGCAGCTTTGGACTGTTTGGGAGAAAGACGAGCATCTCATACAATTAGGAGTGTAGAATGCACTCTTGGCCTTATACCACCTATTCCCTAGACTCCAACGGACAAATTAGAGTAGAACTTTCCAACTTTTGCTTTGTAGGCGTGACATTATTTTCCACGCAGTAAAGACGGGTGTCAGGTGGGCAGAGAGAAGGGCCTAACGCATGCCCAGATGACAGAGTTTTAGAAGTAAAACCACCTGCTCTGTGGTCACGTCCCCTGCTTGCAGACTTGGGTGTTGTCCACACGAGTGATGTTCTAATCCATTAGGATTCATCAAGGGAGGACGGCCAATGCGGCCGTTCCTGAGAACCTAGTAGATTAATTGACGTGACAGAAACACTTCCAATAGAGTGTATTTGGGGGTCAGAGGGTCAGAGTGCATCGTGGCGGAGCGGGCTGGCGCACGGGCAGGAAAGGGCCCCTGGCCTGTGGAGCTGGCGTTCACAGCGCCGCTACTGGACAGTGGGTTTCGGGGCGACGCTTGCGGAGTCCTAGCGGGTCCTGGGTCAGGCTGGCCCTGCGCCAGGAAGGCTCTAGGCCTCTCTTCTACCCTTTCTGCAAGCAGAGGACAGCTTCGGTTTTTGAAAATATTGGATTCCAAAGAACTGCAATTTCACTCTGAGGAAAGACTTCGCAGCTTCAAAAAGAAAGGAAGATGAAAAACCTCCATCCTGGGAGACGGTGTAATTGAAGCGTCTCGGGAGGACAGCTCTGAGCACAGGAGACTTTTCTGGGAAGCAAGACAGTGAGGAGAGATGAAATGGGTGGTTTCTCTTCAAAACTCTCCTTGGGGGAAACCAAATCCTTTTCTAACGATGTTGCATTTGTCCAAAAATGCTGTTAACTGTTACAATTGCTATCAAAAGGCTTAGGATAGTCTTCCTAATAACACCTCAATTTTCCAGGGGAGGATGTGGCCTCCTGAAGTCACTGGGAGCTTGATTAGGTGCAGGTTTTCTCAGTCACGGCATGATTGCCATTTTTGGCTGCATAGTTCTTTGTTGTGGGCGTCTGCCATGTGCATAGTAGGGTCCTTTTTAGCATCATTGTCCTCTACCCACAGGATGCCAGTGGGACTCCACCCCCATCCCGGCTGTGGCAATCAAATATGTCTTCAGACATTGGCTAAGTTTCCCCAGGGACAACGTTGCACCTGACTGGGGACTACTGGCCTGCTGAGCACAGTGAATGGCCAAGGTGCCAGTGCTATTTTTGCTACCCCCCTAACTGTGGTTGAGCGTGAAGCACTGTTTGTTTCTTTTTACGTGGCTGGTTCGGAAGCTGACCCTGAAGGCATTGTCCTTCTCCGTAAAGACGTGCCAAGATTTTTTTGAAGAAAGTTCTGGCGTGGCTGGGCTGAGTGTTTCATCTCCCAGCATAAATTAAGGTAGCAGACTTAGTTGTATCTGTGCTAGTACCTTCGTTGTACACCAGGCGCTCAGTTCAGTACAGGTTTGTCTTGTTCCACACCAAGGTGTCTCCTTCCCCCGAGGGGAAATAGAAGTGGAATAAAAAATGTGGTTCTATCTTCCTGGTAAAATTGAGTAAAATTTTGGAGGGAAAAATGAGGGAGAAACTCAGCATGGAGCCTGGCATTGCAGATCACGTTAGTGATCAGCATAGGTTTCCACCTCAGCTTCCCCCGCCCCGACGCTCCCCGGACGTCTGACTCTTCCTAGATATAAACGCAACCTATTGTCATGTCCTCGTAAAACATTCTTTGTCTGCTTACCTGACACTTTTAATAAGCTTGCATTTCCCCCTCTGCATGTCTGCAGGCATAATAAGAGCAACAACAGCAACAGCAAAAGAAAAGCTTTCTTTGAAAAGAATTTGTCCCTAATCGTTTGCAGCTGCAACAGACGACACCACCAATTAAAAAGCCTGGGCTCTGGCTCTGCCCAAATGAAGAGGCCACGTGCTGACCTTCTGGTCAGTCACCTTAAGGGCACCGAGGGTCGAGGGGCATCTGTTTGAAATTTCCTGTCGCAACAGTGCCATTTGCAGGAATGGCCGGGGAGCAAACAAGGATGGAGCGGGTTTTCTTCATCAGACGTCTCCTCTGGCAGAGTTTTTGGAGAGGGGTCCTAGAACAGAAGGTGATTGGTTGGTGCTGAGTGCAGGGATTCTGTTAGGAATAAAGACCCTAAATAGCATGTGATCCTGGGCTGGAGTGTCCTGGGAGGAGGGGCCTGTGTTCGTTCCTAAGGCAAGAGGAGAAACTCCATTGGAAAAATGCCGGTCAAGCGACCTACTAGCGTTCCCAGCTGTCAATGGGCAAAAAAGGAGAATTTGTATGCTTAGATGCTTCTGGTGGGCAGGGCTCTATAAATGCCTAGAGAAATAAACTGAATTTATTTTCAGGTTACCTTTGTTATGAGCTAAGGTCCTCAAAAGAGGGGGTTGGTAATGATGCCTGCCTGAAGGAAAAGAGAATGACATAACCTATGGAAGTAACCAGAACTTGGCACCTAATAAATGGTGGATATAATTATAAAAATAAGGATCATCATTATCATTAATTACACAGGGACTATTTCATATTCCTATACACATCCCAAGTGAAGCTAAATATGGAGATGATGTGGGTCTTCAAGATAATTGTGGCCTCAGTTACACATTTTAGATAAGCTTCTAACTATCTGGGTAATTCCCTCCGCCCTTATATTAGGTAGGGTTTGTTTTTTTTTTTTGTAGGTGTTGTAGCAAGGTATCATAAGCTGGGTGGCTTAAAACAACAGAAGTTTATTCCCTGACAGTTCTGGAGGCTAGCAGCCCAAAATCAAGGTGCTGGCAGGGACCTGCTCCTCCCATTCACCCCCAGAGAACATCCTGTTGCAATGATCTGTGTCTGCAAGGGCAGAACAGAAGCGCGCTGGTGGGTAGTGAAGGCGGGGCCGAAGGTGGCAATCCTGGGCAAGATATTCCAACCACAGCCTCCCCTGGTCCTTGTCGAGACTTAAAAACCTCTGCCCTGTGCAAGTGCGGGGTGAGCTGAGAGGCTCTGAGTGGAGATGACAGGCTGCGGTCACGGACTGCCCACGGGGGCTGGCGGCCAGAGCGGGGCCGATGATGACTGATGTCTTGTGGAGACACCAGGGGCGCTGCTGACAGATGTGAGGAGACTGGGGCGGTGACTCATGCTGGGAAGGCAGCTGGCGAATCTGCTCTTCAAGGGGGGATTCTGGCCTCATTTAAGTGCAGAAAGCCCTTCCCGCATATACAGAGTCACCGTGACCTACGACCATCAAGTCCAGTCTTACATTTTGGCTTTGCTCTTACCTGTGTGTGTGTGTTTGAAGGGCGGGTGGGCGGGCAGGCGGGAGTGTGTCAGGGCTTCTCATCTCAAGCCCGTCGGCAGCTGGGGAGCAAGAGCTCCTTGCAGCCCTGTGTGGGGTAGGTCTGCAGGGCAGTTTCTCCCAACCATTGAGAGCGGCATGTGGAGCTTCGAATGATTTATTATTTTCCAAGCTAGGAAAATATACAACTTCTTATGCTTAGTCAATAATTAGTGAATAACAAACCCCACCAAAGAACTTCTGTGATTTTTCGAGCACCAAATGTTTTACTTCTCAGATGTCTGTTTTTCTCAGTCATTGACTGCTAGTCAACCATTTAACTGGTTAATACGAGCACCCAAGATAAATAAATGGAGCCCTTCTAACCTGGAGGCTGTGAGTGGCAGCTTGGACTAAACCATCAGCCTTCCCCCAAAAGAACACACAAAAGCGACCCTTAACGAAGTTAGACGCAGACATGTTTTGAAGGTCAGGTGATTTATTTTTTTTAGGGAGAGGAAGGGTAAAGAATTAAATTTTATTAATTACATGTATATTTTTAGTCCAATTTACTTTTTCGACACTGAAGGACAGCACAGAGTGATGGTGAGTTTTCCAAATTAAAGTTGTTTTTTTCTGCCTCCTGGGTCTTTGTGTTTTGTCACAAAAATGCTTTTATTTCTCTGTGATGACTTTGTACAATTCGAGAACTCCTGCTCAGATGCAAATACCTGAAAAAATAGATCAATTTTTTTTTCATTCAACATAATTTAGCCTTGAAATGGAAACCCTGGCATAAGAATCTGTGGTTTGCACAGTTCCATAAAGTGGAATTTTGAAATGTCCTAGCTGAGGATCAGTTTTGCAAACTGCAGTCACACACACACACATGCATGCATGCACACACATGCACCTACGTGATAGCAGAGAAAAAGACGTGCAGCAGGAAGGCTGAAGGGTAGAAATGGAATCACAACAACAGACACGCCGCAGAAAGCTCCCAGAGGCAGGCTGCCTCATCAGTAAAACACTTTCTTGTCATTTTCTTAGTTCGTTCATTGAATGGCTTTAGTGTTCCTATGAGATTGCATATTAATTTAATAGACACTTCTATGGGAAATATTTTTTTGCCCCATCATGCAGATTCTTTTTCTTCCTGCCTTACCATTCCCCCACTGCCAGAGTGAGTCAGAAACACTGGGGTGTGGTTCCAGGTGGGAGAGAGGAGGGGTGGGTTAAAGTGAGGGGGTTTGTCAGCTTGCTCCCTGGCATTACCTCCAAAGAGGATGTCACTCAGAAGAGCCCAATTAAGGGGCAGGCTTGCTGGGCGGTAGCTCAGGGGTGTTACAACATCACTGGAAAAGCTGGAAATAGCATTCCAGTTGATTCAGGTTATTACCGTTACCTATAGAGAAGTATCTAGCACACCAAGTGGAATTTGAAAATAAAATATGTCTTTCCAATACCCCTTCTACCCCTCCAGGATATCAGTGTGAGGTGGCTCCAGAGTTTTGGGGCTGCCTGGTGTGCCCACATATCTAGATGCCACTCTGGCCAGGGCCATCAGGGTGTCCACTTGCTCCTCTAATCACTTCCTGTCACGGGCCCTGGCAGCCCAGCATGCCAGGAGTGGGGGACACAGCATGGAAGCCCTTCTCAGCTGTGTCCAAAATGAACCCTTGGCCCTAGCCTCCACTTGCCAGAAATGTCAGTTCAGCTGATTTAAAATTATTTTCCCATAAACCGGTTTTATTGTTTCTGCCTGGAATAACTGACCGTAATTTCCTGCTTTACCTGTCATATTCGGTGTTCAGGTTGCTGCCCTTAGCCCTGGCTTCTCTCCACCCATCTGTGGGAACCCCTCCTTCCGTCCGGAGCCCACACTTCCCGCCCTCCCAGCTGCACTCACTCTCGCTGAGCTGCCCATCGCTGGCTTCCGCGGAGACTCTCTCTGTGTGTAGGATGGGCGTGGCTGTGGGAGGGAGGCAGGATGAGGACTTTAATCAGGGTTATATTAAAAAAAAAAAAGAAACAGCTACATCCAGACTTTGATAAGAAGCTTCTCAGTAAAAGTGGTAGTTGTCAAATTGTGTCTGTATGGCTGTTGAAATCTATGGCATTGTATATAAACTGTGAATAAATATTTCCATTGTAAAAGAAACTTAAAAAGAAGAAATAGTCCTAAGTTGGTCCCAGTAAGACAATGAAAAAAGGTGCATTTAAGTGAGTACAGAGCCTCTAGTAAACTACAGGTTGTTTGACCTGCTCTGGAAACTTGGAAGGGTCTGCTGTCCACTAAGTGGGGTGGGTGTCTCCGTCCAGGACCTCTACCTCTGTCAGCTTCAAGTTCATTTTCAAAGCAAGTATCATACCCCAAATCAGAGTAACTTAGTGATGTCAATGGTCAGATCTCTCCCCAGCGTTTTGCTTGCTAAGCTTAAGGAGTTAGCCTCAATCTGTACACTTAATCGTATCTTCCAGGTGTGTAGCAGACCCATGAGTGGAAAGGAATGAACCATTATTTGAGCTATTATGACTCAGGAGATTTTAACACATACATTATTTAATCTTTATCAAAAGCCTATATGGATGCTCTTTGACTTACGATGTGGTTACATCCCAATAAACCTATCATAAATTGAGAATATCTTAAGTTGAAATGCATTTAATCCACTTAATCTATAGAATATTATGGTTTAGCCTAGCTTACCTTAAACATGCTCAGAACAATTACATTAGTCTGCAGTTGGGCAAAGAAATCTCATTGTCACTCCTCAGCATCACAAGGGAGTATCATATTGCATACTGGTAGCCTGGGAAAACATCAAAATTTACATCCAGTTTTCACTGAATGTGTATACTTTCACACCCTCATAAAGCCAAAAAATCACAAGTCACCTGTCGCTAAGTTGGGGACTGTCTGATTACATGGACAAGTATCAGTCAGGATTAGTGTTAAACAGCTATAACAAACAAAACCCCAAATTTAAGTAGTTTAACACGGTAGATTGTTTTTCCTTTACAAAACCAGCCCCGTTTGGTTCCAGGACAGTGGTGTCAAGGCTGGGGGTGAGTGGAAGGGACGGGACCTCTGCTCCACACAGAGATGTGGGGGCCCGGGATGCTGGAAGCGCTGTCTTCTTCCACACGCGGCTTCCCAGTAGTGTTTGATGTCAATATCCAGAGGGAGGGAGGAGGACATGAAGAAATGAGTGTGAGAGGTTTTCATGACTTTGGCTGAGAAGTTGTTATTATTTTCTGCCCATTACATTGGCTAGAACTGGGTCTCACAGACATCCTTGACTTCATGGCTGGCCGGCAAGTGCAGCCTACCTGAGGACCCAGAAAGAAGAGGAAATGGAATGTGCGATGAACAGCTAGTGGACTTTGTCACAGGTATGAAATGGTAGACATTATTATTCCCATTTTACAGGTAAGGAAACTATAGCTTATCTTAGATAACTCAGCTTCTTGTAGGTGATCGAGAAAGAATTTGGGATTCGAGAGTATCCTGGCAGCTCAAAAAGATTCCTGATTACAGCATGACAATAGCTATAATTGGCATTTCTTGGGCCTTTCATTTCACAATGATACTAAGACACTTTTTGCTATCCCACAGGTGCCAGGTAAGGGAATGGAAGCTCTGGGTTGTTCAGTAACATGTCCAACTAGCATGAGGTAGGACTTGGGTGCAGACTCCTTTCTTTCAGACTCTATAACCTACCTCCGGCCACCCGTCTATCATGCTCCCTACTCCGACTCCTTAGGGAATCAGCCCTGGACTCATAACGGCGACTGCATAAAGGCTGGGGGAAGGCTGGGTCAGCTAGGTTAGCTATAGACTTTCCTTGAATAGATTTGGCTCTTTATGAAGCACAACTTTGTTTTACTCCTGCTGTTTTAAAATTTAATCCTCTCACCTATTCATGCAGTTTTGATGAGATGTCTCAATGGCAGACTAGGCCTTTACCTTGGATAATACTTATAGTACTGCTTTTCCCTCTACAGTCACAGACGTAATTCTGCAAAAAGAGCGGGGATAGGGATTAGCACCGTAAACACCTGTTTATCGAGTACCTTATCACAGAGGAGCTCATGACACCAGGAAACGAGGAAGTATCCTTTAGGCTCCCTGTCCTCCCTGGGCTTGCAGATGGCTGAGGGAGGTGGAAGGTGGTTGTATAAAAAGATAAATGACAGCACAGGGTGGAATTTCCTGGGAGCCAAAGGATCAGTGCCAATAAGAAGTGTTGGAGGATGGCTAGCTGATGGTTTTTGAGCAGTCACTGATGTGCTGGCCTCAGTCCTAGGTGATTTCATATATTATCACATTAATCCTACAGGAATTCAGTGGTGGGAGTGATTTCTGGGGACTAGATGGTCAGAACGTCTTGGGAGAGGAGGTGAGACTTGAGCTGGGTTGAATTATACGGTGATGTTTCTCAGCAGCAATGAACGCTGGCTGAGCTGAAACCCAGAGCACGATTTCTCGGTGGCTGGCGGCTCCAGGTGGTTACAGCTTCGGTGCCCTTCCGAATGGAATTTTTCTGAACTTGTGAAGATGTGTGAGGTGTGCCCGGCAGGTAAGCATTCTTCCATTTGCCTTCCACCCATTGCCTTCATTAAATATACTTTTCTTCTCTTGGGCAGTTTCTTCCAAGACTCCCAAAGCTCTGGAACATCTCTGCAGAAATGAAATCACAGTTCCCAGTATGGAAACTATGCAGAGAGGGGGAAATATCTTCGAAGTCCTTTTTCACGTTGGAGTTGGGGGTTGGAGGCAACGAGAGGGTGAGGTCTGGCTGAAATACGAAGGGAAAAGACGGTTCTAGAGAAGATTTTCTCTTGTTTCAGAATGACTTTTCTGTTGTGATTTCTGCCACTGACATAGAATTCCGTTGGGTTCATGCAGGAGGCTCCAGGATTGACAGCTTTCCTCTAGGAATTTGGAAATGACAGTAAACATAGTTCACATATTGAGGGCTTACTGTAGGTGTAAACCCTATAGTAAGGGTCATTTTATTTAACCCTTACAATAACGCACGTCCATTTCACGGATGAGGAAAATGAGGCTTAGAGACTTAAGTTGCTCAAGATTATGTCTAGTAAGAGGCAGACAGACTGGAACCCTCAATCTCTTTTTTAAAAAATATTTTTATGTAACAGGTTTATTAAGATGTAACTCACCTACCTTATTATTCACCCATTTAAAGTGTAGAACTCAATGATTTTTAGTTTATTCAGATGTGCAACTCTCACCACGATCAATTTTAGGACGTTGTCATCTCTTGAAAAGGAAACTCTGTATTCATGAGCAGTCTCCGTGTTTCTCCCCACCTCCCCTCTCCCCTTGGCTCTGGGCAACGACTGATCCGCTCTCATTCTGCAAGGAGTTGCCTGTGTGGTCTTTTGTGACTGGATTCTTTCACTGAGCACAATGTACTCCAGGTCCATCTATGTTGTAACGTGTATCAGCACTTCACTCCTTTTTATGGCTGAATAATGTTCTATTGTGTGGAGGTACCACATTTTATTTGTGGACTCATCAGTTGATGAACATTTGGATTGTTTCTGTTTTTTAGCTGTTATGAATGATGCTCCTGTGAATACTTATGTGAAAGTTCTTGTGTGGGCATGTTTTCATTTCTCCTGGGTGTATACCTATGAGGGGTATTGCTGGGTCATATGGTAACTCGCTGGTTAATGTTTTGAGGAACTGCTATACTTTTTTTTTAAAAGATTTTATTTATTTATTTTTAGAGAGGGAAGGGAGGGAGAAAGAGAGAGAGAGAGAAACAGAAACATCAATGTGCGGTTGCTGGGGGTCATGGCCTGCAACCCAGGCATGTACCCTGACTGGGAATCAAACTTGCGACACTTTGGTTCGCAGCTCCCACTCAATCCACTGAGCTACTCCAGCCAGGGCTAGACTTTTTTCCAAAGCAACTATGCCATTTTACATTGCTACCAGTGTTCATCACTAACAAAGTAATTTATACCTTGGTCACTTGTTTGCATTAAAAATAGCCACACAACTTAGTAAAACCCTTTAGAAACTGAGAATTTTCTTAATGAAAAATCTTAAAGCTGAACCCTGAGTTTAAAGTGTTATTTTTTTAAAAGATTTTATTTATTTATTTTTAGAGAGAGGCTAAGGGAGGGACAAAGAGAGGGAGAGAAACACTGGTTGGTTGCCTTTCACATGCCCCCTACTGGGGACCTACTGGTCCGAAACCCAGGCATGTGCCCTGACTGGGAATTGAACCGGCGTCTCTTCAGTTTGCAGGCTGGCACTCAATTCACTGAGCCACACCAGCCAGGGTGGTGCTTTCCGATTTAAAGATGTTAATTGAGCCAAGTGCTGAAGAGGCAAATGTTGAGAACTGCTGTGATTGTATTTCCCTTTATTCCCTGAATAAAGGGGATTTTCTATTTATTTCTAAGACTGAGTGGTTTCTAGCAGTACCCAGGCAGGCGCTGCTATATCCTAGGATTGTCTGTTATTCTGAAAAGCCATTGACATTTGCTGAAAGATGGCACAGAAAAGAAGACGTGCACAATATCTATGCATATATCATGCTGGTTTCTCGAAAAGTCAAGTATTCTGGGCATCAAGTTCACTGCCACTTGATTGCAAGTGACATAAACCTCAAAGCCATTAAAAAATGAAGTAGAAAAAACAGAGAAACATGGAAAGTCTTTTTTTTCTTCCCTTGCAACAGAATTTTGAAAGGGGCCCAACAGGCGTTATTCAACAAGGTGTACTTGAGTGAGCCTTGAGGCCAGCTGTCTGGGCATCGGAGAGCTTTGCTGAGTGCTTGCTCCGGGGACTCGAGGTGGGTACGGGAAGAACACAGCCATGGTCTCTGCCCTCTGGGAGTTTCTGTCCTGCATTACTACAGACCAACTCAATGCTAAACTGTGACTGTAAGTGCTACAGGGGTGAAGGGCAAGGGGGCGGAGTGTGCTGGAGTGGCGGCTGAGAAAGCCTATGTAAGAAGAGAGAATGTCCTTAAAGAAAGCCAAGCCTGGACTTAAACCGGAATAAATGGCATGGCTATTCCAGGTGGAGGAAGCAGCAGCACCAACATGACAAAAGCCAGACTATTTTGGGGTCAGGAGGCAGATGGGCCCGGCTGGAGTAAACGGTATCTATAAAAGCTGGAATGAGGTTAGAAAAAGGTTAGAAAGCAGCGGAGCATCATGGGAAGAGCAGTAGATTGGGCACGGAGACATATGGGGTTTGTTTTCAGTTCTGCCCTGAACTAGTTTTTGATGTAGGCTCTGTGATCTAGATACTTAGGGCTTCTGTCTCTTCATTTATAGACTGTTAAAGTTAGACTAGTCCTGGCTTCACATTACAGTCTCCTGAGTGTTTATTTAAACTACACGTTCCTGAATCCCAACCCTGGAAATCATGTTTCCATAGATGTGAGGTGTGGCCCAAGAGTCGTGGTTTTCTTGGCTGTGCACTGGAATTACCGGGGAGCTTTTAAAACTAGTTACCATCCCTAGATATTCTGATTTAGTCAGTCTTGGGTCCAGGCAGGCTTTGGGGGTTTTCAAAGAATCCCAGGTGATTGCAGTGGGCAGCCCAGAGAGCCGTAATCTCGGGTGGATTCTGATGTAATGAAGGGTGGGCCGGAGACTCCATTGGAATGAGAGAACTCTAAATCCTTTCTAACTCTGAGGGACTTTGATTCTGTGAAAAGTATGTGGGGACCAGGTGGAAGAGGGCCTTCAATGCTGGACCCAGGAATCTGTACTTTGTTTCATAGGTAGCAAAAAATAGGTAAGATGTATGAACAGAGGAATAATTAAGAGCCTCTCCCTGTGTACGTCAGATTGCCTTGGAGCGTGGCAGTCCTCATCAGGGAAAGAAAGGAAAAGAAGTTGTCTCTTTATGCAGACCTGTGGCTGGAAAGGGGTGGCCATTGCCAATGCCGTTGTGTGATAGGGTCTAGTGTCCTTCTTCATAGCACAACCAGAAATAGCCAGGGGGAGAAGTGAAGACATGGCCTGGGGCAGCAGGGTGTTGGAGCATGGTCTTAACACATTGTATGCGGGAAACGTATTTATTCGTTTTATGTTGACTGGTAGCAGAGAACGAGATAAAAACTACCCGCAAACAATGTGTTAACCAAAGTGTAGGCACCCTTAACCAACGTGTAGGAATCCTTAACCAGAGTGTAGGCATCCTTAACCAAAGAATGGGCCAGCCGCCCCCCCCCCCCCGCCCTGCCCCGTGGGTGGGAGACAGCAGCAGATAGGGTGGATTTTAAATTACATTTTAAATTATGCTCCCTCTTCAATTCTCCTTCTACTCTTCAGAGGAACCAAGGCATGTCCCAGGTGCCCAGCAGTCGGCTCAAACAGCTCTCCAGCACGCACCAGTCTCCTTTCCTTGGCAAAGAGAGAACAGGCCCAGGCCTAGAGCCCAGGCAGCTGATGGTTTTGCCGTGTCTCCTTCTCTCAAACCACAGGGCCCCCGAGTTTCAGGGAATCTGGACAGGGAAGTTTGGGGTCTTTTCCTGGCAATCAGCATGGTTCTTTCACTTACCGTGCTGACTCAGACGTGCTTCTTGAATAAATTGGAGTAAGAACACGAGTTGATTCAAAGAGAATTGTTAATAATAGCACAGAAAGGTGAGGCAGAAAGGAAATCAACTGTGAAGGACTAGACACATTGATGGGGTCTCCACTGGATAATCTTTAAAAATTTTCCAGGTCTAAAATTCTATGTTTCCATAATATTTTGAAAATATTGTCCCTCCCCCAGGACACTACTTATATATATATATGGTTCATCACCAGGGGGTTGTGGCACCCCCCCTCCCCATCTCCCACTGGGTGCTGAGGGCTTGTGGGCAGCTTCCTGGCCTAAACCTCCAGCCCCAGAAAGAAATTGCACAGCAAGGACATTTTAAGGAATGTGACCCCTGCAGACTAAGACATCACGATCTTTCAAGGGGAAGACCTCCCCCCTGCAAAATGAACAAACAAAATGAAACACACAAAAAACAAAATAATCCAAGTAGTCTTAGAGGTACCAACTGAATTACCCCCCACTTTCAATGTTTTTGGAGGGTCTTTTTTTCCTTCCCTAAGAATGTTTGGTCAGAGAACAGATGAACCCTATTTCAAATGCGATAGTTGTCACTCTCTCTGTGCTTCACTGGACCAACATGGGAAAGTTTCTCTCCCATCCTCCCCCCGACTTCCCCTAAAGTTAGTGCCGACAGATGTTGTTGCGTAGGTCATAGGAGGGGAGTTTTGTGGTTCTCCAAATGTGTGGTTCTCGAATGTCAGTGGTTCTCAAAATATAAATCACCTGGGGAGTTTGCTGAAAATGCAGGTTCTTGGGCCCCAGCCTCAACACTGTGGTTGAGCAGGTGTGGGGTTGGGTCCAGGAGCAAGGGTCTTGAACAAGCTTTCTCAGCGGTTCTGTTGCTGTTGCTCTGCAGTCTCCCCATCTAGCGGCTCTGCTCTAGGGGAAGGTGCGTGATGCATGGAGTAACTTCTGTCTTACTGAATGCTCTCCGAGTTTCTGGTCAGGGCTGTCCTGGGTGTTGTGTAAACAGAAAGCCACATCCGCCCTCTGCTCTGCACCCCACCCCTGCACTACCCCCTCTTTATTTTTACTCAGGCTTTACATACATATTAAGGACAACCCTGCTGTGGTCAATATCTCAACAACGGGGAAAGATAATGTAATGGTTGGTGGGTGTAAGTTTGGGTGGTTCAAGTTCGCCTTCAAACCCTTTCTTCAGCTCTGTGACCTGAGGCAGGCTGCTAGCCTTCTGGTTCAGCTCCCTCATCATTACAGTGGGGACCACAACAGAGTTAACCGAGTTAACCCACGTAAAGCCCCGGTAGGAGGCGAGCGCTCAGTGAAGGCCTGCTGTTATTAGTGCGGTAGGAGTTGGGAGAAAACAAGAGAAAACTGAGCAGGAGCGGCAGGATGTGGGAGGTGCTGCAAACAGGGAGCTTGGACCCCAAGGGCTGCATATGACCAGGGAGAAAGGCGGAGTTCCTTCTCAGAAGGGACACACATGCGTGTGTGCATCTCATCCTGTCCCACGCAGACTTCCGTGACTCCTCGGTGTGCTGAGTGGCGGCAACAGTCAGGTATAATGTGGGGATGACGTCCATTTACAAGTCTGCCATGACCGTGTCCTCAACGCAGCATCCTCTGGGCCGCCTCCAGCGCTGGGGTGTTGGCTAACGCCTCCTAGACATTGTGTTATGGAAATGACTCAGCAACCAAGGGCTAGCTGCTTCCAGAAAGCTAGCAGGGCTTTGTCAGTGCATTGCTCTGGGTTCTGACACATACCTTTTTTTTTTCCAGATGCCTACCACTTTATGCACAAATAGTTCAGGCGTGCGGTAAGGGGAAAAAAATTCCCCATACCCTTTTCCTGTATGCAAAGGTACTGTCCCTGGACTCTGACAGAGATGTTAAACCTTTCTCCAGGGTGTGTCCGAGTCTCAGAGCACGACTTGAGCCTGCTTGTTTTTACAATGTTTTGTCAGAGGGGTAAAGTCTGCTGACCAGGGACTGTGGATAAACCAAAGAAGAAAATGAGGGAGGTTTTCACATACAGAGAACAGGAATTTCAAGGTCTCCAGTCTAGGGGCCGATGCCTCTTGGGTGGCCGGGAGGAGGAAGAGAGCTGGCTGTCCAACTTTGCCAACCCCTCCCTTTCTCTGCATCCCTTTTCCTTTCTTTCTTCCCCAACCACTCAGTTCTAGGCAAGGAGGGGAGGAAGGGAACAAACACAAAAGCAGAGCCAAGAGTTGCCTTTTTGCTATAAACCTCTGATCTTCGTCGTATTTGGAATGTCTAAAGTCATCTTCTAGCCTTGGAATCCGACTTCATGACTCTCCCTAATAGCAGGGAAACAGTTACTCCAATGTCCGAAGTGGGATGTTAAACACCAGTAATGATGACTTTTACTGAAGGTGTGTGCTGTCCCAATGTACGCACAGACCAGAAAGTCCTCACCTCCCAAAGCGGCGAGCCACGCCTCCCCCTGCCGTGCTCTTTCCCAGCCACCGGGACACACTCTCTTCCTGCCTGGCGGCAGCCCCAGCCGCCCTCTCTCCCACGGCAGCTGAATATGAATCCAATCAGGGCCCCCCTCCGTGTAGCCAAACAAACTCGGACTCCTGATGCAGGGGAGAGATGCCGAGCTCTGACCCCAGCCAATAATAACAATGTTATAACATGTTCTAGATTTGCCTCTTAGGCACGCGGCTTGCTTTCCCCACCTGCCTTTAATTTTTTGCCATTACCACAAGCCAATAGAGATAGGCATCAAAGACTTATCAGATGAGTGGGCTCAACAGAACTGAAATGCCCAGTCTTTCTAATTTAGCAGACTCTAAATAGCTACCTTCAACTAAGTTCAAAGAATAGCATTGTTCCTATGTGCCTTCTTTTTTTTTTTTTTAAAAAAAGCTCCATTGGTTAACTGAATTGAGACAAGCCACTAAGAGGATATATAAGAAAATAGAAAACTCAGAAAAATTCAAAGTTAAGAGGACATTTTCCAGTAGTAATTTAAGTTTTCACAAAGGCTTAGGGTTGGTCTGTATTCTGATGTCACTGAAATATCCCTGATTTAAACATAAGTACTTTAATAACTAGTTAGGGAAAGAAAAACTTTCTTTCCCAGGCAAGCAGCAATAGAAACCTTTCTGTTAGATTCCTTTGATTACAATGGCTCTTTGTTAACAGGCTGTAACTTTGCCCCAGGTCTGGTGATAAGCTCTTAAAACGAGAAGACCTGTCCTTCCCATAAAGAGAAGTGTTCACCTTGAAGGTGGATTGAAAAGAAAGTAAATGTCTAGTATTTAAACTTTATTCTTATTTGTCCTTAAGTGTCTCTTTGCCTGAGAAGTCTGACAAAAACCAACACCGGTGTGGAACTCATGTTCAGCCAAAGCACACCGAGTGGGAAAGATTATTCACACTTGCTGCTTGGAAACTCAAATCAGAAAATAGCCTCATCTCTAGGCGTGTCCCTGCACTCAGAGCAGAAGTTGGGCAATTATTGGATTCATTTGATTAGGTGAGCTATTGAGAGAAAAGTCTCTACATTGGAAGGCCTAGATTATCTAGCCTGATTTTACAGTGGTCCACAAACAAGTAACCAATCAGAAATTCTCTTGGAGGAGGGAAGCTCTCTTCGGGCCTCACCTAGGAGTCACTTCATCAGAGTGTAGATTGGTTATTTTGCAATACTGTTATCATCACTATAATCTTGTTAAGACCCTTATTTTGTAATGCTATTTCCAGCTACAGAAGTTGTAGAGTTTAAAAATGAGAAAAAAACTTAAGAAATGGTTCTGTTTCTTCCTATTTTCTGGTCAAACAAACAGAGGCTCAAGGTCATATCCTTAGTTGGGTCAAGATTAGAATCCAGAGCTACTAATTCCTAGGCCAATGGATTGTTCCCTCCCATTGCCTTGTTGTTTGATGAGTAAAGACTTCTGCTGGGAGGAGCGGAGGAGCTGAGAGACATCTCTCTTCTGGGTACCCTCTCATCTGTTTCCCCTTCCAATTCAGTGATGACAGTGGTTAAGAGGAGAAGAGCACAGGGGAAAGAAGACAGATGTAGAAAGAGACGGATTAAGAACCAGGGGTGTCCAACCTGCAGCTCGTAGGCCACAGGGGTCCCAGGATATCTGTGAATTCGGTCCAACAGAAAATTGTGAATTTACTTTAAACATTATGAGATGTTTTTGTGATTAGGTGTTGCGATGTATTTTTTTAAAGATTTCATTTATTTATTTTTAGAGAGGGAAGGGAGGGAGAAAGAGAGAGAGAGAGAGAGAGAGAAACATCAATGTGCGGTTGCTGGGGGCTGTGGCCTGCAACCCAGGCATGTATCCAGAATGGGAATCGAACCTGCGATGCTTTGGTTCCCAGCCCATGTTCAATCCATTGAGCTACGCCAGCCAGGGGGCAATGTATTTAATGTGTGGCCCAAGACACCTCTTATTCTTCCAGTGTGGCCCAGAGATGCCAAAATGTTGGACACCCCTGGTGGAGAAGGAGCTCAGGGAAGTGGCCGAGTCAGGTGAGTGGGTTCCACTCTTCCTAAAGCAGGGAAGGGGGAGCCCAGCTTCGCTCCCCTCCCCCGCCTCCCCTTCCCTACACCAGCATTGCTTGCTAAGCGTCCTTCCACACTTCATCTCTAGCTCCCCTTACAGTGGATGTGTTTTCATTCCTGTGATGCCTGAGAAAGCTCCACAAGTCCAGAGAGAAAGTCTGGTTATACGGTATGCAGAACTGGCCCCGGAACAGAAACTGCTCTGAAAAGGGGCTTGTTTTCAGCACCTGTGTGTTTGCCAGGATCCAGCATCATGGTGTTGACTGGGTACTGGAAATAAGCACTCGCATATTTGTGTTTTGTTCCAGCCAGTCTCAAACAGTTGAGTTTTTCTCATTGCCTAGGCCCATTGTAATGATGCACAGGACTTTTATGTAGGCAGACAGGAGTGGAATCCTGGCGGGACCCCTCCCTACATGGGCGAACTTCTTAGTCACTCTAGGTCCCAGCTTTCTCACCTGCGATGGGACTAATAACATACCTCCTGGGCTCAATGAGATGGGAAGAAGATAATGTTACCAAAGGGATTACCACGGCGTGTGAAAGGGAGTCAACGCTCAGGAAGTGGTGATTGGCACCGTCATTATTGCCATCGAGTTGTAACCATGCACCAGGGTGTGGCGTGTGTCTGTGCTTAACAAAATGTTAACCTGAATCAGAGGCTTTCGTAGAATAATCTAGAATAGTCTCTCCATTTTTGTTGAGGGTGTAGCTCTATGTTTTGAGTGAGGTTTAATTTCCCTTAGATGCATATTTTTAAAGGATTTGGGCAGAAACAGAGTCAGGGGCATGCCAGGGCTGTACTTGCTGGATATGAACTGGCTTCAGATGTAGCATGTGATCTGAGAGGCACGGTAGTAGGCTTGGGGAGAAACACGCCTGTTACTCAGTTCACACTGCAGTTCTGAGATAGGTTCTGGGTCCGTCTAGAACCTGGAGGTCCCCGTGGAATCTGCCATGATTGGAAAGGGCATCCTTCTCACCTGTGACAGGACCGCTCCGGGTGCAGACTACTTCTGGCTGGGGAATCGTTAAAGGCTTGTCTCCTGACACTCGTGCATGGCATTATTATAATGTTTTAGAGTCTCTTTCCTGACGCTAATTCTCAACTCTCATAGGACACATACAGAGAATATAACTCCCCAAGTGGTATCATGAGGAATTTCTGGGAATGGCTACTTCACCATGCCTATAAGACCTGGGATCACACCCTGTTTTGGGTTCAAATCCTGGTGCTACCACTAACTAGTAGTGGGCACTGGCAAAGTACTTAAGCTCCTTGAGCTTAACTGGGAATTGATTTATCACGTCACTTGCCCATATGAAGGCTGGCTGAAGAGGTGGGCATAATCAGGAACTTTTGATAGGCATCAATGATATTGGTGTTGACATTGGGCAGGAAAGGGATCCAAAGGCAGGAAGAGAGACACAAGCAGGAGCATTTGCATAACTAGAGTTCCTAGAATCTCCAGTTTTGCAAGGAAGCCAGAGTCAGGCAGTCTAGCTTTTCAAAGGAATGACGGTTGGGTCCCAAATACAGGCTGGACAGTGTGCTTGTGTCTGCGAGTCATCGGGACATGGGACAGATTCCTTGACTTCTCTGATCCTCAAGTTTCTTTGTGTAAAATGGGGGCAATTACTGCTTCCTTGCTTACTCTGCAGCGTGTTGTGAGACTCAAGGTCATGTGCATGCAAGTGCTTTGTAAAGTGGATATGAAATTCGAACACATTCATAACTTTCCTATTATGAATATAGATGACCGAGTAGTGTGTATCTCCCTTCCTTCTACTGCTCTTTTCAATATTCCCTCCTCCATTCTCCTTAGGTTCACTTGTGCTCCTTGGGCCAACACGAGGAAACCAGTTGAAATGAGGTAATATTTAGGATTCATCAGCATGCAAGAGGAAAATGGTTCCTATTTTAAACACAGTAGACAAAAGGTAAATAAATGATTGAACTGAGTTTGACGTTCACAGTCAGAAGAAGGCTTTGCTTTTTCCTAATATCCTTAAAACAAAAGACGTGAATACCTAGATGATTTCATGTGTGACTAGACAGATTTTGGGTGAGAAAGGGGGATGATGATGGAGATTTTGAGCTGAAAAATCAACCCGAGAGACCGAAGTCTGGAAAATGCTTACAGAACCTATTTATTTCTACAAAGGAAATTTCCATATCAGAACAGCTCACTTGACCATATGCGTTATAGCTCTGCCTGCCCCTGGTTTTAACTTTTATTAGGTTATTCCATCTGGCTCCTGGTTACCATTACACAGTATTTTATGTGAGGAATCTTTGCAGTCTGAGGTTTTAGTTTACAGGGAATTTTGATATTTCCACTTATCTTTATTGGGCCGCTTGTAAAGAGATTGAAGATCTTTAACCAAACACTGTCTCTAAGTCCATTTGGAGAAAAGATGATGGGTAGGCAATTAAGCTGTTAAGATGGAGAAAATACAGGCTCCATTAATTGTCAGAAGGAAGGCATCAGGGGGTGCGCTGAGCTATGTGGCTGCTTGTCTGGGCTGCTTAGCAAGTGTGGGGTCTGTGTGGGCGCACGCCTGCGTGTGTTTGTGCACATGCGTGCACCACATCCACTTGGGTGAAATTATGATGAAGGCTAAGATATTTCCTGCCATTCTTCCTTTTTCTTACTTCGTGTTTGTTCTCACTGCTTCTCCCTGCTGGCCCGATCTTTATTCCTCTCTCCCTTTCCGCTTTAACCTTTCTCTTCAAAGCCCGCTGTAGGCGCTTTGCTTTCCTACATCCCCAGGGTCATTGATCATTAACAGCTTAGAGTGGTATTAGTGGGGATGTGGGAGGCATTTGCTGTTTTAAGTTTTTGCTTCAAAGAAACTCTTGGGCTAAAGAGGGTGAAAATGTTGACCAGGATATCAGGGGCCGTGTCTAGTGTTTGCAAAAGTCACTTCACCCAAGGACCCGCCGATGTTTCACCCAGAGGAGAGTTTGAGAAAGAGAAGTGAGAGCTGTCCTGGGAAGTGGTAGCAGCAATGCGGGGTGGGTGGGCGGGGGGTGGGGGGAGCCTGGTGCCGGTTCACTGTGTGTGCAGGGCTAGGGGCCAGGAGAGGATCCCATCCCAGCTCCCCAGCTGTCCGGAGACAGGGCGAGCGTGAGAGGGCACTTGTGAGCTTTCAGGCCCTGGCAGGGCTGAAGGGCATTCTTTCAGTGAGCGGGAGGCAGGGAGGGGACACCCCAGGGCCCTCCAAACTCCACGTACTATGAGTTAGCCACACTCCTCCGATGGGCTCTGGGCGGGAGGTCAGCCCTGCAGTCACAGTCACCGGGAAATGCAGTTCTCCTACTGTGTCGTGGTGGGAACGCAATGTCAGGCATTTGAGACAGTTAAGCCTGTGTTCCCTTTCCTGCCAAATGTTAGGGTTTGCTTCTTCATCAGTGTTTTGTTCTATATTTTTCAAGGGTAACTCGGATTTGCTGATTGCAACTTGCACGATTTCCTGGAGACTGAATAAATCCCTGCCTTGCCGTTCTCCAGGGCGAGGCCATTCAGACGACACGAGATACAGCAGAAAAACGCATCATTCTCGTTTTCCATAAACATCTGTGATTAGTGTTCATTTGCGATGTTAACAGTGCTGAGAGTAAACACCAGGGTTTTATCCTCTCGTCTGAATGGGCATTAGCTGCAGGTATGTCCCTTCTGTTTTGTCATGATTCATAAATCACCCGCCCGTAAAAAGCCAAGGCGGAGCATATTTGGTTACCTGTGGCACTGATGGACTTTCCGTCGGTGACATTCGCCTTCCTGCCCTGGGTTCTTCTTAAGCACCGGGGCCTTTCCTCCCTCCACCTTTGACCCAATTTCCTGTCCCAGCATAAACGTCTCCTCGTGCTCGTTCTGGCAGAGGCCTGGAGGAGAGCAGTGAGACATCACGAGACAGGCGTTTGTTTGTGTTTGTTTGGTTTCTTTGCAAAGTGGTCTGGCTGCATGCAATCGGTGCTGGTTTGTTTGACAGGCTTCAAACGATGGTGCGCAGATGCTGAACGTGATGAGTTTGGGCACGAGGTAGTTTAATTCTAGTCTCATTGGCACGTGTGACGATGTTGTTAGGGATTTGTCTCCCAGCAGCCTGTCGGTCGCAGAGAGAACCAGCCCCTGCTCAGCCCTCTGTAGGTGTGCATGTCCGCTCTAAGAAGGCTGGGGGACTCACTGAACTCTCGGATCCAACCAGGAGCATTTAAGGCCTGAGCTAAATTGTGGCCTTTTTGCCCTTTATTTGTTGTTTATTTTCTTCAATGACAGTTATGAGTCTGTCCTTCATTCACACCATTGGATGTCCAGAGTTTAGAAGGTTGGGTCACTTAAGGAGATCATTCAAAGGGTCTTGAGGTCGGAGACTTGGACTGAACATACCTGTGAATGACCTGGAAACATCCCCATTCCAGAGCCCGGTGGGCGGGGGGTGGGCGGGTTACTCCCTCCGTGACCCCCTGGCATTAAGGGCTGTCACCACAAACAAGAGCCCGCCCTTGTCTTCAGATGTCCCATCTGAGAACAAATCCCGATGGAATTATTTGTGTTAATACTTTTTAAAAATTGTGGTACAACGCACATAACATAAAACTCGCCCCTTTGACCATTTTTTTAAAGTATACAGTTCTGTGGCATTGAGTGCATTGTCATTGTTCTGTGACCATCACCACCTTCTACCTCTAGACCCTTTCCCCAGACGGAAGCTCTGTGCCCATTAAACAGTAACTCCGAGTTTGCTCCTCCCTGCAGTCCTGGAACCCCTATTCTGCTTTTCGTCTCTATGAGCTTCAGTGTTCTGGGGACCTCCTGTAGCTACAAGGCTATGAACGCTTTCCTCTCACCCCCACAGAATCACCACTTCTCTCCACTGCCAGATGTGGGGGATCTTCCCAGCCCCCCCTTTCTCCGTATTCACAGGCGTACATACCTTGTGTATACAAGTTTCTTTAAAAACGTCGATGAGTACACAGTATTTTAACTGTTCTGCAATTCGCTCTTTTCAGGTACCAACATGCCGTGGAAGTCATTGAGGGTTTAGTTCTATTCTTATTGGCTTTATTGTATTCCAGAATATGAACATGTCGCCGTCTATATAAATTGCTCCCCAACTGATAATGGGCATTGAAGTTGTCTCAGGTTTTTCACTCTCATCCATGAGAAGTAGCGACACACAATGTTTAACACCCTCCTTTTGTGCATGTGGGCAAGGATATTTTAAAGCGTAATTCCTGAAGGTGGAATTGCTCAGTAAAAAGGCACGGCCACTTAAAATACTGATAGATGCTGCAAAAGTGTTTTCCAGAAGGCATCACTAAGTCACACATTTCCCACATGAATGGCCATGTCACATTTCCTGGCATCCCTTCCAGCATTTGTTATTATTCGTCTTTTAAACTTCTGCCAGTCTGACCAAAAAGGTTTTAAAATTCGCTTTTCACACTTATCTACCATGGTAAGAGAAGGACCTGAAACAGAACTAGGAAACAGCAGAGAGCCAGAGGGGAAACAGGGAAGGGAAGGTGAGAGGAATTGTTCTGGAATGTTCAGGGGCTGGTAAGTCCACCGAGAACAGACATTCCCAAAGACATTTGGCTGGCTCACTTCTGCTGCATTCACAAGCCACGCGGCCTCTTGCTGTGAGGCTGGGGAGTGGCCCAAGGGTGTCTACCCACCATGAGTTGGCTACAGTTGCCTCTGTTCACAGCAGAGGCCAACACCTGCTTTGTTTCAGAAGCAATAATGCTTTTGGCTGTCCTGAGGCTTGTCTCGAATTGGCTTCACCCAGTGCTCCCTCTGCCTGCAGCGCTCTGTCTCCAGTTCATCGGTCCAACCTGCTCCTCTCTAAGGCAATGCGAATGTCACTTCCTCAGAAAGGCCTTCTGGAGTTTGCACTGGTCCAGTATTTGTCCTTCAAAGCACTTGTAACAACTGTAGTTAAATGTTTGTGTGGTATTGTCACTGAGAGTTGATGGTTGTTGACAGCCAGTCTCTCCCTCTAGCTTAAGCTCAATGAGTGCTGGAAACGGGTATATTATAGTCACCATGTATCCTTGCGGCTGTCACAGAGTAGGCACTCAATAAATATTTGTTGCATGAATCAAGGACAACCAGGCACTTGCAACGTTGAGCATTGTTATTCTTTTTTTTTAAAGATTTTATTTACTTATTTTTAGAGAGGGAAGGGAGGGAGATAGAGAGAGAGAAACATCAATGTGCGGTTGCTGGGGGTCATGGCCTGCAACTCAGGCATGTACCCTGACTGGGAATCGAACCTGCGACACTTTGGTTCGCAGCCTGTGATCAATCCACTGAGCTACGCCAGCCAGGGCTGAGCATTGTTATTCTTAATTTACGAATGAGAAAATTAATGTCTGGAGACATTCAGACACACACATATTGAATGGTTGCTGTGTGCCAGGCAGGGATTCAGGCCTCTGCACCTGGTGCTCAGAATAATGTCTAATGCTTGCTTGAGTCATTCTACTGTGAAGTGACCCTATGAGGTAGTGGTTGTCTTTCCCCCCATTTCACAGATGAGAAAACATCAAAACACAGCTCTTCACAGGGTAAAATGAGGGCAGTCTATCTATACTTGTGCTCTAGCTGTGGTCGGTCGCCGACGACTTCGTAAGGAGGGGAAGGCCAAGCACACTTCCGCTCCCATCTCTTCGAAGAGGTTCCACACTATGAACGTGCTCGTCTTAGTCTGCTTCCCTTAAAGGCTGGTAGGTGCTTAGTGAACTGTTCTTCGACAAACCAGGTGAGCCACTGGTCACCTGGTCACGTGATCTAATTACTCTACTAGGCTCCTAGGCTCCTATGCATTTAACAAGAGGACTCCTGGGGTAACAGCTTAACCAAGATGAAGAGCTCTGCTGTGGTGGAGATTCCAGAGTCTGTTGCAGGCTGGGGAAGACCTCGCCCTTCCTGACACACGTCAGACGGAGCTCAGCACCCAGCTCTCCCGGGTGACGTCTGGCCTTGTGCGCAGCTCTGTTGGGATCACCCCTTGTCTGAGCTGAAAGTGCTCTCGGGGGAAATTGCTTCATGGAAATGGATGGACGACCTTAAGAGTTTTGTTTTTTCTCTCCTGAGCTCCAGAAGGCATTCAGGAATCACATTTCCAGTCGCAACATAGAGACGAAATCCACTTTAATTCATTTAATTTACCTCTTTATATCCCAGAGTTTCCACAAAGGGAGTCAGCCAGAACCTGTTCTTGACAGCTTTGGGCTGTGTGGGGTGAGGCGGGAATGTGGGCTGGGAGAGCCGACTGGCTGGACTGCGCACCCCAGCCTTGCTATTTCTGAATTATTGAAGCTCTCTGATTTGAAACATTCCCTTTTGTGAAGCAGGAAAGATGATACCTGCTCTGCATGGTGGCCGGGGAGGATTAGAATAGTGTCTGTCAAGCACCTGACAGAGATCCTGGCAGATGTCAGGCAGACATCACATGGTAGCTATAATTTTCAGATTTAAAGGAATTTGCAAAGTCAAGTATTGGGGCTGGTAAAATTCCTACACTCTGCCTTTATTAAATACATTAGGTTTTGCAAGACTTTTAGGAGCATTGGTGTGTCATATGATAAACATAATTTATTTCCACTTCCTCCTTATGTAGTTTATATTGCAATGTTATGAAAAAATGTGTGACTCATTTAATAGTCCCATGAGTCCTGGGGAGTGATTTTTAATATTAGTATGTATCTTTCAATTATTTATATATCTTAAAATCCTTACCTGTTCCTTTCCTCTTTAGCTACCCATGAAACCATAAAGGGTTTGTTGGGAGCTATTTTCCTGGGACCATAAGCGGGATACATTCCTGAAAGCATGACAATTGCCTTTTCAACTTTTAATGATGTAGAATGATTTTTATTTCTAATATTAAGATTCTCAAATAAAACACATGCAATTAGTATCAATGGCAATGCTAAGTAACTATGCCATGGCCTGTAAAATCTCAGTGGTTGTTTATATGCAGGCCAGAGTAGGTTGAAGATGAACTATAATGGTAACAGGGACTATGGTTCACTAAGAGAACTCGGCCTGCCGGAGAAATGGTTCAACACCTACCTATCCTGTTTATCTTTGTGTTTTCAGGATCTAATCTAGCACACACTAGGTGCTGAATCAGGGTTTATTGCGTGAATGCACAAACAGATAGAAATCAGTTCCATAGCTGGAAGTCATGTGACCAATGTGGTTACCATAAACGTTAAGGCCTTTGCTAAACTTTTCATTCATTCTGTGTACTTTTATTTAGTGCCTTCCTCATGCTGAGCACTAGGCTCGGGGATGAACTGAGGAATAAAACCAATTCTTTCCTCCTTTCTTGGAGCTTACATTCTTAGGAGGCCAGGGCTTCACCTAGACCTGCACAAAATACAGCTGCTCAGAGACCATGCAGTTCAACGAAGGGAGAGAGCCAGCGTCGCTGGAGGATGGAGATAAGGGACTAGTAAGTAGTTAGTGGCAGTGAAGGAAGGGTCTGGAGAGGTGGGCGGAGGACAGGCCAAGTTAGGGCACTGTTATGGGCTGAATTGTGTTCACCCCAAAGTCATATCTGAAGCCCTAACCCCCAATGAGACTGTGTTTGGAGATGAGGACTTCATGAGATAAGTAAGATGAAGTGAGATCCTAAGGGTGGGGCCCTCACTCAGTAGTACTGGGGTCTGTATAAGAAGAGAGGAGACACCAGGAATGCACATTCACAGGGGAAGGGCCGTGTGAGGACGCGTCCAGAAGTCAGGGTCTACAAGCCGAGGTGAAAGCCATCTTACTGACACCTTCATTTCGGATGTCCAGCCTCCAGAACTGTTAGGAAACAGCGTTCTCTTGTTGAAGGCAGCCAGTCCGTGGTGTTTTGTTATGGCATCCTGAGCAGACGAATATAGCCATACAGGCTATATGAAGGACTGGATGTGACTCCAAGGGGCGGCCAAAAGCAGTGGAAGGTTCTTAAATAGGAGTTCGTGCAGTCAGTTTTGTTTTTCCCTCTGGCTGCAATGAGAAAACGGAATGAGGAAAAAATAAGTAGATGCGGGTCCGTTTCAGGGGGAAAAATACCAGGAGTCCCAATTTAAAGTCTAAAATTCTCTTTCCTTTTGCTGTTCAGAGTTGGTCGCAAACACAGAGTTCCAGGTAGGGTAGATTCTGGAAAGAATGACCATAAAGCCTGACATTCTGATAACCAATAACGGCCATTACAGTTTATGGAAACCTCTTCTCTGACTGGAACCAGAGGACCGGACGGCGGACCCTGGTGGGGGTGTGGCTCGTTGGCTGTGTTCTTCTCAGGTGTGGCTCCATCCTCTCTGCCTCTGAAGTTAGTTTTGGTTGAACTCACAGTCCTATGAGAGGATGGGGAGAAGTACATGGACTTCAAAGTGAAATGGCGCAAGATCCTTTCCTTGTCCAGCCCTCCTGCCCTCTTCTGAATTATCTGTGTTTGTCTCAGCCCTGGAACTATGTTTCTGGGACTCGAAGAGCACCTGGGATGAAAAAAGTCCCTAGAAAGTTTGGGAAACTGTTGCAATCACTAGTCAGAATACACAGAAAACTGATGAGAAGGTTTAAGTCATAGTTTTAAACAGCAACCGTTTTTTAAAAATTTATTATTGTTGTTATTTTTAGCTTGCCATCCTGTGCATTGGCAATTCGGGCTGGGCTCAGCGAGGTGCTTCTGCTGATCTACATGTAGCAATTGATCAACTTGGCCTGGGGCTCAAGTTATGTGCAGTCAGCAGCTGGGGCAGCTGAGGGGCTGGCTCTCTGGCCGTCAGTTGCCTGCCTTGGTTCTGCTTTTGTGGTCTCTCACATTTCAGCAGGGTAGCCCGGACCAGAGGGCAAGCCCAGTGAGCATGCACTTACCAACCCGGTGCTTACGGCATACTGGTGAATGGCCCACTGGCTAAAGCAAACCCCGTGGCCAGCCAGAGTCAAGGGGTGGAAATAGACTCTACACCTCGATGGGAGTCACTATAAGGACACGTTGTAAAGAGATGTGGAAACAGGGAGGAGAAGAGTCTGTGGCCAGTTTCACAGTCAACTCCTCCATCCAATTTTAGTCCTTCTCTAGGTAATGCTACAGCTTTTGCCATGGGCATGTAGCAGTGGTATTACTTTAAAAAAATCAACTTCAACTTAAACAATACCTATTTTAGCCTCCTCCTAAGTAATCTTATGTTTGTAATGTGATTTCATTAACACAACAATTAATGTGTTAGTTACTGCTGGGGGTTCGTGTCCTTCCAACACCCACATATTAAAATGCTAGCCTTCAGCCCCTCACACTGGGACCTTATGTGGAAATAGCATTGTTGTGGATGTGATTAGTTACGGAGAGGTCATGTTGGGGTAGGGTGGGCCTCTAATCCAAGTTGGCTGTTGTTCTTGTAAGAAGGTGGCCACGCGAAGACAGAGACAGAGGCAGCTGCAAGCCAAAGAGGGCTGAAAGTTGCCAGCAAACCTGACGGTCTAGGAAGAAGCTGTCTTCTCCCGCAGGTGTCAGAGGGGGCCTGGCTCTGCTGACATTAAGATTTCAAATTCCCGGCATCCGGAGCTGTGAGACAATACATTTCCATTCCACATACCAGTGTGTGGTGTTTTGCTGTGGCAGCCCTAGGAAACTAAAACTGTTATTTTAAAAAATACAATATCAGCTTAAACCGTATGAAATTGTCACCTTTGTATCTTTAAGATACCAAATGGTCAAATTACAGCAATTTCACATTAAAATGAATACCTGGCTATGGCAGGAAGTTTGGATTACCTAAAATTATCTTGTATAGTTTCGTGGGTACATCGCTACACTTTCGAAGTCACCAGTGTGAAATGTTCTTCTCCAAAAGGAGGCATTGAGGTTTCTGGGGAAGTTCGGCCTCCAGAAATGTGTCTAGTCCACGGTGTTTTCCTTCCTGGTTTCCTCATTCTTGAGGAAACATTAGAATAAACAGCTGTATAATTGATTTGCAAATGCTCTAAACCTGACGAAAAAGTTTCCTAGTACTGAACTTGATTTTTTTTTTAAACCATGAATTTGGCTCTGACCTTGGGATCTTAAAAAAATCAAGGAGTGGATTTTCTAGAACAAAGTGTGTTATTTGGCTTCTGAGTAAGAGGCATGAATCGAATCAAGTATTCTTCATAGAGACGGTCCGCAATAACTTGCAACTAACTGCTTCAGTAGAATTAAATTTCAATGACTTTCGCAGGGAAATAACAACAATAAAAAAGTAATAAAATCTAAAATTCCTGAATCTTGCGACTGCTAGCTAATTAAAAGACTATCTGTCATGATTATTTCGAGCAACTGATCATTTCCATCAATCAACCAAGCAGCCCTGATAAGCCAATCACTTTTTTAATCGATGTTGAGCCCCTGAAAAGTTGCCATAGATACCAAACCCTACAACCATCACAACAGAAAGTCAGGTTAGAATTGGAAGTGACAGGTGTATTCATCACATAGTTAACAAGCCTTTGAAGGGAAAGAGAGAGTTTGTCAGAGTCCTTAGGCTGGGTATAAAAGATTGCAAAGAACACTCGAATTCCCAAAGAGCACTTCAAAAGCAGGGGGAAGGATCCGTTTTTCATTAGAAATGCAGGAAGATGTTTGCTTGAAATTCAAGCTCTTAGTAACAAGTTCCTTGAAGTTTTGCTTGGCTGTCATTTAGCAGGGGTCACCAGTAAGTTATCTGAAGAGCAGAGAGTTTCCGGGTTTTTTTTTCCCCCTTTCTGCATCAGCAGTAAAAGGGATGGTTGAGAGCATGGAGCACTGATTACTGTAAAAAGCAGTTCTGATTGCACTGTTTAGAAATGTGGAAATTGCAAGATATACACACTTATTTGTGTGTGTACATTTATTTACCAGTTGTCAATACTGTCAGGATACAAGAGCAGAACCATGAAATATATTTTGAGGGGGGTTGTGCATAAGCCAACAGCGGCAAACATACTGGATGTTCAGAACTTTCGTGACTAGGTGAGAAACCCAGAGGGTTTCAAGTTTTAAAAAATGGATACATTCCAAAGGTCTAGCTCACAGCCTTCTGTCTCTGGAGTGGTGGGGGAAGCCTGGCTTAACCTCTGGGTGAGCTGGTCCTCATCGCCCGCATTCGCAGTTAGACTGTGCGGGAACAGCGTCCCATCCTCAGGCCCCGGGTACGAGCCCTGGAGAAGCGGGGTCAGTCAGGAGGGAGGAGAGCAGCGCTCCCACCTCGGCCCAGCCATGCACTCTGCGCCGCACAAGGCTCTGCAGGACTGCACCGGCCAGGAGGGGAAGAGGGTCTGCCTCCGCCACTGAAAGCTTCATCTCGCTCTAATGTTCTCTGAGTCTCCGGGGTGGTTTGTGTCTACACGGTGCAGCTGGCTAGTGGAGGAGACTTGTGTCTGGCTTGTCCGCCCTGGCTAGTCGTCGGCTGTCACCGGCTTCCTAGCGTGCGTCACGGGAGTCCTGCGCCACCGGTTCGGTTTCACGCTCCCGAGGTGCTAGCTAGTTCGGGACTCGTATGAACAAACAGGTGAAACGGTTTGGTGCGGAAAGGAAAGGAGGTGTGTGGATGTTCCCCAGGGCTCAGAGCCGAGGGTGAGATTAGTGTGTGTGTAGCCACGCGGGGAAGGCTCAGTTCATCCCTGCGGAGGGGGCTTTGCCCGCTTTGTGCCCTCCGGGCGGCAGGATCTGAGCTTCAGCGCCCGGCTGGCCCACGCGTTTCTCTCTCTCTCCTTTATGGGACCTGAAGGGGGGACTTGATCACAGCAGCCTGAAGGTCAGTGAATAAAAACTGAATCCCCATCAGGAATAAGCAATTTACTAAACAGTTAATCATGTGGATATTTGTTTATATGCTAAACATACTCGTATATATCCATATCAATGAAAAATAATAACCCACTGTGAGTCTGGTATTAGGTACCTTTAATTTCTCCTGTTCTTTTTCCCTGTATCTTAATTAATGGCTATGATTATAATGGGTTTACAGTAGCTTTTTTCTCATTTGCTCGCTTGAATGTATGTAGTTCCTTCTATCCCAACACCTCAATTCTTTGCTGCCTTCGACAAAGCCAATGATTTTAATGCCTTGCAAAATGTATTATGCCTTGCATGCCTGTATTTCTAATCTACATAAAAGGAATTTTGATATGGATCTCACTTTGTTCCATGCATTTGTTTAGTCACCAAGCACTGTACTTTTCAGATGCATCCTTATTGCTAGGTATCCGCATCTCTTTAATTTGATATTGATTTATTTAAAATATTCATTGAGAACATTCTGTTGTCGGCTGGAAGATAGACAGTGATGAAGTCTGCAAACGAGATCTTTGTTCTCTTGGCACCTATGTTCTACTGGGAGAACACAGACAATAAACAAGTAAACACAGAATAAAGAAGCAAGATGGTTTAGGGGGAGTGATTAGCTCTATAAAATGCATAAAGCCGGGAGAAGTGGTGGTGCCTGGAGGTCTACTGTACCAATGGGGCCAAAGTCCTCAGGAAGCCAGATCTGAGTGTGACCAAAGGGAAGCGCACTGCAGGCAGACAGTGTAATGTGAGCAAACTGCTTCCCTGTTCAGAAGCAGAACTCTGTAACCCAACAAGAGACTGGTGAACCCCTTTGGCAGGGGTGGCTTAAGACACTCAGATGTGCTATTAGCTTCTTTAATTCTTTGCATCCCCTCTTGTGCCCCAGTCTTTTCCCTGAACCACGGTGAGGGTGTAGGTAGACAGAGTGTGTGTGCCATGGGACAGAGTCACTGAGTTCCCAGGTGCTCTTCCTTGACGCCAGCGAACCATTTCTTTCTTCCTCCCCCCTTTTCCCTTCCTTCCTTCTCCCTTCCTCCCTCCATCTCTCCCTCCTTCTCTCATTCCCTTCTCCCTCCCCCATTTTCCCCTCCCTGCCGACAAACATTTGTTGAATACCTACAATAAGGCAGACATAGTGCTAAGTACTTGGGGGTACTCCAAGTGTTTTCTTTCTTTTTCTTTTGTTACATCTGAGGACGTCCTATTTTCTCCCTGTCCTCTCCAAGAGTTTAATGGCAATGGGAGAAATAGCTGACTCTCCTCTTCTCCATGTTTCCCAACAGAAAAACTTCCCCATCATCACCTTCTCCTTTTCCGATGACTGCTTATGGTTTGCAATCCATCAAAAGCTATTCAGAAAGATTTTATTTAGGTTTTTTGCTAGAGCAGTCAGAAATAATCAAATCACTTGCTCAAACACAAAATCAAAACCCCCAGCTGTATTGCACTGCATTAAGGTATACTAATCATGACTTTAATAATTGAAAGTGTATGTTGGAAGAAGTGCGTTTGTGTTTTGTTGGCATGGAGGGCTGTAACCTGATGAATGTGAACAGTGCCTTCTCTTGGAACAGGCTGGGGCCACACGTTCCCTTGTAAGAGAGTTGTTTAGAAGGCTGTGTACTTTCCCAGGAACACAGGGTTCTGGTGGAGTTAGGTCTTCACCCCTAATTGCAAAACACCAGTTAACCCATAAGATACTTGATAAATGATTTATGTTGTCTGGTTGTACTATAAAATCTAGCCAACACAACAATGTCCACAGGCATTCTCCTCCTTTTACTCCTTTGGCCAATGTTCTCGTTTGAGATCTCTTTACTCCCACCTGAATCACCCCCAAAACTTCCTCACTGGTCTGTTTAATCTGTCCCTGTGTTCACCACCCATATGGCAAAGATGAGATTTCTACAATGCAAGTGTGATTGCAGCCCTCCCCTGTAACTCAGCAGTGGTTGCACTGCTTGCAGAATAAAGACCAGACTCCCAACCAGGAGTCTGAGGCCCACATGGCTTCTTTCTCACTTACCTGTGAGCTTACCTTGATCTTGCCTCCTGATGGTTCCCGAATACACCTACTGCATTAGGCATTTTTCTCTTCACTCGTGTTTCTCTGCTTCGAATGCCCTTCCTCTCCTAGTCTACTTGAAAAAATTCCTTCCCCGTTTTGGAGGATTTAGATCAGGATTTCTCTCCTCTCTGATCACTCTCTTCCCACTTATTGGGGGGAGGGGGGATCTGTCTCTCTTCCATAATGGGATATCATGTCATTTCATAATTATTTGTTTACATGTTTTTCCCACTGGATGCCGAGCTCCTTGAGGCAAGGGACTGCATCTTGTTTATTTGTATCTCTAGGACTTGGCACGACAAAGGTGGTCCACAAGTATTTATAGATGAATGTGTTTATAGCCATGAGCCTGGGATAGAAAGTTAGGGCTGGCAATAGAGCTCCCCTTACTCATCTCAGGAGTAAAGGCCTGAGGTGGGCTTTGGGGCAAAGAGTATGGTGATGACTTAGGATGGTCTAGGCTCTGGCTGGTCAGTCCTATGTGTGTGTTTGTTAGTTCTTGTAGGCTGAACCGTAGGGTTTGTTTAGGCAGTTAAAGAAAAAAAAAAGACAGAAAAATCAGGTTACAGTCTTGAATGCCAGATTAAGCACTTTTACTACTCTCTCTGCAATAGGAAGTGTTAAGTATTTGAACTTGGCAATGACATAATTCAAAAGGCACTTGGGAATGCCACAGTTCAATAGGTGCTTTGGAACACTCATTGGCCTGTCGCGGCTGGGCTGAAGTGGGAGAGAGTGAAGCCAGAGAGACCGGTTTAAGGATGACTCAGAATGGAAGGCAAGACCCTAGATAGCTTGTCCCGGCTACCAGGCTACATTAATACTGACTCTGTGAAATGGTTGACATGCCTTGAAATATTTTATCAGTGGTCCACGTCCTGGGGCCCTTTCAGAGCTCCACTCAGGTGAGCCTGTGACTGCCGGCTCTGCTAAGGCAGGAGGAGTCAGGAGTGGGGAGGACTGAGCTGAAGCCTGCACCTGGGAATACAATGACCCACCTGAGGGTGGGGGGCCTGTCCCCCTGAATTGAGTCTGTTTTTTCTATTGCTGCTAATAAGAATTTTACAGTCTATATAGCTTCTTCACTCAAATTTTTATCTCCCTGGGTTTGAGGACAATAGTGGGAGTTAGGCTTGATTGATGGGCTCCATCCACCCAGACATGAATGGCATAAGCGAGTACCATCTGCACATGAGATCCTGATGTTATCCTCCTCCTGATTGGGTGGTTCCTGGGGGAGTACTCCTCAATCTTGGTGGCTCCAGGACCTTGATGACATATTGATGTCAAATTTACACCCAAAGTCAGAGTGGGGGTAACCCAGTATCAGGGACTCTGAGAGCTCTCTTTTACATGTTACATACCTTCTAAGACCTGATTGCAGGTGGATACATTGACATTGATGACACACCAGAAAGGCAAAAATATTTGGGAGAAGTTATAAATTGGGTTGCATTTCCACTGAGTTGTAAAGGCCGGTATCGGGCAGCTCGCATGTCCTGGTTCCCATTCTCTCTGCCGACCTTGTTCTGCTGTAGCACCAGCCTCATGCAGGTGCACCCACTAGGGCTGTGTATTCCTTCCTCACTTGCTCGTCTGGTGATGGGGTGCAGGGGGCTGCCGGAGCCCACCTGGCACTCGGGCAAGCAAGTCATTGTCTGCTCTAATCTGCGTGCTTATGTCACCCCCAGTTCCTGGGTTGAAATCCTAACCCCCATGGTGATGATAATAGGAGGTGATTTGGTCATGAGGTGGAGTCCTCATCAATGGGTTTAGTGGTCTTATAATAGTGACCCCCAGGGAAATCTCCCATCCCTTTGGCCATGTGAGGACACAATAAAAAAGCGGCTGTCTTGGAATCAAGAAGTAGGCTCTCACCAGATGCCGAATCTGCCAGTACCTTGATCTCAGACTTCCCAGACTCCTCAACTGTGAGAAATAAATTTCTGGTGTTTCTAAGCCACTCTGTGTATGGTGTTCTGTGATAGCACCCCAAATGGACTAAGATATTGTCCAAAGGGAAGTCTTGACCAGTGAGAGACAGGGGCTGGTGGGTAAGCATTGTCATTTTCTGTCCCTCGGGTGGGAAACTCTAAGGCACGTTCTACACCGAGTGAGCCCTCGTTTCCGCAGTGGGGCCCAACTCAAGGATGTGCTCTTGCACTGACCTTCCCACCTTCTCCGTTTTACTCTTTAGTCCCTTCCTCCTGTTCCCTGGGGTCATTTCTGAAATAAGCTACCAGCATGTGAGCTTGTGCCTCAGGCTCTCCTTTGTAAGGGGCAGGGAACCAGGTTACCACCAGGGCTCAGGGGGCAGTCCTTTTCTTTGTGTGGATTTATAGTGGTGGAAAGGTGGAAGGACAACGTCAGGACAAAGTGGGTCGCTACCTACACACCATGTCATAGGCTCTGCCATGTTTGTGAAGGCGTCTTCAGGACGTGTGCAGAAGGAATTCGGCAAGTAAAAGTGCTTTCCATGTCCCTGTGGATAAAGCAATTTAATCAAGTTGAAACACTGATCCCACCACAACCCTCACTGGACAATAATCATGTTGGCATGCTTAACTTACAGCCGCGGTCAGCGATGAGGGTAGGACGTGGAGAGGCTGTTGGGCTTTGGTCTTCAGCTCAAAGGGCTACTTAACAGTCTAATTGATACTTGCGATGCTTGTTTCCACTGTGTGGTTGTTATATTATATTATAATAAAGCTCTTCTCAATAACGAAGGCACTCTGCATATTAAAAAACCATTTTGGTTTTCTGGTACACAGTTTTTTTTTTGTTATTTTTAGAATTCTTTTATTTTACCTCCACTTCCTTTTTTCTTCCTCCTCCTTCCTCTGTCTAGGAGCTCAGTGCCTTGGGTATCTAGCCCTCTAAGAGAGTACATGCCTGTCCTCATCTCATTGAGTTGGGATACTTGTTACATCCCACATTCCCCCTTCCGACACATCCCTAGCACATGTTTAAACTCTGTCACTCCGTTCTTGCCCCTCTGTCCTGAGCACCCTCTACTTCCCACCACCGTCAATCTTTAGTGGCAAAGATAAGACAGATATAGAAATCTTTATGCTCTCTCCTACTATCCACAATATCTGTTTGCTTCTCACTTTTCCATTCTGGATTCCTGGCTGCCAGCTGCATATCTCTGTTTGAGAAAAATTTCCCAAACAGTTCCAAGCAGAAAGTGAAAAAAAATATGGATCCACATATGCTAGATTTAAGCTGCAATCTTTGTGGACCAGTCTCAGGGGAAGTCCAGTTTTTATGCATACCAGTCTGGCACATTTTCTCCCTCCTTCCTAGCCCCAGTCTGGAGGACCAGCATCCAGGAGCGGTTACTCTCATTAGCTCAGAGAAGAACTCCAGTTCTGACCTCCCATCCTGTGTGCCAAACCCCACATCCATCTTGCCAGCTTGTGCCTGGAATCCCCTTCCCAGTTCAGCCCTCTGAATGGTGACTCATTTAGTGAGTGACACTCTCACTGGCAGAAATTCAGTTCAGAGCCTCACCCACTTAATTAGAAACCCTGGGGGTGAGATCTAGTGATGGTGGTCTCCTCCAGGTGGCTCTGACGCAAGGTCAAGTTTGAGAACCCCACGCATTGGAAGGACTGGAGCAGTGATTCTCATGTTTAGGAATTCCAATACCCAGCATGATTAGATCAAAATCTCCAAGGATAGGGCCCACGCATCAGTATTTTTTTAAAGCTTTGTACATGACTCTAGTGTGCAGCCAAGGCTGACACTCCGTGGTCCAGGTGCTACGGAAAAGGACCATTAATGAGCTGAAAGAGTCTGCACCTGAGCATGTCCTGCCCTCTTCCTCCTCCCTCTTTCCAAACTCGAGGACTGCCTAAAAGAACTTTCAAAATGTCCCCACCGTTTAATAATGTATTTCCGGTATAGCTGTTTTATTGTGGCCTGAATATGCATATGCTGATCACTTGTCATGATTTCTTCTTTCCTGAAAGCGTTTATAAGTTGCTGGTAGACACAGGCTGGCTGGGGCGTTTCTCTGCCAGCTCTGACCTGGCCCTTAGAAGCCGGGTCCCCTGCAGCGGCCCTTGGTTTAGGTGCCCCCTTCTTCTAAACTAAGGAATTCCTAAAATCCTCTCCAAGGGGAGCTGGGAAGCTTTCTGAAAATACTTTTGGACTTACTCTGAGATGATCCTGGGAGTCACTTTATAAAACGGGCTTCTGCCCAAGAGAACATGAGACAGCTCGCTTTTTGATCCCTCTCAATGCTGCAGCCGAGTGGATAGACAAAGGAACGAAGACTTAAAAATTGTTTTTGTTTCTAAATTTGAAAATGACTAGATCATAAGCCCGCATTCTAAAGAGTCTTCCCCCGAGGAAGCTTTTACAAATCATAGCCTGTCAGCGCTCGACGGCGCCTCGAAGGCCTCCTTCCTTCCCGACTGTACTTCAGGGCAGCCCAGGCCCACGGAGGGCCGGCGTCGGCCCCAAATCGCACAGCAAATTAGTGGCAGAATTAATACCAGAAACCAGATCTGTTAACTCCCTCTTGGGGATCCCCGCCCTGCTACATCTTTCTACCTCTTACATTTAAATTTTTTTTTTTTTTTGGCCAACACGGGCTTTCTTCCATGCCCTATTCACCCCAAGAATTTTTATTAAGGAAATATCTGCTTTATTTTTAAGTGGCTGGTAGAACTCATCCATTAGGTCATCGAGATGGTTCTGAGGGTGCATTAAGTCATTTTTATGCATTCTGGAAAATGAATCTGTAAAAGTATAATGCAGGGTAATGAGATGTCAAAAGCCATTGAAATTGTAGGGACTCTGAAAGAGGCTTTGGAATTTTCCAGGTTTCCCTTTCATTGTTTATGTTTTATTGGGTATGTAGTAATTGATGTAAAAAGCCCAAATAGCCACATTTTTCCATTTGGACCCATGACTCAGAACATCGAAGATCTTTTTTAGAGCATTTGAACCATTTACCACACCTTTAATGGGGAAGGAAAGGTTCAAAAATTCCTTTATTTACTTTTTCACATGTTTTATATTTTCTGGATTTCTTAGTGGCAGCTGTAAAAGGGGCTTTTCATGTGATCATTTCATTCAGTAATTTGTCCAAACCGAGGCCTTTTCCCTTTTTTCTAAGGCCTGCCCAACTGTCACTGTTGCCTGCTAAAGTGATTTTTCTCTATTATGTTGTCACTTTACACTCCCACAGGGTCCGATCCTGCAGGCCTTACATGCATGGAACTCACATTAAAGCCATTGGAAGCTTTAGCATGTGAGAATGGGGGCGTGGGGCCCGGAGACAGGGCCTGCTCTGAAACCTCGGGCTCTGGGGTGCTGGTCCGCGCGGCAATAAAAACACCCCGATTCTGCCGAATCTCCTATCTCACGAGATTGTTACTGCCGCCGGTCCTTGAATAACGTCATTTCGTTCTGTGTCATTTCATTCTAACGTTGACGAGATGCCTGAGGAACTTCACTCTTGTTTCTATCCACTAGCACGTGGTAAAATTGGTTTTGGGACGTATCCTGCGGCTTAAAGTCACAGGACCCGTACTCGGGCGCGGTTTAAAGTCACAGCGTACTCGTACCCTGTGACGCCAAGTGTTGCGGGGCTTCGGCGTGGAATCCGCATCCGCCTAGACTAGAGCGGGCTCTCTTGAGTTTTATATTTGAAGGCGTCTTCTCACCACCCTCATTCTACTGTCCCAAAGCAGGAAGTGGGGGACAGCAGGGGGGATGAGAACATCTTCTATCAGAGTTAGTGTTTTCTGAGAGGGGAGCTCTTGCGTAGTCACAGATGAATGCAGCAACTCCGAGGGGAAGCTGAAATGTACTTAGAGAAGAAAACTGCCCTGGACGAGGGGAAAAAGCGGGTCCGCTGGGGAAGGTCCGATTCTTCTGAATTAGACGGTGCGGTCCTGCGTGCTCACATATGAGAAGGCTTTAGGGTGTGGGTTTAGTGGATCTCCTGTGCACAGATCAGGATCAAGTGATTCTTGTGCCTGAAATGTTTGTTCTATTTTATCATTTTCTTGAGTCCTTTTTTTTTAAGATTTTATTTATTTATTTTTAGAGAGGGAAGGGAGGGAGATAGAGAGAGAGAGAGAGAAACATCAATGTGTGGTTGCTGGGGGCCGTGGCCTGCAACCCAGGTATGTGGCCTGACTGGGAATCGAACCTACGACACTTTGGTTTGCAGCCCGCGCTCAATCCACTGAGCTATGCCAGCCAGGGCGAGTCTTACTTTTTTAAAGGATCACAAGTGCTGCCTCTACCAGGAAGCCCTTGGGGAATGCCTCAGGCTTCTCTGTCTTGGCTCTCTCGCACCTCTCAGAGAATGCGGGGCAAGGAGCAGCTTCACCTGACCCACTTCTGGCTCTTGATCCAGGGGGTCAGCGACCCTTGCAAGCGTCTGTTGGTATGAGTGATGGTGGGGACAGGCGGGCAGGAGGTTGAAAGGGCAAGGAGGGCTTTCCTTGCAGAGAGGGAGTTCCCTGAGAGGTAAGACTGGCTCTCTCTCTACCTCGGCTGAGATTAGGGCTGAAGGAGCTGGTTTCCTGAAGATTTTGTAAGACTCAGGCAGACACAGGGTCCGTTTGGGGCCCAGATGACAGAGGAATTGGGGGGGCGGGGGCTCCTTCTCCAAGCTCCTCACAGGTCTCCATGGAGCTCCAGTGCTGAGGTCCCCATATGGGTCCCTGCAGAGGTGGACGAGCCCAGCAGAACCTCGCTGAGAGCACGGGCCACAGGCTGAGGTCTGGACCCCGCCTCGGGGGCTGGGGAAGACGAGGCTCCAGAGACCTGTTCTGGAGTGTACGTTCCAAGGGCCTCCCTGACGTGGCTGAGGGAGGTTTCGAGGGGGGGCTGCAGGGCTGTGAGAACAGAGGTGGGCCCAGAGGTGCCCCTCTGCACATTAATGTTAACATCGACGCCGACTGTATTCCCACTCCCTTCAGAAGAAGGGCCACGAGACGCGACTTCTTTAGAATAAAAGATAGAGTTGGGCGGAGCCCGTGGGAAGACTGAGCCTGGGTGAGGAGCCCCCGAAGACACCCCCTCGTACACATATACCTCCTCTGTATACCCTTACACACCTGCGACCACTCTCGATGCTAAGTACCTTCCCACAGGGGAAATTCCTCTGTTGCTTTAAATATCTATCCATGTTTGCAGAGCTATTGACCCTGAACTTCCTGCTCCCGAGGGACCTATACCAATTCAGGGTTCATTTCCATGCTGTTCTGTCGTGGACATTTGTTCATCGACGCCATGGGGTGAGTGCCACCAGTGCGCTGACGCACACATGCCTTATTTAGACGAGTCACGGGATACTTTTTTGAGACCTCATAATATGTCTTGGGCTAGCACATGGAAAAACGAAGAGCCATGGGCAAAGAGCATGGGTCGTGAAGTCACGAAACTTCAGGAGCGGCTCTGCCATTCTGGCTGTATGTGTGTCTCGGAGCAAGTCACTTGAACGGAGTCTCAGTGTCATTTGTCTGCCTTCCAGAGTGTGTGTGAAGGTCAAGTATTTTACATGCATATTTTAAATGCAAATCTGTAACATTCGTATTATATATTACTTTATATCTATGTGAATAGTTATGTATTATATATGTATATTATATTTATGTATACGTGGTAAAATCTTATGTGTAAGATTTTATATATAAAACATTGAAATCTTATATATAACTTTATGTGTTATATATAACACAGAGCTATATGTGTATTGGTACATTATTTTTGAAATAATGGAGTTGTCCCACCAATGCCCGTCATGTTTAGTGCTGCTGGGACATTTGGGTTTTAAACAAGAAGCACCGTGATAGCATAGCTCTGCTGTCCTCTGTGGATGGTCCCTCCTCCTCTTGGGGATGATGGAAGTAACAACAAAACCTCATCTAGCATGCTCCTGTGTTTCCAACCCCAGTTTACTGTGTCGGCGCAGGAACAAAGAGCAAGGTAAGTCGATCAGCTGTAAAGGGAACGGTGACCTTCATTCATTTTTACTCTCTTGCTCTTTTTTTTTTAGTGACTGAGGAACAATAATAATAAATTCTCTTCCCTTGCCTATTTCAGGACAGAGATTTTACGGGTGTTTTATGACTTCAGCTTGTCTCAGGCCAATCTGCTCCAGTAGTGATGATGAAATAACCCTCGACGCGTATTAGCATAAGTGAATGTTAACTCCGATGGGGTCCTAATCAGCGCTGATTCTCCCTTTGGCGTTGCCTTTTGGAGGATGCAGCCAGGTGCTCTCCCAGATGTGGAAGGGAGAGCGTCCTGCCCCCCTCCCTCTCTGCCACCAGCCCAGCAACTCAGCTGCACGCGTCCATGCCTGACTGGAAACCGCTCAAGTGTTCCTGAGCCGTGCACCCTGCTGCATCTCATAAAACCTCTCCCTGCCCCCAGCCTGCTCCAGGAAAGCAGATACGACTGCCATCCAGGAGAGCCTGACTGCGGCTGTGGATGTGCAGAAGGTGCTGGTGACGGAGGCCTGTGGCATTTATGCCGAGAGAGCAGGTCCTGCAGCCCGGGGTCTGCCACCGTGGGCAGGGCTCCAGCATGCGTGTTCAGTGCTTCGGTCCTCTTCTCCTTTCCCTACAGAGGGGGACCTTGCACTGTGCAGCTGAGCCCTTTCCCCGGCAGGGTGTGGGCCGGGAGCAAGCGTGCCAGCATGCCCGTGTGTGCTGAGTGGGGAGAGGAAGAAGGAGAAACAAAGGTGTGAGATGCTAAATCACAGAGATAAAACTCACCCTGGTGTGGCACTTAGCGCTCTGCAGGAGACACAGTGGGGGTGGAAAAGCAGTGTCCAGGAGTTAGAAGACCCAAGATTTAACTCTAACTGGAGTGTCCCCTGGGAATTACTAACCGTCCTATCAGAGTCTTGACCTGAAGAATGTAAAACGATGCTTGTCCTGCATCCTTGGCAGAGTTGTTGGAAGCTTCCAATGGCAGCTCGCCTTTGTGCAGAATTGCTTCACAGTTTACAAAATGCATTTACAAATGATGGGGTGAGCTGTACTGTCTTTCAAAGCTTGTGCCACTATTCTCTGAATCAGAATTAACCATGAGGCTCCTCTAATGGAACCTCGAGCTTGTGCACATGACCCAAGGTATACAGGAGGACGCTCTGTCTTGGGAACTCACACTGGCTCATGAGTCATGTGCAGGCATATTGCAGGAGGGCTCAGTTATCCTGGAGCTGCCCCGAAGAGACCATTCCCAATCTCCTGTTCTTCCTGAGGTCCTGGGTCTGATCTTCCTCCAGTTCTGTAAGTCTCTTGGAAGTCTTTGAATTTCTTTCTTTCTCTCTCTTTTTCTTTCTTTTCTTTCTTTCTTTCTTTCTTTCTTTCTTTCTTTCTTTCTTTCTTTCTTTCTTTCTTTCTTTCTTCTTCCTCTTCCTCCCCCTCCTCCTCCTTCTTTTTCTTCTTCTTCCTTTTCTTCTTCTTCTTCCTTCTTCTTCTTCTCCTCCTCCTCCTCCTCCTTCTCCTCCTCCTCCTTCTTCTCCTCCTCCTCCTTCTCCTTCGTCTTCCTCTTCTTCTTCCTCTTCTTTTCTTCTTTCTTCTTTGGTGTATGTTAGCTCCATATGTTGACTGAGAGAACTCCCAAGCTTCTCAGCTAAAAAGATTTTGTGCGGAGGACCTTGTGACCTAGCCTGCAGGGGAGAAGTTTTTTTCTGTGACCCTGGGTTTGGTCTTAGTTTGGGCTTAATGACGTCTCCCACTTTGAGCAAAAGGCAGGATACACGGTGGAGGCCTCTGGGGAAGTCCTTCGTCGCAGGGCAGAACGTTTCTGGGATGTTTAGCAAATGACCGCGTGTGGCTGTGGCAGCCATGTTGGAGCTTCCCGACCGGCAGGACAGAGGTGAGGGCGAGATTGCCGGTTCTGGAACCGTTGACCTGGCTTCACACGCTCTGCTGCTTACAGCCTATGTGGCCTCTTTGTCTCAGGCCACTGTGCCTTAGTTTCTTTGCCTGTAAAGTGGGGGCAGTTGTAGAAGAAGTGGGGGCAGTTGTCATGGGCTGTTATAAAGACTAGAAGACTTAAGACACGTGACATGTGCAGAATGCAGCTTGGCACAAAGTAAGTGCTCAATGAACGTGGCGGTTAGTGTTACCATCCCGATGCTGATCGCTCGCCTGTTATTCCCGAGGAGGCAAATCCAGAGGAGAAAGCCCAACGCTGGGTTTACAGGAAAGTAAAAAACATTTTCAAAAACCAAAGAAGGAAAAGAAGAACCTGTGACTTGCAGGTATCTAGAGAGAGGCGCTAACGGGAGGGTCCTCTGTGCTGGAGGAAAGATTTCTTCACGATGTGGAGTCCAGCCTGCACCGCTCCATCCCACCAGAGGACAGGTCTCTAGGCAAGCCCCCCCTCGGCGGTTAGGGAAGTAGCCGCACTGGAGCCACCAGCTGAACTGAACGCAGAGGTCATGAGAGAACTCCGCCCACCCGTGCTCTGCGGAGCCGGTGCCCAGGGCTCACCAGTCTGTGAGAGGCATGCGCAAACGCTAAGGGCCTCGGGGTACCATGGTGGGCCTGGGGACTGGTGACGAGTGGCGTGCGTGCACCACGACATCTATGTAAAACATGTCTGCTTGCCCGGCCGTGATAAACTACTCACCTTGGCAAAACAAGCAGCATGTTCATCGGGAGCCTGGCTTCTAAGAAAGATAAATCCTTCTGTCCCTGCTCGGAGAGATAAGAGAGACCGCATGACAGGTTTTCATTGATAAAAGATTCTGTCTGTATTTTAAAAGAATTTACTTGCTTCCCCTCTGCTGATACCCGCATGAGTTAAGACAGAGATACACTATCTTTGAAGTTTTTGTCAGAATGTGTTATTACTACGCATACCGGTGACTCAATTGCTTCCTTTAATGATTTGACTCAAGTAGAATGTCACCTGCACCGGAGAGGCAGGACCCAGAAGAAGTCCGACCTCCAGAATTAAGAATCAGCCCCGGGAGCATTCCTGGTGGGAAGGGAACTGCCAAGAGCTAACCTACGACGGGAGAGATTATTTGTTATGTGAAAATCTTCCTATAAATTCATCATCCCTAAGAGAGGCTTTAAAATTTGTTGCCAACTAGGGTTTTTCTGGAAATCTGACTGGGGAGACATTATTGTATCCCAATAATTAATATAAGATACACAGTAATCTAGTTAATTATCACTTGAGGTGACGTTGCAACGACACAGTTGAAAGAAGGGGAGGAAAAAAAAAAACAGAGAATGAGAAAGTGGCCATTGGCCAACGTCCTGTCCGCAGAGCGCGTACAAAGATAACAGCTCTGTCTGTCCCCTTGGTACGTCTGACTCAGAGGGAGCACGCACAGTCCTCACAGGTCATCCTCAGCAAAGCAACCTCTGGTCTTCATTTGGTTTCCCAGGCAGATTGTTGTACTGGGAAGAAAACGCATGGACCAGCTGACATGAATGTTTCAGTCTGCTTATCACTTTGACTTATTAGCCCGAAGACAGAGGAACTTTTGTTAACTCCACGTTAAAGCTTAGGAAACTAAAGCCCCAATATGTTAACTTATCTTTATGGCCTTCTGGAGTAGGAGATTTCATTATCTCTGTTTGGTAGATGAAAACACTGCAAGTCAGCACCCAGTAGATAAGAACTCGGCTCTGGCGGCCGAGTCTTGAATCCCAACTCCTTCACTGGCTGCCGAGGCCGCTGTGCTAAGGTCCTGTGGCAGGCTGCACTGTTCCGTAACAGCCACGGCAGTATTTCTGGTCCCACGTGATCTCGAAGACTCCTGCCACACCTCTCAAGGGGTGGAGTCTGTTTACCCTCCTCCTGCACCCGGGAAAGACGTGGGGCCTGCCTCTGGGAATCTGACGTGCCAGACTTGAGGCTGCGTGCGCTCTGAGAGCAGGCTGCGAAGATGACCCGCCTCCCACCGGGTCCTCCCCTGCTGGGGTCTTCCCCCTGGGAACCCGGCCACCATGCTGGGAAGAAGCGCTCCCGGGGCCAGCACAGGGAGAGGCCGCTGTGGAGGGGAACTGAGGCCCCCTCCCCGGCTCACGGCCGGCCGTGAACACCTGGCATGTGTGAGAAGGCGATTTCGGAGGACGCCAGCCCGCAGCCTTTGCGTCTGCGTGGAGACCCCAGCCGTGTGGCGCACCACGTGGCATGGAGATGAACAGCCAGCCCCTTCACGGCTCTGTCCGCGACCCTGACCGCTAGAGCCCACAGGCTCCTTCCCATCGCGCATTGCGGGGAATTTCCTATAGAGCCACAGTAATGGGAACAGCGCCTCGACCCTCCAAATGTTAGTTTTCTTACCTACAAAATGGAAATAATAACAGAACCCAGCTCACGGGTGGCTGTGAGGATTTAATGCGTGAACTGCTCAGCATGCTTCCTGGGGTGTACTACTAATAAAAGCTTTCACGGCACTTACTGTGGGGCGGCCGGGACCTAGGAACTTTACATACATTAACTTGAAACCTTTACCACAACCTTATGATGTGGGTAATAATTAAATTTTTCTATTGATGTGGAATGGACATAGCATAGAATTGACCATTTAAACAAAATCCTCAACTGGTGATATGTTCATTAACTTTCAGAGGGAGGAAGGGAGAGAGAGGGACAGAAAGAGACAGAGAGAGAGAAATATCAATGTGAGAGAGAAACATCGATTGGTTGCCTCCCATGTGCGCCCTGACTGGGGATCGAACCCGCAACCATTTGGTGTACAGGCCAATGTTCCAACCATCTGAGCCACCCAGCCAGGGCAAAATTAACCATCGTAAAGTGAACAAGTCAGTGGCATTTAGTACCTTTACAATATGGTACAACCACCACCTCTGTCTAGTTCCAGAACATTTTCATAACCCCAAAAGGAAACATGGGCACTGCTTTTAAATCCATTTTGCATATAAGGAAACTCAGGCAGAGAGCAGTGGCAGACCCGGGAACAGGACACACCTGGGCTCCTGGCGCCCGTGGTCTCTGCCACCGCTTCGCCTTGCGTGGAGCTCGTGGCTGTTTGCTGCTCAGACGACGTGAGTCCCACAAAGTAGCATGGCTATCGAGAGGCGTATCCCAGACTGCTCTGTTCCACGAGCTTGTGCTTCTGCTGAAATAAAACTCAACGTGAAGCTTATGGATGGAGCTTCACAAACAGCTGCCACACAGACTCACAGAGCCCGCGGTCACCCTCGGAACTCGTCCTGCTGAGGGTCAGGTCCTGAGCCTTCCTGAGCAGCACCCACCCTCCCGCACAAGGCGTGGACATCTGTTGAGGTTCCACGTGAAATGGCGTGTTCTGCTCAACATCCTAACTGCAACATCGATCCATCTGGAGTGGGAAGTATGGGCTACCACCCTGCGGTAACACAGCTGTCTGGCAGAGGAAAACGTCTCTGGTCGCAAACTCATAATTCTTTTACTCAGTGACCAACCAAATATTTGGGTAATCACTCCAGCCAGGGCCATCCAATCGGAGGTGTCCCGACCCCCGTGGATCTTCTGCAGCTGCACAAGCTCCGTGTGCGTGCAGGGAGACTTATAGCCCTGGCCCTAGAAACCGAGAGGTGCGCTGCCCTCGTCAGCACAGTCCTGGCTCGCTGCGGACTTAGATCGCCTCTCCTTCCCTTCGCTGTGTCAGCGCCCTTCAGCGGCACAGAGCTCCCTGAGCTGTTGCCACTCCAGTGGAGGCTCAGGTAGTGGGCAGATTCAAGGAGCTGGGGGATGTGCTGGGTAGAGCGGGCAGGCCCAGCTGGGAGTCGGAACGCATACCAGCTGTGGAGCAGAGATTAAAGCCAATTCTGACTGGCGTGGCGGGGGGTGGGGTGGAAGCTATTTACACCAGGAACTGAGGGGGGCCTGCAAGTGGGACCAGCCTAGGACGTGCCACGGCTAGAGGAAGACAGTGGGGGCTCCTGATGTCTGGGCCGACAGGGCGGTGGAGTGGACTCTTTGCCTCTTTGTAACCTTGGGCCTTGTGCAAGGGACGGTGCATGCTGCACGTGACAGGGAGGAGGACGTCTGGGGTCCTGAGGGCAGGCACTCAGTGTGCTGAGAATAACCATGATGCATGTTCTACGGGGAGCGGCCACTCTCAATCCATCACCAGCCAAGCCTGTGCTCTCGGCGGTTTCGCCTCTCCCAGCAGCTGTGGGTCTGCACTGTGCCACCCAACACCCGCTCGGCACGGAGGGCGCAACGGGGGCTCGGGATTAAGTCAGATCCTGGTTTGAGTCCCGGCCATGTCATTTATTAGTTGTGTCACTGTGGTCACCGTCTTCCCGAGTCTGGTCTCAATTTCCTCATACGTATCACGGGGCTCGTAACACCGACGAGGACTTTTTTTGGAAAAGTGACGCATGGAATGCCTGTGAAGTGCGCCGTGCGCAGCGAGTGCTCCGCCGGTGTCGGCGTGGCCTACGCACGCAGGTGGGTGGAGACCTCGACCAGGAGCGAGCCGGTTAATTAGGCCACCCGTGGAACCTTAGCACACCCCGCTCCAACCACCGGGTCCAGGCAGGGACGAACAGACGATGCTGAGTTTACGCAAACTTTCGGCGTTTTATTTTGGTGGCAATTAGCAACTCCTCAGTCACTCTGTAAATCCATGTTGCCTTGGCCATTTGGAGACAGGGCTGGCATCATCAGGCTTAGCTCTGGCAGGAAACTGTCCCAGGCGCCCGTTGGAGCTGCAATTTAGTAATGGAAAGTGTTTCATTTTAACTATGAAATTTAACACAAAGAATACAGCTGCCCAACCGGGCAGTGACAGTGTATGTTCATTTGATTTATATGTACACAGTGCACCGTGCCTAATGCCGAGTGCTGGAGGACCCCAGCGAGGCTGGCACCAGCGCTGTAAATGAGAGCGACATTATGGGCGGGCTTCAGGTGGTCGCGTCTGTGCAAGGGAAACCAGAGGGGGTGTTCTACACGGCACGGGTGAGGCCTGAGCTTTTCCAAACAAAGAATGTGGCTTTTCGGGAGGTCTCTACCAGGCTTCTCGTTATGCGGCCAATCCCCAGCATGTCCAGGCGATGCTCTCTGGATTCTGCAGAGTGGGGCCTGGGTTCGGGCTTCTGTTTGGCTCGTGGCATGGCTGCTTGGAGAGCAAACTTTGGTTCCCCCTGTGGGCAAAAGGGGGAGGTATCCCTGCTCCCCCGCTAAGCAGAAGTCTTGGCAGGACACTCTTACGTCCACTGGGACCCACATGAGATGCACATGGAAATGAAAGCACATGCATGTGCCTCTGTGGTGTGTGTGTGTGGTGTGTAATATGTATTGTGTGTGGTACATGTTTGTGGGGTTGTGTGTATAATGCATGTTGTGTATGTTGTATGTGATATATGTCATGCATGGCGGATAGGTGTTGTATATGTGGTATGTGTCATGTGCTATATGTGGTACGTGTCATGTGTGTGTGTTATGTGTTGTGCATGTGGGGAAGGGTGGGTCCCTCACTTTGAACCAACACTGTGTGGTGACCTAGGTTCGTCACAGGCGCCTCAGTTTACAGCCAGACCCCTTTCCTTTCTCACCTTTTCACGTTGTTGTGGAACTGGTATAGCAACAGATGGAAAAAGTAGAAAGGAGAGGGGAAACATCACCCATAATTCTACCTGCCACGACTATTGCTATTTTGTAATCGTCAGTGGCTGTTGCACGTTATAATAACTTCCCCTACTGCTGCTTAGTCTTTGTAACTATCATGCTTACTGGCTGTATAATATTCCATGTAACGCTGTACCATTACTTAGATGCGTATGGTTCTGTTTAGGTGGCTTTCAAGCTTTCAGCACAGAACACAGCACCAGAGGTTCTGCGGGGACAAGGAGACGCCCAGCACACACGAGCATCTTCATCAGGCCTCTGGTGGGGACGGCGACAGGAGGGGCACCCAGTTAGACCAGCACCAGCCGCCTTCACCGCCCCCTCCCCAGAAGTGCGCTGCAGTGCCGGCCGCGCCCCACAGCACCTGCACTCTCCTGCAGGGCCGTTCCAGCACTGCACGCTGCTCGAGTTTGCCCTTTGTGTCCCTTCTTTTCTCTCCACCGCTGCCTCTGCCTCCTGGAGGCAGCTTTCCTTTCTGTCTTGGATAAGTAGGTCGTCCCCTGGCGGTTAGAGCATGCTGAAACGTTTTACTTTGCAGGCCCCCTAGCAAGCGTAGCCTTCTGAAAGGATTGTGGCAGGGTCTGGGTTTGGGGCTGGGCCCCCTTGCGGTCTGTGGTTCTCAGGATTTCGTACAGGCTCCCGCTCTCAGGGAGCATGCTGTCTCCCGGCCCCCAGCCCGCAGCCCTTTGTTGGGTCTGCAAGCGTATGCTGTTTTCCCTGTGACTCTTCTACTGCATCCTCTGACCTTCCCCATGAAGCCTCCCTGCCATGTCGCTTTTCTAGCCCCGGTCTCTCTGACCGTCCTGCAGTCTGCCATGACCTGGCCCCAAGCTGCTGCCTCCTCACCCACTGTTCCTGAGCTCCTTCCCTGTCTCCTTATTTCTGTGTCGCTGGTCCTGACGTCAGCTCACTGTGTGGGCAACTGAATTATCTTACAGTCGGGAAATCACCGGCCACCCCTGTGGGCAGGCGCATGTCCACTGGAGCAATAGGAAACTTTAGAGAAGGGACACCATAGACATGACGCCTTCCCGCCACTTCCAGTGTCTTGCCACGCTCTCAATGCCGGGGTCGGGGAGAGTTCGCCTTCCCCATTTCTCTTTGAGCTAACCTAGCTGTAATGCCTTTTCATTGGCCTGGGAAGTGGATGACGCTTGGTTTGTGTCCAGAACATCTTCTTTCTCCATCCTCTCTCTTCTCTCACTCTGGTCTTTTCCAGCACCCAGCGCCCTTTCCTCTGGGAAAGGCAGCTCTGGGGCCAGCACGTCGCTGGAGCGCGCACCCTACTGTGAATGAAGTAGGTCCCTGGGCAGCCAGGGCGGCGGCTCAAGGCTGTCCGGTCACACGGGGCTGAGTTCACATGCTCACCTTGCAGCACACCGGTTGTTCGGCTTCACCTTTCTGAATCTTGGTTTTCTCATCTGTGAAACGGAAGTGATCCCGGCCTCAGATGATGTCAGGCATGTACAATATTTGGCAAAATTCCTGTCACCATATTTATTGGTATAGATCAATACATTTTATCTGAACCTCAGTTTCATTTGGGGAAAGAAAATATTTGGAGGGATTTTATGCTTGAGCAGCAGACTTTGAAGTGTGTATGTGTGTGTGTGCGTGTGTGTCTGTGGACGGATTCATGAGTGACGGTTTGGCGAAGCTGGGGAATCTCTGGAAGCGGACACAAGGAAGAGCCTTCTCCTCCTCCTGCCGTTGCTGTCCTTCTGCCTGTTTCACGTGGATGCCTGTGCTCTGTGTGCGTCTTCTTTCGTCTTTAACCAGCTAGCTGTGCATTTCTTCTAGGCACGAGGCTCTTCAGGACCTTCCCTCCTGCTTTCCAGATGTCCACGCCCCCACCTCAAGATGCTCACTGCCCTCCGCCCCCCCGGCAGAGCGCTGTTAGGTCGCGGATCTCCATGGAAACCAGAGTGCCAGGCCCTTTTTAGTGAACAAGGACAAAGCTGTCTGTAGGGCAAGACCATTTGGGAAAAAGAAGCCTTTTGGAAGACCAGTTGGTAATGTCATTAAAAGTTAAAAATATATTCATCTGATTACCCCTGTTCTAGCTAGTGTCATTCAGAAGGTTTGTGTAATACATATAAAGCATTAGATCTGAAAGTGCCACTGCAGCATTTCTTTTTGTCAGGGTAGGAAACTTGGATCCACCTTAAATACATACTAACATGGGAATGTTTGCATAAATTGTACGTACAAGGGAATACTATGTAGCCATGAAAGAGAATGTGGCTGGTACATATGTGTTGCCACAGAAACCTCACTGAGATGATTATGTTTAAGGAAAAGGAGGAAAAGGTGCAGAGATGTGTGTGGGGCTGTGCCTTTGTGTTGGAGCTGACTCATACCACACCACTGACAGCAGCGTCAGTCAACTAGGGAAGCGGAAGCCCAGAGAGTCATGAAATAAGGAACTCACTGCGGGACTTAACCCTAACGCCATGGTGGGAGGAGCTGAGTAGGAAAGAGTCTGTGAGGGGCAGCCGATGGAGCCAGAAGCCAGCACACCCAGCTGCTGGGGCAGGGTCGCAGAAGGCGATTGTGGCCGGTGGTTGATTGTTTGTGCCGAAGCCTCTGTGAGTTTGCAGTGAAGCATCTGGAGGTTACCTGGAGTCACGGTGCTCAGCAGGCTACCCGTTGGGAAGGTGAGCTGCAAATGGAGAGAGGAAGAATGATGACAAAGTGACCTGGCCAGGACCTCGGTGCTGTCTCTCATGGCCTTTGACCACGGTGACCCTCAGAACACAATGGCTCCTGCTTCTCTTGCCTCCCAGCTTCCATGCAACTGCCCCTAACGGCCAACTGGAACCCGGGGCCACACAGGGAAGGAGATTCTGGGACTTAGGGTTTCCAGAGTAACTGGACTGACAGCAGATTCATCTTGCACAACCTTTGAGGCTGAGAGCGGGAGCTAGGAGGTCAAGGACTACTTGCACGCTACGCTCTGTACTTAAGCACGCTGTCCTGACCCTTTCATAGCAGAAATGTGTGCTTGGAGGGCTTGGGTGTGAGAACAAAGCAAAACAAAAAAAATTACAAAAAGGAAACTAGAGACTCTTAACGTTTTTTGCAAACACTTAATGGGCTCCCTCATGTCCTTCCATGTAATTCCTTCTTGCCACCCTCATGGTGCAATCTGCCCCAACTCCCCGCCAGGAGATGGCCAGTGATTTCTCTTGTCAAAGATAGAAACTCAGAAAGTGTCTGCATATGCAAAATGTTTGTGCATGCTCATGCATGAGCGTGCATGTGTTTACAGTGCAGGTGCATGTGCATGTATATGCACACATGTATACAAGCATGTGTGTGTTGGGTGTGTGTGAATCCCTGGCCTGATTTCCTCCTGACCCCTTTCCTTTTGATGATGGCCTTTGACCTATGCCAAGACCTGCAGCAGACAGGAGAGCCCAGAAGGGGGCTTGGTGAGAGAAGATGGAGAGTAAGCTCCCTGGAAGATGAAACTCACGCAAGCACAGAAGGGGCTCTTGTTCCATTAATTTTTATTGGGAGAGGCGCAGCCCCCGCTGCTTCAGACTGCCTCTCCCTCAGGCACAGCGCCAGCTGTGTGTGCTCTGGCAAACGCTGCTTTCGCAAGGCGAGGAGGACGCGGCCAGGTAGAGATAGCTGTCTCCAGCGTGCAAGTGGCAGTTTAAGACCCTGGCTTGCTCCGGGAGTGGGGACTGAAGGGAGGCAGAAGAAAAGAGGGGACCGGGCCAAACTGCTGGCACTCCACTCATGAGGGGCAGGGCCCCCATTAAGATCCTGCCTGGGGGGTATGGAGGAGTGAGGGGACTGACATCTTGAAGGTGAACTTGATCTACGGCCCCTTGTTCTCCTTAAACCAGACCCTTTGGCGTTTGTCTTCAACCAGGATGAACATCTGCAAAGCACAGGGGGAAATGACCTGAGGCGAATATTCTCCTTTCATAGTGGGTCCCCAGGTGTCCCATGGACAGGAGGGTTCACCCCTTTCTGGCGGCCGGGCTGCGGGGTGTTGGCACAGAGAGCATCTGAGATGCCCGAGCAGTCTGTGTGTGACAGAAGGGGGCTGCTGACCCCCTCACTCCCAAGCTAGTCTTTGAAAAGGCCATGGACTTAGCCACCCTGTCTCAGAGCCCCTTTGTCTCTCTCCTTGGTAGCACACCTTTGTCGGTTGTTGTCAGCTCTTGGCAGCAGGGACCACGTTGCTGCCTGTGGGTCCCCAGTGCCTAGCAGTGTGGCTGGCATGGAGTAGAGCTCCCTCCACTTTCATCAGATGCCTCGGCTCCATTGCCCAACGCATGGGACCCCATTTCCTGCTCCTGTTCCTCTTGCTCCCCCTGCTCTTGTTGCAATGGCCCCTGCTTGTTGGTGTTTGCAGGCACCAGGGCTACGGCAGCCTGTGGGTCTTTGCATTGGGCCGTTCCTGGTGCCCGGGATGACTCGCCCCTGACAGATGCAGGGCTGACTCCTGGCCTGCGCCCACATCTCACTGCACAGCCCAGCTGCCCTGTTTCAACAGGAAACTGCCCACCCTGACACTCACATTGACCCCGTGCTTTTACCTGGCCTGCCTTTTTCTCCCCAGGGTTTATCAGCTTCTAACATACTGTGGAGTTTCCTTTTCAATTAGGTCTTTTTGTCTGTTTATTGTTTTCACTGCCTCTCCCTTAAAAAACTAAGCCTCGGAGGGCAGGAATCCTGGTCCATTTAGTTCACTGATGGGTCCTCAAGGTACAACGTTGGAAATTGCCTGGAGATATTTCACATTTTGGTGAAATTAAGCAGAGAGAACTCCTGGCCAAGTTAGCCCTGAAATGAGAGGAAACTGGCGTCACAGCCTTGCCTCAGATTCCTGCCGTGGAGTGTGTTAGCACAGAGGTGGGCTGCTGGAATACCAACACTAATACCCACAGGTAACAATGAGCACTTGATGCCTAACCATTGTGCAGCACTCGACAGGTGTCACGCGCCCTGTGTCGGAGCTTCACGATGATGCGTCGAGGACACAAGGTAGACAGCTTGCTTTCATCCTGTAGGCGAATAAACAGCCACAGAGAGCTTAAGTGGTGGGCTCCAGGTCCCACAGCCCGTGAATGGTGTAGGAGGAGCTCCAAGCCCATTCTTCTGGTTGCTAGACCCTCCTTCCCCCACCTCATTCACACGGACAGCCTTCCACATACAGCCTGTTCTTGGGGGCCCCTTGGATTTTCCAGCCTGAGCGGCTGGGGTGAGGAGCAGAGGCTGGGAACACCTGAGGGCAGGCTATCGGCTGGAGCTTTTAATATGCAGGCACAGGATTCAGAATGGAGCAGGGTGGAATGTCGGTAGGGGTTTTGTTAGTTTTTTAATCGCATAGACCACATATTTTGTGCAGGGAGTGGTGACTGAAGCTTTGTCGCCAAAGGTGGGCGATGTTGCCTTTGGCCAGCTGGTTTGTCAGGGACCCTTTATGCGTGGGGGGTAGCATTCTCTGGGTAGCAGTTCTCAATGGGGGCGATTTTGGGGGCATTTGGGAATGTCGGGGGATAGTTTTGGTTGTCCCAACTGTGGAGGGGGTGTTGCTGGCATCCTGTGGGTGGAGACCGGGCATGCTGCTAAACATCTGACAATGCACGAGGCAGCCCCACAACAGAGAATTATCCGGCCCTCAGTGTTAATGGTGCCCACGTAGAGAAAAATCTCGCTTTCGAGTAAGGTGGGAAAGACAGTCTCTGGTTCCCATCTTGCTCTTGTTTTTCTGAATCTCTAATTACATTCCCCCAGAAGGAATAGGGTTAGAGCCGGAAATCTCTCTTTAAAATGATTCCTCCTTGGGAGTTAGTTGGCAGAGGCAGCAAGGAGTTACAGCCTCCCCTGGCCTTCAGCTCCCCACCTGCAGCAGCATCATCCATGTTCCTGCCTTCGCCAGACCCGGAGGTGGAGATCTGTGTTGGACTGTCGGTGCGGGTCTGTGGTTTCAGACGCCCTCTCTGCACCAGGATGAGTCGGTAAGCAAGTGGGTGCAAATGTAAACACTCTGTGCTGTCCTTTGCTTAGAAGCCCAGGTCATGTACTCCTGGGCCTAATCTGGGTTCTGATAGTTCTCTGGTGCTGCTGGAATGCCTGGAGATATTTGGTCTAATTCATCCAATTGGTATTGAAATACTTTCCAAATGAAGAACAACATTGTCAATTACTACTCTGGAAATGAGCATTTGCCTGCCAGTGTTTACTTACTTCCCTAATTCACAAAGTCAAGTTCAATCTTTGTCTTGTACTTAGTGCCCTCCACTTCTTGGGGAGCCATATTGGATAATGGATTATTATACATACACACACATTCACATATATAATGTTAGTAGAACATTAGGGCTGAAAAAGAACAACTTTAAAGATTACTTATTCCTATACTGTTACTTACTAGATGAGGAAACAGAGACCCATAAGTCATTTAAATGATTTTCTGAGCCTTGAGAGTTAGTAGCAGACTGGGAGTGGAACGATGGTCTAGAAACTAGGTAGTCAAAGATTAAACAGGCTATTAGAGTTACTAGAGCAGAGGTATTCCTTGGTTGGATAAAAGATTTTTTGCATGCTCTGGCCAGGTGGCTCAGCTGGTTGGAGTGTTGTCCTCTACACCAAAAGGCTGCAGGTCTGATCACTGGTCAGGGCACATGCCTGAGTTGTGGGTTTGATCCCAGTCGGGATGTGTACAAGAGGTAACCAATGGATGTTTCTCTCTTACATTGATGCCTCTCTCTCCAAAATCAATAAAAAAAAAGACTTTGCAGAGTGTAAAGTTTACAGGGCTAAACAAGTTGGGCACCCTTCCTGTCACAGAGATGTAAGACCCAGCCATGCCTCTTGCTTAAGAATGCTGTATCTTCTAATTAAGGTCTTTATACTACCTGGCTTTCCTCTTAGCTCTAGGGAACCTATGCTTCAGCCTCCTCTGCAGGCTCTTCTCTGTCTAGTAGTCCTTAAATTATGGGATTTCTTGGGGTAAGTTAGCCCCTCTCCTTTGCATTTTGCACGTTCAATATGAATCATCTCGCCTACTCTCTTGCAGTCTGTTGCAATCTATCCTCACCCCCCAAGGTGCATGCACATGGGGGGGTGAGTCCAAGCTCTGTTGGGAAAGACAGGGATGGGGCTAGGATGTTAGTGATGGGCTTTCTTGGTAGGACATCTCAGCTAGCTGAGTATCTGATCCTTCTCACCGGACCCTGAGTTTTACCAGGCTTTCTAATTTTCCAGAGTCTAACAGTGTCCAACAACTTCATACATGAAGAATGAATGTGTGAATGAATGAATGAATGTATAAGGAAACTTTGGAGTTGCTGAGTTGATGTGAAAATCTTCCAGTACTAGTAGACTGTGGATTTGCCTGCCTTCACTAGTTATTTACCAATGCAGTGGTTCTCCATCTTGATTGTACATTAGAATAATCTAGAAGACTTTTTTTTTCAGCTAAGATACCATTTTACTCTGTTTGGGATGCTATAATAAAAACACTGTGGGCTGGGTGGCTTACAAACAACAGAAATTTATTTCTCAGAGCTCTGGGGGCTGGGAAGTTTAAGATCAAGGTGCTGGCAGATTCATAGTCTAGTAGGGACCTACCTCCCTATTTATAGATGGCTGTCTTCTTGCTGTGCTGTCACATGGTGGAAGGGACAAGGAAGCTCTCTGGTGTCTCTTTTATAAGGGCACTGATCCCATTCAGAGGACTCTGCTCTCATGATCAAGTGACTTCCTGAAGGCCCTTCCTTCAAATACTATCACAGTGCTGGTTATGTGTCAATATATGAATTTTGGAGGGGCACAAATATTCAGTCTATAGCAGATGTCAAGACTTCACTGCAGACCTCCTGAATCAGAATCTTAGGGTGTGGATTCTGGGCATTTTCAGGAAGCTCTGCTGAGGATTTTGTCTGCTCAGAAGAACAGAGAACTCACTGATTATCTACTGGTTGCTTTGGTTTTCTTCGAGAACACAGCTTTAGTATTCAGCAGGACAATAGGGGCCTCTTTGTAGTCACTACTTCTGCAACACATCTGATAACACTTTATGACCAAGTATTATGAGCCTTTACCCAAGTGATGCAAACTCTTGCTGCCACTGTGAGGATGTGTCTGAATCTTGCATTTTTGCTGATCCATTAGTGTGTGAGAGTCTTGGATACCTACTTATTTATTATTAAAAGTAAAACATTGATTTATTTAACTGTTTTAGATGCAGGGATTACAGTAATGAACAAAATAGACAAATATCTCTGCCCTCACAGAACTTACATTCCTTGGAGGGGGCAGCTAATAAAAAGTATAATAAAATATGATACATAATAAGATGAGATGGTGATAAAGGCTGTATCAGTTACCTATGGCTGTGTAACAAATTACCCCAAAATGTAGAAGCTTAAAACAACAGCATTTAATTTTTACAGTCACTCCTAGGAATATGGGAGTGGCTTAGCTGGATGTTTCTGGATCAAGGTCTCTCATGACATTGTCGACAAGGTATTGGCCGGGGATGTAGTGAGCTGAAAGCTTGACTAGGGCTGGTGGGCCCACTTCCATGACGGTTTGGTCCTATGCTTGTTGGCAGGAGGCCATGCAGGCCTCTTTGTAGAGTGGCTTGAGTGTCTCCATGACATGGTTGCTGACTTTCAAACCCAGGGCAAGTGATCCCAGAGTGAGAGAGTGTGCAAGGAGAAAGCCACAATGCCTTTTTAAGACCTAGTCTTAAAAGTGATGCCCCATTATTTCTACCATGTTCTATACATCAAAAGTGAGCCCCTAGCCCTGGCTGGCATAGCTCAGTGGATTGAGCATGGGCTGCAAACCAAAGTGTCACAGGTTCGATTCCCAGTCAGGGTACATGCCTGGGTTGCAGGCCATAACCCCCAGCAACCGCACATTGATGTTTCTCTCTCTCTCCTTCCTTTCCCTCTCTAAAAAATACATATATAAAATCTTTAAAAAAAAGTGAGCCCCTAAGTAAAGCCTGTATTCAGAAGGAGAGGAGTGGGACTCCCCTTTTGAAGGAAAGAATATGAGAGAATTTTTCTGTGTATGTAAAAACCACTACAAAGACTGAGAGAAAAGGGTGAAGTGGAGAAGGGAGAATGAAGTGCTTGTGGAGGGTAGGCTATCTTACGTGCCTGCCTGGGGAATGCCTCCCTGAGACGGTGAAACTTGAATAAGTATCTGGAGGAGGCCAGTGTGGTTGAAGCAGAGTGGCAGGAGGGGGAGTAGCAGGAGATAAAACCAGGGGGGTGATGGGGTGTACAGAGCAGATGGGAAAGGGCTTTTTAGAGTGTTGTTAAGATGTTGGCTTTTCCTTTGAGTGAAATGAGGAGTTAATGGGAGCTTTTGAGGGTGATGATTTTTCTGTTCTATAGAGAATAGGGTGTAGGAAGGCAAGAACAGAAACAGGGAGACCAGTTAGAAGCTCTTAAAATAATCTAGGTGAGAGAGGATCATGGCTTGGCCATCGAGGGGATTGGGGCATGTGTGAGGATGCAGAGCAGATGTGGTGAGGAGTGGCTGTGTTCTGGATATATTCACAGGTAGTGCTACAAGATTTGCTGATAGAGTCGATATGAGGTGTGAGAAAAATAAAAAAAAATAGGATCACTGCAAGGGTTTTGGCTTGTAGAACTGAAAGAATTGAGCTGGCCTATATTAAGATGCTAAGGAATTATCATATGTACCAACAAACTTGATGTGCAAAACTAATGAAAACTTCTTCAAGGATGATGAACATTTTTCCTTCATCATTTAAAAACCAATACAAAGACTCAGAAGCAAAAAATGACTTTGGGTCCTCTGGCATCTATTTTTCCAATTAATATCCAACAAGTTCAGAAAAGAACACAGACTTGATACAGTTTATTAACCATCATTGTTGGTAATCTACAAGAGCAAGGGAGATGGTTATTAAGTGTCTACAGATGCCCAACACTCCTGACAATAGTGAGCATAACTTCAGTGGTAAACTTTGAGGAGACACCTTTGATAGAAAAGCCATCAATGTACAGGAGAAAAAGAAATTTAACAGAAAGCTGCTCCATATGCAAAACAAACTAACTCTTGCTCATTCAGATAAACATTCTCATTTAAAAAATTTGAAAATTCATTTATTCATTCACTCATCCTAGAAATATTTATGAATTGCCTCAAATGTACTAGGTGCTGTTCAAGGTTCTGATTTAAGGCAGAAATATTGGGTCAAACCATAGGACGCTGGCCAACCAGAATGGCCATTCTGTCTTGTTCAAGGTAACATTTCATGGAGATGTTTTGGTGTACAGGTTGATTGCTGTAATTAACATGCTATTTCACCATGTGTGTGCATGTGGACATTCGGCATTGTAATGTCCATTTCTTTTGCACTCTCTTTGGGCCACCTAATAATGTTCCCCGTCTTTAATAACACAGCCATCCTCATTTCTGTCTTTTTATACCTGTCGCACCTGCCTGCTGTAATTTAAACTTCATTCCCTCTTCCTGTCCTCTGTGGAAACGGAGCACAGCTGTTTCCTGTCACCTGTGTGTCCAGCGTCCTTTTGTGTACTTGAACCCATCTGTAAAACCTGTATTTTGAGCTTATTACCAGGCCTAAGGATGTACTTTATAACTAAGCACATTGCTTCCCAGCCATTTTTTCCCTAGCAGGTCAGTGTATTAAGGATCAGTCTCAGTCGGTAAGAGCCAGGCTCTGAGCCCCAGCTTTGTGGGTCTTGCATAGTTATGCTGTCTTGCATGTAACATTTGTGACAAGCTTAAGCTGGGAGTAAGAGGGAACCCTTGAGGGTGGGTTCAGCCAAGGCTGGTTTACGGTGATAATGATCATTTGATAATGCTCTTCAATTTCTTATTCGAGAGCTGAATGTATGCGTTCCAAACCAGACCTGTCGTTAGGTGTGCAGGCAGTCTTGTCTAAGACTGCAGTGAGAAGTGGTTGCGTTTCTCACTCCTCTTGGACTCACCTGCAGTTTTTCATTCCAATATAACATATGCTCAGCCCTGTGCATCTCAGACACGCGGCATCTTATTGCTCGGTTGAGAAGTTTCTCTCTTCCTATTATGTGACTTCTTCTCTGGTGCTCTGCAACTTCATTTTGCGTCGTCTCTTTCTGGAAAACAATATTCCCAGAGGCTTTCCTGAGTGGAGTGATACAATTACATTGGAATGGCTGCAGGACGTGCCCATACGGGAGGGAGCATGATGATTACGCTAGGTGGAATGGGATGCCGTTGTTTTTGTCTGTCTGCCTTAATTAGTATTACACACAGCATGACTCGGGTCCATCCTCAGTTTATTGGGGAGTAACACCATGAGGTGGAAAGAGTGTCTGTAGATACTAAGAAAAAGGCATTTCCTTTGTGGTACATAAACTGCTAGATGGGTGGAGGGAGCATTATCCAGCACCTGCATTCTCGGAGACTCATTGGATTGCCCTGAAACCCATTATACTGTTTTTGTCCCTTTTTCTCCATCACATTTGGCTACAGGCAGAGCTGTTGTCATTTACACCATCTACTGTTTGATCACATCTATTGCCTTTACAAATCCAGGTCTGTGAGCACAGGTAACACCTCAGATGGAACAGGTGCAAAGGGACAGAGAATGGAGACTGCAGCTCCTCACCGGGCACAGAACGATGACTCCATTCCGATCACATTCCCTCTAATGAGGGTCCTGAGGCAGCTTGCACTCCTGCACAAGTGCTACGCTGCATCCGGTGTAATGGCTGCACTTGATGGGTAATTTATGCAAACAGAGCACAAACAAGAAGTCATTAAGCCACCCAATGAGGGCCCTTGACTTTTGCAAAACCAAACAGTTATTCTGATCCTGATGAGTTTAATTTTACTTTTGGTTGAGTGCCGATGAATACATTATATTTAAAATAAATATTATATTATTAATATTCATAATCAAACTGAATGTCATTTGGTGTTTAATATTCTTTTTAAAAAAGAGTGATATACAGAGCTCAATTTCCATAAAGCCATAAAGTACCCATATTTAGACCTTTAATCCTGTCTTAAGTCCATTTCTAATGGACTCCAACACAGCGAGACATAAAAAGAAGGAGGGGGGACCTATTATCTGGGTATTCATAAACACTTTTACTTTCATTTGAATAGTTCTTCCATCATATTTACAGCTCTAGAATGCGTGTAAATGTGAATCTGAGAGTTGGATACAATGAGACTGTAAACCACTGGACAATATAAAGGACATTGATATTGAATATGATTTGGCTACCTACTGATTAAAATCCACTTAATAAAGGTATTAAAATTGAAAAAACAGACTTTAGCATGCGCCGTGTCTTTGTTGTAACTCAAGGACCATGTAGGTGTACAATATTTAGATGTCAGTTTATATAATATGTGGTGTTCTCGGTGCTTTCCAGATGCCTGGCAGTTTATTTTAGTAATTTTAATTTTATTAGAACGGTGTCCTATGACTCGGTGGCTGTACGGCATCTCTGGGAGCGCTCACGTGAAAATCATTAAAGCCTAAATGTTCCTGGCAGGTAATCTCACCGTCTTTTCATCTTTCATCTCTGGGAAGGTGGTCCCTGTAGATTGTTTAAAGAAACACCGTTCTACCAGGCGCAAAGAATGATGCTGCACCGGATGGCCCCCGCCACCCCAGTTCATGGGAAAAAGGGGGGGGGGTGCCGTAAATCTGTGGAGTGCAGTCCTGCAGGCTTTACCTGTGGGGAGAATATTCGCCTCCCAGGATCAGGTGCAACATGACACAGCCCTCAGGGCCTTTCAGCCCCAGCCAGTCCCAGCAGGAACAGAGCCCCCAGCACCTGTGACAGGCAAGCATCCCAGACCCACAGCTGGGGCAGCTGTATCTGTGACAGCCACTTCCTCTGCCACTTTAGAGTGACATGGGGAACAAGAGGAGCTGGCAGCTTGGGGACCCCCAGCTTCAGGAGAGGAGTTCAGTGCGAGGCCAAAACGGGAGAGAATGAGGGTGGACCACAGTGGAGAGGGGAAGGGGAAGCAAGCTTTCTGAATGGTCAGACCTCTGGCTTTTTCTCCAGGGAAGCAAAGATGGAGAAGAGAATTATAGATGCACTGTCTGGGGGTGGAACAGATCCCAAGAACTAGGTCAGCGCAGTAGGCAGGCCTTTTGTGGATTATCAGACAGATACACACACACACACACACACACACACACACACACACACACACATACATATATACACACACACTCTCTTGGTAGCTATCAATGGTTATGAAAGGTTATCACTGGCTCACCTGGGAAGGAACACTGGTGGCCACATCCTGAATTTCTTGTTGATACCCAAAATTTCCTTGTCCAGAAACCCTTACTCCCTAAATATCTTAGAGACTCTTCCAAATCTATGACACCCAAGGTCTGTCTCCAGATTTACCAATTCCATGGGTCACCTGTAGGGTCTTGAGTTTAGGTCTGTAACAAAAGTCTCAGTGGTTTTGCTAGAGAGAGCCAGAACCATAGTTCGTGAGTCATTGTGTTAGATCCTGGAGGCCGGGATCCTGTAGCGATAAAAATATCTCCCGTCTGTAGCTTAAAGATATCTTTATTTAAACTTACGGGTCTCCGAGGAGAGCTAATTTTCCTGGGCTTCCCTCTCTGGTAATTTCCTTTTCCTCTCAAGGTCTTAACATTTCACACGAGAGTTGGAGTGATCTGAATAGGAGATTGTTTTTTATTTGGCTTCAGCGCAAAATTCCATCCAGGATGGTCTACACTAATCTCTGCCCCCTGACCACGAGTCAAAGACTCAAGTATGAAGAGAAGATCTCTTCCGCTTCCACTTGCGAGAGAGGAGATGTTATGTATATTAGTAGGAATAAATTAGCAGATTAGGGAGGAAAAATTGGGCATAGTCTTAAGATATGGATATAGCCTCTTAGTTTCATCCCAAGGCCTGGAATCAGATCTATATTTATCGCCTTATCTCTCTAATATGCTGTATTATTTCATCTGTGCCTGCCATTTCTCACAACTATGTTTCTTAGGCTCTCTTAGGTTTCTGAGTAGGTTTGTTCGATGGAGACACTTGCAGAAGGCTGGAGGTGGGGGTGGGGAGAAGACGGGGCATTTCTCTCTGTCTCTCTGCCTTCTCTTGTGTCACCCCTGGCTGCACTCTTCCACGGTTCTGGCCCCCACAGTTTCTTCATCCATCGTGCTCACTCCTGCCACGCACGCAGCCTCTGAAATGGTTCTGGGAATATTATTGTCTCCTCCCTGTGTCCTTTCCTCCAAGGATGGTAACAGCTTTCTGTTACTAATCTCTGGGTTGCTTCACCTGCTTTGCTTCTTAGCTCTTAAGTAAGTGATCTGTGTAATTTATCCCCACCTAAGTTTACTTTGTTTGAAATACCTAGAGAGGAGAGACTCCTACTTCCTGCTGGACCCTGAAAGACATGTTGAGTGCAGGGAGACACTCCCGTGCATGGAGTTGGAGAGACTCTAAGGAAGGTCGTGTGGATCTGGACTCAGAATTCCAGGGTTCAACTTTCGACCACGGGCAAATAATTTCACCTTTCTGGACCTCTGTTTCTTGGCTGTGAAATCCCAATGGGTAGACTCCAAACTTCCCTTTTATCTTCACACCAACTCTCCCATAAAGGGAATAGGAGTTCGACTTTAATAGGCTTATTGAGAGCTATAGAAATATCATGTGTGATCTGCCTTGTGTTGTAACTTATTATAATTACTCATTATAAATGCTCACTATATATAAATACTCATTATAAATATAAGCACTCTTTTATGCTGAGCCCAGGCATAGCTTCACCAATGCTTTTCAACATAATGATTCTGGCAAAGGATAAGATTTGGCAAGCCAGTTGAAACCCATTTTCCACCCATGATTCCAGGTCTTTACTTTTTTTTTTTTTCAGATTCGGAGACTGAGGCTGAGAGAGGCTAAATGCATGTCAGATGCAAGGGAAAATACATTTTTCTTTTAAAATTATCTTGACATGTCAACATATAATATAACACATAAAATATTACATATATATTATATATGTGTGTGTGTATTTAAAATCACAGAATTTTTTTCGAATTGGGGAGGCAGCTGGGGAAATTATCAATTCCATATTTTCACCTCATGGACAAGGAAAATGAAGCTCACTCTCTGAAACCAGGGATGTGGGTTTAAATTCTGTGGGTAAATGAATGGAAAACAATGAAGCGAGGGTGTTTGCCTTTCATTTGAAGCAGTTAGCAGATTCCTTCTTGGTTGGTAAGTGGCGCCCTGCCACTAGAAGTGCTACACGTTTAGTGTTTTTGTTTTGATGATTAACACATGTCACCTTAGTATTTTTCACTTTTGGAATCTGGGGAATGGAAAAGTTCATTTGCCAATTGTCACGGAAAATAGAAGGAACGAGAAAGCCACAGATGGCTATTCGTGTCTCGTAAAACCGCCACATCTTCAGTGCGGTGAAGCCAGCTTTGTGTTAAGTCCCCCTGAAGCTCTGTCCTCACGGCCCTGCACAGGGGTAGGAAAACAAAAGGTGGCAGACGAAACTATAAAACTTCTGGGGTTTATTTTAGCAGCTCATTCTTGACGGAGACGATACGTTTGCAGAATACGTGAAACTCTGTTTTATTTTCTATAATCTGTCTACCTGCTGATTTTTCAATCGTAAATGATCTAACAGCGATCACCATAGATTTCCCATTCATTGTAAAAAACGAAAGTGTTTGAAATAAGGAGCAGAGCAGCTGATTTGTTTGGTTACATTGCGCAGGAGCAGTCTGCTGCCGGGGTGTGCACTCCAGATGTGGGCGAGCAGGGAGGCAGAGCTTTCCAGAAACCCGAGGTCGAGATTTTTCCTTGCAGCTTTGTCCCGTTCATTATTTATATGCCATATGTCGTCTCGAGCTCACCCCTCTGCTATATCAATTAAAGCCTTCTCCTTGTCGGCCTGTTGTTATTAGGAAAGTGTGACCATCTTTATCCTGAAGCATTTTCATTTCAGTGCTTGCTGTTCACAGCGCACAGCTCCCAAGCTGTGCCCACTGGAGGGAGGCGGGAGAAATAGCACATCAATCTTACCGGCTGGGTTTACAAGCCTCATTGTCTGGTCTGATTTTATGAGAAGAAAGCACATGGTTGGGGGAGAGAAAAATTGCTAGGGGGTAAACGTGTCCTTTGAAATGCCATTCTTGGCCTTCTGACAGGGCATACAGAGAAAGCCGATGGCGGATTTGTTAAAGTACAGCGAGGGAAAAGGAGCTAGGGTGGACTTTCTGGAGGGGAGCTAGAATTTTCCCTTCTCACGTAGATGTTAGCTTTCTGGGAGAGCACGCTCTTCCGCAGGAGCACCAAGGGGCATCATTATGCACCCTCTGAGCTAACATGAGTGTTTGACTGTTAGTGGTGCCGTCTCAGAGGCGGGTGGCCAGGCGGCAGGGAAAGCCAGAGAAGCTCAGGGTCCCCTGTGGGATCTCACTGACCCAGGGAACGCATTCATTATGAACTCTGCCTCCTGAACATCAGCCCTTATCCAAGTGCGCAGTCGGCCTCCCGTTTGATAGTGGCCTCAGCCGTCGAGCAACTCAGTACTCACCTGGCTCTGGGAGGGATGAGGGGAGGTATCCTGTGCTTAAGGAAGATGGTGAAAGAAGATACACTCTGGATTCGGGTCACCTGGGTTCAAATATTAACCTCTGCCATCTACCAGCTCTGCGGGTGGAGCAATTTTCTCTATTTCTTTAAACCTCAGCTTCCCCATATGTAAAATAGGGACAGAAATAGTGCTTCAGGAAGATCATTTATGCACAGAGAGTCGCACAATGTTAAGCTCACATTGAGTGCTCAGTAAATGCTGGCTTTTGTTTCTTTTAAGAGATCTTGACATGCATTAAGGACATCATCCATGCACCAGAGACATGTAGGTAACCCAGACCATCCCCTGATCTCCAGGCCTGCGGGAAGTCACATTGGGAAGACAGAGAGGGAATCTTGGGTGTTATGCTGGAAGTTTGCTTTTCCTTGGTGTTCGGTGTCCTTCCTGGGACAGGAAGTGTGCCTTTCCGATTTACAGTGGGATGGGGCCTGGGGCCGTCAGCCTGCGAGGCACCTCTGGCTCAGGAAGGCTGAGCAAGCCCGGGGGCGGGGCAGGTGTAAGGAAGACCACTCTGTCTGCTTAGGGCTGGCTCTGACCGATCTTGAAGGGCGAGAGGGATGAAAGGAACCCTGTTTCCGTCCCACCCAATTCATCTCAGCAGGCGTGGAGCTGCAGCCCTGGCAGGATATTGTGAAATCACTGGAACTAGAGCTTCTTTTATGTCTCAGAGATCGTGTTGTAGTGGTGGAACTGTAGATGGGCATCAAACTCATTTCTAACCACATGGTGTGAAAATTTGATTATTTTCTGATAAATACCGAAACCAGAGAATTGAGGCCAGTTTCTCTACCCAAATTTCCTTAGTGTTCCTTAAAATGACCTCTCTCTGAAAGCACTCACCTTCTTTGCTGAGGTGACACTCTTGGGTTGGAGTCCTATCAGACACATTTTCTTAACTAATCTGAGAAATATTTACTGTGTGCATTATGCTTCAGCAAACATAACAGGCCCTGGGGTGTGCATCGGGAACCAGACGAGGGCCCTCACCCTCGTAGACTCCCAGCTGAATCATCTTCTCACTGGTAGGCCCAGTGTGGCAGCGTATCCGCGGGATAACTGTCCTTCCCACCCTTACTCAGATGTCACTGCTTTGACTAATAACATATGGTGGAAGCGATGCTCTGTCCGCTTAGGACCTGGTCTTCAAGGGGACTAACAGGATCTGCTTTCTCTATTTCTCTGTCTCCCTGCATCCATGTGGGGAGTGTAAGCTGGCTGTGTAAGAAGTCTAACTGCCCTGGACCACAGACATACAGCCCTAGTAGGGTTATCACGGTCTGTCTCCTCCAGCTGTTTGAGCCACTCCTCTGTGCTCTCACTGGATTCTCGACCCATGGATTCGGGAGCATAACAGAATGGTGGTGGTTGGGAGCCACAGGGTTCCAATGGTGGTGCTTGGAACACAGGGTGTCTGGTCCATCTTTGATTCCTAGAGCCAAGCCGTGACTAGCCCAGAGTGCTCACCAGGTATGCACTGGACTTTCATAAACCGTGCCTGCCTCACTCTTACCCTGCATTTATATCTCTGTAGTGGTGGACACTCCCGTTAGCCATGAGATGAAGTGATACAGAGGCAGAAGTTAGGACATAAGCTATATACGGTTTGGGCTGACCTCACAGGATCAGATTTCCCGGGACACCCAGACAAGCTCCCTGTCCCTTCACCTCCCTGTCCACTGCACACACCTTTCAGAGAAAAAACAGTTTGCTCTTCCTACAGGGACTCTCAGAGGCTTAGAGCATGAGCTTCAGGGTGCCTTGCCTCTAAACTTGGAACCTCTGTGTCCTCTGTTAGAGCATTAGTTCTTGGGGAGACATGCCTGACCCTCCAACCCATCCTCACGGACCCACTTTTGGCTTGATCCTTGGCATTGAACTTGGCTGACTCTCCGGCTCTCCAAAGCCTGACTCTTAACTAATCTGTTGCAAAGACCCGCACAAAAACCACGCTGAGCCGGCTGACCACCCTACTCCCTCCAGTTCTTGAGGTATGAGGTCTGAGTCTTCCCCATGTTCTGATGCTGCCATGGACGCCACTGTAGTTTCCCAAAGAAATGTTTCTTATTCCGAAGGACTTGATTCAGCTGGATCTTGCCTTATTCTCTCATCCCACTTTTCCTCCCCGTAAGGGGAACGTTCTGCACCCCTGGCCCCATGGAGTCAGGCAGACCTCTGACTGCGAGACTGCCCACCTGGACATTCCTTCTATGGGCCCCTCACACCCAACATGAAAAACAAATGATCTCCTCTCTCCTGGTCACCGAATCTTTATACCTTGGACCGACTTTTATGGCTTTTCCCTTCCTCACTTGGTTTCAATCAGTTCTTTAGCCTTCTAGAATCTTCTTCTTAGATGTTGCTCACACCTGCCTCCTCTGTTCCATTACTGCTGCCTTTACCTGTCCTATTATGATACCTCTCTCATCTCCACGCTATCCCACCCCCCGTGTCAGATTTGCCCCCCGACTGTACAGCTGTCCATGCTTCTGCTCCCCCAGGGAAGATGCTTGACTGACTCTCCGTTCTTTACTCAGGAAAGACAAATACGTCCCCCGGCATTATCAGCTGTCTTCAGTTTGTTCACTTTTATGTCTCACTCTTGTCTGTACTGCAGCAAAACTGGACTATTTTGTGTTCGGGCAAGCACGAGTCTTTTTTTTTTGTGATTGAGACCAGGTTTGCGAGGTTCTTTTCCTCTAGAGCTCTTCTCCCTTCTCAAAGAGCCCACTTGTTTCCCAAGACCACCCAAAGTCGGCCTCCTCGATCGCACCTCACCTGACGTAAGTCCCCTTCCCCAGCCTATCCGGGGGAAGCCTTTTCTTTGGCTGAGCTCACAAAGCCCCTGGTTGCTGTCTATGGCCGCGACCATGGGGCTCCGCATTGTAGATACCGGAGCACAGCTCTGAGTCCTCCCAGCAGACTCTGACCTCACCGAGCGTCGGGCCTAGGCACCCAGGAGAAGCTGTCTCAATAACCGAGAGATTGGACTGACTTGAGTTCAGCTGAAGCTCAGGCTGTCCATTGGTCCCAACTGGTCAAATCTCTCTTACCAGATCTTTTCCTCCTCCGCTGTCTTCCTTTCTTTTCTTCCCTTTCTATCTCCCTAGGTGCCCAGCACTCCCAGGCGTACCTTGGATTGCATGCCGTTCTCCACCTGCGTGCTGAGGCAGTCTCCTGGCTCCTAAGCTTTCTTTTCTTTGCTGCCTCCAACTTTGCCTGCCCTGGGCTTTTCCCCCTCAGGTCTCACCTGGTACAGGGACTAATCTTATAAACCAGTGCAAGTGCAGGTGAAAATCAGGAGCGGAACCAGAAAGGATGAGCCATCGTTTGAGGGTTCATTGACCATTCCCCCTGACCCATCCCCATTCAGGCTGTCACCATGACCTGCCATCTGTGTCACTACAACAGGTCCCAGGGGCTTGTTTCCTTGTGCTCACCCTCTAAGCCCTGGAAAGCTACACATGGCTTCCCCACAAGTGACCACCCGAGGTTCTGGTCATTGTTGCTGCATTTTAAACTTCTCAGTCTATCTCAAGTATTCCGGCTCCCAGCTACCCTTGCTTCCCTCTCCCTTAGGGTATGGCGCAGCCCTTGCTGACCCCCTTTGCTTTCATCAGACACTCTCCCACACTCATGGTCTCCACCCCATGTCACCCCCAAAGATGCTCAGGAGTTTCTTGTTTTCATCTCTCGGATCATGTTGCACCCTCTTCCTGCCGTGCCCCTCTGCCCTGCTCTGCTCTGCTCTGCCCTGCTCATTCAAAGCCTTCCCCTCCTTGGTGCAGATTCTGTTTCTTCCTGGAGCAGTCCTAGATCACCACCCCCACCTCCCCCACAGCCACACTGGCCTTTGGATGGCTGTAAAGCTTCTCTGCATCGCTGTTTGGCAATCTATTATACACTGTCTCGTGACACTTCTTGTACAGCGTTGAGCTGTTATTTATCTCTCGTGTAGGTGTTCACTTTCCTTGCATTTATGTCTTCTGTCTTCAAGTTCCCTGAGAGCACAGAGCATATCTTCGGCATTCTTTTTTATCCCCCTCAGTGCCTTGCTTGCTTGTCATAACCGCCCTATAAATATTTCTGCAATACCAAGGTTTAACCTTCGCTAGGTGAGCCCTACATTTATTTTGTAACAGTGATCTCTGAGGCTATAAGCCAGACAGTAACCGTTGTGAGACTTCCTCTGACTAGCAGGGAGGCCATGGGAGGAGGGGTGTGTTCCGGCACCTAGGGACCTTTGGGTATCCTTTATGTCATCCTATAAAAATAATGACTGACTGGTCCTGATGGTCATCACGTGCCAAGGTCTGTGCTAAACTCTCTCATCAATTATATTATTTAATCCTTGAAATAATCCCGTGGTGGGTGATGATTATTACTGTCCCAGTTTGTAGTTTAGGAAACTGAGGTACAGGGAAATTAAATACTTTTCCCAAGGCTCACAGCTCATGCTTGTGGTGTGCCAGAACTTCAAATCCTGTGGTGTGGAATTTTAGCCACTATTCATAGCACACTCTGACCACATATGCAAAAAAAAAAAAGTCAGCCTTTGTATTTATACGCTGTTACCTCTATATTTTATATCCTTCATACATAGAATCTTGTTTAATTTGACTTGACATCCCTATGAAGAAATTGGGGCACTTCTATTTCATCTCTGCTCTTATTATTTACATTTTGAACTTCATCCTCTCCCATAATTTCGGGTGCTTTATGCTACTGATAATTCCTCCTCTCTCTTATACAATCAACGCTCCTAGCTTAATTTTGCTCAGTACATCATAGACACTTGTGTTGATTAGGAATGCATTTAGCTGTTAATAACAAAAAACAACTTACAGTGGCTTAAACTAATAGGGGTTTATATTTCTTCATAAAACAAAAATATTGAAGGCAGGCTGCTGCTGCTGTTGGTGTGGTGGCTGAACACAGCCTGTCCTCCCTGCCATTCTCTTAGCTTTTTCCTCGCGCTTGACACCTTGTGTGGACAAGAAGACTGCTGCAGGTCCAGACATTATGTCCCTTCAGGGTAGGGGGAAGGGGCTTCACTCCCTACGTTGCCCTGGTACTTCCATTCATGTCTCATGGTCTAGAATGCATCCCCTGGCTACGTGGAGCTGGAAGAACATTGGGGGAAAACCAATGTTCATCTTGGAACGTTGTATCCCCGAAAGTCAGGGTCACATTCTCAAGGAGGAAGGGAGGAAGGGGTAGGGGAGAGGCAGTTGTCTGCCGTAACATCGGTTCAATCTTAGGTGAATAAATAAACAAACAAATACATCAACTTAGGCTTCTTTATTCTTAAGTTGTAAAAGTAATATACCAATGTACTCTAATTGTAAAAAAAAATCCAATATGCCAAAGAACACAGGATAAAGAGAAAATTCCTGTCTTTAATCAACCCCAAACATACCCCTCCTTGGAGATAACTGCTGTTACCAATATGATGAGCATCGTTTTAGACATATCGCTAGGCACGGGCAGGTATGGATATCTGTCTATATATGTGTTTATATATTCACATACATTTATACATAAACATGGGATGAGTTTATAGTTTGGTTTTCTGCATGGAATAATATGCTTTTTCTATTAAAAGGAGAATATCTTTTTTAAAAAGATTTTATTTATTTTTAGAGAACTGGCAAGGGAGGGAGAAAGAGAGGGAGAGAAACATCAATATGTGGTTGCCTCTAGCACACCTCCCAAACAGGGAGCTGGCCCACAACCCTGGACAGTGTCCTGACTGGGAATTGAACTGGTGACCCTTTGGTTCACAGGTCTGAGCTCAATCCATTGAGTTACTATCAGGGAAAAATGAGAATATCTTGTAGGTTTTGTTTTTGTGCTTTGCTCTTTATCTTTCTATAGTATGTTAGTATATCTTGAAACTCATTCCACACCAATACCAAGAGACCTCCCTTACTCTTCATCCAGGCTCCAGAGTAATCCATACTTAGGATTTACTTGGTTTGGTTTACTTAATCCTTCCCCTCGTTTTGAATGTTGGGGTTGTCTGACCAGGACTAATAGCCTGTTTCTGAATGAGGAAGTGCAGCTTGATAGAGGACCAGTGACTGCTCTGGGTCACACACCTGGTCAGGTGGAGCACTTCAGGACCTGGGATCAGGATTCTCCCACCCTGTGCATTTCCCAAAGCTGCCATGTGCCTGAGGAAGGCCATGGTTCAAACTGCTTGGGGGACTCCATTAGGAGCCCAGAGCAGCTGAAATGATTCCTGTGGCAATACAGGTTGGTGTCAAGATCCCAGACTTCTAACTAAATAGCTGCTGGAGACATAGACATAGGTTTCTCAAAAAAAACAAAACCTACCTCAGAAATTTTTCTTCCTGAAATGATATACTATGAGCATCTCTGATTTCTCAGAAGGGAGTGGTTTTGTCTCTGTCCAAGAGTCTCTTTCCCAGGTGAAAGGGTGACAGCAGAGATGAATCCTTGGGGCTTTCTGTTCTTCTGAAGCTCAGTGAGAACGGCCATGCCACATTAAGGAAATGCCAGGTAATCATCAGAGTCTTTTTCCCCCCTTTGTCTTGGAGGGCAGGGATAGAGTTGCCAACGTGTTCATATCGGAGAGTGTAAAACATATGTTAACACGTGCAAGGGGCAATGAAATCACATAATGGTGCATTAAAGCCTCCAGAAGATCAAACAAAAGCTCAGCATATCTGTATTTTCTGGGGTCGGCAGGGAAAGAGCCATGTGCCAGAGCACACTCCGTGGCAGTTCGCATCGTGCAGTTACCTAAAATGATTGCAAAGACACATGCATGCATTGCGCAGAAATGCTCTCCGATTTCCCTTAGGTACGGAGGAAGACTTGGACGGCCAAACGTGGTTTGTTACCTGTTCCAGATATTAATCAAGGTCAAGGGAAGGTGAGTGTTGGAAGGCGGGAGAAGATTGTTCCTCGACCTCAGCTGGTGCGTGCAAACCAAGAGGAGGATGTTCTGTTGCAGGAAAGGAAAAAAAAAACCCATCCTTTTCCCTTCTGTTTCTCTCAAAGGGAAGGGCTTATTTACATAAACTAAAACGTTAATTTTCTCAGAAATCAAAGCCACTGGCAGACTATTACGTACAATTCATGTGTGTGTGGTTAACACTGGGTGCCCTCTTGCTCTAGTAGAATCTTATTTTTTCTAGAGACATATGGAACTCATTCATGCTTGTATTACCCGTATCTGTGTGTTCGTATAGATGTTTGACTCTGTGTTCGGTGAAATGTCATAATTTCTTTTACAACAGACTCGGAAGAGAAAACGTTCGAGCAGAATGTTATAAATGGGAAAGGAAATGAAACTGTGTGTGAGGGGAGCGAGGATCACGAAAGCGACCTGTGTATCAAGGAAACAATTTTCCTATGGGATAGCGAATGCCCAATGAAAACGCGAAGGCCAGGAGCATATTTTAGAAATGGAACTTTGCCATTTCTTACATGATGTTCTTTGGGTTTGGGGGGGCTGCCATTTGAAGTCCTGTTGATGAATGTTTGCTTTGGTATCCACATTTGATAGGAGAGTTTCACTTGTGCTTAGGAGCTGCCGGCCGTGTTACTTCGCTGGCTTGCCCATGTAATCGAAGAGGGTAAGATTGATTTGGGGAGGTGCGAACACCATTTCCTCTGGAGTTTCCAGCAGAAAAACATTCATTTTTTTTAATGGATGATTTTAAATGGGTTATTTTAGATGTGACATGAAAAGTACCAGAATTTTTCAGAACTTTAATTATTTTCACGATAACTGCCCTGAAACAAAAAAATACATGAAATTATTCCTACTCTTAGGGACTTTTCTGATTACGGAGAATGTGCAGTTACATAAACAAGTCAGGCAGTGGTGCTCTCTTATTAACTCAATAAAAGCATTCTGATGCTGGAATAATTCCGTGACCACCAGTGGTGCACTCACTGCCCTGGTAGTTCAGACAGTTCCATGTGTGCTGAGGCCTGTGGGACCGGCCGCACTGGGCAGATGGGAAACGGGGACAGTGGGAACCAGGAGGTGGTCTGGGAAGTTGGAGCAAGTTCTCATCTCCTTTCTGATCTCCACACTCAAATCAACGCCTGCCTCTGGCTCTCAGGTCTCTGACCACTCCTCTCCGCATCTTGCTGATTCCTGCTCAGTTTTCCCATCTCTAAGCGTTGGAGGGCCCTGTGGATTGCTCCTGGACCGTCTCTCTTTTCTATCTACACTCACTCCCCAGGTGATCTTCTCCAGTCACTTGGTTCTCACACCACCTGTCTGCTGATGGCTCCCAATATATCCTCCAGCTTGGACCTTCCCCCACAAAATAGACCCTCATGTTCAGCTGCCTACTTGATAACTCTTGTTGGTCCACTGAGCACCTCAGACCTGACATTTCCATGCCTGACCTCCTGGTAATCTCCTGCAACCAACTCTACCAGCAACTTCCTTATCTTGGTTAATGTAATCTCATTTTTCTAAAATCCTGGCATCATCCTAGTCTTCTCTCTTCCTCTCACACTTGCCATCCAGACCATGAACACATCCTGACGGCTCCTCCCCCTCAGCTGCTACCACCTTGGTCCAAACCACCCTCATCATTTGCCTGCTACCTGACCTTCTTGCTTTTGCGCCTCTGCCGTCTATTCTCAACCAGCAGCCAGTATGATCTTGTTAAAATATGGCACGTGGTTTTCCATCTCATTCAGAGTAAAATCAAAAGTTCTCACTGGACTGTAAAGCCCAACACAACCTTGCTCCAGGTTACCCCCAAGACGATATCCTATACTTTCCTCCTTGCCCTTCTCTTCACTGTGGCCACACTGGCCCCCTTGGGTTTCTAGAATATACCAGGAATATTCTTGCTTCAGGGAATTTGCATTTTCTGTACCGCTTCTCAGAATGCTGTGCATGTAACCACATGGTTCACTCTCATGCCCTCGAGGTCCTTTAGTCCCTTATCAAAAATTTTACCCCTTGTCTGACACCATTTACCAGACTGACTTTGAATCTTTTCCCCTCTACTTAGTAGCCATGTGACACTTACATGATGCCTTAATTTCTCCATCTTCTAAACAGTTATAATAATAACGGTATCATGCTGAAATGTGAGATTTCCACATCCATAGGTCAACTGGTGCAGTGTTGATAAGCTTCTTATGGTTCAACCTAATACCTACCTCGTGGAGATCTGATAAGGACTAGATGAGGTCATGCATGTGAAGTGTATCATGCAGGGCTTGGTCTATTGTTAACCTTAAATATTTTAGGCTATTAATATTGTCAATTAAAGTCCCTAGTGGGTCACTCAATGCCTTCCAAAATCTGGCCCCTGAAGTTTGCCTGTTTTCACCTTCTTTTATGCTTCATAAGACACTTACCACACTTTTACAGTGAAGAACTTACTGAAGAATTTCCTAAACCTAGCTGGCTCTTTGATACCTTTTTTTTTTTTTTTGATTGTACCAGTCCCTCCTACTGGAATTCCCCCCTCCCTGCCTCTCTGGATGTTAAGATCTAGCACATTTATTGCCTCTCCTCCACCTTTGTGTAGATGTTTCTGTTCCTCCCAATTTCACCTTCCTCTATGCTATTTCTGAGATTCAAACAAACTTCATTGCATGCATAACAATGACTTATTTACATAATTGTCTCCATCACTTGACCCTGACTTCCTTAAATGCAAGGGTGATATCATATTCATTTGTATCTTCAAAATCTTGCACAATCTGACATTTAATAACTTCCAATAAATGTTTAGTGAATGACTGAATGGACAAGTTCAGAACATGGAGACCTTGTTTTAAGAAAGCTCTCATATACCACCGGTCAAGGGTAAGCTAACAGTATGGAGACATGCAAACCATAGAGGCGTGATGAAGTGAATACATTTCAGAAATCCAAGTAAATACGCTTAGGAATATAACAGGACAGAGAGGGAGAGAGAGAGCAGCATTGGGAAGCAGAGATACTGAAAGGAATTAGATCTGAGAGGGTGGCTGCTTGCCTTTTGGCCTCTTCATGGTTCCTGATGGTGTGGCTGGCTTTTGTCCCATAGCCACTATAGGAAGCCACTTCCCGCCAGAGGGTGAGCTGGAGACCCGTGGGGCTGTACCCTCATTCTGAGTGATGTGCCACAGAAACCCCAGGATGGTGAGTAGGTTGTTATAGCTGTCTTTTTAGAGGCCCCAGGATGCACTGGCTTCTGAACAGAATCTCAAATGATGTCTAGTTCAAAGGAAACATTCTGGCCTGGCATCCATGCCTTTAGATCTTTACATACACCTGGGCTATCAGATAAATAGAGGCTGATGGCTTGGGGATGGTGGTGAGCAGGAGGCCCTGCTATGGCTGTTGAAATGATACAACCTGGGTCCTTTCTCTGTGGACCACTGCCCTTCTACCTGGATATCAAAAGTGCTGGTGTAGAGAAAAACAGCTTGCATGATAGCTGCATTTTTCTCCAGTCCCTGGGAATGAAATGAAGTGACAATTATCGGAAAGATAAAGTTAAGTTAAATGATGCTAGCTTCCTGCTCAGTTAGATTCTTTACCCTGCTAGGATATTTCATGACCATGGCACACGGATGTAGATCATAACCAGACTATCTTATGTGTCTATATTTTTTGGTGCCTACTATAGCATTTTGCAAATGGACAGCATTCAGTTTCTTATGCTGTGAAGGCTGGATATTTCCAACTACGGGAAAACTGGTCAAGGAACGAGGCATTCAGCTAGTCCAGTTTTCTGGGATTCATTTGAGGAAATGAGATCAAAGGAACAGGGTCTCTTATAATTTTGTTTCATAGCTTGTCTGTGGAAGCTGCGACTGCCCAACATTTTCCAGTCTGATCTGATTTGGTGGCCCTTAAAAAAGTATTATCACTAGCAAGGGGATAAGAGTGAGTGTGTAGCACACTGGCAGTTAAAGAAAACAGTTACATGCATGGATTTTTGGTCAGGCTGTCTACCTTCAAATCTTACCTCTGATATATGCTGGTCAATCAACACAGCATTCTCTTTTGTGCCTCAGTTTCTTGTTTGTTAGGTAGGAATATTAGTGGTACCTGTTGTTCCAGACAAAAACTATCTTGACTCTGGTTAAAATGGTAAGGAAGACTTTCTTCAGGACTATTGTAACAAGGGTATTTGTTACAATACCCTTGGCCAATGGGTAGAAGATTCTTAAGGGGAGGCTCCAGGCTAGGGGGAGTCTTGATGAACCAACCTAAAAGGATTGCTGTTGAAGGCTAGTCAGAGTGATGAAACATCAAGGGTGAGGGGATAAGGAATTTGATCAGCTATCAAAGGTGACCAAATATCAAGGGTGGGGAATTCTCTGTAAAGTGCCTTGGCAGGGGCCTTGCTAAAACTGGACTGAGCAAGGATGGATATGGATTCCCAAGGTTGACACCTAGTCCAGCGGAGGCAGGGCTGAGAGGAGCCTGACTTGTTTGGTCAAGGATGGCCTCCGTCGGGGGCATGTCTTTGGTTAACTAGTTAACATCTGTAAAGTGTTTGGCACAGTACTAGGTGATGAATAAATGTCAACCAATAACACTGGGTTTGCTTTCTGTGGAACATGGAATAAGGACTAACAGCATGAGGCCACTTTCCTTTTGTCTAGACACCTCTGAGGACTCAAATGGGTCAAACTCCAGGAAAAAAATCCTGGTGTGGTTCTCTAAGGATGGAGGCTTCTGACGGGGAGTGGTGAGCTTGGAGCTAGTGCTCCATGCCCGAGTCCGACCTCCAGGACAGCTTATGTTGGGCAGAAGGAGTGGTAGGAGTTTCCTCCTCTAGAGACTCCGCCAGGCTTGGTGGAGCTGTGCTTGATCTTTGCCGAGTGCCCATGAACAGGGATTTTCTTCCCAATGTGACTTGGGCTCCCCATTCCTCAGGGAGAACAAGGGCCTTCCTCCCAATAGAAAACAGAAGATGATGAATGCTCAAGGAGCCTGGGAGACAACAAAAGGGGTGCCCTTGGGGTTTAAGTCTGGGTTCCAGCTCTGCTGGGGAAGCCCTAAGCCCTGAGTACTGCAGGGGCTGTCCCCTGTGCCCTTGCAATGGCACTGCTGCTAAGGTCGTTATTTCCCGGGGGAAAATGGGGAGAAAGAAGTCTACAGGGAGAAAAACATTGAGGTCTCTCATATCATTGGCGATGTTTAACGCTTGGCTTGTGATAGAAAATATTCCTGGGACTTAGTTTGATGTTTCTGAATCCAGTTGTCCTTTGGCTGTGCACTTAACCAGTTATTGTTGTTTTTGTTGTTGTTGTTGTTGTTGTTGTGGCCCCCATGTGTAAGGAAGACTGGAGATTAGGGATGGGAGGAGAGGAGCCCAGCCAGGCCCACCCTATGACCATCTAAAAGGGTGAAAGTTGGGAGAAAGATGACTTCCACTGCAGGAGGTTAACTTGCCTATATTGAAGGAGCTGCAGGTAGCAGACACTCATCAATAGTTCAGATGTTAACAGTTCCTGGGAAAGGTCTCACCACTAACTCTCAATCTCCGTGAAAAAGAACCAAGGCCATCAATAGGCTCTCGGGTATTATTATTTATTGGAGTGACCTTTGTTGCTAAGTAACAGCATGATTTTCAGACTGTATTAAAAAATTATAATTGGCATGAGCTGAAAATAATGTGCATCGGCATTGGAGACATTAAGCCGCATGGCAGGGATGTAAATTAGCCAGAAAGGTTCACGGTGGGGGGGTCAGTGCAATTGTCAGATAATGCTGAAACAAGTCAAATTAATTTCTAACAATTTGTAGGAGGTAGGCAGCGGAGAACCACCATCCCCTGGGAGCTGTAGGAACCAGAAAGCTTGGGTGTCAGGCTGGAAATATGGGGTCCCCCCTCATGCCAAAAAGCATTAAAACCAGTAGTTGGATTTCAAGAAATGACGTTTCCTAAGTTCAGACTTAACCTCATGACAACTTCATTTTCTTGACTTTGCTGGGCAGAAAATTTAGTAATGACAGAGGGCCAGAGAGCATCTCTTACCGCGGGTTGCCAGCCTAAATGCTGCGCCTGAATTTTAACCAGGGTTAGAACACACTCAGGCGTCAGCAACAGGTTCAGCACTGAACTGGTCATTAAGCGAGGTGCAATTCCTTCTCAGCGGGCTGAAAACCTAAATAAGCTGGGTAGGCAGAACACCAGGTAAATGAAGATACATCTTGTCCTTTCACCCCACTGTGAAATGGAATCTTAATGCACAGAGGCCCTCGTGGAGATGGAGAGAAAAGTAAAGCCCGGCTATGGAGCCGGAATGGAGGGGTGAGCGTGGGAAGCAGGAAGGAGAACTGGGCTGAGTCGGCATCACTGCCATACCCCAGGATGCAGACACGGTGAGGGCAGAACACAGATCTGCGGGTTAATCCTTGTGAGCTCCTGAGATGAGAGACAAGTTGCGGGCATTTCGTGGCTTGGGCTCTTTGAAAAGTTTTAATGTCTTGTTTTTTAATATGCCGACCATGCTGAATGGAGACCAGGGTTGTGTGGGGCGGTTTTGTAACAGTCAAATAAAATAAGAGAATGGAGTGGAGGCTAAAACTGGCCCATCGGTGGTCCATTCTGCAGAGCTCTGCTCCTTCTGCCACTCAGAATGAGCTCTGGGGCTGATGGCTCAGAGGAAGGGCCACTTCCCTGTCTGTGGCTGAAACTGCTCATGTTTGCCCATACCTCTGTCCTCCTCTTCCTGGCCACAGAAGCAGACCACATATTCCAATATCAAGGAGTGGCATCTGACACGGGGGAGGGAGCTACACGATAGAATGATGCCCTTGGGATAGGATTTTGAGCAACATAAAAGCTCAGAGGGAGACATTATTATTAAGTACTAATAAGTACTGCTGATTTATTGTTCTGTGATTTTTCAAATAAGCTGGACACACCTCCCCATCTAATTAATAAGCTCTGCGAGACGGGGTTTTGTGGTCAAACAAATCTGTGTTCACATCCTAGTCTGTCACTTACTTAGCTCTTTGATCTTGGGCAAGTTAACGGAAATTCTCTGGGACCCAGCGTCTTCCTGTGTAATGCAGGGACAGTGCTAGACTTGCCCCAGAAGGTTGTTATGCAGATATGATGTGATAAGTACAACACCAAAGCACAGTGCTCAGCGGTTGGCATGTAGCCAGTGATCAAGAAATCTTTCCTTGTTTCCAGTAGTCCCTTAATATCCCTGGGGAGATTTGTTCCAGGAACGCTTTGGATACCAAAATCTGAAGATGCTCAAGTCTCTCATATAAAATGGCATAGCACTGAGTTGGCAAAAAGGTCCCTATGTTTTTTTTTCCCATGAAATAAAAGGCACTTTTTTCATTTTCACCAATAACTTTATTGATTTGGATATTTTGAGTATGTTGGCAATCTCTTGTGTAGTATAACATTGATTGTTCTCAATTAATGTCTCAATTTGATTGCTACCAACTTCACCTGGTAAGTCACAGCACCCTCTCCATACTCTGCACAAATCTTTTTTTGTGTTTCAGTTATCTTCCTTGCAATAATAAGGCATAAAATACCGGAAATGTTGCTTATTTTCTTCCATCTTCAATATTGAAATGGCTACACAAAGATTCACCAATTTTGATAATTTTTAAAAAATGTAATGCACACTGATATGAGAACTATCACAATACAATCTAACAAAATTGTTTCGAATGAAGTCAAAGACAACTAAGCACTACTAGAGCTATCTTATGGAAAAAACAGAATGAACCTTTTGGCCAACCTATTTGCATATAACGTATGCAATCCTCCCACATACTTTAAATCATCTCCATACTACTTATAATACCTAATACAGTGTAAATGTTATGTAAACAGTTTTATGCTGCAGGAATAACAGCAAGAAAAAAGTCTGTATATATTCAGTACAGATGCAATTGACACCATGGCAACCATCACAGGCCTCACTACATAGTACATGTCAGCAACAATGAAACATTATTTTCAAATATTTTTGATTCGTGGTTGGTTGAGTCCACCGATGTGAAACCCATAGATTTGAAGGGCTTATTATAATCATCATTATTCATAATGAGGGAACCTTTAAGAGGACCTTGAGTTCGGTAAACTCCTTGTTCTCTAGGTGAGGATTTGATGAACAGATCACCAGACCAGGACTTGTTCTTTTGTGTGCTCTGGGCTTTCTCAGTTTTTGCTGTTAGCTCAGGAGGCCCAAGAAAGGCTTGGAAAGTGTTGCTGGAATACAGTTCCTTGGAGTCATGATGGTCAAGGTGTAGGACAGGGCTCCTGGGAGGAAGCAGCTCCTGTTGGGGTCATGACCCCACTCCTTTGGACAGCATCCACCTCAGAATCAGAGAGTTTGGTTCAAATCCTAGCTGTGTGGCATACCAGCAGCGTGACCTTGTATAGGTGACGTGATTTCTGTGATCCTAGGTCGTCTCCATCTGTTGAAGGAGATGATGACTCCTTACTCAAAGGATTGCTATGGAGACACATTATGAGACCAGAAAAACACCTGACTTGGAGCTATCCTGAGAACACCTAACATCTCACCTGATATCAACAGAGGAACAGATGATGTTTTTCTTTCTGTTTTTCCTTCTGTTGAATGTTAGCTAGAGCCACCGAATTTTAAGATTTCATTTCCCAGAATTTCTAAGGATTTAAGATACTCTGCTTTATGTCAATATATACATTTTCTAGGTTGTAGTGATAATCTGTGTTATTGTAGAACATTTGAAAAAACAGAAAAACATACAATGAAAGAAATAGAAACAACAATGACAAAAACCTAATTCTACACCCTAGAAATATTGACATTTTCGTGTCTTTCCTTCCAGCCATTCTTTATTTCAAGCATATTCAGAATCATATGTGTAGTTCTTCTTGTAAAAAAACCTGGCTTCTTTTAATTTTTATTGTATCATGAGCATACTCTCTGCTATATTCTTCTTTAAGAATAAAAACTGACTTTTGCTGGCTATACAAATATTCTATTGTTTCTATGAATTGTACTATATTTAACTATCCTCCAAATGCCGAGGGTATAGATTGGTATTTGATCATAAGTAACACTGATGATATCTTGAATTTGCTCCACTCCTTACCTTCCCTACCTGCTTTCTTCTCTCGGAGGCTCAGGTGTATAGTTAACTCAATTGCCTTTCTGTCCTCTGACTTATAGTTATTTTCAGTTTTGGTTAGTTTGGGATTCAGACAATTGGATTGTCTTTTCTACTAACTTCTTGCTTTGACTGAGGGTCACAGCACCTGTCAAGGTGTGTTCTCTCCAGGTTCCTCCTCTTTCCCACACCCCTTCAGGCTAAGAATGTAACAGCCTCGCTGTCACTAGTCCTGGAGTACTAACCCATCCTCTGTGTGCTTTCCTGGTTCATCTTTCCCTTTTGTGAAATAATGCCATTGTTAAATTTCTTCAAATTATTCCATCTTGAATTTGCTATATGATTCCTGCTAGCACTCGGTCTGATGTGACATTGTTGTCTGTTGAAAAGGCAGTTGTCTCTTGTCGCAGTCTTTAGACGCGTCTGATCATTCGTTCTAGCAAATTTCTACAAGCCAGTATAAAAATCTCTGATCTTTATTTTTCCTCACCTGTAAAGTGAGATTAATAATACTACCCAACTCTCAAGGTTGTTAGGAGGACAAATGTGATAATGTATGAAAATTCTGTATAACCTATAAATTGCTTTACACATATAAGACATGGGTTATTATCACCACGGACTGAACCCTGAGGGAGCCCTAAAGAGTTTTGGTTTGGTTCCAAGCGGAGCTTTTGCAATATTAATCTTTGAAATGCTTTGGAAACCCTCAAGTAGCTGTGGCTAACAGGTCCCTTTGACTTGCCCCCATAAACTTCACATTTTTGTTTTTTTCTACTCCAGGAAGAAGTGACCTTAGGAACTGCGTTGTTTCGTCCACACACTTGGCAGGCCGTTATTTCTTCATGAAATTTAACAAGGGCGTGGGGGCTGTGGACTCCCTTGGGTGGCATATTCAATATGTGGTTTGCAGCACGGCTGACCCAGGAGAATCACTCACCTCCTGGAAGTGAGCAGTCTCTTTCGAGCTCGTGGGCTGCCCTAGCCCATTGCATTCAACACGGATCCGTTTTAGAAAATCCATTCAAGCACGTAAGGTAAAAATTGCCTTATTGGCTTTTTGTCTGAAATTTTGGCAGAGCATAGACAGATTTCAGCATTTATTGCCCTTTGAGTGATTTCCAGCTTTGTTCCAGGAAAAATACAATTAATCTTGTGGCAGCCGCTATATCAATCCATTTGAGGGGCAAGTTGTTTCAGATATCACGTGGGTCTCTGGCTTCTTTGGCTGTGCTCATCTTTTCGGCGGAGGGTGAGGGTAACGCACACGGGGGAAGCCTCTTGCCTCCATTTGTGTAATGGTCTGCAAAGCCCCAGGCCTTGCCCGGGGCAGGGGCTTTGTGTATCTGACTATGCTTCATCAGCCTAGGGAACAAATCTGGGACAGTAGGTGTGACGGGCCCCGTGAGTGGACAGGAAGAGGCGGAGGTACAGTATGTGTCGTGAAGGAGTGTGACCAAGACCTAGGGGACTTGCATTTGTCCTGGACGTGAGGCTGTTTGATTCTGTGGCTGGGAGAAAGGAGGAGGGCTGCAGTCCTAACACTCTGAGCCGGTACCATTAGCTCCCTTCTTCGCATGATCTTTGTCCTCACAGCGGTGTGCTGTTGCATGAAGCCCCATTTGGTCCAGGTCCGCCTAGGGCCCCAGGGCAACTAAATACTTTCTTTCTTTCCAACAGCTTTGCAGAGCCTGCTATTGGCTTGATTCTGAAGCCGGCCCTCACTGGTTTAATTTCTCCACCTTTATTATCACTCGATGCCGGAGCAGAGAATATTCTAGGCCTCTCTCTGTCATCACACTAATGTGTATGTAATCTTAAACAAGTTGCTTAATGTCTCCGGGTCAGGACTTCTTCGACTGGATGGGAGGTTAGATTAGACCGCATTTCCTCAGACTGCTTACTGCAAGGGCTCCTCTGTTATTCCTTGCACCACGGCCCTGCACTCCTGCCAGACTGGGTGAATGATGATTTTATTTTTGTTCCCAAATAAAAAGCCTAATTCAACCCTTGTTCATTTCGTCCACTGACATGTCCATTTCTCCCGACCTTCACAGCCCCCACCATGGCCAAGCTACATGGGCCCCCGCCCCAGCCTCCCGACGGTCTCCTCACCCCCACACTTGCTCTCACCCTGCAGTCACGGCGCTGTGATCAAGTCCCCTCTCTGCACGGCTCACAGCCCTTCAGGGCCTGCCTCCCCAGTGCTCCTGTGATGAAGTCCAGAATGTTAAGTGGGTGACCCACAGCTAGTGACCTGCCTCTCCAGTGTCCCCTTGTGTCACCCACTCTTCCCTCATTCTCTGGGATGGCCACCTTGGCTTTAGTCCAGCAGGACCTGTGTACAAGCTGTTTCCTCTGCCTCTTCTTTAGAGTTCATGGGCTAGTTTTCCAGAAGGGGTCCTATTCCTCTGTAGCATCATCTCAGGGGGGGCATCACATTTGACCTTCCCGCAGACCATGAACTGTACCAGGCTTGGCCTGGCACCCCTAGCATTTAGCACAGGGCCTGGCTTGTAGTGGGTATGCCATAAATAGTAAAGGAAGAAAGGGGAGAAAGGAGGGAGGGAGGGGAGAATAAGTAAGCTCAGTTATCTGGATAGACGTCCAGTTTCCATTTGATTCTTTGAAATAGTGGACGTAACACCAAATGCCCCACCTCCAGGGTCCTCGTAGCCAGGTTGGAGCCAGCTTGAGACACTCATTGGGTCCAGGCAGAGGGAGAGGTGTTTTTCTGTGCTTCCACTGACACCTTCCCTTTTATCCCTGTTGCGGGTGAAGGGAGGTGATGCTCTTGCCAGTGGCCGCCTGCAATCTGTCCCTCTGATTGATGGGCACTGGGAGAGGTCAGGCAGAGCGATGTACAGAGTAGAACCTGACACTGGAATCATTATTTCCGGTGGCAGACGTTCACGAAGAAGATAACAGGGTTTCCTTCCACCTGCTGCGCAGAAGCTTCGACATCCCCCAGCACAGCGTTTCCCTGGCCTCCCCACTTGACAGCACCTCCTGGGAGGCACGCTAAACACAGATTCCCGGGCTCAATGCATGAACCCTAATTCCACAGTTCGGTGGAAATTCTGATTCAGTAGGGCTATGGTGGGATTTACGCCTCTGTTTTAATAACTTGGGACCCTCCAGGGTTCAGATGCTCCACCAGACTCGGGGACCACTGACCTAGAGCTCAGCCACCTTATGTCATTGTATCGTCATTGCAACCAACGGCTTTGAATACCACATCAACAAGAAACTGCTCCTACAGCTTTTTGTTTTGTTTTCTCTCATTAAGAAAGGCGACGTCTTTTATTTTCATACATGGTTGAATATTGCAAAGTGTTTTCACTGCGCTTGTCTCATCTGACTGCATGAGAGCCCTTTAAGGTCAGCGGGACTGCCACTGTCACCCTCTGTAGCTGACGTGGACCCCGAGGGGCCGGGCGGTCAGGGGAGGACTTGCCAAAGGTCCTGCCACCTGTTAGTGGCACCGCCGCTTGTACAGCCCAGACACTTGCATCTGTCTCTGGGAGGTGCCCGTGTTCAGTTCTCGCATGCCACACACCTTATTCTGTGATATTTAATTTCTGTATTAAACATTCACATTAGCCTTAAAAGAAATGATTGATGGCGTTTCCTCATTTTACAAAAGGGTGCTTTACAGATACATAAAGGTAAGAAGCTATTAGGGGAGGTTTTATGGCAGATGGTTCTTGGCAGCAATTGCTTTACTTTATGGCAGTCTGGAAATTTTCCTGGGCAATAACTTTCTTTTCTTTTAACAGGCATAAAATAAAGAGGTTCTAGATTGTTGGATCATTATCAAATGAATTTCCAAAGACAACCATAAATTGTCAACACCATTCAGGCAACAACAAGAGTCGTTCACATCTGGAAATCGAATACATCAATTTTGGAGTTTTCCCCTTTTGTTGGGAATGTTTTTTGGTTACCCAAGCCATTATTACTTAAATGGCAATTAGACTGGGGAGCTGGGAGAAGGAAATCTGGGGAAAGGTACTTGTGAAATTTCCCCAAATGGCAATATTTCTATTGTGAACAGAAATATGTACATTTGATCTTGCTCTCCCTGACGATTGAGAACAAAGCAAGCTTCAGTTTAAGCTGAAGTGGCAGAAATTATTTTTTAAAAAGATTTTATCTATTTATTTTTAGAGACAAGGGAAGGGAGAAAGAGAGGAAGAGAAACATCGATTGGTTGCCTCTGGCACACCCCCACATGGGGGGCCAGCCTGCAATCCAGGCATGTGCCCTGACTGGGGATTGAACTGGCGACCTTTTGGTCGGCAGGATGACACCTGACCTACTCAGCTACACCAGCCAGGGCTGATGTGGCAGAAGATTTAACTGTAAAAATCAGCCCTGAGAGAAATTGATGGGATTGAAAACATAGCAAGCTACTTGTGTTTCATTAACTCACTCAACCAATATTTTGAGCCTCGATTATGTGATTACATGCTGGGCTTTGTGTGAAGTACTGGAGACTCGGGAGGTAAAGAAACAGATGTGAATTATAGCCTAATGGGAGAATGCCATTGGATGGACTCTTTGTCCTGCTCGTTGTAAAGAGCTTCTCATGAACATCATCATTGCTAATTTATTGAGTGCTTACTTTATGCCACGCACGGTCCTTTATAAATTCCTGAACTCACTTAATCCTTCCAACATCCCTGAAATGGAGACACGATTTTTATTTTCATTTGACTGCGGAGGGATGTGAGGCACAGGCGGGCTGTGTCTCGCTCAAGGTCACACAGACATGAGGCAGTGGCACTGGGATTTAGACACCCCCCGCCCCCCCCACCCCCCGGTCCAACCCCTAAACCCATACTCTCAACAGGGTAGACCCTCCCTCAACAGACACCTCCTGCATGAATATAAGCAGAGGGATGAATGAAATTGTCCCCAGTAGGTTGAGGCTTTTCAAAGACAAACACAATATTGCAAAGGGCTTTAAACTTGTCTACATCTGATAGGGTCTTCGGAGAGTGGCATTTCCGCCGGGTCCCAGGATAGGTCAGGTGAAGGGAGAGTGGGCGGGAGAGGTGGGATGTGAAAGTCAGGAAGTCAGCAGAGACCCTGAACCAGCAGGAACCCTGAAGCCATCTAGCACGGTCCTCTCATCTGATAGACGAGAAAAGGGGGGCGGGGGGCAGATGGGGGAGTGCACAGAGCTGGGATGACAAACCAGATTTCCTGGCTTCAGGAAACATCCAGAACTGGTTAACTGTAGTAACAACAGAGGATTTTTTATTTTTAAACTTTAAAAAGATTTTATTTATTTATTTTTAGAGAGAGGGGAAGGGAGGGAGAAAGAGAAGGTGAGAAACGTCGATGTGAGAGAGAAACATTGATTGGTCATCTCTCGTACGTGCCCTGCCTGGGGACTGAATCAGCAGCCCAGGCATGTGTCCTGACTGGGAATTGAACCAGCAACCTTTCACTTTGCAGGATGATGCCCAGCCAAGTGAGCCACACTAGTCAGGGAGAAATAGAGATTTTTTTTTTTTCAAAAAGACCACTTACTCTGTTATACCATGAGGCTGCAGCAGGGTTCTAATATTTTGTACATCATGGCACATGTAGAAAATAATATCTGCATGAGAGAAGTAGCATGATGGAGGCAGCCGTGAGGGCTCTGGGCCCCACCCGGACAGCCGAGCACACCTGTGACCAATGCAGCGCTTACTGCACAGGAGGACACCTGGGCTCCGAGACCCACCATGGAGGCACTGTGAATGTCCCCCACTCAACGTGCCTGGTCCATGCTTTCCCCCCAGACTTGGCTCTCCCCTACCCACCCAGTCTCATTCTGTGCACGCCCAGCATTCAGGTCCTTACACAGGACCAGCCTCACAGGTGCCTCTGAAAGCCCCTACTTGACAAGCCCCTCCCACCTCCTGCACTGGCTCAAACTCCGAACTGACCTTTTTCTCCCACGCAACCAAACGCACGTGTACCAGCGACCCTTTTTCTGTTGCATACACACATCTAATCACACTCATGTCAAGTTGCGAAGGACTGCTCTGCTATCCACTCTCCGAAGGTGAGGAGAGGATTTACCTTGTAAGAGAGGAGTTAGTTAACTGAAGGAATGAAGCTTATAGACCCCGGAGCGAGAGTGGTGTTGACTGGAAGGAGCCAGGCTCCCTCCACGCATGACGTGAGAATAGCTGGGGGACAGAGGTCCCTTCTCCAGCGACGGCAGCCACACTCCGCCTCTTATTTTTCAGCTCCAATGTGTGATACATTTCCGTCAGCTTAGACTAGGTAAGCTTCTCAGCACGATAGCTTGGATTTTTCCTTCTGGGAATCTGGGTGCTCTTAGCGGCAATGAGGTTCTTTCAGGCGCTGGACTGTTGAATAATGGACAATGGGAATACTTAAAGGGACAAAGGGTAAGGTGCTGACCGTGTGGAATTGACCTGGACACTTCAGCTCCCTTTGCCATTGGATGTCTGATTGAAGCTGTAGCCTATTTATTTTTTTAATCAGTGTCAGGCTGGGCAGAGTATTAGTGGTTACCCTCTGTGTGGGAGGGAGAGGGCACCTGGAAGTGTCTGAGAGTCGAGGGAACTAAACAGAAAAGCTCAGAACTAGGTAGTGAATGCAGTGCTGGACAGGTGGAGATTTCTTCCCGCTTACAGATTGTTTTTTTGCGCATGTCCGGTTGCATGTGCAGCATCCTGGGCCAGGTGCACCTCACCTCCCGTACCCTTCACCTTGTCAATGCTCCCAGTTGCCAACTTGTTATGGCGGTGCTAATTTTCGATTGATAAAGACACGTCTGCCTTGTTTCCGTCTGTGCTCGGACTTGTCCAATGGAGCACACACAACTCTTCCTGATGGAGCTTGCCCTAGGCAGTTAAACGTTCAGGTGACAGCCACTCAGCAGAAGTACCATTTCTCTTAGCAGCATGGACCTGGCCAACGGTTACATCGTTGGCAATTGGGGTGGGAAGGCCTTGGGTGGAGGGCAGGGCACATTAGTCGTTAGTCAATGATTCAGCTCCACTGCACTTGCGTAACAAGAAGGGTGAGGAGCCCCTGCCGTTCCTGTGTCACCTGAGCGAGGACGGCGCTGCAGCCTCCATGGCTCACTGCATCTGGGCTTGTGACGCACGTTCTGGGACAGGAATCTGCTGGGGGTTTCTCAGCTGTTGTCCCTGTAGGCAAATTCCATGAATGCCTGGAAGAAAAGAAGAAATTTTAGCTTCTTTTCTAGCTTCTGGGGTACCACTTCATGGCGACATTCAGATATATCTTTCATCTATGTCTTCTCATGGGAAGGAAGTATCTGGGTTATTTAAAGTGAGATGTCATCTTCATCAATTTTAACAAATGTTTCAGTTATCTCTTTGGGTGTTTGTATTTAGTTGCCGCTTTAACGTGTGAACTTTCAAGTTGGACAATGGTCTCTAGAGGGGAGGGTTTTCCCTCCTTCCCTCCCTCCTTCCCTCTCTCCCTTCCATCTTTCAGTGTATTGTAGCATAATCCTTTGCGTTCAGCCGTGTGAGTTTTATAGGGTAAGAAGTTCATGGGCATTTAATTCTAGCAGTGCCTTGGAAGAAGGTAAGAGCTAGCATCAGCCTTTGTTTATAAAGGGGGAGGCAAAGCATTGGCGGGAAATGTTTCCCCTTTCATCCCACATCTGTTAGGAGGAAACCCCTTATTGAATTTCTGAGCAAATCTAGTATGTCTTTTGTCTTTTGCTGTGTAAGAAGCCATTTTAAATCTCAGGGGATAAAACAACAGCTATTCTTCTTCTTCTTATAGCTATAATATACAATATAGTAGTTACTATTATACAGAATTATTATTGCTCAAGACCCTGTGGTTCAGCTGTGGGTCAGCTGGTTATGGCCGGGCAGCTTTGCTGATATTGGCTGGCTCGCTTGGTTGCCCGAAGATGCGCTTGGACAGATTTGTTCTGCTCTACATGTCCCTTATCCTCCTCTTGGAGCAGCAGGCTGGCCTAGGCAGGTTCTTCCATGGTGGAAACAGAGGTGCAAGAGGGCGAGCAGAAACTTGCAAGGCACCTTAAGACTCAGTCTGGGAACTGGCACACTTTTATGTCTCCTTGACTTTATTGGTCAACCAGTCACATGGTTGAATATAAATCAAGTGTACAAGGAGGAGTGCAGAACTGAACGAATAATGCAACCCGCTATGCTTAGTAAGGAACAGATGCACACACTGGAGTACACTGTTTTCTTGGCAGAAGTGTTAAGGAATGAATAGGAAGGCACAGAGACACAGGCAAAAAATAGGCCATTCCACGGCCTACAAGACATGGATTTTTGTGTGTGCAACATACACAGTGTTAAGTGAAAAGGAGACACTAACATACACAAAAGCACACAAGTCTTTCTACTCTTTTGCTGAATGCCTCGATCCTCCATTCTCCCACATATTTTCTTTATTTTTATGCTTTAATTTTATGCTTTAATTCTCACCTTCACTTATTCACTCAATTAACAAAGAGATTCAACCATGAAAAACTCTTATCATTCATCATTTAGTAAGATTTGTTCTGGGCAGGGGTGCATATAATTTGGCAGGCTCATTAACCATTCATTTTCTTTTAAATTGCATACGCTGGATGTTGTTGTTTTATGCAAATGTTTCCTTGGTGTTAAAAGTGACCTTGTTTATCACCCCCTAGTCTAAAAGAAAATCCTGCTTATTTAAAAACGAGAAGACAGGTCACCTGTGCCTTAAGAGGTCCTCTGAAAGGTTTGTCACTGAGTGAAGTAGAAAGATATGCTTTGATACCAACCATTCTTTGTAGGTTGTAGCAGGCATACTGATTTACATAAGTGTTCACAGGGGTAGGCTCTTGCTCTAAACACAGTGATGTAAGCCTTAACCTACAGGCACATTTGGAAAAAAAACACCCGTCTATTGAAGGGCAGGATTAAGTGAAATTCCTTAAACAGATTTTTAAGACTGTTGTGAATTCCTTTTGTCTGTCTTGAGTAAGTGTGTTACTCTTTAATGAGATTATTTTGATGTTTTCACCAGGTTGGAGTGCAATGTATAACAAAGCTTTCTTTCTATTCCCCTTTCCTCCCAAGGAAATGTCTTTCTCTTGGGCTAACGGTTGATAGCCGAATTATTATACCCAATTGTTCTGATTTATACATTCCAGGTCTGCCTGCAGGATTTTATGTTCTGCCTGCCTCTGGGCTATGTCGACACTAGGTAACCAGATCAGCTGCCTTTCTCCCTTGGCCATCTCCAGCCAGTTATTTGCATTGACACTACTGTGACTGTGCATCTTTACCTCGCTGTTCGCTCGCTCCTGTGGCTGACATGTGGTTACATGCCCTGTGTGCTCCAAAGAAAGTGTTCTTAATTTTGGCTCCCCGAGAAACAGCTTCCGTGATTGTGGAAGAAGTACTTAATCCCCACAGTCTCAGTTTTCTTATTGCAAATCAAGGGAGTTCAATGAAATAATCTCTTTTCCAGTTCTAATATGCCTGGGTTTTAACTGCTCTCCAGTCCCTGCTCTAAGCCTCTGATGCCTTTCAGAGGTGGCAGGAGACTTGCTGCATACCCAGAGCTGGTGGGCAGTAGCAGAGAGATCACATTTGCACCTCTACGGTCCACAGCCCGTCCACCCCTCACCTTGCCCCCAGGGCAGGGCCTCCCTCCTCCCCAAGCCTCTCCCTTTGCTGGCCCCGGGGACACCACATGTCTCTCCATGGGCTTTGGCACATATCTCATTTCTTAATGTTAGTCGTTAGTTCCTCAAGTACTCGTGAACTCCTTTCAGTCACGACTGTGGCTTTTCCTTATTTTCATGTGTATTCAACATGGAGCAACTACTATGCGCCAGACACTGTGTGCTAAGTGTTGGGGACACAGTGGTGATGGGGACAGATACAGACCTGTGTCACGGCAGAGCCTGAAGGCAGGTTTGGCTTCGAGAACATGCGAAAACTTCACCTTCGTTCTGGTGTTAAGATTACTTTTACTTTGGTTTCCTTTTGAGCCAACACATTTGAATGGAAGATATAAGGGAGACAAAGATGCAAGTTGGCGTTGAGACTCTCCAGGTCTCCCGTTACCATGACAACACGTGTCTGAGATTTGGTGGTCTTGACAATCTGTGTGAAGGGGGACGGTCCTTGTGTTTCATGAGTCCAGCTACTTTAATATCCACAAAGTACTAATTTATGTCTATAGATACCTATGTGTATATATGTATATATGTGCGTTATGTGCTGTTGAGCCAGCTCTGACTCCTCTTGACCCTTTACATGGGTGATGTCTGTAATGTCCTGTGTCTATGGCCCTGCCGAGCACCTGTAGACTCACTTCTATGGCTCCTTTGGCGGAGTCAATCTCATATTTGGTCTTGCTCTTGTATGTGCTCACATGAGCATATGTGTCTATATGTGCATATGTATATATCTAAAGAATTTTGACGCTCAGTGAAGCATGTTATCCAGGCCGAATACATGACACCCAAATTCCAGGCCTGGAAAGATTTAGCTAAGCTAGCTGTAAGACCGTCTCTCCTATCCCAGACTGATCTCAAGGCCAAAGACTTTTAGCCTTACACCCTCGAAGGACTTTTTCATGGTCCCTGCGCTCAGGGTGCTCCTGCTCTCAGTGATCCTTTGATGAGTCACAAGAAAAAAACAAAAATTCCCAATTAATCATTTGTTATCCTCTCCTTCGAAATGGCCATTTTATAGCCTATAGACAATTTACTGATATTACTGAGTGTTATGCTATAAAATTTTTCTGCAATTTGGCCCAATTCCAGCGGAAGTAGTTATGTTTTGCCATCCGGTCAGCCTCCACTTCCCTCTGGTGGCTTTTCTCGCAGCCAGGCGGTGCCTGCCTTTGCTCCTGTCTGTGGCAGTTTCCTCTGTGGAGTCCCCGCGTCCTTTGTTGATTCGTGGAAGGTTGTAGGGCTTGCTTTCTTTTGTATGTAGTTGGGGTTTTTATAACTAGCTAGATAACATAAGTTTTTTTAACTTCTCTAAAATACAGATAATAGTCCCGATGGTATCAGATTGTGACAAACATTTAGTGAAATGGTGTCTGCGAAAGAATTGAACTCTGTGCAAGAGACATAATGCTCTACAAAGATTTGTCACGTCTGACTTGGTGTATAAATCAAACAGAAGACATGTGCTAGAATGTTCATAGCAACACTATTCATAATACTGCAAACTGGAAACAACAGAGATGTCCATCTAGGGAGAATGGATAAATAAAGTGGAAAATGTTTATCTAAAGCAGTACTACTCAGAAACGGAAAGGAACAAACAGAAGCTCGCATGCAACGGCACGGGTGAGTCTCACCGCTGTAAGGATGAGGAAAGAAGCCAGTCAAGAGTGCACACTGTGTGGACCCATTGACAGTCAGGCCAGTGGTTCCCAGGGGTGCAGAGTGGCTGAGCGGGTGCTGGATGTGAAAATTCACTGAGCTTTGCACTTACGATTGGTGCACTTCTCTGCCAATGTAATTGCCAAAATGTACCCTCAAACCCAACCTAAGTGAAGTCTTTATTACTATTTAGAACTTTTGTTAGGGTACCTGTGTCATCTTTGCTTGCTAGCTGAAGTGGGAGGAGATGAGGGGCAGTGACACCTGTGTGACTATGTGCCTTGGCCGTGTCTCTGAGTAGGTGCAGCCTGGTGTCTTATGCATCGCTCTACCTCAATGCTTGGCATGCAGAAGCTGACCAATATGTTTAGATGAACTATTTTCTGGAGAGGGAAAAAAAAAAGCCTTCCCTGAAGTAACTAGAATTTATACAAATAATTATAGCAAAAAAAAAAAAATCCAGACATTGCTTAGCAATCCGGTGAGTATGGAGCAGCCCGAGGAGATTGGTTCTCTGAAAGCAGACTAACTGTTTTCACGATAGCCGTAATGAGGATAGATAAATCAGAAGGGCCAAGTCCCTCGGCCATGCTTGTCAGACTGCGAGGAAGGCAGAGGCTGAGGGGGGTTTGAGTCTGAGTCCGTGAAGCTGTGGGGAAGGGAATGTGGTTGTTCCCAGGGGCTGAGGGGGGCCACAGCAATGCAGGCCGCAGCTAGCGGTGAAGGGTCCAGGTGTCAATTGCTGGGGCCAGTTCATAACATGGGGAGTGAAATGTTGAAACACAGGAGCAGTTAAGGCTTGGAGAGTAACATTAGCAGGCATCTGAGATCTGGAGAGTCAAATATCAAGAATATGACATTAATAAGTAAAATTTAGAGACATGTTTGATTGGAGTATCAAGGATGGTTTATTAAACATTTACTATCTGCCAGGCACTGTGCTAAGCCATTTTTGAATGCCTTATTTCTCATTTAATCCCCATAATAACTTAATGAGGCAAATATTATTATACCCATTTTACAGATAAGGAGCTGAGGTTTAGCAAGGTACAATTTATTCAAGACCACATAGTAAATGAAAGAATATGGGTTTAACTCAGCCTTTTTTTGACTCTGAAGTGTTGCTTCTTGACCACCCAGTTTTACTGCCTATTTTCAAATGCAGAATTTTAGGTTTTAGGTGGAAATGAGGAGGAAGTTTGGGCCTGGGAGGAGGGCCCTGGTTTGGTAGGGATTAGAATACTTGGACAGGTTATCAGAGCAGTGGTGGCAACATAGAGAAAGAAGACAGGACCCCATGCTGGAAATGAATCAAGCACAATGCAGTTCCTGAGGACTCTTGAAGCAGATCCCGTGCTGCGCCCTGAGGATGTCAAGATGATGATGTGTGGCTCCTGGGGCTCAGGTCCTCAGAAACAATGCAGAGCCCAGGTTTTAGGGTCAGAAACAAGGGCCGAGTGGGACTTGATGAAAGGCTGACTAACACTGATTCTCTGAGCTGTTCAACTGGCCTTCCTCCAAAACCTAGGGTGAAGTTCGCCTTCAGGTGGGGGATCAAGTGGTCTTGGTCATGGGGATTGTATACTTGGTGTACAACAGAAATAGAGGCTAGGGCAGAACTATTCTTCTGCTTGCCCAGAATTCATTTCCTGTTCTAGAAAGAGCACCTGAGTTTGCTGTGGGAAACTGCTTCTTAACTCCATGAGAGGCAATCTGAGTGCAACTGTCAATCGACAAATCTCATCCTTACCTGGTGAAGGGGAAGATACGTGATACAATATAAGCTAAAAACCATCGGAGAACATTCACCTCAAGTGCAGCAACCTGAAAGCTCGCTATATTTTTATCACTACCTGGAAACCTGTGAAAGATCTGTCCCCTGTCCTCTCTGTTGTTTATCTCACCCTTAGATTCAGTGAGCTGCTCCTCATCCTTCCTGAGATTTCCATTCTTGTAAGCAAGCTAGAGAAGGTTTTTGCTGCCTACAAAAAAACCCCTGACTGATACAAAGGCCATAAATATGAGGATAGTGAAGTATCTTCATTACATTATCAGTCCCTGGCAAGAAGGAACACTTTCTTCTGTATCTTTGAATTCAGAAGTCCTAGTTCTGAACGTATGCTTTGCATACAGTAAGTGCTCAATAAATGTCGGCTGAATCAATGATGAGATGAATAAATGAACACAAAGGTCACCTGAGGTCATTGAGCTGTCCATGGTCATGTAGACATGGCTTAGAACTGGTGACTAATTGGTAAGGCAACATCTTCAAGCCTTCATGCCAATCATATTAATCCAGCCAAGAATACTTCCTGCCATGCAAGCAATGCAAAGCACATCTTCATTTTCGCAGCAGCCACCATGCCTCCTGAGAGAAACGGGGTTGTTGTAATTCCAGCTTAGTTGAAATATGTAAGGCTTACTCATCCTGTGCATAAAATTGATAACTTGTGCATCTGGGACTGCCTATTTCTTTCTTATTAATCCATTTTAAACTTTATAAGTCAACTGAGCATTCAGCTTTTGAAAAGTGATTCTGGAAAATTATTTTGCATAAGTACTGGTAAATACTGGCATGTGTTCTTGGCAAGGGATAAAAATATTCTATTTAGTCTCTGTTGGCCCCGTAAGTAGAAATAGTGGTTGGAGAATTGGCTGGGTTTGGATGGCAGCAAAAACTGGGCTGGTCAGTTGTACTTTCAGAGTTTCTTTCTACCAAGGAGGATGATTTATTTCAAAACTTCACCAGGGAGGGCCAGGCAGATTAGGGAAATGCAAACACAATAACTGAAATGACTAGTAGTGGGGAAATTGTTGGCTTTCTTCTTTGGGTTCATGTATATGGCCAATTGGAAGATTCTAATGTTGTCTTTAATTTTATGTTTATAGACCAAAAGCATAGCCAAGCTGTTAATCTTTTTATAAATTGTAAGCAGCAGGATTTTTACAGTTATAAGATGACATGGCTGTTGGCAACTTGAGTCTGCTTAATTTTACCATTGGCCATCTCTCTGCGTTGAAGGAATGGAAATACGTGGCTCTTTAGAAAGTGCCTGACTTTTTATTGACTTGTGAGATATTCAAACCTCTCTAAGTTAATCATGCACTATTGTTTAAAAAGAGGGCAGTGGGCTAATGGATTGGCTGCGTTTGCTCCTCTCTGTGGATCTGGCTTTAGACCAGGTCTATATTAACATGGTAAATGGGAGACTAATACAATTAATCCAATAATTAAGTTAAAAATATTTGCCTTTAAATATTTTGTGACTAAGGCTTATTTTAAGATCTAAAACTTTAAAAAATTGTTCCAGCTTTGTATTTACACATTTGTTAGTATAAATCTGATCTAGTTTACTTATTTGATCTTTGAAAGAATTAATTTATTTCTTATAATTGGCCACTGCACTGGTCTAAACTATTTTATCTACTACCATGCTGCCATGCTAGAAATTTACCTAATTTTTCCTACTTCTCAAGGAAAGTTTGAGAAACTATGGTAAATATATATATATATTTACATATATATTACATATATTACATATATATTTATGCATACACACATATATGACAAACTGGAAGATTAGAATCTAATGTTGTCTTTAATTTTATATTTATAGACCAAAAGCATAGCCAAGCTGTTAATCTTTTTATACATTTTAAGCAATAGGATTTTTATAGTTATAAGATGACATGGCCTTATATACACGTGTGTATGTGTGTGTGTATATATATATATATATATATATATATATATATATATAAAATTTTAACATTGTAAACATAATCCTTATTCAAAATGTATAAAAGGCAAACTAGAAAATTTTGCTCTTGGAAAAGCAGTGCTGTAGCCAAATTGTGCCAGGCCTGACAGGTGGTGGGAGCCATGTTTGCATCCAGTTAAAGGAGGTCTAAGAAGGCTTCCAGAGGTGGTGGGTCAAAGAAGGGCTGGACCTTGGGAGCACTTACACAGTGGCCATCACAGAGCTGGGACTTGATGCTAAGGACTGGACTGGATATTCCCTGAAACCACAAGTCAGCCTTAAAGCCTGGGTCGTCAGACAAACGTCAAAGTGTTTCAGGTTGAAGACAGTGAGTGGAAGTCGGATTTGTCAGTGAAGAAGAACAGAACCACAGAAAGGGAGAACTGGGCAGCCGAGAGCCAGAATCTAGGGGAAGGTTTTGGAATTAGCAAGTCAGAATCAAGGCAGGAAAGCTTGGTCCCAGATGAGGCAAGAGATCGGAGTTACAATCTTGTCACGGGACAAAATATGTCCCAAAAAGACATGTTGAAGGTGCAGTCCTCCGTACCTGTGAATGCAGCTTTGTTTGAAAACAGAGTCTTTGCAGGTACAGTCAAGTCACGAGGGTACACCCTAATCCAATATAATTGTCCCTTTAAGAAGAAGAAAATGCCACCTAAAGACAGAGACACTTGAAGGAAATGGTGTGACCAGAGAGTCAGAGGTTGGAATGATGCAGCAGCAAGCCAAAAACCTACACGTATCAGTGGCCACCACCAGGAGCTAAGAAGAGGCAAGAAAGGATTCTACCCAGAGTCTCAGAGGGAGCATGGCCCCTCTGACACCTTGATCTTGGACTTCTGGCTTCTGGAACTGTGAGAGAATATGTCACTGTTGTTTTAAGCCACCCAGTTTATGACAGTGTATGAGACTAATGCCATCTTCTCATACATTTCCTCTCACACTAGTCTTTAACCATGGGTAGGCCCAGTTCCCTAGATGGTGGCGTGTTGGGGCTCCTGACAGAAGTGGGGAGTGGGATGAAGGGTGAGGAACAAGGTGGTTCTTGCCCACATTAACTGATAAAAATGTGGGAATTGACTCAACTTTTCTCTACTTATGTAGTGATTATATTGGGCGAGCAAAGAACTCCTTCTTTCAGAGAATCAATAGGAGCAACATGGACTCATAACCAACTGTATAAACCAACTTTGTTTTTCCCTCAGTACGTTCTCTACATGGCAAACGAGGGAGAAGAAAGCTCAGTATTTGAGTACAGAAGCACAACAGGACATTTCTAGAAATGAACCCAAGACTTCGGGGAGTCCGTATGGCACCAGAGAAATCTGCAGAATCTCTCCTTGACCGTCTAGTTGAGAAAGGACACACAGAGCCAACTGGGACCAAAGCAGTGAGAAGTATCAGAAACGATGATAAATTAGAAAGCATTCAAATAGGATATTTTTCTTTAAACATGACCTTTTCCCCCCTACTTCTCCTTTCTCCCCTCCCAACCCCCCAAACATCCGTGGGTTGGATTCTGTGAGCCCACCCATGTCCTGAGGCAGATATTTAGGGAGGACCCTGGACCGGGCCCACCTCCCGGTTCCTGCACTGGCCTCCCTGGTGGGGGCACCCCGGGAAGCCCTAGTGTTCTGATGGGAGCACCAGAGCTGTCTCCGACCTGACCGGGACTGATGTGGGTGCCTGCCGGGCCACTCCGAGGAGCCATGTCCTCCTGGAGACCTTCTTCTTCCTTAGAGCCCTGGACGCTGCCTGTGTGTCTCTCCTCTCCTCAGCTACCAACACGTACTTGATCTTCCGAGGTTCTCGTGTCCCCGGACCTGCTGGAAAGAGGAACGTCACCCAGGTCCCTCCTTCCTTGCTGCTTCCTGAGCCCTTCCTTCAAGTTCTACCTCCACCCCACACGCAGGAAGTCTCTCTTCCTCTCTGTTTCTCTCTCACTCACCATCACTAGGGAAAGGCAGGCGACAAGGATAACCATCACGAACAAAGTTACAAAAACTCACAAAAGGCCACAGGACTAAGAATTATTACTCTTAGTGGTCCCTTCCCATCCAGGTGCTGTGACTGCAGTTTCTGATGTTGTAGGCTATTCTGTAATACGATTGCGCCAAATTAATATACTTCCTTGAGGGTGGGGCTTATTAATTCCCTCCATGTTCTTTTTAATAATGAAAGACCAAATGATATCGTCTTGGTAATTTGTTTGACAAAATGTTTCAGACTTATTAGCACTATTCCTACTGAGTGTATAAACCCAGTATTTTTTAAAAATAACATTTTCAAAGCGTCTCCTGTGAGCCATGGGACAGGCTGTGTAACCATGTCCCTGCAGACCCCAGAGAGTGTTCCACATTTTGAAGGAAATAAAGGTCAAGTGTATCAAGCATCTGAAGTGACAAAAGCACAAATACTGTACACAAATACTTTGTGAGGTGCCTAGCAGTCAGATGCATAGAAACGGAAGGTGTAACAGGCACTGGGCAGTTGACGTAAAGCGGAGTTCTTGTTTGATGGGTGCGGAGTTCTTGTTTGATGGGTACAGAGTTCTAGTTTGAGAAGCTGAAAAAGTTCTGGAAATGAATGGTGGTTCTCTTTGTATAACAAATGTGAATGGACCTAATGTGGCTGAACTGCACACTTAAAATGCTTAAAATGGTAAATTTTCTGCTGTGTGTATTTCACACACACGCACTCACACTCACAGCATGTGAACTGCACATCCTAACATAAGAGGAAAACACGAGAGAGTGCGAGGGGGCCGTTCCCAGACCTGTGCAGGGTCGCCGTCCTCACTCGCTGAAGTCATCTGAAAAACAGACGGCTGGGAGAATGTGGTTCGGTGAAAGCGATATTCCACAGACTTCTTAACGAGCGTCCTGTCGCTGCAAATCTGCACCATGTAATCTGTGGGCTTCTCATATTAAAAAGGAAAAAAAAAACTGGTAACACAACACCACTCACCAAATAATGCAAAACCAGTGTTCTTGTTTTCTCTGGCTTCTCACAGCCAACAAAAATTCTTTACTTGTAATGCAAATACAAGAAAACAGCGAGTATGCTTGAGACCCTTTTAAAATTTTTCTTTTAAAACCAACATTTTCCTAAGGAGATTTATTAAATTCTTAGAAACTGCGAGGCAGCTACTTCTCATATAATAGAATTTTGCTTCAATGGAGGTTCTTAAATACTTTGGCTTTCAAGAATTATCTGTGAAAAAATATGAATATACTTTCTTCCATTAACATCGAGGCCCATGTCACATGAGAGTACTTTCTGAGAATATTAACATTATAATATCATCCTGAAATTTTTCATTAAGAAGTCATTCTTCATATACCTATAGCAATTAATTATTAAATACTACAATAAGCTATTCCAATCTTATTCAAATAAGCTCTGAAAATACCCACCTAATGTTAACTTATATTCTGGAAAGAGTTCCCCAGGATTTCAGAAAATATGCAGATGCTTTATATTCATGGTTTAGGGAGTCAGGCATGATTAGAATCAGACAGAATTGGTTTATAACCTTGTCTTCTGACTTACTAGCTTATATGACCTTGAACAAGTCACTTAATTTTCCCGAGCCTCAGTTTTCTAATTTCTAAAATGGGACTAATGATAATTCCCATTTAATAGAATTGATTAGATAATTAAGTGATACAAGAAAGCCCAAAGAGGAAGAAGTGGCTGGGCACTTGCCACTGTTTCCTTTGGCCTTGTGTTTTTGTTTTGATTTCTGGATCATATAATGAGTTCCATATTAGGCTTTGCCTGAACAAAAAAAATGAATTTTTTGAAAATCATTGTGATAATGTATGAAAGGTGCTTAGCACAGTGCGTGGATATCAGAGCACCAGTAGTAGCAGGGTATTCATTCATAGCCAATTCACTCACTCACTTATCCATGTATTCATTTATTAAAATAAATGTTTACTAAAAGCCTTCTCTATGCTAAGGCTCTTCAGTAGCTATAAATGGGATATGAAGATTTGGCCATCATGGAACTTTCTTTCTAATCAGGGGAGAGAAATAATACAGAGGGAAACAAAAAAATCAGTGAGTTGTCTGTGTTGGGAAGCAAATCATCACTGTAATGGGATAGACAGTGACGCGGCTCATTCTCGGTGGTTATTCTGAGTGGTTAGGGGATTCCCTGAGAACTTGACATTTGAGTGGAGACCAGAGTCATGAGCAGTCAGGCATGCAAAGATGTGGGAGAACCGTGTTCCAGGTACTTAACAATCCAACTGGAATTAATTTGGAAATTCAGAATTTTAGGGAGAGCTTCATGAATTAAAAAACTGTGGCCAATTAGGCCCTCCTAGATTGTTAGGCCCTAGGGCCCCAGGCCTGACCAAAGGCCTCAGATGTCACATGTGAGCTCTGTTTCATGAGCTCACCATCCCTAAAGTTGCCAGCTTCTGGCTCAGCTCTTGCTCCAACAGCGGGCTCTGTGTTGCAGCTGTCTTTTGGGAAGTCAAAATGCATTCTTGTACTTTGGGAGCTATGTACACATGGCTCTGGGAATAAGAATAGCAAACACTACTCTGGTGGATGTCAGCAGACAGAACCCTGCTTTTTCTCTATTTCCTTCTAGCCAGATATGATGCTATGTCTTTGGTGCACTATCTGTAACAGTAAAGGAAGTGACCCAATTCAATGAAGGAGCAGGCAGTGTTGGCAAACCAGGGGCCAAGGCAGGATGGGGGGGGGGTTCGTGCAGCAGGTCAGAAACAGGAAAAGCACGTGACAGCTTGTGTTTAAAGCTGGGGTAAGGGGAGCTTAAGGGGCTGGGTAGATGAATTATTTCAGCCACAGTAACATAGCTCTGTATCCTCTAACTAGGGCACCTGCTGCCTTGGTCTTGGGTAGGGAAGTTGATTATTCATCACTGAACAGAGCTGTCTGTGAGGGAAATCTTGGGTGTCTCCCAGATTAGACTCTGAATCATCACAAGGGAGGAGAAGAATGAGGTGAAATTGTTTACTTGTTGGGTGTGTGAAGGCTCTTGGGAATAGTCCAAGTAATTCAGAGACTGTTGACTAAATGCAAATACTATTTGTTCAAGATTATGCCAGATATTGTTGGGTACACATTTGGTGGTACTCTGTAGGAGTAATGGAATCCCATAATTCCAGACACCTAAAAGGACGTGTGGTCTAACCCGTTCTGGGGATTCCTCTCTAGAAGATTCTGGATGAAGTTTTCTCACTTACCAGTAATGTAAATCATGAGGCTATTACTTAACCCCTCATAAATAATGTCTTCCTTTGAAAATCATGAATAATCTCTGCCCTGTCTGACAAGGTGTATGTAGGTACCTTATCAATCATGAAAGGCTGTACAAATACAAGGTTTTGTTTGTTGTGGTTGAAACAGGGGCATCATGGGAGTAATGGCTAGGGGTGTCTTATACAGCTTGAATGTGGTCACCAGGGCGAGGTTTTCATTGGTAACAGGGACCTTGAAGGGGCTGGATTCTCCCTCATATTTAGAAATCTGGAGTCCTCAGGTTAGCGGGTGCTCAGCTTGAGTTTCGTCATGGAATTCAGAACGATGAGGTCCTGGGGTGACTGATGTAACCAGACCACCAATGGTTTATGTCCTCCCAGTATTAACGGCTCAGGTGCTTTGATTCTGTGATAAATCTTCACTTTGTGATCTAATGCATTTTACCTATAGCCTAGTTTTGGATTAAAACATGTCATTTACCTTTTGTGTTTTTCAGGTTTGGGAATTAAAGCACAACCCCTCTTTTTGATTGTGGAGAAGAGGCACAACACAGGTTAACATAGGTTAAATACCTCCCCACAGGTTTTAGGTCATGTTTTAGGGTTGTGGAGGTGGAGACCTCCCGTATGCTGGGCTTTACCACTTGTTGGGGAGGCCCAGTATAAGAAACTAATTTTAGACCTCTTTTACTGGCCATTGTTCTCCCATTAAGTGGCTTCAAAAAAATGCTCTTACACAGCCTTAATTCAGGCATTTATAAGGTGTTGGTACATTTTTTTAAAGAATACAATTGGAGGAATAAATTTGGCTTGCCTGTTAATACTAATATTAGACTCTTGGCGCGTTATGTTGTATAAACTCTCCCATCTACCTTTGTTGCCATTTGGATGCCTACCTGCTCACCGCATTCCCATTTCTCCATCAATCAAGAGGGAAAAATAAAATCTAAAAAATTTAGCAATTACTTCTTTACTATAGAAAATGTGCGCAGGAATCCCTGGAGTAAAAGAAATGAAATACTAAAATGTTATAAACATGCAGCTAGGTTTCCCTTCACTCGCCCTAGAAAACACAAGAGACTCCTTCGTGTGCTAATTTAATAATATACCAGAGGTCTGTGTCTAAGTGTGCATCCAGAGACTCGTTGCGTTTTCAGAGGGAGTCTCCAGACAAACTGTTTTTTGATAAGACATTTTAAGGGAATACTGGGGTCAGGAGAATGACCTTCATGGACCTCATCAAACCAAGAATGTCGTTCCTAGTGGGGTTTGAAGGATCAGGTTGGCAATATGAGTTCTCCTGCAGTTACTTCGATGACCACCCCGCACTATTCTCTTTCACATCCTGACCGTAATTATCATTAACAAGTACGTTGTATAGACAGCACTTACAGTCTATAATAGTCTAAAAATGCCCTCACATTTTATTTTATTTTTATTATTATTTTTCATCTTCACCTGAGGACATTTTTTTATTGCTTGTACAGAGAGAGGAAGGAAGTGAGAGAGAAACATTGATTGGTTCCCTCCCGTACTCATCCTGATAGGGGATTCTACACACCCAGACTGGGGACTGAACCCACAACCTAGGTATGTGCCCTGACTGGGAGGAGTTGAATACTCAACCCTTTGGTTATGGGTGATGCTCCAACCAACTGAGCCATACCGGCCAGGGCCACCTTTGTATTCTAAAAGAACCTTATTTACTTCCACGAAGACTCTGGAAAGCAAAAAATGATCCATACCCTCCCTTCTTAAACGAGACAGCTGAGGCCCAGAGAGGCTCAGCAGTTTTTCCAGGATGTTCTGGCGGGGCACAGAGAGAGCGAGGCCAAGTAAGACCGGGTTTTTCTGACTGTGGGCCTTCCTTTCTCGATCATATTTCATCTTTTGGGGCTGGTGAAAACACGTTTTTTAACATATTTATTACTTAAAGAAAACCTAATCTGAATTCACAGGAAAGATAGATTAAGGTATTAATCACTTTATAAAAAGATTCACAACAAAGTTCTTTAAACTCAGGATCTCCAATGGGCTTAAAATCTTATCTAACGGATAAGCCATCATTCATCTCCCTTGAGGAAAGACAACTCTAGCCTGAAGGTGTGTTCAGACAAGGGGCTGGAGGATGAGGGAGGGAAGCCATTTTTGTGTTCTTTAATGGCATGGGGCAGTGGGTGGGGGGGCATGGGGAATTGAGCAGATCTCTCAATAACCTTTGGGTGGCACCATTTGACCAATTCCCTTTTTGGGAGGGTGTGGTCCACGTTCAAGACAGAAAGTATTTAACTGCCCAGATGCTGAGAACTTCAGTACTCCAGGGAGTTGTTTATCTTGTTTCAGGAATGATGGGAAAATTCAGTTAAGGATTTGGGCCCCTTTATTGTTGCTGTTGCTAATGCTACCTTTTGAATGCTGATGAAAGAGAGCATTTCAATTGCTCAAGTTGGATTGGATCAGAGGAGACATTTAAAAAAAATCAGGCAAAATCATTCTATTAACAAGATTAGTCCAGGGGTTGATGACTAAAGAAAACAGAGAAAACCTAAAAGGAAAGACTCAAAGAACTTTCATTAGAGTAAGCCCATCTTATTAAAAGCTCAACCCTGTGGTCTTGCTTACACAGTCACATCAGTGGAATTGGCTGCTTGCAGGGTGTGATTAAAGCTATGTCTATACAATAGCAAAATACCAAGTTGAAAAGTAAAAGATTCAATTAATACACTGTTTTGTGTTTTTTTAAAGATGCTGGAAACTGGTTCTGTAGCATTTTCCTCGTGAAACTGACTGAACCAACCAGTTGTTCCGGTATCACGGGAATATGGTCCCTGAAATCTTTTTGAGGGTTTCTTCTCTTTGCTTTTCAATGTTCGTTTGTAAATTTATGTCCTTCCTAGATTTTACCTGGAGTTCTACAGCAGCCCCGAGGACCTTGGAGACCACCACGCAAAGGTTTCTGTGGATTTCAGGGCAGCTTAATTAAGTGCACCCCAAGTGTCCTGACATAAATAACTTTATTCCGTGATTATCACAATTTCTTCATTTCCCAGTTTTTGCTTAAACTGATCCCATCTGTGTGTTTGAGGATCAATGTGGGTGGGAAATCCAATTATATCAATATTTTATTTTCAGAAAAATAGCAGGCAGGAAGGTCCACTGAGACCCATTATGTTTTCAGAGTTCAGTACAATTGAGCGCTGTTAAATAAACCATTGGCAGGTAACCAACTGCCATTTATTTTAGTGCAGAATGATCTGTTACAGTAGATAGAAACCATTCAATACCATCGACAAACAGATACTTCAAAGCCTTAAATTAGTTAGCCTATTTTTGTAATGAATAGAGACTTAATTCGAGTTTCCTCATCCTGGGAACATGAAACAAAATTATATCATACAGTGAGTAACGGTTTGAAAAATTTTAATTTAGTTTGGCACCGCGAGTTCTTCTAATTACTGCTGACTCTTCACACAGCGGAGACAGTGACCCTGAGCCCAGGAGCAAAACAGCTGCTTCTCACCTGCAGACTCATTATCGGACTAATTATTCTTCAAATAATTTTACAATATTCACACTGAACCTGATGCTGGACCTATAAACACAGACTTGAGTCATTCATAGGGTGCTCTCCTGCATTTTCCTGCATGGGACCACTGGTCCCCAACCCCACTGACACACACAACACACACAACCCACACCCCCTATACATACCCTGTGTTGGAGAACTTGCATGTCCCAACTGCCTGGCAAATAAATTTCTTTTGTTTTCTATCATGGATATGGATTAGCATTCTGAACCCAAGTTTCCAAAACCGGTGTAGCCAGTTTCGCTTGTGGTCCAAAGAGTGTTTATTAAAACTTGTATCAGTTGTTAACACTTGGAAATTGGGGATTTGACATAAGAATCAGGATTCCTGACTCTTCTCAGAAATTGTGCTGTCAGGCAACGCTGAACCCTCTTTTCTGAGAGACAGCAATTAGCTAGAGCTACATAACAAGTTCCCCTTCCAGAAAGGACACGTGCTTGCCACATCTAATATCTCACGTGGGGGCCGGGCATTAGGGGCTGATCATCATTCTGTACGTGTCTCCATTCATTGGATTCCCTGCCTGGTTCTAAGGGCTTAAAGAATTTCATGGGCTCTAGGCATCCTTACTTTTAGCGGTCCCATTTCATGTCATAGCCAACATATTTAACCTATATCCCAAATTAAATTAAAAAAGAATTGAGCCACGGAGACCATACGTTAGAAGTTTCTGTAATATTCCAGGAGAGAGCAGACAGGGACTTTGATTGAAGGGCAGTTATGGAGATGGGGAGAAGTGAATGGATTTGGGGCCTCTATGTTTTAGTGGTAGAGTTGTTAAGATTTGTTGGTGGAGTGGATAAGGATAGTGGGGGAAGGAGACATCCTAGAGTCAGAGCAGGCTGGTCTCCTTGTGTGGTGCCATCCTGCTCTGTGCCTCTGTCATTCTATAGCCGAGTGGTCTATGAAAATATCCAACTGCGTTATTTGGGCTGTAGTGGCTGGCTCATGGAACAGGGTATGTATGAGATCAAAGTCCAATGATATGTCTGATGGTTGATATAGTATTTACTTTGCTAGAAGACAAAGGGAAGTGTCTGGGATTCAGCAAGAATGATGTCCCTGAATTTTCTCTTCGGTTCTGAAAAAGTTGGCTATTTGCAGGGCTCTTGAAGAATAATCACCACTTTAGTCCAAAATGTTCCTATATAGGTCAAAATCATCTTTCTTTCTCATAAGCATTTCCTCTGAGTGTTGAGGGTCCGCTTTCAAGTTTAAAGCGGCTTTTTAGTGGTATCATCTCTTTTAAAACTGGATCAGAAGGTGAATGTTCTGGAGAGACTAAAATCACCTGGGTAGCCATTACAAAAGACACATGCTCATTTAAAGACCACAGTGCTACTGGGATGTGAAAACTGGCAGTGTAAATGCAGCCCAAGCTGAGACCATTTATTTTTTTCCTCCTGGTTTTTCTGATGAGAAATAAGAACAGATATTTGAAGTGGGGGAATTTCATATCCAAAGAGATTTTTTTTCCATCAGAATACAGCTCTAACATCATTACCAAGAGGCTTGTGAAATGCACGGCCACCCTGGAAGAAGATGCTGGCTTTGCTAAAAGTGACAAATTGCCATCCAGCATCCTCGTTTTGTATCAGAAAACTCATGTGTACAGCCAGAGGACCTGGAGACAGAGCCAACTGCAGGTTCCTACAAAAGAAAGGGAAGCTGCTTGGGCTACGGAAGTCTTTTGCTCCCCAGGTAGGGAACCACTAGCAAAGCAAGGGAGTCAGCTTCCTTAGAAGAGGGACTGTCCCCTGGTCTGAGTGCAGTATTTGACTCAGTACCCTCAGCCCTTTCAGACTCAGGTGAGGACAGGCTAGAAGGGAAGAGGAAAGATAAGCATAGTCTCCCTTGATAGGCCAAGATGCTCAAACACTTAATCAATGAAAGGCAGTATAGCCTCGTGGTTATGAGCACTAGCTCTTTGACCAGACTGCTTGGTTTTAAATCCCAAGTTCGCTGCTTATGATCTGCTTATAATCTTTGCTTGTAATTATGTCATAAGGCAAATTATATAACCGTTCTGTGCTTTAGAGTTTATATCTTACAAGGCAGACCACACTACCTAACTCCTAGGGTTGCTTTGAGGTTTAAATGAGCATAGGCTTGTGTAAAGTGCTCAGAACAGTGTCGTGGCTCTGTGAATACAATGCATGCTCAGTGAATGTTAGCTATGATCATTTATTGAGTGCTTGTTTTATGCCAGGGGATGTTCAGGATGCTGGGCATGTAGAAATAGGCAAGATAGAAAAGGTCCCTGTACTTAGAAACATAGTCAATTGGAGTCTTGTTGGCACAAATATCCTCATGGCAGATGTGGTCCAGAGGCAACAGATATTCCTTCAGAGCTGTCCCAACCTCCACGTCCCCTGTGATGATGGGGAGTTTATTTATGACAAAGATGTGAAGTCTGAATGCAGGCACATAAAAGTCAGAAAGTGATTCTCAAATGTGGGCAGAATCATAGCTGCCTGAATAAATCACTGTTACTGATGGGAGTCGTTAGGGTTGGAAATAAGTCTATAAATCACTGGTTCTAACCTCAGGAGGTGATGAGTGTGCCCAGATCTTTGTTCCTGGCTTGGGCGTGGCTGTCCTAGGACAGGGAGTGAGTGAGTTGAGAGCCAGGCTTTCCAAAGGGAATTATAGTTGTGTCGGTACAGGGTTCTCTGTCTCCTCTCAGTCCCATTGTTTCTTTCTCCTTTAATCCTTCCTAGAAATGGGGGGCTGGCATCCAGATGCATGATTAATATTTATCATGAGAAGGTATCAGTATAGCAAGAGGGACGTTTAATGATCTGAAAAGCCAGGAAGGCTTAAATCTGCTCCTCTGAGGGACTGAGTTACTACCATTAGTGAAGAATCCACCATCACCTCCCATTTTGGAGCCCAGATTGACAGTTTCCATGGTCTTGACCAATAAGATCTCTGGTTGAGGGACTCTAAGGTCACTCAAGAGAGAAAGTAATTCTTATTTGCTGTCTTCTAGACTCCATACAGACTTTTCAACAACTTCTAGTACAGTTCCTTTCTTTAGGATACTATCCTCTGCCTTCACACCCCTGTTATGTTGGAAGGAGGGTGAAAAGGTTAATTCAAACCTTGATTAAAATTCCACTGGCTGCAACCAGTCCCAATCTAGAGAGGTCGAGTCAATTACCTATGATTGTTCTTAGCATCCTAAGGAACCAGAATCTGCCTTGACAGGAGTAGTTAAAAATGAACAACGAGCCCATGCCTAGTAGAGTACGCATTCTGAAACAGCCCAGTGTACGTGCATGTGCGAATCCCTGCATTGTTTCTCTAGCTACTGAAAATTCAGCTTTCTGGGGGATCAATTTATCCTATGCCACAATGGGGAACAGAAAACTATCTTATGAAGTTCAGCAGTAAACGGACTGCTGGGTTCAATTCTTGCTCATATGGCCTTGGACATATTTTATCACCTTCCGAGACTCAGTTTTTTCATCTGGAAAATGGGGATTCTAATACTGGGTTGCCCAAGAAGTTTGTTTAGTTTCTTTTTGCACTATGCCTCTAGTAGTGCTTAGTTGTCTTTAACGTCATCCAAAACAATTTTGTTAGATTTTATCGTGACAGCTGCCATATCAGCATGCATTGAAAAATAAAAACAATTAAAATTGGTGACGTTTTGTACAGCTATTTAAACATTGAAGATGGAAGAAGATATGCAATATTTTGGTGTACTGTACTTCATTATTTCAAGAAAGGTAAAGATGCCACTGAAACACAAAAGATTTGTGCAGTGTATGGATAAGGTGCTGTAACTGATCGAACGTGTGAAAAGTGGTTTGGGAAGTTTCTTGGTACTATTGACATTTTGGCCAAATAATTCTTTGCTATGGGCTGTCTTATTCATTGGAAGATGTTAGCAGCACCCCTGGCCTCTACCCACTAGAAGCCAATAGCGGGAGATAGCCGACATGCTAGAAATATCCAAATCAATAAAGTTATTGGTGAAAATGAAAAATGTGCTTTTATTTTACTGAAAAAAATTAACGGACTTCTTGGCCAACCTAATGCCTAACTCATGGGGGTATAGAGAGAATCATGAGATATGTTTAAGTTGGTGAACCATAAAGGAGCACAGAAATGTAAGGGATAGCTTTGTGCCCTGCACAGTTTCACACCCCTCTGCTCCCCGCACTGTGGCTGGCACCCAGGGACTCTACACCAGTAGGGTGAACGGAATGATTAGTAAGATCTAGTTCAAGTATTTTTTTTTTTCTACTCTGTCTTACCTCTTATTAAAAATTTTAAAAACTTACTTTCATTATAGTTTACATTCAATATTATTTTGTATTAGTTTTAGGTGTGCAGCATAGTGTTTAGACAGTCATAGACTTTACAAAGTGTTCCCCCTGATATTTCTAGCATTCAACTTGTAATAACCATGTATGGGGCCAGGTGGGTATCTTGCCTTTTTTTAGAGCTACCATTTATTACAGGGCGGCCCAAGTGATCCATCTAGATTATAAATTGTAAATGTGACCATGCTGTTCCACCGATTTAAAAATCATCAATTTCTCTAAAGAGAATTCAAGCCCTTCACCTGCCCTTTGTCTCAGACCATCTTTCCTATTCTCTGGTCTCATACCTGATGTCTAGGGATGCCACCTTAGTTTCATTCTGTCCCAGCCCCATCTTTCCCCACCCTGGCACCAACCCCAGAAACACAGGTCCTTCCAGCATCTTTCAGCGGGCTGTCTCTCATCACTTAAGGTTCAGCTCAACCATCATCTCCTCTAGGAAGCTTTTTCCAAGCCCCAGACCCAGCAAAGGAGCCAGTCTCAGTGTTTCTGGGGCTCCCTGGCCTCAGCGCCTCCTGACGCTTGTCACATTATCTTGAAATGGCTTGTTCACTAGATTCAGACCTCCTCAGTGGTAGACACAATATCTTTTGCATCATAGCTCAATGCTTGGTATACTGTAGTGCTCAGTATGAACTGAACTGAATTCTTGAGAATTCCCTGTATCAATTAGTATACGAGAGAGAGAGAGAGAGAGAGAGAGAGAGAGAGAGAGAGAGAGAGAGAGAGAGAGAGAGAGAAACCCAGAAACTACTCTGATTATTAAAAACAGAGGAATTTTAATATGGGGAATTCCTCGCACAGATGACGGAAGAGCTGAGAACAGGGGACAACGAGGCAACACAGGAAGTAGCAGCAGCAGACGTTGCTACCAGGTAGAAGCTGGAACCAAGGAGGGCCTGGTGGCGGAGAGCTGGAACCTCTACTGCCAAAGACGATGCCCAAGGCAGAGAGGCAGGGGGAGATATGCCTGGTTTCTCCCTGACCTCCGCCCTCCATTCTTCTGCCATTTGCTCTCATTGGCTGACTCCAGTTGGAAGTCAGCCTAGTGATGCAGCTGGTGGAGGACAGCCCTCCTGTGATGCAGAGCAGAGCAGGGGAAGGGTGTTGAAAGGGTCTGAGGATGAACAGGCCTGTGGGACCACCTCACTCTGGGAAGAAGTGGGAAGTAGAAAGAAAAACTACCTAAAGTACCATATGTGTAACCATTTATTCCTTTGATCAGTATTTACTTAGTGCAGTTGTTCATGGCTGTTTTTTGGCTGTGACCTGCATAAGACATGATGGTGGTATGCAGGTCACGTCCCCATGAATGTCACAAACACTCCCAGGGTTGTTAGCAGTGACCAGTGCTCAGCTCTTCTTTCCCACTGAAGAAGGACACGGAGATTTACTGGAGCAACAATGGCATTGTTATGGGAGACAGAAAAGAGTCAGTCAGTGCAGATACATGACCTGCAACAGGGGCACACTTCATAACCAGTCCGACCATCCCATTTTACTGCCACGAAGGGGTTCAGAACCACAACACCTGGTTAGAATATCCTTACATCATGTGTAGATGGGGCAAGGTGCCGTCTAAAATTAGAGTGAATAATGGAAGGAAGATTCCAGAGCATTCTTATAGGGGGAACTTTTGTCTGAACTATTTATGTATTTCAGCTTAAAGAAATTTTTTATGGACAACTGCCTTACAGATAAACCTAAATTTGTCTGTAGAGACATCATCTATATCATCCTACAGAGATAAAAACTTTTCAGGCAATAAAATGCTGTGCGGACCTTATGTTCCATAAATGACTCACCCTACCCGAATATAGCATGTTAGTCATACTATGATTCTAAAGGGGCCTGACATTTTTTCCACATTATAAGTAGTGTCTTAAAAATATAGGAGAATCTCTATTTTTTTTAGTTTTGTACATTTTTTTTAGTATTGGACAATCCACTTTTTTTTATTGTTGTTAATCTGGGCTCTTGTGGGCTCCACATGAATTATTTTTAAAAAGTTAATTCTTTTAAAATGATTAAATCACGAACAATAGCCATTCCTCTCCAGACTGGCATTATATTTTTAAAATCCAGGGAAGAAAAAGTATAAAAGTAACTGAATCTTATTTACGTTGTTGATTCTTTAATCACACAGATGCTGAATACATAAAACATCTCCTATTGTTGAAATCCCTATTTGCCATTTAAAAATACATGGATTCGAGAGTGCTCTATTTTATCTTCAGCATGCTACCTAGCAGCATTTAAAGAGTGTCTATTTGTTTATATGCGTGTTGTCATTTTCCACCCCTGGAGTGAGGAGGGGTTCCTTCTGTCCTCTTCTTTGCTCTAGAACAGCACCTGGCACACAGAAGTGGCCCAATAAATACTTGTTGGTGACTCATCGCTTTCCTTTTCGCATTGCTCTGGAGTGAAATATGTGATAGATGAAGAAGTGGTCGATCTGGGCCCTGGCTGGCGTAGCTCAGTGGATTGAGCAGGGGCTTCGAACCAAAGTGTCGCAGGTTCGATCCCCAGTCAGGGTACATGCCTGGGTTGCAGGCCATGACCCCCAGCAACCGCACATTCATGTTTCTCTCTCTCTCTCTTTCTCTCTCCCTTCCCTGTCTAAAAATAAATAAATAAAATCTTAAAAAAAAAAAGAAGTGGTTGATCTTTCTGGCAAACACTTTCCTGGGAAGATGTTGTCTAGACTTTGCTCCACTCAGCTGAGCGGGGCCAAGTCCTGGACAACCGACCTCTGATGTGTGTGTGCAGGCACTCAAAGGAGAGGAAGCCTGTTAATTGCAAGCTGTTTTTCAATATAGCCAAAAGGTCACCACTATTAATTATGATATACATTTGAAGAGAAGAAAGTCCTGTCTATATGGCAATACATTCCATGATGTCGAATTCGTTTGCTGTAATAAGGCCAGGCTCAGTTATTGATGAATCAATCATCCATGTCTTGTGTGCTGATGACACCACCTAAGTTTCTCTCTCAAGATAATGGTATTGCCTACAGAGATTGGTGCAGGGCTGTATATTATTAAACCCCATAAACATGTTGAACATTAATTGCTACTGCTGTGCAAGAAAACAATTTTTTTTCTCTTTGTGGTGGAGAGTTAAGTAATTTATACAGGATGACTCAAGCCGCGTCTCCAGGCAGCCAGTGAAATGCTGCTAAATCAATCCATATGGCTGGTCTCTGCGAGAGAATCAATTCTATGACCCGCATGGGTGAATGACACGGGGCGTCTCAGCCGTGCTGAATTCTTTCTTACTATAAATGGACTAGCCCTTGAGGTTATGTCTCTATATACCTCCTGTGGGGGGAAAAGTAGAAACAATTACAGGGTCAATTTAAACAAAAAATAAATGCTCATCTCAATTAATTCAAATGAATGGAATTTTCATGGGTTTTCTTTTCTGCGTGTGTTCCCCCTCTAGTATCCAAATAATGGTCTTAATGCTGCATTTCACTCTTCTGGCACCAACACAGGCTCGGTGCAGAGGACTAAACAGCTTCTTATAAAGGCAGGGGGCGAGGCCTGGGACAGGGGGCCGGGCTATTAGTTCTCTGGAGACCAGTATTAAGTGGATGCCAACCTTTGATTACTTTCTTTGTGTCCTAGGGCTTGCTTTGACTCTTTGACTTTATTTTCATCATCATCTTATAACTAATTCATTCCCTTTAAAATTGTTTCAAAGAGCATCTTATGAAGAATGTGATCAAGGAAAGCAAGTGCTCTCTGACTTCCTCTCTGTACACCACCCCCACGCCCACCCCCCACCCAGCAAAGCCTCAGATTTGCTTCTAGCTTGGCTTGTTTGTACTGCATCAGCAAATGATAACACTCCCTTAATTATAAGGGCTCACCTACACTTTCTAAACAAAAACATGCTCTTAAATGGTAGTTTCAGAGTTCAGTCTTCCCAATGCATCCACAAACAACATTTATGAGGACTTGTAGGCTAGAGAATAATCCGATTTGCAGAGATTTATTAAAATATGGTAACTTTTAGTTTTCAACAGAAGTTGGATTGAACAATATCTTGGATTTTTCTTAATGGGCAGGGAAAGAAATGGATCATATGGACATAGTGGATGCTGAAGCCACATGAGCTTATTGGTCCTTGATTTTCCATTAGTAAGTGTGAATTGCATAGTCAGGATGACCCACATTTTGACTGCCTTGTAGAGGATTCTTGTTTTTCTCCGAATTCCTTCATTCAACTCTTATTCTAATACCATCATTTTCTCTTATAAATGGGAGGGTGGGGGAAGTTTTTGTTATACTATTTTATTTGGTTCTGGTTGGGTAGACAACTGAGTAACCATGGTGCATAGAGGTGGTCATGTGACCTAGACCTGATTAATCATAGGACCCCATTCCCCCATCCCCCAATTCCCTTGGCTTTGGCGATTAGCCCAGGGATGGGTTTGAGACTCACACTGAATCAATGAGAATTTTTCCACGGAATTCTATGTATGGACACACTCTCTTCTCCTCTCAGGTTGTTAGCTGAGATGCCATAAGCCTGGAGTTTTCTAACTGTGCCTTCCCTAGGATTCTCTGGGCCCTCATTCGTGGAGGAGTCAGGCTATAAGGAGAGAATGAGAGCAACCCATGATGAGGAGTAGTGGTGAGGTGAGAAAGAGAGAGAGAGAGGGGGAGAGAGGGAGGGAGGGAGAGAGAAAGCTAGTGAAAATGTTTAAGTGTTGTGCTCATATTCCATGAGCCAGTCCCTCCTCTGGACTCCCCTTGGTAAGTGTGTCCATTGCATTTCAGCTGACTTTGAGTTAGTGGCTAGGTTTTTCTCACAACCAGAGCATGTCAGACTCATCTATTCACACGATATTAAACATTACCCACTGCTTTATTTGCATGTGGAGTACCATAAAGTCCCCGATTCTTGGGAGAGCCAGGATTCAGAGAAAATAGAATGACTCTGGGGTTTAGCCTGACTGTGGAGAATTGCCGGCAGCTCTAAAGCAGATGGTGAGGAAAAACCAGCAGGAAGTTGCATTTACACATCAACCTTAGACTCAAGTAAGTTGTCATCTCAACTGACACCCTGATAGTCTTCTGTCATCCCCTCAATATTTTAGGACATGACTTTTCTTTCCCTCAATTCATTTTTATCCCTTTCTGTCCATATGTCGCTGTCAACAGTTGCTTCTTTAGGTTTTGATGATATCTCTTATTTCTGTGTACCATATTTTGTACCATATATGCATAAATGGTAATTATTATCAAGCTGCATTGACTATTACCTTTGATATACTGGGTAAAGGGCAGGGGAAAATATATCTTTCCTACCTCTCTACAAATGTGGGGAGCTAGTCAACCATGCTCATTTGATAATTTAGTGATGGAAACCTTTGTTTTTTTCCCCTGATCTTTGACTTCTATAGATTTATAACCTGCTTGGGAAAGAAGATGGGCTGTCTCCTCTGCAGGTGACTCGAGGTCTGATCTTAGGCTTGTGATGTGGCCTTGGGAACGTGAATCATGCCTGGGAGGACCTGAGAGGTGAGGAGGTAAGTCGCTTCTCTTCACTGCACCTCTGTAACTGTATCAACATCTTTCAGATGGTACAAGGCCCTCTCTGCTGTGCTGGATCGTTTCTGGGATGTGTGGCCATTGTTGAGAGTGAGAGAGAAGAAAGGCAGAGGAGAGAGCCGGAAGTTGCCCGCTTACCACTCTTGTTGCCAGAAGCTGTTTCATCACAATGTTTATTCATAGGGGTGTGGCGGAGGGTGGAAGGGGGAGCTGGACTCTGATATTAGCTTTGCCCTCACTAGTTCTGAGCCTCTGGGCATGTGCCCGACATTTTTCCAACTCTCAGATTAAGTATCTGTGAAATGAAGGAGATGGCAGTACCTGCTTGCTGTGTGGGTCAAAATAATAATGAGGTGATAAATATGAAAGCAGTCCGTGGATGGAAGTGGATGGCTCCAATGCAAGGCATTGTTCTCATTAGGAGGCCACATGTAGAAATAGTACCTTTTAGGAGTGTAACAAAAAAAATCGACTCGGCTTGTGGCAGGATGTGTATTTGGAATTTTTTTTTAACTAGGAAATAGCAATTTGAGAAGGTAGAAAATGGTGCATTCAAAATCTTTGAGTAGTTTTAGAATGAAAAACTATATGGCTATAATAGTGAGACAGGTGAAAACTATAGATTGAACTAGCATGTGCATTTATTTTAAGGAGTGATCACTCTGCTGAAAATTGGCCCGTATGTATTTATTAGTTTGATGTTTTTTGAATTATTGATTCAGATTGTGTGATTTCAGACAGCTCAATGTTGACATGTAGACATTTGCAGTTCTGCTGGTTACTGTGGCCATGCTTAGCAGTATTTCCCAGGGAGAACTGTGCTATTGTTTGCCATCTGTGGGTCTTCATACCACATTCACATGTACACACACACACACATGTGCACACTTGACAAAGGACTTGAGAGCTGAAGTTTCCGTGTTATGGATTAGGGTCGTGCATCCCCTCAGATTCATTGCATAGCCTGGAGTTTAACTTTGCCTGTCCTATGAAGATTGCCATTGCCCTTGGCCAGGAGGTCAGAGGATGCAGTCTCTTCCGGGCACTATAACTAGCCGTCTTCAGATCCTCGGGGACAATGAAGCTAGGAAAAGATCGAAATGTGCAGGTTCAGAACTTCACAGGACAACGGTGTGCTGTCTCTTCCAGTCCTACTGATATGTCACAGAGCCACTTGGAGGTCACGGGCACATGAGGAAATGACTGTGGTGATCCGTGAGGATTCTCTCCCTTTTTTCCTGGATGATTTTTTTTTAAAGATTTTATTTATTTATTTTTAGAGAGGGAAGGGAGGGAGAGAGAGAGAGAGAGAGAGAAACATCAATGTGCGGTTGCTGGGGGTTATGTCCTGCAACCCAGGCATGTACCCTGACTGGGAATCAAACCTGCGACACTTTGGTTCCCAGCCCGCACTCAATCCACTGAGCTATGCCAGCCAGGGCTTCCTGGATGATTTAAAAAAAAATAGCTCCAGGGCAGATAATTAAAAAAAAAGTTTTCATGCCACATGAGTTCTGAAAACAAAAATAATGTTCTTTTTACTCAGCTTCCTTTCCAGCGAAGCCAAAGGCCAAGAGATAACTGCCTGAGAGCAGGTTCTAAGGGGGAGTCTGAAAACATTTTAGATCTAGAGCCCACCTTTTTTTTCATGTGTAAAAGATGATTTTATCAACGCGTGGAGGCTAGACATTCATTAAGGCAGAAGAATTTTAACTAGCCAATTACCGAGAATTCTGCGGACTTATTTGGCAAAAATAAACAGATAAATACAGGGTAGGCCATGCAAATTAAATGTGCACGGCAGCCTGGGACCTTTCAAGTACTTCCCTGAGAAAGGGAAACAGGGAGACAAATGTATAATCTGCGAGCTGAATCTGGTTAAGAAGGAATAAACAACAGAACTCCACGGCAGACAAAAGCTCCTGTTGCAAATTATTTTGTTTTCTAAGCATTTAATCCTTATTAAAGCCACCTAGGCTTTAAATGCAGGCTTATCAGGTCCTTGGGGGGAGAAAAGGAACACAGGAAGGAAGGGCCGAGAAAGACCTTAGAAGGAAAAGAAATAGAAGAAAACGGGCAAAGGTGAAGGAAATACGGAGGAGAAGATGGGACAGAAAGTGAGAGAGAGAGAAATGCAGAAGCTGAGGAAGATGGGGCACCACAAGGGAAGGACCCCAGGCGAGCTGGTGTTTCACCCCAGATAAGACCTCCTCTTTGGAGGCTGGGGTTGATGTTTCCACGGGTTTGGTATGTTTCCTCTCAGGATGTACGTCTTAAACTTCTGGGTGAAGCTTGGGCCTCGGGTGGAACCACATAAACTTCCCTCAATTCTCTGCCCTGTACTCCTTCATGAAGGTTTTGTTCGGGGAGAATCCCCCCTTTCTATTGGGTGAAGGTGGGAGACTCTGAGGGCAGGGCTGCTTACGGAGTGTAGTCTCTTGAGGACACCTGGAACGTTTTCTGGAAGCAAGATAACCCAGAGCTCTGGACTGCAGGTCTGAGCCCAGTAGAAAGCTAGAGCAGAAGCCAATGTACAGGTTTCATCATGAAGATCTCCCGGCTGTACAGCACACTGGAGACGCCGAGCCCCGAGCACAGGCTCCAGTCTGTTTACTCAGCTGTCTCACAGAGTAACAGGTGAAGCGAGAGACCCACCCTCAGAAGCGCTTTAACGGGGTACGGTGCTTGGGAAATGTGGGATATTATTACTGCTATTTTGTATGGGAGACGTGCTTCTGTTTTCATGTGGTTTAATCCAGTTCATCTGATTTGACTACTGACTTTTAGGTCCATAAACAGGCTCCTATAAGCTCTTCACATGAAATTGAGAACTTCCTATTTTACCCACTCTTCTACCTTGTTGCCATGGGATATCAGGACTCAGGACTGGACATTTGTTCTCACGTGGCCCGATTGGAAGACACTGACTTTAGAGTTCAGGAGCTAAGGCCTAGAGAGGCTAAGGCCTAGAGACGCTAAGCGACCTGCCCGAGCCCAGCGTTACACAGGGCTGACTCTCCGCTAAGTGTTCCTGACATTATACCTCTGTGCTCCTCCGCAGTGATGCTTGGGTGCATGCGACTCTGCACTTGGCAGTGCTCATCCCCTGCGTCCCATCTCTGTTCTGTCACAGTGTCCAGGATGGGTCACAAATGGGTTGGGCCTTAGGAACCACTTAGTGTTTTCTGAGAGGACATCTGTGAACAGCAGATCCTAAAGGATCTGGGAAAACGAGTTGAGCCAACTTTTTCATGAGCCCAAAGAGTTAAGATCCAGCTTAAAGGCAATCATTGAGGTTGGCAATGGTGTCCCCAGGCCAGTGGTCGTGACCATGGAGCTGACCATGGAGAGTGACCACGGAGCTGGGTGGCTAATTCTGTGCCTGTGGAGTTGGACGATTCCTGAACAGTCCTGTAACCAGGGGATCTGGAGGAATGTTCCATGAAGAAATGAAAAACCTGGAAAAAATCTTAATCAGGGGCTAAAAATTAAGCCTAGAGGAGTTTAGAGCAGCGGCAATCATCCTGAGCCTCCACGGTGTTCCAAGTCCCAGGCGCAGGGCGTAAGGGCGGCCTTATGGAAACCCAAACCCTCCGGGCCTTCCCCCGCAGGTTCCCCAGCAGCTCCCCCAGCAGCTCCCTTGCACACAGAGCTCCTGGAGGCGCTCCAGAACCTCGCGGGCAGTCACGGAGAGGCTGCCGGCTGGACGAAGAGCAACAGTTGCCTTTTGGCTTGGCCTGGCCAGTGCTTTCCTTTGTTTTGGAGGCAGCTTTTCCAGGCAGAACTGTGCTTTTAGTGGGGCGAGGGAGAATGCACCCTACCAATCTCATTTAAAAAGTCCTGGGAAATCAGAAATGAAGAGGTTACTTTATGGAAACCATTACGCTCTTTCCTTGGCAGATTGCAAACGGGGACTAGAACTCTCCTGCGATCACAGTCTTTTCGGTATCACGCCCCATCCTTCACTGTCACTAGCATGGGGACACGAGCTTTTCTTATTCTCCTCATGAATCCTACATGCTCAGTTCAGTCTCACTGAGGACACTAATCTGTGAGACACTGGCTGGCAGTTCTGTTTCCATGGGCCGTGGGGTCCGGACCCTTGATGTCTCCTGTGGCCTCAGGACCCCAGCGTGGCCCTGCGCCAGTATTCTATCTGAGTGTTTTCCTCTTAGTTTTGAGTCTGTGTGGCTCCATCTTCAGCACAGGCTGGTTCTTAGAGACAATGCTCCTCACTGACCATTTGCTAGCATTTCTGCCATTCCTGTATATTCTCAGCTTTCTTTTTAAAGAAAAAAAAATTAGTTAGCTATTGTCCCCAGTGACAAAAATCCATGCTCCGTTTTTGTGGGTCCTTTCATTTCAGGATGTATTAATATCCAGCTGAGATTAACATCTAAGAACGTGAAAAAGGTACTTCCTGAGAATGGCGGTTAACAATCCCTGAACAGACCAAAAACGGGGATGGGCACCTAGGACACCTGCTCCTTTGTTTACTGTCTGTCTCTCCTTGACTGGAGGTGCTGCGCTCCCTTTCCCTGCAAGTGGGGAGTTTCTCTGGAGCCATGTCTTGGGAGATCCTTCTCCTCCCTCCTTCATAACCTAGTGAGGCCGTTCCTTGTTCATGTTTCTTGATGGGATAAGAGCAGATCTCTGAGATCTGAGGTTGGCTCCTGAGGTGGCCCAGACATCTTCCAAAAAGCCAATCCCATTTTGTTCACCGTCCTCCACACACTGGGAGTTTGAGGTTAAGACAGTTCGGGAAGGCTTAGGATTGTTTAAGCAGTGGATTAAACAGAGACCACTATAGGTATTTTAAACAGGAGGGCAGTTTATAGAGGGAATAAAATGCTTATAAAGGCCCCTGAGCCAGCACTACCAGGCTGAATTCTCAGAAACGATTCCCACATAAACATGGAACTGACCCGCTAGAGAGGAAGAGCTCATCACTGTAGCTACAGCTGTTGGTGTATTCAAGAGCACATTGCAAATTTATGATGCAGGAATTAGGAAGCTAGAGTCAGGAAGCTGCCATCACTGCCTCTTGATGATGTCTAGTAAGCTGGAGGGTGGACCCTCCAAAGCTGCTGTAGGAAACCTTCTTGTTTCCTGAGCCGTCTTCGCCAGAAGGAGAGCGGCCAAGAGAGCGGGAAGTTGGTGGCCACCTCCCCCCAACTCTAAAACCTTACAGACGTGCAGCTGCGCTTCCTGCAGGAGCCTCACTGGGGGAGACTCTGGGGACACAGTTTTCAGTTTGGAACCCCTCTCACTGAACACGTGGTGGCCTGGAGGTCTAGGCAGCTGGATCACAGCATCCGCCTCTACTGCTGGTGGGCTTTTGTCATGTGCTGCATACATTTTTTGAAGTTACACTATCGTGACAGAGAAATACATGTAATATTTGGGACTTTGATATTTGGACATAGTCTCTCCAATGTCAAGAGACTTTGACAATAGGATCTGATCATCTCACTTTACAGCTGGACAAACTGAGGGGAAGAGAAGTAACGTGACCCCTCTGAAAGCCACACAGATCATTCTTGGCAGAGTCAGGGCCATAGTGTCCGCCTCTCAGTTCCAGGTTACTGCTAGTTCAGTGCTTCCCACAGATGAGTCTGTGGACCTGCCGGCAGCACGCAGAGTTGTGCTAAGGGTAGATGAAATCGGGGACAAATGAGGTTAATTCAGTGTTTTCACTTGAAGGTTATGGAAGAAATGGTAGTATTTGTATCAAAACAAAGAGCTGTGTAAGGTACATGTGTTTGTGGTATCAACACAGGAATTCACACGGAGGGTGAGATGGGCGTGGCAGCTTCAGGATTTCTCCTCACTCTCTCTGCTGTTGGGGACCACCTGGGGAAGGAGTGGGGGAGCTCTGTGGCACCCTGCGCTGCCTTTCTTTCTACAGCTATTGTCCTGATGTACTTTTTTGAGTGACATGTGAAAATCAGTTTCATTTCCACTCAAATACCACCTCTTTTGTTAAATCTTCTCTTAGTCCCTGTTGTAATTAATTGTTCCTTCATCGGCACTCCCTAAACCCCAAATTTATTGCTGAATTAGAGTACAAATCACTGTGTGCCTTGTTTCACGGCCAACTCTGTAAATCTGGTCTCCTCTATAATGATGTGAGCCTTTCATGAGCAGAGACTGGATCTTATTTATTCTCAAATCCCAGCACCTAGCAGGGTGCCTTTGCATACGGAATAATATGGAACAATATGGATGGTGCTCTTGCTGGCTCCCTGCTCCTCCTCCCTGAGCATGAGAGACTTCCCCACCCCTTGCAGTTAGGAAGGGCCATGTAACTTGGTCCAGCCAGTGAAAGGAATAAAAGTGACACATGTCATTTCTAGTCTGAGCCAATGACATGGTCTGTATGACCTTGCAACTTTCTTCTTTGCTCTGTTGCACTCTGTGGATGTCATGATGGCAGAGCCACCAAAATAATAATAACACCACCACCACCACCAACAATCACAATAATAATAATAATACAATAGCTGCCCTGGAGAGATGCTGCAACCAGAGGAGAACGTTGCATAAACAGGAAATACACATTTCTGTATTCAGCCACTGAGGCTTTCGGGTGTGTTTGTTTCCCCAACACTAGGTAGACCACCTGGTACAGATGGTCAGTAATCCCTGGAATCGCATGGAGCACCTAGATATCTACAGATGCATCTCCAGAATGATACAATTTATTTGCATCTTCCATTTCCTTTCTGATCTAAATTCACTTAGACCTTGAGAATTCTGAAAGTGAAAGTACAACAAGTTGTTAAACTCTATAGGGACCATGGGAACAACTGGGTGGAAGTCATCACCCAGTTCAATTGTGCCGTTACCCAGCCTAGAAAGGACTGAGCGCGTTCAAAAAGTATTGGATATCCCCAGCAGATGGGAAGGTACCATGTATCACCCAGGAGTTGCTGTCCCTTTGACACCTTAGGGTAATTTACAACCCTAGTACCTCACCTTCTTGACCTTGGCACATACTAATTTTACTTAATCAGGTTCTTGGAGCTTTGGGAGACACGAATGTACTTAATGACTTTTCACTCCCTGTGCACCAATTTTACTTTGTTTATGTGTGATTGGCAGCTTAATGTATTTCTTACAATGTACACTGATTTTGTATATACAGTTGTGATCGTATATATGTAACATTTGCATATTATTTCCAGAACTTAAAGTAAAATTGGAACACAATAGGTGTTTCTATGCAAATTTACCTTTTGCTGGTATAATCTCCGAGAATATTTTGACAGGGACTTTTATTTCACCTAAACCTCCAGCAAGATACTTCTTCTCTCCACACATTCATTTTCATGTCTGGAAAGTGGGGATGATACTCATCAGGCTGTGTGGGGACTAGAGATAATATTTGTAAAGGATCTAGCTCACTACTTGGGAATTGTAGGTGTTTCATAATAATTGATAATGATTACATCCTATACTTACGGATAACTCTATTGTTTACAATTGCTTTATATTTTTAAAAATCTCAATTTACCCTCCTCACAATGGCTTTTTGAGGTAGGTTTTATATTCTCCATTGTGTAGCAGAAGAAAGTGAGGTTCAGAGAGGGCACTGTGACCTATGCAAAGTCATAGACTCGGAAGCGGCAGAGCTGGGACCGAAAACCAGGTTCCTGACTCTAGCCCTGATGCTATAAGCTGCAGGAGCTGCAGGGAACGGTCTGGGGTCAATGGCATGGTGCCCGGCAGAAAGCAGGAGTTCAACAAGGGGCCACTGTTATTGTGTTGCAGGTACCAATGACCATCAGTTATGTCTCCAAGTTAATCTATTTCAAGGTCATTCCCCAGGGACTCCTTGGCCTTATGCAAGTGACTTCTGTAAAAATAAGGCTGATCTTTTGTTAGACTACACTATGGAAAAACTGCTGAGGATAATCAAAGTGTTGGAACATAAGAGGAACAAGTTATTGAAAACTCTTCAGTTTAGATACATGTAGTTTGTGTCAAGTCACCCACTGGACCAGAAGGCCATTCATTCTCTGCCTGTGAAACTGTTAGAACTAAAATATGCCTCCTCTCTGGGATGCAATAGGAGAACCACAAATTTGTTTCTTGAAGATGCATCACATCTCAACTCACATGCCTCTGTTCCCCCAAGATGTCAGAGAGGAGAGCCAAGATGCTGGCTTAGCTCAGGATGGAGAATGTTTGTGCATGTCAATATTTATCCCATCCCAGCACTCAATTAGCTCCTCTAATAATCAAGCTGAAAAACACACCCTCCTTGTTACCTGCTCTTTCAGATACAGCATTCTTCTGATATAGTCATTCACTGCAACCAATGCCAAAGCAGAGGGATTTGGGTTGCCCATCCATTTGGCAAGGGATTTGGGAACAGGATCAAAGTTGGTTTTATTTCAGTAGGGTCCCTAGTGAGCTGTTAATTACTTGGGTTTCAAATCAGATGGCATTTGAAATAGAATATTGAATTACACCTGTGTTTGGGGGTCAGTTTATCTTCTGATATGAAGGTAGATTTGTGGCAGGAAGGAACAGGAGGAAATGAAGTTAGTTTTCTTCCTGTGTTTGATGGGGAAGGTCTTTGTTGCTGAAATATTCCTCAGGGCTTTGCGTACTGGGTTAAACCAAGAGGGAAAATTATGTTTCAGGAACTTCGAGCAAGAGCAGACCTCCAATTATCCCTCAAAAATGTAATCTTAGACTTGTTAATATGAAATATGACTTGCATACTTATACATGTTTGGTTTTGAGTACTCAAGACGATTTGAATACCAGTTTAGTGGCACATTGAATAGTGGAATTAATGTTTCTGACCTCTGTATTCTAATATTTATCTCCAACATTTTTAGAGTTTAATATTATTATAAATAAACATTTTGTCTGTTTGCTCATGTCTAGTTGTCAGAGGACAGTATCTTTTTTCTGGAATATTTTGCTTACTCACTGAAGTCTGAACACATTCACCTCCTTTCTTTCTGTTCTCCAAGTGCCTTCCTCTGTCTCTTTGTTCCCTCTGTCTGCGGAGCTGATTTCCTAGCGCTGTGTCTTACCCTTCAGGTCTCAACTCCAATTTCACTTCCTCCCAGAGGCTTTGCCTCCCACTGACTCTGCCTCGTTACCGAATTATTCCTTCAAACCATTGATCCCAGTTGGCATATGTCTTATGTGTTTGTCATACATGCACGGCCTTCTTGCCCCTGAGAACAGGCAGACGCTTGGGTTGTCCCACATACCCCCGTATTTTCAGTACTCAGCCCTGAACTCGGCACTCGGAGAGCCGGATGTCTCATATTTATGTACGAATGAGTGAACAAATAGATGACTGAACAAACCATGGCCAAACTCTCCTCTTCAAAGAGCACACTGATCAAGCCACTAGGAGAGTATATTATTCAAGTTCAGTTCCTAGAACTGAAAATATAACTTTATGAAACTGGACAGTAACCGAAAAACTATCACAGAGTGGTGGGTTTGGATTCCACTGTTTTGACAACAGCTTGCACTGAGCTGTTGATACAATAAAACTGCTGTAGCATCTCTCTTGGTTTCGCTTCCTGTGAATCTTTGCTTACACTTCCTGAGGGTCTCTCACTTGCTTATCTCTCTCTTTTGTTTATATTCTGCTTTTTGCCTGGATTTCTGTCTCACAAAAACTGCTGACAATTTTCTCATGGGTTAGCTAAGAAATAACACAAGCGATCCTTCTTTTATCAAATTCATAATGACTATTACTAGTAAGAACTGATCGCAATGAAATAAAACTGACAACAACTAAAATAGCTCACGGTAGAATTTGTTATTGGCTAGGAAATTGATGGCAAAATGAAATCTTCTTGACAAAATTTAGACGTGCAAGATCTGATCTGGGAAAATTGAACTTTGTGGAAATAAAGAAAACTCAAGATGGCAGAAGCCATAACCATTAAAATTAGATATGGCCCCAAAAACCCCCACCTGACTTAAACAATATTTTTATAAAATTTCTAAGGAAAAGGATTGATGCTGACCAAATAATATCAGTGAAATTAAAATAATGATAAAACATTTATATTATTTAATCAGGGAAGATACTGCTGGGGAACTTAGTTGATACTTTTTTTTTAAAGATTTTATTTATTTTTATAGAGGGAAGGGAGGGAGAAAGAGAGAGAGAAACATCGATGTGTGGTTGCTGGGGGCCGTGGCCTGCAACCCAGGCATGTGCCCTGACTGGGAATTGAACCTGCAACACTTTGGTTCGCAGCCTGTGCTCAATCCACTGAGCTATGCCAGCCAGGGCTTTGATACTTCTTAAAGTTTGGGAAAGGCGATTTGCTGAAGAATGGACAGCTGTTCTACTTTTCCACTGATAGAAAGGGAAGATCTGAGCATACTGCAGGGAGGTTCGAAAGAACTTCCTGTCCCAAGGGGGATAAGGGAGACTGGAATGCATTACCAGAGGGCAGGGTAGTGAGGGGGAGAGGTGGGAGGGTGGAGTGTAGGGATGTGCGTGTATCTGTGTGTGCGTGGTGGGGGTTTCTGAGGAGCCCTCTCTAAAGTTTCTGGGTGAAGGTGTAGAAGAGAGCTATCATTCTAAGGTAGTTTAAGTGTATTCCTTTCTGACGGAAGACAAGAGGATGAATTAGGAGCTTTTTCTCTCTGGAATACCCCTTTAGGCCCATATTTCTATGATTCTTTGTTCTTCGATTAGAACGTGAAATTATGCAGTTTGGAAAATGGAATGATAAGGCCTTGTTGGGAAGTCACTTTATGTCTCAGTATTAAAATTTTTAGTTTTGTTTAAACATTTTAAAAATTGTTGTGTTCTTATGACATAGGTTTTATAGCACCAATATTTTTTCTTATGACATAGGTTTTATAGCACCAATATTTTTTAGGAATTAGTTTTATGTATGTAAAATTCTGTGACTAAAATGGTCATTATGATGGCTACTAAGGATCATTGTTTTAAATTTAGAATAACAGAAGTTTTCACTTTATCAGGGAGAGAATGATCCACTGTGATACCAAAAATGTAACTATTGGTTTTATGAGAGAAAACATATAGGCCGTGTAGGCAAAGCATCTTTGAGGAGAGCCTCATATATGATAAAAGAAAGATGCAGGAAATCATATTACTGATTGTGATTGCTAGGGCCATAGGTCTGTAATAGAGGGTCAGAGAGGGAGACAGAATAGGGAGACAGGACCCCTGGAGCACCCCAGAGGACAGGCAGCGGCTCTAAGCAGGATGGGAAAAGTCATCAGTGTGAATGGAGACAAGATGGCGGCGGTCAACAATAGGTTGAGGTCGACCTCCCTTGGTGAATGCGACAGTTACTCGGACTTCTCTGCTCCTAGTGTGTGGGCATCATGCAAGAAGCAGTGATGTTAAGGAAGAGACTGTGGCATCCCAGAAGAAAGAAGCAAAAATATCTAGCAAGTGGGAGAATGCTGTTGATTAAAGAGGACTTGAAAGGGAATTTTGGTCTTTTCTAAGTCATAGAGTTCATTGAATCCTGAGAAATGCTAGGAGACTGAATGTAGCAGCGAGTGTATCCCAAGCTAACCTCTTAGAAAAGTAATAATAAGCCATCAATGGATGGCTGTGAGTGATTTAACGATTTTTCAGACTGAAATACCAGAAATTCTAAGCTACTAGGGGCTATAGCTTGGCCTACAGTTAGATACAGGTCATATAGCATATCTTTGTTCTTTTTCTTTTGTTCTTCCTTCTTTATTTTCTTTTTAACCAAACTTAATTACAGAATTTTTTTTTCTTGTAATGAGAGCTTTTAAGATCCATTCTCTTATCAGCTTCCAAATATACAATATGGCATGATCACTTACAGTTGCTGCGCTGTACATTACTTCCCTGTGTTTCGTCCGTTTTACAGCTAGAAGTTTGCATTCCTTGGCGCTCCTCACCCACTGTGCCCACCTCCCGCTCCCTGCCTCCAGCAACCACCAATCTGTTCTCTGTATCTATGTGCCTGTGTGTTTCCCTAGTTTTTACATTATTATTAGTATTTATTACTTAGATTCCATGCATAAGTGAAATCATAGTTTTTGTCTTTTTCTGTCTGACTTATTTCACTTAATGCCCTCAAGGTCCACCCATGTTGTTGGAAATGGCAAGATTTTATTTTGTTTTACGTATTTCATTACATACAGCACATTTTCTTTATCCTCTGATAGGCACAGGTTACTTCCGTATCTTGGTTATTGTAAATGGGGCTGTGATGAACGTGGGGGTGCAGATACCTTTTCAAGGTAGTTTTTCATTTTATTCAGACAACTCTCCAGAAGCAGAATTACTGGATCACATGGCAGTTCTTCTCAAAAGTTTTTGAGGAGCCTCCATACTGTTTTCCGTAGTGGCCAATTGGCATTCATACCAGTAGCGCATGAGGGTTCCTGTTCGCCACACCCTTGCCAGCATTTGTTATCTATAGTCTTTTTGATAGTAGTTATTTTAACAAATGTGAAATGACATCTCATTGTGGTTTTGATTCAGATTTTTTTGATTATTGGCGATGTAAGCATGTTTGCATATGCTCGTTGGCCATCTGCATGTTGTCTTTGCAAAAATGTCTGTTCAGATCCTCTGCCCATTTTTAAAATCAGATTGTTTTTGCTATTGGGTCCTATAAATTCTTTATATACTTTGGATATTAACCCCTTATCAGATATATGACTTGCAAATGTTTTTCTGATTTAGTAGGTTGCCTTTTTATTTTGCTGATGGTTTCCTTAGCTGTGCAGAAAAGTGTGAAATAGTCTCACTCATTTATTTTCACTGTTGTTGCCTTTGCTTTTGGTGTCAAATCCAAAAAATAATGATCAAGACCAATGTCAAAGAGTTTACCACTTATGTTTGCTTCTAGGAGTTTTATGGTTTCAGGTCTTAATTCAAGTTTTTAATTTATTTTGAGTTAATTTTTGTGTATGGTGTGAGATATGATCATGTATTATCCTTCCTATTTCTTTAATATAACTTTGTTGTAAGAATATATTTGTCTTATGTTTGAAAGCAAGGAATGCAGGAGAATTACATATGTGTTACCTGTTGGATTCTGTGAAATAGATTACCTGGTGAAATCATAAAGCTCTGCACATGTTATGGTACCACACTGGGAAGGCAATCAATATTTTCCCCTGTGCTTAGCTTAGAAAAGAGTCACATATCTCACTTAAAAAATAGCAACCATTGTGGTGATGATGCTGGTAGACAAGAAAAATCCACCAGGACTGGATTAAGCTGTTCATACAATTTATTGAGAATTAGAAACTACCAAAAGAACCTATGAATATATTTATTCATACACACACACACACAACATTTGTTTTTTCTTTCCACATAATTCTGAGTTTCCTGTAGTGATTAGTAAGTAATAAATGAGTATTTTTATGTTTTATCAAATAAAAGGGAGTAATGATGATAATTTTCTATTTAAAGGCATAATTGAGTATATCAGACTTTTTATTTGATAACATTGCTATTTAGACCTGAGGGTCATAGCCATGATCTCATCGATCTGGTAGGGATGCGCTATTTCAGGCAAAGTATCGGTATTGTAGATCCGGATTTCTAAACTGACAATGCTATGGCACCTCTTTCTCCAGTAGTGTTCGTATAATTAGCATTTGATCTGGAGGGAAAAAAATGGAGAAGTGACCTTAAACAAGATGCTTTAGTACTATGCTTTCTTATACTAATTATGTGTCTAGCACAGGCTGAGCTCATCAAGCTAGTTCTGTGCAACACTGGGAGAGTGGCTTTCTAAAAGGTTAGTTTGTTATGGGCACCTAGACTGGAAATGAATCTCCAAGCTATTCATATCAGTCAGATTAATTGCATTATCTGCAGTTCTTGCTGAATAGATTTTTTTCTTATCTTCATTTGTAAATTGTTTGAAGGGAGTTTCTTTTGCATATGAAACACAATGTTGAGAGGTCAATCTTATATCAATAGGATTATTGTCAGTGAATATTTTTGAAAACTAGCATCCTTATATGAACTTCCTGTTGTCTTTTGAAATACTCTACTCTCTGGGAAATTTCAGACATGAAAGGAAGAAAGTTTTACCATGAATTTTGTGTCTGAAACATAAGAGGAGATGAATAGATGTCTGCTGCATTAAAGAAGGACACAGGCATGCATTAAACCCCTTATGTCTAACTTTTTAATGATGCAATTGTGAATTATGTTCTTGTTGCATTTGTAATTAGAGGCTGAAGCAGATGGTGAAGACTTATTTCAAAGTGATGTGCCTATTAAAATAAGCCACGCTGCCAAATGATTGTTCACTGTAACAGCATCTTCACGCTCCTAAAACACTCCGATTCTTTGTTGATGTGCAGTTGATTACCACAGCTGATTACATATGTGCACATATTTGCTCGAAAATGTATCAGGGATATTTGATATGTGCAATACTTTATTTTAAAGTGTGTGTTATCACAATTATAGATAATGAAGCTTTCAATGAATTATTCAGTCACACCATCTACAAAGGGAATACACTGATTTTACTCTTCAATAAAATTAGGCATGAATCTTTCTAAACTATTGAGGCTAATTCATCCTACACAGTGGGAGAAGTCTTGAATGGAGAGTGGGGAGTTTTCGAGTATTGAAAGATTCTATTATGCACATTCTTATAAAGAGCAATTTTGTTTAGGGTGAACTCAGTCCATGGGTGGTGGTGGAACCTCAGAGGAATGGGGAGAAATAGGCACAGGCCAAAATGAAGTAATGTAGTCAGATTGGTAGTATGTATTGGAATCATTTAGGCTGCAATAACAAACAACACCTAAATCTCATTGGATTACAACAGCAAAGGTTCATTTCTCTCTCTGGCTACATGTCTGTCATGACTCATAAGAGGGACTCTGCTCATCATAGTCCATGAGGACCAGGCTGATAGAGGCTGCATCTCAGCATGGGCTTCCACAATCACCTTGATAATATGAAAAGAATGTGGTCACTTAAATACTAGCTTTTAAAATTTCTTTCTGGAAGAGTCAACTGATACTTCCACTCATTTGATTGGCCAGAGCATGCCACATGAATAACATTAAGAGGGCAGAGAATTGCAGCCCTACTGTGTGCGTGAAATACTTGGTGAACTGCAGTCATGATGTAATTTTCTGCAAGGCTATGTGTGCCTGAGATAGTTTCTCTACCTGGCTACTCTGACTACTTCATTTCTATCATCTAGGTCCTGAAATATCATTAGATCGACTCTTTTATGTTCAATAATGTGTGTAAAGACTTTTAGAAAAGGGTGTGTGTTACCTGGAGGGGGAGAGGAGTCTTCCAGTCAAGCATTATTTTAAAAGGTATTAATGAGAAATATGGTTTCTCTAGTCAGTTTAGTGTGGCAATCTTTGGGTAAGTTTTTCAATTTTTTTTTACTTCTCAGAGCCATTAATATGTTAATGTGAATATCTGTGAGGCCAACACAGCACATGCAGCAGTCCCTCAATTCTGAAGAATCTCTTTTTGGGGGGAGCTTCCCATGGGATTGTATTTTGTGGCAACACAATTTGGGAAATGCTGATCCTGTCTCTCCCGTTGGTACCTCCTTGTATGTTTGGTCATCATTTACCTTCTGGGTTGGTGAACAGATCAAGGTGCTGGGAGGGTGACATGCCCAGAGGGGACGTGGGAGCTCCATGCCATCCCCACCCCCATTCTTTGACCTGTTCATCTCTTCCATTTGACTATTTCTGAGTTGTATCTTTTATAAATACAGCAGCAAACATAAGTAAAGCATTTTCCTCAGTTCCATGAGCTGTTTTAACAAGTTATCAAAACTGAGGATGAGGTGGTGTGAATCCTCAATTTATAGCAATTGGTCAGGAGCACGGGTAGCTCAGGACTTGTGGCTGACCTCTGAAGGGGGTGGTCTTGTGGGACTGAGGCCCTCTAACTTGTGGGATCTGATGCTAACTCCTGGTAGACAGGATTAGTATTGAACTGAGCTGTTGGACACCCAATCAGTGTCTGGAAAATCAGAGAATTAGTTGTTGGTGCTGGGAAACACTGCAGAACTGGTGGGAAGTCCAGAGAGCTTCTGTAGCTACAACTTCTCCCTGAGCCCTCACCCTCTCATTAGCCTAGAAAAGAAGGAGCATGATTCTGATGGACGTGAGGAAAGAAGGAAATTTTACGATAGGAAAATACAGGGGTGGGCAAAAGTAGATTTACAGTAATACAAATTAATACAACAATTAATAAATAACAATAGGAGAATAAACTGTGTTTTGTGTACTCATAAGTGTAAATCTACTTCGGTCCACCCTGCCTGTGTTTCACATGAAGACGTGAGTCAGCACGAGAGAGCTGAGCCAAGACTGACGGTTCTAGGGTGGGGAGAGCCCTGGGCTGTGATTCCACACCCAGGAGATAATTATGATCTTCTCTGCCACTCAGTAATCTGTATCTATGTTTTTATCTGTACTTATAACTATATCTGTGTCTGTATCTGTATCTATACATAGTACATGTAGAACTGGGCACAGGGTAAGCACTATTCAAGCTTTTGTCGTCATCATCATCATCATAGTCATCATTATTATTAAACTACTAGAATAATAACAATGACAAGAATGGTTAACAGTTTTGAATATTTTCTAAGTATTTCTAAGCACTGTGCTAGGTTTATGGATTATCTAATGTTGTCCTTAAAAACACTTATGACAAATGGCTACTATAATTCCCATTTTATAGATGAGGATGCTCAGATTCATCTAGAATAGGGGTGTCAGACTCATTTTCACCGAGGGTCACATCAGCCTCGTGGTTGCCTTCAAAGGGCCGAATGTAATGTTAGGACTGTGTAAATGTAACTACTCCTTAACTAGGGGCAAGGAGCTTGGCACTGCTATTGGGTTAGAAACAAGGTGCCAGCCCAGATAAAACAAAGTGGAGGGCTGGATTCAGCCCATGGGCCTTGTGTTTACCACCTGTGATCTGGGTTAACATATCTGTTCAAAGACACACAGTTAATAAAAGCCAAGCTACCATTAGAGGGATGCAGGCAGTTTAACTGTGCCCTTAACCACTGTAACAACAATTGTTTACATTTGTTAGGGTTTTGTGCTATTTAAAGCACTTATGAATGGACTATACCATTTGTCTTCCACTCCAACACAATCAGGCAGAAGCCAGGCTCTCCATGTTTAGAGATGAGGAAATTTAATCTCAAGGAGTTAGTTAAATCTTCTGTGGAAAACAGGAAACTTGAGCTTCAGTCCATGCTCTCCTATCATATGTCTAATTTGTTTCTTTTATTTTACCTAGCTCTATTTCCTTTCTCTGATTTTCTTCTCCCATCTCTCTCTATCCTATGATCCAAATTTGAAGCATACGAACAACTAGGAAATGATTTCTTAGGATGGTCACAAAGAAGTCCAGAGAAATATTAATATAAATATTTAATGAAAATGATGAATCTGTCAGCTGAGCCCATAATAAATTAATGCACATCCCACTGCATTCCATTGGATTTAATTAGAATTCACCCGATGCACTCTGTGTGTCGGATCTTGGGGAAAGTCAAGGCATGTCCTAAACACACATGCGCACACACCACTACCACCAGCACCAGCACCACCGACAAAGGATCGAGTGACCTCAGTGGAACAAGCCCCATCAGATGAGCATTGCAAAGAACTTGGACAGCCATCATCACTGTCCCCGTATCTTCTCTGTTCTTCTATAGAACTTTCCCTTTATCACTTTTTCCAAGAAACAAACAGAGAGGGAGAGGGGGCTACAGGGAAATGGGACTGGGGAAAAGGAACTAGAGATCACGGAAAAGTGTGAAAAGAATGTTGACACACATAAACATGGCTCCCTGGGTGGAATTTGAGTCTCTGTCACCTATGCAGGCCAGATGCTCGTGCATGCTAGAGGGAACAGCATGGAGCCGTAAGGGAATGACTTTGCCACATTCTCCACGTAGATGAAGGGTATCCTGAGTTTAACAGTGAGCAGCTGTTTTTCCACTAAAGGACGACTTGAAAGGTAGAGCCTCGGAATTTCAGCATTTGCCACCAATGTTGAATGCAGGGTTAACTGACAGCTGTTCCCGGTCCCGGGTCAGGAAGACCGTGTGAGGAGCAGGGCAGCACCAGAGAGCATAGGAAGCCTGACCTCGAACAGCTCTGGTTCTGCAGAGTTGCGTCCTTCCACCTGAGTAATGAAGTCGTTCTTTTGTAATAGACTGAATTACCTAAACACTGAAGAATTATTTTACAAATGCTGTGCCTGGGGTCACAAGCCATCAGATGATTTCGAAGACAGCTTTTGTCTGAGCTGATCAGTCGTTGTATAAATTGGTTGTGAATGCCTCCTCTAGTGTGCATGTATTCTCCAGGTAGCTCCTTTGCCCAAGAGACGCCTGGGGTAAGTGCACGGCTCTCTAGAAGTTTGCGAGTGTTTTCTGGGCAGGGTGGGGAGGGCACCCATAGGTGGGTTCTTTCATAATATTATTCTTTATATAAAATAAATCTGCTTATGTTCTTGGCAGGGATGAATAACTGTAGATAGTAAAAGGCACCTGTGCCTTCATGAACGGAAATAGTCAAACCATGAATCTAGGGAGTATTGGGGTGTGGTGGGGTTTTCATAAGACCAAGGTGGCTTTCAGCCAGCCTGGGTCCTTTGTCAGTGGCCACTGCGTTTTCCCCAGGGATGATGCCTCAAGTTGGCTTCCCAGCTAATAGGAGGAAGGCAGCAGAATACATCTGAATATACACGAGTCTGAAGACCTTCACTTTAACTGTGACTTTGCCTGTAATACTATGTCACCTTGTAAAAAGTGCTGAATATCTCTGATTTTGGCTCTTCATCTGGAAATGTAGAGGGTGGAGAAATGATCTCCAATGCCCTGTGTAGCTTTAAAATTCTATGATGCCATGAATGTGAAAAGTCACTGAGCCGAACTTGGAAAGTGCTTCATGCCAATTAATCTCTTTCCTCCCCTTATGAAAAAAGATCAGAAAAAAATGGGTTTATATTATAAAACATAAATATGTTTCTTTGGAACCTCTCCTCCACCGCTTTACAAAAACCAAGTGGCTCAAAGCCATCTGTGTGTGAGACAAGTGCTAAAAACCAATTACTTCCATAAAGTTAACTCTTGAAATTGAGGTTCCTGTGTGAGTAACCTGTTTGGTAACTTATTACCAAGAGGTGGGGGGAGCAGGAAGAGGAGGTGTAAATCGAGAACCTTGTTCACTTTTGCAATGCTTTTCAAAGCTGCCCTACTGGGAAATTACTTGGAGCAACACAAAAATGGACCCGTTTGGGCCATTCTTATATTGCAAAGCCCCCGATGGCATTCTAGCGTCTTTGAGAATGAGAGCTGCTAGCTGAACACGCAACCTCTGCATCATCCTTGCCGACTTCCCCACCCAACTCCAGTCCCCACTCCTGTTCCCTATCAGCACATGGTTATTTCCCACACACTGAAGCTCTGAACTTGAATCTAGTTGCCTCCTTGGCTGGCTCTGGTCCACTCTCAGACAGCCTCAAGCCTCTTTGGCATTTGGTTAATTTTGCTGGGGTGCCAGAATTCATTCCAAAAGACTCACACCCTTACCAAGAGGCTGGGTCAGAGACAGGGAGTAAGTAAATCCATGAGTGCTTCATTCATTCATCTTAGAGCCCGACTCACCATCTACCTGGTTCGTTTTCTGGATGACCATGGTTTCTAGTACTGAAAGAATTACAGGAATTAGACAGGGTTTCTTTGTTCTTGATATATAATAATAATCATATGTCCTTGATTTTTTGGAATGTTCCAATTAATATAACTTTATTCTTGTGTAGAAAGATGATTTGCTTAATGTAAAATATAAAGAGGACTTACTTTGTTATTATTAGGATACGTCTCGCATTAATTTACCAGTAGGAAAAATTCCCTTGTCAGACTATGCCACTGCATTCTGATTTCAGATTTTGGGGTTCCTGTGATTCTAGGACTGTGTCTCAATCGTACAGAAAGAAGATCCAAGTGAAGTTAAAAAATCAAGAAATGATGTGATAGAACATAGTTTACATATTTCCATTAGAACTGAAGCGAGAAAGCAGCAAAAACTCAGTCACTTGGGGTTTTACTCCTCACCGGTGGATTAGTGGCCGAAATTAGATGATGAGCTTGATTGTGTGTTGAACTTGTTAATAATTGGATTAGCTTGTTTCCCTGTGTCCCTGATCCATGCACTTTGGCCCAGACAGACAGGCAGGGCGTGTCTAGGTTTCTGGCAACAGCAGGGCTCAGTGCTGGAGACTGAGGAAGTCTAGAGCCCAGTAAAGTGCCCTTGGCGGGGTGTGTATAGGGGGAGACCCCCCCTGAGGAGGCATACGATAATCACCAATAAAGACACAGTAAAATGACGCATCTCAACCAGTGTCAGATGAATGGCCAGCCACTCAGGGGAGTTGGTTAAAGGTGGTGTCGTAGAGGGTGGTAGAAGTTTCTGTAAAGTTTTCTTTGTGCAGGTGAACTCGAAGCAGGCTCTAGAAGAAGAAAGGCTGATTAGCAGAGCTGTGGGTGGGGGCTGGGCAGGGAGAGAAGGGGGTAGTCCAGGCGGGAGCAACCAGTTTGGAGGAGAGGATGTGAGCCTGGATTCTGAAGGAGATGAGAACTTTCAGAAGGTTGGGAAGGGCCGACGAAATCCTGAGGAGCCAAGATCTGAGATCCAGTTAAAGACAGGCTAACTTACTTTCTTGGCTGAAAAGGTGGGGGAAGAGTGGGGAAGATGCACCAAGTACCTCCTAGCCCTGAGGAAAATCAGACAAACCTGATAAAACTGGACTCAGCTTCCTGCTTTCCTTTTGCTTGCTTGCTTCTGGGTGTGGGTTTTAGTGTAAGGTCCTACTCTCTGACACTAAAATCCTAATTTCTCTTTTCTCTCCTCATTTCCTTTACTAAGCACTGCTTAGGGATTAGAACCTGCAGCCAGAGGTCGGTCCTCACAAGGTGCCTCCCGTGGCCGGTGGGGAGTGGTGGCCGTGGGTTCTCCCGCCCTTTCCCCTCAGTGGGCGGACTGCCAGACACGGGTGGTCAGATTAGCCTGAGGCCAGCCGCCTGTTCCCAGGGGAACATCCACGTGCGTCGACTTGCTTGGGAAGACTTCCTCTGGGGCCAACACCCCAGTTCCCATACCTGAACCCTGTCGTCGGACCCTCCCCCAAAGGGTGTGTTTCCCTGGTACTGACACAGGGAAGGTGTTCTTGAGTAAACAGCCCTGCAGAGTAGAAGGTGGGGCCACCTCTGAAACAAAAGCCTGGGATTATGTTGTTTCACTAGCACCTGCCTCCCTGGGGTGAGATCACTGCATTTAATGACACCCTTCCAGTCCAGCCCGGCCTCCCCTTGTTCCCAGTACTGGGTGGTGCTTAACATCCTCTGCTCGCGTGTAGTGGAAACCCACCTCTTTTCACACCACTTAAAATCAGGTGGTATCCCTTTAAGATCCCCAGATAAAACATGTGTAGATCTGTCTGTTGTTACCCTGCATTCGATGGATGCATGATTCTCATTTCTAATTGGACCTGTTTGCTCAAGAAGTACAGATAAAACCAATGTGTGCGTCCTCATGCTGTTGGAGCTAGTGGTGAGGTAGCCTCTATTTTCCTCTTGATAGTTTTTTTGGTAAAAAATTCAAACTATAAATGTGAATTACTTTCCTGTGTGACTCCTCTGTTATAGGTTATTGTTATGCTAATTCAGGTGTAGGTCTTCCCAGACCTTATAAGTATATCAATCTTGTGTTCTTTTGAACAAATTGAACAGTTAATCCTTTAATCAGTTATTTAGAGATTGCTACAAGCTCAGAGCAAAGGCCGGACCTCTCTGCTCAGCCCTTTGAAGGTCATCATTGTTATGCATTTGGTGTATCTCCTTTGTTTTGCCTTTTTCTTCTGTTAAATAAGAAAGTTGGCCTAATCCTAGAGCAAGCATTTCCTTTCAAGTGAAAAGAGGGGACCAAGGGTGGAGAAAGAGATCTGGTGATTCAAATAAAAGGCCGTGCTGCTGATGGGGGCTGTCTCTCCCCCTCCCTCTTTCTTTCCCCCTCCCTGCTCCCTTCTTAGGTATTTTCTGAGGCTTGAAATATGTCTCCAGCAGGCGGGCGGTGTTTGTCGTTTGGCCTTTCTGTTTTCTTAACTATGTATTTCTATGTATCCTGTGGATGCCCTTTTGTTAGCATAAGTAGGCTGTTTTTCCTTCATTTGTCCTTGAAAAAATTAGCGGGCACTCCATCCACTGCTCAGAAATAATAGGTTAAATTCAAGCACATTATCATCCATTCATTGACAGCTGCTTCTGACTGTAGTGGGGGAGAAGGGTTACGCTCACATGAGTGGTTCACACTAACAACAGAAGGACAATGAGAGGATCTGCCATCAACTCCTCTTTGTGTGGAGGGCCTGGCTTGAACCCTCTCCTACCTAGGTGGATATGGACCTATGGCCAGTCATGGCCCTGGACATTTGTGCTACCTTGGGTACACAGGATGCATTCAGAATTATGTTTACCATTGTGTCTGCCTTTCTGATACTCCAGGTGACCCAAGCACATCATTTTACAGCCTCTCTTCTACCCAGGCCTCATTCAATATTGCCGAGGGAGAACCTTTTGGGAGGTGCTCAGGCAGCGAAAGCCCCACGTGAAGATGCTGTCATGGAGGTCCAAGGCCAGTATCTACCTGGACAAATGAACACGAGGTGCAGAAATAGCAAGGAGTGATGGAAACTGTGATCCTGACCTCAGAGCGGAAAATACCCTCTGTAAACCCTCCACCGTGCAGCAGCGTCGGGATCCAAACCAGAATCTAAAGCGCCTGTGGAAGTCACAGACGGATGACGCTTTAAATCTTTGTGGGCCTAAGGGCTCGTCATTTTTCTTCTTTTTTGAAGTTATCTAAAATCTGTCAAAAATGTAAGTGGCCATGGATGGTGTTCTTTCAGTGGCTCTTGTCAGTCACCCCGGGTCAGCAGGTGTGATAACAGCCCTTCCTTTCAGAACCAGTGTTGAGCAGACACAGGTGTTTGTAAATGTTGGGCTCCACAATTCTATAAGTAAGGAAGATTGCTTAGAAAACAAAAATAGCAGTTCTTCATATTGAAAAATTAAGTCAGTTCCTTTGGGCATAATACCCCTAATGATGATTATGTTGTTAGTTACCAGTGAGTGAGGATTCAGTGCCTTTGCTAGTGCAGACTGGGCATTCCTGTCTGCCATTCTCTGGAGCGCAACACGGAGGCTCACCTTCAAGCTCATAATAGCAGAATGTGAATTCAAGTCTAGGTCTGTCAGCCACAGCGATTGGTTCGGAGGTGATCACATGACCCAAGCCAGGCCAGTGGAAGTTTTTAGGAATAATTGCAGGCCTCTGGGAATTCTGAAAAGCTGATGCAAGCCTGAACATTTTGTGATCAACTCCTAAAGGGAACTCATCTAAGAATGAAGCCATAGCAGAGGAAAGCACAAAACATGGAGAAAATGAGGACATGATTTCAGCACCTGCATATTATTTAGTTACATGAAACAATATATTCCTCTTTTTTTTTTTGGTTTAAGGCTTTTTGATGGAAAAGGTAGTCACATGTGCTTATGCAGGCAGTCTTTTGTTGGGAACTTCCCTGCCTGGTTTCAGAAGCTGTAACTCACCCTGGCTAAGGCTGAGTGAGAGACCTTGGGACCATAAGCCACTAAGGAGACAAAGCGTATTCCCTGGCAGGGCCATCGCCTCTGTCCGCTTTACTTCACCTGCTTGGCCCCCAGTGCATGATCGGTTAATGAATGATGGGTAAGGTTCCTCAAGGGAGGGACGACCTAAGACAGGCATGATCATGAGGGGGCCCTAAGGGAAGGACTTGGGGGCCTATAGCAAAAGGGGGTGATGGACCCTTGCCCCTCGGCTTTGACAAAGCCTGAGTTCTCATTCTGTCTGCAAGAAGTCTCCAAATATCTTGACTACCTTACTTCCCCTGCCTGACTTAAGCCTGAAACAATGACAGAGGGAAGTGCAGGCCTGTGCTCGAAAGGGCGGGTTCCCTGGGTGATCAGGCCTGAGGAAGGCTACATAAAATCCTGTGAAAACTGCTTTGCTAAGAATGCTCTCAATTTTCTGGTAAGGGTCCAAGCAGGATATGAGTTTATTTCCCAAAGTCTTGTAGCCCTTTAGCTGACTGACCCTGACTCAGAATAAGCCCTCGTAGTTCTTTGTATGCTATCTATTATTTGATCCTCACTGCCTGACAATGATTGATGAGCATTACCTGCATTCCTTTGCAAATTGAACCCAGTAAAAACCCATTGAGGAAAAGGGTCTTGGCCCTTCTCCTTTGAGAGATCGGCCACCTTTCCTCCTCAAGCGGATCATGTCTTGGTAGACTTATTGTCATCTGTGGTGGACCGGGGTGGGGTGGGGGGTGGCTCTGTGGGCGAGGCCCTCCCACTGTCTTTCCACAGCCGCTTGGCTATATAAGAATGGGCCTTGGGCCCAGAACATTTCCTTGCCAAGAGTAGGGGCTCTTACTGCCTCTACTGGCTTATCACCTTGTGTGGGAATGCCTTTCTCTGTTTCTGATTTAATGTGTGCTCCTCTGTTCTCCTTAAGGGTGGATGTCATATGGCGCCTGGCCAGCCCTACTACTATATCTGTCTTCTTCAGGGTGGAGAATGGACCCATCTAGAGGGTTGCATGTAGGCCCACTGCCCTGCGTCTGCTGCTGGGAGAGACCTCCTAGCTACAGGGACTGAGGCCTACCATTGGAGCTGATCTTTCCCTGCTCTGTGTGAGTGAGGTGGTATTCCATCCAGTGCTTAACTGAGTTGTGTTTCCCTGGCAACTCTGGTACCCAGATGCACCAGACAGAAGTGTCTGGGCTTCTGCTCCAGGTGATAGGCAACAGGTGCTATTTGCTTGACACTCTTTGAAATAGTTTTCTGTCTTGAAACTTAAAACTGAAAGGCTCTTGACAATTCTGTCTCCATTGCCAAACCTTCTCTGAGTCCCCCAGGTAAATCCAGTAATTTCTCCTATCCTTCCCTCACACCTGCATCCACCACTGTTCCAGTGCCATCATAATGAATGGTGGTTGCTTTTTTTACACGCGTGCCCTTCACTAGATTGCAAAGTCCTGCGGAGCAGAGATAATGCCTCTGTGTCTATGTGTGTACGTGTGCGTGCATGTGCATGTACGGGTGTGTGTGTTTAATTCTTGCCTCTAGTTCCTAACCGACTCCAAAAATGCAAAAGAATCTTCATGATTTAAACAGAAAATTATTTAGGTAGCTTTATGTATCAAGTTCTCTAACCCCTCCTCAATATGTGACGATAACCCCTCCCAGGCTTTGTACTGTGAGAAGCAAAATATTGGGTATATGTCATTAGGGCTCTCCAGGAAGATGTCAGTTCAGAGTATGTAGAAACATTCTGATAAATCTCTGGCTTGTTAGGTGGTGAAGGTGTATTTTTCAAGGGCTAATCTCACATTCTAACTTCATTGCAACAGAGATTAACTTGATAAATTAAAATTTAAGGCACACAGAGTCATTATTTTCTTAGTGAACCTACAAATACTTTTTGAACACTGAACTGAGCCTAGCTTTTGTCTACCTATAATTAAGGACAGAAGAAATATGGGGCCTGCTCAGTGGCAGTAATTTTGGACTTGGAGAGAAATGAGAGCTGCTGGTTTTAGGAGTGCTGCCCAGGTTTGCCTTTCTTTCCTCATTGTTTTACAGTTTTTTTTCTTGACAGTGTGGAACAAGAGAAGCCCCTGGAGCTCATCATCCATTCACACCTTGACATAAATTAGTTTACTGTGCTTTCCTTTCTCTTCTTTAAAGATATCCACCAAATAAGGGAATGGGGATTTTGCTCTGGTGGCCCCGCCAATCCTTGAGCAAGGGGCTAATTCTCGGGGAAAGCAGTGGGGATCCCTGTAAGGCAGAGTTCTTATTGCTAGATTCCTTAAGAGGATGCTGTGTACTCAACCATGTTACTCGGTAAAAATGCCACGTGTTTCCTGGGAGCCAAATTGCTCTCAGCTGAGAATGTTTGGCTTAGGCCTTCCTAAAACCTATTCCTTTTATTCTCTCTTGGTCAGGCCAGAGTGGACTCAGGTCACAGAATAAGGACTTAATTGGCTCCTACTCTCTACACAGAGATTCTCTTCCACTCCCCCGCCACCTTTTCTCAAGAAAAAAATCTACTTGGGCCTCAGTTTACCTGCACTAGCCACTCTCCTATGATAGGAGAGGGGTGTTATCTCCTGGGGAGAGGTAGCCAGCTGGAAACACAGTAAGCTATCCCAGGTGGAGGACAGGTTGACCCGTTGATGCCCACTACCCTGGTTGTTAGCTGGGGTCACTAAGAGTGTGACAAGCAGATAGAGTCACCTCAAACTCCTATTTCCTTGGACAAGGGAGGCCCGCTTTCTTCAGAAATGCATGCCCTCTTCCTCACCCTGTATTTTTTGCAAATCCCTAGAACTTTCATCTTTGCTCAAGGGTCCTACATACTCTGGGGTCCTATGATCATGCACACTTTTTCCAGGCTAAATCAACCAGGACATAAAACTTAGTCTCTCTTTTTATTTCCTGCCCAAAGACTTCATTTGTGTAACAACAGTAGTTTCTGAAGCTTTTTCAGAGCAGTCAGAAATGGCCTGTATAACAAAGCTGACCCCCCAAACCTTAAAAACATAAATTAGAAGCATCTCTTTCCCAAACTCCCTTTCAGCGTTTCGACCACTTGCTGGGCTAAGGGTGTTTGGGTATGCTTTCTCTTAGGACCTTCCCTCAGGCTCTGTTATTCTTGACTCTCTCCCAGATTTCTATCTGAAACAGATTGTTTTTGTTTTTCTATGTTGCTTTAAAGTAGCAGTTTTCAAAGTGTGGTCTTGGGAACACCCTAGTCCCTAAGACCCCTTCATGGGGTCTTCAAGGTCAAAACTATATAATAATAATACTAAGTGACTACTTACCCTTTTCACTCATTCTCTCACAAGAGTACGGGGGAGTGTTCCAGAAGCTACACGTTTTGTGATGACAATTCCATAGCGGAATGTGTCCACATTCATTCGAACCAGTATTTTCCAAGTGACCAATGCATAGTGTTACAAAATCATGCATCAGTGAAAGATCCATTCAAAGCTTATTTCAAGAAGTAAATTTATTTATACGGTTTTACGCTCTTCATTGCAACTGGCCTTAAAGAAACTACCACTTGCATCACAGAAGGTGATCCACAATTTTCTGAAAAGACTAATAAACTAATTATTCCTTTTCCAACTACACATCTGTGTGAGGCTGGATTTCCTTCATCTACGTTAATGAAAACAACATATCATGACTGATCATATGTGGAAGCAGATACTGAGAATCCAGCTGGTTCTATTAGGGCAGATGAGACAGAGCTTTGCAAAAATGTAAAACAATGCCACTCTTCTCACCAAATTATTTGTTTTGGAAAAAATATTTTTTTGTAAAAATATGCAATAAAACATTCTTGATTTATTATTGTTATTTTTAGATAATGTTAGTTTATAAATATTTAAGGGTGTTTTCAGTCTTAATTTCTAATGTAGCAGCTACTGTTAGATATAATCTACATAAACAAATGCTCTCTGAGTATTTAAAATAATTTTTAAAAATATGAAAAGGTCCTGAGACCACACCTTTGAGAGCTGCTACTTTACAGCAACTTATCTCATTGTTTCCTAGCCTAACTCTGCCCCACAAATGGGTACAGTTGCTGAAGCATTGACCGATTCTAGACACCTTAGTGTTTTACACAATACTTAATTATTGTTAACCTGGGGAAGTAATTATAACTATTATTCACATTTACAACCAAGGAACCTGGGGCTTAGAGGGGTTTTGAGACTTGCCCAGATTCACACAGGAAGTAGTAAAGAAAAACTTGAAATTAAGGTATCTGACTCCAGAAGTCATACTCTTAACTTGACAGCCCTGCTCAGCTGGGAAAAAACACGTTAACCCAGAAAATAAATCCTTTTTCATGAACGTACTCGACCGTCCTGGGAGACCAGCGAGTGCTATGGGTTCACTTTGCAGACGTTGTTGTTGTGGTTAGATTCCTTTCCCCAGCTATCAGTCCGTCTCTGGGAGGCGACTCTGAGCCCGCCGCCCCCAGGGCTGCAGCCTGGGAAATAAAGATGCCAAGTGGGCCCTCCTTGATCCTCAACCCACAGACACGCATGGGCTTTGTTCCCCGATTGCACACGGGCGGCCTCCCTCTGTGCTGCTTTCTCAGCGCTTCTCAGTCTCCAACTCTCTTCCTAGTGTGTGTTTCTGGCCTTTCCAGGGGACGCTGCGCTTTCCGTCAGTGGCTGAGCCTAAGCACCTGGAGTGCAGGGATTTGGTCCCGTAAATACCTTCGCTTTTGGCAGCAAAGCCAGGCTCAGAGGGGAGCTCCCGACACAGTCCACATCACAGCCCAGAAACGCAGGCGGGAGGTGCTCTGCTCTGGGACCTTCCAGAGGCCACAGTCGCGCTCACGTGGGGTGCACGGAACAGGAACCTCCTGGTGTCATGCGATCATTGGCAATCACCTGATCACCACTGTTTTGAGTTGTGAAGATGAAGTTGGAGATGCACTTCACTGGGGGGCGGGGCGCGTTTCAGTTTGTGTGACGGAAATCAGTATTTCAAGAAGCACCATCTGGAAAATTCTCTCATAATATGAATACTGTAAATATTTATTTAAGCTTCCTCCACCCCCCCGCTGTCATTTCAGAAGCAAGAAAAGTGTTCCAGAGGCCAGGTTTTTATACATAGTTTTCATAACGTATACTGTGGGCAGGGAGAGTGTAAACATCCCTGCCTTGCTATTTAACTCTTGGCAGAGATTACTTCTTTATGACTGAGATGGCATTTCATAGTAGAAATGGACAGCTATGGCGTTTAATTAATTTGCCCAAAGTCACACAGCTAGTAAATGGCTTTGGAATCATACAGAACTTGGTTTAAATTTCAACCCTGATGGCAATTATTTGTGCCATTTTAGCGTGTTGCTTAATGTCTCCAAGCCTTGATTTCTCTGTCTGAAATATGAAAATAGGCTGGTCCTGATGGTTAAATAAAATCAGGGATATCAAGTTCTGGGCAGAGTGTCTGGTTCATGACCTGGGCTCAATAAATTCAGCTAAGATGATAATTATACTGTTACTTAGATTATTGTTTTATAGCTTTTATCTTTCATGACTACTTTCTTACTGACACCAAGGGACTGTAAACTGTGTTCAGCCAATGCCTAGCGCAATACTTGATATTTGGGGTATTAAATGTGTTGGATGAATGAATGAATGAACAATGAACAATTGATGAGGTCATGACCCACCATATTTTCATTGATCAGTGAATTTCTAAACTGAGATGCTGAGAAAACTTGTTGAAAATATCTTAGACTCAGCGATAACTAGTGAGTACAGTGGTAAACTAGGTTGAAGAAGAAGGTTGTTGGACAGGAAGGTCGCCAGAGGGCAGAGTCCCTAACTGAGCCACGTGGGGACCCGTGCACAAGTGACTATGACCCTTGCTGGAAGAAACTGTCTATGTGTAGGTAACTTTTATAAGGGGTGGTATGGGAAATTTATAATGGGAGTTGGGACATTTCTTCCACCCTCCAATGTGTCTGTTTTTGTCATTAGAGAATGATTCATTTGAATTGAGAGAGAGAGAGAGAGAGAGAGAGAGCGTGCAAGAGCGAGAGCAAGTGAGCCAAACACGCATTTCTTGCTCTTCAGCCACACTGGGAGGACATATATGAGCATGGGCTGGCCCTCTACCCTTGACTCTCTCAGGGACTCAGGTCAGTGGAGGTTTGCCCAATCACCCTGGGGGTTATCTTCCTTCCAGCCGGCTGAATGGGGCAGAGAGCTTGGAGAAGAACTCTATGGGAGGCGTTCAAGGGCCAGCCTTGCAGGAGTACGCTATCAGTTTTGTTTCTATTGCATTGGTTGGAACTCAGTCATATGGCCACAGCCACATGCAAAAAAAAAAAAAAAGGTGGCGGGGGATGGGGGGAGGGAACCGGTGTGCCTGCTGAGCAATCCCTTTCCTTCCAGTCACAACTGGGTAATGTAGGTAAGAGAACCTAAAGGTTTGGTAAACCATCAACTCTCTGCCATATGCTTGAAGTGGGCTATATCCCCGGGAAGGATGGTTCATTGTAAATTAGTTTGTCTCCAGCAGGTGTAGGACTTCCTTAATAGGACGGCTTGACTGCAAAAAAGGGCTGGGGAGAAAGGTCCTGCACTACCAAAGCTGAGAGGTGCTGGCTGTGGGAGAGATAGCCGGGGCAGGCTCGTGGTCCTGGTAGACTCCCGGGAGGGAGGAGTGGGGCTTTAGAAGGGGACAGGACAGATGTAAGAGAGAAACAAAAAGGCTCTGAAGTCACAGGTTTGCGGAGAGTAAGAAATGCTGCCCTACAGAGAAGCAAAATGATGCCTGTGGGCGGCCTTTGCAGTAAAGCACTTACAAGCCATTTGGGGGCTCCACTCAGGTGCCACAAACTGGAAAGTGAGGACCTGCTCCACCCCCTCGCTGCTTTTCCTGGTCCAAGCGGGAGAGTGAGGCTCATTATGTCTCTAGGTGGATTTTATAGCTCTGGATAGGAGCCTGAAAGTTGCATGTGGTTTTCAAATACTTATTTTATCACACTCCACGATTACGTCCATTATGTGTGGCTAACATTTGAGTCTTTTCAGATTTAGTAGGGATATAAAAGGTTTAAATAAGCCCAATATCAGATGTGCCTGGGATTCCATTTCTTGCGTGCACACTGTAAATAAACGCTGATGAAAAATATTTGAGTTCCAAATTCTGCCACCCCAAATCCTGCAACTATGCACATTAAAGCCCCGTAATCCCCTAAAAGCCTTTTTACTTGTAAATAACACTATCTTGTTTTCCATCTCAAATTTCTTCTCCTGTAATTACACAATATTCGGTTTCCCCTTTTTAGGCAATTCAAATTAAAACTTATTTCATTTCATAATTACAAACATTCATTTTGAGTAAAGACTAATCTGACGGGAATTTGGTTCCAGTGATATTATAACCCAGACTTGTAAGAGCAAAGCAATCCATCTCCTGACTAATGTCTTGGAATCTTTTAAGGCTTGACTCCAGCTAAACATTTGCATTTGGAAAGTTTTATCCCTTTCCCTGAAATAATAATGCTTCATTAAGAGAACTGTGTGATTTGATTTTTGTAAAAAAAATAATGATTGAAATCAAATACTCCAAGATATAAAGAATTTAAAGGGGGAGCCATTTCACCCTCTTAGTTTTGGGTTATTTTATAAGTCCCACAAGTTTTGGAGCAGAAGGATTGCTTGAAAAATGTTCATTATTAAGTGCATTTTCAACCTTTTCATGAAAGAGGAGAAAGAGAATATTCTTTGTCTGGGTATCATGATAGGTGGTAATTTTGAAGTATCAGATAAAATGTATGTTATTACGATTCTGAGTATGGATAAAGGGAAAGAAGCACACTGACTGGACATTTAGGGATGATTAGTTAATATTTAGAGAGACATAGTGTTTATTAACTAAAGAACACATTGAGAAAATGCCCAGTGGCGTGCTTGCAGGGCTATTACTCTTTATTCATTGCAACGTAAGAATCATTCCAAAATACAGTGATTTAAAACAATGATTTATTGTGATTGCTCACAGTTCTGAGGGTTGATGGGTTCAGCGGGGCAATTGTTGCCTGTTGGAGTTCCTGGTCCGGTTGCAGTCAGGTGGTGGCTGAGGCTGGAGGCATCTGAGGGCTCTTGGGCAGGGACCCCTGGGGGTGGGTTGGCCTCTCTTTCTCTGGCAGTGGCAACATGTGGGGCTCCCTCACAGCATGGTGGTCTCAGGGTAGTCAGACTTCTCATAAGGCAGCTGATTTCTCCCAAAGGGAGTGCTCCCAGGGACCAAGGCACAGGTGGCAAAACTTTCTCTAATTTGCCTTTCAAAGTCCTGCAGGGTCAGTTCTGCCTCAGTCTGTGGGTTGTGAGTGAGTCACAGGGACGGTCTAGGTTCATCGGGAGGTGACTACCCAAGATTGTGAATGGAGGGAGGTGTGGTGCATCACGGAGCCATCCTTGAACGTTGCCTGCCACAATCCCCACGCCACCGATCAGTTTGCCTACCAGGATCATTCCGATGGGTGAAATTACCATACCAGATCAGTGGGCGTTTGTCTTCTGAGGAACTGGGTTTGGTAAGAGCTAGGAGGGAAGGGAGCTGATAAAGGTTCTTTTGTTAGGACAACCTCAGGCTGTTTGAATCACGCCCAGGCGTGTATGTGTGTGCCTGGGCGGTATTTTGGCTTACCTATAGGGCCCCTGCAGTTTGATTTAGGCTGGGGTCGGGAAGGGAGAAATATTAAGTGCCCACTCTGTGCCGGGTTCTATGCCACACATTAAACATCTCACATCGTGGCTGGGAGGCTGTTAGTGCAGTTGTCACATTCAGGTCCTCAGTGGCTTTGCCACTCCCAAGCCATGGGGCTCGAGTACGTTATTAGTTTTCCTGGCCCCAGTTTTTTCACATGTAACATGTTTGAGGGGCTTTTGTTCATGGAGAGAAACACTCAATTCTCTTTGTGTGATTTTAGTGCCTGATGTATTAATCTTATGAATTTATTAGTCAATGAATATTTTTTAAAAAGAAAAGCTTAACATTTCTTTTTATATACTATTTACACAGCAAATAAATAAAAACATTAAGTTAGTAAATGGCATTTTAGAAAACATGTAAACATCAATTACTGGCTAAATCTAAGATTTCTAATTATTTAATTAATATTAATTAAATACTTATTCTATCATATTCTTGTAAATGTTTTAAAAACTTTAGAAGGCAGACAATATTCATATAATGTTAATGTGTTTACAGTACTAGTCAGGACCCTTATACCAAAACCTGATATAAAAATGGTGATGTACCTGTTTGTTTCTTCATTATGTATTTTTATTCTGTCTATTCTTACCCTGGCCGAGTGATTTGGTGCATGTACTTACCTGGAGACTCAGAGTGCCCTTCTCTGCCTGTTGAGGTTGTGGATAAAGTTGATCTCTCTCTGTCTTCTGCCCTAACCAGAGCTCCTAATTCCCACCCTGCATAGCACTTTTTAGCAACTAAAATTTTACTTATGTCCTTGTTTAATGTCTCTAGGTCCAGGCAAGAATGTACGTTGTATGTAGGCAGATATTATTTGTCTGCTTGTTCACCGCTGTATTCTCAGCGTCCAGAATCCTACCTGGCCCATAGGAGTTGCCACAAAGATTTGTTGAATGAACAGATGATCAATTCTGGACTAGGCTCTTAGCTCCTGAGATTCGGGTGTCTCTTCTGTTGGGTGGGTTCTGAACTAAGGTGTCATTTATTTATGGGTAACTGTTGAAATTATTGGCTTTGCCCAAGGTAGTAGTTTTTATTTTTCTTAATCAAGCATGCCTTTTGAGACACACTGATTTATATTCTACCTTTACAGAACCTGGTAAGGAAATTTTAGAGTAGCTTACTCTGAACTGCGGCCCAGTGTATGTCAGCCGCATCTAAAGCTTTGGGTCAGTTTGGTGTCTTGAAATAGCAAGTTTCTTTCTAATTGACCATTATGACCTACAATATGAAAACCTGCACCGCCGGGTTGAAAAGATTAAATGGGATAATCCCTAGGAGGGGAATAGGAGAGCACCAGACATATGTTAAACTCTCAATATTATTACTTTTATCAGTAGAGCTACTTTCTGTTATTATCCTTGCTAAAAAGAGAGCCACTGCTTTCTCCATAGGTGTTTAAGAGGAATGCCCCTGTCCCAGTCTCAATGACAGGACACGTGTATGGTGTGTTTGCACCTGACCTGAAGAAACAAGGGCTGTCTCTCTCACAATGAGGCACTGAGCAAATAGAGGAAAATGGTTAATGAATGAATCTCAGAGCCATAAAGAGTGGTCTGCTCCCAACGTTCCCTTCCTCGCTGCGCTGCCCCTGGATTGCAGGCGGGAGAAGCACGAATGAAGAGGCGACTGACATTTGTTGAACACACAGTGTGCACGTGGGTTTTGCTACGCAATATACAGCTATTACTTATTCATTCCAACGATAGCCAACGAAGTTATGAGTATTGGTTTTAGAGACTAGGTTTTTTTTTTTTTAAACATACATTTTACGGAAACAGAAACAGAGGCTTAGAAATGGAAAGTCACATAGTTAGGGAGCATCAGAGCCGGAATTAGCACTCACATGTGACTGACTCTGAAATGACTGTTTTTCCCACCAAACCTTGTTTCCAGGGGAGAAGAACGTGATGATGGCCTCTCTGAATTTCCTTATGGTTTGTTTCATCGGTTGTATTATCTTTTCAGTCCTATTCAGGGAGAGTTCATTGTTGAGTCTCCACTCAGTTCTTACTGTTTTCTAAATAAGAACTCGCATCCAGTATAGCCAGATACCTAATGCCAAACACACGTAGAATAGTCTGTTATGCTAACACATAATTTTGCTAGCATTTCAATAAGATATAGGATTAGAAGTCATAAGTACATATTTTAACATTAAATGGATATTGCAAAATTTCCCTTCAAAATGATTGTAATAATTTATACTTCAAAATGTTTTTGCTTATACAGATGTCCTTAGTTTTTCAAGTTTCTGCCAATATTTTTTGTAACTACTCGAGTGTGTATTAATTTATAAATGAGGTTGTGTCTTTTTTGGTTATTTATTAGCTATGTAATTTCATGTGTTCTCTGAACTCTTATTCCTATTTTTTTGCCCATTTTTATATTAAGTTGTTTTTTAATTTATTGGTGTATTTCATTTATTTATTTTCAGAGAGAGGAAGGGAGGGAGAGAGGGAGAGAAACATCAGAGTGTTGCTACCTCTTTTGCGCCCCACACTGGGGACCTGGCCCACAACCCAGGCGTGTGCCCTGACTGGAATCGAACCAGCGACCCTTTGGTTTGCAGGCCAGCGGTCAATGCGCTGAGCCACACCAGCCAGTGCTGGAGAAGTTTTTTTAATACTAGAGATATTCGCCTTGACCATTATATATCACACTTTTTTTTTGCATATTCTGTCATTTGTCTTTCAACTTTGACCACAGAATCCATTTTCCTAGCAAAATTATTTTGTAAATGCCATCTCAAGAGAGAATATAATCTATTATGAATGCTGGTCTGATAATAACAAAATAACAAATAAGTTTAATGAGTGAAATAATAGTCACAGAACTAAATTATCCCTTGGAAAAAAACACCTAATTTGGCATATGGGATCTCTAACCCTACAAAAGAATAACAATATAATTTTTCATCTGTGAAAAGTGTAATAGTATATTACAAACAGCAAAATAATTTTTAGGGAAATTTGCCTCAAAAAGAATGAAGACAGGAATATTTTAGACTGTAGTAGCAGTCTAAAATAGAGATTTTATATATATATAAAAGGAAAAAAATAGAGTACAAGGCAAACTCCTCTTTTAGTGTCTCAGAAAAGCACATTCCAACCAAAATTTCTTCCCTGCTTCAAGACAAACCTATCTCCTTTTTCACAAGCATGAGTCCTCCCACCCTTTTCTGTCATTTGTCACCGTGGGCCCAGGAGGGACAATTACTAAGCAGTGTGATTGCGACGGCAGCAGCAGGGGAGTAGGAAGTCTCAGTTCTACCTCTTAATATCTCCATGAACTTAAACGGTATACTTAGCTCCCCTGCCTCAGTTTCCCCCTCTACATAATGGGAATGAGAATGTCTACTCACAGGGAGTTTGTGAAGATTCACATGCGATCAGATATATGAAACTATTTTTATAACCCAAACATTGCTATAAATCATAATTTATTCCATCTGAGAGCCCATTAACAGCCTCATTGTCAAATAATGAGTAAATTCATCAATGCAGTTGCCTTTTACTCAGGAAATGAGGTATGGGAAGAAAAGAAGATGCAGGTTCTGCTTTCATAGGCCTTAAAATCTACTAATTATGCTCTGTATTTATATAACATGCTGGAGTTTACAAAGTACTTTCACCCAATGTGTTATTTATCCATCCATTCATTCAATGGGACTAGAATGATGATAAGTAAGACAGAGTCCTTAACCTCATGGTTAGGGAAAAACTAAGTACACAGAAGACTAAATGAAATGTATATATGTGTGTGTGTGTATAAATAATATGATGGTATAGTACTAGCTGTGGCGGAATTAAGCATGGCAGAGGGTTAAGAATGACAGGTATAGGATGGGAATGGTGGATATTTTAGGAGGGTGGCTGGAGACTGTCTCTGCAGTGGTCACAGTTGAGGCATGGCAAGAGGTCGTACAGTAGGCTAGGGCTTAGTGAGTCCGAAGAGCAGAAAGTGCTGGGAGGTGTGTGTGCAAGACAGAAAGTGCCTCGAGCTCAGGGCGAGAGACAGCATGGGGCTGGATCCTGGAGGGCTCTCTAGGCCACGCTAATGGGCTTGGCTTTTATTCTAAGTGCAACGTAAAACCACTGGAGGCTTTTAAACCAGAGAAATTCCAAAGATTGAAAAGATCACTTTATTGCTCTGAGAATGATCAGGAGGGCTAAGAATGGAGGAGGGAAAACCACTAAGGAGCCCGTGTATTAAGGGAGAAAGAATCTTCATTTAATTATGACCAAAGGAATTTGTCAGGTACTAGGGCAGACACATAAACTCCCCCTGCCGAACTCTGTCTTGTCCCTGTGGTCTCAGGGCTTTGGAGGAGGGGATGTTATTTCGCCCAGTTCCAGGATGGCCATGTTCCTAATTCCAGTGGTTTTTGAGAGTTGAATGGGAATGATGGTGAGAAGCAAGCAATTGTATTGTAGATTTATTTCTGCGAAACTGTCCCAGTCAAACACCTGCAATTGTGTATTCTGTATTAGTTTGTTGGGCTGCCTTAACAAAGTACCCCGGACTGGGTGGCTTGAAGGGCAGAAATTTATTTTAGCGCAGTTCTGGAAGCGAGAAGTCTGGGCTCAAAGTGCCAGCAGGGTTGCCTTTATCTGAGGTCTCTCTTCTGGCCTTACAGATGGCTGCCTTCTCCCTGTATCTTCACAGGGTCTTCCTCTGTGGGAGCCTGTCCCAATCTCTTGTTTGTATAAGGACACCAGTCACATGGTGTGAGGGCCCGCCCTAATGACCTCGTTTGAACTCCTTGAACCGTTTAATGTCCCAGTCACCCAATACAGTCACACTTCGAGCGGGGGGCTGGGGCAGTCAGGACTCCAACATATAAATTTCTGAGGGACACACTTGAGCCCATAATTGATTCTTAGACGAAATCTGTGTTTGGGGAATCAGGCAGAGTAATAAAAGTCAGGGTCTAGTTAACTTATTTCTGGCATGTGCGACAATAGTTGCATTTCTTACAAGCCTTAAAGAAAAAACCATGGTTTCCTCTTATAATTAGTGCCAACTGGGATAACTTAACTACTTTCTCTGAGGGTTGTTTAGCACGTTCACTAAGCCGTTGTTAGACCACCAGGTAACCTCCTGTTAATATTCCCGTGAATTTTGCTCTTTCTTTAAAAGTAACAATTTCACCTCTCTCCATCGAGGTAAATTTGGAGAAAATGCAATAAAAATAAATGTGAACTGTTGTTGATACCCTGCAGTTTGCAGCTATGTGCTTTGTCCACTTTCTCTGTGATATCTAATTGCAGGAGTCCATTTCCACGTACGGTTAGTAGCCGTGATGGTCAGAGGCACTGCCTCCTTGGCTGAAGCAGCCAGGGACTAAGCCACAAACCGTTGGGAAGGGATTAGCACATCGCTCTCTGGACCCAGCCGGAGCACGGAGTACGTGAAAAGATGAGGGTTGGGGAAGGGGGAGAGGGGGTCAGGGGAAAAATGGCTTGGGTAAAGAAGACCAGGGAAGCCCCAATAGTCTTCCTGTGGGCACTCCCTGGCTCCAGCGCTACAGCCTCAATTATTGCCGTGTGAAATTTTATGGACATTTTGATATGAATATTGCCGGTTACAAAGCTTTGAGACTGACAAGGTATATGCATGTTAATGAGTCTGTGTGTCACATAAAGTCCCAGCCTGTGAAAAAGCTCTCTGTCCCCCATGTACGTCACTGTGATTAGAACTGGGATTGACCATGGGCAGCTTCAGGAATCCAATTCTGAGGCCATAAAAGAAAGAAAAACATAAAAATGGTAAATGATAAATGAAAATGTGAAAGTAAAAATAATTCAGAAGCCAGAGAAGTTTTTTTTTAGATCTTGGAACCAAGATCTGGTTGGACCAAGACCTGTGGAATTGGGCAGATCCATAGATGATATGGCCTTGGCATTCCACCAGAGAACTTCTTCTGCTTACTTATGAAGTCACAGGGCTTCCACTAGCCCAGGCTAAGCAGGGAGAGAACTGACTTTGGACTCAGACGTTGGCTGGACCACTATTGTGTGACTGTTCTGAGCCTCAAGTTTCCACACTTGAAAAGAGGAATAATAGTTCTTAAACGGCTCGCACCATAGAACAGCTCAATGAATACTTGTGGACTGAATGCGTAGCGCCCCCCCGCCCCCCCCCCCCACGCCCCGCCCCGCCCCGCCCTGCCCAGATCAGCCTACCTCTATTCCACCTCCTTATCCTCTTTATCACCATGTCTTTATCAAAAACACCAATTAAGCCCTGGCTGGCATAGCTCAGTGGATTGAGCACAGGCTGCAAACCAAAGTGTCGCAAGTTCAATTCCCAGCCAGGGTACATGCCTGGGTTGCAGGCCATAACCCCCAGCAACTGCACATTGATGTTTCTCTCTCTCTCTCTCTTTCTCTATCTCTCTCCCTTCCTTCTCTAAAAATAAATAAATAAAATATTTTTTTATTTTAATCATTGTTCAAGTACAGTTTTCTCCCTTTTACTCCCAATCCAGCCCACCCTAAATAAATAAAATCTTAAAAAAAAAACACTAGAGATGGTTTTTGATACTTGACTATAAATTCAGGTAAACATAGGACACTGTTACTTGTGTTGAGGAAACTTTTAATCTTTGCTTCTAACCATGAAGAGAAAGTTCTTTGATCTTTTATGGGGGTTTTAAGTGGAAATGGGTGGCAAAGCATTGGTGGTACAAATTATGCTGCAGTATGCCCCATAGACGACCATGTAGCTCTGCCAGAACGTGAAGATGGTTCTGGCTGCTGTAATCATTGGCATCATCATAATTGTCATTATAATAGTTACCATCCCCTCCTCTTTCTTCTTCTGGATCATGATCCTCATTTGCAGTCATACGTGTCCAAGTAGTTATCTGCTCGTGGGTCACTTGGAACAAGTGAATGGTTATGAGGGTAACTGCTTTCATAACCTCAAAACTGTTGAGATTAATGGACTGTCATTTAAATATTTCACATCATACCTATTAGTCTTCTTGTCCTGCTGTCTGTATCATCATTCAATCTTTGGAAATAGCTTGGTTTTTTTACTCAGACAAAGGTGGAGGGGGAGAATGGGGGAAAAGGTACAGGGGATAAGAAGCATACATGGTTGCTTGTATGTACAAAATAGACAGGGGAAGGTTAAGAATAGTATGGGAAATAGAGAATCCAAAGAACTTATATGTATGACCCATGGACATGAACTAAGGTGGGGCAATGGTGGTGGGAGGGGGGTACAGGGTGGAGGGGAATAAATGGGAGAAAAATGGGACAACTGTAATAACATAATCAATAAAAAGAATATATATATATAAAATAAAATGCTGACTCTGCTCATATAAGCTCTGTGAACTTAGACAAGTGTCTTTATTTCTCTGAGCCTTGGTTTCTCATCTGTAAAATAAGAATAATAAATAAATAATATTACTGACATATTGGATAAAATAAAAGGAATGTGTTTAAGAGCACAATCTGGGAAGATATAAATGCATGATGAATGGCAGTTATTATTGTTGTTGTTATTAACATTGATTCTATATAGTGTGAATGAGAATCCCTAAGATAATTTCTAGCATAGAGTAATGCTCAGTATGTAGTAGTAATGTTAGTTATTTTTATTATTTTATTGTCACAAGAAGGCTTCAAAAGTTAACGTAAATCTTCTACCCATCCCTATATATTTAAAGAACCCTACTTAAACCCCAAGCTGTTGACACTAAATAAGAACAAACCCTTGACCCACAGCTCTAATGCTAGCAGTTGCCTAGGACTTGTTCTTCCCCACCCTCCCCTTGACTGCCCTACATCTGCATTGTTCCTTGGCTTCTGGCTTCTGATTTCTCAGTTTGGTCCCGCACTCCCAGTGTTGTGCTCGCACCCAAGACCCGCTTTAACATTGGGACGCCCTGTACATGGCTCACCCAAACCACCCCCAAGGCTTCTGCCTTCCCTGGTCCCTCTGGGGCTCTAGACTTCTCAAGGACACCTTGGAAAAATTCTAGCTGTGGTCTGGGTTTGGTCATTAGGAGGTCCTTGATCAATCAACTTGTCTTGTTATTTATTATCTCGAGATGTTTGTTTGGCACGAAATTCCATCCTGGATACTAATTTCTGCTCCTTAGGTAATGTCCCTTCTTCTCTACTGGTTTACTTGGCTTGTAAGAGGATGCTAAGAGCAGTTCACCCTTTCCTCATGGTGAGAAAGCTGCTAACAATCTCCTATTCTTATAGTATTGGCAATATTTTGTCCATGCTGCCTCTGTCACCTATTTTTATGAAGACTGCTTTACAATGTCTGGTCTAACAGTTAGGAGAGTCATTAGTCCAACGGGTAGAGCCCACCGAAACACATTTGGCATAACTGCTCTTTTTCTTATGCCAAAACGTCTAGAGGAGTTCATGGTTCTCTTTGCCAAAGCCTTTAGTCCCAATGCTGGCCCATGAGTCCTGCTAGTTAAAGGGTTTATCCAGCCCTTATTTTGATGAAAAGTTTGATGGTACAGTTGCATGATGCCTACACTCTGTCTTACTAGCTTGAATTCAACAGATTTCTATCACCTACTACCAAGCACTGTTTAATATGCGTACTTCGGTAAATCTTTTATCAAAATAAGCTCAATAACCTTACGGGCAGGTTTAGCTTCCTAAACTATGGTTTTCTTCTCATACAGGAGCTTCATGAACATAATTAGTAAACCGTGGTCATGCTGCAGTGTCTCTCAGGGTCTGAACAGACTTCATTGCATGCAGAGTAGTGAAAAGGTAGAGAAAGCTTAAAAAGAAAACATACACCCACACCCACAGTTCAGTAAAAACAACCCAAGGTTTGTTTCAGGGTCATTTCACCAGGCAAAAAAGGCTGCCTTTCAGCTGCTTCAATGCTTTCTGAAACCTTTTAGGCTACAAAGAGAGTGATTCTGGTTTTTGTGGCTAAAATGCTAGAGAGGATGATTGGTTTCATTAGCCAGGGAGGAGTGATAATATGCTACAATACTTCTCCAGTTATTGGGCACATTATATTAATAACTCATGATGGCTGGAGCATTGAGGTGTATATTTTAAACTCAGTGTAAAATACCATGCCATTAAGAATTTAAACACATTCTAATTTAATTATGGCCAAGAACTGGTTCCAAGCGATCTCGTGTTTTTGTTGGCAAGTTTCAATATTGCACATTTTGAATATGGAAGGATTTATTTTCTTTTACTCTTTGCTCCTTTAATTCTGGATTGTTAAAAACCTTAATCATTTAAAAGCACACACATTTGGAAAATGAAGTGCAACTGAAGTTATGGAAAATTCTAGTTTTCTTCATAGTACTTTGTTTTCCATTTTGAAATGTGCCAAATTTCTTCCTGCCCGTGATACACTGATTGCCCACAAGTTCTTTTTACCTTCATTTTGTCCTTAAATGACTTTTCCATCCCTCGAATATCTATGCTCTTGTCACATACTTTTCTATCATGGCCGAAAATGGGGGGAAAAATCTGCCAGTTGAATACTTCATCAGAAACTATCATTCAGTTACCATTCAAGTCAACTTTGGGTATGTCAAATACAGATGGTGATTCCTGGGGGCCTGTCTTTTGAAGGTCCCTGTGCAGAAGACTTCGCCAGGCAACTAAAAGGGAGGGGTTAGGAATTAGCACAGGACAACTAGTAATGAATAATATTTGGAATCATGTGTAAATGCAATCACATTCAGCATAAAGCATGGCATATCCTGCATCCATCATTTGTCCACACACTCTTCAAGCTAACTGGTTTTTGTGGCCTTTGATGATCAATTGAAGTAGACCTAGCATATACAAAATCATTAAAAAAATAAGGTGGAGGAGAGGAGGGTCCTCACTGAAGAATTTCCCTTGAATCTTGAACACCTTGAATTTTTGGGCCATGAGTCTTCAGCTTTTAGGAATGAGTTCAATGATCAGTGATGTCTGGGGGACTGGCGGAAGATGTGACCATAGGAAGGCTTATGCATAGTTCGTGAACCTGATGGCACTGTCAGAACCTGTTCCCATGAATCCCTGCCTTCTCCAGCCATGGAGATCTCATAGCCTCCAAATGCCAGAGGCCATAGGCTCTCGGAGTGTAAATCTCAGGTCTCAGAGTCCTTTATAACTCTCAATTATTAAAGAACAATGAGATGATGACCCCCCAAAATGGGGTAGTGTGTCCTAATAATTTTTTATTATAATAATGAACTTGGAAACCGTATATAATTTGGAAAAGAAAGAATCCAATATTCTTATATCAACTCCAGAATGAAAAAAAATAATTATTTGGTTGGGATATGACAATGAAACTATCTACAGGATTTAGATATGGGTTTAGGGGAAGAGTGAATTTAACTTTTTTGGATTTATAATTTTTAAAATATAATACATGTCAAAGATTGATGGTTTTGAGACTCTCTCTTGCTTTGATGGTTTTGAGTGGCAAGGCATCATTTTTAGGAAGTGTGTAGCCAAAAGGATTGTCCCTCAGGAAACAAAGGCTCTGTGTCTGTCGTCCTTGGCTGCCCTCTCATTGCAGAGGTTCCCCTCTGCCTTGCCTGCCAGAAGGGGATTGGAGTCGGGCACTACACACACTGAAGGCTACCCAAGGTTGCTGAGAAGACCTGTCAAATTTTTGTCACATTATTTTTCAAAAATTCAAAGATAGTAAAATAACAGTATTAAATTCATATTTAAGAATTATTTATTAACATGTCTCCCTACCCCAATAGCCTCAGAGAGCCCTTCAAAGATAGGCATTCTGAGCTAATGCCTGGCTTGGAGTAAACTCATAATCAATACTGAATATACAAAATAATAAACCACTTGATTTTATGAGGAGAGATACATGAACCCGATGAAACTGCTTATTCATGGTGTTACAATGCTGGTGGTGAGGCATCAGTACCTGTGAGTAATTCAGTGTAGAATCCTGAATGGACAAGTTCTATTCCCATAGAACACCAGCCATTACTCATCTGTATTTTACCTATTTGCACCATTAACACATAGGACATTTTAGCTTCTTTTTTTCTAGTTAGCCATTTATTATAAATATTTTTCCACGTGGCCTCAAAAGCCTCATATTCTGTATTTTAGATATGTTTTCTATCTGGTTATCTATTATATACTTTATATATAAGAAATACATATTTTAATGGAGTAATATTCCATTGAGTTGCTATAAAACAATTTTCTTAAACATCATGTCCTATTGAATTATTGGTGTGAATTTATTGAGCAAAGGAAAATGGACATTGTGGTGACTTTGCCTATTAATTTCCCTTTGTGATAAAGAGAAAAGCTAGCACAAATCTGCATGGCAATTGGCACAGAGAAGCGAACCAATTTTCACTTTGACTTCACCAGCATACTCCCTCCCAGAAGCCACTTTCAAAATGCTACCTCCCACATTGCATACACCCCTCACCACAGACACCCATGGCCATTTCCTGAGGCTTGTCTCTAGGACACCAGAACAGTCAGGGGAAAGAAAGAATGCTCCAAATGTTTCCCAGATGTCGGAATGTGTGGCATAATTTGGCATCAGAATGATTGGAGTTTTCATTTTTCATTTTTCATTTTGGCAACCTGCAAATGCAACCTTAATATAATAAGTAAATTTATTCTTTGCCCCACAAACAACTTTACATTTATAAAGTATTTAATGAGCACATACTACGTGTCAGTCACTGTGGTACGGATTAGAGAATGCAAGGTTTTGGTAAGTTACAGAGACAAGATGAAGAATTTTAGGCTTTTATGAAATTGAAGTATGGCCTGTTTGGGCAAGTGTCTTATAACATGTACTCATACTTTCTACTGAGGATATTGTATTTCTCACACACCTCTTTAATTTGCAAATTTTGTATGGTAATGAACACTCTGGACATTGTGTTGCTTATCTACCAAAACCTTGTTCATGAGTTGGAGGCAAGAAAATGGAGACACAGCTAAACTCATGACGAGAGGACAAGACAGAAATATGCTGACCCTTCCCAGAGCTGCTCTGCATGGTCTGGGCAGTGAGAATGAGAGACTCCTGTCCTGCTGCTGTTGCCTGTGTGGAAGAGACACAGAAGGAAGTCATATCCACCAAATCCCATGGTCAAGGTTGTCTTTAAGACGTCTAGTTGTTTTAATCTTGTAAGCCCAGGAGTAGGAGCTGAGCTAGGGTAATTAATGACTAAGTATTTTTTAAAAGATTTTATTTATTTATTTATTTTTTTAAGAGAGGGGAAGGGAGGGAGAAAGAGAGAGAGAGTAACATCAATGTGTGGTTGCTTCTCATGTGGCCCCCACTGGGCACCTCGCCTGCAACCCAGGAATGTGCCCTGTCTGGGAATTGAACCTGTGATGCTTTGGTTCCCAGCATCCACTGAGCTATGCCAGCCAGAACGATTAAGTATTTTTCAGTGCTACTTTGAATGAGGCATGGCTACCTGTCTCTATCTCTAACACAATGCTTTATAGATGACTAATCGGAAAGGTCTACAGAGAATAATTTGATTTGAATATAGAACATCCAGGTGATAAGAACCATTAAGATAAAGTAGCCTCTCATACTTCTTTTTGGGATGAAAAAAACCAGAGACTCAAAGGAGGGAAATGATTGGCTGAAAGTGACACAGCTTGTTGTTGCCAAGGTGACAAGCATAACTTAGTTTTTCCAGCTGCCTAAAAGACTTCTGTTTTCTTTTCCATGGCCCAATATCCCATGTTTATTTCTTAGCAAGGAAAAGGCAGGGAATAGAAGGGAAGAAGTGAATGATTGTCTGGAGCTCATCCACTATTAAATAACCACTATTTCTCAGATTTCTCTCCTGGGCAAGATGGCAAAAATGGCCATGGTTCTTTGCGCCTTCCTGGATCCATATTGTTTACTATGTAACTGGCAGCACCTCCTAAGAAGAGGTGGAGTCTATTTCCATACCCTTGGAATCTGGGCTGGCCCTGAGACTGGCTTTCACTAATAGAGGAGGCTGAAGTCTCAGTGTGCCAGTACCTAACTTAAGCCTCAAAAAGTTCGTGTGCTTCTGCTTTCTTGGAAGCAACTTGAGAATACACCTGAGCTAGGCACCGAAGGTTGAAAACCACAAGGTTTGGTCACTCTAGTCAGCCCCGATGACAACTAGACAGCTGTCAGCCCTGTGACTGAGGCTGTCTCAGACTAGTCATTCTCCAGCTTACCTGCTGCGTGACCGCCGGTGTGGGAGCAAGCCCAGAGGAAGTCTGGCATGTCTGCCCTAGGTCAGCTAAACCACCCAGCCGGTCAATGATAAATGCTAAGTTTTAAGCCAGTGAGTTTGGGAGCTATTTGTCAGTACACAGGTACAACTACAATGGTGTCTAGTTAAGTGATCCTGCTTTGCTCTGGAATCCTAAACTACGTGTTTCTCAAGTTTCTGCAACTGGAATGGCAGAAAGTATCTAGCCCCCTTTCATCCTGGCTCATCCAGGCTGGATTTATGCTGAGAACAGGGAAAGCTCTCAGACGCACAGAGCCTGTGGCACCAACACGGGTGCTCTTGATGTGACTCTGTCATCAGAGGGCTCCGAGGTGGACATGGTTAGCGGCAACGAGGACCAGGAGGGGACTGGGGACATGCTGTCTCTGGTGCTCTGACTCACTGAATCTTTGCCTAGGGCATTCCCACAGATACCCAGTGCTGGCTCAACTTACTGCTGGAGGTGCAGCTTGCTGTGGACTGAATTGTATCCCCTGTGATGGTATTTGGGGTTAGGGCCTTGGGGAGGTAATCAGGTTTAGATGAGGTTATGAGGGTGGGATCATTATGACGGTGTCGATGCTCTCATAAAAAGAGACAACAGAGAGCTACCCCCATCCCCACCCCGAGTCTCTGCCACGTAAAGACACAACCAGAAGGTGGCCATCTGCAAGCCAGGAAGACAGTCCCCTCCAGAACGAGATCATGCTGGCACCCTGGTCTGGGACTCCCGGCCTCCGTAACTATGTATGAGATAATAAATTTCTGTTGTTTAAGCCACCCCGCCTGTGGTATTTTGTTATGGCATCCCCAAACTAATACACAGCTGTTTCTAGTTAGACAGATGTTTGGCATTGCTTCAGGGGAAAATAATCGGAATGATTAAATGCCTTTTTCACTCCAGATGTTTTGGCAATGCGAGTATGTGGCCGACATGTGCTCGTGGGCCGGCCCCATCGCTGTCCTGGGGAGTAGCTTCTGGACAAAAGCGGGGAGTTCTGGGAGGGGTCAGAGGAAGTGCCCTTCTTTCTTTCCTGCCACAGAAGCATATGTTCTTTTTTGGAAAGAGGGTACAAGAGCTCCATATGTAAACCACGGTCCTCGGAGGTTTATGCGATACAGTCTCCTTTTTCTAGCTGCAAACAGACCACACTAAACAAGCGCTCCTGTGGGTACGTCGTTGTCCTCCCCCGATCAGGTTCTGGTGACCACTGTTAAATCTGTGGCTGAACATTGTAAGAGGTAAAGTCTGGACAAGGCCAAATGACTGAGAAACAGAATACAAAAGGATGAATGTCACGACTAGGACTTGAACTGACGAGGATTCCCACTACCAACCATGATAAAAGGCAGGCCTTAGTGCAGAACTAGTAGATATAGACAATTGTGCCATTATTTAAGCTTCCTCCCTCTTCCCAAACCCAAGAATTCTGTTAAGAGTAATTCTGATTTTCTCACATGTGCTCTGGAGAGTCTGGATTTTGCTGAGCACGCAGAGGGGAGTTCTCTGCTCTGCTCACAGCAGGTTCTCTACTCGCAGCAGGTGGGGAAACTATTTCTACAAGAAACACTAGATAGTGCATATTTTTGATCTTGCTAGCCATATGCATTGCCCCCACTCAGCTCGGCTGTTGTCCTGCAAACACAGCTATAGCTAGCCATTAAACACTCTCACACTTACATGAGGGTGGCTGTGTTCCTAAAGCACTTTATTACCAAAAGAAGTGGAGGACTAGATTTGGTTCATGGGTCATAGTTTGCCAATGTCTACTCTACTGGGTTAAATACATGAATGTTTCTCAGGTGCTTTAAGCAGTGCCTGAAATATGGTAATATCTTTTAGCTTATTAGCTGTTAGTTTTCTTTGCCTGGTGAGGAGCAAGGCAGCAGGAGGTACACGCTAAGGAGAAGTGGGTTAGTATACAGTAAATTTGAGACTCAGTCAAATGAAATAGAGACACAGGATCGGTTGAGGGGAAGGACACATAGCACCAGTACTGGGCAGAGAATTGCATTAAAGATTGTATGTCTTAGTTCTGGCTGCTATAACAAGGTGCCATCCACTGGGGTGGCTTAAAAACAACAAAAATGTCCTTCTCACAGTTCTGGAGGCTGGAAGTCCAAGATCTGAGTACCAGCATGGTGGCAGGAAAGGGTTAGAGGGCTCTCTGGGATGCCTTTCGTAAGAGCACTAATATCATTTATGAGGGCTCTAACCTCCTGATATAATCACCTCCTAAAGTCTTCACTTCTAAATACTATCACCTTGGCAGTTAGCATTTCAACATATGAATTTGGGAGGGACACGAGCATTTAGTCCATTGTTGTGTGATTCTCTTGTGGTGCCAGGGAATCCACGTCACGTCCCCTGTTGGTGCAGGCTGTCCCCTGCTCCTCTGCGGCATCAGCTTGATGAACTGGTAGTCTGTAGACATTCTGCGTGTATAAGCTACCTTGATGTCCTGTACTCCACAGTACCCAGCAGAATAGGAGACTATCCCTGGGACAAGACAAAGCAAACAAAACTCAGAACCCCAAGGTGAAGTGTCATCTTGCAGGGTCCAGACTAAGGGTGCACACTGATTTCCAGCTCTGTTCACTCAGTCCTGGTTGCACGGGCTTCCCCGTTGCTGTAGTAGCTCAGTGCAGGTGTGTGAAAACATTTGAGCATGATGAATTGTTTCTCCAAGAGCCAAAGGTAAATGATGAAAGAATTGGACAGAAAACATGTTAACAAGATATTTTATATTAGCTCCAAGGAGCTAGATCAATTACTATGATGTGTTACATGTTCAGAAGTCAGGAAATTCTAAATTATGGTTCCCAGTATGAACGTAACTCAGCCCCTTTACACATGTAATATTTTATACGACTGTATATGGTGTTAACTTTAATGCTTTAACATCTATGCTTAATGTGGCAACTATAAATTTGAATTTTTGACTTCAGAGGTTAGAACACTTAACCATACAGCTGCATTGACATACTTATTGCGTTCAAATATTTCTTGGTGTAATATTTTGAAAAATACACCCCTACATGGGTAGGTCTGGTCTTTTTGTTATCTCGCAGAAAAAACAAGGGTAGAGAGTGTAGTCCTGCCATTGTTTAGCTCTGTGGCCCTCCCTGGATCATTCGAACTGAGAAGAATGTGGCTAAATAATTTTGATTTTCTAGTAGTTGAAGAAAGATTTTCTGAACATTGTTGTGTCATTTATTTCAAGAAGCTGGGCCGTCCTAGAGATAGTGTAGAAACTGTAAGACAAGTTCAGATTTTAATTGCAGGTTGTGCTAGTCACATAGTAATAACTACAAATGGAATCTTCTTAAGTTTCGAATCTAACATGAAAGTCAGCAGATTTATAAGTGAAGCATTCACATGCCTGGGGTATAAACAACTTTTTCTGAAACGGGTATCAGGACTACTTGTTTCTTATAGAATGTAGACGTATTTCTCTGCTACCGTGTACACATTGTTCTAGGCAAACAGGTTTCTCTAGTTACAGAGAGATCTATTTCCTCCCCCAACTCCATCCTACTCAAGGCTACATACACTTGCTCTGCTTTTTGCAAATAGGTTGTGGAATTGCTGTCCAGGCCACCGCTGGCAGGAAGCTGGAAGAGCCAGGAGGGAGTCTGTGCTCTGAACTGCTTTGCTGTTATAACGAGTCCCAAGTTCCTTGTTCATGGGCCAGGTACTCACCATACACACACCTACATGTAGGTACAGTGAGTGTGGGTTTTATTTTATAAGCTCAGGTGTACAGGAAATGTAGCCTTAAAATTGTTTTCTTTAAATCAACTTAATTTTAACCCGTCCTACCAGGATGGTATGCTGCTCACGAGATCCATGTTTTAAATATAAGGACACAGAGAGGTTAAAAGTAAAAATAAAGGAAAAAGATATACTATACAAACACTAAACAAAAGTAATAACAGACAAAATAGATGTTAAGGTAAAAAGTATTGCTAGAAATAAAGGGGAACCTTTAATAGTGCTCAAGGGACCAGTTCAACAGAAATATAATAATAACCTACAACATAAGCTCAAAAACATAAAGGGAAATCTAACTGAAGTCAAAAGAGTTATTGACAGATCTATAATCATAATTCAATTTGTTACAATAAGTAGCCATAATCGTTATAATCAGCAGTTATTATTATATAAGTTGTTCTAACACAATTGCCAGAATCTATAAACAAAAAATATATTAGAGATGTAGATGAATTGATTGATATTGTCTACTTACTTGACCTAATGGAAATTTATAAGACTCTATACTCAACATCTGTATAGTACAAACATTTATTTACTGGTAGATCCATATGCTGGGTATAAAGCAAGTCTCAAAAATTTCAAAAGATTATAACCGTGATATGAAAGCAATCTAGGTGTCTATCAGTAGATGAGTGGATAAAGATGATTTAGTTTATATACAATGGAATATTACTCAGCCATAAAATGTGAATGAAATCTTGCCATTTGCGACAACATGGATGGGCCTAGAGGGTAGTAGCTATGTGAAATAAGTTGGACAGAGAAAAACAAATACCATATGATTTCACTTACATGTGAAATCTAAAATGAACATATCTGAAGGGTTGGAAAGAAGGAAAACTAACACTTATCAACAATGCTGTGTGCTAGGCATTCTACTTTCTGCAGTGCACTGGGCTTGTTGTGGTCAGACAGTGAAAACCCTGAGCTGTTTTGGTCCTAAAATTCTCTAAAAGTTGAGTAGACTTGACCACGTGGTCATCTGTGCACCAGTGGCCGGGAGAGGAGAAATGCAGTGTACAGAGTAGTATATGTCTGTGTGCCTCAGGCTAAAGTAAGCCCTACTCAGGTCTCATTAATACTCCCTTCATTAATACTCCCAAAGGAAAAGGTGATTTCGTGAAGATGGAGAGAGAAATGCTAGGGTTAAAAGTCATCAATATTCACTAGAATTGCATAGAAATTATTATAATGTTTTGTTCAAGAAGGTAGTATTTTTTTTCTGCTTGGATGCCAATGAAAAATTATTCTTTATACTTACCCCATGGAATTATAAGTCTGCTCTTTCATGCCTCTGGAGAGGCAGAAGAAGGAACACAGGGCAAGGGAATAAAAAGGCAGCTGGAGAGACAGAAACTTCAAGGCCATGGAAATAGAGAAAGACGCAATTTTCTTGGTGGTGAGCAGCCAATTGAATACACTATACTTAAGTGAATTTGGAGTAGCTGTAATATAAACTAGGGATGGGTTTGTATTTTGGAAAGTAGTATGAAGGACCCAGAAATACAAAATTGGCATATCTCCATAGCTGGTCTAAATTACTTTGGTAAAATTGGAAATTACTGTTTGAAACTCATTGAAACAGCAGTTAGTTATATTTAATTTAGCATTTTCCTAAATTATATACAGTTCACTTCAATATGTAGATTGTACCCATTTAAAATTGTTCCATCATGTTTAGCACGCCCAAAGTCTTCCCCAGGGACATCCTATCACCACACTCCTTATCAGGTAAGTTTTCATATCAGCATCTACTTTTTGTATGGGAAAAAAGTCTGGTGTTGATTTTTAATTCAAATGGAAGACACTACGAACACCACATTTAAATCTTCATGTTAGAGAAAAAGCAACAGGAAATTGCTTTGAATAATGGAAAATATATCTGTCTGAATCATTTAAAGATACTGAACCTATTTTCATTTGCATGTTACACGTGTATACCAGCCATCCTACAAAGCGCTGAACAAGTAAGAGAATCAATAGCTAAATGTATTTTTTTTTATTTTGCACAGAATTTCAAAAGCTGGTAGAAATAGAGGATCAGAAGAAGGATCTTATCTCATCTCATGCACTATTATACCATGAACTGGAATTAATTCCATAAACCTGGAATTAATGTGCAATTCCTTGTTTCTTTTAAAAAATGTATTTTAAAAGTGTATTTTTTTCTTGAAAATTTAAGTTTTCCTTGATAGGGCGAAGTTATGATTTTTAGATTAGATTTTTATTTCTGATATTTGGTGTGTGTTTTTTTTTTGCTAATAGTGGAAGTTAAAGACCCTATTTTTTATAGTCTTTCACCTTGTTAATTCAGTTTTCAATGGGCACTCTCTTGTTCTCTCTATGCTGCCATGCTCCTAAAGCTGATGAATCTTTATTAGAACTTTTCATTACTGTCCTTTTTGCTTTACTACTGCCATATTTCCCATGATATCCTCTTGAAATCTTGAGGCTATTTTTCATATCCCTTGCTTTTAAGTATTTTTCTGTTTCAAGTGCTCCTTTATGTTACACTTGTATCATTTTCTCTAACATGTAATTATTAACCATCATGCAATAGAATGCAGAGTCAAACAGTCCTCCTCTGCGCTCCTGCTTTTGCATCGCTGCTATTGGGGCTTCTCGTGTTCTGCCTTCAGTAAAACAGGTGGGTGCCCTTATTAACCTATGCATTTACAGGAAGCATGGCTGATCCTTAACTTTTTTGGGGGGGCAATTTTAAAAGTAATGTTTAGTAACATAATAGATTAAAATTAAAGCCTTCATTTATTGAGTGCTTTCCTGGGTATGAAGCATTTGTGTAAGCTTTTTACATATGATCAAACTTAATCTCAGGACGATGCAAAATATAAACTTACAATGTTAATACCTCACAGGGTTTCTTAAAGAAAGTGAACCTGGTAGGGATCATCAGTGAATAAATGTTGCAGTGCTGGAGAGTGGCTGAAAAAAGGTTCAAATTGAAATAAAATATAAGTCTATATAATCTGGAAGCATAAGCTCTTTCCCCTCAGGTAAACATTTTTGGACAATTCAATGTTAATTTAAAGGATAACAAGTCCATGCAGATTTGCCAAAATGCCTGGGGCATGCTAAGTACCCACTCCTTGTTTGCTTTGGAATGGATGACTCAATTAATAAATCAATGATTTAGAAGACGAACTATTTCTTGGAGTCTTTTTTGGAGGCAGGTAACTAGTCTGTGGCTTCTCTTTCTGATGAATTTCACATGTCAGGCAGTCAGTAGTACAGAGATGTTCCAGTTGGGTGAGGAGACTCATTGTTTGTGTAGGTGACGGTGACTTGACTGAAGAAGTATTTTGCCCCTCCCCCTGTGTGTCTTGCTTTGGCTCCCACGCCAACCATGCTAAAGGCCAGGGCACCTGCAGTCTGCTCTCTGCAATCTCAGCAATTGCTCTGCGGGCCGACGGCAGCTGTCAGCTGAGGGCCCAGGGGTTTCTCTCCACCAGGGATCAGATGGTCTCATCACAAAGAGGGCATTGACACTTGGTCCACTTCCTGGGTACAGAAGAGCTCTTTTCTGGTAGGATGTAATCAGGCGCCCTCTTCTAATCAAACTGCACATGGGTCCTTTCAGTTCCTTTGAGTTGGTGTCTGTTCGTACCCATCAGCTCTTTGATTGGATAAAAGCCCAAGAGGTAAGGGCCTGCATTGCTCATGGAAGACAGCAGAATTGGTTTCTAGGAGGCAAAGCAACAGTTTTCATTTCTATTTCACAGACTAGTTTATAAGATTCTGCATCCATGGGGAAGACCAGCTAGGTAAGTTGGGAGGAATACTTGCAGAGAGGTAGGCATGTGAGCAAGTATTTTGGGCTGCATAGGCAAGTTTTTGTTTACAGAGCCAAACCCTGGAAGAATGGAAGCCTGGCTCTCTTCCTGTATTGTCCTGTCCGTTCTCTGTTCATTTGTACTCAAACTAACGATATTTATACAACAGTGATAAGGAGCCAATCCCAGTGCTGAATGATGTGGACAGTTCAAAAGAGGGACATTTCATGAAGTCAGTGAGATAATACAAGCAGACAATTTCATACATGTGAAACACATGACAGTGTGAGATGGCATAAGCTGAAGGGATTGATCGTGAGGCAGGCGGTAGATGACAGTGGCAAGCGGTGATGGACTCCAAGCTCCCGGAGAACAGCCACTTTGGAGCTTCACTGCTGTGTCCCCAGCTTCTAGAACAGTGCAGGGCTCATAATATGGGTACACGCACTCATTGAATGAATGAGTGAATCTGGGCTTAGAGGAAGGAGAGGCAGGTAAGAGATTGGACTCTGGCTTTTCAATCATGGGCCTGCCTCTCACTCTAAGACATAGGGCTGGTTTCTTAATTTCTCCAAGCCTGAGTCTACAACCTTGTTTGTAGAACAGGTTGAACACGAACACCTAACTCACAGTGTTGTTCTAAGAGTGGAATGGGGTCGCCTGTTAAAGGAGATTAGCGCAGTGCCAGGTTTATATTCAGGGCTCGATACACGTTAACTGTATTTGGTCTTAATGGCCAGAGGGTCAGTTGGGCTTAATTTTATTTGGAGATGATGGCTTGAGCGAAGACCTGGACTATACTTCCAGCTCTGCCATTGGCAAGGTGTGTGATTTGGGACAAGTCAGGTCCCTCTCCAGATCTCCAATTCTCATTTATAGAAGGAGGCATTCAGAGAGTGTGGTTTTTGAGACTGCATCCAGGTTTTTCAGTTTGGGGTGGAGTTGTAGAATCCAATGCTCACAGAGGTCAGGCAGGAAAAGGAAACAAATCAAGTGAGCCAAGAGTCAGAAAAACTTGACCCCAGGCCAAGAGGGAGGGGTGGAGACTCACTAAAGGGGACCCGGGGGGAATGTGAGCTCAGAAGTATCACACATTCTGAATTTTTTCTGAGAAGCTGAAGATATACATTTTCTGTGAATTCTCACAAGTTTTGAAAGCAACTAGTTAAGTTTATTGTTGTTTTATTTCAAGTATTGTCTGGGCCACTACTTTGTGAGCCAAACAAAACATGTGTGTGGGCCCCTGGTGTGCAGTTGCTTCTGGTTTGGGTCCAGGAAGATAAGGAGCCAGGGTTTGAAAAATGAGAGTCTTCAGGGCAAGTTCTAACAAAAGCAGCGTTACTCACAGACTTGGACATGTGGCTTTCCCTTTGCTTTGCTAGTAAAGGTTTCTAGGCATGGGTAACCCTGTGCCCACCAGCCCCGAAAATCACCTATGGGGAGTAATGTGACCAAAACGGAATGTTGTTGTTCATTGGGGCAGAAATAGTTCCCCCTTTCTCTGATATTTCCAGCCCCTTTCAAACTGCTGTTAGTTGCTTAAAAGTGTGTTGAGAATGGCTTAGGAATCCTCAGAGGAAACTGAAGCTAACACTCCCATGTGGCACTGTTCCTGAGCACCTTAAAGCCAAATCTGCATGAGGGGTTCTCAATCTAGGAAGGGGCTCACCTCTCAGAACTGGTGGCAGGTGTGGTACGAGAATGTTTCTAGCCCGGGATTCCCCCACATGGCTGGGAATCCACAGTTGTGGACTTGAGGTCTTAGGAAAGACAGAGAATCTCACTGAGACCATCAGTGAAGATGGGGCCAATCAAGGACTAGGGGAGACCGGGCTACCGACCCAGCAAGAATGTCCTTCTGGAAGGGTGGCGGTCAGTTTCTGCAGCTGGAAAATCCATCTTGATTCAACTGATTGGCTGCGTGTAGGTCTCAGCAGAAGTCAGACCGAACATAATGTGGTCTTTAGATCTTCCAGCCGCTGACCAAATTAATTGATTTTTAGTAACCGCAGCTTTTTATCTGGCATCGTAAAGACACAACCTAAATAAAGCATCAGCCTCTAGAATGTGTTTAAATTGAATTTCTAGATACTTTGGCGAGGGTCCAGTTTTAAATAAGTTCTGATCTAACCGTATCTAATCTCTAATCAAAGGATCCTAGTGTATGGAACATTCCCGTTAATAATGATACCTTAGACATCCATTAAGTCTGGACATTAATTTTATGGAAATTCCCCAATACATCTCCATTAAAACTTTTTTCTAGGCAAAATTAGTAATAAAAGCTTTTAATAAATGTCATAAATATCTATGTTCAATCAGACTATTACCCAAATTAAAGCCAGGCCAAAAATAGAGAAGAGTTACTTCTGCTAAAAGTCATGACCTTCCGAAGATGTTTTGAAGAAGGAGATCATGTGCTCTGTTATTACTCAAGATGCGCTTGCTACAAAGGATAATTAGTAGGAGAAGCAAATTACTAGTTACATGACCATTGTGTGGATTCCCTAGTTTTACACACCTAGTGGCTCATGCCGTCAACTCCATGGTCTGTCCTCACTGAGAAAACAGGTTTTGCAGCCAGGAAGGTCAAGGTTTGAGTCCTGCACCCTTCTCTGAGCAGTTGTGAGATCCTAAGAAAGTAATTTACATTCTTTTATGTTTTGCTTTTATAATTTTAAAATTATAATACCCAATAGGCATGTGCTGAGAATCAGATGAGTGTGCAAGAGCAGCGTGTAGTACTGCACTTGGCCCATAGGTGGCGTGCAATATGAGGCCGCCATTACTACTAATACACAGAATTGAGGTGGAGTTAAACGTATAGGTTTTCTTTTTTCTCCCCTCCCCAATTTTATTATAATCATTGTTCAAGTACAGTTTTCTGTCCTTTACTCCCATCCCAGCCTACCCACCCCTCCCTCCCCACCTCCCTCCCATTACCACCCCCACCTAGTTTTTGTCCATGTGTCTTTATACTTGTTCCTGTACACCCTTCCCATTCTCCCCTGAAATTCCCTCCCCTCTCCCCTCTGGTCACTGTCAGCCTGTCCTCTATTTCAGTGTCTTTGACTATATTTTGCTTGTTTGTTTTGTTGTTTAGGTTCCTGTTAAAGGTGAGATCATACGGTATTTGTCTTTCACCGCCTGGCATATTTCACTTAACATAATGCTTTCCAGCTCCATCCATGCTGTTGTGAAGGGTAGGAGCTCCTTTCTTTCTGCTGCATAGAATTCCACTGTGTAAATGTACCACAGTTTTTTGATCCATTCATTTACTGATGGGCACCTAGAACAAAGGGTAATAAGGAGCAAGTGCTAGCTTTTATTCTCATCGATACATCTAAGTGAATACAAACCCTTCCCTGCCCTTCTTTGGCTTTTTCTTTGCCATACTCTTGGTGATTAACTAAAACTAGAGGTGACAATGAGATATAAATAAATAAGTATGTGCTCCAGTCCTTTTCTTTCCTTTTAAAGCTTTGGACGTGGAGTATAATTACAATACAATATTTGATCCAGTTGACCTGGCCTATATAACAACAAAAAAAGCAAATGCACCGCTTCAGAAATGTGGGTGGCAGAGGTTTACCGGGAAAAGTGGGAAGACAGGTTGTGGAACCAGACTCACTGGCTTCCCAGCTGCCTGACGGGTGGGTGTTCACCTGCGTTCGGTCTGTGTTACCAGCCAGCACCTGTGTCCTCAGGCTTCGGGCATCTGGCCCTGGAATCCTTTGTTTCTTGACTTTTCTGGCTCCCATCTGCAGTCCTTCTAAGTAGATGGTTACATTTTGGGAATATATCCGATGTCATCTAGTCAAGGAATTTTCAAATTGTCTTATAAAGACAGTGGAACTGTGTCTTTAAACAAAATCTTATGAGAAAATGTAAAGGAATAAAAGAGATAGAAATGGTGACTGCTCTGGTTTTAAGCAAGAGTGAAAGGGGTGAGGGGTTTGCCATTCACCCCTTACTCCGTCCCTGTGCTGTTTCCAAAAATAATAGTTAGAAAACAATTCTAGTTTGATCTTGTCCGGAAATCAACTCTCAGAGCATAATTGATCTGCTCAAGGTCACATAGTTAATTAATGGAATAGCAAGTCTAGGGCACAAGTGTACTCAGTTGAGGTGCTGCATGAGGATCATGTTATTTGTACTTCTTCTGTTGGGCTATATCATCAGAGAAGTCTTTCCCCCGTGTCCCTGATGCCCCTGCTTATCGTGTTCCTGAGATAATCTCAGGTCAATACTCCTGAATGCGGCAGAAAGAACTGTTTACACATGTAAATACAGGAGTGGAGAATGAATGCTAATTCAACAATGATGCTACATAGAATAAGTAGTCAAGGCTTTTGTTCTAAGACTCCTTTATTTCGGATGTCTCCATCTAACCACTCAGGTTCAGTCTGCACCTGACTTAGGATATACATTTTCTTTAGCCTCTTCCATTATCCAGAACCTCTGATTATCTAAGACCTTCCTCTGGCATCTGCTTGCTTTTATGTCTCACTTAAATGTAGCTCCTGGGCTCCTGAGAAATGGGAGAGCTCTGTCTCTTGCCTGACTCTTCCGTGTCTAGAGCCGCTGGCTCATCTGTGGGGCAGGTCTGTTCAGGCAGAGTCCTCCCTGAACTTGCTCACTCTGTGTTGCATTGTAAAGCCAGCAAACTCTACTGAGAAATAAACACTGGATTTGTTCTATTACAAGGTAGAAAACTATAGAACATTTAGAATATAAAACTAAGCAAATAGAAGAACAGAAAAATGATCCACAATTAACTCCAACTCTACACTTTTAACATTTTGGTATGTTTCTTCTCTTTTTTTCTTCTTCCTTATTTTCCTTTAAAAACAAATATAGGCTTAATTAATTAATTTTTTTATTTTTTAAAAAAAGATTTTATTTATTTATTTTTTAGAAAGGGAGGGGAGGGAGAAAGAGAGAGAGAGAAACATCAATTTGTGGTTGCTGGGGACAGTGGCCTGCAACCCAGGCATGTGCCCTGACTGGGAATCAAACCTGCAACACTTTGGTTCTCAACCTGTGCTCAGTCCACTGAGCTATGCCAGCCAGGGCTCAGCTTAATTTAGGAAAAGAGTTTTCTACCATACACAATGTAATGTCTACATCTTTCTCTGTTTACAAGCTATGCAGTTACAAACACCACGTAGCTGAATCTTTGTCCGTACCCCTTGGGTATTTTCCTAGATGTGTGCTATCTGAGTCACTGGAAATGTGCTGTTTTAAGGCTTTTTATATGTATTTTCTAGCCCACAATTTTGATTTTCCTTTTGAGCTAAGGTAAGTTTCGTTTAATCTTTTCTATTAGGCCCTCTTTTTAACCTGTTACTAATGCTCTAAGTAATCCTTCTGTTTTATGACATAAAGTCCTGATTATTGCTTCAAAAATCATGGTTTTACATTTCAGTGTGATTATAAAGATGTCTTACAATCACAGGCAATGGGAATACGAAAATCCTTTGACTTATAAAGCTCTCAGGCCACTTGCATCATTCTTTTGTTCTTTAATTTTTGTCTTGGTAATATTGTGAGTTGCAGTCATTAAACATTTACTCCGTGATCCGGGGCCTTTGCTGAGTACTCTGCAGTCATTATTTGATTCAATCCTCGTAAACTGAAAATCCCCGTTTGACAGGTAAGGGCATTGAGGTTCATCAGGGTTGCACTTTGCCAAACGTCACACAGCTGGTGTGGCTGGCGGAATAGTGTTTCCCAACGATGCCTGTGTCCTAATTCCTGGAACCTGTGGCTGTATGGCAGAAGAGATTTAGCAGATACACTTAAATTGAAGACCTGGAGATGGGCAGATTATTTCGGATTATCTGGGTGGGGCTAATGCCATCATAAAGGCCCTAATAAGTAAACAAGGGAGGCAGGAGGATCAGAGTGAGAGAAAAACAGGTGATGAGGGAAGCAGAGGTCAGAGTGATGCAATTGCTGAGAGGGGCCACGAGCCAAGGAATACAGGTGGCAAGGAACACAGGCTGGGAAAGGCAAGGAAGGACTCAGATTCTTTGTTGGAACATCCGGGAACAGAGGTTAAGTAGCTTTCCCAGGATCAGATAACCAGTGTAACTGTGACCTGGATGACTCCAAAGCCTGTGGTCTTTTTATTTTCAACACACTACCTTCCCAGCACGTTTCAACTGCTTATGGAGAATCAGGAATGATTTTAGATGAAGCTGCTGCTTAAAACAAAGTTCTGAACTCTTTGGGTGAAACTGGTTTGGATATAAAGGCTTTGCTTCCCACACTTGTTGAAGCGGATCTGTTCCTTAGAAATGCGTCACCGAGAGTGGGTGCACAACTGTCAAGCTAGCTTGCTGAAGTGACAAGTGGAGAAGATTGGCATTCCGTGTCTTCCTGGATGATTCAAATTGTTCTTTTGGTTGGCATGAATACAACTTTTGTTCTGAAGCTGATAATGATAGCCTTCTATTGCCCCTTTTATTTCCATGAGAGATATATCTACATTTAAAAAATTCCATTACATACACATCTGTGGTTACTCTCTTATTTTTCTAAATGTAATTATCCAGCTAAGCTAAATTATGGAAAAGAAATTATAAAAATCTTTTCCTGCCAACAAGCAATCTGGCCAGCACATTCTTGGTGGTTTGCATGTTGGGTACAGTTTCTTTTCATTCTTTCTTTTCCCCTGCCCCTGCCCCACAACCCTTTTAAGCTCCACCATGCTTTTTAGTGGGGATGATGTTTCTTAAGATGGTTTCTTGAGCCGAGTATTATAGCCAACTGGTATGTTTGTACAAAATGTGTAGGTGTAGGTATATTTTAACTTTCATTTTAATTTTGAGTTATTGTTACATAGAAAACAAAAACATACATGATAGCTTTTTATATTATATGTTATACACAGAATGAAGTCATATTTAAAATCATAACCGGGATTTGAAGCATGATATTCTTGAGCCTATGCAATGTATACTTATTCTATTTTTAGTGAGAATAAAAATAATTGCAACAATGCTTAAGAAAGTTGGCTTTAGCTAAAAGGGGTGTAGGTAGAAGCCTGGCAATGAAAGAATCAGAGACTACAAGTGGTTCTGAGTTATCTGCTTTTGCTTGGCCATGGGCCCTGGCCAGCACTCTTCTCGCTCACCTGCCTTCTGCACGAACTGGTCTAAGGGTTCCTGGAGAATAAACTGACCATGAGTAGTTTACTAAACTGCATGATTACTTATACCTCAGAAGTTTCACTCCTTCTTGGATACCGCAGAAACCCTTGCAAAAGTTCCCGAGAGATAAATACGAAGGTGCATCCTGTGTGCTGTTGTAGCCAGAGTCGGAAGCAGCCTGGGTGTTGGTCGGTGGAGGAATGGTTGTGTGCACCTGTTCTGTGCTTCTGATGGAACATAGTGGCCAGAAGCCACGTGTTTATTTCCATATGGCCATGTGGCGACCTTGGGAATAACTTTGGGTGGAAAAAGCAGCAGATTAGAAAGTATGTGGTCTAAAGGAAGACATACTCAATAGCAAGGAGAAGGCTTCACTGTTCACTCAGGCTCCACAAAGAAGATGCTGGAGCCAGCAGGCCTGGGGTGAAATCCAGCTTTTCCAGTCTGTGATTTCTTTCTAGCTCTGTGGTGCTGATCAAATGATCTAACCTCTCTGTGCTCTGGTGTCCTGTACTGCGGAATGGACCTACTACTAGTACTCCCTCCGTAGGGCTTAATGAGGCTTAAGTGAGTTAATACATGTAAAGTGCTTGAAACAATGCCTGGTCCGTAATAAATGCCCATAATAAATAGCAATAAGAGCTATTGCTATTCACCTATGCATCATATGTATATTAAGTATTAAATATATAATCCTCTGAGTAATACATAGTGTTCATAGCATCCAAACAAGAAGGGAGGAACCAGAAGAACTAAAAAATAGAGAAGGAGCTAGAAACTAGGGTCGTATAGTCCAAGATTCCTTGGACTTTGGGATCCTCACTAAGTAGCAAGGTATTAAGGCAAATTTGTCAGTAACCTCCCTTTGATTGTGTGGATCAGTAACACCGAGCAGAACACATAATTTGGAATTGAATCTTACTAGGTAGTTGGAGTGCATGGCAAAATATTTCTTGGGGTTTCATAGAAAAATAGCAGATGCCCGTTTCTGCATCCTGGCTGTATTCAGACACCTGGTTCTCAGACACGGAAGCCTGTTTGTCACAGGGCTGTGCTCCCAGGTGCCTGATGTCCAAGGAGAACCTGCAGACGGAGGCAGCGAAGGAACGTGAGTGTTTGGGAGGACCTAGAGAACTGAAAAGAGCGTCCTATTCTTGGGCTCTGTCTCGTACTGCAAAGGTAGCTTTGTAGACCTCGATGAGCTATGGCCTAAGGAGACTGGAATCATTTCTCCTCAGGTCCAGAGATCCACAGGGGGACCCCTCCTGCATTCTGTCAGTGTGTTCTGGGTTTTTTTCGGCTTTAAGACTGGCTTACTCAACTCTGCCCTACCCACATGGGCAACTACAGAATCCTGCACACAGAAATTATAGCAGTAAATGGACCTCTGTTTAATGTGTGGAAGGTCCTTTCATCTCCTCCCCAGTTCTCAGGAGTAGATGGCTCCAAAGTGTCATCGAGGGTTAGCTGGGCCCCATTCCAGCCAGTCACAGTAATGACATGTTTACTGGCCTTTGTTGTTTTATTTTTTCCCTTTCCCCTAAACCACTCATTCTCAAACTTGGTGGTACATTAGAATTATTTAGGAGCTGTAAAAAGTACTGATGCTTGGGACCACTGATAGAGATTCTGATTCAAGTGGTCTGGGTGGGGGCCTTGTAGCAGGACTTTTTTTTTTAAACAGTCTTCTGGTGATTGTAATATGCAGCAAAGTGTGAGAGCCAACCACTTAAACAGTGAATTATGTAAGCTACTCAGTGGAGGTGACTGTGGTCTCCTTTACATCCTAATTTAAAGGGGCGTACACCCCAAGATACAGGTGACTGAATGAGAGAAAGTCCATGGAGATCAAGCCCTCCGATGCCCACGTTAACCCTGGGAGAGCTGCTAGGAACTCTGGCAATCTTTACAAAGTTCACTGTTCCCATCGTCAATGTAAGAAATGTCCAAACCTGTAGGGAATTTTTATGAGTTGATGTGAGCCAAACCGACTGCAATTGCCAGTAAACAGAATCTCAATGGATTGAGAAAATAAAAATATGTCAGTTTCTCGGCTTACTTAATATATTCAAATGAAAGGAGGAGACAGAGGGAGGGTTATGTGAAATCCATTGGTGGTAGATTAAGGGGGTGGGAGAAAGCAAAAATGAGTAATCTCTGGGATTGGATAATAAGGCAAAATAGAGAGACACATATTCCTTTTACACTGGTGGGCACAGGAGAGTTAATAAAGAACATTTACAGCAGGTGGAGATGGTAAACGGGGTAAAGGATAACATGAGGGGTTCTGTGGTCTCCTGTTCTGGTGGATGGCTGTGCCATGAGGGGTCTGGAAAAGGAGATTACTCTGATATTTCAAAGGTGTCTATTTTAGATGCAAAAAATACAATAGGCAGGCTCACTTAAGGTAAAGAATGACCTTTGTCAAGGAAGCTACAGGCCTAGGATGTGACTCCCTGCCATGACCTGCTTTCAATTAGGAATTGTTATGTTCAGAACATCCTAGGTGGTTACTTTTGGTCTCTGAGTTTGTAAGGCTCACCGTGCAGGCCTCCTCTGAGCTTGTCAGGGTTAGTGTGTGGTGCCTTTCTTATCCACACCGTCACTGGGGACTGAAGGACAAGATGAGTCACTGAATCTCAGAGTTCCTTTTGAGGTCCAGATAACAGTGACGGAACCTGAACCCCAAGAAAGTCTAGCTAGTCCGTAATGGCATGATTTGTTCTTTCCACAAAAACTCTGTTCAGAAAAGGTCTTATGAAAGTTTTCCCTGAGCGGGGAAAATATTCCTTTGCTTTCTGTTAACATAAAAATTGTGGTGGGGGTAAACTTATATGTATATTATATTTATATAACGCGTTATTATATTTATATGCATGCACTCACATACACACATCTTAAAGCAAAGACTGGAAACAAAGGGCTGAAACGGGTGGGGGCCAAGTACATTTCTGTTTATTCCTGGTAACACATTGTTCTCCCAAGGAGGAAGTTTTCAATAAAGCGACAGAGGTTATCGCGGGATCTGTTGGCACGGTGGAGGTTCACAGCCTTTCGGGCGATCTTCGCCGATTCTGGTGCACTCTTGTAGGAAGTTCAGTTTGGGTAGATGGATTTAGCAAATGGCTTTTCTTTGACTGTTTTTAATTTTCCTGACTGGGTATGTCCAAATACCCCTCTCTCCACCAAAGGCCATGGATCCCCCCAGGTACCAGCAAGACTTCCACTTGAGGAACCGAGTTACTGACGTCCCCCAGGGGAGGACCCCTACCTCTGATACTGCAAAGTCACTTACTGGGACTAACGCCAGAGTCACTAATTTGTCGTTCTACAGCCTGGCAACACTGTGGCAACTTACAAGAATTTTGTGGGGGGCTCCTCGGATATCGGTAGCCCTGCATGACATCTCATACCCATTTGTCTAAGTGTGCACCCCGGGAAATCTAGACATGCAGGATGGAGAGGGCATGTGCCTCTGCACGTGCTATTTAAACACTTTGCAGTATTACCCAGTTTCCTGTCTTACAAATGCTCACCAGAATGGGCACCAATGAACCAGTGTGGACTGTGGATTTGGCATCACTAGTTAGGTCTGCATGGCAAGTTTTTTTTTGATACAAGAACATTAAAACAAAACAAAACAAAACAAAAAACCCGGAGTATACACTCTGGGATGAGCAGATACTCTATTTGGGAAATGGGACTTACACCCTCTGAAGGCACAGAGGTCCCATGACATCTGAAACGCATATTCTTCCCCACCTGTATAAACTGATTTCCTCCTAAATATTATTTCTACACTTTCAAAAGGCAAACGGTAGTCCCTTGATCATGCATAGACTATCGAGAGGTTAAACAGTTCATTCACCTCATCTCCTGACTTAATTCAATTTTTCATAAGCTATTAAAAGAGACCAATAGTTGTTACTTCACATACAAATCGGTTTTGTGTTTAAAATGAGATACCATTTGGAACAAGGTTTCATGACATCATGGAGCTGGGTAATACTCGAGGTATTACTCTGTCTGGCCTAGCTCAGTCTCTCCACAGATCTGCCCAGCAGTGAGGGCCGCAGGCCTGTGCATACCTGGGGAGGCCTGGCAGAAGCTCCACATTCCAGCAGCCGTTCCGCAGCTATCTGGTGTCACCTGCTCGTCCATCTGTGGCTCTGCCCACTCACCCCCAAAGTCAATACCTTTTACTGTTGTCTGGCTCATTTTCCTAGAGCTTCAGCTTTATGGATTGCCTCTCTGCCTTTCAATAGTTTCCAGCTTGGGGCCTCCTTCTCTGGCCTCTGAGCTAATTACTTATCCCTTGAGTTAATTATTTTCATCACGATGAGAAAGACAAGTGCAGCCCCTGACTGCTGTCAGCGTAGAGCTGTCTGCCTCTGACAGCTGGACCATGGGGTTCTGTGAGACATAAACAATTTCGCAGCATATCAGTGTCAGACAGTGCCACTCTCTGATCACGGATGGGGCAAGACAAAAACAAAACCACTCTGTAAACATGTCTGCACACGGCTGAAAACAAGGACACCGTTCAAACAGAAATCGCCAAACCTTCTTCCCCTTTCTCGGCCCGCACGAGTGACTTCTGCTTCTTTACAGTGTTGTGGCTGCAATCCACCCCTGTATCTCTTGTCCTGGAGGAAAAGATGGTTGAGATACTTAATGATAGAATTGTTGTGGCTTTCTGAGAGCACCCAGTTCAACACAGTGCCATGCTTCCTTGAGCCTTTCTTAAAATGTGTGTGCAGTCTCCAGTGTTAATACAAGCTCATCCTGAAACCCTCTCACTGAGACACTAGTCCTTTCATTCTCCAGAGTGCGGGTCTCTCTCATTGCAAAGAGTCCGTTGAACTAACTTGTTGAATGTAAGGGTATTTCTGGTGGTCAGTGGCTGGAGGGCACTGGCACTGGAGACTCCACCTCCATGAAATGTTCATTCAATGGGCAGCATGCTTCTTGACATCATCTACCAACCTCCCGAACACCAAGGACCAGCCTCCTCAGCAGCCCTGCCAACGTGGCTCTGTCCTATGAGCAGACCTAAGCCATCTAACTGAATTTCTTCCGTTTTCAGATTTAAAAAACCATCAAAAATAGCGAAGTTGTGATGTATCCTCTCTGAGGGCATCAGGGAGCTAGTGGCATAGTCATGATTGGTACCCAGTCTTCTCATCCCCTGGTTTAGTGCCTTTTCTTGTCTACCACACCATTCAAAAAAGTACAACTCCCAAGTATTAATTTGGTTTCCATTCTCTTCTTAGAAAACAATTTAACCTTCAAATGCTGGGCTCTGTCCAATATTTGGATAAGCCAGAAGTCAACTTTAGTTTTGATTTTGAACACTCCTATGGGCACTTTTGATGGGGGCAATTACTTCTTACATACAAGAATCTTATTTAGTTGCTAAGTCCTGTCAAAGCTGTTTTCTTTTATGCTCAGATTTGGCAGTTAGCTCTGCAGAGCAGTAACCAAAAAGAGGATTTAATTTTTAAAAAATCTCTCACCTTCCATAGTTAGATGAGAGAAAGCTTTAGTCAGGAAAAACTGAAACAAAATCTAATAAATCTCACCTGGATTTCCCGTGCCATTCGCCTTGTTGAAGACATGATGACTGGGAGACAGGCATCTCCCAGCCACTATTCCTACCCCAGCCTTTTCATGTCCCTTTATTTTTAATCTCCAAATTGTCTATATTGAAAGAGAATCCTTTTAAATGCATCGTCATTTTGCCATCCGAATTTGTATCAGAGCCATGTTACCTCTTGAAGAGACTTGCTTAAAAAATATACATTGGAAGAGACAGAATAATTTGTTTGCTTGTTAAGATCACAAAAATAAAGTCAAGGAGTTTTTAAATAAGAAAAAACTGAACCCCCAGCATAAAACAGCTTTCATGTTACACGGGAGTATTTCCAGTGTATTTGTGACGGAGTGTGGGTGCGAAGCGGCATCCTGCTGCTCCAGGTGACACCGTGTCATATAGTAGTCCCGTGTCTTCAGCTCTTTGCATCATACAGAGTTTCAAGGACGCAGAATACTATGTCAATGTAGAGTAAACCTATTTTGGACATTTAGTTCTTTCCAGCTTTTGGGTTGTTTTTTTAAAATATATAGACAAGACTGCAGTGCATATCTTTGTACACATAGCTGTTTGCTTTTCTGAGCTTCTGTTTTTGCTCTTCAGAGAACGAGGCCATCTCCGTGGCTCGGGTTAGATATTACCGCGCTGCTCCCCGAAGGGCTGAGGGCCACTGGCGGCGAGGGTCCAAAGGCCAGTGAAACCTCATCAGAATGGCATATTATCATCCACACTAGTTGCCCCTTGATTTCTGAACTGTGAAACAATGCCTCTGCTCGACTTTATTTTGTGTTTTTCCATTATAAGGGAAAGTGACCTTTCGTTGTGTTAGCTACATTTTGCAATGGTAATTTCAAGTTTTCGTGCTGACCTAAGGTACATAGGTTACTTATTTGAGTTGTGCCATATGGCAACGCAGACTTACTCTCAGGCTGGAAGGAAAGCCAGACTTCTCTGGGATTTGGGAGGGAGCTGAGGAACGAGAAGCAGGGATGGTGCAGTCTTTGCCTAGGAAAGGAGTGGGGCCCTGTAATCTGCTTCTTTGTGCCCAGAATGATCGTTGTAAGCCCTACTCTGCCCTCCTCACCTTTATGGGCATTTTATTTTTTGATTCTACAAATGTTTCTCTTCGGATTTCTTTGGCTATAATATTTATATTGGGTACTTGCTGCCTCTTTGTAAGTTGGGAATAGTGTGTATGTGGCGTGGAAGACTTTCTTTTTATTTGAAAGGAGACCGAAGTAAAAATTCCTTTCACCAAAGCAAGTGGGAGTAAGCTTTTGAAGTGTCACTTACTGTTAGAAGCCTACGTTGTGTTTTCTAGGTATTTAATAATGTTTTATTTGGGAAGAGCATGATGATTCTTAGAAAAACTAACCATTTCTGGCATGATAACAGTCTCTGGGTAATACACTTTATTTTCTAAGTGAAAATGAAGGTTGTGTAGACAATGAAATAGACGATTTATTTTAGTTTTTATTAAATTAATTGGCATGACATAGGTTCAATAACATTCTGTGTTTCAAGTGTACATTCTGTGATGCATCACCTGTATATGGCACTGTGTGCCCACTGCCCAAAGTCCCGTCTCCTTCCGTCACCATGTATTTGACCCTCATCCTCTTCATGCTTCTCCCAAGCCCTTCCCCTCTGGAAACCATCCTACTGTTATCTGTGTCTATGAATTTGTTTTTCAGGTAATACAGGCTGTTTCCAGGTACCCTGCCTCTGTAACTTTGGCTGTCTACCTGTGGACTTCAACTAAGTCTGTAAAAAATAGTGTAATTTTATTTTTCATAATTAGCCTCATCCTCAGTGTTGTTGGCGGTGGAACGGGAAGCTTGATCCCAACAATTAAAGATGACTTAGTATGGCATTTCTAATCATTTCTTTCAAATAGTCTATTTGGAAGTTCAAACTCCCAACTGGAGCCATGTTTTCTTCCCATTAGGAGATTACCCCCTCCTCCTTCCCCGGGGCACCTAGTGCGTGGGCTATGAGGCGTGGGGAGGCGGCCGTGCTGCTGCTGGGTCCTTGCTGGATTCCTCCAAGAAGTCCTTCACTCCTTCTGGTCACTGGTATCCTGTCTAGTGCCTGTTGAATGTAGCTGGACTCTCCTGGCTGGGGGGCACCTCATTGACCCATGTTGCTGAAGACCACCATCCATGTCATAACTTACGTATGGTCTCGGTAATCCCATGCTGGCCCACCAGTCCTCCTGTACCCCTCCCCACCTGGGCTTGCTGAGATTTCTGGGTTCCTAAAAGCCACACTAAGCCATAGAAAACTGCCTGGGTACCCACTTCACCCATTTGGCTTTGTGCCCATATCTTGTCTTCTCAAGGAAGTTAGTACTTTCCACAGTGTGTGGCCAGAAGAACGGAAAGCAGGCCCCCTCCCCCGTGGGAGCCATTGAATCCAGCCTGAGCGCTTCCACCGCTTCCTTCCCACCCCAAGGTTTACCCTCAAGGTGAAACACCTCCCTGGGATTTTACTTTTTGCTCCCCCGCCCTCTCATGACTTTTCCTGGAAGGTTAGAATGCTTCCACCCAGTGGTTTTTCCAGTGCTAAGCACAGAACAGAGACACCCAGCAAAAGTCTGTTGAAATTAGATAAAACAGATGAGGCATACTCATCTGATACTTTGGCTGGGTTTCAGAGGAATCATCCAGTGTAGCAAGATGAAAAATAAAAAAGGGTCCAAGGGTTATACTCCCCAAGAGTGATACACCGAGAAGTGAAATACAAGTCTGCGTCACATCTGAAAGCAAACTGGGAAGACACGCAGCTCGCAAGCCCATTTCTCCGGGCCTGGGGTCCCTCGCTGAAGTTCTCCTCCTCTGCGGCTCTCACCCGGAGCGGACCCCTCCTTCCCTGCGCTCCTGTCTCACGTTGCCTTCTTTTGTTCTGTATCGGCCTCCTGTCCTAGGCTGCTAACGATATTTTCAAATGTTTGTGTTTCCTCCCTCCAGCTGCATCAGGAGCCCTTTAAAGGAGATTATGTTTGGGCTTTCCTGTGTCTTCCCTTCACACAGCTTCAGAAGCCAGCCCAGGTGGCAGGTGCTTCCTAGGAAGCCTCAGGCAGGGCCCTGTTCCTCCGCATCTTCCCCGACCATTGTGTTTGGGACCACTGGCTCCTGTCTTGTGAACACTGAGTTTTTCGGGCTGTAAGACGCACCGGACCATAACACGCACCCAGGTTTTAGAGGTGGAAAGTAGGAAAAAATATTTTGAAACAAAAAATGTGGTAAGATATTTAATAACATAAATAACATAGGCCGCTGCCCTTCCCCCCACCGTGAGCCAGGTAAGCTACATTTGGACTATAAGACGCATCCCTTTCCACCCAAACTGGGGTGGGGGATGGAGAAGTGCATCTTATAGTCCCAAAAATACGGTACTTAGTTTCTCCCTGCCTTTTTCTGCTTCTTCAGACTGAAGCTTTGGTCCCACAACCTGCTCACGCCTGGTCTCCAGCTTTGCCCTGGATGAAATCCTTTGGATTCTCCTCTCCTAAAATTCTGGTCACAGGCCAGTCCCAGTTTCCCTGCATTTCTCCATCCAGGCCAACTCTGAGGGCTTTTCCCAGCTCCATGATCATGGACCCTGGCTTGTCTTGGAGGAGGCTTCACACAAAATAAAGCAGCAAGTAAATATTCATTAACCGATGAAATATTCTCTCCATGTCTCTTTCTCCCATTAAATAGCTGTTATTATTATTTTGTTTTAATCAGAGAAATATCTTCATTATCCTTTAAAAGATATAAATATTTATTAGGTGATTGGATTCAGTCTGAATGTTAAGGAGAACAGGGGTTTCTTATGTTTATAGATGGGTGCAATGTTTTGTTGCCTCTTCATTAATCACAGCTTGAAAGGAGAAATGTATAAAGTCACTTGGATGACCCCGACTGTTACCTTGGACGGGCCATTTATGTCTCTGAGGTTGATTCTTTCCTGTGGAATGAGACTAAAACAGAGGTGGTAGACATGGCATAGCAGCTTTGAAGGGCTCATTTGACTTAACATTTGTGAAAAAATTGAGAAGCATTAAAGTATTTGTGCATATAAAGCATTATTACTATACTATGTGATTTAAACTACAGCCAAGTGCTCTCAAAGGAAAATTTTCCACTTGCCCAAGAGATACCAAAATGGAATGCATTGCTTTATTACAACTACCTAAAATAGTTAAAGAACCATGAACTTGAGTGTGTCTCTTATGCCAGTTCTTATTGAACATCACTGAAAACTCTTTTTTTTTTTAAGATTTTATTTATTTATTTTTAAAGAGGGAAGGGAGGGAGGGAGGGAGAGAGAGGGAGAGAGAGAGAGAGAGAGAGAGAGAGAGAGAGAGAGAGAGAGAAACATCAATGTGCAGTTGCTGGAGGCCATGGCCTGCAACCCAGGCATGTGTCCTGGCTAGGAATCGAACCTGCGATGCTTTGGTTCGCAGCCCACGCTCAATCCACTGAGCTACACCAGCCAGGGCATGAAAACTCTTTCTTTAATCCACAGACAGGAGGACGTGTTTGAAAATCCTGTACCCTGCACAGATCTATCAATCACTCCACACTGCCCATTGAGAGAGTTCAACATAACCACCATTGACATCTTTGCTACAACTTAAAACCTCCTGACTTTGACCTCTGTGCTAATTTGGTGTCTTTCTTCACGGGTGTGTGTTCTCTTGACTGCAACTAAATAGACTCATGTATTTATTATATTATATTTATTATTATTGAACACAAGTAGACTTACATTCTTTAATAATGGTATCTCCCCCCTCCTAGCCTCACCTCTGGGTGCATTAGCTGTGGGTTTCATCTTGTTTTTACATGTTTACTGTCTAATTATGTGCTGTGAACACTCTAGTCCAATCTCAGGTCTCACCTCCTCCAGAATTACTCATATCTGTGTTCAGGGATTTCCCACTCTGCTGAGGTCCTTTCACAGGAATTGTTGGTAAAGAGCATTTTCCATCTTCTGGCAGACCTTGGCATTCTTCCCTTCTAAGAGCACCTCAGTACCCTTGTGGGAAAGGACTCATTGGGTAGAGTCTCAGAGGAATGATAAATCACAGGTATCTGCCCTTCTAGGTAAGAGGTTGAGAGGTCCTTAGGGGACCTATTATGTCTCCAGTATAGCCAAGGTCACAGTATTATTCAAAACTTAGCCCATTGTATTCTCTCTCCTGGGACTTTGAATTTGGAATGAAACCATGGAGAGACAGAAAGAAATGGTTGACAATACTTATCCATATTGTTTAAAAAAAGAATGAAATCTTACTATTTGCAACAATATAGATGGACCTGGTGAAATATATCAGAGAAAGACAAATGCTGTATGATTTCACTTATATAAGGAATCTAAGAAACAAAATAAACAGACAACAAGAAGACAGAAACAGACTCAAAGATACAGAGAACACACTGATGGTTGTCAGGTGGGAGAAGGTTGGGAAGGTGGGTGAATAAAGGTGAAGGGATTAAGAAGTACAAATTGGCAGTTAAAGAATAGTCACAGGGATGTAAAGCACAGCAGAGGGAATAGAGTTAATGATATTAAAAATAAATTTAAGAAGAGAAAGAAATGCATGGCAACGGTGCCTTCCCTCCAGCAGCGGTGGCGGGGCTAAATGTTCAAGAAGCTCTTTGGCACTTCCTGCTCTTGCCAGCTTCTTTCCTCTCCTCTGGCTGTTCATGTGCCTTCATCATACTTCTTTTCTGCTTCAGTCACTGTTGCGTGCAACAAAAGAACCCTAAATGACACATTATTTCTTCCACTCAATTACACCTGCCATTTAGTGCTGTGCATTAGGATTTAAGGGTTTCCTGGGTGTTTGTCTTATGTCCTCAATTGATTCCTCCACAAGGAGAGGGACTATATGTTATTTTCCTTTGCAAAGCTCTCACTGCCAAGTCTTCCATGGTGCTTAAACTCCATGGAGTTTTGTTTATTGGTGGATTATCGACAGCTGGAGCTTCCTCATGCCAGACTCGCTAGTCTAAACCTTTTGAGCAATGTGCTGGCAGAGCTGGGGAGAGGAAGCCGAGTTCACTGCTGCCTCTTTGTGACTTTGGTGTGCCTCTGGGAAAAGCATTACACATTTCCCTTTAATTTGCCTTTGCTTCCTCCAAGGGCAAAATAGGGGGAATAAGTGATCCCCATCAGCTGCACTGGGGTAGTTTCATGCAAAATTTAATGTGTTAGTGTTGGTTATGCTTTGAGCTTCTTAGAGGTATGTGCCATGTGAATACTATATGGGTGTAACCAGGACCATTTTAAAAAAATCTTATGAGTGGCATTTATTTTTGAGAAAATATACTCTTTATTCCCTTCATCAACCTTCATTAAAGCAGGTACCTATTAATCTTCCCTAGGGCAATGTTTCCATGAGAAGAGTGAAGCTGTAGTTTGGTACACCCCCCGTTTTTTTCTATTTCACATGCTGCATATACCTTCACCATACACAGATACATTACCTGATAAGCTCTATTTAGCTACTCAAAATATTTTTACTAAGCATCTACTCTGTGTGCCAGGCTCTGAGGAGACAATGAATAAAAACAGTGCCCCTCATCTCTGGGAGGGTCATTCATCCATTCATTCATTCAGCACATATTTATGGAAATATGTGGCAGGCGGTCTTCTGGATTCTGAGACGCAGTGGTGAATAAATAATATAAAAGCAAGTACTTTAATTCCCAGGGACAGATGCTGAAATGCAGGCCTGAGCAGGGTTTACTGAGAGCAGTTTCCCAGGGGAGCAATGCTGGGGCTGCGTCTCGAAAGGAGCACATGATAGGAAATAACCGAAGTGGAAGAAAACGTGGATGAATTGGGGTGGGTTGTGGGGACTAGAGTTTTATATATTCTAGGAGAACAGAGAGATGGGGAAAGGAACAGATTGAGGACCAGAAGTCTGCAGGCAGGATGGATCGATTATTCTGTGAATAATCTGAAAAAAATAGTTGATCTGGTTGAAGCTTCCTACTGAAAAGACTTGGCCCACTGTTGGGTGTGAGAAAATTTTACCTCTTCTGTCTACAAGAGGCATTTTATGTTTATGATCCAGTCTTTCCATGGGAGCCCCCATTGCTGGGTTAGAGACTTTGCATTAAAATCAACAGCTACAAGACATGGTTTTCTTGCATTTCTATCACAGGCGGAGGGTGTTTTATTGCTTCAAGATGCATGCCAAGGATTATCAGAAGGCATGGGAGCTTGGGAGTTACCAAAATTTCAGATGAGTCTCAAGCAGTCTGTTATGGACGAGGACATCTTGATTTAACACATTCTTGGCTCAGAAACAAAGCCTGCAATCTAAAAAACTGTACCCATGACTGTGTTCGGGTGACTTTTGAACCATTTGTATGTGATTTAGGATTTATTGGATTCCTTTGAACGTGCATATGTAATTCCGGGCTTTACAGTTGCTCTGTGAATAATCAAATATTTATATAATTTTTTCCAAATGTATTTATTATTTACTGTAGAGCCTATGAAATATTTACACTGATTTTTTGAAGAAAATCTATACATTATTTACCTTGCCTTGACTTTTCTCTTGATGCAGGTAGAGTGACAACACAGAAGGTTGAAAGCCTCCCAGGGATGCATCTCAGGCTTCTCAGTAACCACGCAAGGCTCTGTCTCTCAGGAGAACACCTGGCGATGAAGTTATGCGATGGAAACCTATGTTGGGGGCCACCCCAGTTTCCTCGGAGCCCCTACTTCCTCTAAGTTTTTGGGTCTCACATGGCAAGTGGAAAAGTTGGAATAGTTTCTACCGCCTTTTCCCTTCATCCTCCCAGGTGCCCAGGTGCCTTTCTCTACAGAATGGATAGCACCTGGATTTTCTCTCTGGGACCCAGAACATCCCCAGCTGCAAAAGGAGTGATTCTTTTCTAGGAAAATAGAGTAGAGTTGAGGCCCCTGGACCCAATATCTAATTATTAAAGTAGAAATATATAAATAGTCTTCAAAACTACTTGGTTAGGACCCCTAAAGGCAATATTTAGACTTCTTTCTGGGCAGACCCTATGCGTAACTGATGGCAAATCCCAGAAACCAGCATCGTCAGAGCTGTAATAGTGGCTGTAAATAAGGCTGGTGTAGGTCATGTGACATGGAGAAGCACGAACCTACAATCTTATTATCAGGAAATAAGGGTTAATAGTGGTTTTACGTCCCCCAAAGAGATCATTTTGTGAAATTGACTAGTCACAGGAACATCTGCTCAAGAATATGGCTATTTGCTTGTTCTTCCAATGATGTTTCTAGTGCCATTCAGACGCCTACAAAATAATTATGTTTGGCCCAAAGAGAACATGGCTGTCCTAGAAAAATTGCGTGACAATTATGGGTAAAGTAGAGCAGTTCATGTAACCCAGAGAGCAGTCTACTGCGTTTTGTTGAATTGTGTGCTAATGGTAGACCTGGAAACGTATTCTTGGCCTCCACCTTATCCCAGGAAGTTCTGAATAAGGAAGTCTGAGGTGCTCACTGGTAATCTGTATTCTTAGAGATGTGTATATTGATTCTGATTATCAGTGAAGTACTGCAGTCTTTGGAGGAGAAACTTATTTATGTTTCTTCATTTGAAACACATTTGGATGATGTTAAGTCAAGTACAAGATACTGTGTATCCAGGCCTGTGACTGGTGTATGGAGTAAAAAGAAAGGTGAGACTTGGCTCCTTCTCCTCATTTAGTTTGTATTCTAGTTGAGAAGACAAAACCAACATGTGGTATTAGTCAGGATAGCTGCAGTAACAAACAACCCCCTGTCACAGCCTCAGAAACTTAGAACAAGATTTACTTCTTATTAAACTACAGACAAAGCATGGCTATTAGGGGATTCTGCTCATTATCGTCATTCAGCTCCACGCTAATAGAGACTTTGTCTCAATGCATACTTCCAGGACGAATGACTGGGGGTGGGCAAAAGAACTGTAGAGTATCTCTCCCCAGCAATAAACACTGTGACCTGAAAGTAATATGGCATATACTTCTATACATAACTCATTGGCCAGACTGCTCATGTGGGCTCCCCCTATCTGAAACAGCAAAGGGTTAGTAGGTACAATCATCCTTTGTGCCTAAAAGATCTGATTATTGGCATGTACCATAGTATGAAAAGTGATATATCTGTATCTATATCTCTATCATCTATCTATATCTGTGCTAAGAGCTAAGAATACACACACACACACACACACACCCCACATGTACCACATGTACATGTGTACATTATAATGTGTATAATCCCAAATGCTATATATATTATATATAATCATGTACCATGGTATAAAGAGTTTTAAATACATGCAATCAAGTAAAAAGTGGAATCCCTATAAGAGAGAGAACAGTGAAGGGCAGAGCTATCTAGGAAAGCTACAGGGTAAACTGGGCCTTTGTTGGTGGGTAGGATAGGCAGAATAATAACAAACGCCTATTTGCCATGAAGTATAGATCATATAAAGCCAAAAAATGGGCAAAAAATTAAATCATTAAATCACTGTCTAACTTAATTTTTTTAGAGCAATTCTCTGAGATAGATACTATTTTTATCCCCATTTTACAGATGAGGAAATTGAGGTGAAGGGTGGGGTGAAGCACTTTTCCCAAGGCCTCAGAGCTAATGAGCAGTGGAGCCAGGATTTGAACCAAGAAAGCAGTAGGTTATTACAGAGGATGAAGCAGATGTGAGTAAGAGCAAGCAGATGGAAACGAGCATGGCACATTTGTGGTACAAGAAGTAGACCGCCCTGACTCAGGCAACAGGGTGGTCCGCAATTAACCGAGCGCTAAAGTTAACTTCATTTCCAATTCTACTTACAGTACAAGCAGATCTCCAAAACCTTTAGGGAAATAAGTATGTTTGTGGTCTTAAATAAAATAAGATTACTGCCCGTGGAAAATAACTTTTGACTTTTGGAGATTTGACCTTTAGTTTTCAACATGCTTTAAGGCATTGCTGACCTATGGGATTATGCAGAATTGACTCCTGTCACCAATTTATGAGCCTCCCCTTCTCTTGCCAGCTTTGATAGGAGTGAAAATGACTAAAACTGATGTATGTAGAAATTTGGATTCACTGTTCCCCTTTCCCAAGAACATCACGAAGCTTATTTGTGAATGGAAACAGATTTGAGTGATGGACACATATGGTAATTTGGAAGAGTGAAAACAGCCATGCCCATCAATTTTTGAAATATTTACAGAGAATGATGTCTGCTGATGTGGTTCTAAATTGGAGTCCCTGCTGACTCGACATGTGTGTGAGTTACCCAGCCCTGAATTACTGGGCACCTGAATTACTGGCTATTTCTTCTCACACAGAGAGGAGGAAAATTGAAGGCAGGATCAGCATAATTCAGATAAAAGAGCAACACAATACTATAAAACCCTCGAAAAGAGACCAAAACAATTCCCCAAGAACAAATACCAATAATTCTGAAAATTTCACCCTTGAAAAATATGGATAGTAGAAGACAAAAGATTAGGATTGACTTCACTTTAGTTATTTGATGAATAATAATACCTAACATTTATTTAATTATTATTATATATTAGAAAATTGGTTAAGCAACTTGGTAGGCATTTGCTTCTTTAATTGTCCTACCAGTCCTCTGAGGCAGGTGAGAGTACGCTCTTTGTGAAGGGGAGGAAATTAGGACTTGGATGGGAAAGTAACTTGCTCAAGGTTACAGAGCAAAGAAATAAGATTTATTTTGTATGTTTCAGTTTTTCCCTTTAAACATGAGCCTTTCAGAATCATTCACTTATTCAACCCATCTTCATGAAGTTCCTTGTATGTTCCAGAGGCTAAGCAGGACTTCAGAACAGGCAGATGAATAAGCCACAGTGCTTCAGGGAAATACACGAGTGAACAGGTGATGATAATAAATGAACCCAGCTGGACTGAGAGACCCATATGCAAAGTGTTACGGGAACATAGAGTAGGGGAGGACGTTTTCCAGGAGGACAAGTGTTACAGGGCTAGATGGTAGCCAGAAAAAGACAGGGAAGGGGATTCTAGGCAGATGGGAGGACCTAAGCAAAGGCCCAGAAGTGGAGACCACTTGGAGCATTTGGGTTCCCCGGAGACAAACTTGAGTGCCCGAAAGGCCAAGGCAGTTGCAAGGCATACAGAGTTGAGCCAGCTCACAGATGCTCTGTGCACCATGCTAAGGCCCCTGATGCTCATCCTGGGGATGAGACAACCTCTGAGGGGTTTGAAACAGCGGGTAACCTTAGTGTTCAAGGTCAAGGGCTACAGATTTGAGTTGATGAGAGATGTCATTTGGAGTTTCCCGATTGCTGTCTTCAACAATTTATCCTTTCTCATGTTCTGCACTGTTTGAATGATGTCAGCATTGATACTCCCTCTCTTCCTTCCTCAAAAATAGGATGTGCCATCTTCCTTTAATGCTTTCTTGCCTGTGAGAACATGCATGCGGGAAAACACTGCACTTGCTTTTAACGTAACACCCTGACGTGGGAGAGTGCATTGAGCCGCTGTGTGACAGGACGAGGAAGGGAAAGCTGGGCTGTGGTTGTGTCGTCCTAACTAGCAACCCTGCCTTTGTGTGATAGCAAGGCACCCACTGTCTACTGACACGATGAAATTCCGCAGAGGATAAGCGACAGGATTGATGAGAAGGGGCCATTCCTAAAACCAAAATATATATTCTGCAAAGTCACACATCTACGTTATAATGAAAAATAAGTGTGGCAACACTTTCTATCCAGATTTATGGATAGAGGGTGTAGCATGTCCAAGAAAGGGGGAAGCCATTGATATGTTTAATAGAGTTAACTAAAGTAGGACTCCATATTTTTTTTCATGAGAGAACGTAGTTTTTAATCCCTAAATGAGCTCTTCTTTTTTCTCATACAAGTATAATAAAAAGCTTAGTGAGTTTGTAAAGAAAAATCGTTGTCCTACACTTGCATCCACAAGGTCACAGAAACCATCTCTTGGAAACTGATTCTGAAGGAACTGAGGATACTCAACTGCAAATTTGCTAGAATGTAGGTGCAGACGAGGCTCACATAACAAAATCTATTACTACATCAAAGCTGTCCAGAAACACATAAATTCAGCAAACCAGAAAGAGATGTCAGAACTGTAGTTCTGAGAACCGTGGGTATCTTAGGTTTTAGCTGAGAAGAAACACCAATGCGAATACTATGATATTAAGGTGAAATTTTATTTTTCAAATTCACACATTTACAACTGCAAAAAGTCTTCATATAGTCGAGCCTTGGATAAAAGTTCTTGGTAATGATGATAAAATGAGTAGTTTGCTTTTTTATGCATGGAAAGCACATACACACAGACACACACGCACACAAGCGCTCTTCTTCCTTTCCTTTTATACAAAGTCACTTGTTTTAATAATCATGCTGTGTGCTGTTTACAGAGCAAATGCCTGTCCTATTGTCCTTGCATGCCGAGTTGGTCCAAATTCTCCTGAGCTCAGTGGCCGTGTGAAGAGAAACACAGATGCTGTGTGCTGAAAAGCTGGCCTGCTCTGCACACCAGAGAGACTGCCTGGCTGACCCAGAAGTTTGCATTGCAAGGCCATGAATCCAGGACTCTGAGTGAGGAGTCACAGAATGGTTGATAGCGAATCGCCACCATGGCCACATAACTCTTGAGAAGGCCTAAAACTGTGCTGCCATGGCACTGGTGCCATATGTTTCTTCCTGCTCTGCTGCCTTGAAATACAGACAGAGTTCAAGGGCAATCATTTTATTTACTCAGACTGCAGCAGTAATGACTTAGTAGAGGCAAAATGAAACTCACAAAGGTGAACACACACACACACACACACACACACACATATATTTAAAGTAAAAATATATCACAGAAAATTTAAAAAAAATTTGTAAACTACTTTGAATGAGTCTGACATACAAAGGCACACAAAAGCTTCCCTAGACTGAGCCAGGTTTTGCTATTTCTTAGATTGTTTACTTTCAGTTTGCATTAATCTTAGAACCAGGCTCCTGCCCTTCTCTTCTTTCTGCCTCCCTTGATGTTGCCTGGCTTTCTGTATAAATCATTACAATGATTTTTCTTTACAAACTCGCTAAGCCTTTTATTATACTTGTATAAGAATAAAAGCTCATTAGGGATAAAAAACCTATGTTTTCTTATTGAAACAATATAGGGTCCTATTTTTTAGATAATTCTATTAATTTTCATTTGTGTTTTATAGAAAGCCAGCCTGTGTTTGCGGAACATATAATCTGACCTAGCATATATATGTTTCTGACTAAGTTTGCTTTCTGCAAACATTGTCACCTTGTGGCATGGATGATGAGGTTAGAGAGGACTTGAATTGTGCCTGAATTTTGGAACATATGAGAATGTATTTTTCTGGCCTTTTTAATTTCATGAAACTAATACCTTGGCCAGGTATAAAATTGTGGGTCACAGTTTTCTCTCAGAACTTTGTAGACAGATTACCACTGCCTTTTAGCATCGACTGTGATTGTAGGCAAACCTGAAGTCAGCCTGATCATTTTTTTACTTTCATAGTTGATCTGGTGTTCTTGACATGATGCCCACGAGGGTCTGGTGGATTAACCAGGGCAAGTCTGCATCGATCTTTCGGGAACATTCCTCCTGGGATCACCATATGGTCTTTTAACCTATAGATGTTGGTCCTTTTATAGTTTAGGATGTTTTTTTTTGCCTTTTAGACCTTGGGAAAAAATATTTCTGTTTCAGATTTTCTAATCACTTCAACACCAATTATGTGTATGTTGGATCTTTGCTTATCTTCTAAATTTGTCTACTTTTCACCATCTACTTTTATTTTAATAATCCCCATTTTCTTTTCCATTCCATTTTGCTTCCTTTTTCTGATTTCTTCACTGATAGTCCTCCATATTTCTGCTCTTCTTAGCAGGATTCCTTGAAAGTTTGAAGGGATTTGCTTGAAAAACTTCTTGAGCTCTATTTTGTTTTTAGTGGTCATTGCATTCTGATGTCTGTTTGAGTACCGTATGAATCTATAAAAGGGAAAACACCTGTGACACTCGGCTCTTCTATTTCCTCTATTCAGAGTTCTTCTCTTACAAATACTTCCACTTTCCATGCAGATAAAGCATCTGATAAATTTTAGTAAAAGTCTTAAATATCTGTCTCATGAAAACTGGTCAAGTGATTTCTTCCTCTGTACTGCTGGGTATGGAAAATTTATGATCATTTAATATGAATGAGAGGAAAAGTACATTTTCCCTATTCTAAATGATTAAACGTGGATGAAAAAAAGGCCAGTTTAGCAGTGCAGGTTCTCATTTACTCTTCGACAGATAACATGAGGGGAAGTAAGTCTCTTCTTGTCATTGCTCTTACATGTCATTTCATAGAACTTACACTGCCCAATCCCTTTGAAAGTAGTTGCATTTAGTGTTTCTTGTCCCTGTGTCTATAATCAACCAAAAGAAAAGTTGTGAACTTCCCTTAGAAGTAAAATTGTTTTCTTTTTTTGGATTCTTAAAAATGAACATTCTTGAAGAATGCTTAAGCTCATTTAAGAAGCAGATTTCATATGTCGTTTTTAATATAAAACACAGTAATTGGACTATTTATTAGCCTGATTTTTTGTCATTCTTAAAGTAACTAAACCCATCATCAAGTTATACTGAATGACAACCTTGTTGAATATATTGTCATGCAGCATAACTAAAACTGTTGTTTTCCAGGACGCGTTATTTGTATCCCTGAAAGTGGTCATTGGCTTATTTTTAAACAATTGATTGACTGTGTGGTTGACCTGATCTAGTCAATAAGACAACAGAAAAGTCAAGCAATGACCTTGGAATGAATTGGACACACATAGGCAGGCAAAAACTTCCCTAGACTGTCACTAGGTTTTGCTATTTCTTTTTTTTTGTATTTTTTTTCAAATTTTTTTTTACATTTTTTAAATTGTTGTTCAAGTGCAGTTGTCTCCATTTTCCCGCCACCACTCCCTCCCACTCCACCCACCCCCACCTTCTACCCTCAATCCTTCCCATCTTTGGCTTTGTCCATGGGTCCTTTATACCTTTCTTAGACTATTTACTTTTGGTTTGATTCAACTTTAGAACTAGGCTCCTGCTCTTCTTCCATCTCTCCCTTCTTTCTTCCTCCCTTGCTTCTTATCTGGTTTGCTGTATAATTCTGGGTGGTGTTAGGATGTTTGTGTATCAGTAAAATATAAATTAACACTATAGTTCAATCTGACTGATGAGTTAATTCTGCTAACTGAAAAAATACTGATGTGGATGTGTTTTTTATTTATTGAAGTTCTTATCTTCATTTGGCCTTTCTCTGCTGAGCTTTACCCCTGCCAGGTGTATTTTGTCTTTATTTTCAATGGGGAGGCAGCAGTCAAGGGAACAAATAACTCACCGTACTATTGAATATATTCTGGATTGAGCTTGGCTAAAATCTCTGGTGTGGGTTGATAATGCCAAATTTTGGAGACACCAGTGTCTGGTATAGCCCTCTGGTCAGTTTTAAAGTTCTCTGGAGACTATGGTTTTGTCCAGTGCTCCCAGACTCACAGCAGGCTGCAAGTAGAGTCACTCCCTCGGGAACACTAAATGGCTTGGTTGTACTTAGCACCAGGAATATATTGGAATATGTAAAAAAACTTAAAGCATGGCTGCCTGTGGAAATATCCTTTCTGGAATTCAGGATGGAGCCTTCTCAATAAAACCAAAATTTGGGGCATAACCTATTCATGTGTACAGGCTCCATATAGACTCCCCAAGTTGAGTCTACGTTTGCATTCCTTGTGCCATGTCAAAGAAGGCACTTATATGGATACAAATGAAATCTGACATAAATAGACATAGAAGTGGAATTGAAACCAAACAATAAAGTAACAGAAGCTGCTCTATTTACGTACTTGTCTTCCCCTTGCTCTATGCAAGCAGGGGTGTCTAGCCTTTTGGTGTTTCTGGGCCACATTGGAAGAATAAGAGTTATCTTGGGCCACACATTAAATACACTGAGACACACAATCACAACAAATCTCATTATGTTTTAAGTAAATTTATGACTTTGTGCTGGGCCACATTCATAGCCATCCTGGATCTGTGTGTACCCTATGGGCCACAGGTCGGACGGACACCCCTGATTCTTTACTCATCCTTGTGTTCTCTCTCTTTCTTGCATAAAGTGCCTTTTTAAAATCTATTTTCAATAAGGTGATAGAGAAAGGAGTACAAGTTATTTACAACAGGCTACGAATCCAAATTGGTGTACTATTGTTCTCCTTTGATACTACAAAAGAAATTTCAACATCAGCAAGCAGTGTTTAGTTGTTTTACGGAAAAAGGGTCTCCTTCATGCCCCTAGAAATCCCTGGACTTGGACAGGTCTGCCTCTGACTCACAGGTGTAGCAGATTCTGCAGAGAAAGTACCTTCTCCCACCACCAGAAGTTAGTATACATCATATCAGCAAACATTTGTTGCATGTTCACTGTGGAGCAGGTACTATAACAAGGGTTTTGTATAGATTATTTTATTTAATCTCAGGAGCTGTCTGAGACACAGGTACTGTTAATATCCCCACTTAACAAAGGAAGAAGCTGAGAGACAGAGAGCTTAGGTCATTTGCTCAAAGTCACACAGCTAGTAAGTGACCAAGATGAGACTGGACTGGGGCAGTCTAATGGGAGAGCCCGTACTCTCCACTACCTCCACTTCTTTCACAGAGAACCCAGCACATATTAGCGATGGCTCCTAGCCCCTTCTTAGGAAGGAAGATAGAAATTTGAGAAGAATGATAGGGTCTGAAGTTCAAAGTAGAAAGGGTCTCAGTGATTAGCTAACCCCTCCCCCTTGTGCAACATAAGAAGCAAAAGAGGATCAGGGATGCTCATTTTTCTGTTCAAGTCCACCCAGGCTTCATGGGTGACTGGAATCCATTTCTGTAAGTCTCTCTCTACTGTAAGACTTATAGGGTTGAAGGCTCATTAAAGATTCATGCTCTATAGATAAATTTCCCTGCAGCCCTTTATTTAATTTGGCCTAGTGCATCTGGGAATTGACTAATGTCACTGTAAACAGAGAAGGCTCAGGACTCCAATTATGGGCAAAAGGAAATGATTATTGATGAGAAGTTGGAAGAACTGAGCCCCGAATTGGATAATGACACCCCGAATTGGATAGTGACACCCCTTCAAGATTTCAGCTGAATTTGTGATATTCTTTAGAAGCCAAGGCATCCTTAATGAAGATGCAGATTTCCTGGGTTGAGTTATAGAAGCAGTTAATATCCTGGGTGCCAGGATACAGCCCCCGATGTAAATACTGCAGTTCAGTGGAGCCCCAAGTCCTGCCTTTCAGCCGAGATCTCTTGTAGTGCAGGGACGCGAGCTTCCTTCTTTTCTTTCCTCCCCAAAGGCTCTTATGATGGGCATTTTTAATTAGGACACTTCTGATGCACGAGCGGGATCTACTCTTGACAGCTTCCTTCTCAACACATGTTTTTCCTCTCACTCATCCATCTTACTTGTCAGCCTCCTTTTTCCTCTGTGACTATGTTTGAAATGCTGTCCCACACATCCTTCCATTACCGAAAGGAAATCTGACACCTGGGGAGGCAATATTTCCTCTGACTCTGTAACCGTGCGGAGGGCATGCTGGCTATTTCTGAAAACAGCACCGTCAGCAGTATTGAGAACATTAGTGCTTTGTAGAGGAAACCGAAGAATTTTTTTTTTCTGATGAGATGCAAATTGTACATTCTATATCTCCCATCAGTGGGACCATCATGTTGCCTTGAATGGTTACTCAAGCACCTTTAAATCAATTAAGGGGCTGTGATGACACTGCTTTGACATCCCATTAGCCCTTGCCTTTAGTTATGTGTCTATTAGGAGCAGAAGTAAAAGTGATTTTGCCAGTCAGAGGTGGAATTTCAAATATCTTGGTGTTCCGCATCAGATAAAGAGTTGTGAATTTCGGTGTTTTGTTTGCTCCGTGGCTGTCCTAACAGCTAATATCGGGTTAAATTTTGAGTTCTTGCAGGGCAGGGATCATATCTTAGTTGTTACTTTGATACCATGGAGCTCAGGGTAGTGTCTTTCTCATAGTAGCATCAGCGATTTTAACTGTCCTATTGCTCATTCGTGTGTGTATCAAACTTTAATGAGTGGCGCGACACACGGACCCTGTGCTCTGTACTCTCCCTGCTGAGAAGGACTTTGGGGTTTATATCTAGCGTAATTCTTTACCGTGGAGCCATTTGTTCAACAGGAAATTATGGTGCACTTACTCTGTGCCAGAACTACGGTGGTCAGAGATGAAAAGGCATGGTTTTGGCTGCAGCGGGATTCCAGTCCAGCGGGGAGCCTGAGATCCGGAAACTGAGTTCTGGAAATGTCCAGTGGTGTGCACAAAGTTACACGCATCATTCTTACAGAGCGAGGTGCCACACTTGGGTCTCCTGACTGACATGCTTACTGCTCGTTTGAAACTTAGCATTCCAGAAACACGGGGCTAGAGGGTCATCCCACTTATCTGGGATTCAAACTCTTCAACAACTGCTATAATATGCACTTGCCAAATTGAATATTCATGGTGTATTGGACAAGGGCTAAAGTGATTCAATTTATGCTTATAAACATTTCTCATATGAGTTGGTCTTAGTTTTCTGCCTATTAAAGAAAATTGGACCTGTTTTAGTGTGGTTTAAGTATAGTGGAGATCTTACATGCAGAATCAAGTGGTTTATGTGGTGGCCTTTGAAAGGTTCTCTGAGCCTAAAAATAATCTCCTTACCAGTAGTATACCAGTGTACCTAACATTCTACCACTAATGGATTGCTTTGGTTGTCAGCCTGAGGACAGGCTGAGGGTAAATCTTCATGTGGCAGGAGTGGGTGGGGGAAAGACTGTAGAGAAAGGTAGACACCGTTCACATTTATAGAAGTGACTCAGTGATTGTTTCCCTAGTGACTGAGTATTTTAAATGTAAGGCCTGGTACAAAGTCCTACAGAAGTGCGAAATAGGAAAGAATCTTTACTAGAGATGGAAGAAGGTCATAAAAAAGTGACACTTTGACCATTGATGGATGGGTTAAGTCTGCATAATAAGAAATTAAAGGGGAAGAACGTTCTAAAGAGAAGAAATATCACAAGCGGTGGTGCACAGAGTGTGGGCCAGGGACCCGCTGGGGGTTTTCACAACCTTTTCAGGGGATCCATGAGATCAAAACTCTTTTCATGATAATACAAATATTATTTGTCTAAAGAAAGTAAACAAACTATTTAAGGTATTGATGAACTTGGTTGCTTGAATATAAGGCTGAAGGTGGGATCAAAGATGACTCAACATTTTCTTGCTATGTTATCAAGCACATTATTTGAGGTCTTAAGGGCCAAGTCCAGGGCCAGGTGCTATTGGTAACTTGCAAAGCTGCGTGACTTAAAGTCCTGGCTCTGATGGTCCCTAGCTGCACTGGGCAAGTCACCTTTTGGTGCTTCCCTCTCCTCACCTGTAACATGTTGGGTAAGGTTGATGCGAACTGAATTATGCTCAGGAAGCCCTCTCTAAATGTTTGTTAGGGAAAACGTGGGGCGTAGGAGAGAGGAGGATGCAGACACGAAGCGTGTCAGCACAAACAGGTCAGTGGCATTTGCCGAGCTGTTTCTTTAACGGTGGGTGGGTTCTCCTGAACCCAGTCTCCAGTTCCCATACTTACTTGCAGCGGTTGGAGGGAGCGGTTGGAGAGACTGGCTGCTAGAAGTCTTCGGTAAATTTCTCAGGAGAAGTTTGCTTTTGTTGGTGAAGTTTTGCCGGCCAGCTAGCCAGGTGTTTCCATTAATCCAGGACTTCAGAGAGCGGAGGACTGTGAGCACCTGCGGGCTGTGGGGGTGGGAGGGAGGAGAGAGGGCACTGACTGGTGGCCTTCCTTATGTTTGTTCTTTAAATGCATGTGAAATTTTTGTTTTATGCCGTAATGTGTGTGAATCCATACTGGTGTATATGGATGTTTTAAATCCCTAATCATCAAGAAAAAACTGATGCTTCAGAAAGAGGCCCCATGTTTAGTGAGTACCCCCAGCACACTACCACCCCCACTCCAGAGGTGCTCTGACTTGCGCAGTGCTGATTCAACCCAATCATACAGCCCCAGTAGGGAAAAAAAATCAGCCCTGCATATGCTTTAGTTCTTTGCAGGAGAAACAATGAATCATGAAGATTAATTGTGTCTTTTCTTAATAAATAATATCAGTTTACAGGAAGGATGAAAAGTTGATATATGTAATTAATGCTGAGTGAAAAACACTGTAGTCAAAGGTTTGTACAAAATGCTGTCTTTTAAAATATATGTTGGGGTGCTTTTATTTTAAAATTCATGAAGGCGTGGGTTTAAGCTCAGCAACACTTTCTACAAAGGTAATTGACGACCTCCCCCGTGCAATCTCCCTGGACCCCTGCCTGAAGGAAAGGAATAAAGACATTCTACAAATAAACTAAGCTTTTTGACTAAAGTAGTATTAAGTTCTAGGGAAAGAAATCTAACTTGGATTTCAATTATAAATAGATTTTCAAAAATTTGCTTGAATAAGATCCTGCTCATAGGAAGGAAAAATGCACCAATACGTACCAGACAGTCCGCTGGTCCTTGTTTGGATCCTGAGGTTAATCTCGGCACCCAAATGATGGGCAAGCTGACAGGTGTGCCTCCCGATAGGGTGCAAGGTGCAGCGAGAAGCGTTGCCTATCAGTCGTTCTCAGAAAGCACATTTACCTGCATCTAATTGATGCTGCAGTTAGGTGCAGACTTTACACCTGACTTCTATATAGTTTCTAGGATATACAGGAGCTGGAAGAACAAGTTAAACGACATTATAAGGAAACAAGCAGACAAATCCAGATGTGGAAACTTTTCTGTGACAATTGAATTAGTTCTTCAAGACTTCGATGCCTATTGCAGCATGTTACAAAGAAAAACAAGGGCGGTGTCATAAGAAGAGAGTGACAGGAGGGACATAAGTTGGATGAGGTTAGCGTGAGTGACTGGAAAGGCCTTTCTGTAGAAGTGTCTTTTTTTTTTAAGAGTCTGTTTGAGATGCTTTGGTCCTTAAGCCACCCCTCTGACCCACAGGTTCCTGTGTCTTCACGCTGCTCCTTCAGCACTTCTGTGGGCATCCTAGTAACACTTTACACCCTGTGCACTTAATCTTGGCATCTCAGTTAGATGCTGAGCAATTTGAAGGCAGGCCTTTTGTCCTGTTCATATTCAGCTTCCTCAAAGGCTTGAGTAACACAATGGTTATTAAAACACTAATATCTGTGCAGCTCTTCATGCCTTTGAAATTCCTCTCGTAGGTATGATCTCATCTAATGTTAGTCCTGTGAGTCAACTTGACTATGTTATGGTTTCCAGTTGTTTGGTCAAACACTAGTCTAGGTGTTGCTGCAAAGGTATTTGTGGACATGATTAATTGACAATTAGTTGAACTTTAAGTAAAGCAGAATATGAGAGGGGGGCTCAAAACAAAATGGAATTATCTTCTGGAGGGTGGGCTCCTTGTAGTACAGGCTTCCCCCCACTAAGTGAATGTTCTAAGAACCCAGCTGTATCAGTGTACCAGCTGGTATTGTTGTGAGAGGTTGTGTTCAGCTTGAGTGATTTTTTTTTAAAACCCTTTCAGTGGTTTGCCCATTTCATGGTGGATAATTTACAGGGTTACCTGCCCACACCATGATGAGTGTTCAGCAGTTTTTGACTAAAAACAGCATGACCCCCATGCCCCAAGCTCCCTGTTTCCCTGCTCTTGCCCCAAGGGACCTTTTTTTTTGTTTCCCTGGATGAGAAAAGTCCTCAAAGTGAAACATATTGCTGACATGGAAGAGGTAAAGCAAAAAACAGCAGAGGCACAATGAGTTCAAAAACTGTTTTGAGCAGTGGAAAAGAATCTTGATATGTATTTGCATCAAATGGAGAGTACTTTGAAAGTGATTGAAGTTTAAACATATAAAAATAAATACCCAAATTTTTGTAAATAAATTCTGCATGTTTCTATGTTCCCCCTAATGTGGTGGGCCTCATGCAATCAGTTGAAGAAGAAGGACTTAGATTTCCTGAAGAAATTCTGCTGCAACACTGCACCATAGAAGTCTTACCTGAGCTTCCAGTTGGCTCCCTGAGGAATCTGGCCTGAAGACTGACACATCAACTCTTACATGAATTTCCAGACTGCTGGCTGGTCCCCCAGATTTTAGACTTGCCAGCCTCCACAAGTGTGTAAGCCAATTTTTAAATAAATCTCTCTCTTTCTCCCCATATATGTCTGTATGTGTGTGTATATAGAAAATGGCTTGTCCAGAAAGTATCCAACCATGCAATATGAGAAGCAGAGACATTTATTGAAGAAGATGCAAGATACAAGAAACCCTGTACATAGGACAATGGTGCCTCAGTCCCCATCAAAGTTACGACCTTCTTGAAGAATTCTGGTTCATTGGTAGCATTTTGAATCAAGTCATTAGCAGCTGAAGCACAATGTTCTTTCTGCTCTGGTAGCAGAAGCTGCAGAATGAATTTTGCCATGACAAGTTTCATGCCAAGATCCTGCATCAAAATTTCAGACACAGTAGTTTTTGGAATCCCCAGATCTGCTTCTAGCTCCCTCAGTGTCAGTCACCGATCTTTGTTGATTGCGGCCCATACCCATTGTTCTCAGGTGTTCTGCTTGTTTCAGGCAAGTGATGGAGTTAGTTATGCCTAGATATACCCTTGGGCTGATCTACTAGGATGTGGATCTCTTTCAACAGATCTTGACCATCTTTGAGGCATTTGTGCCACACTTTTATTTGTGCTGCATTCACTGCATCATCCCCAAAAGCCTTCTGAATCATCCAAATAGTTTCTGCAGAGCAATGTTTAAGGATACCGCAAAATTTGATGCAGATTCATTGCTCTACTAGCTCAGTCATTTGGGATACGACCACCACACAGCACACATGCTCACTCAATGGCATCTGCTGCCCCACTGACTAGTACAGTGAAGTCATCATTGTTCATGCATGTGCATTCCAGCCCCCTCTCCTTGGCTGCTAGGTTACTTCGATGTCACACAAACCATTCTTGGTCTATTAACAATGGCTGGACTTCTTCCGAACTGACCTGACAAGTACAGACCCTAAGAGACGAGAAGGACAATTACTATTCCCACTTTCCAGATGGCTCAAGAGAGGCACAGACAGGTAAGGCCACTAATGCAAGACTCCACGCTGAGTTTATGAGACTAGAATGAAGCCAAGTCCCTGGCCTTCTAACTCAGCGCTTTACAATGGAATGAGCTGTTGCTAACGTGTCCATCTGTTAGGCAAGAGCTCAAATGTCTAAGAGTGACCTTTAACAATGTTTCATTTTTCTGGAATGGCACTGGATCTGGACACTAAGCCAGGGGATGCTGAAGGGCTTTGGAGACCCGCACACGTATTTAACAGCCGTCGTTTCAATGGCCTTGCTTCAGAGGCCATCTAAGCCTCCACCCGAACAAATGTGTGTGGAGACATCGAGGCATCAACGAGCTGAAAGATTGTGATCCTTTGCAGTCAGCAATAAAAGCCTGAAAGGGATTTCTCCTGAGAGATTCTGTTTTTGATGGATTTTCTTTGTTTACAATGAACTTGGGACTTAAATATTGCAGCCTATCTTTGCTTGACTGAAGTACCTGAGCCACAATATCTGGAACAATAACTTCGGTGTTATTTGAAGCACCTGGCCTGAACCTTGACTCTGTTCACACTAAGTGGAAAATTAAATGAGAAACAATTACAGCCTGGTGACTCCCTTTATGGGAGGTTTTGGAATCTCACAGGGAGAAGAGTGTGTTTGCTCTACCAAGTTCTTGGGTGGCAAAGCCCATTGTAGGTGGTTTGGGGAAAAACTTGATCTTCTCCCTATCAGGATTAAGTGTTTTTTTTTTTTTATGCTTGGGCTGAGCTGTTCCATCCTGCCAAGGGTAGACTTAGACTCCACAACCCAAGGGTAGATCTATGCATAACTCCATCACTTCCCTGGTCATATGTCAGAGGATCATGGGAGTCTATGGAGGCTGCCGCCTGCAAGGGAGGGAGGGTTCCATGAACAGCAAAGCTTAGGTGGGCTTGTGCAAGCTCCTTTACAGTGTGGGCCTCATTTTACTCACTTGCGAAATGGGAATAACACTTGCACCCCAGGATTGTCGGGAGGGTTAAAGGTCACTTAATATTGACTGGTGACATTTACTGAGCAGCAAGCTTGGGCTAGCTCTGGGTCAGTGATTTGACATTCCTTATTTTGCTTAAATGTCACAACAGCTCCACACAGGGAGGTGCAGTTTTGGTCCCGTTTTTAAAAAAAATCAGGAAATGACTCTTGATGGGTTAAGTACCTTTCCTGAGATTTGTTGGTGAGTGAACAGGCAGAACCTTGCACTCAGTCAGTAACTCAGAAGAAGCTTCCCATTCACTGGATGCTCAGGACAGGTTGGTGTTGGTCCCCATGCCCTTCCTTTCACGATCCTCTTAGGGCCCTTAAGTTGAGTTCCAACCAGAGGTAGCAGATGGGGTGCAGTGTTTCTGCTGTAGCTCATGGGCTTTCCCAGAGGCTGGGTTGAAAGCAGCTGAGGATCCTTCCATGCCGGAATTCGGAGAAGGGGATGTGTAATGCAAGGAGAAACAAAATCGTTGAGTTCTGGAGGTGCCGCACTTCTGTGTTCCCAAGGAGTTATAATCTTTTGGAGGTAAGGGAGCAATTCCGTTAGCTTGCCGTAAACTCCTGGGTTTTACGTGAGACCAATGATTTTTGATGAGGAAGTTGCAGTTTCCTTCGATGATAATCTTCCCTGTTCATTGCTTATGTCATTGTCAGACTCAGCTCGTAGGGCTTTGTGAGTTCTCATGGAAAGCTTTCTTTCCAGGCAGCGAGAAAGTTTAAGGTCAGGAGAAGGACACAGCGCTGGGAATGTAAAAGCTCATGGGATTTGTTGAGTGATGAGACCCTCTCTAGCTCACAGAAAAACAGAAAGCTCTTTCTTGCTGTCAAACTTAAAATGTATTGAGACAAGTGGAAAACAAACACAGGAAAAATTACTCCAAAAGCATTCGCCTTTCAGGCTTCCCATTGCGTTGAAAAAACATTCTCTATCAGCAAGAGGTAAAAGAAGATGAATTCTGCAGTGAATGGGAGAGGAAAAAAGGAGCCACTCAGAATATACAGGAGAAGATCAGACTGAATGTAAAGTGAAGGCACAAGACGTGGTCATCGTCCTTGTTAAAGCCTCTGTGATGAAGAGTGTGCTGAAGCTTTGGGCAATGAGGGTCTACAGAACCACCAGTAAGCCCTACTCTGTATCTAGAAATCCCATATGGGAAGGAACTGTCTCTCAAGGGCATGGCCGGCTAATTGTCTGGAGCCTGGATGAAGAGAGAGGATTATATGACATGCCCCCCAGTATTACATTCAGCTGAGTCCTGAATTCAAGGTCAACATTTTTGTTTTGTGATGCTCATTGCCTTAGATCTCTCCCTGGCTCAGTTTATCTCCCTAAGAAAATGTGGTTATAACTCTAAAGAGAAGTTCATAGACTATTCATCAAAAACACCGGAGCACTTTTCTGTGTCAGGTTGGGGCATCCTCTAGGAAAAGGGGAACTGGGCTGAGAGTCCTTTAGGCTGCACTGTAGAACTGGCACTGCCCCTGCGCAGATGCTTGACTCAGGGCAAATCAGTTGCACTTACAAAAATGCCATTTCTTTATAAACTGAGAGGGAAAGAAGGCTGTTTTCAAATTATAACCAACCAGAAACTCCAGAAGGTACAGGAAATAAATTCAGAGCAGCTCTGGTTGGATAACAGCTGAGGGAGCAAGGACCTGTGGCTTACTTTGTCCTCTGGTCCTTCCCAGCATCCCTCCAGGTGGCTTACCAGATCTGTAGGCATCCGGAGTTCCCAAAGCAGCCTCCCATGCTAATCCTCCTACAGGTCACACGGCAGACATGTCAGGCTTTTATTACTGTGGTTTTAGGGTTTTGTGTGTTCTCCTAAAGTTTCAGTAGGAGAATGACACTTGAGGTGATTTTATAAAGAGGACAGAAACGTACAGGAGGATCTCTATGTCTTGCAATGTCCATGCTCAAAAAACCTCAGTCTCCCTCTATTTTGTGGAGATCTGTGTTGATTATCATTCAAATTCCATTACATCTATCCTGCGTTGTTGCACGTGTCATGGTTTTATATTGCTGTTGGTTAAAAAAGATTCCCCATGTCGGTCAGTTTCAAAAGGGACAGGATGTGATGAGAAAGGCTTATTTGGCAGGTGTGTTGTCCTGATGGACAGAAGAAAAGGGGCTGTGGGAAAATAATGAAAAAGCAGAGGTTTGTGGAAGGAGCTGCGTATTTGGTTCTTGAGTTAAGGCTCTCACTAGACCAAACTGACAGGTAAAAAAACAGGAAGCAGAGAGATGGACACATTTGAGCTACTGGGATTTTTTCTTTTGTTTAAGGAATGTGTCTAAGTTATGAATATATTTTATAGAACCATAAAGCATTGAAAATTTAAAGCTAGAAGGGATCAAATGCCTTTTTTCCCAAGAGTGGCTTTAGCTTTTGAGAGGAGTCTTTTCTTTTTCTTTTAATGAATGTTCCCATATAAGCAAAGACTTTGATCTTTCGAACAGCCACTTGGGGAATAGTCTTTTCAATGTCCCTGAGGTTTTGGGATGAGGGTAAGACTTTTCTGGAAAAGGGAATGTTAAAGTACTTTGGGGTAAATTGAGAAATCAAAATAATTACCCTCCATTTATCAAGATAATTTCATTAATACTGGTCATTGGGTAGAGGTGGAGGAGGTTATAAGGGGGATAAATGGTAATGGAAAAATACAATAAAAATAATGTAAAAACCTGTTTTGAGGTCACAAAAACATTCCTCATTGAACTGGAATTACTTATGTACTTTAGTGATGGTATTTTTACTAACTCTTTCTTTTGAAAAATCGAATGCAATAAAGTAAGCCATATGTCTGGAGAAAGGTTAAATTTTGGCAATTATTTTAATAAAAAGTGTGTTACCTACAGAGTCACTGTCAGTTATTAGAAATAATTACATATTTTCTTGGTAATTAAAGTGTCACTGAAACATAAGATTTTTGTTAATGAAAACACTTATAAAATTGCACATGAGTTTGTCATATTTTGTTGAAATGTGGTTCAATGTTTATTATCATAATTTCTGATTGTTATTGCATAACCTTGAATGATATTAATGCACAGTAAGCCAAATAATAGCTCACTAGGTAAGAAATACATTTCATGAGGTGGTGCAATAGCAATTCAAATTATGATAATAAACACTAAACCATGTTTAAACAAAGATAGAACAAAACACTCTTAAAATATATTTGTCCTTGATTTTGAAAGAATTCATGACACCACTTACAAAATAATTACTGAAGAGGGGAATAAAACCAAAATATTGCACTCTTTGTTTTTAAATATTCTAAACTGAAGAGCATAAACAGAACTGTAAATAGAAGTTTTATTAATAAAGAGATTTCCAAAGAGAGACTGAGTCAATTTTTCATATCTTGTGTTTTATGGAAAAGAGAACACATTGTTTTCTGTTTTGGACCTAATAACATTAGTCCACCCTTAGCCAAGCAAGGCTTTTCCTTGTTGCTTTAGAAGGAGAAGATGGATTTCAATTGATTCATCTTTCATTTCCCATCCTTTTTGTGCCCTGTAAAGAGAGAGCGAATGGATCAATATGCCCTTCTCATTTCCAGAATATAGATGTTTTCCGGGAAAAGAGGGAGAAATGCAGAACATCTGATAGGAACACAGGTGCGTTAATTAGGATGTTCAAGCAGTCTGAATCTAGGAAGATAGGTTATCAAATAGGTCCATTTCAAAGATGGGAAAAAGTAGGAGTTGGTACAATGATGTGCTAGAATCGGCTCTTAGGGTAGATTTTGCAAGAGTTGATTTTGTGCATCTGTTTCTAACTCCACTTTCAATGCTATCCCTCATGTTGGAAGCTTGAAATCAACCACGGTAGGAGTATTTACACCACGGAAATTGGCAAATTCTACCAATCAGTGCATTTTTTTTTTCAGTAGCCAATTTCCAGCATACTACTGATGGGAAGAGAAATGGATTGCGATTTCGAAAGTTATACCAATCAAAATACTGACCACTATAGAAGGCAACTAGATCATGTCAAGTAGAGGCATGGATTTACATTTATTCATCTTGTTAAAAATGACCTTGGCTCGATTCATAAGCCTGAATAAATTTGGAGAATCGAGTCCAGAGCTTTTGATTTGACCATTTACCATTCACAAAAAGCTTCCGATGGCTTTAGTCTCCCTGCCCCCCTCAGCACACTCTATTCTTTTCTTTAAAATGCCAACAGAAATGGATGTTCTACCTAGGCATTTCTGTAGGATAGGAACTGTGCTCAGTATGACGTGACAATCACTTGATTTTCTAAGGAGTCCTCACCATTCAGGAAAAGCTTATGCACTTTGTGATTTGTGCACAGTCTGGATCCCATGGTTTTCTGCATTCCCACTCCCAATTCTCCATCACACTAGTGCCCTGCTCCGACCAGACTCCTCCCTCCCTCCCTTGTGCATGTTTCTTGCATGCACAACTAAGTGCCTTTGCCAAGAGTGCGATCCTTTTCTCTCTCTTCTTTACCACCCACCGAATCCTCCAATACTGAATTGAAATCACACCTTCTTAGCAATACCTTTCCCCACAATCGCTCATCTCATCAACGATACTCATCAATTTACATGTCATATTGCCAAGCACAGGGGCCCTTTTTTTAGGGGTAATTCAGTAGGTATTTTTGAGTAACTTGAAAAGTGTAGTTCCAAGTGCCCCATACATCCTATAGCCAAGGGTTTCTGTTACTCTTAGAACCAGTCTGGGGAGTCACCGTTTACTTAAGTGAAGGGATGGGGAGAGAGTGAAGACCAAAGGTCATCTATTCAGGATCAGGATAGAGTTGCACTTAGAACTCATTAATTTTGGATTAATATTTGTGCTTAGATGAATTGATGTTATGGCTTTCTGCTACAGAGAGGCTGTTCTGTGTAGCAGAGAGGCTGATCATTAAAAATTTTCTGGTTTATAGACAAGACTTGAGTCTTGGAGTGCTAGGTTTACTTTTTGTCTGATTAGGAGGGGGCAGTAGACTAACTGAAATTGGGAGTCTTTTAGTATATTTGCAATCCTAGTTATTTATTTTCAAGCCTTTCTGTTTGTCATCTTCAAATGACCTCATTGTGATTTATTAATGATATTTACATTTTCAAAATGGGATACTTAAAATAGTATCCCATCATTGTGATGTCATTTTTATAAAATTGGCTTTTTTTTGTTAAATGTTTTTTTTTTTCTAGAGATGTTCACTGATTTTTTTTGTTATTGTTAATTTAACTTTTTAAAATAAAATGACCTAATTCCAGACAGAGGGTTTTAGAGAGATTTACTTAGGGTTTTGATGTGCTAGGTCCACATCTGAACGTCTAATCACTTCCCTCTCATCTCCTGGTGTTGTCAAACCTTTCTGAAAGCCGATTTGTGTCCCTGGATGAAAGCCTTGTTTTCATTTTGCTGGGGACAGCATTGTTTTAAACATTTCTGCCTTCTCACTTTGCTCAAATGTGTTTCTCTTGGCAGGCATCCTAACTTGTCTGGATTCACTTAGGTGTGGGTGTGACCTCAGCTTTCCTGCAGCCAGTATTTTGCACGGCCATGCCAGTCTGGAGAGCCAAACTCTCTCCTGACTGAAGATCACAGAGCAGCACAGACGAGTGCTCAAGGCATTTTCCTGAGATGATGATTTAAATTATCATGCTCTCCTGGGGTCCTTGAGAAATAGGCCACTCTCTGATCATTTCTGAGCACTTGCCAGCATGCCTGAAATATGAGGAGAGGGAGAAGATGTGTCTGCTTTTCTAATTAGTTTTTTCCTCCAGTAAGTCATATCCCCTTCCTTTCAAGTGACGGAAAACATTAGAGTTCTTAAAAGATGTCTTTTTTTTCCACTGGGGTTTACATCATCGTTTTATCTAATTATTTCCCAATTACAAATAATAATTAAACCAAATGGTGATGCAAACTAGAGCAGTAACAATATATCATTTTAGAAGAGTTCCCCAAAGGAGTCATGGAACACCAGGGTTGAAAATTCTTTGTTCAGTCTCAACGGTCAGTCTTCAAGAATAAAGAAATTACAAGTTTGATTTTTAAACCACATCTGATGCCCTTTGTCCCTGACCTGAGAGAGGAGACTGACAAGTTCCATTTCCAAATGTTTTTGACACCTCAATAACTGTTTTTAGTAGTTGCATAAACATAGGCATAACTACAAAAGTAGACCATTGTTAATTGAGTCACTATTCATGGAAAATATCTAAGGATGATTTTTAACATGGAGTGAAGAGAACTGAATCTAGAGTGACTGTATGTCTGAATTTGCCAGAAACATCCCTGGCTTATGCCTCTTATCTTAGCATTATTATGCATGGTACCTCTTTTCACTGTCAAAAGTGTCCTACCTCAAATTCTTTTCAACTTGCAAGGTAGGCAAACAAAATGAGATTAGACTTAGATGCTCTTTATTGATATCTAATGGCAAGATTCTAAGTCTTAAATCATTCAAGTGGTATTTCTCAACCTGAAACATCTTATTTAAGATCAAATAAGAAAGGAGCAAGTAAAAATACACACTTTTCAGGATAGCTCTAAATGTGAAAGCTAAATTTGTAAAGCTTATAGAGAAAGAATATCTGAAGGAACTTGTATGTGCAAAGATTTTTAAAGTGAGACAACCACTTTGTGAAGTACATGACTATCTAACCACTATGCTATCTACCCAAAACTAGTACAAATAATATTTGTACTAGTGGAATGTAATATTGAATGTAAACTATAGTGGAAAAATAAAATTTAAAAACAAATTTAAAAAATCAAAAACTTTCTGTTCTTAAAAAGTGAAAAGCCACAGACAGGGAGAAAACATTTACAGCACAGATATCTAACAAAGTGTTTTTATTTGGGCTATATTAAAAATGCCTACTGACCAGTGATAAAAAGACAAGTCACCCAATTAAAAAAATGGGTGAAAACTTGAACAAACTCCAAGAAAAGATATTGGAATAGTGAATATGCATATGAAAAGGTGTTTAACACCAAGGAAGCACAGATTAAAACCACATATGATAATATGAACCCATTAAAATTGTTAAAAGTAAAAATACAGATACCACCAAATGCTAATGAACAGCTAAAAGTCTCCTGGTAAGCTGGTTAGGAATATAAAGTGCTACAACCAGTTGGAGAAATTGAGTGACAGTTTCTTGTAAAGTTAAGCATGCACTCACCATAGCCTAGTGATTCCACTCATTAGTATTTATCCCAGAGAAGTGAAAACAGATGACCACAAAGGGGCTTGAACACAAATATTGATAACAACTTTATTCTTAGTAGCTCCAAATTGGAAATAGTTCTAAAGATTGTCAACGTATGAATGGATGAGCAAATTGTGGTATATTCATGTGATGGAAAAACTGCAGCAATAAAAAAATTATCTTTGTATATCATAACCTGGATGTGTCTCATGAGAGAGAAAGAAGTCAGATACAAAAAAGTACACACAGTGTGATCCCATTTGTGTGGAGCTCTGGAACAGGTAAAAGAATTCTATGGTGATGGAAATCCTAACAGGGGTTGCCTGGGGCAGGTATGCATGTGACTGGAAGAGAACTGTTCAGTGGATGGAGTGCAGGAAATTTCGGGGTGAGCGAAATGCTTATTATCTTTACCTTGGTGAATGTGTGTGTGTATGTATTCATTGAGTGTACACTTGAGATGTGTACATTTCCTTTATGATAACTATACCTCAATACAATACTGTAAAATTAGGTTACATTGCTTCTCAGTTTAGCAAGAGCATTCTCACACAGTAATGTTTCTCATGTATTTCTCAGCACCAGGTCTTTATTTACATAAAACTTTATTTGGAATTTCAACATATAATATAGATAATAGAGCAGATGGAGTTGAAATAAGGAGAGGGTCCTGAAGTCCCTTAATGCCCTTTGTCCTCTGCCTACCTCTCCACCCTGGTTCTTCAACTCTGTGATGCACTGAAGGTTTTTATTTTCGCATTACACAGATGAAGAAAATGAGACTCAGAGAAGCTGTGATTTGCTTAAGTTTACATGGTTAATAGATGATATAACAAAGACCTAGAAGTCATGACCTGTGACCCACGATCTATATCTTGTTCTCGTTGAAATTCTGTGAAGTCTACAGCAGTGCATCGAACATTGTGAGAAGTATAAAGTAATTTAAAAATTACTCCCAGTTGCCAAAGTGTTTATAGTTCATTTGGAGAGGAGAATATACATGAAGACGTTGAGTGAACAGGGAGGCACGGGGACAGGCGCTCGGCATGGTGCTTAAACCTCATCTGGCTGGAGGCACCATGTTTGGCCAGTGAGAAGTATCTGTAGGTGAGAAGCTGCCATTCATCAGGACACAGGTGACCTTTTCCAGTCATTTCAGTAACTCCCACAGCCAGTGTGGAGCTGTCTTTTGCATTCCTGGTAATTAATTTTTACACGTTTTTAGTAAGAAAGGGAAATGGGAGAGTTCTTCAGGTTTACCCTACATTTCTTTTCACTGTCTGGTTTTGGTGAATCATCTAAATAAAATTTTAAGTTTCATTTTGATGTGGTCATCACTCACTGTGGCTTAAAAACTGCTCCTTATTTCTCCATTTATTTTAGGGCCACGTCAAAAGGACTGACTTAGATGTTTTCAGATCAGTTAATGCTGAAGTTTTCTTTCTCAAAACGTACTACTCACATGTCCCTGTATTTCCCATCCCGTAGCAGCTGGTTCTATCCATTTATTTATTTTAAAGTTCCATTTGTGATGTAGTTAGAAGAGACTGTCAGCAAGGGAAAGTCAAGTGGAAAGTTTATTTTTTTTTCCCCCAGCGGGTAAAATCTAGACAAGAAGGGAGACTGCTAGCAGGGGGCTTATTGGATTTATTTGTCTTATTATTTTTTTTCTAAAAGTCCTTCCCTCTGAGAGCGCAAAGTTCTTCATTTCTCTTTTAAGTGCAAAGCCCAAAGTGGGACAATTGAAAATATGATTTAATTTTTCTTTCACATGGAAAAGACTAAAGAAAACAGTGATCCTGACTGTAAATTTTCTTTCATTTAAAAGAGAGATTGGAATTCCCATGAGGGGACTGCTTGTTTGGATTCATATATATTTTTTTTAATCTATCCCTGGGAGTATGTCGATTTTGATTGGTAAAATGTGGAATTAGGAGCTCAGCAAACACATGGGGGATTGGGCCATGGAGAGGGCGGGAGGCTGAACCCAGGGCCAGCCCCGCAAACAGAGTGAGGGCACCTCATGGGGAAATCCTCTGCCTCTAAATTGCCCCCATTAGAGATTTTTCATGATTGGTGTACAAGTTACATAAAAACAAAAATAAACAATAACACCGAAAACCAAAAAGCAATGAAAAAAGAACTTTCATGGTTGAAGAATTTTTGGAAAACAGCGATAAACAAAGAGAGCTAAAATCTTGACTGCAGGATTTCCGAGGACCTGTAATATCCTCATGTACATTGGGAATCTCCAAGAAGAGCTGTAGTATACAGCCAGGTGGGGGGGCCCACGCATGGCTGGCAGGGAGATTTTACCTATTTACCACCGGCACCCACATCTCCTGAGGCTGCTCCTCACTGAAACATAATTGAGGAAATGCTCACAATGAAAAAGCATCGATGAAAACACTGAAAAAATGCTGGTTAAAATGCAAATCAGATCAGGGAGGCGATGATATCTGAAGCCATTATTAACCAACCTAAGTCTTCAATTCCAATTAGTTTATCAAATTAACTGCAAGGCCCTTGCAAAGCTCCTGCGGGAAGGAGGTTGGACTGAAATAAATATGACAGGGGCCAGAGGGCACCAATTGAGTTAACTGGGAGGCCTGGAAGAGAGGTTAGATTGATGAAAGAGAGAACATTTCTGAATTTTGAATATTTACTCTACCAGCTTTCATGCATGTAGCAAATAACCTAAAACCAAATAGGAGAAAACAGATGGTCAGTTGATTTACTTAAACACAAGAAAAATCATACAAATAAAATGATAAACCTTTCTGTATTAATTTAAGCATATAATCACATAAATAATTGTCGGCGATAAGTGGGGGTGCTTACAGCTTTCCCAGCATGCAAATGCGGTTGTTGATGTGTGGAGAACTGACATCAAAACTCAAGGTTCAGCTGGTTCATGTTGACACCACCAGTGGCACCGAATCTGTTTCCTGTCGTTCTTTTGCACATAGTTAAGTGATATTTCCCAGTCTCTCCTTGAGCTAAGTGGATCTACATGTTTGGGTTCTGGCCAGTGCATTCTGGGCAGAGGTGATATACGCCATCTGCAGTCCTGGCATATACAGAAAGTCCATTTTTCTCAGCCCTGCCACCTGCCAGGTGTATGCCACCAAGGCAAGAAGATGGCCGTTCCAGGATTAAAGCAGCCTTGGGTTTCCGAGTCACTATTTGGAGGAGTGTCACACAAGTGTTCATACTGCACTTTGTGTAGGTTAGAAATAAACTTCTATTTTGTTAAGTCACTGAAATTTTGTTTTGGTTAGCACAGTTTACGTTAATTACTATGGCCAACACAAATTCAGAGACTAAATTAGCTGTGGAAGCTAAATCTAGACTAAGCTGCTGGTTGTAACTCGTTCTTTTCATATTGACTGTAACAGGACGTACCTTGTTTTACTCCTGCCTTATCCCATGGAAAATGCTTTAAAATCAGATTATGTAAGATTAGCTCTAACATGTTCCAGCTTTCTAACATCCCCCACTGGTACCCTGCTCTTCTCTTCCATCTGCCGCATTGGAAGTGACCACCCTAAACACAAGTGCTCAAATTCCACCGCCGTGTGTTTTGGGTCATAGACAGCCTACGTAGCTGTGGGAGTTAGGTTCCCCGGCGATGAAGTGGAGAACTGCTCCTCAGAGGATGCAGCCTGAGCAGAACCCCGCCAGGATCTGTTGACCTGGTGACCCTGCACATATTTACACCTTGGCCCTTAGCCCAGCCCTGCACAGCTGGCCGCCGCAGTCCTCAATACTTCAGGAACGTCTCCCAAGACAATTCCATGAAAGTAGGAGCTGGTAGGAAAACAAAGATGAAATTAATGTCAACCTTGCTTAGGAATTAAATGAATTTTCAGGAACAGGAACTTTGCCAGACACGCTATGATTCCATCTCCTAACACTCAGAATGAAGAGGTTAAGAGATTATTTGTGTGTGTGTTTACATCTGGTGAATGTCTCATTTGATAAGAATATGTATTTGATTCTAAGTGTGAATGGCTTCTTTTGGCGAGTAAATACTGTAGTTCCTGTGCAGAGGAACTCATAAATTGACTTGTCTTTTTTTATAGCCAGTGGTGAATTTCAATTGACAGGTCAGGTATTTTGAATTATGCAAAATGTAGCCCTAAAAAGAGGAAATAGATCTAGATTTTGTGAGCCCAGAACTTTATACAATTTTGACAGCCTTTGAAAAAAATTACATACAAAATTACATATAAAACTAAATATTTATTTAGAGTGAGAAATGAAATCACAGTGAGTTACAATTTAAAGTTGACTGCCATAAAAATCTCAAAATCCAGAAACATGATAGTTCTATTAGTAGATTGACTAACATAAGCTGTACTACTTTTTCATATATTTTGGGTTGTATACTCTTTGGGCATTTCATTATGTAAGAATGACTTTGTAATATTTTCTGTATAGAAAAATAAAAAGATAGTTTTTTTCTTTTCTTCAGTGTGTTTAGTGTTATTAATGGGTTAAAAGGTTCTTTAGTCTGACACCTTGTTATTGGTAATTTTATGTAAATAATTAAAATTGCTAAATTTGGGAAAACTTCTATCCTATCCCTTTCATATGTGAGATGTTATGATTGAAAAAATACCTCCACAGACTAGCTTCTGGTTCCCTACTAGGAAACCTTGCTTCTTGTCACTACCCACTACCCATGTTTTTCTGTTTTATTATGACATGACCTATGGCCCTGCACCTTTGTAACACAATGCTGGGTAGTAGGAGTATTCCTGAAAGCCATTCTTGCATTGGGATGGCTGGCAATAATTTAATTACATGTGGATACAATGGCAAACCAAATAAATATATTTCATAAAACTCTAACTAAATTTATCTTGTAAGTCATCATCCCCTGAACTTTATATTAAAAATGCCTATGGCTAACATTACCCTTAAACTCCAGTAAGCATGTCTGCCACCCTAGATGCTGTACCTTAGGAGATTATATGCTTTGGGGTGCCTTCCAAAAAATTGTCTAAGTTTTTTTCTGGCTCTTGAGATTGGCTGGATTGGCAGCACCATATGGATGAAGCACCCTGGTACTGGACCTGGGCTTGCAAGGCCTCTGGTCCTCATTTCAACCTTTGTATGCTTTCTGACCTGTGATTCATGTATGGGGTTGACCAGATGCCCCAGTGATCTGTGGCACTCAGATTGTAGTGTGGCCTGGTGAGTGGGTGTCACTCACTGCCAGTATGGAATTTCTTTCATGACATTTTGTTATATTGGACCACCAGAATAGTGACAACACACTGATTTTGGGTGACTCTCAATTACGTCAGACACAGAATGAGTTTGCAGCTCACTGTTAACACTTAGGCTTGAGTTGGGTGTGGGCCTGTGCATCCACTCTCACCAGCTCTTGTTCTAGCTGTTCTAACTGTATCTCACATAGACCCATACATTTTCTAAGATTTAAAAAAAATAAAATTGTTTATATAGACAAAGATCAGACAAAAATATTTGCCTGGGGCCCTGCACATCCTATGGATAACCTGACTATGGCTACTTTAGCACAACCTGACAAAATAAAAATGCAAAGCAGGGTAAATTTGATGGAAGGAGATGCCAATTTAGCTGATTGAGGTAAAAACATTTTTTGGTCAATTTTACAAAAATATATGGCCACTGAATATCTTATTAAATTCCCTTCCAGAGCCTTGGATGGGACCCATACAAGTGAGGAGCTCTGAAACTTCACTGTAAATCTTCTTCAGATTATTAACTTGATTCTGCAAAATGGTAGTATTCTTAAGACTATTAATGATGCTTCATCAGGACAATGAGTTTAGGGTTTATTCAAAACTACAATCATTTTAAGAACTTTTGTTTTTGCATAATCCTCTCCACTGCATTCTACTCTAAACCCTGCAGAGAGTGGCTTTTCCCCCCACACAACTGACACTAATAGCAAATACAGCAGAATTTGATTAATTCATCTTATATGGCCATAATTAATGTAAAAAGGCCAACAATTTCTCAACTCTCTTCTCAGAAGATATCTAATAATAAAGTTCAAGTGCAGTTTAATATGACCTAATTTTAAGAAATATAATAGCTGGAGAGTTACTTTGAAAAGTTAGAAGTATTATGCAAATGTAAAGTATCTTCATTATTATTTCTATTATTAGTGGAGCATCTATAAGCTGACATTCAGTTATTTCCTTTATTAAAAAAATAACAAGTAAAATTGTCTCTTGACATCTACTTCTTTGTGTTCCTTGAGGAATCATATTAGTCTCACTAATTATAGTGCCCAGTACTTAGTGAGCACTCATAAGTATTTGTTGAATGAGTGGGTGAATAATGTCCAATGTATATTTAGTTTATTTCTTTTTTTTTTCAAATTTTATGGTATAAATGAACAGTTCTTTATTTTTTTATGTTTATATAAATATGTTTTGTTGTTGTTGTTTAAGTACAGTTATCTCCATTTTCACACCGCCACACCCCCGGCCTCATCCATCCCTGCCTCCCACCTTCCAACCTATTACCTCCTTTGGCTTTGTCCATGTGTCCTTTATACATGCTCCTTGGTGGCCCTTCCCCTATTATCCCTCTCCCCTCTCCTCTCTGGTAACTGTCAGATTGTTCTTTATCTCAATGTCTCTGGTTGTATTTTGCTTGCTTGTTTGTTTTGTTGATTAGGTTCCCCTCACAGGTGAGATCATATGGTATTTGTCCCTCACTATCTGGCTTATTTCACTTAGCATAATGCTCTCCAGATCCATCCCTGCTGTTGTTAAGGGTAGGAGCTCCTTCTTTCTTTCTGCTGTGTAGTATTCCATCGTGTAAGTGTACCATAGTTTTTTTTTTTTTGATCCACTCATTTACTGATGGGCACCTAGACTGCATCCAGTACTTGGCTATTATAAATTGTGCTGCTATGAACATTGGAGTGCATAAGTTTTTTTGAATTGGTGTTTCAGGATCCTTAGGGTATAATACCAATAGTAGTATTGCTGGGTCAAAAGACAGTTCTTTAAATACTAATTTTTACTCAAATCTAAGTATTTTCTAAGGATAAATTTCCAGAGTTTAAATTTCTAAACAATTTCAACATTTTTAAGGCTTTTGGTATTCATTGTCAAACCACCTTCCAGAAATGTTCATCCTTTTAACAAGTATTTATTAAGTGTTTATTAAGGACCAGGCACTGTTCTAAGTGTTGGGGATACAGTGATAATAAGACATTCAGTATTATATTATATTATATTAATTATATTATATTATATTATATTCAGGAAAATAGGAGATAAAAGATAACCAAATCCATATATAATTTCAGGTAATAATGAATATTATAAAGAAATAGGAGACCAGAGAGTTTGGTTAATTTGTATTATTGTTTTCAAATACACACCTAACTCATCCACTTGTAGGAGGGACTATGGGAAAGAGGATAGGAAGAGAAAAATATTGGAAAAGAGAAAATATTCAGAAAATGGGGGATTAACAGACACTGTCTTTCAATTGATGTGAATTTCTGAGGACCCACAACAATTCTATGGTCCACCAGTCAATCAGGAGCTTGTGATCTCAAGCAATAAGTCAAATTTTGGCCCAAGTCTTTCTCACAATTGGGCCAAATGGGTCAAAGAATCCCCCTGTAGTTATTTCTCCAATTGCCAAAGGTATAATTGGAATACAGATACTCATCCACATGGGCTTTGTCATCTGTGGAGTAAGGTCCATTGTGGTAGGGAGTTGAAGAAATTAGCTCCACCATCAAAGATTTATTCCATGCTCTACCACTCAGAAGCAACTGGTCTGCTAAAATGGTAGAATGGCCAAGTAAAGATTGAGTTAATTTTCCTTTGATGTAAAAACACACTGGGGTTCTATCTTAGAAAGCAGTCAGTGATAGGATGCTGTTTCTCCTCCTGCCAAAATACATGGGTCCCAGGACTGAGGACAGAAGCAGACATAGTTCTTCTCATTGTTATTTTTCATAGCCCTCTTGCAGAATTTTTACTTCCTGTCCCTGGAACGTTGAGATGTGCAGTTTTGATGGCTTTTGTCTTCTGTAGTGTTTGTCCTTTGTCTTGTCTTTTATGGTATTTCTGTATTTTGTTTTCTCATGTGACCAGCCTTCACATGCTTGAGAATGGCAGTGATATCTTCCTGAAGTGCTTTACTTCAGCCTAAACAGTGCCATTCAGTTAAATTAGTTTGATTGCCTTATGTTTCACATAGTTTTTAAAGAGAACATTTTAGACTTTAATTCTGATAGTTGGTTTTTCTTATACTAATTACAGTAGTGGCTCTTAAGGTAAGAATATCTAGAATTTTAGAGGCACCACATGTAATTATGGGGGTATATAATTGTATTTTTGTCTCATTTACTGCATTATTTTGAAGCTATGACTCCAGATATGGATATTTGTAAGCGGATATTTGGCTGACCCAGTATGATTTTTCTATTTAATGAAGGAATGGGAAGTAAATTGTAAGACAAAAAGGGCAATCCTTTAAAGCAGTGATAGCTGCCTAAATATTAATATACATAGTAACCACTTGTTGATCTTTGTTAAAATTCAGTCTCTGAGTCAATAGTTCTGAAGTAGGACCCCAGATGCTGGTTTTCAGAGGATGCTGCTGGTCTGTGGGCTACTCTTTTGAGTAGTTAGGTTCTAAAAAAAACTCAACTCAGTAGAGAATTACTCTCACTCACAAGGCAGAAGTATTCTCATTGACCCATTGGACACTTAATGTAAGTGGATCCCTTCAATCCTTTTAGGGTGTTCCCATATGCTAGCAGAACCATACAAGACACCTCAGAAAAATTGCCTATCAGCCATTTCTAGGTTCAATACCTAGAAACTTTACAAAAAATGAATGACTTTCAAACTGCTCTTGTTCAATTTCCTGTGTAACTGCATGAGTGTCTCTATGGGACAATGGTGTGATTGATAGTAAGAGGCCCGTAGACTCAGTTACAGAATACAATTTTTCCTTAATGGTGAAAGACAGGGAAATTGAAGGTCATTACAAAAGCAGGATACAATAAGATGTCCTTTCAGATGAAGTCTTCCCAGGTCCCTAGGTCTCTATAAGAACATACAGCAGCTTCTAATACCACATGCATGAAGTTAGAGTTCTTGCACTGATGAGAAGTGCCTCTTTTTAATTGTTGGGATGCAATTGCATTCTCATGTCTTTGCTGATAGTATGAGGACTCAACCTGCCTGTGTGCCAGCTCATGGTAAAACAAGCAAGCAAGCAAGAAAACAAACAATCTAAAGACCTTCCTAAGTGTTCTCTGTAAGACCAACTGAATCAAAGATCATTTTATTGGGTGTAGCATCTCTTAGCAGGCCCACACATTAGACTTGCCCAAGATCCATCTGCATTTATCATGTGGACAAAAATGGGCAGATAACAGGGAATGATGGAAAATATCTGCTCCTAAGATACCAAAAGAAAGATAAGTCAATGCCATATGTTTCCCCTTATTTCATCACTTTTGCCTTCTAAGTCTAACTGATGAAAGCTTAATTGTGCTTTATGAGAAAAATTCTGATGTACAAAATTATTTCTCTAGGAAATAATTTTTTAAAAGAAATGTTAACAAAAATAAAATGAATTCATAAGATCAGAGAATGATAGAACTGTAGATCAACCTTGAAGTGTTCTAACTCAGACTTCAGGCCAAGATAGAGGCATAGGTAGATATGCTTTGCTTCCTCACACAACCAAAAAAAGGACAACAAATTTAAAAACAAAAGCAACCAAAACTGCCAGAAAAACAAACTGTACGGAAGTCAGATAACCAAGGTGTTAAAAAAGAAACATTCATCCAGACTGGTAGGAGGGGTGTAGATGGGCAGCCAAGGTGAAGAGGATGTGCAGTGAGGCAGAAAACTGGGCAGGCGAAGTGGCAGCTGGCAGACTGGGAGGTCCCACATTTGTGTGCAGATAAGCTGGGAGGAACAACTGGGGAATGAGACAGACTGCATAATCTAGGGTTCTAGCACAGAAAACTAAAGCTTCAAAACCTCTGGCTATAAACACCTGTGGGGTTTGCAGCAGCAGGAGAAACTTCTAGCCTCACAGGAGAGTTCATTGGAGAAACCCACAGAGTCCTAGAATGTACACAAGCCCACTCATCTGAGAATCAGCACCAGAATGACCCAATTTGCTTGTGGGTAGTGGAGGAAGTGACTGAAAGAGGGTCGAGAGCTGAGCAAGTGGCGTTGTTCCCTCTCTGACACCTTCTCTACGTATAGCACCACAAGATAGCAAAGTGGGTTGTTCTGTCCCGGCGAATACCTAAGGCTCTTCCCCTTCCAGTGTAACTGGTGCACCAAGAGAAGGAAATATGGTCCAAAGGAAAGAACAGATCAAAACTCCAGAAAAAGAATTAAGTGACCAGGAGATAGCCAACCTATCAGAAGCAGAGTTAAAAACACTGGTAATCAGGATGCTCACAGAAATGATTGAGTGTGGATGCAAAATAGAGGAAGAAGTGAAGGCCATGCTAAGTGAAATAAAGAAAGCTATACAGGGAACAAACAGTGAAGGGAAGGAAACCAAGACTCAAGTCAACAATTTGGAACAGAAGGAAGAAGTAAACATTTACCAGAACAGAATAAAGAAACAAGAATTCAAAAAAAAAAAAAAGAAAGAAAAGAAAACAGGCTTAGGAACCTCTGGGACAACTTTAAATGTTCAAACATCTGAATCATAGGGGTGCCAGAAGGAGAAGAGGAAGAGCAAGCAATTGACAATTTACTTGAAAAAATAATAGGGGGAAAAAAAACCCCTCTCCAATCTGGCAAAGGAAATAGACTTCCAGGAAGTCCAGGAAGCTCAAAGAGTCCCAAAGAAATTGGATCCAAGGAGGAACACACCAGAACACATCATAGTTAAATTACTCAAGATTAAAAATAAGGAGAGAATCTTAAAAGCAGCAAGAGAAAAGGAGACAGTTACCTAAAAAGGAGTTCCCATGAGACTAACAGCTGATTTCTCAAAAGAAACCTTGCAGGCAAGAAGGAGCTGGAAAGAAGTATTCCAAGTCATGAAAGGCAAGGACCTACATCCAAGATTACTCTCTCCAAGCCCTTATTATATGAAATGTTAAAGAGATTTATATAATAAAGAGAAGAAGATCAAAACTATGAACAGTAAAATGAGAACAAACAACTATCAACAACTGAACCTAAAAACAAAAACAAAGACAAGCTAAGCCAACAACTAAAACAGAAACAGAATCATAGAAATGGAGATCACATGGAGGGTTATCAGCAGGGGGTGGGGGGAATGGGGGGAAAGGTACAGGAAATAAGAAGCATAAATGGTAGGTATGAAATAGACAGGGGGAGGTAAAGAATAGTTATGGGAAATGGAGAAACCAAAGAATTTATATGTACAACTCAACCCATGGACATTAACTAAGGAGGGGGGAATGCTGGAGGAAGGGGGTGCAGGTTGGAGGGGGATAAAGGGAAGAAGAAAGTGGGACAAGTGTAATAGCATAATCAATAAATATACTAAAGTGTTCTAATTCATAAAATTTATGATGAAGTCATTATGACATGATTATTCTGAAGACAGAATTTAAAACTTGGCTTCTCTGTAAGCCTACAGCCATTTCTAAACCAAAATACTGTAGTGGATTATCTGATTGACTCTTGAATATCATTTTATCCCAGTTGACCCATCTGCCTCTCAGCTTGGTGGCTGTTTTGGTCCCGGGTTGGGTATGTGTCCTAAATTGGTCCAATTAGACCAGAATGGAGAGTTTATTCCAATTAACATTGAGGGCCAAGTTTTCTTTCTCTTCTCTTTTTCCAAATGCTACAAAGACAATCTGTATCCACAAAGGGAACTTGGCTTTGGATGAACCAACAATTTGTGTGATGGGGCAGATAGAGCAAAAGAACTTGAGTCCTTTTTAAGTACAAATATTGATCACTAATTCTATCTACCTCTGAACTTCCCACACTTTTCTTCATTGTTTAAGCGAATTGGACTGAAATTTTCAGAAAATATGGTGGTTAGAGCATGGGCTCTGGCACTTGACTGCCTGGGTCCAAATCCTTGCTCTGCTACTTATTAGTCATGTGGTCTTGGGCTAGTTAATTAAAGTCCCGTGTCTCAGTTTTCCTATTTGTAAAATGGAAATAAAAATAGCACTCCAGATTCTAGAGTTATTCTGAGATTAAATGAATTAATGCTTATAAAGTGCTTGAAACAGTGACTGGTGAATGCATGTACTGCTACTATGATATTACTGGTAATAACCTGAGGCTCTTAATCCGTTTACTCAAGTATCAGTTAAATATATATTGAGCAAGCACGGTATACATTGTTTGATTGAGATGTGAATATGTGTTTATGCTCACCATTTAAACTCCTTTCCTTCCTTCCTTCCTCCCTTCCTCTCTCCCTCTCTCATTTCTTTACTTTGGGATTATGATATAAACATGGTAATTTTTTGGCAATCACAAGAAGAAAACATTGTGGGAATTTGATGATTGAATTTTGCTGTTTATTAATTGTCCAGAAGCATAGTTTTTGTGAGCCAAATGGAAAGTTTTCTCTAGTTTGGATCAAAAAAGACTTAGCCAATATGATTCACTCCCCAAATGGCCATATGAGATACATTCTTTACCATCTAGAGCATGTTGGATATGAAATTATTAGGTAAAGGCTCAAGAATAAAAAAACAGACTCTCGGGCTTTAGAGAACTTTAAAAGAAGCAGCACAGGGAGTTTTAGTTAATGAAATACTTCTTGTGCTGATGTAATGTGTCATAAATGAAGTTAAGTTCACTGTCTTCTCTTCCTGGTCTGTTGGTAGGCATTCTTACTCTGAAGTGTCCTTCTTTGTATGTTGACCTGTGGTGTCATCAAAGTGTTTGCTCTCTGGTGGCCTGGTGATTGACTGTCTCGGATGAATCAGGGAAATTCCACAAAGGGGGCTCCTAGCATCATTAATGTAAAATACATTCCACCATGGAATTAAAGCATTTAACATATGTGGTGGAAGGTAGCTTACCTTCACTCCCTATCAGATGACATGCCAAGTTTCCCTGGATTTAGAGAGATACTCTGAGTTCTGTGAGGAAACTTCCTCTGGATTCCCAAAGGAAATGTGGAGAACAGTTCTTGGACTGAGATGTCTTGACTGTAGGTGTGTGTGTGTTTTTTAGGGCTGTGGTGAGCCCATCTGAGTCCAGTGCACATGGTTTACCTGCCCTCTACCTTTGAGAATAAGGTGTTTGAACTAGAACTCCTCATGCCATAGCAATAAGGAAATGTTATTTTGAGGGTGGAAAAGTACTGAGTTAGAACCTGGAAATGATGATCTCCTAAGCCCTGAATCCAGCTTCAGCATTTCCCATTATTCCTAGATGTCTGCTCACAGGTACAGAAGCCTATGTGGCAAAAGTGGGTGCCGCAGTGTTGGAATTTCTACTTTATTTCTTGTGGTGCCGAAACAATGGGAACACTATTGGCAGAACGAAATGAGATACCATATGTCACAGTGGCTAGTGCTGTGAGACTAGGACTCAATGGTAAGAACCAAGAAATGTTCACTTTTTAATTTCTGTTTATCATGGAATTTTCTATCTTGGAATAAAAAACATCTCAGATGTAGTTTTTTTTCATATTATAGTAGAAATACCAGAAAAATCATTTCTATGGAAATTTCTCTTTGTCTTTTTCTATGGGGGATAAAACACAGACAACTTTTTCATTTTATATGTTCCATAAAAATAGTTGAAGTTGACCCCTAGGAAAACTTGTAACTGTTGTGTTTCTTTCCCCCTAATATTCATTCCTCAGAAGCACAGCAAATGTTAGAATTAATCATAATTTTTTTCTGGTAGTGTTTCTTGGTGGAATAACTTGTTGGAACGCTTTAAAATGGCTTGGAGGAATCAGGGAACAATGCTGCAACTGATTACGTAGTTTAGTGGAGAGGAACCCAAGTTTAGTATCTTCTGTTCACATTCCAGAGACAAAAGGCCATAAAATAAATCTTTGTTACTGTTTATTTAGTGCTTACCATTTCTCCTTTATTGTGCTCATCTTATAAATGTATATTTTATTCATGCACTGAATGATTATATGAGTTTTAGTATTAGAAACTATTTGTTATTAACATTTCAGAGACGAGGAAACTCAGATTTGGTGAGACTACACGACTTGCACAGCACTCGCAGCTAATAAATGCTGGAGCTGGAAGTTTCAAAGCCTCTGATGTTCTGAACCAGTAGGACACGCTGCTCCCCCAGTACAGAAACAGCTGATAATTTCACTACCCAACGTAACATGTTAAGGAAAGCAACATATAGCACTTTTCCATTGGTTGATTTCTTCTTCATTCACTTGGAGTTTGTTTCTTTTTTGGAGTGACTTGAGCAAGAGAAGGAAATGATTAGCACATGCCTCCATAAAGAGATGTCACAAATTAATAATTTTCATATTACTGGGTCAATCAACCTTGAAATTTCCAATCTGACCAATGAATGTTTTGGAGATGGGTATCATCTCATTTTGTTAACGTAAGCTCTAAGTCAGTCAATTTGGGCTCCCATCATACAATCAGCATATTTCACCTGCAGATAAAACAGATGTGTAAAGCACAGCAGAGAACCATTGAAACGGAGGTGAGGCGAGTGGTTGCAGCTATTTATAGGAGCATACGAGAGTGTAAGAAAGCATCAAGTGGTGGTGGAAGAGCGAAAAACTTAAATCAGAACTGGGTTCCAGTCATGACTCATACTGACTAGCTGTTCTCTGGCTATGTTTTTTAGCTTCAGTGTGTCTTAATGTCATCACGAACAGAGACATTAATAGTAATTACTTGATAGGGTTATTATTATTTTTTTAAAGATTTTATTTATTTATTTTTAGAGAGAGGAGGGAGTGAGGGGGGAGAGAGAGAGACAGACAGACAGACAGACAGACAGACAGACATCAATGTGCGGTTGCTGGGGGTTATGGCCTGCAACCCAGGAATGTACCCTGGCTGGGAATTGAACCTGGGACACTTTGGTTCCCAGCCCACGCTCAATCCACTGAGCTATGCCAGCTAGGGCTTGATAGGGTTATTGTAAGTGCTAAATAAAATGCCATACAGCACATAGCTAGTAGTGAGCAATTAGGGCTGAAGAAATAAAGTCGGAATCTGCACTTTGGAACCTTTAGACAGTCATGAGTTGATTGGTAACTTTTCTTTTTGAAAGGCCATTTCTAGTCACTGCATTAAATTTGCACATTTTTTTTTGTACTGAGATATAGATGAGACTTGAAATGAAAGATAAAAGATAATTTTGTAGTTAGTGGTATTAAACTCATATTCCAGAAAATAATTCTTGGTCAGGTGCAATGTTTAATGATGATAACAAAAATACTCATAATAAAGCCTGTAATTATAGGTTTTGGCAGCCTGACAGTCTGTTTTTATGAACTGTGATTGAACACAATTTTCTCAGGATAATAAACTGTTTGAACTGGGCACCAGCAGAATTCTCTGAAAAAGCCTGGAGTCAAAGGGAGCTAATTTTTCATAATTTAAGAAGGCGAGGACTACAGGGAACTGTATCCGGAGCTCTCTTTGCGTAACTCTCCATTCCATTAGATGCCTAATGGATGTTGGTGATGATGGTAAACACGTTGTCCCTTTGCGTGTGAAAGATCAGGTGGTGAGAGAGAAGCCCCACCTGCCACACTCAAAGCGCACCATGTTTCGTGGTTGATCAGAGCTGGTCTGTTTCCTTCTCAAACAAGGAGCTACTAGTCTTTTTAAAATTTGTTTCCTTGAAAATTAAACTGGAAGGTTACACCTGAGGAAATTGAGTTTGATTTATTCCAGAATAAAAAAATTTAAAAACAAATCCTTGCTGGGCTAAAAAATATTTCATTAATTCATCAATAGCTGAATTCCCTTAACTCATGGCTTAAGCCTGTATTCCGGCGTTATGAGGCCGATCCATTGTCAGCATTCTCTTGGGATCCTTCACTCACGCACTACCCCGTGGGTTGCTTTGGAGTCCAGAGATGAAAACTTCAAATTTTCTTAATTAAATGAGATGCATGTGAAAGTGCTCAGTAAGGTCACGGGATAGAGCAGAACAAATGAAGGTTTAATTTTCCTCCCAATTTTCATTTTTTCCCCTTTCTTCCTCTAAGCAATATGAAAAACATTTATGGTGATATGCAACTGATTCCCAAGGTGATTTTGGAAACAGTACTTTGAGCAAACATGAAATCAAAAGCAGCAGTTTCTTTCACTCTGCGAGCTATTTTTGTAAACCCAGAAGATACATTGGGTCACTTATGGCTTCCTGGGGAGTCCTTCTTAATTGGATCTCGATGAGGTTCCATTTTGTTCAATCAACACCTTAGAGAGAAAATTATTTGTATCAATTTGTGGCCTATTTTTGCTGTTTGTTTTGATCATCATAAGCCATTTACAATTGAAAATGTATCATTGATTGATGTAGAATGTTCATAAAAAGCTAAAATTTAATTATAAAGCACAATAAAACATATTTACTTTTGTTTCTGTTCTCCTGGGAAGAATTTTATGAAACAATTTTTCTTTTGTATCTGGACTGGCAGAATATTTTAAAATGGTACAATAGAAAATACTGCCTGCAAGTTGATAAATTTATTAAACTTCAACTTTGTTTTCCTTCCTTCCTTCCCTTGTCCTACCTGACTTACTGTGTGCTTAGAACTTGGTATGAAAAAGTAAAAATGAAAAAAATGACATTGATTACCCACAATATACTGGCAAAGATAAGGCAAGTTCCCACATAGCAATGACTAAAGAATGAATGTGTTAAAAGAATAGAGGGAATAATTGTTAAAGATTTAATGAGTGTGCCAGACATTCTATCTTGGGCCTTAAATATATAAAAAATTGTAATTTAATCATCACAATAGCCCATGAGGTAAGCCTTCCTCCCCCTCAACATTTCCTAGATTAGATAATTGAGGTATAAAAAAGTTAAAAACAAAACATGTTTACTTATTACATTGTTAGTGGCAGAACTGAGATAAAAATCCAGGCATGTTTGCTCTTTCTACCACACTTTGATGCATCCTATATTAGTTTCTTAGTGGTGCTATAACAAATTTATCACATACTTAATGGCTTAAAACAACAAAAATTTATTATTTTTACATTTCTGGAGGTCAGAAGTCCAAAATGAGTATCATGGGGCTAAAATCAAGGTCTTTTGTGGAACTCGATGGGAGAGTCAGTTTTCTTGTCTTTTCCAGCTTCCAGAGGCTTTCTGCAGTCCTTGGCTAGTGGCCCCTTTCATCTGCAAAGCCAACAATGCCCAATCATATTTTTTGCATAAATGATGTTGAATCCCAGACTAAGAGCTCTGGGCTTTATTTCACAGTGAGTATGGATCCTCTGAAGGATGTTTAGTGCAGACTGGCATAATCACATTACTATGGCAGCAAGGTGGAGGAAGCTGAAAAAGGAAGAGAAAGATCTGTTGGGTCATTATTGCAATGGTAGTAGCCAGAAAGAAGGGAGCCTGTCTGTTAGGTGGATAACAGACGACAGTAGGTGTGCAAAAGAAAGCAGGACCAGAAGATATTCAGAGGAAATGTCGTAGGATTTTGCCTTTGTTTGCCACTGAAGGCAGGGAAGCAGAATGAATGAATGACCAGGTGAATTTTAAGCACACATGGCTGACATGGGTGTTGACACCAAGAGACAGGAAGTCAGAAGGAGTTACACTCAGTTTTCTGAAGCTTTAGTTTGAAACACCAGCCAGGTAGATATTAACATGCAAAAGAACAAATAAATTTTTTTATTATCACCTTGAGGTTTAAGTGAAGGTAGACAGGGCTTTGGGGAGTGAGAGGCTCCACCTGAAAACCAACATGCAACATCCATACGCTGCAGTGGCTTGTGAGATGGTCCAGACTGTCGGAGGGCAGTTCAGCAAGGTGTGTCAAGATCTTTGAACTTGTATGAGCTCTGCAATCCCCTGCTTCCACATCACCATTCATAACAATCTAAATTTTATAAATAACCTACTTATCCTATAGGGAGAATTGTTAAAGAAGTTGTAGTAAGTGGAAATGGTGGACTATTATGCAGACATTTAACAGTTATATTTAGACAACCAAAATGTCCTTCAGTAGATGATTGTCTTTTCAATTGAATATTAACTTTTGACCCTATTTGTTCTGTGCCTCCCCCCCCCCCCCGGTGGCCTTCCAGAATCTTCATGCTTTCTCCAACACTGAGAAGAAACCTCCTGGATTTTTAGCCCCTAGTAAAATGTATTCCATTATCAAAAATTATCTACTGGAAGGACAGGATAATGGTACATATAGTTACATAGGTCAGCATTACAGGGGCTGGCCCAGAGTAGGTGCTTGATTAATAGTATTGAGTTAATCAGTGAATTTTAAAAAAATTAAAGCACAACTATTGGCCCAAGTTCATCGTATCTTCAACTGATTATGCTTTTTGGTTGCTGTGTTTTTTCAAGACAGGCAGTTCCTCTCTCCTTTGTGCGTCTTCAGTGGGTGGCTCATGTTATTTCTCTCCAGTGAAACTCTCCTTCACTTACCCTTTTCGTGTTCAATTCTCTTTATTTCTGAACATTCTTCAAATACGCAAGGGCATTTAATCTTCCAATGTGAAGTGCCAGCCACTCCAGATTTGTGTCACCTGCAAAGCTTAATGTTCTACTAACTGTTCCATCATGCAGATCACTGGCAGAAACATGGAATACTGATAATTTCAAGTCAAAGTGAAGAAAAAATCCACTAGTGACACTCCCCCTCTGCTCCTAAGGTTGACACCGATCTATTGATTATCCTTCTGAGTACAGGCTCCGTAATAACACAGTGTATCTCTCCCACTATCTATCAAACATTGTGGCCTCCCAAGGAGCCACAGATGATACATTAAAATAGTTTATTGGCATAGAACATCTTTAGTCTCAGGAGAACAAGATGTTTTACACAATAAGTGGGTGGTAAATCAAATTTTTTTTAAATGGAATTATTTTTAAATGCTCTTAGGGACTGTTTATAGGAGACCTATAATAAAACCTATTGTCAAATGAAAAAACTCTAAGAAAACTTAATAATTATCCCCTAAAGTATTTCCTTGAGATTGGCTATTTTATAGCAGATTTTCTCAGAGGAGACTGCCTATACTCATTTTTCCCCCCATGAGCTTTATAAAATCTGTAAGGCCTAATAGCTCTTGGAGCTGTGTGTGACTTATCTGAGGATTAATGACTCAACCTCCGTGCTCCTTTGCCGGTGTCCCATCTCCCCTCTTAGACCTCACAGCCACGGATGCCTTGAAGAAAAATGGCTCATCTACCCAAATCATCCATTACTGAGGCTGGAGCTTTCCAGTTTGCTTACCTTTCTCATGTTGAGGCTTTGTTTAAATATAGCAAGGCTTGAAAAGTTGCTGTTGGAATTAGTTCTAATTCTGTGCCCTGCTACTGGGGAGCAGAAACTCAGTGGCCATGTTCCATGAAGCAGGGTAGCAGCACGGTGAATCTGTGGTTGCTCATTGGGCACTAATTTAAGGCAGACACCTCTGTGGTCAGCATTAAGCTCATAGACAGGAGACTTATGAAATTGCAGGCAACATTTTGTGAGTATATGTGCTTCTCCATCATCCCCAAGGGTTTTTTTCACCAGATCCTTGGTTTTCATCCAATCAGGATCCAGAGAACATTAAGAACCACTACATTATGAGTATCTTTAGTTTGTAGCCCCATATTTATACACTTTCTATATAACATTTAAAAACAAAGTTTAAACTTTATTAGAAATCAGAGAGATGTGAATATACTTATAGTACATTTTATTTATCGCTATGGTGCAGTTGCAAGAATGGAACTTCTCAGTGTTGACAGTGTTGAGGCTCATTCTGCTGGTGGAAATTTATGCTTTTGGCAGGAATTTGGCGAACGTCTTGGAATATATGCATGATTGAATCAGCAATTCTGTTTTGAGGAATTTAGCCTAAGGGAGAGGATTGGACAAGTATACAAAGATATTTATCTCAAGATGTTTATTACAATCTTGTTTATAATAGTGAAAAGTTTATAACTGCAGTAACAGCAGTTCATTAAAGTCAGTTATGGTATATTCATAAAGTAAAATTCTACAAAATAATATAGTTGTAGTTATCCATATGGAAAGATACTTACAGCATGCTATGTACAAATGTTGGTTAAAATAATATGTGTAGCATTGAATAGAAACTGTATTTATTTGGCAGAAATGGGAAAGCAGTCTGAATGTACACTGAAAAAATAGTCATCAGAATGACATTTGAGTTAACTCCTAATTAGATTTTAGGAGGTTTTTATTTTTGCCTATTTTAAAAATATATATTTTGTCAAAGAAGATATTTAACATATATTATAAACATATATGCAGTAACTATAAATGTTTATGAAATACTTGGTGAAAATATTATATTATAAGAATGTCCAAGGGTTTTTCTGCAATGATCTAATGGGTAAAACTTTATCTTCTCATTATAGACAGAAATCATTCATTTATTGACATTTAACTATTGATTTGCAGAAGGCAGAACATTTCTTTCTGGAGAGATCAATCCGTGCATATATCTTGTGTTTGGGTTCTATGTGCTCTGTCTAGAATCACCAAATGCTTCACTAAATGTGTGAAGTATGACGTGAGCTTCTTATAGTTTATCCTCATTTCTTCCTCCTAACCCCAGCACAGGGAAAAGAACAGTTTTCCTGGCATTAGAGTTTGGTGGACCTGTCAAAATAGTCAGAGCGGCACGTTTACTCACTTCTTCATCAAAACTTTGTGGTACCTAATATATTCCAGGTACTATTCTGAGAACCTTGCAAATGTGAACTCCTTAGCACTCTGAGCCACCCTAAAAGTGAAGGCTTATTATTGCTACCCTTTTACAGATAGAGGAAACGAGGATTTACATAAAGGTCAAGGAACTGGTCTGGGATGGGATGCTGCCGAGTCTAAGTGAACATTTATCTTCAAGTGGTAATTAGAGAGACAATATAAGAAACTGAAGTAACCTGGGTTGTCTTACAATAGGGAAGAAATATCATACAGCCACTGAAAGTGATTTTGGATACTTTTCAAAAGGGTGAGAAGTGTTTCTAATAAAATCTACACCAAGAGTTCAGATATATTAGCAATATCACAAGTCTGAGCAAAAATGGCTAAATATATTAAGTAGGGGGAAAAGTAAGTAAAAGTAACCGTATGTTAGTGGCAACCGCTTCAAGGAGGAGTGAGAATGTGGATGATTTTAATTTATTTTTAATTACTTTCTAATTTTCCAAAGTGAGTGAACATTATTACTTTAAAATGAGAGCTGTGATTTTTTTCCTTCAAGCTACTATCTAACAGGAAAAGTAGTACAACTAAGGAGAAAAGGCACTAAAATTTAAAATCTGGAAATTCGATGTCTGGTTTTGTGGTGATACCAATATTTGTGGCCCTGAGCAGTTATCTTAGGGACATTGATTGACTGTCAGTAAATTTATGGACATTCATTGAATTGTGCCAAAACGCCAGTCTCAGGGGAAGATGGCCCACCGTTTTTTCTTCAGTGCTAGGTTCCTCACTTAGTAGCAGTGCAAAAACTGAAAAGTACAAAGTAAGTGTACAAATGGCTATCTAAGTAGAGGGCTAAGAGGTCTGCTGGGAAAATCTGTATGAAAAAACAGTGTATAATTCTACTGTTAAATGTGAATTTACTTCATTGTTTTTTCTTATCTATTCAAAATTTTGACGCATGCAGTTAAAGCACAATAATGTTTTGATGGGAAGGGTAACATGTTCAACATATTCCCACTGAGGAATTAGATCTACTTTTCTCTAGCCAGGAGCACAGACAGCTGGAAATAGCAAAATTGAGAATGGGTGTTTTGCCTGAAAGAAAATCACTTATTCTGAGACAGAAACGGACGTTGACCTGGGGATTGAGATGCAAGCGGCTCGCTTTGCTCTAGCGATGGGATGAAAAGGTTGAGAGAAGTATGTTAGGTGCATAGCATGGCTAAGAGTGTGGTGTGTATGTGTGAACATGTGGTTAAGACAGAGTAACAGTGGAAACACTGGGCCCATGGGAGGGATGGAACTCTGAAAGTGGAGTGTAAGTTGGCAGGAGAGGGAGAATTTATTTTTGCCCTTGAGTGAAGTGACTGCTACTGCAAGACAGCGTGATCCTTAAACTGTAAGCTCCTCTCTTTTTCTGGAGGGGGATGGGCCAACACACTGAGTTAGTAGGTTTCACTGACGCTGCGTAAACACGCTTGTAAGTCATCATCCTGTGGAGGTACCTGAGAGTGTTGTCATGGTCCTGTCTGGCACTGGTCTCGTCTTCTTAATCCTGCCTTGGAGTTATCATGGAAGGAAGACTCCAGAGAAAAAGGAAGAAAGATATTTCTAGAGTCACTGGCATGAGAACTCTTAAAAGAAAGTGCTTTTATTTTGTACCTTAAGCTCTTGAAAAAGTGCCAACTGCCATGGTGATTAAGTTGTGGACCATCCTTTACTGTGTTCCTCCACACCCCTGATTTACACTTGTTGACGCTTTTTAGCGATTCTACTGTTCTTTCCAAAATCTGTTCTCCCTTATCTTTTCTCTTTCCTCAGAGAACTTACCCAAATTTACAGCCTCGGCAACCTTGACTCTGGTCCCAAGACTCAACACTCAATCTCAATGCCCTTATAAATATTTACTCTTAGGTGTTCTGCAAACTTCAGATTAATAACACTCATTATGTAGTCTGGCAACCCTGTCGCAGCTCCATCCAGTGTTCTCAACTTCATTCTGTAAGGCATCCAGGCATGAAAATCCAGAATTTCTTTTGCCTCCTCTTCTCTTCTTTTATAACCAGACAGTTCCAAAGTCTCTTATGTTATTTCTTTGAGCTACTTCTTTGGTGAATTAAGGTAACCTTTTCTATCTAAACCGATAGTTAGGGTAGTTATATGAGCCCTTGTTCTATTCATTTTCATTTGGAATTAGAGTTTAGATATTATGTTCCACTTAGATATGCCACACAATAGCATATCTAATAGCGTAATAGAATGTTAGCGTTGGCTATAGCAGGAGCTAATGATCTACCCATTTACTCAACTTCCTGGCCTAGCTGGTGTTTTTCATTCCTTCTTGAAAACATATTTAATAACACCTGTGGCCTGCTGAAGGCTTAAAGCTTATTTCTGTGTTTTCCAAGAGCCAGTTGCATTTCTTCCAAAAATCTACTTATGTCCATTAAAACTTACTGTATGATTTTGTGGAACAACCAAATATGGGCACCCATCAAAAGTGACTTGGTTTTGAAAAACTTAGTTGAAGTTTTGTTTATATTGAAGAACATTTTATTGATCTGAAACTTGAAACATTTCTTACTTGTGAAGCAACAGATATATAAAATAGGGAAAAGCTTAAACATAAAATATATTTATCATACCTTTCTCAATAATTCCATTTTACAAAAATTACAAAAATTTTAATACTGTTCTTTTTATTGTTCCCTCAGGATCAATTTTAAAAGTTTGCAAATGTCCCCACAGTCAAGAAATTTCAACTAAAATATCTTCACCAAAACATTTATTATAAATTTTTATTATATCCTGTAAAAACTTCTGAGGATTTTCAACTTCTGCAAAAATCAGAAAACGGCTGCACGATAGTGAGCAGTGACATGATTTAATCATCTGCTTTAGAACATTACATAATTGAACTAACTCAAGTTCTATTTCTTTTCTTTTTTTATTGAGGTATACTTGACATAATATTATATTAGTTTCAGGTGCACGCTGTAATGATTCAATACTTGTGCATATTGCAAACTGATCACCACAGTTAAGGCCCATGAGTGGTTTCAAAAGACTTGAAAGCAACGATTTGCTAAAAAATACCATTTTTAAATTAAATAAATGCATAGAATATATGTAGGTATATATTTCTCTTTTTAATGACTTCCTGCTTTAGCTAAATTTTTCAATTAATTAAGCTACTGAATGTGCTCATATGATCTGAGGACTTACAGTTTGTGCCTTGAGGGAGAACAGCACAGTGATTCCTGGCATGGGTTCTGGTACTGATCTAGGTTCAAATCCTGTCTCTGTTTCTAACTAATTGTGCTTTTGTTGGAAGTAACAGTATCTTTGTACCTCAAGAAGAAGTATAGGTTAGTAAGGGTACAGAGAGGTAGGTAGGAGAGAATGCATCAAGGAAATGCTAGGGTCCTGGAGTAAGAATCAAGCCACCACATGACAGCTGTGAAAAGCTGGGGGCTTTTTGGGTGGCTGAAATTTAAGATGCATTCATTTTTTTTCCATAGGTCATATAACTATTCACATCTTAAGCTCTGCAATTCACATTTATTATATGAAAGGGAATGGTTTCGGCTTAAGTGACAGGATGCAGGGCAGAAAAAAGCAGGATCTGGACAGGCTCTGCGTGTTTCTGTGGAAAGTCTGTGCACAGGCTAGCTCCTCCGCCATCTTGGGCTGGAACCGCTTCGGGTTTAAAGGTGTTGAGAAGCCTGGCTGCCCATTGTTCAAATAAGGTATATGTCAGTGATATCAACACAGTGTGTTGAGGAAATGTCACATCTGTCTGCAATTGGCTACCTCTCAATAGGAGAAACACCGCTGGAAGCCTGGAGACCAGATGTTGCTTTCAATCAAATAGAGGTCAAGCAGCTTTAGACAAAGAATGTCTGCACCTCCCCATCCCTGGCCCTAAGAGAAACATGGAAGGCAGTTTTGGTGGAATCGTGATTGTTTTAGCTCATGTTTCTATTTTTCCTAGTGTATGACATCGCAGCCACTAGAACAGAGCAACCCAAACGGTGGCCCTGGGTCCAGGAGCTGTGAAGAAGACAACACAGGCGTGAGATTCCTGTTCACAGGGTCGCCATGGCCCAGGCTCTAGCCTGGGTTTTACCACTGCAGCTGTGGAGGGAACCTGGAAATATCACTTGTTTTAGCTAGACCTCAATTTTTGAAGCCGAGTAATGAGATCATTATTACAGATGATTTGTGTCATCCTATCCAGTTCAATATTCTGCAATTATGCAGATATGAGGGAAGCCTGGTCTTGGCTAAGCTTTGGGACAGCCACCTGGAAAATCAGCACAGTGATGTTTCCAGGACGAAAGGCTCTTCTGGTATTTCCTACTAGTGCACATGGGGAAAACGGGTTAAAGCAGCTGGTTGAAAACATGTCCTGAGCCAGAGAGTGAGAAATGACTGATTGTGAACTTAATTTTAAAGGGCTCTCTAATTAAACCTCTTACAGTCAATAAAATAGCTCATCCCTTGACTAACCCTGTATACTAGGGGGATTTAGGAATTAATGTGCATTTCAGGAGGCTTTGCTTCTTTCACATTTGGGAAGGGTTTCTGTTAGGGTGACAGTAAAACAGAACAGGAAAAGCATCCAGGTTTTTTCCTAATTCAGTTACATGCCAACAACTACACATGTATTGAGCATCCATTAAACGAGACGTTTTTGCAAGGTGCTGCTTGGGATAAACAGAACATTGTGCAGGGAGAAATGGTGTGTCCCCACTCCTGACATTTTCTTCCATGTCCACGTATATCTGCTAGGTCCTCACTACCTTGTAACTCACTACCCACCAGTGAATGTGGGGGACTCGTTGATTTGTAAATCTGGGAAGAATACCTGTCTTGATTCTGCCCTTCTTCCTGGAAGCCTCCCTGCATGGAGCGCTTGCCTTGGGGGGCATTGTCCTGCATGGCCCTCCTGCTGCTAAGTGGCAAAGAGGAGGAGAAAGGTGGTGGCTTTCAGGTATTAATTTAAAAATCCTCCAACATTTTTTGCATTGGCCAGTGACACTGAGAAGTTAAAACAAAGAGTGAAATTGGGGGGAGCATTATACTTTTGGCAAGGATTTTGGTGGGCCAAAATGTATGGTTTTGGGCCACAGACTTAGGGTGGGAGCAGGGTCTTTTGATTTGGGTGATTTGAGGTTTTTATTAGGCCAAGTGAGTTTTTATAGTAATGTGGTTGGCATCTAGCTACTGTGAGCTGAATGAGAGTCTTTAAGACAGACACACGATATTTTGCTCTTGGTGAATGACAGCATTGGGAAATTCTGATCACGGACAAGAGATTATTTTTATGGGGAGGACTACACATGTGGGGGGACTCCAAGTGGTCCACAGGGGTGCCATGGAGTCCATGCCTTGGGCTCTTGCATGGTCTGGCTGATGGGCACAAAGCTGAGACAAATATTCGAAGACAGAGGTAAGAGATTCTCTGCTGGCCTCGTAGGTGTTGTTGAGCAGAACAATACCAGCTGCATTTAAAAGACAAGGCAAACAGTTCTGTGTGTCCTGTGAAGCACTGGTGAGATTCCAGCTTCAAATCATGACTGCCAGGCCTGAGAAGCAGTGCTAAATCATTTATTTTGAATCCTAGTCTGTGTTTACAAGCAAGGAGAACACTGGAAATACTCACTCTGAATTTATGTGAGTATTTCACATGTTCTAGTGTGGAAAATATTTGAAGAACTCCCAGGCAAGTTTCAATGTGATTTGGTTTTTATAGGTGGGCATGCATCCTGCAAGGTCATGCCAGGGCATGTGAGGATTCAAGTCAGGGGAAGCCAGTGTCTGCAGGGACACATGAGGCGAAGGGTCTGGGTGTCACTAGGTCCCTGAATATCCAGGCATGAAAGTAGCAAGAGCTTTAGGATTAAAGACAAGACAGGCATGCTATGTCAGGGGAACGAGCAATATTTAAAGAAAGGAATGATAAGATACCAGAGCTGTTTAAGGTTGAGTAATCAAGACACACTTCAAGGAGTAGTGGGTATTTGTAATGGGTCTTGACAAAAGAGGAGATTTTTAGGCTTCTTGTTTCCCTGTGGAAGGGAGAGCCTTGGAGCCTTAGCACTCTTAGTGCCATCTCTGGTTTCTGGTTCTAGCCTCTGTGGATTCACTTAGATGTGCATTTGTCGCAGGCAGTTTTTACACACGTGCCTTAAAGGTATACAACAGCCATAAAAGGTAACATGGTAGAAATCTTCCTTTCTACCTTTTCTTTTCTTTTTCCTATTCTTCCACTATATACTTAGGAATTTGAGACTTTTCAGGTGTGAATCCAACTAAAACAGAGATAGGATACAATGGAATTGAGTTCCTTTGGCCAATTTAAGATTCTTGGCTTATTGCCCATCAGAATTTGTTAAAAGAATGGTTAGGTCTCAGCATATGTGTTTGGGGTCAACTGAGAAATCCCCTTGATAATGTCCCAAACATTTTGCATGCCTCAGAATTTTTATGTCCTTGATGTTTTGATTTCGATGCCAGAGGTGAGGACAGGTGTAAATCCTGTGACATTTTTTTTAACCTTGGAACATATTTGTCCTTGACAGATTGATCTGAGAAATCCCCTGATTACTATTCACCCCTCAAACAGACCTTTGGACTTTTGCTCTGTTTGCCCACAGCGGAACTTTGAACACATTGCTTGATATGAAACACCTAAAGCATTCTGATGCGCATTGGTTAATGTTCATTCACACATGCTCCCTATGTTGTGCTTAAATATGAAATGTCTTAAATCCTGTGAATAAAGATGTGAGTAGATGCTAATCTGTACCAAGAGATAAAAGATGAGGTTATCTTGCTCAATAACACAGAGACAATTTTGTTTTAAAAAAAAGGAGAGAAAAAAGGGGTGCCATAAGCAAAGGCATGCGTGTCTAGTAAACAGTGAGAAGTCTTCTTTGGCTCAAGAGTTGACTCTGAGCAGTTAAGATGTAGAAATAAAACCACAAAGGTAGCAGGAATTGAACTTTTGAGCTGAAAGTGTTCTTTGTGGTCATCTGCTCAGGTCTTACAGTGAAGTCAGGACACCAGTGTTCAAACCAAAATCCACGCAAAGTTTGCTCCTGGTTAAAGTGAGGTTTAAATAAAATACATATTAGAATAGAGTAAATGCCCAGTGGAATTCAGATTTATATTAGCTGTTCAGAGACTAATTCTTAAAGTTGTTGAATCCCAATCTATTTCCTGTCCCAATTTAATACATGAGGTAGCTGGGGCTCCAAGAAATTAACTTGAGTTTCCAGAGTTAATAGTGGCAGAGAGGAGATTCAGATCTACTTTTCTTTGCTTGTCTAGTGGACTTTCCACTACATCATATGTAAGGTGTCATGATTATTTCAGTACTGGCCTTACAGATAACTAGTTAGCTTAAGATCACACCTGGGGCCTTGAAAGATAAAGAGAAGAATTATATTGTCTTTGTAAAATCACTGATGACTTTGAAACTGAGGGGCAACATGAGTCAGGGGATCCACAGGATGGATCGGGGAAAGGAAGTTTTCTGGAAAACATTGATTTCTGTTCTATTGTAGGTTCCAAAAATATGGGGGGGGCTAGGCTGGCTCATTTCCCATAATGTTATCAGCTTCGGTCAGTGTCTAGTTCATAGACATACAATAAATATGTTAAGTAAAAGAAAAATAAGAAAGAATTAATGAAAGAACCTAAATGAACAAATAAACACATGAAATACATGGGTGAGTGGATGAAATGGTGATTTGGTTACAAACTGGCCTTCCACTTCCTTTCCCCAGCTGAACAGTGGACTATTCAAGCTAAGGCCTGAAAACTCATAAGAACATGGTCAATGTCTTCTGGAACATTACTGTTAGAAAAAACACTAATTTGACCAAGATTCATTCTTTCTTGGGAGTAGTTAATGAGAATCCAATCTGGTTAAGAGTATTAGATTCAGAGTCAGACAAAATTGAATTTGAGTCTTGGCTGGGCTCTTCCACTTATTAGTGGTGTGATTTTCAGAAGGACTCAAGGGGAGGAAGCAGAGTGGACGATGAAAAAAATGACCGGCATACAATGACTGACAGGGATTTAGAAATATGTACGTTTGCCAAACCTACGGGATTCCCAGAAATGCTATTGTTAAGGGTTGGGCTGTACTTCAGCTGATGAGACAAGAACCAGTAAATTACAATTGTTCATAGACACAGACCTCTGGGATGTGAATGTGACGATACATCTATTTGTCCATGTACACTGGGAAGCAGGAATGTAGTCAGTTCCACACTCCTCAATTTGTAGATTATTCAGGCACTTTGATTCACCTTTACACCTTCCATTTGTAGAGAAGAGGCAGAAATAATATCTAAATAGCACTCCTTGTTACTGTGTTCTGGAAGAAAAATGTTCAGCAAAGAGAGGTGCTCTCTCTGATTTCTCAGAGCACATTGATGGCACCTCCCTTGTCAGACTGCACCTTCTCCCCGTCAGTGCAGTTGCTTGCTTGTGTTGATTCACCTTGTTTCAACCTCAGCCTTCTCTTCCTCACGGTACCCAGCTCAAAGGAGGCAGTTCCACCCCTGGATTGAAGGAGAGCCTTCCGAAGGCTCAATTTAATTAACTGAAAATTGCTTTTATTTACATTTTTTAAACTTATTATTTTAGACATTTAAGAGTCCATGGTGTTTGCTTGGCACACCGAAACTTCTGCTTATGCGGAAGGATTTGGGCATCTAAACGTGTGACTTGGGGCAAGAGCTGACTGAAAGCCTTTTGAAAGTCAAAGTCCAAGGCACACCAGGAAGATGAGGTGCCCCTTTTGCTCAGTACTTGGCTGACTGCATTGAAAAGTCTACCATGCCTGGGGGTGGGGAGAAGAATGGATATTAGGTGGTCGTCCTCTCTTGGAAATGTCCCAATGACCTTAAGCGAGGGAGTTCTGTTGAACCAGCAGTACACCATAATCTCAGAATTTCCTTCTGAACAGGATGTAGAGAGTGGGAGAATTTTTTATGGCTGAAGGCATCCTTGTGACTCCTAATTGCCAGAATTCTGTGCTATTTTGGCCATGGAGAACCTTGAGTTCCCCAAGCAATTGCTGCTGTAGCTTAAGTCAAGTACATCTGCCCCAGAGAGGGCGGGCATCGATGCTTCAGCCCTCACATTCTACAATGTTGGCAATCCATTAGCTGAGCAAGGCAGACCAGGAAAGGAACCTGGAAATGGGGACACCCATTTCTTTGTGCTGTAAATATTATAGGGGAAAAAAGGGAAAATTCTTCAAGTATTCTGTGCTGTCTAATGAATTTATTTCAAACTCTAGATAAGGCTTTTCCAGATACAATTCTTGTCTTATTTTCTTGCCCTTTCCCCAAAGGATTTCTCCCTTATCGCATCCCAAGTACACCAAACTACTGATCATTTCTCTAATTCTTCCTGCCTTTCCACACACAATGCCTTGTACACATGTTTCTCCCTGTCTGACATCCCCTTCGGGCAAGTTACTCACCTTTCTGAGCCTGTTTTGTTACCTGGTAGATGCAGATAATAAAACATCTACCTCATTTGGGCTATTGTGAGGATTAAATATGAGCCATAGAAAGGGTTCAGCACAATTCCTGGTACATACAAGATGGCTAATTGTAACGTGGCATTATTTTTACTTCTTCCTTTGTCTGCCTGATGAATTTCTATTCATCCTACAATAACCATCTCTAATATACAATTTTCTTTGAAATCTCCCCTGTCTGTTCAGGCAAACCACTTTTTTTTTTCTTCTAAGCTTCCACATGATTCTGAACATGTTTACATCACATTCAGCTGGAATTTATTTAGATGTCTGTCTCCCCCGAAGGACTGTGACCTTTAGAAGATGGAGACTGTGTCTAGGTCATATTTTTTCAACATTTAACACAGTTCCTCTACAAATGAAAACTTCATTAATATTCATCAAGTAAAATTTTGAGAGAGTGAGTGAATGAATCAATGAAAGAAAGGTTCTTAAAAAGATATACCAAGGCAGAGTAAATTAAATTTCCTTAAAGCCTAATTGAGAAATAGTAGGTTTTGAAACTAGCTGATATTTAATTTTGCTGAAAAAGTTCAAGGTCACATAAGCATTTGTTTTGCAAGAATGTAGATGGAGTAAGTTAAGAGAGTAAAGTGAGTTAAGCTCAATTTTCTTGATAAGAAGTAGAGGAGAAGCACCAGGATCAATCTAAACATCTTTGCTTGTGAGGAAGAGGAGGAGAGAAAGTGGACAGAGAAAGGCAGAAAATAGAGAGGGAGCTGGAGGAGTTTAGGGAGAAAGATATTGGAATAGCTGCTGAAAAGAAGGGATTTGGGAGAACGTCAGAGAGAATTTAAAGAGAATTTTTAAGAAATTGTAAGATAGGTCTCTTTCTCATCTACCCATTCTTAAACCCACCCCCAGTTTAGCTGGGTCCCCTGTTATCCTGCTCTCTCCTTCCCTCTGGACAACATGAATACTGCTGCTGGTAATCCGATATGTTTTTGTCATTTCCTCTAAAAATCCTAGATCGGATTCTAGCAATCCTAATCTTCTCTCAGTTTTTTCCCAGCTGCCCTCAGTTCAGTCTCTGGAAGTCCCTTGCAGCCCTCTGCATGGACTTTCTTAGCTACACGACAAGGCTTTCATCTGACCATGCTAGGGGCTCCACCCACAACTTCTCAGAACATGTTCTTCCTACAGATGGGGGACTGTGTTGTTCACTGGTGCAAGTCTGTGTTGAGCTTCAGCTTAACCACATGTCCTCCGCACTGGTCCCTCCCTGAGAAAAGAAGCCTCCTGTTCTTCCCTGCAGCTTTTGGACTCCATGTGGCCAACCTCTTATTGCAGATCAGTGCTCACTGAGTGTGCTGGGTGGCTGGAGACACGGTATATGTTGTTGGGTCTCTACCTTCCTGGAAACCTATCAAGCATTAGCTTTAGTTGGCCTGTCCCATAAAGCAGTACGGTAAACATCTTTTTACTTCCAGTCTATTTTTGCTTCATGACATAGGAAGTAAAAGATCTAGTATTTAGAAACCAAAATCCCTTAATAAACTAAGTAAGGGGCTAGCTAAGAAACTGATGCCTTTTCAGGGATAAAAAGAAAGTGTTATTGTCTGCTTACATACCATCATGTTATGTTGAATGTAGGTGAGATTGGAGGTGATAACTAAACTGTGATATACTTGGTTAGAAACGGATTCTGTAAATTGGTCGTATGGCAGCAGGTACAATAAAATGGGTAATTTTCCCATAAGTAGAAAGAGAATCACTACAGAAATATCAAAGGGCAAACAAAGCCACAGGACTAATAGCCATAAACAGTTCTGAGTTTATCAGATCATGAATTTTTTTCAGAGACCTAGGACAGAATTACTGATTTAATAGATTACTTTATAAAAAGTACAAAAACAGCCTTTCATCACACTAGGATGTTTACAAGCTAACATTTACAGGCTAAAAGTAGAATAGAGGGGTGATAATATGAAAATGAATTCATTGTCTTATTTTTGTATCATATCCTGTGATACTCCAAAGGCTGTCTCAACACATGACATGCATTTTCACTAGCACTGTTTGCTAGAGAGGAAAAATTCGGTGTTCTGGTAGATTTGTCTTGGACTTAGTTCCTGTGGCTCAGTAAATAGAAGCTCTTTGCCCTATTTGGTGTGATTCCAGAGACAGCAGGACAATCCTTCTTCTTATGATACCTGAACTTGAAGTATTAAAGACTCATCCCTTTAGAGTTAACTTCTTCATGTGGCCAGTTTAAAAATATCCCTGAAAAGGCATTAGTTTCTTAGCTAGCCCCTTACTTACTTTATTAAGGGGTTTTGGTTTCTCAGACTAGATCTTAAAGGCTTTATGTGTATGGTAGTAAAGTTCAAAAGGACAGAGATTGAATTAAAAAGTTGCACTTTTATCTTAATATGAAGTAATTTTGGGCATTGATTCTTAAAAGTAACATTTGAGCTGTCAGTCCTAATCATTTGGGATATGTTTGATAAATTGGATCTCATGAAACTGCTGGAGACAATATGAAATCAAAGGTGCCTTTCAGCTCAAAGAAAAGATTGGCCCTACAATAGGACAGGAGTGATGAGTTGGGTCCTTCCTGGGCTGTTCCCCTCTAAATGGAAACTCTAAACTTTGCCTGAACATGGAAGTTGGGTAAGGAAAAGAAAGGTGGTTGGGTTAGGAGACGTTGGGTCATATAAAATGACAGCTTATTCCCCCATGGCTGGCTCCATAGGGCTGGCTGTGACACTTAGTTGAAACATCTGCGGAAAATATGAGGAAAACACACCCACATACCAGGCAAAAGGGGACCCTTCACATGTGGCTGTTGGAATTGTTAACCAAAGAGTCGAGGCAAGTCATAGGCCAAAAGTTCATCATAAACATGAAATAGGAGATCTAGCTGAGACATGGTCACATAACAATCCATGATTCTTTTCAGTGTCAAATAATCCTCATAAATAACAAAAATAACAGCTTGCTCTTTCTGGTACTTTAGCATTTACAAAGTTTGCCCTTTTCAAAGTTTGTCTTCTCCTCATTTCTCCGATGGAGAAGCTGAGGCTTCATGAGGCTTAGTCTTTTCTCAAAGTCATACAGGAGAGCCCAAGTTTATATGCAAATTTTCTGATCTCAAAGCCTCCCTAATTGCACTAATTTTTAGAATCCAATTTAACATTGTCATGGTGTGTCGACTTTTAAAAATTATTTCCTAGAGGTATCTTCTAAAGTTCCTTTTTATAGGATGTCAAAACTGATTTAGCTAGCCTAAGTACTATTGGGTTCAGTTTAAAAAAATAAACATACCTTGCTCTCCGTTCGTCAGTTCTGCTGGAATGAATGGGGCTGGGGCTTTAATGTCCATCTGGAAGATATCTGCTTTGCAACATTGCTGCACATCACCCTATGGGTCAGAGAACCAGGCTCGTCATCTAAATAAATATTGTTGTTAAATCATTTCCCATTGTGAGGGTTGGAGCCTCATTAGATCTCGAGTAGCAAGAACACCATTAGCTCAGTGTTTACAACTAACTACTGTTCTCCATTTTAGAGTTAGCGAGAGACATTTAGCAAATGACCCTGAAAACAGTTCTTGCTCGCTTGAAGGATGGGATTGAACTGCATTATAGCATTAAAGTATTACAACCAGATACAAACTTTATTACCAGTTCATTTTCATTTATAAAAAGTTCTTAGTTTATTAATTTTTCTTATGAAAAATCTGCACAATCACCGCAGATTAATTTACCGAAGAATCTTTACTTTTTCTGTGGTCTACTCTCCAGCTCATTTTTTACCAGCACCAACGCTGGCCTTTGCAGTCCCCCCAGTTTTCTTTAGTCTGTTCTTCTGCTCCTTTCCCTGTTTTCTTGAGCTCTTCTTCTTTTTATACAGGCCAGGTCTTGCAAGTCTAAGTTTGGGTTCACTTTTTTGTGTGTAATCCAAGGAATCATATTGTCGAAGACAGTTGTCGTGCCACCATCAAAATGGGTTCTGAGTCCAAACCCAAAGGTATTGTAGCTTGGTGAGTGGAGGGAGTGAAATCGTTGAGTAGGCCAATGGCAGTGATCATTTTTGTTTGGCTTTTGTTTGTGATTTTTTAAAGAGAATTGCAAAAGGTTGTGGAGTCAGTTTTAAGAGGATGGCCACTTGTAATATTTAAGTTATAACTGGGCACCAGATTGAATATGTTGGAGGCCTGCTGATTGCATAAGCAATGGGCCACTTGCTTTTGTAATTAACCACTCACACCCTTGTTTTTCTTTGCAACCCAAGAGGTTGATTATGTGATTTGAGGTACAGTAATTAGCACAGATGAAAAGAAAAACACAGCAGAAGCCTCATAAGAGTGTTCTTTTACTGAAAGCCTCCAATATGAACTAATTAGGTTAGAAGGTCCAGGAGATGGTCCCCAACATGCACTATATCAAAAACACTTTCCTGTAGCCTAGTTGCTCTTACTGTATAATAGGAATTGTTTTCCCACCAGTCCAGTGTGGTCCTGGCTCTCTATTCCAGCACAGAGAATGGAAAACTTGACATGTGGAATGGGGAGCCTCCTGAGTCTCAGGTACATCCTCCACAGTATAGGCTGACATGGAATTTTTAAAATACCCATAGAGAAGAGAACCTAGAGGAATATTTATAATCTATCTATGATTCAGAATGTCTTCTCTTCCCTTTCTCCCTTCTCCCCTCCTCTCCTCTCCTCTCCCCTCCACTTCTCTTCCCTTCCTTTCCATTCTCTTCTCTTTCTTCCTATTACATTCTGCTTCTGTAAGTATGGCAAATAAAAACAAAAACCAAAAGCAAACCTTAACAAACTTTTTGGTACAACCATTTAGAAAAGTTAGATTAAATATTAAAAATATTACAAATATATATTTGTGCTTAAAAAAAAAGATAAGGAAGTATTTATGAAATAATACCAAAGTTGATTCTTTGAAAGACTAACAGTAGAAAAAAATAACAAAAAACAAAACAAATATGAAAGAGAAAACATATTATATTAAATTAAACAAATAATATTAATGAAGAAAATAAAGACAATTATAATTAGAGATTGAAGGATCTTAAGATTATATAGAATGACTATGATAGTAAATTTGAAAATGAAAACTAAATAGATACTTTCTTAGGAAATTATAATTTTCCATAATTTACTAAAGAAGAAATAAAAAGCATAAACAAATATGTAAGTATTAAACATATCAAATTGATATTAAAACTTCTAGACTCCAAAATTTATTAGGCCCAGATAGCTTTCAGGTGATATTTACCAAAATATCAAGAAGAGCAACAATTGCAAGAACTTTTTCAGAAAACAGAAAAAAGAAGAAAAACTCCTCAACTTATTTAAGAACAATTTTACTTATATTACAAAACCAGTCAAGAACAATACAAGAAATATTATAGACTGATCTTATTGAGAGTATAGCTTAAAAATAATAAATAAAATTTGGTGAATTAAATTTAGCAGCATATATCAAAAATTAATCATCATGATGAAGATTTTATGTAATGACTACAAGGAGCTTTCAACCTCCACAAAATCTATTATAATAAAATACATTTTAAAGGAAAAAAACTTTATGATCATTCCAGTATATAAAATTTTGAAGGTATTTGGTAAGATTCAACCTTTGTTAATTAGAAAGCACTCTTAAGTAAATTACGAGTAGTAGTGAAACTTCTTAACTTGATTAAGGGCACCTATCAGAACTCTGCAGCAATTATCATCACTAATGATGAAATGTCAGTCAAGGCTGGACTTAGTGGCTGCTTAAAGTCTATTTTCATAGATTTTTGGAGGGAGGACTTTTGGGAAGTACAGATATTACAGGAGTTTTCAACTCAAAATGCTGATTTATGAAATTCTAAAGTCATTCCATTAGCTCAAGCGTTCAGTCACCACTACAATGCAGGGATCCATCAACTCCCACAGGTGCTGCATGGTGGACATCGCCAGTGCTCTGCCCTGACCTCACGGGTCAATTCTACACTTTCTGAGCTTTCCTCCTCTGGTTTTGATGTCTTTGCTTCCAGTGGCCCAAACCTGACCCTATAGGAGCCTCTTTGCCCCCTTGGATGTGTAGAGAGCAGGGCCTTTAGGTCCCCTCCTACCCTACTCCCTGGTGGTGCTTAGCCAATGCTGGCTAAAGATGCAACCTTGAAAGGCCAACCACCAGCTTCAAACAGAATCAGGATGACTCTGAAGAAACATCCTCTCCAGAATTCCTCCATGGAATCAGGCTTTTCCCTTGTTGCTGTCCTTTTCTTTTTTTCTCATCTCTTTGGTGGTGTCTTGGGAGAACTTCTTTAATAGGACACTTGCATTATATTTATCTCAGTTCCTTTGGGGAACATAGTGGAATGCATGCAGGGTTTATTAGGGCTTTTAAGGGATGGGAAGACAGCCATGGGGTCCCAGTGCTTGAGATGGCTAAAACTGGATCCACAAGAGGGCAGGGACAGGATAGGAGCTTGAGGAAGGTAGTTATTAGAGAGTGTGGATGTCTGAAGAGAAGACAGAGTCACTTTCCAGTTTGTCTGGACAATCGTGATTGTTACTAGATGACTTCCTCTGTGATTGGGGTTTATTTTGCTTGCGAAGACGGTCTTGGTGTTCCTTGCTTGCAACTCTGCCTTTCCATCCCTCTGTTCTCCCTCAGAATGGTCTTCGTATGTGAGTTTAAGTAAACACAACTTTGCTGTTTCCCCCAGAGACAGACTTTACAACCCCTGGTGTGGTAGGCTACTTGGAAACATGTCTCAGGAATCATCTGGTTTGGGGAAACATCCATGTTTTATAAGGATGTAAACTCTCTCCCATTTAAGAGTCCAGTCATCTGAGGGGCACATTATGGGCTCTGGCTCAAGAATTCTGTCTTTGTTTATGGGTACACATATAGTAAAAGTTAAAAGCATGACTGGAAGTGATAAACACCAAGTCAAGATTGTGGTTACTTCTTGGAAAGGACGGAGAGGAATGCAACTGGAGAAAGGTTCACAGAAATCCAGTTACACGTCTATATTCCACTGAAGCTGGCTGATAGGAACACAAATGTTAAAAAATTAAAAAAGGAATTTCCTCTAAATATATTCAAGTGAAGGAGTAGGGGGAGTAGGATGAAGGAGAATGGAGAATTCCATCGACTTAAAAAGTCAGCCAGCCAGAAGGCCAGATCTACTCCCCCTGTTCGGGATGTATAGTCTCTGCATTGATGGAAATGCTCTGTATCTGTGCTGTCTGATATGGTAGCCACTAGCTTCAGGTGATTGTATACTTTCAATTCATTAAAACTTAAAAGGATTAAAACTTTAGTTTCTCAGTTGCATTGGCCATATTTGAAGTGTTCAGAGCTGTCTGGGGCAGCCAGCTCCATCATGGATCCTGGAAAGACCAACTCACAGGACCACAGGTGAGGACACTGAGGCCAGGGTTTTTTTTTTTTTTTTTAAAGGGATGATTAAGATCAGAGGTAATGAGGAGACCATGGCCTGCTTTTCTGATTCCCGGTTTATGTTGTAGCCTCTTGCACCCACCATATAGCTAGGGAGTTCACCATATGAATGGGGTGGTGGCGGTACAGAAATGGGTGCTTTTCTGCTTCTGCATGAGAAGGACCCCAAGAGGAAGGAATCTCTCCCCATTGCCCATCAGGTTCTCTTTCTGCCTTTCTCAATCAACAGGCTCCTTGGCTCCCTGGTTTCCAATTGGGTTATGGAGAACACTGACAGAATTTGGGTGAAGGGAGGAGACAGAAACTAGGGCATGTGTTCTCTTAATTCCCTCTCTGAGGATTTCTGCACACTCAACGACTCCTGTGAGTCAGATCTCCTATGGTATCCCTCCCTCCCAGCAGGAAACACCTAACACTCTCAACCTGGATGATTTGAAGAGAGTTTAATAAGTAGCTATTTACAAATAACAGTGGGAGCTGAAAGGAGAGATAAAAAAGAGATTTCACAACATAAATACAGAATCACATTTCCCCCTTCTCTTCTCTAAGATACATGCATGTTTTGTTGGTGATGAGAGAATTCTGCCTGGCTCAGGGGTAAATAAAAGGGTATATTATATTTTCTTTCAATCTCCAAATTTGTGTTTCTACAATGTGCAGTTACTCAGAATTAAAGCAATTGTTACAGGGTTTCTACAATTGATAAGGTGTTGTATTATCCATCTTTGGGGATATAGAATTGAATAAATTTTGGTTCCTGCTCCTGAGGCCCTTACTATCTGTTTAGATATGTGAGACACACATGCATGAAATCATCAGACTATAAGTAAACCTCATATGAAACACATAATTAATATATATATATATAATATATTTGTACATTTAGTATGCTGATATAATATATGCTGCACTCTGGCTGTATGGTCTTTGGATAGATTGTTTTATTTCTAAGTTTTCATTCACCTGAAAACTTAGCTTTTCTTTAGGATTACTATGATTAAAATAATATTTGTGAAGTGTGTCTGCTTATGTAGTGAATGAACATTTCTACTTGGATAGACATCTCTAGTAGACATCTCAATTCTTAAATTTAAGGTATTCTAACTGAATTCCTGATTTACTTTGCAAATCTGCTTCCCTTAGAGTCTTCTTGTCTGTGTGATTAAGTCAAAAGCCCCACCTTCCTACTTTCTCTTACATCCCCCATTCTAGTCATCAAGAGATACTCTTGGGTCTACCTTTCAGAGTATGTGGAATCCACCCACTTCTCACCATAGTTGCTGTGATCAGTGTGATCCAAACAACCATAACCTCTGGCCTGAATCATTGGAAAGCCTCTTGACTGGTCTTTCTGTTTCCATCTAAATCTCCTAGCATGTGGTATGGTTGGCTCTTTTCTTAATTTTGTTTAGATTGTTTAGAATTGTTAAAATTTAGATTCCTGAACTTTACTGGCTGTGTGTGTGTGTGTGTGCGTGTGTGATCATTTCTCTTTGGGGACTCTTTTGTGGCCATTTTTCCTAGTTGGTGACTTTTATACCTTTTGGTAAGGAAAACATACACTCTCATTAGACATTATCTTTCTTTATGGAAAACCCATAAAGAATCAGGCACTGAGCTATAAATATTTAATGATCATGTTAATCTGGGCAGGTAGGTATTCTAACCCTATTTCACTGAGAAATCTCTAAGTAATGGTCCGCCCTCCCCCAATTCAGAAATTTGCTTAGTGATCTTTGGCTTAAGGTATTCTTTTTCCTTCCAAATATAAATGGTTGAAAGGCCTCTGTCTCCAAGTGATTCTGAACCAAAAGTCAGCCATAGAACATCAATCAAACAAATCTTTATTCACCATTGAACTATGTGTGTATCATTTGGTAAACATTTATTGAGAACCATCTGTGTCCAAGGTGCATACATGCACACTGAGTTAATTCATAGAAGATAAGGTTGACCTTGTCCTTGAAAAAATTATGTTCCAGTAGGCAGAGATAGAATATACACAACTTACTTTTATATACTGCATAAAGATAAGTGTGTGTTTAGGCCATGTTAGAAGACTGAACAGCTATTAACGTCCACAGTATGAAAAAAAATTAGAAAAATGATTCTAAATCAGAGTTCATTTACACTTTCATTGTGGAAGAGAATTATTTGCCAGTTTAACTAAAATGTTATGATTTGATAACAGGTGTTGAAACAGAAAACTGTTAATAGGCTCTGGGTCCCTGCCATAAAATATAGAGGTTATGGAAATCCAAACACAGTTTACATTTTTTCCGTGGCACTAAAACATTTTGAAGGCAAGAAAATCCTTTCCCTTAAAACAACGAGTCATTTGCCTAAGAAGTGACATGCAAATAAAATCCTTATTCTAAACTTGTCTTTGCTGTGCGGATATGAGCATGAACATTCATATTAAATTTTTGATGAATATAATTCTGTTCTACTGGTTGACATCTCCATCCTTCACTTCTGTCTTTGTCTTTTAATATAAACTCCTCTATCAGTCCCATTTTTTAAATTTAAGGAATATTTTTATGCCTAAGCTAATACTTCCAGTTACACTGTCTATTTCCCATGTCCCTTCCATAGGCACATTTCAGATATTCACATGGTTTTCCCCTTTACCCCGCTTTAGCCTAGAATTTCTCGTGTTCCCTGGAGCTCAGGTCTTTCCTGAGATCGATGTGTAGTACTTGCTTTTGGGATTTGTTGATCCATTTCCATCAAGCCCACTGATGAATGTTAGTTTAAAACTTGTTTGCAGCTCTATACAAGGAGAATGAGTTCAATTAGTTATTTCCAAAGTGAGAGTTGGTATCAGTGCATATATTATTTCATGTTATAAAGGTGGCTCATAATAAGTTCTGTGTCCTTAGAGGCCATTCATAGGACTTGTCAAAGCTTTCATTAATTTTATGGTTTTTCTCTTTCTGTATCAAGAACCTCACTATATACACACACGTATGTGTGTGCATATATGTATATGTGTATATATATGTGTGTATATATATGTATACATAAAGGCAGGAGTTCTTCATGCTCTTTTCCCCTGATGTTCCAATCCTGAATATCATGTGTCAACATGGTGATGTTATAAGACAGTGTGTATGTATACACACACACACATATATATGGAATTTGAAAAAATCCCACAAAATCTAAGAGAGGTAACCATTAGGCAAATAATTAATTTTTGTGACTGATATGTAAATTCACATCAGGGTTTCTTTTTAAATTGCAATAGTTTCATAGAAATTTAAAAACTGAACTTAATAAGATACACAATGTTTGCTAATGTGTAAGAGATGGCATTGACTCCCAACACAATATATCCTGTTGAAGGAGATAATTGATTTGGGTTTTATAGCCCACAGGTGGAAAAAGCACTGTGACAGCTATGGAATGTTCACCAAAAATTTAATTGCTTCCTTCCCTAGCCTCTCTAAGTTGGTGTGGGGCAAGATGACCAGTTCTGCCCAATGACCTGTGATGGAAAGTGCTCCTTGTCACTGCACATTTAAGGAACTGAGGGTAGGCATGAGTTCTTCATGCTCTGTTCCCCTGATGTTTCCATCCTGAATATCATGTGTCAACATGGTGATGTTATAAGACAGTAGAGTGTCGCCATACCTGGGGTTTTTGGTGAATGTGGAACAAAGCCTCCTGCTGACCTATGTAGAATACATAATTTGAGAAAGTATCTGAGTCAGCTAAGGCTGATATAACAAATACCATAGACTTGTGACTTAAACAACATCTATTTCTCACAGTTCTGGAGGATGTTAAGTTCAAGATAAAGGTGGCGGCATATCTGGTGTCTAGTGAGGGTTCACTTCCTGGTTTCCATATGGCTGTTTTTTCATTGTATCCTCACCTTTCCATAAGAGATATCTCTTCTTATAAGGGCACTAATCTCATTCATGAGAGCTCTACCTTTGTGACCCAATTGTCTTCCAAAGACTATATATCATACTGGGGACTTGAACATATAAATTTGGGGGAAACACATCACGGCAATATATGAACATATATTTTCTATTTATTCCCAGCAGTACCTTGACTAGTACAAGTATCTTCTGCAGAGAAATAATGCTCATTGTCTTACTTCTTTCAATATACTGTCTAAAGGTAAATGTAGATATTTACCATAGAACCAGGATGCATGTTCTTTTTTCATGGACAGGGAGGAACTGTGACATCTAACCTTACAAATAATGTCCTTGCTGAAAGAGCTGTCTTCATTTGCATAGCTTATAATGATAATGAAGCTAATAAGGAAAAACCTAAAATAAGGAACAGTATGAATATAACGTATTTTCCGTCTCATCTTTCTTCCTTTCTAAATATACTACACAGATGTAATGGCACCTGGGTGTGCTAGGACTCAAAATTGTGACTGTCTAATGTGGAAATTCAGCATATTAACATGTAAAAATGCAGTGGAATCCATTTTTCTGCAGCTGTTTCTGATGCAGAGTTCATTGTCTATCTCAATTAGAAACTCATCTTTTGCAATACCATTTCCTTCTCTGTGGTTGATTTGATCAAACATCCTATTGTTTAAGCCAAAAACATAGCTTTACCAAATCAGCTATAGTATTGTTCAGAACTCATCATTCATTACATTATTCTTCATCAATGCTTATGATACTAATATCTGCAAAGAGAAACTGAATCTTAAATGAAGCTTTTCAAATCCACTTGACTAGAAGTAGTCGTCTGTGAACAGAGAATTTTCTTCCCTTTTTATTTTTTTAAAGGAAAGCAAAATGATCCAGTCTTATATGGATCATGACAATACCAAACAGATGCAAATAAATATTAAAGTAATATATTTTAGTGTTGGATCATAGCCCAAATTCTTTGCCCCAGAAAATTACATAAAAGCTCTAGTGTGCATGTGGTTTATATTTAAGGTGTAATGAGCTGTTCAAATAGAGAAGGGCAGGCAACTGTATTAAAAATAAACATCAAATTTTAACAAAGACTCATCCGCTTAGTTTGCAAATAGTCCTAATGGTTTCAGTTTATTGCAGCTACTCCAGCATGCAACATCTTTGGTTGAAACCCAATTTGCAATTTCTAAGTCTCCCAGTGAATCTGGAAAGGTTGCTGTGTATAATTATTTTATGGAATAATTGTTCAACTGTGATTATATTGCCCAAATGAGCATAGTCTGGATGAGAGGGTAAACATAAAAGTAAAACAGGGGAGCAAATGCTAAATGAATACTTAAGAACGTCTCACCAAAACCACTGAATCAGAAGTCAGTTTCAATCTTTTTGTTGTCTGCATCACAATGGCACCTGACTGGCTAGAGCTGGGGTACCCGCTCTGGAATCGGATACCAGCATGTTACACAACACTATTTAGAAAGCCCGAGGAGAAACAATAGGTACACTCTGCCCCAATCACTTCATGTGTAGAACCAGCTGCAAGATGCTTATAACACACACATACACAACCCCCTTAGCGTTCACCATGTTCTCTGCTTATCGCGACAAATTCATTCTGCTTTTTGCCTCCATAAACGTGTCTTTGTAACCAGGGAAATGATTCTAATTCTCAAGCCCCAAAGTGCTGGGGTATTACTTTGCAAAGGATCAAGAAGTGAGATCTATTGTTCTAATAAACCCTGATGTTCTAGTTTATTGTTTATAAACTATAAAATGTTAACTCTTCTTGGGTTCTCTTGAGTTTCACCCAGTAAAATGCCAAACAATTTTGAAATTTTGAAACAGAATGTCAGCCCTGGCTGGCGTAGCTCAGTGGATGGAGCGCGGGCTGTGAACCAAAGTGTCGCAGGTTCGATTCCCAGTCAGGGTACATGCCTGGGTTGCAGGCCATGACCCCCAGCAACTACACATTGATGCTTCTCTCTCTCTCTCTCTCTTTCTCCCTTCCTCCCTCTCTAAAAATAAATAAATAAAGTAAATAAATAAATAAAATATTAAAAAAACCCCACAGTGTCTAGTCTCAGGTTTTTACATTGCCAAGGCTCAGTCATTGATGACCACAGCTTCCTTTTTGCTTGCCAGAGACTGGGGGGGTCATCGTGTCACCCGCTTGGGCTGACAAATAAGTAGGCAAGTCGTACTTCAAATGGCAGGTTTTCAAGTTTGCAGAAACAATATGATGAACTTGAACAAAGAATTAGTTGGAATTACACTCTCAAGGTCATCTAACACCAGTCAGTGCATTATTAACTCGATCTTGAAATTAGTTGCCAACCTCAATATTTCTTTCTGTTGGTATGGTTATCAAGGCAAGCCTGGATTTCTCATAATATCGTAATGATTTCCAATCCGTATTCAGATTCTTATACAATATTTCCAGTAGATTTTTCTTTCTAAAAATGAAATGTTATTTTTACTTATCCATCAAGTGAGACTCACCCCAACTGTCTAAACTTCTCTGGTTTCCAAAAACTACAATGAAAAACTCATAAAAACAGATTTACAAAAAAGAAGATAACATAAAATAAAGTTTAGTCAGTGGCCTAAGATAAATGTAACACCTGGGAGTGCCAGACCCGCTTGCTGCAGACTAGGTCACTGGAGGGTTCTGCAGGGAAATGGAGTTGGCCATCCTGCGGTGACTCCACAGCACACACGACTCTCAGGTGTCCTGTCGCAGTTTTATCGTCTCGGGCAGGAAAGTTCATTATTCATCTCAAACAGAGAGGAGCCCAGGACCTTTGGAGAGTTTTCACATTTTACAAAGAAAAGGCAGCCGTGGGGGTTTCATAAGGCACCGGGCTGGATGCGGGGCGAGGCTGCTATGCAGGTGGTTGGGGAAAAAGATGAAAGAGGTCATTTTAAAGTGGAGGCAAGAAAAGAGAAACATAAAAATATCTCTAGAAAATTTGCAGTAGTATTAAAAAACTCATTTACATTGGAGAGAATGAGAGCAACCCACCTGATTATTACTGGGAAGAAAGAGTATTTTTATTTACTTGCTAATTATTAAAATGGTCTTATTGCTTCTGTTAATTTTCTATTTTTTAATTACTAAAATAATATGTGCACTAAAACAAATTCCAAAAATACATAAATAAATATGTGAAATTAAAATTTTGTTCTCCTTCACTCTTCTATTTTTAACTTTTAACCTTTTCCTCTTTTTTAAAATGATCAAAATAAAGCAAAATACATATTCTCTAAATTCGCTGCTCAAAAAATGATCCACGAACCAGCAACATGGGCATGCTAAGAACTTGTTAGAAATGCAGAATTTCAGGCCACATCCTGGACCTACTGAATCAGAACCTGTATTTTAACAAGGGCCCTGGTGGTTGCTCATATGCCTATTAAAGTTAGGAAGCATTGTCCTCAAACAAGGAAACTCACGGGCTGGAATTTATTCTACAAAAACACCAACACATATGCATCTGTCTGTCTAATATACATTTGTAACAAGCATTTTTATACTTACATCTGAAATCTTACATGTGTATATAAATTTGAAATAACAAAAAATTAGAAACAACAAAAATGTCCATTGTAGGGAACAAATAAATAAATCATAATGCAGTCATCAGGTGGAGCACAATACAGAGCGAATTCTTTCTTTTAGTTTCACCCATTTATCATCCAGCTGATACTCTGGAGCTTTTCTTTTTATAACCAAGAGGCCTAACAATATGTTTTGCTAAATGGAAGAAGATCTACAGAGATGTTATTTGTATCCTGTAGGGATAGAAGCATCTAGAGTCAACATTCTGAATAACTTTTTTCACATTATATATTACATAAGTATACATAATAATTTTTAGATTATGTAATATAGAATAATGTATCATGTAATAAATTTTAAGAATGCTAAATTAGCAGGAAATGCAGTATCTCTCTTGGGTCTCTCCTTACCTCTCCTCATCCCAATTCCAGCCCCTTGGCTGACTAAGCACCATGGTGTTTGCTTAGCTGGAAGGACGCAGATCTGTTCCCAAAGGCCAAGATGAGAAATAACCAGAGCATATGGTCAGCCCACTAGTGGAGCCATTTTCTCCCATCCTTGCTTCAGTTGTTCCTACGCTGAGTCATCGTTGGGCCAGGTGGCCCCGTGCAGTCCAATCTATATTGTCTGTAACTGCCAGGCTCCTCCCACTGGGCCCAGATCTTGTCTGGGCCACAGGGACGTTTGCTGGGCACGTGACCCACTTCCAAACTTACCCATCCAGGTAGATTCCTCAGGTGTCCTTCACAGGCTCAGCCATTGTTCCCGAAGGGCCTGGTGACTGAGTTAGGAGGAGCTTCTTGCCAAACCGCGTGGTGTGCTGTGGCTGTCGACTTGTCCATCAACTTCTCCAAGGCAGAACAGAGACTTTAACTCACTGGTGCTGAACCCAGCATCACCTAGGGAGCTTTATAGAGTGCCGTCACCCAGGCCCTGCCTCCTGAGATCCAGGTCTAATCGGGCTACGTGTGCAAGTCTGTCATGGTAACTTCATTTAATAGCATCACAATCACTGCAGAGGGGCAGGGATGAGGAACCGAAGCCCTAAAAGCCCAGGAATGAAAACTCAGGGCTCCTTACTGAGGGCCCCTTACTGCTCACTACTTTCTTTTTTTTCTTTTTTTTTATTCTGTTGGAATGAGGCTAGGAGTTCGAGCTCTAGAACGCTGGGGAACTGCAGCTCTTCAGTTTGGATTTGATCACCTGACTGTGTCTGTTGTGTAGCACGGCTCCAAAGTGTGAGTGAGAGACAATGTACATAGTGAGTGGGCAGGGTCTGGGTTCTCCATTCAGGGCACCATCTGAGACCATCAGACACTCGTGCTGGGAAGGAGGAAAAGGACCGCTGCATTCGATACCTCTTCATAAAATGTAAAGTGAAGGGAGCACCCTGGCTAATGCATTTATTTTGATCTATAACATACTGTTTGATATGTTAGAATGAATTTTAAATTAGTTACAGTAAACAACAGAGAAATGTTCCCAGATCATCTAGGAAAGGTTTTTTTGTTAAGACCCAGAATAATTTTTCAATTTGATGTGGAATTCAGATACCAGTAGAAGGAGCTATTGTTGGATGGTTCGGACGTATGAATAGATGCTTTTTTGGGCAGGATCTGTGAGCTCTGGAGGTGGATTACTAAGCCATTTACAATTCATTACTGCATTGTAGGTATTCATATCCCTTCCATTTTTATCACATCTTGAGGCCAAGAATTTTTTTTAAAAGGTCATTTAGCTTTCAGAAAACTATGAATTATGGTGAAAGCATTGTTCTTTCTCTGACTTTAATGTGCTCATTTGGAGAAAAGTTTCAGGAAAATACTTTTGCTTAAGCTCTGAATCTGACCCGCCTGCAATCCCTCACATAAAATAACTTGTCACTAATGGCTTCTTGGATTCTCTGTGCTCATTGCTGATTGCATAAATATTTTCTTAACCTCCAATAGCATCCAGAATAAGAGGTTGTTTGTCATTTTTAGAATTGTAATCAAATTTTACAAACTCAGGTCCTGGCTCACCAGGACAATTTAAGATTGCCGTGGAATTCTTGCATCAATCAGAAGAGGTAGGGAGAATTTCACCTGGTAAGTCTCAAGCAGAGAAAATGAAGCCATTTGGTTTCCATTCTAACAAGAATGGGATAAAATATGGACCTGTTGTCTTACTGGGTAACTTTTGAAAGACTCCGAAGTTGAGGGGTAGCTAATGGTCAATATAACTTAATAGTAATACAAGGAAAAACTTGTTTTAAAAAATGTACAGGGGTTAAGTACATCTCTCTGACTAGCTGCTAAGTATATGTTTTCCTTTGTATTTCAGTTCCGTAGGAAGTAAAAGCAGGGTATTAGACATGGGAGGGTTTTGAGGACAGATCGGCTTTACCAACATTCAACTTTATTTCAACATTGTGGACAACTTTGTTCTTCGTAGTCATTACAAAATTATTCGGTTGCCATTATGTGAAACTCTAGAACTTGATCTTATGAATGTCATGATCATAATCGCATTAAAGAGAACATTAATAAAGAGAGGTTGACAGAATAATATTTATTAAATATTGAGTCCAAACCAGGGCCTTCTGGTGAAATGACTGTACTTAGGCAGAAGTTATGATCTGTGGTTGTCTTGGCTCAAGGCTGTTACATTTTATAAAATGAGTATCTAAGAACATTTTGCTTATGATGAACACTTGCCCTGGAATACATATTATGGAAAACATTTTTTTTTGCATTATAAATCAATACTGAAATAGCTTAATTCCCATTGATCTGTGGCTAAATGGAAAGTGGGCCATAGCTGAAAACACTCACAGAGAATAGCCCTGCAGGCGTCCTGATTCGTGGGCGGGCAGTTCTCACAGGAGGGTTCCTGTGCACCAGCTCGCTCCCGAGTCCGTGCTCCTGAATCCCTCGAGGTGCGAGATGAGCTCGAAGAACCTCTATTGCTCTTACAAGTTAAAGATCTGAGGTCAATGAATCCAATAACCTATACTGAAGGAGAACAATAAATCTTTTTTCCCTTAAGATTTTATTTATTTATTTTCAGAGAGGGAAGGGAGGGAGAAAGAGAGAGAGAGAAACATCAATGTGTGGTTGCTGGGGGCCATGGCCTGCAACCCAGGCATGTACCCTTGCTGGGAATCGAACCTGCAACACTTTGGTTCGCAGCCCACGCTCAATCCACTGAGCTACGCCAGCCAGGGCATGAGAACAATAAATCTTAACTGAGTTTCTATTATTTAGTCATGAAAAATAATTAATAAACTGTCAGGTGTTAGGTTTGTGAATGTTTGAAAATGAAATTTATCTTTCTGGAAGCATCTGGTGATGAGTAAGAAAGCAGTTCCTTTCAATAATCTATTAATGACATGAAAGCAAACTAAAATCAACAAAGTAGAATTCCGTTAAGAGGCAAGACAAGCTACATATGCTAAGATGTCAGAGAATGACTAAACAGAAGTTACAGCAAAGCTAGTCCCCACACCTGTAGTCAGTACCTAAGACTCACTCCAAAAGCCACTTTGCAGGACTACAGCTAGCCTGTAGGGGGCAGAGCACAAGCCTTAGCCCCAGGCAGAGCTTCAGCAGTCTAGATCCTGCGTCTCCAGTGTCTCGGCCTGGTGACCCTAGGCTAGTCAATTCTCCTAAGTCTTGGTTTCTACTCTTGGAAAATAGGGATAATAGTGACATTAAAGTAATGTATACTTGATCTTAATTACTTATGGATGCTGTATTGGTGAATTTGCCTACTTACTAAAGTTTATTTTTAATCCCCAAATGAATACTCAACCACATGTTAGTGGTCATTTCTGGGCACGGGCATACACAGACTAGAAAATATCTCAGTCACCAGATGTGCATATTCCCAGTTGATACGAACAAGATGAGGAGATGCTCTGTTTTCTTGTTTCAGCTGTCACACTGTAAACAACTATCCTTTTCAGGGCATATTTAGTGCCATGTTTTTCTCATTTTTGTGCTCTTGTTGATGATTTTGCTTTTTAAAATAGCAAAATCACATAGCGCTGACATGCTAAGAGTCCTAAGCACAAGAAGGGGGTGATGTATCTTAGGAGGACATATGTGTGTTCCATCTGCCCAACTCCATGCTCTAACCATTGTCACACAGTAGAATGTATCATATTTTTTAAAGGTGTGTTTATTAAGTACAGAATGTATGCCAAGCACTTTGCTAAGACGTAGATGTCCTAAAGTTGCTTGGAGATTTGCTGAGAAGGTAGAGCCATACATATTAATTCACAGCAGAGCATGGTGTTGTGATGGATTATGGCCAAAATGAAACAGTGGCACAGGGGGTGCACCAGCTGAATCTCTTTGGAAGGGAGGGGGACAGAGGAGCCGGGGGCGGCTTAGCATACATGGGATCAGGCATATTTATCTGGGCTTCAGTGAATGTGATACTATTCACCAGCCAAAAAAGGCAATAGCAGACCAAGTGGAGAGAATTTCATGTGCAAAGATGCAAAAGTGTAAAAGGAAATGTTATGGTCAGCGAGACTGGAACAGGTAATGTGAGGTGGGGGTGGTGAGGAGGACCGGGGGAGGCCATGGAACCCCTAGAGGTGAGGTTGGCGAAAGAAACGGGGGCCATCTTGTGAGGATCAGGTAGCCAGAGTAATATAATATAACAGAGACTTTTAGACAGGTTATCAAAATCCTTTCTTTAATGTGAAATACACACATATTAAAAATGCAAAACAATGTAAATATGGCTTAAAATGTTCTTTTTTTTTAAGATTTTATTTATTTATTTTTAGAGAGGGAAGGGAGGGAGAGACAGAGAAACATCAATGTGCGGTTGCTGGGGGCTATGGCCTGCAACCCAGGCATGTACCCTGACTGGGAATGGAACCTGCGACACTTTGGTTCGCAGCCCGCGCTCAATCCACTGAGCTATGCCAGCCAGGGATAAAATGTTCTTTTGAAGTGAATACTTACATAACCACCACCTGGTTGAGGAAATAGAAACTTTCTAGCCCTCTACAAGCCTGTTTCTGCAAGCTTCTTCCTAACCACCTCCCTTTCTCCCATGTAGATAAATGCTTTGATTCCATGGTCATCCCTTTCTCCAGCTAAGATTTTGCCACCTGTGGTAGCAAAATAATGCCTGCCCCAAAATCCTCACCCCAACCCCTAGTTTGGATACCCAAATCCTAATCCCCAAATTTGTGAACAGATTACCTTACTTGGCAAAAGGGCCTTTAAACGTGATTAAGGTAAAGATCTTGAGGTGGAAAGATTATCCTGGATATCTGGGTGGGCCCAACATAATCACAAGTGTCCTTATACGTGAAAGAGGGAGGTGGAAGCGGTTGAGAGTGAGATACGAGGACCGAAGCAGAGGGCAGACTGGTGTCATTTCTGGTAGGAGGCCACAACCAAAGGAATGCAGGCAGGTTCTAAAAACTGGAAAAGCAGAGAGTAGATTCTCTCCTACAGTGTCCACAAGACACACAGCTCTTCTGACACCTTAATTTTAGCCCCAAAGAATCCATTGCAGGCTTCTGATCTCCAGAACTGTAGGATAATGAATTTGTGTTCTTTATAGCCACTACAATTCTGGTAATTTGTTACAGCAGGAACAGGGTACTGATAAACCACCAAAGTGTGTGTCCATGAACATCACCTGTGTTTTTTTTCACTTTCTGTAAGTTGAATCCTTGAGAATGTTCTTTGTTGTCTGGCTTTTTCTTCTGAACACTCTGATCTTCAGAAGAATAATTTAGGCCATTTTTTGAGGCAGGAAAGCTCTATATTTTGGAAGTTTATCTTGCCATCAGTGTTCTGCCATTAGCCTGGGGAGTCTCAAGGCTGGGGGTGGCAAGAAGCAAATACAACAAACATAGCAAGAAATGTCCAGAACCTAATATGAGATGGTGGATCTAGAGAATGGAACAGAAGACTCATAACTAATAGGCATTTAGAACATAGAAGCATAAAAATTTGATGTCCCAATAGATGTAAGGGAGGAAAGGGTAGCTAAGAGTAATTCTGAGCATTCTAGCTTGAGCAACTGCTAGGGTGGAGGTGGTAAACACAGGAGGAAAAGCCCGGATGGGGAGAAAGATAACATTTTGCGGTTGAGACATTTGGAGCTCATAATAGTTTGTGTTTTCAGATGTCAGGAAGTCTCACCTGTGGATAACACTTTTGCTGTTGGGTTGACATTCCTTTTAGGTCATAAAGGTGTAGAGAGAGCAACAGAAGCTTTGATGAATAAGTTCCGTTGTAAAATACAATAGAAATGTCCTGCCTTATCTTCCATAATGGATATTCACTTTGTTGTTCAATGGGAGGTAATTTCTATTCCCTTTTTCCTCCTATCACATAATAGGTGCAATTATATCACACTCTCAGGGTGATAGAATTAAATATTAGCCTTTGTGGAGGTGCATTTCCACAAAGTCTTCTTAGGCAGCTGATTTAGTTCTTGTCAGGTTTATCGCACAGCAGATAAATGTTTTCTTCATGTAGCTTAATATAACAGGATATCTGACTCTGAATGCCAGTATTTCTAGATAGTCCAGGCAAACAGTCTGATGGCTTTATTGCTTTATCACTTATTTGCTTAGGGAGGATTTTATTATACGTAAAATATTGACATAAATTATGGGAAGGAGAATTGATTTTTTTACATAGATTTGATTCATTTATCATTGTTTGATGTCCCAAGTTTGATATTGTTTCTTTTTTCCTAATGTATTTATTTGGTTTACAAGTTATTTGGCATTTAGTTTCAGTTCTTTTATTCCTATGACTCCTCATGTCCTCATGTCCACAGGTATAGTCAGTAAATAAAATATAGTTACATACACAATTATAAATAACATACATAACCCATAAAAATAATTAAAATGACTCCTATGAGGAGTTCTGGATAATTCTAAGAATTCTGCACTTCAAACTTAAGAGTGATGCGATGCCAGTTTTCTTCTTGCCAGGTGGGAGAGAAGCAGGAATAGACCCTGGCTGGGGTCATACATGCGGGTTATCAAGGTTAGGTTGACCTAGGGGTTTTCAACATAGAAAGGAGCATGAGAGCCATTCTTATGGGCACTGGAAGACACTTCTTGGTCTCAAGCCCGAGAGAGCTAGGAATAGGTAAACTATGGTTAGTTGGCTGAAAGGTTCAAATAGGCAGACAATTAGTATGGCTAGTGGGCAACAGATTGCACGGATTTAGCTGTAGAAAGTTGTAGCAGGCACTGTTATCGGCCTTCCCAGAGCCCCTCAGATCTCATTTACCAGCTTTGTGGACTTGTGCTTTTCTGTTAAAACCTTCAGAAGATTACTTTCAGGCTCCTGGAGTTGCTTCACACCAATGAAGAGCCCAGAGTTCTTAGAAGTTACAGCTCCTACGGGCAGTTACCCATCCCCTCCTGACCCTTAACCAATGAAAAACAGGTGCTCCCAGCACCTTGGCCTTGAGATAGACCAAACTGAGGTATACTTTACATTCCATAGCTCCTTCTGAGTTCAGGCAGAGGCTGGAGTTCACCTGAAGTTACACAATTTCTTGACTTTTTTCCCTGTCTGATCATGCTCCCCTAAGTCCTGTGTTGGATTCCCCTAAGAACAGTCCTTTAATAAGTCACATGCATTTGAATCCTTAGGTCAGAGTCTGCTTCTTGGAGAACCTGCTCTAAGATAGTGAATAAACCAATAGTCAAGACAATAGAGTTAGTTATAAAAGCACGGGTAAATTTATAGTGATAATACTAGCTAACTGTGATTGATTCTAACTCTTTTCCAGGCATGGTTATAATTGTTTTATATACAGTTTTTAATTGAGTTTTTTCAAAGTCAAATAGGCAGATGTCATTATTATTCTAATTTCCCATTTGGAAAAAAATTGAAGCTTAGAGATGTTAAGCAACTTGTTCAAAATTTTGTATCTAAAAAATAAGGTTTTGGAGAGAAGTCCTGAGGACCATTATAGCATATTAAGTGTCATTGATAAAGACTACTCATCTTTACCTCTCCCACCAACTCCCTGCACCCTAGTCAGGGTATGTATGGCTCTGAGTCTATATGTGAAGTGTTGTCGATTTATCTGGTGACTAGAAGAGCTCTTGGGATAGGAAGCAAGTGTCTTGTGATAAAGTCATTTCAGTGATTTCTATCAGCAGTCATACAAATTAATAATCTTCTGGTCATTAGAGAGCTTAATGAGAGAGTCTGGATGGGTGGGGGGTAAATCCAATACTATTGTTAGAACAAAACAATCAGAAATGTTGCTTGGTTCCTTGTAGGCAGATATTCATTGTATTGAATGGCCACGTTGAATGTGTGGATGTGTCCAAGTGATTGATAGAGTTAGTGTGGGTAGTAAGTGGAGAGTGAGGAAGGAGCGGGGACTGGATGGAAACTTTGAAATTTTTTAACCAGGATTGACCACTCAACTCTGCAGGCGGCCTAGATGCTTGGGACACTGGCATGCTCACAGTCCAGAGCGTCATAACCAGGAGCTTTTCATTACACACAGGTTTTTGAATTTTTATATACCTAGTGGAAGAATAATAAATTGAGTTAAAAAGGCTAGTCTATTTTATGGAGAACTTCAAGATGTTTTCTTATCCAAAGGAATGATGTGTGGTCAAAGAATACCAGACTCAGTCATGTATCTGGTTTCTAGTCTAATTCTACTTCCAAATATATTGTTAACCTTAAAAAAAGTCATTTTTTATTCTCTTCAGGATCTGGATTCCAGGGTTGCTTTCTGTAAAACCAAATTGATAGATGACATTTGGAAAAGTTGCCTCAGCCCTTGTGATTCTCAACCTTCTTTCCTTGATGAGAATTTTATGTTTTGGTATTAATATATCTGATGCAGTGCCATCAATAAAAATTTATGTAAGCACATCACTCATTTATATAAATTCATTCAACCAATTCAGTGAAGTGTACAGTAATAGTGAAAAGTACATAAATCGTAAGAATACAGCTTAGCTCAGTGAATATTCACAAAATAAACACATCTATGTAACCAGCAGTCAGACCAAGAAATAGAACTTGACCAAAATCTGGGGAGGTCTCCCATACTCTTCCCAGTCTCTAGCCAATCTCCTTCCTCAAGAGTAACCACCACCCCAGTAGAATGGAATCACAAAAAAATGAAACTAGACCACTATCTTATGCCACACACAAGAATAAATTGAAAATAAATTAAAGACTTAAATGTTAGACTCAAAACCATAAAAATCCTAGGGGAAAAAGGCAGTAAAATCTCAGACATTTCCCATAGCAACATTTTTTTCCTGATATATCTCCTTGGGCAAGAGAAACAAAAGAAAAAGCAAACCAATGAGGCTATATCAAACTAAAAGTTTTGCACAGCAGAGAGAACCATCAACAAAATGAAAAGACAACCCACTTAATGGAAGAACATATTTGCCTAAACATCTGATAAGGGGTTAATATCCAAAATTTATAAAGAACTTTTAGAACTCAATGCCAAAAGAAGAAATAAATAAACCATCCAATTAAAAAAATGGGCAAAGGACCTGAATAGACACTTCTCCAAAAAGGACATATGGATGGCTAATAGATATATGAAAAGATGCTCAACATCACTCACCATCAGAGAAATGTGAATTAAAACCACAATGAGATATCATCTTATACCTATCAGAATGTCTATCATCAATAAATCAACAAACAGCAAGTGCTGACAAGGATGTGGAGAAAGGGGAACCCTTGTGCACTGTTGGTGGGAATGCAGACTGAATGCATCCATTGTGAAAAGCAGTATGGAGTTACCTCAAAAAATTTAAAATGGAACTGCCCTATGACCCAGTGATTCCACTTCATAGGAATAGGAAATCTGAAACACTAATTTGAAAGGACATATGCTCCCCTATGCTCATTGCAGAATTATTTTCAATAGCCAGGATTTGGAAGCAGCCTAAGTGTCCACCAGTAGAGGAGTGGATAAAACAGCGTATACACAATGGAATACTACTTGGTTGTAAAACAGAAGAAAATGTATCCTCTGTGACAGCATGGATGGACCTCGAGAACATTGTGCTGAGTGAAATCAGCCAGTTACAAGAAGATAATTACCATATGATTTCATACATATGCAGGAACTAATGAACAAATTGAGCTAACAAGCAACATAGAGAAAGACTCATAGATGGAGAGCAGGCTGAGAGGTCTGGATGTGGAGTTGGGGTGGTACAGGAACTGAGCAAAAAAGAAAAAGAACTGATAGATATGGACAACAGTGTGGTGATTGCATTGGAAAGGGGGTGGGTGCAGTTGCAAGAGGGTGTAGGGGGGATAAATGGTAATGGAAAAAGTACTATAAAGTAAACTGTTCAATAAAATAAAATAGAATGGAGTCAAAGTACATGCATTTTCTTATGTCAGGTTTCTTTTACTCCATTTTGTTTGTGAGATTTCTCTACACTGTGTGTAATTTTAGTTTGTGCATTCTTTTTGCTATCTAATAATTCCATTGAAATGAACATACTTCATACCTCAATTTACCCATTCTTTTGTAGGGGGACATTAGGTTTGTTTCCTGTTGGGTTTTTTTTTTGATAATACCAAGAGTGTAACTATAAACATTATTTCTTATTTCTTTTGCTGAACATTTGTGAGGAGTCTATACTTAAGAGTTGAAAGGCTGGGCCCTAACCCATGCATACATTTAGCTTTGTGCATACTGCCAAACAGGTCTCCCAAGTGACTGTACAGGGAGAATCGACTTTAACATATAAAAGAAGAAACAGAAGGTCCTAGGTACATCACAACATCTTGCCCTTGGTAAGCTGGTGGATGTGAACCAGGGATGAGTAGTACATATTAAACTAAAGATGAGTGCCAGACAATAGAAATGAGAAAAGTATGCTTATTAGTAAAAAAAAATTAGTTGCTGGAGGAAGGCAGGATGATCTGCCAGGCTAAGAACAGGCAAGAGGAACAGTTTCTTATAGGTAACCAAGAACAATACTCATGAAGGAGGATGCTATCTGGTGTGCATGGGTACCTAGAAGTCTGGACCTCTGCGTTAGTACTACTCTAGGAGCCCCGCCTTCCCCTGGTGAGGAGAATTGGCCGGAGCTGGCTAGTGAGCATGACAAAAACAAGCCCTGGCAGGGAGAGACAGGTGATTTAGGCCAAGGATTGCACATTAAGAATCTGGGGTTGGCCATAATCCAGTAGGTCTGAGAATAAGAGATGTGGTTAAGAAACAATTTGTAACAAAGAGTAGATAAAACCACTGTGGTTGTAATTGTACAAGAATGTTCCTTATATTTCATTCTCCCCACAACCGCCCTTGCTTAATGTTTTGAAACACATGGATAGCTTTTTGTGTGGTTTCTGAAGTATTGAAAGTAGAGCGAGTAATTTGCTGACAAAGCCAAAATAATCACCGGGGAGACACTGGTCACAAAGAATATTGGTTGACCTACTGTCAACCCTGCATATCTAGGACTCTGACGACAAGAAAAGATGTAGAGAGCTGGATGAATTTTAGAGAGAAAACTTTAGCAAGTAGCAGAAACTGGGCAGAGAGACCAGAACTAGCATCTTATGGGTCCTCTTCTGCCTGTACTCTGTTCAAATTGTTAACCTTCAGAGTGTGTTACTTATGCATTTGTAATAGACTTGTTTCGTTGACCTTCTAGTAAACCCATTAATTTTGGGTTGGCCAAAGAGTCCGTTTAGTTTTTTCCATAAAATGAAAGACACATTTTTCATTTTCACCAATAACTGTATTGATTTTGACATTTTGAGTATGTTGACTCTCTCCCACATGGTATACTGTTGATTGTTCTCAGTTAGTGTCTTGATTTGATTGTTACCAGCTTCAACTGGTCTACCTGATGGTAGAGCATTGTTCAGTGAGAAATCTCCAGCATGAAACTTTGTAAACCACTATTGACATGTTTGATCAGTCAAGACACCTTCTCCATACACCGCACAAATTATTTTTTTGCATTTCAGTTGCATTTTTACCTTTTGTGAGATCATAAAGCATAATATGCAAAAAAGTTGCATATTTTCATCCATTTTCAATATTAAAAAGGTTACACAAAATTTCACCAATTTTGATAAGTTTTTCTTAATGCACACTGAGTTGACAGCTATCCCAATACAATCTAACAAAATTGTTTCAAATGAAGTTAAAGACAACTAAGTGCTACTGGAGTCATCTTGCAGAAAAAAAAAAACAAATGAACTTTTTGGCCAACCCAATATCAATGAGTTTCTACTGATCAACGGCGACATTAAAGTTGACAATTGCTGTGTGTTTACAGTTTAATATATATATATTAAATAAAAGTCTGTGTATGTTTAATAGATATATTAAACTATAAGCACACACACAGACTTTTATTTGAATGTTACCACTATTAATTTTGAGTTTTTGACTGTTGAAAAGTGTTGACCAGTTTCCTGATACTGTCTTCAAAGACCTATGTTAACAGATCCTTCTCACCTGTTATCCTGTCCTGGTCCCACATGGGTATGGTCTGGGTATGTCTCATATTAAGGTGAAAAACAGCTGAAGATTTTCTGTTCTAGCCACAGGAGGGGAAGGAGAACTCTTTGTAAGGTAGGGAGGAACAGTGACCCCTTTGCTTCAGCCGACAGTTTTCCGTCCAAGACCATGTCCTTGCTGTGAAGTTTCCACATGCCCTTGACAAATGCCAGGGGCTAGCGTAGGAAGGAAAATATGTGGAAGGAGGCTGAGGAGATTCTGACAAAATTCCTCTGGCTCTACCATCATCTCTGTGGGGAGAAAGATGTTAGAAAGGCTGGCTTCTCCGCATGAAAGACTATCTCAAAAGCCATGGGAAAATGGACAAGAATTGATTATCTAGATATACTTATGTGATAGATACATGAAAAGATTCCTTGATATTCTGAGCATGCTTTAGAAAGGGATTTGTGCAGCCAAATAATGATAAAATAGATGTCCTAAATATGTCATGAGTGTAGCATTGAAAAACTGCTTTTTTTTTTCTCCCAAAGAACACAGTTCTTATCTCTACAGTCAATATTTGATGCATGCTCTTGGCTATTTCCTCATATTGAGTCAAGGAGGGGAAGGGTCGATTCATCTCTAAGTGATTGATCATTACAGCTTTACTCTGCAACATTAGGAGAAAGATAAATTATGGGAGGATGCACACTTGAAACAGCCATTCCGCAGTAAGAGGCCTCCCGATGAAGTCCGAGGATCGAAGCTGGCTTTTCAGAAGCACCGTGGTTTCTTCAGGAGTGTTGGTGGTGATTGACACAACTTGCAAAAAAATAAAAATACCACTAGTTACTCTAAAACACCAAATAGAAAGTAAAAAGTGGCTTATTATTTACTTGCCTTTTTAAAGAAATACCAACTACAAAGTCCATTTTAGTTTTATGGATGGGTGTTTATTGACTGGATTAGAAATTTCATAAATTATAGTACTAGATAAGTAGGGAAATTAGAATGAACACATATAGACCATGATTAATGGCACGTAGACACAACCAAATGCCTTGGCAGAAATAAGACTTAGAGGGCATTTCTACCAAAGCCACAGCAGTTTCTCTCAAGAAGCATTTTCCAGGGTCCATATTAACATATACTAGCATGGGGCATTCTTGTTGTTGAGAAACTCCAGTCTAGTTAAGGATATTGGACACAACCTTAAATAGATAAGCAATCTCAAATGTGAGCCTGAGGTATTCTGGGAATGTATTATTAAAGAGCTGATTCTAGGAGAAAGAATAATATTTGTGTCCTTACTATGGCTTAAAGTGTCGAGTATCAATTGGATCTACTGACAACTAACTGTCGAGCGATTGCCACGGGGTAAATAACACTCTAAAGCTGGTAACACAGCAATTAGGAAAACAATGACCTGCTCTAATGAAATTGAACTTCAGTGGAGTTACTTGAACAGCTAGAACCTTATTTACTACAGGCAGAATTGAGCAGAATACATTTTGGAAACAGAGTAGGACAAAATATACTTCTTCCAAAAATATTCTTACTCGCAGACAAAACACTAATTCAGTACCTTGAACATAGTTGTTGTTTAGACACAAGATATGTTATGTACATTACGCCCCTTCCTCTTCAAACATGTCCCTTTCTCCCTCTTGCAAACGAGAAAATAAAGGTTTAGGCAACTTCTGTGGTTTAGCTAAGATGAGAAAGCTTGAAGTCAAACCCAAATCTATTCGAGGCCCGTGCCTGTATTCTTCCCCAGACACTATGCTGCCCTCGTTTTGGAATCCTTGTTTTATTGGGCCATCTTTTGTGGCTATTTCAGCCAGTTTACCTTCATTTTGGTTCACCGTGCCTGTGAGAGTCCTGTTACTCAGGCTCCTTTGACATGACATCTCTGATCTTAAAAGTTGTGATCTTCTTGCACTATGGGCCGAAGGTGCAAAACAAGGGAATAAGGAAACATAGAAGAAAGATAACTGAGACAGATCCTCAAATCATCTATAGAACAAGGACATGACTTCCTCCTCCATGATGTGAGTGATTCGAGGCACAGAGTGCCCTGAGAACTTGGCCTTGGCACCTGTGCCCCGGGAGGCCCTCCAGGGCCAGCTGGGATGATTCATCGGGAAATGCAGCTCCCTCCCGGCAGTGGTCTGCAGGAGCAGGGGATGATTGGAACCTTGCCCATCGCTTCCAGAATGGGAGACGTTCCTGTGCTCCTATTAAAAACTCAAATGTAGGGCACAGGCCAGGGAATATTTTAAGCTTGCTCTCTATCCAGAGTGCTGTATCATAGATTGATTTAATTGCCCTCAGGCCTCCTTGGGATGTATTTAAGCACATTTTTCAGGAAACTGGTGAACACTTCCAGTGGGCGCTGTTGCACTCCGTGAGGAAGGTAGAGGGACTTGGTGGTGACATGCTGGGGGTTCTCCAATTTCAAAGAGTCCCTTTTTCTACACTCCAGCTCCGACTCGGGGGGCTGCAGGGCAGCTTTCAAGGAGCCATGCTTCAAAGCACCAGGAGAGGCTCCAAGGAGTGAAAGAAGTCCCAGGATCAGTAGGCATCTCTTTAAGAAACTGTAAATGTGTGACCTTGGGGAAAGGTGCTCTTTCATGGAGAGAGAAAAGCCCTCCGTGGGTCGCTGGCAGATACTGAAGCCAGAAGAGTCTGACAGTGGCATCCAGCTGCGCAGCAAATCCCAGACTTCCACAGCCCCGGGCTGCAGAGTCTCTCCCAAGCTTTGCTTTGTTTCCCATCAATGGTGTTAACAGCCCTGCCAGTGTCCCGCAATTGTGCGAAGAGGACAATACCCAGAGAGAAAAATCAGTACAGTATTGTTTTATTTTTATGCCGCATCCAGACAGAAAGATCTCATCTATTCATTGTGATACGTTGGTCGTTTAAGTCCGAATAAATGCAAGGCTATGAGAAAATGCTGATACCAGTTGTCAGAGGAAACTATTTACAATTGTCCCTCCCTTCTTTCTTTAGGCATTTTCATTATAATCTTTTCAGCTTCACAGAGAGATGCCCAAAACTCGTGCACTGAGTGCAGAGCGGAGGGCTGAACTGCACTGATTGCGACCTTCACTGTTCAGGTTTCCAGAAAAACAAACTGTTGACTTCAGTAGTTTGGTTACTATTTTCTGCGAGAGGAGGTACTTTCTTCTTTCCTCTTACTGTGTCTCACTAGACTGAGGCCTATATAAAGATCTTAAATTCATTGGTTCATTCATTCATTCATTCATTCATTCACTCATTCAATAGTTATGAGTGTCAGTTCTGGGCAAGACATGGATTACTCCCTAGAGATACAGCGATGAGCACAACCTCTAGGTCCTGGCGACCACAGAGTCTGGTAAGAGAGTTGGCTTCGTAAGGAAAGAGAAAATGCTATCACCCAAGTCAGGGTCTTTCAAAGCAACAGAACAGAAATTTACCAGGCTGTAGTCACCTCTTTCAGATGGTTCTATACACGTCCGTCCACCCAGTGTCAAGTGAACTTAAAATAAATCTCTGACTTTTGACCTTCCATTTCCAGTCAAAATACACTTATTTTTGTAAGTTTCAGTGTGAGTCACTTGGAATACAATGCATGAAAGGCAAAAAAAGTCAAATATCGTTAGCTCCTTTTTTGGTTAATTTTGTTGAACGTCTTTTTTTTTTTTAGTAAAGAAAACGGATTTGTTTAATTAGTAGTAGGTATTAAGAGACACCCTAAAAATAGTCGTTGAAACACCAGGCAATTTTTCCCCTTGGGCTTAATACTGATTTCATTTTAGCATTTCTTTTTTATTCTGATATTTTTATCAGCACAGGAAAGACTTCCTTCAGTCCTTTGTGTGGTTTTTGACACGAATCCCTGCTAAGCCAGCATTTCCCAAACTTTGGTCATTTGTGCAAACCTTAACATTTTTTTCACGTATTAATTTCATGACTTCTCTTCTTCAATTATTTTGTTACATCTGGGTATCACGTTGATTGCTATCTATGCAATATATTATTTGAATCAACTTAAAAATTTTTTTAAACTATTTTAAAAGGCAATGCCGCATGACTACCATAAATGAAAGACTAGCTATGCTTACAATAAGTAGAAGGGGATTGCAAAAACAAGTAAAACGTAAACTGATGTTTCTAAATTCTGTCCAGGTACGGGTAGGAGGCTCATAGTCTTCTCTGCATTAGAGAGGAAGGTTAGCCTGTAATGTGTGATGCTAAAGAAAGATTTGGACAGCCTGAGACCTACTCTTAGGTATAGGAAGAAAGATTCAAAATAAAAACAATGATTTCCTCACTATAGGACTCAGGGTACTTGAGGCTACGTCTGGGCATCTCCTCAGGTTGTCCCCTGAACTGCTGGGCATTTCAAAGGGCCACCATATGGCCATGCTCCAGGCTCTGGTGGGAAATTCTTCAGCAGGTTTGTGAAAACCTACCCTCCCCATTGCCAAGGGTGTAGTAAATAGGGGCAGTTCCTATTTCAAACAACTGTTTCTTTCCGTTCAGATTTATAATAGTTGACTTCACTCAACGATTCCGAGATATGGATAATTTAAGGGAATCCACGTATCCCCTCCACAGACTTGAGCACCTGCAGCCTGTGACATCTGTCACCACCTTTCTATTCATGCTTCCTGGCTTCATTATTCTTCTCTTTAATTAACAGTTTAATTCTTAAAAATAAACTTTACAGTACGCGGTTATGAGTGATCGTTTCCAGTCACCGTAACAGAAGGCAATAACCGTAGATCATGGCTGAACTCCTTCCAATAATATACTGCTCAGCAATAGTGACAACAGGAAGTCATTTATCAGGCCTAGGTTTCTTCCATTTCATCTAGAAATATAAATATCTTATTTTTAATAGAGAGAAAGATGAGCTGAGAAGATGATGATGGATAAAGTGGGTGACACCGTGGGCCAGCCAAAGCTTTTAAATGAGACATTTTTCAAGTGGCGAGGAGGAGGGGCGGGCGAAGGGAGGAAGAGGAGAGATCTGATGGCGTGGTACAGCAGCAGGACGGGCTGCAGCGCCTGCGCAGCAGGTTCTTCCCCGGGTCTGAGAGCGAGGCTGAAGTTCCTCCAGGTCTATCCATCTCGTGATAGTGTCCCGTCGTGAAGAAATTGACTTGGAATTCGAAATGACTGTTTGTTAACAGTGAAGGGAAGTGGCCAATTTCTTATTGCAAATGTATCACGTAGTATCTTCACAGAAGGGTTTTTGTTTCAGGGAAATAGGGCAGAGAAATAAATTGCTAAGGATGCGCGAGGTCGAGAAAGAGAAAGACTATGCAGGTATGTGCTAGTAAAATATCAAACAGGTTCTGGTTAGAATATTTTAAGCTTTAATGATTTTTGGTGACTGAGCTCACACTACGAAGCTGGGGTTTCATAGCTTAAAAAATAGGATCACTTAACAAAAACTATTTTCCTAGAGAAAGATTACTTTGAGAAATGTGAATGGGGAAGAAATAAGTTTGGAGCTGGGCTCATGTTTGCAGTAATTTTCTTTTCCCTTCCAGAATAAACATTCCTGTGGATAGAGTAATATCTTTCCAAGTGTCTCAGCTGTCTTTTTGCCTTTTCAGGATTCTTGCACTTAGAACAACAAAGAACACAAAAGATGAAAAACTATGAGGGTTCCTGAGAATAATCATGGAGCATTTTAACAATGAGTCTCATTCTACCATTTGCCATATTGTATCTGTTCCCAGTTTGCAAATAACAGAACCACTGTAGAGGCCGGCTCTTAACAGTTGTAGATGATCTACGGACTCACCAAGCCACAGAGGATAGAGGGAGATGTATAACCAGTTACAGACAATCTTCATTTGTACGAAAGGTGGGGGCTGCTGCTGAACTGTCTACTGATTTCTTAAACATGCTATGCAAAGCTCTTGGTCAGATAAACAGCCTCTTACAAGCAATGCATGCTACATAAAGGAAACCTTCCCAGGAAAGATGTCTGTGAATTTAATTATAAGCTCTTCTTTTTGCATACATTTAGTGCAGTCTAAATAAGACTTGAAACATGGAACAATGTCCATGAAGTACAATTCACCGATTGTTACTTTTAATTACGTTCACATGCATAATTCATAAATACAATGCATGGACAAGAGGGAAGAAAAGATAAGAAGGAACAAAAGAGATGAATTTTCCATCAAACAATTACAATATAAATAGACAACATATTTAATACATTAGTTAGCAAAGCGATTCTTTGTTCTTGACAGTCTGGGCTTAAAAATGTTAACAGAAGCCCCAAACATAACATTGCTACATTTTGCTAATGTCTCTCTTGAATGAGAGAAATAAGGATCATTATTCTTTATATAAAAAGAATTATTGAAAAATTTCTCCCTAAATGTGAAGGTTTAGGTATGGTTGACATAGCATAATATTATAATACATAAATATTCGAATAGATTCTAGCGTGACTTCTTAACCTGGAAGCATTTAAGAATGGCATTATTTTCTTATTTGAGGAGAAAAAAGTATTTTTTGGTGCTAGGTTTGTCATTGCATGTCACTACAAAGTGTCTGCTCTGTAGAATCTTCTGGGCAGTATAAGCCTCTCGCTGGAGAAGAAAGAAGTGTTACAAGCAGGTGTGGGTGCAGTGCCAGAGAGTCCAAACTATTTCCTCAGTGATACCATTTTTATGACAGCATTTGATATAATCGATTCAATGACAGTCTCATTCCTGGGTCACCAGGATTAAGTAAAATATTACTAGTGAAATCTTTTGTTAAACACAGAGTTAAAGCTTTGTGTTTAAATATAAAATTGCCTTCTTATTGCATGCCCTCTGTTCTGTAGGTTCTGGTGCATTTTGAGAGCCCTAAGCAGCACCAGCCTTCCGCAACAGTTGCAGAACTGTTGAGAGCAAGACAAGAGACAGAGGTAGAGCAACTAAAATGTCAGTTTCACTTCCCGTAGAGCTGTTGGTTATGGTATATGGCAACAGTGGGCTACTTCACACCAGACTTCAACATCAGACAGATTCTCCCACTCACTCATAAGCACGCTGTTAACTTAGGTGCTAAAGGAGCTAAGTGCGTACAGTGTGCAGGCACCAGATTATTAAGGGAAGGAGGAAGGTCTCAAGCCACACATGCTCAGATCCTTCTCCTAAAGCCTCCAGTTAGATACATCACCCTTCTTACCTGGGGGCAGGGGGCGGAGGGGTGTGACAGAGTGGCAATCTGATGGAAGGTCCCTCCACACAGATCTGGTAGTCAAATATCTATAGTTAAAGGCTGATATCCCTGCCTTATGGGTTGTTAAAATTGGAAGTACTTTACCTCTTTCATATGGAAGGAGACAATATTAAGTTTGGAATAACTGTTTAAACAAGGGAAACAATATTTAACTCCAATTATTTTATAGAAATCTGAATTTATTTAAAATACAAATCAGTTGATACACTACAGCCATGGAAGAAAACTTTATGCATAAAAAATGTTTGGCTTTTTATGATCAAATGCATTTAACACCTGATTTTCATCTACTATAAAATGGTGGTAATACCAATGTTTATCTCATAAAATTATGTCAAGTGTTAAATGGAATAACATATTAGTGCTTTGAAAGTGTCCAGCTGGCATACTGAATTCTAAAAAAGTGTGAGCTGCCATTGTTATTAATAGTGTTATCCTCACCATCACCATCACCACCACTACAACCATCCTCCTCCTCACCATCACTATCATCATCACCATCGTCATTCTACAGTGCAGGTGAAGACCGCTGGATAACTGATAAGGATTTAGTGACAACTGCACAATCTATTGGAAGAATGGCTTCCGTTCATTATTTGGCCAATGAGCTATTATTATTAAGAGTCCACCACACGCCTGCAATTATTGTGAGCATGCAGGTAAGATACCTATCTCATCAAAACTTACAGTCTACATGATTGCATGAATGTTTCAGCCAACATTCATCCAAGTTCAGAAAACGGAGCCGTACCTGGACCCGAGGATCGGGGACATTCTCAGGAAGCTGGAAGATGGTTTTCCATCTGGCCTTGACAGTCAGGTAGGGTGGGTCCTGGAAGGATCTGCGCGAGTGAGCGAAGGTGAGAGTTTAGGGAGAAACATGGGTGCTTAGAGCCTGATGAGGGGACTGAGCTGATTGGAAGGTGTTGGAGAGAATTCTAAAACCAAAGTTTGTTCTTGGGGACCTTAGAGGGAAAGTGTTTCATGTTTCCATTCCCACGGCCGTGACACGAGGTCTCTTCAGCTCAGCGCCCCGGACGCCACCGCGTCCGGAGCACGGCTCCGCCTCCCCATCTAAGCCTGAGCTTGGCTGTTCTCTCCGCCCACTCCCTTCCTTTCTGCAGTTTGCCATTCCACCTCCCCTTCAAGGCCTGGTGGTGCTGTTGTTGTTCACTTGCTTGTTTTCTTCTTTTTTCTTCTTTTGTAACTTATGAAGTCAAACTTTTTGGACCTGGTATTTGACACAGTCACTTCTCTCTCTCCTGAACTCATCAGCCTATCTTTTGCATTATTATTTGATGTTTTATCCTGGGAGGCAGTGGGGTCTCCTGGTAAGGGCATAAGATCTGAGTTCTGGGCCAGACTCTCTGGCCCTTTATGTGGCCACAGGGAAGAGGCTCAGTCTTTCCAGGCCTGAGTTTTCTCCACTACAAAACAAAGGGTTTGGTTTGGCTGATCTCTCATAGCTTACCTGACTTTGTCGATTTTTTTTTGTCCTAGAGTTTTTCTATTGCATTTTCCATGCTATTTTTCTTCAGTTTTATGATGAATCTATATTGTGTTCCCCATGTGAGTTTTAGACCCAATGAGGACAGAAACTTTGATACTCGTTCATCATCTAACTCAGAGTCTTGCAAGTGTTATTATTAACTAAATACCTGAAATTCACTGCTGCATATTCTTACTTATCTGTTAGTGTGAACCTCATCTCCCTGCTCCCCCACCCCCCGCCACTGCTCCCCAAGCGTTTTTAATCTCTGGTCTCTGCATTATCCAAACATCAAGTATTTCATATTGACTTTTAGGGAGTGTTGATATCAATAGTTCACAAACAATGGGTGTTAATTAGATATCACAACGGCAGGCAGCAAGCAAAGGGGCTGCCAAGGTGCGTGTATCATCGCCCTCATTCGGCAGGTGTGACCGTTCTGTGAAACACAGCGCAAGCAAAGTTAAGTTCCTCACATCTACGCGAGACCCCAAAAGGCCACCTGCTATCGTCGCTGATGTATTTATTTCCTCACTGTTTCTCCATTGGGAGCTGCCTTACCCTTTGGGCACCAAACACTGTCGGAGTTTCGCAGAGTTTTGTTTTTAATACCACGTCCTTTTTCTGCCAATTAGAGATAATCTCCTTGGGCTCTTAAGTAATTTGTCTGTGTAATCTCAGTCTCACTGAAAAGAGTCACAAATCCTTTGCTGATTGGAAGACAAAGTGGAAACTCCTCAGGCACAGTTAGAAATTCATCAAAACTTTTAGATAAATGGGATGGCTTTCTCCTCCATTCTTTTATCAAATAAGAAAGCTCCCTATACAGATAAATGCACAAATTCATTTGAAACAGGGGACCTTTTTGATCTTATAAAACACACAAACACACAGACACACGCTGCCTGCAATGGAACAGCCTTGAGGAACTTAAGAATTAGAAATTTTTCCCAAGGAATCAACATGCTTTGTTTGAGTTTTGAGAGGTTTACACTTTCTCAGGGTTCTTTACAGTCCTGGGTATTTAAAGGGATTAATGGCCTCGAGTTTATTAGGAACTCTCTTTACTGTATTGGACGGCAAACTTCTACAGCAGGAGCAGAGGGGCTTAATTAATTCCTGGCTGGTTATAATAATTGTCTTTTCACCCCGCCTTTACTTATTATTTTAGAGCACCTGAACATAATCCTAGTGCTTAAGCATCAAGCCTCAGAGAGAGGAATATAACTTCGTGTTAAGAAATCACCAGGTTTGACCATCTCAGAAGGTCACTTTGATTAGCTGTGCGCCTAAGAGGGGGAGGGCGAGCTGCCGTCTAGGTGACGCCTGCTGCAGGTCCCGTTGCCACTGTGGCCGCATCAGAGAGCTTTGCCCTGTTTCCTAGTGACCCCTGGTCCCAGAACACCCGTTTTGGGCAGTTTTGTTTGAGTGGAACTTCTTGATTCACACTGTGAATTTATCTTGCCTTGGAGTCTTGGTTTGATGTATATCACCAGGTACGAATCCCAAATCTGTCAACCGCACCAGACAGAATTCATGGATTAACGGCCTAGATTGATCAAGTCAGCATGCTTTCGCCTTTCATGGGGATATCTTCCCCTTCGTCACTCTTTTGTGTAAAAATAAAACAAGTGATTTTGTACATACAATATGGGCAATATTGCTACTTATGCAAATTCTGCTTTGCAATTTATTCCTTTAAAAACATAATTTGAGAGCATATTATATGAAATACACCCACAATATAAACAGGTGTCTGGAGGCGTGGAGAAACAGCGGGTTCAGAACATTGTGTGACTTTTCTCCATTCACACACACACAGACTAGGAAGCTCCCCCGTTACCTGCAACTTTTGTTTTTCTTTGCTTCTGTCTTCTCTTGCATTTTTTTTGTCTCCATAAGGGATCCTTACTCTCATCTTGCAAAAATGTGGACTTGACTGAAGAGTTATTAGTACTAATTAGCATTTAGTAAGAAATTAATAGATGAAACATAGTAGGTGTCTAATACACTATTCATAACTGGTCTAAAAAATAAAAACATCAGATTCCACTCACAAGAGCAAAAACTATACAGAGACAGAAAAATATTTTAAAAAGAAGAGTATGGAAACGTTTACATTTTATTAAGAAAATTATAAAACTTCACTGAGGTACTTAAACCAAACAAACATAGTTCTAGGTGCAAAGACGGAATATTTTAAGTATACACAATTTTCCCAGGTATAATTACAGATTTGCTGCAATTCTTGTTCACTGCATGGGGACATATTTAACTGCACAGGAACTTGACAGAGAGATCTATCTACCTCTTTTAGAAAAATAAACTGGAAATCCACCAATATCTTTACAATGATATCCTCTGAATATTTTTAAGTCTCTAATTTCCTGAAGTAAATATCTTTGCTTACCATTTGTTGTTTTCTATTTACAAAAGCATTTTGGGGAAGCAACTAAAAGTAGCAGTCTGTACACCTTTCCAGATTTTAAATTCCTGCCACCGTGGCATGATATAATGAAAGTAGACGCATCTTGGACGGTGTCATAGATGTGCTACGGGAAGAGTGTGCAGAGTGATCTGAAGTCAATGGGTGCAGAAAACAAATATTTTCAGGTAACCTATGAGGGGAGGCAAATCAGCAAGGGACAAGAGGAGGTGATAAGGGCAGGGGAGAGACATAAATCACGGAAAACTTCTCTAGGAGATATTCAGTGACACTAACAGGGAGGTGGAATTGGTTGTTCTTTTCCCAAACTAATTGGCATTGGTTACTATGCTCTGAACAGTGCTTGTGAAAGAGAAGCCAAGTGATGGCAGTGACAGCACATCGTCTTCCACACCTGCTGCTATTTCTTACAGACAAAGGACTTGTATGCAGAGGGTGGGATGAGGTCTGCAGGGACTGTGAGGTATAGGCTGGGCTATATGAAAAGAAGAGGTGAGAACTTGCCTGCCTTTTCCAGAGGACCTTTAATCACGATAGGATGTTCAGGCTGATTATTAGACCTGCCAACCTGCAACTGTTTGTCCCATGTACGGACAGGGCTTTGATTCTTTTCACTCTCAAATGTCATTTTAAAAAAGGACATAATAAAAATTCCAGCAGCAATTAATTAAAGGGAGAAAAATGGTTTGTTCTGAGATGTTCCACTCAGGAGAGCATATCATGAATATTATTTGGGGAGACAAAAAGGGAATCGATTTTTCTTTCCAAACAAATTAAACAAAAACAATTTCACCCATGGGCTGAGATGCTAACTGCCTGCTCCCCATGTAAAGGTGAGTTATAGCGGCGATGATGTCACTTCTGAGAACTGAGAAGTGACACACTAGAAACACTCCCAGAACTTCAAACGTCTCCATTCCGAGCGATCTCTAACATTTCATGTACAAATCTGCAGGCCATCTGAAAGAATAAGACATTGTGTTAACTTCCCTCTCTTCAGGTCCCAGAAGGCCACTCAGGTTTATGGATTGCAAGAGCACTGCCGTTTGGAGTGGGAAGTCCTCACGGCTCCATCAGACCACCTCTTTGGGATTTGTAGCAGGGTTTCAGATTTGGGCTTCCTGCTTTCCGTGGCTGCTTTGGTTTCCTGGTGTCTCACCATCACACCAAACGGCTTTCAGAACAGAGTTCTGTTTAAACACTTTCTCTTATTGAATGTGGTGCATTGAGCAGGGCTGGGTTACATTACATAACGCTACGTTGGCAAATTAATTACCAAGCATCATCTTGTCATGGCAAACCTCCATGAGCGTCACATGCAAGTGTAATGAATCACTGGTGTGGAGTAGATGACTTGTTATGCAACATGTATTTCTGCTGTGGTGGGAGTTGTAATTCCTTTGTCGTCACGGACCCCTTAGGTCTACCCAGCAAGTGCCACAGCTGTCTGGACAGCCACAAAAGCGGGCAGGCAAATAATTGTGTTGATATACACAAAACATGAACATCAGACTGGATTATCCTTCACTCACCCTCTCCAGCCTGTTGGGTCCCTTGTTACTATGTAGAAATTACCGAGGGCTGAGGTCTGGCTCTCTTTGCATTAGCCATTTGTCATTTTTTTTCCCCAAGGTAATAATTTCCCTGAATTTCTAATCACCTTTCAAATAGGGCCATGGTTTTCATGCTTATTTTTAATAGTTTGTTTTTGATGATTTCTAGAAACTAAAAATAACTATTCATATTTTATAAGTTATATATTAATAGCAATTGCTTGTTAATATTTTTATAATATTAATTAAAATTGCACACACTTCTAAGTAATACAGATTAAAGTCACTTAACAAAGTTAATAAAACAATATTAATTCTTTTTTTCTCCATAATATTTTTTCTACTTTCTTAGTGAAGTATAACATACATGTTATAAAATGCACAAATCTTAACTATACCTCCAGATGAAAGTTTAGGAATGTATAACCCTATTGCATTACAAAATATAACAAACTACCCAGGTAAACATGTAGAATATTCATAACTCGGAAACCTCCCTCTTGCTCACTTTCTAGTCACTACCTACTCCACTATGCTGACTTCTTTTAAAAAAAAATTATTGAATTTGTTCTGGCTGGTGTAGCTCAGTGGATTGAGCACGGGCTGCGAACCAAAGTTTCGCAGGTTCAATTCCCAGTCAGGCCACATACCTGGGTTGCAGGCCACGGCTCCCAGCAACTGCACAATGATGTTCCTCTCTTTCTTTCTCCCTCCCTTCCCTCTCTAAAAATAAATAAATAAAATCTTTTAAAAATTATTGAATTTATTGCAGTGACATTGGTTAATGAAATTGTACAGGTTTCAGTGTACAACTCCATAATGCATCATCTGTATATTATATTGTGTATTCACCACCCAAAATCGAGTCTCCTTCCATCATCATTTATCCCCCCTTCACACTTTTCCACCTTCCCCCGTCCCCTTTTCTTTCTGGTAACCTCCATAGAACAGTATTAATTGTTGTGCACGTTTACTATACCTGGCACTTTCAACAGCCTAACTGCCAACAGGATTCTTCAGAGGAGAAAACTGAGGTACAGTGAGATTAAGTGAACTACCTGGGCCACACAGCTAGTGAGTGATGGGGACGAATTCAGTCTTGGTCTGCTGCAGAGCCTGCTCCTGGCTACTGTGCTGGGCTCTCAAGTGTCTCGGGTCCTCTCTGATCCTAAGACTCTTCCCACTTCCTTCCTTGTTTATCTGACTTCCCACCAGGTCACAAGCTCTGGACACAGGGGCTTGTACTGTGTACCTATGTAGGTCCAGCCCCTAGAGCTGGGCCAGACAGGTAGTAAGCTCTTAATATGTATGTGATAGATTGAAGCGATATGTCTCTATTTAAAATTGCCTTGAGGCTGCATGTTTCCAGGTACCTGAGCCCTGCAAAGAGAGAGATGTAGAAAAAGGAGAAGGAATCTGAGATCTGGGGAGTGTTGCTTGGAGCCCCTTGATGTGACCACTGGTGATACCAAGATGGTTGAAAAGGTCAGAGAACACAGCCAGCCTTTTGAATGCCACAGTTATGACTGCCCCTACAGTCTGCTGACTTTGGTCCCAGAGGGGTGCAGGACCACAGTGCTGGCACAGAAGGAAGGGCAACAATGGGGTACCCTCTCAGAATGTTCCCAGTCTATCAAATGAAGTCTCAGAGTTGTCCCTGTCAAGACATCACTGGTGCAGGTGACATGGTACTACGGCATGACTTTGGCAGTTCTCCCCAACAGTCCTGGAGTGGGGGTGCACTTCTGTCTACACTTTGCGGGCTTAGAGACTTTGTGAGTGGTCATTCGTGCAGGAAGATGGAACCGGAGGAGGAAAATCATCAATGACAAGGACTGGTAGAGTGGGCTATGTTTGTATCACACAGATTATACCTCCCCAGGATTCCCAGAAAAGTCTAGAGGAGGGAAGAGAATGGAAGTTCTGTTTTAACAGGTCCAGGCAGAATTAGATAAATACTAACCTTATTTTTTCACACCTGGGCTGGTGTTGCCTGAGGATAAAAAGATTATACTTGACTGTATTCAGAGACAAATGGTCTGGGGACGACAAGCTCACCCACCAACTTACAGGGTTGTGTGGGGAGTGTGGGTGGAGCTGGCGGGACCCCAGAATAAAACAAAAAAGGTCTCACCGTGAAGTCCAAAGAGCCTTGGGCCGGGGACACGTGCTGTGTCACATGCCTGTGTGTGCTGTGCTGGAGACTGGGTGGCAGCTACAAGTTACCGAGATGATGTGATTTACACAAATAAATAGCCTGCAATAAGTGAGAGTTTAAACTACACAACCGTAGTTCTGGGAAATACATCAAGTTTATCTTTTTAATAAAAGTTGAGAAATTGCTTTCCCTTAATTAAAGCAAGAGGGGGAGAGAGTGTATAGGAAATGAAACAACGGCGTTGGATCATGCGGCCCGGGGTGTGAATTTTAGAGCCTGCGGGGACTCCCCTTTCCCTGGGGTTCCGTGCGGGGCTCCTTAGACACCAAACCCGGCCTGGGAGGCAGAGGCTGTTTGGATACCCCTTCTCCTAGCAGAAGGTTCCCTCCGAATGAAGTCTGATCGAGAGTCCAGAACTTTATTTGGCCGGGCTGCTATGTTTATGGGAGGCAAAATGTTTTTGTTGCAAATGCCAGGGTGTAGGGTCAGGGAAGAAGAGAAACATTTCAAAGGTGGTATGTACTTCATTGGAAAACAGAAATATTTATGAGGGTGTTCTGAACCTCAGTGAAGGAGGAGGAGTCCACCCTTCTGATTCTCCTGTTCCAACTCTGTCCGATGCTGATGTGACTTTCTCCACAATGGCCATCTACCTTCCTGGAGTTGAGTAGCACCTGGTGAAAGCCTCCTGCCTTAGGTGGCTGCACAATCCTCTTTCTTCTCCAGGCTGCTGCTTTGGCTGCTCTCTGTGTCTAATCTCTGTTGTTGGCACCCTGCAGGGCTGCCTGCAACCCTGCCCTTGTCCTCCACCCCCCACTGTTCCTTATGCGGGTCCACAGGGATCTAGGGAAGCATCCGGATACGAGACCTGGTTGGAGGTGGGGAGTAAGGGAAAAGGGGACCCCGTGTCCTTGTCTCTCCTGTTCTATCATGACCACATCAGCGGCTTTCCTAGTCCCACCCCATGAATTCAACCTTTCTGCTCACATTCTAGGACCCTATGCATGCACCTGGCCTTGCCTTCTGTGATTAGATACCTGGAACAGCTAGGTCCAGAAAATGAGAACCAACCTTACCCTTCTCTTTAATATGCCCTAGGAGGACCTCGGTGCCTAGTAAAGACCCTTTCTGTCCTGGTACTTTTCCTTTGCACTACCAGTAGCACCAGGTTTGAAAAGGCAAAAACTACTATTATGCTGGGAATGGGAAAAGAGACCGGGATGATGACTTGTCTGCCCTTGGCCATGGAAGGAGGGGGAGCCCAGGCCAGTGCAGAAGGTGGCAAGAGGGGGAAGAGAGAGACTCCTCTCTCTTAAGTATCTTAAGTAAGAGAAGGACAGCCCACACTCTGGGACCGTCTTAAGGGAAGAACATTTTCTATAATATACAAATAGCTTCTACTCTGCTTTGGAGCAGAATACATTCCTCTTTATGATAAGTCACCAATTAGAACTACTTTCAGAATTCTCTTCTTCCTACTCCACTCGGTAGTGATTCAGTCTGCCATCCTTTACAGTGAACAGGTTGCACACTCAGTATATTCTTAAAGTTTTCCTTTAAAGCATTGCTACTCAAAGTGTGGCCCGTGATTCAGCGGCATCAGCGTCTTCTGAGATCTTGGTAGAAATTCAGAATCTCCCAACCACAACTCTATTGAATCAGAATCTGTACTGTAACAAGATTTCCAGGTGTCTCTTACTGAGATGAAACATTGCTCGGAATGCCTGCTGCAGTTTTGAATGACAAAGAGTATTTGAAAATTGATTATTTCTTTGAATGTAGATAAATGTGGTAATCCTGCTATTGGAAAACATCAGAAAGGGTATCCCAGAGGTCTGAACCTGTAATGTTTACTAGATTAAATTGGAAACTTTGTGAGCTCTGGCTAACGTGCGTTCCCCTTAGAATGCCGCTCTCCTCTCCTTTCTCTCCGGGTTTCAGCACGAACAAGAAAGTCTCTTGGTGTCAGGTTCTCAGAGACTCTTCCTCACAGACGGACAACAAACAAATCCAGTGGAAGGAGCGCACTGCGTCGGGTCCTTCTCCCATGGCTCCTGCTTCTGACTGCCGGTGAACGGTGGCCGTGGCCCCTCTCCAGTGCTTTCCCCTTTGTTCTCTGAGCTGACATGTTCCCATCACAGGGGAGGCTGCAGTCAGGTGAGGCATGGGAGCATATTGGGCATCTGACCTATTCCAAAACACCCATCCCAGCTCCCGCCGTGGCCCCATACCACATTGCTATTCCTCTACCAGTAGCACTTATTTTGTGCTGTCTTTTATTATATTTGTTATACACCTGCCTCTCCAACTGGATTATAAACTCCTTGGAGACAGGAAGAATCCGTCTTCATTTTTATCCCGCACCCCAACATGTCTACACTTAGTACAAGGCCTTACAGTGCCACACGCTTAGTGTCAGATTCACGTGTCAGAAATTCACTATATATATCTGTGTGTGCACTGCCAGTATCTCTCTTTCTAAAATTTGATTTGTTGCCATGGAGACATCAATGACTATGACTTGTAGATCAGAGATAGGAATTGAACAATAGGTCTCGGTTATTGACGAGCAGAGTGCAAACGTTGTATTTCCACAGCCCCAGTTGTAACAGATGGACTAGAGCACTCTAAAATGTGATCTAGTAACATTCATTAAAATCTGTGAATGGACCAGATGGTAAAGAGTTGTAGTGGGGAGAGTGGGCTCAGATGCAATAGGACAATTTTATAATAATTTTTTAATTCTTTTTACATTTCTGACCTTTTGAGGAGTTTCTTTCATCCTTCACTATTTATATCATCCATAAATAATAAGAGGCAATGTGGCCCCCTCGTTTGAATTCTGACTCCATCACTTACTAGACCTAAAACTTCTCTGTGCTTCCATTCTTTCTTATAAAATGGTCATGACAAAAGTTTTTTACAAACAATGATCGAGTTATAAAAGTGTGTCTGACACATAATAGGTGGTATGTATCTGTTTCATGGTATTATCATTCTTTTAAAAAAAGGAATGATAACAGCAAGCCTCGGCTTGGAAGGGCAACGCTTCCTGCGGGTGTGGCGTGTCCGCAGGGTTCAGTGAGACCTGAGGGCCCACACCGACGTGTGATCCCACCCATTCAGTCCACGCTTTAGCCAGCGGACTGAGTGCTCTTCCCCAGAGATCTGAAGTTTCTCCGTGAGGCTGTGAGTTCTGGGGTCTCCTGTTCCGGTTGCTGTTCTTGTTCGTGCTATCCTCCAGTTGGCACATGCAGCAGACAGACCCCAGGTGACTTCCAGTGAGCCCACTGCCGGGTGTCCACACCTCTGTGCAGTCCTGAGTGTGTGTGGGACCTGCGACTTGTTTCTGACCAATAGCATGTGATGATGGTGACGGGATATCACTCTGAGAGTATGCTGGGCTACCTGACCTCCTCTCAGCTGAATGCAGACAGATGCTCCTGGCTGGCCATGTTGAAGAAGCAAGAGACTGTGGGAGTCCCTCTGGGACCTAAGGATGCTCTCCAACCGGTAGCCAGCAAAGAGCCTTCAGTCGTGCACCACAAGAACATTGAATTGGCAACAACCTAACTGATCTTGGAAGCAGGTTCTTAGCCCTGCTAAGCTTCCAGATGAAATGCAACCCAGTCAAGGTCTTGACTGTAGCCTGTGATACCCTGAGCAGAGGACTCACCTCTGCCACGTCTGGATTCCTGACCCACAGAAACTTGTACAGTTTCTACTCACCATGTTGATGGTGATTTGCTACATAGTCACAGGAAACTGGTAGAGTACGGTCACCAGCACATAAGTGGGACCCGTGTTTGGTGATGGGTACAGTAGTCTAAGCCCTCTTGCTGTGTCCTCTCAGGTATTTTGTGATAGCTGGGGGCTTTTGAGGTGGGCTTGCATGAGTTGGCTCAAACTATTGTTAAGACAAATTTCAGTTTACACTAAGGCGTGAGCTTGGATTTGTGCTGGAGCTAAAAATAGTTTTTTCTTAATTAGATCATTCTTTCAGTTCCCATTGTCTTAAAACAAATAATAGCTTTTATTTTTTTAGAACAGTTTCAGATTCACAGAAGAATTGAACAGATAGTGTGGAGAACTCCCATAACCAGTCCTCCTCCCATTCTTCTGTTATTAACATCTTGCATTAATGTGGTACATATGTTACAATTAATGAGTCAATATTGACCTATTAATAACTGTTTATTAACTAAGCATAATGTAATGTATCCACGTTACAGTATCATACAGAGGGGTTTCTATACCATAAAAATTCACTGTGCTCTGGCTGCTCATCCCTTTACCCCCTGGCCCCCAAACATATGACAGTCACTGATGTTTTTTTCTGTCTCTGATTTTATCTTTTTCAGATGTCATGTGGTTGGAATTGGATAGTATGTAGCCTTTTATAAGACTAGTTTCATTCATTTAGCAATATGTATGAAGGTTCGCCCTGTTTTTTTTATGGCTTAAGAGCTCATTTCTATTTTTTTTCATTTCTTTTTATTGCTAAATAATATCCTATTGTAAGAATGCAGCACAGTTTGTCCATCTACTGAAGGACATCTTGGTTGCCACCAGTTTTGGGTAATTTTTAATAAAGCCACTTGCTGTTCTCATTCATGTGCAGGTTTTTGTATGAACTTGTTTTCAGTTCAATGAGGTAAGAGCTAAAAATGTGGTTGCTGAGACTATTTTAGCTCTGTAGTAACAGCCACACTTTCTTCCAAAGTGGCTGTACCATTTTGCATTCCCACTGGCAATGCATGAGAGTCTCTGTTGCTCCACCTTCTTGTCAGCATTTGATGTTGTCAGTTTTTTTTTTATTTTGACCATGTTAATAGGTGTGTAGTACTATCTTGTGATTTTAATTTTAAAATTAAAATCAGTTTTCTAATGACATATAATGTTGGGCATCCTTTCATATGTTTATGTGTCATATTTACATCTTCTTTGGTGAGATGTCTGTTCATATCTTTTGCTCATTTTTAAAGTCAGGTTGTTCCATTTTAACAGTATTTGTATGTTTTGAATAATAGTTCTGTATCAAATGTGTGTTTTGCAAATATTTTCTCACATTCTGTGGCTTGTCTTTTAATCATCTTAACAGCCTCTTTCACAGAGTAGAAGTTTAAAAATTTTGATTAAAACTGAGCTGTTTTCCAGTGTCATGATTAAGTTGAGATAACCTTCAGTAAGAGAGAGCTTCTCGTTTTGATGGCTATGAGAAAAAAATGGCAATATGTTGTGACCCATACTTGTTCCTGTTGGTTTGCTTCAGAACCTACATTATGTTTTTAAGTACATGGAAAAGTGGAATTTCTTCTTAAAACTTTTGTGTGAAGCTCAGCATGACAAATATGTAAGCCCCTAAATGGTAAATATTTGAAAAGCAGTTATTATTGTGCCTTCTCAAGGGTATTTTTTTTCTAATAATTTAACTGTAATAGAATCATATGTAGCAAAATCACACATAATTTCATTTGTGTTCTCAAAATTTAAATCACGTTGCTTTTAAAGTAACTTTAGAGAAGAACTAAGTAATTGATTATACAATCTTTTCTTTTAGAACAATTATAAATAAATAGTAACAATAGGATGTAGTAGTTGTTGAGAATTGGACTTAAAGTTTTTTTTTTATTTATTCACTTTTAGAGAGAGAGAGAGAGAGAGAGAGAGAGAGAGAGAAACAGAGAAATATCAATGTGCGGTTGCTGGGGGTTATGGCCTGCAACCCAAGCATGTACCCTGGCTGGGAATCGAACCTGCAACACTTTGGTTTGCAGCCCACGCTCAATCCACTGAGCTACGCCAGCCAGGGCAAGTTTTTCTTTTTTAATTAAAGAAGATTGCTACAGGTTCCCCATGCAGCCCCTTGATGTGAGTCCCCAAATTCTTTTTATGTATCAGTTCCCTTAACTTTTCTGTTTTCAGTTCAGATTTTCCCACTTGATGATAGTCTGATACGTCCTACTCTAAAAATCGGCGTGTTCACATCTCTGCCTGGTGGGAGAGAAACAGTGACTCATCGGCACAGAGCGAGGGAAGGGATTGGAGCCTCCGATCTTTAACAGACTTTCAACAAATCCTCTCCACTTTTCATGTTAACTTCAGCGGTCCTTCCAGAGGAACTCGTTTTGCCAGTTCCCGAGGCTCTGGAGAAATCTTTGGTGGCAATCTGATTGCTTCTAAGCTTTCCTAGGGTTCAGCTTCTTAGGTCTGCTGTTGGCATGATCTCCTCTGCCATCATTCCTATTCTTGCAGGGTTATAACAATAAAAAACTCTTTTCATTGTCATTTTGGTTGGTTTTGAGAGCATGTAAAGATAGTTGATTATGCCCTGGCTGGCGTAGCTCAGTGGATTGAGCGCAGTCTGGGAACCAAAGTGTCACAGGTTCGATTCCCAGCCAGGGTACATTCCTGGGTTGCAGGCCAGAACCCCCAGCAACCGCACATTGATGTTTCTCTCTCTCTCTCCCTCCCTCCCTCCCTCCCTTCCCTCTCTAAAAATAAATAAATAAAATCTTAAAAAAGATAGTTGATTATCATTTAATTAATTAAGATTATTTCATCATTTATCTTTACACACATCTTTAAATGGTCAATTTTACAGATTATATTTCAAAATGCAATAATATGAAACATATAGCCTGCAAAGAAAAATAAACATATTGAAAATTCTAGTCAATGTTCAACTCACTGGTATAACATACAGAAAAATGGCAAATATTTAGCCAGTCTTACAGAATTAAAATTATACATTTCATGAAGCTATATAATGCGATTATGCAAATTTCATTAGGTAGAGGAGTTGGAATCGCCATGTTTGTCAGCCTCAACACTACTGACATTTTGGGCTGAATAAGTTATTCTTTGGTGTGGAAGGTTGCTTTGTGCAACCTTTGTGCAACACAGGTGTTTAGTAGCATCTGTGGCCTCCTCCCACCAAGATGGCAGTAGCAACCCAAGTCTAGGCAAACGACGTGTCTCTGGACATGGCCAGATGTCTCCTGGGGGACAAAATTGCTCCTGATTGAGAATCACTTGATAGGTATACACACAAGTCAGCAAACATTTTCTGTGAAGTCAGTAAATGTTTCTAGTTTCGTGGGTGAGATTATCTTTGCTGTAGCTGTTCAACGTTGCTGTTGTAAAGTGAAAACAACCATAGGAAACATGAAAACAAATGTGAATGACTATGTTCTAATAAAACTTTATTTATAAAACCAGGAAGCAGACCAGCTTTGGCTCATGGACCGGACAGGTTGCCCACTCTTGGTGTTATTGTATAAAGAGTGGAGAATTTGGGTGCAGAGTTGGGCTTAAGCTACTTACAAGCTATGTGATCTCAGGTTAACCTAATACAAACAGTAATGCCTGTTTCATAAGATTGTTGTGAGAATCAGACAGAAGGTTAAATGAAAAAAATTTCTAAAATATAGTACTACTATTTACTGTTCTTGGTCCTTGTCCAGAGGTTCATAACTAAAAGTGTTAATGCTTTTAGTAACCACTTGTATAATTGAATGTGCCTTTCCTCTGCTCTAGACAGAGAACTTCTGGAAGTGAGCAAATAGATCACTGGCATCTTCTTATATTTTTTACTCTGTGCCTGGCACAGTGTTGCTGATTATTAAATGTTTGATGAAGAAACAAATAAATCCCCCTCAGTAAATCAATGGATCAAAAAACTATGGTACATTTACACAATGGAATTCTATGCAGCAGAAAGAAAGAAGGAGCTCCTACCCTTTGCAACAGCTTGGATGGAGCTGGAAAGCATTATGCTAAGCGAAACAAACCAGGCGGTGAAAGACAAATACCATACGATCTCACCTTTAACAGGAGCCTAAACAACAAAACAAACAAACAAGGAAAATATAACCAAAGACACTGAAATAGAGGACAGTCTGACAGTGACCAGAGGGGAGAGAAGAGGGAATTTCAGGGGAGAATGGGAAGGGTTTACAGGAACAAATTTAAAGGACACACGGACAAAAACTAGGGGGAGGGTGGTAATGGGAGGGAAGTGGAGATGGTGGGGTAGATGGGCTGGAATGGGAGTAAAAGGGAGAAAACTGTACTTGAACAATGATTAAAATAAAAAAAGAAACAAATAAATCAGTCCATTCTACTGTACTCAATACAGTTTTATTTCATATTTATATTTGTATTATTTCTTACAGAAAACACATTTTCAACAAAACCATCACAAAAATACTTTCTGCTTCAAATACTAATAGACATGATAAAATCTTTTGTCTGACAATTTATAGATCAAATGGTTTCACACATACTTATGAGAAACATTTTGTACTTTGTTAGGGCACCTAAAAGAGCTGAAATGAAACACTGTCCTATTAAGTATACTATTAAGAGTATAAAAACATAATGGCATAATTTTTATGATATTAGAATTGATTCTCTTTTAGCATAGTAAAACAAAAATCATGTATTGCTTATTGTTTCTATCTAAATTACAAAACTGACCCTGCTTTTAGGGTTTAATAATCAATTGCAAGTATTTGTGGTACTTTTTCCCTGCTGAAACATACTCAATAAATTCTAATCCTTTAGCAGAATTGAGATATTGAAGCAGACTTAATGTTCTGTTTGCTACAGGAGCACTGAATCACATAAATCTAATGGAACTGGGTCAAGGACTAGAGGACTGGGATTCCAGGACTGTAACTTGACTTTAATACATTCTCTTAAAGGTGTGAAAGTGAAGAATGTAGGATACTGTCAAGTGTTGAAAGAAATAAGTGACTTTACTCCAAAACAACTTTGTAAAATAGTTTTAGGGGGTGTTAGCCAATCCTAGGAAGTAGTAAGGGAACAGAGTCCTGTCTTGGAAACAAAGGAAGAATGTTGAGTGCTCCAAAGAAACTCAGATACCTCTAACCTTCTAAAAGTGGGAACACATTTTGATGTTGTTCACTTCTGTTCTTTGCTTTCTTAAGGTCTATGCAAAGGGAAAAGAGTAAGTAACTCTAGGTGTGAGAAGTGTAAGTTATCAAAGCCCAACTCATAGCAGAACCACCACCCGCTGTGTGGGGAGGGTCCAGATCCAGGTTTTGGTGGGGGAAGCCAGACAGCTGATTGAGACAACAATCTGCTAGGCACACTACAATGATAATGAAAGAAAATCAGAAATATGGTGTCATATTTCCTTATCATAGACAGATAGAGGTATAATCTACTGAAATTTGTGTTCTCTTTCTTCTACCCTGTCTTCTTCCTGTTCCTTTTCCTGTTCCTCCTCCTCTTCTTCCTTCACCACAGTATTTTCTTCTCTTTCTCCTTCTGCTTCTTATTCACCTTTTCCCTCTCCTTCTTCCTCCCCCTTCCTCCTCCCCCTCCTCCTCCCCTCTCCCTCCTCCTCCTCCTCCTCCCCCCTCCTCCTCCTCCCCCCCTCCTTCTTATTCTTCCTCCTCCTCCTCCTCTTCTTCTTCTTCTTCTTCTTCTTCTTCTTCTTCTTCTTCTTCTTCTTCTTCTTCTTCTTCTTCTCCTTCTTCTTCTTCTCCTTCTTCTTCTTCTTCTTTATCTCTTCCCCCTCCTTCCCACCCTGCCTCCTCCCTTCCCTCCCTCCTTCCCTCATCAATATTCCCATGACCATATTTGGGAGGTTGGTGTGGCAGTGTGACTTGTTAGGTAGAAGTAGGAGTCATTTCCTTTCCTTTACTAAAAGAATGCCTTTGTGATCCTAATACCCAGAACTGCCAAACATTTCCTAGGAGACCTAAGGTTCCATTGTGGTCAACAAGAGTAGAACGGACACTTTCAGTTGGGTAAAATGTGGCCTGCCTCATGAGGCAGGCCAACAGATACAGTGATACAGCACAAAGGTACCACCCAGAGCCCTCACTCCCACCTTAGGGCCATGGTTGTTGACGGATCATGGTTGATTCACTCTCCAGGAATTACCTTTTACTGAAGAAAACTGCTTCTCTCAAGGTTTCATGTCTTTTTGGGAGAAGCCTGAATTTGATGCCTGATCAATGGAAGTGTAAAAAGTTCTGGCTTCTTTGTCTCAATTAGGGCAATTTCAGTTCTAGAAGCTCCTCATGTACCTGCATTACAGTTCAACTTCTTCCTTTGCCCCATTGTCTTTCCTCATGCCCCACAAGTTTGGTTTCCAAGAACATTTCTCAGTAAACCTTCTGCATGAAAATCTCAGAATTTTATAATCTTAATCCTGTTGACCTTGACTTATGACAGTTGATAATAAATGTGGTCTCAGGGAGAATGTAAAATGGGATTTTAGAACTTGGTCATACACCAGCAGGAGCAATTACATTTGTGAAGTTTAGGGGAAATAGTAATTATAGGGACTGTGCTGTTGGGTGATTGCTCCTGATTGTTCAAGAGTAATTATAGAGCTTAATCACCAGCATGCCCACCCCTTTTCTTCCCAGGGCAGGTGGGTGGGGCTAAAAGTTTCAATCCTCTAATAATTTGGTCTTTCTGGGGAAAAATCCCATCTTGGGCTAGCTGGGGACCCCTCACTCAGTCACCTTCATTAGCTTAAATTCAGAGCTTATCAGCATACATTTAAAAAGGGCTCCTTATGAGAAGCAAAAAATACTCCTATCATTCAGAAGTTCTGTGTCTGAAACAAGGGACAAAGACGAAATATATTTCTTATTATATCACGGCAGGACAGAACATAAATTTGGATAACAGTTACGAATATAGTAGCACTCTCCCAGATGCACTGTTTAATTATCAGGCAAGTACTCAGTATTATGAACTAAGTGTTCATGTCCCTAAAATGTATATGTTGAAGCCCTAATCACCAATGTGACCCTGTTTAGAGACAGGACCTGCAAAGAGGTGATAAAGTTTAAATGAGGTCATAAGGATTGGGCTGTAAATCGGATTGGGCTGGTGCCCTCACACAAGAAAAAGACATCTGAGAACATAGCAAGAAGGCAGCCATCTGCAAGGCAGGAAGAAAGTTCTCACCCAGAACAGAATTTGCTAATCTTCAACTTTCCAGGCTCCAGAACTGTGAGAAAATAAATGTCTGTTGTTTAAACCATCCAATCTGTGGAGTTTTGTTATGGCAGGTTATGCTGATTTTATTCCCAGGGAGGGTGTGAACCCCCTGCTTGAAGAGCACATAATGGGCTGGATCTTGATGGTGCTGGGTCAAGGAAGAAAGAATTCAAAGTTAGATAAGGGAGAGTTTATTGCTGTGGGCACGCTGCTGCAGTACAAGATTTAGTACTGGCTGGGTCCCAGGAGATGTCCACCTAACACTGGGTTGACCTTTGAAAGTACAGATGAAGTGTTGGCCCACAGTAAGTGAATCAGAAATGCAAGACTTTTGTGTAGAAGAAGAGGTCAAAGGTCTCAGGGACTTTGGCCTGCTGTAATGTATTTACGACCTGTGACTGGGAACCCACTAGCTGACTATGCTCAGTGAGAAAGCCTTGGGGCACTTGATCTACCAAAACAATAGGCAATGTGCTAGTGAGACGGGACCAGCATTCTTAAGGACAAAGAAGGCTGTTCTTTGTAGGCAAGCACTGATTTAGGGACATACTGTCAAAGGTGTGGGCTCCCTGACAACAATGCAGATGATAGGATTCTGTAATAATAGATGCCAGCTGATAGTGCATAACTGGCAGAAGTAAAGTGGGTGCATTCATTATAATGAGGGGCAAGATCCCAGTGGAACCAAAGGGCTTGACCTAAAAAGAGCAAGGGAGATGGTGAATAGATCTTGGTGTTGCTGGGGGTAAAATAAATGGTCAGCCATCAGGGGTATTATTAGCCAGTCTATACAACCAAAGCAAATAAGGGTGGATGATCAGTAGAGAGAAGGCAAGTGCTCTAATCGAAAGTCTTTATCTGCTGACCAGTTTCCTGAACAGAGCTGGTTGTCAGACCCAGAACCCACTGAAAAGAGGGAGACGGTGAGTCCTCACAAGGAAGGACCCTGTGACACCCCAGCAAGTATATGTTCAGTACTGATGACTGCAAGGCTTCCTCAGAGCAACTACAATTGCACAAATTCTAATATGATAAGTATAGAAGATTATCAACATCTGAGCTGACTTAGGATAGGGTGAGGACTTAGGGAGTTTTGGCCCAGGTTTTCTGGGTCCATGACCAGCAAGTCATTTACCTTTGGTCCCAGGATGGCTGAAGAACTCCCAGAGCAGTTCCTTATTATGTGCTCTGATTGATTGACCAAGTAACAGAAAAAGCTACCTGCTTCAAGTGTGACAGAGCAGTCTGGACGGGGCTCTGCAGCAGGTCCAGCCTGTGATCAGAAGACATAATCCAGCAAATATCATGGTATTAGAGGTGTGTGCAGTGAGAAAAGACATTTGTAATGCTTGCTTGGTTGGCCTAGGGCCAGAGAGGGAAGGATGAGGGGTAGTGATCTGAGGTGGAAGCATTATTCCTTGAGGAAACCAACCTGCTATGTGGTAGGGATTGGGTTAGACTGAACCTCTTCTATCCTGGAAATAGCAGATATTAATTTTGATAGAACTAGGCTGATATTTTGGGTGTAGATTTACCTCTCCTGCCAGCACCATTGAGGACTTGGGCAGTTTGATTCAATGATACAGAATCTTGCAAAACATTGCACTGGACCAAGGGACCTACTCTACACCACAGGGGATGTGATGGTAGGTATGTGGCCATGGAATTCACTAGTCCTATTAAATCGTATCACTCCAAACCTGATGTCCTGATAAAGTGATGGAATGAGCCTTCGAAGGCTACGTTGAGGCACCAGATGAGATATTGTTTTCTGCAAGAAAGGGAAACCCTCCTCCAGGCTGCAGTATACACTCTAAATCAGTGACTATTATATAAGGTGCTGTATCCCAAAGAGAAGGAATAGTTGGTCTGGGAACCAAGAGGTGGAAATAGGAGTGGCCCTGCCATCATTGCACCCACAACTCTGGGATCTGAAAGTCCTGAGCCATAGAGGCACTGAAAACAGGGGACAGTGAATGTCCCATTAAGCTTTACAGTCTGGCTGCCCATCAATCACTTTGAGATCCTTGTGCCAGAAGACCAACAAGGAATGCAGTCACCAGCATGGCAGGGATAACTGAACCTTATCATCCAGAAAAGATGGGATGGGTGTTATGCAGTGAGGGCAGAGAAAAATTTGCCTGGCACTGGTTGGCCCACTCAGGCATGAGTTGTCACACTCTCATCTATTTTGATGGTACCTGGACAAGTGTCCAGGCTTGAGAAGAGCCTGTTAATAGGAGCTGAGTCCCCTCAAGGATGAGAGTTTTGGTTATCCCACCAAAGTTACCAAGCCCAAAACAGGGACTGATCATGGATAGGAGGGATGTAGAATGGGAGGAAAGAGTACAAGTTGCAGTTTTAAAACCAGCTGCACTGGTGTGGGCTTTAGTTAGTTTGTTCTATTCATCTTCCCCTTGTAAGTTTTTCTAGGAAAAGGGACCAATGCAATCTGTGATCAGCCATTTTCAGATAGGAAGAGCGCTCCATAGCAGGCAAATAGCTAGCAAAGAATAGAATGTAATATCATAACTGGTGGAAATATTAGCTACTGAAGACCATAGCTGAGTCCCTCTTCAAGGAGTGTCCTCCACTGGAGGGAAGTCTCTCTGTCCAAGGACACATCCTGTGCATGGAGGAAGTCCACATCTCTGAGCTGGCTGATGTAGGGATGCGGGTACAAACAGCAGGACCTTGGCCTTAGGTGGAACAATTCTGAAGGCCGTTCCAGTGCCTGAGCTCCTCATAGGACCCACCAGGTCCCTCCTGCAGCTGGATCCCAGTTCCACCTTCCTCTCTGCTGGGCCTGGCCTCCCTCACTTCTTGCCAGTGCTATTCCTGAGTGCACTACCCCATAAACCTCCTGATGCAGACCTCAGAGTCTGCTTTCCAAGGAAGGTGGCCCATGATGGCTAGTAAAGGAAGCTTTTAAATGTGTTTGAAAGAAGCTTTTGGAAGTATACCCATGTTAGTTCCCTCTACTCTAAGTGAGTGTGAGTGACTAATCCCACTTAATAAAAAGAAAAAAAAACTAGGTGAAGGGAAGAAAAACGGTGCCATGAAACGTCATTCCAAATTAAGTTCAAATATGTTCCTTTTAGGAAAATCTCTTCAAATAAACATCAAGAGAGAAGGATATAATTTTAAAGAATAGAAAAGCCAAATACTCAAAAATGCAAGTTGAGTAACTATTAGAGAACCTCACCTGCCAGGAGGGAAGTCCAGAGAAGGGAGACTGGAGGTGGTCTGACGGTAGACCTGGTCCCGAGGTACCCAGAGCTTGACCAGCACCTGTTTCCTCCCTGCCAGAACCTATGTTTCTCTATGGGTACTTACTCCTCTGTCACTGGGTGTTTGTACCAGGAAGGAGAGGGATTCCCAGCACCAGGAGGCAGATTCTTCTGTAGGACAGAACTCAGCCCTTAGTTAATGGCATAATTCAGGACCGTGAGCAACATATGAGGTCTGTCCAGAAAAAGTCCAGCTATTATTAACGAGAATGGTTTGCACAACATTGATGTAACCTGGCAGCCAAGGAGAAGGGACTGGAATGTGCATGTATGAATAGTGATGACTTTACTGTATCCGTCAGTGGGGGGCAGTAGATGCCATTGAGTTTGAGTGAGCATGAGTATATACTATGTGGCCATCACATTAAAAATGACTGAGCAAGTAGAACAATGAATCTGCATCAAATTTTGTATTAAGACTGAACATTCCTCCATGGAAACGATTCAGATGATTCAGGCAGCTGCAGCTATGGGCACCTGGTGATTGACAGTTTCATCACAACAACATCCCTGCTCATGCATCACATCTTATGCACAGGGTTTTGGTCAAACATCAAATCACTCAGGTGACTCAACACCCCTACAGCACAGATTTGCTGCCTGAGACTTCTGGCTTTTTCCAAAACTAAAATCACCTTTGAAGGGGAAGAGGTTTAAGACTTTTGATGAGATTCAGGAAAATACAGAGGGGCAGCTGATGGCAATTCCAACAAAGGGTTTTGCAGAGCGTTTGAGCAGTGGAAGAGATGCTGGGAGAACTGTGTGACGTCCCAAGGTGCCTACTTTCAAGGGGACTGAAGCATCATTGTCTTGTGTACAATGTTTCTTGTACCTTGTATCTTCTTCAATAAATGCCTCTACTTTGTATGGCTGGATATGTTCTGAACAGACCTTTGTAGGTCTGATAGGACAGACCTATCAGAAGGTTATAGTTACTTATGTGGACTTCCAAATTTCAAAGATTTAAAAAATAAACACTAATATTGTTCTGCATATATTGAATCTGAGGTTCAGAAGAACCCAAGGTCCAGGGCTCTGAACATAGACCCACTGCAGAATGATAAGAAACAGAGATGACTCAGAAGACGGGGCCCCTATCTCTGGAGCTGAGGCATTCTCTGGACATGGATGGCCTCCCTGTTGACAGCGTCTTTACTTGTCATATTTCTCTTTCTCAAAAAATAAGGCAAAAGCTGCAAAACGGCCTTTGGCTTCCGCTTTGGTAATTGCTTGCAAGCGGTTCAGTAGTAATGTGTGTATTGTATTTGCTGTTTGGAGATGCTACAGCTTCTTTAAAACATTGTCTCCATGTTTCTTCAATTGTTGTTCTAATCCTGGGAAGTAATGCACATACCCAAGCCTGCATTTTCATCCCGTCAGGGTCTATGTCCTCGAGACTGTTTCCTAAAGAAGGAGGCAAAGATGGGAAGTAGGCGGAATGTGCTAAGAAACATGTTCCAGAGTGTGTTTCACCCACACAAATGGGAGTGGAATAAATGCTCTCTACTAGAGAAGCAGCCAGCACAGTTGTATCCTGAACCACCCCATCACCATGCTTCCAAGTTCCACAAGAGAGAAAATAGGGTGTGTAGTATTTTTCATATGGATCATGTAAAGCAAGTTTATTTTTAATTTCAGCGATGATATCTGGCCCAGGGACTTTAGAAACCAATATTGTCAAATGACTTCCTCCCTTTTTTGGTTTCTATATTTAGCTTCCATCCTTAGTAATCTGGGGATAAGCATAGGAACGGTCGATCTCGGTAATTGTGTATAGGTTTTATGCTGTGTGAGCATCAGAGAAAGCCATTGGGCCTTTCTGGATGTCATGGAGCAGCAATAATTTCACAGAGCCTCTCCCAGGGTTATTTTTTAAGTGATTATGATATGATGCTCTTGCCTATCCTGTGATGACCAGGAATCATTGCACCTCTATCATGACTACTTTTTTGATGTTAGATGCTTTAATTGGTCTGCGTGTCTAATTTTCCTATCCTTACCTAAAAAGTATAGTTATATACACTTTGAGCTGGAGCCACAGGGGAACACGAATCTCTTGCATGTAGAGAGTTTCCAAAGCCCTGTCCTTACTATCTTCGAGAAAGAAGTCTGGCTCTCTAGTATAAGATCAATTCTGGAATCGTGCAAAATAGTTGCAATAGAGGGACTGTACTGATGCAAGAGAGACAGATGAGGTTTTCCTCTCATTCTTCTGCATGAATTTCATCAGCCTAACTAAGTAGGGTAATAGAGTCACTTAGCAGGCCACTTCTTTACAAATGAAATATGACTGTTTACAAGCAAGGGAGAAGTAGGCCTTCTGGAGCAGTGCTAGGCTCCACGCTGCCACTCCCCATCTCTTCCTCTTCCCAGATTGCTTTTCTAACAATCTGAAGATCCTTGGCCACTGAAAAACCATGGATACTTTGCAAAGCTGTTGGGAAAATTTTGCTCTAATTAGGTAGCAATATAATATGTTTGTAGTCCTAATAGCTTCGTTCTGCGAAAAGTTCAGACAGGGAGCCTCCTGGGACGTGTGACCTCAGAGATGCTGACAATTTTCTGCCTCGTGGGGTCCTGCTGGGCACCTGCCCTCCCAACATTATTTCTCATGTTCATCTCGGGGTCACTTCTTTGGGTTAAGGTGCTGTCACTATAATGGGTCCCTGTTAGAAAAATCATGATACAATTTATCTGAAAATATTACCATATTCTGCTGGAACCCATCATGAAACGCTGAATGGGGGTTTTTCTGTGATGCCACAGAGCTCAGGTAGACCAGTTCTGTCAACAAAGCTGAATGTAGGTGAGAGGCCCTGCTTGGATTATGGCTTTGTGCGGTCCGACGTTGAGCACGGAGGTGCTGGCGTGGAGAGAGGTGTGGGGAAACAGGACGTACTGCAGGTTCTGCAGCTCTGATGGGTGATCCCGCGTCCCCATGTGGCAAAGGGAGAAATGGGCATTTCTGCTAACGAAGAAATGGAAGAAAAGTGCCATAAAGAAAGGAAGATAGTGGGACACAGACCAGAATTTGACTGTTAAGCCTTGATGAGGACTGGCTGATTGTCATTTCCAAGTGCCAAATGGAGTGCACAGACGTTAGTGAGCTGACTTGTCACTGGTGCCTGAATAGTACAGTGCCGTGCGTGGAATGTGGGCAAACGTGAGTGAGGAGAAGCTGCCTTACGTATGCAGATGGAGGCTGGATGACATGACAGATAGTTAATCAAACATTTCAAACTACAAATCTATTAGATTTGGGGTAAGGGCTCTTCTTTTGAATCCTGTTTTAATATTCTATCTTTATTCCTTAAAACACTTATCAAATTTGTTTGCTTGTGTTTGCCTTTATTGATTACAAATGTTCCCAAATGTCAGGACCATGGAAAATGGCAACAAACTATCAATTCCTCATGTGAACAAGCACCGCATTTATTCCAGAAGATTGTGAAGAATAGGAAAAAAAAAGACTCACCACACAGATGATTTAAATCATGTCGTTAGAAAAGATGGAGAGAAACAGACTTTGGTGAGGGTGCAAGCTGCTTGGGTTTGACTTTAATTTAAAGATGGACAGTTTTTCTACAATGTTGGCATTTCGTCTTCCTGCAGCCAGAATAGATTCCATCCAGATGCTTCATGTGTTTTGCCCTGAGAGCAAATATTTACATGGGAACCGAGCTGCAGGAGCCGAACAAAGCAACCTTATAAATTCTAAATTTGGGTGATTGCATCATTGAAGTCCTAAACATACTCACAGTCAAACCCAGCTTTCATTTTTATTGAGCTTTCGCAACTAATTCCCACTGATCAAAGGCAATTTAGTCTCCCCTTCCCACCCCCACCCCCCCTGAATTTTTCCTTTGGCAAATAAATAGTATTCTGTAGGGATGGCATGGGGATCCCTCTTCTTTTCAAAAGACATGCAGTTTTACTGTTGCAAGGGGAAAGTCAGTGGAAGGGGGAAAGGCAGTGCATTTGGGGAATTCATTAAGTGGCTGAATTCATTAAGTGCTGCAAGGAGATAATTTAGACCTTTTTTTGTTAACACAATAATTTGCAACTGTATAATTATCAGGGTTGCTTTAGTCTGAGGCAAAATTTCATATTTGTACTTAAGTGAAAATTATCTACCACTTATACTGACAAAAATATGAGCTTTCTAGTTGTGGTTATTGGTAAGATGTGGACCTTCCAAATCCCCAGCTCGCTTTTTTTCCTAATTAGGTTTTGCAGGCTGGGCGGTGGGCAGAGAAGGGAGATGAGACCCAGGGTGGATGGAGGCCGTGCCTCTGGAAAAGCATGTGATTGAAGTAGGAGCTTACGCTTGAGGCCAGAGTTAAGAAGCTCAGAGTTTCTTCTTGATGGCCTCAGGTCATTCATTTCTTTAGCTGTGAAGTCGTGAAGACACTGTCCTTATGGTGAGACCAAGGGCAGGTCTTTATTTTTGAGGGTCCAGAGTGTATGCCAGTTGGGGGGCTCTCTTTACAAAGAAGAATGTTAATACTATAAATTCAAAGTTGTTATGAGGCATTGGCATGGGCAATCGCAGTTAAAGGGCCCTAACGTTTAGGCCCTATGAATAGCACGGCCACTTCACCTCTGGGTGTGCTAACACCGCTGGGGGAAGGGATGAGGATTGTCCTCGTTGCCCTGATAATCCATAAGGGGGCTGCCCTTTGTGTGGGCCGGACTGCCTTGCAGGAGCAGGGGGTAACGTCTTCTCGAGAACCGAGATGGCAGAAGCAGGAGGTCGCGTCTGTCTGCTGACAGCTGAAGGTTGTTAACGGGAACTCTGAGGTGTTGTCCATGGTGAGCCTCCACTGATAAGGCGACCTCTCTTTCATAACCACGATCACTCCTAGGTGCAAACACCCGAGGTGGAAGCGGTTACATGTTTGAACTTTGGTGTTTCAGAGCGTCATAGGCTACATCATGCTGTTTTCACAGCCATGCTAGGAGTGCCTTCCACCTTGTTTTGTAGACGTTGACCTGGTCAGCATCACAGAGTCAGTGAGGGAACGTGGCAGTAAGCTCAGACGTGCCTAGCCCTGAAGTTCGCACTGAAGAGTGCTTAGGGGCTGCTGCGGGGGGGAGTTGTGCAGGTGGTCTGAGCTCTCTGAGCGGCTGCACTGGCAAGCTGTTCAGCCAGCCCAAAGGGTACACGTGCCCCGCCTCGGGGAGAGGAACCAGACCCACTTCCACCTTGGAGGGTTGTGCTCTCCCTTCCGGTCTGACAGCCAGTTCCTGGAACAAAAGAGCTTAGTTTGCTTTGGCCTTAGCAAAGCCCTGACCTACAAAGATGCCAGCTTAGCAAGAACTGATTCTGTATCCCTTGGGGTAGTAAAAAACCATAAAGTGGGTACATTCACTTTCTTGTAGAGACGTATTGTAGCGTGTATCCTCATTTGGATTCTGCTTACCAAGAGGTCATTTGGTGGGTTTCCAAACAGGCCAGAATCTCTGAGTAATAATCACAAGTTCTGGGCTTCAGGAGACACGGGCATGTCTTCTCCTCTCCCGCAGCATGAAGCAGTGTGGCTGAGAAGAGAGACAAAACATTTTAACTCAGCACAGGACTTGTGCACAAAGCAATCCTCCTTTTTCACAGCTGCTGTACCTTCCCTTCCACCCTCAACTCCTTTCTATCACACACGACGCGTGCGCACTCACCTGCCCTAGGGATAGTCATAAAATGGTTAATGAGGACCCAGTCGTACTGGGGTGGTTATGTTTCTTAAAGGCCTCCTCAAACCTTTGGGCAAGAATTAAATTCTCTTTCTCACAGATTAATGTCTCCCAATTTCGTATTTAGGCATGAGATCTTTGGAGGCTAGCAGGTGTCCATTATGCTCTGGATCTGCAGTGGCAGAACACATATTTCTTTTTTGAAACCAGTAAGAACCGTCGTTACCTTCCCTGGAGGAGGGGTATTTCTCAAGGCCATTATACGGAGGCCTTGGGCAGGAAGGCTTACGGAAAGGGAGCGGCTCTGGCCCCCTCCAAGCCTTCCAGCCTGGTAATCAAACCAAACTCGCCCGCTTTCTTCTGACTGCTCTTAGAGGCTTGGAAACAATAACTGTGCTGGTGCAGGCTCCGAATATATTGAAATAGGCCTGTCAAGTGTCAGTTTATACAGGAGGCGATGGAGTGTGCGCTGACATCATGTAATCAAAAGGAAAAAATTACACCACGTGTCTTGCCCGGGAAAAATCGAGTGTAGCTTACTTAGCAAGTTGTATTTCAGCCTCCCAGGACAGAGCTGCAATTTTTCTCTTTCTTCACGGAGTGCCTATTTAACGACATGGTGGTGGTTCACAAATAATCAATGTGTGGGGGGGTTTGGGGTATTTGTAAAGACATCAGCTCTGGTAGATCGGATAAAATCCAACCCATCTCAGCAGGTACTAACTTGTTTAAGAAAACCAGCTGTCAACAGGAAAGAGATACTCCGAAGGCTCACCAAGTAAATCATGCTTTTGGCAGGGCCTGAGAAACTCACTGAATGATTTTTTTAAAAAAAATTTATAGTAACATATTGGCCAAATGCAGAAAGGTGGCACCTTCCATCAATCGGGAATCAATTATGAAGCTTGATGGGGGTGTTTGTTTTTTAAATTACCCAAATAGATTGCAATTCAGGGAATGGCAGCAACCCAGGGATCCTTGCTAAAGGAGCTCACGTGGTAGGAAGAAAGGGAAGAGGAGTTTGGGGCAGGTAGGGAGCACTGGGGAAACCGGGGTTATCTCCTCTCAGACTGTAGGTTGGACAGTGTGCCCTCCTGACCCGCCTCTCTGAAGACATTCATCTTCTGGTGGATGCCACTGAGCCTTCTGGGGAGTCACCTGGCGGGGTCACAGGTGAAACCATCATGGGAATTCCCTCTCTGCTTTGCCCGGCCCTGGAAGTTCCAGCCTCTCTCAGAAAAACACCTTTTCCGAAATACTACTAATGGCAGATACACAAAGCAAATGCCAAATGCATGTTCCATAGGATGGTGCTGATACTTTTTCTAACCAGATTTTCCCTTCCTTGCAATTCACAAGGCATTGGTCTGTAAGACCCCGATATTATGAGCCTGGGGTTAGGTTGCCCAAGAGTCAGCATTTTCCTGGAAGGAATTCTGAAAGCACACCCATACTGTCAGCACAAAGGTTATTTTTATACTACAGATATATTTTATAAATGGCTTCATTTTGTAAAATATAACATACCTACTATAAAGAGGTAAGACAATGTCATAGATATTTTCTTAGTTAATTCTGGAAGATGAAACAGAGTCATAATAAATGTACCAATCTAGGGCTGTTTTGCATTTTGTCTTAGGGAAGGCAGAAGTTGGTGGAAAGGGGTCAGAAGATGATGTAATTTTGACTACTGATCTGCTCTGTGAGTCAAAATCAGGTCCTTCTTAAGCATGGTATTTCCCCAATTTGCAGGATGTTGTCTAGTAACTAAATCAGGATGGCAGGCTTTTCATAGAGGAAGAGAACTAGACCAAAGTCACAGCCAAACGCAGCAGCCAGACAGGACACCTCTTGGTACGCGGGGTTCATGCAGAAAGCTGAATTCAACGGACGGTTTTATTAGGTCAAAGGGAAGATACTGGTAACAACGAGGAACAAGGTAGATATGTTATGTATGGTTCAAAAGGTGTGCATAAAATATTACATAAAAACGTTTAGTGGGATGCAGTAATGGTGTGGCATGTATGGGCATGCACTCTGAGGTCACAGTACTTGGTTTAAAATCTAAATCCTATCACTTTCTAGCTTGCCTGACACTGGTGACTGGTTTATTATCCAAGCCTTGGTTTCCTTAGGTATCCACTGGGGTAGTAATACACACATCACATACGGGATGTTATACATAGGATTCCAGGCGGAGCGTTAACACCGTGGCTGGCACATAGCGAGAACTCAATAAACGTGAGTTGCTGCTGCGATTATACTATGAGTCGTAGCACCGCTACTACTGTGGGGCTGCTCACAGCCTTCAATGTGCTCGTGAGAGCTGAGTGTGTGGAAGAGGCCTGAATAGTTCAGCCTGTCCAAGGCTTACTTAACCACTAACTCTTTTTTTCCACAGAACATCTGGCTGGATTCATGTTTTCTGGCATACACCCTAGAAAATATTGTGACAGACACATCCCCAAGAGATCTTGGCTCATATACTTTAACATTCGATAAAAAAACGCCTCTCTCACTGCTTTCTACTTACTCATACTCTGTGTATTCTGTTCTGCTCAACCCCAGTCCCCTGTCCAAGAGCCGACCCAGATGTCCCCAGCCAGGACTCGGTGTCTCTCCCTCATTTCATTTGATCTGTGTTGCTTGCACTGTATTGTCACGTGGACTTTTTGTCTTGGTGTCATCGCCGTTTTGATGGATCTCTTGTCACATCTAACTGTCTTCTCTGATTTTATTTTACATGGTAAGTCTTCAGCTTGGACGCCCCGCGTTAGCTGTGGTGTGCTCCCTCAAGACCTAACAGTGGAGGTTCATTCAGTAAACCGTTGAAGCCTTGAATCAGAGCTTGACTTTCCCTGGAGGTAAGGGTGAAGGCTCGGTCATCGCCCTCTCCAGATTCTTCCAGAGTCAGCGTTGTTATTCTCTAGTTCCTTACGGCAAGACTGTTCTTCCTTCTGATGTCCTTTCTCACCCACAGGACGATACATACTATACAACTACCCAGATTTGCTGAGAAAAACCACATTTCCTCTTTTATTTCATGTCTTCTCTCTGAAGTCAATGTTCCATTCTGTTTCTTGGTAATGCACTTTTCTCTCTCTTTACACCATTTTATTCTTTCCTTTATATTGCCTAGTGAGGCTTTGGTTTAACCATATTTTATTGACCATTAGTTGATCCACCGACCTAGAAATTGCGCCTGTTGGTGGAGAGCCGGCGCACGAGGAGAGGTAATGTAGTTCACGGACATGCTCTGGAGGCTCTTGAATTGATAACCTGGCTGTAGTTCCACCATTTGCTAGCTGTGTGACCTGGAGCAAGTTCATTAAACTTTCTCTGCTGCAGTTTCCCGGGTATAAAATGGGCTACTTCGGGGCGCTGTTGTCAATATTAAATAAGACAAGAAAAGTATATCCTTTAGCACGGTGCTTTGCATCCAGCAAGACTCGTCGACATCGTCTAGAATTAAGACACGTTCTCTGTTTTCCGGAATCCCTCCATCTGGGGCAGGAGCAGCGGGGGCTCGCGGAAGGGGGAAGGGTTTGAGTGGGGACTGCGGGGACGAAAAGGGGAGTTGGAACGGCCGCTCCCCCTGGGGGCGGCGTGAGACATGTGGTTGGCATCGTAGACTGGACACAAACAACGGAGGGTTTTGAATTCTAGATTTTAGAATTTTGTGGGCCACGGGGAGTCACTGAACATTTTAAACGAAATAGTAATACATTCAGCTCCGTGTTTCAGGAGCAAACCCTGAGCAAAGCGAGGAGAGGTAATGGAGCAGAGACACAATTGAAGCGGAGAGACCAATTAAGAGATTAAGTTCTGCTATTCACTTTTTTTTGTTTCTATTCCCGCCCCCCCCACCCCCGTTCAGTTCCTTTTTACATGATAGGAATAAGTTTTAAACGCAACTTTCATCTGTAATCCACGATGAGACTCTCCTTGGACTTTTTACTTTTACTCTGTCTCACTAAGCCTGTTCGGTTTCCTGGACCCTCAGTGCATGTGTTCAGAAACAAAATGGTTCATATATTTTATGTTTTATTTATAAGCCTCAACTCCCACAGCTGCTGGCCACTATTGTAATACCACTGCTGTAACATCGCTTCAGATAACCCTGTCTCTTTTGCTCCTAGTTTGTGCTTTGTTTTCTCGTCTTAGTGCCCAGCCCCAAGAGTGAGTGCTATACAGTGAGTCCTCACGCAATGTCTTTAAGCAAAACAATGTACAACAATACCAATTCAGGCTAAGGGATATAAACAAGAGTTAAGTTCTTACGTCATCAACACTGTAATGAAATGACTGAGTGAAAATGATGTAGTTCAGAGAAACTGCTGTATTTCTATTCAAAAGAGAAAAAATATATAATAAGAGAGATTTAGATAACTATCAACCTCTTGATTACAATAGATGCAAACCAGAGCAGGCGTTCTGTTCTGGAATTGTCTGAAACAGTAAACGTATTTGTGCCTGATGCAATCGCAGGGTGCAAACTTACAATTCCGTTAGATGCACAGCAGTGTCTCCTGATGACCTTTCATCTGCTTGTCGGCACCTTCCTATTAAACTCTCGGTCTGCTTAAAATAGAGCACCAATACCTCTGGGCGTCTCATTTTTTGAAAACAAACTGAAGCATCAGATAAGACCATGGGGACCTGGGCTTTATCTAATGCTACACGCTCTTTCTAAAATTGATTCACTTTTTTTGCCAACCCAATATGTCCATGAAATAGCCTAGCTGCTGCTACAAGAACAATTATTATCCCAGCTGAGGTGACTTGTAGAGTCTCAAGGCCTTGCAAACATCCATTTATACTCAGATGGACTGGAGATAAAGCAGACACAAGTTGGCATTGTAGGCAGACATTGATGGTCAGACATGCCACACTGTGACAGCTGGAGAACTGCCCCGTGGCCTGATGGGAGAATACACTTCTGTATTTTCCACAGACAGGTCTTGGTGGGATTGTGCTAAATTGTGTCCAAAGACAAATACCTTAAAGGTCCAGAGGCCTTCAAATCTGAATTGTTCAAATTTTCAAACTGACAGACCCCAAGTGTGTAAGCGTATGGGGAAGTCCTTATGGGAACTTCAATTCCCCTGTGCTGTAGCTTTCCCTAGAATCAATGTCAAGTTGCAATTCAATGTAATTCAAGATGTACCTAATTGCAACTCATCCTGAAGAGATTAGTTTCTGAGAGCTTCAAAATGAGGCATTGTGCATATTTCTTTACAGGTTTCCTTAAAAGGAAGTTAACTTAAATAAATCTACGTGCATATATCCTGTAGTGATCAACTGATCCCAAACAAAACACGCCATTGCCACCTGTAGCAGCACACACCCTGGTCTGCTTCTCAGATTGGGATGAGTCACGCCAGTGACGTCATTACCCGAGAGCGGGACTATCACTTCAGCAGCCCTTTTGTAATGTCTATAGGAAATTCCACTTCATGTTTGGCTTCATAAGACAGAATAAGTGATTTTTTAAAAATCCTGAACTAGAAGTGTTTGTATTGTGCACTTATGTGTTAGTTGCAATGATCCATGAGGTCATCTCAGGCACATGCACAAGATCCCTGAGGGGCGTTGTAATACACTTCCTCACAGGGAAATAAGTATTAACATCGGGAGCCATGAGAACAGGCACATCCATATTGAAAAAAATTGACACAGGAAATTTCAATCTAATCATAAAAATGAACTGCAACAAAATTACACTCCATTATTTTCCAGTCACTGAAGGATATCTATGTGAGAAAACCGTATTAACCACTCTAAAAATGAAAGGTGAAGGTGGATCCTGAATTCAATTAAAGTGTTTATTTTGTTTATTAGTCAAACTGAACACTTCAGTGAAATAAAAAGAATACATGTCTGAACAGAATTTCAATTCAGTCAGAATTATCAATCTCATTGGCATGTATTTTCATACACAAACCATACAAATGTTATGTTTTGTAGGTAGGGGTTCAGGTACAAAAGGTAAGAACAAAACTATGTCAAACCAAGACTTTGACTTGAATTTCAGCGACTCACACAAATCTCCCTTTGTCACAACATGGACAATTGTGTAAATAAACTAGTTGCATCCCAGGTCGATAATTTAGACCAGCAAATACTCACTTTGTTCAAACTACTCAGTTCCCAGATTATTTGGAGCTTCAATAGTGACCCCAAGGGTCTTCCTGGTCTTGAAAGAGGGGGCAGACCTCCCACTGTAGTGGAAGACAAGCTCAGTCAGTTGATTCAGATTCAGGCTTTCTTGAAGACTTCAACGGTCTTCGGTGGTGCTGAAGGAACTCCCAGTCTATTCTAGATGTGAGCTTTCTGAGTGTTTAAGGCAGCTCTGGTGACTGGGTGCGAGCCATGGGAACTGACAGCCCAGTGCTACTGGGAAGTACCCCCAACACCCAAGTTTTGCTTTTCACCAGTGTGAACCTAAGCAACCTGCCCTCTGCTTTCAGCATGGAAAGTTGACCAAATCAGAATGTTATTACTAGCCATAAAAACAGTTTTCTTTTTTTAAATAATATCGTGGACTTCAGCTTCTGCCAAGAATTTGCTACTGACGTGGAGTTAACGTCTCCCTGGCCCATGATCCAAGGGTACTTTACTTCTACCACTTTTAAACTGCTCATCACACTGTGCAGTCATTAACTGAGAGACACTAATCTGACCATGCAGTTCTTCAAACCTTCAGTATTTCTTGGCTTGTTATCTAATATACTTTATTCCACATTTCTTGGTTTATTATTTAAATACACTTCCTAATCTGGCCTAGCCATGCACTTTCATTATCTTTATTCACCTACCCCAATACACTTGATTTCTTAGCCATATTGAGTTATTTTTGTTTCCAACCTTGAAGTCATATTATGGCTCCACTTGTGCTGTTTCCTCTGCTTGGCGTGCTCTCCTGCCATCATCTGTCTTGCCACTGATACTCATCTTTCAAGGTTCTATCACAAGTGTTAGCCACTCCCATGTATACTTTCACAACTTCATGAGTGAGAATTAATAAAATCCCTAGCTTTGTTTCTTTAGTACTTTATACTTCTTATATTGTAGAACTTACCATATTATGACTAGTGAGATGGGAGAGTTTATTGTTTCCTGTGCTAAAGCTTCCATTCTTTGACATCATATCCCTGGGTAGGAGTAGATCTGGGATCTAAGAGGTCATGGCATTTGATAATTCGTCCATGTTCCTAAGCCATGAAAAGCAGTGTGGTGTGGAGGAAGACTGGAACTAGTGACTGAAGTCCTCCTTGAATGAGGAGGAGAGTAACCAGGAGGTTGGTAGGTGACCACAACCATTAGAGAGCATTGTGATATATTTGCGTGATTTGAGCCTCAAGAGTTCAGGGGTTTTGGCACAAACTGTGGGGGGTGGGTAGTGCTGGACTAGGAGAAGCAACAGGAATTATAGAGGATGCTCTGACACATGAGTGAGAAATATAAAGGTTTCTTTCAACTGAGCAGTCTTCAAAGAAGTAGAGGACAGCTGAGTTTTAGTTAAGACAAGAGGCAAGGAGAATATTCTGAGAAAGAATGGAGTCTAGAGAGGAGTCTAGTGGAAGGGTTTCAGAAGGAGGGGAAGGGAGAGGGAGTGAGTCAGATTAAGTGCACAGAGCAGGATGCAGATGGCGCCAGGCGAGGGGGTGGATTTTGAATGGTACTCAAGAGCAGGGTGGTGTCAGGCGTAGTGTGTTGGAGCTGATGGTCTCTGCTCCATGCCTGGACAACTGGACCAATTACCACGGTCTCAATGTTTCTCTCTGTGATGCAGTGGCTCACAGAACTGGGTCACTCTGAGACTTCTGGGAGTGTTGAAGGTTCATGTGAACGAGGACTTTTTCCAAGCTCTGTCTTTGGTGTGTACAACTTCAGCAAGAGGGTTTCTCCAACTAGACTTCACTTTCCTTGCTGATAATACAAGGAAATTAAATTCAATACTTCTGAAGATTGCTTCTATGTACTATTATTCTATCAAAAGTTTTGTTTATCTTTCCAGCGAGTTCTGGCAATTTATATTTCTTGAGTTTTTACTAAAGAGAATTTCTAAAAGCTAAAAGAAGAATCTAGTATATTATACTTTCATGCAAGAAGAATTTATTGAGCACTGACTCTGGGTCTCTGATGGGTTATAAAAGAAATGGAAAAACTCTGTGCTCTCTCAGACCCTCCAGGCCATTGGGAGGGGCGATGTACCTCTCCCAATGGATTGGTGTCCATTGAAGTCATATGCCATCACGCCAGCTTTTCAACTGAGACTCCCTTCTGTGCCTGCAGGCCACTCCTTTAACATTTACCACTTTTTATTTGGTCCCCAATATATTGCAGGGGCTACATAGGCAGTTTATGTTCTTATGTCTCAAGTTCTTCAAGATTTTAATGTCTTGGCCTCAAGATAATACCACTTTACTTGTCCTTGAGGAAGTTCAGAAATAAGAAGTGAAAAGATATTCCTTGGCCCCTGTTCATAGGAAGGGAAAAAACATCGATGTAGCTTTGAACGGACTGGTCCCAGGAATGGTTGCCCACGTGAGCAGGCCCCTTCTTCCTCTGCAATCACAGCAAGGGAGACCTAAACAGGCCAGGGGACTTCTGGTTTTAGGTTTTGCTCAGACATTAATTCATTGCATGACCTATAAAGTGTCACTTCTTGTCCCTAGGCCTTCCTTTTTGGGAAAAGTGAGAGTTTCCTATTAGAGGATCTATATTTCCTTCCCACTTGAACATCTGTGGCTCCAAAAGTCCACCTTTGAAGTGCTGTGACCCGCAGAGAAGCTCCGATTAGGTCTTTGAATGATTGGGTGTTTTGAGGGTCACTCATACACTGGATCCTTCTATTCAAATTCCAAATTGTGCTTTTGAACTGTAAACGATTGTTCAGATACTTTTCCGACTTAGCCTGGTTCTTATGCCTAGACATATGTGACCAGAAATGGAGAGAGATGACAAAGGGAGCAAGAGACAGAATTTAACACTACCAATAATTTATGTGTAAGCTTGTTTTGTTTTGTTTTGTTGAAAGCCCTTCCTTGAGTTCCTAGAAACCTGAGAAGGAAAGTATTATATGTGTTTCAGAGCTGGCTGCGGGTGCACGCAGGACCAGTGGGCTACGAGGAAGCATGTGTCAGCATTTGTTATCCAGGAGTGTCTCATCCTTGGGGTGTCCTTCATCACCTGGTGGTTTGCTGTGTCCCTCGGGCCACCAGTTGGTCCTCATTGATTAGGAAAACAGTGCCAGTGAATGAGGTGGTCTATCTGGGTCGCAAAAAAAGAGGCTGTGCCACAACTTGCCATTTTCAATAAATGTCCATTTTTATGTATATATTTTGTCCTTCCAGCTGCCTGTACAAGTCACATTTGTGTGTGTGTATTTAAGGAAGTTACTCAGTAGTTCAGAGCTCCGAGTCCTCTATCTGCCTAAGTAAGCACATGGGCTTCACGGGGTTGTTGTGAGCATTTTACAGGATGTTTGTGGAAACATTTTAAACTGTTAAACGCGATGGCCATGTTGGTCTGCAATCTCTGCGGAAGCTTTCTGGGTGAAATGTGAAACCAGTCTTTGGAAATGGAGGGCAGCGAGAGAGCAAAGAAGGAGGCAGACCTCTTCATAAGCAGCAGGTCTGAAGAGCGAGGGAACCTACCACGCATCTCTCCGCAGCCACGCGAGGAGCAATTTTATGTACCTGCCCACCAGATCTTAAAAGCTGATATACAGGACTTAACTGGGTTAGTCACGAGCCCAGCACAGATGGTCTCGTCACCAGTTACTGTCTCAAGGCTGTGGCCTGGGGCAGCTTCAAGCACTGGGAAGGCCACCCGACAGCACGTTTCAAACACGGGGGTCGGGGGGGGGGGGGAGTGGCGGGGGGGGCGTGGCGCCTGCAGAGTATTACATGCGGGTGGAGATGCAATGGCCGATAAAGTGACTTTTCTTTTCTAACCCCCCCCTGAAAACGATCATTTTCGGTACAGCAGAGTTTTTGTCGTCTTTGTCTTGTGAAGTGCAGTTAGCTCCATGTACTCCCAGTAAGCCTGCCAGGTTGGTAGCTGTGGATCAGATTGGCCGTAGTTTCTGTAAATCCGTGCGGAGCGGGGCTGTGTTAGTGTTGGAACGGCAGAACACTCGCTGATGTTCGCGGCTGCCAAGACTTTGCCACAACTGAAGAATAACCGTGAACTTCAGACTTATACCTGAATTCCTTTACATTTGTTCACTTAAATCTGATCCTTGGAATATTTGTTTTACTCGTTATACCACCTAATTTGCCTAAAATAAATCAGGACCCAGTCAACGCTCAATTCCTGGGGTAACTGGAGTTTCTGGTGTCAAGGGTAGCCCTCACACGTGATCCATCCTGAGTGGCTGCAACGTGTGTGCGTGTGTACTTGGAGACACTTTTAGTTCACCTACACGTGAACGGATTGAATGGCGTGATCTAGTAGGGAATAAGAGGCTTTCTTTATATATCAGTCTTAACTGGAGGAAAAAAACAGGACGGGAAATGAATTTGAGGAATATATTCCGATTTATCACCACAGAAACGTACAGGGTCCGGCACAAATAATGCTCCGTTTCTTATGACAGAATCTTTTATTACAAAACCATAAGCAGATAATTCTGTCACATAACAGTGTCACACTCAAGCACACCATATGGCATTTTAGGTGAAATTTCAAATTAAAACTATAAATTATCACACCCATCTCATTACTGGACCAACCGCACTCAAGCAGGCCTCGCTTCTGCTGGACCCTGTGTATAGTCTCTTTAGAAACTAACCTGCCCTGGCTGGCATAGCTCAGTGGATTGAACGCGGGCTGGGAACCAAAGTGTTCCAGGTTTGATTCCCAGCCAGGGTACATTCCTGGGTTGCAGGCCAGAACCCCCAGCAACCGCACATTGATGTTTCTCTCTCTCTCTATCTCCTTCCCTTCCCTCTCTAAAAATAAATAAATAAAATCTTAAAAAAAAAGTTAAAAAAAAAGGATCTTCTTTAAAAAAAAAAAAAAGAAACTAACCTAAGGTTTTGATGCAACAGTCTCGGGGGACAAGTAAGCGTATGGATGTAGTTGTACACAAGTTAATATCTATTCCGATATTTATTAATTAATGATTCATTGTAAGAGCAAGTGAAAGAACACATGTGAGACAGAAGACAGATTTGATTGTGTCGACTTGATAGTTAGCAATGGTCCTCTGCTCAGAGTCTGTACAGTATTTGATTGTGAATAATGGTTGGGAAACAAAGGTAGGGATGCAGGCAAGGAAAACTTCTGTTTCCTCAATATACTTGTTGAGGGGAATGTTAGGGAGCTCTTACTCTCTTCTTCTCTAGGGTTTTGAACAGAGGGGGCATCACACAAAAAAATGCTAGGCGAGGGGACCCCCTCTACTCTCTTCCTGATCAATGCTTTGGGATCGGGATCTATACCTAGGGCCTCTGCTCACTCACGCACTCAGTCCCCAGCAGAGACATGTGAGGCTGGCTAGCATTTCTGCACCCTAATTCCTACGTGTGGGGGTGCCACCCTGCACCAGCAAGCAGCTCTCAGACACCAGCTGAGGGTTTCAGGCCAGTGAACAGTCAGTGTGAAGGCCCTGAATACCCTCTACGTGACCCAGTACATTTGGGGTGGTCACTAGAAATTGTTATTTCAGGAAATGGGAGAGCATTTTAGATTTCCCACGTACCTCTTTTTGGGAAACACTCACCTAAATCACAGCAAGAATGCCCTCCAAATCTGCCAAAAGTCCTTCAGCCTCTGCTCGAACATGGCCAGTATGGGAGGCCATGAACTCTTTTAGAGGATTCACGCCATAAAACACAACACTTAATTAACTTGTTAATTTATTCAACAAACAACTGTGTAGCCTTCCTACTGTGTTAGGTACCAGGGATGCAAAAACACATGTTCTGAGCCTTCTTGGTTTTTTGTGTATTTATGATTGCAAAATGTATATATTTTTACTTGAGACAGATGAGAACACAGCAGTAAGGAAAAACAAACGTGCTGTTTCTCTTACAGGCAGCAATGCTAATATCTTGGCCTATTTCATTTCATTTTCTCTCTCGCTCCGTATATTGTTCTGTTTTTAAGACAGAAAGCTTGATATCTCTTTTCAACTAATAGTGTATTATAAATATTTGTTTCCACAGTTTTTTCCTACCATGGGCTTTTAAAATAACAGCTTAGTATTCTATTTTACATGTTTCACGTAGATGTAATGTCATGTAGAGTGGCGATTTAGGTTATCTCAAAATGCGTAGTACAAAAATGATGCAGTTGATCTTTTTATAAACTTTTTCCAGCATTTGTAATCATGTAGGTAAATGTCTATAAGAGGAATTTCTGAAATAAAAAATATGTGCTTTTAAGTCTATTTGAATACATTGCCAAATTGCCTCTCTAGAAAGAATGATCCAATTTCCATTCCCATTTCAGCTGTATAAAACTATTCATGCTTTCATACCCTTGGTGATACTGGTATTTCATTCTTTTTATTAAAAAGCCATAATTACTAGAAAATTCTCCCTTGCACTGAGCTCAGTTTTGCCTATTCAGATTTTCAACCTATTGATCTGACTTTTGTCTTCTGGAGCTTTGTGGGGTAAATTCAATCCCCTTTGGTTAAAATGGAATTTCAAATATTTGAAAATAATTATTATGTCTCCACTGGTCTCTGTCCCCAGTTATCTTTCTTTTCTCCAGTAATTACTCCTATAACCCACTTCCTAGGGACTCCACAGTTCTGGTCTCACTGTTCTAGATAAGCCTCAGTCAGGCCAAGTCTTTTTCTTAAAATACGGTGGCAAGGATTAAACCAAGGACTGTCGGTGCAAGAACACTGCCTTTGTTTGCACAGGATACTTCTAGCTTGTGCATGATAGGCAGGCATTAGCTTTTCTTGGCAACTACAGCACACCGTTGGCTCTTAAATGAATAGCAACCAAAACACCAAAGCAATTTTATAAACAATTTCATGGTCCTATCTGGCATCTCAGCAATTCACTGGGGCAGTTGTTTTCGGAGGCCTCAGTGCAGGACTTGAATAAAAATCAGCGCAATCATTAATTCCAACTTGGCAAGTCCTTTTTGATAACTGATTTTATCACTGGATCTGTATCTTCTACCGACTCGATAAGGATATCTCTTGGCTTGCAGTAATGAAGAAACAGACTCGGTGGGGACTGTTGTCGAGCCCTGCCACACCCTAGACTGTTATTGACTCATTAATCAACCTGCTTCAGGCTCCTCGTGTGTGTGTGTGTGTGTGTGTGTGTGTGTGTTCCTGTTGCTAAGGATGTAGAGGAAAACTTTGAAAAATAAACCACAAATGAAATGTTGCATTTTAAACTGCTGAAATCAATATATATTCTTTGTATGGTATTTTTGACCTTCCTGCCTATGATTTTTTTTCAGTATAAATTAGCTTGTCATGACAAGTTGATTGTCTGTGTTGGTTCTTTTGCTTCAACTTTGTTCCAGAATATGGCCAGAGTCAATATCAAGGTCAGCTTGATGTAGCTTCTAGTTTATAACTTCATTTTCCTGTTTTGAAATATTGGACTGTTTGCCCAAATCTCATCTATTGAAACACCTTGCTTTTATGCTAAATTAAGTATTGTCATTGTTGTTTTAACTACCCTAGTGTATAAAATTTGAATCTGATAACTTCTACTAATTTCAAACTAAGACATCATTTTTTTTTTTAACTATCCGCTAGCATCTTTAATTAAGTTTCCTGGAGAGCTATGTTGTTACCTACACTTTCCAATTTGAAAGTCATTCTACTTGATGTAGAAGATGATCTTAAATAAGAGTCAAGGACTTTGTTTTTGCAATATTTGGTAATATGTTATTGATCTTAGTTTGTAGGTTTAAGTCTTCTCATTGTTAAAAACTAGACCCAATCATGAGATTAGATGGATCATAAGTCTAAATTAATTCCTGCGTAATTCCATATAAGGTGGTGATGAGTAAGGTAGATAAAAGTACATTTTCTTTCTCTTTTTTTCAGAGTTCATGTCAGATGGGTAATGTGCTGCAATCGTAACGAGGTTTGTGGGAAACATATGTCACACAAGAGCGTGAACACCCAACCATCACACTTATGAACTAGAAAAGGATTGAAAGTACATTTTCTTAAGAACAATAAATATATGTGTGTATATGAGAAAAACTTCCACCATTTGTATGTAAGGGTCATCATAAAATAAAACAATGTGATATTTGAGTATAGTCTCTTTACTAGGGCTGACCGCCCATCCCCACTTTGGGGACACTGGGGGATTTCCCACGATGCAGAACTCTCAGAGCCTAAAACGGGAAAGTTCTTGATAAACTGGGATAATTTGGTCATCTTATATTTCTCCTAATTCTCCACAGAGGACCCTCCCGCCCCCCCACTTTTAAACCTAAAATGGTTGACTATTTTCCAATTCTTATATGACCGGTTTTTCTTCGCTCAATTTTATTTTTTACAGATTTCAGATATGGTTGCTGGCTAGTCTACAGACTACACAATCTTTCTTACAACTGCTCTCCCTTCTCTCTCCCTCCCTTCTCTACCCTTTCCTTATTTTCTTCTCCCATGAGAGAGCATCTAGGGCACAGAGCTCAGCTTTAATATTCTCATTTCAGTGTTTGGTGACCATGAAAGGATCATTAATATCTGTAAATAATTTGCATCTCTATTTTCATAGAAAATTCATGGCATCTCCAAGCCAACATCACGTGTTTCTGTGATCTGAATTGTAAATTGAAGCAATAAGAGAAGAATATAAGTTTGAGGCCATTCTTTTGAAGGCCTGAAGTAACCAGCACACCAGGATTTCCCAGAAGTGGCAGTATGATTTTGATGCCGAAGCAGCTAAAAAAGTGGTGGACCCTTCACTGGGTCAACAGAACCAAGGTTTACACAGGGCCCAGTTTTATAAGTGTTGACTCTCTCTATTCTTACTTACATGCCACTGGGTATAATAATCAATGTCGGCAGGTTGGGGGTTTCTGTGCCAAAAGGAGTCCATTAGGTCATCTTTTCCCATCATATTTATAATGTAAAAAAGACTGTTGAAGTGATCAGATGTAGTTCCTCATCTTTCACTAGTGAAAACTGAGATCTGGAGAGATGAAGGGAATTTGTGAATGTCGAAAGTTCTGTGAGTGGCAGAGTTAGGATTTCCATCCCTCAAGGCCTCATTTTCCACTCCAGACTGTCCATGGAGAGGGGAGGAAACAAAAATGATGAGAGTTGTCCGTGACCCGTGAGCTAGCCTCCCCATGGCATCTCTGCAGGCAACTGGCTTGAAACAACTTTGTCAAGTATCCCCTTCCACCTTTGTCCTCTTTGGCCACCTTGAGGCCTGAGTGTCCTACCAGTGACCAATGTTGGGGTCACTTACTTTCACATTTTTATTCTTGCTTGTGATTGTCCAGAGTGGGCTCCTAATCTGTGCCTTATTTTTTCCCCATCTCCATTCCCATGAGCACAAATGATTCATTTATGAAACTCCAACCTTATCTAGGTGTAATGATGGTCTAGGGTGCAATCTACCTAATTGGCCAATGCAAAGCAGGAGGTGGCTGATGTGGGAGCCATCACTTTGAAATGCCTTTACCTTTATCTGTGGCTTTTACCTTTATCGCTGGCCATATACTCTTCTATCTCTGTTTCTCATAAAGCCTCTGTAAATGGATAATCACTAGTTTGTTTTGAACACAATATGCTTAAAGCTCAACCACTCTGAGTCTGTAATTTTTTTTCATTTTCTTTATGCCATAGAGAATTACATATCTTCTTTAAAACATCCACTGGGGGAAACACTTATGCTATAATCCTTTTAATAAGAGTAACCCATATTATTTTTAAATTGACTTTTTTTTAACAAGCATACGTTTTTAAAAATGTTTCAAAGATAGCACAGAGTGTGCCCAATACTCTTCATCCCATTTCCCCTAATAGGAACATCTTGTATAACTGTGTTGCATATGGTAAAACTAAAAATTGACATTGTCTCATTACTATTAACCAACAGTAATTGTGATAGCATTACTATCAACTGAACTTCAGACTTTCTTTGGATTTCATCCGTTTTTCCGGTGATGTCTTTTTTTTCCCATGCAAAGATGTAATCCGTGTTTCCACATTGCATTTAGTCATCACTTCTTAGTCTCTTATCTGTGACAGTTTCAACATCTTCCCTTATTTGACATGTTCTTGACAGTTCTGAAGAGCACTCATCAAGTATTTTGTAGAATGGCCCTCAATTTGGGTTTACTTGATATTTTTTCTCATGATTGGACTGAGTTGTGGGTTTATGGGAAAATGTCCCTGAGGGGAAATGCCCTTCTCATCATGTCATATCAGGACTGCATGATATCAACGCGACTTATCATTGGTGATGTTAAGCTTAATCACTTGCTTAAAGGTGTGTTTGTCAGGCTTTTCCACTGTAAACTTACAGTTTTCCCCTTTCCATGCTCTATTTGTTGGAAGTAAGTCACAAAGTTCATCCTACATTTAAAAGGAGGGAGAATTATAATGTTTTTAAAAATATTTTATTTATTTATTTTTAGAGATGGGAAGGGAGGGAGAAAGAGAGAGAGAGAGAAACATCAATGTGTGGTTGCCTCTCATGTGGCCCCCACTGGGGACCTGGCCCGCAACCTAGGCATGTGCCCTGACTGGGAATCGAACCTGTGATGCTTTGGTTCACAGCCTGCACTCAGTCCACTGAGCTACACCAGCCAGGGCGAGAATTATAATGTTTTAACATAGGTCATCTCTGCCTGTGAAGTCTCTTCATTTTGGACCCTAAGTGGCTCCACCACTGGATGGACCACATTCATTCTAGCAGATTCCAACTCCTCTTCTAAACACTCTCCTCTGTCTCTCATCTTGGGACCAACTCTCTAAAACTTCCCAATTTTCCTATATTCTTTTTCTCTTTTCTGCAGCATCACTATGGTTTCAATTGTCTTCATTGGAAACTCAGCATAGCCTATGATGGCTACTTTTTTCTCCTACCCTGTTTTCCCAAATTTTGAGTTGAAAGATGAGGTGTGTTGGGTTAGCAAGCTATTCATGAAAGCAAAATAAGCTAAATTTAAGCTTAATAGATAAACAGCATCACTGAGATACAGAGGTCCTTGGGGAAGGAGGCTCCCTTTTTGCTGATCTTCTTACATTTATCCCCTAACACATCGAATGGCACCACATACATACCCAGTGCATTTTTGTTGTCTGTAGAGGTATGTCCATGTAGGTTGCTATATACACATACCAATTTCTATATACCAAACACGCATAGAAAAAGCAAAGCACTAGGAAAACCAAAGCACTTCTTTTGCATCAGGACCTCCCAGCAGATGTGATAATTCAATTATCACCTGTTACCATTGATGAATGTACATTAACACATCATAATTACCCAAAGTCCATAGTTTACTGAAGTGTTCACCCCTGGTGGTATACATTCTACAGGTTTGGACAAATGTATATTGACATGTAGCCATCATTAAAAATATAAATAAATGTCTCCATAACAACTAAATATGAAAATAAGATCATGGCCAAAAACTTTGGCTTGCTTGCCCTTGTTATAGGATAACTCCAGGCAGAAGGTGCTCCCTGACCTTGGTGTTCTGGCTCGGGGCATCCGGAGCAAAGCAGAGGCCCTGACACGAGTTTGGATTATGCAGATAACCTCAGCAGAGTTGAAATTTTGATCAATGGTGATTTTTATCTCTGCATTAATTTGGGATTTTTCCAAAAGATAGATTAATTAAACCATACATCTTTACCAATTAGGTTTCTTCACCATTGGTAAATATAGTTATGAATTATTTGTAGGCATAGTTTGGATATTAGCAACCAACAAGTCTTCCACAAAGTAAGTTAGTTAGTGAATTAAAAATACCATGTGTGACTACAAGTAGCTGATCCCAAAGAACTGCTGAGTTGCGTTGCCATGTTTTAGCTTCATTATGCAAATAGGCATCCCAAGAGAGCCATCCCAAAGACGATTAGCCTCCCTCACCCTTAATAACCTCAGATCTCAGGTTCCTGATGTGTGCAGATGAAAATATGCTCTGCCTGTGGGTAAAGGTGTTATTAATGCATAATTCTTTAGCTTCTTTCCCCCTACACTGGAATTCTATTTTGGCAAACCTCTTGGGTTTGGTTGTCAAAGAGATAAAAGCCTGTGAGTACAGCAATAGACTCTTTAGTGAATCTTGGTAAGTTAGAGGCCAAGTTACTGTTCCGGGCCTGCTATCTTTATCTGTGAGCAATATTATGTCTCCCCTACCCTTTTGTACAGCCGATCATGTGCCTAATGCTCTAATACTGGAGCTCCTTGGGTTGGAAACCTTTTAAATGTGCCCCTTTGTTCCCATCTGTAGATGTGTCAAAATTGTCAGTTAGATTTCAGAGTCAGCCTCTGGTGCAGGAACAGCTGATTTACAGGGGATGTTAGTCTCAGGCAGATACTAGCCTTATCTGGGAGGAAGTCAGCCACAGTCCTTGGCAGGCTCAGAGAGAACATCACCATTTGATGGCTAGAATGGTCACTTCCAAAAATGAAATGCAATCTTATAGCCTTTTGAAGAGGTATTCACTTGGTGTGGGTGTCTGTTGACACTGAGAAGGTGTGATAATTCACAGGTCTGAAATAGTCACCATGGGTATTCCCAGAAGTTAATCATCAGTAGTTTCAACCTTGGAAAATTCAAGAACGCAGCCAATATAAATGACAGTTAACCCTGATAAGCAGGATTTTCCAGCATTGCTGATATGGGAGTTTAATGAAGTAATAACTTATAAAGAAAACAAATAAAAAATGTTGTTTGTTCGCCATTCTTTCTTTCTGGTCCTCCCTCCTTCATCCTGAATTCTGCTAGGTGTTCTCTGTCACAAGGAGGGTTTGAGGATAAGAAGGGAGACTGTCCAGGAAGGGCCCAAAAGGGAGAATCTCAGCTTCAACCTCTAGTGCATTTGGAATTTTCCTGGCAACTTGATTCATCTCCTGTTGGTAGCAATACATGGCAGAATGATGAATGAAAGGTGTGTTACTCGCGTGTGGCCTAAGTACTGAAAAAATGCCAAAAGACCAACAAAAAAATTTTCATTCAAAATTTATCCAGCATTTTTGAAGAAGTGATTTGTTTCTTTTATTGTCTACTTTTAATAATTTGTTGTATTTCCTCCAAACTTTTCCTCATTCTTTAAAAATATATGCTGCAGCATCTTTTTTTTTTCACCTGTCTCCAAGGATCTGTTCTTTGTAAATCTCCGTGGCCATAATTTTTTAAATGTTAAAGAATATGGTGCTTTCACATTATCCTCTATTTCTCTGTCCCGAAGTCTGACTTCAGTTCAAAGGACTCTTTTCGTGGTTGTTTGCTCTTTTTTGTCTTTCATTCACACTTTCTTCTTATTCTTTTGCATGTGGCTCTGCCTTCAGTAGGGCTCATTTGTTTGTTGTGCTTTTGCTTCTCAGCCTTTAGGACCCATTTCTTATGCTTTTCATGCCCTGGAACACGTTTGCTCGGCCAAACATGTGCACGGGACAACTTTAATTCTCTTTAAGTTTCCGTGTCAATGTGCCCTCCTTCACCTTTGTACCTCCTCTTCACAGATGAGAAACTGAGGCACTGATCAGTCTGACAGTTTTCCTATGACTATACAGTGCATTGCTAGGAGAAGGAGAATTGTAACTCAGGTCTTTCAGTTTCCAAGAGATGAGACAAGCCAAGGGAACTGGCACTATTATTACCATGTGGCCCCTGGATCAGCAGCATTGCCCTCATTTGGGAATGGTTAGAGGTGCAGGCTCCTGGGCTCTGCACCAGACCTTCTGAATCAGCATCTGCCTTTTATCAAGATCTCAGATGATTTATATACGCATTAAAGTTTGAGCAGCCTTGAACTAGGTCTCTGTGTATCATTGAAGGACAGCTCTCAAACAACGTAGATAAGTTGATAATGTTGTTAAGTTTACTTGGCATCTGTAAGTTCCTCTGTGTCCTGCCTGGCCTGATTGAAGTATATGAGAGACAGAAGCCTTGGCCTTGGTTTCAGTACCTGTCTGATGTCTATTCTGGAAGTTGGGTTTGGCTAAGTGCACTTGTAGAGAGTTTCAAGTAGCTAATGACAAAGGAAGTGGGACATTCTTTTCTAGGCAATGAGTTTTCTCTGTGCTTACTTATTTGTAGTTTGCTGATTCCATTTAATAACTGCAAACTTGTTGGTGACTATGGAAGTATCATCGCTTTAACTGTATTTAGTAGACACCTATTTCTTTGAATATATTGTCTGCAATTTTCTTAGTACAGAGTGAAATAGACCCAGGTGCTTCGTGAAATATTTCAATATCCAAAATGATTTTTTATTGTTTTCCCACACTGTAATAAAAGAAGTGTTATCTCTTTCATTCTCCTGACTGGATTTTAAATTTAGAGGGAGACCAGCACACGCATTTGACAGCCAGAGGTGTAAAGCAAAAGCTATTTGATATCAGGATTGAGATGAATCATTGGCAGAGGAAACAGTTACGCATATTTTCTCAGGGAGAGAAAGTATTGTCAGATTTAACCACTGTCATATCAGTTTATGTATAAGGTACACATCCCATCTTAGGATTTCACAGGACAAGAAGAGAGTAATTGTGAAAAATGGGTTACAAAGCAATTTCCAGGTGGAAAAGAATGAAGAAAATGAAAATGAACCTTGAGGGATCAGAAAACGCTTCTGAATATATTTTTTCTTTTCTTTCATTTTCAAATAAACAACCTTTTGATTTGAACTATCTAGAAGGGATTATAATTCGAGGTGTGCCAGATGCCTCAAATTCATGCATATCTCCGTGGTTTGACATTAAATGTACTTCATGCTCCTGTATGCTTGTATCAGCTGACAGCAGATCCTGGAATATACATTTTTAAGAGGATGTGAGACAATCTAGGGGTACTTTACAGATTGGCAGCCTCTGCCCAACATGATCCGGACCCAGAATCAGGGTAACCATTGCTAACCACCATGACAAGTCTCAGCAAGTCCGTTTCCTGAAGCTCATCTTCTGTGATTCTTCCAACTCCACAGGCCTAAAAATTAGGGTAAGTGGCAAACTTATAACCTCACCCACATAATATTCACCGAGCCCACCAATTCTATCTCTCATATGGTAGAGAGCCTGAGTATGACTCAGGCCTTCAGGCAAAGGTCACATATACGAGTCTTTAATGACTAGAAATATGCAGAAAATCTATCCCCCCAAACCTGACATAAAGTACACAGGTATCTCCTTAGTCACACGAGTTGAACCTTCACTAGCTCATAGCCAATTAGGAAGCAGATGAGTAAAATAACCCAGCAACACCATGCCTGGCCGTAATGGGGACAAGAAATGATGGTTAATGTGATTCCCCACCCCTAAACCCTCCTGGACTCATTACCCCATGTCCACAAACACGCAGCTAATAGTCAGTCATTCAGAGGCAATTTCAGACTCTGGCTGTGAGCTGGGCTTGCAGCTGACCTCACAAACATTCTTACTGTTGTGGCCTTCTGGACGGAGACCTTCCCCTTCCCCACCCGTCCTTCCACCACTGAAGATTTATTGCCTGCGTTTGCTAAAATCTTTTGCAGTTATCCGTGATGATAGTCTTACAATTACAGAAAGTTATGCAATTTCTGGAAGGCAAGATAAAAATGAATCCTATTGCCACTTTGCTATGTTGATGCGTTTACCTTACCTTCAATTTTGAAATTCCTAAGCTGTGAGTAGAAGCATGCCCTTTGACATCTGTGGCCGAGCTGTTGTTAGCTCAGTTGTTAGTGTTTAGAAAGTGCAAATTGATTCTATTTGAGAGAAAAAATAAAAATTCCCTGGCTTTCATGCTAAATGTATGTATATTTAAATATATATATATATATATAACACTTCATATTAGAAAAAATAGGATTGTCTTGGTACCTGAAGTGATATTTCCATTTAAAATGTAAGTCAAAAATTCACAGTGATTCCCAGCAATATACAAATTATAAGCTTTCTATATATTTCACATTGGAGATAGCCTAGAATATGTTTATACTACCCTAATTTCCTTTCTTCTTAGAATTACCTGCTACTGACTTTTGAAAATTGAAGAAATCATTGGTGCTTAATTGAGAAACAGTTCAGATACAATTTTAAGGCATCCTAAGCAAAAGGCATTTTAGAAGATTTCATGTTTCTATCTTGCATATATTATTTCTCTTTTGAAGACCCCCATACACCTTTGAAATCTCAAGGTCCTGGGTTCTAGTGAGAGAAATGTTTTATGCTCACTTAAGTTTCAATGTGGCAGAAATGTTTAGACTTTGGATTACAAGTGTCATAGGGGTACAAACAGAAATTGTCCCTGCTATGTCACAGGTGAGTATTGGTGACTTATTCCATTCACTCATTCATTCTTCAAGAAATATTGAGTAGGTGCCTATATATCTTATTTTCTCTTTAGGCCTTGGGAATAAAACACTGAATAAGAAAAAAGGCCCTGTTCTTATGAGGCTTACTCTCTAGTCTGGGAGTTGCAGAGAGTAACTCCTGCTATGTAGTTATAGGATTACGTAGTTGGTTTGACTCTTAGCCTTTTAAGTGAATAGCTGAGTTTGGAACTCAGTGGGAAAGGTTAGAGATGGTTACCATGTAGATGGTGTTTGAAGTCATGTGGGTGAGATCATGCAGACAGGGAAAAGAGCAAGTCTGAGAAGTGAGTCCCAGGGCACTCTAGGGTTTAGATGTTAGGAAGATGAGGAGAAGCCAGTGGAGGATAGTAAGGTGGATGGACACTGAAATAGGAAGAAAACTAAGAGAGTGTGACATCTTTAAACCAAGTTTAGCAATCTGTTTTGGTAAGAAAAAGGTGATGCACTCAAGTGGCGTATTCGAGGAGAGCTTAATAAAGGGACTTTTTGTGACAGTATGATCACAGCAGAGAGAAGGTCCAAGGAAATGGTTGGGGTACACAAGGAATGGAAATGGGGTTACCACAGCTAGGCCCAAAGGGCCAAGAAGAGAAAGAGAGAGCAAGACTGACAACAAGAGTGAGAGAGAGAGCGAGACAACCACTGGGGGGTCGCCTAACAAAAATCGTGACATTGGGTTGAAGGACACCAGTCCAGAGCAACACTGCAGGCAGTAATGAAGAAACTGATAATCCAACTTCTATTGTTTGTCATCTTCTAGCATTCTGCCATTGGCCAGATTGATCTGGGAGCCAATCAGGAGAGATGCTGTGGGGTGAGCGTATGTGGTAAACACAGTATAGAATCACTGGAGTCCTGTGTATTTCAGTAGGACGAATGCATCCCAAACAACTGGCACCTCAGGGGACATAAATGCATCAAGGGAAATTCATTTCGAATGCCTATGATCTGCCCGTATTTTCCACTCACTGCCTACTAGGCCTTTCTAGTGGAATGCCTCGTAGGCAATTTAAAGTCAACCTGTCTGAAAGTCTTATTATCCATTACCTCCCCTTCATCCCCAAACCTCTTCCCCCTCCTGTATTTGCTATCTGCAACAGTGACCCCACAAACAGAGTCATTATGCCAGGAGTCTAAGAGTCAGTCCCAGCTACAATATTTCTTTCAATGTGTCTTCATTTTTAACTCGCAAACTTATCTTCTGTTTTCCTCATCTCCTTCTCACCCTGTCTTAGGTCAAGCTCTCGACATTTCTCACCTGCAAATAGACTTCTGCCTCTAATTTATTCCTCCTCAGATTCTTCAACCCTGCTTTCGGGACAGTTATGATCTAAAACACAGATCTGATCTGCTTACCCCTTTCTATTCCCTCTCCCACAAGGCTTCCCGTGGTGCAGACGGCCTTCGTGACAGGACACCTGCCTAACCTCCCCAGGCCTCCTCGCTCTTCCTGTTTCCTCAGCCTCCTCCTCACACTTGTTTTTTGAGCAATAACAAATCATGCCCGTGTCCTCCAGCACACTCCACTTCGACAAGCCCATGTGATCTGCGTGGACTGTCTCTTACCTACGTGACTTTCCACACCAATCTTCTCTTCCCCTGCAAGCTTTGTTAAGTTTGCCTCTGAAAGGAAATCTGCCCCAAGACAAAAGCGCCATCCTTTTATGTGCTCCCTCTGTTCTTTGGGCAAACTTTGATTTTTTTTGCCCTTATATGATTACTGGTTTATATGTCTGTAATCATTTTCTAGGAAGTCCATTGCTTGACAGATGAAGCTGTACCAGGGGTGTCCAACCTTTAGGTGTCTCTGGGCCACACTGGAAGAAGAAGAGTTTAATGTCTTGGGTCACACATTGAACACACAAACAGTAACAAAAACTGATGAGCAAAAAAAAAGGTCCATGCATAATTTACAATTTTGTGTTGGAATGCATTTACAGCCACCCTAGGCTGCATGCAGCCTGAGGGCCATGGGCTAGACACCCCTGCTTGTAGACTCTTCATCCTTGTATCTTCAGAGTCCGGCAACCTAGTAAAGTTTGAGCCGTGGGATTATCTCAGGACTCTGGGCAAGCTACTTCTAGATTTGAATCAAAGTAATGATGAACTGGAAATTGGGAGGAGGAAGAATGCCCAGGCAATCTGATCTTGATGTGAAGTGTGCCAAGCTCAGCAGAAGGCCAGAGCCTGGGTAGAAGATGCAGACACAGGCTAATGAGTCTAAGAAACCTCCTGTGTGGAGGGCGGTCTTTAAAAATCTCTCAACACACTTTTCACTTTTCCTAACTTCCCTCTGATAGTGTAACATTCTCGTTTGTGATCTTTCCTTGAGACAGAAAAGTCTGCCAGCTGTCTTTTCCATGTGGTTGATTATCTGCTGAAGCTCTTCTAAACATCATTTTGCAAAGGCTGTATGTACTACACACTGGACTTACATTACCTCATTTAATCCTTCTAACAACCAGGCCATTGCCCGCAGAGGCAGTGAGCATCTCTGGTTAGAACTGTGGACTCTAGCCAGGTTGCCAGTTGCTTGGGCAGGTTATATAACCTCTCTGGGCCTCAGTGTTTACATCTTTAAAGTGGGATTATTATTAATGGTACCTGCCTTATTTTCATGATTTTTATGAGCAACAGTGAGTCAATATTTATAAGGTATCTAAGGCTGCCTGGAATATACCAAGTGCTATGCAAGGGATTGCTAGAGAAATGATAGCATTTTCCCTTCAGAATTTGTCCATCCTCCTTTCACATCTTGCTTCCACCAAACCAAGTATCTCTTTTCACAGCTTCTCTCATGAGTGACTTTTTTCCCCCAAAGGTTGTGCAGTTTGTCTGAAAATATGGGATTGGATACCAGAGGGACTGGCATCTGTTTGAGGGTCTGTCACGGGTGCCTACGTCATCTCTGGCACACCATTGACCCCTTTGGTCCTCAGATTACTCACAGTGGTTTGATAATATTACTATCTTTGGAGACTTGTGGGAAGGTGTCATCAGATTACACATACATACATACATACAAACATATAAATTATAAGCTGTAAGAGGTTACAGCAATGTTAAGTGAGCAATCGTGATTGCAATACTAGCAAATGTAGCTTCTGTACGTGGCCCAATCTCCAAGTTACTCTCTAGTAACCTCCATAGGAGGGCTGTAACCACCACCGTCTGGCTCTTTTGGGTTAAGGTGTCCCTAGAGCCACATCTGACATTCTTTCCTTTACCAACTATGAAGAAGTATAGACAATGAAGGTCTGGAATCCATTTAAGGTCTGGAATTCTTCAATCATCTCCCTTTCATGATTGAATACACCCAAGCATTACATGACGTACTAGCTAGTAAGACCACATGTTAAATCACGGCTTTTGTCCGCATGCACGTTGGCTCCTGGGAGCTTATTGATTCCTCCATTGCTTGCCTCTTCTTCCTTCTGTCCCACCCACACCTACCCACCCCTCTGCTTTGCTCAACTACATCTTAGAACTCTAAATAATTCCACACCGTTTTACATCGTAGGAGCTCACTTTCCCTCTTGCTAATCCTATACCTGCCACAAGGAAATTATGAAAACAACTGGGTAATTTTTAATCCTACCCAATGCACACCTCGTATATATTCTTAGAATGTCCTTCTTATGATTTTAACAGTTGGCTGATAGTTTCATAATCTGAATAATCTGAAATTTGAACATTGTTATCTCGACATTCTTGACATTTTTTCCTCTGAAAACAGGAGGTGGAATTTAATTCTATTTGTCAAGTTAGATTTTCCTTTGATTCTAAAGAACACTCCAACTTTTTTTTGCAGCACTCTGCAATTTGTGTGGAATCGCCTCATTTAAGTGATATTGCAGTAGAAAGAGAAAGGTCAGAGACCAGAAGGAGAACAACAGGAAAATATCACTTGAGATAATGTTCAGATGGATCTTCTGTGGATTTAACAGGTTTTAATTCTGAATATATTCAACAGTGAGTTTTTTTTAAAGTCTGTCACCCATTCTGATGATTATGATATACTGACAAATAAATCACAGTTGAATTCATAGACCCAAATTATTTATTGTAAAGAAATGACATGGCAATATGCTTTCTATGCCTTTCCAATTAGAGTTTAGATCAATTTATCTTTGTGGAGATATTGCCTGGTGGAATTTAAAAAAATATATTATGACATGTTATTGGAGCCAACTAGCTGGAACACAAGGTCCCCGAGACTCAACATTCATTATTTATCCATTTATACTAATAAACCTTTATGTCCCACATGTCCCCTGCTCGGGTTTGAATGGGGCTTCAGAAGCACAACCTGTTTTAAATTTATGACACAACAGCAATTGCTTATGACAAAGAAGAATGCCGTAAAAGTGCATCCATTTTCCCCCACAGGAAGACAAATGATAAGATTTTTTTAAGAGATGGCATTCCTCTCTCTTCTTAGAAGACAAATTAGTCTTAAGAAAAAGAAACTCGAAGATCCTAAACCATAAAAAAAGAAAGAAAAATTGTTTGGGGGTTGCAAGATGGGATTGAGTTGTAACAGAGGAGTCGCTGGTCTTTTCCTACCGAAAGGCAGAACCAATTGATTTATGAGTCACAGCTCGAAGCTTTCTCTCTTCCTCCTCTTCCTCCTCCTCCTCCTCCTTTTTCCTTCCCTCTGCTGCTTGGGAAGGGAATGGAGATACTAGGTGGCCTGTCTCTTTTGATTCGCCACACTGTGTCTTAATTATCAGTGCTGGAAGATCAGGCAGTGGTATTTTCTGACTTCAAAGGCTTCGACAGCTCGAGCAGCATGAGGGGGATCAGATGTGCCAGGATGCAGAGTGACAACAATATGGTGTCTTCGTATTTTAGGACTGTCAGCTCATTTTTTATTTGTGGCACATCAAAGTGAAAATGAGGACACAGGGAGGGTTTTGCTTTTTGTCACTCTCTTCTTAAATCTTCCAATTCAGTGCCCAGGCCGGCGTACTTATAGAACAATTCTTTTAATTTTAATGTCCCATCGTGGCATCGAAGAACTTGGAAAACGTAGCTACTGACAATGAGCTGGGAGAGGAAAGCAGCATGCTTATGGAGAAACACGAGTAGAGACTCCAAGATGTTTGGAGTGATGTAAGTATTACTGGAGGGAGATCAGTGAGCAACGGGGATGATGACAACAAGAATAGTAGCAGTGAGAGCAGCAGCAGCAGCTAATATTTATGGAGTGTTTACAGGTCGCCAGGCATTGTGTTAATTGCTTTCATACATGATGGACCTGGGGCTCAGAAAGGTTAAACAACTTGCCTGATATTACACAGCGTGGCCTGGAGTTAGGATTCCAACTCAGGCCCCGGGACTCAGAGCCCACTCTCGTGACTACAACTAGGTTAGTGGAGACTTACATAATTAGAAATTAGGTTCTGAGTTTACTATATGGAGAAAACATCATGAAGAGTCAAAATCAGTCTGAGGTACTATTAAATTGATCATGAAAAACACCATGCTTTTAAATGTCTGAGTGTGCATATGCAAGTTCCTAGTAACATTTATAAGAATGCTTCAAAAATAAAAGGGCAATAGCAAGGTGCAGTTTTAGATTAATTTTTAAGGTACAAAAAGAGCAAACATTTAGCCGCACTTGCATATGTAATATTGGTGTATCACATGACTTCAGTGCAACATGAAGATGATGATATTGAATGTGGGTTTTGCTGTTTGAAAGGAGGCTACATTATACATAGATTAGAATCATTGCATTTGAATGGATTTTTGCCCCCTTTTACCAAGAAAATGCACGTCCCACACTAGTCCAGCGACGGTGTAACCTGGGGCCGGAAAGCCTGGGTGTGGCTCAGGGGCCAGGGCTCCGGGGATACAGATCCCGTAGTCTGCTTGGCTTCCTCTCCCCGGTGCCTGGGTTTACTCTCACAGCAACTGCGTGTGCTTAGAAATGTCTCAGATTTGTTTAGCGTAAATAGACATTGAAAGATGTTAAATAGCTTGTTCAAAGCCACGCAGCCACTAAGTTTCAGGGAGCTGCTAGCAAGTCTGTGGAAAATCTTATTCCTGCTGTCCTTCTGTCAGGTGACAATCACTCCTCCACCCGTGAAAGAGAGGAGCTGGATACATCGCTGCCAGGAGAGTGCCTGCCACTAGGATTGGCCTCGGACTCTCCAGGGATCCCCAGTGTGTACCGGGAAGGGGAGGGGATGAAGTCAAGGCGTGTTCAGCAAAACATTTCTATCTTGTTTTATGTCAGGATAAATTATGCATGCTGGCCGCACTGAATATTTCTGTTTGAGAAGGGACAACACCCGCCTCTCAGCGTCCAAATTGAAAAAAGAATAGTCAATCTTGGATGTCATCACTGCCAGTCACCCCCGAAATAAAACAGGGAGTCCGTTTCCGTTTACTCCCCAGGGAAGCAATGAGTGGGGTGGTCCACAGCCTTGACAGGTTTCTCTTTCTGCCCCTCCTAATTGTGAGCAAGAGAAAGGGTCCCTATCTAGGCTTTTGAAACAATAAGAAAGAAACCTCACGAGCAGAGGGCTGAGAAACCTAAGGAGATAATATCTAATTATTTCTTAACACACTCTGGGAAAATCAAAAAGACTTTGTAGGCAAATCCTTGTGACTGATAGAGTTTAGAATACTTCACTCCTGATCTGATAAGAAGAACCACCTAATTATTTCTTACAAAAAAAGGGAATGTTACCCACAAAGTGTCTAGCTCCTGATCCATTGATCTTCCATTGTGCTGATCTGTCTCCTGCAGACCCTTGGAGATGTCTCCCAGGAGGGACTGCAACAGACGGCCATGTTTCCTGGCATGCCCTTGTGCAGGGGGCTCAGTAGGAAAGGAGTCATGCTAACCAGCATAGGCTTGTGTATAGACTGGTGGTCCCCAACCTCCTGGCCACAGGCTGGTACCGGTCCAGGACTATTAGGAAGTGGTACCAGTCTGGACACCCTCCTGCTGTGTGGTCCCAACTGCAGGAGGTGAGCTTGAGTGTAATGCACTTGAATCATCCCGAAACCATCCCTCCACCCTGGTGCATGGGAAAATTGTCTTCTGTGAAACCAGTCTCTGGGGCCAAAAAGGTTGGAGATCGATGGTATAGACAACTCTTGGGATCTGTGCATTAGAATACCTGAGGGGACACATTTCTAAGGGGAGGGCATGGATGGGTGTTAGTGTCTGTAATACACACAAACACAGATACAATTCGTTTTCTCAAGTCCATTGACTACTTGGTACTTTTCATTAACCTAATTTTCCCAGGGCTCGATCAGTCACTTCACCCTCAGTTCATGGCACATTATCATCATTGGTCCAAGCAAGAGCCTCTCCCTGTTTTATTTATTCATTCTTTACCTCCATTCTCTTTCCTATGTTCCTTACCATAGCCATCCATTCTAATGTGTTATTATCGTATTTTGCTTGCATGTATTTTTAATTTTTACAAGCAGCATTGGATTATAGATCTCATTCTCTTTTTCAGCAGTTTTTCACTTCACGCTATGTTGGCTGGGTTCCTCCGTCTTACTTCTAACTGCATCTCGGCCCACCACGGTGCCTGTGCACCACATTTTACCTATTCATTGCCTCCAGCTTCCACCACCATTAACAGAGTCGTCATAATCGTATTCCTACCTGCTCATCTGTGGACCTGCTTGGTAATTTCCTTGAAAAATCCACTTGGGCGTAGAATTTCTGAGTCAAAGGCTAACTCGACACTCAATGTAACCAAGTACTGTCAGATTGCTATGTAGAATAGCTACACAAGTTTATACTCCCACTGCAATATAACTTACCGTAAAATTCACAATTTTCTGATTACTTATGATATTGAGGATTTCTTACACCTGCTTTGGTGCCTGTTATGGACATCCTCTCCTCTAATTAGTCATTTATATTTGCCCATTTCTTACTCGTGACTCCTGATTTTTGCTTTTTGCTTGCCTATATTTGTAAAAGTTCTCTGTTAATTAGAAAAAATCATATCTGTACCATCTCAATCTGCTATCTATCCTTCGAGGTTGTTCAGGAGATCCTCTCTAGCACCCACCAAACTGCAGGGAAAGTGAAATGCATAGTCTCCCTGCTTTCCTTGCAGACACAGTGCACAAGGTGACCCAGTTCTAGACAATGAAATATAAGCAAACACTTTTCCTGATACAGCGGGTGAAAGTCAGTGGTGGATCCTGTTTGCCCTTCTTTCTCCTTGGAGCCTTGTGCTGAGTAGTCTGTTGTTAACTCAATACCACTTTCTCCCTTCCCTGTCCTTCTTGCACTGTAGGCGCTGGCAGCCTGGAAGCTGCCTTGGTCAGAACTCCTGCCACCAGGGTTTCAGTTTAGGGTCCGTACTCACATGAGATGTGGAAAGGAGGTGAGAAATGGAAGCCATTTTGGTGGTCCTTTAACAGTGAGTAGATAGATACATGAGCTTCCGCAGAGAAGAAATGTTTGCAGTGGTTTCTGGTTATACACAGGGTCCGGCAGAAGTGAGGCCCGCTGGAGTGTGGTTGGCAGGGTAATAATATGGGTGTGATAATTTATAGTTTTAATTTAAACAATGCACTTAAAATGGCATGTGGTGTGCTTGAGTGTGATATTGTTCTTTTTCAGAATTACATGCTTAGGATTTTTTAATAAAAGATTCTGTAATAAAAAGGGGCGTTATTTGTGCCAGACCCTGTATATATGTTTTTAAGAATTACTTGCACCGATGCTGAGCAGCACAGTCCCTCCTGGTCAGTGTTTTCCGTGGTTCCTGTAGCTTCCCAACCCCCAAAGCCAGCGACAAACCCAGAATCAGCAATGACCTGGGCACACTTCTAGTCTTCCAGACCACCCTCCCAACAACTCCATAAGCACCAAACTCCTTGTACTAAAGTCTCTTTTCTGTTTAAAACACCTGTGCAGACTGGTTTTCCCAGTCAGTCTTTCCGGATACAAACAGAAAAGGTAATGCCAGGCCCTGGTAACACCGCCACCCAGTAACAACACTGAAGCACTGTTCCAACGTGCTGAGGGGCTGGGACGGCAGGATAACTGGCTCTCGACGACAGTGTTGAGCCACTGGGCCGGTTCCTCACTGCGTTACATTCTCACTGCTTTTTGCGTGAAGAACAATAAAATACGTCTCTGTTAGCCATAGTAGTCAAGTTTTCTTCAAGTGTAGCCAAAACATCCCTGATGTCTACACTCAGTTTCTCATCTGTAAAATGGGTCTCCAGTGAGGTTTCTCATATGCATAACAAATACAGGATGGTTGCCATATAGTGACCACTTAAATGTTGATGATTAATACTGAGTCGCTTCACTAGTCCTCAAGTTAACAATAAGGTACATTTATTCCTCCAAAATGAAAATCCCAAGGAGAAGAATTCATTTAAATGGAATATGCTTTTCTAAATTCAAGCCTGGATATTCAGTTACATTAGTGAATGCCAAGCAATACTATTTTGGGGTGATTGCTTTCTATTGCATTGACAAATAGAATTAGCGAGCATCATGCAGGGGCCCGTGTGGGAATTCTGCCCCAGATCTTGCAAACATAAGGAAGACATTGGGCTTGAGAGAGCCCTCTGCAATGTAAAGAAAACAAATGTTAATGTTATGGGTATAAATTTCTTTCCTAATGGAATGTTCTATAAATATTTCTCATTTTATAATAACTTTTAGAAAATAAGGTGACCACTTATAAACACTCTATTGGAGACACAAAGAAAGAAAGAAAATGTTGATTATATCTCATCGACAGGGGACAACTGGGAGGTCGTTATATTCTTCACTGTTCTATGAAACCAACACTATGATCAGCATTTGGGTGGGGAAACATCTATTTTCTTCACCCAATAGTTTTACGTGCTTCGCGTCTTTAATATGGAAAGGTATTTGGCTTGTCCAGCTTTTCTAGCTGTGTTCATAAATCAAGATAATCAGTATCAGCAGAACAAACAAAAGATAAATATTATGATAAAACATAAGAGATATGTGAAAGAATATTTTCAAAGATACAGCACTAATGAAAAACATAAAACCATTATTTTTTTCCAAAGTGATTTATATGCTCATGCAGAATCTTTCCAAATTGGTTTCACTCTCACAATACTTAAGGATTACAGAGATATATTCATATGTTGTCTCTGAACTCCTCAAGCTAACCTATATTTTCAAATCAAGCTTCACCTTGTTTGAGGTCTGTAAAAATAAAATTGATTTGTGAAGTGCCAATGTGGAGATTTCATAATTAACTTTGCATTCCTCCTTTAATCTGTAATTTCTTCAAAATCTTTAAGCTTTTAAAACACGATTTAAATATTTTCTAATAGCAATATAAAATGCACTTATAAATGGCTTTCTTTTTTATTCTTACCACCTTGAATAATATTCTGGTCTCGGTGGACTGACACCAAATTGACAAACCACAGCAAAATTGCTCGTCCACTGAACCCGGGAGATAAAGCGGCTGAGTGACAGGTAGGCCTTTTAATCAGTTCATAGGTAAAAATCAAGATTGGATTTGATGAGGGGATTTCTCGGTCTGTGGTGGATTCAATCCTCTTTTCAATATACCGAAAAGCCATTTATTTTTTTGCCAAGTTTGATTTTCATTATTCCCCAACCCTAGGTCTGTCAGTGTGTTCTGCAAGTGATGTCTCCTCACTGGTTTTCCCTAATTCTATACCTAACCAAATGGTCTGAGGGGAAAATTCAGAATTAAAAGGGTGGGAAGGGTGGGGGGTGGAATTAAATGCCTGGTGAAATTTTATTTTGAAGACCTGTTGTTAGTTATGCTGGTGGTTTTTTGCAAAGAAAAGTAAAATAAAAGCACTGCACCCAGGCAGTTACCAGTGATTGACTGCAGATTTACCTCCAGTTTAGTCCCAGTTCTTTCTTGCCTGATCACCACGAGAGGTGATCATTTTAACATTCAATTTAACTTTATTATATTGCTGGAATTCCTGTACCCATAACATTTCCTTTATTTTTCAGATCAGAAGTCTCAACAAAAGGGTGTTTCTAGGTCACTGGGGAAGACTTTTATGGAAATACAGTGAATTTTCTCTGTCTCTTTAAGGGGTTATGATAAGTTAAGGAGATTTTGTGAAAGAGAAATCCCTACAAAATCTTGATCTTCTGCTCTTTCTCCTCTTCACATCTCTTGAGTGTGAACCTGAAAGGCATTCAGTGGATTGCTGTGTATTATGAGGATGAAATTCATACGTTGAAGTGCTAACCCCCCAATACCCCAAATACAGATTGTAGCTGTATTTGGAGACAGAGCCTTTAGAGAGGTGATTGAGGTAAAACGCGGGCCCTTAAGTGTGGGCCCTAATCCAATATGGCCGGTGCCCTTATAAGAACAGATTAGGGTGCAAACACAGAGGGAAGACCATGTGAGGACACAAGAGGAAGACAACCACCTATAGGCCAAGGAAGGAGGTCTCGGGAGAAGTCAACCCTGAAACTTTGATCTAGGACCGTGAAGAAAATAATTTCTGTTCTTGACACCACCCTATCTATGGTACTTTTTTATGGCAGCCTCAGCAAACTTATACATTCTAGGCAGCTGCACTGGGAGTTTGGGTGCAGGGAGCTTCATGGGAGATGGCAACACCAGGGTGATGGGCAAGTCCGGGAAGACATACATCACGTTGCCTCTACAGGCATGAGAGGGTGGGGGCCATGCATCTCGTGCATTCAGGGCAGAGTGAGAAATCGAAAGGTATCCGACTTGGCTGATACAAAACCCAGAAATTCAGGTGCCAAGGATGAATCTGCCTTAGTTTCGAAGGTTAATTTATGAACTAACAGTTGGTTTTTAAGAGCAAGCGAATACTAGAATGCTTGTGCTATAAACAGTCATCTCCTGTCCAACCCTAGCTCCCGCTGCTGCCCCGCGGCAACCGCCTTCCGGTCTTCTGGCTCTGTTCTCTGCTATGAACTTCATATTTTAAATAACATGTTTATATTCTTATTTTATTCATTCAATAAATATTTAATGAGGTGCCGTTCTAGTTGTAGGTACCCAGCAGTGACCAAAATAGTAAAATTTCACTGCCCCTATAGAAGTGACATTTTGTGGGGGAAGAACCCAATGAACAAAATATACAATAAATTGCAGAAGATGTGATAGTGTTTAGGTGAAAAAATAAAGCTGGCCAGAGGGGTAGGGAGCATCAAAGTGAGAGAAGCAATTTTCAAGAGTAGGAAGAATGGCCAAAATAAGAACATGCTGTTTGAATCAAAAACACACACAAAATATAGAGGTAGGCAAGGGAGGGACTCCTATAGCTATCGGAAGGTAGAGATTGCAGGTAGAGAAAACACAAAATGCAAAGCCCCGTAAGTTGGAGAGTGGGATGTGTTCTAGAAGCAAGAACAGTGAGGAAGCAGGGTGAACAGGGTGAGTGGCTGACCATGTGTCTGGAGGGACAGGGTTTTGCATGGGGACAGATGGTGGAGGACTGTGTGCCCATCAAGGCCTCCAGCTCGCCGAGGGATGGGAGCTTTGGGAGGGTAATGAGCCAGGAAGTGACACGATTCGAGATCAGACTTCGATTTCCAAGGAGCCTCTCTGGCTGCTGGAATGAGAATAGATGGAAGGGGCCAGGGCTGAAAGGAAGTGGTCAGATGCCACCGCAGCGACCGCGGCCTCCAGGGAGAGAAATGGTGCCGTTTGGGGTGTATTTGAAGGTAGAAGTTGGTAGGATTAGCTGATGGCTTAGATGTGGGGTGCTTGAAAGAGAAGAGTCAAGGATTCCTTTTGGGCGTTAGCTAACTAGAAGGATGAAATTTCCACTAGCAAAATGGGGTCAGATTTTAGAAAAAGCAAACTGAAGAGAGAAGAGCAGGAGCTCAATTTGCACGTTAGTTGCTTTGGGCAGTTTCAGCTTATCCTGACATAGTTATTACCAGCTTCCTTTCACTCCACAGGCACCCCTGTTTGGCTGACCTGTGGCTGCCGTGCTTTTGGACGTGGGAGAGGGGATGTCAGGGAGCAGAAGAGTGTGGGGAGCGGGGACGGGCTGTGCTATGTTCAGACTTTCAGGTTCTTCCACATCTCTGTCACATGCCCATCAAAATAGGTTTAAAATACTTACACACATCACTCATCTTCTGCTGGAGATTTCACTGGCAGGGTACTCCAGTTTTTAAATGTACTTAATATAAGAAGCATCTTTATGTGCCAGACTCTGTTGCAGGGAGGTTGTGAATGTTAACTCACTTTATCATCATAACAGCTTTACAGAGGAGAAAACCGGCTCTAGAAACTTACCCTGAAAAAGTACATATTTCTGTGAATTTCAAAGGTATTTTCCCACTGTCAGAGCCCAGATTCCAGTGTTGCTGTTCAGAAATGAATATTCATCATTAATATTCAGAATGTGACTTGCTTTTTTCCCCTTAACTTCTTGCCCTTCCTTTTCTAAAATTTCACGAGGTGTTCCTCGGTGCGAGGCAGTTTAGCCCTTCTGCTGTGTCTGTACAAGTTGGAGACTTGTGTCTTTCAGTTCTGGAAAGTTCTGCATTACTTCTTTGACCATTTCTTCCTCAGAATGTGTTCTTTTTTTTTTTTTTACTTACACTGGAACACCTATTCTTGGGTTTCTTGGATTGATATAATTTTATCATTTTTATTTTATATTCTATCTTCTGCTCTCATTTCTGGAACATTTCTTAACTTCTAACTTTTCTACCAACCGTTTTTTCTCTGGCTATTTTTAACTTTTCAAAACTGATACTTCTTCTCTGATTGGCTTCTGTTCTTAGCAATTTGTTCATGTTTTGTTGTTGTAATACTTTGTCTTACCTCTCTGGGGATGTTCATTTATTTTTGCATTTTCCTGAATCACTCTGATTTCTTTCAGATGTGGCTTGTGCTTTGTGCATGTACGTGTTTATTTGAGTTAGTTTCTCCATGTCCTTTTGCAGGCTTGTCACAAATGTCCGATGACCCCTGGTTTTCTGTTCACATCAAAGTATGAGATTAAAAGGGTATGGAGAACCTTCCGTGCCTGTGCAGATCTCATGCACCTCTGCAGGCTCATCAGGCAGTAGGCCAGCTTTGCACGAAGGCCCAACCACTGTCCCACACGTGCCAGTGCTTGGAAGTCTTTGTCCAGGGGTGCCTCCATTTCTCCAGAGAAAAATTCTTCTCTGAGAACACTGGACTGGAGAATGGGCTGGCTTCCCACCCTCCAGCATGGCTTTCAATTTGTGTCTCCTGTTTCGATCTGCGTCCTACTCTCCACTTCATCCTACCTCCCTGTGCTCGGTGCACCCGGGGCCCAGCCTCTCAGGTTCCTTCTCCACCACAGTTAGATCGCTGGGCTCTGGTGGCGAGGCTGGCTTGGAGGGCCAGGACAGGGTCCCCGAGGTCCAAATGCACGTGCAGATTTTCATCTAGTCCCTGTGTTGCAAGCCCCCTCCTGAAACCCCATGTCCTGAGCAGTGTTCTCTCTCTGCCTCTGTTCTTCCAAATTTTACTACAGTCTCTCATCCGCTGTTGTCATCTTTCCTGTTCTCTTTGCCTTTTTATATTTGATGTTTTTAAGTTTATTTATGCCAGTTTTTTTCAAAGTTTGGGGTGAGCCAGGAATAGATTCATGTTTGCCATGGAGCTACTTGACCTTTGATCTAAAGCCTGTCTTCCCGAAAGAGGAAGCAGGGGAAATCCTGTTTTGCCTACAACTTTGAGTCAGACTGCATTTTGAGTTAGACTCAGATTTATGCCTCTGCATCTTATAAATTTCAACCTTCCCTTTGGGGAAATAATCATATTTAAATCAAGTCACTATCTTTAGAGTTAGTTTTGAAATGCATTGAATGGAAAAAGAAATAAGTAATTTAATTTTTTTGCCTTGAAAACATTCAAGAATTTACAAACTTTGATGAGTTATTTCAGGAGAAGCCAGTCACCCTGAATGTTAGGAAGACTAGCCTTTATCTACCTTGTTAACAGTACTTTGCTCTCTTCCTGGCTGCTGTGGCTCAGTGGGTTGAGTGCTGGCCTATGAACCGAAAGGTAACCAGTTCGCTTCCCAGTCTGGGAACATGCCTGGCTTGTGGGCCAGGTCCCCAGTTTGGGGCATGCAAGAGGCACTCAGATAATGGGACAGTCCATCTCCCAAGAGAGCAGACCAAGAGGGTAAGCCAGGGTTTCAGGGGCCATGCAAGTCACAGCAGGTAAACATGGTCTGCCTGGGTCTCAGCCCTGGCCCCTCCACTTCCCGTCTGTCTATTCACTTGGGCAGGAGACTTAACCCCCGGGCAGTGCTCACCTCTCACCTCTTCTACAAGATGGGTGTAATGGCAGCGCCTGCCTCGTGGGGTTGTGTGCTGATATAACTCATTAAAGCATGCAAAACATTAGAGGAGTGCCTGGCTTACAAAAGGACTTGGTACGTGTTAGCTATTGTTTCTACTTTATGCCATTTTTGTATTTTTTTCCTTTTTATAATTTTATTAATCGTTAATTATATGGATAGCTTTTTGGACAATTGGCTTTAACCCTTCCCTCGAGTTCACCATCTCTGATGCGTATTGCATATATCCTTTTAGCTCATCAAAAGCTTATATACAGATACAAAATGCTGCATCATATGTGTATATAATATACATTTATATATGTTTTTATATATATTTGGGTATATATGTGCAAAACAAAAACTAACATTTAACCAGCTGACTTATTTCTAAATACTTAACATAATAGATTTCCTGCCCTGACCGGTATGGCTCAGCTGGTTGGGCATTGTCCTGCACAGTGAAATGTTGCTGGCTTGATTCCTGGTCAGAAATACGTGCCTGGGTTGGAGGTTCTGTCCCAGTTGGGATGTGTATGAGAAGCAAGCAATCCATATATTGGTATTTTTCTCTTGCATCAATGTTTCTCTCCCTCTTTTTCTCCCTCTCTCTAAAAATAAAATGAGTAAATAAATAAGTAAACAAAATCTTTAAAAATATGTATATTTCCTAAGATATTTATTCATTTTTCCTTTAGAATAGCCCTAAATGTTTCTTGAAAGAATTCAAATTGATGTGCATAAAAACCACTTTTTCATTGTTTACACATGTATATTTGCATACTCAGAAAACAAAATGGTTTTCATATGTGTGAACATGTTGGGCTTTTTTTTACACAACTGGTATCATATTATATATGCTGCTCTGGAAGTTGTGTTTTTGCTCAATGACTTGTTTTTGAGATTTTTTTTTCATGTTGATTCATGTCAACTTAATTCATTGCTTTTAACGTCTGAATACCATTCCAGCGACTGGCAGCGCCACACTTTATGCACTGGCAAGGATTCCATGTCCTCTAGCTGTCTCTCAGCTTGGAAAGCCTGTGCGAGGACATCTGAGTCATGCCCCGAGAGTGGCTACTCCCTGAAACCCAGGTTTCCCACATTGTGGCAAGCAGTTCAGTTCCCCATCCTCTGCTGGACTAGGTGTGTTTCCTCCCTTGCCAGAAGAGAGACACCTGGACTGGTGCCCTTTCACTGCTATGTCCTGCTTATTAATTGATGGGATTAGCAGGCAGTCAAAGCCAAGGCCCTATGCATCCAGATGTCTGTCCCATTACTAATCCTGTGGCAGGGCCATGCAGCCCTCAAAAAAAGTGGGGTTTATTGCTACAGTCGGGTCCCTCCCATTGTTTGCTCTCCATCCTCATTGTTGAACGAGTGTGAAATCAGACACCAAGAAATTGTTCGGGGCATGTTTTGAGCAAGTTAATGCAATCGTAAAATACAAATAACCGTCCTCTGAATTGCCGGAATGCTTGTGAGCAATAGCTAATTAAATAGATTTTAAAGCAATTTTATTTGCAAAGTGCCCCATCGAAGAGACAGAGGCTTCGAGGCTGGCATCAGGTCAGCACAAAACCTCCTTCTCAGGAAATCAGACTTCATCTTGCAATTCGCGATGCTATAAAATTTCTAATTTGAGGATTTGTGAAAAGATGCACAATCTGTTGCTTCATGCAGTCCAGGGCTGGGTACGATGGGGCCCATCTGCCATCTGCTTGTTGGGAAATGAGTTGAGTATGCCTTCTCTTTAGTATTTCAATTTCAGGTGTAAGTGTTTAGAGCAGGCAGTTTCTAAAATAAATCATATTGAGACACGATACGTAAACTTATGAAGTTAAGCCGTATGCTTAGGCAATGCTGAACAATAATTCCACCCAGGGATCTCTGAGGAAGGTTCCCTCAGCACAGATATTTAAGACAGAGCTCACTCCAGGGGCTGCCTCGCCGCTGGACCACAGGGCGGAGCGGGGCTGATGGGGCCCATGGGTCTAGGGGCTGTTGGTGGAGAAAGCTCTCCTGTGAGGTCCTGTGATCGGTCTCTGACTTTGGCTTTGTGCATTTGTATCCACCACGAGCAAGTGCTTCTGTGCACGGCCGTTTGAATTCTCTCAGGGAACATCTAGTGACTAAGTAAGGAAAAACATAAAAAAGATGAACTCTCTGGGGCAATGTATTTTTTTGCCTAGTAGCTTGGGAATAAGTCAAGCAGCTAAACGTTATCTTTTTGTTTTTGTTGTTACTGTATGAAACATGCAAGAGAAACCCATAAGGTGATTTTACCTGAAGCTTATCAGCATGTTTTTATTTATATTATATATTAACCACCCTGATATTAAGAAGGAAGGACACATTAAAAAAATGTCTTTTGTGATTAGCTCAGACTCTGATGAAGAGCGAGGTGAGCGTGTAGAGGTTGGGATGGAGTTTTATGTATTTAATGAACACAAATTGTGTTTGTGTGTTTGCCTCCTTTATGTCAGACTCTGTATTGAATTCAGGATTAAGGAAAACAAACATGGTCTTTGCCTTTCTGGAACATGCAGTCTCATGGGCGGCTCAAAAATAAATAACCATTCTAATGCATATGTAATTTTAAATCCCAGAAATGCTGCTGGTTGCCAAGTGAGATACCACACTAAGGGGCGACCTCGCCTGTGGGTTTAGGGTGTGCAGCCCCCCCCCCACCACCCCGCAGGACATGTCTTTTGTTTAGAGCTGTGAAGAGGGAATAGGATTTGAAGGGGTCAGAGGAGGTGGACACGCCTGCAGAGGTGAAGAGCTGTACTTGAAAGGGACAGCACCATGAATGGCCTTGTGGAAGGAGCTTCCTCCCTTGGGGAGCTGAAAGCCCCGGTCACCTGAGGGCACACAGAAAGGGCATTTGGGAAGAGGGGAGGCCAGAGGTGTAAAGAGGGCCAGGAGAGGTAGGTCTGCCAGGCTGTGCTGTTATTGCTCAAGGCAAAGGGAAACCAGTGAAGCAGTTAAGCAAGGCCGCTCTGGCTGCAGAGCAAACAGGCCGATGAGAAGGGCTGGGGAGATGCGTTTGTCTAGGCAAGAGATTATTTTCTTAGGACACATTATGCCCCATACACATGAGGAGAAGGAAAGAATGTAACTAAAAGAGAGAGAGAGTGCAAAATACTGTTGGCATGTGTGTGTGCGTGTGTGAGAAAACTGAGGGAAAAGCTTGATAGGGTTGGATTTGAAAGTTAGAGCAAATTATGCAATTTTGAGATGACAATAATATACATTTTAAAATGTACCCTCCTTTCTTAATACCAGGGTGGTTAATTTAACCAACTACAAAGAGAAACACCATCCGCTTCAGATGAAACTGCTTATGAACTTTTCTACCATGTTTTGTACAGGAACAACACGACTAGAAAATGGAATTTGGCTGGTTCAAATCCTGGCTCTGCTGCTTTCCACCCATGTAAATCAGAGCAGTTTCTCAAAGCTCTGAGCCTCAGTTTCTCCATTACTGTTAACTGGTGCTAAACATAGTCCGTGAGAGTTGAGTGAGGTGAGGTAATGCACATGATGCTCATGTGTGTGTGTGCGTGTGTGTGTGCGTGTGTGTGTGTGTGTACCCACCTCCCCTTTCTCCTGCGCGCTCACAAAGGAAGCGTTCCTAAACACCTCTCAGTGCAGGCTCTCTTCTCAGCTCTTCCTCGGCCACTCGGCCTGGGCCCACCACTTCTCTTGTGCCTTTCCGATGAATGAGTCCACAGTGACTTCCAAACAGGCGTGGTTTGGCATGAGAGCCTGAACTCTGACCAGAATTTTCAAGTGTCTGGGAGCACCTTCCTTCCAATATGTAGTGGGTGCTTTGCACTCAAGGAGGTCGGTGTCCAGGGTCTGTGGGAAAACCACCGACACTGGGGGAGAAGGCCTAAGTAGCTTTGGGAAATGACTGAACTATTTAGGGCCTCCTCTCCTAGAGTTATAAGGCTGTAGGGAACTTGGCCTACAATCAGGGTCAAACGCGGTCTGGTTTATAAATAAAGTTTCATTAAAACAGGCCTACCCATTTGTCCACAGAGACCAATGGACTGTAAATTCTAAAATTAATATCTGGCTCTTGACTGAAAAAGTCTGCCAACTGTTAGATCAAGAACATTAGTTTCCAAGCTTCCTTTTCCTACTCCCCTTTCCCTCCCTCCCTCCCTCCCTCCCTCCCTCCCTCCCTCCTTCCCTCCCTCCCTCCCTCTTGTCCTTTCTCTCTCCCTACCTCCATTTTTCCTTTTTTCTTAACATCTGAATCCTTTCTCCAAACTATTTATTACATAAAAACCCAGTACAGAACACAGATAAAAGCAGGCTCCCTCTATTTCAAAGATGTGGATGTGGGAGTGGTTTTCGGTTACTTTAAATTGAATGTCGTTGGACTAAAGCATTTTAATAACAACAATGATGCATGTAAACATATTGGATCCTGAGAACTACAACAGTTGGCATCTTTAGCAAAAGAGTCGAGTGATTAAATGTATCTTGGTGCGTCCCACTACCCAGTTCCTCCCCTCACCCAGCCCTGAAGTCTCTTCCTGAGTTTGTTCTCATCTTCTGTTCCCCAGGGTTCCTCGCCACCCCTGAAGGTCGGCCCGAGGTTGCTCTGCCCCTGAGGGCACACTGCCCAGGTGCCCGAACGGGGGCACACGCTCGGCTCAGCCCCTGGCAGCAGTGTCCCCAGGTCCAGACTATTCTGAGTCTCCCTGAAGAAAAACTTCAACTTCATGTTCTCCCTTTGGAGTCTGCTTTCTACTGACTGACAGCTGGCTAATCAGATAAATCCAGGCTGTTAATTTTATAAAGCCTGTTAATTTTCACTAATGGCCTAATGAGTTTATTCCTCCCAGGTAACACATTTGTCTTTTAATCAGGGTTTTTGGGAGAGGGTGCATTTGTTAACCCCAAGGAAGGACCTTAGTGGAGGGAATGCAACATCCTGATAGTTTAGGGGGCGCTTAGAGTAAGAGAAGCCCTTGGCTACTGCTCAGATCGTGTACAAAGTGGCCGCCCTTGTCGTGTTCATTGACGCAGTTCACCGTTTCATGGCCGTTTTGCTCTGGCGAGTGGGCAGCCTTGTACTCTGTGTTGTGTCTCTCCTACTTATGAGCCATGTCACCATGGGCATGTGACATGGTGTTTTTAGGGCTCACACTCTTCATTTATCTGCCTCAGGGTTCCTGGGGAATCAATGCATAAGAAGCCTTTCACGTATTAGAGTCTCAGTTAATGGTCCCATAGTTTTCCACCAGAATGCAACGTAGATCTGGTGTGCTTGTGAGTAAGACATTCTCATCCTACTCTTGTGCAGAATGTGTCCACTGATTTAGAAAGAAGACTTTTATTTTGTATTTTTAGTCTCTCAATAAATTAGTTCAGAGAGACAACCCTTGGAATCCGAGAAGTCCATAAGTATAAGGGGCCTTAGAAAACATTGGATTTGCTTCTTTTATTTCCCGGAGGTTAAATGATTCATTCGGGGTCACTGGAGGTCTGGGGGGTGGCAGGTCTAGAGGGAGAATCCAGGCCTTTGAACTCCCAGTCTTCCCGAGTCTCAAAACAAGCAGCACATTTTCTCCCCTGAAATCTCTATCCAATATTGAAGAAAATGCTGCATCAAAAACTTGCATCTGGAAGAAAGCACGGAGAGGTTTGCTCAGAATACCTCCAAGATGGGTGAGGTCGCCTATTTCATCACATTTGGACTGGGTGAAAAGTCAAGCTCTCAAATCCACTTAATGAAGCAAGAAGATAGGTCCTTTTACCTTGACCATCATTTAGCGTCTGCTTTTCAAGTCTGTTTCTGTACCCAGAGATGAAACCTGGCTTTGTCACGTTTATTATGGGATGAAAACCGAGCTTGTGCGTGTTGATGGCGTAGGTCCAGGGAGTCACCCTGCCCACTTGAACTTTAAACAGGCCTCTTAACGCTTGTGCCGTATTTGCTCCTCCATGCAAAGTGCTTTCTCCTCATTGCCGGAGAGCCTCACAAGAAAGTAGCCAGGCGCAGCTGCTCCATTCATTCTGCCACAGGACTAGGGGTAAGGACAACCTGGCAGGCTGCAGGTCACCCCTCCCGCCCCTTTTTCCAATCCCTGCGCAACTGCCGGAGCCTCTCCTCGTACCAGCTGCCCCACCCTCCGTTTCAAAAAATTACTTTCAGTAATTACTACAGCTCAAGGATGCAGTCCAATCTAAGGGAGCTAATGAAAACTAGTCCTTCAATCTACACTGTAATCAGCTTATATAACAAGCTCCCTTTTCCTGCGCTTCATTACTGTGACATAATCTATTTTTCATACCTCAAAATGATAAGGCTGAGTTGGGGGGGAAAGAGTCTGTCTCGATCTCCAGGCTTGCGTGAAAGGGAGATGGACTTAAACAGGCAGGACTGATGTATTTGCATTCTTCTGTTGCTGTGGTGTCTGCATCTTTGTGAGAAGTTAATATCCTATTTTTGAATTGGTTCGAAGAACAGCAGGGCCTGACAATCAAGCAAGCTTTTATGACCGGCCACCAGGAAGAAAACAAAAAACAAAACAAAACAAAACAAAACAAAAGTAGCCTGGCAGAGCTCAAGTGCATCATGATTTATGTGGACATGTGCGGACTTGGAGCAGAAAGTGGGAGAACCTGCCAATGCTCCCTTGATCTGAATGTTTTGTCCTCCTTGGAATGTGCGTGGTGTCACCTACAACCCTATTAGCTACTTAACTGCCTTTCTTTGGATGTGGCTGTGTAAACTGTTGTTTATTTTCAAAGAAAGGACGCAGAGGGTAGCAACCAAGGGGTGCTTGCTAGGAGCTGGGGAAATCTGGTAGCTAATATTGTACAATCTGTTGATAAATGCCCAGGCTATTTTAATCTCCTTTCCAAGTTTATCCTCCTGAGTTCATTTCCAGACTGTCATGTTTTACCTGGTGTGATTAAAGCTCGGCCCTTTGAAGCATCCACATTCTCGTGGCGTGATTTCCTGGGCATCAAGGCGGTGGCAGAGCATGCCTATTAATCCCACCCCAATGATGAAAGCGGCCAAGAGGCTGCAACTTCTGATGGGTTAAGACCTCCGGTAGCCCTGTCCTTGGGTGTAATCCAGCTCAGTCATCACTTTGAGTGACAGTTTGATGAGCTTCCCTAAGGCTGGCACTGCTGTCCTTGTCCATTTTGGACTCCAAATACTCAGAAAAGATAAAAGCCAGTCTCAAATGGCTGGGCAGCTCCTAGGAATATAGATGTCAATAGCATAAAGATATAACGTGCAGATTGGAGGACTTCTGTTAAATAAGTGTTAGTGGGCGGAAAAACCTCACAAAGAACCCCCTGCAGTATTCTCCTTACGTCCCTGAAAAAAAAAATAAGCTCCACTAACCAGTTTTTAAAAGCTGTTTTTCAACCAATGTCATCTCAATAGATTGAATTTAAAAAGTTGCTTTTTCCAACTTTGTCTGAAATGTGTAAAAAATGAGGCTAAATTAGAAAATCTTTAACTAGATTTCTTTGTTTGTAGAAAATAAACGCACACAACTCATTGAGAGCGGGAGGCTTGCAAATTCACTCATTAGACACAATAACCAGTGAGCTAGTATCTCCTCTCAAGTGGAATTTTGATCAGACAATCAGGGAAGGTGGCTCTTGGCTGCCTCTCCATCTTCAAGAGCGCTGGGATCCAACTTGCTTTTAAAATAGCAAGTCTGTCAGAGGACTCAGATTGAGCGTCTGCACTCCAGGCGAGTCCATAAATTAACTTCTGGCACTTATGGCATTCTGGAGGAACGAAGCTTACATTGGAATTCATGGTTCACCTGTTTCAGGAATGTTATGTAACAGTGCCTGTTACACAGGGAGAATCTGCTACCTCCACCATTAGCAGGAAGGAATGTTTCTTACCAAAGCAAGATATTCTATCATCACTGTCCCTCTCCCTCTGCCACCCCCTCTTCCTTTCCTTTTCTCTCTCACTGGAGGTGACCATCTGAAGACACGTACAGAGAAATGCCCTAGCGCTGGGGGACAGAATTCACAGCCTCCTCTGGACTGTTCCATTGGCCTTTTTTTTTGTTTGAGAGTTCAGTTTAAGGGGACTTGAGCCAGCTGACAGAATACCTGGATTAATACATGACTGTATTATTTTTGAAGGGACATTGATTTCCAATATATGGAGTCCCTCCCATACTATATTTACCTGCTAGTGAGCACCACACTTTTGAACTGCGCTGCAAGCAAAACACCAGTTTGGCATTACATGTAGATCTTTGCTAAAGATTAAAATGAAAGCACCAAATTGTTTCAGAAATAATATAAATCAGCAATCCCATATAGTTACCTTTATCTTAGCTGACATGTACATAATATAATAGGCTGTCAAGGCTTTGTGTTCCTTCCATCGTATGGTATGTATTTTTGAGCACCTTTCACACACAGTGCAGTGTTGGACACACGTAACTAGTGTAAGACATTGCCCCTGTCTCGTGAGTTTGTACTTTCAGCTTTCTAAAATTTTTAAATTTTTACTAAATTTATTGGGGGTGACATTGGTTCATAAAATTATGTAGCTTTCAGGTGGACAGTTCTAGAACACACCCTCTGTACAATGTATTGTGTGTTCACCATCCCAAGTCAAGTCTCCCTCCATCATCATTCATCCCTCTCTGGTAATCGCCATGTTGATGCTGGAAGGGTGGAGAGGAATGACCATAAAGAAGTTTTACTTGTTGCTAAATCTCTACTCTGGGCATTACATGGAGATCAATGGTGGCAAAGAGCCACTGGTATAGTCCCGGGCAGTGACACCGGGGCACCTTATATTTGTCTTCCCACTTGGCATGCAGGTCTCAGAGTGGCCCCCAAACGTGAGTGACAAGAGGTGGTGCAATGGGAACAAACGGGGAGAAAGCGGGGAGATCCCAAGTACCTAAGTTAATGTCTTAGAATTCTGCTTCAGGGCAACCACACCAGAGGTACATGTTGGTAATAAATAGTACGAATAGTGCTCAGGTCTGGCGAGGGAGGGGTCTGGGAAGACTTCACGGAGCCGGTGGCCCGTGAGCTGAAAAATGAAGCACAGCGACATTTGAACACTGGGAGGTGGAACCAGGACATTCGAGCTTGAGTCAGCAGTGCGTAAAGCAGAAATGCTTCCGAGTAGTATTCGAATTACGAACTGTGGACACCTCAATGCACTTTACGTGTCTACAGCTGATCAATGTGGCAAAAGTTTTTTTTTTTTAATTTAGGAAAAAATTAGCACAGTGGAGTCTATTAGGGTACCTATAGTATTTATTCCTTCTTACCTTTCCACTGTGGGGTTTGATCTGTACAAATAGTATCATCACTGAATATCAGCATCAAGAAGCATGGTGGGTAATTATACCAAAATCCATGGACCAGAGGGTGTCGGGACAAACAACAAAATCATGATGTTTGTTGGCTTCACCATAACCAGTATTTCACTGGTAAAAAAGTACATTAAAAATAAATAAACAAACAAATAAATAACATAGAATCACTGACTGTTAATTTAAAAATTACAAAAATAGAAAAGCAAATCTAAGCCAGCTAGAAACATCACACAGACTTGCAGATTTTCTATTTTTAGACCCAAGTAATTCCATCTGTAAGAGGGGACGTTCTCTGAGTCATAGCGATAAGACATCTTGAACAGAGACAGGAAGAGGATCCCAGAACAAATTCTCCCCTCTGGGGATGATCAGAATGGCGGAGAAAGAAAATCATGTTTTTAAATGTCTAACCCCGTTTTTGAATGAAAATAAACCTTCAATACTTGGCAAACTGTCTCTTACACTAAAAACATGTTTTCTCACAGTGTAATGGCTTTTAACCTCCCTTTTATTCATGAAATTTGAAGTGTTTTTAAGCATACTTTTGGTTTGCGGTAGCTTTTGCCTTCCTCAATTGTTCCTGGTGAGAAATGTAATCATCTGGTGATGAACACGTGCTTATTGAACATGCAAAATAATGTGCTAAATATTATGAGCATTTCAACAATTTATTTCACTTTCAGAATACTACCCTAGTCTTCCAGGGGAAGACTGAGAAATTTGTGCATTGGGAGGGTGATGAGTTATTGCGTAAGTTATGCAGAAGGAAGCCGATGTAGTGGTGCTAGGAGAGTGGGAGATCAGGGTCCATTGGTTCCGGCTTCTGGGTCTGAGGAGGCTTCTAGGAGGAGGCTTCTTTACGTGTTGAGGTTATCATGTTCTAAGAGGCTCATTTGCATTCTCACCTTAATCTTGCCTTTGACACTGGAAAGCTAGAGTTGTGTTCTCAGTGGTTCTTATCTCCTGGGTAGATAGGAGTGGTTGCTTCTTCTTCCATCAATACATAATCAGAATATCTGGATTTTAATGCAATTGCTAGTCATCTAGGCCTGCATTTTGCAACTAAGGAAAGACACACAGGCATATTAATTTAATGTATTTGTTCTAAACCCGTAGTGAAATCCTCTCATTTCTCTCTTTCTCTTTTCCTTCTTCTCAGCATTCATCTCTTTCATTTCATTTTTCACTTGCTCACCTGGCATTTTCATAATGTGTTGGAGAGTAGCTACCAATTTTCTAAGCTTGAATGTCTCAAGCTTGCCCTGTGTGTGTTTTAAAAGTAATTATGTGTGGATCTGCATTCTTTCATGTATCAGTAACAGATTCCATCTTAGCTGGATCACTTTGTTGGGCTTCTGAAAGTGCTGGATGCTTTCAGGGGGACAATGTTGAATAGTGATGATGCATGTAGACTCTTGAGACCCCCTGGCCTTGCGATCACTTGTGTCACTTGTGACCCCAGTCTTTTGATCTCAGGAGAGCAGCCTAACAGCTCTGAGCCTGAGTTTCCTAATTTCCATGTAATAAAATGAAGATGTTATAAAGGTGAAATTAGGTAATCTATTAAAATTTTTAGTGTAGTATCCGATACATACAAGTGTTCCGTAGAGTTGATTATTCATCATCATCATCACAGAGGTGCCAAGTGGTGAGGTGAATCTTTTTAGAACATCAGTTATGCTTAAGGATCTAAGGGGAAGAGTTAACTGATTTCAATCAGAAGTACTTTATTTTTTTTTAATATTTTATTTATTTATTTTTAGAGAGGGAAGGGAGGGAGATAGAGAGAGAGAGAAACATCAATGTGCGGTTGCTGGGGGTTATGGCCTGCAACCCAGGAATGTACCCTGGCTGGGAATCGAACCTGGGACACTTTGGTTCCCAGCCCGCGCTCAATCCACTGAGCTATGCCAGCCAGGCTTAGAAGTAATTTATTTTTTACATCAGAACAAATATGATCCTTTTATAGAAGACAAAAGTCACATGGGTGTTTTTCAAGGTGAAATAAGACAATAGTTAGTTTGTTGTACTTGTAGCAGGAAGTCCCTGCGGGAGGACATTCGCTTTCTTCTGCCACCAGAGGTGTTCCAGAGCCCATCTGGAGGGGCACTCCTGCCGGTTACCACAACGGGAGAGAGAAGAGCCTCAGTCCTCTTAACCAAGCGTCACAGCTCCTTTGCTTAAATTGCGTATTTGTCTATGTATTTCACTCAGGAGGAGGTACTTTAGGCTGGGCTAAAACAGGCAGGGATTGAAGTTTGCCACCTCTGTCTAGAGGCAAACATCTTTGATTGCTAAGTTTGCCTAAAGCTGGCTTGGTCACCGGGCCAGTGTGGTTGTGGTGGCTCATGAAACACTAGAATCACTAGGGACATTGTGACAATGCAGAATCCTGGGCCTTAGGTGATCGTATATTTCACCAGTGCTCCAAGTCAATCGTATGTACAGTGAAATTTTAAAAATATTTATTTAGATTTTAATGGGTCCTTTCTCTGACTTCCTCTCTCTGCTTGTGAGAAAAGTTTAGTGGCAGACATCATCTTGATTCTAAAGATTGAGATGAAACCACACGCATAAACATAACTGGACATATATCTGCACATTCATGTTTTCCTAACATCCATCCAGGTACACAGATGCATGTGCATATTGATATATGTACACATTTACTTTTACATATATGAACATGTATAAAGATGGACTCATCAGTGCAAGCCCATGCACCATTTCATAGACAAAATCTTGTTTAGCAGCTCCTCATTATAGTGATAAACATTCAAATGATCGTTTGAGAATAATTACTGCTTCCATACCAGGTACATATTTTGCCATAGAATGAGGAAGAAATTAAGACACTCACCTCTCCTGAAATTGGAGGTAGGGAAAGCAAATGCTATTTATTCTAGGCTTTAAGCCTCATTAATATGTGTTGATGAAATCCTTCACCACATCAAAGTAGTGCCATCTTTTAGAGGTGGTTTCTTTGAATAAAAGGCTTAAAGTATAGGTACAAAGTTAAATTGCTTAAAATATCTACATGAACAAGGAAGTTCCAGTGTTATTAGTAAAAATATTACTCACTAATTGACCTTATCAAGATCTGCTTAATTTGAAATGGTTTTCAGATGAAAAACAAAACCATCTAATATCTTTTTATTGCCATTATTTTATTTTAGCACACATTTTTATTTCTTTCATTTGCATAGTTTATTTTTAAACTTGACTTTTCTTTTCCCATTTAGACAGATTTTCCCAAACACAAGAATAATTCCTGCTGGTAACGTTGCTTATTAGGAACATTTCCAGCAAGAGAGGTGAATGGTGCAGCAAAGATCTCTTCATTTCCAGCATGGTGAATAATCTGTCAAGACGACACCCTAGCCAATTGTTTAATTGTGTATCAGATTTAGATGACAGACCTTGGATATGACATTGCAAAAGGGCTTAGGAAGACCTATCCATCTTCCTTCCCTTTAGAGCAGTAGGGTCTTCAGTAAAGACATCTGTTAAGTCTATTTCCTAAGGCAAACACAACCAGCCTTCTTACCTTTCAATTAGTAATGGAAGAACTTCAACAAGGTAAGGTTTCATTTGCATTTTTGTTATTGCTGGCAGGTTTCGGATACTTGGAGAGTTTCATGGATTCTATCCCCTCCCCTTCTCTGTTTCTTTCTGTTCCTACCCGCGGGATGTTTTCTATACCCCCTTCAGCTGGAAGTTCATTAGCTTCATTTTCTTATTTGTATTCATTTGATTATTTTTGAGATATTGACCAGGAGAAAAAGAAAATCTTCTTGCAGAGATGATTTTTTGTTGTTGTTCTTCTTCTCCTCTTTCACCTCCTCCACCTCCTCCTCCTTCTCCTTCTACCTAATAACCATCTTTTAGAGCTGTTGAATAAATCCATGCCTTCACCCATAATCACTTGCAAATAAATCCTTTATGACTTCAGTTTTCCTACAATTATCAAATTAAAATATGCCCTAAATTAAAAAAGATCTTTCTGCATTAATCTGATCTTTATTTTAAAGTTTGATGAATTTTTGGATCCTCTTCCTTTTCAGAGTTTTTAAACTGGTTTGTTTCAAACTACAGGCCAAGATTTCCAAATTATTCTTCTTAATCTAAGGACATCTGGATACCTGGACAGTGGTGCTAGATGTTACTACTTGCTATAAATAATGTCGTGGATTCTTCCCTTCCATATATGTTTGCTCTTCAATTTCTACATTATGTAAAAAAACACAAAGCATCATTCCCCCCTAACTTTAGTCTGTCCCTAATTATCCCCTGTACTAACTCAGTTCCCCATACATCCTTCCATCCATTCATCCACCCACCTATCCACCCGCCATGTATTACTAGGTACCCACTCTGTGCCTAACACTTCTGTGGCCTGTTGCTGGAGAAATAATGGTGGGAACAAAGCTTAGACATAGTCTCTGCCCCAAAGAACTTATAGTCTATTGAGGAGTAAGATGATAATTAAAAAAAAATCACACAAATAATTATATATTCTCAGTGGAGATGTACATGATATTATGAGAGTTTTTAATAGGGCAAATTAAACTAGTTAGGATGGGCAAGAAAGGAAATGATGACCAAGCTTAGAAATGGAGAAGGAGAAGGAAGAGAAGGAGAAAGAGGAGGAGGAGAAAAAGGGATGGAAAAATAGAAACTAGATAGGCAACACATTAATCCTTCCCCCTCCCCAAAATCCCACACTAAAACGAAAATACTATAATTTTATATCATGGACAGTAAAGACATGCACTTTTATCACGTTCTAGTCATATGTCATTCACATTTTTACATTGCCTATAAACAGCTACTGAAAAAGTGTTGTCATTTTAAGGCAATACCCCGTCCTCTGAAAGTGGTAATCAATATATATCTATAGGTGATAGTAATTATGTCATAACTTGGGTAAGAACCAAATCACTAGTAGAATTGGACAAAGGGGTAGTGCCTAGGGATGCACGGTTTATTAGCCACAAATCTGAAAACTAAAAACAAAACAAATTTTTTGTAACTCAGTCACTGAAACTTGTTTGGTAAAACTTGGCCTGTGCTGATGTGAGGATACTTATGATCTTTATTTATCACATTTAGAATGGACATGTATATGTGTTACTGCAAAGATGTAAATGTGTTTGAGTGTTAAGGTGCTTGTGAGGTTATGTAATACATGGAACTTGTATTACTTTATCCTTTTGAAATCTGCAAAATTGTGCATTCAGAAAGAATCTGGCTCAAGAAATTTCAGATGTGTGTTATTGGTCCCTCTGCTTTTTTAATGTTTTTTTTAAATGATGCGTGACTTGTATGTGCACACCCATGCACCTGTGCTTGGTGAAGAGAGGGATCTTGAGTGAGGACCATGAAGGTTTTGAGCCCTAACTAGAAGACAATATGGAATAAAATATTTGAGGATGAATTACGTTGGAGAAAGCACAGCTCTTCCTAACACATTTGCAAGTACCGTGGTATTTTTAGGACTATAAGACTCACCAGACCGTAAGACACATCTAGGTTTTAGAGGAGGAAAATAGGAAAAATTTTTGAAGGAGAAAATGTGGTAAAATATTTAATAACCTGTGACCCTGCTCCACTGCTGCTCCCCACCCCCAGAAAGCCAGGTAAGCTACATTCGGCCTATAAGATGCACCCCTTTTCCCCCCCAAATTTGAGGAAAAAGTGCGTCTTATAGTCTGAAAAATACAGTAGAACTCTATTTCTCCTCCTACCCTCTCAGTCTTTCACACGGGGATTATCTGTAGGAGAGATGTTTGACCACTTTCATTCTCAGACAATAGGGTAACAATATTCCCACACCAAATCTTACATTATCTCATCAACTCCTGCTGTTCTGCTCTTGGAAGAGCTAGTCAGTGACACATCCAGGATGTTGGTAGGATTCATACCACGTAAATGAGTATATGAGTTGAGACCACACAATACGCTTATGCGAGAGCCTGGCTTAACATCCAAGTTTAGTCATTTCTACTTCGATGTCCTTTCCATCACGCCAGTGTAATGTGTCCTCAAAGATTTTTTTAAAATTTTTTAAGGAAAGAAAAACCTTCGCTTATCTCAGCATTTCTACTTCTAGAAAGGCATCAGGTAAAAAGACCCAGAAATGAGGGTTTTGCTGTTGCCTAATTTTCTCTTTCCCATTTTATCTTATTTCCCAACCTCCATTTAAAAATCAATCCGACCGATTTTGCTGATTGCGTGCCCAGGGCTCGCCAGGGAGGGGACCACTCACCGCCTGCTGACCCTTCCCCATTCAGTAGCCTGCACCCCCTGCCGAGCCAGAAGGCCTGGGCCAGATTGGGAAGGAATGCACGTGAGCGGTTGTCCTTTGTTCTCCTCTTGGCGCCTGCTCCGGCCATGTGCTTCAGGCAGGACTTCCAATTAGGACGCCTGACAGAAAAGAGCAGATTGGAGAAGGCTTGTCCTCCTCCACTGCCAGCAGGACCGAGGGTGGCATAATATGACACCCAAAAGCTCATCAGGAAAGACGCATTTCCATAGGAAGAAACGGTGGCATTTCAGCATCACAGGTAAAGAATGGCAGGAACGAAGGCAAGTGTGGCAGATCTGGGGCATGGCTCTGCCTAGAGCGACCTACGTATCCATATGTGCTAAGACTAGCATGTCCCAAAGCTGAGTATAATCCTGGCTTCTAATTGTCGCCCAGGTTTAAGTGCTGTGTCTCTTGAGCTGTGAAGGCGTTAAGCCTTCTTTAACCTTTGGTATGTATTCACCATGGATACAATATCTTTTATACATGTACTTGTTGGCCAAGGTACTATAAATACAAGAATTTGAGGATTTTTCACTGCTAGATTCCAGTGTCAGAATAGAACTTAGCATATGATAAATATCAGGGTGATACAATATTTAACTACGAGTTCAGCGTGGGCAGCAACCAATCAGAAGACCTTAAACAAGTGTGCTGGTGTGTATATCAGTTTTGATAAGAACCCGATAAATGTTGGTTGAATGACTTAATAAGGGGTATTGTTCCCACATAAGGGGTGCATATAAAGCTTTGAATTGGTTTTTAAAACTTTCCTACTTAAAATGGGTCTTGGGCAATTCACATACATGCACTAAAATGTGTATATGAAAATACATGTATGTACATGGAAAATGGTCAGCCTCTCTAATAATCAAAGAGATACATATTAAAACAACATAGATTCTTGTTGTTGCTTTTATGAACTTCTGAAAAATAAGACAAATTATGTTCCTTGCACTGGTGTGAACACGGTGAGTATGTAGTTCTATAGCCCAGTTATTCCACTGGTCACTGTTGACAGCTTAGAAAACAGTTTCATTCACCTTGACCTGTAGGAGGCTAAACTTATTACAGGATTACAATTATGGTGCAATTTGGTGACACAGTTGCCAAATATTTTAATATATGTTTAAGAGTATTTGGCTGAGTTATTAATTACCTCTTTAAAATTCTATTCTAATATTAATTTCATAAATGCATAAGATTGTGTATACAGTGCTGTTCATCACAGCACAGTAAAAAATGGGAGCTGCTTAAAAGTCCAACCACAGAGAACTGTGGAAGTACGCACTACCGCATCCAGGCCGGGCTCTCCTGGGAAGCCCTGGTCAGTGTTCATGTGGTTCCTGACTGAGAGGACCCTGCACATTATGATAACTCACAAAGGTGGTATAAATTGGTAGTTATTCACCAAATGACTTTAAAAAAGGTGATGTCTAGCTACCGAAAGAACACACTCTGCTCAGAATTTATTAAGAGAGAAAAACAACCAAAAAAAAGTCCACAAAGCAGCATTATAATACCTTTTCATTTTGAGGTTTAAAAATACTTACAAAAGCCCTGGCTGGCGTAGCTCAGTGGATTGAGCACGGGCTGCAAACCCAAGTGTCGCAAGTTCGATTCCCAGTCAGGGTACATGCCTGGGTTGCAGGCCATGACCCCCAGCAACCGCAGATTGATGTGTGTGTGTGTCTCTCTCTTTCCCTCCCTTCCTTCTCTAAAAATAAATAAATAAAATCTTTAAAAAATACTTACAGAGTGAGATTTAAAAGAGGTCAGGTGACTCTAACTCTAAAGGCTAGCCACTGTATGCTATTTCTAGTGGAGGTCTAGTACAGCAGTATCTGTACACCTCCATATGGACACAGAAGTAAGAAAGATCTGAAGAAGTGTATTCCCATATGTTCATGGTGGTAATTTACTGGGAATGTGGGTAATTATTTTCCTTTCTCTTTGTTTGTCTTCGTTCATCTGTATCTTTTAACTTTTCCACCACGTGCCCCTTGTGAAGTTAAAAGCAAACAATAATGCACGAAGAAAAAGCAGCCCTCGGAGGTGCTTGTGAGAGAGGGCAGTCCTGCCTCGGGGAGCCCGCGTGGGTTCGGGGCCCGCAGAGCCCCCCTGTGTGATCCCTGGTCCTTCCGTGTGACCCGGACTAACCCCTTCGCCGCCGGTGTAACGCCTGACGTGCAGGAGCGCTGTAAGGACTAGAGGTCATGAGTGTACAGGTCCCAACGTGCTGCCAGCCCATGGCGGACTCTCAGCAAATTGTTATTTATTGGTACTGTTATTATGGGACTATCCCTTTTCAGTCTGAAACCAGAGGTGAACTCTACATCATTCCCACGTGCCCAGATTGGAAACCTGTCAGTTAGGAAACTGATACTGTCTGGGGTGCTGCACGTGCAGTGACACCGTGAGATGGGAGCCCTGCGATAAAAAGCCAAGCCCTGCGACAGTGAAGAAGTGAGCTGAGGACTTCGAAGTCTTCTCCTGAGGTTTGGGGTAGAGTACCTCCCTGCTCAAGAAGTACACCGCATTTTGAGAGTAATACCTCCTCCTCACCACACACGCATTAGGTAGCGTAGACCAATGAGTTTGTAAACCAAGAGGCAGTTTTTGCAATTGGGTTCTTCTTTTAAAACTACAGTGATTAGCAAATGCACACACCTGGGCCTAGAAACAGGCACGTCCGCACGCACGCACGCACGCACGCACGCACACACCCGGCTACTCCTGCCAGGCTCTGTTTCCTGCCTTCGCCTCCAAGTCCGCTCGGTGATCAAGGAGGGTTTGCCCTCCTCGTCTCTTCTTTCCACTCTTTCCCACGTTTTCTTGCTTCCGGGGAACCATAAGGATTTTCCAAGAATATTTTCCAGGGACTAAGCGGATAATCCAGTAAGGACAAGTCTCGGGGAGTTGCTCTCGGAGACCATCAAGTGGATGGCCACTTGATGGTGGATAGGAACTTGAAGTTGCTCTAACAAAGGTGTTCGATGTGGGGGGAACCCACCCCCACCCTCACTTCATCACCCGTTCCCTTGTGGCCAGTTACACCCGTTGGTTGCTGCGGAACAGGCTTGGTGTCAGTGCGAAATACTTGGCAATGAACTTTTTCACATGCAGGTAGTGAGAGTAACCAACTTAATTAAAATACAAAACAGCAAACATCTCTCTAGATTTTTTTAAAAAGTGCTACGCTGGAGGCAAGATTATTATGTAGATTGCAAGGTTGCAACTATTCCTGATTATTCATCTTTTTAAAGCTGTGTCTGAAGAAGGTTGTTAATACCCCAGGGGGAGGGGTCCTGCCAATTTTCTAGGCTCAGTAAATTTAATGCTGCGCCGAAACTTAATACCCCAACAAACACCTGCATTAAATCTACTTTTTATGGCATTATTATTAAAAGTTAAGTATCATTTGAGGAAATGAGTCTATCACTGCTTAACTTTCCTCATAAAAAGGTCTTCCTTGTTTATAACTTGTATTTTGGGCTTCTGCAAACAAAAAAATAGTAATACTTCTGGACAAATAAGAATGAAACTCTTGAAACCACTCATAGTATATTTTTGGGGGAGAGGGTGGATTTTATTGTTGAGTTAGGCTTCAGATGTTCCTTTATGTACTTGAAGTAGTTTGGGGGTAATATGATTGAATAAAAACAAAACAAAATAAAATAACTTTTTTTTCAGCCAAACTTCTGTACATGCAGTCCTAGGTCACAATAGCATTGGTATTTGGTTAAAGCGTAAATCGTGACAAAGTGCACCTAAATCTTTCTTTTATCCCTAGTGCTGTTGCCTGTACCCCATGTTCCCTACACGTCCTCCATTCCTAATTGGTCCAGTCCTTAGGTAATTAGAACAGCTTCCTATGACAAACTGTTCTTTCCTTAGAAGAAACACGGAACAGGGAATCAGAAGGCTTAGGTTCAAGGTTTCACTCTGCTGCTTGCCACCTATGGAAACCCTAGTAAATAGACTATACTTTCTGAGTCTGAATTTCTCATCTTAATAGAGATGCAGTATAATACCTTTACCAGAGAGCTGCAGTGATGAGTAATTTAGACAACCTAGCAAAACTATATAGCATTATATAAGGCAAGGCCTGATTATAATTTGGCAAAGATTGGCCAGTTGCACGGATTACATGTAGTCATTGATCAGTCATGTAGCTAATTGAATCAATGTAAATAGCTAGTCATACAGTCAAATTTTCAAACTATCACCCAGACGTGAGTAATTCAGAGTCTGCATTTTCCCTTTCTAGATCTCAGTGTTTCTTCATTTGAGAGAAGAAGGCATTGCACTGGAAGATGTAAGGACTTTTCCAGCACTGGATTATATGATGATAGAAACTATTTTTTTTAAAAAGGTTATTGTTTAAATCATTTTAAAGTAAGACGTTTTTCAACAGCTTTAATTTCTGTCGTTTGATCCTTTGTGCACTGGAACAAAAATATGCCACTGAGATCTGTGGTGTTGGCATCACAATATATGAAGATTTTCAGTAACAGATGAGTAGAAAATAAAAACAAAAAGGTCAGAGTTTCATTTGGGAAGCTGGAAATCAGCACGGTGCCAACCAGTTTTCAGGCCAATCTGGAGGTTTAAATGCACTGGTTTCATCTAGCTCATTGGGAGGAGGGTAGCTACCACACAACAGCTTCCTGAACTGCCTGCTGCGTATGGTCCAGGGCTTCCTGCTTCGCCCTGAGATGGTGCGTCAGCTCTGGGCTGTTCCTGGACTTCTGTTCCCGAAGGCTTGTGTGTTACGAAACAGTCCCACAGGGTGACTGTGGAATTTTCACGGTGCTGCTCCGCGGTGAAGCAGGCCATGCTGCCACAGACCAATGGGGATTCACTGCAACTTGTCCTCAAGGAATCCCTGGGAAAATGGCACAATTAGGATGGAGGGCTAAAAACAAGGGACTAGTTAGTATAGCTAAGATTTATTGAGCACTTACTATGCATCAAGCACTATCCTGTGTTTCACATGCATCATTTGATTTGATCTTCTCAACATCTACTTAAGGAAGGTACCATTCACCCAGTCCCCATCAACACATGGAGGGGCTGAAGCACGGAGTGGGTAAATGACTTGCCCACAGCCACACATATCCAGGCAGGTTTCTCCACAGGGAGTGAAGAGACAGCATAGCTTCTAATTGTAGACACGAGCCAAAGTTCAAGTTTAATGTGCCCAGTGCTAGAGGGTGATGAATTATACCTAGTGTTTTCACTACTATCTGCACTCTCATGTGAACTGGAACACTTTAACATCATTAAATTACCACACAGAGGACACCTTGTTCCTCCATAGTGGGCATTCAACGTCCTGGACCTTAGCTGGCATCCATAAGAAGCTGTTTTTTCTCTTACACAGGAAAGAAACAAGAATGAGCATTTCAAGTTAATTTCATCCTGAAGAAACGTGCGAAAGGAGGATTGATTCTTTTAGTTTCCTGCCCTTCGGTACCCTTTCAAAATTTAATACATACTGAATGAAAATTGATTATAGCCACTTTGATAGTTCAGCCCATTTCTCCCCTGTGTGTGTGTATGAGAGAGAGAGAGAGAGAGAGAGAGAGAGGGAGAGAGAAGGAAACTGTAGCATGTGCCTGGGACTATGAGGTTATTTAAGGGAAGAGCCCACTTGAGAAAAAAAAAGATGCATAAACTGAGTAGAATAGATTTCCAGGAATGTCTCAGAAGTTTTGCAGTTATATTCATATTGCTATTTATTGCAGGAAAGTGGGACAGTCTTGCAATATGTTCAGCACTTCTATGCAGAGTGGAGATGCTGGCTATCAAGCCTTAATTGTAACAATTATTGTCTGTCATAGAAAATTATGTCAGTATGGCTTGAGGCAGGTATGTCTGAACAGGATGTATTCTCTCAGGCAGCAATAGTTGAGGTAGTACCCAAGTGAAAAGCTAAACAAGTTCAACATGGGACATATTTTAACTCTCTAACATATTATTTCCAGCTATGTTTAAAATAAAAGCTTTATGGAGAGTTACTATAAGCCGTGGTATGCTACTATGTTTTTGCCGTGGTAGGAATTAGAATCAAAGTTGAGAGCAGGAAAGAACCTTATCTGAACCCACTTAGCACTGGCACAGCTGCAGGTGGCCCTGTGGGGTAGCAGTGTGCATCGCCCCAGGATGCGCATTCCCACTGCGGTCCTCGTGGCTGCCGTTGCACAACTCCAGGGGGCACCACTCACCTACAATGTGCTTCCTCTAACTGTGCTATGTGGAACCTTGGACAGGGTGGGGAGTGAGGGACATTAGAGGAAAGGATTGTGTAGCACAATGGAAAAAAAATGGTGGTGACTTTTTAAATTACAGTACAGACTAGGAACATCTACCTATAAAAGTGTGGCCAATATGTAAAAATTGAATGTGTACTTGTTCAAGGACTAGAACATGTCATACAAATGAAAACACTCATTTGGTTAAATGAAAGGATTGTGGACAATTTTGCATTTAGCTTCTAATTTTAATATTATTTAAGTAAAATGATATTTTGCAATGGCTACAAGCCTCGAAATGACTCTGCACACTTATTTAGATGAAATACCCACTTCACATTTTCTGCTCGAGAGAAAAATTGTGTAGCTGAGCTTGTCCTCTGACAGAGGAGAAAATGGAATCCGAAATGCTAGACCACATGGTTAGGGCCACGTAAGGGCAGCAAGGTGGGGTTTGAACTCACAGGGTTTCTTCCGCTTCACCAGGGTGGCTTCCTGCCATCTCTCACCCTTGACATTTCATCTCCTCCCACCCTGATCTGTCATATTCTGATGACTCCTGTAGTAGGAGGCATAATAGCCACTTAAACTTGCAGGTCCTAATCCCTGGAACCTGTAAATGTTACTTCATTTGGAAAAAGGGTCTTTGCAGATGTGATTAAATTAAGAACATTGAGGTAAGAAGAGAATCTTAAATTATTTGGATGGACCCTGAATGCCATCACGCATGTTCTTATAAAAAGAGGTAGAGGGAGAATCAACTTGTATTTGTGAAGATAGAGGCATTGGTTTGCAGTGATTTGGCCACAAGCCAAAGAATGCCAGGAGTCCCCAGGGTTTGAAAGAGTCACTCAAAGTGAGTAATTCTTCAGAGGGTGGTGGCTCTGCCCACACCTTGATGTTGGTCTCCCAGCCTCCAGAACTGGGAGAGAACACATGTGGATTGTTTTAGCCACTACGTTTGTGGTGCATTGTTACGGCAGCCATAGAACATTAACATAACTCCCAAATGCATTGCTCTAATCCTGACTTCTCTTTTAAACTGAGATTCCAACTTCCACTTGTGGACGTCTCAATTTTCATTTCTAAGTCCCCCCTAGCTGTCCTCTCCCCTCCCCTCAACGTGCTTCCTAGCTCAGGTAATCGTTCACCAATTCCTAATCGCACTGATTCTTACCTCTTTTTATTTCCAACGTTTGCTCCATTACCATATCCTGGTGATACTATCTTGAGATCATGTTTCTCAGATCAGCACCTACTCCCCATTCCTAGCCCTCCTAGTCTAGGCCAGATACTTATCACCAAGTCTCATTTTAATTTCTACAATGTTTGTCCTTTTTGTTCTTTCATTTGCTCTCTATTCTACCTATAGAATCATCTTTCTAAAATGGCAAGTGTGATATATATATATCACTGTGCTCGAGAATGCCTGTAGCATTAAATGCAATATCAGAGCATCACTGAAGCAGTCATAAAGTGTGGGCTCCGGCGATGTGACTGCCTGGGTTCCATTTGGGGCTCCTTTACTTGCAAGCTCTGCACTTTAGGAGATTACTTCACGGTGCATCATTTCTGCCTCTGTAAACCGAGGGCAATGATAGTGTTTGCCTCATAAAGGGGCTGTCAGACATAAATGAGCCGGTACCTGTAAAGCATTTGGAAGAGTGTCTTGGCCACCCAAGAAGTAAGCAGCAACTTTACAGCTTGTCAACAATAACAATTACAATATTGAAAAGAAATATTAGCTGTTTTTAACATGCGTAGAACGATCTACAGATTCTTTACATTCTAGTTATGTTTAATGTTAACCTCGTCTTATGCTGCCCTTTCTGTATGAGCCAGGCTTCTCTGGAGAACAGAACCGATAGACTGTGTGTTCGTGTGTATATATAAAATTTATTATAAGGAATTGGCTCATGCGATTGTGGAGGCTGACTAGTCCCCAGGTCTGCAGTTGCCAAGCCCCGGAGCCCCGGGAGAGCGGATGGTGTAGCTCCAGTCTGAGTGCTGGCAGGCTCAGGACTCAGACAGCAGCTGTTTTAGTTTAAGGCCAAAGGCGGGGATGAACCAAGGTCCCGGCTCGCAGGCGGTGTGCAGGAGGTGTTCCCTCTTAGTCGGGGGCGTTCTTCTGGGGCCTTCCACGATTGGATGGGACCCGCCCACATTAGGGAGGGGAATCGGTATCACTCAAGTCTACCGATTTAAACGTCAATCTCACCCAAAAACACCCTCATAGAAACACCCAGAATACATTTCGCCAGACTATCTGGGCTCCCCGATGCCCAGTTAAGCAGAAACATAAAACTAACCATTAGATTTTCCTAACTACCCTCTTGGTCGTTTCCTGAACAAGCCCGGTCATCTCTCGTCTTCCTGCCCTGGCGAATACTGCCTCTTCTTCTTCTTCTTCTTAGATTTATGTTCATCCCTTGTTCGATCCGGCCTGCACACGCCCTCGCTATTCTTCAGAACTAAGGACAATTATCGCCTATTTCTCTGCTTGGCCACTCAGTTCCTTCCTCCCTCACAGCGAGATTGAACTCTCCCTGCCTCGGTGCTGTGCGAGGGAACTCAGTTCATGGAATTGATCACGTGGTGTTGGAACGAGGTGTGTAGCCATCTACTCAAAGTCAAACCTGGTGGAAACAGAAATGTGGCGTCGCTTCTTCATTTTCGTACTAGTTTCGTGCCTGGCACATCGTAGGTGCTCAATGAATGCTTGCTGCATTTATTCTTGGCCCTTTGGGCAAGCAGAAATGATGAGCCCCGCTCCTAAACAAGGAAAGGTCAGCAACTTGGAACTGCAGCTATCAGCAGTTTTCCCACTCCCTAAGCGACGTTTTCCCAGAAGGCATTCTGCTCTTCCCTGCCGAGGGAATTTGGGGACTGCCAGCGGGGGTGCCCTGGCTGCGCTGAATTACTGCAATGGTGCCTGGGGAGAGAGGCAATCTTTGAAGCACCCAGGCGGTAACCTTTATTTAATTGGCAAGATGGAAATCAATGGCACATATGGCATTAACAATTTTAGATTCTGGATTAGTTTGCAGTGATATCTGCTTATCAAACAACAAAAAAATAGATTCAAATACTCTTCAGATCTTTTTGGTACAGGAAAACTCACAGTGCATTTGCTGCATTTCAAAATAAGAATTTAGATATTTAAACTTGCATGCAGACAAAAACCGTGCAATTGCGTAAAAGTTATCTAAAAAGATGTATATGTGAAATCAAGGATAGACTGTAAAATGTGGCAGATCATTCCCTTTTTATTTTCTGCCTGGCCAAGAGATATGTCTATCATTGCCTATTATTTTTATTTTAAATTTAAAAAAATCTTAAAGGTAGACAAAGCATTGGTGCACACAAATGAAGAAGCTGAGAAAAACATCTCCATGCTAAGATGGGGCAATTATTTGGTTTAATAATAAACTATATCATACAGAATTCAGTACAAGAAACAGAAACCACTTTAGATAGTTTAAGCAGGAAGGGGTTTCATGACTAAAATTAAGGGCCTGGATGACTGTTGGTTAGACTGGGGGAGTGGACATCAAGGGCCCCCACTGGACCTACAGAGGAGCCAGCCTAGTGACCGTGACACCACAGTGACGCTGCTGCTGCTGCTGCTGCTGCTGCTGCGGCTGCACCACCAACTTCTGACACTCAGATGCTGGGGAGTTGACACAGGAATGTGCCCCCTGTCACTCTCGTCTCCACGACCTCTCTTCCCAGGAGAAAGAGCAGTAGCAGTGGAGCCTTAGCTATGCAGTCAACACCATACACGCATCCAAGTCCATCCTAACCAAGCTGTGTTTCAGTAGGTGAATGGCTAAACAAACTGCGGCCTATCCTAATAGTAGAATATTATTCAGCACTAAAAAAAAAGGAATAAGCTAGTTATCCATGAAGAGATATGGAGGAAACTTAAATGCATATTGCTACGTGCAAGAAGCCAATCTGAAAAGGCTACATGCTGCATGAGTCCACTACACGCCATTCTGGAAAGGCAAAAGTGTGGAGACAATGAAAAGAGGAGCGGTTGGTTGGCGGGAGTTAGAGGAGAAAGGGCGGGAGGACCAGGAGGAGCACAGAGGATTTTAGGGCAGAGAAACAACTCTGCGTGACACTGCAATGGGAGATACGTGTCATTCTACATTTGCCCACACCCACTGGATGTGTGAAACCAAGCGTGAACATTAGCGTAAACTGTGGACTCTGGGGGACAAATGATGTGCCCACGTGGAGTGAGCAGCTGTGACAAATGTACCACTCCGGTGTGAGGTGTTGGTGATGGGGGAGGCTGTGCATGTGTGGGGGCCAGGAAGTAGAGGAAATCTCTGTATCTCCTGCCTAATTTTGCTGTGAACTTAAAACTTCTCCAAAAATTACTCTATTTTTGTAGAAGACCAACCTCTGGCATTTGCATACTTTGTTATACAAACTTAGAGGAGAAACTTGGAGATCTAGTCCAAATCCTATATGTGAGAAATTAAGAAACTGACATTGTGTGTTGTCCAAAGAAATTTTTCGCTTGAAGAAATAGTGGAGTTAACACAAAGGATCGTATTGTCAAATCTGATTTTTTCACAGCTAGGAATCTTCTTCAGAACCAGTCTTCACTGTTAATTTCATTGGTAAGGCACCAAAAGGTCCGGGTGCAGCACAGCAGAGGTGGGGAGCGCTGAGGCTGGCTCCCTGGGCCCTTCCTGCCCTCTCACCCGGGCACTCTGACCCTGATTAGACAAGGTCTCTAACTGAGGCACATGGGTTACCTCACACAGCACGGAGCATTTTGGTTATGAAATATCTCAGCTTTGTACCCCAGATGGCCACCTAACTTTTGTGATATTTTCTTGGGGGCGTCTGGCCCATAAATCCAAAGGTTCCAGGTGTGTTTATGTTAAACCTAAACCAGAGACATCCTCCTAAGAAGATTCCCAGATATGGACTCTCTTCCTAGGAAATATCAGTAGTCTATTTACCAGGAGGTCCAGTTATCAGTGTGTATATTAAGAGATAAGACCAGCTGCCCTGTCTTTTCTCTTTCTCCAGAACTGTACCTCCCTATGGAGGGAGAAATGAAGTGTAGGTTAGTTGCTTTAAGTCCTTCCTCTCCAATATCATACCTGCCAAAATGTTGAGAGAAGAGGAATATAAACCCACCTAGATTCACTATGGATCACGTTTTACATTCTCTCTCTCATATGTGCATCTGTATGCCTAGAATTAGACCCCCCCAACATAATCTGCAGGATGAGAATTTAGGGAAAATAACTTATTAAAAATATGCTCACACTGGGAAGTAAGGAAAGAAAATGGAGGGAACAGGGAGAAGTTGAGTGAGGGTGTGATTTCAGATTAAATCCAAGCCTCGCTCTAATCCTACTTGAAATTCTTGACACCACAAAACCTTAGGTGTGAGCTATTAGAAGAAAAAACACATGAAAGTGGTAGATGGACAGAGTAAAATAGTAAATAGCTCCAGGAGGGTTAGGATAGAGTACCAACAATGTCACAAACCAGGTGTGTGTGTGTGTGTGTGGGTCACACACAAAAGTACTCCTGTACGCACACTTTTGCTTTTTTAATGCATCACTTGAAAGTTGCAGGCATTTTTGACAATCTACTGATAGATACATCAGAATTTATCTCCTAAACAGCCTATATAACTGATACCATTACCACACTCAAGAAATTTAACACTGATCTCATGTTACTCTGTAATATAGAGTCCATATTTAAATATCCCAATAATATCTTTTAAACTTTTTTTTTCTTGATTTAGGATCTACTCCCAGATCACACATTCCATTTAGTTAACCTCTCTCTTTAGAGTCCTCTAATCTAGATTAGTTCTACCAACTCATTTTGACTTGTATGAAATCCATGTTTTTGAAAAGCCCAGGTCTTATAGAAAGTCCAATAGTTTGTATTTGTCTGATTGTTTCCTCATAACTTGATGCAGGTAAAATAATTTTGAAAATATACAAATAGATTTTGTTTTTTTTAAGAGTAGCCTCTCAGAAGACACATGATGTCAGCTGTTGTACTGTTGGTAGTATTAAATTTTTTCACTTGGTTAGATGTCTACCAGAACTGACACCATGAAAGTGTGCTATGACTCAGCCTATCTTAAACTTTCATGCTTCATACCACAATTCTTTCCAAACTCTCTCATTGACGATGTCTCTAGCAGTGTCTGATTCTCCAAATACATGGTTTTGAAGTCATGAAGAAACAAAAAATATTTTTCATCCAATCCTACACATTAATAATCCACTTTCTTGCCAACTTTCAGGATTCTTGCTTTATGCCACTCAGACATATTCCTTTATCTTCACTGTGCAACTATCCTCCTAGTTTGGCCTTTAAAATTATGTTCTATGAACTCATGGAACCCATGTTAGTCAACTTTGATCAGCACTTTCATTTTCCATGTTGACTCTCTTCCATCCCATAGAATTTTTAATTTGTAAACATCCTTAGACCTTGTATTAGTTTAGTAGGGCTGCTGAACCAAGTTACTAACAACTGGGAGAGTTTAATGAGCAGAATTGTATTGTGTTACTGTTCAAGGGGTTAGAAGTCCAAAGTCAAGGTGTCAGTAGGGTTAGTTCCTTCTGAGGGCTCTGAGAGAGAATACGCTCCACACTTCTCCCATAGTGTGTATTGCTTTGGTGGCAATCCTTGCTGGTCCTTGGCTTATAGAAGCATCACCTCATCTCTGCCTTCATCTTCACACGGTGTTCTCCCTATGTGTGCCTGTGTCCAAATTTCTCCTTTAAAAAAATAAAGACACAAGCCATATCAATGAGTGGTGCACTCTACTCCAATATTATCTCATCTTAAGTGATTAGACATGCAACAACCCTATTTTCAAACCCAGCCACACTGTGAGGTACTGGATGTTAGGGCTTCAAGAAGTAAATTCTGGCAGAGAGGGCACTAGTAAATTCATAAAAAATCCTTATATAAACTTCCGTGTGCTAGGTTCTGAGCTATTTATAATTATTTGATCTAGTCAAAGCATCATTTATAATGTGTTGCCTGAAGCCTTTTTTAACTTAATCCTACCCAGTTATTTTCATTTAAAATATTCTATTAAAATTTTCATCACACTTACTATCTGTTACGGTGAAATGGGATCCTTACTCATGTGTATAGCCATCAATTGTGCTTATGTACTAATCAGGCGCCGCTCAATTTCGAGTGGAATGAGCTCATTTCTCATAATCAGAGCTGGGGCTGGATCCAGGCATGCAGGTGATGGCATCAGGGTATTGTCTCTTTCTGTTTTGTTTTTTGTTTTTTTGTTGTTTTTTTTTTGTTTTGTTTTGTTTTTGCATCAGATTTCTCCTGCTTTGACTATATTTTCAAACTAAATTTTTCCCTCTGGTAATGATTTTTGACATGGCCAAGTCCATATTGATATCCTACCTGCCAAGCAATCCAACTGGAAAAAAGATACGTATCTTTCTCCAGAAGAGCTCTTGCAGGCTCCTGACTTTGCATCCCATTGGCCAAGGCTGGATCACATGTCCATCCCTGACAATCACTGTAACTATCTAATCGGTCGTACTCTGGAACTATAGGCAAAGTGTTGAGTGAAGATGAATGTAACCTAAAAGAAACCAAGTTTTTTAATTTTTTACTTTTTCCCCACAGAAATAATAGATGTAGAGAAGGCAAAACAAACAAACAAAAAACAATAACGGTCACCATATGTTTTTCACTACAGCTTATGTTTACACTTCTGTTACATTTCGATGGGTATTTTAAATAAATAAAAATGTGTGCATTTACACAAATACATTTGTGTTTCATAATTTTCCACAGAAAACAAAGTGGATGGGATTCTCCCAACCTTGATTCAGAGAGTTTTCAGAAACACGCTCTCTAGGGAAAATTGCAGCATGCTTTCATCTTGCAGGGCTAACGTGAGGATTAACTAGTACTTTGAATATGAAAACTACAATATAAATGCATCTTTTAATTATGCTTCTGCAAGTAATTGCTGTTTTCCCTATCTATTAGGAATAACATCAGGTAACAGAAGTAAAATGTAATGAAAGACACCAAAATTAATCATTCTGGGACCAAACAGATTGAAGCAAAATAGCTAGGCAGAGACTCTTTCTTCCTGAGTACAAAACTAAATCCAAACGACTTCAACTGGCTAAAAAAATACATCATGTCCACTTTCTTCACCAGCTTCTTCATGTATTGAAAAAAAAATGACCTTTAAACTACCTTGAGAGATAGCAGCTGACTAGAAAATTACAGTTATTAGCAGGATAACCAGAGATTAGAGTATTTAGAGTATTGTAAAAAAATACTAAGAGACAGATGTTAACAATTTGCAACCTCAAACGATGGCTACAATAAACCCTGTATTGCAGTGCTTTTAAAGGATGATTGGGGGATCCATGATAATACACTGTACTATAAATCTGAATGTGGGTGAGTCAGACTGCCTGTTTTTTTTGAGAAATTTATCTATAAATTCTAATTTGTAAAGCTATGGAAAATCACTAGTTATATTTATCAAATATTCACCTCTGCCCTGAAGATGTTTTAAGGTAATGTTTCCTTTATTATAAATAACTAAAATACACACTAAATTTTTTGAAAGACACTGCTGAAATAAGGACTCTGTAATGATTATAGTCTGTTCACTGCTCTCTCTTTGGTAGAAGGGCAACATGAACCTAAATTGGGTGTTAGGAATCATGAGTTACAGACATCACTATTAATTTCCATTTGATCCGGGACCAATCATTCAATAATCATTTTTTCTTCTCAGAGGAAAGCTCCAGCATAGTTTTCTCTGTGAAACGTGGAATGAAAACATGAGCTCTGGCACCAGCTTGACTAAAGTCCCTACCACACTATGCCACTGAAGCTGGCAGGGCTGGGCAAGGTGACAGTTAAGCTCACAGACTCCAGCACTGGCCTGCTTGGGTTCAAGTTCTAGATATGACCCTTGCTTGCTGTGTGACGTTGCTCTAACTACCTAACTTTCTATGCCAGGGTTTCCTCACGCCTCAAATGGAGAATGACCATATCCGCCCATGGAGTTATGAGAAGTACAAGTTTTAGTATGTGTAAAGGATTCGCTGTTACCTGCTATTCAAAGGTTCTTAGATAACCAAACACTGTTACCTCTTTAGAGAAATGGAGTTGAGACAATGTAGTGAGATACAGTTCATAAAATATCTAAATTCTATACTGCAATAGCCATCCACCGAAGGACAGTTGCTTTTTGACTAATGAGAATTTTCCAAGGTGATAGCTGGCTGTGTGACCAGGAGATATTCTATAAAATGGCATTCTTGTCCTCTGTGATGGCGAATTCAAGTTTTAGTGATGTCTCCGGAACATTTTATTTCTCCCACAGTCACCATATAGTTCTAAAGTTTATTATAGATTTATACCAATTTAGCAAACATTTATGAACTAATTTTTGTATGACTCTACAGGTGCTGACCTGGATGGCCAGTGTAAAGAGCAAAAACCACTTATTTGACATCTCTAGTCAGAATCATGTGTGCCCTCATCCAATCTGTTAAATCCTCATATGTTCCTTGCTTTAGTCAATGGAACCACCATCTGCCTGGTTCTTGAAAACCCCTTCCTTCCTTGCCCTTGCCCTCAATGTGCAACCAACAGCCAGGCCTTGTCAAACCTTGGTGTGAGGCCTTCTCCCCACTGCCACCATCTCAGTCTTGGGCCTCACCCTCCTTTGCTTACACTCTTAATGAAGCTTGATGGACACCCCCAACACACACTCAGCCTCCTCTTCTTCGCACCTCTTCTGTGGGTCCAGACTGATGAGAAGATGCTGTTCAGACTCCTCAGGATGAGATGAGTTTCCTGCCTACCATTCCAACAGTTTCCTACTGTTCTCGTTATGTGCCACACGATTCCTTTGAAGCTACCTCCCTGCTTTTCCTGCTCTTGCCTTCACTCACACAGCTTCCCTTACTTGGGGAAATGTATGTACCCACACATCCACACCTTACCCCTCCTCGGTGGACAATCTCAAAACCTGTCCTGTTCCATGAAGGCTTTTCTGGTCTTCCCCTTCTCTCCTTCTCTGCCCACTTCCATCCTCACTGTTGAGCTTCATTTTCTCGGAAATCTCATAACATTTCATCTTTACCTCTCTTATGGCACTTAGGTGTATCTTGTATTGTATTTATGTTCTTACTGTCTTTTATTCCCTACATTGTCAACTTTAGAGAATAAAATATAGTCTGATTTATCTGAATATCTTCATAATATATACCAGTAAATATGAAAACTCCAAAATACTTAACGATTAAAGACAGATGGAAAATACAAAAGAATTGTGGCAGCTAAACTCCAGGAGCCTCAGCATCTAGTGGAGTTTATTTCTCTCTCCATCTCTCTATCTACTTATCTGTCATCTATCTATCTACCCACCCATCATCCACCCATCCATCTATCATCTATTTATCATCTATCTATCAATAATCTATACATATACATGAAAACTATGATGCTAGGTTGATTCTGGAAAAGCAAAAATATGTATAAACATTTTACTAAGCAAGTGTAATCAAAGGAATACTTTAGACTCACCAGGGAATTTGCAGAAAGTAGGGCTTCTTAAAGGAGGTAGAATTTTAATTGAACTTTGAAGATAAGAGAGCATACATAAGCAGATTGGAAACAAAGACACTTCAGACTGAGCCAACAGTTTGAGCCAAGACCTGGAGGCAGGCGGTGCAGCACCATGCTCAGGAAACAGTGTTTAGACCAGTCTCATTGGGCATGTTATCCATGAACTTTGCTAAGTCTTATGACCAGAGGACTCTCAGGTCTATTCTCCTGACCTGATGGGTCGCTCCCTTCAATACAGGCTAAGCTGATTGAAAGTGAGAGACTCATTTCCTCCATCATATGTGGGGGCAACTGTATTATTTAATACTACATACTTTTTTTTTGTGAACTACAGACCTCTCCCTTGACCAAATATAATTGATAGTTACTAAAAACTGTGAGATGATATGTAATCATTCAACATATTTATTACTTGCCATTTTGTTTCATGATAGCAGAATGAGCTGCAAATCAAACTTAATGCGTATCAGTATTTTTTTAGTGGTACACCAAATTTCATTGTAAAAGAGTTAATTCATTTAAGTGTTACAAAAGACCATGTAGATTGACAAGCACGAAGAAATGAGTGGTCAAATGCCTTGCACATAAAAAGGGTGCTTAATGAGTACTGGCTCAGTTAAACTGGTATAGTGACCACCCATGAGACCGTGTACACATTACTTCCCCTCTTACCCATTCACATGGCTCCAATGAGAGAATCCATGTTTCAAGGTCACATACACATTCCTGACCTTGAGTTCCATGAAACATTCCATTATTAAAAAAACAAAAAAAAAAACTTCTCCCTTTTTCAATTGGGTTTTTTTCCATTGTCTTTTGGTTTTCATCTACCCAAAGTTGAAAGAAAGATCCTTGTATATGACTATCCTGAGATTTAGAGAGCTTTTATATAACATTTAAAAAATCCAAAATGAAATTTTTCCTATAGTAATAATTCCCAACTTGTCATAGACTTCAAAGACTGGATATATCTTAGCTATATGGTAAAGATTGTTATGTTATAAGCCAAACATTAGAAAGTGAAGACTTTTTCTCTGGAGAATAGAAGGAATTCTTCAAATGGCTATGCTGTTCCAAGCTTGGCGGATTGCATCTGATGTCCCTGATATTTTTTCCAGGAATAAAATACTAGTCTTTAATCTTTTACCTCTGCTGTGGGGAAAAAGATATCTACAATATAATTATCTCTCAACATTTCTTTTCTATTCTGGGTACTGTTCCCTTCTACATAACCAACCTCATGACAGGTATAGAATCTGGTTGCACCAATGAATTATTTCACTAGGATTTCTGAACTTGTGTCTGTAGAGTTAAAACTAATCCCATTTAGTGGCAGAAGCCATGACCTATACAACTCAGATGCACTGTGCTGCTCTATTCCCCATAAAATGGAGAAAAATTGTGAGAGACAACAAACGTGATACCCAGAGTGATCAGAAACAGGAGGTGAAAAGAGACGGCATGAAAATACCAGGTCACAGCTGACCTTCAGTCCAGCTGCATCTTTGCCTTGCCACTGAATCCTGTCTAACTTTGGGTTCTACTAGTCAATAATATATTCCCCTTTCTACTTAAACGCAATCAAGGGGTGTCTTTGTCATTTGTGACTAAATCCTAGGAGTCGGGAAGCTAGAGTTAGCTATAGGAGTGGGGAAGCACTGGCCTAGTGCCTTGGCTATGGGGCAAATGACAACCGGTGGCAGTACTTAGGCTTGAAAGAGGCAGAACAAAAGCAAATACCTGACCTGAAGCAAAAGGTCTAGAATGGCTGGCCATCAGGATTGGTTAATCAGAAGGCAGACACCAGGCAAGAGTCCCCTGTATAGGAAGGAGGGGTCTATTCTCAAATGCCTATGAATTCCCCCAGGAGTGGGAAGAGAATGTAGAAATCCTGAGCTAAGGACTGATCCCAATGCGGGACCTTTCTTATGGAAGTGTGTGAAAGGGCAAGAATGGGGAATGAAATGTAGGTTATGGTTTGGGGAATGATAGGACAGAGCAACACGTCCTTTTTCCTGTTATACCTGGGGAATGAATCAGCATCGGGCACTATCAGTAGATCCATATGGCCCCGAACATTAGCAAATCTATGACTGTAAGAGAGCCAAGTAAAGCTCTATGCCATTTTAGTGATGCAATTGGCATTCCCTGAGAACACTGATATTTCAGAATATGTTTACATGAAAGAGAGAATTTGGACAGGAACACCCCGGACCAGAATATTGAAACCATATACTCTGAAGTAGACTCTTGGCCTGAGTTCTTTTCCTCGAGGTTCAAATACCAGTAATTGTAGAGTTCTAAGGTCCAGCTGGACACTCCGTTTTTGATGCTGGCTGTAAAGCAGATAAATGTATCACAGGGCCGAGTTCGTTGCTTTATGTGTGTGGGGAAAATAAAAGCTGCCCAGTTGCACAATGTACTGTCACAGAATTATGAAACACCTTATGATTTAGTTCTGTGGAAACTGCCAGAAACCTCTCTCTTAACATTCCTGTCTTACCTTGAGAAATGAGGCAGTACAAAGCTTTTTCAGATGACATGCCTTCACTCTCCAAATTAGTTTACTACAAGTCTATAAATCAACACTATTTTTCTCTCTTCCCTCTGGTGGGCACCCTTCTGGTTGACTACATCCTGGTGGCGGGGAAGACCTTCCCTCTTCCCCCAGACATTGTGGAATGTCCTGGTTCTCTCACTCTTCTCTCCTGTTCATTGCCTTGTCTCTTAAGCAGGCAGTAAAGTCGAGTGCATGGGAGGATGTGATGATGAGGCCTTATTCAATCAGGGCCAGTCAGGCTAGAAGCTGTGGCACAACTTATGTCTACGTTTCTGACTCTGAGCTTGTTTTTCTGGATTCCTGACCCTGAACTTGCTTTACGGTCCATTGCATTAATTATGATGGTATAAAAATTGTTTTAAAAAGAAAATAAAAAACTTAAACTGCTTACAAAGAAGTGTTTGGGAACTTTACTGGGTTTCCCTGATTTGGTTCATGTTCAAATGGAGGAGCATTCAATTAGGTCACTTTTTTTTTCGGTCCCTCATTCCCTACTTATCAGGAGAACGCAACTTTCCCATAATTTTTAGAGTCCTTCTTCTCATAATATACTGAGGTCAAGAACATGCTAATTTAAAATAAGTGGTAATTTAAATTACATAACATTTGTATATGATTAGCACACAAAGCCCTACACATATATTTTTCACGCAGCCACCCTGTGTGGTAAGAATTAGCATGTGAGGTGAGCAGGCCTGCTTGATCGCGGTGGCCTCAGATGGGAATTATAGGGGTTCTATCCATCTGAAATTCTTTTCTGCAAGGAGCAATGCGATAGGGCTTAAAATCATAGGTAAATAAATATGAAGCAAGTTTGAAACACATAAGCCTTCCTTCTACATAGGGAGTTCTATACCAGGCAGGCAGAGGGATTGTATTTCTGCTTTTATTAATCACAAAGGAGGCACATGCTTAGCCAGCCAAAACTGCCTTTATTAGTGAATATACATTCCTTGTGCCTAGGTTTACAGTCTGCATTCTAAAAGTGTTTTATATTCTTTTGTCTACTTATGGCTGTTCTGAGTGATTGAGCTCGAAACGAATCCTTGTGCATTCACCAAATAACCCAATTAACTGAAGAGAAGAGGAACGCTAGCCTTTCTGAATGAATTTGTAGGATGCCGCACACTTCTAGGTAAAAGCAAAAACCAAATAGCAAAACATTTCTGAGGATCTCATCACTTCATACCACTAAGCATCCGCACGGTGGCTTGGGTTTTTCACTCCCCTGTTGGAGGTTTCCTCGGTTGGTTGTAGACGAAGTAACAGAACAGTAGTTCTGAACCCCAGGAGGCTGCTTCACTTGATCTCACCCGAAATTCCACTGCGGGGACACATGGTGAGTGATGAGACTTGCTCGCCTGTCGTAAATCTTAGCGAATCGAGGAGGGAGAGACCAGACAGACATATTACCTCTGAGGACTGGGCTACAGACTCCCAACTGATTTATCTGCCCATTTCTCCTCATTTGGAAAGAGGGGAATGGTTTAGCTCAAACATTTTACGGAGACATTTGGTGAGGGCGGGCCTGTTTCCGGGGGAAGAAACTCCTGTCTTCATCCTGTTTATTGTTCTCCAAAGTTTTGCTCTAATGTAGATAGAGCCACCGGGCCTCCATCAACAGATTTCTATTTTCCTTCTTAGAAATAAAAAGCAAAACTCCAGCCCCTTGCGAAGGCCTGCTTTCTCTAGGAGTAACTTGGATTTTGAAAGTGCCATCTTTCCTGACATCAAGTGATGGTGCAAATGAGTAATGTGAGGAATCAGGCAGATGTGGTCTAAGGTTGTACCAGCCACTTTCCAGCTGCATGCATCCATACCCACCATTCACCGCCTGAGACTCAGTTCTTCATCTGCTAAGTGGCATTAATCATAATGTCTATCTCCCAGATTTAAATGAGATTACATTTGTCACATAGTAAGTGCTAAATAAATGCCTGCTAGCACACATCAGCATCATCCTCTTCATTCCCACAGCGTGCACATCAATACTAACTAGGAAGGAGACATCCTCATTTGTAGCCTTGATGTCTCTTTCCCATTAGATTCTGAGGCTCCAGTACCAAGGAGGCTGGAAATGGTATCCCTGAGTTAGTCTTGCATTAGATCTTGTAATTATATCCATTCACCCACAGAATGAAGTTCAGTCTCCTTAGGCTCACACACACATACACAGCACCTCTCTCCTGAACCTGGCTTCCAATGAACTTTCTCAGTAGCTTGTACTTTTACCATGAGATTACTGAATTGCTCCATTTTTTTGAAATTATGGGCATATAAATCTCTCTTCCCCATTAGATTGGAATTGTCATACTAGTGCCTGACACAATGAGGTGCTTGCTCCAAATATGATTTTAAAGGTATTTTAAGCTTAGTATTATAATGGGAGGAGATATAAAAATCATTTTCTTTGCGAATACGACTACAATAAAAGCAACTCACTAATATAGTTACAGGTGGTTTAATACTTACAAGTTTATATACCCACACATATTTCTTTGTTTTGTCAGGCAACGAGGCATAAGGGAAGGGCAACCCACTATCAGTGAGCTCACCTGGTGCCCAGATGTTCATTTCTTCTACCATGCTTAACAGAAGGGACCAGGGCTACTTGTAGAAATGACTGATTCTAGAATTGGGGCAGGAAATAAACAAGACGAGCTTGAGGCAACTTGTCTGAAGACGAAAAGCCTCTTGCACCTCTAACACGCATGTAAACACACACACAATGGGAGTGTGCTGGGCCATGAGAACCCAATGAAAGAACTCTCAATGGCCAGAAGATGAAATAATTTGACCAACAATTTACTAAGCTAGAATTAGATTATAACTCAAAGTATAAGATAAATATTCAAAAATTATACTGATATAAATAAATAATTGAATAAATGATTAGGGAGAAGAAGCAAATCTCCTGAGCACCAAAATTTATACAGAACCTCCACCCTAAAGGAGTAAGTTGGCATAACTCAACATTTTTTAAGTGCAGGTTGTATATAGAGACTTCCTTTCAAAGAGTAGAGTGTGGAAAGGGAGGGAAAAATAGCATAACTACAGTGGAGAAACCTAACAAATACTACTTTAGTCAGGTTCACGATCAACACTTATCACTTGATATGATAATGTGTAGCCTTGATATGTGTACCCTTCACATGCTATCATGAAAGTGGCACTTTTTCTCTGAGAGCTTCCTTTCCAAAACTCAGAACCCAAGTCTAATCATGAGAAAAACATTAGACAGGTTCCATCAGAGGAGCATCTTATGAAATATCTAACCAGTATTATCCAAAGTGGCCCAGAAAATATCTAAGAAATTAGCATAGCTGTGAGGAGCCTAACACTACATGAAGGTTAAACATGTGATATCCTGGGTGAGATCCTGGAATAGAACAAAGACATTAGCTAAAAACTAAGGGAATCCGAATAAAGTATGGACTTTAGTTAATAATGTGTCAATATTATTTCATTAATTATGACAAATGTACTATGCTAATATAAAATATTAATAACAGGGATATATGGGAACTCTCTGAACTACCTTCTAAATTTTTAGAGTTCAACCTGCTCCTAAAATAGTCTATTAAAATACTAAGTTAAAAAAAAACACAAATGAGAGAGATAAAATTAGTATTAATGAAATATAATAGAAGAGAGACTACTTCTTGCTTAACACAGATACCCCTCTTCCTGTCATGGCTGGACAGTTCAGGAGAATGGTGATTTATGTCACAAATCACCTCAGCAGTTGCCTCCATTTTCTGTGTAATGATGTATATGTGAACAGGAGTGGAATGAAAATACTTCACACAGCATTTTTCCTGCAATAATATGTTTCCACAGCAGTTAAATTTTCTTTTAAAATCAGCAGCTTCATGACTTAAAGACATGTTCACTCTCCTCCTTGTTTAGTCCAGACTGGTATCATGGTCATGAGAGATGAATGTCCCAGTTTTCTGTAAGTGCTGACCCAGCACTTAGATACTCTTGGTCAGAAGTGTTCAGAGAATTGGAATGGCTCCTGTGGAATTCTGGGAAACAGTAAGTAGGTGCGAGAAGGCTGCGAAAGCCAACCAACTTTCAGTGAGTTCACACAGAGTGAGCGGTTTTGTTAGACTCGGGCCAACAAGAAAAGAACATAGATGCATAACATTCCATATGAGAAGTTCTGTTTTGCTCTGTTGCTATACCCACAGCCAGTGACTTATTTCCTGGACAATGAGTGTTGTTGTTCAAGCAGAAATTGCTGAAGTTTGTGCATTTAACCAACTTGACAAAAAAAAACCCACTGAAAAGTTAGTTTGCTCTTCTCAAATATCTCTGTTCCTAAACTCATGCTCACCATGTTTTTCAGACCATAAGACACACCTAGGTTTTAGAGGAGGAAAATAGGAAAAAAAATATGAAGCAAAAAACTTTGTAAAATATTTAATAACACAAATAACACAGTGTTTCACCAATGTAAAGGTAAATGGATCTCAACAGCAGCATTAACCATTATTCCTTCCAAATTTCCTCCCTGGGGGGAGGGGGAGTGCATCTTATAGTCTGAGAAATACGGTATTTTATATACATGGTTCTGTGCCCTGGCTGAGAGAGAGCTACATCTAAGTCCTTTTGATGAACAGTGGTGTGGGAGAAAGGCAGAGGATGTCTGCATGACAGGGTGGCCCAGGTCAGAAAATTAATGTTCCTCCTTGGGGCCAGGGCTGGTCAGGAGAAGGATTGGCTTTGACCTTGAGGGTTTTACCCTGGAGGCCTGCAAGGTGGTCCAACATGGAGCGGGGGGGATAAAAAGAGGAAATCCTAGCAATTTTGATAGAGTTATTGGATGAATTCAGTCCCCCATTTAAACCCTGAGACTCTTTTCCAGTCATGTAGACAAAGCACACAGGCAACTGGGCGAATGCCTTTCATTTTCAAACATCTGTAGAGATTTCAGGTGAACACAGGCTGAAGTGCGAGGACCATTGATTAAGATTTCATTCATAAATGAGCCAGACTTGGGAATGATAATACAGCATGATCTCACTTAAATGTGGAATCTAAAAAGATACAAACTCATAGAAGCAGAGAGTAGAATGATGGTGGGTGGGAAAATAGGGAGGTATTGGTTCAAAGGAAACCAACTTTTTTTTTATTGTAAGTTCTGGAGATTTAACGCAGAGCATGGTGTATATGGTTAACAATACTGTATTGTGTACTGGATCCACAAGATCCACAAGGGGTGGATCTTCAGTGGGATCACCGCACACGGAAAAGGAGTTGGGAAATGTGCGCGGTGATTAATGGGTGTGTTATTAACTTGATCGTGGTGATTTCACAATATATACATACATCAAATGATCAAGTTGTGCATCTTAAATAGATACAATTTTTAACTGTCAGTTATATCTCAGTAAAGCTAAACAATGATTTCATTCATAATTTCTCATGCCTATTCAATGCCTTCAACTTTTCAAACTACTTTATCTTCTCTCATTTTCCTCAGGAAAACAACAACAACAATAGATTAAATGGCTTTAAATCACCTGGGAAAGTCAACTTTCCACAAGTTTATAAATCTCTGGGAGCAGGTGGTGGCGGCAGAGCACTGAGGTGAAGTAAACAGCCCAGGATCTGAGTAGCACTGGTCACATAAATTGCCAAGCTTCATGCAAAATAGAAATGGGGGGGGGTCATTGTCAAAAATTATTTTTTAAAATTGAGTTGGTGTCAGTAGAATACAAAACAAAGCATGCCTTTTGTGACTGCCCAGGCTACGCATGCATGAAGCTGTCCCTGGTCTGGAGTAGCGCAGGAATGTGCTGTCTCCCTGTCTCTTCTTTCCAACAACTGTAATGTGGGGCAAGTTTCTTGTACTCTTTGACTGGAGATTCTTTACCTGTGAAATGATAACAAAAGTATTGACCTCTTTTTTAGAATGTTAAATGAGACAATGAGTTCAAAGAACAAAATACATTGTATTGTGACGTCAATATTCAAAAAGGAAAAACGGTAATAATGACATGAATAATAATGCCTCAAGCGAGAAGGGGGAGAGGCACGGGGGGTTGGATCGGCGCCTCCCCTGCAGTGCACGCAGGCAGGAGAGCTGCTGCCCCTCCTCAGCTGTGCACACCCATCTCAGCTGGCCACCAGTTGCCGGCCCCCACCTGCAGGCCTCAGAAGGGACCATCTGGAGCTGGCATTTGACACCGCTCACAGCACTGAAGAGACCAGAGAGAGAGGTCAGGAAACTGTTACAGCGGTCATCTCCTTGACAAGGGCATGTGTTTCCATTTACTACAGCCTTGTTCCTCGAGAATCCCAGTCCCTCATGACGCTTGGAAATTTCCTGAGGGCCTTGTGGTTGACCTCCACACCTGGGTCTGTTGAGTTGGCTTCCTGCTGTCGCTGCCTGCCCTCTGGCCTGCCTGTGCACCCGCTTATTGACCTCCAGAGGGCCAGACCTCATAGCGTGTGTGCCCTGTGGCCTTCTTGTCTCTACACTTTCTCTGACCTGATGCCATGACGTCTGTATTTGCCCTCGGGCTGCCTGCTGACTCTGTTTGTAGCCCTTCGCATCAATTGAACACCCTCCAGTTTTGGCCGTTTTCCCAGAACAGTGACCCCAAGCCGCCTCAGGCCTGTCCACCAATGCTCCACAACATATTAGCAAAATGTAGTCCGTTTATCTACCCAGCCTGGCCATCCTCTCATAAGGACACAGGGCCGTCTACTGGAAGCTTCTCCTGCCTTAATACGGGTGGTACCCAAGCGCGTGATTCATTCAGTGCAAACGGCAACAACATCAGTCACTCCGCTTTAGTGAACGACACTGGAGAGAGCTGTTCTCCCTCCGAGGAGTCCTCCTCCCCTTTCCTTGCCTGTGCAAAGGCAGAATGGTTGGGGCACTCTTTCCTCTGGGGTCAGCAAGAGTTCTCCATGAACACGCTTCTTTGTTCTTTACGGTTTGATTATACTCTTTAAAAAAAAATCAAGTAGGCTTAGTGCAGAATTAACCCTTTGAGATTATATATTAGTTGACAATCCTTAATACCAAGCCATTTATTTTTCATTTGGTAGGTATTGTGGCAGTGATCCAAATTGCAGCGGAAAGATTAATAGTCAATCTGCCCATGCTTTCACTGTGCTTATGTTGTGCTGGAGCAGAGTCAGCTGCGCTCCCTCACCAATAGGCGCTTACAGTCCCACTCAGGCGATCCGATGTGCTTCAAAATGTATGTCTTTAGATCCTGGAAAATGACTCCCAGGTAAAGGCTTTTCTGAGAGGCAAGTGGTAGTCACAGCGTGCTGTGGGCAACCTGATAGTTTGCAGGTGTCTGTGAGCAGTCTTCAATGCCAGAGTCCCCCAAAGCGGCGACAAGGTGAAAACAACCTTCCTTCGCGCATCAGCAGTGCTTGGTACGGGGGTCCCAGTGAACACCCCTTCTCGGAACACTTCCTTCACTCTCGGGGACATCTCGTTCTTCATGCTCCTGCCTCACAGGCTCCTTCCTCGCTGGCTTTTTGTGGTTCCTCCTCATCTTCAAGACAGCTAAACGCTGGAATGCCCCTTAGCTCTGTGCTGGGGGAAACCTTCCATTTGCCCTTCAGGTTCTCACTCGACTCACCCCACTCACCCTTTCTCCAGGCAGCTCTGTGTCATGGGAGGTTGACTTTTGCAGATTACATCATGGACTTCAGTGTCTGTTATGACTTAAATTGTGCCCCCTTCCAAAATCATGTGTAGAAGCTGTAACCCCCAGTATCTCAGAATGTGACCTTTCTTGGAAATAGGGTCACTGCAGGTATAAACAGTTAAAATGAACTCATATTAGGATAAAGCAGTCCCCTAATCCAAAGGGACTGATATCCTTATTTTAAAATGGGATTTTTAGACACAGCCATGCACACGGAGAGAATGCCGTGTAAACACGAAGGCAGAGATCGGGATGATACACCTACAAGCCAAGGGACACCAAAATTGTCAGCAAATCACCAAAAGTTGGGAGAAGGGCATGGAGAGGAGTCTCTCCCTCAGCCCTTAGAAGAAACCAATCCTGCTAATACCTTGATCTTGGACTTCTGTTTTATAAAACTGTGAGACACTACTGTTCTGTTATTTAAGCTGCTCCAATTGTGGTACTTTGTTATAGCAGCGCTAGCAAACTCATCCAGCATCTCTCGTTTCTGTCTGGGTTTGGCCAGTGTAGATCTGGCAGGAGACTAGGGAGAGGAGAAGGGTGAAACAGGCTAGGTGGTCCCTGACACCCTCCATGGAACAGTACTTGTACCCTAACCCAGTACTCCCTGTCTTCACTCCATGCTCTATTTTTCTTCAGAGAAAAGAAAAATAGAACATAGAACATATAGCATTGTATACTTGTTTATTATCTGCATTTATCCCCCCATTGTCATTCTTGAAGGTAGGGATTTTGTTCACTGGTATCTCCTCTACAACTACAATGATGCCAGCCTGGCCCATGGTAGGCACTTGATAAATATTTGTTAAATGAATAAAGGCAAAATCTATGCTTCTGATCCTAACCAGGATAAATAATTTATAAAATAATAAATAAAAACTAGACATTTCCTCCTTGGTTTCTATTTCTGACATTTAGTTTATCATTTTTGATGAGTATTTTTTTCCTCATTTCCTCTGCAGGGGAAGCATGAGCTACAGAGTCATGAGCCAAACTCTGTCTCATTCTACCTGATCTGTCCTGCTTAGATCTTCAGCCTCACAATTGTCCTTTACCCACTTATCTGGACCCCAGCAGGACTGGATTATACCTGAAATTCCTGCAGGGCACTGAGCTCTCCCTGACCCCTGCCCTTTACTCAGTCTATTACTCAGGGTTCTCCAGAGACACAATATGTGTATGTGTAAGTAAGAAGAAATCTATTATAAGGAATTGGCTCATGTGATTATGGGTGTTGAGAAATTCCAAGATCTGCAGTTGGCAAGCTGGGGACCCAGGAGGGCTGATAGTGTAAATTCCAGTCTGAAATCCAGCCCGAAGATGAATCCGAAAGCATGAAAAGATTGATGATCCAGCTCCAACAGCCAAGGGAGGAGAAATTCCTGGTTCCTTGCAGTAGGAACAGCCTCTTAGTTCTATTTACTCATAGTCCTTCAGTGGATGGAATGAGGCCAGTCACACAGGGAAGGCAATTGGCTTTGCTCAGTCTACTGACTCAGATATTAATCTCATCCAGAGACACCCACACAAATGAACCCAGAATAACGTTTGATCAAATAGTAGGGGACCCTGTGGTCCAGTTAGGCTGACACATAAAAATTACCTACCACACTCAATATTAGCTTCCTCTTTACCTAGCTAACTATTCTTAGGAATCAGGATGCCGCCCCTTCTGGGAGACAAACTCCAAGCACCTGTGGTCATGATTAACTCTTTGTCCAATGTACTCATGGAGCAAATTCTTTCTTCCTATAATTATTTTACACCTCTGGGTTGCAGTTTTATGTTGGTTCAGGGAGTGGCTATTTCTTGGGCTTTTTCTGCTATGATTGCATCCTATAGCCTGGCATAATTCCTGGAGCAGAGGAAGTGCTCCACATTTTCTTCCAAATGTGCAAATGAACAGTGGTCCCCTGAAGACTTATAATCCCACATGTCTTTCAGCTGGGAACATAATCAGGAATGCTGAGTAAAATAAAAGGAAGGAGTTGGTGTTGTTGCATAGTGTGATAGGATCTTGCAAACTCTAAGGCAAAATGGGAGAGATAATTTAAATTGCATAGCAGTTTTGAGCAAGTATTATTGCACAATTCATTGTACTGGGAATACTTCAAAGAACCCAGCCAGCCTCCAACTTGGACTTGCAGGACCTTCATAGTTCAATGGGCTGGGCATTTTCAAAGTCACAGGGGCTCTTTTAGAATCTCAGGACACACTCAGATCTACTGAATCAAATCTGCACTTTAATGTGATCCCCAAGTGATGTGAGAAGCTCAAGACACTGATGAGCTATGCTACAAACCAGTCACATTAATTGGGGGAAGTTATTTAACTTCTGCACCAAAACACCCAATCTGTAAAGTTGGGAGAGTGATATTTAGGGGTGTCATGACAACTAAAGAGATCCTTCCTGCTGGTTGCAGTGCCTGGGGTAGGGTAGAAACTCAATGATTTTGAGTTCTCCTTTCAACATGGAAGCTGTGTGTAAGTGGCACTGAGCAGAATGGATCTGAGATTCTGTAGATGCTACTACAGTATTGTACTCACAATTGTGTTGCTGGTCTTGGGCTTTTAAGCTCATTTCTGTTAAGTTCCCAGTGGACTATACGAAGAGAATACGATCAGTACCACACAGTTTGCCTATGATACCTATAACTTCTTTACTCTGAATATTGCTTTTGTTTACTTTCTAGGGTTCACTTTGTATATTTTATTGGATACTTAACAATATTCACTGGATACTAATTATATGTAAAATTCTGTGCTTGATGCTAATGTAGACTTAGAAGATAAAAAAAGCCCAAAACAAGGACCTTATCCTGGATAATTTATAGTATCTTAGAGGAATATAAACATATATAAATGAAGCCAGAAATTGAGAAATACAAATCAAGATGCTAAGAAAGTAAGAGAGTGGAAACATTTCTTATTAGTATATATTTTTGTTTCTATAGTAGCTGTTATGACAACTTATTTCTCATTATTGATATGAATATTTCTCATTATTGATATGAATATTCCTAGGCTCACCCTATAGAATTAATGTTCACTTTTTACTGTGCTTTTGTTTTGAGCAAGATTTATTCTATTTCATATTTAAAAAAATTGGAATTAATACGCTCTTTCTGAACAGTTCAATTTAATTACTACTTTAAAATTCAAAGAGAAACATCATTAAATATTAATAGGCCAATCTGCAAAAACAAATTTCCCTGCAAGTTTGGCTTAGGTAAATGAGAATTTGAAAAAGTATGACAGAGCTTAAGAAATAATAGAACTAAGAAGGGGCTGCAATGTTTAGACTTTCTTTTTCTTATTTATAAAAAAATGAATCTTAAGTGTATTATTCCTAAGAATTCTACAAGTTTATGCTAGTGAATATAAAGAAAAAGGGCTATAAAAACCACTCAGGTGATATTAGTGAGAGAGGGGGTCTGGTATGCTCTGCAAAAGGGGGTGATGGGAACTGTGGCAAAGTGCAGAACGCCTTCTTTGTGTAAGAGTGCAGACATCATTGAGGTCCAACTGAATGTCCTGTGTAGAATGTCTGGAACTTCTTTGTCTAGGGAATTAGACACTATGTTTTTATGTAAAATATCCCGCTTTTAAAGAAATACTGTTTTGATTTTAAAAATAATACATGCCAAACTAACATGTCTTCATGTTAAGTAAGGTCTTCAGGCTTTAAGTCTCCACCTTCTCATCTCTACCAAAGGTCCATAGGCAGTCAATCACCAACCCCAGCTGACCAAGAGAGTCAACTCCAGTGCAATGGTCCTCAACGCAGCCAAAGCATGAGGCTCATTTGGAGAACGCTTTACCACAACAGGGCCCAACAGGGCCTGGACTCCACCTGCCGAGATTCCGATCCCATCAGTTTGGGTTGGTGTCTGGGATTAGTGGTTTTTAAAATTCCACTTAGTTCTAATTCTAATCTGGTGATTCTAATGTGCAACCAGGTTTGACAACTGCTGTGTCGAGGTAACATTTCCATCCCCTCCATCGATGCCACCCTCTCCCATGACTCCTGGGTTCCCCAGGGCTGCATGAAGCCTTCTTCCAGCCATGCTTGCCTTTGTCATCATTCTGAAGCCTTGCTGGTGACTAGAGACTACGAAGAAGTCGCAAATCACTTCCTTTCTCAAGAATGTCATTGGCCTTGACTCTAGTGTAGTTCAGGCAACTCCGCTCCCAGCCTCATTCCCCACTCCACTGTTGCAGGGTCACATTTTTCTACCAGCTGCAGAATGGGAAGGAGAGAATCAGGAGAGAGATTCTCTTGCTATTTTTCAGTTTCATGCTGCTTAAACAATATTCATAACAAGCTCTGTGGTAAATCTCTCCTTTACTGTCACAGTTTTTCTACTGTTTCGGTACACTTTTATATTTCTACTCCCTCAAAGTATTGAAAGCAAATTAAATTCAGCAAAACAGAAGATCCAGGGAATACAGCAAATAATTATTCCTGCAAGCACGAGTATTTAGCACCTGCATGTTTGGGAAACATTCAAATGTGTTTGCTTTGTATATGCTATAAAAGTGCTCCCTGGAGCTGGGGAAATCTCTTTTAGGCTTACTTGTTATTTATGTATTTATTTGATTTTGAAAATGTAGGCAATAGGTGAATTAGGTTAGGTTTGCAAAGACTCTGGGCACAGCCATGAGATTTCAGAATGTCACATTTGGTCTGGATCTCATATTGGGGTCAGGCTGGGGTTATTAATCTGTGGACCCGGGGCCGGATGCATTATATTAAAGTAAGCCTTTGTACATTTTCATATAACTCATTTTTGTCATGCCGCATTATATTTCTCAGTGGCTAGAGGTGCACAAATGGCTCATAAATATTTTGTGAATGAAGGCACGGGGATGAGAGCTGGTCGTAGCTGGAATGAACTGAGGTGAGATAGTCGGGAAGGGAGCTTCAGACTTTCCATTGTTCCTCCGTTTCTTGGAGGCCTGATTTAGAGGCCTGTGTAGTTTCTCCTTAATTACTGCAGAGATAGTTTTGGAAAACGCAACTCTAAATGGAGCATGGGATGATTTATGACCCTGTTTTATGAGATGGAATTAAAAATTCAAACCAGAATGTGGAACGGCGGCAGCGTGGGGCTACTCATTAAGCGGCAGTGAGCCGCTGCCATTCATTTGACTGCACCTGCTCGCGGAGGACCACGCTGGTACCTGCCCATTTGACAGGGCTCAGCAGGGTCGCAAGAGACAGTCCCAGATCAGTGACTGGAGAAAGGTTCTTTGTAAGGAATTGGGAGAGACTTTCCAATTTCTGAAATGAGAACAGCCGGTAACGCACATCGTGTGGGATCGTCTGGGGATTCCGTGCAGTTTGGAATCCAGACACTCTGCTCTGGAAGTTAAGAGCATGTGACTCAGCTGTGGTATCTGTGGGATGGGGCCGGTGACAGCTACGGGCTGTTCTTTGAGGGTGAAATAAAGTCATATTTGGCAAAGCCCTTGGTGAACTTGATAATGGAATGTAAATATGAATTATAATGTGTTTTTCTAAATCCCCCAAGGAAACTGTCTTGAGATACTTTCATGCATTATTAGCACGAAGCAAAACAGTTGCTTCACAACTTGATGTATACCTAGGGGTTGTGTCAGGGGCCAAAAGAACCGTACATTGTGAAAATTCCCTGGCTTTTGTCCACTAATATCCATTTATCCCACAAGGAGCTCTGGCCATGTGCATGGGCTATTTTGTTGGACCAGTACCCACAGCGTACTCAGATGTGCCAAAGAGATGCATTTTCTCCAACACGTGTGTAACTGACCTGTTTGTCTTCATGCCCGCCCTCTTGCAAAGTTATGGGGATAGATCAGCTTGGTCACTTGAGTCTGATACAGTAATTGAAATGATCCCTTTAGGTTTCTCAGCGTATAGATAAAATGCTAAGTCTCCCAATTTCCAGTATTTGCTCCCTAATACCCATCAAAAATGGCTTATGTGACCTTAATGAGGCAGATTGATGGGATTCGAAGGCACATCCTGAATCCTCTGGCTCCTCGACTCTCTGAGCAATGTCCTTCTCCACCTGGTCCCTCCTAGCCTTCATGGCCAGCATCACTTGTGATGTGTTTGCCCTTGCCCTGTTAGGTTTAGTAGCTGCCATTGCAATTTGGCCTCCCCTGGTTCTTTGTGGTTCTCTTTCAGTATCAGCTGTATTCCCTTTTCACCCCTGGCTTAGCCCTGAAATATGGCCCCTCTCCCACATCCTCAGAGAGGCCTATTGTTTCATAACTCCACTGCCTTGTAGTCATACTTCACGAATCAGCAGGAAATTCTAGGTCCTGTTGACACTATACTAGAACCAAGAAAGACCCAATAAATCTCCACACTGGCCATTCCTCTGATTACAGTGTTAAGATTGTTAATTATTTTTGATGTTACCACCTCCCTTTTTCTTCTCACCAGGCTGGTGGATTCTAGAGTTCTTTGTTATTGGATTTTTCATCTCCTTCCTTATCTTTGAGTCCAAGTCTGGAGAGAGCTTGGACCTTCTTGCCTCTCCGCTGCCTCACTCCCCAGGAGCTACATAAAGGCTGCCTGGACTTTCCTTTGTAGCACATCCTCCTCACATTTGGGAAACAAGCCTGTGGCCTGGTTGTCATGGTGAAAGGGGCATCTTTGATACACTATGAAGGACATTTCAAGGTCTGAGTCCTCTAGGTTTGGTTCTTGATATGAAAAATTGCTTGAACTTTGTAGATAAATATTTCCCAACAAAGTCTGGCTTCAAAGCCTATTAGGTTACTTAAAAATCTTATTTTGAATGCCAGACTCAAGTGTAACAATTCAAATACAGCACCCCCAAAACATATACACATACACATGTCCACAGGCCATGTCTGAAATGCTGTTTTAGGTGCAAAGGAAACAGATGGCATTCCTGCTTCCAAGGAGCTATCATTCTAGCAGGAGGTGACAGATAATAAACCAAATGAATAAGTAAAATAAATATATGAAGTGGCGATCTGTGGTATGAAGAGAAATAAAATAAAGCAAGAAAAGATAATAGGAAGTGTGAGGTGGAAGCGAGGCTTCGTTTTAAAAGTGACATTTGAACAATATCTGATGTAAGCTAAAGAGCAAGCCATATGGATTATCTGGGAGAATGTCATGCGAGAAACTAGAAATAGAAACACAAATGCATGTTAATATTTTAAAAAATATCCTTTATCATCACTGATTCCAAAAGGTGCCGTTTTGTTTTAGGCAGATACATCCAAGTTGAATATTATTAACAAATTATGCTACCACGAAGATGCTACATCCCTGTTCAAAAGATCATTGGAGGGATTTTTATTACTGATATAACAAAGTCATTCATTTATTCATGCAAAATACTATAAGAACTGGGGATAAAACAGGAATGTGACATAATTCTTACTTTCGAGGGGCTCTTGATCAATTAGCACAGATGGACTTAATTATAAGAGCACATAAGGAGACCAGTGCCAGAAATGTGCATGAGATCTTGTGGAAACACAGTCAGGGCATCTAATATGCCCTGGCTGGATATGGGAGGTCAGGGGAAGCTTCTTAGAGAAAGCAATGTCTGAGTTGGGTGTTAAAGATGAGTAAAAGTTGCCCAAGCAATGCATGAAAGAGGGCCATCTTGGCAGAAAGGGCAGCATCCGTTAAAGCATGCAGGTGGGAACCCGCAGGTGAACTAAAGGTAGCCAGCTCATAACCGCTGGAAGGAAGGTACAGGACGGGCAATGGAAAGAAACTGGCTGGAGATGTGAACAGATCCGGGAAAGTCATATTAGGTTCATCTTCATTCACAGGCACATCTTCCTTTCCAGGCACATCTCCGGGAGCTCAGCCCCTCCTGTGTCTGCTCTACTTAAGCTCTCCTGGGTGTCAGGAGGACCCTCCCACTGCTGTCCAGTCCTGCAAAATGTATTCATCTCTTAAGTCCTGATTACAGCCTGTCATAGCCAAGCAGCCCTCCTTCATTATAGCTGTCGAGGGTGATTGAATGAGTTTTGCCATATACCTTCAGTTTCCACGCATTGTGGTTCAGTCACGGCTGCCTCTTGTCTTTTCAATGTCTCGTGTATGTCTAGTTTCCTCTCACAGATTATAATTTTGAGGACAAAACCTGCCTTGCTCTTCTCCTATGTGGTCCCATACAATGCTCTGCATACACAGTCTTGTGGAAGAATGCATCTTATTTTTTTTTTAGACCTGCATTATACTGTATGATAGTCACTAGCCAAATGTGTGCATTTAAATTGTAGTTAATTAATTTTTTTTAAAAGATTAGAAATTCAGTTTATTAATATTATTAGTCACATTTCAAGTGTTCAGTAGCCTGTATGGGGCTAGTGACTATTCTATTGAGCAACACAGAAATCATTTCTACCATCACAGGAAGTTCTATCGGCCATCACTGCTTTTGAATATTTTTAAAGAAATTTCCAGACAAGAACTGCTTGAGGTCACTTTAAAATCATATCTATAAATTTTCAAAAGAGCACCATTCAGTTCTACTGCTATTGATAAAATGTTATAATTCGACTCTAGGTAATTTATTTTTATAAGCTTGGCAATACACAACATGCAAATATTTATTGAAGAAATAAAAATAGTAGCACTTTATGGATGTCTACTCTGTGCCAGACATTATGCTAACATGCTATGTATATTTTATGCTATATATATTTTTAATTTAATCTTTAGAACAACCCTTGGAAATATGTATTATTAAAGAAGAAGAAACTGAAGTCATTCTGGTGAAAAACTGACTTGTGATATACAGCTAGAAAGAGATAGAATCAATGTCACAACCCAAAACCTGTCCAGAGGATATTCCATATTTCATACATAAATATACATATAGTTTATCAACATCAGCAATTCAGAGCTAAGAAATGTTATCATTTTCTATGTTTTCTTCTTTTTTATGAAATAAATGCCTAGAGATTTAAAGCCACAGATAACAGATCCCATTCATTTTTCTTCCCTTGAAAAAGATAATTCCCATCCTGAAGTTAACATGTACCTTTCCATTCAGGTCTTAGTGTTTTTAATGAATACATGTATCTAAAAACAGTATATAGTTTTGTTCTGAACATCTTAATTTTAAAAACAGAAATGTAGTGTTCTGCAATTGACATTTTCATTTAATTCCTTTTTTTCAAAATTAAATCCAGTTGATGTATGTATCTGTGATTTATTTATCTCCACTGTTCCATATTTTTATTTTATTATGTGGATGTAGTAGAGGTTATCTATTCTTCTACTGGTAGACATTTATGCTGTTCCTACTTTTTTTCTCCAAACTTTTACACAGTGCTATAGAGAAGATCTACATGTATGTTTCCTTAAGCATATTGCAAACAATTCTCTAAGATATATATCTTGGAAGGGAATTGCAGGGTGCTTGTTTTATATGCATCCATATGTTATCGGAGAGCAGTAAATTTTTCTCAAAATGGCAATTTCAATTTATATTTCCATTGTCAGTACTCGAAATTTCCCATTTTCACACATTCCTGCAGTACTTAGAGATTCATACTTTTTAATTTCTTCCATTCTGATGAGTATGAAATAGTATTTCATTTTTGTTTCAATTTTTATTTCCTTGGTCACAGTGAAGTTGAATCTATTTCCTTAAGTGTAGTAGCCATAACCATAACTACTGCCCAAATTTCCATTTGATTATTATTTTTTATTTTGATTTGTGAGAGTTCTTGATGCATTCTGACTAGTAATCCTTTTTTCTGTATGTGGGTTGCAAATAATTTTCCCAGTTGTCTTTTCTTTGTCTCTTCACTCTGTTGAAAGAAGGTTGTTTTTTAAGTTAAGTTTATTGGGGTGACATTGGTTAATAACATCATGTAAGTTTCAAGTGTACAATTCTATAATACAACATCTGTATATTGTATTGTGTGCTCACCACCCAAAGAACTTCAGTGTAGTCAGATTTTTAATTTCCTTTTTCAGGGTGTTCTCTCTTAGTGTATTACTTAAGATATATTTTTCTTATTTCATCACCATAAAATTACCCATTTTCTTATAGCATTTTTAGAGCTTTATTTTTACCTTTAGGATCTTGGACAATTTGGATCTTATTTTTGTGTATGATATGATAGAGGTATCGGATCTGACTATTATTAGTTTTTACTGGTCACCCCCTCACTATGTATAATGAAGTTACCATTTATCCCCATATATACAGTGTGGGCCTGGGTCTGGTCGCTCTTCTCTGCCATTGCTTTCTTTGTTTAAGCCGTTGTTCACAATCTTGTAATTTTTGATATCTTATAGACCACTTATTTGACCTCTTTATTCTTTTTTTGAAATTGCCTTAGTTGGTCTTGGTCTTTCTTCTTTCTTTCTGAGTTTTGAAACAGCTTTTTCCATTCTGCCAAACTACCTGTATTTTAATTCCCAGGCTGGTAGTAAAAAACTCAGAAAAAAACATTGTATGCTCTCTCTACAAGGCCAAGTCTGTCTCGGGAAGGATGGTGAGTTAAGTCAGAAGGTGACATGACATGGCGGAGGAGGGTATGGTTGTCCTTGACCAGACATCTGGACTTTCTTCAAGATCAGGTGGGGAGACAGAGGTGAGAATTGGTTGCTGGCTGTGCAGGACTAAGGCTAGTTTCACTGTTTGCCCAAGGAGATCCAGAATTAAGATATCAGACCCATCATACACAGTGTGGTAGTCAAGGATCTAGGCAGGAGGAGTGGGCAGGACAATGGAATGGCCAGGGTCTAGGAGGATTTCCTGGATACCTTGGAGGATGTCAGTTACCTAGCAAAAAGTTAACTTGAATAAGGTCATTCCAACTGGGGAAGCCTTTCTCTAGTCACCATCCCTTTTCCAGAAAGAGATTTCCTCCCATTTCATAGTAGGACAGTATGGCACAACGGTATAAGCGGACCTATCAAATTCAACAGGTGGCTTCCAGCTCCATTGCACCACCAAGTAGGTGAGTGATTTTGAGTGAGGTTTCTTGATCCTCACTAAGCTTCTGTGAAATCAGGATGATTCCTAATTTCTATCTCACAAGTGAGAAAAACACCAAGAAAGGGCCTGGCAAACAGTACGTACTTAAGTACTGTTGTTTTATTCCCTTAAAAAAACCCCCACACACCATTATAAGTGATCAGGTCCCCAGATGCTAGAAACTGTGCCTACATCCATTCAGCATCCTCCTGGTCCTCTTTATTCGGGGAAGCCACATTATTCTCATGCCTGCTTATCTCCACCTTCTGCACATGGCGGCCCATCATTGCATCGTGAGCCGTGCTGACAGACACTCTTGTCTCAGGCATGTAATTCTCTCTCTTTCAGGCCTTCACCTGGGCGCAAAACTCAGCCGCCCTTTACTTCCTGCATTGGGAGAGTGACTTAACTTTTCTGTGCCTCAGTTTCCTCATCTGTAAATAGGGAAACTCATAGATAGAGTTACTACCATAAATAAATGAATTAATATGTAAAAATTCTTAGTACAGTGCTAAGCACATACAAGGTGGGGCAAAAGCAGGTGTGCAGTTGTGAGTACACAAAACAGTGTGTTCTTGGTGTGTTATTTATTAATTATTGTTTTATTTTCCATACAAACAACTGTAAACTTACTTTTGCCCCACCCTATATAGGTCCTCTATCAAAGTTGGTTAAATAATAATAAATGAAGGTACTGCACTGGACAATGCAGTGTTTAAGTTTATTCACTGGTGCCAGACTATCTAGGTCAAATACACACTTTGCCATTTGTTAGCTGCATGCCTTTGGGAAAGTTACCTAAATTATCTGAGCCTCAGGTCCTCCCTTGTTAACTAGAAATATAACGTCCATCTCAGAGGGTCACTCTGAGGATTTGTGGGAATGATATATGTCAACTGCCTGGTACATTGAAACTGCTCAGCAAATATGAGGTTTTATTATCACTACACTCCCAGCATAAGGTCACTTGCTCAAGGCTTTTTATATTTGGAATAATATTTAGGTCAAGGATGAGGGAGACGGCTAACCCAAGGTAATGGAAGTGCTATGTTAAGTAGATATGAGGGGCAAAGCTTGTTTACAGGCCTGTGGGAGAACCACCCCATCTTCCTTTGTACCACCCAACTTACAGAGGATACGACTCATCACATCCACACGCAGTGTGTCCCAAGGGTGGTCTGGGCATGGGACATGATCTGAAGCTTTCCCGGCTTGTGTTCAAAGACTGCTTGGCTTAAAGAGTAGTGCCATGAGAGGAGGGAAAAGTGTCCTTTCCATCGTAAGTCACTGTAGGGTGACACTGAAACATCTGGTTGCATCCCTTCTTCCTTGTACATCTCAGGAAGGACCTCCCAGGCTCCCATTAGATGTGACAGGAAGACCGAATGGATTGAAATCATGTGTGTGCTTGCCACTAAAGTAGGTGTGCAAGACGAGAGAAAAAAGACTTAAGAAAGGGAACAGAACAAGGCTTTAAAATTACTTTCATCTCGAAGAAGTCAGATGTAATTACAAAATAAAACCCCAGTATCACAGCTGTGGTTATCCACCCAAATGCAATCTTCACAGTTTGTGAATCTGGCTTTCTTTTCATTAGTGGCTCTCCCTCAGTTAGTGGATCTGTTCTAATCATAAATGAATTCTTAATAGCTTCAAACCAAAAGAATTATAGCACAAAGGTCACTGTTTATTTCCTAAATGGCTTTTTGTAGTGTAATATCCAATATCTATGATAAAAAAAATTATTCCCTCTGAAATTAGCTGGGCATAAGGAGGCCACTTTCTTCAAAGCCCCAGGGTGACAATATCACAGGAAAGGCACTGCAGTAAGTAAATGCCCCAAGAGCACTCCTATGCCCAGATGCACTGCTCCCAGGGAGTGTTTCAGAAAAAGTAAACTATAGCTCAGCCTCTGAGGGCTGAGCTATAGGACTACGATGTGAGACTGAGTACTGTAAGAAAGGCCAAATTAATAGTGACTTAAGTAGGAAAAGTTAATTTATTGTTATCCTGAGAAGCCATACTGATATGATATGGAAGCTCTGTGGTAGTACACGGTCCTCAGAAGTCCAAGTTCCTTCATCATGCTCCTCATCGTTGGTCAGTGCAGATCTGGAGTCCAGCCATTATAAAGAGAAAAGAGCAAGGGAAGAGCACAAACCCTGTTTTTAAGTCCCTGACCAGCAGTCTCATTTCTCATTTGTGCTCACAGGCCATTGTTCAAAAGGTAGTCACGTGGTGCTTGTTCTGCAAGGGAAGCTGGGATATGTAGTCCTTATTCTGGGTAGTCATAATCTCAGTTTAAAAAACAACAGCCACAGAGATTAAAAAAAGGAAGACTCCACTGAGAGCTCAGGTAAATTCTGTATTCCTAAAGCCTGATGATTTTTGACTTGGATGTACCGCAGGGGCTTATGAGAAGTTCACGTGCAGAGCCAGCCCTCAAAACCTTGAGCCACCCCAGTCAAACTAACCACCCCATCTGTACCCAGAATTTTATGCTTCAGCAACAGGTTTTTCAGACAGTGCCCAAATTTTAGATCCTTTAATTCTATGTAGTCTAGTAGATGAGATAAGAGATAAAATAAGAACAATGCAAGTAAAACGTTAGACGTGCCATAAAAGAGATTCTAATTGAGGCTAGAAAATCCAGGAGGTGAAGGGAATATTTCCTGTACAAATTTGCCACTCCTTATCCATTCCCAAAGCCCAGTGACATTAGTACTGGGCTTTTAGTGACCAGCAAACATGACAGTGAAGGAGAGAGTGATCTAAGCTGAGCAAACAAATGAGTGGAGCTTTCACTTTGGCTTAGTACACAGGCAGACAGGGTAAGCTGGGGCCACATCTGACCAAAGATGTTGTTACTGTGTCTTCCCAACAGCTGTGCTAACATTGGACAAGTACATGAAATCCCACTTACTAAGGATGCTCACTGATGAGGGGGAAAATAAAACTACATGTACAGACTGTCCTACATGGAGTAGAAGATGAGCTAATAATATGAACTGTGGCCACCCATGTTGTTGCACCACATTTTTACAGAAATCGTAAGACCAGTGAACATGTGACTGGTGTTTGGGGTGCTCCTGCATAGGGTTTTCCTTTTTCTGCAGGTTTAGAGGGGAACTCAATGAAACAGAAAACAGAGAATGAGACATAATGAAAACCAATTTGGATGAAGGAGGTCAGGAAGCTGAATGAAGTTACCACAATATCAGAAACAGATGTGGTTAAAAATATGAGTGATAATTTTTGAAATTTATTGGATCTAAAAGATATTAACACTGTCCTTGGAAAGTTTCTTATTTGTTTGTTTGGTCATTTGCTGGCTTGTAATTTTGGGGGGCAATAGGGGAAAATGATGTTTTTAAATGTATGTGTGGCACTGGCTGCTGTGGCTCAGTGGATTGAGCGCTGGCCTGCAAAGCAAAGGGTGGCTGGTTGGCTTCCCAGTGAGAGCACATGCCTGGGTTACAGGCCAGGTCCCCAGTAGGGGGCCCGTGACAGGCAACCACATATTAATGTTTCTCTGCCTCTTTTTCTCCCTCCCTTCTCCTCTGTCTAAAAGTAAATAAATATAATCTTTTAAAAAATAAATGTATGTGTGACATATTAAACTATGAAATTGTTTACTCAATCTCTGAACTTCAGTTTTCTTATCTGTAAACAGGAAATAATACTACTTACAATATAGGGTTATTTTTTTAAATCCTGTTCCTTTTTTATATTTTTATTTATTTATTTTTAGAGAGGGAAGGGAGGGAGAAAGAGAGAGAGAGAGAAGCATCAATGTGCGGTTGCTAGGGGCCGTGGCCTGCAACCCAGGCATGTGCCCTGACTGGGAATCGAACCTGCGACTCTTTGGTTCGCAGCCTGTGCTCAATCCACCGAGCTATGCCAGCCTGGGCTACAATATAGGATTACTGTTACGATTAAATAGATAATACATAGCACCTAGCACCTGGTAAGCTAGGTTATGATAGAGATGATGATGATGATGATGATAATGATGATAATTATAAAATGATGGAGGAGGAGAAGGAGATAAAAATGATAATAAAATGGAGGCCTCTACATTTTAAACAATGGGGCATATTCTGATATTTATACTGATTTTAATAAGATTCTATTTGTGTAAATGTAAATAATTCAGAATAAAAAATTTAGTTCCTCTGAAGTAAATCACTTACTTCATTTTGAATGGAGAGCTAACAATACCCCCATCAAGCATATGTGTGCTGAGTCCCAAAACCCCTCTTTCAATAAATATGTATTTTTTTCTATTGATAAGGGCCTGTGATTGAGATGGGCTTCTAAATGTTGATTAGAAAAGTTTGTATAAAAATATATCAATTCCTCTTGCTTCTTGTAATTATGTCTCCTCCACCTCTTCCTCTTGTTCCTCCCCTTTCTTCTCCTCCTCCTCCTTCTTCTCCTTCTCTTCCTTTGTCTATTCTTCTCCCTCCATTTTTTATACTCCCATCATTGTAATAATAAATAATAATAAACAAATTTTTTATTCAGCATTTCTTCTTCCTCTATTTCACAACATTCATGCCTTCATGTTATATAGTTCAGAGGGCTATGGTCTATCCCCCCACTGTTCCCTAGCACAAGGTGAGGACAGGTGTAGACACCTGGCCAAGCAGAACGTCCCTGGACGTGGTGATCAGTGTGGTGCTGGCGTACACTCCAAGCTAAGCCAAGCAGAAACATGTCACATACTTGAGATTTGATGTATGGAAGCTGCAAAAGAAGGAGGTTTTCTTTCTTTATGATAAAAAAATAGATGCAGAGTTTTCTTGTGGCTTTCTTCCCCAGAGTCACTTGGAAGACTTTGTTTGCAGAAGACAAAAGAGTCTAAGACCCAAATAGGAGAACTGTAAGTGAGTGGGGGCAGGGAGACTGAGGACTCAGGGAGAGAATTAGGAGTGATTTAATGACAATTTTTAATACCTAAATTCAAAATTTCTCTAGCCATTTCTGTGCAGAAGTTTTCAGCGACATGAAAAAAACCACATTTTTAAAACTTGAATCAGTTTGAGTTGGATTTCTGTCATTTCTACACCAAATATCTATTAAATAAACATTTGAGGGAATGAACTTATTAAGATTCAAAGTATAAGTAGTAGCATTTAAATTTTTAATCAAAAGAATACATGCATATATATATATATGTAAATATATATAAAATGTTTTCAGAGCACCCTTGTTATACATGAGTAGTTAGATCAATGAAACTTTTTGGTCTGGTCTTAATAAGTCATTACAGAAGACAACTCAATTTGAGAAAAAACCTCTTACTTAAAAGTTTTCAAACTAAAGGCATCTTTCCTATTGCATGGTTTGGTTTGCAATCATTAGCGTATTTATATTTGCTTGCGAAATTTGTGCGGTTCACAAACAGTAGCGGTAGACAAGGACTGGCATTTCTGCTGAGTGGCATGACTGATTGCCTTGGGGTAGGCATCACACTTGAAGAAAATAAAGAAAATCAATAAAATCTGCTATTTTTCAGCCCTGGCTGGCATAGCTCAGTGGATTGAGTGCGGACCAAAGTGTCACAGGTTCGATTCCCAGTCAGGGCACATGCCTGGGTTGCAGGTCATGACCCCCAGCAACCGCACATTGATGTTTCTCTCTCTCTCTCTTTTTCCCTCTCTTCCCTCTCTAAAAATAAATAAATAAAATCTTTAAAAAATCTGCTATTTTTCATTTGCTTTTGGCTTCATATTTAAATAGAACAAAGTAAATATGGTAAATATTTCACATATATGAATGCTGGTCTCACACTCCTATTAATCATGAAGTACAACATTTGATATTCTCAATTAAACCCCTTAATTTGCCCGCTATAGGGCCTGCAATCCCTCGAGTAATTGCTCTCTTATTTTCCTGGATAACTTATTTAGGGAAAAATACAATAATGAAATGATCTTAAAATGAAAAGGCCTGAAAATAGTGCTCTTATTTAAATTACAATACTTCACACTCATCTGAGATTTCTTCATCTCTGCAATAACGCAGCTGTTTTCCTCAGGGTGTTCTCACAAGTTCATAAAGAAAAAAATTGTTATGAGCCTTCCGAAACCCCAAGGAAGGCAGCTGTGTTTTTGATAAAATGGGCTACGGTTTCAACACTTCAAGCTATAGAAAAATTTACATGGGAATTTTCTGCATTATATATCCATGAGCAATATATTTTCAACAGTAACAACGTACACTGTATTTAGTCAGAGTTTACACGGCGAAGCGGTCAGACTGAACACTGCGAAATTAGAAACCTGACCTTCAGCAGAAGTCTCTGCTCTAAACACAGAGGATGTCACTCACTCCGACCTGTTAAAAAACGCAAGGGAAATTAAGGAAGGGTGAAGAGATGCTTTGGCCGACCCCCGCCCTATCAGAGGTCTGAGCGTCACAAGTTCCTCCGCATTCAGTAGAGGGGAAAATGTCATAAATCACTGGCATTATCCGAAGATCTCAGTAAAGAAAAAGTCTACCAGGGCTTGAGTGACAGGAGAGTTGGGACGCTGCCAGTCCCAAATTCTCTCGGTTCGAGAAGCCGTGCTGACTCTTCCCTGCTCTCTCACTCTGGCCGTCCAAGCCCTTAACCCTGCTGATTATGGGCAGGAAGAGAAACTTTCCCAGGCTGAACATATTTGAACGTTTTCTGCATACTTGCGTGAGAGGGGACCTACCCTGTGTTCACCCAATTGCAAGAAAATGTGCAAGGAAAATAGTGATCAGTGTGTTCAGTTGTGGAAAGCATGTACTTGTTTTTCCTGGACCTGCCTTTGCAGTTCCTTGGCCTCACGTGGCATGGCTCTTGTACCATTTCTTCGGGCAGAGCCATAGTTCATGGTCAGATCAGCTCCCTGACAAAGCCATCTTTCATTGATTCCATGCCAGTTTCTTCCTTCGTGCATCAGTTATTCTGCTGACTTTTCTTTGATTTCCTGCTACTACCTTAACCTCCTACACCAAGATCTTGCCATTGCAGCAGACTGTTTAAAAAAGTTAAACTTCAATATATTCTATGAGCTGTGTTTCTTTTAAGAGCTCTGTATCATTTCTTTGCCTGTTTCAAAGGGTAGTGGCATTGGTATTGCAAATATTCCCCCAGCTAATTTAATCAGCACCTCTAGTTTTTGAGCTTCTGTTATGGGTTGTGCATTGAGTTATGTGTGGTGTTTCCTAATGAGGAGGACAGAGAGACAGACGAGGAAACAAGTAAGTGTTACAGAGTGTGATGCATGCAATCAGAGTAGTACGTGACAATACAGCACTGGAAATAAGGGTATTTTTGCGGGATAAAGTAAGCACTTTAATCATTCCTGAACACTGATTATCACATGCACAGCCAGCCTGCTCAGTGTCCTAACAGCTTCACTGAGTTGTGTCATTGAATCGGCTGGCTGTCTCATGTTAGACTCCATTCATAGGCGAGGCTCCAGTAGGTAAACTATTTTTCCAAGGGTCTCAGAACTAGTCAATAGTAAAGGATTCACAGATGCGTCTTTTTCCGAAGCTCATCTTTCTTTCTTCTTCATAAGCCTGATTTGATATCTGTCCTGGAGCCCTGGAATCAAGGATATAAGCTCCTGTTTTTGCACATTAGAATAATGGTCACCACTTAATAGAGATAAAAGTAAATTATGTTTTGATTAATTTGCCATGTTAATACTCTCACTGCTGCCTTTTATTAGGGCTACGATAGGCAATAATGTCACATACATCAAAACAACTCCTCATGTCTCCTGGTAGACATTACTAATCAAATACCTTCCTCTGATCTGCTTATCCCAGGCATAGTCGGGGAGGCCCTTTACACACAGTACTCTCTAGGCGGCTGCTTCTACAAATCAGCCAGCCTTGACAAGGGTTGTGGGTTGAATTGTGTCCCCCCAAGTTCATATGTTGAAGTCCTAACTCCCAGTACCACAGAATATGACCTTATTTAGAGATAGAGGTAGTCAGGCAAAAATGAGGTCATTAGGGTGGAATCCAGCCCAACATGACTGGTTTCCTCATCAAAAAAGACAATTTGGCTTTGGCTGGTGTGACTCAGTGGATGGAGTACAGGCCTGTGAACCAAGGGGTTGCTGGTTTGATTCCCAGCCAGCGCACATGCCTGGGTTGTGGGCCAGGTCCCCAGTAGGTAAGGGGCATGCGAAAGGTACCCACACATTGATGTTTCTCTCCCTGTCTTTCTCACTCCCTTTCCTTCTCTCTAAAAATAAATAAATAAATGAAATCTTTAAAAACATTTGGAGGCAGTCATGAACACAGAGAGAAGAATGCCATGTGAAGATAAAGGCAGGAACCTACCAGTTAAGAAATAGAGAAGACTTTCAACAAACCACTAGGAGCCAGGGGAGTAGGGTGGCGCATACTCTTTCTCACAGCCCTCAGAAGGAACGCACCCTGCTAACACTTTGAGCTCAGACTTGTAGCATCCAGAGCTCTGAGACAGTATATGTCTGTTGTTAAGCCACCTAGTTTGAGGCCCTTTGTCATGGCAACCCAGGAAAATTAATACGGCAGGTAAGAAAAAAGCTATTTTTCATTGTTGTACATGGGCAAGTAAGCAACAAGAGGAGACAAAAAAGAAAACAGAAGAATTGACCCCTGTTCTGTAACTATGATAGCACCCACTATTACAACAGATTATTTTTGTCCAAATTCAGTTTTCTCATTAAAGTCAATATAATGTAGGGCCCTATGTGGCAGAATAAATTAGCAACTGGTAACACTGGGTGCCATCAGCCTCAAATTTCCTTTAGGCTAAGCAAGGTGAGCATCTCATGGAGCAAATCATGGCCACACTCACATGCAGAGAACTAATCCCGTTCTTTGGGAGTGTGCCTTTGGGAGAAGTGGAAGGCCTTCTCCCAAAATATCCCTCAGCATCTGTGCCACTAAGAAAGGGTACCTGGGGGAGGGTACAGTCATGCCAATAACTCCAGTATCCATCATGGCGATGTTTACCCAAGTCCTTTCAACAAATGTTTAACTATCATAAGTAGAAGGATACAAGTCAAAAGATGTGTGGGTGAATGTGTCTGTCTGTGTATGTTTAATTGTATTGGAACATGAAGTATCTCGTTCACTTTTGTTACATGAATGAATGAGTGAATGAGTGAATAATGCATGACATGGTGCCAAAGGAAGAGCACGGGCTTTGGAATGAGACAGAACTGGGTTACAAGTATTACAAGAGATAATCTTCGGAGAAGCACTGATACAGAAATGTCCCTTTCTTCCACACCCCTTGATTTCATCGCCATGCTGGCACAGGCACTGCAGCCTCCCCCTCACCAGACCTCTTGCCTTTGTGTTTCCATTTCTAGCTTTAGAAAAGCATCTTCTGAGGAGAACTAGATGATCTCAGTTGAATACATCTCACTTCTGGTACAATAACAATTTTTTCTTTTTTCTTTTAGAAAGAATGTCTCTCTTTAAAAACCAATCCTTTGGGAATTAAGTATTATTAATCAATTAACACTATGGAGCAAGTGAGTGCATCTGCAGACACCAAGCATCACATTCTGTGGAAGTGACCTAAGAGTTTATGACGGTGACATGCACTTTCATGTATGTCCCTTAAGATGCACGTCACTGTCATAGCCTCACATTTCTGACTCCTCAGTGCTGTGTGTCACCTTATTCTGTTCTTCACTTTTCTGAATTGCCCTAGTAACCAGCCCTGAAGACACAGCCAGCAGTTAGAGAACTTGTGATAAGGAGTAACTATAGCTTGTGCCTTGTGGATTTCCTCTCTGTGACCCTGGGGTTCTCACTGGTGTCGTACCTCTGTCTTTTCAGCTGCTGAAGAACCTGAATAGTGCTATAGAATTAAAGAAATGCCCCTTGTCTTCCCCTAAATCATAGCTTATGTTCTTTTAAATCAGTAAGTTGCTCAAAACCAGCCTGAGAATATAGCAGAGCACTCTGTTTCACCAGAGAGCAACACAGATTCAGCCCTTCCTTGATGCAAGGACGTGACCCTCTCTAAACTGTGCTGCTTGACTTAGCTGTCATTCCCTTACCAAAATTATAGGTAACAATGCTCTATAAAAGCTTTCCTCTGGTCAAGAAATGTCTTCCAACATTCGCTCCCAGAGCCTGCTTCTGAATTCTCCCCTCCTGAAACTGGAGCTCTATTTTAATTCCAGTGCGAATGAGTGTAAGTATGTTTCTGCAATATTGGGAACATATACTGAAAAATTATTCCTTGTTTATCTGAAATTCAAAATTGACTGGTCATCCCATATTTTTATTTGCCCAACTTGGCTCCTCTCAGTTACATTAGCTTTCGAAGTAATGAACGTCCCTTTCCAAAAGAAACTAACATCAATATGAGTTTAGCTGGTGATTATATTTTTGCTTATATATTCACCTTATGAATAAAAGTAATGGAGTAAAACAAATAGAGAATTGCTGCACCGGGGGGTTAACTGCTTTTTTTCACTCTCAGCTGTGTCTTCTAAGTAGTTGAGAAACCTTTGACAGAAGCATGGCCTCTACAAACCATGGGCTCTTCTTCTCAGAACTGGAAAGAGTCGTATAAGAGGAATATTTGTGGTTGTTAAGCACCTGCATTTGTGCTTCAAGAAAAAAATTACAAAGCCAAAGATATAAACAACTATGCGGATGTAATACTTTGTGCATGTGTTTGCAAATGAAGACGCTGTAAGAAGACAGCCCTGCTCTTCCCCAAATAATGAGGATGTCTCTCTACGTTAATTCAACAGAAGCCTCCCAGTGCAGGCTGGAAGGGCCGGCCCACCAAGCCCTTGGTTCCGTGTTGAAGTGAGATGTGGACTGAACTCCCGTGGAAGTAGGGCTGGGGCACGGGAGCAATGTCACAGCTGCCCATGACACTCTTCCTGCTTTCCAACGAAGGCGCCAACCGGAAGCGCACCTGGGGGTCTGCTATAGAGCGTAGTGCTGAAATAATAGGTTAACTTGTGCAGTTTGCGGACAACTTGTTTTTGTCTATACAATTCCTTTCCCTCCATGACATCACTGGGCAGTGACAGAGTGACCAGGGGAAAGGTGATTATAATTGTCTTATAAGAAAGCAGTTCAGCGCATACCCAGTAAAACTAGATATGCTGATAACGAACAAGCATTTGCATCTGAGGATAATAGAGTTCAGATTTTTTCTACCTTACCTAATTTGTAATGCAGGTACAGTGCTTGCTGCAAGATATTGCATAACATATGGAGAGGAGAATTGAAGTGAGCTCAATGGAAAACCAAATACAATATTATTTGCCTTTTCTTTCCAATGTAAGTGATGAATTGCTTAAAAAAAGGATGCAGGGTATATCAAACTTAAATATAAGGATGATATCCTTTCTGAAACATAGTGACTGACATTGAATACAAAAAAAGGAGAATTTTTAATGGTGTCTGCATTTAGTCAAGGGTACAAACATCATTTCCTCGTGGTTTGGAACATACGCAGAATACAAATTGTCAAGCCAAGAAATTTATAAATACAGCAAACTCTTCTGTTCTCAGATAAACTGTAAAAATAAATGAAGTCATCAATAATATCAAGTGTAATTTAATAATATTTTTTCAACATTTAATAGTTTCCAGATGGCTCAATATTTGTCCAAAAATACAAATGGTTATACATATATATAATGAAAACAAACAGTTAATTATTTTCTAAGAAAAGAAGCAAAAATGTGATAAAATGTGTTATTTAAATATATCAATTACATTTAACTAGGATCATAAGTATCCCACAGAGGAATTTTTATCCAGATATTTATTCAATTAGCTTCTGAAATTTTACCTCATTCAGGAAGTGTTGATTTTTCTTCACTTAATTTTCTCCTTTCCATTAATGATTTTACATGTGCAATGTTTTTATTTTGTATTAGTACTTTTGTATTATTAATCTCATTTTTATTTTTCTCCTTTAACACAAGTACAGAAATGGCTTTAAATAATTACAAGTAAGAACTTAGCAAATGTTTGTCTTTCTACTGACCCCTGTAGCATTGGTAGCATAAATGCGATTAGTGGCATTGATTTTTATCTGTACCTGTCTGTAAAGTTCTTTCTTCTAATGAAAAGAATATGTGTTTAGAGTTAGAACTGGTTTTGACACTTAACAGCTTTGTAACCTTGAGCAGGGAACTATCTGTCTGAAACTCAGTTTTCTCTGCATTTAATTATATGACTAACAAACCTGCAGTGGAAATGAGGATCATGGCAGAGAATATAATGTCTCACACATAGCTTCTTCTCAGCCCAAGTTGGTCAATTGCTACTTCTCTCCTTTCCCTGATTTCTCTGAGACTATAGTCTGCCCATTTTTGTTGTTGTTGTTGTTGGTGTTGTCGTCGTCCTTGAGTCCCAAGAACAGTAGAAATTTAGTAGAATACATTTGGGAAGAAATAGAAATTTATGATCTATTTGATAAGTTGCATGAGTTGATACCCTGTAAAGTGATGACTAAAGGCTGTGCTATGCAGGAATGTTACTGATGTGATAGAAAACGATTCTGGAAAGAAATCAAATCAATTTATCAGGCACTGAGTGGCCCCTGAATCGTATAAAACCCATACATCATGTGTATACTTGGAAACACAAACAAGGCATAGTTCCTGCCCTAAAGGTGCAACTGATTTCATGAAGATATAAAATAAGTCATAAGGTACCCACAAAACAGAGCGAAATAAAAGAAATGCTGGGTTGAGGTATAAACAGTGTGCTGTGACACAGGAGAAAAGAAAACTTTGCTTTGATAGGAATTTCAGTGATATTCCAAACAATTAGGAAAAAAACAAAGTGGCAAAAACAGGACACTTTTTCTCCTTTCCCATGACTTTGGAGTTAACCTACCGTGGACATATTATATAATGTGTCAAGTTTCAGGCTAAAAGATAGTATTGTGAAAAACAAAGGGTAAAAGTGCCTCTTTCCAAAAACTTGTTAGTGCATTGAGAAGGAGGTCATGTAGATCAGCTGGCATACTGGTCATAAATTATTAATTAATTTGAGGAACTTGGTGCCAAAGTGATTCAGAGGTGATTTACCCTGTCAAATACAGCAGAGTTATAGTAGGAGCAGCAGTAATAGAAATAGTGGTAGATTGCTACTTTAGAAGTAAATCACTGCATTTTGTTGTTCTATGCAGCCAGCTATATTACTTATCTGTCTTATTTATGTTTTAGTAAGGGTTCCAACATATGCTTTATTTGCATTATATTTGTATGGAGATAATTTGCATATGCTAAAATGCACAGATATTAAGTGCACTGTAAATGCATTTTTTAACCAGAGACATTGAAATAAAGAACAAACTGACAGTAACCAGAGGGCCGAGGGGAGGAGGATAACAGGGGAAGGAAGGGGGAGGGTCATCAAGGAACATGTATAAAGGACCCATGGACAAAGTCAAAGGCGGGGAAGGATTAAGGGTGGGTGAGGGTGCTTGGGGTGGGGGAAAGTGGTGGTGGGAAAATGAAGACAACTGCATTTGAATAACAATACAAAATAAAATAAAAATAAAAAATAAAAAATATAAATGCATCCCCGCTACAGAAAAAAAAAGACAACCTTATTGTAGAGCAGTTGTAGGTTCACAGTAAAACTGAGAGGAAGGTAATCAATGCATTTTGACAAACGCGGGCCTGCGTCACTCCCATCTGCACTGAGAGCCGCGCAGTTCCATCACCCCGAACAGTCCCATCACCCCGAACGGCCCCGGCAGCACCTCCACGCACAGCCGCTGCTCTGGTCTTCATGCCCATACATCCGCTGTCCCCTATTCTGGAACTCCTTATATGGATCAAAAAATGAATAAAATGTGTGCTCTTTTGTGTTCAGCTTTCTTTCCTAGGCATAGTGCTTTTGAGATTCACCAGTAGCTATTTCTTTTTATTATTAAATTGTATTCAGCAATGTGCTGATAAGTGCTAAACAAATGGCTCTCAATAAAAACAAACGAAAAGTGAAATAAAACTCTGAAGAGTGGGGTTTGCCAATTTTCCTGATGTAAATACTCCAAAAGTAGCAAGTTTTCAGCAACTAACGCGTTGTCAGTCACTTTGAAATAGTCCTGAGAAGTCAACAGTCGGTCCTCGGGACCGGCCGTGAGCCAGCCCCAGGCCATCACCGGTCACCTCCCGTCGTGGGATGCCAGCACAAGTTGTTCATCAAGTCGACCTGTGATGTGAACATGCGAGATTTTCCTACTCTTTCATATTGTGATTTAAACTCCTATCGGTATTCTTCAACAAGTCTTTGACTGAACGTACACTTTCGTTACTCCTTGGTAAATACCGAGGAGTAGAAGCCTCAGCATGTGTATGCGGCATGCCAGAAGTTGCCTCCGACTCCTACGATGAGTAATGTCCATAGAGTAAACGTGCCTTTAACTCTATGAAAAAAATAGCCAAACAGCCGTCCAAAGATATGGTAACATTTTATACCTCCAACAACAAAGTAGAGTTGCTGTGTACCGCTTGCCAATATTGGGTATTGTCAGTCTTTTTATTTATAGCCATTTCAGTGGAAGTCACGCCTCACTGTGTGTGTGTCTGTGTGTGTGTTTCCTCTTACGACTAGTGGTGGCGATTAGTATTGTATGTGCTTATTGCCATCTGTATGTTTTCCTTGGCGAAGTGTCTGTTTAAAAGTACTTGGGCAATTTGAGGGGGTTCACTTACGATTGAGTTGTAGGAGTTCTTTACATACTGTTTGCAAACATCCTTTTTCATATATCTGTGTATATATAAACATTATACAATAATTTATATAGAAAATATAAATATTTTCTCCTGGGTTGTGACTTGATTCATCATTTTGTTAATGGTAATCCTTTAAAAAATTAATGAAAGTCGACTTTTAGGACGGTTCAGGTTTACAGCAACATTGCATGTTGCATTTCCCCAGAACCCCTGTGCCCACCCGATGCACACACACCACTGCCCCCTCTAAGGGCAGTCCTCAGATGGCGGCTGTTGCTGATCAAAAGGAATGCTTTAAATTCTACTTATAATTTTTTTAGATAGTACTTTCTGTGCCCTAATACACTTGTGCCCATTTCTAATGAACATAGATATTTTATGTTTTCTCTGTGGAAGTTTTATTGTTTTGGATTCTATATTTAGATCTACTAATTATTGTAATTTAATGATCATGTAGGGTGAGGATTAGAGGTTGAGACCCGATTGATTCCATACAGGTATCTCATAGTCTCAGCATGACTTGTAAGACAAGTTTCTTTATCCCATTGAATTGCTTCGACGCCTTTGTTGAAAAACAATTGAGCACATAAGTCTAGGTCTAATTCTGGACTCTATGGTATTCAATTCATTGGTTCAGCCTTACATCGACATCTAGTTCCCTTAATTTTTGTAGATTTATAAGCAGTCTTGAAATCAGGTATTCCAATTTTAGTGTTATTTTTTAAATTGGCTATTTAATATTCTTTATATTTTAAATCATTTCATATTTTGTTTTTTATAATCAATTAATTGATGCTATAAAATGATCTGTAATTTTGTTTGGGAATGGGATCAATCTTTAGATTAATTTTTGGAGAATGACCTTATAACAATATTGACTCAATTCTCCCAATCTCTTTTAAAGATATTCTGTAGTTGTTGATATATACTGGTAAATCTATATATTTTGTCAAATTTTTCTCTAAATATTTTTCTGATGCTATTATAAATTATATTGTTTTAACTTTTAGTTTTCAGTTGTTAATGACTTATATAGATTTAGAATTGATTATTGACTGTATAGTCTCTGATCTATCTACATATACTTATTAGTTTAATAATTTTTTAAAGGTTCTTTAACTTTTTTACAACAATCATGTTGTCTGTGAATGAAGATAATTTTACTGCTTTTTTTCTAATGCTTATGCACTTTTATTTTGCTCTTGTCTTTAGCATAGTGGTTAATATAAGTAGTGAGAGCCTTGTCTTGTTTTCTACCTTAAGAAAAGAAGACTAAATTTATATTTTAGTAGAAAAACTGGTGAGGAATTTTCTCAGCATTTGTTTACTTACGCAAGTCTCCAGTATGTCTTGTTTTTTTCAAGAATATTTTTAAAGACTATAGAATTTTAGTGTGATAGTTTTTGGTATTCTTTTAGCACTTGAATGATGTTTTACTGTCTCTTGGCTTTTATTATTTCTGAAGAAAAATCAATTATATATTATTTTATGCATGTATGTAATGTTTTGTTTCTTCCTGGTTTTAAACTTGTTTTCTTCTTTGTTTTGGATTTCAGAGATTTTGCTATGACATCTGGTTATGCTTTTCTTTGTGATTCTTTTGATCAGGGTTTGTTTAGTCTTTCAAATTTGTGGTTTGGTACTTTTTTTCCCAATTTAAGAAAAATTTAGCTATTGTTTCCTTAAATACTTTTTCTGGTCTTATCTCTCTCTCTTTTATTTAATTCTAGTATTTCAGTTATGAACAAGGCAGACCAATTGGTATTTTTCTACATTTCCTGATGCTCTATTTTTTCTCTGTATATTTTTTCTCTTACCTAAGTGTAGATATTTTCTATTGCTCTGTCTTGAGGTCTAACTTTTTCAGAGTTCTTAATCTGCTATTCCACACATGTATTGAATTTTAAATTTAAGTATTAATTTTCCAGTTCTAGAATAATCACATGGTTCTTTTTATTGTTTTCATTACTTGGCTGATGTTCTTTATCTGTTCAATCATTGTGACCATTACTTTCTTTAAATTCTTGAAAATATGAGAGTGTGTAGTATTACACATTGCAGTAGTCATGTTTTTTAATTTTCTGTCTTGTGGGCCTTGACTCTAGACAAAATGGCTGCCTAGGGGCTAGTCAGTTACTACAGATTGTAAACAATTTGCCTGTGAGCATGCCTTTCATATGCAGACCAACCAATTCCTAGCCCACATCCTGAACCAGCTCCTAAGTTCAGTTCTTATTCTCTGAGCCACTTTCCATCTACCCTAATGACTCCACAGTCAGGTATAGGGACAGCCTCTATGCCCCAGAGATCACTGAAGTTATTCAAACTAGCCAATCCTAGGCATATATGCCCTGCGTTGTCCACCGTCTCTATGGAAACTATGATGGGTTGTGTTATTATTTCCCCTTCTGCCTCCTGGTCAGCTGTGGTGCTTGCCTGTGTGAGTCCCCATGGCTCGGCATGCCCCTTTCCCTTGGGATCTGTGAGGACAGCAACTGTCTTTCCAATGGCAGTTACCTCCTGATTTATTGACCTTGTCATAAGCAACTAATAATACAGCTTCCATTTCAAAGTACACATACATACATACATACATAAGTATATCAACATATTTACACCATATATATTAACATTATTATCCATGAAATTTTGTTTTCAGTTGAGGGTCACATTTTTATGCTTCTTTATGAGTCTGGTATTTTTTTAATTGAATGTTAGAAATCATCGATGGTATATCATGGCAATTCTGAGGGTTTGTTTTCTTTAGAGAGTATTAAGTTTTCTTTTGTGAGGCGGTTAATTTACTGTTTAATCACCTTGATCCAGGGGAGACTTGGATTTAGGTTTTGTTAAGTTGGGTCTAATGGAACCCTTACGCTAGGACATGGATTTTACTCCCGAAGCACGCTTTTTCTAGTGTGCACCTCACTGACCATTGTCTTCATAAGGTTGCTCTACTCTGGCTGGGTGGAACTCAAGTATTTCCCTGTACCACGTGTGCACTAAAATACCCTTTCTGCTCACTGTTCTCAGAGGCTCTTGCAGATTTTCTTGCATTGTTAATACAACTTAGTATTTGACTAAAGGTAGAAGGGAAAGCCTAGGATAACTACAGCTTTCTCTCAGTATGGCATTTTTCTCTGATGTTCTACTCCATGAATTCTGACTTCTTTGATAATCTTGAAACTATGGTTTCAGCTTTCTCTGAGTAGGTAGACTGCTGCTACCTGTTTAGCTTCCCTTCCTTGTAGCTGGGTTTGGAGTGTGGTCCAAGTCAGAAAGTTCCGATGAACAGGACACTCACTCTCTGTGGATGGTTTCTTTCCAAGTTTACAGACTTACAATCTCTGTTTTTTAATGCATAAAAGCAATTGCTTCATATATTTTTCATCCAGTTTTGTAAGTATTTATAGTGGAAGGTCAAATGGGATACCCTCTCCTCTGTCAAAGCAAGAGCTAGAAGTGCCAATACATGCTTTTTTTTTCAGGGAAGATAATTTTAATGGTATTCTGAGGAGAAAGAAAATGTAAAAATTTCTTATAGTTTCCCTGTTACTCATTCTTGTATAACTTTAGGCTGCTTTTTCAATATTATCCTGACTTCAAGTGACATCTGTGAATTTTTTGTTCTCTTTTTTATTTTAAATCTTCCATATATGTTATAATGCTTTTACAAATTACTTCTTTACACAATGAATTTCTCTATGAACTTGCTGTGTCTGATGCACTCAGGTTTCTGAGACCTCAATTGTTCATTGTATTTTGATGAGCACATTAGGGACGATGCAGAGAACTCATGATTTTGGTGCTTCCACAGAACTATGATGATAAAAAACTTTCAGAAAAAAGTAGCTAATAAAGTATATTTTACAATTCCTAATTTTATGAAGCTATAACAGAATTTACTGCAAAGTTCCATGGAATATGACTAATTCTACTCTGCACAGACCTAATAATTACTTGAGATAGATTTTGTTGATTTCCTGTCATTTAGTTGAATGTATGTAGCATCTGCTTGATTTAACTATTAATAGAGTTTAAAACAATTTGACGATGTTTCAGAATCAGAAGTTAGGGTTGGTTACATGTAGGTATCATCCCAATTCAGAGATCACTAAATTGAGAAATAACTGCTCTAGCATTTCGGGCCACCGTGATAGTTCATTGAAGTCACCGTATAATCAATTCCATTGAATGATGGGTGCTCAATAAACATGGATTGAACCTACACCCTACAAACAGGCTGAACTCAGAAATATGAGCAAACAAGGAAACCATAGTGACACTCACTCTCTGTATATGAGTCTTCTAGAGCTGCCATGATAATATACCATAGACTTACTGCGTTAGACAACATAACATTGCTTCTCACAGTTCTGAAAGCTGAAAGTCCAAGATCAAGGTTTCAGCACATTTGATTTCTCCTGAGGCCTCTTTCCTTGGCTTGCAGCCTTCTGGCTACGTCCTCACGTGACCTTTCCTCTATCCATGCATATCCCTGGTCTCTCTCTTCTTATAAGGACACAAGTCATTTTGGATTAGGGCTCCATACTTATGACCTTAGCCAGTCGCAATTACCCCCTTAAAGGAGGCTCTGTCTTCTAATTTAGTCACATGGGGGTGGGGACTTGTACATATACATTTTGGGGGAACATGAAGTCTGTGAAAGTCTTCATGTTACAGTATATTTATATATAAGTATGCACTAATAATAAGAAAAATGACAAGCTCTACAATTTTTGCTCTTATATTTTGTAAACAAGATTGAAGATATTTTTTGCAGAGACAACATTAAAATCTCATGACCATGTGGTAACGATTTGAGGACCAACCGAGGTGAGATAGAAAATATGTGAACACGCTTTGAAATTTGGGAAGCATGAAAGAAACATGCAGTGTTTATCATTATATGCGTTAACATTCAGGTCTCCTAAGCTCTCTTTTATTTTTCTTGCTGGTTATGTGCTCTTGGGCAAAGCCCTTACACCTTAGTATGGATCGAAGTCCACATTTTTTCTCTTTCAAGATGGTTTCTTAATCCAAATGATAAACCTTTGTCATCTGGTGATGAGTTTTAGGGACAGGAAAATATCTAAGTTCATATAAATGTATTTTGCCTATGGGTAAATAGAGTCCATGGGACAGAAACTTCCAGGGCAGGGAGTGATGGCGGAGAAAGAAAACCAGGTTTACAGAGGCCCTGACTGGTAGAAAGGTGTAGTCAGAAAATGCATTAAAAAGTTGAGCAAAAAAGAATGAGGGGGCACATAAATGTAGATTTTTTAGAATCTCACTCTTGAGAGAAACAGTACATTCTAGTTCAGTCACTCAACACACGCCTGAATATTCGTTCATCTAGATTTTAATCTTTTGAAGAAGTTACAAGTCAGTTACCTGCAGTTACAACATGGTCTATAGCCATGGTAAATTGCCCCCCTGGTTTAAAATTCCTTTCATTTTCCTCCCCCACTCTTGAAAAAAATGTCGACTATCTGGCCATACCACAGGCTCAAGCATCTAGAACTGAGTGACAGTTATGCCTTTAAATGGCACACACCCCCCGTTCATCATTATCCCAATACTCCTATTTCTCTCATGAACACTATCTACCCAGACCCAATAACGATTTAAATTCAAAAGCCCTTGATGTCTTAGTGATAAGGATTTGCCACATTTGAAGACAAACTTTTCCTGTGATGTGTCAGTTTCTTCTTACGACCAAGCACATTATTTGTTATTTGTGTGTAACAAGTTCTTGGACATTTTTGCCAAGGCATAGCGTACCGGACCTGGTAGGGTCCGTGCCAGTGTCACCATGGGTCTGACATGAATTGCCCATTCTAGCCTTTCTCTAGTCACAGGTTCCACCACTGGAAAAGAGGTCTTCAGGGTCAAGGAGACATGGTTACCCAGAGCCCAGGCCTCCTCCTGTCTCCCCTACCCTAGATCATGCTCCTAGAATCGATTGCCCCAGTGACCCAGAGCCTACTTCCTGGGCATAAACAGGTTCATTCTCTGGATTGTGATCTAGGGAAGAGTAAGCCACCACTGTGAATACTTCCAGGGGGATAGTCACTGTGCATATACCCTGACAGGTGTCAAGGGTTAAATATTTGGGAGAGGGCTGTGCACCTGTGCCCTGGGGTAGCCACACACATAGGATGTTACCTCATGCAGTGAGACCAAAAGAAAGGGAGAGCTGGTTGGGGCCAAGGATCTCCAGTTGTGGTCTTTCCCTAGACCCGCAAATATTAGGGGGGACACCAATCTTTTCCTTTCCAATCTCCACTCCCTCCTCCCTGCCTCCACTAAACTCAGTTGCACAGGTTTTCTTCCTGTCCCACAAGAAGACCAAACTTGCTGCCTTTGTACATGTCCTTTCCTTTGCTTGGATTATGCTTTCTGCGATCAGTTCTGCAATGGGCTCCTTCTAGTTATTCAAACCTGAGTCTAACAATCACCTCTGCTCCTAGACCTTCTGCCTCATTCCCAGTCATTTCCTTCATTTTACTCATTTTCTTCTAGGCCATTGTATAATCTGAAATGGCCTTCTAAAGGCATTTGCCTATATGTTGTTCATGTCTTTCTTCTAGAATACAAACTCCATAAGACATGAGAATTTGTCTTGCCTATGGTGGTTTACCCAGGATCTACCAGAGAGTAGGGCTCGATGATATTTGGTTAACAAGGGATTGAGTCAATAGATATTTGTTGGCTCCAGGTGGTATAAAGACAACCCTATGTAAAGCTAAAAATAAATTATATTGTCAGCATTAATCAGGATAGGCTAGGTTAAGCTGCAATAAGTCTCTGGTTTAAAACATGATGTATTTCTCATTCACACTACATCACAGATGAGGGTTAGCTGAAGGATGGATCCTGTGTTGTTATTATTCTGGGATGCTGATTGGCAGATTCTTCTCTGTCTGGAGCAACACTGGAAACCAGGGCACAGGAGAAGAGGGAAGGCATCGAAGCACTAGCTGGTTCTTCAAATACCGACCTGGAAGTAACATACATAGGCTTTGCTCAAATTTTGTTGGTCGTAAGACTGTGCCTCATTTTAAAAGGGGTGCTTTGTTGGAGGATGGGAAACATGTGGTGAACAGCTCCAGTTGTGTCTACTGGACAGATTGTTTCTCTCCACATTTTACAGGTTATATAAGATACTATATTTATAGGATATTTTGCTTAGCATAAAGATCTTAAGTTGTGATACAAATGAACATATCATTTGTGAGTGGTCATTTGTCTTATACAATATGTTTTCGACAGAGCTAGATCTCATTAAAAGCATAATGCTACATACCTGTCTTATTTAAAAAAAGAATTTTACATTTTTAAAATCGGTAATAACTTTGCATCCCTTTTAGATGTGATTGTTCCTGACATATCTGCTGATATGTTTAAAATAAAATGACAGAAAAATCAAGTGGGTTATTCTCCTGCACACATATGGTTCCATAGTGGAATTATTCCTGCTGTGAAGAACAAGTTTGCATTTTGCAGCTGGTCACAATCGGTGAGAACAGACGGTCTAGACATCTTTAATAGAACGTGTTTCTCAAACTCTTCTCAAACAAGTGCAGCGCCTCTCACTCTCCCCCACAATTAAGTCAGCAGTCCTTGATTTCACGCTTTCATTGGGGAGATGTGATACATTGCACACAGAAACGGCAACTTGCAGGTTGCCTTTTAATCTATTCTCTCTTGCTCCTCATTTTTCTCCCCTGCCTGATTCTTCCTAACTTCCAATTACCTGTTCATCAGATTCTGTGTAAACACTTCGGGTATATGCAAGAGATGTAGATAAATTTCATCACAATTTCTGTATATTTTGCAAAATAAAAGAATTAAATCTGCACTGAACGTTTGCCTATTTGAGATCTTTATTTACTATCTTTTGTAAGTTTAGGAAATAGTTTACTTGTTTTAGAGTTAATACAAGCCTTTGGGTCCAAGAGAACAATGATTTTCCTGGAAGGAGCATCCTTCGATATTTCTCTGCTTCATCAGAGAAGTGGCTGTCTCTGCATGACCAGCTGCCATGCGGTTCCAAGAAGCAGCTAAACTATTGTTTTGGGTCAAACTGTTGGATGTGGCCTATTTCTATGGGTAATAGTCAGTGGATCCCAGAGCTATCTTTATCCTAACTAAGACTTGGAGAGACAGATCATAATGAAAGAGTTGTCGTAAAATGTGTAAAGCAAGGTAATTCTTCATAATGTTCTTAGGAAAATGGCTGTCCACAGCAAACCAAATGTTTGCAAGTATGTTTCCCACATTTCTATGGGAACCATTCCCCATATGTGCTAATCACCATACTATATGCTTTACTTGATTCATCTCATTTAATCTCTGTCTCAGCAACCCATGAGATACAGATTATCCTCATTTATCTTTTCTGTCTCATTGAAGGAATAAGTGTATTACAGAGCCTTGAGAAATAGCAAGACACAGGGAGCCCATCTTATATTTAAGAAGAGGGATGATGCTTCTGGTGGCTTCTAAACAGGACACCAGGCTTGTGCCATTGCAATGAAATCTTGTCCTTAATTAATCAAGGAGTTCTGACATAACTCAAATTACATCATCATGTATAAGTTCCATGCTAGTTGTATAAAACTGTAGCTAGGAAGGAACAAATATTTTTGTTTAATTATTGTATTAATTTAGTTTTATTGATAACACTTTAAATATTTAATTTAGAAGATTTACAAATATTAAAAATACAATAAAGAAGCAGTCTCAGTTATGACCCCACCACTTTCTTTCACAGTAAGAAAGAACTGATTTTCACCTATTGAGGTATTTGCTTCTAGTCTGATTTTATGTATAATATATAGCTTTGGTGTTATGTATATCTCAGTTTTCACAAAATATAGATTATACCATAGATACAGTTTATGCTCTCCTTTCTTTACTTAAAATTTGGTTTGAGATTTTTAATCAAAAATATAATTTTAATAGCTGTATGTTCTTATATTTATGGATATGCAGTACTAAATACAGCTTTTTTATTAGTTCAGAGAGGCTGGTATGCGTGTGTGTGTGTGTGTGTGTGTGTGTACGAGAGAGAGGGTTAGACAAAGGTACATGTTCTCTATCTGTTGCTCTAGATTTTCTCGCTTTCATTCCTGTAACAAGTAAGGTTACCAAACCACATATTTTCATTTCCCATGAAGGTGTCATCATTTCTGAATCATGGTTTAGTGTTCTTCCTATAGCAATGATTAGTACCAGTCTACATAAAAAATAGCAACATGAATAACATTGCTCTGTCCTCAATAAAACCATCACAACAAGAAATTATTCACTGTGTGGATAAGGTCTATGAAATATATTTCTGTTAGGCACTGGGAATTAATGAGAGACAACTTCTCCTGGATAACAAGGGTACTTTCCTTCACCAACTCATTTTGCTCTGAGCATCTTTATTTCCCCCTAGGCAGAACTAAGTTTAGTGTGCAACTGTAGAAAATATTCATAGCCTAGGTCTTCACTGTCAAGTATGGTAGTAGCCACCAACCATGTGTAACTCTTGATTTAAGTTAAGATTAAATAAAATTAAAATTTCAGTCCTTCAGACACACCAACTACATTTCAATTGCTCGATAGCCACATGTCTCCATTGTCTATCAGACTAGAAACCACAGACATGGAATATTTCCATCATTGCAGAGAGTTCTATTGGACAGCATTGCCCTAGATTATGGATCAAATGATAAATTTCTTGCATTCCATATGGCTTTATAATTTACATTAACTTAAACCAGCTATATGATTAGTTAATTGTCACTGCATTGTACCTTCTATTACTTTTAAAATTAGGTAATATACAAACAGAAAATATGTGATTAAATCTATCCTATCATAATAGGATATTTTCATCTTTATTATAAGTTCTTATAATGTTGACACCCAGTCATTAGGAGATGACTGGATAGGTCATCAGGCTTACAAAAGAGATTTATAAGTTTTAGTATACCCAGGTTACTTAGATTTACTTGGTCACATTTGAATAGGCCCTGCCTATTACAGTGATCCTCCCTTCCTCCCCTCCCCTCATCTGGTCCTATGTTTTGCACCATTTGTCATCAGTGTGACTAAGTATAGGCTTTACTCAGGATCATTGAGGGAGGGCTGGAAATTATGCAGGTGCAATGATTCTGTGCTTCTCCTTCTGTCACGCTACCTGTGTCATGATCACCACTAGTAGGAATAACTACAGGCAGGTGAACACCAGAGAGAGTTTCAGGAAAAAAACAGTGTCATTATCCACAGGATAGCATGGACATTTAAACTCCAACTGAAAATCTGAGAGCAAGATTCATAATTTAAAATTTAAAACTACTCATACTTATGATTTCCACTGATTTGAGATGGATTAGAAATAAACAAGCCCATTGTATATGTGCTTTAGGGCTGGTGATGGCATTTTCTAAACCCTTGTGTATAAATAAGCAAACATAGATTGCCCAGGCCTGTCTATATAGTCGTAGGATGCTTAGTGATAAATCAGTATGGACCACTTCAATTTCTTTCCTTACCTACATAATCAAAATGTAAAGCTCCCTTTTCTGTAACACATAATTCATCTCAATCATTCGATAAATTGCCATATTTCTTTATAAGAAAATAAACGTCCAGTTCAGCTATGATTTACAGATTGTGTAAATTATTAGCCATATGGTTGTTACGTGCCATTCTGCTTACAAAATATGTTTTAAGTAAATATATCTATGACTATAAGAGAGATGATTATTCAGTACTACTTAGATGTTTTAAATATCTCTTCTATAGCAAAGGCAAACACTTGTAGCTGGGTTATGCTATTTGTCTTGAACACTTTTTTTCATAGTTTTATTATTCCTACTTATAAAAGTAGCTAAGGATGGGCCTTCATAAGAATAATTTCAGACCACAGCTATCATTTACTGTAAAAATATTTAAAAAATTTTTGTTGCCACTTCTCTTTTCCACTCTCAGAAAAGTTATTTGACTGAATTTTTAATTTGTTTTCTATTCTGGGTGCTAAGATGTCATTGATTGTTTGATACACTATTAGTTTGATAATAATCTTTATGAAGGTTGACGAGGGATCAATTTCAATAACAGTTATGTTGATTAGTAGTGAGATGGCAAACACACTCTTCAATTATGAACTCCTGGCGTCAGAATTTTACTGAGCTGTTTTGCATGGTAAACTACTTTGTTGAAGACTTAGAGTTGCTGTTAAACAATCCAGCTTACATGGGTCTTAAAAGGCACTGGGTCTCTTGTGTGTAGGGGGATGGCTAAAGGAAGGGGCAATGAAGACTTGCATACAAACAATTTGGAGCCTGAGGTAGGGCAATTCTGGAGACACTGAAGAAACAGAGAGATACTGAGAAGTACATATAAAATGGGATTAGGCCAAAGACTTCTAATTTGACTCCTTTGTGTCTCCCAAAAACCTTCAGCAAATTCTGTATGCTCTTAAAAGTCCTAGTAGGAGAAAAATGTGGAAATTGATAGAGAGGCCAAAAAGATTTTTATGAACCTCAGTAGACTTGGGGTACAACTGAATAGTGCCTAGACATGCAAAAGCCAGAGTTAGGAGAGCTATGAGTATAAGCTCAAGATTCAGTCCAGGTTGACACATATACTGTACATTTAAACTATTGACTGCCTTAATATAGCTATCAATTTGATTATCTATGCACTTATGAAGGGAACTTAGTTCTTGCCAGTATTTATCTAATGCAGTCAGTACTGAGAACACCTATACATGTCTCTTTGAGCACAGAAAACTTCTCTGAGAATGTACCTAGAAGTGCCATTTTTTTGGTTAGTGAGGGACATTTGAGATATTTTTAAATTGTTCTCCAAAGTAACAGTGTACAGTAAGTTCCAAAACAGTGTAAGTGTATGCCTTGATTTTCAGTAAAATAAAGTTCACCTTTACTGTCATTTTGGGGACAAATAGCATTCTCATTCTGATCGAGTATGAAATGTTGACTTCTTATTTTAATTAATTAATTAATTTGCTGATTACTAGGGAGACCAAGGCAATTTTCTAATGTGTATTGACCATTAAGTTTCCTCTTTTGTGTATTGCCTCAATTTTTCTTTGGTGGGCACTGTTAATAATTTCTCCTTCCTATCTATTATTCACTTCTTTACCAGCAAATTCTAATTTTATTTGAGATCTCAATGTATGCAGTTAAACTTATTTCCTATTTTCCCATGAGGATACAGGTGGTTGTATGACCCAAGTGTGGCCAAGGGGGAGATGAATGGAGATCACTAGGACTTTCAGATAAACTCTTTAAAAGGTGTGTCATTTATTTTTTGTCCCTGAAGTCTCCTTTTTTTTCCCCCTGGCACACAAACTAGACACCTGTAGTAGACTAGACACCTGCAGTAAAAGAAGGATCTGTGACATGCGAGGAGAAAGACTATTGAACAGGAAAGAACCCAAATCCTTGGTGATGTTCTCAGGTGGCTGTGCCCACCTGGATGGTCTCCTCCCTTACCTCTGGTTTTATGAGGACAACCAGACCATATTGGCTTCAGTGTCCATAACTAAATTTCTGGAAGTAGCAACATTCCGGCTTATTAAAATGTCTTGTTCTCATTTTTACTCACTTGTGTCATTTTCTTACTGATTTCTTAGTGTTCTTTATATATGATAGGTACAAATACTTTGTCAGTTGTATTTTCCACAAATATCTTCTTCCAAGGACTGGGTTTTTTTGTTCTGGCTCTTTTTCTAACTTTACCATGAGTTTTGGAAAAATCACTTTTTCTTTCTAGGTTGTAGGTTCATCTTTTGTAAAATGAAGGATATAGCCCTGGCTGGTGTAGCTCAGTAGATTGAGTGCAGGCTGCAAACCAAAGTGTCGCAGGTTCGAATCCCAGTCAGGGCATATGCCTGGGTTGCAGGCCACGACTCCCAGCAACCGCACATTGATGTTTCTCTCTCTCTCTCTTTCTCCCTCCCTTCCCTCTCTAAAAATAAATAAATAAATAAATAATGAAGGATATAAAGTCTCTAAGAACTGGCCTTGCCCTATATTCTATAAACCCACGAGTTTGTGCTTAATAAACACATCTCTCGAGTCCAAGGTAGAGCAGTGTGGTCTTCCCCAGCCCTTCATCTTGATAAAGCTTTTTCTGCCCTGGCAGGTAGATCATATGATCCAGACTGATTACTTAAGAGACTATTTATAAACCATCCCGGTTAGTTTTAGAGTGTTCCATCTTACAGACTTGAAGTTAAAATTTTTATTATGTTACTCAAGACAAAAATTTGGGAAAACTAAAGAACAACATTATAGTATTTCAGCATGTATCTTGTGAAAGTAAATGGATATAAGTTGTCAATAGAATCTGAAAATAGCATAGACAATTGGTGATAGAAAAACTTGGTGAGTAATTCTCAGTATGGTTCAATACTATTCATTAAGTTATTATAAAAAGGAAATGTATTGAAGTAAAACAGTTTGCTACCTGTTGAGTTTGGATTTGATTTAAAACAGGTTGTCTGTGAAGGAATCTCAAAAGACAAACAAACAAAAAACAAACTAAACAACAAATATAGCTGATAGGCCTTATTGAGCTCTCTGTCACGATACCTTCTTCTTCATCATTTCTGTGAGCATAAAATGTTGTTTTTTAAAATTGAATAGCATTTTCCTCTATAGTTCATTTTTTTCTTTTTGTGCTTGCATAAAAGCCAAGGCAGAAAGGATGAAAACGAACAGTTGGGATAAAACTAAGGGAACACTTTTTTCTGCAGACAAGACCACGTTGGACATTAGCCTAAAAATGCCAGCACTTCCTTGAGTTTTTGGTCTGCCAAAGAGTCTACATGACTCTTTGCTCATTGTAGAGCTCTGACATGGAGAAACCTGCCAAGCTGTCCAGAACAGGTTGGTAACAGTTATATGAGAACCTCTGCATAAGCCTACCGACTTGAGTCAAGCAAATGATACGTATGACTGAACCAAGTCTTGGATTCACTGAGGGAGGAGTAACAACCACCACTAAACAAAGCTTGTTCATCATTCCTCTTCTTTGCTTACAGCTCTGCCTATGGCAATCTTCTAAGAGGTTCTTGCTTTATCTCATCCTTTCTCCTTACTTTTGTTGATTGCAATTCAAAAGTCCTCTGGACCCTAAAGTTTTGTGGAGCCTAATTAAGAAGTTACTAATATCGTCACTAAGTGAACTGAGTGAGGAGTCCTTGATTTTCAAGTACAAAGACTTGGGCCTTCTGCTTCCTCTTTCCTCCCTGTAATATATAGAGAAGGACTTTCTGGGCTTCTTCCTTAACTAACTGCAGATTCCTGTCTTCTCCCTAGTTGCACCAATACTGAGTCACTTCAAGCCATTCACAAAGTTGACCCTATCTCTCCAGTGTTACCCGCAGACAGCAGCCACACCCAGAAGACCCATAACGCAAGATGCTCCTTGCTGTTATCTCTCTATGGTGGCCACTTGGAGCTACTCACCTGTCCCACTTGGTTCTGGTTTTCATACACTTACTATCATTGCCAGAGAATGACTTTTCTGATCTAGAAACACCTCACTTCTTTGTTTTTATGAGAGGTAGCAATAGGTTGGGGACATCTGATGTTCATGTGTTGGTATCTCTAAAAATACAGTTAAATCCACATTCCTTTATTTCATAGGACCAGCCCGGGGGTAGCTGTATCTAGACCTGGAGCAACCCCCCTTGCAGGGTCCCAGGCCCTGGTGCTGCTCTGGCCCTCATCACAGACTCTTTCCTCACTGATGAGGAGGGCTGCGTCACTATACCCTACCTATTGCATTCTCCAGGAATCTGCATATGTTTAATGTTCACTTATTATTATTTGTGTTATTGTTTGCTCTTATCAGATAGGATTGCTTTCTTACAATATGTTTTTTAAGTAGGACATTCTGGTGTAAGTAATGTATATAACACTAGTAGCAGAGTGCTGGCACATGGAAAGTGCTTAATGAACGCTCTTAATATGTACATTTATTTTATTTTTTAAACATTATTTTTTTATTTATTGATTTGAGAGAGAGAGAAAGACACACACACACAACTTTTGTTGTTCCATTTATTTATGCTTTCGTTGGTTGCTCCTTATGTGTGCCCTGACTGGAGATCTAAGCCACAACCTCGGAGTATGGGGATGATGCTCTAACCAACTTAGCTACCCAGACAGGGCCATTGATATGTACATTTATTTCACACCTAGGCAACTCAATACTTGTGTTCTAGTTTTAAAACTAGTTTTTGTTAAATCTTCTATTTTATCTTTATAAAAGCTGTAATCTATAAATAATTTTACACTTCACTCATCTCTTCAAAAATGTGTTATTTTTATTTCTTTACTTATTGCTTTGGTTAGTTCCTCCAAAATAAATTTACATCATATTAATGAGGAGAAGAACCTTGGTCTTATTCTCAAAAGTAAAGCAGACCTTTTCTCAAATTGTTATAATTTTCTTTTTCTCCTAAGTTACCTTTGTTTTCTCTAGAGACAGCTTTTCTCATTAACATGGCCTTTTTCTATATATATATATTTCACATTTTTCCATTACCAGGTAAACCTTAGTTATTGATTTTTAAGAAGGTGAAAATGAAAAGCTCCCTGGCAACTCTGCCCATGGATGGGGCTTTTGACTGACAGACTTTATTGTATCGTAATTCAGATGGGAAATTTTCATGGTGCTGTGGGATCTTTGAGTGTCAGAAATTAGCACCATTGAATGTGTACAGTTTTCTAACCTGTTGTATTCCTTTATTTAGAAGCATCATCCAGTCTTCCAGCAGCTTCGCATGTAGTGTGCATGTGGGATTAACTATATACAGGGTCGGGCACTGTCCTATTGCCAGTCTCAGGTCTTGTTCCTTCTTGACACTGCACCTAGTGTTTCTGAGACACATTTTTCTGAGATGCTGAAAAGTAGAATGGCACTTCCTTATTGTGTTTTTGTAGTTAAATATTTTCAGCTTTACAGCTCTTAGCCTTGCTTCAAGATGTCACATCTCTAGACCTGTGATTTCATTCTTCCAGAAATTCACTAATTTCTACCAAAGCTTCTTTGTGTGTTTAAACTTTATTTTAAAAAAATTGGTTTTATTTCAGTATGGTCTTAGGAAGTAAGGTGGTAAATCATATTGAACGAGACTATCATTTTAATTGCTAGTTAAGATAGAATATTTAAGATGTATTCTTTTATTTCTATTTTCTAAAGTTTTTAAAATTAGAAATGTCAACATCTTCAGAAAAATTTTGGGAATATCTAATTGTTTTACTGTATGTCCTACTAATGCGATATACCAAGTTATTAGATTTTATTCCCCATTTTCTTAATTCATCAAACCAGTTCAGCATCTAGTATTCTCTAGATACTTCTTAGAGAATTTATAAATAACTTAGAAGGCATCTTGGACTATTGTGATGCTATTAACATAATTGGAATCTATTTAAACAACAAAGTATAATAAAGTACAAAATGTATGTAAGAAAAATGGGTTAAGAGTAAGCAGCAATTGATTAGAACTGAGGATATAGGGAAAAATCCACAGAGCTTGTTGCCCTTCGAGTTGGAATTTGAAGGATGAGATTGTATTTCCCATGCTAGTAACAGAGAACAATAGTGGCCTTGCAATGCTATCCTGGGCTAGAGACACAGGGGGCAAAAAAGAAAAGTGTGGAAAAAAACTGGGTTACACAAAAATGGCAAATAACCTTTTCTGTCTTTCTCCAAGATGCGTGGAATAAAAGGTGTGTCACAAGGTGAATGGGAGTCAGACAATAAAAGCTTTAAATGGTTTTTGTCTATAACCATGGACATGGACACTTAGACTTGTCAAGTAGTTTTTAAATAGAACCACTCTGCTTTACAAAGATAAACCTAGGGGAAGGAAAGAGGGTGGACTGACAAAGTAAGGGATCCTAGGAAGGGTGCCTGTTAAAAAGCCATTGCAAGAGTTTAGAAAGAGATCAAAAGTCCAAATGAAGGCATCAGATAAAGTAATTGAAAAAAAAAAAGGGTTTGGATAGGAGAGTCGCTTTTAATATATACCTCATAGAGATCATAAACTGATTAGAGATAAGGATTGAGAACAATGCCGAAATAAGGGATGCATCAAAGCTTTTAGCTTGAGTAACTTGGATAGGGCTGCAGAATTATTTCCTGTAAATAACACGAGAAGTGAACAGAACATAATATGGGAGAGGTTATAGGGTGTTTGTGGCAAACACAATGTCAGGAAGTACCTCGAAGAGCTTCTCTGCTCACAGGAAGAAATATCATTCCTATTATTTGGAATAGTCAAACAATTTTCCATGTGCAAGAGTGTTCTTGCTTCATTATGCTAGTGTTATGCCTAAGAAGGTCTAGGATTCAATGGGGAAGAGCTGGGAGACGGACCTAGGCTATAATGAGAAGCCATATCGTACACAACTGAAGAATGGAATGCAATCAGAAGCCGTGGCTCTCCAACAGATGGTGAAGCCTCAAAATAAGGTGTGCATGCACACGCACACAGCCACGTGTTGTGGAAAAGCTGAATCATTAGGAGTCCCGGTGGTCTTTGATCCAGGACCAAAAGACATGAAATTGGCTTTCCCTGGGAGTCAACCACTGCTTTAAAATCATGCTGGGATAAAACTGTGTCTGATTATGTGACTTAAGTTTGTGCTAAGAAAAAGGGAGTCCAAGCTTCTTCCTTCCGTTTATTCACAGAGACCCCTACCCAATTTCTTTGGATGCTTTAGTAACATCCACTGTTCTGACTCCTCTGGGCCACTGGACAGTGACCCTCCCTGCCATGGAAGCAGAGGTCGAATATCAATTAATAGAAGCGCTGCCCTGACTGTCTAGTCAACAGCTGCTTTCTGGTTTCTCCTAGAGGCATGGTCTCTGGAAACACAAGGGAAAGTGCTACTCCTCTGGGAACTGGAATTTTTATAGAAGTTAAGCTTTACCACTTTAATTGAGAAAAAAGAAACACTTTCTGAGGGCAGTAATGTGGCCCCTAGAGAAAATAAGCAAGGGCAAAAATGTGCTTTTTCTAGAAAGAAGAATTTCTAATTCTCTGTACCAGTTTAAGCATGTTTTCACCAAGCGATTCGTTTGCCCTCTCTAGATTGAGTTGATACAACTAAAGCCGTTCATTTGCTAATTTCCTTTTATTGAATTCTTGATCAGAATGGCCATTCCCCTTCAGTGAAAATCCTCAAGCCACATGGTGCTCTTTGGACGTATCAACTTGCTTTTTTTCTACCTTCTGTCCACACTGTTCTTGAACATTTCAATCCCTAATTACATTCACTGGTCAAGAATTTCCTTGACGTTCATTTTATAACCACGTTATAATGTTGCTAAAACTTTCTCGTGTAATGTAAGTTCCTTTGGGTCCTGCAGTGGCTTAGGGAAGACCCTGGAATGAAGAGGTTCTGAGTGAGGTCAACAGAAGAATTTTGCCAGTTGGTTCAAAGACTTATGGGTGAGGAATTTCAAAAAATGCTTGTGGTCCCCTGTGGCATTAGGCAAAATACATATTCTTTAGAGCTCTCTGACCTGTAGGTGGTGGACTATTAGGGCTGCGCAGTTGTGACCCGCCAAGTGGGGCCGAAGCCTGGCTTTTGAGTGAGGCTCTCATCCTTTACTTAAGTCCCCAGCTGATATTAGGGCTCAAAGGGCTGGTGTGGTCTGTTGGGAAGGTGGCAGATCACAGAGTTACCTTAATGATACCCAATTTTATTTCCCCAGAGCATAGTCTATATTCTAAAAGAATCAGTTGCTATAATTTTTATAATCCTTCACTTTTATATGTTACTTCTCAGTTTATATATCTCAGCACACACTCGATCTCATTTAATCCTCCTATACCCCCTAGGCTGTAGGCTTTGTTCTCCTCACTCTGCAGATGTGGGGGCCCAGCACTGTGCAGACTGAAGCGGCTTCCCCAGGTCTTCTTCTCATCAAGTACTTTGTCTACTGGACCACAATGACTGTGTGATCAAGGTCCTACGCAGTTGGTGCGAGCCTCCAGGCTGGATTCCGAATTACCTTTTACATAGACTGAGAAGCTCTGGGTAGAACCAGGTGTGTGCTCCTTGGTCATGATGATCCTTGGCTGTGATGTTTCTTGCTCATCATGTCTGCACTTTGTTTCCCTCCTTGCTGTGGTTGGAAACTGCTGAGCCCTCTGGTCCCAGCATGGGTGTCGGTGGCTCTCAGAATCTTCCTCTGACTTCACTGTTACCACCCCAATTTACACTCCCCTGGTGTGATGAACTCCTCTTCTGTGTGATGATACGATTAATGTTTCTATTCCCTTGGAAGCCCCTATATATCTATTGAGCAAGGAAAATATGTTTTTGCTCATCGTTTTGTCCAAGTGCCCGGCAGTTTTTAGCCCATAGTAAGTGTTCAATATATATTTGTTGAATGGATGAATGAATAATTAAGTCTTACTTGAATAAGTTGGCCTATTTGTGAGAAGAAGCAATGATTTTATAATCCAGTGCTGCCCATGTCTTTAAAGATTTTTTTCCCTACTAAGCACATTTTCTTACTGTGAAACAGACCATGAATCTAATTCCCCTGGTACTTACACTATTCCATGGAAGAAATGGAGCTACATAAAATTAGTGAAGTCAAGCAGAGGAGTATTTAAGAAGTTTCTGTTTGAGCACATAAGACTAGTTTCATCCAGAATGAATTAATGAATCTATCAAAGATGTCAAGTTTTTATTTTAGTTTTCAAGAAGGTCAGCAGAGAAAAAAAACCTCATACCAGGTGGATCAAATTCATTTCCAAGTATACATTTCAGCTGAAGCTAAGGTAACAGTATCTCAGCTGGCCCAAAACATAAATGTCAACTTGTGAGGCATTTATATAACATGTATAAACTTTTCTCCTGAGGATGCTAAATTATGAACTGACAATCTGATTTTTCCATTTTGTCTTTGTTGCTAATGCTGTGACAGAAACGCACCCACCCACATATTGCTGTTTGCAGGAAACCTGTCATAAACTAGCTCAGGTGGTGAGGATGCATTTCTTATCGTGGTCCATGCTTCCGATAATGCTAAGCAACCATTCAATGGAAGCTGGTTCTGTTCCCACTGTACAGACAGGTAAATGAGGCAGAGCACATTGATGAGCCAGAAAAATGCCTTTTGTGAAATGACCTTCTTGCACTGACCTGTGATAGGCTTTTCTGTGAAATTTTGTGCTCAAGAAAAGGGGGATTTGCAATGGCAGAGTCTTTGTGGAATCAGCGAAGAGTTGTTAGAAGCTGCGGAGAGCTGGCTGCATGAGACCCCATTTTGCTCTAGTACAGACAGCCCCACGGGGAAGGAAGAGCTAGGAGCCTGGAGACCTGGGTTCCAGGCCTGGCTTCCAGCAACTTCCACATGAGCATTGGCAAAATATTTTACTGCTCTGGGTCTCAGTTTTCACAACTGTAAAACAAGGAGAATAAATTCTGGGTGATTCTAAATGTGGGCTTGCTGCTTGGGTTGCAACAGAATGACCAGGGACTGATTAAATTGCAGGTTCCTGGCTCTTCTCCAAGACTTAACAAATAAGAACCTTTGGGAGAGGAGTTAGAACCTGGGAATCCAAATTTTTAATAGCTCCATAGATGATTCCTGTAAATTAATGAAACACAGATGGAATACTTCCAGCCATGAATTGTAAGCTTTGGCTCCCACATTTAACAACCCAACCGTAATCTATGTCTCCAGGGCAGCGATGGGGCTGCTGGAGGTATCTCTGCATTTGATACAACACAACTGTTCATCAGAAAGCACTGCCTGTATTTTCTCAGCAATGTGTGATTTGAAAGAGACTAAGATATACATTATTAGTCTTTTCAAGCTCCACAAATGCCACAGAATAGTAATGGGACATAATTCTGCCAGCAAGGAGGCCCACGTGGGGCTTCTAAGGAGATGACCACTATAAACAACTTGCATATTAAGAAATCATCTTTTGCCGTGGGCTGGTGGAGCAGCTGGAGCAGAGAGAGACCAGAACATTGTTATTGTCCAGGCAACAGGTGATGAGCACCAGACTGGGGGAGTAACCTATTACACAAACTGAGCCAGATGCTATTAAACTGAAGCCCAGCCATTTGGAGAATGAATGGTGGTACTTCAGAAGCACCATTGTTTTGCTATAGATCTTTGTATTTTGTGGACTACTGGGTTCTTTATTTATACACTTCACATTTGTGCTCTCTCAGTATACCTCCACGTGGTGTATCTGTGTGTGTAAGCAGGGTTAGTGGTGTTTTGGGAAAGAGGATACAAAATTGCTAGGAATTCTAGAAGAAATTTAGAATTGGAAGAGTGATACATTGAAAACTTGTATTTCTTCCATTTAAACAACAGATTCGTAGTTAACACATACTTTTAAGCAGACTGTGTATAATTAGCTTTGTTTCTTCTGACAAGCTTTAAATTTAGAACCAAGATAATGCTTTTTAGTTAAGACCTTTAGGCATAGCATTTTAAAAAATCAAAGTGATAATTTGCAGTTTAAAGTCTTTAGAGTTGCAGGGGAGTAAGAGTTATATATTGAGATTAGAACTTTAAAAAGCCAATTATGGTTGGGTTATTTTGCTCATTTTGGCTCTTTTCCTCTTTGTACCCCTAATTGGTAGCTTATTCTGGTACAAAAGAATAGTTTTATGAGTTTATACTAATTTGCATATTTTCATCTTAAGGTATCTTCTCAAAATCCTGTTTTTAAAATTTTGTGGCTTGTGGAAATCTCTGTAGGGTGGCTTTGGCCAACTTACTTGGCCACCAAGATGCCAGTTTAAGAACTTATGACAACCAATACTTAGGACTGTACTGTTTTTATGCAATAGAATCCTTAAAGGTGTTCCAAAGGGCAGTGTTTTAGGCAGCATTGCTCACTGTGTCAGAATGTCCATCAGAGAACCCCTTGCTTTGCTCTTTGGTTCTGAGGCCCTTATTGAGAGACCATTGTGAGCTCATTGCTATACCCAGTGCTTTCAGACAAAGAGCTGTGAGCTGCTTGGGAACACAAAGCCAAGAGCAGGATTGATTTAAAATTCGCTCGTTGAAATACGTGGTCTATTAAAGTTCACCTCTCAGGTCGTGAGCATTCAGATCGCCAACACTCTGACCTCTCTGTGTGGAAGAGACCTGCTTCAAGAAGGAGCTTACAAATAAGCAGCATGGATCCCACATTCTGCTAAAATCAAATAGAACATTTCCCCTTTGTTGGATGCCTTAATACATGAGATAGAAGCCGGCAGGATGCCCGGGTTGAGTTACTTATTCTTTTCACCAAGGCCCAAAGAGAACCAGGTCTCATCAATTTTATTCATCAAGAAAAATTCCACCACAAGGCAGCTCGTTTTTTCAAGAGGAAGTAAAATCTTATATAACTTAAGGTACTGAAAAATAATGTTTTTATGCATTTTAATGAAGATTTCCTATTAAAACAATCATTGCTTTCACTAGCAAGTGCCCCAGTAGAGGAGAAATAATATGGATTTTGCTGTCAGATTTCAATTTTAGTCCCTAACCCACAGCACACTAGCTTGATTTCTTACATTGCTTATGCTATGGCCTTTGCTTACTTCATTTATGAAATAGAGATAACGGTAGTACCTCACAGGACTCTTGAGAATTACATGAAGAAGCTACCATGTTTAGGTTGTGCAAGCTTATGAGGTCCCCCCATCAAATTCCAGAATTGTCTCAAACAGTTGTGTATATACGTGTGTGCATGTATGTGCACCCGGCCTTTTAGTAGTGAGGTAAGTAAGTACGGGCTGAGAAGCTGGAGATGTGGCGCCAGGCTATCTCTACCTTTTCCTGGTCGGGTGACTTTCAGCAGGACTCCAACTCTCATTCTCTTTCTCCCTCAGCCTCAGTTTCCTTATCATCAAAATGGACAGAATGCCCCCTACCCCAAGTGGGTGTTACGATGACTTATTGAGATAATCTATGTGAAGCACCTGGAAGAGACATGTTCTCTGAGAATACCAGTGTCCTTCACCGCCCTTAGTGCCTTTCAGTAGAGAGAGGAAGGGAGAACAGGAGGACATTAAATGCAGTATAGTTCATGCTTGCAAAATTATGTCCTAGGTATACCAATGATGACTATATTAAATATCTACTGATTGCGTTGTCTAAATAGTTCAAAGCACTTACACGTATTATCGCATGTAACCTTCACAGCAGCCCTTTCTGAGAGATACACTTATTTCCCCATTTTCATTGAGAGTGAGGCTCAGAGATTGGGTCTCTCACCTAAGATCAAACATGGGTTGCCCAGGTTGCAGAGAAATGTGTTCAATCATTCACCTTCTGCTTCCCTAACCAATTTTATTTGCTCTTTAACCATGAGTGCCCTTGGATGCTTTGGGTTGTTACTCATTTTTGTTTTCACCAATCTTTGGTTTAGATTGGGAGTGGTCCTACCTTACAAAACACAGACAGCCCTGACTGAAGTTGCGTCTAGACAGGTTCTAGTGGAGAAGGTATCATTTTTCAGCCTGAGTATTTGATTGTTTCTTTTGTAAGGACATAATGGAGATGCACTTTCTCATTTGCTTTTCGACAAAGGTGTTTGGTTTGAAGAAGCCTCACCCTTGCGTGATTAGATAGCTTGCATGACCAGTAAGAATATTGTCCTTAAAGGAAAGTGGAATATCTCGCAAACACAGAAGTGCTCAATTAGAGTCTTAAATTAGAATGTAATTATGTGTTTTTAGTTTCCTTCTTTTTTTTAGGAAAAAAATAGAGTTTTTAATCTCTTAGGTATCCTTAAATTTAAGAAGCTGTTCTGCGTGCAGCCTAATTTTGGAACTTGTCCAGTGTCTGAAGGACTAGAAGAAGATAGGTTTGCTTATACCTACCTTTTTAAATAACTGCATTTTATAATTCAAAACAGGGATAAGGTGCGGATATGGATTATTGCACTCAGTATAATGAAATGGTCAATATGCTTAGAGATGCTTGGTGCGTGATCAGGCATGCAGGGCAATAGCCCATTCAACCTCTGAAACAAAGGATTTGTCTTTGACACCATCACTGAACAAAAGCAACCATGACCTTTATTTAGGGAATAATTTGCAATGTGTACAGTTGTCTTAACATGGAACCAAGTGTGCCCTTTGTTCCCCAACACTCTTCTTTATAGAGAAGCATGACATGGGTGGTGAAGACAATAGGGTTATCCGTTAATCTACTCATTTTGAAGTTCTCCATTTATCTACCACCTGAACTGGAGTGAAAACAACTACCTGGGGTTCAGATCTTGTAAACGGTGATGTAAGTCTTAGCAAATGTCAACAGCAAGTTAGTCTGAAAAGGAGATGAATTTGTTTAATTTGGACCACTCCTCTCCTTTGGGGAGATCTCTCCTCCCGTGATGCGGACTCCTTGTTCTAGGCTGTCATTTGACCTCAGATGCTTTCTCAAAGGAGCACTAGTAAAAGCTATCGTTGCATTCTACAATGCACTGGGCATGTTTGCAAATACTTTACATTTAGGTTTTATTTAATGATCTCCAGATTATGAGGGTGGGTCTTGTGTCTCCATTCTATGAGGTAAAGTGACGTTTAGACCCCATTGCTGGCATGTAGTCGAGGCAGGATTTACCTACCTGTACTCTTCATCTGGCAGGTGTACTGATCAAGGATTTCTTTTAATCATATGGGTGTATTCACTCGTTGAGGGAGACATGGAGTCTGGCACACTCTGCCAGTGTTCCCTGCATCAGGGGATTGCCCATCTCTAGCTGTGCCTTTTTAAAACTATTCCTGCCAACTTTCATTTGGTTGGAGTAAGTTTCTTAGCAGCCTAGAGATTCAGAGTTTGAAAAAATGCTAGGAGGCACTGAGGACCCAATTCCCGAAATGTTACGTGTGAGAGACTGAGGACCAGGGAGACAAACACACAAATGTAACACTCCGACCAACAAAATGCACGGCCTGGAGGTAGTCGGAGGCCTAGCGACAGCACTGGGATGGATACTTCTTTCCGCTGAGTCCAGATCACTCGGCCACCGTACTGCGGAGGTGATGTTTTTATCTTCACTTGTTTCTAGGATACGTTACAGAAGCTTTCAGATAAGAAAAGATAAATTACGTCTTAACTGTTTTCTCTTTAGAAACTACATAGGGATTTTAAAAAATGCTTGTTGAGAAAATAATTGTAGATGAAAACACAAATAGCTATTGTAGGATGCTATTTAGAGACATCTGAAACCGGAGCAGGAGCCTGAAGGTAGCAGAAGAAACAAGTCACTGAATACAGGAGCTGAAAATGACATTAAACATTTCACTGTTCTATGTTTTCCAAAAAGTGACAGCAGAATGCTCAGGCAGTGGGGTGATCACTGGTACATGTGATGGTTTGGATGCCATAAACAAAATTTGAATATTTATTTTAATGATATTAGCATACTTATGCTTATGTGATGGCGTATATGTATGTCTATAGGTCTGTTTCTGTGTATATATATTTTGAGCCCTTACTGTGTGACAGATACTCACCTGGGAAACACAGAAAAGTGGAAAGACAAGTTGCCTGCCCTCATTAAGCTGACATTGGCCATGAGGTTTGTCCACAGAACAGGAGGCCTTTACAATGTGAAATCTTCAGGTCCTAACCACACTGGTCATTGTCACTGTTGCCTTACCTAGAGAAGACAAGCTCTGTCCACAGGCTTGGTGAGTCCAGGCGTTGGCTGGGGAGAGAAAATCATCTTTAGCATAGCTGAGTTTCTGTCACAATGGATGGGCCTCATTAGCCATTCACGGCTTCATAGATTATGCCGTCGAGGATGGTGTCATTTTGTCCAGTGAAGGATCACCCAGGAGATTGTGTCGACATCTGAGATTTATTCTAATCTCTTTTTTGCAGATTTTATAATGAGCATTGCAACAAAGGCCACCAAAGAATCATTACATATCTTATAAAATCTTAATAATACAAAAATTAGAAGCATTTTTCATGCATATGTTCAATTTTTTTCAGAATCTGCAGATTATATTTTGCTGATGAGCACATAATGCCCTGGGAGGGGACACTGCCTTTAAGAAGTCGTGATTCCCGAATTGCTGTTCACACTTTTGTTATAAATATTGTTTATGTTTATAGACGGTTACAGTCAAAGTTTGCTGTTGAGACAAAAGAAGACATAGAATGAACATATCCTGTGTATGAGGGTTTCTTTCTCACTTATTCTTTAAATGTTTAATGATTACCTACCTCAATTATAGTATTAAATATAAAGAAGGTAGAAAAATAAGACTTAAGAAATGAGGACACATTTTCAGTGTCTGGAGCAGATATATTGTGGGGATCTGTCTAGAAAATTCCCACAAAAGGCAAGAAGCAAGGGATGCAGCTGAAGCTGATTGTGGGACCTGGAGTTAGAAGCATGTCTTATGCTTTTCCAAGGTCCATCGCTTGATTGGGACACGATCCTGTGATCTATAGACTAAAGATTCCCTTTTAAAATTTATATGTTAAAACTTAATCCCTGGAATAATGATATTTGGAGGTGGGGTCTTTGGGAGGTGACTAGGTCACAAAGACAGGGCTCCTAGGAATGAGAGTAGTGCTCTTGGAAAAGAAATCCCAGAGTGCCCACAGATCTTTTGCCATAGGAAGACACCAGAATCCTGTCTATGAGCCAGGATACGGGAATTTACCAGACATTAAATCTGCTGGTGCCTTGATCTTGGGCTTCCCAGCCTCCAGAGCTATGAGAAATAAATTTGTGCTGTTTTTGAGCCCCCGCCCAGTTTATGGCATTTTGTTACAGTAGTTCGAATGGACTAAGAGACTAGGCAAGGTGTTCAATTTTTTTCTGGGTCTGGTTCCTCACCTGGAAAATAAGGTTAAAACCACCTATTTTTGTTGTGCTCTTGTGAAAATCAAAGGGAATATTATATGCAGAATTACCTACACAGAGGAGATATCTAATTAAAATTGGTTTTGCCCCTCTACTATTTAGTTGTAAGATCTCAAACAACTCAGTTATCCTCTGAAGGTAGTTGTTCATTTCAAGACACGTACATCCTCCTTGAAACTGTGTGGCCTTGAAATGACATCTCCTGCCATATGCTATCCTTCTAGTCCCCACAGCTAACCCAGAATTTGGGCTGTCTCGCTATTCTTGTCTCAGATTTCTGTTTTCTTGGTGCTCCAGGCTTCCTTCTCACTCAAGAATCTATTTGCTTCCCTTTCCCTTCCAGAGCTTTCCCTTCCTCTATTTGTTAAAGGTTGCATTACTCTCAAGATCTGTTATAGGGAGTAGTTCCAAGTTTCCTATTTTTTGTCCACCAAAATAGAAACAAATGTTATTATTTTTTATTTTTTAAATCATTTTTATTGTTATTCTATTACAGTTGTTCCTTTGCCCTCTGAGGGCCATTCATACATGTTCTCTCTCTAGTCTCTTCCCCTTCTTTCCACCATCATCCCCCACTTCTCTCCCCTCTGGTCACTTTCAGTCTGTTCCACGTTTCTGTGCTCGTGGTTAAATTTTGTTCATTAGTTTATTTTGTTCATTAGATTCCTCTTATAGGTGAGATTATGTGGTATTTGTCTTTCATCAAATGGTTTGTTTCGCTAACCATAATACTCTCTAGTTCCATCCATGCTGTTACAAAAGGTAGGAGTTCCTTCTTTCTTTCTGCTGTGTAGTATTCTATTGTGTAAATGTACCACAGTTTTTTGATCCACTCATTTACTGATGGGCACTTAGGCTGTTTCCAGCACTTGGCTATTATAAATAATTGGGGTGCTCTGAACATTGGGGTGCATAAGCTCTTTTGAATTGGTGATTCAGGATTCTTAGTATATATTCCCAGCAGCGGAATTGCTGGGTCAAAAGGCAGTTCCATTTTTAGTTTTTTTAAGGAAAAGATTTCCTTAACATGAACCATAAATCATGTTGAAAATACTCTGGAATCTCCCAAAAGTCTTATTATGGAAGCGTCAATACTTCATCGCAATAACCAATCTTGTTACCATGGTACTTTCACCCCCTCTCTCTTCACCCAGTCAGGCTTTTGGCTCACGAGTTTCTGTTGGAAACCTTGCCTGTACTCCTGCCCCACCCCCACCATGACCACCTCTGCCCAACCCTTGAACTCCTGCAAGCATTCAGGGTTCTGTTTCCTAAAAATTAAGATCACGTATATTAAGATGAAGTGAGAAAGGAGAATGCCACGTGTAATGGGAGAACAGTGAAAGAGAAAGAAAAGTTGTAGAACTTCACCATCTAATATTGCAGCCACTGGCCACTCGTGGCTATAAAACACTTGAAATGTGGCTCGTCTGAATTGAGGTGAATTGTAAGCATAAAATACACACTAGGTTTTACAAGCCTACATGAAAAGAGAAGTGTAAAATATCTTAAACATAAATTTTTATTGCACATTGAAATGATAATATCTCAGATATATTGCGTCAAATAAAATAGATTATTAAAATTAATTTCATCTGCTTCTTTTAACTTTTTAATGTGGCCTCTAGAAGTTTTTAAATTGCACTTGTGGTTTTCGCGCTTCTCACGTTATATTCTGCTGCAGGTGTTACTATAGCCGATGAGACATGAAGATGATAGAAGTCCTTCTTTTTAATGCGTTCTAGGCCATTGTAAGACCATTTTCCTTTGCTCTGAGTGAGAGGGGAGCCAGTGGAAAGTTTTGAGCAGAAAATGAACATAATCTGCTACTTTTTTTTTAATGGAAGCACTCTGGCTCCTCTTTTATAGGCTGTGGGAGGATGCAATCAAGAAGGTTTTTTGAGGAGCATTGGAATAATCCAGGCTAGAGATGTCTCTGGCTTGGTTAGCAGTGTAGATGGTGAGAAGTGGTCAGAAACCGGAAGATTTTCTAATACATTCAAAATGGAATTTGAGAGAAAGAGAGGAATCGAAAATTATTCCTCAGAGTGTTTGTCTTGAGGAGACTCGTTCGTGAGGATTCAGTCATGTTGCGCTGGGATGGAGAAGATGACCGGGGGTTGGGGGGGAGGTAGGGGGCGGTAGATAGGAGCAGAAGCTCAGGCATTGAGCCTTGTACATGTCAAGTCTGAGATGCTCATTGGGCATCCAAGTGGAAGTTGAAGGAGGCAGTTGGGCATAAAAGTCAGGCAGAGGTTTTGGCAGAAGATACATTTTGGAGGGTCTTCCATATGAAACTGGCATCAGGACCAGGAGACTGAGCGGCATCACCGAGGGAGAGAGTAGCTAGGAGAACTCCTGGAGGAGGAGCCTGGGGCCTCTCAGAGAATTCGTGAGTGGAGTCACCGCTGCAGGTGCACTGCAGCGCCCCCCTCTGGCATTCCCAGCGTGGTGCACATGGGTGTAGACGTATTCAAAAGGAGAACTACAATCGTTAAGTTTTAAAAGTCTGTTTCTTTTGGGCTGGGTAGTTGCAATAAATCGTAGGCTTATGGTAAGTATCAATATTAAGAAGTGTCGTAAAGTGTATTTTTTCATATATAGATATGAGTCATTATTGAAATAAATTGCATTAAATGAAGTCATACAGATCTTTGAATTTTAATAGATAATTTAAAATTTGTTGTTCCAATACCATAATGTGCCATCAATTATCTCAAAGGATACCCCCCATTTTTAGTAAATTTTTAAATTATGTATTGCTCTAATTTTTTAATGCTACACAGTGCTCTGAAATGAACCCTTGCAAAATTCAGATAAAATGGTAGTGTCTTAGAACTCTAAAATAGTGGGAATCACGGTGGCATAGACTTCCCCAGCACACATTATAAAGACATTTTCAGGCACTCTTGACCTTGTCTTTTAGAAAATACGCTCCTTCTATGTCTACTAACTGCTGCATTTTGAACCATCATCTCTGAGTTTTCTGAGGCTTTCTCTCACTTCAGACCTGAGCAGTATGTCCATTTCTGAAAAGTAAAATTCCACAAAGGGGGAGGAAGTAGAGGTTGAGTGACCAAAAGCAGAATAACATTATCTTCCTGCAGACTGTGTAGGCTGTGATGTGGAAAATTAGGTTTTTCTTCAGGATACAGAAGCTGCATGTTTTTATTTTCTCTCTTCATCTAGCTATGGAGTGAGCAGGGGAGCTAAGAATTCAGGCTCTAGAGCTGTAACACCTAAGTTCAAATTCAGGTTCTTTATTTAATAGTCATGTGAACTTTGGCAAAATTTTAATATTGTCTGTGGATCAGAATTGTCATCTGTACAGTAGTAATAATATTAGTCTCTATATAGAGGGTTGTTGAAAAGATTAAATGACCCTGGATGGTGTAGCTCAGTGGATTCAGTGCGGGCTGTGAACCAAGCATCGCAGGTTCAATTCCCAGTAAGTGCACATGCCTGGGTTGCAGGCCATGGCCCCCAGCAACCACACATTGATGTTTCTCTCTCTCTCACTCTCTCTCTTTTTCTCCTTCCCTTCCCTCTTTAAAAATAAATAAATAAAATTTTTAAAAAAGAAAAGATTAAATGAATCAATACTTGTTAAACACTAATAATGCCTAGCTAAGCACTTTATAGGTGTTAACTACATCTATCTATCATCTATCATCTATCTCTATCACTTATCTATCAGATTGCACACTATGAAAGTGCTATCATCAGATTTTGTGAAGTGTTTCCTACTGCCTACACTCAACATGCCTTTGGTCATCTATCTATGTGAGTTAAATTCAAAGCCACCCTTCATCACAGTCCTTCTGATACCTTTGTGTCCCCAACGGCTGCTGCTCTTGTGCTACGGACCACACTGGTATTCCCTCTAGGGGCTTCTGTGCCTTCCAGGAACAATAAAAAACTAATTTAATAGCCCGAGATAAAGTCACAGATCAAATCTCCCCTCCTGCTAACAACAACAACAACAAAATGGATACAATGTATAGAAACAGTGCTTTGCCAGACCCTGGACATCAGGCAATGAAGTTAACTGGTCCCCGAGAGGCAGGACAGACACAGTGAGCCCTCTGATTGCTCCAGCCCAGCGTCAGGAGTTTGCAGTCCACAGGGCAGGAATGGGGATGCAGGCCGAGCCTGGCGTGCTCCCTGAGCTGTGGATGCGGGTCCGCGAGTCTGAGAAACCCAAAACAGTTAGAATTCACAGGACAAAATAGAAGAGAAGAGCGGCTGCAGAGAGAGAGAGAGACCTGCAGGTACTCACAGACGGGTCTGGTGTGTTACTGAACACCGACAAGCACGTGCACGTGAGGAAATGCCCCAGGCTGGGGGAGGAAAGGATTAGCGGCAATATTACTGCTCAGCAGTTAAACAGGGCTGGGACTAGTGCCGGTCCCCGTCAGCCACACTAGCAAAGCTCAAGATCCACGGGGATTGGGTAGAGCACGTAGGGAGATTTTTCCTCAGCAGTGGGAAAAATTAGTCCCAGACGGAGCATTGCTCTGATTCCACATACAAAATGTGAAAAGCAAGAGCCAAAAAGATCAAACTTTTGCCAAATAACTTAATTGAATTCTGAAACAAAGCTCCAGAATATTTATAGTATTTAGAATATTATATATATTTATATATATAATAATATAAATCATCTAAGTCCAACAGAAGAATGTTAAAAATATTTGGCATCCAATCAGGAATTACTGATCATAAAAGAAGTAGAGATATCCATCAGCCAAACCAACGCAGCACCGGCACAGATGTTAGAATTAGCATATTGGGATGTAAAATGAGTTATTATGTCTTTCTTTCATATATTCAAAAAGTTAACACATTAAAAGTAAAGGAAAAATCCAAATAAAACTTTACAGCTGAAAACGATAATGTTTAAGATAAAAAATATACTGGAGGGGCTAATGGAAGATGAGACACTTTGAAAAAGAGATTAATGAGACTGAAGTCATAAAAATAAAAACTGAACAAAATGAAACAGAAAAAAAAAGAACAAAGGAAAAAAGGGAAAGAACGCCAGTGTGCAACGGGGCAACTTTCAGTGGCTTAATGTGTATATGCATATGTATATGTTTATGCATGTGTACACATACATGTCTGTGATGTTCATGTACATGTGTATGCACATACACATTCACACATGTTTGTCTATGTTTACTCACACATGCACGCACGTGTATGTTTGTGTACACATGTTCAGACACATGCACATGCACACACATATGTCTATGCATATATCTGTGTGTACATGTTTGTGCATATATGCATGCATATGAATACATGTGTGTATGGATGTGTATGGAACTGGAGTCTCAGAAGAAATGAGAGGGCAAAAAACACACCTATGCCAAGATACAGGAAGCACCAAAGACAGTAAGTACACAGGAATAAATATAATACAAGCTTCCTCTTATGTAAATCTCTTTAAAGATAATTACCTATTTAATAAAAAAAAGGTATTATCAGTTTCATAACATATGTGAAAGTGAAGTATATGACAACAGTACCCCAGGGCTGGCAGGGAGAAATGCAAAATTACGGTACGGTAAGGTTTCTGTACAAGATGTGGAGTACTATCCCTTGAAGGAAGTCTGTGACAAATGAAAATGGGTAGTTTACACTTGAAAGCAACCTCTAAGTTAAAGAAGTAGTTATGGCTAACAAGGCAACAAAGGAGATAAACTAGAATCATAAAGAAAAGTGTACTAATACATGTTTTACTTTAAATACATGTCAGAACAGCACATTAGACACGTGCAATCCCTCCCTTTAAGAGCAGAGGAGTTAATTTTGAGGAAAGAATAGAAAAGCGTTTGGAAGAGCTCAGTCTTCCACTGACTTCAGGGTATGTCAATCATCTTGTTACTGCAAATAACCTGAGGAGAAGAAGCCGATCCGAGGACTGTTACAGGAATTAGTTAAAACTTCAGAAGAAAATACAAGCCTTGAATCAGGAAGCTCCTCACATCTTTCACTGCACTTGGCAAACTGCAAACTTACGTGAGTGTGGGGCAGGGGGGTCCCACACACATCTCAGTGTTGACCATCCGCTTAGAGGTCAACCCTGAGACCGCTGTGGTGGGAGAGGAAACTGACCCGCCTGACAGAGAGCCATAATGATTGTGGACACCAGTGAGAGGGAGGACAGAAATCAGAAGTCTCGCCTGGTCTGTATGCCTAACAGCTGACAGTCCTCTCCTATTCCTGTTTGAAAGATGCCTGACTGCTGTGCTTGTTCATACCCCGGTTAAAACAAAAGTAGTGAAATGCAATAGCTACTTTTCTGTAGCACTAGAAGTAGTGCCATTAGAAAATAGTGTCAATAGTGTGAATGCTGGTTAGTTGGAGGACAACCCTCCAAAATGTAGCATTTGAGGGAGGGTATCTCCGGTGTAACAGTGAGCTCATGCCCCAGCATTTTATACTAAATAAAAGCTCCCAGCCAATACACCTCACCTCAGCCTATAGAGCCCTCATAAGCCTTTCTGCTGCTTTGTGGCTAAATGCAAAAAGATAACCAAGAATCAGCAGGCAGTTAAGGAAATAACTCACACAAATAGAAAAACTGATCAAAAGGGAAATGAGGTAATTCAGTCATAAAGAAGTTAACAATGTCTAGTCAATATTTATAAAAATGTAAGGACATTTTATACCTGTAAAATAAAATAAGGACGCTATTATAAAAGAGTCATCAGAAAATGTCAAGGAGCTCCCAGACATATACTAAATGTCTGTCAAAAAGGAAAGAACTCACCAGAAAGGTTGGAAGAAAATGTTGAAAATCCAACAAGTAAAAATCCCAAAATGTAGAATAAAAAGGTGAGTCAGAAAATATGAGAGGTAAAGTGAGACATAAATTGAAGATCAATTGGCTAGTTCCAGAATAAGTGGATGAAGAGAAGAAACAACCAATGTGCCTGGAAGTGCTTGGTAAATATTTGAAAAATAAGAAAATCAGCAGAATCTTGACTATTTATGAGCTATAGGTGAGGTCAGGCAAGTGGCTTGCTCTGTTTGAATTTAAAAATTATTTTGCATTTACTATAACTGACCTTTTAAATTCAAGGATTGTTACAAAATAGGACATAAGACACTATGAAGCATTTTCATTGCTGTAATAATTAGTATTAATTATTAAAACTCATTGCACTAAAATTATTTTATATATGGATGAAATTCTCCTCTTATCATTCTATTCTTCTGCTATTTCTCTTCTGAGTTCATTAAGAAATACATGGAATTTACTATATTATAAACCACTAAATTTTAGGTAGCTTTAACTAGTTTACAATATAATTCATTTGTGATGATAAATTCACAATAAATTTATATGGATAATTTTATAATGCTAACCTTGACATTTTATTTTTTCCAACTTTAGCAACTTTGAGGGCAGGTTCAAATAATAGCATCCAACTAGCTTTAACCCAAAGCATGTATTTTTTGGGGGGGGGGACTAGAAGGGACTTAGAGATTATATAATGTATTTGAACACCCTTATTTTAGTAATTAAGGCCCAGATTGATGATATTCATTCTTAATGGCAGAGTCAGCTCTTCTAACCACCTGCCAGAATGTTCCTTCTGATAATTTTTAAATGGAATGTTCTGTGCATTTTAAGAGGAAAAGAACCCTATAAATTTATAACAAAAACATAGGTATTTCAAGAGAACTACAGTCTCAGCAGGTGAGCTAATGTGTACAGAAGGTGTCAAGTACAGAGAAAAACAATTACCAAAACTGAAATGTATACTTTAGTTATTTAAATCAGATAAGTGAGGATGTATGTTCTTACAGGATATCATAAAGCCATTCTGTTTTCTAATCTTGTTATGGCATCATCAAAGGGTAGTTTATTTTCTGTCTTACTTTCTGCTTTTCTTGGTTTAGTAATCCTTTAAAAGGAAAAAAAGAAGTCTTGCTGAAATTGAAGTGAATACATTTAATGCAACATAATCAGCTTCTAAATCTACTTAACTGAAGCCCCATCATGCATTTAGTGCGCTGAATGAATGGCACAAATGGGAAACGTATTATAATGAGGACTGGCTGAATTTTGTGAGTCTAAAACTTCACTCTCCTGAAATGTTTTTAAGCATCTGATTTTGTAGTCAAGTACAGCTCAATTTGCATACTCCTTTATTTGCATTTGACCTAGACACCTGCATTATTTTTTTTGGAGAATTCCACTTTTATGGTGCTTTTGAACACTTCACTGCCACCCCACTATGACAAAAATGCATTTTGCTTGCTGGGGCTCTTCAAGGGGTACACAGCGTGATTATGTTTAACCTTTCTCTTGTTCTTATTTAAGTTGGAACAAGTTGTTTACTTATATTACAAGGGTACTTTGCTTTTCATAGGTTTACATTCTCATCTAATTTTTAAAAGTGCATGCAGTTTTGGAGATGTGGGCATTTTCTGAAAATAGACTGCAAATGATACCTATTGATATCATGATTGTTCACGTTAACATAAAGGGCTCCCCACATTTTCTGTACTATTATTAGAGAACGTGTTCTTGCCTTCAGCATTCTGGAGGAAATACGCATTCAAAACTCAGATGTCCCCAACTGAACCCATCAGCTTATCACTTCACTTTGCTGCAAAACACCGCATCACTTTAAATGCTTTTATCGTTGCCCTTTCTGTCCGACTTGAAAACCTGGATGTTATACTGGATTTTTTTTCCTCCCCACTGTCCCATATCCAATCGATCGTGAAGTTTAGTTGATGTCGCTCTGTCAGCTATCGGGTCTGCTGCTTCTCAATTCAGAGAGCCATTGCTTAATGCAGGCTCCTGCCACCTCTTAGCATTTCAGCATCCTTATTACTTTACTTCCTGCCTCCCATTCAATTTTTCAATGTAGCAACATTTCCAAACGTAAAATTTCAATATCACACTGCCTTGCTCGAACTGGAAGAGTCACAACACCCCATGGCTTTCAGGGCAAAAATGAAACACCCTTAGTGCTGTAGATCACACCTGCACAATCTGGCACCTGACCGCCTCCTCTGTCTCCTACTTCCCACCGCCTCTTCCTTGTGTGTTACTCCCGAGCCATGTGGAATTCCTTCCTGTTGCCCTGAGCTTCCACAGACTTCTGAACTTGTCCATGGCTTGTGCTTACAATTCCCACTTCCTCTCTGCATGGCCTGGTGGTGCATGTCAGAAAGATGAATGGGTTTTAAAGAATAGGTGGCAATATAACGTCTATATTTCAGTCCTCTCAGCTATTAACTAACTGTGGGACTTAGGCCAAATCACTTAGTTTCTCCAAGTCTCAGTTTTCTCATCTGTACGTAGTATTAGTAACACTGTCTGCCTCATTAAATTCATGTGAGGTTTATGTGTAGAGTGAAGCACAGTGTCTGGTTCATGGTGATCAATGAATGCTAGCTATTATCAATGCTAATAATTGGAATCATTGTGTCATGACCATCCAAGGAAATCAAAGCTATTAAGTATATCATGTTGTATCTCACATATACTGCCTAAAGCTATACTTGATAGCAATGGCAACAAGAAAAAAAACTATGCCTTTTCTGTACGATGCCTTAAATAGTCATCTAATTTGTAACTCACATCTGTATAATTATATGTATAACATAATTTATTTTCTATGGATGTGCATGGATAGTGCTGAGAAATTACAGTCATCAAGAAAATATTGATTGCTAGATATTATTATTGCATTAATAAATCATAACCTTCTGAAGCTCACTGTTTGGGACATTCTTTTGCAGAAGAAAGAATCATTAGCGATGTCCTGGCCCCATACGGTGGGTTTCACAGAGAGCATCTTCTGAGAGGCACAGGTGCAGTTGCAGCTTTAGTCTGGAAAGCCCCTGCTGGTTCCACGGTCTGCTTTTTTCACCCTGGCTGGCCTTTCCTGTTATTTTTATTTTGCCTCTGGCTTCAGACCCGAAGCCTGCCCAGAGAGTAGTGAGGATGACCAAGAGGCCCCCTGATTTTCCAAATTCTTCAAACTCTCCCCTCAGGGCTTGCCCAAGGGCCGCGCTGCTGCCTGCCACTGCTGCTCTTCTTTCCGACAGCCTGGGCATCAGTTCATGTTGCCGCTTTCTTTGTGGTCAGAGCTACCTCCCCAAGCGAAGTGACCCCTCTACCCCGTCTCCCAGAACAGCCATCAGCACCTCCCCCTCACCAGGCCAGGGACCAGGAGGAGGTCTCCACCCCCCTCGTGTTGGAAAAATGGAATGATTATAGCTCCCAAAAGCAAACAGACAAAATGTAAGTGGAGCCGGAGGCTTCACGGGGCCATGCCAAGGTCTCTCTCTGCTCTGGAATCTTACAAATCTAGGTTTAGAGACATTTTATTTTAAAATCGCCTATTGACAAGAAAAGTTAAAAAATAAAAATAAGAGACACACCCATGTTATCTCTTGTTTGTCACAGCAAGCAGGCTGCCTGCCATGGTGAGAGGGGGTAAGCGAGGTTCTAGTCCTTTAATGTGGTCCCGGGCTCCACATCCTCTTCTACCCAGAGCTGGCTGCTGCCTTGCAGCCCTGCCTCAAAGGACACTCAGGATTTCAAGAGGGGAGTGGGATTTCTAGGAGCTCTTACCACATGCCCTAGGACAGTTCCTGGGAGTCCTGGGGTCCCACTTGAAATTCTCAGTGGTCACAGAAGAGTACAGTGTGGAGAGACGGAAGAGGGCTGAGCTTTGGGCGTGGAGGCTTCCAGCAGAGCTCTGCATCGACCATTCATTCATCTGACAAATGTTTACGGAGCCCCTCCATGCGCCAGGACTGTGCTGAATGCTGGCAGTCCTGGAGGTGACAGACACTTTCCCTAACCTCTTGGGCAAGGACAGGGGAATGCAGGGGAAGGGTGAGGGTGAGCGGAAATGGCAAGGTAATTCCAGTAAGGGATAATTCTATGAGGATATCGATAAAACATGTATAGAAGAGTGACTCGAAGGGCTGCCTTAGCTGGGCGCTGCACCAGGGAGCAATAGTGACTCTGTCAGGAACAACAGGAAGAGAGTTTTCCAGGTAGATGGTCTGACCACTGTGCAGGGCTAAGCCAGGAAGAAAAGTTGCTGTGTCCAGGAACCAAGGGGAGGGCAGAGGGGAAGGAAAGGTCCCACGTGCACCTGGTTGATCCAGGTCTGGATCTAACAACTTCGTATGGACACAGGGCTGTAGCAGATGGGGTCCGGTCAGGAGACAGAAACCCCACAGTAGGCTGAATGGGGAAGTTTAATATATAGACTCACTAGCTATGATAAAGAAGTAACCATGCACTTACAGAGGGACTGCTGCTGGTCCAGGACATCTGGTGGATGTCCTCCTTCTTCCTTCCTGCCGTGCCCCCTGGCCAGCACCACGAATTGCAAGAAACCTCTTCCTCCTGCGAATCCCTGCAGCACCTTTCACTGCAGGAGCTTAACATCATGCTCACTTTTACTTTATTTTTTACTTAACTGCAGTTGACATACAGTATTATATTAGTTTCCGGTATACAACATGGTGACTAGACATTTAAATAAGCTTCAGAGTGGTAGGTGTTGGCGAGGATATGGAGGAAAGAGAGCTCTCACATGCTATTGGTGAGGTTGCAACTACTTTGGAAACAGTAGGGAGGTTCCTCAAAAATTAAAAATAGAATTACCATATGACCAGCAATTTCACTTCTGAGTATTTGTTCAAAGAAATCCAAAGCACTAATTCAAAAAATATATGCAGCCTTATGTTAATGGAAACATTATTTACAACAGCTGAAATATGGAAGCAGCCCAAGTATCCATCAACAGACCATTGGATAAAGAAGGTAAGGTATATCATACTACGGAGTATTACTCAGCCATAACAATGAATAAAACATTGTCATTTGCAACAATAGGGATGGACCTAGAGGGTATTATGCTCACTTTAAATGGAAATATTTAAAGGCGTTCCATTGTTTTTCTCAGAGCATATATTGAAGGGTACAGAAATGAGAGATGATCGATTGATTACTCACAAAGGGGTCCCATGGCTGAAAGTAAAATCTAATGAAAACCCTACTCAATGGTATCCAGTTAAGTTGGTAATGTCCTTGCTAATGTTCTGGGCTCTCAGTTCTGGCATCTGTGCTGAGCAGAAGACACATTGTCCCTTGCCCTTGTATCTTGTCATCCTTGGAGTTCTCTCTAATTTTGTCAGTCTGAGTGTCTGCCTTCACGTTCTCCCTAAGTCTCTCATCTTGGGACGAGGGTCCTGTTCTGTTGCTTTGGCATTCCTCTCCCGAGCCTTCCTGAGCTCCAGCTCTGCGTCTGAGCCCTCGGCCTCACTGAAGGACTTCCTGGAGCTGGACTCCCTACCGGCTAGCCTGGTTCCTGAGAACCACACCGCGGCTGCTCCTCCTGCACACAGCACCACCGCTGTGGGGGCCACCCTCTCAGCGGTACCCCAACTCCTGCAGCAGAAATGTTGTTATGTGTGCAACCGCATGTTTCAGAGGAAAGAGCCTTGGGCATTAGCTTTGGTTGCTCCATTGCAGGGATATTGTGAGGAATAAATGGAAAACTAGTTAAAATCTGAAGCATACAGTACAGTCATGTGCTATCTCATGACAGCTTGATCAATGATGAACTGTGATATACCATGGCAGGCCCATTAGAGTTTAAAGGTGCTGAAAAGTTGCTATCATCTGGTGATGTTGCAGCGGTCCTAACGTCATATTGCAACACACTGTGTGCTTGTGATGCTGGTGTAAACAAACCTCCTGCACTGCCAGTCATACAAAGGTGTACGCGTACAATCATGTACAGTACACAATGCTTGAGAAGGACAAAAACTGACTGTTAGCTGGTTTATGTATTTACGACCTTATACTTTTTATCAATATATGAACGTGTACTCATTCTACTTACAAAAAGGAAGTTTGCTGTAAAACAGGATGTCGTGTTACTCGGCAGCAGCCTCGTGTATCTCATGTTCACCTCACCACTTAACTGCATCCTTTTCTCTTGTGCTCGATTTAACCTTGTGTTCCTTTACAAATGTGGTGTGGCCTGAGTGGACAGTGGACAGCAATGATCTAGGCCTTCACGGTCACGCACCACTCACTCCTGATTCACCCAGAGCAACGTGCAGTGCTCCGAGTGCCTTGCGCAGGTGTACCATTTTTATCTTTTATACCACACTTTTACTGTACTTTTTCTATGTTTAGATATGCTTAGATACACAGATACTTAACATTGTGTTGCAATTACCTACAATATTCAGTACATGCGGTATACATGCTATATAAGCTTATGACCTGGGAATAATATTATATACCATATAGCTTAGATGTGTAGGCTATACCATCTAAATTCATGTAAGAGCACTCACTGTATGATGTTAGCACAACAAAATTGCCTAATGACACATTTTTCAGGAGGTGTCCTATCCTTAAGATGTGCGTGACTGTGCTGAGTACGATGTCTGACACATAGTAAGAAGTCAAGCCATAGAAGTTTCCTTCTGTCCCATGGGGGCAGCTCCCAAACCTGCTGTAAGCTCCTCTTTGCTGGTTTTATCCTTTAGTACCTACCCACAAAATGACCAGTGTTTCCAAAAATAAATATAACAACAATAAAAACAACAACTATGGTTGCTGTTTATGTAGACCTTATTATTTTACAAGGGCTAATTTAAGAGTATTAATTTGCCCCGGCTGGCGTAGCTCAGTGGATTGAGCGCGGGCTGCGAACCAAAGTGTCGCAGGTTCTATTCCCAGTCAGGGTACATGCCTGGGTTGCAGGCCATGACCCCCAGCAACTGCACATTGATGTTTCTCTCTCTCTCTTTCTCCTTCCCTTCCCTCTCTAAAAATGAATAAATAAAAAATCTTTAAAAAATTATTAATTTATTCCAACTTTAAAACAATTTTTTAGGGAAGTGCATTAACATCTTTGAATAAATAAGGAAATCAAAACCTAAAGAAGTTAAATAAGTCATGCAAGGTTATGCAGATATAAAGAATGGAGCATCACTAGCCTTCAGAGAGATGCCAATTAAAACCACAATGAGATACCACTTCACACCAGTGAGAATGGCCATTAGAAACAAAGCAACAGACAAGTGTTGGAGAGGATGTGGAGAAAAGGGAACCCTGGTGCACTGTTGGTGGGAATGCAGACGGGTGCAGCCACTGCCACCACAATAAAGCAAATATCACAATAAAGAGAGTCACACAAGTGTTTTAGTTTCCCAATGCATATGCAAGTTATGTTTATGCTACACTGTAGACTGTTATGTGTGCAATTGCATTATGTCTACAAAATGTACACACTTTAATTAAAAATACTTTAATGCTAAAAAAACGTTGACCATCATCTGAGTCTTCAGTGAGTCCTAATCTTTTTCTGGGGGAGAGTGTTGCCTGTGTGTTTGAGCTTGCTGCATTGATTGACTCCTCCTTTAATGAATGATTTCTCTGTATCACACAATGTAGTTGGATAGCATTTTACCGAAGTACAACTTCTTTCAAAATTAGAGTTAACCCTCCCAAAATCTGCTGCTGCCAAGTTTATGTAGTATTCTAAATCCTTTGTTGTCACTTCAACAAACGTTATGGCAAGTTCAGAAGCAGCAGGTTCCATCTCAAGAAATAGAAGTAACTCGTACGTTCAAGTTCGATCATGAGACTACAGCTATTCAGTCACATCTTCAGACTCTGCTTAGAATTCTGTATATATTTTTTTGCTATTTGCACTACACTTGCAGTTAACTTCCTTCACTGAAGTCTTGAACCCCTTGAAGTCATCTCTGAGGGTTGGAGTCAACTTCTTCCAAAGTCCTGTTAATGTCGGCATTTTGCACTCTTCCTAAGAATCTTGAATGTTCTTAATGCCATCTATAATAGTCAGTCCTTTCCTGAAGACTTTCAGTTTTGGCTAGATTCATCAGGAGAATCACTATCTATAGCAGCTATAGCCTTATGACATGCATTTCTCACATAATAAGACCTGAAAGTCAACATCACTGATTGATATGTGGGCTTTAGAAAGCACATTGTATTAGCAGACATGAAAAATATGAATCTCATTGTACATCTCCATCAGAGCTCTTAGGTGACAAAATGCATGCAAGTATGTCAAAGAAGTACATGAAAACTTTTCCCTCCTCGGGGTGCAACAAGCGTGCGTCTTATGATTCATCCTCAGAGTTACACATTCTTAAGTGGTTCTAAGACCCCAGCCTCCCCTCACCAAAAGAAGGAAATCAAACTTAAGTAGGGGAAGAAAGAGTGGGTGGATCTGGAGAGATATTGGCCTCTTTAGTTCCAATATGGCCCCAGTGTTGGGAATACCTTGGCATCTCTTTTGTTGCGGCGTGATAAAATGCAAGCGTGATCAGCGCTCCTTTTGTGCCCCCTTCAATTTCCATACGCTTAAACTGGCCCAAGTGATGCCAGTGCATTTTAGGCTCTGAAGGATGACTCAAACTGATGGTAGCAGCAAAATTATTTGAAATAAAGATTAACTTAAGCCACTGACAAACAGATTAAATAACAATCATATTATTTTTCCTTCATTCTGCCTTTCATGACGTGAACCCTTGCAAGTGTACCCCATCCAGCTCCAGACTTGCCTAGCAGATTGTTAAAGGGTGGTTTTGATGGCTGCAGATGGGGCCACCTGCCGTCAGTTCCTCAGTCCTTGTTTGCTCTGTCAGTGGTCTTTGTCGTGATCTTTTAACAGCTCATTTAGGAGAAAAGGGGGGAACCGTGAGGTTTTTCTGTTCACAGTGCTCTCACATTCAGCAGCCAGTGTTGCATTGTCCTGGTTACAATGGTACAAGGGGGTGAGCAACTGCTGATAATGCCAACCTCATCTCCAAGTTTTTATCCAGGATATATTGTGGAGAGTGCAGCTCTTGGTGGTAAAAAAAAAATTGTTAAGCTGATTACAACAAATACTGGCTTATGAAATATTCAAGGCTGCAATAATTATTGATTTATAGGCTAGCTTAATACTATAGGGGAAAAATCCTGTTAAGATGGCACGAAAGATGCCAACTGATTTAAGATGACAACTGATTTCAGCTGGAATCAGTTGAAATGTCTGAAAGTGGCTGTTAATGTTTCTGGGCTACTGTTCTTCTCCTTATGTGCTATGAATGAGTTAATAGATCTTTCCTTATTGTCTCTTTACTCCTTTATATAACGTTTAAATCTCAGAAATTTCTTGGGGGGTCTATGGGGTACTTCATTTGAAAGCCCTTTAACTATAATGAAGAGTTGTTCAAACACACTTCAGGAAATGAACAATCATCATTGTTCTCTTCCTCCTCCTCCTGCACTTCCTTCTCCTTCTCCTTGAGATAATAGGGGTATATTTTAGAAGAGTCATGAGTTTATTCCTAGGTATTTTATTGTTTTTGCAACAATTGTGAATGGATTGTTTTCTTAATTTCTCTTTCTGTTAGTTCATTATTGGCATATAAAAATGCAACCGATTTCCGAATATTAATTTTGTTTCCTGGTACTTTGCTGAATTAACTTATCAGTTCTAGTTGGCTCTTCATGGAATCTTTGGTATTTTCTATGTACAGTATCATGTCATCTGTGGATAATGACAATTTTACTTCTTCCTTTCCAATTGAATGACTTTTATTTCTTCTCCTTGTTCCCGACCTAAAGGGGAACGCTTGTACGTTTTGCCCATTGAGTGAGTGCTGGCAGTGGGTTTGTCATAATGGACTTTGTTATGTGGCGGTATGTTCCCTCTATTTTCACTTTGCTAAGAGTTTTGATCATAAATGGGGGCTGTATTTTAACAAATGCTTTTTCTGCATCTATTAATATGACTGCATGGTGTTTATCCTTCATTTTGTGTATGTGGTGAATCACATTTACTGATTTACAAATGTTGTACCAACCTTAAATTTCTGGAATAAATCCTACTTGATCATCGTGCATGATCTTTTTGAAGCATTGCTGTATTCAGTTATGAAATATTTTGTTGAGGATATTAGCATTCATGTTTATCAGGGACATTGGCCTAAATTTTTCTTTTTTCTTTTTAAATATATTTTATTGATTATGCTATTACAGTTGTTTCATTCCCCCCCTTCACTTCCCTCCACCCTATACATCCCCTCCCACCCACATTCCCCCCCTTTAGTTCATGTCCATGGTTCATACATGTAAGTTCTTTGGCTTATACATTTCCTATACTGTTCTACCCCTCTCCCTGTCTATTTTCTACCTACCATCTAGGCTACTTATTCTCTGTAGCTTTTCCCCCTCTCTCCCCTTCCCACTCCCGTGTTGATAATCCCCCCATGTGATCTCCATTTCTGTGTTTCTGTTCCTGTTCTAGTTGTTTGCTTAGTTTGCTTTTGTTTTTGTTTCACATTGTTAATAGCTGTGAGTTTGTTGTCATTTTACTGTACAGTTTTTTATCTTCTTTTTTTAGATAAGTCCCTTTAACATTTTATATACTAAGGGCTTGGTGATGATGAACTCCTTTAACTTGACCTTATCTGAGAAGCACTTTATCTGCCCTTCCATTATAAATGAAAGCTTTGCTGGATGGAGCAATCTTGGATGTAGGTCCTTGCCTTCCATGTTTTGGAATATTTCTTTCCAGCCCCTTCTTGCCTGTAAAGTTTCTTTTGAGAAATCAGCTGATAGTCTTATGGAAACTCCTTTGTAGGTAACTGTCTTGTTTTCTCTTGTTGCTTCTAAGATTCTCTTCTTATTTTTAATCTTGGCTGATGTAATTATGATTTGCCTTGGTGTGTTCCTCCTTGGGTCCAACTTCTTTGGGACTCTTTGAGCTTCCTGAACTTCCTGGAAGTCTATTTCCTTTGCCAGATTGGGGAACTTCTCCTTTATTATTTGTTCATATAACTTTTCCACTTGTTGCTCTTCCTCTTCCCCTTCCAGTACCCCTATAATTCGGATGTTGGAACATTTAAAGATGTCCTGGAGGTTCCTAAGCCTCTCCTCATTTTTTCGAATTCTTGTTTCTTCATTCTTTTTTGGTTGGATGTTTCTTTCTTCTTTCTGGCCCATACCATTGACTTGAGTCCAGTTTCCTTCCCATCACTATTGGTTCTCTGTACATTTTCCTTAATTTCACTTAGCGTAGTCTTCATTTTTTCATCTAATTTGCGACCAAATTTAACCAATTCTATGAGCATCCTGATTATCAATGTTTTGAACTGTGCATCTGATAGGTTGGCTATCTCTTCATCACTTAGTTGTATTTTTTCTGGAGCTTTGATCTGTTCTTTCATTTGGGCCATTTTTTTTTGTCTTGACACACCTGTTAGAAGGGCAGAGCCTTAGGTGTTCACCTAGGAGGGGTAACCCATATCACTGTGTCATGATGCTATATGTGGAGAGTGGTCTGAGAGGGAACAATGGCACTTGCTCTGCTCTCTGCCAGGTTTCAGTCACTTCCCCCACTTCCAACAAGAAATTGAGCCCTTCTGTTGCTGATTCCTGGGTAGGTTGGCTTGTATATGTTCTAGGACCCTGTGGGTCTCTCTAACGAACTCTCCTGTGAGGCTGGGAGTTTCTCCCACTGCCGCCTCAACCTCCACAGGTGTTTTCAGTTGGTGGTTTGAGGCTTTATTTCCTGGTGCTGGAAGTCTGGGTTACACAATCTGTCTTGCTCCCCAAGTGTTCCTCCTGGTTTATCTGCAGGAGAATGTGGGACTGCCCACTCCACCAGCCACCACCATAGCCTTGCCAGCCAGCTGCAGCCTTGCACACCCCACTCCACGATCCAGCGCTGGATCCGCCAGCTGCAGCCTTGCCGGAAGACCTCTCCATTCGCAGGTCTCCACCCTTCCTATCAGTCTGAGTGAGTGTTTCTTTTGTAACTACTTGGTTGTCGGACTTCCATGTAGTTCAATTCTTCTGTCAGTTGTGGTTGTTTTTTTGTTTTTAAATTGTTGTTGTTCTTCTTTTGGTTGTGCGAGGAGGCACAGCATGTCTACATATGCCTCCATCTTGGCCAGAAGTCCTACTGACCTAAAATTTTTTTTCCTGTAGTGTCTTTATCTGGTTTGGGAATTAGAATAATGCTGGCCTTATAAAATGAGTTTGGGAACCTTCCCTCCTCTTGAATTTTATGAAATAGTTTTTTAAAATATATTTTATTGATTATGATAGTACAGTTGCCCCATTTTTTCCCATTTTTCCCCTTTATTCCCCTTGCTGTGTACCCCCCTCCCACCATCATTCGCCCACCTTAGTGTATGTCCATGGCTCATACATATAAGTTCTTTGGCTTCTCTACTTCCCATACTCTTCTTAACTTCCCCATGTCTATTTTATACCTACCATTTATGCTTCTTATTCCCTGTACCTTTCCCCCATTCTCACCACTCCTGCTCCCTGCTGATAACCCTTCATGTAATGTATTTCTGTGAATCTGTTCCTGTTGTTTGCTTAGTGTGCTTTTGTTTTTGTGTCTGTTTTTTTAGGTTTTGTTGTTGATAGTCATGAGTTTGTTGTCATTTTACTGTTTATATTTTTTAATCTTCTTCTTGAGAAGGAGAGGTGTTAGCTCTTCTTGGAAAGTTTGGTAAAATTCACTTGTGAGACCATCTGGTCCAGGGCTTTTATTTGTTGGGAGTTTTTTGATTACTGCTTCAATTTCACTAGGTATAATCTGTCTATTCAGATTCTCTTATTTTTCCTGATGTAGTTTTGGAAGATTGTATTTTTCTAGGAATTTATCCATTTTTCTCCAGGTTGTCCAGATTGTTGGCATATAATTATTCATAATAAGTTCTTACAATCCTTTGTATTTCTTTGGTATCAGTTGTTATTTCTCCTCTTCCATTTCTGATGTTATTTATTTGGGTCCATTCTCTCTTTCTCTTGATGAGTCTGGTTAAAAGTTTGTCATTCTTATTTATCTTTTCAAAGAACCAGCTCTTAAATTCATTGATCTTTTGTATTTTTTAGACTCTTTCATTTATTTCTACTCCGATCTTTATTGTTTCCTTCTTTCTACTCACATGGGCTTTGTTTGTTTTTATCTGTCAAGTTCCTTTAAGTGTGAAGTTAGATTGTTTATTTGAGCTTTTTCTTGTTTTGTTTTGTTTTTGTTGTTGGTGGTGTGGTTTTGAGATAGGCCTGTAATGCTATGAATTTCCCTGTTGGTATTGCTTTGCCTGTGTCCCACAGATTTTGGATTGTTGTGTCCTCATTTTCATTTGTTTCAAAGTATCTTTTGATTTCTTCCTTGATCTCATTGTTGATCCATTCATTGTTTAATAACATGTTATTAAGCTTCCATGTGTTTGCATGTTTTTCAGTGTTCTTGTGATTGATTTCTGGTTTCATAGCATTGTGGTCAGAGAAGATACTTGATATGATTTCAATCTTCTTAAATTTATTGAGACTTGTTTTGTGTCCTAACATGTGATCTATCCTAGAAAATGTTCCATGTATACTTGAAAAGTATGTATATTCTGCTGCTTTGGGGAAAAATGCTCTTAAGATATCAAATACCTTTTATCTATTGTATTATTTAAGGCCACTGTCTCCTTGTTGATTTTCTGTCTGGAAGATCTATTCATTGAAGTCAATGGGGTGTTAAAATCTCTGACTCTGACTGTATTTCTATCAGTCTTTCCCTTTATATCCATCAATATTTGCTTCACATGTTTAGGTACTCCTATGTTGGGTGTGTAAAGGTTTACAGGGGTTATATACTCATGTTGTATTGCTCCCTTTATCATGATGTAGTGTCCTTCTTTGTCTCTGACTATAGCCTTGGTTTTAAAGTCTATTTTGTTAAATATAAATACTGCTACCCAAGCCTCTATTTCCTTTCTATTCACATGAAATATCTTTTTCCATCCCTTTAGTTTTAGTCTGTGTGTATCTTTAGGTTTGAAGTTGGTCTCTTGGAGGCAACATATATATGGGTCTTGTTTTCTCATCCATTAGAGTACCCTGTGTCTTTTGGTTGGCACATTTAAGCCATTTACATTTAAGATGATTATTGATAGATATGTACTTAGTGCCATTTTATTGTTTGATTATTTCCCTCTGTATTCTTTCTTTCTATTTTTCTTCTTCTTCTTAAAGCAAGTCCTTCAACATTTGTTGCAATATCAGTTTGGTGTTAATAAACTACTTTAGCTCTTTCTTCTCTGGGGACTCCTTATTTCACCTTCAATTTTAAATGATAGTTGTACATCCTTGCTTTTCATCACCTTGAATATTTCATGCCTTTCCCTTTGGCATGAAATGTTTCTGTTGAATAATCAGATGCTAGACTAATTGATGGTTCCTTGTAGGTAACTACCTACTTCTCTCCTATGGCTTTTAGGATTCTCTCCTTGTCTTCAAGCCTTGTCATTTTAATCATGGTGTATCTTGGTGTGGGCCTCTTTGGGTCCAACTTTTTTGGGACTCTCTGAGCTTCCTGGACTTGTGGGTCTAGGAATAAACCTAAACAAGGGTGTAAATTACCTGTATTTGGGAAATTATAAGACACTGAAGAAATAAATAGAAGATACAAATAAGTGGAAGTACACACCATGCTCATGGATAAGAAGAATTAACGTTATTAAAATGTCCATACTGCCCAAAGCAATCTATAGATTCAATGCAGTTCCTATTGAGATTCCAATGATGATTTTGCAGAACTAAAATGAATATTTCAACAATCTGTATGGAACCACAAAAGACCCGAATAGCAACAGCAATCCTGAGAAAGAAAAACAAAGTTGGAGGAATTGCATTACTTAATGTGAAACTATACTATAAGGCCATAGTAATCAAAATGGCATGGTACTGCATATAAACAGAAACAGAGATCAAGGGAACAGAATAGAAAGCCCAGAAATAAACCCATACCTTTATAGTCAATTAAAATTCTACAGAGGAAGCAGGCACATACAATAGGCTAAAGATAGTTTATTTAATAAATAGTGTTGGGAAAATTGGACAGATACATTCAGAAGAATGAAACTAGACCACCTTCTTACAACATACATGAGAATAAATTGAAAATGGACCAAATAGTTAAATGTTATATCCAAAACAATAAAAATGATAGATGAAAACATAAGCAGCAAAATCTCAGATGCTGCTCATAGCAATATTTTATTGGATATATCTTCCCAGGCAAGGGAAACAAAGGAAGAAAATAAACAAATGTCTCAAAAAATTAAAAATGGATCTGCCTTTTCACCCAGAGATCTCACTTCTGAGAATACATATGAAGAAACCCAAAACACTAATTTGAAAAAATAAGCACCCCTATGCATTATTCATAATCACAAAGATATGGAAGCATCCCAAGTGCCCATCAGTAGATGAGTGGACAAAACAACTATGGGACACTTACACAATGGAGTACTACTTGGCTGTAAAAAAAGAAGAAAATTTTACTCTTTGCGACAGCATGGATGCACCTGGAGAACATTATGCTAAGTGAAATAAGCCAGGCAGAGAAAGACAAATACCATATGATTTCACTCATATGTGTAATCTAATGAACAAACTGAATTAACATGAAAATGGAACTGACCCATAGATGGAGAGCAGGATGACAGCTGTCTGTGGGGGAAGGTTAAGGTTTGGAGGGGTTGAGGAAAAAGGACTCATGGATGTGGACAACAGTGTGGCAATTGCTGGGGGGATAGGTGTATAAGGGGACTAAATAGTAATGGGAAAATACAATTAATATTAAATCAAAAAAAATAAGAAAAAAGAGAAAGCTCCAAAAAAAGTCTTGGGGAGATAATAGCAAAGAACACTACTTTTTGCAACCTTCTTCCAAAGAAATATTTAACATCTCAGAGGGAAAAAGAAATGACATCTGGCTGTCTAGATATTAAGCACAGTAAAGTGTTGGTCTCTGCCAAATTGCAGGTGTCCCTCTTTGTGTGTTTACATTAGCAGAACAGTGGAGGACTTATGCAATTACTCGGATGATTCAGCCTCTGATTTTTTTCAGATATTTGGAGAAAATATACAGGCAATATGGCATAATAGTGGATAATTATGGATGTTTGGTGCATCATCCTATCATGAGAGTACAATCCTTGATTATATTGTAAGTATAAAGTCTCTTAAATGATTCCAGAAATTACTGAGAGAAAGTGAGAGGGTGAGATTAAGAGAGAGATAAGGTGAGAGAAAGTGAGAGAGAGAGAGAGAGAGAGAGAGAGAGAGAGAGAGAGAGAGGGAGGGAGGGAGGAAGGGTATACATGTAGGAACATTTTAGAAAGATTAAAAAAATGTGTTGGCATTTTTCCCTTTGAAATATGACCAAAGGAACTATAATAGTTGGACTTCATGTTTTTTTGATGTTCTTATCGAAATGTACTCCCTATGAAAGCTTTGTTCATTACAAAAAGAACACTGAGCAAAGCCGTTCACCACTCGGAGCTTGGTCTCTCTGGGAACGTAACATGGGCAAAAAAACACATGGGGATTTCATAAAGAGGATGGCAGACCTAAATAAGGTTAAAGCATTCTGATAAAGATCAAATATTCTATTTAAGATTTAAGAATTCATTAGAATATAAAATTGAATAAATACCTAAAAATTAACACTTAATAAACTGAATACCTAGAATAAACAGCTCAGATAAAATAAGTTTATCGAAATCACCTTCAAGAATATATTAAAATTAAGATATGATACAAAGAAATGTCTATTATGCAGAGAAATTTAGATTCTTTTTAAAAATGCAGTCAAAATCCTAAAGCAATTCTAGCATTTGTGGCTGACAAATCAGTAAAGTTTATCAGAAAAAAAATTAGGCCAAAATTTTGTCTGTGCAACAAAAAGTCTATGACATTTTAACATATGTCCATGAAGCTGGCCAAGTCTGATTTTTTCCATATTTTTTTTCTTGTCTTGCAGGATGTTGCTGAAGTCTTTATCCATGTTTTTCTCTTTTTAAAATGGTATTTATTTAGAAAAAAGGGAGGTAGAACCTATTCTGCAGCTAAATGATATAAATTAATCAACCTCAAATAAATTTTAAGATGGAAAGAGCAAAGAAGGAATTATGGGCTAGGCTAACTGCAATTTTTTTAACTTGGCATGCTTTTTTATATTTACCATTTACACTCAAGGGAAAGTTAGAAAAATGACAATGACAACATAGGTCATGAGAAGGGGACAGTCAATTGCTTGTCTAGACACTGTCTTTGATAACAGTGAGCATTTTCAGATAACCAGGGAAAGCATATCCTTTCCAGAAAGGTAACTAGATAGGGGATATGTGCTTATATTACCAATAATTGGGCCTAGGATTCACAGTCGAGAATTTTCCGTCTCCTAACTGGCTCATGCCTCCAACTAGATGCTACCTGCTCTTTCATAAATGAAATTCAGGGAGTGGAGAAAAATTCTGCTTTTAATGAAGGTGATACAATGCTAGAGACAATGTGAATATGTTTCAAACTGATTATCATGCCAGATACCATATGAATTTTTATAATGACCTATTTTTATAGATAATATGATTCTACATGGATTCAACCGTATTCGCTCAGTTTTATCTCACTTCTTAGCATCCTCCTTTCATTCTTGGTTATAATGGTTTCTTATGGGATTTGCGGCCATTTGTTTTTTTCTATCTACACTTTCATTATCAAGAATGAATATGGTATTTACATATGTTAAAAAGCATTTCTTTCCCTCCCGGTTTTTTTTTTTTTACTGCAAAGGTAAGCTTTGCTGTGACTGTGAGTAAAATTTAACCTGCAGAAGCATGCTGGAACTAGCTAAATTTAAACTTCATTGGGTTGCAATGCAAAAATATCATGACAAAAGTGTGTGTTTCATCTTGTCTTTTGATGAGCAGAGCACAAAGTAGAAAATGTTCCCTTTTAACACACACTGCCAAATTTCTCTACTGGCGCCCTAATTACACCCTTGCAATGTGAAGGCTTGTCCATTTGCACATCAGTGGAGAGCAAATTCCGCTGCACACTGGAGCGCTGGTGCTGTCAAACGAACTAGGAGAGTGGGTAAATGACTCTTTTTCTTCTAATGTTTTCCCCCAACATTTTATTATGAAAATTTTCAAACACACAGCAAAGTTTGAAAGAATTTTTCAGTGAACATCTCAATACCTCTCACCCAGATTCTACCATTAACATTTTACTACATTTTCTATAACACGTAATTATCCCTCCATCCATTTCTCTATCTGTGCATCAATCCATCTTATTTTTGTGATGCATTTCAAAGTGAATTGCAGAACTGTTTCCCTAAGTACTTCAGCCTGTTATAATGGTTTTGATGAAGAAAATGGATGCATTTCTCCCAACCAACTTTGAAAGAGCAATTTTAGAGAGGCGAGTAAAGGTAGAGGAAATTATTTCCCAGGAACAAAGATATGAAGGAAAATAAGTTTTGAGACATTACACAGGGTCATCTTATAGAATGCTATTCTAGCCCTGCTGGAATTTAAATCAATAATGCCTTTTTTTTGCTCTCAGTAGCAAGAGAGAATTGTTTCATCAGATCATCAGATTTATATGACACTCTTTAGAATCGCCAACACATTGGTATTAACTTGGTACCAAGTGATGCTTAAAAGATAATTGCTACTGGATTTTGTTTTTGTACTACCAGGCAGATATAGGACAGTTATTTTCCTATATGTTATTGAAACCAAATAATACAGATGAGATGACCTGAGCACAGTGTGGGATAAAAGCATCCTTTCATTAGAATATTGGTCTCCTAGATGAGGGGCATTAAATGCATAACAAAGTAATTGAGACACTCAGTCTTCTCTGCATATGATTGTGTTGCTCTTTAGCTATGTGATTACTTAAACTTACTTGGCAGGAGAGGGGTGAGTAAGTTACCAGGCAATGTTGGGGTGTGAAAAAGAAGTGAAATAAGGAGTTCTGAACAGGAGTTGCTGGAGTAACCCATTTAATAAGAGTTCTTAAATTGGAAGCAAAATTATAGAGAGCAATCCTTAATTTGCCATATACATGAAATGAGAGATGATTTCACTTTAAGATGCCTTATGTATCAGTGATTCAGGAACTGATAACACAGGGTAGGACAGGGAATAATTTGAAATGACTGTAATGTGCAACCTTGTGGCCAAGAGAAAAAGATGCAGCATTATTGCCTGGGGCTGAAGGATGATTGGAGGGTAGGAAACAACCATGGATGCATAGGAGAGTTTGTCTGGGCCTGACCCAAGGATGAGTCAAAGAGGAAGACTTTAAATTCCACTGGGGCTACACAAAAAAGAAGAGGGTTTTAGAAAGGAAAGTGGTAGCCAAAGAAAATTGATTGTGATAGTTGACGGTAGGGAGGGAAAATGATTGCTGAGTGTAGAAACTGATAGAGGGAGAGATATACCCACACCCCTTTTCCTTTAAACACAAGGGGATGTGGTCTGTATTATGCTCTAGAGCTAGGGCCCCTGGTGCCTTCTTTTGCCTAGAGTTGTAAATATACATATTTATTGTGAATAGAGGGCAGATGATAGCTTCTGTCAGTTCCTTAGTTCCTCCATCCATCTAGATCGTGTGACAAGTGATACACCGCAGTCCACCAGAGGAAGCTCACAGAGGGCCTCTGGAGAGAAAGAAAGGCCAATGCTTATCAATTATAGATTATTTTGGTTAAACAGGAAAACATCCCCAAGTGAGAGGTCTGGAGGAAAGTCAGTCTCCTAACATAATAGAAAGACCTAGTGATTCACCTAAGTTCACACAGCAAATTAATTGAAAACATTGGATTTTATCTTGACTTCCAGTCCGTCATTGTTTAGGGGAAATGGGAGAAGGACAGGAAGGGAGAGAAGAGTGTAAGGGAAGGGGGGATCAGAAAGGAAGGAGGGAAAGTAGAGAAGAGGAAGAAAAATGGAAGTAAAGCATTTCATAGTCCCCCCAAATATATGGCTTCTTTTTTACCACTTAAATATAAATAAAATACAAAGAAAAATAAATGTCGAGTATAACTTATTTAAAAATACATTTATATTCACTAATATCCCTTTTTATGGGTAAACCGTATTATACATGATGCACTCTAATTCGCATAGGCTAACCAAATGACTTGATTTGTAATTGCTATGGATGTCCTTGGTTCACCAACATTTTCATTAAAAAGAAAAAAATGTTCTAAGATTTCAAAATGCCTGCAAGTTCGGATATTATATCTCTATCTTCCCCACCTCATTTCAGTTTTGGATATTCTGCCATCATCTGGCCTAAACTCATGGGGAGGATGGGTGCTCAGCTCACTGAGGTTCAGACTGTGATGGGGACCTGCAGAGAGCGGTCCTAGACTAATGCAGTCATTACGTTCTCCCTCAATTGCTCTCTTTTAAATATACTATATATCTGAACAGTTTAATATGGAAACCTTTGCAATTTCACTCATATGGGTAATTTAACTCAAAATATCTGAGGGAGAGGAAAGAGATTTACTTGAAAAAATTCTGGAGATTTTAGGGATCCCTAACAGAGTACCTCTGTTTCTCCACCCAAGGACCATTGCCCCTCCTTTCTACCCCCATTCCTCCTTTTGTACCCTCTCCTGAAACACATCAACTACTTGCTCCCCAGATGTTCTCTACTTTTTGATAAGAAATGGTTTTAAATTTATTATATGTTAATGCATTGTTTTTTTCTTCTAAAATAGAGGTCAATGGTGATCTATAGTCACTTTTGCTAGAACTCATCTATCATCTACTTAATAATGGAAGAATTTGAATTTTAGCAAGGTATAGTTTATTATAGGTACAATTAATAAATAGTACAGCCTGCAGAGATTTTGAGAACAGAAATATCTTCTACAGTATGCATGCTGAAAGAACAAAGAGACCCCCTTTATACCCAGAGAAAAGGATGGAGGAGGTAAACGAGACTTAGAAGAAGCTTTCTGTTGGGTCTTAGCAGAGGGTCACATGAATGCACTCTTTATTTTCACATCGTATATGGGATTTTCATACTCATGTCCACAAGAGGCACACCTTGTGTAAAAGACAAAGAGACCAAAATGTTAATTGTAGAATCTCTTTTTAGAAACAATAAGTAATTGACAAACACTGATATTTTCTTTGCTCTGTGTCTTCCATAGCTTTTATATAATTCACTCATTCACCCATCCTTCTTCCATCCACCTGTTTGTCTGTCTGTCTAGGCATCCATCCAAGCATTCATTTCGAGAACATGTAGTGCACCTGAGGCATTTGCTCAGGTTATGAAGAGGAATGAGCCATTCCCGATCCCAAGGAAGCTCACAGTGTAATAAAATGCCTTCTGTCGATCTAGGGTTCACCTCCAAGGGTTTATGTAGCGCTATCCCTAAAGGCAGAAGGTAAACATGGCATCTCCTTCCAGAGCTTCAAGTTCACCTTAAGGCTAACCTATGGGGAAAATTAATTTACAGGTCACTTACATCTTATGGACTATGTATAGATATTTTATGGGGTGGGGACAAAATTTGTTTGTATTTGAAAGTGTTTAAGAGGCGACAAAAACCCTGACTGACATTCTGTGATTCTGAGGATGGAACGGCAGTGTGTGTGGAAATCCGGGAAGCGAACAGCAGGCACAGGAGCCCTGGAGACGGCTGTGGAGAGTGGCGCTGCCTGGCAGGTGGAGCCAGCGTGGGTAGGGCCTTGAACACTGCGCTGATGACTTTGAACTTTACGCCTGAGGCTCCAGGAAGCTGCTATGAGTGAGCCAACAAATTGAACCTCCCAGAATGGTTTCGCTCTTCTTGGTAAACTGATATCAGACATTGTCTAAAGCTTGCTCAGGCAGCAAGATAAACTAAATATTGTGCCATAGTCTGTGAGTCACAAAAGCACCCTTTTGGTTCCACTAACCGTGTGAATGAACTTGTATGAGTACCTTGGTCTGCCAGGGACTCAGTCCTCTCTTCTAACAAAGGGAGGGAAAACCATCCGCCTGTGCGTCCCGCAGGCGATCATCCCAATGTGTCTTCCTGCGTAAACGGCAAAGCATTGAACAATACACACACTGTTTATTAATATGAGTCACCTCAACTGTGATGTAAAATCACTCAATAAATATTTTCATAATTTTTTACAAGTGAGTTGCCAAATACCCTTTTTTTTTCAAACTCACGTAGCAGCCCTTTGTCAGAGGATTAAGAGTTTCTGTCCCTTGAAGGTTGTTGTTTTTCTCTGTTTTTACAGAATCTAAGCACAGCCTCCAGTGTAATAATTCTGTAGCTCAACAAACATTTCTTGCATGACTCCATTCCCATAGCCAGGTGCCCTACTTCTAGCTTTGTTCATCTCTTGCCCAAACAGAACAATTTCTCTCTCTCCTTTTTTCTTGTTCCTGAACTCCACATCCAAAATGAAATCTTTACCCTAAGCTCACTCTTCAGACTTGAGAGTAGGTAGATATCTAGATGTTTCTACAAAGACATTCATCTCGAGGGTTCCTGACCACCGTTTTCTTGGTATTCTTTTACCCCATTCCCTGATCTTTTTGAAGGTAATCTCAAATTTCTTCCATTTTAAATCATTATTTGCTATTCATTTATTCATATACCGAGCATTACATGTATCTTTTCATTGCACAGCACCAGACTCTGGGAAAATAAAAGGGAGATTAAAACTTTTGCTCCTGATTTGAAGGATCTTCTGAAGGGGTGGATGGACAAGCCTGTGGGAGATATGGGTGAAGTCATGCGGGAGGCCTAGAATAAAGGTCTGAACCAAGGGTTGTGAGAAGTCTGAGCAGACACGGAGGAATTCTATCTGGGAGCATCTGGCCAGGCTTCACAAGAGGGGAGTCATTTAAGAATCTTGAAGAATGATAACTTGTTTACTTACTTATCCAGTCATGTGTACTCCCAGTTGTATGATTTCAGATGGATCTCAAAATTATAGCCAATCTATATAAAAGTAAGTGAGAAAATCAGGATATTGAAAAAAATTAGAAGGAAGATAATACAATGAAGGCAGGGTGAAATTAGGCCATAAATGTATGGACTTACACTTATTAGAGCTGGGTCACAGAGTTGAGCTAAGCAAAGGGAAGAAGCATCTTTTCAAATGAATCAGAGCGTGCTTAAGATAAACACAAACCGGCTCTCAGAAAACCTCAACTCTCCCAGGTTCTGAGAGACATTTCCTTCGTGCCCACAGAATGAGAGCCCTAGAGAAACAAGGGATGATACTTTTGAACACCATCCCTACAGTCAACAGAACAGCAGGGTTCATGGGTTTATTCTCACAACATTTATGAAGGGGGGGTCAACGGCATAACATCCATGTCAAGCTGAGTGAAAGCAATTCTAAGTTGTCAAGTATGCAGCTGAGAACAATGAATACAATTTTGCCAGGTGAGGCTGGCATTTGGAGCTGAAGTAATAAGATGAACAATAGCAGAAAGTTGTGAAAGGGCCCAGAGTGGCTGTGGAGCCATGCAGAGTTGGCCTGGCGGTAGCACAGGGTGTGTCTGGGAGCTCTGCTACCTGCAGGATCCGATCCAAACTTCCTAGCATGGCTAACAAGACCGACGTAGGCGGGCTGGTTGCCTGCCTACATTTCCCAGCTTCAGTGTAGCCACACCTCATCTCCACCTTCAAGTCGTAAGATTCAATTTTACTTATCTTTTATTTTTCATTTTCAAGATATCCCATGTTCTTTCACACCTAGATAGCTTTGTGCAGGCAAGTCATCTGCCACACCTATCCCAGTGGACCAGGTCTATGTCTCTTTTCCGTTTTCACCATCTTCTGACAGCTCTGTAGAAATTCTCCCAGGCTGGCCTTGGCTGGTGTGGCTCAGTAGACTGCGTGCCAGTCTCCAAACCAAAGGGTTGCCAGTCTGATTCCCAGTCAGGGTGCATGCCTGGATTGTGGTCCTGGTCCCCGGTGGGGGTGCACAAGAGGCAACCACACAATGATGTTTTTTCTCTCCCTCTATTTCTCCCACCTTTCCCTTCTCTCTAAAAGTAACTAAATAAAGTCTTTGAAAAAATAAAAATAATAAAAGTTCTCCCAGGCTGAATCTAACATTCCTCCTTTGGATTTCATAATGCGTTTTGTTTATCTCTTCTACACCCTTCATTAGCTTTGTAATTCTATGTGGGTATTTTTGCTTTTTCTTTGGTCTGCAACAAAAGAAAATTTTCTCCATTCATTTTTCTTTCTCCACCACCTGGCAGAGTGGCTTACCTGAATAGGCATTCAATGGATACTTACTGACTAAGGGAGGGAGAAAGATGAATGGGGTGATAGGCAGGAGCTGATACTGGAATAGTCAGGTGGAAAAAAATTGCAAAAGACCCCATATCTATGCTAATGATGTCGACTTTTTCTAAATTTTTAAAATTTTATTTGCTAGGAGATGGAGAACAACAGAAAGTGTGTACATGAGGGAGTTAATGGGGCAAGCCAGCACCTAGGAGGAGGAACTGGCAGACAGGGGCACAGACAGACCGGTTGATGCTTATTGCAGTCTCCCTGGCTCGAGTTAGTGCAGATTGGAGCCAAGACGGAGCAATGAGCAAGAGGAAACACTGGAGGTAAAAACATCAAGACCACATGAACGTTTTTTTTCTGAAACTGTTCTAAAGGCACTGAGTGACATATATACTTCACCAGTTCAAGTTATTTCCTGCTCATTATTTATGATTTTTAAATCGTGATATAATGTACATAAAGGGCACCAATTTTAAGTATATGCAATATAATTCAATACATTTAATGTATTTATGCAGCTGTAACTGTCACCATGATTAAGACAGAGGGCTCCTCATGTTCCCTCCTAGTTGATACCATTCCCCAAACATAGCTGCAATTCTGATTTTTATCACCATTGATGAGTTTTGCCTTTTCTTTAGCTTTATGTAAATAGAATTGCACAGTCCTCATTCCTTTGTGTCTGTCCTCTGTGTTGTTGCCTGTGATTATAGTCCATTCATTTTCACTGGTGCATAGTATTCTGTGTTATGAATACATCCAAAAGTGTCAATCCATCCCATTGATGGATATTGGGGTGGTTTGCAACTTGCGACTATTATGAATCAAGTTTCATCACTTTTAATACCTCAAATTGTTCCATGAGGCCTACATTGACTCTAAAAGGCTGTTACATTGAAAAAAGCCTTGGACTTAGAGTCCAGCCCTGTCTCTGATAGTTATTAGCTTCATAACATGGGCAATTTATTTCACAACTCTGTCTCAGTTACATTTTCTGTAAAACTGGGGTACCTCTCTGAACTCACCCAATCTTGAAAACCAAGCTAGGCCTGACCTGGTCAGTAGGATGTGTGTCTTCGTGAGATATCAGGGGCTGACTGATTCGCTCACTCTTGCAGCCCCTGAGCCTGGCATTCATTAAATGCTCACAGATTGTTGAATCAGTCAATGACAATTAATAATAGTTGGTAATTTTACCCTTAATCTTTCCTGTCTAAACAATAATCCTTCTTTGTGGACTTTTTAGTGATATATCAACCCATTATGTGACTCATGGATAAGTCATTAAAATACACATAGCATATAAGCCTGTTCTCAAGGCTCCTATGTTTATTTTAGCTGAAATCTGCAGTGTGGACATTGCCCAAATGTTACTGCTTTCTTGGTCATCGTTTCCTTAATGTGATCCTCAGCAAGTGGAGGAACGGGTGTTCGACCAGGCTGTGTGCCCTGTGGAGCATGGCTCACTGCCGAGTCCTGCATGTGAGCAGATGTTCCATTGCCTGTGTTTGCCTTTAAGGGCCACTTTAATCTCCATCCCATCAAACACACTTAGGCCTTTTTATTCACTGTAAATACTAGTAATATGTATCTAATATATGCTTTGGTTTAATATTAGTCAATGTGTGATTATATCCTTTAGAAGCATGCTGTCACTATGATCTTTGCTGAGAAGCTTCTGGGGAGAGGCCCTGCTTTGGGTCATCCATGGAGCCCCAAACAACTGTTGACTGATTAGACAATTAAATCAGCCAGTCATGTGGTCTACCTACTATCAAAACAACTGGTTTGACTCCTACAGAAATATTGACAGCTTTTGTTTTTGTTTGTTTTTGAGGGGCACACACAGTGAATGCAACTAATTTTTACACATTGGGTTAGCCAGAAGGGAATATTTATTGTTATCAACAATGAAAATTTGTTCAATTTGGTTAGGCTTTCTCCTGTCTTTTGAGTTTGGGGCTCTAATCTGGTATCTAAGAAATACAATGCAATGAATTGTGATGCTCTTATGAATAATTAAGGTGGGCATTCGCTTTCTCTACTGGACACCAGACTCTTCTCTTTGAATGTTAATTGGGCATCTCCCCTTGGGCGTTCTATAAAACATAAAAACTCAACCCTGCAACAATAAGCTTCTCCTTTTTTTCCCCCTGAATTTGTCCCATCCCTATTAGTTCCTTCATGGTGACTGACAATAGTCACTTGTACAAGCTAGAGACTCCTCTGCCCTACACCCAGCCCAACCATACCAAGGAGTGGCATATTAAATCCATCATTCAGTCCACCTCATCATTTGGCCTCCACCTCTTTATCCATCTGATCTAACCCCCATCTTTTTCTCCTTTCACTGTAATAACTCAGGTCCTTAGCATTGTTCTCCTGTAGTATCATCTTTTGGCTTCACTCTTTCCAACATAAACCACCTATTACCCTTCCCATGCTGCTTTTTCAAAATAATTTTATTACAATTCAACTTAAACAATGCCATGTTCTCTTTAAAGTCTTTCATTGTCTTGTTGAAACTTTCGAGAAACATTTAGAGATGTTCTTCATAGGCAGGTGAGGTCTCCTTACACACGGCGGCCATGGCTTAGTGTTCCAGGTTTAGTTCCCTCCCTCCCTGGCACACGTTTGTCACTTAATCATAACAGAAGTACTCGAAGGTGTCATGCTGTTTGTGGGATTGTGTTTTACTTTCCTTTTTTAAAACATGTACACAACTGCTATGTGAGCACAGTCTCCTTATGCAAGATACAAGTATCCTACACTTTGCAAAGCCTCACATGCAAAGTTCTTTCCTCAATGCCGTGTTTTGTCAAACCTCTGCACCTACACATCTCCTCTTTCTCCAGGGGTCTTCTTTTCATATCTTCTACAAAACTCCATCACATCCTTCTGTAATGAGGTAGAACATCAACTGTTCTGAGAATCCTTTTCTGACTCCTCTCTAAAATAATTATGTTGTTCTGGGCTGCATTTCCAAGTGTACAACCCTGATTAGTAGAATTTGCACTTGTTCTGTGATTATGGATCTCCTTGTCTCTCTCCCCAGAGAGAAGGTAGGCTCCTTAAGAGAAGGAAAGGTTGTTCTACTTGACTCTGTACTCCAAAATCATGGTCAGTAAGTGTTTGTTGAAAGATGACTGAGAAAATTGTTTAACTTGTCGGAGTGTTCATTTGAAGTAGGAGGCAGGAAATAACCACAGAGAAAAGGACTTTTGAGTAATGGAAAACAATCTCCTCTGCACTGATAAGCTCAGAATACTTCCTTTCTATCCTGGAGTCATAGAGATATAAAAACTTCTCTCATAGCAGAAACAGAACAGACATTTGCAGAGATTTAAAGGATGTCAAACTGTAGTGCTCTTCTGTATGGATTAATGAACTAACAATTTGGAAATGAGTTAGAAGCAACAAATTATTTAATTATATGTATGACTCTGTCTGTGTAGCCTTTATATCAAAGTTTGAACTCTGAAGCTTACATATGCAGACTTTGAAATATCTCTACAATGAGAATATCACATTAAATGCCAGATGCAGTCAGTCTGGCTTGGACTGGCCTGGGGCACGAAGTATCAGGCTCATTAGAGGATGAAAAGAACAGAAGACGTAGGAACGGGCTGAGATGGCCCCAAGAGCAGTCCTGTCTAAGGGTTTCAACAGCACGCTTACATCACAACGGGGAAGTGCGGGATCAGAACAAGATCGCTATTGACTATTCATTGTAAGCTGCTACACCTATTTGTGTTTAAGTTGTCTTAGTTGCAATATGCAGAATTTATTCTATAATGTAAAGTTATTTTTTTACAAATAATATTTTGGTTTTTCTTTTGAGAAATTATTAAATCTAATGGGGTGACACTGGTTAATAAAATTGTATAGGTTTTATGTGTACAACGTCACCATCCAAAGTCATGTCTCCTTCTGTCACCATGTATTTGTCACCCTTCCCCTCTGCATCGCCCCACCACGTTTCCTTCCCCCACTGGTAAACCACCATGCTGTTGTCTGTGACTATGAGGGGTTTTTTTTTCTAGTTTTGTTTGTTCATTTGTTGTTTTCTGTTTTATATCACACATGACAGAAATCATATGGGTCTTGTCCTTTTCTGTCTGATTTATTTTGCTTCGCATGATATTCTCAAGATCCATTTATGTTGCAAATGCCAGTATTTCATCTTTCCATACGGATGAGTATTTTTCCATTGTTTTTATAAAGTCTCAAGTGAATACGTTTTAAGGTATTATCAGAGTGATACCTGAAGCAAATAGATGTGCATCCTATTGTCTTGCTTTGCTGATAACTTGATTGGGTAGCACAACCAAGTAGTCCCAATTTAAGCCCGTTTTTTTGGTCTATGGAGTACATGGTTGAAAATGAATGAAAAATTATGTTAGAAAAATACATGACAATGCATAAATGGTGTTTTATTTAAAAGATGTACTACTTTCTTCACTGAATAAAATCAGATGATTATGTATAGCGTAGCAGCATATTATAATGTAACTGAAAGCAAAAAGAAAACAGAGTGCAGAAACAAGAAGTGCTTGGAAGAAGTGATCAGGAGTTTGGGGTGAATTGTTTTATGGATTATGTTGAAACTGGGACCAGGACTGGGGATTTGATAATGGTATCAAAGAAATTTCACAAACTGGTTAGAATCATAAAAATGTTCATAGAGTCCTAAATATAGAATAATGGCTGTTAGGATGAAATAAATATCAAAAGATCAATAAAAGTGATAGAATTTGAAGAAGGAATGTGGGTATTGCACCTGTATATTTCATTTCCTTGCGGATGTAATGTAAATGCGTATGCACTGAAAAATGAATAAAAGCTAATTGATTTCAATGAAAATATATTAACAAGATGAAATTATTGAAATAAAATATAAATAATGTAGCTACTTGCTTATAGCACATAAGAAATATTTTACATGTGAAGTCCTGTTAAAATGGAGGTGTATAAAACTTGCTTCAGGTTTCTGAGTGAAAGACATCATCTCCATTCACCTTCCCCATTTCCTTCCCCTGCTTCCGTGCTCAAACTGCCACCACCCTCCTCTAACCTCCGCAGAGCCAGGAACGCCATTCTCCTCACATTCACCAGGGGTCTCTGCTCTGCCAAACTCCAATGCCCTCTTTTTGTTCCTTTTATCAAGTGACCCACCCAAGGTATTTGACACAGCTAACAATTTTCAACTCTTCTTTTGAATTATTGGAGGTCGTTCTCGGTGGTTTTCTTATTTCATTGGTTTTCTTTAGTGGTTTTCTCCAGCTGCTTATTTCCACTCTCTCCCTGGCCTTTTCACCGTGAAATAGCTGTGAAAGTTTCACCGAGCCTAGCCTCCTTGTCAGTTCCCTTCCTCCCTCACCCTGCGGGCTCTTGGAGAACCTGGCCACCCAAGGCATTAACCATCAGTTCCACAGCAGTGACACCCACAGCTTTATATTTTGCCCCCATGTTCTTCTGGTCTGCTCTGACCTGGTTCTGCCTACTTCTCAGATTCTCTATGTGAGCATCTCCTTGTCTTGTTAAAGTGAAGACCTCTCCCCCAGCCCACCTTCTTGTCTTTCCCATTCATGTCTCATCAGAAATAGCTTCATAGTCCATACAGTTGCTCGAAGAAGCCAACTTGCGTGCATCTTTGAAATTAACCCCCTTCCTTCTATACTCTTTCTTCTGTATCAACCACCATACCAAATTGGTCAGCAAGCTCTATCAATGCCACATGCTAAGATTCATTTTTACATAGATTCTCTTCCTTTTACCTCCCCAACAGAATTTTAGCTCAGGCCTGTGGTCTCTCTTACCCACACTGGTGTCTACAGGTCCCTTAGAATCAGCTCCTCCTTTATGACTTTCCTGTCTTCTGTCTCTCCCTTCATTAACTCATCTTTGATACATTGTCCAGAATAATTGTGCAGAAATGCAATTAGGATCACATCATTCCCCAAATGTAAGTACTCAAAAGGTCCCCAGTTACTCCATAGGTTAAGATCCAAATCACTCAGCTGTGCAAAAACAAGAACAAAGGACAACCACCGTTCACCTTTAATTGTCCCCGAGCCTCCCTGGCTGCACACGTCACCATGCTGTTCCCCATGCTGACTGCCCAGCGTGTTCTTGTCTTGTATTTCTCGCTCTCTGGGTTGCTGCTTTTCCTCCCACTCACTGCCTGGCGAACCCTCCCTCTAAGATACAACCCAAGCGTTTCCCCCTTTAAGAAAACTTTCTTGTGGGCAACCTTATCTTGGCTGTCTCGTGATCCCGTGCACATGCTCCTGTCACAGTGCTTACCAGACAGATGGTATTGTGACCATCTGTTTACCACCCATTTTTCCCATTAGGCAGAGATCTTAACATTTTTTTTCAGATGTGACACATTTCACAGACGACATTCAATAGTGCAACATATTTCCACCAGTTTTCCCAATGAGGTAGCTATCACTGGACCATTTTTTTTTCTCTCAGTCAAGAGAGCACATTCTAATAGCAGTGAGGGTGACAGACAAGAATGACCATGGCTCTCTCTATGCACACACACACATGAATTTATTTGTATTTGAAAAGCCATTTAGAATGTCTCATGCTGATTCTGGGGTTCAGACTGCCTAGATGTAAATCCCACCTTTTTTACTTACTGCCCATAGTCCAAAATGAATTATCTAACTATATAAGCCCCAGTTGCTTTCTCTGTAAAACAAGAATTATAATAGTAAAAAGGACCTATGTAGATAAAAAAAATCAAATGAATTAATTCGGGTAATTCACTTAGTATGGGAGTGGGTACGTGAAGTGTTTTCAGTAAATCTTAGCTATTGTTGTTATCATTGCTACTACCATTTGATGTAAATTGATTGATTTCTCCTCAGGGGATTCTAGTAACTCACTCTTATTTTGCTGCTACAGAATCGGACTTTACATCAGCACTTTTGTGAAAAGATAGAAATAGTTATCCCTGAGACTATGCTGAACTTCAGTTACTCATGAAATGGGAAAAATAATGCCCATGACATTGGGCGAAATAGAAAAAAATAGCACTAGTTGGGAGCATCAAATACACAGTGTTCCTACAGTAGCCACGCAGGTGCTCCTTCCCCTCCTCTAGTCAAACCTGCCAGCCAAGGGTAAAGGAGAGGGCAGAGCTCTTCAGATTTGCTGGGGCAGAACTATGATGAGATCAGCTTTGTTCCGTTATACAAAGAGAAAACCACTTCGCCAAGAGGGGGGCTATCAACCTGAAACACTGAAGAGAAAGAAACGTGCCTGTGATTGGAAAGGAAATTCTTTAAGTGTGAATTGCTCCGAGTACAATATAAACCTTGTCAGTGATGGTATTCCAGCTGTTGTTTTATTGCCTTTAATTTCCCATTAGTGGTTCCGTGTCTGGGAAAGGTATCCAGCCTCCGGGAGGGGGGCTATGGTCGGAGCTGTTGTTTCTGTCTCTGCCAGCGTTTCCAGTGGTGTTTAAACGAAGTCGTTCAGAAGATCACCTTATGTCTAATTTTTGTAAGGTGTGTTTGTGACTAAAATAAGCTCTTTTAGTGCCCTCTCTCCCTCTCCTATGTCTCTGCCTCTACGCTCTTCCCACCTTCACCAGGAAATAAATGTTGGGATGGCACAAAAGAATCCTTCTGATATAGAATTTGGGTATAGCTGCTCGTTACATGGGAGAAGGGCATGGAGAGTGTTGACGGTGGAGCGTGGGCTTCATCAGTTGACCTTAACTCTTCTGCTTTAAGGACTGAATGTCCTGTATGTGTCTACTGCCAGAAAGGACCGTGTTCCGATTGGGTGCACACTGATCCTAGCATCTACCCAACATATTATCAGGTATCTTGCTGGGGGAATTCAGTTTGTTTATTTATTGACATGGTAGGGTAAGGTATGTCCTTCTTGACCATTATTAAGATTACTGGTGTCTGGACTTCTACTAGCTGTAAACTGGAGGATGATGAAAGCTAGCATTTATTCTAAGATAGATAGATAGATAGATATTTTGGGGCCCATAATTAAATGCCTTTAATTTATATCATCACACTAATTTCTATAGTACCAATGTGAACCGTATAATATCACTGTTTCCATTTGAAATTGGGGTACAAATTCAGAGAAATGGAGAATACATAACTTTTAAGTGGAAAGGATAGAATTTGCAACCACATTGAATTAAATCAAAACTCTAAAAAAAAATGTGCTCTTTTGTTCATATGACTTTTCCAAAAAGGACAAAGTAGGATTTTTTTTTTCTTTTCTGGACCCAAGAGTTTACACTGCTGAGGAACTTTACGTAGCAATAGGAAGATCTATGCCCTGTCACCATTTCTTATGGGGCTGGTTCTTCCAATCTGAATGTATCACTATTTAATACGCGAGTCCAGAGGCAGTCACCCCAATGCCTTGTAAGACTGGGCTGAAATTCCTTGTTGTTTGTACCCCCTGCCATCAAAGACATTGAGATTTCTATACAAACAACCAAAAAGACTCTCTTCTTCATGTGCCTGATTTTCTAGTCTTTCTGTGGAGTTTCTGGGGGCCAGGTAATGAAATGCAGGTGCATTCCTCTGACAGCCAGAATGTGAAGGCTACAAACATTTGGTTAGAATATTCAGCACTTATAAATGCTAACCTTGTAATAGCAGTGTTCTTATTATTCCAAACCCTGGAGTCAGGATTTCCTGGCCCTGAGCACTAATATGAGCCATATTTTTTTTTCTCTGTAACCACAGACACAGCGGTCACGTTAAAGAGCCTAAGGGTTAAATCAAGTGCAGTACAATGATATAACATATACATGGAAACTCATGATAGCAGCTAATACCTGAAAGGCCAACTGAATTCTGTGAAAACTTTTATTTGAAACTGTGGTTAAAGAACCATCCTCTGTCGGCTTCTGGTCATGGCCTATATTTGAGGTGAGCCATCAGCAACTACTGGTGAAGACACCTTGTTTTCCATTAACCAATACACAAGTATTGTTGATCCTGTATATACTGCTCACCTCTGCTTCACACCACATATTTCAACGATTTCCAGCTCATGGATGGGTTATTGTGGTGTTTTGCTTTTAATCTTGTAATTGATATTAATGACATTTCCATTATAATCTCATTCCCCAGCTGGGTTTTTTTTTTTTTAAATAATATACAAACAGTTACATTTTGGGCAATATTTCCCCCATACTATCACATTGCAGACATCAAAAGTCAAAATAGTGCAGCTTTTCAGAGACCACTGTCACGTATGGCTCCCGTGGCACGGCTAAGGCAGATGGTGGTACAGAAGGGGCGGGAGACCTTGCCGCCCGTGTCCTCAAAACGCCGAGGAAAGCTGGCATGCCTCTGCCAAAGTCTTGCAGCATTTGGCCCCAGATGAAGTTGGACCATGCCCTTCTGTTTCTCTCTCTTTTCCCCACCTTCTGTGTGAAGACCACGTCTGCCTCAGTCACCACGCTGCTATGCAAACTCTGCCAATACAGGCCCGTGTCCATGACTGAACACTTTGACTTGGCCGTGATGGAAACCCCCATGGCACCCTGCCCCCTCAGCTGGAGCAGAAGTCACTGAGGGCACCGCCGCACCAGGGCTTCAAGATTTCTCCCAAGATGAAAATTCTAAAATTCTCTTCCTCAGTGATTTTCACCGATTAGTCACCTGTCAGAGAATGTTCTTTTACGCCTAACTGATAGTCATGTCTACATGATAGGTAATTATTGAGTTATATAAAAGCTAATTGAGTCATCCAAGTGGTTGGCTCTTGTGATGCCAATCAACCTGAGGCATGGAATTTGGGGGGCATGATTAAATATGTGTCATCCATTATTATGTATCACACTATGTATCAAATATGTATCATCAGCTCTAAACATTGACTTTCTTAAAGTCAAGTCTTCTGTCTTAATTATAATGTCTGTTACTTTCAGAGCTGTGATGAGGGCATAGCACTTTCTGGAAGCAAACCTCATGGTGGTCCTTCCAATAGAAAAATGAACGGCAGCTTTAATTTATACATGTTAAGTGGCACTGGCCTTGTCTCCGCTATTAGCCTCGCCTTTTGTTCATTGTATGATTCTGTTCTTTTGAAGGACTCAAAGGGTATAACTTAAGGAAAAGTGTTAGTTTGACTTATTTCTGCTTGTTTCGGTTATTTTAGAGAACAAGTTTGGGTAAGATGTATAGGTTCTTTATTCCTTTGACTAGACTTATGGTGTGATGGAAAAGTAGAAAACAACCATGGTTAGCCCTCCCTTAGTAAACATTTTGAAGTGGTGGGAAAGTCCATCACCTTGGGGTTTTCTTTATAGAATTCCTTTATTTTCTCCTTATTGCCTCTTTGTCTTTCAGTGATGCCACACTCATTATATATTGTAACCCTGTCAGAACTTAGTATTAAGATGATGTCCGTATCATACTAGAGTTATACATTTTTCACTTAGTTTATTTTTTTAGTTTTATGATGTTTTATTGTTTATGCTGCTACAGTTGTCAAAATAATGCATCATGCATTTTGTTTCTTATCTATAGATATTAAGAAATTAGCTTTGAAAATTGCTTTAGAACCAGCAAATGAAAAGTTGTAATAACCTTTAAAATGTTTGGTACATTCCTATAATTCATCAAATCATCTGTTTTTTCATTATTTTTTTAAATAGTTTTGAATGTCTCTGTTCTGTGGGTGCTAGAGTGGCTATTAGAAATCGGTAGTACAAAGTTTTTCCTGAAATTGAATTACCCCAACAAAGTAGCAAGTGAGGAAGTAAGTAAAGTCATGTAATTGAAATAAGAATTGTAGATGCAATGGCGTCGTCTTTAGAGAGCACAGTGTAAATAGAAAAGAAAGAGAGAAAAATCTAGCCCATTTGATGAAACAAGTTAGGCAAGTCCTCTTTGTGAAAGAAGTCGTACGTGAGCAGATCATTAAAGTGTGTGTCTTCCAAGAAAGGCAAAAGGGTTGAGAGGGTGGAGGAGGAAACGATATCACAGGGATAGAAAAGCCACAAGAGCATGAGGTAGTATTGCATATTCAAGAATCTCCAAAGAGTTCACAGAGCTAGACTGTAAGGTGCACAAAAAAGAGGCTTTATGGCAATGGATGAAGCTGAAAAAGAAGTTAGTGGCGATATGTGCTACATGGGTGTTGTTTGCTCTGAATGTATTTGGCCTTTGCCCCACCCTACGTATATCCATTTAATAAGAGCTGTGTTGGTAGAGATTATAGTTCATATATAACTATGTTCCCATTTTTCTGGTCTACCATGGCAAAAAATTTGAGCTATGCCTTCTAGGCAATGAATAAAGAGCCCTCTAAAGACTTTAGACAGAGGAGGGACAGGGACAGAATTGCTGTGTCAGCAGTAAGGTAAAGAATAGGTTGGGTCAGCCAAGCCTGAGAGCACAGAGTATGGAGGGTAGAGACTTGAAAGATCTCAATGTAGCCCTCAACAGAGGCCAAATAAGGTCAGTGACAAAAAAAACAACAATAACTATGAGAGATCTTTTTTTTGCATTTAATTTTTTTTATAATTTACATTGAATACTATCCAATATTTTGCATTAGTTTCAGGTATACAGCATACCGTTAGACAAGCATATACTTTACAAAATGCGAGTAGATAAGGTCAACTGGATTTGGCTACCAATGAAACATGCATGATGAGAAAGCATTCTGGGTGAAATCTCAGGTTTCTGATGAGGATGGTTGGCGTCTCAGTGAGAAAGAGAACAGAACAGACAGATGAAGCCTGTGGGAAAAGAAGGGCTAGGCGGAGGGCATGTGGACTTAGAGTTGCAAGGAAGATATTTAGGGAAACTGCTTTGCAGACACTGGGTAGTCGGGGTCTAGTGCTCAGGAGAAGGCCTGAGGCCCAGGGTACCAATGTGGTAGTCACCAGCACCAAAGCATCAAGTCGCTCAGGGAACACCTGGAGAGTGAGAAGAGTGTGTACCGATGCTGGAAGACTGTGAGTGCATGCACTTACAGAAGAGTAATCACCTGAAGAAGGCATGCTCAGAGACACGGAGGAAGAACAAAGAGTAGGGGAGGAGGGTGGAGTTATAGAAAACAACAGAGGAGAGATGGCAGGGTATAAAATTGTTAAATCAGAGTTGTAGTGACACAAGGAGATGCCTATGTGGACAGAGAGAAAGGAGAGAGAAAGAGGAGAAGGAGGAGGAGGGAGAAGAAGGGATGAAGGGTGAGGAGAAGGGGCTACACACACAAAAAGCTTTCTTTGTTGACTTTTTCATAGAAAAATACGGGCTGGATGTATGTGTTGAAGTGACAGTGACAGGGCAGCACTGTGTGAGCGGGAGTAGAGAGACTAGAAAGGACATATTCGCATTTGGATTCGGAGCTTGGCGTGTGTGAAAGAGGGTGTGAGAAGATGAAGTCAGCATAGAGTCCCCTAAGGAGCTCGGACTTTATCTCAAAGGCAACATCAAAGCATTGCAACCAGGGCAGGGATCATTTCAGAGCCGTGTTGTAGAAAGAACATTCTGACAGCTGTGTGGAGGAAGGTTGGACCAATGCCATCAGTCAAGAGGTTGGTGAAATCCTGGCCAGGGAGGATGAGAGTCTTCATGAGGGTATGTGAAGTGGGCCCCGACCCATGACGCGCTCCGAGATTCAGTTATCTGTCTTTGATAGAGCGTTCCTTTTGCACGTATCCCGGCGTTTCTAAAAATAGCTGCCAGTGTGCGCAACCAACCACTTGTCTGAATGAGCTCAGAAGGTGATGCATACTGCTGCAACTTTGCATGATTATCCTTGGCCTTCAAAGGGAAAGTGTTTCTATTTTCCACTTCACCATGGTCACAGCTCTAGTCCTGAAGAAGGGTTCCGGTTCCAGAGACGGAGCTTTGCTCCGCTCCAGGAGGCACGTTCGCCTCTGAGCTCTGCGAATGGCACCCGCTGGAGGCCCGCGGCGTGCAGCCTCTAGACCATCGAGAAAGGTTCTATTTTTCCCTTATTCCTTACGTGGAGAATTACCACCAGTTTCCTGCACGCTCCTCCTTTCTGTCATCATGGGTTCTAACAGTTAACCTATATTTTAAAGCAGTGGTTGGTTGTCAACCAAGTGTGGTCTCCTGCCCGGGGGACATTTGATAACATTTGGAGATGTTTTGGTTGCCACAACTAGGGAGGGGGCTGGCTTGCTATTGGCACCCATAGGTAGAGGCCAGGGGCGCTGCTAAATATCCTACAATGCACAGGGCAGCCCCCACAAACAAACCAAAAACAAGCAATTATCTGGCTCAAAAGGTCAATGGCAGGAAGGGTGAGAAGTTCTGCTTTAAAGACTGGGATGTTTTTTCTTAAGATAAGCTTTTTATTTCATCACTGATTATAAAAGTCTACTTTTCAAGTTATCTACTTCCAGTCCTCTATGAATCTACTATAAAGTGAAATGGATAATTGAATAAATTGTTTTGGTTATGGCAAACCAACATTCTAAAATAATTTTTACTCAATTATTAAATATTACTCTAATTAATTTTTTAATTAAATTGTTCAAATATGGGTGCTAAAATCTCTTCTGTAGTTGTGTCTTAAACCGTGAATAGTTAAACAAAAATGAAAGTAGGTTTATCTTAATAGATTTTGGTCTGAAATATTAGTATTTCCAAGTGTTCTGTAAATGTTTTCACGTATGTACTCAAGCTCTGGTGACTCACGAAGGACAAATGTTCTCTGTTGGAAGACACTGCAAAATGCCAATGCCCTCACCTTTCTCTGTGTGTACACTGAGATTTAGGCAGAAAAGCTTGGGACACTGACTATTTTAAGAAATAGCGATTACCCAATAGCTGTCTCTAGAATATCACCTTCACTTCCTTTTATTTGATGAGGAAAGAGATTATATTTATGTTACAATCCTCTGTTCCAAGATATTTTGAGGAAAAAACAAACAGTAGCAGAATACCGTAGATCTATGCTTTTATAAGGTGGGAGACAATTCACACATCTCACAATGACTAAAAATGTACTAAGTTCACAGTAGAAAGGCAATCTGTCTTCTTAGCAAAATTCCACTTAATATTTGTTACATTGTTATTTTCATTTCCCCCTTCACATTTATTTATGATGTCAAAATCAAAATTCAAAGAAAGACATTGCATTTATCCACTAAAACACATGTCGACAAGGCAGAGATTTAAGCATTTAATAATGAGAGCAAATGGCAGAGAGAGGATTCTCTGACACAGTTGGTGGTCCACGCTGAAATAAGCCACCTCCTTAGAATTAGCATGAAGAACAGCCAGTCACATGGGAAGCCTGGAGTGTCCTCCTGAGCCAGCTGTGTTCCTCCTCAAGGCAGTGACGACTGACCTTCCTGTTTCTAATTTACATCTGAATCTCACTGTGGAATTTCTAGAAAGGTACGCTGGCACTGTATTTTTTCCTTTTGAATTTGAGTAGAATTACTAATGAGAAGTAATGTCCTAAAAAGTACTAACACTCAATTCTTCTAGGGTTAAAAGTTTTCTAAATAAAGTGAACGTTTAATATAATTTCAGAGACAACTCTGTTGTTGTTGTTGTTGTGGAACATATTTTTAATCTTTCATGGTTATATGACCTGAAAGTCCGGGGAGTCTGGCCATTTAGATAATAGTCTGCATTGTTAAGTACCCTCTTCTCTGAGATCCTGTAATAGTCCATGCGTATACCTGTCATTGCATTCATCACACTGAGCTTGAGTTATTTCTTTATGTGACTATCTCCCCCATTAGACTGCGGGACCTTGAGCTAAGGACTAAACATTCATTTATCATTTTGTACCCAGTGTCTAGTCCAACTATAAAAATGAGCAAATAAATAGATAGTTAGATGGATGGACAGATGAAGATGTAACACCGACCGAGTGCATTGAAAATAGGTTGAAGGCAGTAGTAACTTTGGCCCAGAGATAGCTGGAGTATATATTATTCATGGATTTTCAGTGAAAAAAATTAAAAGCTTCAGGGTACAATATGTTTAGGGAATTCTGAGTCTGTGTCTTATAAACTGAAAGACTTCTCAGAGCTTGTACATTGTCCGTGGGCGGTGTGAAGTTTTGAGAAAGAATAGAATGTATAGCATTTCAGAACTTTATCTGAGAAGAGGATATTTCATGACTTTTTCAGAAACGGCATTCGGGGAAATACCTTTTGCAAAAGGCCGGTTCATCTTCAGTGGTCTTCAAACCCTACCTTCAAAAGGAAGTTCAGAGCCATTGGTGAGAAGAGAATAGAAACTTGAAAGGAGGTGAGACTTTTGAGTACTTAACTCTTAGAGTAGGTAGTAGGGATTTGTGTAAAAGATATATTTTCTTAGAAAGCTCTAAAATGGGTTGAAAGGGTTTATAGCAAGAAAAAAAAGAATATAACTAAGCAAGTGGGAAAATACCCAATTTACTTGCTTTTTCATTATTTTATTTCCACGGTTATATATGAAAGTGGATTTAAACAACAGCTTGCGTTGCCTAATCAATACCCTAAGTGAGAAACCTGCCCTTCCAACCAGTACCTCTATGTGTTCATCTTGTATGGCTCCTTGCTTCTTTCTTTCCACTCCAGCCCCAGGAGTCCTTACTGCCCTCCAAACAGGCTGAGCACAGTCTGAGCTCAGGGCCTTTGTGTCATGGCTCCCCTGTGTCTAGAAAACTGGTCCCCAAATACCACTTCTTACTCAGCTCTAGCACACGGCAGCTCCTCAAGACGTCCTTCTCTGTCTAAAATATTCTGCCTCTTCTTCTCTCTTGATTTCTTTTTTAAATTTTTCTTCTTGATGCTTACCACTGGCTGACATACAACTAGCTGTGTATGTTTTTTTTTTTTTTTCATTCTGGAGCATAACTTTAGTAAAACATTGGGTCGGATGTTAAGGATACAAGGGTGAGGAAGGTGGAGGTGGCCCTTGCCCTAGGAGGGCTTCCAAACTCACATGAACTTAGGTCCCTGTTCTCTGCTCCCCAACAGAGACTCCTGAGCATCACTGATAGAGTGAGAATACCACGGAGAATTCACTACTACTACATCTTCTACAAGTTTGCCAAAGGTGTGAGTGAATCCTGGCCCAAGAACTTCTTCACGATGCTATTGAGAATTAAATGCCATGACGTGTATACACTAGCCCTTCATAGAAGGTAAAATGCTGTAGAATCACATATTATTATTAGTGTTTCACCAGCACTTACTTTTCATTTAAGTTTATATTTCTGAGTCAAGTTAATAAAATGGACCCATCTTTCAAATGTGCAAATTGTCCCCAGGCGTATATATGTTACATTCTGAAAACTATTATCAGGTTCAGGCTCACCAACTTCTAGAATGCTAACGTGGGAAGGGACCTTAGGGACCATCTAGAGCAACCCCCTCATTTTGGTACTTGTGCTTATGGCACTAATTATTACAATCCACTGCAATAAGCAGTGGTCGAGAGGCATTGAGAGACCCAGAAGAGTACTCCATGTACTTGGTCTCTAATTGGCAGTTACAACTCAACCTTGGCATAAGAGGAGAGATGTTTTTCCTCTTACTACGAACCAATAACCTTGGTCCACATAGTGTGTCTTTTCATGCTGAAGAGTGAAACGGGAAGGAGAAATTTATATTAAGAGTTGTTGAATTGAACTTGCCTTTGTTTGCTGAAGTACCTTTTGTTGTTTGGAGGAGAATAAACTACTGAAAATTGTTCACGGAGAGGTTTTGAAGCATTCTGATGTCAATATTCTGGTGTTGAAATTCAGTGGACTCCATGACCTGACTGAATAATCAAACGGAAAGTAGGTCAATGGTGGTACCAGAGAAATAGAATTGGTGCCGTTTTATTCCTGCGTTTCAAGGACCAGAGTGTGGTCTTCCTTCATGGACCACACCAAAGGTCAGCCTGTGCTTGGGGGACAGAGTCATGAACAATAGGGGCTCGGTCTCTGCTCTGTGAGGATCAACGTAACATGAGAATAAAAACGTAATGGAAAATAACACAGCAAGTTCATGTGTTTGTCCCTCAGCCAGTGTTCTGAACCCTTTTTCAATTTAGAGAAACATTAAGGTGTTCTTCTCTCTCAAGTGGTGGACTTTCTCTCTCTGGTCTTCTAAAATAGCTTCCCATTTCTTTCCATGGTCTCTATCTTCTCGGCAGGTGGAATTCTGATTTTGCCACACTCTCCTTATGTATACCGGTCTCCCACACTCTGCTGGTTCTGTGATGTTTTCCCGATTTTGGTCTTTTTCCTCTATTTGAAGACTGCATGCAGTCTTCATCTTGTCTAAGTGTTACCACTCAAATTAAGGACTTGGGTGTCATTTTCTTATAAAGCTACCATGTTCCTGAATAGGGAATGTAATTTGTTATCGCTCAAGACTGACCATTTTGAGAACTTCTCCCTTGTGAACAGATTGAAAATGCATTCTAGGCTACCTTTTCCTTTTAAACAAATGCCTTGCTGCTTTTAGTTATTTTAGATAAGTAAGCTAATCATCCCTAAAGAGGCATTTAGTGGGAAATTATGAAATTGCCTTGGAAGCCCTGAGAGGTGGTTCAGGGAGTTTGAGCTGAGGGCGTTTGTCTGTGCTGGTGTGTGTTGGTCAGCAGCACGTGCGGAGAAGGCCATCCAGGGTTTCCACGGGGCTTCCTGCCGCCAGGGGACCACGTTCCCATCTCTGTCCATCACAGCCTTAGCAGGTAGCCTCAATTCCACCTACATGTAATCAAAGCTGCGTTCCAGGCAGGCAGGGGGAAGGAGTGGAAAAGAGTGTGCTTCCAGTTGACATAGACCCTTTGGGGTGTCTTTCCTGGAAGCTCCACCCAGTTATTTAATACCCACTCTTGGGTGCAAGGAAGTCCGGGAAATGCAGTCTTTTAGCTGGGTACATTGCCACTAATAATCAAATGAGAGTTCTGTGAGGAAGGAAGGAGAGAACGATTGTTAGGAACGCGCTTGCACTCTCTGCCACACTTAATTGTGCATCTCAGCCAGGAAACAGATGAAATTTCATTCACCTAATGGAATTGAGCCCTCGGCACAGGCAGTCGTGCAACCTTTCACCTGCCCTGATATATTAGGCAGATTATGTTAGCTCGCTGCCGTACTGCCAGCTGCATTGCCTAGGCCCTGGAGGCATTTGTGTTGGAAGCAGGAGCCTTGGCCTGACTTCAGACGGGACCCTGCTCTCCGCTTGCTCTAGAACACACGCCTTCCCATTGGTTTGATTTCACTGTTGGGCGGCGACCTTTATTTTCTGTCTTGGGCTGCACAGGTAAAAAGTGTCTTTGATTCTGAAGTGCTCATAGATTTTTAGAGAATTTAAAAATCTTTCATTCACCAAGTTTAAAAAATTAAAAACAGACTGTCAGATACTCAATGTAGCAGAGCTGTATTGCAAAACAAGAGAGGGTGTGGGCTGGGGGATTGTGGATGAAAAAGGGTCCATGGACTCAGCACGACCAGCTCAGGGTCCTGCATGGTGCACTTCCCAAACTAGGACACCAGACTACACAGGTGGTCTTAATGGAAAAACTTCTAACTCAAAGTGGGTCAGGGTGGGTAGTCATGTCCTTGGCCTGTAGCTTCCTTGACAAAGGTCAATTTTGAATCTTTGAAATTGTCTAGTGTCTTGTGCATCTAAAATAAGGTATCTGCAAAATGTCAGAGTGATTTCCTTCTCCAGTCCCCCTGGAGCACAAGCCCATAGAAACTTCGTTGTCCTGGTATCCCCTGCGTACCATGTCTGTGTGCTGTAGAGGTTCCTGATTAGCTCTCCTGTACCCACCATACAGAAGGAGTATGTGTCAGTCCATTTTGCTTTTATCTCACGCCAGACATGCCCCTGCTTTGCTTTCTCCCATCTCCATAATCTATCTCCAATAGATTTCATGTAATCTCTTTACCTCTCTTCGTCCGGTTCTGATGTGTAAAATAAGCTGCAAAGTTGCCATCCTCTGGGGCATTTTCTCAGTCCATTGAAATTTTGCTTCCTGGCAATTGCTTCTATTTGGCTCAGGTTGACTCTTCTAAAAAAATTCAACTGGTAGAGATGAGTGTAGGCATTTGTCAAGACTAAGAAATCTTTATGCGGTCTTATAAGTCCACTGTAAATTTTTAAAAATACATCGCCATGAATTACAAATGTGATTAAAGAGTCTTTTTGTTTAAAACAACTTGGTGGGGGTGGAAATGGAAGGACATATTATCCCACTTTTATTCTTGACAAAATGTTTTAATTAATTAAATTCGAAGTGATTAAACTACTCGTTAGCCAAAATTATTACACATAATTTACAGTTTTGACCTACTTTTCATTATAATTGGCTTAAAATATGTATATGCATTGGCAAGAGCAGGATTGATAAAGTGAACATAAAAGAAATAGCAAAATAATACTTTACTTAGATATGAACCATATTATGTTATAGTTAATATAAATTGATATGTACTATTCACCTAAAACATCTTTCAGAAATTGTACTGCATTGAAATGGCTTTTTAATTCCACCGCACACAACATCTGGTTTAACTAACTCTTTCACATGTGCTCACTCATCGCTTTGGAATTGAGGACATAGACTAGACTCTTTACCAAATGTGGTTTCCCACTAAGCTCCGCTATTAACACTGAACAAGGAAAACAGCACTGGAGCATCGCACCAGCATATGACAAATAACTCCAAGCAATAAACGGCCCTAGATACAGATCTGTGTTTAGTAATGAAGATGTAATCATGAAAGTGTAACCTGGGGTTCCTACCCTGCTGAGCCAAGTTCCCATCCGCAGACATGTTGATGCCTGACAGCGTATTTCAGCACCTTAGTGTCAGAAAATAAGAAAAATGCCAATTTTATTCAGTCTTCAACAGATCCCACTTACTTAGGCATCTCCCAACTTGTGCCTTGAATGTAACTTTAAAATCCTGGTTGCTCAAGAACTCATCATCATTGTCCAGGGGCTGTGACTCTGCTTCAAGTAATAATTTGTAGTAGAGGTGGTGTTTAGAATGAACTGTTTCTAAAGCTTGACAGTTTTTAATACACTTCGAGTTTTTAAATAGAGCATTTATGACAGAATTGCTTTTTTTCCTCTCTCATGCTCTGTGGAGCACCTCACCTCATAGGTCAAGACAGATGTTTTCTACATCAAGACTATTTTATGTTTTTATTTTTAGTCATTCATGACACAAGCATTTACTGCACTTATTGTGTGTGTTTTTTTTCCCTAGGGGAGACAACATTATGTTAGGTGCTAAGGATACAAAACCAAATAAAATAGCGGTCCTCCACACTAGGAGCACCCAGGGTAGCAGGGTAGACATTCATGTAAATAGGTACCAGTGAAACATTCGCATAAATACTGCAGTCAAGTCATGAGAAAAGGCAGTGGGAGCTCAGTTGTCAGGGCAACTTGTGACCTTGCAAAAAAAGCTCGTAAAGAGAAGGAGACATTACTTTTAAATTGAGAAAAGAAATCAAAAGATTCCAGAAAATAAGAGGCAAAAGTCCATTCCAAGAATATTGGTTAGTGTTTCTAAGGCAAAGAGTGACTTGTGAAGGGACAATGACGTCTAAGGAATAGTGAGAATTTGAGTGCACCTGGATGGGAGAAGACAGCTAAGAATGATGCAGAAAAAAATAGCTGGACAATGTTTCACAAAGCCTTATAGAGGAATTCCATGCCAAGGAATTTGAATTTTATCCCTCTGCCCAAATAAATCATTACATGGCATTAAAATACTAATTTAGAATTATAAGAGTGTTTCCTGATTTTTCACCTGTCAGTTAAAATCAGTATGTTGGTTGGCTTCACTTACATGGCCCGCGTTCTCAAGAAATCCTTTGACACCGGAAGGGCGCAGGTGTGGAGATCAAGAGCAGAAGACCAGGGTGGGAGTGCACAGGCTGCACTGCACAGCAGCATCCAGGAGACCTGTGCAAAGCCCTGGCTCAGATCCCCTGGGAGATCAATGTCCAGAGCGAGTTTGGAGGATCGATTTTGAAACTTAAGGACAAGGACTCCCATGGCCATGGCTGTACCTATACATGGGTAGAATAGGTAGGTGGCGGCATGTTGAAACTTAAGGCACATGAAAAGAAATAAGTGCCCCAAGATATATAACATCTACCATTGGATCCATTTCACTGAGGAAGGCATTGTCCCCCGGAATTCTTATTAAAATATAAGCATTGTGTCCAGAAATTATCACAAGAGCATATCATCATAGCATCTTTGGTCCTGGCCCCATAAAAGGCATCGGTACTCAATGACATGTCAATTTGAAGACTGTGGTAAGTAAATTTGCATCTGAGTTTTGCTGTACCATACACTGGCCCAAAAAAGGACATAGTGGAAAGTTAGGAGGCAGAGTAAGAGTTTGGATGGGATTTGGGAGGGGCGTGGAAAAGCTTTGCTTTCTCCTGACATAACTATCATTTCTATCATTATTCTGAAGGTTTAGAAGCCTGACTCACTAAAAGTCATGGAAATAAAAGGGAAAAAACCAACTGCAATAGCAAACACTTATGGCTAGATAAAGTACAGGTGTCTGTGATACCGGGTGTTATATTTAATTTCTCTTCCAAGACTTAACACCTCCTTAGCCCTCTGTAGATTCTTCTCATTTTGGGTGCTATCAGGCTCCTGGCACTATCTTGGTTCTACTTGTCCCCCTAGAATGAAACCATATTTATTATATAAACCCAACAGTTTATCTTCCTGAATTTAAACTGACTTTGCATGTGTCTCCTTCTCCACTGTCCTAGAACATGTCAGAGTCTGACCAGTCCCTGTTATCCTTTATTTTGTGCTGATCATGTTTCTGATACTCAACAGTAGCCAGCTTCAGGCTGATTGTCTCTAACATCCTGTGATCAGCCTTAGCTGTGGTCCTTCCTAACCTTGAACCTTAAACTGTGCCCCACAGGGACATGCCTCTGTGACTGCTAAGATAGAGACCACCTTTTCTCCTGTATCACAGTCCCCTGGACCTTTCTTTTCACTTGTTTCGTATTTGAGAACTCTCTCCTGTTCCAGTTACATGTACAATGCATCAAGGACTGAACTCACTGAATGATCAAGCACTTGGTCCCAGTCACTCTGTCCATGAATGTGTCTGTGGTGTGTCCATGTTTCAAGGAGAGAGGGGTGGAAAGGCAGTTAAGTGGCAGTGTCCCAAAGCCCCATTATTGTTTGGTGTATTGACATAGGCAAAATGTGTGCTAGCATAATTGCTGTGCATAGATAATATCTATTGAATGCTTACTATGTGCCAAACAGGTGTACATGTTATGTATAATTTTAAATATTTTAGCTCTAAACTTAACATTACACTACCCTTAGAACAAATAGGAGGCCAGTTCTCCACACTGACACAGTGTAAGTCTTGGTGGGGCCATGTTCTCAGAGTTCCTCTGTTGGTTTCCTCAGTAGATATCATCTGTCCTCTCTTCTGGCTGAAAGTGAAAACACTGTACCCCCCTCACACACACACACACACACACACACACACACACACACACCATTTCAGTTTCCTCCTGCATATAGCTTCATCTGGGTTGTGACTGTTGAAACTCTCATGCTGGACTCTTACTTATGTTGTTAGCATTCTAGTGCTCATTTATGAGAAAGGGAATCAAGAAAAACATATTCCAAGGTAATTTGGGAGTTTGAAAAGTGCATTAGCAATACAACAAAAATGCACACAAGATAATGCACACCAGAGAGTGCGGCTTTTGAGCACTGTCATAAATAAGCATTTTTAAAGCATTTCTCACTTAAAATGGCAAGGTTGGAAGATAAACAGAAGTTCCCTGAGCCCCCTAGATATCCCAGCATCTAAAGAAGCTGAAAAGAAACATGGATCTGAACTGCTTTGATCCATTTTTCAAGAAAACAAGCCAATGATTATCCCCTGACAAAAACAAAACAAAACGCACTCTAAGGGATCTTCATTATTATGTCCACATTTGTCAATATCCCATTATCAATTCTCCCATGGAGAAGGAATTTCTGTCTGGTAAGAAAGAACAGAAAAATGCTATATGGATATAATTCTAAATACCCATGGTTTCATATTAAAGCACTCAATTTATAAAGCAGTTCTCCAGAGCAATGGTCAGGGTATTTCTTCCCAAAACTCCACAAAATTTTTGCCTTCCTTCACAGGTAAGTGCCAAATCTTAGACACAGAAGCCTGCTTTTATAGAGAATTTACTGAGCAATAGGACACAAAATCTGTAAAATGCAATTTTACAAGTCGTGCTGTTGCTATTGGTAGTTGGCTACTTATTAACAAGAAGGGGCACAAAGAGAATTAAACGTTGAGTGTAATAAACTAGGTAGCATGAGCCTGTTTGCTTCACTAGGAAGCTACAATGTTGTACCCCAGGGGGTTACAGCATTGCTCCTCCAAGGAGATTAACACCCTTGACTTCTCCCCACCAGTACTGGATTGCCAAGGGGAGCAGGGACAGACAGGCACATGGGCAACAGAAGTCAAAATGGCACAAGGGGGAGGTGCTTGACCATAGAGACCTGTCAAGCTAGTCTGGGGAACCATGGATTGGCCTGGGTATGGACCCACTGAAAAGCCTGTGGAAGTTTGGGAAGTTGATTTGTTCTTTTGAAAATTCACCTGGACCTCTCAAACACAGACTAGTATAATACAAGAGGAATAAAGAAGCTCTCTCTCTCTCCCCCCGCCCCTTGCTCATGACCCACACTTGTTCATTTATTCTCTCTCTGTCTCTCACCAGGGAGAATGAGACCATGTGTGTCTAGCAGCTACCAGGGCCTGCAGCAGATGGCGTGGGCTCCAAAGGACTGAGCTTTAATATGAAACAGAAACTCTGGACCTTGGCTTTTAGGTTTTGGCCTCACTGAGGACGTGGTTGGACTTTTTCCATGGAAGGGTGGCAGGAGATAGGATCTTGGAAACCCAGGGGAAGATTTCCACATCAATAAACCATCTTACCACACTACTGTATCCCCTGAGCGGGTCCTTGGAACGCTTCCCTCACAATCCCAGGGAACAGCCTGATTTCCGCTGCAACAGTGTTCCGGTTTGTACTCAGAATCTAAATTATGTTTCCGATCAATATCAGGAGGAACATTACTAATGATCTCTAAGAGTTAAACAGATCACATAATATTGCAGATAAACTGGCAGATTGTTCTTGTGTACATAGTTAATTATGTTTAATCAGATTAGCCACAGATTTAAGGCTTTCGAAATTTACTAATTTTCTTTATTAAGAAGCAATTAAAATATTATTGTTACCTTAATGATACTCTTTTACATGAGAGTGATTTTAAAGAATCTCAAATATTATAAAATGCTCAGGTTTATAAATATTTGAGACTTCAAAAGTATTCTATAAATAGGTCATTATTCTGATAATGCCTATTATGAGGATTCTCTGAATGTTTTAATTGAAGCCCCACTCTAGAGATGATTAGGACCCAGGGTAGGTGATGTCTGTAAATTCAATATTCTCCTTTTGCTATTTTTCACTTTTCCATTAATGTAATTTCTAATGCCTGATGCCTACACCTCATGAAGTACATCTTAGCATATGCACAAGTCATGATGGGTTGTTATTAAAATTTCATAACTGACATCCCCCAAACTGCAGGGGATTAAAATGAGGAAAGTCTACTTCTCCCTTATGCCACACTCCCATGCGGAGTCAGCAGAAGGCTCTGCTCTGCATGGTCCTCTCTCGGGGGCCCAGCCCTCCCCAACCCGGACAATCGAAAACACTACAGGTGGCAGTGGCATGGCGAGTCACACGCTCACTGTTAGACATTTCTGCCCCCAAGTGACACACATCACTATTGCTCACATCCTAATGGCCACAGCAAGTCACGTGGGAACTCCTAACCTCAAAGAGGTGGAGCGATATGATCATATTTTGTGCGAGGAGGAAGGAGACCTGGACATTATGAAGAAGAGCATTAAGAACCCCTCTGATTCTTAAACACTTACTTTACATCTGACGTGCGAAATATGCTCCTTTTATTTTCAAGTGAGTCAGCCCAAAAGTGCCATTCAGTCCCGGTATCGTACGCAAAGTGCTGGCCCCCTCGGTGAGAGGAAGGACCAGAAGTGCCCACAGAGGGAGGAGGTTTGCAATAGTGTGGGAGTGCAGGCCAGTTATGTTCCTCACACACCCCGGGCCGGGCTGTGCAACACAACGAAGACACCGCACAGTCACGGGGCTGGCTGTCGCATTCTGCATAGTTACATACTTTGAGGACCGACTTGGGTTAAAACACCGGTTTCACCTCCTGGGAGCAGCTCCTTGTCGTCTGTTCTCTGTGATCCCAGGTTCAGCCCCTTGGGAGAGTCTTCTCCTTCCCTTGTTTTCCTTCACATCTGAAGTGAGGCCCAAAGAACACACTCTCCCCGATGACTGGGCGGGCAGCCCCCTCAGCTCTTGTCTTGCCCACGGACAACTGAAGGTCCATGGGCCACGCCAAGTTTCTGTCTGTCCCTTCCAATCCAGGTCGATGGTCCTTCAGGCAGTACCACTTCCTCGGAAAGTTTGTTGGCTCTTAATCTCTTCCCTTGGGAACTCCATCTTCTAATGGCCATACCCATTGTATTTTGATACTTAATTCCTTGACTTTGTCACCCCCATGCCTTTCTCTCTACCTCATTGTAACTATGTTGAGCCCCTCAAGCTTTAGGGGGTCACACATTTTTCTGAAGCAGTTTGTACAATCCAACAAAGTAAGTGGACACCACAAGTGAGATCTTGAATCTGGGACCCCTTCATTCTTTGTGATTTTAATAACTGACATAACAGCCACCCCTAAACCTCACCTTTGTAGGAAAGAGAACTTTTTTGGATTTTTGTGGTTCTATGATTTTTGAAAGTTTTATCTTTCACTGTTAAGGAATTAAAAACAGTTGTTACTTTGAACCCTAAACATTCTTTAATTTATGGACTCCCTGAATTCCCTTTTATGTGATGGTACCCTTGCCAGCTGTGTCCTGGGCTCATCTGTCTCTCGTAATATACCTTGCCCCTTGAGGCCAACAGGAACCAGCATGCACACACTTAATAGTTTCTCATCTCTTTCCATAGGGCTACAAATGTGTGGTGGGCATAGTCTGCTGCCCAAGTTACTGCAGCTTCAGAGATAATTCTACTAAAGTATTCCCTGCTGCGTTAGCTTTTCATTGCCCCTCTTGCTGAAGAGTGATAGCTTGTTTGCCACTCACTGCTTGAACAGTAGCCACCGCCATATAATTCCGAGTTTTGTCCTCATTGGTACCCCAAATTTCCATTTTGTGTATGAGTCCAGAAGATCTGAGTTAGGCTATGGTAAGAAGCAATCCCCCCAAATTTCAAGGGCTTAAAACAGTAAAAGTTTATTTTTCACTCATTTTATATGTCCATCTTGGCATCTCTGAACACTGTGCTCAAACATATCTCGTTGAAGAATAATAGCTTGAGAGCTGAAGAGTAATAGCTCCATAGCCAGAGACTCAAGCTCTGGGACTTCCACTAGCTAACTTTTACTGTACCACAGGTCCTCAGGGAACAGGGAGAAGAATGTTGAATCAAGGACTGGCTTTTAAAGTCTTCTTCTCAAAAGTGACCCATGTCCTTCTGAAACATAGCCCATTGTCCGAATAAGGTCACACTGTGATGCTGAATTCCAAGCTCCTAAGCACTCCACAAATGCTTGCATGCTAACCTGTCCTGGTCTATCTTTGAGCATTTGCGCCTGCTCTGCCCTCTTCCTAGAATATCTTCTTTTTTCTGCCTTGTGTAGTCTTAGTTCAAAACATAGTTCACATTCCCGCCCACAATGCACGAGGGTTCTCTTTTCTCCACATCCTCTGTGGCACTTGTTGTTTGTTGATTTATTGATGATGGCCATTCGGACAGGTGTGAGGTGGTAGCTCACTCATGTACTACTGGTAGGAATGCAGACTGGTGCAGCCACTGTGGAAAACAGTCTGGAGTTTCTTCAAAAAAAAAAAAAACAAAACTGAAAATGGAACTGCTGTTTGACCAAGAGATCCCACTTCTGGGAATATATCCTAAGGATCCCTAAACACCAATCAGAAAGACTATATACACCCCTATGTTCATAGCAGCATTGTTTACAATAGCCAAGATCTGGAAACAGCCCAAATGCCCACCAGTAGATGGGTGGATAAAAAAATATATGGTACATGTATACAATGGAATACCACATGGCTGTAAAGAAAAAAAAAAGGAACTCATACGCTATGCAACAGCATGGGTGGACCTGGAGAACACTATACTAAGTGAAATAAGTCAGTCAGAGAGAGACAAATACTATATGATCTCACTCATATGTAAAGTCTAATGAAAAACATAGTCTGACAAAATAAAACCAGAGGCATGGATATATGGAACAGATTGACAGATCTCAGAAGGGAGGGGGGTGGGAGAACTGGAAGAGATTAGCCAAAGGACATACGTGCATGTGTGCACAGGCCTCAGGGGCTGGGGGCAGTGGGCGGAAGAGGGAATGGGGAGTGGGGGAACATCTGTAATAATCTCAACAATAAAAATAAAGAGAATACAGTTCACATGCCCCCTATTCTGGGAAATATTCCTCAATATGTCACTGAAGAATAAACCATGTTCTCCCATATTCTTACAGAAGTTTGCTCTTGCGTTTGCAAAACTGCATTGTCATTATGTATTTGGCTGATTTCTTCACTAGACTTTGAACTCTAAGGGTATGATTGAAAGTTTATTAATTTTTAAATTCTAAACACCTACACAGTACCAAGCACATAATAGATGCTAAAGAAATTATTAAAGAGTGAATCCTGCCTTGAGAAATTGATTATAAAATCCACAGTCAATTTTTTCTTTAGATTGAGTTTTTAATTATACATTTTGACATAGCTTGATGAAGAATTTCACCTTGTAATTATTTTGTTTGAAATATTTTTTTATTTCCTCATATTCCATTTTCTATTAATGATTGTAGCCCAGGCTTTCAAAACAGTACACGTGGACTATTCCAACAATTTCTTAGCTAACACGGTGAACTTTTCTTCTTCTCATTCGCCCGAAAACCAAGGCAATCACTTTCCATCATTAAGACATTATCACTTTGACAACACTACACCCAAGGACTCCCTGTGTTTTTCCGTAATTGGTGAATTCCAGCTCAGTTAATGGAGCTCCTTTTCCATCTCACACCCAGTTTCGTGGTGTCCTTATCCATCCTCCCCTATGATGTGTTTATTTACGAACGGCTTATTCTCGGACCCCAGAATCCTGGTTGCAGTTGGATCTGAACAACTGCTAACTGAACAGTGTAACTCTGGTAACACGGCAGCTGCCCCTGTGACTGTGAAAAGGGACAGCATGACTGTCCCAGAGGAGTTTCTGGGCTTGCGGAGAGACAGCCTTCCTCTCCCAGTGGCACGCACAACGTCCCCTTCAGACTAACCTTCAGAGCCGGAGCGCTGTTCCAGCACGTTCGCCTGTCCCTGTCCCTGCTAGGGTCCGCTCTGCTGAGCAGGGCCCGGGATTTTTTTTTTATTTCTTCCATTAAAAAAAAATCTAAAGTATGCAAATCATTAGCCCAGAGGAAGATCTGGTGCTTTCATCTTCCAGCAAGTAAAGGAAGCAGTGCCGAAAACTGCTGGTCTGGATTGAATTCTAACCTACAAAGAAGGACACGGTGCAGGGAGGGGGAACTCGGAGAAACAGGAAACTGAGAAGAAAGAAATGATCTCACGTTGGGGTTGGTAATTATCAATAAGAACATAATGAGTATATCAGATTCGGGGGCAGGCTTTATAAAAGCAGATTTCAAAAGATTCTAAAATAGACATATATATATATATATATATATATATATATATATATATATATATATATATATATAATCTATGTTTCAACTAGCTGGAGATTCTAAAGTAATGGGAGAAAGTAAAAGTAATTCTTAAAATAAGCAAATCAGGAACAAAGAAACAGAACAAGACAAGACATTACGACAACTGTAAATGTTCCATTAAGGGAGAACTCTGAGGGAGTCTGAAATGGTAGGCGAAGTAAAAAGAAATGTGGATTTTTGACCCACTCAGCTTTTAAAATGCTGCGCGTGAAAGATGAATGAAAAACTATGTGGCGTAACACAGATAAAAAATGAGTGACAAAACTCAGCAGGTATAATGGCAAGGAAGTCAATGCTTTAGAGGAAATTAAGGCTAATAGAAACGTTCATGACAATTCAGACGCCTCTGGGTGGATTTAGAGAATGAAAGGTAGGAAACGCCATTAGGGAAAATCATTAACAAATGACAGAGAACGACATAAAATAACGAATAAACAGATATTGGCTTCAGTAATTCCTATAAATAAAAAGGCATTCAAATGTCACAGGCTGAACAAACTGTTTAAATAAAACGGTGCCTGAACTAAATGAAAAGGGCCCTGTGAAACAGCCCAGGTCCTTTTTACCGGGTCCTTTCTCTGAGCCCAGGCAAACTACCCTCCCAAGCACCGCACCAGAAAAGAAACAGGGCCAGTCTGAGGAAAGATGGGGAAAGACAGGCTGAGGGCTTCGCCGAAATGTGTTCCGTAGACCAGCGGCCCGAACATCACCTTGGACCCTGAGAGCAATACTAATTCACAGGCTCCACCACCAACCTGCAGACCCTGCCTTTCCGCCAGATATCCCGCGATCCACGTACACATGAAAATGGGAAAAGCTCTGTGCTAGAAAAAATGCAGATGGGCAAAAAAATCTGATTTTCAACATGTCAATTCTGTGTACTAAAGCATGCTGAGTTTTGACACTAACTAATCTCAGCATCGTGGGAGAGGGAATTATTCAAGAAATGGTTATGCACACGCAGAAGGGCCTTGGTAATCTCTGACTGAGGGAAGTCCTCTAGAGCAAATCACGCACACTAAACCCCCTTTAACAGCCAGAATTAGGGTTGGGCAGCAGGGAATGCCATGTTTTTTTTGTTTTTTTTTTAAGTGGCAGCACAGCATGAGGACTAAGAACCAAGGCTCTGGAGTCCAGCTCTCGAGTTCAGATCCCAGTTTTTGCCATTTTCTGTGCGATTTTAACCCATCGCTTAACTTCTTTATGTCTCAGGTTTTCCATCTGTAAAATGGAGAAACGGTGCCTATCTCACGCGTAATCATAAATCAGTAAAAGGAAAGCATTTCTAAATGCAGTGTGGCCCCTGGATAGGATCCTGGAACAGAAGGAGGTCATTGGTGGAAAAACTGGTAAACTCCAAATAAAGCCTGTAGTTTAGTTACTAGCAATGCACCAGTGTTAATTTCTTGGTTTGGACAAATGGACATGATTATGTAAGATGCTAGCATTGGGGAAGTGGGCGAAGGGACTATGAACTCTCTATACCATTCTTGCAACTCTTGTAATAAAACTAGGTTTTTCTAAATCTATAATTATTTCAAAATATACTTTATCTAGAAAGTAAAGCATATAACATAGGACCTAACATGCAATAAACACTCAATAAATGTGAGCTATTGTAATTAGTTTAAATTTTTGTTCATTTACAGCAAGTATATCCAAATGTGAGGAGTCTAATATAGGCATACTAACCCTGCTCCAGCAATGTATTTTGGGTGAAGATGTAGAAGATTTAATTATCACATTTTGGGATAGTACGAAACTGAGAGAGAGCTAACATATGTAAAACTCGCATCCACTAGGTTTGAAAAGATGCCAGCTTTCGCTTTAGAGCAGCTTATAAAATCGAATGAGACACAGAATAATGAGCATCGAAACGGACATGGGTCAGAGGGACCCTGGCCACCTGAGTGGTGGTAAAGAGCGGACGTTGTAATCAGTGTGGGGCTCAGGGGTGTGTAATCCACAGCGGTTTTATCTGTGGGCCACGCAAAGACGCCCGTTCCAAGGGCCAACAACAACTAGCTCGTCCAGCAAGGGTTCTGCATCCTTTCTGGCACCTGTGATGTGAACACAGCGGTGAGAAGGTGGCTGACATAAAAAGGGAGGGGCGTGGATGCTAGGCAGGTAACAGGGGCAGAAGTCTAGTGCCGCCATAAATACAGTTTTGAAAAGGTCTTAATAAACTTGGGAAGCGTTCTAAGGATATGAAGTTTGGCTTCAAGGTTAAGGCTGCTCTCTAAAGGAAGACAGACCAGCAAAGAGTCTCTGTCTGCAAGCACAGGGCGAACCAACCCATCATCTACCTGCCTGAACACCGCCGTGTGAGGAGGTTGGGGTGTAAATCCGGGACAGTTCTCCGGACCCTCTCGCTAATGAGAAGTGCTTCGTGTTCTAGCTTTGGTTCTTTATTTTCGTGGGACTTTTCCAATCTGAAATAAAGAAAGTCACGTTCCTGGAAGATCTGTGTCTGTGTCCAGTGGTCTCCAAAGTGGGACCTACACATCCCAGGGAGGGGTGCAATCATATACTTTGGGGTAAAGGTAAACTATTACAGCTGCTATTAACATTTACATTGTATGTGGAGAAAAAAATGCATTAAACATGATATTTATTCTACAGACTGCCACAGATGTGTTCCCTGGGACCAGAAGTTAGATGGTCCCATGTCACATACTGTGACCATATGTGGGGCTGGAGCAGAAGTTCCATCCTTGTGCCCACAGTCTCATGTCTTTCGGGTGGGTTGTGACATAGTTTGATTTAAATGGACCCAGAAGAAGGGGTTGAAAAGTAACGTGAAAAAGCTTTCCCAAAGAGACACCACACCAAAAGGGCACTAATGATGGATGAACCAGGAAACTCAAAAAAAAAATGGAGGGGCTTACACTTCCATCCCCAGCACAACTGCTTGTTAGCTTTAAGAGATAAAGACAATAAGGGTTTACACAAATCTGCAAGGAGCTGGAGAACGAGTTCAGAATCATCTAGAAGAATATCTAAACTGCGGATTTATACCTACAACACTGAGTGATAAATTGTGCCCTAAATCAGTAGTTTTTTCTTTTTTATTGAAGTTATTAGGGTGGCATTCAGAGAAAGACACATACCACATGACTTCACTCACATGTGGAATCTCATGAACAAAACGCACTAACAAAACAGAAACAGACTCATAGATAGAACAGACCAACAGCTGTCAGAGGGGAGAGGGCTTGTAGGGCTGAGTGAAAAAAGTGAAGAAATTCAGAAAAAATCTCATAGAACAGACTACAGTGTGCTGATGACCAGAGGGGAAGGGGCTGGGGGAAGGGGGGATAGATCATGATGGAAGGAGACTTGACTTGGGGTGGTGAACCCACAACACAATATACGGATGATGTGTTATAGAACTGTACACCTGAAACCTGTATCATTTTATGAAATTAATAGTTTTTTTTTAACAGGAAGCAACTTTGTCCTTAAGAGGATGTTTGCAATGTCTGGAGATATTTTTGGTAGTGAAAACAGGGAGATGCCACTGTCATCCCTGGACAGAGTGGAGGGACGATGTTGCTAACCTCCCATGATGCACGGGACGGTCCCCTCCCCCAACAAAGAATTTTCTGGCCCAAAAATGTTAGTAGTGCCGAGGTGAAAAAACCTGTGCTTTGTTAAAGATATTTGAAAATTATGGTGCTATACTCATACAATTTATAAAACAACATACATAATGTGTTATAAATATATAAAATATGTATCAACGTGCATGTGTTATACATGTGTGTTAAGTAACATTATGTATGGCAATGTGTACTCAAAATACTTTTACGATCGGGGATTATGCATCAGAAAAAGAATCTGGACCCTCAGAAGAGCACATAACAGCTGCCTGGTAAAGGTGGTTGTTCGCCTTTATTTAAAGATGGGCTAACGGTGTTGAAAACACGCCACAGAAATTATTGCAGGATGTGTGACGGTGTGCCTTGAAACAGAAGATAAAGCAGTTATGTGAGTTGTCTTCAAAAATCTAAGAGCGTTTTGTAGAAGATTCTCCTTAGTGAGCTATCTGCAGAGTGCAGAACTAAGATCCCTGGAATCAAACAGTGAAAGGATTTTTTGATACAAGAGAAGGAAGACTTCCCTAACATTTTAGTAACTGGACAATGAAACAAGCTGATAGGCCACCGGAAATTCTCACACGGGATTGGGCCTTGGCCAGGATGAGTATGGGCCTCAGCTCAGCAATTCTGCAATTTGTTCTTAGAATGTATGAAAAGCATTTTAAAAGCAAGAGACTTAGCATAAACAATCCCGGTTTCAGGTTTTTCTGGCAACACGAGGAGATGTGACACCACCAGGAATGTGTCTACATGGCAACAATAACCACTTTTTGAATTGTCCACTTCACTCGTTTCTCTGACCTGTGTCTGCTTTAGAGATCTTGTCTCAGAGCTGAGTAGTGGCTGACCGAGTTAACTCCGGAGCTATACAACCTGGCTACAAATGCCTCTGCCATTATTTACTAGGGATCTTGAGTATTTCCTAATGTTCTCTTCACTTTAATTTTCTTTTCTCTGATGTGACGATAACGACACCCACCTTGTAAAGGTATATGAAGATTAATTGTATTCACTACAGGCAAAGTCCTTGGAACAGTTCCTGGCACACAGCACGTGCTTAGTGAGTGTCATTATTTCAGTCTGGGGCTCCTGGTGGAAAGGCTGCTTGCTAGCTTTTCTCTTGCAATTCTTAGCAGAGCGGCTGAGTCAACAGGGTTTCTCCTTGACCTGACATTACCATCTGAATGCAAGAAACAAAAGCCCTGTTTCCATTCAGGCTCTGAAACAATTGTCAGATTCTGTGACTGGTTAATATCAAATAAAAGTGTGGTTAGGGAAGCTGGAAAAGGGCTGCTTACTCTTTGTTATATGTCTGATAATTTCATGTCAGAAGTTCATCGCGGAAACATGAATCAACAAAACTCCTCTGTTGGGGGAGCCACAGTCACCATCATTGTAATTTATCAGCACAGTGCCACTGGCAACTAGGAGGGAGCTGGAAACTTCAAACAGAACTGTAGAGTGGATGGAAAGGATAATATTCAAAAACATCCAGGAGTGCACTGAAGAATAACTTCAGTCCCAGGGACCACTAAACCACCAATGTCACCTAGACTATTCCTATCTGTTTTTCTTAAAGGGAGTTTGAGTTAAAATGGCATTATCTTGCCTAATGGTAATTAAACATTTGTTATTATTATTATTTGCAATTTTATAGAAAAATTTAAGAACAGGTAGAGTCCATTAAGAGATGCATTGGATTTGGTGAAATTTAATCCAGTGGGGGCAAAACTGGCTTTGACATTGGTTGAATAAACTTCTTATTTGGATCAGGGTGAACAGAGATGGCACACATACCTTTCGACATTGGTTTCTACTGAGAGCAAGACCATAAAGCCCAGAAATTTCAATTTGATCACTCTCCAGTGCTTAACTGCCTCCCAAGGAAGGCGGATGCATTTTGCCAAGACAGTGGTTTCATTGAAGAAGCGCTGATAATGACAGATAAAGACAGCCTGGTGGCGTCTGGTTACATCTTTTTCAAGGATTTGCTGAATGCTAATAGGGCACAGCTTTTGTCTGAAAACAGAAGCCTTTGCAACCAGTGATTGTCCTGTGTCATTAAACCTGCTCACCAATTGTTTTGCCCCCCAGGACCTGCTTTACCACACCAAGGGAAGGAAAGGATGATGAGGTATTTTTTAATGACAAAAAGAAGCTGGATTTTGAAATAGACAAATGTTTACACAGTGATGAAGAAAGATTTCTGTGCTTGACAGGTGACTTCTGTTTCATTTCTATCATTACACAGTGTACATGTGCGAAGAAGAGTGAAGTTACTCAAAATTAGGTCCTAGTTAAAGGGAACCTGAAACCCGACCTGGCTTCATGTAAGTGTATTTTAACTGGCCATCTTGTTCACATTCCATGTTATATGGAAATACATGTTAATGTATGCTAATGCACACATTAATATTTGTTGCCTTATATTTTCTCTCATTATTGATGATATACATTGGTCTTGGCTCTTCAATTCTAATACACATTACATGAGGTCATGGGTCCTTCTAGTATTTCTGTTCCTCCATGTTGCTCCTTACAGAGGCCTGAGCACGTAACACAGGTTCAAAAATACACGTTGATTGATTGAGTGGCAAAGATTATGGTTACAGAAAGTGACGGGATAAAATTCCAAAGTTCCAACAGAAGCTGAGCTTTCAAAGGATGACATGGTCACTTACTTAGAAAAGGACTTAACTGAAGATTGAGAAAATGAAACTATGGGAAGGTGGCTTGTCCCAACACCCTGTCGAGACAGGAGCTTCAGAACAGAAATGGATGGTTTTGAATGATGAAGAGAAGTTTTTCGCTATCCCAAAATACTGTATTTTCCCGTGTATAATGTACACCCATGTTTTGTGCCCAAACTTTCAAGAAAAGTCTTTTGTTTTACTTTTTAATTCAAATTTTTATTTATTTATATTTAGATGCTTGTTTTTTGGATTATAAAGAAATTTACCATTTATTTTTGAACATTGTGGTACAAGAAATTTTATGTGACAAATAATGGTAAAACACACGAACAGATATAAGGTATTTTAGCTACTACCCATGTATAATGTGCGTCCTTATTCTTCTCTCTAAAATTTTGGGCAAAAAAAGTGTGCATTATACACAAAATATGGGTAGATGCAGTCTTCAAACCATACTTACTACCTTAGGACACTGTGGAATAAGATAACATAGAACCAGATTACGTATTCGGTCCTTTGAAATATTTTAGACGTCTCCCCCTCACTTTCCCTGCTTTTATTCATCATCATTGTTGGTCTACATTTACCTATTAAAAAAGGCAATGATAGTGGTATATGGAGCCTTATTTGTTGTCATTAGTCATAGAAAATATGTTAACTATTCTTCCAGAGCCAATGGCCTTACCCTCGTTCACATGAAGAATCAATGAAAGGTATTGAGGAATCTATCTGGAAGTTAGCATTCCCTAAACATTTTAGCCCGATATCTTTTTTTTTTTACTTTATTTTTATTGTTGACACTATTACAGATGTCCCCATTTTCCCCCGTTTGCACCCCTCCACCCAGCCTCCGTGCCCCTTCCTCTGGCCACCACCACACTGTTGTCTGTGTCTTTGGTTTGTGCATATTTGTTCTTTGGCTAATCCCTTCACCTTCTTTCACCCAGCACCCCCATCCTCCTCTCCTCTGACAGCTGTCAGTCTGCTCCACGTATCCGTGCCTCTGTTTCTAACATGCTATCAATCAGATATCTAGACTGAGGTCATGAACAGCCATGGAGTGGACAAGGTGCCCTTGATACTTTTTCTGAACTTGTGTAAGGGAGAGTGGATGTCACGCTCCCTGTGCCATCACTTGGACAAGAGGTGCAGTGACTTTTATGTAAATATTATTTTCTTTGTTATACATGATTAATCTTCGTATGAATGGCAACTCTGTCTCCCCTGTAAAGGATGAGTGATGCCCTTTGATTGCAACAGGGCATACTCGGGCCCTCCTGTGTTTGGGTAGCTATTATAGAGTCCACTGAAGTCTTTCCTAGAGAAGTTAAATTAGTGGAAGGAACCAGATTGTGAGTCACCGCTTCAGTAAATCTTTATGGGGCGGGTCACCAGGTGTGTATCCTTCTCTTTTATATTTATTTCAGAAGAGAAGAGATAGTGACCTAACATGTGTTGGACAATTCTCATGGGTCAGGCTTTGAATGGGGCCTCACGTCATCATATCACTGATTCTTCAACAGCATCCTGAGTCCGGTGTGGTTATCCTCACTCATGCAAGAGGAGAACGAATCACAGAGAGGCTGAGTAACCTGCTCCAGGGACGCACAACTACTGAATGTGAGAATTGGGGTACGGATCCAAGTACATAAAGCAAAGCTCATGATGTTTATCATTTTTCTTAACCTCTCGACAAAAAATATAGATTTTCCATTTCCTGCAATTCTACTACCCTAATTACAAAGCTTTTAAAATATTTAGAAGTAACATTTTTTGTATTTGACAACACTCCACAGCTTTATGTACTAAGTGCTTGAAATTTATTCTTTTTAAAGCTTCATAGCCCTGCAAATTAGGTGTGATTATTATAATTCCTATATTATAAATGTGGAAACTGAGGCACAGTTGTGGTATCTAATTGTTCAAGGTCATGTGACCAGTGAGTGGCAAACCGGGATCTGAACTCAGAAAGTAGGCTGGCTCTGTGGTCTGTTCTATCACCACTGTCCTTAACTGATACATCCTGTATTCCTTACCGTGGTATTAAACATAAACACAGACTTAGCTTTGACCTTGATGTGTGCTGCTTAGTGCATTTATATGTAATTACCTAATAGGGAATCTTCTCTTGATGTCTCCATTCAAAATGGTTTATGCACTAACTGAATCAGGCTGAATAAATAATATTTTACTCACTGTAAGTTTTACATGTGTGAGAGTCCATTTTCCCTATGTAATAACATTATATCTCTGAAGGACAATTTTATCTTTTCTATTAAAAACATAGGTGAGTTGATTCTTCAATAAAAATATAATACATGTGATGTTTGTTACTAAATTCAGTTTTCTATTTAATATAAATTAATTACAGATGGTATATAACTCAAAGTGGATTACAATATATTCAAGAATTCACATTATTTTAGATAGGGGACCTAATATAGCATCTTAGTGTTGCTTTGAGTTTTAAAATAAAATAAATGTACATCCTGCTCGCCTTTGAAGATTCCTTTGCTAATCTCAGATTGCCATCTGAAATTTTAATTAGTGATTTAAAATGTGCTTACACAAAGAACTTTGTCCAAGTTGTCTGCTTCTGCCAAATTAAACTATTAAACTAAGTAACCTAATTAAAATCCTTTTAGCTTTTAATCAATATTTTATTTACATTCATATTTCCTGGGATACTTGATTGGCTTCCTGGATGTGATAGTTGTTTCTTCCCCATTTATCAAAAGTCATTTTTTTAAAGCAGAAAGTCTCTGCTCCAAGGTCACGGAGCCAGAAGGAAAGAAGTGAGGACAAGTGGGGTGCAGGCCTCTGCCCCGCCTCCCAGCCCGGGGTGCTCAGGGAAGCCTGGCAGGGCGCAGCCGTGGGGGATGGGGTGGCGTGGTTGTCCCACACAGGGAGTTCCTCTGCTCTTCCTCCTGCAGGCCCTGGCGGCACACATGGCCATAAGTGCGGGAAGTGAAGACCAGGATGGGCTGTCCAAGCCAAAAAGGAAGATTCCCTACTCCTTCTTCTCAAGAATCAACTAGTTTTATAAAACTTCTGGGAAAAAAAATGTCCATTTTGTCCCCCAGTCACCCTTCTCCCTTCCCTATTTCCATTGTAAACAGGTTGCCCATTTCCCAGATGCAATATCTTCCAGATATTTTTTTATACATTTGAGTACCACTATCTCTAGAAAGCACACTTCCTATTCCTTGATTTAAAAAAAAAACTTAGACACATCTATTCATATTCTACTGTAGGGGACAGTGATTTGGTTTTCTTTAATCTCCCCGCAGTGCCCATCCACACACCCACACACCTATCCACACTGCCTATTCTCACAACAGGCTTAGAGCAAAAGTTTGGTTATGTAAGTATTTCGTGTTGACAATTCCATGACCACATATATATCATTCCCTACTAAGTCATGTAGGATACTATGACGACTTTTCACTTCTTGAAAACTCCTTGTTTCCTTGAATTTGATTGTGTTATTTCTTTGTTTACTTAGTTTGTGTGTGTGTGTTCATGCACTTTAGCCTCAAATTCTCCCTTAATGGGTTAAATCTCCCTTCATACAATCAAGCATATTACAATGTAAAGTTTAGTATTGGAGATATCACCCTAAGAGCCTACTGACTATTTTAATCTAGGCTCATTGGTTTTTATGGGTGTACACAACTCTCATTCTGAGATCACCCTTCACAACCCGGTGGGGTCCTTCATATCTCCATGGAGTCAGGTTTCCCTGAATTTTAATTGATCATGTGTTGGTAAAGCACATTCTGTTATAGTTCCCCAAAAGTGAGTACAGAAGAGGTAAACTGACATCTAACATGTCTAAACATTGTTTTCATTCAACCCTTGTACTTTATAGTTTCCCTGGATATGGCACTCTAGGTTGATGCGGAAGATTCCATTTTCCAGAAATAGCTAGAGTGATATCTTCCATCTCACACTCTCTTAGCATGTGGCTTTGACACCCCTCTCATAGAAAGGTAGGTCTCTTCTCTGCTTTCAGTCTGGACAGACTTATGACTATGGTGGTAGAGATACTATTAATCTTCAAAACTAGGATATACAAGATAACACAGGTGTTTTGTTTTATTTGTTTGTTTGTTTGTTTGGGGGGGTGTTGAAAACTGCTCTTGAGACCCAGCCAATACACTGTGAGGATAAACAATCCACCCACACAGAGAGAAATTTATAGCCAGCATCAGCTCACTAGCTATGTGGATGAGCTCATTTGGAGCTGGGTTCTCCTGGCCAGCCAAGGAACCTGCTCATGCTACTGAGAGCAGACCCTGCGGAGTCTTAACCAGATTGCAGATTTGTGACCAAAATACATGATTGGAGGGTTTGGGATGACTTATTATTGAACAAAACATAAATGCAACACTAGGAATTTGGAAGGTATCATTCCTGACTCTTGGCTTCCCATATTGCTGTGACAAGCATGAAGACATTCTAATTTCAGATTAACTTAATGTTTTAAGTTTTTTAGGGAGGTTTTTAGGTTTTACTCTTTAGTCCTATGCAGAAATGTTACAGTGTTGAGCCCTGATATGAGTCTTTTTTCACTCAAGTTGTTTGGTGTTTTCTTCTCTTACTTCTCTCTTTTCTTTCTGTGTCTATATGAAAATATTGAATTTCTGGAACTGATTCCAAAAATCTCCTAACTTCTATTTTTTTATCTGTCTTTTTTTCTATCTTTCATGTTTTGTTCTACTTTCTGGGTCATTTCCAATACTTATCAACCATTCTCTTAAGATTTTTTTATTCTTTTAGCATGTTTTGAATTCCTCATCATTTTTGCTTTGTTCTCTGACTTTTAATAGTGTTTGTTTTTTCCATAAATACACCATCTTTACTTATGCCTAAGAGGGAATTAATGATAAACATAGTTAAAAATTTCTTTTTGTTCTTATATATTTTTTAAAGTCTTCTAGGGAATCAAGCCTAAAAAAATAAGCACATGCATAAATATACCATTTTTTACTATGGTCTTTATTGACCAAAACAACAAATACAAACAACAAAAGAGGTGATTATAATCTCATATTCTACATGTTTCTACATGGAAATCTTCCAGCTCACTGGTCAAAATTAAGTAAAGAAAATTTCCCTGATTTTTTAATACTTTTAATCCATCATTAAATTCTGTTGATCATTTTCTATGCATCTTCCTGCATCACTTACTTTCTTCCTACCCAGGCTAAGATTTTTACAACTGTATGAAGTGACTTTTCATTTTCTCCCTTGGTAGCCTGGGGGAATGCAGCACCCCCGCCCCCAGTAAGGTTTGGCTTGGTCTGCAGTGATTAAGAAATAAGGTTTGAAAATGAGCATCAGGGTCTGAAATCCCACAGGTAAACCTGAGATGCTTCCACAGGCAGGGGCGGGGCAGTCATATCTCCATGGCTCCATCACTTAGACGAGTGTCCCTTCATACCTATGCGAGGAAAACACAGGCGTGCCTGTTCTAGATAAGCGCTGCATGCATGAAGAACTCCAGCAGAACCTGTGGGTCTACTTCCCCGGGCCCCCCTTTGTCTTCCTGATCCAGTTCTCTCTCCTCCACAGCGCCCAGCTGGGCCAAGAGAAACAGTAAGCAATTTCTCTATCTTCTTCAAACTGCTAGTCCATGAAAGGGCCCAGCAGCAAGTTGACATCTGCCTTGATCTTGTCTTCAAGTTTTCTCTTTCCCAACAAGTGCTGTTCCTGACCAGCGGCGTTTATGTTTAGGTGAGTGTTTGCCCTGTTGTACATCACATCATAACATGTTTTAGAGTCAAATGCGTTTCAGAGATTAGTCGATCCAAAAACAACATTATAAGAGATAAAGTCCAGAGACGCCGTTTGACTTGCTCCAAATCACATAGTGACTAATCTGGAATTGAAGTTTGGGATTTCTGACTCATACCCCAGGTCTGTACTATCATATCGACCTTCATGTCATGAAAATGTAGGATTTGAGACAAATAGCTGGCTAAGTTCTTTCTCTTTTAACTTGTGTGTCTTGGGTTAGCAAGAATTCATTATCTTTTCACTTTCCCTACATCCAAGGCAATTTACAACACATGCTTTATAAATTCTTTTTGTCTCCCCTGAAATAATTTTCAGTGTCCTCATTACTTACAGGCTGAAAAAAATAACCACACTGCAGAGCTATTCTCCAAGACCATCCTCTGATGTTTCCCCTGCTGCACATTACAATGTTGTTGTTTTTTAAAAATTGGTATGTAACTTTAAATGCAGACCTCCGAAGAACAAATTGTAAGGGGGTCTTCTCTGGTTAGCTGCTCTCAGAAACACTCTCAGAATTGTTCCACAACAATATCCTTCTTTGGTAGTCCCCAAAGATCACAGAAAATCATTGCATAACAGCCGCTTCCATTCTTCATCTGACCAGTACAAGGTAGCCACTGATACACATTATTTGTCTTGTTCTGACTCTCAAAAACACCTTTAGCCCTGGCTGGCGTAGCTCAGTGGATTGAGCACGGGCTGCGAACCAAAGCATTGCAGGTTTGATTCCCAGTCAGGGCACATGCCTGGGTTGCAGGCCACGGCCCCCAGCAACCGCATATTGTTGTTTCTCTCTCTCTCTCTTTCTCGCTCCCTTCCCTCTCTAAAAATAAATAAATAAAATCTTTAAAAAAAGAAAATAATGTCTTCAGAAACCAAATCCCAATGCATGGAAAACTATAATTTAAACAAACAAACAAACAAACAAACAAACAAACACACCTTTAAAGCTCCCCTACCTCATTCACTGTACTGACGTAAAAATGGAATGCATAAAGCTAATCAAATGGTTTTACACTCTGTATAAGTGTCATGATCAAAATTAAACTATAGTATTCCTAACCAATCGATTCCACTTGCTTTCGAGTTACAGATGGCATAACAAAGAATGGCATGTGTGCTGCTTCTCTTACTCCTGAACCAGGGAAGACATTAGTAATCAACCACAGACCCCTATTATGAAGACTCAGAATCTTTCTTAGACTCTTGGTAGCTACTACCCAACAATCATATTATCTATGTGAATTTGAAAGCCATTTAGTTAGTCTATTACCTAGTTATTCTGTGTTTATTGAAAAAGAGCAAACATGAAAATCCAAACATAAATAAAGTCATTAACATTCTTTAATGTTATTGTTGTCATTTTTTTCTTTCGTTGGCCTATTGAAAGTATGTTTTCTGGTTCACAAAAACTTCCCAGGAATTTCCCTTCCATTAGTGTAAAAGACAGACAAACAAATAAACAAACAAAATCTCCTGTTAGAGCCTTAATATTCTCAGTGATAAAGTACAAGAGTGAACTGGGTTAGTTTTTAGTTTTAGAAACCTGTGAGTCTGCCCTTTACGTCAGAGTATTAACTAATAACACACATCCTAACTGCCATAGAAGACTAACGTTTATGTTGGAGAGTTAGTGACAGTTAAAAATTTCCCAAAAAGAAGTATCTGTGAAAGCATTGTGTTTATCAGGTGATAAGAAAAATTACATTTCTGTTACATAATTATTTTTATACATGATATTTAAGGAGAATCCGTGCATAATTTATATTTCTATCATTAGTAAAACAGAATTAGTGCCTTTCTGCAACACGTTTGTGAACATCATTTAGTCACTCAAACAGCATTTAACTTCAACAAAAAAACAAACAAACAAATGCAAAACAGCAAACAAACAAAACTGAAAAAACGGTGGCTGAATATGGCCAGGGAAAGGAAAACCTTGGAGTGTTAGAATCAGGCAGTAACGACAGTCTTAGAATTATGCCTCTCATTTCCCCCCACCCCAGCTGGGCCCTTCCCTGCTCTCCCCGGATCCGCGGTGAAGAAAATGCATCTCTGTTGGGACGACATGGAGAACGTGATTCACTAAAATCTGCAAATCTCAATTTGTAGAGAGTCTGCGATGTTGAGGAGAGGGAGAGATTAGGTTGACCTTCCCCAGCAGTGTGTTAGACAGGGACAATAATTAAAATACCTCAGGATGGGCCACTTTGGAGTCACGACTGTACAAGACCCCAGGAAGTCCTACACCAGTAGAAACTCAAAAGGAGAGAAAGTGAGATGAGGGAACTGCCACGCCCCGGGGCAGAAATTAGCGGCAGAGAGCTCCTAGCCAGCTGGGGGACGGGCTGGCTTTCACCCCAGCTTCAGGAGTAATCGGGTGGGCATGAAAGAGGAATGGAACTATGCCAAATGAATGAGGATAAGCTTTCTCATAGAGATACAGTTTAGCAACACCTCACCTACGAAATGGTCATGCTTCTGGTTTTTTTAGATACTTCTTTTTTACCAATTTTATAGTAAGTATTATTGCTTTATCAGAAAAAAAAAACATATATGTGTGTGTGTGTGTGTATATATATATATATATATATATATATATATATATATATATATATATATATATATATATATATATAACAAATTACATTTGGTTATAGATAGTTTTATGATGTAAATGTATCCGAAATTTTTACTCCCGGGGTTAGTAAATCCACTCCAGTTCTGGTGGGAGCGCACGTCATTTACGCTAGGTGACTCGCTTGAGCCGCTGTGATGCGAGGCGGGAAATGAGAAGAAGGGAGGTGTTGGCTGCTGGGCAGAAGCCTTGGTGAGCCAGGATGTGGTGAACCACGCTGCTTGCTCCGTGCCAGAATGACGTAATACATGTGGCGCTGCGGTCATCCTGAGTCCCTGAGTGAGAGTGACAGAGGACAGGGTTGCTGCCGGTCTCAGAGGCTGATGGAGCAAGAGTGAGAAACACATTTGTTGCTGGTGTAAGTCACCCGGGTTTGGTCACTGCCTGTCCTGCAGCGGCGTGTAGCCCACTCCCGCAGTGAGGGCAGCAGCAGAATTGCAAGAGGAAAAGCAGTGATGACACCTTAGCTGGGGAAAACGTTTGATTAAAAACTCACTTAACTTGAAGATAACCCCTTCTTAATACTCTACAGTCAGGTAGGTGCAGATCAGGACTTCTCATTTACGTACAGTTTGGCTTACTCCAGTCATTTCGACTGTTCCGATAAATGAACATTTGGGCTAGATTTCAATAAGGGCCCTTACATACCATCATGTACTAATAAATGTTTATGAACGTTTTTTTGTGAGAAAAAAATTCTACTTTGTAGAGGTTGCCAATTTCTGTGGCATAAATAATCCTAACGTGGACACTTCCATGCTGTTGCTATAACATCACTGAAAACATTGTTAGGAAGAGTTGCCAGTGATCAAGTTTTACAACCAGTGCAGGGTGGCTCCAGCACATCACGCCACGTCTTTACTGTTCCAATCCTTGCAAATAAGCTGCCTACTGAGACCTTCATGAATTATTCCGGTTCCTCGCCTCCTGATCCTTCCCTACCCTGAAGTTTTAGAATTTATGATGTGTGCCATTCATTTGACATTTAACTGCATCTTTATTTTAGACATCCTTTATATTTATACCTTATTATTTTTTAATTCAATAATTGTCTTGTAACTGTTTGATGTTTATGTCTTATTTTTCAAGCTAGAGTGCACATTACAGGAGAGGGAATTTTTGCACGATGACTCTCAGTGTCTCCTCCACATCTTGCTTTTTCTCCTGTTGGTGCCTGTTAAATAGTTTGTTAGTGTGTAAGTAGTATTTAAACATGTCCCACAATTCCCTGCTGAATAAACTCGGCTTTATATTTTTATTTACATCTATAGCTGGCAAACAATAACCCTAAGTGGCTATTTTGCTTGTAAGGTGTTATTCTAAGTGACATGTGAGTTTTATTTGTAGGTATTTTAAATAGAGACTTCAAACACAATAATAATCAACAGGGGAAGAAGTTGATAAAAAGGAATATTTGGGAGAGTTTTATAACAAGATAAAATTTTCTATTAACAAGTTCATAATACAGCCTACTTCCAATGTAAGTGTTCAGATTGTAAAACATTGACAGAAAGGCAGGTTTAAAGAATAATTTGGCATTTCATTGTTTAGGGGCTCAATCTGATTATAAAATATGCTTCAAAGAGCTGTTAAAACATCTTTGGTTCATTTCTGTGTTTAGGAAAGGGGAAATGAATATTGTTCCATGTTTGTGTTATGCAAGTGGCATTCACTATAGAGCATTGCATTAATTACTCGCTGAATCATTGAGAACAAAAAAAACACTTGTTTAATTCAAGATACAGGGTTAAATAAGTGTATATGTGTGTATATGTGTTATTTTCTGTTACTCTAATATCCTGCATCAAGAGATAAACTGGTTTTCATCAAAATGAGCTAGTGTTTTTGGAAATCAGTGCAACTCAGCTCTTTACCCAATTAGAATAATTTAGATAGAAATAAATTATAACAGTGCATATTTCAGGCCTCGAAGCATGTGCCAAAAATGCTCATTAGCTTTCCCCAGAGAGGATCCACGCACTAACAAGGACTGTGTCTGGGTGGGGACAAAGAGCCCCAGCATCACCACCTGTGCCACTGATCGATCAGAGGACTCATGTTTTCAATATCAAGAAAACTAAAAACCATGAATTATTTTACTTGCATATGGATGCCCTAAAATTTTTATAAATACATTTTTCCTCTAATGGCTCCATTTACTTGGAATTTGGGTCTCTTTGTTGTTATTTCTCAATAATAGAGAAAAAGTAGAACACCAGAAATATTATATCTAGGAAGTAGGTTGAAACCAGTCCAGGGTGAGTAAATTCTAAGCTCTAGTGTAGTTCTTAGTGCTGTGTCTGACCTGAAAAATGATTAGTAAAATATAAGGTATGTACATTTTTTTAAAAGAGAGAAAGTCCCTGTCTGGCGTAGCTCAGTGGATTGAGCACGGGCTGCGAACCAAAGCATCGCAGGTTCGATTCCCAGTCAGGGCACATGCCTGGGTTGCAGGCCATGGCCCCCAGCAACCGCACATTGATGTTTCTCTCTCTCTCTTTCTCCCTCCCTTCCCTCTCTAAAAATAAAATAAATAAAATCTTTAAAAAAAAGAGAGAGAGAAAGTCCTGGGAAGGAGAAGTGAATGGGTCCTGTAAGGTCTGGGAACCTGTGCTCTGATCCCAAACAGTAACTCTGGGAGGTAGAAAATGATCAGAAGATGTTGTTAGCCTTATCAAAGACCCCTGTTCCCGAAAGATGGTGTAGGACTTGGGGAGAAATTAAGGAATTGTTTGAACAGGAAAAATGGCAGTCTTGGTGGTAACCAGAAGACATTACCTATCGCCTAGTTTCATGGTAATTTTCTATAAGGAATGCCTGGGACTTTTGATCATGAGTATCTCTAAGAAGTGACATGGGCTGTGGGCTGGGACAGGGCTCACTCTTTATTAACAAATGTAGTGCACGGTTTTGTCACACCAAGTTCCTGTGTTAGTTCTAGATTAAAAAAAGAGTGAAGATCTCTTCATACCATATATGTTTATATATTATAAAATACTAACATTTATGCCATATAAATATATGTCAGTATTTTAATATTTGCAATAGTCTTTACTAAAAGTTTGTATTAAATTATGATATTACAAGTCTTAATTTTGTACTAATTGTTGATTTTTTTAAACGTCTACCACGGGAAGAGAACTTTATTAACTAAAGGGAATATCAAGTGCTTCATAATCAACAAAGGGTCTGCTGTTCAATGTGACTGGGAAGAGATTACAAAGACATGTATTCATTTTAACTGGTCTTAAGTCTCTTTACACATCTTTATCACTATCTCTAGCTTAAGCTCTATTTCTATCTGTGCCTATCTGCTATAACACTCTTTTTAAAAAGCCTCTTTTTGGTTTGCTGATGCTACTTTAACTGTCTCTTTAAAATTAAACAGGCACTGAAAAAGTTGTATTTCCATAGACACTTACATCTTAAGTGAATCTTAAATCCTTTGTCAGTCTAAGTGGGTTAATTGTTAACTCGTCTCTTGCACTGAGGCAACTAACCTGCCCGTGTTTTCTGAAATCGGAGCTAGAATATATACAAATTTAAATACAACTTTCACCTACACCTGAGCCGCGAGCTGCTGCTCCACCAGCTCCCTTTGTGCTGGGGAATGCCTGCCAGGGAAGATCCAAAGAGTCTGTCTACTCAAGAAGGCTTATTGCAAGAACTTCTCAAAGTGGTTTTCGAAAGATTTCATGTACCAAACATAAATAAGCCAAGTTTAAAGATAAAAATAACAAATATTTTGCACGCATTTTGGGAAAGGATGCATGGACAACAGTGCAGTGATTGTAGGAGGGAGGGGAGTATAAGGGGGGATAAATGGTAATGGAAAAATACAATAAAAATTTGAAACTAAACAAAGGTTTTTTAGGGTGAAACACGTTCACAGTGATCAGGATTTTAACTGGGTTGATACTACTGTCTTAACATTCTTTTTAACACCTATTTGATGAAAGAAGAGAGATGTTATTCTTCAAAAATACCTTTTCCCATGAAAACAAATCTCTTTATTTGAGAGAAAGAGGGAGAGGTTGAGAGAGAGAAGAGAGAGACTGAAAGAGGAAGAAAGGGGGAGCGAGAGGGGGAGGGAGGGAAACAAACAGAGACCTCAAAGACTGATAGCTGAGTATTTGTTCTCTGGTAAAGGAACCAAGTCGTATTTCGGCCTTACTCTAGATACACAAGCAAATCATCAAGCTGCTGCCTAGGTGATGTGTCATTTACCAGCTGGCCCCATATGATCATAAGTCAATCAAATATCGAGCCCTGTGTATTGAGCCAGCTAGATTAGTCAATAAAAATGGCCTAGTAAAAGCCTATCATAATTATTTCAGAAGTAAATCAGTTGTGATTGACCAAATGTATCAGCTGGCAAGCTAAGAGACCTGTTGACTAAATCTTGTTTCTTTATCCAAAATTCATAGCCATAAGTGTTGACATTCACTCTCTGTCTAAGTAAGAAAAGCATGGTGGGAAACATATTAAAAAGCAGTCAGTCAGTGCAGTGTTGAAGATACCTGTTTCTTGGTCTGGGTGGATGGTAACAAAGGTATTCACCTTTCAAATATTCATTGAACTTTACATTTATGAAGTGTGCAGTTTTCTGAGTGTTGGTTATACTGAGATTTTAAAAGAGTTTTTTTAAATCAGTATCCTCCAGAAGTTGACGTGTTTTTATCCTGAAGCTAATACAATTGATCACAAATGACATTTTGATGCCTCTAACATAATTATTTTCTGGTTCATGCCTAAAGCCTAGACTTTTTCCAACCAGAAGATTTGTTATTGAATACAACTATGACATCATCTGTATAGTTCTACATCCCATAGCCTCTTGAATTATTTTCTTTAGTGTTGTAAAATTAATACATGGAGTGGCTATTGTGATTACTCTGAGTGTGACTTTTAATTTCCAGTTCATGAGACGTATCCTCATTCTTAGAAATCATGGTTTTCCAGGAAAGCACACAGGAGAGATAAATGAAATGAATTTTAACCAAATGAAATTTCAACCATTTGCACAGATTGAAAAGTTTGCCTGAGGTAGAAAGTTTGGCTCACGAGTCCTGAAATGTTTGGAACAGTTTTCCAATGAACAAAAACTTTCTGCTGAATCCAGTTTCATTCCCATACATTCTGATAGTCATGAGAAATTTTTGTTTCCCCAAATTCTACAGACCCTGAGACTTCCTCCCCAGAAATATGTGCATATTTGTGGGAATCTTTCATTTCTGATAATGATTGTTTTATATCTACCCAATACTAAAACCAAAGGAAACCAAACCAAACCTAAGGTACAGAGAGGCTCAGAAGTGCTTTTATCAGTACCCACCATGCAATGCTGCCTCTTACACTCATTTTGGTGTGTCTGTAACTCAAATGTGTACAAGTTTAGACCCTTTGATACAGAAAGGGCAATGCATTGTAAACGTGGTGTTTTTACAATAGGCACGATATCAAAGGGCTATACTGATTTGTGTTTATTAGAAGCTAGGGGCCTGAAAGAACCTGTGTGGTTCTTATAAAGCTGAGATTAAGTGATCTACATGATCTAGACCAGAGCTGAAGAATTTAGTTAAATTGAGAAAGTAAAAAAACATAAAATAAAATTTGCCTTGGAGACAGGACCAAAGATTTTAGATGGAGCAAAGGTTAGGCTTGGGTGGGGATAGGTAAGATGATGGGAAATATCCAAGATTAAATATTTTAACTGACTTTGAGTCTAGACGGGTTATATATTTAAAATATTTAGCAAACCAGCATATCAGAAGGGGAATAAAACAGGGATCTTCAAGTAATTTTTTTATTGAACTCTGCCTCTATTCACCTTGAAAAAAAATAGGTGTTAAATTAATAAAAGATGAGCATCTTCCCTGGCTATTGACTAAATAAAGTAATATCAATCTGAACACATATGAAGAACACTGTAAATAATTCAAAAGTATATTAATGAAAGGAAAACTAAAGTCCAATTTGGTAACCTATTAGGCATATGATTCAACAGATTTATAAGTACTTATCAAAATTTTGTATAAGTTTTTCTTATTGTTAGCCATGCAAAAAAAATCAAGACACATTTGTAATCTCACTTCTGCAAGTGTCTCATTGGTAAATAGTTGAATTAAATGTAAACCTTTAGCCTCTATGCTGGGGTCAGTAGAGAGAGCCTGGAAATAAATAAATGTCTCTGGTCAGATTTAGCATGATCCCAGGAGGCAAAAGTAAAAAAGCTTTTGCTGAAACAGATTCTGGGGCTGTATCAAGTAAGTTGTCCTATAATTACAGCCATGATTAATATTTTCACTACAACATAAGTTTGGGTTCAATAGACGCATTCTAAACTCCCTGGTTACCTCAATCTTATCCCCACTCAGTTCAGAATAGTTCAGAACTTTCTATTTTAATTGAAAATTTTTATGGTTTTTGTGAAGTTCTTTTTATCATTTAAAGAAATGCTGTGAAAAGTGTTTATGGTACTGGGAAAAATTCCATAGGCTATTTTAGAGCTTAACACATATTTTTGAAATACTTTGATTGGAGAAATTATTTTTATTGACTGGGATTGTTTCCATTAAGTCAAAAGAGTAAAGTCTGTTGAAAAAGGCCAAACTTAAATTCAACGGATTCTTACCCAACTAAACAGTAAACAGTAGTAATAGCACCAAAAGCAATAATGCACTATTCACTATATAGCTCATTATTTTCTGCCTGTGAAATCCGATAATGAGTCTCTCCTGGATTTTAATTAACATTTAATATTTCAATTAGATTATGAGAACAGTGATGTGTACACTGTAGTCTATAATCCTGGAATCAAAATTGCCTAATTAAACTGTATCTATACTAATCCAAAATATTTATCTAGCTCATCCACATAACAATTAATGTACTTGTACTTAAATAGATTAGTGATCATAATTAATATTTAAGGGCAATAAATATACAGAGGTGACAAGGGATTTAGAAGACATTATTTTCAGAATTGTTTGGCTAAGTTAACAGAGACTAAATGAAGGTGTCTTGAACAAGTTCGATTCCTTTCTTCCTCAGGTAAAGTCTGAGTTGGTAGGTGGTCCAGGGAGCTTCAGCATCTTTGCTCTTTGTGTAGCCATCCAGGGCTTCAGGTTCCTTCTCATGTGTGGTCCTCATGAGGATGGTCAGAGCTGGATCCCTTCCCCACATCTACCATCCATCCCCTTTATACATCCACATTATACAAAGGAAAGAGAGAAAGAATAAACATCTTCCTTTCAGGAACAAAGCCCAGAAGATTCACACATCAATTCCATTCAACCATTGGCCAAAACTCGGTCGCATGGCAATAGGTGCTACAAGGAAGGATGGGAAATATATAGTCTCCGAGAAAGGGCCCTGTGTCCAGTTCAGGGTAGGTGGCTCTTTGTCTAAAAGGAAGAAAGAGGAAAGATATTAAGAACAAATTATCAGTCTCATCAAAAAAGGGAGACTAACTCTTGAAAAGAACTTTAGATTCTTCATCTAGGAAATTACTCTGTTATTCAATAATACTATATATAATTCTTCTGTGACCTAATATCAGCCTTAGCTTCTCCTTTGGAAAAGTCATTTTCACTTCCCAGCACGACCTCAACAACATAGTTATGACCTGGTATATCTGGAGGAACCCCACCTATTCCCAAATATCCTGCCCACAACTTGGCTTTTATATTTCTTGAAATTTCCATTTATACTTAAAAGAAAGAAATTCACTCTTTGACTCAGACAGACCCAAATCTCAAAGCTACTAGCAGGTTGACCTTAAGCAAATGCTTTAATATATTTGAACTTCCATTTTCTTAATGGAGTGGTATTACTTTCTTGCATGAGATTTAAGGGTAATATATGTAAAACACCTTTGAGTACAGACATTATAGTAACTTCAGACAGTCCTCATTTAAATATTGAAACATATAATTAAATGAAGGTAACATCCATAAAATAGACTTAGATGTGCCAACTTCATTAAAAGTACATTTTAAATGTTGAGTTATATGAGAACAGCAATTTTATTGAGTTTCTGCCTTTACTGACATCTCCAAAGTTTTTAGATTTATGTCATTCAGCTCTTTTGGGAACATAAGCTGCTTCCAAATTTTCAAATTTCATTTTAACTTCTTATATGTTAACAAATATCACTCACTTATTTTTAAGTGAGTCACCATGACAGCAGCATGCTTTTTTACTCTTCAACTGTTTTTTTTTAATTAATAGAATTTATTTTTAGAGCCATTTTAGTTTACAGAAAAATCGAGCTGAAAATACAGAGATCTCATAAACCCCCTCACATCCCGGTTCCTCCAATGTTATATCTACCATTAGTGTGCTATATGTGTTTCAGCTGATACAGTATCACTGACTGAAGTCCATAGTCAAGTTAGGATTCATTCTTTTACTTTCCCATCAACAATGAATGAAAGTCCAGTTGCTCCATATCCTTGCTGGCATTTGGTGTTGTCATTGTTCTGGATTTTAGCTATTCTGATAGGTATGTGGTATTATATCATTGTTGTTTTAATTTGCAATTCCCTAAAGACATAAATGTTGAGCAATTTTTATGTGCTTGCCATCTGCGTATCTTCTTTGGCATTCATATTCTTTTTCTCAGTTAAAAATGGGTTATTTTCTTATTGTCAAGTTTTAGAAGTTCTTTTGTATATTTTAGACAGCAGTTCTTTATCAGATATGTGCCCTTCAAAGATTTTTCTCTCAATCTGTGGCTTACCTTTTCATTCTCTTAAAAGTGCTTATTGCAGAGCAAGACTTTCCATTTTAATGAGTTAGAACTTTTTCATTCTCCTGTTATGGTTTTGGTGTCATATCTTAAATAACATCACCAACCCAAGATCACCTACATTTCATTCTTCTAGGTTATCTTCTATAAGTTTTCTGGTTTTTATTTATCAGCATGCTTTTTACAAGCCCTTTTTCCTGTATGAACATGCATGGTTGATGACATTTTCATGGTGGACATCTATAACAAATATTCCTGACTGATGCATACACTACAGTGCAATTAATACATGAATGCATAAAGTGTGGTCAGAGTTACTCTTCCAAACATGCTCTTTCTCCAAATTGTTTTGGCCACTCTACGTTCTTTGCATTTTTATACCAATTAAAAGTTTTAGAGGTCATCTTGGAGGCTGAACACCACAAAACTGAAGGATAAATTCAGTGTGAAAGACTAGTTTGGTAAATATTTGTTTCTTCATCTCCTATTTCTCCTCCTCCTCCTCTTCCTTCCCCCATCTTCTTCCCCTTTCTCCTTCTTCTTTTCATTAACACACAGACATTGTAATAATTATTAGTGAAGCATTAACCATAAACCTAAGGACACATATATATATCCATGCCTACATACAGAAATGTGTTAATAGACAAATGGACCCATTCACCTGCAGTTTATCATATGAAGTTTTCCCATCTGCAAAACAATTACAAAGAAAACTTTATTTGAAGCCTTAAAAATTTTACACCTAAACAAATCACTTACTACTGCATTAAAACAATCAGTGCATAAACCATTTTTAAATTAATAATGATTTATTCTTAACTGCACTATTTTCTTTGATTTAATAGTTTCTAAACATTATAAAATAATTTAATATTTACTTTAAGACAATAATGAATCTCCATCATTTGAGCAAGTTTTTTTTTCTGCTAATTTTCATAAAAGTAGGCTCATAGTAGGTGGTGAATAAATAAATAATTACCTGGAATCCCTATATAGAAATTTTCATATGCATATGTTTTTGAACAGTGCATAGTGAAATGGTCTTTTCAGGTATTTTTCAAAGAGTGATTCATGAACCACCAGCATCAGAATCACTAGTAAAGTTTATAGGAAATGTGTGTCCTTGGGCCTCTTCCAAATCCTACTGAATCAGAATTTCAGGGGTTGGGTTTGGAATCTCCAATGTCAGCAAGATCGCAGGTGGTTCTCATGCACATTAAAGCAGTCAAGCTATGGATTTTTACAATACTTTCCAAATTTAGCAAAACCCTATTCCCCTTCTTTGCTTTAGCCATAGCCCTTGGAGGACAAGATTCCCTGGCATGGGCTTGGACTCCCTTTTACTGGCTGTCCATAATGTGGAATCATAGTGGAGAGAGGGTGTGATTCTCTCCTGGGCATAATGTCAGGCCTGTGTGTCTGTGTGAGCCTTTGACGGCCGCCTCATTTTCTGTGGGAGGAGAAGAATCTGAAAGCCAGGACTATGATGCAAACCCGACAAGTCGGTGCAGGCCTCAGGTACCATGTGCTCTTGGTAAATGCTCTTCAATTGTAAGCGTTTTCCATTTTCCTTTAGTGAAAATAATGAAGTGTCTTTGAATAAATGGTTTCCTCTGTTTCAGAAAGTTGTATGTTTATCTCAGAGTGACCAGTCAATGAATTCCAAAAGATTTATCATTTTTATTTTCCTTTTAAGGGGCAATCAAAGTCTAAATTCTAAAGGATTTGGAAATGTCAACTAGTAATATAAACTGGGTTAGCCCCAGGGCCTGAGATCAGAACCATAACTCACCATGTTTACAAATTATATCATTTGGTCTAGTGTGCTAACTGTAAACTCACCGATAATTATAGCAGAGAATGAATTACAGTCAGCCTTTCCTTTTTTCCCCTTGGTGTTTGAACTGTTATGACATATGGATTCTTCATCAGCCCTCAAATCACACAGCAGACTACCCTGTAAGCTAGTCTCGTAATCAATGCAGCTAGGATTTCAAATGAAATATGGAATTACTATAGACTATTTAAAAGGGAGAGCAAATGATTTCACTAAATGAATCTCCTGTAAATCTAGGCAGATGTACACACATCTGTGATCTTCAATAGAAAGAATAAAATATGGCATTCTCCTAGGTAACTTGCACATTTAAAAAGTTACTCTTCTCTTTAGTCTGTTTTCCTTTTGCTGTTCTTCTCAACCAGTTCTCCCCCTTTGGGTTTAAAAAGGCACAATTAAAGATGGAATGGTGATACTTTGTTTTTCTTTCAAACTCCTCTTTTCTCCTCTTCCTCCACCTCTACCTCTTTTTAAAAAATTGTCCCTCTGCTTTTCCCAATAATTTGTCTTCCAAAGTAATGATATCTTTTTAATTTGGTCTAAAGAAGATGTTCTCACTTTAGGTCTGTGAAAACAAGAGGAAGGGAAGTAGTTTGTGGAACTTGTGGGCAGGTCACTCCCTGTTGCCAAGCTGTGCGGTCTAGGGACCGCATAAATCCTGAGCTGTCCAACAGTGCCATCCAAGTTAGGGTCAAAAGTAGCAATTTAGGCTACTTGAACATAGTAAAAAAAACACCCATTATCCACTAATTGCCTAGAATATGCAGTAGATTTGTTTTTAAAACTTTGCATTGTCTCTATATCATACTGATATAAATCAGGTACAGATATAAGTATCTTCATTTTTGGAAGAGTTAATAAAAGTGTGAAAAATAAAGGACAGAAGAGTAGTGATAAATCAGATGATATATTTTATTCTAACAAATATATTAGCTGACATGCTAGGAAGTACTGGTGCTTGTGTGTGTGTGTGTGCGTGTGTTCACCTGTAATGCATGTGCTTTCACGCCAACACATTCTTGAGAACTATGAGCAGGCGTTTTTGTGGGTCATTGCCATCGATCTATACCTGATATTACAGGCAAGGTCCTTGTAGAGACTACAAGTCCAGTAGAGAAAGGACAACAGGATGGGGAAATAAAAAAAGTAAGAGAAGGAAATGTTATATGTTTTAAGATAAAAATGATGAGCCAATGTTAAAAAGTTCTTGAATAATAATGTTTGTTTTGAAATCTTTTATGTAATAATCAATAGTGAGAGAGTGAGAAAACAAGTTATTACAAGGAAAAAAAATTTATCTTCCTTTCGTTCCAAAATGCTGTGGACTAACTCATCGATCGGCAAGACTGGGCACAACCATCTAGGAAAAGTCAATAGTGAGGGCAGCCATGATCAGAACCTAGTGAGTCAGATTTCCCAGAGTTCCTTCTGTCTCCATCCAGCTGCCAGAGCTAAATAAAATCTTTGCAGGGACCCAGGGAAGCAGCCTGATGGGTATAAAATAGCTCCTTCCAGGTGTTCTTTTGGGTCTTGAATTTATAGTCAGTCCCTGTGCACCCAACATTTGCCAAAGCCAGGACTTTGTTCCTGTCTTCTATGCACATATTTCACAATCTATTTTCTTTTTCAGGGGCCAGCTGAGTGTTCATTAGAGCTTAATACAGTGTATAAAAATTATGCTTTTTTATCCCAGAACACTTTTCTAAAAGTATGGTAATTGTCTTGTTTTAAATCATCAGTTTAATAACAGGGACTTCATCATATTTTATCGTGTCATTTATTTATGTGATGGGTAATGCTGACATGTGTTTTTAAAATAATTTATCTCAAGGTTACACACTGGTGAATTTTTGTTCTCAGATCGATAGTATTCTGTATTTTATTATCAGCTTGGTTTTTTAAAATACCACAAATCTCCCAGAATTCAATATTGCTCTATTAGTTTGGCTTCCTTTTTTATCTATCGAAATAAAAAATGAGATAACAATGCCCTATCAGTGCATTATATTAATATGCTGTTATTCTTCAGGCTGACTCTCATAAAAATATGGGAAGAGCTTCTGGTTCCTTTGAAAAAAAATCAATGAAAATATCAAGACGAGGCATAATGTCAAGTGAGTCCAATAATCAGAACACAGCTAATGGCTAAAAAAATCATGAGGTGGCAAAAATGAAGTTTTATGTCTGCTCAGGTTACTAAACAAAGCTCTGACTGATCTCCAACCAAAGTGAAAATAATCTAGAATTTATTGTACACCCTATCAGGTTTTCTGAAAGGTCATATAATTAACACTTTGCATTAACTCAACTCTTCACCTTGACCCCACAACACCAAACATCTGTTGCAGCCTATTAGTTGGAATTCATAGTGGTTGTGAATACAAATCAAGAGAAAGCCAGATAGCACGGCAAGAGGGAGAGCTCTTTCATTGCAGTGGGGGCATCTGGAGAGATAAAAACATGGGGCAAACAGCTGGACATTGAGTTGAGGACCAAATGGAAGCTGTGGAGTGACCCACATACTATGATAAAAATAAAGGCAAATTAGTTCCGGATTCATTTTTTTGCTTTTATTTATTTATTTTTGCTTTGTTTTTGGTTCTAGAATTCTTAAATAGGAACCAGCAAAGACCCAGAGCTGGACCATTCTCAGGACAACTCTAGTCCTGAGTATTGATTTTATTAAATCATTTTAGGTGTATTGGCAAAGTTGGCTTCACAAATAAGTGACGACGATGCTTATATTCGAGAATATAGGTATCAAAAAAAGTATGTTTCCTACTCGGCTTATCATGATAGTGTAAATTCCATCCCTATTGATCTCTCTCTGAAATGCCGAGTTGCTGCATATAGCAAGGGGCTGGAGAGTACAGAAGGAACAAGACACATACGAGGATGATTAAGGAGTCAATGCAATATTTAAAGCACCTACCACTTCAACATATTTGTGTTGGAGGTGGGGAGGAGCATAAGGTTGGATTTTATAATCAAATAAATACTTACAGCATATCCAGTATGCACCATGCATTCTGTTAACAGAAAGATCAAATGATCAAACACTAATAATTCCAGCCCTTGATAAGCTTTCGCTTTTGTAGTTCATTCCTAACCCTGATATTAAAGAGACAATCTACAGAGTATATAATTTTCTGTATTTACTTACTGTTATCTTAAATGTCAGCATAAATGGCTCATCTCCTGCCCCCACTCGATAACACCTCCCACACACATACCCTTTGCACCTGAACCCCTTTAAGACTTCCCTCAAGGTTTCTTTCAAGATCTGCATCTACCTTTATTACTGCAGGAGAGACAGGGTTGAATGGGGGTGGATCAGGAACACTGCAAGGTCTCCCTTTCAGAATCTCCTCCCTAAGGACTGCTGTCACCTAGCCCTTCTGCCGCTGGTACTGTGTTGTTTTCTTTTGCTTATTTTTAAGATTTTATTTTTTAAAGCAGTTGTAGGTCTGAAACAAAATGGAGAAGGAGGTGCAGGAATTTCGCATATGCTCCATCCCCCCTCATCTTCATACAGGCATAGCTTCCCCCATTACCAACATCTCTCAACAGAATGGGACTTTCTTTTCTTCTCCCCGAGGGCGAAACTACACTGACACATATCACAATCACCCAAAGTCCATTGTTTTCCTAAGGGTTCACTCTTGATGTTGTACTTCCTATGAGTTTGGGCAAATGTGTAGTGACATACAGCCATCACTACAACGCCACACAGATATTTTAACTGCCTTAAAAATCCTGTGTGCTCTGCCTACTTATCTGTCCCTGCTCCCCGAACTCCTGGAAATCACTGATCTTTTTATTGTCTCCAAAGTTTTCCTTTTCCAGAATGTCACATTATTGGAATCCTGTGGTACGTAGGCTTTTCAGATGAGCTTCTTTCACTTTGTAATATGCATTTAAGCTTCTTTTGTGTCTTTTTGTAGCTTGATAACTCACTTCTTTTAGCACTGGATAACATTCCACTGGGTGTAACAGTTTATCCATTTACCTACTGAAGGACATCTTGGTTGTGTTCAAGTTTTTTCTTTTTTTACTTATTTTTTAATTGCAGTTGACATGCAATATTATATTAGTTTCCAGTGTACTAGGTAGTGATTATATATTTATATATCTTACAAAGTGATCACCCCAGTAAGTCTAATACCCATCTGACCATACATAGTTATTACAATATTATTGACTATATTCCCTGTGCTGTACTTACACCCCCATATCCGTGATTATTTTTATAACTGGCAATTTGCACTCCTTAATCTCATTCACCTTTTACACCCATCCCTTCAGACCTCTCCCATCTGGTGACCCCTACTTAGTTTTATGTATCTATGAGTTTGTTTCTGTTTTTTTTTTCTGTTTGTTTTTCAGATTCCACATATAAGTGAAATTATATGGTGATTATAAATAAAGCTGCTGCTAAACATCCTTGCACAGGTTTTTGTGTGGACATAAGTTTCTAACTCCTTTGTGAAAACACCCGAGTGTGACCGCTGGATGATACGGTAAGACTATGTTTGGTTCTGTCACAAAATACCATACTATCTTCCAAAGTGGTTATATCGCTTTTCATTCCCATGAGAAATTTATGAGAATTCCAGTGGCCGCACCTCCTCACCAGCATTTGATGTTGTCAGTGTTCTGGATCTGGGCCATGCTAATTGGCATGGAGCTGTATCCCATTGTTTTAACGACTCCTGGTTTTACAGGGACGTATCCATCCACTGCTTCCACTGTGGAAGGAGCTGCACCCACGAAAATGCGTTCTGAGCCGGAGTCTCTATTCTGAACATGTAGAAAATAGAATTGCTCTCCTGCCTCCATATTCCAACACACACGCTGTACCACTTGGGCAATGATTTTGCTGACAGCTGCTTGCAGTTCCAGAGGACGGACCGGCTAATGATGGCAGCCAACAGCAAGTTGCTATTGTCCCAGATGGGAAGTAGAAAATGATGTGCCTTATTGAATGTAACAGCTGAAGTGTTGAGTCGAGGATCTAAATATGGCTAATTGATCAGCAATTTTTTCATAAATAATCATGCTATTTTTCTTATTATTCTCTTTGCTCAAGCCTCATAAACCTCTGTCATGGAGAGGGTGACTCATACTATAACTGCAAGTTACCAAAAAGCCATGGGCATCAGGACAGTAAAAGTGCCTTGTAAATCATAAAGTGGCACTGAAATATTAACACGATTATTAAATTCACAAATAGGGCAGAGGAAGAAGAAAAATTTTACCTTCTGGTGGGGAGACATCGCCCCTTCAGAGGCAAAGCAAGAAAAACTCACGTATGTAATTGTTCTTTTCTAAATAATAGAATACAGTGTTGAAGATACAATAGAATCAATTCCATTTAAATAAAATAAAATTAAAGAAAACAAATAAAAAACGATCTCCCTGTGCCAACATCCTGAAGGTCAAGGTGACCAGAGTTCTGCCCTTCAGGTGATGATTCTCACTCACACTTAAACCTCTGCAACAAAACCACCTGGCTGTTCTGTCTGGGCTGGTCTCCGTCCTTTGGACTGAAGGTCCTTTGGCCTAACTAAAGTTAGGATTTATCTGAGAAAGTGAAACGCCTGTACCTATTAGCAGTGAGTTAAACTGAATGTGAAGGGAGAGTCTGATTGAGTTAGCTGAGGAGTGAAGGCGTGAAAGGACCACACTAGGGCCAGCACCCTTCCGTGGAGAAGGGCCCAGGTGAGTGGATAATAGGGAGATGTGACCATTTTGGCCAATTTTCCTTGAATCACTTCAGGACGTGTATGTATACAGATGGTACAGGGTAGGGCAACAGTAGGCTTACAGTCGTTAGAAAATAATACAATAATTAATAAATAATAATGTAAGAATAAGCTCTGTGTTTCACATGGAACTGTAAAACTACATTTTCCTCATCTGTGTGTGCAGGCTTCTGTAAGGATATGCACAGAGGTGTCTGTGGCATGACAGATTCAGGGGAAAATGTCAAGATTTAAAAAAGGCGCAGAGGTACATGGAAGATAGGGCAGCTGGGTATAAATTGGAAAATTGTGTCAATGAATGTTAACATTTATATACTTTCTTGGTCCCTTAAGTTTTTCTTCTAGAATTTACATAAGTCCATGGGTTAAATATTTTGGTAAACTTTTTAATTGCCTCTTTTCCATGTTTAAATACTGCAGCTGGCGAATTTTTCTACCAAATCCCTGTGGTAAAAACTGCCAGCTGCTATGGAGATCATCCCTTCCTAGTGAACAGTTGTTGCTAGGATACAGCTGTCCCACCAATGTCTACACGTCCAAGCCTCTTCGCACTTAAGTTAGGCCAAGTGACTGAGTCCTGCTCAATGAACGCTGGGTAGAATTGATGATCACAACTTAGAAGCATCATCACGTAAAACAAAGTCCCATACACAAACCTCTACTCTCTTCCTCCATGCCAGCTAGATATTGTGTCTCAGGAAACCCTGTGAAACCCCGTGTTGAAGGTCTGGTCAGCCTGGGTCCCTCTGTTTCTGATTAGAGCTGTGAGTTGGACTTTGTTTCAAATCACTTGGGGCCTGAATATATTGTAATAGGACTTTGCGTCTTTTCTTATGCAATCAGATATCCTTCTGGTTCACAGTGGGATTCCCTTCTAATTCTTTTACATTTGGGGATGATGGGAGGAAAATCTTTAGTGTATAAGTCTTCTCTCCCCGAACATTCAGCCTTAACTTTCTGGATTCCAAGAGCTCCCATATTGCATCCTTGTCGGCTAAGAGACCTGTAAACAGTGTCTAGTCAATTGTATGCCCCTGGTCTCAAATTCCTTCACAGAGCAGCTTCCTGACAGCCTTGAAACAATAATCCTCGCAAACTTGGCAATCACGGGATGAGACTGGCGATTCATCGACAGAGAACTGACATTTCCCTTGGAGAAGATCCTGACTGTGCTGGTTGTTCTCTAAAGGGCATTCGCAGAAGGCAGTGACAACCATTAGACAATGTGAATGGGATTCTAAAACACATAAATGAAGCGAGGAAGAGGGTCTTTTGTTTGTTAGTGTCTGGATTTTTTTTTTAGATTATGTCTTTTTCTTCTTCTTCTTAGCTTTAGAGAAATGACAGAGCAAAGAGAGAAGTGGATTTTAATTGTTTTCTGCTCGGAAAGTTCTGGGACACAAGTAACAGCAGGAACAGCAGGACTGAACCAAACAAGCTTTTTCTTAAGTAAGTATCTATAGGAAAAGAAACACCAACAACAAATAGCTCTGCCAGCCATGACCAGTTTTCCAATCACGAATCCTGAGACATATTTAATAGAAGTTATCTAAATGATTAACTGCATAGTGAATCAATGATAATGTTCAGTCACATAGAATAAACTTAAACTGCGGGGCAGAGAAAATGCTCAAATCAAGAAGTAATTGCAAAAACCACTGCTGGGCTTCTATTTTTGCAGGATAATTAAACTGATTTAGGGAAATGATGGGATTAAGAGACAGAAATTGAGAGGTCATCTAATCCACCAGTTTTTCAAAAGCCAATCCTCTGATTTGTGTTGGTCCCAGATAGTGTTTTCACAGTTAATGGCCAAATGAAACACATTAGGAAAGTGAATGAGTTTCTTAATAAAGTATTCAACATAAATTGCTCTTTATCCTACAATTATGTTCTTTCTAATTTTATGCTAAAATATTTTCTCTCTAAAGGAATTTCAGCCATAATATTTTTACTGACTGTTGGTTTTGTTTTTTAGTATCTTTGCCCCTCCCCCCAAAAAGTAACCTTTCATTGCTTTTTTTTAAATTGCATTGGTTTCTGAAGTTCTAGAAGCCATTCATCTAACTCATGACCTTCATTCACGAAAGACTAAACTCTAAAACAGAATCCTATATCGTATTTTTTCATAAATGAAGGAAATGTTATAATGTTCCTGCATAATACTTGTCCCCAAAGATATTTCACGATGAGAAATGTTTTTTTACTTCTAATATTAATCCCTCAAAAGAAGGTTAAATTACAGACTTTCTTTTCCTGCCCAGTACCATCACAATTCAGAACCGGATAAGACATTTAAAAACATCCATTTGAACTACTCCCTTTGATGTCGAGACGGAGACTGAAGCACCCAACGGAGGGGACTGGGTCTGGGCTGCATGGCCGGGTCATTTTACAAACAGGTCCTTCTGAGCCTCATCCGCACTCTGTCCTACAGGCATGTGCCTTAAATAGCAGACCCCTCTTGCCAAGCAAAACCTTTTACAATGTTGGCATGCTGTGATTTAATCTGAGTTTCACCTAGGCCGTTCCTCTATTTTAAAAATAATAATGCTTAATAGAAATTGCATGCCATTTGAATATTAAATTAATTATATACTCCCATGCATAGCCCATGTGCACAAAGCCTTCATATGGCAAACGCTTGCCAACTGCGGGATCAGGATGCCAGTGGAAGGTGCCAGAGTCGTGACAGTTGGGCTTCCTTTAAGTGTAGAGAAAAGAGGAGACAAAATAGAAATATTTTAGTCTTCAAATAGCTTATATTTTGGAAAACATCAACCTCTATTTACAACCGATACACAAATTAGAGCAAGATATGGAGAAGATAATCGTATGTAATTCCTAAACAAACTGAATGCTTGCACATTTCATATTGTGATAGAATTCCAAGATTTTGCAGGAAATTGAGTTCTTCTAGACTACGATCCAACTTAGATCTGTGTCCCTGACACAGCTTTGAATCTTTCAAGCCAGGCATTTTTACTCGAGATTTCTGGAACCCTATTTTCTTACGACCGTATGTGAATAAAAACAGAACTGTTGTAGAAATATTCACCTACCATGGTTGATGTTTACAAACTAGAAAGAGGCATGTTTAAATATGAAATGGGAGAGATAAAAGTGGCTCAGAAAATAGGGTGGGCATTTGCCACTGAAACGTTAGTGCCATCACCTCCTAGGCCAGCAGCCAGGGAGAATGAACGATTCTCCCCTCAGTGGTGCAGCTCTCAGGGCAGCCCGGGAGCCTGGGAAGAGGAATGGGCACATCCAGTGTGGGTGCCAACGCTGCTTTGTCTCCTTCGAAAACTGGTGCGCGGGCTTCTGCTGGGTCACGCTCTGACACCTCTGACATTTATAAAACTGGCCTCAGTGGAACGCGTAGGAGCATTAAGCAAGTGTTATGTAAATGAAAACGTTTATCATGCTAAAATGTACATGTATATGTGTATACACATACATAACTAGTACGTGTATGTATTCATTCCTGTAATTCGTCTGTATCACCATACATTGAACTGAAGTAATCTTTGTTTTGGTTTCACTGTCTCATTATACACACGCGTAGGTGTGTCAGGGACCAGGTACCACCTTGGGCCTCTCCGCTTCGGCCCCGGTTATTTCCACCGCCTGGCAACAGAGGCTCTGGCTGTGCTCACTCCGTCTCATCTCATCTCTCCGTGGTGCACATCTCCCTGTGGGTACGCACTGCCATAAAATGATGCGTCCTGCTGATGTGCAAAGTTTAACCCATTCCTGGAACCTGACCTAGCAAGTTCAGAACTTCTAGTTCTGTCTGCAGCTGCTCCCTTTTCCACCTCAACCCCTTGTCGAAGATTTTCTCTTTCCCTTAATAATTGAACCCATTTTTTGTACACCCCAGTTATGTTGTTCAGAAGGTGAAGTTTATTTTTTTTCACCCCTTTAAACATTCACATGAACAAAAGTATGAGATTTGGACAAAAAAGTGTGTGTGTATTATTATTCTCTGCGAACTGCTGTTCATGGTTGGATTTTTAATTGATACACATTTCTCTATAAAATCTTAGCTAAGATTTAAATGGGAGTTGTGTGCAAGTAAAATTACGTGGAGACTGAAATAATGATACACAGCTTTGACACTGTATTCTTTGATATTGAAAATGTCTGCTTTCAGCTGACTCATTTGTCAAGCAAGGTAAAAAACAAAACAACTGAGTGTGTTTGTTTTGTCTTGTTTTGTTTAGCAGATAGTCCTTTTATGGACAAACACATTTTGACATAATGGGAAGATGCGTAGCATTATTTCAAGTCTTAGTTCAATTCCCCCTGCATAGCCCACCAGAAATACTTAGTAAATAACTAATTGTAGGAAGTTTGAAAGGCAAGCTTTCTACAGTGAAACTCATTATATTTAAGGGAAAAATATATCAGTTGCCAAAATTAATTTATAAAGAAGTAAATATTATTCAGACACACATACCATCTCTTAACATGTAGACATGAGCATCTGCCACAATGTTTTAATGTTTCTGTTTAAAATAGACTGCTTGGTTGGAAGCCGTGGTTTCGCAGCGCTGCCATCCCTGGGATATTCACTGAATCAAGGGGAGTGGTGGACGGCGTGTGTGTGCATTCTCTGGCATTTGTAACCACATTTTAAGAAATGGACCAGCATTCTTGTTATTGGTGAGTGGGCTAAGGGAATTCTGTTGCTGTTCAGAAATGTTTCAAGCAAAGAGAAGAGCACCTGCATTCATGGCTCTGCATTCTCCAGCAGGTGGTATTTGCAGATAAGATAGCTGACTACTGGGTGTAATGTGATAGGCTCCACAAAAAACCTTTGCCAATTTCTCCTTTCTTGGCTTCTTACTTTATTGTAAAAGGCACCAACCAAGTACCAGCCTGTGGGGTAAGGCCATGCAACCTAGTGGTTAAAAGCCTGAACTCTGGAGCTGGATTACTGAGTGCAAAGTTTAGCTCTAGTATCTACTGACTGTGTGACTTTGATCATGTAGCTAGCCTCTCTGAGCTTTAATTTTCTTTTATTAATGAAGAACATAATGGTACCTGATTACTGTTGTGGAGTTAAAAATTTCAATATATAAAGAAACTTTAGAATATTACCTTTTACATACTATGTGCCTTGCAGCTACTTCTACTGAGCGTTTTTCTGGAGATAGGAAACACTAAACTAAAAATCAGAAATTAGTAACTGTATGAAACTAATACAATATTATATGTCAACTCTAATTAAAAATGAATTAGAAAAATGAAATAGTAACTATACAGTGTTTGGGAAGTCTAGTGGGTAGAGAAACATCCAAGAAATTACCACCACAATCGAGCTAAAAACATTTGATCACACCCAAGGAGTTTTTGCTTCTTTACTGGTCATTTCTCAAACCCTTATCTTCTTTCTGTCACCAGCTTATCTTATATTTTCTAGAATTTTATATAATGGAATTACCATAGCATATGTTCTTTTTTGTCATTTATAAATGTCAATATGGTTGATAATATGGTTCAACTCTTTTACATCTTTGCTAAATTTTTGTTTAGTGTGTTACTAATTGCTGGGAAGGAGTTGTAAACATTTCTTCTATAATTGGAGACTTGTCTGTTTCTTGCTTTTATTTTGTCAATTTTTGCTGTTATGTATTTTCAGCTTGATACAGAGAGATGTGATCAGATCACTCAGGAGGACAAGGGAGGGGCTGGCTGGAGGAGGAAGTTGCCTGAGGCCATGGTTGACAGCCTGGGATGGGACTGGCGGAGAAGCTAAGCGCCTCTGGAGTGCATGAAATTGTAGGACAGAATATTTAAAATAAAAGGAGGGCTAGAGAATGGCTCTCTGGTTCTCTTCCTCAAGGATGCCTGGGTGATCATGCCGCAGCTGCCTGCATTTCCCAGAGGACAATATTTTGGGTGGGAGAAGGAACTCTGGGCACAGCCTAGGATGGGGCCAGCCTGGCCGAGGGTGGCAGGGTTATTCTTCTTTGGGGGCTCTACAGGGGACAGGACCTGAGGCAGAAGCCTGCCATTCTTCCAAAACTGAGTAGCTTTTGAGTAAAGCCTCCTTTCCTTTATCACCAAATCTTTGCCCCCAGAATTTTGCCTCTAGGGTGGCAGCTGGCAGCAAGACCTCACTTGCCATTCAGTACCGGGACAGTTATCAGGCACACACACAGTCATAACTGCTACTTTCCTTTTATTATTATAAAACATCCTCTGTAGCTATAGTAAAACTATTGAAGTATATTAATTAAAGTAGTCATTCTGACTTTTCAATGTTTACTGTTTGCATGGTATACATCTTTTTCTATCCATTCACTTTCAATCTATCCGTTTTTGTATATTTGAAGTACACGTGTGATAGGAAACTTCCATTAGAGTCTTAGTTTAATTTCTACTCTGTTAATTTCTACTGTTTTCATTAGAATATTTTAGACAATTAACATTTAATATAGTTATTGATATTGTTCAATTTAGATCTACCATTTTGCTGTTTTCTGTTTCTCTCATCTGTATTTTGTTTCTTTGTTCTCTCTTTTCTTCATTCCTCTGGATTGCTTGAATATTTTTGTTTGCATTATATTTTTAAATAATCATGTTTGGCTATGTATCTTTCTTTGTAGTGGTTGTTATAGGGACTAAAATATATGTGTTTAACCCAATGCCTACATACAGTTAATATCTTACCACCTCCTGTAAATATTTATATCTTTATGCTACATTTGTTATAATTGTTTGTTTAAATATACTTACAAAAGTATATTATACATCATTATATATATTACCCCATCTAATAACTTCATATTAATAACAAATATATTTTAAAGAACTAAAAATGATAACACATTCTGTTATTCACCCATGTATTTATCATTTATGTTGTTATTCCTTTATTCCTGAAAAAACAAGTTTCTCTGTTATATTTCCCAGCAGCCGTACACCTTTTCTTAATGTATTTACACAGCAGGGGATAGATTATAAAATAACATTAAATATAACACAGCCCATCATGAAAAATCTGGGCTGTGATATATACATAGGCACCCAGTATATATCTATTGAAGACATGAGTAATACCATCATCTTTACCATCCTCATCATCACTAACATTTACGAAACATTTACTGTGCGTCATGTACTGTTCTAAACTCTTCACATGCATTTTCTTTTTGGGATGTCAGCAGAACTAGTCTTCGGTTTATGTAGTGAATGTGGAAATTGAGGCACAAAACCAGTTAGTAACTTTCCCAAGTCTATGGAGTTAGTAAGTAGTGGAGCCTACACTGCTCTCTGCAAACAGTGCTGGGAACCAATATACAAAAGAAGAGCATATGTCCATACTTTTTCACTCAGGAAGTACCTATATATATCGATTTCATTTAGTAACACATCGTTATGTGCCATTTGACATTTGTTATCGCTTCATCACTTATTTCTGCAATTTCAGCACCCCCACCCTGCCGTCTGAGCTACTGCTCCCAAAGTGGGAGCTGTTTGGGAGGGGTCCGCCTTACTTTCAGGCCCCCCCTCGCTTAATCGTGCATATTTTACCCCTCTTCAAAAATGCCAAGTAAAAACAGAACCATTTAAAAAACACATCAAATGAACATACAAAAAAGTATTTTTCAAGGCAGTTTGGAAAACCTTTTCAAAGACAAAACACAGGGTAATTTTTGGCCTCTCCCAAAAGCATTCTCCCTTTCTTGATCCCTAATTCCTCCCTGGTGGCCAGCGTGAAGTCCAACTCAGCCAAAGCCTTTCCCTCGATAGCTGGATTCTCTGCTATAGTTATTTTAAAAATAACTCACCTATATTTTTTGAATTGGCCTTTCCAGTTATGTCACTGTAAGGAGGTCTATTTCATTCTTTAAACCGACCAGAGGAGGCCACTTGGGGCCTAGAGTAATCCCGTCCCATTTCTCTTTATGTGCATTCGTTGCGTGTCTCACTGTTCGGCAAAGCCTGTCTTCATGCGTGTGGAAGAAGGAAGCGCCAGGCAGGGTTCTTATGAGCAATGATAAATGTTAAACCGAAATGAAAAGAGCTAAAAAGCTACATATAATATCCTGCCTTCCTTTTCTCACTCTTCTAAATTATTTTTTTTACTAACAAAAACCTCTTTAGTTCCTGTGTTTGTAGTCCTCGGTGTCTTCCCTTTACCTTTATTTTTTTTAAACTTAGCTCGATGACAAAACGCTAGTGCTGAACCCCTGCTTTCTTCATTAATTATCTCCTCCTGTTGGTTTTTCTTTGTCAAATACTTCTTTGAAATAATTTTCTCAAAGAACCAGTTTCTTTGCCAAAAGAAAATATTCTAAATAAATTTAGACATGGCTGTCGAACAGATGTTTAATTTAATGTTACTATATCTAGAACAAATTTTTGGAAAGCAATACCCTAATGAGAAAGCTTAAGCATGAAATATCTAAGGAATTTCAATTCCAGGAGCAAAAGTTTTTGGAAAGTGAAAACACAAATTTGCTTATCATGGTGTTAATGGATGTAAAAAAAAGATTAATTACTAGAATAACATATGAATTAATTATCTTGCTAAAATAAAAGATTATTTCATTAGCATCAAATGAAGAGTAAACAAAGGCTTGAGTTCTGAAAGCTTCCATGTTCGTTATGCCAGAAAAAAACTTTAAAAAAAATTTTTTTAAAGATTTTATTTATTTATTTTTAGAGAGGGAGAAAGAGAGAGAGAGAAACATCAATGTGTGGTTGCTGGGGGCTGTGGCCTGCAACCCAGGCATGTGCCCTGACTGGGAATCAAACCTGAGACACTTTGGTTGGCAGCCCGCTCTCAATTGACTGAGCTACGCCAGCCAGGGCCTAGAAAAAAAAACTTTTAAAGTACAAGTTAAACTATCATTTGGTGACTTATAAGACATACCCATGGTTTAAGCTTCGTGCACTCTCCCGGAAACTTGTTTGGTAACATGCGTGTGAGTTAGGGATGGACGTGTTTTATATGAACCCCTCCAGGTTTTGTGGAACAATTTCCACTCAGCTCTACCTTTCCCTGTTAAACTCCCGTCAGGTGTGTGGGTCCTTGGACATGAAAGCAGTGACTTTTCAACAAAGTTGTGGCCCACTGTAGTGGGCTTTGTAAGACAATAAAAAGGCAAAGTTCCCAGCTGTGTACATGTCAACTAGTGAACCTCAAAAGTAGAGTCACTGACCAGAGAAAAAGTCTCAATTTTGTAGAGGTTTAAAAAAAAAGGGGAGCACAAGACACAGAGTAGAGAGATGGTTAAACCTGGAATAAGAAATAGACCTACAGGTGCTAGAGAGGATGGAAACCAGTGCTTTGCTTGCCTCTTAAACAGAAAAAGGAGAAAGCAATAAGCAACAGAAGATTCTTAATGATCATACTATGGCCACAGATGCCTGAGGCTGGGCCTATTTCAGGGCCATAATGAGCTTTTGGGCTTGTGGAATCATTCATTTGGCTCTGCAGCCTGGAGCCCAAGGACGCTGTTCATTAGGAAGCAGAAATTTTACCTAAGGGTTGTTTGTGTTGGTCTTTCTTGCCAATATGAATTGTTCATTAGCATCTGAGGGGGAAAAATCTTCTCTCTCTAGACAAATGGCTTAAAATTAAACTTGTTGATTGGGGTTGGGGTGAGCAAAAAGAAAAAGTGGAGTAGAGATTGTTAAGCTCCTTGGACGATAGTGGAGTGATTCCAAATCACTGCAAGACTAACCTGATTTTGTCATTAAAATAACATATTAACTTGGCCCTATGTTTCGTCCAGTTCTTTGGGTTAGCTTGATGTGATTGAATAAACCAATAATGTAAGCTATTAACTCTTAGTCCTGTTGTATAGTTATTGCACCTGCCCACTACCATCAATCACCCCAGGATTTTTTTTTTTTTTCAATATGGAAACACCTGCCGGGTGAGTGAGTAGATGCGGGGGTGGGGGGGCGTTCTGGGACTTGGAATCCAAAAGGCCTGGGGACTACACCAGCTATGTAGGTACTTGCGTCTTATCCTGTGTAGTGTTACCATGTAGACGTCTCCTGCTTTTTTCTGGGGGCATTGGGGCTTAATAGCGTTTTAGGAGTGAGGAGATTTTCTTTCTTTGTGTACCCTTTGTCAGTAATGGTGTGGAAGGAAATAACACATTTCTTTGTCTCTCCTTTTAGTGAAATTCTCCAGAAAGTAATTTGGAGAGTCAAAAATATATGTAGCCTGGAGGCTAAAATAAGATAATTTGAAAAAAAAATGAAACTAAAGAAACCAAAAATAAGCTTTCTTCCTCTTGATGGAGGTTTTCAAAGCGCAGGACAAAGAACACAGAAAAGGCTTATGTAACAGGTTAGCAACAGGAAGGCTCAGACAGGGAGCCTGAGGGGCGTGAAGTTTGCCTCCCCTGACAGGGACCATTCACATTTGACTAGCATCCTGGTAAAGGGCAGGGGCCATTGACTGCTGCAGATCAGAACCCACTTTGTCCTGGAGGTTTCTTTCCATTGCAGTTAACTGTTTCGTTGCCTTAATTACTTTGAATTTCCCTAGTACTTCCAGCAAATATCCCATTGGCCCTAGCGCTGGCAATATCCATTGAAATATTGTAAAATTACTAATGCCTGAAAGGGAGCAACACGTGAAGAAAGCCCCTTAAAGATTCCTGGGGGCCCACTGCTGCTGATTTCTCAGCGAGCTGCGCCGGAGTGACTTCAGTAGAACACACCTTTTCCACAGTGTGTGTATATACAGACACTTTCACAGCCCCGCATGGCAACTTAACAGCCGACCTTGTTAGGCGCCCTTTGTTTCTTGCCCCTGATTACTTATTATACCTTCTTTTTTTAGTTAGAAAAGTTCTCTTGCCAACAAATCTTCCAGGACCAAGAACCTCAGACCCTTTAAGCTATTTCTAATATTGATGGTATTTGGATTTACCAAGCAATCAGTAATGCCGACATGAAAAATGTGTCATACCCACCAGGTGCCTGGAGATATTTTTTTTCAGGAGTGCCTTCTGCTCCTGGTTTTGATGTTCACATATTTCCAGTGCCTTCCTTCGAGTGGAAATTCCCTTATGTCTCTCTGCTGTAGGTCCATATAAGTCTTTTCTAATGAACAATATAGCTATTATAACTCTTGGGAAGTGTGAAATTTTGTGAATATACTATAGTACATTATTTTTTTTTTGCCAATTTAGCTATCCTCTGTCTGTATAACTTGGCTGAAAAAGAACTAAACCACCAGTGCCAAGCTTAGCAATTGGAACTGGCCATCCAGAGAATTAGATTAAAGAAATGACAAAATGATATGCATTGTGTCCAAAGCAAATGTTTGTGCCGTTTTGTCCACAATTTGTGATGGCTTACAATTACACAAAACAATAAGCTATCATTCAGCAAAATTTGCTGTATTATTTAGCCTTGTAACTATTTTAAATGTCATATTTCCTAGACTGTGTCACTCCTTCCTGATGTTGGTAATTTATAAACTTCATTTTGGAATTCCATTATAAAAGACAATATTTAGGTCACTGGAAGGTGTTACAGACTGAAGATTCAAATTGATTTTTTTTCCACCGGGGACATTCTCTTGAACGCTGATTTCTCAACGACTTCATGTAGTCTCTGGATAGCCGCCATTCATCGATTTCATACCATGTGTTCAATAACTGAAAGTTTAGTTGTGAATTAATGAGGAATCTCCATAAGAAACGCAGTGTTGAGTTACTGACTCTCCATTCATGGGCATCACTTTAATATGAATGCAAGGGAATGGCAGGAGGAAATGACATTTTTTTCATTTTTAAAAAATTTAGTAAAGATGGTAAAGTGCCAAAAATAAGAAAATGAATCAAAATTCTCATGTACTCAGTAACTCATGTTAAAAATAATAAAATGTGGCCATTATTGCTCATGCTACATATTATTTTGTAAAGAATGGCTACCCCTTTCTTCTCTTCTCTAAATCACTTCAAATAAGATAGAAATTATGTGTTTCTTAAAGGTTCTGCAAGACTTGCCAATGAAACAGCCTGAAACTCACATTTTACTGTAATATGTATGTGCACAAAAAGCATGCACAATGTGGTAGGTGGTAATTTACTATAAATTCAATTTTTTCTAATGTTCTAATCAATTTGTATATTACATAAAATAATTTACAGGTAATTGTGATTTCCTATAACAGTGTACATTTATCTTAGTTTGCAAGTTTATTGAGTAATTATTTTCATAAAATTATCTTAAGAATCTAAATCTCTACTCATTACTCAGTCCCTTCATTTTTTTTTTTTTGGAATGAATATATTTTAAATTTTAGAATCTCTTATTTGGTTATGTAAAAAATGTCCCTGTCCTTTCATATACAGTTTTTAATGTATCATTTATAGATGCAGTAAATGCTCTATTGCTTTTAACCTCTCAAATACAAATTGCTTTTAAATTTCTGCTCGCCTCTCCTGTGGTTTGCACTTACCAGAGTTTAAATTTCCCTATTGTGTCTTCTGTCTCCTGTGGCCTTTCCCTTGTCTGTGGCTTCCTGCGCCTCCTGGTTTCTGGTAGGAATCTCAGTCCCTTCCTCCTCTGGACGTAAGGCCTGAGGCCTGGCCTCCCTTTCCTACCCCAGAATCAGAATTCTGCTTGTTAAGGCTTCTAGCTCATGCTGTTATCACCACAAGCAAGTCTTTGCAGGTTTTAAAAGGTTATTACATGACAATATTATCTTAGGAGAGGTGAAAAGTAAAAGAGTCGGAAAGAGAGGATTTGGGGAAGTTTCCATAGTATGTTAACCTGCCGTATCAATCTAAAATCAGAGAACTGATTTATAATGGTGAAAATTGAGAAGATACTGAACTGGGAAAGTACAATAATATCTCAAGACAGACTCATTCATTAAAATGTGAGATAAGTGCCAAAATGTATCTTCCATTGTACTTGTGAGGAAAGTACAATCACCAGGAAAAAACATAGTAGACTTTAAATTATTTAAATATATAGTATATATTTATAGGTTTCTTTAGTGCTTATATTTGATGCATTTTTCTGTAAATTATAAGTGACGCTCTGATGAATGACGTGTGAGACACGTCTTTTGCATTCCTGGATTTCATTTTCATAATTACGTCTTTTACGGAGAGCTTTGTTTTTTTCCTATTTATTTTTAGGTGTCCCTTCCCTCTTTTTTTTCAAAATATGAAAGTTCATGGAAGGCTTCTTCTTCTTGTTTCTGGTTTTGATAAATGAATGGTGGGGTTTGAAGCAATGAATTTTTCCTAGGGATATTTATAGCTCAAGAGACAAAAGAAGACAAAAGAAGGTGGGATAAAAGAATGGGTCTGGAGTAGTAGGAATCCCCTACCAACGAGATACTGGGCATTCGTGGGGGCAGGCTCCTCTCAGTACCTCCTCTAAAACCACGTCATACAGAGGACTGACTGTGAGTGAGCAAAGCCCAGCTCTGCCACTGACAAAAATCAAACATAGCACATGTGTCTGTGAGAATATGTTACTGGTGAAGTTTAAGAATATCGTTGAAATACATAATACATGTATTTAAATAATTAAATATTGTGGAGTTTCTCATATTTAGAGTTGTTACATCTGCTTTAATTTGTGAGCTTTTTCATCGTGAGCTTAAACCAATACTAAAAATGTTAGTAAATTTTATTAAAACATCATTGTGTATCATCTAAGTAATCAAGTAGATAATAAAGATACATGAATACTGAATTACATGATGCCATCATATGCCAGAGATTCTTTCATTTTGTTCAGTTGCTTACTGCTTTGGGAAAGTGGGAAAAGATTTCAATCATTTTCCCAGAACAAATGTGCATAATATTTAAAGATACAGTGACCCTGACTCCCACATCAGAGCTCGGGTCATATTCTCTGATTCTAGAACATCCAGTTGTTTGTAGCACACAGGTAAACCTGATCCTGACCCACCCCAGAAACAGGACCGTTAGGTTTTATTTTAAGGTGACGGTGTCTCATACTTCCCGACGTTTCCATGTTCTCTGAATTCAGATGCGTGAGGTCAGAGATATCAGCGTAAATTCTGGGGCCCTAAGCCAACCAACCCAATGAAAATAGTGGAGACCTTCTTTACACAAAACACCAATGGCTGATTTGCATCGGGGACATTTACTCCCAGGTCTCCTCACCTCCGCGTCCCTCACGCACGCCCCTTTGCTGGTCGCCTGGGTCAGGAGACATTGTTTCCCCGAGGGGTAGATCCAACATTCTTACAAGATTTTTCCCCGAATCCCATTTGCACTATAAGATTCATGCAATTTCAGGATAAACTAGACCTCATGGACATAAAGCCCTTCATAAAATAAAATTTAAATCTATTTCCGGTTCCTATTTGGTGACCATTAACTTAAACAGATCTGTTTCTTTCACTTCCTGTCTCCACCCTTGCGCAAAAGCCCTATCTGGCATACACTTACTTTTCAAAGCTAATGGAGTGAGGTGTGTATTAGATTTTTTTTTTAAAGAAAGAGTATTTTGGAAGAGTCTCTTAAAAGCTTTTAACATAATTAAGATGACCCATCTTAATTGCAGGTTTTGAGAATTACTATTTTTCATATGTACATAGTCTTATTGGACCAACTCTTGTAGAACATTGTTGTTGTGAATTAATGTCATTTTGCACTCTTCTCATGCTTTCAGAAGCATGGCATTTCACAAAATCAGAATCGCTCATCTCTAAGTAGTGTGTAATTTATAGTATCCATTAAAAGGTATCTGTTAGATTAAAAGTCATGTTCACTACAATCTTAACGAACCACTTGCCTTTTTACAGATGACACTTATTAGAACTTTGATCAGAAATGAAAAAAAGTTGAAATTTCCAAACAAACTTTATTTTAGTTAGCAAATGGAACATTAACATTATTATTCATGAGACTTATTCTTAAAGGATATTCTCATTAAAAGACAGGCTAGATGTCATGTGTTGCAAGTTAGCAGGGAGAAGCTCTACTTTCTGTATAAATATCTTGATACTCATTAGGAATAATCATGGAAATGATTTCCTAAATTGAAGGATTGTGTTATAGTTAATGAAGCTTGCATTCAACAGGGCATCATTAAGAAAAGGCACATTTTCTCACATAAAATGTTCTAGGTTGTTAGAAGATGTGGCATTGATCATCCTGCTGTGGATGTGTGTGAAGACGTGGACGGAGCCTGGCTTACTCCGTGGCCAGTGCATAAGTGGAAGGTTTATGTAAATGGTGTCAGTGCCGATTCCGGAAGACGGTGGGCAGTCCTTTTGGAGGATCTCGGTGAACTGAGATCGAGCTCAGCCTTTGAACGAGGCCAAGTGACCAGCCTGTAGTCCATTCTTTCATGAGCATAAAGTATACCTTAGTTCTGCCACAGAGCACTTCGCACTTCGGCTTTTGCATTTTCTAGGACGTGTGTGTGTGTGTGTGTGTGTGTGTGTGTGTGTGTGTGTCCAAGCTTTTATGATCTTCTTTGCACTCATGGCTAATCTTTTCTGCTGAAGAATGGAAGGCGCGGCCTCTGCGGCAGTGAGGCTCCCAGTCTCCATGTAATTAAACTCCCAGTTCCTGAAAGCAGTTGTCTTGCTCCCTACCTCTGCGATCCTGGGCAGAATTCCTAAACCCCTCAGTCTCAGCTCCCTCGCATGTGCAAAGGGTAGGGTGACCAGCAATCCCAGTTTTCCTGGGATGACAGTGTTCCTTAGATGCAGATCTTTCAATACAAAGATGAGGAAAGTCTCCGGAACACTGAGATGAATTGATTGCCCTAACAGAGAGTAAAATAACTGCCCTGGCCGGCATAGCTCAGTGGATTGAGCACGGGCTGTGAACCAAAGTGTCGCAGGTTCGATTCCCAGTCAGGGTACATGCTTGGGTTGCAGGCCATGACCCCTAGCAACTGCACATTGATGTTTCTCTGTCTCTCTCTCTCTGTCTCTCTCTCTCCCTGCCCTCTCTAAAAATAAATAAATAAAATACAAAAAAAAGAGCAAAATAAAAGGGCCCACCAGCAGTGCTGTGCTGGAACCACCCCCTCCTAGCCATGGAGGCCACCGTTACAGTTGGGAAGTTTGTGGGGCAATTCTGATACAGTCAGAAGTCTGGGTTGGTAGCTGGTTTCCATCATGGTGACCAGCAAATTCTACAAATTAGGGCATTTTTTTTTCTTCTCAGAGAGTCAGTGAAGTGGCATACCACTGCCTACCAAACAAAGGGTGATGCAATTACTGATCGAAATAATGTATGTAAAAGGCTTAGTAGAGAGCATGATACAGAGTACGTGCTAATTCAGTGTCACTAATTAGTCATTTATTATTATCATTATTAATTTTGCATTGGCTGTCAATAAATATGTGTTAAGCTTAACTGAACTCTGCCACCAGTCACTTCCTGTAAATAATTTCAGTGGATTTTTTTTAATGTATCCAGAAGGTAGGATGAGCACACCTTCTAGGTCTTCACACTGCCCAGCTGGTGGTTTTCTCCTCTTTCTCATAAAGTCCCTGTTGTGAGCCTAGAAAGGTCCATCTTTCCCCTGCTCTGCTATGGCCAGTCCTCCGACACTGGGTGTCTGTCTGTCCGGGGCAGTGAGTCCAGGTCCGGGAAGAATTATACACTGGTGCTGTGCAGGGAGCACAGCAAATTAAATTATGCTAATAGGTCATTAGGAGAGGACACAGAGAGGATGGCCTCCTGTGTTGTGACTGAGGCCACCCCCACATGGCTCGCCTTTCCCCAGCACCCAAATCGTCCCCATATTTCTCTGAACTCCAGTACTGCCAGAAATTCCTACTTTTAGCCTTTGAGGTACAGCATTTTAGACACCTCTTTAAATGCAAATCCGTTACTTGGGAAAGGGAACACATTAGGCTATCAGCATAGTGCTAATTAGTTTATTGAGTTAGCTCCAGCAAGAATCTTTGCTTTAGGAAGATTGACTCAGGAAGGCAGTGAAAGTTCAGAAGTTGGGGAGATTACAAGGGAGAGCTGGAGTGGGTGGGGAAGGCTCAAGGCACACAGTAGGCAGCCCTGGTGCCCAGTGGTTCCTTGGATGAAGGAGTGAACCTTCAAGGAAGGGGAGGGGAACTAGCAGTATGAGATGAAGGAAAAGAAAGGCAAATGCACACCTTGGATTTCTGATTCCTTAGAACTAAGAGGGATCACCCTCACGATCCTCTGAAACCTCAGATTTTAGAATGAAGTTGGAGTCTATGCAGGTAAAGCGATATTAAACTCGTAACAATCCGGTTGCGGCCAGACTAGATCCTCAGGCATAAAAATGCATGCCTGAGAGTAACTATGCCCAAGCAATTCCATCTCCCGTTCATTAGGACGTCTGAGGTACATAAAAAGAAGACACTCCGCCTGGACCCACGCAAGATGAAAGCATCCTAATGCCAACGTATTAGAATCGTCATCTAAGGGTTTTGTCCTCCCTCTGGCTCATTTAGCAGAAGCCACAGGCGCTCCCTCCTTAGGAGGAGCAGATCAATCTCTTAGGATGGGAATGCTAATTCATGCTGATGCGCCCTACTGCTCTCCCAGCAGGACATTTCAAGGGGCCGTGTGTGGGCCCCTGGTTCCGCCCAGAATTGGGGGACTTCCCGCTGATCTCTCTGATTGCTCTCACAGAGCTAATGGAACGTCATGAAAGGGGAGTTTCTGTAGCAGCTCACTTGCAGTGAAAGGCTGCCCCTGGCTACCCAGCGTTTCCTGATGTGAGCACCAGGTTCGGTGTCCTGTACTGAGAGAAAGGCAAGGGGTGACTGATGGGCTCGGGGGAGTTTCTGGACAGATCTAGGTCCTCGGAAGTGCTGGAGTAGAAAGCAGAAGCCGCTGGGAACAGCATCCCCCATCTACAGACATGCATTAGATACTTCAACTCTCGTTTTGTTTGTTTTTTTAAAAGATTCAGTCTCTGTATTGAACCAGTTGTTCTTTCATGTATGTGATTTTTCTCTGTCTCCTCAGTGGCCCCTTGGCTTTTAAAGCTATTGACTGAAAGCTTTTTCCTTCCTCAAGTCAATTCACTTTAGAAAGGATCCACTCGTGGGTACCCAGCAGCCCACTCCATCCACACCGCGGAACAAACAGAAGGGGACCTAACCCTTGCTCTCTGTACTCTAACTGCTGCTAGACGCAAGGACTAAGGGTTCTTTTTAAAAAAAATGTGAATAATTAAATAGTGTTATGAAGTCATATGTGACTTCAAAAAAGAAAGAGCTCGTGGTGGGTAAAGAACAAATTTTTAAAAAAATATTTTATTTATTTATTTTTAGAGAGGGAAGGGAGGGAGAAGGAGAGAGAGAGAAACATCAGTGTGTGGCTGCTGGGGGTCATGGCCTGCAACCCAGGCATGTGCCCTGACTGGGAATTGAACCTGTGATGCTTTTGGTTCTCAGCCCGCGCTCAATCCACTGAGCTATGCCAGCCAGGGAAAGAACAAAATTTTAAGAACAGGAAACCAGATGTCCAAAAGCACTGAGTTTGGGACAAACGGTGCGCTGCTTTCGTGCAGCGTTCGTTCTTGCGCACAAACGTTTGCTGAGCCTCCAACACGCGCCCAGCCTGGTTCCCAGGAGCTGGGGTTCATCCTTGAAGAGAAGTCTTTGTTCTCCTAGGAGCTGAGAGTCTAGGGGGGCCAATAACCAAATGAATGATTAAACAGTGTAGTTTTAATTAGAGATTTTTAGGATTAAGAAAATGTCAAAGAAGAGAGTGCTCTTGGAGTAAAGATGGCCAGAAAAGACCTCTGTGAGCAGGTGACAATTTTACTGTCACCTGAAGGATTGTAACAGGGTGGCCCCAAATAGGGATTTGAAATGGCCCCAGAATTCAAGGTGTTCAGGAAATAATAGGATGCCCCCCCCCAGGTGTGGTTGGGGGAAGGGACACATGGAGCAGGGCCATTGAGAGCTGTTTTCCATAGCAACAGCCTTGCAGCTAACCTCTGGTGTGGTCATTTAACATATCTATAACCTTTAACTGGTTCCATAGATATGTTAAATAGCTGTGGCCATGCTCTGAGCCAGGGGGATGGAAGTAACTTCCTCACCAAGACATAATTGGGAGGCAGGTCCCCCGAGTTACAGCGCCTGAGTGGGAGCTTGGAGAAGATTGGCTCCATGACATGGGGTCACACCTGCCCAGACCCACGATGGTAGCCTAGTGAAGCTGGAAGGATATGAGAGTGCTGGAAGGTGTAGCCAGTTGTGGGAGGAGTCAGAAATGGGTCTGCAGAGGAAGATTGGTGCAGGGATTTAAACTGAGACGCGGCAGCCATTAAGAAGCGAACCACTCGGTCTTTAGCAGAGTGGGGACTCCCACAGCCCTGTGAGAGAGAATCACCATGTGGCTTTAGCAGAGAACCGCCACTAGGCTTTGGCAGAGTGGCGACCCCCCCCTCCTTGCAGCCATTGTGTAGGGAGAACCATGTGGTTTTGGCAGAGTGGAGACTCCTGCAGCAATTGTGCAGAGAGGACCACTTGGCTGTGGCAATAGAAAGGAGAGCCATGTGGCTATGGACACGTAAGAGAGCCACACGACTTTGCCAGAGTGGGGACCCCCGCAGCTTTAGAAGGGGGAACCACCACCCGGCTTTAGCAGAGATCCCGGCAACACAGCTGATGGTGCCGGGAACCGAGGGAGGCCTACCAGCCGAGATGGATTACTGGGAAGAACCGGGGGCTGCCTGAGACACGGACTTCTATCTCTTTTCCTGCGATACGGTACCCCAGACTGGGCAAAGGGGGAAGGAAGGACTGTGTGTGTTTGTGGGTATTTTAAGGGACTTTGGGATTTTGATGAAGACATTAGGTCACTACTTTAAGTCTGTATAGCATTAAATAAACATTTCCTTTCCTTTTCACGAATCTCTGGCATTGAGAGACGTCTTTCCTATAGGCAGCGGACATAACAAACCTGGGGGTTTCCTTTGGGTAATAGTATATCGTCCCAAGGCCCCACCTTGTTGTTCTGTAACAGGATGAAAAAGAGCAAAGTTTGGGAAGCACAGGGAAGAGCTTTGTAGCCAGTGGGGCGGAGGGGATGCCTGGTCACAGGAAACGTCCCAGCAGATGACAGTCAGCCCTAGCTGCCCTTCAGAATTCCCGGGGAGCCCTTTAAAGATACCTCTATGTGGGCCTCACCTTCAGAGAACTTTATTTAATCGGTGTGGGGTGATGCCCCGGCATTCGTGTTTTTAACGAACACCCTCAGGTCACGTAAATGTCAGCCCCCACTGAGAACGAGTGGATTAGAGGGCGCGATTCTCAAACTTCAGCAGGCGTCAGCATCCCCTGGAGGCTCTTCCGTCGGCCTGGCTGAGCCCCAGCCCCAGGGTTTCTGTTTCAGGTTGCCCGGGGTCGGAGGGGCACAGGGAGTGTGGGATTTCCCACCAGTTTTTAGTCTAGCGAATACGGATGCTGCTGGTCTGAGAAAGGAACGTAAAAACCGCAGGGTTTGAAAACAACAGTAGCAGCTGGTGTTGGGTGAGGAGGAGAGTGATGTGAAGGAAGGTGGGAGAAGGAAGTGGCAACTTCTGTCCTGGGAAGGAAGCCGTGCAGGGCAGAGCCACAGAGATACAGAATTGACGAGGGCGATGTGGAACCGGGAGGGTGGTTCTGGGTTAGGGGATGCAGAGCAGAAGCCCAGGCACAGCCTGCAGGGCGGGCGAGGAACCTGGAGGAGCAGCGATGACACGGCGGCAAGCGGCTGGAGATGGTCAGAGTGAGCAGCTTAAGTACAGATCGGGGGAGGCTGACAGGAGAAGGTGGGCAGACACAAAAATGGCCAAGGAAAGAGGAGCAGCCAGGAGGACTCTTCTGGAATCTGAGTGGCCAGGGGCGGGGTCATCGGTGCATGGGCACTGTTTCAGCCGCAGTGCTGATGAGATCTTGGAGGGAACACTTAGGGAGAGAAGTGAAGCCAGAAGCAAAGACTTGTGTTGATTATTGCAAGAAAGCTGATGAGGCACAGGAAAATCAGATGAAAACCTTTGAAACCGCCATAGGGCTGCTTACACACCCAGGGAGCGGGCAGCAGTGAACGTCCGTGAAGACAGTCAGTTGCGAGGACAGGAGGAAGCGTGCTCTGTGTACCTAGGAGACACTTGAGTCCAGGAGGCCGCAGCCATTCAGGATTACAAGTCATCTTTCTGCTCTGTCTTCGGTGCTAATGTAGGCAGCCCCTGGAAACGGGCTTCAAGGTTTGAACATCATGCACGTCAACTGTGTGCACGCTGAATCTCATTGTGTTTGTAACCTGGAAGCCACTGAGTAGCTATGATGCCTGTGTCTCTAAGTCTTCATCATGTGAGTCAACGAATAGAGAGACGACACCCAGAAGCATCCGTGTTAAACAGCTGAGGAAGGAAGGTCAGAACTCACATGTGAGCTGAGTTATGCTAGCATAAGGGAATCAACAGTAGCCACTAGCAGACTGTCTTAATCAAAGTGTAGGAGGAAGGTGATAGTTCAGATCACATTTATGGGGCTGCACTCGGTTTGGGACATTTAATGTCATAATTACAAGAATAGACTAGAAGGTATTCAGAGAAGGAAGTTGACGTTCTTCTTTTTCCTGTCTACAGAGAATGATGGAATGACTTAGAAATAATTTGTTTGAGAAAGTGACTATTCAGTCAGTGTAACTGTCTTCAAATTTTAAAGAATGGCATTAGGAAGAGAACTGTTATGTATTCCAGTGGGCGCAAGCAGGTGGAAACCTTGTAATAGAATTTCCCCCAATTTAACAAACGTTTTCCGAGAGTCAGAACTGTATGAGATGGAGGGGACTGTCCCAGGTAGTAGTGAGCATCTCATTCTGGGAAGTGATCACACACGAAATGTACGCACAACCACTGGGAGAAAAAGCAAAGGATTATTGGTGAAACTGTGTTTTCATTATTTTATGTCTTCTGGTAAATGAACAAACATTTGGAGAACTTTTGTCAAGTAAAACAAATTGCATACCTCAAGGGTCCTGTGGATCTGATTTGTAACTACCACTTCTCTGGAAAGCTCAGGAAGCTACACAAGTGAGAGACTGCAATTGTGAGTCATGTTTAATCTGAACACACTCCAGAATTCTACAGCACATTGCAGCATCAAAGGATAGAAAGCAAGAGAGATAATCAGATGTAACATTTGAATACATAAATGTAAATCCTTTTACTATTTCTAGTGTGAACATTTATTAAGTCCTCATCAGATGCCAATTTCCATACTAAACCTTTCTTTATATTATTTTGTTTTGTCCTTTTAATAATTCCACGGGGTTGGGTATTTGGAATATCTGTTTACCACTTGAGGAAAGTGAAGGCTCCAAATCAGAGCCAGCAAATAAAATTTGGAAAAGTCATTTAGTCCCTCTGAAAATCAATCTTTTTAAAAAATTTTTTTAAAGATTTTATTTATTTATTTATTTTTAGAGAGGAAAGGGAGGGAGAAAGAGAGAGAGAGAGAAACATCAATGTGCGGTTGCTGGGGGTCATGGCCTGCAATCCAGGCATGTACCCTGACTGGGAATCGAAACTGCGACACTTTGAAAATCAATCTTGTCTGTACAAAATGAAGACTCTACATGTAGCTGGGAAGTTTGCTGTGAGGCTCATCATCACATGAGCATCTCTATGCGAACTACTTGGTGAATTATTAAATGCAGATTTCTGTGCAAAAACACGTGTGAATCCAAGACATAGACCCTCAGTGCCTTTTTCTTGGTTGTCTGGGTTGAGAGATAGAAGAAGGTATCTTGTGGTTATAGAATTAAGAATGATTTAAAACCTTTCATAGTTCTCCTGGCTGGCATAGCTCAGTGGATTGAGCGTGGGCTGCAAACCAAAGTGTCCCAGGTTCGATTCCCATTCAGGGCACATGCCTGGGTTGCAGGCCACAGCCCCCAGCAACCGCACATTGATGTTTCTCTCTCTCTCTTTCTCCCTCTCTAAAAATAAATAAATAAAATCTGAAAAAAAATCTTCCATAGTTCTGTGTCATGCCCTGGAAATCATGACAAGAAGGATTAAAAGGACACACAGCTATGCAGGCAGATTTGATATTTAAAAATAAAGCTTGTAATGGGATGAGCAATTGTCTCTATGTGAGACCTTGCAATTTACATGTTAAAAGTAGGAAAGCAGAAAATAATAATATTTATGTATTTTAAGGCAATAGTCAACCAAATAGTTCTTTATCTTTAAAGTAGCTGATTCACCTGATTTTTAAACCTAAAAATACATGTTATATCTTATTTCTTCTGACAAGAGTGGTCATGTACTAGCATTAACTTACAAATTCATCTTAATTAAAATCAACCAACTATTCACTGGGTCTTTATTGAGTTTGTGTGTTTCAATAAATAAAGCCATGCTTCCTCTTGCAGATACACACAGAATTTCCCGGAGCTCCTTGGCAAAGGAGCTCCCATTTTCTTGTATTTACATATAAACTAGAACAGTTATTCGAAGACTGTTTGAGCCCTGACTGGTGCAGCTCAGTTGGTGAGGCAGAGTAAAAGGCTGCTGGTTTGATTCCAGGTGAGGGCGTATGCCTGGGTTGCCAGTTCAGTGCCCGGTTGGGGTATGTACGAGAGGCAACCAATCGGTGTATTTCTCTCCTATTCAGGTTTCTCTCTGTCTCCCTCCCTGCCCCCTTTTAAAACATGTCTTTTAAAAGAATGAACTGTCTGAGAGTCCACACATCTAGCTGGCAATGTAAACAAAATTAGTAGGTTTTTCTTAATGTTCTTATGTTTTGAAACTCAATGTATTATTAGCATATTTTAGGATACTCAAAGTACCTGGATGTGCTTATCAAGCAGTTTCTGCTGAGATATGCTTATTCTCCCTTTTTCTGCCCCTTTATTTATATTATTTCTCTCCATCTTAACATTTTGTCTTCTTTCAAACCAATCCATGGGTTAGTTCAAGTCCTACTGGGTCGGTTGGAACCCATGAAGTCTGCATCAAATACAGGAGTTTGATTCTGTTCTTATTTTTATAATAGTTATTGCCAATACTACCTACTAAGCCACCGACTGTGACAGAGTGGAGCTCAGCTGCATTTTCCTTTAGCAGTTACTGAGAGAGGGACCTTATGTGGACGCTAATACGTGAGACAGGGCTGAATTTAGCATCTTTCTGCTAGGACCCATCAGGCTTGGCTTGACTTTGCTGTCCTGACCTACCAAGACCCCTATCAGAACTCCTAAGAGTCCACATCGCATACTTTGAAAACCACTAGGGGAGAAGTTGCAAACCCCGATTTCCACACGGGTAAGGCAGGTGATATCAAAGAAGGAAATGGACAGGTGGGAGCTGGACTTCACAGAGGGACATACTTACTCTACAGGGATGGCTATAACTCTCTCTAGATTATTGATGTCAGGTGGAACTAAAAGCTCAGGTTTTTTTTTTTTAGGTCTAGAGAAGCCAGACTGCTAGCTTACCTTTCATGTAATTCTCTCAGCTTTCGAATGTTGGAAATAAATGTATACATGTATACAACAATGAACAGGCCAAAAAAGGCATATCCACTGGCCAAATCTGGACTACAAGCTGCCAGATAATGACCTCTGCCTCCTCCATTGTGGATGCTTGTTACACTTATTGTTTTATCTTCAGTATCAAAGCAGGTGTCCAAATTTGATGAATGAAAGAATCAATGATGAGTCAATAGAATTAAACAGATCACTATCATAGTGTCTCCCATTGATGTATTGTTTCTTGAATTAAATAAAGGCCACACAGTGTCATAGGAAGAGCCCCCGTTTGAAGGGGAGATGTGGGCTGTGGGTCTCCATCTGCCTACTACCAGGTATGGGTTCTTAGGCAATTCACATTACTTACAAGTCTTAGTTTCCTTATCGGTGAAATACTGAGACTGGATTCCAGTGTTGGAATCTATAGTTTTTCAAATGACATTTCAGGGAATCTTTATGACTTGGGGCAATGTGATTTAAGAGGAGTCCAAAGGGGTGAGGTGGGTGCCTAATACAAAGGAAGTCTTCAGGATTTAGAAACTAAGAATCAGATTACATTGCCTTTATGATGCATCATGGCCAAATACATAATTATGTGCTTCCTTCTTCCCAGTACTCCAGCATGACAAGAAGGAGAATTTTTCTGAAGGCACAAAGGCAAGCAGACCAAGAGGATAAAGAGCAACACAGGAGCAGAAGTAAATCAGCCAGGCACTGGTGATTTAGCAGATCCAAGAATGCCTGCTTCTAGATCAGCTTTCTGTTTTTACCCTAAGCAGTGTAGGACGATTTGACTCTTTATTTTTTTTTAAGATTTTATTTATTTATTTTTAGATAGAGGAGAACCACTTGGATTTCCTTTTTCTTTCTTTCTTTCTTTCTTTCTTTTTTTTTAGATTTTATTTATTTATTTTTAGAGAGGGAAGGGAGGGAGATAGAGAGAGAGAGAAACATCAATGTGCGGTTTCTGGGGGTCATGGCCTGCAACCCAGGCATGTACCCTGACTGGGAATCGAACCTGCGACACTTTGGTTTGCAGCCCACGCTCAATCCACTGAGCTACGCCAGCCAGGGCCTATTTGACTCTTTAGACTATGTCCATACACAGCCTTTAAAATGTTTTTTAGAAGGATACATTTTAACAAAGATCTTAACATTAAAAAATATTGGAAACCCTTTGAGTAGATGAGAGCCCACTTGGTGTTTCTCGTCTATGGTTATCCTCTGCACAGAAGACTGTCTGATGCAGAGCTGTGGGTGCTGTGCATTTCCTCAAGCCTCAAGGTCAGAAGTGCACACAGCAGCAAATCTATAAATATTTCCTGCCACGACCACATTTTCTCTGGTTTCTTGGCTCACCAAAGTTCAAGTGGAGTTTGAGGAAAGAAACAGAGAATTCTCTCTGGTAATGAGCACCATGAAATTCTGTGCTCATCAAAGTCCATTGTCAAGTCTTCCATTTATAAAATATCCGTGAGAATAGGAAACCCAAGTCATTTGTTATAGTAATTCATTAATTGGCATTGTAGAGCCAAGACAACAAGTACGGCCAGAGAATCGTTTCTGATGAGATCAGCAGTGGAAAAACGGAAGCAATCTCATTTAGGAAAAGTTCTAAATGTGGCTCACTCGTCAGTGTGTTTTAGATTTCTTCACAGCTTCAAATCTAATGGGCAGACCGGAGTTTTTCCTTGAGATAGCATTTTAGTGAAACACTTTTTAATTCATTTTACACAGCTCTTATTAGATTTGTAAGGAGATACACATTGTATAAGCACTCCATGGTCACTTGAGAGGAGAGTAGTTACCTGACTCATTTAACAGGCAATTACCTGTTTAAAAAAGAGACTAATATCCTGTGTCTGACAGAGGCTATGCCTGTATGACATGAACCAAATGTGTGAGCCTGTTAAAAAAAGTTCCACACTGATGTTGACTCTGAGCTCCTTTGCAGAATTCATTCATCTTAGACTAGTAGTTAAAAATGAATGCTTGATAGAACTGTTCCACATCTTGACTGCGGTGGTGGTTCCACAAATCGACACATATGATAAAAATGCATTAAGCTAAAAACAACACACACACCAGTGCAGGCAAAACTGGTGAGCCATGAATAAAGTAGATGGGTTGCATAATGTCAATAACCTGGTGGTGATGTGATCCTGTAGATTATAGAGATCTAGCCATTGGAGGAAAGTGGGTGAAGGGCAACTGCATGTGAATTTACAGTTATCTCAAAGTAAAAAGTTAAAAAATAAAGCAGTTCCTAACTGCATGTATTAATTTGGTCCATCCTGTAAGCTCAGCTTACTGTTAATGCTCCAGTTATGTGTAAGGTAAGGGAAGGAAGGAGGAGGCTCTGATGGGCATGTGGGTTTTGCACAGAAGAACATCCTCCAAGAAGCTTGTGTGTTTCAAGAATGTCCTTGTCAATGACAGAATTTGGGTTAAGATGTTATTCTCTCTTCTTGCATTTCCCAGGCATGGGTTGGAACCAGGGATCAGAGGAGTGGGAACGGCGCCCTGCATTTGTTTCCTTGGGGTGCACCGTGGTGTATGAGGCCAGTGTTTCCGTGCGGCTCTAGACCAGTCTGATGGAGATGTTTTTCAGATGGGCCATTTGCCTCTTCTCCTGAGAGCATCCTTGTGGTAGATTGCATTGATGGTCATTTCCATGCCTTTTGCAAGTAACTTTATAGACCTCTCACTGTGAGTGTGCTTTGGGCAATAGTTTGTTCGCAGATATAAGCAAAGAGAAGCTTAAAAAGTACTTGTGTGTTTGAGCTTGCTCTCTTGCACTTAGGCCATTATAAGGACAAGCTCATGCCTAGACTAGCCTACCGATCCTGGTAAAAAAATGAGAGCAGTATGGATCAGAGCTGCCCAGTTCAACGACTCAGGCCAACCCCATCCTGAAGCAGAATCCCTGGCTGACCTGCAGACTCCCAAGGAAGCCCGGTCCACAGCAACTGCCCCATGGACACATACGTTCTTTTGAAGCCACGGGTTTTTAGTTGGTTTTATGTGCAGCAGGAGTTGGTAACCACTGGAATTGTGATGGCTGACCTGTTGGGTTTCAGATAGATGGCTGGTTTCTGGAAAATTGGAATAGAGAGGCAGTGGGAGGGAGAGGTGTTAATACTCCACACTTGCACAAATTGGAATATGAAATAGCAACTTGGTTACATAAAATGGACAGGTGTCAATTATTAAAGGTGAGGACCTAAGGTCCGCCAAGATCATGTTTAAGGTCACATTGAGGACCTGTTTGAGGTCATGAATTATCCTGATGCTGAAACACCTAAGCTTTGGAATGACATTCTTTTGACTAAAGACTAGGTGAGGCTCAGCCAGCAGGAGGTGGCTAAGTGGCCTAGCACTGAGGTCCGTGCAGGAAGGAGCAAAGTGGGGGCCTTGTCTCCCATCTAGATCAGGAGGTGGCGTGTCTTTCAGTAAAGCAATATATATGTATATATGTGTATGCACACATGTGTATACATATACACCCACACATGCACATATACATCCACACACCCACACATATATGTACATATGTGTGTGGCAAGTATAGTGATTTTTATGAGCCATACAATCTCTCTCATAAACATTCAATTTGTCTGTTGTAGCATGAAGTAGCTATAAGCAACATGTAAACAAATGTGATTGTGTTCCAATAACATTTTATTTATAGAAACAGGGAATTGTTGGAACTGGCCTTCGAGTACACACACACACACACACACACACGCATATATACATATAATTGAATATTGGCATACAGTTCCTAGTGAACACCCTGTTACCAAACAAAAACAGAGGCTTGGCTTCCTGTGCCAGGCCATCAAAAACCAAATTCATGAGGCAGTTGGTGGTGAAGGAAGAAAGTGGTGTTTACTCAGGTGCTGTGGGACCTGGGAGAATGCGGACTCCCTGTCTCAAGCTCATCTCTTCCACAGAACCCAGCAAAAGTCCAACTGTTCTCAGTAAGACCAAAACAAAAGCAGGTGCCCAGAGTTCCAGCTCGATTTTAAACTACTGTCCTTGGAGCCCACGGACAGCTGCTAGGCGGTCATCCAGGTAGCTTGGCTTGTTCCTAGTTGCTGCCCATTTCAGACTCCCTCCAGGAGGCTATGACCACGTGGCTGCTAAGGCCACAAGATCCTGTGATCCCGGGACAGAGTATGTGAATGCTCCAGTGAATGCCTCACCAGGTTGGCAGGCGAGAGAATGAGACAGAGAGAGAGAGGAAGAGACTCCCTCCTGGATGCCATGGGCCACATGGATGCCAAGGCCACGTGGCTCAAGGAGACAACAGGAGGAAACTCCATGTGAGTGCAGGTCCTGAGCCAGAACATCGACCAACAGCGTGTTTCTTTGTTCCCCTCCGTGTGTATTAGTTTGGGTGTGGGATGGACCAGATGCTTCTTCAAAATGACCTTTTAAGTACCCAAACTTTTATATGCTCTGGGTGGGCCCACCCCCCAACCAATCCCTTCTTTCCTCAGGCTACACTGACAGGCCTCTTTGGTCTAACACCTCCCCCTATGCTGTTTTGACTGCTATGGCACAGGTGCTTGCCTTCCCCTGGTCACATCCCCAGTATGGTACAAGAGGGGCAGGGATAAGGGTTTGTCACACACTCAGTGTAAGAGCCTCCCTCTGCCACCTTCTTGTCCAATGAGCAGAGACTCCCCAGCCCCCACCTGACCATCCACCATCAACCACCCTTAATAGCCTAGTTACGGTCATCACCACACAGTCAACTCTCTTCACACCTTTAGCACACAAACCCCCATCCTCTTCCCCTCTGGTAACTACCAATCTGTTCTCTGTATCTCTAATTTTGTTTTTTGTTTTATTCATTTCTATTTATTTATTTTTCAGATCCTATCTATGAGTTAAATCATATGTTATTTGTCTTTGTGTATGGTGAAGAAAACCATCATGAAAATGGAAAGTCAGTTGCCCTGGCTGGTGTGGCTCAGTGGATTGAGTGCCAGTTTGCAAACCGAAAGGTTTTTGGTTCAATTCCCAGTCAGGGTACATGCCTGGGTTGTGGGCCAGATCCCGGGTTGTGGGCCAGATCCCCAGTTGGGGGCATGTGAGAGGCAACTGATCAATGTTTCTCTCACACACCAATATTTCTCTCCCTCTCTTTTTCCCTCCCTTACCCCCTGTCTAAAAAATAAGTAAATAAAATCTTTCACAAAGAAATAAAAAGATGGTCTACTAAATGGGAGAAGACATTTGTAAATCACATATCTGATATGAGGTTAATACCAAAATATATAAAAAAAACTTATACACCTCAATAACACAAAATAAACATCCTAACGAAAAAATAAGCCAAGGCATTGGTCTTAGTGACATGTCTGTGAACCTGACTCCCAAAGCAAGGAAAACAAAAGCAAAAAGAAACAAATGAAACTACACTAAGCTAAACGCTTCAGGACGGCAGCCATGCTTGATGGTGCCATCATCCCTTGGTAGAGGCTTGTGAACAGCTTGAACCCTGCAGGTGATTCTCCACCAACCTCTCCGTCTTCGAGCTCTCCGGTAAAGACAGCCAGCCGGGAAGCTTGCAATCAATCACAGGATTTGAGCAGTCTGCAGTGAGGGCTCGGGAATCCTGATACCGACACGGGAGAAGAGGGGGCGGTCCTGGATGTAACCGGGCAGGTGGTTACGACATCAGTACTGTAGGCTGCTTTAATGGCACGCACTTGGAAATACTGAGCAAAAGTTTGGGGGACATTTTTGGTGGTGAAATAATTAAATGGGTAAAGCTATTCTTGTGAGTCTCCCTACATGTTATGGAAGGTAGTAAAAAGTTAGGACCATGACTTTTGAATGAGTTAATGAAACTTTGGGGTCCCTGCAATAACAGAAAGGGTTTAAACACAAGTTGGGTGAGGTTCCTTTTGGAGGGAAAACTTTCTGATGCCTTAGCTTGTTGGGCAGGAATGTTGTGACTTGATTTGCATTTCCCCACCCTATGGATAATTGAAAGACATGTCTGAGAAGAAATGCTAATTGCCTTGACCAAGGATTAACTGGCATTCCCATTACCCCCACTCTTTCTTTGACATCTCTCCCATTGACACTTCTCCCAGCACTACAATCCCGGTGCGATGCTTTGAGCGTGAGAATACAAAAAAGCAAAGGACTTCTCCTTTCTTGTCTTTCTTTTCCAAAATCTGATCATCCTGTCCACAACGGCTGGTGGGAGTAGTCGCACATGAGGTTGAATCGACCAGTGAGAGCTGTCTGTAAATCACCGTTGTCTTGTTTCCTAAATCTTAAGCAGAAAATATCTATCCAAGGTACAGATATCTCCAGTACGTGAAGACTTGAAGTTTCTAGACAGAACTTGGAGAGGTCTCCAGGATGAAGAATCCTAGTTAAGAGTCCCTACCGACAGGAGGGTTTACGACCTCCCTGTCGGATCAGGACCTCCCAATGGTGCCGTCACTATTAATGGGTCATTTGTTCCATGATTAAAGACTCTGTTGACCCAATTTTCCGGCCCATTTCTTTCTAATATTCTTCTCCCTGCACTGAATCCCCTGAGAGAAGGACAAAAAAAAAGAGGGGAAATTTCAGGGCTGTAGAACCAAGCGTTAGAGGAAGGATTAAGAAAAGAAAGGGGGCAAAGACCATGCGTGTGCAACGCTTCTGGAGGAGTCTCCACAAGACGGATGCTGGATCTTAAGCATCATGAAGGCTGTCAGTAATGATGATCCACATACAGCAGATGCGTGTAGTCAGGCCAGCTCACAGAACGCCTGCTTACAGAAAAGTGGTAAACTAGGTAAAGTATTACTATCAATTAGGTTTCTATTCTACCCCTTTCATTTTCTTTCTAGACTGGAAGCTCAAAAACTTTCCTTTTATTTTTTATTAGGAAGATAATCAGAAACAAGTTAAGGATGTGAAATTCACTAAGTCTGAACAAAATGCAAGCACTTATTATTGTGAAATAGTCTACCTGAGAAATAATATTGCTAAAAGAAATTTCAGTGTCTAGTTGACAGCTGACTTGATATAACCTAGCTACAAAACAATAAAGCTTGTCTAGGGAAAGTCCTTTTAAAGTTTCTTAATACTACTTTCCTCAGTCTGCCCACCTGCTGGTAAATTGTTTGTTTTCAGTGATGGAGCCGCTATGCCCTGAATTGTCCACATTATGGTCTTTCTGTGCTACTGTGGGAGCACCACGCAGCATGCCCCCACCAGAGGAATCACACGATGTTGGTAGGATTGATTAGACGAGACAGCCGCTTTCTTTCAAGTGGAGTTTATTGCATAGAAATGTAGCGAGAAACTACTCTGTACACGTTGAAATGCAAACTGTTTACATATTTTTAATGATTATCTGTTTTTATCTCTCAGAAGCTTTGTAACTGTACATTGCAACATAGCTGCGAGCACAGGGTGCATGTCTGGCTGTGTGCTTCTGCTTCCCTTGCCTAATACTTCCACAGTGAAATACACAACTGCCCACAGACAGTTTACTGTATTGATGTATCTACTGGACTTTAATACTCTTTCATTCTGAAGCTAACATCCTAACAACTGCCAATTGGAAATCATTTTTGACTGGATTAAATATGCATGTGCTTGTTTCCCGGAGCGCACGAGCCTGAATGCTGCAGACAGTGTTCCTACTGCTCGCTGTCGGCTCCCGGCTTCACCACCGCAACTCCGGACCCCGAACTCCGAGTCCCTCCCTTGTGAGGGTGGACTCTTGTGCACAGTTCAGATGTCTTCTTGGAGAGCCATTACCATTTTCCCCTTTGCCCCCTTAGAGCTAGCTGTTTGCTACATTTAGCATCTTTCTATCGCTTCTTCACCGCCTTTCCAGCTTTCTGAATGCTGGCATTTTTGTCTTTGTTGTGGTCCTACTGGTGCTAACACGGGGGAAGCTGCCATCCTGAAAGGAAACAGGAATCTCTTTCAGCCCTGATAAAACTATTCAGATGGTCCTCAGCAAAGGACAGGTTATTGTCCATTCACTCACTCATCCAGCAAATGGTAGCGAGCACTTGCCATGGCTTTGGCCCCATTCGAGGCACTGGGGGTATAATGGCAGCCATGCAGACCTAGTCTCTCCCTCCTGGAGCTGACAGCCTTGTGATGGTGTTTCATGCATTCACGTTAGTGCAGTTGTGTTTGGAATCTCATTTTTTTTTTTAGTTTAGTATTACCTCACCCACCCCCCTTCCCCAAACATGGTGAACTTCTATGGGAATAACCTTATCCACCCCACTGATAACCAGTCAGTAGCCTCCCCAGGGCAACATAGTATGCTTTCTCCCCCACCAAATAAAATGTTTCCTTATTTCTTTCTTTCTTTATTAAGACATATTTATTAAGAAGTTAAGGATGTTTCAAGCACTTCCTTTCAACCTCACTTATGAAGGCATCAATGCACCACGTCCCTTGCTGTCTCTCTCAGGTCAGAGACTAAAAATGTGTGCCTCTGGAGACACACAGAATAATCATTTTTTGGAACTTCATTACTCATACATACATTTTTGTACCTAAAAATGCATGTGAGGCACCTCAATTTTAAGTAATATAGATCCATGTTTTTCATAGACTAATATGCATGCCTTATGCTAACAAGAAGTGCTATAGAAATAAAATAGTTGTTCATGTTCAGGACTTCCGAGGCTGGTGACGGTATCCCAGCAACTGTTATCTATCACTGGAAGCATCTAAGGTACGTGTTGTTTGTTCAGCGAGGAGGCAGGAGGAAGTAGGGGGGGGGGTGTGAGGGGGGAAATTGACCACTGAAAAGCACAGGGAGGAAAGCATTCTCTGGGCTTTCAATAATGCATTGGGTACCGCTTACCCATGAATGTTGGGAGAATAAAACAAGACAGGACTTGGGAAAGTTCTTTCACTCTCATAGTTCTCCTTAACATGCCATATAATTTCCTGAGGGCATGAGAAAAGCCCAAATTCTGCTCTCCTTCCAAGAACTCTTTTTCCCTTGGTGTGTTTCCTCGGTAGACCCAGTTATATGAGCTCTTGCAACGGTACAAAGATCTTCTGCTGTGAGTCAGATGGGGCTTGATTTCAGGCTTTTTTTTAAATGAGCAGATGACCTTTTAATTTCAGTTTCTTCAACAGTGGAGAGTAGCAGAATATGCTAACCCCAAATACAACTGTCGGAGTTCAAGACATGCCACACCCAAATACCCTGCTTTGCCGTGTGGATTATTTTGAGCTGTAGGCACTTGGGATACAGCAAGTGCAGGAGACGACTTCTCTGAATTTCCCTTGTCTGCCTAAAGACAGATCCTCCTAAAGGAATTTGACTGTCATATATGGTCTCCCTGGGAGTTTCATCAACCAGGGAAGGTTTATTTTGTCACAGGAGAGGAGACTAGAAGTTGACACCACACCCAGACAAACTTTTCACAAACTACCATATTTCCCATCTGTTCTTCTAAGGGTCCACTTATCTTTCCTAAAAACCATTCACTCTCTCCTAAGAGGCCTATATGACCTCTCCTTTTCCCTATTAATATGGTAGTTAAGTCTAAATTCTAAGCCACCTTGGGAGCTGTTTATATTTCCCTAGGTATCTCCTATGTATGATGAGGTATACATGTTAATAAACTTGTTTCTTTTTTTCTGGATAATCTGCCTTTTATTGCAGGATTCTCCATTAAGAACACAGAAGGGAAGAAGAAAATTATTTTTTCTTCTCTACAACAATCCACAAGAGATAAACTCGTGACCTTTCAGCTTATTACAAACATATTTAAAAGTGTCTTGCACATTGTCCTAAAATTGGGTTAACCAGTTAATATAAGTTGATTCCCTTTTTCCTGTTTCTTTTCCTCATTCTCTTTCCTTCCTTCTTTCCCCACAAGCCTTTATTCTTCTCTACCATTATTAAGGAACTAAAGTCAAAACACATATTAATGGTAAACAGATTTAATATCCTAACATCAAAATAAAAATTACATAATTTCACAAAATAGCCTGACTTCTCAGAATCCAGTAGAGAAAGTTAAGGTGATATTCAGGATGAAAAGAAAATAATGGTTATGATAGTAACAATAAAAAATCAATATTTATAGTGGCTTACACATTTAAAATCTCTGATTTTTACTATAATCTCATGAAACAGGTTTTATTGTCACTTTCATGAAGACTCAAAAAATTTAAGGTAGTTTTCAGTATAAAATAGTTGTGAAGAGAAAGAGGTAGGGTTTGAACTCCCTTCTGATTCTAAACCCTAGATTCATTCTATACTTCATTGCTCATGTTTGAAAGTAATTAGATATACAAGTTTTACCTTGTAGAAGTTACAGAAGTTTATGCCCAAGCTTATGAAGGAAAAACACCATAGATTTTCTTCACTGTCCTCCCTCACTCACTTTACATCTGAAAACACATTTGCATATATGTTATTGTAGCCAATTGAAACCTTCATACCTTTTGTTAGAGATACATGCTGCTACATATTTTTGTATATATATTTATAAAGTCCTGTGACATTCCTATTTTAGTCCAGCAGGCTTTCTAAAATGGTGACTTCTGAAAGAATATACTAGTTTTTTAAAGCGATTTTAAACTTTCATTTTGAAGAAATGATTTGATCATGAACAATATTCATTGAAAAACCGTTCTTGGAATTTTGTGGCATTCGCCACATACATTAATCCCTTTGGTTTTTAGCTTATTTTACAAACCCCGAAGAATGCCACCATTAATTTTGTGGCATCTCAAACTGACTCTCTCAGCAAGGACACTCTGCCGTGGACCATGGCGACTACATGAGTGGGTACAACGAGGACTGTGGTAAAAAAGTGAATTCTGGAATCAACTATGGATCTTGAATAGGGTCTCACCGTTGGTAGGTCAAAAAAAAATGTGATAATGTGTATTGGTTGTAACTGGATGAGACTCCATGAAACAGTTGAAAATCCTAGTTTAACAGGAAATTCATCAAAGGTCATGAGCAAGACCTGGGCTGAGACAGTGATGTGGGTGAATTGCAGCTTTAGAATCACCTGTTCTTGACTAGGACTCTGCCGTGGTTGGAATGGATCTCAAAGGAGCGGGAGTTCTAAAGATTACAGTGCAAGGGTCTTTAAGACTAACATTACTATGAGCTACATATATGCTATTATTGGAAAGATTAAACCCTAATTAGAGCAGCTTTCCTTGATCTCTGACTTGAATGTTCCAAGACCCTCAGTGAATGCCTGAAACCATAGATAGTACTGAAGCTTATATATCCTACTTTTAAAAAGTACATGCATAACTATTGGGTTGAACAAAAAGATCGTTCAGTTTTTTTCTGTATGGCTGGCTCTAGTAGGGCTTAGTTGTCTTTAACTTTGTTCAAAACAGTTCTGTTAAATCATGACAGCTGTCATATCAGCATGCATTTAAAAAACTTATCAAAATTGGTGAATTTTTGTGCAGCTATTTTAATATTGAAGATGGAAGAAAATATGCAACATTTTTAGTGTATTAGGCTTTATTATTTCAAGAAAGGTAAAAAGGCAACTGAAACACAAAGAAAGATTTGTGCAGTGTGTGCAGAAGGTGCTGTGACTGATCGAAGGTATCAAAAGGGGTTTGCAAAGTTTGTTGCTACTACTTCAACATTTTAGCCAAACAATTCTTTGCTGTGGGGTAGTTTTATGCATCGGAATATTTTTGGCAGCACCCCTGGCCTCTACTCATTAGAAGCCAATGGTGGGAGACAGCCGACGTACTCAAAACATCCAAATCCACAAGGTTATTGGTGAAAATGAAAAATGTTTCCTTTATTTTATAGGAAAAACCTAAACAGACTTTTTGGCCAACCCAATATGATCAAGTTTAATTTATAAATTAGGCACAGGAATAGATCAGCCACAAGTCTGAATGAAATAAAGCAGTTACAACCATATTCTGAGTTATGTAAATGTGGCCTCGTGGCCCAAGTAACGCAGCATACTCTTTTCACTCTTCCTGGGATGACCTCAGATGATTCCATGTGTACGGGATGAAAGGGAGGGACATGAATGACATAGGCCCTGGGACCAGCGTTAGGCTGCTATTGACTCTCTGATGATTCGGCTACTGCATGACCAGGGGTGGGTGGAATATACAGCATGGAGATGCTGGGCAAAGGGACGGTCCGCGTTGCGGGGGGGGCGGGCAGTGTGGGGCAGTGCATGATCTCATCACGTACTCAGAATGGCATGCCATTCAAAACTTACACATTCTTTACTTCTGGAACTGTTCATGCAATAGTTTTAGATCATAGTTGACCATAGGTAGCTGCAACGGCAGAAAGCAGAAGCGTGAGCAACAAAACCAAGGAAACGTGGGGCTCCTACGGTCAGGCTGCAGCCGGGGAAATGCAGTCAGATCCTGCGTGCGTCCTCCGGGCTATGCCATCACCCGAAATTGCAGATGAGAACGAAAAAAAGACTTTAGCTGAGACTCATTCTGTGTGTCCAAAGGCATCTCTCTTGAACTGTGATACAAACACAAGTATAACACACACATTAAAAGAACATTCTTCAGAGATTGGGAAAATGAGTTCGATTTATATGAAAGGATAAAAAATGAAGCCATCCAAATAGCAGTGTTCTCATTCCTCTCTGAGGCATACAATGCCACAGCTTCGTAGTCAAGTTACACATGAGTTACAAGGGAGAAAAGAAGAAAGTCTTCACACACAGAGAGCGTGCTCTTTCTTTCTTGTTACCCCGATACAATTATAATCTGTCAAGAAAAACGATCATTATCATAAATCCTGATCGTCCATTTTATAACCAGTGATGAGAAAGTAATGGCTGAGGACACAGTAAAAAGATTTTCCTCAAATCATTACCACTACTGTTGCATTGTGACAAACAAACACAAAATAACAGATTACTTGACAATTGTTTATACATTCTAAATTGCACCAAATAGTACATATGCTGGGGCACAAAGACAAAACATAAAGGAATTCTGTTAGTTAGCGAGTGCCTCTATCTCCATGCTTCCTTTTATCCCTTCCTGCCTGTTATGTTGTAACATATCTAGAATATCTCCATGGTAACTTCTAGACACATCTATTTGTGTAACTGAATGTTTTCCGTTTGTCTCAAATATTTATTTTATGTTATACATGGACTTGTCTTGCCACTTAACTTTATTTATTTGAAAATTATATATACACATACACACATGTGTACACATACATACACAGCCAAATTTCCAAAGGATTTCAAATCATTTAGAAAAAATGGGTACGGTTAACACAGGTCAGATAAAGTAAAGCTATGCCATTGAAAGAATTAGATGGGGAAAGATAATTGCACAAGAAAGATAGGATGCCATATGTTACATATTCTGATAGTCCAGCAGCCTGAGCAGAAATATAAATGTATTTCATCGTTATACACATCTCATTTGATGAAAAAAGAAGTCAAAGACAAATTATCTTCATCCTTAATTGACACAGGTATCCACTGAGTTGTATCTTTTATAAAGACATCGATATTGTGATTTAAAAGAATCCTACCATAATGGGGAAAAAAGACCTGAATATACAGCATATAGAAACACATGCCCATTTCCTTCATAGTCTTTGGTGAAACCCAGCGGACTCAGCTGGCCTCATGCAAGTACCAAATCCCTTCGTACAGGTGACATGTCAGAAATTGCTCTGACAGATCAAGCAAAAGGGACCCGGGTACCTGGTGAACTAGATAAAACCCTTCTCTTTCCATATTCTTTCATGTAATTTTTCTCTCCTGCCACCCAGTGCCATTAGCCTGCCTTCTACCCTTGGAAATGTGTCCCCAGCAGAGATGTAACAAAGCCCGCCGTCCATATTTCAGAATTCTGCGGTTTTTGCATTTTAAGATTTTCCTCCAGAATGAGATGAGAAGATTTGGCTTTTGTTGCTCAGTTTGGGGGCAAGAGGAAGGGATTCCTTTGTGGTGGGGTGAGCGGCCTTCCGCGTGGCTGCCTGCTTCTCAGACTATTACCTCTGTGGCCCCGGTAAGGAGCTCAGTGATGTCAGGTAGGAGGTATGTGAGCCCGTGATGTGAAGACAAGCAAGTGAGACATTTGCCTCCTCCCCACTGATTAAATACTTCCCCCGGAAACATTTGAAAAATATACTTACTAAAGATGGCTGAGGACAATAATTTCTATAACATGTTTTGGGGGTGCTACCTGAGCGATCAACGCTGGAACGAAATCAAACTCATGAGCCATTTCTGGCAGATTTTATCTGCTGGAGACATTTGGACATGATGATTGCAGGTACAGTATGAGACAGAGTTTCTGCATCGACAAGTATTTTAGTGCTGGCAGATGGACCACGGTGCGGTTAAAATGGGCATTGGAGCAGATGGCCCCAAATTCACGTCCATTCGGTGTCATGTATAACCTCTGTGGTCATGGGCACAGGAACCTTGTCCCAAAGCCTTCGTTTCTTCAGCGGTAAGCTACAATAAAGTTTTACCTTCCATATGAGATTGTTGTGATAAATGCCTCGGATAATGCACACGCATGATTAGCACTGTGCCTTCGCTAGTAATTGCGCCAAAAATATTAATTACTGCCACCACCACCCTACTAACAATACCATTGCTATTATTTTATGTACTTGCTCAAAACCACAATAGAATGGAAGCATGGGAGCCTTTTGATGTGCAGTAGAACAGATACAAAGGAGCATACTATTTCCTGTTTCATGAGTTTTGCACAGAAATCTCCTGCTAATGAATGTGGGGAACATGAAATAAAAGATTTATATGACATTGAGGTTATTTTCCTGTTCTTTGACAGTTAAAGACAACGAGATCATTTACAAATTATTTGGAGAACTTCCTTAGATAAAAATGCCTTGAAATACTTTATTTTTAAAAATGCTAATTAGAGATCTCAAAAAAAAAATAAAAGATATCAAATGGAAGACCAAAAGGAAACTGGGCATAGTCTTTAGAAAAATATTTTATATTCTATCCTTCATTTGCATGTATCTTGGGGTAAGTTCCCATGGTGTTCTCTCCTTGTAAGGTAATTGGATGACGCTGGTGTCTAAGAAGCAAGAAATACTCTAAAAAAATGAAGGCTGAAAACGAACATAATTGTCTCTTATGAAGCATTCACATGAGTCAGAGTTTCTCAAGCTGATTGTCAAAAATAGTCTGAATAAGCACCTGGAGCACTTGTAAAAATGCAGACGACTAAATCCCTGAGAAAGCCACGCTGAGCCAGAGTAGTGTCCCAATAACGTGACATTTTTATTAGTCTCCTTGTATTGTTTAAGAACCATTGTGGTAAATATTGAATAAGTAGATGCCTCCGTTAGATATTTTAGAGGGTACTTGGGCTACTGTTATTTTTAGATATTTGAAAGATAATTATGGCCTAATTATGTTTTATCATTCTCGGCTTTCACCGTACTTGTGAATAGGGCCCTCGTGTTCATCCGGTAACGCCTAAGCAATAGAAATGAGTCACTGCAGCTTTAAATGTTGAGCGCAAGGAGCTCCGGGAGCGTGGAGGAGCAGGTTTCATGTGCAGGGTCTGTGTGGTTATGCGCCTGTTCATTGTGTGTTCATTTACAGCTCCCGGACATGTAGACTTAATTGAAACTAATGTAGGTCAGTCTATAGAACACCTAAAAGCAGGACTGTGTATATATATGGGACTCTCAGAGAACAGACAGAATGAGACCGGGGCAACATGGGCTCTCTCTACGCATACATTTTTAAATGAATTATTAAATGATACATTAAAACTAGTCTTCAAAGGGAGGGATTTTTTTTCAGCCTCCTCCTGGCTGTATCTCTTTTGCCATAGAACTATTCATGCGAATTGAAAAACATACTCTGTGAAATCTGTGAACAGCATTATCAAGTGTGGGGTTAGGAGAACCATTGAAAGAGAGACAAGATTTCAGAAAGATGAAAAGTATATATGGACATTAAAAATGGCCTAATATCATTTAAATTTCTAGAACATGCTTTCCCGCATTTTCATCTGGGCATAAATTTGATAGATCACCACCGAGATATGGTTGGAGTTTCTGCCAACTCTCTTTAATTCCTTTGCACCAGTAATCATAAAAGCAGAGAAGGGGGGGTGCATGTACGAAACAGTCGAAAGATATAAATTCTCCTTTGAGGTAACGTAAGTCTACTTGAAATTTTCTAATATGATAATGCAAAACCAGAACTGAAAGAAGGCTTGAAAATGAAAAAGAATTCCTAGGACATGAGATAAATTTATGCCTTTCAACATTTTTAAGCTGTGCCATTAAAAACAGGACTCAGCGTATCATTTTAAAAGGTCAATAGCATCGCCAAACAAAACAACCCCCCCTTCCCCAACACACACTTTTCTGCTAAGGAATATGTATCTTAAAAAAAAAAAAAGACAAGCATTTCAGGGGATGGAGACAGCTTCCTTTTATTCAAATCTCCTGTTATGCTTTTCTTACTAAATGCTAAAACTTTCTTTGCCTAATATTCCGTGATTTCTCTCCTTCCTAATATTGTTTTCCAGGCCTTGGACAGGCATTGAGGGGGCAGCCAACCATCACTTTATAAATGAGGAAGCTTAAAAAAATACTGAAAATTGATTGTCATCAGCACAAAAGACCTACTCCTTATCGCCAGAAAGTGGGAGTGCTTTCACTGTCCACCCCACACCCTTGATTATAGACCCCAGAACTGGATGTGGGGTTTGCCTGCTGAATCCAAAGCCACCCGGGCCTTCTGACCCTCTCTGTGCCACTCCTTTCCGGCAGAGTCCATCTCGAGGTCAATGTTCCATTTCCTTTCTAGATCTCACTGCTCCTGGGCAATCAGTCCTAAGACCCCCCCTTATCATCTGGGAGGCGTGGAGTCTGGATGCTGCTTTATCCTTGATGGACAAGTGTGGACCTTCATTTCCCCTAAGCGATTCCTTTGGCTGAGTTTTACACAGTCCCACTCCTTGTCACCGCACCGGCCGGGAATTATGAAGCTGTCCCATTCTTCTCTTCTAGCTGCAGGTGCTGAGGCGTCAACCCGTCTGCATTTTCTCTCTGGTACAAGTTCTCCAGGACCATCAGTTATGTTCACACACCACAGCCAAGTCCTGGGGGGCCCACACCCATCTCCAACTCCTTTCCACCCTTCCTCAGTGTCACCTGTAATCTCTGGACTGATTGGATTCTGGCGAGACTCTGCCACAAGTATTCTCCAGGATGTCGTGGATGTGTGAAAACGTGAGCATTCCTAAGGAGACAGATCACTTCTTCATGCAAAAGAAAACCAAACATAACAGTTATTAGGTGGTAAGGATACACCACGATTTCTCCCTAGAGAAATGTCACTGTTCTCTGGCGCACAGGGCTCCCAGGGTTTCCTGTTACCACCACCACGACCACCAGAGCTCCAGAGGTTTTCTCACCCCTCTTGCACACTTCACCTCACAACCACTCACCAGCTCTGGCATTTGCTGGAGGGGGGCCTTGCCTAAAACGGTATTACAGCTACCATCAGCACATCAGGCAAGAATTGTGTAGAGTCATAATTGCCCTTTAAAAATCTCTTTGCAAGTTCATGAAAGGTGGCATAAATTATTTGGTTTCCTTCCCCTTCCTCGTGAGGCCAATCCAACTAGTTTCTTGTGCTATTGTACACGGAAAAAAAAATCATTGCTTTGGTTGAGTATCGGATGAAGCGGTTTATATGCATTCGAGACCTATGTGCAGGAAAACTATTATTATTGTTGTTCTTTTTATATGCTCAATATATGGAGTTGAATTTGCACAATGCAAATGTTCATATGACATAATTTTAGTAAAGTCTTTTTATTTAAAGACAAAAAATATAAACCAAGGGAGATTAGGTGATTTGCCTAGAGTCACTGCTACCCACTAAAAGAAATAAATTTATAACTTGGTTTTCCCTATCCTAAATGAGGTTATTTTTCTATAAGTTTAAAGTTGGTTAATTACTTCAGCCAACGGGAACCAACTGATCACCAGTGTTCTCCTGGTTTCCCGCGTCAAATGGGATTCCGAAGCTGAGTCCAGGCTCAGCAAGAAAGGCCACAGTAGCCCCTAGCTGGTATAGCTCAGTAGATTGAGCGTGGGCTGTGAACCAAAGTGTCGCAGGTTCGATTCCCAGTCAGGGCACATGCCTGGGTTGCAGGCCCCGGCCCCCAGCAACCGCACATTGATGTTTCTCTCTCTCTCTCTTTCTCCCTCCCTTCCCTCTCTAAAAAATAAATAAATAAAATCTTAAAAAAAAAAAAAGAAAGGCCACAGTACTCACCGGGCTGTCATGGACCAGGGTGGACAAAAGTGACATGCTTGTCCCATATTACAAAACAGGAATAGGTCTTTCCTTTCTTGACCTATCTGTATAATCACATGAGGATTTTAAATCCAATAATTAATCATACATTTTCCACAGAGTCTCAGTTAAATGAGGGCACTTAAAAAGCAGGAGGGAACATTACTAGAAGAGAGAATTGACTGACTAATTTTAAGTGTATTTTTACAGCCCTGGCTGGCGTAGCTCAGTGGATTGAGCGCGGACTGGGAACCCAAGTATCCCAGGTTTGATTCCCAGCCAGGGTACATTCCTGGGTTGCAGGCCATAACCCCCAGCAACTGCACATAGATGTTTCTCTCTCTCTCTCTCCCTCCCTCCCTCCCTCCCTTCCCTCTCTAAAAATAAATAAATAAAATCTTTAAAAAATAGTGTATTTTTACAATGGACGAATTCCTAAAGCATTCATGACCTCACAGAATCACGGCAGTGTGTGATTGCTGTCTCTACCGAGCAGGTTAAAAAGCGCACCATCACAGTGGCCTCTTGTCTGCCAAAGAGCCGGAGACGGCCCCTGCACCCTGCCTTCCCTGAGAAGGATCAAGGGTCTTATTGATATTCATGGTTCTGTTCGCCTCAGGCTCAGAAAGCTGTTCCACTTACAGGCTGCCCTAGAGGATGCCGGGAAAAGAAAAAAGAAAAATCTGCCATGGCTTGTGGGAAACAGCCACTTAGATCCAGTGTGGAATCAGGTACGTGATTCCTGGGAAACTCACCTTAACAAAATCTTTTACCCCACCTTCTGCAAAGCTGCCAAGGACCTGCCGGTTCTCTAGAGGTCTATGGTGCATGCCCTGTGTGGTGGCCAATAGCTAGGCAATGCGTGGGGACAGCAGCATGACGAGAATTCTGTATCCTGCCTTTGGGGAAGCTGCTTTCAGGGAACTAGCAGGATTGGACCCTCTCTCTGGCAAGAAAGGTCACTTTCCTCTAGCTTGGTGAGAGAAGTTGGGTGCCTGTCTCCTCCAGGACAGTCCACAGTGAAGCTAGAGTTTCTGCTGTCACTAAGTCCCTGACTTTTACTCTTAGCTGTAGGGCATCATTTTTCCTTAATGCACTTCACCTTCCACAAAGGGGCCGCCCATCCTCCTTGATGCCTCAGGGAAAACTCTAACTGCCTGAAGCCTTTGAGTGTGGCTCACCTCACTAAAGGCTCCGATATCACCCACAGTGGTGGCGGGAGGATTGAGGAACCTTTCTGATACTTCAGAGTTGGACACAACTTTGTCTTGAATAATAGACGTTAACTCTCACAAAATGCTCCTTGGTTATTCTGATCGCCTGGGTTTTCTGTCTGCCCGATTTTCCCCCTCTGTGGTCCCTGCCTTCTTTGTGACCCTCCCTGGTTTGCCTCAGACGAGTCACACACGGCTCTTCTCCTGGCGTGTTCCATGGAGGTTCTCACCCCACCTGCCTTGGTTGCCATCTGGAGCTTCCAAATTTCAAAATCCATTACAGACACATTCAACTCTGAATCCCTATCGAGAATCAGGTTCTGTGCTTATTTTGTACGTCCCAATTACACACGGAAAAGCCTTTCTATACCGAAGCACCTGCCTTTGAATTGCACACATCCTTTGAATGTGGAACTGTGGCAAGTTTTTGTTTGTTTTAATAGCATTTGTTTCCCAGCCTGAGAGAGAGAGAAAGAGAGAGAGAGAGAGAGAGAGAGAGAGACTGGGAGAAAGCTAACATGCAGGGAGTGGCTAACAAATGTTGGGTATGATACTGGGAACATTTCAATAGTTGTATCATTTAAGTGATAAGCTACTCCTACCTCTTTTGTGGCTGGGCCATCAGTGTTCAGCATATGGGCCCTGAGTTCACATGGACCAGGTTCAAACTGCAGCCCCAGTTCTTCAGTGAGATTTTAGTCAACTTATTTAATATTTCAGATTGTTATCTGTAAATCGGAAATGGTAAAATCCCTTGGACCAAATGTTCCTTGTGGGAATTAAATGAGATGCCCTGTGAAAATAATGCACACAGAGCCTCCATTAACACTACTGCTGCGGTTGCTTCTCCCCCATGACTGATGATGGTGAAGATGATGATGGTGATGATGACGAAACTAGTTTCGTCAGTCCTGTTGAGGAGACAAATACACACTTAAGCCCATTTTCACAAAATGATCATTCCCTGGAAGATCAAACCCAAAGAAGGCCAAAGGTGACCCTGACGGAAACACACTCCTATCACATTGACTTTGGAGGGTGCCAGTTTACTGAGGAAGGGGACATCCAGAAGGGGACCATGTGCACAGCACAGGTCTCACGAGTCACACCCCAGAGCAACCTTGCCCTTTTCCAGAGACCCACTGTCGTAGAACACCGCTCTCTATCTTCCATATCTGTCCGTGTATCTATGGCAATGCACTGCTTGCTCATCACTAACAGAGTGTGATGGAAGGGTGGTTAAAGTTAGGAGAACAAACAAAACCACACAGGTTCCTTACCTGGGCCTGGGAGGTGCTCCTGACCTCTCCTCTCTGCCTGTCCAGCCTCCGTTCACTCACAATCTGCCGCACCGAGGTCACTCAGCTCCTGGTAAGTTCTTAAAGCAATAGAGCAGAGTTCTGTTTAACAGAAACCACAAGACCCAGGAGCTTTTCTCCTCCAGTTAACCCCATCTGTGCCAGCTAGACTCATAGCCATAAATGGCAGAATGAAATTTAACATAAAACACCCATACACACAAAACCAAGAGCTTTTCCAGAGACTGGCAGTAACTAATTGCCATTTACGTATCCAAGAATTATATTGATCATCCCCCAAAATGATTATAGTACTTAAAATATATTAACCCTGAAAAATATGGGAGACGTTTTGAAAGATAAAATACTTTATTGAAAGTCTTAAACAAGGGAGGGAGGTGGGTTTGGCTGCGGTGGGGGCAGTGGTGGGGGGGAAATGCAGACAACTGTAATTGAACAACAATAAAATAATTCTTTAAAGATTTTATTTTATTTATTTTTAGAGAGGGAAGGGAGGGAGAAAGAGAGAGAGAGAGAAACATCAATGTGCGGTTGCTGGGGACCTGGCCTGCAACCCAGGCATGTGCCCTGACTGGGAATTGAACCTGCGACACTTTGGTTGGCAGCCCGTGCTCAATCCACTGAGCTATGTCAGCCAGGGCTAACAATAAAATAATTTTTTAAAAAAAGAAGTACAAATTGGTAAGTACAGAATAGATGGGGGGATGTTAAGAACAGTATAGGAAATGGAGTAGCCAAAGACTTACATGCCTGACCCACGGACATGAACTAAAGGGGGGGATTGCCAGAGGGGATGGAGGTTACCAGGTGGAGGGGGACAAAGGGGAAAAATTGGGACAATGATAACAGCATAATCAATAAAATACATTAAAAATAGAATAAAAGAAACTCTTAAACAGCAGGTATTAGAAATCTCTGCATTTCTAAATTGTATCATTTTTCAAGGTTTCACTCCAATGCTTATTTTAAGTGAAACGTTGTCTTGTAACCTCCATAATACCTTGCATTTTTCTTAGAAAAGGTTTTGCTTATTATTTTAGTTATTTATTGCTGCCAAACATTGCCCCAAAACTTAATGACTTAAAATGACAAAAGTGTTTATCATCTCCCATTTTCTATGGGTCAGGGGCTCCGGAGTGGCTAGAGGCGCCTCTGCCCGGGCGTCTCCCACGCAGCTGCAGTCAGGGAGTCAGCTCACAGGGCCCCCGCGGACGGGCTCCCGCACTGGCTCCCCGTGCGGCTGGCAGGTCCGTGTTGTCGGCTGGCACGAGCCCTCGGCTTCTCTCTACAGGGCACGGCTCTGGGGCTGCTGGAGTGTTTTCACGACAGGTGACTGGTTTCTTCCAGAGCAAGTGGTCCAAGAAAGCACGAGGTAGAACCTGCCACGCCCTTCATGACTAAGCCTCAGAAGTCACGCACTGTTACCGCTTTTGTGTCCTATTGGTAACACACATGACCACCATTCAGTACGGGCTGGGCAAGGACTACAATAAGGTCTGTAAACCCGGAGGTGGAGATCCCTGGGGACCCTCTTGAAAGCTGACTACATTTATTATCGTGTGTTAAGATTATTTTTTAAAGATTTCATTTAATTACTTTTAGAGAGAAGGGAAAGGGAGGGAGAAAGGGAGGGAAAGAAACATCACTGTGAAAGAAGGACATCGAAAGAAGGACACCTCTGGTATGTGCGCCGACCAAGGATGTAACCTGCAGCTCAGGCATATGTCCTGACCAGGAATCGAACCAGCAACCCTTGGCTTTGCAGGACAGTGCCTAATCAACTGAGCCATACCCGTTAGGACTCTTGTTTCACATTATGATTATTTTTGTTTGTATCAAAACAGCCTGGGGAGCAATTCATTTGGGGGCTTTATTTTCCATGTGTTTATCTTTTATGCAATCAGCACACTACAGATCACACAATACATGTTTAAAGAGAACAAATAAATGAAAACAGATGGTAGGAAAGTCAGGTGGGCATTCTAGAGACCTTCCGTACTCCCGTTGAGTGGTGTCACCTAGACACACAACTCATTCGTAGTCTTAGAGCATAAGCAGATGTGTCTGTCTGGAAACTATTGCACCTGAAAAAGCAAAGCAACCTACCTTTGGTATTCATTTCTCTTTACTATGTTTTATACATCTTACTCAAAAATATGCGTATTTGGGGGAAAGTGCTCGTTCCTTGAAATAGGACATGCTTAGAAACATTTCTGTCTTATAGAGGTATCTACCATCATAAAATAAAATACTTCCCTTTGAAAGTACTTTCAAAGGAAAATACTGATGCAAAGTATGGAAAAGATTGATGTCAAGCTAGTTTAATAGGCCACATTTTTATTTTGCACCTATTGTATGCCAGTTTTTGTGCTTAGTGCTAGAATGCAAAAAAAAAACACCTAAAAGTAGAACATTAAGTCATTTTTCTTGCTCTAAAGTAATTCACAATACACTCCAGTACCTATAAAATGAAAACGATGCAGAATTTATAGAGTTAAGCCATGGGAGAAAAGCACTGTAGTTTTAACAAATTCAATTATCCAGAAAGGCAAATCCATTTTGTTTTTGTTAATAGCACTGAAATTTGCATGCCACTCTTTTAATTAAAGCAGTTGAGAACACATGTTGTTCACTTCATATCTGTATATTTCCTCTGGGAACAAGTCAAGCTTTATGATGAAGCATAATGAAAATAATTTATATGTAAAACAATAAACCCAATTCTCCAACCTAGAATTTTTCAAATGAGGTATTTTCAGATCACCTGTCTCAGAGAGTCTATTAGCTAAGTGGTTGATACTAAGACTCCCCTCCAACCTACAAATGTAATCTTCTAGGCTGTGGCCAGGGAATATTTTATAAACTACTCAGGCGATATGTATATACACAAACTTCAGAAACCAGTTCTCTAGCTGCAAACGTCAGGGCGTGATCAACAACTACGGCAAACTTCAGAGGTTTACGTGTTTGTTCAGTTGTATCACCTTTCTGTTAGCTACATTTCAATGACTGCGCATGTGTTGCTTCCCTAGTCAAGGTACATACAGGCTAACCCATGGGAAAAATACACCCGCAGATCTCAGTGACATAGCAGTTTGATTTTCTCATATCCCAGTCCACATAGGAATATATGTGTAGACTGACTCTGTTTCCAAGTTTCCGTGATTATCAAGGCAGGAAAAGGGAACAAGAAGAAACAAGTACTATGCTTTCAAGTGTCCACCCAAACATGAAATGAATTTTATTGGCCAAAGTGTCATGTGGCCACACCTAACTTACAGATGGCAGGGGAATACAATAAAACTATTTTCCAGAGGAAGAAAATGAGAGATTTGGTAACCAACACATAATTACACCAAACCCCAAATTTAACCTCCTCCTATACCAAGAAATTGGAGTCCACTTTGAAATACTTTCATTTGCTTTTTATTTTCTATTTTGATTTTTCTTAGGTCATGAGCCACTTACTTACAGGCCTGTATTCAGTTTTTCTTGAATTGATGCCCTGCTGTTCTTTTCCTATTTTGCTCACCTTTTTAGGGCTATGCATGTCAATATTTCCTACTACCACTGTGTTTTTGTTAAATATTCCTTGCATTTCTTTTTCACGTTTGTACCATCCATATGTGTTTTTGTAATCAAGTTTCTTCTCACGTTTCTTCTCAAGTTGTTTATCACGGAATGGTTCATAGTTATTGCAGCTTTGCTTGTGAGTTGAGCCCTCGCTGCAGACGGAGCAGGCGTTCATCCCGTGGAGGCAGGTGGAGGGCGCGCATCCCAGACAGAGAGGAACTCTGCGTTCAGGCGCGTCAGCTAGAAACACCCGGCTTGGAAACATGGACAGGAGCCGCGTCACAGTGTATCTTTCATGTCTTTCTTCTTCCTGAGATAATTATGCTGAAGAAAAAGAAAGTTGAATGCAGTAACTCTCAACAAGAATGTTTTGAAAAGGATGTGATGATTAAAGTCAGCTTGAATTGAGAGGAAAGAAAGAGCGTGTTTAATCGAAATGACTTTAATCTCAGTTGCGGAGACACGGATATTGCAAAAACTAGGGTGTGCATGGGGCTGTGTTACCCGAGAAGCACCGCGCGCTGTGCTTTGGTGGAAAGAACTCTTAACTGGAAACATGAAAATTCATGCCTGGTACCTACCTGCTTTTTGTCGTTAAGATAGTTCTGTAGCTTTAGGTAGCTCAGATAACCTTTGTGTTTGAGTTTCTTCATAAATAAGATTGATATTTTCATAGTTTTCTTATTTAATGCATAAGGTTATAACATAATGGGTATATAAAGGTCACATAAAAATAAAATTAAAATTAGCATAAATAATCAAGATATTCTTGATCCCTATAATAAAAATTCATATGACATGTCATCCATATTCAAAGTAATAAAAATTTGACATTTAGTTCAGGCCTTTGGTACTGGTGAAATAGTCTCTTAGATTTTTTAAAAAATAAACCCCATCAAGACTAGAATGACTTTGTTAATTGAAAATGTAATATTTAAAGATCAAGCCTCTTAAAACTTTAACATTTAAAAATAAATGTTAAAATAAGCAGACCAAATTTTAAACATATATATGTACTTATGGTTTCTATAAGTGTCTCTTCATTACTGGCTGTTTAGGCTTTCATTTAAAATCTCTTCAAAAGAACTAGAATGATCACTTTTGATTCTGGAATATGTCATCTTGTAAACTATTATAATTTTCCATTAATTATAAATGTTGACCCCTTGACCAATTAGAACATTTCTATCAGTTTAATTATTCTTCAAGAATCCCAATTACTTTATCAATAATCAAAATAAATGCCAGTAGTCATGAACTTTTCTGTGCCATTTAACGAAGGTTGTGTTCATTTGAAAGTGAAATCGCTTCTACACATGCCTTTTGAAGATGACCTTCATGATGTCGGAGGGCATGTTTAGGTCTATGGGAGTCTCAAGGACCAAGTGCACACAGAAATGTGGAGTCATGTGGACAAACCCTCAGAACATGAAATCATCGGATTTCTCTGTAGATTCCAATAAAGGATAAAGATTAGCCCGCCTTCTTTCTTTAAAAAAACAACTTCACTCAACATGTGTCTATTGGGTACTTAATATATTCCAAGTACTATGAACACTCTTGGAGTTTCAGAGAAGAAGCAAGGTACGACAAGCTGACCATGAAGAACACACGATCAGAAATGATTTCCATCATTTCACGAAATTTTCACATGTCTCCTCATCAACCTCCATCCCTCATGGCCGCCCCCTGGCCTGATTTCCAGCAGCAGATCATTAAGCCTGCCATAGAGTTTCACTGAGATGGACTCATACAATCTGTATTCTTTTGTGTAGTAACTTTTGCTTTCACTTAGTGTAACGTTCTCAAGATTCATTCATATTTTTATGCACCCGTAGTTTATTCTTTTTTTTATCACTCACATGGTATTTCATTAGATGAGTACGACACTATTTGTTATACTCATCGATACCACAGATACCACACGTAGTGTCCACAAATAGTATCTATTTTTGAATATTTGAGTTATTGCCTTTTCTGGCTATCGTCAATAATACTGCTGCAAATGTTCTATAAAAATTTTGTAGATACATGTCTTTATTTTCTTGGGTAAATACCTAGGAGAAAATGGGTGGATTGTATGACAGAGTATGCCTCATTTTACAGGAAATTGCTAAATAGTTTTCCAATGTGCTGTAACATTTTACACTTCAACAAGTTGATTTGTATCCTCAAGCAACATTTGGTGCTGTAAGTGAAGTGGCGTCTCCTTGTGTTGTGGTTTTATGTTACATTTGTTTCTCTTGTCATGTGCTTATTAACCATGCCCATATCTACATTTGTAAAACATCTGTTCGAGTCTTATTTACAACTTTTCAAATTCAGTAGTTGTGTTCTCATTGAGTTTTAGGAGTTTATAAAAACCACAGGGTCAGGCACAAATATCACCTATTTTTATTGCAAAATCTTTTATTACAAAATCCTAAGCATGTCATTCTGTAATATAGCAATATCACACTCAAGCACACCATATGACATTTTAGGTGGAATGTTCAAATTGCTGTCCATCTCATGTGAGACATTCATGTACCCGACCGACCACGCTCAAGGAAGCCTACTTCTGGCACACCCTGTATATTCTGATAGTAAGTATTTGGTTAAACGTAGGTATTGCAAATATTTCTTCAGCTTTAAGTTTGTCTTTTGTCTTTTCTTAATACTGTCTTGTGATGAAGATAATTATTTAATTTTGTCAAAGTCTAATTGATGATCTTTATTTTTTAAAGGTAGTAACCTTCGTGTCTTCTCCTAAAATTCTTTTCTTACTATAAGATTGTGAAGATAATCTCATATATTTTCAAACAAATTTTACAATATTAGCTTTCCCGTTTAGACCTATGATGCACTTTAAATAAATTTTACTATGTGACTCTGCTTTGAGGTCTTACTGAAAATCAGTTGACTTTATCCTACTGAATCTGTTTCTGGATTCTCTTTTCTGCCATTGATCTGCGGGTCTGTCCACAGGCCAATGACAATGATCACTGGGACTTTATGGTGACCACAGCGGCCTTGAACTCTGGCGGGGGCAGCCCTCCTTTTTCCTCCTTCTGCTTCTGCACTGCTTTTTGTCTTTTCTAGGTTCTTTGTGTTTCCATATAAGTCTTACAATTAGCTTGCCGATTTCACTAAAATTGCCTTCCGGGTTTTTAATTAGGGTTGAAATGAACTTATAGATAAATTTGGTAAGAACTGATATCTGAACTCTCAACAATATTGAGTCTCCCGATCCACGAATGCACTGATTGGGCCAGACCTCTACCATCGTCCAGTCCTACACAAACTTTCATTTCTCAGCTAAGCAGGTAGTTCTGTAGCCAGGACTCTCTCTTTGGCCTTGTGGGTCATCTCCCTGTGTTGGAAATGCCCAACTCTCAGCCAAGAACTCACTGGAAACTCCCGGGCAGACCCTGGTTCATATCTTTTTTTTTAGCTCTCTCTCTGACAGCAGACACCAATATTTCCATTTCCTTCAGCAAAACCATGCCCAGTCCCACACTTTTCAGCGCACCAAGATCACTCAGCCCTGCTTGGAATCCACCTTTGTGTGCACCAGTTTGGGAGGTTCTCCTAGAAAGAACCCCAGGGCAAACAGCACGGCACTAGCCTTTTATCTTCCCTTTGCTCCAAGATTACAATCCTGCGTTACCTCTTGTCTGGTGTACGGAGACAGTCGCTTCAGATTTTGTCCAATTTTATGGTTGTTGATGGTAAGGAAGCTAGGCTGGTATCAGCAGCATCGCCATCATGGCAGTGATGTAACGAAAGTATTGCAATGTCCAGTTTTAAGGAATCACATAAATATTGAAAATGCAATCCTGAATTTCAAAAGGAAATATTGTGTGGGGGACAGAGAGAGGGAGAAAGAAGGAGAGAAGGAGAGAGAGTGTTTTCATAGTTTAGAGGTTGAGAAAAGGCCTCTTGGCACAATGATTTTAAGTGTACACCTGAAAGTCAGAGCGGACTCGGGCAATAAAAAGACTGGGAGAAAGTTAAAGTCTTCTCACTTTAATTACGAAGCATGAAGGCTTTAATCAGATGCGCTTGCCAGGGAATTATTGGATAAGGCTCAAGTATGTGTGAAAACACCATTATATTCCTCGAAACCCTTCCCTCTAGGGGCCCGTACTGTTGCCACGCGCTTGGGGATAAAGGACATGACCCGACTGCTAGGATTCCAGTTACTAAAATGTGCCTAGGATGACTATTGAGTAGACACTTTCTATCTGAAACCATTTCACTCTAAATTATCTAGATAATTCAGTATTCCTTTTTGTAATGTTATTTTTTCTCAGATAAAGAAATAAATTAGTAATTTTTAACTAGGATTCAGTAAAGGTCCTTTCTACATTCAGAATTTATCAGAGAACTTCCGTATTTAATTTGTTTGAGAAATACAAGAATCTCATGACAATTTTTACGTCTATTGAAAAGGAGAGAACTTTAGAATATATTCATAAATTCAACTGCACTCATCACTGATTTAAAAATTGCAGTATCTTATTGTGTAGATGACAAATGAGCTGGCTTATTATCTCTTTCTTGGATTTTCTGCCGGAAGCTGTTCCAAGAGGAGCAGGGAAAGGCCTCCTCTGTCGGCCTGGTTTGTGTTACACTTTGCAGTAGCTCCCTAAGAATCTGCGACTTGTACCTAACATACCTGGGGTTTACTTTTTTGTATGTTTAGTAACATAAAAGATTAGTGCAATTTTCCTGATACATCTACTCAGCTACTGAGAATTTAAATCACATTAGGAATTCCCATTTTCAATTAAATTTCATTCCCTTTGCCTTTCAAATATCAGGAGGGAACATATCAGGCGAAAGGAAAAGTTATTAGGTTAGAATGTAATCTCAATGTGTCTTATTATTTTGTAGATTTCACTGTCTTTCCCTCTTCTGTGCCTTAGAGACCATAGTCAAACTACATTTATACTTGCAATCTTGTGGTCTATTTTAGATTTGTAGTGAGACTAACTCTTAAAAACATTCTGCTCATTCTACGGTCATATATATTTATAGTGCCCTTGAGAAGAGCTCCTACCTAGTGTATTGAATGCATAGAGTCTGGTTGGTTGTACTATAGGCCATGTTGTCTGAGGGTCAGGTATGTACAAAAGTGTTCGGTCATTTTGCTTTGATTTTGAACATGCCCTCATTACTTTAAATGTCCTCAGACCTGTTCTCAAGCTAAAAGGTGAAAATTAGGGTGGATTCTCTCCCTGTTCAATATACACATTCACAATAAAATTTTTAAAATATCTTTCAGGGTGAAAATGTGATAAGAAACAAGTTAAGTTACTTAGACAATTTCAATGTAATTTTCAAAACTAACTGAGGTCCTTTTTAATTCTGTAAGTAAACCTTACATACAAGGATCTTTTTAGATTTACAGAAATGTTGCAAAAGGTACAAGAGTTCCCATTTACCTCATACCCAGTTTCTCTTTTATTAACAGGTTGCATTATTGTGATACATTTGTCACAATTAATGGGCCAGTAACTGTACATTATTGTTAATCTTCTGGTTTTTAGTATCTTGCCTTGTAAAGACTGTCTTTTTCTCCAAGCAGAGTGAAACACATAATTTTCTACCCGGATAGAGACAGGGGACAACAAGAATTACTTTTTTAAACAGTGACTATTTCACCTGGCTGGCATAGCTCAGTGGACTGAGCGCAGGCTGCGAACCAAAGTGTTGCAGGTTCGATTCCCAGCCAGGATACATGTCTGGGTTGCAGGCCATGACCCCCAGCAACTGCACATTGATGTTTCTCTCTCTCTCTCTCTCCCCCTCCCTTCCCTCTCTAAAAAATAAATAGATGAAATCTTAAAAAAAAAACAGTGACTATTTCAAACAGACTCTGTGTTTGATTTAGGTTTCCTTAGATTTTACCTCATGTCCTCTTTTCTGCTCCAGGACTCCACATAGGACACCATATCAGTCATCATGTCTCCTTAGGGTTTGTTTCTTTGTTTGCGATGTTCACTTCTCAGGGTTGCCTTGTTTTAGATGACCTCAACGGTCTGAGGGGGTGCTTGTCAAGTATTTTGTAGACTGCCTCTCAGTTGCATTTGCCCGATGCTTTTCTCGTGATTAGGCTGTTCTGATGGGTTTTGGGGAAGACGTCAGATATGAAGTGTTCTCACCATCACGTCCGATCGAGGGTGTGTACTACCAATGTGACTTATCACTGCTGATGTTGATCTTAATCATGTGACGGCGGTGGTGTTGCTCAGGTTTCTCCACTTTAAAGTCATTTTTTCCCCTTCCTTTCCTCACTGTCCTCTTTGGAAGGACATCACTATGTGTCCACACTGAAGGAATGGGTGTCATTCTCCACCTCCTGGGGGACAATATCTAAATCGATAATTTGGAATTCTGCATGGGAGGTTTATTTATTCTCTATCATTTGTTTATTCAATAATTTGTAACATTGAGGACTTATAGGTCTTTACTTATATTTGGATTATAGTCAAATACTGTTTTATTTATTGAGTGCTCACATTGTTCTAGCTCTTTCAATTGTCTCCTGTGTACCCTTGACATATAGCCCCACCCTTGCAATGTAGTTGCTTAAAATGCAAAGAAGAAAAAAAAGGTTGGGAAAGTGTTTAAGTGCATAAAGATGTTAGGAAAATACATGAATGGATTGTGTTTTTTTTCCAAAACTGGGAGTTCCATTATAAAACCAACACTAGATTCCACCCTGCAATGATTCCAACAGTACAGAAAATGTGGATGAATTTCTAGGATATGTAGGTTTCTCAAAATATTGGCTATAATTATAATTTCCATGTGAAATGCTAAAACCAGTGAGAACACATTATGGGCGCAATGTAATGCCTAATTAAGAGAACTAAACTAAATGAAGGTGTAAGTAAACCTTTTAAACATACATAGTTTTCTCTTGGAGGCAGTACCGTTAATGCCAGTCTGAAAATTTTGAGTTGCTTTTATTCCACTTCCTGGTTGACTCTCTTGTTATGATTCCTCTTTCCACCACCCCCTCCCCTCAAACCAACACTTCTCTTTTTTTTTAAAGATTTTATTTATTTATTTTTAGAGAGGGAAGGGAGGGAGATAGAGAGAGAGAGAGACATCAATGTGAGGTTGCTGGGGGTTATGGCCTGCAACCCAGGCATGTACCCTGGCTGGGAATCGAACCTGCAACCCTTTGGTTCGCAGCCCATGAAACCACCACTTCTTTTCTCCATGGTCACCTTTCTCTGCGCCCGCCCCCAGGGAAGCCTCTGCTATTTGGTGATCTTCAAATGATAAACTCTCAATAGCAACTAGACCTTGTCTGAGACACTCTTCCTCGTGGGCTTGAATTCCTTCATCTGAAAATATGATACATTTAAATTTAGAGAGTGTCTAAAATTCCACAGAGGCCTAAAATGCGGTGATCTGGTAACGGATGGTAGTGCTGAGTGTGAGGAGACCATGTCATAGAAACCCTTGCTTGGCTGCCAACTGAGAAAACACGTTGCACGCAGAGTAGGTGACGGAGTCGGGATTAACCCCGAGTTTCTGACCGCCAAGCCCACCCGCTCCACCTCTGCACTGCACTGCCTTTTGCATGGTGTGTGTTGATAAGATATTCCCCAGCTGATGCCTATGGGAATCTGGTATAACGCAAGACTTTATGTGCAAAGTATTATGGGAGCTCTTAGAGGAGGGGATTTGTGTTACCTCTGGAAGGTAGAGCAGAAGTTTATTAAATGGAGAGGGTTCTTTGGAGTAACATTACGGGCTCAAAAGTACATGATTCAGAATATATTATTAAAAATATTTAAGATTCTTAACTTTAACTTTGCCAAATTGATTTCTACAAGTTAGAACCAATTCACACTTTCTTCTTTATCATAGGAAAATATCAGTGGAAGTGGCTACTTGTTACTATTAGTGACTAAGAATCTTTGCTAATATGATTAGAAAAAATTTAGTACATGTGTTGGACTTTTAAAATGTGATTTCAATAATAAGCTGAATGCTGTATATTTTAATTACTTATATATATGCTTCTGTAAATGATCTATGCTAGGTTTTTTTATTTGCCTATTGGTGTCTTGGTAATGAACTCTTTCTAAATTTACAGATCTAAACATTTGTTGTTTGCATTTCAAAAAATTTATGAACTTTTAATGTAATTTTTAAATATAAAATTTATTCTTTTGGCTTATAATAGATTTTGCTTCTAGTTTTCTAGATTTATTAAATACTTCATCTGGACAAAATAAATACACAAATAAACATGAGATTTTTAGGGTTTAATTTTTTAATTAATAAGAATTCTTTTTAGACAGTGGTGTTAGCATTCTAAACAGTTTGCTTTCATATAACCTAATTTTTAATAGCATCTATGAAGTAGTCAGTTTTTTTAGCAATGTTTGGTATTTTGTGATTATATATTTATCAAATTTAAATACCTCTTTAGATAAATTCCTCATATGCTTACTATTTTATTTATTATATGAATTTACATAACATACACATATGAAAATATATGTATACCTGCACACATGTTTACATAAATTATAACTATAAATATTGCTATATGTATGGCGTGTGTAGCAATGTGTATAATGTGTAGCTGTTGTGACTGGCATGTGTTGGCTGTGCTAATTTGTGAATACCTGTGCACATGTGCATGCAAGTGTGTTTTCTGGGCTATCCATTTAATTTTGATCTGCTGGTCTATTTTCCCACATCAACAGATTGTTTTAATTATTGCAGTGTTAAAATGTCTGGCGAGAAACACCTTACTTTATGGTTCTTTCCCAATTTTACGGTAATGGCCTATCTCTTTATAAAAATAAATGAAATAGTTATATAGATATTCTCTACTCTCTATCTACCACTGGCCATCAATCATCTGATTGTGCTTAACGAACAAATGACAATGCATTATTTCCTTTGTCTTTGGAACCTTGTCTCATTCTTCATCTTAATATAATTTTTATGTTGTAGTTTGTTAATTGGGTTAACAGCTTTCATTTATTTAATTTTGTAATTATTTATTTATATACAATGATTTCTGTTTATTAACAAGTTTCTCATTTTTTGCTTATAGAAAAGTTATAACTATAAAAATTTCATACTTAAATAATAATAAATATCTTCTAAGGAAAGATTCCATTTTTATTATTAAAGTGTTGTTTTTGAGTTTTTCTATAAATTTAAGAGGGGCTCCATGATGATGCATTGCGACAGTCAAGACAATACCCTACAAGTGGAACCAAATCAACAAAACAAACAAGCCAACAAAATATAATCAGAGACATGGAAATAAAGAACAAACTGACAGTAACCAGAGGGGAGGGAGAAAGGGATAATGGGGGAAAATAGGGGAAGGGCCATCTAGGAACATGTATAAAGGGCACATGGACAAAACTGAAGGGGGTGTGGTGGGGTGAAAATGGAGACAACTGTATTTGAACAACAATAAAAATAAATAAAAAAGAAGAGGATAAATATTAATTATAGTTTTACACTGTGAAGTTACTCTAATGTCTTTTCTGTTATATACATTGTTTAAATACATGTGTATACATTTTAAATATTTGAACACAATTTAAAACTGTTCAAAGTTTCAGTTTCTTCCTCATAGCAGCCATATTTCCCATCCCTCTGAATAACACTGTAGTCCTTAAACCAATTGCAGTTTCTTCTATTTTTTAAAAATTTTAATTGTTGTTCAAGTACAGTTTTCTACCTTTCACTCCCATCCCAGCCCACACCCCCCAGCCCTCCCCACCTCCCTCTCATTTCCACCTGCCCCTAGTTCTTGTCCATGTGTCCTTCATACTTGTTCCTGTAAACCCTCCCCCTTTCCCCCTGAAATCCCCTCCCCTCTCTTCTCTGGTCACTGTCACTCTGTTCTCTATTTCAGTGTCTTCTATTTTCTTAAACTTGGCTCAAGTGCACCTGTTCTATTGGCCTTTGTAACTATAAAAGAAATATCTTTCATAAACACGTTTCATTGTCAGTACTGTAGGAAATTGCAAATGCACCACATAGTATCTGTTTTGCAATTAATTGATAAGAAGAAGAAACAACAGCTTTATTGTTATCTCTCCAATAGCTATTTCCCAAGACAAGGTATATCCCTTTACTCACCATTGTGAGTATAGTTCTCCACTGAGCACTCTGCCACTAGAACTAAAGTCAGCATTTAAATTTGCTGTCTCTCTCCATTGAAGGAGAATGGATACCATTACATCACACACATTCCATAATTTCTGTGGCCTAGGAATTGGTCCACACAGTGAAATATTAAGGAATGATATTTGGAATTATTGTGACATAGTATAAACCCTTATAAGGATATATTATCTCTAGCCATTATTTTTACAAAAAGGACTAAATACATACTATTATGCCAGCTTCCTTGGTGGGTTGACTTCTGTTAATAAACACTAAAATTAATTCAGATTTAACTTTGAGATTACTTGAGTTGTTTACAATTGGTGAAAATTGAGAAATGTCAAATCAAAAGATTTACCCTATGGGTTGGTCCATCAGGATGATCTTATACTATGTGATCCTCTAGTGTAGCAAAAAAAAAATCTCTTGTTGCTCTGCAAATACGTTCTGTGGGATGAATGAATGAAAGAGGGAGGGCCAAGTCCTTTAACCCCTGAGCACTTTCTAAACACAAAGTTTTTGTGTTCACACAAAAGTGTTTGTTTTTTTACTGAACAAAGACTCTTTCTGGCAACAAATTCAGTATTATAATTTTATTTCCCTTTGTATAAAATAAGCTAAGAATTTATTTAAAATGCATGTTTTTCAGAGACAGATTCATAGATGGAGAAGAGGTAATAGCTATTAGGGTAGGTTAGAGGGTAGAGGGATTGAGCGAAAAAGGAAAAAGGACTCATGGACACGGACAACAGTGTGGTAATTGCTGGGGGGAGGGGGTGTAAGGGGACTCAATGGTATTGCAAAAAAAAATGATATATTTAAAAAATAAATAAAATGCATATTTTTGCTTAAATAGTATGTTTAATATTATAATGAAGACAATTAAAAATACAAACAAGAAGCCTACTACTTTGTTGTTTTTATATTTTCATTTATTTTGGTTTGTGAAGAGTCTGGTCTTGCTCCTTAACATGCTACTTTTTGTCATTTCACCATATTGAATGACTGTGCATTGACTTGTCAGAGAAATTTAAAGAGCTTTCTACATGTTCTTAATGGGGATGGAATGTCAAAACCACTAACAGAAGAACATATTTTAAATGTTTCATTTTGATTTGTCACACATCTACTTTTTCACAGTTTTTTATTTTGTGTTAAAAAATTATACTATGGTCTGAAACTTGACATTCAGGTTACTAGGCTGTAAGAATTTTTGAGACAACAGTTTAAATAGTCTGTTAGCTAATATTAGTTTTATTCTTTAGTCAAATGCCATTGGTATATTTAGAATGATTTATTTCCCTTCAGCACTACAGAAGTTGAAGATTATATGCTCTGGCAGCCACATTCTGTGATAAATCTGAGTAAATTTACATAACATTTCATAACTTTGTAATGGAGGAAGGGAGTTTACAAAGGAATTAAAGTTTCTTAGGAAAAAGGTGCTGCACAGTGCAAATGATCGCATAAATTAAGGTTTTGGAATAATCACACTTGGGGAAGATTTAATTGAACTTTGTCGAAGGGAGTCAGTTCAGAGGAATGGAAGGACCGTGGAATTTAGCACTGCATTTGTGTTCAGCTCAGAAGGAAAACTTAAAACTCCAAAGAAACTAGTATGCATGATGGTTGTTTTTACAATCCCTGTCCTTTATGGCACTGAGAGAGCTTGTAGATATCCAATTTACGAGAAAACAGTGAGTGGACCTTGCCATACATATCTACATCACTGAGACTCGGGTTAGTGATGCCAGCACCTACATCAAAAGTTCAGTCATGAAACCTATGGCGCCTCATGACAGAGCGGGAGGTTTGGACACGGCTCCTCTGGAACGGCAGGTACTCTGGGATCCTTGCTACCATATCTGCACTTGTTCCTGACCTCAGCTACTTTCCTGAGCTTGACCTTAATCCTGAACCTCGCCCCTTATGCTGACTCTTACCTTTTCTTCACTCCCCTTTACCTTTAGCCTTTCCTTTATTCTTACCCACCCTGAGATTACTTCTCCCTGTGCTTCATCCTGGAGTTGAGAGAAGCAGCTGTCAAGGATAGTTGTCTGGCTCAGTGACAGGGTGAATGGTACATTGTACTTGATTAAAAAAAAAAAACAACTAGTAACATGAAAGGGCAATGCTTGCTTTTTTAAGCCTTGTGCGGACCAGATGTAAGAATACAAATGACCCTCCTATTAAAAGACCTGGTGTCAAAATGTCGTCCATCTTTTGTAGACATACTGTTTGGGCCAGTGGGTTGGCCTTGGGAGCTGAGTAATAAATGTACCATGAGTTCTGATTGGTTGCAGCCAAATAGATCTTATCCAATATCTGGGAGCCACTGGGGCTTTAAGGAATTACCACTGCTAGTTGGACTCTAAAGAGACCTAGCTGTAAATTTATCAGGTAATATCTGCTCAAATGTGGTATATTTAGAATTTGTCTGCATGACTTACACAAAGTCAACATTATTGTAAAAAAAGTAGACAGACAACTTTTTCATAAATAGACCATATCCTTTACTTAACAATTTGATGTTAATATTGTAGGATTATAAATTGCATAATCTGAAAAACTCCAAGTGATCATTTGTCTTATTGCTTTTTATTTTTTGAGTTGGTATGCTGAGGTTGAGCGTCAGATGTAAGGTATGCACAAAAGACTTCTGACATTCTTTAGTGCTTCTTGCCACCATTTACTCTCAAATGATGTCTTGGGTAGATGCCTAATGGCTGGTGCATTTGACAAAGTCAACATTGTCGAGACACTGTAGCTGGACTACAGAGCTAGGACGTAGCGACAAACAGCTCATTTCTGGGCCTATAATCTCCCCTCTGTTCCCTGTGAAAATCTGGTAATTTATTCATTTCCTAGGTCACCTCCTTTATTGTGGGCTTTGAAATAATGTCCCACATCATATTAAAGTTGTAAAAAAAAACAACTACCTGATAAAACTCTAAATGATCTGTCTGAATTAGACGTTAAAGGGAAGAGTGGAGAGTAGAGGAGGCAAGTGGAGAGAAGAGAGGCAAGTGAGGAGCAAGACAGAGAAACGCATCTGTACCGGCGGTGGCACCTTTCCCAGGTAAAGCTGAGTTCTCCACCGTTTTCCTTTCCCTTCTTTCTGCCCTGCTTACAAAAGACTCTAGATCCTTAATCATGTTGTTTAATTCTCCAGCCCTGCCGTGGAGGATTGCAAGGGTCCTTCAGATGCAGCACAGTTCACCACACCCAGCATCTCATCAAACATAACAAGGGTTCGGGGCAGCCCTGGAGAGAGTATATGGTCTACACCACAGCAACCCAGCACATTACCCAAACCTTCCTGCTCTAAGTGACCAGGCTAAGCCATGCTGTTCAGCAGGTGAGGTGTGTTAAATGCATTGCACACTTATGACATTTGGAACTTATGAGGTGCTTATTGGGATGTAACTGGTAATAAGTTGAGGAGCATCTCTCTATACCCATCTCTCTCTCTATATGCGCTTCTTACTGTTAACAATAGTTAATTCTGGGTGTAGTAATGCATACAAATGCTGTTCACTTTCACAGGTAAACAAAAAAGATATGAAGTCAATCTTTCCCCTCATTTCCCCCGTCACTCTGACTCACTTAAACTAAATACTTTGACCTTATTCAGTGTCTCAGCTACCAGTGAGGCCACAATAGCCCAGGGGAAAAGGAATAGAATAAAGCTAATGTTTAGCTCAGCTTGGTCTCGGAGACGGTGGCATCCCTTTAATGACACTTCCACTGGCATCTAAGAAACCAGGAGCCTGCACCCTGTTCTGGTGCCTTGAGGGCTCTTTCCCTGGAACCTTCCCAACTTCGATACCTCCGCAAATGCTCCGGAATTCTTTGTCTGAAAAACAGAGAAACAAAGTTTTTTTTTTTACACAATGCTCCATTTTCACCTAAAATGAGTACTAGCCCTTTTTATCTACTTATAAGTCTGACAGCATGGCTTTAAATAAATATTTCAATAAGAAGAAAAAAAACAGCTTCAGTTCATCCTTCAAGACAAGGTTCTCCCTGGTTGGCGCTCACTCCCTGAAAATAAACACGGGAAGAGGGACGAATAAAGGAGGCGGCAGAGGAAAAAAAGGAAGAAAGATGCAGTTATCCCTTATTCTAAGTAACTGTGGTTTTTGCAGGAAACAAATTTATCCTATATATTTTAATGTTTTAAATGAGATTTTCAGACTGGGTTGATGGCCCTGACAGTTTTTGGTAGACACGGTGATAGAAGACATAACCCCAAAGATAAGAAAGGAGGAGCAAATACTCATTATTACTTGTGTCACATTGTCATGGTCCAGAGAGAGCAGTGGACCTGTGAACACTGGTGGAGGGAAAGATCCGGGAGATGCAAATTCTTCCCGAGACAATAAAGAAGGACTTGCCGGACAAGTCTGAAAGCATAAGCCAGAATAACGGTTCTAGTGTTAAAAAATCATCACAGCTGAACATATCTCTACCACACCTAAATTTTCAGCTTGGTCTACTTTTTCTTCCTTTTCTCTCTAGAACAAGGCAAAATCAGATAGCTATTGTCTAATGGGAACCAATGGAAATGTTGATGCATTCTACATCTAACTGCTTATCCAAACCTAGTGAGTCATGTAGGAAAAAGATCTGGAAAATAAGTATTATTAAGACGGTATGCCTTCCAAAATAGAATAATCATAAAAATAAAAATGCCTTTAAGCCTACAAGCTATAGTTTGTGCATAAGGTGAACTTTAACAGTTAAACCAGTATACAATTTTTGAGAGAGCATTTGCCTTAGTTTACATTTAAACTTCCAGAAGAAAAATAATTTTAAAAAAAGTCCCAAACATTTGGAGTACTTTTGAATTAGGGTTCTTTGAAGCATAAAGACAAATTGACTCCAGGATGAGTCCACAAAGGCACCCAACAAGTCATAAAGCCGCTGAGTGCATACAACTGCCGAATGTTTAGTCTATGAGCCAACACGTTCTCTAGGCCCCGGATGATGGAGCCTTTATTGCAAATGGGCAAGAAGGTTTGAGTTAGGGTAAGGCTGTCATTTTGATATACTTGTGAAGCTTAGTGTCTCTAATCTTTGAAAAATCCTTAAGATGCAAATGTCAAACATGCCTAATTGATTTTGAAGTTGTAGTTCATTGTGAAGGGTTTTTTACCCACTATGCTATATTAACCATGTGAGTTGGTTGTATATAAACATACGTTAAACTGCTTAGTATAATACAGTTTTATTAAACAACTTAAAAAATTTCAAAAGCATAATGTATGGTCTTATATAGCAATGCATTGACATAAATTTTCAGGCATTATCTTTTTTTCTTCAAGAATTTGTTTTGGATGAAATAAAGAGAACTGTACAATAAACTATTAATGGTAACTCAGAATCGGTACTTCAGATAGTTTAAATAGTCACAATGTTATTTTGGAGTTCCATTTTATCAAGATAGTGATTGGTGCTATATATAATCTGTATCCAGAAATTTAAAATGAACCTGGCATTCTATCATGTAGAATCTTGCTTGGTCTGTGAGTGAGTTCCAAAGGATCTGCTCATGTTTAATTGCATTCTGGGACCACAGGTGTGTTCCTGCCTATTTACACGTCTCCTCTCTCCACCTCCCCTGATATTTTACCAGTCTTCCATTCATCCTTTTAATCACCTCAGGGCGTAGTGTCCTCTTCCTATAGAGAAAACAGAACAGCTTGTGTACTTCCCACAATTCTTTACAAGATTCCATTTCTTGGTGGTTGCGTGGTAGCTCCTCAAGCTGCTCTCATGGAAGGGTCTGAGAAGCTGAAGAACAGGGGAGCAGGGTGTCACTGACAAAGGAAGTGATTAGTCATGGGTCCCATGAGCATATGTATCTCTCTGATCATCAGCTACGTCAGATAAAAAGGGGGAGAAGTCTGCCCTTTTTCATGTTAGCTCCATTCTTTCTCTTTTGGAAGAACAAGCTTTATAAGTCTGCTTTGATGAGTAAAAGAACAGGAGCTCAGAACCAGATAGATCTGAACTGTGATTCAGATCTTATCACTGCTGCGCTCAGTCACTATGGCATTGGGTGAGTTGCTCCAATCCTCTATGTTGCAGTTTCTTTAACTATAAAATGTGGGTGAAAGTTCCTAACTTATAAAGTTGTACAGACTATAGAAAATACAAATAATTTTACTTGCACATTTCATAGTTAAAATTCAATAAACTGTAGCAATCACTGTTGTTATTATTATTCTACTTAACGGTTTGGAAAACAGTCTGGCTACCTGTTTGCACACATACCAACTGCTTATGTAACCCTCAGGCCAAGAATAGCCTCAGTTACCTTCCAAGAATGACCCAATTTTATTGGCTCAAGTCCAGAATGTGAGAATACACCTCTTCAATAATCTAATCTCAATCTGATGTTACTTCTACTTGTGTGAAAATGCTATTCACTGTGTCATCAATATCAGTTTTATGGCAACAAAAAGTCCAATAACCACAGTCCAAAGAAAAAGCACAGAACTGAAACTCCCTTAGATTTTTTATTTTTAATTAAAAAAATTATTGTCATTTTTGCATTACCATTTAACCCCCTTATATCCCCTCCTCCCTGCAGTTTCCACACTGTTGTCTATGTTCATGATTCCTTCTCTTCCATCCCTCCACCCCTTACCTTCACCCCCCCCAATAGCTGTCATCCTGCTCTCTGACTATGAGTCTGTCTCTCTTTTGCTAGTTAATTCAGCTTATTTATTAGATTCCACATACAAGTGAAATCATATGATATTTGTCTATCTCAGGCTGGCTTATTTCACTTAGCATAATGTTCTCCAGGTCCATCCATACTGTCACAAAGGGTAAACTTTCCTTCTTTTTTACTGTCAAATGGTATTCCATTGTGTAAGTGTCCCATAGTTGTTTCATCCACTCATCTACTGATGGACACTTGGGCTGCTTCCAGATCTTGGCAATTGTAAATAATGCTGCAATGAACATAGGGGTGCTTATGTTCTTTTGAACTAGTTTTTTGGGGCTTCTTTGGATAAATTCCAAATACCAGAAGTGAGGTCGCTGGGTCAAAAGGTAGACCCATTTTTAATTTTTTGAAGTATCTCCATTCTGCTTTCTACAGTGGCTGTACCAGTCTGCATTCCCACCAGGAATGCAAAAGGATTGCCTTTTTCCACATCCTTGCCAGCACTCGTTTATTGATTTATTGATGAGAGCCATTCTGACAGGTGTGAGATGGTATCTCACGATGGTTTTAATTTGCTTTCCTCTGATGATTATTGACATTGAGAATCTTTTCAAATGTCTATTGACCATCTGTTTTGTCCTCTTTGGAGAAGTGTCTATTCAAGTCCTTTGCCCATTTTTTAGTTGGGTTGTTTGTTTCTTTGGTGTTGAGTTTTGTAAGCTCTTTATAAATGTTTATATTAACCCTTGATCAGGTATATTGGTGAATATGTTCTCCCATTCCATGGATTATCTTTTTATTTTGTTGGTGGTCTCCTTTGCTGTAAAAACACTTCTCAGTTTGATGTGGTCCCATTTATTTACTTTTTTCTTTTGTTTCTCTTGCATGGAGAGATATAGCAGATAAAATATTGGTATGAGCAATGTTCAAGATTTTACTGCCTATGTCTTCATCTAGCATTTTTATAATTTGGGGTCTAATATTTAAGTCTTTAGTCCATTTTAAATTTATTCTTGTGTGTGGTGTAAGAAGGGTCTAGTTTCATTTGTCTATGGCCATACTGCCCTGAATGTACTAGATCTTGTCTTATTTTTATTTTTTGTTTTTAAAATATCCATATGTACTTAGAGAACCCAGCACACACTCTGTTTGCTGGTGCCGCATCACCTTATGCTTCTCACTTGCCCTGGGTTCTTTCTGCTCCTGCTTTTAATATGGAGGACATGCCTTCTCTAAAAACAAAGATAATTTCATGTTATTTAAGGTAGTCACTGAAAATTAATGCCCGAATGGGCTTTCTCCATTTATAGCCTGCAGAAAAGAAAGTGTGCAGAAAAAAGGAGAGAAAATGAACATCAGACTTGAGTACTTGGTATCCATGACAAATATTTTAGAATTTGTTCAGATTCATCGGTCTCTAAAACCTCTCTCCCAGCATCACTCAGACCCATCCACCTGCTGTGGGCTGCGACCCCAGGATGAGCATTCTCCAATGCCCCTTAAAGTTTGTGGATAAAGGAGCGATGTCTACTGATCCTCTGTCCTGACAGTTGCTGCTGCCTTGTTCCCTCAAATCCCTTCTTTAGAGAAATTCATCAGTTCAACAATAAGTCACGTATTTGGAAACCATTTAGATTTTGGATTCTGAAGTTAATATCCAAGAATTCCTTATATCTCTGCTGTGTCTTGGCAGAAAATGATTCTTGGCCTTTTCTTTGTGCCTCCAGGTTACAGGGAAGGAGAAAAGTAGAGGAATTGCAGTGACTCTTAATTGTATCACCTTGGAAAGGAACTGATGATCAACCCCGATTACATGGCCCAAACCTAACTACAAAGAAAGGGAAACTATAGAGGAATACATGAATATTTAGTGAATATTAACTCATTTGCCAGAGTATTTATGCATACCCTTAAATATGCATATACATATATGTGGGAGTTCATTCATGTTTATGTATAGCTATAAAAATGCATTAAACTACTCTGAAAGTTTTACAATCTATCATTAATCAGTAACCATGGGGAAGTTAGTGAGATGGGGTGGTTGGTGAATGGGGATTTTTAAGATTTATGTTATGTATTCAGCATATTTCATGTATTTTTTCAAGCATATTTCTTGTATTATTTTTTAATTTTTATTTTTAAAGAGTAGTACTGATTTACCTTTTTCAATTCGTCTTCCATTTACTTACGTACTGAAACTCAGCTTCTTTCCCACCACTCCATAGAAACAACACCCACAAATCTCATCCATGACCTATATCTGTTAAATTCAACAACCCCACTTGACTTTTGACTGTACTTGACCTCTTGTAGCATTTGACACTATTAAGCATATGGTCCCTCTTTGAGACTTTTGCCTTATATGACATTACACTCTCTTGCTTCACTTCCTATTTCTGATTATTCTTTATTCTCTTTAATTATACCGTCTTCCTTGTTGCTTTTTAAATTGTAAGCATCCACACAAATTCCCTTAAACCATACTCTCTCCCTGATAAATTTTGACAATAGTCAGAGATTCAATGTTTACACCTTTAAGCAGAAGACTCAGAAATCTGCATTCCAGTCTCTAAAAATTTTCTGCACTAAATTTTTAATTACATTACAGAGAGCTGATACCAATATCCAATGGGAAACTCAAACCACTATATATAAAATGCTGATCACATAGCTGCCTTCCTCACAACCTTCTCACCATCCTAAGTTTCATAGCTCACATATACCACCTCCTGGGGTGAGCCCTCCTGATCTTCAGTCAATGGAGTTGAAATGGAAGCCCCCAAATTTCCCAGCTATATGTCTGGGAAGTTATTAAAACTCTGAAAAGTCAGATTCATTACCTAAAAGGGAAATATGGGTAGTAATAATGCCCTCAAATGTTTGTTGTGAGGAAATGTATAGGTCATACGTATAGAAAACTCAGCAAGGTGTTAAAATGATTTTTATTATAATCTTACTAAGCATGGAGACTAGGACCTTTATGCAAGAATGTATATCTTTCTCTTCTCATGCGTTCTTGCCCCACAACACTGAGTTACAGTGTTATCAGGGCCCATCAATCACTGTGCTAAGTTGTCTGCTTATATTGCTTTCTTCTTTCAAGGATCTCTTTTTCTTCTAAGTTGTGTGAAGACAATACCCCTTATTAGTCTCCTTGCTCCACATCTCAGCAGCTTTTATTGGTTCCCATTGCAATCACAATACTTTCTGAATCCATTAACGTGTAGGGCAAGGACTTCTACAATCAAAACCAACCTCCCCATCCATGTTGATTCCTCCCCACCCACTCTGTGCTCTAATTGTTTTAAGCAACATGCTTCTTCTTTCATATCTTCTGTGCCTTTACTCATATCTGTCCCTTTGTCTAAACACCTCTTCTTTCCTCCTTCTTTATGTACTGAAACTCTTTTCAACACAGTTCATCTTAAAAGCTTCCCCCACTATTAGACGTGTTCTGGTGACCTCTCATTCCAGAAAGAATTTATTATCTCCTTATTTTCACTTCCACAGTCATTGAGTTTCACATCTGTGTTACCTTTATACTACACCTACTTATATTCATTCACTTACTTATTTATTCATCTAATCCCTTCAGAGTGAACTACTCTGTTGGGCACTGTGAAGTACTCTGCTGACACAGGGATGATCAACCTGTGTACAAATGTCTTTCTCAGCCTATTTAAGTTCCTCGGAGGCACTTCTGATTTTTTCACCTGCCCCTTTGCCTGCAGTCCACCTCATTCTTTGATTCTCATTCATTCATTCTGTGAGCTTCATACAGTAGCTCACTATCATATGCTGATTGATCAAAGCAGACTGGCATTTACAAATCTTTCTGCAAAGTCTATATGTAGCAATAAAATGGCGACTCAAAGATACCTTCTTCAGAAAGATAGCTTGCCTGTTTGTCATCTAATTCTTTTTGAACACCAAAACAAAACAAAACAAAACAAAACAAAACATCCAAACTAGGTTTCTCTTTCTCAGGGAGTCCTAACCCTCCCCCCTTGATTCTATTTCTGCTGGAAGGGTGCCTACAATCAAGTGTTTTCATGGAATTATATCTTATCAGACCTGGGATTTTCAAGGTTCCGCAACAAATAGTGCCCTGGATATATTTGCTCATTGAGCTTCTGAGGAAAAACTTAAAGCTACTTGGGACCTCTAGAAAAGATAACAGGCCCATATGCCCAGTCCTGGATGAAGTTATCCCTGACTTTTGAAGCTCAAATGGCTACAGTCTTGCCTTAAATCTTTTTGAGGAGTGTGAGAACAGGAAATGAGGGAGTGGAAGGGAGTGATGTTGGTAGAGTCAGAGAGGGAGCATGCAGAGGAGTGGAGAGCTTAGGCTCCTTGTTCTAACTCAGCAGAGCCCGAAAAGGAAGGAGGTTTAGTGGCAATTTGTGTTTCACAGCCTGTAAATCATGTCCACACTCCGCCGGGTCAAGATGTTTTTCAAGATTTCTTTCAGTATCATATTGCACCTCACACTCACCTTTCCCATGCAAAGTGTTAGGAGTGAGCTATTTTTCTGTTTGTACACATTTAATATGTAAAAAGTCTCCAAAATTATTTCTGAAATATCCTATGAATGAGTTAAAAATTGTTTTATATTCAAATCCTTGTTCTGTTTCTGAACCTTTTAAATATGCAATTCCCCATGCTATAATAATTCATAACCTTGTAACTTTATTAGAAAAAATGAGCACATGCTTTTAAAAATGATAACCTTTCTTTTTCAAAGTTAAGTGCTGATATTTTTAAAGAGGCAGATGAAATTATTTAAATAACTGAATTTTGGGGGTCTGCGGCTTTATTAATTGGTTATGTGGATTTTTACACTTCCTCTTCAAATACATGTATGATATAAATAAAAGGGCTTATTTTTAACCAACAGCAGAGAAATAATGCTGAATCTATAATCTCCAGAGGAAGAGAACAATTTTATAGCTGTAATAGCAAAGGCACACATGTAGAAGTATTTCTGGGGGAAAAAAGTTTTAATCTTGGAACAAGATTATCAGTTTCCAAACCTGGAAATGGATACTAGATTTTACTTTCATAGAGAAAACATCTTTAAAAATAGGGTTTAATAATAACTAAAAATTAGATTAATTTTTGGTAATCGGGTGTAGTTATTTTATAATTTACCATTTGCATAATTACATCAAAGCTATTAAAATTAACAGATTAAAATTATCTGTAAACAAATTTGATGATTTTGTGAGAACATCTTGTCTAGATAAGCTAAAACAAAAGGACTGGCTTAGAAAGTAGGAAGAGAGGGTGAAAGAGAGAGAGGAGAGAGAAAGAGAAAGTAAGGGAGAGGAGAGGAGAGGAGAGGAGGGGAGAGGAGAGGAGAAGGGTGGGGAGGGGAGGGGGGAGGGGAATGCCCTTAAGAAATAGAGGAGTAATGAGCGGACTCGTTAAAAAATGTTGCTATAGCTCCTGCAGCAACGTGTTTTACTGAGTATAGGTCTATGGTTTGACCTATAGGTTACACAGTATTTGAATTAAGTAATATAAAGTCTGGCAAATGCTACTTGATTTCCAACTGGTCAGGTGTCTGATAATGAAGTCAGTTTCTTAAAATATTTATATCAAATGACAGTAGTTACCATTTATTAAACACTCATCATATGCCAAGCATTGTTTTAGTTGTTTACAAGAATTACCTTCCTCGAATAAATAACTTAAGCACTCTGTGAGGTGAGTGTTATTCTCACCCCCATTTCATAGGTGAGAAACAGCAAGGCTCTGAGAAATTGGGTAACTTGCACCGATTCTTATGGTTGGGAAATGGTACCCATTGTCGTTTAAACCAGATGTTCTGATTCCCAAACCCACATCCTTAATCACGGCTCTTGTGCACATGAAAAAGCATTTTCTACTCAGGAACTGTCATTGCTCACTTTCTTTTAGTTTTGGAAGACCTCCTGCAGCAGCGGTTCACAAGAAGCCTGGGACAGGCGCAGCCATTCTTCCAAACTCTGTGCTGTTTTCCCCAGCACTCCCGCTAAAATCTTTTAATCTCCATTTTCAGAAACTCCGTCTCAGCGGATTACCTGGCACAGAGCTGTTGAGGTGCAATTGTGGACGGAAGATTTGTGTTCGGGAAGATGAAGCATGCCTGCTGCTCACTTTTCTCTCTGCCGCCCCCACCAGCTACCGTGTGAAGTTTGGCTGCGTCCCTGCCAAGGTGCTCATTCCAGTGGCAAACCTGTAAGCATATACTCCAGGAGAGTAAAATATGGGTGACCTGGAAGAGCTGTGTTTTAGAAGCTGCCTTGGTGCTTCCTTCTGGTCTTAGCGAAGTTACTTTGGCTCCCGAAAGTGACTGAGCTCAGCGCAAAGTGGCACACGTATCCAAATGCTCTTTTAATATTTTTTTTTTGTTGTGAAAAGACGCCTCTTAGCAAGGCTTCCTTTATGTTCACTCCTAATGCTGGAAACGTTTTGCAGATTTTATGGAATTCCCCACTGAGAAAAGTAAAATGCTGCCTTTAGACAGCCCACATTTTAATGATTGAATAGGCACTCAGCACATTGTAGTTGCTCAATAAAGGCTTGTTGAAAGGAATTAAGTTTTATCGATGGCTGAATTCCAAGAAAAACATCTGTTAGGATGATGCAAGTTCAAGTCAGGTGCTCCCTGTGTGGCATAGTTAGGCCAGGTGTTGAGTAAAGGGACTTTAGACCGAAACGTTTCAAAGGAGAGGGAAGCATTGAAAGCTAACTCAGTCAGAGGGATACCTTATTATTTTCTTTATCCTACCTGCCAGTTTTCTATCACCCTCTGAGGTGGGCAGAAAACACTGCCTCCCTTCTGCAGGTGAGACGTGGGACAGAGAGAGAGACACCTGTAAGATGAGCCAGTTAGCACAGGACCCAACCTCGACGAGGGTGGAGGAGGTTGAGTCCCGGGGGCCGCACCGCACTGCCACGCAGGAGAAAACGCCGCTGCAACCAGAAAGCGCTGTGTCCCTGCCCTTTACCTCCGCAGCGCTTTGCTCCCCGAAAGACTTAATTACTCCTTGCTAGCACCACGCGCACGCAACGATCATGTGTGTGGCACTCATTCAAAGAGAAATATAACATTAAAACGGCTCCAAGGTGTAGCCGTTCCCTGGGAGGGTGCAATTACCCCCACCACAGCAGGCAGATGATGGAAACCAGTGAGAACCCGGGGACGCCGCTGAACAGAAGTCTCGGTGGGTGGGGCGGACATTGACCGGAGCTGCTCGCCTCCCTCCGCGGACGTCGTCATTCACTCATCAGTGGGCAGCAACGACTCCTGCGTCCCTGATGTTTCCGTGGACCAGTTGGCACACTGGGCTGCTAACTTCTTTCACAGGCTTTTGTGGGGACTGAGGGCCCTTGAAGCTTAGACAGGCTTTTGGTAGAGAGGGACTTATCATGCATAATTCTCACAATGCAAATCAAACCTAACTTGAGTATTACAGCTGAGGATTTTTGTTGCTGCACGGTGGCCAGCCTGGTGTTAATAACACTGAATTTCACATTGCAGTCAGCCACGCCGGGGCTTTGAGGTGAGTGAATAAAAGACCGAGTTACTATAGTCATGGCTCCGCAAAGGAATAATCACATACTCTGGCCCAATATATACATAAACCTGATTTTTTTTTATTTTCCCTAATTTGTTGGGCCTCCATTTAGGAACTGAGGAGGCGAAGGAGGAACCTTAACGTCTAGGAATTTGGCTGTATCTATGAGTAAGGAACATTGAAAATGAAGCTCAGCCTCTTTTAAAAATATACCATCTTCTCTGGGCACCCAAACAAATGTGGCAAAAATAATTTATTGATTTACAGACTTCTGGACACCTCCGGATCGAACATCTATTATTTGTTACTTTTTGTCATTGCAAGCCTCTACTGGTGACAGAACATCTAAGACCTCGCTGTCATAGGGACGGACCAGTTCCAGGGACTGGACACCGTATTCCAGGACCTGAAGACATGATATCAGCTTTAGATAGCCGCGTTGATTCTAGAAACCCTTCAATGGTTAATTCTTCTTCGGCCTCCCTTCGTGGTATAGCAACAGCCCTCTTCCCAAGGGCAAACACATATTTTTGTAGGTTTAATTACCATGCACTGAAAAACATTGTCATCCCAAACCCCACACATCTCAGCTCTGAGTCAGCGAGTGGAACACTGTGGAACACCAGAAGATAGGCAAAGAAATGGGGCCAAGCTGAAGCCCTATGTTAGGATGGCTGTCAATACCTTTTCAAAGAGTCAGCATCAGGAGTGCTGTTTATCTGCCAATCAGGTCGGCCTGGATCATCCCCGTCACTGGTAGTGAGGAAGGAAACCACGAGAGGCCTCCAGGGCTACAGGAGAGAGTGAGGAAACGAGGCCTGGTTATTCTAGGTGAAATAATGCTCATTGTTTTGTCTTCAGTAGAAAAATACATATTGAATATCTACACAGGGTATAAGTGGAGTCTACTTCAGCACTTCGGCTTCAACGGACATTTTACTCTCCCCAGATATAATGTATCTTCATGAATACTCTCAATAAATGGCAGAAAGGAATGCATTTTAAAAAGCATAGTAACAAATGTGCTGTGTACACTCGAAGGAGTCTAAAATCACTCCCAAAGTGAGGAGCACAATAAGGCTTTTAATCTAGAATTAAACAAACGATGCGGGACACATGGAGGTGAAGGTCATTCCAGATAAAAGAAACATGATACTAACAAGTATATCGTATTATAAACAAATCATATTACCAAAGGCACAAAACTAAGAAAGTGTGAAATCAGCACAAGAAGCCACCTGCGTGGCTAAAGGGATATAGTTGAGGAATAAAGTTGAAATTCATGTTAGGACAGCTTGTTTAGAATTCTTTCTTTAGGTAACGAGTGAAGGTGTTACATATCCACTTATCAAACGGGGGAGTTATAATACAAGGACTGTGTTTAGAAATAATATGGCAGTTGAGTATGTGGTGCATTGCTGAGGAGACCATTGCTATAATTTGAATCAGAAGTAATAAGACAAAGACTTGCTTCATGGTCCTGGCAAGGGAGAGAAACCATAGCACCCAGCGTTCGGGCCAAGTTCCCAGTGGAACTGGTGGCATCATTAACAGAATTGGGGAATCAAAAAAAAGGCAAGCTCTGCAAGAGAAAATGAATGAGTTCAGCCTCAGATAACACCTTAGAGATCACAATTCTACTAATCTAACTCCAACAGGAGTTAGAAATCCAATCTTGAAACCCAGAAGAGACTGAGATGGTAAATATAGATTCAAGAGTCATCTGCTGCCTAGATGCAATCACTGCAACTGACAGATTAGATGAGGGTGTTAAGGGAGTGATTGCAAAGGAAAAAGGGCAAGTCAAGGACAAAGACCAAAATGTCTTTCTTTTGGGAGTGAAGATGTTGGATTTCGAAATAGCCTCTGCTTCAGCAGCTGAATTTCTTTCTTTCTTTCTTTTTTTTTTTTTTACTTACAAAATATAGCAGGACTGTTGGCAGCATGCTTAAGACAGGAGTTCTCAATATGTTGCTTAGCAGTAGTTAACATGTTGTTTTTCTAGAGACGAGTTTCTAGCATGGCCCCAGTGTGTGCTGTATGACATTAGTGATGGGGTTGGTGGTGGTGGTTATGTGTTTGTGTGTCTGTGTTTTGGGAGCAGGGTAATAGCCCGATTTTCCTTATTGGAAAAGCACTAAATAGAGAAATGTATGCAACCATTTCTACCATCATATTGCAATATTACTAAAGGCATTAATAGTTAAGTGCTGTGCATCAGCATTTACTCTGACAACAGCTCTTTGGGGTGGCAGTTATTACCATCTACACTTGCTGTATAGGTCATGAGTCTTAGCTTAGTTAAGTGTCTTTCCAACGTCATAAAACTGTTAAGCAGCAGAAAAGAGATTCTAATGATTGACTCTAAAGCAGATCTTAAGTCATTATATTTTCCTGTCTTGAGGTTGTTTCTGAATCAATGGTCTGCTGATTTATCTTAATATCATTATCTGTTCATTTATACCTTGCTTGATTTACTTTCACTTTTAAATAAACATACAGTAAAACTGTTTTTGTTGGACAGTTGCATGGATTTTTATTTATTTATTTTAAATGTTATTTATTTAGTTTTACAGAGAGAGGAAGGGAGGGAGAAAGAGAGGGAGAGAAACATCAGTGTGGGATTGCCTCTTGTGCTCCCCCTACTGGGGAGCTGGCCCACAACCAAGGCATGTGCGGTAACTGGCAATCAAACAGGCGACCCTTTGGTTTGCAGGCTGGCACTCAATTCACTGAGCCACACCTGCCAGGGCAGTTCTGTGGATTTTAACACAGGTAAAAACTAATGTGATACTCACCATAATCAGGGCATAGAATGGTTTCATCACTCTAAAGCTCCATGGTGTCTCCCTTATAGTCGAACATTGCCCCATGCTCAGACCCTTGGCAACCACTGATCTGTTCTCCATCACTGTGGTTTTCTCTTTTCGAAAGTGTCTAATCTAAATGGAATCCTAAGGTATGTGATATTTGGAGACTGGCTTCTTTCACTCAGCATGCTGTTTTTGAGATTCATCCAAGTTATTAAATATATCACTAGTTTTTTTTAGTTTTTCATTATATGAAATCAAGTTAGCTTACCCACACACTAGTGGAAGGATTTTTCCCTATTTTTAGCAATTATGAATAGAGCTTCTATAGACATTCACATACATGTCATTGTGTAAACCTATGTTCTCATTTCTCTCGGGGAAATGACCAGAAGTTGGATTACTGAGCTATGTGGTAAATGTACGCATGTGTTTTTTTATTTGTCTGTTTTTTAAAGCATTTGTGCTGAGTGACCAGTTGTAGCACGTGCAGCAAGCCATCCTGGTTCTCTGTGAAGAAGCTCTTTCCAGAATAGGCTGTGAGTGAAGAAAAGAGGTACCTGTGAACACAACTGCTGTGGCAGGGAAAATCCAGGAACAAGTCAATTGAATCTCCAGAAGTTTACAGAAATCATCTAGATCATTCTCCATGATCTACCTGGAAAGAAACGGAGGTCCTATCCATTGTGATTTGTTACAGTGTGAGTTTTCACATGACTGAGGCTTAAATGAGGCTCCTTAATCCCCAGGCCCCAGGAAAGAACTGCTCCAGAAAGAAAAATTAAACTCTTCTCTCAGGGGAAGTCAAACCTTCACGAGAGTGAAGCTAACACTGGCACTTAGAATGGTTTAAAAATGAAGATGTGTATGTTCTCTTTGGGACTGTAAGGAGATTTCCAATGGCATACATGAGTATGTTTACTGAAAATTTCTCTATTTCAATGTTCTGAAGATATAAACACTAATTTAAAGTCTATAAATGTTTAAATATGCATGATATCCTTTTGTAAATATAACATCAAGTAAAGAACTTGTGAAGTGTTGGTTCCATTTTGGGCATTTTGAGGTCATTATATGTAAAACAAATGTTTAATGCTAACGAAATATCCTGCTGTGTTAATAACTATGCCTCAAGTTACACTAAACAACATGAACTATGAGAGTTTATGAAGTCTGTATATTTAAGAGCAATGTCCATTTGTTACACATCTAGCAATTATTGTAACATGTTTGCTCATTAGTGGATGTCATGAAATGCTTTGTTTTAAAGTCTGCTGCATTTGCTAGATTTAAAAAAATACTGAAAATTCTAGTATTTTCCTGCTGAAAAAGAGAAACACAAAGAAATGCAATGGTTTACAAAGGTATATTTAAAGATAAAGTTCATTTTTATCTCAAATATAATTTCAAAGAAGAGAAATGCTTACCTTGGAATTTAATAGAAGAAAGAACAGTTGAAGAAAGAATAAAAGTGATGAAACTATTGTCTATTTGACCTAAAGATGGTTGACGCAATCACAGAGAAAGCATCCGAGGCCTTCCTTTCTCAGGTTCTGCAGGTAGAGCGTGGACGTCGCCACTCTGTCCTAGCAACAGGTGAATGCTGAACAGACTAAAGAATCAACAACTCCTTTTAGATCCAAAAGAGAGGAGAAGGCATGGAGATAACTCTCACCCCCAAGACTGGAGAGATAGAAGGGGGGATGCGGGAGGCACGGCTTTCTGGAGCAGAGACTCAGGAGGAGGGGAAAGAGCTATGGGAAATGGGCCAGAGGGAAAACATGTAACTGAGGAATTGCGGGAGGCTCAGTGAGAACCACTCAGAGTTAAAATCCCCTTTCATCGAACGTAGTTAAAAACTCTGACCCCATCACAGCTAGCCCTCTACCTCACAGTAATTCCAAAAAATGACGTAGCCAAGAAGACCACCGAAGATTTATAACCTCTGAGAATCTTTGCTTTTTAGGCGTGGACCGATATCCTGCTCCGTCTAGCTAGTGAGAGTGAAGAAGAGCGCTCAGCCCTGCAGTAATGACAGATGGTATTCTACACAGACTGCTTATTTCTTTTACAATAAATAAAAACAATGAGTTGTTTTCAAAGAGTGGAGGAGAAGGACGAAAGCACTAGAGAAAAGAAACAGACCAGTGATCCTGGGCGAAAAGGAGAGACCCACACGAAGAGGAGAGGAAGGCGTGGTACCCAGCACACAGGAGGGTGCCCCCGGAAAAGCCAGTTTTCCACGGTCCCTCTGGCGACAACTGGTAATCCTGATGTTTCTGGAGAAACAAGTTCCTTGCAGACTCTTGATAATCATGTGCAATCTACTAATTCAATGTTTAATGCTGTTTTGTTGCAAAAAAACCCCCATACCTTTAATGTTCTGAGCAACCCCTCCCTGATCGCATATATACTGTCCAAATTCCAGCGTCTTATTAGGTCCCGGGAAACTCTTCTGCTGAAGACAGTGATCTGGCTGTCCAATCACCTGTGACCTATCCTCCTGGTGACCTCTGTCTGCAGTTTAATTGGGCAGGCAGAATGTGGCAATTTCCTTTTATTAAACAGTAATGTAGTGTTAACGGGATGAGATTGGAAGATGGTAATACAAAACAAACAATAATTCAGAGCAAGGAAGTGGAGGGAAAGTAAAGCAAGAGTCAGAGTAGGTTATGCAGGGGCTGGAGATAAAGTGCGGACGTTCTGGGTTCATCTTCTGCCATTTTTAAACTATTTCCTGTCCCAACATTATCATCCATTGTATACGGCTTTGGGAAGACCCCACTCATTTCTGAGTAGAGGCCAAGCCAGTATCAGGAAGCTGGAGATCAGTATGAGGGCCCTTAGTCAAAAATAAAAGAGAGTGACGAACGATAGACTTCGCTGAGTGTGGAGGTTTGAAGGAGTGTTGAACACGGGAGGACACTGAAGGGCCACAAATCTGAAGGGATCAGAGTAAAATCAAATTTACGATACCAGAGCAAGTGCTTATTAACCGAGTGCTAATAGTATTAATATTGTTTTTGATAATAATAAACTGTGTAGCAGTGATTTTTTCCATCTGCCTCAATTATAACATTAGTTTTAAGCCAGATGTTTGAGGAATGGATGCCTGGTTTTAATTAACGGAGGATTAATATCTGTTAACACTATCAGGGAAAATTGTATATATGGTCTGGGAGAACTATGAGTAACAATCTGTCATGGAACACAGCCCTCTCTACCCTCTGGTAGCCCTGAGCCATAGGACCTGAGGGGTCAGTGTGAAAGCGTAGGCTCTTTCTGATTCCTAAGCACTTATACCAGACATGCTAACAAGATAGTTGGTTGCCAGGTGACACTCGTTCTTGTCAAGGGCCTTATTTCTCGTTGCTGGGGGGGGGGTTTACTGGCCGTAAGAGATACACTACCTCATTCAGAGTGGAACACACACAAAAACAACTGAACAACACACACACACACACACACACACACACACGTCTGTCCATTTACGTGGCACATACATACCAGCACGAGTAGGGTAAGTACAGCTGTGCTCAGAACCAGATGTAACCTCTGTGGAATGCTTTTTTATCACAGATAGTTATGTTGTTCATCTTTGGACCTGAACTGAGTAAGGAGAGTGTTTCTAATCTATTGTACCTATAACACACCCAGGTCCTCTTTCAAGTCCCACGTTTCTGGAAGCCACCTTTTAATTTTTCTAAAGGACCGTATGTTGCACTAATCATATTAGAGAAAATTCTGACATAAAAACCTAAGCATTTCTAAACCCTAAAATACCAAATATTTATTTTTCAAAACATTTTTCATCGTTGTCCAAGTAAATACTTATTTTCACAGTTACAACCACCACAGATTCTATTTATTCCTTATAGTACTATTTTCTGCATAGTTTTCAGATTTATAATTTCAATAGCTAGTAATTAATGGTTTAAAAGTTGCAATGTCTTCTGCTTGATTTAAGGTAAAGACTATGTGGTATTTATTTACATAGGAGAGTAAATACAGCTATTATATAGCTAAGATGTCCATTGCTAAGGCCATGTTGAAGCAATAGAGATTCTTGGCTATATCACTGTAACCAAGGTGAAGTCCTTGATTTAAAGTAATTTAAAATTGATTTTGTTTTTATGGTGCTGGATATTGTATATAGTCATAATTTTCTAGTAGATAGGGATAATGTTAGATATATCTAAAATAATGTGAAAATCTATTGTAAGTGGCCATCCATGTTGTTAAATATGATAAGGAAAACATGTCTAAGTACGTTTGTGGTTCATCCATTACTATTCTACTTAACATTGAGGGGCAAGACACCTCTGAGTGACCCGAGAAATGTTTGAAGAGTCAGTAGGTCTTTGTACTTGATTCTTCAGATAGCTGTTGGGGTCGATGACAGCTGCTCTTGCAATTAGCCCTTCCCTTGACCTCGTGGTAAACCACGATAGCCTTGGAGATTTGGGGAAGGGAAACTATTACTTTTAAGGTATCTGGACAAGAGCTGCATGTGTGCCAATTAATAAGGGAACTGTTTTCTGGGCTTTAGTCTCCTTTTTCTTTCTTGGTTACAAATTGTCCCCATCCATATGTGACAGGCACATCTGGTTACATGCTCTACTGGGTGAAGAAATGGATCTAACAGGAAGGAAAAGCCATATAATACTCCCCAGGAATGTTTAAAAGAGGATTCCTCAGGCTTCCTTCAAAAACAAGAGCCCTGAGGGCACATTCCTGGCTGAAAAATAATTTATTTGCTCAACTTACCTCTCTGAGGTCAGAAGGCAGAGATAGGTAGTAGACGATGATACTTACTAGGATGGATCAAGAATGTATTAATACAATACAAGAAACACAGTTTTGAACAGATTGAAATGACAGGTGTGTGATGAGCTGACTTCCTTTCTTCTCCTTCTCGCCCTCAGATCTCCCCATCTCCTGGAGGTGTTGCAGGCCATGGATACCTACTCTCTTCAAGTCTCTGTCTTCTTAGGCCAGGAGACAGACCATGGCTCAGAATCCAGTTTGGAGTCATTTTAGAGGTGATAAAACAGTCCCCAGCTCTCTCTATCCTTCATGCTGTTTTTTGATTTCAGTCAGGTAGAGATGGCTACAGGCGGGTGAAACAGAGTTGAATTGGAGAAGGTCCATCATTCAATGGTGCATGTCTGCCTAAACCTCATGCGTCAGAGACCTGAGAGTGAAGAGCAGAGTTGGAACAGGAAGAGGATAATGGCTGGGGAAGGAGATGCGAGGAGCACAGCAGACGGAGGTGTGGTGCTGCGAGCTGTGGGGGAGACAGAAGGGATTGAAAGTGGAGCTTCAGGCCCTGGCTGGCATAGCTCAGTGGATTGAGCGCGGGCTGAGAACCAAAGTGTCACAGGTTTGATTCCCCGTCAGGGCATGTGCCTGGGTTGCAGGCCACGGCCCCCAGCAACCGCACATTGATGTTTCTCTCTCTCTCTTTCTCCCTCCCTTCCTTCTCTAAAAATAAATAAATAAAATCTTTAAAAAAAAAGAAAGCGGAGCTTCAGGACAAGTGAGTGGTGAGCTCTTAGCCAAGCTGACCCGGCCAATGACAATGGTCGAGGCTTAGGTGCACTGAATTGCAATACCACAGAAAGGCCTTTTTCTGAGCCTTCTTCATGGGGTGACAGGTACAGATTCACCTAAGCAGGGCAAGAAGAATAGGAGCGACAAAACAAAACGATGGTCCCAAAGCAAATGAACAAATGAATTCCCAGGATTCTCCTAAAGGCCTGTGAAAACAACATTCCTCAAGGGCTGTCCAGTCTTTGCGGTCAGATTCCCAGAATCTTCCCTAACAAAGGAGTACACACAGCTGCATCTGGAAATTATAGTTTGTGTATAATGAAAAGCCTGCCTTAATTATTTTCTAGAAAAATATTAAAATATAAATTGATGTACATCTGGGAAAGATGAATCGATGAAATAAGGACCTTTTTATGTAGTACTAGCCAAATAACCCAATACTTTGTTATAATCTAGTGACCATAGCAAAAATATTCTTTGGAATTATAACTTTGATCTCCTTCTACCCATCATAGTTGTACATGACAATTCCTTAAAATGCAGAAAATGCTTTTCGTTTTTACTGGTTGAGGTTCTTTAGTTTCTAGGGCACATATAGAAACCCATGGCAAGAAGAATATGGCTTTATTTTGTTAACTACATCTTTAGATGACAATGTACTTAATGACAAGTGGAGCTACCGTGCTACACAGAAACTATGCCATAAATGTTTGTCAAAGGAACAAATTAAAAAAACAAAACAAAACAAAGGGGGTTGCAGCAAATATTTAGCTAGCACAAACAATTGCCAAATAAATGGAAGATTTAAAGATGGTTCTAAGCGGGAAAATGTCCTCCTCTGCGGATGCGCCAGGAAATTCAGATATACACAAGGGGCAAGTCATTAGTGACAGTGGTCATTCCAGGAATTCTTGATGAAGTTAGCATTTAAAAATGTTTCCAGTAGAATTAAAATGTAAATCTTTCTGTGAAACATCATTTGGCAATGGGCTGAGTGGCCTTGACCCATTGAGGTCAGAGAGCACTTTCCAGAAGACACTATGAATAATAACTCTTTTACCTCAAATTTCTTGCACACTGCCAAGCGTTCAGCACCCATTTCTAAGCTGCACTGGAGCAGTGCCTGACAGATTTGGGACTGGCTGGGGTCGCTGCTTTGACCGTGTTAATAAATTAAACCAATAAGTACACGGATTATTCAAATTGGTGTCCTTGAGTGACCCAAGACCTTAAAGCAGGTAATTGCTAAGTGCCAAGGAACTTGACTTAATTAATGCTGATGGCATTGATTTTTCATGAGAACTTTTCTGTAAAACAGTTAATTGTTAGTTTCTTAAATGTAGAGTTGTAACAGGTACGTCTTTAACTTAGACCTGTAATGGGTATGTCCGTGGCTCTCACTAGGAGTCAGTGTTGCCCCCTGACCTCGATGGGACATGTGGCAATGGCTGGAGCTGTGTTTGGTTGTCACAGCTGGAGGCAGGGGTACTGCTGGCATCTACTGGGTAGAGGTCCAAGATGCTACTAGACATCCCATAATGTCTAGGCCAGTTCACTTCCAAACAACAAGATAGATCCAGCATGCTTTCAGTGCCATTGTTGAGGACCTGTATTGTGTCTAAGTACAAAGACCATGCATCATGCAGTTTGAGAAAGCACACAGACAACTAAAGACACTTTGAAATTTTGATTTATGATCATAACCATTTCTGACACAATACATTTTTCCTGTGCTTAAACTTCTCCCTAATAATAAATTAGGCTTCTTTTGACACTGCATTACTGTTTGAAACCACTAGGGAGCTATTCCGTCTGTTACTGCTTTGGTGTATTAAATACAGCCTTAGGGCACTTAAAAAGTTAGCGGAACTTTCAAAGTACTTAATTTACAACTGAGACTTAAGAGAACCAGCACATGTGAAAAAGACATAAATGCACTCAAAAGAAACACATAAACAAGCTGGAATGTTCAGAGGACATAAAGTGAGCTAAGTTAGGTGTGTGAATGTACATTGAAGAGGGGGCGGTCATTAGTTAAAAATGGCCAGAGGTAGGTTTGATCTGGGTTTAAAGAAAAAGAAAACCATAGATAGTTAGAAGGACATTCTAAGAATTTAGTAGCCCTTGTTCATGTAAAACAGGAAGTGCTTAGCTGCTAGTTCAATTTCCTGACAGTTTTCAACAAGTAAGGGTTGAAGAAAGTGCTTAGTATCGACTGAGTGAAAACTGTTAAAACGAATACATCTTTTGATGAATTTTAAACAAAATTTTATGATAATGTTTAAATATTATGGGTACCTAGAATGTGGCTGATTAATTGGAGGAAAATCTGCTAATTTAAAGACATTGTAAGCCCTGGCTGGCGTAGCTCAGTGGATCGAGCATGGGCTGCAAACCAAAGCGTCACAGGTTTGATTCCCAGTCAGGGCACATGCCTGGGTTGCAGGCCATGACCCCCAGCAACTGCACATTGATGTTTCTCTCTCTCTCTCTTTCTCCCTCCATCCCCTCTCTAAAAATAAATAAATAAATTCTAAAGAAGAAATAAATAAAAATAGCACAATATTTAAAAAATATATCTTAAAAAAATAAAGACATTGTAACATTTCACCAGGTCACATATTTAGCAGCACACTAATTGTATGGGGAGAGAAGGTGATTCAAATCTATGTAGATACTCTTCCCTGGAAAGAATTGACAAGTTTTCAAGGTAGTCCCTTTAAACAGGGGTTTTAAATAGAGTGAGGAAAATTTTCATATTTGCTTTCCGCACATAATTCTGGGTAAAAGAAGAAATTATAGCTCTGATTGTTGAATTCTTTCCCCTTCTTCAATATCCAGCGTGGTGTTCTCTGCACATGCGAAGGCAGATGGGAGGTGGGATCAGACAAGTGTATGAAAATCGGAAATGTACCATTGCTAAAATAGTACTGTCAAGGGCAAACATTTCATTCTCTAAACATGCTTCATACATGCACCTTGGCAGGTATAATATTCATCATTTTTGAGAAACTGAGGAGCGCAAACAATTTCTCGACTGAGTGATAATTAGGGCAAACGAGGAATTTTGAAGGGTTACCCCCTACCCCCAGGGCCTTGCTCTCTTTTGACCTCCTGTGGGGACTAGAAACCCAAAGAGAACATACTGACCACCGCAGCTCTCAGCAGACCGGTGCTGGTCAGTTTTACGGGTCACTTGGACGGGGCCACAGTACTCAGATACTTGGTCAAATATTATTGTGAGTATTTTGGAATATTTTAAAGACCAGAGTAACATTTGAATCAGTAGGCTTTGAGTGAAGCGCATTATCCTCCCTAATGTGGGCAGACATCATCCAATCACCTGAAATTATGAGTGGAAAAAAAGACTGACCTTTCTAGAGGAGAGTGAAGCTCTGCCCTCAGACGGCTTCTGGACTCAACAGTGCAGACCAGTTCCTTAAAATAGATCCCAGTCTCTCTCTCTCTGTATATGAATATATCTGTATACAGAAATATACATGATCCATTTATATACACAGGTTAGAGTAATTATATATCAATCATATTTACATATCATATGTATTTATGAATATACACATACATAGGCATATGCACACACGTCCTATTACAGCCTACTGGTTCTGTTTCTCTGGGGAGTCCTGACCAATACAAGATCACAAATCTGGACTGCAGGGAATCCTTCACACTCTCCTCCCTCCCACAAATGTTTTGTGTATTTGTCTGTGTGCCAGGCACTGAAACATGGCCGGAGATCCTGATGCTGAGCCGAATCAGACTTTATTCTGGTGGTTAGAGATGTATCACACCTGTAGGAGACTGGCAGAAAGTAGATGTTTATGACAAGAGTAAATAATCAAAATAAGAAGGGATACTCATAATTATTGGAGGTAAAAAGGGACATTTGAAACATACCATAAGCCTAATTTGAATATATATAATGTCTGGACTTCTAAGTATAGAAATGGAGATTACAGAACCAAAAAGATAGGTAGCTGAATCTACAAAAATGGTGAAAAAAGTTAACACAATTTTTACTAGCTGACAGAACAGATGTAAAATGAGTAAGAATATAGCAGATCTGAATAATTCACAAGGATAAAAAATTAACAAAGTTGACCTAATTCTTATATATATTATTGAAATCATCTTTTTATGAGTATGTGAAACATTTACAAAAATTAACATAAGTCTGGTCCAAAATAAAGCCTCAAGATTTTTTTCCAAAATTTGAATAATTCAGGATATATTTCTAGAAATTTTGAGAGTAAGCTATAACTAAATAAGTAGAAATCCTTAATGGTCTTAACATTAACTGAAACATTAAACAACAAATTTTATGTTAACACATGAGTTAATGTTAAAAAACAAAATAAAAATAAGAAGATATTTGAAATGAGTGGCATATCCTATGAAAAATGCAGCTGAAGCAATGCTTAGGAAATAGCTACACCTGACATGTACATGTTAGATAAGAAGACAGAAATAAATAATTCAGCTTCCATCTCAAGACATGACAATAAAAATAGTAAATAAAATTTAAGTAAAAAGAAGAAAGTAAATTACAAAAAATAAAAAGAGAATAAACTTTTAAGAATTTTAGATGTATCACAGAAACCTCAATGAAGCAGAAGGTTGTACAAAAAAATAAATTGATAACACTGTAATATAAAAAATAGGTGATTAGTATCACGATTGAAAGGGATCACCCTACAGATGGTACAAGACACCAAGAAGTTATCACTAACATACTAGGAGCACCAGTAAATATAACAATTTGCACTAAGCTTTTAAAAAAATCTTTAAAAAATGGCTTACCATAACTGAAAAAAAAAACCCAAATCTGAAAAATGTAAGAACTTGTAAAGAAATTGAAACTGTTCCTTCCTCACCTAAAACATCCAGGCGTATTTGGCTTCCCTGGGTAACTCCTAGAAACATACTACTTAGAATGAACCCCTAAAAATGAACAGTCACTCAAGACATTCACTCCGAAAACTCAAAATACTTACTGAGAACAATTTTAAAAGACTTAAATAAAGAGAGGGCATGGTATGTTCATAAATTGGAAGATTCAATATGGTAAAAATGTTAATTCTTCCCCAAATAGTCTCTAGATTCAACACAATCTTAACAAAAAGGTGTCAGCTCTTTCCGAAGGGAACGTGGGAATGAAAAGGGCGGAGGACAGCCAAGGCCACGTGAAACCGCCAAGTCGGGAGACGTAAGACAGGTCAAGAGAGAATCACGCTATGATCATGAAGGCGGCTCCCCATTGGCTCAGGGGAAGACAACGTGACAGATGGCGGAGAACAGAGCCCAGAAATCCGTCCACACAGCCACACATCTGACCTGAAGGATGCTGGCGTGCAGGAGGAAAAAAAGCGATCTTTTCAATAAGCAATGCTGCGTCAATTTGTTATCCCTATGTATTTTAAAAAGTGCTCCCTGGCCCCCATTTTATATCATAAACAAACACAGTTCCAGATGGATTGCAGATCCAAATGTGAAAGGAAAAACAATAAAGCTTTTAGAGAAAAAGAAAGAACATCCCTGTGACCCTGGCACTGGCAACAGTTTCGTAAACAAGACGTGAACAGGCCCAACTATAAACAAAGAGACTAAAGATAAATTTGTTTTTAAATTAGGAACTTGAATTCATCAAAAGACACCATTAAGAGAATAAAAATACGGCTCAAAATGGGTAGAACTTATTCTCCATACCTCTATTTGTCAGGGAGTCATTTCCAGAAGAGTATATAAACAACGCTGACGAATTCATGAGAAAAAGACAGACTGCCAAACAGGGGAAAAGGCAAAAGACTTGAACCAGAACCTTAAAAACATAGGGTATTAAGTGGCTGATAAATAGATGAAAAGCTGCTTTTATTAAATTATCATCACAAAAATACCTATTAAAACCACAGTGTGATAAAATTACGCATACACGAAAATAATCACAATGAAAAAGACATTCAGTATCCAGTGTGACAAGGACAGGGGACAACTGGAACTTTTATCTACTACGTATGAGAATATAAGTGGTCTGTGCTCTTTGGAAAACTGTTTAATAGACTCTGCTATAGGTAAGCATACACAGATCCTGTGATGCAGCCATTCCCCTCAGTGTATACGCAGCAGAAAGGAGTTTATACCGTTACCAGGCCCAAAGTGGAACCTACTCAAATGCCCATCAATAGTAGAATAAATGAGAAAATGGTCGTGTATTTACTTAATGAAATTACACAACAACGAGAATCAATAATATATGCCTACATGAAAAATATAAATGAATCTCACGTATAAAATATTGAACAATTAAAAAAAGCCCAACACAAAAGAGCACGTGCTATCATCCCCTGGGGCTCTGGCTACTGCAAAGGTAACCTGCTGGTAGGAGTCACTGTAGTGGCTCACTGTCAGGAGAGAGTTTCGGCTTTGGTAGGGAGGGCATGGACTCAAAGGGAGCACCAGGGCTACTTTTAGGGTGCTGATCACATTATGTTTCTCAAACTGAAGGTCGGTTACCTAGGTGGGTTCATTTTGTAAAAAATTATCAAGCTGTATACTTATCACATATCGCTATTGTTGTGTACATTTTTCTTTCATTAAAAGGAATAAACAAGGGCCTGAGCTTTGGTGGTAAAGTGCTTCGGTTGAGGTCATGGCCCCCTCACTTAGTAACTAATTAAGCATGGGCAGGTTATTTACCTGTACTAAGTCTATTTACTCATGTTGAAAACAGCCATAAAAGAGTACTTAGTTTCCAAGAATCATTGTGAGGATTAACCGACTGAGTGCATTTAAAACACATAAAACACTTCCCAGAGCAAAGTTACCACACTCAATTAGTGGTTGCCAAAATATGGCTCATAGCTGAGTTCAGCTAGAACTTGGCTGAAATTCAGTTGCACGAAAAGGAGCTCAGTCACACAGAGATTGCCTCTCTGAAAGGCAGGTTCTAAAAAGGCAGATCCACAGACAGTTTATGAAGCAGAGCATCTTATTTTACTCTATCTTAGGGTGAGATACCAAGACCAGTTTTCCCCTGAGCAGACTGGAAGAATTACGGGGGAGAGAAGTGTGGTTATTTGTGGGTTTTCTAAGAATCTTGTGGTCTCTGGGTGCAATGGTGGTATGGCCCTAGGGGGTGCTTTCACCTTAACCTAGAGCTGCAGTGTCTGTGTCTCCTGCTGTGATCCTCAGACTCCCCGTCAGTCTCAGCTCTCAGAGAAAATGGGTTGAACTGGTGTCATCAGCTGATGTCAGCTCGGAATAATGGCTGTGCGGTATCTTGAAGTATCTGCGCATCAGAGAAAGAGGCAAGAACATGAAGAACGTCACATTGCCATAGAAATGGTTAAAACTTATTTTGTTTCAAGCTTTCTTATTGGCTCAGGCCTAACCAAAGGAACAGTCTCAAGGATCAGTTTGGCTGACCTCAGATAACCAGGTGACTTTTTATCTCAATTGATTAATGATTGTTTTACTTTTCCTGAATTGCTTTCCCAGATGAAACAAGATATTTTATTAATTGCATAGACTTTACCTTTGATGGCCAGTAAATGGTTGAGGGAAAGTCTATTGCCTAGAACTATTTTAATGGATTAATGTGTGATGGTCCATTAGGCTTCTAACACTCATGTCGTTTTATTTCTTATCTGGGCCATATCAGGAATAAATTGCAGAACACACTGTTTGCTTAGAAACTTCCAGCCGAGGTAGAATCTTGTACAAATCAGTGAAATCCGGTGTCTTAGACCCTTCTAATAGAGGAATGTAGCTTTATTTTAATCAAATATGAGCAACCCGGAAGTTTGCATTTAGAAAAGGCCAGATGGCCACATGTAGCGCATGGGTCTAATTTATACACGATGAGCACAAGAGGCCATCTGATTTCACAGGAAGAACAGCCCACTGGGTGCAAAATGAGAGGACACAAATATGTCGTTCACAGTAACTGTTTGTCACAAATTATTGCCAAGACTTCATCGGTCTTACAACAGAAGACTAATACTCTGGGTGGAGTTAAATCAAGTAATAATTTGTACATAGCTCAAGGAGGAAATAATTTAACCATAGGTCCAGTTCAGACATGTAGCTATGTTGGGGTTAGTGATGATTATTGTTCTATTGTACAAAACTTAAGATGTGATTATGACCACGGGCTACATTAGACTTATATGTCTGGCTGTAACATTCTCGTGATGACAAAGCCGAGAGTTGGAGATTGGAAATTGCTGCAAATGTTTGGGAAAAGAAAATTAGGAAGTCTAAGGGTTTATAGGAAATAAGATAGTTGAGAAAAGGGCAAAAAGATCACATCGTCAATTTAGTTATGTAGTATTGAACTAACACACACAAAAAAAGAATGTATATTAAGCAACCAAAGAAATAAGAAAATAAAGGAAAGAAAATAAGAACATCTGAGACTGCTACTGTAATTACAGGTTTTAATTCATAGGTGTGTCTCAGAAGGAAGTTATCTACACCTGATAGGATATTCTTGATCAAGCCATAGCTGAAACCCCTGTCGACTTCTGGACTGGAACTATTTCGAGGCACTTGAACATATTTTAACCTCAAAGCTAGATCTCCAGGTGGAATGAATATACAGGTCATAAGAGCTGTAGCACATTTATACTGGGGATTACGGGTCCATGAAAAATATGCTCTGGAGTCGAAGAAACCATTAAAGTAACAAAAAATGATCATTTCCAGGGTCTCCAATTTGTCTTTTTCTCTATAGCTAATGTCTAGGTTGTGTATCAGGTAGGAATGCATTGAGTGGTATCACTTTTAGAATGGTAGCTTCTACCTGTTGGGCATATGGCTGTACATGTGGCAATCATTTTTTATGATACCTAACAGAATCAAAATAAAGCAAGCCTGGTTCTGCCACTGCTGTAAGCAAAAAGCCAATTCATTATACACAGTTCTGAAATTCCTTTTCCTCTCATTTTCATTTGGTAGCAGGAACTTATTTTTCCAAAAGCTTGCCTTCAGTATAAATTTCGTTTCAGATGACTGAGGTAATGACATAATAGCTGTTCTGCTACCACATGCCGTGTTGATCCCAATTCTTGCCTAACTGGATTTCCAGGGCCTGAGCTTCCACCGGGCCAGAGAACCAATCCCGGATTCCTTCCATTTTCTTAACTGTTGCTTTGTTGCCTGTTGTCTGCTCCCAGTTCCAACCTCTCTAACAATTACAGTCCACGACTGCAAACGCCTGACTCTGACTGACATAGTCCCTAAAGGAACGCATTGGGGAGTTCATAGAAATCACAGGAAGCAGGAGAACACAGTTCTCAAAATGAGCAGAAAGAAAAGGCAGCCAGAAATGCTGAAAAAATCCATAAATAAAAAGCCGACTAATGCCATGGCCACGGCTCCAGGATGATGCTCGCAGGGTGACTAATACCATCACTTCCTGCGCTAGATGCTGGCCACTGTGGCTACCACCACTACGACTGTACAAAACCAGTGGGCACGGAATAAGTGGTTTTCTGTTCCCATATCTGTGCATCACTCCATTTAAACGCCAGGTGAGGCTGGGAACACCAGAGTGGCTGAGCACAGATTGTGCATTTGTGTTCGGGACAGCAGGAACCTGGGTATGCTGCAGGAACAAAAGACTTTTGCACAATACCAGGGGAATTTCAGATGCCTGCAGAAGAAAATGACATATTTTCACTGCAACCTACTACAGAATTTCCTGCTAGATTTTATGCTAGATAAGTAAATAGATACATGGAGGTACACACACATTCTCACGTGCATACAAGGGGAGATTTTTTTCAGGGTTTCAGGTATATACTCTCCTTTTATTTATCTGGCTTAAATCTTTCATGCTCCTTGTCTTTTTCATATGTTCACTATGACATATAATACCAACAACATGGTAAGGTCCATGGAGAAAGAAAATCTATCTTATGAATCTAGCATCTGCACTCCAAATGAAAGTTGTTGTACGGAGTACACCATTGATAAGTAACTACTGATTTATTGATTCTTTCTGTCAATTTCTCCTTAGGCATTAATTGATTCATGAGCAAAAACAAAGGCTGGGGTGTCAGAAGTAACTCACAGCTATGAAGATAGCTGTGGATAGCAAGCCATGGACAAGTTCAGAAAGTGTGGGGTTGAATCGAGTAGGTATGAAAAGGACTTGAGGGTTGTTTTGTCTTTGAAATCCAAGGAAAGCACACAGAAATGACAATTGTTAAAGACTTAGAATTGAACCTACGTGACTGATTTTTTAAAAGCACATTCAATGCAACTACCAAATCTACTCGTTAAAATGCCACATTTAACTCTCTTAACATGCAGATGCCATTTTATCCCAGGCTAAAACTAGACTCATCTGCTGTTAGATATTTATAAGTTTATAATGTAAATCTAGACATCGAAGTAGCAAAATAACCTTGTAAAATATGTTGCACCAGCCTCCTTCATGGCCTCAGTGTTTGTATGTACCGTTTGCACTAATTATTATTGGCCAACAAAATTATACTGATTACATGGACCCCAAATGGTAAGTCACACCTACACAGCTAGGCTAAAACAATGGCAAGTTAATTCAGTAGCTGCTCCGCTTGGGTTTTTCATGCAAATTCTGAGGGGGCAAATTTTCACAAAGAAATACGCTGAACTCTTTCAAAGCCCGAGAACATTTCTTAATTAAAATGTCATTGCTGAAAAATTCAATTATGCTTTAATGTTTACTCAGCTGGTATTGACATACAGAGATGTATTTCAACATGATGGCAGTGTTGAATGGTCTAGAATTTTAATATGCAGGACTTATTAGTGATTATGGAAAACAACCAGGAGGCAGTTCCACAAAGGTCTAAGTAACCTTGGTTATGGGTAAAAAAATTTTAAGTGAGAAACACAACGATAAAAATAATAACTTAGATCCTTACTTTATTCACCCAAAAGAAAAAAATAAGCACCCTGACAGGAAGGCATAAAAGTAAGCATGCTAATAGTCATACCTTTCAAAACAAATTTGTATATGCATGCAAAGAAGTCTAAAACCAAAGCTGGTGCGTGGAGTTGAAGGTGGCACTGGAGAGAAGAGCGAGGTTGATGGCCATATGGCAGCCCGAGCAACCTTGTGCCTTGAGGAAGAACGTGGCTGGGTTACCCACAAGGGAAGCATGTCATGGAGAACAGACGTGGGAATGTTGTCACAGTCAGCTGTGATGGAGGAGATCAGGACCAGATATTCTTATGCTGTTCCTCATCCCTATACTAGGGACCTGGAGGAGAGATACACAGAAGAGTCTCCAGGGATACAGGATGGCATCTATCACTAGACAGCATTTTGTGCTGACATCACTAGAGACCTCTTCCCCGTGAGAAGCTGGAATGAACCCTTAGCCACAAGGCTCTCCTAGTCTCAGTACTGCCATTTCCAGTCCAAAGGGAGATTTAAGTGCCCTTTGTCATTGTTCCTTTTATTCAGACCAGCACTTGGATATCGGCCCTTCAAGTGTCTGCACACTGTGCAAAGAGACATGCAAAAGAAAAGTAAAGGAAGACTTCAACTCACACTTGAAGCAGGTGCAGCCTTCTGCTCTGACCCTTTCCAATGTACCTTTCCATGTTTCCACCGAGCCTTCCTAAAACTGGAGAAGCCATATGATCTAAGTCACTCATTCTTAAATTGAGCTGTACATTGAAATAACATGAGCGGATTTAAAAGATACTGATGCCTAGGCCCCACATCCAGGTATTTTGATTTAATTAAGCTGGGTTTATGGCCTGGGCATCAGTTTAAAACTCCCCAGATATTCTAATAGCCAGCCAAGTGTGCGCACAGCTGACTCAGACTGGGGGTCACAAGGTAGCTTCAGAGAATGGAGTGGTCAGTAACAGCATGTGGATCCTGAAAAAGTAGTCAAGAGGCAGACAAACAAAACTGATCTGGTAAATGACAGTAAACCATTTGAAAGAGTCCTGTTATTTCTTGCCTGGAGGACAATCCACTTCCTACTAATCTGATTACCGAATCTATTTTTTTTGACTCTGATTTGAAGTCAGCAATACACGATTCCACCCCAATCACATTTCTCCAAATGCACGAAGTTTAGCTTTTTGGCCTATTTACTTTTATTCGAAGATACAAGTACTCAAAATAATTTATTATCATCCTTCTCTTCAACCAAATCGGGGCTTGGTTAACACAAATAAAAAGAGAAGTGTCTATCTCTTGAAAGAGTATCTTTAACAATTTCTGTAGGCCATCAAATTAATCAGAACAAACTAGCATATTAAATGGGAGCTGGGTTTTCTGATCAAGAAATGCCTACAATAGTAGAAAGCCTGATGAGAGGAAGGAGCTATACACATGTTAATGTACTTGGGTGGCAGGGTACACAACTCAAGTCAAATGGGCCTAAACAACAAAGGAGATGCATGAGGTTACATAAAATAAAAAATCCAGAGGTAGGGGAGGTTGTAGCGGCAGTTCGGTCAGAATTCCAACTGTATTTCTCTGCCGTCCTCTGAGTTTTGCTTTCTTTGTACTGGCCATGTCCTCAGGTGAGCTTCCCTATGGCAGCAAAATGGCAACCGGCTTCTATAGGGTCTGGTATACAGATCCCTTTGCGGTCCTTTCCATTTGCAACAGGAAGAAATCTTATCTTCTGATTATGTTCTTGCAAGAGTTGGGGAAGAAACTATATTTTTACTTAAGTTGCCAGCAAGCAGCTCCTAGAAGTTGTTGTCCCAAATTGGACCATACGTTCACCTCTCAATCCATCACCGGGGATGAGGGAATGAAATCAACAGAATGGTTTGGGAAAGTCAAGGCCACTCCTGAATCTGGGGTTGAGACTAGCCTTTCTAGAATCACAGGAGTCCCCACAATGTCAAAAATTATAAATAGAGGGAAATCATTCCACAACAAATTAAATCCTCATTTTGACTTCTTAAAATATACATATGGAAAAGAAGAGAAGGGGAGAGAGGAATGGGAATAGGTAACACACATATGTACGACAGAAGCTTCTAACAGGAAATTCATGGGGGAACCATTGTAGCTAGGTTTCAGTTTAATTTCCGCCAACTAGATTTGTGTCCTTGCTTGAACAAGTCAGTTCTATTGTTAATCAAAGTGAGTGTGTTTGACAAAACTATCTTATTTCTAAGATCCCGTTCAAACTTACAACCCTCCCTTAAGTTTTTATCTCTAAAACACGCAGCACCTGAGCTGTTGGTTTTCAGTCCTTTGTCTTAAGAAACAATTTAAAAGAATAGATCTGATTTACGGTCTTGGGAAAAATTGTCAAAAGAAATTAAAGAATGCTTCTACTTTTCTTTGCTAACATAGGTACCTCTGTTCTTTTCAGCATCTACCGGTGGATCCAGCTCCTTCTTTCACTTCTCCTGCTTCCCTTGGTGACTGATAAATCAGAGCAATTGCTCTGACTTATAAAAGACAGGGTTTTCCTGTATTTGCTTTTAAGACTTCCTAGAATGATTCACTTTGCTACCACAATTCCCTTGCGCCCCCCAAAATGTTATGTGGCACTGCTAAGGTAAATTTATTGAGTCTCTCAATTTTAATTAGTTTTTTCTCATATTTTCTCTGAAAAGTTAATCCCCTTTTAATGAAATTGTAAAATATAAGCAAATCTTACATGACACTTTTATCACCTGCTCATCTGAGATCAAAAGTCTAACTGTATTGCCTTCTAAAATTATACCAAATTTTAAGTGCATATTAAAATGGTAATTTTTATCTCAGATCAATGGTTGAGCTTTAATTTATTTGAGCAAAATAAAACAATGCGGATAATGGTTTAGTGCTGTATTTCAACATGTTTTATAGTACTCAGATATTATTATAGTGATTTTATCACTGTTTGAAGTAGAGTAGGAAGTGAATTCTTAACTTGAAAACGCAGTGCATAGGACTAAACTTCCCACCAGAAAAGAATCGGCCAAATTACTTCTCTTCAGTGAAAAGGCAGACACTTTCATATCACAACCAAGTTTTATGATGATGTAAAATAATACCCGCTCTTACATTCTGATGGTTGTAAAAAATCTAGTGCACGTGTGAGTTTGCCAGTTTAATATTGTTATTCCTTTCTTTCAGTGATAAAGAAAATATTTGTACTCTAATCTCTCTTCCAAATTTTCCAACCACATCTCTTACATTTAAGACCGGAGATGGCATTTTGGATCCATGAACAGCACTGTTGTATTCTCCATTTAATTGGGGCACCTCAGTTCATATTGTTTTAGCTTTCTTCTTTATTTATGATCAAAGTATAGGCTCACTTTGCAGCATTACGCTGACAATTTACAACCAGCTTATAAATGCTCCTAGCCTTGTGATTTATGGTGGGCCTCCTACTTTCTGTCTATGACCTCTCTCTCCCAGGGTCCCACTCATTGCTCATCTCAGGCAACCAGTTGAAATTCATTAGTTTAGGTACCTGTTGAAAAAGGAAAGCCAGTATTTAAACAACGTCTACACTATCTCCAGGCTGTTGATGCCAGCATGTTAAAGGAGTGGAAGATAACTATTTGTAGTGGCTTGGCCTGAGGACTGCTCAGAACATAACTGAACTTTGTTGACAATTCAAGATAACACTCTCCAGAGGAAAAAGAAAAGGCAAAACAAGTTTTGGTAATGAAATTAATTGAGAAAAGCCAGCCTAACTGTCAAAAGAGAAGAACCTTGAGAAGAAAGGCAGCTTCTAAAGGTCAATACACAGCATGCTGTAATCTTTACCATCTGTGTTCAGGCTGGTAAGATTCTGAGACTGTCATAGGCAGTCTGTTATTTCCCCCTGGAAATAACAGACAAGGGGAAAAAAAAGAGGCTTGTCCAACAGGGAGCCTGGATGTACTTAGCTGGATAGAAAACAAAACACTATATGGTATAAAACAAAACACTATATGCTATAAACTTAGGATGACCCTTAATTTTCCTTTCCCTTGACCCACATGGATCCACAGACAATTTCAGAAAAGTAGTGCTGCGGAGAATTGAGAGAATTCCGTCACCAACAGAATGGAATGTTACATTGTAACCAGGTGAGAACTGGGCAACGCCAGTCGATGTGAGCGATGTGAGCGCTCTCCATTGTCTGCCTACGTATTTTGATTGAAGGCTAACAAAGTCTTCTCCTTTTTTTTGCTCCTGCCAGAAAAAAAAATTAAGTAAGTACAAAATGAAATTGGATCTTCTTTATCTAAAAGGTTTGAAAGAGATATTGGAAATCTAGAAGGTTATGATTCTGTATACAGAAATATAAGTTTCTCCTGTTAGAACAACATTTGTTTTATTTGGTTGATTAGACAATTTATAATAAATTTAATAAATGTCATTGTTACTAAAAATGATAATTTTATACTCTCATTTCTGTGAATCTGTAGTATTTTTACACAAATCAGAAATGGTTGAAAAAGAAAAAGTAAATTATATATAATATTTACATACGCATCATAGTGTTTATATATGTGTGTCTGTATATATTCATATGTGTATTTAAGTATAACTAGTTTTTAGATAAGTTATTATGCATAAACTTTAAGGGACTTTATTGAAATTTTGTGTTTTCTAATTAATTAAAGTACAAAATGCCCTATCTCCCACTATTTTATACAAAGCCAAATGTTTTCAATAATGTTCTTAGAATATCAATTTCTATATTTTCTTAAAAATCCAGTCTTCTAAAGATTTTCAGTTCTAATTGTAACTTATTCTGTGGTACAGCCTCCATCTACCTATTGCCTCATCTGAAGAGATCATTTTTTTTGCATATTACTTCATTTATACTCACACATCAGGAGATGCAGGAACACACATGTGATTCTAAAGATTCACGATTCCTGTGCACTATCATATAATAAAGCATCTCTTTCGTGTTCGTTGGTGCCATTTTAACCATGGTAAGAGTGGTGGCTTCTACAAGTGCGCTGACATCTAAACTTCATCGATACAGCCGAAGCTTACCTGATTCATTTTTCTCTCCTGTGAATTCCTTGCTTCTTTTTAGAAACACAAAACAGGAGGCTAGGCTCTGTGAAATTTGTCACTGCGTCCACAGCCTCCAAGGAAAATAGGATCCATAAAATCCTAGACATAAAAAATAATAACACTCTCCAAACGCTAGTTAATAAAAAGCTCCGCCTCTTCAGGAGAGAGAGATATTTTATTTGTATTCATTAGGGTGACCTAACCACTCACCAGTACGCTTTATTACACCTCTCCTGCACAATGGGAGTGCGTGCACCATTGAAAACAGAGCACGTGATCGTATTGTCTTCCCGCTCCACGTATTTGAAACATGGATGCCCTTTGTTTCTCCCTTTCCCACCCCACTTTTGATTTTCTGCTCTTCCCCTTCCTCTCCTTCTTTCTCCTCTTCCTCCCCCTTGCTCTGCCCACCAGTGACTCCCCTAACAAGCTATTTCATTTTATATCCTAGAGGAAGTCTTGTTGGTTAAAGCCCCTGTGAGATCACACCACTGGCTTAGGTTTATTTTCTTGTTGTTGCTTTGACATCTTGAGTTACATATTACTCACCTCTGCTGGTTTATACTGACCTAAAGACCTTTTCTTTTTTGAGGGGAGGGGTGGAGAATGCAGTGTTTTATAACTAATGAATAATGAGGAAACCATCTCAATGAATGAAAAGATAGCCACAGAACAAAAATCTGCTTCTAGGAAAAGAAAACTGGAGAGGGAAAGAAGCTGTTTACACATAGCCTGTAAAATAAATGTTTCTTTCCTTAGTTTTGGAGAAAGGAATCTCACCATTAACAAATGATACAGCTCTGAGCCCATTAGGTTGAACATTATATGTCACTGCCAATCACTTTGCAATCCACAGAGCAATAATTCTCCATTATAACTGCCAAATCCAGTCAATATATTTGCATCATTTTGCTTTAGAGACTTATGAAATGCAAATGAAAATTCTAATAATAATGCTTCTTACTTAATTAGTTCTTCCTGATGGATATTCTCTTTCTTCAGCACAGCCTTAAGAATAAAAATCCCCATTCCGAGCCTGATATGGCCATTTGCCCATTCTTTGTTAGTATTGCCGACCTAGCTTTGAAGTTGCTGAGCAAGAAGACAAGAGTCATAATATGAGAAATGAGATCCCTTTTTTTGGAAAACAGTGCACTTTACAGAAATCTTTTATTCACCGTATTATTTTAAACCCAGGAAAAAAGTATCATGGCCACGTTATGGTCTTAACTCATTTAAAAAGAAATCTTTGCAAAAGTGAAACTGTACTTTCACCAGGGGTCAGAGGCAGCCGCTGTGAATGTCCTGCTATGCTACTATGCAGGATCTGTGTGCGTGTACCAAACCGCATCAACCTCCCTCATTCTAGAGAAATACCGCTCTCCCTCACTCCACAGCAATTCTGCTTATGCGTATGTTGGATAAGCGACACGGCCCTTGCTGGCTAGAATACGCCATGACCCTAAGCACATTTAGGGGTGGAGGCTGCCCAGCTGGCTGCCTGTGAAACCTGGGAGCTGCTCTGCCCTATGGGAACGATGCCCTGGCTCACCACATTCCCATGCTCTTTCCACAACCTTTGGTCCCCTGGAGCATGGCCTCTGATCGGGATGGCACCAGAGGCGTGGCTGTGGGACTGCACTCAGGAATGTAGGTTTAAACCTTGAGGAAGATACGTTCACCAGCAATTTGGGGCAATATGTGCCCCACAATGTGATATTAAGAGCCTTTTATAGGACATTCCAACCCATCTTTATCACGGATGCAGCACAGTTTTAAACTGATTCAGTCTTTGGGTTCAGATATTGGTATTTTTTTGTGTTGTTCCTTTTTCTTTTAGAACCCATTTATAACTGAAAATCTCATATGAATCCAACAGTATAATTTGCCAAGAAGTGAAGCTGCTTTGATAGAGCAAACTAGAACTCTTCTATTTTATCATTTTTTATTTTTGCTGCATCTTCACTTTTCCAATCTCTTGCACCAATCTCTTGGGACATGAGTCCCAAGATTATTCTGTGGAAGCAGAAGTCTCCACAGGAACAAAAACCCCTAAAAATTAAAAAAAAAATGAAGACACTGAATTACTGAATGTATAAAAGTCATCTCCCCAGGCTCAGTTATTCCATGTAAAACATTCCTATGGCATCAACACTGTGGCAGACATTCATCGCATTAATAGGGATATATAAAAATGGGAGGGTGAGAGGGTGGAAGGGTGAGAGGGAGGATGGGTGGATAGCTGAAGGCAGGTAACTATGGATAAACAAAGTATGGGACTAGATCATTGCTGAATCCTGTCGATGACAATATTATTATATAATGAAGGGGAACCCTGATGTATCAGCAACATTATAGTGGGTCGCTATAGAAAGGAGGTTGGCTAAGAGAAAAGTAAGGAGAACAGACGACTTTGTGGAGGGACAGGTCTGGCACCACCAACTTCTTCCTTGACTTGGTATTACATGGGCACAGCCATTGCTGAAAATAAGGGTGGACCCGTTTGGGGCATTAAGAAACTGCCACCCACACCCGTATGTGCTCATCTCTTTCCTGCCAAAACATGACTTTTGAGTCATGTCGGCTTGTGCTAGGGGAAAAATCAGGCAGCATGTTCAATGGGATGTGGAGAAATATTCATAAACTCATGGGCCTGTGACTTCCCATAGGAAGTTTTGGTTTCTGCTTTTGAATGAACCTGCCCAGGTGTTGCTCAGAGGCTTATAGATTATGGAGAGCAAGCCAAAGTGCTCATGCTATTTTTCTTAAGATTTTGAATTTCTATTAGAAAATTCCTAAACGCTTAGCAGAAAAATAGGCCGAAAATATACATCCCAGTGCTGAAAACATTTATTGGCGCCGGAGGTCAGGATACGTTGTTCCACTGTCAGGGAGAGACACACAAAACAAAAACAAAACCTGTAGATCACATTGAAACCCTCAGGGTAAATATGAACAAAGAATAGACTATATTTTTCTAAGGCATCTGGGTGTAAACCTTTTTTTCCCTCTTTGCCAGAAACCATAGTGTTTATAGGCATGTTTTACTGGAAATCTGCTGCTTCTCACAGTGTTTCCTGCACAACTGTCTTAGTAAAACTACATCTGGAAATGACAAGCACACAGTTGTAAATCTGGAAGTCAGTGTGTTGTTGTAATAGCTTGCAGCTACAATATGGCCGTCTTGCTGAATGCCAAAGAGAGTTACAAAGACAGAGGCCAGCTGTAGCTACTGAAATGGATATTATTTTTCTGAGGGGATAGACGGAGTTTTAATAGGGTAATAATATTTCTTGTCAAACTGCCAAATGAACCAAGGTAGCATTGAACGTATTGTCTGTTGGACAAATCAAATATTTTCCGCGTTTTTGACCACCGGATTGGATTGAGTTAAGCATGATTTGTTGGATGGTATAAAAACAGGTAGAGACCCATTGAAGTTAGTTGTGCAGAGCGAGGCTGCATCCTGGGGGCCATCTAAGTCAGATCTCTCCTTGGAACACGAGCCTCCCTTCCCAAGAGCCACAGAAAGCCATCCTCAATTATCAGCTTGAACATTTCAGCAGTTCTCGGTCCTGGATGACTGATGTAATCCATTTAGGCTCCAAACAAAGCATTCTATGTGGCAAGGCCGAAACTTGCCCCATATATGTATTTCTTCCAGTCTTTTAAAATAACCTGGGGAATCAAAGAATGATTCATCACTATGGGCGGTTCATCAAATCCTATTTTGATACAAATGCCACCAGTGAGAATGACAGTGATAAATTAAATAAGCGCTATTTAGTAATGAAAAAATGAAGAAACCAGGCAACTTCTTAATTTTCTTTTTACAAAAGTAATACTTGAGTAGTAAGTGAGTATTAGTATATTTAGCTCTCAGGAGCTTTGTCTGTAACACGTAAGTATTTGAGTTTTGTTTATATTTTAAAATGGCTTACACTTTCAGTAATGTCTTTTTAAATATATTTTATTAATTATGCTATTACAGTTGTCCCATTTTCCCCCCTTCATTCCCCTCCACCTTGCACACCCTCTCCCACCCGCATCCCCCCACTTTGGTTCATGTCCATGTGTCATAAGTTCTTTAGCTTCTACATTTCCCATGCTATTCTTGCCCTCCCCCTGTCTATTTTCTACCTACCATCTATGCTACTTATTCTCTGTACCTTTTCCTCCTTTCTCCTCCTCCCACTCCACTGTTTGCTAACCCTCCATGTGATCTCCATTTCTGTGGTTCTGTTCCTGTTCTAGTTGTTTGCTTAGTTTATTTTTGTTTTTGTTTTAGGTGTGGTTGTTAATAGCTGTGAGTTTGTTGTCATTTTACTGTTCATATTTTTGGTCTTCTTTTTCTTAGATAAGTCCCTTTAACATTTCATATAATAAGGGCTGGATGATGATGAACTCCTTTAACTTGACCTTATCTGAGAAGCACTTTATCTGCCCTTCCATTCTAAATGAAAACTTTGCTGGATAGAGCAATCTTGGATGTAGGTCCTTGCCTTTCATGACTTGGAATACTTCTTTCCAGCCCCTTCTTGCCTACAAGGTCTCTTTGGAGAAATCAGCTGACAGTCTGATGGGAACTCCTTTGTAGGTGGCTGACCCCCTATCTCTTGCTGCTACTAGGATTCCCTCCTTCATTTTAATCTTGGGTAATGTAATTATGATGTGCCTTGGTGTGTTCCTCCTTGAGTCCAACTTCTTGGGGACTCTCTGAGCTTCCTGGACTTCCTGGAAGTCTATTTCCTTTGCCAGATTGGGGAAGTTCTTCTTTATTATTTGTTAAAGTAAGTTTTCCACTTGTTGTTCTTCCTCTTCTCCTTCTGGTACCCCTATAATTTGAATGTTTGAATGTTTAAAGATGCCCTGGAGGTTTCTAAGCCTCTCCTCATTTTTTTGAATTCTTGTTTCTTCTTTCTTTTCTTTTCTTTTCTTTTCTTTTCTTTTTGGTTGTTTCTTTCATCCTTCTGGTCTACTCCATTGATTTCAGTCCCAGTTTCCTATTGGTTCCCCGTGCATTTTCCTTTATCTCACTTAGCGTAGCCTTCATTTGTTCATCTAATTTGGGACCAAATTCAACCAATTCTGTGACCATCCTGATCACCAGTGCTTTGAACTGTATGTCTGATAGGTTGGCTATCTCTTCATTATTTAGTTGTATTTTTTCTGAAGCTGTGATCTGTTCTTTCGTTTGGGCCATTTTTTTTTTTTGTCTCTGCATGCCTGTTATGTAGTAAGAGGCGGAGCCTTAGGTGTTCACCAGGGCGGGGCAACCCACTTTGCTGCGTTGTGACGCTATTTGTGGGGGAGGGATAAATGTTTCATCTTTAACTCCGTGGTTGTAAGACTTCCATACAATTCAATTTTCTGTCAGTACTGGTTGTTTTTTTTGTTTCTAAATTTTTGTTGTCCTTATTTTGGTTGTGTGAGGAGGCACAGTGTGTTTTTCTATGCCTCCATCTTGGCTGGAAGCTCAGTAACATCTTTAAACCTGTGTATCAAAGGTGCATATTTAAAATATATAATATCTTTCCTCTTGTCTACCTATACTCTGTCTTTAGTATGTTCCTTTTCCTTTTATTTTGTCTCAGAGGAAGAGCAGATCATCTCTTTATTGAGCTAAACTCTCTTTTCCTATTTCCTCTATTCCATCTCATTACACTTCTAAAGGGAATTTTGCTTTTCATTATTTTTTTCTTGTTTCCTCTATCTTCAATATTTACATTTCCTTTATGGTTTTCTTCTTCTTGCTTTTGATCATGTTATATTTTCTGTATAAAAGTGAAGGTGCTTAAATGTACAAACTTCCAGTTACAAAATCAATACTTTCTGACTACAGTTAGCCATGCTGTACTTGATGTTTATATTTTAAATATATACATATTTGAAAATGTGTTAAGTTTTCATCATAAGAAAAATATGATTATGCAAGGTGATGGATGTTAACTAAGCTTTTTGTAATTATTTTGATATATATATATATATATCTCAAACCATTGTGTTATGTACCTTAAACATTCACAGTGTAATATGCCAATTATATCTCAGTAAAACTGAGAGAAAAAAAGAATTTGCAAATGAACTATACAATCTACTGAATCTGTCAGAAACCAAAGGGAAAAAGGTTTTGAAATAATCACTCTTATAAGACCCATGAGGCATGATGGTAGGGCCAGTATTTTGGTTCATCGGTATTCCCAATGTCTAAAAGAATGCCCAGGTATAGTAAATGCTCAATAAATATTTGCCATAAATCAATGAAAAGTATAAATAAGTAAATATATAATAAATGTATGTATAGTAGCTGTCTCAACTCCCTCAGAGTTTACTGGCTATTTGCTTTCCCTCGATGCCAAATTTCTGAAAAATCACCTTGATCTGCTAGATGCTCAGTCACTATTCCAATAGCTTTTTCCACCTACATTTTCTCATTTTTCCTATACATTTGACACTGTGGACTCCTGCATCACCATTACCTCCTGAACACACACACATGCATGTGTGAGCACACACACACACACACCCCACACACACATATTCATTTGGATAAATTACTCTCTCCTAGATTTCATGATGGGACATCAGCCAGTTCTAATCCAGACTCCATCTGCATATCTCCTTCACTGTGTCTGACTTTCTCGAGACACTTTGTCCTTGGTTCCAGCTGTCTAGGATCCGAGCTTAGATTTGTCTCACCTCACATCTGGGTGATTTAATGGCCTCTCTTTCCTGAGACAGAGGAGAAGGGTGCACAGGAGGGGAGAAAGCAAAAAATGGAAAGACTTAAGTAAGAGTTTGAGGCTGGAGACTACTTTTTCTAGGGACCCAACACGTTTTCCATTCCTACCTCCTCTCTCTTCCTCCTATTGTAGCTCCTGTACAGTCCACATCAGAGCTGTTAAAATACTGATTTCCAGGTTCTCCTTTAGTCCCTCAGTCCTATTAAAACTGAATTCTAGGGATGCAACATCCAGAATCTATTCAAAAACAAAAATTCTAGCCCTCGCTGGTGTAGCTCAGTGGATTGAGTGCGGGCTGTGAACCAAAGTGTCGCAGGTTTGATTCTCAGTCAGGGTACATGCCTGGGTTGCAAGCCACGGCCCCTAGAAACTGCACATTGATGTTTCTCTGTCTCTCTCTCTATCTCCCTCTCTTCTCTCTCTAAAAATAAATAAAATCTTTAAAAAATTCTTAGATGATTCCAACTTCCCATCAGGTTTGAGGACCACTGAACTACATAACACCACTGAGAAGAAGATAAGTTTAAGGGGGAAAAATGAGGGCTGGAAACTTAATCCATTCCCAGGCAGTGACTGCTGGGTCATTCATCACAACCTACAACACTGTGTGCAGCTCTCTTCGCTCCCAGTTTAACGGGAGTGCTGTACTGAATTGAGCTATCTTCAGTGTTTCGAAGATTATTTGTCAGCTTCTTACCTTCACTATGCACTGATACCCACTTTATATAAGACAACTCCAGCAAAGAGCTTTCTCTTCAGCTGGTAAAAATATGATGTTGATTTTTCAGAGGAGTGTCCTCAAGCAAATACAATACAGTAGAGATGCAAATGACATGATTTGCTATGACTCTAGTACTTCTATTGCATTCCTGAAATGGGTGGAAGAGTCCCTTTGCCCTTCACTTTATCTTTCCTGGAGCCTGTGTCTTCATGGTCCTAGTAAAGGCCACCATTTCTAATCACCTATTACACGATGTGCTACAGACATGTTCTTATGGAAGCCTCCTGTGCCTGTGAATTCTCATAGGGACAATGCCAAATTACGTGCTGTAGATGAAGCGAGTGAGGCTCTCAGGGTCTCAGTAATTTGCCCACTTTATACTCTCAAAATAATTTCACATGTAGGAAGGGAAGCAGGCTGGGAGAATGGGTGTGAAATGTTCAGAGAGGATAACTTTTATGTGGCAAGGTATTTTGGGATATTGCTTTCCTCTTGATACTTCATGTGCTTTCTCTTCCACTCTATCTCCCACCAGAAAAGACCCTTCCAGGCCAACATTGGAGAGCTAGATTTGTGCCAGTTCAGTTGTAGACTATGGATTGAGGCCTGATACGTGTGAACATTCTTCAGGGAAGTAAGTACAGATATTGAGGAAGCATTTAGAAATATTTATAACAAATGGACAGTAATTGCATGCCTGTTGAGTATTAGATGGCTGCCTATGTTTTAACCTTGACATGTCTAATATGTGACCCAACCCCAACTGCACATGGGTCGTTTGCACTCGGGCAATCTCTGAAGTTTGGGAGTCATTACCTATCTAGATGTAACCTGATCTCCTTCTGCCCACTTGGGAAAAGCTGTGTTCTTGTCACCACCTTTCCTTCCTTTTCTCTACCTTCTTTTATTAGTTTGTGATGATGCTCTTCCTAAATATAGTGTTTGAAAAAATTATACAGAATTCTAATGTAAATAATTCATCACAATATCATACTACTCATAATGACATCACCCAGAGGTATCCACTGTTAACATTTTAATACTTCTTCTACCCAGACCTTTTCCCACTCTGTCTTTTTAGAGTTGAATTCCTAATGCATATTTTTTTCCTAGCTTGATTTATTTTCTTCTGATTTTTACTATAAGTATCTCCTATTTAAATTAAAAACACTTGATAAATGCCATTTGAATGGTGGTATGATATTCAACAAATTGACAGTAACATAATTTATTTGAATATTTTTTTAATTGTGAAAATTTAGGCCATTTCCAAGAGCATAAATTGCATATATTCGAGAAATGAACATGCAGACAGATATTTGTTTATAGGCTTTTAACTGATTTCTTTTCTTAGGACAGATTGATGATGAATCAGTGGATTGGAAAATGTACTTTTATCTCTCTTGATACATATGGCTCCTACCCATTTTCAAACCTGATTTTAGATTTTACCTTCAGATTATTATGACTATTGGTAGTCAATATTTATTTACAAGAATTGTTAACTAGAGGTAATTGGGAACTCAAGGAAGGGAAATATAAAAATAAGGAGGAGTAATTTTCTAGAAATGTCTACATTGAGGAGACATTTCATCCTTAATTAAATACCATGAATTTTAAATCTGCATTTCTGACCATAGGGAACACACCAGTTCTTTCCTTGTTGCTTCAGAAATAGTCTTCAGGGGTCTTCCTGCCTACTTTCTCTTCTTCTCAGGTGAGTTTACACTCACTCTTCCCTTGTTCTGATGCAAACATCTATGTGGTTTGGGCAAAAGAGAAGCATTCCTCTTTCTGCTTTCTGTGGCATTTGGGTTGCTTTCACCTGTAGCATAAAACAAGCTGTCCCTCTGATTTCTAAACATTTTTGTGCCCTCACTTCTACTGTGTCCTTCATGTGGTTTTGGCTGCCTAAACTCTCTCAGCTCATTCACTCCCAAACACTTCAGTGGGGTACTCATTGCTTCAGGTTTATAGCCTTATTCAACCTGCAGTTGGAGAATGATATACTCAGAGGGTTGTCCGGTGTCACCACTCTGCAACCTTTCAGCAAAATTCCTTTACACTGTGCTGAAATGTTATTCATAGTCTGACGTAATTCACCATCTTTTCTCTCCTCGTGAATCAGAGCTGAGTCCTTCAGTGGAAGCCCTATCTTGGAGCAGATCTTCCTTTCTTGAGTCAGAGCTGTGGAAGCTCAAGAACAGACCAATGCCGCAGTGGTGACTTCCTCCAAGGTACTGCCTGTTAAACAGGGAACAGGATGGTAGGGAGACATAGCTGCTGTTTAACTTTTTGATTTTGTGTGCATCTGAGTGGCTGATGGTGGGGAGATGGGTAGGAGCCAAAGAAGCTGTTCCTTTTATATTCAAACTGAGAAAAAAACCACAGCACTTTCCTGATGCAATTCTGTATGTAGCAACATTTCTTAGGTGAGCTAAGAAAGAAATTCAATAGCGAGAGTCACTGCTGTTCTGCTGGTGGACCTCACCAATCTCCTTTGAAAATGACAGACTGTTGGAATGTAAAGCATTTGGTATTTCACAAATGCTTTTACTTGTGTTGGAACTTGTGATCTATGTTTCAGGTCAAAGGCAAGAACACACTTTTCCCTATCTGTTTCCTGTCTCCAAGCGATCAATCATGTATGTCCCAGAGGAATTGTAGTTCTTAGGCATGTGGCCTGTTTTCCATTGGCTTCTATTATCATTTGCTAATTAGATTACAACCTAGTATTTACTTTACTCTGTGGCTTTGAGACCTTCCCCTGCAGTGTTTTTCTGTTAGCTTTGCAAATGCTGCAGATCAGGCCTTTCCTCGGCCTATTGTCTTAAACCTGGCGCAGTGGAGAAATTTACATTCACCTCTGATTTTTCTTGGGGCGAGGGAGGGAAAGGTAAAGCATTAAAACTAAATCAATTTTACTTTATGTTCAGATGTGATTCAACTTTCAGGATATGAACTTAGGTGTTTTTGGAGATTCTGCTATCCCTGGAATACTTTAGGTTTTAAAGTAACTCTTAGCTTGAACTGATATCTTACTGAAGCTTAATGACATTTTTTTCTTTGATGTGAAATCCTCTCATGCCCCATTGTGATGATTAATTTGATGTGGCAACCTGCTAGGCTATGCTGCCCTGTTGCTTAGTCAAACACCAGTTTAGATATTGCTGTGAAGGCATTTTTTTAGGTGTGATTAATATTTAAATTAGTAGACTTTGAGTAAAGCCGATTACTCTCCTAAGGTGGGTGGGACTTTATCTGGCCCAGAGAAAAATTTCACTTAAAGAGGCAGTCCACGTTTATTTTAGCACTTCTAAAATACTCTGGACTCCACCAACTAGGACTGGTTTCAGAGGATCTGTTTTGCACATTTCTCTCCAGGAGCCCTGGCAGGATGGACCCTTTCTGTCTAACTCCAGAACCCCGCAACTCTCTCTGTCTCAGTGTAAACTGTGAGGTGGAAGACTTTAGAAGCAGACAGGTAAAATATTCTTTTTTTTAAAAAAAAGATTTTATTTATTTTAGATTTTATTTATTTTATTTATTTTTAGAGAGGGAAGGGAGGGAGAGAGAGAGAGAAACATCAATGTGTGGTTGCTGGGGGTCATGGCCTGCAACCCAGGCATGTACTGTGACTGGGAATCGAACCTGCGACACTTTGGTTCACAGCCCACGCTCATTCCACTGAGCTACGCCAGCCAGGGCTTAGGTACAATATTCTTTATAGGGCTTATTAATTTCTTGGCTCTTATGGAGCCCTTCGTTGTAAGTGGTGTGCCGGGTGAGGGTGTGCAGGGAAGGCAAAGCGTACGGAAGAGCTGCACTGCAGGCCAGCTCACACGGATGAGGGCGCTGCTGACACTAGAACACAAGAATGTGGTGCACTCCCTGCCCTTGGCAAGATTCTAGTCTAGTTGAGAACAGAGGACAAGAGATCGAAAAAACATAATGATAGTACCCAGGGACTGCAGTTTTCCCAGACAAAGGTCTTTTAGTGATAAAGCCTGAAGATCTCCAGGCAAACAAGGCTGAATTAGTCAGTCTAAGTGTCAGGCTGGAATTAATACCACGAATATTGAAAAGAAAGAGGAAGGGCCCCGCTGAGGCAGAACCCAAGGGAGGCAGAATGGTAAGAGAAGATCTCCTGGGGCAGGGAGATCTCTAGGAAGTTAAGAAGGAGTGTTACAGAGCACACAAGGGGGGCCTGGGACGATATACTATTATTGAAAGAAGGCCCCCAGGTCCATCATGTCCGCCGCTCTAGGAAAGACGTCTCTCAATGCCAGAGATTTGTGAAAAGGAAAGGAAATGTTTATTTAATGCTATACAAACTTCAAGTAGTGACCTAATGTCTTCACCAAAATCCCAAAGTCCCTTAAAACACCCACAAACACACACAGTCCTTCCTTCCTTCCCCCTTTGCCCAGTCCAGAGTACCGTATCTCAGGAAAAGAAATAGAAGTCCATGGCTCAGGCAGTCCTCTGGTTCGTCCCAGTTGGTACTCCATCTCGACTGGGAGACCTCCCTGGGTTCCCGGCACCCTCAGCTGAGTCGCCGGGATCTCTGCTAAAACCAGGTGGTGGTTCCCCCTTCTAAAGCTGCGGGGGTCCCCACTCTGGCAAAGGCACGTGGTCCTCTCTCCCAGGGGCACGGGAAGGGAGAGTCCCCACTCTGTCAAGGCCGTGTGGTTCTCTCTCTCAGGGCTGCGGGAGTCTCCACTCTGTCAAGGCCGCGTGGTTCTCCCCCAATGGCTGCCGTGTCTGGGTTTAAATCCCCGTGCCAATCTTCTTCTGCAGCACCATTTCCGACTCCTCCCACATTTGGGCACACTTGCCCTCAATCTGCTGTCTTCTCCAGCTTTTCTGGTCGCCATCGTGGGTCTGGGCAGGTGTCACCCCATGTCATGGAGCCAATCTTCTCCCAGCTCCCACGCAGGCGCTGTAACTCAGGGGACCTGCCCCCCAGTCCCATCTTGGGGGGAGATCCCTTTCCATCCCCCTGGCCTTGAGCATGGCTGTAGCTTTTTAGCATATCTAAGTGACCAGCCAAAGGCTATCGGTATGCTAAATGACCATGCCATGGATTAGCTGCAAAGCTGCCCTGCATGTTCTTGCTCTGTGTGCCCCTTCCCCCAACTCACATCTGTGGGGTAAGGCGTGAAGACACCTTAAAATCTCCTGGACACCTTGAGTTCTGGACCCCATTTCAAATGCCTAGTTGGGATCCTCCCTCTTGGCTGCACCCTGTAACAGGAGGGGGGGTTGGCCCAGGCAGGGGGAAGGAGGGGTTCTAAACCAAAAGCTCAGCAAGAACCCAGAAAGAAGACACCATTAAGCCAATGTGTCCAGAAGACAGACAGGAGGCAAGGCTGACCTCCTCTCCCTCCGACTGTCAAATAAAAAAATGCAATAGGCAACTGAGTAATAGCCAACCTATGGTGTGACTAAATCAACATTATACCTATTTTTTGTGAGATTGGCTCCGTGTGTGTGTGTGTGTGTGTGTGTGTGTGTGTGTTGCAGAATTTTAGTAATTAGCTTATGTGTGCCATGAGTTGAAAAAGGTTGAAAATCACTGATCTAAACAAAGTTTTAGTTTTCAACTATAAAAAATGTTGGGTAGGGGATAGGACAGGCTAGAATCTGGGAGATCAGGTATTTCACTGATTAAAGTTGGAGGAAATGATAAGATAAATTAGTCTGATTGGAGTAGAAATAGTAAAGTAGGAATAAATATGAGAAACATGGCAAAGAAAAAGCCGTCAGAACCCTGTGACTGATTAGGGACAGTAGTGCATAAGGCAGATGGAGTCAACGATACCACCAGACCTTCTGGGGCCTGAATCTCTGAAGTCAGGGCAGCCTGAAAGCTCACACCCTTTGGACCAGCTGGCTAATTGGAGGTTCCCACGCAACATAGCAAAAAACAAAAAAATAAAGAAACTCATTCCCTTCCTGGGAAAGCTGATGCCTGTGGCTCCTAAAATGATATCTTCTCTTGAGGTGAGTAAAGAAATTTAGCCTACTATGGCTAAAGCCTTAGACCATTTAGCAACTAGTACTGAGTACATGTTTGTTTGGGGTATGTATCGTTGGCTGACAAAGTATATTATAAGTATACTTCAACTTAATTTTTATTTTTAGCTCATTTCAACTTAATTTTTATTTTTAGCTCACTTGAGCCCAGCTCAGGCTTTTGAGCTACAGTTTTTCCCTTGGACACGTACCTAAATGCTGAGTTTTAAGGACAAAAAAAAAATGTGGGAGAGAGGCAGCCACAATCTGGGCTTCAAATGTTCTCTCCAGGTGGTGTCTGAGACGTCAGTCATATTCTGGGATTCCATTTGAAAGAACCCTCATTCCTGCCCAAGGAAGTTTTGCATGCACAACCAGTGTCTTCAGCCATGTCTCTGCTTTGCTTGCAGGTTCACATTCTGCCTCCTCTTCGACATGGTGGGGCGCAGAAATGTCTGCCAGTTGATCTAGGGTTTCAACTACCTTATTTCACTTTGTAGTCACCAATTTTGTGGGGTCTATTTGCCTCCATGATGCTCTGTTCTCCACCCCCCCCAAAAGAAGATAAGGGGTCCATTAGCAAGGGTTCATTAAATATTCATGAATTCTTTGCCTGCCAGCCATCTAGTTCAGGGTCTCTCCAACCTGTGTGATGAGGCATCGGTCTCCCCATCCTTTCAGTTTGTCGTGAATCAATAATTTTATACACAAAAGTAAATAAAGGGGAAATTTGAAAAACACAAGTCCATATACTTCATTATATCAGAGTCAACAGACATGCAATTGCTGTCAAACTGTTGTAAGTATTTCTAAATATTTCCTCTCAATATCTGTACTTACTTCCCTGAAGAATGTTCACATGCATCAGGCCTTAATCCATAGTCCACAGCTGAACTGGCACAAATCTAGCTCTCCAATTGGCCTGGAAGGGTCTTTTCTGGTGGGAGACAGAGTGGAAGAGAAAGCACGTGAACCATCAAGAAGAAAGCAGCATCTCATGATATCCTGCAACATGAAAGTTATGCTTGTATGAACATTTCGCACCCACTTCCCTACCTGCCCTGCTTCCCTTCCTGCACATGAAGTTACTTTGAAAGTATAAAATGGGCAAATTACTGAGACTCTGAGAGCCTCACTCCCTTCATCTATAGTACGTAACTAAACATCATACCTATGAGAATTCACAAGTACAGGAAGATTCCATAAGGAAAGGTCTGCAGTGCATCAGGTCTCAGGTGATTAGGAATGGTGGCCTTTACTATGAAGGATCATGAAGACACAGGCTCAAGGAAAGATAAAGTGAAGGGCAAAGGGACTCGGCCAACCATTTCAGGAAATAGGGTCACAAAAGCCAGAAGGATTAGACCCAGTTGGAATAACTTTGGGACTTTATCATGGAGCTTTAAATTCTTGCTAAGTGTAATATAATTAATCTTCCCATACTTTGGAGGGTGTCAGGTACCGAAGTACAGTGTAAACTGTTGGATCATTAGCCACTGGGAGCCTCACCACTTCTGTGACTCAGTCCCCTATCTCCTAGATGGCTTTACACTGGAAAGTTAATGAGTCTCTTGTATTTATGGTTTTTACAGCAGTTTTGAATGCTGGGGGATTAAACATACTGTAAGAATGTCTAGATTACAGTAATAATATGGTCGTTTATTCTTGCAGTCTTAAATACCTCAACGTACAGTATATTCAATATAATCTAATGCAAACAAATCTTCAAGCTATCTTTCTTGTTAACTAAAAATGACACAAATTTAAATTAATAACTGATACAGCAATAAAGCTGCTAGAAGATAGGATTCATTGTGCATTAGCTCTAGGTTCTTTATTTAGGCTGGAAGTGATTACGTGATAATAGGATAAATGCTTTGCTAAGTATATAAAAACTAAAATACTCTGTATATCACAGAGGCACATTACATTTGCAGGACATGAATTTATCGCATTATGCAATAAAATTCTTTTTTATTCTTTTTAAGTAAAATCTCAAGGAAAAAATCACTTTGCTGAACAAAAGTCAAGATATGTTAACCTTGGATAAAAATTAGCATTTGACGTACATTCCATGTCATTTCAATGGTTTTCTCTTGGCCTTTAAAAAAAGAAGATTCTAAAGGAATCCAAACACACTTTGGCAAAAAGCCAAGCATTCTACACTCACTGAAGAATTTTTCCTTATGCCTAAACCCTAATACCTACCGGCAATTAATCAATCATCAATTTAAACACAGGTACTGAAAATTCAGAATAGTTTATCACCATATTGAAAAAACACTGTAGAGTAAATAGTTACAATCTAGTAATGACTGGAAAGTTCATCGTTAAACAAACAAAAAGTCTGTGGTGCTGTTTGGATCAAATTTTTTTTTACTTTCCCATTGTTACTTTCCCTTTTATTTTATTTATTTTTAGGCAGAGCCCTTCTTTTTTATTTACTCATGCCTAGCTTCATTCCACTAGGGTCAGAAAATATACTCTATAATTTTTAAAATCTAAAACAATATTTGGCTTATGATGTTTAATCTTGGTAAATTATATACCTGGAAATATTATATAGTTATTGATTGACAAGTTCTATAAGTGTCATACTGTTGACTACTAAAAAAAGTATGTCTGTGGACTACTAAAGAAAATAATCTACTGGATTCAAGACAAAATCCAAAGAGTTAGCTCACCCCCTCTTTCTCTCCTTCACGCTCCCCACATCTAGTCCACGACTCTCTTCTCTCTGTTCAACTACCAAACTGTGGGGTGGAATAAAAGTAGGTTTAGAGTTGAGAGTGTGCAAAAGGCAGAGTTTATTCTTGCATTATTATTTATTAATTGTCGTATTCTTTTCCTTATGAACAGCTCTGCTCCTACTTTTGCCCCACCTTCTATAGCTCAAGCCCATGCACTTTTCTCCACCTTCACCAAGATCTCAGTGCAAACCATCATCCTCTGTTGCTTGAACTCTGAAATCGGGCCTTCTGTTGGGCGCCCAGCTTTCTCTCTTGCTCCAAAGTCTATTCTCCATACAGCAGCCAGAGCAATCGTTTTAAAAATGTAAACCGCGTCATACTCCTCCACTGATCGAGTCCCCAGTGACATTCTAGCACACTGGAATACAATCCAAGTCATTTTCCAGGCCCAGGCTACTTCTCTGCTCTGGTCTCATCCCACATTCTTCCCTTTCACTATGATCTATTTGTGTTGGCCTACTTTCTTTTCTTCACATTCCCCAAAGTAGTTCCCAATTTAGGGCCGTTACACATGCTATTCATGCCGCTGGAATGTCTCCCCGAAGTGTTTCCCGGGCTGGCCCCCTGTCCTGAATCGTATCTTACCTTCTCAGAGATGCCTTCCCTAATCACCCTGCATAATGTGGCCATGCCCATTTTCTATACTGTTATTCTCTTTGTATCACACCTCCCTGAGATAACTTGTGCCTTGGTTGGTTGGTTTGTGGTCTCTTTCCCTGGACCAGATTGGCTTTCATCTTGTCACTGTTATGTCCCCAAAGCCAGTACTGTGCTCGGCATGCATTAAGTCTCAGCAAATCTTTGCTGGATATATTCATTGGCTAATGTGAGCAGATTCTGGTAGGCGTGCTGGCTGGCAGAAGGGCTTTCTGGCCTGTCCGAGACAGAAAAACGAAAGGACAAGTATCCAACCTATCTGCCTCCTCTTAACAAGCCTTCACCAAAGACATTTTCAAACAAGCAAATTCATTTAGAAATGATTAGGTTGTTAAGCCCTTGGAGCCATCTCTAGGGGCTTATGATTGACTGATGACATTTTCTGCACATTTGGAGAGGGAGTTTTTAATGGTACCACATTCTCTCACGGACTATTTCAGAATTTGTGTTACTAGTTGCCATTTTTATTTTCACCCCATAGAGTACATGCATCAGAAAGGATGTTGTTATCATGGATAATAGCTATTTTATCAATTCTTGCTGCCAACATTAAAAATAGCGTTCGGACTGTTCCCCTGGGCTTATAGTCAATTCTCTTGATAAATTAATGACTGGCCTTGGCTTCTGACTGAATAAATGAACTTCTCAGTGTCTGTAATTAAGGAAAGGGGCTGCTATGCATGCTTGTATCAGGATGCTAAGAACGCAAGCAGTGCGCCACCAGAAACAGATCTGACAGGGAAGGTAGCCTGGGTTACCTAAGGCCAAATCCACTCAGTTCGCCTTAAAATGTCTAAACAAAGCTGAAGGAAGGGAAGGAGGTAGAGTACAGTAATACCTCAAGGAAAGATGACCCAGGGAAAATTCTTTTAAAAATACAAAAAATAAACACACCCTAGTTCAAGGTTTTCAATAGGATTAAGTAGGAGAAAACATATTTGGAATCAATATACAAACTTCAGCTTGCCTTAACTGGCATTATTTAGGTTTCATTTAACGTTTTTCTTGTTCTTTTATTTTCCTATCCCTTCATCTGGGATATACCTCCCAAGGTCAGCTCTCTTGCCAGAATGATCCACAGGCTTTTTAAATGTCAGGGATCAATGGCTGAGGGTGCGAGGAGACGGAGAAAGTGCGTAGGTGCCCGTGGGCCTCGTCCGCTCCACGGCGGCGTGGATAGGTCAGAAAGGCAAGCTCCGGGAGCTGGAGGGGCGTGAAAGAGCAGACTACAGGCATGATGACTCTGGGGCTCGGAGGAAGCCACGGCCTGCCCTAGAGCCAGGTCAGGCACATCCTTCACGCCTGGAGGAGAGGGAGGCAGGTGAGATGTGCATCGCAGTGTACAAAAAAGGCAGTGCTGGAAAGTGAGGCAGTGCACCCAGCTGAGAGACAGAACAGGCATGGAGGCTTCCCAGCAAAGCGACCTGGGAGTGCATTGCTTTCTACAGCCCTCTCAGGGCCTTCATGAGGTCAGGGTGGTCAAAAGCAGACTAGGGAGTGGCTTGCGAGAAATACGATACACCGGACACTCCCCTTGTCTTGAGTGTGGCTGTTCTCCAGGATCTCTGGCCTAAGGAATCCTGTAAGTACTGCTATGCTATTGACATCTGTCTGATATATTCCTCTCTCTACTCCATTTCCCACTGTCCCTCTGGGCTCTCTCCCATGTTGTTGTCCATGCAAACAGGAATGAAGAAGGGGCAGTAACTTAGTATTATTAGGTGAATGAGTGTTAATGATGATCAGACCCACCCGTTAGCTTGAAGAGATGGGGGAAAGTAAAAATCTAGTGGAAAATAGCTGTATGGCTTCTGCGGTTTGGCTTACAAATAGAACAGTTATTTTCAAAAGGTCCACATTTAACCAGTGTGAACCTTGTGGCCATAAAAAAGGACATGCAAATATCGTCCATTTATTTTCTTTAAATCGTATCAAATTATGAAAAGTGTCCATCCTTGTAGGGGGGGCGGACAGTCAAACTTCGACATGACTCCTGTGCCTGTTCCCTGTTCCCAGTCAATTCAGATGAGAAAATGGGATATTTGTGGGATGCCCAGAAACCAGGGGCCTGGATGCTGACCTCCGGTGACTGTTGCTGTCCTTCGTGTTCAGGACTGCACAGGTCCCTTGACATCAGATCGATCTACTACTTACAGCCACATATGAGCCAGGAAATCTCTGTTGAACCCCAACTGGGTTTCTGCCACTCCTCGGGAGCCATGGAGCCATGGGAGAAGGAAAAAAAATCCACTCTGGGTCCCTCTGCAAGGAATAATCTCTCCATCTGTTCTCTTTTCCTTTCAGAAGTGTTCCCGGTTGGCCTTTCATTGTCCTCAAAATCCCTTATGAAATCTCACAAATAAATTCCATTTACATTTTTTTGTTCATACCAAAGACGTGACAGGACACCCAATCGCAGGTAATTATAGGAGTCAAGCATCGGCTGCTGCAGAGGTCTTCCTGCCCCGTCCTCAGGGGCTCGTCGCCAGTGTAACCTGTGTGCTCTGCTTTAGAGCAGGCTGCGGGGACCCAGCCGGCTCTCCGGGCCCAGGGAGTTGCTTGGCAGCGTAGTGAGAATGCCTGCAGCCAAAGCCCAACTAGGGACAGCCTGTCGTGTACCACTGCAGAGGACCCAGGGGATCCTGGTGTTCTACATGCTTTCTAACCTAATTTTCATGATTTTGTCGGTGGGCATGTATGTTCTGCTCACATTTCTCTGACAAAGAGCAGAGCGGCTACTTCAGTCTTTCTGAAAATCCGTTAGTCCCTTTCCCAGCAAGATGGACACGTGCAGCTATAGCTTCTTATTTACCCAGAGCTGTAGGGTATTTAAATGTTCTCCTCACAGATATGTGTAAATGTGTGTATATGTATACGAGTATATGTATGTGCGCCAACATTATATACAACAGTAGATTTATAGTTGAGTACAAAACCACAAAAGAGTTTATTCTTGTGTTATCGTTTATTCATCACTGTATTCTCTTCCATATGAACAACTGTATGCATATACATAACATTAATGTAAACTGCCTGGGACTCCCTCCCCTTTACCTTTTAAAATACTACGTATGTGTTTACTCCATAATGTGGACCATGATGCTTGCCATTTAATGAACCAAATTATTTTTTTTTCCTGTGAGTTTGGAATATGTAACATTGACTTGACTTTTACTAAATCAAATGCAGATTCTCTTTCAGCCCATTATTGGTGGAAAATAAAATTATTTCTTGAGAACGCCATGTTCTTCATCCAAAAGCAACCCTCCCATTCTAATAACTCATGAATCCAGAGGGGAAGATGCCTCCCAGTTCTCGTATCTGTATCTGTGGAACCCTAGTGCTGTCTTGGGAGAGACGGCATGGCATCGTACAATCCATTCTGAAAATGACCCTACTGGCCATTGGTAGGCACATATTAGTCTGCAAAAATCTGTAACATAGTCTTTTATTTCAGGTTCCACCTTGATATTCCAGCCCTTTACAGAGTCTGTGAGGGCGGTTGAAGGTTAGTTAAAAGCTTTCTGCCCACTTCACTATTTTTCTCCCTCCAGCTTTATTCACTGGAGAAGGGGTTCAGCTTCCCAAGCTCTTCCACTCGGCATAGACTAACTCAACACATGCAGCAGAGCTCTAGCTCTGCCTTTGCCATGGCTTGTGGGGAGCCCAGGCGGGGCACAGAGGAATGGAAGATAGTGAGGCTGTGGTATTTATCCCTCCAGCTCCCTTTAGAAGAGTCACCTCTGGCTGGCTTGCTCTTAACCAAAGTTGAAGGCTTTCTCGCACCAGCCTTCTCCATAGGACTCTCAACTGTGGAAACCACTCACCAGTCTGCCTGGTAACAAGACTTTTAAGAAAATATCTTTGCGTCTTTCTACAAGTTGGGTGTGGGCTCTGTTTCCTACACTTGCCAGTCTGTCATTCTCATCCTGGTGTCCTGCTGGGTGCCCAAGGACCCTTGGATAAAGCAGAAGAGAAAGAAAGGAAGCCTTCACAGGAAACCGCCTCAAGGCATGGACTTGTCCAAGACCATCGATGTGTGTGGCACTACACAGAACAATAAGCCTGTGTGGTATTTTGGAATTGTATGTGTCTCCTGCTGTCATCTTTGCCTGGTTTCTGCTGAAATTCAGGAGTCCAAGGAAGAATAATTTTTCCTGCTCCAGTTAGCTGTTTTTTTATTTGACACGCATTCATTAAGCACCTATTATGGTAGGTGGAGAGTGTGGACGGAAAATAAAGAAGCAACAATTATGTACCAGGGGATGACTAAGGGCTATGGAAACAAGTAAAATGGAAGGGAGGGAAGCGGAGTGCAGAGAGGCGCACAGGAGTTCCCCAGGGGTCTCCTCTGGTCATGGGCAGCTTTCCAAGGAAGGTGTCACTTGAGCAAAGTCCTGAAGGATGTGAGGTGAATTATGGGAAAAGCTGGACTGAGAGCATCATAAGCCACAGGGATTTACTTGCAGTTGTGTTGGCCTGTGTTTGGGTGTCACAATGACTGAGTGGGAGGCAACTGGAAGAGGGCAGAGTAGTGCTGGTAATTAGTTGATGGAACCAAGGAAGCTCAAAGTCCCGCAGTGCACAGGACAGCCACAGACAATGAAGATCAGCCCAACAAAGCAATACTGAGCAGAAAGAGCGAGTGCAACAGCCTTGATTCTGGGGAACTGTCCCTCCTCCCATACACACACATATTTTTTTCTTAATCTAAAGCAGTACTACTGTGATCCCCTTGTCTTTACATCTTTCTGCACTGCCCTGCAGCACGAAGGCTCTGGAACAGCTTGCCCTGCTCAGTGTGACTGCCCGTCCATGATGGGTGCATTGTCTCCCATAGCTTAGAGGAGAGCAGAACACAAGACCCTCATGATGGGAGAGTTCATGGTTGTCCTTCAAACATGAAGGTGAATTTGCTGGTGGTGACTGATTCATTTGGAAAAGGTCTTCCCTACCCTGCTCACATGCAAACATTGCTCTTTGCCTGAAGAGTTATTTCTTTTAAAAAAAAGTAGCTGAAATTCTACAACAGAAAATACTCCCAAGGAAATACTCACTTTTCTGGAAACAGTAGCAGAAATAAGCATACATTTTCCACTGGTAATTGAGACTTAAATTGATCAGTTTTTGAGCTGTACCTGTGGAGGAATGATACCCTTTGCATTTTCCCTCCACGTGTATGTATTCATAATTTCTTTGGAGATGAATTCACCTGCACAGGTGCTATACATTACATATGTACTCTGTATGCCTGGTCATTCTCATTTAGTGTAAACTTCCAAGATAGGAGGAAAAAAACATCAAGCTATAGTTAGGAGGACAAAATACTAGGCTGTACTTTGATAAATTTAACTCTAAGAATAAAATCTATGTCTTTCAAATTCATTTAACATAGTCTTTTATAGTGTGTTTGAGCTACTGTTTTGCCTCCTTATAAAATATTACATGCTTAATAATAATTCTGTTGTTTTACCACCAGTAAGCATCACATCTTTATTCTACATTTTTTTTATTACTGAACAGAAACCTAGAAAGAGACATCACAAAATTGGCTTCCAACAAAGGTGCAGAACTTATTGACTCATAACGATCTTTAGCTAGCAAGCCATGCTATGAGCTACCTCTAACAAGGGGTTGGTTACAGTAAATAGAGCTACCCGGGTTAACTAGACCCATGATGTTATTCTGAGATAAGTGGTTGTACATCAAGGAGCAAGGCTAGAGTGAAGGCATAGATTGAAGTAGGACACTGATAACTTCTCTATGTTCATTTCCTCACTCGGTCAAAGACGTTTTCTGTCCTTTGGTAATTCTGCACTCTGATAACTCTTGCAGAACTTCTTGATCAGAACTCTCTTCTAGTTAATTTTCTTCTGCTCATTCTAAAGGACTTAACAGCGCGTCTTCTGTATCACTGAAGGTGAGAGAGTCTTACCTTTCCTCTTTGAGTATTTAATCTGAGTTTATAATTAGTTCCTGGGAGGGGGTTTTTAACTACCTCACCGATAGCCTGGGCTGCAACTGTACTAGGTATTTTCCAACACACTACAGGGAGACACTTGTCAACATGCCAAAACATGATTTAGAGCACTGTGGATCTGGAAACCTAAACTATGGCCAAACATTCCCTTCTTGTATTGATTATAGCCAGATGGACATGTTCATAAAGGCAAAATCCATTCAAGAATGTAAATGTTCCCATGAGAGAGAAAGAGAAAAATTAGTGTTCTACTTGGTGAAGAACCTGATTCCTTGTGGGCTCTCACGCATCTCTGGGATACAATCCTCAGTGTTCGCCCAGGAATTGGCAAATAAGGACCACAGAGTAGCTCTTTCCACAGTGGCTCTGCACCATCTCACTTAGGGCGTATTTTGAGGGTCTAGGTGATGTTCAATATTTCTAAGGGGAAACTGCTAAGACCTGACACTACCATCACCCTAAACATTGAGGGAAAACTGTTGCAATGAGGTCAGAAGTTCTTCAGTAATACTATGATTATATCTACTTTTGAAGTCTCATTGCAATTAACTCAAACTTATTATTAACTCATAACTTACTATAGTGCTCATTTCATTCTTTCTTATATTACGGCTATTTTTCTGCCTGATCTGCCCAATTGGATTATAAATTCCTTGAGTATTTTATCATCTTGGTTTTTTCATGACCCTTGCCATAGTTGAAAACTATTATTGATGCCTAAGAAATGGGGGTTGGAAAAATAAATGTAAAACTAGCCATGTATCTGCTCAGAACTATCACTCTGTCAAGAATCTTGAAGGGTGATCATTGCTAATAAGTTAAGCTAGAGAAGTTTAGGTGAAATAGCTTACTTTAGTAAATGTAAATTTTGTTGAGTTAATCAACATTTAAGTGAAATGTAGTACAAAATATTTTCATAAGCAAGGAGCTTTTTATCCAAATGCTCTTAAAAATCAATAAACATTATCCATTATCAAAATAAATGTGTCTGTGGCCCTAGCTACAACAAGAATCTCATTAGGGTAGGTATTGCATCTCTTCCAACCAGAGGTTACATGCATATATAATGTGTATATGTCAGTGCTTTACACATGGTGGGTAATCAGTAAATGTCTAACCTATTGTTAAATTTTTAAAATATTTTGGCCCTAGAATGTATGAAATATTTCTTTATTTCTCTCTCTCTCACTTTTACACATTTAGACTTTGGGGCTCTGTACTTAACCTTTAAAGAGATAAGTGAAACTAGATTATGCAAGTGCGACATGCCACCTTTGTGGGAGCCAAACAACCAATCACTTGTGACCTTGATAAAATCTTGCCTCTTCCCCAGTCCTAGGGTCTGAGTGGTGTGGTTAACAGAAGCTCACCCATGAGAACTGTCGGAGCATCATGGAAAACTGCCAATGAGTAGGCAAGTTTGAAAGGGCCAGGGGCGAAACAACTAGCCTCATAGTTGAAACGTTCCCTGAGGAGAAGACACAATGAACCCAATCATTCTGTCTGAGATCTGAGGCCTGACCTCACCCAGTCTGACCTACGAGGTTAATAAGACTCCAGAGGTGGGTACTCAGCACCAGGAATATTTGGACCCTAAAGATAGTCCTCTTGTAATTACAGAGATCGCCAGAGGTCCATTTGTGCTGAAATAGGGCCCTGGTCTGGAATCGGGAGTCCATCATTCACACCCAGATCCTAGGAGGAATTGGCTAGTAACAGCTATCACCAACCAAATGTTATCTGGCATTCAGAATAGTGCAAAAGCACCACTGAGGCCCATGGACTCATCCCCAAAGATGAAGCTTAATAGGAGAAGCTACAGCTCAAAGTTATAGAGAAGTGACTCTTAATAACAGCTCAAGTTAGACTCAGAATGTAGGTCTTAGTGCTTAAGTACAGGTAGTCTAGTGACTGTGGCAGAAAAATCTTACTCACTCAGCCCTAGCTCTCTAAACTCTGACCTTAATTCAATGTCTAATGTTTGCATTTCAGCATTGCTCTCACATCCTTAAAACAATTATTGATCAGCCATCACTGTGCTGATTTTGAATCACTAAGTCTACCTAAAATAATTTTTCTCAGCAGTTAGCTTTTCAGATGACTGGTCTACTGTAGTCTCTTAGGGATACTGGCCACTGAACACTGATGGGTTATGCTTGCCATAGATATGGTCATGTTCATGACATATCTGAGAAGTTGACATACACAAATGATATGTGACTTGTCACAGAGAAGTTAATCCCAGGGCTGGGAATACACTAGCGCCTCCATCATGCAATGCTATTTTCTTTTCCATCTCCAAAATGATCTTCTGTTTTACCATGTTTGACAAACTGACACTCACTCTAAACAAGGTTCTCTCATTTCTTTATTTGCTGACTTAAAAAAAAAAACCTCTTTGTAGTCAGCTTCAGGTTAAGTTTCCTTGTAAAAGAGCAAAAAGAAGTAATTACTATATTGAGATTTTTAATGAAAGAATTCCACCTAATTAAAGAAGGTCAATTAAACATAGCACTAGATCATCTGAAGTACAAAGAACAATTTTCTATTTAGGAGCTCAGGATACAGCAATTGCCTGGTTAATTTGACATGCAACCAGGACAGAGATTCTGAAAGCACCATCCTGTTTTTCAGACTTTCAAGTAGTGACTTTACACTGATTTTTCACAAGCATTCATCAATAGGGTAACATTGCTTTCAAGGGTTGCTTTGGATTTAAAAATCATTTAATGTAATTTGCCTCCATCCTGCTGTTATCCTACCAAACCCATACTTTGGTCAAGTCTTGATTTAGCAACCCACTGGGAAGAGGCATCTAACTAACACTCTTCTGAAGAAAGCAGTCAAGCGTCACTATTCGCCATGCATTTAGAAAACCTTTGTTTCCTAGTGCAGTGGTTTTCAACATTTAGGGTTAAAATATCAGCTGGAGGCCTGATCAAAATATAAATTCTCAGCCTTTCCAGAAATTCACTTGGTCAAAGTCGAGGTGCAAGAACCTGCATGTTAATGAGCACGCACTAGCAAAATTTTTTTGAATGGTTCCATGGACTGTAGTTGGAAGTCTTCATTTTTCCTATAAAACTAATGAAATATTAAACACCCTCCAAATCATCTCAATGTCCTTACTTGTCTCAGCCCACGATATTAACCTAGGTTTGATGGTCTCATGTAATAGCCATTTCAAGGACCAGAAGGCTTTCCAATTCTATCTACTCTTTTGTCATTTATCTTACAGAGTTAAATAAAAGCAACGGCATCTTGAAAATACATCATCTTAAGTTTATTCCTCCTTGCTCTGAAAAAAAGTCCAGACCCTGGATGTTTGAAACCTAATCTCCTTAATCATGTGCTTCTCTTGACTGAAGGTTTTTATTTACTACTTTTCTATGTCCCTACGGAATTGATTCCCGGGTGAACCTTTCCTGCCTGTCTCCTAAAGTTGATTTCTGCGTGTTTTATAGATCTGGACAGGTCCGTCAGGAGTCCCCAGGATATTAAACAGGTGACTGCAGAACAGTTAGAGTTAACAGGGATGTGAGAGAAATGCCCAAAGGGTACACAAGGGGTTCCCCCCGCCCCAGAAACAGTACTGATGTAAACAAAACATTAGCAAAGCTTCTTCCTTTTTTTAAAAGCAAGATTTGACTACAAATAAGAAGAGCAAAATTTTAGTTTGAGGTTTTCTACCTTTTCGACAGGCAACAGAGATATCTGAAATACAGACTGATTCATTTTTAGGGCCCAACCATAGTCCGTAGGAGGAATGGGCTAAATGTCGCCCCAAGGAGTGCTTTTCAGCCTGTAGTTCACTTCTTGCTCTGGTGAAAGCATCAGCCCTCAAAGCAGAAACCCGGGTCAGTCTTCACAAGCTGGCACGAAGTCCATGTTCATTCATTTCTTGGGCAGAGGCCAGGCCTGGCTCGGAGCGTCTCAATCTCAGATTCATTGTGATGTCTAGCTAACTCTTGTGACAAGGTTCATTCATGATAGATCTGCTTTAGACCCAAGCAACACCCAGTCCTGGAGTGGCTCCACACCCACTGGAAGTACAAGGTGGTCTCTGGGATTCCCTAAATTAAGATGTCACGGCCCCAAGGGAACTGCTTTGCTGCCTTATCTGTGCATCTCTAACACAAGTCACAAGTCCAAAGAGCCCAGGGAATAATCCATTGTGCAGAAAACCCTGGATACTGAGCTGCTCTGAGTAACCCCAGCAGAATCTTCTTGGGTCCAAAATGGAGTTTTGGAGTGGTCAAGACCCCAAGACTTTAAGCTTCATATAAATGTGACCATTGCACAAAATAGGTTAGTGGTACCTCTAATTTGTCCCTGTGCTAACTGAACTACCTATCACCAAAACCATGGACCTATGGGACCTCAGAAATCCAAGAAATCCAAGAAAAAGTCAATTGCTTTCCGAACCGAGTTATACCTACCCGAGGACTAACTGGTTGTGTGCCAGGGAGCATTCTAACTCCCTAGGATCCAAGTCCGGCATAATTTTCTTTCCACACCAAATTTGTGAAGGAAAAATTCATTTATTTTAACATCCAATTATCGTGGAGTAAAGCACCACAGTTTGATTGGATTCTTGAATAAAAATATGATTCCGAAGAAAATTCTTCCTTGTGTTGGCTTCTCAGAGCTCTGCCTCTTAAATTCCCTAGAGAATATGTTCACGCTCTTCTGTCCTGCAGGGTACATGCTTTGGAAAACTGGGAATCACTATGCCAGTCTCCACACTCTGCAGATGAGGCAACTGAGGCCAGAGGGAATAACTCATTTGTTCAAAGTCAAAAATTAGCCAATTTAGAACTAATGATGATTTTGCTGCACAGCCCCCAGTTTTCCTTTCACGTGTTCAATCTCCCTTATTAAACCACATGAAAGGCGATTATTCAGATTCTTTTAAGGCTTAAAATGCAATAATCTAATCCCCCTGAAGACGTTCATATCTTGAGTATTGATGATGGACACATCTATTTCATCAATCTTTTTATTGAAAAAGGAGGAGGCGGAGTATGATGGGTTTTGGGGACTGAACTTGATTGTTTTCTTAAGGGTGCGTGTGCATTTGTGTGCACACCCCGCATGTGTGAATGTACAAATGTTTATGGGTCTAGGTGTCCGAGTTCGTCAGTAGACAAGCAGCAGAGTTGAAGAAATGCAGCCCAAAATGTGGGGGGGGAACCAAAGCACACGTCTTCCAATTTTGCAATGTTGCACAATGTAATAGTAGTTGATATAACCGAAGTGTTGCTTGCCTAACCTTGGCCTTTTCCTTGGAAAAATCATTACTTCTTGAACATTTCCATCACTCATGTGAAAATATAGCTAAACATCTTTCCACTTGCAGCTGCCTGAAGTAATGGATTATGCCTTTGAACTTGCCAGTAAACTTCACGGTCCCAGTATAAATATCAAACTTGTTAAACTTGCTTTCCAAGGAAGCCGTATAATGAAAAGCTTATCTGTTTGGAGGAGGGGGTCAGTTAACGCCTCAACTTTGCCAGAAAGCCAGATCCTGAGAAAATGTTAGCAGTAGAAGACTTCTGCCCACTATCAGGGTCATCTCTGGCCAGGCCGGCAGTCTGGTTTTACTGAGGTTTGTTTGAATTCCGCCACTCTCCTGGCTTCCACAAAGCTGATTGCTCTCCCCATGAGCACCGTGCCTTCCAGTGCTTTTGTTCCTCCCCTTAAATGGGCATGTCCAAGGACAGCAGAGGTCTGCATGCCAGAGCTACCACCGGAAGAAGGGAAAGAAGTCAGTGAGGCAAGTGCGAGGGAATTTTGGTCAGGAACCTCTAAGGCACCTAAGGTTGTCGTGTAAACAATCAAAGAAACAAGGTTTAGCTTGCTCATTCCCAGGCCTCAGGTGGCAGTCTGTGGGGACAAGGGGAATTTCTTGAATCTGGATTGCAATGGGATAGCCAGCAGTTTTCTTCTCTGCGGTGGGGCGGAGAGAGAGAGGGAGAGAGAGGCTGAAAGTCTACATTCAACAGACCGAGGAGTGGAAAGTCTAACAACAAAACCGCTCCTCAGTGTCAAGTTTCAGAGGTCAGAGAGTTTTTTTTAGACTGGTGTTAGAACAGAAATATCATTATTACTAGTAAGAAAATTGGCTCAAGAGCAATCGCCCTGCAGATCTAGTCCTTGCAAATCTGTGTGTCTGAAACTCTTTTTCATAGCGAAATGCCCGCTTTACCCTCACATGGGCTGCTGAACTCTCAACAGTCACCACTAGGTGCTGGCCATTTGGGCCCCTTCAACAGTCCTCCACAGGGAAGTCAGGGAGTTTTTGTTTCCCCTTTAGGTAGTCGAGAAATGATTGCTAATGAGAACCTTCTGGACTTATTTAGACACAAAACGTGTTTCCACAGTATGCCCCAGAGACAGGCTGTGGCTTTTAAAGCACTCTGTGGTACCAGGCAAAGGAGAAACTCAGCAAACAATCGCTGATAATCAGGCCAGCCCCTCGGAACAAATGCTTCTACCTGGACCCGCTAATAAAGACACCAGACCTGTTGTTTCTTTCTTGGTGTTTTTTTTAAACCACTTCTAGATCTGTGGCCAGCTGTATTGTAGTTAAATTTCAAAATACTCATTTGGCAGCTTTGTACAGTGGTCCTATAACGTTTATAAAGCCCCTGTTGCTAGTTTGAAAGTGACATGCACAGATATGCACTTTAAAGGGGGCATAAAATGAGCAAAATGCATTACCAAATGCAGTACGCAGTATTAACCGCATTCTTATGAGTTTTGTATTTGATCCAATAAACCAGTGGTGCCAGATGTAAAATTAGCCTGTAAAACTTTCCTTCCACTTCAACCATCCACCGTTACCACTCTCAAATACCAAGGTACAAAGGGGGCATCCTTCTTGAAAAAAAACTTCCAAAGGAGGTGTATAATATATACCACATAGAGCACTCACATTTTCATTATATACCGTAAGTTAATATATAGTCTATACCATCTATTGCACTATATATGACAGGTATAAAATAGTTACAGTAATTAACGTTATTGAGGAAATGGAGTGAGGTTCTCTCATTCCCAGTTGGACTCGCTTCGTGTTGGAATGTTCTCAGAAGCCAGGCCTGGTGGAGCAGGCCCCTTGGTCTCCGCTGTCTTCAGGTATTTGGTCAGGGAACGCCATGAGAACAAAACCAGGGTCACGCAATGTAGTTGAAGCTTTTATTTGCGTCTTTGGGAAGAGTAGGTGCCTGCCTCAGTAAACTCACATTCATGAGGATGCTTGCTTATTTATCATGACAGATGTCTTCAAGGGAGAGGCTGCTCAGGATCAGAGCTGACTCAGAGGAAAGTAAATGAAAAGCAGAGAGCATTATTCCTGCAGCTGGTTCCAAGTGTGCCTGAAGCCTGGTCTTTCTCGGACTCTTCAGGAAAGTGAGTTGATAAATCCCTTTCTTTGCCTAAACTAGTTTGACTTTCTCCCTTGCAACTGAAAGTATACTTAACATCTATACATTTATATCTTTATTTAATAAGTACCAGTTAATTTCTCTCAATAGTCTGTAAGATAAATAATATCTTATTTAACAGGTAGAAAATTTAAGACTCGCATGAAAAAAGTAAGTTAACAATCTGTTCAAGACCACACAACTAGTTAAGTCATAGGAGCAAGATCCTAGATATTTTTACATGTTTATTGATTTTAGACATAGAAGGGGGGGAGAGAGAGCGAGTGAGAGAGAGAGAGAAACATCAATGTGAGAGAGTAACGCCAATTGGTTGCCTCCCATAAGTGCCCTGACCAGGGATTGAACCCACAACCTAGGTATGTGCCCTGACTGGGAATCAAACCCTCAGCCTTTCAGTGTATGGGATGACACTCCAACCAACTAAGCCACACAGGCAAGTGCCAGAGTCCTAGACTTCTAATAGAAACTCAGGGTTTTTAAGGTAAGTATCTTTAAATGTGAATATCTGTGAAAGGAAAAGTAGATTAAGCAAGTTATCAATAATTTAAATTTCAATATATGGAACCTCTTAAGTGCACTCTCAGTGGAAGAATCAAAGTAAACTTCAAAGGAAGGGGAATTTTAAGGAAGGCTGAATGTATATCTCTACTGAGTAGCAACCCTCGGAGAAAGCAAATGGTGAGAACTGACATTCACCGGGGGCATGCGCGTGAATGCACTTAGTCCCCCACCGAACACCATAAGGTGGGTGCTGTTATTACCCTCATTGCAGAGTGTACAAAACGGAAGCACAGAGTTTATACCGTATCCGAAGCTACCCAGCTCCTAGATGTAGGCAAACCTCCACATTCGATTTGCACCTTAATGTACATGAAAAAACAGGAGATGAGTTCTTAAATAGAATGAATGTATTACCTGTGCTGACAGATACTTGTGAATTGCTTTGGCGGAATATTCCTCCAGAATCCTACAGTTCCTAAAATACTGTTTGATAACATATGTGATCAAACAAATCATACATCTTTGAGACTTGATTCTGAAAGAAAATTGCTATGGTATAGAAGTGTATTACAAACAATTATTTTCCTGAGATATTTGGATGGGTAGCAATTATAATTATAATAGCACTCATCACTAAGAAGCTTATTGAGCAGCGTCTGAAGTATTAGGATCTTCGCATTCTGGGAGAGAAGGGGAAATGATGTCAGACCTTTCTTGTAGCTCAGCTGCCAAGATGCCGCTGGAAACTGATTGATTGCTACAGACACGGTGCTACAGAATCTGAGGTGCTCAACAGGTTTCAGTAATTAGTTAATAGGACTCTTAAAAATTCAGATTAAGTTCTGAAAATATAAGAGACAAAATTGGAGTATGAAAAGGAGTGTTGATAATTGACACATCCAAGTGATTAATTAATCCCCTAACCTTCAAAGGGTTCATTGATAAGGGAGGGATAAAGATGACCTAAAATACATCACTTTAAGAAATATGGATTTGAGCGTTCCTGTTCTCCATCCGTTTCCAGAGGGCTCTGGCTTGTAGGCAGCTACAAAAAGCAATTTTCTAAGCAAGTCTTTCAGTAGTCTTATCTAACCTTACCCTAATTTTGCAGAAAATCGGAGCCGACTTCTCCTTTGTGGGGGAGGTCAGGCAAAGAACATCTTAAGAGAGGATAAAAGAGGCGCTAAAGAAGGGAAGGGGATGCGATTTTTTTCAAAACCTACTTCCATGTGCTAAGAATAATATCACATTATGGGTGCCTGCCACTTTCAGGTCTTTTATGTAAAAATAGCCATTTTAGAGGAACTTATATAATGGTCAGTCATTTTAACCTGCCTCAGAAGAGTCCTTCAGATCAGGCCCAGCTCTCTGACCACGGCTTCCCTGGGCAGGGCCGAGAACACAGACCAGCGTGTGAAAATGCCTGCGACTGTGTTTTTCAATAGACCCTTCTACTTATGGGGGATGTGGAGGCGAGATGTAAAGAAACATTAACAAAGACTTTTTAAAATGTCTCCTTTAATTGTTCTCAGAGAGGCTATAGTCAGCCTTCCAAAAGAAGAATTATTACTTCAGAAATGGAAGTAGACTTTTCTAGAAGACTTTTTTTTTAAGATTTTATTTATTTATTTTTAGAGAGAGAAGGGAGGGAGATAGAGACAGAGAGAGAAACATCAATCTGCGGTTGCTGGGGGTTATCGCCTGCAACCCAGGCATGTACCCTGGCTGGGAATCGAACCTGTGACACTTTGGTTCACAGCCCGAGCTCAGTCCACTGAGCTATATGCCAGCCAGGGCTAGAAGACTTTTTTAAAATGTAAAACAACAACCTAGCCTCCCGTATTATTTTTCTCTTGGCCCTGAGACATTTGTTGAATATGAAGAAATACACTACTTCAAAGTTCAGTTTATTTCTCCTTTTCATTAAGAATGGCCAAGCTAAAAAAACACAAACTTGTAATTCAATACAACTAAAAATATTGTTCTGTAAAACAGTTCACTTAAATAGGTCTTTATATGTCTAAAATATTATTTTTAGAAATACAATTTTCATGTCGTTTACCAGGAAACTATCTCATTACATGAAGTGCATTTCAAATGTTACTTAAATCAACTTTTATTATTCTTTTTTAACTTCTATTTTACCCTATTCACTGACTGTACCAGAAAAAAAATATTTTATTGCCATCAAATCTTGATATTTGGTAGACATAAACTAATACAAATACTCCACAAACTATAACAGAGAATAAAACTCAGAAACAGTGAGAAAAAAATAGCCATAACTATCCTACATTATACCTGTGTGAGGTTTTAGGTATTCCATAATTTGGTTCTTCTTCATTTATGTAGGTAATGGAGGAGAGACTATAATTGTATTCAATTCACTGATGCTGAATTCAATCTTCCGTCCTAGGTCATTAGCTGACCATTACTCATTAGCATTATAAATGCTCCCCACTCTTACAATGGGTGTTCTTAGATTCTCTGACAGCTGGGATTTTATTAATTTGGAATTTAAGAATTTTCCTAATACCCTTAGAAAATAAAGTTTAATAAAACTCTGCCCTACAAAAGATAAATCAAGCATAGATAATTATATTCATTTTAATAATTTGCCTTCATAATAACCTTCTATTAAAAAATCAAAAGTACTCTGATTTGATTACTAATAGGTATCTCTGCCTAATACACTGCAGATACTTAAAGGTGATTTACTTTAGACAATAACAATATATTAATGTGAAACAGTTCTGGAACATGAAAGTCAATGATATAACAAAAGATCAATATCCTTGGAACATCTCTTGCCACCTGTATTTTTGTTAGAAAAAACTTCAGAAAAATTTTATTTGATTTTCCTTTTGATGTTTCTTTATTCATCTAAAATGTATATTAACGCTATTTGTTTTCAATTGCAAAATGAATCATCAATTTAATAACAATATTCTAAAACAAAAAATTATATTAAATGTCCACTTTTATTTACTAACTATAGTAGTACATGTTTATTCCTATTATTATAAAACTTGTTTCTCATATATTATATTTGAGTTTAATCATATTTCACATTCAAAATATTAGTAAATGTTTCATTTTGGTTTTTGCCATATGCATGCCTCAAAATAACACTTTTTCCCCTTAACTAATAAATCATCATTCTTTGTATGCAATGTTCTTAAAATTAGCAGTAGAATTTAAAGATATATGAAAAATACTAAGCTATATAGTCTATACTTCTATCTGGTAAGCTGTGTTACAGTTTTAGATTTCTTTGTTCTCAATCAAGTTACCTGTTTTTAGAAGTTATACAAGGTCTCTTATAAGTCAGCCAGAAGATATTGACAGATGTTCAACCCCTCTAAGCTTTTAAAACTCAAGAACAGATCATATTAATATTTCCTGGCTTTGAACATGCTGTGATCTTGTCCAAGAGTTTTGGCATTTTCTCCTGTCTTGAATTACGGGTAACTGTCTTTATACACAATGCTTTTTCATTCTGATTCCATGGCTTATCATGATTTTTCAAAGTTTTTATTTGAAAAACTGAACTTTAATCCTTAGTGAAAACTCAACTGTACTTGGAGACGCCATTGCCAAAAACCTAATTACGGAGACAGGAGAGGGAAAGTCACCTCCACTCACAGCTGATCTCACATATGTGCAGTCAAAGATCACAGCTTCGCAGTCCCTCCCTGCCTGGCACCAGGAGCGACATGCGACCCAACGTCGTTAATAGTGAAATTTAAAAAAGACAAACAAACAAGATTAAAAAAACCCCTGGACTTCAGGCTCAATAATTTCTGTTTTCTCAAATTCTCTTAAAACCTTGTATTCCTGTTTCAAAATGTTATGACCATTTCAAGGCCTTCCTTTCTTCTGCCAGAGGGACTCCTCTGTCCTACAATGTCCTTTAGTGCATTTCATTTTGTGGTCATTTATGCATCTATTTTATTTATTCTACTAGATTGTAATTGTGGAAGCTTGCGTCGGGGACTGTGTTTCCCCAGCCACATTTAGTCTGGCTTTCGGTGCCAACACATTCCAGCATAGCTCTGAGAATTTCATTAAAATTTATTCAGTATTCTTTATTGAACTAGCCAGCTTACAGAGTTATCAAACACAGGAATTAGTACAAGCTCTTATAGTTGTCAGGCCCCTCCACTGTACATGCAAGAGGAAATTCATTTTCTTACCTTCCAACACAGTTCCAACGAAGATGTTTCGTGTGGCCAAAATGCCCATTCTTGCATGTGAAACAGGATACGAAGAAGAAAAGAATCCATTTCTTTTTACCATGGCTCATAGCAAATGTTCAACTTAGTATCTCCTGAATAAATGGCTATAAATTGCAACATGCATGTGTTTGTTATCTATTGCTGTGTAACAAATTACCACAAAATATAGCAGCTTAAAACAAGAAAGATTAACTCACAATTTAGTCAGCTAACTAAACTGATGCTTAGTGAGGTGTCTCTGGTTCACGGCCCCTAATGGTGTTGCCATCAAGCTATCTTCTGAGGCTGCGGTCACTTCAGGACGCACGTGAGTCCAAAGGATCTGCTTCCAAGCCCACATGTGCAATTATCGGAAGGCTTCAGCTGTACCTGGGGGTCTCAGTTTCTCATTATGCCATGTGGGGTCCTCATAACATGACTGTTTACTTCTATCCACACGAGTGACCCAGAATGAAAAAGAGATAGAGAGGGAAAGGGAGGGAGAGAGACGCGGAGAGAGAAGAAAAGGGAGAGGAAGAAAGAGAGAGAGAGAAAAGGAGCCACAGTCTTCCGTTTATCAGTTAATATCAGAAATGATGGGCACTCCCCATCATTTCTGCCACATTCTATTTCTCAGAAGAAATGAGGACAGCTCACACTCAGGGGGAGGGGATTACACAAGGGTGTCTATGACAGGGGAAAGAGATCATCGAGGGTCTTCTCAGAGGCTACCTACTACAACGTCTATGAGATGAAACATTGGCCTGCCATGCTCTTTCCAGTGAAATTCACTTAGAAATTAAGTGCACTGTAAATTCGGTTATCCATAAGTAGAATGTCCCCTTTTTAAAGCTATTCATTATATTTTTATGGCGAAGTTAACCTCACTCACACATTTGATGGAGCTGGCTGTCACCTATTCTGTCTGAGACATGTTAGCTGCCACAGCTCATCCCATGACTTTCCTTCTTCTCCAGGGTGGCCTCAGGTCACGTCCTCCAAGGTAAGGGGAGAAACTGCAAGGCTTCTTCAGGCCTAGGCTTGGAACTTCCACAGCGCCACTTCTGCCTCATTCTACTGGTCCCAGCAAATCATGAGACCAGTTTTTTAAGGAGTAGATCAAAATTCCTCATCCTCACTGGAATGGCCATGCAGATAGTGCTGGCAAGAATGTCTGCCCGTTAAATCATCTACCAGAATCTTCCCTCTAGTCACCATATTTCATATTCATTTCACATAAAAGACATATTTACAATGTCTAGAGATACCCCCCTTGCCCCCATCCATCTCATACATACCATGATGGCATCAGGCTCAAGTCCATGGCTTTGCTAACTGCCTCAAGTCTGGCTGCGTATGAGGGTGCTGGAGCATAGCTCCTTAGATGTGGTTGCTTAATTCAAAGACTTGTGAACCAGAAAGGCAAGTCATCTGCCACTCACACAGCCAGCACACATGGTGCGCTGGTCACTGGCTCACCAGAGTAAACGCATAAGGAACAGTAGGCACCAGAGCCTGAACAAGTCCACGGCAGCCTCCCTGGTGTGCTCGGCAGCTGGTGCTGGCTGTTGGCTAAGTTGCTTTTTCCAGGTGGCCTCTTTCTCAAGGAAGCCAAATTGGCTTCTTTTTCACGTCATGGTTTCAGGATTCCAAAAGGGCAAGAGAGAAAATGTCAAAGTCTCTTGAGTTCTAAGTTTCAAAGGCACATATTGTGATTTCTGCCGTGTTCTACTGGTCAGTGCAACTCCCAGGGTAAATCTAAATAGAAGGAAATGGGGAATATTGGGGAGGAATTATTGCAGCCATCTTGGCAAATCATTGACCAAAGGAGGCTACTGTCCATTTCTACCCCAGTTTAACATCTACAACATAAAACAAAATTGAAAGATTTTACTTTAGATATTTCTAGAAATTAACCAGTGGGTTTCTCCAAAGTATTTCTATGTGTATATTAGCCTAATTCTCTTCTCTCCTGGGGAGCTGTCATAATCGCATGCACAAAGGAAGAGGTACAAGGATTTTAGAACACAGAGCACAAGGAAAGGGAGAGTTGGAAGTATTTTTCCAACCTCACCATTTCATCTAACCGGGTCCTTGTCAATGGGTTTTAGACAGCAGTGCCTCATGATGCCTTAGACTCAGAGATGTGGGGGCAGGAGAAATCAATAGTTTTCTGGTTAAATACACCTATGAGAAATGGTCGGCTGTAATTTGCAGGTCAAAAAAACAAATGGAAAGTGTCTTAGTTTCACAAATCTGAATGGTGATCAAATGTGATAACTAGTTTCCCAGTTTGATTGACTTACAGTGTAGTTTTTTTTCAGCTTGATTAATACGAGCATCTATTGAGGACCAAAATCCATAACAAAGACATTACATTGATAGCACCTGCATTTTTTATAGCCCTGGCCCAGGTGGCTCAGTTGCTTGGAGCACATTGTCCAATACACCAAACGCTGGAGGTTTGATTCCCAGTCAGGGCACATACCTAGGACATGGGTTGAGTCCTTAGTTTGGGTGTGTGTGGGAGGCAACCAACCCATGTCTCTCTCTCTCCCTCACTTCCTTTTCCCCTCTTTAAAATCAATAAATATATCTTTGAGTGGAGATTAAAAAGTGTTCTTACATGATGATTTAGTAAAAATCTAAAATACTTAGTGAAATTCTCTAAGATGAATAGAAGAAACTATCATGTTGTAATTATTTGTAGTTGTTAATTAGGTGAACCCTTTGATGCCATTACTTAAAAAATATCAAGAAACGAAAAGACTATGGTCTTTCTTACTAATTTATTTTTTAACTTTTTAAACAATGTCTTGAGGATAGCTCAATGTAATATAAATTTTTCCTGCTTTGATTATTCAGCTTGCTTTTATTAACCAAAAGATCAATACAATAGAAACAGCTAGAATATCCCTACAGTTAGCACATATCCTGGTATCTTGGAATTACCCACTGTGCATTCAGGCCTGAAAATACATTTTAAACAGAACACAGAACAGCTGATGGGCTGTGTGGACATTATTCTTCCTAGAGCTAGAAAAGCCTAGAACTAATTGGGAGGGACAAATACAAAAAACCTGGAAGGTTCGCCCTCCACATCTCCTGTCCTCACTCTCTCTACAGTATGTTTTTCTGGGGAAGAATGGGGAATATATTCAGCAAGAGCTCTGAGCTATACTCTGCAAAGGGCAGGGGGCACTCAGAAACACAAGGCAGGATGTTAGAAGCACAAAGCAAAGAGAGTTTGGTAAAATCTTAAGCCATCTCTCAGAATGTGAGTAATTTCTTTAGGTGCGAAAAAGAAATGGGCACCAGGAAGGTGCTTGAGATAGCATGCAAGCCAGTACTGATGCAGCCAGCAAAGTAGTAAGTAACCCTTTCACTTGGGAGCGTTCCCTGCAGCGCCCTGCCGTCAAGAGCTCCCCTGAATCCCCCAGCTGCCCCTGTGTCCTGCTGCTCTTCTGACGGTCTCTCACACTGGCCCAGGTCTGAGTTAGAAAATCTCCAGCAGGCAGTCCTCCAGGTTGGTCCCGCCACACCCCGCTTCTGCTTTTACCTCTCCCAACCTTTCAAGACCTGAGAATTTATGAACTTGATGACAAAGTGATTCCTTTAAAAATGCAGAAGTTGAGCATACATACATTTATGCCCATAGATTTCTTCCCAGCATGCAGAAACACGTAGGCGATGTCTGACAGTCCCTCCCGAGTCTGCAGACTGCTGCAGGAGATAGCCACCAGATAGCCAGCCTGATGGTAGACACCAGGGAAGGGGGAGGGAGGGTATTTGTAGTTTCCTTTTAACTGCAGGTTGCTGGCTCTTTGTTTACTTTCTTCTCTTCCTTCTTCTCTTTTTTTCTCTGTTGTCCTTTCTTTCAATTCATTTGACATTGATTGGTCACCTGCTATGCAGACTAGGAAGGAGAGATTCTAGTTCAGTTGGTTTGGAACTCAAACTTCAAGGAAATTATATAGCTGAGTCTGTAAAAGCTCTGGACTCATAGTATCCAGGTTCAAGTCCAGGCTGAGTATTCAGCTCCTATTCACTGTGCAAAAAATAGTACTAACTCAGTGGGCTGTTGTGAGCACTGAACAAATATATAAAAACTTTTAACAGTCCCCCAGCTATTCTAATTGGCCTATTACTGAAAATTTTAACCTATTACTCCAAATTTTGATCATCCCTAGGGCTGGGGAGGGGCATAGACCTGAGCTGAGGAGATCACTTGCTGAGATTATCACACTGAACCACAAACTGATCATTCTTTCACTTTAAGATGTCATTTTTTGTTCTTAGGTGGAAATAGAGGCATGAGGTAGAAATTAACGTGAGTTCTAAGAATCTGTGTTTAAATCAGAGGGTTGTTATATGAGTGTGTTATTGTGAAAATATTACACCCAGTACCCATATTATCAAAATAGAGTATAGTAAGACTAATTGGAGGATGAGGCAGGGAAATTCTTATACAAGAGAAAGAACTATTTTGGGGGGAAACTATGTCTTTGTTGAAGCCAAGCCAGAGTAGGGAGAGATGAATGGTGGGGCTCTGCACAGAGAGAATGCCTTTTTTCAGGCCAAAGAGCGAGAGAGAGATCGGTAATCCCCGGGTGGGTGCACGGCAAGGCTGGACACTGCCTGCTAAGGAGCTAAGGTTGGACATGTGAGGAGAAGTCAGATCACAAACGAGCTTCTAAAGTCATGTAACAGAGTTGGGACTTCACTGAGACAGCAATGGGGAGTCTTTAAGGGTTTGAGCAGGACATTTGTAAAGTTATTGTAAATATCTATTCTTTCAATTTTTTTCACCATTTTCTTTTCTCAATGGAGAACTCATATCTTTAATTTTTTCTAGATGATTGTATGGAGGGAGCATACAATTAAGGGAAGAAAAAGGTCCATAACTAGTAAAGAGAACCATTTCTGTGTGCATATGTGTATATGCGTGTGTTTTAATAAGAACAGAACGCAATCCTGTTTTTAAAATTTCTACCACTGCTCAACAAGTGATTTCTGTAGAAAGGTGAGCATCCTTTGACTTTTTTTTTGCCAGAAATAACTCCAAAGGAGTTATTGCCAGTAAGAACTGAGAAGGAGAGCTCAAGGCCTCAATTAAAAAAATGTAGAGAAAGAAAAGCATGTAAAGGAAGAGGAGAAACCATTCTGCCTCTATTCCCCAATGAAACCTTCCCTTCCACCTTGGATTTGCTTTGCATTCTCTCTTATCCTTCCTCCCCAGCACACACACGTATCTTTTTTTTTTTTTTTAAATGAAGCATCTGTAAAACATTTGGTTACCGGGAGATTCAAACACATTGAGTCAAGTGATTGCCAAACAGCTTTATTTTTGCTCTCATATCCTATCAGAAGACCTTGTGATCATTCTGGGACGATGAAGAGAAACAGAAGGGTTTAGGACCAAATATGAAGATGTGTCTTCATCTTTGAGCCATTTCTTACCCTATTTCTGAAATATGCTGGTAAAGAGATGGAAACGGACCCCTTAAGAAAGGGCGAGGATGATGCTGTGGCAGTGTACAAGGAGGTAGATGTGGATATTCAAAACGTATCCGTTCAGTTTACATTTCATATGCTTTTCAGAAGGATAGAAAAAAAGTCCTTTGAAAGAGACAGGAGCATTCAAAATGGTCAAGAGTCGTATAATTTTATCATAAAATTGGGTGTCTCAGAAAGCGTGGAAACCCATGAGGTGGGAGAGGAGGAGGTCAAGAGCCTTCTTTTCTGTGTAGCAACATCCTTTCCTTGTCTTGACTCCACGTCACCACCCAGAGCAGGCAGGGACCCCATAGTCTCCAGGCAAAGACCTGGGAAAAATAATTGTTCTGCGTTTAATATTTATTTAAAAGGTAAATGGCACCGTTAATACCATCTTAATGTTTTTTATTTTGTATTTGGATGATAAAATTACCTCTTCTACCCAGTTATCTCTGTACTTACCTAGTTGTACAAATGTTTAAAGCTCCCACTTTAACCAAGCTCTCCTAATCCTAACTTGTCCTTAAAATCTAACATTGATTCAACCTTGGATGATCTATCATAATTGCTATGAGGTGTCTAACTTAATCTACATGGCTTTGTAAACACTCCCAAGAGTTCCAGTTAACCAGATTGTAAGTTAAGTATGTTTGAAGTGAAGGGAGTTGTCTGGTTTTCAGATCTGCTTTGCTCCCCCTCTTTTTCCTCCCAGACACGGTTCCGTGGCATATCAATGTAATCAGTGTATCACCAGGTAAACGTATCCCAGCTTGTCCTGAGCCAGGGAGAAAGGACTGAAACCCTGCCCTGTTAGCCTCAACATCCTCATCCTCTTTTATCAAGGACTTTCTTACAGTTTCTAGCAATACTGTGGGATTGGGGATTTCTTGGGAAAGCATTAGTTTGTTTTAGCCCAATCATTTTACTCATGAGGAATCTGAGTCTCGAAGAAGCAAATGGATCAGTGCAGTGTTGCAGAGTAGTGACTCCCAACACAGACCGACGCAGGGCTGCACCACCACATCCTGGCTCTTTCGAGGATTAGGTCCCGCCTGTAAACCTCTATGTTTTCCTTGTTTTCAGTACTATTCCTCTAACACCTCAAGTTGTGAGTCTGAAGTGGGCTATTTATTAATTAGGTGGGTATATGACAGAGCAGAGCTGAGTGAGCCATTAAAGTATCAAGGATTTAAATAAACACCAAGGGTACAGAGTAATAGAATGGGAAGATTGAACCCCAGGTGAGGAGATAGGCTAGTTGTAAAAATTGTCTACTAATAGCTCAGAATAGTACTATCATTTCCTAGGTTCATGAGGATCCCTTAAGTTTCAAATAAAATAGGTTCTGAAATATTTTATTCCTCATTCCGAGGCTTTTCTCTGTATATGACTTAATTAAACTTTGTGAAATAATAAGAATGCCAATAACATCAGACATGGCCGTGTCCAAAAATAAATATAAAACAGCTTAAGTCAAGTACACATGCCTTTTAGATTACCTACTAGTTTTGGATTATTCTCACATTGTTTCTCCTCATTAACACTAATGATCAAGGACTAATGGAATTAGCTGAAGGGAGATCATCGTATGTCAAAATAAATTCTTTCCATCTTCTGTAACAAAGAGTAGACTTGAATGGCAGCTCATTGAAAAGTAAAAATCATAGAAAGCCACAATTACATTTCACCCAAAAAAGAAATGTAAATACTCATGCTTTGCACAATCAAATCCAAATGCTTTTTAAAAAGTCATCATACGTATACTTCAAATTTAATTTTTAAAACATAGTAATATAAATTATTCTCCCCATATAACTGTTTTTATCTAACCCTTTCAGGTATCATAATTTCAAATATTTTGCTATCACCATGGTACCGTTTGGAAATCAGTTCGGTATTACTCTCAGGGCCATGTGTTTTGGATTTTCAAGAAGAGTTCTGACTTCTAGGGCAATCCTGATTGCCAATATCCTGTCCTATTATTAGGCCACGTGTTCTATAATTTTTCAGTTTTCACTATTTTTGGTAAGGAAAATATTCACTACAATTCCATTTAAGTTGTTCTGATAATAACTCATCATTGCCGTTCTCCCATGTTGGAAGTCCACTCAAGCAGAGTTTATTCCAAACCTCAGGGGCTTCCCCTGGGACAGGGAGTGGGACAACCTGAACATTCCAATCTGTGTGGGGAAAATATGAGGTATCCATTTCCAACGGTAACAACCTCAGAGACTCAGAGTCCCACCGGGTAAGTGGAGCAGAGCCATGTCCACGCTAAAGTTTCCCTTGTCCAAAGGTAAGTTGTCAGTATAGCTTTGCTCTTTCACTCACCCAAATCCCTGGGATGGTGTTAGAAGTCACTGGGGTCCCCCGAGGGGAGGTTTATTAGTGCTCTCTTCCCTCCCCTCTCTTATTTAAACTGCATGAAAGGGCTGCAGATTCCAAACTCCGTGGTTTGATAAATATCATGCAGATGGAAAGCATAAGAGAGGTCAGAGTCAGTTGCCATTGGGCTAAGACTGTCCTATTTTCATGAAAGTGAAAAAGATGACTCAGAAAATAGAAAACTATTGTTCATGCAGAACCAAAGTTGAACTAACAGCACTTCTTTAATAAATAACAGAACTTGTCAGTGGTAAGAGGCTCATCTAGCAGTTCACATGACTTTAAATACTATTCAGCCACCCACATGTCATAAGCAATATCAGTAGATGTGAAAAATTGTGGCATCTGTTTTTCTTAATACATGTATGTGTATATGTCACTCTCTTGAGTCCATTTAAAAACTAACAAGTATAAACTCACTGTAAGTAAATGAATGAAAAAATATTTCTCTTATTTTACTCTTATTTCAGTTTACTTACTTGTAAACTCTACCTGACTGCAAAGAGGGGAATTCACGATGCCAGACTTCAAATGCTTACTGTATTGGGAGTATCTTGTAATTGTCTTAAATCTGATTTGGCCTTGATGTACATCAGGGAGCAGCAATGTCATCGGATGGGATCCTGGTGGATGAATAATTATTTCCTCCATGAGTTAGGCGTCTTCAAAGGTGCTCTAACTGCTATGGCATCCTCAAGTACCCATTTAATAAGCTTCCACAGATTATCTCATGATCATGGACGCCATGAACAGGATTTATCTTGGACCATGGCTATGCAGCTGGTTACACAGCTGGGAAACTGCACGAAACAACAGTCAATCAATTCATTTTGGCCATTTCCATGATTACCAGTAATTGCTCCAGCTGCGCTGATGTGTGGTGATCAATATTCATTGTAAAGATGGCAAAAATAGACAGCATGGAGACCCTTGTCTTTTTGTTTTATACATGTTGACCTGGCCATGCACAAACAGAACAATTCACTCAACCAACAGTGCCTAGCTTCTCATTCTCCCATTACAGAGTGACACAGTAGCAAATGACTATTAAAAACAAGGCAAAACAAAACCTTCTAGCAACTGGGTGCCTTCATTAATGCAAAGATATAGTTTGTGGAAGGGTGTGAATGGATAAATGGAGAGGATGGCCAGCTGACAGTGTTCCAACATCTGCCGTGTTCAGATGCTCAACGTGGCATCCCAGCAAGGTCAGTTGATTTTTTGAACCTACCCCCAAAAGAATTCCAAAAGTTGGAATTCTAAGAGAATGACTAACAAAGCCACCTCCAAGGAAGACCCCGAGGAATCTCCAGACTTACAGGATAATAAGAGATGCCAATTTACCTTTATCTTTGCACTTCAGTCAAGGTACACTCCTGAGGGACCACTGTCCCCTTTCCGTGTTCCCATTGATATGCTGTACAAAGTCCTCCGAGTTGGCATTCACGAGTGAGATGCCCACATGTAGATGCCAGCCTCTAAACTGTGGAAGCCTGCTGAGGCCGCTGCGAGACTCGAGCTTTTAGATATTTTTGTTGTTGTTGTTGTTTCTTTTGGTCTAGATGAGAAAAAGGACTCCTCATTGGCATCCTTGATATCTGCCTTGAGCACACTTTTTTATTTTGCATTTTTAATTGCACTTTTCCCATTACCATTTAGTCCCCTTTTACCACTCCTCCTGCAATCACCACACTGTTGTCCAACTTTTTTTTTTTTGCTCACTCCCTCCAGCCCCTAACCTTCCCTGCTTAGCTGTCATCCTGCTCTCTATCTCTGAGTCTGTTTCTATTTTACTTGTTAGTTCAGTTTGTTCATTAGATTCCACATATGAGTGAAATCATATGGGATTTGTCTTTCTCCATCTTCTCTTTTAGAAAACCAGGGGGTTCTTCAAACGCAACTCCTTGTCTCTGATTTAAGAACTCTATGGTGTGCTGATGGGAGATTGAATTTCTAATAGCAGATTTTTTAAAGTTAGATGCATGGCAGAATGAATGAATGATAGCATGAATGTAACAAAGAGTATATTCTCTACAAGAAGAAATAGTATAACTAAAACCTCTTTTTAACATAAAAGGTAGATTTCCATTCGTGGTCATAATTGTGTTTTAAAGAGCTAACAAATGCTTGGCCATACCAAACCAACCTTCTTTTTCTAAATTGCCTGTACTTTCCAACACTTAGCTGCTTTAGCTGCTAATTTGCTTCTTTTTTTCTCTGAATAGGTTTCCCATCAGCACTAGTTTGGGATTTTAACTGTTACCTGCACTTAATATATAGTGTAAAAGAATCACTTTACCGCCCTAAGTTTAAGTTATTTCATGAATAACAAAGATTAAGCCTGGCCTTCTCTAGATGCTGGGAGATCTTTGTCCAGAAATTGCTTATAATGTGCGGGACAGTAATTCATTTTGTGTTAAGAGCCCTTGAGATTGGCTCTTCCCTGCTCCTTGTCTCCTGGTCATAATGGAAATTTCCTTCCACCATCAAATGGAAGTTATATCATGCCAAGTATTCTCAGCAAATTGTTATCTGATTCAATTTAACAAGGATGCAATTGATTATAACAGAAGTACATAATATTATTCTCCATTATGACATAAAACTTTCTTACGACTTGCTTTCACATACATTATCACACTTTTGTTCTTACAAAACATTATAACCTGGCTTATCAGATAATGCTCTGTGATTCCGGCCCTTACCGTGTTCGGGTTTCCGGTGTCCGGGCTGGCTGTCACATTTCTTTAGTTTGGCATTTTCAGAAAAGCCGATGTTTGGCTCGAGTAGTAAATCCAAAAAGGAGGAGCAGATTCCCAGCGAAGGGCAGCGGGCAGCAGGGGGTGACGGCTGGCACTGCGCCTGGGTTCTAATCCCGGGACTGCCTCTGAAGACATCTGGGGAGAAAGCAGAATCCCGCCAGGTTTTCGTTTCCTCTGCTCTGAAATGAAGGTGTCTGCTCAGCTGAGCCAGGCCTCCCTTCCAGCGCTGCGGTTCTTTGGATCCGAGAGCAGAGCATCATGTAAATGCTATACACTAAATTTTCTAATTATGTCAAACACTGATAATAATTTAAAATTAATGTGTATGACTCCCATTGTGCCTGAATCCTTGTTTTGCTTCATGTGACTCCAGCTGGGTTAGCCACAGAAAACAGAGAGTTCAGGCTGGTCTTGCCAGGATGCGGAAAGTCCTTTGCATCTGAAAAATCTCGGTGCTATTAAATATGCTTGGAACACAATATTAAAGATTCCATTCATTCTATTCCATTTAATTCTTCCTGTAACTCTCTAACATGTTTATTCACATTCTTATTTACGTACTCTGGGAAACAGAGACTCAGAGGATTCGGCTTGTTTGACAAAAGTCACTCTGCTAATGGGTGAGAGATTTAGCATTTAAACTTCTGTGTGACTTATTTCAAAGCCAGTGTTCTTTATAAGTAGCTAATATTGCCTATAAGAAATTGAATGGCACACACACGCACACACATATACAAACAAATGTGTGCCACAGAAAATGTATCCGCATAAAAGTGAATAAATGTGTGATTAAGAGATAGATTACACAGATGCATGCAGGCGACAGCATTCTTCTGAGTGACCATGACCCACATGGGTTCCAAAGTGTCTGAACCAAGTTTTATGGGCAAAATCCTGGCCTTCAATGGACAATGAATCATTCCAAGTCCATCTCCTTGACAAAAGAGCTTCTGATTGGCTGCCAACCTGTTTCCTGCCTGGGTTATTTTTTCACGCCCTTCACTTCCAAGCAATAGACCACAAATACAGAGGAAAGAATTGTTACATTCTCAAAACGTCTGCCACGCATGGGGGACCCACATAAGGGTGGACAGAATGTGGAACGCGTCACTTTGAGAGGGTCGTTTGAAGATGGTAACTGATTCATTTACAATCTGGTGGCTTCACTAAAACTGAGTCTCCTTTTCAAATGAAGGCTACCTCTTCAGAAGGAAAAGGGGATTTGCTTTAAAAGAGTGGCTCAGCACAAACACTGTCGTCCCGTAAGTAACCAGCCCCAGCGTTGCTCATTCGGACAACCAGGGCAGGGAAATCAGACGGCCTTGTAAGTTTATACATCGCACTAAAATTCCCCTGGAATATAGTCCCTATACTGAGCAGTTATAAGCCATACACTGACCAGAAACATATCTATCTTTCTGTCTTATGACACGGCTACCATTTCTTTTCTTTAAGAAGAAAGCCTAGTTTCATTTGGAAGTTATTACCCCTTAGATGACCAAATCCTGCCCCAAGATGCCTAATATTTACTTTGCCTTTGAAGCATAATGGTTAAAGTTATTTCGCCATCTGCATGATTTTTTTAAACTTCTTAAACCCTGTCCAGTTATGACAGAGACTGAGATTCCACAATGTAAATGTGCCTCATTAATCAACTCTATTATTTGGGGGAGTAATGAACATTTTGCTATTTGACATCTGGTAGTGATTTATAGTAACAGAAACAGGAATTCCTAGTTTACAAAAGTGCACATGTATGATTTGATTTCTTTTGGTGTATTAAAAAAATCCCCCTGCTGCTTTTCTTGGCCAAAAAAAAAAAATTAGTGGGAGCAGGGAAGCTCTCTGGGTAGGGTTAGACTGTAAACTAACTAACCAGCTTAGAGGAAAATGTTGTGTGAGCTATGTAATGTGTAAAATCTGGTGTTTATGTAGCTCTTGAGCTGGCTCAAGCCCAGTTACTAGTGAGTGATATCTAAACATAAAATAATTTCTACATAAACTGTGGGTTTGTAAAAATGTAAGCACTATATTTCTGTGTAGTCTGAAAGAAGGTATTCTTTGAAATAGATTATTAGTGTAAGGCATGATTCCACCCACTGTATTTTTGTGAGTTTTTCTTTTCTTTTTTTTTTCTTGGAAGACTGATTAGGGACTTGGGCCTTTACCAAAAAGTCAACATGTACTTATAAAAATCTTGATATGTGATACACTGACTAAAGTGAAGTTTATGATTTACTTCAAGTTGCCTTTGCTACTGTGCAATGAAAGCTTTAAATAAATGCATAATCATTAGGAATGTGTAGTCTCCAACTAAGCCATTAGTGCACAGGCAGGCTTCTTGGTGGTATCCCCTTACAAACAACACTGATGCTATGTTAATGATTAAATATATATGAAAAAAAATCACTCGGCTGGAGGCAGAAAGAAAAATGAGATTAGAAAAGATTTTCAAATTATGGGAATTAAGCATTAATGGGTGGTTGTTTAGATTTAAGAAATGCAATATGGTCTTCTGCAGCGGGCTATAGAATTAGGTATTTATCCCTTTTAACAGATTCCACATGTAATAAATGGACACGTCAGTCATGCAGTTACGATGCTCTTATGAAGCACTCTTTCAAGGCTTCTTTGCATACTCGGGCCTCTTCATGATCCTCTTGTCAGACTCATTCCTGGGCATTCAAGGACGTCTTTGACATCTAAAGAAAGGCCAATTGAAACCAGAAGGCAAAAAGTAGGGTTGGGTGATTGGGTGGTGTTGGTAAAAAGACTTGCCACCCAGACATGACCCAGAATTTGAATCTAAATAACAAATCCAGGGTTTCCCTCCAGTTTCTGCCCATATCCTATTAAGTGAAGTCCAAGCTGGTACTATATGTCCAGCTTTGGAAATATATTAGTGTTGTGGAAAGAGAATGGTTTCCTGCTATATCAGTCATGACTCTGTCGCAAATGACAGCATGCCGACTCAAAGTGGCTTAAGAAAGAAAATTAATATATTGTCTCACCAAGCAAAAATTCCAGGTGTGTAGTTGGCCTCAGGTGCAATGGAATTTGGAATTCAGACATTTTCACCATGAATCAGTTTCTTGCCATCAGTTCGCTCTGCCTTGGGCCGTGCTGGCTTCCTCTTTGAGCCTCACACGGAGATTCTCTGTAGCTCATATGCAGCATGAGTCCCACACCCAAGCAAGCCTGGGCTTCTGTCCTGCATGTGCACTTCGCATGGGCCCAAACTTCACAACCACAGAGAAGTCTAATGTTACCAAAGACACGGGTGTTCCCATCACTTGCATTCCTGCACTTAGCTCTGGAACAATGCGACTTACAACCTCAACATCTGCTCTGTGACTAATTCTGTTCGGGCCCCAGGGAAATGCTTCTCCCTATTACCTCAAAACAATTAGCAATTGCTTCCAAAGGCTGTGGGTTGCCAAGTTGCTGACACAGGAGGTGGGCACTGCCTTGGAGTGCAAGGAGTCTTTGAGCAGTGGAAGCACTTAGGTAAAAAGAAAGAAAATTCATTAGCTTGTCAAATCATTTCAGAGAACAGCAATGCAATAGTGTCTCCCATAATGAGATGGCCTGTTCAGGTGGTTCTGAGTGTCCATTTCCTTGTTTCTCTTTGTATTCCAATATAGGAATTAATGCAATATTCACAATAGATTAATATAGTGGCTGAAAAAGATTTTGCAGTATTAAGCAATTCAATTATTCTTAAATTTGTACATATTTAGGTCAAGATAAAATGTAAATAAAGCATAATGTAAATTCTTTCCATTGGCTAAAGGATGGATATTGAATGCTAGACTAGTAATCTCGGTTTTATGAAAACATATAATAAGATTTAATTATATTTCAAAAAGTTAAATAAAAGATAGCTTTATTTAAATGCACTTATTTAAAAATTGTTGGCAAGTTAATTGCAATAAATTTTTTATTCTTTAATTTTGATAGGTATTTCAATATTTTAGAAAAACTTTGGAGAATTTAATAAAATTGCTTACTTTTCTATCTTTAAAGTTTAATTTAATTTATATTTTGAAGGAAAATATACTCATTACATACATAAAATATACATTGATATATTTTGATTAAGTTTCACGTTGATTATAATCACATTTTTTGCTTAGCCTTTTAAATTATTCAAAGTAAACGAAGACTGTATTTTATTTTATAGAAAAACCATAGCACTAAACATTTTTATACTTTATCATTCTGACAGCATATTAGTCAAGATAGATGGCTACAACATATTTTATTTAACCATTTGTTATATTGAAATATAATTTTAAAGTATGTTTCTCACGTGAGCCTCCATGTGTACGGTTTGCTCAGGCTCCGCAGGTGTTCAGGGAGGGCTCCCTCGCACGATTTCAACACTGAGTTTTGCACACTAGAGAAAACGTGAGATGTTTTCAACGTGTAATTTTAGGAAAAAATTAATTTGGCTGAAAGGTGATGATATATACATTACACTTTGCTTTTAGGTGCCGCTTGGAAAGATTTATTTTTGGTTAATAAAAGCTTTGCTGTTTGTTGTAGAGATGTGAAAATAAATATGAAGAATGAAAGTGCTAAAGATATTTCCTTCATCCTGGTGGGCTCACTCACAGCTCTCCCTGCAGTTCATTCTCTGCTCTTGTGCAGGCACAGCGCCAACAGCTAGACGTTTGTGTCACTGCACACATAATCAGGTTATCTCTAAGTATAAAAATGGTGAATCATCACTTAGAAATACAATTCAGCAAGGTATCTGCTCATCAGCAGCATATAATCAAAACAGTTTCAAAGGACTCAAACTCAAGTAGAGATTGACTCATAATTATAATACCATTGAACATTTTTTTAAGTTTGACACATTGTCAAAATGCTATACTAGCCTATGCCACTCTTTCTATAGCATTTACATTTCATTAGGTATGAGAAGTAATTAGAGGTGATTTAAAGCACACCCTTTCATAGAGAGCCTGGAGCGTCCGCAGATCCTGCGTCCTCGGTGGGTCTTAGAACAAATCCCCTGCGAATACTGAGGGAATTGAGTGTGTGGGCTAAAACGTGGTCAGTGGGGAGCAATCCTGTTCTGCAGACATCTTACCTGCCCGTTTCCAAACCCCAGTCTTGAGAAGAAAGCGAAGACTTGGGCTGGAACCACTCACGTATTGCTCTGTTGAAGATAAAACTTACGCGGTGGGTTTTTCATTCACCTCACTCCCATAGAGGCTTTTCCCAATTCGTTTTCCACCTCCCGTCTGATCATTCCAAAGAGAGGACTCTGGGGTTGCTTCCAAATCTCATACTGAGAATGACTGTCACCCATTTTGTTCCGCTATACAGTTAGCCAACCACCAACATGATTTAGGTGAAGAAAAAACAAATGTCTATGTGGCCTTAGGCTTTAAATGTCTTTACAATTTTATTCTAAAAATACCAAAGGTGGGCACTTAAGATATGAAACATGAACTAAAATGAAAATATGCTTTTTGACAATTTATTTATATTTTGCTTCATTTTCTTGATCTGCTATACTTTCTGCTGGTCAAGGGGACAAAGTTCTTCCCTTAGGCCTTAGTTGGTTAACATAGTTCTTGTAAAGATGAGTATCAGCGTGCTCATCTAATGCGTGCCCATCACTCTACTTTAGCCAGATACGAAAGTTTGACTTTGGACTCTGTAATGGAAAGTACTGAACTAAGTGTTCATTACTAGACCACAGAAATGTTTATTAAAAGGATGTGGTGATAGAAAAACAGATGCCTCAAATGCATGTTTATAAAGTAGGTGACCTCATGCCAATGAACTTCATTTCTCAGATTGGTCTGAGCTATATGCTCTGTACAGCCACCACCAGCCTCCTGCCCTCTCCTGTCTGGGGGAGTGTGGAGTTTTGGATATGTGTGGGTTCAAAGCCAGTCACAGCAAAGACTGGTAAACACCAGCTAAGCAACTGCCTGAGAGGCACGGCAGCTCCCGGTGGGTTGTGAGTGAGGTTACCCTGAAGGCTAGATCCACGGCAGTGCAAGGTTACCCTGAAACACTTCTAAGACACCCTGGTGTGTGCTCAAAGATGACTCTCTTCAATCAAGAATATTTTAGAGGGAAAATCTCCCATTAATTAATTCAATTTATTTCACAACATAAGAATGTGACTGTGCTGAATCAAAGTTCATCAGTTGCAATGCACCTACCATATCAGAAAAGCCTCAGGCAACTGCCCTGCCCACAATACCTGTTCAATGAATGGTTGCCCCTGTCATGGTTATTGTTGTTAGAGGAACACTAGGATGTCTTAACCAGTTTCAGGGAATTGGGTGGGTACTGACTCACAAAAGTGGGTGGGGAGGTATAAAATGGGTAATCTGCTTTGGCTAAAAAAATTCTACCTTATACAGTCCTTCTAGGTTTACTTTCGAACCTTGAAGTCTTTCTTCGGTCCAGAAAAATCCCTTTGCCCCTACCCTTCTGTCCACTCCATAACACACACCCAAGCTAAACTCTCTATTAGCCTAAGTCTCATTCACCACCCGGAAATGTCCTGGGACCCAGAACACGTTCCCAGATCCTTCAGTCCCCTGAAATAATCTCAGAAGCATCTCACTCCCAAAGTGTGCCAAGGGTTGTACAACCCCACCATTGCACACTCCGTCTTGTCAGGTAATCCCACTGTACCCAGCCACGCCAGAACTACGCTGAGCAAGTTCAGGTCAGTGCCCTCGATTTTATACCAGATTTACACAATTCTGCAGCAAACAAAAGACCCTTTCTGTAATAGCAGTAGACACATAAGCAGGGAATTGTTTTCTCAGGGGTGTGAACCTCTGACCTATTTAGGCAGGAGATAAGTAAACAGATGATGAAAGGAAAGTCTCCATGGGCCTCTCCAGGCCTGGAGGCTATCTGAGCGAGAAGCCCCTCCTAGGGGTCTACCCTCTGTGTGCTGCCTGTGAAGAGCAGGTGGGGAAAGGGAGGGGGGAGACTGAGGAGAGGGGGGGCTGCTCACTTTATTTATACACAGCAGCGCTGGAGACCTAGGATCGGCGTTGAGGTTGCTCCGATGCTCTGGGTTCAGTTATGGGCCTTATTTGTCCTAGCTTCCATCAGCTGCGGATCAATTTCTAAATTGTTCTGGGAAAGCCACATAATGAAAACTTGTCAGTGAAGAAAAATGACTAGCGTCAGTTGCAGCCTGACGCGCGCCCGTTTACTAGTGGGGGTTCAATGTTCTTTGGGTCTCCCTTAGTGGAGTATTATATACACCGCCTTCCTAATGTGCATGGCGGTGTGAATTAGCTTTTTGAAACTGCAGGAGAGCCTATAATTTAGGGACTCAGGGCCATAACCACAGCAAAGAAAAGGATTCGGGTCAAAAATAGAATAGTTCAAAAATACCATTGGAAGCACTTTTACCTAGTATGAAGCTTTTGCCAAAAGAAAGAGCAGCCAGTATGTTCTTAATGCCTCCTTAGAGAACGTTAAATTCAGAAGTATGGTTTCAGATTTGTCGATATGATACATAAAACCTAACATTCTATGACTATAATTAAATCACTTTAAAACCTCACTCGAAAACATAACAATACTTTCTTCAAATAATTTTGTTCTCTGCAAAGGATATGAACACTTTAATAGTAGACATTTGGAAATTCTGTGTTTGAGGTCATGGGGAAGTTCTGCTGGTAGACAGGCAAAATTTTTTCAAGGTACAATTCCATTGTATACAAATGAAGTTATTTCTGACTCCACCTAAGAAGGTGACAAGAAAATGTTGGAGGAGTTTACATGAATGGGGTTGGGATGTGTTTCATGAATCTGCTCTCATAAGCACTGAAACATATGAAAACCAAATCAGTTGCTTACATGGTTTTTCAATGGCAGAGTCAGAAAGCAGGGCTGGAAAATCCAAGTGCCTTCTTGCATAATAAAAAGACATAAATCTAAGGTCTTCTACTAGGAGAAAAATAAATATAAAGAAGAAATATAAGAAGGTTACAAATTCGATCTTAAGGTGAATAAAAAAGTAAAATCCTCTAAGTAATGGTAGACCTTGAGACTCCTGTTTCCTCACATTTGTTTTGGACCAGGTTATTCCTACTGATTACATTATGCTACAATTCACTGTAATTCTGTGTTTAGGAGAATTAATTGTAGTGGCTTCCAAACTGGCTTCCTAATATTTCCTCTCTTCTTAATAGACTTTTTCAGCATAATTAAATCAGATTATACTTTTCTACTGCTTCGCATCATCCAGCCTCCTTACTTTTTAGCCTTATAGTATCTTATCTAACCTCATCTCTCTCTCAAAGCCTACTTCCCATCCCCTTCCTCCTCAGTCTTCGGGCTTTAGCTCTCCCAGCCCTTGAAATGTCCCTAACAAATGTCAAGCTATTGTACACTTGCTTTTTTTCTTTGCCTTAAATGTTCTTCCTCAAACATTTTCACATAGCTCCCTTACTTCATTTAAGCCTTGGCCCAATTGTGAATTTCTCAGAGATGCTTTCATTGATTGGCTTCCTATAGAAAAAACCACCCCACCCTACTCTCTAACACCTCACTATTGTTTATTCAACAATAAATACGTGTGCTCTTCAACATTGTATTTATCTTCATTTGAATGTCAAGTTCTGGATGGAGGAATCCTCTCAGGCTTATTTTTATACACTGCTGTTATTTCACTGGCAGAATGGTAGTAGATCAATAAATATTTGTTAAAATGGAGAAATGTCCATAAGCAATGGAGAAAGGAGAACTCCAAAAGAAATAGGTACAAACAAGACCTGGCTGGCATAGCTCAGTGGATTGAGCTCGGGCTGCGAACCAAAGTGTCGCAGGTTTGATTCCCAGCCAGGGTACATGCCTGGGTTGCAGGCTATAACCCCCAGCAACTGCACATTGATGTTTCTCTCTCTCTCTCTATTTCCCTCCCTTCCCTCTCTAAAAATAAAATAAATAAAATATTAAAAAAAGAAATAGGTACAAACAGAAGTATTCAAAAGAAAATCCCTTAAACTTAATGCCTTCAAAGTCCTCCAGCTCATAAAAATCATTTTGGTTGCTTTAAAACATAAACTTATGGATTTTGGAGACCCATCTCATATTTAGTAATTTGGGACCTTAGAGGAGGGCCCCCTATCTTAAATCTGCTAAGGCTGCCAAAATAGAACATACTGAATGGCATAGATAACAGAACTTTACTTTCTTACAGTTCTGAGGTTAGAAGTCCCAGATCAAGGTGCCTGCAGATTCAATTTCTGGCGAAGGTTCTCTTTACTGGCTTGGAGAAGACTGTTTTCTTGATGTGTCCTCACAAGACCTCTTTTTGTGTCTGTTCAGAAAGGGAGACCACTAATGTCTCTTTCTCTTCTTGTAAGGACACCATTCCCATCGGATTATGGCCCCACCCTTATGCTCTCATTTCATCCTAATCACCTCCCGACAGTCCCATTCTCCAAACGGAATCACACTGTGGGGTAAGGCTTCAGCATATGAATTTTTGTGGGACACAATCCAGTTCATAATGTCTTCAGAATTTGTACTTATAACAACATCAGGAGTTCTTAGGTAGTTCACATGGCCAGAAAAGTTTGGGAAACATTACTTACCGGTAAAAGTAACTTCTGGGTACATAGAGAAAAGGTGCCTATAGTTCTTGGTGGTTGAATCAGATGATAATATTGGGGGAGAAAATTCCTTAGAAAAGGATTTTGATAAAAGCTACAGTGTTGAGTGTGTTCAAAAAAGCAGTGACTTCCAGCCAAGATGGAGGCAGGAAGATATGCTTTGCCTCCTTATACCACCAAAAGAACGACAGCAAATTTAAAAACAAAAACAACCAGAACTGCCAGAAAATACAACTGTTTGGAAGTCCAACAACCAAGGAGTTAAAGAAGAAACACCCATCCAGACTGTAGGAGGGGCGGAGACATGCAGCTGGGTCAGAGAGGACGTGTGGCAAGGCTGTGCACCTGGGGGGTGAGGTGGCAACTGGCGAACCAGGAGGTCCCACATTCACGTGTGGATGGAGGGAGGAACAACGGGGGACCAAGACAGACCACACAACCCAGGGTTCCAGTGCAGGGAAATAAAGCCTCAGAACCTCTGCCAGTAAAAACCTGTGGGGGTTGCAAAGGTGGGGGAAACTCCTAGCCTCACAGGAGCGTTTGTTGGAGAGAACTACAGGGCCCTAGAACATACACAAACCCACCCACCCAGGCATCAGCATCAGAAGGGCCCGATTTGTTTGTGGATGGGGAGGAAGTGACAGAAAGACAGCTGAGTGTGTAGCATTGTTCCCTCTCTGACCCCTCCCTTACACATAGTGCCACAACACAGCAATGTGGGTTACCCCCCCCTCCAGGCTGCACCCTTGATATGTAACAGGTGGCGCAAGACAAAAAAATATGGCCCAAATGAAAGAACAGATCAAAACTCTCTCTCAAGGAAAAAACAAACAAACTAAGCAATGAGGAGATAAACAACCTATCAGGTGCAGGGTTCAAAACACTGGTAATCAGGATGCTCACAGAAATGATTGAGTACAGAGGCAAAATGGAGGAAGAAGTGAAGGCTATGCAAAGTGAAATAAAGAAAAAAATACAGGGAACCAACAGTGAAGGGAGGGAAATCAAAGACTTGGAACATAATGAAGAAACAAGTATTCAAAAAATGAGGAGAGACTTATACACCTCTGGGACAACTTTAAACATTCCAACATCTGAACCATAGGGGTGCCAGAAGGAGAAGAGGAAGAAAAAATTAAAAACTCATTTGAAAAAATAATGAAGGAGAACTTCCCCAATCTGGAGTAGGAAATAGACTTTCAGGATATCTGGGAAACTCAGAAAATCCCAAAGAAATTGGATTCAAGGAGGAACACACCAATACACATCATAGTTACATTACCCAAGATTAAAGAGAAGTAGAGAATCTTAAAAGCAGCAAGAGAAAAGGAGACAGTTACCTACAAAGCAGTTCCCATAAAACTGTCAGCTGATTTCTCAAAAAAAAAATCTTTCAGGCAAGAAGGGGCTGGAAAGAAGTATTCCAAGTCATGAAAGGCAAGGACCTACATCCTAGGTTACTCTATCCAGCAAAGCTCTCATTTAGAATGGAAGGGCAGATAAAGTGCTTCCTAGATAAAGTCAAGTTAAAGGAGTTCATCATCACCAAGCCTTTGTTATATGAAATGTTAAAAGGACTTATCTAAGATAAAGAAGACTGAATATATGAACAGTAAAATGACAGCAAACTCACAACTATCAACAATGAACCTATAACAAAAACAAAAACAAACTTAGCAAACAACTAGAACAGGAACAGAATCACAGAAATGGCGATTGCACAGAGGTTTATCAGAGGGGAGGTGCAGGGGGAAGAATGAAGGAAAACCTTTTTTTTTCCTCTCATTTCCTTCAGGGAATAAGAAGCATAATTTGAGATGCAAAATAGACAGGGGGAGATTAGAAATAGTATAGGAAATGGAGAAGCCAAAGAACTTATATGTACAACTCATGGACAAGAACTAAGGGTGCGGTGGGGTGGGGAATGTTGATAGGATGGTGGGTACAGGGCAGAGGGGGATAAAGGGGAGGAAAAAATGGGACAACTGTAATCACATAATCAATAAAATATCCTTAAAATGAAAAGAAACAGCAAAGATATGAAGGAAAGTAACCAAACCCTAACCAAGTATTTCCTTTAAAGTAGAAACCTCTATAGAGAGCCAATTGTCCTTCAGTCTTACTGAGCTTTACCTAAGTAGTCTGTCTATTGAACCATCTGCATGGGGGTGTCGCCTTCAGCCATGTCCTGCCAAAGCCCTGTTGGCTGGTTTCTGAGGCAGAGCTCAGAGCACGCAAGTCAAGTTGAGGGATTAAGGAGGCTGGTTAAGTCAAGGCAGGCTTAAAACTTAATTGCACATTCTCTTTGAGCATATCTCTTCTCAGCCTCTGGGTCTGGAAGGCGTGGTATTTTGCTTTTTCCTGCTCCTCCCTCTATTACTTTTATTTTTCTAGCTTAAATAGATTATGGCTATCAGGGCCCTGCTGTGAGGTGCCAGCGGTATTACCTGCTGGGGGAACATGAATGTGTAAGAGGCACCTTGGATAGGATCTCTGTACTTAGAAGTTCTCTACAAGATAAATGTTCTTTTTCAATATTTTCAAAGTTCCCTTAGGTTTCTTTCTGTGTCAATATCCTTTAAGCCTCCTGCTATTAGGATTCAGTTGCCCATTTCTTATATATTATGTCAACGACCAATGGAAAATGCAGCAAACATAGGCCAAGCGGTGGGAGTTCAAGATGTTTCGCCGCTGAATTTTCTCTCTGCTCTTTTCTCTTTCTCTCTCTCATTTCTTTTTCCACTTGATCAAATACAATAGACATAATGGCACATCATGAAGCTCAAGTCCGACCAGGAAATGAGATGCCAGCGTCTTTATTTGTAGATGTTCCTCATCACCGAAACATGGTTCTCCTAGTTCTGATCGGGCAAAAATTCTCAGCACTCCATGCCAGCCACTTACGGATCTGTCTTAGAATTCCCTGTCTCCCCTGAGTCATGCAGTTGTGCGGTGGAGGTGGGCAGTACTAGGAATAAGTGGCCGCATCTTGATAGGCCCATGGGAACTTATGGAAGTACTAGGAGTTCTATTTTTATCATAAACCTTTAGCTGTAATTCTGAAACAATGGGAAAAGTCCCACTTACATTCACTTCCAAAATCTCTGAGATTTACATTTTTGATGCATGGTAGTAAGTTTTTGCCAAAGCAAATTGTATGTAACGGGTCATGTGTCACTGAGGAAGTTTTTGACGGGCCTCTTAACAACAGGTTGTATTTGATTTATTTATTTTTCTCTACAGAGTAAATAAATCCCTTTGGTAGATAACATGTTTAACTCATTATCCCCTCTCCCTATCTTTAAAAAAACTTTTTCATAATTACTCTCTCTTGTGAAATGTTAATACCATAGGCATACCATACATTTTTTTGTGCAGTATCTAAGATTTTTTCTACCTCTCCCTAAAGAACTGGTTTTTATTCCCTTGGGGGCAATATTGGACCCATTTTGGATGCATGGGATCAAGTAATAGCATGGAAACAGCAGATTTCAGAGCACTCTTAAATATCATTCAGCTTTATAAGAAGGCTCGATTATCATGCATTTTATCCAATGCAATAGGTGCAATGATTGAAACAAACACTCCAGGTCGGTTCCGTAGCAGCCGCACAGATTGCACGGCAGAGTTCGTACACTGGAGGAAAACCAGTGAGCAAACTGCAGCCCGGAGCCCGAACATTCTCCTCATCACCTGGGCGAGCTCCCTGATCCTTCTGCCCCTCCACTTCCGTTTTTAGCGCTCTCAAACAATTCCCAGTAACCCTGAATCCTGCCTTTCAGCAGATGGCCTCTTCATGGACATTGGATTTCATTCAGATTGAAGCTCTGATGACAAGGCCAGCTCTTTGCTTCCTTTGCTACGTTAGTGCGACCCTTTGTCGCAGACTCTCTCTCTCACTCCAGCCTGGAGTCTCTCACGTCAGAGAGAGACAGAACGTGTGATTTTCGGCTTTCACCTTCACTGTAAAGACGAACTTCAAATTTCCATGAGAAGTAATAGTCTATAAAGTGCCACATAAAAATGTACAATTTTCATTCCCAGTGCTTAGACTTATTCTTTCTCATTAGAGAGCCGTACTGAACAATGGAGCTTAGCATGCACACATTATTGAAAGTGCTATACAGGAAAAAAGTCATAAAATGCAAACCCAAAACAAAAGGCTTGAGAAATTTATATAAAGATTTTGGATTTTATTGTAATCCCCCTGAAGTAATGCTATGCACAGTGCCTTTTAAATCTGGGCCATGGGTATGGAGAGGAAAATTGGGAAATAATAGACCATTCCTTTGTTCACATATTCTCTTGACCTCCACTCACCCCATCACCAGCCGGCCTGATCAGCTAAGAATCAATTGTAATTATAACTACAAAGTTAAGAATTAGAATTTGGACTTTTATAGAGTAGTTATATTTTCTATAAACAGAATTCCAATGGAATAAAATACAAAAAGCTGAATAAAAGATAATAGAAAAAAAAGAGGAGTGACAAAGGAAAATGCCAGGAAGTAATCTCCAAAATTGTATCATAGGTTATTCAGTTCCGTGTAACAGAAACGAGCAACAGCTTAAGTCAAGAAGAATCCTCAAGGACTCAGGCTCTTCCTTTCTGTCCGCTCTGCCACATGTCCTCAAAGGCTGCTTTCCTCATGGGTGTAGGATGGCTGCAGTGGTTCTGGGCATCACATCCAGATCCATGAAAGACAAGGTCAGACTCTTTTCTTGTCTTTTTGTTTTTAAATTATTTTCTTTGACTAGATTGTTGTCACATATCCATACCTGGAACAGTGATTAGGCAAAGGGAGGAGGACCACCACCATAAGTGTGTTACAAAAATTCCCTAGAGGCTTCCCATGGATTCACCTGCCTGATGGAACCAAACCCAGAGCCCTGGATGTTGTGGCTCAGCTGGTGGGGCATTATTTCACCAAGTGAAGAGTTGTTGGTTTGATTCGCAGTCAGGGCACAGGCCCGGGTAGGTTTAGTCTCCAGTCCGGGCGCATGCTAGAGGCAACCAATTGATGTTTCCCTCTCACATCCATGTTTCTCTTCCTCTCTTTCTCCATCCTTCCCCTCTTTCTCTCTCCCTTCCCCCCTCTCCAAAAATACATACATGCATACATACATACATACATACAATCTTTTCTAAAAAGCAGAGCAGAGGAAGATAGAACCTAAGTTGTCTGAGGGCTCTGCCAGTGTGAAGGAGGTGGGTTGGAGTGGAGAATGGCTTTTGGATTGGCAGTTACTGCTTCCTGTCCCACAGTTTAATTCTATTGAAAAGAAATAGTTTCATTTCTCCTTTGAAAGGTTTTAAGCTATAAAATATTCAATTTGTGGAGCTATTTTATCCCTTTTCATTGAACACCATAAAGATGCAGTACCAACTCGCTTACTAATGAAGTTCAGTGTCAACTGCCAGTACATGATGGGTGCTGGGGGAAGGGTTTTGACATAGTACTTCCAGCCAAATGTAACTGATGCCAACATCCTTGACCTCTGTAGCATTTTCCACTGCTAAATCTCTTCTCCAGCCCATTTCCCTCAAACTTCTTAAAGTTCTCCTTTCCCTCAGCATTTGAGACTACTTTCTTCCATCTCACATTTTTTCCTCCTTTGGATCCACTACCTCATTCTGTGGTCACCTCCTCCTGAAGTCCAAGCTCTTTAATCAAGGTCCTTGTCTTTATTTTTGTACCTTTGGAAATTTCATTTATTTTCAGGGCACCAATGGCGATCTCTGCATTGCATAGAAATAATTACTGTTTTGGGAAATTGCCTCAAATGTATCATGGCCAAAAGTTATCACTAAGTCTTCCTCCCCAAACTGGCTATCAATCTGAACTTAATGACATCATCACTGTAGCAGAACTCAGATGCAAAACTTTGTATCATGACTGATTAGATTTTATATTAGTTTTTTATTATCAAGCAAGTCCTGTTGTTTTAATTGTTCTACTCACATGTCTCTCACATTGGGTTTTTATATGAGATAATGCATATAAAATACTTAACAAAAATCCCAGCCACAAACTAAAGAGTCAATATGTTTGCTCCTATTGCTGCTATTATAATAGTACAGAATATCATAGTTGGGTTATTGAAAAATCTTTCTAAATGTTTCTACTCTATTTCTTCCCAAATCTAGCTTTACATCTACTTATACGAATGCTTGCATCATCTTATTACTATGTTTAATTCTCTAATACCTTTCTGATTTACCATGAACATCAACAAGGCTCTACATAATCTAATACTCCAAGGTTATCTCATTGACTTTTCCACAACTCTCTTCTTCCACAGAATCGATCAACTTTCATTTCTTCTTCCCTTCTTGTCCATATGGACTCAACTGCACATTCAGGGTTTAGTGTGAATTGAGAATGTTTAATTCAACTCCCTTCGGTGTTGATGTGAAAACTAAGCATTATAGACTAGTCCAGGGCCAAGCAATCACTGAGGGAGAGGCAGAGACTGGCCTCAAACTCGGATGCTCTGTCTCCCCACTCAAAACTCTGATTTATCAAGTCTAAATTCAGCAGAGTGTTGCTATTTACTTTGTTCAACTAACACTTGCATTCACTTTTTGTACATAAATGAATGTAAATTCAGCTCTACTGGTGTCCTTACACTTTGACCCCAAATAAGGAATATTTACTTAGCCTCAATGAGTTTTTGAATTATTTTTAGCTCAGTGTTCTGGCCAATACAGATCACATCCTTATCTCTATTCTTTCCATTTCTACAGATCTTTGAATCAAAATGTCATGGTTGGCAATAGTTCTAGGCACCAAGTTAGACTCATTAACTACCTGATCACCTAATACCCCCCATCCCGACCCAGAGCACCTATGAAGGTTTTCACATGGGTTAGCAATAGATGATATATTTTTCCCATGTATACTTAATTGAGCAACTTAAGGGGGCCTCGGATAACTTAGTGCAATTTTTATCTGACCCTGGGATCTGAATTGTGTTTCAGGTAGCCTACAGTCTCATAGGCAGTCCCAATGTCACTTTTTACAATGACTCTATTTCATAAACTTGGGGTGAGGAGGGAGAAGAGGAGAAACAATAAACACCAAAGACTTCATCTGCAAGACAGAACATGCTTATCAATACCTTCATGTTCATAATGGCTCCATGTTCAAAGCTTCTACAGCTTTGACCTTTATCTTTCCCATGTGGTGCAAGGACTAATAATTAGGTCCCTGTTATCTGAATCTGGATTTTTCTTTCAATGTTCTCATTTACATAATAGTCTTCCCATGCAAAAACAAAAAAAAAGGAAGGTGTGGTCATCTTAACTCAGAACCAGAGAAAAGGAAAGAGAGGAAATGAGGCAAGAGAACTGGAGGGAAGAACATGCATGATCTTGGTTGTAAGGAGTTTTATGTTGTGGGACATCTAGATGAGTTCAGATGCTGTAAATGGCCCTGTGTCAGATCCTGCCACCTCCAAACATGGGACAGAAAATGTATGATATCCTGAATGTGGTCAATATGCAATATGCAAGGGAGAATACATTTAGAGATGAGGGCAGGAAGACAGAAACGGAACACCTTTATACCTAGCTCTCTTTGGCAGTGTCTGCACCACAGAGCTGTTTCTCAGCAGTGTTTCCTAGTTGTGCATAAATGTTAACACTGAGTACATGTTGGGGGATAAGAGTGGCTTTGGAGGATCATTGAGGAGTGACCAGGAATTATGTGCTCAGCCATACGAATGCAGTTGCCCTAGACTGATGCCAAGTGCAAAATGGGTTTGCAGAAGAAAAATTAATCATTCTTAAATCAAGAAGAGAATACAAATTAGCCATTAGGTCCCATTCTCTGATTGCATTCTACTGTTGTTCCTCAGATGGGCTCAGCAGTGCACAGGCCAGATTTTGTTATCCTTAATTCTTCATGCCTTTTTCTGACCTTCTTCATTTGTTTAGGAGTATTTGGCTACTTAGGAAAACAAAACTGCCTCCTGAGACAAAAATGACTTTCAGCCTCTAAGCTGCCTCTGAATTTTTGTAACTGCCACTTCTGTTATTCATATCTCTGATCTGTGTCATCCAGGAGGCAACACATATGTTTGCCCTTTGATGGTTACTTTAGGGAGAATGAGTTAATTTCCTCTCTGAAATAGTCCAATAGGATTCTTTTATAAAAGCAATCGTTTATAACATGATTAATTTCTAGTTCAAATCCTACCTTGATGTGTCATTTGTTCACTTAGTACAAAGCTGTTATCGATCAATTATTGATATGATTAAGAGCATTTCAGCTTCCCTGATTATAATGATGAACTCTAAATGATAATCATGAACTACTAAAATGAGTTGCATTTTATTTTTGATAGTCCTTATACTCCCTAAATACAGAGGATCAATTAACTCCTGAGTAAGTTCAACAGAAAATATCTATATTGGTCATGCTGCTTAAGATTGCAATATTTGTTTTCCAACTCTGAGAAAAATAACATTATTCTGATCATCTGAATGCAAGTAAATATCTAATTTTTCATCATCAACAACAAAAAACAACAGAAAAATAAAAAAAACCCTGTCTACCCCACTACCTTATTTATTGTACTTACATCTCTGACCATTTTCTTTTTCATTTTAATATCTATTATTTCTTACTAACTTTCATCCCAAGATCATGTCTACTAACTCAGAAATGATTCTGTTGGAACACAATCATTTGAGAAGTTAAGAATGCCTCAATGTGTACATCAAACGGAGGAAGGAATCTTTGTGAAATGCTGGTTCCCTTTGAAAGAACACAACCCCGGCATTTGCAACAACATGGATGAATGTGGAGGGTATTATGCTAAGTGAAATAAGCCAGGCAGAAAAATACGGCATGGTATTACTTATTTGTGGAAACTAAAAAAATACATACAATAAAAAGAAAACTTCTAGAAACAGTAGAAAAGTGGTTGCTAGGGTGAGCGGTTGGGAAATAAGGGGTTGTTAAAAGTGTAAACCTTTCAGTGAATAAGATGAATAAGTTCTGAAGATCTAATGTACAGTGTGGTGATTGCAGTTGGCAACATTGTATTCTGTAATTGAAATTTGCTAAGGGAGAAGAACGTGCATGTTCTTGCACAAAAAAGTAAATGAATAAGTGAAGTGAAGGCTATACTATTCATCTTGTTAGGAATGTTTCATATTTATTTATAAAACCATTTACACTGCACACTTTAACTATCTTACAATTTTATTTGTCAACTCCACCCCAATAACACTAGGGAAAATGTAATTTCCCAGCTCCTCCACTGTTTAAACGACGTGAGTCGCTAATGTGTCCTGGGCTAGGGTATGTGTGTCTCCGTGTAGAGTCTGTGGGAGGGTTCCTATCGTGTGATTAATCTAAGTGGGTTCCAGCCTCTCTGAGTACTACAGGGAATTCAAAAAGCTCTGGGAATTAGCAAGTGAAAAGCATTCTTTTTATTTATGAAGCCAAGTGAAGAAGGGACCTAGGATTAAATCCAAACAAAGCTTGGTTCCCTCAGTTTGGAAATTACTTGTTGCTCTCATGAAATTCACTGAGTCCTGGCTCAGCAGGAATAAACTTTAATAAGCTTAAATTATGAGGTCTTCAAAATGCATGTAGCTCATAGTATAGTGCTATTCAGAGATTGCCCATTCTTTTAGTCTCTGCTGATTTGTGTATGCACTGTCTTTATGTAGGTGTGTGTATGTGTGTGTATGTGTGTGTGTGTGTATATATATATATGTGTATATATACACATATAAATAGTGGAGCAAAAGTAGATTTACAGTTGTTTATATGGACAATAATACAATAATCAATAAAGAATAAAGTGTTTTGCATACTCCAAACTGTAAACCTACTTTTGCCAAACACTGTATGTGTACACATGTGTATATTTATATGTATGTAATATACCTATTTTAACAACACAAATAATTCCTTGCTGAGTTTATTGGATTGGTGTGCCTACTCCTTTGGTCGATTATCTTCATGTTTTATGATAACTATGAGATTACTTATATTTCACATTACAAATTAGAAACCTGCTCATTGTAGTGTGTCCTCAGGTACCCCATGGCTCACGACGCCACACTCATGAGTTGCTGACGGCTGGTGGAAGCCATGTTTGCCCAGGATGGCTTTTTAATTCAGCCACCTGGGTCAGCAACGCAGCTATTTCTTACCATTAGCACTGACTTCCTGTGGGACAAAAATGCGGTACTTGTATACTGCATGAATTAATAGATGATTATGCTTTCTTAGCATTAAAAAGAAGCAAACAAAATTGATGCCCCTTTATATGCTATTATTAGAGCCAATGAAACAAGCTGAGAAATCTACCCTAAGTTAACGTTTCTTTCCATTAGCCAAATGTAACCCCCTGATAATGAAATCCTTTGCCATGGTGCCAATGGGATAGAACTCCTTGGTTTAATTGGCTTCATCGACTATAGAAATCATCTTTTCCTGGGGACACTCCAAGATAGCTGGGCCTCTGCCAACGTTAAGTTCTTTCAAATGCAAGTAAGAGTGAAAGCAAACAGATAAACTTGACGTGCCAGTACATGGCCTCTTCTTACACAGAACATGCATTTCCAGGGCCTATAACATTTTCATGGTAAATGAATTTGCACCAATAATACAAAAATTAAAGGCCAAACGATTGGACTACTAGCGGGTGAACTCAAGCAAACTTTGTACTACTTATTCATTTTCACCTTGTGTTTTACCTGAAAAACTGAATGTATAACATTTTCTCATATGAACTCCTGAATCCCTTCCAAGGAGTGAACGTGCTGCATGATGACCGAACCAGCCATGAAAAGTGGAGATCCTGTTTTTAAATGAATGTACTGACCTTAAGAAGAGTAGCTTAGAAAAGACACAGAATTGCTTCTTAGACACCTCTGGCAGCAATCTACTAACTTTCTGGCTCATTCCAATGAAGAAAGATGGTACGGCAATATAAAAACAACATTACTATTAAAGTTAAATAGTTCTGAGCCTCACATTCTTAAAATAATAATATTGGCCTTTTGCCTCTGTGATAGCAATGTATTAAATATTCATGCTGATATTTATTTTCTAAATGTAAAATGGAATTAGGATAACAAATAAAGTCTACCATCTGGTGATAATACTGGTTATATATTACAATTTTTTTTTGTTTTGAGGGCTTTTACATGTTTGATTCAAGGTAGCTTAGTGAATAATGCATAAACATCTTTAAAAATGCATTTCAATAGTTGAGGCTGTAGTTGGTTGTCAGGTTCTCATCTTGAACTAATAACATGGTGATTTTCTCTTTGTACAGAACAAAACTAGGGAGAAGAGAGCCATTATAAAACTAATCAGTGTTGAGCCAAAAAAAATTTTTGATATAGATTCTCTACCAGTGAGTTCATTTTCTAGAGAGAAACCACAATAATATTCTCTATAAATGTTAGTTTTCCTAAAGCATCTTCTTAGGAGAGCAATTTCTTGAGATTGAAAGCAATCTAAAAATAGTCTAAAGGTCTAAGAAATATGCTATGTTTACCAAACCTAACATAAGTAAAAGATATAAAGCGATAGAGGACAATATAGCTATTTACTACAGTTCTGTGTTTTGGAAGGGATCATTTATATCTTTCTGCTCAGCATAAACTGGTGGTACATGTATTTATACTTTACTTTGAAGCTAAATGGGTACTAAAGGTTTAGCTTCTTCATGTATGGTTTTCTAAGTAATAATTGTTCATAATGTGTCCATATTCTGGGTTCTGATTCTCAGTTCTGAAGGCTCAGAAACTTGATTGTATAAATCTGCCTTGTGATTTTTCATGTTTAGTGGCAAACCACCTTTAATTAAACAAATTGATTGAAGATTAATTGATAATGCAAAATCCCATTTACTAATTTTCATTGAGCAACATAACCACAAATTAGAATCAGGACTGGCTACATAATCAGCAGGACCCAGTGCAAAATGAAAATGAAGGCTCTTGCTCAAAATGATTAAGAATTTCAAGACAGCAACAGCAGAGCATGAAGGCAAACACAGGGCCCTTCTAGGGGGCTTTGTATAACTTCATGGGTCATGTGTCCAGGAAGCTGGCCCTGATTAAATGCATGTATCTCCCAAGGATTGCTTCTCAGTACCGAATTAGAGTAAAAGAATTTGGACATACACTGGCATTCCTGAGAACGCCGGTGGAATGACTCTTTCCAACATCAACAAACTGCGAGGAGACGCATTAGCACTCCCCACTGTGGGGTTATCTGTTTCTCTCATTGCTGTTCTGTTGTGACAAGGCAGGGGCTTTCTCCATCGTGTCACAAGCCAGGTGACAAGCTTTTGTGCAAAACACCCTGTCTTCTTAATAGGATTCAGGAGATGACCTCGTGTCAACAGCTACACTTTGAAAACATATCTTAGTGTGTGTTGTATTTTACACGTCATGGGCTGTTTTTTAGTAGTTTTCATTTCAGAGGATCGCCTTTCTCCACCCTATTTCTGAACTTTGAGGAAACTTACAACAATCATCTCTGCGCTGATTAGGCTTTATTTATTCATTAATACATCTCTATCGTGCGCCCGCTATGTATGTGTTAGGTGGTATCATATTAAACATTGTAGTGTCTATTTTTCAATATGTGTTGAATTCTGTATTTTCAACATATCTCATTCAATATATATTATTCTAAGCATCAACATATATATTTGTCTGTTATGCTGAGCATGCACACTAGTCAGGACATGTTTGTTTGCATTAACAAAACCCAACTCAATCTACCCTACAATCAAACAGCTATCTATATATAGATAACTGATAGATGCCAGCTAAATAGCCAATGTGCTTTAAAATGACTGAATTCAGGAACACAAATCATATTATTAGAACCTCTCTGTTTCTCTCCTCCTCCTCTTCTTTCTCTTCACCCTCTCTCTCTTTCCATGATCCCCCTTCCTATAACTTGACTTTATTGTCAAGTAGGATCCCTCCATATGGTTGCAAAAATAGCCTCAAGGACTTCCAAGCTCATGTGTCAGGAGGGAATATCTCCTTTGTTTGGACATCCAAAATGCTTATGTCAAACTACTCTGGTTGAACTTACGAGGGTGGCTCTCCTATCCCAAACCAGTAGCTGTGTCATGGGGTCTGGGATATTGGTACTTATCATCCATGAAACCATGATGGACAGTCCCACTGGGGTGGGGTGGGTAGTTAGAAAAAGGAAAAAGAAGAGTTCTGTTGTCAAAGAAGGAAGAAGAGATTCTGTGCAGGTAAAAACAATAGAAGTCTCCTTTAGTGTGACTCAATAAGACCCTAGGGTTGATTGGAAGGAGAGCTTAAGACCTGAAGTCTGGAGAAAGATGGGGACCTCCAATACCTGCTGTCTGTGGGAATGTGGTCAAATCAATGGAGCCGGAATAGCCAATCATTGTAATTCTCAGAGAGAAACATGAACCAAATGGACCTACATGTTCCATAGTCCTCAGAGGAAATGAGAAACTTTATAATTCAGGATAATCAAGTTATCAATTCTGTCCAATTTTGTTGCATATATAAGAGATGCTTTTAAATTTTTTTGAATTATACTATTTAACTTTTTGAATCTGATTAAAATGTTTAACCTTTAGGACCTGGAGTTTCTAGTCTATAAAATGGGATGAATACTCCTCATGGGCAGGCTACAGCTCAGGTTTTGACATTTCCAAAAGTTGCATTAGTTTTTGTATGCCTCTCAGATACTTCCTAAATTCCGAAGGGACCAAACTCTCCCCATTTTGCCTTCTGACTCCCTGGGGGGAGTGCCCAGAAGCATTTGCATAGTTCTACACTCTTCATAGCTAACCTTTTCCTGAGTTAATATTTCAAAGTCCTTTTACTTCTCTTCTTAAACTTTATCTTTACAATAAACTTTGAGAAAAAGTAGTAGGAGTGTTATATAATGCTTTTTTTCTTAGCCGGAGATAAGCAACTCCTAAGTGGCCTTGTGCACAGGTACGATAATGATTAATCCTGCCCTAATTCCATTTCTGCTTCCCGTCACGTGACACGAGGTCCAACACCCACATGCAGCGCTGCAGTGCTCCACTCGGAGATGTTCTCCCAGCCGCCCAAGCACTGCCCTGCACGCACACCCACACTCCAGGAGTTTGACAGTGCACTCCGACCCATAGGACAACACATTGCAAAAATGTTGTTCTCGTGTATATTCTTTATCTGTGGGGTGATGGGACCCTCAGGCTGTCTCCAAAGCTCCTCAGTCGCATCAGGGGACACTTTCCGAGAGGCATACTGCCTGCCATCTGACACTGATCCCATCCAGGCAGAGAACGGAGGGCACTTTTTCTTCTGCACCATCGCAGAGCTACTCAAGCAGGTCTGTAAGACAGCAGATGCCACTTGCATATTTATCATTTTAAGACATTATAGTCATGGAAACCCTGAAACCGGTGAATCACTCAGAAATACCAGTGAAAACAACGACAAAACCAGCCCCAGAAAATCCTGCCAATTGCAGCATTTTGCCAATATGGCTGTGGTCACTTCAGCACAGCCCAAATATTATTGTCTTCATGTGGATTCTCAGCCAAGGAGGATTTTAGAGATCTGGGCTTCTGAATCAAAGGGAGGGTGCTGGCATCAGGCTGACGATCGGGCTGCTTGGAGAAGCTGAAGGCAGCAGCAGGTTCTTGATAGTAACAAGCACATGTTCAGAGACATAACACTCAGGTGAGAGAAAAGACAGAGAAATTGTCCCTTGTATGTCATTTTCTCCTTACTTCAGGTGGAGGAGGGGGAGAGAAGGAACATTAAAAAAATGATGTAGACTCAAGGTCCCTGAACCAACTAAGGAATTTCAAAAGTAGCCGGCTCCCTAAGTAGAGTGTAAGTCCTGTCTGCAGTGTGGGATTCTAGAGACCTCACCTCCCAGGGAATCTACAGTGCTCTCAGAAGTCTTTTGTTTTCTCTGTTAATAGATGTTTCCAACACCGTAATATCCTCAAATATCTCAAATGGCAGCAGTGTCCCCAAAAAGCAGTTGGCAGGTGTGTGTTTGCAAAACTGCGTGGTTCTTGTCCCAGCTTGCCCCTCGCAGCCACCTGAGACCAACAGGAACATCTTTCTGGGCCCCAAAGGAAAGAAAAATGACCATGATTCTACATCAGGTTGTTATTATTATTATTATATTATTATTAGCCTTAAGTGGCTGAAACTTGGCCAAAATAGTCAATAATGAATTTATGAAACTTCAGGAAAATAATCTTGTTTGCATGACAACGGAAATAACATTTATAATACCGTCTTCAGGATTAATATAATCCATTTAAAAAAAATCTTTTGAGACTCTCCATGCTCAGCAACATGATTTCTTATAAAATTGTATCCTATTTTCAACTTGTCCAACCTGAAAATGATGTAGTCAAACCTTTCTGCTCTGCAAGTTCAGACACCAGCCTCTGAACATGCTTTGTTTTTTTCCTTCTTGCCTTGAGGCAAAATCATGACGTGAGTGGTGTTTGCCTGCAGTGACCCTTTCCCCACCTCTCACCGCTTTCCTACTACTCTTTCAAGAGCCTTTGCCTTCCCTCCTCTTCCAGATCCAGTGTTCTTGAACCTTCTGGCCTCTTCACCTGTGAGGATACCTTCCGTGACCTCCACCTGGGCCAGCTGCCCTGGCGGCCTTGGAGAGCAGGAACTAGAGGAAACACCTGTGTGGGAGAACTCCCACTGATGATCACAAGTCGTGAGACTCTGGAACGCTCAGTCACCCTGAGCCTCACTTTTCCCATCCGTAAAATGGAACAATACTTGCTTCAGTATGCTCCCTCGAAGCTGGAGGCCTCCTCACACTCATTTCCTCCAGCTCGTCCTCACCTCTTCCGCTCCACAAGCTCCGCCCCAGGCCAGCCCATCTTCCATGGTTCATTCACCAAGTCTCAGCTCCAAGTTGACTTCCAAGGGATCTCCGTAGACTGGCCTACCCAGGAAGCCACTCCTCTCTCCGTCTAAGAACCCTTTTGTTTGAGACAATTTGTGATGATCTTATATCATTTTATTCATCCTTTTTTGGAGGGGGATGGGGTTCTGCCTCCTTTGTTAGACTTTAAGCTTGAGGACAGGGGACTCTTGAGCCCCTTCACCGCTGTCGCTCCAGACCCTGGTACCGAACAGAGGACTTGGCACCTGAAAGTCTCAATAAACATTTTGTTTGCCCTCTGCTAGAAGTGTGGAAATAAACTGAGACCACCTAAACTGGAACGAACAGGGGTTGTTTATCCAAACTGTGCTGTAGCTAGGGAGTCAGCTGCCATGACTTGCGTTTGGCAGAGATTTAAAGGGGTTTTTTGGAGGGCAGGGAGTTTTATCATAAATAAAAATATGCTCTGATTGGTGGTGGTTGGCATAGGGAAGCTGGAGGTGGGCCATCTAGAAGCAGGAAAATTTATGTGAGTGGTTTGGTGAGCATATTTGGCTTTCTCTGGCTGGTCCTAAGGAGTGAGGATAGCAACAAAAAGTTGGCATTTATTGACCAAGTCCTAATGTTTGGGCATGAGGTTGTAGGTCAGAGTGTTGTTGTCATGTGTGATCTGGCCATTGTCTATTTGTACATTCCATCTTTCACGTTTTCTTCTTGTACCCAGAGCGTAACTTATACTAACAAAGTATGGAGGGATTATGTTAATTAAAATAAGCTGCTAATACGTAGCAATATCTTAAGGTATACTCATTTCCAAGAGAATTAGAATTCATTAGAGCTACTGAGGACTCAAGCAAATGAACGAATAAGAAATAAAGACCAGTGGCGGGGGAGGTCAATGTTTGGGAACAAAATATCACATTGCTTATCGTATTTAAATTATACTACAGGAATAGCTCTGCTTACTTTTTCTTTGTTAAAATATAGGAACAATTCAAAAGTTAAAAATTTTGAAGGTATTAAACTTATTTAAGAAGATGAAATAAGAGACCTTGGATGCCCGTGCAGTGCTGTCTGGACACACCAAGTTCATTGCCACCTCTGCAGTGCCTTGTCTGGGAAACTGCCCTTCTCTGGTTCCTGACCTTCAACATGAGCTCCAAGAGTCATCCTTCTTCAGTGTTGCCAACAACAGGCTCACAGCTCCACTGCTAAATTCCTAATCCTCGTATCTGTGTTACCCAGCACTTAATGACATTTTGCAGTGGATTATGTCTTATGTTCGCGTCCTTTCTTGTCCACAAAGTTAAAAGGTTCTGTGACTTTCGTGTATCCACCACAGCAGCTATGCCATATACACACTCAGCTGATTCATTCAGCTGCGTAAATGCTTTCTTTCTCCTTTAATAACAATAGGAAATCGATGGACATTAAAATTTGAAGGAGAGAAATATGAGTATTTACCTGGTGTGTTTGACAACAGTGCTGCACAGTATTTAATGACGTGGGCTCTGAATTGGGCTCTTTGATTCAGACCTGGGCTTGGCTGCATCACAAGCAAATACTCTTCGGTGAGCTTTTAAAATATCCCTAAACTTTGTCTCACTCCTTTATAAGATGAGGATGATAATATATGTTCTATCCAAGAAATATTGTACATAAAATATCAGGGAACAAGTAACTGATCATTGAATGCTAGTTCTTATGTTATTTTAAAATTAATTAAAATCATTAGGCTGACAGTAACCAGAGGAGAAGGAGGAGGGGAATAACAGGGGAAAAAAGGGGAAGGGGTCATCAAGGAACAGGTGTCAAGGACCCCTGGACAAAGCTAAAGGTTGATAGGATTGAAGCTGGGAGGTGAGGATGGGTGGGGTGGGGGAAAGTGGTGGCCAGAAAATGGAGACAACTGTACTTGAACAATAATTAAAAAAAATGAAAACAGCCCTGGCTGGCGTGGCTCAGTGGATTGAGCGCCGGCTATGAACCAAAGCATCGCAGGTTCGATTCCCAGTCAGGGCACATGCCTGGGTTGCAGGCCATGACCCCCAGCAACCGCACATTAATGTTTCTCTCTCTCTCTTTGTCCCTCCCTTCCCTCTCTAAAAATAAATAAAATCTAAAAAAAATTAAAAAAAAAGAAATTCAAGACAATTAAAAAACATGAAAACAATTAAAATCATGTGTCAAAATTTGTTAGGAGAAATCTATTTATAAAATATATATTTCTAAAAACATATTTTTAAATGTGTTGGGGTTTTTTGAAGGTGTTTTAATAAACATAAAGATTAAATTTATTAAATAGAGAGAGAATATATTAGTATATGATTATTTACTTCAGTTGAGCATCAAACCAGGCAAGTTATGGTTCATATAATTGTGGGAAGACCTTATATATTCATTAAATTTCTTACCTATTTATAAAATAGAAGTAATGACATTTAACTCAGGATTAATAAAATATAAACATGAAGGGACCTCTGTTTCTGATTGTAACTGAAATGCTTATAGCAGACCAATGTAGCAGCACTAAGAATAACTGAAAAAGTCAGGTAGAATATATAGAAATACAATATGGACATTGTAAAATTGCTTAGGCAGTCAGGCCTAGAGGGTTAAGATCCCAGGAAAAAACGACAATAATTAAAATGAGCCTAACTTAAAAAAATAATAAGTCTAACTTATACATGCTTCTTTTCCTTTTAAAGCTTTTGATAATTTTCGGTGTGAGTAAAAGACTGTGAAACCAAGCACAAGAAGGCTGTTGAAAGCCAGAGGGGCCAGCAGAGCTTTTGTAAATATCACAGAGTTGGAAGACAAAAACTGGAGTTCAGACCAATAGACATCAAGCATTTGAAGAACCAAGACTGTGGAAAATAAAGAGGCAAAGAGAAGTAAGCCTGAGGTTATTTGGACTGCCCCTTAGGCATTTGCAATTCCTTGTTGAGCAGCTTCAGAGGTTAAACAGCTAAGTAGAAAGCATCTGACAAGAAGAGAGTTTGACAATCTTACAACACCGGGTGAACAAAAATTAGAATTCAGGACTGCCAAGGAAAAGAGGTCCTAATAAACACCAAGTCTTTCAGTCAAGATCCTTGCAAGTTGCACTCCAGATACTGGAGGTGAAAAGTGCACCAAGGCTTAAAGAGACTGCAAAATAATGTTGGGTTACATCATTTTATGATTGGATTGAGAAGAATCCTTCTATTTAGCTGAAGGATATGGTGAGTCTTCGTTGCAGCAAAAACATCGTTCAAATTTTACCATACTTGCCACTGACAATACCACTGGCATTCGATCAAAAGTACTATGCCCAAAAAATAAATACTACCCCCAAGTCAAAAGACAACAGAGTCACAAGTGAAATGTATACTAGAGTTTTCAGAATAGACCTTAAATTGATTTAAATTAGCAACTTAAAAAATAGATGGGGAAATGCAAATTTCAAGAGATCAGAGATATGTGTTTAATATTCAAACAAAAATGTCCAGGCCTAACAAGAGATGAGAGAGTGGGACTGAGACCAAGGGAAGAAGAGACAGAAGAGGTACAGATGATGCAGATCTTAAAGTGTGCAGAAAAGGGCTTTAAGTAACTATTAATTCTTCCAAGGAAATTGAGAAAAAAATGGAAAAAATGGATAAAATAAGAATTTCAATAGAGTGGTTTCACATCAAAAATTTGATATTTGATATGAGATTATCTTCTTTAGAATGGATTCATACTTCTATTCGTTGGCAAGAGTTGACCTTATCACTTTTCTCCAATCAAGAACCAACTTGAGGCCATTTTTGCAAAGTCATGACTCAGTCTACCTCCTGTTCTCTTTGTGTCTCAGAATGTAGCCTTCCAGATCATTTGACTGAGGCCGCGGGCTTTCACAAAGGTCGCATGCTCAGTGGGCCCTACACTCTGCTCAACAGGATGGGACTGAGGAACATTCTGCTCTGCTCTTCAGGAGTGGAGATCTTAGGTTTTTAATCTCCCATTTTACACAGCTTCATGACTCAGCAGATGTGCGGAGGGAAAAGCTGGCTCTATGTCAGAGGCCCTTAAAGTCCCCACTTCTGTCTTTCCAGCTCTATAGAACGGTACAAGTTCTCATTCATTTGCCAGGTCCCAGCTCTCTTCCCAGGACAGATTCTAGATTCTCCTCCGTGTCCATACCAAGAATCTACAAGCCCCCTTAGCAATGAAAGCAGCTACAAGTTGCTGCTTATGATAAACTTGCATTTCTTCTTCCTCTGCAAGCTACGTTTTCTGGTTCCTATTGTTTCAGCATCTCTCTGATGCCTTTAAACAAGTCATTTTTATTTCATGTAGGTTTTCAGCTGGTCTCAACAGAAGCACTTGACTTCCTTAAGTTAGTTCTTCCTGCTCAGTGAGACTAACAATGCCAGGGGTTGGCAAATGTCAAGCAACAGTGACTTCTATGCAGTGCAACTGAGTGTAAATTGGTACAACCCTTTTGGAAAACTGGCATTAATATGTATAACCAATGACATAGTAATTCTCTTCCAAGAATGATACTAACCTAAGAAATGCATCCATATGTTCACCAAAGGACATACACAAGAGCCTCAAAGTGGAAACATCCCAAAGGTCTATCCACAGCAGAATGGATATATAAATCACATTACATTCACTCAAAAGGAGAACAAAACCACAACCACATACAGCATAATAAATCTTAAAATATTTGGCAAAAACCCCACACACAAATAACACCTGTTTTTTTTAAAAAAAATTTTTTTGAGAAAAAAAGCTTTGCAAACTGCAAAGCACCACACATATACAGAATTATCATAGTTGAGTTACAATAAAAATATAGAATATTACTGTAGTCTGGGACTTACATTCCACAGGAATTTAACTTTTAATATTTTACATAACTCCAGTGAAAATTCACGCATTAAGATAAAACATAAAACATGAAAGGAAAGATAAAAAACACGTATCAGTCTCGAGACAAACTTAATGCAAGCATCAAGACACTGCTAACAGCACAAGTTACTTTCCATTCCATCTCTAACCTATGAAAAGCTGCCAATATGTTCAACATCCCAGTTTTTATCTCAGCTGCTCACACGCATAGCTGTACATTTTTGCCTTGCTTTGGCTTGATATATGTCTCTCATGTTTGTCACTTATGTTTGAAAGTGTCAAATTCTAATTTAGACTGCTGTATCTTACATCTGATATTTGTGGGGTTTAGAGAATGCTGTGGGCGCATCACATGGCTTGTCTGAGTGTTTTGACAATGACAGGTACCTTTGGCAATGATCGAATGCTCCTGATCTCATCTGTGGTTAAGCTTCATATTGTTGCAGTGTTTTTCCAGCACCATAGTCCTTTTCCAAAGGGAATATGTTGAGAAAGATCTGAGACAGAAAGATCTTGATTAAAGTTAAACAACGCCAGTGTTTGCCAGTAGAAAAAAGTTTAATATAAAGGACTTATTAGATATTATACTTGAACAAGTCTCATAAGTATTGTATTTAAAGCTGGTTTTGCTCAAACCTAACAAATTTTTGAGTTTAGAAATGTCAACATACTTGGTAAATGTAACTTGTCTGAACCTCAGTTGGAGACTATTGCTCACGAAAAGTTAAATATTTTTGCAGCCATTGGACTTATTGCTTAACACATCTGGAATATCACTTCTTAGTTCAAGCCAGGCTGCTGATTTTTTTAAGAAAAGGAATATCTTTATGTTGGGTGATTTTTTTTCTTCTCATGCTTTTAAAAGTACTTCTTTATTTTGATATAATTTCTAACTTGTAGAAAAGTTGCAAGAATAGTACCAAGAATTTCTGTATATCAATAAACCTACGAGGTCTGTCCAGAAGGTGTCCAACCATATAATATGAAAAATAGAGACATTTATTAAATTAGATAAAAGAAACATGGACATAAGACAATGACACCTCAGTTCCCTTCAAAGTAGGCAACTTGGGAACTCATACAGTTCTCCCAATGGCTGTCTGCTGCCCCATCATATTTTCCTGAATTTCTGTGACAATCTGAAATCTCTTCCCTTTCAAAGATGATTTTAGTTTTGGGAAAAGCCAGAAGTTCCAAATATGGGAGGTAGGGGGGCTGAGTCACCTGGGTGACTTGATATTTCATTAAAAATCTCCTCATGACATGTGATGCATGAGTAGGCATATTGTTGTGATGAAGCTGCCAATCACCAGTTGTCCATAGCTGCAGCCTTCTGGATCATATGAATAGTTTCTGCAAAAGAATATTCAAGCTTTACACAAAATTCGATGCATATTTGTTGCTCTACTCAGTCATTTTGAAGGCGACGGCCACACAGTACACATGCTCACTTAATGACAATGTCTACTGCCTCCGGGGACCAGTCCATCAAAGTTGCCTTTGTTCACACGTGTGCATTCCAGTCCATTTCTCTTTGTTGCTAAGTTACAGTGATGTCGAGCAAACTGTTCTCATTATGTTAACAATGGCTGGATCCAGACAGACCTTTTATACTCACCAGTTATTTACAATAAACTTACTCTCTTGATTTCTATGTTCTCACTCACTTTTTTTCTCTGTCTTCCTCTCTCTCTCCCTCTCTGAAATCATTTGAGAATGAGTTTAAGATATCATGTCCTTATCCTTCATTTCTAATTCCTAGAAACTTCCGTGGTTCTTTCCTAAGAAAAAGAAGTTCATCAGCCATTCTTTACTGCTCTGCACTTTGTTATTTCTCCACTAGTAAAGCCAATCTGTTTGCAGAATATCTCTCAGTTCTGATTTGTCTGTTGGCATTCTGCCATAAGGAAGGGCTTTCACTTCTCTCTCATTAATTTACTAATTTATCTAATTACTTTGTTATGGACTAACAGCTTTATATTTTAATCAGTGGGTTATAGTCCACCTTGTATGATTATTTACTTTTACACTCAAATTGTTCAGCCATGACTTCAAGCTGGCTCTTGTGTGTGTGTGAAATATATATCTGTGAGTGAGAGTATTATGTGTTTCTATATCCTCACCATCTTTTGAGAACTTTCTTAATCCTGGGTCAAAAATCAGTTTCAGACTCATTTTTCCCAGGCCCCACATGATTTGTTTATCCTCAAAGGAGCCCTCAGCACCCCGGGCACCCTCAGCAGGCAAAGTTGCAAAACTGCGTATACACACACACACACATTTATATCTACAGCTATAAAAAAGGCAAGAGTTTATACTGATCCCTTCAATTTTAACCTGTCACCACAGGGCATATTCTAGTTTGCTATCCTTTCATCTGAAATGCTCCTAGTCTATCTGGAGTAAATTTGCTTTTCTCTTTCTCTTTCTTGCTCCCCTTTTTCCCCCTCTATCCTCTTTTCCTCCATTATTTCTAAATGCATTTTTTTCTTTTAAAAATTAATAGTTTCAAGATTTCAAAAGTCTTACATTGTTAAGCTGATGTTAAAGAAGACAAAATATTTTTGATGCTACTTATAATTCCATGAAATTAGTGACTCCAATTTTGAAAACTACAGTTTGCCTAAACATATGCTGCTTTACCTATTGTAGGTTTTTAAAAAAATGATTGAAAGGGAATGTTTTTTTCTTAATCAGGGTTGTATAGAGGTAAAAAGAAGGTAATTCGCTTGGAAAATGTTTCTATTAAGTGGTAGTTATCAAACTGGATAGTTCTCTGGTTTTGTAAAAGTTTGATGGGGAAGAAGCTTCTTTAACCGAAATAGGCAACCAGTATTTACAGAGTAGCCCTAGCATGTAAACCCCACCACTTCAGTCTTTGCATCCATCAAAGCTGGCAAGAATGATTGACATTGTTTTTTAAGAATAATACCCTCCCACTGACTTTCTAGGAACATGGAGAAATATTATTCCCCAATTCTGTTTCTAACCCCCTTCTTGAAAGTTTTGTCCACAAATCACAAAATTGTTTGAAAGTACCAAATAGAAAACTTCTGCTAGCAGGCAAAATGGGAGGTGCATTGCTCTACAGCTGGGAGCAGAAGAATGTGTCTGGTAAGAAATGAGGCAAAAAGTAGCATAATAACTACCTAGATAAACACACACAGTCATAAATAAGAAAGACAGTAAATAAAAGTAGAGAAGATGAACAGTTTTTGTGATGGTCTGTCTTTCAAATAACACTTGACCGAGAAGTAATCATTTATTACCCATAAACCAGGCATGGGGACCAACTGTTCCTCTGAGTGTGGAGAATTAAAAGGTAATGTGGAAACTGAAGAGAAAGAAGAGAACAGAGTGACTTCTGGACCTATGCCTCGGAACAGACTGGAGAAATGTCATGATGAATATTGAGTGTGAAACCCAAATGTCACTGCAGCAGTTGGTGAGCAGGTCTAAAATGAGCATTTAATCATCCCAGTCACAATCCTCGGTGCCAGTGAGATTTGAGCAAAGGTGCTTGGAGGTCTGGAAAGCTTGAAGTTCAGGTTTAGCATCACCACCGAGAGAACCATGCTGAGAGAGTTAGGGGAAAGAATGATGCAGGAGTTAATGCAGTTGCAGAAATAAGAACCTCTAGGAGCTCAGCATAGCCTACTGCACACAAAGTAACATGTATTAACGTAAGGGCCACGTTTATTGTTGTCATGGCTGGACTTGACTTGATATTTAGTATTGTTCTTCTTCTTACTCAGAGGAAGAATATTGCTACATAGCCTGTACACTGCTGTACAGCAATATACAGGTGAGGGGGAGAGAAACTGAGAGAGCAACAACAGGGATACAGCTGCAGGAAAGGTGGGAAGCCTCAGGTGTTGGTAACCATGAAAGCCACACCTGAGAATTCCGCGGAGAGGAATACCTGGGCTCTGGGAGGATGCCACCCACTCGGACAGATCATGAGGGTGATTCAGAGGTCATCAGAGCCAGTGACCTCACTTCAAACCCTCAACATAACTCCTGTTACTAGATACCTGCCAGGGTGCCAGGGCCTTTATTTTACCTTCACGATAAGAACATGAACTAGGAGAAATTCATTCACATTTTACAAAAGAGAAAACTGAAGGGGCCAGGCCATGATTTGCCAATCCCAAGTCTAGTGGACTTTCCACTGAACTGTGTTGCTTTACTGGGGGCTAGCACTATTTTCTAATTCCTTTAGGGATGGAAGGAATCAAATTAGATTATACCCATTGAGTTGCACCTGGCAGAGAGTCTTATATAGCTTATTCTAAAACACAGCAGTCTCTATGTTGCTTAGGGAAGCATTATTAAAACAAGTGGACTGTTTCTTTACTGCCTTTTCTATGGCATTCCCTAATCCAAGGCTTTTACATGTATCAACACATTTAATCATCACAATAGCCCTTAGAGGCAGATATTATTATGCCCGATCTGCAGGTGAGGAAATTGAGGTACATGGGAACTTCTCTAAGATTACTCAGAGTATTGGGTTGCTAGGGCTGCAGTAAAAAAGTATTCCACACCCAATGGCTTCAACAACAGGAATGTGTTGTCTTACTGTCTTAGAGGCTAAGCGTTTGAAATCAGAATGTCTTCAGGGTCTGTTCCTCCCGAAGAGGACCCAGCCCGGCCCTCTTTCCCTGGATGGTGGATTGCCTTCTCCCTGTGTCTCTTCACTTTGCCTTCATTCTGCCTTATGTATCCACATTTCCTTTTTCATGCAAGTAATACAGATCAAGGGCTGCAATGGGCTGAACTGCATCCGTTCAAATTCGTGTGTTGAAGCTCTAACCCCCAATGTGACTGTATTTGGACATAGAGTTTTCAGGAGGGAACTCAGGTCAAAGGGGGTCCTAAGAATGAATCTGATCTAATAGGATTGGTGACTTTATAAGAAGAGGAGCAGAGAGATATCTCTCTCTCCAGGAACATGCACCAAGGAAAGGCCATGTGAAGGCATAATGGAAAGGCAGCTGCCTGTAAGCCAGGAAAAACCAAGCCTAATCATGGTGGCATCCTGACCTTGGACTTGCAGCTTCCAGAAATATGAGCAAATAAGTGACTGTTTAAGCCACCCAGTCTATGGTATTTTGCTATGGTAACCCAAGCTTAGGTGGGGGAGGGAGAGTCATCATACTCCAGTGTGATCTTGTTTTAAATAATTACATCTATATGATCCTATTTCTTTTTTTTTGTCGTTGTTCAATTACAGTTGTCCCCATTTCCAACCCTATTACTCTCCCCCACCCTACCCACCCTCACCTCCCACATTCAATCCTCCCTCACATTATCTTTGTTCCTGGGTCCTTTATACATGTTCCTTGAGGACTCTTTCTCTTGTTTGCCCCGTTTTCTCCCTCCTCTCCTCCCCTCTGGTCACTGTCAGTTTGTTCTTTGTTTCTATGTCCATGTTTATATTTTGCTTGCTTGTTTGTTTTGTTGTTCAGTTTCTGCTTATTGATGAGATCATATGGTATTTGTCTTTCACTGCCTGGCTTATTTCACCTAACATAATGCTTTCCCGTTCTATCCATGCTGTCACAAAGGGTAGGAGCTCCTTCGTTCTTTCTGCTGTGTAGTATTCCATTGTGTGAATGTACCTCAGTTGTTTTATCCACTCACTTACTGATGGGCACTTAGGTTGTTTACCAGCACTTGGCTGTTGATCTCCAAAATATATAAAGAAGTCATATGATTTCACGCCAGGAAGACAAACAATCCAATTAAAAATGGGCAAAGGGGCCCTGGCCGGAGTAGCTCAGTGGATTGAGTGCGGGCTGTGAACCAAAGTGTCGCAGGTTCGATTCCCAGTCAGGGCACATGCCTGGGTTTCAGGCCATGATCCCCAGCAACTGCACATTGATGTTTCTCTCTCTCTCTCTCTCTCTCTCTTCTCTCTCCCTTCCCTCTCTAAAAATAAATAAACAAAATCTTAAAAAATGGGCAAAGGACCAGAATAGACACTTCTCCAAGGAGAACACACAGAGGGCCCAGAAATATATGGAAGAATACTCAGCATGACTAGTCATTGGAGAGATGCAAATCAAAACCATAGTGAGATACCACTGCACACTGGTCAGAGTGGCCATGATAAACAAATTAACCAACAACAAGTGCTGGCTAGTCTGTGGACAAAGGAGAACGCTAGTGCACTATTGGTGGGAGTGCAGGTGCAGCGACTGTGGAAAACAGTATGGAATTTCTTCAAAAAACTAAAAATGGAACTGTCTTTTGACCTGGAAATTGCACTGCTGGGATTATACTTTAAGAAGCCTAGAACACACATTCCAATGAACCTATGTACCCCAATGTTCATAGCGGCATAATTTAACCCTATTTATCCCTTAACCCTAGTAAGATCACATTCTGAGGTAATGGGATTCAAGATGAATATTGAAATGTGGGGGGTACAATTGAACCCATAATACTCAGCTTTTAAAATTAGTCAAGATTCAAACCCAAGTGGTCTCACTTGAGAGCTTTCTGTTATATCGCTCACTAAGTAAAACAGGTCCCTAATGCTACAGCTATTTATTAAGCACCTGCTATATACCCCCATTTTCTTTGCCTCAATAGCTCACTCATCTTTTCTAGAGAGGTTTTCCTTTCTTCATCTTCTATGTTTCTGATAAAGTGAAACCCTTTTCCCTACCACTGAAGACATTTTCTGGTTTTCAGTTAACAGTTATTTGTAGAAGATTTACCTATTACCCAAAATATGGTTAAGTCACAATTCTTTTATTTCCAAATAAATAATAGCAGGTCCCTGCTTATCTTCTGCTACAAAGTACATATTTGTGTCCCCATAACATTTATATGGTCAAGTCTAATCCCTAATGTAAGCATTTGGAGGTGAGCCTTTGGGAGGATGAGGTCATGAGAAAACAGATGCCATGATGAGACAGGTATTCTTCTAAGGAGGCGAAGAGCCCAGAGTTCTCTTTCTGCCATTGGATGATAGGGCAAGAAGTCAACCACCCATAAAACTAGGAAAGGGACCCTCACTAGAAACCAAATCTGCTACCCCTTGATCTTGAACTTCCCAGCCTTTGGAACTACGAGAAATAAATTTGGGTTATGCCTTAGCCACCCAGTCAATGGTATTGTTCCAGCAGGCTGAATAACCTAAGATATCTTCCTTCCTACCTCAGGGCTTCTGCATATGTTAGTCTCCGTCACCACTGAAATCCTATTACCTAGCACACAGGTGGAACTCAAGAGACATTTGTTGAATGTTACTAACTCAAATGAGTTTCAAATGCAGACTTGTCATTGCCCATGGTCAGAAGTCGATTTGGTTTAAATAGGCCTCACCGGGCAAATCTACAAATACTCTCCAATTAGAACTAATAGACTCCTTAGCCTCTTTAGTGAAACTGTCTCTGGAAAAATTTAAATATCTTTTCTTTTTTCAGAAATGCACACATATCACAAAAATGATATGAGCTAAAATAACCCAAGGGAAATGCCTGTCTTTGTAAGCCACATCTCAAAGAAAGGCAGTGTAATGCTTAGCTGGAAAATGTATAAATTCTGTGGCAAATTAAGTATTCTGATGTGGACTTATGGACACACACTTAATATGGTTTATATAAATGAAGGCAATGAGTAACTGATTTAAAATTAAATTAAAATGCTACAGAAGTCGCTTTCCCACAAATCCTATTGAAACTGCTTCTGAGTTGTTCCTTTTTTTCTGTGTTTAGTCTCCTCTTTTTCTCAGTCAGCCTTTTACATGGTCCCCAAGACAACTTCATAAAACATAGAGCTATGTTACTCTCCTCCTTCAAAATGATGGCACCCGTTTCTGACAGAATGAAACACAAACTTTTTCCAGCTTATCTCTTTAGCCTTTATCTAACTCATCCTTAAAGCTTGATATTCCCACCGCACTGCTCTGTTAGGCTGGTACGAGCTTCCCTGCACACTTCTGTGCTGAGCTCCTTCGTGCCCCAGGTCACTGCCTGAAATAAATACCACCCACGCTCTTCTTTCCAGCCCATCTTCATTCATTCCCTCAAGGCTCATTGGAAACATTACTTCCTCTGTGAAGCTTTTTTTGCCTATCTCCTACTGTAAGGAGAAATGTCCACTCTTTCATTCACATTTTTCTAGAATATTCTCCCTCTACATATCTGTTCCACCATTTCTCCACGGCAACATGCACAGTATTAACACAGGTGCCATTTCCAGTATCCCATTTTCCCTTGTTCAAGCATCTGCCCACAAGAAAAAAAATAACAAAAATCAAGAAGGAATGTAAGAAGAAAGAGGATACTTTACAGAAAAACGAATTATTCAATCCTATACAACCATTTATGAAATGAGGGAGAGAGAGTCATTTGCACTTCTTTTTTTTACATAGATGTGGAGGGAAATTACAAGAAGAAAAAACTTAAATTTGATTAATTATGAAAGAATTTCTACATAACTAGAAGTAGCCAGATAAAACAAATTTCAAAATAAGGCAATGAGTTTGTTGAGACCCGAAAACTGTGCCAGCTTTATAATCCATTTAAAAGTTGTGCATAACCAAGGTTAAACATCCAGGTGGAAAATAAAAATATGTTCCTTCATCAAATATGTCTCAATAGCTAGATGTTTGGCATGATGATAGACAAAACATCTAGATGACTGATTGAATTTTTTATTGGCCACTTATGTGTTTTGATACAATGGTGATGTTATGAGTCTGGAGTTGTATATAAGAGCCCTTGCATTTATTTATCCTATACTTTATATAGTAAGCTATTTTCCAGGAAGGAGAGAATGCCAAAATATTTCAACAGAAGGAAATATAAACATGTTTTCTTTTTTAGTACAGGATACTTGATGTCAGTTCTCATTGCTAGTATGAGTATTTGTTAAGTTTCCAAGGCAAGTTGCATAACAAAAGAAGTTTTTAGTCCAAAGGCATGCCTAATCTTCCAATATGCTGGCAGAATGGTGGGCCAGGCAGGTCTCTTCAAACAGTTTGTGGTTGTATAATTTTCAAGGGTTGGTTAAATGACTATAGCAAAACTAGTTTGAATTATGATTCACGGTCAGTTTTATTTTCCAAAGATGGCTGACACATTGTCCTTGTCCCACATGTTTTTCTCACATTGGGATTCTGACATTCTTTTTACAGAGAGGTGTGGGCCATGTTCCCTTCTCTTACTACTTTGTAATTATGGTAGAAGTGGAGTTTCGTGACTCCGAAGTCTAGAGCATGTGAGATAATATGGCTTCTGACTGGATTTCTTGGGCTCTTGAACTTTGCACTGAAGGAAGCCAGATAGCCTATGGGGAGGCCCTCATAGAGAGAAACCAAGGCCTCCAACCCAAAGTCCTGACCAAACTCCCTGCGGACAGCCCGAACCAACGTGAGTGAGGTTTGTTGGAAGTAGGTTCTCTGGTCCCACTTTAGCTGCTGCTGTTGATGCTGCATGGAACAAAACTCGGCTGGCTCTGCCAACTTCTGCTACATTTGTAAATAGGTAAACAAATAAATGGTTATTACTATTTGGGGACTGTCTGCTACACACAACTATAATTGGAAAATACTCCTAAGAGGAAACAACATACTTTCTGGCTTCCACCTTCATACTGTCTAATCTCTGCAAGCTGTGAATATGTTAGCTTCGATGGCAAAATGGACTTTGTGGGTATGCTAAGAAGTCTTGAAGTAGGGAGGCTATGTTGGATTACCCACGTGAACCCCCAATGTAATCACAAATGTCCTTATTGGTTAAAGGGAAGACAGGAGGGTCAGAGTTAGAGAGTTGAAGTTGTTACATTACTGGCTTTGAAGATGAGCCAAGGAATCAAGTGTCTTCTAGAAGCTGAAAAAGGCAAGGGAACAAATTCTTCTCTTCTTAGAATGAATGCACCCATTAATTTTAGCCTGGTGATACTTAACTGCCTTCTGACCTCCAGAACTATAAAACAATAAATCTGTACTTTTTAAGACACTAAGTTTGTGGTAATTTGTTAAAACAACAAGCAGAACCAAATGAAAGTAGTTGTCATCCTTTGCGGTCCATACGTTCTTCCTCTCATCTCTAAGTACCCACAAATTTGATAGCATATAATTGTATTAAAAACAAAAATAATTTTAAAAAGATATCAAACATCATTTGGCAGAAACTTAAGGGTATGAGAAATAAACTGATTTTCATAGGGTGATACAACTTTTTAGAGACAAAAGGATATTAGAATCCAATTCTCTTGACTTTCATTTTTGGTACCTTTTCACTGTAGTGGGCTTACTTCACTCCTTGACCTCGTCTTTGTCTGTCTCTCATCTTGTTTCTTTTTCACTGGACTCCTCTGAGACAGTATTCTGTTTGAAAGTCACCACCCAGTGTGTTAACACAGAGTCTTCAGTTATAACAGCAACCAACGCTGCCTCGGAATAGTTGCCTTAGACAAGAGAAATACAACAAAGATATTTCAATCTTCTCTTCTACAAATAATTTCCCATAGCATTTCACTTTTATTTTCATAAAATAACTCAACAAACTTTATGCAAACCTGAAGTTTTCAAACCTGCCAATCTTGTAGCATAACAATGTTTTCCAACAAGGAAAGCACCAAGAAGTAGAACCAAACACTGAATTTTCACGTTATTGAAATCATATTGCTTCATAAATTATCTTATGTTGCAGTTCTCCAGAAGTAGAGTCTGAATCAAAGCCGTGTGTTACAGCGGTTATTCCAAGAGGTTCTGGGATAGGATTGGGACACAAAGCAGGGAAGGGACACAAGTCACTCAAGTATACATTATCAATCAGTTTATCTCTTTGGGCAACTGAGGTTCAGTGTTGATGGGGAACTCTTAGAAGACTGTAGATTATACCTCAGAGATAGTCTAGCAGAAGGGTGAGGAAGCTGGATTATCATTCAGTTCTACCAGTCATTGGCCGAGTGCTTCTCCAGGGAGCATAAAGACTCCCTAGAATTTCCTACCTGCCTTCCACACAGCTGAGGACCACTAGAAAGCCCTCAGGTGATGGAATCATGGGGACCTTCAGGAGGGCACTTGTGGTACGTGCTGGGCCATTCTGTGACTCGGAGATATGTGCAAGGCACTGATGCCATCCACTCAATGAGTCAGATAATGGATAATTTTTAAAGGGTATCTCAACTCAGAGAGCCATGGGATTTGCATTCTGCTTTGTAACTTCACGAATAAAGCAAGAAGCAAGTAATTATGGAAACCTGAAAATCCCTAAGAACCAGATTCATGTGTTGTTCATTATGGTACCTTCCAAAAGCCTGATTTTAACAAGTGATCGATAAATATTAACAGTGACTTGCTAATCAATGGACTGAAGCTTGTGCTGTAAACCATCAGATTGGCTGTGGGGGTTTACACTGCCATGGGGAGAAATACATGCTTTGGAATCACACTGTTTAGATTGTAACCTGCCTCCATCCCTTATCAACCATGTGACTTTACATAAGTTTCTTAACCTCAATATTTGTTTTATTTGTTACATGGATATAATAGTAACTGTTATGTAGTTGTGTTGCTATAAAGGTTAAATGAGACAATTCATGTCAAACAATTATAATAATGCTTGACACTTATTAAATGAACAGGGCCAATCAGCTATTAATGTCACTAATTATTTGAGGAATGAACATTAAGACTGACCAACACATAAAGTGACATTTTATGATGGGTGAAATCAAACTTCATACATATCTGTGGTTATTAGAAAATGCTTGTGATCTTGTCTAAGGTAGACTTCTCAAAACTGATCACTTTCCAGGAAGAAGTAGACATAACTTTACATTGACCTGCTCACTCTTCAACATTGTGTTTTCAAGTGTTTAACTTATTTGAGGAAGTAGCCCTGTGTTTTGGGTTAGGTAGATATGTCAACACAAACCATTTATGTAAGACATTTTAAGGTGGGATTTCAAATATTATTTTTAACTGTACAGATAATAGATTCTATTATGTACCTAAACACCAATTGTGCTGTCTCTTGGCTTTTATTTGTGTAGTTTCCATTTCTGTTAATGGCTCATTTATCTTAGATTTCAAGGTTAGATTTACCTTTCGGTTTTCAACTGTTTGTTAAAGTCCTACTAGGTAAGAAGCATCGTGATTGATGGTTGAGGTCACTGGGCCATTTTCTGCCTTTATGTGCAATACTGAATATATCATAGGCAAAAAGGAATTTGCTCTACAAGGAATTTTCACAGCATTCTCAAGAATGCACTGCCATAATAAATAATTTTCAGTATGCAGCATATAGCTTAAGCACCTTTCCTCTTCTTTCATCACCAAAGGAAATGAAAAAGCAGCAGGCTTTGTGAATATACTTGAAAATTATCATTGATTATCTTTATTTTGTCTGTGCGAGATGGCCTGCGGTCTTTTTATCTTTTAAGGGAAGCAGTAAAATGTTGTTGAAAGATTACTTAATACGGGATAAGAAAACCCGAAGTCTGGTCTTTGCTTTGCCTTCTGAGCCTTTGATTCAGTTGTATCACAGACACTGCTGATAATACTTTCATTCTGTCATATAAGACTATAGATCAGATCAAGAGTTTAGATGCACCTGAAAAAAATATAGGTAAAGTCTGGGGATATAGGTTTAGAAATACAGCCACCAATTGATGATTATACAGACAAGGATCTGAAATAATATTCTAAGACGGACAGGGAAGATCTAAGTAGCATTACTTTAAATAAAGTCCAAGATCTGAAGCTTCTATTTAAGCAAAGTTGAGCATATATTTTAGCAAATGAACACAGCGAGGAGCCACTGAAAATCCCATCTCCTTAAGGGGGATCCAGTGAAAAAGAGAAAAGAGGCCGGGACTCCAGCTTGGTAGCTGGGGTTCCAGGAGGAAGACAGGGCCAAGAAAACAAGACACTCAGACTGTGAAGTAAAGGGAATGGGACATCCAGAGACAGAATGGTGGCAGGGGCTGGACAATTAGTCAGCGGGGATTGAGAAACCTCTTTTACTTGGTTCCAGAAGCAAATTTGGTCTTATAATTTGGTGAGGGCTAAGGAAATGCTGATGTGAATTAGGTATCTATTACTATATAACAAATCACCACATAACATATCGACTTAAAACAATACACGTTTATTATTTCACAGTTTAAATGGCTCATGAACATAGGCAAATATATTCTTTGGCTTATAGCATCTCCCCAGTTTGTGATCAATGTGTTTTCAGGGTTGGGATCTTATCTGAATGCTCAAATGATAAGGACCTGCTACCAAACTCTATGGCACGGACGGGTGTCAGTTCCCAGAAGGCTATTGGATTGAGGGCCTCATTTCTTTGTTGGCTGTTGGCTGGGGGACACCCTCACTTCCTTGTCATGTGTTCTTCTCCATAAAGCAGTTCAGAATATGGCATCTTGTTTCCTCAAAGCCAGCAAAGAAGAGTGTCTCCTAGCAGGACACAAGTCAGCGTCTTATGCCATCTATTAATGAAAGTGAAGGTCAACACTTTTACTGAACTCTGTTTGTTAGAAGCAAGCACAGGTTAGAAGCACAGGTCCAGGCTACACTGAAGAAAGGAGGGGATCACACAGGTCATGATCCCCAGAAAAAAGAGAAAACTGGGGTTCATTGTAGGGTTTGTCCACCACAAGGGGTTAACATTCCAATGAGTGTTTCCTTTCTCAAGATATAGTAACCTTAGGCACTGTTACATATAGTATTTATTTATCAAAATGTTCAACTTTTACGTTATGTGAGTTTTAGACCATGAGATCAGGAGGGATAATACAGTAAGTAGAGTAAAAGTTTTTCCCTTTCTCCACCTCAGTTTCTTCAGTTACGAGAAGACAGGGTATGGATCAATGTCTAATCCAGTTCTTTGATTTCATTCCTGCAGAGGATTCCGTAAGCCTGTCTTGAAACCTTTCCCAGATCTCTAGATTCCTTCTTACTTGTGGAATCTGACCTCGCACTCACTCTTCTATGAAGGGTGTGCTTGAGTGTAACCAGGTCATAAAGGATCATGAGAGTCTACAAACTGCACTTCAGCACATACAGCATCTGGATGATAGAGTAGAAGCCACATTTTTGCATACCAAATGATTTTTCTATTAATTATGAAATTTGTGATAAAAGAAGCCTATCAAAAATGAAAATAAGAAAAAGAAAGCAAAGATACAAGCAAGAAAGGAGGAGTGAGGGAAAGGAAAAAGAAGTGAAGCAAAAGTGGTATTATTGAACTCTCTGGGCTCCAGACAGAATGCTGGAAGATATTTCACCTTATAACTTATTTTGAAATCTGGGCAACCACTTCTTCAAAGGCTCACTTATATATTTTATATGGACTTCTTGTCTTTTAAAGATTCTGACCCTTCGTGTTTCTTCATTTTCTCCAAATTTTCAATTACCATCTTATATCAACCAACTCCCGACCTCATTCCCTCCTCAATATTAATTTTGTGGAAAATATATCTCATATGCCTTTGATAGTTTATATTTTTGTGTACACTAAGTAAGAGGCAATATTCCTCCTCAAGACCCCCATGATGACTGGGATCCAAATATAATAATGAAAACCAGCAAGGAATTTACTGTTTGCTGTCTACATGCTTACACTGGTTGGAGCTGGAACTGAAATTCAGGTGATTGTGGTTTCTTGTCTTTCATGAATTAATGAAGGTTCCAATTTTTGTTGGAACAGTCCTTCTCCACTGGGTCAACCGCCTGGCTAGATTCAATCATAGTTTCTAACCTGGGCTTGATTCAGTAGCTCCGTATAGACACAGCTCCAGTCCCTGATCTTTTACTGCTCTAAGACCAGTTTTCAAATAAATAACTGGCTAAATGGCTTCCAGATGCTAAAATAAAAACTATACATATGCAAATATATTACATTATTAATTTCAAGGCTGTTTAAGGTTTTTACTGTGCCTAGGGAAGACAGCTATAAAAAACGCACATCACTTTAGCAGGGCATACTTCATCAATTACTCCATTAACAATAACAATGTGCGAAATAAAGGGTGAAATTGAGTACAATAAAGCAATGAAGAAAATGAACATAAACAAGAAATGGAAATCACCAAGCAATGAATTAGTATTGAATCGTAGTTTCTCGGCATACTGTTTAGGTCTTTCTTAAAAATGTAATGGTCCTGACCACTGAACAATGAGGTCCAAGATTTTGAATTGCTTTTCTCATAATAGTGAGGTTTTGGGACTTGTGTGATCATGCTTTTTTTTTTTTTTGCCTTGTCCTCCTTATGACCCACAACAAACACTTCCAACATGGCTCTGTGGGAGTGAGTAGTCATGGAGTAAGAAACGCTCCTGTCCATCAGCCCTTAAACATTGGGTTCATTGGCCCCATTCAGGCTGTATCTCACTACTCATGTGATGTAAGCTATGAACGCACTGGTCATGTCCAAGGTCACGTGGCTGGACCTTGGCTGGAGTCACCAGTGGGTACACCAAAAGGAAACAACTTAGGATACAGAAATATTTTCATTAGAGCTGAAAACTGACATCCAATCAGAAATTGCCCATGCACTGCATTATAAATAAGTAAAGTAACATTGTATTAGGTGGCAATGGAGGAAGGCCTATAGAGATATAACATCTCAGGGAAGAAATTAAAGGAAGAAGTTTACAAAAATTAGACTGATATTTGTTTTATGAAAACCATGATCTTAAAATGACATGATCTCAATTTTATGATGTGTGATTTTATATTAATCCATTATGTTTACTGGAAAGGTAGAGAGGAGAACCATGCCATTGAACAAAGCTACAAACTGTTTAAAAAAAATTAAAACTACTTTAATTTTATAGGGGAAAAACACATCATAAACAGGAGGAAAATAATCTGGCTTTATATGAACTCATTTGATAAAGCCAAGAAGCTCAGTCAACTTTCCTTTTACAGTGTCTTGTAAAGTCATGAATAGTAATAGAAACCCATTGATTCCTACTATGTCATTTGGTGAATGGACTAAAATAATTGTTGAGAGAGAAGCCCCACAAGGTTTAATGTGGGATGTGGGGGAGAATGGGAATTTGAGTTCCTCAGAGCTGAAGCAAGAATCTCTGAATGGTGTTGATGCAATAATGTGGAGTAGGTACCTTTTTGGACATGCCTACAGCTGGGGGATTTCAATAAAAGAATGCTATAGCTGTCTTCTCATCCCTATGGATATTAAGCTCCATGGACAATTGACTCATGAACTTCCTCATCGGATTTCCATCTCATTGCTTCTGTATCTAGAGAATCCCACTCAGCCTGGGTTTAGGTCGACAATTTATCATCTTGCTTTTTTAATTCAATAACTTTTATTTAGCCTCCACATCTACCACCTTTTAAAACTTTGCATTCAAGGCCAGAAACCAGTGAGCCCTGGCCCAGTATCCAGTACAGGCTCCTTATGCTGCTGTTCCTGACTTCCACACCGCAGTCCTCAATTTGTCTAAATGATAGGATCCTATATATTTCTACAGACCCATTTTTTGAGTCCAGATCAAGTTTTCCCGGATACAGTGTGATCCTCGAGGATTCCATTGGTACATGTCTCTATGTATCGTGTATGCACACTTTCCAGACAGTGTTTCCTCTGCATCATTGTCCTGTATGTCCCCACATTTCAGGGAAGAATTCAACTGAGGAGGTTGAGAGGAAGCCCGGAAGCATGGGGGGAAATCATTGGGCAAGGATCTAGCGGACCTGGTTCCAGAACCACTGACACCACTAATTAGCTATGTGACCTTGAGAAAGAAGTTCCTTTAGGTCAGGTGACTCACCTACAAAATCAGCAAGTGAGACTCGGTCATCAAGACTCATTACAACTCTAACTTCCAAGGGTTTTTCAGCTGAGAAGACAGCATTGTGCAATTTTTAGGAATCCGTTCACCAACTTCGAACGGGATAGATGGAAAGTAACAGAGAGTTAGCCAAAGCTCCAGGGAAAGAATTGCTACATAGTTGCCTGTAGTTTTCTCTTCCTAACTTTGCTCCCACTACAAAACTTACAAATAAAAACAAAAGAAATATCAGAGGCTTTCTTCAGATCCACGGAAAAAAAAGAAATCTCCAAGAGGCTTTCCATTCATGTGTTAAGATTTACTATGCTGCAAAACAGTGGTATCCCACTGCATTTATTTAAACTTCTGTCACCATCATTGTGAATACAGGCAGAGTTCTCCCGTGGGCTACTAGATGAAATGCTCAATAACAACAAAAGTAAACAAAGCAGCATCTCACTTTCTATCCTCCTGGCTGCACCACTGGGGCTTAATGACATAAAGAATACCCAGAAGCTAGAGCTGAGTTAAGCATGAGCATAAATAAAGTGACAATTCAGCGAGCCAGAATGCTCACACACTAAATTCAAAAATCAGATTCCTTTCTCTCCAGGCACCCTTCAAGCTGAAATTATATTTCTCCTGCCCTCACAAAAATGTACCATGTCAGAGGGCCTCTGTAAAACTGAAACTAGCTCAGTAAACAAAGTGGAACTTGGGTGAGGTTCATGCCCACTCCATCTGCCTCTTCTGTGCCCTTGGGTCCTGAAATGGCTTTTCCTTCATTGCCCTCAGGAACAAGAACAACTTTATGGTCTCTCTTGCCCCAGAGTAAGGAAAGCAACTAAGGAATACCAAGTCCTAAGTTTGAAGTATTTTTATCGGCAAGTCATTTGGGGGTGTATGTTACTAATCGATTTAATGCTCAGGAAACTGGTCAGTTCTAAATGTTTTAACCATCAATTTGTCACAGTGAGAACCTGGGCTTTGTAAGGTCTGAGCAAGGTGATATAAACTGCAATGAATAGGTACCTCTAAGTTGCAGTGCCAAAACACACCAATTGGTCAGTTAAAATACATGACTTCAGCAGGTCACCTAGAGTATAGGTAAGCAATTTGATAAAGAACTGGCTCAGAATGGTGTCTCTGAGAATTTGAATGAGGATGCCAATGGCATATGAACAAAGGGATTGGGATCAGGAGACTGGCTTCTAATCACATCTTTAGCACTAATTAAATCCATGGCTTTAGGAGAAATGCTGCATCTTTCTGAATGTTTCCTCATCTGAGAATTCACTCATTCTGTTATTTATCCAAAGGGAAAATTCCATTTAATTTTTTGTTTTAGGAAATGAGTCGTTGTAATCTCCAGGTAGAGAGATGAATGAGAGAAAAGAAATGTGCAAATCTGAAAATACTCGGTAACTTCAAAACCAACAAATCCTCGGTGGGACCCAAATGACATGAGCTTAAGAATGAAGCAGATGAAGCTGGAACTACATGTTTACACTGGCTGTTAAGAACTTTCTTGTCATATTGAAACATCAGAATGATGTACAGTGGTACTTAAGACACACTGATCACTCTTAAACAGAAAAAATGGCATGATCAAGGCCATGCCTTGCTGTATTGCTTGGAGCATGAATATTGCCATACCTCTTTTTAATATTGACATTCATTACTTAAGCCTCCATTGCTCAGATTAGCAGGAATTCCAGCCCCTTTCTCTAGACTTTCATCTCACTTCCCACAAAAGTCTTAAAAACCGTAGCATGTAACTCAGCCCAGAGAGAATAAGGAGATCTTTTGAGGATAAATAGACCAGGAGGCCAGCAGAAGTGGGAGAACAATGAAGAAGAGGTTATCATAAGCACGTAGGCAAGCCATGATGAGGGCTGTATGATAGCGACTGTGGTACAAGAGGAGAGAGGGCACGCTTGGGAATCATCTCAGAGACAGATTTTAGAGGTAGATTCTACCCACTGAGAGCATTCAGACTGTAAACAAGCTGAGCTGGCTTTATGGGTGTGTACGAAATCACCACTATTAGGACTGGTTCTCTTTGAAATTTCCCTTAGCCTGTTGGCTTGCTTATTGGGCACGCTGCACTTATACCCAACTGATTCAGCATGTCTCCAGGATGGGTACTCGGAAGCAGTTATGGTCACACTTTTGGTCATGCTCCAGCTACTTTATTTTACTCTTTTATGTACTAAAGATATAGGATATGCAAAGTCAAGGTGGAAAGATGTTGGGTAGACTCTGAACTGGGATCACCAACAGAAGCAACAGGCTGCTAGCTGCTCTAGATCTGAGCAAGCTTTGTGAAATCATTCTGTTACTCTAGGGCCCTGCTACCTCCTGACTGCAGCTTCCTGAAAATCAGAAACCCTCAGTGTATTGCCATGAGCCTCCCTGTGTTTTTGAATCTTCAGTCTAAAGCCTCCTGAAAACATACAGGGGATAAACAAGAATGTGGACACGAAAGAACAGGGAACCAAATGCCATGCACGAAGGCAGTAATCCTAAAAGTCTGTCTTAAGGACTACTCTTAAGGGGTCAGTGGTTTTATCTCAACAGCAAACACAAAATAAATTGATCAAACGTTTTTAGAATATACACGCTTGAACAGGGTTAGCTAACTTTCTTTATTGTGCAATTCCCTGGAAACTCGAGTAGAATCGTGTGCATGAAAGCTATAGTCCAATTCCTCAGAGCACATACCAGGGAGCTGAAATGCTGAGGCTCCGTTCCCAGTTTGGCCTCTTACAAGGTTATCAATCTTTGTGCTCCAGTTGCCTTGTTGGTATAAGCAGGTAATAAATAATCATATCTGCCTATTAGAACTGCCAGGATAATTAAATGAAATAATGAGTTCAAGGGCTTAGAGCAATGCTTGGCACCTGTTAAGTACTCAATCAAATAAGTTCAAAACAAACAAACAAGAAGGCAGGTGGCATTCTGCGAACTGACTTGACCTAGTAGGATTTAGGAAGGAGTGGGGAACATGTATTCATGGAAGAGCATTCTTTAGGACAAATTTTGGGAAATTATTCACCAGGAAATACTGGCATTCTGGGGGTAGGTGGAGAGAAAAAAATCAGTAATAGAGAATGTGAAGTGAATCAAGAAACACAAGAACTAGGGTTTGAATGGCGATTCACAGCTGCCCCTTTGGCTCTATTTCTAAACTCAGTGACCTCAGGCAATCAGTATTCAAGACGCAAGAAGAAAATAGGGTTTTGGTTTAAAAAAACCAATGTTGCTTTAGTTAATATCATCCCCGGTTGACTTTACCCTTGTTGGAGGAGTTTCACGGTGGAACTCAGTGTGGAGACATCACGTCACATCAGGCTTACGGATAATAACCGAGCAGGTTGCCCTTATCTCCATTGGGAAGCTTTGGAATCTTTATTAGAATCTGTGTCTCTCCAGATTTGTTTGGCTTCATCCTGATTGCTCAGCTGCTTGCTCAAGACCAGGCCTGCCCACCACCACTATCACTTTATCTCTCAGTAGCGCGGGTTCTCTCTGCCTCTTTGATGATGAGGTGGAGGCCTTGGCATGACTTCCATCCTTCCTGGTGAGGCAAAAGCTCAGCAGCTCCAGCGTCTATTCTGGCCTTTGAAACCTCTGGATCTTTCTACTATTTCTGGACCTACAGAGAGCACCACAGAGCAGGATGTGGTATCTTGCCTCCCTAGAGACTGTCAGGAGGATCCAAGAAATATACCCTGGAAATTTAAGGATTAAAGATGGCGAGATGAACACTAACTAGAGACAGACAGGAGATGAGGAGAAAACCAAACTCCTCTGCCTGCTTCCACCAGGAAGAACTGTTCCATGGGACAATGATTCGATGTGGTCTATATAGAAACTGGTTGTCTACACTTAAAGTTATGACTGTCTCAATGACATGTGACCTTATATCTGCTTTCCATCTTTCTTCACCTAGTCCGCCTTTTTCATTCACTCCTACTGCCTTAGGATTGGGTGGACATTTTGCCGTAGTCTGTGGGTTTAGGGGACCCAACCTAACTTAGGTTCCTTATTAAAAAAGATGACTATATTTTCTGATATTATTTGAACTCTGTAGAAGTGACCATAAGAACTCTATAGAAATTGCTTGAATGTGGACTTGATAGATGTCACAGTAAGCTGGATTTTCAAATAATGTTTACTGCCTACAGGAAACTGATGTAAAAATGAGTAATGCCTTTTAAACACCAGCCTTCTTTTCCTACTGGAGAGCCAATCGTAGGAAAATAAACTTTGACAAAACTATCTCTTAGTGAATTTGTGGATTCTTGATTATTGTGACTCTCTGGATGTCAGTAATGTAGGGAGAGGTATGTTGCTTTATGCGAAACAATGATTCTCACCTTTGTCTACATTTTAGAATCACAGGGGTACGGATGGGGAGAAAGGCTTTAACAAGCCATCTCAGGGTCCTGACCTCAGAGATTCTAAATTCATTGGTTTAATTAGGACCTGAGCTTTATATTTGTTTCTCCCATTTTTTTTAATCTCCCGAAGTGTTCTTAATATGTAGCAAGATTTGGAATCCCTGGCAAAAGGTGTAGACCATATTACAAATATATTTATATCAAATAACTGGTGAATGTCATGTTTCACAGAATATTTGTAAGAAAGTAGGCATTTTCTCTAAAGAAAATATTACCACATGTGAAATAGAGACTACCTGAAGAAATATTAATAGAAGAGTTGGTTAAAAGGGCATAGGAATACTTACAAACACCCAGTGGGTGGGTTGGAAACCGCACTTCTAGAAGTGGGATCAAAAATGAAATATGGGAAGTAGTGCTATAGACAACATACTCTGCTTCTGTCTCTCTGTTTATCCCTCTCTCTCTCTCTCTGCAGGAAGTTGAAGGCATCAATGTTCATGACAATGAGCCCTTAGAGAAGAGAATTGATAGTGAGGGTGATGATAAATATAATGAGGAAAGTTAACGATTCTCGAGCCTCTTCTATATAGTGGATACTTGGTTTTTCTCATTTAATTTTCACAAAAACGTTCTGGGAAATAGATACCAAATGAAAATACCCAGTCTAGTACATAGCAGTCATTATTATTCTTCTCCACTTCCTTCTATAGAAAATTTGGGATGCTTTGATCTTTAATAACTTTTCAAATCAGGAGTCATCAAAATGAAAAGTTGACAGAGTTTCTTGTGGAATTAAAATCTGGGCCAATTATAAAATTAGTTTCAAAACTACAATTCTTTGATGCTCCTGAAGATGTGACTGAAACACTCATACACACAGTCTTCCTTTGTAAACTATTGACATAGTTATTTATGAAAGTCTTTAGGAAGAAGCCAAGAGCACCTTTTCAGAAGTGAAAGAATTCTTTTCCCGTTGCCTGGACCCCAGGTGTTCTCAAAATGAGAAGGATGTTCGGCTACACCAAGCATGCAAGGTTTCGACCTGATATCATGTGGAACCTGGTGGTCGACCAGAACATTTGAAATGAGATTCGAATCCAGATGTTAAGGGCTATGGCCAGAATGATTCAGTCCTGATACTCTTCACTCCTGGGACAGAGGTCACGGAACTATTGCTCTCAAGCTCTGTAGCCCTATCCCTATCCCAGTTTCAGTTTAGAAAGAGCCATCTCAGCCTAGACCTAATTGTTAACCTCTTTGCATAGTTGCCATAGTAGATAAAAAGGCTCAGTTGTTTTCTGACCAATTTGCTTGTGTACAGGGAGTAACACCTAAAAGTTTCATCATTGTTCTTTGAGTAGTGCAGACCTTCCAGACAACCCATTAGGAAACCTTCTTTAACTTCCTCACTTACCGCTTTTGAATAACATAAACTGAATCCGCGCTCAGCTTCTGCCAAGACAATGCATAGAGGACTTCCCGTGTTCCCTGGAAATCATTACTTTGTTTTGGTTTGCTCGGGTTCAGACCCTTCGAGACGGCCCTTGGGTTTCAGGTTCACTTAAACTGCTGAGATGGGCCTGGTTTCCATCTGTAACCATAAAATTGCTTTGAATTTCTCCAAACGTAGCCAAGCTTGGCTGAAAACTCATCTAACAGTTGGCCGGTGTACACGGAGAGGTTGGCAGATCTGTTTGAAAATGTAGCTGTTCAGGAACCCAACTTCCAAATGGCCAGGTGAGAATTTCACCTGGTTGGAAATTCTTTCATCTGGGGGCACTTCCTTGCCACACAAGCCCAAGTTTAATGGTTGTCTTTGTTTTCCTTTCTCTAAGTGTTAAGGTCTCTGAAAGGTGAATACACACCTTCAAGTCTCAAAATGCCTCTTGAATTTCCCCCCTAATAAATAGTAAGTAAAAGCATTCCCTTATCAATCCCTTCTTGTGTAGAATACGTGCCTGCGTTTCCTGTAGGGTCTCCTTTTTCACTGGGCGCTGCCAAGGTGTAGTTTCCACCTGATCCCGACGTGAGTTAAAATTTAATGAATGTGAGCGAACTTGGAAATGTTCTGAGTTCAATATCCCCTCGAGAATGAGCGGCGTGTGGAAGCGGCGGTGCGAGGAGGTGAGCGTGTGAGCCAGCCGGGGGCGTGGGCGCAGCGGCGTGACTGCCGTGGGAAGAACGGAGAAGGGCAGTTTCAGTGAAGTGATTTGTCACAGAGGGAGTACGTAGCATTCCAAAATTTGAGAGGACTTAATGCAATTTAAGAATTTGCCTTTTAAAATAAATTTGAGGGACAGTGACTAATATCGTTTTTTTTTTTTTTTACTCCTCCATCTTCCACCAAACCTTGATAAATGGAGCTTACCCTCAGATACTTCAGAATGATTGAGGTCTAATTTAGACAAATTGTTATCATTATTTTAAAATGTATTTTTAACTTTTAATAACTTTTGAATTGCTACTGATCAGCGACTGACTATCCATACCCAGAGCTATGCAAAAGTCTAAAATGAAAACTATAATTAGGGTTTAAAGTTAGGCTGAAGTGATAATGGCTAACATTTTTAAAGATCACATTGGTGGAACTCTAGTAAAATTCAGTTGTAACAGTACCAAAAATGTAGTTTTACATTGCCACTAAGAACTCTAATATAGGTGTCATTGCTATGAATTTCACAATCCAATAGTAATTACATGGAGAAAATGATGAAATAAGGCAAAAACAAAAGAACAAAAACAAACTAGAAGGCAAGGTAATGAACTAGATGAATAATAAATTATTTTATTTATTTTTCCTGGCACACAAAAATCACTTAGGTCATGCTAAATGTGCTGATAACATAAAATTAACATATACATAGATTTTTTAAATGTTACTGTTTGTCCTAGTGAATACTCCAAATATAATTAGAGATACCTTTTGAAAGTGTCGTAATTTTGTTAATATGTCTTCTCCATGGAACTTAAAAGCATTCCCTACTTACAATGTGCATATTTGTTATGATGATTCAGATATAAAATTTAACTATCAAACCAGGGCACACTCTCTGAAGCCATAGTCTTCAACTGTAGGTGTGATTCTACAGAAAAAGTATTCATTGTGTTCTGATTATTTGGCCTCACCATGAACTGCAAGTGAAAGTGTTAATGCTTATGTTGCACATCTTTGTCACACTCCAGAACAATCAGCTGATTTTCTCAAGCACTTTGAAAATTAATAGGAGTTGTCTAGAATTTTTATTCTTGATCTGAACAGTAGTCATTGCTTTTTTTGGCTTATGTGATATTCTCCAAATAGATATAGAGCTAAGGTCATTTAACCCAGAGGTCCCCATCGTTTTTGGCACCAGGGACTGGTTTCGTGGAAGAAAATTTTTGCACAGACCAGGGTGGGGGAGATGGTTTTGGGGTGATTCAAGCTCATCTCCTGCTGTGCAGTCTGGCTCCTCACAGGATTGAACCAGTACTGGTCTGTGGCCTGCAGCTTGGGGACCCCTGATTTAAACTCTTCCTGATTTAGCTCTTGCTGGGTACATGTTACCCAGGGGAAAACAACCCACAATATTTTTTGTCCTTTAATTTTACTTTTATTATTCCAAGAAAAAAAATAAGATTCATTAAAAACCTATGGTTAAATTGGGTATTTCTGAATAAGCTTGTTTCATACCAGTACTTCTAGACTTTCTAAAAACAAAAATAAACACGCTTCCTCTGAGACAGAAGTTTGCATTTAAATATTTTTATTAAGTTTAGGAAATTTTGCTTGCATATAAACACTCATCCTCTAGCTGTGCTGACCTTTTAATAGTTGTATACACTCATTTACTTAATCTTTCTCTATTCATAAACCTTTATTTCCTCATTCATAATGGTCTAAAATGTTCTCCCCTCAGAATTCTTACGTTGAAGTCTTAGTCCCTATTACCTCACAATGTGACTGCATTTAGAGATAGATGCCTTACAGACGTAATTAAGTTAAAGTAAGGTCCTTAGGGTGGGCTCATTCCAGTATGGCTGGTGTCTACATAGTGAGACGAGGAAATCTGGACTCCGATACATATAGTGGGAAGACAATATGAGGAGACACAGGCAGAAGATGGCCGTGCACAAGCCAGAGAAAGAGGGCCTGCAACTGATCTGCCCCTCAGAAGAACCAACCCTGCTGATACCCGATCTAAGACGTCTGGGCTCCAGAAATGTGAGCAAATACACTTCTCTCATTTAAATCACTCGGTCTGTGGTATGTGGTATGGCAGCCCTAGCAAACAAATACAAATAATGAAAATTCATTGAACAATCAACTACATGAAGAGTGTACTACTCTAAGTTGTTGAAGGAATGAAAAGGAGACTTCAAGAGACAAGGATACCAGACATTGTTATATAAAAATGAGATAATGAAGAAAAAATTACTTGGTGGGGAGTGGAAAGAAAGCAACACTTGCAGAACATCTGGAGACGCAGCTCTCTGTACATTGTTTGACATGGGTCCTCCGATGTAGAACACGCCAGCAAGGAAGTGCACAAGGTCCCAATAATGCCTGTGAATACACAGTATCTCTTGGCTAGCACCTCAGAGAAGTACAGGAATTCTTGCTAAAATGTATTTTTTGTTTACTTGAAGACAAAAGGAAATCTAGAGAGAGGAGGGAGGTGTTATGTGTGTTTGCTCCCTAAGGCCTGTGATTTCTGCATAGAAGCATCTTAAGTGGCTAGAAGGTCTAGGTGACCTTGGAGACTCCTGTCTCTTAAGAGATGCAGGCTGTGTTTCTGAGGTGCTTTCCTTTTTCAATAATTAAATGACAATGTTTTCCTTCAGCGAAAAAACCATTCCTCCATTTATTGCTGCATTTGCCCCCAAAGGTCATTTCAACAAAATAGGCAGTTGAGGCCTTGCATCTGCTGCACGGTCTAGATTCCCTCCTGACAGATCCATTCATAGTTGATGTGCAGTCTTTGCACGTCTCTAGCACTTCTGACACTCTTAAGTTGTCTTATTTGATCTCCCCATAGCCCTCTTAGAAAGTTATTATTTAGTGTTTTTTGTAGGTAAGCTCAAGGTCAAGATCATATTTTAAGTAAACAGCAGAATCTAGATTTGAACTCAAGACTTCATGAATTCCCAACCCCTACCCTGCCTCTATCCCCTTCAAGCCTAAAAAGTGGATAGAGTTCTCACCATTTTCATGAGTGTGAAGTTCTCATGGGAGTATTTTACTCTAAGAGGATTCTGACATAATCTCATAGGGCTGTGGGACTCCACTTGGCTGTGCATCAGAATCACTGGAAGGACTTTGAAAAACGGATAGATGTCTAGTATCATGTCCCCAGAGATTTGGTTTCAATTGGGGCGAGGTGAAGCCAGGAATCAGTATTTCTAGAAGGTCCCTAAAAATTCTAATAAACAGCCCAAGTGGAGAACTATTGCCATTAGAAGGAGCTGTACGCTGTAGGGAAGGAGAATAAAAATAGAGAATGCATTCTATGAGAATTTCAAAGCAAATGAAATCTAGTAATAGAAGTTTTATAGTTAGCTGAGGAGTTTCTACTGATTTAATAGAAATATACAAAGAAGTAGCCCTGGCTGGTGTGGCTCAGTGGACTGAGTGCTGGCCTGCAAACCAAAGGGTCACCAGTTCAATTCCCAGTCAGGGCACATGCTTGGGTTCCAGGCCAGGTCTGCAGTTGGGGACGTAAGAGAGGCAGCCACACATTGATATTTCTCCCTCTTTCTCCCTCCTCAACCTTCTCTCTAAAAATAAGTAAATAAAATATAAAATAAAAAAGAAATATAGAAGGAAGTAAAAGATGGAACTAAACATAAATTGGCCAATTTCTCTCAGAATTTTCAGTTTATAAACATTACTCATTATTATTGTTGTTTTTAAAAAGGTATTGATATACCACTTTCTGAAAAACTGGGAAAAATGTGTAGAAAATAAAAACATACATATGTGTATACACACACACACACACATATATATATATATAGAGAGAGAGAGAGACATACATATATATTCCATGAATAGCTGAAGTGTATTTACTCATATGCATTTTACTTCTTTGGCAATGATTAAAACCTCTTGCTGAGAATTCTTCATGGCTTTTTTTAAGGTCCTGCATCAAGCTGTAGTCCATCCGCTGCCCAGCACTTTCTCATTGTTCCTGATCCAGACTATTAATATAATGCTTCACAGAGAACTAAATGTTTTTTTTTCTGCCTTTGGCTGAAAAATTGAAGTCATGGTTTCACTATTTGAAAAATCCCGAATTCAAGCCGAACATGGATTTTAGTTACTGCCATGTTTAAACATTTTTCTGATAGAAAATGCTTTATTGCCACCGATTCAAAGCCACAAACATGCTTTGAATCCGACTCAATATATTTCTTATTTGTTTCTGATTTTCTTTTTTTCCCCTTTTAATTATTATTAGAAGGTATAAATTTCCAGAAAAGGTTGGCCCTGACAAGGCTCCATTATTTGCACATGACAAGGTTTATCAAAAACAGTTGGATTTTTCTAAGAAGCCTTTTATGTTTCCTCCATAAAATATAAATAAATGAAAAGGATTAGACTGAGGAAACGGAGTATAATTCATCACCACTGTGGAACACAGTCAACCGGTTGCAGATGGATAAACCGACGAACTTGCGATTCTGCTTGAGGCAAGCAAGCCCTCTTGCCTGGGCCGGTCACATGCCTTTAACTCTCGTACAGAAACACGGTCTGTTTCGTGGTCTGTGATGTCATCTTAATTTATTAGCCTCCTTTTGTTTTTTAGTGTTTAGTATATACATCTAAAGCTGGTTTTGACTCTTGACAATCTATCATATTCGAACAACTGATTTGAAATTAGAGTAAAGGCTCCTCTCCCCGCTACCTTCCTCTCTCTCTCTCTCCCCCCTACCTTCCTCTCTCTCTCTCTCTCTCCCCCCCACCTTCCTCTCTCTCTCTCCCCCCCTCCCTCTCTCTCTCTCTCTTCCCCCCCCACCTTCCTCTCTCTCTCTCTCTCTCTCTCCCCCCTACCTTCCTCTCTCTCTCTCTCTTTCTCTCTCTCTGCTTCCTCCCTCTCTACTCCTCTCCTTCTCACTACCCTCCCCAAAAACCAAACAGAAAAAGAAAACATTGCGAAGACACACAAACCTCGTACACTACAAAGACCATGGCTCTTAACTGCATACAACACTGTGTTGAGCAGATTTTACATTTCAAAACCAGTAACTACTAATTTTAATAAAAACACTCGCTTTTTATGTGTAGAAATGCAATTCCCCTCTGCCCCCCAAACAACATAAAATAGTTTCGCTTCTTTCACTTAAAACATAATAGGGCCACTTTGGCTCGTATTTCCATTGCTCCTTCTGCCCGCACTGCTCGCCATGCAGCCTCGCTCTCGGTGACATAGGAATTCATGGCGCAGTTTCTCCCTAAAATCTGTCTGAACGTTCAGAAATAAGAGACTTTTCAAGTCCCATATTCTCGCCCTGAACTTCCACTTCTATCTAATAATAATAGAGTGCTTTATAATATATAAATCACATTTTCTGTTTAAAAGTGACCCTCTCGGCGACCTTTTTGTCTCTGCCTGTCAGCGCATATTCTTCTAGCAATAATAAACTCTAGCCAGGAACAAGTACGCAAAATTAGGCCGATTCCGGGAACTGCCCTTCTAAAGACTGGAAGGTAGCTCATTTTGAAGTTAAATAACTGAACAATTTTCCCCAAAAGTAGACACGAACTTGTGGAGTCATTTTGAAAAAGAGAAGAATACTAATAGTTTTGAAAAGGAGAAAAAGATTAAGTCAATAAGTGTGCAGTTTGAGAAAGCCCTGTGGAAATGATAATCCAAGTATATTTGTACCGTTTTCTGTTCAAACTGAGCCAGGACGTTCTTATTTTCTTTTAATTTTAGCCCACTTCTCAGAGGCACAGGAAACTAGAACTTTTGTCTGCTATCTTTTTTAACCTGGAATTCTTTTGATCTCAGAATTCTTCAAATTTAAAATACTTTACTGTAATAATTCATTTTAACAGGACACATTTTATAGTGAACTGGCACTTTTTCCCTGCATATTAACATTCAGTGACAAGGCTTTAGTGCAAACACCACAGGCACACAATTTTATAAGTTTAATATTTTCCCAATGAAACAGTCCTGATTACTGGCTGTCACAACTATATCTCTTATTTAGAAAAAGAAAAAGAGATAAGACTGAGCTCTTAGAAGCTGGCCCAAAATATTTGAAACTGTCTGATAATAAATGGAGAGGCGGTTTTCCCTTTTTCAAGTAAATAATTTCATTTCAAACAACTGGCTTAAATTTTATATGAATTTTATTTCAGAGTAAATTGCAATGAAAAGCATCTTTCTTCCATTAGGTGAATTTGCCTTTTAACCTATTCTACATTCAAGGTTGTCTTGTAACTGTGAGCTAATTGTTTTTACCTAAATACACATGCAGGGAGTCACGGGAGACTAAGAGTAAAGAGTCCCAGTATATAAGTGACTTCCCTGCTGCTGAAAAGCTTTTGCACACTCCCATCAGCAAAGGCATGGAGGAGAGACAATGGTCCTCCAAGATCACAGAATCGTTAAATGTCAGCCCAGTCACAAATCTCAGAGATCATCCACAATAGCGTGCCCAGCATGTCCTTGGAGTATAGATAGATCTACCACAGTTAGGAGGAACCTGGGTCAAGAAGCTGGAGAGGTCCAGCATGCTGTGTCTCCTCCTGGATGGTCACGTTCCACGGAAACCTTGTGGGCACCGAGATGTTTCAAGGGAAAGCAGCCCGTTTATTTCCCTGTGTTGAATCCATTGCTTTCTCCACTTATTGCATGTGAAAGCTTAGTGCGTGATGAACTCTCCCATTTTCCCTTGTACTAACACTTACTTTGCTAAGAACAGTATTGTGTGGGACACTAATTTAAAGCTCATTATTCTGAGTATAATAAAACAAGGCTCGGGAAAATAAAACATTAGTCCTAAGATCTCCTAGGGAGCAATTCTAGAACCCCAGTCTCTAACTCTCACATGCCCTTACTGAACACCTTAAAAAACAAGAAACTATCTTCCATGCTACCTCTACACAAGTGAGCTCATTGCATGTGACTTGCCCGTATCCTTGTTTTGACTGGTAGAGATTTCCCCATGACAGTCATTTTATCTAGGTACCCGTGAGCTATCGGCCACATAAATGATCACAGAATGGTCGAAACTTGAGCTTTTCAATACATCCTATCCATTCACACACACAGACACATGGCTATACTCACTGGTAAGATGAGTGCAATAGAAGATAAAAGACCCAAATTCATATGCTCAGCCCCTGCCTTTAATAAATATTATCCTAACATCTGGTTCACTGGCTGAGTTCCCCTGGGTATTTTCAAGTGGACCTGGCATCTCATTTTCTTTCCCTGGTAGTTATAACAGTTTGGGAAGTACACACTGTGGGTAAGGTTCTTTCTTCTTCTCTCACTCACATCTGTGTATAACTGATCCCTCTCAGATAATAGTGAGTGAGCTCACAAGTCAACCTCACGGCTCAAAGTGTTGGAGAGTACAGAGATCTGGAGATGCTAACTACTCTGGCATGGGATTTGTCTGTGAGCCAAAGTTCAAAAGGAACCATTGATGGATTAGAAGAACCCTTAATGGTGAGCAGAGAGAAGCTGCCAACAATTGTTGGGCCATGATACTCACCACTGTCCTGGCTGCCCCTATTAGCAACTTTCATCTGCGTCCTTTGAATGTCCACAAGAGGCCAGGTGGGGGAGGGCCAGGATCTGCGGAATCTTTAGGGGTGAGTTTGAAAGGAGGATGAATTGGCAGGTGGCAGTTGAGTTACTGAGCTGTACTCTCTTGTTTGTGTCAGCAGCAAGCTATTCTTCCTTGTCTCTGTCTCAGAGACAAACTGCAGGCCCCAGGCCTATTAAAAACAGTGACGTGGAACCAACCATAAAGAACTCTGGGGAGGAAGGAGGCACGGCGCTCTTTTCCTTATGGAAGTGATTGTTGATCAAATCACCGTGCTTAAACAGCAAGGCAAAACAACACAGATGCGGAGAACTTCTGTAAATCCTTAATCATTTGTGGTACTGCTTCTCTTCAACAGCAGCTCTAATTTCTGCAGGATGTGATCTTTTTCTTTGTTATTTTCCCTTTAAGTGAAAACTCTAGTGGGTGGTTCTCCATGTCTAGTTTGAATACTAACTTCCTAGGGCTCTTGTTAAGAAGCAGGTTCTAATACTTCAAGGGGACTGAGCTGAGGTCTCACATCTACCTTTCGTACAAGCTCCCAGTGGTGGCGATGCTACTGGTTGACCACCACATTTGGGACCTGAAGGCTCCGGTATATTATAACCATGGCTGAGTTGCCACCACTGTTAGGTTTATACATTTGTAAGCCAACGATTCTGCAGCAGATTGAATTCCCAAGCAGTTGTTTTGAGTTAGCATTAAAAGCAGGGAGGGTCACTCTTCTAAAGCAGGAAGAATCTTATCGGAGATAATTGAATGAAACGAGAACACTTCAGTTCAATCATTTCCTTTCATTTATCATCCCAGCTCATGAGCTTCTAAATGTTTCCACTGAAAATGAATGATAAAAAGAACACCATCCCAGGCAGGTTTTAAGTGCCACTTGCCTGAACTTTTGTTCTCCCCTAGAAACTAACAGACATTCTACCCCAAAAGCAACTCCGAACTCGATTTTTTTGTCAACTTCTCCTTTGTCAGAGAGGGCCAGATATCAGGAGGGAAACGAGGTCAACATTTCAATGCATTTTGTAGTTTTGAAATTTGAACTGGGTTTTTTCACTTTAGGCAATATAAAGGTTAAGCCCTGCATTTGAAAACTGCAGTTTAACCGTTACTACTTATTCTAGCTGGTCCTCCTGTAAATGTATTCCAAGGGGCTCCCTCACTCTCTTCATTGTGAACAACTAAACAGGTTTCAGAAACCAAATAGTGCACGTGGATGATTAAGCCATGGAATTAGCCTGATGTTTTTTAACTTTTGTAACAAAGAATAAGAACGGTGATGGCAAGTCTCAGAACTTCTAAGGATTAGTGATAAATATGGCCTTAGTCATTGACAAGAAGCAGCATAAGACCCAAGGCCTTCTTCGTAGGTGCCAGTGCCAGACAAATGACCCAAATCTGAGATAACTTTTAAGACCTGCTTTTCTAAGGTTTCTGATTGTCTTATGTGGGATGAGTTTTTCCTTCCCACTCTTAAAGTAGTATTTCTAAGTTGGGTCAGTGTGTCCATTGCTGCCTCTTTTACTAGATTACAAGCTGCTCCAGTCTTGGAACACTTCCTCTTCATCCAGGCATCTCCCAGAGAACCTAGCACAGAATCTTACATAAAGCAAGGGCCTTAGTGTGGTGATGACCAGAGAGAAAGGGGAGCCGGGGGAGGTAGAAGAGAGTACAAGGGGGATAAATGGTGATGGAAGGAGACCTGACTTGGGGCAGGGAACACACAATACAATATACAGATGATGTATTCTAGAACTGTACACCTGAAACCTATATAATTTTATTAACCAATGTCAACCCAATACATTTAATAAAAAAGGAAAAAAAAACAAAGAAAGAGACTCAAAATGTTTATTAAAATGAAGTTGACCCCAAAAGCTGTTTTAAACATAATCTTTCTGATTTGGTATAGGGAGAAATGACTTTGAGTTCAACTAAATATAAAGCCTGATAAATCTAAAACAATATTCTCTGCATAAAATTCTCTTTCTTCTTTATTTTGGAAAGGTCTTGGGGAAAATTTTAGTCAGGAAGAACAGTCCCCAGGCTGACCCAAAGGGACTGAAAAACCATTAAAGAGGAGAACAGTGGAAATGCAGGACGAGGCTCTCCCTGGAAAGGGGAATTGCAGCAATGGGTGTTACAACTTACTCGGACCCCTTGAGGACTTGAAACTAGGCCCCTGGAGTTTTCAGAAGCTACACCGACAACAACTTCTATGCATGCAATTAGAAGCTGCGGTGGCTTTATTTTTATTTTCATTAGCGTCTTTAATAATATATTAGATGTAATTATATACTGAGAAAAGGATAATAATGGTCCAAATACAGAATTCTTACCATTACCAAGGTGAGCTTTGTTTTAAAAAGCAAACTTTGTTCAAACACAGAAATTATACGATGAATGTTGGGTTCCAATGGAGTAAAGTTTGTTTATCTTAATGGAAATATAACATTGATCACATGAGTGCATTTTAAACAGAAATGTTTGTGTGAGTCCTTACCTCCTCTTCTCTATTCTAGTCTGCTTCTGCAAACAGCAAGTCCCCCACTGACCCCTAACTTTGATGATATCCTTAAGCCTCTTCCCTCCTCCCTCTTTCCTTCTTCCTTGGGATGCTCCTTCCATCATCTCCTTTATATTTCAGGAAAGACCTCTTGATGGGACATGAAGTCTATACGAGATCACTTTACAATGAAACCTTCCTAGGAGTCCCATTGTACAAACATAAATTGTACTGATATTTAAGAGATATTTTGGTAGCAGTGATACTTCATAGACTGAGAAGCACCAAATGCTATCAATTGACTATTATTCTGAGCATTTAAAAATACGTTGTGATTTGTGTGTTTGTATTTGAAGAATACTGCTTGGAGATGGGGCCGATGTTTGTTGGTAGATTTGCTGCAGTTCCTCCTAACATGCACTGACCACCGACAGAACCCAACAGTTCATGTATATGCTGGATTCCAGTTCTTTGTTCTTCATGCATCTGGGGACCAGAGTATACAGTCGCTCAGTCTCTCAAGCTTTCTCTTCCTTCTCCCCTAATTCTACCAAGGGTTTAATGAAGGGTTATTCTGCCATATTCATACAGAGTGGGTCAAAAGTAGGTTTAAATTCATTTGTATGAAAAATAATATAATAATTAATAAATAATAATACAAGCATAAACTCTGCTTCACACAATCGCAACGGTAAACCACTTTTGTCCCAAATTCACTACTAAAAAGGGGGCATTTGCCTTAATATAATTTTGTTATTCTTTGGAATAAGGAAACATTTGTCTTTAATTTTCCTTGTAATTTTTCATAGTTGGGGCGTGTGACATGACTAGAGAAGGAAAGTGTCAGGGACTCTTCAAATGTCCTAAACAAACATGTCTTTAAGTAATCCACAGTTTAAATATCCATAAGGAAACTTCTGGGTAAGGTATTACCTCAGAGCTACCAACTCTTACCTTCCAAAGGTGTAAAACAAATTATAAAAGACTAAGCCTAAACTCTCAAGGTGTTAAAACAAGTTTATGTCCTAAGAATTGATTTTATTTCTGCACTGGGTCATTAATGTAGCTTCGTTTTACCCGCTGAGATAGTTCCTCAGTGAGAACTGCTTTAATGACATCATCATTAACTTGGTTTTCATTTAATCTTTTCAATACGTTCATTTTTGTGCAGTAAAGGTTATATTTAGAAACTTGTTAGTTTCAGAATACACCGATGTTCTTTTCTGGACAAACCTTGTGGTAGATTTCTTTTCACATTGAAAGGAATGAGTTACTCTTTTTACCTTACCTTTTCCCTCTCAGTCTGGAGAGAATAAACAGCTGTCATTTATACAAATTTGTGATATCGAGGTTTATGAAACATGCCTTATAAATACACTGATTGAAATGTCTTTGAAAAGCAATAAAGCTTTGTTTGCTCTGAGTCTTGAGTGGAAACCAAGTCCAGGATGATTTACAGCCGACCTCAGTTGAAAGCCACTGTGGCGTTGTTGGCTCTCTGGTTTAAGAAATTTGTAAAGCTCATATTCATATTCAGAGCTGAATAACAAAGCTTGTTAAGGTCCTTACATGTAGAAGTTGTGCTGAATAACTTATTTAAGCCACTGCCATATTTATTGCACCACTGAAAACCTGGCATTTGTAAATATTTCTTATTTTTATGGGGTGATTATAGGGTGCTATGCCTTACACAAAATTCTCTTACAAGATTTTTCTATTCATTGGCTAATACGTAAAGTATTTGGCATCCTTATTTTTTCTTTTAGAATTCAAAAGATCAAAATAAAATAAAAATAAATAAGGAGCACAAGGACATTTCCAAACGAATGATATACTCAAAATAAAAGTTGCTGAGCTCTGTTAATATCAAAGTTGATGCAATTCTCTGAAAACTGGTGGGATTACTCATCTCTCTCAATTGAAAAAGCACATTCACCAAACAGTTTGAATAGACCCAGTTTAAAATTCACTCAAAACATAAAAGATTACATACTAACCACAGTGAAACGCTGCCTGGGATTTCAGTAACTAGAAACACAACCAAAGTCTTCACCTCATCTCAGAGACAAAATTTCTAAGATCATGGTCTTCACACTGAAGGAGGAGACCTAAATAACCAGCATTCATAAAGTAGCTAGCAATTTAAAGTGTTTTATAATATGAGACAAAAACAGATAGGTTCAAAATGGATCAATAACATCGCGTCTCTTTTGTAAAAACATTTTGTCTGTTTATTTCCTCAAAATATTATTTTCCTTTTGAGGTAATAGTCATAGAATATGCCTTTCTTATAGTTTTTATAATTCAAAATTATGTGTTTATTTTTCATTTGTTTAATTGTGTATATATGTGCTCTACTTATTTATGTCTACACTGTATTGATTGCTCACGTGTGTACGGAGGATCACAGGATGACCAGGATGACCAGGGAGGGAAGACATTGAGGAGATCTTTAGTTTTCTGCTGTTCTCTGATGTTCCTGCTGTGCTTCCCGATCAACCCAGCCAGCTAGAAGCCAGAGGGCAGGGATGCCCCAGCACGGCACTCAGGGAGATTCGTTTCCCAAGGTCCGCAGCAGAGTGGGGGAGAGTGAAGACTGGATCTGGAGAACAAACACCGGGTAGTGTGACCGGATGAAAGATAATAGTTTCTACCCAAAATAGAGAAATCGGTAGGGGGAAGGGCAGACTCGTGGCTGCTGGAGGCAGGGGGCTGGGGCAGTGGGCGATGACTGCTGAATGGGAGTTCCTTTTGGGGTTCATACGAAGGTTCTGGAACTGGACAGCAGTTTCGGCGATGGTTGCTCATCATGGTGTAAGTTGAAATAATTAAAATAGTGAATTTTATGGGGTTTACCACACATTTTTTAAAAAAATAATTCCTATAGGAAAATATGAAATAAAAAGAGGTTTGTTCCTCCACCTCAGATGTAAGAGACAATTACATATGGCATTTATTTTGAAAATTAAAAATCAAGATCGTTTGTTTTAAGTAGGACAAGTAGATCTAGCTAACGAAGGGCCAGTGAGATGGATACAAACCCAAGGGTAATCCTGCTGACCTGAATAAAAACCTTCGTAATCATGTATCTTTACAGGAAGTTCATGTGCACCTTTCATCCTTAGGAGTTTAGTTTTAAAAGATAGCGATTCTTCGTGATATGTACCTTCTCTACCAATTTTCATTGGTGGTAAGACAGTCATTTCACTGATGTGTTCTTAGAGGCTTTGGAGTTCAGTAGCTGTCTTTACTGTAGGAATAGGGAGATTAAAAATACTTGGGAACTAAGCTCCAATGTACGTGAACTCAATTGTGGTTTAAAGCAACTAAATAAAAGTACCTAAGTATAAGACTTTTTATGGCTCACATGAGGAAATGATTCCAAACCACTGTTTTCTCTAACAAGGCATCCCTTCAGTGTATTTTGGAAACAATTCTATAAATGTCAGTATGTTTTATGCTAATTCTTCATATACAATGCATTAATTTTATAGGGACTTAAATCACTAGGTTTTATTATTCCTTTTACATGGTGCACTTCTTTGAGAAGAAACATGACTCCTTGATTTATCTTTATACAATGCTTTAATTGTTGAATGGTCCAGGGTTTGCAATAATGGGTCAGGTTCCTTCAAAATCTCGTTTCCTGATCAGTTTTATAAAGGTGCCAAAACTCAGACCCCCATCTGAGGCTGTGTGCCTTAATTAGATTAATAGTGTTTTCCTGATTGGGAGATGGTTTTAAATAACTTTAAGGTCCTTTCCTTGGCTAACATTTTTAAACGTTTAAATACACACACAATCTTACTATATTTTTTTGTATTTTTAAAAATTATTTTATTGTTGTTCAATTACAGTTGTCTGCATTTACCCTCCACCCCACCCCAGCCATCCCCACCTCCCAAACCACTGTTTGGGAGCCTTAAAATCTGAATCAGAATAATACTCCTATAGGCTGAGCAAGCATTCCCCCTGCTTTCTAGATGTGGAACTAAGGCTTAGAAAGATGATGGGACTTGCTTAAGACCAAGCCAGGGTTTATGGCCAGTTCTTCTGATTCTACAATAACAAAATCCCATCATCAAATCTAAAATTGTATTCCATGCAGAGGAATCAACTTTCTTTGCCTGCATTCCAGGGGAGATAAGATTATCATATCAAAAAGTTTTCTTTTAAGCTTTAGACTCTGGATCAAAAGATTAGTTTCGTCTAATTTATTGCACTAAATTAAAGGAGACTAATAAGTGTGGATGTAGTTTTGCCAGCCTGTCTCTTTCTGATGAGCAAAGATTGACTTCAGTGGATTACAGAAGTTACTATCTTCTAACAGTATTTACATTAACATGATTTATTGTTTGTTAATCGTCACGAAAAATTAACTGGTGCTTGAATTTTAGTAGATGATTTCTGACTGCTGTACCATTTTCCTTTTTACAAAGTGTACATTTTGTTTTCACTTAAATATACATTGTGAACATTTTCTTTTGACAATATGGAGTCTACTGACATACTTTATGATCATATATGTTTTATATTGTTTCATTGCAAACATGTGCTGTAATTTCCTTAACTGATTAGTCTTGTTGGTCCTTTTGATTATTATTATTTTTTCTTTTTTTCAGAGACATAAATTATCAAAACCTTTATGTAGTTTAGATAACTTTCTTAGGCTATAACACTGCAAAGAAAATGACTGGTAAAATGTTTGTATGTTTTTTTAAGACTTTTGAAAAAAATTTGCCAAATTCTTTCCAGAAGTGCTATGAAAATTGCACTCTGAAATACAGTGCCTAAGATTTCCTATTTTTCCATCTCCTTGCCAATACTTTCAAATTTTTAATCTATGCCAGTTTGAGAGTTGAAAATTGTTTCTTTTTACTGGCATATTTGTGAGTGATCAGGACAAGAAACATTTTCCCTGTGTGTACATTTTACTAGGCTTTGTATATACTTATTGGTTGTCTTTGAGACACTGATCTCTTCATTTTCTATGTAAATAGATTTGGGTTTATGTTTTGAAACACCCTGCATACTTTAAGTATTGTATAAATATTAATCCACATTTTCTTATAGTTGTATGATTTTATTTTGATGTACATATAATTTTCATACAGCTGGAACACATCTTGGTGTATAATACAAAAGAAAACTAAAAGAACACATGTATCCCATACCTTCCAGGGACATTTAACTGTGTACCTGTATTATCTGAAATTATATCTATATGGGATGTATGAGCCATTCATGAAAACAATGGATCAGAAAGCTAACTGGAAAAGTCATAAACAAAACAGAAACTATGGTGAATATTTGTCTAATATTGGTTCAAGCATGGATTTTATAAACATGAGAGCAGTAAAAGAAGTCGTAGAGAAAAAGTGGATTTGTTTGATTACAAAAAGTTTTAAACAGTGTATACCAAAAAAGGGGAAGGAAAAACAGAAATAAAGAAAAGCAAATAAACAAGCTGGAAACACAATCAGAAAATATTTGCAAAATATATAACAGAGAAAATGTTGCTATCTTGTAATGGAATGCATTTGTACAAATAATTTTAAAAATTCTAATGAACTAGAGAAATGAACAAATTAGAATGTCAACAGTGAGTTTTCTCTGGACCCCGGCCAATTTTCTTTTGTGACATTTCTATATTTTCCAGCCATTATCTGTTAGCATGCATTGTTTTGATATTCTGAAAAAAAAATAAACTTTTTAAACAAGCATTTTTAAGAGGGAGTAGAAATATAAATTAGTATATAAATAGGAAATCACAGAAACAAGATTTATCAAGCAAAAGTACTTACTGAGATAAAATTAGTTCACCTACACTAACTGGAAAAGCATGAATCATGTGCTAAACCTACCAAGTATGGTTTTAGAATATCTGTTAATAAAATTTGTTCTACATGAAAAATAAGGCAGATTTACAAAAAAGAAATGACATCCAAATTGATGTCACTTTCATCTCTCTCTCTTCTCTTCTCTTCTCTCCCTGCCCCACTGCACTGCCACGCTCCAACAGAGTGCGACACAGCTTACTAAAGCAATTTAACAGAGCTGAAAGGCTAGCGCTGGAAGATGAGAAAAAGACATGAGTATATCTCATCTGAGTCTCCTAACAAGCTTAAGAATGCGGTTAGGCAATAATCAATATTATCTAATTTTGCAGTTGTGGATTCGGCCTCAGCACCTCGACCTAGAGGTGTTTTGATAAAAACAGTCCAGGAACCACCAATTAATTTAGAATCTTGGGATGGCGCCCAGGTAATTCATGTGTCTTAAAGGTGTCTCATATGATTTGAATGTACGGTCAGGATTAGAAGAAAAAAGCAAAACTTTGAAGCAAAACTTTCTGACAAAATCTTGTGCTAATTTTACTACTCCTGCCAATGAGAGATATCTTATATAAACATACCAGTCTTAAAGCATAGAGTTTTCTATAGGCGTCTGGGATTTGGAATCTTTAAGATATTTTCCCATGCCTATAGTGGTACGGATTTAAGAGCTTATGTTTCTTTTTATCACAAATATTCTTGGGAAAATGTCTATTAGTCTACAAGGCTAATAAAGAGATAAGTCTATATGCATCGGATATAAAAAATTATCAAAAATTTTCTTTGTAGCCTCTCTTCAGATTTCAATAATAAAAAAGATTGACAAATTTGAGATTTAAAAGAAATAAAAGTCTTTTCCAAAGTTAATTTAAATATGTTGCTTTAATATACTCTGTATATTACACTCTCAATTTGAAGACATTTATTATTTTAGAAAAACAGTATTTGATATATTGTTTAGTATATTTCCTCAGGGTTAAATGTGAAAAACTGTCAATTGCTATCAGATGTTAATTTTTCAAAGTATGTGAATAAGTTAATGACCATGTTTAATAATTAATATACTAAATTATACATTCAAGCAAGTTTCTTCTTTATACATTTATTGGGCAAGTAATAGGAATATTCACATCATTTTAACATGTCTTGCCTGGCTAAATCAATGAAACCCATTTCCAAGTCATTTGGAAGCTTTTTCTGGAAGAGTTAATGTTGGGCCATGATGCTTCTCACCTTAAATGTTCTGTAGTTCCAATTAATTAGTCCTGCAGTATAAGACCATAGAATTCATTATAGATGCTTGGAAGACATTCATTTAATCAGCAAATAATAAAGATGTGACCGACATCTTGTTTAAGTCATTGAAAATATTTAATATGGACTTGAATTTGAAACATAAGTTAATATTATGAAATAAAAAGAAGAGTTAAAGTAAAATGCATAACAGATCTGCTGAACATGCATTCTCAGTTCAAAAGTTTAACAATACTAAATTTATATAGTGTCAAAGATATTCTCTTCTTTTCTTCTATTAGAAAGACAGTCTCATTTCCGAATTTCACAATGAATCACTATGATATTAACAAATTGAGAAAGAGTTCATATCAGAAGGAGGCAATTTTGATGAATGAAAAGTAGCTGGGTTCTGAGGATAGCAAGAGCTAAATTCAAATCTGGATCAGACATTTGACAGATGAGTACATTTTAAGCAAGTTTCTTAAAGGCTCTTAACTTTAGATTCTTAGGTTCCAAATGTAGATAACACCTTCATTTTCTATTTCATGAGGATTACGAGAAATGAAAAATATAGAGCAACTGACACAGGGCTCAAAACACAGAGTTTTTTTTTCTCTTTGATGTCACAAAATCCTGCAGATCTTAGGTTGGATCTGATTAGAGTCACGTATCACCTTGCATTATATGTGACTTATTTCCCATTTTTTAATAAATATGTTGAGAGCAGGGGGTACATTTTAATACATCTCTTAGTGTACATGAAGATGATAAACCATTTCGAACAAATAAAGAGATGAATACATTTTTTTCAATAGTTATATATATGTGTATTAAAAGTATTTTCTTTGTATGATTTTATTATGGACAAAGCAGTGAAAATAATTCTTAAATTACAGTAAGACACTGAGCTTACAAGGGAACTATAATACAAATTTTGATTTCAAACAAGAGACTTTTCTTCATCTCTACAGTCTCAGATTTTTAGCTTTGGACCGTGACTGCCTTTGATCTAGTGAACCCAGAGTAGGCTGTAGGAGACACGTAGTTTAATCATTGCTTCCAGGGGACAGGGGCCAAGCTGTTGTGACGGATTGCAAAGTGAGCCCGGTTTCTCCCCTTTCCCCCTACCCATGCCCTGTGCCATGAAACTTCGCAGTGCCTTCTTGCAGTGGATGGGATGATGTGCCACTCTTTATCACCAGGGCCAACCACACGACATGACTTGCTTTGACCAATAGGATACTTACAGGATACAAATAAAGGTTTGAAAGGCACTCACGGTCAGGCTTATTCTCTTGTGCCTCTGACATTGCCATGACAACAGGCCAGGGCTAACTTGTGGAAGGAAGGGAGATGGGTGGGGCACAGGTAGGGTTACTGTTGGGAGTCCATGAAATACAGAGTTTATTCTTGTACTGTTATTTATTAATTGTTATCTTATTTATCTGTATTACAAATGTAAATCTACTTTCGCCAACTCCCGTGTGTGGAGCAGAATAGCCCAGTTGTTTGAATGGACAACCAGCTGACACCCAGACATCTGAGAAAGCCCAGCTGCATCAGCACAGCCAGCTACCCAAACTTTGGCTTTCCCCAGACATGTGGACACAAATGTATTGTTGTACACCATTAATATTTTAAGGCTGGCTTAAATATGTTATTTTTATATGGCATAAGATATTTTATTATATATCATTACGATGGCAATAGATAATTGTGACAGCTATCCTTAGAAATAATGTTTGTAAAATGTTTAAAAAGATGGTGTGACCTGAACAAATATGCCAGCTAGCTGTGTGTGTGGTTCGTTTTTTTATAAAAGCTTATAAAGTAAGCATAATAATGCCAGCTTTTAATTTATAGTTGTTTCAATAGACGTATTGAAAGGTGACACCTGGGATGAACATCCACGGGATGTTCAAGGTTAATCGTGTACACCTGGAGTCGAAGCAAGATGCTCCCCAGTGCCCAAATAATCTCACAGTAGTAAGATGAGCCTTTGTATAAGAACTAAGTAAATATTTTCAAAGGATTAAATCACATACAGTTAACTTTTTGGTCGTGAAACTGTTGAACAGACATTGATGCTTGAGGCATTTTTCTTTCATATGGCTTTTGTAGCGTTAAGTCTTACTATTTTCTAAAAATAGTAAGCTATCCATCCATAAATGGTCACCTTCTCTCATTACGTTAAATCCCTCCATTCCCCCACAAACTCCAAGTCCTGACCACTCGCCTGGACACCAGACAAATGTATTTAATTGCCTGCTAGACATTTCCAACTGGAGGTCTGTCAGGCACCTCCTACTCAACGTATCCAAAGAGAAATCCACTATTTTTCACCGAAAACTGACATTTGGATTTCCTGCCTCTCCGAGTGTCTCCACCCATCACCACGCCAAGACTTGAGAGTCATTCTTCATCCTTTCTTTCTGTCTGCTCCCTTATAACTTCCAAACCTTATAATGACGAAGGTGGTCCACACACTTACAAAAACTATTCATCACAATTTGCTCGGCCAGCGGGAGCCCTGCTATTTGTATTTTAGTAATCCATATTGATCACTGAAATTTCAAAGCCATTCATTTTTCACAATAATCTGGTTGGAATTACAACCTAGTCCCAGAGTAGGAAAATGTGCCTATTTTTAAACAATAATGTCAAAGCTTTATTTGTTTTAATGTTTCTACCTCCATGTAGGGTTTTGAGAAAAGCCTTGCAGAGAACCCCAAGAAAGCAAGATTTCCCATCTTCTCTGCCTCAAAACTAATCAGTTCTTTAAAAAAAACATTTTTTTTCAATGCAAGGGTTAAAGGGGGAAGGGGTGTGAAAAGTTACAAGACACCTACAGTTGTCTGGCCTGAGATTTTTGGAGAAATTGGGAATGCCTAAATGTTCCATGCTTTTCAGTGGCCTGGTGCCTGAATTTAAACAGAACTTCAATACAAGTCATACAGAAAAAATAAATAGAGTGGAATCTAAGGAGCTCAGCAATTATGTAGAAATGTTTATCTAAGGAGAAAAAAACTAAACATCAATTTTAAATCCCTTTTTATTATGAAATATAAAGGGACTGAAAGTTTATCTCTAGGTTTCCCTGGGCAAATGAAATGCATGTGTGTTAAATATACACTGATTTTTCTCAAATAATGAATCTGCCATGTAGTTTACTCAGCTCTGCGCTTGGTGTGAAGTCCTGAGTGTGCGACATGGATAGCCTTACAGAGTCGAGGGAGCTGCACGTACGATGGTCTTGACAGTGACACGCCTTCTTCAAAACAGGTGCCTCTCTGTGGGTACGAATGACTTGAGGAAGCAACTGATGGAACTTTTTAGTGGGCGTGTTTCGCTTTGGGGCTACAGTGAACACCAAGCATTCAAGCGGGAACCTCCTCATCTGCTGTAACCGGTGTGTGTGCGTGTGGCGGGGTGTTGCATCGTGAATGTCTTGTTCATTATTGGCATGTGGAGAGAGGAATCCAATCTTAGTCTGCACACTAGTAATAAAAAGCGGGTACCCTTCCAACCATGTTGTTTTGTCGTAGGCAAAACGCGGAGGATTCAGCATGGAAACAGCCAACACCTGGTAGGGCCACAGAACAGTAACAGGAACTGGTCCCCCAGTAAGAGGTGATTTGAGGCAGCCGGTGTTTGGGTAGCAAATGCTATAAGAAGCAAGCGTGAGATCCCTCTCTAAAGCACCATGCGTGTTCCTAAAAATCTTGATCGTTTCTCACTGCAGTGTTGGTTGGTCCTGATCAAAACGAGAAAAATCTCCAAGTACAATATTGGAACCGTGTGAGAGCACAAGGAATACATTCAGCAAGCTTGGATAACACAGGGAGACCAAGGGTGCAGGCAAGATCTGAATAAAAAGATTGCTAGGGAGAGCTTAAAAAGTTCTTCAGTGAGACAATGGAAAGTAAACATCAAAACAGGACACCTACAATAAACATACTTTAATGACTACATCTGTGAGTAACTAAAAAGGACATCACAAAATTGTGAGAATTAAGTGTTAATATTCAATATAGAGTATATAAATAACTTAGTATAGTGCTTGGTACATAGCAAATGTTCAGTTAATGATAAATATTAAATATACAGTTCTTATTTCAACATGGAAAATCATTGATTCTCAACATACCCGTTGGTTGCTTAATAAAACTTTGCGTTTAATATGAGTTTTTTTTAAAGATTTTATTTATTTATTTTTAGAGAGGGAAGGGAGGGAGATAGAGAGAGAGAGAGAGAGGGAGAGACATCAATGTGCAGTTGCTGGGGGTTATGGCCTGCAACCCAGGCATGTACCCTGGCTGGGAATCGAACCTGTGACACTTTGGTTCTCAGCCCGCACTCAGTCCACTGAGCTATGCCAGCCAGGGCAAGTTTTTGAAGGGGTAAATTAAGGTGGAATATATGAGTTATCTTTTGCTGCATAGCAAGTTATCCTAACCTTGGTGGCTTAAAACAATATTTATTATCTCTTAGTTTCTGTGGGTCAGTGATCTGAACACAGCTTAACTGGGGTCCCTGGCTCAGGGTCTGTCATAAGACGATCATCAAGGTGTTGGCGTGGATTGTAGCCATCTTGTCTTAGTTTGGGCTCCTCTAACAAATGACCATAAACTGAGAAGCTTATAAACAACAGAAATTTGTTTTTCTCAGATCTGGAGGCTGTAAGTCCAAGATCACGTATCAGCCTGGTCCAGTTCCGATGAGCCCCTCTGGGCTGCAGGCAGCTGACGTCTCCTGGTGCCCTCATGCATGGCAGAAAGAGTGAGACGGGCTCTGGGGTCTAACCTTGGGGAGGGCACTCACCCCATTCATGAGGGTGCTACATCATGACTTCACTACCTCCCAAAGCCTTGTCTCCTGATACCATCAGACCAGGGACGAGGATGTCAATGTGCAAATTGTAGGAGAGCACAGTCAGTCCACAGCCCAGCTTGAAGCCCAGCTGGGAAAAAAAGCCCACCTCCTAGCTGACTCACGCAGTTGTTGGCAGGATTCCGTTCATTGCTGGGTGGTAGGATGAAGCAACTGTTTCACACTGGGTGTCGGCCAGAAGCTGCCCTCTGTTCCCTGTGATGCAGGCCTCTCCAAAGGGTGCTCACAGCATGACGGATCACTTCATCAAAGCAAGCAAGCAAGGGCTGCTGGGCAGAAAGCATGCCAGCAAGAGGGGAGTTACAGTGGTGTTGACCTGTTTGATGTAAGCAAGTGACTTTACAGAGCTACAGTGTTATATAGTCCAGAGTGTGGGCTCTGAAGCAGATCCTGAGATTTCCCTGTAAGTAAAAATGTGAATGATTTTAATGCATACGTCAGATTGTTTTTGTGAGAAGTAATTGAACTCATACACATAAATCACTTAGAAGACTTCCAGGGAATAACAACAACAACAATAATAAATAATAATGGTACTTAACTAGCACAGTTGTTGAGAGGATTAAATGAGATCATGAATGAAAGTTCTTAGCACAAGGCCTGACTGGCGAACGTTCAACGCAGGGTGTCTACCACCATCCATGTCTTCATCCCCACCCCTGGAGAGAGGAGGTTCCTCCGGCTGTAGGTACTGATACCCCCTTCTCTCTTCTCCCAGGTTTCTGGAAGGAGGGCTAAGAGATCTATAGAGAGTCAGAAGCACAGCCCAATAGGTCCCAGATGTTCATGGCAACTAGCTTATCTCACCGCGGCTCTCTGACTCGAAGCATTTCCATGCTGCCTGTCCAAGAAAACGTTGGGCAGACGGGCAGCTTCACGCAGCGGGTAGAGGAAAGGAGTGCACAAGCCCTCAGAAAGATCAGAGGGACTCTGGCGTCGGGCGTAAACGTGACGCCAGCTGGGATCTCTAGCACGCTTGGGCTTCAGCTAGGGGAGCCGGCCCTCCTAGCGCGGAGCAGTGGGGCCTGTCTGTGAAGCCCTGGGATGAATGGGGCCACTTTCCAAAGCTTTCCTTAGGAACGCGTTTCAGTGCGCTCCCGCGGAGGCCCCCCCTGGGGAACGAGGCTGCTGAGCAGTCTGGATGGAAACAGAACGGTGGCATTTTTAGAGGGAGGAAACAAACTTGCTCTGTTGCTTATGCCCAAACACTAGAATAAATACTAGAATCCAGGGTCCTTTTAAAGTTATTTCAAAGCTACAGAAAGAAACACAATAAAAGTTGAATAAGGATTTATGTTATAGAGTCACCCACATAAGCTGACGGACTGGGAAGTATAGTGTGGATATTATAGTATTGGCCACAGACAGAGTTAGTCCAGGGAATTCCCTGCACTAGGGGACTAAGCCTCTTAGATGAAGTAGGACACACTGGACATTTCATATGTTTTTTTACAACCAACACAGAGGTCTGAACATGCATTGGAACCTGCCTTGGGTTCCAAGGGAACACCTATTTTCTGGTTTCTTTTAACTCACATCAACGCATTTTCTTGTATCTCCCCCATCTCAGTGCACCCCCATAAACTCACTGGCAACCTTCGGTTTTAGTGACCTGCCATCATAGGCAACAAAGACGGAGGAGGACTGAGTGACAGCTGACCAACCACAAAGAAAACTTTTAAATGTGACCTGATAAACAAATTTGGATAAAGAAAAAATACCCCATAAAGGGAAGCTCTTTGGGGAAAATATACATGTACACATGTACAATTATAAATACATAAACACCTGTAGAGATATAGAATTGCCTCCAAGAGAATAATAATATACTATATATATATATATAATTTTGATTTTAAGATTAAAAGACAATGAGGTATGATATCATAACAGTAAACAAAAGGCAGTCCACAACTACATTGTTTTTCATGTATTAATTTTAGAGGGAGAGGAAGGGGCAGAGAAAGAGAGAGGGAGAAACACTGATTTGTCCCACTTATTGCCCATGCCGTTTCTCCGTTATTGTGTGGTATCTTATTGCAACAGGCATCTTGAGTGATTTCCAGAGGTTCCTATGGCCAGTACCTCCAACAATGGTATGGTGGTCATTGGCTGCTTTTGTGTTTGCCTTTCAAATAACTCCTCGTGTTTTGTCGAGAGCATGCTTATTTCTATTTGGGTAAACAAGTACTTTCTTCTCCAGCAGATAGGTGTTGCCTGTTGGAGCTCTGAAGTGCCCTGCGTTCCCCATGGAAAGGAGGCAGGAGGGCTGCTGGCCCAGTGTAGACCTGCAGAATGCTTCTTCCTAGAACTGGAATTAAGAGCAAAGCGAGACCAAGTTCAAAAATAATGGGAGCCCAACCAGGCTGTCAAGCAGTTCCTGCTGCCTTGGATCCTGTGCTTGCTTCCCAATGTGTTCTTGGGGCTGCCCTGTGACCCATTTTTTCCTCTTAATTTCCCTTTTGGCTTAGGTCAGGCAGATCCAGTTTCTGCTATTTTCAATCAAAGAGTGCCCAGTGCAACAGTAAATCTAGTCCGGGTAGAAGATCAAAGAGCTGTGAGCAGGAAGCCATCCCATACTCGCAGCTCGGCCCCAGCGCTGTTCTGCTCTGGAGCTGAGGGAGGAAGGGGTGGATCGCTCAGAGGGAGTGCACAGAAGGGGTGTTTAATAAAGTCCTGCAACAGTGGTTTCGGGGTGGTGGCTGATCTCTCCCCAACCTGCTTAATAAAGAGAAGTATTTATAGAAAAAGTTGGGTTTGAGCAGAGTTTGGAATGAAGTGGTGAAAGAGAATTGATAGATGATAAGAGGTGGCTTTTCAAGTACAGGATTGTCTGAAGTTTCCGTCAGATACATACTTTTACCAGGTCCAGACAGAGGTCACTAAAATGTAACCGTGTCTAATGATGGTTAGCCTGGCCTGGGTTCAAACCAGATGTTCAGTTGCTTCATAATGAAATATTTTACATGTTTGCATTTATTATAAGCCATTGGCTTTTTAAGAAATATTTTCCCCTCCAAAATGGTATGGTTCTTCAATGACTTCAGTCTCTTCTATAATGAATTGTATCAACCCTGACCTATGAGACAATGCATTCTTCTAAGTTAACACCCGGTCTTATCGGGTGGTTATTCTTGCAACCCCTAGTTTGTGAAACAAGACAAGAGACCACAGCTCCTACGGGCATTCATTCCGATGCTGAGAACTGCCACCGTCACTGAGGACCTGGTATTAGCCAACTCCAATGGCTCACCCCCAACCCCCAACATGACCCCACAACTTCAGGGGACCAGCCACCTGCTAGGAGAAGGCAGGGAACTGCAGGGAGTCCTTTCCTTCAAGAACAGCAATGTGCGTTTCTTCGAAAGTCCGGCCCCTGCATACCTCCACCTCTGAGGAATCGCTGGCCTTTTGTTACCACAGCAGGTTGTATCCTCTGGAAACGGGCCCTCTGGTAATGACCTGACAGACGTGGGACAGGTCTCACGTTCACCCTCAGAGGGCCCACGAGCAGCTGGTCTCAGGGAGGGGTGAAATGGTCACGTGAACTCAGCTTTGTGCCAGCCCAGAATTTTTGCTGTGGAATGTTTCATTTGGAACCACTGAACGAGTACGTGGTACTAGCTCGTCTATGGCAAATACACGGACTTGGAGACCCAGAGGTGGAGTTGAGAGTGAGGGTACCACGAAGCCCTTCAGGTGCAGGAAGGGAAAAGGGAACCATGGATCAGGCTGGGCTGATGGGTCCCCGAATAGCGATGCCAGGTTGTGCAAAAGGAACACGGAGGCTGTGGAGGTATGTATGGGACACTTGGGACCTACTGATACTAAAGTTTTATTCATTGTTTATCTGCAATTCTGATTTAAGTGGGCAGCCTGTATTTTATCGGCCAACTCTATCCCTGAGACAGAAGCTATAAAGAAGGACACAATAGTTCTGTAGAAGCCAGACAGAAGTCAAGCAATTCAGACAGGACCAAGGCTCACTGGGGCAAAAAGTCCTCTTTGTCAAACACGGTGAGGGGCTAAAGCAAATTGGGTTCCTAGAAATATGTTCCATAAAAATGATACTCAATATTGCCACTCCAATATCTTGGTCAGTAATTTTGGCCTATTTTCCATAGTTTACCCCCCACCCGCATCCTTCTCATTGCAGATGGAGCCTGCTTAGTGTATGCTGAAGGGTGCTGTCGGATTGAAGGGGCTCTTAGAGAATTCCCTCCTGTCTCTTCCCACCACAGATATTATTCCATGTTTTCAGAAACTCTTTGCTAGTTGGGTCCTACCTCCTGAGGAAGGGATCAAAGAGTTAGTCCCAATCAAAGTACTCTGGGGATGGGGAAGAGAAGATGAAAGGGTGGCGATGACCTTGCCCAGCCCCAGCCCCGAGATGGGGGGCAGGAGGCAGAGAACAGAAGCCCCTTTCTTCCCCCCACTCTGACTGCGTCAAGCATCTACCCTGTAACAGGCATGGTGTTTGGAGACAGGGAAAAAGCTTTAACAAAACAACAGGTTTCTATGTTACCCAAAAGGAGTAACAATGAAATGGATAGTTAGTCTGTCCTAAAAAACTGTTCTCACCTCCAAAACAGAGGAGTTAGTGATTCTTTTCTTTCAGAGGAGATGAGGAGGCAAAACTGAGACTAAATGTTGACGATGTACACAGCTAGAATGTGCTCATCCAAGAAACATTGATTGAGGAGATCCTGCAGGGTTATTTTTTTTTTATCATTTAGGCAGCATCAGCCGTTTTCCGAGTACCTAGAAAACATTCAGGAGCAAAGAAAATACTTGAGATCCAAAGATATATATGTATTGGCTCTAAGATATAGAGTAAAACTTCAAAAATGAAGAGTCAGTGCTTTATCAAATATCCAAAAATTTAATGTTATATCAGTTATGCAACTCAACTCCTATAATTATGTGAAAAGTTTAAACAAAAAAAACAAACTAAGTAATTTCTTCTTTAAAATTCTCCAAAGAATAAAATTAACAATCTTTTTAATTTTTTTCAGTAGGAACCATATTTAATGTGAAATGTGAGTGTGTTAAAATAAAAGGTTATTTTTGTTCCTGTTATAAGTCTTCATACATTTTGTATTAAATCCCCAGGTTTTCAGTTACATCTCTTCTTAACTTTTCACAAATATGGGAACTAAGTCAGATTTTTCCTTTTGTGTACTCATTATATACAAAGTCTGTGCCATCTATAGTTCTTTGTTGTTAAGTTATTCCTTGATAGATAATTCCCATTTTATGTTCTTTTCTTCATTTAAATATATATTTAATCTAATTTAATTGTATTTTTTCATTACCATTTAGTCCCCTTACACCCCTGCCCCCAGCAATCACCACACTGTTGTCCGTGTCCATGAGTCCTTTTTCCTTTTTGCTCCATCCCTCCGCCCATTAACCTCTCATGCCACACTTGACTCTAAACTATATTCTATAAGCATGTATAGTTGGCATCATAAATACATTAGCTCTGAAGGACCTTTGAGAAACTCTCTGGTACAATCTCCTCATTTTACAGATGAGAAAATTGAGCCCCAGATGACTGAGTTGACCCAGGCCACACACTCGGTAAGTGACAGATACGGGACCCCAGATTGGATTTTCTCACTCCCCTTCCAGAGTTCATTCCACCATAGCACACCGACTTTGAAACATTTCCCAAACACTTTCTCCTCTTTCACGCAATGGAAGTGGCTGATGTTACACGTCAACTGTTGTTGGCTCATCCTATTGAGATACAATAGCAATGTTATTCTCACACGTCATTCTTCTGCTCAAGCACGCAATTCGCTGGCCCATCCACCTGAATGAAAATTATCCATGATGGGGTGGAGGTAATCACACTGTTTATTTGCAAACCCTTCTCATTTTCATTCTAAGTTTAGAGTCATGCCAAATGAATTTGGATATGAATACGGGTATTACTTTTGTTAGCAATTATTTGAAATTATAAAAGCAGACATTGAAATAAAAGTCCTTTGGGGGGTGACTTTGATACAGTGTATTAATTTTAATTACACCTTTCATGATCATACTATGAATTTATCCTTGCTTCTGGATTTTTGTACACAGCATTCTATTTGCCCAAGAATTTCTACAAGGCCATAACCAGAGTACTTAGGAGTTCTAAAAGAAGGGCAAGATTAGCACTATAATAGCTTTTTTTCTTTATAAGAATATTAAAATGTAGATAGAATGAGAACACATTAGAATCAGAATTATACAGCGGATATTTTTTAGTCTGAGCTTCAGGGAAGACAGTTTCTACTCAGAGTCCTTAACGTATTAAATATGAATGTCTTACAGAAAATGTGTCCTACATCCTTGTTAGTCTTGACACTAGGGCTATTTTCTTCCATATTTAAATTTAAATTGTTTTAAAAAAATGTGTGCCTATTTAACATTTTTAGTCATGTTTAAAATTATTTGTGTTTAAGTTCTTTTTATTAATTCAGTCAGAAAGAATATATTCTTACTCACAGAAAATATATATTTTAAGACATTTTAAACATTTTTTTAATTATTAGAGGTTACTATTTAGGCTCCTTGTGGCTTTCAGTATACAAGGACCAACACAAAAACTTAATTGTAGGAAAAAAAATCTCTATTTCCTCTCCTAGTGACATTTTGAATCCAAAGTAGTTTAAGAACATTATTAGAAGAGTCTTTTGGTATAATATTTGACAGATGGAGATGAATAAGGGGAAGCTGCGTTGGAACTCCTCCACTAGCCAGTCATAAAAGAAATGTCATCCTCTTTTCCGTCGTTTTCACTTCATTCCTTAAAATGTGCCTCTCATCTTATTAGGTTGTCAAATTTCATCAGTTCATCTTTATCCCAGTCTTCATTACCCCTGTCTATGCTCTTTCATTATGGAATGTGTCCAGAAAATTCCTTTTTGGGATTGCTGGTGTCTTCATGAGAACAAATATGCACATGCAAAGAAGATACTTTGGTTTCTTAACCAAGCAGACCCGTGCTCCACAAAAACACTGGGAAGGTTAGTCAGCACCTTGGGAATTAGTACGTGATGTCTAACTAGTAAACTGGGGGGTAATGACTACCAGTTTTCATGCCCCCAAATCTACTGATTAGTGATAGATCCTCAGTCTCAGTCTAACAGACAGACCACGTCCATACACTTCTGCCTTCCCAGATGCTGCATAAGTAACGGTTTTTCATAAGTCACCTAGGCCAGATGCCAACATCACTTTTATCTCCTCCTCCTTCTCTTCTGTCCTGCCCCCCCTTGCTCTATGCTGTTTTGTAGAAATACGTAAGAAGATGCGTTTCCGAGAAAATGCATTTTCTCTTTGACACATTCTCTTTCTATAGGCTGAATTTTCTCAAACCCTCTGTTGAAATGAGTTCTTTGGTGTGGATGCATTGCATGGGAGGTTTCTCAATGCCCCTAGCAGGGGCCAGGAGGTGTAGAATGAGGGTAAACAGATCCGATGCTGTGTATGTGTGTGCGCGTGTGTCAGGGGAGGAATTGTCCAGCACCGCTTCTTGGGAGGATTCTTGCTATTACCAATTAGGGCTATATATAAATTTCTTAAACAATGGTTTCATTCCTTAAAATAATAAAATGTTTGAAAGCCAGTGCTCTAAGAGGATAAAGACATTAGTCAAAGCACTCTGAGAATCAGGTTAAACTCACTTAATTATCTTTCAGTGCAGTCATCCGCAAAAGTGAGGAGGCTAAAGAAATTATCTCTCAGTTCCTCCTAGTTTTAGCCAGAGAATTACATGGGAAGTTCAGTAATTTTCCTTTCCAATATATTCACTATATCGAGCTGCTATTATTTAAAGGTATAGTTTTACAAAGACACTTCTCACATCTCAGACCAAGTGACCCCATTTGTAGAACTGTTGTCTAGATTACATAATTTCAAAAGCACTCTAGGATCCAAAATTCAAGAATTTTAGAGTCTTCTTATGTGCTTTCGTAAGTCTACAGGGACACAGGTGACAAAGGGGGAGTATTTGCAGCCTTTGCTTCTCTTTGTGTGATAATAGACTTCTATTTTAACTCTCTCATTCTTGTTTTCCTCTTCATATTTCTAGAGAGTTCTTGGGTTTGTACTAAATATACGCAGTGGAGGGACACTCAGGAGCCATTAGGTGAGCAGAAAGGGGGTTTTCCCGGAAGCAGGCCACTGGAGCAAGACACACGATGGAAAACGCTGTGGCGTATGAGAACAGTGGGTCAGAAAGGGACAATAAAGACACCTAAAATGTTTCTGGGATTTATACATAAATGTCTTAAGTTACTTTGAAAAAATTTAATTGCATGGGTTAATATTCTTTACACTGATTCTTCAGGATTAAACCACAGAGTTCATAGCTTTGTAAATGTTCTAGAAGTCAGCATTGCTTAGTAAAATATGTATTAGGACCAGAATCTGAACTGTAACTCTAGGAAAACTATTTTGTGGACTTCCTAAACTCTCAACAGTAGCCCTCCTGCTACTCTGTGAACTGCTCCTAGCCACTTACTCACAGAGATGGCCATGCAAATCAGAATAGCCTGTGTCTGTGGGGAACTGAGTGATTACTCCCTTGTCCTCTGCCTCCCTATCTACCATCTCTCTCTCTTTGCCTTTCTCCCCCTCTCTCCCCTTTCTATCTCTCCCTTTCTCCTTAATCCATCTCTGCTACTCTCTGCACATCTAATTCACTCTTCTATCTCTGCCAGGCAACTTTCACTGGGTCCACTGGGGTACAACTTTCTCATAGCTCCTGGGTTTTATATACCCTTAGTTGCAGACATCAGCAGAGGTTAACAGTTTTTTCCAGTTCCAATTCCAAGTCCACAGCACAGAGAACTTGGCTAGCCCAGCCCTGTTCAGGTGTGCACAGCTGGTGGCAGTCTGGGCCAGGCAGTTAAGTACACAGAAGTACCTCTTCAACGGGGAGACTCCGAACAAACTGAGGGACCATTAATATTCCTCAGTTCTTCAGTCTACTATTTCTAAAATTCAAGGATCCTATGACCTTTCCATACACAGGTTAAGCGTAGCCTGTGCTTCCACAACCCTCCAATTTACCACATCATTAAGAATTACACATAGTCCATTACCCCATGAGCAAACAAATGCACACACTCTAATGGGGAGAATCTGGGCACTGGACCATGCATTCTCTCATTGCTTCAGCCCAACTCTGCCTGCAGAGATTGCAAGGCATTATTTAGCTCAGGCTTCTGTTTCTGAAAATGGGGATTCTCCAGGGGCCACAAGATTTATCATTGCCCACTTTTCCCCTAGGACATCTCGAGTGTTTTCTGCCTGTCTCCAGGTTTTTCACTGGTAACAATGTCCATGAAGCATAGATGGTTTCTGAACAACCTATGAATGTTAACTGATAATCCCTCCAAAAGATAGCTGACTAACAGGTCTCACTGCCTCAGAGGTAATTGGAAACATTGTCTGAAAACCATGGGGTGTCACCGAACTTGCACAGGAAGCTCTCAGCAGGTCTTGTGTTATCTAGTCAGTGATTGTGATGAACTAAATTGTATATCCCCAAAATTCATAGGGTGAAGCCTTAACCCCCAGTGTGATTAGATTGGAGAGAGGGTCCTTTGGGAGGTCATTAGGATTAAATGAGATCATAAGAGTGTGGCCCTAATCTGATAGGACTAACGTTCTTATGAGAAAAGAAGGAGATACCAGAAATCTCTCTTTCTTTGCCAGAGCACAGAGGAAAGATTATTTGAAGACACAGGGGAAAGACTGGCTGCTCACAACCCAAGGGGTGAACAGTCACCAAGGACAAACCCTGACAGCACCTTAATCTTGGACTGACAGCCTCCAGAACTGTGAACAAATAAACCAACGTCTTTTAAGTCATCCAGCATGTGGCATTTTGTTAAGGCAGCCCAAGCCTACTCATACAGTGACACTGTTGACACTTGCTTGAAAACAAAAGAATGGATGTTGATCTGTGGCCCCAGCTGTCCCCAGGGGGGCATGATTAGGCTCTTTCCCTAAGTCAATTTCACCAGTGACATTAACATCTGATTTTCATTTAACTGATCTGATCCACTCTGCCCTGATCTGAACTGGCCACCAAGACAAGAGAACACCCTGAATCGACTCTGCCCCGTCTGCTGTTTTGCAGTTGTCTAGACACAGTCATAAATAGCTGGATGGCTGCCTGCTGTAAATTTTTAATGAGAGATTTTGAAATTAGAAAAGGAGGGAAGCAATTGCAATTTATGGCGTGGAGTCATTCGATAAGCAGGGACCCACCCGAAGAGCTGGCTCTGGCTATCCGTCGGCTCCCTCCCGCCATCACCTCTCCAGGTTCTGAGAGCCCACAGCGTCGGTCCTCCTTTCACCCACCCCCCAAAATCTTCCCAGAAAAATCCCAGGAGATTTCCTTCTGATTCTCAGATTAGGGAATGAGAATTTTTCAATGATCCAGAAAGCATCACATTGAAATCCAAAGAAAATGATCTGGGGATTGTCTGTTACTCTGATTAAGTAGTGCTTAAGTAGGTTGGATCAATGACTATTTTGAAAGATGAAGCAGGTGTAGGTCTTCTCTCCAGAGAATACCTAGATATTGCAAGGAATCTTGGAAATGCACAAGTGTCTTGAAGCTTGTCCAGGCACCAGTGGATACCAGGTTACTACCACTGCAAGATCATTCTTACCCCAGATACCTTCTCTGTTATTGACCTGAATCTTCTAAGCTCTGTTTCTCTGTAACTTTCATACTCAGAGAGCAATATATCTGGACTATATTCTATTAAAATGTGCTCTACACTACAGCACCCTCATAAAAAAAAACATATTTAAATCTGTATCCAGAACATGTGTGTGTGTTTCTTTATGTGTGCATCACTTTTTTTATAATAAAACTTTAGTAGAAGACATTGTCTTGATGTTACCTGATATGTTTTCTACCTAAGGATTCTGGTGACAAAATACCCCACCCTCAGTCTCTCCCCAGTGAGCTTCCTCTCAGGAGCAACAAAAATGATACAATTCATAATGCTTGCCTTTTTTCTTGGGTCCCAGAGATCTTATAACTAAACTTTATTGCCAAAAGCAATAGCCAATCTATTCTAAGTTCCTGGAAATTGCCCTTTAATTTTAATTTTTTATTTAACTGATTTTAAACTAATTTAACCCACAGAACATCTTTTTGGGGGGAATAGGCAGAACATAAATGATAAAACAGAAAAAGTTAATAAGCCAGCAGACAACAATTACCCTCAGCAGCATGATAAGTGATCACTTTTTTTGGTAGAAAAAAGATACTATTACTTCTAATATTGAACTGGTAGAGGGAATGATAATGTCTTTTCCGTGCAAGGATGGTAGTAGATGTTTGACTATCAATGGGATATTCTTTTATCTTCCCCTCTAACATTAACTGAGAATGCAACCAGATGACAAACCCCACTAGAAGGACTGGGATACAAATCAAACAAGATAAAGCTCTACCTTTAAGAGATGGGCCATTCATAACTTGATAGACAGACAAATAAGTCAACAAATAAAGCAGTGTGGTGTAACAAATGCTATGATGGAAGTACACATGGGATGGAACTTTTGTATGTAATTTTTTTCAGTAGCAAAGTAGATACAATCAATCCTCCTAAGAACTTTGCTGTCCTGTTTTATTTTTCTTATCAAGTAGTATAATTTTAACTTTGTGGGCTTCTTATAGAAATTTATATTTTTATAAGAAAAAATAGAAATGGTGAACAAAAATATTAAGATGAAACACATACCAATGTCTGAGCCCCACCTCTCAAAGACTACCAATCAATGATCAGAAATGACAACTGGGTTTGGTATTCGTTAAAACAACTTCCTTCCATTAGTTTGTTATTACCTGTAAGTACACCGCTTCTAAAATCTCAATTAACCTATTTCAGTCTCTGACTATTTTCTCCTGTACTTTCAGCTCACTCCTCTTAATACCCCCAACACCAGGCCGATTAGAATCTCAAATCCATTGATACCTATTATCACATGGGTACCTTCACCACCACCACCAACGAGACACACACACACCCTTCCTCATTCACTTTCCTCCCTGCCTACCTTAGATGCTGTGGATCAGTATTATAAATGCTCCCTTGTGTTCATGATTTATCTCTTTGTCCCTCTCGTCCTCCTTCTCTGAGCCTAGAAAAACTCCAGCTCTGACTCAATGCAACTCATTTCAGATTCTACAACTGCACTCAGATGGCTACCTTTTGCTGGAGGAAAACACCAGCCATGTTGACTGGTGACTGGCCTCACTTTGTATTTATGATAGCAAATCTCAAGTGGACCCTCAGCGCTGGCAGGCAGCCCTACCGCTGATCCGCTCCCCGGTCCCCCATCTGGCTAGTCAACGCTTTTTCTGTACTCAGCAAACCTCGAACACCCCTTCCTCACGATGCACTCTTAGTTGATGACTTGGTTTCTCATTTCACCGAGAAAATAATAGAAATCAAAAGAGAAGGTCCTCCCTGCTCACCACCACTTTTCCCTGGTTGCCCCTACACTCTTGGCCACTGCCTTTCTTCCTGTTGCGGTGGGCGAATGGTCTGAGCTCCAGATGAAAACCAATATTTGTACTTGCTCTCTGAATCTCTTCCTACCATCTCACTCAAGGGCTTACTCTTGTATCTTTCCCCTTTCTCTACAGTATTGTCAGTGTTCCTTCCCTTTGAATCACTGCAACTGGCACACAAGTATGTTGTAATAGATTTATTATCTCCTTTGATCTCACATCCCTCTATAGCTTCTGAATCTTTTTTCAACTCTGCTGTAGAACAAAACTTGAAAGTGTTGTCCATATTGGCTTTCTCCATTGTCCTATGTCCGATTCTTTCTCAGAACCCTCACGAAGCTTCATCCCAACCTTTCCCCTGATTTCTCTTCATGGAAACTCTGTCAAGGTTACCAGTGGTCCCTATGATGGCAAACCTAATTGTCAGTTCTCTGTCTGCGTCTTTTTAAATTTCCAAACAGCATTCAGCAAAGCTGACCATTTCCCCTTAAAACATTTTCTTCTCCTAGCTTCTGAGAAACCCAAACTCTTCACTTGTTTTTCCTCAGTGTCTTTTTCTTTCTCGTCTCCTTTGCTAGACCCTCCTGTCTTATAATATCTAAATTTTGGAGGGTTCCAACATCTAGACCTCCACAGAGATCATCTCTAGCTATACTTACTCCATATATATCTCATCTAACACCATGGACTTAAGTGCCATCTGCATGTTTGATGACTCCCCCATTTGTTTCTCTGGGCCTACCCTCTTCCCTGAACTTCAGAACCCATTTCTAACGAGCTCTCTGTGTTACCTCTTGGCTACATAAGAGGCATCTCAGATCTACTATCCCCAAAGCCAAATTCTCAGTCTTTTCACATGAATATGTTTCTCCCTAGTACTTTTCAGCTTTAGGGCTGGAGCATTAGCCCAGATGCCCAGATAAAATCCAAGGAGACATCACTGAATCTTCTCTTGCTCTCCAGAGGTAAAGCATGAGTCAACACTGCCCATTCTGGTTTTAAAACAAATCCCAAATCTCTTTCCAGTCAGGCCCATGTTGAAGCCCCAGTCTGTTCCAAAGCATCCTCTCCCCTCCACTAGTGCCCAGCCCTGAGCAGTGCAGGTGTGGGGGACTGGCAGCATGAGTCCTGGCTGGGCCACTTCTAAGTGTTTGGCCAAAGACAAGTTACATCTCTCTCTGGAGTTCAGTTCCCAGAATTTGAGTATGTAAATGTATATGTGTGTGCATATATGTATGGGGGTGTATATGATAGAAGATGGACAGATAAAGAGATCTCGGATATGAATCTTTTGACTGCCTTTGCCACTGCCCCTCCCATTCAGTCCACCACCATCTTTTGCCCAGAAAATGGACAACGGCTCCAAATCTGTCTCCCTGCTTCCTCTCATCTACGCCCGGCCCCATGCTCTGTTTTCCACCAGCAGCCTGAGTCCTCCTTTCCCAACGTAAGTCACATCAGGCTCAGGCCCCTTGCTCATACCCCTCCAGTCACTTCCCATCACACCTGGAATAGAGTCCAAAGACCTCACATTGGCCCACATAGCACTTCATGACCTTGGCCCTGCCTGTCTTTTCTCTAGGACACACTATTGTATCTGCAACAACACCTTTCTTAGCTCACTACTTCGTTTCATTTCCCCCCATAAGATCTGTCACCATCTAACACTATATTGAAATGTAGGTAAATGTTTGTTCATTCCTCCCACTGGAATACAAGTTTCATGAAGGCAGGGACTCTGTCAGTTTTGTTCACCATTATATCTTCAATGCCAAGAACACTGCATGATGCAGTTAAAACTCAATAAGCTTTTGTTGAATGAACAAATGAATGAGCAAATTATGAGCATAATTCCTTTAATAGAAAGGTAAATATTTTCAAATTGCTTTTGGTTGCAGTATCAACCCTTTTTGTTTATTTATTTTCTTTCCCTCAGGAAATATACTCCCAGGACGGCATTTTCTTCTCTTGCAAAGATTCAAACTTCTTTGAATGTCAATTACTGATAAAAGTTCTCCACATTACCCTTCTTTGTTCTCCAATCTACAGCGTGTGATCGTCGCAACTGCTAATACTGACACATCATTCAGTTTTCTTTCCTATCTTTTTGATAGCTGATTCCCATACACCAAGTTCAGTCACAATACACTGTCATTACTCTTTCAGCCTATATGCTGATGTAATTCTTAACTACAAGTTCACAACTCATGAAATAAGTAAAACAGTCCTGTAAAGAGATAGAAGCAAGGAGGGAGAGAGAAGATGGAGGATATTTTGTGACACTGAAAAGACGAGCTCACTCAATTTTTTGGATGAAGTATATAGTTAAACCAGATTTCTTCCCCTGATTTTCCAACATATGACTCCTCTTTTCAGGTTTTTCTACCATCTCTCTGCCTGTCTAGGAAAAGTCCTTTCGTGGTATAGAATCCGTGTTTTAAAAGCTATTGACCTAAAACTGATGCTACTGAGCTGTTCGTGCTAATGGACTTAATGTGCACGGGGAAGGACGGCGAGGTGGCTCCCGTAGCTGGGCTTGAGCCCTCTGCGTCATTGCAGAGGCGTGTGGACAGTCAATGTGGAGGGGGCTAAGGTGTGTTAAGGTAAATAACAAGGCCTGTTTGGGCTCCCTTGTATCATGTCAGCAGAGCCTGTAATTGCTGAGCTTTTCTGAAATGGACACCTACCCAGGAACGACCACACAGTCATAGAAATATAATTGTCTTGGGCTGAAATGTAGAGCGTGGCTCAAAGAAAAGCACGATGTTATTCTGTCTACCTGCTTGTTCCAAAAGGGTGACATGTAACACATTAATCTGTTTTATTTGGTATAATTTTAGAAGTATTTTACAAATATAAAGGGCAAGGCCTTTCTTAATTTTATTAATAATAATTTAACAGGAAATGCAGGGGATTAGTTTCCTCCAAACTGAATTGCGAGATGACTAATAAATTGTGCTGTCATCTCTTTCTCCCGCTGATAATCCCTCATGTCAGGAATGATCTCATGATTGAGCAGGTGTTTTAATAATAGACTGGAATTTGCTTTCAAATATATCGCTGCAATGCCTTTTCGAGGGGCTTACAGCTAAGACCCACAGCATAATAACATCAGACTGCTGCAGCGGAGAAGGCCTGTCTTCCGGCGCAGGTAGGACAGGTGACAGCCGGGGCTTGATCACAGGGGTGCTGAGAAAGCTCTCCTTCCCCCTTCCCTCCCCTGCCGGGCTTGGGAAAGCCTCCAGTTTCCTCAGAATTACTATTCAGAGTTTATCCTTTGGCTGTGTACTTTTCCAATATCCTAAACCCGATCCTTTGCATCCCTTGTGTGTGTTGGTATGTCTGTTTTCTGTCTACACGTCTATGTGCCCGTGCATGTATTTTTTGTGTGTGTATCTTCCCCCTTTCTAGGAGGAGTGTTTGATTTCAGGAAACTGGATAAGGAGGCACCAAAGACTTTGAAGTCTGTGCTTACGTCTGTGCATGTATGTGCGTGCTGATGTGTCCGTGTGTAGTGCATGGGTGTGTCTGTGTGTCTGCTTACATGTGTATGTAAGTGTGTCCCTGTCGGTCCTTTCTCCAGGAGTTTTTGAACCCCCAATGAGGAGGACGTTAGAACCCTGGCCCCAGCATGTGGATGAGAAAGAAAGAGAGCATCTAAATCGGGCAAAGGTTTCAAAACATGGGCCTTCAGGGAGCTGGGAAGGGCTGGGCCCTGAACGGCTTCTCCCGCTTTCTGATGCGGCTCAGACTAGCCCTGACCGGGTCTTTCAGACTCTTTAAATGCTCACTTCCGAAGTTCTTATTTTCACTGTGATGGACTGCTCTTCCTAAGACAGCAAACACCAAATGAAATAAAAAATCTTATAATCAGTGGCTGTGCATACATTCAGGAGATTTCCTTAAAATGTTTACTTTGCATTAATTGGGATTTTCTGAGACTCCCTTTCTGACCTCCCCACCTAAAACACCCCCTCACTCTCTTTCCTTCACCCTGCTTCACCTTGCCATTGTCATGATCGCTGCTTGATGCCTGGTCCTTTGTTTGAGAGTATATTGGGAGTGTCTGCCCCCCAGAATGTGAGCTCCACAGAGAAGAAGTCTTCCAGAGGAGCCCCATTGGTACCTCCCAAATCCTTCAATGTTAGTTCAACTCTCTTGCCCATTCCCCAGGTTTCCTGCAGGGCCCAGGGCCATGTTCCTGGACTAGCGGGCATGACTAAAGAAAGGGAGGTGACTAGGTAGTCCAAGAGGTATTTTAGGGGCCAGAGGAAGACAGAGCATGAGGCTATCCCTGAACATGCTTGCGTTTTGTGGTCTAGAGGAGACCAAGAGACTGAGGCACAGAATAATGTATTTTACAGTGGGCTCTGTGGTCTGCCTCCCGGGAAGTTAATACTGATGCTCTATAGGCTATAGGGCTTTAAAGGTAGTTCTTAAGTTTTCTATTCATGAAATGTTCTAATTTGTAAAATGATGTAAAAATCTGTAAAAACAACAAATAACACCCTCATTTCCTTGTTCTTAGATTAAGAGAATGATTCTATATCTCTATCTATCTATCTATCTATCTATCTATCTATCTATCTATATGTAGGGAGATAGTGATTAATACAAAGGTCAGAACCTAGAGGACTCAATAAGTGTGTTTGATAGTTATTGGTATTATGATTAGATTATTACTACTACTGTTCAAATTTATATCCTTAATCTTGCTACTACTCTCATCACATGCCATAGGCTGCCCAGACCTGGAGAAATGATTTATTAGCTTTATAATTTAAGGTATGAAGTGTAGTGAGGCTCCACTGTGTACAAAGTACAAAGCTAAAATGCCATGGAAAAACTGAGCGTGAAAAAAAACATTGTATGACATCTATTTATGACCCAGGAAGGTATGTAAGGCATACAAAAATACAGATCAAATTGAGATGAGGCAACATTTGATAAATATTATAAGAGAGTTGTGAACAAAACACTATGGGCCTGTGGAAGACAGAGCACCTTCAGCTCCTTATGTTTATTCATGAGGGCCTTAGTCAGGGTGGTGGAGGGGGCAGAGCAACGGGAGGAAAGAGGTGAAAGGAAAAGGCATTTCAGACCTAGAGCCACAGACCTGGTGCCTGGGAGAACAGAGGAAACGTTGAGAACGACTCCCATATTTTGAACTTGGCAATCTAGAAGCACATCAATAAATACTAATACTAATACTAATAGTAATGATAACAATAACAGCAACAAAGAAAAAGCATTTGGAGGAAAGAAAAAACGATGCGTTCTCAACCAGCTGGGCTCTGGACCGAACATTTGTTATCATACATAAAACTAAACTTCTGCCTTGGCTGAAGTTCAGTCCCACGAGACCATGTAACTTGGGGATCATATTTTGCTTTTTATCCACTTAGGTTTCCATGTCCACTGGCCATTTTGACACTGTTTTTTGTTATTCTGATAACTAAGGGGAACAGTCATCAGTGAACACACTTCCTCATTGTGAGAGTGTGACAGCGAAGCCAGCTCTACAACTGAAAGAGCAAATCCTCTCACATCTCTTCTTAGCCAAACTCAAAGCCACCAATATCCCCACCAAACCCAAGGTAACAAGCGAGGCACTTTAAACCAGTCAAATAACTCTTGTCATAGATCATTCCTACTCGGTAACAGATATGAGTGACAGTGATATATTGGGGAGACATTCATGCTCAGTGACTCATACTTCCATCCTCCACTGTGTTGGGTGCCATTGTTAGTATTTTGGTCCAGATTTTTTTAAAAATGTAGACATATCAGCTAGTTCCTGTGAAGACACTCAATTTAAGTTTTCTCAGGAGAAGCTTGCCTTCTTTTGTTTAGCTAGACTAATCATGTTTGCGTGCAAAACAAAACAAAGGGCACATTGCAAAAAATAAGTAACATTGATCTTCTGCACAAGGTTTTTGGGCCGTGGCTGAGAAACAGCGGGGCCTTGGGAGTGCTCAGCTTCTGTGTGCTAGCATAACAGGATGCTAGCTCCACAGGTAAGGCCTCATCCCCACAGTTTACAGATGGGAAGAGGGATGCCGTGTTGATATGACTAGCATGAGTTATCATAAATGATTGAAGTGAATCAGAGAGAGTGTCAAGACTGGTCTAGATTTCTTGCACTCTGGGAATCTTAATACTGACAGAAAGAAACACACAGAGGAGAGGACACTCTAGAGAGTACCCACACCTATTTCCAGGTCTTGAGTTTGGGTATGGCTGAGACAAGATAGCTACCCCGGACCACTGGAGACTTCAGGACACATCAGCTGTGCTGGGTAGCAAATCCCACCAGGATCCTCTGATAGGCAGACTGTTTATCTTTACGTGGAGCAGTGAGTGAAGGTTAGGAAAATTGACTAGACAACTTAATGGTGCAGCTTTTCTACCAACTTTCATAGGAATCTGTGTCCTCCCTAAACCTGCTTTTCTGAATCCTCAGATGGGCCGAAAGCCACTGCTCACTCTGCAGTTTCACTGTGTCTGAAAACTGAGATAGCGAATTGGAAGTTCTTGGAGCATCTGTTAAGGACCTTCACCATCGCTGAATTAAACGAATCTGAGAGAGGTCAAGTGGGGGCTCTTGGCCCTTCTCCCTCGGGAAATCAGTGCACGGGCACACACCTGTCTGTGCAGTCAGAGTTCACCCCTTATTCTTACCCTCCCACCTCATTCCTGCTCCTTCTCCTCCATTCCCTAACCCTTGCACCTCTGGTTTCCAAGGCTAACTTCTAGGGCCACACCTTTCCCTCTGCAGAGAGAGTCGTTATGAAACCAGGGAAGAGATGGGAAAACGGAGGCCCAGAAATCTATATGTAAGTGTCACCACTATCCCAAATTTTTCCCAGGACCTCCTCATTAACCTTAGGGTGATCATGGAGAGGTAAGACCTGTGTGCAAATGTATGTTGACCTTCTTTGGGGTACACACAAGCAATTAAATAGAACACAGCTGTTAAATATCAGTGTCTGCAAAGACCAAAAAGACCTAACTATTCAGGTATTTGGGGTTTGGCTCTAACCATGGTCTCCTGTTATTGAGGAAGACAGCAGTTGTTGCTTTTTCTTTCAGATTAATGTCTCCTAATTATCAGTCTACTTCAGTGTAATGCACAGGAGATTTGCAGGGATAAATAATTTCTAAAGACATTAACCTACCTTAACATCTCTTCCAGTGATAAAAATGAAATGGCCTATATCTTGACAATGATGGTCTTTTGTTTTTAAAGCAGAGCTGAGTAATTTAGGTGGATGCAGGTTTTAGTTCTGTTTAATGAAAAAAACAGACGAGCTGCTTAATTCAACATCAAGAAAACAATGAAAGTGGTTTGTTCTCCCTTAGTGGAAGCAAATCTCCTATTTATATCTGTGATTATTCTGGCTGGCCCACTTGATTACTTTCACTGATAAGAGAGGAAGCAAAAGACAGGTTGCAGAACAGGCAAGCCCTCCTAATTAAAGATTAAATCAACCTATTACTCTATTCCAGGTGTAAGAGTTTTTTAATATATTTTCCTTCTTTCCCATATGTTGCTTAACACAGAATTCAGTATTATTGGAGCCCTCGCACACTACCTACCAGGATAAACTTCATTTATTGGCACAGAATGGCTGGCCTTCTTTAATGAGCTATAACCTTCAAGTATGACCTTCCCTGCGTGTGGTTTTCCTAGCTTCACTAAGTCCGTTCTTTCTATGCATGTTCTGTTTTCCTTCACCGGCAAGCCAGACACGTTTCCTCCATGTACTTATATCATCTGGAAACATCGCCAGTCGCTAATTTTTTCAAATATAAAATTACAGTTCAAAAATATTTAAGGTAAAACAAAGTTGGTGATGATAATTATTGGAGCCAGGTGACGGGTACACGAGAGGTTATTATGCTAGTTTCTCTAATATTGTTCATAGTAAAAAGTGAGATGGGGGTGATATTAGGGATTGAGATACACTCTTAAAAACTAAGCTTGTAGCAGCCCCTGGCTAACTTGCAGTACTCTCAGCTACTTAATAATTTTTTAAATAAGATTTCAAACTCCTGGAATACATATATTCTAGACAAAGTTACAGGGAACCTGATTAAATGCAAGGATTTACAGTAATCCCCCTTATTGACAGTTTTGCTTTTCAAGGTTTCAGTTACCCGTGGTCAACTATGGTAAGAAAATATTATGTGGAAAAGTCCATAAATAAACAGTTTAAAGTCTTAAGTTGTGTGCCTTTCTGAGTGGCATCATGAAATCTCTCACTGGACCACTGCGTCCCACTCAAAACACGAATCATCCCTTTGCCCCACATCTCCGCTGTGTATATGCTACCACCTGTTAGTCGCTCAGTAGCCACCCTAGTTAGGAGGTTTCCTGTCATGGTATCATAGTGCTTGTGTTCAATATCCCTTAGGGTAGCCTGGTGCTCCATCACAATGCCTGTGTCACTCACCTCACTCCATCCCATCACGCAGCCATTGTATCATCTCCATCATTATAAGAAAAAGGCCAGTGAGGTACAATAAGACATTTTGGAAGAAAGAGAAAGACCACATAATTTATTATGCTATATTTTATAATTGTCTTATTTTGTTAATATTGTTGTTATGCTTTTACTGTGCCTAATTCATGAGTTGTACTTTATCACAGTTATGTGTGTATGTGTATATGTATGTATGCATATGTGTGTGTGTGTGTGTGTGTGTGTGTGTGTGTATATATATATATATATGAAAAAGCATAGTACATATAGTGTTGGGTACTCTTCACAGTTTCAAGCATCCACTGGTGATTTGGGAAAATACCCCACTAGATAAAGGAGGATTACTGTATCTGGTTTTGATCATATAGGAGGAGGACACACATCTTAAAGTAATGTCATTGCCAAAACCTTAGGAAGCATAGCTGTGAGGTTGCAGATAAAAGCAGAAATATGTGCCATGACAGGAGTGGCCTCAATGAGAACTTCATTATAAAGGTTCAGCTTGGAGCTATTTTGCACATGGACACTAAGAGTGCCCTTCATGACGTGCATGGCGTGACAGGCATGGTTCATCTAGGGACACCATGAGTCACAAAATAGTCTCATTTACTGTCATTATCAGAAGCAGCAAGAAGGGACCTGACACTGGCCATATGACTTCATGTGGGACCCTAACTCTGTTTGGGTGCAGTAGTGGAATAACAGAGGACACAGAGTGGGGACAATGACTGAAGAAGACCAGACCTCCAGCAAGGACATGCGTTGTTACCCTGGGAGTTCCATCCCAGACTCAGGAACGGAGTCTCAGTAGGTGACCCCACACTCCACTGCCATGATGTCTCCTCGCCAGCTCTAGTCTATCCAGCTCCTAAGGCTTAAAGAGTCAAGAGAAGAATGAATTGAAAAGAATCACGACAATATTGAAAGTTAGTGACCTTCCAAAGAGCCTGTGTCCTTAGGTCTCTTTTTGTCCCACAAATTCACCACTGCCCTTCAGTAGTTTCCTCGCTTGACTTTATCATCCCGGTCGGTCACTAGATGGCTATGCTATTTGTTTGTTCATTGTTTCTCTCCCCTGACGGAATACAAGTTCCGTGCAGTCAGGGCCGATGTCTGTCTCATTCTCCACTCTACCTCCAGGCTTATACCAGTGCCTGGCACATTTGCTGAAGGACTCTATGCATAATGACGCAGAGTTCATTAACGTTCTGACTTCAAGGACCCTCGTTGGGAATTAGGTCACCAAGCTAGATGGACGAAATCTGTGCTTAGCCACCATCTTGGTTACCATCCTGGCAGATGATAGATGTCACCTTCCAAAATATTACCTGAGTGGGGGTCATTCTGTTTGGACACACTGCACCTTACAAATAATCAGGTAGAGAGTCATCAGGTCAATGGTTTTATAATCCAACTTGGCATGAGCTTTCCTTATTTTGAAAGAAAATATAATTTTATTTTAAGAGAATTCTGCTTAAATCATTTGACTTTAAGACTAGTAAAGATTTGTATCAGTTAACATTCACAGTAGTTAATATCAAGTATATACCCAAAATTATGTCATTAAATATATAGATATGTGTATACAGATACATATATAATTTTAATACTCCTCTACCCTGTATCTCTACTCTCACAACTAAATATTAATTGCTTTGTCAAGTGATTAAATACTCAATTCAGGTCTAAAATGAGACATGGATATGAATATAGGTTGAAGAACTCTATCAAAAATACAAAGAATGTCATAGCCTTTTGAAAACATTCTAGCAATAAATTTTTATATGATACAGTCATTGCGATTATTTAAATCTGCCCATAGTTGTTAACACTAACTGCTGGTAATATTTTTATAGTACTTTATAGTTTGAAAAGTACTTTCGTACAGTCATTGCCCTTTCGTTCTTCACAATAATGTATTGTTTCTGTTCCAATAAAGCCACACCTAAGGTATTATTGTTTCTGTTCTTGAAATGAGAAAAAAAAACAAAAAACTAAAGACTAGGTTTCTTGATTGACTTGCCCTGAGTCATTGATATATAAAAATTATTGCATATTTAAATGTAAAAGATTCCAAATTGTCTTTATTTCATGTAAAGCACATTTTTGAAAGCTTCACTCTGTGCAGGTTATCAGACCCCTGTGCATATCAAAAGAGTCACAGGTGATCCCAAGGTCGATGCCCCTTGGACTAAATAGGGTTAAACGTGGCTTACAGCTTAGAATGTACAGAAGAACGAAGACCTCCTATGCCTCAGTTTTCTTCTTCTTTCTGAACAAGTTTTTAATCATTCCACCCCGCTAGCGTTCACATCTGTTCATGATGTAATGCTGCGGGTCAGCCTGGGTTCTGTCAAAATGAAGCCGGTATTACCAAATCCCAAATTACAGTGTGTTTTACTAACCGGTTTTATAGACTAGACATTTCACTCAGGCAGAAAGGAATTCCCACTGCACTTGAGGGGTAGCAGAGTCTCCAAAACAGGCTACTGGTTCTGCTTGGCTCTGTCCTGCCCGCTGCCTGCAGACGCCCCAAAGACAAAAGAGCTGGAGAAATCGGTGGGAGATGAAATTATAAAACCAGCCTTCTTGATTTTCATTTTTCCTTGTTTATGGGAAACAGCTAGTGGGTGCCATGACCTTTCCCTGGGTTGTAGCAAGGAATTGAAATCTAAACACAAAACTTCTTAAAGACAGAAAACTCGAGTCCTCACAGTATAAGAGAGTGAACATGCGCACATAGAGGAGAGAAAATCACATCTCTGACATTTTAGTGGGGGCAGGGAGGGGGGCGCGGGGCTGTGGGGGTTGTTGCTTTATATAATTTAATGGAATTAGTAGAAATGTTCCAAGCAGTTTAACTTATCTTTTTTCCTCTGACTTTACTAACCAAAATCACATCAAAACATGCTATTTTACTTCTTATGTAACCCCCTGTGCTTAGTCACCATTCCGGGTAAATAAGTGAAAACCAGTAAGTGAAGCAGAAGAACATTAAGATGTTCTTCTTAACATGGAAGATGCAGGGCTACCAACATGATATAAAATTCAGGGCCTGGTCTGAGGTCTTTCACAAACATGTTTATTCATGCACTAAAAAGATTGCCAGTTGCATTTTCTACTGAGCATGCATTTATGTTTGTGTGTAATGAGGGTCTGAGAATTATGGCCTAACACACATAGCTGCTATAATTTTGTTTGCTTGTTCATCTATTTCTTGACACTCCCAGGAAATAGTTGCTGCATGACTGAAATGTGCCAGGTGCTGTTCTAGGCACAGGGATGCCACAGAGAGCAAGAGGAAAAAAATTCCCAGCCTTCTGCTCCTTGTATTATAGTGAGGGAAATAGAAAATTATTAAGTAAACAAACATAGGTGACATAATTTCAGGGAGAATGACTTCAGAATAGTAATCTAGAAAGTGGGGAGGGTGAGGTGCTGTTTAAGGTTAAGTCAGGAAACGCTATCTGATCAGGTGACATTTGAGCAGAGGGTAAAGACTCAGTCTATTTGCTAGAGAACACTGAAGAAATTGGTGGGTGGGCCAATGAATACACACACACTCTGATGTTGACAGCCCATCTCTGGGATGGATTTCTTAATCTCAGGACCTTCCTAGGTACCTACCTTGGGAGAATGGACTTCATGCTGAGCAAAGCAACTTCAAAGTGCAAAAACGCAGGATACGGGCAGGGTTCAGGATGTGATTGTTGAGCCCAGCATGGTGTGCTCACATTCCAAGACTGTCCTCTAGCTCAGCAATTCGTTTGTGTGAGAGAACTTAAGAGATGTGCTACAGAAAAAAAAACCCATAATATTCAGGCCTCTAAAAGTTTCCCTTTCACAACTATGACTAGTATAGAAAGCAAAGTTTGTATAGGAAATGGACATTTTATTTCATTTCCTTTTGGTACATGGAATAAGTACCTCATTTCACTTCAGAAGCATCAAAGAATATCATCAGAGTAACATGGTGGTGGAAACGTATTTGGCCTCTTTGATACCATTTTGCCTTGTTTTCCCACTAACAGGATCTGTTTTTCCTCAAGGAAACCAGTTCTGTGTGGGTCAGGTGGAGCAAACCACCTTTTTGTAACAACAGCGATCGTCTGACCCAATCAGAATACATATGCTTCAAACAAAATAGTCAGTGAAGGATGGGCATGTGATACAATGAGACTTGCTAGAATCCTCAACAGAGTATTTCTGTATGCACCATTAAAAAAATCTACTGTTTTTCTGAGATTGATAAAGCTGAAAAGAGATGAGTGGGGAGCCGTCGATTGCCATTCATGATGCCTGTAGAGAGAAAATATGAATGAGAGGAAACGAGACACAGTTCCAAAGCCATGTGTAACCCCCCAGATCCAGCTATACCTGAAGGCATGTTTATACATACACATCCCAGGTACATGGATCAGTAAATTTCTGGGTTTGTTTAAACAAGTTTGTGTTGACTTACTATTATAAAAGATTGGGAAAGGCCCATATATTGAGAATCAGATCCAGGGAAAATGTGAGCAATGATAAGAAATGTACAAGGGCCATCAGCTGCGGGTAGAGTTACCAAAATGGACCAAAGAAATATGAGAACAAAGAAAATGCTTTGGGAATAAAGCAAGCTGTGGTTATCTGCGATCACATGTCATGGAAATGACAAGAAAGGGTGTGTGGCTTTCAGATGTTCTGCTAAGGGTCCACCACAAAGTGTTGGTGTTGGTATTGTCCCTGTGAGATTATACCGTTCAGATCGGGGTGACCTAGACAAGCACAGTTTGTTACTGCTTAAAAAAACTTTATTTGGTAGTTAACATTTTCAGAGAGGAATAGCAGCAAGTCACGGGTTATGACTTTCACTCAGGACACATTTAATGAGTGCCCATTTTCTGCTAGTCCAATGTGAATTAGGGACTGGAGAGACCATCATAAGATTGCTGGCTTCCTTTAAAGTTTGCCAAAATGGCCACTAGGACACCACATTCCTTGGCCTTCACCACACACTCATAAAAGTGAAATCTGAGCCCCAACAGGTTGCTTTTGAGGGCATAAGATGACAAAAATATAGAATGCTTCCTAAAGAATGCATATGAAAGCATGTACCTTTGATTAATTTTGGCTGACTTGTGTACATATGTTTCATGGGCTATTTTTAGTATGGGCTGGAGACATCAGCTCTTTATCTCTCTTCCTCTCAACATTGTCCTGCCTCGCTTTCCATCCATTGGCAACTTGGCCTTCCCAAAATAGAGGCCCAGGGTAGGGCAATGCTGTGAAACCCTGCCAGGATGGTTTTCTTTCCTTGTTGGAGAGATTGCCCTTTTCCTGAAATGTCTGAAAATAAAAGACTTTTGCTCAAACAGGAATAGTCGTAATAATATTACACATGCTTTACGTGATGGCACATAGATGTTTCCACAAGAAATTGTACTAGTTATATGAAACACTATTTGCCTTCCCCTGAAATCCTCTCCTTCCCCATGTCTCCAGGTTTACCACGTGGAGCTACCACCCCGCACTGAATATGTGAGGACCTGAGGTAGAATGTAAACCTGGAAAAGGGTTACAGAAAAAAAAAGGCAAAGAAAAATGTGGGGAATAGAATGGGACAGTCCCTTTGAAGATCAGAATGATGCAGGCATTCTGGGGGCTATGGGTACCCAAAAGTTCTCAACCCGCTGTGGGTTCTTGACATCACACAGGAGAGAATTCAAACGCAAGAGAATTCAAGTTTAAAGAGCAAAAGGTTCATTAGTGAAGCAGTGGGATGGAGAGAGAAGGTTACTCCATAGGCAGAGCAGCCCCTCCTTAGCAGTATTTACTCTTTTTTTTTTTTTCAGTTGAGGCTCATTTCATGGAAAGCACTTAATAAGGGGAAGGAATATTCAGGATTTGGGGGGAATAAGGGTGAAGACTTCTTGTTAGAGCACAGTTGGCCATTTTGTGCCTTTATTAGGGCTTTCTATTTCTGAGTGTGGTGGCTGGGGGGGTGTGGTTTAGTGGGCTAATTTATCACAGTGAGTATATAATGAGGCTTGGGGTTACCTCAAGGTGAAATTAGTAGCCACATTGGATGGAACGGGTCTTCTGGTGGTTCTAAGCCATGAATGCATTGGGGGTTTGTCTTATTATCTCCTTGACAATCCCTGTAGCCTTTATTAGTTACAGCCTTTCATCACATACCCTATCTCAAAACCATGACGATTCTGCAAGAAAAGTCTCGTGTTGAAAGGTTAATTCTGGGTGAGAAAGTAGCCCATGGGGCTGTACAGGATTCCTACAAAAGGGGTATGATCTGTCTTCATCTGGATTTGACTTGTCTAAATATACCACTCCCTGTCCCTTCTCCTCAAAAGCCTGCACTCTTCCAATACATATTTATCACAACACTTAAAAGAGATCATTTTGCTGCCCCTATTGCAATGAAGAATGTAGTTCCTGGGGTAGCTTCAGACACGTGACCTGTTACCACAGAGAACGGAGGAGAGAATCCACTCCTATGCAGTTGGCAAAACAGGAAAGAAGGAAGAGGTCTGAATGTCACTGAGTCCCCTCACAAAAGGACAAAAAACAGAGCTTATTAGAGTTTCCTAGGGGCCTACAAACAGTTAATTTAAACATTCAAATTAACAGACTGTGTTGACTGAAGGGTGCATTTCTCTCTGTTTTGGATAAAAACTAATTTAAATGTGGTGGTACCAGGCTGAGAGCACATTCCTACAATGAAGTAAACAAATGTTATTGCCTTCACTTAAAGAGTCTTGCCCAATTAAGTTGATTATAGTGATCGCAGAGATGTGTCCTGACTGCACAAGAAAGTAGTGATGCTCAGATTTGTTATATAATATTTATAGACACTGCAGTAAAGCTTCAGATGAATTAAAATATACAATCTTCTGTTTGCACAGACAAAAGGAATGTGATCCACGTGATTGCTGAAAGCAAGACACAGGGCCAACAAATTTCCTGACATTTATATTAATAAGACCTTCTCTGAGAAATTGTAAAGTCTTGCTGTAAACTGCTATTTTAAACAAAAGAGAAGCATCTTCTCTCTGTCATCTGAAAGGTTAATCCCGAATCACAATTGGGCTTTAGCTTGACTTTAGAAGCTATTTCTATCAATTCATACGTAGAGAGCAGGCTTTTAGCCATGGAGGGGGGTGAGGGTAGCAATGGAAGAGGGCACAGGGGAGATAAGTGGTAATGGAAAAAATATAATAAATTTTCAAAAATTATTTATGTATAAAATATAAAAAAGAAACTGTCTATCATTTTCTCTTAAGTGGATCAACTCATGAAAGCAAACACTAAATGAAAATGACCAGACTTTCAGCCAAGATGGAGGCATAGGTAGACACGCTGTGCCTCCTCCTTGCACAACCAAAATAAGGACAACAAAATTTTATAAACAAAAAAATAATCAGTACTGACAGAAAATTGAACTGTATGGAAGTCCAACAACCAAGGAGTTAAAGAAGAAACATTCACTCAGACCGGTAGAAGGGGAGGAGTTGGGCAGCCAAGTGGAGAGGACTCGTGGCAAATCGGTGGTTGGCGGACCCAGTGATGTTGCGATTGTGGAGGGGCTCAGGGCACAATGAGGCTGGCAGACTGGGTGGTCCCACATTCATGCACAGATAAACCAGATGAAACTGGGGAGTGAGACAAACCGAGCAACCCAGGGTACCAGCTTGGGGAAATAAAGCCTCAAAATACCGATTGAAAACACCTGTGGCGGTTGAGGTGCCGGGAGAGACTCCCAGCCTCACAGGAAAGTTCATTCGAGAGACCCACAGGGACCTAGAATGTACACAAGCCCATCCACACAGGAATCAGCACCAGAAGGGCCCAGTTTGCTTGGGGGAAGCGGTGGAAGTGACTGAAATCTGGCGGAGAGTGGAGCAAGTGCCATTGTTCCCGCGGACCCCTCCCACACATACTGTGTTACAACCCAGCCACGTGGGTTGCCCTGCCCTGGTGAACACCTAAGGTGAACACCTCACTATGTAACAGGCACATCAAGAGAAAAAAATGACCCAAACCAAAGAACAGACCAAAGCCCCAGAAATAATAAAACTAAGTGATGAAGAGATGATAGCCAACCTATCAGATGCACAGTTCAAAGCACTGGTGATCAGGGTGCTCACAGAATTCATTGAATTTGGTCCCAAATTAGATGAACAAATGAAGGCTATGCTAAGTGAAATAAAGGGAAATGCACGGGGAACCAATAGTGATGGGAAGAAAACTGGGACTCAAATCAATGGAGTGTACCAGAAGGAAGAAAGAAACAACCACACAGAAAAGAAGGAAGAAATAAGCATTCAAAAAATGAGGAGAGGCTTAGGAACCTCCAGGACATCTTTAAATGTTCCAACACCCAAATTATAGGGGTACCAGAAGGGGAAGAGGAAGAGCAACAAGTGGAAAACTTATTTGAACAAATAATAAAGGAGAACTTCCCCAATCTGGCAAAGGAAATAGACTTCCAGGAAGTCCAGGAAGCTCAGAGAGTCCCAAAGAAGTTGGACCCAAGGAGGAACACACCAAGGCACATCATAATTACATTGCCCAAGATTAAAATGAAGGAGGGAATCCTAGTAGCAGCAAGAGATAAGGAGACAGTTACCTACAAAGGAGTTCCCATCAGACTCTCAGCTGATTTCTCCAAAGAGACCTTGTAGGCAAGAAGGGGCTGGAAAGAAGTATTCCAAGTCGTGAAAGGCGAGGACCTACATTCAAGATTGCTCTATCCAGCAAAGTTTTCATTTAGAATGGAAGGGAAGATAAAGCACTTCTCAGATAAGGTCAAGTTAAAGGAGTTCATCATCATCAAGCCCTTATTATATGAAATGTTAAAGGGACTTATCTAAGAAAAAGAAAACCAAAAATATGAACAGTAAAATGACAGCAAACTCACAATTATTAACAACCACACCTAAAACAGAAACAAAAACAAACTAAGCAAACAACTAGAACAGGAACAGAACCACAGAAATGGAGATCACATGGAGAGTTAGCAACAGGGGAGTGTGAGGGGGAGAGAGAAGGGAAAGGTACAGAGAATAAGTAGCATAGATGGTAGGTAGAAAATAGGGGGAAATGGTATGGGAAATGTAGAAGCTAAAGAACATCTGACATATGGACATGAACTAAAGGGGGGGAATGTGGGTGGGAGATGGTGTGCAGGGTGGAGGGGAGTGAAGGGGGGAAATGGGACAACTGTAATTGCATAATCAATAAACTATATTTTTTAAAAAGAAAATGACCTATGTTGTCTCATATTCAGTCTGATTATTGTATTATCATACCCAAAGTCTTATCGATGAGTTGATTTATTTGCTATCGTCAGGATTAAATGTGGACTTTATTTTTCTGACTATTCCAGGATGTATCAAGATTGCTAAAAAATGAAACAGTTTTTAGAACAGTTTCTTCTTGCACATGTAAAATCTACTCCTGTCATCGCCGAGTTGACGAGAAAGCCTGGAATAACGAAGGAGCAGTAGGAGGCACAGCGAGATTTGGGATGAAGAACTTAACCTCCTGGGGCCATGGTTTTGTCATGTGAAATAATAGAATAGTTATAGGCCATTTCATAGGTTATTTTTCCACTTCTAACCATTCGTGACTTGATGCTGTGGGTGGTAGCTGGGTTGGGGGCACCAAGCACAAGAAAGCTAAGCTGTGACAGGCACTGGTTTAGTATGACACTCTGTATTATTTGAAAACAAGAATAAAGTACCCTCAAGAATAGTCTAAGATAAGAATGGAGGAGCAGTAAATGAATGGTTGGAGAAAAAGTATATAAAAGTATACTTAGAAAAATATATATAGTATATTTATATATACTATTTATATTGGAAGGAAATACTTGCTTTGAAAATAAATATTTACTGCAACTGCTTTTGTATGATGTGTGACTTGGAAGAGACAGCTAATTGTTTGGGAAAAACAATTTATTGAGCCTCTTTGGGTATAAAGACCAAACCTGATTGTGTCTACATCCCCACTCCATGCATGTCTCTCAACAGCATCTAAATTGTGAGAAAAGAACCAGCATCGAGGTAAATGGTCTCCAGGCCAGCCCTGCCAACCTGACTTCTGTGCTCCCTCTTCCCTTTCTAGCTGTGTGAACTGAGACAAATGTCTTAACCTTTCTAAACCTCAGCTCTTCAAAGTAATGACTGTGTTTATTATAATTTTTTTGTATTAGTGACGGTGTCTGCTCGGTCTTTCAACCTACCTGATTTTTGAAGCTGGGAAAATTTACCTGTGTGGACTCAGAAGCATTCGCACGCTGAGACCACAGAATGAAGACAGACCATTAAATGACCTTTGGTTTCTAAAGAAGGTAGAACACAGGAAGAAAGAGGTGGGGCGTGGGAAGCCACCAAGTTAAATAGCACCTGGCTCCGTATCAGACTTCCTCTTGGTGGCATATCACATGGATCTATTGTCTTGCATTCCTGCATTCCTAACCTGGGGATAGACCACTAATAGACTGTAGGGTTTTGGCATCACTATTAATATATTTTTTCTGTTCAATCATTTCTTCATTCATTCAATAGGCACTTACAAGATGCCAGACACTGGGAATATAATGAGGGTTATAGACTGTACTGGAAAGTTTCAAAGTCTAGTAGGCTGACTATTAATTTTCAAATGCACATGAATCACTGAGACCTTAATAAAATATACATTTCTGGAGACTTTCCCTACAGATTTTGTTGAGCAAGGTGATGGGAGCCAAAAACTTTGGCTACAGGCTTTCCAGGTAAGTCTGCTATAGGTGATGAGAAGGTTTCATTTTGAGAAATTCTAGCCTAGTATATATGTGCTCCCCTTTCTGTGGCTAAAACCCACCAACTTCTCTGGAAGCAAAGTCCAGTCCTTTCTAGGGCTTACCTCCTACTCCACGTGCCCTTACTCTGTCCAGGTTCTTGCCATCTGTGCTGTCTCTGTGCACATTCCTCCAGCTGCCCGCAGACTGGCCCTGAGCAGCACTACCAGAACATTACACAAAGAGTAAATGGCATGTGAGTTGGGCTACTCCCATAAATGAAATATATTATAGACCTTTTGGGAATGCATGTAACTAAACCTGTGGCACATCACAGCCCACAGTGAAGTGGAGACTGGGTAGCAATCTGATGCATTTGATCAGTGTAGTCAGTTCACCTGGGTAACACAGACCTTAATATATTTCAGATAACTTTCTAGAATTGAACAGACCTTTACAAAAATAAAACCATTTCTACTTGCTTTCATGCTGTATATTCATTTTTCATGTGAGGACATAACTAGTGTTTAATTGGGAGCCACTTAACCCAGGATGGTAGAGAGAGCAAGTGCAAAAAGCCTTTCTATAACACATAGAGATCTACATTCTACTAGTTTAAAAATGAACTATCATAGCTAATTGGCACACAAAGATGCATATAAAAATATTGAGCTAGTAAAGCTAGGATAAAGATTTGCTGAAGAGTTTAATCAAACTGATGCCAGATTTTGAATTGAAATAATCAATGACTCAGTGGATCAATGCACCTACAAACCTGCATTGAGCATATGCCCAGGGATGCATATGTGTATGAACCTAAGTAAACTATTCCATGGGTATGGAAGCACAGCTGGAAAATAAATTGAAAAAAAATTCTGATCTTTGGGTATTTTGTTTGATTTATTTCTTTTCATAATTGTAAAATGCACATGGGAGTGAAATTTATGATCCCCATGAGATAGAAAAGCATAATCTTAAGATAGGAAAATGATGGAACCAACTGCTGGTTTCTAAAATGTGGTTAGAAGGTGTATTTAAAGAGGACCCTATCAGGCTTTTACCCTATGAAATAGCTAGACAAATAAATCTGAGGCATCTGAGGGTAATGGTATCTTGAGAGATAATGGATATTCAATCTGGGAGATGAGAAGGAGATAAAACCTTGGCTAGGGTATTTTTTTTTTTAAATTCAGGCTGCCTATTAAATTGCTGGATAGACTAGTCCCTATAAATTTTCAAAGGAGTGCCCTGGGTTTTATCCAAGAGGCTATTGCAAATGAGACACACACTGGGAAAACTCTTCAGAAATTTTCAGGCCATTTCATGTAACATACACCTGATGCCTGGGGTTAATAACCAGTAGTTCTTGGCAAAAAAACAGTTTTAATACTCCTAACATAAACTCACACAAGAGTGGGAAAAACCTCTGCTAGATTTTAATTCAAAGATGAGGTTGATACCTTATGCTGTTTAAAAAATTCGAAATAATTCTTATTAGCATTTTTGTTAGTTTACTTCCAGGTAGATAGCACTGCCTTTACTCATTTGCTGAGATCAACCAGTGTCAACCCACAGGGTCCGGGGGTTCAGGGTGATATTGTACATGGCTTTTAGAACACTTATAATCCATATCACTACATTTGGGACAACTTCTCACTTTTATTTAAAAAGCCAGTTTTTCACAAATATCTCCTCCACCAAAGATTAGTTAGTGGTGGAGGAATGGAAAGAGGAGACCGTGTGCAAATATGTTCTTTGTTACTTTCTAGTTGGTAGGTAGAGCAAGTGCAGAAAGTGCCCCCTCCCGCCTCCCTCTGTTCATGCTGTTTGTATCAACAGCATGACTTGGCTCTTCCTCCCATTATGAGATGGAATTTATTTCTCTATTTCTTGATTCTTGGCTGTGTTTGTGACTTGCTTTGTCCCAAATGAATCTGGCTGGAGTGACAGTGTGACAGCTTGGAGCCTAGGTCTCAGGAGGCTTCCCCTCTTCGTCTTAGTCTCCTGACTCTGGCTTTAGGTTAAGACACGGCTATTCGGTTAGAAGGCGAGAGACCAAGTCAAGGGGATTCCAAGTGCTTCAACCAGCATCTTCCTAGTCTACAGGCAGCTGACTGCCAAAGACGTGAGAGACCCCAGCCAAGATCAACAGATGACCTGCAGCTGATTGCAAACCCAGACGAACCACCCAGTTGCCTTGTAGGTTCATGGACAGTGAGAAACGCTTATTATTTTAATCCACAGTTTTAGGTATGTTTGTTAGGCAATAACTGGTTGATATACTTGGTTACACTGAAAAATAAGTGAACAGAAAGAAACAAAAGTCTATGCTATGTTTTCAGACTACCAGTCACATTTGGTGAGGGCCAGTGCTTATGTTCTCCTAGCTTTGAATTGGGAAGTACCCATGGGGACAATGACAATGGCACTGAGGAATGACAAGCTAAAAAAAAAAAACCCAAAGAACCCTGGCTGGTGTAGCTCAGTTGACTGAGCATGGGCCTACAAGCAAAAGGGTCACCAGTTCAATTCCCAGTCAGGGTACATGCCTGGGTTGTGGGCCAGGTCCCCAATACAGGGGTGCATGAGAGTCAACCACACATTGATGTTTCTCTCCCTCTCTTTCCCCTCTCTCTACAAATAAATAAATAGAAATATTTTTTAAAATAAAAAGACCCAAAGAAATGTAGGTGTGGCTTATGCAGCTGGGACAAAAAGTTGTATGCCTAGTGATACTTTCCAAATGGACGTTGAAATCTGTACTATACAGTCAAGCTATGCATCTCATTATGCCATACATTTCATTAGGCTATAGGCTTCATTAGACACTTGAATCAAGAATCTCATTACACACTCCAGACACACATCTCATTATGCCATGCATCTCATTAAGTTCCCAGCCAGGAACAGATGTAAAATAGACAAATTTCAGCAAGCCTTTGATTCCAGCCCACATGGCATTCTCATCAACAGTAGAGCGATGGTGGACCAACAATTGGGTGATTTTTGAATGACACTTGACAAAGAGGAACCGGCTCAATCAGGCACTATTAAATTACCAAGGAGAGAAAATAGCTTGGTGTCAAATTCCACTTTGCTGTCCACTCCAGGAATGTGTTCCTACCGCCAATCAGGAATCACCTATCAGTGAAGAGCCGGAGATGGAGTGTAAGAGGGCATGTGTCTGTAACATTGCAATCATCTGTCACGAGGCAGACATCCAACAAAGGGAAGCATCAATGTCACCTTGAGTTTGGCTGCAGCAATTGTATCTGTTCTGTGTCCCCACTTGTAATCAGCTGTTTGGCATCTTCATGGATGGCTCCCCTGTGATGACCCTGGTTAAGCAATACTTCTTGAGTCACAAATGATAAAAACCCAACTCACATGAGTTTCAGATTAGAAAGTATTGAGGACCCCAGAGGTGTGGCTGATTTCAAGCCCAGCTATATTCAAAGGCTGAAACAACATCACAAAGACACCGATGTCTCCCTATCTCTTAGTTCTGTTTTGCTTTGTGTTGGCTTTGTGCTTAGCACACTTTCCTCACGAAATGGTTGAGTGCCACTCTAAACTCATCATCCTTACAGCTATCAGTTAAAGCAAAAGATAGTGTCTTTTGGAAGAGATAATCAAATTCTAGCGGATGATTGTTATTGGCCAGTTTGGGTCAAATGACCATTCAGAAACCAATCTCTTTGTACCGGGGATGGAGTTATCTGCGTTTACAGCCCTAGGTCATATACATACAGTCATGGACTGAAAGAAAGCTGGAAACCAAAGGGATGCTAAGCAGAGAAAAATATCCCATGTCTACTTCTCCTTTTCTGTTCTAAAGATCCTTATAGTTCTGATAGGAATTGTATCTGTCCATAAAGAATCTGGCCATGCAATATTAAAAGCAGAAGCATTTATTGAAGAATAATCAAGATACAAAAACATTGTACATGGCACAATGACATCTTAGCCCCCTTCAAATTAGGCACTTTAGGAACTCACACAGTTCTCTCAGCATCTCTTACACTGTTCAAAACACTGCATAAACCTTTGTTGGAATTGCTGTTGGCTGCCCCATCATATTTTCCTGAATCTCATTGATGTTCTGAAATCCCTACCCTTTCAAAGGTGGTTTTACTTTTCAGAAAAGCCAGAAGTTGCAGGGTGCCAAATCTGGGCTGTAGGGAGGCTGAGTCATCTGGATGATTTGATGTTTCACCAAGAAACACTACATGAGACATGATGCATGAGCAGGCAGGATGTCATGATGAAGCTGCCAATCACCAGTTGCCCATAACATGTGTGGCTGTTTTTGTCATATTGTATCTCTTATCCAATGAAGAAAGATGAGGTAGTACTTCTTATTAATTGTGTGGACTGGAGGGGTATACTCATGATGGACAACATCTTACCAATCAAAAAAACACAGTTAACATGTTCTTGATCCATCTCCAGTTATGACCTTCTTGAGGAAATCTGGTTCATTGGTGGAAGTTTGAATTTGAATCAATTCATTAGCAACTGCAGCATGATGTTCCTTCTGCTCTGGTAGAAGGAACAAATTTTGCCATGACACATTTCATGCCAGGATCCTGCATCAAAACCTCATACACAGAAGTTTTTGGAATGTCCAGATCAACTTCTAGCTCTCATACTGTCAGTTGCTGATCTTTGTTGATTGCATCCCAGACAGTTTCAACATTCTGAGGTTTTCTGCTTGTTGCAGGCCTTCCAGAACATGGGTCATTTTCAAAATATTCCCTACCATCTTTGAAGCATTTATGTGTCACACTATTATTTGTGCCACACTCATTGCATCATCCACGAAAGCCTTCTGAGTCACTGAATAGTTTCCACAAAAGAATGTTCAAGCAAAATTTGCTTCATGCAGATTCATTGCTGTACTTACTCAGTCACTGAGCATGTGTACTGAGAATGGCCACACAGTACACATGCTCAGTCAACACCATGTACTTCCCCCACTAACTGGTACAGTGAAGTCATCATTGTTCACCCATGCACATTCCAGTCCACTCTCCTTGGCTGCCAGGTTATATCAATTCTCGTTATATTAATAATGGCTAGAGTTTTTCCAGACAGACCTCAGTGTGTGCACTTTGAAAACTTGGGGAATCTGTCCTTGGTCACCAGGAAAATACTTGCCACTAATACTCAAATAAATGGCATCTCCTAAGCAACTTAGGGGCTAGATAAATACCATGGATGTTTTTAAGCTTTTGTGATGCCACAAAATATAAATAAATAACTGTAATTCTGAGGAATTTAGGTTAGAGTGGGTAGGCCACCTATTGATATGATTTCCATGTGTCACCAAGTCATCTGCTTTGAAAGGCTAAAATATTTCTTCTAACTACTGGTGCATGTCTCAATTCCTTTAGAAATGTAAATTAAGGAACATAAAAACTACAACAAAATAAGGGAGAAAATAGAACTTAACTCCATACTCAGGTGCAAATGACATGTCAAGTGCCTTTTTGAGAACATGTTTTGGGAAAGAAGAATAAAGGAGAATCTTTAGAATACCAGACATTTGATAAGAATAGAACAGCTAAAAAGATTTGTAATAAAGACAGGCGACAGTGGGGAGTGGAGAACGTCAGCCATTATTGAAGGCAAAATTCTTCAAGTTCATGATGTGCTTAGGGTTGTCCCCAGGTAACACTGTGCAACTGCAACTAAATAAAACTCGGATCTGGAAGGATAATGATTCACGGAGATAACACTATGAAGTAATGGCCAACCAGAACCAGTTATTAAAGAATAACTTCACTGGGTTTTTCTAGATTCTGGAAAGACTGAGTATCAATACAGTCTTGATTTTACGGGTCCTTGTGAAGCTCCTTGCCTGTGAAAACATTACATTTTAGCTATTTCTTCTACATTCCTTTCAGATGAAGTGCTGTATCACTGTTTGTCCAAAGTAGACAAAGCGGTTTCCTTTTCCAGCTTAGCAGAATTTTTTTTTCTAAACAATTATTTAACTGGAAGATGTCAGAAAAAGAGAGGTTGGAGTAACTGTTACGGGTCAAATTCTAACTTTGTGTAGTAATGGACTCCCTCTGGCACCACATTTCACTGAAACCGAAGGAATGAACCATGTCTCATGTGCAGTTTTATCATAAGAACACCCTAGAACTAGAGGAATTTGATACACTCACGTTAATAAAAGCAGTGAAGTCCTCATGTAGTTAACAAGAAAACACTATCATGTTATTTATTAAAAATAATAAGCACAAGTCTAAGAAAGCACAAATGATAAAAATTTTAAATGAGCCCTCTTTACCTTGTATTTTGTTTGACTTGTCTTGTTTTTACTCTTTCAATTAAAATGCTTGGGTTCTCATCCCACCACCCTGGGTAAATTGTTAATATCCAGCCTTCTCACACTTTGTAGGCTTTCAAAAACATATGCTCTTTCTTCTTTCCACCTGCAGGTGATTAAGAGAGAAGTTAAAAATAAAGAATTCATGTTCCTAATTTATACTGTACCTCCTACTCGGAACCAGAAAGAAGCTCTCTTCCCCTTTTTGTGTTGTAAGTGCGATTTTGAAACCACAGACTGAGATTGAGATTGTAATTACAGGGCACATGGTAAAATCAATTTGTTTGCCTGTGACATCTGCCCCCAAAGGTTCTTGAATGCAAGGACATGTGATTGTGGAGTCTGTGCATCCCACACTGCCTCCTTACCCCCTTTCTGACCAATATGGTGGATGGGCATTGAAATGAGTATCAATGACAGTAACAAGACAGCCCATAATCCCATTTCTAAATCATGATGAGATGACTGTTTTTAATTATTGTAAGGACACTTAACATGGGATATATCCTTTTAAAATTTTAAGTGTACAATACATTGTTAAGAGGTACAGTGTTGTAAGGAGATAATTCTTATTTTTCCCTTACCATCTACTTCATGGCAGGAAAAATGGAGTAAAGAAAAACATTAAGGACAAGGCAACCAACCAATTTCAAGACAGTAGCAAGAGACAGATTGGTCTTGGTGTCTAGTTGTCAATCTCGATTCTCTCAGGAGAGCTTATTAGCCTAGAGTACAGTCACCTTGTGGTTCACGTGGGAGGAAGAAAGAAAGAAGGAGAGAGAGAGAGAGGGAGGGAGAGAGAGGAAGGAAGGAAGGAAGGAAGGAAGGAAGGAAGGAAGGAAAGAAAGAAGGAAGGAAGGAAGGAAGGAAAGAAGGAAGGAAGGAAGGAAGGAAGAAAATAAGTGAATCCTTTAAAAAAATATGACCTATTAGCTCAGAACACAGTCAACTGGTGGTCCACGTGGCCTAACAAAAGATGAAGGCCTTTAACAAAAAATATATATACAGTCAGGATTTGGGGGGAGGAGTGGTGCTAACCTACAGAATGTCTTTTTCTCTTCACAGCAGCCCTGGGGTAACACTTTCCTGTCTCCATTTTGTTATGGAGCCCTTGACACTTCAATTTTATTTTACATTAGCTATAAATAATATTTAGATATGCAAAGCTAAAAGGATTTGCTCACTTAGCTAAGGTGGTAGCGCATGTAGACTTAAAAAAAAAGTCATTCTGACCTTTGGGTGAACAGTAGAACTTAAAATGCTATTGTTACAATGTGGAACAGGGAAAGCATGATTTAAATGTAAGTCTTTTATCTCCAAAACCATAAAAGACTATGCCTTGGAGGTATGAGAAAATGCAAGCTGTAATGTGGATCATATAAAAAAATTAAAACATTTAGTACAGCACCAAATCTGCTTTTCTGAACTACATTTTGCTCATAAAACACTTTGAGTCTACAGTATTTTATATTTAAAGTGAGCTGTTCCTTAACTATTTTGTGCCTGGCTCCTTGACTTTCAGTTCTAAAACTCAAGACATCAGTGCTCCCTGTGCACTCCACCTTTCTCCTCCTAACTTCCCAGCTCCTGATGCGTGTTTCAGCCTGCCAGGAGAATGTTCTTGGGGACAGATCTGCCCGCTGGAAACTCTTCAGCCTGGTTCCCTCGTGTGTGAGCTACCCAGATAGCCAGGAAGGACAGACTCGATATTGAAGGTCATATCTCCCTTTTCACTTATCTTGCTCTGTTCCATGGCTTTGAGGGAAAATAAATAAGATTCTGTAACTTGGACCAAGCCATGGGAAGGACTGGGTTTATGACAGGTTTGTATATGGGCCACAGATTGGTCACAGTAGGAATTGAGGATTCTGCCCAGATTCTGCCCACCATTTTTCATATGGCTTTGTTGGTGCCATTTGTAGCTTTCCAAGCCTAGTACACTCTCCTTTTTAGGAGTATCCTGCTGTTCCCTTGTGTTTTTACCACCTGCTGGTTTGTCTGCTCCTGGCATCAGTTTCCTAGACTTTTTTCTCTGATACCATATGAGGACTAGGCAGAAGCCTTCTCTCCTTGACTCCAAAAGAAATGAATGTCTTGCACAGCCCTAACTGAGGTAGTTGTGTCATTTGTGGCCAACTTCTCAGGGAGCAATTTAAATTAGGAACCATGTCTTTTGTGTTTTCAGAAATGGCTCATAACAGACACTTGAAAATTAGTTCAATGAATGACTATATTTTACATTCTTCTGAATTTTAGATTCGTTTCTTTAACCCTTTACCTAACCAAAGTATAAATAACATATTTTCAAAACATTTGCGGTTCCTTCAGCCTGGAATGCTGTGGATCCTACACCTTTTTCCAGCTTCCCCACATTCTGGATTGGAAGTGGCCCCTTAAACTCTTACTTCACCCAGGGTTTTCCTTCTTAGTCCTCGTTCAACTAATGAAATGATAATGTGTATAAATGAACTACTCCTTAGCCCAAATATTCGTGTTTCATAGTTCAGGGGCACAGGTCAGTGACAAATGTCTGTGGAACTCAACCTTTACATTGCAAACCACTCTGCACTCTGAAAGATACCAGCTTTCTTCATCTCACATTTCTTTATGGAATGACAATTTGTGTAGAAATCTGTATATGCCTTTTCTCCTTGGTTCAGCCACAACAAACTTATAGAGAAAGGCAACCCCCAGTGATAAAATATGAAATTTCAAAGCTTGGCCAAAGACCACACATTTGAGACTTTGTCAAAGCACTTGAAAACCTGGTAGTTATTGTCCTCAATACCAATATCCTTCCTGATTGAGAGAGAAATGAAAACAGCACAGGCAGTTAGGGGCTACAATGCAAGGTCTAACCAAATAATATCAATCAGGCTTCTAGGAAAACCTATTAACACAACCATCATTCAAGTCTGTGCACCAACTTTGGAAGCTGAAGAAGATGAAATTGGAAGTTTTTGTGCAATTATCCAAGAAGAAATTGATCACACACCAAAACATAATATAGTCTAATTAAAGGTGATTGCAATGCAAAAGTAAAAAATAAAGCAGAATCAAAGTCATTGAAAAACTTGGACTAGGGGTCAAAAATGCAGTAAAAGTTCAGCTCTTGGAATTTCTGTGAAGCCAACAACTTGTCCATCTCACACACGTGGTTTAAACAACCGAACATATGACTCTATACATAGACCTCACCAGATGGCCAATATAGAAATCAAATAGACTATGTAATTGGAAGCAGGATATGGGGAAGCTCTAGTCTCTCTGCCAAAACAAGACCAGGAGCAGATTGTGGTACTGACCACAGACTGTTAATATCAGACATCATGGTAAAGCTGAAGAGGAGTACTAAAAGAATCAGAGTGCCTAAATATAACATAAATAATTCCTGATGTATTTAAAGTTCACATAAAAACCAGGTTCACACGGTTACACTTACTTGACCAAGAACTAGAAGAACTATGGACTGAAACTAAAAAAACATTTTTAGGAAAGAATGTAACAAGGCAATTCTAGAAGTAAAAAGAAAAGAAAAATTGAGATGGATGATAGAATAAACACTGAGAATTATTCAAAACAAGTGAGAGACAAAGGTTAAAAGTAACAAAAACAAGGTTACAATTCTAAATGCAGTTTTTCAATGACTATCATGTAGAAATAAAAATTATTATAGTAGTCAATATAAAAAGAAAAGACGACAACAACAACAACAAAAAGAAATCTCTACCAGAAGACTCAAGGACTAAAAGAAAAAGTCAAACCTAGACCAGGAATGCTGAATAACTAACAAGGAAATACATTATTTGACCAGGGGAAAGTAAAGGGAAGGTGGACATAGTGTACTGAAAGTCTGTAAAGAAGACACAAAAGACTTCCAGTCAAGACAGAAGTGTTGGTAGACATGTTTCACTTCTTCAGGCAAACACAGAGAGAACTACAACTAAACCTCAAAACAAATAATACGCTGAACTGTCAGAAAATCAGACTGTACAGAAGACTGATCACCAAAGATTTAAAGAAACCACATTCAACCAGACAGGTAGGAGAAACAGAGAGGCAGAGACATGGAGACAGACAGGGAGACAAGGGGAGGCAGCAACAGGAGTGGTGTGCCGGAATGGGTGGTCCCACATTCATGTGTGGTGGATAAAAATCAGGGGGACACCCTGGGAGAAAGCATTCCTAACTCCAGGCCAGAGTGCACAGCCCAATGTCCCAGCACTGGAAGAAAAATCCCCATAAGTCCGGCTGTAAAAACCAGTGGGGGTTGGGGGCGGAAGAGGAAACTGCCAGATTTTCAGAAGACTGCTTAAAGGGCCCACATGGTCTTAGAGAGTATGCAAACACACCCACTCTGGGATTCAGACCAGGATAACAGCTGGAAGGGTGCCAGTTGCATACAGTGAGTGGATGGAGTACTGGAAATAGGGCAAGTGCTGGGAAAACCTCCAGAAACCAGGCAGCGGCACTGTCCCCTCTGAGCCCTCCCCCACACAGAGCCACAAAGCTGGAAAGCGGGCTGCCCCACCCTGGTGCTTACCTAAGGCTCTGCCCCAACCAATTTACAGGTGCCTTGTCTACAATAGTCCGTGTTACTAAGACACAGAATCAAAGAAGCTCTATTTAATACACAGAAACAAACACAGGGGTCTGCCAAATTGAAGAGACAAAGAAATATCTCCCAAATGAAAGAATAGAATAAAAGCCCAGAAAAAGAACGAAACAAAATGGAGATAACCAACCTATCAGATACAGAGCTCAAAACACTGGTGATCCAGATTCTCCAAAAACTCATTGAGTATTGCAACAACATAAAGGAAGAATGAAAGTTACACTAAGTGAAATAAAGAAAAATCTATAGAGAACCAACAAGGAAGGGGAGGAATAAAGGATTCAAATCAACAATTTGGAACAGAAGGAAGAAATAAGCATTCAGTCAGAAGACAAAGAAGAAACAAAAACTAAAAAAAAATGAGGGTAGTATAAGAAAACTCTAGAACATCTCCAAACGAACCAACATCTAATTCATAGGGGTGCCAGGAGGAAAGAGGAAGAGCAAGAAATTGAAAACTTATTTGAAAAAATAATGAAAGAAAACATCCCTAATTTGGTGAAGGAAATAGACATACAAGTCCAGGAAGAACAGAGAGTCCCAAAAATTATGTTGGGCCCAAAGAGGACCACACTAAGACATCATATTTAAAATGCCAAAGGTTAAAGATACAGAGAATCTTACAAGCAGCAAGAGAAAAGCAGAGACTTTCCTACAAAGGAGTTCCCATAAGCCTATCAGCAGATTTCTCAAAAGAAACTTCGCAGTCAAGAAGGTGGGAGTGTTGTCGTATAACTGAAAGGTTGCAGATTCCATCCTCAGTCCAGGCGTGCATGGGAGGCAACCAACTGATGCTTCTCTCTTGCATCAGTCTTTTTCCCTCTCCCTTCCTCCCTCTCTGAAATCAATGAAGAAAATTCCCTCAGGTGAGCATAAAAAGACATATATCATGACCGTAGAAGAAATACATGACTTTAATATATAAAATGAAGACATCGACATTGTTAAAGACTCTGTTTACTTTGGCTCAGCCTGCAATTAAAATGCAGATGGTAGCCAAGAAACCAGGAGAAGTTTGGAACCCAGAAGCTCAGCCATGGAACAGTTAGTAGGAATTACCAAGAGCAAAGTTGTGTCATTTAGAGACCAAGGCTAAGATTGTCCACACCCTCACATTCCTAATGACTATATAATGATGCAGAACATGGACACAATAAAGAAGACTAATAGGAAAAAATAAGTCACTTGAAATATAGTGTTGGAGGAAAGCTCTATGAATATCTGGCAGAAAGATGAACAGGTGATCCCTAGAGTGAGTTATGCCTGAAACATTGCTGGAGGCAAAAAAACTGGCAAAAACTAAAACTGTTTTCCTTAGGGCACATCAGTAGAAGGCAGGGGTTTGGGGAAAATACAATAATGCTGGGAAACGCAGAAGGCAGCAGGAGAAGACCACATATGAGAAGGATTAGCGTCATAAAAGAAGCCGTAAGCATGAGCTGCAGGAGCTGAGCGGGGCTGCTGAGGACAGGGCATTGAGGGTATCAGTCATTCACTGTGTCCCCGGGATTCAGAGCTGACTCAATGGCATGTAACACACATAACTGAATATCTGTTGTGCTCCAGCTATACTCTAAGCCCATGGGAGCAGAGGATCACAGTTATCCTATTCTTCACTGTAATTACAACACCCAAAACAATGCTGGGCATACAGAAATCATAGTATTATATTGGTTATATGAAACACGAAAAATAAATGATTTGTGTGTATTTGTCTGTTCTCCTGGTTTGTCTAAAATATCTTTAGTTACTTCTTTGAAATCTCGTTTAAATTCCCCCCCCAAATTCCAACTACTGGCTCTAAGGGTCTTTTTCTGCTAAGTGTTCTCCATGTCTCTACTTAAAAGCCTTCATTGGAATGTTGTGCCATAACATTCACACATAGATTCAGGATGGATCTCAATACATTCTCCATGTGCATCCTTATCCATCAGTAAAACCTTCCCCTGTATTCCATCCTCATGACAAATATACATAACCCAGAAGTGTTCCCTTACCCTTAGCACATACAATAACATACATCACAGTCGTTCTATCACTTGACAGTCTGAGACCATAAACCCTGCGATGAGGCATCACCATCCATCCTGCAGTTAAGGGAGCTCAGGTTCCCTAACACAGAGCAGAGTAGTCACCGACTCACTCTACCATGTTCAAAGGCCTCTGGGTCCAGCATCATGCTTTTCCTACAGTATTTTTTTTTTGTGTTCAAGTAATCACAGTCTTCAACCAGATTCTGATTATTTCTAACTGGGACTAAGCAATATTTTCATTTCTTTATTGATTTCTTTTAGATCAGTCTCTCTTTTTTTTTATTTTTGTATCATTGTATCTGAATAAACAGTTAGTTAGGAGTGAAATGGAAACAACACACATGTTAAAAAATAAGAGAAAGGCACATTATACTGAGATAGGGTCACATGATAAAAGATAAAGAAGACATTAAAATTTTTTACAAAAATATTTTTGTTAAGAAAATGGAAGAATGCTTACAGTCTATAGCAACATGAAAATATTTGAATAAAAATTCCAAATATAACATATTAGGTATGTAAAAACAATACAAATATATTAATTATTGGTGGGATAACTTTTTTATTTTTTGTTATGCTGTTCCTTATTCATTATTTATTTAAAATGATAAGTATGTATTAATTTTATTAAAAAAAGAGTTCAATTTCTAGTCTGCATTTTCTTTTTTGTTACAGACTTGCTAGGAAAGAATAAATCACTCTGCTTGTCTCATGAAGCATTTCACTAGAACAGCAAGATCAGAGTCCAGTGATACAAAAACTGTGTCAGATGTTATCAGCCTGCTTTTCAGAGGCTCGTCCACCTGCCCACACTCCTGGCTGTGTTCTAACGTCTCAGAGTCTCATGCAGCGAGCTGCCCCTTGAAGACAGTGACATTCGTCTTCCCGGACCCTTGGTGTGCAGCATATAGGAGCACTGGCTTGGAGGCCAGCAAAACCTCAGTTTGAAACCTGACTCCTAACTAACCGTATGACCTCGAGGAAATGTCTAAAATGTCCCTGAGCTTTAGTTTTCTCACCCATAAAATCGGAATGTTAATGCTTACCTTAGACTGTAGCTGTAAAGATTAAATGGGATAACACATGCAGAGGGGGGTTGCCTCCTGCGCTCCCAACATCGCAGACATTCGTGTCACTGTGGGTATGATCTCTGGATTTTTTACGCCCTGGGAGGGTGATGCCGAGTGCACCTTGCATTTCCTATGGCAGATGACGAGGAGCCCAGAGCTCTGAGACCTGCACAGGCACCTTGTCTGTTAGCTCTGAGCTTCCAGTCATTCAGGAGGGCACAAAGGAGGGCAAATTAGAATCGCATCCTATCAATACCCCCGAGGTTTCAACAAGCCTTCTTTCTTGAAATTCAGGCCATGCCCATCCACCTCTATGAAAGAGCTCTCCCGTGCCTTTCTTAAGGCTCGTGCAATAAAGAAATTTCATAAAACCAACCAGGGTATCTTTTTTTTTCTTCTTTATAATGTTACTCATAAAGAGCGTCACTTACGGAAAATCTCCAGCTTGTAGATTTTCACGTTTTCGTGGTACAAAATTGTTTTCTCCAGAGTGTTATATCTGAGTTCACCGAGTTTTCCTGCCAAAACAGCACAGTCTCATTGCTGCATAAGGTACCACATGGTGGACAGAGGCCACTGGACAGCCCGCAGCAGCTCCCAGGCAACATTACTGCTCCTCTGGCACAGATTGCCTGGGGGAGGCCGAGAGCATGTGGACAGGATAAGAATTTAAGGGCCAAAAATATAAAAAGCATCAGCCCTTGGACTTGCATTAACTTCTCTGTGCAAAATAATAAAAGCAATTATTCCATTTCTTAAGCAAGCAGTATAGCCATTCGGCCTACACCAAGGCATACAGAGCATTTAGTCTGCTAAAGGAAAATGTCGAGATCTTTCCTTAGTTCTTTATTAGTGCCATCTCCTGAAAAGAAAATATCGTCCCTAATGTAGGCGTGGAGTAGATCACCCGCACAGACCCGCCCAGAATCAGGTCTGGAAACGGAATTGCTCTGGGACAGGAGCAGAGCAGCTGAGCAGCTTTTGTGGTCAGGGCGGACCCTGTTTCCAGTTTCCAGGGCCCTCCTCCCCAAGCAGAAACTCTAATCTCTTCCCTGGCATCCCAGGCTTACCCCACAAGCCCCCAGTTCCCATCCTCTTGCAGAGCTCAGCTGACAGTCTGCAAACCCCCTGTAAATATTAGCTAACGTGAAGATGTGCTCTCCTTTCCCCAAGGCCATTTGCATCTAAGAATAAATAAGCTTTGCTGTTCCCTGGAAATGAAGCTATAATGATGGAGTAATTAACAGTGAGTCTGAGGTTTAAAATTAGTGTTTATTTATTCCACGAACTTTATTCTAGGGGTCTAAGTAGGCTCCGCATCTCAAGAACATTGGTATTTCTATAATGATAAAAACCTTCCAGCCTAGTCAGAGAGTGTCTCATCTAGTGATAAAATACTGCATAACTATCATCAGTGAGGGTCTGCATGGGGTCGCATGTAACACAGACCAGAGGAAGGACACCTGAGACCAGGGCATCAAGAATGCCTGAGTTACAGAGCATGCTGCCACTCACCACCCATGTTCACAAGTCCTGCAAGCATTACTAGAAGCCTGACGTAGGTGTGATGTCCCTTTCACAGGTGAATATGCTGAAGTACAGAGAAGTCTGTTTGTCCTCCCAGGGCAAATCAGCCAGTGCTGGTGCAGCCATGACTGACACAAACCCAGACTTCTGCCTACTCAGCGAGAGCTTGTTTTCCCCAGCCTTGTTGTGTGCTCAGCCCACTTCCTCTCAACCTTGGCTGATGTTTACATGCAGGTGGTAGGATTCAGTCTTCTTAGGAGCAGGACCCATCAACTTGGTTTAAGGGATGCGAAACTTTCAGGGGAATTAAGTGAAATCACCATACAGCGAAGTGGGTACTAAGCTCTCACCTTCCTCCCCTCCAGACAAAGATAGTGGGATGGGGAATGGATACTTCTCTAAACTGGTCTGCAGTTCAGAAAGAACACTGAGTGCCCAAACCTTCCAACTTAATCCTCACTCAGGAGAAAAATCAACCACTGACTTCTTGGAAAATCAGTGGTAGGTAAGTGATGCTTAAAAACACAAATAAAGGTGAAAATAAAGTAATGCTTTTTCATTATTTCTATTGTAAAGAAAAAAAATTATTCTAAAAAGTTAGGTGAAGAGAAGTCTGATTTTGCCCAAGCCCACAGAGCAAGATCTTGATGATATCTTCATTCCTTAAAGCCTGCAAGAGTCCATTCATTCATTCATTCATTGAACAAGTGCCCAAAGCCTATGATGATCAGGCACTGTCATAGGATAAGTGTGATACAAAGGTTAATGCCACAAGTCTTGCTTTTAGATACATCGAATGTCAGTGGCAGACACTCCAGGGGAAAGAGAACCTCAAGTTCAATGCAACTAAGTTCTATCAGGGCACATGATGGGTCACCGAATCCAGACCTGGGATCCTGGAGCAAAGTGGGTTGCGCAGGCAAGAGCTGAGGTACAGAGAGAACCAAGAAGTTTCTGGGCGCAAGGAGCAGCAGCAGGAAAGGCAGGAGCAAGGAGGCTTTTGCAAGAGGTTGTGGGAAGGGTGGGGAAAGGTGAGGCAGGAAGAGGAAACTGAGGTCAGGAAAACAAGCCAATCTGGGGGAGCCACTGAAAAGTTCAAAGAGGATATGCGGTATATCAGGCTTTCACTTGAGACAGATTCCACCGCAGAATCAGAGAGGATAATAAATCATGACACATGAAAAAAATTCGCACAACCGTTTTTTGGGGGGAGAACCTATAAGAGGAAAGGCAGTTGAATTTCATCAGAAAGAATAAGGCCTCATTAATTTATACCCTGTTATTAAGAAAATTGGTGTGATTCAACCAAGGTTGAACTACAATTTACCTCTGCAGTGTTGCAAAAATTAAAGAAAAAAGTACTTCAAGCGAGATAATACTATGCAAACAAGATTGCTATGAGATTTTTTTTAAAGAACAATTTTTTTCCTGGTTTTGTTGAACTAATAGAGTATCCATTTACTTATTTAAAAATATCCTTGGATAATTACAAATGAAATTCTTTATTCATTAAAGCAAACCTGGCAGTTCCGTGATCTTAAAATTATAGAACGGCAATTTTTTCTAAAAAAAACAAAACAAAACAAAATACCTAACATTTTAGTAATTTAGACTGGACTACCTCCAATATGAGGATTTACTCTACCAGCTTTAACTGATTTGCTCTCGACATTAGCAAGCAATTTTGGAATTGTGTAATCAGAATCTAAATGGATCTTAATAGCCCCAAAGAATTAATACGTCTGTTACAATGTGAGCAATTTATTCCCTTCACACCAGTCGATTCTGGTTCAGTGATTATTAAATTCTGGATTATTTGCAGGAAAAACATTATACGAACAAAGTCGTCTTTAAGATTTGCCTTTTTTTTTGTTTGATTTTGTTTATTTTCATTGGGTCGCTTCCATCGATAGTAAGTCATTCATTTCTCAAACATCGGGCACAGCCATGTGCCAGACACTGTGCTATTCATTGCGAAGTCCTCGGTGACGAGGACTCAGCTCCTGCCTTCAAAGGGATCACCATCTGGTGAGGGATATTGGGATATAAACAAACCCCTATGAAACGATGCAATAAATCCCCTAATGGGAGTCTATTCTGGGGGTTATGGAAATACAGAAGAGCAAACACCCAACTGTCCAGAGGGTGAGTTTAGGAAAGGTTTCCCAGCAGAGGTGACTTTAACCAGACTGATGAAAAACTAGCAGATAAAATGCATTTCGGGAAGAAGAAATGAGGACACAACACAACACTGAGTGTGTCAGGAACAGTGTGATTAGTTAAGGCAGAAATGCTTTATGGAGAAAAGACAATGGGGGAGGCGGGAGGATAAGAATGTAGGTGAGGCGTTTTCATTCCACGCTCAGTGTCTTCTAGGCAGCTGGCAGAGCGTCAAGGCATGAATTTCATGCTGGCCACCGATTTCTCCAGACGTGGATTATTGCTGTTGCCTTCTGCCTCATCATTCCCAGAAGGAGGTGACATCCTGATAACTGCCAGGGAAGTCTCAGATTCTGGGACACCCAGAAGTGAATCTCTTACAGGGTTTATACTATAATAAAATCGTGCTCAGCATCTCTTCTTAAATCACTTTGGTAGTTCCCTAAATGTACACTCAGGTGAGCCTAAGGAAAGGCAAGTGAAATGAAATGTCAATCATTGTAATCACAGAAAAATGAACAAACATGACCGAAAAGATGAGGAAATGAGGTTGGAAAAATCTATCCATAATTGTGCGTGGGTGTGCCTGTGTTTGTTGATTTTCTCTTGCCCCCATCCATCCATTTGAGCAGATGGAGGGTTTGGGAGATGTATACCTCTGGAGCAAGGTATTAACCACAAATGTGCAGCACGACAGGTTTCTAACACTCGGTTTGAATATCAAGAGAAAACCCTGGAAACTCAGAGCAAGGCATTTGTGTCATAAATCTAAAAGCGGGGAAGAATCCAGGATAATGCCGGGGACTGGTATCTGGCCACCCCATGAGGGGATTTGAATGTTCTGTTGGAAGAGAGAAGAGAGAGAGAGAAAACAGAAAAGCGCCTGGTTTGGGACTGATTCCTGGCTCTGACTCCATGTCTCAGGCTGTAGAATCAGAGAAGCCCCAGAATATATCTAGGGGATTGTAGAAAACACTTCACCGCAGAAATAGAAACTTTCTTCTTTAGAAAAGTCAGGCTCTTTCCAGGGCAGATTTAACTGGAGGAGGGTCTGAGGGAACCCCCAGTTTTGCCACGACCATAGAGCAGTAGAGTAAAGTAGACCAAAACTTTCTGTGCATATAAAGAGAAATCAAGAGAATCTGGGAGACTAGGGGCTCATGGAGGCTTACGATGGGGAAAGAAAGGAAATAGGGCTTGAATCCTACACAGGTGCCCCCTGCAGGAGGGGTAGCGACAGCTGAAGCAAAACAAGTAAAGGATGTTGAAATAGGACCTTCAGGACTGGTCACCACTCAGGGGGAGGGCAGGTCAAAGGATTGACCTAATACATGGCCTAATACAAGCTTGCCCTATACCTAGGAGCAGAGGTTTGGGGGTAGGAATACTGAATTGACTGGGTAGCTACCCCACCAGTGAGTGACTTTTAAACCACAGGTGATCAAGTTACCTTGAGTTGGCAAAACTCTGTTATTTGGGGCAACAGAAATGGAATCTCATGAGCTGAGTAGACTTCAGGTATTTAGAAATAAATTCTGGTTTGTGCACCTGAACTTATCACAGCACAATTGATCTCCAAGTCACATGTATTTCATCTTAAAGGAGGCAAGTGGAGTACACAAAAATGTCTCCTCTAAACTAAGTGGAGCATCAAGGAGATTAGCTGATGGGAATAAAATCAGTGCAGACAGCTTTGCATTGGCTGTTAATCACGAGATGAGGAGAAATGAATCAGTTTATATTGGAATCAAATCAACAAGCTTGAGTTTATTGGCACTTTCCTATAAGTCTCTTCAAACTGGATTAGCACCTAGGGTGGAAATATAAAATAAGGAGTCTTAAGCTTCTTGGGGAAAGCTGATTAACCTCCAATTCTGTCATCCTAACGGGATTGGAGAAACTTTGGGGAGCTCAAACAAACAGCCCCTGGTTTTTATGCATCATCATGGGGCATCCGGGTGAACCATTATTTGCCCCAGCCATCTGAGAAGTCCTCTCTAAATAGGATTTCCTAGTGGTCACATCCACGGTGCCTGTCATCATAAAACCTGATGAGACACTTGTGAGAAGTGTATAGGGGAGGCCAGTGCTAGCTGAAAGGACTAAAGGGACAACCAAAATGTACAGTGATCCCAGGGGTCCTTTTATATCACACTTTTATAATAAGCCCAGACATCAACCATATCCCGGGGGATGCAAACTAGGTACTCTGAGTGATGAAAACTAACCTGTTGTTCAAGGCCAAGTGTGTCATACAGGAAAATGTCGTCCCGCATTCTAAACATCTGAGGTGTGAACCTGTGGCTGGGGGGTAGTGGGGGAAGTGTCAAAAAAACCCTCACATGACCCCCCAAACTGTATGAGAAAATAACCAGGTCAATTGGTTGGTTTCAGGAAGATGGATTTTTTTTTTCAATGTAGTCATTATGTTTAACTGGAGAAAACAAAATTGATCTCTACAAGTCAGGACCTAGAAACAAGTGTGTAATTACTAATTATACACTTAAGGGTTTATTCTCCCCTAGATACACATGCCCAGCTCCCACCAAAATTAATCTGAGTCGCATTCAAGTGTGGAGGGGAGAGTAGGCTCCCTGGCTCTCACTGCAGAAGTAATGAAACTCCCTTAAAAGCCCATGTTGCCTCATAATAATACTACAATATTGAAGCTCAAGTTTGTTAAGTAGCAAAGACTCAATACGACTATTCACTGTGAAGCTTTCCTAGGAAAAGACCCCAGTGTGTATTGAATATTTTAGTATTTTCTTAGAAATTATTAGTTTTTTAATTACTTTAAGTAGGGGGAGAAAAACCCTTTCATAATTATTCGGGTGAGGGGTATGTTATAACTCCCTTGGAGTTGGAGGGGGAATCCGGAGCTGGGTAGAAGCAAGATTTAGTAAATCCTTAATTTTGTCCTTTACTTTTCAAGCACATGAAGCAAATATTTCTTAATGAATGAAATCATAAAATGACATACAGCAAAGTGTATGAGGTGCTATTATTTATAGTGCAGAGTTGGGGGTCATAAACAATATAAAGTTAGAGAATCATGCTGTATTTTTAAAAATAGAAACCTGAATTGCTACTCATTGTACTCGGGCATATTTTTAAGTTAATTATTTTTTTGCTTGTAGATTAATACTCATTGGAGAAAAATTAGAAAAAATGGAAAAAATTAAAGTCCCTCATAAATTCTACCACCCAGATACTATCAATGTTAATATTTTCTATGTTTGACTATTTTTTCATTGATATACTTGTTTCATATTAAATTAAGATTTAGAATCTATATAGTCCTGCACTGAAGTTTTGGGCATTTATTAGGCATTTTGATTTACTTTTATTAAATAATCCATGAAAACATCATTTTAATCAAATTGATCATTAGAAGCATTTATTAATTTCACTCCCCTTTTGTATAAATAGACAGTAAGCTGAGATGTACATTCTTATACTTAACTCAAATATCTGAGTATATTCCTATAAGTAAGATTCCTTACGGGCCATTTTTATAGATTTTCCTTTTCATTTTTCCTGTTTGGAAAAAGTAATGCAAGGGCATGCTGACATGCTCAGCCAGGCGAACGCAGCAAACACAGTGACCAGTGATGAGTCAGTCCTCCCCTCACCTTTGGCCCCCAGCTGTCTTCCCCAGAGACGACCTCATTACCAGCTTTTCATGTATTTGCAGAAAGACTATAGTATGAAGCTTTATTATAAAGATTTTTGGTACATTTTTACTGATTTTTTTCTAATGCATTTTTTTTTGTTTGTTTTGCCATTGGCGGTACCGAGAACGAATTACTGGTGGGTGTACAATTGAACAGTAATGGATGGCGGTAGCCATTGTTTATGTTTATGTGGCTTGCACTTTTTCTCTTTCCCCAAAAAGAAAAGTTCAGGGACCAAAGCTGGGCCAACCATATGCTACACCCCCAACACTGAGAATGGTTCGAGGACCTGCACACGACCCAGTGGGCAATGAGGGGCCTTCATGGCATTTATGTGTTGTAGCCGGGAAGATGAATCTGGCTACTCGCGGGCTCTGCGCAACTGCAGTGCTGCGTCGCCAGCGCAGGCTGCGGGGAGAATGAGCCAGTTCACCAGCAAAGAGACTAAGGAATAGAAGACAGCACCTAGTGGCATCATTGATCAGCCATACCAGCTGGGATGTCAAGCCACTAAATCTGACAAATCCACTTTCCTTCTGTAAAACGAGTTTGAAATACGGTTGTGTCACCTATAACTGAAAGAAACTTGCATTCTACAATAAAAGATGACCTTTTCATGTGCAACAACAACTTGCTGGCAGCAATCGAGAAGACCCAGACATCACTCTGATGCCAGGAAAAAATACAGCCAGAGAGAAGCTCCCAGGATAATCGTCTCTGCGAAACAACGCACAGGTGCTCACCAGTGACTCAGGAAACTAAAGGAAATAGGGCACAGACGCCGTGCTGTGCACCATGCGTGTGCAGCTGTCCATGCACGCTGGAAGGCAGGGAAGCGCTAGCACACACCCGGGCACCACTATTGGTGCAGCCTCTGTTCATTTCAGTGAGCCCTGCCTGCCTCGTTATTTTCATTTCAGATTTTTTTTCCTTTTCACTTTAACTGAATTAGAGCAAGAATACAGAGTAACTACTCAATAATCCGGAGCTCAAAAACCCAGGTTTCAGTACAATTCAAACAAAGCCTGCCTTACGAGGTGATGCATATTTATAACCGCGATCTACACTCGTCCTCTTTGAAATTTGCTCTTGGTAGGCCCGCGACCTTCAGGATAGTCATTCATCTACAGCGAGGAGCACAGTGCCTGTCCTTGGAGAGCCCTATGATAGGCTGAATGAAGAAAATCAACCTGGCTTAACAAAGATTGAACACTTCTGCATGGACAAGCATGCGCACACTGGCATGCACATGCATACTCATCTACATGCACACACGAATGCTCCCATTTACAAATACGCCAGCCTGGATCAGTCCGTAGGCCTCCCTTGTGGTAACGGTGTTCACTGTGGGAGAGGAAGAAAAGACTGGAAACCACCCGAAAGCTCCCAGTGTTTCACTTGAACTTGAGTTTACATATCAAAGAAGGAAAGTGAAAAATGTGCTGGCATTTTGTCATTTCCTGACAATTATTATTTGTAACAAATCCCCAGGTAATTTGGACTCATTAATGCTCAGATGACCATAATCTATTTGCTCTACTTAGCTGAGAGCTATTGAGTGTTCAAAGATTTTTAAAATGCTCCCACCCTCTCAAGTCTCTGCTTTCTGTCTTTTTGATATGAATTGTAGGAGCAAAGTAAACAGAGGGCTCTGTTAGAATTTCCCTTTTTACAAATGAGCCATAAAATTGTCCATTAATCAGTCCTGGCTCCCAGGGGCCAGTTTGCATTGTAGAGGTTTCCTTTTCCTCTTCTGATCCCCATTTTGTTGAAGAGATTACTCAGAAGAAAAGAGAAAAAAAGTCACAGAGCAATAAGCCCCAAAGAATAGGCTTAAGAAAGCCAGCTTTTCTTTTCTTTTTTTTTTCTTTTTCTTTTTTTGGTAAACAGCCTTTGGCTTGAGCCAGATTCTCATCATTCAGCACCATTCAGACCTTTCAAATTTACTCTGTTCATTCCAGGCTGCCTTGAAAATATAGAATATTCTTCTCCCCTTCCCAGAGAGTGTGGTGCTCCAACAGGTACTACTGGTAAGTTTTTAGTTCTGTTCGAGCATAAATTTTTTAAAATATAGAATATTTAAAGTATAAATATAAATTATTGCAAATATAAATTGTTCTTCTTTTCTTCCTAGAGGGTATGGTACTTGGACAAGTACTAAAGTACTACATGTCAGTCTTCAACTCCATTAGCAAAAATGAAAAAAAAACATTAAGATCTCTGGGGGCAAGAATCCATGAGCACAAAACTAATAAAATACTGGAGGAATTCACTATGAATTTGACATCTCGAGGTTTCCCCCACCTAATTGCTACACTGGGTGTCAGTTCTGACAGTTCTTGCATTTACCTTGAGAGTATTCCTTTTAAAGGACAGAAGGAGGAAGTACACATCAAACTTCGAACCGTCTGAGAAGAGGGCGGGCCCATCTTCTGGCTGCAGCCTTCTCATTGGGCAGCTGCTTGCGAAGACCAACCCCCTGCCTACTGGCGTTTCTCCCATAACCTGGATTTCTCACCCTCAGCAAGACTCTTCCACATACATGGACACCACATAGGCATCATCTATATATGGTATATATACATTTGTCATCGGCTTTAAGTGTAATAATAAAAGAAAGAGATTATGCAAAAATTAGCTTTAATGGGAGTATAGCAAAAAAAAGTTTCCTTTGTTTGGTTTGGGGATTCTAGTTTTGCTAGGTTCCAAACCCCGCCTTCTCTTTCCTCTATTTCACCGTTTGTACTTTATCTACTAATTACACTAAGAATAAAATGTATAAGCTGTCTTAAGGGGTGTCTTTATTTTCCTTTACTTTTTTAAAAGCTAAACTGTTTGTCTAACGTGGGCGGGGGTTGTTAGGAGGGAACAGAATAGCCAGCAAATGGTTTTGTTTCTAAAGGAGAGTCACCCGGAGGTTAACTTGGAAGCCAAATAGGTTTGCAAGTTTCTCTCTCAAGAGTCGAGGCCCAGTGCTGCAGTGTGGGGTCCTCCGTGTAAAATGCAGCCACTTCTCCTAGAGAGACCTCGTTGTTAATCTGTGAGATGACAGCTAAGCTCTTTAAAGAAGCTGAGTGTGACGAACTTGGAATCCTTCTTCCACAGCCACTAATGTTGCTTGCGCATCACCCTTGGAAATGAAATATATTGGTCTGAAGTGATTAACTGTTCCATAAACTGGCTTTTGAGAAAGTCGATGGGTCTCATCGTCCTTCTGCTTTGCGAGAGCTCCTGCAACAACCTGGCACTTGGGCACATAAAATTCCGGAATGTCTGGACTTATATTTGAAGTGACTCACTCACACCTAGTGAACCATTTCTCTCTTTCGGAGGCGACAGAAGTGTGAGTTCCTTGAATCATTGACTTTGTTAGCACAAACATGTTGGATTTTGCTAACCTACCTTAAGACTTTATTAGCCTCCCTTATTTTATATGTCCTACAGGCTTTGGCAGTTTTGCACATTTAATTGAAACACATTGGCTTCTATAAAACAGCACTTGCTTAAATCAAAAAGGAATGTCTCATAATCTCTCTGATGTTAACACTGGGACGTTTGACAGTGCCAGCTGCATCCCAGGGCGTCGCGTCAGTGCAGCTCGGGTCTGACTCCCTACCCGTCTCAGTCAAGCTTTCATGCGTATGGGGAGGAGGATCAGGCGGGCGGGAGCAGGATGCTGGGTCCAGAATGAAAGCCAAGGGAGGCTTTCATCATGCATATTTCCATGGGTGACTGTGTCACCCGGACAAACTCTCCTCGTGAGTAAATGAAAGGCCAGCTCTTGTGACCGATGTGAACCTGCCAAATTGCTCCATCCATGCACCCAGGGCCTACTGGTTTAGGTGGGGTCCTAAGGAACTCAACCCTGACTAAGCTCTGGGCTGGCCGGCTGCTGAGATCCTCCGTGAGGCAAACCAGATCACGCTTCTTTGAAACAAACAATGCATTTTGGGACTAACCTATCCAGCCCTGGCCTCGCTCTCTGGCAAGACATTGGGAACCAGAAGTGATTTCTGCCAGGACAGAGTGGTAAGTGCTAAGAGTAGGTGGAAATCTTGAATAACCCACATTCCCCATGTAGCCATCCCCTAATCCTTTCCTTACCTTCACAGGAGCAGTAAGGCCCTTCTTGGATAGCGAGGATGGTGGGTTGCAAAACCCACTCACACCACTCAGATGTGCAGAGAAAACGAGAGACTTCATTTTGTAACACACCCCACCATTCTTTTAACAGTAGGGCTGCAAATGATGACCTGCTAACGAACATTTGACTGCAGATAAACAGCCTGTTTGCTTAAGAATTCTAGGAACTAACTTCAAAAGAGCCAAAGTGGACCTTCAGACATTCTAGCTTCAGGACGTTTGCTGACCAGTTATCTGAACAGACTGTGTTCTCAACAGACAACTTTCACCCTCCTCCTTTTGATTCTTTTGTTCTGTTTTTTCCCCTCCCACCTTCCTCCTTACAAAAACCCCTGCCTCTTTCCAATTGCTAAGATTATCTTTGGGACATGAGTCCGCCATCTTTCCAAGTTGCCGGCTCTTGAATAAACCTATTTTCCTTCCACCAGCACCTGCCTTTTAATTATCAGCTTTTGAGCAGTGGGCGGCCAAACCTGGATTTGGCACCAGCTTCTCAGTAGGTGCCTTAAACCTTCACACACCCATCCACCTGCTTGTGGGCAGCTGGGGGAACTCCCTACATGTGTTTGGTGCAAGTTAGCTATTTAAACTGTTTCTGTAGGCAGTGGGCGCAAATGTTTAATTTATCAAGTTTCTTTTTATTTTCCATGGCGCCTCTCAGAGATGGGGCCTAGGGTTTGGGGAAGGGGGAGGTGTGTTACCTCATGGAGCAGAGACTGAGGACGGGAAATAGCAGAGAGATTTGTGTTTGGTCAGCTCCTTCAGGCGGGGCTCTGAGGAGCAACTGCCACCTGCTCTGGATGACTGGACCCCACTTCTGCCCAACTAGTGCCATGGCCCCCAAGGTGGGGCTGCGAGTCCCATGTGGTCCCTGGACCAAGTGGTTGGCCCTGTGGGTCTCAGCCACTTCTCCCCACAACAGCCCCCTCCCTCCCTGATCTGACAAGCTCAGCCATCAGCACCCAAAGCACACGGGACCTTTTTCAGAAGATTACCACACTCCGCTGAAGTCATGGAGGACTCTGAGAGCCCAGTTCAACCCCTGTGTTTGTTTAACCTTGTGGATTCTGAACAAGCGGCCTCAGGGCAAGATGGTGGCAAGAGCAGATGCAAATTGTTTGAAACAAAGACAATGTTGAAGGCTTTCTTTGAGGAAAATGAAAGGGGTGGGGGGGGAATTGAGTATTATGAATAAAAAATCAGGTACAAAAGTTACTATTAATTTAAGTAAGAAAAGAATTTAATGCAAATTGTGAAATATTTAAAAGTAAAAATTACCCTTTCAGGGTATTTCAAGCTGTTATGTTCAATAACAAATCTTAAATACTTTTTAATTGGTAACACTGATGAACAAGTTTATTGTTGATTTCATGAAGTAGTGACATATATGAACTTTAAATCATCGTTATTATTATTAGTATTTTATATAACATTAGAAAGAAATTTAACTTTTCAATGTGTTTATACGATTAATTTTTCATCATCAGTTGAATTAACAAATAATCCAAGAGTCTGTTCATTATTTCAATAAGAAATTCCTCTCTTTAATATGACTTTAGAGATGTATTACAATTTGCTTCTTGGCAGTGAAATAATTTACATTGAATTTAAAGAGATATATGAAAATGGTTTTATTGTATAGTTAATTTATAATAATGTATATTGTATTATTAGGCAGATTTCTGGCTGGACAGAATTTTAATTTTGTTTAGGTATCAATGAAATTTGAATCTTCTATTAGAATCACACATAAATGATGATAGAGAAAATGTTTTGCCAACTAAGTTTGGGTCCTGTGCCCTTCACATATGGTTTCTCATTTACTATCCCTGCTAAGAGTCAGAATACAAGGATTTTTTGGCCCTACACCATGATGTCCGAACACCACGCGAATCAGCACATTTAACTCTGATCATTACAATGTAGGGCACCTGCAAACACTTAACTCACAAAGAGTACCTAAAAACTATTAAATGTATTCCACTAAACTCAAACCCATACTCCCCTCAATCAGCTTCCCCTTAGCTAGTTCCCAACATTACTTATCAACCCCTTAATGCCACCTGATAGAAGGGGAAGTTTACCTTGCCTTTTTATTTATTCTTGCCCCTTCTAGGTGCCACAGCTCAAAATTCATTAACTCAACCATTCATTCAGCTTTTGGTGGGGTCCGAGGAGGGAACACTTACACTCAATAATATTTCAAAGGGCAGGGGCAGGGGGAGCGATCTGGTCAGGGTGTGGACAGCACAATGGATACTCTATTTGTGGAAAATTTGAAAACAACAAGAAAAAGGTGTGGTCTGCTTTTCATTATTACCATGAGTCAGCAATTCTAAACAATGCCCATTATTAAAATATTCCTTTCCTCCAAAAAATGATTTTGTTATTTAAAGTTCCAAGCTATTTGCGTAATAACCTTTGAGTTTTAATAATACCTATTTAAGTTTCAAACTAGCACACTTTTGTTATGTATCTTCTCACAAACATTATATTTATTCTATTTGGACAAACATTGTATTTATTCTATTTGGACTGAGTCCCCAAAACAGACTCAACTGCCTGTATTCCTACCAGAGGTCACTACTTAGGGGTTTAATAAGCATCTTAAAGTCAACACATTTTAAAATGAGCACCATATCTTAACTTGCAATCTGCTCCATTCACAACCCACCCCATCTCAGCTGCTGGCAGCTCTATCCTTTCCAGGTCTATGGCCAAAATTCTTGAAGACATCTTTGACTGGAGACATCTTTGATTCTTCTTTTCACTTTCCACATCCAATCAGCAGATCCTGATGGCTCCGCCTGCTAAAATATATCCAGAATTCACCCTCTCTGAGTCCACCCCTGCCACTCCAGTGTGGGTCTCCATAGCCTCTCACCTCCACCACGCTGGTAGACTCTGGCCTGGTCTCCCTGCCTCACTGTAGCAGCTCTGTACTCAGAAGCCTCAGCGATCTTTTAAAATCATATACTGGATTGTAGTTCACTTCTCCTTGGAATATTCCAGTGGCTCCCCATTTCTCTCAAAGGGAAAGCAAACATGTTGACAGTGATCTGCAGGAAGGGGCATATGGCTCCTTCTAGAATGTCCCATGAATGGAGGAAAGGAGCACAAAATAGGAAAATGGCTCAAAGTCTTTGTTCTGCTAATATTCTTTCAAATAATGTATCTGAAGGAGATAAGCATTAATCAAATTTAAAATTTATATATATGGATGTGTATTTCTCACAGCATTATTTACAACCACCACAATAATAGACACAATAGCTTACACAGATTGCTTATTACATTCCACATTATATAAATTGACTAATCCTCACAGAACTCCATAAGGTGTTTATTAGCATTCTACCCATTTCATAGGCAAAGAAGATGAGGCATTGACAAGTAAATTGATTACCCAAAATTATAGAGCCAGGAAAAGATGTAACCAGGATCTAAACTTAGGCAGTTTATCTGCAAAAATCACTCTTAGCTAATTGGCAAAAAAAAAAAAAAATACATGAACTAGACAACATGTTAATGTCCAACCATATAGTTTTAGCAAATAAGACATAACTACATAATCATTAGATAAAACATTTTCTAAATCTATAACAATGAAAGGAAATTATTTGTAAAAATAAATTCAGGTTATTATGATTAACCATACATAATATTCTGAATTTAACAAGTGCACATACATAATCACACACATATATGCATGCACATGCATGTATAGAAGGCAAATATCAGAAGGAAATGCCCAGATGTTAATAAAGATTATTTCACAATGGTCTGATTACTAGATCAGTTTTATTTTCTTCAAAACACTTCCTCTTGTTTTATACCTTTTTTTCTGCAACCTGGGGAAGAATTTATTTTTAAAAGCTACATTTTAATTTCAAAATTATTAATTAATTGGCTGTACAATCATATGATAAGTTCATAATAAAGTAATGATGAAGACTATGGCAAAATGTGATAATAATATAATGGAAGATTTCAATTTTTTTTTACCAACACAGATTTGTGATTTTCCCTATGTAAATTCCAAAGTTGGAAAGATCCTGTTTGTTTGAAAAAAATGCTTTAATTATTTGTATCCATTTAAAAAGTACTCAAAGACATAGAACTGCAAGATTCATGCCTACATGCGAGAACTGAGACAACCAACCTGCTTTGCTAGGTTTCCTGCACAAAGCAAAGACACCTGATTATGAACTGAGTTCAATCAAACATTATAATATTACCAGGCTTCTAAACATGGTGACAGCCACTTGAAGATTCTCATTTCCAACTTCACAAAGAGGTGTTTTTTTTTTTTTTAAAAATTGGGGCCACCTCTGAATGTGACTTGAAAAACTGTTAAATGAAAAAGCCAAATAGAAGAACACGATTCTTGAAATTCTCCATCAGTTTGGAGTGCGTTCGGCTGTGAGGAACAGAAAACTCAACAAGCAGAGCTAGGCTCTACCTGACATGCGTGTACCTACACATCCAAACTCACTTCATCCTCACCACGGTGCCGGGAGGTCACAGAGAGAGGAAAGAAGGAATACAGCGGCGAAGAAACGTACACAAAAATACACAGCTATGAAACGACAGACCTGGGGTTCAAACCCAGGCATGGGACTCCAGGGTCTCTGCCTCCTTAACTCCCGCTATCCTGTCTACAGAAATAGGAGGGACACCCATGTGACTCAGAAAACTTTCGCTGTGACCTGGGTCTCTTCAGTGATTTCTGCACCTAGGGAGTTTGTGGAAAGCATAAAAAACCCTGAAGTCAGTGTTGTTGTTGTTGTTTTAATTCAAAATGTAAGCCATTTGGGAGCAGTGCTAATGTAGTACTTTCTCCACTGTTCTGTCTACAGGAAGGTTGAAGGATATTCCTTCCTCCTCGCAGGAAAGAGCCCGAAAACGCACGTGAAACAAGGAGACGCTGTTGCTCTCCTCCTCCTTCCTGAGCTGTTGGAAGGGCGGAAGACTCCTAGTCCATCCATTACCATGTGAATAATTAAACACCCTGAGCCCGCAGCTGAGGTTGGGAGGGCTGTGGAGGCAATTTGTTGTAAATATTAGTGGTAAGCTTGGTCAGTCATTAGCTCCTCCTAGTGGCTCTTTGGCCTTCAATCAGGGAGGCAGCAGGGGTGCTGCTGTCCTTGAGGAATGAAAACCCTGATTGATGAACAGCCTGAAGTTTCCTCTGAAGTGACAAGACCTTTCTTCGCCTCTCAAACCACAGGATGTCACTACTCAGAGAGAGCTGCTTCTCCCCTGCACAGAGAGTCTGGCCTGGTCAACAAACTGCGTTTGTGTAACCCCAACAGAGCATGTGGCATTCAGGAGACAGGGGCAAGCAACCCTTTATGTACAACTCTATGAATACAGCCCAATCACAGTTGTTTTCTGAAGATTACTAGAGCCACAAATAACCCCCAAAGAGAAATAATACTTTGAAAAGTTAAATTTGACTTTTAATTACATTTTGCTCTTGTACGTAAATGAAAGCACATCTGGCATGCTCAAGTTTAGCCATTTCAAATAAAGTAACACGTCTGCACATGTAGGGAAGAGAGATAGAGATAGAGATAGATATAGAGACAGAGACAGAGACAAAGATAGAGATAGAGACAGAGATAGAGAGAGAGAGAGAGAGAGGGAGAGAAGACTGGGAAGCTATCCTTTTCCCCATCCTGCCCTCCTACCCAAATCCTCTCTTAGGAAACAACACCCCAAGGTTAATCACAGATCTCCTTAGATTGGTGCAAGGGTCCACAATCCCCCCAGCCTTCACTGGATTATGTGAAAAAGTCCAGTGTTTGAATTCGCAAAAATGTTTTGGCAATAAGAGTAAGCAAAAGGAGCTGAGATGTCAACAGAACCCTAATTATACAGAGGGCATCATTAATAAATTTGGAAGCACATTTTTCCTTGGGTAAACTCAATCTCAAATAATCTCCTCATAGATAATCTAGGACAGCTGCTGATAGGTGGACCTAAACAATACTGAAAAATAATTAAAGAAATCTCTTTATTCCATCAAAATGCAAGTGTAATCAGATAGGAAGACAGATATTGTAGATACCAGTCTTGCTGCTATGAGTCAATCACTTAGGTCAGCCATTTGCAACCTTTTTCATCTCATGGCACACATAAACTAATTACTAAAGATCTGTGGCACACCAAAATATGTATTTTTTACCGATCTGTCAAAAAATAGGTATAATTTTGATTCATTTATCCTGGACATCTATTGTTCTGCTGGCAGTTGTCATCTTTCTTATTTGACGATCAAAAGGAAAAGATGTCAGTATCCCTGACTACATAGTCAAATATTACATGTTTTAAAAATTCTTGTGGCACACCAGTGTGCTTCTTGCGGCATACTGGTTGAAAATGGTTGACCTAGTTGGATACACGATCCCTAAGCTACTCCACACTGAGTAAATACATTATTGCCTCTATTACTGTCATCAATAGGCACTCAAATCCTACCGCTTTTCTTGCACTGGAAGGTGAGATAGTTGAAAGGAAAAGGTTATTCCAAATACTGGTCATGTTCACCCACCCAGCATTGCTTAGAAATGCAAAAACACACTGTGCCCACATGGACAAACGCATACATGCACACACTCTCCTGAGGCAGCACCAGGGATGTAAGAAAGACCTGAGCTCTCTCAGAATCCCAAGGTCCTAGAAAGCCAGTGGCTCCACTGGAAGATTTTCCATAAGAAGGGTGGAGTCTAGAAAAAAACAAAACAAAACAAAACAAAACAAAACTGTAGACTCTGGAGGCTGAAATACATCTAGTTGAGTATCCTTTCTCTCCCTAGAACATGGTTTCCCCTTAAACAAGTTGATGCCATGTGTAAGCTTCAGTCTAAGAAAACAGCCCTGACACCCATTTCACAAGTCCTCCTGTGGGTGAGGAGGGACCCCATCTATAAATGGTTTCGCTGTGCCTGGCACAACGCAAATGCTTAACGCCCTGCTTCTTACCTCTCCTTGACAAGTTCTTGTGCTGGTGAGTATCAGGGAAGGAGGGAAGAAAGGACAGGACCCTGAGAATCCTAAGATCCCTGACATGTTTTCTCCCTGGCAATCAGTACTATTGACTGCTTAGGAATCTCCTGGTAAGATCTGATTTTTTCTCACATCTTGGAGTATTCTTGATTCTTGGGCTTTATAGATTAATGTTCTCCCAGAATGAGTCTACCTTTTCTATATCCCAGCTTGTCTTTATCACTCAGCTCTTGTTTTCTGGAAATCAGCTCTTTCTTAGGTCCAGTTTTATGTCCTTATCCACTCATCCATTCATTTAATGGATTGCAAGTCCTAACCTTATATTGGGGATGTCATGGTGACCAAGATGGGCTTGGTTCCACTCTCATGGAGACCATGCCCTTGAGGAGGAACAGACAGGAATGGATTAAGCAGGCACAGAAGTGGAGTGATTATTGCTTGTGACATTGTGCAAGCTGTGCGAGAACAGAGGTAGAAGTACCAGAGGGATGGTCACCATTCAAGGCCCCTCCAAGAGGGAGGTCTGTTGGCCAAAGCGGAGAAGAGCTTCCTAGCAGGGGAACAGCTTATGTAAACTCCTTAGGCAGGAAGAACACCGGAATAGCTGCTCAGTGGGACCTTGGTAATGGAAACTCAGGTGTAGGGTATGCTGTCAGATTCTCTGTTCAACATTGTGACCCCCTGTACAATTCTGAACTCCTTCTCAAGGACTTAATTGCATATATAATTTTCTCACAATAGCTTCCTGTGTCTTTCTCCCTCTGTATTTTTATTTTCACTTGTTTATCTAAAGTGGTCTCTATGTCTAGAGATCTATTTTTAAGAAGCTAAGCTATCTTTCTCTTAACAGAGGAATGCTGCCAGGCCTCCTGCTGCCTCGGAACCATATTCTGCTTTTCCGATCTACACAGGATGTGTGTAACTTTGTTGGCCTTATTGATGCTCCTGTGGACAGAAGGCATGCGCCAACTGCCTGGGCCACCTGCGTCCCCAGCCTCACTCCAGGAGGCCCACAGACCACTCACCGCTTATTGATACTGTAAATATATAGTCACAAGGCAGCCCCCTGAGCTGTCCTCACATGCACCCACCAGGAGATGGAGCATTCCTTTGTGCTCTGTAGGGTTCACAATACTCTGTAGGCAGAACCTCCCAGGAGAGGGGCCCACATTCTGCAAAGGTCAGCTTGGGAACATGAGCTGTGTGGCTGCCGGTGGCTGCCCGTTTTCAGCAGAAGTCTCCAGCCAGCCTTTCCTCCTTCGGGGCAGCGCGTTCGTTTCTTCCAGCCAATGCTCTGGAAAGCAGCACAAGCTCTTTCTGGCACACTTTTCACCTTCCTCTTCTCCTCCTCCTTTTGTCCCCCTCCCTTCCACCCCACACAGATCCTGTGCTGATTGACTAACATCCGCCCGTTTATGTACCAGGGAATCAATCAAAAGATCCCTTCCCACACAGCACAGCTTTCTCCTCTCCTCCACGAGGCTCTACTGCCTCTGACATTTTCTGCATGCCCAGACTGAGCCTGTTTGGAAGGCTCCCGCCTCCTCCCATCAGCCTGGATTCAGGTCGGCGCCTGGGCACTCAAAGCCCCACCGGCAGCTGCCCTGGAGTTCTGACACTCGGCCATGTCAACGCCGGCCTGGCTGGTTTCCCTTCACACTCATCTGCTGAGCCCAAACTTCCCCTGTTGGCTCTCTCCCCCTGTTTGAATGGGCTCCCAGTCAGAAAGGCTTCTCCCTGAAGCCTTAGCTTCACGCAGCTCAGCACTTGCAGCCTTTCGGCTGAAGGATGTTGGATAAGCTCAGTGGTCATCGGTGCACAAAAAGACACTCAGTTGAATGCAGCATTTACCAAATATCCGCAGACAGCCATCTTGGCAGACTGTACCTACTGGCTTTGACATTGTTCTCCTTTCTGCTGATTTTTCAAAACTATCTTTCCTCCTTTCAGCGAGAGAATGGTGGGCTCAAGGACCTGGAGTGGGGGAGGGGATCAGTGCATGTGTTTTCATTTGGACTTTGGTAAAGTTATGGGTTTTTTAATTGTTTTTGCCAAATTCTTCTCCTTCTCTCTAGAAGAAAAAGAATTTCTCTCTCGCTGTCTGATTCCCCACATGGGTGCTCACTTCCTACTTGTCTGGTTCCAACTTACAGGCAGCTGCACACAGACAAAAAGGCTGCTTATTATAGCAAAACTCAACTGACACCTGTGTGCAGAGTATATTGGGAAATGCAGAAAGCCACAAGGTTTAACAATCCTCCATCCGTAAGGTGCGGGGCATGACACCATTTCTATGGCAGGGGCATCTTTCCACTGTCTTCTTTGCTTCTTTGAAGCAAAGATTCACAGAAGCAAAGACACATTGAAGAAGCTCATGCACACAGATGCCCTTCTCTTTTTACATATGTACCTAAAAGTGGCTTGACTTTCCCTGTCTTGAGCCTTTTCTGATTTAATATTATATGAATCTTAAATACAAGATTATTCCTTGACCCAGCTAACCTCTAGAATAAACAAGTATATCATTATGCATATATTAGGGTTTTCATTATGTCCAATACTTTACCAGTCCCATATTGGAGACAATTTAAATTCCCAACAACACAGGATTGGTTAAACAAGTTGTGGAATAACTGTGCAATGTTATATATACAATGAGAATATTAAAAATGGTGATATAAAATATATGTATGAATATACAAACATGGGCACGGAATACTGAGAAAAAGATCACAAGATAGCATGCATCTTGTGATCAATTTGCCCATGTAAATTATATTTTGAAAGAATATCCAAAATATTTATAACATTTATCTCTAGGTAGGTATTTTGTAACATATGTTTTAGTCTGATTATGTTATTATTTTTAGAATCAACATTTATGTTCATGTTAAAAGTTAATCGGAGAAAGTATAGTAGAGATAATATTTTCCATATTATTTTTTCTAAAAAAATGACAATTACTGACAAGGTATCACAATGTGGTCAACTTTCCCCCTATCTCAACTCCGTCATTGTGAGGCGGCAGGGGGAACGTGTGGTGTGTACACAGGACGTACCTGAGTAATTCAGGGACGAGCTGGAATTGTGATTCATGTCCTCTGCTTCAAAGCCCTAAATCCTCCGCTGCTTTTCAGTTGTTACACGTCCAGAAACGCATACAATGAATTATGAGAGTATAGTGAGGGTGTGTGTTCGTGTATAACACAGGCACATGATTTCACATTATGGTTTTTAAAGGAGCAGTTGGAAGGTCAGCTTGTAAAATGGCCGGTTTACATTTCTAGGTAAGGGATTGCCATCCCTTTGAACTTGAACACCATTTCTTACTCTAACTTCACCTCAGTTTGCTCTGCACCAGTTGTTCTCGAATGGCAGTTTTCCATAGGCGGCATCAGCAGCACAAGGAAAGTGCAAATCCTCGGGCCTGTGGAACCAGAATCTCGGCAGTGGGCCAGCCACTGGCGGTTCCGGTGCTCGCCTAAATTGGAGAGCCTCTGCTCTAATAAACCACACCAGCGATACCGGCAGGCAAAACCAAGATTAGACAAAAACCGACCAACAGGCAAACTAGAATAGTCCTTATTTCTCATGACTGTCCTCCCTCACATTGTTTTCCTTTCTGCCTAAACTACCTCTTCTCCCCCCAAATAATCCTAAACAATAGTTCAGAATATAGGTTCCAGAGTCAGAGGGCCTGGGCTCCAATTTCATTGCATGACCTTGAGCAAACTATATTGTGTCTTAGTGTCCATTCTCTCATCTATAAGATGTGTTGCAAATCATAGTACCTATCTCCTAGCACTATTACACGTATGGATGTGAGTGTCTGGTTATCTGAAGCATATACATGTGTATTTAGCCACCTTTATTATCCTCTACCCCAACCTCTATGCTGTGTTTTGGGTCTGCCCAGCAGAACCACTATGTATGTGCTCTGAGTGCCATTCACATTCACAGGTCCTGTGCTCAATGTCCTAGATTTTCTAGGTTCATAATATTTTTTATATTCCATCCTGTGTTAATGATTATTAACTGTTGTGGGTTGAATGGTGTCTCCCTGAAAATGTATGTGCAAGTTCGAACCCACAGTGCCTGTGAATGTGAACTTGTTGGAAGTATTACCTTTGCAGACATAATCAAGTTAATATGAGGCCACGCTGGATTAGAGTAAACTTTCATTCAATGACGAGTGTCCTAAGATGATGGACATTTGAACACAGGTGCACCCAGGAAGACAGACCTCATGTGGAGCTGAGGTTTGAGATCTGCTGCTGTAAACCGAAGAAAGTCAAGGTTGTTGGTAACCACAGAGTTAGAAAGGGGTGAGGAAGGGTCTTCCCCTAGAGTCGTCAGAGACAGCAGGGCCTGCCAACATCTTGATTTTGGACTTCCAGCCTCTAAAACCATGACACAATAAATCTCTGTTGTTTTAAGCCAGTCAGTTTGCAGTAATTTGTTATTGCATCCCTAGGAAACTAATACATTAATGGTTTGATATATGGGTCCTGCAGTTCACATATATTAACATCCTACGTATCCAGAAGACACGTTTTCAGCATTTTCAATAATATAGAGAATAGCCATGAGCCTTGGACTTGAAGTCGAAGCCTTGGCTCTAAATCACAACCTTAATACTTTCTATCTGTGCAAGTTTGTATAGGTTCCTAAGCTCTCTGTGTTTAATCTCCTAACATATAAGGCTACCAGAAAAAAATACAGACACCCAGTGAAATATGAATTTCAGATCAATAACATATCACTTTCCCTGTAATTATGTGCCATTCAAGTATATCTCAGGAGACCTACTTATACTGAACAATAAATATTTATTTATGCCAAATTCAACATTAACTGGAAGTCCTGAAATTTTGTTTGCTAAGTCTGAAAACCCTACTCACATGAAAGTACAGTGAATAGTATCTGATTTGCACTCTTACTGAAAAAAATTAAAGGAAAATTATATGTGAAAATGCCTATTACTTTTTAAGTGCCCCATAAATGTAAATAGTGATACATCAGCAGAAATGATCTTTGAGAGACTCAAATAGAGAGCATAAGTTATTTCAGACGAGAGCTCTCAGGCCATCACTCAGCTACTACTTATATCCCATTTCCACAAGCATGATTTATCTGGTTTAATGAGAAGAGGGTTGTTGAAGGTAGCTAGAGGTAAGATCATGGGTAGTGGCTAATAGGAACACACATAACATATATTCATGTTACATACATAATTATGCACTTGCATCTGCTTTTTAGAGTCCTCTTTACATGCTTTACTTCCAAGTATGTATAATTAGTGTGCAATCGTATTATAATGAAACTATATCAGTAAAGTGCGTAAAGAACAATTATACAAAGCAGAGACACAGTACTCACAAAGCCATAGTTTGGTGTCAGTTAGTATGGGGCAGGGGAAGCAACCTTATGCAGCAGGAACACCCAAGCATATCATGATTTCATCAATCACAGTGCAGTGATTAATGACAATAATTACAACTCCATGTCATTGGATAAAGGTTAACCTGCATTTGTTATGCCATCTCTGTGACAGCAGGACTGTGGGCAGCACGTGAGAAACGTTTTCTCTCTAACACAAAAATCTCAGTAGGCTCAGGCAATAAAAGAGTAATTCTCACTCATCGAGACATTTTACTACTCAGCGGGTGAAATCTCAGCATATTCTAAGAGTGGTGCTCCAGGTGTAGAAGGCCTTCATCAGAAAATTCCCAGTATTTTACACCCTTGGGGAGCCCCTCAACTGGCAACTAAAGGGTAGTTGCTTAATTTTGCCTCCACAGATAACTGGTCTACAAAAATATTTTTGGATGACTGACTTCAAGTCAAACTATTACTACTGAGTAATTCATTAACTAATGTTGAGTGGAGAAAAGTGGAAAATATAAGGCAAAGAAAATTCTCTTGAATAAAGGCTACTGGAGTCCCACTGTTCCGCCCTATAAATGCCAGAACCCAGTTCCAAATACATATGGTGCCAATTTCTCTGAAACTAATATTTGCAGACCCCATCAGGAGTTATTAACTGTTGAATAAAATCAAGTAGAAAATATAGTCTCTCAACTCCAGAGCTTACAAACAGAAAGTATGCATCTGCGAGGCCATGTAGAAATACAAAATATTAGTCCCATACTAATAAAATTGTATATTTTCAGTCTGCAATTTCCAACTTGTTTGAAAACAGAAACCTTTTTTTTTTCATTTCAAGAAATCTCTACTAATACTCAGGGGGAAATCCTTTGAAAACACTGGACTGCAGGAGCCCATCACCCTTGTCAAACCACTGCCTGAGTTCTCAGCATTGTCTCTGGTCTCTGCTACCCCAAACATTTTGAACTTAAACCATGTTGGAAGCAAGTCTTAGTTTTTCCGAGCAAAAGTTACTCCAAGTGGGATGTGCATAACCCAAGAACAATTTAAAAATGTATTGGGTATTGAAAATTTTTTAATAATTTCTGCTCCTATTTCATCTAAAAATTAATATAAATGAATTTTATGCAACTATCTAATATACAGATTAACACACATATTCATATTATGTATACACATATTATATGCATATAAAATGATATATGTATACTAAGGTCTGTACTCAGAGCTTCTCACCTTAAAGGGGTATACAATTCATTCATTTATACATTGTTGTGCGTATACAATTTAAAGTAAAGGGATCACTGTTCTAAAGATCTTGAGATGTCCTTTTTTATGCTATTCCCATTGCCATTTTTTCATTATGTGTAAGCCTATTCCATGAGATTACAAGTTCCTTAAAAGATCTTTGTATCCCCCTGAGCCATTAATGTATTAGGGATTCAATAAAGGTTTGTTGAATAAATGAACAGTGAGTAGATGATTTCCCAAGCTTGGATGGTTAGCTTGAATCACATACAAAGGAAACCTGAAATAGAGAGTCACCTTTCTGCCAATTTTGATTCCTTCTGCCAAAAACTCATACTCTACCCGCCAAATATTCCCTATCTTGCATTTGTCCAGTTTGCTTTTCAGAGGGTAACTAGGCAATTTTCCTTTTATATCAATTTCTGTCTGGTCTTCAAAGCTTCCATAAATGAGAATGCAGAAGATAATCATAGCTAGAAATTATAAGCTATGGGAACATGTAAAAATTGTAATTATTTATTGAGGGAAAGATAATTAACTGACAGATGCCTTGCCCTAATTATAACACGCGGTCAATTACTTGGCCCCATTTATCAAGATCTCTAACTTTTCCAGATCATTTTGCTGCTCAAATTAGTATGTGTAAGATATTTTTTTCCACTCCCTTCATTAGACTAATGTGTTTCTCCCCTTGGAAGTTCAGAAATGATTATGGAGCCTTGTTCTCCTGCATAACATTTCTTCTCCAGGCACTTTCCCATGGAAGAGAAAGGCTTGAGACAGCTCTCAAGATTTTCCATGTCTGGATAGATTCAAGTTGTTGCATACATACCTTAATTATATGTTTTTTAAAAATATAAATAAAAATTACATCCAATTCAACAAAGGCCAGCGGGAGAGATTTGTGTCACAGAAGAGACTTGCTATGGGCAAAACCTATTGAATATTTAAAAAATAAGAAGTGGCCTCCACTTTGGGTAAGTCTTGTAGGATAAACAAGTCCAGGATTATTTATGAGTAAGTGATTTTTCAAGGTTCTGTTGTACTGTTCGGGGGTGGGAACACTGCCTCCGTATAAAGACTGCCAAGGACATAGAAGAGACATCGCGGTGATTTATCCACTTGTTTGTATTTTATACTGTGCCACAGAGTGAGGAGAGGAGGGCCAGTTCTATCTTGAATTATGACTTAGAAAAGGCATTGAGTTGTGGGTTGGTGAAATCACACGGAGAATACCACAGTCAAGTTGGGGCATCCCAGTCACAGAACGAAGGCAGTTACATGATTTGGAGGGAGTTCAGAGACAAGCAAGGAGAACGATAAAGGTATTGGAAGACATGACACATGGCAAGATTGATGCACCAGACTATCTACGCATAAGTAGAGCTTGCCAGAGGGATGACTAAGGTGACGACATGATAATACTTGAAAAGCATAAACAACCAAGGAGCAGAAAGATAACGAGGGCTGGAGGTGCTCATAGCTTAGCGATGAATAATTAACGTTCTCGAGGGCAGAAGGAAAGGTTTCGTCTGAATATCAAGAAATGACTGCTCACAATGAGTTTAATTAAACTAAATGGGGATCTTTTTTAACCAAAAATTTTAATTATTTTTAGATTAGGAGCTGCACTAGAAGAAGAAGAAAAGAAACGGAGCTCCAGGGAGTAGAGGGTAGTAAACCCACAGTTAGTATGCCTTCCTGGGACCGGAGAGTCTTTGTAGGAAATCTGCCTAGTGAAGTGGAGCTATCTGGAATTACCTTTTGTAACTGTAATGGTGACATCAGCTCATCAACAGAACAGATAAAAACATCTGACATTTTGATATAACCCCTTCTTACAGGTATATGAAAGAGTTGAAAAACATTTGAGAAACCATAGGGACTGCAGTATTGTAATTCATAATTCTTTTTAGGGGTTCTCATTCCATAAAAGTATTTGAATCTCTAGTCCTCTTTTTCTTTTTTTTCTTTTTCTTCCTTTTTTTTTTTAAGCAAATAAGTGCCTGGGATGAGAAAATCCAACAATTCTGAGCCCTGGCTGGCGTAGCTCAGTGGATTGAGTGCGGGCTGCGAACCAAAGTGTCACAGGTTCGATTCCCAGCCAGGGTACATGCCTGGGTTGCAGGCCATGACCCCCAGCAACCACACATTGATGTTTCTCTCTCTCTCTCTCTCTCTCTCCCCCTCCCTTCTCTCTCTAAAAATAAATAAATAAAATCTTTAAAAAAAAGAAAATCCAACAATTCTTATTTGATTAGAAAAGCTAAGTAATTTATCTTCTTTTAATAAGTACTAATGTTTAAAAACACACTTTAACCAAATATTTCTTTCTCTCTTCATCTTTTCAGATACCATTAGCACCCAGTGGTCAGCAAAACATCGGTTTGTAAAGACCTGGAAAGCAAATATTCCAGGCTATGCGTGTCATATTGTCTCTGTCATAAGGAGCCGACTTTGCTGTGCAGCAGAAACCAGCTATGGGCCAATCCATAACTGAATGGGTGTGATTGTGTCCCAATAAAACTTTATGGACACAAATTAGAATTTCATATCATTTTCATAAGTCATAAAATGTTGTCCTCTTTCTCCCAAACCATTTTAAAACCGCAGAAAGTATATATTTTGTTAGCTTAAGAATGGTACGGAAAGTAACAATGGGCTAGATTTTCCAACTGAGTCCGTGAATAGTGTTTTCCATTTTATTTGCAGTCATGTTATTCATTATAGAACTAAGAAAGGTTTGGTTCTAATGTTCGCGTATTAAAATCTCTGAATAAAGGGCAGTTGGGGAGAAAAGGTTCTCCGGCCACAACCAGATTGATGGAAATTTATGAAAAGCAGTAACGATGACTCTGACGATGACAAGAAAAATATATCATTATTACTTGGAATTGCCCTGGGGCCTCTGTAAAATGCCAACTGCTTTTACTTCATTGAACTAATCAGGTAGGTTTCCCAAAAAGAAAAGAACAGTGGAATAAAAATGGAAATGTTCTCTCCCTACTCTATATGTATGTTTTTTTTCAAGTTGCCCTAAAAGAAAAACAAAATTCCTCCTTCTGTGCTGCAGGGAAGGAATAGAAAATGCACATTCTTCCACAGCCACCGAGACCTACTTTTTGGGTGTTTAAGCCACGTAGACACCCTTTCTGCCGGTTAGACAGCCAGGTGACAAAGCGTGAGGTATTTTCTTTTACTTCTGAATCACCACAATGCGGATAACATGTTCCTAAAATGCGAAAAAGGAAAGCGAATAAATGCAAAATCATCATTAGGATTAATTAGATATCCTTATAAACCTGAATGTTCATCAAAATGGTCATTTGGAGCAGTATAAAAGTAAGCTGCAATCTCAGAGAGTATCCAGAGCTCAGGTGATTATCTCCAGGGACTTACTTCCTTGAAATGATGCCTCCAGCTCAGATGGTGACTCACAGGTGCGGCGGTTTCTCCTACTTTGTCCAGTAGAGAAAGGCATGGCTTCTGTTTGTGGCATTCTCAATTCACACATGTAAAAAAGCCTCATATAGGAATACATGCATGTCTACGCATGTAAATGATTTTCCCGTTCAGCTTTACATAGCTTAGTAAAAATAAGTTGGGGCTTCACGACTGCAACTTTTACTCAAATTTATAGGAACAGTTTGTTTTTCAATGTATTTTTAACATCAAATCTGGTAATGTTAAATAAAGTTAATGAATAGCTATTTTATAATTTTGAATGTTTATCTTCCTAAGAAGATAATAATTTTATCCCTGGTGGGAGAAAATATTTTAGAGCACATGCATAAAATAAAAAATAGAAGAAAGGCACCTACATTTTAACAGTTATAAGTCCAGTGGAATTATTACCATGTTCTAAATCACGTGAAGCAATAAGAATTTATAATAAAAGAATATTGTCTTTGCAAAACTATGTAGATTTTGATCACTGCCGCTCACTTAACTGCAATTCCATACCACTATAGGCAGTGTGTGGTGAAATGAGAAAATATTGCCTGTTCTGGAGAACACCCATAGTAATTTGGATAAATGGATATGGGTTATGAAATAAAATGTAATGAGTTTCCAGATCTCTAGGAAAATAAAAATGGAAAATACATAAAAGTGAAGACACATTGTGGTTTAAGAACAAATAGATTTGCAAAGGAGGATGGAGACCAGAGGCATTCAAAAGAAAAAGGAGTACTACATATATGAAATTTCCTTTCACATAAATCTAATGGTAACCACACACACACAAAAAAAACCCCAAAACTGAAACAGTATAGAAAAAGAAGAAATGGAGGAAAGGAGTGTGGAATATCACAAAACTAAAACAATAGACAGAAATAGAAAGGAAAAGAACCAACAGAGGCACAGAGATACCAGAAAACAAAAGATAAAATGGCTATAGGAAATCTGCATACGTCGACAATTACTGAATGTAAATGGACTGAATTCACCAATAAAGAAGTTCAGCGTAGCAGATAGGATCAAAAAATGTAATCCAACCATATGCTGCCTTCAGGAAATGCATCTAAGCTGCAAAGACAAAGGCAGATTCAAAGAGAAAGGGCAGAAAATGATTCTCCACGCAAATAACATCCACAGAAAAGCAGGTGTAGCCATACTTACATTTGGCAAAGTAGATTTCAAGGTAACAAGAGACAAAGGTAGACATTTTCTGAAGATGAAAGGAAACCTACATCAAGCAGACAAATCACTTCTTAATATATATGCACCGAATCAGGGAGCACCAAAATATATAAAGCATGAATAGACCTGGAGAACATCATGCTAAATGAAATAAGCCAGTCAGAAAAAGACAAGTACCATATGATCTTGCTCCTGTGTGAAATCTAATGAGCAAACTGTGCTAACAAACCCATAGAGACAGACTCAAAGATGGAGAACAGACTGACATCTGCCAGAGGGGCAGGGGGTGGTGGGGCAAGGGGAAGGAGGGATAAATGGTGACAGAAGGAGACTTGACTTGGGGTGATGAGCACACAATACAACAGACAATACACAATGAAGTATTATAGAATGGTATACCTGAAACTGATACAATTTTATTAACCAATACCTCCTCAATAAATTAAATTTAAATAAACAAATGCATCCTGCAGATAGATCTTCGAAACATTTTTCATGACTCAGAAACATCCTCTTTAAAATAAAATAAAACTAGTGCCTTTCTTTTCCATGCCACCCCAAACACATGCGTCACCTAGTTTTCCCCTGCCACCCCTCACCTCCCACTGCTCTCTCCTAGCAGCTGTGCTGGGACTTGCCATTTATCAACTACCAGTTGGTTTTACAGGCTTATCACCCTAGGGGACTGAGTCCGTTTTTCTAAGATTTTTCAGGTCTTTGAAGATCAGAATGCTCACATAGAGACTGAGACACATGTCTCTTTGATGCCTTTCCAGGTCACTCTGTATGGCCACCGCTGTGCCTGAACAATGCGAGCGTGAGAAGAGGGACGAACAATAACTAGGCTACATAGATACTCCAGCCCCTTGCACTGCACGTTCGCCATGAAAATGTTTTACAAACCTTTAGACATTCTATGCCTTAAAAAAGCAGCAATTTCACTGTACACGCAGCACCCACCTGTGGATTGTGCGAACTGAAAAATAAGCGAGCAGATCCAGAGTTCCCTGAAGATTCGATAGGATGTGAGAATTTTTTTAAGTTAGAAACAACAAAATTTAGATAAATAAGATGTATTTAATTAGTATTCAACATAAATGTGGGAATTGATTGGATACTGTGTTAAGCCAATTAGATAACTAAATATCGGCAACCAAAACATCAATATAGTCTGCCAAAAAAAAAGCCCCATTAATATGGCTAAAAGCAGAGACCATTAATTCCATGGGGCGTCAAATTTTGAAGAGGTATAGATTACAAAAGGGAAGAATATATCTTACTGTGTCTTATTTTTGTCTGATATTTGTTTCATCGCTAAGTATTTTGATGAATGTAACAATGGAAAATGTTAAAATTATTTTTGTAAATAACTAAAGAAAGAAACCACCTGCTATTATTAATGTGCCTTACTGATGCTTTAACATTATGAATGAAAGTGGATTTTATTTTTTCTCTCCCAAACACACAACCAGATAAAAAGTGAACATTTAATGCAACTGGGATTTAGGGACTATGCAGTTCTAAATAAACATCTGGGTTTTCTTTTAACCAAATACATTGTTTGCTTTTAAACCTCCTACAATGAATATATTTAAACAATTTTAAGAACATATAAACCAGGAGGGTTTTATACGAAGACCATTAGAAAGAAATGAGACTGATTTTTCTTGTGTGTTCTAATTTTTCAGCTTACTCTGAAAGCAATTAAAAAAGTTAAAATATATATATATTTAGCATCCATGGAACATATGTATGTTGGGTTAAAAATTTCAGCCTCTAGCCAAAAATTGTCTCATGATCCTAAGAAACTAAGTTTAGCTCTCTAAGCTGCCGTCTCTTCATTTATAAAATAAAGTTGATGGTGTACCTGTCATATCAATGTGTAAGGATTATTTAAATTACAGGTGTAGAGAGTCTGGCAAGAATATGACACACTATAAATGCATGGTACCTTCTAGCTGCTATGATTGTTACTATCTTTATCGTTACCATTGCCATCCTCCGGCATCTGTTGGGCTTGTCAAAAGCGGTGTTTTCACTTGACATCACACAACTTCAGACCTCTCCTTCACAATAGTAGGATGGTAGTTTCCGATGCGCTTTAGGAAAGGTGAACAGGCTATTTAGACAGCCATAAAGAAATCTTGAGGGCTATTCTATACGCAGATAAAAGTATTTAGAAGAAGGAAATATATGCACAACATAAGGAAAACATATGATGGGAAGGAAAGGAAAACATAGAACTTTATATCAAGTTAGGAAAAGTTGCCACATTGTCAGCATTCATAGTAGTGTCTTGGCCTGACTGTGCAGGCCCTGCAGATATTTTGAGGTTCAGCATCTTGGACTTTTTTTGTATTTCTGAAAAAAGAAAAACCAAAAGAATACATACTACAGTCAACTTGCCCCTGATGAGAACATGTTAAGCACTCGAGAGGAACCTACAAGAGGCCTTTGAACCCTTACTCGGTTGTGCTTGTTTATAAATCCTTAGGGATTAGCTTCTCATTGACAAGTATGCCTGGGAAAGGTCTTGCCCTTGGTACCAGTTCTTGTCAATAAATGTTAAAATAGTTATCTAGAAAATTTGGTGCTTGTTAGATACAAGTTCTGAGGAAACCAAAATCCAGTTCTAAGAACAGCTTTCAAACTTGGGAGGTTTTCTATCTGTTTCATAAAAGCACAAGGAGAAGCATGAATTGCCAAGCTCATTTAAATATAAAGACTCCACAGAGCATTCAATACCTCCTTATGTGAATTTTCCGTAGGAAAAAAAAATAGGTCTTTCATGAAAAATAATCTCCAACTACTCCATTCCACTCAGAATTCATAATTATGCTTAATCTGCTTCTCCTTTTGGCTCGCTTCCAGGTTCTGTTGGCAGGTAGTGAATGCAAAAGCATTTTAATGGGGGAGTCCCCTGGGAATGGAGCAAAAGTTTTGCGCATTTATCGTTTCACAATGCAGTACGGCCAGCTGTTGGGTGCCCCGAGCACCAGGGCCACGGCTTCCCCAAGGCAGCCATTTGCACAGATGGTTTCAGGTCAGCAAACTGGAAAGGAAGAGGCTGCCTGTGAGCAAAGGAGGGCCTCAGTGTGGGAGCGGGAAGCCAGCCACTGAGTGAGATAGCCAGCAGCGAGGCCAGACAGGAAAGCCCCCAGCGTGATAGGATGCCCAGCTCCAGGTACCTCCTGTCTGCTGTCTTTTTGGCGGAGGACTGCCCCAAGGGGCAAGTGCTAATGAGAGAGGCTCTCAGAGGTGGGACGTGCTGGGATCCATCAAAGGACCCATTGAAAGCAGCACTGTCTCCACCACCCACTCAGGAGCTGCCAAACCAGATTAAGTTACTGTCTTCTCCGCATCCCTTGAAGGTATGGTTACCTGTAGGCCAAAGGGACAGCCTGGGAGTAAAGGAAGACTTTTTAATTGTGCATGTGTGGCATATTGACATTTTGTGTGTGTATTTTGTTTGTATATTTTACTTTATATTTAAAATAAGTTTTAGAGGAATCCATTCTAAAGAGAATACTGCTTTTATCAAAATAATTCACTCATTGATTCACTCACTCATTCATTTAAATAGATACCCTTGAATGTTTAGGGTATTAGATTATACATTTAGATTATGAATCACCTGTGCCGTTTTTGAGAATAAAGTTGTTATAAAAAAAAGAGAATTCTTTAGCTATATTTTTTTAAAAAAGACATTCTCCAGCTGCCGGCCTTTCATAGGAGCACTCCATGTTTTGCTTTTTTCTTTCTTTTAGGAAAAAGATTTTTAAAAACAAAACGTATTATTTTTTTTCACACCTGATCTCTATAGTCCCTTAATCCTACATATAACATATATGTGTGTGTACACACACACACATACATTCATTCATTAATAAAATAGTTTATTGAAACACTTTTCATCTGTTGGGCTCCAGACTAAATGCTGGAGTTGGAAACGGGAGAAGAACATAGTCCAGACCTCCTGAAACTCTACCTGAAAGTGGGAAAACGTGCAAAACAGCAAGTCCAGTGCTAGAAGCTATTAAAGGCTCCAAAAGAGCGTGTATTAGTTACAATCCCCCAAAGAAAATTGGCCTTCTGTACCAGAGAAGGTCTTCGAGAAAGTTTCCTAACTTTTATTCTTAAGTTTTTATTTAAAAATGCCAATAATAATGAGCTCTGAATTTTGGACCAGCATCTCTATTTTATTTTGAGCAAGCTCCGTATTTAAGTCATCATTAGTACGGCTCACAGAGTACTCGTGACCCAACGTCCAGTGACCACACTGTGATCAGGGGCTGTGGAGTTCTTGGCTGGAGAGCCGGACTCCGATGTCTGTGTTCAGGCACAGGGAACCTGAGGCCTTCATAGTGATAAGGAGGATGTCTAGGGTCATTGACTTGGGTCTTCAGGCACCTCTTGATTTTAGGGAGACCCGAGCAGCTCAATATGCAACTAACAAGGGAAGAAGAAAACCTAGATCATGAGAGTTTGATTTAAATCATCCCTGGGAAACTTAGAGGAAAGCAAATTGAGAAGAGCGTACCTTATGTTGCAAGGCTATCTTCTCCTTTTTCTTATGTGTCTCCCACTTTTTTCCTTACCAGTCTAGGGGGGACTCAAAGCTTTCATAGCAATGACCACACTGATACTGGCACGAACTTCTGGGTCCCTCTGATCTCGTGTGATGTTGTTCTTGCTCTCGCCCGATACACTTCACCACAGCAGTTTTCATCCCAAGCCTTGAACTCAGCTCTATATCCCTGCCTTTGCACCTCTCACTGCTTGTCCAAAATATACAGAATAACATCCATAAATACATAATATGTACATAGATACATTATATATGCATGTGTAAACATATGCATAATCTTCTGCCATTCTCCCCCATTTCTGGCTCTGAATCACTTAACTTGCTCTTCCCTGTGCCTTGTGCACTCTGACCATATTTTCCTCCAGCTACTCACGTCTCTATTCAAACGACCCCTCCAAAACCCTCCACGATCTATTTTAAAGGGCCTTTCCCTTCCTGTCCCACTTACTCTTGTTCCTTACTCTGAATCCTATGAGAGAAAGTTGTCCCTTTACCTCTAAATACTTTATCTCTTATTATTACCTGAAACATTTACCTTGTATTTACATGCCTGTCTGTTTCCCCTTCAATAAGGTAAAGCAGGGATTTTTGTCACAACGTGCACACTTGATCTTCAGCCTAGGTGCATATTAAGTAATCAATTAATGTGTATGTTATATTATGGTTAGTAAGAAATGCATATTTGACCATTCAGATGACCAAAAAAAAACCCTCATAGATATTTGGTCTCCTCTTATAATCCCTGGCTCACAGTTCCCCACACCCTTGGAATTTCCTGAGCAATAAGAATAAATTTTGTTATATTTGGTCTCTTGTTCAGTGTCTGAAAACTTTCAAAGCCCTAGAGGTAAGATGGGTGTTTGGTTATTTATAACAAGCCTTTCCATAACAACTTGGTTTATGTTGATGAAGGTGGCTTTTGCAAAGCATCTAAGGATGCAAACTAGATGCAAGGTGAACCAACCTGAGTAGGAGGTTGGAACATTCATTCCCACCCTCTGATTTCCAGGGAGGTGGGAGGAACTAGAGATTGAATCAATCACCAAAGGCCAATGAGTTCATCAATCATGCCTACATAAGGAACTCTCTAAAAACCCAAGAAAGGGGGCTCAGAGAGCTTCCACATGCCACCAGGCCTGGGCTCCGAGCTCCACAAGGACAGAAACACCTTTTGGGGGGGACCTTGTCTATATAGCTCTTCATCCGGCTATTGGTTTGTATCCTTTAATATCCTTTGTAATTAATTGATAATCTAGTGATTAAAGTGATTTCCTGAGTATTATGAGCCATTCTAGCAAATTAATCAAACCCAGGGAAGGGGAACTGGAAGTTTCCGTTTTATAGGCAGTCGGTCAGACACACAGGTTAACAACCTGGGCTTTCTGTTGGCATCTCAAGTAGAGGGTGGTCTTGGGTGGACTGAGTTCTTCACTGTGGAATCCGATACCACATCTGGGTAGAAAGTGCGGTGTCAGAACAGAGTCGATTCTTGGTGTCCGAAAATTGATTGCTGGTGTGAGAAAGGCTTCATGTGCGTGGTGGAATTGGGTCCAGGAACCCAATGTATTGTATTAAAGAAATCAACATTTAATACTTACTGTAAATGGTAAATATCAGAGAAGGTGGTTTATAAATAAACATATAATGTCTTTTTGTAAAGTAATTTTTATATATATCATAGGTGGACCCAGATATTTTTGAAGAGTGGTTATAAATTAATTAGTGGCAATTAGCAGTGTTCCGTGAGACCTGTCAGGTCCTGTAATCACAGGGTCACAAACCTGCCCCTGGTTAGGTTGTCCTGCTTTTAGGGTCCTGTCGATACCCTGTGGCCACAGGTCTTATTCGGTTAGAACGGTTGCCCTCTGTGAATCCACGTGGACTCAGACTAAGAAGTAGCCCAATACGTGGCCATCACAATTCTGTGGCGTCCACTAAAACTCCATCTTTCAGAATGTTCTCAGCTTTCTGGGAGAGATTTGTTCTTTTTCTGTCATGGTTCGGGGGATGGCAGAAACAGTTTCTGAGGAAAGCATCACAGTAATAGAATCTTCTCAGAAAACAGCAGATCATTTGCTCAATAGCCTTCCTCAATTCCCCTTTCAAAAATGTTTCCCATGTTGGTGGGAGCAGGACACAACATCTGTGCTTAATATTCGAAAGTGGTGGCTCGTATTCAAACTGCTGCAATCCTGGTGGGAAGAAATATAAACCGGTAGCACCTGAAATTCCTTAACTCCTTCTTTCCCCATTTGTTACTTTATTTTATGTGCAAATATATCAAGGTCTCGCAGTCCCTCCGGTGATCGGGCAAATAGACAATTACTTAAGGAGTCAGATGGCGTATTTGAAAAATACTATTTTAGTGTCATGCAGATTTGGTTTCTAACAATAGTTCTACTGCTGCCTTTGACTAACAAGTGACTTTGGATAAGCGACTTTACCTGACTGGCCTTTCTACTTTTCAGAGGCTTGAACTTCTGCCACAGAAAGATTTGGGGAGGATTCAAAGAGGAAACAGATGTATACCACCCAGCATGGACTCTGATACGTAGTCAATGCCCGTTGCTTAGAACATGATTATGGTGTTAGCCCTGAATATAACAGAAACTCGATAAATATTTACAGATAAACGGGTCAATAAATGCCTGCAAAATGTGAACTCTGTGTGCTTCCTCTGGCCACCAGTTCTAGACCCATTCCAGCTACAAAATTTCATGGTAGTGACAACAATATGCACTAAGCTATTTTCAATAATGTGAATAATTTAAAATTGTATTGCTCCTACTCATTCACAGACAGAAGCATTTTAGAGATGGATTGGCTCACAGAGATAAAACAAAGGAAATGATGTAACTTTTGCTGTTGGCAAAAGGCTTGATTGAATTGGAGAACTGAATTTCCCATCCATGGCACTTCCAAGCGGAAGAAAAACCCATTAAAATTAATACATGAATCTGGAACCATCCATCACAGTCAATTATTTTGCTGAGTTTCTGGTATCTGAAAACAATTCTTATAAACTCAACTGTTACAGCAGGTCATTATACCAATTAACAGGGGCAATTCCTCTTGCCAAACTCTCTGTTTCTGGTAGAGATTTACAGATATTGCCCCAAATCTGTATTTTCTTCTTTATCCTGGACACATAGCTAGACTACATTTCTCAGCTTCCTTGGCAGCTGGGTGTAGCTTTTGACTAAACTCCAGCCAATGGAAAGTGAGTGAGCAAAGATGAAGCATATGACTTTCAGCTCTATAGTCCCTAGAAACCTCCCACTGGCCGCCTTCCATATTTCGTCTCTTCTCTCTACTAGAATGGAGACAACCTCAGAGTGACCTCGGGAGTCCCATGTTGAAGATGGACGCACATCTTAGAGTCCGTGAATGGCATCATGGAGATGAGCATTGGCCAACGCCTTCATCTGGCGTTATATAAGCGAGAAATAAATGGTTTCATTGAGTCACTATACATTTGGAAGGTAATTGATCATAGAACTTACCTTGTTCTATCAATACACTGCAAAGAAGCAATCTTTTATCATCATCACTCACCTACAGAAGTGAAAAAAGTGTGATACCAACTAAAGTGAAAGTGGGTACCCAGCATACACCTACTCCTTAATTGCCTTTCCCTTAGAATTCCTTACCCTTAAGACATTTTCAGGCTTATTATAGGAATTCTGCATCAGTATTTGTTTCGCTTTCTCACACTGCATAGTGCCTCAGTCTACCTTGTACTCAGCATCACTTCAGCTAGCACTGAGACAAATGACTTTTATATTTATTTCCACATTTACATGATCAACTCTTCACTACTAAACAGAGAGACTTCTTTTAAAAAAATTTTGTATTCGATGCACATTTTAAAAATCTGCAGTTTCTTCCTTTCATTGCGTATGATGAATTGCTTCAGGGCAGGGCCAAAGTCTCTTAGCTCATGAACTTCCAGGACATAGTACAATGTTGAGCATACAGAGGGCAGTTGGTAAACATTCAGCTCTTTGCAATTAGAGAAACACAGTTGTGGGAAATACATTTTTTTAACTCAAAGTTTCTCTACTTTCATCAATCAATGATACATATTGTGTACCTAATGTTTGCACAGCAGGCTGTTTAAGAAATGGGATAAATGGAAAAGAAACAAAAGAAACGGCTTCTGCTTTAATGAGTTCCAGGAAAGGCACAACACAACAGTGGTACTGAGTCGGAGGATGTGATCCCAGCAAGGGGCTTGTGCTAAGCTGCAGAGGACTCCACACTCTTCTGTTCCTGCCTTGTGCGTTGGTTCACCTTGCTAGTTCTGGGACTGTTCTTAAAGGCTATTTTAAGACTCAGCAGCGGATAAGTCTTTTTTTTTTTTAAGAAGCTTTCCTAAGCCTTTTTGCTACACAAAGAAAAAGCTGTTTCTCTAAAAATAAAGAGTTGCTGAAAGCCACAAGCTTTTGATTTAACAGAAAACTTCAAACTCATTGATTTTAATCAACGCTAAATTGGGAGATCTCGTGATCTTAGATTTTGGAAATTTCTTAGCATCCAGTGTTTTAGAGAATATTTAATTAAATCAGCTAACCTGAAAAAAAATGGAGTCAAGGAGAAAATACAGAGAAATGTCTTAAGGCTTACATAGAGGATTCTTTTATTCATTGCAAAGGCTGTAGGTTGATAGGCCTATAATCCAAGAAAAATTAGTTCATTCATCTTTAACCATACGCATAGATGTGCCTCTCATATTTTTACCTGCCTGTACTAATTCATAACTGTCAATCAACTTTTAAAAGCTTGATTATGTTTGATGATCTTGATGAAGTTAGCCAGGCATGTTATAAAATCTTTCTAAAAATCATTGTATTTCCTTCAGTCTCAAAGTTCTCCACTTAAATAAAATCTTGTTTCCAAAATCATATTCCCTTACTCACCACAAGTTAATCTGAAGAACTTTGTAACTATTAGGAAACTAAGGTGCACTTAAATGCTACATGAAAGTCATTAGCTAAAAGAATTAATCAATTTTAATCAGTATGAGGATTTAAATTTATTTTTTAAATTTTCTTATTCATCTTGGCAGTTTTAGTAATTGTGCTTTCTTCTGTGGTATGGCAAGAAAATTATTTGCTAACATTTGAAATTCCTAAAATATTCTGACTACTGTTCAGGAGCTCAACCTTGACTACGAAGGACCTACAAATATCCCCCAGCTCTATGACTCAGTGACCACATGTGGATATAATCACATTTTTAGTGATCACACATGACCTTTTGTATGTCAATGTATTGTTTTTATTTTTGGTTAACGAGTTTTGCATTTTATTTGTGTATTTATTGAATAAAGGTTACCATTGCATAATCCAAAAATTATGAACATGTTTTAAAAGGTGTAGAAAGAAATATTGTATCCTTATCCTTTTTCTAATCCATTGTCTCCACCTTCCAAGTACACACTATTATCTGTTTCATGCATATCCTCCCAGAGTTTCCTTACGTGTATGCAAACACATGCAAAATACCCATTATGATGTGTACTTTTGAAACAAATGCTCCCAGGATCTGCACCCTCCTCCATGCCTTCATTCTTAGCCTCATCAAAGAGAACCTTGTGAGTATTACTCAGTTTCTGAAACAACGTCTACTCCAGACATTTTTAGTAAGAACCTCATTTAAAGAAGAAATCAAGGAAAAGCTGAACACAGAATGAAAGGCAAAGAACAAAGTGGAAAAATCCCAGCTCACAGCAGAGTAGAAAATCATCGGTAGTCTGGGCATCTAGGCAACAATCAGCTCTCCCACTGACTGCTGCCTAACCTTGCATGGGCCACTTAGGTTCATTTGGAAAGCTAAGGTACAAATCGGAAGCATATTTTTAAAAAGCCATTCAGCGGGTATTTAGCAACACCTTCTTACCATGTGCCAGTCCGCTGCTGGAGAAATAGCAGAGGGTTAGTCCCACTTCTCATGGAGCTTAGATTCCAGTCGGGGAAGTTGAGTTACCTGGGATGGGTGGTGGGGGAAGGCCTCTGTCTGGAGACCTGTTCTAACTGGTTTACAAAGCAAAATGCAAGCGGGGAATCTGGTGAAAAGAACTGTGAATATTAAGGACACAAGTGAACACGACAGAAATGCGTTGGAGATTCTCCAGGCCTGATGGGGCTTGTGGATCATGGCAAAGGGATGGATTCTTCGCTAAGTGTGGTGGGAAGCATCAGAAGATATTTTTTAATTGTTGCCACTATCACAGATGTTCCCTATTCTCCCCTTTGCCCCCCTCCTCCCAGTCCCCACTGCCCTCTCTCCTGGCCTTCACCACACTGTTGCCTGTGTCCATGGGCTGTACTTCTATGCTCTTTGGTCAATCTCTTTACCTTCTCTCATCCAGACCCCCCCCCCCCCAACCCCTTCCCTCTAACAGCCGTCAGTCTGTCCCCTGTGTCCATGCCTCTGGTTTTATTTTGTTAGTTTATATCACTCCTTAGATTCCACATATTAGTCAGACCATTGGAAGTTTTTAAAAAGGGAAATGGTAATGATCTTTTTCCCTCTAGGAGGGTTTTTCAAAGAAGAACGACTTCAAACATCTTTGGCGATCAGCTATTTATGTCCAAGATTTTGAGACAGAAAAAGAAATCTAACCTCTGTCCCTTACATAGCAGAGGTTCTGCTGTTTGCTTTATAAAATGCTGTAATCAAATCATGTTTGAATCTTGGCATCTGCTGTGCTCAGTCTTTTTGACTGTCACAGTAACACTTTCACCTTCAGTCTTTTCAAATAGAGGAAATTAAGGAGCGAAAGTATGCATCAACATAAGAATCCTATCAGTTGGGCCTTATTTCCGAAGGAAATAGATATATTGGTGGGCATAAGACAGCTCAGCAATGCTCTAAGAATCGATGGTCTCATTGTTCAACATGATCTCTTCAAAAAATCTCAACTTTCCCATTTTGCTACAAATCTCAGCAGACCAAATATTTTCAGGAAATAAAATGCATGTGTTTGAAATGCTTAGCTGCTAGAAATAAAAGGATTATTTTCAATTTGCTGATAAGACACACATTACTGGGATATGCTTATCATGTTGATAACAAACATTTGGTTTCCTACATTGGGCTGGAGTTATAGAAAGCATTAGAAAATCCAGGGAAAGAAAGGAAATGAAGACATGAATTCCCCAGGAAAAGAGGAAAAATTCAAAGCATTTTAATAATAGGAGGTTTAATTTATCATCTGTGAATTTCTACTAATTTGATAATTAATCACAGCATTACTTTATGGCAACAGTTTAGTAACTAGAACACTGAAATTAATGCATTAAGTATATCTATAATCTTGTGTACTATTCAGAATATAAGATTTTGTTTTTAAGCAAAAGATAAATACAATGCTTCATACATATATGACAATGTACATAGAGAAACCAATAATTCCCAGCCCCTCAAATCTGTATTTATTAATTGAAGCTGAATAAAAACCAATGAGGGTGTAGGTTTATGTAACTATCAACTATTTATATATAACAATTTTCTCTCTCTCAGCTTCCAGTCTAGAAAAATACTTCCCCTCCCCATACATAGAAATATATCTCTTAATTCATTGCTATATGTGAGATTTTGCTTTGTAACAGAAAGGAGAGGGGAGAGTTTAGTGATGGGAGGTAAGGAGGGGAGAGAAGAGGTTCAGGATCTGTCCCTCACTGTATCGGGCTGAATTGTCTTGAGAATTAGAGACCAAAGTTCACAGAATTATTCAAAGACATTCTGTTGGAGCAGGACCTAAGTTGAGCCTCTAACAGGGCCTTTTGCTAGAGCAGGGAGAAACTGAAACCTTTTCCAACAATACACATGTTATCTGATGCCCAAGTACCAAGCACCAGGAGTCTGGAAAGCTTTGGAGACATCTGAGCACCTTAGAGTTCCCATGGACCACGGCAGTGAGGAGTTTCCTCAGTGGCACGGCCAGAGGATGGGTCCTTGGGAGCCTGAGACAGAGAAATCACCAAGCCCAAGCCCGTGACAAGTTCTGCTAACAGCCCACATTGTCAGCTCATTGGAGGCATTTTTTAATTGCTCCCCAAAATAATGACAGAGAAGCTTTGTATTTGGGTGGGTCTGAAGTCGACTATTAGGAAGCTGGGCCTATCAAGCCAGTACATCTTTGGACTAGGAGGTGGCACATAAACGTGAACTATCACAAAAGAATTTGAGTTTGAAGAAGAAAAAACTAACAATGAGAAGGGGCATTTATAGTCGAGGGGTCCATTGGTACCCTATTGCTGCTGTAACAAATTGCCACAAACAACACAAATATACTGCCTTTACGTGTCTAGATGTCAGAAGCCTAAAATGCATCAGGAAAAACGTGTTTCTTCCCCAGACTCTAGACAAAAATCCATTCCCTTGCCTTTTCTAGGCTAAAGGCTGCCTACATGCCTTGGTTAATGCCAGGTTCCCATGTAGCAACAGAATCACTCCATCTGGTGTCACCATCTTCACATCTCTTTTAGTCCCTCTGCTTCTGTTCCGCTCCCCCCACCCTGCCGCCTCCCTCCCTTGCTGTGAATCAGTGCTCCTTGAACCCGCAAGTGCATATGGATCTCCTGGGAACAGTGTTAAAATGCGGGTTCTGATTCAGCCATTGTGAGAGGTACCTGAGATTCTCCACTTTTCACAAGCTCTCAGGTGATGATAACACTGCTGATCAATGATGACAATTTAAGTGCCAAGGAACCAGCAGGTTACACAGGGTTCAGCCAAGATGTCTGTGAAACCTTGTAAATAAGACAGAAAAATGTGGCCTCCTCAGCATCTTCAACTTAGTTTCTCTCTGCCCCTGGCATCACCAACCAAACGGACAGACGTTTATTCATTTGTTACTGCACACTGTCTGTGGACCTGAAGCAGGAAGGGAATTGCATGCATTCGTGACAAAGCAGATCTCACCAGTCTTCAAGGATGGGTGGAAGAGAAAACATAAGGTGATTCCACAACATCCTACAATTTGGTCCCCAAGTCAATCTTGAGTGTTTCTGACATAAACCGAAAAGCCAGGGACATAGCACTAAGGTTCTTATGGCAGCCTCTCCCCGACAGCCACATGGAAGCTTGCCTTCCCTGTCTCTGACCTACTCTTATTAGGATCACATTGGTTATTAACATTATACAAAATTCGGGTGGACAATTTTTTAATGCAACATCTGGATACACTATTGTGTACTCAGCACGCGAAGTCTAGTCCATTTTTTGACCGTTGCTTTTTAAGTTCTAGCAGAGGAGGCCTGTAGCACACAGGAACTTGTCAGAAAGACAAATGTCTATTACTCTTCCTCTGAGCAGCCTCAGAAAGGCGGGGCCTGAAGAAGCAGCTCAACAAGCCAGGCCAGTCGAATCAACCCTGGGATCAGTGAGTGACAAACAGATGTCTCATCCAGATCGCGCATACACAGGCGTCCTTTCTGGAGTCCTCGTGTCAGCTTGTACTTTCAAAGAATCTTGTTCTTTAGCTTGTTTGACCAAAAAAAAACCCCCTAATAATAATAATAATAATTCTCTTTCTCCCATCCTACCAACTCCAACAGCTTTGAGGTAACTTCCTACCCTCATCTTCAACAAAGCTGACCATATTTTACGTCTGCTCCTGGCCTGAAATAAAATCTACCTAACTCTTTACCTAGCTCTGTGTCATTCTGATTTTTCCTTCTCTTTAGGTTTTTCTTTTTTCATTTGTTTATTTGTTTTGTTTGTTTTGTAAACTTCCTTAAAGAAAGCCTGGTGCTCACGTGTCTGCTATTACTCCAGGGACTCTCAAAGGCCTCTCCGCATCCAAGCATCTCCTGTTTATGCTTGGCAACCATGCCTCTCTCTTTATCTCCAAGCTCTCGCTCCTCCCTTTTGATCAGCCGTAACCTGTGGCTCCTTTACTCTTTTCTATGCCTGAATATTTTATCGCTAGCTTTCATCGAAGCTCTTTTGATGTTGAAGTTTTATAATGTAATCTATCCTTGGCTTAATGTGAGTTTTCATCGCAATTTGGAACGAAGCCTTTTTATGCCATACTTCACAGTAACCACCATCTTTATTTTATTGTCAATTTTGAACTCACAAATGAAGTGGTAGAGATATTGTCTCGGTTCCACGGAGTCTAATTAGAGAGGAGTTGGCAAATACTTTTTTCTTAAACAATATTTCAATTTAAGCTGCAGCAAATTTCTGGATCTCTCAAACTTGGCTGGAAAGAACTCGAAATCATTTCTATGCTTAAAATATTCAAGTTGGAGAGGAGTAGAGTTCGGTGGTTAGAAACATTTACTCTGGAAGCAAACTATGTGGGGTTAATTCCCAGTTCCTTAGGGTTTGCTAGCTATGTGACCTTGGGTAAGTACCTTAAATACTCAGTGCCTCAGTTTCCTCTGGTGTATAATGCTAGTAAAACTTGCATCTATTTCAAAGAGTTATTGTGTGCATTGTATTTATTAATACATAAATTAGAAGATAGCCTGGCAGAGACTAACTGCTATGAAAGGCCTTGCTTAGACCAAATTTTCTGTGTAATTTTGCTTATCCAGACAGACCATTATCTCATCCCTATAATTCAGAACTGGCATCCTTGCCACTCATCCCTGTTGTGGGGGGAGATTTCATTAGATGAAAGTTTCTCACATGGGTCTACATGTTTCTGAATGGGGCGATATCCAAGGCAAAACTGTTTTATCCTGAACAGTGCTTTATAATGAATTGCAAAAAAGGGTATCATAGAATGTGGAGGATCTTATTCTTAACATTCAAATTAAATTAAACTCATACAAATACGAGAATTTTTTTAAATATTTGGCAACTTTGCAAGGACTGATGACTACACTCCATTGTCTGTTGATGTGAATCAGATGGAAATTCTTAGGTTCTTGTGGAATTTAAGATGCTTAATCAATTGGTTTATAGATCTCTGAGGGGGGATTACAGTCATCAAGCAACATTTTGAACCGGCCACAAGAAGGGATGCCCAACTAAGAAGAACATGGTCCCCAGCGGCATCAGTCAGGTGGCTGTGAGCAGTGCATTCCTCCTCCTTTGGATTTATTCATATTTCTCCTATAGAGATATTTTTTTTGATAAAATAACAAGACTGATTCTTCTGTGTTCACAAATATTTTTTAGATAACTCAAAGAAGAAACTGAATTAGGCCTTCAGAGACAGCGAAATGAATCCTTAAAATAAACGTGAGGATTTCTGAACTCATAGTAAACTCATTGTCTAACTACTTATGAACATCGCTGCAACCAGGTCATGTTTCACAATTGAAATATAAGCCCAAAATATTTTCACTAGATTATTAAACTTTTTATATTTTACATTCTTTAAGCCGTATTCAAGTGAAAAGAGAAAATATGGATTTAATAAAACATATTTATTTGTTATAGCATGCAACTGCCTTGTTTGAACAACTTTGTCATTGAGTCAAGTAGTTGTTTTGTCATTGTTTTGAAATGTTGTGAAGAGGATAACATAGAATTGTGGTCAACTGTAATTGTAATTAGAGTGAGACAGATTGGGTTGGATGCCACCCCCACAGCCTAATAACCTTAGGCTTGTTACTCAACCTCTGTTAATACTCAGTTTTCTCATCTCTGAAATGAAAATGAAAAATACCTTCTTTACAATGTTGTTGTCATGATAAAGTGAGTGATTCATACAGAATCCTCACCACCACCAATCATTGGTCCATGGCAGGTGCTTAATGAAAATAGTCTCTACAAGGGCTAGGCGAGCCAGCCAGCCTCCAAGAACTTCGCATCTGATAAGTGCCTCTTTAATGATCTAGTTTATTTCAGAAGTGGTCATCAGACTTTGTTTGACTGTTTGTTTCCTTTAGAGTTTACTTGCTTGAGGAAAACAGGCAGCTCAATATAGAAACCCTATAAATTCAGTTTAGGAGTCAGTTCGACCTCCGGAACTAAAATGTCAACTGAAAACGTTGTCACCTAGGTATGATGTGATATAATTTCCAAACTGATTACAGTGCAATTTTGTATGTTGACTGAAGTTATGGAGATGTGGGCTTTCAGGGGATGGCTTACCCATGAGACCCTGGGTGCCATGGGAAATCCAACAGAATATCACTATCGCTCTCCAAGAGCTTTCGAACAATGTTGAAGAACAACCATTGCAGGATGATATGCATGTACATAATCGTAAGTAAAATATTTAGTAAAGGGGATAAACTGTACTAGGGGTTCAAAAACCATAACTGAGTGGAGTCATTATGAACTGCATTCTGAGAGGCTCTGGTGAGGAGAGCAGAGTTTCCCATGATTGTTGGCAGTGAGTGGAAACGCACCGGATGCTGAGGGAGAAGGCATGGCCATTGTCAGAAATGAGCATGAATGGAGGGGAGGAAAGAAGGCACTTAGGGTAATTAGCATGACAAGACCAGATCATTTGCTTAGAGAATACCTAGGCAGAGGTAAAGCCTGGACATCAGGGCCACATATTGTAGGGGTTAAGGGCAACACTTCTGGTGGCACATTGACCAAGTTCAGCTATTGGCCCTTCAGCTTATCGCACCCCCAAGTGGCCAGAACCTCCCCATGCCTCAGTTTCTTCATATGTAAAACAGAGAGAATAATACTGGTCATCTCATAACTCCTTCAAGGGGTTGCTATGAGAATTAAATAAGATAATGTCTGAACCACTTAGCACAGAGCTGGGCACCAGTTGGCACTCAGTAATGCTGGCTATTGCTGTATGTTGAGTAGCAATTGTTTCATGTTTGTACATAAAACAGTTCTGTGTAATACTCAGAACAAAGCTACCAGGTAGGTACTTTGTCCCCATTTTAAAGTTCAGGAAATGAGGCTAAGGAGATAAAGCAGTTGCCAAGATCACATAGTTACTAAGTACTTGGCTTTCAATGAATCGAGGCTTGCCTAACTCCACACCCCAATTTTCCCCATCATGTCATCCTGCGTAAGCCCTCAAGGAAAGTAAACCAGAGCTGGTCTGGGTGAGGTCTCATGGCATCAACACAGTCCTAAGCTAAATCAGCAGACTAGTGGCATCGATATCACTTGAGAACTCATTAGAAATGCCAATTTTCTGGCCACAAATCTGAAACTCTAGCAGTAGGAACAGCAACTCATCAATCTGTGATTTAACAAACCCTCCAAGTGATCTTTATACACCTTACATCGGAGGACCATTTTTCTAAACTAATTTTTGTGGTTTATAAAAAATCAAGAAGAAAATAGGACAGATTATGTTTTTACATTCTTACAGATGAATTGAATTGAATAAAGTAGTAAAAAAAGAATTATTGTGGCAATAACTCTGAACTTCAACCTGTGGGCTTCTGGTTTATACTGCCAGTCAACCATACTGATGAATAGAAAATATCATATCAGAAGTCCTGGGGCGAACTTGCAGTACTACAAACAGGTCACCTAAGGAATACACTGAATAAAAATGCACACATGCATATGATGTATATGCTGTTGGTGAGGCCAATAACAATATAGTAATTCATATTTTTCTCCCCAGCGCCTACAACAGAGTCTAGTGAAAGCATGTGTGTGTGAGGTGTGAGCCTATGCACACACACATGCACTTGTTGAAACAGAACCAGATACAAATGCCCATGGAATCCCTCTCAAAGGTATTAAGCTTTTTGTTTTTTGCAATGAACCCGTTTGGCAGTCTGGCAAAGTCTGTGAATTTCTTTACAGAAGAGTGTTTTCATTTCTTTTCTTAAACCTAGGATAAACTTTGAAAATATGAACACTTTCTTATAAAGAGCAATTCCATTTCACATTGCCATGGGGATTTTTTGAGTTAGCAAAACACACACACACACATACAGAACTGAGAACAATTAGCACAGTGATTTTTTTTACCCCTTAGGTTGTATTTTCTTTTGCCTTTAGAACTTCTGGAGGAATCAAAACAACTAAACAAATTGTGGCCTTGTCTGTGAGACCCTTCAGTTTTTGAACTGTGTTTGTGGACATACCGTGGGCATCCTGGGCCTGCTGGGTTTCTACCTTAATGAGAAGAATGTAGTGCTGGTCAACCAGACTCCAGAAAGGACTGAGTATTGCCAGGGCCCGTACCATGAAAATAAGGTAACCATGAAAGCAGTTCTTCATGCACAACTATTCATGACTAATTAGAAAAGGGATCTAATTGTTGAACAGTCCAACCCTGTGTGCATTTCAAAGATCTTTCTTCTTGTTTTGCCAGATATTTTTACGTTCTGAACAAAACATACAAAGGCTGAATTATAGACTAGCAAACACAATGCCATAGTTTAATTTAATTTTACTGTGGAAAAAAACTCCCATGAAAATGTTCTAGATAAAAATCATATCCATCAGAAAGGGTAAAATATATTTCTTCATCATTGCTCAGTTTTTACCTTTTAGTGAATCTTTCCAGGATTTGTGGAGTAAACTCCCTTGGTAACTTCTTTGACTCCACTACACTGGGTAGAGCGTATTATCTTTATCACTGTCACAGTAAATGACGAACCTCATGAAATAGGTATTATTGCTCCCATTTTGATAATGAATAGGTTCTGACTCAGAGATTAAGTGACATTCCAGTGTCTCAGGGTGACAAATGGTAAATTGTACAGCCATTCTGAAAACTCAGGACTTTTTATTGAGTCTAAATAGAGTGTTCTTTTGACTATATTACATTTGCCAGGGCAAAGTTGCAACTCTGGCTTCCAGAAGGTTTACTTCTGTTTCCATTTTCTTTGATATGAAAGACACATCATGGGAGCAGAAGACAGGACACTTGAAATAAGGGAGGGAAGCTGCCCTTGAATTTATCAATGGACTTTTTGCCTGCATTTGACTACTATGAGGCCACCACGGCAAGCACGAGTCCACCTTGGGAGAAAAAGTTTTCAAATCACAAACATTTCTGGATATTAATTGTAAAGAAACCATTGAGACCAAGCATCAGTGCTTACTATAGAATATAGTGTGAAAAAGAAATCTGCTTTTCTATGGCAAGTTATATGACCTACATACACATATATAGCGCCTAATGTATACACAAGTATCATATGATTTCACTTATCTGTGGAGTCTAATGAACAGAATAAACTAACAAACAGAATAGAAATAGACTCATAGATACAAAGAAATAACTGACAGCTGTCAGAAGGGAAGGGGTTGGGCACTGGGTTGAAAAGGTGAAGGGATGAAGCAAAGAAAAAATAACTCATAGACACAGACAACTGTATGATGAGGACAAAAGGGAAAAGGGGGTGAGGGAGATAAAAAAGGGTAAAGGGGAGATAAGTGGTGATAGAAGAATTTTTTAAAATTTAAAATATGCAGGGGGAAACAGAATCCTCCAAACAAATTATTTATGTCATTAATTGCTATGTTTTCATTCTGTATACCTGTGTATGTATGTATATATTTGTGTACACATGCATGCATATACCAGAACAGCATTTTTAAATATCCAAAATGAAAAATGCCTAGGATTAACTACAAAAATTCCAAATATATTGAAATATAGCCATTAAAATATGTAAAAATAATATGTGACATAGTAATATTGTGCTTCATATTCAATAACAAGACCTGACTACTGTAATTTCAAAGCAGTGATACATGTTAAACCATAGGATGAGACACCTACAACAACTGTAATGCAATGTGGAAGAAGCTGTGAGTGCTTGGGCAACAAGTTCAAAAGCACTGCTAATACCATGATAGTGTATCGGTTGGATTCCTCATTAAAGGAAATGCTAAGTTTCCATTAAAAGTTAATGAAATATAGCAGTAATGTCTTCCTAAGTTTCTGGATCCTCTTACATCCAACTTAAGGTCTGCAAGTTTGAAGCCTGATTTATGAAACTCCATGAAGGCTCCTAACAGAGACTGCAATAGCATTTAGACAAAACCATTGACGGCACCTTCCTTATGAGCTTTCCAGGCAAAATCAGCCCCCCATGTGAGTGATGGGTGATGACCGTCCAGGATGGCTGGTTGATTTGGCTAAACCCCTCGTGATGTTTCAGAAACAAAATGGCCTTTCCTGGCCTTTCCTAATGGTTTCCTTCAAACGTGGTCCAATTTAGAAATCTCCTACTTAATGGCTTAATTATTGCATTCAGAAAATGTAAATACGATACTTCGGCTTTAGTTAGAGAGGAAATATGTCCCATTTACAATGCTGGCACCGTGTCGAAGTGTGAGGCAATTTGCACTACAGAAAGCTCTTTCTCCTTTGGGCTGGAGCCAGGAATCTTGATAATATTCCTTTCCATCTGCGTGAATCCTGGGCTATTGCCCTGCTAACATACCCAACCTCTTTTAATTCTAATTTTGCCTTTTAAATAAAACACTAATATCCAATAGAACCCCACATCTCTATTCCTACTTTTGAGATGTCGTGAATTTGCATTATTTTTGTGTAGGGAAAATACCCAGGGAAGGGGTGAAGGGCATTCAGTAATTACACCAATCGGATGGCTCATGTGCCCATAACTACATCTTCGATGGAGCATGGGAAATCATCTGGATAATTCTAAATTATATTTGTATTTAGATCACTTAAATGAAACTAGTGTGCTTATTTAAACTAAAATGGTAACAGGGCATGCAAAAAGCAGAAGACTTTGATGAGCCCCCTTGCTGGCTGGGCAACCTTGAAGGTGTTTGTTGCTCGCATCTGTAAAAATGGGGACAGCGAGGCAGTCTTCCCTGAACTGTTGGGAGGGTTAAACTGGCTATTTCATGAATTACAGAGCAGCATGCAAACAGTAGCTCTTAGCATTGGAATACCCACAGTACTCCTTCAGCTTCACTTTGTTAGTCAAATCTATGGTCTGCAATGGTAAAAATTACATCAAGTTTACAGGGTCACCTTTGAGGAAATCAGTGTCTTTTTGAGAGATTGAAAATCGTGACCAAGACCAAAAGTGTTTAGTAGAAGGAATGTTAGAGTTGCTAAATTTAAAGACACATGTTTAAATGCAATCATAGGACTGGTGGGGATCCCAAGAATGTCCTACTCTGGCGTAGACACTCTCGGCCATTTACTAATCTAGAACAGAGTATCAAATGTAAGCTTTTATATGACATGGTTCATGTTTGAGGATTGGCATTATGTGCTTGGTAAACAAAAGAAAGTTACTTTAACTCAGCTGCTTTTTAAAAAAGATTTTATTTATTTTATTTCTAGAAAGAGAGGAAGGGCGAGAGAAAGAGATGGAGCGAAACCTCAATGTGTAGTTGCCTCTCACATGCCCCCCACTGGGGGCCTGGCAACCCAGGCATGTGCCCTGACTGGGAATCGAACCTGCGAGTCTTTGGTTCACTGGCTGGCACTCAAACCACTGAGCCACTGAGCAGCCAGAGCCTCAGCTGCTTTTTTTATCCAAATATTTGAAATACCAAAATGAATTGGGCCATTGTTTAAAGTATTAAAAAGGTCAGTTTTCTCAATACTCAAAGGCTGTAAGATCCATGAAGCACTGCACAGAAAAATGTTGTATGTGAGGACTGTATATTTGCAAAATATATGGCTCATGGAGTCCTAGACTGAAACAAAAAGGGGTTCCATGTTCCCAACATGATGAAAAGTAGAAACGTGTTCTTAGTTATATTACAAATCACAGCAAAAACCCATCATTGTACTCTCACCATTCTGTTCATTAACTTTTCATTCCACGTAATGTTTTGGACTATTAATTCAGGTCAATAAGAACAGTTCAATAATTAGTTTTGCAGGATTATTTATCTTGTGGAGTTTTTCCTTTTCTTATTCAAAAGAGTGGGGCATTTATGAATAAACAGTGACAAGTTTAATAAAATGTACTGATTTGAGTGATCTATACGCAGAAACAAGGAATCTGAACGTCAACTTGCTCTATGATTTTGAAAGTCCTCTTTTCCATTATGTCATATTATTAAAGGAGAATAAATATATGCAATGATAATACCATATAAACTTCCTCTTAAAATTACAATTTTGAATTGTACTTATGTGGTATAGATACCTGAGTCTATGAAATACAATAATTTTTAGTTGACAAAACTTTCCAGGCTTTTCAAGGGAATCTGACCATTTAAAGATGACAGATCTTCCCAGGAAATAAAGGTTTATTTCAAAAGGACAGGATGAGGCAAACACTTTTAAAGTGTTCAGTTGTTTCCTCTTAAAATGCGATCTATCTGCTTTGTCACAGATCGTCTTCAGAGCTGGGTCACACGGTCAGAGCAGAATGCAGGCCTTTTGCTGAGCCAGGTGGACCTGATTTTTACAGTCTCACATCCAGTTTGCCGCCTGTCATCACATGGACTTAATGTCGGCAACTGACAGGTTTCAAATATTGGTGGGCGCATGCTGGTAGATTCAGAAACTTGGAACTTGCCCAAAATACCCAAATCTCACAAGTCTGTAAAATCAGCCAGGCAAACAGACTGTTTGGTGAACTGTCCACAGCCTCATATTTTCACATGTGATAAAAAACATATACCCCAGGAGAGTATTGCCCTTTTGATATATGAACTCATGAATTTTTTTGAAATTTCACCTGGCTTTTGAACCTAGTTTTGAATAGGTAATGCACCACTCCAACAGAGGCAGGATAGGTTTCTTCCAATGCATGTAGCACTTAAAAATGTACTTGAGGGTGTATCTTATTCATTTTGCTTTCTTTAGTGCTTTTTTCTATGTTTTTCTCCATCCAGGATGTTTAAGAGACAATATGAAATCCACTCTCTACTTCAGAGGGTCGTGATCCCTCAGATCAGCCTCCTGTCTGTGTGGCCTCATCGGCTTTTGTGACAGATGCTCTACCTACAGTCAGGTATGCCTCAAAGAAACACATGTGGATTTTTGCTTTGATGGCTACTGCATTTTTTTTCACTCATGTAAGTTGAGGGGAAGAAATGGAAGCCGCAATTGTGTTGGTTCTGTGCATAAATGGAGTGTGTGTAAACTCTGAGGTGTATCTCACCTAGAGGAATGATTGAATTTTCTTAATTTTTCCATGCTAACAAATGGCCTCTTTTTTGTGTGTGTGATTAGTACTGCAGAATAGCTAAATGCAGAAGAAAATGAACATTCTATGCCACCCTTTTAAAGTTCTATTCTGTGTAGGGGAGGGGGAGCCGGTCTTAAAGACACAGATGCAGAAGCAAAGAGCGACTGCTTGAAATTCTAATGCTGAAGGAGAGAGCAGGTTCCAGGATTTGAATAATTTCATTTAGTCAATAAAGGGATACATCATTCTGCAACAGCTATTTTTCCTCGACGCGACTTTGGATTAGAAAGTCAGTCCATCTCAGAGAGACACTTATGCAAATGCGGGTGATGGTGACGGGACTGATCGCATTAGAGTGAGGGGGACGAGATTACCTGCGCTGCTGCGATGAAAGCACCCGTGCGACTTCCTGCTGAGACGGAGCAAACGCAATGCATTGTATCTTGTCATCGGCAAATGTCACTTTAATAGGACTACAAATCATTGTGACATCAACAACCTCAAACAAATCTTCTGGATATTTAAATACATGGATTCTTCCCTGGGGGCCAATGAAAGATGTTTTTTTTAAAAAAAGACTCAGTCATAAAGTAGCAGCATCCAGATTGCTAAATTTTCTGTTTATTTTAAGCTGTAAAGGACCCCACATGGCCAGAGAACAAGTGATGCTGTCTGTGGTTGAGATGAGGCTGTGAATCATTAATTCCCAACAAACTAACAATCAACCCAACCTCTGTGCTACAGGCATGGAGAACAGTGGTGCAGGTTTGTTTAATGACAGAATAATTGGGGAAATGTCACAGATGTATTTCTCATTCCTCCTGACCCTGGAATCAGAAGGAAAGGGATCGCGATAGGAGTCAGGGATACTGCCAGCAACAGCTACTGACAACTTAGGGTTCTCTAACGCACAGGCAATCAAATTTGGCACTTTCTCATACTCCAATTACTCGAAAGTACCTGTGATGCCAATTCAATTCTGTCTTGCTCTCCATATCCCATGGATTTCTAGGAAAAAAAATAAACCCAAATTATTCTGACACAAAATGTATCAACCAAAAGAAATCAGATGGGAGCCCAGGATTGCCCTAGAATGCTAACTATATAATATCTTTAACTTCTTAAAGATCCCTCTTCCATATGTTAGGCATGAAAATAAAGACATACGAAATAGTACATTTAAAACATTATAATCATATTTTAGATATGCATGTATTACTTTATTTCAAGTTAGTAGAGATTTAGAAGAGAAAGATGAGAGAAAGGAGTAGAGTAAAGAATCAATTGTGTGTGTCCTTTAAGAAAGTAAATTTAGGGCAGTCTTGAAAACTCTGCCTGGGCATCGCCATTCCACTACCTTCTTAAAAGTACAGAAGTGTCCAATATGAAGCCACAAATGCTATAATTAGAACAGAAAACTTCAGGAAAAGGAGTCCTGGAAATGTATTCTGGGATTTAAGTTGAATTGCCCTGGCTGGAAGTTCAAAGGCTGGGATACTGAGGGTGGCCACAGACATTACCCACCTAAGAGGGTTTCATGTCTTGATTGTTTGGAGGTTTTCAGGACACAAAACGTTTGTGATGAGTTCTGTCTACAGATGAAACTCTGTGGTCACACCTTAAGCTATTTGAAGTGAGAATTATTTCAGGTTTAATAACACAATGCCACACAACATGGCGAAAGATTACTTAAAGCATAATGTTGCAGAGGTTTAGGAAGGCATAAAAGTAGCTTGTTTTTTTACCACCTGAAATCCCCCAGATTCCCTCATTTTTTCAGCCTAATTATTGGTGATTACACTTACAAAAGTAAAATATTCCCCCATAACAATGACTAGTGGGATATCCATTATACTATCTGATTTTTTTTTCCTGAAGAAAATATCAGCATGCTCTTCACCTATTGTTTATTTAAAAATACATCAGTCTCCAAAGGAAAATTCTCTTTGGCTTCTCTCATATCTTCTTTTTCAAAATCATGGTCAGTTACTGTCTCACATTGACAAAGATTGATATATTATACTGTGGAAATAACAATATAGTTTGATTACATTCCTTTTTCAATCTCAAAGCCTAATGCAAGTTCTCTACCAAGAACTGGATTTCTTATTTAACCAAGTCATAGGAATTGTTCAATAATAACTTATTTCTAAAATTGTATTCTTGAAATTTTCCCAGCTATCATATACAGATGGGCATGGCTGGGCTTTCAGTAATGATTCAGCACGTGAAGTGCAGGTCATAGACGTTACTGGAAGGTGGGAATTCTAAAGGACAATCATTTTGATGAAAGTGCCTCCTTGGGATCTCTTTAAGGTTCTCAAAGTCAGGAGTAAAGTAGGAACATGTCTGGATTGCTCAGTGGTGTAGATGAATGAGATAAAACTTCCTCAGGAAGCCGCAGAGGGTAACTCAGACTTTGGAACTTGAAGGACTGGAAAGTCTTTTTTTTAATGGTATGGCTTAGATAATGGTGCCACATTTTTATTTTAGGTAGTAAAGACCTTGATCTTAAGAATTGTCATCCATTAACATCATCCTTTCTAAAATGTTTCAGAATCAAAGACTTGCCTCTAAAGTCATCTAAATTTCTTTTTAAACTGCATTGCTAAAAACTGGTAAAAAAAATCATGGCAGAATTGCTTCTTCCCCTTTGCCAGTATCTGTGAGTCATTAAGGTGGGTACACTCAGACTGTGTATTTAAACACCTGGATCCTTCATTCACTACTTCTCTCAGTGTACAACCATGTGTTTAGAGTAGTCTACGTGCCGGTCCCTGGGAGAGGCACTGGCAAAGCTTGAGGAGCAAGAGCTGACCCCATCTGCATTCTAGCCCGTGGGCTAGTGGGGCACAGCACCAGCTGCTTCCACCTGGGTGAACCTGTGCTAATTGCTTTTAAAAGCTGTGCACCTCAGTGGGTGTCCTCTGAGGAACAACGAGAAGACAGTTGTACCCATTGCGGAACTGAGAGTCTAATTGACACCAAACATGACATTCAACTGATGAGAGTTGCTTATCATCAAAGATCATTAAAAGGTGAGGTGTCTGAGCAAGGTATTCTCTAGGACGAAGAGGAGAGGGAGGATTAGCAGATCGTCCTTAAGACACTTTTAGTCTTCCAGACCCTCAGGGCACAAAGATAGATGCAGAAGAGATGACTAAGATACTAAGATACGAGCACAGACAGATACTTCCCAGTGGCACCGACATCAGAGGAGGTGTCTAAAAATCTATTAAACATGTCTGATGAATAATTTCCCCAGTGACTGGGTGGAAGTATGCAAAACTACTTCATAGAACTAAAATTCACATTTTGTCATAGAGAAATCGCCTGAAGATTTGAGATACAATCTGAATGGTACCATAATTGGGCTCTGGAATTACATTTTTGTTAAGGATCGTACAGCTTAGAGGAATCTAATAGAATATCTGACAAAAGCAATAGATTCTGGCTGACAGCGTGGCCTGGAGGCCTGTGCTCCCACTGACTAGGAAGTTAAGATGTCAAAAAAGTCCTCAACCCTCTCCTTCATTTCAGCCTCGAAGAATTGGTTGTGAAGTGGGGTAAAGGCGCTGTCAAATTTAGATTTTAAATAGATACATATGGAGCAATGTATTTTTTTCCAGGAAAAAAATGCACTCATTCCCACAGAACCCACCCTTAATGCCAGACATATTTTCAATTACACAAAAAAACACGATCTTGCCAAAAAAATTAATTCAATTCCCACTGAAATGAGATGCTAGGTGTTCCCCACTGGGGTTAGTTAGGGATTCATTGTGCAGCCTCTCTTGGGTCCTCCTTTCTCTCCACATTACCATACTGCCTGTGGCTCAGCCCCTCAGCCCTCTCAAAAATCTGCTTAGATGTATAGGCATCTTACTCTCAGATTCTTCATTTCTACTCAAGTATAATGGTTCTTATTGGTTCATTTCCTTTATTCATGTTTGCAAATAAAAAGCAAGGCAACAGAGCAAAAGTCAAGAATCACACGGGCAGGCTAAATATAGACATTTTTTAAAAGTTGTTCAGGAGGCAGGGGGTTGTTTCTAGGAGCAACCCAAACTCCTGAGGAGGAGGAGCCCTCCTTCTGCTGAGGGCTCCCCAGCCCTCCCTGTGCCCTGATGGCTCCTCACACGGGTCAGTTAAAGAAACCAGCTTCCCTGACGCTGCAGGAGAAAATGGACAAGGCCAGCACTGAATACGTAGGCATGGGAGGCAGATTTCCTGTGATGTTTCCAGTCTTCTTCCTTCTATACATTTCATTGGCTATTGATGAGAAACTATTTCAGCCAGGAAGACACTACAAAATAGAGTGCACTATCTCTAGAACTCACCATTTTCCTCTCCTCCACCAGCATGCATCTGGTTCTGTTTTGGTACAGCCTATAGCTTGTGACCTCAGAGCTTCATGTAAGTTCAGAACCACCTGTGTCCATGCACACTGCCCTCCGATGGCTGCCTCTCTGTGACCTGCTGCACCTCTCGTGACCACTCGGTCCTTAACCCACTTCCTTCACAGCATCGCTCACACAGGTCTTTCTTTCCATCCCCATGGCAGAGCCCCTTACAGTTTCACAACTGGGCGGCTTCTACGGGCCCTACTTAGGTTCTCTGCTACCTCACACAGACACACACAGACACATCCTCCAGTATGACCATCGGTCTACTCAGTACCAAATTACACTCTTAAGAAAGAGACAGCAAAATACTAAACACCATTTTGGTCATCTCACTTCTTTCACACCTATGGACAAACCTTAGCTTAATAAGTGAGGTCCAGCCTCACCTGCTACCACTCCTTGTACAAATCTCAGGTTCGTTCCACTCTGATCAGTTCAGCATATGTGAACAGGCATCATGCTTCTCCCACCCTGTGTTACTGAAGTTGTTACCAATTTCTCTACCTGAAATTGTCTCTCTACAACCGCTCTTATACTTGAAAGTGTTGATACCCTTTAAGGTCCAGTCAACATGGGACCCAGGAAAAGACTTTGCTGGGGGTATAACTCTTCCTGATGCTTTGTGATAGTCACTTCATACGTGCAACGTGTTCTCCAAAATACCTTAATGTATTATTATTCACAATCTGATACAATGATATGTTAAGAAGGTCTATACATCCCTGACTTCTTCGATTGTTAAGGCTTAATTTTTTAAACTAATGTTGCTAAACGTGAGTCTAGAAAAAAGGTTTAAGAATTAGAATATTGAAGAGTAAACATATAGAAACTCTACCTCTCACAAATAATTATATAGTTACCTCTTAATTAGGATAATCCTTTAGGATAGCGAGGAGCAATAAAACAAGAAAATGGACCCCAGTCTTTGTGCACAGACCCAGTCCCTCGTCTATGAAGAGTTGCAAAGCAAGTTTGGATTATCATGGCCAATCAGAGTCCAGAAGCAGCCAGGAAAGAAGACAGGAATCCCACCACTTGAAGGCCACGCAGCGGGACAGTTGTGTGATGTTGTTAAATTATGAAACTCGTGCCCTGTTTCATGAACTAATGACAGCGTGTTGTGAATAATGATTCAGGTTTACCAGTGAGACAGATTGGATTCTCATTTAATGGGTAACCAAAGAGGGGGAAAGGCATTTTTAAACAATTAGAAAAGGAGAAAGAGGATGACATTGAATCTTTTCACTCGTTGGTTAGTTTCTGAAGATACAAAAGGGATTAAAATACGCAGTTTCTGCTGTCATAAATCTTTAGGGTCTAGAAGTAGATGTATTACGGTTGAACCAGGAGGGGTGAGCTCTTTTAAAAAGAATGGGGTAGTTAATTCCAGACCTGGACCCCACAGAAAAAAAAAACTTATCAATTAGAGAAGTGAAATTTGGTTATGCTGTATCATCATTTCTGCAACACAATGTCTATTAATTGACCCTTGTACCCTACCCCCTATATCTCATTCTTTTATTGGTAGCATAGTCACTGAAAATGAACTTTTATAAGAGTTTTCTCTTTCCATAAAATATAAATAATTCTAAAAAGCTTTGCAAACTTTGATAGATAATCTTAATGGAATTTTTATAAATATTTTAACAAAGCTATTGCACACACACATGCACACACACTTATGCATGCATAGGTATGTATATGTACACACAAATATACACATATACATGCACATGTCCAGGGCATACATAATTATTATACATACATTTGGCACAGCCATCAAGGAGAAAAAACTATTCTAAACAATACTAATCTAGTCATTTTCTTTTCAAGTTAATTCTTTTTGTTTTATTACCTCTAATGACTACTATATATAATAAAGATTTTGAAGAAAGATAATATTTAATGATGTCAAGGAGGTGGGAAAATGCATACTCTCATAGACTGCTGGTCAAAATAAAATTGATGAAAACTTTGTGAAGAATTCAGTAATACAAATCAAAAGTCTTTAGCACACCATCTAATTCATTAATTCCACTACTAGATATTTATCAAAAGGTGTATCAACATACAAAGATGTATTTACAAGGATATTCATTATAATGTATTCTATAGTAGAAAAAACTAGACCCCATAAAGCAATGGTAATGTACACTCTGATAGTCATAGAATTCATGTAATTCTATGCAGCCGTTCAAAGTGAAGATAGGAATGTATATTTACTGGCCTGAAAAGATGTTTATGAAACAGTGTTAAGTGAAAAAGGGAATCTACACAAGGTAACAAAATAGCTAATACTTGCATAGTGTTTACTACAGGAAAAGCACACACCCTTATATTTTATGTGCTGTAACTCATTTCAGCCTCACTGACATTATCCCTGGTTTACCCGTGAGGAACCAAACCTACAGTCCTGAGATGACTGGCCAAAGATAAGACAGCTAAGAAGTGACAAATGTGAACTTTACAGTGGGACAGTCTGGCTACCAAGACCACACTCAATCTCTCCAATACAAAACCTATCTTTGTATAAACACATGTGGGATTTTGCTCACACATTCATATATATATATATATATATATATATATATATATGCAGAAAATGCAATATAAGACATTGCAAAATACCTTGCCTTAGTTTAGAATTCATTTTACTTTCATATTATTCAATGTGGTATATTTGCTACCATTTTTTAAATCCAGTAAGCTATCCAGAAAAACATCCTATAGTTTATCTACCCTGGATGGAATTAAACCATGCTTATTGCATATCTCAGAAAAGAACTTTCTCACTTACGGTAGTACACACTAATAGTGACATCCAGTTTTATTAAAATAATAAATTATTTTTGCTTTTCCATTCGTTTCAATAATGCAAACTTTAAAATCTCCACTAAGGCAGAGTGAATATCTATAAATAGAATTCCTTTCTCCTTTCCTCCCCTTCTTCCTTTCTTTCATCCTTCTTCTTCTCCTCCTCTTCCTTCTCCTTCTCTTCTCTCTCTCCTTTCTACCTCCATTCCTTTCTTTCTTCTTAAATAACTACGCTTCAGTTTTGATGCGGTCTTACAAGAACTGTCCTGCAAGTAGATTACACAATCTGAGTGTAACTCCCTTGGAGTGAGTCTGTAACCCTATACGTGCTTTCAGGAAAAGCTACATTTTCAGGGACTGAAACTTTAGCCATCACTGCATGCTGCTCTTGTCTGAGCTCTGCGATTGCTTCGTTATTTCTCCCCTGAGGATTCAATGGATTTGGTTCAAGCACCATTGAACGTGATGCTGTATTAATTGCCCTGGAGGGTAGCGAGGCCTTTGAACTGTGGCTGTGAGGGATATTTTGCTGTAAGACATGTGTCAGCACTTGGCTGGTTAACTCTGGGGCTGGACTGTGCAGCATGCTGGGACCAAGGGTCTGGAAAACTACTTTGCATCCTAATCTTACATCTGTTTTCCATCATGCAGCAAGATTGACTGGCCATTCTAACGGGGAAGCATCATTTTGGAATAACCAGAGTCTAGTACAAATATTGTACTGTCAAAGAATATTAAGAATTTTCCATCATTTTTTCAAGTTCTCCCAAACAGCTGGCACACATAGGTGATGGGTGAGGCAATGGATTAATTGCTTGACCTTTCACCCCAAGAGGAATTGTCCGTGTGTGAGTTACGTGTCAGCATCATGACACAAAAACTTAAATTGAAGATGATTCCTCAGCTTTCAATAAAAATAAGACCATTTTTCATTGGCCTAATTTTGAACCCATTCTACGTTCCACATGCCACTCAGAGCTTATTCATACTTAGTTTGAATGCAGAGTTACATCTCCAATGCAATCAACACCTTTCTTTCCAAGAATATAGGCGAGGTGATTCACCTGGAAGTTTCTTTCTTCTAACCTCCCTGAGTAACTGCTGTTTCCATTGCTACAGGTGGGGAGGACTAAGCAAATTTACAATCTCATGGCAAGTTGATGGTTATAATTCTAGATTCTAATTATATTCCTAGACTTCTGAATAGCAGATCTGCTTTGTTTCTTCTGGATGCGGCACCCTCTCAAATAATATCCGTCACTGTTTCTTACGTCATTGAATTTTAGGCTACCGTGCTGAGAGGCACACTTCATAAGTGGAGATTTTGTAGTTAGGGAGAACGAGGCAAATGCTAAATTTCTATGGAAGTGTCCATTTTAACAGTAATTTGTTCTCAAAGTTCTGTAATAAAATATAAGTGTAAAAAAATCGCTGAGAGTCTGCTCACAAACCTCTTTAGAACCCGAGCCCCTACAAAGCCTGCACATCTCCTGCACTGCGGAGAAAGGAGGAAGGTGGGAGAAAGCATGGCCTGGTGAGCATGTTTCCACAGTGTACGCAGGAGAACAGTATCTGACCGTGCGGTAGTAAAGAGTTTTGTTTAGAAATCTCAAGTGGTGTATTATGCTTCTCATTTTTCAAATTTTAAATATTATTTTAATTGATTGGTTGACAGATGGCATTGTAGTAATGGCACTCTATTCATGGCTGCCACCGAGCCCACAGAGTGAGCTGAGGATTTTGCTGCTTTCCTTTATTTATTTTTTAAAATTCTGGTATGACTGTTGGGCAAACTCTTTGCAATGTGGAATCTTGTGCAGATGCACTAGACGGTAATGAAGGAAAGTCCAGTGGACAGTTTTTGAGCTGTTGATGCATGAAGTAAGCCAATGCCTACAGAGTCTGGGGTCTGTAAGGCATGCTGTTCTTCCTCTGACCTTTTGTGGGGTCCTTCTTTTCAATTTTGAGGTGATGGTTTTATTTGTTTGCTAGTAATTAGTTCCAGTGGTTGTCCACATGGACACCTGCCTTTATAAAGACCATGCACCATCACTCAACTGTTTACTGAGTTCTTTCTGTGTGCATTCACGGGAGAAAGTAGCTTCTATCTACATACATGATCTTCATACAAAAAACCGTTATCTACTTAAATATGAACTAGTGTCCAATTTGTAAAAGGAGATTTAAAATGTTAAGAGTAATAAGAGCAAATGCATATTTAAGTATTTTGTAATCTAAAGAATTTTGATCATGTAAACCATGGCTTCAAAGTACAAAGGATGAACAAAAGAAGAATTGGAAATCAGACAAAATGTCCAGGTTGACAACAATAATCTATAATCATAAATCAGCCATCAAAGTTTCAATCTTGCCTTGCCAGCACCACCCTGCCTTAATGGGGAAATAAAGCGTAGATTTCATTTCCGGCTTCACCATTTCTAAGACAAGTGTGTCATTTAACCTTCTGAGCCTCGTCCCTTTGCCTGCATGTGGGCGCAAATATGACTGACCTGTGTGCTACTGGTGCATTAAACTGCATGTTCATAAAAGAACCACCAAAAGTAGATGGTTTGTTCTCAATAGATGGTTTCTCTTTCGTGATTATAGTTATGATTACTATCATTATTATATTAGTTGTTATGTATTACTGCTACAACAAAAAAGTCATTATTTATACCCATAGTTTCATTTTAGAAATAAAGATCCAAGTCTTTGGATCTTTAAGTATGGCTATATTTACAACGATTAAACAAGTTGTTTTCTATTTTAAGCAAGTGTGACTTTTCATGGAAACATAAAACCTTCCATAACAAAAAAATATGTACATTGAAAAATGTTTGACAGATAATTTTGCTTTTAAAAATATTTTAGTGTGATATACTAAAAATATTTTAAAATATTTGAAAGGTGGAGATTTAGCATATTGTTCATCTTTTTCGCTTTTCAGATAATAGTTCATTATTTTGTTACTATAACATTTGTTGTCTGAGGTTAAAAGTATTGGAGGTGGCAATGAATTATTGAGGTAAATTAAACACATGTTAAATCAAATATAAATTTTCATTTAACTATATGTGTGATATAAAATATATGCTAAATTAAATGCATGTATGTCTCTCTGTACATATATACACGAGTATATACATATGTTTGTGTGTGTGTGTGTGTGTGTGTGTGTATACACTGTTGTCCTAGTTGAAGTTTTACATATAATCATAAAAAGGTGTGTATATAAAGTAATTGCCAGTAAATGAGTTCATTCTCTGCTCTTTACTAGAGTGCAAGAGTAAGGATAGATTTGTGATGAAAAAGGCAAAGGCAACTTAATATTTAAAGTACAGTATTTTGTACAAAAAATGTTTATTAGCAAAAAGATTCAGAAAACTTTTAGGTTTAATAATATAGTCATGATTTTTAAGCCGATAATGGTAGAGCCTCAGAAGACATGTATACTTGCCTTTATCCTCCAAAATACACATTTTATTTTTTAAATACACATTTTGGTCAGAAGTTCAACCAACATTGCAAGTGATGCTAGAGCCAACCCAGGAGGATCCGTGGACTAAGAGGCGTCTGTGGATGGAGAGAACCTTTCCATTGGCTCAGACCAACAGATGGGTCGTGGCCAAAGCTGCCATCCATAGCCCGGGACATGGCCCGTCATTCATTCTCATTCACATAGTATCCCTCGGTACTTTGTAACTTTTTATTTCATGGCACACTTTTTCATACATTGCTTTATAGATTATTTCATCTACATCTCATGGTAACTTGAGATAGACAAGGATAAGTCTCAGAGAAGTTATTGAGTTTCCAAGAAAATGCCAATTTTCACATTCAAGACTCCTTGTTTTCTATGCTACAGCTTCCTCTGAGATGGACCCGGATCTACCTGTATTTACCCTCCTTCTCACCCAAGCAAAAAAGAAAAAAGAAAGGAAAGAAGGAAAAAAGCACACTGATACATTGATGGTGAGTACCTATGGTTGTACTATAGTAATCGTAAGTATTACAGCAAAGTAAACGCAATGGATGACTGTGAGTTTTACAAAATATTTATAAGGCATGTAACACTGTGTCTGGCTTACAGTGCTATAAAAGTATTTTTAAACAAAAATGAATCGAAAAAAATGTTGAGCAAAGGAATGAAACTTCATTTCTGTTGATGGATAAGGTTCTTTCTTAAGACAAGAGAGTAGTATGCCACAGCTTCTTAAAGAAAAACAGGGGGAAATGTTTTCTATGCCTGACTGCACGCATCCACACTGAGAACCAGGCGCTCTTTAATGAGGAATAGGTAGCATCTGATTCCACGTGGCTGACAACTCTACACACTGTAATACACCTTTCAACTTAGCTGAATGAATTCTTGCTTGCTGAGCTGTTGGTGAATCTTGTAGGATGCCTGACCTGCTTCGAATCTTCCAACTACCCCCACAGCCCGGCACTCCTTTCACTGTCCCTGACCCTCCTGAGAATGCACTGCAACCAGTTCACCTGGAGAGACTCTTGCCACAGCCTCTGCCCAGATCTCCCGAGAACAAGGACCAAGAGTCTGTCTTCATTCCACACCAGTTTCAGAAATGTCTACCAAAACAGGGCGCATAAATACCCGGTCCAGCAAAACAATTCTTAATGAAAATTACCCTGTATCCTTTATTACCTTTTTTTTCTCCAGAGAGAAAAAAAAATGTCTACTCTTCTTTGGCCACTTAACTTTCCTCTAGCTGCAAAATCGTAGGTCAAATCTCACCCCTTCTTAGAACTGTGGCATGGGAAAGCAGAAAGGATTATTTTGAAATCGTTGGTTCTGTTTACTGTCTGTGACTTGCCATGGACTGTAAATTTCTTCATCTGTAAAATATAAAATGCGTACTTAGAATTTCTGCAATCATTGCTGAAAATGGATGTAGAGGACATGCTAGTAGTTAAATAAGTGATATTTTAAAAATTATAATTCAAGAAAGAATGGATCTTTCTAGACGATCAAAACTTATATAGCATTTATTTTCAGCATCCCTCGCTTCGCACTGTGGGGTTTCCCCAATACATCCACAAATTATCTGACCTTTCTTCCATCAAGACACTGAATGTAATTCCCTTCGTCCTGAATGTGGGTTGACTACAAACTGGCCTTAGTAACTTGCTTCTAGTGTCTGCAGTGGAGTGAACATGACACTCTTTGATTTCCGAAGTCAGGCAATAAAGGATATAGAGCTTCTTCCTTGCTCTCTCTGTGAAGGCTGTTAGTTCTTGGAATGCAGCCACCATGCTGGGAAGAAACCCACACAACTTGGAGAGGCTGAGAGGGAGGGGAACTAAGGCTCCCAACACCCAGCCCCTGCCGCACTGCCAGCTGACAGGCAAGGCTACCTGGCCACCCCTGTGAGTAGCCCCTAACTTGGACCAAACCCCGCGGCCCACGGCCAGGCTGCTCCATCTGACACCCAGTGGAACCGACCAGGCTTCCCTGCCAAACGCTGCTCACACTGTGAGTTCAAGAGCAAAAATATGTGATTTTTATTTTTAAAGCTGCTAAATCTTGAGGTGGTTTGTTACGCCACAGTACGTAAGAGGAACAGTACTTATATTCAAGGCCATGTGCCCGAATTCACCAACTTACATGCAGATGCTTAAATTCTCTAAGCAGACTTGAAGCATCTGCATAGAACAACATTCAGAGCTTAGTAAGTACCTTGTTATTATTAATTAATTTAATGGATTTGAACATTTCATAGGACCAAAGGAATTGTTTTTATTTTGTTTGTTTGAATTAAATAGGTATTTATGGCTTGAAAAAGCAAAAGGGTTACTTTGCCATTTTCTTCTTTGAAATTCTTCTTTTGAAGTCGAGGTGATCAAAACAATTCTTAGGAACTGTTACTTAAGCTGAAGTTAGATTTTACAAGATAGAAATTGCTTGTCAACCTAAAATATTTGAAAATACACACATACACACAATAATGGAATTTTAAATAGTTAGCGAAGATGTTTTCCTGTGACAAGAACTGTCCTTTTCATGTACCTGCCTTTGTTTTCACTACCGACTGTATGACAAATTGGTGTCCAGAGTTTTTGAAACAAATGACAAAATACAATTCTCTGAGCGGATTAGTTCTGAGTTACAGAACATGAGCACAGTCCACGAAGCTGGCTTTCTGGCATCTCAGGAGTGTTACACTCTTCAGTAAAACAGGGGGTGGGAGGAAGTGAGAGCTAGTTAACATATATAACTTTCTTAATCACTTCCTTCACCTCCAGAGAAAAAGAAATATAAAGTAAAAATAGAAATTATATTTCTTGTTTAAAATAATAATGAAAATGTGGTGTAAGAACCGTAAGTCGTCTCCTGTAAATACATAGTGTCCCAGTGGTTCCCCAGGGGTAGTTAGCAGGAAAAAGGGCTCTGGATGGAAACACTCTTTATGCCATGGGGGAAAGTTACCATCCAACTGTGATAGCCTTAAAAACCCGCAGACAGCTCTAGGAAGAGAAAGATACTCGGTCCTAAGAATCTTTCACATCTCCCTAAAAACCTGAGCCCAGGTTCCGAGTCCTATTCTATGTGTGCCAATTAAGTCCTATGAGTAACCTGGTTGATTCATGCAGAATCAGAATCTGGACTTGAATGACCCTGGTGACTGCATCTAACCATACACTTCATGTCAGCTGGGTCAACCTATTCTAGGTCATAATTATTTCTGTTGAAATGTAGAGCCAAGTTGGTATTCATTGTATCTAGGATATATCTCTTTGCAAAGATGAAAACATTTATTTGTTGGAGGTCACCCATCAAAATCTGCTCATGGGTCTATCCTTTGAAGTCTCGACCCCGATATTTTTTACTGGGTCCTGAAATCCATAGATGACTGAATCCATGCCAGTAATCCGCAGATTACTGAAACAATCTATGAGTGAAGGGTTGGCAGACAAGCAAAAGGTAAAAGAAAGTACATAAAAGTCCATAATCTAACTTACAGGGTAACTGGTGCTACAAAAAATAATTTTAAATGGCCATGGGGAAAGGTGAGATTTTGTTTAGTTGCGGAGCTTCGCCTTTAAAAACAGGTGACTCAGGGACAAGGATGAGCGTGACACCACATTTGCTTGGGCACCCGGTGGTTTACCTGCCCTCTCTCATTCCTCAACTATGTGGTAAAGATATTATTAGACTAGAGACCTTAGCTGCTTCTCTGCTCAAATAGACTTTTGGAACTGTATAGAGGTACACTTCATATAGAAAAAAGTTGAATATATTTGAGGTATATATCTTGATGACTGTGAAAATATTCATACCCCTGGGACACCATTAGTACAAACAAGCTAATAAATATCTGCCACCCCCCAAGAGATTTCTTGTGCCCCTTTGCTGTTTTTCCTCCCTGCACTGAGAACACTCAGCATGAGCTCTAGCTTCTTATCAGGTCCTTAAATATACAATGTCATGTTGTTAACTACAGGTTCTGTGGTTTACAGCACACCTCTAGTAATTCACCTTATATAATGATAACTTCGTACTAATGGAGCAACTCCCCTTTTCCTTCCCCCATCCCCTACGAGAACCATTCTCTTTTCTCCTTCTATGAGCTTCACTGTTTTAAATACCTCTCCTAGGGGGAACCATGTAGTATGTGTTCTTATGTGACCGACTTATTTCATCTGCATAATGTCTTCTAGGGCCATTCATGTTGTCATTAATGGTAGCATTCCCTTCCTTTTTGAGGCTGAGTACTCTTTCACTGTATGCATGCACTACATTTTATTATCCATTCATCTGTTGATGGGCAGCTGGGTTGTTTCCGAATCTTGGCTATTATGACTAATGCTGCGAATCAATTTGAGACTGCAAATGTCTCTTCAAGACAAATAGGTTTTAGGACTTGGTGTGAAATTATGCACAAGAAAGTGGAAAGACAGTCTATGTAGATTTAGAAAAATAACAATAAATTAGCTGCACACAACAACAATGAATATCCATCCGAATTGTGGTTATTGAGCACCCTACAAGATTCCGAAGGTAAAGACGAGTACCGCCAATCTGGAATTCAATCTGCTTTTTAAAGCTAGATACTCATTTACTGAGGCTAGTTGTTACAGAAAAAGAAACTAGCTACACTTTTCAAATTCCAACTGTTGAACGATACATTTACACCAACTTTAGAAATGTACTTTGGCAACCATTTATGAAGACAGCTTATTTGAGTGACACTTAACAAGTCCGTTGCAGAATAAATTCAGCAGATGAAATATGAGTGCTCGGCCTGCCTCTGTCTTATGAAGTTGCCTTGTTATAGGTTTTTTAAAGCATTCTTCGAATTTTCAGACCTTGAATTGATTTCCATATTGATATTTAATCGGATTAAGTTTAAACCATCTGTCTATAAACATTTCGTAAATTTTTTTGTCTGGCTTTAAAAAAATCAGTTATATAAGAAATAAAATGTAATAAACCAACTTGTAGTAATTTTATTATATTGTGGTATTTTAGGATCATTTATTGCTTATGGAAATTCAACCAATTTTAACAAAGTTATACATATGTATATACATACATACACAGGCAGACATACCATATATAGTCATTTCTGACTCTATATAATAAAATGAATGGAGTTTGCTATTCTATTTTATGGAAACAATAAGAACATTTATTGAAGCCTTAACTTTTGAATACTTGAAATTTTTTTCATAAACTTTTTTCTTCAGAAATAGTACTTAAATATCAGAATTCTAGAACCAGTGAGAACCAAATTTAATTTTAACTTTCATTTACATTTCCTCTTCTCCAGTGCAAATGCAATTTTATTTACTTCATATAAAATATGTAGATTAATGGTTATGAATATGAAAAGTTTTTTAATGTACTATTTTTAAAAATAATTCTAGTATAGTAAATGTTTTTGAGTTTTTATTTAAAAGTATGTCCTGATATTAAATATGCCTTTTAAATTTTCTTATGGGCACATGTTCTTATTTGAAGTTGATATGACTGTAAAAATGTGGTTAAAAAAGCTAAAAAAAACAAAGATATATATTTTAGTGTTTGTGTATGTACGCATGTGTGTGTATATAAATAATTATTTCTATACCTAATTAGTAGACAACTATTTCAACTAAAGGCTGACAATAGGATGTCAGAATTGTATTTTTCCCCCTTTAAAATCTGGCTCATGCTAAAGTCATTTTAATGGGTTATAGAATGCTTTCTGGGGGAAATTGCTGGCTTCTTCTTGGCCTAGAGAAAGTTCTAGTTTTGGAATCCTGTTTAAACTAGTAGGAGTCTTTGGAGATGGATAAGGTTAGTGTTTCCTAAGAAGAATGAAAGAAAAAAAATTCTTAAATATACTTTGCAAAATAACAACCTGCAGGCTAAGAAAAGCCATAAAATTGAAAGCATTGCCATTCAACTAAGTAAAAATTACTTCATTCTTTCCTAAGAATGTTATTGGCATTTATGCGCATATCAGAAAGAAAAAAATAACTACCACCCTCTGTACCAATAATGCATCTTAAGTAATTCCAGTTTTTAAATGGTATTAACACCCACACAGAATTCATACCTCTGCTTGTGAACAAACATTTACAGTGATCATTACTCAGAAGCCATTTGAAACATAAAATAATAAGTAAAAAATAACACCCTCAATTTGTGTATTTTAAAAATGTTACATAGCTTTTTCTTTTATATTCACTTTGCTGTGTTTCTTTGCCAACCTGCAGTACCAAAAAAAAGGAATTTTTTTTTCTAGTCTATTTATATAGTTTATTGGTTTGATCTTATAAGTTGTGCCTAGCCTAATTGATCCTTCAAAAAAAATCCTTTTCAAAAAAGGAGAATGGAAAATTACTTATGAGAACAGGAAAATATAACCCAGGGCTTTATTGTTTGATTGTGACATCAATAAATCTCTAACCCCAGCTCTGTGCTCTCCTCTACTTACTTATCTTGTTATTTATCTTCTGACAGTTCCCCCTAGGTCCACATTGGAGATGCCATAGTTTTTATACTCACTTGAAACCTGACCCTGAATTCCTGTCTCTCAACCTGAGCAGATGGCCTTTCCTCCTGCATTTCCGGACGGTCCTCAACAGTAAACTCTCTATGCCTTCTTCCACTGACACGCCATGGGTGTCCTTCCTCGTTCTGAATCTCTCAGTCTCCCCAGAAAGCTTGACCTCTTCCTGCCCGTTGCTAATCCCTGCACCTGTGTTTTCCAGCCCCTCTTGCTGTTCTTAGCTCATTTCCATTTTGTTTTATTTATGTACACGCTCAGACGTGAGCTAAGTGACCTAAACCAATTACAACTTCTTTGTAAAAATAACACATTTCTTTCTATTCTGCTACCTCTTCAATCTAATATTTTTTTCTCTTACTGCCCTTGCACTGCCCAGCTATTTGAAACAGAAGTCTGTCCTTTTTATCTGCACCTCTTCCAATATCCATTGTTCTTTTAACAGGTGGTATATGGCCGCAGTCCCTGTCACTCTGCTGAAGATCACCAAATGACTTGAAATCACCAAATTCAGCCAAGGCATTTCTCAGACCCCATTTGTTAAGCCTTGCTTGGACATCGAACACTGAGGAAGAGAAGTCCACTGTCTACCAAAATGTATCGTCCCTCCCACCACAAAGTTGATTGCTAGGAAGAGGCTGCCTGACCATCATATTTACTTTGTGTGTAGCTAGTTATTTCTGATGGCGTACAAGCAGGATGTAAGTCACTTTCAGACCAAGGACTTTTTCAAGGCGCTCTCTCCCCATCTCTCAACCAATAACAGTAAGGTCCGTTGGGGTCTAGTGCCATGATACGGAAGGAGCATTTTTCCCTGAGACGCCCACCAACCGGGACCACCTATCTTGGACTGTTACGTGAGCAAAAAATAACCTTCTAATATGCTAAGTCACTAAAGGACTTGAATTTATTGACAACCATGCATAGCCCGTCCTTACTGAAGCAGATGCTGCAGGCCAGCATCTCATCTGTCAAACAATTTCCTCCGTAGGATTTTATGACGTGTACCTCCCTGGCTCTTCCCCACCCTCTGGTGTCTCTTTCCAGTTCCTTCTGACTATGCCTCTTCCCATTCCAACCCCATATATGAACCGATTCTGTGTTTAGAAGGTTTACTTTTTTACCTTCTGGGTAAGCACCACTGGGCTTTCCACCTCGGTGTTCTCTTTTGTGTTCATCTGCCCGTGATTCCAGCGATCCTATGAGTATCATTCCAAGATCCATTTTTCTAAGCTCCGTTATTACATGTTCATGTCCTGCCTTAATCAGCTAAAGTTATTTTGGTGGGTTGAGCAAGCAAAGGAAAAGAGTACAATTTTCAGAAAAAGAAGAGTCAAACAATTAAACTTGGGAAACGTCAGAATCAGGACACTGTAGGCAGAAACTGGAAATGTGTGGCCCTCTGTATTTTCTGTTCAAAAGTGTTTATTCAATATACTTTTAAGTTTAGTAAGACTTTCCTGATAAAGAGAGTCGTGTACTGATTTGTGTTTTAGAACAAGCTTCTTATTTCATTGCAGATGGGCTTAGATGAGCATGAGTCCAGAGAATCAGCCACTCCCCCAGACCAAGACTCTGGTTGGCCTGTTTGAAGAAATTGGTTTAAGCTAGAACAGGATTATGTTGAGTTCGAGTAAAATTATAATCCATAAAATGAGGTTCCTAATTACATTTTATTAAAGGCTATTATCCTGAAACTTGGCCTTGATTCTCTACCAGTGGCCTGGGACTGAGCTTGAATCTAGCATTAGAACTGAAAACAAAATAAAATCTAACCAGTCTGGACTGCTGGTTAAATAAATTGATGAGAGTATTAGTAATTAACATAATTTAATAGCTATTTTGGGTGTATGCAGCTTATTAAAATAGCTTTCCTGCATCTCTTCATTCCATTTTTATCATTAAGGGAGAAAATACTCTTAATATACTTACTTTATTTATGGAGAATACTTCAAATAATAATGTTAATTCTTTTGACCATAGGTAAATAATCAAATGACATCAAAGCTCAAGAACACTCTGTTAGAATGTGCCATCACTGAAATTCAAGAAACTAGCTTTAACACAATTGAAAAAAGCAACAACTATCAATTGATATTAAATAGCTTTATTTTTTCTTTCAACAAATATTTGCTTTGTGTTTGCTTTATGCCAGATATTATGCTTGTCACAGAAATACAGAGATGTTAGGTTTAGTTGCAAGTGAATTTAGCATAATGAGGACCATATTCAAGCCACGAGGAGTAATAAGAGCTGTCATAAGGATCTCTTTGGAAGCACAGAGAAATATAGCAAAGGCAACTTTATAGGAGCAAGGAGAATCCCAGAAGGCCATGCTGGGTTGGATTTTCCTTTTATAAATATTGCATGATGATAAAAATAATATATATAGAATATTTGCAAAATGCAACAAGCCTAAAGAAGAAAGCACAAATCAATTACAATTTCACTATGCAGAAATAATTACTATAAATACTTGTCAAATTCCCATCCAATTATTATCTATGGCTATACATACACAGTGGTTAAATAAAATTGATATCATAGTATTTATACTATATTGTCAACTTTCTTAGTAGTATGTCATAAATATTTTCCAAAGCCATTACAATTATTTAAAAAACCTGATTTTTAATGGCTATATAATTTTGATGGCTATGTGACATTTCACCATATGTGATGCATGAGTCAGGGTTGTTGGTTGCAAGCCACAGAAACTGACTCTGGCTGATTTAAGGAGAGAAAAATTTATTGAGAGGATATTGGACATCTCATAAAATTACTAAGAAGACTGGAGGCACAGACTCATAAAATGGCACAAACAATGGAAGAGGAAGAACCTGTCTGGGGAGGACATAACTGCTCCACCTTTCCTGCTGGATGCTGCAGCTTTTAACCCAGGATTACAGCCCCTGCTGCCCCAGGAACTAGGTGTTGCTTCCAACATTATTACCTTGTATGTCTGCCAGAAAGAATTTCCTACTGTCCGTACTTCTTTGTAAAACTAGTTCCCAATTCAAATATGGGAGGGAAAGAATCTGATTGGCTTGAACCCAATCAAAAACTGACATCCTGTTAGGAAGAGGAGGTGGATAATTGTTATGAGCTCAATTGTATGCCTCCAACATATATATGTTGAAATTCTAACCGCCCCCCCCCCCAGTTAACTCATAATGTGACTTTCTTTGGAGACAGAGTCTTTAAAAAGGCAAATACGTGAAAGCGAGGCTAATAGGGTGGGATTAGCCTCCAATTGGGTTAGGATCCAATTTGGACACGGATGGGTGCAGAAGGGAGACAGTGTGAAGACACAGAGGGAAGATCCTCCGAGCCAAGGAGCGAGACGTCAGACGAAACCAACTGCGCTTACACTGTGACCTCAGACTTCGAGCCTCCAGAATGGGGAAAAAATAAATTGATGTTGTTTAAGCCACACAATCTGCGGTTCTTTGTTATAGCAGCCCCAGCAAATACAGTGCAATGTGTTACCTTTTTATTTTCTGTAATTTTCATTAAAAAAAAAACACTGTAGGGATGTGCTATAATAGATTTAAATGAAGTCCTGTTAACATATGGTTAGATTACTCTTTTTCCATTTTTAATAAATTCCAGGTAGGGGAATATTTTGGTATGTAGTGTCTGAGGAAGGTCATTTCAACTTATATTCTCATGACATGTTTAAAAGTTGTCTATCACATCACCCTTATCAGCACAGAGTGTTTTCATAGATGAAACATGCTTTATATTACATGTTTTTCTTTGCTATGGGCACAACGACCATCTGGATATCCACCACTGGTCATTTGTAGCTCTTTTGCCTATGTACATATTTCATCCATTTTTGGATTATTCATAAACTTCATACTGATATGAAAAAGTTATCTGTATATTAAACTGTTATTTTTTCTGTTTTCCAAATTAATGCATAATATCGTATTTTCATTTTTAAAGAGTTGACTTTTTGTTTTAATCGTAGCCAAATGTATGAAAAGTTTCCTCTAGGGGTAGTTCCTTTCCTTTTATATTTAAGAAAGACATTTCTCAATACTAAAATAATTCCTTCACTCTTGAAATGACACCCAGAGCCCATTCCTCCATGACCACTTTGGAAGGCGTGAATGCGTCGCCTCCCTCCTCCCGCAGTCACCGGCATAAGCACAAAGGGTTTGGTCTTGAAAAACAGGGAGGAGCTACTTATGCAACATGAACCAGTGGCAGCTTCTCCTCCGGTAGGAGTTCCACACAAGCCTTAATTAAGATCACAGAAAACATGGGGCTTTAGTAAATGCAAACAGATAATTTACTAACTAGAATCATTTTTTTAAAAGTGTTTTCCACTCTGGACTGCACAAGAGAATAGCCAAGGGGAGCTTTTAAAGATACTGGTGCCGGGGCCCCACTTCCAAAGACAGTGCTTCAGCTGCTCTGGGGTGGGGCTCGGGCTCAGTTAGTTTTTGACCTTCAGTAACTTTTAGATAGACCCAACACTGAGAACCACTATTTTAAAGCAATTGACAGAGAAAATGAGAGAATTCACCTTAAAAACTGGAAAAAGTTATGATAACCTCTCTTCTAAATAAACGGATAGACTGTGGTCATTAATAAAGGATCGACGTCCAAGTGGTACTGACCCTTCTCAAACTGATCTGTAGATGCAGCCTATCCATAATCAAAAGCAGAAAACAATTCATAAAACTTGACACAGCCATTCAAGGATTTTTATGAAAAAGGACTGAAAATAGCCAAAGTGCTCTTGGGGAGAGATGGGGAGTTAGAAACGTTCTCTTCTGGGATACTAGATTAATAATAAGCTGTAATAACCGAAGTGTAATAATTAAACTCTGGATATCTAGATCAGCGATTTCCACCCGGTGTGCCACACACATTTGTAAAACCTGTAACACCTGACTGTTCGTTCAGTCAGGGGCACTGACCTCTTTTTCCTTCGACTGTCGGATAAAAAGTGACAACAGTCAACACAATAGCTGTCTGGTATGAATGAATCAAAATCATACCTACTTTTTTGTCAGATTGGTACATGTATTTTTGGTGTGCTGCAGAATTTTAGTAATTAGTTTATGTGTGCCATGAGATGAAAAAGGTTAAAAATCTCTGACTTGGGTTAATGATAAATTGTAATAATTAACATGGCATATGACATCATCACATTGCCTGTCTCACATTTACAAATGTCACATATCGATAATATCTTTATCAAGCTGGAAGGAAAAGAGATGGTACCGTGTCAAGCAGGAAAAGACAGTCGACAGACACAATGAAGAGAACAGAAAGGAAGCCACGCATAAACGCTGATACACAAACACAGGTGTCGTGCAGATTGCTGGGGGAATTTTATCTGTATGAAAAAATGTTTAAAAGATTAAAAACATCCCTATATTATACACTACACAAAACTATTCCAGATGATAAAAGACATGTCTGAAGAATTTTAATAATTTTAGAAGAACATGTAGGTGAATATTTCATGATTCTACATTAACAGAGGTTTTCTTAAATAAGTCCTTAAAAAGTGCTCATCTTTAAAGTAAAGTTACTAAGTTGATCATTGTTAAGAGTAAACAATAGTACAAAGTATACAGTGAAGACTCATTATGAACCAATGATTGTGATTAATCTAATTCTATGGACCTGCCTAAATTAGGAAAAATAATACAATCAGTACAGTTTCAACTGCCGTTTTTACATCTTAACACCAACTGGGTTAATATTAAAATGACTGGCAGTTTTATTTGCATACTTTTATTAAAAGGAAAATGTATTTACAGTTGCTAGAAGCACCATTTAAGATGATTTTGGTTGAAAAGAATAAAATGCATAAAAGACAATGTCTCAAAAAACATAATGGACGTGAAGCTCTTATAACTTGAAAATTCCAGAGATAATTAAGACTCTTGCTCTGCTTGTCAGCATTTGGCCTTTAAGGTTTTGCAATTCTTTCAGCAGCAGCTTTCTCCTTTTGTTTAGCTAATGCCACGTAAAGTGTTTGTTGCCTCACTGTTCTTCCCCTGCCCACTTCCCTTTGACCCTTTACCCAGTGTCCCTGAACCTGCCCCACACAGGCCTGCTTCAGCAAATACGACCATGTGACACTCCTCATGAAGACACCCCAGTTTCCTCCTGTCATGGCCCTTTCCTACTGACCCAGATACACCCGAATTAAGCAACATTTGTCCTTCCTACACACCAGGAAAGCCCGCTGTCCAGGGACGGCTTGGCTCTGTCTCCATGCATTCAGCTTGAGAAACCCCACTTGCAGGACTAGCAGACCCCCGGTTAGGCCTTCTGCATGTGCCTGCCTCCCTCTTCCAGGACCTGGGGGGATGGAGAAATCTCTACCACTGTCCTAAGCCTCTCCATGCTGATAGTCCCTGTATGCACCAGACCAACCATTAAAATAAAGAAATAATAATAATAAGTCACAGAATTACTTTTACAAAACAGCTAGTGTTGTGCTCAGGTATTCTCTTCTTACAGTTTTAAGGAAAGAATCCATTTAAAGAAAAGATGGCATCTACACCCAATGCCATCTAACAGAAAGAGTCCCCAAGCCATGAACTGAAGTCCCCAGCAGAAAGCACCATACACGAGCTCTAGTGCATATGGTCACGGGTATGCCCGCCCTTGGGGCCAGTGGCAGGGAATCACACTGCTCTGTTTAAATCACCCGCTGGAGCCACGGGTTGGGTGAGAGGCAGCATGCCCGTACAATCTGAACAGCTGTGGTCCTTCCTGTTAGGAGGGAGGACAGGAGAAATGTCTGCCAGGAAAGCAATGAAAGTATCCACTGCACTTCACTAGAAAGTAATTTAAAACGAACTATTTTAAATCCCAAACAAAAACATTAACAACAGAAATGTTTTGCATACCGTTGTCCCTCCACATCTGTGGGAGATTGGTTCCCCGACCTCCACAGATGCCAAAGCCCATGGATGTCCAAGTCCCCTATGCAAAATGGCGTAGTACTTGCACGTAGGCTACGACAGCCTGTGCCTACATGTCGCTTCATTCTCGTTGATTCAGCATAGTGCTCGGTGTGTGAGCAGTTCAAATTTGCTTCTTGAAACTTTCTGAGATTTGTTTTTCTGAATGTTTTTCCTTCTGCAGTTAGCTGAATTCATGGGTGTGAAAACTATGGATATGGAGGACCAACTGTACGAATATCATATATTCTTCGTATTTTAAGAATCTCTTTTTTACTAGTATCATGTAATCCTGATTAAGGGTTTTCTATCTTTTATCTAATATTCTACGGGAGTGAACTTGAGAATCAGAACCAGAATCTCAAGCCAGCAAAGTAATAAACATGCAATTTGCTTTCACTCGCCAGTTGCAATGAAATTTTTAAAAAACCTCTTTTACTCAAAATGTTTTAATAATACTAATTTTCAATCCATAAAACTAAGTACACAATGTTAGAGGAGACAGTTCATTAGCTTTACATGTGAGTTAGTGATAAAAAGCTGTTCTGCAAATGGAAAAGGAAACAAAGAATCTTACATATTAGATTTCCAGATTTCAGTGTAATTTGTCCCATCATGAATTACTTCCCTTCACTTGATCCTCACAAATTCATGCTTGAGAACTGCTTTAATCTTGGACAAATTATTGCTTCACACTTAAATAGCCACAATTCTAAGTGCCATCTACATGAAAGACGGTGGTCCACCCTCAAGTAATTAATGCAGTAATGTGACTGGAGGTACTAGTATGTGACAAGTTGCCACTGTTCAAGGTTATTCTTGTTGCTCTGACTTCATAACATGATATGCACCGTTTTCAGATGGCTTATTTTTATGAAAAGAAGGAGGCATCGATAATAGGAATGAAACGTCATCAGACTTGAAAATCTCTGTACAAATGTTTATGTTGTTATTCTGTATTATAATGCTCCACTCCTTAGTCAGGGTGGTAGTCCGAAAAATAAGCCCCCCAAGATGTCCGTGTCCTAATCCCTGAGACCGAGCAATAGGTTACCTTCTGTGGCTAAAGCAACTTTCCAGCTGTGATTAAGTTAAGGACCTTCAGGCGGAGATTGTCTTGGATTACCAGGTTGTATCCAATGGAATCACATGGGTAACCTTAAACACAGAGAATCTTGCCTGCTTGTGATCAGGGGGTGGTTTCTAAAGAAGAATCAAAGACAGGGAATCGTGCTGGCTTTGGAGATAAAGAAGGGGCTCCTCGAGCCAGGGAATGTGGGCGGCTCCTAGTAGCTGGAAACTGGTTTTCCTCTAGCGCTTCCAGAAGGAATGCAACCCTGCCAGCACCTTGAATGTAGCCAGCAAGGTGGTGCCAGACTTCTGAACTCCAAAACTGTAAGATAAAAAGTATGAATTGTCTTAAGCCACCAAGCTTGTAATGATATGTTCCTGCAGTGATAGAAAACCAGCAAAGACACCAAGTAGACCCCAATATGTGAAGTATATTCAAAATAGAAAAAAATACATTAAAATTACTTCCCATTTAAGCGAGGTCTTGCATACTTATTGTGACATATGGTTTTTATTTCTTCCCTAAATTTCTGATTCTTTAGTTAGAAAAGATGTAGAATTCCCTTTATAGGATTTTACTGTTTTGAATATTCTTTATTTCTCAATATAATGAGACTAATCATAATTAAGTAACTTTGAAGTGCTCCTTCTATATAGCCCCCCTGAGGTTGAGGGTAACACTTGATTCTGTTTTTTCTAATACAAGTTTTGAGGTGTACTGCCTAAGGCTAACAGACTTCCCAAAACTGCTAGCAAGTAGGCAAAGATGATCCACAGTTCTGACCCATACCATCGACAGATTTCCCGAAACGTGGTGGAAAGAACAGCCCTGTAATCAGAACTAAATTACTCTGCAGATTCCGCTCCCACCAGAAGATGGAGCGTGACCTTTACACTGAAGGACAGCTGTTGGCAAGGGTACCTCCTGGACCAAGGCTGGTGTTGACCATGATACCTGGGGTGTATGCCCCGTTGTTGTTGTTGTTGTCACCTGCTAAAGGGTTTCACCCCGTCACCTTGGTTCCCGCTTCATTTCTGCACCACCCCCTCAACACACAAGCCATGGCCTGCAGTGACCTCTGTACCCAGTCTCATCCTATTCACACTCTGCTATTTCCAAACTGTTTCGTTTTCCTTTAGAAAATGTATACAGAACCATGCAGGTGTTTTGCACGCATTTGCCTAATGTAAACCATGTACGTAGACGGATGCTTTCAGGAGCCCATCTCCTGTAGGGTAACGCACAATTCTAATGCCTACCAGACTGAAGGCAGTTTTTGTACAGCTAGATTCTGCAGGAGCTGCTGTTTACCCCCTTATGTGTAATAGCCTAGTGGCACACCTCCAAATGTGCGCATATTTATGCTCATATCCTACCAGACAGCAATTGGAAGATACCCATAGAGACCACCTACAAGTTCTGCTCTGGAGAGAGAGAGAGAAAATACATATTAGTGCTGCTCTGCCAGCTGCGTTCATCCCTGCATCAGGACAGAAGTGATAGCCTTACCTAAATACGATCCTACTCAGAAAAAACCTGCAAATTATTGTTCATAGTGAAAAATATAAGCTATATGTTTCTGACTATATAAATAATGCAGTGCCCTTGTAAATAAGTAGCATATAATAATACATAATAAATAAAATTAGAAGACATTAAGGTATTAAGAATTACAAAATCTTATCTCTCTTGAGATAGCCACCAAGAACAGCTTGCCAATCACATGCCCCTTTACGCATAGTCACATGTGATTTTATGTAAGTAAGTGAATGAGATATCAAGGTTTCTGTTTTTGTTACAAAAGCCTTTCAATTTTTAAATTCAATCTGTTGGTGTTATTTTAACTTTTTATTCCCTCTGTCTTTGCTGAATTTTTCCTTTCCCCATTAAAATGTAATCATATATGAATATGTTTGTACACAGAGGCATGTTTTTTCTGCCTTATTATTTACTGCTAAAAATGGAGATTCAGAGGAACAAGTTCAGACATTTGCTTTAGAAAATATTTCATTCCGTTTTCAACATGCAAAGGTTAGCCAGATGTCTGGTATTGATGGAGGAAGCAGAATGGCCCGGCCTGGGGGAAGATGATTTAGGGGGACAGCTAGTGGCTTTCAGCTAGAGAGGAAACGGGGGTTCCCAAGGGGAAGAGGGAGAACACCTGAGAAACTGGCGGCGTGCTGGCCCAGTAGGACCTGGTGGGAAACAAACCTGGCCAATGAGAGAGTCCTCAGGCCAGGGACAGCCAATGCACGAGGAAGACTCCCAGCATGCATTGCCGTCCCTATTGTACTGTGTTGTAACTGCTCTTTGTCACCTGCAATCCTCAGTAAAAATCTGCTGCACTGTGAGTGGCCATTGTGATGTTTGGAGAAGGAAGGACTAAGGGACCTAAACAATAAGGAAGTGTGGAAAGACCAAAGATGAGTGGCACCAGGTCTGAATCTCAAAACGGGAAGAAAGCAGGAAAGCTGAGTGAAGGGTGACCTGCAGAAACAGCCCTCTGAGACCCGCAGACGTGTGGGGAAAGGACTGGAGCTGGAGAATATGGGATGGGAATGGCATTTGGATATTCGAGGAAAGGTAACCAAGAGAACTCGAGGACTTGGGAACACTGAGTGGGCAGACAGTTTAGATCATAACTGCTTTCATGTCAATTTCCTTAAGCTACAGTCAATGAGTAAATATTTGTAATACTTCAGTGCCTATTGACAAATCATTCTGCAAATTACAGTCCACTGAATTGTGTATGTGAGTTCCTGTTTTATATCCACAGCAAAAGTGGGCCTTCTGTTTTCCCTCTTTGTCAGTCTGGTTGGTAAAATAGTACATATCTTGGTTACAGTAAATTTTCGGTTGACTTCTAATAAGGTTCAATTTTTTTTTATTTTTTGTATTTATTCTACTACGAATTTAGATATCATAATACTGAATATAATTTTGGGGTAATATCCACCTAATCCTGTTATCTACCCATAAGAATATCCTATGATTTTTTTAACCAACGATTTTATAAGTGTAATTGAAGGAACATTTTTTTAGAATAACCGAACTCATTTTGTAGAATTTGAAACTAGGTTCACTTTACTACATAGATAGTTTAAGCAGAATTATCTACGGCAAACAATAAATGCTTTTTGATAAAGCGGTAAATTTTCTATTACTTCCTCACGAGAACATGCTGGAAAGTTGGAAACCCAGAGACAGATGTGACCAACAATTATCTGTGACTTGGTCAGGTGGCAATTTCTTTCCTTGTACTGCCCTGTTCTGTCCCATTTGGGTTCTGCATTGGAGGAAGGGATAAGAGAGACTGAATTCTCCCCTGTTTGCTAAAAAGAACCTTTTCTTAGTTCAGGTTTGAGCCAAAGGAAGGAGTTCAGAAACTCCCTGTAACTATTCTCCTGAGACACAGTATGTATCTCAGTTTGCTAGGGCTACCACAAAAAATGGCTCAAATTGGATGGCTCAAACACCAGAAATTGATTTTTTACCGCTCTGGAGGTTCCAAGTCCCAGATCTAAGCACCAGCAGGGTTGGTTTCTGCTCCTGCTTTTCCTCCTGGCTTCCTGACAGCCACCAACTTAACTCTGCCCTCACAATGCCTTCCCTCTCTGCATTCACACTCCTGGTATTTCTCCATTTTCCGTATAAGGACACTGGTTCTAAAGGATTAGGGACCCACCCTTCTAAAACCTTATTTAACTTTAATTACCTTCTAAAAAGCCCTCTCTCCAAATATAGTCACATTCAGGTTACAGCTTCAACATATAAATATTGGAGGGGGCACAATTCATAACACAGAAGCTCACCTTGTACTGTTTTTGGCACAACCTGTGACGTGTGGGCTGTGCCATGGTGGTAGCACATTGTTCAAACAGATGCCAAGTGGGACTCCATTATCCCAATTACTGTGTGGAAGTGGTATTTCTGGTTTTTAATGGAAAATGGGTAATTCCATATTGAGACAGGAATAAATGGGTGCATAGGTAATAAATGGGAGACTATAAGCAAGTTATTAAGCAAAATTGGAATTACCATAAAAAGAAATTGTTTCTGCATTCCAAAGCCAACTATTTAAACGTTAAAACTACAGGTGAACATGGCTTGAAAGATCGGGGCCTGTGTTAATACACTGGTGTATTAAGAAAGCCGACGATCAGCAAACTTTCTACCCGGGACTTTTACCTTTAGTTCTTCTGACATTTATAAAGGTCCTCTCCTCCCTCCTCCTTTTATTAATGATTTAGGGGCTTTCCAGCTGCAAGGCAGCTTTGAAGTTACATTTCTTCCTAGAAATACAGACTTCCTCCAAAGATTTTTCTCTAAATCCTCTTAGAGAATGTGGCGCTCAGAGCTTTTGTTCTCGCAGCACTCTCTGACGGCGGCACAAGTGAACTCAGAACAAGCAGGCTGGCTGGGTGCTCAAAGCCCCTCCCCGGGCAGGCAGACGCCGCCAGGTGTTGCAGGATTGTGCAGCGGGAGACGGAGCCCCCCCTGCTCTGTTCTCACCAGCGGTATCTTTGCTTGAGGACATCACAACAATAATGTGCACCAAATATGTGTGTGTGTGTGTGTGTGTGTAACACACGTGCTCCCAAGAGTTACATATTTACTTCATTACCTATCTTTATTTTCCTCTTTGAATACCATTCACTACCTCATAGGGCTCTTCTTATAAAAATGTCAACAAATTGTTCTTATTGTCTCTGAGTTCTTTAAATACAGAGGGCTCCTTTTATTATCTAAAATAAGAATCGATTTGGTATTTCTGAGCACTTTCCACAAAGGTCTGGTGTGTTATCCTTTCATTGTATGAACTTTTAAGATCTCTAGACAATTCTAGAGGCTTTGAATGCTGCTATCCAGCAGGACTGTGGCTGGATCATTAAATACTGGTCTGAGACAGCTGATTCTCACAGACAGACAATTTCAAAAATATTTCTAACCTGATACAATATTAGTAGCACAGAGTCCTGTGTATTGAATAATTTGTTCTCTGATGGTAAAGCAATACTTTTTGTGCCCTTTTGAAATGCCATTAAAGAATGAAATTGAACAGTTTGTAATCCTAATTGGGAACGCCAAGGGTTGGATTAAACTTGTAACTCCAGATTCTGTTTTCTGTAGTTAACAAGATGTTGTTCTGCCATCGAATCTGCAAAGAAGTGACTGGTCTTCAAGATGTTCTGGGGATGTCCTTAAAGAGACATAGACAGGAAGTGAGCCAGTGCCTGAGGCCGTGCTGGCTGTCAGTGATTCTCCGTCTGCTCTTTGGTGCACTAGGGTTTGCCCTTCGAAGTGAGGAGTCTTTGTTCAGAGCAAGCTCTGTTTGGGCTGCATCTCCTTTTCAGTTTTTCAATAATTATTGTGTTCCATGCAATAAGCTTTTGGCTTAATGTCATTTCAAGTCAACTTAGGTATCCTATACAATTGGGAAGACTCCACTCATAGCATGAGAATCTATTCCCGAAGGTTTTTAAGGTGAGAGTGCGCCACCCCTGAGAACTGGTCATGTGTTCACTGGGCATATTTAAAGGTTGTGTTTCCTTCATTTATGGTATATCAGAGGTCTAAATACCATAACCTACAATATGGTATTTAAAAAGCAGGCGAATGACAAATAAATGTATCATAAAGGATTTTTAGGTCATTGAAACTACCAGAAATGTGTTGTTGTGAAGGAGAAAAATGTGGTTTTTTTCTTTTTAAATACTCCTGGGTTCCCTGACTGGGGCCATGCAAATTAGATGGGAAAATGGCATGTATCACTCATACACACAGAAGAACTCAGTCATGAGATGTTTATGAGCACTAAGTCAAGGGACACTTAGAAACTGGGGCGTGTATAGCATCTGAACAAAGGACACGACATTTACAAAGGAGTGACAAAACAAAAGTTTTTAGGCTTCAAAGGGCAGCAAACTGTGAGAAGGTGAACATAGGGAGAAACAAATGAAAGGTACGGGCTGGTTAGTAAGATGTGCTGTGTAGATTCCTCTTGTTCCATCCCTGAGGACAGTCCAGGGCTGTCGCCAGTGATTAAGAATCACCCTGCCCTTCCTGGTGCAGAGCAGAGAGGCTAGAGTTCGTTCTGGGTCTGCTTCTTTATTCGATCGCCTTCCATTTAAAACAATCATACTCTGAATCCCTTCGATAATGTAACACATTTGTCAAAATCCAAAGACTGTACATCAAGAGTGAACCTTACTGTAAACTACGGACATTGGCTGGTAACGATATAGGCTCATCAGTTACAGCAGATACACACTACGGTGCACGACAGTGGGGGCTGCAGAGGGGAGGGGGGGTGAGGAATGCCACCCTTTCCTTTCTGCTTGGTTTTGCTTTGAAAACAGATCTCTTCTACAACTAAAAAGTCTACTGGAAATAAAACAGCAGGTGTGGTATGAGAAATATGTGTTCCTTGTTCCCCGTTTCCGACACGGAGTTCCTAAAACCCTCGGAATTTCCCCAGCATCTTCTGAGTGTCTTGTTATTCATAAACAGACCCTTTTGGATGACACCCGAGTTTATCCTAATACTATAACTCAGAGCAGAAACCCTTGGACAGCGTCAGGGTGAGACTGGAAACCAGGAGAAGAAAAGTATTAGAGGGTTGGACAGTTCAGTTCCCCTCCGCTGACCTCTGTGGCAGGGGAAGAGGCTGGAGGCTGAGTCATAAAAACCCTTGAAATATGAGATTCGGAGAGCTTTCGGGCTGGCGAACGCATTGCGGCGCTGGGAGGGAGGCACGCCCGGAGGAGGCATAGAAGCTTCCTGCCCGGTCCCCATACCGTGCCTTATGCATCCCTTCTGTGTGGCTGTTCCTGAGTAATCCTTTATAGTAAAGCATTACACATCAGTAAAGTGTTTCCCTGAGTTCTGTGTGCCACGCTAACCAATTATCAAACCTGAGGATGGGGTCGTGGGAACCCCTTAATATACAGCCTGTCAGTCAGAGATATGGCGGGCCCAGGACTTGTGAATGGCATCTGCAATGGGGGAGCGTTATAACGCTAAATCTTCTAAGTTGTGGGATCAGATTCTGACTCCAGATAGATAGCGTCGGAATTAATTTGAATTGTACATAGTGCACCTCATTGTTGTCAGGACATCCGGCAATTTCACAGCAGATAATGCAAATCGTGAAGTGCTTGAATAAAGTAAAATTTGAAATACACATTAAATACAACATAAATTTCATTTAGAGCTGCAAAGATTTACAAATAAGAAAGGGTTTCCATGTTTTATAAACACTTCTAAATCAAGATGAAGAACAAACTACAAAACAATGTGCTAATATTTAGGTAGAGTGAAACCAGACAAGTAGTCTGTTTTTATTGAGTCCAACCTGGCCCTTCTTAGACATTCCCTTCCAAAGACGACAGATGGAATCCTCAGTTGCCTTGATGGTAACGGAAAGAATACAGAAACCACACTCGCAACATCTTTCCACGTTTTCTATAACAATAGTTGACTCGTAGTAACATCTAAAAATGCATAGTACTTTATTTGAAAGTTCTTTTCTTTCCATTATTTCATTTGGTCTCATTCTCTAGTGGCACTGAACCTGCATTTTGAATGTCACCCATCAAATTCAGAACTCTAGGTGGAATTCCAAAAGGGATTCATTGATCCTTCAGGTGTTACATGGTCTGGGTCGCTCGTATACGTAAATGAACCAGCTGAGTGGTCCCATTCATTGTTCAAATTTTCTGCTGTGCCCTTGCAAAACTGAAATTGTAATTTAAGAGGCGTATTGCACAACTTCAGAAGAATGCCACAGTGCATATTTCAATCTTTATTTGTTCCTAGATTTTTAACATAAAGGGGAATGCAAATGTTCCCCAGTATTCCCTGTGTGACAAAGATTATATTCAAAAAGGTCTCTACAGATGGCCAATGATGAAAGCCATTATTATTATAGGTAGTTAAGGTAAAGAAGAAAGGAAATTTTTTTTATGCTTCTAAAACTTCAAAAGAGAGAGAAGAAAGGGAGTTGTTCTTAGATTACTGGGGAATAAAAATATTATGCTTCTAGGACTAATTCAGTAGAAGTGAAATCAAAATGCAATGAAACTAAAACTTCTTTATATACAAAAGACATAACTAAATCTCTCTCCCTTACAATCAGAGTACCGCTGATAACAGCCCATGCTTGAGCTAAGGAAACCATTGATAAGAGACACCACCAAACCATAGAAACCATTTCATCTGATATATACAACAGTGTCTTCAGCTAAAGCACCAATGAGGATTCTAGAAAATTCTTACTTATTTCAACTGAGCAAACAGAAAGCAAAAGAATTTAAGAGTTCCCAGCCAATGTCGGGGGCCTCCTTACCAAAACCTCTGTTCCTTGGGATTCTTGAGAACTTACATGCATGTATCTTGCAACAAATCAGACAAAGCAAATGAGCAAATTACACATACATTGATGTGAACTTATTTAAATCCTTCAAAATATATGTACTGTAAAAAAGCTCAAACCTTTAGTTACAAGAGTAGTTTGAAATACCCAACAAAGTGATAAAATCCATGAATACCCCTCTATCCTGAGACAAATTCTGTATCCCAAAGCCACAGAACAGGTTTCAGAAACTTAAAGGAAAGAATTCAATATTAAGACTTAACCCTAGGTCCAACACACTTTTGGCCTCAGAGATCTGAGTAGCTATCTATTCTGAATGATGGCAGGAAAGTTCTATTCTTGGGGTCATTCAGGGTTCAAATATCAGCTCTGCCACTTCTACCTATTTGATAATATGGCAAACACGACTTAAAGAATTAAATGAGATAACACTAGTCTACAAAGTACTAACCAGTTGTACAGTATTAACACCAAGTACGAAAATCAGATGAGCATTCATCCAGCCATACCCAGGAACAAGGCAACTGTCTTTGTCCACTTGGGCTTCTGTGACAGAATATCATTGACTGGATGGCATATAAACAAAGAAAAAAGATATTTTTTTATAGTTCTGGAAGCTGGGAGGTCCCAAACCCAGGTGCCACAGTTTCAATGTCCACTGAGAGCCTGCCTCCTATTTTCTTGCTTGCTTCCACACAAGGCAGAGAGGACAAGAGGACTCTGGGAGATCTCCTTAAGGGCATTAATCTCATTCAGGAGGGTTTCACTGTCATGACCTAATCAGCTCCCCAGAGCCTCACTTCCTCACTTCCTACTACCACCATCACACTGGGAGTTCAGATTTCAGCATATGAATTTGGGCATGGGGTGGACACATTCAGTCCATAACACCAACTGTCTAAGCCAAGCACGGCAGGAGGCAAGAGGTGACATGCAGGACATCATTAAACATACATTCACTCATGCATGTACCAAATATTCACCAAGCCCCTGCTATGTGCCAGGAACCGTGCTAGGAGCACAGCATACAAAAATAAACAGAAAAAAATCTTTGCAAGTTGTTCGCCATCTAGTGCAATATTTCATATCATATGACAGGGATTTTTTTTTAGATTTCTTGAGGGGTATAATGGGTTCTCAACTTGAAGTTTGGGAAAATAGTAAGCTTAAAAATCATAGCTATTTTATGTATTCGGCACTGCTCTAAGTGATTATATATATATATATGTGTGTGTGTATATATATATATTACTATTAATTCTCACGCTATTAACCTTCAGACCCTCTCAATGAAGTAATTATTATTATCCTCATTTTACCGACAGGCAGACATAGAGAGTTAAGTAGCTAGCTCAAGGTCACACAAAAGAATCTTTCAGTACTTTGCACTGTGAATTTCTTAGAATGATTAGAGTACAAATATTTCCTAATTTTGACTATGGAAACTCATTTTTTTGACTATGGAAGCTCTTTTTCTCCAATGGATAATAATATGGGATCAATGTTTTAATAGGAACATCAGGGTTTAGGTTATACAACAAACTAAAGGCAAAGAATAAAACATTATTTCCAGTTCTTTCACATCGAATATACTACCTCGCTGTTGAGCCTTTGTGCTCAGGTGTTACATTATTTCTCTAACAGGTTGGCGAATACAGATGGTAAACAGACAAGGCTCTGTGGAACAGAAGCTCAAGAATGGCTTTTCAGCACACCTAGTAATGACAGCATCATGGAGATTTGGATCATTATTGAGCCATAACTTAGAGGAGAAAAAGAAATCTGACAAACCTTTTCCATAACAAGATCAAAGAGAATATGACAGATTGTGAAAATACAACCTTATTCTTCAAGCTGCTAATTTGTCTTCTTGCTGCTTCCCAGAGAAGCAGCATATGAAGGGCCCTTTCATAAAGGAAGTTCAACAAGTGGTGGAGAGTGCCCTCTTGGATGAATGGTTTAACCTCCAGGAGCAAATAGGGCTTTTATTGATTTACAAGAGAAAAGGTGCAAAGAGGGAAAGGAACCTTTTTTATTTATCTGGAATCTGAGTCTTGAGCATCACCATCACAGGTCATGGTGGGTTCCTTAAAAATAAAGCAGAAAAAAACATAGGGAATTATGTATTCCCCATAGTCCATTTAAATATAGTGACTAATGCTTACATTTGAATGTTCTCTATCCTCCTAAAGATTCTAAAAAAATTCAATGACAAAATGGTCAAATTGCTCATTACGCTAAACAGACTTAAGCAGCTCCTTTTTTCATATAATGAGCTTCTAGCACACTTTGTAGTAAAGCTAAACTTCATAATACTGTACTATGATTAATATAGTCTCTTTTCTGCACAACAGCTTAATAAAGGTCAAATTTGAGAAGGATTTTTTAGAAAATATTTCAAATGCATTAGATATCTCCAACCTACAAAACCACAATAATAAATAATATTCCTAGATCCCAGTACTGTTTACAAAGGAAAGATGTGAGGAGGTTGACGATGTTTCTGGTGGACAAATGAGAGGCCTCCTGCCTGATGTTTCTATTTTCTCAAGAGAAGATGAGGCAAGGTCATTAGCAGGTAGAACAGGGGCAGATGGGGTGCCCACTGGCGATCTGTGATAACAAATTCAAAGTAAAAATAGTTAGCAAGTGTGTGCATTTTTCTCTGGGACTATTTGACTCATAAAAGCGTGAAGGCCACAATAGGTTTGTTTGTTTGTTTGTTTGAACAAGAATAGGGTCTTTCCCACAAACATCTGCAGGAGAGAGAAAGGCAAAGGAGTTGAATATTCACAAGGGAATGCTGTAGTTGTAGACAATAGCATCTGCTGGGTAACTAGACAAAGGAAGACTCAGGATAGGATGAGGAAGAATAAGGTGGTGGTAGGTTTAATGGACAAGAGGTCTTCTGAGGTTGACGGTGTAAACACGAGAGTCCATGATTCAGGTTGATGGAGGACTACACCTTTGACCTTTCACATAGATGACCTCTACTTCTTTTCATAAATTACCTTGACTAGTTTTCATCAGGCCAAAAGAGAATTATTCTTTACCTTTGCAGACAAGGAAAATGAAGCTCAGAGAAGTTCGGTGTGTTGTGTTGTGTAAGATTCCAGAGTAAATAACAGTGGAAACTAGGACTGAAACCCAGATCTTCTCACTGCAAACCCAGAACTCTAACCCTAAGGGTAAGGATATTTTTGTAAGAAGATATTTCATGTATCTCTACTATCTGTTTAGTTCATCATTCTAAAACAGAATGCCTTTCCTGGGTAAAGTCCTAAAAGGCAAAGGAAATGCAAAACGGACAGATAAAATCCAGCACAGTACTCACACTATATCTCTTTGTGAATATTCTCCAGACACCATGGGGAAATCAAGTTTAGGGAACCCAAGACGTAATAAAAACATTTTCCATTGTATATCCCACTGTGAATTAGCAGTACAAAAGAACCAAGCTAGTGCAGAGCTGCCCATGAAAACTCATGAGGACAAGGGGCCACAGCTCAGACTGTATGCCATTGGAACTCTCAATTTAAGGGCCTGAGCTTAAAATTGCTTCCATTCCTTAAGGTGACCAGGCATCCTAGACAACACATGTGACAGACATAGGACCAGAAGCTTGTGTGTATTCCTGCCCATCGAAAAAAAAAATGACAGCTACCCCACAGATGGGTTTTACTAAAGGGAAACAAGGTCTATTTTCATTGAATGTCTCCTGGGAAGCAAGACAATTTCGGGTAAACAGTTCTTATATAGATTGTTTATGTGCCCAGCTAGACAGATCTTGAGAAATAACAACAGGTAGAACACACAAATAAACCAGCGGAGCTTTACAATCCCTTCAATGCCTTTATTTTATGGGTGCAGAGATTTCATTATGTCCTGCCTTGTTTTTCACTAGAAGTCCTGAGATACAAGGACTCTTACTGTTACATTTCGAAAAACCATAAATAAACATGCAAAACCAGAACCACGGAAAATGTACCTATGAGTAGAAAATGAAAATATGTGAGAAAAAAACAAGTACATAGACAGCGTCTTGCAGAAGTCAGGCCTGCTTAAGTGTGGCTGGTAGGGTAATAATATGGGTGTAATCATTTATAGTTTTAATTGGAACATTTCACCTAAAATGTCATATGGTGTGCTTGAGTGTGATATTATTGCGTTACAGAATTGCATGCTTATGAGTTTGTCATAAAAGATTTTGTCATCAAAGAGGAGTGTAAATTGTGCCAGACCCCATATGTAGGTTAAGAGAGTTTCCTCAATTGTGATAGTTAATCTGCAAATGAGGTTTAAACTTCCTGGCAGTCAGCTTCAGGGGAAGAGAGGAAGTGGGATCACAGAGGTCAACTAAGCAATCCCTCCCGAATATCTAATAGTTGTTATGCAAAACAGGGTTTTCACATCCCTGAACTCAGAGTTCCTGCCCTTAGGGTTCTGTCTTTCCTGGTCCCCAGATGAACCTCACAGAGGGCCAGGGCCACCCCCAAAGGAAACCCAGGACTGCCACGTGCCCTTGCTCAGAGGCTGCCTTGGGAGCTGTTCTGTCTATTTGATTTCACAATGATCTCTACTTCACCTTTGTTGTTATCAGTGTTGGTGATAGTTGATTTTTATACCATCTACCCCAGTACTTGGATCTTCTAGTCTGGGGGGTTATCCTCTCGATGTGTCCACGGCCCCGGATGATGTACTCATTCCCAGGTTAGAGCCCCACGTGCACCCACTGCCACCTCCATTGGTCTCCTGGCTCCTCCCTCTAGGACAATGCCCTGATTTAGCCCCAACCTTTATCATTTAAACTGAGTGGATTTCAAACATACACTCATATTGACTTTAAAAGTCAGTGGCAACCCTGATTAAGATGATAAAAAGAGGCTTGGTGAAGGACCCAAGCCATCACTGAAAGTAAGTAAAGCAAGATAAAAAGAGTCAGGCAATGCCTGTGCATTTCTCTCTTCCTAAATCAAAGGCCACACATTGTCCTGACGTTATTAAATATATTGATCTCATTCGTGGTGCCTGCAACCTGGCCAGAAAGCGGGAGGGGCAGGTGGAAGGCACTCGCAGGCAAACCTGGCGCAGCGCCCAGCCGAACAGTTAGTGCGCGGGCATAATGCATATCGCCGATGATGAAAACTTCCGAAGGGTGAGAATAATTCGGAAACCCTTCAGAGGAAAACAACAAAGATGGCTATTAAACAGTTGAAAAGTGATCTACACTTAAGGAAAGGCTCATAGAACTAGGCTATTTAGCCTGCAGAAGAGGCAGTTAAGTGCAGCACGACAATAAATCCACACGTGCGCGCTGTCTGTTATCCCGAGGATCATAAACAGCCACTCTTCAGCCTCCACCGACTGCAGAACGAGGGAGAGAGACCCGAAGTGGCAAATCAGCTCTAGGCAAGCAGACATTTCTTTTGAAAGTAAACATGTTGATCACTAGATTTGGTGTTAGTGGAAGAAAAGTTACAATTTCTCCTCTTTTTTTTTTTTGTTTAAATAGAAGGGCAGCCTCATCTGTCCCAAACATCTCCTTTTTAAAACAAAACTTCATCTTTCTAAACCAGTGGTGATACTTTTTATTCTATTTTACATATATATATGGATATGGATTTAATTTACTATCAGATGCCTGGCTAGGGAAAAACAGGCACTGTGTGTATTTGATTTTGTGCCTGGAAGCCCGTGCTCTGCCCAGCTCCAGAACTTTCCGACAGGGCGAGCACCCAGGGAGAACGCCCTGTCTGCAGGCCTTCGCAGCAGCCTGCTTTCATCTCCCGTATTATCTGTGTCAAGGTCATAAATGTGCTAGCACCCAAAAGCTGAACCCCCCGTGAACCCCTGTTATTTTTGAAGGTTGTTATAGATGGATTCGGTTACTAATATTTGATGGAGCAGGGACACACTGGGCCACAGAATATAAACAATTTCTCCTCATCACATAAATCACCCTCTGCTCCCTAGAAAAGCCCTCGGATCAGCTGGTACCTGAGGATGATCCTCTACTTAGACTCTGTTCTCAAGTAGATAGGAATTGTCGAGTGAAAAAAAAAATACGCTGACTTTTATATGTTTTGTGTTTGTATGTATATGTGTTTATATGTTTGTCCTATTCATGAAGACTTCTCAGACTCAAGACATAAAATCTCCATGATTTGGGCTTTATTTCAGTATTTGAGAATAGAAACAGGTCCATTTGCTTGGATTTAGCTTTGCTCAATTAAAGCTGAATTTATATAATACCATCAAGCATTGATTATTGACATTTGGTGGCATTCAGGATGTTATTTACAGTCAGTGTACCAAATGTCCGTGCAACTGTTTGCCTTAGGTTCAGGCCTCTGGATCCCTGGCTGCTGAGGTTCACCTAACATATTGGCCCCATAAAGGTTCCTGAAAGAGGCTCTTCATGCTAAAGCAACTCCATACAAAGCCATGCATATGCAGCACAGAATGTATCAGCCATCTGTCCAGAAAATACATCCATATGCTTCGCAGTACATTTGTCAAATCAGACTTCAGCATAAGTCTTCATAATCATGTTGGAGAAAGAGCAGTTGCTACCTCTCCCCCTATCCAACACATTAAGTTTAAGAGGCTTCCTATTTTACTCCTTTTTATATCTTATTTCATTTCATTTTTTCAATAACCTTTGGAGGTAAGTGTCATTATACCCTTATGACACTTATGTATAAGGAAATTGAGGCTCGGGGCAATTAAGACTTGCTCTATGTTTCAGTCAGTAAATGACAGAGCTTCTGAATTCCCTGTAAAGGGAACAATGCACACCACACTATAGAGTTACCTTCTGTTGGGGTGGGTGGAACATACATATGTATCTTTCTCTTTCTCTCTTTCATATATATATATATGTATATATTTCACAGACATACACCCATATGTGTGTATGCATGTCTGTGTAATGCATATATACACCAACAAGCCATAAGGTTAGCAAATGTCTCTACCTCTTTGCTTGAATAATTTAGAATCTTAAAAAATACATTTACTAAAAATGTCAGGGTTTGATTACACCATACTTTGAAGTCTTTAGAAGAAAAGCCAATAAATTGCAAATATTATTAGAGTCAGCCTCACAAATATAAAAGGGGGCTTGCCCTGTGACTTTCTTGGCACATGAAAGAGAAGTCGTTTTTCTCTGTCTCCACAGCTTTACATATCATTGGCACCTTCTAAATATTTATTGAATTAGATGTGCTCATCTTGTCCTCTACACTTAAACTGCTCAGGTGCCAGCCAGGGGAGGCTGGAAGACTCCTTAAGCTTTGGCTTAAAACACAGATGGCTTTTGCTCTAGAATGCCAGTATAGTATTTAACAATGATTAAACAGTTATTACCTATTAACGTCTTAACACAAGCTAAGTTAAAATAGAAGTAGCTCAACATATGGCAAGCCTTCAAGAGGCTACAAGGTCCAATAGATCATGGCTAGAAAGATCTAGGGTGAGGAGTTCTAAGCTTTTTAAATATTTGTCCACAAGGCCAGTGGTCAGAATGGTGGCCAGACAATAAAATTGCATTGATAACAGTGCAGAGTGATGATATTAGTACTAAATTGATGAAATTCAGATGTTGTCAAAGGCTAATGAGGAGAGTATTGAATCTAGATTTGTTTTGCTAGTAACCTTACTAAACATCTCAGTTTTATTATGCAGTTTAAAAGAATCACACCTGAATTAATCAAAGTACAAATCAACTACTTTAAGCTAAGCCCACACTGAATTGATGGGCTATGAACTCACAAAACTTAGTTCACATAAGTATTTATACTGAGTTTGTTTCACTTGTACAGTACTAATAAATCCAGTTTGCTAGCATGGTTAGTAAAAGGAATTAATGAAAGAATTCATCAAAAAAGGTGCTTATGCCTGCCCTGTCTACTGGTTTGAGTGGAATAGACAAATATGTAAAAAATCTCCCCAGATTAAAACTTCCAGATACCCCCAGTTTGGGTAAGGTACTGCACCAGGATCTAGAGTTGCACTATCCAATAGGCAGCCACTTACCACATGGAGCTATTTAATGTAATTTTTTAATTACATTAAATAAAAAAGAATTCCTCAGTGTCACTCACCTTCCAGGTGCTCACGAAGCACAGGTAGCTAGTGGCTACCTTCTGGAACAGCAGAGATATAGACCATTTACTTCATCACAGGCAGTTCTACTGGTAAGCACTGGATTTAAAGAATAAGACAGATGGTATTGCTCTAGGGTCAGGCTCTAAGATTGCTATCTCAGGAGGCAAAAGGGTTGCCTGAGTGGAACAGAAATCTAGTGCAGGATTGAATATTATTCAAGAAAATCTGCCATGTGTAAAACATGGATAGACCTTGGGGATATTATGTTAGGGAAAATAAGTCAGAGAAAACCAATACCATACGATCCCACTTATATATGAAATAAAAAAAAAGTATAGAAAGAAGGACTAGGTCGGTGATTGCCACAGGTGGAAGGTAAGTGGTAGGGAATTGGGTGAAGGTGGTAAAAAGGTACAAACTTTTAGTTATTAGATAAGAAAGTTCTGGAGATATAATGAATAGCCTGGTGACTGTAGCTAACAATACTGTATTGTATATGTGAAAGTTGCTAAGAGGGTAAATCTTAATTCCTCTTTGGTCTCTGGGACTTGATTCTAGGCCATGTTTTAATATATATTGTTCCAATGGAGTATTTTTTAAATTTGAAAACAGTCTTTCTTACAAGGACAAATTGTGTTTCCATCTCTTGAACACAAAAATGCTTGCATTTTTAATACAATAGTACTATATCCATAGTTTAAAGGATAAACTCTACCTAACATAGTCGAGGGGCAACTAAATGATAAGAGAGACCAGAAAACCAACTGCAGCTCAGCCACTCATTGGATGCATGGCCATGGTCAAGTCGGTTAATCACTCCGCATTTCCATTTTCCTCATCTACAAAAGAAAAACAGGATATCATATGCAAAAATACTATAAATTGTGTTGCTCACATTCTGAAGTCATAATTACCATTGTTACTGTTATTATTCAGGCATTCAACTCTTTATCCTTTTTCATCCTTATTGTCCATAAGCCAGATCTTACCCAATGCCTGTCTTTGTAAGGCCTTCCAAGCTAACAATGGTTTTTGCATTTTTGAATGGTTTGAGGGAAAAAGTCAAAGATGAATAATATTATGGGACATGTAAAATTACATGAAATCAAATTTTAGTGTCCATAAATAAAGTGATATTGGAACACAGCCATGCTCATTTCCGTATGAATTGTGTATGGTTGCTTTCATGCTATAATGGCAGAGTTGAGAAATTGCTACGGAGACCAGATGGCCCACAAAGCCTAAAATATTTACTATCTGGCTCTTTCTAGAAAATATTTGCTGACTCTGTACTACAAGTTTTCTCCTTAAAGTACCTTTCTTCATATCTTCTTTGTCCATGACAATGAATACGCTTATCAAAATTTTGTTCTAATGCCAGTTCATAAGGTCTTCCCTGTTACCTACACCTCAGCCGGGAACTCTTCCCGTAGGTTTTGGAGCACTCAGCAACACATAAAAGTTCCTCAATAAACATTTATGAAATGAATAAATTAGTATCTCATTTCCCCTAAAAACTATACTATTCTGAGGGCTATGGCAGTAGCACATAAAACTTTTATTTCAATGTCTAAACAGTATTCTCTCCAGTGAAATTATTTAAGTAATATTTGCTGAGTGAAGTATAATGACTAAAAATACCAATAATAGTAACAGTTTACTGAGGGTTTAAAATGTGTCTGTAATGATGCTGTGTGCTTTGTGCAGAAAACCTCATTCACTCCTATGACAACCCTATAAGTTAGATACGAGTATTCACTTTTTGCAGGTAGAGGAATTCAATAACTTGTCCAAGTTATCCAGCTTGTAAAGGACAAGAGACAAATTTGAATGCAGTCACATTAAGGGTAAAATAAGCCAAAATCATGGACTTTTGAAAGCAGGAAGTATACGTACACACTTGACAGTATAGACCACAGTTCTTGTAGTTGAGTCCAGGAACTTCTTGTGTCGCTGACTTTTCAAGGGATTTCACAAAGTCAAAGTTATTTGCATCACAATACTAAAATGTTATTTACTTTTACAATCACTTAGTCTCACAAGTGCGCACTGCAGCTTTCCAGAGGCTACACAACACATACATTACAACAGACAACGCAGAAGCAGATGGAAGAATCCAGCTGTCTTCTCGTAATCCAAACATGAAAGAAGTTAGCAAACATGTAAAACAACACCACTGTTTTTTTCTCACTATTTTTTCTTGTTTGAGAAGATATGGCTATTTGTAATTAAAAATGTTACCTACGTTGGCATGTGAACATTGGCTTTTAAACAAATTTTACACATGTTTAAATTCCTCAGTTTTAATTTCTAGTGTGATAAATTTTGATAGTCATAACCCACATTTAAAAAAAAAAGATCTTTCAGGTTCTCAATATTTTCAGAAAGTAAATGAGTCGGAAGACCAAAGAGTTTTGAGAACTCCTAAGTAAGTGGTAGGGAGCCTTTACAATACCTTGAGGAAGATCATAGTATGATGAAAGCCCAGCCAAGATCAACAGAGCCATAGCTCCAACCGCAGCTGACCACAGATGCACGAAAACACCATGCAGCCAGCCTGCGGACTCATGAACAATCACAAATAGTTCATTTCAAACCCCTGAATTATTAGGTGGGTCGTTATGCAGTACTAGCTAACTGATATGCAGTGTAACTATGAAAAGAACCCAAAATCTGAACGGGTTTATTCTTGGGACTTAGCGCACATATGTTGCCCATCCCTGATCTTAGTCTTATCTCTTTGCCATTCAAACACTGCCTGGCAAATCGCTGCGCTGGAAACCTTCAGCCCAGCACGCACACTCTCTTCTTAGTGCTTACACTTCGCGAGCCTTTTCTTTGCAACCACGAAGGCCACCACCGAAGAATGGATCAGAGAGTGTCTGCTTTCTCTGCCAGAGCTGGTCTGGGGTTATGTGTTCTGGAATCCCAAAGTGGAGTCTTGCATTCATTTTCCCTTGGGAGCAATATTGAATGCAGTGTTTACATCCACAGATGTGTAAGGACGTGTTTTTGATGTGGCACGATTTCGCTGAGCTCTCAGGAACTGACAAAAGAACCAGACCAATGCACACACTTGATTTTGATCAACCCACCCAACCACTGCCTCGCTGGAATACAAGGAAGTCATTTAGGGAAGACCGTAGTAACTCCCTAAGTCTCTCAAACCAAAAGCCATAAAATCATGCCTAACAGGAAGCATTCAACATCTATTACACAAAAACGACTTCTAAAGAACACAGACTTGGTTTGAAACAATTTCCTGGAGGATCTATATTATAGCACTTATTTTCCGAGCTCTATCTCCAAGCTAAAGTGCCTCCCACCGCTTCCAACATGAGCCCATCCAGCCAGATTCCTTTTGAAGATCTGCCTCAGTAAAGCAAGACACATACTGCCCTGCTGATACCGGTCTCGTCAAGGACAGACTCACAATAGACTGTCATTGAAATGGGAAGCCTTCGTTTTAGAGGCACTCAAATATTTGACTTCACAGTGTTCAAGATGTATAATTCAGAACTGAATTGAGTCTGCAGCTTGAAACTTTCTTAGTTCTGTGAATTAGGTCGTGATGTTTTTTTTTTTTAAACCAACGCAGCCATGTGTTCTCATTTATTACCACTCAGGATTAAAATCTCAAATTAGTGCCTCGCAGATTCATGCCACATTTTGCTCACATATGTGGGAAAAGTGAGCATAATTCATTCCAATGTTGGGTTGCTTCCCCCCACCGCATGGTATCCTGGGTCATTTAAAAACAAATGCATACTGCCTACTCCAAAAATCTGTGGCAAGTCAACATATTCTCCCTTTAAAATATCTTAGGTCTTTAAAGGCCAAGTTGAGTATGACATTTCTTCACGTTAAGTTACAATCAGACTTTCTCCTCCCTAAGGAACAAAAGAGAGACGGATAAATAAGCAACGTTTCAAGTATTCAAAGCGTTGTTAGTATAGAGAAGAGTCTGGGCTAGTGGCATATCCTGTTTGCAACTGTGTAGATAAACTACGGCTAAGTGTACAGACTTCTGTATTTGATAATTAGGTTTCAAAAATAAATAGTTTCAAAAGAGCACATTTGTCTTCGCTTCGAGAATACTTTTTGGAGAGAATAACCAGGCCCTTAATTATACCCCATCTACAGGAAATTTTTTAAATTGTGGTCACAGCCATAAATTCTCATTTTGTGTGTGCTTGTGTGGTCTTTCTTACATCCATGGCGAGGAGGTGCTGAGCTTTCCTAAGTTTGTCTTTAGGGCGAGGCCAAAATCTAGAAGAAAGTGCATTAGGAAAGAACTAGAGAGTTGTGAATACTGTTTCCATTTCTGTCACTGTCACACTTTATCTGATAAATTTGTCCATGACTTTTCTCAACCCAAATAAGACCCGCTGTGCCTGGCCTCACAGATGGGTAGGGCCAGCCGCCTCGCTTCCTGATGCCTTGTCACTCATCCCACTGAATTCTAGCAGTTGAGGTTGGTATAAGGATACAACTCTCCTGCCTCTTATTCCACCCTTAATTCTATTCTGAGACTATCATTTTTATACCTTGTTAGCATATTTGTATTTTTATGGGTAGTTGTTACTTTTGCTCATTTTAATCCCAGCACAGAAAGATACAATTTGGGACAGATAAGTGTCTGTCTCAGACATGTGCAGGTTGAAGGGAAACAAAATGTTCTCTGTACCTATGAGTCTATTCCTATCCTGCTTGCTCTTTTCTTTGGTTTCCTTTTTTAGATTCCACATATCATATACGTGAAGTCAAGTGGCATTTGTCTTTCTCTGTCTGACTTAGTTCACTCAGCACAACGCCCTCTAGGTCCATCCACATTGTTGCAGATGGCACGATTTTATTCTTTTTTTTAAGGCTGAGTCACATTCCATTGTGCATAAGCACTACTTCTTTATCCATTCACGTATTAATGAACACCTAGGTTTATTCGCTTTAACTGCTTTATTCCTACAGGCCTTTGAGTTTGGGGCTCCTGGTCTGGAGTGTGCAGTGATGCCTTAGCAGCAAGCCTATGGCAGGGACCGTTGAGGCGGCACTGAACGTGAACTACCCCATGAAAGGAGGCAGAGGCTAGAGACAAGCTTCATACTCACCATGATGTTGCCTGAGAGCAGCCTGCACAGCTACTGTAAAGCAGAAATTCCTGTGCAAACTAAGAACTTAAATAAATTTTTCTTTCTTTGAAAACACATGGGAGTAAATTTTTATTTTAATTATAAATGTAAATCTCAAAAGTATTAGGAAACTTAGAGAGAATGACAATTTTACAGCACTCACATGGCAATTGTTGGCTAAAACAGCAGGGGAGTAATGGTCTCCAGTTCAGAAGCTGTAACTTTGAAATGAAAATAGAGCTGGCAAGACAGAAAAATGGACTACTTAACAAATATTCGTCACAAAGAAAAAATATAATTTTACTAGAATAGACGATTATGTGTTTAAGAAAAGAAAATTCTAGACCTAGACATGCATACAATCCTTATTTAAGCCCATTGTGCTGCAGTTTTACACACTGGCCGTCACTAGTTAAAGCCTGGAATGAGGACTAGAACACCCAGCAGCACAGTGCCATCATCTTCCAGTTCTGCAATGGTATACGGAAGTGTCAGCACACCTTTTAAGGTGCTGTAAGTGTGAAAATATAGAATGAGTCTCCCATGAGGACATTTCAAATGATAGGAAACAATGTACTCTTGAAAACTGACTCAATTCCAAGGTCATTTTAGGTCTTCCCTCTGACCTGGAAGAATCCAGGGGGGTTAGATGAGCCCACTTGGTTATAATTGCCCTTCTTTCTCCCCGCAACCCCGCCAGCAATATCAAAACACTCTCTCACATTTTAATTTATAACAATTTTCCTTTATAGGTAATTTATGCAATGTGCTTGACCCTCTCAATGCCGGGCCCCCAAAGCTGTGGGTTGCACAAGGCATGACTTGAATCTGGGACCTGTCGAGCTGGGAGAAACTGGGGAGGGGTAGGTCTGAAGCCCAAGGCTGGGTCTAGAAGGCAGTGACTATTGAACTGCAGTCTAGGCCCCAGAGAACAATGTCAAATGGTAGGGCCTAAAGATAAGAAAGAGCTAAGCAGTAGGTTAGAAACAAATAGGCAAGCAATGGTCAAGGTTTATAAAGTGGATGCTAACAGCTAACATGCACTGACTACTCACCTTATGCTATTCTACATTCTTTGCTTGCCTCAATTTATTTAAGACCCAGTTCATTAAACAACTATAAGACGTGTGGAAGAGTCACACTAAGAAGACGCTGGAAAAGTGTACTACACTTTGACTTGTATTATTGACTCCTGGACCAATCCCTAGAAGACTGAAAGTCACACACAAAAACCTATAGTTGGGAGAATCAGCAGCTTTTAACAGACATAGTCTGGTATGTATTTCCTTCATGCATCATTTCATATTTAGATAGCACCTTACTGATATGATGTCCCTGATCTTCCTACTAGGGAAGGAGAAGAAGAGAGTGAAAGTGACGTGTTCAAGGTTATAAAAGGTGGAGCAGTGACACAAAATACGTTAACACGTTCCAACTCTTCCTAGCCCCTACATTCGTAGGCTTTAGGATGTTTTCGGTACATTAGCACCGAAAACAATTACTTTCTAGGAAGTAATTGTGATTTGGCTCTGTGCCTCAGCCCTACACCTAGGATGTCCAGTGGGGCTGTGTGTGACTGCCAGTTTTGAGGAGATCGGTGTGTAGTGGGACTGAACAGCGCTGCAGTGGGTAAATGAGGAAGCGGTGGTGTGAGACAAGGCAGGGGAGGTGCGAACAGCGGAGAGAGACTGAATACCACAGGTAGGGGAGAAGGCAAGGGGGAAAGGTAAGCACCTAATGCCAGAGAGAAGGGCAAGGGCAACCTTAACAAAGACCTAGAAAGCAAACAATAAAATAAGTGATCATTGTAGAATAAACAAAATAAATAAGCACGAAAAGTACAATTATAGGGATTCCCTAATCCTTATTACATAAGGATTTTGAATGTGTGTTATTTTACAATTTCACTTAAATGCAAAAGGCAAGTATTGTCGTGCCCATTTTCTGGATGTGGAAACTGAGGCTTGGGCCCATTGAGTCAGTTCAGTTTAAACAGCCATTCAATGGTGGGATATGGTACTGAGCCCAGGACTCCTGTCCATGCTGTGGTGTCTGCATGAGTGTGAGAAGAGGCTGTGCTGGCCTTTCATTTATGACTGTCTAGGGGCTCCATTGCTGCTAAGGCACCTTTCCTTCTTCAGTGAAACTGGACCCTCATCAGAGCTGCCCTCTCTTCTTTGTAAAACTAGCCTGGCCTCCTAAGAAATTTCAACGAGTCTAATGTGTGTATCTCAAGATGTAAGAATTTTGCAAATGACGGTACCGTTGTCTCCCTCAATGTTGTTTTCTGCTCCCTCTGGAGTCTTTGTTGTCCAAAGGAAGCATTTCAGAGGTGGCACTTACTCCTTGACAGTCTACATAAAGCTTTTGTCTAGAAAACACCTTATTGTGTGACAGAAATGAGTGCCTTTAATTCAAAATAGCAAGGGATGCTAAAAAAGGGCAGAAGTGCCGCTTCCGCAGTAATACACTCCTGCCCACTGCCATATGAACTCCCTTCTTCCCCAGCAAAGGAGCACGTGCTGACTGGTGGGGAGACAGAGGCACTGTGAGAACAGGTGCCTGTCTCAGTATCTGCAATAGAGACAAACAGCAGCTCGGTAACTGCACATTTTTCTGCACATTCTCCCGAATTTGTATGCACTCTCAGCCCCAAATTCCATTCATTGAATCCTTCCTGGGGACAAAGACAGAAAATAAAGGGATAATGTTGAGTGTTTTACATAGTAAGTCTATACATACTATGCCATTTTATAGTCATATTTTTAATCTCCATTGAATAGATCGGAAAAACCGAGACTCAAAGAAGGGCGCACACAAAGTAGGAATTTATGACCATAAATTTTTGCACTTGTGATATAATTAAGGGGCCTGGTCACTCTCACCACAAAAGTATTCTCAAAGATAAGACCCAGATAGGACATGGAAGACAGGAATCCCACAACCAGGTCCTTTTTCAATTTCAGGAAATGGGTGAATGAAATGGAAGATCCTGGGCTTCTGGTCAAGATGGTGGCCTAGGTAAACACGCTCACCTTCTTGCACAACCACATCAGCATTACAACTAAACTATAGAACAACCATCACTCAGAACCATCAAATATCAAGTTGAATGGAAGTCTGACAACTATGGAATTAAAGAAATCCCATCCATCCAGAGCTGCGGGAGGGGGCAGAGACCCAGAGAGGAGGGGCAGAGACACAGGAAGTTCTGCATCCTACTTCTTCCTATCCTGGATGCTAGCAGTGTGAGTTGTCTAAATATGGAATTCTTTCCAGTGATTTCATGCAGAAATTCAATTAAAAACCCTATGGCCCTAAGAGGCCCTCAAAGAATACAGCTCTTGGCAGTTCAGTGGGCCAGTAGGTGAATATTTGGAATGTCTTTTCTCTTCGTAGTGTAAAGCCGTGTCAGCCACTACCTGCTCCGCTGAGGCTGTGCGTGTCATGGCCTCCGTCCTCTCCTTATGGCAGAGTGTGAAGAACACTGTTCAGGGGCTGTGAACCCTGAGCTGGAGGAGCAGCTCAGCCACTGCCCATTCAGCCTCTGTACTTTTTAAAATACCTAAGAAAAGATTCTCTTTTCTTTAGATTCCCCACACACTTACTCGCACTGTTTTCATTATGGTTTGAGGACCTTTATCCTAGGTATGCCTTTCACGGTGGAAACTATACGTAGTAAGCAATGACAAAACATTTTTACCCAGGTTCACTCAGTACAGTCCTACCCTTTTGTGAAGAAATTTGTTGTAAAGTTTTCTTCCTCTGCTTTCTCCCCTTCCCCCCACCCCACCTTCCTTGGCAGACACACACACACACACACAACTTTTCAATAATTTTGTAGCAATCAACGATTAATCAGAGTATAGTTTTTCACTAGAACAGGAAAGCTGGGTCGTAAAAGTCCACATAATTTTATGAGCAGCAATAACATGTGAATTAAGCAGGACCAAATAGTGATAAGGCCAATCAGACCACTTATTTTCAAGTTGAACCAAGTTTCTTGAGAGGATCAAGAGTCACATCCTCCCCTATCCTAGGTGCACCGTAGAAGGGAAGCTGGAAAGTAAGGAGGGAAGGCAGATGTGAGTGCTCTTCTTTATTTCTATGAAGAAAATGATAAAAGACTAAAGTTTCCTATGCCTTCTGCATTTTCAGATATTTTCTAACTATCTGAAAACATTTTACAAAGTTCAGCTGTCCCTCCCTCAGACCCTGCGCCCTCACAGGCCTGGATGTGTGTTTGTCTATGTAAGGGGCAGGGTCTGAAGGGAGCCTGGCGTGTGGTTGCGTGTACAGCTCTTGCTCCGCACTGTGTGTGGCCAGATCAACCTTTCATCCCAAGAGTCCTTGCCACAAATCTCAGTGATTTTGATCAGGAGGTTATTTTCCTTATTTTAAACACAAATGTAAACACAGTTCTTTTAATCTTTTGGGAGTGGTATGAGGGCTGGTGTGAGATAGAGGTGAACAATATTTGTATAAAAAATACCAGCTGAGCCCTGGCTGGCATAGCTCAGTGGATTGAGCGCGGGTTGCGAACCAAAGTGTCACAGGTTCGATTCCCAGTCAGGGTATATGCCTGAGTTGCAGGCCATGACCCCCAGCAACAACACATTGATGTTTCTCTCTCTCTCTCTTTCTCCCTCCCTTCCCTCTCTAAAAATAAATAAATAAAATCTTAAAAAAAATATGAGCTGAAAAACTTAAATTCTAAGCCTTCTGTTACAAAAGATTTATAATCCATAGTGATTTTATTCCAATAACTTGCATAATGATCATTTCCCCATGAGCTAACATGCTTGTCTGTCCTTTATAATAGCCTAAATTAGTCTTACAGGACATTTATGAAATAGGCCTGATAAGTACCCATAAACATGTTTGCTAAAAATTCATTTGATTAATTCATTCCCCCACAATTTTTCCCTTAGATCGTAGTGGTCTATAATTTACAAGATATATCAACTCACCTCACTTCGTGTTACCACTGAGTGAAGTCAGACAAGGGAATAACTTCAGGTGCTAGAGTCATTGACTAAGGATATTAAACTCATAAATAAGATCATCTTGTATGTGTTTTACCAAAGACACGCATTTTCTATTGTCACCAATTAACACTAAGAAAATTAAACATCATTTACCAACGTGATTAAAGACATTTTTCCTTCCACACCAATTAAGAAAATCAGAAGGAAAATGTTTTGATTCATGCTCATCATATATATGTAAATATGTCACATAATGGTTCATATTTAGCAAATATGAAATACCAAAACACAAATGAGAAATATTTTGGCATCTCTCCAGCCCAAATCTGGCTAGCAAAAAGTGTGATTTGAAAGTGTTCTAGTCCTGCTGTTAAACATTTACTGATGTAAATAAATTAATGACTGCTTAGTTTTATTGGAATCGCAGTGAACTTTTAAAAGACAGTGAGGGAGAGGCCCCTTCTACTATTTCCTGTACAACAGAAAACAAAAAGGAAAATTATTATCAAATAGTGGATCCAATTAAAGACACACGCCCTGGGGTTCTGGGCAAAATGGTAGTGTGCATTCACACTCTAAGAGAACTCTTCCTCACTGCAGACACGATGAGAATGGATAACATTTTTAAAATTACAATGAACGAAAGCAAGGGCATGTTCTTGGATCGGTAACAGCACAATGAGACCAACTCACACAGTTCTGGCTAGGCAGAGAGGAGCCTTGAACCTGCTGGCACGCAGGTCCAGAATCCATGTGTTCTGATGGACCACCACCAGGTTCATACGCTAATCTGGAGGCCGAGGGAGAGCTGAAATAATCTGAAACACTCTCCCAGGTCTGCAATGTGTGTGAAGTTCAATACCTACAGAAAGAATGCAGGAAGAAGCCAAGACACCCAGCCCAGGAACTGGATCTTTAGTATCCACAGAGCCCTGAGCCAGCAAGGCAAAGACCAGGTGGAGGCAGCTATAAAATGATTAGACCAGAATAATTAGGCAGAGAGAGAAATAACTCCCACTCCAGATAAGCATACAAATGAAAATCCCACAGCAAATGATGGAATTAACATTGAGGAAGACAATTTGGAGCTGGGTTAGTATACCCATATTTCCCTTCAAGACAGCTGTCTGTTCCCACTGATGGAACCTCAGCATGCGTGTACACCCTCCTAAAAATGTAAGGGTGTGTGCGTGTTGCAAGTCTATGAGACAAGATGAAACTATGCAGCAAATAAGAGAACATGCTGCACTAAGTTGTGAAGATATTAAAATTCACATTGCTAGCTTCAGAGGCAGTCAAGTATGCTTCAATATCTAGTTTCCTGGAATTTCAAGATAGTTTGCCTACGTATATAAGTACACAATAAATACTCATCAAATTCATTGAGACAGGATGCTCTATCACGCTGACATACATAATTCAGTCACGAGTGAAAGTCAAGGAAACAATGCACTAAGTGTTCCACGACTGAAGCTCAGGTCTATGCTATTCAGCTTGCCAGCTGGGTGAACTTGAGTAAGTCACATTGCCATCTTCGAATCTCATTTTTTCATTGGTAAAATGATCTGATCGTGCCAGTTGACAGCCTCAAAGATGAAAATACAAGGAGAAAATGAGTAAAAAGCACCTCTCCGCTGTCTCAAATCTCAAGAACAAAAAAGTGATACAAATGCCCACCAGTGTTTACAAACAAGACAAATGACCACTGGTGTAGAAGCGGGCTTTGAAGCATTCCTGCCATGAGAAGCTGTTAGGCTCTTGTTTACAAATACCCAGCAGCAGAGAAACCACAAACTCAAACACACTCAGGAGAAAAGAACGCTTCGAGAAATTCCAGGGATAGCCCGAGCTCAGGAAAAACATGCCAAGGGCGGAACAAAGGCAGAGGGCAATTATCAGAGGAAGTGATTAAAGAACAGCATTTAAAATAGTTGGATAGTCTCGTCCCTCCTCTGTGTACCATGACACAATGATGTTTTCTCTCTGTTTATTGGTTTGTTGTCTTTTTTTAAGAAAGAGGGGGACAGCACAGCTGGGGAGGGAGCCTAGGATGGGTGTTGGTGCTAGACGGGGAAGCACAGCACAGCCTGAGGCCATTGTTGACCTTGACAGGCACAGCAGGAGTGAAAACAGGGGGACAGCAGCCGGCTGAGGCAGGCTCCCACTGCTCTCTGAAGTGCGGGCAATGGTGTGAGGAGTGACAACCCCACTGAGCAGGCCCTGGGAAGGTGGCCCGGGCAACTTTCCAGAGAGAACCCCATATTCACAAGAGAATCGTGTCCCACACTCTGCCCCCTACCTTCTATAACAACTTCAGCCCCAACAGCTAAAACAGGGCATCAAAAACAAAACCTACAGCTACTAACAGTGATGAAGAGAAATCAAATAGAAAGATAAAATCGCAGTCCCAAATAACTAGAAATGAAAGGAAACCAACCACGTGAGAGATAGACACAAAATTCAACATTAAGTGTCGTGCTGTCTGCGGGTTTTCTGTGGATGCCTTTTGTCAGAAATTCCTAGTTTGTTAGGTTTTTTACATTTTAATTCGTAAGTGGAAAAACATCCTCAAATGTTTTGTCTGCATCTGTTGAGATAAAAATACATTTTTTGTCTTTTTGTCTTGTTAATGAAGCACATCGCACTAATTGATTTTCAGAGTTTAAACCAATCTTTCATTTCTCTGATAAATCCCAGTTGGTGTTACTACTGATTTTTATTATATGTTGCTGCATCTAATTTGTTTTCTAAGGGATGCGAGGCTGTAACTTCCTTTAATTGTAACATCTTTGTCTGGCTTTGGTAATAGAATTCTGTTGCCCTAATAAAATTAAGTAAGATTTTCTTTCTTTATTTCCTGAAAAAAATCAAAAGTTTATGTAGGATTTGTATTTCTCCTTACTTAAAGATTTCAGTTCAACACAGAATCATTGAGATTTATATGTGGGAAGCTTTAAATTATGAATTCAATTTCCTTTGCAGATATAGGAGTAGTCCGATTTTCTATTTTGTCTTGTGTCAGTACTATTCATTATGTCTTTCAAGGGGTTTGTCTGTTTCATTTACAAAAACAAATTAAATAGCATAACACTGTAATACTGCATTTTGGGGGCTATAAGACACACTTTTTCCCCACATTTTTGGCTTCAGAATCCCCCCCCCCATTTTCCTCCTCTAAAACCTAAGTGTTAGAGGGGGAAAATAGGGAAAAAAATTTTGAAGCAAAAAAGTGTTAAAAATGTGTCTTATAGTGGAAAGATACATGTCTTAATATCATATTTATATTTCTTTGTTATCTTTTACAACCTAAAAGATTCCGTGCTCCTGTCCCCTCCGCCATCCCCAGTACTGACCATTCCAGCTATTGTTTCATCCGTTTTCCTGAGGTGTTCAAAGGTTCAGCTGTTGGTCTTGTTGGTTTCTTTCTATTGTTTGTTCATTTCCCATTTTATTGACCCCCACTTTTACCTCCACTCCTTAGTTTATTCTGTTTATTTTGGGTTAATTTGCTTTGGGTACACATTGATTGGCAAGGAGCAAATTAATGGAAGAGTTCTACCTCTTGTTAGAAGTACTGATACATGAAAAAAAGCATTTGTCGAAACTCATCAAACTGTATCCTTAAAATTTATGTACTGCACTTTATACTTTTGGATGCAAATTATACCTCCAAAACCAGAAAACAAATGTGAACTATAAGTGGTGAACTTGTGTTTCACAGTATTAATATAAACAATTCTGAAGCTACTTTCTATGTATTCTAGAGTTGAACAAGTAAGTATTTTATTAAGGAAAATGGGAGCCAAGTTTCCTACTTACAGAGAAGGGAGTAGCAAACATGGAAAAGGGCACGATCCTGTGATGTTGGTTTGACTTGGAGACACGATGTCTTTAACTTAGTCTCAAATGTTCCCAAAATAGTGACATAATATATGTGTATTTGTACATCTGTGTCCGTATGGTTATAAAAAGAGAGAGAAGAGACAAAGAAAAAATGATAAAGCAAAACGTAAATAAATGGTAAGTAATACATAAGACTTTGTTGCCCTTTTGTTCCATTTTTTTTCCCAGAAATTTTCATACCATATAAAATTTTAAAATGACAAAAAGTAAACTTTGCTATTCAAATCACGGTGACCCATTTCATCAATTCACAATGGAGAGACGACCCTTGAGCAGGGAGAAGAGGATGAAGAGGACTCTGACAGGTGCCCTTGGGAGGTTGACAGAGCGCCACTATGGACAGGTCAAGAAGAAAAGCATTCTTCGAAAAGAACATCATTGAGATATGTTTGTTCCTGAAGGAGCCAAAACAGAAAACCTTCTTTTTAAGAACACGTGCTGGCAAACGGGAGTTGGGGGTGGGGGTCACCCAGCAAAGGTTAGCACAGTGGGGGCAGAAGCCACCTTAGGACTAAACTTTCATAACTTTTCCAGGAATTCTCCATGCTTTGGACAAAAAAAATGGTTTGTAATTTTTAGTACTGAAAACAAACTGTCCTTTTTCTGAGAACTATGCGACAGGCTCATTTCCACTTTTCCCCTTTCCTAATTTTGGAACAAAGAAAGCTGTTATTAGGTTGTCTTTTGGCATTTATTATATTAAAACCCCTGCCAAGGTCTTTCTCCAAAATTGGAGTGAAAGAAATTTTGTATATTGTGTTTTTCACCCCCCACCCTGCTTTTTGGGGGTGTGTGCATGTAAAGGTAAACATTTCAGATTGTCACGGTATAATTTAATTTCTTTCAAGGTCTGACAATGTCTTAATAACAACACTTCATTAAGGAGCTTATTTAAGATTGCAACCTAAATTTAACTTGTATCCATGTACTTATCTATGTACTTTATTCCAAATTCTATCATGCTCAAAAAAAACACACATTCCTTTGGTTCTGATTGGGTAGCAACAGGCTGATGTAGCTTCAGGAAGGGAATTGTCTGTTTTTACCCCATGCCTGACACTTCTGATTCTTCAAAAGTCTTTTTTTTTTTTTTTCACAACACTGCCCCTTCTGTAAGCTTGAACACAACCTTCGACCAAACAGTCTCCATTTTTAATGGCATAGATTTCTACTGGGAGAATAGATTTCTCGTTTTGAAAAAATATGCAGAAAGTCTGAATATGACTTCAGAGATTAGCCTATTTCATTTCTAATAGGCCATGTTCTTGGTACTACCAGATGTTAGCATATTCTTAATTCAAATCATCAGGTTCAATTACATCATCAGGAAGGGCCGTTGTGTTCTTCCTGGATTTGAGCTATTAATAAAATATGTTTTTAATTTTCAAAATTGCTTGGCTTCGGAATGGACCATTACTCTGGGGAGTTGGAAATACAGGAAGGCAAACAGCATATTTGGACGACTGAGGTTTTTTAAGACGCACACCAAAATAAATTTTTATAACCATTTCCCCTTTGATACTTTACCTTATGTTGTCTGATATAACATGGACTTAAGTTCGCTCATTAGCACTGATGACGGCATTTGCATTAGAGCACGTATACCTGGTTAATGACCCCAACACCGGTTTAAATCACTGTAAGACAAAGAGAATACATGCACGTGTGTGTGCGCGTGTGTTTGTACATGTTGTAAAGAGAGTCAAATTCTTTTTGGTGATTCAAAGCCTTTCTACTCCTGACTCAAAATCAAGGGAATACACCCTGTGGGAAGCATTTGCCCAAACCTGTGCACAAATGTTTTGGCTGTGAAACAGTGGGGACATATGGAAATCATTTTCCTTACACAATACATGGCTGAGTTAAGTCACACCTAGGCAAAGGTTTGTTCGATCCTCAAGAGCCAGAGCAGTTCAAGTAAGAGTATGGTCCTTCTATTCTACTTCCTAAGTGCCAGTGACCTTATGGGCCAAAGCAAACGAGAGACTTATTTTTTCAGTATTAGAAGAGATACGTTCTGGAAGATTATTCATTTAAATTATTTTTCTAATGTACCTATTGTTGCTATTAAAGCACCATTTTATTTTAATGGTTTTTTTAATGAATGTAAAGGTTGTATTTCACATTAAGAAAACCAGAAAGTAATTTTACTGAAGTTACAGGTGAGGCAGCATATAAAAACTGCATGGAAAAAACCTCTAAGGCAGAGATGGCAAATAGATTTCATCCTGGATGCCTATTTTCATCAATTGGCAGTGACTACATGAAACATGGATTGAGAAGGAATCTGAAGTGGTGAATGAGACCCATTCTTGATTAGTGATGTCTGCCATGGACATGGGCCTAGGAAGTAGGAACACTTCTCTTGTATGTTTACCAAGCTTACGAATGGTCCAATTTTGTCAGTTCTTCTCAAATAGCCTCAATATTTCAAATACAGAGTCAAAAATGTGCCTTACAAAGAAACAGTTCCAGACTTTGTAACAAAGGAGCATGAATTTACTGAAGAATAAAAATAAGTGTCACAGGTTTGATTCCCAGGGCACATGCCTGGGTTGCAGGCCACGGCCCCCAGCAACCTCACATTGATGTTTCTCTCTCTCTTTCTCCCTCCCTTCCCTCTCTAAAAATAAATAAAATAAAATATTTTTAAAAAGAATAAAAATAAGCATCGCTTAAAATGAGATGAGGCACAAGTGCCGTGTCCACTAGAGAAACATCGCAGATTTAACCCTGGGCTTTTTATTCATCAGCTGAAAGGGGAAAGTTTAGATACCAAATTCATAGTCCCTAAGATAAACACAAACAAACAGACCATAAACAGTTTCCCAGGTAGCTTACACATATTATTTTTTTAAAAGATTTTATTTATTTATTTTTAGAAAGGGAAGGGAGGGAAAAAAAGAGAGAGAGAGAAACATCAATGTGCGGTTGCTGTGGGCTGTGGCCTGCAACCCAGGCATGTGCCTTGACTGGGAATTGAACCTGCAACACTTTGGTTCACAGCCTGCATTCAATCCACTGAGCTACGCCAGCCAGGGTTGCTTACACATATTCTTAATAGGAAGATCGATCGAGGATTTTACTCCAAAGTCCTAAAGATGAGAGAATGCATCATGTAGTCAAGAGTACCCCTAACAAAAATGCCACGATGAACTTAATAGTCCTGTTTTGAACATAGCTCTTCATATAGGCTGGTAGCTTCCCACCAAAAGAGAATTCAAGAACAGCAATTTCTAGGTGATCAGAAAGTTCAAGCTTCCCATTATAAGATAAATAAGCATTAGTAATGTAAGGCACAACATGATAACTATAGTTACCATTGCTGTAGGCGTATATGAAAGCTGTTCTACGTGTAGCTCCCAAGAGTCTTATCACAGGGAAAATGTTTTCTTTTTTCTGTATACAATGATGGATGTTACCTAAACTTATTGTAGTATTGATATCATGATAGATGTAAGTCAAATCATTACATTTTATATCTTGAGTTTATACATTGCTATATTACAAGGGGGGACCCCAAAACTCCAGAATTTATTTGTAGAAAATTGTGTATTTATTCTTACATGTTTAAACACCAGTCACGTTTAAAGTACTCTCCATGTGATGCATGATACATATCAAGACATTTTTCAAAAAAAAACAAGAGACATTTTTCCACTCCTCAAAACAGTTTTTGAACTTGTTGATTTTGATGCTTTTTAGTGTTTCTGCTTTTTTGTTTTACTTCTTCTATATTGGTGAAATATTTCCCTTTCAGGATTTTTTTTAACCAGGGAAATTAGAAGAGTCACTCATGGCAACATCGGGTGAATGAGGAGAGTGGGGCACAAGGGTTTTGCTGTTTGGGTCAAAAACTGCTAAACACTCAGCATTGTGTGGGCAAGCGCACTAATAAAAAACCCATCGTAAGATGGACAAATGCATTGAAAGAGTCTCAAAAAAATTCACTGAAGCCAACTGCAGCCTCCCACAACAACTCCAGCTAGGACGCTGATACAGACGGGTTCCTGGAACACTCACCTAGCTGGGGAGCCTGTACTATAAGAGGCCTGTCCTCCAGAAGATAATTTTAGGTTTTTGGGCCCCCCACTACATATCTCAGTAAAATGGGAAGAAGAAAAAGTGGAACTCTGCAAGAGACCAACCAAATGTGTTTTTTACTAATCTCATTGTTTTCTCATTTCTGATTTCCAAGTCAATAAATCTTTTAATATCAATTTTTTTTTCCTCCAGCATTTAGGTAAATACTGAATGACTACAAACTTAAGACTGTGTTCATTAGTAAATATCTAGACTATGTCTATTTTCCATTGCCAGATATGCATAGCTCTGTGCAGACTGGAAGATGATCTGATGGAAGTCAAGGTCAATCTAATTAGGGCTATTGAAACACCTAACACATGCCCTGGATGGTGTGGCTCAGTGGATTGAGCACCGGCCTGTGAACCAAAGGGTTGCCAGTTGAGTCCCAGTTAGGGTAGATGCCTGGGTTGTGGGCCAGGTCCCCAATGAGGGGCATGCAAGAGGCGACCACACATTGATGTTTCTCTCCTTCTCTTTCTCCCTCCCTTCCCCTCTCTCTAAAAATAAATACATAAAATCTTTTCAAAGAAGAAAAAGAAAAACCTAAGTCCAGATGGAAGTCCAACTTATCTCCATGCCCAGGGCTACAGCCTGTGGGCCATCGCTTCTCCAGTAAGAACTGAAATATTCAGCTTCTACCTTCTTTGAAAAGCACAGATGTGTAGATATTGTATGAACTAGGCACACAACTGTCATTATGCTATTATTTTATTTTCAGTCCTCTCCTAAAGCCAATGTCACTTGAGTTACAAAAACAAGAGAACATAATCATCTGACACTCCAAAAATGTATTATTTAAAAGCCCAGTCACACAAGAAAAAAGTCATCTAATCAAATAAGTTCACTAAAGGACACAGCAATCTAGGTAGCTCCTCTTCCTAGCCTTGAGCTTTTGAGTTTGAGTTTGTGAATCCTAATAGGCCAATTAGCTTAGCGGGTTAGAGCTTGGTGCTCATGATGCTAAGGTCAGGGAGCTTGTCTCCTAGGAATCTGTGAGTTTTAAATACAAAAATAAATAAAATACAATCATTCCCATAGTCATAGCTTGGACCTTTAACCACAATCATCCACCTCACAGTGGCTCATCCCTATTCCCAGCTGAGACCAGGTAGGAGCACGTGGATGGCCCACAGCCACCCTTTACAGTACAAAGGCACTCGCAACTGAGGGTGAGGTCCTCCTAAAGGAAGAAATTCCTGTGACTTTTGTGTTTTAGTCAAATTCACTACACTATTCCCATGCCAAACATACATTGATTTTTTAAATTCGATTTCAACTCAATTCAACAAAGATAATGAAATCCAAATGTAATAGGGCAGAGACTAAGTTTTATTGAGCACCTGTTATACCAGACACTTGTGGATACCTTATACGCATTGTGTTATTCGATCATCCCATCAACCCTTCTGGAGAGTGTTTGTACATATGCAGGTACATACTTGTAACTCCAAAACTGGTTTTTTTTTGTACTAGAGTCAGACAGACTTGAGTCCTTAATCCCTTAATTGCTAGTTGGGTAGTTTATATGAGTTTTTCAGCTTCTCGAAATCGGATTTTCTTGTAACTAAATGAGGAAGTGCCTTTCTCGCAGAGAGAATGTTAAAATTAAATGTAATAATATATATGGATAGCATAGTTCCTGGAACATGCCAGTAGTCTAGGGAAAAGGAGGATGAGGAAGAGAGAAAGAGAGAGAAGAGAAACAACTTACATCAGTTACTAGAAGGCTGTTTTTCCATAATTGTGTACTTTGAGAGGGAGACAATAACACTTTAGTAAAAAATGGCCATGTCTAACATGCCTAAAACAGAGGCTGGCAAACAAGTTTCCTTAAAGGGTCAGATAGTAAGAATATGGGTTCTCAAAGGCATATGGTTTCTTTCACAATACTCAACTCTGCCATTGGAGTGAGAAAGTAGCTGCACATAATTTAGAAACAAATGGGTGTAGCTGTAATCAATAAAACTTTATTTACTAAAAGAGGCAGCGGGCCAGATTTCTCCCAGGTCATAGTTTGCCAAACCCTGGTCTAAAATTTACTTTGTGAGATTTAGTTACAAATTAACACCCTAATAAAAGCAACTTTCAAAGTGAGACAAACGCTGAACAATTCCTAATTTTCCATTACTGGTAACAATTTTCTATTGCCGTCTTTCACAGATTTTGTTCTGCTAATGTAAAGATTAACCAAATTTGGCCCTACTTATAATGCTGTTGGCAATGAAGGTAAGGAGGCAGAGAGCAGCAGGTAAGTTGAAAAGCATTTGCCAGGGAGAAAGAATCTCAGCATGCATCCTTTTCTTATTTCCCAGGTTATTAGGAATGCATACATCAACATGATGGACAGGTTGGAGTTTTCAATCAGGCACCTCAGAGTGCAATCAGGGATCATTTCCTCCCTGGCAAAATCCATGCTTGTTTACAGGTCACAGAATTTTCTGGACCCTCCTCTGTCTCCTGGATATTGCAAGGTCTAGGCCTTAATAACTGTCCTCTGCAGGAGAAGATTCTCAGGGCTGTTGGCAAGATTATAAATGGCTCTTAAATGATGACTTAGGGAATGAGACTCAGAGAATGACAAAGAAAAAAATGTTCAAGAATATTTTTATGTATAATCATAATTCTGATTTATAACCACTGCCATCCTGATTATGTGCAAAATTTTTTACACATGGAAATTATTTTTCTGATACTCTTGTTTGGAGGCATTGATAAGAAGAGTTCTCACTAAAGATAATAAATAGTCACTCATTGAATAATACATTTTGAAGTTCAATAAATTCCAACATCATTTGACTGTAAGTCAGGCTTACATCAGTTAGAAAATTGGAGGATACTTTATTAAAAGGGGAAAGATTAAGAAGTAAGAGGAGGAGAAGAAAAATCACCAGGGCTTTGTTGATGATTTTGTAAAACACATCAAAATAGAATCATTTTGTTTGGGTTCGTCGGTTTCAATCTGATTAGCCTCTTATACCAAAATCACTTTACTTCTACCAGCTTGCTGACTACTTTATCTGTCGTTATTTTTCTTTGCCATGTAAGTTTAGAATTCTTACAGGACAGAGAGACATTTGAAAAATTATACCATAGAAGAATTAAATTACAGAAGAGTTTTGTCTTCTTTACTTAGCCTGCCTTAATAGAACCACAAGATTCATGAAAGGAAAGTTTTGCTATTTCCCTCTATAAGTCACACTGCTGACATCTCCCCAAAACTCATGTGCAAATTGTATTGTGAGCTATCTGCTCAGAATAGTGCTGTGGTTTTAATCACTAGAATGTCGGTTCCTTGATGCAAATAATTAGAAATAAGTGAGAATGGGACTAGCCTCTCTTCGCTGCTTTATAACGACTTGGGGATGACTACCTGCTTTCTTCCTCACCTCTAAGATTCTGTTTGAGAGATGCTAAGACGTTTCTCCCTGCTTGTGACAATTTGGATTTCTTAACCTCCCTGGAAAATATTAGTTTTAAATAGTACAATACTAGTTGTAAAGAAAAAATGACTAAAAAATGGAACAGTCTTGACAATCGTAATTTCTGGTAAAGCCATTCAGTCATTGTATCTGAATACACGTGCCCCGCCTCTCCAAACCCAGGAGCATTATGAGGACATGCCCGTTCAGCAGATTCTGTAATGAAGTCTAAGAGGAGTCCCCTTTACCAGTTTCCACCCCGCAAATGTCAGCATACTCCAATTGCACTGAAAATCTGGTGTGACCCCTAAGCAATTTTACTATTTCATGTTCGTTGTAAATCTCTGTGGCGCTGAAATGCTTGACAATTTTGCATGCAGATTATTTTTTAAATAATTAAACGTGTTTGGCATTGTTCATGCAAAACAAAGAAACATCAGGTCTCAAAGGAATTGGACTACGGGGCCTCTCACTTCCAGCTCAAGGGTAGAAACAGAACTTGGGTCAGTGAACATTTACAGGAAGCTGTCTCCACGTCAGCACGGCTGAGAGGGACGTGCTAAGTATTGTTCCAGATTTTCAGCAACGTGGGTGTCAACTAAAACAGACCTGAGACTTGAAAGAAAGTTGACTTTACCCAATGGAAATTCGACCCCGGGACAATAAGAATCCTGACAGTTAGTACTGTCACAGCTTGTTTGAAGCCGCTATCCCTACTTGCTTTGGCTAGAATACTAATTTAAGTAAGAAGCATTGTTGAAAGCCAGTATAATTATACAATGTACCTAAGCCAGTAAGGTTATATTGTTTTTATTATGAGCATATGAAAACATGGTGATTGACTTTTATGTCTCTTTTCTTTTCAAAATCCACCTTCTGTTTAATATCTTATTAGTTTATCCCAACCTTAACAATCTGGTAGGCTCTACTTAATTCATAAGGAAACTTTCCCAAGATGATTCATAGCACCTTTGTTCAAAGAAGTGTGTAGTAATAGAATCCATACCTGAACCATTAGATCTTCTCAATTTAATTTGTTGTTTTCAATAGAAAAACTAAGGCATCCTTTTCTGCAGTGCCTGTAAGAGACTGAGTCCTAATATTTCACTGGCTATTCTTGTCCTTCAAGTAATTTTTAACATTCAGCTAACATTATCATTCACCGCACAGGCAAAAAATAGTACACACAGCCACATACACTTTTGCAAAGTCCTCAACATGGGGGAAAAGAGTTCTTCATATTTTGAATTTTTCTTTGTCACTTTTAAACTCTGTGGCCACCATGAATTCTATGGAAACACACAAACAAGTAAAACCAAACAGGAAACCCTCTATTTTTTTTTATTATCAGCAGGAAATTTAACTCAGGAAATACAATAAAACCTTGGCCATTCAGAATCCTTAGAGAATGGATCCTTCCAGAAAGCCAAGCTTTGGAAATCCCTGAGGGCAAACTCCCTTAAGTCCCGAAACTGGGTTATTTAATTACTCTGAACTGAAACATTCCTAAAACAGACTGGGCATTCCCTGCATGTTAAACTGAGTTGGTTTCTTAATTAGTCAAAAGCATTTTAACGCAAATCATTTACTTTAATACTGCTTCGATGTCCTTAGATTCAACTGGAGAATGTAGAACACTTTGGAAATTAATTAAATCACTCCAGTTTCTGTGTGTGTTTGCATGGATGGGTACATGCGTGTGTTTGCATGTTTTAATTGCGTTTGCCTTTGAAAGATTTTCTGTCACCTTCTTTGCAATCAACTCTTTTTCATTCTTTAATAAAATCCCTCTAATTTGCAAAATTGAGATTGAGAACCAAGCCTATTGAAACAGGAGTAAAGTAAGTATAAAAAAGCAGTAGGTATAAACCCAAGGCGTCCTTCTGTGGATATCTAGAAGATGACTCTACCTCATGGATTCTGTGATTTCTCGACCAAATCAAACAAAACAAAAGGCAAGTGAATGAACTTTTGCAGTCTGGACCCAATTACCAAGTAGACGCAGTCTAACAGAGAATGGTTTGGACAAATTTTAAAATAATAGTACAATGGACATGCATCTGTATTTAATGATAATTTGGGTCCTTGGGGTTTTTGAAGGAAATATGCCCCTATTCAAATTTCTCTTAGAGTCAAACCTAGCATAACTTGTTACTTTGAAACTACCAAGTTAAATTTCATCAACTAAAGCATTAATTCAAGAAATATCTACTAAATTATAACCACATGCAGGTACTGTTTCGTGTTCAGTGTAGAGCAAATGAAACCACAGTGACACGCCAATTTCTTATCAAGTTTTAATTATTTAGCTCTTATTTATTTAGTTATTCACTCATGTCAGTATTTATGAAGTGCTTTCTAGTTTTGGAGACTCTGCTAGGTCTGGAGGAACCCATGGTGAGCCAAGGCACACATGGCCCCCGCTCTCCTGCAGCCAGTTAATTCCTAAAGGACTGAGACAATCAATAATCAACAAGTATGTTAAAGCGCACTGTGGTCAGGACAATGTACAGGGGAAGACAGGACCCCGTGAGAACACATTTACAGGAGACACTGAACTTGGCTGGGATGTCAGCAATGCTCCTGCCAGGAAGTAAGGTCTGGGTTAAAAGTAAAGGAGTTTGCCAGCTGAAGGAGAGGGGGCTCCAGGTTAGTTGGGAGCACACCAGGCTGATGGAATTGCTCATGCAAAAGGCTGGGGGTGGGGGCACATGCGCAGCACCTGCAGAAGGCTGTATAGCTAAAGCAAGGAGACTGAGCAAGAGAATGGAGCAACGTGACACTTGAGAGGTTGGCTAGATGATAAAGGACCTTAGAAACTTAGGAGATCTTCTTAGGGATTCCCATCAAAGTCATAATCTTGCTTTCAAAGAAAAATTCTAATGTGTAATTCCAAAGAAAAATTTCATATACAAATCTAAATGGATTTCATATATTACATGGAATGTGAAAAACTAGCAAAACTCCCCTTCATGCTCTCCATAATGCTCTCCTTTGGCCATTCCTCTGCAACACGGATGGACAGTGATGTGAACCACTATGCCTACCACTATGGTCAACCAATACAATGCAACTTCGGTTTCAGTTTCTGGTTATCTGTATTGTTTCCCATCCAGGAGAGCAACAGAAAATAATCTCCAGAGGGTAGTCACTACCAGGTCAAAAAGGACTCCTTCATATCAGAGTGGGAAGACACAAAGGGTGCTCCACCTGATTGGAGGAGAAAGATGTCAAAAGAGCATCCAATTGGAGAAAGAAATGGAGGTCTCCAACATGGAGGATTCCAGAAGAAAGCGGGACTGATGAATTTTCAGATGAATTAAACAGTTGGAAAATATTACAGATAAGTATGTAATACATGTGTCAGAACACACAGGAAAGAAAATGCAGTAGGTACATAGAAAACTAAGCAAAATAAAAAAATAACGGGATTATTAGGTTTAGGAAAATAAAGATTGTATAAGAAAGAGAAAATAATCACACGAGATACTCCTTGGTTCAACAGAAAATGTAAATAAGTACAATCAAATAAAAAGAGAGACTGGAAGTAGGGGAGGTGTGTGTAGATAAGATAATTAAATCTTCACATTAATCTGCATAAATAGTACAGTATATTTAATAGTTTATATACAATACTGATACAATCACTATGAGTATATTACTTAAGAACATGGATTTGATTTTCATAAGAAATAAAAAAGGGCTCAAAATGAGTATCTCAAGAAATGTAACTTAACTTTAGAAAGGAGAGGAAAAGGACGACTGTTTTAGTTTATAAGCATGTTTAGGAAATTGGACAGTTTAGTATATATGAACATACTGCCTTCTTAAACATCACAATTCACTTTAAAAACAAGTGTATGCATAACGTTCTCAAATTACTTCAGTTTATCTGATCAGTGTGAACGAAAATTTGGCCTAGCCCTCAGACGAAATCTAAAACAACTTAATGTAAGTCAGTTTGGGGAAATTCTCAGATATTTTAGTTCACATATTAAAATATCATTTTGATATTTTCAAAGGTCTTTTCCTTCTGCCTTACATTTATTTTTTTTCCTAGAGCAGCTCAGGAATTGTGAATATTGAGCTTGTGGACTTCTTTTGAGGTGTGAGCTTAAGTGGAAAATATTTATCTTGAAATTGTGCCAAGAGATAACGAGTGTGCAAAGCAATGACTTGGCGTTCCATTATTCTGAAACCCCGCTACACAAAGGCCAAATGCGGCTCACTGAGTTTGGCTTTGTGATTCCATCCGAAACAGTCCCAGAACGACCAACTCCTCTGAGCTTAAGAAACAGATTTTCAGCATCTGAATGGCATGACCTCCTTCATACTTTAGGAATCATTAACATCTCTGGTTTATAGACATTTAAAGACCAGAAAATTAAATGGAAACTAGCAGAGACATATTACTAATTATGCACAATTAGTCTTAAAAGGTCCATGAGTGCACAGGTTATTGGAAAGGCTATTTAATTTAAGAGACTTGTTCCAATTTGTGAATATTCTGGAGTAACAGGCACTGGTCAAATCCTCATGACACATGACTGTCTGACGACACTGCCTTCTGAGAGAAGCAGTTGGTGACAAAATGTACAATTAGCAGTAGCTTTAAATACATTTTTCTGATCACTTTTTAAATTAATTCTATCAAACCAGGATAATTGGGAAATTTGAAAAATAAAAAAATCAAGAAATTCCAAACATAAATTGTACTAAATGCAATCAGCATCAAATCATGCACTTCACTTCTTTTCTACCCTGTGGAAGGACATGCTTTTGCGCTAGTCAAAAATACTTTGTGAGGAAACTATTAGTACCCACGTGATGAAGCGACAGACCCCAGTAGAACCTCAGTGTGTGAGTCAACAGTCTAGTTGCAGACAGCAATATCCATTCTGCCTGGTTCAAGTAGATACAAGCATGGAAGGGTGCTAAGTGCTTACCAAGTTTACAGGAAACCAGAGAACCTAGCGTGAATGTCATGCTGGAAGTTTTGGTGACAAGAGCCAATACTGCATGTGATTAGCAAAACCTTATCACAACCTGAGGCTTCTCCTGAGGAAGTATTGTTGCTTCCTCCCTAGGGCCGTGCCATTGCTTACAGGGACACTGTGAAGAACTGGACACCGATAACTCTGCCACCTTTGGCCACTGAGAATCAAATGAGTCTACTTCGCTCATCAGAAAATGAATCTAGCAACATATAGTAAAATGACAGCAAACACAATTATTAACAACCACACCTAAAACAAAAAGAAACTAAGCTAACAACTAGAGCAGGAACAGAACCACATAAATTGAGATCACATAGAGGGTTAGCAAATAGGGGAGTGAGAGGAGGAGAGAAGGGGAAAATGTACAGAGAATAAGTAGCATAGATGGTAGGTAGAAAATAGACAGGGGGAGGGTAAGAGTAGTATGGGAAATGAAGCTAAAGAACTGACAAGTATCACACATGGACATGAACTGAAGGGAGGGAATGTAGGTGGGAGAGGGTGTGCAGGGTGGAGGGGAGTGAAGGGGGGAAAATGGGACAACTGTAATAGCATAATCAATAAACTATATTAAAAAAATAAGTCAAGGTTATCACAAACTTGGATGATTCCCTGCATAAAAATACTTTTCCCATATTTTCTAACTAGACTCAAATCCAAGTAGTAGATCTGAAAGGAATCATCTAGCCCAAACCCCTCATTGCAGGAATAGAGAAGCAAAGAGTTAGAGTGAAGCGACTTGCCCTAATCCAGCTGATTATTTGCAAAGCTAGAGCTGGAAACCAGGTATTCTGATCTGTGTTTTTTTTTCTTATTAATTAATAACAAAGGTACTGTCAGGTCCTCTTTCTGTTGCCTTCAGATCAGAGCCTACGGCATAATCTTTTGAATCCTTCAGTGTTAAGAAATCTCTATCCTTTGAAGTAGGATTTGATTTGGGGAAACAATCAAAAGTCATTGAAAGCCCAGTACAGTAAACAAGGTGGCTGACAAAACCCAGTAATTCATGTTTTTGTCCTAAAAGGGTGTAATGTTGAAGTACTGAGGCTAATTTGTTTTCATGTATTCATAAACCAATTTTAACGTCATTATATTAAAACAGAAATTCCTTTGACATTCATTTTGGAGTTATATTACTCATAATTTGATTTTGTCATGTTCCCTGAATTTTAAAGGAGGCCCTGATAATAGTCCCATACAATAAATAACAATAAAATGAAATTTGTTTCTTTAGTAGCTTGAACTGAAAGAAACAATAAATAATGTAATTTAATTTAACAAAAAATTATTGAGTGTTTATTGTAATGCCAAGCACTACTGTAGACCTTGATAAAAAGGATAGACCTACATTTACTCTTAACTCCCTATTTTAATAATGAGAAGTTGAGGCTCACAGAGGTTAAGTGAATTTTATAAAGATTTCTGATTCCCAGACCAGTGGTCTTGGTCAAGAACCATCATGTACTAACATTCCACCCCAATGTAATTAAATGTCAAATAAAAGCAATCTCTAGCTAGGACAGAGAGTGAATTGGCATCTAGAATTAACCATGCACACTTATGAGCATGACCATATGAGCATGAGCATATGTGAAGTTATAGCTCCTGTTTAATTTCAGGGAATTAAATAGGAATACTAATACAGAAATTGAAAGATCAGGAAAGTGATATCACCTGAAAATCATTAAACATGATGGGAGTCACAAAATTGGAAAAAAGAAATGTTATCTTAAAAAACCAGCAAAACAAAAGATCAGTAGTAATATTAGCCCAATATGGCACTGAAGGAGAAAATCTTTTAATCAGAGTACAAAAGTTCCTTTTCTTAGATAAGAGAATACTCCAAAAAGTGACAAAAGTTGTCTAAACAGCTCATGATTCTCAGCCCTTTTTTATGATTCTACATTCACTACACAATACAGATATTCTTTTAGTTCCTTGAAGAGGTTTCCATAGTCAGTCTCTGAGGGTGGCCTTTGAGTCCATGATAATTCTTCTCATTGCATCACCTCTCTGGATGCTGCCAGAGATCTGGTGCCTTCCCCACATGAGGCTGGTCTCTTACGGTAAAGTTTTGCTGTAGACTGAGGAATCGGCATTCTGTCCCAGCTTAATCAAACCCGTGAAGCTGATGTTCTTGAAGAGTTAAGCTGACCTCCCCACCCAGAAATAGAAGTGAGTACTCCAAAGAGATCATGTATTACATTTTCCCTAGTCATTGTGGAGAAAATGGCCATAAACCAAAATTATGATCTTAGTGTACAGTGACAGCACAGATAGTTTCCCCTGACTTTGGACATTTTGCAAGAAAGGTGTTGTAGAAATGAGTAGTCCAGTGGAAAAGAGGGAGAGGATGCCTACCCTGTGTGTGGACTGTGGAAAGTTCCAGGGTTAGTTTTATTAACAAACACAAACACGTGTCCATCGGGGGGATGACAGGCGTTTGGTGGTCAGATGGCTGTTTCTTCCCCCAACATTCCTTTTCTTCTCTCTCCCAGTATATGTCAGAAAACTAAAAAATCTTATAGATTATTAAATTGAATGATCCAGACTCTTAATGCATATCACAACAGGAGAAAGGAATGAGATTGAACATAAGCAAGATTGACATTCAGCAGTTATACACAAATGTGGGTGTGATGAGACAAGGAGGTAGGTAGCTATTTTAATGCCACCCCTGGACATCGGTTGATTACAAAAAGTTTCCTAACGTGATTCTGACGCACTTCTTTATCTAGGAGAAACCCCTAAAATATAAGGTTCTGACTTTGTATTGAAACAACAAACTATGGCTTGATAGTTTGTTGTTTGTGGTACCTATCACATCTATTCAAGACAGGCAAGTTAATTCTTAAATATCAACTGACATTGACCTGGCACTATAAATTTTAGGTGACTTCATTGCAATGAGCCTCAGATTCCTCATCTATCAAATGGTTGCAATAATACGAATCACAGGATTTTTGACTATTAAATGAAAATGTATGTAGAAGAACTAAAATAGTATGACTTAATAAATGTTAAGGAAAACATAACATTGCAATACTCTCAAATGATTAAAAAACATTTTAACACCAAAAAGAATTTTTGGAGGTTAAGATAGCAGACAGTTGAGATAAAATTGAGTTCCAGTATAATAACATTCTTTACCTGCTTACACATTTAACTAGAATATAAGCATCCAAATATTTCATTACACAGGTTTTATTCTCCCTGTGCACCACATTTACATAAACAAAGTGTAAAATGTCTCAATGACTTCCTTTACTCCAGTATGGGAAAGGGAGTGTTGGAATGCTGGGTGGAGTTACATAAACTCATCATCCACTGACTAAAAGAAAATTATCCTCGTATAATAACAATAACAAAATTAATGACACCTTACAGATATGCACGAGCATCTTTTATGTCTAAGTTCTACCACTAAGATATCTATAGTACAAAAGTCTTCCCCCAAACATTAGAGATAGTCTACAACAGGATTAAAATCCAACATGACAACCAGTTATGTTTATGTAAGGAATTTGATGATTATACACTTACTTTATACAAAGAAGTAGCACTCAACTTTCCTGCTCTTTAAGGAAAATGGTTATGGGATTTTTGAAGACATAGAGTGAATCCAACCTCAGTTGTCTTTTAAAATATAACCTGGGGTGGGGGCGGATAATACAGCATTTATTTATGTGAAATGTAACTTCTTTAGTTTTCTCTGGCAACTTCTGTCTTATAACAATACGGTGCGCCAAAGAAAAGAAAGAGTGATAACTGCCAATTTCATATTGTGAAGGTGTGCCGTGATGTCAAATGGAACAAAAAGAGTAAAGAAGTATAACTTTGTAGGATGCACAGTCAGGATTCCACTAGAAAAACCCAGCCTACTCTAGATGGCTTAAGCACAGAAAACTCAAAACATGTAATTGGTAATGCAGGTGGTTAAAATTTTTTCTTGAATGGCCAAAGAAAGACTGTGAAGTCACTGAGGGATCAGTGACAGGGTGAAGCCTATATTATTACCCCTAGGGCGAAAAGTCCAAAGACAAAAGGTGGTTGTGCTGGAGCCTGAGCCAGGGCCACTCGGCAGCGGCTGGAGCCACTAAGCCGTGTCTGGGCGGAGAGGGAGCCAGAGAAGAGCGGCAGCCATCACTAAGCAGACAGGCTGGAGTCGTAATACTCTGGCTTTTTCTTTTCTTTTTCCATCTTTAAGTCTACAGTCAGTGTTTCTGGTGGGCCAGATGTGCTCCCAAGTCCCAGGCCGTTGAAAAATGGTAATATTTCTTGTCACACACAGAGTGGAGGCAGAAGAAATAGATCAGAGAGCAAACAGGTAAAACCTTTCATTTTACTTACGATGATGGACACAAAAATCCTCAACATAATAAAGTGTAATTAATCTAGCGGCATATTTTAAAACATCATAATCAAGGACTTGATTAAGTAGTACTACAATTATTCAACATCATAAAACTAATTTAATAAAAAAAATAAGAGATTGAAAGTGAAAAACCAGAAGAGCAGAAAAATCATTTGATAAAATTCCGAAAGAAACTAAGAATAGGAAACAATGATCTCAATCTGATAAAGAGCTGAACACCTACAGCTAGCCACCTACAGCAGCTAAACATCAACAAGCATAATAGATAATGAACTTCCAAAGAATTCCCATTAAATAAGGCACTTAATATTTAAAACAAGGCAACTTAAGTCTCTACATAACTACAGCTTAATATCACTTTTATACAGATGTAAAAATATACAAAATATCATTTCATGTTTTATACAGATATACAAGAATAGACGTTATATGTAACTATAGATATGGTAATATATGGTATATGGGTAGATATTTGCTCAATAAAGATTTGAGCACCTACTCTAATCGAGCTAACAGAGATGTATACCAATGGACTCAGTCTCTGCTCTCTGCTCTGGGGGTAGGGGAGAAAAGAGAGGGATGGGGCTGGGAATAGTGACATGAGGGACTTGGACATCATCATAATAATAATTTTTTCCAGCTTTATAGTAATTCTTCATCTGAAGCATTTTAAGTGGGTAAATATTAGTGCATTTTGAGAGGTGAAGAGAAGGTGTTTGTTATATTTAGTTCTTGGCAGCGTTCTATATTTGTTTCTAATGTATAATCAAATGTGATGGAAATGCATTAAACCTAAGGACCTGAGAAATTAAATTATGGATCTAGATTTAGCACTGATTGATGGGTAAATAACACTTCATTATGTTCTTGGCTTGGATAGAGATGGAGAAGGAAAGGCCACATAATCTGAGAAATATTAGGGGGAACGTGTCTCTCATTATTTGAGAAGGGTGCCAATTCCTGGGGAAAACCCAGGGGAACGGGTATTAGAGTGTTAAGAGGATATTTCTGTGTGTTGGAATTTGGGATATTCTTCCTGCCTTTTTAAATTAATGTGCTTATATGTGTTTTGTAATTTTTTAGATTATGTGAATTTTTTATAAAGAAAATACTTTTGAATACTAATAATATTACTTTAAGAATATTGGGGTTAACTACTTCCTGAAGTTATATTATATTCACATATTATGTATAAACAGTCATACCTATCTACATATAAACACATGAAAGCTTCCACAAACAATACAAGATAGATACATAATTGTAGCTATTAGTAAAATATTTAATATTTTGATTGTGCTGTTGGATTAACGGGTGTATACAAGTCAACGAGTTGTATACTTTAAATCGTTACAGATTACTGTACATAAGCAAAAATTGGTAAGAGTTTATTGTGTGTGTATATATATATTCCTGTTTTTGCACCTATGTTCTTTAGATACTTAGATACTTAAACAACTAGCTAAAGAAACTTTTGTAGTTAAGTGTTTACTATTTATACATTTCCAAATGGGCATCACTGTGCACAAATCTTTTTATTTAGTTTTGTGCATATTCTTTTGTTTAGATCCTTTAAGGATAGTAACTAGGTCAAAGGATATGACATTTTCTCTCTATATCTGTTGATCTATCCATCTATCCATCTATCCATGTATCTATCTATACATTTTCTTAATCCTGTTGCCAAATCGTTCCCCATGAGTAGCATATGCAAGTACCTGTCCAACTCGGATACCGGCCCGCAGTGTCTGTGGCGTTATGGATGAGACAGCATAAATTCACATGGACTGCCCAGTCCTGTGGAGGAGATGGGATGGTGCGACTTCTCTGTCAAGGGGAGAGCAAGCCTTGGAGTAGGTTGGCCACTCTCTCAAGAGGAGAGTGCCCTACCCTTGCCCAGAGAAGCTTCCATTGGATTCAATTTGCATAGGAATACAGGGTGTATACATAAAGCTCTTTAATCATTATGAGGAAGTAAGGATCAAATAACAGATAACCTACAAAGAACTCTGAGGACCTATTTTGAGTCAGGGTCAGATAGCTAAAAGACCATAAAACTTTGGGGAACAAATTCACTTTCTGCTTGGACCTTTATCATTTAATTATCATTCTAAACAAAGCAGGTTTCACAGGATTTTACATATTCTTTCTTAGGCCTGATTGCTCTAGGGAACCCACACTTTCCAGCACAGGGCTGCACCCACCACCGACTTTGTTTCAGGCTTAAGTCAGGTAGGGGAAGTAAGGCAGCAAAGAGATTAGGAGACTTCTTGCAGACAGAATGAGAACTCAGGCTATGTCAAAGCCAAGGGGTGAGGGTCCATCACCCCTTTTTCTGTAGGCCCCAAGTCCTTCCCTGGGGGCCCCCATGATGGTGCCTGTCTTAGATCATCCCTCTCTTGAGGAATCTTACCCATCTTTGGCCAACTGATCAAGCATTGGGGACCAGGAAGGGTGAAGTAAAAGAAGCAGAGGCTGTGCCCCTGCCACAGAGATAAGCTTTATCTCCTTAGTGGCTTATGGTCTGAAGGTCGCTCACTCAGCCTTAGCCATGTGGGGGGATTACAGCTCCTGGAACCAGGCAGGGCAGTTTCCAGCACCTGTCTCCTGAGACCTTGGGTAACTGAGCATGTTTTTAGTACTTTTCAATTTTATTAGAGGAAAAAAAAATTTTTTTTGTGATGGTCGGGGTTAATGTTGTACCACAGTCATGCAGAAGCCCAAGCCAAGTACTCCCCTGGATTTTCCCAATCGCTCTCCATGCTCCTAGCTCACGGTATCCATCCTTGATCGGCTTGCATCAGTCATCAAGAGGAGCTTCAAGGCCACTGGAGGTCAGTCCAAGCACAGGTCCTCAGAGACTTGGATTGCCTGAAGGCCTACCTGTCACCCTGAGATGTTCAGAGCAGTTTAGACACAGGCGGCCAGCATCCTCTCCTGACTCTTCTCACTGTTTCCTGAGACATCGCTCATTGTTAAGTGTGGGGTTCTCCAAGACACGGAGCACCAATGATCTATTTCACCCTAGCAATGGCTAATAGTATGGTGCTTTTATGATTTAATTCCTCATCTCCCTGAGTAAGAAATACTATATTCTATTTCTCTCTGTCCTGTCTTTCTTATTTCTAACCGCTTTCATTGCAAGGACATGTCTCCAAATAAAGCTCATTTAGAATCAGGAATGAGATCTAAGAATTGAGAAATTTTACTGATCAATGTGAGAAAGGGTCCTTTACAGCAAAACGCCTGTGGAATTACATTTTCAACATTTAGTGCTTGCTGAGATGTAATTAACACAGAATTAAGGGTTTATTAGATCATGTCTTCTATCTTTCTTGCATTTTTAAAAAACTATTCTAATAACCGATTTTGAATGATGCAAAGCAGTGGTTCTTAGTAGTACTTATTGCTCCTAGAGAACAATTTAGACATTTGGAGGAACAGTTTGGGGTTGTCATAATGGTAGGGGGACAACGGTGACATTTACTGAGGCAGGTACCAAGATTACTAGACAGACAACAATGACCAGGACAATCCCAAATAGTCATAATCTATTAGGCCTAGATCCTCATTCACTTTAGTGTATAGACACATTTATGTTCCAAACGTACAATGAATTTTACAGTAGTGAAATTTACTTGGTAGAGGAAAGATTAGACTTGGCTTTATTCAGAATATTAATAAGCTGTTCACCATTTCTGAAAACCCCAATACATGTCAATACCCAAACAACCCACCTGCAGCATTCTCATGGATCCATCTATAGATATAAGAATCTATCATCTGTCTTTTGTCTTCTATTGTGGTAATGCATTAGCAGGTACATATTGAAACATTTTATAAATATTATAATATACTTTTATTTCTTCATTATATTGCAGTAAACATTTTGTAATTTTTTATTATGTATATGGAGGACAGTTTGCAGAACCTATTTTATTTTAGGATACTAAAATAGGCATTACAGAATGTTTATTATCACAGAGCACTTTTGAGGGTGATGAGGTTGAGTACCACTTGTTGAGAGAGTGATCCTCAGCCACCTGAGCAGTTCCCCAGAGTAATGAGGAGGAGCATGTACACTTTAACTTTCAGCCTGGCTCTTCAAGCAGTAAAATCAACTGACATTGTTTTTCATCTGCTTGTTTCATCATTTAGAAAGCAAATAAAGAAAAAAAAGATGGGCATCGTGTGTATTCCTTCTCTCTCTCTGTCTTCCCCTCTTTTTCTCCCTCCCTCCCTCCCTCCCTCCTTCTTCCTCTCCCTCCTTCCCTACCTTCTCTTTGGGTAAACAAAATGAAGAGATTTGCAAATGCTGCTCTAACTCAGAAAAGAGAAGATGGATAGCATTAGTTAGGTCGAATCAGTTCTGTTCAATGCCAACTTTTTTTGTTTTCCTTCCTTAGCTTAACTCCTACTTACTGTTTGTGAATTTGCTGGAAGCCCTTCTTGCAAGGCCAAATGATGTCCCTTTGAACTCACTGGTTCCTTTGAACTCATCCCTCCCTCTTCCTTCAGAGCTCATCTAAGCTCAATTCTAAGCTGTTTAAAGCACAAAATCCTTCTTAGGTTCCCGTGTCATTTTCAAAATGTCTACCAAATACTGGCAGTTAAAAATTATTTCATGAAGCATTGAATCATTGTAGTTCTAACATTTCCCCAATCAACTCTTTTTTTACAAATAATTTCTTACTTCTTATTCTCAACTGGACCTAGCAGTGTTTCTGATATTTGTGACTCTTAGGAGCACCGGACGGCTTCAGAGAAGGGACCTGCCTTTCTTGAGCCCGGGAGAGGGTCAAGCAAAGATGGTGATGGCGAAAGGTGAGCTGTATGGGAGATAAGTCACAGCATGAACACACACAGCCCCTGTATTTAAAACGATGTTAGCACACTCAGATAGATGCCAGTAAGTTGACAATATGTTCTAATTTGTCTTGGACAATCTTAGTTTTTGCCTCTTGTCTCAACATAATACTTGTATTTTTTTCAGACTATAAGATACACCTCCCCCCCACCAAAAAATTGGGAGGAATAATGGTTGTGAATGCTGCTGATGAGTTCTGTTTACATTTACATTGGTGAAATACTATGTTATTTATGTTATTAAATATTTTACCACATTTTTGGCTTCAAAAATTTTCCCTATTTTCCTCTAGAACTTGGGTGCATCTTACAGTCTGAAAAATACGGCATTTTCAAAGACATTCACTCAAAAGTGACTGAGTACACATGGATATGACTTGTGTCCCCTGTGGTTGGGAGCTAGGCAGGTGCCCTGCATACCGCAGGCAGGTAAGGGATGTGACGCGCAGGTGCAAACCAACAACAGATCTGAAGAGGTATTGCCCCGGAGCTGCCGCATGTGATTGCTGGCCCTCATGTTGGGAGATCTTCAGATATTTCAAGAGAAGTCAAAACTTGCATTTTCAAATGTCGGGACCTGGTTATGTTTGAGAACTTTTGTTTTAATGTCTGTAAAACACTGTGTGGGGCTGGAGTTGCTGGTTAAAAAGCTCTTCTGTATAAAGGACCAGCCAGATCTAACTCCTTCTAGCCCTGAAGATGTCTCTTTTCCAACTTCCCATCGTATAGTGGGAAAATGGTACGAGGGGGAGGGTCTAATCTTGGATTTATCATTTATTAGTGGTGTGATCCTGAGAAAACTTTCTTAAGTTTACGTTATCTCTTCTATAAAACAAGAAGCATGGCTTCGGTGCCACCTCGATGTCCGCTGAGCTGTAAAATTGTTTCATTCTCTAATTCTGACATTAACCACTGCTTTTGTTTTTGTTTTTTCCTCTAATGCACTTACCATCCATCTCGAGTACCCAAACAGGGGATTAGTTGTTCATATTTTACATGTTTTAAACATGAGATTGATTTCCTTATCCATTTCAGAGACATCTGGCTTCTAACGTACTATTAAAAACACTGAACATACTAATATATCACCTCAAAGAAAAATACAAAATCATAATAATTTTTGACTCAAGGATTAAATACCTGTCCCTTTTAAAATATTATTACTATTACTAAAAAAATTTCATAGACGAACATTTAAAAATATGTTAAATGAGTTTACTGAATTTTTGTTGAGTGATGAGATTTTTTTAAAAAAATTCTCTCCATTGATTCAATAGTATAAAATATAAAAGTGATCTTGTAAATAGGTGAATAGAAACAGAACAGAAAGGGTGAATAGGAAACTATGAATGACAGTTGCTGCCTTTGTTGAGGGAAATGAGATGGGGGAGGAAAATAAACACACAATAATTCTGTTCTCTATCTACTTGTGTATTATTTGAAAATTTTATATAGAACATTTATTCATGCATTATTTATGTACTTAAGATGGATTAATTAAATTTTAAAATGAATTACTTACTTTGCATTTAGAGAGACTGGGTCTCCCTTGATTGTAGAACGCTTTGTCAGTTTCATGCCCAACGGGAACCTCATGCATCTGCTCAGTTTCTGCAATTTGTTAAAGGCAGGCTGGAGAGGGCCTGCAACTTGTCCGAAGTCGTGAGCATTGTCAGAGGCTAGGTTTGGGCTGAAACTCAGCGCTGCCTCAGCTGAGTCTGCAATATTTCTACATGGGTTTCAGAATATCCTTTCTGAACTAACATGCACTTGCATTTCAAAATCTTTGACTTCTTTCTATCATAAACTCCATAAATATCCTTCTTCAGATACGAGTTTGGGAATGGAGAGAAACAGCACTTTCCTAATGTCTTCGCTGAGAACGTAACTGTTTAAACTGATTTTTATTGTTTCCTTTTTCAGGGGGAGGTGGACTAGAGACACCAGTTGGATTATTCTTTGAATAGTTATTATAATTTATCTCCTTCGAAATTCAACAGGTACGTGTTTCTGGGTGAAGCAAAAACACATAGGATATTTGTTGCTAGCCATTTGTTTCCCTCACATCCAAAAGGAGCCTAGCAGGAATCACTGTCCCCAGGAGCAAATAGCATTCTCTTCATAAAGCAGCCTGTTTCTTGCACAAATCTCCTCCTCCTCCCCAAGTCATCCATTCTCTCCTCTTTTAAAAATTATCCAGAAATCTTGCTTAATCTTTTTATGTGCCTCACCTTCAGTGTGGACCCATACATCTTATGTGGGTTATTTTTTTTCCTTTAAGGATATCCATTGCCCTTTGTCTTGGGAGACTGGGATTATTAAGACATAATCATAAATGGAAAGGTATGAAGAATAGCAGAGATTTCTATTTTTGTCCCTTTAAACAAATAATCAGCTCTGCATTTTGATCATTTCCATCCCAGACATTAGAAGTTTTGTATCTTCATTTTTATGGTACTTGTTGCTCTTTTGGTTATAAATACAGTTTGGGTTTCAGCTTTTTCCTGGGTGAAATTATTAATATAAATACATAATACCTACATATTTCTATATGAATATATATTCATTCCTATTCATAGGAAGTTCACAATGTGTCGCAACAGATTTCCCTTGCAAACATCCCTCATCCCGTCTCTTTGTGAAGTCAGCCTCTCCTCACACAGTCCCACCTGCGTCTCTCTGAAACAACCCACCCACGCGTTTGCCAGGTGGAGGGCTCCCCTGCCAGTTTCCTGCGGCCACGTCTCTCCTTCCTCTCATTGTTCCTTCCTTTTCTTCCTCGTGCCTTCTCCTGCAGCTGTCATTCTGAAATCATCCTCGCCCTTTCCTTCTTTTCCTTCGTCCTTTCGAGGCTGCTTCCTTATATGGTCCTGGTGGATTCTCTCCCTGCTGTGTTTAAACTTGCCTTGGGTCTGGGACAGGTGAGTGTGTCTCCACCTCCTTATCTCCTTATTATTGTCTCCCACCCCAGGGCAAATGCTTCTCTTCCTCACAAAGGTTGCACCATCCCCTCTTCTAACAATGGCCGCCTTTGTGTTCAGAGTCTCAGCACCTGAAACATCAGAGCAGGCTGCATACCACACTGATTTTGCCTGCGGGGATTACAGTCTTCGAGTGGTCTGGCAGCAGTGCCCTGTGACCTCCGCAGTCAAGGTTCTGTGCAGAAGCTTCATGTTTAGTGGTATCAGAACAGTCTTGCTTAGGAACAGGACACCAAAGGAATCCATAACATTTTTCTTCTAGAGCTCGACAATCTCGGATTCACCTCAGCACCCACAGGGAGGGCCACATAGCTACCCCTTAAGTGCATACATAAAGCAGAGATAATTAGAGTTTCCACTCTGTAATTTCAGTGTGGGCTGAGTCAGCTCATGCCAGAGCCAACTGGTAAAATTTCAGGAATCTTATGAGTCAGTTGACATCAAGTTGGTAACTTGAAATCGGTCATGGGGGAAGTATTTACATCACCAAAACTGGCAAACACCACAGATCAGGGCCCTCCAGACCTCTGGAGATCTGGCTGTCCAACAGGTGCCAGCATGCCAAGGACAGGGCTCCGATAAAAGCTTCAGTATAAAAAAATTGCATAAAATATGACAAGTCACGCTCTGAAAATTTTTTGCATCTTATGTCTAAAACCCTGGAAGGTCTTTGAAAGACCCTTCATTTTGCAAAGGTTTTTCTTGGCTTGTCTTTCTTCTGAATTTGGTCTCTTTTGCTTCTGACACTTTAGCAATAACAAGCCTGCACCAAACAATAAAACTGCTAGTATTATGTATAGGATGTGTTCTTCTTCATTTCCAGAGTATTTTTCTGGTTTGGTTTTATCATCCTGAATCTTCGATGACAGCCGGAGGTTAAGGTGGACTGGGCTACCCTACTGTCAAGTGATTCCCGTATCTGTGACTTGCTTATGACTCTGATTCTGCGCTGTCTGCCTTGTTCCATCCCCTTGCAGCGTGTCCAGCATCTAGTGGATGTTACTCTTCCCTGGCCATTTTCTGAAATTTCCCCAGAAGCCTCGTTATTACAATGTCTATTGTTATTCATGGCAGCCATTTTGTGAGGCACAGGGTGAGTAAAAAATAATTCCAAAAGCTGTGACAACGAGAGACGATGACCCCCAGGGAACCTTAATTGGTGGTACAGTTTGGGTGTGTCCTGACCAGCAGACAGGCTTGCTTATTTTGATGCTGAAGTGCTTGCCATTCATTCTGCTTTCACTTTCTAGAACACAGGCCAAGTGATAATTACAGGTTTACTCAAGAGGTTAAATCAGATAAAGAAAACAAACATTTGTTTGTTCACATCCGAGAGTTAGGTGTCAAGTAACACACATCAATTGTGTGGCCGTAGCATTCAAAATGACTGAATGAGTAGAACAAGAAATCTGCAACAAATTTTGTGTTAAGCTTGAACATTCCTGGGTGGCAACTATTTGGATGATTCAGAAGGCTGCAGCTATGGGCAACTGGTGATTGGCAGCTTTATCGCGGACAATGTGCCTGCTCATGCGTCACATCTCAAGAAGAGTTTTTTGGTGAAATATGAAATCACCAAGGTGACTCAGGCCCACTACAGTCCAGATTGGGTGCTCCACGACTTTTGGCTTTTCCCCAAACTAAAATCACCTTTGAAAGGGAAGAGATTTCAGACTGTCGACAGATTCAGGAAAATACGATGGGGCAGGTGATGGCAATTGAGAGAGCTCTGTGAGGTCCCAAGGTGAAGGGTACAGAGGTGTCATTGTCCTAAGTACAATATTTCTAGAATCTTCTTCAATAAATGCCTCTATTTTTCATAGTGCATGGCTGGATACTTTCTGGATAGACCTCATATATATATATGGAATTTTCATGTCTTACTCTAGGTTCTGAAAGCCATAGTTTTCTTGACCTGACTCCAAAGTACAGTAAATCAGAAATTTGGAAGGGGATTCCAGCACTGTTTTATTTTAACAAGCCCGCTATGTGATGCACACTAATGCTACAGAATCATTGAATTTTATCTTTTTATTTCTCTAAGCCTTAGTTTCATCATCCATAATATGTGCATTACATCTACCCTGCATGGCTTTCATGGGCATTAAACTTGACCAACATTGTTATTGTTATTATTAATATTAATAGGAAATAGGAAATGCATGCAACTGTTTATACATGTGTGTTACACATTATATTTGCACTGACATATTATGTATAACCCTTGTAAAACATGTAATAAATTATAAGTTATAAGCTAGTGGCACGAAGTGAGATACCCTTTTGCCCAGAAGAGATATGTCAGGGGATCAATGTTGAAAGACAGCACAAAATGATCAACTTCTCAATGAAGTCAGGCAATATGGTAATGGGTCAAGTGCCTGATCCCTTGCTTACCACTTCGTAAATGGTACCTGCTACTAATACTAAAGTAATTCATCAAAGTTGCATTTAAACATAGTTAGGTAAAGTAAACTCCTACATTTCAGTTCAGAAACCAGTTTCACAGAACAGAAGGAGCTTGATGTAAGTACTGCTCTGCTCTGGAAGGGTAATGAATGCAAATATTTCACAAACACCATTTCCCAAGTAGAAATAATCACATTTCTACTCAATCTTACGATGCTTTGAATCTATGAATTAATTTCCAATTATCTCTCATATCCCAATAGCATACTATAAAATAGATGAAGATCTTTTGGTGACAATGAACTTTCCTCTCATCCCAAAATCTAATAAAGAAACTTCTTTCATTCTAAATTCCGGCTAAATTTATTTTGAGCTTTAGAGTCCTGGATAAAACTGAAACGTGAGAAGGTAAGCTCCAGAATGGCTATGACATTTACATTAGGTTTCAATGAACACCCTGGACGTCTATCTCTTAAAGAGGCAGCACTCTCCTGGTGCCAGGTACCCCTGAGGGCATCCCTCTTTTTTCCTCAAGGAAGAAATAGAATTTTTACTCGCTCAATGATTCATAGATTCCTGAAAAATTCTAGTGAAAATAGGAGAATTCAGCTCTGGTGACCTCAGCTCATGGAGCAGTGAATTTGAAATTTTTTTCTATTTCTTTCACCTTAGACAACTGTGTGCACTTGAAACACAAAACGTCTAAGTCAGAGAGACAGCTGGTGCCAGGCAGGTTCGGTGCGTTTAAGGAGGGAGGGGTCTGCATCTCCCAAGCATCCCTCTGTCCCCTTCCCCACACTTCCCGCCATATCTCCACCAGCGCTTCTTATTCAGGTCTGCAAAAATCTCACTTTAAGAAAAATCTGTGCAGAGAAAGAGATAACAGAATTTTGAATCATAAAATTATGGATTCAAGAGAGGGGACTGGGCAAAATGGTTGAAGCTGGCCGAAAGGCACAAATTCCCGGTTATAAAGTAAATGAGCCCTATTTACTTTTTGGAGTGGAGAGAAGGAGCCACAGGAAACCGGAAGGACGGCCCTTCACCTGTCAAACACGTGGGTGGGTTGTTTCGGGGAGGCACAGGGGGCACATGCCATGGGCAGGTAGCAGACAGCGTGTTCACTGTAGTTACTAATACTGCACTGTAGATTTGAAAGTTGTTAGGAGCATAAATCTTAAAAGTCTCCACCATAAGAAGCAAAAGGTAACTATGTACGGTGATGGATGTTCACTAGGCTTATTGTGGTCAACATTTCACAATATAAATACATATATCAAAGCATTCCGGTGTATACCTCAAACTAATATAATGCTATATGTCAATCATACTTCAATTAAAAAAATATGGAATCAAAGTTCAGGTCTGCCATTTTGTCGCCAACGCAACCTGGATAATTGGCTTTGTATCTGAGGCTCAGTTTCCAGGTCTCTGGCGCAGAATCTACAATAACACCTACTTCAGTTACTGTTCCCACAGTTATATGAGGGAGTAAGTGCCATGTGCCTAGTGCACAGCGTGAGTTCAGTAAATGTTTTCCCCTTTCAGAAGGCCTTTAGGAATACATCTTTAGGTTACATGAAGACAAGCCAAGAAGACACACACCCACACCACCTTTGTGTGATTTTTCCAAATTCACAATGAAAATAGATATTCATGACACACCAGGGCTTACTTTTCCCTTTTTGCTATTTGCACTACTGTCTTGTATCATTGTTCAATTGTTAACAGGTGTGCTTATGGATCTGTGAGCACAAGTGAGTCTGTCCTGTACAACCAGCTGTTTACAAACTTCTGCGGGGGGGCAAGGACTCTCTGTAGCTTTGTCATAAAAAAGGAGTATCTAACACGTTTTCCATTACATCAAATGTGCTCAGCAAATACATATTTGATATACGCTTGCCGCAATAAGTGAGGACAAATTGCTGGAGAATTGGGCAACTATTTTCTCTCTTCCACTCCAAATAAAATCAATTACATCAAATAGCCTTGCCATATGTCAACTATGGTCTCAGGTGAATTTAAAAAATAACTCTCCTATGCTTTTTTGGTTTTGAGAACATTGATAATAATGATGGTAAGGAATTAACAATGCTTTGAGTTTCATATAGCTCTTAACAACTTACATTGTCATTTTCAGTATGTCTCTTACATTTGTCATCTGAAGGACTCATTAGCTAAAAACTTGATGAAATCATAATAATAAAATTTTGGGGTGTCCATTTAGAACATCCTTAGGGGGATAAAAGCACCCTTCAGAAACAGGGAAACAAGCCCTGTCATGTTTCAAATAAACCAAGTGAAGCAAAAGGAAATACATTTTTTTAAACAGCAGTTGTGCTGCCTCATTTGCATATTATAATAAAGAGGGGAAAGTATCGCCAATGATCAGTGGCATCCCCTTGTCCTGATGCGCAGCAATCTGGGACGGGGCGTGTCTGTATCCCGTGACTGTTAACGCCACATCATTAGCAAAGAAATAGCCCAAAGCTCTCCAGCCGTTTCTATTCAGACCTCTAGGATCGTTCTGCCTGCCTGGGTCAGAAGTTGATATATATAAACAGTCTTTCTGTGCTTGAACTTGAAAGAAAAACCAGTCATCTGTACATGATCTGTGTTAGAGCAAAATGTAATTTTTCCCTCTGACAATGTGTTTATGGTTGTTAAGTTATCTTGATTGCCGAAGAAATCTGTTTGGGTGGCAGGCTTTTCTGACTCGAAATGTCAAATGCCTCACCCCCGCCCCCACCCACCTCTCCAGCCACCCTTTCAACTAATTCACAAATTGACTTGACTCTCAGCTAAGTTAAAAAAGAAATAATTTCCTGAAAATTAAAAGTCTGGCACGATACTGCACTAAAAGTCCATTTATCTTGTCTATTTTTATAAAGCTTCATTGCAGCATCTGGCAAGATGCCCACTTCCAGTAACAAAGGTCCCCAAGGACATTTAGCAAGAGACTTTGTTCCCAAGACCCCGAAAACGATCCCGAGCTTCCTAAGCATGATTTAAAAGCTTATGATTAGGATTTGTTTTGTTGTCTCACATATTATTTTTTAAAAGGCAGAAGTGAGCGAACATACTGTGGCAGCGAAGTGACAGGAATGACAGCCTGTCTTTGAGCTCCGCCACCCCATTGACCGAATCAGCCAGGGGCTCGCTAAAAGCTCGGGGTTTCTCGGTTATTATGAAAGATACTGGCTGGAGATTATCTAGATGGGGCAGCACAATGATTCACTCTTGTTTAATCAGCTACAACCCATGTTAAGCTCTATCCTCATCTCAATATAAACCAGACTAATCTTTCCACTTTCCTGCAGGAAACTCTGATGGCACTTGTTTATTCGGCTCCCCTGGTCTTGAGTAAATCCTTTCCTTTCCTTCCCTCTTCCCCCCCACCAATCAGTTGGGGGGAAAGTTTCCAGCCCTTCCAATCTAAGACTGATTGGGCTTTCCTGTTGATGTCAAGTTGAAGCATTCCATTGAGAAAGCAACCTCAAGACTGTTGACTTTTCTTGTGGCTCTGAGCTAGCCAAGTGATTACACCCGGGGTACCCCTCTTTCATTCAAGGAAAGAGAAGTAGTCTGTGAAGAATTGTTTGCTTGGAATGTTTTTCTGAGGAGCTGAACACTTGTGTCAAAGAGACGGTGGGCGTGCTTCAACCGATTTGATGTGAGGTTTCCCTTTCGTTGACCAGTTTCACTTACCAGATCCTTCTTCTAGCATGGCATATGCTAACACAAAGCCACTTTGTCAGGTCTGTGACTTTTGAATCAATAGTCATTTTCCCTCCATGATTCACCCTCAGTGTATTCCCCGTAAACCTCAATGTCATTTCATCAGTGAGTTCCTGACATTAAAACTATTGACACCAAATTCCAACGTGATTATAGAATTAGGTTGCTTTTTTTCTTTTATTGCATTTGGAATATTGAAAGTTTTTTAAATTTCTTTATTAAGTTAAGTGGTTTAGAAGAGTTTGAAAGTCTTCTCAGGCATGGCCAAAGACACAATTCCATCTGTTTTGTTTTTCTTATCCACGGCATCGATGATTTTATTTTAAACAGTGTATGCATTTCAGTTTAATTCTTCTTCATGTCTATCAGAGCACATCATCTGTCATGCATGGATAGTTAACCCCGGCACTGTGCGAGAAGATTTAGGCAGAAAGTGAAAACAGCTTTTCCCAAAAAAGTGAGCTAAAAGTGAAAGGTGAATGCTCCCGGGCTCTGTGTTGTATGTCCGTTCTGTACGGAGCAAAAATTTTAAGAACAACCTGTTGGTACCTAACACCTATTGGAAGGTGTTCTCATCCCTTTAGTAATGTTGAGCCCTTTCTCCTGGACACAGGTCGAATGTCCCCATGGCCGCATCTTGTGTCTCCTGTGTGGGTTTTGTGGCTGGGATGGGAGCCAGGGATGCAGTGACCAGGAAAATAGAGGCTTCCTCTGGACACACACTCTTTGGTCTCCTCTCATTGGAATTGAATTGTCCCAGTGCAGAAGCTTCCGGCTCTGATTCTGGCCTCCCCAGTTCGTCGTTTTCTGAAACCGGGGTACTCTTACACCTTCCTCACCCTTATCCACAGAGAGAGCAGGTGACGTGGACCGAATCAATGGGACATTTCTTCCTAGAACATCGCTTTTTCTTGATGGTAACAAATTTAGAATGAACTCCTTACCAAAGCAAGCATACACATACCATGAGTGATAAGTAAAATTCCCCAGGTGACATCAACACAGGCCCCGAGGGAGTCCCACTGGCCGTAGGCACCCTGGACGGGCTCCGCTTTCAGAACACTCTTCCTCCCTCAGCTCCGGGTTGTTCTCCTGGGTGCTCTGAACTCTCCCTCGGGAGCAGCACCTGCTATTACAGTTTTAGACACTCAACTCTCAAGCACTAATAAGAGTAAGACTGGAATCACCAAGATACTATTGTATATACCTGAATTACATATTAGGATATTCTGGTTGTAACCCCCAGAACACTCTAGCCCCTAGATGTCCTCATGCATTCCTGAAAGCTCCATCCCAATAAAGAGTGATCTTGTGGAACAGTGGCAAACCATTATGAGCTCAAGTTCACAGGAGATGTGTCTTCCCAGGTTATTATATTTAGTCAATACTCATCTTCTAGAACACAAATTATGCATCTCAGAAGTAATTTGGGGTACGTTTTATGATGTAGTACCCAGTAAGTTTAACTAAACGCAAACATTTTGAAAAAAAAAATTTACATTACCAAATGCTCAATACATCATGATTAAACATTACCATATTTATTTCAAGATTGTTCCTGTCCATCCTCTTACAATGCAATTGATCTTTTTCTATTTCGGCTTCCAAAGGGAGATGCCCGTGAGATTCAAAAACTCAACTGCTCCTAAGGGCCAGGCGGGATACACAAATGAATAAAGCTGCGGGTAAGACATTAGGTGCTAAAGCAGACTGTTGTGATGAACTGTAATATATCTCTAGTTACATAAACTTTCTGCAGGCCAAATCAAACATACACAATAACCAAATTCACCCTGTAGGCCTTCAGCATAAACCACCTAGAATTCCCTTTTTTTTCTTCCTGAGGTGGCTTTCTGTTCTTTTCATGCTCTCTTCAAAGCCCACTTCCTCCACGCAGAGCTCCCTGACTACTTGAACCAGTGCCTGGCACAGCGTCCAGGAGAGGCTCCCACCCGTGACTGTATGACTAGTAACTGCAGGAGTCTCCACGTCCCTAACAGAAGACACTGCTGTTCAGATGCGCCATGCAAGGCATCTGCTTGATTCTGCTTTACCTGGCTTACCCTCCCTGACACCTAAACCATGACTGCAATCACCACGTGGAGTCCTTGGGGCTCCAGTACACCCTGTAACCATTGTTGTGTCTTTCATTGCAGATCGTAGAGAAAAATAATAGGCATCACTGAGAGTGAGAACCCATACTACAGACTTGAATCGCAATCAGTTTACTGAATAGTTACTGGAAACATAGTCGTCGGTATCTATTAAAGGAATTACAAATGAAAATCAAATATCTACATCTTGCTTCTCTTCCCCACAGAGCTACTGGGGCCTTGGGTGAGGATGGTTAAAGGAAATGGTAGGCCCTTAGCCCTCCTTACGTTCTCTTCTCCGTGGCCCGTTGACGCTTTTGCGTCCTACCCCATCAGCCTTGAGATTCCTGAGTTAGAGGTTTGAAAACAAATTGCAGATAATTTTTGGTCTTTGCCGATACAGTAGTGAAAGCTCACATCCAAAGGTAACATCTAACTAACACCTACCCGTGGCAGGGTGGACAAAAGCCTGTAAACCAGGCAGGGGCTCTACCACAGGCATAAGGCTCGGTGCGCAGAACCCTGGCTGGCCTCACTGGGCTGGAGCTGCTCGCTGGGAAGCGCACACGCTGCGCATCCATACATGCCAGCCCCGCACCTTGGCTTTTGCTTGAACCGTTGCATAGTTTCTCTTCAACTTCACGTATGTTTTTCTTCAGTGTGTTTTCTTTTCTCTTTTATTTACAACACTTTATTGAGCTCATATTACAGCACAGTGCCTTGAGGGGATTTACAATCAGTAAGGAAATAGACTTGCTCCTATGCGGAGGTAAGGAAGGGTCCGTGAGGACAAAAGGGTGCCTGGGGATGAACGGAGAGGGTGTCAGTTTTAAGGTGCTGAAGTGAGCCCGGGCACCATGCTGTGTTTCACGTTAATTTCTGGCCCGCAGCGCGATTGATGATGTAGGACCTCCTTCTGGGTGTCTGTCCAGCCCCAGAATTAGACCGGAAGCTCCTTAGTGGCAGAGCCCAAGGCTCCTTCCTCTTTCGTTGCTGTGTCTGGGCTCCAGAAGAACCCTGCGCATACAACTATGGAGGGACTCCTCCGCCTGCAGCACCCCCATATCTAAAATAGTCGTGGAAAGTTGGTATCTTTCTTGCATTCTACATTTTCTGTTATGCTTTTGTGACCCCTTTTATTCAAAAGCACATACACAGAAACATCTAGAAAGTTAGCCTATAGTTTTGCCCTTAAAATAAGAAACAGTAAACTTTTTCCCTTCTGAAGATAAATCAGCTATCTTAAGAAATATACGGTAATTATTAGGCATCTCAACTATCCCAATTTTTTAAATGTTCCCTTCCTTTTAGTTTGAATTTTCGACATATTCCGACGCCTTCAAATACCCTAAACAACATCACATCTCATTAAGAAGATGGAAGCCTTTCGCCAGCACAGCATTTTCGTCTGTTCCCAACACGGGCATGTCATGTACACTGCTGTTGCGTCCAAGCCTTTCAGAGTAATCAATTAATTGAATTACGGCTTTGTGGTGAATGAAGGACAGCAGAAGCCCCAGTGCCATGGCTGCTGCTTTCAAGTGAATGCTTCAGTTCCCTGGGTGCAGAAAGGAATTCCCTACAAACTAGACAAATGATCCATCTCTGTGTGATGCATCTATTTTTATATTTTATCTGCAGGTAGACATGGATGTGCCCGTTCTTTTCACCCTAAAGCAGAGATGTTGATGAACAAGATGAAGTTATAGCTCTGAACATGGGGTGATTTTTTACACGAATGACCGTCAGAAAGTACGCCAAGTCCAGGAGAGAAGTAGAAAGAAACAAAGAGAAAAGTGGCACAGATATATCCCAGAAGGCTCTCTTGAAACCCCCGATTCCTTAGTTTTGTTCCCCCAAATCCTCTTCCCTAGCCTCTATCAAGCTTGCCTTAAGACGCTAAAAGAATTCCTAAAGGTTCTTTTCTTTTGCAAATGTCAAGTTAAAAGCTCTCCTGGATTTTGAACTTCAGTCACAACTAAGCTCTGCATTGTAATTTCAGCAGGATCTGACACTGGAAAAAAAAAACAAATATTGGTAAAACTATCAGAACATGAAACAGTAAACACTTTGATAAGGAAACCAGAATGGCCCCGACAAGAACATGTCTAGTCTGACCAGGCTGGTATCCTTATGGGGGTTCTGGTCGACCACAGGAAGCCAGAGATACAATCAATCTTACGTTTTAGGAGGGACTTTGATTCTCCTGACACAGCGCACACGTCAATTAAGTGGAAAAACAAGGTCTGAACCACGCAGTTATGAGGTGAGTAGTAGCCCAGCTGGGAAGTCCGACCCAGAGAGAGGTTATCGATGGATCAGTGTCAGCCGAGGGACACGCGACAAATGGTGCCATGGTTCCTCCAGAGTCAGCTCTGAGCCTGTGGCAGTTTCACATTTCTATCAGTCACCGAGAGGACTAAAACAGAGAGAAGGCTCTTATTAAGCTCCGAAGGGTAAAGGGGAGCAGGTCAGACTGGTGGAGTCGGTGGAATGAAATCCAAAGCAATGGAGTAAATCGCCAAAGAAACCAGTTACAACCAAAATAAAATTGAATGATGATGATTGTGGACAATTAAAGAACAAGTATTACCTTAAAAAGATGGGGAAAAGTTAGGTATATGCAAGAAAATAATTATTCAGAATTTTGGTCAAAGATTCCTATTCTTTGGTGATGGTCAAAGCCTTTTTCCTCTCATTCTTTCTCCATTTTTTAAAAATTACTGAATCCAGTGATTCTAGCTCCTAAATCTCTGGGAAGAGGAAGCAGCACAAGGGTGAGAGGAGACCAGAGCAGGTTGGTTTTTACTTTTTAAACTTATATTATGCCCCAGCTGGCATAGCTCAGTGGATTGAGTGCGGGCTTTGAAACAAAGCATCGCAGGTTCAATTCCCAGTCAGGGCACATGCGTGGGTTGCAGGCCATGACCCCTAGCAACCGCACATTGATGTTTCTCTCTCTCTCTCTTTCTCCCTCCTTTCCCTCTCTAAAAGTAAATACATAAAATCTTAAAAAAACTTATATTGTTGTTAAATATCTAAACATAAGGAGTCTCATCTCACAGAAAGGTTAGTCTTACTCCAAAATCCTGCTCTGCACATGCACAACAGTCCTGGCACACTGGTTTGAGGAGCTCTGCTCCCACAGGTGCGCACACTCACTCATGCCAGCCTAGGTTAGCACACGGAGTCCTCCACAGAGAGGTCGCTCCTCAAGGTCGCCATGACAAATTGTCCCTTCCCCTAGCAATAGGGAGGGAATAAGCAAGAAAAAAAAACAGTCCTGACATAATTAAAAAAAAACTAGTACAACATAGAACAAAGCCTAAAATATTTAACCTTCAACTATGGAGAAAATGCTGACAAAAGAGTAGTATAATTATCCGTTTTTTAAGTCCACTAAGAATGTGGGTGTGGGAGGGGAAATAGGCCTCCACTATAAAATAAAAGGGTAAAGTTAGATATAAATAACAACTTCGAAAATGTGCATATATATATATATATCCTAGTGTGAGGCAAGCAAGGCACTTGCCTTGCACCCAAAATTTAAGGGGACACCAAAATCTTAGTAATGAAGGTGAAGTATTTTAATGCAATTATCTTTTTTAAAAAATTTTCTTTCACAGGGTGATTTTTTAAAGATTTTATTAATTATCTTTAGAGAGGGAAGGGAGGGAGAAAGAGAGAGAGAGAAACATCAATGTGCGGTTGCTGGGGATCATGGCCTGCAACCCAGGCATGTGCCCTGACTGGGAATTGAACCTGTGACACTTTGGTTCACAGCCCGAGCTCAATCCACTGAGCTACACCAGCCAGGGCTCAATTATCTTTTAAAAGATTAAATTAATGTCCAAAATTGATGATTAATGAAATATCAAAATTTTAAACAAAGAAAAGGTCAGCATTACTGACTGTTCTGCCTCAACCTGCATTGTGATAGACACCATTATGGTCAGTTCAACTGCTTAATTTGCTACCCACTGGAGTTTGAAAAATCTGTCTTTGGAAGACCTCAAAAACAAATGTGATTTTCACCTAAATATTTGGATATCCTGAGATACTCTTCTAAGGAGGCAGATTCCTGAAAGCAAAGGTACATTATCAGTGTCCTGCACAGACGGTGAGTTTGACTTTATCTTTTACAAGAAATAAAATTAAAGGCATGGTTTGTCGGTTAAGACAGTTTTAATGCAAGGGCGGCAAACCATGGCTCATCATATGTTCTCTCAGTGTGCGGCCAACCACAAAGAACAGAGACACTGCCAGCTTCATTCCAAAATCTCCTTTTATACCCAAGTCATCTGTTCTCCTTTTCACGTTGGAAATTTTTGTTTGGAATCTTTAACCCTATAAATGTCAATTTCTGTACATTATTGCCAGGAAGGATAGGTAAATTTCTTTACAGTTTCCTGTTCCATTATTCCCTCCTGCAACACTATAAAGAAGTATTTCTCTGGATTCACTCTTGTCAAAAACGGTAAAATAAGATCTCAGATCAATATGAAAATCAGGTCCTCCATAAAATGTAATACTATGCTGTATCTGTCTCTTAGAACTCTGATAATTCATAAAACATCAAATGACCTGCTTTAAATGTGAAATCTCAAGTGATTCCAGCATGTAAACTTGCTTCACTGCCATAAATTGGAAGATTTTAATGGGGTTTTTACAAGTGTTAATAAATTCGTCTTTCTCTCAATTTGGGCATGAGCCTTTATGTTAAGCATGTTTTCTAGTGATGAGAACCATTTATTCTTGCTTGATCCCAACATTCTTTTACAGTAAAATAATTAGATATTGTGTTTATTTCTATTTTTAATGACTAAATAATCCCAGGAAAAGAAAACATAGTGTTTTGGGTGATAAAATATGAAAATAGTTAGATACATCCCAACACAATTGAAAGTAAATGCTCTCTTGAATATGCTTTACAAAAAGTTCCCTTTTTCCCATGATTTTATGAAGTGTTTTATTGAGGAGCCATTGTTGTATAACATTGCATAAATTTCGGGTGCACAGCATTATAATTTAACATCTGTACACACTGTAGTGTACTCCTCGCCAAGGTTCAGTTTCCATTTCACAGAAATTTCATGAATATAGAAGATATTCTATTGTAAGTAGCCAAAAAATATTGAATACACAGTTAGGGGAAAACAGTTAACACAGTTTTTCCATTATAAAAATTTATTTATACATCCATGTACACATTTACACTAGAAAGTTTTGCACAAATAAGTATCTGTGTTTGTGCCTATACGCTGCTGAAATAAAGAAGCTTGGGAAAAGAACAATTAATTATGAAGACATTTGCTTACTTATGATGTCAAATCAAATCATTCAGGCACAGGGATGTTATTTATTTGAGTTTTGCAGGGCGAATGTGCTAAATCATCAGGACTGACCAGGAGAACCACTTAGATTCTCAGGGTAATATACAACCATCATTTCTCATGGATGGATGAAATAAAGTCTAAACTCAAGTCTGAATGCATTATCACCTCCAGAATTCTAATTTAGATAGAATCTAAGACGTATTGATTCAAATAAGTAGTGGGCTGAAGGGATGACCGGACATAGTGTCTGTAATTCTCATTCTTATCCTATCATCTGGGTCTCACATTCAAAAGAATTGAATTGAAATCCTTCCTTCCTCTTGTGGTCTAGGAAATTACCTTCCCCTTTCCCCATTCTTAGAACTCCCAGGCGACAATAAAGTACATATCACTTTTTGTAGTAACAGAAAATCTAAAAGCTTTGTAGAATAAGGATTTAGGGACAGGATTACACAATTGCAGAGTGAAAAGAGAGGGGGCTAACAAGATCATAATTAGTGGATGATGTGATATGTGTGCCATTAAACTTAATGCTCTCTGGGGTTGCATTAATGGTAGTCTAGTTTCTAGATAAGGGAGGTGATGGTCCTTATCTATGCAATTTGCTTCATTCAGTCCACAGTGATGAGGGGTCTAGGGGTACAATCACATCATCAAAGTGGATGTGGAGTCTGGAGAAGAGACATGTTTATGGGGTTTCAGTTCTTATAAGACTATCATGGGGAAGAGAGTATAGATCTGTTTCTTGTGACTCCAGGACTGGTCAATTGAATTATGTCACTGAATTAATTTTCAAGTTTCCTTCTAATTCTAGAATCCCGAGAATATTTTTGAGATTTGCTGGCTTTAACTGATCATATCCTTTGCCTTCAAACCAGGTAATAATTAAGTCTCTCCAGGTATATGAGAATCTTTTTTACTTTAAAAGGTCATTATAGAACAACATTTACCTAGGTACATTGATTATCAATTTATTTAAAAATCTACATTCTTTGCTGAGGTGGAGAAAAGCTATGAGCTCTTCTTCAGGAAAAATCAAAATACAATGGCATTCAGTATTTAAACTGAATAGGATACTCCATTTAGAAAAAAATGCTCATAAATAGGTAGAGCTAAGAAATTTTTTTAAATGTAAGGAAAAATAAGAGACATAATTTTTAAAAAGTCTTTTTCAGTAGCCTTAAGAAACTAAACTCTCTATAGAGAAAATTATGAGAAGGAGGTCAAGAGGTGGAAACTATATTTACTGCACAAATGTCATGCTTTTGTGCACATAAAATTAAAGGCAGAGAAAATCTTACTTGGCTGAACAGAAGAGGCTAAAAATTAAGTAAACATTCTAAAAGATCTTGAGAAATTCAGAACTTGGTGATGTACTTATTAAAAAATACATATGACTCAAAAATAGAAATGGAGCTCATCTTAAAAGATAGTGAAAACAGAACTGATATAAAGAAAGGAAAGTCTGTCTCTTTGGTCAGAATGAAAGCCTTTAATGAATGACATCAACATTTCCTAAGACCAATAACAAAATTTTTTTAATAAATGGCTATGAAATTAACAAGGTAAAAAGCATTATTAGCACCTAGGACAAGGTTGTACATGAATTGGCAAACCAAGGCATTAAGTTATAGTAAAAAGGCATCTCCAAAAACAATGATTCTCATGTTGGATGGCCTCAGTGTTAAGAGATAGTTATTTATATATTTCTTAAGACTGCATGCAGAATTGCTGAATAAACAATATGCCATATAAGTGCACTATTATACACTATTTGGATGTTATATGTGTCATGAAATATATAGTTACATAGATATCTATATGTATTATAAATATACACATGCATTATATATGTAAAACCAGATTATACATAAATATATACATAATTCTTTAGAAATTGTACCCATGCTATTACGATTATACAATATAAATCTATTTAAAAGCATTACTGAATTCAAGGTAGGTTTTGGCATGCTATTTTATGATTTCATCAATTATATTGGTGACTTTTACCTTTTTTTTTAGAAAAACTCTCCATGTACTCAAAAAAATTAAAAGCCATACTCTAAAGCTTTATCTCCTCCCGATAGACGGCAAATCTAAGCTCTTTAAGACATCTCAAAGCCAAATTCTTGCTGCAGAAAATGTTAGAATTTCTCAGTATTTACTTTAATAAAATGTTGTCCCTCTTGCTGCCATTCTCTGACTTCTCAGGTGACAGCAAAGGCACATGCAGTTGGAACCATTTTATTGTTCGGTAGCACAGATTCAAACCCAGCCTTACCTTTTATTGATTTTTAAGAGTTATTTACCAATGACAAGGAGACCATACCTGTGAGGGAAATTTATACCTTAATCTATGAAGACATTTCAGAGTTCTTTGTTCCCTGGGTGAGTACGTGTGGACTGTCATGCAACCACTTATAATAAGAGAGGGCTTGAATTCTTGGTTTATATCCTAATTTACCCATGTCTTAGACCAAATCAATGATAGCTGTTTACTGAGGATTTAATCATGAAGGCTCATTCTGAGTCGAAGTCATCCACAAAAAGCTGGCAAGTGAACAGTGTTTCCCCACGGTGACCATGAGGCCTTCCTACACTGTGTTTTATCTTCCTCAAGTTTAATCTTTGAGACAGGTGTGTGTATGTTTTTTCTAAAAATATTTTAATTTTTAATAAAATTATTAAATTTTTCCAAAAATACTTTTTCTAACACAAAAATGCTTTTATTACTTAGCTAGAGATTTTTCCATTCATACAAGAAAATTCAATTTCTCCTGCCACTAATTTTTAAAGTGTAGGGTATTCTTATACATACAGAAATAAATGAGAGATTTGGTTCATACCCACTGAATTTTGTTCTAGTCATCTCTGTTGATAAAAATTCTTTTCTCCCACATAAAACTGCTGTATACCTGGTTGAAAAATACATCATAGAAAATCAATGTATTTTATTTTAAATATGTATAATGCATTTCTCCAAACGCTTAATGCCCGTTAAAGTTCCCCTACCTGTATAGTGTTACACGTAAAGAATGACTTTGGAAAAGTAAATCCTTTTGAAACTAATATGTGTAACTAAATCATATGGTTCGTTGAAAGGTCACATAGTCCAACTTATTTTATGTTGACTGGACGTAAGTTGGCAAAGCACATGATTTAAAAGAAATAGATGCATGGTCTATTTTAAAGTAATTGCTAGTATAGTAACCTGTGCCACATGTTTATTACATAAATCTGGATATATAGCAGGATAAATTATGTCCTCCAAAAAATAAGTCCACAGAGTAAATATAACCCACAATAGAGGTGACATTTTTGCCTCACAGTTTAAAGGCTTTTTATAAAGACATTACATTTTAACTGCTAAGTTTAAAAAGAGGATCTTAAACCTTTACTTTTGAATATAATCTGCTGATGTAGGAGTTTTCTGTTGTCGGGCCAGCACTTTTAAAAGCATTAGACCAAACTCTGTTCTCACCTCCACCAATAGTACAAACATAATAATATGCCACAAAGCCATATCCCATTTGCCTATTTAAAGGTGTATCACATTAGTAGGTTTATTTGAATACTTTATTTGAAAGTATTCAAGCAATGTCACATTTAAAATTATGTCAAAAAATCAGAAGTCCAAGGACATGAATTTGATTCTAAGCTTCACTTTTTGTCAAGTATATGTGGTGATAAAAAGGGTTTCATAGAATCAGAAGATGTGTTTCTGAAATCCAACAACTGCAATGTTTCTGGAGACCTGTTTTGTCCAATGACTAAGTGTAGAAAATAATTCCTGTCTTATGGATAATAAAACAAATGATACATAAATGAAAAGATTTTGCAAAATATGCTTAAGTGTGTCCACCATCTGATAACTGCCTTTCCACTCTCTAGAAGAACGATTGTGAGAAAGTCATTTAACTTCAAGGAATCTCAGTTTTCTTATGTGAAAGATGAAGCCAGTTGGACTCCGTGATATTTAATATTCTATCATTCTTATGGGAAAAATCTCCTCCAAACATAAAGATATGAGTACGCACAAAATTTCTGTACAGACAATTAAAAGAGTATCTGGTTTTTTTAACACCGTAAGATGGTGACCTTCTAATCTTTGTTCATCTGGAATCCTATTTATCTTCACCCTTTTAAGATTAATTTACAATCAAGACCAGATGGCCCAAGGCCACCCATTTCCTTATGCAGAGCTGACAATTTAATTACCAAATATTCAACAAAATATCTTGGTTGGGTTTGCAAATATTTATAGAAAAACATGAACTATAAAGAACATATGAAAATTTATATGTGAATTTAGGGTATACTTATAAAAAGTGAGCATTTATATTTAAATATCAATAGATAATGTTGGCTAAGGGACACTAATATAACAAGATGCTGTGTGAAATAATGACAATACATTAGGCTTATCCTAGCTTTGACATTTAATACCTTTGACCTTGGTCAAGTAACTTGACTTTTTGGATCTTTATTTCCTCATTTAAAATGGAGACCTTGAATTAAAGGAGCTCCAGGGTGTCATCCAGTTCTGAATGTTGTGTTGCTTATAAACATGAGTGTGCAGATCATATAATCATACTCAAGTACAGAGAAACCTGCTCTGTAATTTTCAGTTAAGAGTCTTTTATGCTCTCCACTTGTATGGAGTCCCAGAGCATATAATATCTACTTTCCATGATATTGGACTTGGTAGTTGCATTCAGAACATGGGTGCTGGTCTGGAGGCTAGTAAGCTAAATTGTCAGTCCCTGATGCCTGTTCTGTCCCTGCCAGACTTAGTAATAATAAGGAACACACTTCTCTCTTCTTTTGTCCTGCCTTTTTCTGGCCTCCCAAACGTCTAAAATACCAAACTCCTGGTTTGGAAAACACCGCTAAAGAAGACAAAGCATGAACGTGGGTTAACAGGGGTGGGGTCCTGCTTGTGCTGGGAGCAGTTTGCCCAGTATGGCATTTAGTATGATGTGTTATTACCAACTAATATTAAAAATGATTAATCATCACAACAACTCTATAGGAAAACTGTACTAATCTCCCATTATCACAGGAGGTAAAACCACTACTGACAGTTCATAACTTCCACAAAGTCACATAGCTGATAACTGTTAAAAAAGAAAAACCTTGAACCCCATATATCTAGTGCATGCCACACTACCAGTCTGTCTCAGAAACAAAGTATTGAAACCCTCAGAATTTAAATATGTATCGCAAAAATAAGTCATGGGTATTTTGTTCAATTGCTTGGCATTCAAGACAATGGTATGCAAAGTACTGCATAGACAATAGAGTCAATAATATTCTACTAACTGCTCATGTATGTGGTGCCAGGTGGGCAGTGGAAATACAGGGGAAACGCTCTGTAAAGGAGATGATTGTGTAACCACTGTGCTGTTCACCTGAAACTTATACAAAACAATATTAAATGTGAGCTGTAATTTAAAATAAATTAAAAAATTAAAAAATGCAATTATTTCAATTTCAAGTTTAAAAGAGTAGAGGATATTTGTAAAACACTTTTCTAAATTATGATATGTACATGTAGGTGATCATTCTATGTCCATTACAGGTTATGTTTTGTAAGAATACTTAATAATAGGTTTTGGTATTAAAAACAAAATATAACCTCTATATACCATACATTCAACATGTATAGAACAGCATTGGGGAAATATAGCAAAAAAGGCAAAAATTAATGAATGAACAAACGTCCAAGGCCTGTTCTGTTCCCGTGCTAGGTGCTGAAAATACAGAGTGAAAAAGGCGGACACCAGTTACCACCCACACGGTACCTACAATATACCGGTTGCTTTGTCATCACTGTGTGATGGGAATATAAATGAGTGTCTTGCCTTTTCCTCATGTTATAAATAATTTATGATATAAATCTATTTTATAATCAGAAAAATATATAAAATAACCTTTTATCTTTTACAGTTGTGCATAGAACAAATATTGATTTCTTTCTGCCTTCTGTGGGCTATGCTACAGTTAAGAGAAACTATGTATTTTTTAAAATAAGTTATTTTAGAGAACTTCTGCACTGTAATTTTATCTATATTTACTTCATTATGGAAAACAAAAATTATATAAAGACTATATTAAAATAATTTATATTAAAATATATTTGTTTCTGAAAAGAAAAATCCTAGTCCTGGCTGGCATAGCTCAGTGGATTGAGTGCAGGCTGTGAACCAAAGTTTTGCAGGTTCGATTCCCAGTCAGGGTACATGCCTGGGTTGCAGGCCATGACCCCCAGCAACCGCACATTGATGTTTCTGTCTCTCTCTTTCTTTCTCCCTCCCTCCCCTCTGTAAAAATAAATAAATAAAATTTTAAAAAAAGCAACTACGTTAAAAAAAAAGAAAAGAAGAAAAATCCTTATTTTTATGTTCCCTCTATTTTATAGCTAAATAAGCTTCATTCATATCCAGTTTCTCTTCAACCTGATATTTACCCCTAATCCTAACTTTCTATCTCCCTAATTCTTATCATTTTTGTGCTTTTACTTGATTGAAATTAAATTTACAGATCTAGTCATTCTCAAACATATCCTTAACTTTTCTCAAAATATTTAATTATTCAGTCAGAACATCTCCTTATTTATGTCCAAACCCCCTATGTTGCATTTATACTTTCCTTTCATTCTTAATGTGGTGCATGCTAAAGACTTTTTAATGTTTTAGACTCTCCCTGTAATTGTCAGCTTCCTAAGGTGATAGTCAAGTCTTTTCTAGAAATAATTGTTTCTAGAAAAGCATGCTTTATCTTGTTTTAGAGAGCATAATTTCAAAATCACATATGGAACATATGAAACATAACTTATTTCTGAACTAGCAATTTATGGATATCTCTTAATTTAAGAACCAGCTTAGAATCTGACACCAAAGTACAGTGTCATTATTGAGATTTTTTTCACCTGGTAACTATAAATGTGTATGTAAGTTTCTCATACTTTATTATAAAGAGGAGTATATACAGAAATTAGTAGAATAAATACCTTGGTTTAATGACCTCTTTAATTGGTATTATAATTTATATGGTGATTGCTTTAAAAACTACATATATTTAGAAGTTATTTTTTATGATTGATCAAATAAGAGTAAGTGCTTATTTTAAAAGTCAAGTAGTACTACATTTATAGTAAGACACAGCAGTCTTCAACTCAACTCCTGAATCTTTTCAACACAGGCAACAATACAACTCTCCTAGATGTTTCTTTTTTTGTATTATAGCCATTCTTTGATTTATTAATTTTAGGCATTATGTATTGACTTTCTATATTAAAAAATGCAGATTCAACCCTAAGCCAATACTAGCCTGTCTTCTTTTCTGCTTTCTCATATTTTACGTCATATTTTGTTAAGTAAAAATTGCATCAGTCTGCCCTGGCTGGCATAGCTCAGTGGATTGAGCGCAGGCTGTGAACCAAAGTATCACAGGTTCGATTCCCAGTCAGGGCATATGCCTGGGTTGCAGGCCATGACCCCCAGCAACTGCACATTGATGTTTCTCTCTCTCTCTCTTTCTCCCTCCCTTCCCTCTCTAAAAATAAATAAATAAAATCTTTTAAAAAATTGCATCAATCTTTCTATCACTATGTAAATATTGACTGTGGATAATACAGATAATATAATAGGAGTGATTATATTTTCTTTTTAGCAACATAGTTTTTTTCTTTTAGGAACTAAGAATTGTGTCCTTTTAAAAGACTACTTAGTATTTTTTACATACCTATCACTAATTTTCCCAAACTTTGTAATTAAGTTTTAAAATTTATTCTAGTATTATTTCCCACATGGTCAAATGCATCCTGCATTATGCAAGGTTTTTTGTTTTGCTTCATTTTGTTTGTTTTCTGGAGCTTCCTCTCTTGGAGTTTCCAATGTTCTCTAATTTCGAATGACTGCTCTCGAGGTTTGGTACACAGCTACCTTTCAGCTTCCATCTCTTCCCTGCTAAGTCCTATTGTGATACCTCATTTTGTTCCTCATTCTTGATTCACCATAAACACACCCACATCCACATGCATATAAACATATTCTTTAGTTAGTTTCTAAAAAAGATTTTAAAGAATTTAAAAATATCTTTTAAAGTATTTATCTTTAAGGTCTTTAGTGTTTAAAATTTTTTTTCTTTGCACTCATTTTATTAATATTTTGGTTAGGTATAGTGTTCTAGGTTGAATATCACTAAGAATGTTAAGGTTATGCTGTGCTTCTAGCTTTTAATGATGCCTTTACTAAGAGTCAATTCTGTGCTTATCCTCAGTCTTTTCCATGTGCTCCTTCTTGTGCAACCCTCTACCTAGAATGTCTTATGATTCTCACCCTTGGCGTTCCAAAAGCATACAGTGATATACTTTGTTACAGGGGTTTTAGCAGTCTGTTGGTTTGTTGGGTTTTTTTTTCTTCCATTTTTTGGACTGGGCTCTCAGTGGGCCCTTTCAATCCAGAGACGTAATTTTCATTTTTTGAGAATTGTCTTGTATTATGTTTAAAATAATGTCTCCCTAACCACTTTCAGTTTATTGATTTGTACAAAACTTCCCCTTATTTGTATATTGTTCCTCTATGTAAGAATTCTATTTTTTTCAATCGTTTCTATTTTTTCTTAGGGCTTTTTTACTTTCTTTGAAAATTATTTGTGTCTTCCAAGTCTCTGCCAATACATTTTTGTTGTGTGTGACCATCTTTTTAATTTGTCAGAGCTATTTCTCCTTGAAATGTTCCTGTGTGACAGAACCATTTACTTCTTTCATCAATGCAACATCTTCTCTTAACTCTCTGGAAGTAGCAAATATGCTTGGGGTTGCTTGTCATTAGAAAGTCCCTTTTAATTGTTGCACTGATTCTGCTTCTTCTGGGTCCTTTTGTCTCTTTCCATCTCTGTAGTTTGTTTTAGAGCTTTCCTTCAAGTGGCTGTTGGGGCGCTAAAACGCCGAGTACACACTCTGAGCACAGGAAGGACTTCCAAGTAAGTACAGGGGGTCTTGGCTGTTTCATCACGAAATTCCTCAAATGTTAGTATCTATTGATTTTTTCCTCTGGAGCTATTGCTGGGTTTTGGGTTTGTTTGTTTTTTTTCAGAGCCATATGACTTTTTTCCTTGAAACTAAGTGGCAGAAGATTGTTCTATGAGAATCTGTGTAAAACAAACCAGTTCTGTGTGGGATCAAGTAAGTGTAAGAAATTTAGAATTTTAGATCACATCCTCTTGAAAAATCACTGTGTGCACTGGTCTGCAAAAGGCTGACTACTGTCATTTAATTTAGTGCTTTCAAAACTTGTTTGACCAAAGTGCATTTTATCTTTTATTCCTCTCTTTTTTCTTTTTGTAGAGGAAGAGGGATATGTAGGATTATACACCTTGCAATTTTTAACTCCAATATATCAAAAATATCATTTCAATGTGCAATCAATAAAAAATATTTATGAGATAGGTTTTTGTACTAAGTATATTTGACATTTATAGCCTTTCTTAATTTGGACCAGCCCCATCTGAAGTGTTCAATCGCTGCATGCAGGTAATGGTTACCATACTGGTCAGCAAATACATAAATCAAAGATTTTCATCTATTGGCTTAATATATATGAGGGGTGCTGTTTGTTTACTTGGAAGGACTAATTTCGCTTCATTTTATAGAAAAAAAAATTTAAAGTAGGAACTTCACATAACAATTCTAGATTTCTAGGTAGTTTTGAAAACTGGGAGGTTTTGGCTATACTGGTCTGTGTACCAATCAGGCGAGCCATGATCACTGGCTGATTCTGTCCAGCTGGTCACACTCACTCACAGACCGTTTTGTGGGTCGACATTACGTGCATGGCCCCCATAAGTAATTTAAGTTTACAACTCCTCATCTTTTTCAGATGAGAAAACTGAGACTCAGAGAAGTGAAGTCATTTCATTCAGTCTACAGCTGGGTGCAGAACCAGCACTGAAACCTGGGTGCACACTAATGTTTTCCCAGGACATCCCACCCTTGTCCTAGGTAGAAACTTAAATATTTTTCAGTTTTAATTCACCTATATTTTCACTCCTCCATGGATATATAGAACAACTGCCCCAAATCTTTTTCCATAAAAACAATTCATGTACTTAAAGATGACCAGGGTCTGGCTAATCTCATCTTTTCTTCCTCTGATAAAACCAACCTTGGCTTTAGAACAATAAAAAAGTGCATTGTTTTTGAACTTTTAAAATTTATATCGTTCTTGGCTAGCCTTGGTGTGGTTTATTCAGAATAAGACTGTTTAAAAATTAAGTGCTTCACGTGTGTCAGATTTCTTTGATAGCAGTATTCTGAAACCACACACGACGTAATCACTCTACTTGTCATTCTCTTAAAGTGACAGGAGATTGGCGTCAAAAGGGGAGGCTGCATGGAGGTGGGCAAAGAGGGAGGAGGTGGGGGGGCATCTGTGATAGAATCAACAATAAAAATGTGTATTAATGATTTTATACATAAATCCAGACACAAAAGGGAACACATATAATTCCATTGCTATGAATCTCAAGAACATGTCAAACTAACTGATGGCAATAAAAGTCAGAATAGTGGCCGCCCCCTAGAGAGAATGAGGTATATTGATCTGGAAAGAGCATAAGAGGTCTTCTGGATTGCTGGACCTAATAGATATTTTGGTGTGAATGGTAATTATATACACATGCATATAGTTGCACATGCACACAAAAAATTATTACTTGAGATGACAGCAAGTTCATATCTTATTGTATGTATGTTACACCTCAACTTCAAAAAGGAAGAGTACGCTCCTCTGATTGATTCTTAGTTTATTTGTTTTAGTTTTTAACTAAGATGTATACACCCTTACATAGGAAAGTGGAGTCGAGCAATTAAAATGATAAGCAATAGAGCTTAGTGAGTCTAAGGGCATGAAAAAAACGTACAAAGATATACTCAGTGTTACTTGCATACTAATGTCAGTCCACAAAAGAAGTGATACACAACAACCAGACCTTGGATAGGCTAAAATAGCCAATCATCTCATGTGGGATATTTTAAAATCAGATTTTACATCTGCTTGTGCTCTGGGACATTCAGACAGTGACTGATGCCAGGAAGTCTAACGTGTGACAAATAGAGGCAATTTGCCTCTTTTCTGGTTGGTTTATTTTGTTTAAATTGTATTAAGTGCTTAAATAATTAGTTTAAATATGCTGAAAGCCAAACAAAAGTAAAAATATTGCGAAGGAAAAGAGAAAGCATGTTTGCCTTTATTCGTAAAGCAGCGGAATACTGCACAAAATTTAGCCTGACCGACCACTGCAACTGTTTGTTCTGGAATGAGTGAGAAGCATGCTCTCATTCCTCAGCCACCACAAATACTGAGCAGTCGCTGGAATGTCTCTTGTGGTGTAGTTGTGGGCTTACACTCTGTCACTTCTACTAGAATTATAATCATTAATTGCCTACGAGTTCATTCAGTTGAAAATATTTTCCATCAAATTCTACTCTCAAATAAATACTTGGAATAAAATGGGAAGTAGTGAGGGGTTATTAAATGTGGTTTTTAAAAAAGCAAATTTTAACTGTTTCATATCCTACCTTAAACTGTGCCTATTCTAAATGCAACTGATACGGTGGATCGATTTTCATTTACGAACCCAAAATTATTTCTACACCCCGTACCATTTTATTCATGCTGGTTTATGGTACTTTAAACACTTTTTAAAAAGACACTAAGACAGAGAAACCTCAGAATCTTCGGTAGTTAATCCAGAAGTTTCCTTAAAACAAACCTGCGGGGGATAGATTCCAGTAGGAAATTGCTTTCAAGCAATCATTTTCTTTCTGATGATGTTTCAACAACGTAAAGTTGACCAATTTTTCAAGTTATCTGAAGAGCATAAAGGAATATATTGTTAGATAAATTTCACTCTTTACATCTAAGTCTTCAAATATTAATTTTTTTCTTTGCTCTCATAGGAAGCCATAAATGGTCACCCTCGGACGGAGGGAGAGATCATGGAGAAGCTCTTGCTCTCTCCTCCCTTGGCTATGGATCTCCCAGTATACAGGATCTGCTCGTATAAGTGGGATGTTTGCTCTTTAAGCTTTGTTTACAGATTTGGCCAGATGAGCACCGTGCCCAGTGAACTATCATTATGGATATCCAGCTGTTACCAGAAATCCTGGTATGCACAGACTTGGAGCCTGAAGCGTGTTTAAGAAGCAGCCACTGGCAAGCTTAAAATAATATCAACTATTAAAAAATTGGTAAACCCACTGAGAAATGGCTGCTGATTCATGAAGACCATAGAATTATAGGGATGAATGTGCCCTTAATAAGTCTCCCGCTTGTTTCTCCACTTCAGACTCGAGTTGACTATACTTAAATGACCCTAAATGGAGGAGACATTCTGTATTTTAAAGACCAGCCATTACAGTGACTTAACAAGCCCCTTTAGGAACATATTATGATGTTTCACCACCCTCCTTTTCAGAATATTTCTCCTTATTTATAATCAAAGGCCCTCTGGTTGCAGTTGAAACTTGAGCTAGGTCTGTGATGTTTCTACTTTTTGAGGAAATGGAATATTTTCTGGCCTTGTTTTCCATGGCCTGGAACTCCAGCCTCTAAAACAGAGAAACCCTTTGAGGGTCAGAAGGCGCGAGTCTGCTCCCCCGCCCACCTTCGCCACCGCTGCCTTCCACCCTCCCCACCCCCTACAGCGCACACAAGCAGTCCCTTTCCTCCTCCGTCTTTCTGGGCACGCCCAGGTGATTTTATTCCCCAAAGTCCCCGAATATGTCCTTGACTCCTGGCTTAGAAAAAAACAGGCCAGTAGAAGTTGAACTAAAATTCTCTGCAGGGTTGACGGTGGTGTCTCTTCGATCTTCTGCGGAAGTGACCCTCAGCTGGTGAAGTGTCAGGATCAAGGACCACGAGAGGGGCCCGGTAATGAGGGGAGAGGGGCGCCGAAGAACACCGTGGCGGAGCCTGGTCTCGCAAACTGGCTTGAGTGCAGATGTCCACCGCGGTGAGGGTGCATTTAGCTCTGTGTCTAAGGCTGAGGCGCTCGAACTGCTTAAATGCTGTCTCCTGCTTCAGGTCACGGTTGGCGTTCAGGACGAAGAAAGCAGTGGGCTTGTTCATATAAACATCATTGCTATCGCCCTGGCTGGCATAGCTCAGTGGATTGAGCGCCTGCTGCGAACCTAAGTGTCGCAGGTTCGATTCTCAATCAGGGCACATGCCTGGGTTGCAGGCCATGACCCCCAGCAAGCGCACATTGATGTTTCTCTCTCTCTCTCCCTCCCTTCCCTCTCTGAAAATAAATAAATAAAATCTTTAAAAATTATATATTTAAAAAAAAACAAAACATCATTGATATCACATGAAGAGGCCAGAGAGGGCCAGTCTACAAAACAGTCCAGGCCAGACAGAACTGTCTACAAAGTAACAAAAATATTAGATCTCCAATGGGGTTGTTGTCTAAACTATCACAGCTCAGTGGAATATTATATAGTCATTCCAAGTCACGACTATGAATATACAGTAGCATGAAAACATGTTATGATAGTAAGAGTATTTATTTGGTAGGGTTGTCATAACAAACTAGCACAGGGCGGGAGGGGCATTAAACAGTACACATTTATTTTCTCATAGTACCGGAGACAAGATAAAGGTGTCGGCAGATTTGGTTTCTCCTGAGGCCACTTTCCTTGGCTTGCAGATAGTCCCCTTCTTGTGGAGTCCTCACGTGGTCTTTCCTCTGTGTCCACGTATGCCTGGCTGTCTGTGTGTCCACATTTTCTCTGCTCCTTAGGATGCCAGTTAGACTAGATGAAGCCCATACCAACAGCCTAATTTTAAATTAATTAGCTCATTTGAGGATCTATCTCTAATACAGTAACTCCCTGACGTACTTACTGGTGACTAGGGCCTCAGCCCATGAATTTGGGGCAGACAGTATTCAACCAACAGCCTGGGCAAAAAGAAAGGGGTGAGCTAAAAATAAGCGAGAATGATGTGGCCTCAAGCCTCCACCAGGTGTAAAACTTCTTACATATTAGTTCTTCTAGATCTCCCAAGAACATAGGCCACTATTGAAAGAGAAGAAAGCAGAGTGTTTAAAGAATTTACCAAATCACTTGCAGTTATTAGATATAGAAACTGGGGTTTAAAAAGCCAGGATAATTCAAAAGTTTATATCTTTCCACCATGCTAGGCTGACTGTTACGCTGAAGGGTTTGTGATAAGTTACAATAGTTATCTGATGTAAATATATATATATATGTATATACAGTTATTTTATAACAAATAAACAGAAGAGAAGTAAACAGATGTAGATGAAATGAAACATATGCCCAGACACAGCGCTGGGTGCCATGGGTTCCGGGTGGGTGTGAAAAAGGGGGAGACACGGCTCCTGTTCTTTAGAAGAAGAGAAACGTGCTGAGCCCATGCAAAACCAGCTCCAGCTGAGGGAAGCTATGACACCCACACAGGGGCTGTGAGAACACAGAAGTTGATTTGCTTATTCAAATGCTGCATACAATGAAAGCTGTGTAAAGCCACCTCCAATTTTTCTGTGTTATGCATCGGTAGGCATGCATGAATTCAATCACATTTCTGTCGACTCTGCCATGTTTCAGATGTGGGCATGGAGCTGGGTACATAGCCATGAATAGGACACACAGGGTGGGGCATGGAAAATAATACAAAAATTAATAAATAATAATACAAGGAAAAGGTCTGTGCTTTGCATATTTACAACCGTAAACCTGCTTTTGCCCCACTCTGTATATGGATATTTGTGGCTTTCATATTTGGAAGAGAGTGTTTTGCAAAGTGTGGTCTGGACACTATAATGCTTAGAAATTACTTAGAATCCTTGTTTACAAACACAGATTTCTGGGTCTGATTCTGTACCTACTGAATCAGATTGTTCATGGGTTGGGACTGGAAATCGCTATTTTTAGGAGCTCCCCACCTAACATTTGTGACCCACTGGTCCACAGGGAGAGTCAGTAAGTGGGATGGGTCCTGTCATAGTTTACCGCTGCTGCACACCAAATTACCCTCCGAATTTACAGCGTAAACTGACAAATATTATGAGTTCAGAGTGTCCATGGGTCAGGAATCTGGTCATAGCTCGCCTGGGTGCTCTCTGCCTCAAGGTCATTCTCGAAGCTGCTGGGCTGCAGTCTCTGCCACAGGCTCAGCCACGGAAGATCAGCTTCCAAGTGCAGTCACACAGGTGTGGGAGGACTCCATCCCTCGAGCACTGTAGGACTGAGGGCCCCGGTCCCTGCCTGGCTGTTGACTGGAAGCCCCTTTGCTTCTTGCCACAGAGGCCCCTCCATAGGGCAGCTCAGGGCATGACAATGAGAGAGGGCAGGGGAAACAGAGGCCGGAGTCTCCGGGAGACCTCACATTAGAAATACCTCCCTTCCATGTTTGGCATATTAGATCCATGAGACGCAAGCTACTAGGTCCAGCCCACATGCAAGGGCAGGGGCTCCACAAGGGCAAGAGCACGAGAATACGGGATGATTGAGAGTCCTCTTACCGGGCGTGCAGCCCAAGTCTCTCGCTTAGACATGGACGGTCAGCAAACAGCATCGAAGCCCAGACCTGAAGGGGCAGTAGCCAGATAAACCAGTTGGAAAGAAGAGGCAAAGGACCCTTCCAAAAAATGATGAAAGCACTATTAAAGCCCGGAGCTCAGTGAACTCAGGGCCCCCTTTTGTCTTTTAGAGGGCTCAGCTGTGTCCACAGTCATCCTGTGTGCTCCTTCCCAGGCACTCGAAACTAAAATTTCATCTCTCCATAACCAGGATCTAGGCATTTTCTTACTCAATAAAAGTCCAAATCTACCACTATCTTTCATGAAATGAAAACCTACTCAGTTTTTGTCATTAAAAAAATTTTGAAGCATGAAAATATTTAAAAAACATGTTAGTAGAAATAAGCTGTGTCGTCTCGTTTTAGTCTTCATGTGGCTGAAGACTTTCACGTGCAATGAGTCGTGCCTTCGTTGTCCCCACTTCAGCCTTACCTCCCTGTCATGCAAACATGGCTCAGGTCTACGCCACTGATTAAAAAAAAAATACTGGGTCTTCATACTCTTTGTTGCTGACTGAAAATATTTCTCTTCACAGAGGCATGAATACTTGCTTTTCTTTTATCTTCACCCGAGTGGCAGCGTGGATTGAAACAAATTCATTTGGATTTTTCGGTATTGTATCATGTAACCCAGATTCAAAGTGGGGGATTGTGGTGTCCTGGAAAAGGCTCTGACCTCAGCATCTGGAAAACTAGGGTTTTTCTGGTCTTGGCACAGCCACTGGCTTGATGAGGGAGCATGGGTAATTCAATTAACTGCCCAAGGCTCGTTTTCTGATCTGGTAAATAACGAGTTTGAGAGGGACCTGCAGTTCTCAAATTGTGGTCCCTGGTCCAGTGTGTCCACGTCACCTGGGAACTCACTGAAGATGCGTATTTGAGAGCTCACTCCAAGTCTATTGAATCTGCAATTTGGGGGGTGGGGTGGGGATAATCTCAGGTCTTTTCCAACCTACAATCTGCAAGAGTCATAAACATTGAAAGATAGCAAAAAATAATAAAAATAGTAAGTTTTCAAAAAAAAAATTAAGGTTCTTTTTGGGTTACCCGGACAAAGTAGAAGCTATCAGAGAATGTTCTAGCACGTAATCATTAGGAGAGACGGATCTGTGTGTATCATTTATCTGTGCATATTGTTTGGTGTTGTAGAGACAAGTAAAACCAGACCTAGGGAGATTCATCACTTAGACCCAGAGTCACAAAGCAAATGAATGGCAAAGCCAGGACTCATATCCCGATTCCTGATTTAGTGTGTTTTTCTCTCCATAAACTATTACTACCCTTGTTCCAGTAGGTTTCAAATTGGCTACAATATTTTGTCCACATATGTTCTCGAGAAGCCAAAATAAACCATTATCTGTTGTAAGAGTTTGACTATCTTTTACCTCTAATGTCAATGGTCCTTTTAAAAGGCAGATCAATGTAGAATGCAAACATGAGTACCTCAAGAAACAGAGATATATATGAGTTCGAATGAATTATTTTCCTTCATTCTCCTAAGCATGCTAATTCCACTTTGGCGGGGTGCCTACAACTAAAGTTTCCTAAAGTTTTCATTCAAACTTTCATCTATAAAATTGATAGTGCCATTAAAGTAAGGGGACATGGGCATCGGTTCAGTAATTGCTATTAGATCTTTGGTGGTACTTCAAAAACATCATCCTCTTAAAAGATATAACAGGTAGTAATGGCTAATAGCCTAATTCGCTTTCAGCTTCTATCCATGAGTAGTAATAATAGTATTAGAAGTATAAGCAACAGAAATCTATGTTTGAGGCTGAGAAAATCTAGGCCAAAATAGATTTCTAACCCCTTCCATAAATTGAAAAAGATATTACCTAGATTCTCCTGGCCACTGTCCTCATTTGGAATCCTATAACCTTTGTCATAAGGCTCAAGCTGTTAACCTTAGTACCTTGCCAAATTCCAGCTTTAGTAATTCAATTCTGTCTACCTAAATCTACTTATAATTTAAGGTACGTAAATGATTCTTCACTTCCTCTTCTAGATTAATTTTATAGCTTTATGATCCATCCCATCAGCACTCTCTCTCTCTCTTCCTGTCTCTAGCAGTTACAAGTGTTGCTCTTTACCACCTTCCGTAATTTGAAGTAAGAAAAAAAATCATAAATACAAATGCAGATGGTCTAAGGTACCCTTAGCTAAATGAAATCTGAAAGCATCCTTTGTAAGATAGAAATACTTGACTGTGGCATGAGTTTATTTTAAAACTTTCCACTAAAATTCACTTTCAGCGATCTGCCTTTTATTTCTTCTATTTTGAAATGTGGCTGTCTTATCTCGTCTGAGTCTTCTTTTCTGTTTCTTCCTACATCGATGCTTAACAGCATTTAAGGACTTGTCTGAGTGGATTAGAAGAAGGTATTGCTCGTTTTGGGAGTACCACGTCACCAGAATCAGACTAGCCCTGCATTGTGGTCCACAGGGCAGGACAGAGACAGCTGTGGACTGCAAGTAACGTCCCTTGGTTCTGGTCTTGGTTCTTGGTTCTGCCAATAACTGGTGTTGTCCCTGGTCTAAAGCATGTAAATCCCTTGGCCTTTGATTCCTTCCTCTGTAAAAAAACAAAAACCACAACTGCTATGATTCCTTTTAGCTCTGACATTCATTAGTTGTATCCATTTAGCCCAGAAGTGATCTTGGAATCCAGGAGTCTCTCCAGGAAACTTCATCTTTATTGGAGAGAGACGTGCTTACAAAACAATGCAACTGCCAGAGTTCCAAGGCCTCCACCCGACATTAAAAACATCACCCCTTCCATTGCATCCCCATCTCCATCTTTAGTTTATCCACAGAGAGTCCAGGTGTGATTTATTTGGAGTGGGATGGAGAGAGTTCCAATGCTAACAGTTCTTTTTGAAACCCTTGTGCTATAGCAAAGAATAAAATAGAGTAGCAGAGAATAGTTTACTGCAACATAGCAGAGGCATCATTCATATCGTGACCTCTTGTAGGCAAGGTCCTCTTTATCTTCACTACACCACAAAAGTTTTCAATTTTTATACATTGTAGATCGGGGGTCGGCAAACTCTTCCTGTCAGAGGTCAGCTCTGCGGGCCCGCAGCCTTGGTTTTTGTCACCGCTGGTCTGCTGCCGTTACTGAAAGGCATAGACAGTAATGATACCAATGGGTGTGGCGGGATGGCCTTGACCCACGAGCTGTAGTTTGCGGACCCCTGACAGAGATGAGAGAATACACCGTTTAAAATGTTGAGGCATGTTTGCTTCTGAGAGAAAACTATTTAGAACTGTAATAACATTTTTAGTATTTTAAATGACTATAAAAAACATTGTTTTCTTATAGCTATATTATTGTTTTCTTAACAGTTAATAAGTAAAATAAAAAGTTACTTTACCCTCTACGCTTGTTCTTACTTTCATTTCCCACAACACACATTTAAAAAAAAAAAGCTCTGGAATGGATTAATGTTGATTGTTATGTTTCTTTTTAAATCCATGGTTGTTTCATCTTCCAATAATACTCTTCCATTAAATATCTCACATTAAAGTAATATATCAAACAATCAACTGTGCGAGTGTCTGCTGTCATAGAACTACAGTTGGTAAATAGTTTCACTATGTCGGACACCCCCCTTGATCTGTTCCTCTCTGTCTGCTTCAGGCTCTACAAATAAATCTATGGCTTCCCATGGAGGAGATATTCCTCACTGCTGAGAAGACACTAAGACAACATTTGTATTTGCCATAGAACACATTATTTTTTGTGGATTCACTTTTTAGTAGTCAGTCAAGTTTTTTAATTTATTTATTTTTAGAGAGGGAGGAAGAAAGAGAGAGACAGAGAAATATCAATGTGCAGTTGCTGGGGGACGTGGCCTGCAACCCAGGCATGTGCCCTGACTGGGAATCGAACCTGCGACACTTTGGTTCGCAGCCTGCACTCAATCCACTGAGCTACACCAGCCAGGGCGTCAGTCAAGTTTTTAAACATATTTATTTTTTAATTTATTTTGATGATGATGCAGGATAATGATTCCCATGTGGGTTGGTACCCAAAAAACCTAATCAAGTGACTCAGTTTCTGGAAAAGATAGTGCTGCCTTTGAAAACACACTATAGAGCACATGGTAGACAATAAACATGCCCTGAATTAATGGAAGATAAAGTTCCCAAAGGCACTATAAAATTAATCTTGAGGACGAGAGGCCTAGTAACTTTATCTTAAAATCAAGTAGCCTTATTTACTTTACATTGTTTGACTAAGATATAAGTGTATAAGAACTAAAATATAAACTGCATATACAAGTAAAGCAAACATCAATATAAGTTTTTTCTCTTTTAATGTGATTCTGATAATAAACAACTAAAAAATGGAGCATTGGTCATTATAGCATTTTGTCATCCTCCACTGGTTCGCTAGTCTGGCTACCACAAATTGAGTAGAAAACGGAAAAAGGAATTACGATTACTTAAATCCCTCTAATTAATTGTCAATAGGAGAAAGGCACAAAGCAAGGCTATCAGCAAAGCTGCAATTCCACGACCCCCAGTCCGCTGCCTCGGGGTCTAAGGAGGCATCCCAGTTGCGTGGAAATGCAAACCTGTGAAGGCATCTAATCCCACGTCTCAGCTCAAAGCTGAAATGAAAAAGTTCACGATTGCCTGTGAGTTGAAAGGAAACTGTAACTGTCTCGTGCATGAAGACACCATTTATTTAAAAAGTGGAGCAGGGCTCAACTTTGTGATCCCTCACTTTTTTGTCTTTTTTCAGTATATTTGATTGATTTTGCTGTTACAGTTGTCCCATTGGTTTTCTCCCTTTATCCCCCTCCACCCTGCAACCCCCCTCCTTTCAGCATTCCCTCCCTTATTTCATGTCCATGGGTCGTGTATATAAGTTCATTGGCTTCTCCATTTCCTACACTATTCTCAACCTCCCTCTGCCTATTTTGCACCTACCAGTTATGCTTCTTAGTCCCTGTACCTTTTCCTCCATTCTCCCCATTCCCACTCCCTACTGATAACCCTCCATGTGATTTCCATTTCTCTCATCCCCACTTTTGACCCCGTAAGTTCACAAGACTGAGGTAAACCACCAGCAGCTCCAGCACTGCTTGTACCTGTCCCTCACTCCTCCTATTGAAGAGTGGGCTTTAGTTTTCCTCCCTTTGAATCTAGGCTGGCCTGGTAACTTCCTATCACCAACAGAATGATGAGGAAGTGACATTGTGCCAGATCCAGCCTAGCCCTGCTTTTAATCTCTGCAAGCACTGAGCCACTATGCAAAGGGACACCGTTACTCCACCAGAGAGACCACTTAGGGAAGGAGGGGTCCCAGGCTTCCAGCTCCCCCCACCAGAGCCCCAGGCCTTCCAGGGAGTCTGTCTTGAACTTCTTAGCCCTAGAGGTACTCCCAGCTGAACGCGGCCAAGGGAGCGACCTCAGCTGACGCCATGCGTTGCAGTAGAGCTGCCCAACTGTGCCCACCCCAGGCAGAGAATTGTGGGGAATAACAAGAATTAAATCAGTGAGTCTGTTATAGTAGAGAACAGGAAAGACACCACCCTATTTCAGCTTCAGGGCTTACACTTTGGTGGCAGTCTCTATGTTAGCCCTAAAACTATTCTGTTGTATTAACCTCAAATACATTCTGTTGCAGCTACATTAACTTTCCTACCTCATGGCTGAATTTTTTTAAATTCAGACACATGCACATGCACACACACATGCATGCACTCACATATGCAAAACGATAGTCGTGTTTAGAATCAACCAGGATCCATCTGTACTCTCCAATGCTGTTTTTGTTGTTTCATTTACTCTCTTCAAGGTGTCAGTTTAGTGTCAGAGTTAACTTCTCTTTTTATTACGTTAACATTGTTTATAGCACATGCCAGAGAATTCTGCAATTGCTGCACCTAATTTTTACCCCTAAGCAATTAGCAGTAACATGCATTCACAAAAAAAAAAATACACACACAACAGAGCTGCTGTGTTTGTGTGTGCACACTCGGGTGTGAATGCGTGTGCCTTTTAACCTTCTATCTACTGTAATTAAACTTGTCCGTGCTTGTTGTAATCTTCTGATTTGGAAGGCTTAAAATAAAACGTAGCTGGCTCAATCCCCAGAATGTCTAAACTTTTCTCTCAGCTCTCAGAAGAATAATTCTTACACCCTCTGTACACATCTGTCCCCCATACTCTCAAAGTTAGCTCCCCTCCCCAGCCCCACCATTAATCCCTTAGGTTTCTTCTTGCCAGAGATGTTCTGCTGTTTGATAGAACACTAATCTCTGAGAATCTCCAAGTATCAGCTTACCTGTGAACACCCAGAAACTGTCTCCATCCTCAGCCTCATCCCCTTTCATGTTTTCTTCATCTCTGAACAAATGCATTGCTTTCTGTCTGAGAATGAGGCTTACATTCTGTTGTGGTTAGAAGGGGTATTGACCTGAAGGCACACTGTTCCCTCTGAAGGGGGGAAAAAAAAACAAGATCAACATTCAGAATCATTCTGTGACAAATATCAGTTGGTGGAAGAACAGGTCACCCATGGGCAGAAAACTCCGGTAAGCTAAGGGAGAAATCCTTTGTTACATTAACCTGGAGGCTTTTGCCCAATGAAAATAACTCTCAGAGGAAGAAAGAAAGAAAGAAAAGGCAGAAGTGGGCAAGTCACACGTGGTGGGGGAAGAGCTCTCTTTCAGTATTAATCTCCTGTCATGGTTCTACACGTTTGTAACAGGAGACAAGAGGAGATACAAAAGGGAAGTGCAAATTGACAGCCTTAGGCCTCCTACTCAGGGCAATTTATTACCAGGAAAGAGGCTGAGCTGTGAAAATGGAAAAACTTAGTCCCTCCACGAATGAAGGGTCTAAAGTGGCAGTAAATGCTCCCTGGGAAGGTGCCGTGAATTTAATAGAATCCCACGATATACAGCGGAGGGGTCTGCTCCTGGGCGTCGCACAAAGCCAACTTTAAATCCTTAATGAGTGGCCAGATTCTTACGCTTCAGCCTAAATGACAATTGTACGAAGCCTGGTCTTTGGCTGGAGTGATAGTTTAATATTCTGTTCCTTTATAACTTCAGGCCCACTGGTGATGTGGGATGAAAGGTGACATGAGAGTGTCCAGCTTCCTTCTCCTCACAGGCACAGCGGTGCCCGTCGCCCCTGCCCATGTCTGTGCTGCCCACCACTGCTGCAAGCCACGGGGTTTTTCCTTCTATCAGAGACTGCTGTTGAACTTGGACATTTACATACGCAGCTCAGAAAGCACCCCAATCTACCACGTTCAATGTATTTTGACATTTGCCAGACTGTCAGTGATCAGTCTCCCACGTGTATCCTCTCAGGCTCTGTAGGCTGATGGGGAGGCAGGGAAAATTAAAAAAGCAACTTATCTGAAATTTCAGAGTCTGCCTTTGCTCGCGGTCTGTACATTTGTGTAGTGCCGTCGCAGAAGCACAGCCTGGCTTGAGGTCCAGGGTGCCACCAGTTCTGCAAGATGGGAACGATCCGTCTGCCACGTGACACGCGGTGCGAGTACCCCCCTGTCTTTACTGCGTTGCGCGGGAGGAGAAAAGCCTGCGGAGAAGGAAAAGTGAGAGGCACTCTAATAGAGGGTGGACAAGAAGAGCTATTTTTGAAATGGAAATTAGACCAAGTTCAAGACGCATTCGAGAGCCTTCTGCTCTTTCCCCTCTCTTGGCCGCGTGCGATTGTGGTGAGGCCACGCCTGGGCCACTGCAACGCGTCTTGGGTACCTGAGTACCCAACGAACTTGGACTGAGTTCAAAGGAGATGATTAAAGGAATGAGATGATTGGAAGTGATTGACTGATGAGAAAAGATTAAAGGAGTCAAATCAAGCAACCTGGCTGGGCAATAGCTGAGGGGCAAAATGATAAAAGCTACAAATACCTGGAATGTGCTCACACCGCATAAGGAAAACATTCCTTGATATAAATTAGCAGAGGAGCGTTTCAGCTGTGAATTAGAAACATTTTCTGAACACTTTCCATTAGCCAACTGATCACTAAGTAACGAGAGTGGAGGCTGGATCAGGAGGGACATTTAACAAGCAGGCGGAATGTGTTTCCAGAAGGCATCTGGTAATGAATTCTCCGACACTTGGAAGGCACCGTGGCCGGGACAACCTATCAGAACAAAATTCCAGCAATCAAGACTGGTTAAATTACAAATTGCATTAATTACATTAATTTGTTCAACCTTCAAAAAGGTAACTGGTTACACGAGGGAAGGGCAGAGGAAACCTTCAGAAATCTTAAAGATTCAGAATACCGGGTTTAATGTCAAACAATTTGCTACAAATGATAACATGGAAATTAAATGCATAGCGTCTTAGTGAACTTAACGAGGGGAGCAGCGACTGCTAAGACTTCTAATGAAAAGTGAAAATAATGGGGAAAAAAAGCATTTCTTAAAAAAGGCAGGCTCCAGTAATGAGAACCAAGGCTGCTTTGAAGCTTTCAAACAATTCATTCTGATGACCTGAAGGATCCCCTTTGCTTGAGGAAGTCATTTTTTACTTGTCCTCCTAAAATTCCTAGGGTGACCTCACTGATAAAAGTGTGCTAGCTTTCCAAAGAAATTCTCCCCTATGTAGAGTCTTAGAAGAAAGGTTATAGAAATCTTAGACAAAACTTGCACAATCATCCACCAAATAATTTGTAATGTTAAAACATCTTAATTTAAGCGTTGGATCAAAGTGCCCTTTAAGATGATTTTTTCTCCTTATTTTTAGAAAACGCTGAGTTCACAAAGACTTTTTTAGAATCTAGTGAGCTAAACAATTGAACTATTTTAGGGCATAAAACCCAAAGTTTTCCTGTATACCTTCAACATGATATTTCTGTAATTGCGTAGAATTAGACAAACTGGAACTTTTTTGATAGACTTTTTATTTCTTAATGGTTTTCACTGCATGTGAGCCTCGTCTGATAAGCTGGACAGTTTTCCCTGCAATCAGCTTTGCGATGAGCCCTTTGCCCCCATTAACTGGGCACATCCTCCAATTTGTTCAGTGCTCAAGTTTACGAGGGTCCTCTACCAGAGTTAATAACCATGAGCCAGCTTTAATTTGAAATTGCAAAATCCTGTGTTGCAATAAACACCCCCCAAGATTCCTTCCAGAGCATTTAATAATCTGTTTAACCATGCTGGCAGACACAGGCACGGTTAATTTGGAGTCTGGCTAATCCCCTCCTGTTGCCACCGCTTCTTCCTCAATAACCAGTCAACAGACAAAATGTTGTCTGGACATAAAGTATATTATTCTGTCGCATGTGCGATTGTTTGTCCTCTAATTTATTGCCTCCCACACTTTTCTCCCATTCCTCTTCATCTTTCCCCAAAGAAACTTATGGACCCTGCAGAGCGCAACCCACTTAACTGGAGCCTCTCCCAAAAGGTGGTGTGACTATTCGCATCACACAGAAACCTCGGCTTCCCACTTCCGGTGCGCGCTTCCCTCTCTCAGCAACACCGCTTCCACGCAGAGCACACGGCTTGCACGTGCAGAAAAGCCTAAGAACCCATCCCAGAAATCGCTGTCCTGTAACTTGAAGTGGAAGAGAGCCCAACGATCAGGAGGGAGGCCACAGGATCTGGAAGCTGAGTGGGATCAGATATATGGGAGAAAGTTTTCCAAGATCAAGTTCCCGAAATAGCCATCATTCATCCAGTGGTGAGAAAGGGGAAGCGCGCATGTGCGCACCAGGGCCGGCCGAAGCGGCTCGAGTTAGGCAGGAACCACCCCTTGTCCTTCTTTTGTGCTTCTCTGGGGAATATATTGTTATATGACAATCTTTTCTTATTGCATAAAAATCCAGTAACTTATCAATGCATCAATTACCATCTGTGACTTGCCTAGGAGGAGTAAGAATAAACCAAGGATTTTTTTTTTTATAATTTCAAAGTTGTGTGCCGAACACCTTGTTTTTATTACCTTTAATTAGCTTAATAATCTTTGCATATCCTTGTTGAATAACTGCTAACTTAATGTGTTGCCATAATGCATTTTTAAATTACTGCTTTAAAGAATTCAGTGCTGATTTTCAGTTTCCGCTCACTGTATTAATTATCTATAAATATGTGTGAGATTTCCTTCAGCAGATTTTCACAATCTCCTTATTATCCCTATATAGACACTTTAAAGTGCTACAACAATTCAAAGTTCAACATCCCTGTAATTTACTCAGCCTTATAATTGATATTTATAAGCTCAGCAAACCGGGAAGGAAAGAGAAAATATTAGCCAGCCCAACTCAAGTTCAGAGACCTTTAATTTGGATGTAAGTGTCGAGATCTGGTTTTCGGAGACGAGCAGGCCCGCCTCCCTTTGTGCTCAGATATCTGGAGACACAGTTTCTCCTTCCGAACGAGGGATGATTTCCCCAAGCTCATTCATTCCTGTAATGAGCTCGAGGTGAAAAGGGAACAAACCAGTTTGCGAGCTGAGGGCTGGGAATGGACAGCTGGCCTCTCTTGAGAGCATTAACAAGGGAAGATTAAAAAATAAATGCGTAAGTCCTGGCTCTGCCACGTACTTGCTATATGATGAGGAACGTGTCACTTGCTGACAGAACCTCTACTTACTCATCCATTCAATGAAGGGCACACATGCCCACGAGAACACCAAGCACTGCTGTGAGGAACCAAGACAATACAGACACGGTGCTTTGAAAGGAGAAAAACGCTATAGAATGCAAAGTTAGAATTGTGAATGTTGCTAATCTATGAGGGCCTGGGGGAGTGCCTAACCTGGTTTCTCTAAGTGTGCTCTCCACTTCGGCAGCAGCAGCACTACCTGGGAAATTGTTAGTTCCTATCAAATCCAAACTCGGGGGTTGGCCCAGCTCTCTCTGGTCCCAGGAGTCCCCCAGGTAACTCAGACGCACGCTCGTTGGAGAACCAGTACCTAGCTTTCATCTGGGATCTACCAACGTAGTTTTGGGTTACATTTACCTCTAGAGTAAAAAAGGAAAAAAAAAAAGAAAATGGAAAACATCTGCTTTCTTTCATCTTCCATTGGCAGTGGTGGTAGATAGTGGTTAAAGTTGTGCCCTACAGACGGTCTTTAGTCAAAACCTGAGTCTACCAGTTGGGTAATTTGGGCCAAACTACCTAATCTTTCTGTCTCAGGAGCTCACCAAGTATACATATTGTGAAGAACAGAACTAATTCAGAGGAAGTGTGGTGCCTGGAACGGAGCAACGGCTCGCAACCTGTTTGCTATTATTATTCTCTGGATTTTGCTTCCCCGCAAGGCCACCCCAGAGTATTTGACCCCACTGGTTAGGTCTCTATAAATATGTTCTATATATATATATATATATACACACACACACACACACACACACACACACACACACACACATATGTAGCTTCTATGCAGACCCAGGCAAATCCCAGGGGTAAATGATTCACAGAAGGAATCCAAATAAGTCTTCCCAGCATACAAGGACTGCAAGGCCCAGTTCCCTGTTATTTGTTACTCTGATCCTGCAGGTTTATAAATCCCCATTGTGCCTCTCTGTAGATGTGAAACTGTCATCCCTCCCCCCCGACTTCAAGGAATGGGAGCCAGAGTGGAAGCAGAGAAAGAAAGCCAGACTAGCTGATTACTTTTATGAACATGCACAGTCAATTTCAGGCAGACAGTGGAGCCTTCCTACAGAGAAAAAAGATCTTTAAGAATTCACATCTAATGAAGAGCAGGTAGTCATTAGTTTTATTTTAAAAACATACACCATATATTCATTAATCTATTTGTGAGGTGCTCAGAATGTTCCAGGTGCAATGCTCATTACTGGCATTAAACGCACGGCAATGGCCAGAAGCAGACAGTGAAATAATACAAATAAATCCATGTGCATGGAAAAAAGCCTTGGGAAATCTCCGAGACACTACAATTAAGGTGAGATAGACGGCAGCTCTTCTGAAGGAGAAGAATAAGGGAATCAAGGGCTTTCACTGTGGCTTCACGACGGATTATTCAAAGATCTAAGGGCAGAAAGAGAAGCCCTGCGGGGCCAAATGGAAAACACAGGTTGGAACCAAAGAGACTAGAGAGAGGATAAGGACAGAGAAAGAATGTCGGAGCCTCGGTCAATAGCGTTCTATTCTAGCCAAAAGAGGGAGACGTGGTAGGAGGATTGCCCCTTAATTAATACAGCCCACTCTCCACTTACTAACCAGCTCAGCCCCTCAGTTCATTTGTAAGTCAGCAGGTTGAAACTCAGAAAACATTTTCCCATGGAAACATTATTCATGGTGGTTTGGCTTTCTGGACCGTCCACAATAGGGTATTGAACCCAAAATGAAATTGAATATACAACCTAATCCTTAAAAGTATGATTTCAACTGTGTCTAACCAGCATTTTTAATATTGTGCCTTTGGAAAAACAGTTAAGTTCAAGGGTGGGGATGCATTGAACGAGTTCTGTGCTTCAGCCAGCAGCTTAACCGGTGTTCGCTGTACCTAGAATATTCTTCCCCCCAGATGACCTTGTGACTATACAAGTAGGACACTCGCAGGGAAATCATTCCAGACCATCTTCTTTAAAATTGCAACACCCTCTCCCCAATACTTCTTAATTCTCTTCCCTATTTTATTCTTCTCCACCATATACCATCTGACATATCATATATATGTATACTGATTTATTCACTTATTGATTGCCTCTGCTGACAGAATGTAAATTCAATGAAGGCAGGGATTCTTGTCTATTTGCTCAACAATGTATTACCAGTGCCCAAAGTAGCATCTGACACACAGTAGGCAATTAATACATTACCTTGAACTTCATAATTTACTTGTTTACCTATTTATTAAATGTAGGTTGGAAAGCTGGCTCTGAAACAGGGGTCAGGCAGATTATCTGGGATCCGTGGTAATGCACAAGAGAAATGAAGCTTCTAAATCAGTCTTCCCCAAATGCCCTGAATCAGAAAGAGAACTTTCTGGATTGGGGAAACAGGGTGGGGGAAGGGCCAAGGTTGAGAAGGGGAGAGTTTTGGAATTCCCATTGTGCATGAAAGATTTCTGGCCTAGGAGTAAAAGCTCATAGGTCCTTCTCTTCTCTTTGATACTTACTAGCCTATGGCCTTGGACAAGACATTGATTCTCCAGAATCCTGTTTCTCACTCTAACAGAGATAAGATGCTCTTTGTACTCTGCAGGGCTGTTAGTGAAGATCTACTGGGTAATATATGTGAAAGTGCTCTGCAAACAATAAAGTGCAACCCTAAAACAAGCAAATAGTCGTAGCAAACAGGTGGTTTCTGCAAATAAATAGGGTGATTAAATCTTCAATAATCCTTGGTGGAATGCTGGGGCTACCTTTTTCTGAATAGCCAATCTGTGACCCTTGGCTCAATAATCTACACATGGGAAGCCACTAGAAAAACAGAGATAAAATGTTTGTGTAGTTGATAAATTTAATAAAAAGGAAACAAGAATTTAGGAAAACATCCAATGACAATCTGATGAAGAAATATTTTTAATTGCAAAATTATATCTTAGCTCAAAGACAACTTTCTCAGAGAAGACTTCCCAGACATAGCCCTACTTGTTTATCCTTCTATCCATCAAAAAGTTAATCTCTTCTTGCTCATAACACCCATTTACTTTTTCTTTAATAGGCTCTAACACAATGGGTAATTACATGGGTAAAGCATATAATTTATCTGTTTACTGAGGAGCTCTCCCCACCATCCCCATCCTACAAGTTCCATGACCACAGGACCACGTTTGTCTGGCTTACAGATGAATATCCAGAACCTAGCACAGGACTGGCTACATAGCAAGCACTCAATAAATAGTGGTTGTGTGATCAAATTAATGAGTAGGAAAGTGAATGAATGAACAATGAATGAAATAAGACCTGAATGCATACACATGTACATGCAGACAAGCTGAAAGTCAAGGTTTTAACAGTCTTACTGGATCTAACTGTCAATTCCTTTCATGCATGAGACGAGAATAAAATATAGTGGTGCTGAACTCTTAGCAAAGGAGAATTTCCTGATAAAATAGTTAACTAGGGCTTGATGAGAAGAGCTGAAATGGTTTTGCTCCTACTTTTCATTCAAGCTTTGTCATTGGCACAGGCACAGGCAAGTCCTGCTTGACTGGCTAAACCTGTCAGGCAAAGCCCTGTTTAATTACAGCTAGGGATCCCTGGCAAACCACTCACAAGTCTGTCTTCAGACAGGTTTGTCCAACAAGGCTCAGATATGTGTGTCTGCCCTTCTCCTCTGGCTGACTGGTCTGCGTGGGAGGGGCAGCGTCCCCATGGGGAATTGAAAACGTTAGAGTGAAGGCCAGCCACAGCTCTCTCTCTCTCTCTCTCTCTCTCTCTCTCTCTCTCTCTCTCTCTCTCTCCAAGTTCCGAAGACTCAGGCCTTAAAGACCACAAAGCAATGATATCTAATAGAACAATAAGACGCTGGCAAAAATAAGACCCAAGGAAAGGACACTTCGTGGTCTCCCAAAGAGCAGATTGTACTTTTTCCCCAATATGGCTCATTAGAAAGGGCTCTGGCTTGGGAGTCAGGCATCCAATTAATTTCGGGTACATTTACTTACTGTGGTTTTTTTTGCAAGTTTCACTTTTCTTGCTGTAAAATGTGGATAAAAAATACCTACCCTTCAATGTCATATAGGTTAGAAGTCTATGTATATAACAGACATATAGTGAAATTTTGTAAGTCATAGTGACTACTGTTATTTCCTGGATTGTGATTGTCTCATAAGTCTGATAATTAAAGTATTTGCACAGAGGTATACTCCACGAGCTTGATGCTTGTGGGGTGCTTAGTGACTGGAGCAGGGAGGGGAGGGGATAATGGTGGAAAGAAGGGAAAGGGACTAGACAAAGCACATGTGTGAATGACCCACGGACATGGACAACAGTGTGGGAATTGACTGTGGGAGTGGGGTGTGGCAAATGGGGAAAAATTGGGACAACTGTAATAGAATAAAAATAAAAAATGATTTTACAAAAGTCAGTTCCTCAGTACTACCCCCAAAAATTCTAAGGAAATTTGTGTACGTTGATGCCTGGACTTCTGGAGTTTTAAAACCTGTCCAGGTGAACCCACTGTCCAACAAGGTCAAGGAGCACTGCTCTGGCTGGGGACCTCCCAGGCCAAAACTGACACAAAATAAAACAAAACTCACTTCTGCCCCACAAAGCACTAGCACTGGGTGTTCTTCCCAACAGAAAGTAAGCCCTTTTGTTCTATAATGACTTTAAGTGGAAATGGTCTTAGAGGAAATGACTAATTTGTTATTAGGATATAAGAGTCTTTTCCTGGAGCAAGTTTTAAAAGGAGGAAATGCAATGGGGCATCCGGAGAGAAAGTAGTAAGAAAAGGAGTTTGGGGACAGCAAATGTGCATTACATTGACCTCCCAGTTTCCCAGCATCTCTTTTTATTCCCGAGCTTTTAGGAAACTCAGAACTGAGCTTTGTACTCAACTGCCTTATGGAGCTTTATTCCCAACCAGAACCTCTTCATATTTTTCCCTTTATCTCTTTTGTAACTTCTCAGTGATTATCCTTTTACTTATGGCAATTATGTTCAGGGATATTTTTACCTGTGCTTTCATGGTAAAATCATAAGATTGTTTTGTCTGGAATATAATGGGGAGTGAATGAATGAGTAAAACATTTCATAATTTTGCTAACGCCTTGCCCGGCATCGCTTCATGAAAGGAAAAAAGGTCCTGCTGGACACCAGTAACTCAGACTGCCGCTCGGACACGGCAATAGTAGTAACAGGAAGCAGAAATAATCATTTTTGACCGCTCACTGTGTGCCAGGCACTGTTCAGAGTGGTTTGCCTGTATTAACTCATTCAGTCCCCACAACAACCTTGTGAGTTAGTCTGCATTTCAGTTCTACAGGTGAAGAACATGAAGCATTAAATAACTTCCTATGACTAGAAAGCAGGAGAGTTTAGAGTCAGGTTGCCAGAGAAAATACGTGACACAGTTAAATTAGAATTTCAGATAAACTGAAATGACTAATTTTTGATATAACTATGTGGGATATACTTATATTAAAAAATTTATGGCCCCATGTAATATTTAATACAGAGTTATACTAAAAATGAATCACTTTTAAAAAAAATCTGAATTTCTACTTTGACTGGAGACCCTGTACTTTTATTTGCTAAATGTAGCAATTGTAGTTAGAAGCCAACTAATTGCAATTGCTAACTGCAACTAACTGCACAAGCTAAACCATCTCACTCCAGAACCTCTACGTGAAGCACTATGTATGCTCTGCTGTCTCTGCCTTTAGGAACAATGGCCAGGTTCATGGTTCTGGAGATTTGGGGACAGAAGTCTAAACAAAAGATTTGGCTGCCACATACCGAGGCTCTGCTGGCTGCCAGCCTCTGTCTCCTCCCCTCTCCAATAGGACCATTCAGCCCTGCCCCCAGTTCCTAACCTAAAGCAACAACTTTGCCTCTGTTGGCACCAGCATGTTAAGGTTCAGTATGTCATCTCGCAGTCCGTTCAGCCATGACCTGGTGCCCTGGGTCTGGGAAGCGATGCTTCATTCCTCTGTCATCATGGGTTCGCTGTGGACCCCAGCATCTCCATAGCTGGCCTTCCACTTAGACTCCTGCTCTGAGTGGCCACTTACATAAAATAATTCAAGGCATCCACCCCTTCCAAGACTGAGTGACTCTCACTTACTAGGACACCCCTTTTTATCTTGAATGTTTGTCCATCACGGATTGTTTCTAGAACGTCTGCTCCCCAAGACACCGGTTTTGGCCCGCTGGACAGAACTTCTTCTGTGTGAGTCTGCCCTCACTATTTTCCTGCCAGCTCCTACCTCTTGCCAACGGATGGCTCCCGCTCTAGGTCTTAGCCCCTCCCACCAGCCTTGTCCAGCTGCAGGGCCCCAGCCACACAGTCCTGGCTGAATCCCAAACTAGGACAACATGAGCAGTCTCTTCCCCTTGGCACCTTTCTAACACCATGCTTTATCCTCTTTTAGTAAATTCAGTGCACTGTTCTGCCAACTTGGACCTCCTTCTGCAAGTCTAGTGTGCTTGGAGGCCATAGGCAGCGTGATAGAGGAATTCACAAAAGCTTTGTTTATCTCCAAAGGAGAAGAACTAAATGATACCCAATGCACCCTGAAGCAAATATTAGGATAGGAAAAACTATCCAAATCTAAGAACTACAGGAAACTTGGGTTGAATTTTTTAATAACAAATCATGCCAGAAAACCTAATTAGCATTTTGATGGTGTTATGACATGACTAGTTAATGTAGCAGTTGGTGGTAATATCCTGGATCTTTTTTTTTAATGAATCATTTGATAGCATCTCATGAAATTTTTACTCACTGTTGCCACTGTGTGCTTTGTTGCAATTTGCTCACTGCCTCTTAATAGACATGCAGACAAACAAGTTTCCTGCTCAAGGGAGCTTACAATCAACAATAACAACAAAATTCAAGCAGAGAAGGGATCTCCAAAGGAAGGGAAATGAAACTTCTCACTACCGACACAGCCTGCCCTAAATTACCAAGTGCACTGGCCGTATCATCAGTCATCTTCACAAACACTTATTAAATGTTAATCCACAAACAGTGATGTATAAGGACCGAGCTCAAGGGAGTGAAGCAGACATGGTCCATGCCCTGCACGAACTGACAACCCCGAGGGTGGTAGTTATAAATCGCAGAGAAAAGACTGCACTTTGCCTCTGTTTTTCACTCGTGCCTGGCTGCTCATTGAATTAGTGTTGTCTTTGCCTGTAAAATACAATCCTTCTGTTGGTTGGGCTTGTTTCCCTCCCTATGCTTGGAACACAGGGGTTGGTTTCCACAGCTTTGGAATATTTTCCCCTAAAATAAATCTGATTTATCTTTTGGTTGTCAAATCTGAAGTCCTTCCATCTATAACAGTGATTCCCTTTAAGGAGCTTTCATTTGCATTTTAACACAGGTTCAAGTATATTGTGCTTATCTTTGAAGAGTAGATTTCAAAAGAAACTATAGCAAAGTATCCTCTTTCCAATGGTACATGAAGCCTAATGCAATTTACCTGTGCTTGTATGTATATCCGAGCACAGACCTGTGCATGAGCACCTCTATTCATGGTTATGTGGAGAACGAATATGTAAAATAACAATCAGGATTTATTGGGTGCTCCAAAATTTTTACATATTGTGCGGACATAGTCTCAAAAGACCTTATGGAAAAGGAAAGATTATTGCCTACATTTCATAGATGAGAACATGAGCGTACAGAGTGGTCCCTGGGATTTGAACCAACAATATGACCCCAGACAAAGACTCCTAACCACGCCTAGACAACTGTGATTGAAAATCTATGCTTGACGTCTGTATTTATAAAAATCCACCCCAGAGATGTTGAGGCTCAACCAGTTTGTGAGGCATAGGATGCTGTCCCCCCCCCACAGCAGCTTCTAGACAGACAGTAGTCAAATGTCTCTGGGGGACAGCTAGCCACAGCTGTCCTATCACTGTGCTCCTACACAGGAAGGGCAGGTGCCCAAAGGGCCTCAGCTGGTTCTGCCTTCACTGCCATCTCTTAAGAACCTTGGGCTTAGACTGGTGACTTTGACCTTGAGAACGCAACCCCTCCCCTTACCTTGTATCCCTCTCAGGATCCAACAACATTTCTAAACAATTTTCAAACACAACACAATTTACTTTCCCGTGCTAGTGAAGATTTATGAGGGTACAAAGCGTACACCAGCAGGCAATTACAGCCCACTTGAAAATGCCTTCACAGAAAGCTGAAATCTGATAAGGAAGCCGAGTGAGATTCTTAGAGGAAACCAACCCCTCCCTTCTGTTTTTCCAATGTTCGCATAACCCCAATTTGGGAGCACAGTATTTTTTAACTTGCGAAGATCTACTTTTGTACCGCGATACACGATTCACTTGAATATTTTCCCAGGAGCAGAGCATTAAACCTTAGGCACCCTGAGTTGGACAAGACAGATGGATGTCCTCCCGCTTTCCTGCCCACCTGGAAGCTTTCCACTGCTACATGCCCACAGCTCTAAGTGATGTATCAGAAGCAAAAAAGTCATCATGCTTTTAGCTATGTGACACCACAACCCTTGACACAGGTTGGTTAGACCAAGGCTGTCACCTGACCCTAAGCATCCATTTAGATGCCGGCTGGGGATCCAGGAATCAGCTGCTCATGAGAATTGTAGCCAACAAGGTGCTTCATGCTTTCGTTCAGGGTAATGATTAATGAACCTAATCAACTCTCCTCTCTCTGTTTCGCTTCCTCTCTCCTCTCTTCCTGCCCTCAAAGAATTTGAATGTGAGAAACAGGAGGAAACAGAGGTATAAAACGCACATAGAAGCAGGGAATAGAAATCAGAAAAGAGGAAGCAGTGATGGGTCCATTTGACCACAGAAGCAAGAGCTATAAGCTGTCACCATGATGGCTGCTTCTGGGAGTGGAAGTCTCAGATGCTTGTTGCTGAGGAGGAGCCAGAAAACCAGATGTAACAGCGTAACCATGGACCACCCTCCTGCAAGGGCCAGCTACATGGCCATGGAACCTGGCTTTCTGGCCCTGTGCAAGGAAGGGCCCAGCACACGGTTTAAAGCTGCTGCGACCATGTTGAAATTCTTCAGAATTTCATCAAGGAGCCCCACGTCTGCGTTTTGCACTGAGCCTGGCAAATTATGCAACTGGTTCTACTTCCTATTGCCTTTTAAGACACAGCCTTTTGGCAGATGAGATTGCTTTCTGCCTCTCCCCGTGAAAGATCTAAGCTTTGTGAGTCCAGAAGCCTACGTGACCATGAGAGCCCTCTTTAAGAAAAAAGGATATAAAATTATGAATATAAGAATAGGGTTGAAGCGATAATTTACCTACATTAAAGATACAAATTACAACAAAAATGCCTATTACTGAGTTTCTCTTTGTTCCTTGCAGCCTGAAAGAGCCCAGCACACACCTGCCTGTGCTGATCTTCTGGTTTCTCAAAAAAAAAAATATCCAAAAACACTTCCAGGAGTGGTTGACAGAGCAAGGTCTGAGGAGGAGGGATTATGAAGACTTCTTGGTCTGGACAGAGTTTTCCAGCTTCACTAGCAGGAGTTCTCCCCACACGCATGTTCCTCCACTTATTTTTTTTTTCTTATTGTAGTTTTCAACCCTTCTATAAACCAAACCACTCTCAACAGCACACATAAAAATGTACACCTCTTGGTTGTATAGAATCATACAAGTTTCTTTTCTCCAGTTTTTACTGAGTAAAAATATTTTTATATTATTATATTTTTTCATGTAAATCTTTTTTAATTGTATTTTTCCATTGCCATTTAGTCCCCTTAGACTTCACCCCCCACCCCCCAGCAATCACCACACTGCTGTCCATGTCCAGGATTCCTTTTTCCTTTTGCTCAGTCTTCGAACCCCCTAAACTAGCCTCCCCACTAGCCATCATCCTGCTCTCTATCTATGAGTTTGCCTCTGTTTTCCTTGTTAGCTCAGTTTGTTCACTGGATTCCACATACAAGTGAAATCATAGGGTATTTGTCTTTCTCTGACTGGCTTATTTCACTTAGTACAATGTCCTCCAGGCCCATCCATACTGTCACAAAAGGTAAACTTTCCTTCTTCTGTATTGGAAACAGCCCAATTGTCCACCAGTGGACAAGTGGATAAAGCAACTAGGAGACATTTACACAATGGAATACTGCTCGGCCATAAAAACTTTTCTTCTCTTTCCTTATTCCCTTTTCCTGGTCCTGATACCAGTACACTTTGTGTGCAGTGACACTACTTTTAACAGCTTAAACTATTGTCTTTTAACACATATACACAAGACTCCAGTAACAGTCTCTACTCCATAGCATTTGAGAAGGCAAATACAGTCATCTCCCAAACTCCGCCACTCCTTCCCATTCTTCGAACTTGGTTCAGATGTGCCTATTCTTTCAGATTACAGGTCTGGACTAGGAGAAGATAGCAAACCTGTCCCAATTTCATCTAGATCATGGCTCCATAAACCAATCTCCTGCAAGTGTTAAGCACCATGTGCTATTCAAAGTTGACATTTGATAACTGCTTATACTTTCTTTTTTGTTCTTCTGATCCAATGGTGCAAACTATATGGAAGACTGACATTTTAAATGTCTACCAAAGTTTCTTTTTCACGGAAAAAAAACCCATGACCTAATTTTCACCTGTAAGACTGAGTAATGAAGTTCAAAAATACTCATCGTCTCAGTTTAATTTTTCTCTAACTTATTCCGAAGCATAACTCTTAATTCTAAAATGTGCAGAGTGGCCTTAAATTAACTTAATTGCTGGAATTAGTTGAAATATTTCAGTATCTCGTCTCACTATATTATAGCACACTGGTTTTAAAGCAGTTAATAGTTCTAGAAAATAATGTATTATCAGTCAAAAATATGAATCAATGATACTGCATTAATACTATTTCAGAAGCAACCAGAATGGCTGAATTAATAACATCCTATTATTTTATTATCGCATAGGAATTTATAGCCGTGCTGACACCACATGAGGACAAATTCTCCCTTTTATTAGACATTATTAGACAACGCATGGCAGGGCCCTCTGTGGTGTCCCTGCGGAATCCCCACAGTGACCCAGGCAAGGTCACTGTCTTAACCCTGGCCCAGGAGCACATTATTCTTTTGTCTCTCCAGGTTCACACAAAGTTCATGCATAAAAATACCTGCCTAAACCAGAGGTCAGTTCATCAACAAGGTAACATCTGAAGGTTTAAACTTAAATCCGGCTTCTATTTGATAAGAAATATAATATGGGCTTTCCATCAGCCAGCAACTAATTTTAACAGAGTCATTTGTCTTTAAATTTATGCTTTTGAACATTGACAAGGGCTATTTTCATCTGGCTCTACGGAACCTGAATTTGCTCACCTATAGGCCAATGTACAATAGATGGGAAGACGATTTCAATGGGTTATAAACTGAAGAAAGAATTACATTCGGTGCCTCTCATTCAGCAAGAGAGCTTGGGAAGGTTTTGGGCCCTCATAGCTTGAAAAGCTTATCCCAATTGCCCTATATTGTGAGATGAAGTTTATATTTTGATCTGTTATCATCAACTGGATATATAATAGCTGCCTGTGGCACAAACAGCTGATAACAGAAACAGATCATCACAGGCACCTATTCATTGAAATATTTACTGAGCACCAAATATACACTAAACATGATTCCAGGTATCAATGATGGAACAAGGAGCAGGGCATGATTCTCCAACAGATCACACTCCAATACTTTTCCTGACCCACTGGTATAATTTACAGGGCATTGACTTTGCCTTAGCCAGAGGCAGAATGAGCAAAGTTCAGGTCTTATAACTTTCAGCGCCCCTTGTTCCTAACTTTAGAAGCTGCCTTCTTAATTAAGTTTATAAATCACTTATATTCTACAAGGCCCAAAGCTTTTTTCTTCTAAAATGTGGCAATACCCACTACTAGACCATTATATTATTTTAAGTATTTAATACAATTTTATTCATGGGAAAGAATAAAATCGTACAAGTGTCATTTGGCAATAATAAAAGCAGAGATCAGAGAGAAGACTTGTGGAAATTATTGTACGCAGCTCTGCTAACACAGACTCTTTCTACTCTTTCTTTTGATTCTTAGTTGACAGCTGTCAGGAAAATAAATCTTTATCTTTTTTTTTTTGAGCTAAGCTCAAAAAGCCCCATGGGGGCCCAAATAAAAATAAAACAAATAAAAAATATAGAATAGGATGTTAAAAATAGAAGACACCTTGTGAAACATCAGTCCAAAACTTTGCATTTGCATAGGAGAAAATGGTCTTTGATTGTGCTCCTTCAGTTACCATAGGTAGTTAATTAGTTATTAATAAAACAGGGGAGCAAAAGGAATTAGATATTGAGCTTCATAAACTGGAGAGCATAAGCTTGTTTGCTTCACCAGGAAGCTATAGCTTCACACTTTAGGGGACCAGAGCATTGCTCTGCTAAGGGGATTAACATTCCTTCCTTCCCTCCATTCAGTACTGGATTTTGGGAGGTGCAGGGGGAGGTATTTGACTATACAGAGAGACCTGTCAGTCTGATTAGAGGATGGATCTATCAAAAAACCCACAAAAGCGTAAGAAAATGATTGGTCATTTTGAAAAAGTTCCCGATTTTAACACCAGGAGAAAAAAAAAGAGCGTGTTCTCTCTCTCTCTCTCTCTCTCTCTCTCTCTCTCTTTCTGACTTGCACTTGCCACATGCATTCATGCACTCTCTCCTGCCTGGGAGCATGTGACCACATGGGTCTAGCAGCTCCTGGGGCCCACAGAAAATGGTGTGGGCTCCAAAGGACTAAGCTTTAATATGAAGCAGAAACTTCAGACACTGAGTTTTGTTCTGGCCTTGGTGAGGGCACAATTAGGCTTTCTCCATGGCAAAACAGATGCAAATGGGATAGTGAAAACCCAGGGGCAAATTTCTACCTGAAAAAATTTTGCCACACCACAATCTCACACGCCTGGGTCCTGGAAATGTTTTCCTTGCAACCCTGTGAGTGAGCCTGATTTCCACCAAATACTCTTCCACTCCTAGGACAGCCTTCCCCCTCTCCTTCGCCTTGCTACATCCTAGTCATCAGCCACTACTGTCCCTCAGCATCACCTTCTCCAACACCAAGGCTAATCCCAGGGCTCTTTGCTGTGTTCCCATTCATCCTACATGGATCTCCATCAAAGCATAGACAACATTGGACTGAGATTCCTTATTCACATATCTTTTTCCTAAGTACATTGGAGATTTCAATGGCAGGAACCACATCTCTTTGTTTATCTCTGTGTCTTAGGCTGCAGCAGGGACCGATGTATGGTGGGCCCCTACAGTACCTATAACTGAAGTGACCTGGTCATTATTATTGGGCGAATTAATCGGAGATCCAGAGCTAAGACACACTTCTCCCAACTCATGGTATGGGTTCTTTCTACAACATCGAGTGCACACACACACACACGCACACGCACACACACGCAAAAATGTGAAAGGAGGGGGCTTATTAAGGGAGTTTTGAACAATTTTCTTTAGGCCACATTAATGAAAATCATTTGGCTGCTTCTACCCCCGAGCCTGTGCTACCCACAGGATCCGTAAATAGTCTTCAACTGCTTAAGATGAAAAAAGTGAAAGGATGTCAGTATTTGTTGAGCACCTACTACGTGCTAGGAGCTTATCACATACAATTTCATTCAAAGCCAGGTTTCTGTGAAATTCTACATCTTGATTTGTTTTCTTTTCATCTTTCTCGGTGAAACTCTTTTTACATAGCTACAGTGGGGTAAAAGAGAAATTAAACCAAAAGTGTTTGGGAGACCTGAGGTTTCCTGGTAGACAACAGAAGTGATAATGGCCTGGTTACCTGCTGGAGGATTAGGTTAAAAATGATTGAGCTGGAATAGATGAAGGTGGGAAGGTCATCAAACATGTCCAGCAAAGCCAGGCAACCAAGAGGTACAGCCCTTCAAACTTACCCTGGCTTACAGGGCCTTAAATAGCAGGAACTCTTGAAATAATTGGTAATAGTGTTAGTTCAGACGATCTGTGTCTTTGTGATTCTCCTGGCTTTTTCTTCTTGTCAATCAATTCATGATTTCAAAACGGCTGCCCTACTGCCAGGTGTTTCAATTTATTCAAGACAGAAAACATGAAAGATAAGTGCCATTTTTGTACATTTTTATCGGGAAATACACATTCTGGGGCCCTCTGTCCCTCAGTTAGGTTCTTCGGATGTTTTGTTGGTCAGAAAAATGCCATGTGCTCACTCCTGGCTGCATGAAAAGGTGGAGAGTGAAGAGGATGTTGGAAATAGCTGTTGGGTTAACCAACAAACGGTATATGCCACAGATTCCTAGTGGTGAATTGAGGCTGGAGATACTTAAGAAAACTGTAAGTTTCTCAAAGGGGACATTTATAATTCTCTTATCTTGTGCCTCAGCACACAGCAGGAATCTATAAATGATGTATCAGTAACTGGATGGACGAACAGAGCCTGGAACTACGAAAAGTGCAACACAGATGCTTGAGAGTGACTGGATGTAGCATAGAGCCGAACCAGGCTGAGGGATGGCGCTGCTAGTGCAAGGCACTCAGAGCTGATGGGAGAATGAAAAACTCCCTAGTCAAATTCCATCACAACACAGCTTTGCTATTCTACCAATTTCCTGTGCCACCAGGCACACAGGAAATAGTGCCATCTCTGGCCTGTGCTAAAAAGCAACAACAACAAGAGAAATATCGACATCTGAAAACACATGTTCTGGTTTGGGAGCCCCATCTCAGTGAAATTTGAATTTTTTTATTAGGTGAACCATTGAGCCAGTCAGCAGTTTCTTAGAAAGCGTGAGGACACATTTTCAAGTCGTTGTTCCTCCTCTTCCCTCTCTCAAGCCCACGCATACCCAGTGATTACGAGTATGTACATTTTCTTTTATTTCAAATATCGGTTTTTTATTTTGGCTGTATAGAAATGTGTTTAATTAGGGGAGAGTGAACAGATGGAGGACGGAAAATTATTAACAAAATGTTCCCACCTCGTTGATTGAGCCCATCACAAAAAAAAAAGATTAGAAAACTTGCAATTTCTTATCATGCTTTAGAAGCTGCCAAGCAGTTTAGGAATTCCTGAAACAAAGCTATTTAATTATTGTTATAATCAGCATGAACCACATCTCTAGCTTGAGGAACAAAGACAATGCATCCTTTGTTTTTTTTCACCCAATTGACTTGCTCCACCCTTTCCTCCTCACCTGAAGTCTCTGTGGCTCTCCACTCACTACCCAAATACCCAAGAATCAGAAGGTTACTTGCTCAGTCCACAATAGAGTCCTATCTCTACCTGTGTCCTGGAGAGGGTACTGGGATGTCCTATAAATCTGAAAGTCAAATTATTAACATTTATTTCCATTTTCTTTTTCAAGAAATTCATTTTATTTATGCTTTGTTCCTTGGTGTTTTATGTTATATTTACACAAAAAAAATATGCTAATTCTAACGCACTAAAATGATTCTATTGTGCCACCTATTGAACTTGGGTGGGGGGAGTGTACTTCTCAACTGTTGCTGTCACATTGTGCTGCTCTTGAAAGCAAAGCCAATGCCTTTTTGCCAACTGGTGTAACGACACCATCTACCCCTTTCCAGATGTTCACAGACCGTTGTGTTTCTTCACCTCTTGGACTCCCACTGCTAGAGCTGTTTACTCGCGTTGTCTCTGAGACCTGAACACCAAGCAAGCTGGGGTTAAGTGGTGCAGAGCTTGGCTGGCACTGCAGTACAAACCTGACCTTAGTCACACCCTGTGCAAAATAGCAGCAGTTCCCTCACAATACACCAGAGTTAGTGGTTAAGTCTAAACGGCACTCCAGAGCTGGCCTTCTCTTACGGTCAGTTCCCCCTCAAGGGACCCACAAAAGCTCCATGATAATGGCTGCAAAGCCAGAATAATACTGAACCTTCAATGAGTTCCAATGTTTTTTATATTTATATAACTAAAAGGAGATGCTTAAAAGTCGCAAAATGACCATCTGCCCCTTTATTGAAATTTCCTGTACAGGAAAAGAGACAGGCATATTTTCTACTGCAGATTCACTAGATTAATAAGAGTAATGCCATTTTCCACAACCAGGCCCCTGCTCTACCACAGAGAACTAAGGACCACAGAAGAAGGACCAAGACGCTACTCAACAAGCTTGGTCATGTCGGTCGAGTCACTTGACCTTTCTGCATCACACTCTCTCTTCACATCTCAAAGTTTATCATACATTTCCCGCCTACCTTCCAGTGTATTACAAAACTGATGAGCCAGCAGATGTTGTGGTACTATAAAAATTTTTTTTTAATTATTCTAATATAAATACCATAGGATCAACAATATGATCTCATAACTCTAAGGAAACTCGTCCACTAAAAAATTGAAAACAAGTGTGGAAGAGGTCTTGTTTCTAAAAACGTACTTGGCTTAAAATAGGAAACTACCTTTCTAGCGGTGAGAACTCTAAGGATTTCATCATTATTACTTTATTCCAGAATCAAAACTGCCTTTCCAGCCCTGGCTAGCGTAGCTCAGTGGATTGAGCGTGGGCTGGGAACCAAAGTGTCACAGGTTCGATTCCCAGCAAGGGTACATGCCTGGGTTGCAGGCCATGACCTCCAGCAACGGCACATTGATGTTTCTCTCTCTCTCTGTCTATCTCCCTCCCTTCCCTCTCTAAAAATAAATAAATAAAATCTTTAAAAAAACAAACAAAAAAATACTGCCTTTCCTACTCACCCTGACGCCACTTCAATAAAGGCTCTTCCTAGTGGGCAGTCCCAGGAAGTCATTGGTTTGATATATATATTTAATTTTGTGTACATTTTTTGCACCTCATCTGCAAATCCCACTTTCTATGTTTATCTTGAGACCCTCTAAGTACCTGCTGTTATAAACCTGCCCCTTCCAAGAAAAAAGAATCTGTGTACCCAAAGAGAGTTCTCTCTAGAACAATGATACAGTAAATAAAAACCAAGGTCAAGGCCAAGGTTTAATATCATTTCTATTGTCTTTAAACCGGAACTTTATAGTCAAGGCAAAATAGTGAACTGATTTTCTTTCCTTTTTGATGACTTCATTGCTGGATTGAATATATAACATCTTTGCTTTGTAAAGAATGAACATTTTAGAACCAATTTTCTCTAAATCATTTTTCAAGATTTCTTATTACTTCATCTAAGCCTGCTTTCCATTAATAATTCCTCCATACAAAGCATCTAGACACACAGACAACATAATTAGGGGGATTTCAATTACCTTTGTGAGGAGGCAGGTAATTGACAACCTAATTAGTCTCATTTCAATTACCATTTTTCTCTTCATTAGAGCACTTAGAGTGGTGAGGGTTTGTAAAACATTTCAAGACCACAGCATTTGCAAGCTAGATTTCCTAAAGATTAAAACTGGACCTTTCCAAGCTGAAGGGAGCATAAGCAATAGGAAGGCAATGTCCAAGACAGCTGCTCTGGGCAAGACCAGACAACCATCTTGCAAGTTCATCAATCAAGAATATGATTCAAAGCCCTGGAGTACACACTGGCAAGGGACTCAGACTGGACTCATTCACTGTCCAAAGGAGAGGCTATTTGATATGTGCATTATTTAGTGAATTAGTAATCATTACTATTTACTGAGTGCTTGCTCTGGATCAAAGACCACATAAACATCTGACAGGCAGTATTCTCTTATTTTCATGCAAGCATCAACGTGGAGGTTATATCATCATCCCCATTTTACAGATGAGGAAACTAAACAGCAACAACTAGGCAGTTTTCTGCCTCCAGACGAGCATTCTGACCCCTAGCCCTGGATCTTATGTTCTAAAGTTTGACATTTATTTTCCGACCCATGGAGGAGAACTTTGCTTTAGATTTCAACAGACCAGGGGGCCAATAGAACAACTCCTCCACCTCCCAACTATCTCCCTCGAAATGATAAATTTTACTCTCCTAAATTTTTTTTAAAAGTTATCTCTTTCATGATACCAAATATGGGAAAGTGGGTATACATGTATGCATACGTGTACAAATATTCATGTATAGGTGTAGAAAATAAAAAGTACCTAAAAGACAAAAGACAAAACTTCTGTGGACTTTGGGTGACAACAATGTGTCCATGCAGGTTCATTGACCGTCACAAATGCATCGCTCTGATGCTGGATGTTGATACTGGGGAGGCTGCTCATGTGTGGGGACAGAGACTCTATGGGAACCTTCTGGACATTCCACTCAATTTTGCCGTGAACCTAAAATTGCTCTGGAAAGCATATTAAAAATATAATTTCAAGATCCATGGTGATATGGATCCTCTTAGAAGAAATTCAAAGTTTAACCTGATCTGATACAATCTTTTATCTGAACCCTACTCTTCAATTGGGTGCATCTTGCCCCCAACCATCCATGGCCCTAAGTGTCCCCTCTCCCATCTGGCATGCTGGTCAGCCGTCCTGTGCTTCACAGTTCCTCTTCCCTCCCCCACGAAGACTTTCCTGAGTCTTCCAAGACAACTGAAATTTTAAAGAAAAGTTAACACTTACAAAGATAATAGATCTTTACTCAATGTATGTGTCTGACAGGAACATACTAGTCTATTTCTAAAAAATATTAACCCAAAGGTCATTAGGTCCCTTGACCATAGATTATAAGACGATAGTCCTAAAAACAGAGAAACCAAGTAATCAAGCTTCTGGGCCAGTGCTATGCAATAGAAATGTAACATAAGCCACAAATGCAAACCATGTACATAAATTTACATCTTCTAATAATATTTATACTTAAAAAATAAGAAGAAAAGACTAAAAGTAATTTTTAAATTCTATTTTATTTAACTCAGTATATCCAAAATATTATCATTTTAATGTGTGAACAATACAAACATTATTATTGAGATGTTCCACATTGTTTTCCTATGGACCAAGTCTTTGAAATCTGGGGTGCGTTTTACAACTTTAGCATGCTCAGTCTGAACCAGCCACACTTCAAGTGCTCAGTAGCCACCTCAGGCTGGTGCTTATATATTGGACAGCACAGGACTAGGCTTCCCATGACCTCTCATTCATTCCGCAGTCATACAGAGCCACAGGTAGGTTCTCCATCCACCCCAAGGATGGAGAGGTCCTCCAACACAGGATGGAATTCCAGGTCGAATGCAGGTTAGACAGGTTTGAAAACAAGGATGACCATCTGTATCGAGTTCACTTGCCCTGACAGTGCTTTAACACGCTATATTTCACTCAATCCCTATAGCAATCCCGCATTTTATAATTCCCACCTTATAATTTCAGGTTCCACTGATTAATGATGGGTTTAAATGCCATGTTCTAGCTATGTGATTTTAGGCAAATGATCCTCACTGAGACTTGATTTTCACGGCTGTATAAAAAAGATAATAATCCCTGGGATACAAGGTGATTGTGAAGGTTAGATGGAATGTACATATTAAGTACCACAGAATAAATGCTCCAAAAGCAGAGTAAATATTCGGACTGTGCAGACTTCCAGTCACATACTCGTTGTCCTAGATCATGTTTTCTGCAGGAGCAGGTAGGTCTGGAAGGTTTTACACACACAGACACACACACAGGCAGAAGTCCAGCATGTGGCATAGAAATTTCCTAGCTACATGATGCTGTCTTTTACAGCATCATGTCTTTGCTGTAAAAATAATTTTCTAAAAGTCCTTGGTTCTCAACCCGTATACTCAGTTCCTCACTTCACTGTTTAGATTCTTTGGCTCAGGCAGCTTGGATTGTGAAAGAAGTTCATGTGGGGGGACTTTCATTTTGATATTAAACTCCATGGATCTGGACGGCTCAACTTTGTAAGTGTTCAGTTCTCTTCTGTTGGATGGATCCCTGGATACCTGCTCTTTGACCAAAGATGTAGAGTCCTGAATGTCTTGGTACTAAATCTGCTCAGCCCAAGAACTGCCTGTAGGAATCAGAATTTCTGGGATATTGGTCAGGTCAGAGTAAGGAGTTACCAAGGTAAAAGTTTCTGGGTGGCAAAATTGCATGGTGGACTCAAAATAAAATGCTGGCATCCTTAATATTAACCCGATAAGCCCCTGATTTTTAAAACTAACATGAATTTTGTTCTAATGGTGGCAAAAACTCCCACCCCGGGCTTGACTCCCTTGGATTTTATCAGAAAAAAAAAGAAAAGCACCCTGGGTATTTGTGTACATAGTCATACACTTGCATTTTTTAAATTTTTGATAGTCTTTTTATTAGTCCCATATGCAGAAAAAAGTCCAGAGTAACACAGATTTTGAACTTTTCAATTTATAATTCTAAAATGCCATCCTGTTTATCATAACAGACATGAATAGCAATGGAATAAGATACCAGGGAGAACTGGGATAAAAGTAACCTTTCAATACTGGGGAGCTATTAGAAGATAAAGTCAAGGTTCAAAGTAGGCAAGATTAGGGTTAAGCAACCCACAGTGGTACATATAGAAATCTAGAAATCCAGGTACTCAAGGTGAAGATTAAGTAATTTTGGCTGTTCTGCTTCTCAGATGAACTTCAATTCAGCTCCATTCTTATGCTGCTGTTGCTTTTGAGATGCTCTAAATTTTTCTCCATGGAGTGTACACGTAAAGAACATAAGCATTCCTTACCAGGTTGTTTTTTGCATGATAACATACATCAGAAGGTGGTCACCTGACCTGAGGGACTGTTGTTTCTGTTCATGCATGTTCGTGGCCCTGGTGATGAAAATAGCCCCAGGGTCTGAATAACTGGATGGCTCTGACCACCACCTTGACTGGCAGGGAAGGATAAAACTGCTTGCTGTCTCCACACGGAGGCTGGAAGCTGGCTAAGATCAAGCTGTGACCTCTGCTCTAGAAGACTTGCCAAACTTTAAAGGATCCACGCGGATCTTCAACTACTGACTACGGCTCAGGTGAAGTTCTTTTCTAAAGTACGGTCCTGGAACTCTCACTCGTGGATGAGAGATTCCCGATATGCCTTTAGAATTGCCTGCATATTAGTTTTCAAATGTGATTGAGCTGGAGACTTTCTGCCCTTTAGAAATACTTTAAAAGGGGAAGAACAAAAAGAATAAATCCATCCCCACCAACAAAAAGACAATGTTCAGTTAACCTTGTTCCTTCAAATGTCCATGCCTCTTTGGTCCACCAACTGTCATGCTTTGCTTCTTCAGAGCAAAAAAGCCTTCTTTGAGGTTCAGAGGTTGAGTCTGATCTGTCTCCCCGGAGATGCAGGGTTACTCTCCCCTGCATAGGAGGGCTCTGGCGTGCTGTTGTTGATCTCCTTTGAGGGGGGCTTTGTTTCCTAATGAATGAATTGTGAAATGAGTTCCTTGAGGCTCCTTAGGAGACAGATGAGGCCGCCTTGTCTTCCCAATGTCGACAGCGTCTGTCTGCTGCACATCAAAGCGAAACCAACACCTAAGCAAATCAATTCATCCCTACCACTTCTGTAAAGCATTAACTCCCCAAAGCAAGCGAGGGAGAAAACAGGACCGTGGTGTGACTCACACTTTAGGTAAAGAAGAACAGCGCTCAGGCTGCAGCCTGTTAAAATTGTTTTCAGGTGGCAGACTCCTTCTATTGTTCAGAGTAGACCATTAGGTAAGATCAAATTTTGGTTAAGTGAAAGATGCCACTTTTCAAAGCCACGCTTGGAATGAACTTTGATTAGAAGAATCCAAGTAAAAATATGGAGTTTTCTAGGTAGAATTTTGTATCATTGGATGTCTTATTGCCAGGGAATTTATGTACTTAAGTATTTATTTTCCTAAATTCAATGAGAATGTGTCTATAGGACAATAGAACTAATGGTGGGGAAAATCATATCGAGAATATAAAGAAAAGGTATGATTCTTCCTCAAGTTCAAGTTCACTTGGCAGTCAAACAAACAAACAAATAAACCACTCACTTGCTATTCCCACTGGGGACTGGCAAAGACTGAAAATTGAAATGCTGGGCAGCTTTAATAGGGGCTGCAATCTCCTATTCCAAGCTGTCATTAGTAGACTGTATCTATTGAGCTCAACACTGAAACTGTGTTTAATATTTCCCAATCAAATACATTTTGGCCAGAGTCATAGCTGACAACTATGAAATAGATTAGTTTGCTCTGTTTTGATAGCTGAAATAACAGGAACCAAATATGAGAAATCAATGGCTATTCTGCTCATTTCATCAACCACGCGGCTCCTCCATTGTTCAGCTATTGCCAATTATCACAGCTGACAGAAGACCGGAATCCCCATAGGACAGTTGCTTCCACGCTCTCAGGGCAAGCTCCTGTTTTTCGGTACCTGCTTCTGCAAAACGTGAGGCGCACGGCATTTTTCTGTATTAGGGTCTATGTTGTGATGCCCTTCATCAAGCTTTCTAACTCAAGTTTTCAGAGCTTGCCCAGGGCTTTATCCAGTTTCTCCTTTAGTACTTAAAAAAAATTATCAATAGAACAAAGATGACTGGATATCTTATGTTTTTCTTTATTTTTTGAATGATAAGCATCCGTATTATTCTTTTGCTGTTTTTCGTGCTTCCAATCTGTTGTTTCAAGGTCTCTTTGTAAACTTGGGGAATAGCAGCTTTTCTGCTCAATTATAGGTGTTAGGAGAACCTGACCATTTCTTACATGTCTCCTATTGATCAGAGAGTCTGACACGGCACCTTGAACTCAGAGGGCAGTCTGATTTTTGTTGGATGATTGGGTGGATTTTCAACCTGGACTGATTTTCACCAGAGAATTACAACTAATTTAAAAAGTAAGAATGATGGTGTTTGGCTAATTGAGTAACTGCAGGATTATCTGCAATGAATAGATCTCCCCAAATTAAATTACACGAGAGACTTCTCATTTTCCATAAGAACAGAGAGCAAGATGTCACGGTACTCCAAACCACCATGGCTTATTACATTTATGTATTAAAATAACTCGGGTACTCTTCTTAAGTGATTGGTTCTGTAAACTGGGCTTTACTTTGGGAACCCATTAATCATGGACAAGAATGATTCTTAGAAGATGGACTCACTCTCATTTTCAACAACTTAAAACTATCCAGGCGACTACAATGGTAACAATTCTTCATGATTATATCATGCACAGTCAGTTGTATAAACTACAGAGATATTCAAGAAAGTAAGACCAAGAAATGTCCAATCAGCATAGAGCTGCCTGTGCTGATGAGGACTGTAACAGTTCCATTTTCTTATATATATGTTTTCACCCACAGTTCTGCCTTATAGTATCTGCATTTAATATAAGCAGTAATAAATACTTTGGTTCCTTGATATTATATACATGTTACATTTACCTATGAAGCTGCAACTTTAGCATATTAAGAGTTATGATCATTCCTGAAGTTAAGAACACTTTTTTTCCTTGGTTGCAGCCAGTCCCCAGGGATATGCAACTTAGAAATCTTTTTTTTAATTTTTATTGCATTTCAGAAAAATAGTACCAGCCATGAAGTATCATTCTAGAAACTTTTCATGTACTACCTACTCCATATGAACCCCAGTGCTCTGTGCTGGAGATGCATGGAACAGACAAGGTTCTTACACATGGGGGTCTTACATTCCAGCAAGGGGAGACAGGCAATAAAAACACAGTCATTAAGGAGATGCTCAGTGCTCCACAGAGTGAAATGAAGAGTGACAGGAAGATGGAGCAGAAAGGACAAATGTCAGCCTTAGAAAATGCCTCCCTTGAGTAGGATACCTTACAACCTACCCCCCAAAATTATCCAGGATGTATAGACAATTATACATCCTTTAAAGCAAAGTACAACCATGGTTGGCAAAGCCCTGTGACTCAGATAGTGCATGTTGTTGGGGGTGTTTGTGTGTTTGTTTGTTTGTTTGTGCATATTTTATATGAAGGACACAGCAGGAACCCAACAGTGTTAGGAATGCCGTATTTGAAGTTCAGTTGAGAGGAGTGTTTGAAATGGACTTTCTTGAAGTCTGAACCCCTTCCCCAGAAGCCTTATATACAGGGCCTTCCTCCTCCCACCGCCTACCCAAATGCATCAAAGCTTAGAGGAGTCCTGACTTCCTCGTGTCTCAAAGAACCTTATACTGCAGCTGTTGTATGTTACCCTTGCTTTTAAAACTATCTTTTAAACCTTTCTCTAGATGTTCCTGCTGCATCTCCTAGGAGTGTCCACAAAATACTCTGCAAGGGACCAAAAGGTAAATATTGAGGTTGAGTCAGCCACATGTAGTCTATACCGCATCATCTTTGCTTTCTTCATAAGCCCTTAAAGATGCAAAAAAACCATCCGTAGCTCAAAGACAGCCTGTGGGCTGGAGGCTGCCCTAGGTCTGAGTTTGCTGACCACGTCTAGGTTACTTTAGAACACTGTCAGTGACAGGCAGTGTTTGAGCAATGAAGTTTACTTAGGCAGAACTTCAGGACACACACACACAGAGGCACATTTACACACTCCCACGTGTTGCGGAAGAATTCGACGTGAAGAAACAGATGGCACGGTGGTTCTCCACCCTGGCTATACATTAGAATCATCTGAGAAGCTCTTTTAAAATATTACGCTCGGGCCCCACAGCAAACTAATTGAATCAGAATGTCTGGATGGGAGCCCAGCCTGTGTCTTTTAAAGCTCTCCAGGTAATTCTATTTTGTAGCTTAGTTAAAAATGAATGTGTTAGAGCTATGGTTCTCAAACATTAGCTTCCTTCGGAATTACCTGGGGGTTGTTAAAACTTGGGTTGATGCCCTGCCTCCAGAGTTTCCGATTCAGTAGGTCTGGGATGGGTTTCTAGACTTGGTTTTTGTTAACTATACCCCGGGTTTTATTGAGGCTGCCGGTCTGGGACCGCACTTTGAGAACCAATGTCACAGAAAATGGAAAAGTGATCCCGGTGAGAGCTTTCCCATGGGTGAGATTTTTTTGGCTAGTTGTGTTGGTTGGTGAGTTAATTGGTATTTTTGTTTGTTGGTTGGTTTGTTTTCCTTGACTTAGGAATCCTAGGCCTCAAGTAGAAGAAAGTTAAGAGAGCAATTTGAAGGTGAGGATCATGTGCAGGCATGAAATAAATCCTTGACAGATATTGGTTAAACTTAGGACACAGCAATGGCTAAAAGAACAGGGGAGGTCAGTGGCTTTGCTCTCTTGGTAGGGAAAGAAGAAATCCTGCCCTGGCTGGCATAGCTCAGTGGATTGAGCGTGGGCTGCGAACCAAAGTGTCCCAGGTTCGATTCCCAGCCAGAGTACATGGCCTGGGTTGCAGGCCATGGCCCCCAGCACATTGATGTTTCTCTCTCTCTCTCTTTCTCCCTCCCTTCCCTCTCTAAAAAAATAAATAAATAAATCTTAAAAAAAGAAATCCTGAGTAAACAGCAAAGACATTTCAAGACTGCTTTGAACGTATCTCCCCATAACATGGAGAATGTTTACACTGAAGAAAACCTACCGAAGCCAGCACTAGCAGTCAGAAGTCTTGTGAACTATACACTCTGGATCCAGTATTTGGGAATTGCATTCAAAACAAAAAATACACCAGCCTTCAGGAAAGTCAGTGATACAGAATCTGGCAAAAGTGCGTTCTCTCTTGAAATGCTCAGGAATGGGAGTTTCCATGCACATGTAGACTGTATTTAATAAGCAGGGAACCCTAATTATGCTGCATGGTTTTAGATACTCCTCTCATCATCTGCTGCAAGACAACCTCATAACCACTTGTTATTCCAAGTGTCATCCCTGAACCAGCTGCCTCCCTATCTGTTAGGAGCTGGTTAAGAAAAAGAGCCTCATTACAACTTCAGTGGGCCATGGATGCTTTTGTCTTCCTGGTCCCTTTCTCCATTTGAAAAAAATGAAAAGTATATTTTTATGATTATGTTAATATACATATATTAATATTATATAACTTTTTTATATTTTAAGAGAAACTAAAACATTGTTCTGGGCCCCTAAGATTGTGTCTCACAGATGAGTCAGTGCTGGTGAGAGACACAGAATCTCAGGCTCGACCTCAGAGTTAGCAAATTAGAATTCACATTTTAACAAAATCTCCAAGTTTCTCAACTGTACATTGAAAGTTTGAGAAGCGCTGTGTATAAAGTTCACTATAGCTTGACAGATAAACAAGAAATAATTCTGATTTTTCCATACTTTCTGAATCCTGAAAATGTGTTCCGCAGTCTGCTATGGGTGCCCCAAATCCCCGCTGGCCTTGGGCTGTGCTGCTGAGACTTACAGGAGTTTTCCATGAGGGCGGACATGGAGGATGGAAGGGGAATCACACCAATGTTCTGCTCGTTCAAAATCACTGAGGGTTTTAGACGTATGAGATTCTAGCAGCCACTCAACATTTCTGACTGCTTAGAATAGTTCACAGAAACTACTTAGGGAATCCTGACACCCTTTTTCTGATCATTCTGATTGTGGCCATTATTCCATGGTAACACCAGTGACTATTGCCTTGAGTATGAGTCGAATCACCCATTCCTCACTGACCATAGAATGAACAAGAGTTATGTTATAGATCTATTTCAAAAAAAGTTCTGAACATAATGTAAAAACTGTTCATTTGTGTTGAAATATAGCTTCACATCAAAGAGAAAAAAATAACAGCTCAACAGTATGGGATTTATCACCAGTATTTGGGATGGTTGTTCTAGAGTGTCTCTCATCTCAGTGACTCAAACATGTTCAGTAAAAAAATTATTTTAAAATTTTAAACATTAAAAAATAAACAAAAAGTGAACTCAAAATGGGTCCTAGACCTAAATGTAAAACACAAAACTAGAAAACTTATAGAAGATAGAAGAGAAGTGAATCAAGGTGACTTTGGATTTGAGGATAGCATTACAGCTATAACACCAAAAGCATGTGCCATGAGAGAGAAATTGGTAAATTGGATTTTATTAAAATCTAAAATATCTGTTCTGTAAAACACTGTTAAAAGAAGAAAAAGATAAGTCACAGGCTTGGAGAAAATATTTGAAAAACACTTATGATAAAGAACCATTATCTGAAATACACAAATAACTCTTAAAATACAACAACAGTCAGAAAATAAACCACCTAATTTGATTTTATTTTTTTAAAGATTTTATTCATTTGTTTTTAGAGGGGAAGGGAAGGAGAGAAACATCAATGTGTGGTTGCCTCCTATGTGCCCCCTACTAGGGACCTGGCCCACAACCCAGGTGTGTGCCCTGACCAGGAATTGAACCAGTGACCCCTTGCCTTGCAGGTCAGCATGCAATGCGCTGAGTCATACCAGCTAGGGCAAAACCGTTTAATGTTAAAGTGAGTAAAATATCTGAACAGACACCTCACTGAAAAAGGTATGTGGATAGCAAATGTGCCTATGAAAAGGTGTTCCACAGCATATGTCATTAGAAATTTGCAAATTAGAAAAACAAGATGCAACTACATACTTTTCAGAATGACTAAAGTCCAAAATACTGGCAACACCAGATGCGGACTGCGATGTAGAACAGCAGGCACTCTCGCCCATTGCTGATGGAAATGCAAAATGGCACAGCCCCTTTGGAAGACATTTGGTGTTTCTTACAAAGCTAAACATAGTTTTACCATGTGATCCACTAACGCACTTCTAGATATGTGTTCAAATGAGCTGAAAACTTAACGTCTGCATGATGAATAACAGTAAGCATTTGTCAAAATCGTTAGAACTACGCAGCACAAAGCATGAATCCCAACAGAAACTTATGGGCCTTAGTTAATAATAATGTACTGAAATTGGTTCCTCAATCCTAATGAATACATCACATTGGTGCTAATTACAGGGGATGATGCTATCAATATGGCGATGTGAATATGAGGGGAAATTGTGGGCCTTAGGAGAGAGTGTGTAGGACTCCGTACTTTCTGCTCAATTTTCTATAAACCTAAAGCAGCTCTACAAATTAAAGTGTATTCATTAAAAAAATTAAGGTAAAAGAATACATCACTGCTACACGACAGGAGAACAGAAGACTCAGAATCAAACCACCACCCCCTCAATTCCTCTCAAAAGCCATCACTCCATGCAGGCTACTGAACTCATCAAACTTTTTATAGCAAAACAAAGTGAAGTTGACCTTAATTGAGTCCTAGACTTTCCTCTTGACAGCCTTGGGGCCTGGACCACATGCACAATTACTGTGCAAGAAAATCTGGATGAATTCAGCAAGAGAAATCACAGCCACTACACACTAGGAAATATTTAAACTATTTTTGCATTATTTTATTTAATCTTTACAATAATCTTTGACATGTGTTGTAACATAATCTTCTTATGGGGAAAAAACTCAGAAAGAGCATGTGATTTTTAAGTTATATAGCAAATTGTTGTGAGAGTTAAGTTTCAGACTCTGAGGTATTACATACTTGTACCCCTTCCACGAAGCACACTTTCCCCTCAGTTCCATGAGGTTTCCCTTTAGTTATAACCTTGAGGGGTTTTCTGTGATACTGCACATTGAGGCAATGCAATTCAAATTTTTTCCAGCAAAATATCGACATGTTTTCTCTAAAAATCAGCATTCTCACCATACTTGTCCTGTTCAAACATGCCCCTACTCCAGTCAGACATAACCTACATCTTGTTATTTGAGGGTACGAGCAGCAGCAGCTGTCCTGGGAGCACGATTCTGTGGTCAAGATTAAAACCAGTCAAAGGCATTTTTCCCTGGGGAACCCAATGGTAGCGTGCTTTAAAGAAAAGAGGTGTGTAAAGGAATCAGGTAGTAATATCCAAAAGACAAGAAAAAAAAACTCAGAAGTCTAGAGATCTGCCCCACCCTCCAAACCCCCATGAAGCACGAGACAAACAATCCAGGTACAAATGGAAATGGAACAAGTTGCAGACAGAACTCCAGCCAGCAGGGAGATGCGCGGGGCTGGTGTGGGCTCTTGAGCTGCCTCATCGGGAGAGCTTCATATGCTTCCTGAGAAGAGCCCATTGACCGGGTGAAACCCGTGAGACTCCCCCCGGCTGAAGCGAACGCATGGAGAGGAGGTTAGTTCCTGTGATTGTCTCTCCCCAACAACAGCAACAATGATATTTTTCAGATGGAGCTGTGTGCTGAACACTGTTCTAAATTATAATAATCTCATCCAGTGTTCAAAGAGACCCAGTGGAAAAGACAGTGTCTCCATTTCACAGTTGAGAAAACTGTGGCTCCAAAAGCTTAAACGATGTTCAGATAGTAAGCATGAGCAGGTGCTCGGATGCAAATTCTGCTACTTCCGAAATCGGCGGTCTCAGCCACTGAAACACGCAACCTTGCTACTAAAGGTTGGGTGGTGATAAACTACCACTCTCTTACATCTTTTAAAGATCTGTTTCATTTACTTTGACAATATTAATACCCACCATTAAAGTGAGATGAAGCTTTGAGATGGCAGAAAGCAAGGTAGTGTTGCACCAGGCTAGTCCAGACCTTATGTGACACAATCGACACTCTGTCGGTGTTGCTAACCACTCTGGCAGTCCCAGAAGTCATCCTGTCCCACCTCTGTGTCCCCAGCACCAAGTACCTTGCCTGGAACTTAGTAGTGTTTAACAGATGTTTGATAAAGACAAAATAGGGGTATGTTACTGGCACCATAGTGAAGAGAATGGACTCAAAGCCAAACACACTTATGGTATTTTTCGGACCTTAAGATGTACATAGGGTTTAGAGGAGGAAAATAGGAAAAAAAAATTTTGAAGCAAACAATGTGGTAAAATATTTAATAACATAAACAACATAATATTTCACCAATGTAAATGTAAACAGAACTCAGCAGCAGCATTAACAACCATTATTCCTTCCAAATGGGGGGGTGCGTCTTTTAGTCCGGAGAATAAGGTATGTTCCAATCCTTGTTCCACCTGCCAATTATTCAATGTGTGACCCTGGTCAAGTTGTACGATCTCATTGAGCCTCAATTTCCTTGTCTATAACATGGACCATCAAAATACCTGCCTCACATTGTGCAATTGTGAAAATGAGATTAGACATTGTCTGCTATATAAAGGTATACACAGTGACTCCTTTTTCATGTTCTATTTTATATAACCTTTTGAAAGATTAAACAACATAATCAAACCTTTCCATCAAATATACTAGAGATTATACGTTTCCATGTTAAAATATATACTTCTATGATTGATATTAAGAGATCTATCTTATTTAAGGCATTAATACTGGAACACAGGAGATGATTTTCTCAATGAATATTAAATGAAGTAGCAAAAGCAGCCTTCTTTGCAAATCAAAATTCCTGTCTCGCCAATCCGGTATCTCTTCATCCCGTGACTTTTGTGCTTCCTGAGGACTTCAAGTTGTGGCCAGTCTGGGAAAGTCACAGCAAGCTGGGCTCTGATTCATCAGTTACACTTCGCAGATAGGAGGGCGCACAGATAAAATCCATTAGGCCAACAGGGCAGCCATTAATGTTTCAGTGGCAGTAATTAAATCCGGATGGAAAAATAACTACAAATATTTCCCCAAAACTGAACCAGATGTGTTGGCAACAGGATGAAGGCATAAACCTGAAAACCTCCACATGCCACGGACCAAGTCTCTTCAGAAGGAACCTTCCAGGAGCTGTGGGCTGCACACTGTCTCGGCCTGCCAGTGACGTCAGAAACAGCAGAGAGCATCTGCCTTTGTGCGTAACTGCGGGCCCTCCAAGCACGCGAAGGAACAATGGGAGGAACTGTCAGTGGATTCAAGGCCCCGCTAATAATAAAGCAAAATGATGAGCACATTTATATTTCCAAGTGTGAGGCCACAATCAATTCACAGTGGCGCTGCAACTTAGTCATGCCTCATATATCATCTTTCTAGGTAGCTTACACGGGGTACAGTTTCCTAATTAATAAGCAGTAAAAATATTAATTATCGCCATATTCATTTAGTGTTTAATTAACAAATGGGAACTTAAAATGCATTTCCATGGCTGGTCAAAGGTGACCTGGGGGACCTCTAGAAAACCAACAACATTTTATATCTGATTTCTATTTTTAGATTGTTGGGTTTTTTTCCCTCCTAGTTTGCTTTTCTTAAGACACTCATTCTGGCCTCTCTCTGCTCCCAGCATGTCATTTAAATACCTAGACGAAATGTTTTGCAGTGGGGCCGAGCTCACGCTTGTCCTGACCTGTATATCTACCATGAAGCTGTCATGATAGACTGTCATGAAACGAGATGAGGAAAGTTATTTGATCCGTGCAGATGTAAATTAAACCGGTGGCTCTGGTTTCCATCAGCAAGGCCAGTAGCAGAGGGTTGAGGAGCCCTGGGTCAGCTGGACTTTAATTCCGTGCACCTTGAATATCGTGAAGGCAGGAATAAATAAGAAGCTCTCTGGCCGTCGCGTCCACACACGCCTGTGGACGGCCACACGGTGACTCCGGCTACCCTCTCCTTAGGCTGCTGAATTCCGTTCTGTCAAGTCAGTTGCTACCCGGGTACCTATCTCATTAGTGTTAATTTATCTCCAGTGTTAAGGAGGTTAATGCCACTGTTATTTTTTCTGCTCCTGAGCTCTGCTATGTGTGTGCAGGATGATATTCTGAGTAACCTCATCATCAGAGGAAGGACTCACAGAAAGGACGTGCCTGAACAATAAATAACCTGTAAAAATAATGTGTCCTTCAGAGAGAGGAAATAAAGCAATATAATGTTAATTGTGGAGACTACGGAGGAAACATTTTTCATCCATCAAAAGAGACAGCATAATGGGTGCACATTCTGTAAAGCACAGTATCACATAAAATCCTAATAAAGAACCGAAGCTCTGCTTTCCAAGCAGTTCCTATCCATTCAAACTGAAATTCATGAAGAGTTACAGATATTTTCTAATTAGCCTTCATAATTCTCCTCGCCTTATTTTCTCTGTCAAACACTCCTTCATAACCCTGAGCCTCCCACGGCGGAAGAGCACAGCTAGGAGATACGTTTTCTTCACTCTCCCGGTACCAACAGGCCTTATATTCCAAGCCAAAGCCTTTCCTGAAGTGGTGACCGGCTGAATGACCCTTTTGTCTCCCCTCTGGCCTCCCCACACGTCCTACGCATAGCTTATGATTTGTTCCATGGCTTGTTGATCTGACTGATAACAGCTAACTTCCCAAACTTCCTGTGTATAAAGGTCTGTGGAACGATAAACAATTTAGAATGTTAATTTGAAATCACCATCTATTCTAACTACAGAGACAGGCTGGGGTGCTCTGTGGCTCTGTAATTTGGTGATTCTCATTGAAAACACTGTTCTTGAAATTTTTTGGTAGATAATCAGTTCATTATTATACAGTTTTTTCCCTTGTAAAATCTTGTCCCCTTAGCATTATACTAAATTTCACTCACAGAGAGAAAAAGAATCTGCTAGTCAGGAACTTTTGCCAACCAAGAGATTCCCAAGTACTACTACAGAGAATGAGTCCCATAAACTGAAGTGAAATGTAAGTACAAATTTAAAATGACCTCTCAGCCTTTTCATGTTCTTTCACTTGAGGAACAACATTGAGGCGGCTTAAACAAATGCTGAAATACTTTCATGCAGCCTTATGCCTTAATCCAGTGGGGAGTAAACGTGGAACTTCACCCACTACAGGTCCAAGCCATGGCTGAGGTCAGATTCAACTCTTTCAGATATCTGTTGTAATAGAAAAAAAAACAAATATCTTATTCTTGCACCTTTTCACTCTCTCTTGGCTGGAATTACGTTTTCGAAGAGTTTCCACAAAGAAGGTAAAACCCAATCACCTCCTGAGTGCACGATATATAGAAGTCAGAAAACATCAGAGATGAGCTGAAATGCTGGTGCTGGGACTCAGCTGGGTTCGCCCACCAGCTGCCTGATTGGCTCCTTTTCACTGGCTTTCCAGAATACGGTTCCAACATCCAGACGCTTTATCGAAACTGTCAAGTATGTCATGTCACACACAGAGACACCTATGTATATGTAATATTTCCCCTAACCTTTGACAGACAACTCATTGAGTCGTCTACTCCTCTATTATCCCTTCCTCATGGACTGTGGTTTCCACCACTTACAGAAATGAACGGAAGTTTTAATAAAAGAAGAAAAGGCTCAGCCAACATTCAGTCGATATCTACCAGGGACTTCCACTCATGAACCCTTATTGCAGCTCGAAGAGCGTCTGCGCATTTATTCCCGGTGAACACAGGAGGACGCTGAAACTTGGAGAAGCTGGGTAATTGCAGGGGTTGCACAGTCGTTGGTGCAAATGGAAATGGCTTCAAAGCTCACGCTCTTCGTGCGGCTCCTCTCTGCCTCTCAGTTTTCTGCATCTCGTGTTCGCGTGCCCCGTCCCCAGAAACAATCCGCATTTCCAGGCTAAACGTGAGCTCACACATCAAATATTGCATCTGTTTTGACACTGGCTGTGAACCCCGAACACCTATAGGAATCTGTTTGGGTTGTGAGTCACTATGTTTTGAAAACCGTCAATATGCCCCTAGTATAAACTAGAGATATGAACATTAACTGCATCATTCCCATTAGTACTATGGTTTTTATGATATATATTTTTCCTATCGTGCTATTGCATAAATATGCTAGTGGCTGCAAACCCACATAACCACCTGAGTTAATTTAAGGCCTAGTGATTTGTAAGGGTAACTGCTAGACAAATTGAAAGGAGAAGCTAAAGAATCAGAACTAGGAAACAGGAAGGGCACAAGGGAGTCTAGGGATGAGAAGTAATCTGCCAAGAGCATCATCACCACTGGCCCAGGACAGCTCTGCCACCACTGAATGCAGACCCCGAGGGGCCCCCCACTCTGCCGGGTCACACCATCTCCGTGCAAGATCACCCCCTCCACATCCCAAGTCCTGGGTGAGGCGATCAGACCGGCCAAGCCCAGGTCACTGCGCTTTCTTCCATCTGACCTGCAAGACAGGGGGACACATTGGATAGATTCTGCCATAAAGTAGTAACTCAGCCTTCCACCAAGTCCTGTAGCAAAGGTTCGCCAGAACCAGAAAGGGAGTTCTTCAGTTAAACAGGAAAAAAATAATCCAGTACAAACAGTCCTGAAAGACACTCCCCAAATGGTCTAGTCACCATAAAAATATCCACAGATATTTTATTTGAGTGAGAACATCGAAAGATGAATAAAGCCTTCTATTTCTGAGTCTATGAGTTTGTTTGTTTAAAAAATATTAAGACTTATTTCCAGACATGACCGTGTGATATGAGAATCTCTTAGGGTTCAATTTATACCTTTTCATTATTGCAACTTGAAAGCAGAGAGTAACTTTGTTCTTGAAAAAAATAGCACCCAAGAGAGAGCTGTGACCCAACGGAGCTGAAGCCAAGAGGCCTGCTTTCTCCTGTGTTCTGTCACCACCCGGACTCTGTACCGGAACCTCTGCTCCGGCCCATCTCCCTCACTGGTGACCTGGGGCTCATAACACCCTCGCTGGATGTCTCTGAGGGTAAAATGTGGCAGTGCCTGGCAAGTATTAAACATCGATGTTTATTCAAACTAAATGTTTATCTCTGCAGGATTGCATGCAGTGATTATAAGCTATTAATCATCACAATTTTCCTCCCATAACTAAATTCTGATGATTAAGGCAACTCTATCCTCAGGGTTTCTAAACTGGTAATTCAGAGGAGGGTTGACTTTATGGAGTTCTAAAACTCAACCTAATACAGAGAAATCTGATTAAGATAACTCAGATTACCAGGGAGAAAGAAGTAGGGAGGGGCCCACAGGAGCAGTTTGCCAAGGCAGTTGTGGGCAGTCTCAGATGGGATTGGCTGAGAAGCGGGAGGCCTCCGGAGCCAATGGAAATAAAGAGGGCTGGCTCTCTGGCTAGAGGAGGACTCTCTGGCTCCTGAGCTAGCTCTGGCTCGGGCGTGGGCTCTCAGACTCACAGGCTTTTCTTCCTGGAGAATGCCTGGGTGATCATGCTGAAGCTGCCTGCATTTCCCAGTGGACGAGGGTGACAGTGAGCAGCAGAACCCCAAGCACTGTTCAGTAACAAAACCACAGCTGTAACTCACATTTATCTCAGACATATTCTTCTCAAACCTTTATATTATCGATAGGCTAATAGTATAGAAGGTGGGTGCAGAGAAGTGTAAGGCATCCTTTCTGCCCTGTTGGGAACTTATAATTTAGTTGAGGAGCAAAGAACCAATGCAGATTTATATACACCCATATACTAACAGTAAGTTAGTCATGCACTTGAGTACACTAACCTACAAGGCTGTTTGAGCTCAAGGATAGAGTGATTATTAGAAGCTAGCACAAACAAGAAAGAGGAAGGTTAGGTTCATAGAAAATGTTTGTTCGTGAGAAAAAAAGGTTAAGGGAAGAATACAATTTGAATAGGAGAGGAGAGAAATTTAGGTGACTAATACAGGGTAAGATAAAGCAGGACACAGCAGGAATATTTTCGTGCATGCTAGAAAAAACTCTTTTCCAATATCCAGAGCTCTCAGTGAATCAGAGAAATCCATGGATTTCCCATCTTTAGAGTAAATTTCTCGTCTAGGTCACCTGACAATTAGGATTGGTGTGTCATCTGTTCCCATAACATTGCTGGTAAACTCCCTGGTCTTGAATTTGCATACTGATTCTAACCAGCAAATAATTTTTGAATCATATTATGAAGCTTCATATAAATCCTCTTTCCCAGTTTCAGGAAGGCATGTCTCATATTGTTTATGTGTTTTTAAAAATTTCTCCATAAACGGTTTAGAATCCCTGAAGAACCATTCTGTGCACAGCTCCCTCTGGGCTATTCTAGGCCCCTGAGCTCCCTTACCCACGTAGAGCAGAGAGAGAATATTCCAAAGGGACACCCACATTGACAATATGGGAGGTAGCTCAGGGACTTCAACGTACATGCCGAGGTTCTTAACAAAAAACATTGTGTGAGCCTCTGTTTGAAATGTTGTTGTTTATTTTTTTAATGATGCCAGCTATGGTAATTGTGTTGTCCCTGAAGAACGAGAAGTAGGTAGCTAATTTTCACGATGATTCAGGCCATTATTGTTACACTAGGTGTTTATTGTCCTGACCTCATCAGATGACTGCTGGTTATTTTTCTCAGTAGGATCATAAATGTTTTCCCTTCTCGTGGTGCATGTTGTTTTCCTCACTTGGAATGTTTACTTATTTTTGGTCCCAAGATACTTAAACGTCTACCTTTATCCTAAGTCCTGGTTATAGTCCCATTGAAGGGGCTTGGGATATCAGAGTACATTTACTCGCTGAGCATTAATTCCAAATCTCTCAACATTTCAGCCCTCAGCTTCTGAATTCATTTTACACCATTAATACTTTTCCACCTTTTAAAAATTGGTTTTGTGGAGTAATTTTGCTGATGTTGCCTTTTTAGGTTAATCATATTATACAACTTCTATTTTAATGGATTTATTCTAGACCTTCTGGGCATTTGCAACCATAGCAAAGGAGCATTTCCAAGACAGCATAGACTTACTCTCCTGGTCATAGAGCAAATGTATATACTTTAGTTGTCAGACATGTCCTTAGATGAGACTAGAACCCCATCAAGCTCTACTGAGTTAATATTGCTGGCAGAGGCTCACAGACTCGGACAGGTAGCATTGGTCACAACATTCCCATTTAATGAGCCCTAAGGAACCTGAAGTAAAAGACTTCTTTTCACAATTCAGTTTGCCCCGGCCATCAAAATATGTGGGACAATGATGAATGAAATGGGAAAAAAAAAACAGTTGCCAGAGAGAGAAGAAAATAGAACACACACACAAAATGGGTGGCTTTTAATTTAATAAAAACCCCACCACAGAGTTTTCTGATCTTCTTGTTTGTTTGTTTGTTTGTTTATACTGAGGAGCTCCTGAGTCGAATATTGGCCATCTACTCCAGGTGAGTGGAAGGAGGAAAAACTTACCTACTTTGTATTACTTTTTAGTCATTTTTTTCACTTAGTCAGCAAACATAAATTGAAGCTTATTATGTTTCAATCAAGGTCCATACTAGCCTTCTCAAAGGCTATGTAGAAGAACAATACAAAAGAAGAGAAAAAGATATTGAGTCTGGGGGAGATGAGAAACGAGGTACAATTTTTGCATATCAGCTTCCAACTCCTGAAAATGGTGTTAAGATGATACTTTGAATTACAGGAAGGCCAGAAATACTGGAAAGTGAGGATCCCTGGAGACTGTTTTAGAGGCTGCCAACCACAGTCACCGATGGGCTTGAAGATGGGGAGACCATGTGCTCTACTATGTCTTGTCAGTTAAGAGACACAAAGACTAGAAATAAAGTTTCTAAAATGATCAATATGGATGAGACGTCAATACGTCCTGGTTTTCCCATGACTGTCATAGCTTCAGCCTATTGTCTCAATGGGCTAGTGAACAATTGCCCCATTTAATTTCAGAAATACTCAAATTTAAATGATGGATTCTAGAGGTGTTCAATAAAACTTTCTGTGCTGATGGAAATGTTCTATACCTGTACTATTCAATATGGTAGCTACTAGAAATGTAGAGCTATTGAACATTTGAAATGCCACCCAGTTTGATACCATTCTGCTCAAAGTGGTGATTGGGAGCACATCGCTAGCTCTCCAGACATCAGGCGAAGAACTCGCATCTATAAAGAGAAGCCAGACTTTGATGAAGCTTTGATTTCACCCCCTAGCTTCATTTGCTCGTTTGCCATTTCAATTCCTCTGGTCAGAGTGCCATCTTCACCACGACCTCTCTACAAATCTGCTTTTGCAGAGGTCACAAGTGACCTAACTTGACACATCCCATAGAAGTTTTCAAACCTCATCTTCCTAAATTTCTGATCACTTCTGATTTTTGAAACATATTTCTTGTGGTACCTATGATAGCAATCTCTATTGATTTTTCGCCTGCTTCTATGGTTGGCATTTCTCAGTTTTCTTTACCATCTCTTCTTTCTTTCTGTTCCCTAAATTGAGCAATATCAATGGGTTATGTCAACTATAACTCCAAAATGTATCCCAAATCAACTAAATTCTTTTTCATCTCTACTACATTCAGCATAACCTAGGCCACCACCATCTTCTCCGTCATTATAGTCTCCTAATGAGTCTGGTGGCTTCTGCTTATGCCTTTCTCCACTCCGCACACACTGATCTTTATAAAACACAAGTTAAGTCACTTCACCCACTTCTTGAAACCGCTCAAAAGGGCCTGCAAACCTCACGTGATCTGGCTGCAGGCTTCCTGGAGCTAGATCTCACGCCATTCTATCTGACCTCCAGCCCAAGGGGACTTTCTGAGTTCCTCAAATATGCCAATACATTCCCCGTCCAGCATCTTTGCCTGATCTATTTCCTTGGCTTGGAATATCCCTCCTGGACATGGGTAGCTCCTCTTTCTCCCTCTCTGTCAGGATCAATTCTTAAATTATAAAATCACCCTTTTTGCATTGCCCCAAACAAATTCATGTCTTTACTATTACCTCAAAACATCCAAGTCTTTTCTATTTATTATACTCATTGAGTTGAATCACTTAAAGTGTGAACTTCTCCTCTGCACTATAAGACCTACCAGTAAATGATTTTGCTGTTATGGTCTGCATTGTACAAAATGTCAAGCACAGTGCTTGGCACATACTAGGTGTTAAATACATACTTGTCGATTGAATAAATTTCTTTCCATAATATAGTGCACCATTTGGTGTTTGCCTCAGCAACAATTTAATGTTCCTCTGAGGACAGTTTAATGTTGAATGCTTTTTGAAGATCCATCTGTGTGCCGTAGTCAAGCACTTTCGAATCCATTCTTAACTTTTTGGAGGTTCTCATGTTTGGAGAGTTGATGAAAGGTCTCTGGCATCTCGGAGGATGAAGAGAAAATAGAGCAAAGGAATTTAACCTCAGTCACAGTCTACCTGTGCCGGTGGCTCTGTTCCTTCAGGGTTGTGCTCCTAGCTCCAAGAGAACCACTATGTAGCTGATAAGAATAATGTCCTGAGCGCCTGTTGAGTTCCTAACTCAGCCCTCAAATCCGTGTCTCTTGTTTCATCCTTGGCCGTATCATTCCAGGCAAGACTTCTGCGCCTGCTTTTTAGGGCTCCCTGAAGAAGTCTGACTGATTCCCTTAGATATAGACCTTGATCTTTATATTTCATATGTGACAGGGTTTAACCTAATAAAGGATACACAGGCTCTTCTGGCATATCCCCAAGATCTTCCTCTCTGCTTCTCTCCCCACCCTTTCCTGCCCTCTTCCCAATGCATCCATGGTATGTCCTGCCTTTTTCAAGCAGCCTTGATTTTCCTGATACGGCCAAGTCCTCCTTCCCCGGCCCAACATCCAAAGGTGACTTAAGCAATGTCTACAAATTCCTCCTCACTTATGTGAGGTTTTTGGTTTCATTGCCCCCCCCCCAATTAATCTTGCTGTAAAAAATTAGTAATAACCCATCTTTAAAACTTAGGAGATTGAATGATTTTTGGCCCTTTAATAATATCCAGCTCTGGCTGGTGTGGCTCAGAGGACTGAGCACTGGACTGTGAAGCACGGGGCTGCTGGCTTGATTCCTGGTCAGGGCACATGCCTGGGCTGTGGGCCAGGTCCTCCGTGGAGGGCCTCCGTGTGGCAACCACACATCGATGTTTCTCTCTCTCTTTCTCCTTCCCTTCCCCTCTCTCTAAAAATAAGTAAATAAAATCGTTTAAAAATAATTTTTAAAAAATCCATTTTTGCTATGATATGTCATCTTCTTCAGAAACATTTATTGCCTTCATTCTTCTCTCTTTCTTAGCTGCACCTCATATTATTATTATTATTATTGATGACTGCTATATATTATTTCCCTATTGATTTATTTATATGCCACCTGGTTACTTGTTATACCAGAGAACTTAAGATTACTTATGAGAATACCTAAAATATGGCAATTGGAGATAAATTTAAAATAAGTGAAAAAAAAGAAGTCTGGAAAACAAGGGTATAAATGTAAAACAGGGTTTGGAATAAAGTGAATGCAAATCTTCATACCACAAGGACCCATACAACTGTTCTGGACAGATCTGTTTTGGCTCACAAGTCCCTAGCTACCAGCCCCAAAGGGTAAACCAATCAGTCTAACAATGTACGGGTTTTTAAGAGAAAAAAACAAAAATGTCACTCAGAAGAAGCGATTATTTGAGATGTGAAGATCAGACAAAAACGTCTCCCCGGGGGGCAATACAGAACAGAGTGCCATGCAGTGAACCGCATCTTCACAGCACACTTGCAGGGAGTGTGCAGAAGTGTCGTGAGCGTTTGAACAGTGTTCCTCATCGAACGCCCATGCCACCTTTCCCGAGGACAATGGAGCATAAACATCTTGACGGGCTCCCAGTATGAATGATGTGGTACAGACACACTGATCCCTGATGATCTGACTTAATCCAGAGCTAAATATGAAGATCTGGAAGAACAGATGCGATGCATGATTTCCAAGAAATTTTCCCTGGAGATCGCTTCTCTCAGCTGAGTTTTGATTTTGAATTGGGTGTCAGCCACTACCAACAGAGAAACCAGCCACTGGTGGGTCAGGCACTGTATGTACTAGTATCTAGGATCCTAAGGTTAATCCACAGGATGGGTATTATTATTATTCACATTTTGTTAATGAGGGAGCCAGGGCTCTGAGAAGTTACGTAACAGGTCCAAGTTCACCATAGCTAGAAAGTAAGGGGATAGGGATTTAAAACCTAAGCCTTAGTTCCAAACTCATACTCATTTTATTTAATCATGAAAAGTTTTCAACACGAAGGAAGACAGAGATTACTGCAACAAAGAGCCACATATCCAGCACCCACATCTGACAGATGTTAACATTTCCACCTGCTCTCGCCAGCCCAAGTTGCCTTCTCCTAGCGCCTTTTTGTGTCTGAGAGATGGAAACAGACTAACAAAAGTTGGAATATGGTGTTTCTCCCAAATGCACCAGCAGAGAAATTGTCTGACTGCCTTCCCTTATAAATTTCTAACTGTGCCAAATGGCTTGGGTTGCATTATTTAAAACACACCGTGCCCTTTCTCCCCCTGGGCTTGCAGGCAGGCACAGCTGGGGACTGACACCTTACTGCTGTCCCACTGAAGAAAAGGCTCCGTTGTCGGCTCATCTGCCAACGTCTGATGAGGGTCAGGGCCAGTGCCCTGCCTCCACCCCCAAAGAATCTCTTATAACTTGAGACAGTGTATGATTAGCCAATATTTTTTTTCCTTTAAGTTAGCTGAACTTAGGGCATGTGGGCAGAATATCTATTTTATGGGTGCCACGTTCCAGAGAAGCAAATTCGTTCATCAACGGTGAAATTTTCAATTTAACGAGTTAAAGTGGAGTCAAGGTCTCATAATCGTGGGTATGTTGATTTAAAATGCATTTGTCATTTTCTCCCACATCTTATTTAGTGTGGACTCTGAGAAGCCACAAAAGTAAAAGAATATTTCTAACCCAATAATGGCCTAAATTTTAAGGATAAGAATGAAAAATGTTTTAGTTGCCCAACCTCTTCCCTCATCCATAATGAATACTACAATGAGGGAAAATTGCAGATACTGACAAAAATATGTAGACAGAAATTCTCTTCAAGTCATTGGTATAAAACTAGACAAGGTAACATACTGATTTGTTACAACATTTAAATCTCAAAATGGTGTAGCTTAACTCTCATAATTTTCATTTTGACTATTATGTCTAAATCACCATAAATGAAAGAATTTGTGGTGTATACAATAAATATTCAAGTTAGCAGTCCTGAGTTCAAAATTCTCCACTATTGGCAACCAAGAACTAACAAGAAATATCAACAACAATCTCCAGATAGGTCAACAAGCTGATCAATGTGGCGTGCACCAGTCTCAACAAATATTTGAAGTCTTTCCCTCTCTTCAGGCAAAGCTTAAAGATTTGCACCCAGCTCAAATTTTTAAAAGATTTCTTACAGCTCTCCCACAGTTTGCTTCTATGACCTTAAATAATCTTCTCTTAGACCATTTTTTTTCTTCCCAGGCAGGCAGTAAATGCTTAGACTATGCACCTAAGAATGATACACAGTGGCAGCCAGACACAGCATGTCTGTGTCTAAGAAACCAGAGATATAAAACAAGTATAGGCATCATTTGGACGCAGAAAAATCCTCAATTCTTTTTGTAATTGTGTGTTTCCTGAAAATATCCATTTGGACTCATACATGTTTGCCATTAGGAAGTCCTTCGTGATTGTAATGCTTGATTTTCCTTCACTTTTTAAGAATTGTACACTGAGGCCAGAAAGTTTAAGTGGTCTGCCCTAAATCACATGGCATTTCCACGGTAGTTAGCACTTAGCATGAGCCCCTGCGTCTACCGCCACTCCACAAAGCCTGCATCAGGCATCTGAATTTCCCAGGCAGTGTGGCTTTGTCTTTTCTCTTCCTTCCCTCCACCCTCTCTTTTAAATTTTCTGCTAAGAGACAAAGAGTTGACTCTGGTTTAACTCAAATCACGATGATTATTTTGTAGCTGTTCAAAAGGAGTAAACCCATTTTTTTAAACAGTTGGGTTTACTTCTCCAGTCTCACAGAAACAGCCACCGCCCTTCTCTCTGTCTTTGACCCAGTAAAGACAGTCAAACCAGGCCACATAGTTTTAATACCTTATCCCCCAAATATACATACACAAAAACATACACACACAAACACTTACACCGGGGCAACAAAACCAATCACGGGAAAACCGTCCAATAAAAGATACAAAGGGATTTTTTTTTGTTTTTTTACAAGACCAGTAAAAGTCTTATTTCATCACCAATGTCACACTCCTGAACTCCAGTTGGTCCTGGACTAACGTTGTCCTGTTACTATTCCTTAGCGCCGCACCTCCAACTGGACATTGGATACGGAGCATGAATCTGCCCATTAAGGACACCCTGCCTGTAATCAAACACTAAGACAATATTATCTCAGAGTGTACATAGGGTATCGCTTTCTTGCTCTTCTTAAGTATTCATAGCTAAATGATTTATGGGCACACAAATGGATATAATGTCCCATAATATGTAAGAGGACTAATATTTAATGTGTTTCTTTCTTACTTTGTTTGAATAAAATCCCCAAAAATACTTTTAGCAAATGATCGTTAATTACGTGCATTGTCAAATGTGCTCGGGTTCTAATAAGCAGGCCTCAGGATTTACAGCCCCCCGCTGTCTGCCGGTGCCCATAAATTCAATGCGGGCGACGGTGCTCGATAAAATGGCCCCATCACCGGAACGGAAGCCTCACATGCTTCGCTTTGGGATACACTCTGGATTTTTTCCCAATGCCTATGACACGAGCAGAACATACCCTTTCCAGAGTGTTATTCTAAGAAAGCTCCCGGAATATCTGAAATTGTTTTTTTTAATAAGACTCCATGATCCACAAGGGCTAAGTTTGGCCCTCAGCCTGTGGATTTTATCAACTGCATCTCTCGGATAGATGGACTACCAGGGACAGAGATGAAAACCGCAGTGGCTTCTCGGGGAATATTTGTCAGCAAATATATTTTCCAAAAAATAAAGGTTTTAAAGGAGAAATGTTTAAATAGAGTTGTGACTTCGTAGTGAATTTACTTAATCTTCAGGGTCTCTGCTAATCCATTATGCACTTGGGATGTCAGAGGGGTCTACAAATTACCAGGTTGTTTGAAGTTTGCTGCTTTCTGGAGTGGCTTTGGTCATTTATTTTCGTAGAAATGTTATTTCTTCAATTTACAAGGTATGCAATAGCAAGGCCTTTAGAGACAGCTGTCTGAATAGAAAATGATTATTCATGTTTCTAAAGAAAGACGACTCGTTCTTTATATGAAGTCCTCCAAGGAGCATTTAGCATTTTAAGAACATGAAAAGAAAACTTCAGTTTTCGAAGTCTGGAAGAAGTGTCTGTGCAAAGGAGAAAAATGCAGAGACAGTGAGTGAGAAGATGAGCTGCTTTGACCTAAAGTAAGGAAGAAAAATTCAGTGTATTTAGTCTTGAATTCCTTTTTGTTGTTGTTTGAAAATCTCCAAATACTTTAGATCAAAAAAAGAATAAGGTAAGATTGGCGTGATTTTCTTTGTTATCTGAGTGCCAGACTGGTGATTGCAGAAATGCTTGGACCTTCAGTTCAAGCTAGATTAGTGATTGAGGTAGCAAAGGAGATACGAGGGTTGGTGATGAATCATATCAAGATGTTTTTTTCCTTCTTAAAAATCTGTCCTAAAGAAGATTAAATATCAAACTAAGAACTAGAACAATTCACACACTCCTCTGCCCCTTATGTGCTGGGAAACTGTGTAATGGAATGGAGTACATGATCATTGCCATGAGAGATTCCACCTAAAAGATATACTTCTGGTTAACCTCCAACCCAAACCAACATGAAAAGCAAGAACACAGCAGAAGAGGCAAACACATGAGAGGAAGACAGAAGTAAAAATCCCACCTGCCAAAAAAGTGTAAAGGGAATGAATGGATCCAAACATAACAATGTTCAGTTGAGGAAACATACCCACTGGGTACAGAACCGAGGTTCCTGATTCTTCCACCAGTGCTTTCTCCGTTGTCCAAGTCTAAACCTTTGCAGAGTGACACTGTAGTGTAAGCCACAAATTACCCTGACCCTTAAGTCAAGACTGCCAAACTCTGGCTAGAACCCAGTAGTCTTCCAGCTTCTCTTTCCTGAATAGCAGGCCTTTTCTGGTTTCATTCAGGTTTTGTTTTATATTCTGGTATCGGCTTCATCCTGAAAGAAGAGACTTGGATCCCTGAAACTGTGGGAGCTCATCTAACCCACAAAATATCGTTTATGCATATTTGCTTCAAAGACATGGGGACCCTTGTAAGTGTGACAAAGAAGGTCTACTCCAGTCACCCCAGAAAAGCAGCCTGCTCTGGTTTCCAAGACAGACAACCTCTTTCTTCCAGCGGGCAGGGCTACATTACCGTCTCTTTCCCTCATCTTCAGGTCATCTGTCATTGCCTCCCTCTCCCTTTCTTTTTTCTCACTAGGGATCAAAATAAGGAATTTCCTGGTTCCTTGAAATCCCATCTATTGTTTGGGCTTCTGTGTGACCATTCAGGACAGCTCCTGGATCTTTAAAGAAACCAGCGTTTAGAGTCTGTTGCTGCTAATCTGTCTGCATCGTAGTCTTAATATCTCACTTGGTTTTAGAGGGATTGTTGTGTTAAAGTTACTCAGTACAGTGAATCTTAAGGCACTGCCACCATTGTTTCTCCAAAAGCATTTTGTTTCCGAGCTCTTTGATGGGAAAAGTTATTTATTTGGGTTTGAGGCTGTACTTTGAGAATGGGAAGAGAGGTTACTAGGGTCAGATGTCCCCATTAAGGAAGGAATTGCAACCTTAAACAGAGGAGGATTTATTATTTTCTGAGTGATTCACCCTTCAGGAAGAAATTATTTGCCTCTCCCGAGCAGGGAGACATTGTTTCACAATGCTCACAACTGAATCTAATATAGAGAAATAGGAATAAAGATAGGCATCTCTGAATTTAGATATCCAAAGTAGATTTTTCTTAGGATTCCATACATGAACAGTCAAAAGGCGTATTGGGGCATGGGATGGGTCGTGGAGAGCATAAACAATTTCTGCAGGAGAATAGAGTGCCACTTATTGTGAAAGTGAGAAACGTGCTTTAATCAGGGTTTAATCTACCTACCCAAGCAAAACATCTTTCTGGTGTAAATTGTTCAAATAACGATACCTGCCTGCAAAGCTTTCACATGTTAATTTGTTTAGAAGACTAATATCACAATGGTAATTCAAGCCCTAGCCTATATATCCTTAAAGTTGGGACTCACTAACAAAAGCATTTCGATATTTCGGCAAGTAGTCACATCTGGCAATTTCATTAACCCACAAGTTTTTCATCTAGAAATAGATCCAGATGTTTCATGAGAATTTGTATTGGGTCTGAAAGAATCTGGATTTGGCAAAGTGCTATTTTGTGGGCTGATAGCAGACCCTTTAGCTCCATCTACATGAAAGGGTCCAGATTTGTTTCTGTGTGACTTAAACCCATCGAAAAGACAAAATGCTTTTGCAATGCTTTTGCATTCTGATGGGTCTGGAGACTGTTGTTCTACTGGATCCTACAGACCACCCGTAAAAAGGGGAAAAAATGACCATCCCTAGAGTTTAATGAAGAGTGTGAACTTTTAGTATTTTATTAGGTACTATGTCCTTGCAAAAATTGGCTATTCCCCATTGAACTAAATTAAAACAAACTTAATGAATCAGGAAGACCCAAGAAAGTGATCTAGCCCATCTCCCTACTCACCTTTGAAACATGTTGCATTTACAACTCTAGCCATAAAATAGCCCACATTTTTAAAACCCCCAAGAGAAGCAGATTCTGTAATTATTATCGTTAGTTAGTTTAACCAAGTGTCTACAAACCCTCAATGAAAAGAAAATTAAGTCCTTTTGGATTTACTGGGTATTAACAACCCACCCTCCCTATGCTATGGCTTCTGGGGTATTAGGGAACGCAAGAAATGTAGTTTTATGGCTCACACTCCATCTCTCCTGCCCTTCAGGGCTACCTGGTCCTACAGCTCAAGTTGTACAGTTACAGCAGCTGCCACTGGGCTAATCTAATCCCATTGCTAACCTAACTGTCTTACTAATTTTGATGGTTAAGGCTCTGGATTCAAATCACACTCTTCCATCTACAAATGATGGGACTTTGGGCAAATCATGAAATCAATCATTCCATTTCTTTATCTGGAAAATGGTGATTATAATAACACATACATAAAGGATTGTTTTAGGAAGAAAATAATATTATTTATGTAAAGTACTTACCACAGTAAGTGATCAAAACTGGTTAGATGTAATTAAAAGTGTCTATAAAGTAACCATTGTTAATGCTTTCTGCATTTCCCCTTTTACCTCCCACTTCTAGTACTTGTCACTCAGACAATCAGACGTGACCACAAAACCAAGGTTCCTTACATAAAACCCATTAAAACCTACCTCAGAGTAAGTGACTTAGTCCCACAGCTAAGTCATGGGAACCTGGACACGACCTTATACCTAACCACTTGGGGTTAACTTTTTACATCTTGATTTCTCCTAGTTTCAGAACAATTCTATGTTATATAAAGAACCAATATGATTATTTCTATGTAACCAATAAAGCAAATGAAGCTCAGAAGAAGTCAACAACTTATCCAAGGCCACACAGAATGGGGTCTTCCACATTGATTTCACATGTCCAAGTCCAAAGCGTCTTCCATCACATCATGCTGCCTAGAAGTTATGTCTGAAAGCCCTGGTCCTCACAGTAACTTGGAGCCCTGACAAATCAGGGAGGGAGGGTGCAGAGGGTTGAGAGTGTGAGGAGCAGGTGGCTCCCCCATGTTTTGGTGTTTCTCATGTCTTTCCCCCTTCCCCCAAAAGTAAAATATGTTCTTCTAGTTTACCTTCAGCACATGTCAAAAGAAAGCTTTCAGTTTCTTGAACTTACATCCTTTGGGAAACACAGCCCAATAATAGTAATTCCCAACTTTGAGTATGCATGAGAATCACTTTGGAAAATTGGTTCAATGGGTCAAAGACTGGGGCCCAGGTATGTGAATCTTTACTTAAGACTCTAGGTCATGTGGATGGATGTACTTGCATTCTCCCACTGGAACAGGGACTGTTCAAGTCCTGGGACATTATAAATTTTCTACTTGTAGTCTTTCCTGGTGATAGCTGAACTCTAATTTTCTTCTACTGACTCTGAAGCCCACTTGGGATATTATCTTCTCATGTTAAATTTGTTGACCATGTAATACATGTAGACATCAAGCATCTATGCTATGTAGATAACTTCCTTGCAATATGGTAAGTCTGGTATTGTCATAAAAGAAAACTAGAGTAGCCTGATAGGACTTCAGCAGCTACCAGTTACTTCTTAGGGAACACTGAATAGGTCCTAAATTATTGTTATTGGTAACGGGGAGCTTCATTTTATCTCTAAGATATGTTGCTCTGATAATATGGTGCAGAAGACAGCAACAGACTTTGCTCCTGAACAATTTATAGGATTAGAGAGAAAATTAATTCAGTTCATGTCCAAAACTCTTAGTGCTTCTCATGTGTCTGGCTGTAGCCGGGACGGCCGTGCCTATCTCTGTTGAGCTGACTCTCATGACTTTTCCTTTGAGTTTCTCCCATAGTGACACACATCCTCAGAGGTCTTCTGCACAATCTGAACTCTGATCGAAAATACAAGTCCCTGCAAGTCTGTGTGGATGTCTATTGTGGGTGTGTATTTGTGTTCAAGAGTGTTCATATACTGTAAAGCAAACATATATATGGCATTAAAATGTTAATACAACATGTATCTGGGAAAGTTTTATGAGACTACTTTCTGTAAGAAATATGAGAAATGTGGATAAATGTCTACATAATATACACACAATTACATATATATGTGTTACATACATATATAGTACATGCATGCATATGTGCTTGTGCATGCACACACACACACACGCACGATGATATTCAGGTAAACGTTAACTAGCTCTTTGGAGGCAAAAACACTAGCTCGTAATGTTTGCCAATTTCCTTGGTGTAAATACTCCTACAACGGCTGATTTAAAGCCACCAATGTGACTGAAAACAAAATCCTCTTTCCTGAGCTGGAAGGTTGTAACTCACCACTGGTATGTACCTCTCTGTTTCTCTTTGTCAAAGAGGAAGATTTAACCAGCTGCCCTTGAAGGTGTTTCAACATTTAACATTATGCTTTTTCTATTTAAATATATACCCTGTAATTAATTACTACAGCTTGAGCAGGAAAGTAGGTGGTCCACAGCACCTTTAATCCTACCGAAAATAAAAAGATTATCAAAGCAGAGATTTAAAGGCCACCCCATGCATTTACGGCTTTGAAATCCATTGCTTCTCCCAGGGTTTTTAATCCTATGTGTTGGCAGAAATGGATTTTCAACTGGCCTATTTATCACTATAATCATATCTCCCCATCAGATCTGCATATTTTTCTGTATTTTTTTCAAAGTGATCCCCTTTGTTTCAGATGTTAATGTAAGTAATTTTATTCCCTTCCCCACCAAAAAGAAAAGGGGGACAAAAGTTAATTGTGTCTGAACTGAGGTGTAACTATGGCCCTATTAGAGGTGTAGTTGTAGGCTATTGATCAGAGCTCACAGGAAAAGCTTGTCATGTAAAGTCAAGAGGTTAATGTAATTACAAGAATGGGCAGCAGGATCAGCTGTAGCCCAGAAGTGGCGAATAACTAAAAGCTGCTTTAGAGACACATAATGTTGTCAAAGCATAAATAATTCATCCTAGCATTCGAGGAGAAATTACTCCTCTGTTTCAGCATATTATTCAGCCATTAAAATCTTGCCTTTTAGAGACATTTGATGTAGTCATGTTTTCAGTTCTAAGTCATTCAAAGGCATGCCACCTTCATTAAGCCTTATATTGTGTAGTTTTCAAAGTATTACAGGGGATGTGGATCCACAATTTGTTTAATAACTGCAGTGGAGTTCAGATAAGAGGGAAGAAGCTGGGAGGATTTGTGTTACATCCAGTAGCTAAATAGGGATGAAGATTAAGCAACATGGGGTGGAATTCCTAGTTCTTGAGCTGGGCCAAGTTCCATTCACTCCACTTTCTTTGCTGCCTCTAAATCCTTGCAGATCCAATCCCTGAAATACTTATCTGGTGCCAAAGAAGTAGAAGAGAAACAGCAGTGGGTCCCATACCTTTCTTGTAAGTATTCTCACATAAATTGCTCACTAACTCTATTAAAAATACTTTGACAGTACCAATAGTTTGGAATTGAATCTGGTTTTGTTATTATTTTTGTTGTTTTTCGATCTGTGCATTTAGAAACAAAGTTTTGCACAGCTATGGCAAAATGATAGCTGCAGGCCCCTCGGAATCAATAGCTAACTACTCTCTCTATGGTGATTACAATGATTATTTCTATCGTGTTGTGTTCAGCATGTAAAAGGTAGTACATAAAACAACTAATATAAGAATGAGTATAATTATGAAATCATAGAATCAAAAGTGACCTTAGAGGAACAAATGGGCAGTTTCACCCCCAAGGCCATTATCTGCCCTTCTCTGCCCTGCCTCGTGCCCCAGGATAGTGAGCCCAGATCCTGATCCTCTGACTTCCTTCAGGGATCAGCCAATAACAGACCCCAGCAGGCACTGAGGGCAGTAGGAGAGAAGTGAGAATAGTTCATCCCTGCCCTCCTCCTGAGAGGGTTTAGTTCTAGCAGTGGCTGTGGCCTCTATGGCTTCTTTGAATGACCCTTCTTTTATGCCTCTGATCTCGTTCAAGCTTTGGAAACACTTGCTTCTGGACACCTATAAGATCTCATCACCGTTTCATGTCTCTGAGTGTTTCAGCAGCATTGGCAGGCTCTTTCCCACTAGTCCCTTCATTAAAAGTCTTCAAAAATCCCAGCTCAATGTGCTAGAGGGTTTTTTCAAGTATCCCAACTGGTCCATACAGCTAGGCAAGGAGAAGAGAAACAAGTCCTCCTTAGTGAGGTCTCTAGAAGAAACTCCTTTTCTGTAATTCTTCAGACATCATAATAGTTACTAAAACCCTGATGCAAAAGTCTTAGAGAACATCATGTCCAAACAAGACTTGAGTCAGACATACCCAGAAGAGTGGTGTCTTTCTGATACTCTAGGTCATACCATCCACACATTGGTTATCCTCTGACAACTCTTGGCAGGGGGAGCAGGGAGCTAACATCAGACCAGCTACCTCCCCACCTGTGCTAGAACTGGGCTATGGCTCTGCTTAAATGTCAAGAAGCCTAATCTCACCCCCAGGAGAAACAACTGCCTAGTCCCTCTCTGGGTGAGCACCACTAACGACGGGCAACTCATTTTCTATGATTCGTTGTACGCATTGAATATTATATATTTCAATCATTAAAAGACTTTTTTTGCTTTTAAGTTAAAACTCTGTTCCTCCGGATTGTTTCTGGTTTACATTTTGCAATGAAATAATAGCATCTTCATTATGAAGAAGGCATGTAAAGTATTTACTCAACATGTCTGAGACACTCCCATACATGGAGCTTCCCAGGCTGGACGCCCTGGGCTGTACCCGCCAGAGCGGTAATGCCGGGGCTCCCCTCAAGCTCTGCCGGGGACTCTGCACAGCCCTAGCAAATTACTATTTAGCATTAACACCTAGAAGTCATCCTTGATTTCATTTTCTCCTCACCTCTGTGTCAAATCTATTAGCCTGTAGTATCATTTTCATCTAAAAAAATGTACCCTAAATCTATATTTCTATCATCCTTAATACCTGGCGCAACCTACCATCATCTCTCACCTGGATTAATATTGATGTAATAACCTCCCTGCTTCCACCCTTTCCTCCCAATAATCCCCTCTGCACACAGAGCAGGTGGTGTGATGTTTCTAAAGTCTGTATCAGATTACACCGTTCCTCCCCATTAAACCTTCCAATGGCTCCCTTACTCTACAGGGTACCTATGTAAACTTGCAGTTTCCTGTCCTTGCTCCCCTCCCCTGTGATACACCACCCTTGCTGGCCTTCACTTGAAGCCCCCAACACAGCGCTTCCTCCCTTGTGGTTTTCATGTTCTCCCACCCAGAACAATCAGCCCCCAATTTTTACTTGGCTGTTGATGTCCTGCCATTCAAATTTCAATTCACTTGCCACCCCCTCAGGGGTACCTTTGTGACTACATGCTAAATACAAAATGAAAGGAGGGGGTGGCAAGAACAAAAAGATCTGAAATCCAAGTACTTTCCAGGATGAGCAAATTCTCCTCCAGCAGGTACCAGAGAGGACCTGTAAGAGGGTGGCCTCTACCCCCACCCTACCTCCTCTCTGAAAACTTCAAAATCAAAAGGTTGCTGCACAATATTAGGATTTTTCAAACCTTGCTCTCCACTCACACAAACTTTATCTTAGCAGCAAATGCAGAAATTTTAAAGGAGCAAACCCCTGAATAAGAAATCACTGTGGCATGGTTTATTAGATCTTGAACAAATTAGGTAATCTAGCTGAGGCTCACTGTCCTCTGAAAATAAGGAGGGTGCTACTACTTGCCTAGCCCCACACAAGACTGAAGGGAGTCAGATGACCCAATGTGTCTGTAAGCACCTTGTGACATGTCAATACACAAGGGCTCAGCACTGCAATCATTCTTGTGCGAGAGATAGAAAGGTGACTAACAAAGACAAGTGGTAGAAACCTAAAGCAAGTGCTATAAGGATGTACAAAGAATATTCCCCAAGTTCTGAACATTTAGAAAGAAAACTAGGAAAAGAGCATGGCTTCAAAGAGGGATAAGAGCTAGGAGAGCTTTGTCTAGAAAGTTTCCATTGGGCAGATGAGATTTTAACAAAGACCTAAAGAAGGAGAGGGTCATCACTTAGCATACAGAAACAAGAAGTAATTATGGGAGATAAAAAAAAACCATTGCCCAGAGTTCAGCAATTTCTTTTTAAGAAAGTGGAGCAAAAGCAGGTGTAGGGAAATGCCAGGGCAGGTTTGTCTGACAGGAGGACAAAAGCCTAGGATGTAGCAAGTGATAAGATAAATTAACCTAGAGAGTAACCCACTATGGGAGGGCTTAAAACTCCACTCCACACCAGAAGATTGCATCCAGGTCAGGAGACAGGCAAGGGCATGATCAAAGAATAACCAGGAGCAGTGAGAATTATAACACCTTCCTCTGCAGCCAGAGAAGAAGCACACCTAGATTAAGGGTCCAGGGAGAGCGCCACTGTACTTTGTCAAGTCAGGACACATCTGGACAACCGAGTGTTGTCTGGCGTGCCACATTTGCCCACGGACATTGACTTGAAAACACTCCAAGAAGGATGACCAGAGTGGAGAGGCAATGAAGAGCTTGCCATGCAGGGAAGAACGGAAAAGTCTGTTATTATGGAAGCCAGAAATGTCAAAGAATGTGATAGAACTTTCTTTTCTTCTTGGGTTGATCTCAGCTGATTTCAAAAGATTTTTAAAAATGCAAGACTTCAGAGATTTCACACGATTGAGAAGTAAGAAGGTGTAGGGAGAAGCCCACCTAACCTGAAAGCCTGAGGGCTTGGAGTTAATTCACCTTTGCCCCCGTTGGTGAATATATGACTTACTTTCCAGTTTCTTAATTAATTCATGTATTTTTAAAAAATCCGCTTAAACAAGAATGTTGAGGCACAATAACTTGTTTAGATAGTTAAATCTACTGATTACTTAACTTACCAGAAATATTGATTAATTTTTCTGGTCCTCATTTAGACTTGCCTAAGAAGAATGCAAACAAGAGCAGTGGGAATGGGAGGAGTTTTCCAATAATAAAAATTGGGCAAAATCAATACTTCGCAGTGTAGTAGAATCCAGATATCTAAGAGATTATTTCAGAGACACAGATTAGGAAAACACTTTCATAAGCGTGACTTAGAGGGGGTTAGGTAGGAAGCCAAGAGGAAGACAGCACTCTCAAATTGTGTCCAACAGAATCTTTGTGTTATGCACTAACTGATGAAAAAATTTATGTTCAACTAAATGTTATCCAAATGTTCTTCACAAGTATAGGTTGAAGCCCTAATTGGATGGCAGTTGGAAATGGGGCCTTTGGGAGGCAATCATAATTCAATGAGCTCATGAGGGTAGGATTAGTGTTTTTATAAAAGAGGAAGAAAGACCAGAGAATTCTCTTTCTCCCTCCCCTTCTCTTCCTCTCTCTCTCAAGCTGTCGTGTGAAGACATAGCAAGAAATCAGCCACCTACAAGCCATGAGGAGAGCACTCACCAAAAACAAAACAAAACAAAAAAAACAACCCTGCTGACACTATGATCTCAGACTTCTAGCCTCCAGAACTCTGAGAAATAAACTCTGTTGTTTAAGCCACCCAGTCCGTGGTATGCTGTTCGAGCAGCCCAAACCGACGAAGACATGTAGCGTTTCTGAATGCTGAATGTTACTGCTTCTCAGGGAACAAAAAAGAGTTCTATGGTAAAAATTAATTTGGGAAATGGTGGGTTTAACAAAATAAAAGACCTTTCTTTACTACAGACTTCTTAGCACCTTTCATGTGTTCAAGGGTCTTGTGACTCAATAAGGACATTGTACAAAGCAGTTTCTTTTTTTAAAAAAAACCACAGAGGTGACCTTCTTCCTCACAACACCCACCATCTCCCCCCTGCAAGCATTTCAGGGGGAGGAGTGTTTATCAAACACTACAAAACCCCTGGAGAGCTCTGCCCCAGAGTTGGATGGTCCCAGTAGAGACGATAAGTGTGTGCAACTCATCCTGTGGGAATAGAGCAAGAATTTCTAAATCAATCATTAAACGCTAATGAAGCACCTACTATTTGTTAAATGCTGGAGTGGATACAGAGGCTGAAACCTATGGTGCCTATTCCCAGAAGTTTTCCAGATTCTAAAAAGAAATGCAACTTGCACATGAAAAGGTAACCATGTAAGCCTCTCTCACTAAGAGTCAAAAACAGCAGACTGGTGTGGACTGGGAGTGTTCCAGGGCTCTGGAAAGCTTGCCGTAACTTTGGCAGTCGGCACAGGCTTCTCAAAGGGGTACTTCATGGCCATCCTTGGAAAAATTAGCAGGATCAGACTGTGTATAGAAAAATGCAGGTATTTTAGACGAGAGAACACTGTGTTCACTGGGGCAGGTGAACACCAAGGGTATGGGGGAACACTGAAGACGTGGGTCTGGAGCTGTAAGTTCTGGAACAGTTGTGGATAGTGCTGGAAACTTGGAGGTGGGGCTGAGTTCAAAGAGACTTCAGTACCAAATGCAAGACATTTAAGTCCCACCTCACAGACAATGGTGAGGTGTTCAAGTTTTAGAGCAAACCTGTGACATGACCAGAGCATTCAGGTCACCTTCAACTTCACAGAAACAGACCGAAAGTGCCAACTACTCATTTCCAGTCAAATAACTTTAATTTTTGAAGCAAAGCATTTACTCATTGGCAGAAGGAAATCCAGGGGAAGGATGAGGGGAGAGTTTCTGTTTTCTCTCCCCTTCTGGCAAATAAACAATCCTTCTGGTGGAGAAAAGGGCTCAGCGGGCTATTTTTAGCTTCCTGCCGCTGGACCCCAGTGATGGAAGCCACGGACGGACGTGTTCTGATGCAAGATTCAGATGTCCTGCTGGGCCAGCTTTGCACACTGTTTAAGTAAACACTCTAAAAATAATACAATAAACTTAGACAACCAGGAGAGACAAGCTGGGGATTGCAAAGTGATTTAAAGTGTTTCCTCCTTCATTTTGAAGGTTTCTTTGAATTTCAGCCAAGAAAGAGCCATCACTGTGTCTAAGGGAAGGAGCCTCAAAAGACGTTTGGAGAGATGGTGTTTCTGAGTATTTTCACATGAACTGCATGGCAGCACTCCGAGCTGTTCCTTGCCCATCAGGAGTGATGCCTCAGGAAAGAGCAGAGCAGGGCAACAGGACCATCGGTTTATACACCCTCTTCATTCACTTGTGGCCGTCACTTGTCACTTGTGGCCGTGCTTTGCCTGCCCTCTAGAAGAGTCTCCACGGATGACTCTAAATTGAGGAAGTGAAGCAGAGAAAGTTATGCAATGACTGGAATGACTGGTCCTGCCTCATCCTTCCTCCCGCCTCATCCCAGTGGGCCTCACTCGCCATCGGATCACTGACACAGTAGGACCTGGAAGCCGCTAGCCAGGCCCCAAGGGGCTCTCTCCCACAAAGGCTTTCTCAGGGGAGGTGAGGGACAGGGGCCCCCTGGGGTACCAACGCCTTACTCATACGACTAGCTCCCTCCCTTACTCGTTCTAGGATGCTTGTAAGAGTTACTTTAGAAATCTAATTTTTCCAGTGAATGCCCCTGAATGTTATACAATGCTTTCAGTTCAAGTACCACACATCCATATGGGAAAGACCTTCTTTTCAAATTATATTCGATTTGGGAAGGTCTGGACTCCCTTTCTACTTTAGTTAACCTACGACTTAGGAGATTTATTCCGCTGGCAAGTCTGCTTAGAAATAGAAGAAACTACAACAAACAAAGGGCTGGCATGGCTAGAAAGTAATGTTTTCAGACATTCCAACATTATTTTCCAGGCTTCTCTGCTGACCTCCCAGAAAACCTTTGGGTTCCACTGAGTGCTAGTTAAAACCACCTCTGCCGTGGCTCCCACCGCCTGCTCTCACTCACGTGGCCAGCCTCCCACCGAGGACAGGCACTCTGGCAAGGCCGCGTGCTCCGTGTCCTGAACGACAGCAATGGGATGGGACAATGAGGACAAATGAAGTCCACGTAAGAACAGACCACGGACTGAATATTCAGCTGTCAGGCTCCCCTTTTTAAATGAAACTACCTGCTGCTCCCCTCTGTTCAAGGAAACGCCTGAAAGTCAAGCACTTTACTTTTTTCTGGGCCGTGCTTACTCTAAATAATGCAATCAATCCAGCGCTGCCGTGGAAGAGAGCATGGGGCGACAATATCCAATCCCATCACCAGTCCAGCCAGCTTTATCAAGCCAGAGCCCTACGCTCCCCTGAAAGCTCATTTATGGAAAAATACAATCAAGCCCGGTCTGCAAGGGGCTGCCCCCTGGGGAACTTCTGTGTCATTGCCTTGAGGAGAAAGAAATTCACCTTGAGCTGCAATAAACTGACATTCTCTACATGGTGTTATGTGCCTGATGGAATGCAGTGAAAAATAAATCCAGGCTGCCCAGCATCTAGCTGCCGATGGTTACATTGGAGCACGGAAGCAGGCGAGATGATGTTATACCGTGACGACACGTGGCATTCATCTTCCTGAGATGATAAATCAAGAGACACACTGTTCAATCTGTTAGAAACAAGGATCTCCAAACTGGGGAAGAAAAGCAGCAGCTCATTATCATTTCAAAACCACAAACGAAGCAGGGGTTTGAGCAGGAAATACAGGAAGCAGAGATGCGAGGCAAGGACACATGCCCTCTCCGTAAGGGCTTGACGGGGAGAAATAAATCAGCCCCACTGAAGACACAAAGCAGCCCCCACAGGCAAGGGAGTGGGGGAGTGCCTTTGCTCTCCCTGAGGTTTCTGATGCATCTCCGAGGCTAGTCAACTGTGGAAGGACCGAGATGAAAGATGATCAGGATTGGAGTGGCTGCTGGAAGCTGTGATGAGCCTTCTTCTCCAGGAGTGTGCAGGCACAGAGCCAGCTGTGTGTTGAGCAGGGCGGGACAATAGAGGCGGAGCCCCCAGTCCTCATGCCTTACAATTCTCTCTGACCACGGCTGTGTTCTGAGCTAGCTCAGAGGTGCATTAGCCAGGCAGGTCATTGGGTAACCACAAAAGTCAGCAACTACTTGGGAGAGCCGATGTGTCAGGGCACAGAAAGCAATGCACTGATAGTAAATGATGAGGAATGCAGAGACTGGAGGTTAAAAAACCAGCTCCATGCCATACATTGTAGACAGAGTGACTCTGTGATTTATCGTCCACACAGGGACACTTGCTATTAATACTGATATGGCTGGAGTAAACTGAGACTGCTCTGGCAAACGGGGATGGAGGGTCACTCTACTTATGGACGATGTCAGAAGAGAAAATGGGAGTGACTTCCGTTTAGCTCTTCTTTCTCTGAGAGATATCTACACCTGATTCCTCATCCAGCTCCCAAGTCTGGGGAAAAAGTAGAAGATCCTGCTCTAATGGGCCAGTGTCAGAGGTCAGGGTCAGCCCTCCAAGGACAGAGGCTCCTCTGAAAATGGTGTGATACAAAGGCACCCCTAACTGGAGACAGAAAAGTGGTTATTGGGTCAGATGAACCTGGGTTTGGGTCCAGACCAAATTTTCCCAAATCTGAAATAAGTAGAGACTTCCGTGTGGGGTGAGCGGGAGAATGCAATGCAAGAATGTACGTTTATGAATATTTCTGCAGCTCACCAAGCATCAGACAGTCTTCTCACTCCATACCTGATGGACCTCTACTTGTGTGTATTTTTTTCTTTCAAGGCAGAATACCTGGAATAAAGCAAGCTTTCACAGTCTGCTAATCCCTGGCTCGTATGATTTTGCCCCTTCTTTCTTGGCTTCCAATTTTCACTCTTGGGGGAAGGATGAAGGACATGATCATAAACCAAGTATCATTGTTGTCACTGCCCCGGAGGCTTCACGATGACATTCTTGAACAATTGGATCTATAAATACAAAGTCTGATAGTTCTGTGCAGGAAAATGGTGTAGGGTGCAGATGGCAAACGCAAGCCCTACCGGCCAAATCCGGCCCTCCACTTTGTTTTATTCAGCCCGGCACCTTGTGTCTACCTGGCGGCAGTGCAGAGCTCCTGCTTAACTGTTAAGGAATAGTCACCTTTATACACTCCTAAAATTACATTCAGCCCTTTGAAGGCAACCACGAGGCTGATGTGGCCCCCAGTGAAAATGAGTTCAACACCCCTGGTGTAGAGTGTTATGAGAGAATCACAGAGTGAATCTACTTTAGACAAAGTGTTCAGGGAAGGCCTCCCAGGAAGGACACACCTACCACCTACGTGCTGTGTCCTGAATGACCAGGAGGAGGCAGCCCCCTGAGAGGGAGCAAGGGCATTCCAAGGGAAAGGGAACTGTGGATTCTAAGCTCTTGACTCAGGCAAGGACTGGGCACATCTGAGGACCTCGAGGGAAGCTAGAAGAGGAGAGAGGAAGCGGAGAAGGGCAGAGAGCAAAAGACAGCCTCGACATAAGCTCCAGCCACGCCACAGAGGGCCCTGATGTGCATTATTCGATATGCATTTATTGTGTGCCTAATACATGCTCAACGAATGAAAAGGCATTGAGCAGTTCATGCTTAGAAGAAGCATGACCTTTTTACATGTAAGAAGTATAGTTCTGACTGCTGAGTAGGAAACCAGCAGAGAAGGGGAGGAGGTGAAGGGCACCGTGAGGGAGTACCCGCTGGAGGTCAGAGCAGAGTGGGTGGTGACTTGGGCTGTGGTTACCTTGATGGATGTGAAGAGAAGTGATGGAACTAAGAATATACTTAGAGATGGTGCTGGTAGGACTTGTGATTCGGAGTGTGGAGAGGAAGGAGGGAAGGGTCCAGAATAATTCTACTCTGATACATGTATCCCTACATAAATAAAAGCTGGGAGAGGGCCAGGTTTGGGAAGAAACTTAAAAGTAGTGTTTGGATAAGTGAATTTTTAGGTGTTTTTCAGATAATGAAATAGATAGCTCAAGTAGGCAGATGTGTATATGAATCCGAAGCCCAGAGAAAAAATGGACACAATTGGGAGTGGTTGGAATATATGTGATATTTAAAGACAAGGATAAACACAAACATTTGGAAAATCCATAGAAATAGAAAAGGAGAAAATATGTTAAAAGTGTTTATTTTCCTATTCTCTCACTAACCCTAAGAACTGTTTTTAAAACAATAATAAAACATTTGATCCTTGGCAAAAAGAAGGCATCTCATTAAAAGCCATTTGATTTTTTGATTAACTATCCATGAAGGCCTAACTACCTAGGCCTTTTCAAATATTTCTGTGAGGGTAAACGTATTTTTCATTCATGAATGTTATTTATACATTGAGGATATATACTTTTACTCTTTATGTGGCAAATAATTCCCAGTTTGCCATTTATCATTTAAAATTCTTGATAGAATTGAATTTTTTTCCATTTTTTAGTAGTACAATTTTGGGGGAAGGTTAAAATAATTTAGGCTACTTTTTCATGACTTTTTCTTTGGCATAATATTAGAAAGCCCTAGCCCATTACCAAGGTTTTAGAACAAAAGTATAGAAACCTGGAAATGCATTACGGCATTGTTTATAACAGTAATTTTTTAAATTAGGAACAATCTAAGAATATATCAAGAATTTATTTGTTAAATGTGTGACTTCGTATAGCAGAATGCTTTTCAACCATTAAAAATAGTATGGGCTTCTTTTGAATCACAATGAACCACGTCTACTATATATTTTATAAAAGAGAGAGAAAATAAAAGTGTCATTACAAGATGACTCTCTTTTATAATAACCAGGATACTTCTATCTATTGCTATTTCTATAATAAAAGAGTAAACAATTTTTGTATATCTTATCTCCCAATTCATTCTTGAGCTTATACATTCTCTTCATGTCACCTACTCAAAAACATAAATTATTTAATTAAATGTTATCCATATAATAAGAGATCATCTGTTGTTTTAAAAATCTACACTGTTAATAATGATAGCTACCATTTATTTACACATAGTATGTGACAAAATTTGGCATGTGTGTGTACATCAGTTTAAAAAGATAGAGAACAGGCAACAAGATGTGAAGGAACACATAACGAAGTCATCACTGCCTTTCACCTAATTAGCCAGCAGGAAGTGTGTGACCGTTGGCTGTCTTTCACACAACCCTTCCGGCAGTTCTCCCATCAGGCTGGGAGCATTCCTCCTTTCCATGGCCAGGGGCAAACACTGGAAATAATTTAGTATTGACCTGAACAGCCACCCACCTCCCTTTTTATTCCACTCCATACATTTCTAGATCCCAGAACCTACAAGATCCCCTAAGCCTTGGATTCTGCCTATCCACATAGACCTCCGACGATCTCCCTCCGCCCACAGTTCTTTCCCCACAAATCCCCCTTCCTGCCTTCCAGGGATTTGATTTCCTTAGCACAGCTGGTCTTATCCAGGAATTATAGGGAAGGCAACCTGATTCAATTAATTTATTCTGAAGCATTAATAACTGAACAAGATCTTTTGATCTTCCAGGAGTTATTTGAATTAAAAATAAAATGAAGATGTAGAAAGGGAGGGGACTCTGTCACCAAGATGACTCTCAATGCAGAATGTTAACTACTATGGCCAACTGAAGTGAAAAAAATCAGGCAGGTACCTTTGGACTGTCCTGCTCTGGTTAAATGTCTAGCTAGAGGTGAGGGCAAGCAGGTAGGTCAGTATGTGGCGGAGGGGGAGGGGGAGAAGAGAGGTGAGAGGGCTTCCTTGTATGATGCTTTTGAATGTCAAAGTGTCTTCCTTGTCTATTCTCTGAAACCTGTAGATCTTCTAAAGTCTTCACATTTGGTCTGGGTTTTTTTGTAGATCTTTTTTTCTACTTTGGGGGAGTGGAATCTCTGGCAATAGAGGGGGACCAGCAAGGAGAGTGAGCTTCTTGTTTCTGAGAGTACTCCTTACGAGGAGATTCACAGGGCCAGGAGGCCTCAAAGGAAGCCCCCACTTCACCCATTTGTACTCCACATCCAACCTCACATTTCCTGTCTCCAAACAGTCTCACCAGATCCTAAGTTGGCCAGGCCTTGGGAAAACTGAGAAACCACAATGTCTTGGTCCAAAGAAATGGAGACACAGGGCTTACATTTTTCTCTTCCATTAACATTCAAGTATTTTAATGAACACCAGATTTTACTATTTGTTCCTCGGGGAGGACATTTGAGTTTTCTGTGGCTCATTTTATTTTCAATATTTTAAAATCTTTGCCCTCAATGAGGCATAACCATAATTGCATTTGTAAGAAGTAGGCTGTATTTGGTTAGTGGAACTGGCTTATAAATGTGGTGACAAAAATTAACTTCATGTTTCCTTTGTAAGGTGCCTCTCTCTCTCTCTCTCTCTCTCTCTCTCACACACACACACACACACACACGCACAACTGATCAAGACCTGAAGGTTTAAACAACTCACATTCTGCAATGCGCAAATACCAATGTGCAACGACTTGTAAGAAACCCTCTAAGCAGGTCTCTATAAAGAAAACCTCCTGTGCAATAGAAAGGGTATTCAAATTGTTCCATTTAACTACAAAGAAGAGCAAATTGTCCCCAAAGTATAAAGTGGTTTAAAGACAGGGAATTGAGAACTAAATTTGAAGCTGACATCTTGACAGTCTCGTGACCTAGTTTCAGGAACAAAGCTACACAAGAGTGACAAATGAGGGGAAAAAATGGAGAGAAAGATTGAGAAAACCAGAGAAAAAGAAAAAGATAAAGAAGGTGACGTGGTTGAGTGAGGAGAAGAGAAGCATCAAAAACAATTAAGAATGAAATACTAACAGAACACAGCAGATAGACTGTCTTAAAGCTATTCTTTGGTAGGTCAATTTATGGAACAAATATTATACATTTGAACATGTATAATATTTATTATTATATTTATGAATATAAATTTACACTTTTCAATACACCAGTGGCCAATGCCCTGTCTACCAAAACAAAAATTCGGTGAAAACTGAGGGATGGAAGATAAACTTTAGGCTAATTTTTCAACTTCTTAAATGGTTAACACCAGGTACCCAACTACCTAAAGTTTTTTTCAACTTCTACACATGAGGAGATGTCACACTGAAGAAGATTAATTCCCCGGGACACTGGCCATCAGTGTATGGTCAGGGGATCTTCTTAAATCTGTGCCTTCCTTTTGACAAGCAAATGATTTCCAAACTTTCTTTTTCACTCTCAATGTTTCTGGGCTTGAGAAACAACATCAGGCCCCTACCACTGCTCCCCCACCCCTGCCAAAAAAAAAAAAAGAGAGAGGAAAGAGAAAGACTATGGCATTGACTGAGGTTGATGGCAGTCTGTATTTCAGCTTTTAGCCCAATCCCAGATCCCAATACTTGTAAATAATGGTTTCTCAGAAAAGTCCTATTTTTAATTGTGTTTACTATTTTGTCATAGTAATATGTATCAGTGAGCTTCTTACACAATATCCATGTGGTATTGACCAATTGTATGAAATCTGAAGGATGTACTCTTAGGGGGGTATTTTTAAAACATGTAGGCATTTGTTGATATATACAGGGTGGGGCAAAAGTAGGTTTACAGTTGTTTGTATGGAAAATGATACAATAATCAATAAATAAAATACAAGAATAAACTGTGTTTTGTGTACTCACAACTGTAAACCTACTTTTGCCACACCTTGTGTCTGGTTTTGAATTTCAGCCCAAGATACTCTTGGTGAAATATTCCAAAATGATCAATCGAAGGTCAGGAGAGACCCCTTGGAGACATAGCTTCAAAAGACTGGTTGAACAAAATCAGGTGCATTTTAGAAATTAATTATATCAAGGGTTTTTAGTAACCATGGCCATGCGTTGAACATTGCTAATAACATATAAATACATTTACAGTGTAACTTTACTGTTTACTGCTACACTCGCTGACTGACAGGTTCCTAGGTTCCACCCCGTTTGTTGGGAAACATGCTAGGGACTGGCATTTTTAGAATGTCCTGATGATTCCACTATAGATGGTTCTGGAACGACATTTTGAAATAGTCCTTAGCTTTAATAATGGAACAGTTTGAAAGAAAACTTGTGGAATTTCTCAGCCTCCACAGCTGAGTTCAACAACAGCATTTTTACGTCTCTGATGATTGAAAGGAGAAAACATGGGGCTGGAACATGGCAGGCAAAGGCCACCTCCCACCCCAGGAATCCACTGGCATTTGAGGCTTGGATTTTGATGAGAGCAGAACTAGTTGGATCCCTCCTTCAAAGAATCAGCTTGCTTCTAATTTACAGACGTGCAAAGGAGTCTTCCTGGGGGAAAAACAAAAAGACTGCACTCTGCTATTCTTAGAGATTCAAATATGCATCTCTGGTTACTTATAGTAACTCTAACCAGAGCCAGGTTACCAGAAAGACAAGAGAGGCCCTAGGAGTGACCTCACCTAGAGGGTGGGCATGTGTACTTCCACCATGTGTTAAGGCCCAAGGATGGTAGAGAAAGAGAAAAACAATTCTGCTGGTAGAGTGCCCTAGTGGTGGTTCTGGAGCCCGACCCGCACAGCGGCCCCGGTATCATGTGCATCCTAGTGCGGTGAGGGAGATGTGGGCAGCTAGCCTCCTATAAAGAGCAGTCATGGGACCCCCAGACTGTGACACAGCAGCAACAACAAGAAGATGACAGAGGGTGAGTCTTGTCCCAACAGGGCAGGTTCACAGCATCACTCGGGTCTGGGCTTCAGGGAACTGGCACTGGTATTGCAGCTTGGTGGGCAGCAGTGCCCAGAATTGATGGACTTTTTAAACCAACCTGGGAGACTTAGGTTATATCTCCTGCCATCAGGCGAGGTTTTACAGCCAATAAAAAATGGGATATTAAGGTCAGCACAACTCATTCATAATTCCAAACAGAGAAGGGTAGGTAAACTGGTTCCATTTGTACTGTGTTTTTTCCCTGTTGGCTACCACGCAAATCCATCCAACAAAGGAAATCCTGAAGACTTAGCTCCTCTGAGTGACTACTTTGAATGCCCCAAATTCCTTTTGTTAATCATCTTTAATTTATGTCTCAACGGCTCAGAGGTAGAAGGGTTGTTTTTGTTCTTGTTTTAAGATACGATAGGATTTAGGGTAACATGATATATGTGTATCTTCCAGGTTAAGTGTTACCGAGCACACTCTCTCATTGCTCAAATGCTCATTTTTCTCTCACACTTTATCTATCACTTTGGCAAAGCCAGGTGTGGCGGGGAACGTTGATGTTGAACAGTTTTGCGAATATTACACATGGATTTCATCGTGGGGCCCCCGCCCTAGCTCTTCCACCTTCGGGTTTTGATAAGGAGCATCCCCATGGGTTTGTCCAATGCTTAATTTCAAGTGCCATTTAACACACTCGCAAGATGTTTTTAAAAATGGATGAACTGCGATTTTATTTACATATCATCTAAGCTTTTAAAATGTTTAAGATGAAATCTGTCATAACAGAAATGAAGCACTGGTTGAGATAAATGTTCTGCCTGGAGCTCAACACTCTTGGAAAGAGCCAGAGAGTAAATATTTTTGGCTTTGTGTGCCATAGAATCTCTGTCACAACGACACGGCGCTACCATTGAACGGTGAAATATACGATGGTAATATATCAGCAAATCCACGTGACTATGTTCCAATAAAACTTTCTTTACAAAATGGGCAGCCTGCCCACAGGTAGCAGTTTGTTGACTCCTCTTCTAGGCCCTTCTGTGCTGCCACAGATATCTTTGGTGAGCTCTGCAGTGCTGTGTTTGGACAAATGGTAGCTGTCCTTAGAGGTCACCCATGAGTAGAGATAATAGATTTCAAAAGATGGGAGTATAGCCATGAGAACTGTAAAATTCCTAGCCTATACAAAAGCATTGGATTGCAACACATTAGGTTATTTTACCAAACAAATAGTCTTTCACGTTAGTAAAAATATCACAAAGGGAAAAATATATACTGAGGTCCGCTGTTGGTATTAAGAATGTAAACAAAGATCTGATAAATTTGTAGCCTAATTATAAAACCGTATCCATACACGCAGTGAAGAGGAAGATGCTGTATAAAAATGAGAAGGGAATTACCTTATTATGGGAATTGATGAATATTTGAAATGCATAGCTACACAAAGTCATATCTTGTCGTATAAACAACAGAGCTATGTCTCTTAATTTCTAATTAAGTCCATTAATTCTCATAATAATAGGCATGGACAGCTAATGCTAAAGAGAGAAGCAAAAAATAAATAAATAAAATAACTTGCTTTATTTTGCTTTGGTGTCCATCCATGGCAACCGGCCTCAAAACCATAAAAAGTAGGAGGGAGAACTTGCCTATTAAAGAAGCCAATGGTTTTTCATTAACAAATGTCATTTCCAAAGATAATATGTTGACTTAAACTTTCAACTTTCCTCAGGAAATATTTTTCATCTGCCCACATTTTCGTAAAGCCTCTTTTACAGGCAATGAATGTGCAAGGGGAGAAAACGTGGCTTCCCTTCGGTTTCTATCATAACGTAAATTTCTCATGTTAAGACTCCATTTTGCAGATAAAAAAAATAACGTGATAAATTCTTAGCAGCTTATCTGGTAGGTAGTCAGTAGTTCTGTCTGCAGCCAAAAAGCAATTCTTTTGCAATAGTTGCTTTTGTACTTAAGTTTTAAAGAAAGGTGAAATTGAATTCTTTGTGTGTACAGGTCTATAAATTTTAACACAGGTAGATTCATGGAAACACTTCAAGAACTGGGATGTGGAACAGTTCTAATACACCCCCAAATTCCCCCATGCTATTCCTTTGTGGTCACCCTTTGCCCCACCTCTACCCACTGGCAATCTCTGTTTTGTTTTCTGTCACTACCATTTTGTCTTTTTGAGACTTTTATACAAAAAGAATCATGTAGTATGTAACCTTTGAAACTGCCTTCATCTTCTCAGCACAATGCCTTTGGAATCCAGCCAAGTTGTACCGCCTGTCAGTAGTTCATTCCTTTTTATTGCTGCCTGGGTTTCCATTGTAGAGGTACCATGGACTGTTTATCCACCCATTGAAAACATTTGGGTTTTTTTCCCCTAGTTTTTGATAATGATGAGTTGAACAGCTGTAAGCATTGAGGTACAGGTTTTTGTCTGAGCATACGTTTTAATCTCACCTGGGTAAATACCAAAGAATGGATGATGAATCATAAGGTAAGTGTATGTTTAGCTTTATGAGAAATGGAAAGCTGTTTTCCAAAGTGGCTGCCCAGTTTTGTATTCTTGACAGCAACGTAGGGGAGTTCTAGTCGCTCCACATCCTCGCCAGCATCTAATATATTTTTGTTATTTTCATTGCTATGTCATAGCATCTCATCATCTTCTTTAAAAAAAAAACGGTTTTATTTTCTCTATCTGGGTTTTTATTTTATCTTTTACTAAAAACTATGTCTTCTCATTCTACATCTGTAATTCCCTCTCCTATTCTACATCCTAAAGAACCTATGTGCCTTAAGGAAGATTACTTCTTCCTTATATCTTCAACATCTCTATGTCCTTTTCCTCATTCTTGATGGTTTCAGGCTAGTTGCAGCTCTGATTCCTGTTTCAGGAGAAGTAGTGAGGAAGTGGCTAGTAGAGTGAATCACCTACTTTGGAGCAACACCCTATTTGCTAGGGATCTGCTCTGTTGATTCAGGTGTGTGTGTGGTATTTTTTAAGGACCAGAACTAGATTGCTTCAGTAAGGTAATGCACCTGTAAATTATCTTACATACCCAGGCTTGCCATCTAAAGAAGATCCCTAACAGATACAGTACATCTCCATATTGGTGGCCAGTCTCTATTATGAGAAAGCCGCACAAGCATCTACACCAGAAGGCCAAACTGGCCTTTGCACATCTCATTTTGGGGAGGGACTTTCAAGGGCAAATTGACAGTGGAAGTGATGGGAGGGTATAATTTCAAATTTTCAAAGATTCATCCTGAAAACTGCCAAAGTAGAGAGGGTGAAAAGAAGGGTGACGAGAGGGATGGTGCTGAGGAACCAGATAGCAAATGACTAAACCTGATTCTGGATCCAGTTCTTTGGTTTTCCATTCATTTAAAGCAGATAACTTCCATATGGACACAGAGTAATGGGGAAGAGGTGAGCTTTGCCAAAGTGTGGAGGTGAGAAGGGGGAAACTGATGTTATGAAAACATGTATGGGGGTGTTATAAAGAAAGTGTTTGCATCATATGTATTGGAGGTTTTCAAGATCATAAGCAATGTATGATTTTAAGAAGTTTTATATGTACGGTGTCAGGTGGGTACTATACTTATCAGAAAGGTCACTTCGTGAGTTATACAAATGTCTAACCACTGTACTGTACACCTGAAACAAATATAATATTGAATGCCAACTGTATCTGAAAAATAAAACTTCTAAACTATATTACAAGGCCACTGTAATCAAAGCAGCCTGGTACTGGCATAAAAACAGGCACAAGGACCAATGGAACAGAACAGATGTTCTGTTTAGAGCCCAGAAATAAACCCAAGTCTCTATGGTCAATTAATATTTGACAAAGGGGGTAGCAACATAAAATGGAGTAAAAATAGCCTCTTTAACAAATGGTGTTGGGAGAACTGGACAGCTACATGCAAAAGAATGAAACTCAAGCACCAACTTACACCTTACACAAAAATAAATTCAAGATGGATAAAAGACTTAAATATAAACTGTGACACCATTAAAGTCCTAGAGGAGAATGTAGGTAGGAAAATCTCAGATATTTCACACAGAAACATTTCTACTGACATGTCCCCTAGAACAAGGGACATAAAGGAAAGAATAAACAAATGGGACCTCATCAAAATAAAAAGCTTCTGCATGGCTAAAGAAAACAGCATTAAAATAAAAAGAGAACCAACTGTATGGGAAAATATATTTGTCCATCATACCTCAGACAAGGGTTTAATCTCCAAAATATATAAAGAACTTATATGACTCCACTCTAAGAAGACAAGCAACCCAATTAAGAAATGGGCAAAGGACTTGAACAGACACTTCTCCAAGGAAGACATACAGAGGATCCAAAGACACATGAAAAGATGTTCAATTTCGCTAGCTATCAGAGAGATGCAAATTAAAACCACAATGAGATACCACTTCACACCAGTCAGAATGGCCATCATAAACAAAGCAACAGACAACAAGTGTTGGAGAGGTTGTGGAGAAGAGGGGACCCTAGTGCACTGTTGGTGGGACTGCCGATTGGTACAACCATTGTGGAAAGCAGTATGGAACTTCCTTAGAAAACTAAAAATGGATCTGCCTTTTGACCCAGCAATTCCACTGCTGGGGCTATACTCTAAGAACCCTGAAACACCAATCCAAAAGAACCTATGCACCCCAATGTTTACAGCAGCACAATTTACAATAGCCAAGTGCTGGAAGCAACCTAGATGCCCATCAGTAAATGAGTGGATCAAAACACTATGGTACATTTACACAATGGAATTCTATGCAACAGAAAGAAGGAAGGAGCTCCTACCCTTTGCAACAGCATGGATGGAAGTGGAGAGCATTATGCTAAGTGAAATAAGCCAGGCAGTGAAAGACAAATACCATGTGATCTCACCTTTAACAGGAACCTAAACAACAAAACAAAGAAACAAGCAAAATATAGTCAAAGACACTGAAATGGAGGACAGGCTGATGGTGACCAGAAGGGAGAGAAGATAAGAGGGAATTTCAGGGGAGAATGGGAAGGGTTTACAGGAACAAATATAAAGGACACATGGACAAAAACTGGGAGGGGGGAGAGTAATGGGAGGGTGGTGGGGAGGGATGGGTGGGTGGTCTGGAATGGGAGTAAAAGGGAGAAAACTGTACTTGAACAATGATTAAAATAAAAAAAGAAAAAAGAAAATATATATATTAAATTTTCAATGAAGATAATTTTATAATACAATAAGTAAAAAAAATTTTTTAAAAAGAAAAAGAAAAATTCATAAATAAAATAGTTTTGAAGAGGGATAACTTGATAGCCTAGAATGAGTTGGAGAAGGTGAAACAGAAAGGAGGGAACTTACTTGGGGGGCTCTTGAAATAATCTTAATTTTAAGGTAAATTCTGGTATTTCTCTCATGCAGTAAATCTTAAGGTCCTTTCTTTTCCCTTCTTTTTATTCATGTCATCCCCACCTTAATTAGCGCCTTGCTCTTTCAACTTTGGGTTACTAATGCTTCCACAGTCACAGCATTATTCTCGCTTTGAGAATATTTGAAACAACAATCTCATGTAGACAGTGTAGACATAGATAACATTTACATGGTGAGGGGCAGTAGCTTAACATTTTTTCTTCCATAACATTTTCAGTGTAACTTCATTTCATACTTTATTCCCCATGAAAAGAGAGGTTCAATTTGAGTGGGATGTGAGTTAGTAAAAGCCCCTCATCGCTCTCCTCTGCTGGGGAAGCTGGCTGCTGATGCCACAATACATTCCAGCAGGACGCCCAGGACCCTTGGAATAGACTAATGTCCTTTCTCAGGGCTACTTTTTCTTGATGGACTTAAAGAGAGGAAGCGGCAAGAATCTGGACATTCCCAGGGTCAAAACCCCAAGAACTGCACAAACTCAGTCTATGAAAATGACTAGGCTCAAACCTCCTGGTGCATTCAAGAATTAATCCAGGGCCTTGTTTGTACTAGGGACTTAATGTGTACTTACTAAATCGAATTGTATCTCACCGTTGTATTTAATGCATCATTATTTTCCACTTCATTTCTTTCTTGCTGGAAGAAGAACTAAAAATGAGTAGTTAGTGAAAAGGTTTTTAAAAGAGAAACACACTGACCAACTGGCTGTAGAAATTTGTAATAGTTATAAAACTCCTGGCTGGTGGGAACATAATTGTCATGGAGTCATGTGACAAAGCACAGCATGATATGTGTATAAAATTCCCTGGGTGGTAAGTTTGTTGATGCACAATCAAATTTACCCTTATTTAGAGTTCAAAGGGACATTTTCCATCAGAAATCCTCTGATCAGTTGCTATTGTCAATTTTTTATTGGCTTCTATTTTCTACCTCTCAGTAGCTGTAGGTAGAACAAAAGAAAAAAGCATTTGGGGACAAATGCTTGAATCCCTTTAGTTTCATTAGGCCCTGCAAAATTATTCACACATGCACTCAGTCAACAGTTAGCTAAATAAAACTACCAGCAAGTCAGAGGATGTTAAACTATGTCTAAGTATTACTTGGCAGTACTAACCTTCACCCATTCAGTGACTCCATCAATTCCTAACTCAATCATTGTACATTTTCTGAATGAATCTGCCCAACTACAAATTAAAAACCAAGAAACCCAAATCAGTGTATCATCATGAATAAGAAATATATTATCATGTTTTTCTTTTTTTTAGAAGATCTGAATGTAAAAGTAATCTCATGATTTTAGAGGTAGAATGGCAGTCATTACATTTTTTTTAAATAAAATACTATAAGATGAGTGAGTACAATACTACTGTAAAGAATGCATTATATTCATCACAATGCATCTCTCTATCTAGAGCGAATATCACACTCAGTGCTTCATACAAGATCACCTAATCAGTATCCAACTGACCTTATCAACCCACATTGTAATGATATCTAGGTGACCACATTTTTAATAGCTTCTACAGAACCAGTTTTCTTTCCAGTGTTATGGCTGCAAACATTTTTTATAAGTCTCCTGTTTGGAAATTCATACCATTTCTTACTATATTTCAATTACCAGAATCTAAGTCTGAGGTTTCAGAAATGTTCCAAAGGACTATGCCAACCCCGTGCATTTCCCAATTTTTCTTATCTCATTTCTCTCATGTAATCCTGTATCTGTATACAATCTATCAGAAAGGATTATCAAATGTAGCCCTGGGTAAAAGCCAGGGTCAGTATACTTTCACAAATATTTATAGGCTTTATATCTGAGGCTTTGCATATACACCTTTACCATTTTCATTTGTGGTGAGTTTTCGCATACCCAGGTTATCGGATTTTAAAAGAATTAAAGAGGACAAGGTTCCTCACCCAGTCGGCTGCTCACCCGACACCTGACCTTAGACAGACCACTTCTTGAACCCAGTTCTATTTCCGTAAATGTCGAGGTGAGAGGGGGATCATTCTACTAGGTCATCTTCAATGCTCCTTCCACCAGCATCAGTCTCAGGCTCCAAAGATACATTTCCTTCTGCTGTCACCAGTGACCGTGCACTTATTTACATGTTTAGAAACAAGTCACGGCAGTTGCGGGCACAGTTTCGAGGGGGTCGCCTTTCACTTGTGCTGCGGCTCCTGGAGTCTCTGCATAATTTCCCAGCATAGTTTGTCAACCGTAAGATGGGATCCTAAATGAAACCCTGTGCTTAGTTCTTTGGTTTTTAGAATTCATCATTTTACTTCCCCTCTGCTTTCATTTTATAACCTCGAAAATAGCCAGGTGGCCTACTCTCAATCACTTAGGGTTAATTGGTCACTGTTTATTTATAAGCTTCAGTCCTCCCTGCTTCTCACATCTGCTTCTTGTACTCAGTGTTTAGCATCTATCACTGTTCACTGTTACCTCTGATGAGGTTGGTTGGTCACTGGTGCAAGATTTCAGTCAATCTTTTAAGTCATTTTTTTTTCATGCTGGCACATTTGTTGAATAATGACTGGATTTGGTTGGGGAGAAACTATCTATAGGCTCATGTAAAGTCCATAATTTTTCATAAATGTAGTGCTAAATTTATCTGTTTATGTTATTAATTACCATTGCACTGACCTAATTATTGTGAAGAAAGATAATACAGTGTTGATAGGGTTCGTTTATTATCAGCTGCAGTAAATGACTGTTGATGGTTTGGCCCTAACTTTTACCTCGGCATCTCCAATAGGGCTTTGTAAACCTGAGACAAAACTACAAAATTGGCCCACAAAATATTTCTCTCTTTGGATAACATATACATTGCACCCGACCACAGAGAGTTCTAGAGTGACCTGCAAGGCATCTTGGCTGCACGCTGGATGGAGGTGTGTCTTGTTCAATTCCCCAAAAATAGTTTAGTTAAGATGTCCTCCAAGAGACCATGGAAGGTTGACCAAGAAGCTTTGTCCTGCCTGTCAAAAATATGGCTCAAAGTGGTAATCCAAAAGGATTTTGTTCTCTACTCCCAAGAAACAAGGGACTGTGGTCCTCCCAAACAGAAAGAGTGGGAGAGAAATTATAAATACTACATCTGACGTGGTGACCATATGTGCCATTTCTAATTCAGAAAATAGCTAAAAATGTTTTCAGCTACTCCACCCTCTACTCTCTGGTTAAAAAAAAATTAAAAATTACCAGAAGAGGAGGGACCTACTATACGCTCTATGTCTTGAGTTATTAGAAAGAAGTTTTAGCTCTAAAGAATCAGGTCTGAACTAGCTGCCAACAGAGATTCCATGCTTCCTTCCAGGTGATCTCAGCCACAGCCCAGGAACTCAAACGCAAGTGGAAATGGGAGCTCGGCTTGTCTCAGCGCCAGTAGGCTTGTCTTTGTAATGAAAGGCAAGACTTCTTTGCCAGATCTATAAGGGAAACATATCTGTTTTGTGTACTGCAGGAAACCGGTCTGTGGACAGGGTCACTAAACGAAGGAGAGGCCCTTCAGGCTGGAGGGAAAGGCCCTAAGAGAACAGAGGGTGCCTGATAGAACACGTGGGCGTGCCAGGGATGCCCACGTTTTACCAAATGCTCTTAGAGGCTGCCTTCAAAAACTAAACTGTTTTGTTTTTTTTTATCCACCAGTGATTGTCCTTTTTAGGCTGGTCCTGAAACCTGTTTAAACTTTGCCAGTCACGTTTCTGGGGATTGATACCAAATCAAGACGGGCTGATTGACGCTGATTTGTAGTTTATACAAAGCGGGAAGAGTGCATGAGTTTTCCATTTGGTTTCTTAACAGAAAAGCATCTGAATCTGGATATGTTCATTTATAAGTGAAATCTTGAGGTTTATTTATTGATGTTTGTCAGTTTCTTAAAAGGAAAGAGAGGGGAGAGAGGAGCTGATTGCCTTTGCAGCATGTGTTTGATAAAACCACTCTAAATGGAGCAAAAGGAGTTGTTTCAAGTAACCAAAATGTTTATGTCCCTAAAGTTTCTTGGTAAGTTTAGTTGACTGGTCTAAGAGGACAATAATTTAATTAGGAAAAGGAACTAGGAAATTGCATTAATTTAGTGACTTAAGTATGAATATTAAGGTGAAAAAAACCCCTAAATGTACATCAGCCAGATGCTTTTTTCTATTCATGAAATATAGCTTTTTCTTTGTTTCCCTTTTGGCATTCTGAAGAGTTTACAAGAGCTGAGGAAGAAGAATGATCTAGTTAGAAGCAAAAGCTTAGGCCATGCAGCTGGCTGTGTTCAGCTTATTCTTTGTACCTTCTTGCTTTAGACATTCTACACTTTCAGATTCAATTATTCTGCATTTCATCTACTTTATTAGAGGCATGAAAATCAGACATCAGACCGCTGACCTTAACATGTCAATCCTTGGAATGTCCCATCTTATGAAATAAGTCGTTCTACTGGTTAGTGCAGTAGGTGTCGGGAACACAATACTCTAGGTTCTGGCTCAGGTACCACCCTCTACTTGAACTCTCGGAAGGGTTTCCGCCTACAAAATATGCATAGTGATTCCCATCTCAGAAGGCCATTGGGAAGACTAACCAAAGCTTGATTTGGTCGCTTGTGAGCTATCGCATGGTGCTTGGCATGCATGCTACACTCTGAACTCGGCAATGATGGGGGCGTATGTATTGTTTGATGGAATGTCAGATAGGAGGAAGTCAGACCTTCTACACTAAACCTCTCTTTTTCAGCATGCTGTTCGATAGATCTAGTGCATCTCTTCCAGCTATTTGGAAGCAACAGAGAAGGCTGGGTGGGTGCCTTAATTACGAAAGAAGTGAAAACTGTCATTGGAGAACTGTCACTGCTGCCCAGGGGAAGGAACATGAGTATAGTAAACATGGTAAAGATTGCTATAGGAACAATCAAAACAAGAATAATTTAAGTTTTTCCTTTGCCCCAACTTAAAATAATGAACAATACACCGGAGGCAGATTTCTCACGAAGACAGAGATATGCAAGTTTCTGAGCCTGAATTTCCTAGGCTCTTCCCAAATCAATATTTACTTTCAGGCCAAATTTTGTATTATTTTCCTTAAGGAGGGCCCTCAAAATTGTGTCATCTTCAAGCTGCACAGTACCCAGTCCTACCACCCTGTGAAAATTGTTGCCAATCAACTTCCCACATATTAATACTGTTCCTCTTCCATAATGAACTTCTGCTTCAAATTTTGAATGCAAAATTTGGAACCTGATGTGTCAAACCAACAAAAAACAGCGATCATCCAATTAATTGGCAAAACTCTCACTCACCGAAAAACTCTGAGCATTGGAATAAGTTCACTCAGCAGTACAACAATTGATCACATTTGGGTATTTCTTACTCAATTATGAAGCACCATTTTAAAACACTTTCATTGACTATATATAAAAGGGTATGTAAATGAATAGCTGGGTGAATTATTAAAACTTGACATTTTTGCAATAACCACTCATGTTACCAACCTTCTAGAAAGACCCCTTGTACACTACCATTTGTTAATTTTCTCCAATTTTGTTTAAATGAAAAACTTCAAACCTTCAAAAAATAAAGTGATACAGTACACACTGCTCACCTTTTAGCTAGGTTCATCGATTGTTAACATTTAGCCACATTTGCTTGCTCTTGAGCCCCACCCTGCCCTCTCTTCTGTTTAACCTGGTGAGAACCACTGTAACAGTTCACTGCTGAAAACGTCGTGCATTTTCTGAGAGCAGGGCATTCTCCTGTATAACCGCCATACCATGGTTACCATAAATTAAATGTTGATTCAGTGATATCATCTAATATCTAGTCCATCTGTAACCCTCCCCATTGTCCCCCAGATTTCCTTTATAGTTTTCTATCCGTTCAGGATGGAAAGTTCTTGTATTACTGCTACTTATCAGCCCCTTAAATGTTCTCGATTCTGTAACTGTCTCAGCACCATTTTGGCCATCATTGCATTGAAAGCAGAACATAATCTCTCACAGGATGTAAGTTAGGAATTGAGTTAGGAAACTGGGTCTCCTGACTTTGCTCATTGTTGTTCCTGTTTATTTCTAGTCCTGAGGGTGGCGACTTCAGAAGTCACAAGCAGGACCGCTACGTAACTGGGGGGACCTGTGCCAACTGAAAATTCAGGACCTCTCATTCAAAAACCAGGGGGAAGTGCTGCTTAAGACACTAAAAGGCAACACTTTGATTTATTTTTTAAAAGATTTATTTATTTATTTTTAGAGAGGGAAGGGAGAGAGAAAGAGAGAGAGAGAGAGAAACATCAATGTGCAGTTGCTGGGGGTCATGGCCTGCAACCCAGGCATGTGCCCTGGCTGGGAATCAAACCTGCGACACTTTGGTTCGCAGCCCGCGCTCAATCCACTGAGCTACGCCAGCCAGGGCAGGCAACACTTTTATTTTTGAGAACACGTTATTACTGTGAGTCATGATAGAGATGGCAGTAATTCATGACTGACAACATAAACTTACAAATTGCAAAAAAAGTCACATTTTATAAAATTAATACTACCAAAGTTGATCCTTTATTAGTGATAAATACTAATAAGTTATGTTGATTGACTATAAACTTTTTCTCTTTTCTGCCTACTATTTTACTAGATCCATCAAATATATTCTTTTCACAACTTTATTTTCAAGCAATATAATTGGAAGTGATCATTCTTAGTGAATGAAAGATAGCAAATTATTTTTGATAATTTTTAACCTTGAGAAGGGTCTTTATTTACACTGATGCAACAGTTCCTATAGTCATTAAGAGAATGTTCTAGGCTGTGGCAATATTGGGATAAATTTTTTATGTTATTTGAAAATATAAACTAGTGCATTTAAAGCAAAAGATTCTTAAGAAACAATTTTCTCAAGAGGTTTCAGTCCATGCAAATTAGTTTTGTGTAAGTCTGAACTTACTTTTAGGAGTAAATTTATACAGTAGAATTTCAATGTTTCTTCTGAATTTTATGAAACCTGTGGAGGTCACACAGGAAACTGAAAATGGCTTCATGGTGATTGGTGTATAATTCAAATGCCTGTTTATGCATTATGTCACCGTAGCTTCAATAACAGAGAAACATTAGTCTTCAAACCACTCTCCTGTTAATAGTTGGCTAATCCAACACTTCGTATAAAAGTCGTATTCTTCTCTATCAAGTGTAATGATTTTTTAATTTAAGTTTTTGTTTCCGAACCTGTGGATGTTTGCTTTGCTATGGGGCAGCAGTTTTTAAAGCCAGTGATTCTAAACTCGGAAGAATTCTGAGTAACTGCTTGCTTTCTTTTATGGCAACATTCATCTGTACACTATTATTTAGTAGCAATTTACTGACAGAGTTTCCTGCCTGGGTGCCAGCAGTTCCCACCCTGGATGCATGTAGTCGAAATGCCTGTTGTGCATTCTCTCGCTCGCTTGGGGATCTTGGGTGCTCTGGACCGCCCTAGGCTTGCACACACGCATGGGCAGCCAGCCCAACTGTATAGCATGTAGGCTGCTTACCACCCTCTGTTCCCATTCGCCTGAGCCCATGCATGCTGCTCACTGGTGTGTCTGCTCTGCCCACACACGTGCTCCAGTTGTCCCATCACATTTCACTCACAAAACACAAATTCAAAGCTAAAATCATTGAAAATTCCAAGAGAGAACAGCAGAGCCTTACACTGAACTTGGCCTCTTCTGAGGGTGGGGCCCTGGGACTGCACAGGTCAGGTCACTCACCCATGACGCTGGCTGGCCCCAGGGACTGGTTAAGAAATCATCCTTAGGAGATCAGGAGCCAGTGAGTATGTGTACACACTCATGTCCTCACCAGGGTCCATGGCAAGCCAGAACATCGAAAGCTCATGGGAAGATAGATGCCTGCATCAGAGGAGCCCCTGCAGATTGCTGCAAAGGGCAGAGGTTCTCACACCCTACGTGCACCAGAATCACCCGGAGCAGGTGAAAATCCAGGCGGCTGAGCCTGACCCTAGTTTCTGACCCAGCGGGTCTGGGAGAGCCCCGCATTCCCACCACAGTCCATGGTGACGCTAATGCCGCTCCCACAGCAACTGCCCTTTGAGACCTCTGCCGTCGGACACAGTGGGATCATCGGTAGCTCAGGTTCCAGTCTTGTCGGGAGCAAGCAAAAAAGTCCAGATTGTATGTGAAATCACCCAATTTTTAAAAAAATATTTACTTGAAAGTTTTTAAACATCAAATGAAACATATTTGTAGGTGGAATTTGACCTAAGTGGTTCTTAGTTTATAATTCTCCCACCAAGAACTTAAGTTAGACAGAGGTAACACTCAAGTCCTCAATGTTTGAAAGTCTAGTAGGAAATTGGGTCAGGAGCACAATTTTTTTTAGAGAGAGGGAGGGGAGAGAGATAGAGAGAGAGAGAGAAACATCAATGTGTGGTTGCTGGGGGTCATGGCCTGCAACCCAGGCATGTGCCCTGACTTGGAATTGAACCTGCAACACTTTGGTTTGCAGCCCACGCTCAATCCACTGAGCTACGCCAGCCAGGGCATGGAGCACAATTTTTCAAAAGTCATAACCAATGGAAGTAGACTGCATTATTCTTTTAGATAACACTATTATTATTTTTTCTCTAGACTCTAAAAAGAAGCAAAAATTATCAGAAAATATATGGATATCTTGAGATTTGCATTATTAATTAAAACAAAAACACTGCTCACAGATCAGGTAATGAACTCCCCACTGTGGGTAGGAGCTAGGAGGCAAAATAGAAATATTCTATCTCATCCACGTTATGCCCTGTCTCTCCAACACCTTCCTCTTCTTCCCTTCCAACCCCCAAACTTCCCTTTTCCACGAATACTGTAAACTGGCAGCGCAAATTCAATATTCAACAGTTACAATTAGGATGGGGAAAAAGAAATGAAGTCATCTTTTTTACAAAGTGAAAAACTACAGCTGATTTCCTTTTACTTAGCAGCAATTAAAACACATTTGTGAATTTATAAATATTTTGGAGCGTGGTTCTGCAAGTGTTTCTAATTTGAGCAATGACAGGTGTTTGTTGTTTAAAATAAATAGCAATCCTGGGGTCTTTTACTTAGGATTCAAAGTATGTCACTGTGGAAGAAGGAAATTGAATGCCAGCTAAATTTGCTTCGGAAACAGGTAGTGATTCGCTCTGCTTAGTTAACACTGTCAGAGCAGCACGTGAAAAAGCGCCTACTACAAGCTAGGAGCTCTCTCGCTTATCTGCATTTCACCTTCAGAGTAACTCTGAGACCTAGCGCACAGTAGCCCTGTGTTATGGCTGAGAAAACTGAGCTCAGAAAGGGTAGGTGACTTACCCAAGGTCACCATGCCGGGAAGTAGTGGAGAGGGAATTAGAACACAAAGCCTTACGCATCAGGGTGGCGGTGGGTGATGACGCGGGTCTTGGTCAACCACAGCTCAGTGGACTATGTATGAGGCAGGAGCTGTCACGGAAGAGCCAGGCCAGTCTGCCCTACAGCCTAGGGGGTGGGGAAACTGCGGCCTTCAAGGGGACAATCATTGAAACGTCTTCCTGTGTTTGTTTCTCAGGGACAATGGCAAGATTAAATCCTGGACTCTGAAGTCAGACTATTTGTATTCACATCCTATCTGTCACTTAGTAGTTTGGCCTTTGGCAAGACGCTTGGCTGGTCACACGTGACCTGAGAGCACATCGCCACTCACCTGTTCATGCGGCTTAGCCTCAGTTTCCCCTCTTTGGTAAGTGAGGATGGTAACAGCGCCTGTGCCATAGGACTGCACTGAGATTAAATCAGACGATAAAGATAAGCCACTGTACACTCTATGTGGCACCTTAGAAATGGTCAATATACCTTTGGGACTATACTCTTGTTTAGTTTCAGGGGATCGTTGGAAGCTCCACCACGATCTTATCTTATCCCAGGTATCTTATCTCCACAGGAGCCACATCTGAAGCCACAGCAGGAGAATTAAGTCTTGAAGATCACTGTCTCCTACTCCTCTTTCCAGAGTCAGTGCAGGTGTCATTTCTCCCAGGAAACTCCAGAAAACTTTCCCAAACATCTAGTTGCCTTGCTTCTGGTCATCGCATTATGCACCATGTTAAAGTAAATTGTATTATACTATGTAGCAATGTTTATTGGTTTGGTTTCCGCCGCACTTAGACTGCGTCCTCTCTGAAGGCAGTCTTCTTTCTGTCCCACCCCCCCTGTGGGTGCACCTAGGAGTGCCGGCTGTTGCCCTTACAGGCTGGCCCAGGGTCCTGCTTCTGCAAAGCAACCTCCCTACCTGGAAAGCATTTCTGGGACTTTACAACACTGTTGCTCCATCCGGCAGGCACCAGGGCCCTGGTGAGTTCTATGGACACACCCGCCCTTCCCTCTGGGTATCAATTTCTCTGTCCACCGTGATTATCACCTGCCAGGTGCTGTTGAAACGCTTACATAGCACAATGGAACAGTGGTTTGTGAGCACATGGGAAAGAACTTTTCTCTTTCTGTCTGTATTTTGACTTGTTCTGGGATTCCCCAAAGTAGGAAGGGTAGGAATGATGGGAAGTGGGAGGGGCCTGCCTTATGTGAAGGCAATTCAGGGTGCATTGTCTGCGGAGGATTAAAACAATAGTACCAACTAAGCATTGACCTGCTTGTTACTGTCAGTACCCACTGGTAACTCTCACAATGATAAACCGCTCCCAGGAAATCACCTTTAGTTGATCTAAATTCTAAAGCGGTAGTGCCAAATGAGTCCTGATAAGAACAAAACAGCACCAGTCATAATAACATAGGCTTCCCGTTAACAAGTGTTCATAAACATAGTATTCTACAAGAAAGTCCATTCGGAAAACTCCTACTTACACAGCCAGTTTCCCAACACACAGACGCGGCCACACAATCTCACTTGCAGAACAAGGAATTGTTCGGAGTCAGCAAAGCTCGCTTTGGCTGCAGTTTTTCTTCAGTTCCCCGGACCCTACGTACTCCTGCCCTTGAACAGCAGGTTCAAAGTGATGATGGCACAGAGGCTGTGAATGTGAAAAGACAGAACCCGAGTTCCGTTCTGTCACTTGGATTTTTCTGTGTGTTCGAAATTTAAAAACAATGAAATAGAGTGCAAACTGTGAGTTTTGTTTGGTAGGTGTAAATTTTAGTCCATATACTAAATAGCTTTTGTATTTTTAAAAAATATTTTATTTATTTATTTTTTAGAGACGGGAAGGGAGGGAGAAAGAAAAAGAGAGAAACATCAATGTGTGGTTGCCTCTCATGTGGCCCTCACTGGGGACCTGGCCTGCAACCCAGGCATGTACCCTGACTGGGAATTGAACCTGCGATGCTTTGGTTTGCAGCCTGTGCTCAATCCACTGAGCTATGCCAGCCAGGGCTGTTTGTTGGTTTGTAGCTTTTGTATTTTAATTAAAGAATGGATGAAGACAATAACAACTATACTAATAATAACTATTATTACATGATTGTTACTGAGAATAATTTGGTTGAGTCGAGGAGCACTAAAAAGTGACGTGTGGCAAGTGTCGAACATCTTCGGTACTCCGTGTGACGTCATGCTCCCTGGCCATGACATCTCACAAAGGCTGGTGTTGCAGAAATCACTGAAAACCAAAAATCCATTTAACAGACTGTCTACACAGAAGTCCACGTCACTGAATATATACTATATTACTAAAATGCAGACCAAGGGCAACCAAGTCTAAGCTGGAGACAGAGGTCAAAACCCTCGTTTTTGGGTCAAACTTGTCCTGCTCCCCGCCCTCCTCCATTCCCAAGATTTCTCAAAGGCTCTGGTGCGCTGGCTCCCGAGGAGCCTGCCCCACAGGTTCTCCCGCTTGCTCAGACATGAGGGCCCACCGCCACTCACCTGTTCATGCGGCTTAGGCTCGACCCGGGACCCTCCACCTTCGTAACCAGGTCAAGGACAGAGCCCAAACAGAGCAGAGAGTAAAGGTGTTAAATGGATACCTGAAAGAGTGAAATGCATGCAATTAAACCACACCAGTGAGAGCATGTTTAATCAGATCTATTTTCCTCCTTGCTGGACCAGGAAAGGGAAGGGAGGATGGGTGGGTATCGAGGAAGTAGTGGCAGGGACAAGGCTGGGCTAGTCCCTGTCGCCCAGTTTAGTTCACTTCTCAGCCTAACCTGCCCGATGCCTGCGTGGGGTCGTGTTTCAAGAGCGGCTCTGCCAAGTACTGAAGTTGAGCAACCAGCAAGGAGAGTCCCTTTATTGTTGTTTTTCTGTTTCCATAGCACTTCGGGTTTCATGCTTTGCAACCATTAATTATTTCTTCCGCAAGGCGCTCCGGAGAGATTTAGCAGACTAGGAAACACGCGGAGCGAGATCGAGTGCCTTGCGGGGTCTGTGGAGCAGTTCAGTGGGGGCGAGGATGGATGACTGGCTCCGTGGTTCCCACTCCTGCCTCCGCTCCCCACGGCCCTCCCGCGGCCTTCTCTGCTAGAGGTGAAGAAGCACCGTCTGGCTTCCAGCAGTTGAATTCACTCACTTGTGCTTAATCATACTTGAAGACTTGCAGGAAAAGGGTTTTAGTCTTTCGAGACTAATTTAAGATCAGGAAAAAGAAGCAGCTGAGTATAAAATGTTCAGCCTTGACTCAGTTTTCGCTTCCTGATCAAGTGGTGACCAGGAGTGAAGCAAGGTTTTATTGACCCCAGTCTCCTGACCCCTAAGGATATTTGGATCTAGTAACAGGGCAGACAGCACTCAGCAAACAGGAATGTGAGTAGGACTTCCAGAGTTTTGTGGGGACTGCCAACAGCTTTTGTTAGGACCGCAACACCACCCACTGCCTGTGGAGTGTCTCCTGCCACCCTCGCAGCACCCTGTGGGAGACTCAGGGAGGCCAGCAAGTTCCATGAGCACATGATAAGGTCCCCTCTCCTGTAGCCCTGTCCCCACCCACCTGACCCCCATGCACAGACCAAGAACAATTCTAGCAAAAGGCTAAGAGTAGGACTGTTAAGCTCTTTCATCTAAAAGGCCACCATGGCTAGTCCAATCAGGTTTTGCAATATCCGCTTACCTCAGTCACTTCCAGAAGGTCAGGACTAGTCCTAGGGCCACAGCAACCTGCGAGGCACTTGCGACATGTAGTTCAGCTCTGTATTCAGGAATTAGAGGATAGGGTTTTGGTAAGGAGTTAGCAGTCTCTGCCACACTCAATCCCATGCTCACGCCGGTAGCCACTATAATGTGACAATGTCCCTATGTGTGTGTTAGTAGGGAGAGGGTGGCAGATGGAGGAGCAGACAGGATCACGAGTGGCTTCCACAAATAGAAGTTTTGTGGCTTTTCAAGATAAAATGGCAAAAGCACATTGTATACTTCAAAGAGGCTTCCCTGCTTTTTTTTGTTTGTTTAATTTTTTTATTGACTGAAACTACCGCTGGGCACACATATTCATCCCATTTTATGTCTAAAAAGTTTTGTTGGTCATTCCGCACTGCAACATGCAGCTCGCGGTGGCAGGCCAAACGCGTTCTTTCCAGCTTTACATCCTGGATACACCACTCACTGTGTGTTGGACGCGTGTAGAGAATGAATCCAATCTCCCACTTCACCGATGAAACAACAGTGTCCAAAGACGACAAACACAAAATAACCTGTACCAATAGCCCTGTAGCCTCCCAGTTGTCCCAATTCTCCCAATGCCCAGGAGGCGAGCACCCTGAAATTCTCACCCAGGTGTTTCTTACACTTCCTGGGGTGGTAGAATCTGATGTGTGCCCAGTACTCCCCTGTTCCACTGTTCCAACATCTTACCAAGGTACCTGGCCGTTGACTATGGGCAAGGGGCCCACGGAGAAGTGCCGTTTCGTCCTGCCCATCGGTTCCCCACCGGTGGCTACGCTAACCCCCAGGAATGGCACAGCCGTGCTGTGGTCTGTAGCAGCTGTTTTCAACCTGCCCTTTTCATTTCACGGCACATGGAAATGAATTACCAAAATCCTGTGGCACACCGAAAAAACGTATTTTCTTTGCCAACCCAACAAAAAGAATAGGTGTTATTATGATTCATTCACACCAGATGACTCTAGTGTTAGCTGTTGTCATTTCTTTTATTTGACGATCTAAGGGAAAAGAGGTCAGTGCCCCTGACTACGCAGTCAGGTGTTGCATGTTTCAGAAAGTCTTGCAGCACACCGGTTGGAAATCACTGGTCTATACCACTGTTTGGACCCTGACTCATGAATATTTCACAAATACATATTCTTATTGTCCGGCTTCACAACTTGCGATGGGTTGTAATGTTGTTCAGGAAGCACTTGCTTACTCCCTCATTCCTTGGGACAAGATAATATGTCCCCAACTGCTGATGTTGGTCTTAGCCATGTGACTTGCTTTGACCTCATGGCTGGAAGAATGTACTTCCCTGCCTTTCATCTGGAGCTCGACCTCATAACTTGTTTTTGCCAAAAGGATATTCGTGTATACGATCCATGCTGAGGCCTGAAATGCATGCAGCATTTTAAGGTCATTTGTTTACGGATTTTAAGTGGCAATAGCCAACTTACATCCTCTTCTCTGGTCTCAAAATCAGTCCTTCAGGCTAAGCCATCAGGGGTAGACACCAATCCAACTTTTTTTTTGAGAGAAATATTTTATTTATTTATTTTTAGACAGAGAAGGGAGGGAGAAAGAGAGAGAGAGAAACATCAATGTGCGGTTGCTGGGGGCCGTGGCCTGCAACCCAGGCATGTGCCCTGACTGGGAATCGAACCTGCGATGCTTTGGTTCGCAGCCCGCGCTCAATCCACTGAGCTACACCAGCCAGGCTAATCCAACTTTTTAAATGCTAATCCACCACCTCTGTCCTCTTCTGACACTTCAAGACTAAACCAATCAAAATGAAGCAAGGACCTGAATGTAGCTTGGGAACTGAACTTGGGAACTCAACTTGGATATCCTGGCACACTTGTCTAATAGTGACCTACCCATGTTCTTCATGAGTCAGCCTGTAGGATTTCTTTGAAAAATATGGTGTTTGGAAACACAACTTCAGAACAAGTTTTACTACCACTTTAAAAAGCGCAGCCCGAACATTTACTTTTAGAGAGACGTTTACTAAAGTTTTCTCTGTGTAATTAAGCTCTCATGAATCATAGGTCTTTCACGTAAAGTGAACTCACACCACAGGGTTAGTGTTATCTGCGCTGGCAAATATTTGAGAAAGAAAGCATTTGTTTCAAAAATAAACATTTAATTTGGATGAATTTTAATAGCCACAGTGCTTGATTCTGATGAAAATGTTTACTAGCAGCATTTCTGCTTCGGAACCATTTGTTTTTATTATTTTGACAGGAACAAAATTCGGTTGGTTGTTGTTTGGGATGTGGAATGGTTTTGTAAGCATTTCAGCTTGATGTTCAGGCAGCCAGTCACAATAATTCTCTAAATAAATGGGAACCACCGTTTTTCTATTCACCATTTCAATAAAGAGAAGTTTAACCAGTGAAAGGATTTGCAAAGCAAGCATCCTAACAACCTTAAAGTAAGCCGCAACAAAAGTTAGTAAACTGTAAATATTTAAGCCAAGGTTTGAGCACTCTTTTCTTCCTTTAAATATTTGTCGGGATGGTGAAGGAATAAAAAAATCAAAAAAGAAAGGTGTTTTGTCTTATTTACAATGCACAACAGTAACTATTACTAAATTCAGCAGACCTGTCTTGTGCCTTATGAGTTATACATGAGGTGGAAAAGTGGAGTCAATTTCATGCCAACATATTAAGCAACATGGAAGAGACTTCTGTAATCACATCATTTTTTAATCATCAAAATTGAAAATAAGAGAAAACAACTTCTGAAGAAGTCCATGGTCAATCAGCTGAATAAACTGAAGTCACTCTGTCAGGTAGCATTGATTGGATTTCAGCAGGATGAAATTGACTTTGCTCCAACTCCACCCACTTCACAAACTAATTAAAAAAGCACGTCAGCGACATCTTCAATCAGCTCAGGAAGATAAGTGGGCTTCAAAGCAATCAACTACAAAATTGTCAAGAACAGCAACGGATCCTCATAGAAAGTCACTCAGATCAATCAGAGGAACAAAAATTCAGAGCCACGTGCTTGACTTGGGGGGACCTTGTTGAACAATGTGGCTGACTTGTAAGAAAGAAAACCACACACCAGCAGGCTATATATATAAGCATCCAAGGTCTCACTCAACTTCAGTCCACCTAAACTCCCATCAGGCAAGAGTAATAACAATGCTTGGATCAGAAGGGCTTGAAGGGTCACTGGGCAAATCATTTAAACTGTCCAGAAATGTACAAGCTCCTATAGTCCTTAAATGAAACAGAAGGTTATTAGAGTACCATTTGCATGAGTGCTGGCTGTGAGTCAGTGAAAGAGCTGGCATTGTGTGTACATCCTTCTCTTTACTGTCCAAGATACCTTCTTCGTTTTTGAATAGAAGAATGAACAAAAGGAGCACTTAGGACACAGGATAGTTTTTTTCTTCTTTCTATGTGTTCCCATTCTCAAAGTAGTGGAAATCTAATTTCTTTATAAAAGATACTTAACTATTCAAAGCTCTGTTCTATTCACAGTCTTGAGTAGAAGATTCAAGACAAATCTGAACATAGAAATTTCTTTCCTTTAACTCTTGGACAAAAACAAGACATTTAAAAAGAAGGAGAGAAAAAGAAAGAAAAGACACAGATGACACAGGAGACTCTGCATGCCTGCTATGGCATTTTCAGGTCGACCTTACTGATCTTTAGTGATAGCCACTGTCCCTCCCTCCCTCTCTCCCTCCCAATATCTCTATTCCTAACTCTCTTTTTCTGTCCTCAGTGTCTTTTTTTATGGCCCAAGTCTTTATTCAGAATTATTGTTACTTTATACACGTGAAAATATGTTTAAATCCTTAAACAATAATAAACTTCCATAAAATGCCTTGACTCGCTGATTGCAGGGTGGCATAGGGGGATGATCAGGACACCTTGGGTGACAGGAGCCATTCCAAGAGCTTTGGAGCAGAAGCCATGTGCCCACTAGCAAGGAAGTGCTTCAGTAGCGTGACAATGGTGACTGCCATGCCAGGGCACATCTGCGAAGTATCAGTGCTGACTTTCTTTTCTGTATCTGTATGTAAACATTCTTGCACTCAGAAATTTGTACCGAGAGGAACTAAGAAATTTAAAGTATGCATTGGATTTTTGAATGGAAAGATAGTAGAGATTAGGAAGCCCAAGTCCTGGTTTTAGAATGAGGAGTCACGAGCAAAATCCTGGTGCTCACGAAGCTCTCTGTGGCAGCTCAGGCTAGATGTAACACCTTCTAAACTGTACAATATTCTTTTTCAACAGCATCAGGGATAGAGTGCCTACTACACTAAGTAGATTCTCTATCACATTGGTCTACAGCTAGGAGAAAATCAATTTCAGGCTATCGACCAGAGAATTAAAAGTCTTACTTAAGATGTGAAATGTTACTGGTTCTCATGAAGACACGGATTTCCCTTACATCCCACTTCTCCATCACGACGTTTGGAGAGATAACAATAATAATGTTTTTTTTTTTTATACCGAGGGAGAGGGAGAGAAAGAGAGAGAGAGAGAAAGAGAACTGCTGAAACAAACAGAAAGTAATCCTTCCACAGGTCTGCTTTGTGGAGTCCTCACAGGAAATGAACCAAGGAGACACTCAGTCCTCTCCAGTTGTATTTCCGTCCTTCAGGTGCCATGATGGCATTATAGGAAGAACCTCATCTTTGGTGGCAGATGGATGTGGCGCAGATCTCAGTGCAGCCATTTTGCAAGCCGTTAAAACTTGAGCTAGCGTTTAATCTATTTAATTCTCAGTTTTATAGCTCTAGCTGTAAAATTGGAGTAGTAATACTTGCAACCTGGTTGTGGTGGGAATTAAATAAGATAAGTCACCAACCTTACCTGCCTGTGGCTACAACATAATATTACATTTTCTTTTCATGTCTAGACTATTATGATCTGACTTCTTTCCAGCCAACTCCTGGCAAATTGCCTCCTCAAATTTTGCTGAGCATTTCCCAGCCTCCTGCCTCCCATGTAGTCCTTGGATCTTCTATGCTACTGACAAGCTCCATGATAGCATTCCCCTTTTGGGTAGTTATTTTTTACTTTGGGGCCCCACTGACTCCTCCTTGGTCTTATTATGAGCTTAACGCTCAACCCCATTTCCCACACCACACCTGGGGAAGGATTAGGGAGGATGTGGTTTACCCCAGCTTAACTGAAGTTTAGGGTGGTAGGTAACAACTCACAACTGCTATCATCCCATATGCCCAGATTCTGCCTTAGATCTCCTTGGTAGATCCATGCCCATCCTATCTTCCTGCCTGCCTCTGTATGCAGGTATTACAACACTGGAAGTACACAGACTCTCGCATGCTTAGCGTCCAGGATGACCTTCACTTCCCCACCTGGAATCCCATAGAATAAAAGTGGCTTCTTTATCAGTCCTGGGTCAGCTCATGTCCAGCCCTAGAATTTCCCTCTTTCAGGATGATGACAGGGATTAACCTTTCAACCAAGGCAAAATCACCACCTATTGCAAATAACTTGGCCCAGTGGCTCCTGCATAACATTGGGAAGAGTCGTCGGGATATTTCCTAAAGCGTGCCATGGTTAATCTTAACACCGTATGTAGCACAGCAGTAACTTAGTTCAAGTTGCTAAGATGGACATAGTTTTTTCTTTAACTTTCAAAGTATTTATTTCATAATCAAATACAGAACATGACAAAGTATACATTACTCCAATTATGTTTTGTTCTCACCTTCTGATTTCCTGGGAGCAAGGATCAATCCCACCCACCCCAAAACACACACACACAGGATCTAATAATTAAAAAAATGGGAGGGATCCAAAGACAAATAATAGCCTGACCTTAAAAAGAAGAAATGTTTTACAAACCCATAAGTAATAGAGTTTCAGCTTAAAGAAATGACTTTAGCCTCCATTCTACCATAGTACAAAGCGATACTGTGGCTGTTGTTTCTTGTGATTAGGATTAGTAAGATACCATACTAATTTGTAATATCCAAATAAAGTAAATGGAGGTCAGGTACTAAATCTTAGGTGATACTTCTCAGGAAAAGGAAAAGCAAAATATGGCTGAGGTTGTAAGACATGAAGATAAAAAGGATTACCATTTCTTAAGAGTCTATTCCCATACACTTGGCCATTTACACCAACTATTTACTCTCACACAGCCACCTTCAATGTTAACCATCATTCTCATTTTACGTGTGAGGAGAGCACACAATTTGCCCAAGATGACCCAGGCAACAGAGGACGAAACTAGAATTCATGTCTAGTCTAGTTGACATCAAAGTCAATGATCATTCTTATACCCTTAAACATATTCTTTTGTCTACTACCTAGTAATGAAGAGGGTGATACTGAACGTGAGAAAAATAAAAACAATGGAAGACCAGGAGTTTTATAGTTTTATAATAATTCATGTATTTAGAGTAAGAATATGTGCTAAGGGTAATGCCAGAGCATTCTTCCCTTGAATTTCAATGCGGTGAGAACAAATCACATTCATTCTTTCAAGTAATTTAGTCAGCATTACTTGGGCAACTACCATGTGGCAGACATGGTAAGAGACATAAAGGTATACACAAGAAAAGTTTTTTTTTTTAATCTAACATCTCTAAGAGTCTATTGATCTTAGAATCTACTGTGGGGGGGACCAACAAGAATCAGTAAGTACTCGGCGCTACTAAAAGCACTCTAAGCAAGATCGGCAGAGGGTAATGTGAGGAATCTCTGGCTGAGACTAAGAAGATTAAGATCTCCAGGAGACACCGAGCCAGGATCTGGAATCATTAACTAGGTGGACACAGTCTATAGAAAGCAGAAACAGCACAGGGAAGGTACGGAGTCATGAAAAGGCTTGGTATATTTGGAAAACTGGAAGTAGGTCTCTCTGAAACTTGGGCAAGAGAACTTTGTACTCTATGGTTTAGTTTCTTCATGCATGAATGAGAAGTGATACAAATCCTGTTTTGGAGAGGTGAATGGTTTGAGATGGCTGAATTTATACTTAGCATGGTTCTTGGACATTGGTAAATGCTCAGTAAAAGTTAGCTCTTTTTACCATGGACAACTTTGCAGGCCATGGTAAGTATGCTTTTGGTTAATAGTAGCAGAACATCATCTGGGTCAAACTGACTTAACAATAAAGGAGACTTTTGGACTTCTGATGCGCAAGGTCAAGAGTTAGATGACCTTCATGCACAGTTCAACTGGAGGTGCAGCCAGCAGAAAACTCGTAAGTTTTTGATAACCAACTTATTAAAAGTGGTTATTAAAATATAGGTAGGTGGTGGACAAAGAAGTAAGAGGAGAAAAAGAAGAAGAAAAGTGTTTGCAGACTTATGTGATTATAAATACTACCATCGTAGCCAACTTCTAGCTACCAACATGGTGTTGTTAATCAGCTCACAAGATTCCTGAAAATGTAACAGTCTGCTCTCAGGAGCTGGTTGGTACAAGCTGCCTCCCGTGTACCACTGGGTCCTGTACTCTTTCTTTGAGATTCTCTTTTCCTATGTGTGTCATTTTCACCTTAAAGATGACTTTTCCCATGACCCCAGAATGGCTACCAGGAAATGATGCTTTCTGTCCATGTGGGGGCAAGGGCGGGGTGCAGGAGGATTCCTACACCGTGGGAAAGATGTCTCAAGTTTCTGGGTGGACCTCCTCAGAACCAGTCATTAAGTGTCAAGTGTTTACTCTCATTCAGACCCATTAGAGTAACTGTGGTTGGGCCTGGGTCAGTCCCACTCAAATGGCATAAAGAGAGAACCTGAGTCCTGTATTAAAATCCGTTAGTGCTATTAGGAAGAGAACCAAGAGGGAGTGAATGCTGGGTGAGTTCCCAGGAAATAGTCAAGACAGCACTGAGAGTTTATCATTTATCAGGAGGAGGATGCAAAGATACTGGGGAGGCAAGTCGTCATAAAAATTAGTTTCCCAATATCAAATGCCGCTCCTAATTTTAAAAGCAAGCACTCTTTCTAACATCATGGGAGATGACATCGGTGAAAAGTATATTTTATGTTAGCTCAGGTTTTAACTTCAGATATTTTATAAATAGCCAGGACCTAAGTTATAAAGAGGCAACTTATGAGCATTTTCTCCTTTTACAAATGATCATTTATTTTGTTTCTTAAGTTCCTGGCCATTTTGAGGGAGGTGGGGGGAAAATAGATGGACTCAATTAAACTTTAACTGAATGGTAAATGGGGTGATGATTCTATTATGTCATTCACGAGATAAAGCATAAGCAAGAAGCAACTACAGGGCAATTAGCTCCCCTGAGAGATTCTAATATTTCAATAAGTCACAGAAATAAATTCTGAGCAATTAAGAGAATACAACTTTATTAATTGTAATTTTCTCTTGCCTACATAAAAAAAAATTGTTGTGCCTGTGTGTCTTCTTGCCTTTTTCTATCAAGTATTTCTTGAACTTTTTGCAACTTTTCAGCCCTTCACGTTTGCCTCTGGCTGATTTTAAATTATGCTAATTGCGAGAGGGAAAAATGCTGGTAATGGAATAAAATGGAATGCTATTTCTTATAGCATCTGGTGCAATCTGAGCCATTTAAAAGTGCATCTTATGGCATAGAGATCTGAATAAGCAATGCCAGTCTGATTACAAACAACATGGGTCTCATTAGAATACGTCAATCTGATTGCTAGGTAGTGATACACTGCAGATTACTAGGCCATAATCGCCTCTTACATATTATGTGTATAATATATGGTTTCTCTGGGTGTACGCTAAAGCTACTTTCTCTCGTGGCTGTATTTTCCAGCCCTACACAAAGCCCTGTCTATGTTCTCCTAAGTTGATTTTAACTAGGTCCTTAGGTCCTAATTCTGGTTTCTCCTAAGTATTCATCAAGTTTTCTACAGCAGTGTTGTAAACAAAGAATTATGTCCAGGGAGATTGCCAGAAACAAGATATGTCAGGGGTCTATTACCCATGCAACGGCAAGCAGTCAGTGGCTGAAGGCACTTCCTCCGAAGGGAAAGGGTAAAATAACTGAGGCCAAAGCCCGCAATATCGCTACAAGTCTTAATTAGGGTTGTTGATGGAACTTTGCTGTGCCTTTTTTTTTTATTGTCAAAATCCATTTGGCTCTCTACTGTGAGTGGAAGAATTCAGACATCTTAGCCCAGGTCATGACTTTGGCTCACATGGTTCAGTTCATGATTTAAACCTCCTGTCGGGGCTCTGATAGCAGGACTTGATATTCATACTCCCTAGTAGCAGAATCTCTTCAACCCATTCTCCCCACCTCACGTGCTCGATCTTTAACCAGTACCAAAGTCACTAGATCAACAGGGAGAAAATGGAAATCTCCAAGCAGCTGCAAACCTAGAAAAGCACGGTAAGTCCTCACTTAGCATCATCAGTAGATTCTTGGAAACTCTGACTTGACCTGAAGTGATGTATAACGTAACCAATGTTGTCACAGGCTAATTGACATAAACCAGAGTTAAGTTCCTAAGGCCTATTTCTGGTCAGAAAAACATCATCAAACTTCTAAATAAAGGCCCCAAACACTTCTAATGTTAAACATTAAAATAAATGTGAATGGCACATACATTTAAGAAAGATGAGTAAACACAAGCAAAATAAAGAACTTCCAACCCGCTTATTCCAGTTCAGGATCTAGGGTGGCCAGAGCTTGTCCTGGCAGCGAAGGGCTCCAGATGGGACCCCACCCTGGATGGGACTCCCTTCCATTTCAGGGCCACTCGCACACACACACTCACTCTCACAGAGACAGGGACAGCGGAGACACAAAATGCACCTCACATGCACATCTTTGAAATGCAGGGGGAAACCAGAGTCCTCAGAGAAGACCTGGGGAGATTGCACAAACTCCACACAGCCCTGAATCAAATTTTCTCTCATCAACATTATGACAAAACAACCCTGAACCAGGACCTGCTGCATTTGGAATGTGCTTTGGGGTGCTGAGGTAGGTGCATTATGGCTGGGAGCCAGGAACTTGAGCTAAACATTGGGTAACCCAGGATGCATCGCTTGGTCTCTGTCTCCTTTGCTTTTCTTATCTGAAACCCTCAAATTAGATATCCAAAATGTATCAGAGAGCTTTCATCTCATGGATATGTTAAAAGGACTCTATCTTCTCACAGTCTTGGAAAATGCTAGGATAAACTGGTGAAATTGGTGTCTCTACTACAGGCCTTCTCGGAGGCTTTAAGGACCAATGTGATGTGTGGATCTCCAAAAGTGTGCAGTGGAACGCATCACCGTTTTCCAATCTTACGTGGCCGTAGAACCCTCCTGGCCACCACCTACCGTCCACTGACTGATACTCATTAACATCTTGTCAACCTCATGTTTTATCTAAATGCCTACTCTCTGGTGCTGCATTTGACAGTATCCCTCATGCACATGGCCTTACCGGCCCATATAAACACCTGTGTTTACATGCTTTCTATAGACTTGATTTCATTGGATTCGCAGAGGACCCCGACAAAGTAGGGAGTCCTTACTGTCATTTTAAAGATGAGTAAATTGAGTTTCAGAGGAGTGAAGTGGTTTGCCCAGTGTCCACAGGTAGTGAGTGGCTGAGGCAGGGGTCACTTTTGCGTCATATTCAACCTCTACTTCAGTTCGTTTTCCTCTTGTCTTTGGACCCGCCTTTTGTTTCTATTTAGTTAATGACTAGACTCTCTTTGTCACAGGCTGTCTTCACAATGAGGAATGGCACTTGAGAAGTGCTTTCCATGACTTTTATGCTTAGAACACAAAAAATGATAATTAAAGAAAATCACTCCTTCACTCGCTGTATATCAGATGGTGATATCTTAGAAATAATGGATTACACTCTGCTTTTAGGGAAAAGTAGACCTTGGAAATTAATTCTCACAAAACACAGTAAGATGAATATTGTGCTTAACTTATACTTTTTATCACGAGGGCTTAACATAAATAATCAACCAGACAAATTGGTCAAAAGCAAGCCACCTGATGACAACATATGCAGGCGGTGTTTAGGGAAGAATGCACTGGCACAGATATCTGCTAACCATGGCATGTGCCATCACCATCAAAGTGGAACATTGGACTCGGTAGATTGGATGGCCCTTCCCACTGTGGTGGGCATCATCCAGTATGTGGAGGGCCTAAATAGAGCAATAAGGAAAAGGAGGAATTCCCTCGTTTTTAGCTTCTGTAATGAATGACCCCATATTCTTAGATGATAAAGGTTTATTTCTAGCTCGCATCACAGCCTGATAAAAGTCCAGAGTATCTTCTGTCATCTTTCCAAGCAGTGACTCAGGGATGCGTGGTCCTTCCCTCCTGTGAGGCTTCCATGTCGAGCATGTGGCCTCTAAGTCTACCACATGAGAGGGAGAGAAAGTGGGTGATTGCATAGAAGAAAGCTTGATGGCTGGGCTTGGAAAGGGCTTGCATTTCTTCCTCCTTTCTCTCATTGGCCAGAACCTGATCACATGTGCCTATCCTAAAGGTTTGGGGGCTGGGAAATATACTCTTGCGTGCACAGTAAGAAGAACTAAAGCTGATGAACAGCTAGCCGGTCTCTACTACAAATACAAGGAGAACCGTGCACCTAGGACAGGTCAGCGAAAGATTTCTGTTGAAGTAGACTGCATCCCCAGGCTTATTCCCTGCATCACCCTGCATTACTGCTGAGCTGGGACATCTCATCTTCTCCTGCACTGGGATCGAAACTTATGCTATTGGCTGCTCAGTTATTCCCTCAGGTCTTTGGACTTGGACTGAATTACACCACTGGCTTTCCTAGGTTTCCACCTTGCAGATCATGGTACTTCACAGTCTACAGAATTGCATAAGCCAATTCCTCATAAAAGTCTCTCTCTCTCACCATATAGATATCTATATAGAGATCTATATAGATATATGTATATCTATATAGATATCCATATACAGAGAGTTATAGATGCATTTCCTACTGGTTTTATTTGTCTGGAGAATTCTAATACAGTGGACTTTCTATCCTTGCTAAACAAGTGAGGAAAAACATGCCCAAGCCTGGTCTTTTTGAAATCACAAATATGTTGTCAACTACCCTATATATTAAAATAGTTGATTTTAGAGAAATGTTGAAGAAATAACCAGACATGTCCAGATTGTTTGCATTTCAAGGCCCTGTTGGGAACACTGAACAGCACAACGGCACCCTTTAAAGATAGCTGCTCTTAAGGGCTTCAGTTATTACATTATTATGAGTCTTTTTTAAAAGATTTTATTTATTTATTTTTAGAGAGAGAGAGAAACATCAATGTGCGGTTGCTGGGGGCCATGGCCTGCAACCCAGGCATGTGCCCTGACTGGGAATCGAAACTGCAATGCTTTGGTTCGCAGCCCGTGCTCAATCCACTGAGCTACGCCAGCCAGGACATTATTATAAGTCTTGAGCCTCATTTTCAATGAACAGGGGTGTATTCCATTTATAGTTTATTTAATGAGGAAAACATTCATGAGGAGAACATGCATCCTTAATATTTTTATATTGCAGACTAATTTGAAGCTTAATGACATTTCTGATCTGGTCTTTCTGCCCATCAAAGCACAAACTATAATCATTAGCATTTGCATCATATTTTAGGGACTCTCTTGGATCCCTTGGAGTTCCAATGTTCCCTCAAGAAGCCAAGGATCTAAGGATCCGGAGTAAATTCCCATGGTAAAAGGGGTAGCTGGCCATTTGGATCAATAGCAAAGATGTTTGAGAGGATGTAGAACTCGGGATATTAGAAAAGACAACTTATATCATCAAAAAGGCTCTTGAGAATAGCTACCATTCATTGATTTTTGGTTAGACACTGTGCTAATATTTTAAGTCATTTTTAATTGTTTTATGCTATTACAGCTGCCCCAACTTTTCCCCCTGTGCCTCTTCTCCCCAGCCCGCCCCCCATTCCCAGTCAATACCCACACCATTGTTCATGTCCATGGGTCATTCGTGTATGTTCTTCATCTCACACCTTCACCTTCATTCAACCAGTTCCCACCCACCCCTCCACGCATACAGCTGCCAGTCTGTTCCATGTTTCTGTGGCTCTGATTCCATTTTGTTCATTAGATCCAGTTACAAGTGAGGTTGTATGGTGTTTGTCTTCATAAAAGCTCTTGGCATTGTAATTGCCAGTCTACAAACAAGGAAAAGGACACAGGGAAGTTAAGAAACTTGCCCCAGACTGAACGATCAGGAAGAAGTGGAGTCTGAATTCCAGCCAGAGTTCAGTCTCATTAGAAGGTAACATGAGATCTCACAGAATCTAAGTCAGATTTGCTAATGTGTTGTTCTCAAGAGTGAGGACCATGTAAGAGTTTATCTTCTAAATAAGTCTGTTTAATGCAATTAAGATTTGGAGTTTTCACCAGATGACCACGAACAACTACTTAGTTTAGAACCACACTCTCTATGGCAGAAATTATTGAAGAGACAACCAGATCCCAGGTTTGAATATGGCAACTACTTTATTGTTTTCAAATGCAAACCCTTTGCATTTAGTTTGCTATTTTACAATTTTACAAACTAGGTATAAAAGACCATAAATAAATGACATAAGTTATGTGTACCTAAGTTTTATGAAGGGAAGAAAAATATCTTGACAAATTAAAACAAAATAGAAAATCTATGTCTAACTCAAGAAATTGCTCAAATTTTGGAACATGTATGAATGATTCTATGTTCAGTTAATTTCTTTTTCAGTATGAACTAAATTATAATATGCCTTATACATTCTAATTTTAACCACAGTCCTTGCATATTCCAACATACTTGGAGTGATAAAAAAAATACACTTTTCAGTGTGTATCAATGCTTGATGTTGTTTGGAGAATGTTAAATAAGTGAAAATATTGCTTCTAGAACTTTCCTTTACTGGTCAGAATTTAAGTGTCTTCAGACAAATATTGAGGCTATAAGCTTGTATGGATTAATACACGTATCCTTCACAGATTGAATGCAAGAGGTCTCAAAACACACACACCAGCCGTGTAGTGAGCACAGCCTTTCTTCAAAGTAACTTTTTAAAACACACCAGAACATTTTATTCATAATATTGTTAAAAATAATTTGGGGCCAGTGGACACATGGCGAAGATACTTGATTTGGTGCAGGGGGTCAGCTTAATGCTTCCTTAACGGTAGATCTGAGCTCACTAGGCCAACACTCACTCGTGGGGCTAGACCCAGCCGCTAAAGCTGGCCTCCTGCCCTTACCTCTAGAGGAAAGGTGACCTGCTCAGAGATTCAACCTCATTTCTTTATACATATTTTTCAGGCATCAATGCATAGGCACATCCCTTTAAAAATATATTAAAGTCCCCCCAAAGGGGTGAATTAACTTTGTCACTCTGGCATAGTTATAAGAATACAATGCCATACACCCTGACAGAATGCAATAAATATTCACCGATGATTTTCTTTGCTGATTCAACAACACAGGGTTCAGAATCTTTTGTTTCCCGTATTTCCCTGATTTGATGTTATAGCTTATATAAATGGCCACAGTTTCTGCAACCATAGCTTAGAATAAGCAAGGCAGCCACTCAGATTATGAAACATGGCAGTACGTTGGCTGGAGTTTGGTATACATATCATATCAAAACAGAATCTTCACACAGTGGACCTCAGATTCTAGAAGGCTGATGTACTTCAGTGGGCCATCGGAGTCGGCTCTACATCAATAGCTGTAGGACCTTCCGTGTGACTGGGCACCTGCAGTTGCTGGCAGCCATTGGACCCCAGCTATGCTAACCTGGCATGTATTGTTCTGTGACAGTGAGAGACAAAGTATTAATCCAGGACACATCATCTCAAAGCTGACACACATGTCTACGTTCATCTCCGAAAGCATATGAATTGCATATATTTGTTCGCATTCATCAAGTCCATTTATGCAGGAAAACGAAGGCTACTTGTACTCCATTCGGGGTTACTAGACAAATGCCATCCCCTTCTCTCTCTCTCTCTCTCTCCGTCAAGGAACTGGTGATTCAGATGAGGTGTTCAGTCAGAATTCGCGACTTGGACGATGGATTGTCACTGACATGGGTTTATATTCTAATAGTACTCCACCACTAAGGTGAAAACGCTTCTGCCCAAAGCTGTATCATTACCTATTAAGGTTAGTGTGGCAGCTACGAAATACAATATAAATACAGGACATTTAACATTTCCGGGTTGTCTGTCTAAGGGGATGGGCATGGTCTCCAGGCCCACTATCTCGTGTGGCTCTTCATCTCAGAACTAGTGGAAAACCAGAACGTTCCAGGTGTAGCATTCCACAACATTCACAGGCAGTTCTAAGCATGAGGTTACACACGTGCACACACACGCACACACACTCACTCACGCCTATGTACACACATCAAAACAGATAGTCAGCTCATATTTAGTCTAGGAAAAAAATATATTTATATCACTGCAATGGCACACCCTGGGTAAAATGTTACTTCAGCAATGCATATCATAGGCAGCTCATAGGAACTGGCTTTGTTTTGCATGGTGGCACCTGACCTGGTGTCCATAGTAAAACCTGTAGCCTTTGGTCACTCGCTGCCACACCAATGCAGCAGTGACGTACAGCAATGAGATATGGAAATACATATAAATAAAACCACAAGGAGTCTGGGAACAGGGGTTCTGCAGAGCTGGTGCTATGAGACAGTATGTTCCTCAGTGCAACCAGAGAACAGACGCCGAAACTTGAATGTCTGCCGTTTCTTTCACTGGAAGGGAGATTTGAAAGTCATGCATTTATTCTTTGCAGGTGTTGGGTCTGTTTCATCTGTGTCTTTCCTCCAAAACTGTACACAGTAGAAGCAGAAGAAACACATGTAGAAGGAACCGAGGAGGGCGTGTTCTGTTTTCTTCTGTGGGCTTTGTAATCAAGAGGAAGGGCTGTGAGGCCAAGATAGCAGGATCAACTCCCTGGAGAGAAAAGAACAAGGCTTTAGACAAAATGTCAACTGATACTGCCAGCCGGTTGTCAAGCAATACTGCAAGGAATTCTACAGGTGCACAGGAGTTGGTGTGGCTCAGTAAGTGGTAGTCTAGGAGGGAGATCATGAATTCTCATTTCCTCCTCTGCAAAACGACAACAACCAAAAAATTCTGTGTATTCACAGCATCATTATCACCACTCTGAGGAAGTATCATTGTTATTCCTATTACACGGATGAGGGCACTGAGGCACAGACAGGCTATGCTACCTGCTCGTGGTCATAAAGGCTCCAGTGGCAAAACTGGGACAAGAACCCACACGGTCTGCCTCTGTAGCTCTGTGTGAACAGCCTCTCTTTGAAATGAAACTTCTGACCGGCTAGGGCTCAGCTGTGTAAGCTGAGAAGGACTCAGAGTGGGTGAAGGGCAAACGGTCCGGCGGTAAAAGCCTGGGCACTAGCATCCAGTCTTTCCAAAGCTGGAAGCTGTGTATCTTGGGGACATACAGGGTGGGGCAAAAGTCGGTTTGCAGATGTGGGTGCGTGAAACAGAGGTTATTCTCATATTATTTATTAATTATTGTATTATTGTCCATGGGAACAATACACTTGCTTTTGCCCCACCCTATATTTGGAAACATCCCAATCCACCAATAGTCAACAATACAAATGACAAACTACAAACTATGAAAATAAAGTATCGGGTGTTTCTCTTAAAAAGAAAGGCACTTCTAATGAATGAGATTACCTAATCAGTCAAAGATCCATACAATCTGCTCAGGACAGGCAGAGAGAGAGGGGACCTGGGGCCGTGGGCACAATGAGAGTTTCGGTGCCACAGGGAGAGTGGTCTTGGGGGCTGAAGCCCAGCAAGGACGAATCTGCCACAGATGCCCCTCAGTCTAGAATTGAACAAGGCTGGGGCAATGCAGCGAAAGCACTGGGGCTCCTCACTCACCAAATAATCAACTCAAGACACAAGAAGCTATCTCTCAGCCTTGGCTGGTGTAGCTCAGTAGATTGAGCGCGGGCTGGGAACCAAAGTGTCCCAGGTTCGATTCCCAGCCAGGGTACATTCCTGGGTTGCAGGCCGGAACCCCCAGCAACCGCACATTGATGTCTCTCTCTCTCTCTCTCTCTCCCTCCCTCCCTTCCCTCTCTAAAAATAAATAAATAAATCTTTAAAAAAAAAAAGAAGCTATCTCTCTTCTTCCCTTTGTGCCAGCTGACTATCGAGACTGCTTCTTAGACTATATTTCCCACCCCAGGGACCACAGTCACCACACTTGGTGGTTGGTGGCCTCAAGTATGGAGCAAGGACTAAGACCAAAATGTATCTCCACAGACTATTTTGTTTATTTTATTAAACCACCTATTTATCTGCTTGTATACATGTTTATTTATTGTGTGAGAGAGAGAAATAAAATTTACTTTCTTTGAGGAAGATGAACATTTTAAACTTCTAGAAAATATTAAGTCTAGAAAGAGAGAAACAAAGTTTTCTTATAAACTAGTATAGAAATTATAGAAATCAGATAGAAATTTTTAAGCAATTAAAAATTATAAGTGGGGTAAGGGTGTAACTAGCAAGGTCTTTAAGAAGCCACTTGTCAGCATCATCGTTTTGACAGTTATGAAAAATGAAAGAAAAGGGATCAGACCTATCTTTCTCACTGTTTCTTGTCTGGAAATCGGTGAGTCTATTGAATGCAGTTTTGAAATCTGAATGTGCCAAGATTTCATCAGGCAGGCAGGTATTTATATAAAATAAAAGTAGAACATGAATATGACCTTAAGATTCTAATGCAGTGCAGCCAACACCAAGTGGGTATGCAAGCATCTGAAGGCAGTGATCTTTTGCAACTAGAAATCCCATTCTTAGCTACTAGAAATCCCATTCTTAGACGAGAAAAAGCAGTTTCAAAGCCAAATGGGCTAACAAGAAACATAGAACTGGAGAATGGAAACATGGGACGGGCTGACAGCTGTGGGAGGGGATGTGGGAGGGGGAGGGGAGTGGGTGGTGGCGGGAGGGGGAGGGGACTAGTCACAGAACAGGTATGAATGACGCGTGGGTACGGATAACAAAGAGGGGATCGAACTCTGGTCTAGAGGGGTGGGCTGGGTGGAGAGGGGCAAAAGGGAAAAAAATTGGGATAACTGTAATAGAATAAACAATAAAAAATACTTAAAACAAAAAGTAAAAAATAGAAATACTAATTTTCTTAACAAATCAAAAAGAATTGTCTTCTTTCAGTTTCCCAATCCCTTCTTCCCAACACATAGATGTAACTATATATTGTACAAATATATGTGTAATATTTGGGGACCATGTGTACGCAAATAGGATTGGACGTTTGAAGTGAGAAGTGTGGCAACACGAAGGCTTATGTCTACTTAATGCCAGAGCCAGAGTGGAGAAAAATAAACCTTCTTTTCTCATTTGAATTCAGGCAACTCCTTTATCACGGGGAACTGCTGGAACAGAGACCAGACAAAGCCTGTGGTGTGTGTGGGATCATCAGCAAAAACTGGGACTTTCATTGTAACTAAACAAACAAAGCACTGTCCCTCTGAGTCAGCCAGGAAGGCATCACCGTGTCGTTAGTATCCAGTTCCTCTCATGGCAATGAGTCCTCCTACTGCACTTCCCTCTTTCCATTATAAAGGAACAAATTTCCTGAATTTTGAGGCTACATAATACAGGAGTCATTCGACAGGTTTACCACTTTTTGAACAGGTGCGCATTTACCCCCAAACACTCATAAATCCATATAACGTGAAGAAGCTTCATCTGTGTGGTTCCCTACCACTGAACTTCATTTCACCTTGCTCCGCCATGTCGCAATTAAACATCTGGATCCACAAGTGAAAGAAGGATGACTAACACTTGGGAAACCATGGAGGAAGAGTACACCTCTCTTATGTAAAGTTCAGTATGTCCTACATACGAGTATTTCATATGCACTTACAATACCGTGTGTTAGGAAAGGGGTTATTATTCAAGTATCATTATCTCTAATTTCCTGGTGAAGGAACTGAGTTGCAGAGAAACATGGAGTGAGTTTCCCAGTGTCAACATCTCACTTGGCTTTAGAATCCATAGCTGTCTAGAAGCCTGAGTTTGGCTCCACACCCTGGGAAATAATGCAACATTTTTATTGTCTTCACATTGCTCTTCTAAAATATGTTGCTTTGCAGAAGCTGTGATGCTACCGCTCTTACTGCTACTCAGTTTTGTTTTAGACACTCGGAAAGGCCTTCACTGGCTTTTCCAGTGGCGTGCACTGTAACTCCTGCATGTGTTAAATGAAAGATTCAAGCCCTGGCTGGCATAGCTCAGTGGATTGAGTGCGGGCTGCGAACCAAAATGTCACAGGTTCGATTCCAAGTCAGGGCACATGCCTGGGTTGGAGGCCATGGCCCCCAGCAACCACACATTGATGTTTCTCTCTCTCTCTATCTCCCTACCTTCCCTCTCTAAAAATAAATAAATAAAATCTGAAAAAAAAAGATTCAGAAGGCAACCTCTGAATGAAAGTTTCATATTCCACCTTTCTTTGAATCCCCACTTGATTATTTCATTTAAAGAGATATCTATTAAGAAGCAGCAAAACGACACCTACATTGAATACTTTAGAATCAACGCTGTCTCATTTAAAATGTTCTGTTTTGAATATTTTCACTGTTTGGAAAAATACTTCAAGCCTTAAGTTGTTGAATTTAAGAAAGCAAAACTTTTAATTACTCAACATATGCAAGGTAACATTCTCTTTCTGCTTATAAAATAATGCCATAGTGTTATCTTATTTGAATTAGTCTGTGAAGGTTGAATATAAAATAACCCATAGTGTTTCTGAAAGAAAACAATTTTACACTTTTTCAAAAAGCAAACAAAAGAAAGAAAGAAACACCCAATCTATATTTGCCAACTTTTATCATGAATATTGAGAACTCCCAGATTTTAGCAAAAGTGTTCATGAGACAAGAATTGTTGAGGCAGTTTAAAAAACAAATTTTGCATTTCTTCTAAACAGAAAAGCTTTTATAACTAATGTTGCAAAAGGTTTTTCCTAAACTGTCATGATTTGAGAACATCATGTTTAATATTCTTCCCTGGAATAGCTTTCAGGATAAAACAAGCGGGGGAAAGGTCATTAAAATCAGCCAAGTTGTTGTTTAAAAGTGATAAAGATGGAAGTTAAAAAAAAGTTAAGATTGGTCTAGTTAAAAAAGTTAGGCATGAACAAAGCCATTTACAAGTTTCAAGAAGAAAATGCCAGGATTAAAATAGGAGCATCTTATGGTTTAAGGGCTTTCTGGATGAAACACATGTGTTTTAGCAGGTCACTCTCTGATAATGAGGAAATTCAGGTGAGTTCTAGGTCTCACCACTGACACTCAGGTAAATCCTCCCTGGCTCACCCCGTTTGGTATGAGGGCTACTAGAGCAGCGCATAAAATGAGACTAACGGAGAAAATTCTCCACTGATGCAAACTCCCCGAAGAATGGGCATGTGCATGACCCCGCAAGGTTCGAGGTTGCTACCTGGTACCCAGAAGATGCTCAATAAATACTTGTATCATGAAGGGCACCAAAGGGCCAGAAGAACCTTGTATAAGAGAAAGCACAGCCAGTGGGGCCCATCCTCTTGAATAAGATTGAATATGGCTCTTATTTTACTTCTTCCTGAAGAATAGTAGGGAAGCCATATTGGTTTTGGTCTCCTTTCCCCTTGTTGAGAGAATTGAGATATTGAAAGAATCCCAAACTCCCTGACAGATGTCAAAAAAAAAATTACTGCTCAGTGTTTCAAATAAGATCAGTTTTCAAAAAACAATGTTTTCATTGGAGAAAGAACCATTGTTGGTTCTTTTGGCCTTACCTTGGAGATTTGGGTTTGCTTCTTTAAAGAAGGGAAGTGTGAAAGTTCCCTATTCAAGATTGTCCCAGTCCGCTATCCTTAAGGTAGTTATGGTAAATTTGTAGAGTCCCCAAAATAAGACTTTATATGGCACAGCCTCAGGCCCAAAGAAACAGACCTTGTTTGTCCAGTTAGGGGGTACATATCGTGCTTGGGTTTTAGTATGATTATTTTTAAATCCACGTTCCTTTACTTTTCATCCCCTCATGTCATCACAAGCCACCCAGTGGCCTGAGCATCCAAGGGGCAACACGGATGAGCCACATGGCTGTCACCTCGGTTTCTCCCCCTCCTGTGAAACAAGCCTTACAAGCTACAAGTGAGTCCTTCAAAAATGTGCCTGGGCATGGTCTTCATTCCAGTGAAAGAAGGAGGACTGTAATTTATGCCACAAACAAAATGCCACGGCTGTAATTCCCAATGGAGAAATGACCAGATGTCTCAGAGAAGCTCAGTGTCTGGCAGCGAATATGGCATCAAAACTCAGAGATGGTGTCCTATTTGTACAGGTACATGTATTTTACAAACTGGTGACGGACGCAGTACTTCTGAGAAACAATTTGTTCCAGGTCGAAGTCAAATGCCGGTGGTCATTTCTGTAAGCCCCAGTTTCCAGCAGTCTGTACACCAAGCAACACTGCAGATAGATTTTTTTTTTTAATTTCAGAGGGCGAAGACGAAGTAAAAAAAGTGCAGTTCTTCAATTAAAGTGCATGGATGAGGTAAACTAATTTCAAGAGTTTTGAGTTTAGTCAGTACTGGCTCAGACGGGAACCATTCTGCCGTGTATCTGCTGCATTTGGGTTCTCATCGCCTGCACGCTGCTCAAAATCTTATTCTGGTGTGTGACAGCTGTGATCCCGATGCGCGCCAGGTCACTGTGCAGAAGGGGAGAGAAAGGAGGGACAGTCACGTTAGGAGGGCTGAGAATCCCTTCTCCGGGCTTCATGCAGACACACATTTGAATCAGCCACAATTCATACAGCACAACAAGGCAGGTTTATTAACATGTTTAATTAAGCAATTTAAGGCAACAATGTAGGTGCTTTATAAAGGCTGTGTACAATTATACTCAATCGAAATGAAAGGCATTCCAGTTTTGGTTTTGGTTTTTATAATGGGTAGGATGATTATGCAGCTCAAAGCAAAAAAAAAAAAAAAGGAAAATACTATTAAATCTAGATTTACCCTTTTGTGTTACATCGCTGAGTACTTACTCCTGGTTCATGTGCACTACAGCCTCTAGTGTGGTATAACCAGCAGCCGTGAAATTATCCTTATACCGGTCCATTTTAATGGCCTGGAGCCAATCACCCACTGATACCACGGTGGAGAATTCAGGGGAGCTTGGGTCCAGCAAGGCAGTGTTAGGTCTGGAAATGGAGTAAGAAAGTGTGGACAGCTATCAATGAGACAGCAAGACTCAGAAGTCAGGTTGCCTGAGACAGACGCACGGAACTGAAACACCAAGAGAAAGCTTCTAAAGTATGTTAGCAACCAGCCTGTTCCTAAGTTCATGCCCCATATTTGTTTCATGTGAACCTCCTAGTGCATTAATGATCATAGCAGGTCTTTTTAACATCCTAGCCTGGGGTACAGATTGGGGGAGCCCTTGTGGCTGAAGGAGATTGGAGAGAGTCCAGCCCCTGGCAGGGCTGAATATTACAGACTTTGGTTCAGCAACTATGGAAACCCTAGTGAAGTACGAGTAAGGGAAACTGTGCGCTTCGACCAGCCAGGCTCGATGGAAGGAGAAAGCAGCAAGAGTTCAAGTCCAGTGTGCTTCCAGCCAGGGTTGCAGGCCGTCTCAGTGCATTCGAACAAACTTGAGACAGCAGGGAGTTAATCCCCTTTAATGAACCCAGGCCTGACCAGCACGCGTGCCAAGACTGGAAGGAAGAATGGCCACTTTGATCGTTGTTTAGGCTGTGGAATGTGCTCCTGTGTTCCTTTGTGGGGGCTCCTAAATAATCATTTCAACAAAATGTGAGCACATTTTATTAACCTATTTATTAGTGTACTCATTTCTCGGGACAGGTGTTATATATCAGGTCATTGTTAAGAGCAACTACAGTTCAAGTTAGAAATTCTGCCATTCTTTGTAATATTGATATATAATAAATAATCTATTAATGAAAAGTATTTAATAACAAACTCATAAGTCATTGTCATCCAAATACCTAATATCACGGGATTGTTCTTTACAGGGTATTCTATCCCACCTTCACTGTAATTACCCATATAACAACAAATTTCTCTTCCCTCTAGAAATTATGGAATGAAGTTTATTTTAACATTTTGCAGTGACTTTCACCCTGAGGCTATGTTCCTTGAACACAAACTATTAAATCAAAAGTATATCATCATTACTGAATTTTCAACTAAAAAAAGTTATTTTCTTGTAAAAACAAAATTAAATCAATATAATGCCTTGATTTAGTTTTTACATAGCAGAAGTAATGCAATCCCACTTCTATTTTAATTTTTACCTAAGTTATTTTGATTTACATTACTTTCATGTAAATATTTTAACAGACTTGCTTTATCAAGTAGTTTTGCACCCAAATATTCTGCCTCTGTGTCCTTTTGTGTGCATTATTTCAATTACATCCAATTTTCTAAGTAAAATATTGCCAACTTTTATGGCAAGAATAATCAAGATATAGTTCTTCCCCCAGTTTTGAAGCAATAGCAAATATTGCCACATAGAATTTCAGACATTAGTGCTGAATATGTACTAATTCAAACATTCATTATTAAACAAGTAGCAACCACTTGCATTGACTTCTAACTTTAAGCCAAGAACATTAATAGGCAACGTGCAAACTCTAGCTATCTGAGAAAGTCAGAATGACCTTAGGATGGAAATATCCTCACTCCATATCAATTAATCCTGTGGAATATTCTCAAGCTTGTTCTGGAAGTCTCCAAGCTTTTTATAGGAACAACTGGCCTTAGGACTCTCAAACACAGCACACGGACTCTGGAGACGGAGATGCAGAAGCTGGAGGTTTAGTTAGAATCAAAGCCAGCTTCATGGAAACCTGGCTTGAGAGCCATCTATTTTCACCCTCTCAGTGAACAGAAGAACAGAAACTAACCCAGAAATGTTAGGGGTATTTTATTAGGTTGCATATCTCCCAAGTGGCAGAAGTAACATATGAATTCAGCCTGGTGTTATTGCAGAAGCGCTTGACCACTAAGCCCTTTGCATAGTGGCCAGAAAGCCTAAAAGAGAACAGAAGGCACCTCTGCTGTTTGCCCCACATGCTTTTTATCATGCATTACAGCAAGCATGGTCCTTCTCGTGTGCCATCCTCAGGCTAGGTTTCAGGAGAAAGACTAGAGGAGGACATCTCAGCTCTGGCCAACAGGAAGGGTTTGCATAGCATGGGGAAAATGTCCTTCTGTTTTTAACTCAAGGTCATAATGAGAGAGAGGCCTTTGAGAAGCGCAGATTTGGAGAGGAGTCTCACCTCACACAGGCCTGAATCACCCGGTCTTACTGTGCCGACCTCTTAAATCATTTAGCTGATAAGGATGGTCTGTACCTTTTTCAATGGAGCTGGTATCTAGGTATCCCCGACCTTAAACCAGGAACGTTCAGCCTCTCTGAACTATAGAACTTACAATATCTTTATCTTCTTTCTGGACTGATACACTTCATTTTGCTCTTCCCCATGCAAAAACTACAACTTTTACAGGTGGTTGAATCACTTTAATTTTTAAAACTCTTCTCAAACATTCCTCTGCCTGCTTCATGACTTGACCAGTTTCCATCTTGGTCCTGTTCTCTGCTACTCTTGAAAGACTCAGAAAAAAGAAACTTTAACAACTGAAGCCTAATGCACCTCTTGCGACAAATCAATACCTTATAACTCAGCGTAAAATCGCAGTGCATAAAGAGCTGTCCTCTCATCCTTACTTTTTACAAACTCAGTGTCCCTTCCCTTTTCCAAATATAATATCCAGTAACCTGAATGTCTTCCAAAAGCACATTCATCCCTCTTCCGAACTATCCAGGTCCGGCATCATGAAATGAGCACTTTCATTATTTTGTTGCTTTTGTTTCCCCCCCCCGCAAAAAAACATTTGTTTTCCTTAGTATTCCTTGGGCCTGACAGGTATTTGGCTCTTCAAAATGATGAAGAGAACTTCCGTAAATACTCCAATAGCTAAGAAACCACCCAGGCTGCAGAGAGCCGTGAAGCGCCCTCCCACTAAAAGGCGGGAATTAACAGGAGTCACCCGGGCCTGCCATCTCTAATGCACTATTTCATACATCACAGTTAAGCCAGCGTGGCTCACCTGGAGCTCTCGGTCCCCGTCCTCTTCAAGCTGCTGGGGTTTCGAATTAGTTTGTCCAACATGTTGACAATCTGCCCAAACTTAGGCCTGTCGCTCCTCTCCTTCTGCCAGCAGTCTAGCATCAGCTGGTGCAGTGCAATGGGGCAGTCCATTGGCGGGGGGAGCCGATAGCCTTCCTCAATGGCTTTAATCACCTAATGAAGAAAACACAGTATGTGAAGCTGCCGGGCAAGCTGTTGTTAGTGGTTCACCATCCTGATCGGCAAGCTCCCTTTACATGGAGCTGCCAGTCAGCGTGAAGATGGCAACACCTCCAATTTCTCCACAGAAGCCACGCTGGACCTGCATATCACTGGCAACAGGGCAGGGGACTCAGCTGTTGCTATGAGGGGCTCTCAAATGGCAGGCCCTGCCAGCCTGAAACTGTAAAGATGCATGTGTGTCCCAGGGACTAGAACCCAGTCAGATTAACAACATGGGGTAGGGCCGACCCTCAGAAATCACAAGACAATGACCCTCCCCATTCTGCTACTCAGCATCTGCTAACAACTCTCAGTAAACAGAGACCGTGAGCTGGTTAATGACCTTCTTTAGGAAGCATTCATAGTTGCCTCCAAAACGGAAGCCACTTTGCATCGTGTTAAACCTGTGCCTTCTCCTTCAGACAGCTAATGGGTCAAAACCGGAGACTACCTTCCAGACCTCGCAATCCAGAAGACACCGCCGACCTCTCAAAGAGCACACTCCTCTGTCTTTCTAGATGCCCAAACATTTCTATTTCCATGAGACCAAAACACATCAATATGCCAATTTTGTATCTCTTTCTTTGTCTCAGTTGGCTGTCATTTGACCTTGTTAAGGGCGTTATGTTGCTAAGTAGATTAAAAAAGTAGTAATAGCAAAAAAAATTTTAATCTTCTTCTAGGGCATTTATATTTTAAAGGGGACCCTGCCACATCTAAGGAAAAAAAGTTCAACTGGGAAGAGATAATTGTCTTACTACCCAGAGTGCCTAATAAGACCGAAATAAATCATTCAACAGCCTTTCTTCTAATTCTAATTTTTCTAATCTGTCTTCACAGGCATTACAGTATTTTTCTTATTGACTTTTCTCTAAACCCCCCTTCTTCATGGCGTAAATCCCAGTAACGCAATACAGCATGACTCATGCCAAATTTAAAGAGGGGAATTACTTCATAATTTCTTGGCTACTCATAAACTTTGTTTATGGGTATCCTATGAGATTCTGGAGGTGATTTTGCTTGTTTGGTGATTTTTTAAAGTTTTATTTGTTTTTAAAAAAACTGTAGTTGCTAGCAAAACAACCAGTGAGCACATTGGATTCCCCGACCTACTGCTGAGCCATTGGCCTTCAACACAGAGGGGCCGGTTCGGTTGGGTCTGGTCTCTCTGTACCAGTGAGACTTGCTGTGTTTTCATCCAGCACACTGTTCAAGCTTAACAACCATGTTGTGATTTATTGAGCCCTCTGGTCCTTTTTGTCCCATGAATTTTTGCCAACATCCTGTTGTACTAGTATTAATTTACTTCTCCTTCTAAAGTAGATTTCTATACGCTACCTCACTGAACAGGATTCTACTCATTTCTGGTAATCACATTAGGTCAGCTTGATGCGCTCCCTTTCTTTCATCTTTCCAGGTGCAGGGTGTTGACTCTAGAGTTGAAGAAAACACTGCACGCTGAACTGATGACAATGCAAGCAGCGCTGGGCTAATGCCGGCTGACACAATGTGTTGTAAATCCTCAGTCTGCTTAGTACTCTTTCCTCAGCTCCCTACCCGCTGCCAGCCTGGAAGACGGCTGATGGGTTAACCAAGCATATTTTCTCAGTTTACTGCTGACTGTGTTTTGGGGAGGGTGGAACAGAGGATTCAAATCAACAAAATATTGCCCTGGCTGGTATCGCTCAGTGGACTGAGTGCCAGCCTGTAAGCTGGAAGGTCACAAATTTGCTTCCTGGTCAGGGCACATGCCTGGGTTGCATGCTGGGTTCCCCACTTGGAGGTGTGTGAGAGGCAACCCGAGAGAGATACAATTGATGTATCTCTTCCACATTTTTCTTTCCCTCCCTCTCTTTAGCTCCCCCTTCCCTTCTTTCCAAGAAGTAAATAAAGAAAATCTAAAAAAAATAAAAATAAAAATAAAAGCAACAAATAACTTGATAAGATTGACATATTTTTAAGTTATATTGACTCATTCACTGTATGCCAAATGAATTCTACTCATGAAAGTAGTTCTCCAGTTACATTTCCTATTGATTCCTGCTCTATGCAGAATCCAACCGCAAGACAAATACACCTGAATGCTAGGTCAGTATTATTTGTGGGAGAGAAATGCTTCAGATGCTTTTTCATAGATAAAGCCAGACAACTGAACATTTAAAATCAAGATAATTTTAATAGAATATAGAAACTATTAAAACTGCAGGTCTGAAAATATTTAGGGCAGGGAAACTAACAAAATCTTCAGTTAACCTGCTATGATGAGCATTTGACCATGACTCTCAGCTAAAATAAAGGAAAGTGTAATCATAAGATGATTAAATGAATACCCACATCACTTGCTTACTTAGGTTGCCTGCCCTTGTCCCTCTAAAAGTCTCTGACCCAAAACCAAACGTTGCTACAAGACAGGTACCGGAAGGCGCCTGCACAGCACATCAGACAATAGATCACGCACCACCCACGTCCGTAGTCTTTTCCAGCCTGTAATTATCTATCAGCTACGCTAGCTGCTGTCTTCCCTCCCATCTGCTACGCACCTTCCTTTACAATTCACAGATAAGCCAGTGTCAACACCACCATTCCTCTTAATCTGGTTAGAGAACTCTTTTTGCCCCCCTAGACGCGGAGTTCAGTAGCTTCTCCGTAGCTCTGAACATTCTTTTACCGATAAGGCTCCAAGCTCGTTGTTTCTTAAGCACGCCTGGTTCTCCACTGAACTGTGAAGGTAAGTCCCTGTGTTTCAGGGCATGGCAGATGGTCAGGTGATACTCCACAACACAGAGAATTTTTTAAAAGATCATTTTTTTCTAAAATATAATATAAAGCGAATATACCTGCATGTGTAGACACTCTGTGCTAATATCCTACATCGTTTATATACATTTTTAAAAAGTTCAGAGCATACATTTTATTGTGATCTGATTTCCAACCCTTCCAGAATGAAAACCTTTCCAGAATTAGCTAATAAGTGTTCTAGGAAGACCCACTGATCTAGGGCCTCCCCCTCCCCACTTCTTACTGGAGATGTTTGTAATTAAATTCTATTACTCTGGAATCTTATTAGTGTCATTATTGAATGCTTTTCTGAAATTGCAGGCATTGTGGATCCTCCCTGACGAAGTAGTCCAGATGGTGCATTTAAAGGGATGTGCATAATTTACAAAGGGTCATTTAGTGAAGCTTTATTTTAGAGTCCTCCAGGGGCCAGCTCTAATTACAACTCTGTCAGCTTTAAAATATTCACTAGTTTTCTTCCCATAAACCTTTCATGTCAATGTGATCACATGTGAAATGTGTGGTTTTTTCATATATCCTTGCATTTAAAAATTCCAAGTTTAACTTTATTTCCATATGAATTTGAAAGTTATCCGAGTTACAATATTGTTCCATGTCACTAATGCAAGCATCTATCTCTCTCTCTATCTCATCGATCTCCACACTGTAACATTTCGGCTATGTAATTTTGGTCCTTGAAATCCACCACCATACGGTTTAACTATATTACTAGACACATCTGTATTGAGAATCTTGAGTTTAATGCATCATTTCAAGCCCAACATACACTCCATCATACACTAATGCGAAACGTCCTGAATTTCAATGCAAAGGCATGTATCACAGAACATAGAGACTCACGTCTTGGTTGGACATGTCCCAGTAGGGTCTCTCTCCGTACGACATCACTTCCCACATAACGATTCCGTAGCTCCATACATCACTGGCGGATGTGAATTTACGATAGGCAATTGCTTCTGGCGCAGTCCACCGGATAGGAATCTTGCCACCCTATGAACATCCGAGCCGTAAGTTATTCCCTCAGTATTTTACTGATGTGCCACTCGAGTTTCTGAATGTTGTTACTGTTTGCCAAGCAGGACAAAATCATTCCTGACACAGCTCTCCAAATAACATGAGGAGACTCGTTTATTGTAACTAAAATCTTCTGGGTAGAAACAGTTCTCTTTAGATGTTTTCTTTCGTCGCAGGGAAGTGAACAAGTAATCTGTTTAATTATTTTTTAAAAGCCTACCTATTATCTGAGCTCTGCTTAAGGCAATATTGTGGAAGAGAAGGAATCACAATCTCAAATTTTATGAGATAGATGTGTTCGCCACGGTATATCAATGGAAGTGCAGCTGATATTCATTTTGACTTCTTGTTCAACTTTGTCACCCAGCAGCACAAAGGCACGCGAAACATGCCGAACACAACTAGAAGATAATATACTCCAAATAAACTCTTGGAGGAAGCCAAATAATGGCAGATGCTAGAGCCAGTGTTGACTTTAGTAAAGCGAAAAACAAACCACTTATTAAAACACACACATACACCAGAAACATTGGTAAAGCAGCTGACTGTGACCTAGGAAAAGTTTACAATGCCTTTTCCCCCTCAAATGCCTTTTGTTTTCATTGAGTTTCAAATTTTTTTTTAGGGTTCCATCGGGGGAAATTAATTGAACTTGAATTTAGACCGTAACACTGTTCAAGAGGGCATCACTTAAAAGAAGTCTGCTTTGTTAGGGCTACTGAACAGGACATGGCATTGTACTGAAAATTGCCCTGAGTCGCTGTAATGTACTCCGCAAACCCCGCGTCACATGTACACGTGTTATATACAGCAGGACACTTGTGTTGCCTCTGCCTCCCTTAAATATTTGGCTAAGGCTTTATCTATGTAAATGTATCATTCAAGAAGGCTCCTTTAACTTGTCTCTGTCTAATTAGTTGACAAAAGAAAAGATCTTCAGCATTCGCGAAGATGTATTCTTTCCTAAACCAAAGCATTTGAAATTCAAAAGAGGGCCATGTGAACGAATTAAAAGTAGAGCCAAAGAAATGGAACGATACAAGGAAAACAAACAAGCAAGCAAAAAAAAATCCAATGCTTAGGATTGCAGACACACAATGGTAAGCATTAAGGGGCTGGTAACTGTCTCCTTCATGTTGATTTTCACAGTGTCAGCCCTAATGGCCAATAACTTTTATGATTCTGTGTTTATTCCATTAGTATCTTATATTCCGATGGTCCAGCGAAGATAGCATAGCCATTAACTGGATACTGATAACTCTTAACTGTGCCCTAATCCTGGCTTATCTACCAGCAGTAAAATGAAGGCCATTAGATCCTGGAAAACCTCATGCAGAGTAAATGTTTTATAAATCCTCTGTACACACTCTCAGAGTCAGAAGCCAAGCAACTAGGAGCATTGTGTGTCTTGTTTAAAGTACTATCAGTTTTAAGAAGAAGAAAGAGCCACACAGAAAATCTAAAACACACAGAAAAGAAGGAAGGAAAGAAAGGAAGGAGGGATGGAGAGGTGGAGGGAGTCAGGGAGAGAAAGGAAGAAAAATCAAACGTAGAGACAATGCAGTTTAAGGGAAGCCTCACGTTGTGGCTTTGTAAAGTGGTCACACGTGTACAAACAGTTTCAAAACCCCTCTCTGGGAAACAGGCTGCAGAATGGAGGCACAGATATGAAGAGACTCTGAAGGGTGAGGAAACTTGCAAAATCACAAAGAGCTGAAGCGTCAAAAGAAAAAGAGAGGAACGGTTTCAGAGTTAACACCCAGAGGTTGCAAATCCTCCTTACCCTCGTGGTATACGCCGCTTCTGGATCGTCCTCCAGCACCCGGGACATGCCGAAATCGGACACTTTGCAGACCAAGTTGCTGTTTACCAGAATGTTCCGTGCAGCCAGATCTCGGTGCACGTAGCTCATATCAGATAAATACTTCATCCCGGACCCAATGCCACGGAGCATGCCCACCAGCTGAATGACTGTGAATCTGCCGTCATTCTTCTGCATAGGGAAGGAGCGGAGGACAACCTCGTTAGCATTAGGCCCAATTAATTTTCACCAAGCCTTTATATTATTGGGATCTTTTTTGATATCTGTTTCTGATATGCAATCAAACTCAACCTTATTTCTGGGCTTTTTTGACCAAAGTCACTAATTCACTAGTAAAGTGAGTCTATCCGAGAAGCTGGGTTTGCTTCCTGAGACAGATGGACATTATCCAACCGTAATGCATCTATGGCTGAGACAGCCCCACTGTACAAGAATAAATCAAATCCTACCCTCACTGAACACGGACTATTTAATACTTTTTAAAAATCATGTCATTCTCTATTTCTCTTCTTCTTCCTTTGCCCCATTAAAAAAAAAATACCACCAAATAGAATGGATGCGAAAAGTCTATTAGAGTTTTCTTAAAAAACCAACATCCTTGGCTGTGATATAAAGTGGTCACATACCCTGAGGAACGCATCCAAGGAGCCGTTCTCCATGTACTCGGTGATGATCATCACTGGTTTACCTAGAGTTTTCCGAAAGAGAAACACAAACCCGTGATGAGCCCTGCAGTTAATGAGATAAAAATGGGCCGTGCACAATTTTACCGCCAAGACACCTGTCTTGTGCGATCTAATTTAATTAAAACAAGCCAAGCTTATGCCTCAGCTGTGGGGAGCTAGGAATGAAATATTAAAAAGACGAGTCGGTTTAAATTCCATCTGGAAGGTTAACCCTTCGCGTGGCGTGTTGACAAGGTCTTTAACTAAAGTGGCCTCTGGTATCCAGGGAGCACGTGAATGGGTAATTGCTCTCTCAAGCCAAAGGGGAAGAAGATAAATGGGCAGGCTTGTTTAAAGGTGGAAAAAAAAAGTCTTTAGGATAATTAATTTATTTTGTCCCCAGAAGGACCACGTGTTCTCTGAACTATGCTAGAGGAATCGATGGGTGGAGAAAGTTTGTTACTTATTTGGAGAGACACAACGTTCAGGGAACTGTGGCTATGTTGACTAATTCATTGTTCAGATACATCTTACAGCTCAGGCATGCAAAACATTAACTTCTTTCCTTGTCTTCCTCAGATTAGGGGCTGTGTCCTTTCTTTCCCTTTCCCTTTCAATAAATAAATGCATTCTACATGCTTCCTTAAGCCACCAACTTCAGCAGCAACAATAAAATCACTGAAAACTTTCATTAAATTATTTCATCCTAGACGGCAATCTTAATTCCGCAAGGGAACATTCTTTTCCCCCACTCTCCCTACCTTCTTTTTGGCAAAGAAATCACAATGATTTTAAGGTTTGGGGGAAGTGGGGGAAACACCATTTTTATTTCACTTTAGTTTTCCTTCTGAGGACTGTAGGAAATAAGAACCACTCTTTAGTTTCTTAGTCGCTGGCCGTGGACTCAAGGCCTGAAATTCCTTTTTTCTAAAGGGGATTTGGGTGGCGGGGGAGGCGTGAGGGTGAGGGTGGCGTATAAATTCTCGATATTTTACTAAGGGAAGGGTTAGAGCAAAAAGAACATAAAAGATTCCCTGGGAGGAAAATAAATTGTTAGTCTGATAATAAATCAAAAATATTCACACTTTCATTGCTGTTAATTGTGGACTGTTTGGACTTAGGGAAAATGGGCTGGGATATGTCACTGCTGAGGAGACCCTCTCCCCCAAATTATTCCAAACTAAAACACTCCCCACCCAGAGCCTCTGTCAAACTAGACTCTGTGGAGATGTGGGGACAGGAGACCCGACTTTGTTCCAGAGACAGACATTTTACAGAGCAGGCTTTTTTTTTTTTTTAATTCAAGAAAGTGCAATGCATCCATCTGGTTTTTGATGGTATTTTTGGTGTCCTGTCTAAGAAACCTTTCCCAAGCAAACATGTTGGATTCGAAACCAATGCCACAGCGATTTGATTTTCAAGCAAGAAATGAACGCTGGAAGGAAAGGCAGAAATCTCAGTGCAGACGGAAGGAGGAGTGAGACCACCTCCGGTCCCTGCCCTTGGCTGCGGGGAGTGGTCCCCGCGCACGCTCCATCTCTGTGGCCAGGAGGAAGCTCTTCGTTCGTAGCCTCGTTCACCCTCGACGTCTGTGACCACCTTCTTCCAGATGGGACAAATGCATCTAAATGAGTTTTAATTAACCTGCCTCAATCAAAAGATACTTTGTCAACCCATGAAGAAGGGCGGCTCTCTTGGCGGTGCATTAACACCTACTTTCATTTCACCAGCCCCTCTGGAGGTGGGGAGAAGGGAGGAGAGGATCCAAAGGACAGGCGGGTGGCGGAGAGAATTTATAGTCTCCTTGTCAATTTAAAAAAGTTACTCCAGTCACTGCCGGTAATGAATTCACACTCCCCGAGTCCACCTTTGCACCCTCACACCTCCCCAGTCCGACTTGGCACCATCTTCACGATCTTTCTGCATTCCTTTTTCTGCTTATTAACAGTATCCATTTGTCAGAATCTTTATGAGCTCTACAAGCGAAATAAAGATGAACGTCTCCAGAAGCAAGGGGGCTTATAAAATGGACGTAAGCTGGGCTCAGGGAGGGAGGCGGTTCCTTTTTTGGAACCGTCTGGGGGATGCAGTGGGCAGGGGAGAGGGAAGGGGAGGGGACAGTTCCTCTGGTGGCAATTTTAAATCATTTTAATTCAGTGACAACTGCATTATGCAAATGCACCCAGTCGTTTATAACAGTTACAGCTGTAATAGCTGTGGGTTTTAGAGGCGCAGTGGGACTTTTGCACAAAGATCCCCTGTTTCTTCTCCCTTCTACAGGGGTGCTGTGAAAATCACTGTCTGTGGCAGGAAAAATACCCCAAGCTGAACAGAGCCTCCTTTTGAGAAACTGGACCTGCAGAAGTATTTAAACGGAATGTTATCTTTTAATTAAAGTAGTGAAGGACTCTGGGCAGCCCCGAAGGCCACAGGCAACAGAAAAATATCCTGTCTGCAAAACTAATCTTAAAAAGCAAATAAAGCTATTCTATGCTAATTATAGCCTTCACCTTAGGTGGAGAAATTATATATCCTTCGCACTGAAGTTCCTTGTCTGAGGGATTTGAAGATGGGGGAAAAGATATACTTCTTAAGATATAGTAACACCAGTTAACATTTGAATTTTTTAATGTGCCAACTATTATGCCAAATACGCTGAATAATTCATCCAAAATAACCTTGTAAGGCAAGTTCTATTTTTAATCTCTGTTTTACAGCTGAAGAAACCGATACATGGAGCAACATGTTATGACCACATGCTTAACTAGCAGTGGAGTAGGCGTGTAAGTGTTTGGTCTCTGGACCCAATGCAGGCTCCCCAGGTGTGGTCCCGGGACCTGCACGCACCTCCGGCTTACCTGGGGGCCTGGGCTTTGAACGCATGGACCTCACCCCACCTGCTGGATTGAATCTCTGGGGATGAGGTTCAGGAAGCTGTTTTGAGAATTTTCCAGGATTCTGATGCATGTTTAAGTTTGGGGGCCTCTGAACTACTCTCTCACTTTTTAGTCACCTCGTGTTCTCTCCTTAAAGGCTTTATGCGCTACCTCGTACTTGGCCCTCTGCCCCAAGTCTGACGTCCGAAGTTTAATCTTCAACCGACACTTCCTTCTCCCCTTCACCTCCTGGAGCAGCCCGTCTCTGTACGGTTGTCTGAGGATGCATTTCACAGGCACCTCGAACCAAACGAGAGGCACTCTGGCTTCCTGGAGACGTAGCCCCAGGCTCACATGGTCCTCGAGGGCAGGAGCTGCAGGAGGTACGAAGGCTCCTGGAACAGAGCCACCGTCGGTAATAACCACTTCAGCTGCACTGTCCGTGTGGCCTTTTCTAAGTTGGTCTTAGCCAGCCTTCCCAGTGCAGTCAGGGTTTGCTTTGTAAAATACATCTGTTGAGCCGTGTTGTATTTTAACTGAAGCGTGGTTCACAGGCTCAGGGAGCGCTAATGGACTAAAAAAGGAAAGTTCAACCAGGTGTTACTGCAACTGGGTGCTGCACTGCAGCCGCCATAAATCAGGCAGAGCAGACAAGCAAATCCCCCAGTCTAATAAAGATTCCCAGGATCTCCTCCCCGCATCTGGAACGGAAGCCTCCAGCACAAGGCGTGGCCAGGTTTTGTTGTGTTTTATAGAAAAAGTATTTAAAATTTATTTTGCTTACCATCTGCTTGCACCTTCCCTGTGACAGTCAGTTGGGTCTAGCAAAGATCTGAAAGATGGCAAGGCATACCAAAAGCCTGCAGTATTAATTTCCCTAAAATCTCACACAAGCTGCCTTGGAAAGAGTGGTATCAGCCTAAACCATAGACCCATTTAGAGCTGACTACAAGATTAATGACATGTCCTGCACTGATTTCCTCCTATTAGCAATCAGTGGGCCTGCTCCATCTGTCATTTCCCTGGAAAGAAAATGTGTGTTTAATTTGCCAGTAACTTCTAACTTGGCTTTGTGCAGGGAGTGACCCACATACATTTGGTGACGACGCCTTCCAAGTGAATTATGTTCGGGTGGTCAAACTGTCCCATGATGCTGGCCTCGCTCAGGAAGTCTCTCCTCTGTTTGTCCGTGTAACCGGCTTTCAGCGTCTTAATGGCCACACAGATCTCTCGCTTGCCAGGCACTTTGAGACGCCCACTGCACACTTCACCAAATTCACCTTTGGGAGAGACAAAGATTTGACTATGGACCAGAAACACAGTCAAGATGAAAGAGTAATAGCAAACATTTGTTGGGTGCTTATTACACGCCAGGCAACGTGCTAGTGTTTCACATAGAGCAAGGAGATTTCACATATGGATATTCACATATATATGTGTACCTATAATACACTCATACACTGATATAATCATATCTGGAGATTTATTATTTTTTATTGTTGTTCAGGTACAGTTGTCTCCATTTTCCCACCACGACTTCCTCCCACCCCTCTATCCTCACCTCCCACCCTCAGTCTTACCCCTTTTGGCTTTGCCCATGGGTCCTCTTTAATATCCACAAAGGAAATAGGCTTATTAGACAGCCACTCAGACTTACCGACTCCTATGACTTTTTCAATCTTAATGCAGGATGCGTCGATTTCTTTGGCAAATTCTCGAACTGCCTGGTTGGGATCTTCGTATGTAAAGGGATCCACGTAAGTTCTAACACCTACGTAATAACCACATGATAGGATGACCAAACACTTCTCAGGAGCCACTAATAAACTGACATTGTCTCAGTCTAAAAATGCTTAGCGCAGGAAACGTTTCTTCAGAATGAGAAAAATACTTAGCGTAGACGTGTGAACATGTTTAAATTCTCACTCTGGGTTTCCTTAGTGGATAAATGAAGAATTGTTAGCTACTAAAGAAGCTGCAGCTCTGCTGATTTTGTGGAATATCTTCCCACTTCATGGACAAATGTTTAAAAAAACCCAGCTCATCCAAGGGAGAAAATGAAGAAGGGAATTTGCAATGTATGAGCTGAATATTGTTGTTCTGATCAGTTGTTCACACCTTACCCACCATCTCCTGCTATCCTCCCTCATGGAAAATAATAAAAGCTTTCCTTTTCAGCTGCCTCGTCTACATGATGCCACCTTTTGCCCAACATCTGGAGCAACTGATATGTGACCAACAATGAACAAACTAAGACTAAACCTGGATTAAAATGGACAAGAGGAGTAAGATCTGCTAATTGACTTGAGAATATGGCCTCTGCATTGGATCTCTGCTTTTATTCCATTTTGGGAGAGAGTAAAGACGTTGAAGTTTACCTGGAAGTTTTAGCAGATGCAATGGAGCCTAATGTGAATGGTTTGAATACCAGGAAGTGTGATTCAGCCATATCCCACAGTCACTTGCAAACTGAATTCAGAATGCACCCGGGAACAGCCCCCCTGAGATGCACTAGTGATTGCCAGGAGGAACCCTCCACTGGTGTTCACACCTCTCCTCTCCTGCCTGAGCTCCTGCGCTTTGGGGCACAGAGAGGGCCTAAGACATTGAATGGCCCAATCTGTTTGATTTTCCAGGCCTGTCAGTCTTGTCTTCATCACACAAACAAAGAAAAAATTACATTTTTGTTTTCAAAAATATATACATCATGCACATTATTTTAAAAAGGTTTTAGAAAGGAAACAAAGTGAACAAATAAAAAAGTTGTCAGGGATTCCACAACCTTTATCACTTTAGATGCTCCACCCAAGAAAAACTTTCTCATTTTTCTCATATTACTCTTCCTACCCCAGCCTTGTTTACCTCCTCGTGCTGTCTGACGGGGTACCTATTAGCCACATGTTACTATCTAAGTGTAAATTAGTTAAAATTCTATAGAATTGGAAATTTACTCCCTCATTCACACTAGCTACAATTCAAGTCTTCAGTAGCCCACGTGGCTATTGGCTAATGTTCTGGGCAGTGCAGAGGGAGGCAGTTGGGGCAGCATCTGAGAAGTTTCTGAAATGTTCCTGAGTTATCAACCTCTATCCATTGAAGAGTCTCCTCCCTTGGTCAAGTCATTCTAGAGCCAATTCTGTACATTTATCCTGTGACCCCATCTGGATCGAAAGAACCAGAATCTACGAAAGCAATATCAATGGTCCTGAATTCCACTTATTTTTTTTCGGCATATCAGTTAAATTTCAATTTCGAATTCCTTCTCTCTGCAAATTTTACCTCTGAGTATGAAAAAACTAAAATCATTATCTGTTAAATCTTGTCACCCACCTACAAAAAGGAGCCAGCTAGACAAATACATTTTCAGGGTGGAGGATAAAGGAAAGAAAAACAAAGAATCTAAAGGAATTGCCCCAACTCCCATCTTTACTGTCACCTTCAAGAATCCCCAGTTACCTATTTCAGTTCGATACCTTGAAGGGCATTATTTGGATAATTCCATAAAAGGAATATAATATGAATAGCCATGTGAATACTACTTAGACATTTCTAAACTAAAAACAGAAGACATGCTCTAAAACTAAAATTACGTTTAACCCAGTCTTTGGTACCTTGGTTCAAATGTTTCTCTTCATCTGCTTCTTGCTTGGCTTTACTGTATTTACTCCGTCTATTAAAAAAGTTTTAAAAAGAAAGTCATTTTTAAAGTCTGAAAACCATAAGGTAAGTCTTTGGTCTCACCACGTGAATCAGGCGGATACACTACTGCACATTTCACAGGTGGACATGCCGAGGCTCACGGGAGGCGAACTGACAAGGTGGATGCCGTCATCTCGGTAGTGACGGGGGCACCAAGCACAAGCCGTCGGAGAGCAGTCTCTGCTCTTCACTACTACACTGAACTGAGGTAATGAAGCAAGTATTTTATAATGTAATTATAACTTCAAATTCCCCAAAGAGATGTATATTATTGAAGATAGAGTAGAAATTGATTGACTAATTCCCCCCCCAATGTATTCTACATTAAAATAAGTTCCCATGGGTGAATGCTGGGTAAATCAAATGGCAATAATATCCAGTATGTGATAGGTAGCTCATTATCATATTATATGATATTCTTAAAACAATGGTTTTGTGGTTACTGGTTTCAGTTGCTGCATACAATTGAATGTTAGATTCACGAGGAGGGGAATCACTTCAATTTGGAGGGTAATCCAAACCCTCAATTATTAATGAAAATTTCAAGGGTAAATATTTGCTCTGTACTGGATTACATTCCTTAAGAGTTTGTAGAAAACTTGAAAAAGTGAAAATAGGAAACTTTCATTTGTAGTCTAATTCTCTTTCCAAAAAAAAATAGTGTATGGTCTTGCAGTTGGCATTCATTCTGCTCTGAATACCTTCTAGGAGTGAGATCTGGCTTTGCTATAAAGTTTTGAGAATCAGAAATCTTGACTATATATAAATCTTGAACCAGTAATCTTAATACATTATGTATGTGTGTATGTGTGTGTATGTATGTGTGTATATGCATATATGTGTGTATAAAATATCAGATCAGTGAATGAGAAAATCAGCCCTGGCTGGTGTGGCTCAGTGGACTGAGTGCCAGCCTGCAGACTAAAAGGTCGCTGGTTTGATTCCTGGTGAGAGCAGATGCCTGGGGTGAGGGCCAGGTCCCCAGCTGGGGACATTTGAGAGGCAACCAAGCGATAGTTCTCTTGCACAATTTTTTCTCCCTCTTTCTCCTTCCTTTCCCTTCTCTCTAAAATAATAAACAAATAAAATCTTTTAAAAAATCAACTTGGTTGGTATTACAGCTCTCTAAACTTTGGGAAGATGAAACCAAATTAGTGAATACAATGTGTTTCTGTCAAAGATGTCAAGTTGACACTGGAGTTTATAATCATCTTGTGTTTTCTCAGCGGAGACTGTTATATAAGAGGAAACCGAGGTTCTGAGATGACAAACTGTTTCTCTGCAGGCCAGTGTGGTCCTGTCAGAATGTAGTAACTCAACGCCTGACAGTGGACACACAGAGAAGGGCTGGCGATCGTGCACACAGAGAAAACAGAGAACCTACAGGAGCCACGCAGTGTGAGGGGAGAGGCCGCCATCACGGTCCCGTGTTCTGAGCTTCTCACCCACATTCCTTCCCTCATTGTCAGCAAGGTGGGAGCCCGCCCACCCCACAGGCCCTCAGAACCCACAGATGTTCCTCTGTGTCTGTAATTCCCTTGCAAATAACAATACCTTGCACTTTTACACTGCATTTAATTTTTCAAAGTGCTTCCCTCACATATATTATCTCCTCCCCTAACTGTTTGCAAAGCAGGAAGCAGCTCAGTAAACAGAGATCCAGTTACTGGAGTGAACTGGCAAAGCACGTGTAATTCAGCCCCAAATAACAGCTTGTCTTTTGATTTTGCATGTCACAAACAGCTTTCACATCTATTATTTCGTTGCATCTTCACATCAACCCCATGAAAGCATCAGGCAGAGAGACACACAGTCAGTCCCCACTGCGCAGATGCAGGAACTTCCGCTGGTGAGAGATTCACCCATTGGCTCTCTCTGCACGTGCTGGAGTGTGCCTCTCCCAATCCGCACCACGCTTCTCACGCCTCTCACCAGGGAGATGGAGTTACAGGAGGGCAGGAGAGTTCGTTATCAGTGATTTTACATTTTCTGCCAGTGAATCCACTTAAACTGTATCCTACTCTGCTCTCAACATCCACTGCTTCATCCACAAAACTAAACAAGTTTAAATATCCTGCAACCCAACATTTGAAAGAAAGATGCCGTTCCCTCCAAGCCTCCCCTTTTTAAAGGAAATGCAGGAGTGTTAAGTCAGGGACTATGCAAACAACATCTTCTACCAGGGGAACGGCTGGCTCTGTCCCAAGGGTGTGATGGGGCCCTGCCAGCCTGAGAGATTGTATCTTATCAGAGCTCCTAAAAGCATTATCTAAAAGTACAAGTATATCTTTTAAACCACTTTAGATCTCCAATACTATTTTGGATTTCTTTCCTTTAAAAATGGTGGAACAGGAGCATAGAGCAGGAGAGCTTTGGTACCCACTTTACACTGTCACTGAATGCATCAGAAACTCTGGTGTGCACCAAGAGAAACAAGTGGCTTCGAGCTGCCCGGGGGTGGGGTTATCCGTTTTATATCGAGCACTAAGTTAAATATGTGCAAAGCCAGAGGAAATGCAGAATGGCAGGGATCATTAATTATAAGGCTGACATGTCCATCCCTTCCTCAGGCTTCTAAACATAAAGGAGGGATTAAATTAGAGGGGGAGGTGTAGCTTTAAGGAAACTTCTTTACTTTGGAGTGCGACTTAGAGGAGAGGACCCTACAAGAGTCCAGGGAATGCCGAAAAAGGAACACTAGAATTATTGTTCAAAGGCTAATTGTAGCCTATTAGCTTTTTAATAATACCTTGAAAAGTAAAATGCCTCAGTCCTGCTCTACCTTTGTCACCTTGTGACCCTTTCTCCTCGTCTCAGGGAAGGACAATGTGGCCTTTCTAGTCCCAAGAAAGCAAGCCCAGTGAAGCGTCTTATTGGGTCAGCCAGCCCGGAGGAAAGCACACAGCCTAAAGACGTGCTAACTCGGTACTGACGTCCAAGGCGGATCACCTGAATGGCAGAAGGGAACATTTGTTGGAGACTTTCTAATTATTGAGATGTGGGCAAGCTGATTTAAAAAGGGCAAGGAGGGGAGTGGTGGGTCGGTGAATGCCCCAGAAGGAAACATGGGACATTTCCACGGCAGGAGTTAGATTAAAGGCTCCCCTCTGCAGGTGAAATTTCGAAAGCCTGTGAGCTAAGCTGTCCCTCTGTCAAAGGGAGGCGTGATAAGAGTATTAAGGGACATTGTTGGGGAACAGCAGGAGCCCCAGCGCTGCCCTCCCCACTGATGTGTTGCTCCTGGCACCTTGAAGATGCTCAATACAGCAAACCAAATAGTGGAGGGGAGGGGGACAGGGAACTCACTCCTACTGAAACACTAACTTCCCTGACCCAGTGGATGCATTTGATTAATTAGTAAAAGGTAAGTGATTTATTCCCCTGAAGTACAGGTTAAAGAAGATAAAGCAAGGAAATAACTAGCCCAGCTCCCGGAGGACCCTTCCCGGTTTTCAACGGCGTCACCCAGCGGGAGTCGTGGAAGCTACCCTTCTCCTTGCCCGACCTTACGTTATTGTTCTTCTCACTCCAAACGATGCCCGAATGTTCCTCAAGGGCAACATTTTGAAATGGTTGAAATGGTATCGTATGCTTGCACAAAGTTTGTTTAGAAAGGTTCCCGTAGTACTATCTGCTCCCTAATTGTATGAATTTACATGGCTTCATCAGAGCCAATTCAGGCTACCGTTTAAGTGTACTCATTCTTACATGATCGTTAATATTCCAATGAGGACACCAGGGAAAGGCACATACAGAGTGAATGGTAACGCTTTCGCATAATGTGCAGTTATCTTCCAAGTGCAAAACCTTAACCTTCCTTCTAAGAAGACAACGCCAAGGTTCAAAATCTGACTTTATAGTATGCATTAGACTTGCACGTTAATTTCACAGATTACCAATATTACCAACATCGCTGAGCAGACTCTTAAAGCTTTGGTTCGACAGAACCATCGACATTAGCTTTTGAGGTAGGTCCAATTTTTCAATGAAAAAGACATTAAAATAGTCTATCTATGCCAGGATTGGAAATCAGGAGAGGTGAACTCCTGTCCTGCTCAGGCAACTAACTAGCCGCGTGCCTTTGGTTCTGTTGATGGTTTAGCCTCCTCCTCAGCCCTCAGTTGCTAGTGTACAAGAAGCCAGTGTCAGAGCTCTGTGGCTTCTTAAATCAGAGATGCCGGTGGAGCTCCCTGAAGTGCATTTTGTCATGCACTTCATTTTCTTCTTCAAGTCAACTCACTTTTTCTTAATTCAGGTAGAAGTGGTACTTCATAACCCAACACACAGGGAAAGGCAGCATCCCTAGCTGTCATCCCAGGTGAGTGTCCAAGCAACCGACGCCCCACTATCAGCCAATTCTTGCCTCTGGTTACCAACGGTCCTCCAGAAAGGAGGAAGTCATCTTGAGCTCTAGCCCTTTCTTAGAAGGGTTTTTCATACTTGAACAACAAAGGACTCTTTGGGGAAGACACACTAGCCTAGAGCAACCCAAATTAATAAGATTTGGGGTGCTTCTGGAGAAAGCCCAGTGAAATCATTAATATAAAGGGAGGTGTCATAGAAATTTAACACATTTGATCATTCATCCTGGAGGTTAGGACCTTATCATTGACTTTTATGATGTCGCTGTGAATTGTCTCTTCAAATATCACTTCAAAAAGGCAATCAAGAGGTTCCACAGTAAAGGTTACAAATATGTCCTCATAGGAAAAAGGGGAAGTGACGCTGTTTGACAAGAGAATGTGCCTACGTGGTTTGAGATGCAATTTCTAGAGACAGCATCCACGGATGCCGGAAGAGCTGCGCCTTCAACAGCCCACTTAGCAAGTACAATTGTCCTCTCCAAAAAGCTGACAGAAGCCTTAAAATATCACTTGAGTCACAAGGAAGGCACGGATCAAAGGTGCCTGTATGAAATGTCAGTTAATTTGCTTAACCTAATCAGGTGGTACAAACATACAGGACATTGAGCTCAACGTGCTTTGTTAACATATCATTTTAAATACATACAGTTTATACACTTAGTAGCTTGACTCTGTCACCGAGATCCCTGAATGTTTACACATCCAAGTTAGCCGAAAGAAAAAACGTGGATCTTCTCATTGAAAAAAAAAAGTGACGATTACTCCAGCTTGCCTAAAGCTCAGGCTTCCTAGTGTAAAGCAAATGTGATGACAGTAATGACACAATTAGTATTTTAAAAAAATCTAGTAAGACACCAGCTGTGAGCCCGAGGCCATTTCCTCTTCCTTAAAGGACAAATTAGCACCAAACAGACTTTCTCTTTGAAGTAATCAAAGGGGCTGAAACTTTCTCACCCTGTGGGTCCCTGCCCGTCTACCTCTTTAAAATCTCACAAGTTGGGAGTTGGATTCCCGTGGAGGGGAATCACCTTCCAAGGGGTCTGGCTCCGGCATCCAATCCGCCATGAATATTCTGTGAGTCTCAGAAGCCAGAGCCAGCCTCATCACTTTCCAGGTGAGGAGACACTTTCCAGGTGTCTCATCGGTTGCTTTCCCCAGGCGGCTGGCTGCAGTGTGTTGAGATTACTTGGGGGTACCATTTGCCACCTTTCCCTTGTCCTCTCACTAAAAGCATGGGCCAGACTTTCATCCGCACTACCTGTCTCCTCTCTCTTCCCCCGCTGTTGTCCCACTTTAACATTTGCCGTTGGACATGACAGAGCGCAGGCCTGCGTGTGCAGAAGAATCAGCTGAGTGTGCATCGGCCCCGGTGAAGCCTGCCAGCTACCTGGCTCCAGGCAGCTTTCCCGTGACAGCTTTATGGCCAACACTAAAGCAGGATCAATAGGAGGGCAAGGGGTTGACATTTCATTTTCTAAAAAGTGATCCATTGAAGACCAATCACGAGCAGTGTTTATCAGCCTTGGGAAGTGACATTTCTTTTTTAAATGGGGAAGAAGGGACAGGCATCATCGCTGAGGAACTCGACAGGCTCAATTCTCTAAGGCGGGGGCGCATAATTGGAAATCCGATGCATCCTGCTATCCATCCTGCCTTAAATAATAAAGTGATCAATAAACGCAGAGAGGAAATTAAGTCATCAGGCTCGTGACGCTCTTTTCTAGAGCTATGGCTTTTAATAAACTTGTCTTCCTGCATTACAGTTTCATTCTTTCCATTCAAGCAGAACATCCGAGAGAAACTCATAATGAGGTGACTTATTTCTAATTACATGGGTTTGACTGCTATATTCAGGGCAACTTAAATTTTCTTTTTAAAAAAATGTACATTAAAGGAAAGTTGGATGACGATTAGAAAGTGCTTCCAGCCAGCATTGGAGAGAAGGTTGTGAGACACTAGGAGAGACCCTACTTCCTGCAAACAAGTGCCGTTTGTCCCAAATGGTTCTGAGCATCACATGGTGCTGGGTTTCAGCCAAATATTTTTGGAAGGGAAGATAATTAATAATGTTTTCCTACTTTTAGACTTTTAAATGTCTATGTTTTCTGATAAAAAAAAGTTACTTATACACACTGGAAAGTTTTTCAAATGCAGGAATATATGTAGTAAGGAAAGAAAAGGCCCATGTAATTTCTGTTCTCCTCCTCCATCTGACTTCCTATTAGTGAGATACATCCCACCATCAGATGTATACATATTAATGCATATCATTCCCCGAGTGTTTATGTGGCTAGCAAGTACACACACACACACACACACTCAAAATCAAATGACAATGAACAAGAAAAAAGTCCAGTTTGATTGGTTTCCAAAATGAATGCCAGGGGAATTAAAAAAAACATTGTAAATTCAAATTCTGTTCAGGCCAATTGAAGTTTCCAAAGTCCAAGATTTACCATTGCATAGGATGGACCAGATATGTATATATGCCCGTGTGCATTATAGCACCAAGGATGAAAGTTTGTTGTAGATTTAGCTTCTTCAAGATAGAGCACACTGCTCTAATCAAACTCACCTAGCTATAGACTTTGCACAGAAAAGAACTAACAGAATGACAAACGCAGGGGGCCCCCACACCATGAGGAGTTGTTCGATACCACATTAGAGTGACCGTCCTTGATCTCTGTATAACAGGGCATTTTGGAGCGCGAGGGTGGAGACATGATATTCATAAACACAAAGTGACAACTGGGACCTTATCTAGGCAAAGTAAGATATATAGTCATCACCCTAATTACAATGTATCACACCAAAGTGAGGGAGAGGCGTGCTGACTTGCCCAGACTGTGGAAAGAGCCAGAGGCATCCTTGCGACATCAGTGAGGTCACCGGCAGCAGAGACAGGGAGAGATCATGCAACCGTGGCCTGAGAGCCCAGCATGGCTGCCGGAGCTCCCACAGAAGCTCTGGCTCTAGGGCAGGGTCAGGACCCTGCACAAGCACTGCGTCTTTCTGAGTATCGTTTGCCTCTTCTCGAACATGAAAGGTTTAGATTGGAGAGGATCCTTTTGACATTCCCAGGTTCTGCATTTTTTGTGTCTTTTTTCCACCCTAAAGCCTCACCTTGAGGAACAGCTGATGGTACAGGAGGGGAAGGTCAGAGCAGGGGAGCTTCTCTCACAGGAGACAAAGGAAGCCTTGATGTGGACACCCGTTGCAGAAAAGCAGCTGCCCCCCCCGCCCCCGGCCCACGCTCCTTCCTCCCGAGGCTCCTGGCAGTATTTTTTTTAAAGATTTTATTTATTTATTTTTAGAGAAGGAAGGGAGGGAGATAGAGAGAGTGAGAGAAACATCAATGTGCGGTTGCTGGGCGTCATGGCCTACAACCCAGGCATGTACCCTGACTGGGAATCAAACCTGCGACACTTTAGTTCGCAGCCCGTGCTCAAGCCACTGCGCTACACCAGCCAGGGTTCTGGCAGTATTAATAAGGAGATGGAGACAACAAAAAGTGGTTCAAAAGAATATGCTGCCAAACCATTTTTAGTTCTTTCTTTTGCAGATTGTTTTTAAAATAACAAGTCAGATCGTACAGTTACAGAGAATAAGTATTCCACTCTTTTAGACTTGTTTCCAAGAACAGTGCTATGCCTATGATATTGTTGGGACATGCTAAAGCCCCTACTGTGTGCCACGTTATCTCTTTTGTTTATCAAACTTCCCCCATCAATAACTCTTTAAAGCAGATATTATTATCCCTGTTTCATAAAAGGAAAACAAAGACTCAAAGAGGTTAAGCCATTTAGCTGACAAATGGCAGAGCACCGATTTGGGTCCCAAGTTTTATATGGCTTTTCCTTTTTTTTGCCTTTGGCAGTAAGTCCAAGCTTAAGAGACATATAAATGTAACACCTTACAGCTTAGAGTATCTAGAAATCTCCCCCTGGCTTGCTTTTCAGCCTGGTTTCCTGGAATTAGCTGGGTCTTTCCAGGCTCTCGACTCTTGAGAGCTGCCACCGGGGTACAGTGGGCAGCCCTGGGAGGGGTGTGGGGAGATCAAAGAGGAGAGAAGGGGGCTTGAGATGCAAATGTCGTGTTTATAATGCTAATCAAAGCCTCTGCTTTGTGTGGAGGGGACAAAAAGCTCCCTCATAAAAACTGGGGAAGGGGGGCACGGCGTCCAGTGAGTGGCTTAAGTGCTTACCTCCTGCTGATGACAAAAGCGGCGATGAGAATGACCACTAGCACCACACTGCCGGAGACGGAGACCAGGAGGACTGTGGAGTTGGCCCCGTCGCCGATGATCCGCGAAGGCACTGGCAAAGACAGTCAGTCACACAAGGATCACCTTTGGGAAGGTCCTCAGAGGTAGCAGCCCTTCTGACTGGGTCACAAGTTTCAAGTTTCTGAAGCCACTCAGAATGCTCGCAGCCTCTTTGCCCTTTGTTAAGTATTCATGAAAAAGCGTTTTCTAAGGCAGCCTTAATGAGACAAGGGCATTCTTTTCATAATTGTATAAAGAAGTTCAACCAGAAAATTGTTATTAAATCCTATGGTAAATATTACCACTCAGGGTTTCCCCCCCCCTTTTTTTTCCTTTCTACTCTCAGCCCTAACACTTACATAAAAATCAGATGCATTCCATAGCGGGGAATTTTAGAAAGGACAAGTGATTTTGAACGCTCCTGTCCCTCTTACCCTTCCGAAGTCTATCAAAAATTTGCCTATTACTGTCCAGCTCAAAGACCACTTCCTCCTTGAAGACTTGAGGATAATCCAAAAGAATGTCAAACCCTTTCAAATTCAATCGTGGAGTACCTTTTCTTCTTCTTAAAAATTTTTTTATTTTACTTAATAATTTGTAAATATAATTACTTTCTAGAACTGGTGTCAAAAACTCTGCTCCGCCCCCTCCTTGTCAGGTGGTCAGGGAGGCTCAGTTTGTTTGGTTCTGGAGGTGGAGATATCTTCTGTGACCGGACTATAATGGGTTTGCACTCTGTTAGCGTTTTTGATTCAATCAACCAGTTGCTCCAACTCAGAATGTTGGAAGAGTTGGATATGTTTATCCAAAGGGCTTAAAAAGAAACCTGCTCTGATGATTTGAAAAGATTCCTAGAAATAAACAGAGAAGGCAAACAATGGTCCCTTTTCTGATCTCCTCAGGAGGAAAATATCCTATCTTAAAGGAAGGAAAGCTAAGCAACTATCAGCTGGTTGAGCAACCCCATTTCTCATGGTTTATAGGATGCGGAAAATAAGGGGGAAAAACAGACATTTTCTCAATCACAGGAGAAAACAGGTTGACAATATTATTTTTAAAAACGGTCTTCTCTAAATAGCACAAGGTTTTCTAAGTTACAGGCATAGTTCCCTGAAACAAAATGTTTGCCTAATCAAAAATGATGTGCAGCTCCTTGGATGTCACTGTAACAGGACTCGCCCCGCATGGTAAAAAGAACCTCAGAACTGGTTACCTGTGTTGGTGGTGACCTCCAGGGGCTCACTGAAGTCGCCATAGCCGGCTGCTGTTCGGGCCCGAACATGGAAAACGTAGGACGTCAGAGGATTCAGACCTTTGATATCCGTGTTCCTGGCTGCTGTGCGGACAATCCGATAGCTTCGGTCATTCTGATCCTACATTGTGAAGGAAGATGGCAGAGTCAATCCCCACTCATTTTAGGTGCAAAGTTAAAGAAGCCAAGACACTCTACTCAGAAGCTGAAAGAGCATGGGGATCGATAAACTCTCCTAACCCTGTATTTTTGTCAATGTTAGCAGCACTGTTGTTACCTTTTTAGCTGTTGAAAGAAATGTAGAGTTCTTTTCTGATCATGGCTGACACTGAGCATGTTTAGATCTTTATTCATCACCTTTTTGAAAAATGAACACTGGATGATGCCTGGTGGCTTTTCTCACTCCATGACCATCAATATAAAAGAAATAACTGTAAGAAATCCCCTTGACTTTTTTCTACTGTCTGTCTAGAAAATGTCGTAATCTGGTTTCAATGAAAACAATTGTGTCCCTTTTCTGCTTTTAATAGAAAGTCAATAAGTGGTTATCTTTAAAAAGAAAGAGAAAACAATTGTTCATTTTCTAGGCAACCTTGAGAGCAAATAATTCTCTTCAGACTTCTGTCCTTTAAGAGAGGCAAACTATTTGTAAAACTAATGTCTTTCTATAACTTTAAGAGGCAGAAAAATGTATTTTTCCTTCTCTGATTCTCTATGAAAAGTCATCAAAAGCCACGCCTTGATTCTGAATAGCAGTGATCTACTTAAGCTGCTCACTGTTTCACCTTTTAAAAAATCCTCATCCAAAGTCACTTTTTCATTGCTTTGAGAGAGAGAAAGGGAGGGGGAGGAAGAGAGAGAGGTATTGATGTGAGAGAGAAACACCAATCGGTTACATTCTCATACATGCCCTGAGACCAGGGATCAAACCTGCAACCTGGGTATGTGCTCTGACCAGGAATTGAACTCATGACTTTTTTGGTCCACAAGACAGTGCTTTAACCAACTGAGCCACACCAGCCAGGGCTATTTTGACTTCCATGAGTCACTCTTTTGATAGAAGGTTTATAAATTAGAACTAGCTATGTTGATTTTCATTGCTAGGAAAAATGTCATTAGAATGCAATGTATTTTTTCCTGTTTTTGAAGATAACCAACTTAATACAAAAAAGTCATAACTGGCTTTGACTAAGATGCAAAATGCATTTGGCTTTGAGATTCACTGGTACTCCAGGATTTATAATTGGCCAAAAACCAGACATGGAAGGAAAAAAGGAGAAAAGGAGGGAACGAGGAAGGGAAAGAGCAAAGGAGGACAAATAAAGAAAAGGAAAAAAAGGAAGGGAGTGGGGAACCTCGCTCATTCAAGTAATACCTTCTCATAGTACTTGACTTCATATTCCAAGATGACCCCATTGGGCCGATCTGGTTCCAGCCACGCCAGAGCAACGCTGTATCTGGTAACTTCTTTAGCTTGTACCAAAGCAATGGATGATGGTGCTATTGGGGAAAACAAATAAAAAAATTAAAAACAACAACAACAACAACAGTTTACTTCAGGAGGAAAAAATAGTGGTATCAGTCAATAATTTCCTTTTACTCGAGAAAGTGCAAATGATTGCCTTGTCTTCCTCCCAATCCCCATTGTGTGCGTTCCCCAAACAAAAGCACACCGTACACCATTTTTATGGTTCTCTCCAGTCTCATTTAATATGTGTTTTTTTCTAGAAAAATAATCTCTGAAGTTAAAGTCTGGTAGGTCCACTGGCCTCTGGTGTCACGTCCGCAGCACCTGGAACCATTCCTCACGAAAGGCTGTAGAGCATGCTACTTGCTTTTGATTTTGTGCAAGCCATGAAAGCTTTTGGGAGATTTCCTTTTAAGCTCCATGAAACTGCATCTCGTCCTCCTTGAGTGTCATCTTACTGGTCTCTCATTTTATACAAGCAAGAGGACTCGCAGCTCTTCCAAAGGTACTGGAGGGAATGCCACAGGCAAACAATTTACATACTTTCCAATGTAAATGAAAGTACTGTTTCATTCCAGTGAATGTTTCCAGTATGAACACAACCAGGCAAATAATGAACACAAATAAAACAGTGGTGGCCCTTTTGGACATATATGGCTTTTTTGCAATGATTTTACAAGAGTTGAAATAGTGTTTTTGCCTGATGAGTAGCAAAACCTCTATCCATTGAGAAAGACACCAAAGCAGTCCTCTACTGGGTGTGTTATCAGGGGTGGCCAGAAGTAACACATCTGAGATGCATATAAGCAGGCTGCCCCAGGCTTGCTTCTCCATTATGGCGGCAGCCACAGGTCTAGCCAGCTGCTGTTAAGCTCCACTGTGACTGACAATGGGTAGGGAGAAAAGGAGGCAGTCATGACATTTGCAGTCTTCTCTAAGGAAGGTGCTCTGTAGAACCAGATTAGGGGGCTCCCTAAGTTGAATGTATATTGTTTTCTGTTCCCCAACTGTGAAATACCATGAAAATATCAAAAAAATGGCCACTGAGGAACAATGACGTAGCGTTGGTCTTCCTGCTGCTTTTCTCCACACACGAACACACACACCTGCCAAAACCTTAACTCGAGGAAAAAATAAAATAAATTGTCATTGAAAATGGAACGGGGGTCGCTTCTAACCCACTTGACTGTATCTGACAGGTATATGGATGGCAAGGAAAACACAGACACGGCACATTTGCAGAGACTCCTCCAGCTGAAGCCGGTCCAGCTGGGGGCATCTCTTGGAGGAGGTCATTTGATGCCCAGACTCTCTGTTAAGAGTGCCTCGAGACAGTCACAGATACACACACTTCTTTCTCTTTTCACTTTCCCTCTCTTTCTCTCTCTCTCTTTCTTCCTCCCCCACCACCCCCCACCCTCAAAGCAATTCCAGATAGGAGCTCAGGCATAAACACTAGTGAAAGATACAGTGGATACACATGTCTTCCATCAAAGGCAACTCCAAAGTTACTAATGCCAAACGGGATGAACAGAGCTGCACACAGCAGACATATGGAAGCCACTGAACATCTGAAGAAAATGAAAAACGGAAATGTGCTCATTAGCTGTATTAAGGATCCCCTCCCCTAACATACACACACACACACACACACACACACACACACACACGCGCGCGCGCGCAATTTCTCTTTCTTTACTGGTTGACACAGAGCCATTGTCCAACAAAACACAGGGGGTGACATCCTTAAATACAGAGTTAGCAAGCAAGCTAAGGCGGCTGCCTGGCTGTGAAAAGCCATTTCACTCCAGGTAATAAATATATTGCCTAACAGAACACTTTAGCATGCGCTCCATAAAAAGGAGCACTTTAATCTCTGATGTTCAGGATTGGGAAATGAAATAGAAAAGTGGGGCCATTCGAAAGGAAGCAGAAGGGAAGACCATCATAAAGTTATAAAATGAACTTTCTCTCCACAACAGTCTGGGTCAGAGCTTGATAATCAACAGATTTCTAGGAAAAGAACTGCCTGGTGGTCCTTGAAGGGCACTGATGAACTGAGATGGGTTCTCTCTAGTCAGGGTATCAGTCAGCAGCTGCACGTGGGAAATGAATGAACCCTATTTCCATTTTAGAAGTTGGAGGAGCTGGGGTGCCCCTGTGCCCATTCACATGCAACTGCGAGCTCAACCAAAGTGCTCCACGCATTTCAGGCACGGAGTTAGCATCCTGACCGTGCTCACTGAGCATCTCTAATGCAGCCCTACTTGGAAAACTCATGGGCCCAGATGTGAAAAGAAACCAACAGAGTGCACATTGGCCTGGCTGTCATAAAAACAAGGGAAAACGGGGTTAAAGAGCAAAGTAGAATAAACAGTTGGAACTCACGAAAAAAAAAAAAGATGATGCGTGGCTGTAAAGTTGGAGTTCTTGCTTTACAGAGGTTTTTTTCAGAAGATCATTTTTATCAGGCCACAATGACAAAAGGAACCCACGACCAAGTGAGATTGAGAAACACACTTCAAACAAGCTACTGCATTGCGGTATGATACGGCAGTCACTCCTCCCCGTGGAAGAGAACCTCTGACCTTGGCAGGTAAAAAGAACACCAGGGTGGGAAAAGCTGGGCTCCGCCGCACTGCCACTTGGGCAAGAACAGGCAACGGGGATGCATTCCCCATTATAAGCCACATAAGGGTTCTTCCCTGGTCATGGCTACTAGGCTTCCAACACAGCCTCCAGCTCTGCATCTGGAAGCCATCACCCCACCATGAATGACTTCCCGTGGCTCACTCCCCAAGATGAGGCATTTCTCAATGGTATTTCCCTACCCCAGTGCTTCCCAAGAATCAGTTTTCTCATGCCACCCATACTAGTAATTGATGTCATAGCCCTCTGCATCTTGGAGTATGATTTAAGTATATTGTTTATTCTTAAAAATATTTTTAAGAATATTTTTTCTTAAATTGATGCACTATATTACTTTGAAAAAATTATTTTGAAAGGAAGTGTTGCATTATTGTTATCACTTGGAAGGATGGCAAGTAACCATAATGAGGAAAAGAGCATCTAAGTAAAACAAGACTATCTGTGTTTGCTGGACACTCTTGACTCTCCATGCTTTGCCAAAAACACAGATAAGCCAGAATTTGAGAGATTTAAAGAGGAAGTACCTTCCACATGGAGCAATTCGATATCATGCAGTGTTTCAGCTGAGTCTTCCCTAAAATCATCTCTCCGGCCACCAATGGTATGTTTCCACACTTGGGTGAACACTACCACACTTCAATTAATTTAGAAATGTCCTGGGTCCTGAGTCCCAAAGCCCAAGGGCTCTGCCCTTGGCTAACAGAATTAGAAGGAAAAAACAATAGACTAATAAAATAACAGATTGAACACTTGGCTCAAAGACATAATTTAATAGGAGTTTTCACAAATCAATGCCTTAGTTCAAAAGATTCCTACTTCATAGTGGGAATTTTGGTCAACATGAAAAGACCAAGCAGAGGAAAGGTCTTGCTTGCCTCTCACTTCTCTGATTTATATTCTGAAACCTTCTAGAGACATGATTCTTTTGCAGAATCAACTCATCCAAAAAGCATATACTGAATGAGCACCAATGGAACAAAGCAAAGAAGGGGAAGGCAAACAGTGCTCTATCAGATACCACCCTTGGTATCAGATCCAGTACCACCTTATTCTTTAGACTCCTCTTAACTGAAAAAAAAAGATGGGGGAAATTTTATAATAGTCTCACAGAGAAGACACTCTTTAATGTCAACTCAGAGCACCCAATTTCTAGAACTGAAGAGGAGACAGTCCTGACAAATCTGCTCTTTTGATCTAAGTTCTCTCACACAGATGGGGAGGAGTCAGAGGTGGGTGCTTCCTCAGCACACTGTATCTTGAGACACACCATGTACCTGCTTCAGCGTCAGCAGGAAAGCCAAGAGGAAGCTGAGGGCTGATGTCAGCACCCTAACTTAAAGAAAGAGATGCGTCTTAGGTTGAAAAGCATTCCTACTTACCCAGACACCCTTCACTAAAGAGGTGCTTGCTGTAAGAACAGTTTCATACTGGTGGGCACGAGCAGGCATTCGGTAATGGCTAGTACTTTGACATAATGCCTGACAAGGAGAGGTGGTCAAAGCTGGTTGGCATGTACGGTTGAAGAAAGGTGACTGGTAGACGTAAAAATGACAAAGACGGGGACTACTAAAGGGTAGTTATTTTTTTAAAGTTTGTGATTTAATTCAATTCGGTTCTTAACTTTCAATGTTTTGAAGCGGAATGTCCAATGGCCAATAGATGCCCACACTTGGCTAACTACAGACAGGGACTGAGACGAGAAGCCGGAACAGGGAGAGATGCACTGCGGATGGCCGAGAGAACCATGGAAGGGGTTAGAGTGGGCTGGGCAGTATGGCCACAACTTGCAGGGACAAGGAGGAGGGCGAGAAGGACACAGGAAGGCTGAGCAGAGCTGCTGCACGTGTAACCAGAATTGTCAGGAAATCACCTGCACCCTTGCTCTGTGAGGGCCGAGGGCTCGTCTAGGACACACGAAACGAGGTAGAGATGAAAATATGATTGGACCCACATACTTAAAGTATTCTTTAATAACCTGTTGGGAGCAAGAAATAGATTTTAAAAGGATTTTGGATAAAATTCCAAATTTGATATTTATTAGTTGCCATCTTGAGCAACTTACTCAAATTTCCTCACCTTGGTTCTTCCCTTGGTAAGACGCCTTCCCTTCCAGATACCAGCACGTGAGCTATCGGACCGTACTTCCCGTAAAGTGGGGGAGGGGTTTACCTTGTGCATCTGTCTATCCCCACTATCCAAGATCACGTCTGCCACAGAGTGGGTGCTCTATAGATTAGTCAAATGAGTAAAAGTGAACTAAATGTTAAAACAGATCTAAAATATACTTTATAGACAGAAAAATAAAAGGGGTTTCTAAATATAAAGCACCAGAAGTAAGTCGTCCCTAAAACAACTTTGTATCTGCACCTGTTTGGGATGACCTTTTGTGGGTTTGGTTTTGTTATTTAGGTGAGCTAAGATATTGACAATGAGGAAGGAAGCAAATGACAATTCTAATTATAAACAGAGTCTGTTTTCTATGCAATATGGGACGCTTCTGAACTTCTTCCAAACACACAGCCTGTAAAAGGTCATTCAAATGGAAGTTTACATTAAAACTAGCTTCAGTGCATGTGTTACAGGTAGCATTTCGATGCACCGCTCTTTTGGGTGAGTAAGGTGTCGACAAGCCACTCAGTATCTCATCGCTGTACCTGGGGGGTGTATGCAATAATAGTTTTCCTGACATTCGAATCATGAAGGTGCAGTGGTGTTGAGATCCACCCCTAAATCATAATCCTAAATCTAAAAAGAACCGCAAGTTTCCCCCCTTCTTTTACAATTCTGCAACACCCAGAGTTTCTCCAAAGATGCACCAGTATACGCTGAGTCCGTCGCAGGCAGGAGAAGCCATTAGCTACCACCCTTGCCCTTGAAATCCCCCCAGAAGGACATCACTGCTGAAGTGTCAGGGCACCAGAGTAAAGAGCCCTCTGCGGTCAGGGGAAGGGCAGCAAGATTAAGCATGTGGAACAGACTGTCTGCACACACCTATTGGAAACAAATAAAATGGCAGTAAAATATCATTTTTTTTAAGTTGGAATAAAACCGAAAGAGAGTAAAAGGAAAAATTCACCACAGCTTGGCGGTGGAATGATCTGAGCTTTCTACCAGAAAGCCAAGATAAACTCCCTTACCCCCCAAATAATTCTGTATTCACCAGTCTACATTTCCCCGAGAAACGGAGGGGGCTTTTAAATCAAATCCCCATTTGCTATGTGCCTGTGGTTCCATTTGGTTTGAGAGCAGCCACAATGCATCCAGAAGGCACATGTGGGTTTTATCTCTGTGTGTGTTTTTGATAAACAGAAACAGCACAGATTAGGGGCTGGATCATGGCTTTCTAACAGTGGCGCGGTTCACAATGAAGAATTACAAGAGATGCTTTGATGTCAAACAGAGGTGGCTCCTTTTAAGAAAATAGTAAATTTAACTTTCTTTGGTTCAAAGCTCAGCGGTTCTCCTTGCTCCCCACTGGCGCAAATGCTGTAATTTTCTTTTATTCACTTCCTCAATGACTTGCCATTAAACACCTACAAGCCTTTTTACTGCAGCAAATTTGGTACTTGTGACACCCAAATAGAATGGAGAGGAGAGAAAGAGATACGGGGGAAAAGAAAGGGAGGACAGAGCCCCTACAAACCTTCACTCGGGGTGGGCTATGAAACTATTTTCTTGGGCCCAGCATCACAGGCAGTGAATTAAAAACAGTTTGGCGGAACTTGGGTGGCGGGGGCGGGGAGGGGGCGGCGTGAAATTAGCTGAAACAGATAGACTGCATTTCACTACTGGCTCAGATTAGTTGGGCGGAGGGAATAAGAAATAAAGGAAAAAAAGATGCAAAGAAAGGTCTCCAGCCTGTAGGTAAGAATGAATGAAAAAAGCCCTTTATGAAAGTCAAGAAACCTGAAGGGTGGATGTCAGTGGTACACAATGCCTAGCGTTTGGAGGAAAGATGACTTCTTAACCACAGCAGGGTTACTGTCCCCTCCCGGGACCTGAGTTTAAAGAGATGCTGTTTATTCAAGGGGTCTTTCAGTGACAGGGAAAATAAACCCACAGTTTATACATCTCTCTTGCTTAATGCAAATAGCATTATTTAAATTTAATTACTCAGAGCTTAAGGTGGTTTTTGTTTCCCCTTTCTTTCTTATTTCAACTCCGAGCTCTGATTTGCTCTTTATCAAAGGTTTGTGCATTTTAAAATGCTGTCAAGCATCAAAATTAAATGCTTCAGAGCACTAATGATATCCTCGTGATTAAGGGTTTTGCTGTTGCAGAGATGCTGAGAACTCTGGAGCTAATATTAATTGCTTTCTTCCACATCCCACCAAAGGGAGGAAAGGATTTCTCTGAGCTCCGCACTATCTATGGCACCAAAGAGCACGGAGTAATTTTTTTCACAATTATCACTGCAGTACTTTATAGCACTCAGCAATGTACAGAGGGCTTTCCTGTGCACGGGGTCCCATCTGCACTACATTCAATGAACTGGCTTAGCCCTCTGCTATTTTTTAGGTAGAAATCAGTCAAAGACTCAATCCCCATCCACCCTCCTTGGTTACATCATTGATGTTGTAAAACCTCAGCTGTGCATCTCACACTTCTATCTGCTGTCTCATTTATAAACACCTAAGCACATTTTCTCATTGCCAACAAGTGAAACTGTTTTTCAAGCCAACCAACCAACAAACCACCCAACCAACAAAAGGTATAGAAAAACTTGATTGTTCCAGAATTGACACGGAATTATTTTCCTTCAACAAAAGGCCTAGAACCAATTTTTTAATTAAAACCTTTAGAAGACTCTGAATTAAATGAAGTTCATTTATATTTAAATATGGAAATATTAATATTAATTAGGCTTATACTTAATGCATGAGGAGTACATTTTTTCCCATATAGTGATATCCAAGGTCAATGCGTAGAGTCTATTTTAAACAAATACAGTAATATAAAGCAGGGCAAAGTAACACTTACCAAAGAATACAACAGGTACATGTTCCCAGTGATTTTCAGAATCTGATTTTGGGACACTAAGGACTAAGACACTTTACTTATTTTTCCGAAGAAATGGGTTGCAGAATATGTCAGGCAAGTCCTTTATAGAGAGCTGCCAACAGCATTTTAAATAATGCTCTTCTTAGCCTTTATGTTTAGTGTTTCATAAGGAAGTTGGAGGGGTTGGGATTGGCCTCCGGGGCTAACTGTCCAAAGATGAGAGTGCCCTTCCCATGAAGATGGTTTCCTGGGATGGAGCTACTTGGATAAAGGACTACATTTCCCAGACCCCTCAGCATGTCTTACAGTTCACGTGACTGAGTTCTGGGCCCTGGAATGTGGATAGAAGGGATCCCTCTTCTAGTCCTCCTGCACAGAAACAGCTCCCTTCGGGCCCTCCAGCATCTCTCTCTCACAATCTGTCAGCTTGCCCTGGCCCGTCTTTGGAGCCCCGCACCGAGCCTCCCCTGGCACCACTCACTGGATGCAAGTCGATCAAGAAATAATTTTCTGTGGCATGAAACAACTAACTGACATTTGAGATTACAACACACACCCACTCAGGTCAAGTAAAGCTCATTCAGCAAAAAAGAGGCATATTCATATAGTAACACCTTCATATGTTAATTCACTAAAATATAGTATATAGTCATGTTGTGGCCTGCAGAAGACTGAGCTTTGGTTTAGAGTTGCCTCAATGGCCTTCGGGTTCCCCGTAGAAACTCCAGCTCCAGGCACTCACAGTGCGGAGATATCTGCCACTTGTGCCCTACTGGTGAGTGCTGCCCTGAGGTCCGCGGTGTGGGGACCACCAGGCAGCTCTGCGGGGACAAAGCCACAGCCACAGGTCTTCTAGCATGAAGGAGTTTCTCAGAATCGCACGATACTGGGCTAAAACAGTCAACGGGGCTTATTTCCATGTTAAATGGGAAAGGACAGTGGGGTTCTCGAAATGGCTCGGTTGCGCTTCCTTTTTAGAGAAGAGTTTGCGTAGTCTTCATTGCATAGTTAGCAGCTTCCACGGTTGACGTGAAACAGAGCCCAACGGAGAAGAATGAGCAAAAAGACGCCTTGGGCCCCCTCTGCGAGGCACGTTCACATACTTAAAATCATTTAATCCTCGCAACTCCCTGAAGTAGTTATAATTATCATGTTTGATTTCATATTTGGAAACTCACACAGCACAAAGAAATTAAACGATTTAACCGAAGCTATAGAATTTTAATTTTAACATCAAGCCTGCTTGACTCGAATGTATGTGATCGTCCTCCCATACAGCCCTTGTCTGTAACCACGCACGCACGGCACTAGCATTCAGTGAGTAACTACTATGTTTCTACAGCATTGCTGCCAATGTCTTGCATGGATTAATTTACACAATCTTTATAAAAACCTTATGAGGCAGGTACTATTATTATATCCATTTTAGAGATTAGGAAAATGAGATACAGAGGGTTTGCATAGCTTGCCCCAAGTTACGGCATGTAAGTGGTAAATTCAGAAGTCAGGTTGGTTCTAGAGCCCACATTCCCTACCACTGATCTACAGAAAGCTTCTAGCCTCTCTTCTCACCAATAAGAAATCAGAGACTTGGGAGTGAAATGGCTTGTTCTCCCACAGCATGGGCAGCAGCGTCAGTAACAGAGCAATCTCGGGTCTGCCGTGTGTTAGGTGCAGGGCTACCTCTCCATATTCCTGGTTGCCAGAAACCTGGTGGAAACTAAACACGACTGCTGTTCACAGATGACACTAAAGCTTCTGATGACAAATCACCTTATATTCGAGCTACCTAAAAAGAGAATTATCTACAACTGAGAAGTTCAATTACAAAATGAAATGATAGCACTTGGAATTAGAGAAGAAGTAGGAGGCACAAAGAAAGCTTCTGGAAGGTGGGCAATGCTATATCCAGGCAATCCTTGGCCTGGTATCTGCCCCACAGTCATTTATTGACCATACACGTGAACCTTGCCCACTATTTTGATATGTATATATTTCACTATAGAAGTATTAAAAAATAAATAAGAATATTAACTAAATATTAAAGGTGAAGTATTTTAGAAAGACTTGTCCAAAATCTTTAGACAGATAGTTCTGAAGATATAATGAAAGATCTAAGTTTTTGCAAATCAGGGCTTTTGGGGTGTAGCTATTTTATCATTATGTTTAATATTATTATGTATAATATAATAATGCATATAATAATAATGCATTATTATTATGTGCTTAATATAATCATATGCTTAATACCTGAGCCATACAGAAATCCCTGCTCTCTGCAGTAGAGAAAGTTCATGACTTCAAGGCCTATTTTACGTTTTAAAATAGATGCTATCTGGAATTAACATTACTGCATGTAGAGCCACACCATTAGTTGCAGAATTAGAAGCGAGTGGCAGTACACCTCGAAATCGAGACCCATGTCCCCCAGAATGAACTGGGAATTGACTTAAGAAGCACCTAACCATCTCTGACGCAGTTCAAGTATGTCTTCTGTTTTGTCTGAGAGCTGCTTGTTTTACTTCCTATTTGTTTGCTAAGAAATGTGTTGCCAGGTTCTCAGAAGGATGGCCCAGCTCCTGTCAACAGAAACATGGCAGGATCCAGGGCGTATTTCCTACGAAGTAAGAATGCCAGTTCCACGCAAACAGGAAAACAAGTCTGTCCGCTGGAAGGCAATTTATAAGAATTATCCTGAGCGAGACAACTGTTTTAAGATAAGAAAATGGGTCCAAGCCAGCGATAAGAAAAAAAATGAAATGAGCATTTTTCTCTGAAGGCCTCTGGGAAGATGAAACTTCTCCCTGTGCCTCAGTATGTGGAAAGGACCTAGGGTGAGCTCTTAATTGAAATTATGTCAGATGTGTCTTGGTTAGACAGGACAGAGAAGTGTGGACAAAGTGAGCGTGAGCGTCCCCTTGGTCAACAATGCCCTCCAAAATTCATCTAGACCACGGAGGACGGTGAAAAGGAAAGGTTCCCTCCTGTCGGGCAGAAACACAGCACAGCGGAGAAAGATGAGTGTCTGTGAACCAGGCCGCCGATCCTTTAGCTTTCAACTCCACTGGAGAGCTCCAGGCATCCCAAATCCGGAAAATGAAAGCTGTGCTGTGGGCTTCAGGTCCTCTTTGTTACTCAGACAGCTGCTAATCGTCCTGCTGTGTGAGGAACCATGAGACAATGCTGCAACATTTAGCTTTCTGACATCCAAAGCGTCTAGATCAGTCCCCAATTAAAGATGTATTAATCACAAAGACTCTAAAAGCCAGGATGATAGATGCACCCAGTAAATCTCTGCTCTTGCCTTTCACTTTCCGCACTCAGGTTGCCACATTCACAGGCCAACCTGCTTAAAAGCCTGCTCCAGAAACAGACCAATAAAAAGCCTTGTTCATTACTTTTTGTGCGATGCTTGACAATTTCCTTCCCCCAAAAAAGCCTTTCAAAAAAGGGTAAGACATTGATCATCCCACTAAAAGAGCCCGTCTGCTTCAATAAATAGATCCAGCGTGGCTGTTGTCATCTTTACTTTTTAGTGTGATAACTAATTCAAGAGTGTGGTTTTGCCACTTGCTACAGGGACACTCAAATCATCTGTGTTGTTCTGAAAAAGGCAATTAAATACACCTAGGAAACTTCGGGGGACAAAATACTAATAACACTAATATACTATTGCCCCAATAATCGCTTCCAAGTCAAGCAAATCACTCTCAGATCAGGTCCCCAAGTGGGAGGGAATAAATGCTAACTAGTCTGGATTCATTCACATACCTGGAAGAACGGGAAAGCATATGGTTGGATGAAGTTCCTTGAATTCCATGCTTTGAAATTTAGGTTAATAAAAGAGCCTCAAAGTTAGTTTTTCAGATTGGTCTCCACTTTACAAGGACATTGAAAATAGCCTTATTAAATTCTCCATCAAAGAGGATCACTCATAACTTATTCATAGCAGTGACCTGGTAGTCAACCCCAAAACAAAGAGAAAATTAAAGAAATAAAAGCAGATAGGCTGAACGATATTACATCGAAGCCCAGAGTCCAATTTTCTTTTGTTGTCCCTTGTATGTAATTTTCGTCGAAGGCATCTAATCACTAGAACACAAAATGAAGAGGAAAGCCTCAGCCCACGATGCTTATGTAACCTCAGAAGGGCAGCATTAGTCATTCTGAGTTATTGGGAACCTTTTGGAATTAGATTTCTATTCTTTTTTTTTCTTTCTGAAGCTAATGGAACCCATGAAAGGGAAGTACAGTATTTGCAAGGGGCCAGGTGGGTGCCAGCTCAAGGCCCTGAGTTCCTTGGCACTGAATGCAGCCTGAATATATCACGAATAACTCCTTCCCCATCATCGCCACAGTGACAGTCCACCGTCTTCCAAGCTGAAAGACTAGGGAGTCAATTAGTGTCACTTAGGATGTGAACACCTGTCGGCTAAGACCTGGACCGAGACCAATTCCATTACCACAGCCACTCAATGGCTGCCAGATGGCCGAGCCTTGGACCACTTATGATGGAGTCCAGATTCAGGGAAGTGACCTGAAGACAGAAAGGTCCGGGGTCCCATTAGTCATCTCCTGAGCCATTCAGGTCCCCACCGCATGCACAGTTGGAACAGGATAGCTCTAATTCCCTGCGGTCGTTTAAAAGGACCACATGAGTGGCTCCAAAAAGTCACGGTATCCATAAATCAAGGCTATGCCCTCCTTCACTTGCCAGCATTTTCACCAGCCATTGCCACTTTTATCTCTGAAACTACTCTTCTAGTAACTCATTTTTGTTTTTCTCATTTATTTATTTTCTTGTTTCCTTTTTGTTTTTGGAACGCACAGGCACTGGAGAGGGAAAAAGAGAAATAACAAAGTGCCTCACAAAGAATAAACCGGAGCATGGAATTACAGGCTGCAGATTATCACTGACAGGGTGAGACAGGCAGAGGGAATGGCTCGATGTCATTTTCGTCGCCAGTCTAGGTGCTCTGTGTGACTCAGGCTTTGTCCCAGTCCAAATGTTGCTTGGCTGAAAGAACAAGAAGTAAATGCTGAGACGCGATGACCTGGGATGATAAAGTAGAGTGAGTGGCACAAGTGGAAGAGATGGAGATGGAGATGGAGATGGAGACAGAGAGAGAGAGGAAGAGAGAATTCGAGTGAAGCTCTGAAGACTCTCCATTTTAGCTGCAATCGCAGTGTGGTTTCACGGCATAGAAGTCTGGGAAAGTTCCGAATACAAGGTACCAAAATGTTTAGGGGACCATATCCACATAGCCTAGAATGCTGAGAAGTTGGTTTTTAGTCCCACCTAAGGAAGCCTTCGTTTTATCTGTAGCCAACTATTTCCTGTCCAGTTTCTTGCCTGCTACATAGACAAGCACAAAGAAGTGACTGGTAAGGGGAGAGAAGAGATACAGAGACCTTTGGGTTAAATTACAACCAGCACATTTTGAAAATGCTTCATGTACAAATGGTCACCACATGCTATGCTCTCAAAAATGTGGCCATGAAATGATACTCTTGCAGGCCTTCTATTTGAAACTCTATCTTTTTGGCAATTCTCTTAAAAGCTATGATAGAGGTTAGGAGAAGGAGCATAATTTATGACAAGGGATTTTAAGCTTGGGAATTTGCAACCATAGGATTATTATTTTTTTTATTTTGGGGTATCAGCCAGATATATAAATTGTGTGTGCCAGATAGTTTAAACTCCTACAGGCATTATAAGACCGAGGCTGAAACAACAGAGCTATTAAATTTTAAAATATTATTAAGGCCAATAGATGTCTCCAACTGGATCTGTGCTTGAGAATTCAAGATGAATCTTGCAGTCATAAAGAATAACAAAGAATGTATTAGGAAAGCAGTAACTTTAAGGACTTGATTTTTTTTTAGACTCGGGGGTTCACAGCATCTCACTGGAGCCTGTCTTTAATACAATTTGCTGAAGTGTGAAATTCAGTATTACTGACTCCACCCAGGAGTCCATCTGTAAATACCGGAAGGACTTTATTAGAACAACAGCTCACATAGAAATAGTTCCCCGACACGGTCTCCAGGAAAGACACTGGGGCGGGGCTTCAGTTCTAGTATGTCGTGTGTGCTTTGAAAGAAGGAGGAAGGGAGGAAGAAGTAGAAAGGGAAAAAAGCCACCGTCTAAAGCACATGTACAGTTAAAGTCATAACCTTGAAGAATTAATGAGATTTTTTTAAAAGATTTTATTTATTTATTTTTAGAGAGGGAAGGGAGAGAGAGAGAGAGAGAGAGAGAGAAACACCAATGTGCGGTTGCTGGGGGTCATGGCCTGCAACCCAGGCATTTGCCCTGACTGGGAATCGAACCTGCGACACTTTGGTTCGCAGCCCAAGCTCAATCCACTGAGCTACGCCAGCCAGAGAATTAATGAGATTTTAAGGGCTTCATGTTTATCATTCTTCCCAAACAATACACTTTATATGGTATAAAGATTCCTTAACTATGTTAACAGCCTCTTAGAGCCGTACCTGAATGAGCTGATGACTCGGCATTAGTGTCTACAATAAGGTCTGTGAAGATGACGTGTGGTTTTTTAAATCTATGACCACTGTTTCTGATTAGTAACACATACTCTTAATTTTCACAAGGGAGAGATCCGGCTATATTTATGCTCCTCAGTGGCAAACAAAGCAACAAGAATTTCAATTACATGCTGTAATGACAATTCTGCTCCTATTTTAAATGAGGAGAAATGAGTGATGTTAGCTTCAAGAATTTCCGAGTCTCCAAAAATATTCTCCTAGAGCCCTAGAGGACCAGGATCAGAATCGGGAGAATTCCACACAAGCAAGGGCTCCATTAGCAACTCTTAGAATCATCTGCCATGTTCAGATTAAAAAAAAAAAAAGTCCGCTATTATTTTGAAGAGTGGGAGGAACATCTGATTAAGTCCTCAGCCTGTTGCATATTCAAAATCACTGTCTGTTTTGCATGTTGTGGCCCTGGCTTTGATAAGGGAACATGGAGGAAGGTTTGCTCTCATCTACCTTCGTACTTATCATGCTCAAAATACATACTTATTATACTAGAAAAATAGAGTTGATTCAGGAGGCACATTTACAGCTCGCAGTGTGTTATCTAGACAACACCAACTCCCCAGGGGGCCATTGTGAGCCTGCCCCTTTCAGTGTTTGTTCTAATGGATGGATCTTGTCCAAGCTGCGCACGCACAACCAATCTGTTGGCGGCAGGTCACTATTTAGCTGAGAAGTTGAAATTACATGTTTAAGTGTTATTTATATGCACTGGTCACTGACACAAGGTTCCTGGATGGGATTTAAAAAAAAATAATCTACCCATCAAAGACTTCACCAAAGAGGACTTTTGACAGTGAGGACCAAACTGCCTGAGAAATTCATGTACGTAGATTATCATTTGGAAGATGCTGGGCAGAAGGAAGCGGCCCAGCCTTCCTCTTCTCCTGTCCCTCCCTCCTTCCAAGAGTGATAGCAAAACAGAACAGATATTTCAAGTCACTGCCATTTCTCCCGTAAGATCGTTTACGTAGATTACGTTTTGGAAAGGAGCACTTGTGCTTTGTCATAACACAGAAACAAACGACCTATTAGGAATGCCGTAATAAAGTTCCATTAGGGCGAACTGACCAATTTATCAGAATAGAGAAGGAAGGAATTAAATATAAGATTTATTCCTTCAGCTATGTGTCTATATCAGCAGCCACTGCTGACTGTTCAGCCAGCTTCCCACAACTTTCACACGCGGAACCCAATCGTGAGTGACATTTCCCAACAGAGCCACAATGTTCAGGAGGCATGAGACCACACTGACGTCCAGCATCATCTCTCTTTGTCAGTCACCTGAGTTTTGGGGAAGGCTGTGAAAACTTATTCTTCACAGGCAATAATGGGAAAAGTGTGTTGGAGGTGTGTTCATGTGTGTGTGTTGGGGTGAAAGGTAGACATTGGGGGAAGACTCACTAAAAAAGAGATATCTTCAAGAACGGCAGATAGAGCTAAGCTTTGCTTATCTTGATGGATTAAAACATAAGACCTAGAAAAACACTCAGAAGTCTTTACCTGAAGACCACATACAGAATGCTCTCTTACTGTATACCCCCATGAAACAGCTCATGGATGCTGGAATTCGGAGAAAGCTCTGTATATTGGAGTGACAGGGACCCACATTTTAATTCGTTCTTGTAGAGTTAAGGTCTCTCAATGTGGGATTAGTCCTGCAGCATACCTTTTGGGTTTCCTGGTCTTTCAAGGAAAAAAATCTTTGAAGACATCGGTAGGGGTTCATGGAAGCTTTGATAAAGTTTCTCTGGATCTTTTTCTAGATGTTCAGTTGCAAACTGGAATCTAGAGCCTCTTCTGGCTCCTCTAGGAGACAGTAATGAATTTAGCCAGTTGGAGGGACAGCTACACAATTTAGAAGCCCATCTAAGACTTTTGCTCGCCCCTGCCTTGTTCATTTCTCATCTTGGTCGGACACTTATTTCTCAAATCCTTAGATGGCTTCCCCAGAGAGAGGGTATAGAAGCTGGTGGTAGCATTCAAAGATGCACAACTCGGAGAAATAAAAAGACAAATCAGAATCAGACTGTCAAGTGTTTAGAGTGAATGTTGCTGAATGGATTTCTCTTCTCACAAATGAACATGTGTGCCTATCTATGTAAGAGTGAAGGAGCAGGAATCAGGAAAAATAGTGTTCTCAGTCCTGGGTGTATAAATAAAACTTTCATTTTTCTAGAGTGAAATGTTCTCATCTTAAAAAGAAATGCAACCCATTTTTTATTCATATGCAATAATTACCATAGGCTCTGTAGACATTTGTCCACGCTGCTCAGTCAGCCTTGAAGCGGGATAATTTAGTAGGTTCTTTCGGAAGGTTTTTATTTTTTTTCTCTTCACGAGGACTTGAGGCACCCACACTGAATGCAAATTCACGAACCCTGATGCCACACACCAGAAGCTGTACCATCGTGTATGAAAAGGTTTATATTATCCTTAATTATGATCATAACTAGTGAGTGTGCATAATAATTATAGGGGTGGTGCAATGTTCTATAAACATAAAATTACTTTATGTATAAAGTTAGAATCAAAAGACTATTCCCTTTAAAAAATTGTACATGTTTTTTAAATGCACATTTCCCAGGCATGGTGAACAAAGCCAGGAGCTCTTGGCCAGATCAGAACTGTCAGGGAGAAAAACCACAGCCTGGCCTCTCCAAAGCCCATTGTACATTTATTCAGGCCCAGCAAAGACTTTCAAACCAGCTTCTACTTTAGAGAACTGTCCCAACAACTACACACCATCCACAGTTGGCCCTTGAACAATGTGGGGGAAAGTAGGGGTACTGACCCCACTCCCCTGCAATCAAAAGTCCACTTTTAACTGTTGATAACCCCAAACTTAATAGTCTATATTGTTCATCAGAAGTCTTACTGATAACATAAATAGTTGATTAACATATACTTTGCATGTTATTTGAATTATATACTATATTCTTAAAATAATGTAAGCTAGCTAGAAAATGTTAAGAAAACCATAAGAAAGATAAAATATCTTTACAGTATATATATATATATTTTTTTTACAGTATATATTTTTAAAAATCCTTATATAAGTGGACCAGCCAGTTCAAACCTGTGTTGATTGTGAGTCAACTGTTCTGAGGATGTTCACACAACTTTTCAACAGAATCCCTCAATGGAATTGCTTTATTATTTGTTTGAAAGACTTAAAGGTCTTTAGAAAGATTTATGATTTACAGATTTCACTACTTTCATCATATGTTTTTTTCTTTAAATTTCTTGGCAGTAAGAAAAAAAATAATAAGATTTACTTAAGATCATAGGCAAACGAGAAACCATTTCAGTGAGGAGACCTGGGGAAGGGCAGCACGTATTAGTATTTAAAAAGAAAATTGCTCTCACTGTCTAAGAACCATACGACAGTGCGTGCTAACAATGCAAGTTTTCAAGAGACTCAGCCTCCTGTCTTGTCAGAACAGTCACGCACGCTCCGCCCTGTGCGTTTAACCGGGCGGATGTCATTGACTGGACATGTGAGGTACAAGAAAGCAAAGGCATGTTTGACATCCAAATTATCTTTGTGAAATCTTGTTGACACACTCCAAACATCTGAGGAGAAAAAGGGGGCTCTTTCCAAGTATCAGAATTGTTTCCACTGTGAGATGAACCTAAATGCTGGACCACCATGTCCGTTGCTGAGCCCTTTCCAACCAGTGACACCAACATTTCACATCTTTTCCACCTCCTTTCTGACTGGTCCTAGTTCTTGATTTAGTATTCCAGAGCAGGGGTCAGCGAACATTTTTATCTAAAGAGCAAGATAGTTCATACAGGGTATGGCAAAATCCGATTTACGTTTGTGAGCAGGTAAAACGCAGTTAATTCTTCTATAATTATTTATCACCTATGGTATTATTTTCCGTATGAACTACTGTACACCTACTTTTGCCCCAGCTTGTGCATTTGCTAAGCAGGCCACTCACTCTGTTGATGCCGCTCGAGTCCGCTGTTGCCCAGTAAAAGCATCCTTAGACAATATTAATGTGAGGGGCTTTGTTCCAGTAAAACCTCTCTCTATGGACACTGAAATGTGAATGTCGTATAATATCCAAATGCCACAAAATGTGACTCTGCTTTTGACTATTTTACATCCTTTAGAAATGGAATAACTATTCCTAAGTGAGTTAGAGAACATCAGGTGGAGGATCAGAATTTGACCTCTGGGCCACAGTTTGCCAACCCAGCTCCAGGGCACTAACACGAGCCAGAGGTTTGTGTCTCAAAAATATCAACAGAGCTTTTCCCCTTCCTTTTCAAGCTCACGGAAAAGCCTCAGTCTTGGTCACAAGTCACTCGGGTTGAACATTCCATTTCCATTCTCAAAATCACCAACGGTGTCTTTCTGTTTCTTACTTTGGTCTGAAATCACACTTCAGGTCCCCCCCCAGCGCTGCCCCTCACACCGGAACCATTACGTTACACAACCTTGTGCTTCAGTACCTTTCCAACGAGGCCAGACTGGACCTCCTGGTCGCTTTATTTCCTTCTTGTTCCCTTCTGCTCTTAGGCATAGTTACACAACAGTCCCCTTACCTGAGAAGGACATTCATTTCAATCTGGGCAGAGGCAGAATCATACAAATTAAAAGTAAGGAAATGTGGTCTATTCTTCATTTGATAGCTGTAATTTTGTAGTTTTGTTTTTTTTTAAATCACCATAACATTGTCTAAGCTTCAGACCTCACAAAACTTGGGGTCACCATACCGAGAGCACATTACCCAACTAGTTGCTCTAAGATGATGCTTCCTTCTCTCCTACCATCTCCTTAAAGTTTTCCTCTTGCTGTCTGGAAGGCAGGTAGCAATTATACCCAGTAGGGATGAGAATTCCCACTGTTCTCCATTATCTCATTCAAATAACATAATGGGTCTAATTAAAAGATGGCAGAGAAGGAAAGAATGAAATCTTACCAGTTGAACAATAAAAGACAGTATGCTTCTTGTGCTTAGTTCTTTTCTTTTCTCTACTCATTATTTTGGTTATATTAAATTCTCCACTACTCAACAGGGTTCACTGACTGTTTTCACTGCACTTAAAAGTGTTAATCAACGAACAGGCATTGAATATCTACTACGTGCAGTGGCATCATGACAAGGTGTCCTGCCACCCTGTCATCGGGGTGGCATTTCCTGGCAGTTTTTAAAAAGTGTCTGTCCGTCCTAGAGAACAAGGCTAGTCTAACAAGCAGAGCTGGTTCACCTGATGGCAAAGCAACTGGGGTTCTTGTCAAGAGGCCTCAAAGGGCCTTTTAGAACTCCCTGTCCACTGAGAGCATTAGGTTCCCAGCGCAGAGCAGTGGAACCAAGTTGAGGGAAGTTGATGATAGAACCCTTGAAGGTGGGCATTGCCAAAGTCACAAGTTCTGTTTTCTAAACATACCACTAGGGCCAAGTTTCTCACTCTTGGCACTACAGAAATTTCAAACCAGATAATTCTTCATTTTGGGGGGGACAGTCCTGTGCACGATGGGATGTTTAGCAGCACCCCTGGCCTTTACCCACTAGGTGCAATAGCACATGCTCTCCGCCTCTCAGCTGGGACGCCCAGAAATGCCCCCAGACATTACCTGGAATAACCAAACTAGAGGCACGGCTACCTTACTGTTTTGCCCTTCAGAGGAAATGCTTTGTTTGGCAGGGTGGGGTTTAAAGGCGTAAAGGGAAGGCAGAATTCTGATGTATTCTGATAATTCTGCTGAAGAATTTTTGGAATCTTTCCCACTCTTAGAACTGCCATTAGAGCCAGTTTCTGGTCGTCAGAGGGAAATAACTCCCCTTCTCCATGCTTGGAGCTCCTGTCTGTATTCTCAGAACCACAGAATTTCAGGACTGGGAAAGATTCTTAGAGATCAGCTAGGTTCAAACACGTATATAATCCATCAAATATTTGGACTCCTGCAAACTCAGAGTTTTCAAGCTCCTTGTCACTAGGACACCACAACGGTCCCAAGGAGAGGTTAGAAGATGTATTTCCCTGCGAAGTATCTGGAACAGAGTCACATGCAAAATAAAAATCAACAATCACTGCCCTTGGGTGCAATTTTGAGTTAGTATAGAATTCCAGCCATAGAAGTTCACAATGACTTAAAATAACCTAGAGAATGGTCCAGCCCATGGCTGGAAGACGGGCGTGGGGGCACTGGGAGTGCATAGGGAAAACAGGCTCAGTGACATTAAGAGCTGCCGGTGGCCATTATAACATTTTTAGCAGACACAGTCACAGTTCTGCTGCTTGGCCAGGAAAACCTTATTTCTCTTCAACAGCATTTCTCTCTCCTACTGACACAGCCTGTATTTATTTGCCTGAGATGGTCCACTTAAGGAAGAGTAAACTGAAGGCAAGCCATCTAGAAAACAAATCACCCAGCAGTCTGCTTATTCATTTTTCATAAACATCAGAACCATCTCTTCCTAAACAAAAGACAGAGCAGTTGCTAGAGGACAGAAAACGGAGGGAGGGAAATAAGAGTTTTCAAGGGGGAATCTCACTTGGTTCCTTTAGGACTGTAATGCCGGGAAGTAATTCTACGAAGAACTTCCATTTATCTTTTTTTAAAAAGTAGTTCATTGTGTTTTATTTTTCCCATTACCATGTATCTCCCTCATATCCTCCTCCACTCCCACCCATCTCTCCTTCCCACCCCCAAGCACCCCACTGTTGCCTGTGTCCTCCCTGCCCCCACCCAGAGCTGCCCCCTCCAGTGTTTTCTTAGGGGGCAACGCCAGGTGGAGCTCCCACCCATCAGCCTTTGGCCACCAATATAAAGCTGACATCCTTCCATCCGCTGACCAGCAACAAAGCTGACATTTTGAGTTCTCTTTGTCCTCTCTCCCGGGTCAATGGAGTTTGAACTCAGGAGGGGAGGAAAAAGGTGTCAATAGCCCCTAAGACATGACAGTAAGATTTAGGTTAGAATGGTTTCAATTACCATGTGAGGAGGCTGGCCCACTCACACCACATTCTACAACTAACGGATCAAAGCCCAGTTAAAGCTACACCTCAAAGCCCAGGGTCTGCACTCACAAGTGGGGAGGAAGCCAAGCTAAATATGTGAGTGAGATGAACTATCTAATCATTTTAAAAGTAGGAAGCAGTGCTCTCCCTGGCTTCAAGGGGTACTGGCTCTGACATTAGCTGGGGCAAATCATTTCACCATCACGTTCATCTGTGGTCGCAGAGGTGGTGATGAGAAAACCAGGAATTCTAGAAAGATTTGTGTTTGTTCTTAAATATGTTATCAGTGAGAGAGGAGGGGAAAAAAAACCCCTGTGAAAACAGTGCAAAAATAGAGAGCCACGAAACTTTGTGGCTCCCAGGTTGTGAATGCTAACACTCACTTAAGCTGCGTATTCCTTCTAGAGTGAGACATCATTGCCTATAAAGGTCCCTAAGGAATTTAATTTAATGAAATGATAGGAACGACTACAATTAGAACATAATTGTGTATATGTAAATATGCTTAGGGGAGCTTTGGTAGTTTATGGTTGCTACGTTCACCCAGAATTCTGGCCTACATTATTAATTTGCCCTACTATGAAGAAAGGGTTTGTTAATTAAAGATAAACTACCCCAATGATTTTGAATTAGTGAACTCCAAATTATGGTAGCATAATGAGGCCCTGTTCTGCACATATACAACTCCGCTAAGTGAAAGCTTTCTGGCTGGCCACATAGGAGGTCTCCTTATTGAAAGATTTATTTTTAATTTTGAACAGCTTCCCAGCATTACCCTTCATGAAAATTAAAATAAGGAGCTGGCATTTTGTCCTATTCGGCAAAGCCCTTGGCAGGACTGCTCGCCGTGGCAGAGCAGACAGCCTTGTTGTGTCACAGGAATTCCCTGTCTACCTTTCTCCGAGATCTAACAGAATGACACCTACATTTTTAATAAAACATCGCCTTTTCTCTCTAGCCTACTTTGTGTTCCTTGCACCTCCTGGTCTGGTGGGAGTTGACATAATCTTTTGGCTTGAATCCTGAGGCATCAGAGTCCTAAAAGTCTCCCCACAAAACCTAGGGAAGCCAAGCCTGTCCTCAGCACATCTCCCGGAGGCTGCTTTTCGCCAAAGAAAATGACTTCACCTGTACACGAAAGCCTCAAAACGTCCATCCCTAGTTCCAGTTGAGTTAAGAACACGAAGTAGTGATGTGTTTGGAGAAAAGGTACTTCAGGGCTGAACGTAAGAATAATGATTGCATCACCGATCAGACTCTCTAGGGGGTTCGAAGATCGCTCTGCACCTTGTTGGCACCTCCTCACTCAGAGACACCAGTGACACAATGCATTTCTCAGGATCAATGCACGGCATTCCCATTGCATTTTTCCAGAAATGAGCTAATGAAAAACTGGCAATCACAGTATTTGTGATGCTATCAAAACCTCCTAAGTCACACTAGCTGTTATAGAAAAAGAAAACCGATGACCACTAACAGTGTTCACAAGCTGAAGGTGAAAAACTAAGAGACAGAAGCATAACCAGATGACCCGCTCACACCAGGTATTTTAAAAGACGGGCCACATTTGTATCACTGAAGCTGCCTTCTGGGAAATTTTGCCATTCTAGCTCCAGTTCAGAATCTTCCCCAAGTCTTAAGCTTTTTATTTTTTCTAAAGACTTCAGGGGAAAGTAGAAAAATAATGGCTTTGGATGGGGACACTGGAATACTTCTCAGTATAGATCAATTAGTACAGACATATTTTACCTAACTATTGAATGCACTTACTGAGACATGCTTTTAAGAGAAAAGTGCAGGAAGAGGTGATAGAACTGTGGGCAATTTATAATCCCTTTCCAGCAAAGTTTGTTGTGCTTACAAGTCTAACAATAGGATAAACCACAGTCCTTTTTCCTGCTCCGAAAATAAGGAACAGGGATCCAGCAATAGGAAACATGTGGAAGAAATGCAGAATGGAAAATTATCATGACAAAGCGTGGAAACGTCTTCAGGGGAGGAATGGGATTGAGCGGGCCATGGGCTGGAACCTAGAAATCTAGATTCTATTCCGCACTTTGAAATATCTGGTAGTCAAGATTCTATGATAGTTCTGCAATGAACTCAGCAGAAACACTTCACGGATAGAAAATGTTTTCTAGTCATCTCAATTACAAGAGAAAAGCGATGCAGGAAATGGGGTAAATTAACTCTCCCCCACCCCACATGTCAATTGTGGATTTAGCTATGAGAGTGGCTGCAAAAGTAGTGTGTGCTTTAAGGAAAATTTTGTCAACCACACAGATAAAGCTGCCCATTAAACCGTTCATTGTTCACAGATTTACATGGTGATTCTGGTGTAGTTGTATGTCGATTGTTTTGTCAATGTTGAAATAAAAAACAAGATCAAAACTATAGCTGTGAATGCTTCTGCTGGAAAATACATCAAATATAAATATACCAAAAATATACCAATACAGGCTGGTAAAAATCAATTTTATAATCCTAAATAATCTGTACATGTTCTAATGTCCAACCAGGGACTTTGTGATTAAAGTGGCCAGTATGAATCCCTTATAAGAGAAGTCCAGCATGGAGTGACTCAGGCCACTGGACTGTCACCTGGTTTAAATCACTAACTTGATCTTCATTTAATCTCCATCTCCCAGTACAGGGCATGCTATGCAGTTGATGTCCAAAAAAGTATTTGTCAAATAAACAAATGTCCCTCTAAGTGTCTTTTGTATTATAACACAGCTCACGGGTTTATAAATAGATCCATGTAGTTCTACTGTAATTGTAGAACTTCTGTGTCATTCATAGATATTGACACAAATCCTTTCTCTATATACATTTAGATCATACGATAAAGTGGATCTGATTCCTACCTGCTTGGTTGGTTGTCACGGTGACAGACACTGATTGATCCGGGCTAGGGTTATACTTGGACACTCCATTCACTGCCCAGATTTCAAATGTGTAATTGGTATGAGCCAGGAGGTCAGTGATGGAGACTTTGGTGCTCTTCAGCCCATTCTGCTGGGGGGTGTAGTGGACCCCGCTTCCGCAGGGTCGGCACTTGCTGGAATCACCAGCCCCACATTTCTTGCACACCACATTGTAGGAGATGTCCTGGCGGCCACCCGTGTTCTGAGGGCTGCTCCACTCCAAGTTCACCGATGTCTCGTTGACATTTGAAATCAAGTTGAGAGGAGCAGATGGTGGGCCTGGAGAAAGAAAAAAGCATACCGTCACACCAAGCACTGAGGCAACCCTTTTGGAATCTTTCCGTTTATATCACTCTCTGTAGTCATAAGAAGTAAGATGGGCCCATTTGGTAAAGGAGGCAGAAAGCAAATCAAGTTAGCATAAGAGAACTTTTAAAAGAACAATAGAAGACTGTAGGTGTGTCGTTTTCATTTGCGTGCAAACAGGCATGGATGCCTGCCACCCGGAGCTGTAAAACCACTCAACATCGAATGAGCCCCAAGTCTACGCTTCCTTTTGAGCGGCGGGAACACATCACAACTTATCCGCTCTCAATCTCATCGTCTGAAAAATGGGCATGCAAATGTGACTCTAATCCCCAGGGCTGTTGTGGGGACTCGGGTAAATGAAGAGTCATATACCACTTTTGAAAATAAATGATTCCTAAGTAGAGCATGTCATCAATATGGAATAAAATGAACTGAACCGTAGAGATACGCCTCTTCAATTCAACATGGGAGGTGAGGATGAAATTGTTTATGGGTAATTAGTAGGAACCGGTTTAGCCTGGTTGCAGAGATGTTGAAGGAAGAAGGCACCGGCACGGAAAGATCTCAACTGGAGGCAGATATTGTACAAAGGCACCCAGCCCCACGTGCAGCCCTCCAGCTGACCAGGGCTGCGCAGGCTCTTTTCAAGCATGCTGGTATCCCCTGTTTTTCAAAAGCTGGCTCTATGCCGCATTGCTTTTACAAAAGACCCACATTAGCACCCGTTTTCACTAATTGAAAGAAGTCCAAAGATGACTTCTGCACTTACAGTGAAAAGAGTGTTCGGCGGTTGTTTTGTATTCCGACCTCCTTCCCCGGGAACCACACTCAGCACTGCAGCACCACGCCGCCTTGGCTTTGAACTGTGTCTGTCAGCATCTGTGTTTTGTCTCGATTTATTTTGTGCGTCCCTTGGCAAGGTGTGCCCTGCGGTGACTACTTCTTCACTTGGTGCCATTTCGGCTTAAGAAAGGTTTCACCGAAACTCTCTACTTTCAGATACTGGGGGAAACCTGTAGTCATTCCCACTGACATCGAACAGTTTCTGAAATACAATTGGTGGTGATGGCTATTTTGAACTGGGACAGCTGATCCCAACAGATAGTGGCTGATTAATAATAATAATAACAATAATAATAATAATAATAGATAAAATTATAGAACCATGTTGAAGCCTCTTACTTCTTTTCTATAGCTTAGCCTTTATGTGCCCAGAAGTTATAAGACAAACTAATTTGGGGAGAAAAATCAGGGTGGGAGATGAAAGAGGTAATTTTACTGGTCTGAGCTGGTTCCAAAAGTTTAGAAGACACTTCCACACTCTAATCAAAAATATTTATCCATTCTTTGCAACCCTAGGAAAGCCTCCTATTTTCCTTCCTTTGTCATACTGCAGTTCTGCAAGAGAAGAGCCAAAGTGAGTTTTAGTAGAAGTTTGAGATTTCTTGCGTGCCATGTCTGTTCTACTGCTCATGCGTTTGGAATGACTGCTTGGAGGAGAGTCCACTGGAGGCCCGCGTGAAGCCAGAAGTCTCCCCTCGTCCACCACAGTGGAATGCACCGCTCGCTCCAAAGCGGCCACTGACGGCAAACTGCGGGAGGTGTCCTACATGAAAGGGTGCCTGTTTAATATTTATTACTTAGCTCACAGTGATGAAGAGCTAAAGAATTTTGGTGGTCGTATGGAATCAGGTTAACTCTCTCTTTCTCTTTGTACAGCTTAACTGCAGACTCTATTTTAACAAGATAAGTGGGTTCTCCCATGTCCTCTCAGAACTAATTATGTCCCCCGCCCCGCTCCTCCTTCTGAGAACCTTACAGGGAAAACATTGTTGTAAAGTTTGTGTTAAAGGTAAGAATAACCCACAGAAATTCCCCAGAGAGAAAATATAAATGTCCTTGTTGAAGACTTCAAATGTGTATCTAGGGTCCTTAACACAGTGACTGGAAAAGAACAGGGTCAAATAAATGCTTTTGCAATAAATGAACAGAGCTCTTCAAAACCACAGACTCCTAGAGCCAGATAGGGTAGTAAAGATCATTCGGTCAAATACCCTCATTTTAAAGACGAGGAGACTGAGATGCAGGAAGTGGATCTGATAATAGGGAAAGTTTGTGCAATCCAATTAGTGACAGAATCTGAACTCCATCAGAACTCACTCCCACTCCGGGGTAGTTTCTCCTCCACCATATGGCCCCAATTAAAGGTAGAAGAACAACAGAAGCAGCCGTTTCAGCTGAAGTTTGATGTGTAAAGGTAGGCAGAGGGAGTGCGTCTCTTCAACCCTGTTCAGATCCTGTCGATGCTGGCCACCGTGGAGAAATCCATCACCAGTTTGCCTCTGAAGCTGACCACAGTTTGGTTTACAAAAAGGGTCAGACACTGCTTCTTATTTTTCCCCAACTTTCACGGTTAAAGAAGAGTGGCTCTCAAATCCATTAACCTTCTGGCCAAGGTTCCTGGTCCACTTTCACATGGGAAAATGTGGCACAATGAATCAAGCACCACAGAAGCAAGAAGTCAGTAATTAGTATGTGGGACGGGGCACGGCCATGTCTAAACAAAGAAGAAATGGAGCAGAAAACTAGATGGTCACAGGACTCAGAGATATAACACAGACGCGTGAAAAACAGTGCTGCAGGATTGTAAACTGGAGGGCTGGCAGGGGTGGGAGCCAGCTTGGAACGACCTTCTTCCTTTGAGAAGAGGACTTGGGTGGGTGCTCAAGGGGAGAAAGAAAACTTAGACAAATTAGAGTTCTGTGTTACCCCAGTGAATGGTTGGGTGAACTGTACGTAATATGTTTTATGTTTTGCTGCCATGGGGAGTCGTGGTTATATGAGCATAGCTGCAGCTTGGAAATTAGACTCCAACATAGGATTGAAGTAGGGGAGGAAATGCAGAAATGCCCGCCCCATATGATTATGACATTGGCCCACACGGGCCTGGGAAGGGACACATGCTTTGTAAATTAAAATCATAATGGTGGTTGTATTGTTTGTGGGATTGTGTTTTTCTTTCTTTCTTTTTTAAACTTTTGCCAGTTAAAGGATAATAAACATATGAAGTGTGTTTCCATTTAAAGGAGGGGTCATCTCTTCCTCAGAAAAGAAAGAAATCTATTCTCCAGACAAAAGACAAAAGTAGGGATTTTATTATAGCCAGAAGCCGATCTGGGCCCAAGAGTCATACTTAGCAGCACTTTAAGACAACTGCTTGTAGAGATGGCTAAAACAAGAAGAAAACAGGCATTCTGAGTTCTCTTGATAAATACAAAACATCCAGGGAGAAAAAAAACCTTCTAGATTACCTTCTCTTTTGCTCACGTAAGTACTGTATCTGGATATTTAGGAATAATTACATTTCTGAAAGGTGACTGACTTTCTCATCAGAAGTATGCCCACCTGCAAATAAGTTTCCAATTACAAATATAAGACATATTGCAAAGAAGAATGAAGGTAACGTTTGCTTTAACTTTCCAGTCTTTATATTGGCATCGTATCTACTGAGCAGACACCAGCATCAGGTAGCTTTCGGGTCTTTGTGAATTGAAGGGTTTTCTGCTTTCCAAAGCTCCCCAGCGCTGGCCTTGGATGCAGGACTGACAGCAACCCTGCTGATGGTGTTGTTCCACAGCTCAGGTCTTTCTTTCTAGTCCCTATTTTGTTTGGTCTTGCTAATCGGACATATCTCACACACCTGTTTCTATCACGGGTCTACAGGCTGCTCCAGAGAACTGATGTCTTCATTGCTCGGTGTCTACCATGATTCGGAGTTAAGAGCAAGTTCAATAAACATTTGATGCGTCGATGACTGAGTAAATGACTACACAGAAAATTAACAAAGTCCCCTAGTCCAACGACCATGTCCAACTACCTATAGTGTTTTGTTTTGTTTCAACATGTGAATTAATGTAGGTTTCTCCGAGCCAAAGCAGTATTCGTCAGCTTTCCATACAGATTCATGTGCATTAAGTCCTGTAAAGGCACATCTCGATGTAACTAGTTTAATTCAGTTTCTTCTAGAAAAACATTTTGGAAAAATTAGGGAGGGGTATATATACTGTTGGTGGTTGCTTCTTTGGGAGTGGACTGTGGGGCCTTCCACCTGTTCAGTGAGTATTCATATTGAGAGTCCAGTATTTGAAGAGAAAGGAGGGGACATGATGCATTTTGTCCTTCCCTGCATGGTTGAAAGAAGGGATGCTGCAGGGAAAGGAAGGGACTGAAGGACGCTAAAGGTGGATTGCGTGAGCATCGGGAGGATGTGCAGGCAAGCACTCCGCCCTATCTTGTGTCCAGAGCTCCCCAACCAACCAGCATGGCCGGGAATTTAAAATGTGAGCTCTCGCAATGAGTGTTATTAATTTGGGACTGGTTATTATGACTTTTCTTTCTCTATCTTGACTTTAGGTGATGATGTATGCTGGCATGAAGTTGTAAAAAACTTTATCTCAGAAGTCAGTAAATTTTAACATTTTCACAGATAGGCTGGCATTTTCCTTATGAGCCTTTAGAGAGCTACAGTTCTTTTCATTTTACTTCTGTCATTAAAATCAAGACACTTTAAAATACAAATCGATCAAATACTGAAGTGTGTTTAAAAGAAAAATACATGTCCTTCCTTTACATTTTTTATTTTATTTGTAAATCCCCTTTGGAATTCACGCACAAGCCGAAGATTCTCTCCCTGCACTAGGAATGGGGATAGCATGTTAAACTATTTTAAACTTCTCACGTTTAAAGGGCCCTTCACACTTTAAATATAATTTAGTGGCATAGATAATAGCTGTACTTCCAGAGCCAAAAGTGAAATGCAATAGTCCTTAACTTGCAAATCCTTTAGAGCAGCGTTCAACCTTCTCTGTAAAGGGTCAGGCAGTCAATATTTCACGTTTTATGGGCCACAGGACCTCTGCAGCAACTACTCAACTCTGCCACTGTGCTCCGAAAGCAGCCGTAGATAATACCAAACAAACAGGCATGGCTGTGTGCCAAGAAATTTTTATTTCCAAAAACAAGGGGGCAGTTGAATTTTGCCTGCAGGCCATACTTTGCCAACCCCTGCTTTAGAGAATTTGATGGGAACGACACACCTTCCTCCCAGGAAGATACAGGAATCCGTAATTCTGCACGTGATTCCACTCTGAAGTATACTCTGAACCTACCAGGGAAGTCCAGTCCAAGAAGCCCTGGCTTGCACATTTGTACAGTCCAGGTAACAACTCTGGCTTCTAAACACCAAGTGACCCCTACTTTCATTGACTCCAGGAGGGATTAAAAGATGTGTAACATTATGGCCTATTTCTTGAGTTTCTCATTGCTTTAAAAGAAACAGGCATTGCATTTCTTGCCACTGTGGATACATTTAATGAACATCCATTCGCTTCACTGGTGTGAAGTACTTTCTGTATCGCACAGCAGGTCCTGGCGAAGGGTGCCGCAGTGGGTAATGACTGTTTTCTAGTGGGATGTCAACTTGAATTCAGTTGACAGTGTGAAGTCCCAAAGAAACTACAGCCGAATTACAGCAGAAGCCAAGGACTATCATGTCATAGCATGTCACGTCATGTCATAAAATATCATATTCTAGCATGTTACATCAGAAAAGGAGTCTTGATCTTCCTTAACCTATCGTGTGCTCTCCTCTGGGAAAAGTCCAGCATCCAGAAATGAGCCACCATCCACTATCTAAAGGAATTGAGTTCACGTGACATTTAAGAAGGGCAATACTCCAAATATAAAAGAAAATTCCAGTAATTCTACCATACTTTGTTCTTCCCTCCCACATCTTAGACTGAACTATAATTTCTGAGTAGTTTATAGAACACACATGCTGGCGTACATAGGATTTAGTAATAGCTCCATTTAGGATAACCTAACGTTTCCACACCCACATGAAATCTGTATGAACGTTAAATTCAAAAAGAATCAGCCATCACTGAACCTGAAGTCATAATTGCTTCTGATGGGAAATAGGAGTTTGCTATGAACCATCCCATGGGAAGTGTAGGTCAGGATAATGGCACCCGAAGTACCCCACCCCAAAACCACCGGTCAGGTAAAATGTACTTTTTCACTCTTAGAGAAAATAACTAGAACTTAGTGAATGGTAGAAGCATGTTAAGGCAATTGCATTTAGCAGTAGGTCTGTCAGAGCGTTCAAACTATGTGGACACATGGGGTAATGGGACATATGAACCTGAAATTTCTTATAACAGCTAGAATTAAAGTACTAACAGACTTCAGGACCAAGGGAAGAATAAGTCAAGTTTAAAACTCACATTGTTAGAAAAACTTTAAACATGCAACTCAGGTACTTTAGACTTGGTAGGTCTGCCTGGAATTCTCTCCCCAGGCTCTTCCCATGGCTGTCTTCTCAACCCTCTGGTCTCAGGGCAGAACTCACCCTCCTCACGCCTGACTACTCTAGGCATGGCAAAAGTCTCCCCTTTCTTTCATGTTACCCTACCACATCATCTTTTGTTTTTCCCTTCTTGTGAGACCTTTAAACTACCTTGTTCATTATTTACATTCTCATTACAACAGCTCGACAAGAGTAGGAAATGTTTTTCTCTTCTCATCTACGAGAGTATCCCCAGTACTTCCGAAGATGCCAAACATATAGCAGATGTTCATTAAGCATCTGCTGAATAAATAAAAAGTAAATGATGCTTCCCCTCCACAGGTGATGCATCACCTTTATAGCACTTGTGTATATCACAAAAGTTGATCCAATAAAAAAGGGTAGTTGCATCCTAAAAGGTTTAAAAAAGTCAAGACGGTAAGCAAGGCTAGGAGACAGTTGATAGGAAACCAACAGAGCTGGGGTCCCGCAGAGAGTGGTTTCCAGAGCTATCAGCGACTTTTAATACTTAACTGATGTTCAATCACATTCCCCAAGAGCATGGGCAGAAACATAACTCTTAAACGACAAGTTTCTTTAAGCCCTACTGTCACCTTACTAAAATGCCAGGGCTTCCCAGGCACATGTGCTGAGGAAGAGGAATCTGCGTGTTGAGGTGCATTTCATAAGGCGTCATTAAGCATGGGTGACTTTTGGGTTGTCTGTCGTGCTTCAGTGCTTTAGCTATAAAACCCTCCGAACCTTCGGACGAGCCTTTGGTAATCTCTCTCCAGCTGAAGGACAGGTTAGAAGGCAGAATAAGCGGGGTGTGTGGGTTTTGACTGAAATAAAGCCCATGCTCTCCCCGCTGACAGTTGTGTATGTGGCCCCTGCTAATTGCCTTCTGTCAGCCCCTGCCGCCGTGGGTTAGTTTACATTAAGGCTGCTGCTCAGGGACAGCTCTTCCGAGATGTATGAATGGCGCATAACCTTTTATCACAGCAGCTTGTGTTTTAACCATGTGCCAAAGCAGAACTGCCTGTTATTAAAACACAGAACCATTTGGACCAATCAATCATTGATTGCTGCCATGAAAAACTCTAGGCTTCCTATGAAGGTAACTTCTTCCTGAAATTTTGCCACCATGTATTTTTCTAGTGTATCTATTTTCCCATTCTCCTCTGCAGGAAGCTTTTCTTTACTGCGTTAATTGGTAAAGTAATTTTGGCTTCTTGTTTCTAAGATGACTAGTTTCTGGCAGAAGTACTTTAGAAAGTAAACTTCCAGTTATCCCTGAGGAAGCTACAATATGAAAAGTGAAGAAAAGTAATCTACAGTTGTGTATATACAATATATATTATAAACAAGTATATATATTTATATGTATAAATATATATATAAATCATGAGTGTTTTTTAGAATTAGCTAGCTTGTGAACTAATTTGCATTCCTTGTGAAGCACTTTTTTATCTTTCATTTTATTTTCTTTTATCCCCATAATAAAATATGACACAATTATTTGTTAGCCACAGCAACTGGAAACTAAGTTAAGCAACTTGCCCAAACTAAGACAGGCACTAGTGCAAAGATCACTAGTGCAAAGATCACTAGATCAGGCACTTTGTTAGAGATCACAAACTCTAACTCCAGGGCTACCACCCCCCACCACACAGATAGAGACAAGGCAAGAGAAAAGGAATCCCAGCTATGAATTCTTGCTTGGACAGGCTGGATCATTCCCAATGTTCTCAGGTCACCTCAAGTCACATTTCTCCCCACTTCTTCGAGCTTGTGGCTGGCAATTTCTGGCATGACTCTCCGGATGGTGCTGTTGTGGTCTTAGCTGAGCTGTCCTTTCTACTGCTTCCTACCTTCCACACAGGAGTGTACCTGGGAGTTTCTATTAAAGTTCTTTCTCTGGGTGGAAGGTCACAGGAGGCTGGTGGGGACAATGGTACCTATGCAACAGGAGCCTTCTCTCAGTTCATCTTCTGCTGAGCTGTAAACAGTGCGTGGAATAAGAGTCGAGTATGAAAAGAAAATCAAAATGCTGATAGCAAAGGAGGTAGCTAGCTCTCACCCCAGGGGATCTCAGGAAAATGTATAATTGACCCTGTTTCATAGAAGCATGCTGTGCAAAACCACGGTATGACTTCCATGAATAGTGTCAAGCATGTTATCTAGAAATGACAAGGCTTGGTTGATAACAAGCCATTCTTAATTATTCATAGAAAAACAGTAATAACTTGGCTAAATGGCATTGGCAGGCTATTTCAGCCGCCTTTCACTTGGACATAAATTAGTGTTCCTCAGACTTACGTACTTTCCAGCTGAATCCACATCGTACTGTTAATCCCTATGAAATGAGAAGTGGGTTGGGTGGCTAAGGAGGATGCTAAAATAGCATTGCTTTTAAACAAATAATTCACTGAGCTGATACCTGATCATTATTAAATATCCCAAAGCTTTTCAAAAACTTGCAAACAACCAAATGGCAAGGGATCAGCCTTGGATCAATCTACTTCCTCTCACTTAGCACACCTGGTGATCTTTTCATCGGTGTTCAAATTGCCATTGGACAACAATCGTGTACTCGGGTTGTCCAGATGTGCTTTCCCATTAGTATTCAAAATGCTGAAAGGTAACTCAGAAAGGGTGTGGTTCACTCACTAGCTGATGTCGCACCCTGAACTGCTGAGCTCTCACTAAAGGAGTAGTCTGGAAATGGAATAGGTCAATGAAGGCTGCATCTAAACCATAAAAACATCTTTGGTTGCTTTGATCAGTTTGTGAGGTCCAGGGGACAGGCGCATTAGTCTGCTGATCAAGTGGCTAACAGGCAGCGGGACCACATATTCTGAACTAAAACTCATGCCTCGTAATCTGGCAATAAGAGAGCCGATGTCTCAATTAGAGTTTTGGACCTATAACAAATATAATCGAGTATGAAACCATACTCTGATGTTGCAAATTTGATAAACATGAAATAATAAATTCTCCTGAAAATCTTAGACTCAACATTTTTCATAAAAATGTGTTCACAAGAATGATTGATTCCCCTGGCTGGCGTAGCTCAGTGGATTGAGCGCGGACTGGGAACCAAAGTGTCCCAGGTTCGATTCCCAGTCAGGGTACATGCCTGGGTTGCAGGCCATAACCCCCAGCAACTGCACATTGATGTTTCTCTCTCTCTCTGTCTATCTCCCTCCCTTCCCCTCTAAAAATAAACAAATAAAATCTTTAAAAAAATAAAAAAGAATGATTGATTCTGTGGATTATAAAACCTGAAATGGTTAGAGATCAGCTGATGGATCTTCTGAAGCACTTTCATTAACAAAACTTTGGGAATTGTTGGCCTTTTTTTCCCAGTCTTCTACTATGTAGTCTTTCACTAGAGCTAACTGCACTGTCATTAATCAATGTCAGAGAATGTTCTTCCCCCTTTCATTATTAGTTACTAGTAGCTTTAAAGCAAAAAGAACTATATTTGGGGGGAGGAAAACATTGAGTTTACTTGAAACTGAAGACTACCTTTTATCCTATGGCTTTAAACATCAAAGCCTCATGCTAGACATCCCTTCCAAAAACACTGAGCCAGACTGTTAAGCAAGGAAATTTTAGGGGTAGAGAACTGAAATGAACATCATACCTTCAAGGACTTATTTGAAAGTGGTTGTGAGATTTCAAAAATTAAAGCATTAAAAAAAATCTCTCTAGCCCTGGCTGTTGTGGCTCAGTGGATTGAGTGCCCGTCTGGGAAAGGCAAAGCGTCACCAGTTGGATTCTCAGTCTGGGCACATGCCTGGGTTGGGACCAGGTGTCCAGATGAGGGCGCACGAGAAGCAACCACACATTGCTGTTTCTCTCCCTCTCTTACCCCCGCCCTTCCCCTGTCTAAAAATAAATAAATAAAATCTCTAAAAAAAAAAACCTCTTTCTTCTCCTGACCTTGGAAACAAGTAAGGACGATGTTATTTTAATTTGCATTCAAATTTTAACAACACAGTCATACAGCACCACTGGGATCCACATTGGGTTTCCACTGAAGATTGCTCATCATTTCATTATGGTTCATTATGTTGATAACTGTCAGAAAGCATTTGAAGCGAAGGCTTTGAGTAATAGAACTGAAATGGTAATTCTAAAACAATACACTTTCTGAAGGAAATACAGTGGCACACTAAATTCAATTAGAAACGGCAAATGTAGAGCCAAAGTAAGTGATGTTTGCTGTTTGGAGCTAGGCTATTCCGATTTCTTAATAACCTAAACCTGCAAAAAGCTTTTTCAAATCAGGACCTTTCGACACAGATCTTGGTAAATTTGCCCTCATTAGCTCTAAGCAACTCCAGTATAAATTGTCTTAAAAGCTGCAATTTTGGAATATTTTAGGCCACGTCTAAGTATCAATCACTCACTCTTTGTTTGGCACAGCTGACTGAATTATTCAACGCCGTTTACTTGGAGACAGATTTGTGGAGGTCCTTCAAGTTGGCAATCTAAAATAATAATCTCTTATTTACGGAGTGCTCCCAATCACGAGGCTCAAATAAGTTCCATCAAACATGTTAAGTAAAGAGGACCCAAAAGCACAAAGACAGATTTCCAATTGAAAAATACGTAAAACCACTCTGGTAATGGTGCTCAGAAGTAAAGTTGCCAAAATAACAAATTAGCTATTTCTTTCTAGATATCCAAAACCAATTTACTTCTTCTGTAAGGCGTTTTTTTCCCAGTACATTTTGAAACACAATAAAGGGCTGAAAAGTTACCTTAAACACAATATTGGTTCAGTCTCCCAGTGCAGAGGAAGAAGACCTTTCTCACTATAATGACTGAACAAAGGACTAAATGACAAAGGACTCAGAGTCCCTCTGCACAGGCATGCAGTTGATTTCCCCAACACCGTCACTGCCAGGACACATTCCTGATGACAGGGCACAGGCGAAAGGGAAGGTGAATGAGATCTGAACTCATTCGCCTTAACTCTGCAGGGTTGGTTATCTGCAGAGTTAGAGGATATTAACTTCATTAATTAAAATCACATTGAAATTTCTCCTAAAACATGATTGATGTAATCAAAATCCCTTCACCAACTTAAATGGCACCCTTGTGGATATCAAGATCTGGTTGTCTGCTTTGCTGTCAATGTCACCAAAAATCCCATCACCTTTCTTGACTGGTCCACGTGACAATATTTATATCCACTCTCTGGCAGTCACCGGGCCGCAGTGAGTGCACTGGGTTAAGTAACTCCAAACCAGATGGATTTTCTTCATCTGGGAGACAAATGAAGTATTCATCTTCCATTAAAGAATAATGTTTAGAACCCTGGAAACATTTTCCTGGAGCCACCATGGAGCCGAAGAGGATCCCTGTAATTTACAAGCATGGACGAGAGGGTCCTCTGTCTCCTGCCATCCACCCATCTCAGACGATCTAACTCTGTGCTATGGGAAAGTGGTCCACAGACCAACAGCATCAGCAGCATCTGGGAACTTGTTAGAAAGGCAGGATGTCAGGTCTGACTTCTCCCAAGCACTAGGTACTTTCCACGCACAACTGTATTTAAGAGGCATTGTGTCAACTCTGTATTCTAACAAGTATGGATTATGTCCTTGAAAAATATTCAGATGATGGCTCCATTGAAATGTTGTCTACCTCAGAGGTAAACACCGGTGTCAACCGAACTAGAGGCTCCGTCAAAGTTCTTCCCAAAGTTCAGATTTATTTTCCATTAAATTCTCTCAATGTCTCTAGCAATGTAGACAGTGTGAAGAACTTCTTAGGTGTTTCCTTCTAAACTCGCCAATGCTGCTTGGATTCACCTGGTCCAGTTGTTCTCCAAGAGAACAAAAACCTGATTTTACAAGCCAGTGGAGCAGAGTCCGTCTTTGGCTAGAAGAATGAGTCTCAGCCAGTGTGTTTTATTTCTTCATTAGTGCGCCGTCACAGTGAGCGATCACTAAATGCAGGGCTGCATGAGAATGCCGGGGGTAAAGGCAGCATAATGAACAAAGAAGGTGCCTGATTACCATGGCTGTCAGCACAAGGGAATTGGATTTGTCACCTGGCTTAACCAACTGGTAAGAACTGATTAGAGGCTGGAATCAGTTTGAAAGGATCCCCGATGTTTACGTTCCTTCCCATCCCCACATCACGTCAGGAGAATCTGATAAAGCCAAGAGAATCTGATAAAGCTGGAGGCAGAGTTAGGGGGGCTTCATCCTGTGGTTGAACAAGAAACTGTTTGAGAAACCCCCACTGTCTTCTGAATTGAAATGTCTGTGGCAGCACTCACTGTCCTACAGACCTTTCTGAGCTGATAGAAATGTTCTATAGCAGTCCTGTCCAGCAGGGTGGCCACTGGCCACATATGGCTCTGGAGCTCTTGAAGGGTGGCTAACACACATTAAAAGCTGAATTCTAAAGTGAATGCTACTAACTTTAAATTTAAGTAGCCACATGCATCTAGGGGCTACTATATAGGACAGTGCAGGTCTACTGTATTCATCAAGGAGAGAATAGATTCTAATTCTGCTGCTTAAATGACTAGTATACACACCTGTTAGCAAAACATGGTCACCTCCCAGTTTATCTGTATCTCAGAGGAGGTCTTAAGAGTCCTATGCAGTTAATGCTCATTAAATTTACATTGTAAAAAAACTTAAAATTTAACTCAGTAGAGAAATGGGTTCAACCTTGTCTGTATAGTAGACGGATGGGGCAACTTTTGATAATGCTGGTGCCTGAGTCCTGCCTCCAGAGAGCTGGAGCACAGGGCGGCCTCTGGGCGATTCAATGTTCATCAGTGAGAAAACCACCACAGAGGCAAAGCCGGGCGCTGGCAATCGGCTGTGGAGGAGGTTCGGGGGAGGGCAAGAGCAGCGAGGAAGAAAGAAGAGGACACACATTTGTCAGATCCCTACCAGGTGCCGGGCAATTTCAAATATTTTATTTAATGTTTAAAACCACCTCTCAAGTAGAGAGTAAGAATCCCATTTCACAGATGAGTGAACTGGGGCTTGGGGAGGTTAAACAAACTCACGAGTTGGTGGCAGTAAAATGAACCCTGCGTTTCTTCTTAACTTGGTTCAGGGAGATGCAATGAGCATTACGATAATGTGAAAAGGTACAGTTACTGAAGGGTGGGAGGGGGCACCAGGGAATGGACCAACAGGAAAGGATCACATGCTGCTTTGGCGTATTTATGGACCTTTTATCGATGGCACAAAAAGCCACCAGTCTTCCTCTCTTACTTTACCGAAAACAATCTCTGAAAAAATGCAAGAGTTACTTTAGTTTTGAAACTTTTGGGCTCACTCATATGTTAAAAATCCACATTTGCTTTCTCTCATCTGCATCTGCAAGATAAAGCTAACAATTTCTTCCTACAAAAACATAAAACTCCAAGGGCTCAGCTACCACATTTACTCTTTCAGCAAACATTCCAGTAACCCAGGCACGTGGCAATATTTGGGGTCTCCCTGAATTTCCACATAGCAAGCTACAGCAATGAAGCAATTGGTCCATGGTCCCCTAGAATGCTAGAGAACAGATCACTCTCATGAGACTAAAAATACCTGGGAGAAAGAGCCAGGTTGTCTTGCCATCAAAGATGAATTTTGTGAGGTTCCTAACAATCAAGCTCCAACCTAGAGAAGGCACACCTGTATGGAAGGACCACTTGATGCAAACAAGGGCAATTATCACACCGTCAGCCCACAATATTTCCCTCTGAGATTGCTATCATGCCCTCAAATCCCACAACTGGAAGACTTCTGGGAGAAGGTATGGATAGAGGAAGAAGAGTCAATTATTAAACCAAGCATGCACAAAGAAACATAAGGTAAGAATACTTAGATTGAAACAAATAAAAGTCTAGGACTTGAGCATGTCAAATGTGCATGCTCACCCAGAGAAAGTACTTAGTCTGTGGTAGGAACAGAATAAGAAGACGGCAAAGATATCTTTGTCCCTAGTGTATTCTCTCCCTGTGGACATTTGAGCTTGACCTCAGGCAGCTGGGAAGAGAACCCCCCAGTGAAAGAGAGAGATGGGAGTCTACTCGTTGTCCAGTCCAACTGCCATGCTGGGGTGGAGTTTTAGGCATGTTCCTTAACATCCCTGAGCTGGCAGTTACTTCCTCCAAAAAGTGAAAATAATCCCTAGTTTATAGATTTATTATGAATCCTGTGATAACGTTTATTGAAAGTGCCTAGTGCCTGGCTGGTATGGCTCAGTGGATTGAGTGCCGGCCTGTGAACCAAAGGGTTGCTGGTTTGATTGATTCCCAGGCAGGGCACATGCCTGGGCTGCAGGCCACACCTCCAGTAGGGGGCATGTGAAAGACACCACACATTGATGTTTCTCTCCCTCTCTTTTTCTCTCCCCTCCCCTCTCTCTAAAAATAAATAATTAAATCTTTTAAAAAAATGTTTAAAAAAAGAAAAAGAAAGTGCCCAGCACATTACTTAGGAATAATTATAAAAGGTGTTTGTTGTTATTGCTCTTATTTTCTCTGGTTATGAAAATAACTCCTGAGTATGGCAGTGTCAGTACAAATCTGGGATGGTCCTGAAATTGCTCTCTTTACCTTTAAAAGGCGGTGCCTGACTGGACTGGACAATGGCTGAACAGTTGACCCTACTACCTCCAAAGCAGAAAGTACTTTTATGTGAGTGATGTTGGCTCTAGCCAGCAAAGATAAAATTTAGAGTAGTTAAAAAAATAAAATAATTCATAAAGGCAATGAACACTAAATTCTATGGAATGACATCATTTTATGCATTTTACATAACTAGTAAACAGCATAAGGGTGCTGAGTAGCAGCTGCACCCATGAGGGAAGCAGTATTTACTATCGACTCCATTCCACAGATGAGGGCACTGAGGCTGAAGAGACTAGCCAATCAGTGACTCGGCTGCTAAAAGGCAGACTTGGAAACAAAGCCAACGTCTGTGGAAAGCCCGTGTGCCCAGCCACTAGGTTCTGTCCTTCCGTACCCAGACTCAGCTAGGGAAAACACACAGGTGGGACACCTGGGCACACCTCCCCCTGTTCTGGTCAAGGTCACTGCCATAGCAGGCTCTGTGAAGTCCAGAGTATCCATGAAAGGAATGCCAATACCTGGGAACTCTGTGCGTGTAAAGTGTGAGACAAGATTTCTCTACCCCCCAGCACACTACGGTGCCAATCCCATCCATTCATTAACTCAGCATTTACACAAGCACTAAACAAGCATGTGTTAGGATCCAAGCCTAACTGCTATGAATACAAAACTATGAGGAGAGAAGGAAGGAGAGTAATGGCAACACAAGCTATGACGTCAATGTCCCACGGAACTGGAATCTCTCGTCCACACGTGATCCCGTCCTCAGAACACTGCCCTATACCTGTTCCCCCAGTGCTGCAAAGTTTCCTCGAGTCCCCGATGAAACAGTAGAGCCATTTATAAATTCCAATCTCAGCTCTAATTACACTGTCAGACACCCCCCCGAATGCTCCGTCTCTGCCCTGCAAAGTAGTCGGTTGGCAGCTGTGCATTTTGAAGGCAACCAGAACAGTGAGAAGGATCCTTTCTTTTCATGATCATTTTTTTTCTGCTGTGATTGAGAAAGGATGCTTGTTTGATGTCCTTTGCCCCCCTAACAGTTATCCCGAGAAAGGGCCTGGCAGTGCTTCACTGGGTGGTAATGAGAGCTGTTGGCATCGCAGAAACGAGTGACGAGGGCACAACTTACGGGTGCAGGGCATTGAGGCAGCATCGTTGTCAGCTCTGAAGAAGCCTCGGTCACAGGTGCACGACGTGGCTCCTTCCCAGACGGAGTAGCTGTGGGGCGGGCACTTGGCACAGGTGGCGTCCGTGGAGAGGGCTTTGTAATATCCGATTTTGCAGGCTAAAGGGAAGAAGAAGGCACAAACCAATATAAACCACTGCTAATACAGAAAAGCATAACATCACCTCCTTGATTCAGAAGAAGGGAGACACTTTTGCTGATCAAAAATGGCTTGAGATGCAGGTAAAGCAACCAGAAACATTTGTGGAGGACAGTCACTCCTTAAGGGACACTGACGTTTCTGGTTAGAGGGCAAAGGAGCCCCGTGGAAAAAACCGATGGTATCAACAAAATCACGGGCAAAGTTTCCCAAGTGCTTCCTGCGTGCCAGGACCCTGCTAACGTGCATGATGTTTAGTCCTTATGGTACCCCTTTTTCTATAGGCACTATTATTAGCCTCACCTTGGACGTGAGCAGTAAACTGCCAGTACCTAACCGGCGTCTGGCAAATGTCAGGGACCAGCTTTGACCCCAACTGTGCTGCCTCCAAAGCCTTTACTCTTTGCCACATGCTATGGAATCTGAGAGCATGGTCTTGAACCAACCAGTTGTAAGTGTATCCAAGTGCTAACAAAAAAATTGGTTGCAGAGTATTTTCTAACTACAGCTACAGACAGGACCCAAGGGAAAGACCAACAAAAAGAACCAAACAGAAAAGAAGAGTTGTTAAGACACGAGCCACAGTTTCAGGGGAAAGGTCGAGAAACTATCAATAGTAGGTTCTGGAATGTAATAAGCTTGAAAACTTTTTTTTTAAGATCAGCAGATAGTTTGAGTTTATTTTCTAATTAATAAAACCCTCCTGTCTCCCCACCTCCAGGTTTTCAACACCCCCCTCCCACCGTCCGCACACACCCCCCAAGCGGCTGGTGCAGGGAACACGGCCACACATTTCCTTGTGCACCTGACACACTTTCCATGACTTCATCTTCACAAACATCACCACACTGACACCGAAGACCGCTTTCACTCATGTGGAAAAACCCACTAATTCTGGGAAACCTCACAATAAAAAATAATTAATAGAGGTTTGCTCCTCTTTTTTTCTGCCCCTGCCCTTCACGGTCACCTCCCAAATCTGTCTCAATCTGAAATAAAAATTGACCAACACCATCAATATTAAACCCCCCGTGACAAGGCCATTAAACATAAAGTCATTTCATGAGACCAGAGGTAAAAAAATAAAGTGACAGTTAACCACAATCTTTCCAGTATGACTCACTCCCAATTCTTTCCATTTATCAAATCCTTAGATGTTTCTATACCATCACAAATATCAGCTGGGAGAAGGACCCATCAGGCACTTTTCCATCGGCCTGACCCACCAAAGGAGACCAGCCATGCCAGCAAGCTGGCAGATTTTATTTGAGTGCGTAGCGACAAAGAGACCCACAGAAGTGCTTGATTCTCTGGGTAGATGTGGCCACATTCCCTTGTCTCATGACTCATCCATCAACCATTTGTATGGCTTCCAGTTGAAGTCTGCCCCTCCCCCTTGCACATCCTGTTGGTATTTCCTTAATCATGCTCTTATAATCGCAGACGGAAAGGGAGTTTAGCAGAAGCGCCAGAAAGGCACACAGTGCCTTCTCCACTATTAACTAAAGTTGTTTATGGAATTTCCTTTAACGAGCCTGAAGTTTATGACGTGTGGCGCACCGACAATAAAAGCGCTCCGAGATCAATCTCTCCCTTATTTGCTTTCATCTCTCATTGGACCGGAGCATCTTAGAAAAACAAACTGCTTCGATGACTGAGATTTATGTGTCCCGAGTTTATACGCTTCACATAATTAGATGGGGTTCAACATGCAAAGAACCTTTTGGTCATGCTTATGGTGGCCTTAGGGCTTGGATTAAAATCAGAAACCCCAGCTTTGGCAGGAAGAAGCACCGAGGGTCAGGCTCGTGCATCCCACATCACACGCCACGAGTCCATGAACTTGGAGCAAACCCATGGGTCCTCTCTGTCACTCACTCAGTTATAGGTCGAGTAACAGCGACCTGTCACTCGGTGCTACGACAGCCAAAACAGCATACACGGCTTTAATTGTTTCACCTCTAGATGTGGAAGGGAAACTCTCCCTGTTCCTGATCGATCCTTGCACACCACCATTTCAGGCATCAAAGTCTAAAACCTCACGATGGCAGTGAAAGCTAGTGAGAAAAAAAGGGGGGAGGGTGGGGGGCATTGCTAATTCTTCAACTTCCATTCCAGTAAGTCTATCTCCACTTAAAGAATTAAATTCAGAATTCACAAAAATCAAATTGGGGGATGTCTTGAATTTTTTTTAAGTTCAAAAATTAGTAATATAGTAATATACTATAGTAATATAGTAATATATTATAATATAACACACATATATGTAGATTTAAGAAAAAATGAACTTTTTAAAGTTTTTTTAAATACTATTTTTTAAAGATTTTATTTATTTATTTTTAGAGAGGGAAGGGAGGGAGATAGAGAGAGAAACATCAATGTGTGGTTGCTGGGGGTCATGGCCTGCAACCCAGGCATGTACCCTGGCTGGGAATTGAACCTGTAAAACTTTGGTTTGCAGCCCGCGCTCAATCCACTGAGCTACGCCAGCCAGGGTAAGAAAAAATGAATTTGAAAATTTTAAAATATATATATATATTTTTTCTACATATCCTTGAAGCTCCTATTTGTCTGTTACCAAGAACATGTACATGTGAATTCATTTGGAGAATACGGTTTTACACCTATTCGTGAAATTGAAGGCTGCTGCTCTTCAAACACAACAAGGATTTGTATTCTCTTTCCCTCTTGCTTTTATAAGCACACACTGGAAGTACAAACTTGTCGTTGTGCTATTCTGGGCAAACCTTGCTCCCCTTAACACATTTTTTTGTCTTCAACTACATTAAGACCATGTTATTAATATTTCAGGATTCTTAGAAAGGATCCCTGAAAATATAGCAGTAGTTTTTCATGCACACTGCCATTTTGCTGCCTACAGTTCGAAATGACCTACTAAATTGACGGTTCGGTACATTTCTTTGCTCTGACGGCGTGGTTCACAGCCTCCCAGCATTTGGTGTATGAATGCATAAGTACATCCTGTATTTATTCACCCCTTCTTTGCATCTTAACATTTTTACTGCATCTTCCATTTTAAAGACAATCCCAGGGAAAGGTGTCTTTGGAATAGCAAGCATCAACATGTGTTATGATTTTCTGTACTTCTCCTGTGGGTGAGAACAGTCACGCTGTATTTTGGAATGATAATGACTTGGTGAGCTGGCTTGCAGAGCGCCAAACTGCACACCTAAGAGATACCTTCCCTCTGCCATCTCGCCAGTAGGGATCTCTAGATGAGGGACGGTGTAAAGGAGGGTCTCACTTGGCCTTTCAAATACGCCATTGTGGGAAGATTTGTTCACACGTGCAAGGCACATTTTGGATTCATTTCCTCTAGCTTTGCCTCAGTTCTTTCGGCTGACTTCAAATAATAGAAAAAAATAAATGAGGATGAGGAGGGGAAAAGAACCCTCTTTTCCTTCATTGGCTCACCCTATCCCTACGGCAGCTAGTTGTACAGGGTGGGGCAAAAGGGTTGCAATCGTGAGTATGTGAAACAGAATTTATTATTGTATTATCCTTTATTAACTATTACTTTCCATACAACTGTAAACATAGTTTTGCCCAACCTTGTATTTTAGGGTAGTCTTCTGTAGCAGTTTCTTGCTGGAATACTTAAACATAATTACTTTGGGTTGAAAACGGAAACAAAAATGTTGGTAGGGTGATGTATTAGCTTCAGGATTTCTTGTTGCACAGATGACTTCCATGAGGTGTGAGGCCCAGGTTAAGGAACTAGTTAGATCTACTCTGAAAACAAAGCCTATACAGATGTTATTAGTCATTTTTCTTTTCTTGAAACAAATACAGAAAGATTGACAACAACCTCTCTTTATAGTTCACTTTTAGACCCATTTAGTTTGTATTTTGGACCCAATAGTGAGTGAAATAAAATATCATTAACTTTAATTTCACTTTTTTCATCTTATTTGTTTAATGGGGCTACTAAAAAACTTAAAATTGTCAATGTGGGGTGCATTCTATTTCTATGGGGCAATACTACCCTAGAGTCTGGACCTTTAAGTCTCCTGTGGGCACATGCGTGCTGGGGCACTCTGGGTAAATGCTGGAGCTGACAGTGGTGGGGGCGTGCCACCCCCACCCGGGGGCCTTTATTCAAAACTTACCCTGAGCCCACCTCAGAGACTCTGGCTCACTTCTAGTCAGACTGCTCTCACCCAGCTAGCTAGCTAATTTGAGGGAAAAAAAAAACTAATTTGAGCTAAAGTACTAAGAAATAGGTATGAAATGGTTAAACATTACCTTCCTAGGTAGCACATTTGCATTTTAATATGGATTCTGCAGAAGGTCAAAGCTGAAATCCCAACAGTAGCTCTGCCAGGGAAATTTGAGCCTTCTGTGTAAACCTGTCCTCAGGACACAGTTGGCTCTGGGAGGCCTCTGTCCCTCCCACCTCACGTGGGCAGGATGGGCACTGCAGGAGCTCGGTCTGCGGTGTCCTGGTTGTTTAGTATTTTCAGCATGCTTAGGAATCTATTTTAGAAATATCAAAGTCATCGGCCATTATTTATCTTTGTTGAAGTGTCCAATCCTCAGCCACCTTCGAAGGCGCCGTGAACATGAATGAGTCCCCATAGGACAGATGGGAAAACTGAGGCAGAGAGGTTGAGGGTTTGCCCAGGGGAGGGTTGGTTCACTAGCCCGGGCCGTGGCTTGAATTACCATGCTGACAGACCTGTTCTCCGGCTTTGGGAGCGTACCGGGTAAAAATGAGCAACTGTGACAAGGAAAGGAGGTTCTGCCCTGGGCCCACCTGATTGTCTTTCATTCACATGTAGCAAAGCAGAGCCAAGCACCGGGAAAGCCACCCTGTCCCAGTCATTCACATTTCATAAGTGGTTTTTATTGATGTCTTAAGGGAAAATAAGAGTTGGGTTTTTTTTTTAAAGGAACTTAAAGATCCCCTAATCCAAGGGGTGCAAACATTTCTGTGAAGAGCCGGGTAGCGAATAGGGGTCATTCGGGCTTTGCAGGCCATGAGGAAGACCAAGGGTACTCAGCAGGTATTTGCAGTACAGGATAGTCTAACTAATTTCTGCCCCCAAATTTACTGGTAAAATTCAAAATATAATAGCAATTAAGTACTTTTTTTTAAATAATTCAGATTTACTAATGAGAAGAATGGAATTCTGATTTGAGGAGATAACGTTTCACTTAATTGGGGTTGGAAACGTATTTCCTATTATCAAATTGATTACAAATGTCATCTATAAAAAACCCCCTTAGCTCTCAGACCATACACAAAACAGGTGGCAAGCCTGGGGGGCCACACTTGCTGACATCCGATCTAGTCCAACATATTCATTTTCAAGGTGAGCGACTTGCCCACCCTTTCTTCCAGAGCGTGGATTTCAAGTTTGGAATCCAAGGTTCCTTGATCTCTGTTACCCTACAGTGCCCCCCTGAGTTTTTAATGACAAAGTTTAACAAAGAGCACTTTCTTACCATAGCTGCAAGAGTCAACTTCCCATCAGCCATCTTACTGGAAAACTGATTTGAGTCTGTTTACTTTATAAAAAGTAAATCCACCTTTCAGTTAATTTTCTTGATTAAATGGTACATCCTGATTTGGGGGGTATTCCTCTTCCATTTGGGGAGTAGTTTCACTTAGGCACTTCAAATTTTGCAATTACACATTATGATGCATTTTAACATTACATTCTTTTATGGTTTTTCTTTCCTGGGAATCCTGAACTTTAGTGGATTGTATCTAAGAAATAAAAGAATGGCACTCACTGATTTTTGGTTTCTGAGCCACCAAGACTACAAAACTAAAATAGCAGTTGAAATGCTTTGCATGTATGACTCATGTGGACAAATGTTGCCTTAACCTTTGCCAGTTGACATGGGTGTACTCCCAATCCCAACTCCGAGATATGGATAGACACAAAAGTGTTCAAGTACTTTGAAAGACATAACTGGTCTCTTAGCTCATTCTTAGTGTGGCCTAAGCTCCAGTTTGAGACATCAGTTGGCTAAAGAAAAAAAACCATTGGAATGATGATGACCTGGATCCAAATTCAGCTAGGATGTAAACTCTTATTTTCAGTAACAGCCATCCTCAGAATTTAGTGTGGACCAGAGTGACTTGGAGGCCCCACCAGGCAACCACAAGCTTGGATCGGGTCCCAGCAATCGGTCCTTTAGTGAGTCCCCCAAGGACCATAGACAAGCTAGGTATCAAGTAAACACTTATTTTTAATTTTAAAAAACGCGATCACATTTTTTAATTAAAGTATTAGGTTGCATTTTTAAGGTTTCTTCTTTCCGCCAGGAGTTTAGGGTCCAGACCATGTCCTTAAGCAAGCCACAGTTGGATCCTACCCTCCACACTCCATCTCTTCCCACTGTTCCCACTCGTACCTTGGAGCTAGCTTTCACAGAAACAGGCAAAGAAGAAAAATGACAAAAAGAAGTGTATGCTGAAAATTGGCTTGCTCTTTCAAGAACAAAATGCAGTATAATCCCATAAATAGGTGGGTAATTCTAAAATGTCAGGTGCTGACCGTTTTCACAGAAGATGCAGTAAATCTTCCAGAAGCAAGTTCACATAAAGCCTGCTACGTTTAAATTAACTCCATAAAAATTATTGAACACAAACAAAAAGAATGCGATGGAGAAATAACTTATTATTTCTCCCGCTTGCGTTGAAAATAGACAATCTAATTATCTGAGGAGCTATTTCTCTTTGGTGAATCTGGAGAGGGTCAACTTAAACAGAATTTCCAAAGCAAACAAAGTTCAATAAAACATGGAAGAGAAGCGAAGTAAGTGGTAGACTCAGCATATCAATAAGGCTTAATTTCCAGTGTCAGACACTGTGCTTAAAAACAGCTCTCTTCCCTATAGGCATAGAGGTACCAGTGGGAATGAATTTTGCTAGCTCTAATCTTTGTACCTCCAATTTTTGGCTGGTAAGCCTGGGATTCTCTCTCATGGGGGAATTTTTAAGGCAATTACGCTTCCAAATTTAGTTGTAAGTAACCTGCCTGAGAGGACAAGTAAAGGGCTTCAGTATCTTTGAAAAAGACACAGACTGCTCTGATCTAAAGCTCAGAGGCTGCTACCAGGTTTCACTACAGTGTGGTTAGAAACTTTTATTTAGTGTGATCACTACAGTTTTTTTATTTTTATAAAATGGGAGTTAATATGAATTTGTAATGAATCACAATAGACCATTGCTAAGAAAATAAGTTATTTCAATTTGATAAGGGGTGACAATTTTAACACTGATAGAAGGCAGCAAAACAAACTGTGATCACAATATATATATTTTTAAAATACATAATTTGTTAAAGACTCCTGATTTCTACTCTAATCCTTATTCTTGTTCTCTCACTTGGGATATTGAAAATTTGCTACATAAAATCAATCAATCAATCAATCATGGATTTTAATATCACCTTGAAAGACAATTAATTCAGGGAAACAATCTCATCCTCAGCATGCTATAAATTCGGTGGGTATTTTTCCCTTTATTGCATACCTAAATATCACATACCAATGATCATGACTTTCTTTGATAAACTTTGAGATTAAAGAAATATCGGTTTGATTTTTTTCAGTTTACCAATCTTATTGAAAGTATAAATTTGAGTAGATGGAGCGGAATGTAATGAATGACTTGTAACAATGTTTTTAAGCTTATGACAAAATTTAAGCATATCTGCCTTTGAATCTGTTCAAGTTTACAGCGGAAAAGGAAACACATGGACGGTAAAAAAAATCACAAATATCCATAATAAAAAGAAAAAATCAAGGAAAAACCAATGTTTTTAGATGAGCTAAATGCAGAAAGTGTTTAATCATGCTTTTAACAAAAGGTACTCCCTGCCTTGAATTTGAATACAAAGTCAATAATATAACTATATGAGATTACTCTGAAAGATCTAAGTACGTGCTGCCACAGCAGTTCTCAGCCCGGGACAGATCCTCAACCAGAGACCGCATGAAATCTGAACCATTCACACCAAACTGGGTTGCCCCTGACATTTCAGAGAGGCACAGGGTTTTTGATGAGTCGCTATTGTCTTCTTCACCCTTTGATAATCAGGGTACACAAGGACTATTGGTTCATTACACATCCACTGATTGCAAATAACAGGTCAGAGCACTGAACAAAGGAAGCAGCTGTTCTTCTCTTTCATTCCTCTCACTACCCCATCTGATTTAACACTAGCGTACAGGCGATTAGCATCATCATGTAAAAAGTTTGTCCTTTAGGCGGTGTATGTATGCATGCATTCGTACATTCAACCATTCATATTTTAGCAAACTTATTAAGCTTTTACACAGTAACAGGAATAGCAATAATAACAGTATTTATTGAGCATGTACTAAGCATTGAGAGGCTGGGGAACGGGAAGCTGTTGCCTTCCAGGAGGGAGCAGACCACTGCGCACCATCACGTCTTAAGGAGCTCTCTCTGGCAGACGAGCCTGCCAACAGTGACGGGGACTCATCCTATGCATTTAACCCAGACTGCGTCCTTGTAGAAGGAACTAACTAGAGAAATAGCCTCTGAAAGACTAGGTGACCCCTGAAAACTCCCGAAGAAAAAGGGTTCAGCCAGGAAGCTGGTTTCACCAGAGTTAAAATAACAGTGAGTGAGTGGTGGCTCCTGCAGGTATTTACAAAGCTGACTTTAACGAAACACCCTCCTTTTATGGAGATCACAGTTCAATTAGAGGTTCTCTCCTGAACTCTAAGTACATCCTGTACTTCCTCAATTTCTTCATTAAATATTAAAGTTTGGAAGAAAGACTGGGACACAGTGAAATATGTTCTGAAGCAAGAGCCAGACCAAGAGAGACATGTGTTAGACGATTATTTGATTAACTCCACTGTCTTGCTAGTCATTGTCATGCCAATGACTTTACAGCCCAAGTTGTCACAAATCATGATTTATGCAGCTGAAAAGACTGCATTAATAACTGCTCAGGCCCCCTCTTCTTTTTTGTTATGTTGATGGGGCCTGAACATCTCAAAAAAACAATCTTTAAAAGACTTTTTAAAAGACTGACTTCCCCGATACTACAGTTATTTTTTAAAAGACTGACTTCCCCAATACTACAGTTATTTATTAGCAGTGCATTATGATTCTCTGCTGAGGTTTGTGATCCGGGCCCCTTCAGTGAATATTATTTATTGAGAATTTTTTTAAAAAATTTAAAAATTCTGAATACTCATCATAAAAAGTAACTCATTTTAATGGCTACAATCAGGTTAAACATCTGTTTTTGGCATTACATACAGTGGACTAATGATTTTATATAACTATCTGCCAGCGTTTAATATTATATGTGTTTGATTACTGCAACATTGCTTACGTCTGAGAGAACAAAATAAAGAAATCCCAAGGAGCTCGCTGAAGAGCCCGAGTCTAGACCGAGGGAAATTTATGGGGAACCTGCACCATCTGGTTTTGGTGAGGTAGAGGCAATCTGAGAGATGAGGGCAGGAGCCAGCAGCAGACTAAACCCTGAGATGATGTCGAGAACTTCGCTATTGTATACACTAGCACTAGTACCAACCCATCCTCTTTGGATGACTCAGTTACACCCCCAAAGCTGGGGGCATTTGATAACCTTTTTAATGCATTCTGAACTCATCCGGTTGATAAATCACTGTCCCAAGAAAGCAGCTTAACTTGCAGCAGGGACACACATGTGACATGGAAAGCTCACGCACACCCACCTTGACCAGGACAGCCTGGCAACTTGTCAGAGCTCACCTATGAGCTTTCTACAGGCACACCTGGACAAACGGGGACTGCGGAGAGCGGTGCCTTCACAGGTCTGCATTACACAGCACTGGGACAATTTACTTGCTTCCCCTCGAGCCCTTATAAATCACACAGGGCCGGGCTCTAGATCCTCCGTTCAGGGTGGCAGGTTGGGCTGGTTCCACCCTCAGGGGCTCCGGGATGTTCTCCTGAAGCCTCAGCTTTCTCTGTCATCAGTTTGAATTCATGGGAAAGGGCAAGGTGCCAGAAGTGCTTGCAGGTGAATTCCTTGTCCCTTTCAAGTGCATCTGATTTCACACTGATGACTTATAAGCGTGTTTATCTTTTGTGGGGAAGGATTATCAGTCAGGTCGGGAAATCTTTTCCAGGTATAAATTATACATCACAAGCAGGGATGCCAGTGGAAATATCAAGTCATAATCTGCTCGTTTGTCCACATCTCATCCCAAGTAGCAAACACAAGCAACCGTGATAAAGAATTGATATTTACGAAGAACAAAAATGAGGCCACAGTGCTGACATGGTCCCACAGTGCTGGGTCACAAAGGGAGAGGCAGTGGAATGACTCCCCTTTGTAAAAGAGGGATGGGACGGCAGTGAGAGCTGATCTAAAGAAAGCAGAACAAATCAGGCAGCTTCGTTCTGAAAGAGGCTTGGATGTGAAGGGGGGGAAAGGATGAAGTCATAAATCCTTCTCCTGGGAGGGTGGAGAATAGCATTAAAAATTTTTGACAGGTGGGTGATCATCTCCATGAACAGCATGAACCTTTTTTCCTCAAGGCCATGTCAAGGTCACACCAGGAATGTCCCAACCACGGCCAGGAATCCATAGCACACAGATGTAGGCACAGGAAGTAGATCCAGAGAGCAGGCCCACCCAGACCCTGGGCCCTGCGCAGGGGAATCCCGGGGAATGGACTTGGATTCCAGTCCCAGGCATGTTCCAGCTGGGCCTCCGTCTCTTCTGAGGACACCAAACCAAATAATTTATAAAATCTCTTTTTAAATCTCTAAAATTCTAAGCCTATACTCTCCCCAGGATCTGATAGATTCAATGATTCTAAAATAGCCAAAGATGTTAATGGAATAACCACAAAAGTCATTTCCAGTTTGGTTCCAATGGTAATCAGCGAATTAGTCCAGCACGTGTCCCTCCCCTTCCGGGACTGCTGCGGGCGCATCGGGAAACTCGGGATCGGAGCTCCGCCACCCACCAGCCGTGCAACCGTGAGCAGGGAACGAGTTATATAGGCTTACCTAAAGAACCTTTTCCCCCCTAATAAACTCATAACTGCAGACTCTTCCTTAAACTTCCTCCTGTCTGTCTTAGCAGAGATTTCTGGGAGCTCCTGCATTCTTTTTGCCACTAAATGAAATCAGAAAAAAAAAATGAAAGAAATATCTTTTCACATTCCACATGTCTTGTTAAGCACCTACATATGTCGGATAGGGAGATGACTGACAAGGTCTCTGCTTTTGAAGCGCTGAGACCTTGTGACAGGGAAACAATTTAATGAGGGGACAAAACCAGGGATGTGAGAGGGACTGAGGGTGGAGTAGGGAAAGGGACCAGAGCAGGTGCTCAGGAAAGGCCTCTCATAGGCGACACATGAGGCGGGCCCTGAGCTAAGAAAGGGACAGCACATGTAAAGATTTACGTAGGAAAAGCATTTTAAGGAAGAGAGAAAGCTGTCAAGGCCCTGTGGTGAATGTGTGTTAGAGGGGTAAGAGGAACAGTGCTGTCTCTGGGGTGTGTTTGAAGATCAATGCCAAGGCTGAGCTCAAAGAGGCCAGCAAGGACCACGTTAGAGAAAGAAGAGGTTAGAGTATATGGTCAATATGGCAATGTGACTTGCTAGCAATTTTTCACAAGATCATTTAGGCTGCTGGCTGAGCAAGGACAGCAGGAAGTACTAATGGAAGCAGGGTGACCAGTAAAGTAACCAGTCCAGGGAGCGCAGGGAGAGATAGTGGTCACCTGGACCATGGGAGGGGCCCATAGAGCTGAGATCAGTGGTTGGGTTCCAGGTGAGTGACATAAAGACATCACTCTGCTTTACCCCATGGTCACAAGGGGTTCCTTTAAGTGGACTTAAGATACCAAACAAGTGACATAAGGAGCAAATTTTGATTTTCCCTGTGGCTCGGTCCTTCACGATGAGTCATGTCTCGCTCTACCTGAGCAGACTGGGCCACCGCGTCCACCGCTAATTACAGAACGCTTCCTGCCTTTGTGAACACGGCAGCCTGCACCAGGCTGGTGATGGAGCCCTGAGTATGACCGCTTGGAGCGGAGCCACACCTCGACGGCAGCTGCGTGACAGCACCCACTGACTCAAGGCAGCCGGCCGAGGGGCCGGATTCCTGAGCGTGATTCAAACTGGAACTAAGAGCACAGCTGACAAGAATTTGTCAACAGCAACATAAGTAAATGAAGAGTTATTAGGCTTGCAGTTGACATGAGGTAGCTGTTGGTGTGGGCAGCGCTCTGTTGTTCTTTGAGTGAGGCCTTTACTTTCCTGTTTCCGCACAGGGCCACTCGGACCTAATTGGAAGACTGCACGTAGCTCGCTGGTTTCCAGGAACGCTGAAAAATGAGACGATTGTTCAGATCTGGTGTCACTCATGCCATTTTCTTTGCCCCTGATTGTCCCTGTGGTCGCAGAGCTCAGTCCCTGACCTCCAGTGCAAAATGATCCTCACGTCCAGCTTATAAGAGATGAAGGGACTTCCCGAAACCTGTACCAGCCATTAGAAAAGATTCTCTCTGGCAGACTCTCTTTTGTCCCTTCCTTCTGCACAACTGTAACCCAGTAATGAGCGGTGTTTTTCAAAGATTTGTTGGCCATCTCAGCTACAGAACACATTCCTAGCTCCAGAGCACCAGCAAAGGTGCCTGTCCTGTCTGCCATGAAATCTGTAGCACTGAGTACAGTATCTTGTAATGGTAGCCTCTTGTTACATATTTGTAAACAAATAGATGAATAAATGATGGCACAGTTGCCTCTAACATCGAACACAACATGACCATCTCTAGAAGTCTGGACACTGGAGGCAACTCAGACCACCCTTGGCTGCGATCCAAGCTTTGCAAAGATCATTTCCGGTTCACTTTCCTGCTCCAATGTTTCTTGGCCATTGGGACTTAGATTTCAACTTCAAACAACCTGGAAACATTACAGGCTTTGCTGAAAGTTGCCAGAAGGGAAACAGGACAATCTTTACACAGGCAGGAGAGCAAGCTTGCTGATATTACTTAAGGGGTGGGAGGAGTAGGCAGGCAGAATTTTAATGCTCTTACATTTGAGCACTTGTCACTTAGAAGAAGAGTAGGAAACCAGCGGTTCAGATCACCTAAAAGAAAATGAATCCAGAGAGCAGATTAGCTTTGGAGAGCTCAAATATTGAGATATGAATAATTTGGGGAGGAAAGATAGCAGTGAAGGTTGGAGTGGGTGGGGCCGGAGGGGAAAGAAATAAGTCATATCAAAGGCAGCCTTGAGAGCTCAGGCAGATGGGATATGAGATAAGTCCCTTTGCTAAGTTAGTCACACCCTCCCACATACAATTCTCTTGGCACAGGTTCTTTTACTAACAAAGCAGGCGTCTTTTAAACAAAACATAGTGCAGTGTAACAGCTAGAATACCTCTAAATATGGTTTAAAGGTTTTTAGAAAAGCCATCCAAAGGAGCAAAACATAACAAAACATGATCCAGGGTTTAAGCAATACTAGAATAATAAGATTACTAGGGTCCTATGGCCACAGAGGAAAGCCAGTATGATTCCTCGTTGTACTTGAGATGATGCGCTGTTTCTGAAAAGGGGTGTTTGGACCTTAAGTCACAAACAACAGAGCTGACAGTAATCCCACGGCGCTGTGAGACAGAGAAGAGAAAGGGACAGTTGACATTGAGAAAACATTATTTCTTTTCCTTCAGTTCTTCAGGCTAACCCAACAGAACTTATTTCTACTCCAGCTAGACACCCCACCTAGAAGACTCCTGTCCTAGGTGGTGCTAACACTGAGGGCCTTGCCACTCCAATTTACTCCTACCGCTAACTGGCGCCTAGGAAGGCAGCGTTTCTGGGTATAACAATAAAAGAACATTAAAAGACCTGTGCGTAGAGGTGGAACAACTGCATTAACCTTTCAAACGCTAGGCGACGCCAGCATTCTAAGCCCAGCCCAAATAAACAAAAGCAGGTCACCTCCATCATAACCTAGAGTCCTGGCCGTATCCTTTCTAGCTCTTGGACCAAGATTATTTATTTTTCTTCCTCTGTAGTTTGGGTTCCCGTTCCTTTACTGGACATTATCTAGATTGCAGATTAAATTTTAAATACCATTTTGTGTCCTAAGGAAAATACGATGCTCATGCCAATTGTGCCATGCGTGTGTTTAAAAATCTTTTGAGCGTTCCCACTCTGCACCTCAGAAAATTCAAACAGAAAAGTAGAGAAACTGAAGAGCCCCATGTCTAGCCCCAATTTGTTCCTCACATGCCCTGCGCGTCAATCAAACCAGACTGCATACCATTTGTTTTTGCTTGGGTTGTTAGCACATTCTCCATCACTTCAGAATAATAAAACCTTAACCTCTCTTCAAAGCTGAAAATCAGCCACCACCTCTTCTAGTAAACTTGGGAATTAGAACTCAAATTTATTTTTGCGTACACAGCACTTCTATCTTTATACTTATTTAAGCGTATATTTACTTTCCTTATTATCCAGTAAGCAACCGGTAAATCCAAGGCCAAGACTTAAACTGGACACACACAAACACACACACACACACACACACACACACACACAAACACGCACATTCAGAGGTCATTATCGTATCTTGAATATAATAAATTTGTTTTTTGTTTTGTTTTGTTTTTTAAGATTTTATTTATTTATTTTTAGAGAGGGAAGGGAAGGAGAGAAAGAGAGAGAGAGAGAGAAACATCAATGTGCGGTTGCTGGGGGCCGTGGCCTGCAACCCAGGCATGTGCCCTGACTGGGAATCGAACCTGCGATTCCCAGTCAGTCAAACTTTGGTTTGCAGCCCACGCTCAATCCATTGAGCTATGCCAGCCAGGGTTTAAATCTGTTTTTAGATAGTAAGAATGCTAAACTTACTCGTCAAGTGTTTTGAGACTTTTAGTTCCAATGTCTCTCTCCAGAAATCTTATTTTTGAAAGCTCAGTGGTAATCTCTGGGTTTTTCCCTAGGCATTGGCAACTGAACAAATGAAAGTGAATTGTTTTTGAAATCCATGTTTCATAATACAATAGCATATACCCTGTGTGAGGAACCTCCCCCGACACTTTCACTTTTAGTATGCACTACTTGGAAGATTATACAATGACAAAGGGCTAATACGAATCAATAACTCTTTGAGCCACATCTGCATTTTATTGACCATAGTAGTATCTGCATATACTTGAAAAGTAGAGATTACGAAAAACTGGCTATTCTATACACAGCAAGGTCTCATCATCTGGTCCATGCAGTGCTATAGTCCAGGGACATCTTGCAATAATTCCTTTCCTATTTTTCACCCATTCACATTCTTTGACCTACTATTGTGAATGTGAATGTCAATCAGGTAGCTATTGTTTGGTCAAACCGCAAGCAGCCAAGTTCACTTCCAAACTTTCCGTTCTATGAGAAAAGGAAGAGAGCTCTTTCTAAGACCAAACCAACAGTTCTGATTACATGTTGCAGGATATAGAAAAAGTGGAATTGATATTGGCCTTAAGGTGTCTAGACCAAATGCCTGAGAGAGTAGAGATCCTACATCAGAAATAGGAACTAGAGGAAGGACAGTTGGTTAGGGAAAATCTGGGAAGGTCAGTTAGGCAGTCATTGAACTGGAGGTATGCAAATGGAAGTGTTCAGGAAGCAACTGGAAATCCCGGTCTGGAGGTCAATATGAGCACAGAGTTTGAAAACATCTGTAAAGAGCTCAAGAATTAGAGAAGCAGACGAACTGTACATTCAGAAAAAGTTCAGCAAAGAATCTTGGAAACATCGGATTTCAAAGGCAGTTGGAGAAAAAGAAATTAGCCCTGATTAATATGTCTCAGCCAGTTGGGCATAGCCCCGCAAACTGAAAGGTCGCTGGTTCAATTCCAGGTCAGGACATGCCTAGCCTGTGGTCTTGGTGCCTGGTTGGAGGCACAGGGGAGGCAAACAATGGTGACCCTCTCGCACATCCATGTTTCTCTCCCACTCTCTCCCCCTCCCTTCCCCTCTCTCTAAAAGCAAATAAATCTTTAAAAAAAAAGAGAGAGAGAGAGAAATGTAAAAGGCAGGATACACATGAGAACACAGAGTAAATAGGGGACTAGCATTTACTGACCACCCCCAGGGACCTGGCCAGGTACTTTAAATACATGATCTCCTCCAACCCTCCCCATTTGCTCTTGACCTGAGCGCTGCCAGTTATGTCCACTGTGCAGCTGAGGCATCTGAAAATTTCAGGGACCGATGGCATAGATCAAAAACTGTACTCATCATGAAGGAACCAGGAAAAGGCATAAAGAAAATCAAAGGAAATACGAAGTTCAAACTGTTAAGAAAGATATCAAAGAGAAGGAAACTCAGGCAGACTCTTGGATAGTCAATGTCAAAGATGTTTCCAGCTTCTGAGAACAGTACCCGGGAGGAAGGTAGGTAGAAGCCAAAATGTAGGTTTGGTCCAACTGATAAGTCACAATGAATTAAACAGTTAGCTAATAACACCTACACAATAACCAATCCAGAAATTATATGGGCAACAGACCGCTGTTACAACAAAGCTTATGACTACAGGGACTTAAACCAACAAACACGCCCATTTAACACCGGCCCCAGAACACGGCTGTAGTGGAGTCTCCTACATTTCATCTATTGGTGTTCCACATCCATGAGTTTTACCTTCTGAGAATTCAACTATGTTCTCAGTATCTTAACTCACAAGCCCCAGTATCCCCTTGCCATAAGTTGAAGATAATAAACATCAAATCCTAATTATTAAAATTTTAACTGTTTATCACCACCCAGAATTTGAGAGCCCTAGTATCCCCAGCATGCCTCCTGCACTTTTGAAGATACTGGCCGAGGGCTTAGGTCATGAGTAGTAAGTGGTTATTGGGACTCTCTATGTGCACTTCTAATACTTCAGTAGCTTTTCCCAACAATTCTAAGAAGTAAGGGCTATTATTGACTAATTTATTCAATGAATATTTTTTGAGCACCTATATATATATGTGTGTGTCAGTCAGTGTTCTAGGTTCTAGGGATAAATCAAAAACCCTTTGTTAAATGGGTGTAGGACAGAGAAGGGAATGAAGAGAAACACAAAACTATACACATATAAAATACCAACTAGCTAAAAGTGGTTCTTTTGTGGGGGAGGGGAAGAACATATATCACAATAGAGAACACCGAGGCACCAAGGCAATGCTCGGTTTGCAGAGAGGGCCACGCGACGTTTGTGAAGTGATGGGCTGAAGGTCACGTGCAGAGAGAACCCGGAGCAAAGACGCTGACCACTCCTGTGTGCTGCCTTCCGTCAGGTGCTAACCCTGCTCCCTAATACCAGTGCCCCACAACAGATAAGTATTGTAACCATTAGATTCAACCTGAGTTGCACATTAATACCAGGTGTCTGGATGAAAGGAAGAAAAATGAAACGTGAGAACGCATAACCATTTATGCACAATCAATACGACAAGCGGTAAGGTAAGTGTCTCTTATTATATTATTCCTCCAGTGTTTGCCTGTCTTGCCAGGTCTTTTTGTTAAAATGAGAGTAAGAATGAGAAGGTAGGACAATGACTAATCCATGTTCAATCTGGGGAGATCGATTAAGTCATTATGAGCCCCAAGTCGGCCCTGTACCCAGTCTCACGTGAGAGTGAATGTCGCCTGTGAAGGGCAGCTGTCCTTTGCTACTGACCCATTTGTCAGTAGAATGAAAGGCAGACTAGAAAAGACAAAGAAGTATAGTCCTACAAAGACCTTTCAGAATTCCGCAAATGCCTAACGAACTACACAAATTGTAAACATACCTTCATGGCTTTACGTAAATTGGGAAAGTATTTCATATTAGAAAAACAGACTTGGAATTCTCAATATTTTCAACATCTCAAGGGTCAATTCAGATTACTAAACACAACCTGGATGAGTTGCCACAAAATGGATCTTTGCCAGCACCTAAAACCTGAATTTGACCTGATCACATCTCAATGGCTATCGCCAATGAGTTCAAATGAACACGCTCACGTTTAAGGTGTGTGTTCCCCAATTCAGAGACATAAAATTAAGTTTTCTGAATAATAATTACATTTTTATAGCTAAGTTCCCAAAAGTGTCTATCTATTATCTCAGTTACCTGGGATAAGTGCTAAGGATAGAAAAAAAGGGGGGGGGGTAGGGCAGAGCGGGAATAAAAGGGGGAAAATTGGGAAAACTGTAATAGCATAATCAATAAAAAATACTTTAAAACAAAGCAAATTTCCAAAGTCTATAAATATGTAGCTTTATAGCCTTCTGAAAGACCTTACTATTTTCAGTACTCACATCCATTTTCATGCCCATGATAGAAATTTCTATTTCATAAAAGAATGTGCTAAAAATTGATGATGTAAACCAGACCCATCTGTCAAGTAACTCGGCATTCACGACGGCCTCGGGGCAGAGCAGCTTGGAGCCATCGTCCTCTGCAGTGCGCACGCGGAGGGAACATCCATTATGCTGCGTGAAACTTACCATTTAGATGGAGGAAAAGTAGCACTAGACTCAGTGTACAACATATATATTAAGTTAAAAAATGAATGTACTGACTTGGGGTCTGGCTGTTAGAGCTGCGGAGGGAAACAAGTTATCGTTTGCGCCCTAAATTACTTTTCAGGGACACAAGGTAAGGCAGGTGAGAAAGGGATATGTCCTTTATGTAGTGTCCTCTGTCCCAACGGTGGGGATGCTCACGATCACGTCTCTCCCGTGTGTCATCCATCCATGGAGGCAGAATGGCCCAGTGGTTAGGCACACAACCAGAAGTCAGACAGACTTAAATCGAATGATAGAGCTGCCTTTTCACCGCGACACGTGACACCTAACTCTCAGCGGTGCCTTCTTCCGTGAAGCGGGGCCGACTCTGTGCGAGGAATGCTGAGAAGGTGCCCATGGGAACTCAGAACGCACAGCTACAAGGCTGACCCGCGGTCCTCCCCAGAAAGCCTGAACTTGGAGCTTATAACCTCTCTTTAGAAGTGTTTTTTCTTGGTACGCAGACTCCCTGAAAGCATGTTGCTAGGAGTGAACAAGGAAGAAAAAAAACCCTGAGTATTTATATTTTTATTTAATTTTTTGTCATTTAAAGTGTGTATTTTATTTATTTGGGGGGTAATTTTTAAACTACTTTATTTTCCAGTTATAGATGGTGTACAATACTATCTTAGTTTCAGCTGTGCAGCACACCAATTGGACATCCGTATAGCCTATGAAGCGATGCCCCCAGTAAGGCTGGCACCCACCGGACGCCACACACAGTCATCACAGTGCTGTGGACTGTGTTCCCTGAGCTGTGCTTCACGTCCCCGTGACTATTTTTATAACTGGCAGCTTGTGCTTCTTAATCCCTTCCACCTTGTTCATCCATCTCCTCAACTCTCTCCCATCTGGTGACCATCAATTTGTTCTCTGTATCTACAAGTTTGTTTTTGTTTCGTGTGTTCATTTATTTTGTTCTTTAGATTCCACATGTAAGTGAAATCATATGGTATTCAGTTGTCTCTGCCTGACTTATTGCACTTGGCACAGGGCCTTCAGGCGCCGTGTCCCCACAGCACTAGGCTTCCTAGATGATCCTCGTTACAACTCTGAACCAGACACTGTTCTTCCCACTTCATTCTTTAATGACGAAACGGAGGCTCAGCACAGCTTCCAACGAGTTAAACGGCCAAAGTGAGAGTCCAACTGAGGTTTATCCCATTCTAAAAATAATTACAGCTAATACTTATTAAAGGATTATGGCTTTGTACTTTATATACAAAACCTTACTAAATACTTAAAATGACCTTATGAATAAGGAAACACATTAGCTCCATTTAAAACTAAAGGAACAGAGGCAAGTAGAATTAAATAATTGGTAAGGCCCTGGCTGGCGTAGCTCAGTGGATTGAGCGTGGGCTGCGAACCAAAGCATCGCAGGTTCGATTCCCAGTCAGGGCACATGCCTGGGTTGCAGGCCACGGCCCCCAGCAACCGCACATTGATGTTTCTCTCTCTTTCTCTTTCTCCTTCCGTACCCTCTCTAAAAATAAATAAATAAAATCTTTCAAAAAAAATAATTGGTAAGAATACACGGTTAGTAAGTTTCAGAGTCAGTATTTAAACCAAGGCTCTATAAGAACCACAGGCAAAACACATCTAGTCCTCAAAGCTTCTGTCTTTCCCCTACATGCTAAGGAAATAATAGGGTCCAGGGTCAGAAAAACTTCACACACACACACATTCTCACATACATAAGCACACATATGTTTAAAATGAGAAGTATTAAAATCCCTGTCTACTAATTTGTCTTAGCACATAAGAGAATGAACTAGAATGATGAGGCCATTGAGTAAATTCAGCATCCCCACCTTCTCATGGTTCTAAGGATTCTTATTAATAAGCACGTGCCACTCTTCAATGATGAGTGTTTCTGATTAACGTCCAAGCACACATGCTCACCTGCCCATCTCTCCTAGGAAAACACGAAGAGGAACGGAAGAGAGAAGGAGAAATACAAAACTACAACCCTGGGAAGGGGTAGCCAAAATGAACAGACAAGGTTCTCAAAAGAAACCCTGGGCAGACCTTCACAGTCTCCAGAGTTAGGACAACGGCTCGGCCCCACGAGACCGAGGGGTCGTAGTCTGACCTGAGACCCCGCCCTCATTCCCACTTAGACATTCACAGAGAGCACGACGCCGCCCCCCCCCCCCCCCCCACCGCCCCAACAGTAGAGGCCCTCATGGGTCTGCGCAACCCTCGGGTGTGTTCCGAGTGGGAGAACCTGCCAGCCTGTGCTTTCTCGGGACCGCCTTCTCAGACCCCTCGTGAGGATTCCACACCAAGAGCACAGAGATCAGTCCTGAAAATATCAATGTCTGATATTTACCCCGTAACAGCCTTATGATACAGACACTGTTATAATTACCATGTCACAGAGAGAAAGCTGAAGCTCAGAAACGATGAAAGAGCTTGCCGGGGACATTGCTAAGTGACTGGGGTGGCCGGGTTCAGACTGAGGTCCGGGGTCTCAGAGCTCACTATGCTGCCTGCAAACCCCTTCTTTCAATGTCCCCTCAGTTTCAGAGGCTCCTGAGCTGAGACAAAGGAATTCTTTCACACATTAAAGGTGTTTATATACCTTTCCCAGGCCCTCCCCCCACTCATTTACTCCCTATTTCCCCTCCCCTCTCTTTTTTCCCCCCTACCCTACCCCCAACACGACCCAAATCTTATCTGTTGTTTAAAACACAGAGCTCTGCCTGTCCTGGTCACTCCTGTGTGAATGCAGTAAGATTCCTGATATGCAGCCCTGCAATCCCTAGTAAAAGTCTGATAACCGTCTCTTAGGTGAAAGAGCAAACATATTAGCTTTGCAGGACAACATAGCCATTGACTTAAAAATACACAGACAAAAGAAGATAGAGCAACCAGCACAAAATCACAAATAAAATAATCCTAATTCCAGGTTGGATAACCACCTTAATAGAAACTTACATATTTACCATTAGACTCATTAACAACAACGACAACAAAATCAAATAACCAATACACCTTTTCCCTGCTCACCCACCTACAACTTCCAGCCACTTTGTCCACTTTATTCTCCTTTCCTTTGAGTCACCATGGTCCAGACCAAATACCTTTCCATGATAATAATATTATCTGAGTCTTGCAGTGCTTGTTTGCAAATCGTTTGCATCAACAGTGCCTCGTTTATGAACTGAATCATGGATACAGCCCAGAAAAGTCGTTCTCCCATTTCCCAAGCTAGGAAGCTGAGCCCCTGGGACGTCACCCAGCCAGCAGAGCTAGGAAGCTGACCTGATGCTACAGCCAGTGCTGTCTCCCATCCCACTGACCTCAGGCCCTCGGAGGACCGACGAGCACACCCTTCCTTTGCCATCCCAGCCGTCTGGTCCTGTGCTCTTCTGCGCCACTTACCAAATCAGCTACATCCCAGAATTTCAAATAGTTTTCAAATGCTCACATAATTAAAGGCAAGCTCATTCCTAGCCTGTCAGGCCCCTCTGATGCAACCAGATAAAGAATCAAATTAGCATTTGCAGTCTCAAATAAATTAAAAGCAGGGAGAATTTTTTAAAATCTATTCATATGGAAAACAAAAAAACAAAACAAAAAAAACCAGGCAGAGAAAATGAGGGGAAAAAATCCTCAGCAATATGCCCGATGGAGTAATACTGGTTCTCTCTGAATGATGAGATTGTGGGTAGCATTCTCACTGTCACACTGTACACTTTCTGAATTTTCCATAATTACTATCTATTACACTGTTGGACACAGGGAAAATGATGTTTAAAATGTTAAGCAATGAACACACTGCAATGCTGAGTCTTTTAAGGAAGAAAGGAAAGGGATAGCAGCCCCTGGGGACTTATTTTGCTCAGTCCTGCGGGATAAAGGTGGCCCTACCCACCACAGAGCTCAGGGCAGAAACTGAGTCAATGGCTCCCTCTTTCCAGCAGACCTGAGTTCTGGGAAACAGCCGCTCTCCCGGAGGAAACACGCTGACTTGTACCAACAGAGAATGCCGATGCTCTAACACAAGTTGCAAAGGTGGTTTGGCCTTGAGCAGAGAGGGAGTGGATTGTTCTGTAAGCCACGCTCATTGCTTTGACCTAATGCTTGGAGATTCCCCTCCGTGTCAACTCTCTGCCCCAAAAGTATCTCAGAGATCATCACACACTGTCTTTAAAAAGCAAAAGTTGCGATGGGACAGAGAGCACACACTAACTTTTCATAGTTCTTCAGTAACGCCGCTCAAGGAGGAAGACGAAAGCCAGGTCATCGACAGGAAAGGTTCCTAGGCACAATACATGGAGCTTGTAGACCCAAATCAAACACCCTTTTTGTTCCTTCATCTGGGCGAGCATGCCGGCATATTTTCCCTCACGTGAAGACAGAACGCTGGAAAGGGAAAAGGTGTTTGAATGGGAGGGCTGTTTTCACATGAGGAAATCCGACCTACCACAAAACCACTCATGAAAAGGGAGAAAAACGGAGTCAGAAAGTGAAATGATTTCAAGTGTTATGTTAACTGAATATCAAAATAATAAACATCCAAAGCAAACAGGCCAGTGGGAGCAGGCAATAAATCAAAATACTTGTGGGAATCGGACCTCATTAGGTTTGAAAAAAGGAGCACTGTTGCGCAGACTTGGTTATTAGCACCAGGTTCTCCCTCCCTCCCTGCCGCCCCCCTCCCTCCCTCATTTTTTTTCCTCTTAAAAAAAAATGGGACAAAGTCCAAATCTTTTAATACGGAAGTTCTTTCCTTATTGTACAAGTCTCAGCAGGTCGCCATCAGCTGTTATTTGTTATTGAGGATCTGTGTCAACATTAAGGCGAGGAGACTGACTCATGCATCAGAACGGGAAGAGGAAGGCTGTGATCACTTTCTACTGCCTTTCTGCTCAGCATCAGGCCCCGGAGAGGAGACGGCAGTTCACATTCTCTAACGCGAAACATTGGAGCACAGTTGGAAGCAAAGGCTACACTGGAGCAACGCAAAGCAGCGGGTGGGCTGATGACCATAGGGATGGGCGAATACCTGTGCCCAACATGCCTCTAGAGGGGGCTCTGCCACACAGCAGAACCCTGGGGCGAGTACCGGGGGCAGGAGTGAGGGGGCCCTGGACCACTGACCCTCCTTCTCAGGAATGGAGCAATATCACTAGGCAAGGAATCCTTAAATAAGTGGACCGAGGGCTCAATGAGTATGACTTGGGAATGGAGGACAGAGGGGATCCTGTTCTCCGGCTCCACTGGGTACACCCATAGCCAGGAGAGGAAGGATGACAGCAGGACTCTGCAGTCTGCAAGAAGGCAGCTCTCTTTGTTGCCCCAAAGCAGCACATTCGACACCCAGCCCAAACTCCCCTACTTCCTTGGGCTGTGATTCTCTGAGCACCCCCCCACCCCAAGTTCCCCCGAGTTTCCTTTAATCACCAGCTCTGTAAGTGGCTGAAGATGGATAGACACCTCAAAGGCGTAGGAATTAATGTATACAGGCTAGAGTCAGATGACCAGCCACAGGTACCAAGCAACAATCAGGTAAAGAAAAGGATCAGAGGTTAACTGGATGTACTGTGGTGAGCATTTTGCAATATACAGAAATATCAAAGTCATTATGTTGGACATCTAAAACTAATGCGATGCTATGTCCATTATATCTCAGTAAATGTATTTTTTTAAGATTTTATTTATTTATTTTTAGAGAGGGAAGGGAGAGAGAAGTGGGGGGGAGGAGAGAGAGAAAGAGAGAGACATCAATGTGCGGTTGCTGGGGGCCATGGCCTGCAACCCAGGCCTGTGCCCTGACTGGGAATCGAACCTGCGATGCCTGGTTCGCAGCCCACGCTCAATCCGCTGAGCTACGCCAGCCAGGGAGTATTTTTTTTTTTTAAGTTAAGATGCACTGCTTCTGTGTCTCAAATAGGTTCCAAGAGCACTCGGGCAAGTAAAGTGAAGCAAGAATTACTAGAAAAGTCCAACAAAGGCTTCTAACTATGCTTAGAACTGAAACTGCAAAATCCAAACACTAATGTTAAGCTTTCCTTCTGAGATAAGCTTAGAACACCACTGTCTAGTTAGAAATGTTTATACTGGGCATTTATTACTCTGGTATAGATTCATAGATTAACCACTTCATTGCCTCTGAAGTGCTGATCATTTCTTACATTCTTCAAAGCGTTCGACCTGTTTCTGCTTGCCAAAGCCACGCGTACTTCCTGAGCTTAAGGAGCTAGCATGCCTGGGACTCAAAACCCCCTTTCAAAGAACTTTTGTACTATATAATTTTTACAAAATCCCTGGCGGTCCTCGGGCAGGAATTTCAGAGTCGTCACCAATGGATGTAGAAAAACAAAAGATGTTCTAATTCAAGACTGAATCATGATATAAAGGGAAAATACGCAAATCTATTTCCTTATGCAAACATTTGCCTTCTAACTCAGGGCTGATTCTGGATGACATCCTTTTTCCTCACTGATGTACGAGAAGAAAAGTAGTATCAATTACATAACAGTTATGTTCATCTACCTACAGCATATTTATATCTGGTCCAAGCCATGCCTCTGTGCTTAGGTCCAGACAAAATCATTTTATCTAGACGTCTGTTTTACTTTTATTTTTTACATCATAGCCATTTGAACCAAACAGAAACTTGTACGTGTGCGAAGGCCAAGCTTGACTTTTCTCTCAGGGAAGCAGAGACTTTGAAGACACAAGGGTTTGCTGAATGAAAGAAGGAATTAATGAGGAGATGCCAGGTGTGGAATTTCCCAATGAAAATGTGTCAAGAGCCGGGGGGCCACCAACTGCATCAGTGACTTTCCTTTATCGAGGGAGGGGCCAGCATTCTTTCAAAAGGATCAACTCAGACAAACCAAGCACATTAGAGTGTTTGTAAGGGCAATTTCATACATGGAATCAACTGTCACAGAGATATTTAAATGTGTCTTATTGAGAGATGAGAGAAACTGATCAGCTGAGACTTAGCAATCTTTCTGACTGTAGGCCACTTTAATTTGCTAAGTAGGCAAATTAACCAAAGTCCTGATTGTGCCTTATCAAGGTAGTTTACTAACTGCCAGCTCCTGCTCAAGGAGACAACATTTCTGAGCCATTTTACGAGCTTCCAGGAGACCGGAGATCAAGCCAAAGCTGTCGTGTCCAAGCTGCCTGTCACATGTCACGTGAGCCACACGAAGGGCCTCGGCATGGAAACTACGAGAAAGTTGCATTGTACGTGTCCTTGCCTTATAACCAACCCATTATGTATCCTGTCGGGGCAGCTGTACACATCTCCAAACACTGGCATTTTTCTGTTCAAAATGATACAACAAATCCTAAGTCTGATCTATCTTCTTTTGATTTGGTTTCTTTATTTCTGTTGGCGACCCTTCGCTAGTTTTTGAAAGAGCCAATGGAGGCCGAGGTAGTGACCACCCTGCTCCCCCCACGAGTGTCGGTGAAGGATACAGAAGTGGGAGTGACTAAGGGGGTTAGTGCCTCGGAGGGAGAAGGAAGGCCGACGCGTTCGGAGCGTCAATTCAAAGGTATGTCCCCAAAGGAAAGGTGATGAAACCCCGGTCTGTACCCGTCTGTGACTTCTGGAGTCAACACAGCTCCTGGCACACAGATGAAGGCGCCCGGAGCGAGCTCCAGGGCGTGGCATTGCGGAGAGGATGTGACGGCGCTGGCCCCTGGGACGGCGCCTCTTCTCAGGAAACCCATACGTGTGATTACAGGCATTCTGGCATTTTCCTTTGTGATCACTCTGCCAAAAACATGCCTGTGAGGGAGTACTGGGGTTGTCAGGACTGGACCGGAAATCAGGCCGCCACGAAAGTCGGAACAACGTTTTCTACAGAACTATTTCACAGTCACGTGCCACGCGTGGTCCACTCGAAGCCACACTGAGAGACCCCGCAGAGGGGGAGGGGCCAGAGTCTCTTGTGAGACCCCTGTTCCCACACCTCTGGGACACCCCGTGTTTCACACCTAAGTAAATAATATGCACATATAAGAAGAGCCCTCGTTAGGGCACCCAGTGTTCTCGGTGGTGATTAGTCAGGCTGCCTAATCTGGATGCTCAGAGGTTTGATTGCAAAGGTCGACCTAACTACTCTTCTTGAAGAATATCTGTGTGCAGCTTTTTAACTGAAGTCTTTATAAGGGTAACTAAAAGAATGATTTGAGGATGGCCCATGAGGAGAATAAATGATATCATGTTTACTAAAGCAGGACTTTGTGCAAAAACAGACCACTAAGTAACAAACAAATCATAGGTGTTCCAGTTATACCCGCAAGTGGTTTTGGAAGACGTCTCGGCCCTGGCCCCAGCTCTGGTGCTGGCCCGGATCCACTTCCTCTCGTTGGTCTTCCTGGCTAATATGCATCATGCCTTGCTCTAAATAAGTTTTCTCTTTCACCAAAATGCTACACTAACTCCAGAAAATGCCAAACTCTTTATCTACAAATACTGCCAGTTGTAACAGTGGTACCTAGGAAGGATCTCCTTCCCAGAAAATCTGTCTTCCAATGCACTTGCCTGATAGGTCGGAATGGCCTTGTTCCCCGGTCTGGCTGCAGTGGCTGGGGTCGTGTGAGTTTCCCTACCCTTTAGAAAGGAGAGAACAAACAACTTCCAGGCTGTCTGTGATTATTCCTGGGACCCAAAATCAATCTGTGGCTCTGTGTAAAAATCCCAACTGTGGATAACTTTTTAATCGTTTCTTATTTGTTCTACTAGGTCTGCCACATTTAGTTGATAATTTTATCCTTGTAAGCCTTTCACTTCTGTGCAGTTGTATTCCAACTACTTCTCCCACCAAAAAAAAAAATTTTTTTCCGCAGAAAAGAGATAAATTACGCACATCTCTTCAGTTGACATAATTGTTCTTCACTCGATGATCTACATGATCTAATGTTTTACAGAGCAGTAAACTACTCACAGCATCTGACCCCAAAAATGTGACACGGGATAGATTCTCTCTCTCTGGGATGGACGCCGCGGGCCCACACCAGTGCAGACACCGTGTGTTCTCAGATCCACAGGCCTTTCTGCTCCAGCGAGGGGAGAGATAAACAGGCAGCACTGCCTTCTCCCTTGGATCTTATACTTAGCAAGGGGGCCAGCTAATCACTCTGAGTTCTGTGTCAACCAGCGTCACACTCAGTGGGACGGGCAGCGGACGATTCACAGGTGGGATCCAAATTCTTCAATTAACCGGACCATTTTGAGCCAGGCTTGTTAAAAATTCAGATCACAAACTCAGAACTCAGATTCTAGGGATGTGACCTTAAGTGTCGTATGTGTAAGCAAGCACCCCAAAGAATTGTACTATAGAAAACTCGTGTTTGGAAACTTGGGGTACAGCATCCTAGAGAAGAGCCCAGAAAGCCATCATCTTGCCCCAACTTACATTACGCCATTCTCACACATAAAAAAAAAAATACCTATGTGCAGAACTTCTAGAACAGTTTCAAATTCCAAATCCAAGTAAACACCATCATCACTTATTGACTATCCTAAATCACCCATCTACGAGGTAATAAACCATCAACAACACCAAATCAAGGCAGCTGGGGTTTTTTGGTTTTTTGCTCCTGAAACAACTGATTTGTTATTTTCTCCTTTGTTTAAATAAATCCAATCATCCTTTAAATAGAACCTTCAAGTCAGCTTTACTCCGAGGCTTTCCTTATCTTTCTCCTTCATGCCTAAAGTGACAGAACAAAGATTTGAGTAAACATTGCAAACCTTCATATCAATGAGACATTCCCTTTGGTTGAATGGCGTACCTAGAATTGTTCAAGATCAAAGGCTCTCAGGAGCCAGAACACCAAGGACTGTGGGATGAAACTGACCAGAGGAAGAGACCCAACCCTCCTCTGCCCTTCGAAGTCCTCCAAAAACCCAGTCTCCTCAGCCCCAGGGCAAGATGGCTAACTCTAGATTCCTGGCTCGGGAGAGGTCCTTATTATTCTACCAGCTTTATTTATCTACACTCTATCTAGTTTCTCTTCTCCTTAGAAGCCTTTCCAGATAACTGCGGTCCACACAGGCTCTATTTTCCTGATCTACGGGGAAGTAGCCCTTATTACCCTATCACACACTTTAACACTTGAGAGCTAAGAGCCATCCCGTAGATGACCTATCCTAGCTCATTCTTTTCAAGATGATAAAATGTTTGGGAGAAAGCTGATTAGAGAACTGGTCCCTAATCAGATCACTGGATACCTTTCAGAACAGAGGTTAGAAGTTCAGCGTTTCCATCCTACAGCGAAGACTGGAGGCCTTGGGGGAGCGTGGGCTTTAGAGGAGGAATTATTTTTTCATGTGTGTGCTGGTGCTGATTCTTTCAAGGAGGGCTGACCTGCAGATCACTTGCCTTGGGATATTCTGCTGTATACCCTTGTATTCTTGAAAGGTATTTCCCCAAATCTCCATTAACTCCTAAGTTAGAAAATCCTTCTATAGGATGAAATTTAGCCAGCTCCCTTATCTCTGAAAGAGGGTTATAGTATCCTCAGTTTAGAATGATGGGGAGCAAAGTGTGAGAACATCTACCACATAAGAAGAACAAAGATGCAGTGGCAGGAAGCTCAGAAGCTTGGTTGTGGGTGCCAGACCTGTCAGGCTGAACGGACTCCTCATTCCCTAGCTATGTGACTTCAGGCACATCGCTTTACTTCCCTGGGTCTTAGTTTCCTCATCTGGGACAAGGGGGTAGTGATAGTCAGTATTTCACCAAGTTATTGTGGTGCTACAATGAAGCACTGAAAGTGAAGTGCTTAGCACAGAGCCATATTCTCAAGGGTAAGTGGAGGGCAATCTTAACACAAATGATTTAAATGAACACCGGGGTGGGGGGGAGGATAAGCCATTATATGCCAGGGGTCTTTGCGTATATTTGTGAACTGCTGTGACTGTTCATTCATGCATGCATTCATTCACCCTTCATTTCAATGGCAACTAAGTGTCAGACGCAGTGAGAGGCTCTGAGGATTTGGCAGGAGCAAAGCAAGCCCACCTTCACTGGGAGGTTGACCACTCAGTCCAAGAATGCAGGAGACCTACCATGCCCTTGCTTCCCCAAGGTCACCAGTACTCCAAACACTGCTTTGGAAGCTGCATTCAAAGCAAGTTAAAAGTTACTCATGAAAAAGGTCCATTACTTTGCAGTCTCTCATTGTTCCTGACTAAAACAATGATCTTATTTATCAACAACCTTGTCTATGATTTATTTGACTTCCAAAATTAAATCCACCTTAACAGACAAAATTGTCCAGAACTAAGCACATTTGAAAAGAAGGTATTATGCATTTTGAAGAAGCAAGTTCCCCAAAGTTCCTATATTACAGTAATCCTATAAAACCTTTGAAGTGCCAACTTTCAAGGATCATTTGCATGGAAGTCTCCATAATTGTTCTTTGAAAAAAATCACGTTGTACGTCAGGTTCATGCAGACTTTTGTGTAAATATAGTCGCTGCTCAGCAAAACCAAGGGCTGGGCATGGGGCGAGCACAAAATGAGTAATTTCTTGAACTAAAAACCCAAAACATACTGGACCCAAATCAGCATAGATGTGTGAGTAGTGTGATAAGTCTTCTAGGCTAAGACACACATGAAAATGTCCCTAGGGATGGATACGGGTCTACCTGTAATTTATTTCCACATTATTCTTGAGTGTAATGTTATTTTTGGCATGTTAATGTATTGTCAAAGAATTCCAATCTAGTGACATGACAAAAGCTGTATTTCATTCTGGGATCTAGAAAGTGTGAAAATCAATTGAATTATATATCAATGACATGCAATAAGAGTAACTAGTATATTCTGTGTAATGTCACTTTTCTAGACCGATTAGCCGCCTGGAGCTAGTAGATTAATTAATAGAGTTGTATTCTTAATAAAGTCATCAGTTGGTTTTGCTGAAGGGAGATAAAGACATAAAGTTCTTTTTTCCCCCCAAAAGAAAGAGCGATTTGCCAAAATCCACATAATTCAGATGATTAACTTCTTCTGCTGGCACTTGACTAAACCCAAGAGTTTCTGCTGGCAAATAAAATAAGTGCTAAAAGTTGAAGTCACTTTCTGATCTAGTAAATAAACCCACAGAGACATTCAGCCTCAATTATACTCTTTAAATTTATGACATACCCAGTCTTGCAAGAGATGATGACAAATACTGGTTTCCTCCCGAAAACCCACGACACAGTCTGAGCGTGCCTCAGAAAGCAAGGGAGCACTGACCGATAAACAAAGCAACAGTGGCATTTTTCTCTTTCCATTTGTATATTCATTCATTTGTATGATCACCTAGGGAGTGCCAGGAGAGAGTAAAACTGTGCACTCTGTCGGTTCAGGCCCTCTGAGGGATGCGGAGATAAATGGGATATAGACTTATTCCTGGAAGAGCTTAAGTCCCGGAACTAACCTGTCATATACGGTGGTCCAGGCTGCGCACTGAACAAGAGTGTTCAGCTCAAGGGGGGGAAGGGGAGTCCAAAGTACAGCTGGACTCCCTCTCACCAGTCTCAGGGCTCTGACACGGGGCTACAACCCAGCAGCAGTAGTAGCAGTGGTAGTAAGAGCTAGTATTTTTTACTGAGTGAGCTGTTATTTACTGAATAATCACTATATTCCAAGCACGGTTTATTTACAAGTATGCACATGTTTAATCCGCACAGCAACCTGATGAACTTATTATTGTTATCTGCATTCTACATACAAATAAACTAAGCACAGAGAAACTAATTGACTTGCCTGAACTACAACTGTTAACAAGTTGTGAGCATATACTCCCTAACTAATACTCTGTAAGTCAGAATATGTTAACAGAACATGTAAGTGACACTTAAAAGCGCAATCAAAATACCTGTGAAAATTCATAGGGAGAAGAACATGCTGCTGGAGCAGGCCATGAAGAGTGTGCACAGTTGTGACGGGCACGAAGGCCTGTGGGGCAGGCGACACTGTGCACCCAGGCCCAGCAGCCGGATGCTTAAAGCACTGAAGACACATTGAAGAAGGGAGAGCCTGGACCCCCTTTCCCAGCAGGGCCATCCGGGCAAGCCAGGGCGGTTTCAGAGTAGGAGTGTCACGTGACTGGCGCTCAGGTTTACCAAGATGTATATGTGGGCGGGGCATGAGCAGGTTTACGGTTGTTTGCGTGGAAAATAGCACAATAATTACTACATAAGAATATAAGAATAAACTCTGTGTTTCACGTGCTCACAACTGTAACCCTACCTTTGCCCCACCCTGTACGTACCACGTAGCCTGCGGTAACGACATCATCCCACCTGTGCACTGAAGGCTAAACAGGTCTGCAGGAGGAGGGCAGAGAGAGGAGGGCAGGTTTGCCATTATGCCCAAATACTGCTTCATTTACTATCACTCCATTTTTACAAGACAATTTTCTTAATTACTTTGATAAATGTCTCCATTCAAAGCCAAATATCCAGCTGCTGCGCTTGTGGTCACTCAAGGTTCCACGTGCAAAACAAACGAGTCCCGGGCAGGAAGGCCTCGTCCTCCGCTGTCCTAACATCAGACGGAAGGCGACGGAATCCGTTTTAATAATTCGACCGATGCATTGAAATGTCCACGCAGCCCACTTTTTGTCAACTTACTCCTTTTCCCCTTTTGGTATTGATAGGGTCTCTGTTAAATTGGATTGTACAGCTGATGGGCACGCCACACAGCCTTAGATCTGTATCAGACAAACATTGCTCTCGGTGCAGGGTTGAGGAAACAGTGAGAGAGTTTTTACTGAATCTGTGAGCAGGAAGGGGCCCTTATTGTTCAATCATAATAATCTGAAAATTATAAGGGGCCAGAGCAGTTAGTCCAGTCTTTCTTTCCAGTGAGCAATATTGCGGAAGCTGCTCTTACTAAAACCTCCCTCTAGTTCCCGCTTAAAGACTGTTCAGGGCGTAGAGCTTAGTGCTTATCTTGGATGGATGGATGGCCAGGCCTGTAGGAACCTCACTGCCTTAGCCAACAGAGGGAGATAGGAAGTAACCGGTATCTGGGGGACTAGAGCCAAAGAGACTGATGTAGAGCCAAATCAGTATCCAAAATGTGGTGGAGAACAAGGTCTTGACTGGGGACAATATCAGACTCTGTGGGCTCTCAGTTAGAGGGCAGAAAACAGAGCGACAAGGGGCCCTAAGAAAGTGCCCGACTAGAAGTGGGTGTACTTCTGGAAGTGGGTGTAGAAGGTACGTGACCCACATTCAAGCTCCTGCTGATTCAGATCAGGGTTCCGCGGGATTGAGAAATAGTGTGCAGCAAGCAGCCTATGGGAAGGGAAGGGCAAGTTCGTTCGTAGAGGATGTTGGCGCTAACAGCCAAAGGTGCAGGTTCTAGTGGGAACTGGAATGCGGAGCTGGAAAGAGAGACAGAAGCAGTTGCAGCGTCTGGGCCAATAATTGTGTGTGGGAAGTTTTAACACCACAGGCATGTAGACGCCAATACTCTTCCCAAACGGGACAGGAATGCAGTCTACAACAGCAAAGCCAACCCCTTCCCAGCAAGGGGCTGATTGTGAGGTTACCAAGAACCATCTCCTTCACCTGCACGGGTGGTGGGAAGGAAAAGGCCGGCCCCACCAGGCAAGCAGAGTAGAACTGTTTCGTACTTAGGCAAGAAGATCAAGAAGCCAGAGAATAGGTGCCGTGATATTCCAAAATGGGACTTCAAGTTCTCTTTGTGTGTGAACGTGTTTCTTTCCCTGCATTTTCCCAATGGTCTACAATGAATGGAATTAGTTTCACGAATAAGGTGTTGATTTGTTTAATAAAAAAAGTTCAAAAGATGCTCTGGCTGGCATGGCTCAGTGGATTGAGCACAGGCTGCGAACCAGGCATTGCAGGTTCGATTCCCAGTCAGGGCACATGCCTGGGTTGCAGGCCATGGCTCCCAGCAACCTCACATGGATGTTTCTCTCTCTCTCTCTCTCTCTCTCTCTCTCTCTCTCTCTCTCTCTCTCTCCCCACCTTCCCTAATAAATAAAATCTTTAAAAAAATTCAAAAGAGTATGGTTTTACTTTCTATACTGCTAAGAGATGAGTGGCAGAAATCAGAAAGAATGTTTTAGGTTCAAGGAAACACACCCACTCTCCTTGGAGACTCTACCCTATTTCCAAACGACAAGGTCTTCCAGTTTAGAGCCAGGGTGGACAGGATTTTTCTACTGAGAAAGAGTAAAGGAAGGCAGGACAGGAAGGATACGCATTTTCCCACATACTGTCCATGCAACTGGGAAAATAACTTGCAAGATTTGTTTTAAAAAGGGGGAAGGTGAAAAGGCAAATTGGATAATTAATAATTCCATGGTGAATAAGTGGTCCTGGGAGATAAAGCTAGTGCAGGCACTTGGGTAGCCGAGTTTAAAGGTGGCTGAGCCCTGGAGTGTAACAAGATGAATTCTAAGGTCACAGCAATCAATGGGTTTAACTCATAAAGAAGGAGAATTAGCCAGCCGCACAGGGATTCGATCTCCTGGTTTGTGTGTGTCGGTACCATAAAGTTCACACATAGTCCGTGTAGCCATTTTCCCTGCAGCTGGTGAAACCCCGAGGCATCCTGCATACCTGTAGGACACCAGTGTCTAAGCAATTCTATAAAAACAATCAGTCTCATCATGCTCACTGACTTTAACAATGTCTTTTTGAAAGGCAGCGGTTCCCCGGGTTTTAAGAGCAATGATGTTCCTTAGATATGGGGAGGGAAAACTTCCAGCAGATTTAGAGGTAAGAACTTCCAACAGGTGACTGAACAATATAATCCTTTCTATTAAAGGCTATCCTTTACATTACAGGGTAGCTGTCCACAGCTGTCACGGGCAGTCAGAGAATCCTACATTTGTTTAAAACAAGCATAAAAATTCACTGATTGTTAGAATGAAAATGAAGGCTTTGTTGGCAAAGTCCTTAAAATAAGTTTTCTCACAGGTAAGGGCTGGTGAGTGAAACTCCCTCCACTTTGTGTTCAGGCCACTAATGAGCATTGCAAGAAAATAAAGGTGCAATGTCACCAGAAGTGCCCTATCCCTCATTGTTTCGGGCTTAGGCAAGTAAGCATGTATCTCAAAACTGAGTATCAAAGCCTCTGAAATCATGTATCTTTCAACCCAACAATTATTTGAAAATAATGAAGGCTCTATTTGCAGATTTTGCTGTGAGAATATTCAGGGCAATATTATTAAAAGGACCAAACTGAAAACAACCTAAATATCACAGAACAGAAGATAGCTGAAAAAAACACTGTGGTGTACTCAAGCAACAGAAAATCCTGTGCCATTAAAAATAATGTTGTAAAGTTATGTTTCTTGATCTGGAAAGATTGGATGATCATGCTGCATGATCAATACTTTAGTGTGTGAGCGTGCGCGCATGTGTGTGTGTGTGTGTGCGCGCACATGCACACCCTCATCAGAGAAGTCTGGAAGTTCAGAAACCAGCTAATAAGCATGGCTCTCATTAGGTGGTGATATACACGTGATTTTGCTTAATTTTTTTACTTGTTTATATTACCACATTTTTATGAACAGCATGAATTTCTTTCTTTTTTTTCTTAACTAGATAATTTCATTATTCATTAGTCCCCTTAACATGGTTTAAAACCATACCTGGGTTTCCCATGCTATCCTTAGCAACTGTGCACACAGTAAAATTACTGAGGCTCTGACTATGCTATAGCCTAGTAGAGCATTAAACTGCTGAAATAAAAACTATATTAAACTATCTTCTTTAACCAAAGGCATAATAAATGTATCAGTAATATGGATACGAACCATAGGAACTATACTGCAAAAGTAAAAGTAGCAGCATCTCCATTTTACAGATGAGAAATACAAGGCATTAGTCATAAGAAGGATTAAGCAACTTGCACAAGAGCCACACTTATAGAAGAGGCCCGAAGAGCCCGGGTCCAGGGCCCAAGCCCTAGGCCACCAAGCCACACCGTTTTCTTGAGAACCCACATGGGCCAACACACTGTAGGACATGAGGACAGAAACCTTGATACAAAGGCTACGTCTCCATGATCTGGCATATGTTCACATGGCTTTTGCAAAACAAAGAGGAAGGCGTTTTTCATCTCCTGCGATGGAAAGAACTGTGTCCCCGTGAAAATTCATATGTTGAAAGCCAAGCCCTCAATGTGACTGTATTTGGAGACAGAGTCTTTAGGGAAGGAATCAAGGTTAAATGAGGTAGTAGGGGTGGAGCCCTAACCCTATAGTAGAGCTGGTGTCCTTATAAGGAGAGGAAAAGATACCAGAAATCTCTCCCTTACTGCACACGTGTAGAGAGCAATGCCATGAGGACTCAGTGCGAAGGCAACTGTCTGTACACAGAAACCAACCCTACAGCACCTTATTCTTGGACTTCTGGCGTCCAGGACATGAGGAAATACATTTCTACTTAAGCCAACCAGTCTGTGGTGTTCTGATAGGGTAAGTCAAGCTGACTAAGGTATTTCCCAGAGTATCATGCTAAAGCCTCTCAAAACTCACTTCTTTACAAAGTCAAGTACAGAACTGAACAGCAAAACAGATACATGATCACCCTCCCTCCCTAGACCAGCACTCTCACCCATTCATATATTCTACATTTAGCAAGTATAAACTACGATAAACCTTCATCTTGCCATGCCAAACCAGCATCCCTTAAAAATGATCTCATCCTGTAGGATTTCCTTCATCTAAGAATGGCTGGACCAAGCCTAAAACCTAGAAGTGACTCAACGTTCTCCCTCTCACGCACACCCTGTGTCTCGCAGCCACCCTGTGCTCACCGCAGGGACTCGTGCCAAATGCATAGTTGCCTCTGCAGGGACTAGGCACAGTAGGTGCTTAAGAATTATTCACTGTTGAAATCAGCTGCTCTTTGATACTATTTAATTTTCCAAAAATTGTCCCTCATATCTCATCCCCAATGGGACTCAGCACCTGCCTCCTCCAGGTCCCCCTCTGAGCTTATTTCGTTCACACATTACAAACATTTTTACAGGGCTGTCCCCTCTCTTCAGCTACAAACTATTTGTGAAGGGAACAGCACATAGAAAGACAGGAAGACGTCAGGATGCACTGATATAGACAGAAAAAAGCACAGTATATTCAGGGATTTCGAGCCCATACGGGGGCGGGGTGGGGGGAACAGTTTACTGAAGCCCTAAGAATATGGTCAAGTACCAAATTCAACCTCATTTCAGAAGCCCAAAGTTGGGGAGGAGGCTTGAGTACATGGGGTGTGATTATCAAGGCCAACTTCCAAAGGAGAAAGGTGCTACTTTGCCTTGGTACCCACATCTTTTCTGGGCCTCTTCTCCCTTTAGCATGACCAAGGAGGCAAGACTGTAAAATTCCAGACTTCAGGCACCAGTCTTGCCAATGTATTCTGAACCTGATTGATCTGAGCCTCATTTTCCTCACATGTAAAAAGAAGAGCATGGACTATAAAGAAAGGATTTCTAAGGTGCTTCCAACTTGAATAGCACCCCCCCCACTCTGAGAAGGGAGATGTCCCCCACTTCACACAGCCTCGGTATAGGACCTGTGCCTTTGTCCCGGTTAACAGTGGAACCCAAACAAGCACATTCTGTCCCCAGGCAGAGAAAGAAGAACAAACGGCCTCCAAGATGTCTCCTTTGTTTACAGGACTATAAAGACATCTTTTGGGAGAGTAACTACCCAACGTGGGCAAACACATTACGGTCCCTCCATGCAACATTTGTGTATAGAAAAGTAGCTCGCATGTTAAAGGAATTGTCAAGTTAAAGTAGTGACCTCCTTTATTAATTACAGTTGCACTGCATTCAACAGAAATCATCATTCTAAGTGGTTTAGACTCAGAAAGGAGAACAAGTTTTTGTAATTAATATAATCTGACAATTCAGAATGTAGCTAGTTTTGGGTGCTGAAAGGTGAGTCATTTCCACTGAAAATACAAGGGAGCAACACAATGGAGAAAGGGTAGGATGGATGTATGGGTCCCAAAGGAGTGGACACACCCCACCATTTGCAGTTGTTTACACCCCCCCACCCCACACAGCGTCTTTCCCCCTTGTCCCTTAAATGAATTGTCTTCCCACTTGTCTTCCCTTTCATTGCTATTTCTTTCCGCTCACATTTGCAATGAAATACTCTAAGTGAATCAGCTTTCAAACACGTGCACGACATATAGATTACTAAAGTTACCCTTTTTAGATTGGTTTCCCTCCCAAATATCCTTGGATTTACTGCACAGATCAGAAAGTTCTCATTTGGTTAGTCTGGCCTCCTGTTAGGATGAGCTGGTGCTCTGTCTTTTGTAAACTTGGCCCTATGCTTGTGACCTTTCTCTCCGCTCTGAAACAGAGTCAGAACAAGAACAATATGCTCAGTAATACACTCTGTGGCAAAGTCTTCAGCCTTAATAATTGGAAAGTCCCTTTTTGCTCTTGGCGAGGCCATTCAAAATAATATAAAGGCCACTCACTGGCAGTAAATACAGGGCCCTGTTTTACATAATTCTATAATTCAGGCATTTTAAGTATTCTTACTCTGTAAGAATACAGGGATCCTATATCCTTAGTTAACTTGCAGAGAGGGTTTTTCTTACTAACAGTTCTTTCCTGGAGAAAGTACAGGATAGAGCTTGCAGCTGTGGAGGTTGGAGCCAGCCAAGATGGCCTGGCTTCAGGTCATCTTGAATAGTCTGCATGGCTGTAAGCACCTTTCCATGCCTCAGCCTTCCCTTCTGTAAAATGAGGACAACAGTATTTGCCTTATAAGACTGTTTTAGGACCAAAGATATTAAAGCCAAGAGCCCTTGGTTGATGCTCATAATGACAGATACTCTTATAAAGCATTAATAACTTCTTCCAAAAGACATTTACCATCTCCTTTAACTGGTGCCTGTTGGAGAAACATATGAAACCATTTTTAAGATGCCATGGTATACACTTAGACTTAAAAAAAATAAAAACAGAGAAGCTGGCATCTGGGACTGTTTGAAGAGCTTCTCCATCCTTTCTGTGCTACAAGGTCCTAGGCCTACATGACCTACCTACAGAAAATATAAAATATTTAAAATAAGGCACCAAATATCCACCTTAGAGTTGCCAGTAATCTTACAGTTTCCTAGTCTAGAAGCTCACAGTTGAGATGAGTGCCCATCTCGGAGGCATTTGTCGATGTCCCGGGAACAAAGGGGGAGGTGCTGGCCTGTCCCAGGGCCTGGAGGATGCCACAGGCACTGGGCGCCCCAGGATGAGCCTTGCAATGTGCGTGTCTGCCGTGCACAGGGCAGACCCATGCTATCTGATCAATGTTACTCAAGAAAGAATCGCCCTGCCCATGACAAGGGTGCTCCTTTTGGGAAACGCAGCCTCTGATATCTCCCTGCAGGGGTGCCGTCAGACGCCCCGGGATCGCTGGCCAGGGTGAACACTGGCTCCATAGATGTGTATGTAGCTCATCGTCTCGAAAGGCATCACACTCTCTCATGTCTAGTTGAAAATATCAGACAGTCCTTCCTTATCTCGAGGCAATATCTATCCTCTGGTCTTCCTCCTGTCTGCCATGGCCCACAGAATAATTTAAAATGAAAAACAAAACTTGTCAATCCTCCAAACCAACAGAAAAACATTTTACAAATTGGTATGTCAAAGTTGCAGCTCTAAGGAGCACCAGATGTTTCTATAAATGTAGATCTGTCATTTCATGTTCTCTCTTTCTCTCTTGATAAAAAAAAAAGAGCAAAGCCCTGAAGTTCTGAGGGCTGCGTTTCACTCTGCGGTGGAATGCGGCTTTTGCTAATGGAATATTACATATTTTCTCAACTGGATTCTCATGAACAGCCAGGCTCATGATTAATGGACAGCTCAACCGGGTCTATGCACTAACTCCAGGTTTAACGATCCCATTACCTTTAACATATATGCTTAAGATCTACACAAGGTAATGAGAAATCTCAATAATGTAATTATGGATGGGAGCAATGTGGCATCTTTGCTTTTTACCTTAAAGTCAGCAGAGGCTGGCAAAAGCCCACATCAGAGTCCAAGAGCATGTCTACGATGCTGGGCTGGGAAAACCCTCTGTGTGACTTGGAAAGCAACTCAACAAGGTGCCACGGCCAGTTTCCTGTCTGTGTCTATCGCACTTCTCATCGAAGTCTAGCAAATACACAGAAAAGTGCCCCAATCACAGATGGACAGCCCAGTGTCAGTTTTCACGGTGAAATCTCTCAAACTTACAGAGAAGGGCTAGTTGGCATGCACATGAACTGTCTACAGTATTAATTAAGAAATGAAAAACTACAATAATGAATTTTACAACTTGACTATAATACTGAAACTTGACAAAAACAGGAGAAAGGAGGAAGAGAAAGGGACAGAGTTAGAAAGAGAGAGAATAGTAGACTAATATCACATATTTATAAAAGCTTCAAAATAAAATAATAAAAATATCTACACTTTACTGAGCACTGAACAGGTGCCACTTTCTAGCTGAGGCTTACATACATTGTCTTGGTTAAGCCTAAATATAGCTACGGGGTAGGTATCTTATTCCCATGGTACAGAGTAGAAAGCCAAAGTACTAAAGTTAACTACCTAGCTCAATCACCTTGTAAGTAAAAAAATACAAAAACTGAGATTAAAATTCAGTTCTTATTCCAAAGCTCCAGCTCTTACTTATTATTTTCTTTTTTCTTTTAAGATTTTATTTATTTATTTTTAAAGAGGGAAGTGGGGGAGAGAGAGAGAGAGAGAGAAACATCAATGTGCGGTTGCTGGGGGCCATGGCCTGCAACCCAGGAATGTGCCCTGACTGGGAATTGAACCTGCGATGCCTGGTTCGCAGCCCGAGCTCAATCCACTGAGCTATGCCAGCCAGGGCTATTATTTTCAATTAATAACAAGAACTCAAGAATCTATTTATCAAAACTCACTCCCACCTTATAAGGTTATTTTTTTCCCCACAAGTGCAAAGACATTTTATGGTTTATTATCAGGAAAAAAAAATCTACTACTATATTCAATATCAGGAAAGGAAACAAGTGTAAAAGTTCACATAAATTTTAAAAACATTGGAAGTGATTTAACAAAATTAAATATTTGTTCTAAGAAATTTTTAAAACTTGGTAATGTGATATTAAGAAAATATATCTCACAGCATACTTAAATTATGTCCAGTAAAATTGGCCATAAGGCAAAGGTGCTCACAGGCTACATTAGTGTTTATTACTAGTCTGAAAATTCTGACCAATGTTGAAAGATAAAAATCAGAGATAAAAGAGTTCTAATTTTTGGAAAGAAGAGAAACAATAATTGCTTGCCATCCAAAGTATTAGTTCTCTAGAGAACCCTGGAGAATTAACTGAAAATCTATTAGCATTCACAAGACAGTCAATAAAGGGATTGGATGTAAGATAAACATACAAAAATCAATAGCTTTCCTGTAGATCACTGATAACCAGCTAGAAGATATAATGGAAAATATTGGAAAAACTCACTAGGTAGCTTTGTATTTTTCAATCATTATCTATAAGAGTCAACAATCCATTTTTGGGAAAGGGGTTCTTTTTACTATACCTATTTTGTAAAGTTGCAATAATGGTTTTGATTTTTATAAGATCAGACATTACTTTTCTGCAATAAATGACTTTATTTTTCTCTAGGAGAAAAAAGAAAAAATCTAATGCTGAACATTTTTTAAAAAAAGTTTCAGTATAATTTCTAAAATGACAGTGCAGAATTCTAGCCATTTAAAAATCATTAGACTTGTTGTACCTACGACATTTTGTGAAGAGAATCCCAGAATCCTTCATGAAAGTTAGAATAAATTATGCACTTGAGTTTGTTTTAGCTAAGTACAGTTGCCATTTTTGCCCTGTGAAGGATAACTTCATAAAAGTAACACCATTTGAGACCCTCAAACAATGTATTTCAGGCCCCTTTTTAAAATGCTTTCCTTCACTTTTGCAAAACCTAACGTTCTGTTTCCCATGCACAGGAATTCCTTTCTTAAAATAACACGATTTTATATCGTTTTGAGGTAGTCCTGAATTATGGCTACATTTGAACTCTAGGATAAAAACAGAGAGACAGTTCCTGAACAAAACGCTACAAATGGAAACTTAAATGTTCAAATACTACCTTCGCCTGCACTTCTTCACTGGCACCTCAGTTAGAGACACAGAGTAATGAAGTCTCAATTTTCTCCATTAGTTAATTAGCACCTTCACATTTTAAGTACTGGAAGCGTTACATTGTTAATTACCTACAAGTCTGCTCTCAAAAATCAGCGGGTTTTTTTTTTCTTATGCATAGGTTCACACAACCCTTTTTAAAAAACCCTATAAAATAATCTTCTCTCTGCACAGGCTAAATGTTACAAAACGGAGTGCTCTAACAGCTCAAGGTGAGTTCAGTCCACTCGTGGCCCCAGTATTGATCTCTAACTTCTCCCAACGCTTTTCTTCTAATCCTCCCCATAATTACATAAACTGCTAGTCTTTCCTGAAGCTGTCAGTTCCTCCTGCATCCATTTGCAGATGGCCAGTGGAGGAGCAGCCTGGGCACTAGATCAAACTGTCAATGTCCCCCACTCAGCAATTGACAATCCTCTTGAAGGCTCCTGGCACATCTGTCAAGGGCCTCCTAGGGTTCTTCACAACTCTTCCCCCTTGGAAGGGAGCAAGAAGGGTGGTGGAGCCAGAAAGGTATTGATCTGCTCTTTTAACATGGTAATTTGCCTGGGGGCTGCTTCAGTCATTGCCAAGCTGGACACTTGAAAAGGAAACTTGTTTTTCAAAGTGGGGAGGTCTCTTTCAAGCACGTAAAACGGAAAACAAATGAATCTAAACATCAAGTTCACAGTGCAATGTGGAGGAGGCTGGCCGAATCGGAACGGGAGAGCTCATATATAGAAAAGTGGCTTAAAGTTAATTGATGATAACAACAAGCCTGAAAGTTGGAAATGTATTTTAAATTTTCAAAGGCTCTCTGTGCATCATAACCAATCGGAAAGTAACCCATTGAGTTACATTAGTCTTGGGGGAAAAAAATAAGACTGATGTAATTAAACTGATGTAAAACATTAATAACATGGATATTGATGAATGCTTAGACATCTCCATAAATGATGAAAATGGAAAATAAAATTGATTGTTCGTTTAATCACACCTCCAACCGGCGACACACCATGGAGGCTAGATGAGGGAGAAAGGGGAGGGGGGAGGTAATAGCACCATCATTAAAATATCTTTGTCTACTGCTTTTGTCACCGGCTTATTGTCTCACCCACGAAACATACAGTACAGATAAGACCACAAGACATAATTAACTACGCAAAGATGGCAAAGTATTATCCTCCTAAATACGTAAAATTAATTAATCGAGAGCAATGATTTGTTCATAATTTTCAGGTCGCGTGTTTCTGGGAATACATTGTTAGCGGTGAATGAAAACACCACATGAAAGGGAAGGCAGCACAGATAATGAAGGATCCCTTGTGGAAAGCCAGAGCTGGGAAAGTTGGCGTCTTAAGTCAGGGAAGTTCTTAAGGACAAAAGCCCCTGAGAAAAGCATTCCTCGCTGAGCTGTGTCTTAACTGATCATGAGGTTGGCCCATATTTACCTGCCATGGTATTATGGGAGGAAATCAGTATTCTGTTAACCTCTGACCCCCGGGATCCCAAGCAGACAAAGGACCAATCTGGAGCCCTGGGAGAAGACAGCCAAATGTCAAACAGCAGGGAAGCGATTGTTAGGGAAACGTTTGGCTTGGGCACAGCCAGCCTCATTGGGTCACACTGCTGTTCACAGAAACAAGACATGACGAGATAACGCCATAAAATATGAACAAAATGGCACCTTTTTTGCCTTGCTTCTAAATTGTTAGCTTTGTGGGACTTCATGCTGAACACTATGAAAAAAAAATCCAATTTGCTTTGAAGCACATTAGTCTGTCTCACATCCTAATTATTGTTTACATTGCCATTTGCCTTCTATTAAGAATTGAATAATTACCCAGCACTTCATAGTTTTAAAATACAAGCAAACAGGATTATCTGGGTAATTAAGAAACTGTACCATAGCTTTGTACTGCTGCGGAAAATATCTGCACACATAGGGGAAATGATAATTATCAATCAACTTACTTCAAATGGTATTTTAAGGATTTTGGGCAATTTGAGATCTGTAACTTATTAAGAAGAGGTTAGTAAGATCACCTTTGAGAAGTGTGGGTCTGTTTAAATCCATCTTTAGAAACAAGAGCCAGATAAGCAGCTGAATTTTCTCATCTACTAATGACACCAGAGAATGTACCGCGCACAGAGCCTTCTGCTGTTCTTTAATCCTAATAATCCATCCCAAATGGACTTTGAACGGCATCATCAAACTCTGTCAGACCATGTGGAGCTAAAGCAAAGCTCTTCCACATTTCGATGTTGTCTTAGCTGACCCTGCCTCCACTTAATTATGCTCCGAGTCTGGCTATGCCCATGTCTGCCCTGTGAAATTAGCTTGAACTCAAAACTAATTGAACTTCAAAAACATTTCATGCGAAGTCCTCTTCTTCCAGTTTATAGAATTCTTATGATCATGGCCTTCTGAAGAGAGTGCTGTTTTCAAGCAGAGAGTGATGTCTGTTGGGTATGATAGGTTGTGTGCTTGCTGTTTCCGCTCGAGGGGACGACGGCGAAGGTGAAAGGGAACTTGGAAACGCTAGGCACGATGGGAAGACAGGAATGAAACCTCAAGTGAGGACACACATGAGGTAAGGCCCAGAACTGTAATAATACACCTTTTCAAGAAATGTATCTGGGACATCAGTGAAAATAAAGTAAAATCACGTGGTTCTATGCATGAAGCCTGATGCGACCATTCATAGATGTGGAAACCAAGCGTGAAAACACCAGCGGTGGTCTGTAGAGTCTACCCTTCCCGCACCTGTTTGTGGAAGGTGTGTGTGGGCGAAAAAAGGGCCACAGACTAGACCTGACGAGCTAAGGAGTAACCACATGGGTCTGAACATGAAAATTCCTAAGGAAAAGGGAGTCACGTAGAGCAGTCATGGCCTAGGACTGTGGCTTCCTGGACCAAGGTCAATCCTTAACTTACCTTAAGTGAGCCTTTCTATTGTTTTCTTGCATCTAAGATAACATACCTTTGGAATCTGGGAGAAAGCTCCTTTCCCAGACCCCTCAGGGCACACCGTCAGTATCAGATCACAGAACTCCTCGGGTTCGCTTGTTCCCCGCATACCAACTCTCTGTGCTTTAAATGATAATTACTAACTATCCTGAACCCACCGATGGAAAAGAAGTATGTGTTTCTCTATTTTGCCTTATTATCCAATCCCAGAGATTACCCAGCTTTGCTTTCTCCCCACCCTCTTAATCTACCACCAATGGATTTCACGTAACCCTCCCTCTGTCTCCTCCCTTGATTGCAAAGTATAAAGTAAGTTGCAAACTGCCATTTTCTGGAGCATTTTCTCAGTCCCTTGAGATTTTGATTCCCAGCAATTGTCACCAATTGGGCTCCAAAAGAAAAAAAGAGTAGAAAAGAAAAAACCTCATAAAAATTCTTTGCAGTTTGAACGTTTCTCACTTAGACAGTTCTTTTTCAAAGAATTTGATCTTTTTTGCTTTACAATGTATTCAAGCCCTTTATTGGGACACTTCTAAACATTCCTAGCATAATCTGAATAGTGTCATCTCCGCCCTCCCACCCCAGAAAGAATGGCGAGATTCCAGCTGAAGCTGTCACTACACAGACAAGCCAAGGGAGTCACCAACTGCTAGGTTTCCTTCCAAAGGTCAACATAAAATGAGCAGCGGGAGCCGGGGTTATTTTGCACGGGGGGTAAAAGGCTGGGGAATGACAACCGCCACATCAGGGCAGTGATGGCGGGGCAGGGGCTGCACAAAGAGCCCTGTGCAAACTGTCCACTCCGTGCCTCCCAACCCCAGTCTCTGGAAGCATTCAAATCAAACCCGAATTAATTTGCATGGCATCTAAATCATTGGGTTCTGCATAAACAGAAGGAGGTTTTGGCTGGAGTCTCCAAAGGAAGCTCTCACTGCCTTTGTGAAAGGGGGAGAGATGGGTGTGCTGTTTTGCATGAGGGTGAATACAGAATATGCAAATGAAGAATCTGCTGCCTGGAAAAGCAACCCTGGGCAGACAGCTGAGGACCACCATTCACCCAGTAAAACGCTCGGTGTCTCCAAAGGGAGTTGTAAGGGGTACTGACAGGGTTGTCTCCTGGGAAGCCAAAACAGACCTGAATATTCATAAAATGTCCCTTTAGTCTTGGGACTGTTAATTACCCTGCATATCATGGGACCCAGTGACCTCACCTGCTCTCCTCCGCAGGGCAGCTCTGAAGTACCAGCTGTAAGGGGCAGGAGAAAGGCTCTGTGCCCTGAGTGGAAAAGATACAGTCTCTCAGGGCCTCGGGGACAGCTGGGCCTTCTTTAATCATTCCTTCTCGCAAGCACAACCAAACTAGAGAGAAAACCGAGCCATGTCATTGGACACAGAGAAACAGTTTTGAGAACGCCAAGAGCTGTAAATCGCTGTCTAATTTTATAGAAATGTCTAAAAGTTTGAATACATAAAACACCATTTTTCTAAGCTTCCTAAATCTCCCAGATTCAGAAACCGTTGTCAGAGCTTTCTTATTTCGTTTTAATTTCTAAAAGCGTCTGCAGCAAGTCTGCAGTGCGCTCTGTTACCTGCAAGAGCATCTAACAGGCTGATGATGGACCGCCGCGTCGGTTCTCAGACTTCTGGGCCTCGGAACCCCTTTACAGTCTTGAAAATATTGAGGAGGACAAAGCGCTTTTGTTTATGTGAGTTAAAGCTATCAACATATATCACTGGAAATTGAAACTGAAAAGTTTGTGACTCTTTATTAATTCATGTTAAAATGCCAATAGTAAACCCATTACATGTGAACACAATTAAAAGAAATTAGTGAGAAGGGCCCTGGCTGGCATAGCTCAGTGGACTGAGCGCAGGCTGTGAACCAGGCATCGCAGGTTCGATTCCCAGTCAGGGCACATGCCACGGCCCCCGGCAACTGCACATTGATGTTTCTCTCTCTCTCTCTCTTTCTTCCTCCCTTCCCTCTCTAAAAATAAATAAATAAAATCTTAAAAAATGTATATTTAAAAAAAAAGAGGCAGAGTAGCTAAAAAAAAGAAATTAGTGAGAAGAGCAGTTTTATTTATTAATGTGCAAATCTCTTTAATGCCTGGCTTAATAGAGGACCGTTACAGTCTCGTATGTCCTTCTGTATTCGATTTGACAGGGTATCACACATCAGGTAGCCTCTGGAAAACTCTGCTCATGGGAGAAGAAGAAGGAAACGGCAGATAAAATCTTAGCATTATGGAGAAAATTTTCACTTTGTAAACCCCACAGAAGGGTCTTGGGGAACCCTGCTGGACACACTTTGAGAACCGCCACGCTAGTGTGGTCGCTTGGGAAGCAGAGGATGAACGTAGACAAGATTATCCATTTCATACCATCCCCTCCCCTTGCTCACGTGTTAGCACTGCTCCTCCAAAAACCAAAAAGAAAACGAGCAGCAAAAACTCTATTCTACATCTCAATGAACTGCTTTCCTTGTTGAACAGACACTGCCCAAATAGCCCATACTGTCGCCACATTTCTCTCTAACAACAATAAAATTAGCAATAACGACTTCCACTTACTGAATGTTTAATGATTCCAGGCACTGTGTTAAACCCTTTACTCCATGCTTACATGCTTGTGTGTGTGTGTGTGTGTGTGTGTGTGTGTGTGTGTATTATATGTAATCACATACTATTGCCATCAATTTACTAATGTGACCTTGAGATTAGGGAGGGTTAAGTTAGTATCCATGATCACACATCTGGGTAAGTAGCACAGCTTGAAACTAAACTCAAGTCTCAGACTCCAAAGGCGGGGCTTAGCTGTTTTGTACTAAAATAGCTCGACGTTAAGTCATGCGCTGCAAAGATTTCTGAGCATTCAGTCACAGAGATGATTCATAAACATGATGAAAATTCTTAAGACCCAATGGAAGCAGGAATTATAAACAAAGACTTCATTAATACATTCGTCACATACAGAGGTTCTGATATATCATGTTGACTCCATGAAACATTACTCCATCAAATAAATGTTTAATATGAAACAGACCACAATTCCTCATGCACTTATTTATTCATTCACTCGATGAACATTTCATGAGACCCCACTATGTTCCGGAATAGTCGCTGGTGTTACTCCTTTGGTTATACCCATCTGCACTCACCCACTTCTATCTCATGGTGTGGAAGTTTTACTAAATGTACTTGTGCAAGATAAAGCCAGAAAAATAACAAAACAAGGTTCACCATCCAAACTTTTAACAGAAATATACATGCATGATTTACAAATTAAAGTGTTTGTTTAAAAATGTTACCAGGAAAAACTATGAGAAATTAAATATCTACCAATAAGGGAACATTAAAGTATAGTATATTTTACTATAGAATATTAATCATCAATTATGAAGAATGGAGAAAAGTTATATTCTCTAATGCAATAATCAAGCATCAAAAATAAGGTGACAATTATAAGAATAATTCCATTTATTATTTTTTAAATACACATATAAAGATATATTTGGGTTACTTGCCAAATGTAAGCTGTGGCAATGCATAAAAATTTGGAGTAAGAGTGAAGTATGTAATTCTATGGTAATATTACATTCATCAATTATATCCAAAAAAAAACCTTAAGTAGTGAAGTTCAATGATGGGAAAGTCAAACATATCACAACCACCTCTGTTTTGCACAGTGGTAACTAAAAAGCCATTTAATCCGTCTTTTTCTTAAAGCCTCATGTCTTAAAAAAATAATTTTGTCTTAATTCACTTTTGAAAGGTACAAGGAGGCTCAGTTAGACTAAAATAAATCATCAAATCTTCAATACCGTCTTCAAAAACCCCTGAGATAATGCCTATGTGATGCTTTGGTGAACCCCAAATTGAGACCATCGCCTCGCTCACGCTCACAAAGAAGCCTGGTCCCCTGAAGAAGGAGAAATAAAAAAGTGGAACAGAAAAAGGACAACAATTAAACCCTGTTCTTCTTGCACGTAAAGAATTGAGTCTTTCAATGGCCACAGCCACGCTTCAAAGCTGGGATGAAAGCAGCCGTGGGAATTCAAGCCATTGATTCTTAAAGACACAATTCAAAGGTAGAAGAAAATTTCAAAAGTGAAAAGGACATAAAGCAGCATCTTTCTGAACTCTGTGTTAAACGCTTCCTCTCCAGCACTTCGTGCTCCTCAGTTCCTTAGGAAAACAAAGTCATCACTACTTTTTTTTTCCTTTTGCCAATTGCAATCTCTTTCCAGAACACATATTTGACATCTATTTTACAGCCATCAAAGCATTTCTCAAAAGAGCTCTTAATAAGATACCTGTGCTGATATGAAGCCACCATATACATATAATGATATACAGTATAGGCCCTAGATATATGTGACCCAAAACAATTTATAGCAAAATTGTGTATTTTAGCAAGGCTCAATTTATACCTGACAAAATTCTGTCACAGTTGTGATCACTTACTAGGCCCTTAAGAGTGACCCTATATACATGTTTTCTTTTCATTAGTTGTATTTTTCTGTATATTCTCTGAAAATATTGCTTATTAATATTTCACAGAGTGAATGTCATTGCATTTTTTTGATTTTTAATTAAGCAAAAAAACAAATGCATAAAGGATATTTTCCTCTCTGCTTTCTGCTTAACATTTCTGAAGCAATAAGGACATGCCTGTAAGACATCTGGAAGGTTTCCTCACCGAAGGGGATGCGCATGTGCATTGCAGGAGGGGTGTCGGAGGTGGACTTTGTTTCTTTTTCTGACCGTCTGAGGAGGACTGGTGACTAGACTGACCAACTGGAATAGTTTCCTATCCTCTGCACCCAGTCACCCGGGAAGTTCAAACCGCTGTGCAGGCCAGCCTTCCACTCTCCTGGGGAGGGCAGAGGAGTGACTAACACTCTTTGTTGTCCCGCTGAGGCCGGGCCAAATCATTTCAGAAAATGTTATTCAAAAGCACAATGAACTTGCGGCAGCTTCAGAGGGTGAGCCCGCCATCACCCTGCTGCTCTGGACACTGTGGAGGCAGCTCTTCATGTCTCCATTAGCATGTACTGCTTGGAAGTAAGAACTCCAAGAGGAAGTGTAGTCCTGTCCCCAAGGTCCCTTGAGGACTCCGGCAGATGACCAGGGTTAGATTTAAACAACAGCACGCCCCAGGCCCCCACCCGCCCTGCCTATTTTTTGCCCAGGGATCCTTTGTCAAACCGTTAAGATCTTAATCAATCTTCACTCTGACCTCCCAGACCCCAAGGAAGATGGATGAGGAAGGAGGTGACCTTTCACCTGTTCTTCTATTTGTCCTGCCACAGCACAGCCATTGAAAAGACAATTGGGGAGGAACCTGCTGCCAGCGTTCTGAAGCCTTGCCAGTCCTCCATTCTGTCCCTTCTTAAGCTCTCTTCACACCTCCTCTTTCCTGCCCCCCCCAAATCACTTTGCTCTCACTCAAAGGGAAGTTTGCTTTCCTTCAGGGGGAAAAAAATGGCACTCTCCAAAAATCGTTGGCAATATGAAGTGTGGAAATGGACATTATTCTTTGTTAGGACAAGGGCAATTCTTCCTATCTTTAGCCTTGACCTCCAAGAGTGACTGGGAGATGAAGACCCTTTGTCTGCTTCAGCTCAGCACCTTTTGAAGTCATCAGCTATGGCCTTGGGAAGAGCAGAGTGCTGAAAGAGATGCTAGTATTAACACCAGTTGCGTGCTTTATGATGCACAAGGTGACTTTCACCAATCTGAAAGCTCCAGGTCCTCAGAGCACCTCCGTAAGGTAAGTACAGCTATTGTCAACCCACTTCATAGATGGAAGAAACCAAGGTTCACAGGGCCTAAGACCACGTTCAAAGTCATACAACGAAGTGACCAAATGGAGACACGGCTTCCTTGTGTTCCTTCGGCTGCTCTTGGATGTTTCTCTGAAACCCCAATAATGTCGTCAAGGATGGGGACGACCATTTTTATTACTCTTTAGACTTTTATAGTCTTTAAAAAGTCTCACCTAGGTTTGGAATTTAAGAATCCTGTGTCATTCAAGTTGTTCCTTTCTTCCTAAATTCATCAGAGGTTTTTACAGGGAGTATCATAAACAAAGTGCAAGGTTCTGTGCAAAAGAAGTGTCTTCTTAAAAGAGTTAATCATTTTATGAGTAGAAAAAAACCCTGGGGAGCAGATGTGGAAACACCAAAGAGTTTCAAAAATGGCTCAGCCAACCGTCCCCTTCCGTCGACTGTCTGACCCTGTGTCAGGAACAGTTTGCTCAGAAATGTACTGGACCTAAAGCATGGAGTCGCTCCCATTCCATGAGCCACATGATTAACTGGAGTCCCGAGATTATTTCCATAAAACAAATCACTAACATGTTCAATTGCCTTTACATTCATTTCCCCCTCCATCTTTTTCTCTTTTTCTTCTCATTTGGGTTGTAAAACTGTCAAGGAGTTTCACAATGGAGCAACATATGAGTTACTGGGCTCTGTGACAATTGAAAATCAATGACATTAGATACAGAGAGATTCTAATGCCAGATATGTGAACATTGGAGCAGAAAATGAAAAGACAATGGTTATATATATATATATTTTCATATGTATGAATTCATATGTGCATATTTATGAACATATATGAATTCATATGTATATGAATCTTGACATGTGAAGATGTGTATGTCCTGTCATCAAAAATCGAAAACCCAGAATAATTGACTCTAAAATGTGATGTGGTATCATCACCTAGTTCATTTCACTATTCCTTCTCTGATTACTGTACTTTATGGACCAATAACAATGTACTCACATACTTTCTAATATTACTACCAGAGTATGCTCCAAGGTTTCACTTTGGTACAGCTGATCTTGTAGTTGCTAAGTCAACAGCAAACTTTAAACCCCAATTTTTAAATGTTCAAGTTTACAAATACACTTTTTTTACTCTAGGTCAACAGAAAAGGGAGTCAGCCTTTACTCTGTTTTATTTACAATTAAATTAAAAGACAGTCATTGTTAGCTACTCCTAGAAATAACTACAGCAACTCAAGAATGACACTTTGGAAAAGTATAAACTATGAAAGGACAAACATATACATCGGTGACACCAAATTATCAAAAAATGTAATTTTTTAGGCTATAATTATTGATTCCCAGTCAGTCAGGTGAATTGCCCAATAGTTAATCCCACCGTGTCATTAAGATGGTTGGAATGCCAGACAAATTGTTTGGCAGGCAGCTACTTCAGGCTCTGTAATCACCAAATCAGGTGGGCCGTGGGCAATCCAGTCCACGGCTCAACAATCACTCTGAGAAAAGATTAATCTGATCTGTCCCATAAATGGGACCCGTTTCATGGTTTCATAGTAACCACAATAAGACTGACAGTAGAGTCTCCTGATAACCACTAAAAATAAACACCAAGCAAAAATAAAAACCTTGGATACTGATTGTTTAAAGCCTTAAACCACACATGACATGAACGATACATGTACAAATGAATTACTCTCACCCCTTACTCAGAAACAAAGTGTTTTTTAAGAAAAAACTTTATAAACTCCCTCCCCACCCCACCCCCACCCCCATATGCTGACAGAAAGGGGACATATAGGAAGAAGGAATTACACACAGTGAACTTTAGGTGAGAAAAAAAATCACTTTAGTAATAATGCTACATAGAAATTAACATGATAAAAATACCTAGATTTCTTCAAACACTCAATCATCAAAATGGATCACAATTTAATATTCCCTCTGACCACAGATCCAATGAGAAAACTCTTACTAGGTTCTTTATCACCTCCAGGGGAAATAAATCATCCAGATTAATTTCACTTAGGGACCCTAGCAATGGCTGCTCCGTGGAACAAACACCCTCGAAACACTCTCACTCCATTTCACTGAGTCACGTCTACTCTGGTCCACAGAGATGGGTGTGCTGGGCGCTCTTCACACAGCGTGAGAGAATTGGAACACAACCCTAATTTCACATGTAAGTTGTTTACGTACACACGCAGGCAATGGGAGATATTTACCATTTTATAAAGTCTATAGGCAGGAATACTATGGTTTGAAAATCTGTCCACCCTCTTTAAAGAAGGAAGGAAGGATCAATCGAGCTTGTTTCTTCAGCCTGATCATTTCCATTTCCAAGGGTGCATCTAGCCAGTTCAGATCTAAGTGCCTGTTAGCAAATGTGTTTGGCCTTCTGCTGATTACGACAGCATCATTTACGTTGTCAGTATCAGAGCGGTCTCAGCCTTGCCACCTGGAGCTACAGCACTTGCTCATTAGACCCCTCTGTCCCACCACATCCCACAGGGGCTGCTAATTACTGGCTCTACTCCATTTAGTCTCATCTCTGATTTAATTATGTGCACTAAGCCCTAATGAAAAGTACAATATGGCTCGTCTTACCTTGGCATTCTCCATTCCGTTCTTCATGCCCAGCATTGCACAGGCAGTTGCCAATGGGTACCAGCCACTCACCATCTGCCCCACAGTACATTTTTGGCACATCCTTCTCTTCTGAGTTGTTGACACAGGAGCCTCGGACCTCTACCAGAGAAGACGTGTCAGCCCCCGTGATGGTGTCTGGAAACTGGGCTAGATTGCGGACTGTGAGTGGACACTTCTTATAGAACACACGGACCGACACCAGGGCAATGCAAGCGCCCACATCCTGAAAAGCCAGATAAAACCCCTTTCTGCTCAATGGCCCTACATCTCGGATCTCGGTGTTCAACTTCATGATGCGATCGCCAATGTCCACTTGGGTGAAGCTCTCATCAGCGGCGATGGTGTCAATCTTGGCAAACTGGCTCTCTCGAATAAAACGCTCCCTGTCGTTGTCGGATTCGTAGTAGTACAGGTTAAATGTCTCCTTGCAAGTCCCCATGACTCCTGGAAGACTATTACAGTCCCTCAGGGTGAACTTGATCTCAATATATACCCTCTGAGCCCCCTCTCGGGTGATCCAATCAGTTCGGAGCCAATTGTTCTGGCTGGGTTCCATCACGTTGCACACTTGGTAGGTTCGGATGGGCGTGTTTTTCTCATCCATAATACTCACTTCCTCCCACTGCAAAGGTCCAAAGGAAATGCATCAGTTATAAAACTTCACCACACAGTGATCCGTCAATCCTACTCTACTCTCATAGGACTTCGATTATTACTATTTTTTTTTTCAGTAAGAAAACGACTGAGCACCAGTCCCCACTGGTAAAGCATGTTCTGGAGGAGATGAGACAATATTTTATTGCAGAAGTTGTTTTTTTTTAATTGTTTCATTCTTTTGCCTTAAATCCAGGGGCAATGGTGGATTTATTACTTATGAGTTCTCAGCAGTTCCTTGCGGTGGTCTAACAACCTCAAATTCACCTATTACAACAGCTACAATTTGAAGTGGCAACAGTTCAAATTTACTCATAAATGAAAAACTCGTATGTGTATTGTTTCAACAACTGAACAGAGACCTGCAAATTAAGAGCAGGAAGAGCAGAGCTTGCCAAAGGAAGACAATTATCAGTTAATTAGTGGTGCTCCTGTCAGAACTTTGCTCTCTAATACCTAAAAAAAAAAAAAAAGTCAGTGGAGTTTTTTCTTTTTTTTTTTCTTCTTTCTGGCACTGTTACTACTCTTTTAAGGGAGGAAGAAAAATCTCACGATTCTGGGTTTGGTAACCCTGGGAAGGGAAAGACTAAACGTCCTGGTTGGGTTTCTCAGACGCGTTGTCATTGTGACAGTGGAACGCGTCAAGAGCATGTACTCAGTTAAACGTTTGTGTGTTGTTCCTCCTTTCAGAACATATATACACATAAGTAAACAAGAATGCAGCCATGTTTTGCTTCTAACTATTCTGGGGATATTGAAACTGAAATAGTGAGTGGTATTTGTGACTGAAAGCTCAAGACATTTTAAGAAAAGGTGGTTGAGTTTTCTTTGTAATCGACTTCTTAACAAAGATCCTAATGGTGGGACAGTTTGAATTTACTATGACTAAAGGAGTCATTTCACTCTCTCTGTACTTTAAAAAATAATCCTAAAAGAAGCAAGATTGGTTTGGGGCTCCTGTGAGGCTCTTCATTAATATCTACAAGTAGTGCATTTATACAGATCTGGTATATCTCAGCTTAAATGTGTAACACATGAATATCATTAAAAGAAAAAAAGGATAGTTTAAAAAATGTGTGTTCTCTAATAGCTCCACTTAAAGCTCCATTCAATAAAGTGAGTACATACAGTCATACTGCATCTTTTAACGCGTTTCCCATCTGTGCATCGGAAAACCGTTAATGGATGGAAATGCTACTCTGTGAAGGGCCATAATGCATAAAATTCTGTATCCCTCTCATCTGCTATCATCATGAAAGTTGGAACTGGGAGGGATAAGTACCCTGTGGTGATTAAAATTTCTTTTTATCCACTAACTAATAAATCACCAGTAATTTAATTATTTGGGGAAATTCATGTAAATCCAAAAATAGATCCCCACCTTAAAAAAAAACAAAAACCACTCAGCGTGTTTCTCATCTCAGAACAAAGAGAATATGGAAAAACACATTTATCAATGTAAATGAAAGCACAGGGATATCTCCAGGAAGTTCACAGGGGATAATTCAGGTGGAACATGAATTTTCCAGCCTGAACTTGATTGTCTAAACACACTGATCAATTCACCAGAACAATGACAAATATCCCCTTAGTTTTATATTTTACAATCAATGTCAGAAACTCAATATACTCCTTTAAATGAACGCTGCCAAGAAATCAGGGTTTCGCTACAATGTTGCCATCAGGAGCCATCACTTCCCATTATTCTCACGTTCTATTTAGTTGCTCTGATGCAAAAACAAAAGAGTTGAGCGTTGCCTGTGACTGTAGCTTAGTTTTTTGTTGGTAGCATCGCCAAATAAGGTTTCTTTTTCTTTTTGAAAGTAACAACAACAACAGATAAATGTCATTATTGGGCAAACCCTCATCCCAAGTTTCCAGCAAACATGTTATCTGTTCTAACTCTACCTAGAGATTTCAGAATAATCAAAAGACTCCAATGTGCTTTTTCCTTTAGCTGGAAAGAACTTTTCAAAGCCAGTCTATCCCTACTTGGTAGATGTCTAATTCATCTGTCACTCTGTATCTGAGCCTGAAAAAGTCCTCTTCAAATACAAAATACAGAGATGAATTAAATTTTATAATTTGGCACATAGTTTCTTGGCAGCTATTATATATTTTGGAATGACTATTTCTCCCCTCAGATAAACCCCTCACAATGATACTTAGAATGTTACTCATATTTGAGGAAAGGAAGAACTATCTACATCAGCCCATAAAAAGTTCTGGGTTGTATACAATAATCAGTACCCACAGTGTTCTTTAAAGAGACTTCAAGAGAACCAAGGGAAGTTTTATGTCTAGAAAGAGTGACCAGGTGCTTTTTCAGCAGTTCGGGGAAGTGGGGAGGGGGTGGTGGAGTGTGTGGAGTCTGCAGCATATTAAATTGCAGTAAAAGCTTTCCAGAAACTAGATAGACCATAGGCCGTCCTCAGAAATGTGTCACTCCTCGCTTTTAAACAGGCCCGTGTACATTTCGGGGAACGAGTCAGATGCAAAGTCATAACTTGGTGCAATTCTCTCTTCAAGCCTGAGAGCAGCCAGTAAGGAAAATAAGGCTCATTAAAATTTTTAATGCAAGCACCAACACCTTCCATCCTCGATTTAGCAGGGGATTCTAATACATTCAACCTCCAGAGCGAGAGCCCCCGTGTAGCATGGGAAAGCCTTCCTGAATCGGTGACCTTTCCAGGGTATAGGATTAACAAGAGTCTGACTCTCACAAGATAAAGCTGTACCTTTCTTCGCATTCAAAGGAAGAGGCCAATTGCCTGCAATCAGCGGTGAATACCGCCTGTCTACACTGCCAGAGGCCTGCCAATCATCCTCCCTCCCTTAAAAATAAATGGTTTTGAGGCCAGACTGGAATTTTTCAGCAGAGACCCAACTAACTGCAGTCAAGTTCAGGCAGAAAAACAGGAAGGCAGGGCAATCTCTCCATTTCATTTAGAATGGATTACAAGGAAGGCTTTGGAAGAGGGAGCCTAAAATTCTCCCTTTTCATGACTGTCATATTTTCGAAACTCGTCTTCTACAGCGGTTTCTATGAATCTTTATTTTCCGTTTCATCTTTTATTGCTTATTCAATGGACAGGTTGAAGCACCATATTGGGGGCTGGCATTACAAGTTTTGCCTGGTAAACTTCCTAATCTTCCTTTCATCCTTATTGTTTTCAATCAGTTGGCTCAATCCTAGATCATCAAGCATGTAAAATGTAGGATAATATGCTTAATTTTGAAAGGACTTCAGAGTTGTTTCAATTTGGCAAAAGCCAGAGATATATATTGTACTCATTTCTTTCCAAAGCTGATTCATTCTGGCCTGTCATGAAGGGGTAAGGTCGGGGTGAGAGAATGTGGCCAGTGACCTAATTCTGTTCTCTGAAATCTTCCAGTGGAGGCAATGATGGCAAATTCGAGAAGAAATGAACAGTGCATTCTCTTTCACGCTTGTAATGCAGCCTCCGCATCCCCAAAGATCCAAGATGCCAAATACTTCAACTTTTCACATTTAGCATCAACAATGCTCAGGCTTGTGGTGCTTGGTGCATGTGTTGCACCCCTGGCACAAGTTCACGAGGCTCTCTCTCAGCGTGCAAGCGTGCAGCAGCTGATTCAAGGTCGCCCTGGGAGCGAGGTGAGGAGCTCCTGCTGCTTGTGCACAGAGCTGAACCTGCAACTGGTACAACGAGAAAAGCTTTGCTCCCTGGTATCCTGAGTTACTCGTTTTCCTCATCTGGAAACAGAACAGTTGCTCTAACATTAACCCTGTCAGTCCTTCATAGCCATCACAGTAAAACAGGCATAAATTCTAATTTGGTCCCCAGATTGCATTTCTTGTCGGGATTTTAGTTTTAAATAGGCATCTAAGCCTGTGCCTCCAACCAATCTCCTAATTTCGAAAACTCTTTCTGCCCTTTTGGTTTCTAGTTCTTCCATGACAGACCCATGCAGGGGGAGTATAGGATTTCTGCAACAAAGCGTAATTCACTTCATAGGCCGTGGTGGAAATCTGACCCCCTCACCACAATCAACAAGAATCAAGCCATTAGGACTCTCAGAAAGTTGCTAATCACTCTTTTTTTCCCCTTTGGAGCAGAGAGCCACTTGGAACTTACCCCTCCTTCAAGAGGGCTTGCTATCCACCCAAGTTCTCCCTGAACGGATCTGGAATCCAATAAGGTAACTGCAAAAACAAAGAAAAATAGATTAATTTCCAATTGCAAAAAGCCAATACTACAAAAACCATTTGCCTGAGCGTTTCCATATGTGCCGAGGCTGTGCATTTCCCACTCTGATCAAAACCTAAGCTTGGTCTCACTTATGTAAATAATCATTACTCACTTGATCTTCTCCCCTCCTTAAATCTGCAAGTTCTTATTTATTTAAGTTGCTTAGCATTTAAAATTCCATCCCAGCACTTGGTTGATTCATTTTCTAAAAAGGATGAATAGAGAATCTCAAGTACAATTCAAAAAAAATAAATATATCTATGTAGGGCAGTTGCACTCCAGAGCAAAATCTGCATTCATCTCTGTCTGGTGTCCACTGGAGTTATTTGTTTTTACAAGTTTCAGATGACCGCATAACTCATCATCATGGTGACAGAGCCACAAGTGAATTCTATCTGAGAGTGCTCAAAGGGTCGTGAAAAGGCTCTCTCCCTCACCATTTCCCCCTCCGCCACCAAATAAACCGGCCCTGGATGTGGTATCCGCTGCTTTTTTAAATATCAAAGTTTCAGAAGGGGGTGGGGGTGACAGACGTGTAGAATTAGAATGCAAATGAACTGAATTATTTATTCTCTTCCCCAGGTCTTTTTGAGGACAATCGGAGACCCCTCCTCCACCCGAGAGGAAATCACTGGTCTGAATTTTAGGTATGGAGTGGGGTTGGTACGCCTGTGCTACACCTAAGAGTGTGCATCAAAGCTCAGGCGGGGCCGGGAGCGCGGCGACGGAGCTGCTGTCTGCCGCCCAAGCTGGAGCAGCCCTAGGCACCCAGGACACTGAAAAGGACGCAGTCAATGTCTACCCTCTCCACGTTCTCTTTCCCACCGAGATCTGCGGGCCTGGGGGTCGAAAGGCCCACCTCCAAGGAACCAGTGGGTTATTAATTTAATCGGCGAGGCTGGCTCTTCAGGCTGGGGGAGGGGTGGGAATAAGAAGCCTTCGTTCTTGCTCTTGCGCACCCCAACTCTCCACCTCGCCACCCCGCCCCCCCCCCGGGCCTCTGAATTCTACCCCGTCTCTCCTCTCATCGCACCACGAAGTCCAAGGAGCTCAAGTCAGCCTCTTTCTCCCGGTTTTCCCGGGAAGCCTGAATTCCTGGGGTCTGTTAATTATTTTAAAATGGAGAGCCTTCCCTGGGTCGCTCCCGCCCGGAGTGGCGCCCCCGCCGCAGGCCTCGTTCTCTCTTCGGGGTCCCTAGAGAAAGGCCCGCTGCATCCATTTGGATTTATGTAAGGTGGATTAGGGACACAAAGGGAACAATAAGACCCAATTTACAAAAAAAGGGAGGGAGTAGAAAGGGAGGGTAAAAGGGAGAAAAGGAAACGTGATGGGAATAAAAAGCAACAAAATGAATTCATTTCTAAGGGGGAGGAGGGGTTCGAGAGGGGGCGACTCCCCCCCTTCTTTCCACATCAGCCTACAGCTCCATCACCGCCTTTTGTGTCTAGGGCTCCCAAATTTCGCTTCCAAAAAAAAAAAAAAAGGCAAGGAATGAGTAAAACATAAAAATCTGCGTCTGATGCAGTGAGGTCTTGAGGGACGTCCTAACAAGTGAGCAGAGTAACCATCAGGACGCGGGACCCAAGATTCGGATGAGAAAATTAACCGTGGGGACGAAAACGCGGCAGCGGCGGAGGTGGCACCGAGAGCCACGTCGGAAGGAGGGAAGAGACAGGGAGCGTGTGAGAGCGCCCCTTTTCCTCCCAAGCAGTGCCTGCCGGCAGGTGTGCAAATCTCTCCGAGCCTCCGTCTGGCGAACTCTGGGTACCGGCTGCCCAGCCAAGACTAAGTTGGTTTTTGGCTCCCTCCTTCGGAACAGGGAAAATAATAGATTGCACAGGATAGACGGACAGACATGGAGAGAGAGTCGAAGAAGGGGTGGATGGATGGATGGATGGATGGATGGATGGATGGATGGATGGATGGATGGGGGTGGTGGTGGGAGGCGTGAACGAACAGGCGAGACGGATACTAGGTTAGATGAACGCAGGCTCCAGTACAAGCACTCGCTGGAACACGCGCACGCCATCAGGGCACTCGCGCACAGGCACAAAATCGTCCGCGTCCACGCGGGTACCCGTGCACCACATACACGCATTTGCGCGAGCGCGCGTACACACACAGACACACGCACACGCAGGCATGCACACACACACACACACACACACACACACACACACACTCAGCTCGCCCTCACTGAGACCGTCAGAAACTGAAGGATCAGCCCCCGCCTCTCCGACGCAGAGACCCACACAACCCTTCCAGCACGTCCAAACAGACGCGCAGGACGCCGAGCACCGAGACCACTCCAGTCGGTCCCGCGCGTTCCTTCCGAACGAACCCAGCGTACAGTTCTGGGGCAAAAAAAAACGCAAAAAGTCGAGTACATTCAACTTGCCGGTGGGTTCACCAAGTCTGCGGGGTGATCAGACTAGCGTGGGACCCCTTAGACCAAGGATCGCACCCTCCGGGGCGCGGAGACCAGCGAAGAGAAAGGCGTCTGACGCTAGTGCTAGAAATCGGGTCACTCGTTACCCGCCAGCCGCGCCACGACCGCTGCGCAGCGGAGGCCCAGCAGCACGGTCCCGGAAAGCGCACCGCTCGGGAAACTTTGGAAAAACCACAGCTCGAAAGCCTTCCACCAGAACCCGCGAGCACCAAGCCCTCACTGGGCTCCAGGCTTCCGTTTCCCCCCTCGACAGGGGCTGGGTGGGGGGGGGATAGGTGGTAGCGAGGACGTGGGCCACAGCATTATTATCATTTTTAATCTTCGCGTCGCCTCCCGGGTATCCCCTAGGACGCCTCGAGCTGGCCTCACCGGTGGATGCTGGTAAACTTTGTCCTTTCGATGCAAACTTGAGCAGCCTCGCCAAAAGCACGGGTCACCGCCCGGGTCAGGCTACGCGGCCGCCCCAAACCTCCCCTTCGCAAATCCCTTCGCCTCGGCCCCTTTCTCCCGAGTCGGGGCGCACCGCTCCCGCCGGGATCCCCCCCGCCCCCTCACACACACACACACACACACACACACACACACACACACACACACACACACACTGGCCAGCCTCGCGCTTCAGGGGGACATTCACCGGTGGATCGTGCGCTCTCGGTCCCCGACCGCAGAAAGGCCCCCGCGCTCTCACCTTCATTCGCGGGGTACACCCTGGAACCGGTGACAGCGTCGCAAATCCCAAAGAGAAACGAAAAGAGAACGAAATAGAAAATCCCAGCCATGGTTCGCCGGTGCCAACGCTGCTCCTACCGCTTCTATCCCAGTGGAATAAATGCTTAAGTTAGGAGTGCAGCGGGCTGAAGACATTGCCAAGGGGGTGGGCCCGGCCCGTGACGCCCACCCGCCAGTCCGGAGCTCGCCGCCAATGGCCACACAGCCAGGGCGACCTGGCCCCGCCCCTCTTGAGCAAAGCCCGCCTTGTGTCCCCGCCCCTCGGGGCTCAGCGGGGTGCACGGCCTCCCCAGGCTTGAGGGGGCGAACTCTCTGCGTGGGTCCCCGCCCCCGCCGGAGGGAGGCGGCAGGGTCCCCAGACTTCACCTCAGGGGTCCAGCACCTGGGCAGGGGAAGGAGTTCGGAAAGACTCTGAACTGATCTCGGGGAGCCGGAGGAAGGGTTAGCTACCACCTCTTCCCCCTACGGACGATTTGAGACAGGAAAAGGCCCTTTTACTGTAATAAAATAAATATAAAGTTGTCGTGCCTCTTTGCTGTTGCTCTTTTCGGAGGGTCGAAGCATTTGCGTCCCGCGCGCCGGGTGTGGGGCTGCGCACTCACTCCAGAGCACGGCCGAAGCCACCCTTTGCTACCGTGCCCCGTTTCGTGTCTTTATAGTGCATCCCGATGTGAAATGCTGTTTGGAGGGAATTTCGTGACTTGATTGATCTTTTCTTCCCAGGCTACCTCGATGCCTGGAGAGCAGACCTAGTCGGCCCCCCTCGTCTCGTGCAGCACCTCGCCGGAGGAAGCTGGGCTCAGGTATTACCTGAGCTCTGAAACTGCACGAACGATCCTCTAGCAGCGGAGAAGCTCCCCTCTGCCCCCATCTCGGCGTTCACGCCGAGGGTCTCATCCCGGTCCCGACTCCCCACCGCGGCAAGACGCTCTGAGACGGCCCAGGCTGCAGGGAGCCAACTGTGTGTTTACCGAGGGAGGCGGGAGGGGGAAGGCCCTGGAACCCGGAGGTCCCTAGCAAGTCCCGGGCACCGGGGATAGAAGCCAAGGGCTTAAGTAAGAATGCCCGCTGCCCAGACACCGCGAACGGGACCTCGGAAGCTGTCCGGAGCGGCTGCTGCAGCTCTGCGCTCCGCACGCAGCCCAGCAGGTCCCGACAGTTCTCCCAGCCCCAAGAGACGGTGCTGGGCAGCGGGACCCACAAATCTGCTCAGCTGCCTCTGCCCAGGCGGCGCGGGTGTCACTGCTAACTCTCTGGGGCGGGGGGGAGGCAGGCACCACTGGGCCCGGGTCCGTCTCGCCTACTCTGGCCGCAGGCGTAGCCACCTGAGCGCCATCCCGGAGAGCAACGCGGCCGGCGGCCGGGGGAACTGGCCCCCGATACGCCTCGGTGCATTGCTCCGGACGTTTGCAGGGGCCTCGGTGCCTGACCAGACCTCTTTCTTTCCCGCCTCCCAGGCCGTGCCTCCCCTTGCTGCCTCCGGGGTCGGGCCGGGTTTTCCTCTAGAGCCTAGGTCCCAAGAAGAGGACGACGCTCCAGGAGGAGGAAGATTTCTCCCGCGGCGGCTCACCGTGAATCAACTGCGCCACCTGCCGGTCATACGCTGGAGTGCGCGGCCCCCGCTGAAGGGCAAACGGACAAAGACCTCAATGCGCAACCCGCAACTCGCAGCCGGCCGAGAGGACGTGTCTCGGTGGCGCGTCTTTTCATCCATCTGCCCAGTCTGGTGCACCCAGGCCACCCCCATGGTGTGGCGGTGGGCGGCGATGGAGAGACCCCGGGAGTCTTATCGCGCTTCTAGCCAACTGGATTACGGAAGACGGAATCGGAAAACATTTCAAGGAGAAACTCATAGTCAACATCCCAGGGGGTTTCTGAGCAGTCGCTGTCCCTGAAAAAGGAATCGTAGATAAAGCGGGAGGGGTGCAGGGAGGTGTGGAGGAGAGAGCAGTTTGCGGCCATGGCTCCAGGTCACTGGCCTCCGCCGTAGCACACCGTGTCACCGTGGCTGGACAGCTGTACTCGTGCAAACTCAGACCCGGGCTAATAAGACAGGCAACTAGTGCTGGAGCGCGCTTGGCGAGGTGCTGGGCAATCGCTGTGAGCCAGTAGACAAGAAAGACGGACAGCTTGCGCAGCTCCAGGCATTCTGGCTTCTCAGTGCAAGACTAGCTCAAACGTCAGAGTCTGAGGAAGTGAATTTCAGTTATTGCAGCTACTGATTTCATACGAGCAAGAAGCGGAAAAATGCGCACGGGGAATATGTATGTGTGTGTGTATATATATAAATTAATATAACTGCAAGAAGCCCCTTTAAGGAATGCATTTATGGGTTCTTTCATGTGTTTCCCCCAGTTTCAGAGGAAAAGAAAATGAGTATTGGTCCCTGTCATTTGGCGCACACACTCAAAAGAGCAAAGAGCCATCCGAATTCCGTTTAAAACACTGGAAGCAAGAGTTGCTGGTTGCCTCTCTGCAAGGGCTTGAGTTTTGCACGCATGCGCGGTTGAAATGGGAAATCGGCTGCCTCCTTAAAAAGAGTAAAATTTCTGAAACATGTACCCACCCCCCACATGCACTCTGAAGATTAAACCAAGTCTTTCCAGCCACAGCTGCCTGAAAGTGCGGCTTCGTTTGCGAGGGTACATTCAGTGACTTCCCCTTTCCCTTTTTAGGCTCGAGAGCCGCCCAGTAATCTGGAGAGCCAGGAGGCAGGAAATGCTAACTCTGGAAAACCCAACTGTAACTTCCTCCTGAAAGCGATTCTGGGCAGAAGATCAGAAACGAACAGCTGAAGGTTCTTCTCTCCGTTCTGACTACCTGGGGGAAAAGTGTTCTAATGTGACCGATACCATTTTGCCTACAAATAGGGTAACGATGGAAAAAGACAGTGGCCCTGATCCACCATCAAAGCAGAACCTCCAACTTTATTGGAAAATACCCAGGACTTGTCCAACATTTGAGATAATTTACTACAAATCAATCATCCAATTGAGTCATAAGGATGCAACAGAAAACCACACTTTCAAAAAGTGCCTAAATCACCTACTTTTAAGATAAATTAGCTTGACTCTTCGGTCAAACAAGTCCCCCAGGTGCTGTAAAAATTTGAGATCATTTCGAATGCATTAAGAGACATTCATGTGTGTGTGTGTGTGTGTGTGTGTGTGTGCGCGCGCGCGCGCTTAAGGAAAATAGTAATTAATTAATTTTGTAAATTTTCCCTCTCATAAAGTACCTATGACAAAGACTTGAGCAAAGTACATTTTAAAAGCTAAGACGAATTAAGGTTGAATTTTAAAGATATTTCTAATTTCTAAAGACATTTAAACATCTCCCCGAGTCTCTCAGAGTTTCCACCTCTAAGTGGAGGGCCAGTTTCACCAAAGCAGTGAGGGAAGGGCCTTTGACCTGTGGGCAAAGAAGCCACGAGAAAGAGGATGCATGGAGGACTGGAGAGGGGGTGAGAACCAGAAGGTGAACCCAGTCTGCCTTTTACTAGACACGCTGCCAGAGTTTCTGAAAAGTTTAGCTCGACTGTCCTGGATGTCCGTCTTTCTTGTCCATAAAAAGGAGCCTCCAACAGTGACATTGGCAGCACCAGGGTTTTCAAGACAGACACCCCTGATTTCACGTCTAGCTGGTCTTCCACCAGCTGTGTATCTTTGGGAAAGTTACCTCGTCTCTCTGAGATATGGCTCCCCTGTCGGTGAACAGGAGTTGTTATGTGATTCCTCTAAAAAGTGGGTGAATTTCAGCCCTGGCTGGCGTAGCTCAGTGGATTGAGTGCAGGCTGTGAACCAAAGTGTCCCAGGTTCGATTCCCAGCCAGGGTACATTCCTGGGTTGCAGGCCATAATCCCCAGCAACCACACATTGATGTTTCTCTCCCTCCCTCTCTCTCTCTCTCTCTCTCTCTCTCTCTCTCCCTCCCTTCCCTCCCTAAAAATAAATAAATAAAATCTTAAAAAAGAAGAAATGTCTCCTTTAAAAAAATAAATAAATAAAAATAAATAAAAATTGGGTGAATTTCGAAGAGCATGGAGTATAGTATCTGACACATGGTAGGCAGTTATTATCACTGGGAAATAATAGTTCTTTAAGAATCAATAGTTAATAATTCAGCATTAATCCTTTCATTTCATCCCTTTAACACTTAATGTTATTAACTGGGAAGTCATTTTTACTCAGCTTGCATCTTCCCTCCGGCGAGGAGACCAGGCAGTGGGGTTACCTCGTGCACTCCACGCGAGGAGACTGCTCTGTTCCGTCAGCTCCTGGAGTAGGGGAGGGGAGTCAACTCTGCTTCTTCCCTTTCGTGGTTCACCCGTAACAGCTCACATCGACACCCGTTACTAGATGATTCAACTGAATTTGAACCTAGGGATTGCACCTGTCCCCCAAAACAGTAGTTTCAAGAACAATGAAAATGAAAGAACACGTGAGGAATCAAAAGTCTCACAACCAAGTCAAATACTGGTGGTAACAAATAACCAAAGCTTTGCCTGGTGAAATGTCCACCTTTGTCAGGGGCTGGGGAGATTGCTCCCAGCCCTAAGATAACCGCCTGAAACAAACCACCTGGAACCTGGAAGGATTTTTGATGGGCTTCCTAAAGCCCCCAGGGAACTCTGTAGGAGATTTCATCCTTCCCGGCAGGGCTTTGATACTATTTCTTATGCAAAAACAAGCAGGATCTTGTTAACAGTTCAATCCTGAATGGGAAAGATGGCCACAGAGATCAGGTCTTGATGAGTCGGAAGGGTGAGAGAGCAAGTCTTAGGACAAGTCTTTCAGAGTCCCCGGGATGAAGAAGGACAAGAATGAACAGTTGGGGTTCTCGAGGGGCAAGACTGCTTTCAAACTTTGGTGCCGTACCTAAATTTCAGTTGAGTTCTAAACAACCAATCTCAAGCACCTGCCATGTGCCAACACCCCACGTTTAAGATGTCAAAGGCTTCCGCTCAGCCCTGGCCGGGCATGACACCCACCACGAGGGGACGCGAGGGAGGAGCACAAACCGTCAAACTTACAGGTCCCCGGAGGCCTGGAGAGGGAGGTGGAGTGAGAGGAAGGCCCTCAGTTTAGTTCTGCAAAAACCCTAGAACCCTAGAATTAAACATGATGTAGACGCCATGAACCTTTCTTCGAGAGAATTCAGAGGAGATCATTCTCACGTTTTTGGCTGAATTAGGAAAGTGGGTTAAGTATGAAAACCGTTTTGTTTTTTATGTGTGAAAGCCGTACCTCCAAAGAAAGGTAAAACCCTTTGTACTTGGAAGTCTTCAATAAGACATCTATGAAATGGGGCCCACTATTCCAGCTCCAAACACCCACCTGAACCTTTAAGTTACAGTCATTAAATAGTCTAGCTTTTAAATACTTTAATATGTAATAGTGGTGTTGATCTATAACCATTAAAAGAGCTTTTGAGATAACAATTGTTCTGCCCTGGCTGACGTAGCTCAGTGGATTGAGCGTGGGCTGTGAACCAAAGCATCGCAGGTTCGATTCCCAGTCAGGGTACATGCCTGGGTTGCAGGCCACGGCCCCCAGCAACCGCACATTGATGTTTCTCTCTCTCCCTTTCTCCCTCTCTTCCCTCTCTAAAAATAAATAAATAAAATCTTTAAAAAAAGAAAAGAAAAAGAAAAAAGAATTAGCTCAATTAAAAAAAAGAAATAACAATTGTTCTATGATGAAAATCTAATGATAATATATGTGAATAACATATAGTGGTATCCTTTGTTAACCATTTTTAAAAGAGAAATAATTATTTGGTCAGAGAGCCAACTTATGAAAATACTGTAAAAATATCTCCTCTGTTTTTTTTTCCTTTTTGAAAAACTGTAATTGCAATGAAATGATGTCGGAAAACAATGACCATGGGCACTATTTATGATTTACTACATAATGAGAATGGGAGTTTGGGAACCCACTTTCCTTTCCCCTCTCGCAGTCTAGAGCAGAGTGCTTCATTACAGAGGACTTACAGCCCATACACTTATTCTATACTTCCAAAGATCTCTGAATATTCTAAAGATGTCTAAAGTGGTGCATAATGTATTTTTATGTAAAATATAAATCTTTTATATGTTTTTTCTAGAAAATGGAACTTTATTAGCATAATATAAGAGAAATGGTACTTTTGAAATGATATTTATACTTTATTTATTTAATCTAATCATTCATTCCAATTGGTAAATAGGAAAAGCTTTTGGCCTACAAAAGATTTTGCTTCTTGACCACTTAGCTAAAGAACTAAAGAGGAAACTCAGTCAAAACTCCAAGGAACATAGTTTAAGCTTTTTGCTGAAAATCATATTTTACTTGAGCACCACTATTAACCAGTGAACTCTTACTAAAGTCAATTGAATGTAAATAAACTCTTTATATCAAGAGATACAAAAGTGAGATTCATCAACATGGTTTGGTTAGAACTGACTTTATTTGGGGACTTTCCGGACATATGATGTTTTTAAAATGAAGAATTCATATAAAATAAATGCACACTCCAGAGGGTATGCACATACATACATACATCATACAACTTTAAAATGTGCTCTGGGAGCAGCCCTCTTCAATTAGTCACAGGTAGAATCACTTTTCCTCAGATCCTAACTATCTTTGCCCAAATAAACTGGTGTAAGTTCAGGCAAACAATGAGTTATTTGAAGTGGGGAGGTAGAAAGAAATTCAGTTAGCAACAGATCATTTGACTTAAGCCGACATTTAAAGTATATCGATTCCATTATTTGTTTTTCTTCTTATTCAATTCTATGTTACACACCCTCAGTTTTCTTTTCACTGGGCAATAAGTGTAGGACTTAAAAAATGGGCATTAAAAGCAGAGAATGGCATTCCCATGAGACTTACTATTTAAGTTTTTGACTGTGTATGAAAGTTGCATTCTAAAAAGGCTACTCTTAACCATCTCTACCTGGATTAGACACCGACTTATCCCAGTTTGGGATAAGCCTTTTTTCTATATAGAACATTTATACAATATAATTATTAAAGATAGAGTTTATTTCCTGAGATTTGATACTTCACTTTAAGATTCAGGATTAACACGCGGGACAATTTATATGCCATTTCTTTGAAGTCTCTATCACCTTTATCGCCTGCACCTCTGAATTAAAACAAGTTGGAACCCCAATATGTACAGGTGATTATGAGAGGCCTTCCAACATATGGGACCTTGAAGAGTGATGTCTCATCTCTGAAACTCTAACCTGCTTCTTTACATTACATTAGACACCTCTCAGAGGTCATCGAACACCACCAGGACATCAATCACGCCTGTCCCGTTCAATGGTCACTTGACTGCTGCTCAGTGAAGCCGAGCTCCCCTTCCTCTGTGTCTCATTAGGTTCTCGTCTGAAACTTTCACAGTTTCCACTGTGATTGTTATCACTTACAATACTTTGATAAATGTCTAGCGGTGCCCATGCGGCCTAGCAGGCCGCCCTGGTCGGGTTACTCCAAGAATTACATTTGCAATGCAGAACCACTGCAGAGGTTGAACTGCCCCCGGTGATGAGAACATCCAGGGTGCTTCGTGTCTTTGCACTGATAGCTCCCTTTAGCAATCCACTTCTGCTGCCACTTGACAATGTGTATTTATGTGTCACAGATATCCATCTATTTATAAACTTGAGTCCTTGTTTTGAAAACCCGACTGCGATTAAAAACAAGATTAGCCAGCTTTAAAGCTCCTAGCGCTGTCTACATCTGGAAAAGTCTGTGATTTAGAACCCTCCTCTTGCTGTATTCTGATTTAATCTGCTCAGCCCTGTTTTACCCTTGTCCACCTACACACAGTTGTCCATCTCCCTGCAACCTTTTTGCTGTCAGTCAAGTGACAGCCTTGGATGGGAGCTTTGTGTACCAAGGCCTCCTGAGGCCCAACACTACATTTAGCTGGAAAGAGTTAGCTCAGAGGGAGGGAGGAGGGTGGTGCGTAACCCATTCTTCCAAAGCTGAGGGTGGGAGACTAGTGGTGGGAGGATTTGGGTCCATCGATCTTCAAAAACTGCTTCCTCAAACACATGCAAAAAATGCAGACACAGCTACCAAACCCCTCACAGCTGTAGCCCAACACCAGTGTAACGTGAAATTACCCTGGGGGAGGTGCGGCAGGGGGAGGGGGAGACAAGCATTCCAAGGGTTGTCGATGCAGAGAAAAAAGGCTCCCTTGCTGAAATTTATCAGGGAATGGGAGCCCAGGAATAGTCCTAGTTTATCTCCCAGGGTGAGTGGTCAGACGTGTCTAGCTTCCCCTTTCTTGGATTGACTGATTCTTAGCTGACCTGTAAGTACTAATGTCTCTTCGTAAAATTACTCTGGGAGTGTTTCCTCTGGAGAATAGCTGGAGGAGTCTTTTGCTTAAGACCTTGTACAGATTGCATCCTGTGTAATTTAATGTCTTAATATTGGAAGGAGTTTGCACTGTAGAATATGAAGGTACACTATTGAGACAATTCTATTTGTACAGTAGATTACTTTCCTGAAAAGTCGGTTAAGGCATCAGCACGAATTAAAAGTTTGAGAACTTGAGTTAAAATGTAGGCTTTATTTAATTGCTTTTGTTTTTATTTGGTGCCATCTGCATTCTAATTATGAGTCCCTTAAATCTGACATCATATTTACGATCAGCTAAAGTTTCAGGATCTTTAAACAAAATGCCCCAGGTTAATTATTAAATCACTAGCAGCCCTGATGTCCTCCAAAAATAAACAGACTGATTTTCACCTTGTCGTAGGAAATGAAATGTATTTAAGGCCCTTGTCACTTAAAATATTGACTACATTATAACACAGACATGTATTGTACCTTACTTTTTGCATAGCTATACTCATATTTTACTTATATTGTGTTTCTGTTTTTAGTTTTGTCATGCTGGAGATAAGAAGATATAAAGAGAGAAGTGTGCATGATATGAATGTGAATATCATAGTTCATCGTTCTGTAGCAATGGTCGGTTTGCTGTCTCTGGGAGTGCTGTCGTGTGTGACAGTTGGGTGTTTTCCTTTATCAGGTGGAAGACAAGCAGCAGTTTGTGCAGGGGCAAGGGTGTCACCGACAACCCAGAGTAAATACTTTTATAACCCGGGACTTTGTTTGGGATGTTAGCACAGATTCTTGGCAAATCCACTGGGAATATTTTGCAAATGTTTGATTCACCAGTGCCTTGAATCTGTTGTGATGTAAAGCTAATAATGACCAAGAAAATAATTTTGCAATTCTATATTTTTCTGAACACAGATAAGCTTCAAAACAGTGCTTCTTTTGGTACTTAGCATACACAGAATAAGCCTAAGTATAAAGTCGGAAATTATACACACACACAGGCGCACATCCGTCTGAAGAGTCGCAGCGATAGTAAAGCCATATTATTGATTATTCTCAGTTTACATAGATTGTTTCTTCTTCAGAGATAATTTGTCTATTTATAATTCTGTAATTTGTTTTGCTCTTCATGTTCTGATAAAACACACATGCATAATTTAAATCTAATATCACTTAGAGTTCAACTTTTTTTGACAGTCCATTAATTTTCAAAATGATAAAATTGGTGAGAACCAATGAAGTCGTGCTTGGAATGAATATTTTAAAAATCTGGAAACCTCCCATAAATTACTCTACGTGTGCAGAGAAGTAGGCTTTTAGTAAATCGTCTGCTTAGTAAGATAATGCCAAGAATAATATTGGCCTTTAGAACTCAATCTGGGGTGGTTTGATTTATTTCAATAAAAAGTGTACCTGGAGATTATCTGTACAAATATCACACACATATGCACATACATAGGCACAAACTCCCATAAATCCAAAAATACTCTTGGTAAGCCACTGAGATTTGTTATCCCTGAAGAATATGACCTGAAGTAATGGCTCTTGCCTTCTAACTCAGAATAAAGCAATTTATATGGGGGGGGAGAGGGAAGGAGAGTTGATTGTTAAAGAAAAAAAATAAACTTAAAAATTGGTATCTGTACAAAATTGTCTCTTTAAACCTCAATATAAGTATTGCTTTTTGCTTTTACATCAATATTACTGAGTACCTTTTTAATTCTTTCTTCACCATGGAAGAATACATGTTTTGTTAATGCCCAGTGCACTTTATTTGGGAAATAATAACCATGGAAATTAATTTCGGAAGGGAGTCATCGTGTGGGTAGATAGGTGTGTTCCTGTACGTGTGTTCCCAACGAATCAGGTTGTAATTAGTTCATGCGATAAAATTCAAAGAGCTGACGGTGAACAATTTCCCGGAACTCCGGAAGGTTTACGTTTTCTCTGCGACCATGCAGCATGCGCACGGACTCTCCCTATGGGGCTCATCCATTACAGCCATTTGGGGAGCAAATACAGATTTTTTACGCCATTGCTTGATGCCAAATCAAAATGAACGGCCTTGTGCTGTGCTTTATTGGACAAATGTGCCCACTCTGTAAACAGAGTATCTAATTGCATTCCCTGTTGTCGTCTCTGTGGTGGATTTTGATTTCAGGAACTTGAAGACGTCTCCCAAAGCCACCAATATTTGTTCTTTCAGCTGATTATTTGTCTGCTCCCAACAAATAGGAATAAAACCCAAAACAAATGCAAATCTCTTAGCTAACTGTCAGCAACTCTGCTTAAAAGTTAGATGGTTTCTAAGATTCAAACTGGTGATTAAAATGAGATTTAGAGAAACTAATGCTTTGAAATTTTTATCCTGGCCTCCATTTTTTCAGGGATCAAGAATAGTTTAGAATTGGCTGACCTTCCAGGAATATGATCAGAATTAAACATTGTGTAAAAAATCGATCTCCTCATCGACATGGATGGCATAGTCACCCAATTACAGATTTAACATTAAAGGTTTTGACCATTTGGACGTGACCTCCACTGCCCCCAACACATGATTTGTAACTTTATTGTGATCCAAATTCAAGTTTTGTACTTTACGGCTAAAGCAAGAAAGAGAGTCATTTAGTTAAAGGGTCCTAAGGGTTCAACCAGTATTCAACCCATCTCAGCTCTCATGGTTTCTGCCGTTCACCCCACAAAGAGTAATTCTCTTTGTGCCTCAGTTTCGTCATCCATAGAATGGGGCTAAGAAGAGTGCCTACCTCCGACTGTTACAGGAATTGACTGCTGTACTTCCTATAGAGCCATAAACAGAGTGCCTGAAGCAAAATCACCATTTGCTATTCATACAATTATACCTCAATTTGCTGTTCAATGCTAAGGCACTAGATAATTGCCGGGAAACCACCTTCTTTTTTATATTGGACCATACATTTCTTTCTTTAATGGCATTGTCTGAAAGGTGTTTTCAAAGAACCTCACGAGGACTTTTCTGCAAAAAGTTACTGTTTCCATTTGTCATTAGTCTTTACTTCAGAGGTAGATTTACTATTAGTCTGTAGTGGGGAACTGCCTTCTTCCCATGTACTATATCTTGCAGAGACTAATCTGGTTTTACATTTAGATATTTTATATGTTTGCCTTCATCTGTTGCAGAATGTGCACACGCTTGTGTACTTTTTAGTATGAGCCGTAACTTCTTTTCTATTCCTGAAATTTACACTGAAATACAGATGTCAGTCACAATTGCTCAACCCCAAATGCAGGTGGCAAAATCGTCATCAATGGAATGTGGATGGTGTTGGTAACATAACAAAGCAGGACATGGAAATTAAGTGATTTAGCTCAGGGGGCTGCAAAGGTGTGTTACAAATGAAAGAAATGTTATATTAGACAGCAAGATTCTGGATTGTTTGATGTTGGACAAGTAATCATATCTCTTTAATCCTCAAATTTCAATCTAGGTCATCTTTATGGATTTTTTCAACCTAATATAATATCATTCTAGTTCTAGCAATTGCTACACTTTTTCCTTGGGGAAGAATAAAGCTTTATTCAATCATTTCAAAGTAATACTCTACTATTCAGGAAAAAAGCAAACATCGAATGGGCATATGCAACTTGATATTTTTATATGTAAATCTTCTTAAGTTCTGTAAAAATTCTATAGTGATAACAGCTAAAACTTATTTTCCAATTTATTTTAAAAAGCTCTGTTTTAAAAAATTATGTGTTAAAAACCTAAACCTCTCAAAGAAATCTATGAAATTCTCAGTATATTTAACTTTTGTTGTAATGTTAACCTTTGTTTTGTTTGTGAATGCAAGCTTATGAATTCACAAATCTCACAGTGAGAGGGTCTTTATAAATAAAACAATCCACTTAGACCTGCCTGTTTCAAATGGCAAGTCAACAAGCAACTGACAGATGAATGCATTTTTAACTAGTCAATTCATTGCTATCTTTTGATTAAAAAACTTTTTGTTCAGGTTGTAACAAAATCTTTCACTGGTTGCAAAAATAAGGGCTATCTGAGAAGCACAGGTATCCTAAAAGAATTATATACTTTAATATTTTGATAGCCTCTTCAGACTTTGTGTAGTGATCAATTAAACCAAATTTTTGGTGGAAAAACAATCAAACAAACTCATCTGAGGTTACTGAAAATTTAAGATGTGAATAAAATTGCAACCAGTATTTACTTGCATTTATGTTTACTGATTTTAACTGAGTTAAGCCAGCCAGCGGGATCCAATTCAATTCAAAGCTGTTTTTGCAATATTGTACAGAAAGAATCAACAATATTATGCTTCAATTTTTAATATGCATTATTTTGACAAATAACTTTGAAAAAAAAATGCTATTTAATTTGAAAAAATTGCTGCAAAAATGAGAAGGTGCTATTGATCAAAAGAAGCCAGATGCAAAATTTTAAAAGGTTTTCAGAGATTATATTGGGTGGTCCCAATTATAAATAACTGTCTTTATTTAAAAAGAAAAAAAATAGTCTATCAGATTATCTCTTTATATGAACAGAGTAAAGGGAATGGAGAAATGAAGTAATTATTTCCATAATTCAGGCACTTAAAACTTTCTTTTGAAATATTCAGATGATTGATATGATAATTTTGACTGAATTAGACAAATTGCTCTTTCACAGTTTGCCTTCTCATTACACGAGCAGATACAATCTAAGTGTGGATGTAACATTTATAAATGCAGAACACTAAACTCATAGCTTGCAGTACTTTGCAAGATTCATTCAATTATATATAATGACTTACTTTTTGGCAACATGGATAGTAACAATTTTCATCCTCTTCTTTAAAAGCACCTGCTTAGAACTTTTTCTCTGGGACCCTACAGCATTGCTATACAAAAATATTTCAATGGCTGACACTAGACCGTTAGAATGGCCAATCGTATATATATGCACATAGCAATGCAAACACTGAGCTGAGAATTAAAGGGATAATGAGTTTAACTACACTTGAGTAGTCCATTTAATAAACTGTATTAATGGAAAAATATTAAATGTTTCTGCAAAAGCTACCAAAAGAAAAACGTCAGTCCCAAGTTAGGAATTAATGAATTATTTCTATGGAAAATCTGATGACAATTTGTACAATTTTTTTTTATTTTAAGTGAATACATCTTTGCATTGTTATAACTTGGAAACCTACTGTAAAAGAGAAAAACAAGTACTCAATGCCTTCAAATGATCTACAAGTGAACTCAGGTATGGAAAACAAGAGAGCCCCCCAGAATCTTTTTCATTGTTTTGATGAATGTTATGTATATAAAACTTGGTGCACCTTTCTTTTGGAAAATGAATAAGAAATACATTTGTTGATCATGACTGAGGAAAGATCCTTCAATATTGATAATAAAAGAAAGGAGGCAAATGACCTATTTAATTTAATCTTTCTTCTTTTTCACTGAGATGAAGAGACAGGCCTTCAAAATGGGAAAGGAAGGAAAATGATAAAAATTTAAGCAGTCAGTGATCAGTCCCTGTGTTGGATGCCAGACTGCAGTGGGAACCAAGACAGATTCATACTTTATGGCTAAAGCAAGAAAGAGAGTCATTTAGTTAAAGGGCCCTAAGGGTTCAACCAGTATTCAACCCATCTCAGCCCTCATGGTTTCTGCCGTTCACCTCACAAAGAGTAATTCTCTCTGTGCCTCGGTTTCGTCATCCATAGAATGGGGCTAAGAAGAGTGCCTACCTCCGACTATTACAGGAATTGACTGCTGTACTTCCTATAGAGCCATAAACAGAGTGCTTGACACTTTTTCCCAGATACAGTTTTCCCAGGATGGGGGCAAAGAAAGAGGAGAATAGAGGGCAAGTTTAAATAATTATAAATCAGTAAGTATAGTTTAACTCCTTCCAATGAAAATAAAATAACTTACTTCTGTGTTAGTGGGATCATAGTTGATTATCTTTTCTTTTAAAGATGTTATTTATTTCTTTTTGGAGAGAGGGGAAGGGAGGGAGACAGGGAGGGAGAGAAACATCAGTGTGCAGTTACCTCTAATGCACCCCACACTGAGGAGCTGGCCTGCAGCCCGGGCATATGCCCTGCCTGGGAATCAAACTGGCGACCCTCTGGTTCACAGGCCAGAAGTCAATCCACTGAGCCACACCAGCCAAAGTATAGTTAATCATCTTTAAAACACCCTGATAATGAATGGGATATTAAAAAAATGACAAGCAACAAAAGGCAGCCTGTTATTAAAAAGCAAAAATTTGGACTACAGAAATTATAAATCAGTAAGCTTAATAAGGATCTCTGGCAAACTACCCTAACAGTCCTAACAGATTTCTAAAGACGGGGCTTGGAAACACATAGAGAAGGAAGAGGGAGTCACTGGGCATCAGAACTGTGTCACCAAATTTAAGTCGTACCACAGCACCTAAAAAATTTCTGGCATATAGTAGGCACACAGTAAATAGTTGCTAAATGTCCTTTTTTTCCTAGTAGATGAATTAGCTCAGATAAAACTACAGTATATCTTGATTTTAGAAAGACAGTTGACAAAGTCTTTTGTATCTTAATGGACAAGATAGCTCTCTGTCTAGTTCAACACAATTATAGGATGACAAGGATAAAAAACAATAGTGTCTTTGGTACACAGCGGAGAATAGCTAATTTGCTGAGCCAGAACCAGACTTAAAATTTTCTTTGTACCCTGGAATAGTAGAATAAAGCCCAAAACTATAATTTTATTGAGAGAAATGCTGTTTTAGGTTTCAATTTAAAGGGATCAGTTGTATATGTCTGAGTTAAGGAACCTATGACTTCATACCAGTTTATGTGAAAAAAAAAAAGATCTGTTAGGTTTAGAGGATGAAAAGGTCCACCTGTGTGCACAGAGGAGGTGAGCAAAGAGATGCAGTCTTAGCCCGAACATACCAAACCCTAGTGCCCAGAGAAGAGGAAGACTGGTCTTACCATCTTCTCACACTCAGTGTGCACATCTGGAACTGGCTGTTCTGTTCTGGATTCCACATTTTTGCAGGGACATTGACAAATGACAAAAACCCGGGGGAGGGGGGCCCCGTGGCCTCGGGGCCATGACTTGTGAGACACGGTTGGGGAGAGTGGGTAATGGGGAACAAAGAGAAGCTTCGTCTGGACCCTGACAGCTGTCTCCGAGTAAATGGAGGGCCGTCCTGTGGAAGGGCGGCAGCCCGGCTCTACTTTGCTCCGAGGGCAGAGCTCAGATCAGCGGGTAGTCTTCATGGGGAAGCAGATTTTTTGTCCACGTAAGGGAAAGCTTTCTTATGATATGAGCTTTCCTCCATCTGTGGTTCTGTAAGGTGGTGGCCCCAGGAACAGACTCAGGTAGAGCCTGGTGAAGCATCATCCATAGCAATGCTCTAAGAGGAAATTCCTGTGTTGATAGGAAAATGGACTTCCTTCACCTCTAAGAGTACTTATGAAACGATGGTGAAAACAAGCAAATTGCTTGGCAATCCAGAAAGAATTAGGTGTAGACGTTCTGCAGGCGATGACAGCTATTGTAAATTTGATAAGAATTAAGAAGGCAGTACTGATCAGAGAGGAGATTTGAAAGAGGAATCCATCATCCAAGACCACGCTGCCTGCGAAAATATAATATGGCACCTATATCTGAGCCACGTAAGTAATTTTAAATGTTTTTAGATGTGTTTTAAGTGTAAATAGCTAGGTAAAATAAACATCAATAATATATTTTATTTAACCCTACATATTTGAAATATCACCATTTCAACACATGTTCAAAATTAAGAGAATTATTGAAATAATTTACACCCTTTTTTTTCAGACTACGTCTTTGAATACCTTTGTGTGTATTATTACACCTACAACACATTCCAGCTAATCACAGTAGCCTCATGTGGCAAGTGGCTACTGTGTTAGCACAGACAAGAAGCTCAAGTCCCCAGCATGGCTAGTCAAAATAAAAGCAGTTATTAGTAAATCAGGCAGAACTGTACAGGTTACCAAGAATTTCTAGAGACATGGCCAACATAAAGAGGGTAAAGCTGCAGAATGTTTTCATTCTGGCAACTATAGGAGTGATACGAGCCAGGGATACAGGTGGAGAGTTGACCAAACAGCCCAGAATCCATTTGAGGCTGAACTGCACCTGCCCCACTCCTGGTTGCTCTGGCAACCAGACTCCCTTCCCCCATGCTAATGACATTTTAATGGGAACATCCACATGCAAATGAATTAAGCAATAATTACAGGCAGATCCTCATTTGTCTACTAGCTCCACTAAGGGGGTGATGGTTGAGAGAGGACTTGAGAGTTTGATACTACACCGAACAGATCACAAAAGGAATGGATTTGAGTTATGAAGTAAAGTGGTATTCTGCTACCTGTACACAGGGTAATAAAGGCATGTAGTTACATGTCCTTGCTGTTCCATCTGTTTGACTTTCCTCGCTTTTACCATCACTCAGGGAGAGAGAGACCACCCAGGGGAAAGAGGTCAAAGAACAAGGAGACCCGGCAACTCTGCAGAGAAGGTGCAGGCTGAGGGAGAAATGCTGACTCCCTCTACAACAATTTCAAAATAAATCACTCATAAATTGCTCTACCTCCTAACCCACCCATGGAGACATACAGTTAAAAACACTGAAACTCTGGGAAAACATTAAAACAAAGAAAAAAGTCTGCCCTTTATTCGTGGGTCTGGTTTGCTCTTAATTGCTTTTTAGTTTCCCCAAGTAGATCGGAGCCACATATTAATTAACGGTGAACAAGTTGAATACTGGACTTCAGAAACTTGATAACCCTGGCAACAAGGGGAGCTCCACTGATGTAGGGAATAGTGAGTATACTGAATTTTTTAATTTTGTAGGAATTTTTAGGTTTCTGGAACTTTTTAAAGCCTCTCAAAATGTATACATACACACAAAAAATCTGGATGATGATATTTTTCAGAAAATATTCAGTAACTGATTAACGATTAGTGCATTATAGGCTCTATAACATTATTAACACTATATATCAGCAGCAGCCTTCAAATGAGAATTTGTGAAAGTAATAATATAGCATTCCTCTCTTTTACTTTGGAACAACAGTTAATATTATAGTGTTTACCATATGCCAGGGACTATTCTAAGTTGCACAATGGGCTTTTGAAGTAGTCATTACTCTTAGCCCATTTTACAGATGGGGAAATAAAGTTACTTGCCTAAGGTTTTGTGTTATCTTGCAAAGAAGCAATAGTGGCTGGTGGGTATAGAAATGAAGCTCTGAAATAAGCAAAACTGGAAGGAAGAAAAAGCACCAATGAAGGAAACAGAGACACCACCCTCCGGGAAGAACAAAGGCAGGTTGGACAAAGGGATCTTCTGAAAGGAGGGGGTACAGGAAGAGAGGCCTGCAGTTCTTGGGGTGACTGAGCAGCTGGTAAGAAAGGAACTGCTGGTAGGACGATGAGTAGGTCTCGGTGGTCTTAGAAGGAGAAACTACGTTCAAGTCTGTGTTTGTGTGTGTGAGTGTGCGTGCGTGTCTTTGGGAGGGATTGATGATGGTGCTGGTGCAGAAAGTAGATTTCACCAAGTTAAGGAGTGTGTCAGTGGTGATGAAAAGATGGTGGCAATGAGTCTGGGTGATTCTGTGTGGAATATTGGCACTGGCGACTACAGGAAGACTAGGTCACCTCAGGTGGAAGAATGTTCCTTTATAGGTTATGAGATAATAGAGCAAGTTTCCAGTCAGGTAGGCATGAGCCATAGAGAGGCCAGGGTACTGGAGAAAGAACAAGGGCCCAAGTTTGATCCTTCAAACTGGAAGGCAAGACTGTCTGGGATAAACATCCCTCTAACACACCTCTTAGAAATTCTCAAGAGCCAGGTGCAGAACAGAAAACAAAGATGCAAGCTTAATTCTTTTTTTTAAGATTTTATTTATTTATTTTTAGAGAGGGAAGGGAGGGAGAAAGAGAGAAAGAGAAACATCAATGTGAGGTTGCTGGGGGCCATGGCCTGCAACCCAGGCATGTGCCCTGACTGGGAATCGAACCTGTGACACTTTGGTTCGCAACCCATGCTCAATCCACTGAGCTACGCCAGCCAGGCAAACTTAATTCTTGATGACACTGGGAAATCAACTCCAAAAGTCTTTGTGAGGGAAGAGGGGATTTTTCTATATGCCTTTCCTACTTTTTGATGTTTGACTCTTGTAAATGTGCATTTAGTTTTGCAAAAAAAAAAAAATCCAACAACTTTGTTCAAAGAAAGATAGGATATGGAGAATGAAATACCATGCATTTCTGGTCTTCTCTCAAAGAGAGAGCTCTAGCCTGACATTGGGTGCCATTTCTGAAACACGTTACCCATAAGGGCAGGACTGTCTAAAATTTGTCTTCTGTCAGTGGTCCCCATCAGTTGTTTGGATGTTGAAGCCAGGCAACCATGGTAAAGTGTAGCTAAAGGAAGCTATCTTAGACAATTGGGAAGAAAACTACATTTTTAAGTTTTTGAAGTTATTGATTTTTTTCCTTCGTCCAAAGTATAATCTCAAGTCCCCTAGAGGAAAGATTTTCAATCACTAAAATCTCCCACTATGAAATTTACTTTCTGTTTTTATCAACATTTCTATATGTCTGTACATTTAGATGTAACTAGAATTAGAGGTGCTTATTACGTTACAAACACTTCAGGTTGTTTTTTCATTTATTTTGTCACTCCAAAAGTACATGCATTCACCAAAGCTTTTAAAAGAGTGTACATGCTATTCTCTGTGATCATGAAAATCTCCTCATTCATCACTGTAGTTGCTCACCATCAGGAAATCTAATGGAGACATAAATAATGCATTTGTGTGGCGAACATAAACATTGTATAAAATTCAGAAAATCTGAGTATTGAATACGACATGCTGAACTTGATTTCATTTAATTGATTTTTATGGGCCTTTATTTCTTGAGTCTTAGAATACTACCTTGGGGATTGCAGAAATTTTAATCAGGGAGCTTTATTATGTATTATCTGTAACCTTTCACGATCCCTTTTCAGTTACTCAATGGAAAAGTACTTATTGAAAATGATTTACTGAAAGAGGTTATTTGTGCAACGCATACGCAAGTACTCAGTGTAAAACACCGAATTTGAATGGAATACTTTATATTACAACTGACATTATAAGATCATAATTACACTCAGGCAAAGCCTTCTTGGTGTTCTTCTTTTATCTCTTTCCAAAAGAACACGTGTCCCATATATATTCAAATGTTCCACACAGAATTTTGGAGTGTCAGGCACTACGTGAAGCATCCCTCCAGAAATGCTGGAGGGACCAAAGTAGCAAAGGGCCCCTCCTCCTGGATTTAAACTTGTAGTGGATGAAAGGGACAGTAAAGTAAATGAGGACGTCACATCATGCAATACATGATAAAAGGTCACCACAGCTGCAAGCAGAGGAACACTGCCGCCACAGGAGCAAGGTGTCCGACAAGGCCACTCAGGTGAGGCGACTCGTGTACATTTAGACTCCGTTCTCTGGTGTGTCCTAGTGTTTATGTATGTAGTCTATAAACTACCTTTTCTTTTTTCTATTCTTTTTCATTGCTTTTAATTTTTTAAAGATTTTATTTACTTATTTTTAGAGAGGGAAGGGAGGGAGAAAGAGGGAGAGAAACATCAGTGTGCGGTTGCTGGGGGCCGTGGCCTGCATGCAACCCAGGTATGTGGCCTGATTGGGAATTGAACCTGTGACACTTTGATTTGCAGGCTGCACTCAATCCACTGGGCTATGCCAGCCAGGGCTATTTTTATAATTTTTTCATTGTTGTTCAAATACAGTTGTCTCCATTTTCCCCCCACCACACCCCCGCCCCACCATTGCCACCTCCCCCCCCTCCAACCTACCCACTTTGACTTTGCCCATGTGTCCTTTATGCATGTTCCCTGATGGCCCTTCCCCCATTTTGTCCCATTCTCCCTCTCCCCCCTACCATATAAACTACATTTTCATATATAACTTTATGTTGACTTAAAGATAAACCCTTACTCATCAAAGTTAGAATATCAGTCTTGACCTAAAAGGAACAGTTACTTAAAAGTGCCTGACCTCAAAGGAACAGACACTTCAAGTACTGATTAACTTATTTTAGCGTCATCTCATCCTTTCATTTAATCTGTGTATTTAATTTTATTTCATTCTAACAAGAAACAGGAAAACATTGTGTTATAGGGAATTTATGTTGAATACATTCTTATTGTCCTTAGGTTCATATTTTTTGTTTGACTTGGAGATTAAGAACTAGATTAGATACAGTACCTTTACTGAGTTTTCACTAACATCCTTAATAATTACCGGTAATCATGCACTTGATTTGGTTTTCTGACCTCTCCCACCCCAGATTTTGTGCCACAGTTTATAAATTGAAACTAAATGTGAATTTTCCATCAAACAGAATGAGAGCCTGTCACTTCCACCAGTAAGTCTCTCCCATTTGTGTACATGTATAAATACGAAATATTTTTATTTCATCAATGCTTAAAACAGAAGTGGGTTCAGGATAAAATACAATATTGAAATTGTACCAACTTCTGGAACTCAAACAAAAGAATATATTGAGGAATAAATACAATCATTTTACCAGAATACAAATTAACTTTTTCTCTGTGTGGTTAAGATTTACAAAATGCCAGAAGAAGCAAGGATAATTAAGATCTAAGAAGAAGTAATTAATGTGGACTTACACAAAGGATGTTGGAGTAGAGATAAAACCAGTACACGAGGCACAGATTACATGGAATGTCCTAGATAAATGCCTCAGGATAAGGTTGGTATTTTTGTCGAGTTGTTTGAAAACATAACAACTCATTCAGCCAGCCAGAGTCCCAGTTATGTGAAACTCAAACACGTTTTTACTCTGAAAAAGTGTCCCTTTTTTTGTAGTTTTTATGGGTTGCTGTGAGTAACAAATACACATCGATGCACCTGCAAGTAGGCTATTTGCACGGCATTGTAAACAAGCCTGGAGCATGAAGTGCTGGCACGATTTTTAGTTTATTAACCTGGAAAATCATTCTGAACAAGCGGTAGGAATTTGACGGTACTAATATACTCAATTCAAGTGATGAAATGTAACTGCTTAGCTTTATGTTTTCATGTTCCATATCAATAGTTTCCATCTTGTTTTTTTTTTTCACTCTGTATATTGTCTTCGATTTTCATGTAAAGTCTTTGGAAACAGCAAAAGCAAAAGCAAACCCTTTCAAAATCCTCTGGTTCATCATCAAGCAGCTGGTATGGGTTTAATATTGAATGAGATCATGTAAGGACCAAAGGGGCACCCCTACCCACGGCCCCTGCATTTGGAGAGTTTGTGATTTCATTGGGAAGATGAGATAAAAACCAATACAGAAGTGAAAGCAAGAGAATATACTACAAATTGAATTATTCTCGCTCTAATGTTTAGCGGGTGCGCGCACGCGTGTGTGTATCCACATGCCATGTGGTACTTCGAAATGATCAACACTTGGATCTAAGTGACAGGTTGCTATCACACAGTGATATGAAAACATAGCTTATATATTTTACTTGCTCATCTTAACCCAATCTGAATTTTAAATGTTGCGATAATTACTTAAAACTCAGCCCTGCAAAAATAAAACCGAAATAAGGGAATGGGGGCCTCTCCCTCACCCCCGTGTCTCTGAGCAGCTGTCCGCGGGGGAGCTTCAGCGCGGCCATGCGTCCTTGCCCGGCCCACATTGTTCTGACCCTCTCCGAGCCGTGTGGTTGTGCTAACCGAATTTATGAGGTCCGGCCACATCTGGTGGCACCGGCGTCCTTCTTCTGCTCCGCCTGTCACTCCCTGTCAGGGGATGAATGTGCCCCGAGTGCCGGTTGGGGTGCGTGATAATAAAGCCCACATTAGCCAACGCTGGGGTGGGGGTGGGCGGAGGCATTCATGGGCCTCCCCAGGCGCTGCGGCAAGCGGGCAACAAAGGGGGCGGGGGCAGGACGCACAAAAGTGCTGATGCCAGAAGGCCTGACACGCCGCAGGCGGTACGTGACATCTCGTGGCTTTGGGCTGTTGTTGGGTGTGATGCATGTCACAGTCATGATGGATGACTTTCAGATCTTTCCCATTATATCATATCTGTAAGAAATTCCCTTTTCCTCAAATGCCTTTTTGTTCCCTACCCCTGAGCTGCAGATGGCATCTACCCACGCATCCCCTTTGTGCGGAGCCCACGGAGAACTCCGCCATTCTTCTGGGGATCCTGCTCATGGTTGAATTGCTGGCATTCAATGAAGACTTGAAATTAGGGCTTTGGGCAGTTTAACCTCTTTTTAACACATTGTAGCAGTAGTTTGTGGCCATTTAGGAATTTCCGGAGGTGCCAGTGATATATTTCAGTAAAAACAGAAGGGATGGAATCAGCAAATAAAAGAAGTAAGTAACTCTTTAGAAAGAAAACATTTTCTTAGTGAATGAAGCCATCTGTATACAACGGGAATTCCTAAAGAATGTGAGGTGCTCTCTGAATTGCACGTTTCAGCTTCACAATATTTATATTAGGTGCACGAGTTAGAGCTGGTAGTACACCTCAGAAGTAGCTTCTTTTTCTCCCTCTTTGCTCAATGACATGAATCATACATGTCTGATTTATTCAGCAAATCGTTTTTCCCCAGGAAAAGCTGCAATGATGAGTAATATGGAGAAGAGCGGATTAATTATACATACCCATTACTGTTCCTTTCTTAGTATTGTTCCAAACATTATATAATAGAGAGTATAAAATTAATCATGGATAGATAAGTCAGTGAGTAGGCACAGGGATTTCTACTGAATTACAGAAAAAATCAGGATGTCATCAGGGTTCTTACAGTTTCAGCGTGTCCTCCATGATATGTGGGAAGTGTGAGTGGGTTAGATTGTGCAAATGAAATACTCTCACTAATGCTTAAATGTTTATGGATTGAAGTCAAATCAGGTATAGTGGGTGAAAGCCACAGAGATTCCTGGAAATCTCTGATTTATTTTAAATAATCAGTCTTGGGCTCCAGGTTACAGGTCAGTTGGATTCAGAGGGTAGAAGCAAGGTGCATTCCATGATGGCTATCGGTGGAATGTTAGAATTCCCAGAAAGGGCTCCTAATGTGCACAGGTAAAGAATTAAATGACTCGAAGAAGTCAGTATCATAAGGAGCACTCACTTAAAAGGGGGGATAAGGAAGTGACCAAAATAAGAGAGTTAGTGAAAAAGAAATAGGAATTTGGTCCAATGCCCAAGGAGAAGGAAGAAAAGGGTCACATATGTAGTAAATGTACAACATGTGGGCCCATTGACAGAGAAAGCTGATGGTTTTTCAAGGATGACCTAGAGGAAGGATAGTTCTTATCTACATTGAGTATGGCAAGGAAAAACAATCATCTCTAATGCTTATTAAATGTTCACTATGTGTCAGACACTTTTGTAAGTACTCTGTAAGGATCAAATAGCCTTTTGATTTTGATCAGGCTCCCCAATCTATAAAGAATTCAATATGGTGTCTTTTGTGGTTCCCCGTGTATCTGTGCATTCTAAGGCATTGTTTCCCAAAATTACCAAGCCATATGACTCGCTGGGTGCTATGTAAAGAACACAGCTCTCTAGGACTTCCCCACAGAGGCCTTAGTTGGGCTAACAGGGGATTACTTTAATAAGTAATCCAGACAATTCTTATGCTCAGGACATTTTGGGAGACACAGACTTTAGGAAAAATACAAGTTTCCTAGATTTTTTTTCTTTACTTTTTAAGAAAATAATTTCACATTCAGAAGTCAGTCAACCTAGCAAAAGTTTATATTTTATCCTTTAGTCAGTGGGCACTCAAAAGACACCTTTGTATAACTGAATGAAAACCTTGGGTTATAAAATATTACTAAAGAAATGTAGCCAAAAGTTCAAGGGTAGCTTGACAATGGATAAGAGGAATTTTTCAAGTAAAAGTTTTGCTTTCTCTGTTTTAATTAGAATTCTTAGAAATAAATGACTTGTAATGAATACATTGCATGTTACTAAAGGATCTCATGACTTACTGTCCAGTGGATACTGCCATGGTGTGTGGATGAAAGCTGGTTTCTGAGTTCATAATGGTGTCTAGTCTGCGTCTTTCACTGGGCCAGGTCGCAGCTAAAACAAGGTGTTGTATTTGCATCGATGCCGTGTTCAACTGCATAGCCCAGCTCAGAGTCCTTCCCTATCGACCCATCACCGTCTAGAGTTCTGACTAGAACTAGCAGGATTCTATGACTCAAAACGGTTAGCACAGAGAATACTCTTAAAAAAAATTCCTACCATAGCAAGTCTCTTATTTAAAAATGTATTTGAGGGACTTCCAGCCAAGATGGAGGGATAGGTGGACACACTGTGCTTCGTCTCACAACCAAAATTAAGGACGACAAAAATTTAGAGACAAAAAACAACCAGGACAGACAGAAAATTGAACTGTACAGAAGTCCCAACAACCATTCATCCAGACCGGTAAGAGGGGCAGAGTCGGTGGTGGGCAGAGAGGGGTCGAGGCAGGAAATCGCGGTGGCTGGCAGACCTGGGCATGCAGGGCGAAGGTGGTGGCTAGCAGACCCCAGTGGCAGACCCCAGGTGCAGGCACAGGGAGGAAAGGAGCAGACCCCGTGAAGCGTGCAAGGCAGTTGGCTGTCCGCAGTGACACATCCTTGTGCAGATAAACCAGGTGAAAACGGGCAGCAAGACGGACCTCTTAACCCAGGGCCCCAGCACCGGGAAATAAAGCCTAAAAGCACTGATTGAAAACACTTGTGGAGGTTGAGGTGGTGGGAGAAACTCCCAGCCTCACAGGAGAGTTTTGTTGGAGAGACCCACAGGGTCCTAGAATGTACACAAGCCCACCCACCTGAGAACCGGCAGTAGAAGGGCCCAATTTGAGTGTGGGAGGTGGCAGAGGGGACTGGAATCTGACAAAAAGCGGAACAAGCACCATTGTTCCCTCTCTGACCCCGCAACCCAGCAACTGGGTTGCCCCGCCCTGGTGAACACCTAAGGCTCTACCCCTCACTACATAAAAGGTGTGATCAGACACCCCCAAAATGGCTCAAACAGAACAGATCAAAGTCACAGAGCCAATACTTTTAAGTGACCAAGAGGTAGCCAACCTATCAGATGCATAGTTCAAAGCACTGGTGGTTAGGATGCTCACAGAATTGGTTGATTTTGGTCACAAATTAGATGAAAAAATGAAGGCTACACTAAATGAAATGAAGAAAAATGTGCAGAGAACCAATAGTGATGGAAAGAAAACCAGGTCTCAAATCAATGGAGTGGGCCAGAAGGAAGAAAAAAACATACAATCAGAAAAGAATGAAGAAATAAGAATTCAAAAAAAATGATGAGAGGCTTAGGAACCTTTAGGACATCTTGAAGCATTCCAACATCCAAATTATAGGGGTATCAAAAAGAGAAGAGGAAGAGCAACAAGTGGAAAAGTTATTTGAACAAATAATAAAGGAGAACTTCCCCAATCTGGCAAAGGAAATAGACTTCCAGGAAGTCCAGGAAGCTCAGAGAGTCCCAAAGAAGTTGGACCCAAAGAGGAACACACCAAGGCACATCATAATTACTTTACCCAAGATTAAAATGAAGGAGAGAATCCTAGAAGCAGCAAGAGATAAGGGGATAGTCACCTACAAAGGAGCTCCCATCAGACTGTCAGCTGATTTCTCCGAAGAGAAAAATGCAGGCAAGAAGGGGCTGGAAAGAAGTATTCCAAGTCATGAAAGACCAAGGGCCTACATCCCAGATTGCTCCATCCAGCAAAGCTTTCATTTAGAATGGGAGGGCAGATAAAGTGCTTCCCAGAAAAAGTAAAGTTCAAGGAGTTCATCATCACCAAGCCCTTATTATATGAAATGTTAAAGGGACTTACCTAAGAAAAAGAATATAAAAAACATGAACAGTAAAAAGACAGCAAACTCACAGTTACTAACAACCACACCTAAAACAAAAGCAAACTAAGCAAACAAATAGAACAGGAACATAACACAAGAAATGGAGACCACATGGAGGGATAGAAACAGGGGAGTGGGAGGAGGAGAGGGGGGAAAGGTACAAGGAATAAGTAGCATAGACGGTAGGTAGAAAATAGGGGGACGGAAAGAGTAGTATGGGAAATGTAGAAGCTAATGAACTTATGACACACGGACATGAACTAAAGGGGGGGAATGTGGGTGGGAGAGGGGATGTGCAGGGGGAGGGGAATGAAGGGGGGGAAATGGGACAACTGTAATAGCATAGTGAACAAAATATATTAAAAAATAAAAATAAATTAAAAAGAAAAAAATGTATTTGAGTTTTCTGAGAAAACCTCCAGAAGTCTACCTTTGTATTTCAAGAGAAAATGGGATGCAAAGATGGCTGCAAACTGTTCCTTTTTTGTAAAGGCCATAATTTGTAAAAATCAAGTGACTTCCAAGGTAAAAATGTTATCTGTAGTTTGCCTGGCCTTTGAGAAGTCTCTGTACAAAGAGCGACGTAGAAGCGTGGTCTGCAGAGCTGCCGAGCCAGCTCTGGGCACCAGACCCCTAGTCACAAGAGGGATGCAAGAATGAAACAATGGTGTAGAGAATCCCTTCTCCCGACAAAAGGCTTGAGCTTAAGCCCAGTCACTGAGTGAGAATTCCAAAAATCAAGCTGAATATTCATAAAACTTTACATTTTTAATACATGAATTCCAGGCACCGTAAGCGTCATTGCTGTAAATGGGTTACAAGTAGGTGATTGTCACCTAAGAAAAGCCGAGATTTGATTTTCCTGAAAGCAAATATAAACTTTTCTCTTGGTAAAAATGCTTATAGAAATCAGAGAATAGTGGAGGGAAAAGGGAACTGACTGTCTAATGCAGGATCCCTGAGCTTCAGCACTGTTGATGCTTCGGGTGGAATAATTCTTTCTTGGGAGGGGATTCCGTACTGTGCATTGCAGGACATTGAACAGCATGCCTGGGCTCTACTGACCAGATGCTGGCTGCGACATGCAAAATTGTCTCCCAACATTGCTGCGTGTCCCCTGGTGGGGAGGGAGGGTTGCCTCTCCTCAACACCCACATTACCACTCCAATGTGTCACTCAGAGAAATGCTACCCCATTTTCCCAGACCATTTTACTGGCTTGCCAAGAAAACAGTCCCAGAGGTGTTGGTGATCAGTGGTACTACAACACTGTTCTTTTTGGCTATGGAACAATGCCCATTTTCTTCTCATCCTCACATTTCTAAAGTCGCTAAAAATGGAGTCAATAGAAGCCTCCAAAGCAGGTTGTCCATAGCCATGTTGACATGAATGGAGGATTGGGGAAAAGAGCATTTCTCTTAGAGACTCCAGATGCTACAGGAAAATGGACTCCCTTTCTCAGTAATCCACTCTTTTTCTTCCAAAAAAAATTGTGCTACAGGAAAATCCGCTATGGGGAGGTGACTTGACTTCTCTACACAGTTTTTGCTGTTACTGTTGTTTGTTTTACCATCCTTAGGGCTAAGGCGACATACACCCCAGTGTCTCTCTAGATTTATTCGTAATGTCTTTTGTTCCCGTCCCACAAACAACCCCTTCCAGACCCCACTAAACATGGTTGTCATCTTCTTGGACTTCATGTTACGATAAAATTGCTGTGATAAGGGGCCCATGTCCTTGAGTGGTGCTTTGTTGCATTTTGCTTTCAAATGAAGTGAACCCAGGAAATTAGCTTATTAAACATGTAAAGACCTTTGGTCAGAATAAAAGTCAGATAATACTCAGGGATCTAGAATGATATGAAAATTGTGCTCTCTATAAAAATACTACAATGTAAAAAAATAGCCTCAAAATGAATTCAGGGACTATGGTGACATTCTCCCCATAGAAATGGATTGCTCAAAATTAGAATTATTTTTTAAAGTATTTACAATCATTACAACTATATTCTAAGGGCAAACATGTATGAATATGTAAACATAAAGATTTAATGCAGCCCTGGCTGGTGCAGCTCAGTGGATTGAGTGAGGGCTGTGAACCAAAGTGTCGCAGGTTCGATTCCCAGTCAGGGTACATGCCTGGGTTGCAGGCCATGACCCTCAGCAACCGGATATTGATGTTTTTCTCTCTCTCTCCATCTCCCTCCCTTCCCTCTCTAAAAACAAATAAATAAAAAATCTTCAAAAAAAAGGATTTAATGCAGTAAGATATGCATTGTTTTCTAAGCATTTTTCACTTTCAAGAATCAAGTTTGGACAATGTACACTCAGTGCTGCTGTACTTGACCAAGCTTTACTTGGGTTCCTAAACTTGTCTTCCCCCAGTAGGATAAATAGAAGCATGGATTATTCATTTGCAATTTCTCCGCTTTTTTCAGGTAGAAGCATCATTTGTGATAGCCATCTGCTCTCAAGTGTCCTTGCTGTCACTCTGTTTCATGCTCCCAGGCCCTCTCCCTCTCTCTCCTCCACCTTTACTGCGGAGTGGTAGTTACGAGTTAGATTCATTGACTTGAATGAGAGGAAAGTTCTATAAGGTCAAAGATAGACATTTTAAAAAGACTGAATTACTTAAAATGAAGTGCATGCACTCTAAAAGAGCAGTGTCAAAGAATCTCAAGAACTTTTTTTCCTAAGAAATTAGCAATTGTCATTTAGTGGAGAGCACTGCTTAATATTCACTTCAATCAATGTCCCATCTCTAATGACTGCCTCGCTGAGTGGCATCCACCCAGGGCTCCAGTGATAAATATTTAATAAAAGGACCTCCTCCTACTTTTTTTTTTCTTTTCCCATATGCATTAAATTAATTACTTCATTTTAACAAGCCAGGCTGCCCTCTCCAATGATGCCACCTCAATATTTCACAGTCTTGAAAACTCTCTCTATACCAGGCTGATTTACAGTGAACCATTTTTAAAAATGAAAGTTTTGAGGGTAGATTTTGGCAGGAAAATAACACAAAAAGTGCTTAGCCCAGAAAATAGAAGGTTTCTAACATGCTTTAGACCTCCAGACTCAGGGAACATTGCCCCATATTTGATGATTTCAATGGACTGGCATAGAAATTTTCCTTACTGTGAAGGGGAAAATAAAGACATTTCACTTGCTTTGTGGAGGGTTTGATTTCCCAAAGACATTCCCCCCTCCTTTTCTTCCTTTTCTTTTTTTGGTAGCAATCTCTGTGTGCTGAAGACATTCTGTTCTGGTGAGCTCTGCACTTCTTATTCATAGCAATTACATTCACATCTTTGATCCTGGATGAGATCTCTTGTGCATATTTTGTTCTATTTACGTCTTTGATCTGGTTTCTTGTGATTGTTTCTAAGGTTGTGTTTTTACTCAAAATGCATTCAGCCTACAATGTTTAGGAAGGAAAGAGAAGTGAGATTTAGTTTATCCGTGTGACATTGTGTTTTTAGGCATCTGGGTAAATTAGACTCTCTCAGTACCTCTCAGTTTCTTCTTCCAATATCCTGATAGCTTGCGTTTTTCAACTGCCATAACAGTGGAAAGCTCGGCAATCAGATGTATTGCCTCATGCTCAAATTCAGCTCAACAGTTTTGCAATCTTGTCATTCCATTTGCCATAAAAGAATCAAACTGGTCTTCCCATGATACGGACAGTGATATAGCTAGAGAACAGGAAGGGAGTTAGGTAGAGCTCCTGCTTACAGACGAATAAAGAGTCTTATTTATGTGTTGCCATCATTATCCTTTTATTTAATAGAGATTTATTTGCTTGTTTATGTAACATGTCACCTATACTCGGGCTTCACGAATGCACCCAGGTAACTTAAAGGTGATATGTATTACTAAGGGGAGATTAGATAATAAGATAACAGCCAACAGTCACTGTTGTGATGGCAAAGTGCTGTGAATAAGGGGGCCGCATGGGACCTGGGAATGTACATGACAAAAATTGGTCACCATGGCAACATTTGAGCAGTGGGAGACAGGAGCTGAACTGAGCAGCACAGAACTGCAGTGGCCTGATTGAAAAGAACTGCCTATAATTTAGCTTGACTGACTTGTTATGCAATATGTTTTCTGTACTATGCAAATGACTATGGAAATGTGAGAATCCAAAACAGTCTATAAATTCAGACTGCAAAAAAATTACATATTTTTTTTGGTGGGGGGTAAGATTAGAAATTCCAATTTATAGCAATCCATAGGGTTCTTTGTTCCTAATGATCTTAGACAGTGAGCATTAACACAGGTATTTCTCCATAAATCCATGTAAACAAATAAGATTTCCATATTTTAGAGATCTGCTTATGAAAACACTAAATATCGTGTCATAAAGCAAGTAAAACTGGAAAGCAAAGGCAGAGAAAGGTGATACAAATAGAATAAACTGCTAAGTTGAACGACCCCCTGGTGAGCTTCATCATAGAAGACATAATTCAATAAAGTTTTCTTTTTAAATTTATTTCTAACAAGATGTTTCCTGCTTGAAGGATATGGAGAATGCACTTGTTTTTCTTTTCAACTGATTTGTGTGGCATGGAGTCACAAAGGCATAGGGGACCTCGAGCAACTACACAGGGGTGGGCAAAAGCAGGTTTGCAACTGTGAGTAAGCAAAGCCTAGGGTTTATCCTTGTATTATTATTTATTAATTACTGTATTAGTTTCTAGGTTAGCAACTGTAAGCCTACTTTTGCTCACATCTGTATAATCTGATAACGAATGGCTAGTGGCGTTTTTCAGTTTTATACTTGCACAGCAGGACGGGGGACCCCCAAGCGGCACTCTTAACAAAGGTGTAGATGAGATCACCCAGAATATGGCCTATTAAGAGTTTCTCAAGAACAGTAATACCTCAGTCAATAAATTTTCTAAGCGTAGAGTCTCTTCCTAAGATTCAGTAATGATAAACATGCAAGCACTTTATATACCGTGTGAAACAGAATAATGGAGAATCGTATACCTTAATGGCAATACCCCTGCTAAGCTGCGTGCGTGTGATCATAACAATAATAAAATTATTAGTAATTATAGAGTAATTAGACCTTAAATGTACTTAGCGTTATATATATTCCCAAATCTCTGTGTGGTAGAAACAAACATTCTCGCATGTTGTAGACAGAGGCTTAGGGAGGTAAGGTAATTTGCCCAAAGTTACACAGATAGGAAATTGTTCTGATTAGAACCTAGGCTCCATCTGGCTCCAAGACCCAATTTTCTAAGCATGATTTCTTTCCTTCGTGTATTCAGATAACTTCTTAATAAGACCTTTCTTCTCTAGCCTATGACTAACGATCTTCTCTGGTCAGATCTTCTCTTACCAGTCAGCTCACAGCCTCTCCTTGGTGAGCCCCAGCTTCCAGTCATGCACCTGGACACTGGAAATTTGCCTTCTTTGCTTTGTAATTTAAAACGCGTGAACGTGACTCTTGTAAATATTATAATGAAAACGCTTTTCCCCTTATAATCATGTCTGATGGCCTTTCCTTCTATTTTATTTGGCTAAACTAGTTTAGAGAGAAGAATTTGTCTTTGTTTAAGGCTTGAATGTCCTCATTCAAGTAGTGTTTGTATGTTGATGTTATGAAGGGATCAGGAAGCCAGGGAGAAGAACTGGCTGGAATATACTGGAACCCGCAGTTCACTGAGGCTAGAAGCAATAGGTCAGGGAGTTTCTCTGCTCTTGTACCTGGCTTCTGTCACTCAGTGTTATACTTCTGATATTCATCCATGTTGTTTGGTGTGTGATATTCAATTGTATAAACATTCCACAATCTATTAATCTGTTCTATGATTGGTAGACATTTGGATGTTTCTAGTTTTGGGCTAGTAGAAATGAAGCTGTTAAGAACATTCCAGTATGTGTATCTCTTGAGAAATTATGCACAGGTTTCTTTAGGTGTTACAAGTGGTGGGACATAGGGGATGCATATATGATAAACTCTTGACAGTAAATGTTGCCAAAGAGTTTTCAAATGTGATTGTACCATTTTTCTTCTAAACAGCAGACATCATAAGGAAATTCCAGTTGTTTCCCGTCTTCAAAAACACTTGGTGCGGTCAATGGTTTGAGCATTAGCCATCCAGAAGTGTGGGGTGGTATTGTTTTTGAGAACTAATGAGGTTGAGCACTTTTCCACATGTTTATGGTTCACATGAATGTCTTTTTTGAAGCCTATTTTCTATTGAGTCATTTATTTTTCCCTTATTGAGTATAGAAAAGTATTGATTTTAAGTGATAAGTCAGTGCACTGATTAATTATATACATGAGAAATTTTTCACTCGTTCTCTTTTTCCTTCCTTTCCAGATCTGTATCTATTTTCTTCTTTCACAGCCTTTGAATATTACTTAAAATATAATCGAGTCTACCAATGAATTCCAAACACAGTGGATTAAGTAAGATACTGATGATATCTTATGTAACAGTCAGACTAGGCCAGGATGTTGAGCAGCTCAGCAGTGCTGGGGACCAAACTCCTTCTATGTCAGTATCTGAAACCTTGAGAGTATTGATGTCCTGGAGGTAGGCTCATCGCCGTTTTCACGCTCAGACTCAGGAGTGAAAGGAAGAGGCCATGTCTTTTCTTCTTTATGGATATGACTAGAGGGATGTTCATTACGTCACTCAGAACCTAGCTTTACAGTTAACTTTCCTCCCTAGGATGCAGACTGGGAAATATACTTGTAATGTGACACTTGTTTTACCTACCTAAAGACTCTATTATAGTGGAAGAAGAGGAGAAAGAAGATTATTGATGGACTGCAGCCTTTGTCATCACTAGGACTGGCAGAGTTCTAATTCTCGAATTCAGATACGAGAAGGATTTCTTAGGTAGGTATGTACCTCCAGCGTTTTCTTTCAGATTATAAAACTGGGATTTGAGAAGCACTCAGACTTCTAGGTCCCCAACAGAAATAGCATCTCCAAAGTTTCTCCCTAATAGGTTAACAGCTTGGATATAATTTTCACATGGAAACAAAGTTAAGCATATTAAGATTGCCAATTAGGGTCACATTATTTATAAGCCAGTTATAATATTTAGGGATGTTACATTCGTTCTCTGAAACTACTGTAACACATACCACAAATTAGATGAGTTAAGTGACAAATAAAATATTTTCTCATAATTCTGGAGGCTCAAAGTCTGAGATCGAAATGTCAGTAGAACTGCTTTCTCTCAGGGCGCTCTTCCTGGCTTGCAGAGGGTCCTTGTCTCCCTGTGTCTTCCCTCGGTCTTTCTTCTGTAATTGCCTGTGTTCTCATCACCTCTTCTTATAAAGATGCCAGTCACGGGGCTTAGGGCCCACCTTAGTGACTCCACTTTACCTTTACTACCCATCAATGACCTTGTCTCTAAATACGGTCACATTCTGAGGTTGTAGGGGTAGGATTTCAAACAATGAATTTGGAAAGAGACACAATTCAGTACGTAACCAGTGTGGAAGGCAGACTAGTTGACTGTGACGATGCAGATATCTGCAAAAATTAACTTTATCCAAAGAAAAGAAGTTTTGTGTGAAATTTCCAGATGGGAGTTTTCCATTTGTTAAGCATTTAAGTGTATCGATTTTAGAAGAGAGGAGGGGAGAGAGAGAGGGAGAGATCAATTTGTTGTTTCACTTATTTATGTATTCACTCATTGCTTGTTGTATGTGCCCTGACCAGGGATGGAACTCGCAACCTTGGCATTATAGGGACAATGGTCTAACCAACGGAGCTGGACAGCCAGGGCTCAGGCTAGCAGTTTTCAACTGGCTCATTTATTCTTGATGACTCTGAAAATTGCCAGAGCTTGACATCAGCAAGATGGCCAAATAAGACATCCCTTGCTCATATCCCCCTCTTCCCGACAAGAATTCCTAACCCATCCATGGACAAAAGTGACTTTGTGTGAGTTGGGAGATCCTGGCAGGAGACTGTGGAACCTAGTACAGTCCAAGAGCAGGAGAGCTGTTTCAAGAACACAGGTACACACCCAGGTGGCTGGCAGGCTGATGGTGGCCCCAGCGATAGACCTGGAAACAGCTCGATACCCATAAGGACTTGGCTGCAGCTCCATTTGGCTTTGGTTCTGTCACCAGCACCACATGCCAAGGGACCTGGGAGGAGGCTCCTGCACCCACGAATCAGGGAATAAGTATACAGACCTTGACTCTGACTCTGGACCCCAAAGTGCCTCGTGAACTGGCTCCAGCCCCTCTCACCATGATCTGGGGGCCCCTAGAGAACGCGATCTTAGACAGTCACCCGTGGATGAGAGAGCATGTGTAGAAGTCCCGGACCCAGCATAGAAGTTTTGTTTTGAGAAGGTGAGAAGAACAGTTTGACGTTATCTACCTCACCCCTCCTCAAGGCAGCATGGCTCAGTGACAGCAGAACACTTTCTGCCAGTGATTTCTCCCTGGGGGGCGGGGAGTAAGTGTGTGTGAGTGGGCATCCAGCCTCCTCGGCTGTGCCGAACACTGCCAAAGAGGCCCATCTCTCTCCCGCCACATCCGGACTACTGAATGATGAGCTGCACACCTGGGGGAGGGGTGGTTGGCTGTGAGAACAGCAGCCAGGGCTTGAAATGGAATATACTAAAGGGACACAGATACATCAGAGACTTCAGTGGGAGGCTTGTCCAGGAGCCACTGGGGACACCTCACCTCCAGATTCCCTCCTCTGACCTGCGGGCACCCACAGCACTGCATGAGTCTCATCCACACCCCCACCCCCACCCCAAAGGAGGCTCCCTGCTTGTGCTGAGATGATGGCAAGAGCCAGCTTCTGCAGATAGCTAGTAAGCATGTATAGAAAGTCAGCCCACCTTGGCTGGCATAGCTCAGTGGATTGAGCGCGGGCTTTGAACCAAAGTGTCGCAGGTTCGATTCCCAGCCAGGGTACATGCTTGGGTTGCAGGCCATAACCCCCAGCAACCACACATTGCTGTTTCTCTCTCTCTCTCTCTCCCTCCCTCCCCTCTCTAAAAAAAAAGTGAATTAAAAAAAAAAAGTCAGCCCAAATCTGTGGACTGTAAAAAAGAAGAAATTCTGCCCTTGGTGACAAAAGAGAAAGACACAAACTGTATGCTCTCCCTTACATGTGGAATCTGCAAAAGCCAAACTCAGAAACAGATAGTAGAATGCTGGTTGCCCAGGCTGGGTAGTAGGGAGAATGAGGAGATGCTGGTCAAAGTTGTCCAACTTCCAGTTATAGGATAAAGAAGTTCTGGGGATCTAATGTGCAACATAATGGTTATAGCACACAATACTGTATTATACTAGAAAGCTGCCAAGAGAGTAAACCTTAAATGTTCTTGGTGTGCACACGCACAGACACAGAAGGTACTTATGTGAAGTGACAGAGATGTTAACTAACCCTACTCTGGTAATAATTTCATAATATATACATATACCAAGTCATCCCGTGTACACATTAAACTTAGACGATGTTATATGTCAATTATATCTCAATAAAATTTGGGAAAAGTTTTGCAACGGTCACAAAGTTTCCCCCTTTCCTTATGAACTTGGCATGTGAGTGCTTGTGGGGATTGACCTCCCTTCCTCCCATTCTCACTTACTGGGGGGGTTTGGTCATATGGTATGGAAGAATCCAATACCACACGTAACAAAGTTCCTGTGGGGAAGCACATTGCCACAGCCAATGTCAATACCAGGAACACACCTCCTAACTGCAGGCCTACGAGTGAGCACTGTGCTTTCTTCTCACACCACTTAGCCTTCTTGGGTTGGTTGTAGGCTTGAAGCTACTGATGGGGTTTCCTATGGCCAAAGAAGGTTGGGGATTCGGGATAAAAGCTCTTTATGCTACGAAGATTCGAACATCTGTAGGAACTCTGGAATGAGGCATGTGACAGAGGTGCGGGAGGCAGACAGGGGCTGGGATGAGGAGGAGCTACTGGGGTAAACAGGGAGACTCTGGGGTGGAAAGTTCAGTTCACGGCCATGAGGGTACAAACAGTCAGAACTGTGACCCTCCTTTGCCTTTGCCATTCTGTCCCACCTCTCCTGCCATCATGGATGAGCTGATAGGAAGGGTAGTTAGAGCAGTGGAGGGGCTCTACGGACTGGGAAGGAAAGAGGATGGTCTTTCATCGCTGGAGGAAAGAAACGCTGACATAGAAGTGGGGAACTGGCAAGGTTGCTGGAGTTTTTGCCCCGGGCATATCTAAATGTGAGTTTCCATGCTCACCATAGGAAGCTCACATGCTCTTTTAATCATTTGTACTTTTGTGTGTTGTTTTTTTTCCACCGGGAACCATGGTAACATGGTCATTTTTTTTTCCAGTTGAAAAAGACATAAATGATGTTACAAATAAGAGCTGAACTAGTTTAATCAAATTTAAATTTATTTAGAAATTATGAGATGCAAAGCTCCTTCTGGAAATGCTGCATCTTATGTTCAGTTTTAGAAAAGCACAAACTTTAATTTGGTATAAAAATTAAAAATCACAGGAATGAACAAATAAGTTTTTCTGTGCATATTTTTTTCATCTTGGATGTTACAAGAAAAGAGCATGAAGTCACTGAGATATAAAAGTATTTGAGTTCTGTCCACACACGTACATTCTTCAGGTTTGCATCTCTCGGTATACTTATTGCTTGTGTTGTAAAACAGCTCTTCCTGTGCATCGGGTCACATTCCCACTAGAGCCACTACCTACTTATGGTGATGACATAATTCTACACAAATAAGCAAGCCATCGCCTAATTTTTCTTCTGTGTCCTCATTTCTATTGTCTATCAGTATCTCTGCATGGAGCGCTTCATGGGAGAAAAGCACATGCTAGCTGCAATGAAGTTTTACTAGGTCCTGAGAAGTGCTCTTTTGCCCTTCAGCAATTTAGAAACAAGGGGAGGGGGGCAGCCATCCCAATTCTCAGCCCATATGTCAGAGGAGGGGACTGTCATATGGCTACATAATGATGATCACTCTAGAGGTTCTCTCTTCTGTAGGCACAGAACACGGTGGCCTTTGCAGGCTCTATGTATATTAGATTTGCTGTCTGAATGATGTCTATGCCATCTGGGACCTAGTGGGATGAGCCAAGAAGACCACTCATCATGTGGTTTCTGTGATTTTTTTAGCAGCTGGACAGCAATGCTGCATGAGTTTGAAGGAGCCCACTGAAGCAAGACTGGTAATGCATGGCGGGTGGGGAGATGGGAGAAACGTTTCTCTTTGATCTGAGACAACCTCAGAGAGAAGGTGAGAAGATGCTCATGGAATAGGAGACACAATACAGGGGAGGGACAGGGAAAGAAGCATATTTGTATAAACTGACCATTGTTTGCACTGCTTCTTGTTCACATGCTTTGGAAGTAATTCATTCAGAAAAGACAAATGTGCCTCGTGCAAACCAGGCACTGTCCTGCATCCTGGGAAGAGAACCACGGAGAAAGCAAACAAAACCCCTACTTTTGTAAAGTTAATGTTTTAATGGAACGAGACGCAAAGCAAGAGAAATAAACAGGCATGTCGTATATTATCTTAGAAGGTGACAAATACTATGGGGAAAATAAAGCAAGCATCAGGGGATGGAGGGTTATGGGCAAGAATGACACGGGGCAGAGGTTTGAAGGAAGTGAGGGCGGTTAGCCGCGGGTGAAACTGCACAGGAGAAACGGAAGAGGCAGCGAGGATCCCGGGAGACGGCCGGTGCGCCCCGAGCACAGTGAGCAGAGGAATGACATCAGACAGGAAATGGGAGCCAGACGAGGTTGGGACGTTAGGACCTTCGTGTGAACTTTGGTTTTCACTCTGAGTCAGGAGGGCAGCCACTGGGGTCTTCTGAGCAGCAAAACATGCTCACGCATTCAACTACATAACGGACCTGGGTTTCCAACTCAGTGTTGTGCCAAGGACTGGAGAGGCCGTGCTGAAGGTAAAGACAGGGGTTGCTCTCGATGAACTGACAGTTTATTGGCGGATTCAGTCCCTGGTGCCACCTCATAAAGGGACATGGGAGCAGGAGTAGCAAATCATATTGTTGTCAAAAAGTCTTAGATGTGGGCAGTAGGCAAATCACCTGAGAAGCAATAGGAAGCCTCCTCTTCAGTGACACCTCCCCCCCACAAACCTCATCAGACCACCCTCTGCCAAGCAGCATTCCCCAGGGCGGGTGCCTGACTCTCTGAAGCCTGAAGCATCAACATGTTCATTTAGTGTATCCCTGTAATAAAACTGATGTTTTGGGGAGGAGGGAGTGTGGTCTTAATCTTATTAGGTATTACACCCAATGGAAATGGTGCAAATCCTCGGTTTTTAATAAGTTTTTGAACTATGCACAAAGAGGAGAGTCTGAAATGACTAAATACGTGAGGTGGGAAGAGGGTTAGGAAAGAGGGGGAGGCAGAGATGTATAATCTTAGGGGTTAGTGACATCAAATATGGGGGGAGACGAAAGGAGGTTCACAGTTGTCCGTATGGACAATAATACAATAATTTATAAATAGTACAAGAATACACTCTGTGTTTCGTGTATTCACAACTGTAAACCCACTTTAGCCCCACCCTGTATAAACTCATCTTGAAGGACAAAGTAATAGGACGTGGCTTGTGTGACTGCGTGGTGACAGATTTAAACAGGTGTAAAGGAGGTAAACCAAGCAGCGACAGAAACTATGGAGGTGTCGGCAGAGGAATGAGTGGATTTAGTCAATAGGTTGGAAGATCAAGCGTTACCACCTGGTAATAAACTGAATGAAAAGTATGGTGACAGCATTTCCTGTTTTAGTGCTGTCTCCGTATCTGAGTAGATGAACTCTGTCAGCACTTTTATTACTTCAGGAATGCTCCAAAGTCTCTATTTTTATTTAGATTTTGATTCTCATTGAGAGTCCCTTTGGGCCATCCTTGTGGAAATGACCTGGTGTCTCAAGTCAGTATTATTGTCCTAAGCATTTGGATGTTTTTGTGCTGAGAGAAAGAGAGATGTAATCGAGTGCAAGTCAGCTGGGACGCCAGCCTGGGGACTCTGAGCCTTGTTGGGGTCCACGTTGTCCTGGCTGAGTCGCCAAAAACTATAACTGAACGCGGTTCTGGCTGCCTGCCTCTTCAAAAGCCAGTGCTGGAGAAGCAGGTGCTGATGCAAAGGAAAGTGGTTTATTTGCAGATGCCAGCCATCTGGAAGATGGGGGACTCAGGTCTCACAGCCCATCTCCACCTCTCCGTGGAGGCAGAGGTTTTTACAAACAGGGAGAGGGGAACAAAACAAAGAGATCAAGGGAGGGGGTTCAAAACTGTTCTTCGTGCAGGTGAGCACAGTCCATTCCGGTAAGGCAAGTGGTGGTCCGGCGTGCGTCATCTTGCTTTCGCCATCCTGGAAGTCACACAGTCCTGACTGTCCGTCACCCTGTCTCCACAGTCGAAGGTCGGCAAATCTGCTGGAGCTGAGGTGCCTGAAAGTCAGAGTCTGTGTCTTTTGAAGTTAGTTCCCAGGATTCTTATACAAATACGCTGTTCTTCTATCAGCTACATATTAGTCAGTGTCAACACTTACAGAAACCATGCCAAAAGAATGGTGGGGTGGGTTACAGTTTCCGACCTTTGCAATTCCCATTGTCACGGAGAGAGAGAAAGAAAGAGTAAGAGAAGAGAAGGACCTACTGTCTTATTTCTATTTTGTTGTTGTCGTAAAGGGAGGAAATATCTAAATATTTTACATTTCAATATTTTATGCATTCTACCAGAGCTTGGCAAACATTTTATGTTAAGAGCCCGTTGTAAATACTTTAGGCTTTGCCTGCTGTAATTTCTCTGTTGCAGCTGCTCAGGTCGACTATTGTGGCACAAAAGCAACCATAGACAGTATGTAAATGAATGGGCATGGCTGTGTTCCAATAAAACTTTATTTATAAAAAAAGGCTCTGGGCCAGATTTGGCCTATGAGCCACAGTTGGCCAATCCTTGAATTATATTTCCATGTTTAAAGTCCCTCTCTGTTAAAATCTCTCTCTGTTAAAGATTTCTTTCACATGCAACCACTTGCTGTTGAGTTGATGGGATTTATTTTCATTTACATTCTATGTTGTTTTACACCCAAATCTAATAAATTTAAACAGAGCTTTAAAAGGTTAAAACTTTTCACATTTTGTCTTGTTTCCCTTTTTTTCAAAGATTTTTTTATTTATTTTTAGAGAGGAAAACAGAGGGAGAAAGAGAGAGAGAAAGAGAAACATCAATGTGTGGTTGCCTCTCATGTGGCCCCCACTGGGGACGTGGCCCACAACCCAGGCATGTGCCCTGACTGGGAATCGAACCTATGATGCTTTGGTTTGCAGCCCACGCTCAATCCACTGAGCTACACCAGCCAGGGCTTTGTTTCTCTTTTTTCAAATCCCATTCTTCCATGGACATTTAGGTTGGATAGTGTTAAAGCTTTTAATTGTCCACTTTCTTTTCTCCAAAGGAAATAAAATTCATAGTTTCTTGTGTCATTTTTATGCCACAGCAGTTATATCATCACTAGTTTTCCATTGCAAATGTAATAAAAAAAAGTGAAAATTAATTTTCTATCATTTAAATCAAAGTGTCCCAATGCCTGGATATGGTGCTCAAGTAAAACTGTAAAGTTAATGGAATATTATAATCTGCAACATGCTCCTTTGTTGAAGAAAGGAAATCAGCTCATTCTCCATGGTTTGAAAGGTTTATAGCAACAGGACTACGTAATCAGCAATTAACAGTGAAAGCACCGGGTAAAAATGGATTGGCCCCATCGTCTTTCACCGAGAGAGGAGAAATTCCTATCAAAACCCTCCAAGGTTCTTTCTGCTTCATTTTAATACGCGAGTAAACAAACTGCCCTGCTTCTAAATCTTGCTTTGGAAAAAAAAACATTAACAGTATTAAAGAAGAGCAACGTTTATTGTTCGCCCGTACAGGAGCGGTTAAAATCTTGACAGCACGCCGGCGTCCCTGAGCTGCATGGCAGCTGCCATTGCAATTGAGCAGAGCCACAGAACCAGGGCGGCCGTTACTGGTGAACTGTTCTGCTGGCCCACGGGCTCTGCCTCCACTTCACAGGGGCATCTGTTGCTGAATTTTAAAGCTCTTTCTACAAACTAGGACAAAGGCAAAGATTTCATACCACACGCATCGGTTTTTCAGAACCAAGACTAGAGTCGTTTGTTTCTGGAAACTGATGCTGCACTGGGCCCCCAATTTGCCAATATCACACACATGTTCACTTCTTCTACAATGTGCGCTCAGGGAATGGAAATTATGCTGAGTTAGATTTTCCCTTTTTGGCAAAAGAGAATGAATGCTTCTGTCAAGCCTCACCAAGTAGGACTTGTGGCATCTTTTACGCATTTTCAGTTTGTCCCCGTTTGTGTAAACAGCCCCAATCACACATCACTCACTGATGACAGCAGCTTCAACTGTGGCTGTACCGACGCCACTGAGATATCCATTGAAAAAGAGAGAAGCGTGTAAAACCCAGATTTGAAATTCAATAAGGGATTCAGAGGGAAGTCTAGCTCTCAGGCTATCTCCAAGCTGAATGAATAGGAAAACGGTTGCATCAGAAAGAAATCTAGAGGCAACCGAAGGAAACCTTGCTCACTAATGTCTGAAAATAGCCCCGTCTGGAAAGGTATGCTTTTAGACTAAGAAAGCAGAAAAAAACTAATTAGACAAGAAGCAACCGTGAACAAACATGTTAGCAGAATCAATAACTGGAACTGATCAGCTATTTCTTTAATTGTGCCAGCCGGGCATCTGTGATGTGGAGAGCAGAACATAATTATTAGTTTCCATTCTATAGCAAAGAGCTTTCCTTTTCTTGTTTCTTTTTTTTACATAAATAGCTGGGCATATGCCATTTAATAATAGTCATAACATTTTTTAAAAAATTGAATAATGAGTGGAACATGAGATACCTCGTGTGAGATGATGTTTTTATGAAAAATTAGGAGTTGAAGTAAGTATGCCAAGTGTGCTAATAAGAATGTGAGCTATCAAAGAAATGTAACTAATTTCTTAATTTGAAGGCCATTATGCGTTCCGTGTGCAAAGCTGCATTATTAAAAGGAGGAGCAATTTGCTTTGTGCTATTGTAGCGCAAGCGCCATAGTTTGTGCTCATTTGTAAGTGCTGTGACCAACTGGAGCCCAAAGCACTGGGCCTACTGCACTTTGAGGGACCATGCGACACAGTTGTCTTGTGCCATTAGGAGGAATTAAGACAGACTATGAGTTGCATAAGTAAAAGGAATAGAGGAGAGGGAGGTTTTACAAGTTAATTCAAAGACAAAAAAAAAATCCTGGCCCAATTGATTTGTACACTTTCCCCTCCCTCGTGACAGCAAAACAAAGGTCTGGAAGCAGGTAATAGACTGGAAAGACCAGTGCTTGAAAGTTCGTGTTTAGCTGTGTGTAATCAGAGACTGCTTATCATCTCTGACATATTGCTGTGGGACACTGGCCTCTTCAGGGCAGTTGTCACCTGGAAAAGTGACACGTTAAAGGAAATGTGTGCATAGGGAGTAAAGGGCAAACCAGAAAGTAATGGAATATTCTGATAAGAAGTGGACATTTTCAGATGCATATTAAAAAATGTACCTCAGATGTCTTTTTCTAGAAGGAAAATGTTGGCTCAATTTGTTTTGAAAACAATCAAATTACCCATAATAATAAATGCTGTGACACATTTGCTTCTGGGGGTAGAGAACCTGTTAGTAAATAAATAAATAAGAAATCATCCAGTGACAAAGGATTCTGAGGCCGTATTTCCTCTGGGTTTCATTGTTACACGTAAAATCAGAAAAGGGACTGTTTCTCTCAGTGGGCAAAATTCACTAAAGCTGGACAGGCTGTAGTTACATTGAAGTTGTTGATACCTAGATTCGACTGGCCCTGGAGAATTGGTCCTTGTTTTTGCTGTGATGTTTTGGCAGAAGAATCCCTGCACCATCTTCACGACCAGCAATTCAGTTCAGCTCAGTTGGATTTGGCTCAGTTCAGTTCAACCCGACAAATCTTTATTATGCACCCACTAGGCACCAGCAATACAGCCCATCAGGCTGGGGTGCCAGTTCGACTACTTGCTGCCCTACTCCCCTTTCTCCTTCTCATCAGTCCTTATAAGTGTTTGGAGCAGAAGGACTTAGAAATTTATAGAGCTGCCTTGAGTAGAGGGCTCTTAGATTACTATTAATTTTCTTCAGAATTTACTCCCAATAAATAAAGCATGCACTCATGCCTGTGGAAAAAAACATCTAATCTGAGTATAAATAAAGCAAATCCCTAAATGATAACCTAAATTGAATTCTAAGCAAATTCAACAAATTCTGTTCTTTGCATCTTTGCATATGAAAGTATGCGATGAAAAGAAAAGGTACATACCCCCAGCTCCTGCCCAAACCCTGTCCAGCCAACACCACAGAAAACTATTAACAGTCTCTCTCCTGACCTACAGCAGTCATTTCCAGATGTGTTCTGAAAGGTCCACAGAGGCCACCTGAGCACAGTCTCTTTGCTTTATGTTTGGGGTTTCCATGTACCATTTCATTTTAGAGAAAGTTCCACTGCTCCAAATGTGATGAAAATTCATGGCCTGTGGTAAAATCGATCTATAAATTGTTCACTGTAATAGAACCAAGAATATATCCTGAGATTATATCCTAAATTTATATCAAGATTATATCCTGAGATTCTCCAGCGTTCTGTTATTGAGACCTTCATAATTCTCAGAGTCGTATTTGCAAATAGCAACTTCACAATTAATGTTCTCAGTTTTCTCATCTACACAGCGGTCATGGTAATAATGACGTCACAGGCAGGGGTCGGGGTTAGGTGTGATCACGTGTTGAAAACTGAGACTGCAAAGCTCATTGAGAGGACGGCTGGCTGATGAGGAAGTCTCTCTCTAGCTAAGAGGCTTTCTCTTACATACTAGCCTTCAAATACATGCAATTCCAGTTCATGCTAAGGAGGAAAAAAAGGTTACCATTATTCTGAAATTTGGTTTATCAACAGATACTCAGAACTACGAATGCCCATTTGAAAACGGCCAGAGCCCTTGAAATTAGAAGTCCCAATGCCACCAAAACACCATGGCCTGAGATGTCTTGACCTGCCTAGAAGAGGTCTAAAATCTTCTATACCAGCAAACTGGCCTGGGTAAAACACATCTGGAAAAGACACTTCCATTTTTAGTAAATAAAACATCCACACAGTCTATGTAACTCCAGGAACAGTAAGGGTCAATGAGGAAGTCAGTGTATAGGTATTTATTGAGTGCAGTGCTGGGTCTGTATCTTCCCAAGGAAACTGAAAAAGTAACATTTACAGTGGACATCGGAAATGTCACAGGACAAGAATCCTCAGTGGCAATCCAGAGGAAAAGCTAAATGCTATAGGATTTCCCTGGGAAGTTAGCTCATAATGGTGGCTCGTGGTGAGCCAAGGACGCTGGATAGAAAGCCAGAGACTTAAGTACTTCCCTGAGGGATGTCCAACCTGCGGCCCGCAGGTCGCACGGGGCACACAATGGCCATGAATGCTGTCCAACACAAGATTGTAAATTTACTTACAACAGTATGAGATGTTTTTGTGATTAAGTGTCACAGTGCATTTCATGTGTGGCCCAAGACAACTCTCCTTCTTCCAGTGTGGCCCAGAGGTGCCAAAAGGCCGGACACCCTTAGGCGGTGAGGGATGCTGACAGAAATGGCACAAGAGCAGCACAGCTCCATGGTTAATGGCTCCCGCGTGTGAATCCCGATCCTGACTTTCTTCCTATTCTCTTGATCTTGGGCAAATGACTTAATCTCTCTGTGTCTCTGTTTTCTCAACTATAAAGTGGATTTTAAGAATCGTGCCTGCCCTAATAGGACTGCTATGAAGATTAAATATTCTGACTTTTCAAGGGCTCAAAACAGTGCCTAGCATCGAAGTAGCAAACAAAATGCCATTGTTTGTTACATTAAATTAGGATCTGAGAGTGCGTGGCTTGGCCCGAGTGAACCCGTTTTTGCAGAGCTCCATTCGAAGCACTCAGTGATGGAAAGAGGGAGCTTTTCTAAGTCCCCAAAGCAGATGGCCTTGATTTCTCCTCCTGCTAAGATTGTTGGACTATTTCTAGACACATATGAAAACAGTGAACTAGATAATGGTCTTGAAACTCATGTTGCTTGCTCAGTGGTTTATACAAGTTAAATTCATGTAGATGGGGCAGAAAGCAAATTCAGCTGAAATGCCGTGTTGTACAAGGCCCAGTTCCTTTCTGTGTGCCTGGCCCTATGTGGAACGAGCTAAGCACATTGGTCTTTGATAATAATTGCTTCTTCTGGTGAGATGAATTAGCTCTTCTAGACTCCCAGGGTGTTACTGAATATGTTACCTTTTCTGATTAGGAACCTTAAAAGAGGTTGTATTTTTGGGATTCTGTGATTCAAAATGTTCTGCTCCCTTGTACCAAATGTAATTTGGCATAAGTAGAATTAGGCTAGCTCTCTTGTCTGCCTATGTCGCTATCACCCAAGTGCTGATTTAAAATAGCACCTAAAGAGAAAAAGAAGGTAAAGCTGTCACGTATGGGTGTTCATTGAGGCTCCGAGGGGAGGCGACTTAAAGCCATGTAATTAATTGTCAGCTAAAACAACCAAGTCTTCAAAGGGTTTCTTTCTAGCACCTCATTGAAGCCCATCCGAACAGAGAGAATTAAATTAGACTGCTTATAAATTAAACCTCTTCTGCTAGTGTGATTGTGCGCCCTTAAAAGAAATGTTGCTCTCCAGCAATAAGTGCTCCTGTGACACGGCAGCTGGGTCTGCCGCGGAATTTATAAAGCCGTTCACCAAGGTCACCGTCTTCCCTCTGCCTGGCTCCTATGTCGCTCAGAGTGAATGGAGTTGGCGCTGGCGGGCTGTTCGGAATCAGAGTTGGTGCAGACTGACCTGGGTATCAGATGTTTGGCGTGTTCTTTCTTTCCCAGGGGATTTACGAGGTTGGGCTTGAGAGATGCCATTAAAATACTCCCAAGCTCCGAAATGTCTTCCCACTGTTCCTCCGTCAGACCCGTCCCAGTGAGAGTTGTTCTCGTGAGTTAGGTTAGGGAAGGGGCAGGTAATAAATATTTTAGGTTTTGAGGGCCATCTGGCCCTGGTTCCAACTATTCAGTTCTGTTGTGGTGGCATGTGGAAGCAGTCATAGGCAATGTGTAAGTGAATGGCTGTGGCTGTGTCCCAATAAAACTTTATTTACAAAAAAGCAGCTAATCAGATTTTGCCTACTCTATATACAAATGTATGCTATCAATATAATTCTTCAGGATTTTGAATAATAAAAGAAAAGGTAGAGGTAGTCACTAGCAGATTGGCTAGTACAGAAAATCAGTGCAGGTATTAAAACAAATCAAAAAATTATCCTATCATCAGACAAGAAAGTATGCTGTCCACATATTTCCCTGAAGGAATGCCACAGCTGACTAATGAGTAACCAAAATATTAATAGAGAATAAAAGAAAATATATAAAATGATGTTGATTACTAAAATCAATAAATTGTAATTTGTATATAAATAATGGTATGAAAATGGTTATAAAACTTAAAACATTAACATTCTTAAGTTTTATATTTTCTTGAAATTCTTGAGGAAGGAAGAACAAAATGTGTCTGCTTGTGTAGAATGATATGTTTATTCTTATACAATTTTGTTATACCTACAAAATTCTGTTTGGTAAGTTCAGGAGATGGATTAATTTTTTTCTAAATCTATGAATCTCTATGAAAAGCATTAGAAGAAGCTATCTCATTTGTTACAAACACATAATTTTTTTTATTTTAAAGGTAACTAGCAGAAAAGTAGCAAGTATTCTTCTAAACCAAAGAATGCATTTTTCCCAAATAAATCTTAAGTGATAAAACAAATGAGATTAAAAAGTGAAAATCAATAAAGGATGCATAAAAAAATAACAAAATAGTGGGAGGAGAAACAGATGTGTTTGTTTTGGGGGTTTTTTTTGGTGTATATAAACTGACTTATTTTAAAAAAGAAAATAAATAATATATATTTGGTTATTAAAATTGATGCAAATAGGCCACACTTTTCTATTTAAAAACAGATATTTCAGATTGGTTTAAGATGCATACCTAAAATAAAGTGATTTACAAAATAAAATAGATGAGCAAAGACATCCTAGGATACAAAGAACCCAAAATAAACTTGTCTGCAAAGATTTTCTTTTATCATTAAAAAAAATTATGGGCTCAATTTGAAAGCAATTGGGTATCTAGCTAAAAGGGACTGGTTAGATAATTTCTGGCACATTCATATGGTAGAATCTTAAAAGTTAGTGTTGACAATTCAGTGGTAACTTAGTGAAGTGAATTACAAAGCAATGTTATACTGACACTAATATGAATGACATTTTTTAAAAATTTATGTTTTATTGAATTTATTGGGGTGACATTGGTGAATAAGATTACATAGGTTTGAGGCGTACAATTCTACAATACATCATCTGTATATTGTATTGTGTATTCACCACTGCAAGTCAAGTCCCCTTCCATCACCGTTTATTTCCCCTTCTGTCACCCTCTTCAGTACATGCCCTCCTCTCATCTTGTACTTAAGGGAAAAGTGTCTTCGTTCAGTTAGTTCTCTGCTTCACAAGTTTCCTGGTGAGTGAGACCAGTCACATATGACTCTCCCTATAGCTAGTTAAAGGCCTCTGTGGAAGAGCAGAGGGCTGGGTACAAAAAATGGCAGCAGCATTGGGGTGACTTGAAATGAATTCTATCCGAAGGTGGTGTAGAAGTATTCCCTATGGAGGGTGGAGAACAAACCCAGTCAGATCTCTCTTTTGGCAAGCAAAAATGCTAAAAGCATTTGATGAACTAGGCTGGGATGTCCCCAGAGGAGGTCTGGCCAAATCTTTGTCTTGGCAGACCTTGATCTGGAATGGCTGTGCTGCTGATGAAAGTGCTTCCCTGGTTATCCCATGTCCCTATGGACCCCTGAGACAACTCCTCTGTAATGATAGTAATCTGTGACGATTTTCTTTGAGACCCTATAGAGACCTTGATATACACGTGTATGCACAATATAATTCCATTGTTTATATGCACAATTATATGCAAATCTATGCAATAAAATGTTGTGTAGTTAACTCCAAGTACTGGAATTACTCTTCACTTTTATTTCCTTCTTTTTACATATCCATATTATCTGATTTTTCCTATGATAATTATGAATCATTTGTGCAATAGAAAAAAAAACAATAAAATGTACCTCTAAATTAAATTTAATTTAAAGGCAAATTAAATTGTGCTTTCTAAGAGATTTGGTAATGTGAATATACTTGTATGAGCTTTAAAATTGTTTATGTTCTTTGACCCAGTCGCTCTACTTCTGGGACTCTACCCTAAGAAAATTATCTTTGATACAAAAAAAAGCATTATGTACAAAGTTGTACATAAAAACATTTTTATAATAGTTTGGAATTGAAAGCAGCCTTAATATTCACTAAACAAAGTTTGGAAATGGAATCTAATAGTATATTATGGAGTAAAAGATTATAGCAAGAGCTAGTAATATCAGGGATAAATGCTTATGAAGGAGTAAAAGAAATACATCTAGGGTTAAGACTATTTTTATAATGAAAAATTATAAACTACATATTTAAAAATAAAAACATAAGAAAGGAGAAGTAATAAGCATCAGTGCTTTATTCCCCCCTTGGTAAAATTTAACTATAACCGTTGCCTTCTCCAGAGGTGAGATCAGAGAAACCTTGAGCTACTTGGTAACCAGGCCCTCTCTGTACAGTGACTCCTGACCAGCTACCAGCCTCTGCCATGTGCCATTCAGACACTACTTGTAGATGACCAGTGCTCTTTGGAAATGGAAAATGGAAAATGTTGGGAAGAGAGAAAGTAAAACCTCCTAGTGACAGGAAGCCTCACCCAAGGCTGAAAGCAGGGCACCCAAGTCTGGGGGAGCAAAGCTTTGACACCTCTCCTTGACTCTGAGTCTGCCCCAGGGCACCATCTTGTCCCAAGGCCCAAGAATGCCACCAGAAAAGGAGGTTTGGCCCATATGGAATAAAGAAAGAGGTCTTCTTGGGGACTTGCTCCTCAGGCATCCTTAAGCCTGTGTCCAGGTTAGTTTACAAATCTTTATTAAGTAACCATTCATTCAGTGACTTATTCAGCTATATTTGAGTACTGTGTGGCATGTATTGTGCTGGGCTGATATTTCCTGTTCTCAGAAAAAAATGACCAGATATCTTTCTGATAAGATGGGAAATCAGACTTAAAATCTTATATGACATTTGACCACTGACAGGATATTTGAAAATTTTAAGAAACTCATTCATTTTTGGAATTGTGAGAATATGTTGTGCATTTGAAATACTTTGAGGGTTTTTTTGGGAAGAGGAAAGGGTTCCTTATTTTCCAGAGATACAGACTAAAGTATTTTGAGATAAAATGTGGTGTTGGGAAGGAAGTAGGGCAGTACAAAAAATATAAAAGATGAAAGACCCACATGTTAATTGTTAATGCAGGGAAAAGGAAATGGGGTTCATTATATTCTCACTACTTTGTACACATTTGAAAATTTCCATGATAAAATGTGGCTTTTTATGGACACAAAACTAGATGTCATTAAGCAAAAAATAATTGGCCAGAAACATGAAACATTATGAATTGAGATCAGTGTTTTGAAGAAAAGAAACAGAACTAGGAAAATGAAGAGCAGGGAACTTGACCTAGACTGAGGCATAAAGAAAGCTTGAAATGTGATTTCTGGACTGATATGAAGAGAAGGCAGTTTTAATCTGGTGAAATAATAGAGGGGTAAAACCTTGCAAGTGGTGAGACCTGCCTGTGTCCAGACTGTTAGGCGGGGGACTCTATGGAATATTCTAGAACTGAAAGTTGGCTGGCATGTAAACAATGGCTGAAGTTTAATGAGATGAGCAGGAGGGGTTAGGCAGGGCCAAATCATTCAGGGGAGTTTTACATCAACCAAAGGATGTGACTTCTTATCCTAGGAAGAGTAAGAAGCCATTAAAGTTTGGAGATATAATTCTATTTAGATTTTGCAAAGATTACCAAGACTGCAACGCACAGAACAAGTGAGCGTAGTGGGCAGAGGGATGTGTGGACCCAGGAGGCCTGGTGAGAACCTGGTGTCGTAATAATGCGGTTAAGAGATGATAGCCTTGTGGTTTGTGTGAAGATGGAGAGGGGCAGATGGCATTGAAAGATGCTTAGGGAGTAATGGCCGCATGATTTAGAGGTGGATTAGACATGGGGGACTAGAAAGAGGGAAAGTTTCAAAGATGACTGGCCTAGCCCCTTTGTGCTACAAAGATGAGAATTATCATGTAACAAAAGAATACATCTCAACAGAGTTTAGAGTCAACGGCGGGGTGGGTGGGGGAGGGAGATGAGCAGTTTTGAACTAAATGCTAAAAGAGAAATGAACCCAGAGCTCCTATGAGATCACAGAGGAAGTGAGTAAACTTACACCAGCCTGGGAGGCAGGGAATGTTTCTTAGGAAATCCACAGTCAAGCCAAACATAAAAGATATGAATGACAATTGGTGTGGAAAAGCAGGTGAGCGTTGTGTGTGTTCCAGCCGAGGCAACAGTATAAGCCAAGGATTGGATTATAAAAAAAAAAAAAGGCGATGTGCAACATGGAGACCAGGGTGAGGTGAGAGGGGTGCTTAGGGAACAAAATCAAAGGAGACACTCATTCTCAGGTGTACTTATATGACCCCAAGGATCAGTACTTCCTCCGAGGTTGTGCCCTAGATACCTTGCTACAACACCCCAGCCCCTGACCTAATGATGTGTCTACCTACAGGGTGTTGGGTCTGTGTTGACAAAGTCGTACACAGTGAGACAGCAGGGATGAGATAAGGCCACGTCTTGTTCTGCGTGTGGAGAAGCTTGGACTTCATTTTGCAGGGACAGGAAAACATCAAAAAGCATCATGGCCGGGAGTTAAAGATCAGCTTTATATTTCTGACAAATCTTTCTGATGAAGAATGGGCAGGGAGAGGAGACTGAGCAAAGGCAGAGAGACCTGTAAGGTGCCCTTGACTCATAATCCAGGGGACAGATGGTAATGGCTCGGTTAGGACAATGGAGTGATAGGGGAGGGAAGTGTACATATTCAAGGGGTATTTAGAGAAACTTGGAAAAATGAGTTGATGGATAACCTGCAGGTTTTGCAGTTGGTAACTGAGTAGATAATAATGCTGTTTATTGAAATTTCCAATATGCTTACATCATAGATACGCATGTTAACATGCTCAGAACGTCATTGTTCAATTTACTGCATTCATCCACCATATTTCCTTAATTAAACTGGTCGGCTTCAGAGGAAAACAAACATACAGGCAAACAAAAAACACCAAAGACAAAACTTAGCACATTGTCTAGTTTCTGTATTATAACTTTGTTTCTGAAACATTATGACTATGTACATTTTTCAAGACTCACGTTTAATTTTAAAAGCAGTAGGCAGTGGAAGATAATGATTCACAATGTGAAGCGAGAACTCTTTCTTTTTAATGCAAAGAATAATACTTTCATGACTGTAAACTCTATGTGATCAGGTAGCATGTCCACAGCAGGTAACATGGTTCTTGGAATAGAGTAGGGACTCATGTATTTATGTAATAAAAAATAGCATTTTAAGATAGAAGGATAAGAAAGATTTTCTGTGAAACAAGCCAGTCCAAAATTCAATGGTTAACAACAGCCTTTTATTCATGCTTGTGTTTGTGAGGTTCAACTGAGTCCATTGATTGAGGCCAGGCTTAGGTGCGATTGGCAGCAAGACATGGGCAACCTTCACGTCATCTGCACAAAATATCTCAGGCCTCTGTGAGTGTTGTATTTGCTAATATTCCACTGCTAATGAAAGTCACATGGCTAGAGCCAAACACAGGGGCAGGGGGAATTCTCTGACTAACTGAAAAGATACACTGTCACATGGCAAAAGATGCAGGTGTAGAGGGTTGGTCCTTCTAATTTGATCTACTACAGTCCCCAGTCTTGGCGCAATTATTTATGTGCCTCCCATTTGAAAATTATAGTACTCAGCACCTTAAGACCTTCAAACTTCTATCCAATCATAACACTTCATACTCAAAATACAAGATGTCTGTATCATGCTCAGGTTTGCTCCCTCTTAACCTAGAGATGTCTTTTTTCACTTTTTAAAATGAAACCTTTCATTTGAGACACATTTTCATATTTTATTTTTTATTTTCATTTCAAACTCTGAGATTGTGATGGCCAACTTTGTGTATCAACTTGCTTGGGCCATAGGATGCCCAGTTGTTTGGTCAACCGTTATTCTGGGTTTCCTTGAGAATGTTTTTGGATGAGACTATTGGCAGAGCTTGCAAAGCACACTGCTCTCCCTCATGTGGACAGGCCTCAGACAATCAGCTGAAGGCCTGACTTAAAACAAAAAGACTGAGTGAGAAAAAGCTACTCCTCCATGGCTGCCTCTGAATCGAAATAGCAGCTCTTCCCGGTTCTTGAGCCTGCTGGCCTTCAGACTCGAACCACAGCCCGTCTGCACTCCCGGGACTTGCCAGCCTCAGTAATCATGTGATCCAGCTCCTTTTGATAAATAAGACACTGATGTTAATACAATTCATTGATCTTATTCAGATTTTCCCTATTTTTCTTGTACTCGTTTGTGTATGTGTTTGCATATGTTTTATTCTATGTAATTTCATCACATGTATGTATATGCCCAGCACCTTAGTCAAGGCATACAGTAGCTCCATTACCATACAAATCAGATTCAGTTTTTGAATGGATGAACAGTGCTTAAAATAGAAAGAAAATAGAAGTTTTTGATAAGTTACTTAAGTTTCCCCCATCTCTTACCTTGTGTGTTGTGGAAAATTATCACCAAGCACTTCCTTGCTTCTCAGACTGGGAACCTGTGCTGTGAGGAGGTTGACAGCCGTGTGATGCACCAAAGGCCCCATGAAATCACAAGGAGAAGCTGTTACATCTATGGGGAGCACCCACTGTAGTCAATGCTAAGTAATTTTAAAATTTGTTTTTACATTAAAATAGCATGGGCATATTATGAAATAAAATACATACACACTATACATACATGTACTATACATACACACATATGTACATACCCATGCATACATAAAACATATACATGTTTTAGCCTAAAATAAGACTGCAAAGATATGCCATGCTCATTGTAGTCATTTGGGGTCACACATACAGATTCTCTGAATTACAAAATAATTTTGACTGCCCTAAGAGGTACATTGGTAAGAACTTGGAGACATACTGCTATTTACCTTAGTACCTGCTATTTCCTACCTCCTTGTTCAGGGCATTTCTTGATGCCAGGGGCTTTGCATTTGCCATTTTATTATTCCTGGAAACTGCTAGTACAGGGCATCCCACAGAAGAAGCATTCAATAGATGTTGGTTGAATTGCTTTGTGCCTTGCTAAGATAATCCTAAGAAAGGGTCAGACGAACCTCGGATTATTGACTCTATCCCTCTTTGTTATGTGACTTTGAACAAGCTACTTAACTTCTCTGAGATTCAGTTTCCATGCCTGTAAAAGTACCCATTCCATGGGTTATTATAAGATTTCAAGGAAATACTGTCTAAAGTACCAAGCACAATTTGTGATACAAAGAAAGTACTCAAGGAATGAGAGCTGTTACCATAGTAATGATGACACTGGGGATGTTGATGATGTCAGCTTAATCTTAACAACTGGAAGGCATAATGAAAGAGCTATGAAACGAATTAACAATAATGAATTGGGGAGAGGAGACACTTTCACAAAGAAATATTTTCTTCTTCACATCAAATATCAACTTTATACCATCGAGTAAAAAAGAAAGCTAAAACTGATATCTGCTCCTAGTCTAGTAAGAGATGTTAACTTAGGCAAACAAACTCATCAACTGTGTCTTTCATAAATCTAAGTATTCACGAGAAACCCTAAGTCTCACTCGTATTCTCGAAGTTAATTAGGAATCAGATATAATCAGTGATGTGATAGGAAAAACCGTAAAAAGCAAGCAAATGGGTGTAGGGAGAGAAGGCTTTAAATGGCGCTGTGAGCAGTGGAACCCTCTAGAGTCATTTTTCTCTGTCCATTTTGGTGAGAGCATTTTAAGGTTTTTTTCCCCAAGGCTTATCATTATGGAAGAGTGATAATATGAAAAAAAAGTCTCTTGGGCCTAGAGCATCTAACGATAATGTACACCCTTCTGTTTTCAGTATCGCGAGGACATCCGGGAGCCACGTCCTGGAAAGAAAGGGATGGTGCTTTGCCATCCTCCCTACCTGCTCGGTCTGAGAGAGGATCGCCTCTGCCCCAGCCTACCAGCAGAAGTTGCCCTCCCCATGTTATCAAACCCTGTTTGGTATTTAATCAGAAACCTTCATTTCCAAAGTGGCTCAAGTCTACCATCACAGCAGTGAAGGCTGAGGATGACTTCAAACTTATCTTTAAGCCTCCTGCTTCCTAATCATTCAGGGCCATGTCCGAATAACCAGAGCATGTCCCTGCATGTCTGTCTGGACACCGCTTGATCCTGGAAGCAACTGTCCACTGAGAAGACACCCCCACCCCTCCGGAGTGAAATAGCACAGGCTGTTCCTGATGAAACAAATCCATGGGCCTGAATGAAGGTCAGACTCGGCCTATTTGGAAAGTGTAGGTGACCGTACATGGTCCTTATTTTCCCTGACTGAATTGTGACCTGAGTAAGAGGTGCATAGGTGCTATAGGTGTGGAGAAAAAAATGGGCTTCCTCATACTGAACCTCCATATTAGACAGACAGTTGCTCAGGTTCGGGCTGGGCGAAGTGAGGAAAGGGCAGGTCTTTGCATCCCGAGTTCTCTGCTAGGCCTCACCAATATGAGGAGTTACCCAGCACCCTTCTGTGTTAAGGAGCAGAATGAGTCCGTGAGTGGTAAGCTGATGGAGCTACCTGCAGTGGAAAGAAAAGCTAAGGAGTGAGAGACACGCCTTTCCCTCGGCTAGCCTAGGCCAGGGTTTCTCAACCTCAGCACTATTAGCAGTTTGGCCCATATGTTTCTTTGTCGTGGGGCTGTGCTGCACTGTGTAGAGTATTAGCCACTTACCTGGCCTGTACTGACACTAATAGCATCACCCCCCGCCCTACCATGCTGCGACAACTAAAAATGTCTCCGCATTTTGTCAAATGTCCTCTTGGGGGTGGTGGCAAACCTGCCCTCTACTGAGAACCACTAGCTTCGACTTCTACTTACTGTAAATTGGTTCATTCAGATCACTTCTGTTGAGCATTTGCTATTTGCTAGACTGGGAGGAAAAAGCAAAGATGATCTAGTTCTGCTCTTAAAAAGCTTATGTCTAATGGACTCACAGAGATGTGGCTAAGGAGTCATAGGTGTTGCTCATGAATATCCAGTCATTCTCTAGCAATGGACTTGAATCAGGAAAACCCAGCTTGACATGTAGATGTTGATCTGTCATCCCAGACATTTCTGTGCAGGTCCTTCGATTTCTGTGTCGAGAATGACTGTTGCTTTTGGGCTTGACATGGAAGATGTATGGTTGCAGTCTGTGAAATTTGTTTTCTTTCCTCTCCACGGCACTATGGAACCAAAGCCATTTCCATCATGACAAATATTAAGCCCAAAACAAAATCTTAACAGAAGGTAGAATATCTAGGGGAAAATGCAGAGTTTAAACAAAAATAACTCAATAATATTCTTATCCCAGTATCTAAATTTTATATACCAAAGATTTGAACTACTCAATGATATGATTGTTCTGCTCAGAATATTATGTCATCGTTTGTAAGGAGGTATCTTTACATTGTCACCATCTACATTTCATGGCAGGTGGTGTTGGCCTACCTATAAAGACCCCCTCACAGGGAAATGTTTTCCGTGGCACCTTTTCTACAAAGGTGTCAGACACCTGGGGATCAAATGATAGGGACATTTAGGCTTGATGTTTTAAAAAATAATATTAGAAAAATAGGAAAGAAAATATCTTTTATAATAATAGCTTTCACATTTTCTAGGGCACAGGCCATTCTCATGAGATTCCCTTTAAGTCTTCCCACTTTCTAACACACAGAAACACCACTGGGAAAAATGGAAATATGGCTCTTATTTCTAACAGGACGCTGGTTAGGGGAGAGAAAAGGATAAGAAAGTCAACAGGAGTCAGGACACCTGAGTTCTAAACCCAGATCTGCTTCTGTCTGTGAGGTGACCCTTTAAGTAATTTCCCCATTATAGAATTAAGGTTTATAAAAAAAATGCTCTCTCCAAGTCTGAGATTCTTTTTAAAATAAAGGGTAGGGACAAGATACACTTTAATTTCTCTTGAAATTCTGAAATTTTATGAGTCTAAGGATATAATATTTGAAAATATCATTACCACTATTGAATAACTTTATTCATTCAATGACATTGATGGTCAGTCTTGCACTGTGTTCCATTTTGTGCACTAGATCTACAACTACAGGGAATTACTAATTTAGGCAATAAAATAAGTGTAGATGCTTTCTCATGTCAAATATCAAGGTCTAAAAAGGCTATTTTGAAGATTTTCATCATAGCGGGTACATTACTTTTTAAATAATGCCCATAATCTACAGGAAAGTTTAGAAATTTATCCATAATCCTTAGGCATCTTAAAATATGGAAAGAGGTCTACCCACTCTCGACTGTAGAGACACAAGAATGTAGTAGAATAAATCATGATAAGGCAAAAGGGTGGAGCAGGTAGGGTCAAGCTTATAGCAGCTTGCGATGCCCCAGAGCTCAGTCTCCTGTTTTCACGTCCATCCCTACAACACTTACTCTGTGCATCTGTCTAGGGAACACTGGAAGTCACCCCACCAGACATCTACACACACACCCACCTGCAACATGCATGTACAGCTGGGCCCAAAATCCCCAAAGTGGCAAACTAAATGCATGAAAAAAATACGAGAGAGAAAGCATCACTTTTCTGAACACAAAAGACTAAATGTCACTGGACACAATAAGATAAACAGTTGAGGTTTCAAACTCTAAGAGCTTGGATAGACAAAGTATGATGCCCTGACTTCAAAGAGATAGCAAAAATTACTCCCAGGCAATGATAGTGAATACTTCTTGGGAATCGTGGTTGACCTTTTGGTTGGTTAGACAGCCCTGAAATTTAAAATGATATTCAGTACTGAGTACAACATTTTCAGGCAATAACTGAAGCTAATCTTTCCTTTTTAGAAAAGAGATTGTGACTAAGATTGGGGGGAAAATACTTAATATTATAGTTACATTCATAATATAAATTAATTTCCTATGAATGTTGAAATGCCTGTACATATTCCTAAGTGATATTTATTAGTGTTTGATATCATGCCTAGGAAATAGTAATACTAAGCAAGTGGGTTTTTTTAATGGAATGGGATAGAGTAAGAGGGGCAAAATAGAGTTGATGGCCCTCCCATGAGTGTCCAAGAAGAAACTCCTAGACATATCAGAATATGGTAGCAATTTTCAACTAGGGTGCCACAAGAATTGTTAAAACATGTGGTACCTGAGTATTTAGTTAGGAGCACTGACCTCTTTTCCTTTAGATTGTCAAATAAAAAAAATAACAACACGAGAATAGCCATCTGTGTAAATAAATCAAAATTATACCTATTTTTATAAGATTGGCAAAAAATCTTACACATTTTTTGGTGTGCTCCAGAATTTTAGTAATCAGTTTATGTGTGCAATGAGATGAAAAAAGTTGAAAATTTCAGGAATACAGGATTAATCCACCAACTTTTTAACAAAGACTGGGTATCATTTATTTTTTGAGTTTTTTGCTTAATTTGAACCTTCAATTTTCTTTTTAATCCCCATCAGTATCTCCCGTAATTGTAATCGGCTAAAATTCTAAACAGAGGGAAGGTTGTTAACTTTTTAAAAATTCTGTTGGTTAGATAGATGTTACTCATACAGTCTGAATCCCACCAACAGGAAAAGTGGAGGAGAGGCATCAGACCAGACACAGTAAGAACATCACTGAGATAAACCCACAGGCCAAGATGGCCTTCCTGAGACACATGTGCTCCTTGGTCCTCCATCCCTCGCCTAGGTGATCCTACACACAGTCTCAGAATTCTTTGCAACCCAGGCAGCCATGACCACTTGATTATTCTGGGCCCTAGGGGTAAAACCTATCTCTCAGTTTGGGGATGGGATTTGTGGGATAAAAGACAAGAACTTATAGACAGCTGATTCAAATATATTTCTGAATACTCACTAAACAGGTGGCCAGAAGGCCTGATCTGAAACAATCTCTTAGACATAAATTTTACAAATGAGGAAGCTAAGTTTACAGATGACAAGCACCAGTATAATTGATGACAAGCATAAACAGTACGTTTTGATGGCATCACTGTGTACCCCATCTCGCTCATAAATCAGAAGCATGCATCTACATTTTAAAATATGTCTGTAATTATTTATTATTCAAGTCTATTGTTGAAAAAATCACTCTTGGTCCTGGATACTGTGAGTAATGGAGTTTCTACTATATGTTGTTCAATGATTTGCATGATCTGGACTCCAGGTCCTACAGGACATATCCCATCACCGGCTATTCACAGCATCCAAAGACACGACAGGGGCCCCAACCCTGAATCCCTGGACCCCTGCCAGGCCCCAGGCATTGAAGCCACGCTGGCTGCAATTCTCTTTCCCTAAGTTAGACACATGCTAAAATGTATACCAGGATCCCAAAGCAATTGCCTTGTAGGACACTTAAATGAAGGCAAGTAAACACAAGGTGGACAAGGGAAAGCTTTCAAGAACCTCGAAATTGAATTTGGAGTCACTAATACAGCTGGGAAATGATAGCACTGAAATGTCTCAAGGTCACTTGCAAGAGAGAAGGGGCTTTATTTCAAAGAAATTGGCCTGTCTGCCAAGATAAAAAGGAGACATATAGAGAGCAAGGAAAAGGAACAGCTGCTACAGAGCACTACCGAGGGAGAGGCTGTGAAACAAATCATCAGTGGGAAAGGGGATGAAGAATGCCACACATTTCTCCCTTCATTGGGCAAGAAGGGCTCTCCTCTCTAACTCACAGGATGAAAAGTAGGCTGGCTCCAAATGGCCATTTAGGCCAGGAGGGCCATTTGCAAGATTGGGAAAAGCTAGAGGATCATATCAGTTTCTCCACTGTCCCCAATCAGTGGCTCTGTTACAGCTATTGCAGCTGGGTCATAAAGGCTGAAGCATGTTCGGAATCGTTTTGGCTCCCACAGTTCCCACAGTCAGAGGGCACCCCAGAAGTGCCATTCTCTACTACCTGTGGATCAGATGTCCAGCAAATTCTAGGAGACACTGTAAACAGACTGAAATCTCCCTGATTTCTGGAGGTGAAATAGAGAAATTACAGAGCTAAGATTTTCTTCTATGCTCTCTTCTAGAAATGTTATAGTTTTAGGTTTCACATGAAGCCTGTGGCCATTGTGAGTTGATGGTTTGCCTGTATCAAGGTTTTAATTTGTATATGGATATCCAATTAGTCCAGTAACATTTGCTGAAAATACTATTGTTTCACCATTAACGTGCCTTTTCAACTTTGGAAAAAAGTCAGTCAACCCATAGATGTGCATGTGTATTTCTGGACTCTTTTTCCTTCTGCTGCTGTCCTTCTGCCATTACCACACTGACTTGATTACTGTAGTTTTATACTAGTCCTGAAATAAAGTGATGTGAGTCCTCCTACTTTGTTCTTTTGTAAAATTGTTTTGGCTATTTTAGTTCCTTTGACTTATTATATACATTTTAGAATCAGCTCATTTATTTCCATACATACACACACACAAACCCTGCTGAGTTTTTTATTAGAATTATTTTACATTTATGTATCTATATTACTATGATTATTTCAAGATGAATTGCTTCATGAATATACACTGGCACTCCTAGAAAAAATTCAAGACTACAGGGTTTTTTCTTTACCTCCTTGTCTGTTAAATGTGTGCCTCCTTTCTTCTACACCAAATGGTCTGGTTCCCTAGGACACTGAGGATAATGGAATTGGAATATTGAATTTAACCTATTAACTTTATTCCTATTACATACTAAATAATATAATAATAATACTCATACTATCTAAATAATATTCATAGTGTCACTATCAATATAATTACTAATAACAGAAACTCCATGCTTATTTCTTTCTTCTCCCATTTTTATAACTATAATATATCTACATTTTCTGAATATATAGTCATCCCATAAGAAACCATATTCCTTAAGATTTTTTCCTGAAAGGCATACTTTAAATCAATTTATATAACTTAGATATACTCTACCTCCTTCAAAAATGATTTTAAGCTGCTTTAGAAGGAAGAAAAGACAGCTGGGAGAAGAAAAGAAGATGTTGTATGCTAACCATGGTTTAAATATGTTGTGATTAACAATATTTGGGTCTATGCATCTTAACAGGCAGGTTAAAGCTAGAAATGTGATAGGTTACATAAACTAGTAGGTGTTAATTTTTTGTTTTTCTTCCTCGAAACTAAGATGCCAAAAACATTTTTTCATGTCGCATTAATAGAAGATGAAATCTGAGATGTAAAAGAACATTATCAACAGGTGTTTTACAGAAATGCAGAAATGAAATTCACGTGGAAAAAAGTCCAAAACATGATATTGAAGTGCAAATCAGTAACACTGCTTCATGACCTTGCTTCACGCAGTAGCATCTCACTTGCTTTGATGGAGGTAACATGCCCATTTTCCGCTAAATAAGTTCTTATTACCACTTGAGAGCAGGTGGGCTCTTTCAGAAAATCTTAGATGTAGGCAGACTGAATGGCTGCATGTTTGTATGGCAGCTTCTTTATGCCTGTTACCCTATCTGCACACTGTGAGCACATCCTGACCCCTTAAATCCTTCAGGGCCACAACTGACCAGAAGCACTCTTGACTGTGCAGGGAATAGAGTGGGAACTCTTGATAGGTCTTCGGTCAATCGCTTAAGAAAATCCATTTCATTTAAGTCATTCCTGGAAATTTTATGTATTATTTAATCATGTTGTGACCCTTTTGCTTCCCTCTCATGATAAAGACACACGGGTTAATAGGAAAGAGGCCTATCAGTGATATGCAGATAGGTTAGTTGTAATGCTTTTAACACTGATTCTTTATGCTCGTTCCTTATGACACTTAGTTAATACATTATTTACACTCACACATTATTATAAGTTTATGTGATTTGTAATAAAAGATTCTCATTAGGGAAAAATACTACCAATGGGAGATAAGAGTTTCACTTGAAAAAACATGGGAAACACATCGCCTTAGTAAAGCAAGAGAGAAAAATTGGTGTATTGGAGAGAATCTTGGACTTGGGACCAGAGGCATGGGCCCAAAATGACAAGTTGTATAATGTTGGATGAGTCACACTATTAAGCCTTGATTTTTCCAGTTTTAAAATAAAGATAATAGTATTAATTACCTCATGAGACTGCAGTCATGATCAAATGATGTAATATATAAACAACTTCTTGGTAAGTGTTTGAGGGAAGTATAGTCTGCAGTGTATGACTGATCCTAAGGCTCTAGGAAGTTCTGTTTGCCCCCAAATTCCTATGTAGACTCTTCTGGTGAGGAGCCTGCCTTCCTGCTGCTGTATTTCCCCCTCAAAGCTGTAATGGGTCAGTAGGAGTTGTTGTTCTTCTCCTTCTCCCCACTGATGAGAATGACTAACTTGTTTATGACCCCCTAAGCCCTCTGGGGAGGAGGATCCAGAGAGCTGCGTGAACAGTGAGTGACATGGGTCCCACAGTCAGCATATCATGACCCCCATCGCAGGCCAACTGAAAACTTGGAGCCGTCTCTTCCTTTCATCTTCAGGACACGCTGTCGGCTGCTTTGAGATTGCAAGTGCTATTTTTACGGCTGAGAGCAGGAATGACCATCCACACTGATATAGTTTCATCAGCTTTTGAAAGAGACCGTTCTGTCCACACCCCTCCCACACACACATGAACCCACTGATTATGTACCAAAACATGCCATTAAAGAATAAGTTTTTCTTTTTGCTGACAAACAAAATCAGATGCTAATCAATAGGAATTCAGTTGGCAGAGATGTCTCGCTCATCAGTGAAATTACATCTGGGTCTCGTCTGCTTGACGGCAGCAAACCCTTCTAATGGGAAACTAAAATGAAAAAAAAAATGTCCTCTGTCACTTATCATAAGAAAATGTAAACAACCACAACACTCAATCAATCAATCAAGAAAGCAGCAACAACATCAACAACAAAAAAACCCCTCAGTTGGTAGACTGCTGCAAACCAATTGTATCTCCTTATGTTACCCTTTTACTTAAATATGAGCAAATAAGATATAATTATTAGATTGGCTTATTTAAAATGCAAATGTTCTTTTTAGGTGATTGCTCTCAAAAACAACTGGGGCTCAAGCAAGACTGTCCTATTTTTTTGTGTGACCATCTTAACAAGCCTGTGTCAGTCAGAAGCAACCCTTTCAGTCATATTCAATGAGGTTACTACCCTCACTCCATAGCTGTTATTTACCCTTTAGTGGAAACACAGAAAACATTAGCATTTCCTAACAATAAGTCTCCTCAGGTGGTCTTGGGTAGGTAAAACTCTTTCATTCATCAGTGAAGATCCATCAGCCAAGCTGTGGGCTTAGGTTGGGCTTGACACCGGTTATTTACCAAGCTCTTAGTAAATGAAAAGAAAGTCACTCTCTCTCCCCCCCACCATGCATAGAGTCAGTATTTAACTGAAGGTGACCCTTAACCAGGATCTAATAGTTCTCTCAGAATTATTTCTCACCTCACTTTAAAAAGTGTTTTGTTTCATTTGGGTATATAGCCAGAAGGAAAATTGCTGAATCATTTTTAATTTCTTGAGGAACTCCACACTGTTTTTCATGATGGTTATACCAGTTTACATTCCCACCATGAGTTCTTTCTAGGTTTCGGATATTGACCCTTATTGGACATGAGATTTGCAAGAATTTTCTCCCATTCTACAGTTGGCCTTTCCCTTTTGTTGATGGTTTCCTTTACTGAGCAGAAGCTTCCAGTTTGCTAGCCATGACCTCAAAGAGATGTCTGTATGCCCATGTTCGTTGCAGTATTATTCACAATAGCCAAAGTATGAAAACAACCTAAATGTTTGTTGATGAATGAATAGATCAAGAAAATGTGGTGCACACACACACATATGCAATGGAGTATTATTCAGCCTTAAAAAAAAGAAAGATACCTTGTCATTTGTGACAACATGAATAAATATGGAGAACATTATGCTAACTGAAATAAGCCAGGCAGAGAAACACAAGTAGTGCATGGTATCAGTTATATGTGGAATCTGAAATAAACAAATACATTTGAACTTGCAGAGTGAGCTCACGGATTCTGTTGCAGATGAAGTGAATAGAGTGCAGAAAAGTGGTTGCCAGTGGGGCTAGGGATGGGGAAGAGGTTATAAACTTTAGTTAGAAGATAAATAACATCTGAGGAGCTGATATATAAAATTGTGACTATAGTTGATAACACTATATTGTATAATTGAAGTTTGCTAAGAATAAAACTTAACTGTTCTCACTAGGGGATGGCTGTGTTCATACGCTCAATAGAGGGAATCCTTTCACAGCGTATACATATATCAAATCATCACATTGCACACTTCAAATATATATATAAAATAATAAACTTGTCAATGATACCTCAATAAAGCTGAAAAATTGTTTTGAATTGGTCAAGTTTTTAAAATAAAATGTTGAAAGTCCTGGGTTTCTTCTTTTCTTTTTTTTTCTTTTTTTCCCTTCCTACCTTCCTTTCTTCCTTCCTTCCTTCCCTCCTACCTTTCTTTTTTTCCTTTTTCATTCTCCCATTTTCTCTCTATCTAACTGTGTAGTGCCCAAATGCTTTCATGTATAGCAATTTACCTTAGCTTTTTAGGAATTTTAAGTAATGGGTATCACTGCATTGATATTGAGGTCTTATGAAAAAGGTTAGTGACATTTTCAAGGTCAACTCACTGATAGCTGCTACATCTGAGATGTGTTGCGCGTGGGTCACCGGCCAGCAGTGACCACGGAACACTGTGGATGGCTCGACGATAAACACGCGAGAAATAACAACATGCACAGAGACAAACTAGTTTCTGTGGGGAAGTAGGGACGAAATGGCCACCCCCCCCAGTGGGGAGCACGCCGATTTACAGTCCATACCTGCTTTTATTGGGCTCATGCTGCATAATAATTCAGGTAAAGTACAGTACTCATTAGGGGAAGTAAGGAACTATAGAAAACAAAGAACTCTGCTGGTCTATTGAGTTGGGGGTCAAAGAGCTGTAAGACTGAGGAACAAACTAACTTCCTCCTAAGACCCTTCTCATTCAACTGAGAGCATTCTAAACAAAGAAGGTTTCACAGTAATTTACATATTCTTTTTTAGGCCTGATCACCCTGGGGAATCCGCACTTCTCAGTACCGAGCTGCACCACCCTGTCATTGTTTCAGGCTTAGGTGGAGCAAGGGAACTAAGGCAACCGAGAGATAAGGAGATTTTCTTCCAGACGCTGAGAACTCAGACTTTGTCAAAGCCGAGGAGTGAGGGTCCATCACCCCCTTTTGCTGCAGCCCCCCAAGTCCTTCTTTTGGGGGGCCTCCCAAAAGTGATCGTGCCTGGCTTAGGTCGTTCCCCCGTGGGGAATCTTACCCGTCTTTGGCTAACCGACCAAGCTTTTTGGGGTTCAGTTATGAATAAAGCAGCAGAAGCAGCATTCCTGCCAGGAAGATAAGCTTTTGTCTCCTTGCTGGCTTACAGTTCCAAGGGCGTTCCCTTAGCCTTAGCTAGGCGGGGGGGTTTCAGCCTCTGATACCAGTCAGGGCGGTTCCCAACAGAGATGCAAATGCAGGTTTCCTAACATCTGATGCAAGGCTTTTAAAAAAAATTAATCACTCATTTCCTATTTAATTTAGGTGTTAAGTGTTTTTAGTTCATCCAAAACTTATGGATGGATTCAACAGAATCAGTTGTAACTATGAAAGTCCAAGCGTGCAAGAAAGCATATTGAAAACAGTTTCAAAATTCTGGGAGAACTCCTAAAAATATCAACAAGAATAAGCATTTTCTAGTTTAATCCTTCACATAAATAGATGCTACTGCTGACAGTGTTTTTTCCAGAGCTGGACTTCCCACTGTCAGCAAGACGCACGCAGAGATATTTACAGCGATCGTGTTTTACAGAGCACCACCTCTACCCCCCGCCCCCCAGCTTTCTCAGCATTCGCTGAGAAGGGGGGGATAGAAGAAGGTATTGTGTAGCCATGACCTCGAAAGCCCCAGGTTGAGCACTGTCTGTATGGCATGTTCTCCGGCTTCTAGCTTTTTGAATTGCTGTCCTGACCACCACATGGGTTGCTATGCACCTGCTTGTGTAATTTGGTCCCAGTGGTAAACTGTATACATCTCTAATTTCTTAGAGACAAGGAGGGAAGATTAACATTAAAACGGAGTTTCCCAAATGTCCTCACTCTGCCCACTCTGTGTTGATGATCTATGTGCCTAGAACAAAGCGGGAAAGGCCACCACTATGGTTCACCAGAATACTCCAGTAATTTAGGTTCCCTTCGATGCCACCCAGCTGTGGGAGGCGGGGGTGGAGGTATCAAGACTTCAAAACCTGAACTGCAAGAATATAAATATTATTTCTTAAGGAGGAGAAAGAGTGAGTAAAGGAAAGCAAAAGGGACTACCAGAGTGGACTGAGAGGGTTGGCTTAGCACAAGTTAAGAAAAACAAAACAGTCCTACAAAGCCTGCCATTTCTCTTGAGTCCTTTTATTTCCCTCCTTCCTCTCTGCCAGGCTTCTTTGAAAGTTCAGCATCTGCAAAAACTCTTACCTGTTCAGTCTCCCTAGCAACAGCTGTATTGAAATTCACCTTTAATGGTGAGCTTTCCAGGAGCCAAAGGTTGCCTTTCTGATCTCCAGACTGATGCTGAAGCAAATTTCTCTTTGTGCTGTTCATTGAATGCAGCCTCCGCTCTCCAAATCTTAATGGCTTCTTCTCCGCCTCAGATGCTTTAACTTTCTGCTTCTTCTATAACAATCCTCTTTTGGGGACATGTTTTATAAGGAGTTGCTTACATATCTGTCTGCCTCCTAGTTTATAATGTCCCCAAAATGGAGATTGTGTTTTTTTTTAAGATTTTATTTATTTATTTTTTAGGGAGGGAAGAGAGGGAGAAAGAGAGAGAGAAAGAGACATCAATGTGCAGTTGCTGGGGGCCATGGCCTGCAACCCAGGCATGTGCCCTGACTGGGAATTGAACCTGCGATGCTTTGGTTCTCAGCCCGCGCTCAATCCACTGAGCTACGCCAACCAGGGCTGAGATTGTGTCTTTTTAGAAAATTGCATTCAGTATATTAGGACAGTGATGTGGACATAACATCTCCGAAGTCTCTGACAGTGGTTCTTAGCAGGGTGGTTCTGCTCTCTGCCCTGGGGGTTAAGAAGTGGGGTGGGGGCCATTTGGTCATGTCTGGAAGCATTTTGGGTTGTCAGAACTTTGGAAGATGATGCAACCAACATCTAGTGGGTAAAAGCCAGGGATGCTGCTAATGTCCTCCAGTTCCCAGGAGAGCCATCACAACAAAGTATCCAGCCCAAAATATCCATAGTGCTGAGGCTGAAAACCCTTGCTAACAAAGCTAACTGTCACCCCCAAATAAATCCACATAGGCTGTTTTTCTGACCAACTTGTCTGTCGGGAATAATATACCAATCTAACCAATAACATTTCCAGCCCATAATGTCTTCTTTCCCCAGCATTACCTCATTTAATCTTCCAAACCCTTGTGAAACCTACTAGGTGAATTTTATTCCCATTTTAAAGACATTGAGACCAAGAAGAGTTTAAATGATCTTTGAAGGTTTTGCATCTATGAAGATGGCAGTAGAACTTGAATCTGGGACTTCTGGCTCCATAGCCAAGGGGGAAAAAACGTAAAGCTAAGAAGGCATAAAAATTCAGGGCATGTTGGAAGATCAGCCAGTGGTAGTGAAGAGCTGATCAATTCTAGTGTGGGATAAGGTGAAATTGACCTTTAGGCTAAATAAAGCTAAATTAGTTTGGGGCCAAATGGTTGAGGCCTCTGAATGTTTTTTTAGGCAGTTTGAACTTAGTAGAAGTGGAGGGCTGGAGTACACCAGAGAGTAGCTGGTTGGACATTTTCTTCGAGAGGGCCCGTCTGGCAGTCGATGGCTTGGAGAAAGGAGGATCTTTTGGAAGATGGCTGCATTCTCCAGGTCCCACTTCTAATCACTAGGAATAGATGACAGAAAGAGGAGCCCATCAAATCTTAGAAGTTGCTAGAAGCAGCCATAGTCTGCTCCCGATAATTTCCAAACATTTGGGAGGTGAAAAACTACTCCATGGAGGTCCTGTATACATCATGTGCCTGCGCTGCAACGCAGTGAAGCAAAGCCACAACTCCGCTGACTTTACCATTCAGCCCAATCACCCAGACATATATAAACCACAGGCATACCAATTCTTGATACGTTGTAAATAAAGAATTAGCTTATTTCCAGAATTTGAAGGCAACATATCAAGATTTCTTTCCACGTAAACTCCTTGAGTCTTTATTAAGGAAGTGACCCACCGTTGTTTTAGGGTATGAGGACTTAAGAAAAACATAACATAGATGAAGGGCATTGAGGGGTGGTGGAGTTTCTTCTCAATAAATCAGAGCCTGATATTGAGTTTCTGGATGAAAAATATTCCAAGCAGCTAGAACCTCCGGGAGTGTACAGATGCTCTCAAAAGAATGATATGCAAACACAGCCCAGAGGCCTCCCACCAGTCACCCTCGAGTGAAGTGTGTTCTTCTGTGAATGTGCGTCTCCTTAACCTCCCACAGACGAAACAGAAGCCGGAGTCACCTGTGATCTATTTCTCATGCAACCAGTGGTGGCAGCACGTTTTGCATTTTCTTTGCCTTCTTTTTAAACACCAGACTAATCCATCATGAACAGTGACTGCTTTCATTGTATAGGCCTTTGAATTTCAGAATGTCTAATTTGTTTATTTAAATGAAAAAGAGTTTCAAAAAAAAAAACAAAACCCAGTAAAGCTAGGAAGGGGGTTAGCTTCTCATTTGTAAGCAAATGCTCACTTTTGCCTCTGGGATCACCATTTTGAGGACAGTGGAGGCACAGCAATTCAGGAAAAGCCTTCTGGGAGGGGAGATGTCCCCTGAAGAGGCCAGATGACTTGCCTTGCAGGCAGGTCCCGGCCACTCTGACCTTCCAGCCCTTCGGTCCTGTCCATGGTACAGCAGATTTGGTGACTTTGTGAGGATTTTCTTCCCAAAGCTTGTAATAATTGATCGTGTGCTCACCCCATAAACCATTGCTCTGATTCGGTGGTAAGTAGGATTGGAAATAATCTAAAACAAAGGAGATGATGCTCATTAATGAGTATGCTTGTCTCCTTCGAGCCACAGAGGATCTCCACTCTCTTATGTTTGTTCTTCAATGAGGGCCTGGAGGGCAGAAAATTTCCATAGGTCAGACATGCCTTTGCAAACATATCTGAAGAATGTTCCAGAAGATTAGACAGCCATACTCCTGTGCATGCGTTCCCTCCTCCAGGAAAGCATTCTTTCTGCTCCAGTAATGACCAAAAAAAACTTCAGAAAGGCTTCTATCATGATATACCTGGCATACAGAAGAGAATCAATTATTAGTCCAAATTATGGATCTGTGGATTACGTGTCAAGTATTGAGAATTTACTGAGTTTCTATTAAGCACCCTTTCCTGCAAAGTTATATTCAAGCATAATGTGCATTTCTACTGTCATTAAGCAGTTTAACGAGTGGTTGGATGGCAATGCCAATCTACTGAGAGCTACTGCAGAGAGAAAAACAACAGTGTCTGATCAGGGGAGACGGCTCATTTGGTGTGGACGTTAAGTGTGCTCTCAGAATTCAGAGAATGAGATAAATGAAAGTTGGCGTGCTTGGAGAACACTTTCTTAAGGAAATAACACTTGAACAGGATTCTAAGTCTCAGCATTTGAATATATCACAGTTGAGGAGATGGAATTTCAAATGTGGAGAGCAACTTACATGGATAAAAAGTTGGCACGACACGGTAGAATTAGAGGACAGGAAAGTGGCCGTTTGAACAGGAGGTCTTTCAGACAAAACCTGGATTTTCTGGTAGGAGATGTTAAAACAACAGGCTTTAACTGAGTAAAACTTAAAAGAGCTAATTGATTTCATGAAATAATTCATGAATCAGGCAGCATCACATCTAGCAAAGGGAAAGGAGCTCCTGAGGGCTACAGGAAAGAAAACATTTTCAAAGACCCAGAAGGAGCTGAACACACAAGGACGTCGTAAACAAGCACAAAAGAAAAGGATTATTTCGGGCACGGTCACCATCCTCTGGGGGGACAACAGAGTCTATTAGGATAATTCCCTCATGGTACTGACCAGAACATTCCACACTGACCTGTTAGGATCACATGTATGAGGAAGGTCAAACCTGTAACCTGGTCAGGTATAAACTTTTGGTTTGGTGTCATGGGTTTAGCCCAAATGACTTCATTTTAGGCTTGTTGCTTCCCTTTAACAGAGAATAAAAAACAACATTAAAGAAGGATAAGGGGGAGGCATAGAAAGACCCAGAAAACTGAGCAGGGGCATGTAGACTTGGTGCCACATGCACTAGGGTTATGGAGAGGCATTGAGAGGGAGACCCACAGTGCAAGCAGCATTGATGGGAGGCGTGACTGAGTTGGGCATAGGTTGGGGGTCAAGTTAGAGAAATGTTGGTACGCAGCCATGAAGACTTGTGCTCAAGTTCGCCGAAGGGGAAGGAGGAAGGCAGAGACGATCCTGAGAACTCTAGGGAAGGCTTGGAGACTGATGGGGAGTTGGAGGAGGGGGCGCCATCGTAGGGGATTCCAAGACTAGAAGTGGGAGTGTTATAACCCACAGAATGAAGCCCCCCACAGTTTCAGGAAGGAGTTCCTGTCTCTCCTCCCTGGAGAAGAGATACCTTTTTGGGTTTTCCTCAAGAGAATCTGAAATGGAAACAAAACAAAACCAAACCTAGCTGATGGGAGACTAAATGATATTTCTGAAGAATAAGTCTTTTCAAACATAAAAAAGTTATTGATTCGATGGAGTTCTTGATTTAGTCTATTTTTTATTCTGTTATAGCAATGTCAGGGTATATATTTTTTGAGAAATAAAATCAATAGCGAGGAAAAAAAATAACACTCCATCTTTGTTGTTTTGTGTTCTCGTGATGCAGGCTCTTGACTGCTTAGGAAACTCAAACCTCTTCCTCAGTCTGTGCAGACACAGCCTCCTTTTACCGCGTACATTTTCCTAATTCCCGATACAAAATCCAAAAGTGCACTGAGAATGAAACAGACTTCCACTTCCTTTTCAATTACTGCTCTCAGCTTTCCATTTTTTCTACAAAGAACTCTCCCTCTGTACTCCCATTCTCACCAGGACAATCTAGTTAACTAGAAAGTGAGTTAACATACAGTCAGAGGCTTGCTGTGCTTTATCTCAATTCTTTTCACTCTAAGCCAAGGAAACCATCTACCTGAAAGAATGGGAAAAAGTGCTTGGCTTCTGTTACAATATAAGGCAGTAAAAAAAAAAAACAACTTTGACAATAAATGTAGCTTTACACATGTAATAGACCATGTTTAAATAATTATATGTTTCTATTAATTGCTTATTTTTAACATTATGCTGAAATTGTCCATCTATCACACTGTTCAAATAATTAGCATCTCAATCACAGGGTTTTTAAAAGGAATACTTGACTGTACTGAGCGTTCTTTTGTGGGCTTTCAAATCAAATTAGTGACTTATTAATAGGAGAAGATGAACGGAGGTGCATAGTGTAGAGAAAGAGCATTGAGTTTGCTTCAGAAATTGATCCAAGGAAAAGCTGTAATACTTAAGATAATCCCGGTTTTCATTGGTGATGCTCACACCAGCATCTTTGGCCTTAGTGGTTTTCTCTTTTCTGATTTTGTCCAAGACAACATCATCCTTAAATGTGGGGACAAAATGCAGTGGATTCTGTAGCTAAGCTTCTTCCCAATGAAAACATCATTATCTCTTTGCTCAAATCAACCTCATTTTCAACTGCTGAATGCCAAGGTGTAAGCGATGGCAGAGAAGTTCAAAATAAGGTCTTGGGCCAGTTGGGTATAATACCATCAAGGTCTGAATTCTGTCTTTGCCATTTTCCGGGTTGGTGGCCTTGGTTAGTGACCTTGATTTTTCTGTAAGATTAGAATAATATGTACTATTTGGTTGTTATTAAAAATTAAATAAGAATTACATGAAGGGCTTAGAAAGCACCCAATGAATATTTAGCCCTAAAGAAAATATTATTTGTCACTGTGTCCTGTGACCTTTCAATGAATCTAAGGGACATGTTCATAATGAGAAAATGCAAATATCTTAAGCTTATTCTGTAGAAAAGAGAACTTGTTTTATTTTCCAAAAAAAGCTCTTCTTCTCACTGTTTTATTTATTTATTTTTAAGCGCTAGGAGCATCTTTTTTTTAAAAAGTTTTTATTTATTTATTTTCAGAGAGGGAAGGGAGGGAGAAAGAGAGCAAGAGAAACACCAATGTGTGGTTGCCTCTCAAGTGTTCACTACTGGGGACCTGGCCTGCAACCCAAGCATGTGCCCTAACTGGGAATCAAACTGGTGACCCTTTGGTCCACAGGCCAGTGCTCAATCCACTGAACCACAACAGCCAGGGCCTCACTGTTCTTATGTTGACTAATAATATCATTAATCTTCCACTGATTTCAGGTTGGGAACTACTGGTCTTTTTATTGTTTTTTTTCCCCCATCCCCTTAACACCCGCCCCCTTCCTTCAACCCAATTAATCAATTCTGAATCACAGCCAGTTTTTCCTTGAAAACGATGGTTTCCCAACTTTTTGTGGTTTATAGACTCCTTTGAGAATTTGTGAAATCATGACTCTTCTCCATGGAACAATGTACTCAATTGTATAAAATTTTAGGCCATTTTAAAAATAAACAGACCCCCCTGCCACCCCAGGTACCATATAGATGTCCACTAGTTGTCTAGGGACTCAGGGTTGGGAACCCCTAAAGCATTTTTTCAGTCTAGGTGATCTTTTTCGTTTTTGGGGGGGCCTCCACTCTGCTTTCAGCCCTCATCACCTCTGGCCTAAATGCAACTCGGTCTCCAATCCCAGTGCATTGTTTTTCTTATCCATACTCCACACTGCACCTAGAAGTCTTGTCTAAAACACCATTTTTCTTACTCAAATTATTTTGATTTTTTTTAAACTGATACACAGTTATCCTCAAACTTGAGAGAGCATAATGAGCTGGAGAAATTCTGAACGTGAACCAGGGGTGGGCTCCTCAGATTTATATGCTTTCAGAAAGTTTCCTAGGTGATGCAAACGCCAGTAGGCACGGACCACAGTTTGAGAAACGCTATCCTCACTCAGATGGTCTCTCGAGGTTACCTCCCTTGCTCATCATTTTATTTACACTAGCCTTTGTACTTCCACAAACAATGTGTTCAGAACTCTTCCTTTGTTTTTATTTGCCCTTCAATCTCAGAAACTCTCTTTACTTTTACAACTTTGTTGAAAACCTCCTTATTTTTCATTTGTCAGCACAACTACTAACTCGTCAATAGATTTTTCTTCATCAGTTCCCGTAATAAGAATGCATTCACATCCGTTCTAATGCACTGCCATTTTAGCATGTGGTGGACTTTCTGCTGAATTACTGTTGATAGTGCGCATGTCTCTTACCTGCATTAGATGATACAGCTCTTGAAAGAAGACTAGATCCTATTCCTTAGACCATCACAGAGCTCAACACAGAGTCTTCTATGTTGCAGCTATTTTCAAAATGTTTTAGAATGATCGGGTTTGCTGTTTTTCATATATGCACCACATTTCTTGAAATATTGCCTCTGTGTTCTCAGAGCAGCGCACCTCACAGGTAGGGTCCAGAAGGTGCTCGTTTGTGACAGTGAAGCGACATACTGCTGTGCTGAAGCTGGCTCGTCCTGGCTTGGAAGGACCACATGTGTGCATTTTTCTCCCAGCTCTGAGTTCAGAGCTATCTTTTGCATAAGCTGAAAATCAGTCATGGTGATAGTATTTACACCACAGAAATCAGCAAATGCTATAAATCAGGTTTTGTTTTTATCTCTTTGTTGAAGATGATTTACTGATATACTACTGCCAGAAACCAAACACATCATAGAATTCCTATGTGCCTTCATCTTCATAGAATCAAATCTAATAGGAAAAACTCATTTAGCAATCCTGCGACTCACCATTTGTAAGTAGAAGGGCTAAGTGTAGACCAAATCCCTGGAAATTTACTGTCCAGAATGACATGGAATAGAGGGGTGTCCGACCTGCAGCCCACAGCCCCTATGCAGCCTAGGATGGCTATGAATGCGGCTCAACACAAAATCATAAATTTAATGAGACCCTGTTTTTGCTCATCAGTTTTCACTAGTGTTTGTGTATTTACTGTGTGGCCCAAGACAACTCTTCTTCTTTCAGTGTGGCCCAGAGACGCCATAAGGCTGGACCCCCCGGTAGAATACATCGAGACACAAGATCTAGGATTTTCCATGTAGAAACTATGAGACTATAGGTAAATTGCTTGAATTTCTCCTGGAACTTATTGTTATAACCTAAAAAGTAGAAAAATCAATGCCTTCTCCAACCAGTCTCAAGAGCTACATTGAAGAAAACACAAGGGAAGCTATGTATGTAGAGTATGCATATTAAAAATTATAAACTGCTATCAACATGTGCCCTTTTCACCCTTGAGTTCTCTGACTCAGTTTTACAAAGGAGACTCTGGCCAACAAGAAAGCCATAGTTATTCATTGGCCTTTGCTAATCATTTTAAAGTCACAAAGTCAGTACATATTTCGGGTGCTGCATATACTGTCTGTTCTCTACCTGCTACACCAACCAGGTTATGGCCGCCGCCCCTGCTGCCAGAGACTTTCCCTTTGTTCTCCCTTTCCTTAATCAGCAAGCCATAGAACCACCCAATCTTTATCACAAAACTTAATGAAATGCAGACATTTTGTGTAACTAGTCTCCCTACTCCCCATAATACAAAAATAAATGAATTGATTAGTGATTGACTTCAAAGTGAGTAATTGAGCTTTAATGGGTTTGTAAAAAGGATTGAAATCATGGCAATAAATTAAAAGCAAAGTAAAAGGGTAAACAGGAAAGGATGTTTTACAACGTGGTTCCATTACAGTCTATGCTAACCAGATTAAAAAGTAATTGCCGTGTCAAGAAAAATTATAGTGGCCTCTGTGCAAAATGAAAGAGCAGTGAGCTCTCTTTGTGCGCAGGGTGTAAAACACACAGAAAAGGAAGGGAAGGAATGCAGGCAATGGGAGAGGGCATGCTACTCTCTCCTGGTGGTCATTATGCAGTCCAATATCTGAGATCTCTTCATAGAAACAGACATTATCATCAACACATGCTAATGGTCCACCCAATGGCAACCGAAGTCTTTAATGTTCTCTATTATCATTGTATAACATAGCAAAGTGTATGTATGGCTCTGTGAGTTATTCATTTTAAATGTCCTTACAGTACAATGACATTGAAAAGATAAAATATTCTCAATAGTTTAGGAGATTTTTTAGTAGACCTTTTTTAAAAAAATAAAGAGGGTCCTATCCAGTCTAAAATAAGAGACACTTGTGAATGGAGAATCAAAGCCACCATAAAATAGGGCGATTCTGTAAGTAAATTAGATGCAGCTATAGTTTCTATGAACCCTGTGATACGTCATGGCCACTTAAGGAATTGAATGCACAGAACCAGAGCTCATTATCTCTGAGAATTCATGGATGGCTGGTGAGAAGCCTAAAAAGTGGTAAAGAGCAGATGTAGTAGCAATTTTTTAAAATAACTGTCTCTGGAAATTCCACTACTTGAGCATCTGCTCTAAAAAACAACTGAAAAAGTGCAAACATCAATATTCAAGATGCAGAATCCGTTGATTCATCTTATAAGCAAAACCATGGTGTCAAAGTATGTACAGAGAATTGTGCTGAGTGCAGTATCTGTACTAGAGAAGAGAAATTAACCAAACTTTCCTTTAGACACATCTCTACATAAATAAGGTCTTCCCAATTTGGACTGAGAACAGTTGTATGGGGTTCCTGGGAGAAAATCAAGATGCTCAAACAAGGAATGTGTTATGAGATACTGTTTTCTAGGGGTGCTGAGATCAGCCTTTCAATACTTGGAGATCCTGACCACTGACAAACATATCAGACAAAGAGTGGTCAGGCCAGGAGAAAAGAACAGACCTGTTTGTACTTTCATTGCTTACTAAGTAGAGCACTAAGCTTGGCTTTTATTGTGCATTCAGTTTTCGAATCTATAATCCTGCCTAGGCTGAGGTCAAAGAAATACATAGGCAGATGCTCAGATAATTCCACAAATTAACTACCCCCCATACACAGTCTAGTCACTCATTTAATAATATTTATATTTATTGCCCCTTTCACAAATCCTTCTTTGAATAGATTTCAGATGGAGATGACATGTTGATGGAACTGAAAAGATCAAGTGTTACTCCAAATCATATAATAAGGAGTGAGTAAAAAAGTGCCACTGCTTTTTCAGTTTCCTTATTTTGAAAAGTTAAATACACTTTTCTTCTCTTCAGGCTGTGCTTTAAAAAGCCCATGACCACATAAGAAGTGGCACATTGCAAGTTGATTTAAAACTTGGAAAGAATTTTATGTCAAGTTGAAGAATTATTTATCTTCGTTTTCATAATGCCCTTGTTTTTAGTTTGAGTTATTTCAGGCAAGTTAGCACAGGCAAGTTAGTCCAGCCACTTAGAGCTATTGTAGGATATGGAAAATACATAGATGTCTTAATTTCATGATATTACAAAGCAAAATATTGATTAGGAAAAAAATCAGTGATTTAATTCAAAATGGAACAATATATGACCAGGAAGGAAAAAAACCCCCACAAATATTCCTTAGGCTTATGAAGATACCCAAATTCATTAAAAATAAAATAAAAGTGAAATAAAAATATAATGAATAGAATTTCCCCCCACACATCACAATAATAAAAATCCACAATTTGAGAGCACACTTTGTTGAAAGCTCATGGGGAAACAGAAACATAGAGATATTTAACTATATCTAGAGAAAGTAAAAAGTGGCAAAGCCTTTCACAGTTGATGCTATAGACATACTCATGCATGAGCAGTATATATTTTCAAGGTAATTCATTGCATCATGGTTGTAATAGCCAAAGAACTGAGACAACATTTACAACCATCAAGAGAGTACTGATAAAATACGTTATGGCAGATTCATATAATGGACTATTATATAGTGGTAAAAAAAAGAGAGGAAAGAGGTAAAGCATTAAATCAATCTTTAAAAGAGATTGATAAGAGCAAAGTAAGCAATGTGAAAAACAGTTTGTGTAGTACGATATGTGTTATGTATAAACAAGCAGAAATAAAGCTGTATATTCATTTATAGTGAATGTATATACTTAGAAACTTGTGAGTCTATGAATTTTCTTTTTGTGGGATTCATGAACATTGAAAAGGATACATAACTTAGAAAGGATACATAAACATTACTAGCAGTAATTACCTGGACAGGCAGAAGAAGCATGATAGGAAAGCATACTCAGTCATTCTAAGGAAGCATATTTTAAATGAGAGTCACAAATAATTTTCCTATTTTTCTGTGGTAATTGGAAGGCAGGAACTTAAGAAAGTCTTGGATGACTATTAACTTAATTCTGAAGTAGTTGGGATTTGGTGTTTTGCTAAATTCAAACTCAGACTATTCATTTGTTTCAAAGCGTTTTTAGTTTGGCTCATTCATCGCAGGTCTTAAGGTCCTAGATTTCAGCTTTTCATTAGTCTTTCATGAAGTCAACTGTTCTTTGTAGACCAACACATAGGTAACTACACAGGACAGATGCATGTCTTTTTTCTTTGTGGGTGTGTTCAGAAGACCGTATTGAATCTCTGCCTTCGCAAGTATACAAGATTCTGCACGGATTTCTCCTGACTCACCTTTGCATGAAGTGTAACGTGTGTCCTACACACATCCTTTACATCATGGAATAGTCACCTTTTCAACTTCTGATAAATATTTATCTTTCCCATGACAGTCACTTCTCAGTTTAAACTGCTTCCTGCAATATTTTCTTGTAGCACCAACTTTTCCTTGTTAACACTTGCATTGCTAAAGTTATTTCTGTGATGATTCCCTGGCACCCAAATGTAAGTCCCAGGAGGACAGAGAATGTATCTATTTGTATCTAAAATACAAAATAGATACTGTATCCTTGTATCCTTGCTGTATCCTTGAGGGCTCCCCCAATGTAGGTCAATCCATCTGTGTGGAGTCAGTGAAATGCTGTTCTACACACACTCCATTTTTACTTTTATTCTTATTCTAAATACATATTATTTTATCATTAGCTAGTACATCATAATGCATAGATAGAAGGCAACAAAATACTGTGTGGGCTTGCATTTCAGGCAGACCTGAATTATTCTTAATTAGTGTTGACCCTCATTAGTTGTTTGCCCTGAGACAATTTATTCAGCTTTTCAAATCCTCAGTTATTTTATCTATAAAATAGAAAAAAATAAGAAGAAGTCTCTTCTAACCCACAGGGTTATTTAAAAGATTAATTGAAATCGTGAACACAAAACACTTAGCACAAAGTCTGGCCCAGGATGAAAACTTGGGAATGGCCTGTTAGTGTTAATACCATTGTCGCTGATCTGCAGAGTTGAGTGGTTAGCTGTGCTCACTTATTAGCTAAGTCCATTGCTCCCAAGCATCATCATTAAATTCATAGGATTCATATTTATTACACAGAAAACGGACACGTTCTTTGGGCCTCTGACCCCTCTCCCAAATTACCAAAACCAAGAATATTAAGTCTCTACATATGAAGAGTTGGCTGAATCTCATTTAGCTTCTCAGAGTTACCTAAGACTTGATTGGTGAGTATATCTTAAGATATGTGATTATGAATGGATGTTTTGAGTATCTAGGGTGAGAATTAAATCATTCCTCTATAACAGATCAGCTCCATGTATTTTCTTAATAAAAGTTGAACCCTAACATTTCAGAAATAAATGTCCCGTAGAATTATTCTCCATTAGAGTACATGTGCATGGACTGTTACCTCACTGCTAACATTCGCATTGGCTCTGTCCAAGAAATCATAAAAACCATGTCAGTACAAGAGATGAAACTCAACCTTATGGTTTTTGTGAGTCTGTGAATTTTCTTTTCGCAAACATTCTTGCTCACAAAGCAAGACCTAACCACAACAGCTAATGGATTAAGAGAAGGTTAGTGGAACATAATCAACAAAACAAACAAATGAGCAAAAAACAATCAGAGACATGGAAATAAAGAACAAACTGACAGTGACCAGAGGGGTGAGGGGAGAGTGAAAACAGGGAAAAGAAGGGGAAGGGCCAAGGAATATGTACATGGTCAAGGACAATGGGGTGGGGGTTGTCTTTGGGAACAGGGTTGGATGGGGAAGGGGAGAGCAATGGCGGCAAAAATGGGGACAACTGTAACTGAACAACAGTAAAAAGAAATATATATATATCTAAAAAAATGGAGGGTTAAACATGGTGATTACAATCAGACACTAGATTTAGAGCATTTAATCCCAGCTCATCACCCACCACTTTTTAGCTGTGTAGCCTTGAACAATTTAAAAAAAAAAAACAAAAAAAACCTCTCTGTGCCTCAGTTTCTTTTTCTGTAATGTGGAGATAATATGGAGCTCATTGGATTGTTGATTAAATGATGCTAAGCACCTAGAAGACCAATACTGAGATATTGAGGGCAGCCTGTTATTATTTCATGTGAGAAAAGTATTATCCTTTGTCTTACTGTAGACCTTACCCAGGTGAACACACCCAGGAATCACAATCAAGACTTGAGCACAGTTTTTTCAACTCCAAGGCTCACATTTGGTTTTTGATGTCAATTGTTTCTTATTCTAAAGCATGTACTCTTGATGGGGGATGATATTGCTCCAACAGGGGCAAAGATTGAGTCTTTGGAGGGAACCAAACATTTTTAGCTATTGCAATGGTTTGTGACCTTCTGAAGGGTCATTGTATAGCAACAGGTATATACGGTGTAGCTGTGGTATTAAAACTGTGTAAATGAAAGAAATTTGGGGAAATTGTCTGAAAGGGCTGTTTAGGGGGATGATAATGAAGTCAAGTTGAGAAATCCTGCTTTAAGAGTAGAATGGGGTGACGTGTATCACAGTCTCCTCCCATGCGTGCAGAAAACACAAATTCAAGGCCAGCTCCCCAAACCTCTAATCCACTTGTCCCCACCTTAGTGAGAAAGTCTAGGGTGGGGTCCTGGGAATCTGCATGAGCACTGAGGTCAATGATGATCCCTATCTGCATTCAATTTAGAGACTTGTAGTCTGTACTCAGGCTTCTGAACTTCACCAGCTCCCACACACCACATAGGAGAGGACTACCCTGAACACTGCCCCCTGCTGGGTGCTCCCCTCTCCCAGCTGACATCCACAGGAGGGGCAGCGAGCATGAGACTGTGGTCCTGTGACCAGTGCTTTAGTGTTGCCCTTCAGTCAACATGGTGGGTTTTATTATTTCTGAAAAGGCAAAAGGTAGATTTTGAAAATTGTGTATTGTGAAGGAATTCACCCATGGAGGAGCAGAGGAAGGATATAAACAACGGCTTCTGCCCTTTTGTTCTGTACCAAGCTTGAGCTAAATAAAATCATTTTTATATCCAGCTTTTCAAACAGTGCATTTGAAAGTGTTTACAAAAGGTAAGTTCTGTGAAAGAGAATGTGATCTATAAAAGAAGAACACCCCAGGGCCAGTGGGTGAAAAATGCGGGGAATTTGCAAACATTGACACGGGGCTGGTGTCCTCTGCCCAGGGACAAGCCAGAGCCTGGGACTCAGGAGCCCGGTTTCAATGCACAGCGGGGCCGTAACCAACTGGGAGCCCTGAGCAAGGTCTCTTGATCTGGCTGGGCCTCCGTTTCCTTCCCAGTGAAGTGAAGAAATTGGACTAGAATGTTTCTAAATCCCAAATAGATCTAAATTCTATTTATTCAAATTAATTATTAAAGGCCACTGGGCAGATATATTTCTGATGGGAGACCTGAGCAACTGATCAGAGAGGAAGAGGATATTTCTTTTAGTAAGCTACAAAATTATCAGCTATTTTTTTTTTGAGTTTTTAGAGATTGACAGAATGTAAGAATGGAGTTGTGGAGAACATTGAGGCAATGGGAAAAAAGGCTGTCCTTTTTGATCACTGAAAGACAGTTGGGGCCACTCGCAGGTAGCAAGGCAGCCTGGGCACATTATTGGGCCAGAGGGATGGAGGGGGTCAGGCTCGACCACCTTTTATAGCAGTGCATATGCAGTGTGAAGGTTTGGAATGTGTGTGTGTGTGTGTGTGTGTGTGTGTGTGTGTGTGTGTTTTATTTCTTGTGCCCTTGCTGGAGGGCTCAAAATGCTTTTCCACAGAGGCGAAAGCAGCTCTCAGCCTCCCTGAAGCCAGTTCCCACAGTCAACTACACAGTTATCCATACCACTCAACCACACATATTTCAGACCCATGGGTTAGGAAGAACCATGTTTTCCACAGAGACCAGATACTTTCCCTTACGTGAAGTGCAGAATTATGTAACTGATCATTCTTGCCTCTGTGCTTTGTCCACCAAGAAGAGAGGAGCCGGCATTAGACCCACACTTCAGCAGTGCGGCACTCCATGCAGTCCATATATACATTCTACTGCCTGCAGTCCTCCCTTCCCCGATCCCAGCCCTCCTCTGGAGCCACTCCCTGAGTCCCCGCCCCGCTGCCCCTCTGCCTGCCAGCTGTAGGGAGCACGTAAAAGCTATTCACCCAGATTTCCTTTGGGCTGTGTGCTCGTCATCTTGCTGGTAACAAAACCCTTATTTGCTAGGTGCATCTTTTTGCCATTTTTAGCCACAATTATCTACTGTATTCTGTTTCTTGCTCTCGTGGTTGGTTTTAGTGATTCATGATTTTTATCTGTTTGTATATTTCCATTTCATTATATGTATTCTTCTTAGTCACCAAAAATCATTGGTGATATAAAATGAAGCATAAATCAACAAGATTTCAAAACACATTTTAACTTTTCAAGAAGGAAAATTTCAAATATGTATAAAAGTAGAATCCTCATGTACTCAAATTTATATTCAACAATTAGTAATTCATGTGTAATTTTGTTTTATCTATACCCTAAGACTATACAACATTTCCAACTTTGTTATTTTGAAACATATTTTATTTTTCACGTCACTTCATGTGTAAATATTGTAGTATATACCGCTAAAAAAGGATTTTATAAAAATAATTTTTAAACAGGCAGTTGAAAATTATTGGATAGAGGGAAAATTGTAGGTGGAACTTTGGTTCAAAACGAACTATTGATTCCAAAACCATGAATATACTCTAAATGAAAAGAAAATTTCAAGGTGAATTAGTTGCTCACAAAAATGGAAAATGTTGGGATTTCTCTAAGCAATGATTAATACCTAAAATCTGGTTTGGGAACATGGTAGAGAAAATTGAACTACCTTGATAGTTAGCATGAAAATAGCTACCTCAAACCACAGTGAGACACCACTACATAACCAACACAACAACCAAAATTAAAAAGACTGGCAATGCCAAGTGCTGGCGAGGGTATGGAACAGCCCAGACCTTTCTTAGGTTGCTGGTATGAGTATAAATGATGAAACCAGTTTAAAAAAAGATTTGGTAGTTTCCTATAAAGATTAAGCATACCCTATTGACCAGCCATTGAACTCTTAGATATTTACCCAAAAGAAATAAAACCACGTTTACTTAAGCAGTTGTTCAAGAATGTTCAGATTAGCTTTTCCATAACAACAACAACAACAACGACAACAACAACAGAAACCTAGAAACAGCCCAAATGTCCAACTGCAGAATAGATAACATATCCGTACCATGGAATTCTACTTAATTAAAAAAAGAAACAAACTACTGATTTGTGTTGAGAAACCATGTAAGAGTTACTCAGCCATCAGATACGTTTGTCGGAATTCATCAAATGGTATATTAAGATCTATGTATTTATCTTATAGACTATAAAATATACCTCAATAAAAATGATCTCCAAGAGAAAACTGGCTTGCCTGGAAAATTTCGTTGATCAGGGCTTCCAGGAAAAAGTGAACCTCCTTCCCCCTCACTCCACCTTTCACTTCCTGCCTAGGTGAGACTTCGGTGTCCCTGTGCCAAGGCTCAGGAGAGGGTCCAAAGCCGCTCCGCATAATAGAGTGAGCATCCAAGATGGAGAAGAAAAAGAGAGGGAAAGAAAAATGGAAGAAGAAAACAAAGAGCAAGAAGCAAAGATTAAGGGCTAAAATAGAATGCCTTCCTGGAACCCCTCCATATTTAGTAAAATTTATTAAACAGAAAAATCTTTGCAGGTGATTTTGCTGTTGTTGGTGTGGAAATCAAAAGCGGGTTTAGACTTCACTTGGAGGGAAACAGAATGAGGGAGAATGACGGCTGAAGAGGAAAGCAGAGTCCGAGAGGCGGAGGAAGTGGGGAGCCTATGCACATGCAGGCCTGGTATTGGGTTCCAACTCCTAGGGCCTGAGCAAATCCAGATGGACCTCATGAGGCACGGCGGCTTCTGAGAGTGAACACTGGTGAGTGAATGTCACCTAAGTGTACATAGCTTTTCTCATTTTTTGTGTCATACTGTTACAGGGTGCAGCCAAGAGGGGGGATCCCAAATAGGCATTTGAAATGGGGTCCAGAACTTAAGGTGTCCAGGAGATTTTAAGGTGTCTTCACCCCTTACCCCACAGGTGTGAGTTGGAGAAGGGGCACACAGAGCAAGAACATGCAGGGCAGCTTTGCATATAATCCATGGTGTTGTCATTTAGCATACCTACAGCCTTTGGCTGGTCACTTAGATATGCTAAGTAGCTATGGCCAGGCTCAAGGCCAGGGGGATGGAAAGGGATCTCCCCCCCAAGATGGGACTGGGGCCAGGTCCCCTGAGTTACAGCACCTGCGTGGGAGCTGGGAGAAGATTGGCTCCAGGACATGGGGTGACACCTGCCCAGACCCACGATGGCGACCAGAAAAGCTGGAGAAGACAGCAGATTGAGGGCAAGTGTGCCCAAGTGTAGGAGGAGTCAGAAATGGGGCTGCAGAAGATTGGCATGGGGATTTAAACCCAGACACGGCAGCCATTGAGGGGGAACCACGCGGCCTTGACAGAGTGGAGACTCCCGCAGCCCTGAGAGAGAGAACCACACGGCCTGGACAGAGTGGGGACTCTCCCTTCCCGTGGCCCTGGGAGAGAGGACCACGCGCCTTTGCCAGAGTGGGGACCCCCCCCCCCGCAGCTTTAGAAGGGGGAACCACCACCTGGTTTTAGCAGAGATCCTGGCGATTCAGCTGAGGGTGCCGGGAACCCAGGGAGGTCTCCCAGTCGAGATGGAGTACCAACTGGGAAGAATCAGAGGACTGCCTGAGCCATGGACTTCTATTTCCTTTCCTGAGATACGGTACTCTGGACTGGGCAAAGGGGGAAGGAAGGAAGGACTGTGTGTGTTTGTGGGTGTTTTAAGGGACTTTAGGATTTTTGATAAAGACATTAGGTCACTACTTGAAGTTTGTATAGCATTAAATAAACATTTCCTTTCCTTTTTATGAATCTCTGGCATTGAGAGACGTCTTTCCTCGGGCGGCGGACATAACAGACCTGGGGCCTTCTTTCAATAATAGTATATTGCCCCAGGCTCCCCCTTGTTTGTTCTGTAACAATACTTTTGTTGTGGTCTTAAATTATGCCCTTCAAGGGTTTTGTTTGTTTTAAAAGAGTTCCTCTTCCTTTTCCTCCTTCTTCTAGGAACAAACATGCTAGATGAGAATAATGCAGATGCTGAGTTCTCTAAATCAATTCTATTACACCAGCAAATATTATAACCAGCCAAAGCTGAACTTCCATGACCAGGAATCTTGAGTTGACTAAAAAGCTAAGTACCTGGAATAAATGGGTATCTCTATCAGTGTCACTAAATCTAAATCAATCAAGTGATAGTATATAAACTACATAACACCCCATTTTCAGACAGACTCTATGACACTAATATCCTTGAATGGAGATTTGCTCATTAAGGCACTCAAGCAATAGTGAGGGAAGGGACCTCAGCAATTCACGCTGGCCAAACCAATATGGATTTCACATGACTCTTGTCTTTGGATGCAGAAGATAGAATTTGTTGTGTTTTTCAATTTTATTGAAGTATACATTTGAGTGAGTTTGGATATTTGCATGCCTGTGATACCATCAACACAAACAAGGTAATGAACATATCCATCACCTTCAAAAGATTTCTAGTGTCCCTTTGCTTTACGTGTGTGTGCGCACGCGTGTGTTGTGCAGTAAGAACACTTAGCGCAAGACCAAGTTGCTAAGTGCACTGTACTCGGTTGTTAACTGTATTGGAGAGCAGCTCTCTGGAACTCATTATGTTACGTAACTATAACTTTGTAACCATTGAACAACTCCCCAGTTTGCCTTCCTCCCACCCCCTAGCAACCAGCATTATATTCTCTGCTTCTAGGAGTTGGACTATTTTAGAAACTTCATATAAATGAAATCATATTTGTGTTTTCTTTAAACTTGCCTTTCTTTATTTCTCCTGGCCCTCTTTTATTTTTTAGCTACTTCTATTCTGATATCATGAGAGTGCCTGGCTTGGGCCTGACTCCCTCACTTGGAGGCATTTATACTCATTTAATTAATTGATCCAGTGAGAGCTACTTAAAAAAACAGGACGACTTTCACTTCCCTATTAGATAATTGCCCAGTGCTACAATGACGCTGGAGTTCATCATTTGCAAGACTGCATATTAAGGGCTGGAAGCTCACAATGAATGATGATCTATGCACACAGAACCCACTTATCTTTGTATCCCTCGAAAACACAAAGAACTGCAAAAAAGAGTTGATCGCCTGTCATTGGTATTTGCTGACCTGTTGGTTAGCTCCTCTCATAGAAGACCCATTTATGATGGCGAGCCCAGGAAACTACAGGAGTTTTATACTGGAGGGAGCCCGACAAGCCTTTCAAACTTGAACTTAGCATCACTGAAGGGCATATGAACAACAGCAAATCGTGGCCCCAGTGACTTTGTGGCATCGCAGAAAAAAAGAGTGTGAAAGATTTTTTCAGCACACAAGTGAAAACTGATCAGAGATCATTAAAGGCAAATTCCACCACCATCCCTTGTTTTTTTTTTATTGTGTCTTAAGCTCTTTTTCTTGGCATGTTAACCATTAACTAAATGAGTGCATTCCAACTATCAGATAATTGTATTCACACCAAAGAGTCCGTTCTTACATAAACTTTAAATGGAAGTCATCTTATGTTTAACAGAAACAGACGTGTATGTAAAATGAGAAGTGGTGAGAGCAGAAAACCTATAAAAATAAAGTCTATTTTTATAGGAAGTAGAAGCAACAGAAAGTCATTTTAAAAGAAATCGCCTAATTGATGGGATTCTGGGTGATTTTATTCAGTTTTTTGCATTTAACTGCATTGTCCAATTTTCTGCCAATAAATATTTTACTTTCACAATGAGAAAAATATGTCAAAGATTGAGCAGATCATAAACTTATTTAATGAACATGGACTTAAAGGAATGGGATTTATTGCATGAGTCCGATTTCTGTTCTCATCTGCTTAGGAGGAGGTCTAACAGAAACATCCCTAAAATACTCAGCACCTGGTGAGCTATGGCACCTTTGTGAGCCTCAGCTTCCTAACATATAAAATGGGGGGGAGGAGGGTGTCAGTCTGATAGTGTCGTGAGAGTTGAATGATGAGTGATGGGTGATCTGTGAAAAGCCTTCAGCACCAGACCTGACAGAGAGTGAACATCCACGAAAGGCTAAGCTAAAACCTGTTTATTCTTCCTGCTTGAGTTTGGAAAAGTTTTAAGTTTTTAAAGATTTTATTTATTTTTTGAGAGAGGGAAGGGAGGGAGATAGAGAGAGAGAAACATCAATGTGCAGTTGCTGGGGGCCGTGGCCTGCAACCCAGGCATGTGCCCTGACTGGGAATCAAACCTGCGACACTGGTTCGCAGCCCGCGCTCAATCCACTGAGCTATGCCAGCCTGGGCGTCTAACCGCTTTTAATGGAAAACTTATAATTTTTTTATAGATAGCTAATCTCTTTGCAATCTTTTGCAGGATATAAAAATCCTTTGATGAGAGTCGTATGGATCTGCTCTACAAAAAAGAACCACATGCACATATACAACAACACAGCACACAGTCCTGTGTGAAAGTTCAGTGATTTCATCACTGAAGGGATGTGGTAAGTGTAAATCTCAAAGCGGGTGGTTGGAGGATCCAGAATAAGAAGCTCACCAACAAACACCAAGGGGTTGGCTGGTCAAAAAGCACATGAATGGCAGATGCCTGTGCCTTGAGTGTGGGTCTCAGGTCACCACTCAGGCCCGCCAGCATGGCAGGCAATGAGGAAGAAAGAGAATGTGAAGCAGAAGAGAGTGGGGACAAACTGGCACCTACATCTTTAACCCCAATGACGTGAATGGCTTCCGAATGTGCTCCAGACCTTCTCTGGGGAGCTGCCCACACACCTGGCCCTGGCTTCCAGGGCTGAAGGGAGGCAGAGCAGCAATCGGCACTGACCTCCGTGAGTGAGGCAGACCAACAACATGTCACAACATCCAAGGGCTTCAACCACACCTGACATCTTTCATTGACCTTCAGAGGGTTAAGTAAGGTCTGCTGTTTCTCATCCGCCTTCCTGACCTTATGCACATTTCTCTAGTGGCCTTCTTTCCCTCAGAACCACACTGCAAATGGGGTTCTTGGGTTCATGCCTCCAGTTTAGTTAAGCTGACGGTGTACAAAACCACCTCAGGAGAACTATACAGATGCAGGTCTTTGTAGGTACAAGGCTCATTTTGATTCAAGCTCAGCTGATGGCTAAACCCATTGACTCTGAATTTAATTGGCAAGATTAAAGAAAAAACTGCTTTTCTTCTTTTCTGAGTAATAATCTCAGACACTGAAACCTGTATGGAAGGTATCACATCTTTCGAAATCTGTGAGAAGCTCAGTGGAAGAACCACTGGAGTGCAGGTGGTTCTGATCATTCCCCCACATCAGTGGTTCTCAGACAGAATCACGTTGAGGTGATTGACGGACTCACAACTGGATTTCTATCCTATAGCATGGACTATCCTATAGCGTATCCTATCCTGAAGCCTGGACTAAGAATGTGTATTTCCTAACAAGTTCCACTGCCTCCAGTAACGGTTAAGAGCCTTATCAACATCACCTAGGGAACTTTCTAAAACTTGGTTAATCGCATCCACTCTACATCATTGACTTGGTGTCGTGGTTTGGGGTGGAGTGTTAGTGTCTTCTTTTTCAAAAAATTTTGTACCTGATTGTGGTATGCACATCTATTTCAAAACTACAGTTTGGGAATTTTTCACACAGCTTATTTCCAGAAAGAAAGTGATCAAATATGCTATGAAACTCAGAATTTAATAATGTTGAGCTGGTTACTAGGCAGGACAAGTCTATAGTTGATCCATGGATAGCAGTAGCTGGCTGCAGGCACCTGTAAGGCATTTATTAATAGCAATAATGAATACTAAAAATAGGACCTTTTAAATCAGAGACCAAAATTCTTTAGTAAATGGTCATGGCGACTGAGTCGGGGGTAAAAAAAGAAGAGCGTGGTGGGGCTAGAGAGGTTGATAGAAATTTTACCTCAAAAATCAAAATTAAAATTATTTAAAAAGTTGGTTTTCTTTCATCCTTAACATACTTAAAAACCATGCATTAACGTATCAAGCCAAAAAAATTTTAAGTGTATTTACTGGGCATTGCTTTCTGATAAAAACATGCAATAGCTTAGTAAGACATCTCTCACATTTGACTTTCATAGTAAGATATAGAAGGTCATTTCTTCAGAAATATTCAAGAGCTTCATCAGTTCCCCCGAGGGCCTTCCTTAATCCTTTCATATTCAAATTTTGGGCTTTTGAAGCACACACCAGTCGTGTCTTCTTCATTCATTTTCCCCGTATTTGGTTGTTAACTCATGTAACTCTGCCTGATCCTCATTTGCCACTGATTTGTGATTCAAGAAGTTATCCGATCTGATCTTCGCCCACTCCATGAAGCCCTACATGTTTTTCAAAATTTGCAAGTTCAACGACACCATGCACAATGTCTGCATTGTACAGTGGCAATTATCAGGGAGAGATTGACAGAGGACTCAACCAGGGAGGACAGAGGCTAGGGTTAAGCGAAGAGATCATGTTTAGAGTGGACACTAATTAGTGAGCATCTCCATGACTTGGCTTTCTTATGCAAGCCTCGTAACATCTGAGACTGGAGGGATGGATTCAGATCGTGTCGGCCTCCTCTATGTAACATTTCATGGCATCTGTGTTCGTACATTGACTTCATCCACGTCTTTACTTAGGGCCCAGCTCTTGTATTTCTGTTCTCTTTCTCAAATAATTCTACTTACAATTTATGTCCTTTTGCTCTGTTTTTTTTTTCTTTTTTGCATCCTTGTAAGCAAAAGCACAACCCTTTTTGGAAGGGGTGAAAGTGGAAGGAGAGGACTAAGTAAGTAAATGTAACACACTTTATACTCTCTCCTTTCACACTGTTGTGTAGTGCCACCACATCTGAGGGTTTTGACGGACACTCTTCACACCGCACTGCCTTTGAACCATGACGTGTTGACTGGGCACCATTCGAGTGTTATATTTCTAGTCAAACCTTGTGACACTTGGTTCTAGAGCCTGTCTGATCTCTTATCCTCTGCTTCTGTTGTCCAAACATTTACAGGGATCTTTACATTATTTAAATGCAATATAAGTCCAGCTACCAGCAATTGGGATGTACATATCTAAAAGAATAAAGTACGAAATGACTCACTCTGGCTCCTGTCCAAAAGGCAAGTGAGGAACATTTTAACAAATATATATAATCCTCACAGCTAATTATGATTTTTCTCATTGCAATTTTTAATGATTTTTTTTAAATCCACACTTTCTTTTATCCCTCATGGCAGTTTCATTGTCATTAAAACTACTGCTCTATTGTGTACATCCTCTATTCATATTTATGAGGTCAAGATCATTCACCACACTAATTGAGTGGTCTGATTGGCTGAATGTCTCCCAGTGCTTTAGAGTGATACTGGTTAACAAAAGGCACCAAAGTCTCTGCCATGATAGGAAGTATAATTAAGTAGGACCCTAAATGGGGACTCTAATCATCTGACAATGCCCATTGGATTAGCATAATATTATCTATCATTGATCACACCACTATGATTAAGTGGCATTTAATTATTCTTCATGGAAATTATTCTCCATAAATATGTTTCATACCTACCAACTCAACACAACTTCTCTCTGGGTTTTCTAGAAGAAGATGCTGGTTTATGTAACATGAAAGTCAGTTGTAAAAATATCTAAAATGACTATCACCAAAACTGGTAAGATACTTCCCAGAACATCCTGGTACACAACGATACTGTTGATTTGGATCTAGGTTGTTTTACTGGTGGCTGTATGAAAAACAGAACCGTTTTTTGTTTTGTTTTTTTTTTGTCTCAGAGTTCCTTTCTCTAAGCTCCAAGGAGATTCCTGCTTCCACTCCTTCCAATACTCGGGAACCATGTGACTCGGGCACAGCACTCCATCTCTCTGGGTTTCTGATACTTTATCCATAACACAGTGGAGGTTGGGGAACATGGTTCGGAAGCTGTCTTCCAGTTTTAGAATTCTGTGCTTTTACGTAAATGAATTCCTATCCTGCTTCATGAATTAGAGTTTTGCCAGGATTCCCCGGACTGTAATGACAGCTTGTACAATGATCTTCTAAGCAGTGTCTGTGGGCTGTAAAAGGGACATACAGCCATTTCCAGCAGTGGGGGAAAAAACTCATTAGAAATTTATTTATTTATATTTATTTTACTGTTTAATATTTACTTTTAAAGTTATATTTAAAATTTCTCTATTATATACTTGTTTTATATTTCCTAAGATTATGAGCACTTATATGTGCTAGGAACTATTCTAAGTGCTTTAAAATTATTATTACTACTACTACTATTATTATTATTATTATTATTATTAAATCCTAAAAGCAAGTCAGTGAGGTAGAACTTCTTACCATGTCCATGAGAAAATTGAGACCAATCCTTGCAAAAGAGGTGGCGTGTAGTTTGAAGTCAAAGGGACACTATTCTAAGTCTGGAGAAGAGCTTTAGGTGACCTCCTTACCTAAGGGGGAGGAAGGAGAAATGGAGGAGAGTGTCAGTGGGAAAACAGCCAGGTGTCACATTTCACAGGCCAGTTGAATTCTTTTTTTTTTGTCTCTGGGCCTTCATGTGGAATCCTAAACGTCTTGTTTTTATTTTAAATACACCACACATCCTTGTAAGACCTATAGGACATCCGACTTCTTTTTTTCAATTGATGGTAATTTATATTCACATAACACTATCTGCCCTTTACAATGTCAGTTAATTATTGCAGGAATAGACCCAAGCAGGCCCAAAGGTCTACTAGTGGGGCAGGATGCTCAGTAACGTGGACCTGGGAAACTGAGATTTGATTCACCTTATGCACTGAGAAATACACCAAATATACCAGGGTTGTTTCGACTTACTTGCGTCTAGGAAAAAAACACACGTATACTCAGAGTCTCCAGAAACACTGAGAAGGAATGACAGACTATAAAACCCCTGCTGAAATGGCAAATAACTTCTCAGAGGACCTATGTGTTTCTTTTCCTAAGTGTTGGGAAATTGAAAGCTTCCACGGAAAGCTGCCCTATCACCTGCTCCGCGCAGTAGCCATCTGTGCATACTCAATTAATTTGTTTACCCATATTAAAGGAGCTCATATTCTTTTTGTGCTTTGTGGATATTTTAGGGCTTCAGCTGGTGTTTAAAAAAATGAGCTGAGGGATTTATTTATGTGCAATCAAAACCTTGGAACTGCTTTTATCTTAAAACCATTTGGGTCTCTATTTATCCAACTGATTAGTGTCTCTTCTTTCCCTTTCTGTATTTATTCAACTTGATAGTCTATCATCATTTTTTTTTTGTTTATTATGCCTACCTCTAGGTTGCTGTCTTTTTATGATAACGGGAGTGCTTCATTAATCAGATAACACCACTCTCGGGCTCATATCCCTCCCAGTGACTTCTCATCACCGTACTTAGTAGAATAATGATGGTCTACAAGACTCTACAGGATCTGACCCTTGACTACCTCTTCAAACTTACTTTTCCTTCTCTTCTGAATTTATTGCAGTCTAGCCACATTTCCTACCTACATGGAACACCAGCATATACATACACACCTCAGGGTCTTTGCAATTTTGGCCCCATTTACTGGGACTTGCTCTCTGAGAGATAGGCCTTTCTCTCTAGAGTCAACAACACTAATGTTCGCTAGTCCCTGCCTCTCTCTTACTTCTGGGTGCACAGAGGCTTCCTGTGATGATAGGTCAATGGCATGCGAATGGAAGGGGCATGTCACTTCCAGTGGAGGGTTTAGTGGAGTTCAGTTGTGCCGTTTGACTCCAGCCCCCTGCGCTCCCGTCCCATCAGGAAGGCCGCGTGTTCCAGATGGCACTGCTCCAAGTGGCGGAGCTCTGTCGGCTGGCGTTACAGCACATGGCCGCAGAGCCCTCACCAGACCAAGTCGGACACCTGTGTGGGCCAGAAACAAATTCTCCTTTGTTATTGAAGTCACTGAGGGCTTGCGGTTATGGGTTACTCCAGCGCAACCAAGGCTTTCCTGACTGGATACATCCTATTGATGTCTTTGCTTAAATGTCACATCAGAAAGGTCTCCTTTAACCACCTCCTCTCTTTCACTCTGTGTCTTAAGTCGGCTTTATTTTTCTTAATCAGATCTATTTTTCTCAATATAATGGAAGGCCTGTGAAGGTAGGATCTTCCCGTCAAAGTAGGAACTTTGACTTGTTCATTTATATACTAACTGACATCAAGAATAGTCCCTGGGCTACAGTAAGTTATCAATAGCCAATTATTCATTGTAAAAACTAAAATACTATAGACACATATAATTTAGGAAGTATAGTCTCATGTAATTACTTCTCCCAGAAATACTCTTATTTACCAAATCGTTCTAAGTGTTTTATTTATATACTAACTCATGCACATAATTGCACATTTTGCTTTTTTTAACTAAAATGAAATATACTCTTCTAAATGGATTATTCTGTAACTTGTTTTCACATATAACAATTATTCATAGATGGTTTCTTGTCATTGTTTAAAAATTTCTGACTCTTTCTAACTACTTCGTAGTATTTACCCTCTTAGTAATCATGAGTTTCACAAGCTTTTTGAAACCTATTATTCATTCATTCTAATCAATGTTAGTTGCCTACCTGCCTGGCAGTCCAGGGTCTACAGATTTGGTAGTAAGCAAGGCAAGCTTCTACACCCAAGGAGTTTCCTAAAGTTGCAAGAGACAGATAATAAACACAAATAAGCCAAACTGTTTCAGATCATGATAAGTGCATTGAAGAAAATAAAAATAAACATGGTAGTGTGATAGACTGGGGACAGGCATGGTCACAGCAGAATTCTCCCGAAGGGAATTTTGAGCTCATCCCAAAGGTGAACAGGAACTCGCTATACATGTTTGCGGGAGGAGAGTTCAGGAAAAAGGTCCTTAGGGGCGAGCTTGCCGAGGCAGTGGAAGTGTGGTCCATGAGAAGGAGCACGATACAGAATGAAATCAACAAAGAAGGCTCCGATAGCATGAAATATGTAGTAGGTATTCAAAATGTAACAGATTTTTTGTTCACAGTGATAAATATGGTTTCAAAGGCAAAACCCTACCTATGCAGAATGAGAAAAAATGCTCCATTTCAGTCTCTACTTATAGCATGCCATAAGATCTATTGAATCTAAGGGCAGAGGGAAGCTTTAGAATGTTTCAGTTCTTTTATAAGGCACCGTTAGAATGGCCATAAAATGTTTAGCCCTTAAAAATACTTTCTACAGCTCGGCAGTATGTCTAAGATAACTTTAAATGTTAATGAAATGTTTTATAACTCCACTGTTTTTAAGGCTGTTAGTAGTTTAAGAAACATCTTAAATACCATCTCATCAAAAAAAAGAATCTAACTGAAGATGAACTTACACAGAGAAAATATGTTACAGAAGACCTGGTAGACGACTTGAGTTCAATTATTATTTTCTTCTGAGAAGAAAACCGGATTGCTTCTGTGTGGCTTCAAGTAGGTTCTCGGAAAGATCTATTCCTTCCTAAATGAAAACCTCTCAGTGGGAATAAAACTCTTTATAGCCTGTAATTCAGAGGTGAACTTTTATGAACCCCTTTGGCATTGTGGATATGTGTCCAATGAAATCACATATCACTAAAAGATCTAGGCTATTTTGTTCCCGGTGACCCATTAGGGTAAACTTGGGGGCAGTAGAATCTATATTTCCTGACACATCCCTCCATTCAACTTTATACAGGTAAGGAGAGCTTGCAGTTCTTACAGGCACTTCCCCCCTGCCTTTTGCTAATTATTTTCTAATGTGCTTTTTAATTCCCATTGGTGACAACATTCTGACATGACACTAAAGGAACAGCCAGGGGAGAAGCTCCAGAAATTGAACCCAGGATGTTCAAGAAGAGCAGCCACAGAACAGGAACAACGCTTCCTCTAAATTTACAAAGACCCCTCTTTCCTCCGTGGAGTTTCATGTGGATTTTCCCTGTGTAATTGACTTCCTCTAGCACACTTTACATCTTTCACACCGGGAGATACACGGGAGCTAAATCAGAGCAGCGTGACAGTAGTTTTTGTCAGTGCTGCGAAAGCGAACTGCTTCTTTCAATTACACAACTCCTCTCCCGCTGGGGCCGCGCACACAATCAAGTTCAAACTTACAGGAGACGTAAATGTTGTTCTCCTTCCCCAGAGGCTATTCTGGCCAAGAACCCCGATTTCCTTTTTTAGTCTGCCTCGGTTTTGCTGCCACCACGGAAGTCACTCACGAAGGCGACATTCTCTGAAGGTAATCATTGCTGGCCAGCATGGGCTGTGATGTTAAAACCAAGGAAAAGCCTTTTCAATCATGGCCAGGGCGTTGCAATCCAAGCCCTGGTTGTAGAACACTGGAGAACAAGGTGTAAATCAGTTTAAGAACATCGTTCTGCATTCAAGGCATTGTGGTTTACGGCTCCCAAATGACCTCCATCTATCTTCCTTAGCCGTGGAGGTGTATAATTGAACTAAAGAGAGCCCTGAGTAATGAGGTGGAGAGTGGCAGCTCCATTGCTGTGCCTTAATAGTGTAACTGTCGCGTGGTTTTTCTAATCCCCTAAAATGTAACAAAATAGTCTAGTAGTCCCAATTCTTCAGGGTGACACTTGCTGAGAGTCTGTATGTTAAAATACAAATAGTTTTTTTATGAACCACAAGAAAAAACCCAGGAAACTATAAATCTCTCTCTGCAAGAGAGTTCCCCAAATACAATTATATAAGTCATTCTTTGCTGGGTCGGGAACTAATCTGAATACCTGCAATAACCTGTTTTTCATTTTGTAGGGAAATAACTTTTAAGCCTTTATTTTTTTCTTATGCAACGAGCAGCTGCCTTTTCAGGACCGGGGAGTGATGGCACCCTCACAATGCGCTGCAGGGAGCTATAGCCAGAAGACACACATTATTCCAACATTTCCTTTCTTTTCTTTCTCTGTATATTTTGTTGATTTGGTTTGATCAGTGAAACTCAGAAAATATTGCTTTTAGCGAATTTTTTTTTTCCAAAGGAGCAACTCACTTGCAAATGAGTATTTTTTTTTCTTTTGAGGAAATAGAGTTTACATGCATTTATCAGGCCTCAACCATGTGCAAATTGCCCTATGAGGGTGTTAGCAGAGCATAAATACTGAACAAAGACATAACTACCTCCTCGTGGAATTCCTTGGGAAGATAGTATTGGCTGAACGTTAAGAATAGGCTTATTAACACAGTCCTTTAATGTGAGTAACTAGGACTCCAGGGACGGATCCAGGAGCTCTGAAATCTCTATCTTTCCCAACAACTAGGCCCAAAGATTTAAAAACAACATAACATGCTTGCTGACTGCACCTGAAATCCCATTGTTGGAATTCAGTCCTATGACACAAGATATCTCTGGCTCACACGCAAATCTCACTAGAAGGAGTAAATTATTAAATAACAGTCATAAAAACAACGAACGGTTGCTGATAGTTTTTACAGCATTGAGGAGAGTTCGAAGTGCCTTATAGTATTTATCTTGTTCAGTTCTCAAAACAACCTATTAATGGTTTCCATTTTACAAGTGCAGAAACGGAAGCAAAGACAAGTGAATTTGCCCAAGGTTACAGCTAATATAAGACAGAGCCAAGACGGTCTAACGTCAAAGCCATTGGCTCTAACGACTCTATTAGTGTGAACAAGTTTTCAGATTCATTAGTGGGAAGATGGAAGGGGCATTGGGAGGGGTGGCAGAGGAAGAGTTTGGACCATGCAGAGCCTCCCTCTGGAACTCACAGCTCGCCCCGGGACCAACGCGGGGTGGGGGTGGTCCTTTGCTGCACACCATAGCATCTCCAAGTTCTCCCCTTAAAACCAGTGCCGCATCCTTCACACCACTAGTGTGTCACAAAAAGGTGTCAAGGTCAAAATTATTTTAACAACATACACATCATTTGACATATTTCACTTTGTTAACCTTTGCAGTAACAGTACAAAAGCAAACAGTAGGTAAAATGACTGGCAACTCAACGCGAATTAAGGCCACGGCACCAAACATTGAATCCTTCTCCAGCACACATTTTCATTAAAAATATGCCGGTTTCACATAGGAATGACCTTGATAAAGCAGTAAAAATTATTAGTTTTATTAAATATTGGCCCTAAATCCGTGTGATTTTAATATAGTCTTTGTAATAAAGTAGAATGTATGCACAAAGCTAGTCTGCTGAACACCACAGTATGACTGTTGCCTCAAGAAAAAAAAATCTTCATGTAATTATTTAAGTTACAAGTTAAACTGGCTACAGTTTTCATGGAATATTATTTTCTCACTTGGAAGAATGATTGGCAGACAAACTTAGGTCTTTAGACATTATCTAAAATTAGGCCACCTATCCAAGGAAAACAGCTGACAAGATTCTACACCAATGATACAATCAAATATTTTAAGAGAAAATTAGAATGTTGGGAAACTTGTATGGTCTGTCATCAGCTTCTCAGCCTCCTGAACCTTGAAGACATTTCTGATGAGCTCAGGACTGGTATTAACAAATGTGACTTACCGGTGTCCTCTAATGAGACGTGTTGCTAGAAGATCTGCCTAACAGCAAACCGACTTTTCTCTGCGTGACCAGTGCATGATGTTAGGTGAATGATGGTACAGAATTATAACCGTGGTAACAGAGTATGAGGAGTTCACGGATATAATTAGAGATTCCACATTGTAACTAACCTTTAAGAAACAGTCCCCTGCTGGGTTTGACTAATGTATCAGAAAAAGAAATCTACAGATACCTGAGAAAAAAACTATTCAAATGCTCTCCCCTTTGCCAGTTACATTTCATCATGAGGCTTAATTTTTCTCATATGCTTCAACCAAAACAATATATTTCAACATATCACAGAAGCAGATAGAAGAACATTGTCTATGAAGCTAAACATTTCAGTTTTTTAAAAATGTAAAACAATGCTGTTTCTATCAACTTAGTGTAAAAATATAATTACAGATTTTTATATCTCTTATGTTAATATATAATGGTTTATTGTTACTTTTAAATGGATTAATAAGTAAATATGTTTAACCTCTTTTTTAATTTTGAACACAATAAATATTAATAGACTTGACCTATATAAAAGTTATTTGAAGGCTTCAATATTTTTTAAAGAGTATAAAGGGGTCTGGAGACCAAAAAGTTTGAGAACCACTGGAGTATCTTTTAGAAGGAATTTGACTCTGACCATGGAAATTCCAGCTGACAGTGGCTTAATGGGCAGAATACGCTACTCTCTGTGAAGAGTTGTAGCCAACTGCTGGAGTTACAAGAAACAGTCTTCCGTACCTCCTCCTTACTCCTGATATGAATTTCTAGTTTGAGAAGTTCCCAAAACAGCCCTCAATTTCAATGACCCACTAGAAGAGCTCACAGACAGTGAAAACTGCTGCTCCTGGTGAATTACAAGGAAAGGATACAGATAAAAATCAGCCACAGGCAGGTTCCAGATGTGGCGTCACCGGTCGAGCTCTCCCTGTAGAGTCAAGGACAGCATGACGTCTTCCTGCTGCATGTTAGAACCCACAGACTACCGCCAACCTGGTGAAGCCCACTCAGCAAGCCTCGGTGTCCAGAGTTTTTATTGGGGTTTCATAACAGACTGCCTGCATGTCTGACCTGTAGTCTCCGCCCCTTCCAGAGGGCAGGTTGATCCATTTAGTCTTCAGTCCATTCCGAGGCAGAACTGATACCACCACCTCCACCAAAAGCCCCCAGCCAAACAAAGGCTCTCTTATCAGACATGATGTTCCAAGGACCCGAGATCGCTGCCGGGCAGTCAAGTGCAAAAGCCAGGCTGCCCTTCGGATTTGGTAAGGTTAATTCTGCACCATGTATCCTCTCAGTAAAAACCCTTGAAGTAGGTGGTAGCAGGGCTGATTCAATATGTCAGTAATATTCTCAAGGACTCCATCATCACTGTATTGACGTTTTCTCATTCTCATCATCTGGGTGCTGAATGGCAGTCCAGACTCAGGGATTCTATCCTCTTCCAGCATGCAGAGAGAAGAAGCAAGGTTTGTGGGAAGAAGTATAGAGGGAGAGAAAAGCGTTCCCAGAAGCCTCCCAACAATGGCCAGAAGGATGTCACTCCAACTTCGGAATGTAGCTGAGAAAATGAAATAAATTTCTGGTGCTTCTGTTGCTGCATCTTAGGGAGGCCGGAGAGTTATGATTGTCCTGGAACGATCATGACTCGTCTCCCAGGGCTGAACTCAATGCACTCGCTGACATCAGTAGCTCAAATGGGGGATGAAAACGACTGATGGGTGGCAGAGCACTGCTCGTATGTTCGTGCGTACAAAACGTCCAGGAAATCTGGTAAAATTCAGATTCTAATTCAATAGTTTTGGGGATGGGGTCAGAGCTTCCATGTGTCTTAAAAGCTCTCATGGGATTCTGATGCATGGGTGGGGATGACAATTTGAGGCAGTCAGGAAACAGCGTTTGCTACGGTGAGGCTGGGAAAATAGATACAAGGGTCATGTCTCCTATGTAAATAAATGTGCCCCCTGTTCAACTGAAATATGGATTAAACTATACCATAATTATAAATGATAGATTTTTAGTTCAGATAGATGTTAGTAATTGTTATAGTTTTTTTGAGAAGTTGTTATGTTCCAGGACTTTATGCTATTTCATTGAATCTTCAAAAAAATTCATGAAGTAGGTATTCTTTTCATTCTTTTCATATATATATATATGAAAACAAAAGCTGGAAAAGCTTAAGTAAATAGTCACTAGTTCCTGGTGAAACCAAGTGTGCTGGTCTCCAGAGGCTAAACTCAAAAGCACATAGATTTTTTCCAATGGACTAACTCGAGATTTCAGTTAGTGGAGGAACAGATATTAAATCACAGTTCGTTCCTGATCCCTGCCTAGCACCACAGACCTCGCGCAAGCAACGATTTATCAGCCTAATTCCCACTGTTACACACAAGAGGATTCTAGCGGTTTTGATTCTCTTTGAAATAAGACATCTCGTTTCTTATGGAGATGAGATGTCCTGTTAATTTGACTTCTTTATAAACCTTCCCATCACATTTCTGATCCTAGCAGAACTATCGTCTCTTGAAGGAATTTGTGTCTTAGGACCCTGAACACAAATAAATGCACACGGAATGGGCTTTGGTCTTTTTAGTTGATTTGTTTGCATTTCTCTTGTTCATTGGTTCATTCATGCATTCAGCAAATATATATTGAGCAGCTTCTATGTGACAAACATGATCTAAATGTAGACAATATGGATACAGTCTTAAAATATTTTTTAAATAAATGGGATAAAAATAATATTTTGTCAAAAAAAGTCACTGTTCCAAGAACGGTTCCCCTGCCATTTAATCACACAACCCTTGTACAACCTTCAACCAAGTAATAACTTATATATCTACATCAGCTATACTTGAACAGTCTCTTCCAGCACTCTGATCTCTACAAATACTAGGCAAAATGGACAGCAAAGGAGAGGAAGTGATCTTTCTCAAGGACACAGCTATGTCTGCAGCTGTTTATCACAGCATTCTTCTCTAAGAGCTGGATATGTCAAAAATGACTAGTAGCTTATAAATCTAACAATAGCAAAATGCTCAAGTAAATTATGGTGCACCGCCTAGATCAACTTGTATACCATAAAGCAATTACAAATAATAATTACAACTTCTAACAACGTTATTTAAAATAGTTAAGACATAATGTAAATATGGCGTGCAGTTAAGTTGTGTTACTGTTAGGTGGTAAACTGTATATTATTTTCTGTACTGCTTAATGTTGAATGTAGTTCAAGATAAAAGAAGAGAATATAATAGCCAATGAGCTGAAAGGCAGATGCAGTCTTTTAAAGTTCTGTCATCTTGAGAATGCATCCTACAATCTCCATCCCACAGCGACAGTCTGAATGCAGGCCTTCCTCTTTCTCACCCAGGTCACTCTAGCAGCACCTTTACTCACACAAGTGTTCAGCCACCACTGGGTAGGCCCTGGCTACATAGAAATGAAAGACTTAAACCTGCCCCAAATGTTGCTTCTTCATTAAGCCTCCTGGTCTCTGGCCTCTGCATTGCTTCTAGGAAGGACTTTTCTAAATTACTACTTTGATTGTGTTTAAAATCCTTCAGAGGTTAGCTACTGCCTCTGGAGAAAGTCCAAATTCCTCAGTATAATATACCACACCCTTCTCACGTGACTTTTATTTGATTTCTTCGTTATATCTGTTGCCACTGCTCTTCATCCCAGCCTAAGTACCACTTCTGCTAAACCTATTCAATGAGGACTGTTCATTGAGTACTCACTACCACCACCTTCTCGCTTCTGCATGGGGGAGGGCTGTTTATTCCCACCCAGAGAAGCCTTTTGAGCCCTTCCTCACCTGGTCACCTGCACCTCAGGCTAAGTCTTCTCTGACGCCTCCCTCCCTCCTAGAATGGGTCAGGTGCCTCTCTACTCCAGGTATTCTTGTCACTAGTAAACCAATGCTTAACAACGTCATAGCTTATTACTTTGTACAGCATTTCAAAGATGTGGTCTTTGAAGACAGCAAAGACCATCCAAAGATGGTCTACTATTCAGGGACCGTCTTTGGGACAGATATAGTGTTCCTTGGGTCAGACTAGTGGCTATATGCAAGGATTTGAGAGTCAAAGAGCTTAGCTCTATATCCCAGCTACACTATTTGGTTACTTTAAAAATAATTGAGTTACTATGTGTAACGAAAGGAGTTAATAGAGCTACAGTGGGTAACATATGGTGATGACTAGACACATTTAAGCTATTAGTATTTCTATTATTTTTAATCTCTTTATCCTAACTGTTCCTGCCAAGAGGTCAATGAGCAAATGATGAATAAAAACATGAATGAAAGGAAGTAGTATCCTAATTTAGGGCTGATTACTTTCTACAGGGACCATTCAGCTGGTGTTTTTGTGCTTTGAAAAATACCTGGAAAGGACATCCCAGCAAGAAGGAGCTGCTGAACAGCGAAAGGCCACAGGAGAGGAAGAGAGGATGGTCAAGGAGATGGAAACCGGGCGAGGGCTCACAAGTTGAGGCAGGAAGGAGAAGAGGACCAGAGAAGAGATCACTGGAAGGTCAATCAGACTCTTGAAAGTTGTTCACGACAGTGTGGCCACGCCCCATATGCTGTAGAACTCTGTCGAGCCCTCTGTAGGGCACTCCACCCTCTTTCTTCTTCCAGGAAATGTCTCTCTCTCCTCTGATGGAGTTGAGTGGTGTGAGGTGGGTGCTTGACCCAAGCTGGGTCAGTGACCCCAGCTGGGTCAGTGACTCCCAGGCTGCACCATATAAAACCCATGACTATGTGGATCACTGGGCTCATAAGGTCTGGAGAAGTATAACAGCACTGTTTTGATAGAAAAGACAGGAGAATAAGGTGACTATGAGATTCAGGACACTGTTTCTCGTGGCTTCTGAGGGTCAGATGTTTCCATTCACTCTCTTACATGTGGGCAGTCCATGAAATGAATAGCCTAGTATCCTTCCATTGACCTCTTTCTGCTTATACTAGTTTACTTTAGATTTCTATCACACTCCAAAGAGTCATCACTGAACTTGGCTCCACTTACCACTGTATGCCTCTATGAACCTTGCGTGTCACTCATGCTAAGCTACTCCGTGTACCCTAAAAACACTGTCTGTGCATATTCACATGCCTTTTCCTTTTAAGTTGCTCTTTCATTGAAAAATACTTTTTATTTCTGTCAAAACCCTTTTATTTCTCAGGCCGTTAGTTAAATACCACCTACTCAACTAACCGTTCTCTGGTTTGCCCACCCAGTCTAGCATACCCTGTTTTGCTGTATATTGCTTTTTCCTTTCAGCCCTGTACTATGCCTCCTTTACCACCTGTCTTTCTCAGTAAGTGTATTTCCCTGTGGAAAGGCCAACCTCTCTGTGTGAGACTTAGTACTGCAGTCACAGCACTTAGCTGGCCCCAGTAAGGACTCGTGGAATGAGTGACTCAAGTGAGAGTGTCCCTCAGAAGAATGTGTCATTGGCGTCTCTCTAAAGTTGCAGGGTGAGCGTCTTCTACTTGTGATATTTGTTCTTGTAATTGACAATGTCACCATTCTTTGGGTTAATGTCCTGTTTGTCTGACTTACTTCAGTCTTAACTGGTATTGATAAAATTATTTCATTTATAAAAGTATTTCATCTCGCCCTGGCTGGCATAGCTCAGTGGATTGAGCATGGGCTGTGAACCAAAGCATCACAGGTTCTATTCCCAGTCAGGGCACATGCCTGGGTTGCAGGCCACGGGCCCCCAGCAACTGCACATTGATGTTTCTCTCTCTCTTTCTTTCTCCCCCACTTCCCTCTCTGGAAATAAATAAATAAAATCTTTAAAAAATATATTTCATCTCAGAGCCATATGTTCCATTTACTAAAGTAACACTTTATTTGAATAATGGGATCTTTCCCCATCTCTTGTTTCTTTTGTTATTATCAAACCTTCCATTTACATTATTTTAAGTGTTTTTTTTAATTTATTCAATCTGGGCATTATATTTATTTCAGTTAAATGTATGTATAATCAAAACATGAATTTTCTGGTATCTGTTCTTTTGTACTTTGTATTTTATGCCACAAAAGCGGAGGATGGGAGGTTGAGTGAAGAAGATAGAGCCATACACTACACATATTATCTCAACAGAGCAGTTTACATTCGATAGAGATGTAACATTCTCATTACAATAAAGCTACACTGAAGATCAGTCATAAATTTGGGGTCAAGAGAACCAAAAATACAATTTAGGAAGATGCATTGAGCCTTTGAGAGTGGAAGACACTTAAGTATCAGACAGAACTGAGTTCAAATCTCAGTTCCTAACTTACTAGTTATATGACCTCGTAAAACTGATTATGAATCTTCATAAGTAAATTTAGTCTTGAAGCAAAGTCTGAGTACCTGAGGTAGATTAAGTATCTTAGGTAGATTTGACTGTATGAAGGTTAAATGTAAGTATCAAAAGCCCCATTAATTAATAAATAAGGGAAATATATAATTTGTGTATGATATCATATTTAGGTATATAATATATTTTGTTTTTCAGTTTCATTAGTATGTTAAAAGTGAACAAATAGAACACAGAAACAATTTACAAACATAACCCTCTATAACCTAGTTTAGTAGTGCTCAAAAGAGACACAGAATTTGCCACTAAAATTGATAATGACTTCAGCCTTTTCCCACAGCTTGTGACCTGAATCTTTGGCACTTGATATCATTCCTACTATATTATAGTACCTGTAGTATCTGACGTACTGCAGTCATATATACATATAGTAATGCAAAATGATTATTTTTTGGTGTTCTTCAAAAATATCATCCTTTTGTGTGACTAGGGCATCTGAAATTGTTCAAAACTCTACCCTATTTAGAACATATTTTAGCTGTTGTCCATCTATTTCACTTCCTAAAGATCTGTGGAGTGTTTTACAAGAATTTCCCCAACACTAATGGGAATCAAAATGAGAACTTGGCCAAGATTTCTTTTCAAGCCTCCTGATTCTGAATTCCATTTTGTTTCCTCCTGCAGGAGCTCCAGAGAAAGATCTGGGAAGGAACTGGGGCAGACCCACCGCCTTCTGGTCAGCCTCTGACCCTAGTTGTGATGGCTTGATTCATAGCCAGGTAAGCATTAAAAATGATAATGTCACAATACAGTGCAAACTGAAGAGCAAATTCTGCAGCAAACACTGAAGAGACAAACTGATGCCTTTTGGGTGAGAAGGTGCCTATTTTAAGAAACCTGAGGTCATGCAGGAATGACGCATCACAAATCCTGGGAAACCAGAGAAATATGCAAGACAGGAATTGTGCTTCTGAGTGAGCTACATGGAATAAGTAGGTATTCTTTCATTTTATTTTATTTTTTTAAACATATAATATTTTCAAATTTTATTTAATTTTATTTTTTAAATATATAATCTTGGCAGGGATTCCTCAAGAGAGCAAAACAAACACTGGTGTATCTAAGGGATTATGAAAACAATTACGGGGACAAGCGGACACTCGTCAATAAATACTGCAAGTGCTTCAGTGATTCCAGCTCTGGAAGTGTGCTGCAAACTTTTCATTACAGTCAGAGTCCTTTCTTCAAGTCAAATTACAAGGGAAGATTCATCCAATCACAGCTATTCTACTTGAACTGAGAGTGAGAAAACCCAAAGCCCCTGAGATGGTTGATTCTATGTGTTGACTGGACTTACATGTCAACTTGACCCATAGAGTGCCCAGGTATTTGGTTAAATGTAATTCCTGCATGTGTCTGCAAAGGTGTTTCTGGATGAAAGTAACATTTGGATCAGTAGACTGAATAAAGCAAATTGCTCTCCCAAATATGGGTGGTCCTCATCTAAAACCCACTGAAAGCCTGATTAGAACAAAAAAAGGTGAAGCAGAGGAGAATTTCCTCTCTCCTTGCCTGACTGGCTTCAAACTGAAGACGAGCTGTCGTCTCCTGCCTTCAGTCTCAGACTCAGACTGGAATGTGGGCCATCAACTCTTGGTTTTCAGATCTTCAGACTCAGATGGAAACCATGTCCTTGGCTTCCTGAGTCTCCTCCAGCTTGCTGACTGCAAATCCTTGGACTTCTCAGCCTCCATAACCATGTGAGCTAATTCCTTATAATAAATCATTATCCCATCGGTTCTGTTTCTCTGGAGAACCAAGACAAATACATAGCTCTAATCTCCCTCCCAATTTTCTCCCCATTCATCCTCTCCAACAAGCTAGTATGAATACAGTTAGGCAGATTTCTGGATGGAGGCTCTAGCCAAACAAATGTGATAAATTCCTAGAATATATACCAGCCCTTCATGTCAGAGCAGCCTCTGGCATGAGGATTACACTAGGATTTACCGATCTTGGCTCATCTATCTTCCTGGATTGTCTTTGACTGCCTGTCAGCCCTGGAAATTATTTACCTCCCCAGAGTTTAGACTAATCCCTAGTTTTCTTCCTTTCATTGCCACACTGCTTATTCACCTGTCAAATGGCAGCTATATATCTTTTAGTTCCAAGGAGTCTACTTGCTTTGAACCTCCTGTGTAGATTATAGGGTCTGAGCATCTTAATTTCTGGGAATTCCACAGACTCCTTTTAACCACTGGCGAAATCTAATCACAGCTTTTCGATTTTGTCTGTCCTTTGTGTTTCTTTAAATCTGAACCTATTACTGAATAAACACAAGGAAAGAGATGAGTCTACAACATTATTTTCCGGGTATTACTCTCTGAGAATAAATCCAGATTGCCCCTATAAAGTTCAGAACCCGAAGATGTAGAGGAAAAATTCACTACTTTTTGGGGTAATATTAATGAATGGAAGGGGAGGGTTGGACCCTGTTATTGACACCCTTGGGCGTCAATCTGACTCCTCCTACTTCTTGCAGGGTGTTGTCAGTTCTACCTACTATATATGTCTCCAATTCCCCTATTTTTTCCTATTCCCACTGCCACTGCAGGGCAGTCACATCTCGCTTAAGGATTAGGCTCTAAACAGTTGAGGCTAAGATGTAAGTCATGTACAGATATGATTATCTTCCCACAGGAAGGTGGTTCGGTGGACAGAGACATACGGTTTCTGAGAAAATGCAACAGTTAGATTTCTCTCTTATGTTGGAGAAAATTTCTGTTTCTTCATTTGAGCACTAAATAAAGACATTGATTTGTATTTAAGGGGCATGTTGGGTGAAAATATGTACATATGTGAACACTAGAATAACGTTTGTCAGGGCGAGATGCCCGTACCATGGGAAAGTGATGGAACAAGAGTGTCATAGCTCCCGTTTGGGGCTTTCTCTGCGACACACACTCCTTTTATTAACATTATTTGAAGCGCTGTTTCTTTATGTCTTTTCCTCCTCCAATTCCTTCCTCTCACTTTGTCACTTAAAGCATATAATAGAATTCCAATAAACACATGACGAAACTCCTCTGTGCTTATTTCAGGGTACCAAGATCTCTTGTCTGAATTATAATGACAGTCTTCTAACTAGACTCTCATCCTCCAACATTAATCTTCTCCAGTTCATTAACTACACTGTAGCAGAACGATAGCTCAAATGCACGGATTTAATCATGACTCCCACCTTCATTTCCCTGTGTAAAATCTTCCAGCTGCTCCCCATCATCCTCAGGAACAATCTAAAGTCTTTGGACTGACACAGGAGCTCATCACAGTCTCCCCCTGTTCCTTGCATGCCCCTTCTCTCACCACCCTTACCCATACGCTGAACTAGTTGCACTCTCTAGAATGGCAATACTTTCGCTTGCCTTTGGGCCTTTGCACGTGCCCTCTGTTTCCACCTCTGCCTGGTTAACTTCTCTTTGTCCTGAAGATATCAATTTAGACACCATCTCCTGAGGGACCTTCCTCGCATATCCGCAGCATGGCCACTTCTCCTGCTGACTAAGCCTTCACATTTTTAACCCGCTGCTGGCGGCTCAAGGTCCCTGGTTAAACCAATGATCCTATTTAAAACAATTACTCTATGATGTTCCACACTTTAAGGAAAATGAAAGACTTAGAAACAATTTTGTTCCATGGGACCAGGCTGTTGATTTATTTTCTTGTAATACCAACTAATTCAAAGCTGAACAATAACCATAATAGCAGAAAACTGTACTTGAACAATAATTAAAATAAAAAACAATAATAATAATTGCTATTGCAGCAACATCAATAAGAACAAATATTGATGCTTATCATATATATACCAGACATTCTTATAAGATATGCATATTTGTATATAATCAATATATTCATATATGTTCTTTTAATATGACAGAATGGGTATTACATTCTCACCTAACAGGTGAAAAGCCTGTTAGGTGAGAATGGGTCTCAAAGCCTGGGTCTCAAAGAGGCAAATTAACCTCCTTGGTGAAGACAGAGAAACATGCACACTGCTCTTCTGAAAACCCAACAAAGCCAGTCTTTCCTCTGGTGTTGGAACAAACTGGAAATACCAGGACCTAAACCTAAGAAGTCTGATTCAAGAACTTCCTAACCTATGTGCATGCACTCAGCTTCTCTCATTGCCTTAAACAGGAAAGGTGTTTTTTTAAGCCTTAACCCTGAAAGACATTAAACAAGCATGAATCAATTGCTTCATATGCCCCCCATCATTACTGTTTATCATAACCAGGGCCCCTTTACCTCAACAGTCGCTCCTTTAAAAAAATTGTTGAATTCCACCCACGAACCATGCTGAACATTACCCTGGACTCCCCTGATCCAGGCATTAGACTATCTGTATTCATTAAGACTGATTAGGGTTTTTGTAAAACATATTTATCACCAGTTTGCTTTCATAGCTGAGGTTTATTCTGCTATCAGCAGGATTCCTGGTCTCCTTCGGAAGTTTTCAAAGTGAAAATCCAAGAACACAAATGAATTCTGGCAGCGAGAAGTCCCTAATTTAGTGTGTGGGTTCCAGCAAGATGAGAGGAGCTGTATTTTAGAATAAAATGATTAGATAACCCTGAATTAAAACTATGGTGTACTCATCACATTCTTTTCTTGGATTCATGTGCAATGTAAATGCACTCGACATGATTCAATTATAGCTTCAACTCCTGATTGCCAAAGCTAATCAAATAATAAGAGTCTAATATGCCAATCCTATTTACAAAAGTTGTGTAGAACCATTGACCCTGGAAAGGGCATCTTACCTCTAATTGTGCATTATGGACATTGTGGCCCCCACAAATCAGAAAGAATAATCATGAAAATGCTGAAATAAGATTATGAGTTCAATGAAAGGTAGGGGTTCTTTATTATATCTTATTAGCATTAAAGGAAGACAAGGATCATACATGGGGACAAATTATAGCATCTTTTTCTGGTCTGCTGTGTGGCTCCAACCTTAGGACCCTTACCTTACTGTGATGACCAAATGTCTATAACCCCTTGACCATCTGAACAATCCCCTTAGAGGTAAGGTGTCATGCATTCTTCCCTGGATTTTTCTGCTGAAGTGAGAAGACTTAAGCTTAAGGAGAATATGATATGCATATCCATGACCTTTTCACTTTCATGCCTCTACAAACTGCCCCCATTGGTTGGAAACCAGGAGTATCCTCCAGAATTTGAGATGTGCCCTCTACGTGCAAGGCCACAAGGCTGGTGCTTACGAGAATGTCTTGCTAGCTGTTTCTTTGCAGCACTCTGCCACCAAACATGCCTCAAGGAACATAGAAATCTGGCCACAAACTGTCACTGTCTGGAGCCTGCCTAATTCTCTGCTTGGGTTTGTGTACAAAGAAAGTCACTTTATCGCTCTTCTCAGAAGTGTGGTCTGCCTTTGGCTAGTACTTCTTTATTAGAGGAAACTTTCTTTGTCTCACTTTTAATCGTTTTGTGACTTTAGATTCAAAAAGAAAAAAAAATGTTCTACAATTTAGAACTCCTCACTCCCCCTACCACTACATAAATCCTTCCCGTCTTTCAGACTTGTCTGAAATCTCACGTCTCTATCCCCTAAGCCTCTGACTATTATGAACTCCCACTGGCCTGCTGTTGTTTGTACTCTGTTAGATCCTTACTCAGTTTTCCTGGGTTTGTATCCTATTTTTTTATCTAGACCATGAGCTTCTTTAGGGCAAAGACTGTTTTATATGGTTAGACACGCCCGCAGTCCCTAAGCTCAGCATCTTACATATCACGGGCACCTGGTTATTATTACCTTCGATACTTAATTTATCAGGAAGAGCCACAGGCTAACAGCAAATGTAAGCTCCAAATCAGAGCCAGCGTGCCTAGATCAGTGCACACCTGACTGTGCACATCCCTCGCTCGGGGAAGTTGTTAGCACGTGGCTTCTGATTCCTAGAACTGCAGTGACGCCTGGGATTCTGCATTTGTAACTGCCAGGGCATGCTAATGCCGCCAGTTTAGAAACCTCCCTTTGAGGAGCAAGATCTTAGACACGAAGGAAACTAGACATGAATAAATCATTGGGGAATTTTTTCTTTGTTTTGGATGCTTTTGCCGAGCCAGGCGTAGATCGCACTTCTGGTTGATGCGACTCTACGCAGGTTAGAGACTTTTAGAAACATTCAATAACCAATTAACGGTCTTCTAGACCATAATAACAGCTAGTGTGCCAGGGTAATCACTGAAGTACTCATTTGCATCCATTCCCCTTTATTTCTCATTCATTTGTTCTGAGCAAGTCGTCAAGCTCATTCAAATCCTTTGCTGCAGACGCGCAAAGGCCGCTGCAGACAACCTCGTTTCCCGTCTCTTCTGAAATATGAGTGATTGAGAAGATCATACTAGGCACTCTTTGGGGGGAGGAGGAGAGAGAAAACATAGAGAAACAAAGAAACAAGGGGAAAATATGCCCCCAGACACAGGAAGGAGAGGGAAATTAGGGTATTTCGGTGATTTAAGAGCTGGTTGGGAGGTGTGCAGGACACCTGTGAGGAGCACGAGGCAGGCTGGGCACTCGGTCCTGGGCTCCCACTGTGGGTGGCGTGGAAGCCACAGAGTTCTGAGAATATTTGGGCTCCAGAATGAGCATCTCAATAGCAGCCTGCGGGGGGGCGGGGGGGCGGGGGGGCGGGGAGGGGTGATGTTTGGGAGGGCCTCAGGTGCTACGGCACTGTAGGACCCCTCACTCCCCCTACCACCACACAAACACCACATTCATTCATTCATCAGTTTAAAATGCAAAAGAGAGGAAAGGGAAGAGAAATCACTATAATAATTTGGGATGAATTTCCTTTCAACCCAGCAGGTGGAGTTTGGAACTGGGTTTAATCTGACTTTAAGGGAATAAATCAAGGAGATATTTCTTCTTTAACTGTGTGTGTGTAGTAGGATTCATGCTTGATGAAACATCCATTAAGTGACGATTGAAAGATGAAATAAATCATGTCACACCACACACACACACACACACACACACACACACACACACAACTTCCCCAACTTTCAACCCACCAGTGGCTTCCTATCCCACTTAGAATAAAATCCAAATTCCTTTCCATGAACTAACCACTCTGAGGTACACCAGTACTGCCCAGGACTGCAGTCACTGGGCATATGTGGCTGCTAGGACTTGAAACACGGCTGATCTGAAGGAAGATGTGCTGTAAGAAGAAAATGTGTGCCAGGTATCTAAATGTGAGGAACTGGCATATTTTACTTCATATATACTCATATTTTATTCATTAACTGTTCTCCTTTACTGCCCCCCACACCTTTCTGTAACATGAGGAACCAAAGTGATCTTGTTAACTAATTGCTTTTCTTCTGCATGCTAATAGATCTTAAAAAAAATCAGTTGATTTCCTATAGAATATTCTTCCTGCCACCCTTCATATAAATACAAGGGTTGATATTTTTCTCTTGCAAAATTGCTTACTTACAGCAACAGAAGAGAATGTGCCAATAAACCTGTTCAATGGCCTAATTTTACAGAAGGAAAACATGAAGCTCAGGCTAGACACAAAGCCAACGGCAAACCAAGAACTTGAACCCAGAGTTTCTGATTCCCAGAGCCTACCATATTCCACACGTCCTCCTCGCCTGTGAGGAAAAGCAACACTGCTCTACCTCACTGCTGTTTGATGGACCATCTGAATTTTTGGACTCTGGATTGTAACTCGACAGCCTTAGTCATGTGCAGTCAGTTTGTAGTTTATAGTTGATGACACATTTCCATGACATTATCTAGTGCGATGCTCACCCCTTCCCCTGGGATGCTGGGATCAGCACATCTGAAAACAGAAGTGCGGTGGGCTGGGAGAATGTGGGTGCACCAGACACGGCTGTCTAAGTATTCCCTGCCTTGGCAAATGCATCTCTTCCACAGCCCTTGATCAGCAAACACATCCAGCGCCTGTTTTGTGGGGGCACATGGTACCTGCCCGCCGAGGTTTAAGAGCAAAAAGGCGTGCCACACGACAGGCATGTGAAATGTCAAATCATGGCTCAGCGGAAGTGAGAGAGAAGGGCTGGTTCTCACTGCGAGCCTCTTGGCAGAGGGGAGATTTGAGCAGTGCCCTGGAGCTCTGCAGGATTTCGGTGACAGGGATGCCCATGTCAAACACATGCATCCATTCTCTATTCTATATAGAAAATCTACATAGGCCATCTTATTTCCTTTACCCCATGTAATCCCTTTCAGATCCTGACCCTTTACGTGAACAGCTCTCTCGGGGTTAAATGAGCCAGAGTGATCTCTGGGTATTACTCATGTTAGAGAAAACTCTTTGGAATGCCAGCCTCCGCTATTAGGGTGAAAATTAAATTCCCAAGAAGTAGGGCACAAGTTGGGGAAGGAGAAGAGATTGGAATTGCTTAGGGTAGCCCAGAATCCCTTGGCTAAACTTTGTCATTCTAATGAGGCAGCCACCTTCTACACGCAGTAGGTTTAATCGATGGAGTGCAGCTTAATTGTGCTAATTGCATATTAAACTGGTGTTAGGTTATCAACGTGCCGAGTCAGCAATCAGAAATGTGTTTCTTCATCTTTCCTCAGCACGAAATCTTATTATTATTGGATAAAAATGCTAAAGTAAGGCGACACTTTGCAAGATGTCAATTCTATGAGTTAGGTATTGGAAAAGACTTTCAAAAGTTTATTGCAGAATAAGTGCCCTTTCTAAAACTAGAGGAGTTTTAGACTAGTCTAGAATAGTTACATCCCATTTCTCACATTGATTAAAATTAAAATGCTAATTAGAGTTTTTAAAAAATTTTTAAAGATTTTATTTATTTATTTTTAGAGAAATGAGGGAAAAAGAGGAAGATAAACACCAATGTGTGGGTGCCCCTTATACACCCCCCACCAGGGACCTGGCCTACAACCCAGGCATGTGCCCCAGACAGAAAAATGAACCAGTGACCCTTTGGTTCACAGGCCAGCACTCAGTCCACTGAGACACACCAGCCAGGGCTAGTTACAGGTTTTAAAACTTCACAGCTGCAACACAACATTAAAGGAAATAAGTATTTAATCCCTATTATATTTTAAAATTCCACATGGAGCCATGCATAGAAATTCCATACTATCTTTGACCTTTATACTTCAGTTTGACCCACTGGGTCTGTGTACTCTCCTCCCAGAAGTTGCTGTACCTGTTAACATAGACATGAAATGGCTAGCATTAACATTGGTTTCTATGGTTGCAGAATAAAAGATAGGTTTTCCACTCTATTTTCCAACAAGAGGAACAGCCAAGCCTATTGGAGAAAGTCCAAATGCTAAATGAAAACAGAGGGTTAGGAATAGAGGATGGGTTGAGAAGTAGAACCAAAAAGCTGGATGTGACTGGATACGAGATTAAAAGGAGAACAGATCAGGCGCATGGTGCGTAGGTGACCTGAGCTGACTTAGACACCCTGCAGCAGAGTAGCCAGCACAGAATCCACCGCCAAGAAGAAGCTCAGGTACTTGCACTGGCGATGGCCACCTTAGCCAGGCTCAGAAGTGTTGTCTTGGATGGCAAATGAGCACTTCTCTGGAGGTTGGGTCTTTGGGAAATTGTCATGAAAAAATTGATTCTTGGTCATAGGAGGGATGAGTGAGACCGATACCAGGTAAGTGAGTGAGACTCTATCACCCACTGAAGGCGGGTCACGATGGCCAATCTGTGCACTGAGAAAAACACTCTTACTGCACTCCCACTACGGCATGGTTTCACCTGCAGCTCAGACCCACCGCGCTGGTGCGGCAGGTTCAAATGCGGCGGCCCATCCTGTTCAGAGAGACTCCACAGTCTGACCAACCTTCAGTCTTCAGTCACTTCATGGCGGGATTTCCTGAGCTAGGAATTTGGTTCCAGTGAGAACTCTAAATATCATACTACTTAGCGGTGCATATATTCTTTCAAATTAGTGTTGTAATAGCCAATAAATGGAAGCAACCCAAGCGTCCACCAATAGGCTGGTGAATAAAAATGCTGTGGTACAGAAGTACAATGGAATACCACTTGGCTATAAAAAATAGCTACCATTTGTGACAGCATGGCTGGACCTAAGTGAAATAAGCCAGTCAGAGAATGAAAAATATCATATGATTTCACTTATATGGGAATCTAAAGAACAAAATAAATAAACAAACAAAATGGGAACAACTCATAGACACAGAGAACAGACTGCTGGATTTCCAGAGGGGAGGGAGATTGGGGGACTGGGTAAAAAATGTAGAGGAATTAAGAAGTACAAATTGGTAGTTACAAAATAATCATGGGGATGTAAGGTACAGCATTGGGAATACAGTCAATAATATTGTAATAACTATGAATGGTGCCAGGTGGGTACTTGAAATATCAGGGGGAATACTTTGTAAAGTGTATGACTGTCGAACCACTATGATGTATACCTGAAACTAATACAAAATAATATTAAATATAAACTTTAATTAAAAATAAAATTTAAAAAAAGTGTTACTACTTGGTACACAGGAACAATGATTACTAAGCAGAACATCAGTGCCTTGTGAGAGTTAATGAAACTTCCCAAGAGGCTTGCTAGCCGCACAGGAGTAAGAAAGCCACCTGTCCTTTCTTACAAGTGTGACGCTAAGACTATGACGTAACAGGGACACCAAGCCCCTACTGTATAGCCCTGGATGTGTAGCTCAGTGGATTGAGTGCTGACCTATGAACCAAAGGGTTGCCAGTTCAATTCCCAGTCAAGGCACATGCCTGGGTAATGGGTCAGGTCCTCAGTAGGGGGGCACACAAGAGGCAACCACACATTGATGTTTCTCTCCCTCTTTTTCTCCCTCCCTTCCCCTCTCTAAAAATACATAAATAAATCTTTTTTAAAAAAAGATTTTTTAATTGGCTACTGTGTAGCCATACCCTAATAATAGTTATGCTTCATAATTAGAGCTGCTTTAAGATAAATGGAAGCAATACCAGTCTTGAGAAACACAGCTGAACAGTTTTGAGATTACTCTAAAGTAGCAAACACATTTCTATCATCTCAATAATGTTAGAATATTCATTATAAGAAAAAAACGAGAGTGAATCATTGGGAAACAACATTATTCATGGTATCCAAAGAGAATGTTTATTTCACTTCATATGCTATAAATGTATGAAAAATGCCCTTTCAGGGCAAACTGTTGACTTAATTTGTAATTCAGTTTTCCAAGTCTCTATGGAGTTGTCTTTTAAGGGAGAAAAATTGCAATGTTTTTATTCCTTTTTTTTTAAGCACATGAACCAAATGTACTGAACACCCACTACGCGCAAAGACTCGTGCTCAGGCAACCGCCTTCCAAAGTCTGGAATGCAAAGAAACATCATAAACAAGAAAGGCACAGGAACAGTGGCAAGAGGCAGAACACAGGGCTCCCCACGCCATCGGGAAGGCAGCGATGGAGGGTCCAGGCCACGGTGCTGACCTCTGCGTGGCACCTGAAATGGTTGCACACACATTCTACTTGGGACCACAGATGTGAAGGGGTCAAAAAATAAACAGAAAAACATAAGCTGTCCTTGACCGTGAACAACTGACCTCAAATATGACTTGTTCTACAGAACGGCTGGGCCTTCCACCAAAGCCCCTTTGTGTTTGTGCTTGACATTGACACTGCTAAGGGAGCCTTCCATTTATTCTGTCCTCAGAGATCCTGCGGATTCTGGTCCTGTCCTTCACCCCTGCAATAGGGTGGGTAGCCATAGACATGCTCGGATTTTATAAGGAGAGAACTATTATTAACTGAGAAATATCTTGGGAAAGAGTGTTGTAGAGACAACAGTACATTGGTTAAAATCAGAAAGTTTAGAGTCAAACTGTCTTAGTGAAAATTCCTGATCCTCCACCTTCAATCTAGGGGACCGTGTTGGGCAAATTTCTTAACCCCTCTGTGTCTCAGTATTCTCACCTGTGAAATGGAACACTCACAACTTCTACCTCACAGGGTCGTTATGAGGACCGAATGAGAAGTTACATCTACCAGGCTGAGCTGGGTATCTATTGAATAATCACTAAAGGAGAGCTATTAGGCATTTATTGGCTCTTTGGGGAAAAAATGTGCTTGAAAGCTCCATTTGTCAAGTTCAAATGAACTTGTAGGAAATGACCTGTTTTGGGTTGAGAAGCAGGAAAGGCTGTCAAATATACCTGAGAAAATGAATATATAAACAGACGATGGCCAGACTACATATAAAACTAGAACTCTGACCTATAACCAGTAGCAATCAGCCCAGGAGGCCAACCTGTGTACAGTAACCAATCCAAGAAGGTAAACTACTATCTGAAGCAGCTAGTCCACGAAGCCAAACAATAATCCCTGTAACCATTCATCCCAAGTCTCCAGGGAGACTTAGGATGTTAGTAACTAATAGCTTCTCTAATTTTTGCTGCAGCTTCCAACTTAGGACCAACTGGAGCAAGCCAAATATGCACCCCTCACAAATCACATAGGACACCCCACTTCTAGTTAGCCCTCCTACAGCTTCCCCACAGCAGTGCGCCTGATGCCTTTCCTGTTTCCCACTATAAAAAGCTCCCCACCTCCTCTGCCTGCCTTTGAGTCTCCGCCAAAACGTAAGTGATGGTCGCTGACTCCCTTGTCATGGTACACTGTAACTAAATAGTTCTTGCTTGTTCTCATTTGGGCTGTCTTTGTTTGTTTACACAAACCACAGAGCCAGGCTGTCGTAATCGTGGGGCTGGCTGAACCTGCTTGCAGCTCACCACTAGCACCCCAACATCTAACACAGTGTCTGCTTCATACAGACACGAGGCAGGAAGGCAGGAAGAAAGATTGACAAAGAAGGGTCTTTTCTTGTAAAAGGTCATTTCGGTAAGAGAGTCTGAGTCAAGTGCAGCTCTTTACGACTTGACTGTGCAATGTGGCTCTAATCACTAAGTTCTGGGAGCCATGTAGCTCCCTTATCTGTAATATTAAGACAGTAATAATACCACTCACAAGGTGTTTCTGAGGATTTAATGAGATCCTCCGGATAAAAAGAACTTGAACGAGAGCCTAGGGAATGAAGAAATCTTGTTTTTCTTTGTATATCCTAATGCCCTGTTGACATTTTTACTACATGTATATATAAATTTTTAAATATATACAACACAAAAAAACAAGAAAACAATCTTAAATTTGAAATGTTATACCTACACTGAATATTACTTTTTAAACAAAATAAGAAATAACCTTTTTATTTTTTAACATTTTACTTGAATATCCAATATTGGGCATATATTTATTAACTCAACAATAAACAACATTAACATTACCAAAATGAACTTTCGATACCTAAGAGACAAAAATCATCTGATTCGGATTTGAACGTGATTTACTTATTCAGCAAATGTTTATTTTAAATGCTTGTTTGTAAGGCATAGGTTTAAGGAGGTTTGTAAAGGTACATGGGAGACTGGTCCTGCCCTCGAGGACTGTGCAGTGTACAGAAGTTTTTGAAGACCCTCTTAGAAAAGCAACCTAAGTTCAATGTTAGATGAGGGAGTTGGTAACTGATGTACCACGGGATGCAAAGGGAAGGAAATTACTTCTTACTGAGGTGACAGAGAGGACCACATTTCTGAGGGACACTTTAGTTTGTGTGGGAGGTTGCTTGGGGACTGTAATACAGGCAAACAAGGAAGGGGCGCGGTGACAGAAGAGCTCAGAAGCAGGAAAGTGTGACACCCTCCTTTGTCATATCTATACCTCGTAGCATTGTGAGCTTCTCCTTTATAGCGTTTGTTACAACTGTAATTAATTTATTATGTGAGCAATTTTTTAAGAAATGCCCCTGGTAGACCATAAGCTTTGTAATTGCAGGGAATCTATCTCCTGTTTATTACTGTATCCTTAGAGTCTCATACAGTTGTAGGCAGCATAATTGATGCTCAATATATATTTGTCAAATGCAAATGGTTCGGTAATTGTGAATGGCTGACATGTAAGGTTAATATGCACAAATGTCGGTGACCCCACTTACAACCTAATTGGGGCAAAAAATGGCAATTTAATTTATAATAAATGAAAATTACACTAGACACATGTAGGGAGGTTTAAATGTTATAGTCACACATGGCAGTATGTAAATAAAATTTTCTTGCACTCTTTACCAAAGAATGCAGCTTAGTTTGGGAGCCTGCATTTCTGCTTGGGAGTAGAAAACAGTAACTATGCCCATGTGCTGTAACTAGGTTCATTTCTAATTTGACACCCAGCGTCTCTTCAGGGAAAATGCTCTATTTTGCTGATTGCTTTTTCCCACCCAGCACCTTGGCTACAGGAAAAAGTCCAGAGCAAATGTGCTCCCATCCCACAGCTGCCCGTCCAGTCTCTCTGGCTCCCACTGACCTCCAGGTGGGAGGATCTCCACCCCTTCTGGCCTTTGGACAACAGCCTTTGCTGCCTGTACTCTTGTGTCTGTCAGTGTCTGGAGCAGCACGTGGCTTACTCCAGTGATCTTAACTCAAAGATGCTTGATGATGATGCTGTTCTTAGGGTTAGTCATGTCCTCCATAGCTAGTCAACCCCTAGCTTTGTCCACTGGCCACCTTGGTAGCAGCCTCCACCCTGAACCCCCAGGCAAGTGAGAGGCAATACAGCCCATTTCCATGCAGTGTTAGGACCATGAGGAACTCTAAAGAATAGACTGTGAGCAGAAGTGACATGTGCTCTTTGGGAGCAAAGCCAAGGGGAAAGGCTATGTAGTCTTCTAGGCTCTCTCTTCTCTGCCATCATGAGCAGAGACCTGGAGCTAAGGCAGCAGAGTGTCATGATGGAAGCACAATGGATCGCTTAGCTACGACATGGGGCAAAGCTGTTGTAGAGAGCTAGCCAGACCCGCAGCAGACTTTGTAAGAGGAAAATAAAGAGGTTTTGGATTTGTGTTACTGTAGCATAACTTAGAGCCTTCCTGACTTGTACAGTGCATGGGCCAAGTCTTTTATTTTATGTATTCTGGCTCTGACATCTGTGGCCTCGCTGACCTTGCAGAGACTGTCCCCTCCAGGGCCAGCCAGTTCTTAGAAATATCAACCCTTTATAAATACAATAAACCAATCCGGAACCCACACCCCAACACTTTCTTTATCTGCTCTCCCACTCCAGGCCACTATTCATCTGCCGGGACAGTCCCTATGCCCCTGAGCCTGCCAGCTGGATTCAGTGCAGCCAATCCTAAACTTGCTGACCCTGCTTCACCAGTTCCTTGTCATGGAAACCACAGGAAAGGCTTTCAAAGGTGGTTGGAAGAAAGAAAGAAAGAATAAAGAGAAGGTTATGAAGAAACTATCATAGTATAGAGCTACAGAGACCAAATGATTCCAACAAAACACAGAGATTTTAAGGAGGATAAAAAAAAACAGCAACAATGGTGAAAATGAGTATCACTTAGAGGATACTCAGTGGTTATTCTGATGAGCTCATTGCTATCACCCTGCTCCATGCTCCATTTGTAAATGAGTACACATGGCTTTCTGGCAGATACATTTTAAGATCAACACATAATGGATCATATCACCGATATGCAAATTAAGAAGTCTAAGGGGGAGATAAGCAATAGACAAAAACACAAGTAAATGCGCTATTACAAATTGTGAAAATGTGCAGATTAACATGACAGTGCGGTAAAGGACTAAATTTACGTTAATGCCAAGGAAGTTCCCTGCTGACCTGACTTAAAAGCGAGACCAGAAGAACTAACTATAACTTGGTTGAAAATATTAACATGTCTAACAAATGAAGGTGGGTGTGCTCAGCCATGGAAGCAAAGAAGTACATAAATACATGAAGAGTAAGGGAGGGAGAAGTCTCCGCATCCAGACTTTGGGTGTCGGCGCAGCCATCACCAGCATGGATGCTGACTGCAAGTCCCCCCGGCCACATTCCCATCACCTGGAACAGCCAGCTCCCTCATCCTCTTCCATTAACCCTTCTCCTCAGCCATTAGATTGTCAATTCATCTACCACCCTCTGTACTAAAACCATGCCAAATTTCTGATTAGAATTCGGCATCCTGTGTGGGTCTGCCAACAGAGAAAGTACAAATTGGTCATATGAACGTTGAGTTATTTCTGATTCCTAATGGTGGTTTGTCTTGGTTGATTAATAATGTAATTTCTGAGCTTCTGGCCAAGATGGAGTAGTAGGTGGATATGTTATGCCTCCTCGCACAACCAGAAGGACAACAACAAATTAAAAAAAAAAAACGGAACTGACAGAAAATCGAACTGCATGGAAGTCCAACAACCAAGGAGTTAAAGAAGAAACATTCATCCAGACCGGTAGGAGGGGCAGAGAGGACTTGTGACAAGGCAGAGGCTGGAGGACCCTGCAAAGTGGTGGCTGATGGACTGGGCAGTTCCACATTTGCATGTAGGTAAAGCAGGAGGAACTACTGAGGAGTGAGACAGACCATGCAACCCAGGGTTCCAGCACGGGGAAATAAAGCCTCAAAACCTCTGACTGAAAAAACCTGGGGGTGGGGGATGGGAGGAGAAACTCTCAGCCTCACAGGAGAGTTCTCTGGAGAAACCCACAGGGTCCTAGAATGTACACAAACCCACCCTCCTGGGAATCAGCACCAGAAGGGCCCAATTTGCTTGTGGGTTGTGGGGGAAGTGACTGAAAACCAGCCAAAAGCAGAGCAAGCAGCATTGTTCCCTCTCAGACACCTCTCCCCAAAATAGCACCACAATACAGTGACATGGGTTGCCCACCCTGGCGAGTACTTAAGGCTCCATCCTTTACTACGTAACAGTCATGCCAAGACAAAAAAAAATGGCCCAAAGGAAAAAACAGATCAAAGCTCCGGAAAAATACAACTAAGCATTGAAGACATAGCTAACCTATCAGGTGCACATTTCAAAACACTGGTAATCCAGATGTTCACAGAAATGGTTGAGCATGGTAGCAAAACAGAGGAAAGATTGAAGGCTATGAAAAGTGAATTAAAGGAAAATGTACAGGGAACCAACAGTGATGGGAAGGTAACTGGGACTTAAATCAATGGTTTGGACTGGAAGGAAGAAATAAACATTCAGCCAGAACATAATGGAGAAACAAAAATGCAAAACTGTAAGGACAGGCTTAGGAATCTCCAGAACAACTGTAAACATTTCAACGTCCGAATCATAGGAGTGCCAAAGGAAAAGAGGAAGAGCAAGAAATTGAAAATATAATGAAGGAGAACTTCTCCAATCTAGCAAAAGAAATAGACTTCCAGGAAGTTCAGGGAGCTCAGAGAGTCCCAAAGAACTCCGACACAAGGAAGTGCACCAAAACACATCATAGTTACACTGCCCAAGATTACAGATCAGGAGAGAATCTTAAAAGCAGCAAGAGAAAAGGAGGCAGTTATCCACAAAGGAGTTCCCATAGGCCATCAGCTGATTTCTCAAAAGAAATCTTGCAGGCAAGAAGGGGCTGGAAAGAACTATTTAAAGTCATGAAAGGCAAGGACCTACATCCAAGATTATTCTATCCAGCAAAGCTCTCATTTAGAACGGAAGGGTAGATTAAGTGCTTCCCAGATAAGGTCAAGTTCAAAGAGGTCATCATCACTAAGCCCTTATTACATAAAATTTAAAGGGACTTATCTAAGAAAAAGAGGATGATCAAAAATATGAACAGTAAAATGACAGCAACCTCACAATCATCAACAACTGAACCTAAAAAAGAAAAACAAAAACTAAGCAAACAACTGGAACAAGAACAGAATCACAGAAATGGAGATCACATGGAGGGTTATCAGTGAGGAGGGGGAGGTGGAAAGTGGGAGGAAGGTACAGGGAATAAGAAGCATAAATAGTAGGCAGAAAATAGACAGATGGAGGTTGAGAATAGTATAGGAAATATAGAAGCCAAAGAAAGTACACGTACGACCCATGGACATGAACTAAGGGGGGGAATGCAGGTGGGAAGTGGGGGTGCAGGGTGGAGGAGAGTAAGGGGTGGGAAATGGGACAACTGTAATGGCATAATCAATAACATATTTTTAAAAAAATAATGTAATTTCTGGTTCCAATTTGGCATTACGTAAAAATGACAATGGGGAGAGTGAAGCAAATGGATATTTTGTTTCCTCTGCCTTTTAAGTGTGTGCTGCGGGTTAACAAGTTGGTGTTCTGGTTTCTGCCTAAGATTCTGGAGCATCGAGGTTCCCATGATTCAAACATCACCCTGGGAACTGATTCCCATGAGATTCCTGCAGCCCCTTAACAGTCAAGCAGCCTTTAAGGCAGAAGGATAGATCCTGGGACACAGTGACCCCTGCAAAATTCTTCTCTCATCAGTTGATGGCTACTATTAATACCTGTCTCTCCACCACACTCTTCCTCAACTACCAATAAAACAATGGGAGGCGAAGCTAACATTATATATGCTTAACTAGTTAGCTGGTTGACATTGTAGCTGCTTAAGCAGAAACTAGATGACCACTTATCACCTATGAAGATGCTTTCCAGGGCTATGAGATGAGATATGGCCTAAGGTCACTCCAGCCTTTGAATGAATGAATGAATAAATTAATAATGATGTACTTTGATTTAGGATTATTCCTCCCTTCTGATGATTGAGACTAGCTAGGTGCTGACTTTTCCATTTCTTGGAATGAATTCATCATATATATAAACTTCAGCAAGAACCAGTTTCTCCACAGCCTCCAGAATATTCAGACACATTGAGATCCTAGCAGGGAATACAGTTTGGACCCTAACTAGCATGCACACTACACAGGGATAAAGCTAAATAGAGAAGGTGAAGGCCTAAACTGGGTGGGAATAATACTATATACAGAGGAAGAGGCAAGACTAGATTACAGACACAAAGGAAATAAGCCATTGAGAGGTTGTCTGAAGGCAAACGTAAGTCATAAGAAGCAGAAAATTGCTAAATGGTCAGAGTTTAGTGTCTGGAAAAGGATCAAGAGCTGAGATGAGAAACCCCCATTTTTTTGCTGGAATGTTGGCCTGGTGGATGGTTCTCACGGCAGATGGTGCAGACTACCGAATTTCACTTTCGTCGAGTGAAATTCCTAGGTCTTGGCGGCGTTACACCCCGTCCAGCCCCGATTCGGTAAGTGGTAGCTTTTATTACTCCAAGTGCTCTGTCTTATAACGTGTAAGTGGTAAAACAGCATACATAATGCAAATAGATGGGTATAATTAATCTCACATGGCACACAAAGAGGAGAGAGATGCCAACACAAATCATCACCCCCGGAGCCTTGATGTTTTGCTGCCCTTGGAGTCAGTGACACGGTTTCGTTAGAGGTGAAACTGCGAGATAATGAGATCCTTCTGGTGGACTTGGTAACGAAGTCCTCTTGGAAGAGGTCCACGCAGACCACTTGACACTGGATTCCATGTGCTAAGTAGTCATCTGTGACTACGGTGAGCTTTAATGGTGTCCATCATTTTTTTAAAAAAATCCTACTTCAGCGGGGAAATGGATGGCGATACACTTGACTCTATTTCTCGTTCCAGTATTTGCCCCAACTTGACATATTACAACTTCCAGTGTTTAGAGTCAGAGTTTAGGTGGGTGAGATAAGTAATTGACCACAGGTTAATGCTGAAGTTATTGAGGTTGTAGTAATAATAATAATAGTCATAATAATGGCTTACATTTGTGGAATGCTTACAATGTGCCAGGTGGCTTTCTAAATGCTCCAGGTGCATTATCTTTAATTTATTCTTACAAAAACATCAAGAGGGTATTTTTTTAAGATAAGAAACTAAACCTTCCCTCTTCCAAAGGTGTACAATCATCAAGCATTGGAATAGGAATTTGATTCCAAGCATGTGAGAATCTAAAGCTGTGTTCTCGACTAGCACTCAATATTGCTCCTTTAAAAAAAAAAACAAAACAAAACAGAACCAAAACAATTATCTCCAATCTGATTTGTTAGCTTTGGGTCCTGTTACTGAGGGAAGGAAACAACAGTTTAAAATCTTCTAGGTTTAATCAACAGGCATTTCTTAAACACCTAACAAGTTTTCAGCAAAGATAAAAAGCATAAGAGATCATCTCTAATCTATGCCTTGAGAAGTTAATAATTTTGGAAGAAAGAAAAAGAACTCACATAAAATAATAACAAACGGAACAAAAATGAAGATAATTGATGAGGGAAAGAAAAGTGTCCGGTACACACTCCCAATCCTTGAGACGATGGGGTCTCAGGTGGATGAAGTGGCCAACAGATCTGGAGTAGCTGAGGCTTGGTCTCAGCCTGGGGGAAAAAGAGCATCTCTGCTATGCCCTCTTTGTCTTCACAGAGATACACACGTACAAATGAATCACATTTTTTTAAAAATGTGAAATGGACATACACACCTAAAAGGACACAGGATATATATGTCTGGCCTGATGAATACATATAAAGTGAACACAATACAATTCCTTCCCAGGTAAAGAAATCACACATACCTAGTTCCCAGAATCTCTTCCTGTGTTCTTTCCAGTCCAAACCCCAAGGAAGGAAACACAGTTCATCACTTTTATTACACAAAAAAAAAAGGAGAAGAAGGAAAGAAAGAAACTACCAAAAAGGGCCCCACAATTATACTCCTGGCAGTTTAGTGTTGATCTGAATTAAGAGCAGCCTCAGACGGAGACTCAGTAAAATTCCAGTTGTGTCTTAGAAAACAGAAAGCCTGGGCAGTAATCAAGCTCGTCTCCACTTAACTAACCCTGTGTGCTTCTCGCAACCAGTAACCGATCAACAAGGAGTTCCTTAAGTAACTTTCTAGATGTTGCTGATGGAGACATCCCACAGCTACCATGACAAATAGGGCACAGTGAAGGCCAGTGACACAGAAGGAGCCGAGCTCAAGCTCATGGTGGCGGACCCTCCCATTGGGCAGCAGCCCCTCGGGCTGAGTAATCCAAAGGAGCCCAGTTGAGCCAAGGTTAAGCCTACTCCTGCCTGAGGCAATGCTGATCCTCCCCCAGCTGGGGCTCATTAGGTTTAAGGGCTGAAACAGACATATTTTCTGAAACACAGAGTAACCAGAAAAGCCTAATGAGAGAGCAAAGGGTAGAAGTTTCGCAGCTCTAATAAATATGATATGCTGAATGCATTATCTATTTGGCAGAAAACAAATTAGGGAGTAATCTGCAGTATTCAGACCGTCTAATTTATGGGAGCTCAGTTAAGGAAATGCTTTAACCCAGCATTTTGAGACCATAAAGCACATTTTAACACAAGCATGATTTTCTGGAATGGAAAGAGACCTTTAAGAGATGGGAATTTTTTGGAATATATTGGGACCATTTTAATGTGTTTTACAGATTAATTAGTTCACAAATACTATTCTAGCAACTTGATATTACCAGGTGATGGGGAAAACATCTCTTTATATATATATTTTTCTGAAGTAAATGGAAAACTGTTCGTGGGACAATTGTTTTTACGAGAACCATTTGATCCTTGGTCACTGTCACTCAAGAGCCTTCTGCTGTCTTCTGTGTTACTCAGAAACCCAGCCTCCAGCTCTCCCGTTCCGTACCTGCCTTGGCTTCCCCCACTCGTTAGGCTTCAGCCTTAGTGACTTAACGTTCTCATACCCCCCCGGGGCTACTTCCAGCCCTGGGATCTTACCACTGGCTCTGCCTGAAAGGCTCTTCCACAGGTCCAGGGACTGGTTTCCTATGCTTCAGTTCCAGTGCCTCTTCTGCAGAGATGCCTTCTCTGACCACTCTCAACTCGAGGTTGTCTGAACACTCTCCCATCCCCGTGTCTGATTTTCTTCAAAACACTTATCAACCACCTGAAATCAGCTCCGCCGCATACCTATTTCTGGTCCCTCCTACCAGAACGTACCTTTGGTTGACCAGCGGTTTGTCTTGCTCATTCATCTTTGATCTCCATCGTCAGAACAGGGCCTGGCCGATCCTAAGTGCCCACCATATTTGTACAAATATGAGCCAGCAAATACATAAATGGAAAGAAACAAGTAAGTCCCAGTTCCAGAACTGTAAAATGTAATTCAGTTTCACCAGATACATTTTAGAAATGAAATATTCTTCATGTACTTGGAAAAACGAATAGTGCCAATACTACAAGTAATATCTTCTTTGTATAATTGTAACCACTTTCTGTGATTGAAAAATGTATTGTGAGCACACCTTGTGTTTCCCTTGCCAGGGGGAAAGCTGGGGGCAGATTGGCCTCTACATTTGAACAAGTTAGCTTATATCCAAGATAAACCAAAGTTAGAGTTTGATGATTTCTAAAATCGTGAACTTATTTAAGCCCTAGACTTATCATCTTACTAGAATTTTCTTCTGGCTGGAAATATACAAAATAGGTGATAAATAAAGAAGTAACCACAGTGACTCCATTACAAGAGTAACTGGTAAATTTACTTTGAATTATTAGTGTTTTAATGTGCTTGTTTTTTTCTTAAAATCAAAGTGAACATTTATTGTCCTTTATTACAGTATAAGCAAATAAAAAATCGAGTTGCATTTCAACACTTTTTGTCAACTGACATCACATTGTCAAGATGACTTTCAATGACTGAAGTATAGTCAACTTCCCAAAGTACAATTCCTGTGCAGTTGACTATTTACATGATTGCTTTAAGCTGAGACTTTACACTAATAGTGTACTTGATATGCAAACCACATTGGCCTAAGTTATATAAAATATAATATTTCCCATCTTTATATTATACCACCTTAGTGATCTCAGGGAGAGCCAAATGATGAGCTACTTCTCAAATGACTAAAACCAACTTCAGGTGCTCATTCTAAACGTTAGAATGTTTAGATTGTTGCTTTTTTAAAGCAGACCCCCCACAAATAGTTCAGTCACAGAGGCACCCAGTGTCAAGCAATCTACCTATAGTTTTGGGAAGGCTCTGGAGTATTTATTCCACACTATCTGTGCATAGCCAAAGAGCCCAGAATAAGAGTTGGCATTTTTATTGCTTTCATTAGAGTCAATAAAAATCTTTACAGTAGGATTAATCCCTTTGGAAGTCCAATAATCCATATCCGATTCATTTTTTAAGTCTTTCCCCTTTGCCTCTTCGATTGGACCCGATACGGGATAATGCTTCTATGGCTTCACCTACGTGTTTCTAGCCCCAGCCAAGGTCCATATCTTATCTTGCCTTCAGGGAAACACGTTTCTGCAGAAGGTCCCCTTTTGCTCCCTTTAGCACACCTCATGGTCTGAGGTCATGGCTGCGCGCAATCGATTTGACCATCCTAATTCTGCGGAGCCTCTAACAAGTTAGCATAAACAGTTAGCAATGAAGCAATTTGTTCTCTGACCAACAGTAATGATTTAAACACTTAAGTCGATTATGCCCATGCGCATGTAGCTAATGGCTTAGTCTACCTCAGTGATTCTCGGACCCACCATATATTTCCTCAAACTCTGCATGGCATACTCCAGATTTCACGGAGATAGACTTGTTTAAAAACATTACCAGAATCAATGTAGAAAGAATAATTTTAACACTTAAAGAAAATGACTGTTAACACTTAAATGTAATATCCATGAGTCTAAACAATTTTGTGTGGTTTTACAAAATTAGGCTACATCATACACAATCAAATTTACTTTTACATACAACTTTATAGTCAATGACTCCCTGGCATCCTTGCATGTATATACCGTAACTTGTTTAAGTCTTCTTTTTTTCTTTGGACAACTTAGATTGATTCCAGGTTTTCTGCTATTTCTACTTTGCTTTTGTAAACAATGCTGCAAAAAATTCTGAAAGCTGTATGTTTCAACATATGCATAACTACCTTGCATTATTTTAAAATGAGATATGACTCAATAATCAAATAATTTATCTGACCTAAAAGTAAAATTAAAGGAGTTATCGTATTCTAAACATGATCTTTTCAGAGGTCAGGAATTTTAGCTAACAATGATAGCAGCAACAGGAGCAATTATTAATATTATTTCTATTATAGTCATTTATTGCGTTGTTAGGTGCTAAGCTAAAGTTTGGTTATCTTATAGCAAAAGAAGTATGTGGACCGGGTAACTACCCTAGCGTAGGAGGGGTGGGTGAGGTGTTGTCAGAAGAAAGTGTTGGAAGACCTGACATTTAAGTTAATATCTGGAGGGTGAGTAGCAGCTAGCCAGTTGAAGAGGTGATTGTTTCCCCCAAATAGTTACAAACCATGGAACATGTATAGCATTTACACCTAACATAGGAAGAAACAGAGACCTAAAGACTCAACTATCTTTTCCTAGGTGACTGGAATAGGGCAGATAGTAGTACAGTTTGATATGCAAATGCAAGTGAGTCAGCAAAAATGAACACAGGGACCCCTCTGTTGAGGGACAGTGACGACATTCCTTTTGCTCTCACCTAGGCCAGTCCACCCATATTGGTGTTTGGAAATGGAATGTCCCAGTGTCTTGAGGGAAACCAGTTAATCGGTCCCCAGAGGCCAGCTTTTCCAGAGATCATGGCTGTGGCTGGCCTGGCCAGTCTGGGCCTGCTGAAATTGTCCCTGCGCCCACATGGGGGCTTGCTCTTAACCCATCGTAAGTCTGGGCAAGATGTAAGGGAACTTAGTGGCCCCACCTTTAGGGACCCAAACGCCCAGTCCTTCCCTGGTAGGGTTGGACTTTGGGAAACATTGTTTGTATAGCCCCCAATTCCGAAGGACTTCCGGGGTGAAAGTTCTGCCCCAGCGTCAGGGCTGATTTCCAGAAGCCTCTCAGCCTCGCTCTTCAAAAATGTGCTCATTGAGACATTCATCCTCTATCCCTTTTCTTCCTCCTCACAGCACATACTATATAATTATTTTACCCTCAAACCTCTAGGGCACTCACTCTTCAGGAAATCAATGTTAATAAGTTCAATTGTATGCTAAATAAAACTTATTCTGTTATCTCTTAGATTATTTGGTAGCATGTGTCCAAAGATTTTAAAGCAAGGGTCTAAATACCTACCTGTGAGATTTGGTAAAATTAGCCCAAAAAAGCCTTAATTCACGTGCTCATGTAACTTGTCCCAACCAGGACAATTTTGAGAGTGGAAGGGGGGACACTAATAGGGACAATCTGAGAGTAATCAGGATATTTCTTGTTCTTGCCACCCAGTGACCGCTGGGAAGGAAGGAGGCAGAAAGTTACCTGAAGGCTGGACTGGTCTTTAGGGTCTGTATTCAGCCTCAACACACATGGTTGTCAGAAGGCAGGTTCGTTGCCTCAGTGTGTTGGTTTCTTTATAGAGTGTTTTTTACAACACGGCGGCTGAATTTTCTTGAAGCACCTAATGATAGAGAGGAAGAGACCTGGATGGAAGCTGCTGTGTGTTTTATAACCCAGTCTCAGAATTGATATGTCACCATTTCTCTTCTGCTCAATACCAGCCCTGGGGCGATGCAGGAGGAGATAACACAAGGCAGAATACCAGCAGGTGGGGATCGCTGGGACCCCTCTGATTGGCTGCACAGGGGGAGTGCTAAGGGGCCAGCCGGACAGTGTTCTGTGGGCGATGGCCAAGAGAGAGGTACAGGCAGCCTCTGCTAAGTGAAAGTGCTTCCCCCCACTTCTCCTTTATTTTCTTGTCCTGCTATTTCTGTCCCTGACAGGGTCAGAAGGAACAGAGGCAGCTGGACAGAAGGTGGATCAAAGAAAAGAAAAAAGCTGATAAATGCCTATTGCTTTACCACTGATCAGCAAAAACACAGAGGTGTGAGTTGATGAAAAAGGAGAACCTTTGAGTTTGATGAAAAATTAGTTTTTGTTTTGCTTACATTTTATTATGCAAAAGTAGAAAGATACCATGTAGCTACTTTCAGCGACTGTCAACGTTTTGTTTTTCTTCTCTTATCCGAGAACCTGTTCTATCTCCCTTGCCATCTTCGTCTTTTCTCGCTCCCTACAATTCCTCTGCCCGATAAACAGAGCCCAGACTCCTTCCCCTCTTGCAAACTTCTGGGCGGTTTCTGTAGAGACAGGAGCCCCAGCCCTGGGTCTCACGATGGGGGCTGCTGATCTCTGCTGTTTTCTGGAGGGTCTCATTTCATCCCAATATTGACTGTTCGGGCTCTAAGGAGGGGCCAGGAAGAGGGGAAAGAAGGGGGCAGTCCAGAAGACAGGCAGCCGCCTGAAGGTGCAGAAACAAACGGCCTCTCCGGAAGAAAGAGAGAAGGTTAAGGGCAACTCGTGCCAAGGGCTCTCCAATGCACGGAAGCTGCTCAGTGGCTGAGGAGAGATTTCACATCCCAGGCGCCAAGAGAGATCAAAAGAGCCTGCACAGTGAAAAGAAGCTAGAAGCGAAAGTCAGGAGTGGGTGTGCATCCCCAATCTGCTCCTCATTTGCAATGTGACCCAGGTCAAGTCAAGTCATCTCTCCCATCTCCAGGGCCTTCCTCTGCAAAAATCAGTGGGAGAAATTGACAAGCTAATTCCAAAGTTCATCTAGAACAGTGTCTTTTAATTTTTTTGAAATTACCATTGTTATTATATTAATACTATTACCACCCTGAGACTTTTTAATTTCTAATTGCATCCCCCATGAAATATTAATACCCACGGATAGAGAACATATCTGCTTAAGTACTGTGTGCCTATCTATTGGCACTTATACATTAAAAAGTAAGATATTTTTCACCCACGCCCCACCCCCCAAGAACAAACTTTCTTGGGGGTGATGCTTCCATTGAGAGTGCATAATCTAGAATTTAAAAGGTAGAAAATAATGTGGAAAAATACAAAACACAAAAAACTATAAGAGATCACCCTCCAAACCTAACACTGAAGCATGCTAAAAATTACATAAACTGAAAGAGTGTGTTGGTGTAGCAATAGACAATGGAGAACAGCATCTTGAAATAGATTCACATATATATATGGAATATTTAAGACTTTATTATGATCACCTTGACATTTCAAAATTAGTGAAGGAACGGGAACTGTTCAGTGACTTGGGGAAAATAGGCATTCGTTTGGGAAAATAAGCTAAGATCACTACATCATCTGAATAAGTAAGTAGTTGGTGGATTAAAGAGTTAAACATATAAAACAACTCCAGGGGTTCTGGATTCCTATCAAGGTTAATGAATTCTTGTTTGGGCTTCCCATGCCCCATGGGTAGCATGCATTTACATCCTGCTCACCAGCATGGCATAGGCGTTTAATTCTCACAGGAGACTGTTCCCTGCTCATTGGAAAAGCCAGAGAGATGAGCTTTCATGTCAGAAGGTCCCCAAGGGCTCTAGCTTAGTGACAAGTGTTCAGTTAGAGCCACCTGCTTCTCACCTAGGTCTCGAGAGCCCAGAACAACCCACACATGTCCCCCAGGTAAGCCAGTGTTTGGACACCTGCCACACAGGAGGCTCCAACCACCCAGCAGTGCTGGCTGCACTCCCAGGCAAGGGAAGCGGCGACTGCTCTTTTGGCCCAGTGCCACCAGCAGCGCTGCCCTCCACCCCAGGCCTAATCAGCAGAGAAGCAGGAGATGCTGCAAGATAGGCCTGCATGGAACAGGGAGGAGATGGGTGCTGGGAGTCGGACTACTGTGTGTTTGCTCTTGTTGAAATTACCGAGAGATCAGGCCTAGATGTCGTCAAAGGGCTAGACAAGAGAACTTGAAGGGATATGGTTGGAGAAAAATTAAACGCTTTCATGTTTGTATCCTAGCAGTGTGTAATGTCCATGAAACTGATAACACAGCTGATAAAAAGACTGTGAAACTCTTAACGAAAGTCATGTTGCATTTTTACTGTTAAGTGAAAGAAGCAAGTCCATACAGCAATGTGTACAAGCAGTCCCCTTTATGTAAAAACACATTTTTTAGAAACGAGGTTTCTGTATAATTCCTATCTATATGTCTGTTGATCTAGCTATCTAGTGAAGCATACTGTGTCATGAACTAGCTCTGTGCCTTCAGGCAAGTTGCTTAGCCTCTCTGTGCCTCAGGGTATCCCCTAGCCCCCACGGGTGAAGAGGAATAATAACGGTAAATGCTTCACAGGAGTTTGTGAGGATTGTAGGAGTTGACCTGGGTAATGATTTAGAATTGTGTCTGGCATCTCTGAAGTACTGTAAGTTTTAATGTTATTATTCTCTCTATATGTAATAAATAGCAAAAATTCAGGATACTTACTAAACTGTTTATGGCAACTGTCTCAAAATTAAAGAAGATAATTGGGTGGAGAGCTAAAGTTTCAATTTCACTTTTTATCCCCACCCCCAAAATCCACTTGGAATTGTTAGAATATTTACACAAATATATTGATGTGATGCTTGTATAATTTTAAATGTAAGAAAATGTGTACTCTAAAAGATAACCACATATTCTTTCAGTGAAAACCTCCTATGAATCTTCTCACTGTTACTGGCTTTTTTTTTTTTTTGGCCCCATATCATCCCTTTGCTAAGAAATATCTCTTGTCTGCAATCCTGTACCATGAGTTATGGTTTTACATGAAAGTTTGTCTTTCCACATGTACTTTCAGCTACTCAGATGCCGCTATCATCTTGCACCTCTGTTTGTGACCCCACGATAATAAAAGCAATATGGCAAACGTGGCCAATGTCTAGGTTAACTTATCAGCAACCTCCTACATCCAGAGCTGCAGGATGGAGCAGCTACTTTACACTCTGTTTAGGCATTCGATCCTCAGCTTCCTTGACCGTACTTGCCTTGAGTCACCAAAAGAATCCTCATCACAATATAGCTTCTAGGTCTATACCAACAGTAGAAGTTGAAATTTAGGAAACTATCGTATGTTTGAATTTAGTTGTTATCAAACTTTTTGCTCTTCAGCCCCCTTTATATACTTTCTTGAGGACACCAATGAGCTTCTTTTTATGTGGGTCGTATTGATCAATATTGGCAATATAGAAACTAAAGCGGAGATAACTTCAAAATATTTATCACCTCATCCATTTAAACATAATGACTGATAGAAATGATTATATACAAGTAAACATATATCTTAGTAAAAATAGTGTATTTTCCAAAAGAAACGAATTTTACATTTCTGTGAACTTATTTAATGCCTGGTTTAGAAGAAGATGCCTGGATCCCCCACCTCCTTCTGCATTCGATCACTGAGATGGCACGCATCAGGTGGCCTCGTGAAAACTCCACTGCGCACCCATGGAAGACTAACAGAGGGAAGACCCATAGCATCCTAGTATTGTTATAAAAAATAAAAGGAGTGAAAAAATAAATATTTTTTCATATTATTATAAAACTAGTTTTGACCTTACAGAACCCCTAACAGAATCTCAGGGACCCGTGGAACCTCCAGACCATACTTTGCGAAGATCCCACGTTGGGAACCTCTGTTCCAATTGAATCCTCAAAAAGAATTTGTACGGTAAATAATATCACTATTCCTCTTTCATGGATGTGGAAATTAATACTCTGAATGGTCAGGGAAGATGCCTCGAGTTACTTCAGTCCATAAATGGAAGAGTCAGGATTAGAGCTCAAATCCAAACCCTCAATCGCTACGGCATTTTGCCTTTACACCAGCCGGCGCTCCCCTCCAGTCCCTGTCACACTGCCCACATAGAGGTCAGTGACTGACCTTGCTGTCTCACCTTCTTAACTCTTCATCATCTACCTACCTACCTACCTACAATGGAGTGACCATTCGTAATTCATCACTGTATCTCTTTTTACGACAGTGTCCCACAATGTACTTTGAATAAACAAATGAGTAAAAGCATAGGCATTTTTACATTCCCTTAAGTCGCATTTGGACTGAAAAACAACTTCAATGGTGACTCCGACAAGCTATTACAGTCTCAACCATGTACATGATTTCTTGTTATAAAGCTGGAAATAGGTACAGGTAGCCTCTGCAATTGATTGTAGAGTGAGTGGTACTGGAGATACAGTCAGTGAAAGCAGAGATCTGAGGCTGTTTCAATACTCTGCCTGCGACTCAGAGGTGCACCAGTATATCAGAAGTTGACATTCCTGGCAAAGCATCACTTGCTTCTTCGGTATTAAGTTCACATTGGATGGATCCATATTATACATTGTCATATGCAGGGAAGGTCTGTTCCTAACCTTCTAGTTCAACCACATAAATGTCCATAGGGCCTTTTTGCATTCAGTTATGAACAATTATTTACTAAACCTGGACCATGAGAAGCAGTAAAAAATCCTTGAGCTCATGTATCTGACAATATTTCATCATGGTCCACCTCACTTGAACACTAGCCTGCAGGAACAAATGCTTGCTCTATAACTTTCCCAGGAGTCGAGTGTTGAACGTGGTACTTTGTGCACGCCCACAATTGTGAAGGGCTGATGCGAGCCACAGGGTGAAACACGGGGCTTTGATGACCGGAGCTTCAGTCTGGAGAAACACCGCACACTGGGCCACGGTTTTACAGGGGCAGCGTCATGTTCTGAAAAAGACGTGGAAGTGTGTAAAACAGAAAGGATAAGGAGGAGAAAGGGGAACATGGCTGTGCCTACCTGAATCGAGTAAATGACTAAATAATTCACTTTTCCAGATTATAATCAAAGAGTGCTCTGATTCCTCACCACTCAAGTTCTCGTCCTCACTGCCAGGACCCTGAGTCATTTTTCTTTTCTCACATGCAGTAGATTTTGACCTGCAGGTACTCTTGAGTCCATTGGAGTTGGGTTACCCTTAAACTTGTCCTTCAGACAAGGAAGGAGCAAAAAACACCAGGGTCTGAGGTGAATACCTTTGGGTAGAAAAAGTGGATCAGTCAACCTTAGAGGAGCTAACATGTGCAAAAGTTGCCGTACCTTACTCATGATCATCTTGCCAATCCATACACTCTTATAAGATCCCAGGACAGGAGAGAAGCTGTTAAGGCAAATGACCCATCTCTTTCCTGGAGAAAAAGTCCCTCTGTCAGAGCACGTTGTCCCCATGACGCCTAAAGCTGGATGACTCAGTTCCAATTTCATCACCTTCATCACCTCCTGCTCTGCAAAATACAAAAGGATGACCATAGTTCATTAAGGGTGAGCAAAAAATCCTCTAACCAGAGATGAAATAGTGGTGCCTACAGATGATCCCTTAAGAAAAATTCCATTCATAAAAAAGACAAAGAGGAGCCTGATGCTAGTGTATGAAAAACCGAATCAAGTTATTAGAAATAAAAACCTGGAAAGAACATTATCCGATGAGAAAGTGCTATTAAATGCTAAATATTAATAAGGAAAGAATAGGTAAATGGTTTATAACTACTATATGATGGTAATTCACTCAAATGTAAATAATCCAAGGAGCGATTTTAAAAAGTGGATGTTTTCCAAGGAAATGTTCATTTCGCATAAATGTAAATTATTTCTATTTTTTACCTTATTGCAAGATAGGAAACATGCAGCAATATCTTCTAGAACAGTTTTGCTCTGAGCAATGTGTTTTAGAATGGAAAGTGTACACGTTGAGTAATATGACATTAATGTCCTATTATCTGCCTCATTGAAGTTCAACAGATGTATGACCACAATTAAACAGTTCCTGCTAAAACACCAATTCTGGGAAAAATTACCATGCTGACTATAAAACCTTCCCCCTTTCTAATTTCTATTGTCTGGAAAGGTCCGAGCGCCCTGTGTTTCCAGTGTGACCCAGAGTCTTGAGCCGTTTGATCTACTGTCTAAGGCAGGCGAGACTTCAGTTGGCTGCTCACAAGCTTCTGCTCGACTGCAGACACGATCCACACACGCATCCCAGCCTGACTTCTGATGGTTTCGGTATTGTTTTGTGTCAGTTGAAAGTGTACGGCACAGTGTTTAGACAATCACGTCCTTTACCGAGTGTTCCTCCTGATATTTCCAGCACCCACCATACACAGTTATTACAATATTATTGATTATAATAATAATCAATAATAGGTTTAATTAGAATTAAACCTAAGCTCTGTCTTCTTAACCATGGTGTTGGTGCTGTGTTGCCACAGTGAGTCATTCAAGATATTTAGGTATAAGTAAGAGAAATGGCTCTGGCTGACTTCAGTGGGGAAAAAAAAATCAAAGGTCTTAGACTAGCTTGCAGGGGCTATGGGAAGTCTGAAAGGTTTGAGATTATGCAATGAAGATTAGTATCAAAAATCATGGTGCAAAACCAGCCTGCTGAGATAACTCTGCTGCTCCCATTGCATGCTGGGTGTCCCTGCTTGTACTAGCAGCCCCACTGGCACTGGACACAGGTGACTTCTGACTGAGGTCTCTATGATTGAGCCTAGGCATAATTTCCATCATTGTCACTAAAGTCATATCACACAACCTATTTGGGAAGTATCAGGGAGGCTGGGCACAGAGCCTTCCGCAAAACTTTGACCCTTAATCTCTGGATTTACCATGGTGACAAGGCTGTTCCCTCTACTAAGTGTCCAACCTACCAACAGAGGCAGCCAGTGCTGAACCCCAGAATGCTACCATTCCTTAAAGACAGACAGTTAGACAGGACTAAGGCACAAAGAGTTAAACTGGTCTCTCGGCGTTATTCCCCATTTTTCTTTTCTCTGCTTCTCTTTTTTTAACTATATTTTCCTCCCTTTATTATACCAATTAATCACAGGTCTGCTGATAAGTTATTTAGTGGGCTTCGGCTTCTATAACTTCATCCAGACAGCAAACCAACCAGTCCCTTCATTAAGACTTCATTTCAAGAGATATTTTCACCATTGTATAGCTCTTCTTCTGAAGCAATGCTAATGAATTATAGTGTTGGACTCCTGTTCCTCCTTGGCAGAGCTTGAGTTTGAAGGTGATAAACCTCTGCATTTTATTACCCCAATCCCCATGGTGACAGCAAAACCTTGGAAGTACTAGTTAAGAGAGATTTATGCATTTCCTGGATGACTGCATCTGGTTTTCCAAAATGACAGTTTTCTCTAGAGAAATTTTAAAGTATCAACATATCATTCATACATACATGAATTAGATAAAACAAGGAAACAGAACAATGAGAGAGAAAAACTAGGTAATTCTAAATAAACCGTGTTAGTCATAACTGTTTAATTGCAAGCGACAGAACCCCACCTAAAAACAGGTGAAGCAAAAACTGGAGTTTATTGACTACGTCACTGGAAAGAACACGGGAGAACAGGCAAGCCTGGACCCAGGAGCTCAGAGGATATCCCCAGGTTGTCCTCTGTCTCATTCCTGTCTTTGCTGCTCACTGTGGCTAGTTCCAGGCCCTCGGCATGGGTACATACTGGCTTTCCACGTGTGATGTGTATATTGAGGAAGCGTGGCCACAGGCAGTCTTAGGTTTCCATCATCTTATCTTAGAAACACCAAGCATAAAGACAAATGTTATATTCCTAACATTTGTTTAGAAATTCCTCAGGGAAAGGCTGATCAGCTTCCCCTAAGTCATAGGTTCAGCTTGGGTTTATCATTATTGTCAGGGGGGAGGGTAATTTTGATTGGCCAGACCTGGGTCGTGTTCTTGTATGTGTGACCAAGAAATGAGGTAGTGTAATTGGAAGCCTCACTAAAACTGCATAAAGGAGTTAAAGAGTGGTTATCTAAAAAAAAAAAAACCAAAAAAACAAAAACAGAAAAAAAACAGGCCCTGGCTGGCGTAGCTCAGTGGATTGAGCTCGGGCTGTGAACCATGCATTGCAGGTTCGATTCCCAGCCAAGGCACATGCCTGGGTTGCAGGCCATGGCCCCCAGCAACCGCACATTGATGTTTCTCTCTCTTTCTCTTCCTCCCTCCCTTCCCTCTCTAAAAATAAATAAATAAAATCTTTAAAAAAAAACAAACAAGATGCAGTTCCAGAAGGTAGCAAGTAAGAGATATTGACCCAGTGGAAAACAAGATATCTATTCAGTGGTATGCTGGTGAAAATTTAACCGCCATTCTCCTCTCTGGACCCCGCAGACTAAATTCCTGAATTGTATGTAGCATTTTCCTATTTCTATAGAGTACATATTGCTGCCATGGCCAATTTCAAGCTACCCATGTGACATCATCGAACATGGAGTTGGGAAGATAAACACAATAAAATACTATTTTACAGTTTTTTTCTCTATACAGATACAATAGAAGTAAATAACCTCAGGGCATAGATCTTAGTAAAATGCAATAAAGTAATTGGTGGTAATGAGTTTGAATATTTATAACCTTGTTTTTAATATAATTTGTTCAATTGCAAGTTTATATATAACAGCATTTGTCATAATTCTTATGTTCAACAACTGGCTCACAGATTCCCTTAAAATTTTACAAGTGACCATACCAGTCGGCTCCAGTACACCACACAAGATTAATACAAAACTAGTCAAAATGCGATATGAAATTAATCAGAATGACCACACACACCCTGAATCAGCCACAATGTGAGGAAGGAATCGGCACATCTTTTCAAAGTGAGTTCAGGTAACGACAGCCTCAGTCGGGGCGCACGATGAACCCCGGTTCCTGCCTGTGCCCGTCCTGGAGGGAAGGGCCTGGATCTGCAGGCTCACCCCTGCCCACTCTGGCCCCCTGGTACTGACCATGTACATAGATACCTGAACCATGCTGTGAGGGAGGAGAGGACCAGGGTACAAAATAAAACCGGCTTCTACTTCCTTCCCTCAGTCACATCACAGTCAGTCTCAGATTTGCTCAGTGCATGGTTTATTATATTTCATCTCGGTGAATACCTATAACAGACACTCTGCAACAGATAACCCTAAAGTTCATTTGTCCCTTTCTCCCTCCCTTCCTTCTTTTCTCCTTTCCTCCTTCTTTTCCTTCCTTTTTTCATTTTTTCCATCCTCCTTTCTTCTTTCTTTCCTCTCTGCCCCTTCCTCCTCTTTCCTCCTTCCTTCCAGACTTCTTGAGGCCCTACTATGTGTCCAGAACTGTATCAGAGATGGAATCAAATTGTGCTGTGTAAATATAAAATGCCACCCTAACAGAACCAATGAACATACACACATAAACTTCTCATACAATACATCTGAAAATGATGCTATTATTAACAATATTATGTGTCCTATAATTCTCACCATCTGTAGGATATGTATTTCTTATTGCACAGATGGCTTATCTCGAATTAAACATGAATTTCCTCTAAAGCAAGAAGAGCCAGTTTCCTATTTTGAATGGTATGGCCTGACTTTTAAAATTCCTTCCCCCCAAATTATTATACATTGGGAAAGACATCTGGTCACTTACCTGGTAAATATAGGACTCCCCCCAGAGTCCACCCTGACGCATGGCCACATATGTCGGATTTGCCGAAATAGGTCCTGCAAAGCCAGGAGACAGCTGCTCAAGCGCTCAGAGCCTCCCACTCACTTTATGTTCTGACTTCCTCAACTTCTTCCTATTTAGACAAGAGTCACTTTCTTCTCTGACCTCAAAGCAGCCTAAATCTATGCTCGCTTACTTCATTTATGTATAAATAAGCATAGTGACGTTTTTGCTTCTTTTATATGATGTTCTCAAGTGCTTTCCCGACGTCCAGTTTATTCCAGTTTCTGTAGTCATATCCTTGCCATGCACTTGCCATTCCTGATCTCTGAGCAGACCAGTGGAGAAGCCGTGTGTTCTCACTTCTGGCTTTTAAGCACTTGAGCCCAACATGCACCAAAAAAAGACTTTAAGAGGAAAAATCTATTAAAGGCAAGTTGTGATTTTCTCAGTGCGTTTTTTTCTTAGACTGCAGAGGTAAAACAAAGAAATAATAAAGCTATCTCAAAATTTTGCCTCCAAAGAGGACCATTTCTGGACCTACTATGGGTCTAGATTTGTTATCTCAAGAGCTGGTTGAGTGTTCCCATCTTTTGCAGGGAAATCAGTAAAAGTACCCAAACCTCTCAAGATCGACATTCCAAATTCTAAATGCTCAGCGGTCTCCACTAAGGACAGAGGTTTGAGGCCAAACCACTGTCCCAGGGCAAAACGTCAGAATTTTGAAAGCAGATACTACTTTTGGGGACATGTTTTAATTTTAAGCTCATTTTCACACACACAAAAAAAGACTAAAAATAGAGGGGAGCGAGCCTGATTGGGTAAAACCAAAAGGCACATTTGTTATTAAGGATAATAACAAATAGTGGCTCTCAAACTAAAGCCCCCAAGCCCATCATATAATCAATACGTCACTACTTTATCTTCCTTTCACATTTTCCGTTTATAGTAGCTATAAATACACTGGTGCGTGAAATTTGCTGGAGTATAATGACCAGCTGGCATTCCTGACCAGAAGCTGAACTGTGTAACTTCATCCCTTCCCCGCTGTCATCAAGTCAGATAATGCTGCGAGCCTCAGTTATTAGTCCCCAAATGACATTTAATTATAGTTCTAATTGGAGGTCTCATGGCTATTCTTCTAATGGAGGTGTGCTCGGTGGAGTGTTTGCAAAATGATTCAAATCCCCCAAGCAGTTAAAGAGTGTCGTATGATGCTTTCGGTTGGTTTGTCTCTGTGGGTAACAGTCGCTGCTTGTATTTTTTTTTTCCTAACTCTCATCCTTCAAAATTAGGAAACGACTGAACAAGCTTCCTCACTGGAGATCCCAAATTGCACCCGGAAAACATCATCTGCTCAAGGAGGTAAGTACTTTCTGTGGAGGTAAGGTAATCAAGTGTATACCCAGCACACACACCACAGAATGTTTGTTTTGGATCCTGCTTTGGATTCTAATAAGGCACAAGAGTGAGGCATCTCACATATGGTTATGAAGCATGTCAAAAAATCTGTGTTACCATTGCTCATCATGTTATAGTTTTACTTTTTTATGTTCTCATTAATTCTTTAATAACCCCTTCTTAAGGGTCACAGTGGCCATTCTTATTTCTTTCTCTCATAAAGTTGTTCTTACGTGACTTTTTTTGTGTAATTCACATTTGGGGCTCTTTTATAGGGAAGTTTATAATACAAATGAACCACCAGGGTCTTGTTTTTCATTTTACATTTCAGCTTTAGAAACAACAAATTATTTATACACAGTGATACATTCTCTAATGCATTTTTTCCTTAAGCTTTTTTTTTAAAGGGCCTTATCTTTCTACCAATGAAATTTCTACCGTCTAATACAAGACTGGCACTTAGTAGCCACTCGAATACTTGCTGGAGGACATTCAATGGGACGCATGTGGAGTTGATATTTCATGACTCTGCTTGCCTGTTATATATTTGTTTATGGCGTGGTACTAGTGAGGATAATTAGTGCAATTTTTAAATTATTTCTAATTTATACATTACATTTATTGGATATGGATTTTAAGATAAATGAAGGCTAATCTAGGAGCTACAACATATCTGCTAAAATATTATGGAATAAAACAAATGGGCTTCCTCGGTGGGGAATTTACACTTCAAAGGACGGGGCTTCACATTCAATAAGAGCGTGTGCCCCTGCAGGCTGCCTTTCGCCTTGCTCTTTATGAAACATTTATAAAGTTTTCTTCCCATTGACTCTGACAATAGGCAGCCTCAGTCCCCTCCATCTCTGAAATGGGGATAAGAGTCCAACTCATCAACCCACAGGGTTGTTGAAAATAGTAGGTGAAATCAGGCATCTGATTCTTTCGGCCTGGACCAGGCACATAATAAGAACTCACTTGTCTCTCTCCTACTCCCTCCCTGGCCCCGACTCACTTCTCTGATGTGGCGTGATCATCATGTGTGGCCGACAGTCTGTCCCAGGGGCTGACAAGAGGGCTTCCCTTGCATCCCTGGGTGGAGATAAGAACAGCGGATGCTCTGCTATAAAACAGAAAGCTAACGATCTCAAACCCAGAAAGAAAGATTTCATTTTCCCCACAGCAATACCCGGGCCATTTCTTGTGCCTTGAAAGTGTGCCGCTTCTAATGGGATCTCCAGGTAGCTACCTGTTATTTGCTGTCATAGAAGAATGTGAGGGCCTAATGAGCTTCGGGAATTCAGGATATCGCCGGCACGGTTTGCTCTCGTTTGCTCCAGCCCCTGCACCTGCCGCCGCACAGGCATGCTTTGGGCTGCATCCACCCAGAGAGATTGCCAATCCAGCTTCTCCTTTTGAGAGCTTTGCTGCCAGTTTACAAAGCCAAGTAGCCCAAAGGAGCAAAGAGGAACAGATTATTTGAAGTCTGCTTCTGTGATCAGTAGAGGCTGTGTAAGAGAAAGGACATCCTGTCCTTTCCCAATCCCACATAAACATCCCGGCAGGTACACGAGAGGGACAGGTAATTGCCTCCTGGCCTTGTCAGGTCCCTGTTGTCTCCACTCCTGACTGCTTTGGTCTTTTAGTGCAAGAAAAATGAGGTTTAACATTCTCCCTATAAATCAGGAAAGCGACCCAGTGTCCCTGAGAGGGCTCAACCAAGGTGGAATTAAATTGTAACCCAGGTGTTTTATGGAGTAAACCAAAAGGGTAATTTTTTCCAATAGCAATGGTGTTCGATTCCAGGAGGACTCTGCTTACCTGTCCTGCAACAGTGGTCATCGTGCTGCCCAAATGGTAATCTGCTTCTTGTCAAATCAACAATTAGGCCGCCAAATGATTAATCTCCTCGTATTAATTTGAATTATTGAATCAACTATTTGCCATATAGTTTTTTTTTCTCCTCGAAATAAACACAGTCAGTCCCGGGTGATGTGGCTCCCGTGGACTGAGCGCTACGCCAGCCCGTGAACCAAAGGGTTGCTAGTTCAATCCCCAGTCAAGGCACAGGCCTGGGTTGCAGGTCGGGCCCCCAGTAGGGGGCACATGAAAGACAACCACACATTGACGATTCTCTCCCTCTCTTTCTCCCTCCTTTCCACTCTATCTAAAAATAAATAAATACAATCCAAATGAATGAATGAACAAATAAATAGTAAGCACAGTCTGAGAGACCTAGTCATATTTAGACAGCAGACATCAGAAGATGGACTTTGGCTCTCTATTCTGTTTTCATTTCCCTTGGATAAAAAAGGTGGAGGGTAGTGCCAAGCGTGGGATTCGAGCTGACACCTCTGGGTCTGAGATCCAAGTTTATGTATAAATGTGTGATTGTGGGTATGTTGCTTATACTCACTGGGCCTTTGGCTCTTCATCAATGAAGTGAGAGCGATGGCTGTCCTTGCTACCAACATTCAAGGTTGTTGTGAGGATGGAACCAGTGCAGAAAAGCAACATTGGCCATTGCTGTTGCTATTAGAAGTGGATACTGGACCATTTAAGTGAAAGGTAAGCATTCAAATACAGTAAGTATTTACTGAGCAAGCTTTACTACTAGATAATCTTTGACCTCACGGAAATAAGATTATGACTTTTAATTCCATCACCTACTAGCTGAACGACACTAAGAAATAATCTGGGATCTCTGGGCCTCGGCTTCCTCATCTGTAAAGGAGGGCAATAAGAGTGACCCCACAGGACTGCGGGGCTTCAGGAGAAACGCTGTATCAAGCATCTGGCCACAGGCTGGTTCCCACTTCCTGTCGTCTAAAAGACACTAGTGTGGACACCTAGGGTGACAGCAGTAACACAAGGAAGAGTTATCCGTGAGCGTGAAACAGGCAGCAGCTGTTCTCCGCATCCAGCCTGTAAAGCATCGTTTGCCCTCTTCCACTTGCCCCTCCCTCAAAACCAAATGCTAATTCTTATTCTGAGCAATCACAGCTAACTGAACCTACACCTAAACCATAAAGGTGAATCAGCAGAAGAGAGTTAGGGAAATTTTTTAAAAAGTTGACACTGTGTACTAAGTACTGATAAGATCTGTTGACCAGACTGAGAAGCCCAACTCCTTCAGGAACTGTAGGACAGAAGCAGACCCGTGAGCACCGTAAAATGGGTCTGTTGACTCTGATGGATGCCTTTGACTCTTCACTGTGAGTTGCTGTGGGAACGAACTCAGTCTCCTTTATCTGGACATCATCCTCTGTTTGTTTTGTGTATTTTCAGGCTTTGGAGAGAAAAGGAACTTTCATCTACCTCTGTTCTCTGACGTGTTGACGCAAAGGTTGCTCTAGTACTAGTTCCCAAATTCGATTTCTGAGTTCATTCACATTTACGCCTAATAACTTCAGCTAATTCGATTACCTGTGCAGTTTTTTTAAAGGCAGACTAAAGCAGTTCATTTAATTCTAATTTCGATTATTCTTATTTTTATTTAGAAGCAAATTTGTGAAAATTTTATTACATCAGTGCTTCTGGGGGTTAACTGTTAATGATATTAAATCAACTGGTGTTTTATTACTGGTATGCAGCAAATTAGGTCATTTTGGTACAGGGAGGTTTGGCCTCATGTACGTGGACTATCATATGTAACTGTGTTCCTGAAACATGCCGATTTATCTTTTAATAAATCTTGTTAGTGTTTATGAAGCATTTTGAACCTCTCTCTCTCTCTTATTCCCTAACTATCCATTACTGATCCACCTTATGCTTATAAAGTTTAGATTTTGGTTCAGTTGTGTGACTGGCAAAGAGGAGAAGTTAGCACTTAGTTAGTTCTGGGGGAAAGAACAGGGTGGAAAAATAAAATTTCTCCCAGAATTCCAGCAATTCAAAATGGTGGAAAGGGCAGTCCATAGACTCTCCCAGACTTCTAGGTTGTGTCAAGTGAGATGGAAAGACGGACGCTGTGTTGACCTTAATGCCAACAGCACTTTTTACCTCCTTCGGTCACCACAGCACCGTTTCGGCTTTTTAATGCGGCATTTTCAAGGTATAAAAAACTCCTGGGCTAGGAAAGAAAGGGGAGCCCCCCACACCACAAGAATTCTGACTGTTCTTCTGTCTTAAAACATCTTAAGAGTAATGGTATATGGGTGAAATTTGCTGAAATAGCTCGTTTAACAGTGTGTTTGTGTGTGGTTCGGTTTAATGGTCAGGGCCTGTGCCCCAGATGGCCAATTTTAAGTGCTCTTTCTGCAGTTCATTCAAATGCGACGGCTTCATTGCAGTCGAGATAAGGATGACCACCAAAGCATGCTTGGATATATGCTCCCTTTTACCTATACTCTCTCCTTTAAAAGAAGCTATGTGTTTACTGTTCCCAGCTCCTTTGTTTCTCTATGCTTTTGTGTTGACAGTAAAATGTCACTCAGGATGCAAATTCTCCCTGAAACAGGAACTGCGAGTGAGCTTTAGCATCTGCGGGTAGGAGATAATGATGATACCACAGTGGTGGTGGAAATAATCCTGACTGTGGTCAACACAGAACACTCGCCATGTCCGTTCCCCCTGCTTTTAGGCTTGATCACATTCCATTCTCAGATTGCCCCTAAGAGATAAGCACTGCAGTCCCGTCCAAAATCCTGAAATGCAAAAAGTTCTGAAATACAAAAGGGTTTTACTGGATCTGTGGCAGACTCACTCGATAGCAAAATCTGACTCGAAGTGATGTGAGACCTGTTTATGTTCTTCGTACCAGTTGGTGTGAATGTCCCAATGTTCTCCCGCACACACGGTGTAATTACAGGGTGTCTGCCCAAGCCTCCGTGATGCACCTACACAGAGTATAAGAGCCACATGGGCTATCTAACATCTTCAAATTCTGAAACCCAGAATACTTTTGGTCTAAAGACTTCAATGAAGGGATTGTGGACCCCATTAAAGGAGGACAAAATCCAGGTTTTACGAGGTTTATAAATAGTTTGCAAGGTCAGACAGCTTTGATGTACAGTCGTTTACCCCACACACCTTCTACAGAGTGAACGAGTGTCAGTGGTATTTTGGGGCAGATGGTGAGGGTCAGTTACATGTGGACAAACTTAGGGAATTACTTTTTCCCAAACCTTAACCACCGCTCTGATTATAGACAAGATTATAAATGGGACAAAACAAACGTGAGCAACTCTAATGCGTGATTTGTGACAGCGAGGGGGTCATTAGAGGGCTGCATTGAACACTTTCAGTGACACTACATTTTGGGTATGGACAGTTTCAATCAATAAATGACATCAATTTCCTTGTAACTTATATTTGTCCCGGTTTTAGCATCTGGAAGATAGAAGAAAAGAGGAGGCATTGGGTTATTGGGTTTCTTTAGGATTGTTTATTTCAAGGAATAAAGAACTTACTCAAAATAGCTTACACAAAGGGTGGGGGCAAGCAGGGGTTATTAAGAGGGTAAAGGGTCATCTTGGATAACCAAATTCTGGACTGCTAGAATCTGGAATGTCACCAGTTATTTTTCTCCATCGCTTTCTGAAAAAACCACACGATTATATCAATAAAAGGAAATTCCTTTATTCCTTTTCAAAGTATCATATCTCTTCTCCCTGACCATCTGCTTCTCTCTAATTTTGATAGTCGGGATTCTTCCAGCAGGCTCTAGTGACACTGACTTGTCATTAAGCCAGCCTGGACCCTGTACCCAGCTCCACTTTCCCCAGCCATCTGCCTACAGTTCCTTTCCTTGGGGTTTTGAGGAAGGGGATCCAAGACATGTGACCCTAGCACAGTTAGCTGGAACCAAGAGAGCAGGGTCATTTTATACAAACATGGCCTCTGAATGAGCATGATTCAGCAGGTATGTCTCTGGTCACTTATAAGCTAGGAGCTAGGCAGTGCCCTAAAAACACATGTTCAGTATTTGTGCCAGGAATTTTTCTGGGGACTTTACCTTCCTTAGCACATTTATTTCTTTTCCGGAGCAACACAAAATAAATTCACTTCTCTTTCATCGAACAAATCTTCAGCTATCATCTGTATTCTTAGATCTAAGAACTTCAAATATTTCTCATATAACACATTCCCTACTAGTTATTCTCCAATTTGTCAGTGCAGCAGAATGAATGAATATAAACTTCAAAAATTTACTTTTAACATTAAATGGAGCATCTGTGGTTATGACAAAAATAAATATATCTGTGCTTTCTGATCATGAAATGCTTCAGATTCTGCAAATGATTTCTGGATAGATATTGACTTCAGTAATAGACATTTATCGACAGTCTTTGCAACATTTTGCATCTATCTTTATTTTTAAAAATAATACAAAAATAGAAATGAACCCTTTTATGACAGAAAAGTATTCCAAGTCTATTTGGCTCTCTCTTGCTTAGACCATATCTGCAGCACAAGAGGAAGACCGGGGATGCGCAGTTTGCTTTAACTCATTTAGATGGGCCACAGGTACGCGCCTGCCATTACTTTCCTTTTTCTCGGAACCACAAACGACCCCAAATAGCCACGGCGATTTTGAGAAAGAGGAACAAAGTAGGAGGGATCACAATAGGTCCCTGCTATTTTTGAGGCTTCGCTACTTCTGGACCATGTAGAGAAGCTCATGTGAAATAGCAAAAAAAAAAAGTGATTGTTTTGGTGTCATCTTACTCTGGCTCAGTCTGGAGATGAATGAAGTCTTCAGAACAGGAAAAAAAAATTAAATCGTTTAAATGGCCTTGAAAGCCTTTCTCAAAGAGCTTGCAATTTGTTCCCAGGCATTCTCTGGGCTCTGTTGGGAAAAGCTTTTCTCTTATTCAGTTGTTTATCCCCCCAAAGCTCAGTTTGTCATTTAAATCAAAATGATTTAGATGAAGAACTTGATCAGGGAAAATAAATTTACAGGTTTTCTCCTGCACAGAATCTTATTTTTTAAGGTGATAAACTTAAAAACATGTTTGCTTCAATGGTTGTGTTTCTCATTTCTCTTTTTAAATGATAGTGCAATGTTATGTCATTTGCTGGTAAATCACTGTGCAGCATTTCATTCCGGAGGTGACAGTATTTCTAATAGTTCAGAAATGACACCACATATATCAACAAAACACATCTTGCTTGCATTCAGGTATAAGGCAGTATGGACCCTTACCACCTTCTCTCCCTTTTTTTCCTAACAAGTTTGGAAGGAACCCTGTTGTTGTAAGTTTTATTGCATCAGAATTGTTGCCTTGTTTCAAGAAGCAAAGAGAGATAAAAGGTCAAAATTACCATAAGTATATTTACTTATGCAAGTGTGAGATTTGGCAGATTAGTTACAGTATGGGGCAGCAGGTATTACCTGGTAGTGGTGGTTGTAGTATTGAACTGATGTTGATTGAAGTCAACCTGTAGCATAAAAGACTGGAACAAAGTATTTCTTATAAATTTAACATACTTAGCTTAATTTCCAAAGAGTGTTAAAGTTAACAAGAGTACATGGCAGGGTGACTGCAATGGGAGATTTGGTTCAGCAAGACTGTGTGTGTCAAACAACAAGAGCACACATCAAATTGAGAGAATGTTCAATGTAATGTTATGTTTGCCTGACAAATATCAAGACTCGGTTCCATGTAAGTTCCCTTATGCGGTGAATATTCTTTAAGGAAAAATATTCAGCAAGAGATGTCCATGTTCTGTGTAGAGACGTGAAAAGATTAGAGAAGTCCATAGAAGATTCTACTTTGAAACAAAGTTCCAGTAATATGGATGTGTCTTGCTTCAGTGATGCCCCATCCACAAATTTCACGACTGTGAAAAAATGCTTGTTTGCATGGATGTTCACTTTAGGCAACAAGAAAAAAGAGAAAACAGCAGACAGGTTCAACACTAGAGGATGAAAAATAAGTTTTGCTCCATTTATATAATAGAATCACGTGTGTTCACAAAATTCATGATGATAATGTAAAAAGTATTTAATGACATCATTTATTAAGTGATAGAAGTAGGTTTGTAAAGTAGTGTGTGCCATATTTTAGCATTTTGATAGAAACACAGTGTGTATTCCGTAATATTCACGCATGAGTATAGGCATAGGTACAATTGGGAATGGGTATTTCCTAAAATAGTAACAGTGGTGAGTTTACAAGTGATTTACCGCCTCCACTCATTCTTATTTTTTCTGTGTACTTATATTTTCTAAAATGAGGATGAATTACTGCATGTGTAAATGACTTAAAAATTTTAAATGAGGTTCAAAACAATAAATATATTATGATCCAACAAAGAAAGTCACAAACTAAAATGCTGACAATGGCTATCCTTAGGGAATAAAGAGTGACTACTTAATTTTCTTCTTTCATTTGCTTATGTTACCAAATTTTCCCATAATATATACCAGTTTAGAAAAAGTTAGTAAAGATTTGGATAGAGTGCATGCCTCTACTTTAAATGATCTAAGTTTAGTAGCCCATAATAATTATAAAAATAATGAGTATCAACTTGTAAAATCTTAGAAGGACTTCGCTTAGAGGGTATCAATGAGCATATGAAGAAACCTTTGGCCACTTGTGTTAGAGGTTAGTCTGCCCTGAAATCTCAAATTACTAAAGAGATTTTCTTATGTGACTTTAACTTCTTGAGCAATGGCTTGCATACTCATGACTCATTTAGTGCTATGTCGGGAAAAAAATGGATATGAGCCCTATGAGCTGAGGGTAAAAATGAAAATAAGAAAAAGCTCTTGACTTTGAGGAGGTTACAATATGTCTAGGCAAGATTTGACTACAATAATGATTAGGGTTTTATGTGTGGTGTATGGAAATTGGTTATATTCGCAGAGCATAATTAGAGAGCATTTCAAAGTAAAAAGTAAACAAGGGCATACAAATACAGCACAGACAAGAATTGAGATGATAGGGGAATGGATTGTAAAAGGCACTTGTTACCCCTTGAACAAGTTTATTGTACTATTAAATCTGTTGTAAGAGGGCCAATCGACCTTAGCTGACTTTACCCATCACCCAGGAGAACAGAAGATGGGACGTGGTTAGGTTCAGATTAGTCACGTATGCCTAGATCCCCACAAAGTAAATATAACTCTTTAGAAAGCAAGCATTTACTGAGCACCAGCTCTCATTACTTTCAATCTGGAGATCTGAAGTAACAGCCAATGCCAATATCACAGATTCATTTCCCTAACACTTCTATTTTAATTTAAGGAACTAAAAAAATAACCCTAAAACAATAAAGTATAAATTTCAGAACAGAGTTTTGAAATTAATTCATTTATACAATAACTCAATGGAGTCAAGTACCCACTGTCATGGAGCTTACATTCTTGTGCATGTGTGGTGAGATGTACATAAAAATGAAGTTGTGTTTATTGCATGTGCTAGTTGTGATCAAGGCAATGGAAGAAATGAAGTAAGATTGGGGGACTGTGGTCATGGTGAGGGTCATGTATATGATTGCCTAGAAAGGTCATTTTAAGTAAACACCTGAAGAAAATTAGGAAGGAGTTGATAAGATATCTTAGAGAAGAGCACCTTAAGCAAGGGCTCTCTGTGTGAAAGAGCTCTCTGGGGTGGGGGTGTGCTTTGTGGGTGCTAGGAACAATAAGGAGGCCAAAGAGACAAGAGTTGGGGGCCTGAGGGGAAAAACACTTGATGATGTGGAAAGTGAAAAGTACAGAATTCAACTTTCACGCTGAATGTGTTGGGAAGCCATTGCAGAATATTACGTAGAACTGTGACCCTGTCTGACTTAAATACCAAGAGGTTCCCTCTGGCTGTGGGGAGACAACAAATGGTGAAAACAAGGTGGGGGCAAGGGAGGGACAGAAAAACCAGTTAGAGGCCCTTGGGAAGCTCTGGACAAGAGGTGATGGTGGCTTAGACTCTAGCCAGAGCAGTGAGAGTGGTGACAGGAGGTTAGTGTCTGGAAATGTTTGTCAGAATTTGCCAGTGGAAGTGGGCATCAGGGAAAGAGTCAAAGTTGACTGTAAGGGTGGTGCCCTAAGCAATTGAAAAATTGGATCTGCTGTGTATTCAGATGATTTGGGGCGAAACAAACCTTGTGTGACTCCTCAAAATGAAGATAAAGACTTCAAAGTCTTTGCCAGTATGTGGCAAGACAGCTTGGGTTGCCCTCTGAAGTTCACATCCACCAGTACTATTCTTAGACTCTGTCAGGGGGGTTTCTGCCTGAGGATCTGCTCCGGCCCTTCGTCATCTGCACCCCTGACTATGGGGTGAGGTGTCCATGGAGCCAAGAGATGTGCCTATTCAGACCCCACCCTCCTTCTAGAGCATGTTTCAGGGAATCAGAATTCCAGACTTCACTGCTCGATGGTCCTAAATCCACTTTCAGGGCTTGAGTGAGCTTATTCCACGGGCCCACCCTCCCGAGGCAGACCACACTCCCGTGTGCACCCCTCTGTGACAACAGTGAGTGTTTGCAAGGTATTTTAATGGAGCGTGTACATGCAGATGGGGGAATCCATACAAGCAGCCACAGCCATAAGCCCTTCAAGGTGCAGCCAGAGCCTGGGATTAGAAGAAAAGGGAAGGAAAGCAAACTAAATGCCGCAGGCTGGGGCAGGGGTCACTATCCTCATGCATCTAGCTTAGAACTCCAAGGGGTCAGCCTACCATGTCATTTATTACACAGGTGTATCTGCCAAGGTAGGGAACAGAACCAATTCTCTTAGCAGTCTGTGAACTAGATTTAGAACACACATTTTGATATTTTACTGCATATGCAGTCTCTGGGTGGGTGTAGGAAACTTAAAACAGGATGAACATAGGGTCTTTGTTTTTAACCGTGTTCCTGGATCAGTCCTCTGTCCCATCAGACACTGTTAAGCCTCCTGCTTTGGGACGCACCCTGAGCACCATGTGATAATTGCCTGCTTTATTCTCGGGCTCTCTCACCAGCCTGTGAGCTCTCCGAGGGTAGAATCTAACTCGGTAGAATCTAACAGAATGCCGAGCTAGTTGGTAATGTTCATGGGAGACAGAAAGGAAAAGTAGGGCAGGAGAGAAGGAAAGGAAGAAGTGATTGATCTGATCATCAAAAACCTAGGAGGAAACAGTAAACATCATCATTATCCCTAGCTGGAGGGACAGAGACAATGTGCTCTAGGGGAAGTGTAAGTGCTGAGGCAGTTCACTGGTGAAGATGGGCACTTCTTGCTTTCTACCGGGCGATTCAGTGCCCAGAGCACACAGCTCACGTCGGACATCCGGGAATGTCCTCCGTCTGTAAAATGGGGCTGACGACACCTCACAGGGGTGCTGAGAGGATACATGAGATAATGCATGCAAAAAAAAAAATCCTTTACTTTTTCAGAAGAAAGACACTCTATAAGCCTAAGGTATTATTATCATTCATTTTAACTCTGGAACAGCATCATCCTGTCATTTTTGATCCCATAATTACAATACATCAGGTAAGCACGGATTTTAAAATCAAGGGAGCACTGTACAATGAACGGAGACATGAAAACTTTGTCACAGGAGAACAGCCCTGACAACTTCAAAAGTGCCTCAGGGCTGCATCCATTTCCATATTAATGCAAGCCACAGGCATTATTAAAGGGAAATGCAAACATGCAGTATTTGCTAGACTGCACCTCTCATTTGACAGATACACAAAAATCGTCTGTTTGGGCTTTGTGGGAATGAGTTACCGCTGGCAACGAGCACTCCTTATGGAGATGAGGGAGTGCTTTTAGTTTGAAGCCCTGAGCCACCACTGCCCAGCACAGACAATCAGAGGTCCCTGATTGAGAAGAAAAATTTGAAATCTAGCAACATTCCGTCTCTAGTCCTCTTTCAAATTAGACATCCATGCAGCCCTCTCCCAGACGTTCTTGAAAGTGGCAATTCTAAGAAGCAGTACGTGCTAAGTATTGCAAGTTCAATACCTTTTGCTAAAGAAAATATTTTAGAATGCTTGGGACAAAAATGTTTTCTTTCTTCGTTTGCCTTTTCCCCTACAAGCACCCACATATTTCCATTGTATGGGGAAAAGAAAGAGCACAAGGGTAATAATTAGGAGACTTGAGTATTATGCAGATCAACGTGGCCTCGGTTTCCCGATGCAAGGGTGGAACTGAGGTCCCGTGGTCCTCCCACTCCATCAACAGAGAAAGACAAGGCTCTGTTTCAATCTGTGAGTCGACAGAGTAGGGATTAGAAGAAAAACATTCTTTCCAGCTACCTTTCAATCCTTGTGTTCACCATCCTTACCCAACGTACTTTTTGAGCGTCCAAGGTTATTTCTGGAATCACTGTCAATTTAAGAATGACACCGGAGAAGACTGTAGTTGCTTCTGTCCCTGGTCGAAAGCCTGGAGTGTTATGCATCTTTAATTAACAGTGAAATGTCATCGTTTTGGATGGAGACCAAGACACAGCCTTGGGATACCATTTTGGCATTCACTGCAGAGAGGCACGGTGACGCCATCCCTGCCATTCCCCAGGCAAGACAGCAAGGCTGAGCTGAAGTGCGCATGGGCAGTGAGTGTCCTCACAAGGACTCTTAGCTGTGAGAGCCAACATATGTGCCCTGCTCCGTGGATCAAACCCAAGGGGCCTCGATGGGCCCCTTTCATCCGTGTCAACACCTGGATGCATAATGTGCACTGAGCATCTTGCCATCGGAACTCCAGTGGCTCCAGGGACAAATGTTTCCTTTGGCCCAATTGTCCGAAAAAAATAAATTATTCCATGGCGGGCCTGTTGGAGTTATACATGGAACAGAAAGCACGGGGATTTGACCCACCCCTCCCAGTTTTCCTCTTGGTGCACAATTCAGCAATATTTAACTAGTTTGGGATTTTTTAAAGGTGGGACAATGGGTCCGTTGACACTAATTTATATGTTTTTAAATGGATGACTCCAGAGATGGCTCTCGATTAGAAAAACATATTAGTAGTAGAAATGACTCTTCGGTTCTACCCCATATGGGCAGGTCAGGATAAAAATAATCTGATGGTGTAATTAGGTATTCTCCACTGATCCAGGTGTGAGATCCATTAAACCCATTACGTGCCAGATATAGTGGAAGGAATGTTCACAGACATTATTTCATCTAATTCTCACCACCTTGTGCTGTAGTCACATTTATAGGTAAGAAAATTCAAGTAAGGACTTGGTAATTGGCACAGCTGGAATTGGAAAGTAGGACTTCTGATTCCAAGTCTGATACCCTTTCCACCATCCACACGTATATAATTCATTTGGGAGATGCCCCACTTTAAGGAAATACCTTTTCCCAGCAACTGGAGAACTGATAGAAAGGGGTGATTGTGAAGGAAAGAGGCTTACATTATAAATGGAATCTAACACTATCTCAGCAGCGTCGAGGCCAGTTTCTGTCCATTGGTGCATCCCCCAGAACAACACACATCTGACCTCAGAAGTCTTGAAAACAATCTAAAGGTTACATTTGGTTTCCTCGAAAGATGTGTGTATGAGTTTAAATAGCACATCGCACAGAGAAACACCCTAAAGTTCTTCATGACACTTCCTTCTGCCCGAAGACTCCACAATAGCTTCTCTTCCTCACACTGTCTCTTTGTGTGTGTGTTTCTGCATGTCTGCTTCTCTCTGTCCGACCTTCTCTTTATCCTCCGATGCCAGCACACTCATGGCCCTCCCTCTCTCCCATCCAGTCCTTCCTCGCAGGGGCTCCACGCCCCACTCACGACTCCTGCTTCAGGCAGAGCCTCCAGGGAAGTCCTGTGCCTACTATTAATCTCATATGGAACGGGCCCTGGAATTTTAGGACTAAAACTCTCCATCTCATTATATAGGTTAATAAGCTCCTAGAGCATGTTCAGAGCCCATGAAATATTAACGACACGCCACAGAGGTTGGTGGCTGAAGGTATCTTGTATTTGGCGCATTAGAGCCGTTGCCAGTGGGACACCGATCAGAAATTAAAACAAAGCATTTCCAAATGTGAAATAAAAATCAGTGGGAAAGAAGTGACCTTCTAAATTTCTGATACAGAATGCAAATTCAGGAGAGAAACATTTATTGCCACTTAAAGGATGATAGATTTAAAACTGAATATATGTCTAAGCTTCCTACAAGGAAATACATGGCATGCATTGATTATGCACTACAACACAAAATTGAATTGGAAGTCAAGAAATAAGTCGTAAAGTTAACATTTAGTGATGGCAGTTTTTTGTGATATCTGATAGGCATCAGGTACTATAACTAGAACGCGCCTTCCAGTCCAGAACTTAATGGAATCAAGTCTCTTGCTATGAGCACGGCTCTAATGCAGGCCCCCTCCCCGCACCCTCCCTCAAAACAATAGAGCCGTTTGAACACAAAACCACAGAGGTTCTTCTTTTATGTGATCCTCAAAAAATAAATGTAGGTTTAACTTTTATACCCTAGTGCCCTGCATCGGCCTGTTATGTTAAAAATAGCAACTCTGAACGCTGAAGAAACCACAGAAGAGTTTCTTTCCTCGTGAGGCTTTTCTATCATTCCTTTGAACTGTGACAAGACCCTTAATTGTTGCAATATTGCCATTTCAAGAGAAATACCTCGCCGTCCCAAGGAGCACAAGACGGAGGCTGAAGCTTTCTGGTGAATTCAAAATTGTGCAGGCAGTGTTCTAGCCTCAGGCATTGCCCTGCCGGACAAGGATTCCACACCCAGGTGTCCGACCCGCTGACAAGTCTCCTGAAACAATCTTCCAACAACGTTCATGGCCAAGGTTTGCCAGAGTCCTAGTCAAAAGGCACAGGTGCCTTGTCATTTCCATAGGTTCTCTGTCAGATCAGAGTTATTTCCACTTCACATTTTGGGGAATAGTTTGGACAGAGACCTCTATCCAGATTCTTTGTATATTAGGAAAGATTCAACATTGTCAGATATTAACAATATCATTTTTGCTAATGCAGACTTTAGAAAATGACTGATTGAGTTCCAGAAAATAGAGAAAGTTTCAAGAGGGGAAGAAATTAAATCACAGGAGGTTAAGCAAATTGTTAAGCCATCGCCTTAATCAAGGCATTGACCATGGACCAGTCGCGGGTTCCGGGTGCCTAGGTCAGCAAATGATAGTCACAACACTGTAACTTTCTACGGTAGGATCGTAATGCATGGGCTGACTCCACAATTATCCGAGATTCCCTTTTTACTTGCTGCCTTTCCCGAGCTCTGCTTGCTGCTTGAGGCAGCCATCAGACACGGTGCTAGGCAACGACACAGAAGCAGAAGTCCCATGGGCCAAGCAAGAAGACCTGCAAGATTTTTCTCTCTCGATAAAAGGGACCAATATAACATGCCTCTGCCTTGAGCCTCACCTGGGATGTAGACACTGTGCCTGGAAACACAGCAACCACCCAGAGACCGTAAGGGAGATGACAGGACAATGGCAGACTCCAGCTCTGGTGTCATGGAGCCATGAAACCAATGTCAGCAGCTGCCTTCTTTCAGGTACTTTCTTAGGTAATGATGAAAAGACCATTTTCATTAAAATAAATAATATCTGTAACTATATGTGGTGATGAATTGTTATTTGGGGCGATAATCATTTTGCAATGTATGCCTATGTCAAATTATTATGATGTGCACCTAAAAATAATACAATGTTACATTTCAATCATATTGCAATAAATATATTGCATTATCCTGTTGTGTTAAAAATCTATAAATTACACTACAGTAAACATATATATATATATTTAAAGTTTAAAAAAGAATCCCTATCTATTTGGACCAGTCTGTGATGGGTTTTCTGTTACTTGAGCCAAACACATTTGTAGGACAGATCGCATGCCCTGCCTGGCGCCTAACAAAATGGTTTGCAACCAGCAAGGTGAAGTGCAAACGTGGGAAACCAAGCTTCAACAACCACCTCTATAGCGATCATTCTAACAACTGTTACTCCAGTCTCAGTCTGCTTCCTGAATTTTAAAACTATGCACCCCACTGCCTGAAGGTCACTCCCAGCAGAATGTCGCACAGCACTGAACCCCACTTTTTATGCCAAATCTGCTCCCCTGAGTTCCTAATTTCAGTCCATGGCAGCACAGCCCCCAAACAGCTGAAGTCAGGATGCAGGCATCGTCCTGAACTGCACTCTGCCAGCCTTGAACAGACTTTCAAAGTCTTCATCAGAGATATCTTCACCTAAAAATAAAAGGCCAAAGCGAGAGGCAACAAGCATTTATTTGAGATCAAAGAATGGCTATTTAGGAATCATTGACTCAGACAGAAACCCACATGGTGTTCCCATTACGAGGTAAAGGCAAGGGCTAGTTATGAGGAAGAGAAGGGGAACAATTACATGAGTAGAAGGAATAAATTTCTGTAGCTAATGAAGTAATGTGAATGCTAAAGAATGCCTTTAATTTTCAGCTCTACTCGGAGTGAACATTTTAGGAATGCAGTGTTGCTTTGTGCCTGGTCCAATGGCAAGTTTGCCCAGTTTCAAGAGTCCAAAGGTTTGAGGAAGGACACGGGCAAGGCAGCTCCAAGTCCATTTTAAAGTGACTCTGTTTCTGTTTTGTTGTACAGGTCCATGGTTATTCCATAGTATTTTCTCTTTAAATCTGAGGACCAGTGACATAACGAACTGAGAAAAAAATACACGGCGGTATGCGGTTCTCTCATGTAACTGCTCCTTTTCCTCCTCCCATATCTTCAGACCCAAGGACAAAAAAATGGGTGGGAACAGAGGAGGGAAGGGTCCACACCCTGCCATCTGGCTCCCCCTGGTGTCACCTGCCTCCCTGGCTTTAGTGGGGGAAGGGGTCTTTGGAGGGAGGAGGGCTGAGTCAACGTCCAAACTCATCTGAAGGCAAGAGACGATAGGAAAACTCTCAGGAAGATGCTACGTGAGAACCCCAATGTTAAGCATGTATTATTGTAGGTTTTTGCTTGTTTTCAAATGACACAGATTAATTCCACCCACAAGGGGCATTTATGAGGGTCCTCCCTTCATGTCCTCAGCAAGAGTTGGGACTCTCCAGTTGGAAATGGTTGAGATGCAGCTCCCACCAGCTAAAGCAAATGAGGGAGATGTTTTGTCTCCCCACGCCTCTCATCGCAATGGTGGGAGCGGAGTGAAGTTGACTGCAACCCGGGACCAACATCCCCCCAGAATGCTCTGTGCCAGTCAGCCACACCCTCCCAAGGCCTTGAGGCTGCTGCCCACCGCGGCCACCAGCTTCTCAGCTCAAACCAGGAGAGGAAACCGAGCCTCCCGTCCTGGGTCAAGCAACCCCCAGGAAGAAGCCAGCAGAAGTTTTGGGGGCCCCAGAGGCCAGCCTTCGTGCACATAAAAGACTGTTTGCAGCTACTTGGCTTCTAAGATAAATATTCAATATACCGAAGTAATGAAGGTTTTTTTTCTTTAAGCTTTTAAGTTCAAACTACAAATCTTATTATTCTATCTATAAATCCAATAAAATTTTAAGGGGTACTTTACAATTTTGGCAATTAAGTTCCCTTCAAGAGTCTAAATCACATTTATAAATGTAATATATGCGATTTTCTTTTTAAGCACTTCAAATGCCTGACTAACAAGCAAAGCTTTCCCAAGTACCTAAGCAGTTCTTATAAACTTAATAAATTAAACATTTAAATATCGTGACCCCAAAGTTCTCTTAAATCTTTCAGTAGTGTTTACAAACTTAGCCAACCTCTCTTGGAACTTTCAACTTTAAAGCTTTAGTCTGAAGTCAACCACTTAATTAGTCGTTTAAAGTAGAATCACATGGCTAATTATAAGGTCAACTATGCCAGAATCTCTTAAACATTAAGAACGCATTACAAACATTACAATTTCATCAGCAGACATATAGGAATTGTCTTCAATTTGACACAAAAGCATTAAAAGCGTGGGTTTTGTTTACTTCATCTTCTCTGTACTTAATTTCAAAAAACTTTCAAAGGTGGAAAACACTTACCTGAGTTAAAAAAAAACAACAACAAAAGTTTTGCCATTTGCAGCAAACTGGAGCCACCTTCTCCCTGGATGGCATTTCTCGGTAAGCAGAGGTGTAGGCCCAGGCGTGAGCTCCGGAGCGAGAGAACGTGGACTGCGGGGCTCTCACTTTCCTGACCGTCAGCCATGGAGGACGCTGAGCCCGTGTCCCCCAGACGGGACTCATGTGGCTAACCGAGTCTCCAGAGAAGAAGTGAATGTTTCCCTAGTGCATTTGTAACTTCCTTCAGCAGTTTCCACCAGATCCGAGTCCACAGATGTCATCACCTCCCACCTATATGTTCTTTACCCCTTGACTGGCTTTGGCTCCCCTCATAAGGGTCTCATTCTTGGCCTGCCTACTCATGGGCTGCAGCTTCGAAGGCCATTAACAACCGGAAGGAGTGTTCTGGCTAGCTCCCTCTGGTCACATGCCCACCCACTGGGCCGGGTGAGATGAGTATCTGCTTATGCACCTTGTGTTCCTTGGTCCAGAGGGAGGGAGGGAAAGAGAAGAAGAGAAGTTGTCAAGCCACTGCCCAGAGAACCACAAGCAGCTACCAGCCGTGAGACCCATTCACCACCTGACTTACTCTTCCCCAATCCGCCCTCCATTTTGCAGCCAGTGTGACTTTTCCCAAGTGTCAGTAGGACCACGCACTTTAAAATCCTGGTATGGACTGTCATCTAACTTGTAGATCATGATCAAGATCCACCAGTGACACATAAGACCTCTGTAGGTACAGCCACAGGACCCATTTTCAGCCTCATCTCCTGATACTTTTCCTGCCATTTCTTATCTTCTGCTCATTCTGACAGATATAATTTATTGTATCAGCCATCATTTACTGATTTACAGTGCTCTAAACTATGCTGTGACATTTTACACCTTGTTTTCTTTGTCTATGCCTGTCTTAAAAAAAAACTGTCTTTTCCTGCCTCATTTCATCACTAAACTCCTGTGCATACTTTAGGAATTTATTCCAGGACGCCTTCCCCTCACGCCTCTCTCCCTTGGAGAGGTGCCATCTCCCGGGGCCCCAGGGCAGCTCTGTGCTCTGTTGTGGCACTCATCACAGCCTTGGGCAATTATCTGTCAGCATGTGCACGTGCTGGACCATCAGATCCTTTCAGGCAGGTTTGTGTCTTATTGTTCTTTATATGCCTAGCACCTCCCAAATACCTGGCATATAGGTGATCTCAATAGAGACCTCCTTCGTGAGGCCTCTGGAACTAATATAACTGTGAAGTGTGGGAGTAATTAATGTATATTGCAATGCACAAAAAAACCATGACTCTGTGTGTGTGTGTGTGTGTGTGAGAGAGAGAGAGAGAGAGAGATTTAGGATTCATCAAAGAATGACCACAGTTAGTTAACACAATGAGTGACCACAGAACCAACACAAGCAATTGGTGGCCATGGAATATTCAAGGCCTTTTATATCCATTCTAAATAATAAAAAAAGCAAATGTTGAAATAGTGTTCACTATGTGCCAGGCATTAATTAATCTTTACATTTTAGTTCATTTACTCCTGACCAAAGTCTTGTGAAGTTGGCACTACTATATTTCTCCTTTTAAAGAGGAGGAATTTAAAGAACAGGGAAGGTATGTAACTCAGTCATGCCTAAATATATACAGCTTCCCTGTGTGAGCACTCAGGGTTTTACCACAAAATGGAACCAGGTAACAACATGACAAGAAATGAAGATTTCTGAAAAGAAAGAATGAACAGAGAATCCAGGAAAAGAAGATGCTTCTAAGAAATGACTTTTGCATGACAGTATTTATTAATATCATTTGCTGTCTGAGCTCTTCTCTGATTTAAACATATTCCATTTGGTTAGAGTACTATCCAGTAGCTAATAGATGAGGTCTAGATCTTAATATTTGATCAGATCATTTACAACAGCCTATGTAGAGTAGCTGTCTTTTAATGGGTTTGTCAAAAGCATAATTAGCGACCTCAACCACTCACCTAAACGATGGAATTTATATTAACTTTAACTGAATTAACTAGCTTAAACTGGAATTTAGCATTGCATTACATTAGCAAAGATCAGCCTCCAGCTTGTGGTACCCTTGGCTGACCGTCAGGATCTTCTCAAACACTTATCTTTTCATGCCACTGCTGACTGTCGCTAGTGGTGCCATGTCTTGCCAAAGTCAAGCTAACAGGGAATGTCAGAGAACGAAGGGGTGCATGTTTCCTGACTCTAGTCGCTCCTGTCTGTTTCTTTGTTTGAGTCAGGCTTACAGTTTCTGCAGGACTGAAAGGCTGTCACTCCCACTGAGCACTCTCTGAGTGGTCAGCCCGAGCCATTGACACATCTGTTGGCAAGGAGGAAGGGAAGAGTCAAGTCGCTCTTGGATGGGCTTCCGGCAGCAGGGGCTCTCCGGAACGGGTTTCTTCACTTGTGACATCAGTTGGCACTGTGAGCCGACATAGGAGGCTGGGAATTAAGGTTATAGAAAATGAAGAGAGAGTTTGGAGGACCATGCCTTCCTGTTTTAATCATGTGCTGGCACACGTCCCTATTGTCTCTTTAGCCTGAGAAACAAGGCCATTCCCCTGGTTGCAAATACAGGGTGGATATGCCTCCATGAGTTGTTAGGAGGATGAATGCCTTGCATTTGTGTGTGTGTGTGTGTTGTGTTTGAAGGAGGCTGTGCAGATTTCTGTAATGAATAAATGTTTTCAACTGGTAACTGCTGTTATATTTATAGTGACTCTCCCTTCTTGACCTCGGACAGATTCCTTCATGCTTATTAGCTGGGGATCCACTTTCAGATTATGTTGTTTATAAAACTTACTGGAAGATATTGGGCAAATATTTTATCCTCTTTAGTCCCTCAGCGACCTCATCTACAAAATAAAGGCTGAGGCAAATCATCCCCATAATCTTTCCTACCTTTCTAGTTCTAGAATTGGAGATGATCAATAAATACTTGTCAATGTGTTATAAATGCCTTTCATTTGCAATACATTTGGCATCCAGGGACTAATTTGTTTGGAAATAAGGCTCCCCAGGGGAAGAAAGAAAGGATGTATCATACTATTAGCAGTTGGTTATTTGCTGATCCGTTTCCCTGGGACCTAACACCAAATCAATTGGCAGTAAAGGTTACCGGAAATACGTTAACCCTTTGCTAAAGGAAGACTAAAGGCATGAATGTGGGGTCTCCCACACTGTCTGCAAGCTGAGCACGTTCATTCACCTGGGGCATAATAGCATGTTTGTCGGACAATGCCCTGTAGGTGCTCCACCCAAGGCTTCCCCTGGAATGGGCTCGTGTTCTTCTAAAACTCAATCGTCTGCTCTAGTTCTCTAATTAACTTTGATTCAAAGTTGACACTCTGTTCCCTAGAGACCTTTAGCAAAAACTGAAATGCCTTACAAAAGTGTTTCCTAATGTGCCAGCCTCTTTCCTGGTCACTGGGAGTGGGGGGGGGGAGGTGCGGTGATTACTTTGTCTTATCACAGAAGCGTTTCTGATTCTCACCGAGTCTGATCCCAAGGACCGAAACTAAGTGCACAAGCACTCTTCTGGATTCTGAACCACTGCCTTCGTTGGCTTGGCTGCCCTCTCTGCTCTGGACTTCTGCGTACACACTCCTCACAGCTCTGACACCTCCGTTCAATAAGTCTTGTCATTCTTGGCTAATAAACTTGGTCTTAGGCCAAGTCAACCGTCCTCTCAAATCCTGGGTGTCCCATCACATCATGTCTTCCTTTTATCACTGAATACAGTACAGTGCTGTTTGACCAATTTTGTATGTGTTTCTTTGTTCTGCTCTACAAATACAAACCTCTTCCAACAACAGACTGAATCAATTTCTCCACTATGGTTTTTTTCTTCTTACTTTTCTACAGGAAGAAATGTTTGAGATGTGCCTTTTGATTCCCTTTGAACGTATTCAATCACTAAGGGAATTCTTCTTCTCTGTAAGTCCATCAATGTGCTTAAAAACATCATCTTTCTCTGGGTCACCCTCCTTCCTATTAGGAATATTTCAGTTTGTGTTACAGACCAGATGTTCAACATCTCATTCTGCTTCCCCCGGGAAATCTGCTGTTTAGCCCCTTTTGCCATATTGCCCATTTGATTTTTAATTAAATTTTGTACATATACATACATACATATGTATAAAATGTTAAATGTGATATCATGTATTTTTGTGTGTTTTTTGCTTTTGCTTAATTTAGTACAGATTTTTTTTTGTTCTCTTTCTTTTTCTCAGCTCTCTGCACCCTCTGTTCTACCCACGACTGTTCTCACTAAATTATTCCCCTCCGCCCAACTTCTCTATCTCATTTTAACCACAAAGCATACCTCTTTCTGTATTTCTCCATTTTTTACAAAAATGCATATACATATATAAACATTCAGAAATAAAAGTTGTATTAACCAGGGTCTCAGCAGGAACCAGATGGCAACTTCCAGTTAAGATGGTTCAAGAAGAATCTAATAATGAAATTATTTATCAAAGTGCAGATAGGGTATCAGAAAATAGGGTGGAAGCTATACTCTAGGGTTGTTAACATCCACAGAACTAATGGAAGGAGAAAAGGAGGTGGTTGCCAGAGGCATAAGGAGAGTCATAGACAAAGGGCAGTCTTAAGAGAAGCCGTGATATTCAAAAACTTGGCCAGCTCTAACTCCCTCTCCTGCCAGTGTTTCTGTTTGGCTGAACCTAACAGGAAGTAATTGGTTTCAGAGAGCCCACTTGTCTGTTCCATAAAGATCAGTGCATGCTGGAAGTGGGAAAGGTAGACAGTGGGTATGCAGGGGAGAAATGAAGAAGTCTGACTCAGGATTGTCTTTGTTGACGTATATATATATGGTATGTATGCATGCCTGTGTGAGTATACTGGTACTTCTAAGTATATATTTGTATTTTAGTAGGTTTTGCCAGGTTGTTTTCCACAAGGCTCTAATTAACTTTTCCCATCAACCATGTATGTGAGTATCCCTTTCTCCTCACCCAGCCCCAGAAGTAGGTGTTGGAGTCTTTCTAATTCTTGTTAGTCTAAGGTATGTTCCTAGTAACTATTGAACTTGAATATATCTTCCTATGTTGGATGGGCATGTGGGGAACCATCTGGACTTTCTAACCCCCTGGCTTGCTTCCTGGTAGCCCTTTTTAGGACTGTGGTTCTCTTTCTGATACTTGTGACCAGCTGACCATAGCTGCCTACACCTCTTCTGCCCACTTCTGTCATGGATGTATTTTTCCAAAAGTAATGTTCTTTATTTGTCTTCACACCTGCCCTTTCTGCCTATTGGTATTGATCTTCCCTGTGGTATCCATGAACAAAACTGAGGAGTTTATTCTCTTTGACATGAGGACTTGTTTTCTGGTTGGAGTTAAGTCTAAAAATAATTTTCCTCCTGATCAGCATTAGTATGGCTGCCCCTGGAAGCTGTAGATATAAAGCACTACTTACTGACAGCCACTTCTCCTACTAGTGCCTTGTAGGTATGACTTGAATAGCACTTGAAATATCACTTACTTCAAATACACCCTGTAGAAAAGAAGGAAACTAGTGTTATGTGCCACCTATTGTGCCAACCTCTGGCGCCTCACTTATTTTTACCCCTAACCCAAAACCTTGTTGGAGATCAAGGCATAACAAATACTAATGTGCATACAGACTGCTAAGGGTCTTGTTCAAGTACAAGTTCTAATTTACTGGGGGAGGGTAGGGGTGTGAGATTTTGCATTTCTGACATGCTCCCAGGGGTACAGACTCTGCTAATTGAGTGACTCCTACTTGGAGTTGCCAGAAGGTAGGTAAAAGAGGCATTTAAAAGTAGAGTGAGCAGCACATAAACAGCCTAGGATGAGTCCAGAACTTCTGGAAGCAAGCTGATCTGTGTGCTTATTTTTTGTCTCCAGCATTGGAAACCTTATGTTGATTTCATCAGTCTGCTTGTCTTTCCTACAGAAGTTTCTGAGATTCTCTATGTCAGAGGTTGTGTTTTGCTGACCTCTATGGCCCTGACCTTGCACTGTGCCTGGAACACAAATGTTTACCAAATGGCAAATGGTAGACTTGCATAGTTAAGCAAAACTCTATGGAACCTGAAATAGGCCAGCAATCTTCATACTTAACTGTGTATATCAGAAGTAGCAAGAAAGAAGCTTCTAGGACCTGGGCCTAGATCAGAGAGCACTCCCAGTGCTATTTTGCTACAGGCACCTACTTCCCAGCTCAGTAAACTAAGCTCATGAGATAATATATGGCAATCAACCTAAAGCAGAGGCAAAGCTTCTCCTCCTTGGAGTAAAGGAAGGCAATGCAACGGAAAATGTTGTCTGGAAGAGCTTTGACTGAGCTCTCTCTGTGATTCTGGGCACCTCTGGATACTGAGATGTTCTTGCCTTCATGCAGCTCACAGAGAAGCTTCCTTAGCAAAGCCAAGAGCAGGACAACAAAACAACAACAGCCATTTACTAAGTGGGCCAGGTCTTATGTAAGTACTTGGTACTTCCCATACATTGTCTCATTATATTTCATCTTCACCACATTTTTTTTGGCAATGGGTACCATCCTCATGTTTAAGATGAGACCAGTGAAGCTCAGAGATGCTAAGTAACTGGGGCAATCACTCAGGGAGTGAGGATCAGAATCAGGATGTATGTCAAGGTCCATCTCATTTATTCATGTTTTCTCTCAACAAGAATTAATTCAGTGCCTGTGTTAGAGTAAGCAGTTAGTTAGATATTAACAAGAAAGGAGGGAGCACATAGAACCAGATATCTGATTAAGCGTGATTAAGTATGAAAAACAGCTTTGCAGCCACCCCAGGGAGTCACCAACATTGTTCTGTCCAACAGAGCAAGACATTTGACTAGGCAGGAAGGATGGTTTTCTGGTCACCCTGGGAAGTTTCCCTGAGTAAGAGGAGGTGGGAGGGAGGGAGAAAAGGGCAGGGGGATTCCTTTTCCTAAGTGCGTGCACAGTAGAAGCCAAAATAGCAACCATAAAAGCAGGAGGGCACAGCAGGGGAAAATCTGAGAAAAAGATCAGGTAGTGGAAGGGCATGAACCCCCAAAAATTCAGGAAAGAGATTAGATAGAGGGAGGACATAAACACAAGACCAAGAAAAGCCAAGGCAGAGACTGGTTAGTCTGACAGAAAGCCTACTCTTTCCCAAACCCAATGAGGAAATGTAACAAAGACCTCGGGACAGCTGCTGCACTCTGGCCTGCCCACTCTGTCTCCGAGAGTGTACTATTGTGTTTTGCTTTAATAAGGTTTTCCACTGTCCCTTAAAACTCCTCCTATGTGAGAGTCCCTGAAATTATTTTCCCGTGACACCACAGAGAAAACTATTTCCTCCAGTAATACATGTTCTGGGCTTGGCAATGTGCTAAGTGCCCAAACCAGATTTTCTTCTGTTATGCTATACTTGACCACCTAGTCTTTTTTCTCCCTCGTTTTTAAATAAAAGTTCAATATTTTAGGATGGTTTTATCTACATATTCAAATGAAAGACAGAGAAAAAAAGAGAGACTGAGACTCACTAGATATCTCACATCCCCAACTATTTTTTTCCTGAGGGAAAAAAACAACATATTGTCAAGTTTGTTTATATTAACAAGTACTTTATTTGAATGAACTTATAGGGACCAAACTAGAGTTGCAATTCCCACAAAGTGTTAGACATGGTATCTTCTCTGTGTGTTGTGGTGTGTGCTTGTGTTTCTGGAAGTTCTGTTTAGAAGTTTCTGGAAGCTTTTGAGAAATATGATTTGAGGATAACACAACATTTACCGAATACATGAATAAACTTCTTTGGTTTCGGACATTAGGAAAAGAACTCAAAAGCACGCATTTTCCCAATACTGTGTGGGCGCACAGATTCATTCTTCCTTTGGATTGTGCCATGCTATCAATTAGTTGCTCTCTCCACACCCAACTCTGTCCGTGTAAGTTGCAGAGTAGTAAACTGTTAACTCCCGGTGACAAGAAGCTTAAATTTTAACCATGCACTGGTTGCAAAATTTGCAAGTTGAATTCCCAGAGCAAAACCCATTTGTGTGGCTGAATCCTGCTGGGGCATTGGGAGGCATGGTGCAGGAGGGCTCAGTCAGCGTTCTTCACCCTTTACAACCTCCCTCTGCTTTGGGAACCTTGGGCCCAGCCACCAAAGGTATGGCCGCCCCAGATTCTTCTCTTATCTTTTCCCAACGTGGTTGGGTAACCACGGCGACAGGGAGGACCTGTGGGAGGAACAAAGGCAACCTGGTGTTTTGTTCTGTCACTGTTTTCACTCAGTGGCAAAAAGCTTTACAATCAAACAATGTGGTTGGAGACATCCAATCAATACAAGCTGAAAGCAGCTCGGAGGAGAAGGCAATGCCTGTGAGTCCAGAAGACACTGCAGGTCTCTCCAGGATCACCCAGCTGAGAGAAGGGCCTGATTTTAAAGTCACTGATAACTTTTTTCCACTAAATCTTTATTTATGGAACACTGTTAATTAGATGTAACTATGTCATGTAATTATCTTAATACAGGGTGAGTATTTAGTGCCAATAAAGGCAATCTCAAAGGGCAAAAATGGATTTTGTCAGTTTCAAGTCTGTTATTTAAACTTAGCCGAGGTGAATACGGTGAAATCAGACACACTGTTAACCATTGACGCTGTTGTTTGTGCTCCAGATCGAAATACGGAGTAAAAGTGGTCTTTACTGTACCTTCCTGTGTGATCTAGATACTTTGCCACTGCTTCTCCTCTGTTCCCAGACGCACTTTCTCAAATGTAGAACATGTTTTATTAGCTCTGTCTTCCAATCTATTAATCAGTAAAATATTTATTGAGGAATTGTAATCTTTAAGTTGTGGACATTACAGGAAAATACAAGATATTTTCACATCCCCCCCATTGAAGAAATTATAACCTACTTTGAATGCATAGGGTGTGTGTGCAAAGCCTAATCAGAGGTACTCAGGAATCTACAAATTCACTTTAACTTTGACTTAGCCAGTGCAATAATTTTTATCCTTGACTCCCACCAAGACTTGAGACTGAAGATAACAACAGAGACTAAAACTCATCTTTTCTCTGGGAACACTTGTTTTTAAATGACTTAATTTTTCATTTGGAAATAACCACAGAATTAAGTTGCAAAAAGATTCCAATAGATTATAATAATGGGCTAGCCTTTACATGGTTAACTTTAACCAGCTTAAACAGGACTGTCTGCGTTCCAGAGAGTGGATGAGACTCCAAGCCTTGTGAGGCCAGAGACAGAGTGTATCTGCTTCATCTGGGGTCAGTGTCTCCAGCGCCCAGCGCACTATTTCTGACACAGTTGTTGCATGAAGGGACTGGCCCAAGCTCTGCAGCTAGTGAATGAGAAGTGCTGAGAAGACCTCACAGTGGTTGTTTCTGCAAGTGCAGGGAGGGGAACATTTAACATGATGGGAGTACTTGGGAAAGTCACACGAAGGAGGGATACATGGTTAAAGAAGCAGCTTTCATTTTCTCCCATGTGTTTTTTCATTCCTGTGTTGACCTATTTATTCTGTTTGAAAGCCACCACAGGAAACGAGAAACCCATTAGAAGGAAAAGGAAGGGAAAGAAAGGGAAGATATAAGGAACGATGAGTATGTGTAAGGTAGAAAGTTATGTCTTCTTTCTCTAAATTCTTATTTCCTAAAGAACAGACTGACAGAGTTCAGAGGGGAGAGGAGAGGGAATTTCAGGGGAATTTCAGAGGAAAAGGGGAAGGGTTTACAGGAACGAGTATAAGGATACATGGGTAAAAACTAGGGGCGGGTGGAAATGGGAAGGAGGAAAGGAGGGTTGGGTGGGTGGGTTGCGATGGGAGTAAAAGATAGAAAATTGTATTGCAACAACAATTTAAATAAAATTAAAAAAAGAAAAAAGAAAAATAAATTCTTATTTCCACCAAACAAGTATATATTATGGATACATGTAATATATATACATATTATGTAGATATACATGCATATACATGTAGATGTAAACATTGCAATGTTAATGATAACCGACAGATCCTGAATGATATTCCTCTAAGAGGAAACTTGGTGGTTGGTCAGGAAAGAGAAAACCATGTAGACAGAGGCAGGAGGAAAGACTGGCCTAACAACGTGGGGAACTGCAAGTAATTTAGTCTGGCTGCAGGCGAGGATGCCGCAGGCAGAGCCGTGGGAGCTGAGGCTGGGGGAGCAGGCAGGAGGTGAGTACAAAGGGTATTCAGCTCGGCTCAGCTCAGGAATTTGTACTTTATGCTGAGGGAATATTTAACAGAACGGGTAAGGGAGAGCTAACAAGGAATGACCAGGAGAGTGGGAAAATAGGGAAGAAACACTACGGAAGTCAAGGGAGGGTTGACTTTCAAACAGAGGGTTGAGGTTGTAGTCAGTAGCATCCAATGCCCCGACCAGGTCAAACACAATGAGAATAAACGTGAAGGTCATAATTCCATTCAGTCTAGTCTCCCCTTTAGACTCCCAGATCTTTTCTAGAAAAAGTGTCTTGAAACTCACTCATACTGGTAATAGTAAAATTGTTTCACGAAACTTCCTGTCTTTAAAAACATGAAAACAATGCCCAGTCACAAATACGTTATTACAATATTGTGGAGGTGGGAAGGAAAGGGGAGTAGAGCGTCTGGATTAAAGACTTCACTTTACATAATAAAAATCAGAATTAATTCCCACACTCTAAAGGAGATCGTGAGTGATTTTCCTCGGTCTTGGAAAGGAGTACCTTCAGAGAATACTCCCAAACTGACTCACCTAGGGTAAGAATCAGAACACATTTCATAAAAATTTTGTGATGCATAGGCATGTTTTCTATCTTAAAGGTTGAAATGTTTAAAATAAAAGCTATATTTTTAAAATAATTGCTTTCCTCCCTATCAAGAATTTCATAAAGCCCTGGCTGGCATAGCTCAGTGGATTGAGCGCAGGCTGCAAACCAAAGCATCGCAGGTTCGATTCCCAGTCAGGGCACATGACTGAGTTGCAGGCCACAGCCCCCAGCAACCACACATTGATGTTTCTCTCTCTCTCTCTATCTCCCTCCCTTCCCTCTCTAAAAATAAATAAATAAAATCTTTTAAAAAAGAATTTCATAAAGACAATTAGATATTTTTTATGCTGTTGCATACCCAGGTCATATTTTAAACCTTCTAGATGCTCCATATAGGGGGAAATATCTTAAACAAATATCTATTTTTCATTAAGTGTATTTGAGATAAAGTTTTGTCAAAGATACTGGGTCAATGTCTTGTCTTAGTTTTTAATCCTGACAAAATACAATTATCATCATCTGAGTGTAGAGCTTGATGGGTGTTTATACTCATACCTTATACTATACTCATTATCACTTTAATGACTGTAAAATGTTTGCTTTGTCATAAAGCCTCCTGAAAGTTCTAGAGGTTTTAAAAAATAAGTTTTCAGTTTTGCCTGCAGGAAAGTTATTTCCTAATGCTCCTCAGTATTGAGTGGGATCTTAAAATCACATCTTGAAATACGTTAGATGAAATGTAAAAGATTAAGCACTTAACTCATGCATAAACTCTTCTACGACAGGATGGGGCAGGCCTGGGCTCAATAGATACTAACCTCCCTCAGCTGCCTTCTGCAAAAAAGAAGGAGCAGCCAACACTTATCATGGCTTTTGAAACACATGCCGACCAAACACGCCCAGCCCAGAGGCTTTGTCCAGTGGAGCCATGCACTCCTGTTCTCATGAGTCAGTCCTGTGCTTACACAGTGATTGACAGATTTGCTCTTGAACCTGTTGAAGCCAGTTACACTGGTACTACTGTTAATACAGGGGAATTTCTTCTTTTTTTTTTAACTCCTTGATTCTCTAATGAGGGATTTTCTCCAGGCATTCTCCAAATTTCTCTCCTCTTCTTCATTTATGCGGCCCCTAGTGAGGGAAGTTACAAATGGTACAGTTGGGAAGGAAACCTGGGTTGGATGAATGACCTTAGTTCTGCTCACCCAAGATCTTGGTTCCTGTTTAGGAAGGTCAGCCTAAATCCAGTGCTTCTTGGGACTGGGTGGTTAACTCTTATCCTAACTCCTACTTGTACTATTAATTTAGCTAATAAATCTAAAGTCCAGTTCTTCGATGTTAGATTCTAGAATTTTAAAAGTAATATTCTGACCTTGATATTTGCTCTTTTTTATTTTCAAATTGTTCACAACCTGTTTAGGAAAGAAGGGTGTTGATTACTGAGCCTCCTTTTGTAGATGTTAATAATTTTAATTATAATATTTAATTGAATATTACTTAAATTGAAGGAATATGATTAGAATTATTATTTCCACTAAGTTGAATGCTTTGGAAAGACTTGACAAAGGTAAGTCATTTAATAAATACTATTGATATGTGTGAGCATGACAACTATAAAAATTTGTTAAAAATTATACAAATCTAGGATTCTTTATTCATATTACTTCTCTGGTGTCTTAAAATTCTCCCTTCAGTTGAAAAAAACCTTAAAACTGCAGCTAATGTATAATTCTTTTAATGATATACTTTTTATAAAACAAATAAAGAATTTCAATGAGCTTACCGAACAGAAAGAAAAAGATAAAATTTGCATATGCATGTTTTAAGCCAAACAACATGTTTAAAGTCTTTTAAACTTTTTATAAAGGGTTTTGACCCTTTATAAAAAAAAAGACAAAATTTGCATATGCATGTTTTAACCAAACAACGTTTATTGTTGTTTTTGTTTTTATTTTTGTTTTTTTACAATTTTCCTATTAAAATCAGCTTATTTAAAAAAATATATTTTGGCTCTGGCCAGGTAGCTCAGTTGGTTAGAGCATCATCCCAACACTCCAAGGTTGCAGGTTTGATCCCAGGTCAGGGCACATACAAAAAGCAATCAATGAATGAATAAACAAGTGGAACCACAAATCAGTGTTTCTCTCTCTCCCCCCGCAAATCAATAAAATAATCTTTTTAAATTAAAAATATTTTTTGTACCATAAAACTTACACTACAGTTCTTTTTCAAAAGTTTTCAGAATTTTAGGGGCCAGGAAATTCTCTCTGAGAACCCAGTGAAAGCTCCCTTCCTTCCCTAGAGCTGACATAAACAGAAAGCCACAGCTCACAGGTCCCATGAAACTCATCTTTGATTGAGTTCCATGTAAAGCTTCCCATCTCTAGGTGTTACTTGATGGCTGGACTAATATTTGCCAACATTACAGGACAGCTCTCAGATAAAATAAATGTGACCTGCGGCCACAGAAGTAGGAATTTGTCACCCACTTTACTCTGATTTCATTTGCTTATATATCAAGAGGACTATTTGAAGGTCAGGCACCATATTTTAAGATCTATTTAACAAAATAAAACCTATTTAGAATAAATGGCTAGGATAATGCAGGATTTGGAAACTCTGCCACGTGAACAAAGTCCAGACAGGGTTAATCTAGCAAAACTGACTTAGGAATGAAGGAAACCTATTCTTTTTTTTTTATTATTTTATTTTAATCATTGTTCAAGTACAGTTTTTTGTTCTTTACTCCCATTCCAGCCCACCCACCCATCCCTCCCCACTTCCCTCCCATTACCACCCTCCCCCTAGCTTTTGTCCATGTGTCCTTTAAATTTGTTCCTGTAAACCCTTCCCATTCTCCCCTAAAATTCCCTCTTCCCTCTACTCTCCCCTCTGGTCACTGTCAGTCTGTCCCCTATTTCAGTGTCTTTCGTTATATTTTGCTTGTTTCTTTGTTTTGTTGTTTAGGTTCCTGTTAAAGGTGAGATCATATGGTATTTGTCTTTCACTGCCTGGCTTGGAAAACCTATCCTTGATGATGGGGGCTGACACGAAGGCGTGGGCTGTGCTGCGTTGTTCCACGAGCAGAGTGTGGAACAACAGGAAGAAGCCAGTTCCAGGTCGGTGCAGGCTTCGTACAAGAATCCCTTCGGCTAGAGGGGGTGATTAATTAACTAATCCACAAGCATTTATAAAGGGATTACTGTCTCAAGGTTTTAAATTTCCTAGTGCTTTGAGGAGGTATGAGTGTATTTTAAATCAGTCTCTGATGTTCTACAAAAACTAATGCATATGTTGTAAAGATTGCTTTTTCACTTGCGTGGGTAAGTAATATATTATTCTCCACTAAAAAATGTTACATCAGTATTTCAGTCAGAGGTTTCTGTAATACTGCACTGATTTCCTTGGTATTGTGTTCTTTATTTGTCTATGCAACAGAATTTCTTTATTTCGCCTCTTTTTCTGGATGATCCTTAAGCATTAAGAAAAAATACCCTAAATTTTTCTTTAGAAGTCCATCCATCTTTTGACCTACATACTAAGCTCTTTTTTCCTCCCACTCTACCCTAATTCTCATGGGACTATTTCTGCAGGGAAAAAAGAGATTTACTCATATTTTTAACATTTTAATTTTCTAGGGGAAATTGATTAATGCCAACAATGAAGCTTCTCACTTCCCTTCTGCTTCTTTTCTCTCGCTTCTCTTTCACTGCCCTTCTCCCTTTCCCTGTCCTTCATGCCCAGATTCATCCAGGATAACTACATAATAAGGACAAACTACACAATTTACAGAGCCTGGTACAAAATAAAAATGCAGGGCACTTCATTTGAAACTGATTAAGAATTTCAGGATGGGGGCTGCAGAGCATGAAACCAAACGTGGTTCCTTTGTGTGCACGGGTGGCACACCCATGAAGCCAGGCCCAGGTACACAGGGCTGTGATATGTTGAGAGGCTTGTTTTTCCTAGGCATGGGGAAAACTGTTGAAAACATATGAATTATCTCATTTAATCCTCCCTGCAATGTTATCATCCTAATTCTGTGAACAAGAACATTGAGACTTACTGGGGAGAGGTAATTTTCTAAACTTACATGCACAGGGAGTGGTGTTGCAGGATTGAAACCCAAATCTTATGCCCAAATCCCTCTGTATAGGGAGTTAGGAAAAGGGGAAAAGGCAGAGAGAAAATGTGAGCAGTTAAGATTATTACCCTCCTCAAAGTTTTAGCAAGTATCTGCTCTGTATGCATCGTATCAAAGCATGTGAAGTTCTAGAAAGTCCAAGTAAAATAAGGTAAGTCCCTGCCTTTTAGGCATATACAATAAAGTATAAGAGGATACAGCAAGATGGTGTCTCAATCACTCGAAAAATGAACTTAGTCTGGTAAGAATTTTGCTATTGAAGAAAGGTCGGAAGTCCTTCCCATCAATATATCCCATAATTCAGGCCGCTCCCCAACTTGGCAATGGCATACTCTCCCCAGGCTCACCTCCCTCGTTGTGGAAAGATTTGGCTAGTTATAAGTGTCACTTCTTCCTTCCTACAGGAAAAAAATAACTTTGGATTTGTGGGTGGTGGGGATCTACCAAACATTTGTCCACATATGGGTGCTGGGTGAAATTAATTTATTTAAAGTCTATAAGCAATGGAGACTCGGTCTCTTTGTCTCATGCCTATTCTGGATCAGTAGTAAGTGGTGATCTTAGATATTTATTTCTGACATTCAGTCTAAAAGTCGGCTCTGAGTATTTTTTTTTTTATTCTTAACAGTAGAAGAATACAAATGTTAGTAAGCCTTGTGGCTCTACACAGGAAATAGTAATTCTGATTGGTGTTACCAGTAATAAAACAGATATGTATAACCTTCATTTCTTCATACTGTACCTATGAATTGTTTTGTGCTTGAGACCATAAAGGATATTGCTTCTTGCTTTCCCCAACCCCAATGGCTCCCCACCCCCATATGCATATACACACTGATACAAATATCCTCCTTTCCTAAATCTTTAAAACACTGCTTTGCCCAGATCTGTCACTCAGTCCTGGTGGGTACAAAATTTCTCCCACAAAAATTTGTATGTTCTGTTAAGTAGAGCCCTAAACTAAAGAGACAACTTCTGGACTGAACTTTTTCATTAATTGACTGTCTGGTTTTGCACAAAACACTTCTCTCTATGGGCCTTAGTTTTTTCATCTATAAAAAAATTGAGAGGGGTCTGATGATCTTGGGGGTCTCATCCAACTCTGACAGTCTCACAATCATTCCTTCAAGGTCAGAGTCTCCTGGTTTTTCAAGATGGCAGAAGGGATTCCCTAGCAAATTAAGAGGAATTGATACAATGATGAGGCATGAATGGAGGAGAAGGCTTCTGACAGCATGTACACTTAGCAAAAATCATTGGGACATAATGCCTGAGACTACGTTATATACCAGGTGATGACTTAAAGGGTACAGATTTGGGGCCACAGACAAGGATGTTGCTGTGATGTCAGGAGGGAGATATTTTGAGAAAGACTGGATTTCCTTGAGCTTCCAACATCACGTAACATCGTTGACCACTTGGGTTTTCAGGTACCTGCCCGAGATCTTGTGCTACTATGTCAAAAATCCACATGTTGGTTTGTTTCAAAATCCATGCTTCGTGTGTTGAGTCAGGAAAGAATGGAAATTACATATAAAGGGAACAAGGACCCTTCTTCCTCAGTTAACAGGAAGGGAAAACCCCTCTCTGCTGTGTGCCTTCAAATCTATAAGGATTGGGAATATGAGCTAGATCCCCTGACTCTGCCTCGCTGGCAGGAGCAGCTGTTGAAAACCTGGGGCAGGTGCCCTCTGAGGTCCACTCTCCCTCACAACTGCCCTCACTACCCTTTCCCTCTGCCCACTTCCCCAGTAACAACCGCCAAGAAAAATGAACCATCGGATCGCACTTCTGCTCCTCATCCACACACTCAGATGCACCCTCAGCTCATTTGGCGGGGTTAGGTGTCACTTTCGGGAGTAAGGGAATACGTAGTCAGAAGGGAGGAGGGCAGTGAGACTTAGTCTCCCAGAAATCACCTAACTCGGTGCTTTGCCTTTTCTCGGTGGATCCTCAGTGAATACCTTTCTCTGCAAAGAGCTCTTACTTTACATAGCAATTCTACAGCATAGCTATGGCCCTATGTAACTTCTGGTTGCTAGAAGTAACTAAAGACAGCTTCCACTTTTTGTGTCTAAGGAATGTTTGCTTGAGTCTGGAGCTAAAGGGAGAAATCAGTATCTTTAACTTCCTTGTGAATGGCTATAAAGGACGACTGAAAGATGATGATTTTAAGAAGACACAAAACCTTTGACTTGTTACAATACTTGATTTCTTTGGGCAGACCCCCAGACATGTGGCAGAAGAATGTGGTGAGCATTCCACATTCTGTGTGCACAATCTGCTTCCTCTGAAGCAGGTCCCTGGGCACCCCCACTGGGGCTCCGGGGTGCACCAGTTCAGTCTCCACTTCCGCAGACATGATACTTCGAAAATAGTCTCTAGAAAATACACATCCTCCCATATTCCCCCATGTTATTGCTCAGCTATTGAATAAAACCAGAGACAAATGGTTTCAGGGTAACCTCCTATTCAAGGTGTGATCTGCAGATCAGACGCGTGGGCACACCTAAGTGCTGGTAAGAAATGCAGAAGTTGGGCTCTATCCCAAATCTACTGAGCCAGAACCTTCACTTGGATAAGAACCCTTGATGGTTCATATACACACACGAAGGTTTGAGAAGCATTGCCTTGGACCATAAAGGACTAAACTGGGGTCTTTTAAGGTCAGCGATAGGGTGGGGTAAGATGCAAAACCAAAATTGTCAACTGTAGTCTGTAAGGAGTAGAGAGGAGCAGCAACAGTTATTCCTCCTCCACTCAAGAATGTGGTGGACTAAAATTATCGGTCCATCAGTTACAAGTAGTTTGCTCTATTAATTATCAACAAAACAGTGTGCAGGTGGACAGAGCAAGACTGCTGTGTGCACTGGCCCTCTAAAGGTAATTGGAACCTTCGATACCAGGAATGCGATTTACCAGTAGAACTTAAAATCATCACCTTCCCTCCGCCCCAGAAAACCAGCAGGATGCTTTTCTGTGGCAGCATCAACACCTGTGCCCTTCGTTCTTACGTGTTTCCTGAAACATTTGTTGTGTCATATACTTAGCACATGACAAAATGAGTCTCACAAACGAAGGAAACAGCACAGGTTTCTGTAGTTTCCCCAGATGGGTGTTAAGAGTGAGTGGGTAAACTGAAGATGGGGCTTTATATGGTAGGATGGATCAGGCAGAGCCTTGGCTCTCTGCACAGACCTAGCGGGCAATATTGATACATGCCAGCATGGTGTCGTTTATAAAACATTTGCATGTACTTTATCTTATCTTACCCATACAGAAACCCCATGGCTGATATTTTTATTGATTGCACCATGTAACAGATGATGAAAATAGTCGTAAGACTGGGTGATGTGAATCGACTTGCCTAAGGCGACAAAATTAGCCAGTCCTTGAAGTCTGTCCTCATAACCAGGGAGGCAGGGGAAGTAAGAGTGTGTTCTACTGTACAGGAAAAAAGAGGAAGGGAGAGGGTGAGAAGGAGTATAGAAGAGAGAATAAGGGAAGGGAGGAAAAGAAGGTGAAAAGAAAAATGGAAAGCTATAAGGAAAACTGTTCATCCTTAATTGCAATTTTCCAACATCTTTATTAGCCATTCTGTCCCCCTTGCCTTCTAGCCTGACCTTTTGTGATTTGCTCCCACTTCTTACCACCATTTACCTGACACAAGAAGATGTCCCTAGTAACACTAATTTCTAATTATGTAAACGAGGGAAATGAAATTTCAAATACTTTAAGTGTGTACATTTTAACTAAAATTATGATGCACACAGAATCAAAGTGTGTTTCCAAAATATCATTTCTGCTACAGCTTATCATTTTAACCAAGGTCAGGCTGTTTATCCCAAAACATTGATGATTGCATTTTATCTTAACTGATTTTAAGCTTAACATCATCACAGCGGTAATTCAGGGTTTGGCCTGAAGACGACGACACTCACGTATAGAAAAAGGTATTTAGATGCCACACGTGCTGTTGAGCTGTTATGCAGCTCCTGTTCTTACAGCTTCCATCGACCAGGAGAATCGAAATCCTGAAACTATAGGTTGAACATCGGAGGAGACCTAAGAGGTGAGCTGTTCCACTCGTGCCATTTCCTGATGAGGAAAGAGTGGCCCGCAGAGGGGACAGGGATTTGTCTGACTTTCCTAAACCACTTAATTAGTACAGGAGCCCAGATGTTCAGATGACACAATATGAAAAATAATATGCTAACAAGCTAAAGAATTCCTTTTATTGTTGGAACATTAGCATAATCACTCTGGCCTCTCCTTGTCACACCAATCAGATTTTTGTTGTTGTTGTTGTTTTACCTACATGGTCAAAATAAATCATTTTCACATCACCATGCTTTATTTTTCCCCTTCAAGGGATGATAACAATTGTGCTTCATGGCTTTTGCATCTTTTGCTTTTTCTCGATTATTTTAATTCCATAAAAAATAGACACATCTGCCCTGGCTGGCATACCTCAGTGAATTGAGAACGGGCTGTGAACCAAAGTGTCACAGGTTCGATTCCCAGTCAGGGCACATGCCTGGGTTGCAGGCCATGACCCCCAGCAACCACACATTGATGTTTCTCTATCTCCCTCTCTTCCCTCTCTAAAAATAAATAAATAAAATCTTAAAAAAAAATAGACACATCTGAGACACTTTCATATTCTACTCTTCCTACTTCAGAACAAAGTATGATGCTTTTTTTTTTGTCCTTAACACCTGCCACAAAGGCTTGGTATTGCATTCATGACTGTAAATAAATCCTTTGTTTAATCTTTACAGTCTTATAAGTGGTAGGGTCTCCATCATACAGAGGAGAAGACTGTAATGCCTCAATGTTATATCACAAGCATTCTCGTACCCAAAGCAACACAGTTACACTATAATGGAGCCCTAACTGAAACCCACAGCTGTCTCACTGGATACCCAATGGCCTTCTTCTGTTGTGGATAAATGTAAAAACTGCATCTAGATGAAGTGAATGAAAAAAAGAATCAAAAGAGAGCAAGAATATGCATCCTTGCCCTCAAGTCTGGATGTTGCACCAATCATTCTGTCAAAGCAGTTGAGGGGGAAAATATCTATCCCTGTTTGATAGCTCATTATTTGCTAGAATCAGACGGAAGGGGACTGAGCTGCCAGAGGGATCACTGTGGCAGATCCCGACAGAGACGAGAGGAGTATTGCTTAGCTCCTGCTGCACCCAAGGGCCCCCATCTCTCACCCGGTGCCACCGGGGCGAGTGGCTGGCTGCCAAGCTGCTACACATCTGTTTTCTAACTTAACCTTCTCTCTGGCCTCACCACTGGGATGGCCGCACAGGCAAGGACACCAAGGCAGGCCCACTGTGATTGTTATGCCGGGGAGGAATTCAGAGGATGAAGTTGAAAAGGCAACGAGAGCAGTGGGGGACAAGGGGGAAGCTTATTGCAGGGTTGCGTGAGGGTCTGTATAAATAATTGAGAGACAGAAACAGGTTAAACTGGAATGCCTGAATGCAGCCCGAATCCCTGGAACGTAACCCGAGAACTCAGCGATCACTCTAAGTGGCTCCTGTGACTCCAGTGTGCCAATTAAACAGTTTGTCTTTGACTCAACCTTAATTTGGCAGACAGCTCTGTTGTAAGTCTGCATCCTGGGATGGGAGGAAGTTGTTTCTTAGCTGCACCCCCCAGAGTTTACTCTTTGCTTAACACAAAATGTAAATATGTCATCGTGTTGACTGGAAGTCAAATGAAAGATGCCAATTGGAATGAAATATCAGAGTCCCACATTAATTACTGCTTGAAATAGTCTAATTTACGGCCCGTGTTTTGTGTATCCAAAGAGGCACAGGGACCTGCGGGTCTTGCCGATGCAGAGCTACCACAGAAACTCGGTGAAGCTGCCTTTTTCCCAAGATTAGATTTCTAGAAACTGCCTTGTCTGAAAACTAGATAGTGTCTGTCCAGAGGGAAGATGTCACCGGTGTTCTGAGTATTAAATTAAGTAGCCACTTGATATAATCTAACACTCCAAAGGTCACGAGTCACACTTAAACATTTTTTGCAAAGGGTTCATTGTCTTTATTTATCAATTTGGGGATTAGCTATGAAACACAAAAACAGCTACCAGCTAGCTGGAATATGTTGGCACATTTTTATGGGACAGTTCTACCATTTTAAAAATCTCAAAGAGCCCTAGCCAGTGTGGCTTAGTTGGTTGGAGTGTTGTCCTGTAACCAAAGGTTGTGGGTTCCATTCCCAGTCACGGCACATTCCTAGGTTGTGGGTTAGATCCCAGGTTGAGGCATGTATGATCCCTGGTCCCGGTGTGTATGGGAGGCAACCAATCAGTGTTTCTCTCTCCCCCTTCCTCTCTCTCTAAGAACACAAGGAGAAATGTCCTTGGGTAAGGATAAAATAAAAAAACTCGAGGAGCTCTCTAGAACTCAGAGGTCCTTTCTCTGTACTGCAGGTAATGATACTTCTCTTATGAAAAGTAAAATGCAGTGATTGCTGCCAGACCGTCTGAGTGTGGCAGCTGCGGTGGATGTTGGCAGGCAATAAGCTGAAAGGGTTTTGGCCCAGTCCACTATTTATATCATTGGACTGAATCACAAGTTCTCAAGCAAGATTATTCCCGTCCTTAAAGTAAAGGACTGGTTTGGGATATTTTCCCTTGCCCAGCCATAGAATCAGCCATTTTTTTCAAGGACCTCGGTTTCATTTATTGGAAATCGGAGTTGTGAAATTAAGGTCTGGGTGCTGTACGTGCTCATGGCTACCAGGGCGTTGTTGTTCCCCGGGCTCTGAGCTAACACAGCTAGACAGTATATGCATGTACACACACACATATCTATCATTGTTCCTATGCCATCTATGTACAAGTAGGCATGAGTCCAGACTGATGTCTCAGTCTCTCTCCCAGAGCCACATGGTGTTTTCTGACCTTCCCTTCTTGCTCATCTGTGACCTCCCTCTTCAACGGCGAGAAACTTAGCTGCCACCAGCCATCACCCATTTACTCATGTGTTCAACCCCAGTATGCATGCACAGTGGTTTCAGAATTATTCATCATTGCTACCAGAAGGAAGAAACTACCAGCTAAAAACCAATGTTATTCTTACCATTCTCAGTCAAAACACTGTTTCCCAGAGTTATTTAGGTCAACTCCTTTAATCTTCACCCACTGCTCTAAAGTTATGTCATACATATGTAATGCAACAAGATCCATATGGTATAGTCTGCACACCACTCACTCTGGTTGTTGTTGGCAGTATTTTTTTTAACTTACATACATTAAAGTTCACTCTCTGTCATTGGTAGTTCTATTGCTTTGAGACAATACTTTTATTTCAAAAAAAAGAAAGATGCAAGCTTCTAAAACGAGCCAGTGAAAAGGCTGAAGGGAAGAGCCTGCACCAACTGCCCACTCCTACCCCACCATGCTCCTGCCTTCTTGTTCATCCTCTGGATAACAGGGCCCAGACTTCTCTGCCCTAATGAGCCAAACCCACTCCCAGGTCCTTCGGAGGCTGAGGGGATGCCCAGGGAAGGGTGTGTGCTAGGCGGTGGGGTGGGGAAGGGAACGGGGAGAAGCAGTAAGAGAACAAGCAATGGGCTAGGCAAGGGGCCTCCACTCGTACTCTCTCTGAGCCACAGACATATGAGGAGCAGGTCACGTGCTAGTGCTAGAGTTTTCGCACACAATCCTGTGAGATATCCACATTACACCCAGAAGAACTAAGCACACAAAGAGGCTAGCTGGATTTTCTAAGGGACCCAGCATGTAAATACTGGAAGATAGTGCCCTTCCGGGGCTGCCCGTGTTGCAGGCTTCCGCTCACGTTGCTGGAAGGCGAGTGTGCGTCCTGAGGGTGGGGACTGCACAGCCAGGCTGGCTGCACCAGGTAACCACGGCTGTGAAAAGAAACGATTGCTCAGTCACTACATCCAACCTGTTCGCTGTGCTTAGCCTCATTTCTCAGCTGCAACTCTGGCCCCTTTCTCCTTTTGGATTGTTTTCAGCCAGCAGCGTGGGCTCCTGAATTTACAGCATCCGTGGTCCTCAGCTCTGCAGTGCACATGCGTGTACTTGAGAATCCGTGTGTCTTTCAATCATGAGGTTTAAAATGGGTAAGCTCATTCTTAGCAAATGGCAGGTAGGCCTCTCCAGGTGGGAGGGCATGACATTTCTGCCGTGTGCCGCCTCCTCCCCGCTAGACGCCCCTGCAAAGAAGTATTTTAATAGAAGGTTAATGGAGGGCACGCAGAGCAGAAAGAAAACCCTGTCATCGTTATTCCATGTTTTACTGTAATAGAGGTCAGCTCTCCCGGATTCTTCCTAGTATCCATCCTTAAAATGAATTATTTAGCCTATGAAAACAAAGCTACTTTATTTATGATGACAGAGAAGCTGTAAATGTGCTCCCGATCTGTGCATTGACTAATTAGATTAATTAAGCCGGCATGCATTTCAGAACAGGCAGGAAGGTGGCAAATAACATTTGAGATGATTTACATGATGTATTCCATCCAGCTTACAGTTGATAAATAATATCACATTCATTCCATTAATATATCAAAGTGGAAAAAGAGAACTACGCCCTTGGCTCTGGGCTGTTACCAAAAGAGCGACTGTTGAGGTGACTACACCGGCATTAGTTACCCCTCTCAGTCCAGTGAAGGAAAACACACACACACACACACACACACACACACACACACACCTCAAAGGTAGATTAGCCTCATCAGCCCCTTTCATTAGGTGGATGGAGGTAATTCTTTCCTATGGTAGTGGGATTGATTTTAGGAGCAGAGATGAGATACAAATTTTAAGTAAGCTATTACTGCTTGCTGCCAAAGTTTGCTAGAAGCTCCCATTCCATGGTTCTTTACTAATCAGCCTATTTTTGGCGGGTTTCTTGGAAAATGAGTGGGAATTGGCTGAATACAAGGTCTTTCCTTCTGCAGTCTTCAAGTTGCCCAAGAATCACTAGGAATGTTTTTATGAGTGTGGGTTCCCTGTGGGTGTGGCAGAAACCCAGCAATCCGTACTTTTTAAATCAATCCCTTGAATATCAATATTACCCCTTACCAATGAGCTCACAAACCAAGAACTAAATCCTGTGATTTGACCTTTGTTCTTTCAGGATTCGCAAGTTCATTCACTGTATTAGGCCCATTTCTTCTCTTAGAGTAGTCAGAGCTTCTCAATGCTTGATCAAAGGACTGCTTACATTGGAATTCCCAATAGGACAAGTAAATATACATGGGCTTCCTGTGAAACCTACTGAATTCAAATTTGTATGGGTTCTGCAGGAGAATCTTATTTTGTAGTAAACTAGCCAGATGATTCTAATTCATAGTAAAATTTAAAAATAACTGCCTTGGAGCAAGAAATATTTCATGTAAGTGTACCAAAAAAGAAAATGTCAGTCTCCTTTCTATAAGGTTTTGCTCCAAAGACAAAGGTGCATGTCTTGCCTCTCTCAGATCAGTAACGTCTTTAAGAATGACCTTAGCCAGGACAGAAGGTAGCATTGGAATGGTCTGATCCCCAGGGCTATCTTTTAGTCTTCCAGCCTCTTTAGGTTTATGCCCTAAGGGGCTCTCCAAAACTGCTACCATCTTGTTGAGGGCTGCTTCCAAACTGCCTCTAGGTCATGGGGAAGGAAGTGGTTAAACGGGAAGTCCCCTGAATTACTGCTTCTGAGGTATAATATTGTGCCTGGCAGTGACTAATGGCAGACACTAATATACGAGACAGACCCCAATCGAATCTGACATTCTCCCCACCTGTAGCCCAGGAAGAGAGGATAACCTTCCTATTACTGCAGGATGGCAGAGAACACAGCAAAAGTCTTCAAATACAGTGACAGAGCAGTGTGGCCGCCAGGCGGCCCAGCACAGGGACAGCCACATTCCATGGACCTTATTAGCCAAAGAAAAACCTCCACCAAAGGCATGTGATCATGTTTTTATCGAGCTTCATGCAATCAAGAGAACAGAGATAGAGAATAATCTGAAATCATAATAGAATTCTAATTTTAAGAGGTTGTCATTTCATCCCAGACTGTAACAGGGTGAGTCATCCTAAATTACTGGGGAGCAGGTGAGGGACCCCAGAAGTAGCACTGGAGCTAGCACCTTCCCCCTCAAAGGGAGGGGGCTTGCAGGAAGTGCCCGAGTCCCCCTGGGTTGAAATCACAACCGAAACCCTGTGACGGCCTTCCCACAGCCTGGGGCTACTGTAAGCAACGGCAGCAAGGCTGCTGCGCAAGCCAGTGTGCATTGCTCAGCAGCTGAGCGGCTTGCAACACAGCCTGCAAAGAGCCTGAGTGAACTATGTGGGCCAGAAGCCCTGCCTCAGATGGAGACGCTTGGGTACCTATGAGCATCTAGGAAACTCCTGCTCCTCTCTGCAGAATAGCAGCCAGAAGAGGGGCAAAGACACTGTGACCAACATGGTGGACATTAGCCCCCATTGGTTGAAAAGCCAGACGCTCTGTCACACATGAGTTTCTGGGCCAAAGCTTTAAAACAAAAGGTGCGCACAAGCACTCTCTCTCTCTTCCTCACCCCTCATCCCCATTTGGGGTGGGGCAGAGGGTTCATGGGACTCCATGGGCTCTGGCCCTGAAAGCAGCACACGGACAAATGGGCCAGGGGAGTTCTTCAACCCCAGGGGCATGAACAGCCTTGGACACTGAGGTCCAGAGGACTGAGCCCCTTGTACTACTGGCTGGAGCGATCTGGTAGTACTCCCCGGCCCTGGGAGAGAGAGGAAGCTCTGTGAGATGATGGCGACTCTGGAACCCACAAGTGTGCACCCCAAAAAGAGAGAGCCTGAAAACTAGAGAGATGGCGATCCATTCAGGTAGCTGCCTTGGGCTACTCGAATGATGAACTTCTGGGCATGGGTTTGGATTGCAGTCTTTCTAGGAACAAGAGGATTTCCGTGTTTTGCGGAAGAGAATGGTTTGCAGCAGGGGAAACCTCAGCTCTCCCAAATTAGAAACCCTGTTAATAAAAATCTCTTTCCTTCCGCATCCATTTCTGTGTTATGCTTATGCATGGTAGCAGGAGGCTGATGCCCGGGCTGCTCGCTTACAAGCCTGCATCAGCTGGGTGTAAAAGGGGAACTTTAGAAACTGGGAGGAGAGAACTCTGTTCAAGACCAGTGCATGCTGGCTGAAATGCTCACCTGTTCAACCGCAAAAGGAGCTAGAAATTGATTTCAGAAACTTTGTGTATCTGTTATAATTTCACAAGGATTTCTTTGCTTATTAGTGTATAATGTTTTCTCCTTCTATACTGTAAATTCAGTTCATTCTCAATAAGTCAGTTGGTTATCTTCAATTTCCCAAAGAAATACTTCTCTGTATTGGTGTGTATTGGGAACCTTACATAGGTAAGTCTTCTCTGATGGATACAGAGGAGATTCTAGCTCCCAGAGTGGACAAAACCTTGTAAGCAACCGTAAACAACATTCCTCTAGAACATCTTTGTGAATGAGTGAGCTACATCTTTGCACAGTTAAAGGAATAAAATCACTCATAACACTTTGTCTTAGCACACTTAAAATGCATAAATTCATAAAGCGTTTTGTTAAGGTGGTATTTATTAAGCTATAATTTCCAGATTAAACACAGTTCAGCTGTTTTCCTTTGTGAAGAAGTTTCTGTTGGAAATCAGTTCTTGCATAGTCTGCCTTTCTATAGCCTCGTCATAACAGCAACTCCACCTTGGACCTGTCTAGCAGGAAAAGGGCAAATTGGATCAGTAACGAGCCCAGCCAAGGTTCCAATTCTGACGTGCTCTGCTGGCTGCCTCCCATCTCTGCATGGTTTGACCACAACAGACAGAGGAAGCAATCTGTAGGCAATAGAGGACCTCTCATGAGGCCCACTGGCCTTTGCCTACCAGGGCAAGGTTGATAGCTGGTGTTGAGGGTCCGTTCCGTGAAAGCTATTTTCACTTTCCTGGTACATTTCTTATATTCTTGAGGTGGGAAAAAGGCTCCGGGACCCTGGCATGTCCAAACTGGACGCCTGAGAGCACATGGTGGGGGACTGTTACCAAGGGGGAGCCCGGAATGATGAAGGTGAGTGGCATCTATATCTGCATTTCTTTTCACTGGATGGATAGATGCGGGGGGTAGGTCAGCCAAATTATTTTAAAATAATGTTTCTGTTTCTTTTGAGGGGTGGCTTGAATTCAACTTTGACGACAAATTGCTCCTCTATTTTAGAAAAACCCTCTGAATGGGCCCTTTGGATTAATTCAAGCTAAGACTTGAAGTCACCTGCGTATCTCACAATGGAGGCAGGGGCAGGAGTCAAGGACAGAACAATCCCATAGCAGTTTCCAGGAAGGTCTTGGTTTTTGCATTCTAGTCATACTGTAGCCAGTTCAACCTCATTTTTCCATATGATTCCTTTCTATTTTTTTTTCAGTATCATATTACCCTTATTTGGATAAAAGTGCTAGCACTAAGGAAATCAAAGGAAAGTCTGAACTTTAGCTAACAATAATAATCTATATTATTACATTAATTATACAAGCATACCACACGATCTTAGCAATTTTTCTGTGAATTTAAGACTGTTCTAAAAATAGAGTTGACTTTATTGTTTTAACAAAGGAACAGTGCTCTCTGAAGAACTGGACGTGTCTGGGACACTTGGGTCACACAAACTCTGCTGATTTCTCAGTTTCTCTGAGCTCCAGTTATGTTTACCTTCCCGTGTTTGGAGACAAACACAAACAGTGGGATAAAGAATGACGATTGTTTTGCCCGCAGGGAGGCAGCCTGGGGAGAAGAATGTGGCGGAGCGGCACACTGCGTGCCAGACGGCAGCACGTAATTTATAACAATTTCCTTGTTTATTTTTAAAGCAACTGACTTGCCTAGGAAAGATCCAAGAATGATAGAGCTTCTGTCCCCTGTTACTTCTTTGATGGAACGCGCCATGCCTTCTCATTCTTTGTTGCGGCACATCGTGCCTTCTATTCTATAAATATCTGCGGTTCAAATGAACATTGCAAATAGAGGCACGGATGAGCACAGGGCAGTCTACACATATAACATAAGACAATAGGTAACAAGCACAATTTAGGTTCTCATCAATTCAACATAACAAAGGCTTATTGCAGCCTCTGAAAATTAACTGCTATTAATATGACTAAGGCAATTAAATCCCCATCATGAATTCATCACACTGAAAGACCTTTTCTACCCAGAAGAAAATAAAAGGTTTTCAATTCAACAAGCAAGACCCATATTTTGAAAGATTAATTTCCATCTTTTTGACATCCTTGTCAGTCAAAGCCAGAAAACTCGATTTAGAGGTTTCAAACACTGTCACTTAGAACACATTTCAAGCTGTGGATGTCTATGCAAAATTTCCACGGTGATGTGTTCCTGGCCTTCGAAACAGAATCTGCAGCAGAGGCTCTGGCAGGTCCCAAATGTAGAAGTTTGAATATTGATGTAATGTCAAAAGAGTCTCGTAATTAAAGGTGTTTCTTGATAGCATATCCCTCTTTCCATTTATTAATTCAACAAATATTTATTGAGCACTACCTACATGCCAGATACTGCATTAGCAAGGCTTTTCTGCTTCCCGAATCAGATAATATTACCCGAATGAATGAATAAGCAAATGAATAAATAAATGAGTGAATAATGAGACGCTTCCCCAAACCACATTACTGAACTGCTCCAGAACCCTCTGAGGGTGGTGTACATAAAGAGAAAAATGGAAAAAAGTACAAAAAGCCCATTTACTTAGGCTTCCTTTCCCATCTGGTTCTCCACTCCCTTCAGATTTCACCCCGGGGAGGGAGTCAGACTCTCTTCGACAGATCCCTCGTCTTGCGCTCCTTCCTTTCTTTCAGTGTTCTCCCTCGAGCACCAAAAGGCCTTTTCTTCTTTATCTATGAGGAACTGTTCTTAGGTCATATGAATCTTTTTAGGAACATGAGACTCAGTTTCATGGCCTGGTTTTGTTTTTTTTATTATTATTGTTGTTGCTTTTGTTTGTTTGATAGTTTAAACATAGTATGAAGGAACTATACTCATGCATACAAAAGCGAAGTGAAACAGTATAATAAGCCCTCGTGCACCTGTCACACGTCCCCACAAAACCACGAACCCAGGGCCCATGCTACCCCATCTGCACCCTCACCCACTACCCCATCCTGACGTTATTTGGAAGCAATTCCCCAACGTCATATATATATTCAGTTTTTACCTGGACTCAATTATAGAAAGGTGATATTGAAAAACTTCACATTTCTGAGGTGGTAGGGTTAAGAAAGGAGTTCGAATACATTATTGATGTAAAGGGAATGTGTGAATGCAGCCCTAAGAATGGCAAGATCTAGGGACCAGAAAGAAGTCTGAACACTTTGCCTTCCTTTTCTTCTTTCTATCACTTCCCCCTGTATTTCTCGCTTTATTGGCATAGTCCGTCTTCAGACATGTTAACTTGCCCCGTACAGAGGGGACTATGACTGCAGGGACCGTCCCTGAATTTACATCCTAGTAAGTTCATGCTCTGGAGGAACATGGTAGTCATTCCCACCAACTTCAGCCTGAAAAATCCTGGGGCTTGTTCTGATTGGTGGAACTTCAGTCATGTGTCCTTCTCTGGACCAATCACTGAGGTCAGGGGAAAGAGATACTCGGATTGATGCAGCTTTGGCCACGCCCAACCATCCCCCACTAGGATGAACTGGATGGAGTCTAGAGGAAAGAGAACAGAAAGACCACAATTATTATAGGAAGAAAAAGGGACCTGACATTACTGAGCTTCTGGTACATAATAGGAAGTGTCATAATTTATATAAGCTGAAAACATCCTTAAAAGGTAAACATGATTGTTTGTATTTTTTAATAAAGAAGGAAAGCTCAGAAAAGTTACTTTGCCAGCCTTGGACTTTTCGGTGTATCCCTATTTCCACCCTACCTCAGGCAATTCCTGAGTTAAATGTTTAAAGTACATTATGAGCATACATTGAGTGAAGAGGACATTTCAACAGAGACTACAGGTAATTCTGATTGCCGTGAAGCTTAGACACATAAGACAATACAAAGATATGTGAGCTTGAGCAATTTTCATAACTTCTCTGTGCCTCAGTTTCCTGGTAGGTAAAGTCATGATAATAATAACATCAAGGTCGCTTGCAAGGATTGAGAAAAGGAATATATGTGAAGCGCCTCAGGCAGTGACTAGCTGGTAGTATAAAGTAAGTAAGGGGTTACAACAATTATCAGTATTATTAGTATAACCCAGTACTCCAGGTGAATACAAAGAAATGATTATCAAAAGCAAGAAGAAATGCGGGGTCACCAGCTGTGATTGTGAAATAAAAACACCTTGCCTTTATTATTTCTAGAAAGGCAAGATCCAAAAAATACAAAGCTGTTTGTTACTTCCCGTATCAATTTAGTGCCCCTTTCCTCCAAATCCAGGAACTTATTGAAAGTTAAACTGAGAAGGATAATGCAGTTACTAAAAAAGGGGGGAAAAAAGGAAAGTGCAAAAAAAAAACCCTCACTGACTTAGAAAAGAAAATGTTTGAGTGATTCCATCAAATTAGAATGTATATCATCCCTATTTCTGCTCCTTGCTTGAAAGGGAAGCTGATAAGATTGTCGTAAAGAGGAACATTGTCCCAATAAACGGTTCTAGTCTTCTAAATCTAACATCTTCCGTGACAACAGTGTCTCTCTTTGCTGATGACCAAGCGACCTGCTACTGCTGTTACAGCTGGACAAGACTGGCTGTAAAAGTGGAAAGGAAATTCTGGATAAATATCACTCTAGGAATATATTCAGTACTCTAGATAAAATGGTCTCACCCTCCATTTGCGGCTTGCCAAACATGTTTCTTATTTTGAAGGATATGACTCACTCTAGAAGGAGATTCTGTGAGAATGCATCAGAGAAACGTCAGCCAACCAAACACAGAAATCTTGTATAGCTGCGCTGTGGAGATTATCGAAGCAGAAAACATCTGTTTACAGACAGACCCACGGAGACCGGAGAGGACCGCCAGGCCCCCTCCTCACTGCAAATGACAGGCTGCCCCATGCAGACGAGTCTGTGTCACCTCTGTTCTCAGCCAGATTACGTTCTGTGAATTTGCTCAGCCCCCTGAAGCACAACACAAATTAAACAAACAAACAAACAAAAACATAAAATAAATAAAATTAAAAATAGAAATTTGGTAGGGGCAGTCAGGGAAAGCAGAATGTACAGCATTTCCTGTTTTGACTCCCCTGCCCTCTTCTTGTCACCTGATGAAGGTGATGGTGACAGCAGGGGACCCGCAATGACAGGCCCTGACACACGGACCCCAGAGGCATCTTCTTAGCAAGGAGCATCCTGTTTTTACGACGTTGAAACTGCCCAAAAGACATCATTAGAACAAATCCATAAGCACTTGGGAGCGAGAATTCTGTGTCATTCAGAATTTTATCCCCGGGCCTGTTGCTCTGCCTGGAACAAGAACAACTCCGCGGATGCTTGACTAGAAGACATACATGAAGGTAAAAGAGTAAAATTATAAACAGCCCCCGGAACTGAGGCGTTTTCAGCACTTGTCAGAAAGACCTGCCAGAATCTGAAATAAATCTATTTCGTACATCAGAGAGACAGGCTCACGTCGGGAATTGGAGGAAGCACTATAACCGAAGGTGGGAACTCTCTTTTAGCATCTAACATCTTGGAGTTGTGCTGGGATTTTAGAAGAAGTGGGATTCTTTTACTTACTTATTTTTAAAAAATGTGTTTGGCTTACTAATTCCATCATCTCTGTAAAATCCTTTGGTGATGTTCAGACCGGGAGAATTCCTGAAGTCTGTCCTTGTCTGTGATTCTAAGGGGAGCACATTCTTGTGAGACTCAGTAGGGTTGAAGAATAGGTCGTGATTCCACACAGGCATTTGGTGCTTCTTATGCCCTGAGGAACTTCAGTGCAACGTACTAAACTCCCGTGAGGGAGGAAGAGCCTGAGATCGCCTTGCAATCTCTGCTTATTTCCACCTCATCCCTCACATCTCTGGTTATTTTCAGTTTTTCCTCGAGTTCCAACCAGGCTTCCAGTCTCCAGCCTGAACCCTAGCAGAGACTCGGCTGTGCCCACACTGGGTGGCCAGATGATTTCTCTTGCCTCTCGTTTTCCTTGATCTTGGCAGCGTCCACTCTGTGCTCTTGCTGAACCCTTGATAGCCCTGGAATCCGTGATGTCTGCATTTCATGTCTGTGTTTCCCCGCGGCCTCTTGAGTGGTCAAGGGCTAAACGTGACTAAATTATATCAGATTTAGGTACAAATTGATAAGGCCAGACTTGCCCTTTTATAGCCCCTTTATGCAAGAATGGCTTTATTAATGATTACTTTAAAAGTTTTATTACGGAAAATGTCACGTATATAAAAGTAGAATGGGATACTGAACTCCTAGACACCCATCAGACACCTTCACAATTACTTTTTAAAGTCTATGACTATAAAAAAGCCACATAACTATCCAATCACTTCAACAGTGCACATTCACGTTGTGACGAAAGCCACATTTTCAACCTGGCAACGCTGGGCACCCCGCCTTTCAAGATCACAGCCTGCCTTGCTCAGTTCTAATGAGCCATTCCCCCAAGCAGACTCAGTCTAAACTGCCGAAGCAAATCTCCCCGAGATATTATGAGTTTGCTCCCTTTCTTAAAAATAGAAGGTGGTTTAAAAGGTCATAAAAATGTTCATTACATTCATTAGGTCAGGCCATGCAGTTATCCTTTTTGTCTCAAAGAGCAGTTTGGCAGGAGAGCGTATTTATTGCCTCTGATCTCAACCACGAAGAGGCGAGGGAGGTAACACAACCATGCCGGCCTCCCTTAATAATTAATGACACGGCCCATCCATGAGTTTAGCGAGGCACTTTGTGAAGCAGTTTCTATTTCTGGCCTGCACCCATTCCGAAGCAGCCTGGAAGAGGCCGTGGAGATAACAGAGCAGAACCAGGAGCCGGCAGAACAGATAACAAAGCGCACACATGTGTTTTTTCCCCACCAGACAACTCGGGGGTCAATGGCATTCAAAGCCAAGCAGCGGGATTTGGCAGTTCAACCAGCACAACTTTCTCTGTAACGAGCTCATCACTTAAACCAATAAATCCTCACGCAGTCAAAGGTGAGCGCATTTTTAAACTGAAGTTACTTTAAGATATTTTACATAGTTTACAACCCACAGCACAATCTAGACTGGTGGAGGAGATAAGGTATGTGTATAGAAGACTTCTTCCTGTTCTTAGTGCCCCTCACCTTAGCCTGGACATTTGTCTGGAGTTAAAAATGAATATTGCGTGTGCATATGTATACATACATCCAAACCAGACACACTCGTTCAGTTGTGTTGCCTCTTGAGGTTAAAATAGAACTCGTAAGATGATGACTTTTCATCTTCAAACATGCTCATTCATTTTTCAAACAAATAAAACCTTTGATTCTGCCCACGGAAGTTTATCTGAGTCTTTTTCCCAGCCCCCTCCTTTTCCTAGCATAGTATGGACTCATCTTTAGTAGGATACATCAAAATAATTATCATCAAGTTTTGTCTTTTTTGTTTTTGTTTTTGCCTTTTTTTACTGTTGTTCAAGTACAGCCATCTCCAATCCCCGCCCCCACCACTCCCCCTGCCCCAGCCATCCGCACCTCCCACCCTCCATGCTACCTGCCCCTCTTGGTTTTGTCTGTGTATCCTTCATAGTGGTTCCTGAAAACCCTTCTCCACCCCCACCCCATGATCTCCTCCTCCCTCCCCTCTGGCTACTGTCAGTTTGTTCTTTATTTCATGTCTCTGGTCCTATTTTGATTGCTTGTTTGTTTTGTTGATTAGTTCCCACTTGTAGGTGAGATCGCTGAGTCACGTGAGTTACAGTAAGACACAAAACCATCCCTTCAATCAAATGCAAAGTTTTCTATTGCTAACAGATGATTTTCCTTGAACACTACCTGGTTTTCTTAGCTGACACACTGAATTGCTCTTTCAGAAGCCTCGGGCGATTCCTTAGCAGCGAGAAGAGTACCAATTGCCTAGGTGTTAACTAGGGCACAGTTAGACAGGAGACAAAATTGATTTACCAGGAAGGTCGGTTTTACAGTTTCATCACGGAAGAAACTGTGACTGTGGCCACCAAGTACACTCCAGGACTGAGACTCTCAGACCCAAGGGGAAGAACCAAGGGCTGCGTTTCTTTGTCCACCCTGAGAGCCTTGCTGTGACCTATATAATCATCCGTGGCAGGACACCAGAAGGCACCACCTCTGTTGTTGCGGAACCAGGCTTTGCACAGGTTATTCCCTTTGGCTGGGATGCTCTCACCTCCAAGGCAGCCTTCCCTTGTCCCATAGCTTTCAGCTCTTCGCAGGGAAGCCACTCCCAGTCTGCGCCATTGTTCTTAATCTGGTCACCCATAGAACCCAGTTATGGACAATGTATGTTGGCCACCAACTACTTATCAGTACTTTAGCATAAACAGTGTGTTTGTACATCTTGACCTCCATCTTGAGGGTGTTTAATTCATAGTTGAAAGACCTTCATTTAAAATACAGACCTTCATTTAAATTTGAAGGTATAGTTCAAATTCAAAGTTATAACTGAAAATAAAAAAGTACATTTCAGAGGCAGCTACACAAAGGGTTCACTTATCTCCATCTTTAATCCACCAGAGGGTCTACAAATCAGGCAATTGAATTTAAAATTTTTTTCCTTGTTTTATGAGTGACATTTTAAAAGTGTGAATTGGCTAGAAATCTCATATAACCTCTCTTGCTTCTGCAGAAACAAGGTAAAGAACCGAGCAAGTCCAGTAGCATAAACTCTTCCGAAGCGTGCCTTTGGCTCAGGAGCCCATCCGGTTCTGGGTCCAGGTGTGTACTGAGGCTGTTGTTGACACCTGAATCCGGCTGCTGGAATGCTGTCACATTAATTACAAATGAACTTTTAAAAGAGCGTCTAAAACCTTGCTGCTCACGGTGTGGCTGGGGGACCGCGGTATCGGCCCTACCTGAGAGAAGGCTGTGCATGCAGCCTTCGGCTCCCCCCGCTACCCCGGGCCCCCTGCACATCGCCCACATTTAAGGACTGAGGCTGGAACTTCATCAAGCTTACATACAGACCAGGATGAGCAAATGCATTTTTCCCTGTTTGGAGGCAGGCTTACTGATAATCGTTTGTGTGACAGAATTGCATCTGAGGCCTACTGTCACTGTACCTGACACCTGGTTGTCAGGAGGTGAGTGGGGAGAACTGCAGACCTGGGCAACACTCATGTGTGGAGGCACCTTTATCTACCGTAAATAACCTTACCACGGCGAATGATCGCATTGGCTTGAGTCAGTTCGCAGCTCTTTCTTTTTCCAATCTGCCTCAGTTTGTACTCCTACCTTCACTGTGTGATTATTAAGTCAGTGTGTGTCTCCCTTGTTATACTGGAGGCTCCAAAGGGCAGAAACGTGTCTCATTTTTCTCTTTCTCGTGCTTCTCTAGCCAGGCATCTGGACTTGGGCACAGTGAATATTTGTTGATTGAAAATAGTTGAAGGAAGGGGATGTTTATAATTTTTTTTGAGCAGGCAGGGGAAATATCTTCAAGTTTGGGGGCTTTAGAACTTTGGATGGACCCTTGGGTGCTGAATGAATAAGTTCCATCATGATTTTCCCCCAGAATCCACACACACATTCTCCAGATCCCTGTCTTGTGCAGCCCAAGTGCCACTACAGTGAAGCTCAGGCTTTGGAAAATCGGTTATGACAGCGCTGTCCTTTTCTTGTTTTCCTTTTTGCTTGTCTTTATTTGGATGAAGCACGCTAACCAGCTACGTACAAGTTTAATAGTCATGGAATGCATAACCACCGTGTTAAAAGGAACATTGACAAATGGTTCCTTGACTCCAGCACATTGTTCTGGGCTCAGAGTGGCGGACAGCCATTTCACTGGAGGGAGGACAACCAGCCAGGGGTGACACACAGATGCCTTCTCCCGGCTCCAGTCTTGTGAAATAGAAAATCTTACCAGAAATATGTAATCAATTTAAGCTTATTTTATGCAAATTACACCCTATTAAGGGAGCTCGTGAAGAAAAATCTCTGAAAACAAGATTATTCTGCAGGCTTTCTTGGCACTACTATAATAGACAGTACTAAATGCCAACAGATTTGCATATTTAAAATATTTAATGATGGGGCAAAAATATAAAATTAATTACCTTGTGAGAAAAAAAACTGTCAGACAGATAATTTATTAAAAACTATTTTAGAAAATTGTTACATCAAACATTTCTAAATAAGAACAATTGATCTACCTAATAATAGAAGTTGGAACTATACCAACACGGTGCCAGATGAGGATTTATGCTGAGCTCCAATCCAAACAATAGATGAAATAAGTTGTACCCGTAATACACAGCTGATGGCTCACTACAATTTCAGGCCACAAGAGTGGCTTGCCAGCCCATGTTTGCAATATCTAATATCTCTTACGAGAGCTATTTAAGTGAAATCAAATACCTTTACCGTTCCAGCCACGTCTGCAAAGGATATTTTTCAAAAGGCTGTGCTCGGGTTCACATGGCGTGACAGTTCATTTTATGTGTCCACTCAGCTGGGCCCCTTGACAGGGTGTCCAGACGTTCGATCAAATATCATTCTGGGTGAATCTGTGAGGGTGTAGCGGGGTCAGATCAACATGGGCATTGGTAGACTGAGCAAAGCAACTCCTCTCCCTCATGGGGGCTGATCATTTCAATCAACTGAAGACCCAAAGAGAAGAAAGAGACTGGGGGAGAGGGAAATTTACCTGCCTACTTAGGTGAGAAGGGACATCCGTCTTCTCTGGACTTCAGCTCTGACATACACCAGCAGCTCTCGCAGTGCTCGGGCCTTCGGACAGACGGGATCCACACCACCCACTCTCCCGGGTCTCCAGGCGGCTGATCACAGATCTGGGGACTTCTCAGCCTCGATGACTATGTGAGCCAGTTCCTTATTCATTCTCTCTCTTGATAAGTAAAGATATATATATATATCTAGATCTACGTAGATTGTTTTACGTCTGGATATATTACATATATCTGCATATAGATGTGTGTTATATAATATATGTATATTACATTATGAAAATATATAATGTAATATATAATTATATAAATTATATATAAGACCCCTCTATAGAGAGATAGATATCATCAAAATCCCCCTGATACATATATATTAAAACATAACATTTTTCTTACTTTCAACTTCACACAGGGAACTTGCCATCCAATGGTACAGAGATATAAGATTTTACTGCTTAGAGATATTTTTGCACATAGATCCCTAAAATGGGAAGGCACCCAGTTTATCATCCTGCTCCTGTAATTCAAAACTGTTGAATAGATTTAGCATTTTTAGAATGAATTAAGGCCACATGTGAGCCACTTCAGCCCCAGAGCTTGGAGTTTTAATAAAGAAGGAGAAGAGAAAAAGGGTGATGATGGGAAAGCATTTGCCCAGGGCCAGCTGGGTGCTTTTCCTCTGAGAGAGAGAGGTCGTGTGACGCCGACACACAGTTCAGACTGAGCATGGGGACAGAAAGCAGGGTGAAGAGGCGGAAAGCAGAAAGGTGGCATCCAGCTTCTTGCAGCCCAGGCCTTTGTTACAGAAGAGGTGCCTCGCTTCTTGGGACTCTCAGAGTGGAAGAGGCTGCTTTTGTCTCCATTCCCTAAATCCGCTATTTCGGAGCCTGCAAATGCCATAAACAAAGGGAATAAACTTTAGCCCTACTTCCGGTCTTATTTCCCCAACAGGAAAAGAAACAGTTTAGCTGTTCAGCTAAGTTAATGTACACGTAGATTAACAGCAACACAGAATAAAGAGCGGGTCAGAAGTCTGTCTCACCCTTTTTCTCCTTCCTACATATTTCCGATCTGGACGTCGCAGGAAAGCGTCTCTGCTTTTTTGGGATATTGCAAACAAGTGCTTCAAAACTTTCAAATGGAATCTCCATTCCAAAACATTAAGTTACTTTCAGGGCAGCAAAGTAGCCTTAGAGAAAGAAGACCTAGGTTTAACCTTATGCCCTGAACTTAAACAATTCTTTTGATATTTGTACAATGCTTTCTATGTGCAAGATATTGACACAGAGGTCGAGCTTACAAAGACGTTAATAACAAAGACTACAAAAAGATCAAAGGAGAGAAAGTACAAGGACAGAATTACAACACAATGGGATATTTTCAGGTACACCCAGACAGCAGGTGGCATTCACAAGAAAGCAACCATTTCTGTTTGAGTCAAGAGGAAGGCTTTGCTGAAGAAGATACAACTGCGCAGAGATGTTAGCAAGTCTCTCCAGGCCACGCGCTGTGACCCAGAGGTGACATGTGCCCTCTGGAGTATTTGTTGTTCGAGCCTCCTACCTCCTGCATGCCTCCTATTCCTCTTTCCTCCAGAGTCTTCCAGTCCTGACCTGTTTTCCTTTGTTCTTTCTTCTCATATTCTTTGGTTTCTCTTCAAAGGTTTGAGTCAACATTAATTGTGCATACCATCTCCAAGATCAGTAACTGCATGCCTTTTCTTAAATGGTGGCCTGTTTTCTCACATAGTCACATGCATGTAATTTTACAGAAAAGCAAAATGAACTCAAACTGTGCAAATATAAATAAACGTTGCTTTTATCCATTTTTAAAGTTTTCTTGCCCTCGTTGTATTGCTTGGCCCTCCATTTTCTAACACTTGCCCTAATTACACAGTTAATTGCTATTCTTATGCAGTACTACATATTATCCTCATGATTACATAATCACACTCATACACGTATCTATAGTTTTTCCTCATTGGTCATTTTGCAAAAATAATATTACATTAATCACACTTATCTGCATTTTATCTTTCTCATTCAAATGTTTTCATATGAATTCCTCTACATCTCCTAGTAGAGTTCCAATTCATTTTCTTTAATACTGTGTGATGTTCCACAGTGTAGATACGCAATGGTTTTGTCAATCATTCTCATAAGAACGTAAACTTTGCCTCCAGATTTGTACGGCGATAAATGTCATGTCTATATATCTTGCATGTTTTTACGTCTCTGGTACAAATTCCCAGGAGTGGAATGTTAGGTCAGTGGGCACGTGCACACACACACAAATACCTCATTTTCATAAATATTGCCAGGCAGGGGGCTTTCCAGAAATGTTTTAGTTCACACCGTCCATGTGTGAGAACATACTCTTCCTAGGTCCCTATTAATAACAGGTGATTATAATTTCTTCAGTCTTTAGGAGTTGCTTTCTTCCTTTTAGGACTCTAAATTTTGAATAGGTAAGACTTTCACTTGATTTCAAAGTCAAAATTATATAACTGGTTACATTCAGAGAACCCACATTTCTGTCACTCCCCATTCTATGGTTTCCTTCCCCTATGGGGAATTGTTTTTTATTTATTTTTAGTTAATTCTCTAGTATTTTTCAACTATATTATTTACATTTGTATTTATATCCTTAAGCCTTTTTCTTACATAAAAAGGGGCATATAATTTATGTTTTCTCTGTGCTTAGCTCTTTTCCCTTAAATTATACCTTGGTTCTCAAGCCACGTGACTATATAAAAACCTTCCTCATTTTTGTCTTACGGTCACACAATATTAGATTATATGAATGCACCTTATTTTATTCAACCAGTCTTCAAATAATGAGCATTGGGTTGATTTCAATTTTTTGCCACTACAAAAAAATGTCACAGTGAATAATCTTGAGCATAAGTTATTTCATATTTTTTGTTTTATTACTGACTAAATTCCTAGGAGTGAGATTGCTGAAAAAAAGATACATGCATCCACAAGTTTTCTAGGTATAACCAAGTGCCCCTCTGTAGGGATTGCGTGGCATCACACTCCCACAGAATACATAAAGCGGTTGTTTCCCCATAGCCTTGCCTGAGTTCTATATTTTCATATTTTTAGATATTTCTAAAACTGACACATGAGAAATGGTAATACAATTTAATTTGTATTCTTATTGTGAGTTAGATTAATGATCTTTTCATATTTAAAAGTCATTTAAATTACTTTTTGAGAATTACACATTCATATATTTTCTTCCATTTCTCTGTTAGGTTACTAGTCTTTCCCCACTCAATTGTAGTAGAGAATATTATATTTCAGTGATTATAACCCTCTGTGTAAATTGAAAATATTTTTATTTATTTTATTACTTTGCATATGGTGCCTTTTTTCTTTTTTATGTAATTGAAGCTAATTATTCTAAATTGCTTATGGATTTTTGAGTCACAGCTGGTAAGCACCCCTCCCTTCAATCTATAAGAGATTCATTCGTGCCTGATTTCAAGAGTTGTGTGCTTTGGAATTTTGCATTCAGATCTTCAGTCCTTTTGGAATTTATCTGGGTCTATGGAGTGAGGCATGGATTTAAACACATCTTTTTTCAGATGTCTCGACATCATTCATTAGAAAGTCCGGCTTTTCCCTACAGATATGTAACACCGAATGACCATGTGCACTGGGGTCAATTCCGTGTGACCTCCCACCTGCCTATGCAGGCACCGCTGTCAGACTCACATGAAGGGTTGAATCCACACACGACCACGTGACAGGGCGAGTCACCACCCCCACCACCGATACCCTTATTCTTCACGGTTTCTCCGCCTATGTTTGCCTCTCTATTTTTGCAAGTACAATTTCAGATCAACTTGGGTAGCGTCGTTATAATTTTTCCTATTATTTTATGAGGATTGTGTTACATTTATAAAATAGCTTAGGAAGAATTACTATCTTTATGACACTGAGTCTGCTTATCTGAGAACATTGGAAGTTTTTCCAACTTGTTCAAATCTAATTTAGGGTCTCAGGGATATTTTGAAAGTTTTTCTCTTATTTAACTTTTTTGTACATTTCTTAGGTTTATGACAAGGTATTTAATTTTCTTTGTTGTAATTTTAATTGGATCTTTTCTCTCATTACAGCATCGAACTCATATACACAAAACTGTGTTGATTTCTGTGAATTACCTTCACATCCTGCTTTTTTTACTATCTTTTGTTTGTAATCATTTTCTCATCATTCTTTTAAGTTTCCCAGATACACAGTTTCAAAAGGTTACCTGTTCTTCCTAATTCTTATGCATCTAATTTTCTTCTCATTTAATTTTTTTGCTTTACACTTTTAAAACCATGTTAAATTGTATTTGCTATATTGGGCAACCTTATCTTGTTCCTCACTTTAGCAAGAATTCTTCTAAAGTATCAGCATTCAGAGGCAGGTTTCAGAGGTTAGACATATGTATATGTAATTATAGAATAAAACTACGATTCTTGCTTAATTGATAGGTTTTATCAAAACTGGGTGTTAAATTTTATGAAGTGTCTTTTAAACACTATGGAAATAATCCTGATTTTTCCTCTGATGTGTTAATATGATGAGTTGTTTAGATTTTTAATAATCTATTCATAAATAATATATACATTTTCTAAGATTGCAATAAACCCTATTTGGCAATAATGTATTATTTTAAGGTGTTGTTGGAATATGTCCCTGTTTTTAAAAGATTTTTGCATTGGTACTTCCTATATAACCTGTTTTTAAAAGGTTTTTGCATTGGTGAGATTAGTGTATGCTTTTCTTTCTTAGCAATCTCTAAGAAATGTTAATCTACATTTACTTGTTTCTTTAAAAGAATTTGGAAGTTTTCCTTCTCCCTGTTTATTCAACAACATGTCAAGTAGCACTGGATTGCCTCTTTGATAAAGATTTGGTGAGATTTCTCTGTAAAATTACCTGGGCCTGGTACTTTCTCCTGATGGAGCTCTTTTACAACTGTGTATACATTTTTTCCTATGAAAACTTCAGTTTATGTCTTCTCTCTGTACTGGGGTCATTTTAGGTAGATTATATTTTACTATAAAGTTAACCTTTCCACATAAGGTTTTTAAATTTATTCCCTTAGGGTTGTACAAATAATGTCTCATAATTTTTCTTTCTCTAATTTTATAATTTTAATTCCTTTGTCATTTTTTACTTCACATTTTTTCCTAAATTTTCCTTTGTTAGCCTTTTTATCTTTTTTTCCCCTGTATTTGTGTCACTATTTCCCTTCATTTACATTTCCTTGAGGATATTTATTCCTTTGCTATTACAGGCTACATACATTTTTATGTTTGAAAACTGGTTGCCCTCCATTTTAATTCATCTCGGTATCACTTTTTGGGGGAAATCACATTTTTAAGCCCCAGAAAGTTGTATGTTGCATTAATACCTTCTAATATGCTATTATTGTTTTTTATGTTCAAATTGTATCTTTCAGCAGCTCTTTTACCTTTAACACATATATTTATTTTCCACTATCATATAATAGATTTCTGTAAACTTAGCTTAAAACACTAAGTTCTATAAATCAGAAGGCCGAGAGAGTTCAACAGAATCCTATGCTGAGGATATTACAAGGTGTTAGCCAGCCTGGATTCTTATCTATTGGCTCTGGGAAAGAATCTCCTTCCAAGCTCACTTAGGCTGGCAGAATCCGGTCCTTGCAGTTGTAGGACTGAGACCCCCATTTCTCTGTTGACTGTCAGACCGGGGCTTCTCAGAGCATCTTAAGGCCACCCACATTTTTTCTCTCCTCCACCTTCAAACGGAACAATGGTACATAGATCCTTCCTATGTTTTTAATCTTCCTCTTCTGCTCACAAGGGCTCATGGGACCAGATTAGGCCCACTTGTAAATCTCCTCGTTTTAAGGTCAGCCGTGCCATATGACATAATATAATCATGGAAGTGATGTCTCATCATATTCACAAGTGCCAAGGACTTGGGTGGAACATATTTGAGGGAGAGGGATGGCCGGTCAGGATTCTGTCTACTACAGCCCATGCTCCCGCATGCAGAGATTCACATGGATCCCAAGTGCAAAATAGATTCATATGCTCTCAAAGTTTCTAAGGGTACCATCCCATCATGGTATCAGCTCAAAGTCCAGAATGCTCATCAGCCAAAAACCCACACTCTCCTTGAAACATTGAGATAATCATTTAAATCAAGTGCTGCTGAAGCTCCTGGACACAATTTCTCTCCATCTGTGATCAATGGAATTAAAGAATCGGGTATCTATCTGCTCCTAACATACAATGTTGGGACATGCATAAGATAACATGCATAAGGTATAGACATTCTGTTACCAAAAAGGGGTAAAGTGAAACATGAAGAGTAGACCCTGGTGGAAAGCAGTTTTGAAATCCAGTTGGTCAGGCGTCTTTAGGTGTCAGGTTTCTGTGGCCCCCAACCGTCCCCTCAGTGCTCGGGGTCACCCTCTGTGTGCCTGGCTCTGCCCTCAGACATCCCACATGTCCATGAAAATGGCAGCTTGCAGATTCAGCTGAGTAGCTTTATCGTGTGTTTCTTGTCAGGAGAATGTTGGCTCTGAAAACCTTTGTCACCTGTCTTTGCTTAGATCAACTGTGGATAAGCTCTTCTCTAGCTTTAGCTCCTGCTGAGGTGGCTGAATGACAATACCCTTACTTCCTAGGGCCTTCTGGTTTCATTGATAAAATCTATGGCCCTGAATCTCTGGCTAGTAAGTACTCTGATCTTTGGATCTCTCAGAGTTTCCGTAACAGGGTTCAGTGAAATGTTGTACAGCCACATCCTTGACTTTTCCTTAAGCCATGCTTCCAGGAGCAAATTCTTAATTTTAGCATCATCTGCCATGGGGGAAAATAGAGAATGGCCCACATCCTTCAGTACTGGTTCCGAAAGACACATGTCAGGGGAAGTTCATAAAACTGACAGAAATGTGGACCAGTGATTCTCATCTGGGGACCCTTTTGTCCCCCAGGGGAAAATTTGGCAATGCCTAAGACATTTGTGTTTTTGACAATGAAAGGGAGGCAGAGGTGGGTGCTACTGACTTTCAGATGGCAGAGGCCAGGGATGCTACTAAACATCCTTCAAGGCGTTAGAAAACCTCCCTCCCGTCAACAATGCATTATCTGGCCCTGAATGCCAACATGGCCAAAGCTGAGAAACTGATGTGCACAAGCCCCTTTATCTTACAGATGAAAGTCCCTAGGCCCAGGAAGATAGATGATGAGCCCAAGTCACAAAGCTTTATTGCAGCAAAATCAGAATTGCAACCTAATAACTGGTCTCCTTTGCATTATGATTTTATATCTCTAGGTCCCTCATTCAACATTGGGCACATGGTCAGGACACTCATTTTGAGTACATCTTAAAAAGATTTTTATCATTAAGCCCTGGCTGGCGTAGCTCAGTGGATTGAGCGTGGGCTGTGAACCAAAGCATCGCAGGTTCGATTCCCAGTCAGGGCACATGCCTGGGTTGCAGGCCATGGCCCCCAGCAACCACACATTGATGTTTCTCTCTCTCTCTTTCTCCCTCCCTTCCCTCTCTAAAAATAAATAAATAAAATCTTTAAAAAATTTTTCAGAAGATTTTTATAATTAAGACATGGATTAAAAATATAATATTTCAAAACTAAGAATAAAGGATGGGGGTAAAAGGCAGAAAACTGTACTTGCACAACAACTAAAATAAAAAATAAATAAATAAAATGCCGTGTTCTTAAAAAAAACTAAGAATAAAGATAATGATTATTTCTCATGAGTGAGGGGATAACACTTGATTTTTTTTCTTCCAGTTTGTGTTCATTCACAGAGATAATGGATGTTTTCCAGACATTGGTCCCCTTTCCCATTCCGTCACTTCTTCCCTCACCCCATTCATGATTTGGGGCGGTGGGGGGAGGCTGAGATGCCGAACAGTTCCATGTATCCAGATGAAACATGGATCCAGAGACTCCAGGACTTCTTCTTTAACCATAGTCTACTCTTCACTGAAGCACATTATTCTCAAACACTGCAGGGTTAAATATTTCAACCTGGGGAATCATGATGAATGGATGTCAAATCTTCTCTTTGTAGAATTTTCCAGGCGCTGTGCATGGTTTTATTTTGTTTTGTTTTTCATGAATACCAGTTGCACCTCAATTGGTATTTTGGCACTGAGTTTTTTGGGGGGAAAGTTAGAAAAGAAACAAAATGTTAGTGATTAAGCTCTTTCCACCACAACTCTCGAGTTTTGAGAAATCCTGATATTTATAATCCAACTAAAATGAATGCTGTATCAGCCCCGAGGATTGGGCTATTCTATAAGGTACTGAATACGGCTGAGATACACCATTTACACATCTCATGGGAAAATCATTAGAATCATAACTGGCTCAGTTCACATGATAATTTTTAAAAATTGTGCATAACTTTTTCAACCATCAAAACATTCTAGAGCAGAAAAGCAAAGGACTGACCCACTGCGTCTTTCTCTTTCAAACACTCTGGAGGGCTGTCTGTAAAGAGTCTCCTTCAGGAATAAAGGACTTAGTTACTCACCTGGTACACATAATGTTGAAAGATGACCCTTAGCTATCAGCCCCTCTGCTCAAGGTAACAACTCCTACTGAGGGCAGTTCACACTCAGTGCCCGTTCTACAAGGATCTAAATACCCAGTTCCTTTGGTCTGAACAGCCATCACCGTTTCTCCAGAGCCCTGCAAGAAGTCGGCTGAGATGGCCAATGGCCCTGTTCAACTTCCCCATTGCCTGATGCTGCCCCCTCCCCTCCCACGTCAGAGACGTCAGTCCCAAGAGCACGTCCGAATGGACATCCTCATGCTAATTTCCCTCTCAGAGATTGCTTCCTGGGGGTCCTAAGCAGGAAAAGTACACTTAGAAATTGATGTTTGTTCTATGGTTTTTCATCATCACTGACCCCAATGCATTTTGCTAGGTTATTCTGATAAAATAACCAATTGTGTCTCTTTGGTATATATTTCAGTGATAAACAAAAATTATCCTTTTTTCTTTCCTATAAGCCATAGATGGTGATTGCTCAGTCTCTGGAGTTGATTCCCTAGTGGTCAAGCACCTCAGCTATAGTTCTAACTTTCTGCTAGCTACGATTGCCCAAGCTGCCAAGGGCGAGCAAGAATAGTGCTCCTTTTATAGAAATTAGGAGTTAAAAATGAGACAGAAAACCTAAAGCACAGAGCACAGAAGATCTTCATACATGTTTACTCTATTTTCTCAGATATGTTTTCCTACTTGGCAAGAGCTGATTTGTACACTCTGCCCATCTGTGGTCTCAGTTACTCTAAAAAATATATATATCAGCTACCATGCCATTGATACTGTATGACATTCAACAGTGTTCTTGGATAAAAGGATTTTTTCCAGTAGCTCACACTACTTCCGCTCCAAGCAAAATATTATCATTAAACTTTATAAGCTTGTCTATCATATTATGACTGAAACAGGTTTAATTTTCTATTTTGTTTTTTTTTCCCTTCAGGAAGGAAACCTTGAATGACCTTTTCTCCATCTTGAGAAACAAAATTTGTACAATTGATTGGTGGAAAACATTATTTTACCATTGTTCTGAAAAAAAATATCGATAAACTGTCTAGTGTGTTCACTACAGTTCAGAATGACTCAAAAATCTGATGGTTCTTTGCCTTTATTTGACAAAATTTCCTATTGGACACAGCGCTGAAGTCTTCAGGGAAAATGGAAGCTTGATTCAACAGAATCAGATTTTCCAACATCCTTTGTTCTTATTTGCACTTTTCTTCTACAGCTTGTGAAAATTCAGCACATTTAAGAATTCAGTTATCTCGGTAGATGCAGAATCACATTCTGTTTTTGCATCTGAGCCCTGTTCGCTATTTATATTGACGATGTTATTTAAGTTGTGGTACTTGCTTTACTATTTCCATCACTACTTTTATGCTTCAGTTAACAACTTTTCAGCCACTAATCCACTTCTGTGAATCAAGAATGTAACACCCTCGAAAAGTAAGAGTCAAATGTGGAAATCTAATGAATGTAAACAAAAATATGTAAAGGAGGCGAGAATTAGTCAAGATACACTACACCCTGTTTGTTGAATGAACTGGCAAGAAGAACAAGGCCACTGTCGTCCTTGTGGAATAAGCAGAGTCTTTCTGAATACGATCATTAATCATACCTTTCAAATTCAGCAACGTCTGGGAATAAATCATTTCTTTGCATTTCCTCTGAAACCATCAAACTGTCCACAGAGCATGTGATGGACAGTTAGGACAATGGACACCAACAAACCACTCTCAGATGCAATTGTCCTACCCAGTGCTGTTCCTGTGTGACTCCCCAGGCAAAGGCGCTGCGGTCCACTGAGCCCAAGTCAGGTGTCCAACCATGGGATCAAATGCGCTCTTCTGAGTTGTAGTTAAGACTCAATGTTTTGTTGACTTTTGCTACTTACCTTAAACATGCTCAGTTCTATGCAAGGCAGAACACTGGACTTCAACCACTACTTGCATCGGTTAGTTTGGCTTGTTAAGTGAGTCAAAGACTTCTCTTTATATTCCCGAGTTGTTCACAAAATAGATGCTGTGAGAGGTCACATAAAATTTAGTGATACTTGGAATTAGGGTTACCTGAGTTAACTCCTCATACACACCAAGAATTCTGAATCCTAACCCCAATTCTGCAAATCACGTATGGGAGGGATTTTAAAATGGTTTAGCCTCTTTTAACTCTGTCTGCTCTTTCTTTATGAGCACAGAAACCTATGTAGTTATCCGGTGAAAAAGCAAATATCAAGAAGTAAAAATAATACAGACTTCCCAAAGGCCTTTTCTGTGAGACCAAGATCTCAAGAATGCCCAACTACATTAATTTATAACTATTTTACATTCTAAAAATAATACCCCCAAAGTCATGGCCATTGGAATGAAAGTCAATGGCCTAAAGGGACAGTATGATTTCTCTCCTTACCCTCTGAGTTCCTTCTTATTCTCACGCCTGGTGGGAAGGGGAACTTTTAGCCTTTAAGTTATACCATGTGAGGAAGTCAAGGCTAACGAGAGGTTGGCTTGTCAGTCTACGGAATGTTGGGAGCCACCGATGATGGCCACCCCACATTAAAATGAGGCATAGATACTTTGCAACGACATGGATGGCCCTGGAGGACATTCTGGCAAGTCAGTTGCAGAAAGACAAATACTACACAATTCTATTTACACAAGACCCCCCAAAATAGTCAAAAACATAGAAGTAGACAATGGAATGGTGGTTTCTGAAAAACAGTGGGAGAGGATAAGAGGAGTTGTTGTTCTGTGAGGACAAACTTACAGTTACGCAGTGAAGTTCCAGAGACCCTTCGTACAGTGTAATGCCTATAGTTAACAAGGTGTTATGAGCTTAAAACTTTGTTAAAAGGATAGCTCTCATGCTGTTTTTTTGTTTTTACCACAAAAACAAAACTACACAAAGAAACACAGGAAAACTTTTGGTGGTGATGGTAATGTTTATTGTGGTGATGATAACACAAATATGTGTATACCAAGATGTATACATTAATTGTGTGCATTTTTTTCTTTTATAAATCCCTCAATAATTCTGGAAGAAAAGTCAGGGCAGGGTAGATAGAAAAATGCGTCCTCTGGATCTAACCACCTAGGATCTTGGAAGGTTGGGTCAAAGGTACTGGTAAGAGGGCAGGGTGGGTGTGGGGGACAAGGACCCCCCAAGTGAAGGCCAGCTCTGTTCGGAAGGGAGACCAGATGGGGGGGTGGGAGGGGACAACCGTGGACACTCCCTTGGACGCTGTGCTCACAATTGGGTAATAGTGCTCTGATCTTTCTGGAATGGGCATTGACCACGTGGTGCCCAGTGGTTGAGAGGCAGGACTCCCCGGAGCAAAAGGCACCGAGTCTCAGAGGAAGTACCACTTTGGAGAAGCTGATCTCACGGTCTCCTTGGCCCCCCCAACCTACCCCGCTCCCTGGGTCCCACCTGCTTCATGCGGCTCTTCTTTGCCCCAGCCCCTGTGCTCCCAGCTGTGCAGAGGAGGCCACCCTCCATGGGGCAGCTCCTCGGCTCCCAGAGCGCACAGATCAGAGCCTGTGTTTGCCAGAGAAATCTTCAGCTCGTCTTTGAAGGTGCCCTTTTTTTAAATTGAATGTTTCTGTATCAACACAGAGGATATTTTTTAAAAATCTGTACCTAGTATAAAAATAAAGTCTCCTACCTGAGTAAACACTTGAAGCACATAACACAATGAAAAGATGTTCAAAGGTTTTTATTTTGGAGGCAGAAAAACGCATCCTTATTTCTTTAGCGGAAGTTTAAAAAGAATTTACTTTCCAGTTATATAAACTCATTCTCCAAGCTTCAATTCATGAATTTGGAATAAGAATAACTAACTCTGAGTCACACGAACCAAGACATTTTTAAGGTGAGAAATAGGAAAAATAAAAGAGAAAATGACATGTCTCTCTTTGTGTGTGTATTTTTTAAAATAATCATCACCTGGTAGGAAAGTGTCATTATATGTACACAGGATGACAAATTTCCTTTCAGCTTCCTGATGCAGCCATGCACTCACAGAGTTCCAGCAAGTCCTTGCTGCTCTGACTTGATTGAGACAGCCATCAAAAATTCACAATTCACAAAAATCAAAAAAAATCAAGAAGCTATGGTGTTGCAATATTTATGTCCCCCAAAGGGGCCCTGCTGCTTGGAATGAGATCTCATATATGTGCTGTCTACACCTCCAGCGGTACCTGGTACAAACAACACACGTTCTAAACTCTCTGGCCGTACTCTCCAGGGAGGCCTGCAAATCACCGAGGTCAGTGGCAGCAGGAGCCCCCACCACCTCATTTACACAGTCTCCTGTTCCACTGTACAGGTAAGAAATTACGAAAGGCCACATTGCTTGAGAAATGCCAGGGTGGAAAAAGAGCAATGGGGCAAGGGAATGAAAGCTTTAACATGGGAGTAAAAGTATCTGCTGAGGGCAGGCCACATTCTTGCTGATGCTAACTCGTGTGTGATTGTGTATGTTTGTGTGTGTGAGAGAGAGAGAGAGTTGTGGGGCTCAGAGCAGAAAGAACACTGTTTGCAGGTAAAGAAATAAAATCTGATCTAACTTGAAAAGGTGCCACTGGAAGGAATCTATCAGTGGGTCACTAGACTCAGCAAGAGTCAGGCGAGAAAGGCTTAAACAGAGAAAAATGTTCCAGGCTGAGGGAAAATATCCCAAGAAAGTGAGAAATTCAGAGAGATGTTTATTCATTTGTTTTGTTGTCTGCCCAGGAAAATTAAAAAAAAAAAACACCAAGAACACTGAAAGAAGCAAAGAAGAGAGAGGGGAGATTCTGGAGACATCTTTACCTGGGTTGAAAAGACATGCAGGAAAAGGTCAGGACGTGAAACAGTGAGATTGAGGCAGGTTGAATTAAGGAATGCCACTCATGTTGAAATAGATACCCACCTATGTACAGGTGCCCTACCTTATCAAACCCTGGAAAAATTGGATCCTTCCACTAGGCCCTCTTTAACTATGTGTATTATTCCGCAAACCCATTAGTCTTGGGGGGAGCAAAAATATGTATAAGAATAGAGACAAAGTCAATTCCCAGTCCAAATTCTCATCATCCTGAAAAATGTTTCTAAGATCTGGCTATAGGAGGAGAAACTCCTGAGCCCTCCAGGGGTGGCTGTGAAAAATAGGCAGCGCCAGAAAGTGGGAAGCCTTCTCTGAGCAGTGCTCTGGGTCGGGGTTACCACCACCCATGAGTGAAGCCTTTTTTCTTCCGCTACAGAATCTTTGGAAGTCTCCAGCCTTCCATCCAAGTCTAATGGCTGCAGGGATATTAGAAGCTGGATTAGGAAAAGAAATGGTGCATTTTTATCCAAACCACAGGTACCTGACCATCTCCTGCAATTCGTCAGGATATAAATAAAGCCACATTGTTGTTTAATATTCCAGGGATTACAGGCCTGTTATTTGATACCCGGGGCCCCGTTCCTCTGGCAAGTTGTCCGTGCGATCACTCCAGGTTTACTCTGCACCATCTTGTAGGTGGGCCAGAGCCATTTAAGCCCAAAGCCTTCTAAGTCTGGATGTCTTTCAAGACATAGCCTTCATTTTCAATGCCTGGAATATTTCATCTTCTGTTCCCACAGTCAAGTCAATAAAGATGGAAATCCTTTGACCAGGCAGTCCCACCGTCCAATGACTTAACCCAATTCATCTTCCTTCGATTTCACTTAATTACTCGCGCCCCAGCTTTGCCCATCCCATCCCTCAGTCTCGGTGGTTGTACCATTCATCAAACAGAGAATCCGAGAAAGAGCTCAGGAACTGTTGTTTTGGTAACTATTTTCCTTCGGAATAAAATTGCTCATTCTGTTTTTAAAACCCGACTGTATGTAGCTGATAGATCAATGCCGTCTCAGTCTTTCTGTAGCACTGACTCTAGTCTCAGTCTTCTCAAAGGAGGTACCTCTCGCATCGTTTTCCAGAGAGAGCTCTCTGGACAACTGCAGAAGGACAGCCCCTGAATGCCCACGGCCGTGGTATTGTCATTCGGAATTCCCTAATGTGCTTTCCCCATCCATGGGTAGATAGTGATGACTCCATAGATCATCTTTGTGTCACCTGTCAGGAAGAAATTAAGCCGCCAACACTCTGCGGCTCCTGCAGAGTCCAGAGGCCGCCAGGACCAAGCTTGTCCTGCAGCCTGCCAGCTTTCTTGCCCCGTCACTCTTTCCTGTAAAGCCTTACACCGGAGGATTTTTATTTAAAAGGAAGGAGTACAAGCTCCAAAAGTGCTCTGGCCTCCGCTTCGGTAGCACTGTGGGAGCCCCCTCAGGAGCGTGTTATGAAGTGTGAAACATACATCCTTTTATGTCTTGAATATAATGAGGCTTCCTGATTAGTCTAACTCATGGAGGCAAATCACCACATAGCTTTAAAGGTCTACCATTCAAGGCACCATAATTAAATTAACGTTAAAATACTGTAATTATTTAGGATGAGAATATGTTTTTTTTTACTGACTTTGTGAACTCATGGGCTCCAATGAACGCAGAGATAAAATGGCATAGCACAAGCTGGCTATATATTATCTTGTCTATCTCGTATTTGGAATTAAATTACTCAGGAGTTCACAGGTTAATTAGAAACATAAAAACTATCCTTCATATATAGTAGCCTTCTGTTGGCAGAATTTAAATATAACTGGAGAGAATTCATTGGATTATTTACGCATAGGCATGCAAGTTTAAATATGCACACATACACATAATGCCACAAGCAGTCTCCTCACCTTTATGGTGGGGGGGGGGGACTTTTAAGTGACAGGAACTATGCTCTGCATACACCGCATCCTGTAAGACACAGCGCTATCCTGTAAGACAGGCATCACCAGGCTCACCTGAGAGCTGGTATAATCTCAGCTCGGCAGTTCACACTGCAGCCAGACCAAACAGAGCTCCTTGACGACCCGGCTCCATCCTCTCCACCACCCCTCCAATCTAGTCTTTCCCGCTGTTTTTGACTTTGGTGAAGGGCCCAACTCTGTTCAGTTAGCTCCCTGTGGATGGAAACCTGGGAGGTGTTCTCGACACCTGCTTCTCTCTAACCCCACATTCAGTTCCTCATTCACTCTTGTGCTTTTGTGTCTCCTACGCATCTTCCCAGTCTCTCCCTTAATTCTGTCCCCCACAAAACAAAACTAGACTAGACTGCTGTTATACCTTTTCTGGGCTGTGGGAACCCTCTTCAACTCATCTTCCAGCATTCATCCTTCTCAGCTAAATGATCTTAAAGCAAATCTGCTCTTTCCCTGCTTAAAATATGTCTTTAAATTTCCATAGCTCTTATTTTGAAAACAACTTTAATTACCCCACAAAGTCCAACCTGATTTGGCCTGCTTGTCTCTTCAGGCTCATACTGCATTCTCTCGATCCCTCCCCCATACTTCCAGCCACATGACGTCCCTCTGCTTTTTTGGACAAATGCCCCACGCTCTGACCCGAGTCAGGACCTTTGCACATGCTTTTCCCTGTAGCTGACGGAACCACTCTTTCTCCATCCCCTTCGCCTGGTTAATGCCTGCAAATATTATCTTGCCTTTATTGTTACTTCCTCAGACAAGTCTTTCTTGATGTTACTCTAAGGCAGGTCCCCTGTTCAATGCTCTTATAGCATCTTATCTATTTTCTTCATAGCACTTATTATAGTTAATAAGTGTACAGCTATACTCATGAATATTCAGTTGTATTCATTTTCTACTTCCATTTGATTAAAAATTCCTTAAGGGTATGAAACTTGTTTTTTTTGTATTCCACCATAACCACAGTACTTAGCAAAATGCTGTGTTTATTAAATATTTGGTCATATATTTGATTCTTATTCTGCCTTCTCTTTCATTGTGTAGCCTCACTAATCACTGACTTCAGAAGGCAAGAAATCTCTGTAAGGAAAAATAGGGAAAACAGTGGGAAGTGAGTATACAAAGTAGAAGTACGTTCCTATTGAGTGTATTTTGATGATCGGGGGGCGGGGCAAGGTGTCATTACAAGTCCAGATGCCTGAAATTTCCACAATTGGAAAGTCTCCTTAGAGTTGAACGTATTTTCTAGAAACTCAAATCAGGTGGAGATATGTGTCACCTTCCATCAGTCCAGATGAACCTAACAGATAGGCAGCAGAAAGAAGATTCTCAAGGAAAATGGTCAAAAAGAGGTAATTTGATCGAGAAGAAAGTGTCTGAAACCCACTGGGTGTGTCAAAGTTTGAGACAGTGACACGTGTTAAGACAGATGACCAAACAAGTAGTAGTCAAGCTCGCCACCAGAGGGCGCTCATGGTCACAGCTGCGGGAAGTATAAAATGGTATTACCTGTGGACTCACCCCTCCCCCAGTATATTTTTTCATAATCTAAGGAAATGCATATTTATAGTGCAAAACAAAACTCAGAAATTCTTATTCTCATCTTTCTTCATTTCACACACATGCCACACCTGCTCCAATAACCCAGCCCCCACAACTCGGAGCTCCCTTATATTATCGTCAATAGCTTTTGGAGACTTCCTTGCCTCTTGCCCTTTTCTCTGGCTCAGATTTTTATAATGTGGATAAACTCGTCTGAGATCACTGGCTGGTGTTTGCCTATTCCCAGCTTCTCCTAACACTAGGACCTAAGCTACTGACAGAAGTCTCATTTCCCTAGAGTGAGAGAGTAAGGGACTGAAAATATTTACAATTAATTAATATACATTAAAATGGCTATCATCATCCTCCTTGTTGTTGAAAATGTGCAATTTTATACTGTAGACAAGCAAATAAAATCTGATTTTTTTTTATAATTCATTAGGTAGGCATCCTCTGCTACCATGCTTTGGGAGGTAAGATTTGACCCCTCTCTGGGGCATTGCAAGATGGGGTGGAGTGCAGACCTCCTGTTGCCCTTTAACCGTGAACAGTTAGATGGGATGTGTCTGAGCAGTGCATTCTGGGAGTGAGAAGGAAACAGGAGGTATTAGGTGCCAAGATAAGAAGTCAGAGAAGGTGCCAAAAGAGTAATGGAGGATGGGTAGAAGGAATAGCACTAAAGACAACCCACTCAGGTTGTCATTGTGTTTCAGGTAAGTCCTGGTGTACAGGGATGCGGGAAAAGCTCTACAAGACATCAACAGCAATTACAGTCCAGGAAAATTGCCTGGGGATAATTAATTCACAGCTGGGGTGTCTAGAAGGTTTGTCACCATCAATGTAACGCAGATGAGCCACATGTCTGCTACATACATAAAAGACGGCCCTTGATGAAGTTTCCTGTGATAGCCTGGTTAGCACAGAGCTCTGAAGTGCAGTGCTCCAAGTAACACAGATTTCAAAGAACAGGGTGCTTTCTGCATTAGCACACTTCATGACTCTCTCACTTGATACCTGATGAAATTTTCAAACGAATGGCAGACTTACAAAATTTTTTGAAAGAAGACAGGAACGACATTAAGAAAATAAAGCATGGATCCTAAACTGGGGAGAAACTGAATGTGATACCTGGGTCCCAGAAATCTGGACTTAAGTAGAAGGGTAACCAAAGTAGGCACCATCAAAGTAGAAAACAGTCTCAGTGCAGAAAAGCTAGATCATAACAGAGCTACGGAACTCTGCACAGCTTGCAGACACGCTCGGCCGTTGTAAGGACTAGTCGACTCCAAACTACCATGGCTACATTTTCACTTCAATTTCCAGTGAAATTTCTGGTCAGATACATATGAGTTCATCTTCATTGGAGTCATGAATTTTTATAACACACAAAAGCCCATGAAATATATCCTAGCAGTTCTCTAGTTTAATTACAGACAGTTTCATCGTCTGCATAGCCCCGATGATTTTTGACATGATGCTCTTTTAGTGCAATATATTTGAAATAAACAGGATCTGTAATCCCATTCCATTCTGCACCCTCACATTAGGAGATAAAATGATGATACTTATCTTAACTTCCCGACTTATTCTTCGAATTATTTTTCAAAGGAAAAGAGGGAGTAAGAAGAGAAAAATGAAGGCAAGGGAACCTGCTAAGTGTCTGAGGTTAAGTTGAACAGCAGCGGCAGGGCCATAGCTGCACATCTCAGAACCTAGGAAGGAGACTCCACGTGGGTGATTGCACAATCAATTGTTTTTGTTCATTAATAGCATGCATGTGCCAAAAGATAAACTGTTTTGGTTCAAAGGGCAGTGAATTCATTAAAAGAAGTTCCTAATAAAAGTGATTCAATCTTTGTATTTAGCTTTTAATACTAAAAATGAATTAACATTTGCATTATGAGACCTGACCTCCCCGGGGAAATATAATCAATTCTCCCGATATAGGATGGATTCTGCAGAAGACATAATTTCTTATTGTGGCGCTAATCAATCATGTCAGCGGTGCAGAGGAACTGTAAATGATGCGCAAAACTATTAAACTCTAGGCTCTTTAAAAGCCACTTGTCAAGGCCATAGTATATAAATATATACTTATAGTGGGACTGTTTAATTATACTATTGATTCAATTATTGCAGTTCCTGGCATAATACATGATGATGGTGTGCTATCTGGAAGGAATACAAGACAACTGAAAACACATCTACAATATTGCAAATGTAATTTCACAATGAAATTGAATTAATTATAGCAGCATGAGCCATGCTGCTATACTCTACTGCAAAGGCTGCATTGCTGAAGGAACAGAGGTTTTTCATCTGAAGACTGTAACTCAGGAAGAAAGAGGCTAGATGATTTTTTAAGCAATGATTTTATTTTTGTTGATTTGAAACATTCCTGTTTTTAATGTGTCTCTGATTGTTTCATTTATGGAGGTGACATTTACATGACATACAGTTTACTCTTTTAACCACGTCAAAATTCACAGTCCAGTGGGTTCTGGTGCATTCAGTGTTCTGTAACCACCACCACTATCTCCTCCAAAACATCTCCATCAGCCCCAAGAGATCCCCATTAAGCAGTCACTCCTCATAAACGGATTCATACAATATGGGCTTTGTTCTGCCTTTTTTCATTTTGAAGACTGTGTTCAAGGTGCATCCACCTTGTAGCATGGGTCAGTACTTCATCCCTTTTTATGGGTTAATGATATTTCATTGTATGGAAGTAACACATTTGTTTATCCATGTTTTCAGCTGAAAGATGGTTGGAATGATTCATTTTGAGATAATTTCCATATGTGGTGTAAGATAAGGGTCTAGCTTCATTCTTTTGCATGTAGATATCAGGCTGTCTTAGCAACATTTGCTGGAGAGACTATCCTTTCCCCCATTTTGGTGTTGTCAAAAACCACAGATACACAGGTTTATTTCTGAACTTTCAACTTGATGCCATTGATTCCAGAACCACATTCTTTTGGTTATTGGAGTACATGGCAAGCTTTGAAGTCAGGAAGTACCTACCTTCCAACATTATTCTTCTCCAAGATTGGCCATTTGGGGTCCCTTGCAATGCCATATGGTTTTTGCAATCAGCTTTTCCACTGTTGTAGAAAAGACCATTGGTATTTGGGTAAAGATTGCATTGACTCTGTAGATTGTTTTAAACATCTACATCTTAACAATGTTAAATCTTTCCATCCATGAAAAAGATATGTCTTTCCATTTATTTCAATATAGCTTTTTTTTTGTTGGTTTTCGATGTGTAAGTCTTGACCTCCTTGATTGAATTTAATTCTAAGAAATCTATTAATTTTGATACTATAGTAACTGGATTTGTTTTCAGAATTTTATTTTCAGATTATTTATCAGATTATTTATTCAGATTATTTAGCACATAGAAACACTGTTAATTTTTATATGTTTGTTCTAGGAATACTACTGATTTTATATGTTGATCTTGCAGAATCTCAAAAATTTGCTGAATTTGTTTATTAGTTTTAATGGGTTCTTTAACAATTCTCATGGTTTTCTTTATATAAGATCATACCATTTGCCAATAAGTATCATTTTACTTCTTTCTTTCCAATTTGGATGGCTTTTATTTCCTGCCTCATTTCCCTGGCTAAAACCTTCAGTACAATGTTGAATAGGAATGAACATTCTTATTTTGTTCCTGATCTTAGGAGAGATGGTTTCCGTCTTTCACCACTAAGTAGGATGTTATCTTTAGGGTTGTCATAAATGCCATTTATTTTAAGAAAGTTTCCTTTTATTTCTCCTTCATTGTATATTCTTGTCCTTAAAGAGGTTGGGTTTTGTAAAAATTCCTGCTTGGATTGAGATAATCTTTTTTGCTTTGTTTTAATTTACTCTTCATTTTATTACATTTACTGATTTTTCTATGTTGAACCACCCTTGCATTCCTGGGAAAAATAATACTTAATAACGATGTGCAATCCTTTATTAAGTATTCAGTTTGCTACTTATTTGAGAATTTTGAACCTATATTTATAAGAGATATTTGTCTGTAATTTTCTGTTATGTCTTTGTATGGCTTTAGAATCAAGGTAACCCTGGCCTCATAAAGTGAGTTAAGAAGTATCACCCTCCTCCTCAATTTTTTAGAAAAGTTAAAAAATGATATTAATGTTTCTCTACACATTTGATAGAACACACCAGTAAAGCAAGACGGTTCCAGCTTTTCTTCATTGCAAAGTTTTTGATTACTGATTCAATCTCTTTCCTTGTTATAGTTCTATTCAGATTTCTATTTTTTTTAGTCAATTTTGGTAGTTTGTATCTTTGTAGGAATTTGCCTATTTCTGTATATTATTTAATTTGATGGCATAGAACAGTTCATAACATTGTCTTGTAATTCTTAGCATTTCTGTAAGAGTGGCAATAATATCCTGACTTTCTTTCCTGATTTTAGTAATTTGAGACTCCTTTTTTTAGGGGGGTAATCTAAAGACTTGTCACTTTTGATGATCTTTTCAAAAAACCAACTTTTTGTTTCATTGGCTCTCTCTCTTGTTCATATATTGTCTTATTTGTCTTTATTATATTCTTCCTTCTGTATGTTTTAGATTTAGTTTGATTTTTTCTAATCTCTTAAGGTAGAAAATAAAGTTCTTGAATTGAGGGGTTTTTTTTTTAGATTTTTATTTATTTATTTTTAAAGAGGAAGGGGAGGGAGAAAGAGAGAGAGAGAGAAACATCAGTGTGCAGTTGCTGGGGGCCATGGCCTGCAACCCAGGCATGGGTCCTGACTGGGAATCGAACCTGCAATGCTTTGGTTCGCAGTCCAAGCTCAATCCACTGAGCTACGCCAGCCAGGGCTTGAGTTTTTTTTTTTTTAATTAAAGCAATTGCATCTATAATTTTTTCTCTGAGCATTGCTTTTACTGCATCACATAAATGTTAATAGCTTGTGTTTTTGTCTTCATTCAACTCAAAGTATTTTCTGATTTCCCTTCTGTTTCTTCTTTAATCCACTGAGTTATGAGTGTTTTAATAAATATTTATAAATTTTTTAAATTTCCTTTTGGTATTGATTTGTAATTTTATTCCATTGTGTTTATAGGAGATACAATATTTGAAAATTTATTTTTAATTGTTTTATGGCTTAACATATGGTCTATCCTAGAGAATGTTCTGTGTGTACTAAGAAGAGTATCTATTCTGGTATTATTAGGTGGAGTGAGTGCTGTGTGTGTGTCTCTTAGTATTAATGAGTTTATATTGTTGTTTCCAGTCTTTTATTTTTTGTTTATCTTCTGCCTACTTGTTCAATTTACTGTTGAAGATAGGGTGTTAAATTCTCCAACTACTACTGTTGAACTGCTTTGCCCTTGAATTTTATCACTATTGCTCCATATATTTTGGGGATTATTTTGTTAGGTGTCCATATTTTTATAATTGTTATATCTTCATAACATATTGACCCTTTTGTTACTATGTAATGTTCTTTGTCTCATAACAAGTTTTGTTTCAAAATCTATTTTGTCTCATATTAATATAGTTACTCTAGTTCTCTTTTGATTACTATTTGCGTGGAAAAAAATGCTTCCATCCTTTCACTTGTAACTTTTCTAAAGTGAGTCTCATAAAAAATGCATAATTCAATCAAGCTTTTCTTTTTTATTAATTCATCTATTAATCTCTGCCTTTTCATTAGTGTAATCTGTTTACATGCAATATAATTACTAATAAGAAAGGACTTCTGTAATTTTGCTATATGTTTTCTACGTGTTATAAATTTTATTTCCTGAATTCCTTCATTACTGCTTTCTTTTATTTTAGATTTTTTTTAATATGACAGTTTTATTCCCTTATCATTTCTTTTATACTATATATACTTTTAGTTAGTTGTAGTGGCTGCTCTAGGGATTGCAATTAATATCTTAATTTATAATAGTTTGAATTAACACTAACCTAGTTTCTATAGCATATAAAACCTTTGCTCCTGTATATCTCCATGACCCACCTTTTATTTCTGTTACAAACTACATCTTTATGCCTGTGTGGCAATCAACGTAGATTTATAGTTATTTTATATAGCTGTTTTTTTAAACCATTTAGGCACAAAAGTTACTAACCAGAAATACATTAATACTGATTTTTATATCTACTTATGTAATTACTTGATTTTCTTAACTCAAATTTGATTTCATTTCTACTGTCTTGTCACTTAATCCTGAAAGAAATCCTTCAACATTCCTGGTAGAGCAAATCCACTAGAAAAAAAAAATATTTTTATTCATTAAGGAATATCTTGTTATTTCCACTTTGGAGGCATAATTTTGCCAGATGTAGAATTTTTGCTTAACCATTTTTAAGCACTTTGAATATGTTGTTTCACTGCCTTCTGGCTTTTGTGATTTCTGATGAGAAATCAGCTGTGGCTCTTAGTAAGGATCCATTGTAGCGACGAGTCACTTCTCTCTTGCTGTTTGTAAGATTCCCTCTTTGTCTTTGGCACTCACCAGTTTGATTATAATCTTTTGATGTGGTTTTTCTTGTGAGTTTATCTTAAGTTTCACTGAACTTCTTAGATGTATAGATTTTGATAATTAAATTTTCAAAGTTTTCAGCTATTGTTTTTTTCAAATATTTTTTTTTCTTTCTGGGCCTTTTTCTTTTCTCCTTGAAAGACTGACATTATGCTATGTTAGTGTGCTTGATAGTATCTCACAGGTATCTTATGCCCTATACATTTTTCTTCATTTTTTCTTTGTTATTCACAAGTTAGGTAATATCTATTGAACTAGATTTAAATTTGCTTGTACTTTCTTCTGCCCCCTTAAAACTGCTGTTAACTTTTCTGGTGATTTTTTCATCTTGGTTATTTTTCCAACTCCAAAATTTCTACTTGGTTTCTTTTTATAATTTCTATTTATTAATACTCTCTATTTGGTGAGATATCATTCTCATCTCTCCTTTCTTTCTTTGTACATAGTTTTCTTTAGTGCTTTGAGCATATTTAAAAGTTGTTTAATGTCTCATCTTCCCCAGAGACGTTTTCTATATATTTTTATTTTTTCAGTGTATGGACTATGCATTAATATTTCTTTGAATGCTTTTTATAAAAACTGAACATTTTGAGTATTATAATGTGATAAGTCTTGAAATTAGATTCTTACCCACCCCAGGGCTTGCTGTTGTTGCTGCTTATTTTAGCTAATATTGTTTGTTTCCTGAACTAGTCTTGTAACATCTGTATTTTTTTCCGTCATATATACAGCTCTGATACCTCCATGTGGTTAAATTAGTGGTCACTAGGTATCTGTCAGAGAATTCCTTAAGTACCTAAGACACCCCCAAAAAGCTCCCCTTTTTTCAGATAAACTATGTAGTGTTGGGGCACACCATCCACATGCAGCTCAGATGTTTATAACTCTGCCTTAACCTTCACTTTCTGCTTGCACATAGCCTCAAGTTCAGCCAAGGCAGGAGCTCGGGGTTCTCTCACATGTTTTCTGAGTATGCAACCCGTTCTCCATGCATATGGCCTTGCAGATTCCCCGGAATAGGTGGGGACATTCAAAGTTCTTATCTTCTAAAGCATATTATTTTTGAGACTTGCCTTCCCTGCCTTTTAGGGTGTCTATTGTTTGCTTTAACTGCTATTTCTTTCTCTTTTTTTCCAGAAAGGCAACAGCTAATACAGTTGTCTTTCATTGTTTTTAATAAATGTCCCATGTAGCCATCTTGACATCATGGAAGCATGCTCAGTTAGGTCAAATAAAAGCAACCCCTTGGAGATAGTCCTTCAGGAAGACACCAGACAGGCTGAAACCATCCTTCTCTGAGAATAGGCCTGTTCTGCTTCAGCCAGCACCAGCAACCCACACCAGGGGTGCAGGCTGCCACCCTCAGGTTCACTCCTAAACTAGGGAGGGGGGCTGGGGTCAAGGTAAATTAAACCTTCACAAAGCTCCCCTGCTGAGATTCAGCCACCTTTTTCTTGGTTAGTTGTCCAGTTGCTGTAAATATTGGGCTAGTTTTCAGAGTTCTGGTAAAGTTGATTCTGACGATGTTTTGCCAGTGTTTGACCATGTGTATTCATTGTTTTTGAGGAAAGTGGGGCCTTCGAGTTCACTACTCCACCATTTTTACTTGTGTTGTATAGTTAGAGCTTTCATATCACAGAAATAAATAAGCCACAATTGGGTAATGTACAGCACAGGGAATACAGTCAATAATACTATAATAACTTTGTATGTCGTACGGTGACAGTTAGTTACTAGATTTATCATGGTGATAGCATTGTAAACTATGTATATGTCAAAGCACTATGCTGTACACCTGAAAGTAATATAATATTGTATGTCAACTATAATAAATAAAAAATTAGCTGGGGTGGAGAGAATGCACCAAGAGGCTATTTTTTTAGAGCACCATAGCTCATAAAACAGTGAGTGACTTATCTAATTTTGGCATTTCATCGTATTGCTTAGAGCTGACATTTTACACTGTCATAAATCATTTGGAGGGTAGTAAAGTCTGCAGGTGATATAAGGGTTGTAGTGCATGAGAAAACTATATCTAAGTGCATCAACTAATGTACCCCCAAGTTAAAATTTTCTAATTCAATGGACTTGGATTTATTGCTCAAATTCCTGAATTTTACAAAGAGAGTAAGAAGTAATGCTCCAATTTGGTGCACATAATTCATTTTCATTTAGTGTTCAGACATGTTTCATTTTTTTTTAAATGAATACTCCAATATCAGACATCTCCTATGGAGTTATAAAAATGGGGGATACTTTTTTTCAAGATACAGAAAAGAAAAGGAAAGACAAAGTAAGAAGCATAGGTTCTTGATCAAGTTGAAGATGACAAGGTTTAGGCATCCAGGAAAATCTAACTCCTCTTGGTGATACCCATCCTACCTGACTATTTATCCCTCACTTTACCTAATTGTGTGTCTGCAACCAAATATCCACTCAACACACATTTGTCAGATTAATATTATGATTGCAAATAATGGGAATGCCAACTTCCCAGTCTGTAGGGTACTCTATTCACCCCTGAACATGGACAGAACAACAAGATTATCATCTCCATGACTGGAAGATTATCACAAACCCTGCCAACTGAAAAATTCATGAGCCAATAATGAGTTTGTCTCCGTGAATGGCTATTGTTTACTTTATTAAATGGAAATGATCATTTGCGAAGGTGGGATAGATGGTGATGAGTTTGAAGTTTCATGTCAGACACTGCTCTCTACACTTGACATTGAGTAATCACAACAGAACATAAGGCAACTGCTTTTAAACCCAGTATTATCTTCTGGAGGGTAGGTCCCTCATATTACAGGCAACCCTAGCTAAGTGAGTGTTCGAGGAAACCATGTGTATCAGTGTACTAGCTGATGTTGTTGTGAGAGGCTGCATTTGGCTTTAGTGAATTTGTTTTGAAGACTCTTTCAATGCATTTGCCCATTTCATGATGGGTGCTTTATGAGCACCCCCGCCCACTCCACGCTGAGTGTTCAGCAGTTTTTGACCAAAACTGGCATGGTCCCTGTGCCCCACCCTCCCTATTCACCCAATCTCATCCTGAGCAAGTTTTTTGTTTCCCTGGATAATAGAAGTCCTTGAAGGAAATTTTTGCCAATGCAGAAGAGGTGAAACAAACAAGCAAAAAGAAACAGCAGAAGCACTAAAAAGCATCAGAATCGAGGAGCTTCAAAAACTGTTTTCAGCAGTGGAAAATGTCTCAATAGGTGTGTTGCATCAAGGGGAGAGTACTTTGAAGGTATCTGAAGCTTAAATATGTAAGAATACACACACAATTTTTTATAAATAACTTCTGTTTTGGGGGGTGCCCCCTTGTATATTCCCATTACACAGTCAAGGAAATAGAGTCACAATAAAGGAATCATTTGCCGCAGGCCTCACTTCCTGTAGGTGGTGAACTGGGATTTGAGTATTGGTGGTCTGATGGCAGAGTTCATGTCCTTAACCGCTCAACTAACCCTCTTAAACTGAGTCTAATCCAGGTGTGGACACTAACAATGGGGAAGTTCTAAATCTAGGTTTTTGACAGGCAGATGTATTAGGAAAATAAGTGGGTAAGATCAATGGCAAGAGAGCAGTTCAAGCGATGGACACCAGAGAGTGAGCAGCAGAGGCAAGGCCGGCAGGAGGTGGGTGGGTGGTGGTGAAGGAGGACTCGGGGTTCGGCGTGTCTCAGTAAGACCCGAGAGCAGAGGCCGTGGGTGTGGTCAGTGAGAGAACTGGCGGGAGGGGAGATGGAGGTCCGAGAGTAGGCTTTTATTCCACAGAGTCCCATGTGGAACAACTTGGAGAGATCACGAGCTGCAGGTTGAGAAGTCTGAAGGTCATCCGTGAGGACGGGCACGTGGGAAGGATTCCATAACTGAGAATCCAGATTGTTAAACCGAATGTTCACGTGGATGTGAAAGAGAGTTTAACATGGTGGGATCTGGGCCTTTGAACAGATCAAGCCTTGAGTTCATTCACTCCCTCTCTGGGTATCCCCTTACTTCCCAGGCACCCCGCAGGCTTCTCCTTTGTTTGGTGGCCTACTCAGACGAGCTAACATGAGATGATCAGTGCCAACATTCTTGCATTAGGACCTCTGTGACCCCCAGAAGTCCCATGTTTTAACACTGCAATTGAGGGATACGAAAATAAATGCACATCATTTCTTCATAGCATGTCCTTACTTCTAAACGTTTTACTCCTGAGCTTGTTGGGAGGATTCTGAATTAAGGAAGAAGGCTATGAGGGCCGAACGTTTTTTATTTACAATTTTATTACAATTTGTTTTCTCTCTGCCCAGATTCAGACGTCTTCAGAGCAAGAAGTTGAGAAGGAAAGCACCGTTTGAAGATTTTCTGGTGACTCCCAGAACCGCGTGCTTTATTTACTCAAAACTCTATGCCATTAGCCACAGACCCCTCAGTAAATTTTGGGGGTTGGCCATCCCATAATTGTAAGGAACCAGCTCTGTGTCTTCCCTAGCATAGAGAGAAAGGGAAGCCCTGGCTGGTGTAGCTCAGTGGATTGAGTGCGGGCTGTGAACCAAAGGATCGCAGGTTCGATTCCCAGTCAGGGTACATGCCTGGGTTGCAGGCCATGGCCCCCAGCAACTGCACATTGATGTTTCTCTCTCTCTCTCTTTCTCCTTCCCTTCCCTCTCTAAAAATAAAAAATTAAAAAAAAAAAAAAAGAAAGGGACTTGGCCGATCAAATCACAGTTCTACCCTGGCTGATATGGTTCAGTGGTTGGAGCATCCTCCCATACACCAAAAGATGGAGAGCTCGGTCCCCAGTCAGGGCACACATCTAGTTTGCAGGTTTGACCGCCAGTCCCGGAACCTACAGGAGGCGACCAATTGACGTTACTCTCTCACATCAAACTTCCTCTCTTTGTGTCTCCCTCTCTCTCTCTCTCTCTTCTTCCCCACCCTTCTCTCTCTCACTCTCTTTCCCTCTCCCTCTCTCCCTAAAGTAATGAAAAAATGTCTTTGGGTGAGGATTAAAAAAAAACCCACAAAACTCAGTTCTCACAGAACCATGGCCAGCTGCTTGAGAAATCTCATGTCCTAAGAGAAATGTCATTTTAGCTAGTCTAAGTGAAAGGCCTTGGCAAACTACTTTGGAACTGCTGGCACTACTACTGTTCTGTCTTGCCACATCATTCCCTCCCCTCGGAATCCATAATGACCATGCATGAGCTAGGGATCCCTAAGGAGACAGGCAAGCCCTTGCAGCCACACACAGAGCTGATGGGAACCAACTGACAGGCAGCACGCACATGTGTTCGAGAGATTAGAGCTAGAAGGTAAGAGCAAAGGAGGTAAGCATTACTCACCGCTCTGAGACAGGATGACAAATAAGTTGGACCCAGGATAATGTAGAAGGAAATGGGCCAAGTCCTTGGAACCCATGACAAGTTCCCAACAGCCTCATGTGACCTTCTCACTCATCACAGACAATCATTCTGACATAGTCTGACTAGGGGGATAAGCTTTTGTTCCAGCATCACTGAAACACCAGGGAAATTTTGGGGGGAGACATTCACACCTATTTTATCAGTGGCTATCTTTGGGTGCTAGATTTATGGGGAATTGTTTATTCTTCCTTCTACTTTTTGTATGTCTATAATAAACATACCGTACATATTATAAAAGAAATACAAACTTACTTAAACTTTATTTTCCTTACCTTCAAACTAGACCCTCTTCTCATTTTGTCTATAAAGTAGAGCCAACTTGAAAACCCTACTAGCAACTCCTGACCTGGGTATCTGGCCAAAGTGGGCAGAGTTGCTGCAATGACTCCACATTGTATGGAAGTAGTGTCCCCTCAGAGGAGCCCCGCAGGGAATGCTGGGATGTCCTCAGCACAGGAGAAAACCTGAAAGGGAAGACAACACCATCAGTACCAACAGCTCTCAGAAAAAGTTGTATGCTATTGTTTGAAATAGTTAGGCATCTTGCCTTTTTAAAAAGGTAAAAACTTATAAGTAAACTAAACTAAATCAAATCCTCCTCCCTACTCCACCTTCACCCAAATTGTCACTGTTTACAGGCTAGCAGCACCCAGACCCACCACCCAGACTCAAGCAGTGGGGAACTAGCATTGTCCTTCATCAGTTTATGCCATTTTTTTCTTAAATTTTGACCCTTACCCTTAGAACCCAGTCAAGAAAACATTTGAAGAAGAAGATGAAAAGAAGCTAGAAATAAAGTTTGGTTAAAAAGTTAAAGCAAAAAATAGCACTCATTCAAAATGTATTCAAACTTCCTGAATCTAAAATTCTCTGAACACAGCTCATCTTTAATTTCAATTCAAATAATCTAAAACCTGAGGCCACTCCCCAGGCCCCTAGGAAAAGGATGTGAGAAGGAGCAGCAGATGTCCATACTGGGAGAGAAAACCATTCGATACGGAAACTTTAAATAAGTTTTAGTAGAATGAAATCTCTGCAGATTAGAAATGAACCATTATATTAATTTAGTAGAACTTTATAACCATCCTCCTTATCTCTGCCGCAAGGGAGCTATTTCTTTCTAAACTCAGACAAATTTACATAAATTAAAACCTTGCTATGTTAAGTTTCAAGTTTCAGAGGGAAGGAAAGGGGGATCTATTAATAATCTAGAATTATTAGGCACCTACTGTCACCTGGCACTGTGGTTTTAGTTTAGCAATGTGTCTTGCTTCATTTTTGCCGAATCCTCTGAGTTGGGAATACTGAGGTTCAGAGGTCAAGCGACTTGCCCAGGATCATACAACTGCTTAAGAGACAGCCTTCAATTGAAGAACTATTTGAGTACAACACCACCAACCCTTTCCTCCTATGCCATTCTTAAGAGTATCTTTTCCCATTAGTTCCAATAAGCAAGGTAATTAGAATTCCGAATCATGTGTACTTAGCCTCAAAGAACAAAAGAAAGCAGATAATGTGAGAAAAATAAAACCAACAGATGTAAGAAATTCATTTTAGTAAACTTTGCCTAGCCTGGTGTCTGTACGTATTCAATATAAAGTTCTCTTTCCAAATGCCCCAAGTAATCTATTTTATTATTTAAATTTTTAAAAACATGCTAAGTGATTTCTTTTGAGGCTATCATACTTTTTGAAAGGACCTTCTGGTATTGCTTAAAACACACAGACTTTCTCTTCAGAGCTATGAGGACTTACATGTAAACCAAATTCTCATGCTCCTAACTTATTCCCCTTGCTCCTGATTTCCATTCATTTGTAAGAGTCTAAGCCAGGTTTTCAAAATAGCTTTTGTAGTTTTTCATCTTTGGAGATTTAAATGTTAAATTTATGTCTTTGCTACCCCAGGCTTTCTTGTTTCCTAATTTATTTTTCACTTACTTCAAGCCGTCAACATATCCCTGCCATCAGATTTGATTTATATTGCCTGGGAACATAATCCAATCATGAGTCTTCCTTGAGAGTGCCAATATGGCATGAGAGAGAGCTCACTTAATGATCTTCCTGGAGCAGCAAACAAAAGGGAAAAATCAGTGGGAATTTAAAAATGTTATTAGGCAAACCCGATAAGCCTATGGTAACATGAAAAAAACTTGGCTGGTTCCTGAATACAAAATTGAAAGCAACAACCTTTCAGTCTATTTCCCTTTGCTCTTTTCTCCTTTTTACACACAAGAGCCGGAATTAACCAGTTGAAGTTATAAATAGTAGACCCCAAATATCCACAGCCTTTCTCCCACCTCCACCCCAGGTCCTGTGTGCATGTTCACTAAACCCCCGCTCTCCCCGTTTCACCTGACTCCGGGTGCAGGGCCAGCACTGAAATGGATTGTAGGATGCCCATTTGATGTCAGTAAACCAGTGAACTGAAGCATTGGTTGGTATCAGAAAACACCACGCTTTTGATTTCGGCAGTGATATCCGAAAACAGACAAAACAATTTCATATGTATCCAATGTTCTGTTACTAATGTTCAACGAAGGAGATGGTCACGTGCCTCTGACATCAACATAATTAAATAAAATGAAATGAGGATGTAATAAAGTCCTAAAATCAGTTGGTAAAGAAACACTTGCTGAGAAAATATGAATAATGCTCAAAATAAATGGTTAAGCATAAATAAAGAGATACCACGATTTTAATTTGTTTTCAATGGTTCCCTTGAGCTACAAAAGAAAAGCAGGGAAGGAAAGACAGAGCAAACTGTCCTGAGCAGAGAAGCTCCCCTCCCCCAGAGCTGGCCCAAAGGTGTTCGACTACATGGACCACCCTGACACACGGCCTGTCTCCTGGCTTTCATAGAAACTCCCAGCCTTTCCAAATTATGACTATGTGTCTTATTTTTTGTTGTAAAATTAATTTTACTGATCATGACATTTGTATTGCATAATAACAAGCAGAAGATTTCTGTACCATAAACACTGAACCCAAATCATTCCTGCAGTGATAAATTGAATCCAAAAAGACAATGAAATTCATAGTGGAATGCACAACAAAAAGCCAATGTATTTTTCTGTTATGACATTATGGACAAAATTAATTATGGGATCTTAGTCTAACCAAAATATTACTATTTATTTTAATGTAGGCTAAAGGAAGGAAGAAACTCAAACATCAAAAATGTATCAAGTTAAAATCCAGAAGCGAACAATGTTAAATAAGACAGTGGGAATATATTTGTAAATAACTTTTCTGAATTTTTTTGAAAACATGCTTGTAATATAATAACTTAAATATCTTCTTTATAATTTCTAAAACAGAACATTTAGAAATAATTAGTATAACAAGATTTTTTTTCCTGTAACTAAATGCAGACTTGGATATTTTAAAGAAACCCTAATGTATTCAAATCAGATTTTACTAAGTCTATATATTATTCGTGCTACAAAAGGTTTCTACCTTTTTAAAAAAAGAACTATACAAGTGCTTTCTTAAATTGGTTTTGTTTTGTTTACATGCACCCTCCTAAGAAAGCAGAGAGTGGAGGTAATGTGGTTTAAGAGTTCTGGGAAAAGACATAAGGCCTAGAAGTTAAAGTCCCTTGGCAGTTAATGAATAATAAGAGATTCTTTAAAAAAACAGTATCCCTGCACAGATGTTGTAAGACAATTGAAAAACATAATTTAATTTATTCAAAACATAAACTTTTCAAAGGCCTATCTATAGTACACGAGCAACACGCTATAGGAAATCAATGAGTTTCAGACCCAGAATCTGGGAAAGAGGCTATTAGGAAAAAAATCATTCTAAAACTGAAGCTAATGAGCATTAATACCCAATAAATAAAATTAATTATAATTTCTTTTAAATTGTGGCTTAAACATTGCTGATTTTTAAATGTTCTTTCCTACTATCTATTGCTCATCATTTAAGAATCCCTCTAAACTGTAATAATGTAAGATAAGCCAAAACTTTGGCTGTTTTAATGAATTATAAATTTTTTGTTGCCAGGATATGAAATTTGTGTATTGAATTGAAAAGCTAGGAAAAGAAGGACTAGATACTAACTACTGGCTTCTGTATCTTAATTCTACAGGTAAGATTCTTCTACCTAAATATGGTAGACACTCGATAAATGATTGTTGATCAATTAATGTACAAATAAACTAATGACTAAATAGATTAATATCCTTAACAAGGAGGTCTCATACCCGCATAATTTCTTTGATCTAACTGCCTCTGGTTACATCTGATTTTCTTGAGAGAAAAACCTTTGCTTACCAAGGAAGTCTCCAATTTACAGCTGAGTTTTCTGAGTGAAACTAATCCCCACAAACTGTACCTTTTTCTCAGGTCAAGTCATTCCTGACATTTTGTGTTTGTACTGGATCGTTATAATTTTGGTGAAAATCAAGCGATTTCCCAAAATATGACCAGTATTCAAATAAAGGACAAAAGTTGAGTGTTGCTCTAGAATAAAAAAGTTCACACTGTGAGACCTACTGAGTCTAAAGAAGAAACCTATTCATGTTATCCAGCCTGGAACAATCACCCGGAGTAATCTACCTTGTCTATCACAGGTGAATTTTTCACATGTGTGTGCAGAAACACATACTCGTATTGAAATAAATTTGAATGCAGTTTTCCCTCTCCTTTTTCAGTTTAACTCCTGAGGAGATACATGTTAACCCAAAAGCACTTTACTGTACTGGAGCAGAAGAAGAGCTGAGAAACTCTAACTGGTTGCTCGCCATGTTCGAGAGAAGCTACAGAAAACACTCTTCACTGTTGCCCAGCTCTCGCCACTTACCTGTGAGCTGATGGCCAATCATGCCTCCCCCTGAATATCACTTCAGCCTTTGACTTGACAGAAGTCATAATTTAGAAATCCAATAGATTCTTTATCTTTTTTAAAAAGATTTATTTATTTATTTATTTTTAGAAAGGAAAGGGAGGGAGATAGATAGAGAGAAACATCAATGTGCAGTTGCTGTGGGCCATGGCCTGCTACCCAGGCATGTGCCCTAACTGGGAATCGAACCTGCGACACTTTGGTTCGCAGCCCGCGCTCAATCCACTGAGCTATGCCAGCCAGGGCCAATCCTTTATCTTTAAAGAACCAATTGAGCTGTAGATCTTTAGAATGAAGGAAAACTTATAGTCACCATGCTCAACTGATATTTAAGTATCCCTTTATAACTCTCTTAAGAAGATTACTTAAGGTAATCTTTTATTTAAGCATTATGGATGATGCACTGGAGAAAGGTGGACATCTTGGCTGCCCTGAGTTACATTTGCCACCCACTGATATGTGGCTCCAAGTCACGTGGAGTTTTAGAGGAAAGGGAGTTGAAAATCTGAAAGGATGGTGGAAACTCCCAAAAGTATCAGGATATTAAAAACCCAGAAAAACTAAGCATGCTGGAATTGGGATGAAACTTAAGAATCCAGTGATCTTGACTTGCTGAAATTGGGATCTTAGAAACCCTAGGTCAGCACATATTATAAAATATTTGCCAATAAAATGGTTAAGCAGTCAAGTAAATTTTGGAAGTGTTGGTTACATAAACTAAAACTATATCTATTTCCTGTTATAGCTCTCGCAGCCCTTAATATGCTAATATCCTCAGTGCACCTTCAAGAGAGACATAAAAAAAAAGTATGGAGCACTCCAAGAAAGGTACAGGAAAGTACAGAACATTTCCCAGGGTTATTTGACCATAGAGCTCTTTCTTATGAAAATCCTATGAACATTTCATGAAATACAGCCTGGGAAATGCTGCCCAAGTTTAATTTCCTCATTTTAAAAGTGAAGAAAAACATCTGTGAGAGGAATTTGTACAAATTACAAAGTAAGCCAGTGGCAGAAATAAAGCAATAAAATCAGAATTTCCCACACTCCCTATATTTTACTTAGGATATATCAGAGGGATGAGGGGAAATTATGATTATACATGGTATTACAAGAGGTGAACTATACATATAATGGCAAAAGTTGTAAGCAATCAAAGATAATCTACTTTCATTTCGATGTCAGTGCCAATTTTTGTAAAAATAAATAACAGAAAATGTCTTATCAACGATACAGAATTCGAGAAATTATGAGCAAGGGAACTATTTGGGCGCCCTTTCTGTGTGGTACTTCCACTAATTATCATACTGAATTCATCTTCACAACCATTCTACGACATAGAGTATCAGTTTGATGGCAAATAGAAAACTCAACAAACAGGAAAACAACAAATAGTGGCTTTTAAATAGAGGCTTGTTTCTACCCTGTTAAAGCCCACCTGAAGGAAGAGAGTGGGCACAGCCCCTGGAGGAAATCAGTGAGGACCTGGGCCCCTGGTGTCTCCATGCTCTTGCAGCCCCAGCGGATGGCCCTTGTGTTCATGGTCACTCGCCAGGGCCGCGCCTCAAGGCATTTCGTTTGAGTTACAGCAGTACTGAAGACCGGGGCTGGGAAGGGGTGAAAGATCCATTTGAGGGGAGTTAGTTCTTTACTATCAGGAGAACAATACCTTCCCTGGGAGCTCCACTAAGTAGACTTCTGTTTATATCTTTGTTGGCCAGAACTATAAGGAACCCTGCAAGACACCCTGGAAAACTGGGTTGGATTTTCTTTTCTCCTGAAGCCAGACACATTGTTGCCCCAAACCAAATCCGGGAAATGTTAATAAAGAGAAAAGACAAAGGGCTAATGATAAGGTGATTAGCTGAGTTGCCTGCACAGGTCGTATTCCTCCTATTTTCATATGACGAGCTGAGAGTTCGGGAGGTTCTGCACTGGGCCAGTGCCACAGAGCCCATAGGTGCATATCGAAGAGGGGAGCCAGGCATGTCAGGGGCCTTAAAACTGATGTATTTCCCTTCAGAAGACCACTCCCCTGGAAGAGGAACAGCGGCAGCCAGAAACAACATTAAATATAGTTGTTATGTAAAAAGACTTAGAGAATTTAGACAAGGAATATGTGTGGATTTGGCTTATAAAAAAAGCAGAAGCTTAAAGAGCCTGTTTGTTCAATGTATTCAGCCCACAAAGTAAGCTCTAAGTTGGTGAATAAGCACCATCTTCCTCGGCCCCTAAAAGAATACAGGTTGTCTGGGCTGCGATGAGAGAACACACTCCAAAAATTCTTCAGGCCCCTCGGACATTTTCATTAAGGTTCTTTTCTCCTTCCTCATCTCCCTGTCCAGAGGCACAGCCACTCCCTTTGACCCCCCCCCCATCCCACACACACACACATGGAAACTTTGTAATACAGCTTATGTTCTAGAAATTTTCCAATCTAATATCTTCTCACAGAGTCCAGGAGAAAATAAAGAGAAGATGCAGAAGTGACCCTTCATCCTAGCTGCAGGAAAGCTCTGTGTTGCTAGGAAACCATCAGTAGGTGCTAACCATCCCTCACTAAATGAGGGCAGCTTCCAGCAGAATAATTCTTTTTATGGAAGAATCGAGACCATGAGTTCACTTCCTACCTCTAACTGGCTATGTCCACATACATGCTTTTTGTCTCCGACAATAAGCAGCAGAAATGATTTAAAATAATGTTGGGAATGTGAAACCACACTAATGAGGAAGGTCAGAGAAGTTGTATGACATAATACAGAGCTATAGGATTAAAGGGTCCCTTATTCTTCAAATACTTAGACCGTTGTTGGGGAGGAGGTGCTGTTCTGCATGGGAGCAAACTGGAAACATATTTAATTCAGATTTGGGTTAAATGTATGATGGAAAGACTATTGCTGAAGATTTTACATTTCAACAGAGACAGGCACACAGTGAGGCAGCAGTAATTAAATATGATGCTGTCTACATACAGCATATTGTTACTTATGTCATTAACAAGGCACGTTCTCAAAACTGATTTTCTTAAGTTTCTTGTTTGTCACAGACATATGTTCTACGTTGTTGCCTCAAGTCTAGCCTGAAGATAGATAAACTGAGAGGCCTAGAATTGTATCATTTCAGAGTGAGTGTAAGGATAACAGAAAATCATAAAACTGATTTAAAAGGAATGATTAATCCATTCATTGAATAATTATTTGCATGCCAAATATGTGGCAGCCTCTTTCAAGACATTTGAACTAAAAGGTCTAACCTCCTGAAGCTTGTATTTTAGTGGAAAAAATAATTAATAAACAAGATCATTTAGAAAAATACATATGTTGGATAATACCATGATGAGGAGAAAAATACAATAAGGAGATAGGAAATCTCGGGGCAGAAGATGGAGGCATAGCTAGATACACTTTGCCTCCTTGCAAACCAGAAGTAGGACAAAAACAAATTTAAAAACAAAAAATAACCAGAACTGCCAGAATTTAGGCTGTACAAAAGTCTAAAAACTAAGTAGTTAAAGAAGAAACCTTCATTCAGACTGGTAGGATGGGACAGCAGGAAAGACCAGGAACACAACTTGAGTTTAGAGATGATTATTATACACAAAAACTAAAGATATGGAGTAGGAGACTGTGTATAAACATCTGAAGTTCAGGAGAGACAGTTTGTGGTACATACCTGAGAGTCAATAGCACATAGATTATTTCCGTCATGAGGCTGGATAATACAATACCTTCTAGGGAATTAGTATAATGATAGAAGAAAGAAACCTATAACTATGGTACTCATGAGTAAGAATACAGGTCAGTTTATGTTGATAAATGTCATCCAGAAAAAAGGTGACCGACACTATGTTGAAAAATACCTTGGCAAATCCTTTTGCATGTTCTGAAGCAAGGAAGCGGGATTTGTGGTTACAATGGATCTAGTGTAATGGGTTTTCCTCTGTGAATTAACACTGGTCCAAAAAGAAAGTTATGCAAAAAAAAAAATGCTTATGTGGGACTAAAACGTCTGTGTGAAGAAAAGTGAAAGTGGTGTCTGCACATGCAGAGCAGCTGCTACTGATTGGAAGAGAAAGTAAGTAGGTATTAATATGATGCCCCCCCTCAGGCATCTTGGCACTTGACCCTGGACTGAACACTGTCGGCCACTTTGCTCATGGGCTGGTCACACCGCCATGTGGCAAGAAAGACTGGCAGGTTATTTTCTATTTCTGCCTGTAGAGGGGGACGGGAAATGTCTCCACTCCGACCGGCTCTATTTGCACAGGAACCTACCACCCTTTCTCCTCTGGTGAAGGGCCTGAGTGGCTATTAAACAACATTTGTGTGGGTGTGCATTTGCAATCGTGTGTATTCAGGGTGAGCTAAATGCTATGACAAACAAGCGTATGACCTTAGCAGCTGAACACCATAAATGCTTCATTTTTAATCCTATTACATCCAATTAGATATTTGGTGAATGGCCTCCCATGTAGTAGTTCTGATAAAAAAAAACTCCACCATTTTCTAAGACCTGAGTTTTCCAACATGACTTTCTGCATTCAGGCAGAAAAGGAGAAAAGAAAATAAATGTGGGAAATTTCACGTGAGTTTTTAAAGTGTTAGACCTGGAAGTGACATTTACTGTTTCCATCTATATTTCATTGGACTGAACTTGGTCCAAGGTCATGCCTATCTTCAAGGGCAGCAGGAAGATCCCTGTGTTCAGGAGGAGGAATGGGTTGGGTGAGTGTCTAACTGTTCTCTGCCACTGTGTGAAAAGCTGTATTATTATCTGAAATCTTACCCACATCTTAGGGAGATTGACAGGTCTGAACTTATAAATTCAGACTTGTGACAAAACAGACTCAGAACAGAAGGCTCATTGAATTCAAGGTTGTTCATTTCCATTTCCACCAGCCTTAGGACTAAAACAATTTCTCTTTAGAATACAATCTCAGAACTAATCCAGAACTTTATCAACCAATCATTATTAAATAACTAAACAAAGTTATTGAGTTTCTCTGGCCATAGTTATCACATGGAATATCTAAAGATGATTAAGAAATGGTCTCTGTATTCAACAAGCTCACAACTGAGTTGAAGAAACACACATACGAAATGACATTACAGGTAACGCAGGAAGGCGCAAAAATTAATTCCAGTTGGTACGGCAGCATTTGGGACCAAGTTCTGGGAAAACATAAAACAGGAGATGGTGCTTAAAATGAAAGGCATTAGATGAGAGAGATTTCTTCAGGTGGAGAAGACAATGAAGAGAATTACAGAAGAAGGAAATCACACCATCCACCAGAACTGAGCTCCAAGGGAACAGCCAAAGAGGCGGGTGATTGTGAGACTATGAGGTCTTAGATTCTTTAGAAACTGAAGAATTTGGACTTTGCCCCTTAAGACAAGAGGAGCCATAAAGAGATGAGCAAGAGTGACAAGGTTCAGTTCATGTCTCGGAAGGATGATTTAGGCAAACAGAGACTATAGGTTAAAGCTGGAAGGGGCCAGGACAGAGGACAGTTAGGATACTATTGCAATCACACTTATAGGAACAGAGAGAGGACAGGTTTCATACATAAACCTTGTGCTTTGTAATGGAAAATCAAGAGGCCTTGGTAACCTTGAAGGGAGGAGGGAAGAAAAAAGTTTCCATAAAACCTAATGCTTGTTTCCCTAATTATTGGCTCTATGCCTGAAACGTAGCAAGTATTGCTTTGTTGTTTCTGCTCAAGGGAAGTGGTTTTAGAAGATTGAGAAGGTTTTTAGATATGCAATAAATTTCTTCCTCAAAAGCTCTCTAATCCTGGAAATTTGTTTAACAAGGATTAAAAACCTTCCATTATAATGCACTTTATTGTTGAGGCTATGGGGAAATGGGCACTCTCAGACATCACCAGTGGGAGTACGAATGGGTACAAATCCAACAGGGTGCTTTGGCAATATATATCAAGATAACAAATGCATAGACCCTTGGATCTAGAGACTCCATTTCTGGGAAGTTTTCCTACAGATATATTTGTACATGTTCAAAATGGGTTATGAAAGAGTTCTTCATTGCAGCCTTATTTTTAACAGCAAGAGAATAAAATAATTCCATGTTTCCAAATAGAAAACTGACTAAATAATTGATGATGTGCCCATAAAATGAAATTCTGTTTGAATGTAAAAATAAAAATGAGTATACTTTCTTTACACTGATAAAGATTTTTAAGATGCATTAAGTGAAGAAAGTAAAATGTGAACAGTGCTCATAATATGCAGCCTTTTTGAATAAAGGAAGGGATCAAAAATTATATTTATTTTTATTTTTTTATGCATAAAATTCTGAAATGTTACAGAAAGAAGAAAGGTCTTAAATTATATGAATGTATCATCTACTCAGAAAGTTGAACTGAAAACAATATCTCTTTTCTACAATTGTTTAGAAGATAAACATTTTCCCTACCCTGTCCTTAATTTTGCCCCCTGTTCCAGGTAACACACTCACTTGAATTTGCATCAAGATGCACATATGTAAGAACACAATCCCATTTACTATTGCAACAGCAACAAAAAAGAATTAATTTACCTAGGAATAATCTAACCAAGAAGGTAAAAGACTTGTACTCAAAAAACTATAGGACACTGAAGAAAGAAATTAAGGAAGATACAAATAAGTGGGAGCATATTCCGTGTTCATGGACTGGAGGAATTAACATCATCAAAATGTCCATACTGCCCAAAGCAATCTATAGATTCAATGCATTTCTTATTAAGATACCAATGGCATATTTCACAGATCTAGAATAACTACTCCTTCTTATTAAGATGCCAATGGCATATTTCACAGATCTAGAATAAATATTCCAAAAATGTATATGAAACCAGAAAAGACCCTGAATAGCTTCAGCAATCTTGATAAAAAAAAACAAAGTTGGAGGAATCACAATACCTGATATCAAACTATACTACAAAGCCACAGTAACCAGAGTCCAGCATTAGCATAAGAACAGACGCATAGATCAATGGAACAGAATAGGGAGCCCAGAAATAAACCCATACCTTTATAGTCAATTAATATTTGACAAAGGAGGCAAGAACATACAATGGAGTAAATAAGGACAGTCTCTTCAATAAATGGTATTGGGAGAACTGGACTGGTACATGCAAAAAAATAAAACTAGATCACCATCTTATTCCATATACCAGAATAAACTCAAAATGGATAAATGACAAATATGTCATGATACTCTAAGAATCCTAGAGGAAAACATAGTAAAGTTTCAGATAACTCATGTAGCAATATTTTTGTTAATATATGTCCTAGTGCAAGGGAAATAAAGCAAAAAATAAACAAATGGGACTACATCAAATTAAAAGGCTTCTGCACAACTAAGGAAACCATCAAAATGAAAAGGAAACCAACCGTATGGGGGAACATATTTGCCAATGAAATATCAGACAAGGGTTTAATCTGTAAAATATACAAAGAACTTACATGACTCAATGCCAGGAAGACAAATAATCCAATTAAAAATGGGTAAAGGACCTGAATAGACACTTCTTCAAGGAGGACATAGAGATGGCCCATAGACGTGTGAAGAAAAAAAGCTCAACCTCACTAGCCATTAGAGAGATGCAAATTAAAAGCATGATGAGATATCACCTCACACCTGTCAGAATGGCTATCACCAATAAATGGACAAATAACAATTACTGCCAAGAGTATGGAGAAAAGGGAACCCTCATGTACTGTTGGTGGGAATGCAGAGTGGTATGGAATTTCCTTTAAAAAAATTAAACACTGAACTGCGTTTTGAACCAGTGATTCTACTGTTGGAAATATAGCTGAAGAATTCAGAAGCATCAATTCAAAAGAATTCATGCACCCACATGTTCATTCCAGATCTATTTACAACAGCCAAGATTTGGAAACAGACTAAATGCCCATCAGTACATGAGTGGATAAAAGAAAAAAAAAAACTGTGCTGCATCTATACAACAAACTACTATGCAGCAGAAAGAAAGAAGGAATTTCTTTTTTAAAATTTATTTATTTATTTTCTTTTAGAGAGGGAAGGGAGGAAGAGAGAGAGAGAGAGAAACATCAATGTGCGGTTGCTGGGGGCCATAGCCTGCAACCTAGGCATGTGCCCTGACTGGGAATCGAACCTGTGACACTTTGGTTCACAGCCCACGCTCAATCCACTGAGCTACACCAGCCAGGTTCGAAAGAAGAACTTTCTACATTTTGTGACAGCATGGATAGGAATGGAGACTATTATATTAAGTGAAATAAGCCAGTCCTTGAAAGACAAATACCATATGCTCTCACTTATAAGAGGAATTTAATGAACAAAATAAACTGATGAGCAAAATAAGACAAGGGGCATCATATCATCGAAAAGTCTAATGGCTGTAAGATGGGAGTTAGGAGATGGGAACTGATTGAAAGAAAATGAAGGAAGTAATCAAAGAACACCTATGAAGGACCCCATGGGCATGGACAACAGCGAAGGGACTGATTACGGAAGTGGGGAGCAGGCAAGGTGGAGAGGGATGAAGGGGGAAAATGTGGAACAACTATAATAGCATGAACAGTAAAATATATCAAAAAATAAAAAGATGCCCATACACAGAAATATTAAAAAATTATAAGAAAATATTATGAACAACTATATGTCGACAATTGGACAACCTGGACAAAATGGAAAAATTCCTAGAGACATAGTCTTCCAAAACTGAATTAGAAAGAATCAGAAAATTGAAACAGACTGATTACAACTAATGAAATTTAATCAGTAATCAAAAAGCTGCCAGCGAAAAAAAAAGTGCTAGACTGGATGGCTTCACAGGAGAATTTTACCAAAATTCTCCTTCAAAAAGGACATAACATTTACCCTTTTCAAACTATTCCAAAAAATTTGAGAGAAGACTCAAAGCTCATTTTACAAGGCCAGCATTATCCTAATTCCAAAACCAGATAAAGAAACTATAAGAAAAAACTTCTGGCCAAGATGGAGGCATAGGTAGACACACTGTGCCTCCTCACACAACCAAAATAAGGACAACAACAATTTAGAAACAAAAACAACCAGAACTGATAGAAAATTGAACTGTATGGAAGTCCAACGACCAAGGAGTTAAAGAAGAAACATTCATCCAGACCGGCCAGGTGGAGAGGAATTGAGGCAAAGTGGTGGCTGGCGGACCCCAGGCACTCAAGGCAGCAGCAGGTGGATCCAGGGAGGCAGCAGATTGTGGACAGGCGCCGCACACAAGTTGGCTGGTGGACCAGGCAGTTCCACATTTGTGCACAGATAAACCAGGCAAAACTGGGGAGCGAGACAGACCGCACAACCCAGAGTCCCAGCTCAGGGAAATAAAGCCAATAAAGCCTCAAAACACTGATTGAAAACACCTGTGGGGATTGAGGTACAGAGAGATACTCCCAGCCTCAAGGAGAGTTCATTGGGCAGACCAACAGGGTCCTAGAACGTGCACAAGCCCACCCACCCAGGAACCAGCACAAGAAGGGCCCAGTTTTCTTGTGGGAAGTGATGGAAGGGACTGAAGTCCAGCAGAGAGCCAGAGCAAGCACCATTGTTCCCTCTCAGACCCCTCCCCCACATACAGCATCACACCCCAGTGATTGGGTTGCCCTGCCCTGGTGAACTTCTAAGGCTCCAGCCCTTACTATGTAACAGGCTTGTCAAGGCAAAAAAAAAAAAAGGCCCAAACAGATACAATTAAGTAAGGAAGAGATAGCCAACCTATCAAATGCACAGTTCAAAACACTGGTAATCAGGATGCTCACAGAATTGGTTGAATTTGGTCACAAATTAGATGAAAAAAATGAAGGCTACACTAAGTGAAATAAAGGAAAATGTACAGAGAACCAACAGTGATGGGAAGGAAACTGGAACTCAAATCAATGGAGTGGACCAGAAGGAAAAAAGAAACATCCAATCAGCAAAGAATGAAGAAATAAGAATTCAAAAAAAAAATGAAGAGAGGCTTAGGAACCTCCAGGACATCTTTAAAGGTTCCAACATCCAAATTATAGGGGTACCATAAGGAGAAGAGGAAGAACAACAAGTGAAAAAGTTATTTGAACAAATAATAAAGGAGAACTTCCCCAATCTGGCAAAGGAAATAGACTTCCAGGAAGTCCAGGAAGCTCAGAGAGTCCCAAACAAGTTGGACCCAAGGAGGAACACACCAAGGCACATCATAATTACATTACCCAAGATGAAACATAAGGAAAGAATCTTAAAAGCAGCAAGAGAAAAAGAGACAGTTACCTATAAAGGAATGCCCATCAGGCTATCAACTGATTTCTCAAAAGAGACCTTCCAGGCAGGAAGGGGCTGGAAAGAAGTATTCCAAGTCATGAAAGCCCAAGGACTTACATCCAAGATTGCTCTATCCAGCAAAGCTTTCATTTAGAATGGAAGGGCAGATAAAGTGCTTCCCAGATAAGGTCAAGTTAAAGGAGTTCATCATCACCAAGCCCTTAACATATGAAATGTTAAAGGGACTTATCTAAGAAAAAGAAGATAAAAAACATGTATAGTAAAATGACAGCAAACTCACAATTATTAACAACCACACCTAAAACAAAAACAAACTAAAAAAACAGCTACAACAGGAACAGAAACACAGAAATGGAGACTACATGGAGGGTTAGCAACAGGCCAATCTGAGGAGAGAGGGGGGAAAAGGTACAGAGAATAAGTAGCATAGATGGTAGGTAGAAAGAGACAGGTGGAGGGTAAGAATAGTATGGGAAACATAGAAGCTAAAGAATTTATACGTATGACACATGGACATGAACTAGAGGGGGAGAATGTGTGTGGGAGGATGGGTGCAGGGTGGAGGGGAGTGAGGGGGGAAATGGGACAACTCTAATAATGTAATCAATAAAATATATTTTTAAAAAATAAATCTTTAAAAAAAGAAACTACAAGAAAAAAATCATAGGCCAGTATCCCTGATGAACATAGACACAAAAATCTTCAACAAAATATTAGCAAACTGGATCCAGCAATATAATGAAAAAATCATACACCAAAATCAAGTGGGATTTATTCTGGGGACACAAGGTTGGTACCATATTCACAAACCAATAAATGTGATACATCATATAAACAAAATGAAAGATAAAAACAACATGATCATATCAATAAATGAAAAAGCATTTGCTAAAATACAGCACTTATTTATGATAAAACCTCTCAGCAATGTACAAACAGGGGAGCTTACCTCAACATAATAAAGGTCATATATGACAAATCATAGCTAACATCATATTTAATGACCAAAAACTAAAACTGCTTCCCTTAAGATCAGAATTAACATAGGGATATCATTTTCACCACTCTTATACATCATAGTACTGAAACTCCTAGCCGCAGAAATCAGACAAGAAGTAAAAATAAAAGTCTTCCAAATCAGAAAGAAAGAAATAAAACTGTCATTATTGACAGAGGACATGATACTGTATATAGAAAACCCAAAAGACTCCACCAAAAAACTACTAGAACTTATCAATTAATTCAGTAAAGTAGCAGGATATAAAATTAATACTCAGAAATTGATGGCATTTTTATGAACCAATAATAAACTATTAGAAAGAGAAACTAAGAAAATATCCCTATTTACAATTGCAACAAAAAATAAGGTATCTAGAAATAAATTTAACAAAAAAATGAAAGATCTGTACTCAGAAAATAATAAGATACTGAAGAAAGAAATTGAGAAAGATCCTAATAAGTGGAAGCATGTACCATGTTCATAGATAGGAAAGATTAACATCATTAAAATACTCATACTATCCAAAGTAACCTATGGGTTCAACAAAATTCCAATCAAACTACAAATGGTATATTTCACAGAACAATAACAAATATTTCAAAATTTTATATGTAACCACAAATGACCCCAAATAGCCTCTTCTTTCTTGAGGAAAAATAAAGTTGAAGAAATCATGCTATCTGATATTAAACTACACTACAAGGCCATAGAAATCAAAACAGCATTGTACTGGCATAAAAACAAGCACATAGATTAATGGAACAGATTAGAGAGCCCAGAAATAAACCCATACCTATATGGTTAGTTAAGGCAAGAACGTACAGTGGAGTGAAAACAGTCTATTCAATGAATGGTGAAGGAAAGTTTAGACAGATCCATGCCAAGAAATTAAACTAGACTACCTTCCTAACCCATACACAAGAATAAACTCAAAATGGATTGAAGACTTAACTGTAAGACTCAAAATCATAAAACTACCGGAAGAAAACATGGGCAATAAAATCTCTGTCATTTCTCATACAAATATTTTTCTGATGTATTTTTTCAGGCAAAAATAAAATGAAATAATAAAATAAAATAAATAAAATAAAATAAATTAATTAACTTAAATTAAAATAAAATAAAATAAAAACAATGGAACTACTTTAAACTAAAAAGAATTTGTACAGCAAAGGAAACCATCAACAAAATGAAAAAGCAATCAGATGAACAGGAGAACATATTTGCCAATGATACATCTGATGAGGGGTTACTATCCAAAATTTATAAAGATCTCAAATAACCCAACATCACAAAAATAAACAATCCAATTTTTAAAAAATGGGTAAAGGATCTGAATAGACATTTCTCCAAAGAAGACATACAGATGGCCAAATAGATAAAAAGATGCTCAACATCACTAATCATCAAATAAATGAAATTAAAACCACAATGTGGTATCACTTTACACCTGTGAGAATGGCTATCATCAATAAATGGACAAATAACAAGTGTTGTCAAGGATGTGGGGAAAAAGGAACTCTCATGCACTGTTGGTGGGAATTAACATTGGTGCAGCCACTACAGAGAACATTTAAAAAATTAAAAATGGAACTTCCTATTGAGTCAGTGATTCCACTTCTGAGAATTTATCCAGAGACTAGAATGACACAGACACCAGCTCTCAGTGTCCGTGGTGTTATGGATGAAATGAGACATTCACATGGACTACCAAGTCCTGTGGAGGGAAAGGGATGGCACAGCTACGCTCTCAAGGGGAGAGCACCCTGATCCTTGCTTGCCTTGACAAGTTTTAATTGGCTTTTAAATTGCACAGGAATACAGATAAAGTTCATTAATCATTGTCAGGCAGTAAGAATCAAACAACAGATAGCATATAAAGAATTCTGAGGACCTATTCTGAGTCAGGGTCTGTTAACTAAAGGGCTATAAAACTTTGGGAGACAAACTCATTTCCTGCTTGGACCTTTATCATTTAATTGAGAACATTCTTAGTGAAGCAGGTTTCACAGGAGTTTATGTATTCTTTCTCAGGCCTGATCACCCAGGGAACCTGTCCTTTCCAGCACAGGGCTACACTGCCCTCTGTCATTGTTTCAGGCTGAAGTCAGGCAGAGGAGGCAAGATAGCCAAGAAATTAGGAGACTTCTTGCAGGTAGAATGAGGACTCAGGCTTTGTCAAAGCCAAGGGTCGAGGGTTTATCACCCCTTTCTCCATAGCCCCCCAAATCCTTTCCTAGGTCCTCCCCATGATCATGCCTGTCTTAGGTTGTTCCTCCCTTGGGGAATCTTACCCATCATTGGCTAACTGATCAAGCACTGGGGGCCAGTTATGGAAAAAGAAGCAGAAGCGCGCTCCTGCCAGGGAGATAAGCTTTGTCTCCTTAGTGGCTTATGGTCTGAAGGTCACTCACTCAGCCTTAGCCATGGGGGTGTTACAGCTCCTGAAACCAGTCAGGGCGGCTCCCAACACTAGAAACACTAATTCGAAAGAATTTATGCACCCCCATATTCATTGCAGCATTATTCACAATAGCCAAGATTTGGAAACAGCCCAAGTCCATCAGTAGATAAGTGGATAAAACCGCTGTGGTACATTTACACAATGGAATACTACTTGGCCATAAAAAAAAAAGAAAAAAGAAAATTTTACTCTTTATGATGGGCTGGATCAACCTGGAAAGCATTATGCTAAGTGAAATAAGCCAGTCAGAGAAAGACAAATACCGTAAGACTTCACTTATATGTGGAATCTAATGAAGAAAATAAACAAACAAGGTAGAAACAGAGTCATAGATGCAGAGAACAGGCTGACAGCTGTCAGAGGAGGGAGAGGGTCCTGGGGGTTGGATGAAAAAGGTGAAGGGATTAAGCAAAAACATCTCAGGAACACAGACAATAGTGATTATCATAGGGAAAGGGGGGGGGGGTCAGGGAGAAGAGGGATAAACAATGATGGAAGGAAACTTGACCTTTGGTGGCGAACACCCAATACAATATACAGAGAATGTATTCTGGAATTGTACACTTGAAATATAACATTATTAACCAATGTAACCCCAATAATTTTAATAAAAAATATATTTTAAAAATTCACAAAATATCAAGTCCTTTTATCAGAGCAGTCTTTGAGGAGAGGAAGTGAAAAGAGAGGCAGCAGAGGCTACAAGTTTGGAGAATTCTGGATGCCTGGAAAAGTCAGACAAGGGGGTGCCACACTAGAAACCAAAGTGTGTGAAAGGAACTGGGGCACCAAGAAGCATCTTACTCACTTCATAATATTGAACATATTTAAAATGCATGCATAATTTGTGGAGCATTACTCACAAAGATGTTATTCCTTTAGGGTCTTTTCAATAGCCATGGCATGGCCATTAGTTAATTAGAAGGACAAGCAGAGTTTCTAGAACTGAAATATTAATAAACCTGAGGTTTGTGGTTCCTTGAAATTTTTCTCTAGGTGTTTCATAAAAAATGAATCACTCTTAAAAATAAAAGTAAATTTATCTGGACTCTCTGGCAATTTACCAACCTTCGAATACGGCCTTCATTTGAAGAGTATTGATAGACCTGTCTATCTGAGTGCTGGTGTTTAGCCAGTATCTGTGGACTCAAGAAAATTAACTATTGCTACACAACCAGCACGATTCTTCCAGAAAATCATGACCCATCAGAGTAATAGATTCTTCACATTACCTACATTATACTACTTATATTCTTGAATATTCCTCCATGATCCTAGAAGGTTGTCTTTAATAGAGTTCATGAAGCCAGAGATAGATTCCATATCAGGAACTCTGTAAAAATGCTTATTCTCTCTAAACGCTAATTTTCTCACTTTGTTCACCAACAAACTTTATAAGTAACTGAGTGGCACACAACCAACCAGAAAGGGCGTTGGAAACGGTAAGTAAATGCAGTCTCCAGACAACACTCAAGGAATCTTTGGAGAGCAATATGAAAGGCACTTGCTGATACTCTTGGATGAAAATCCGCCTCATTGTACACTGAGCTCCTGGTTTTAATTACACAACCCAACTTTTCCATCACCACAACCAACCAGTCTGCAGTTAAGAAGAGAGCTTTTTCCCATTTGCTCTCCAGCATAAATTCTTCCTTTCCTACTGTCCATAAACCTCTTATTATATGCATTTGCTTCTACCACAAACCTCTCTGACATTTTTCGTGAGTTTTCAGAGGATATGCCTGTCACCTCACAGAAGGGGGAAAGCCGGTATTACCTGTCCCCAGCCCACACCCTCAGACCAGGGAGAAAAAGACTCAGTGAATATCATTTCCACAGATGCCCAGGAAAACCCACAAGCCTCAGCTGATGACAGTGTACTTGAGATGATGGCAGATTTCAAAACCTCCAGGTTTTCAGTCGCTGCTTCTGCATGGAAGCCTCCCACCACCCATCTGCCTGCTCTTCAGCCTTTGCTACTAATGAGGCATTGTTGACCTTGGGCACAGAAGGCGGCTGTCATGACATCATTATTGTTATTCTTTACTAAGGGAAAGTCGACTCTGGCCCTGACACAAGGCAGAGGTGAGAGAGTAGCAGAGCTTCTGGGTTGTTGGGTCTCTCTTCTCTGTGATCCAGAGACTCGCACCCACTCAAGCCAACCTCTCTAGGTAATATTCCCAAGCAGATTAATTAAATGTGATTTATGTTTTTTTCTGTTGCTAATCATTGTGTGGATTCAGAAATCTCTTTTTTTAATGTCTCCAGTTGAATAGAATCTCTCATTCTTTCATGCTCTCTCCTCATAGCATTTTTCTTCACTCTGCTTCATAAAAGGATTATGTTCTAACCAGCGTGGCCCACTGGATCGTATTCTTCTTAAACACACAGACCACACCTTACTCACCTGCAGCCCTCAGAGTCCCCCAACACAGCCAAGGCACCTGGCAGTCAGTAGGTTCTCGTGAAATAGCTGCTCATATTTTCAGAGCCATGCATCGGGAATCCTTCCTCTGATATCAGCATTTAGAGCTATGAAAGGACTTGGAGATAATCAAGTCTTATAAAATCCCTTCAGTTTTGACTCAGGTATTTTTAGCTATATTGCAAATATCCCCCTCTAATGCCAATGCTTTTGTAGCTTTAAATGTTATTACATTCTATCTGTCAGATTTATTCATAATATAGGGACAATATGACACTTTTTTTAAAAAATGAAAATCTCTGGATTGGCAGACAGTCCTCACTCTGTTAGTTTATTTGGCTGAGAAAGTTAAAATTTCTTGCCTTCACTTCAGGCTATTACAGCTGCTCCTGTAGCTCTTGCTCTTAGGGAATCACTCAATCAAAATAAAGAGGCGGTTTTATAAAAAGTATTAGGGGTAGAAACTGACCTGAAGAAAATGATCAGCAAAAGCATGGCCTGGATAGTGAATTTTTATTTTAGGCCAATCATTCATTCAGCCAGTTTTGACTGAGCACTTAGTAGTAAGTGCAGGAACCGTTCTTGCCTCTTTGGAACTTTCTATATGTCAAGAGCAACTGACATCAATAAAACATTTAGACATGGAAGAAATTCTTTTCACTACCCACTACTAACAGGTTGAGGGATTAAGCAACACTCTCCAGTCAGTGTGTAAAACTTCCGGCAGATGCTCACAGTCTGCTGATCACCTTTTGCCTGAGCGCTCACCTCCTCTGTTCCCTCAATCATGTTACCAGCTCTCCAAGACTCAGTGATGTTGTTCCCAACCCCACTGATGTCAGTCGGATAATTTATTGTAATTCAATAACGTTGGTACATATTACATAAATGTATAAAATAAGAGTGTGAGAAGAGTTGTTTCTGTGAAAACTATATGAATGCAATAAAGCCAAGTTACTAAAAAAAGTCCATTAAGTGTGGGTGCAGCTACTATAAAAGACTGGGTAGAAAAACATAAAATATAACAGATCCTGCTTTTAGATTTCCTCCCAAATTTTGTTTAGTTCTCTTCATTTAGAGAGCTGGTTTATTTTTTTTTAAAAAAGCTAGAAAATGTACATACTGCATTTTGGGTGATGAGTCAAGACACACGATGAAAGACTTCAGTCCGTAGACCCAGATTCCAACGAAAAGCCTGTTTCTCCCTCATAAGATGGGAAAACAGATGTATATTTATGTTGTAACTTAAATAAAATATTTAAAGATATGTTTTATTTCTCCCCCCTAATTCACTGCTCTAAAAGACTTGATTAACTACTAGCCCTGGACAATTCAGATGAAAGTATAAAGTGCTCATGACTCGTGTCCCTGAGATTCAACTGAAAAGAACTCACCTTTAATAGAACTCTGAGCTGCTGTTCTCAAGGATTACATTCCTGAGATCCCCCAATGTTATCGTCAAAAATGTTGTGAATTTTTCATAATGAAATGTAGAAATAGAAACATGTGATTTGTGATTTTTTTATGAGTAACTATGAAGAACTGATAAAACTATCCATATTATGCTGGGTACAGCTAGTGATTATTTAATTAAAGTTGTGGTACTTGCTAAAAATAAAATGTGTGGGGGAAGGTGCCTTGACAGGAGGGTTCAGGCTAGTCAGGTCATCCAGAAAAGACTTCCTTGAGGAGGCAGTGCTATATTATGGCTAGAAAAATGAGTAAGAGCCACCCCAGTCATGTGGGAAAGAGCCAGGGTTGGAGCAGAACCTCTTGGGTGGAAGGAATAGCATATGCAAAGGTCCTGAGGCAGGACGAAACCGACACTTGAAAGGAACTGAACTGTCTGCGTGGGTCCAGGTTTACTGAAGTGGAAGGGGAACATGTGGAGGTGAAGACAATGGGATGAAACGGAAGGAGGATGAGTGGTGTAAGAGGCACAGGAGGTAAGAAGGATGAGGAAGCAGGGCCTGTTCCTCGGTTCCCATAAAATGCAGCCAGCTTCCCTGCCAGCTACTTAAGGATCTAGATAGTCACACTGAAATCAAACTGAGGTCCAGTGAACTACTTCTTCTCTTCTGTCATAAACTAAATCAATATAGTTCAATTTTCTGGATTACCACAGTGATGGTGTTACGTGCCAAGTAGGGCCACCCTGCAGTCAGATTATTCCTGTAGGTACCGCATTATAATACAGTTCTCCCACCTTATACCCGTGCACATAAGACCGCTCCTTTCAGCTACTGGAGGTACCATCTCAGGGCTACACAGCACCTGCCTTTGCTAAAACGCTCCCTCTTCTCTGCCCCAGCTCCATTCCCTGCTCCCACCACTGCCTGGCTCTTCTAACATGCCACCAAAAAAAAAAAAGAAAAAAGAAAAGAAAAAAGATTGCTCAGGCCCCCAGCCAGGAAAAGTTGTTAAGCCCTGTCCTCTGCAACTTCACAGCACATTTGCTTTAATACCAGGAGAGGATTCATCTTGGCCAATGAGAAACAAATGAATATGCAGCGATTCGCCACTTGCTGTAAAACATTACCAACAGTTCCCACTGCTGTGTTTTCTCCTGTTTTTCACCATCAATTAAAAAGGTGCAGTTCATTAGAGACAATTTTTCCCCTCTCGAAAATGGAAAGAAGCAAGCAGCCCCCCAAAGAGGCACAAAGCTCTTCTGAGAAACGCCTAGCAGACAAAGCTTCTTACAGTAACACTTTATTTTAATGGTCCTTTAATGCAGCATTGACAATGGAACTCCAACTGAAGCCCTCGGGGCAGCCTCGTTCACCCTAAATAAAAATGACCGGGGTGTCAGAGAGAGGTCACAACCTAAGACACCAACCTTGGAGGCTGCCCCAGGGAAGGGAGGGGCAAGAGAAACACCCACCTTAGACTTCCCTGTAAATACTCTCTTCCTCCCTGCACCCTCTAATTCAACTCTCCAGTTCCTTATATTTACATGGGCATCCCTATGCAGTTTGGGAATTACTCCTCTGCTGAGACACCATAGGTATCAGCTTTCTGGGAATTGGATTGTTCTTCCCAGAAACCAACGGGAGCCTAGTTGGTTTGAATGCTGTCTTGTGGGTGAGCCAAGGAGACCGGGCAGGCAGTTCATGACTAACCAGCGTGACACAGCTCACAGAAGCGCTTACATCCACTCATCGCTAGCAACAGATTGAAGGGAATATTGTAAGAGGTTTACAAGCTGCTGGGAAATTGTGGGGTTTTGCAAAGTGTTCTTTAAACCTTTTGAAATTCAAATTCCATTTCAGCAGCGATGTTGGAATGGTAACCGGAGGAATGGACAAAGGACTGACCGTTCACGCATTCATGGCAGCCCCCCTGAGCCCCCGCCCACCGCCTCGCTCTTCAGACGGAGAGCTGGTGGAGTAGCTCAAGGCCCACCAAGGGGCGGGAGTGGGAGGCAGTGACGGGGGCAGGGAGAGCTGACATTAGAAACAGCCTGGCTGAGAGTCTGCTGTCGCATGGCAGGGGGGCGGTGCCAGGCTGCTCGGTAGCCGGAGCCAAGAGCAAAAGTGGGTAATGTTAACACTGTTTTATTGAAGCAAGGAAGTGCAAGGAGCAGCGTGGAGCCGTCCTGACACAGAACCAAGTCCAGGCGGCTGCCGGCCGGCCGGCCTCCTGGGGTGACACGGTCCCTACCTGCGGACACTGCAATATCTGGCATCCTGATCGTGGTAATACTAGGGAATAATAAGGGAGTGAGTATGACCAGGCAAGATTTTGAGAAAGTCACGAAGCAAATGTCCAGACAGCCCAAATAAACAGGAGGTCAGGGGTCAAGCTGTTAAAGGAAGCAGGCAAAGTGGTCAAAAAATCTTTCTGTCCATCACTGAGGACCTGGGCTCTGGAACCACAGGGCCCAAGGTTCACAGCCTTCCCTGTCATTTGCTACTCAAGCCATTCAGTGTGTCCTTTTTCTATTAAATGAAGCCAGCGGTAGCATCTAGCTCATCAGGTTGCCTATATTGAGTGAGATGATCCACAAAAGGTGCTTAACCCGGGGCCTATGACACTGTAACACGTAAAAATTGTATCTCTCATTTCGTGTGTGTGTTAAGGGCAGCCTGAAACCACCCCCCTCCACGCCACCCCCAAAGCACTGGTTTCCACAAGCTTCTGTTCTCACATGTTTGTGATGTTCTGAATATACCAGTTAGCATTTCCATGCACCTGCCATGATTACATAAATTCCTTAATCCTTGTCTGCATTGATTTTTGCCGTTTAATTTATCATCCTCCAAATCCTCCTCAGGCCAGCTGTCACTGGGTATCGGATGTGGATTGGGGAGAAAGGGGCTGCTCCAGAGACACTGGTATTTGCCTGAGATAAACAAGCAAGGCCATCTGTAACGATGGATGGTCGTCGGGGTGCGAGTCCTGTCAAGCACACGGAGTTCCAAGATAAGATGGAAACACACCAGATCCAGCCTTATCCTGTCTCTGATTAAGCAGCAGAAAGGGGAAGAGCTGGAACTGATGGAGAAACATGACGCCTGTTATTCAAAGAGGAGGAAGAAACGGGGGCATGGTGTCTTACCCCCGCCGACACTGAGGTCCTGTTCCAGAAAGAGCGTGGCTGTGGGGCCCACGGGAAACAGCAAGGTACCATGTGAGCCTGCTTTCTCCCACACCCAAAATTACCAAAATAAAAGTCACGCTCTTTAATACTAGCCTACAAGAAATATTAATTACCAAAGTGAATCATTATTTATTTCAAAAAACAGCATAATTATTTAACATACTTCTCCAAATAACTCAAGTTGTTTATTTTTTTAAAAAGCTCAAAATATACCAAATGGCATTTTACTCTAATAAAACCCAAGTGTTTTACTGCAAACTTATAACTCACCTGTCTGATTGGACCTAGCAGTCTCTAGAATAAGTCAATGCTAGATGTCATCGTGGGCCCTGTGGAATCCTTTATCAATGTCTGAACCAGTTTACCAGGTTCAGATTTCCATCCTCAGGAGTGGAATACCTAAATCTCTTTCCAGGAGCCAGCTTGGGAATGAATGGTTACCCTCACCCTATTGACACAAAGTGTATTTCCGAAGAGCAAGTTAGAAAGGCAGAGAGAAAGGAGAATTAAACCAATGCCTCGTTCTTAATCTAGAGCTACATCCTATCATGATATGTGGAACAATGGTTGTCACTCAACCTCCAGATACCTTAGTTCTCCGTCGTGGAGAAGGGGATAGGGATGGGGTAAGAGACCCGAACTGCTACTCTAGGGAAATCTCTGAGTTTGTGAGAGCAAGGGGAATCAAAATGGATTTGGGAGACAGGAAATATAATGATGAGGACATCCACTCTGTCCTGTCAGCTAGGCCTGGGTGATCTGAAGCTGCTCACCTCTCCAACTCCATACCTGGCTACCCCTCCTCCTTCTCCTCTTCCTCCCCTGCAGGCCCCAACACTGTGTGAGCACAGGTAGAACTTGGCTGTTCCTCCTCCACCACCCTCTCCTCTCCAATTCACACTTGTTTTTCCCCCTCCCAGAACAATCGTGTTCCCTCTCTTCACCTGGGTAATTCCCACTAATCCTTGCAATCTCAATTTAGACATCTTTTATTTCAAGAATCTTCCCTGTCCTACCAGTTAAATGGCATTACTTACCTTTCACCTGTGATTCTCTGGCAAAGTATGTGTCCTCTCTCTCAGCATCGATTATAAATCCATTACTTAACGCTTTGCTTATAAAACATGGAAATCAGCTTGAGGGAATGTAAGGAATGCATACGTGTGGTGGGATTGGAATCAGGGCAGGATTGAAATCAGGCTGTAGGAAAGGACTAGAACCCGAGCTTATACATTGATTGGATTCTTTCTCCCTCAGGTTTTGGTGGACTTCTGCATCTCTTCTTCCTTCCTGTCAGTTCCTACAAACCAGCTTTCTCCACCCTAGTCATCTGGTAAGCCACAGCTTTTGCCACATGCAGAAAATGAAATATCCCTGAATGACAATCCCAAATTTCTGCCATCACTGTCTTGGCTCTAATTAAAATAGGCATCTCACAGAGAGCTCATTTTAGAGAAGAGAGTAATAGCTGTGGGATGAGCTGTTACCCTAAAGATATACAGTTCCACACTATTTATAATTGCTTCCTTGCTGTCGGTATCCTGGATCATCCACAAGCTTTATAAAGTAGGTCTGTCTACTATGTCTGTCTTAGTCACCATTGCATCCTCATGAAACTGTGCCAGACACATAAAAATGCTTAATTTGTAATAAAAAAAGAAAGAAAAAACACCTGTACAATTCACTCCATGTCAGTGGCTTTCTCTTTCCTATGTCCCAAACTCATTTCAAATCCCCACTCACACACACACACACACACACACACACACACACACACACTAGCTCTATCCTTACCACCTGCTTCAGATGGCGATCTATATTGCTTGTATATTTTAACCTCTATAAAATCTCCCCTTATTTTCCACAAACACTCCCAGGGACTTTACACTTTATATATCTCTCCACCTGAAACAGCAATAAGAATTACAAATTGTTTATATCTTACTATATTTCAGTCATAGCAATAGACATGTAACATACTTTTTATCTAATCTTATAACACTCAATATTTTCTCCAGTTAAAGTTCAGAAATAACTGAATAACTTGTTCAAGATCACAACTAATAAATAACCTTAGTCCATCTGAGTCTAAAACTTGGTATCTTTCTACTTTCTAATCTTTCCATTCAAGCAACCTACTCAGCTAAAAGCTTCTCAAATCCAGTAATCCCTGTTAAATTTAATTCTATATCCTGAGAATCTAGCATGTTTTACATTTCATATAACTATATTGAATATGCTCAGTTCATATTTTTGAGGGATGAATAAATGGGTACATGGTCTCTCTTGGGGGGAAAGATGCAAGTCACCCTGGGAAAAGGTTTTCTCTAACCTAACAACTTTATAGTCTTTATGTGTCAACAAAATAATTGTCTCAGCAGAAAACAATTATATTGGTGGGTTTATAAAGCTGACATAGCTTGAAGGCTAGCTTTGAACAGATAAAACCTCCCTCTAAGAAAAAGAAATATAAAATCTGCATGCTATATGAAACAAACAATAAAAATAAAACAGCAGCTATTTAAGGCTTTGGAAAACAACCAAGGTATCTAGGACTTTAAGGGCAGAGATATAACAGAGAACAGAATCTCAGAGAAGGGAGCTGAACACAGTATGCAGCCTCTGCACTTTTAACATTAGAATAATTCTAAGATCTTGGAAGCAAGAGCCTAATACATTAAGACAAATGCAGCTAGTAAGAGGCTAAAAAGAACAGGCGGAGCACAGTGGACTTTGAGAGCAGCGAGTTTTTCTGTTTGATACCACAATGTTGGGATGCATGTCATCACACATCATCCAAACCCACGGAGGGCACAACATCAGGAGTGAACTGTGGTGCAGACTGTGAACTCTGGGTGACAATGAATGATGTGTCAATGCCAATGATGTGTCGATTGTAACAAATGCAGGAGTCTCGTGCAGCTTCCTAGTGAGAGAAGATGGGTTTTTTGGTGGGACATGGAGTATGTGAGAACTCTGTACTTTCCACTCAATTTTACTATTAACCTACAACTGTTCTAAAAAGCCAACTTGATTAATAATAATAATCTTAAAAAGCTAAGAAGAGCTTCTAACTGACCCACAGAGCTGGGGGGAAAAAATGAGCATTCAAGACCTGCTAGGAGGGAAAGACTCTGGTTAATATTTTAGGTTCTTAGCTGAGATTTTTGAATAGCAACATCCTTCGAGTCAGAGAAAACTGAAATAGAGAGTTTCTCACAAAACTGGAAACCAGTCTTAAAATATCTCAATATTTAATTGGTTCAAGATGATCTACATGTATGCTGACTGCCTGCAAGAAATAAAATAAATCCCCTGTGAATGAGTGAAACTACCCACGCCTTTAAGGGGTTTTCACACACAATGTCCAGCATCCAATTGAAAATTACCAATTATTCAAGCAAGTCCAAAAGACTGAAATTCAAGAGAAAACTCTGAAATTAAAGTGCCATACACTAAAAATCTTAACATTACAGTTGTGAGCATGAAACCTGAAAATAACTATGATTCATATATTTCAGAAAGTAAAGTGATAGTACAAAAACATAGATGACATATTGGGTATATTCATTACAGAAGTAGAGCAGAATCATGTCTGTGGGGAATGCCTGTGAAATGGATAAAGCAGGAGTAGACAGGGTAAGTCTTCAGAATGCAATGCAAGGGAAGGAAGGAAGATCTGGAGGGAGGACCTTCAGACTATGGTGGGGCTCTGGAAAGGTCTCAGTCAGTCCATTGAGGAACCTGCATGCAGACACTGCCCAGGGACAAGTCCCACACTGAGCAGAAATACTCAGTTGTTGATGCCAGCCCCCTTCGGCCATGCTCCGTTCCTGGCTGGAAGCTGCGCACAGACGGCGTGTCTCAGGTGTGGCTGCTGCTGCAGGTCCCGAAGGCACTGGAGCTGGAGGCAATGGGCTGCCTGCAGCCCTCCAGGATGTCACGCCCACCGCCATGGCTGTCCTACAAATGGAACCCCATAAACGCAATGCAAATAAATGACTCGAAATACCACATGATGACATGAAAAGATCTTACATACTATTGAGCCAAAGAATCCAGGCATTGAACAATTACATGCATGCAGAGTTCAAAAGGGCCAAAAATAATCTACAGTGGTAGATGTCAGAATGGTGGTTTCCTTTGACCGAGGGTCTAATGACTAAGAAGTGGCATTCAGTAGGCTGTTCAGACTCGCGCATCACGGGCTGGGTGGTGGTTATACATGTGTTCACTTTGTAAAAATTTATTGAGCTATGCACCATGATTTGTACCCCTTTCTGTCTGTATGTCACACTTCGGTGAAAAACAAGTTACTTTTTAAAAAATCAGTATGCCCAGATAAATGTATAAACAGAAATAGATGCCATATAAATCCAGGAAACAAGAACCCAGAGAATAATGGCCCTGCAGAATGTAGTGAAATATGAGGAGGATGAAACGTATTTATTTTGATATAGAAGACTCAGACAACTTTACCAAAATATTTCTTCAATTATTAAATCTTTATTATTAATGGGGAACGGGTGACATGTGGCTGCTTTATTTATTTTCATAAACAACTTTTGGATGGCTTCATACCTAATCTATTTTTATTCTTAAAACGCTTGTGCAGCCCGAGATTAGCTTAGCACAGCACTTCTTTACTCTTCCAGGTTGACACGATTGAACGATTTGAAAAACCGCCAGTGTGCTGCTCCTTGTAATTGAATCTGCATACTGCTCTGCAGGACGGTTGATGTCTGTAACACTTAAATATCATCTTTCTAAAGTGCTCCCGCACACAGACACGTGTCCTTTTCTCCTTGGCTCATCCACACGTACCATCGCGAGATATGAATTAGCACAGTGGAACCAGTGCGCAGGCATAAGCAAGCACGGGACTGCGAAGCAGCCAACCATAGTTTTCGTTCACACCTCTGTTGCTATTACATCTGTGTGCTACTGCACAAGTGATTAAACATCCTGACCCGCAGGTTTCCTGGGCTGGAAGCTGAGGAGGCTGGACCCTGCGGTCTCTGAGCTCTGTTCTGACAGTTGTCCTCGATTTGTGTCCCACTCTTCAACCTGTGAAGCAAGGTACCTCACCTTTTATGGCTAACTCCTTGTTTAACCAAATAGTTGCAGCAGATACTTTTGGTAGTCTCTCACGTCTTCCTTCGGCAGTAAAATGCAATTCTATGCGCTTACCTCGCCCTTTCCTGAGGAGTCAGGGGAAAGGGACCCCACTCTCACTCTAGCCACAGTATCCACAGAGTTTAAGACACTTCGGGGTTTGCTTCAGACTTGCACATGTGATGGAATGCTGGTCACCGAGACTGGAGGATGTTCAGTGGGAGGGATATCGCATACAATGGTCTTTTCTCCTCTGGGCTTTGTCATATCTGAATATGATGTCTCGAATATTTGGCAGTCATCCTGCTGCGACCCTGACGAAAGCCACCCCGAGGTGAGGTCGAAGTGTAGAAGTCAGAGAGATGCTGGGTACCAAGTCCCTGGGTACCTGATAATGTCCCTGAGCCAGAGATCGTGTTGTGTCTTGAGCTCGCCCTACCTCTGCTCTCACTGTTATGTGAAATAATACTTAATGTTGAAGCCAATTTGATCAATTAGTTTTTACTTGTTGCCAAGAACATCCTGATATAATGGGTATAATAATATACGGAAGAGTTTTAAGGTTGAAGGATAATGTGCCTGATGGACTTTGTAACTAACTTTATTTATTATATGTAATTGGTATGTATAATACATATATACACTATGTATTTTTAATCTTAAATCTACTGTATTTCAGTATACATAGTGTAGCATAGATATAAGAGATACATATACATTTATATATACATACAGGTACACTAAAATGTGGTGAATTTGAAGATTAAAAAAGATAAACCAATGGTCAGAGAAGCTAGACTTCCTTCTAAAATCAGCCATTTTCAGAGCTTTATTTAGTATGCTACAATTTTGTTTGAAACTGCTTTTTCTCCCATCACATCCATCAACTGGCTACTAAGAGAAATCATTCACCCAAAAGTATTTCATGATCTACTCTCTTCCGGATACTTAGAAAAGGAAAAAGAAACCCAATAAGTAGTCACGTTATTCAATCAACAAGAATGCACATACAGTTATAAGAAATGATTGTTGAAAATAGTTAAGTGATTTAAAAAAAGGCCAAAATCTCTGAAAGGGCATTTCAGGTGATACACACTCTAAAATTCAGAAAACACAGAGACTGTTGTGGACGGGAAGGACCCGTGGACCCATTCACAGGGAGCAGATCAGCAGCGGAATTGTAACTCTCAAATACGGCTCCAGATCCCTCAGGCCTGGGAAGACCTCCTCCCTACAGTCTCCTTCGAATGTACTAGCAGCAAGGAATTTAGGTCAAGGGTGACCCTCTTCGTAGCAGAGCAGTGGAAATACATGGCCAGGAGGATTTACATCTGGATAGGAAAACTTCCAAAGCCAAAAAAGGTGCACCAAGTCAGTTCGAGATGGAGAACCAGCCCCCAACATGCACCACCCCAACAGTCATCATCTGGTTTGTTGTGGAACAATGGGCAAAACCAAGCAATCATTTAAAATAATAAGCGGTTATAAGAATAAGAATGAGTGGTCCTCTTAGCAACCATCAGATAAATGAGTTGCAGGACTGCAATAAATCTACAGGGTAGTCCAGAGAGACGCGGCTTCTCTCCAACATGTTTATCTGCTGATTTTATGTGAAGCCAAAGGTTTCTGGGCAGTAACTAAGGGTTGGATTGTAGATATGATCAGAGCAGTAGATTGTTCTCTGTGATAGGAAGAGTTTTAGTGCCACAAGGATTATACAAGGGGAAAGTCAAGTCCTTATCGATACGCCTGTCATCACTAAAGTTTTACTTCCTCTTTGGGAGAAACACATGGATATTCTCTCTTATCTTTGTCTCTCTGTGGTAATGGAAACTAACTTGTGTATATCTTTTGGAAATAAATGGCACTATAATAAATACTGAAAACATATAGGGAATATCTGGTCTACCAGTCTTCCACTTTAGCTTTTACTTCAGGTGACCTTCCAAGTAACCTGGAAGTCCTAAAGTGCAGAACATCCCATGTACTGATGGACACCAAGTTACCACCCAGTCACACCCTCTTTCAGAGGCAAGAAAATGATACATTTGATGCATGCTGATACATAGCATTTGTATGAATTTTGAGAGAAATCAAATCAATGTAATTGTAGGAATATAAAATATGTATTTGGCCTCATGAAAACAAAAGTTCTCCAATTTATAACTATTTTAATCACCATACATTTAACAAGCGGTTGATTAGTGTTATTCCCAGGGGCATTGTTTCCCATTTGCGATTCATGAGCCTTGGGGAGGTAAGATCATTTTAAGGGACACACTGATATGTACTTTTTATTTTTTGGTTGTATATTTATGTTAGTTTGTATATGAATATATATAAAGAGAAATACATTTAAACATATACACGCAGCACATCAAATACCCAATACTAAGTTTAATAAATGTATTTAAGTTTTGAAAATGAGTTGACTTATGGAAAAACATTGAATAACTGTGGAAGGCAGAATTCTCAGACAATCCTCAAAATCCCCATGCTGTGGTACGTATGTCCTGTGTAATCCCCTCCCCTTGAGTGTGGGAGGAAGCTGTGAGGAGGACAGGGTAGACACTCCCAAGGCTACACCATCTAATGTCTACAATGTCATAATCAATTACGGGTCTCTCTAGTTGGCCTTGAGTAAGTGTGTCTGTTGACAGCCAACAAGAAAGCAGGAACCCCAGTCCCACAATCTCAAAAATGCAAATTCTTCCAATGACGTGAATGATCTTAAAAGAAGAAACCAGCTCACACATGAGACGCTGATACCTGTAAGTCTTTGATTCCAGCACTGTAAGACCCTGAGCAGAGAACCCAGTCAAACTGAGCCTGCTAAGTGTATGGTAATTTGTCACTCAGCAAGAGAAAACTTATATGGTTGATAATAAACACAAGTGGTGTACAGCATTGGCAGAACCATGAGGGTGGTGATTCAAACGACTCAGCTTTGAAATCACTGCCCCCGTGAGGAGACAGAACTACTTAATTTAAATGCAGAGAAGAACCCCTGCCTTGGCTCTTGCATGTTAGATTCATCAAATATCACAAATACACAGAAAGTGAGCACACACACGGGCTCCTCTCTCAGGGGCTCCAGCACTCAGTGTTGGTTTAGTACAGCCTATAGGTCTACTAGGTCTAAACGTCACTGTCGCAGCTCATCCATTCATGCCCCAAGGAAATGCGTCTACCGATTTCTCACCCGATGGCCTTGGTGAGATGAACCAAACCTGAGAGCTGTGGGGCTGTGTATTTTGTGCTGCCCCTGATAGCAGAAACAGGCAATGTAAAGAGAACAGAAGTGGGGAAGCTCAGGCAAGGGACAAATCTAGTAACCTGGAAATCTCTCTTCCAGCACAAACATGAGAGCTTCTCGCATAACGCAGTGTGGTTTCCAGTAGTGTCCAGCATTCTTTTGTTGCTTCTCTTCAGGTTCAAAGTTGTCGTTCTGGGGAGTATCAGTGAATTTGCGGGGTTAGTGCAAAAGTCATACGGTGGCTGAAGAAAATTTTCACAATATTTTTACAATATTTACAATATTTTATAATATTTAACAATATTTACAAAAACAGTTCATTTTACTCTTAAATGTGTGTGCACATACCTGCACACGCACATCCAGATTCTTGACATTGGTGACTAATTGGATGTTGAATGCTAAAATTGCAAATACTTGTTATTTTATAAAATATTAAATAGGGTTTAATTAAATCTTTTTAAAATGTATTTTATTGATTATGCTATTACAATTGTTCCATTTTCCCCCCTTCACTCCCCTCCACCCTGCACCCCCCCTTCCCACCCACATCCCCCCACTTCAGTTCATGTCCATGTGCCATACTTACAAGTTCTTTGTCTTCTACTATTTCCCACACTATTCTTACCCTTCCCCTGTCTATTTTCCACCTACCTTCTATGCTACTTATTCTCTGTACCTTTCCCCCTCTCTCCTCTATTAAATATTAATATCAATAGATTAAATAACACAATAAGGGTGTACTTAATAAAACCAAGACAGGGGAAAATTCTATTGGACAAAGTGGTCCCTTCAACAATAAAATGAAAAAAGAGAGAGGGTGGAGAGGCAGAGATAGAGAGACTGAGAGAATGAGAGAGACAGAGACACAGAGAAAAGGAGAAGAAAACCTAAAGATTAAGAGACTTAAAAGACACTTCAACAAATTGCAGTGAGTGGCCTTCATTTGGATTTTGAGTCAAACTATTAAAAATATAAGTACCACTTGAATTAATTGGAATAGTGAGCATTTATTATTTCTTGATGTTAAGAATTATTATGTTTTGCCCTGGCTGGCATAGCTCAGTGGATTGAGCGTGGGCTGCGAACCAAAGTGTTGCAGGTTCGATTCCCAGTCAAGGTACATGCCTGGGTTGCAGGCCATCACCTTCAGCAACCGCACATTGATGTTCCTCTCTCTCTCTCTTTCTCTCTCCCTTCTCTCTCTGAAAATAAATAAATAAAATCTTAAAAAAAAGAATTATTATGTTTTAAGTATAATAATGATAGTGTGATCATGTTAAACATTCCTTACTTTCAGAAACACTGACATAGTTGCAATCAAATGATGTGATAGGTGTGATTTACTTTAAAGGGGGAGAGAGAGAAGGGTGAGATGAAACACGATTGGATGTGAGAGGATTGGTTATTGCAGCTAGATAGTAGGTACGTGAGGACTCGTTATACTCTCCTGCCTTTGTTGTGTTTGGTGCGCTCCATAATCAAAAGTTCTGGTCTAAAACAGGAAAAGATTTTTAAATAAAAGCTTGCAATTCAGTTTAACTTAATTTTATTTAGAATTTTTATTTTAATAATGTCCCTGCTAATCTTAATAAATAATTTTGAATAATTTTGAGAAAAAAATAACTATCTTAAACAATTTTAATAATTAAAAATTTTATATTTACTTAAACTTACATTATTGGTGACAACAAGTTTAAGTTTTGTAAGCTTTCAACAGTACATATACATGCTCTTTTTAAATCTTTTGTATTCTCAAGAATGATTAGAAATTGGAAACATGATAGAAATGAAAAATACAAAAAAAGGAGCTCAAAAAAGAATACAATACTGAAAAGAATAACAAAAATAAAAATTTCCAAAAAATACATTGCTTAGTTTTTTAAATAAGAAACAATGGAAGAGAGGGGATTTGTGTTAAAGGTAACACACATTAATGTCATGAAGAGAATATTATACATTTAATGTAATTGTTCAGCAAACAAAGAAAATGAGCAAAACAATTAGTGTCATGTCTTTGATGTGAACAAAACCAATAAAGTCCCTGAACTTTTACATCTTTTACTGCACAAAGACTAAATTGCTAAACAAGCTGATGAGGACGTGTAGCAAGCCCCTGGGTCTGACTCTTGCCCTGGCCCTGTGTTGGGAAGTGTGGGAGACAGAGGGTTGCCGGGAGGTATGCAATGTCATCGGCCCTTAAGTGGCAGATAGTCCCTTTTAGAAAACAATCACCCAGCCCTGACCTGTGGTCGGGCGTTGGTCTGCAAAGCGAAAGGTCGTCTGTTGATACCTGGTCAGGGCACATGCCTGGGTTGTGGGTTTGGTCTTAGTCAGGGAGCCTATGAGAGTCAACCGATCGATGTTTCTCTCTGACACCAATGTTTCTCTCCCTCCCTTTCTCGCCCTCTTCCCCTCTCTCTGAAATAAATAAATAAAATCTTGAAAACAAAGAAAACAAGTACCCGAAGATGATAAAATAAATTCAAAACATCATACTGTATTTTGTGCTACGGGAGTTCAAAGAAGAAAAAGAATTATAAAGCTCCAGTAATATTAAAAATTAGAGAAGGCTCTTGGAAAGAGGTAGGACTTACCTCAGCTTTCACGGAAGAAAGAATTCCATTAGATAGATTGGAGAGGGAGGGTCATTTCAGACGCAAGAACTCGCAACAGCATAGATATAAGAATGAGGGGTCCAGACAGGCGATGGGGACTCTAATTAATGGAGACAAGCCTCGATCAATTTTACACCGTGAGTGCAAATTTAAGCTGGATTAGCCTGGCCCCGCTAAGTACCTTGTTCAGAAACCGAAATATTATAGCTGCAGCCTGGCTACCAGAGGAAATGAAATGAAAGCCCATAAACCCTGAAGTGTAGGGCCAGAACGCCAATTCAGAGAACGAAGTGGAGTTTTATTTTGGGACTGTGCTGTAAAGGTGACTTAGGTAGACCCGAGGGCCAGGGTTCTGCGTGCATGTGTGCGGGCCCTCAGTGATCATTAACTTTTGAGGGGGGAAAAAATGGTACCCGGTTCTGCCAGTAAAAATGATTAAGGCATTTTTTTGCAGCTATTTTTGTGTGTCATAAAAACAGCAGGATTTTTAGAATGGGCTGATATTTTTTATCCCAGTCCTCCCTGAAGGGAATTAAAGAGCTGAGACCTGTAGGAATTTACTGGTCTGATGGGACAAGCGCACAGTGCCAAAAGGAGGCACGCACATTTCCAGTGACTCACTTGAGTCTCTATCTGAATGCAAAGCCTGGTCTAATTTTTTGAAATCACCTTTCTGGTAGACTGTTTAAGAGCTAAGGGCTTACAAGAATAAGTCATTGATCTCCCATTTCTAAGGCTAACAAAGAGTTCCATATTACTGAAACCAGACATTCCCATTAAACCCACAGGTTTGAACCAGAGGGGAAGAAGGAGGGTGTTTTTGTTTGCTCTGCGATAATGTGGATGCTGCATGACATTCTTGGAAAGAATAGAAAGAGAAAACATTAAATCATATGAGAGCGCTTTTCCACTCTGTCTTTGAAAAAAGGGAAATTCGATATTACCTTGGACAGAGTGTGCCAAAAAGAATGACCCAAAGTTGTTTGAAGGGTGGCCTATCTCTTAAAATCAAGAAGTATGATTTACTGTGTACTTACAGGAAAACATTGTTTTCTGTCAGAACAGTTCCAGGTGCAAAATGAGGTGTGTATAGATTAGACAGTCCCATCGCGATGCTGGTGAAACCAAGCTAAAGAAATATTTTATAGCTCTTTTAACAAAAGATTTTGATAAAAGGAATGATAGTAGAGGTAACCTGCCACCAATGAAGGTGAAATTCTCTGATGACACAAAGCACCTGAGTTTAAAACAGACATACCAAACGTGCATATCTCAGGACACATTGCCTCCCCGCACCACATGGATTACCTTAGGAAGCTCTAAGCTTAAACAAGACTCTAGAATTTCTTAGAAGAGTTTCCAAGTTTTCTGTTTAAGCCTTCAGGGACAGCAGTTTATTGTTTTGACTATCTTCAAAAATAAGAAAACATCAACACATAAAAATAGATGTTCATGTTTAAGAAATTTCCAAAGTCCATCAAAAGCAAGTCTGGAGACTGAGAGGTGATTAAGCTGAATAATACTGTTTCTATTTAAAAATAAATTGTAAGTTGTTATCAAGAGCACCTTTGACACTAGATCTGGAGACAATTTCAAAGAGGAATTACAAAAACAATTTGTTGAAATAAGTATAGTAACTCCCAAGTACTTGGGGAAGAAAAGATCACTTTTAGCATATTATATACATCATAGTTACCCATTCTAATATTTGTACACCCATTCTAAAATGGCAATATCAATCAAAATTTAAATGCATATGCCCTTTGGGCTAACAATTCCACTTCAAAGACATCCTAAAGACAACCGGAGAAGTGAAAAAAATACCCATGTAGAACTATTCATTGTACAATTGGTGAGAAATTAAAAGCATACTGATTGTCATCAGAAAGTAGTTCAATAAAATGCCCTACAGGACAGTAGAAAGCACGGAGCTGTTTAACGGATGATGCAGAGCAGCGAAACCACAGTTTATGTCACGTGTTCGCTACAGCAAACACTGTGTGGAGAAGGATTCTGAGCCTGAGTGGAGTCCCACAGAAGAAAGCTGATCTCTATCCATTAGTGATGCCTGGAATAATAGCAGATTAAAGGAAGTAGAGATACGATGCCCAGGTCCTTCCTACCCTTAGCGTAGCTAGCACCCAGGGTGAAGACAGGGAGTTTATTAAAGAAATGGACCAGGGAGAACTAGATGCAGAAGTGCTAGGAAAGCTGAACGATGAGACAGAGAAAGTGGGACAAGTCGAAGATTTACAACCACAGCCAGCCACTGCCACTCATAGGGCTAAAGGACAACTGGAGAGGTGCCGTCCAGGCAGTCAGTCATCCAAGCAGCTGTGGGGCTAAGGCCGCCAGATGCAAATCGGAATCCCAGAAGTGCTGGGGCCCCTGCCGAGGATCAGAGCCGGCTTCCTGGCATGTTATCTGTGCGGTCACACAGAACGCCACACTCCGAGGGACCCCAGAGCACAGTGGTGTTCATGCTCTGCTGTCAGCTTGAAATTTTTTATAAGTTTTGAACAAGAGGCCTGCATTTCCAGTTTGCACTGGACCTGGGACATCACGCCGCCTGTTCTGCCAGAGACCCCACCCGAAGCAGAGAGAGGGGAAGATAAACATCCAGGCCGCCCCATCTTCCCAGCCGGCTGCATTAGCCCACTGCCTCCCAGTGATCCAACTTCAGTGGAAGCTCTTCAGAATCGGAAGTGTGTTTTGCAGAGACTGGTCCAGAGGAGCAGGGCTCGGCAGCAGAATGGTGGGGAGGGGACCTGAGAGCTGACAGGGAAACTGCTGGCGCGTCCCGCATCAGTAAATACATGTTATCACGGACACACTTTCAAATACACTAAGGACTTAAAAAGGCATAGGACATGAAACTGTGTGTGATCCTGTTTAAATGTGTGCATATTTACATTCATTTTGAATGGTCGGGCAGTACGTATGCCAAGGTGTTTAAAAGTCAGGAGGGACATAAATCAAGGTGTCGAAAATCATGGTAGGCAAGTATAATTATGGCCATTTTCTATGCCTTTCATTTAACTGTATTTTCTGACACTTCATATATGTGTGAATTTATATGTCTTTATACATAATTTATGTATAGATACATATGTATTTATATGCTCCATATATAATATGATATTACATAAAGGAGCTTTATTTTCTTAAATGTACAAAGAGGATCTGCTTGCAGAATGAGTGATCTTGTCTTCTTACAATTAAGGAGAAGCTGGAACATAAATGTAGCTCCTAACCGAATCTTGTCCATGTGGTGGGGAGATAGAGTAGGATGAGAACTGGGGAGCAGATTTTGAAGTGGGGGACCAGGAGGCCACTGAGACAACTTGAGTGAACCAGTGAAGGCTGAAGTTCGGTTTGATGGGGAAATACACACAGCAAATGGAGGTAACATTTTTTCAAAAGGAGGGGGAGGGAGCCACCATGGAGCTCACTTTCAAGGAGCACCATGGAAGACTAAAGGAGAGAGGCCCAGCTTTTCACCTGGCCACCGGGGCTGATGTCACCCAACCCTCAGGCCCAGAGTCGCTCGGGGGGTGAGCCTAGGGAGTTGGGCTGTTTCTCTGCTAGAGAAGCCGTTCCTGATATTTTTATTCCCTGCAGCAAGCCTGGCTAGGAATGGCAGCGGTTCAGGAAAACCAGAGCCTCGTGTGCAAAGGCACCGTGACCCACGGTCTCAGCCAGCATTTCACCTCCAGCCCCCTGCCTTTCTGCACCTACCTTAGGTTATAACTCAGTTTTTCGTTTTGTTTTGTTTTGTTTTTAATTAAATTTAGGGCACTTGCAAATATTCTGATTCCTCATTGGCTGGTGCATACCTGGTAGGAAAATAGAGAACTTCAATTTTAAGAATGTCTAATTAGTCCCATACAAAGTAGATTATTTACGTATCATTATTTTTAAAGGAACTCTACAAATGCTTTCCTGCTGAATCAATGACCATTTTAAAAGTTCATTTGGCTTTAAGTGACTCATTTAAGAAATTATTTCTCAAGATACTGAGCTGGAAGTCTGTTACTCTCGGCTTGTCTATAAGTGATTGAACTTTTATACAGATATTTGGCTATGTCATGTTTTTATAATGTTTTAAAAACTCATTTGAGGGACAATCATCTTTTCTTTTTCTGTCATTTCTTAAAAAAAAATACCCTGAGAAATGTGGCCTTGATAGGAAGTAAATGATGATCTATGCTAAATATTGTTAGAGCAAAGTTGAATGAGTGACTTCTGTTTAATGTTTTTCTCTCTTAGCAAAGAAGCTGGGAATATAGGGAGGAAAAGTCTTCAAAGTTCTCTGTGCATAAATCCAGCCAAGGGAAAATTCTGCAACTCAGCAAGAAAATTCTCTGGAGTTCAGATCAGATAGCGTAGTGCCGCCTCAGTTAATTTTACAATGTCAATTCCAGGAGTACAATCCTAATCTATATTTACCATTCTTCTCATTCGGAATCATTAACCCTGGCCTCCTCCTTTACGTTAATGCACATTTAAGTCCCACTGGATATAACCCAGCTTCTTCCTTAATCACCATGCATCCCATGAAACCTGCCTCCCTCTCAGAAGAGCTCCGTTTACCCACCTTATCACCTGCTCGCAGTGTGCTCAGCTGCAGGAGCCGGTGTGACAAAGGACCATAAACGTGGCACTGTCCTTGAAAGATATCAGTAAAATTTTATATTATCAACCTGATTGAGAGGAAGAAAAGGAAGATGTATGAAAAGGTGTCAGATTATTTTCTTTTGTCAGAGAGGTTAAATGGATAATTAATTTGCATCCCTGCCTTTCCACGGCCATTTCACACCTGTCTGATAGAATAAATTGCAAACCGTGAAAAATGAACAGTGTTCTATCTGGACTTTGCTGAATAAAATCTTTGGAAATGTCTATCTTTTAAAATGATTTCAAAATAAGAAACATCAAATTCTTGTTCCCACCGCTGTCAACACAAACTTTAGTCTGATCCCTAAAGCAGTGAGTACCCATGTTATTAGTGAGAATTAGGCTCTTTCACGGGATTTCAAGGAAAGCATCCTAAGGACTCATGCACGGGAGATTATGGTGCAGCAAGGGTTATTCAGCTAGAAATAGAAGCTGCCTGGGTTTCCAAGTTCCAATCCCCCTCAATCCTGCCATGGAAAAATTCCAACTGTGTCCTCAGCAAGGCCAAGACAAAAGCCAATGTCCAAAGTTTCTGCTCCATGTTAAAGCTTAGTCCTTTTGGAAACTACACAGTCTGCTGGGAGCCCCAGTAGCTGCTAGACCCACAAGATGGCGTGTTTCTGGGCAGAAGAGTGCACAGACTCCTAGGGCAAGTGAGTTACTAGGTGAGGGAGACAGAAAAAGAGAGCTTCGGTGTTCCCCTGGGATTATTTTAGCTTGGATTTGGGATGAACCAATTGACTTCCCACGTTCTTGAAGGTTTGGGATAAGTCCACACCATAGATAGACTAAGAGCCTCTTTGGTCAAACACCTCCCCCTTTGGCCCCCAACAATCTGGTTCTGGAGGGGAGAAGGGAGGAGTGTTCATCTCCTTGGCAGAGCAATGCTATAATCCCCTGGGGTGTGAAGCTGTAGCTTCCTGGTGAAGCAAACAGGCTCATGCTCCCCATTTTTTAAACTCAATGTCTAATTCCCTTTCCTTTTTAATTAATGATTAGCTAACTATGGATAGTAACACCTCCTCAAGGTGCCAGGCACTTTGAGGGGCTCAAGATAAACAACCTCTCAAGAGACTCACTGGACAGTAACATAAGACACAGGTGTGGGCTTGAGCAATCACCACAGAAGAAGCTAGTTGATGAAGGAAAAAGCTATTATTAACAGCATGTCCACAGAAGACTTTGTACAGAGGTCTTCAGAGTCTTGAGCTAGTCTTTAAACTTTGGATTTAACATCAACAGATAGAAGGTAGAAGAAGAGACTGATCATAGGATGAGTACAGGAAAATAATGGGAAGATAGAAAAGAGGCTGCAGCTAGGTTGTACAAGACTTGAAATGACTCTTCAGGCAGAAAAGTCCAGAACATTCTTATACATAGAGACTTGGTACGATGGTCACTGAGACAGAGAAAGAAAACTCCAAGAGCCGTGTGAGGGGTGGATTTCAGGAGCTGTTGCTGGTAGTCACAGAGACCAGTGAGGGCTCCGGTTGTGGGTAAGAGAAAGGGAGGGCCTGGATTATGGCAGCAGGAAGAAACAGAGAAGCAGGGATCCATGGGAAATCAGAGGGAAGTAGGTTCATCAGAGCATGGTGACCAATTGAGGTGGCACAGGAGAAAGTGAAGATAACGCTAAGATTTTGATGATGATTTTGTTATGGTGTCATTAACAGAATTGGAAAAGCTAAGAATAGGAGGGATTTTTCAAGAGGAGACAATGTGCTGAGTTTTGGAACATGAAGGTGGAGTATTAATGAATGTACACGTGGAAGTTACCAGTGGATTTGGCAATGGGTCATTGGAGCGATGGAGAAAGGATGAACAGGGATGTAGAGTTTAGAATCACTGGTATGAGGATATTAGTTAAAATACAAAAATGAATTAAATCTCCAAGATGTCCTAACATAAAACAACATGGAACACTTACGTTTAGGGAATGTGAGAAAAATGAAGAGCATGGAAAGAATCCACCAGATGGGGCGGGGGGGGGGGGAATAGGAAAATGCAGTAACCCAGAAGCCAAAGAAAGATTTTTTTTTACAGTGTGTAAGGGCTTACGATACAAGTGGGAGGTGAGAAGGCAGAAGCAATCCATCTAAAAATTTGTTTTCCAGAAGTTTAGCCACGAAAGAAAGAAGAAAGATGGTCATAGCTGGAAGGAAAGTCAGGTTTGAAGGAAGGTATTTTTGAAATAGGAGAAGAATTCCATAAAGATGTCACTAAAGGTGCAAGAGAGAAAAGCAAGGAGCTAGGATATGCCCTGGAATGTTCTTGCATGAGACAAGGTCAGGCATTATCATGGGGGTCATGAAACTCAGCAGTTCAGCTTGCAAGAGAGTCTATGGCACACAGTAAATAAAGAACTTAGGCTAAACTCCTGCAGCAGAGAAGCGAGGGAGAGCAGCGACCTTGCAAACTCTGAAACATTTGCCGGAGGACTAACAGGAAGATTTCAGATCCTGACACCAAAAGGATGGAAAGGGGTAAAACCAAAGCTACACATGAAGGGTTTTGCTTGGAAAGGGACGAAAATAAAGGGAACCTTTGGGGAAGGAGCCCGTCAGCTACAGTGTGTCAGAAAGTGGAGCCTGTCAGAGTTACAAAAGGCTTGCAGTGGCCCTAAGGGGGAAGTGTGATAGGAAGTCAGATGAATAACAGGGCTTCTGAGCAGCATTGAGGGTGCAGCTGAGCTTAGAGAGCATTGATTTGTGGTGTGTCCATTTATATATAAAAATTATACCATGTACATGAGTATTGGCTATCCAGCCAAGAGCTAATGCACACATATAATATTTTATCTCCAGTAATGGTACTGAAATTTTTTCAACAAACTCCGACAGTCAAACACAATTTTAACTTGACCTCCCTCCTGATGCTGTGCTTTTACGGAACGCTGCCTCATTGCCTTTTACTCACTCAGCATTTTTTGTTAGTTTTTAAAAACCAAAAGAATTGATTTGTTTTTCTCAGTGGTTCTGAAATCACCCCCACTCATTAAGTTGTATTTAGGAGCAAAGGAAGGGAAAAAAAAAGAGATTCCATCTTGAACAGGCTTATATTTCTGGCAAGAAAAAATAATCTTTTAGATAGACATCCCTGGGTGGGCAGTGGCCACGGCTGTCATTGCTAGTGGTGCACATTGAACCGGGGGGAACATGTTGGCTCTAGGCATGAGAAACCACCTTCATTCGTCCTGGTTCTGTGACACTTGTCAGACGCCTACCTACCTCTGAGCCCTCTGCCCTCCTGTTGAATTTGGCCCAAATCATACTGAAGAGTAGCAAGCACAGGGAGACAGAGGAGCAGATGGCAATTTGAAAAAGCAATTTTCCCTGGGGGGAAATAAAGGGTACGAAGGGTGGATTCTGTTCTCACCTAAGTTAATTGAATAGGTAGCTCATGACCTACTGTACCTAAGACAAATGAGTTGGGGGCAGGGTTTGTTATTTTGGAGAAGGAGGACTTTTCATGAATACTTTCCATTTCTATAACTCCCTTCGTAGATGACTTACACGTATTTACCAGTGAACCTTCACTGCATACCCAAAGTGACACGCTTTCCTTTGCACTGATGGCCCATTGGAGAAGGTCCCAGGACCAAGATGTCTGTCTCTAGGCTGCTGCTATGAAACACTAGAGCTCTGGCTGAAGAGTTCATGGGAGATGATGCTAAAACAATTGATTATCAGTTCTGCGTTTTCCATCTTCATAATGCCAGCAACCACAGCATATTGCCAGCATATTGCTGGGCTTCAGCTTCAACCTCGCTGTACATTTCTCACTTCACAGGTCTTCCTGGCATCTGTTAGTGGGAAGAGATATCATTCTGGTTCTCGTGTGGGTTCATGAAATAACACCAGCATTCAATTACAAAGCCTAAAGGTGGCAGGCAAGGAAAGAACTACCTCAGACCTCATTGGGGCCAGAATTCAAAGCAGACAAAGCAATAGTCCTTTTCTTCTCTTTTCTTCATTCCACCCCCAGGCATTGCATTTTCCTAGCTCCGCCTTATGGATCTCAATTTCTAAACAATATTTATTATTGTTACACTTTTTATTGTTTTCTTCACTGTAAAAAGAAGCGGTACCCAGCACAGGGTTACAATATTTAGTGCCTTAGAAGTGATGTTTCATTTAATTCTCAAATACCCAATGAATGCACAGGGTGGGGCAAAAGTAGGTTTATAGTTGTTTGTATGAAAAATAATATAATAATTAATAAATAATAAAAGAATAAATGCTGTATTTTGTGTACTTACAACTGTTCACCTGCTTTTGCCCCACCCTGTATGTAGCAGTCTACAAATGCATTTCAAAAGTATTGCAATTGCATACATGTTCATCTATGCGAAAACTAGGGCAGTGTCATCACTAACTTCCCGCCCCTCCCCCGCTAAGTGGCTGTTTAAAACAATGACATGATTTTGGATTTCAGACAAGAAATATTGAGGAATGCCTTAGAAAGTGATAAACAAAGCATATGTGTTATTCTTCTAAACTCATTCTGTTCTTTTGGATACCTCCTAATTTCCCTCTTGCTTCATTCGTTATGATGCCAATCAGCATTGCAAATGGAGCATCCAATCCCAGACCTTCTCCACTGTCTGCACTGTCTCTTGTTACTTGCTGGCAATAAGAGGAACAGGGGTGTCATCTCTTTTAAATGACCAGTGGTCAGGCAAGTGTTCCGCCTCTTATCACAGGTTTCCACGTCTGTAACCAAAGGATAATAGGAACCATGTCAACTTGCTGTTTAGGCATCCTCTGAAATAAGTATTCAGTCAACTGCGTATTTCTATGCAAATATGAGGTTCTCTTTATTATCACAATTATCTTTCCAGTGTTAACACTGTCCTCTCTCAGTGATTTTTCTTAAAATGCACACTTTATTATGAACAGTATGTGTCATTTCAGTATCCCAAAATAATGTAGGAGGCACTCAGCAACTCATGGCTTATGTCACCCCGTTAAGAGATTATGGAAGCAGCAAGGTGTAAGGAAAAGCCAGCTGGATTAAGACATGGAAGACAGGGATGGTGATCTGGCTCCACCCCTCATAACCCAGCTTCAATTTTCTCATCTGTCAAATAGAAAAGATCATACTCTTGTGTTCTCGGATTGAGATTTTTTTTTAATGCAAGGGTTTTATAAACTTGGATACTACCTAAATGCATATTATTGCTATCAATCATCTTAGGAAACTGGAATCTATGATTTCTGGTTAAAAGAAGCATTAACAGTTTGCTTATGATCATTCTCATTAAGAACTGATTGAAAGAAGCAACATATGTTTCATTAATAAACTCATTTATTTTTTCTTTTCTTTTTGTAGTGACAAGTGGAAGTTACAGGACAAATATTCTGTGAGCCTTTTGTCCCACCAAAATGCTTCATAGGATGAAGATGTTTAAAAGTGATAAGATTTGAAGGTCCATTTCCCACTCTTGACAAAAAAAAAAAAAAAAAAACGATTCTTCCTAAAGAACACAGGGGAAGGGTATCAGTGAAACATTCCCTTACATTTTAACCTAAACATCATATCAAATGCTACCAAACCTAGAACACACCCAAACATGCTGGATTAAAAACAAAAACAGAAAAGATATCAAACCCCCAAATCTACAGCTGTAAGATATTAAATTCTCTGTTAAGGGACATGTTGGCGGCTTTGACGTGGCAGAGTTGGGACCCAAACTCTCATCTCCCAGCTCTCTGTCTAGTGAGTTCCTCATCACAGCTCCTAACTCCTGAACCAGTGCTTATTGCAGCGCTTTGTTTCTTGAAAAATGGTGGAAACCATATGATACAAAACTCTTTGCTGGTAATGAAAGTCATTTATTTTAGCCATGAAGTAGACTATTTTTTTTTTACTGTTGTTATTTGCCTGTAGAACCAACCATACAGAACAGAAGCAAATTTCATTTAAGATGATTTTTCTCTTTTAATATCAAGACTCCCTCATCAAAAGTAAATGCTGGGAAAGGGTTGGAAACCAAACTTATTTATACAATAGACACTTATCCAAGGAAATGGGTTGCAGGGAAATTAGCATGCCTTGAATGATGCTATTCCTGAAATGTCAATCAGTCATTACAGTATTTGCTTCTCTCATGGTATTCTCAAAATGGATTATTGTCCCTGAATTTTTAATAACAATTTAGTGGTTCAAAATACTGACAGTGATGTATGACGACAGCTTAAAAAAGTGCTCTGGCTTTCTAGATTGCATAAACAGAACACAATTGTATCTCTCGAGCCCGTGTCAGAATCATTCTCAGCAAAGATAATGTTGAAGCCATCTGCCAAGAGAAGGTCAAAATCATATGTAGAAAATAAATCATGACAAACATGAAATTGGCTAAAGGTTAAGGATTTAAAGGACAAACATATTTGAGAGCCCAAATCACCCTTTGCAGAGTAATAATTTAAACAGCCCCACTTCTGGACTCCTAAATAGCTGACTTAGTTGCTACATGTATTTCCAGAAATATTGTCATATTGAGTGGAGCAACAAATGAAAAGTGTAACTGTAAGGATGGTAGAAACTTTTAGCTCCATTATAGCTTTGTTGGATAATTTGGTCTTAGCTTTGGGGGTGATGGACAGGTCAAGAAGACATGGCACATAAGTAGTGGCTTCAGACCGTGGAGTCCTGGAGGCAGTGTGGGAACCTCAAAGCTCCATGAGTTCTTTGCAGCCTTATCCTCCCAGGATTCATTTGAGGGTCTCAGCAGCCTGCAGTCGCTGGCTCTGGCAAAGCTAGCACCTGAGGAAGCAAGCTTCATTTGCATGTTCAGAGACCAAAGGAGACCTCAGGGATCCTTCTCACAGGGAAATTAAGTAGTGCCTGAACACAGTGGAACTTCGCCACTGGGTGGCAAATCAAGAAAAAATCTAAAATCAAAGCATTCTTCCCACTGCTTTCTACAGATTTTTCTGATGAAATTAGCATTTATAAAACCAATATTTTTTAAAATTAATAAAAGAATGGAGTAAAAAATCTCTGTGCACATCAGTCCTTCACCTGTAACTCTTGTAGTCCTAATCACACACAGCCTGGAATGATAACTAATGTTTAGATCCAACGTCACTATTGAAGTGGAAACTTGTGGAAGACACGGCGGTTGCTCTTCATCTGCACATCACACCCAGGACATATCATCACACTGCACATTGCACATGACATGTGTTCAATATAATATATTTGCTAATCTGTTGATCGTAATCTGCATGAAGGTAGGTGCTTATTCTTTATTAAAACTTATTCTTTATTAAAATCCATTGCCAATGCAGAGCCAAGCAGAGAGTAGACGCTCTTTAAATATTGGTTGAATAAATAAACGAGTGAATGCCAAGTTGATTCCCAAGCTACCTTCCTTCAGTCTACCCCAAATAATTGCTCTTTACTAAATGCAGTAGTCTCACTTAATTTAACCTATTTTTATGAAATCCTTTCGCATAAGGCTGTTCCACCACAAACAGCTTCTCCATCACGGGTGAGGAAAAACTCTCAGTCCTGAGTGGGGCTAAATGTTCTCCATTTCTTAATTCTAAAATATCAATCCAAGCTAATGCTTCCATATTTTAAATAAATAAAACACAGAGGTGTTTAACTAAAAGGGAAGGTGCTCTCTTCATCCACACCCCATCCTATTATAGCTAGGCATAATTCACCTCTAATGTGTCTGTAATAATAGATGCAGATATTGGGGGGAGAGTATTAAATTCTCCTTTATTTAAAGTCCCACCGAGAAAGCAGGCGGTAAATGCCTTATTAGACTATCAAATGTTCATGCTCCTCAATTCTCTGACCAAAGTATTTCACCAGTTTTAAGAGAAAGCACAGTCAACAACCTTATGGGCTAGGTTAGTTACCTATAGTACCACAGTCTCTCAGAGGACCCACAGGGGTCCAAAATGTCACAAGAGTGGCTGCAGGATTGCTCCCTCCTGGATTCCTTGCATTTTGGGTAGTCAGATTGTTACAGAGCAAAGGGGGCGGGGCAAAAGCAATGTACTATTACCCAAAAGAAACCCCCAGGTTTGTTATGTCCGCCACCAGAGGAAAGATGTCTCTCAATGCCAGGGATTCATGAAAAGGAAAGGAAATGTTCATTTAATGCTGTACAGACTTAAAGTAGTGACCTAATGTCTTCACCAAAATCCCAAAGTCCCTTAAAACACTCACAAACACACATAGTGCTTCCTTTCCCCTCTGCCCAGTCTGGGGTACTGTATCTCAGGAAAAGAAATAGAAGTCCGTGGCTCAGGCAGCCCCCGGTTATTCCCAGTAATCCGTCTCAGCTGGTAGGCCTCCCTCGGTTCCTGGCACCATCAGCTATGTCGCTGGGATCTCTGCTAAAGCCAGGTGGTGATTCTTCCTTCTAAAGCTGCGGGGGTTCCCACTCTGGCAACTCCTCGAGGTTCTCTCAGCACAATAGTTGTGGAAGTCCCCACTCAGCTAAAACTGCGTGGTTCTCCCTCCTCAATGGCTGCAAGGAGGGGGGTCGCCACCCTGCCAAAACTGAGTGGCAGTTCTCTGCTAAATCCACATGGTGGTTCTCTCTCGCAGGGCTGCGGGAATCCCCACTCTGGCAAAACCGCATGGTCCTCTCTCCCTTCAATGGCTACCGAGTCTGGGTTTAAATCCCTGTGCTGATCTTCCTCTGCAGCCCCATTTCCGACTCCTCCTACAATCAGTTACACCTGCCAGCACTCTCATATCCTTCCAGCTTTACTGGGCTGCCATCGTGAGTCTGGGCAGGTGTGGCCCCATGTCATGGAGCCAATCTTCTCCAAGCTCCCATGCAGGCGCTGTAACTTAGGGGGCCTGCCCCCCCAGTTACATCTTGGTGGGGAAGTTACTTCCATTCCCCTGGCTCAGAGCATGGCCACAGCTATTTAACATATTTATGTAACCAGTTAAAGGTTATAGATATGTTAAATGACCACACCAGAGGTTAGCTGCAAAGCTGTTGCTATGCAAAACAGCTCTCAATGGCCCTGCTCCATGTGTCTCTTCCCCCAACCCACACCTCATTGGGGCAGGTGGGGGGGGGGGGTGCGGGTAGAGGACATCCTAATATTTCCTGAACACCTTGAGTTCTGGACCCCATTCCAAATCCCTATTTGGGGCCCCCCTCTTGGCTGCACCCTGTTACAAGATTGGCTCATCGAGGTTTACAGCTATGGAAGATCTACATGCATGACCGGTCTGGTCTCCTTAGCAGCCTGTTCCAACTGAGGCACCAAATAAAAGCTCCTCCTAACTCATGGCACCATCTCCCAGAACCCAAAGCCCTCCAGTGAACCTTGGGGACTGTGAGTATCTGTAGGGGGAAGAAAAAGCAGCATCCACTTTTGCTCTTATCCTTGAGCATCTCAAGGGTCATAGTCAAATCCAGCAACCTCATCTGAGCAAAGAGCAAGTTCTTGGTGTCTTCTCCAAGCAGGATTTATGAAGGAATTCATAAAGAGGCCATTTTTTCACTTGAGCCTCTTTAATTCTACAAGTGGTTCTGATGGTGGCCTACCTTGGTCCTCCTAATCATTGCAAAACAGCATGTCTCTGCTTCTTCCTGCTTATGTTTATTGGGCTGAGCATGCAGATTAAGAAAAGGTGGTGAGAAACAATGATTCCCCTAAATCCTCTCGATTTTTCCTCATTTTGATTATGAATTTGAAACTCAGCACTCGCTGTTGCTTTTAAAGTTGTGTGGATGTGTGACAATCACTTCTAGTTAACCAAGGCCATGACCTTTATATGTTTGCATAATGCTGATCACACTATTAACCGGGTGCCCATAATCAATCAAATTTTAAAACACATAAATCCTCTTCTAGTCAGCAATATTTTCTTCTGAGATTTCAGCCTGTGACAGACCCAGCGTCTGGAGATGATAAACTATATGTGAGTCTGTCTCTGGAATATCACTATTTCAGGATTGGCTAACAGTACTTGCCAAGTTAGATGGGGTAGGGTAGAGAATGGAAGCAAGTTGTACATTATCCTAATAGATTAAGAAAATATAATCCCATTTGGATCATTTCCTGGGCCTCCATCCAAACCATGAGATAGCTTTGCTAATCATTAAAATGTACAGGGAGAGGGTGGGCTTCTTTTTTCATAACTATATTGCATTTCTAAAGGGCACTGCATTCATTTCTTTATGAATATAATCTAATCAGAGAAATAATTGATTCATAAGATGATTGCTCTATAAACAAACTTGCCATTGTTTTAGACTGGAATAGCAACCCTCATTCAATTTCAGATTTTTGGTTTATACATGTACACTAATGAATAATTATCTTCAGGAAATATCTTTAAATATTTTCAATTGCTTCTTTACTGCTTCAGCAAATTTCAGTCACCCTGCAGCTAGGGTCAGACTCAAAGATAAGAGCCACTAAAAACAGTAACTATGGTTCATAAAACAACAGAAATGCAACTTCAAATCAAATGAACACTTTATACATGCTCTTGGTCACTGGAAGATAAACTGATTATGCATTAATATGACATTAATTTATCATGTGTGCCCATTAAACAATAATAACAATATGGGGGTGACTCACCAGCATACCCTTTGGGTTAACACATTACTTTCACTTTTTATTTATGTGCCAACCAGTCCTGGGGTCAATGACAAGTGGATTTATTGATTATGTTATCAATGCGATATGGAGATAGTTATAATTACAGCTCATAATCAGAAATCCATGCCCCCCAATAATTCTTTTTGTTTGTTTGTTTGTTTTTAAAGATTTCATTTATTTACTTTTAGAGAGGGAAGGGAGGGAAAAAGAGAGAGAGAGAGAGAAACATCAATGTGCAGTTGCTGGGGGCCGTGGCCTGCAACGCAGGTATGTGGCCTGACCGGGAATTGAAACTGCAACACTCCAAAATCATTCTTAATAAATAAATTTTCGTTGTTGTTTAAGTTTCTAGTTACCTATCCTCTTCATCCTGTATAAGGGATAGTTATATTCAGTGAATATCGACCTCTACCTGCTAACATTCCTAAACTATTCCAACCCCTGGGCTAACCATTAAATTATGTTGTTTAAATGTGTTTGTGAATTCATTATGACAAATAAATCATTATTATTTTAAAAGGTTTAGGAGGAACTATTTTATATCACTGTTTCAGAATAAGCTTTCTCCTATGAATGTATTTTTTAAAAGCAAATCCTGAATTAGTTTGATTGTCAACACGGATGGGGATGTATTAGATATCAGGAACCATGCTATCTGAACTGTTTTACTTCATCTTCAAAACAACCCAGGAACTAAGTAATATTATCCCTATTTTATGGATGACAAAAACATGAGGCCCTCGACATTAAAAAAACACGTGTGAGGTCTTGCAGCTTATGGGGCATTTGGGGCCATCAGGTGCCCCAAGTACGCGAGAGGCTGTGCCGTGAAACTGCAGAGTCCCTGCAATGGTACTTCGGTGAAAGTGCTGATCGGTAAGGTGCACCCCAAAGCCCCTTCCCTCATGTGGATCAGGTTGATTGTAAAGCTGGTTTTCTTATGTCTGCCTCTTGGCCATGAAACTGGCCTGTGAACTTCTTGAGAGTATGGACTTAGACTTCTCTATCTACTCCAAAATATTCACCATAGGCACTCAATGATCATTTGTATGTATCTTAGACACCTGCTTAATAGACATTACAGAAATTCCACTTAAATTATGCACACTAAAAAATGAACTGAACAATGCAGGGGTAGTTCTGACGGCAAGCACGGAAGGATTAGGAACTTCAAATGATAAAATCCCTCTCACCGTTTCAAGATAGGTACTTCCCATGCTGTGGGTCCAATGGCCAGCAGCAGCGCAAGAGTCACATTCCTTCAGCACAATAGCTCCAGCAGGGGATGGCGCCCTCCCTGATAACTCCAGCCGAGAGATCCCAGGCGAGACTGGAGCCTCCCTTGCTTGGGCCAGGTGCCTATCACTCTGCCCAGGAAGAAGTCTTTCAATTAGTCCCACCTCTGAAGTGAGGGACGTTGGCTCTGAGATTCCTCTAAGAACATAAGAATCAGTAGCCATGAATGAGAACAAATTCCCAAAAGGATGGGATATGAAAAAGAAACAAAAAATTTAAAGCAGACATCTACTACTGCTTTGCATTGAGCTTCAAAACTAAAAGTAAGCTTGGTGAAGGTTTATTTCAACATTCCAACACGACATTGAACTTGTCTCATTCAATAGACAAGTAAAATACCTGAGGTCCAGAGAGGAGAAGTGGCTTTCCCATGGCCACACAACTTGATAGGAAGCATGCACTTTTTTTATGCAGAACCACATCTGATTTTATTGGATCAGAAAAGGGGAAATGCCAGAGAAAATGCTCCACGCTGCAGGACACCCACAGCTCTCACGTACATCAACATTACTCGCCCCTTCGTGCGGGCTCTGTTTTGTACGGCCATGAAATCAGAGAAGGCCCAAGGGAAGCCAACTGCTAGATAAAAAAGAATGCGGAGGTATCCTCCAAAGACCAGTAACAAGTGGTGAGGATGTAGAGAAATTGAAACCTTCGTACATTGCTGATGGGAATGTAAAATGTTGCAACTGCTGGTGCACCAATTTATAATAGCCAAAAAGTGGGAAAAAGCAAATGTATGTCAACCAATCAATGGATAAACAAATGTGATAGATCAATACAAGAGAATACTATTTGGCTATTAAAAGGAATAAAGGGGACCCTAGTGCACTGTTGGTGGGACTGCAGACTGGTACAACCACTATGGAAAGCAGTATGGAACTTCCTCAGAAAACTAAAAATGGATCTGCCTTTTGACCCAGCAATTCCACTGCTGGGACTCTATCCTAAGAACACTAAAACACCAATACAAAAGAACCTATGCACCCTCAATGTCCATAGCAGCACAGTTTACAGTAGCTAAGTGCTGGAAGCAACCTAGATGCCCATCAGTAAATGAATGGATCAAAAAACTATGGTACATTTACACAATGGAGTTCTATGCAGCAGAAAGAAAGAAGGAGCTCCTACCCTTTGCAACAGCTTGGATGGAGCTGGAAAGCATTATGCTAAGCCAGCTCCATCCAAGCCAGGCAGTGAAAGACAAATACCATATGATCTCACCTTTAACAGGAATCTAAACAACAAAACAAAGAAACAGCAAAATATAACCAAAGACACTGAAATAGAGGACAGACTGACAGTGACCAGAGGGGAGAGAAGAGGGAATTTCAGGGGAGAATGGGTAGGGGTTTACAGGAACAAATTTAAAGGACACATGGACAAAAAACTAGGGGGAGGGTGGTAATGGGAGGGAAGTGGGGAGGGTGGGGTGGGTGGGCTGGAATGGGAGTAAAAGGGAGAAAACTGTACTTGAACAATGATTAAAATAAAAAAATATAGAAAAAAAAGGAATAAAGTACTAACACATGCTACAACATGAACAAAGTTTGAAAATACTATGCTATGTGAAAGACACCAAACATGAAAGAACACATATTGCATCATTCCATTTATGTTAAATGTCCAGAATAGGAACATTCATCAACACAGAAAATAGTTTAGTAGTTGCCAGAAGATTGGACAAGGGAAGTATTGGGTGGTACATGATTCCCATTTGGAGTCATAGAAATGCTCTAGAATTAAATCATGGTAACGGTTGTACAACCCTGTGAATATAGTAAAATCCACTGAACTGTACAATATATACATACATACATACATACATACATAAATACATGCATATGTATATGCATTTCCATTTGAAGTATATTATTAAGGGCCTCCCACTCACTGTGTCTATGTTACCTGCTGGAGATACAGAGAGAAGCAAAACAGCAATGGCTTCCCATGAGGGAAAGTGGGTTTAGTTAAGCACTAAGAAGAATAGAAAGAGTAATGGCAACAAAGAACAAAGTGGTTGCATTGGCTAACAGATATACACAAGAACGTCCTTTAGACACAGACCAACGATCTGAACCAGGCATCGTGTTCTCTCTGCTGTTTATCTAATCACCAAGAGAAAAAACCCAGAGAAAGGTGTGTTAATGAGTGGGTTGCAGCTGCCAGAAACTGCGGCTCAGTGCTCCAGGACCCACTGAGGTATCACCCACATCGACTGCTGAATTCTCCTGCTGAAGAACAGTGACACGCACCCTCGCCGGCTCCACTGCTCAAATGACATAGGGGCAGCTCCTGTCCTGCTGGAAAGAACTTCCAGCAGACAATGGTCACTGTGCACAAAAACTGTCCACCATGGCGGCAAATAGAGTTAGAAATGGCCAAGGGGACATCAGACAGGCATTCACAATGACTGTTAGAGAAAACATCCATCAAAAATCTGTGTATAATCTCTCCCACCTGTTAGTACAGCCAATAGAAAACCTGCTCTTTGCACTGGGAGCTTCTTCTATACGTGTAAAGGCAGCATGCCAAAATAACGGACCGAGGAGATTTCGATGGTCCAAATATTTGCCTCATAACTCCAATTCTATACAGTGATTCCAAACAAGCATTGGTATTAAGATTCTAGATTCGATTCCATTCTGTAAGGAGCAGGTAATTTTCCCTTCTGTCCACACTATCAGGCTTTCATGAAGATGAATATGTACCATCCCCAAATGTTCTCAACCCAGTAAACCTCCCACTTTTGAGATTCTTTTGCACACTTCTGCCATATCTTTTACAGACTCGCTTCACTTATCATAATCAAGTCATGGGCATATTTACTTAAAGTTCAATGAATAAAAGAAATCGATGCATTTGACCTTTGAAAATGGAAAGTGAGCAAGGGAGAGCCCGTGGACCCCTGGCTTCTGGCTGGGAGTGAAGTAAGGAGGGTCAGTTAGAAGGTGTGGGCTGATGAAAGAGGGGGTAAAAACATGGTGTCAAAATAGATGTATTTATTGTAATTTTATTAAGTGCTCGCTATTTTGATGTTACATGAACATGGAATGAGACACTTTAGGTTCCAAAGGCCACAGGAGTAAAAATTGTTTGTTTCTTACTCATCATTTGCCTATAGAAACCCAAGAAATAGTATAAACCAGTTAAGTGTTGTATTATTGGACCAAGCATTAGACCAGGAATGGGGGAGATGAAGAGCCCTGGGCAGTAATAGATAAGCAGTAACCCCTGAATCCCTGCAGAAGGCCCAATGTAAGCTGTCCTATAATGGGATTCAACTGGTGTCTCTTGAGCACTTACTCAAGAGACAATATTTACCCAATATTGCTTCTAGCGAAGGACAGTCCTAAAGAAGCTCCATCAAATCACAGTTTCCGGTCTTAAAAAGCTCATTACCTAATTAAAGACACAAAATAAATGTGAGTAAAATGGAATAGAAGGCAGGCTCGCCCGTTAATTATAAGTCCAAGCTTCCAAGCTTGGTTGTTAGCTTTGAAGTTTTGGAAGCCAGTCTGAGCAGCGTGGAGAGTGGACTCATTTCTCAGACATCCCAGGGTGAACTACGCCAGCTTCTGTGTCTGTAATTATTTCCTCATTTATTGCTAATGAACTGCTCCTCTGATATTCATGCTGTTTCCTTAGGTATTAAATGCTTGGGTATTAAATGAGGTGTTAACCATCCCACCATCATCATCACTTTGTATTTTCATAGGTCTTCCTTCAGAAGATCTATGAGTGTCTGTTTGTTTGTTTGTTTTTATTATTATTTTATTGTTGTTCAAGTGTAGATGTCTCCATTTTCCCGCCACCACTTTCCCCTGCCCCAACCACCCCCACCTCCCACGCTCACTCCTCCCCCCCCTTTGGCTTTGTCCATGGGTCCTTTTTACATGTTCTCTAATGATCCTTCCCCTTAAAAACATTATCTCCTTTCACTTCAAAATGTTCCTCCCAGCCAAGCAGAAAACCAAAAACGTGATCGCACAAATCTGAGAGGAGAATGCAGTTGATCGCCTTAGCAGGGCAGGCCTTTCCTTGTGTTGAGTCCTGGTACCAAAGAACCATGTTTTTGGAGATGAAAAACATTCAGAATGAAAATATAAAAGCAGCTAATGAAAAATTATAAACGAGGAAACTAATGAATAAAATGGATAGAAAGAATGTGATATATGGCATGTATACTATGAATGTGAAATGCATATCATGCCATTTGAGGAGTTGAAAATTATAAGACTGGGACAACTTCCTGGGTCCACTTTGTTCTATACCACGTACCTTTAAATAAAAGCTGAAGAGCTGGAATTCTGTACCTAAAGTGAAAAGGTATTTCTATGGTGCTACTGAGAATCCATCAGCAAATCTTCAAAAATATATATATCAGTGATATGTTACTTCGCATTTCTTCTTGAGAACTAAGATTAAGGAAGACCTCAAAGTACTTCTATTCAGTTGTTGCTCTGCTATTAGGAACAGAAAAGGAGTAAAATATGGCAGTGTGACAAAATATGTGTCATCGGGGTTTTAAGGGTTGTTTTTTCTGGAAGGTTTATCTTTTCTTAACAAATCTAATGGCTTGGGAAGATACTTGGCAAGGCCGACCCATCACAATGAAGAAATCCAGTGAATACTAAAGAATAAAAATAAATAAATATTTGAATTTGAAGCATGCTGGTGACATTAAGTCATTTTAGGCAGTTCAGATGTTTTAAAAATAAAAACATCTTTGTAGATAGAAGAAAAATATTATCATCTAAGTCACTGCCTTTAACAACCTCACCCTATGGGGCTGTTCTTGAAATGCAAGCACTATGGCGTGATGAAGTAATGGACTGAAAACAAGAAAACAAGACATCTGAGTCTCCGTCTCCAGCCTGTCATTTCCTAGTAATGTGATTTCAGGCGGGTTGACCTAAAGGCGTGTGACCTTTGGGTGGGTTTCCTCAGCCGTCCAATAGGAATAATACCACAACACATTTCATACTAAAGCAATCCAAATTCAACTGTAGTTCCTTGGGGGTGGTAACACTATGATAATTTTTTTCTTATCGTTGGCAAAATTTGATGGCACCTATGGCTTTTGCTTTCACCTTTTGACATAAGTTTGCTATTACAAAGCTGTATCCATCATGAAAGCTAAAACAGACCCAGTCTGTAAGTTATACAGGCTGCTCTGGTGCACGTCTGAGAAAACCAGGCAATCCTACCATGGGGGTTTCACTGAGTAGATCGGGGAGTGGAGCTTAATCCAAGAACAGCCCAATAGAGTAGTACCACATCCCATGGTGGCTGAGTGGACCAACCCGGTTGCTTCTTGTTTGAGGAGGCTGGAGATAGGGGAGAGAGACCTTCAGTGACAGGTACTTTAAGAGGTCCAGAGAGAGACCAGACCGTTGTGTTGCACTATGCAGACCTAGTTCATGAGGCCAACCCATGAACCCTAGGATCAGTTATGTCAACCCAGACAAAGAGACATCGCTTTAAAATTCACTTTTCTAGTGGGAGCACCTTTTCTAATTTACACTAAAATTCCTTATGTACCAGCTATGTCTTAGGAGCGATAACAGGATGACTCAGAACTGGAACAGAAAAGTTGGGGTGTTCTCAATAATTCCCATTACTTAAGGCTTCTCTGACTATTTATACCCTTGGGGATATAAAGCAAGATAACCCAGGGGTATGTATGCAAGCCACAGATTATTCGTGTGTTTAATAAATATGCACTAATCTCCTCATCGGAATACACAAATAAATAAAAGAAAGATTCTTTATTCTCCTAGACCTTACATTCTACCCGAGGAGACAATCAATAACAATTAAATACGAGGTTAAAACATGTGCTTTTGAAGCCGAGAAGGAGAATAGAGAGCGTACGTTGGTACCGAGGGTGGGGAATTTACCTAGTTTTGCCATAAACATCGTGTGTGGGGGTGGGGGAATTTTAATATCAAAACTAAAGGATGTTTTATGTAGTATTATACAAATTTCTAACGACTCTTCAGGATAAAACAGGAGCCTTCAAAGACTTGGAGAAGAGGAGGCTGCGTTCCAGGCCCCTGGGGGAACACGATTACCCTCCACTGTAATTAACAGGGATTTGATGTGGATTCTGGAAAACACTGACGGTTACAGGGGTGCCTCCTTGTTTCCTTCAACCAACTGAATCTGAGATACACTCTACACCCATGTGATGCACTTATTTTGTCCTTTATTGTTCTTGAGACTTGGCATTTTTTTAATGAGTGCTCCTGTATGATTTCTTTTAAGTTACAAAAATGCAGTCCTAGTTCAATGTAATCATAGTGCCGTGTTGGGTCATCCTGCACCCTATCGGTGTCACATGGCTTTCAGCTGTCATCTCACATCCTGTGGGGAGCTCAAAGCTCTCCTTGGGGATAGGTGGACCTTGTCCGGGTTTCCACTGCTCTTCAGCAGTGGAAGATTTCTCTCAATTCTCTGTGTGTGTTTTGTGTTCGTGATGGTGCCTGTGCTTCTTCCCTGAACTTCCACACTCTTAGAACACACACATACACCATTCTATTCATGCAAGGTACCTCTTGGAAACAGAAATCTACTGGAGAAGAAGGAATAATGTTTCAGAAATTTCCAGAAAAATGACTGAGAATGAGATATTACTCTTTTCTGTTTTTTTTTCTTTTTACCAGTCCTTTAACAATTGGCGTCAACTTGGGATCCGAATGTTTATTGTTTGCCCTGGTAACTCCTGCTTCCTCTCTCTCCTCCACTGTATCTCACCTGCTCCCTATTGCCCCTTCTCCTCACCAATTTCTTTCTTTGAAGAAAAGTTTAGCTATCTCTCCCTCATCTCTTTCCAATCTGTTCCCAAAAGCCTAATCTTCTATGTTCAAGCAGTTTATCAAGGTGGTTTCCCAAACAAATGTAATTCCCTTCCTCAGGGGAAAGAAGTCACCCATCAGTAAAATGTTCTATCCACTCCCCTATATAAAGAAACTCTGGAAAACTAAGCTGTTTTGGACAAAGGTGCGATCGTCTCAGTGTAACCCGTACAAGAGGAAAAACACCATGAGTCTCACCATCCCCACTATAGCCACCTCAATTAGGGTGTTTTCATGAAAGACAGTCATGGAGTCTCATATCATATTTCTTCATCTAACAAAAGAAAATGCCCTGGCTGGTGTGGCTCAGTGGATTGAGTGCTGGTCTGTGAACCAAAGGGTCACCGGTTCAATTCCCAGTCAGGGCACAGGCCTGGGTTTTGGGGCCAGGTTCCCAATTTGGGTGTGTAAGAGGCAACCACACATTGATGTTTCCCTCCCTTTCTCTCTCTTTCTCCTTCCCTTCCCTTCCCCTCTCTCTAAAAATAAAAAATGAATAAAATATTTTTTAAAAAGGGAAAATAGAAAATAGGATGGAAATGCATTTTTTTAATTTGATTTGGCCTAACTTAATATCAAAGCTGGATCTAAGAAGTGTCTTCAACAGGTAAATGGTCTAATTATGGTCACAATCTTTTAACCAATCCCTGGGTTTAGGAAGCCCGGGGCAAGAAAATTAAAAATAAAGAGTAACTGTGTCTGTTTTGCAAAATATGTAAAAAGTGTGGCATCATTTGTGGGCAGAGCTGTGGTATAGCAGAAAGATGCCATTTTCATATATACTTAGATTTCACTGTCTTTGAAAATTAAGTCTATCCTCAGTGCACGTGTGTGCACAAGTACCTGCCAGTGGTTATCCCGTTGATACCAGGAAAAATAGAAAACCTCTCCACAACTCATGCTGGCAGGAAACTCTTGAAGAGACTAAAATGAGATGTCCACACCCATGTGTACAGTGGGGTGAGACTCAGAGTATCAAAGATCATGAATCTCGTCCTCCAGGAGCCTCTGGAACATTTCTTTAGACTTGTTAGCTCTAACTTGAGAAAACAGGCAGATGAGGAAGGAAACCCTGCGGTGAAACAAATCATTGGTCAGCAGAAGCATTTTCAAAGGATGGACGAAGCTGAACGAGGCTTTTCTGCAGAGGAAAACACATCTCAGCGCAGCAGGGAAAGGAATGGCAGGAGCCCTGGTGGGCCCACAGGCTTTGGTTTGGAAGGGGCTCAGCTTCTTTTATCCATTTTCCCCACCTTCCCTTTCATTCCTTCTGATTTCCCCCCATTAAACAGCAGATGACAGAGCCATATAACCCACTGTATGTACATAGTGTGGTGTGGAGGACAAAGAACAAGATTGTAGACAGAAGTGAAAAAGTTCTGCCTTATATTCCCCCTCGGCTGAGTCCAAGAAGGAAGCGGGCCTCCACAGGGGACCCCCGGGATTTCCAGGCTACTAAAGGCAGAGGACAGAGCTGAGCACCAGGAGCCATGAGACAGGGCATGAGGTATGGATAAACAGCTGCCAGGTGACTCAGGAGGAACAAGGGACCAACTGCTCTGTTTTCCAGTGTATACTGAGGAAGGTGAGCACTGAAGGTGTTGGAAGTTGATGTCTGACTTGCTCCTGGCGGAAAAAATGGAACAGCATTTGGCACTTACAGGTGCATCAGCAAGGTCAACCTGAAGAGAAAGGATGTTTCATCCTAGTCATGTTCAATTAAAAAGAAATATTCTTCCTCTAACTCTTGCCTGCAGGCACGTCCAATTCAGAGAAAGGAAATGTGCTCTTCAGGAGAGGTGATCTTAGAGTTGAACTCTTGGAGATATTTTGGACGTTAAGGGCTAACTATGACTTTTTAGTAATATTAATTTCTCACCGTGGTGGAGTGTTTTCCAATTTAAAAAGGATGGACATTCCTGGCTGGCGTAGCTCAGTGGATTGAGCGTGGGCTGGGAACCAAAGTGTCCCAGGTTCGATTCCCAGCCAGGGTACATGCCTGGGTTGCAGGCCATAACCCCCAGCAACCGCACATTGATGTTTCCCTCTCTCTCTCTCTCTCTCTCTCTCCCTCCCTTCCCTCTCTAAAAATAAATAAATAAAATATTTTTTTTAAAAAAAAGGACTGACATTTACAAAGACTGTATTGCTTCGAAGAGGTATGGATCTGATCAAAGTGAAAATGATGACTCTGTTCACCGAGGAGGTACTTAGGGGTCACTTCTACTGGCTCATGTCACCTTCTGCGCTTTCCCTGACTCCACACACAAGTGAGCATCCAATGTGCGCATCCAGATCAGATAGATGCTCCTCCTTTTGGGTCTTCAGACAGAACCTGGTTGACAATTCACCTTTAGACAGAGAGTTCCCGCCTTCAGGAATCAAAGCTCATTTCTGAGTTCTCTGAAAAGGAAACAACCACAGTGCTTTTGTTGAGAGTGATGTCACTAGACTATAATTATTTCTAGCACAGAGAGGTGCATGAGGAGGAGTTTTGTAAAATATAGACAGTACAGTAGTAATTTATCAAGCAGTCCAAGACTTTGCCAGCATGTTTTGATGGTTAATTTTATGTGTCATCTTGTCTGGGCCACAATGCCAGATATTTAGTCCGATAATATTCGAGATGCTTCTGTGAAGGTATATTTTTTGGATGAGATTAACACTTAAATCCATAGGCTTTGAGAAAAGCAGACTGTCCTCCATAGTGTACGTGTGTTCCACCCAGTAAAAGTGTACATGTACATGTGTGTGAGCGCTATTGGTGCTATTACTCTATGGAACTGTAACACAGATATTAAGAATATTCTGCACTATCCTTGTTTTACTAATAAAATTCAATTCTCATTATTCATTTACTGGAGAAAGAGTCATTTTATAAATTAAAAAAATGTACTAGTTCATAGCTGCAATACATATTTGACCAATTACCTACTTTCCCTTTCTTGTTTATGGATACTCTTGAAAGAAGACAGGAATCTCCTTCCTCTTCAAGAATCACACAATCAGCAGAGAATCCCTTTGTCAAAACCTGATGTCATATTTGCACTCAGGAAATTTCACATAACACACAATGCAATATGCAGGTGATATATGCATATCATAGAATCGTACTCTTGAAACCTACATGATTTTATTAATCAATGTCTCCCCACTAAATTCAATACAAAAATTAAAAATTTTTTAAAGGCTCCATTTTTAAAGGCTCCTGTTTTAAAAACAGGAAATTTTACATAATCAGGTGGAAATTCAATGAGCACCATCCACCTACCACAGGATGAGGGAAGGGGTCTAATAGAAAACAAAACAGAGACAAAGTAGTTGACCCAGTGACCACACAGTCTGCGTGGCATGGGGAAGGGATGCTAGGAGCAGCGGGTTCCGCAGCATCCATGTACATGCAATGGCAAGAACACTTCAGGTGGCGCATCCCATCACAGTTACTTCATTGTCCATACATCCCAGAAAGACTGAAAGCCTCACATTTGCACTGTAAGAATGAAAGAGAAACCTCCGCAGAACGCTCTACCCCCATGAAAACCCAAATGGCTTAGCCCAAAAGCCAGAGCATTTGAAAGAAATATGATCTATCTGTCCATCACAGATCTTTCTAACAACATTTCAGACTGAAGGATTTTGTTGGCATGTAAGAAATTCAGAAAAAGTACTAGTTTTTCTCTGAAGAAGATTCCTTATGAAAAAACTACAGTTTATGGGACAAATTAAATTAGATGTTATTTACCTCAAAAGCATTGATTTCTAATAAAAATGTCTCAATATGAAGGCCCAGCCGTGAATGTTTGTTTATGAATTGCATACTTGCAATTCTAATATATACATGAGAGTTACAAAGCAAAAAGAAACATAGGATATTTCAAAGGATAAAATAAGACATAAATTATAAAAATCTACTGCTTTCTATCCTTATTCCAATAGACGGTCCTATGCTGACCCCACTTGAGAGATGACCCTTGGTGGGCACTCTTTCAACTCCTAGCTATTGGAGACCCCTGTCAAAAATTAATGTACTAGAAATATAAAAGTGATCACCTTATTTTAGCTTGCTAAGTACAAGTCAGTCTGATGTGGCTTAAGATGTTGTACCAAAAAAAAATTGTCATAGAAATCCCTTTATATGAGTGATATAAAACTCTCTGACTTTTCTGCCTTACATGTTTTCAGACCCTTAAGCTGCCCCATCAGTACTTTCTCGGAACACAGTTCCATATCTCTCTGTTTGGAACACTCATCTTGGCTACATTTTATTTTAATGGCACATTGTGTATTACTTCTGTGGATTTATTTTGTTTCCATTCTGTCTCCCTCAGTGCAAATTTATACTTGCGATGGCAGGCACAACGCCCTCGGTGCCTGCCCCCCACCCTGCGCACTCAGTGGCTGGTCCTCAGAGCCATGTTTACTCGGTTCTCCAGCGCAGGGGCATAATTCATGATCTCACTCTGGTCAGAGAAAGCAAAATAACTTTAATGGTGTCAAACAAATCATGGTGGCCTCTATTCACAACGCATTCTCTTGAAAGGCCAGCTTGCAGCAAATATATGCGGTGGACCAGCTGAACTCTAAAATGATCGAGGGTCCATGACACAACGTTCCTAGATATCTGCCCAGCACACCCCTGGGCCCTCTGTGGGCCAGGGAACGGGCTGTGAGCTTCATGTGCCAACAGCCCTGGAGACTGTGAGGAAGAGCAGAGGCAATACTGTCACTTCCTACAGGAGGATGCACTTGGCCACCGTTTTTTCCAACGGAAGGTCAGACCCCCAAACCTTCCCAATGCAAAGGCGGAGAAGGGCTTCCTGGTCCACGTGTTGACACGCAGGATATTCAGAACAAAAGGCAAGACTGCAGGGACTATGAGGAAAGCATTGATGGCCACTTCTCCAATAAAGTAATGGGCTGCTTGCTGTAAAATATTATGTGGGGAAAAAAGCATTAAACTTACAAAGGGCCATGAAGTTTATTTAGTTTCGGCAGGAGCGCAGTATCTCAGAACTGGAAGGAAATGTCTCTCTCCAAGCTCTTTGTTTATCTCAAACCCTTTTGTTTTATAGATGAGGAAGTTTAGGGCTGAAACGATCTGAGAGACACAGAAAGGTCACCGAAGAGTCAGGAATAGACTCGGGGCAGAAAAGCACAGAGTCGACGGTACAAACTATGTGTTACATATGGACGTTTTTAAAGCATGTCGGTGTTAAATTATTAGAGAGAAAAAAAGGGACCAGAATAAATGTGTTGATTTCCTAAGTCATTTCAAGAATTTGATTCATATTTGTTTTGTTTTTTAATTGCAAACATGTATTTGTGAGAATAAGTTAATCACAGCAAAATTGCATTTAAAAAATCTAACTCAGGAGTAATCACTCTGAACAGGTACGCATAGATCACTGTGAGTACTTTTCTACATTAGCCTAACATATACATGTCTGCATGACACATACATACATACATATATATATGCAAATGAAAATACACTTTTTGTTTCAAAATGGGTATGTATTAAGCATACTGCTATACTGCTCAGTAACTCCTTCACCTAACAGTATACATATTCTCATGGCTACATACATAGATCCACTTGGGTCATTTTAATGACAATGTCACATTTATTGGTGTGTGTGTACTGTTATTTATTCTCCTGTGGACAGAAAAGAAGACTATTCCCAATTAGTAACTCTTAAAGACAATACTACCTTAACCCAAGTGAACCCCCTTCCCTTTTATTACAATGGCATTTCCGCAGGTCAGACAGCTAAGAGTGGGATTGCTGAGTCTTATACCTTGAATCATTTTAACAGAACTGAAACAGAGGTGGTTTTCTTCAACAGAGAGGGGAGGGGGCGGCTTTTCCCACGCATTCAGGCAAAACTTTTCAGAATCTACTCCTGCTGGATGCTGATGGCACCCTCCTGCTGGGATATTGTCTGGTCCTCTGAGGCCACTTTTAAGGTCATTTGATTATAAGGTTGTGGGTTTTTTTCCATTTATCTTAAAAACCAATATAATTTAAGAAAAATGAGTACATGTCAATGAATATTTATTGCCCAACAGTATAAGTCTTTGGAAATGACTTTGCTTTTCAGACTCGGACTAAGTTATGGCTTTTAAAATTAAAATGACATTTGATGGCTTATGAAATTAAAATATGGCATCAATACAGAAGTTTCACATCACAGACCATAAAACAAAAGAGCCAGAAAATATCAGATTTGGTGATGCCCACTGACCCTGTGCTCCTTCACCATCGGCTCCTCTCCTGGTACCTCCCAGCACCCCGAACGTTCCATTTGAAATTGGGCACAGGTGCCACGCACAGGATGTGGCCCTGAGACAGCAGCAGTTACAGACCCGATCCACTTCTCTGCAAATACAGCTCCAGAAAGACTTTGTTCAGTTCATACTTTGCAGAATTTAAAACTGGAAAAAACCTTAGAGTTCAGGGAGGGCAAAAACTAACATTTATTGAGCACCTGCCTGTGTCTCCCAAATGGAGCCCTGGATTGTTCCAGAAGCTGACACGACTGACCCAGATCTTCAGACTTTAAAAGCTATGCTTTCCAATTCCATCCATGCTGTCACCAAGGGTAGGAACTCCTTCTTTCTTTCTGCTGCATAGAATTCCATTGTGTAAATGTACCACAGTTTTTTATTACAAGAAATGAAATAAGCCAGGTGGTAAATGACAAATAGTATATGATCTCACCTATAAGAGGAACACAATCAACAAAACAACCAAGCAAGCAAAATAGAACCAGAGGCATGGAGATGAAGAACAAACTGACATTGACCAGAAGGGAGGAGAGAGGGGAGTAATGGGGGGAAAGGTAGAAGGGTCAAGTCAAGGAACATGTATGAAGGACAAAGACAAAGGGGGCGAGGAGTGAATGTGGGAAGTGGGGGTGGGCAGGGGAGACTAATGGGGAAAAATGGGGACAACTGTAATTAAAGAACAATAAAAAAATCTATCAGAAATAAAGCACATATAGTAACATTTTTTTAAAAAAATGCATACACAAACACAAATATATATAGGTTACAGTTCCTGATAATGGTTCAATAAAGAAACAACATGGGTTTCTTTAACCCTCAAGAAAAATAAATAAATAAAATAAAAGATATGTTCACTCTGTTCCCAGAACTGCCTCTTGGCTGAGAGAACAGCCTAGAGCACATACGTTACTTACTGAAGACCATGGAGCCAGCAGTACTTCCGGTCTCTGATTCAACATTCTTCTGATAGCCCTGTTGGGTTTAATGAGCTTTGTCAACTGGCACTCAACCTGACTATCTCTGCACTTTTATTTTTTTAAAGATTTTATTTATTAGCCCTGGCTGGCATAGCTCAGTGGATTGAGCGCGGGCTGGGAACCAAAGTGTCCCAGGTTCGATTCCCAACCAGGGTACATTCCTGGATTGCAGGCCATAACCCCCAGCAACCGCACATTGATGTTTCTCTCTCTCTCTCTCTATCTCCCTCCCTTCCCTCTCTAAAAATAAATAAATAAAATATTTAAAAAAATATTTTTAAATATTTTTAAATATTTTAAATATTTAAAAAAATATTTTATTTATTTATTTTTAGAGAGGGAAGGGAGGGAGAAAGAGAAAAACATCAACATGTGGTTGCTAGGGGCCATGGCCTGCAACCCAGGCATGTGCCCTGACTAGGAATCGAACCTGTGATGCTTTGGTTCACATCCCGAGTTCAATCCACTGAGCTACACCAGCCAGGGCTTATCTCTACACTTTAAAATGGGTCTCCATCTCCTCACACTCCTTTAGGGTAACTATCATCCTCTTCACCTCGAGAAGCTGGGTCTCCAATGTGGGTGTGACCAACATTCCCTCTATCTAGTTCCTTCTCTCTAAGCTGAAGTCTCTCCTCTCCACTGGAGGAACACACAGAGTGTCATTCTGCATGTCCTTGAATGTTTTCACTGCAAACCTGGAAATCTAATGCCAACCTTACCTCCGCATGGCTAAGAGCAAGGAGACAGCAAACAGCCGTGGGTCAGGCTGCCGTTCTGCAGGTACACTGAGAAACTGGAAGTGCAGCTCTCAGCCCCAGCAGTGAGGGCAGAGGTTCCAGAAATGACCTCTTGGACAGCCACTGGGGTCCCTACTGTTGTTGAAAATACCCTCAAACTCTTCAGCAATTAAAGCAATGGCCTCTGCATTCCGGAACTTTCTCCAGAGGCTTTCTGACTAAAACTTCATGTTTTATAGAGATTATACAAATAACCACTGAATTAATGGTAACCTCAGCTTGATTTTATGCTTAGTTAATTACTAGCTTTGAATTGTAGAGATGCCTGCGTCAGATGTACATATGGCATAGTTTTATTTTTTTCTTTACTAGGAACTGATGAACTATAAAAGGGCTCTATTTTATTTATGCTATTCATCAAAACGCACAAAACTAAGTAGATTTTTTTAAGTAGAATTTACTATACCATCTTAAAGGAACTAAACAACTCTCTCAGATGAAGGCACCGACTGGAAAATTGTGTGCTTCTTTACTCCTCAGTAAACTGGAGACAGTAATTGAAGTAGTCATCTTTTGTTTACATATCCGAGGAGAATAAACTTTCCGTTGTCTTTTGAAATGTATCCTTTACAGATATTTTCTAGAACTCTTCTATGTGACAAAATCTGTTCTGAATTTTCTCCTTCAACAAAAACAGCTATTTATCTGATTTTCCTTCTGAGAAGCAGAACAATAAACTCCATGAGCTTAGATAAATCAGGCCATGTATCTGGTAACTCTTTATTAGAGCTTTTGGAAGAATTACTCAGAGAACTCTGGCTTTAGGGACTCTGTTCTCATTATCTTTCTTCCCACATGGAACAAACTGAAATATATTCATGAAAGATTGACGAGGGCCAATTTTCTATGAGTAAAAACAACGGCAACATCAATATTTCAGGGTCCGAAAAAACATGGCCATTCCTTTGCTTTGAAAAGATTGTTAGAGATCATTGCATTTTAATGAATTCAAAATAACACAGGAGATTTGGGGGCTGATCGGCTCCTGAAGCTGCAGCGATAAATCAGACTTCTCAGAACTCATATTTGGGTAAAACAGATCTGATACTTTTCCTCTGTAGACCCGCGGCAGGATGAGGTACAGGCTGACGGGTGATCTTTTCATCATGGTCCTGGTAGACTCCTGGTTTCCAGGCAGTTTTAGCTGTCACAGTTGCTTAGATTTTCCCAGGCTGTTTTTAGTTACTCATTTAAATATTCATAAGGAGCGAGGACTGTGGTTTGCTGTCTGGTAACAACTTCATTTTTGGCTCACACTTAACTTGTCCTTGCAGATTGCTTTTTTTCAACCCCGATCGGGCCTTATGCTGTCACATGGCCTTTCAAGGGTAATGCTGTTTCCTTGGGAGTGGGCAACAGAAACGTGTTCCATCTTTTATGTTTGCTTGGCTGGATGGTGAAAATAATTGCAGAAGACAGTTATGGATTATCAAAGAGGCCAGTGAAATAATCAAACTTATATCAAGCACTGCTCAGTGCTACCCGAGAAGGCAGATCCTTTAATTATTTACCTTGTGGGACTATGTACACCTCAGGAAATCCTAAAATGGCAACATATTAGTGCAAATATTTACTCAACAATGTTGTTCTTGAATACAGAAATGAAAATATGTGTCATCTTATGATAGTCTTAGAAGAACCCAATGTACTGTACCATTTCTTAGCATTGAATAAAAATCTCTTCACTGTGATAGCTCTGTTATTTAATTAAAACTCTGGTTAAATAAACCCTTTAGGTAGACAAATTCATTGCTTAGCTAGAGGTTAATAGCTAATAGCTGAATTAGCTTCAGTAAAACATGAATTACCAAAAATAGGCAAAGGTATAAAGTGCAAAATACAATTATTTAATTAAGCAGTGACATCAGCTGTATACTATCATTTTGTAATCTATGCACTCTATTTTGCTTAGGGGAAAAAACCTTGCCTAAAATAATTTTACGCTGTGACATTAAAAATCTGACTTATTCTGGCTACAGTTTATACCATATTTAGAGAAAGGAATTAATATTTTACCAATTTATTATTTATATTAAATAATGCACATTTTACAAGAAGAACTCCCTGGGTTTTTTTTTTTTTCATTGATTTCTCAGGTCTCTTTTTCTAAGACTCCCTTACATTTGTACCGTTCTTCTCAACACGTGTACATGTAATTCTGTTCCCGAGACCATTTGTATATTCTAAAAAAGACCAAGCAGGTAAATTTGGGAAATTATTTTAGACTAAAGAAGGAAAAATAAGCCTGTCTGAAGCAAAGCTAAAGGAATTTCAATCTCACAGCCACTGCCAGATAAAAAGACCTGGAGAAGTCATTCATCTCATTTGTTTTCATTATAGTAACACTTGTTATCAGCACTTTAGTTAAGGGAGTGCCAACATTTATACCAGCAATTATATATCAGCAAAATTCGTTCTAAAAAAAATGAAGTTCCTGGTACTACAAACTCTGTGATTACCACGGTCTTTACGAATTGCGACTGAGAACGGTCCATGTTCTGAATGCTTGGTGGAATAAACAATTGTTAGCATAATGCTTGGCAGGAACTGTCATATAATATCAATTCCTAAATGAAGTACCAACATTTTGACATAACTGGTATAATGTTTTATCCTTCAAAGGTAGATGTTTTTTCCTGACATATTTCTTCCATCGTTATAAGGAGTATGAGAAAATATGAATATTTGCCCCCTTCTGCTCCTATTTTTAACAGCTCTGGGAATAAAATGTCCCTCCATGTGGAAGATCTCAAGCTCAAACGGATGTAAACCAGCCCCACGCTGGCAGCATGCTGTGCTGTGAAAGGGATGCTAAGACTCAAGGCCCCATGCATTGGAGTATCTAGCAGTGGTCCTGTTTGGGAATCTGACATCTGTGGCCTTTGGTCCATGTGGTAAAATGCTGGTCTTTATGAAACTTAGATGAGCGATTTGAACCAATATTTCCAATATTTCAGTATATAGTTTTGGAACTTTTCAATATTTCAGTAAACCAGTTAATTATTTCAGAGGCATCCTCCTCACTAAATTCAAAAAATGCCTTTCAAGTGGTAGAAGAAACAAGTTCTTAAGGTTAAGTTTTGCTTTTTCAAAAATATATATACTATGGCTGTGGCATTCATGCTATTTACAGACAGTTCTTCCTTGCCCACCAGCAGTGAGCTAGCTCAAGGGGGAATCCAGAAAGCTCATCAGCCTAAGGGTGGTGAAACAATTTCTAAATGGGAGGATTCGATGCCACATTGTTCACTGAATGCAAGACGAGGGCACACGACATAATTGCAAGTACTTATTGAGGGTTTTGCCTGTGTCAAGCACTTTACAAATACCATCTTATATAATGCTCACATTAATTTGGCAAAGTAAAATTATCTTCATTTTATAAATGAGAAGATTGAAGTTTAGAGATATTATGTGAAGTGGACAAGGTCACAGCCCTAACGAGTGGCAGAGTAGATACTCGAACACAGCATAGAAGTAATTGAAGTAATAGTTAACGGGCACCATCCTGTGACGACAGCCATTTCACCCCTGTGACGCATGTCAAAGAGAACCTCTACAGAAGTGTAATCCCAGAGTAAGTGCATTTTAAGAGAAAACCTAAGGAGAGAAGCTGGATTTGGTCTGAGCTGCTGCTAGGGACTTCTAAAAGTGGGAGGGCGGAAGCAAACATGGAAGAAAAGATTTCTAAGCCAAAAGCAATGAAAGGACATACTATTATAAGAATCCAACTCACCCTGGCTGGTGTGGCTCAGTGGACTGAGCACCAGGCTTCGAACCAAAGCAAAGTGTCACTGGTTTGTTTCCCAGTCAGGGCACATGCCGGGGATGGGGGCCAGGTACCCAGTAGGTAACCACACCCTGATGTTTCTCTCCCTCTCTTTCTTCCCCCCTTCTCTCTCTCTAAAAATAAATAAATAAAGTCTTTTTTAAAAAAAAGAATCTAACTCACCTAGTAATAAAAGGCAATTTGCGGTATTTATTTCAATGGAGAGATTGGTATACCATATATGTGTTAGAAGAAACTCTGTAATAATGGGTAGGGCTAAGAGTATTAGGACAAAACAAATATAGTTGATAAATATTGACAAGCTCAAGACATAGTCTTTGTACACCAGAGAATAAAAACACAGTCATGACGGAAGGAAGCAACTTGCCTGTCAAAGACTATAAGGGACCCACACACAATCACTACAATGGAGCAGAAGATGCTGCTTAGTCCGATAATGAGAGAAGGGTATTTGTAATAGAACCAAATGTAAGAAATGACCATTATCATTCTCAACCAACCCAGTCTGATGAGAAGCAACTGGGAGTTAGTGGAGCAAAGGCACATGATAATAGACTCATAACACCATTTAAAGTTCATGTGTATAAGTCACTTAAAAAAATTTTACATGGATTACTGTATACTATTTAAATTTTAGCCTTCATAAAACCACAAGTTAAATATCACTCTAAGTAAGAGCTAAACAAAGGTATTGAATCAAACAACCCCAAGTGACAGTTGAAATCCTCATCCTGATACCCAGATAGGGGTAGACCACATATAATAACGTCAGGCTCCAAAAATTCTAATTTTTTAAATAATGCTGCACGTGAATATCAACATACCTCTTTGTATAGAAAAGAAAAAGAAACAGACTCTCAAGTTCTTCCAGTTGCAGCCGCAAGACCTTCAGGCTTCAAAGCCCATGTCACTGTCCCTGTGGCAACTTGCCTGCACCCCAAGGTTAAGAATCAGCTCCCGCCCTGGTTGGCGTAGCTCAGTGGATTGAGCTCAGGCTGTGAACCAAAGTGTCACAGGTTCGATTCCCAGTCAGGGCACATGCCTGGGTTGCAGGCCACAGCCCCCAGCAACCGCACATTGATGTTTCTCTCTCTCTCTCTCTTTAAAAAAAAAAAAAAAAGAATCAGCTCCCAGAAAGAGGACCTGAGCATCATCCACTGTGCTTAAACCACCTCTTACGTAAGGCAAAAGCCCGCAATCTTATCAAATGATGTTTCAACGTCCCATTGTTTCCCTACGATCTAGAATCAACAAAAAAGTAAGATGGCTGCCGACAGCATGGCCAGTGAACCTTAGAATAAGTCCGTAATGGTAAAATGAGTGATTGGTTCAGCGATTCTTTTTCTTGCAGAATAATCAAACTAGCAAGATGTCTGCCATCTAATAAAATGTCCATCATTTCTCATCAATTCTGGGACCAACGATTTTTCATATTTTGCATCTATAAAATCAAAATGCATCTCACAATGGCTGTCAGTTGGGTGGAATTTCAAAGTAGTTTCTCATTACTTGTGCTTGTTTGGACTCGAGTGTTACTCCTACTGACCCGACAGGACAATCATAACCCCAGAATGTTTCCGTCAACAAGCCACTTAAGGTCCATTTGAGGAAGGAACATGAATCCTGGTTATCATCTGAAAATATTCTGTTGACACCTTCTGGTACAAGTCAGAAAGTACAGGCATCACGACTTGCAAATAGGGATCCACTGCCTCAAAGAAAATCCCAGACACAATATTAGAACACTTCTGAGAAATGCTACATCATCTTTAGCACCTTTTCATTTTTAAAAAACTGTGTCTATATGTTTACTTAGATACAAAAATTAATTAACATGAGAGATAATAAAGAAAGAGGAAGGGATTGAGATGTTAAATTGCCGGTTATAAAAAGAGTCACAGGGCTGGACAATGCAACACAGGGAACATAGTCAGTTTTGTGGTAACTATGTATGGTGTCAGAGGGGTACTGGATTTATTGAAGCAATCACTTTGTAAGTTATACAAATGTCTGATCATATCGCTGTACACCTGAAACTAACAGGACAATGCACTTCAGCTGTAATTGAAATTTAATTAACATAGAATAAAAAGATAATAGAAAAATGAAAGTACTAATACTACATTAAGTGGTTTACCTAGGAAGGGCTCAGGTGCCACAAACGTGCTGTGGCAGAAGGGTTGAAAAACAAGTGGAGTTGTTTCATATCTAGTCACAGGAATCCAAAATGTTTCCTCGGGGTTCAAATAGACATGGTTTCACATGATCACTCCAGCTAATGAACTAGCACACCTTTAGTGGTCATCTGAGAAACATATTTGCTACCTTATAAATGGTGAGACTGGCAGGTGATACGTAAGTATTAATGATTCTTTGTACTTCTGAGCATTCATCTATTTGTCTGTACATTAACATGAACATTTTTAGAGACTAATGGTAAAATCTTTTTTTGAACATGCATGGAACTATGCATGGAATTGTTTATAAGGATTATAGGCACGTCTGTGCTTGATTGGGACAAACTTTTCATAGAATCTACTCTTTCTTTCTGAAACCTGTACTTAGTCATGCACACTCCATTTTTCCCTCAATAACTGGATAAGTGAACTCAGTAAGTAGTGTATGTATCTGAAGAACAAGATTTCTAATTGACTTTACAATGAAGTATATGAACTAGTCAATAAAATGTGAAAATAGTCTATTAAAATGACTAAAAACTTCTAGAATAGAGTATGCTATACCAGGTACATGGATGTGTTTATACTCAGAAAAAAAGAAATAAATGCCATGTCATCAATGCCCTGGATGGCCCAGCAGATGACAATGCGTGAGAAAATCAGGGATACCGGCAGCACCGAGCCAGAGATGATTCCAGAGAACTGGAGTCTCGATGTGTGCAACTTCAGAGATGCCTTAACCACTTTCACTTTCTTTTCCTTTTGCTATGAACACAAGAAAAACGTGTGATTTTTTAAAAAATATATTAAATTTAGCCCTGGCTGCTGTAGCTCAGTGGATTGAGCGCGGGCTGCAAACCAAAGTGTGGCAGGTTCGATGCCCAGTCAGGGCACATGCCTGGGTTGCAGGCCACAGCCCCCAGCAACCGCACATTGATGTTTCTCTCTCTTTCTCCCTCCCTTCCCTCTCTAAAAATAAATAAATAAAATCTTTAAAAATATATATATTAAATTTAAAGAAATCTCTCAAAATGGATAAAAACGTATAAAATAAATATATAACTGATAAACATCATATCTTAGTTGTATGTGTATGTATGCTATAAGTTAGTGGCAGTTTCAATTGGCATGATTTCTTTTTTAATTTGTGGATTTTTTCATATGTTTAAAATATGTATTTGTCTTATTTTCATTTTTTATGTGACTGTATTTCTTCAAGCATAGTTTCAGAAATGTTTACATTCTTAAAAAGAGACATTAGTCTCATTTGGGGAAGACTTTTAATGGTGGGTTTAGAGAAAATATTTTATTGAAGCCTGAATAGGATAACCAAGCACGTGGGGGGGTCACACCTCACTTCATGTAATTGTCATAGTACTAGAAGATGCTACATGGAGTGTCAAGAAAATCTCTGCTCTCTAACAAGCTTACCTTTCAATCTGTGTCCACAGGATGATGTATGTATCATCTGTTGTGGATCTGCCTCATTCCACAACCCATAGTGATGGAAAGAATTGCTACAGATATATAGTGTATGTAAGTAGACAGGGTTTCTGCTCAAATGCTGTAGACTAATTCCTTTTAGGAGAGTGGGGGACATAATTTCCAATTCCAAAATTTGAAATAAGATGAAAAGTTTGAAAGTGAGACAAAGGAAAATTAGATGCCTCAATTTAGACGTAATGGGGACAAAATTAATGCAGAGATGGTCCCACACTCGCCTGGGCTCCTTCTATCCCACGCACGACAGACGTTTTATCTTTATCTCTGCCACTTGGCTTCATCCTCCCCTTCTCCACCCCAGAAGTTGTTGTGTTTTTTAAACTAAACTATTCTAGATTTCTAGGAAACATAATAGGTTAAATAATTAGAGAAATACAAAGAATCAGACAGGTGGGGAAAGGGAAAAGGAAAGAAGGGAGAAGAATTTCACCAAACTGGGCCAAGAAGTAGGACAATCTTCAAAGTGGCCATGAGGTGCGAGAATCTGGAAGATGAAAAGAAAGATATTTTATTAAATTAGCTAGACTTTAAAGTTGAAATCAACATAAAAATCAAAACGTTACACAGAGGGTGCAATAAGTCCCACAACAGTTTTGGTGTGTATCTAGCTGTCTCTTTTTCCATTGCTGTTTCCATAACATTGCATTTGGCCTACTGAACTGAGAAGGGTGGAGAGAAAATAGGAGGAAAGGAGACCCAAGGACAGAATGTAACGTCTACTCCACTAACCCCTCAAAGTGTATGTGACACACCTCAGTTTGGGTTACGCATTCAAAGTGATAACCTACTTCCCCCATCTGTTCTTTGAGCTGCTACCTAAAAGTCACAACCTATCAAGGAGAAACCTTCTTTGAAAAGAAGGTCTTAAAAAAGATAAAAGAATAATTAAGTCAAGCAATCCTGTCTTGGCTGGTGGTTAGGTAAGGTAAGGGGATAGTGCGGTGGGTAGAAAAATGGTAGTTGTAAATGTGGAAAAAGGGGAAATTAACTACAAATGCTACTTTCTAAGCCATAACATAATTAAAAATGGGGAGGATGGGATAGAGCCTGGATTTTACTAAATAATTAGATTTATTTATTATTTAGAAAAGAAATATGTAGTTTCTGCAGGAATGTATAGGATACAACATGTGTGCAGATATCAAAAAATTCCAGTTTCAGTTCTGTACGAATCTGCTGACTTGGCTGCAAGCCCAATGGATACTGGTACCTGGTGCTCATTGAGAAGATTTCTTGCTCACTTTGAGAATCAGATAGATGTACATTGGACAATCCCAGATTGCATGTCAAAGGAAGAATGACTACCTAGTGAAAAGTTATAGTTCTAATTTCACTTTAAGAAGTTGACATGCCATAATCTAGGAAGAACAAAAAAATACTCACAATGTTAAAAAATATAAACTGAATGGTTTAGATTAATTTTCAGCTTTCACCAAAACTCTTAGGAATACTAGAGAGTGACCTGGAGGTATGCCCAATTACCAGGTGACACACTGTTGCTGCATTTCAGCTCACGTGCCCAGAGGTATTACTTGAGATTATAGGATACATGGAGCAAAAATTGGAGACTCGGCTTTTCACCTTTCTCAAGAGGATAAAGATAGAATTTGATTTTTGCAAACAAACTTGTGTGTGTGTGTGTGTGGTCTGTCCACAAAATATCAGCCCTGTAATATAGAAAATAGAGATGTTTATTGAAGAAGATACAAGAACTATTACACAAAGGACAATGACATCTCAGTTCCTTCAAAGTAGGCACCTTGGGACCTCACACACTTCTAACAACTGCAGCATGATATTCCTTCTGCTCTGGTAGTAGACACCATGGAACAAATTTTGCCACAACATGTTTCATGCCAAGATCCTGCTTCAAAATCTCTGATAACAGGAGTTTTTGGAATCTCCAAACCAGCTTGTAGTTCTCACACTGTCAGTCACTGATCTTTGTTGATTGCAGCCCGTACACATTCAACATTCTCAGGTGTTCTGCTTGTTGCAGGCCTTCCAGAACATGGATCACTTTCAACAGACTCTCAGCCATCTGTGAAGCTTTGGGACCACACTTTTATTTGCACTGCACTCATTGCATTGTCCCCCAAAGCCTTCCAAATCATCTGGATAATTTCTGCAGAGGAATGTTCAAGCTTAACACAAAATTCGATGCAGATTCATTTTTCTACTCACTCAGTCATTTTGAATTCGAGAGACACACAGTACACATGCTCTTTCAACAGAATCTACCACCCCCACTGACTAGTACAGTGAAGTCGTTGTTGTTCATGCATGTGCATTCCAGTCCACTCTCCTTGTCTGCCTGGTTACATTGATGCCACACAAACCATTCTCATTATGTTAACAATGGTTGGACTTTTTCCAAACAGACTATGTATATACACACACGTGTATGTACATATGCATACACACTCATATACCTATGTATGTATACATATATGTATATTTTTACATGAAGAAAAGTTGTATCTATCCCTTTAGGACCCTAATCACCAAAATGTAATGAACCAACATGCTGTGGACTAACAAATTTTGGGCTTTAACACCCCACACACTCTGATTTTAGCACTTACTGAAATTCGACCATAATTTCAGAGCAGCCTTGATTTTTATAACAATGCAGTTGCTATTTTCCTTTGGCTCTGGCCTTGATGATAAAATGCAAACAATCAATGCATTGTTTCGTATCACTCACTTGCAAAATTATATTTCAGTTACAGTAATAGAAAAGCTTCTTTTTATTACTGGCATCTACTCCCGTTTTCAAAAGCAAACGTACAAAGAACACACTTCAAAAATGAAATGATGATACAAGCTACAATAAATAAGTCCTTTCTAGGACGTAAGTAATAATTGCGCTGCAAGTTATACAAGCTCAGAGTCAGCGCCTTGGCAAAGGCACCCATTCATCAGCGAAGCAAGCAATTCCATGGGCTGCAAATGGCAGAATGAGACCAACTCCGACTGATTTACAAAGCGATTTTTTTCGTTCTCCTGAATGACTGAGACAAAGGACCTGCAGGGACGATGGTTCGTCTTTTCTGCCCAAGTGCCAATTCTTTTTCATTCCTTTTGTTTTGTTTCTATTATAGACATTGTTGCCTCATTCACCATCTGCTAATGTTAAATAAGAACATTTAACTCTGGACTACTCACAATGAATGGCCCAGAGAAAGTAATCTAACAGTTACTATCCCTCTTAGGCGCTGCCTTTGAGTGTCATGGAGGGGCAAAGTTTGGGCTCGGGAGTCAGCAGGGAACTGCTGTATTCATTATTTCATCTTTATTCATCTTGGTGTATTCCTCTAAGTCTAGCATGGGCCCGTAGGATGTCAGAGGCACTAAAAAGAAGTAGAGTCAAGTTAAACTGGTCTCTCAACCCGCTGGGGAAACGCGCAAAGTGTGATGCGAACAGCCTGGAGCCAGAGCACCTCCCTCCTGACTCTGCCGTGCACCAGCCGGATCAACCCAGGGCAAACTCCTTAACCTCCCTGAGACTCCATCGCTCCTCCACCAGACGGTGAAGACCGACACCTATCTTTCAGGGCTGAGATGGGGATTAAAGAATACAGTGTATGCAAGCAGCCAGGTACCAAAACAAGGAGGATGGGCCACACTATCTCTTCATAGATTTAGGCCAAAAAAAGAATGGCTTCAAATGCATGGCACTCTGTCTTTCCCCTTTTCCCAGCTTTTGTATAGGCAAAGGGATTTCCAGTGCCGCTTTCAAGGGCGCACGCACGTGAAAGCACACGTGTGAACACACACCCCCGCCCCAATCTCCAAGGCAGCCTGACACCAGAGGGAAATGGATAGCGGTCAGAGACAAGGCTGACCTGTCTATTTGTCTTGTCACCAAACATGAGCTTCTCTGTATCTTTGTTGACAGAATTTTGTTTCTGTTCTCCTCACCCTCCTCCATCTCTGCTTCACCTGGGAGAATCGCTTCCTCCACTGCCTCCCCCCAGCTCTACCGGCTCACTGCTCCACCAGGGGTCGCTGCAGCTGTACAGGATTTCCCAGAACGCCAGGCTCACGACAAGAGTCCCAGTTCCGTGGTGCTCAAGTCCCGCACCAGTGCCCTGGGGGTGCCAGCACGCCAGGCACGCCACAGGCTCAGACAAAAGCATGGACGATTTACTGTACTTGAGGATTTGGACCACAGAGCCATATTTTATACTAAAACGCATACAAATTATAGAGTAGCGTGTAATGTTCTAATGAATTTTTCAGACAAAATAGTGGGTGTTAAAGAAAACGCAAGCAAACCGGGACTGGGCAGGACTTCGGCTAGGTCCTAAATACTGCCATTTCCCAAGTCCTGAGTACACTTTCCCTAGACACTCAGAGTCATTTGCAGACAATGAGTGGGAAGTATTGCCTAATGCCACGGTCCCCAACCTTTTGGCACCAGGGACCAGTATTGGGGAGCCTGACCTTTTTGGCAGCAGGGGTCAGTTTAGTGCAAGACAATTTTTCCACAGACTGAGGTTGAGGGGGTTGGTTTGGGATGTTTCAAGGGCACTGCATTCAAGCTTACCTCCTGCTGTGTGGTCTGCTTCCTTACAGGCCTGCCTGCTCCACAGCCCAGAGGTGGAACACACTTGACCTAATGGATTTCCTTAGACATGGCTTTAAGTGTTTCATTAAAAACTGGATGTTTTCTAAAAAGCTGTACCTCTGAAGGTAGAATTTCATTCTACCAAATAATACAAAAATGTCTGACGTAACATTTTGCCATCTACCTGTATTTCCAGGTACTAATTTATAACATATATTAACAGTGTTACTTTTAAAGCAACTAGAAAATTCATCAGGTAAAAAATTATACGTAGCAACAAATATAGTTGGTTAAAATTGTTAAATGCAAATCTTCTCTTTTGGCCCAATCACATGCATTGGTACAATAATAAATATTTTAATAAAATAACTTTTATCGAACAAATATGATGCAGCAAACATTACTGAAAAGCTACTCTGGGTGAATCATTTTTGGTCATACAATGAGGTTTTTCCTTCAAGAAACTCACAATCCAAATAAGCACTGTCCACTAGAACTATAATGTAAACCCCACACACACAATCTTTAAATGTTCCAGTAGCAATATATAATAAAAGGAAAAAAGTAGGTGAAACTATTTTTAACAATTTAATAGTAAATAATATATTGTGTAATCTAATACTTCCAAAATATATTTCAACTTGTAATTAAGATAGAAATGTTCATACACAGGGTCCAGCAGAGGTGAGGCTTGTTTGAATGTGGTTGGTAGGGAATGTGAATGTCTCACACAAGATGGACAGCAATTCGAACATGTCACCTAAAATGTCATACGGGGTACTTGAGTGTGATACTGTTATATTACAGAATTACATGCTTATGCTTTTGTGATAAAAAGGGGTGCTATTTGTGCCAGACCCTGTATATTTAAACCATGCATTTAAAATACTAGTTTTTAAAATATAAAGATATTTTTCATTCATTTTCCACGTGGAGACTTAGAAATTGGTATTTTCTACTTGCAGTCCATCTCACTAGCCATGTTGCCCACCATCAACAGCCACTTGCAACTAGCAGCTACTGTATTGGGCAGCACAGACCTGGCTCACTTATAAATATTTAGTAAACATATAATTACAAAGTTGCAGGCACTAGTTCCTGAAGATACAATGGTGAGTGAGATATTATCCCTGGCCTCGGAGAACACATTCTAGTGAAGATGATGAAGAACAAGTGAAAGATGCCCATCAGTGGTGAGTTTCACTATGAAAGCATCCAGCATGGGACTGACGCAGAGACTGAGGGGTGGGAACAGGGTATGGGGAGAACAGGAGAAAGGGGGAGTACAGGGCTCTGTTTTAGAGAAGGCTGTTGGAGAGAGGTGTCCCTTCAAAGATGGCATCTTAAGCAGGGAACTCGTATTAGTTTCTTATGCTGCTGTGAGGAATAACCACAAATGTAGTGGCATAAAACAGCTTGCTATTATCCTACAAACTTATCTGGAGATCAGAAGGTCTAAAATGAGTCTTGTGCAATTAAAATCAAGACGATTGCTGAGCTGCGTTCCTTTGGAGGCTCTGGGGAAAATCCAGTCCTCGCCTTTGCCAACGTCTCCAGGCTGCCCGCATACTTAGCTGTGGCTCCTTTCATCTTCAAAGCCAGTGATCATAACACCTCGGCTTCCTGCCTCACCTGGCCTTCTCTGACTCCCACCCGCCTGCCTCCCTCTGTCACTTGTTATTACACTGTGATTCCCAGGGGCCACCCGTTCACCCAGGAGAATTGCACATCTCAAGATCCTTATTCAAATCTGCGACGTTCCTCTTACCACTTAACACAACATAGTCACAGTTTCTGGGGATTAGGGTTTGGACATCTTTGGGAGGCCATCATCTGTTTATCACAGACCTGAAGTATAACAAATGGAAAAATCTTGTTTCATTCTAAGTGTCTACAGTAAGAAAGAGCTTGGCAAGTTCAAGTAACTGAAGGAAGACAAGCGTTGTAGAAATAGAGAATGCAAGAGGAAGAATGGTGTAAAACGAGACTAGCATCCAGGCAAGGACCAAATCACACAACATGTCTTGGGCCATAGTAAGGAACTTGGGTTTATTCTGTTATAGTTGGGAGCCCTGGGAGGCTTGTAAGCAGTAGAATCAAACAATCCAGTTTATGTAATAACTGAATCAGTCTGGCTGCTGGAGGAGAATGGAACACATGTGGAAGGAGGAAGACCAATGTGTAGTGACACCAATGACACCCACCTGGTTCAGACAGTGACAATAGATACGGACCGAAGTATCTCCATTGATGCGGTGCTAGTCAGGGGGATGACATATTTATCAAAAGTTATTGAACTGTGCACTCAAAATTATACATTTGATCACATGTAAGTTATTAAACATCATAAAATTCTGAAGGTAACCCATCCATTTTTACAAACAGAAGTGGTAACTCTAGCTCTGTGTGTTTGAAAACCAACTTGTCTTTAGAGCCTTACCTCCCATGTCAGATTGTACAAAACTCAGTGAGACTATTCATCTCCTTCCACCCACCTATTTGTCCTGCCCTTCCTGAGCGCTCAGTGGTATAACAGTCATCCGATTGATCTCCAGATGAAAACTCTATTAGACCCAAGTTCATTCAGTTGTTCATTCATTTTTAAAAAGGAGCTACTGAGCACCTACAATGCATATGATACTGTGCAGGCGCCAGGAAGCCAATGGTCAGCAAAAGCAGACAAAATTGCTATGCTAACCAATGCAGTGTACATTCTAGTGCGGAAGATAGACTTTGATCAAATACTCCCACGTATACATATACAATTATGTTAGTTATCAGTGCTATGAATACAGTCCTTTGAGAATTTTGGAGGAAAATTCTGAGAAGAGAAAATACCTGGGAGGCAAAAATGGTGAAGTAGAAAAATCACCCTGCTTCAGGCAGGTGAGAGACTCTGATCTTTGTCTCGGCTCTGCCGTTGACCTTGAACAGACACTTCAGCATCCTCCGGCTTTGCTTTTCTCACTTGTAAAATGAGAGGGCGGGATCAAGTGGTCCCTTCAGGATCCCACAGCTTCTGAGGTGACTGAGGAGCCAGGAAATCAAATGGAGTTCATCTCCTATGTGTCTGAAAAAGTAGAAATGTAGGCAAGAGCAATGCAGGGCCTTGACACAATGATTACATAAATAAGTCAATTCCTACAAACAAAAGAGAAGTTCTGCAACCCTTTACAAAGCATCAGCATTTTTATTAAGATGACCTCAGGTTTCGCTGAAATGTAATTGTAGAAGATATGCAAAAACACTCACAGACACAGACAACAACATGGTGGTTACCAGACAGGACGGAAGGCAGGGAGGTACAAGAGGGTAAAGGGGGTCACATGTATCTTGACTGAAGGGAGACTTGACTTCTGGTGGTAAATACAATGCAATATACAGATGCTGTAATATACAGATGCTATAATATAGCATTGCACTCTTGAAACTTATATAACCTTACTAACCAATGTCACCCCAATAAATTTAATAGAATTTGAAAATGAAACATTTAAAATGCAAAACAAAATGAAAGACAAACATCTATTCTCCCCAACATTCCAGATTCTCTCAAAATTTGCACTTACTAAAATCCACCTAATTCCTTTTCTTCCACCCTCCACTTTATTAATTGTACAAATAAAGGGCAGACTAAACACTTGTTTCAAGTATACAAATTTTTTTTAGAAATGAATAACATTAGAAGCTTTTTTGTGTTCCATTGTAAATAGAATCTGTTGTTTCATCTGTCTCGTTCGAGTAGGCAGGTTTTGACCTATCCTGGAAAACCACTCAAATGTTGCAAGCTCATCTGTGAAAGAGAGGACATGGGGAGGGCGGTAATTGCCACCATTTCTCCCCCATTGAATATGATGTGATTCTCCATGGAAATGGTCACAATAGGTCTGCAGCATTGTCATCTCACACAAAGGGTAGGACCTCGGCCGCCGGCTGAGAGCCGGGAAATAGAATGTACCTAAACATCTCAGCGGTGCAGGAAATTCTTCGTATGGCTAGTGATATGGTTTTCTAATCATGGTAAAATTTTAAGAAAGAACTTAGAGGTCTCACAGTCTGTTTCCTTATCAAAGGGCAGGATCTAGAAAAATACTATCAGTGGGCATCTTGACATAGCTTTTCTGTTATTCACAGGAGAAAATAAATACATAAATATAAATTGCTGAAAGCATAATCATTGCAGAAGTTACTATCGTTGCAGAAGTTACTATCCAACCGGGTTTCCAACAGGGTATACTTCAGACCTGTTAGATGACAGCAAAAGAAAATTGATTTTGCTTAGATAATTATATATTTCATTTGGGACCATCTGTGGCTCTTAGTTTTTAAAAATGTTCATCCAAAAATTGAGGTCTTTGTAAAACATACAATGGGTACTGGATTCCAAGATTGAGTCTCTGTAGTCCACATACTTTACCGTTGTCAAGATGTCAGACCAGTTTGCCAAAGGTTTCCTTCATTTTTAGCTACTATTTCCACAATAAAGGCAACAAGAAATGGAATCAATGAATTAGGTGAATGGATAAATGAAACATCCAATTCTTCTATTTCTAGTAGAATGCAACAAGTAACCTCTTGGGCCAGGCAATCTTATGGATTTTTCCCTACTCTTGTTTATTCCATGTCATCACAGAGAGCAAATGACAAGCCAGGCAGTTGTAATCTTCTGCTATCGACAAAAAAAAAGAGCATATTTCATAGGAAAGAACATGTTAACAAAAAATAACACATTTGTCAGTGTGGCAAAATATTTACAGATGATGATATTTTAATACACACTCAGGAGGGAGATTTGGGTTTCTTTCTGATTTTCTGAATTCTTTTCTCTCCTTCTCAGTGGCCACTGGGGTATCTAGGAGCTGAAGGCAGCCCTCTGTGTGGTGTGAAGTCCCGACACAGGCACTCACGCAGTTCTGAAAACCGCCTGAAGTCACCAGCAGTCCACGGGCTATGAGTCTGCTCCTTCACCACCAGCCCAAGCATTGAGCTACTTTAATACAGTTAGAGCTGGTCCATTCTCCTGACTAGCCCCAACTGTACAACCAATGCTGTCCTCCCAGCAGGGGTTAACGTGTATTCCTTCTCAGTGAGTTTTTAACTATTATGTGTTTGTATTTTTACATGACATGGCAATAACTAGTGTAACTTCGTTAGAGGCTGGCTAAAATGTCAACTCTTATAAATCAAAAATGTATAATATTCCACTTTAAGAAATACCACTTTCTAAGCAAAAATGTCTTCAGATTATCGTAAAACATCAAGGAAGATGCTTATACATAAATCTTTGACCACATCCATAATTTTTCTTCCAGACAGAACTTTTGAAAATAATCCTGTCAAGTTGAGAGGTAATAAAAATGTTCTCATATAATTTGAATTTTCCTTCTTATTAGTGGTTAAGTGTTTTTGCCTATGTTTGTTGTCGTATGTATTTCCTCTATGAAAAACTGTATCTGCGTCCTTTGTTTATTTTTCTAAGTCTTAAGTTTTCAACTGCATATTACACATGCACTCGATTGTAGATTTTGGGAGAAAGGCAATTTAAAATGTAACACACATCATTTATTTATTTCTGTTAAGCTGCCTCTTACAGTTATTTTTCAAATATCCCTAATTTTCATTAAAATACCATTTCAAAAACCAGACACGCAGTCTAAACACCCAAAGGTAGTGTTAGACTGCCACCTAGTATTTCAGCGTGGAGCTGCCGGAAACACTCACCGGAGGTCTTTCCCTATTCATAACATGCAGAACAGTCAACATAAAAATGTCACCTTATGTCCTGAATCCAGAAGGGCTACAGACTAATGTCAATGAATGCAAAAACCAAGGCTCCCATCCACTCAGAAACAAGACAGGATACATATACCCTCTATATTTAACACACTTCACTATTTATCCTAGCTGCAATGGCAAGATCCCCACTATAAAAGTCAAGAAAAGTGTAGGTTCTTATTCTTAGGGTACTGGTAACAGATTCCATTTCCTCTCCTAAATTGCTGAGCCTCTTCAGGACTCCACTTTTCTGTAATACAAGCCAGAGAAAGGACAGCTCCGCTCCCTGTCACTCCCCTCTGGTGTGCCTTCAGGTTGGCAGTGCATCCTGGGGAGAACTGTGGGTCTCTGGGGCTGTAGGAGCCGTGTGAGGGCAGGTGCAGCACTGGTCCAGGCTTGGCTTCTGCCTGCTCACCTGCCCCTCTCCCACAGAGACGGAAGGCACTTCCCAGGGAAAGTTGGACCGCATGGCTGTAGTCTAATGAAAAGCTTTGGGGGGAAGTAAGGCAAGCGGCAGGAGAAACAAAGACTTCACAATGCGCCTGTCTGCAATGCCTGTGACGACAGCCCTATCACCACAGTGTCCAGTGACTGTATTGGACAGGGGCAATTGTATTGGACCTGACAATTCCCTCATCTTCCTAAATCTCTCTCCATCTCCTCCCCACCTTCTTCATTCGCTCCTCTTCTTTCTTCCATAAACTGTCAATACTCCCCAAAGCCTTAATAATCTTCTCTTTTTTCTTCATACTTTTGCCATGAAAAAAATCATTTATTTACATATCTTAAACTCTTATGGTCTGATTAAACAATCTTTTAACAGCTAAGCAGAACTGCCACTTGAGTGCCAGTCATGTATGTTCAACTGCCTGCTGGAGCCTTTCATGTCCCACTACCCCTAAAACCATCTCCTTCTGCACAATGGATGGCCAAACACTCACAAAATCCTGAACAAGACAGGTTCTCTGTTCAGTCGTCTCTCCTGCTCACTTCTTCATTTCCATCCACAAGGGGCTCATCAGGCAGATTTGGATCACAGTAATCCAATGTCTTTTGTTCTTTTGACCCAGATTGCTCCAAGCAGACGCCTACTTTTCTCCACTATACAGTGACAGTGTCATTTTCTGTGTGTGCCTTGCCATGAGAGTTGCAAGCCTACTCGAACCCATCCTGCATGTGCCTGCCACATGACACATCTTCAATCCTGGCCTTGCTGCAAAGTCCTGACTTCTAATCTTGGCATTCTGGGTCCTCCTCAGTATGGTCCGAATCTTGCTCCTAACCTTCTCTTTCATCCTTCCTCCCCACCCCACTTTACCAGGATTCCTGGGTTCCAACCAGTCCTATTTCACCAAGAATCTCAGTTCACACAGTCTGAAGCCTTGCCACACAAATTGTGGTCCATGGACCTGTAGCATCAGTAGTACCTGGGATCTTTCAGAAAATGCAGACTCTCGGGTCCAGCCCAGACTTTCCAAATAGCAATCAAAATTTTAATAAGAGTCCTGGGAGATTCTTAAGCACATTAAAGTCTTGAGAAACACAAATTTTCAGTTTATTGTCTTTATCACTTCACCTATTTATTTCATTAATGGCACACTCACAATCTAAAAGTATCTTGTTTATTTGTTTTATTACCTTCCACATGACCCTTTGAATGGAAGCTTCATGAGAGCCAAGGCTGCATCCTAGTTACTGCCATATTCTTCTGAGGCAGTCAATAAAAATTATTGAATGGGCCCTGGCTGGTGTAGCTCAGTGGATTGAGTGCGGGCTGCGAACCAAAGCGTCGCAGGTTGGATTCCCAGTCAGGGCACATGCCTGGGTTGCAGGCCATGGGCCCCAGCAACCACACATTGATGTTTCTCTCTCTCTCTCTTTCTCCCTCTCTTCCCTCTCTAAAAATAAATAAATAAAATCTTTATAAAATTATTGAATGAATACATTCTGAGCTCGTTCCCTTGTTCTCACTTTTATTTCCATCCTGTCTCCAATCTACTTCACCTTCTCTCCTCCTTTTCAGATCTCCTTCATCCATCAAATCCTAACTTCTCCTCAAATACCTTTTTCACACACTCTGATCACACTGCCCCTCTGGTCTCCTAGTTACTACAAGACCAATTACATAGTCACTTCAAAGGTTTTTCGTGCATGTTCTCTTCAACCAGAATGTAAACTTGAGGAGGACAGAGTGTGGGTTTTATACCTTTTGGGTATTTCCCTGAGTTTGCTGGGTGAGTGCATTCATTCCGTGAGAAACGCAAGTCCCACAAAAGAGGTACAGAGAAAGCCTATAGAAGGTAAAATTTAGAAAATGGTTTGGGCAAATCTCTTTACAGGAAGGCTCTTCAGTGAATGGACTTGGGGTGGGTCCTATGGCAGGTTAGCATGTGTTTTTCCTAGTATAATTGGGTAAATGCAAGTCATTTAATTCTTATATGTAATCATATCACTTCCCAGTTATGTTTTACATTTTAATGTTATTATATAGTCTCATTGAGATTACTTTAAAATAATTTCTGATCATAGAAGGAAATTTACATCTAGAGCTGGGTTTGGAAATTCCATATTATATTCCTGCTATAGTAAGCTTCAGTTTGAATTAACTTAACTAGGACTCATGAGCGTCTAACTTCCACTCTGGTTTGTCAACAAGATCGTATTTTTGAATTTGAAAGTGGGGCTAATCTCAGCGATGGAGGGGTAGGGAGTATTATTTTAGGAGTTCTGATTTTATTACCATGCCAGCGAGGCTTGGAAGTCCTGACGTGCGTTGCAGTTTTTGCACGTTCTTAGGCTGTGTGCAGCCCACGTCCCAAACAAGCAAAAAGCCTTGACTGATCAATACACCCATCTTGATAAAATGCCTGGAAATACCCTAAAGAATTACACAAACAGTTCATATCACAATACAAGCTGGAAAAAGTTTCAAGCCTAGGTTAAACTGTCGTTTCACACCAATTATCTAACTTTATTGGAGTTTTCCATTGCTTTTCTACCTTCAAGGTGGCATTTAGCATAAATATTCACACCCTTTCATGATACTAAATAGAAAATACTTTTGTATTAATAAGAAAATTGTCATGCGTATTCAGTAAAAATCGTTGCTGGAAATGAAGTGCAGGGCAAGCCTGCGTTCTCTGCCCGCCCACAGGTCACCGAGGCCCACCACGGAGCAAACGCCGGGGAAATGAATTGGGCCATGTGACCTTGGTTTCCGATGGGTTTGCTTTGTATCACAATGAAGTGTGGGGTTTCCTTCACTAATCACTTACCTTGAAGAGAGAGAATTAAATTGTTTTTTTTCTTCTGCACCCAGAACTGAAATGAAATTCAGAAAGGAAAATGAAGTCAGTCGTTCAAAGACTAGAAAAATTCTCCTTCTAAGGCTCTGCACTGAAATTTAAATTTGGTCCAGGTCCAATAAATTGCTTGTTTTAACTACAACGTACACGGTAATTATAAACTGGGCAGGCCGGTTCAGGTTCCTTCAAGTCTGGGTTGAAAGGGGTGCTTTCCTGTTTGGTTATCATCCATTTATTCAGTTGCATTGCTCTCTAAAAACCTCAGAAGCGTGTTAAATAATGGAATTGGAGTTTTTCTTGAGCAGTAGGAGTTGACTTTCTTACTAGGCTTAGGACAACATTCTCTCTGGCCTCCCGTGTGTCTGAGAGAGACCTTTACCTGATTCATCACCTCACCCAAGGGGCCCCTGCCTGCACTTGCCGTCTGAGCAGTGATCTGGTGTATCTGCTTCAGGCTGGCCCACTTGTCTTGGTGTTACGTATACTTGATACGTATGTTTCCCTCGGCAATGCCAGTTTTTAAGCTAGTGGAGTGCCAGGGACAAAGGTCTCAATGTTAGGCTTTCATTTGCAATATTTCCTATTAGAAATAGAAATATTGCAGAACTGCCTGATAACATGGGAAATAATTACAGAGCATTCGAAGGTAAGCACAGAAGGAAAAGTTGTTCAACTAAAGACAAAGAAAGGTTGAATCTGGTGTTTCTAAAAAGCAAGAAACTGGAGCTTCATTTGCTTCTATAATGCAAGGCTCACTTTGTAAATGGGCATTTTTCATTGTTATTGTTTTGGTGAGTAAACTAAACTACTACTCTACTAGGTAAAGGGATTGAAAAGGACTAATAGGACTTGCAAAGGTCATCTGAGTTTACATCTGAATCTATAATCCTGGAAGAATTTGGATAGTCTGAGCTTTGTATGCTTTCATCAAAAGGTGTAGTCAAAAGGAACAATTACCATTTACAAACATTATTTTAAAACTCAATATATTTTAATAAACAATAAGCTACAAAATGCTTAACTCCTCATAAAACTCCTTTCGAGTGCAGCAAAATTAAAACTGATTAAAAATTTAAAAAACTTCCAAACAGGGAGACCTAAGAAGATTATAAATTATGGTAGGAGAAAGAACAGGTATAACTTTCCTTATTTTCAAACTCAGGGTTCGGTGAGTTCAGCAAAAACCACTTTGAAGAGTGTTACCAGCACCACCAGGAAAGTCTAACATGATGCCTTTACAAGAGTGCCCCTTGATCTGTGCTCATTGAAAACCCATCTGCTTTTGAAATGGAGTTACTTCTGTGGATCTGATCGGCATGAAAAATGGGGAGAGTCCTCTCTGTTTTCTGCCTGAGACTTGGAGCTGCCAGCTAAGAATGATCTCCAGGGAGGAAAGAAATGGAAAGAGAGAAAAATACTAGACATCGGAGTTAATCAGCAGTATCTCCTCTGCAATTCTTGCCTGGAGGACTCTATCTCCCAGGACAGACATGCTTAAACTCCATGGAGGTATTACCAAGAGAAGCAAGTTGGGAAATCTAGCTCAACATCATTTTCTTTTTTAAAAAAGATTTTATTTATTTACTTTTAGAGGAGAGGGGAAGGAGAAAAAGAGGAAGAGAAACATTAATGTGTGTTTGCCTCTCACGTGCCCCCTACTGGGAACCTGGCCCACAACCCAGGCATGTGCCCTGACTGGGAACTGAACCAGCAACCCTTTGGTTTGCAGGCTGGCGCTCGATACACTGAGCCATGCCAGCCAGGGTCAACGTCATTTTCTATATGTGCATGTTTTCTCTTTTTCAGAAATTAAAGACTTACACAAATATATGAAAGGACTCACACAAGAGACAACAAATGTTTGCCTGAAAACACAAAATTTTAACTGACATTTTAAAATGGATTTGATTTGCTAAACCTACAAAGCCTAACAGTAAGTTTCAGCTCAGACAGGAAGCATGGCTCTTACGGAGACAACTTACTGTGTCAGCCCAGTGCCACAGTACAGACAACACCCATGCCTGTATTAGCAATGGTGGAGAGACAGAGACAGAGGATCGAGGGATGCCATTAGTCAAGGTGGGTCACTATTAGCACGTGAGTGGTAACTGTGGGCTGGCCCAGGCAGCACCAAAGCAATGAACAGAGAACAGTGACAAGGGCCTGGATTCAGAAAATCAAGATTAGTAGCCAACAGGGGGAAAAAAAAAAGATGAAAGCAGATGTGTGGCTTCTACATAAAACATGCCGTAAGTTCCCCAACCACACTTGAGGGTCTGCAGGTGAATATGAGTGAGGAAGCCTGAAGTGTCGGCATGGAGCATATGGCCATCTCTCCCTCTCCCGTTTCTTTGTTCCCTGCCATAGAACGGTGCAGATTCACTGCTTCTATGTTTTGCCCTCCCACTCTCAATTCCCCTCCTCAGTCAGGCTCTCCTCACCCACTGAAACTGCTCTTGCCTACGCCAACAGTGAATCAAACCCAGTTCTCAGTCTCCCCTCCAGAGCACAGTGCCTGGACCTCTTTTCTGGGCATGCTCACTTCACATAGAATCTCATTCCGTTCCATAGGTTTTAAATACAGTGATGGCTCCCCAATGTAATTCTGCATCCTCAAATTCTCTCCTGAACATCAGACTAATATGTGAAAATGCCTATCTGATATATCCACTTGGAAGTTGAATGAGCATCTCAGAGTTTATACATCTAAAACCAAACTCTTGATTTCCACCCCCATCCACACCCTCAAGACTTCTGTTCCTGCAGTATTACCTGTCTCCGAGTCTACCAGGGAAAATGCCTCTCTTTATGTCACACCTCACATCAGCAAACCCATCTGCTCTACCCTCTTCTCACCACTTTCATTGCTACCAGCCAAACCCAACCCACCATATTGCCATTGCTTTCCAACTGGTCTCCCCATGTCCACTTTCATTGATTGTTTCCCCCATAGCAGTCTGAATAATCCTTTTGAATAATGATTCACGTCATGTCACTTCTTTGCTAAAAACCCACCACTGAGAATACAATTCAATTTTTTATTCTCACCCATCAACACTACATGATCTGATCCCCACCCACTTTTCCAATATAATTTCCCACTAGCTTTTCGCTGAGCTCCATCCACACTGACCTCCTGGCTAGTTAAAAAAGAAAAATTCCAAGCACACACCCAGTTCAGGACCCTGAATTTACTGCTCCCACAACTGAGATACTGTTCTCTCAAATCTCTGCATCCTTTTCCCCTTGCAGACCCTTCAAGGCCCTGGTTCACCACCGCTTCAGAAAGGACTCCCCTCGGTCTGTGTAAAAGGGCACTCTCCCATCCTCCATCCACCTGGCTTTGCTTTCTTCCTAGTACTCTACCACTTGATACATCAGGTATCTATTCATCTATGATAGTATTTCCCCAACTAGAATATACGTGTACATTTACTGAGGGCAGGGAATTCTGTGGACTTCATTGTCCTATTCTCAGCCCCTGAAACCATGCCTGGTCAACTAAAGCTTCTCAGTGAACAGCTGTTACTTGTTGAATAAATAGAGGCTACTGATCCAGCTGACAATCAACTCACAAAACTGATCCTGTCTTAACAGAGCATTTAGATGGCCTTAGCTAGATTTGCAAATTGAAGGGGCCTTAACAGTACTTATTGTATTTTCATAGAGAGGGAAAAAATGTCTCATAAGAGACAGAAAAGTACATTTGATAGAAGGATTATGGGGCTAGAAAACAATCTTCACTAAGATACCAAGGTATTTGTAGTTAAAGGTGCTCTCGTTGAGATTACCTAGCAATTGCCTAAGTATCAATGGAAAACACAGGCTCTCAGACTCCAAGTCCAAGCACCAACCAGCTGGCTCTGGGAGCCTCCAGAAACCAGGGGTCCCTTTTATGCTCCAAAGCGGCATTTCACCCTCAAATGTCTACGGACCATTCAAGTTAAGCCCAAGAGTGAAGGAGGCCTAGAGGGATGAACTGGGGACCACAGCCCGCCGGGTGCAGCCATGCACTTCCGCCCCAGCCAGGTCCCACGTGGGAATGTTGGAGTGCAAGGATATTAGCAGCACGGCTGACCAAAATCCCTGGGTTCTGACTCCCATTTTGACTCCTGGGTCTATGGAGGAAGCTTATTGTCATTGCCTTGGTTTCATAGGGACCCCGTCCTCCATCTCTTTGAGACCAACACGGTGAGACAATCACAGAAAGTTTGCCGGTGGCTTCTACCTGCAGGTCACTCATTTGCAACCTTGATTTTTAAGATGGTTGTCAGACATCCTGTTAGAGACACTGGTATGTCACGGCTAGTGTTGAAGTGTACCACAAATAATTTGTTATTCCATAAGCATCACAGAACCAACATCTGAAAATTATTTTATTTTTAATGAATTACGTTGTTTTCCATCGTGCTAATGCCTTTCTTGTTGTGAACCTGCATTCTTTTTTTAATTTTAATCATTGTTCAAGTACAGTTTTCTCCCTTTTACTCCCATTCCAGCCCACCCACCCAACCCTCCCCACTTCCCTCCCATTACCACCCTCCCCCTAGTTTTTGTCCATGTGTCCTTTAAATTTGTTCCTGTAAACCCTTCCCATTCTCCCCTGCATTCTGATAGGCATCTCTGAACTAAAGATGAAAGGGTGGAGCTAACCTACAGGAAATTAGAAACATCCCGTCTAGGAGTATGTGCTATATTTTAACATCATTTTTTTTCTATGTCTACCATCATAGAATGTTTAAAAAGGTTCAGAACAGTTGCTTTAAATGTACCCCTGTAAGAGCACATAATATTTTTCCATTAAATTGGGGCTAGAAATTTTAATTATATATAAATTTAGTCCCATTAAATAGAAAAGAATGTCTTGGCAAGAAGTCACGCCAGAACACTTAGTCTGAATTATAAGGTCCCTGCAGAGGGTGTCACGGGGGGATAAATGGTGACGGAAAGAAACATGACTCTGGGTGGTGAGCGCACAATACAATATACAGATTATGTATTACAGAATTTTACACCTTGAACCTGTATAATTTTATTAACCAAGGTAACCCCAATAAATTCAATAAAATTTTTTTTAATTCCTTAATACTTTTCACCTTTACCTCCCACTCTGTTAGGCCTTTGAACTCCAACCACCAACTCACAGATTGTACTTTTCAGTTTCATACCCAACCCTTGCCCACGACATGCCTTGTTCTGGTATGTATTTCCTCCTCTTCTCCCCTCTTATTTAAGTCCTGGTCAGCCTTCAAGGCGAAAGTGATTTTCATATCATACACAAGCCCCTCCTTCACTATTATGGCCCGCAGTGACCTGTCCTCCCTTAGAAATGCTGAGATGATACTATCAAGCATTTATTATGTAGCCTTATGGTGGCCACTCTCTCTACATGATAGGACAGAGTGGACTAAACAGTGTTTTAGCTGTTGGTGCCTTCTTCACAGCCCCTTGGACAACACCAGAAGTCACGTGCAGCTCGGAGCCCAGTTCCCACACATGCTCCCAGTTTCTCTTCCCCAGCACCTGCACCTCTTGCCTGTCCACAGCAGTGCTCTCAGGCCGTGCACAAGATGGGCCAGAGACACCAATGAGCCAACATGTTCAGGAGTGACCCTCAACCCATGAAGGATGTGAGTTAGTGGGTGATGCCCTAGCTTCCTCACCCTGGGTGGAAGGACCCTGAGCTGTGCTCCACACAGTTCCTCAGAAGATTCTTAATATGACTGTGTCCTCGTTGCTCAGAACATCAACCTGTTTGTTACCTCCCTTCCCTGCCTTCCCTTGCTCCCTTGAGCATCTCACAAACAAACTGCTTGTATCTAAATCCTCATCTCAGGGCCTACTTTTCTGAAGCATCTAAGCTAAGATATTCCCTGACTACATTTTCACTTCTTTAAAAGGAGGACCCCTGTCTGATTGGCTGTACAGAGCCTTTCTGTAGACTCTGTGTTGAATAAGAGAGATACTTAATAATAATACTCAGTAACTATCTGATTCTGTTGGTCATTCGTAGAATGCTTGTTTGATTTGAACAAAATTGAAAAAGATTTCAACACGTGATTTTTTTCTCCCCTTCTTTCACATAAACAGATCAATCTCTCCTTCGCACGAAAACATCAATCTCTATTTAATAGTACCCATAAACACAATAGTGTCCATAAAACACAAAGCTGGATAAATTTCTGATCCACGTTCCTCCCAGCCTCAGTCTTATGGAAAAATGTTTCAATATGGGAAGCTCTGTATTGACTATGGTGTCAATCATTTACCCTTTAAGGAATATCTAAGTCAATGTATTCTAAGGCCTCAGGGTCTCATGTTCATTCATTCTTTTAACAAACTGTGAAATGATGGGCTTTGGGCCTTTTTGAAAGAATTGCAAACAGCAAGGAGCCGGTTTGTAAAGGAGTTTTTGAGAACTGAAGGACACAAAGTACATAGTATTCAGTTTGACTGGCAGTAATGGAAAACCCAAAATACGCAAGATAATATTCACTTACCTCTCCCAAAAAAGTTGGTGCTAGGAGGTTCAGGACCATATGGCATGCAGCAGTGCCAGGGACCCAAGTTCCTCCTCTCTTGTTGCAGCTCAGTCTGTGGTTTCATTCCCTAGGTCACCTCTGTCCGAGATGGTGGCTCCCGCTTTAGCCATCACCTCCACGTTCCAGCTGGCAAGAATGAAAAAGGGAGAGGGGAAAGGAATGTTGCCTCCCTTTGAGGATAATTTGCAGGGTTCAATGGCCTGCAGCAGTGACCAGGATTTAGCTCCACAGCAGCCCTTAGCCATAAGGGGAGCTTTGCTCCAAGCAGCCTGAGGCCAGGCTAAATGTCAGCGATTGTATGGCAGATGTTTCTGTAGAAGAGGAGAATGCACACCGGGAGGCTGACAGGCCCCTAGAATGGCAGCAAGAGCTGCTCAGATCAGAATCTGATGCTAGAAAATAAAATACGTACCCAATGAGTGAGAAGTAGATACAGATTATCATGCAAAAGCCCACTATTGGTCTACCAACAATTTCACAGTCACCGAAAGGGGAGGATGGGAAGTGAAGGGGGAAGACAGGATTTCAAAAAGTAGATAACCGAAATTCAACATAAGCTCATATTGGAACAGCATGCGTGTGTTTCTTTTAATGATCCAAGTTACTAAAGAAGAATCCCAAAACTAGAAGTTATCAGAACAGACTCTCGTATAACTTATGGGGAGGCAAACTGGGTTTAGTGCTCAGAACAATTCATCTAGAACTTTTGTAAAAGAAAAAAATTACTTCGGAGTTCCAAATCATATACTGGGGTATACTGGGCCAGAACATAGTATTCTGAGGGACTTGAAGACAAGCAGCCTTTCAAATTAGCTCAGAGATCAGGCAGAGGTGTCAAGATGTTAGCATCCACAAAAGGCTATATGTAGCACCACAGCTGGGCTCTATCCCTTCTGTTGTTCTGCTTCCGGATGCCATATTGAAACCAGCATACGTGCCAAAGGCTGCCCCTCTCTGCACTGTGGAACACTGCCCCTTAGCACAGGAGAACCGGGGTCACCACTCTGTACAAAGCTGCAGGATGAACCATTCTTTGAAAAAGCACACGCAGGGAGTTCGAGAGGCATGCTCGTAGTGGAGAAGCTTGAAGGGCCTTTGAAACGTCAGACAGGAATTATATTAGTACCTGCCATGTTGGTCCTGGAGTCCTGGTACTAAGAGAGGCTGCGAGAAGTACCACTGGACAAGGAGAGCCAGCCGAGAGCATTCAGGTTGCCTCTGGACGGCGAAGTGACATTGAACGTGCCGCAGATTCTTACAGAAAATAAATTTTACAAAATGATAAATTACTTACGTGTCACCACTGTGGCTGACTTAGGAAATTCTATTTTTAAAAAAGAAATGAGATCATGGGTAATGAATATTTTTTATTAGATGGTTATCAATTGTTTCAAGGGAAATGCAAGAATGGTCACTTTTTTACCAAAAAAAAAAAATTAAAAGGATCATCAGTGGTAAGTCACTAATGAACAGTTTTACCCTTCTCTCTTTGCATTTTTGCTTGGTCAGCAACCAGTGTGAGCTGCATCAGACTTTATGGGTTTTCCCATGCTCTTAATTAACTTTAAAATCTTATTAGCCCGATTATTAGCAATATGTTACGAGGCACCCAGACTGCAGCTGTGAATGTGTCTTTATTAAAAAGGCACTGCCGTGAGCTAAGAAAACTTTCAGCATTATTATAAACTCTATCAAGGCTACAGAGATAATTCAGCTTGCAAATTGGTCCAATTCAAACTTGGCAAGGGAATGCAAATTAGGTCTGAGTTAATTTGCTCCCCCTATCACTCTCCTCTCAAAACATATAATTCCTATTAGCAATTAGCATCAGTAGACTTTACACTGGCACTTGGAAAGGTGTACTAACTCATAACATAAGAACTAAAGGTGTGATGTTATTTTAACTTAAGAACTGATGTGTGAAGAAGGAAGAAAAATGTGCTTTTAGATATATTATCTTTCCTCGGGGACACATAAACAATCCTAAATTTTACCCAGTGTGAAGGGCTAGAACAGAGTAAACTGTTCTCTGCTTTATAAACCCTGGCCATTCTAAGAGGAACAAGAATGGATTTGTCATAAACTCAGCACCACAGAACATTCTAAATGTAGAATCAGTTTGCCTTTGTCCACAGCCTCACCAAGAGCTCAAACAGCGGGTTCCTTTATTGAATGTGGAACTAATATCTTTAGGTGCAGAAATACTTTGAAGGACATTTCAAGGCAAAAATCAAGGAAAATTCTAAACCAAAGAGCTCTGGGGATCTGTACATTCTAATCTGGGCTCACATAATGCCTGATGTAAAAACTAAGACCACAGAAACACAGCTCTGCCTGCTACCCTTTGACACCTCTTCTGTATTGTATTCCAGTGGCTCTAACATCAAAGTGCTTGGAAGCGTTGGGAGTCTTTTGGCAAAGACAGATTCCCTGGCCTTATCCCCCAAAGATTCCGACTCCATACATCTTAGGTGGAACACAGGAATTTCCCGGCATTGGAATGTTCAGTGTTCTGAGCAGGGAGTCTATGGGTCTTGCTTTAAGAAACACAGTTGTATTTTTCTGTGACTCGTCCCCTCCAAAACAACAGGTGTATATGCAAATAACTTCCCTCTTCTTTGATTCCACTGTATGTAGGCAATTCAGCAACTATCAAAAATTCACAGCAAATATGAATAGCAGGCATTAAGTCAGATAAACCTCTTATGCCCAATGATTTCATTTTAACATTTTACTCCATGAGGATGATTCCACCGGAATAGCAGAGAAGCGCATGTCACACGCATAAAGCAATTGAACAAAATCTTTCTGAGTCATTAAAATAATTCCTTGGGTAGCACTTACTAGCAGGAAATAACTCTACACAGAAAGCAATAATCTGTTCATCCGTAATATTAAATTAGAAAAATGGAACAGTTTTAGATACATTTGTACGTTTTGGGATTCCTATTGTACCTCCTGTAAGTGATCTCACCCCTTTACTAGAGAGTTTCTTGACTGTGGGCAGCACAGTTGTCTGTTGCTGGGGGCCATTCTGCACGTGGCAGGAAGTTTGGGTAGACACCAGTGACACCTCCTCCTCAGCTGCAACAGCCAAAACTTCTCCACACTGGCACATGTCCCCCGGTGGAAAAAAACTCAACCCCAGCTGAGAATTGCTATTTTACTACTATTTCATTATACTCATATAATATCAAGTGCCAATGTGCACATTATTACAATGGTTGATCCAATGCTACTATCATAAATAAAGCTAACATTTACCATATGCCAGGCACTATGACTTTTTTCAAAAAGCATCCTAACACCTGGCTGATGTAGCTCAGTGGATTGAGTGCCGGCCAGGAAACAAAGGGTTGCTGGTTTGATTCCTAGTCAGGGCACATGCCTGGGCTGTGGGCAAGGTCCCCAATAGGGAACACGCAAGAGGCCACCACACATTGATGTTTCTCTCCTCTTTCTCCCTCCATTCCCCTTTCTCTAAAAATAAATAAATAAATAAAATATTTTTAAAAATATAAGAGTAACTTATATATCTGATCTTGTTTAATCATCCTTATTAACTTTTGTTTTTAACAGAAGAAAACACTCGGATTTGGAGGGGTGAAAAGACTCGCCCACAGTGGCACATTACAGAGCCGAGTTCCACACCAGCAGCTCCCCCTGGAGTCCACCGCCCTCTTCATCACCTCTGATGACAGTTGAAGAAGTTCAAATGATGTCTGTGTCTGAACTCTTATAGTTTTCTCGTTTCAAAACAGACAAGACCAACACAGGCATTCATACAGAAGACAAACACCAAGCACAGAGACAAAAAGACAAAGCAAAAGGACACAAAATTCTGTCAATACAAAACAAAATAGGAGCCTCACTAATGCTGACTTCGTCCATTTAGAATTTACCATAATTCAGGGAGGAGCTGGGCAAGCCTTGACCTTCCCACCACATGCGGAAGAAGTATCTGTGAAGTGGTAGCACGCAGGAGATCCCCAAGGCAGTGCCTCAGTGCTCGAGGGAACACACAAACACCCACCTCTACACAAGCCAGTTACCGTCTGTGCAAAGACCAACCCTGCTTAGCCACCCAGTGCAAATCTACTTATTGAAGTAGGTCCTCTATGGGGGCCACACTTCGCCTATCAGCAGTGACAGCATCCACTCAAAAGTAATAAGAATGCATATGTTTTAAATACTATTCAGGTATATATTTTGATACTATTTGAGACCTCCCTCCCTCTGGGTTCAGGGACTGCTGCTGATCACTGGTGGAGACAGGTGCTAATCACAAATGGGGCAGAATTAGTCCTCCAGGTGATACTATTTGTCCTTCCTACCCTGGCGCATTGGAAGGAACAGCTTTGAATGCATTTTTATAACACCACATTTTGAATGTTTCAGCATTGATTGTGTTTCAGGCATTGTGCTAAATTCCAGGGATACAAAGATGAGGGAATCACCATTTTTGCTCCCAGATGAGTTTCCAGACTGGTGGAGATACCAATAGGGACCAGGTAAGTCCATGTGTATGGACGAAATGTGTGTTGGTCACGCCAAAGCACAGAAGCAATGACTGAAAGCAAAGACTTCCTGAAGAGGGCGACTGGTGAAAGAGGGTCACAAAAAGACCAGAAGAAAATATTTCACCCCAGAGATCAGGACTAACAGATGGAGGAGAACCCTCCCTTTCAATGTGGAAGAGGCAGGAATCCACCTGGTGGAAAGAGCAGTTCTGAAAGGTTACCATTAGATCATTTAAACGGATCTCTAGCCTGGCTGGCGTAGCTCAGTGGATTGAGTGCGGGCTGTGAACCAGGCATTGCAGGTTTGATTCCCAGTTGGGGCACATGCCTGGGTTGCAGGCCACAGCCCCCAGCAACTGCACATTGATGTTTCTCTCTCTCTTTCTTTCTCCCTCGCTTCCCTCACTAAAAATAAATAAATAAAATCTTTAAATGGATCTCTAAAGAAACAGATGGGAGTGGGTTCACCTACATGTAGTGGGAGACACCGACTGGCACCTTTGTCTGCTCTCCTGAGATTAACTTTTAAAAAGGCAGGTGAAGACATGCTGCCCATGATGAAGGAAGTTACTCAAATCTTCGGAATCTAGTTCAAAACAGGCTCCATTCTCCCCCTGAGACTCCCTCATGCCCTGGGGTGAAGGAGACGGATCCACGTTGACAGTTTTACCATGAAATTTATAAGACAATTACCCCAAATGCGGCAAATATGACGCTTAGGAAAGGACACTTCCTTTCCTTCTCAGAAGGGCAAAGTTGCTTCCTTCCCCAGTGCCAGGGAGAGGAGTCCTCACTATCATCCTTTCTAATACCCACTTGTATCTGCCAGCAGGGACCTAGTATTTTTTCCTTGACTGGAAGTTTGCCCACCCTGCTGCTAGGGGAGAGAGGAGCAGGACGCAGGGGCGGGATGGTGCTGGGCCAAGCCTGTCTCAGAGGGATCCATGCCTGGTCCAAGTCAAGGTCATTGGTGACATCTTTAGTTTCCAGAATGGGACAACTAACTGCGGTAAATCTGTTGGAGACATCCGTGACCTGGGTCAGAGAACTGCGGGCTGTGACGGGAGGTCAACTTGACAAGCAACCGTCAAAAACCAGGGAAACTGCTGGAAGCTGAACCTCTTCCATGAAGCGTTTTCAGACTTGCACCAACCCACACCGAGCCCATAGACTCCTGAGCATGAGTCAGGCCAGGCGGTATCACCACTCTCCCTCCACTTCTCTACTCCCCAGCACCAGAGGGGCAAAGGAAGGTCCTGCGGGGAGGGGAGAACAGGAGACCACTCACCAACTCTGGCTCACTGGCTGCGGAGGTAACCACAGGACTACCCTGTGCTGGGAAAACAGGAGAAGAGTTGTATGTTGACTAGAACTAAGTTTTACTACGTGAGAATAGACTGCTGTAGTAACTGACCATGATGGAAAGTACCGACTCATACTAACTTGAACTCAGAGGTACCGTCCACCCATTGGGAAAGGTGACTTACACAAAGCCTACTGAACATACGTGTATTTTTAAGGTCACCATTTCAATGACCGCCAACTAGGAGCTTATAACAGAAACTTTGCATAGTTTTAACAGTGAGTGATTCTGTCACTTTGTTTTACTGCATTCTTGGAAAGAGAGAGAAGATAACAAAGGAAGTAGAGTTGTATAATTGAACTCTTGGCTGCCAATACCACCCTCTTCAGAAGCAAGATAGACATTTCGCAAAATCTAACAAGAAAAGATGGTTTCCCTTCCTTTCATAGGATGACTAACAGGCACTTGGATATCTGCCCGGGGGTCTGGCTGCTTTCTGAGGCTGGGATCACTTAGTTCCTGAACAGCAGTGCCCTGACTGCTCGTGGCGCCCACAGCTGGTCTACCAGTAGCCACTACACAGGGATGCAGAACACAGCCTCATGGTTCTGACCATTTCCCTATTGGGACCAGTCTCCCTGCTCTGAGACTCTTTCCCTCTAGTCTATCTTCTACCTTGCTCCCCAGGCCATCCTCCTAGCACAAAGGTCTATTCAAACCATTCTCCTGTTAGAAATCCTCAGGGACTTTCCGTGGTTCAGCAGCCTAACCTTCCACCGTCAGTCCTGTCTTGCTTCCCGCCTCGCCCAGCACTCACCGCTTGCCCCAGTGTCCAGGTGGCAGCCACATCGGATTCCTGCTTTTCCCTGAACACCATGTTTTCTGTGCTGGTGTGCCCTGGTACAGGCTCTCCCAACCTCATTCCCTTCCTAGAAGTGGCCCCTCCCTGCCTGAACCTGTCCAAATGCCATCCCCTCTGAGGGACCTGCCCTCTGTGCCCGACACCGAGCCGGTCATTTGGGACATACTCCGACGTGCTGTGGCACAGTGGTTGGAAGTGCCGTTGCTGACTCACACAACCTGCTGTCCCTTCAGTGATAAATGTGTCACTGCAAATTAAGACAGGGACTATGGCAGAAAGGCACACGGTGCCAAGGCTGAAATCTGGCACACAGAGCAGGACATAGCCCGCAGCCTGAAGGGTGAGGGGGGAAGAGGAATCCAGATGCGGGGAGCCAGCTGTGTGGTGGGTGGACGGCAGAGCCGTGTGTCCCTGTGACAGAAGGAGGCGTGTGTGACTGGAGTGGATGAGCAAGGAGGAGAGTAGCGGCAGGTGAGGCTCCGGGGTGCAAGGCTCGACCCTGTGGAGCCTTATGAATCACCCAGAAGACTTTCGCCCCTATCTTAAGGACAACCAAGGGACACTGCAGAATGCGATGACTGGGGAATGACATGATTCCACTGGCACTCGGAAAGAATTCGAATGTCAGCGTGGGGAGTAGACTGGAGAGAAGCCAGGGAGGACGTGGGGAGTCCTATCAGACGGACTGGAAATAAATGGTGGGAGTTTGAATAGGGGGCGGGTGGAGCAGATGGGGAGAATTTGAGTGAGTTCAAATTGAACTTCTTCCCAGGATTTGTAAGAAGCAAACATGTTAACCACTCGTGTTAAAGATTCAAGTGGTATAAAAAAACACAAGGGTGTTACCTTAAAGTTATGATTACTATATGGTGCTTATCATAAAATAAAGTAGTTAAAATGGATTTTGGTTAAATTTTACTGCTGAGGAGAAAGGAAAGGATGAAATTATATACATATATATATAACATATTAGAGTAAAACTGTCTCCTTTAAGCTATTCCAATAAAAGAGCAATTGTTACCTTAGAAAGCCCCAAGGAGGCTCTGAGACACAGAAATAAAGATTACAAAATTTTAATAGCAGACAATTGTCTTGTTTTATATCAGTTTTTTGAGATGTGTTTTATATACCATACAATTTATCCCTTTGAATGTGCAGTTTAATGGTTGGTCGTATTCTCAGAGTTCTGTAACTGTCATCAATATCTAATTCTAGAATACTTTCATATTCCAGAAAGAACCCCATACCCATCAGTAGTCAATACCCCTGTCTTCCCAACTCTCTTGGCCTTAGGCAACCCTTAATCTACTTCACTGCTTATTCTGGACATTTCATATAAATGGAATCACACAGTATGTGGTCATCTGTGACTGGCTTCTTTAACTTAGCACAGTTCTTTCAAAGTTTATCCATGTTGTAACACGTATCAATACTTCATTTCTTGTTATTACTAGGTAACATTACATTGTATGGGAAACTATATTTCATGTATCCATTCATCAGTCAGTGTACGCTTGGGATGTTTTTACTTGTTGGCTACCATGAATAATGCTGCTATAAATGCTCATGCCCAAGTTCAGTGGAGAGTGGAGTGGACATATGCTTTCATTTCTCTTAGGCGTATACTTAGAAGCGGAATTGCTGCATCACGTGTATTCAAGCATTTGAAGAACCGCCCGACTGACTCCCAAAACAGCTGCAAATGTGCCATTTGAATTAGCAGTGTGTGAGGGTTCTGATCTCTCCACTTCCTCGCCAGCTCCTGTTATTATCTGGTTCTTTGGTTCTAGCCATCCTGGTGGGTATGAAGTGCAATTTCATTGTGGTTTTGATTTGCATTTCCCTGCTGGGTAATGAGGTTGAGAATCTTTATTCACACATAAGCCACCTGTACATCTTCTTTGGAGACATATCTATTTCTCCATTTGGAGAAATGTCCATTCCCTTTGTCTATTTTTTAAATGAAGTTACATGTTTTAGAGTTGTTAAGACTTCTTTATATATTCTAAATGCCAGTTCCTTATCATATTCCTGATTTATAAACTTTTTCTCCCATTCTGTGAGCTGTCTTTTCACTTTTTAAATGGTGTTCTCTGAAGTACAAATTGTAAAACTTTTCTATTATATCAGGTTTTTCTACTTTTTTCTTTTGTTGCTGTACCTTTCTATCTTTCAGAAAAGAATAATTTTAGTGAAACTATAAGATCATAGAACTGAGTTGCCCCTAAGATATTTTATACTTTTTCCTACCAACAAGAAGAAAAAAAAGTTCCATTTTCCTCAAGAGTTAATAGTCATTTTCTCTAACATTTGGATTGCTTCTTCAAAGTTAAGAGACTATAACTAATGCCAGCCAACTTTATCTTTGGCAAAGGCAATTAAGCAGCATTATTCAAGCTTATCAGTTCTATGCCATTTTATTAGCTAAAGCAATTAGAAGAACTTACCATTTTTAAAAATCACATAATTATTGACTATCACAACTCCTGTTACTCTGAAAGGTGATGACTTGTAACACTGCTATGAGGTACAATGAAAATAAAGAATGAAAAGGAAGTCCTAAAGGCGGAGGTTAAAGGAAGAAAGAAACATAAATTACAATTAGAGTGAAGCAGTGTGGAACTGTAATGCATTTTTTAAGACCCTTTAAGTCAAATTAATGAAAATGAAAGAGGCTCAGTATTTTGCCTTGGTAGAATTTTGATTTAAAGAGTTAAATTATTTTTTTTAACTCAACCTATTCATTTTCACATAAAAGCTTTTAGGAGACAAAGTAAAAGGTTTTCAAGACTTTACTTATAAAAGATCATACAGCAAATCTTTATGTAGATCATCTGAAAATCTACATGTTTTCCAAGGCTGGGGTCATAAACTACTCATCTTTGGGTCTCCAATGCCTAACACATGTTTTCACACTGAAAAAGGTGCTTGAAAAGCCCAAAATGTTTAATTGCAATATGACATTGATTTACCTTTACATAAAGTCTCCTGGATAAACTCAGAAGTAGCATTGGCGCCCCCAAAGTTCATTATGGATATTTCTTCAGCGTTTTCCATCTAATAGCACACATTTGTCTTTCCATGTGCTTGCTTCCCTCCAGGTTTTGCTGAATGTCATTGAAAGAATTCTTTTTAACGTCAGTTTGGTTTTACTGAGAAACAAACTATGGTGACTCACCAGCATGACTGACCTCTTTGGTTTGATTTGGATAAGGTCAACAGAATTATGCTCTGGGGGCAGGCTATTACCTTTCCGCTCAAAACCTGCCATCTCGCCTCTGTCTACTTTCAGTGACCGTGTTTCCTCCCTGTCTGTCTTCCTGCAGGGGACAGGGAACATGAGCACAATGGGGAGACAGCACAGCAGCCCAATGAACCACACACACGTCCCAGGCAACCTCTTCTGTTTTTCCCTGCCCTTCCAGTCTCTTCCTGCTCAACTTCAGATCAGTTCCTCCCCCATTCTCACAGGCATTCCTGCCTGAAGTTAAAGGCCATAAACTTAGACCGTCTTGCCCTTCTCCTCTTCCAGCTGTGCCCCTCTGATGAGGGTGGGAGTCCACAGAGGGAATGGATCGTGCCCACCCAGGGCCTGGACCCACCGCCCCCAGATCATGCTCGGGAATGCTGGAGGTCCAGTTCACTCTCAGAGATGTGTGGGCTTCTTCCCTGGCCTCATCCTCTACTGGGAAGACTTCAAGCCCAAGGACCATCCAAGGGCTGTCTGTTTGCCAGAGAGATATGGACAAAGCTTGAGTATGTGTGCTACAGTGTCCAAATATATGCTTACTTAGTACCCCCAAGGTATGAGATGGAGAAGGGTATAGGCCATGGGCATGGATGGCCAGCCCGGGCCAACTCTGCCCATGGTCCAGCATTTCAGTACGTAACTCTGGAATTCGGAAGTCCTAGAACCTAAAACTCTGTGTTTGTACATTATTACAAAAGATTATGTTTCAGGGTAAAAGAATAGACCATATTTTACTAAAGATGTTAGCTTGATTAATACATGTTTATACTTAGGGTATATGCACGTCCATTTATATTTCTGCCTTGGACCCTGATAATGTGAGTAGTAAGTCTGCTAGGTTGGGGAGTCCAAGTTTAATTGATTCATTAAAAATATTTATTATGTTCCTACCTTGTGCTAAGTCCTAGGTGATGGCAGCAAACTGAACAGGTAAGGTCATGCTCTTAAGGGACTTGCATGCTAACAGGGGAAGTAAGCAATGTCCAGGTAAACCAATGCATGCATGCATTCATTCAGTTATCCACTCACTCAACAAATGTCAACTGCCAGACACTGTTACAAGACTCCTTGGCCTTGGGAAGTCTATGTTCCAATTTCAACTATTAATAACAGCAAAGAAAGAAATAAAAATAGGTAAATTGTTAGAGAGTTACAGATGAATGACATTGGCCCCATAGATGAGACTGTCAAGGAGCCAAAGATCCTATAGATCTCTGGTAGGATCTATAGGATAGTGAGAAGCCAGAAATGAAAAAAAAGAGTGTTTTCTGGAAGGAAGAGCAGGCACAGTCCTAACAGGAGGGAACTTGGAGAGCTCAAGGGGCAGAGGAAAACATGTGAGGCTGGGGGAGCATCATTAAGCAGATGGAGCCTGTTGCCATACAGACGAATGGGCATCAAAGGGTGCCCACATAGTGCATTTCTCACTATACCTTACAGATAAGTCACCAGTTCCTGTGTTTCCTGGGGGTGTCGGGAAGGGTGACAATGCATGCTTACAGCAGGAAAGCCACGGCAGTGGGAGGAGAAGTCTGCCACAGTCTGGCTTGTCCCTGCTGGCTGTGCCATGAGACGCTGCAACAGTCCCAGCTATCGAGCGAGTTGTCTTGAGAAAGCACGCACGCAGGCCTGAGAGTCCTCAGCAGCAAAGCGAATGGCTTGTGCAGTCCAAGGCAGACCTCCAAGGGCCTATTGCCCCCAGTGGGTGAGCTAAAGCGACACTCAATCCACATCTTCATCCAGCAAATCGCTGGAGGTGCCTGGACTATGGTCCATAGTCTGTAGTGACCAACTGCCCATTTCAAGAGGAAACTAACATGCAAGTTTGTCTGTGTGCCAGGCCTTGATACCAGAACATGGTCAGAACCATGGTTATTGGCCTGAAAAAAAGTGCTCAGCTCTGTATCAAGATACAGTTGGAAGTCCAGCTTGGCCACTGTGTGGCCTTGGGCAAAAGATTCCTCCAAGTCTTAATTTCTGTCTCTGTATGATGGAGATGATTGCAGTATCCTCTGTAAAAGGTTGTAGGAAGTAATGCCTGTATAATATTGTGATTTATAATAAAAATATATAATTTGGTCTTCATCCCCATATCTAACACAGAGCTTTTAAAACCCTTGGAATTTCCTAAGGGGTGATAGAGTAAAGGTGACTTTTGGAAATGCCCTAGGTTACCTGAGGGTGGGGGCTGGTTGCCAGGGGAGCCAACCATGCAAATAGAGGGTAGAACAGGTAGTTCTCCCCATCTCTAAGGGGAAAAGAGGGGGCTGAAGGCTGAGCTGATTGCCAACGGCCGATGATTTCATCAGTCATGCTTATGTAACGAAGCCTTGGTAAAAACCCAAAAGGACAGAGTGCAGAGAGCTTCTGTGTCGGTGAATACATGGAGATTCAGGGAGAGGGGAGCGCAGGGAGGAAGCACGAAACCTCTGATCCCTTCCCATACTTTGCCCTATGCATCTCTTCCATCTGGCTGCTCTTGAGTTATATTCTTTTATAAAACTGGTAAACTAGTAAGTAAAATGTTTCTGATTTGTGTGAGCTGCTCTAGCATATTTTTGGAATCCAAGGAGGGAGTGATCCAAACCTCCAATTTATAGCCAGTAGGTCAGAAGCACAGGCTTTCAACTGGTTATCTGAAATTGGGGGGGCAGGCAGTTTTGTAGCACTGAACCCTTAACCTGGGGGTCTGACATCATGCCCACGTAGCTAGTCTCACAATTGAGTTGAATTGTAGGGCACCCGAAGGTGATGGAGCATTTCTTGTTGGTGTGGGGAAACTTCCCACCACCACAGCAGAACTGGGTGCTCAGAGCCCTGAGCACGCCAAGTACCTGCAAAGTAACAAGTGCTCAACTAATGTCAGCGGGTCATGTGACTGTCCCTTTGTGTCTCTGTTCTGCTCAGCACCTGCCATGGAGTCCCAGATGTTTATCGATCCTAAGTGTTATTTCACCAGGAACCACCAGCTGCTTTTCTAAAGATGTGCCCAACTTGTCAAATGGGGTTGCTACTGATGAAATATGAGTCGTGGATCCTTAGGGAACAAAGCATCCATCTAGAGCAGTGAGTCTCAAGCGGTGCCCCACAAGAATGTTTAAAACCTGCAGCACCTGACTGTTCGTTCAGTCAGGGGCACTTGCCCTCTTTTCCCTTGGATTGTCAAATAAAAAAAATAACAACAGCTGACACAACAATAGCTGTCCAGTGTGAATAAATCAAAACTATAGCTCTTTTTGTCAGACTGGCAGAAATATCATATATTTTGTGGTGTGCTGCAGAGTTTTAGTAATCAGTGTGTGTGTGCCGTGAGATGGAAAAAGCTGAAAATCGCTGATCTAGGGAGTCGACACTAATAGTCACAGGAGCATTAAATGCCGGGCAGTGAGATGTAGAGGCGGTGGGGAAAGTCACCCTCTTCGGTGGGAACATCTCTGCTTAAAGCAGCTCCTGGCATTTGCTGAGCAGCCTGAGTCCCAGTGGGACTCTCCAGCTCAGGGCCGGATGAACGCCCCACACCTGCCTTCCTCCTCTCTGGTTAAGTTAACCTTCCATGGAGAAAGCACCCACAGACACACTAGTGATCGTACTCAGATGTTTCATAAAGAAAGCCCATTCTAAGAACTACCTGAGCAGAACCCAAATCTCTGTACTTAGGCACATTTATTTTTTTTAACTTTTTTAATCATTGTTCAAGTACAGTGTTCTCCCTTTTACTCCCATTCCAGCCCACCCACCCTACCCTCCCCACTTCCCTCCCATTACCACCCTCCCCTTAGTCTATGACCATGTGTCCTTTAAGTTTGTTCCCATGAACCCTTCCCACTGTCCCCTGAGATTCCCTCTACTCTCTTCTGTGGGCACTGTCAGCCTGTCCTCTATTTCAGTGTCTTTGGTTATATTTTGCTTGTTTCTTTGTTTTGTTGTTTAGGTTCCTGTTAAAAGCGAGATCATATGGTATTTGTCTTTCACCCCCTGGCTTGTTTCGCTTAGCATAATACTCTCCAGTTCCATCCAAGCTGTTGCAAAGGGTAGGAGCTCCTTCTTTCTTTCTGCTGCATAGAATTCCATAGGCACATTTAATTCCCCAGGTTTCTCCATGACTTCTGGTAGAGTTTTGATAGTGCTTCCTTGGACCAGATGTTCTAACTTATTAAACATTGAATGCATCCTTTGGACAGGTGGTCCAGAGGGCTGTAAGCGATTAAGGAGAAGGTGGGGCAAATTACTCCATCTTCACCTTTGCTCTCATATGCATCCTCCTCCTGCAGGCTTTCTGGCCAGCTCACTCCCAGCTCCAGAACGAGTCTCCCGTGGGCTTCCACGACTCGTCTGCAGCAGCTGCTCCCCGCACAGTTGACGAGACTGCTGTCACTACGAATGAGATCATATCATTCGTGAACCACTGGGAGTGCTTAGGAGGGAAGGGCGACTGGCTAAATTTAAGATATTGGTATTTTATTACTTTGTTTTCTTAATGGCTAAAGGGAGAGATGCGTGATCCTGAAACAGGGGTTTTCTATCTATTTTCTTGCAAGCCACAACAAAAAAATGCATATAATTTTTATGTTAAATCATTTACTAATCCTGAAACCAAAGTTTCATATAATAGTACTTACCCTTCCTAAGTTCCACATACCCTGATAGTTTCTATGCTATGTTTTAAAAAAAATACTGGCTGCAGTCTACCAGTATGAATGAATCATAACTACTCATTAATGAGTCATAACTTGCAGTTTATACAACGCTGTTGAAAAGGCAAAAACTTATCTTTTACTATAGGACAAACTAGGCTCAAGTCACATACAGACATGTACACGCACACACGCATGCACTCAAAAACTACCTATTCTTTCAGAGCAAATAATATTAATCCAAGAAAATTGGCCACTTCCCTGATTGTCCTCCCAATACTCCAGAGAGAACGGAGTTGCTCACTAAATGAGACACTTGCATCCATTCTGAATATGTCATTTCATTTTAAGGACACAAAACCACAAAACATGAGCTTTCCGAAAAGTATGCATATTTTCATGGACTCGTGATTAGGAAATCTTCAACAAGCACATTTTCCTCTTGAGACTCTGGATGGGCTCATTTCCTAAAGGAAAATGCAAACACGCATATTCTCATGTTTAAGATGCATTGAAAGTTCAGGCTGATCATGAAAGAGGAGGAGAAGGAAAAGGAGGAATACAATGGGAGGGGAAGGACACAGATTTAAAACATATGCTATATTTTTTCATCATATTAGAATAATTAGTATTGGTTAAATATTCTAAGTTTATAGTATAATAGCAGCCAAAATATAGCTCACTAAAGAGAATGTTGTTTTTCGCTGATGAAGAGAAGTCATGACCTGTTTACACCCTTGTTTTATAAGTTCTTTTTTTTGTCAGTAAGAGAGAGTTTTAAATGAGATAAGCTCAGTAGTTTTTTGTTGTTGTTGTTTTGTTTTAACTAATAAGCTTTATTTTTTTATAGCAGTTCCAGGGTCACAGCAAAACTGAGGGGAAAGGACAGGAAGTTCCCATACACCCTGTCTCCACAGAGGCACGGCCTTCCTCTGTCCACACCCCATACCTCGGGGGCACTTGTTACAACCTGTGAACCCACGCTGCTGCGTCCTTATCACCCGAAGTCCATAGCTGACATGAGGGACCATCCTGGTGTTGCACATCCCATGGGATAAATGCAGCATAACAGGTATCCACGACAGAGTAGATTCTTTGCCCTAAAAACTCCCTTTGCCCTGCCTATTCGTTTTTCCAGAATGTCAAATAGTTGGAATCACACAGCACAGAGCATTTTCAGATTGATGTCACCCACACTTAAAATGCATTTAAGTTTCCTCCATGTCATCGCTTTTATAGCTCACGTTTTGTTTTTTTTTTTTTTAGCACTGAAGACTATTGCATCATCTGGATGTAACACAGTTTATGTATCCACTTACCTACTGAAGGACATCTTGGTTGCTTCCAAGTTTTGAGAACTATAAATAAAGCTGCTTTTGCATTTTTCTGATGACTTTTGATGTGGAACATTCTTTTATGTGCTTATTTTATATTTTTGTACACACACACACACACACACACACACATATGTATATTTGGGGGTTATGTATCTTTTGCCCATTTTCAGGCCAGGTTTTCTTTTCTTATCATCAAGCTTTAAGAGCTCACTGTACATTTTGGATAACAGTTTTGTAACGAGGTATGTCTTTTGCAAATATCTCCCAGTTCCTGGCTTGCCTTCTCATTCTCTTGATGCTTAGTAGTTTTTAGTATTCCCAGGTGTGTTGAATTATGCAGCTTCCTAACAAAAGAGAAAGCTTTATATAATTTTCAGATTGTATTGTCAGGTGAATTAACCTCTGGTTTCATTTTTATCAATACTGATTGTGGAGATCTTTATAAAATCATGTTCCTTTCAGAAATGAAAGGTAGTCTCCGAAAACACATTTTTATCTTCTCCACTCGGCTTTTTAATAAAATTGTAGCTTTTCATAGCATGTAAAACTTTATCATGCACAAATGTTTTGCCTTTTGTGGGCAGAGGGATATGCAGCCAAAGTGTGTTTTTAATAAAATAAAAGAGAGACACTATTGGCAAAAGTGTAGGCACACAGAGCAAAGGAGCAAAATGGAGATCCCAGAAACAGACCCCACAGAAACAGAGTCTCCTGGTCTATGACCCGGGAGTGAAGGCAAAGAAATAGAGCAAAGAATCTTCTCAAAAAATGGTGCTGGGATACCTGGACATACACGTGCAAAGAAGTAAATCTGGACACAGCCCTTTCACCCCCCACAAAAATTAATTAATAAATGTAAAAATAAATTTTTACATGTATGTCTTTTGTAAATATATTTAACTATATTTACAAATATATGTGTAAATCCTGGAATCTAACATGGGAGAAAACCTAGATGACCGTGGGAATGGCAGTAACTTCTTAGGTACAACACCAAAGGTTGATCCTTGGAATAAATAACTGATAAGCTGGACTTCATTAAAATTAAATTTTCTGCTCCGTGAAAAACACTGTCAAGACAATGAGATGACAAGCCACAGCATGAGAAAAAACATTTTCAAAAGACACATCGGATAAAGGACTGTTATTCAAAATTTACAAAGAACTCTTAAAAATCAATAAGAAAACTCAACTTGAAAATAAATAAAAGATCGTAACAGATACCTTAGCAAAGAAGACATACAAATAGCAAATAAGCTTATGAAAGGATGCTCTACATCATATGTCATCAGGAAAATGCAAATTAAAACAATATTTACATACCACTATATACCTACTAGAATGGCCAAAATCCAAAACACTGACAACACCAAATGCTGACAAGGATGGGGATCAACAGAAAATCTCATTCACCTTTGGTAGGAGTGCAAAGTAATGCAAGTATTTTGGAAGACAGTTTGGTAATTTCTTACAAAACTAAACATATCCTTACCATACAAACCAGCAACTGTGCCCCTTGATATTTACCCCAAAGAAGTAAAAATTTAGATTTACACACACACACACAAAGAACCCTTCACATGAGTGTTTATTGCAGCTATATTCATGGTTGTCAGACTTGGAAGTAACCAAGATGTCCCTCACTGGGTACATAAATAAACCATGGTGTGTCCAGACAATTTAACATTATTCAACACTAAAAAGAAAAATCCACTATTAAATCACAAAAAGACATGGAGAGACCTTAAATACACATTATTAAGTGAAAAAAGCCAATCTGAAAAGACTACATACTGCATGATTCCAACTATGTGACGTTCTGGAAAAGGCAAAACTACGTGCTAGAGTGAGAGAGGGAATGAATAGGCAGCTCACAGAGGACTTTTAAGGCAGTGAAAATACTCTGTGTGATAGTGTAATAGCTGATGTGTGGCATTATACATTTGTCCAAACACATAGCATTTACACCACCAGTCATGAGCCCTGACGTAAACGATGGAGTTCAGGTGATTGTAACATATCACTGAAGATTCATCAATTGCAATAAATGAACCACTCTGGTAGGAAGTGTTGATAATGGAAGACGTTATGCATATGGGGACAGGGACATACAGGAACTTTTTGTACTTTCCCTTCAGTTTTGGTGGGAAACTAAAACTGCTCTAAAGATATTGTAATTTTTAAAAAGAGATAAACATTAGAACTGTTGTGTAAGACAAACTCACTAGGTTGATTTGATTAGGAAGTGGTAGAGAATAACATATACTTCTATTTGTATATAGATACCAGCGGGGAGGGGCCAAAATTGTCTTCTGGAAGGTGGGCCCCTTGTAGCACAGTGTTCCCTCACTCAGTGAGTGTTCTAGAAACTGTTTTGTATCAGTGTACCAGCTGGCATTGGTGTGAGAGGTTGTGTTCTGTCCCAGTGAATGTTTTTGAAGACTTAACACATTGCCCATTTAATGATGGATGATTTATGAGTGCACCCTCCCACACTGCACTGAGTGTTTGGTTTTTGACCCCCCCAAAAGTCATGACCCCCATGCCCCATCCTCCCTATTTGCCCAATCTCACCCTGAGCTACTTCTTTTTGTTTGTTTCCCTGGATGAAAAAAGTCCTCTAAGGGAAACATTTTGCTTTTGGGAGAGGTAAAACAAAAAAACAGCAGAAGCGCTAAAAGGCATCAAAATTGATGATTTCAAAAACTGTTTTAAGCAGTGGAAAAATGTCTCAGTAAGTGTATTGCATCAAATGAAGAGTACTTTCAATGTGACTGAAGTATAAACATGTAAGAATAAATACACTTTTTTTACAAATAAAGTCTGTTTTGGGGGGTCCCTCCTCATATATTTCTACCCATGAAAAACACTAACCCCATTCTTTATATAACTTCATATAACTAAAAGTATAAAAATACTTATTTGTTTTATAGTACACAAGCATAAGGAAGCACAGATTCTTCTGTGTTTCCATATTTATAAAGGATGTCATAAATTCTGACCTTAGGCATGCATGAATGGTCAGGCTGATTTTCAACACAGCAGAGGAAACTATCCTGCCCACTGGATTAGGTTTAATATTTAAAGAGCATTTTTATAGCTCCAAAATATTAATACTTTATCTACATTAAACACTGAAAAGCATGAATCAATAGATAACCAATTCCATGCAAAAATTCAGTAACTATTTGTGTTACAGCGCATAGAAAAGAAGAGCATTTAGTAGGGGTTATTGTTTAGATAGATTTCCTTTTTGATATTTTTCTAATTCTATTTTTTCAAACAGTGTTTGTGCTTCCTGCCCCTGGAGGTTCTCTCTACCAATGATAACAGAAGGTCCCACAAAAGATCTAGTTTTTCCTTGTATGGTTGATGGGTTATGATTTACTCACCAGTATTCAGGTTTTCAAGAGTAGCCTTCTAGTACCATCTATTGATAACTTAGCTATTGCACAAAGGGAGTTTGGGGTAGAGTATAAAAATATTTGAGATTCTTACGTAATTGTAACATATTCTGGGTTTGACTCAAAGAACCACCCCTTAAATTACTCCAATGTACAGGCATCAATACACAGGTCTGGGGTTTGGGTAATTGAAGCTGTCAGTTTCATCCAGACGCAGTTCTGAATGAATAACCCAGACGTGAGACAACCAGAAGCTGAATAAATCAAGCGGCGTGTCCAACAGAACTATTTGTGTAATTGCTTCAATTACTCATGAGGCTTTGAGTGTGGAAACTTGACCTGTGAAATCTTGGAGGTCAAAACACTCAGTTTCTACCCCGAACACCAATAACTACAAAAAAAAATTACTTATTTTTCCTGCTCTATCTGTCAGCTGGAGTGTCCACCAAATTTCTTTTTACCTCCTCTTCCTCAATTTAGAAAAAGAAAGAGCCAAGCAGTTATAAAAATATATTAGATTCAACTACCTCTGATACCGAGCCTTGGAAATCCTGAAAAAGTGAAAATAGGGCCTCAGGGAATAACCAGCTTTGTGCTTTGTCAGGACTCTGCTGAGCCAATGACAGACAGTATCTCCAACATGGACAAAGGTCGCTTTGCCCAGGGTTTTTTAAGTTCCTGCAAAAACAGTGTTCGATTTTTTTTTCTTTTTTAGTATGTCAAGGGCGCCAGGACCAGCGATCACTAGCTGCCCAGGTACCAAAAAATTATGCTTCCGAAATCTCTTGATGTCAATCCCGCACATAGAGCAGTCAAGCTGCCCTACGTGTGCCACTCACGACAGAAGCCCTTTTTTTTGACAGTGTTAGATTTTAATCCAATACTAAGAACTAATTCAACACAGGAATATGTAGAGAGAGGGAGCAAGGCTCAAGAAGAAAGGAGAAAAAAGGAAATTAGTATTTGTTGAGAGCAGGCTATCCTAATAATAATAATAATAATAATGATAATGATAATAATAATACAGAAGTGAACCCTTAGAGTACTTAAAATATGCCAGGCACTGTTCTGTGAGTTTTCCTGTAGGCAGCATGTCACGTATGCATATCAGGCCGTTTAATTCTAACCACAAGCCTATACAGAAGGTACAATTATTATCCCTTAGAGGGTGGCTTCTGTTCTTGTCCTGTGCCTTCCTGATTCTAGATCCAGTTCTCCATCCCAATGAAAAATAAGGCATAACTGCAAATGTGTGAGGGAATGAGGTAGGTATTCTTTAGAGTTTCACAGAAAGATGGAAGCATATATTATATGTCATAAAAGTCTTCATCCCTTTCCATATTCCATATCTCCATTCTCCTCACACCGTCTTCTTCATACTCGGGGCCTGTGGAAACTATTTTCTTATCAGGCCTTCGACAGAAAATCCACTCAGTGGGACAAGGTGAGGTTGCTCCCCGCTTAGAGAACAGGTTAGGTGCCATCGAGCTCCCCGCACACAGGCCTCCAGGCCATTTTATCCACCTTCACTGCTTATCAAACTATTTATCTAACCGGTACTTCTTTCCCCTGGGGAGAGGTCTGATGCTGAGAAAATTAAGTGTTCTCCACATCCTCACATTATGTCTCATGCATTTTGTATGGACCGTTACTAGCTTTTCACCGTGGCATTATTAGGCAGTCATTATTACTTTCTGTTTTAAAGGTGAGAGGGGCCTGAGCTTCACAAGTTAAATAATTCAGGATTGACCAAACATCCCAGTTTGTCTGGGACTGTTCTTATTTAGTACAGAAAGTTCCAGGTCCTGGGGAACCCCTCAATTATTGGCAAATCAGGACTGTTGGTTATACTAACACTAGTATAGTAGTGATGGTTGGTTTACAGTTCAGGTCTTCTGGCTCAATGAACACTTGTTGAAAGAGAGAGACAGTTTAGGGGAAAAGAAAAAGGGAAGAAAGAGAGGGAGGGAGAACTGGAGGAAGAAGAAAAGAAATAAAGAAATTTCATGGTGATTTATTATCTCATGAATTTTAATATTATATTATGCATAATTTATAGTCCATATACAATGTAATATAGATAGATATAGATGATAGATAGATAGATAGAGAGATAGATAGATAGATACAGTTGGCTGATCTATCAGCCAACAACCTATGTTGGCTGATACAACAAATCATGAACAACCTATGATGGTTACTTAATATTTGAACCACAAATACTTGAACTATCTTTAATACATAATCACTATAGAGTTAGTTTATTTGCATAAAAATATTGGAAATCCCTTCATGGTTGAAACAAGCAGCATCAAAACAGTGGATTAGATATAAGAATCTAGCATGCCCAGTAGCCTGACACCTTTCCAAGTGGTATGCTTGCCCTCCAAATCATTCCTGAGCCCCACAATTTCACGGAGGACTCTGTCACCTTATTCCATGAGGCGTGATTCAGCATGAAAATTAGCTGAATCTTGGTGTTGGAGTAGCGTTGAATACACCTCCAGAGAACCTTTATTTAGAGAACTTGCTACCAGATAGCATGATGCAGTGAAAGACAGAGACTGAAGGACAGGTAAGGGGACCTCACTGACTTTACAAGAGCAGGCCCAGTGGTCCTTCTTGTGGGGCTGGTCATGGTCTGCGTGAGGGGAAGACTTCGGTGTGAAGCTGTAACATAGCACATGGGCACGGGGCTGTAGGGGAAAAAGCCTATAGCCTTCACCAACCTCATGAACCGCCAGGTTAGCCCACATCTGTTCGTAGCCCTCTCCTGCTCCACAGGTAGGCTCCCTCATACTACAAAATAAGATAATAAAAATTCTTTTTTTAATAAATAATACATAGAAATGACTTGCTTTAGCCAGAATGGCTTTAAACAGTTGTCTATAAAATAAGACTTCCACTTCCACAATAGCTATAATATATGAGCTCTGGAAGAAAGAATAGAATGAGCTGTGATGAGAGTTGCCCAACATCGAATTAAAACAAAAGAACTTGAAAATGGCTTTCTTATTCCCCTGGGCATTATTAAAGAGGACAGACTGTCCTAGTGCCTTGCCTCAGCAGAGGGCATCCTCTTTGCTTCTGGGAAAAGGAGAGTTAATCCGAACAGAATATAGCTGTTAAAAATCCCTCCCAAGTTCACACTTCGAGATTTGTGTTACAGTCATTGATTCTTTTACCACCTCTCCTGCATTTGCCAACCCACTAAACCTCTTGTCGGGCCAGAAATTCAACTTCTATAAAATGGTCATTCCTTCTTACTATAAAACATTTAATTGAGTTAATATTTCACGTTTTTCATTATCGTTATAAGGAAGCATTAATGGTGAGGGGGAAAAAAATCAGTCAGCAAAATTTCTATTACTTTGCCGTTAGTGAATGTGGTCATTAGGCCCTACCTTGGGAAGATCTCATTTCCTGAAGGACCTGAACAATGATGAACTAAGAGAGACAGTTGAAACATATAAATACATAATCTTAACCAAATATAGGGAGAGTCAATTCAGGGCAAGTTCACTGGTGTCTACTTCTTGAACAGGTTCCCTCCCCCACGTAATAGATTTCTCCCAGAAGAAATAGGCAAAGCAAATGACCATCCATTGCCTCACTATCTGCATTGCTTTGCAGTTTAAATTTCATGTTTCCTTTGTAGCTTTTCGATTTTGCATATTTAATGTTTTACATCAGCATGACTTTTTCAGGATATAAATGAGCATGTAGGGTATATTCTTTTAAAGAAACGATTCACTTGGCAGAAATTCTTCAAATGATGCTTAGAGCTGAACCCTTTATTCCAAAAGTGGGAACTATATAAGCCCAGCTAACAAAGACATTTCTGAGCCTTTCACACTGAAAAGTATAGAAAAGAAAGTGTTTTCTTTTTCCCTTGCTCTCAATGTTAAGACTTCCACAGACTCAGCAATAAATGGCCCTCTGATCCATTGTTTCTAAGAATTCAGTCTCAACTTAAACCATAAATTCTGTGTAAAAATAACGGCAGCACTTGGTATAAAAACCCATTTCAAACAAGGAAAGGGATCAGCATAAGGATACCAGGGGAATTAAGCTATTTGGCTTGTATAAGCTTCTCAATTTTGCAAGGCAAAGGTTTTAAACAGGAAAAAAAGAACAAAGTGACAGTCGATGGGAATACAGTATTAAAAATAGGAGGTCTCAGAGGTGAACACTGAGGGGCGACAGTTAGCTGTAGATCGGGCTTCTCACATCACACAGGGTTCAAGTCTGCACACTGTACATCAAGAAGGGTCTGCCCAATGTCACATACATAGCAGTGGCAGTGAGAAAGTATGCTGAACCCAGAGATGAAAAAAACAGGACTCCAAAGCCATTCCTGCAGGGTGTAAGTCCTAAGGAAAAATGAAAAAAATTGGAAGGAAAAAGCAGGAAGGTATATTTCAGCAGAATCTAAGGAAGACCTTTCTAAATTTTGGAGTGGTCCGAAACCAAGATTCTATCTAGGTATTGTACTTCCCATTACTGGGGCCGTTCACACAGTGACTAGACAACCTCTTACCAGAGGTGCCATTGAGGGGATTTGTATGATAAGCCCCAGGGGTACAAATGTACTTCTGGGAGTTCTTCTGTCCTGCCTCTGAATTCGGCAATGCTGAAGTGGGCAGGTGTCATGATATGCTGGACCTCAGAGATAAACGGTCTATATCTTAACATTAAACAAGAACAAGAAGAAGGCCAGCATAATAAAAACTCATCTGACACCGGTTCTGATAAACTTGGTCTTATTTTTATTTCTTAACAATAAGTCCAGAAATAGGCAGAAGCTGACAATGGACTAGCCTGAATCCCAGCAAAGAACCAGCTTGTGGATACACTGGGAGCATCTGGTGCCCTGGAGAGCAGAGTTTGGGTGCAGAAAAGACTGTCTGGGGTTGTTCTTTGGTTAGTCAAGTAATATTCAATGGATTAAATTCATGCATGTTATCTTAAGTTTGAGGCTCACATTCTTCTTCTTCTTTCATTGTAAGTTTAACAAAATGTAATAGCTCTGAATAAACTTACTCCAATTTGCAAACTTAATTATATGCCTTCAAACATTTTAACAGCGGTATAAATGTAATGTGTTTGATTTTCTTTTTAAAATACTCCCATTTTATGCCTGACAAAACTTCCCACTTAACTACATAATTCTAAAAAGCCTAGTAAATTAAATTTATAGATATGGTGACTCATTACCTAAAATATTCTAATGAGATTACACACATATTTGAATGTGGTCTAGTCTATCTGCATGTCTATATTCATATACGTAGGTTATTTCACACAATAGGAGGCTAAATATATGATGTCCATGCTTGTGATAACATTCCCTCCTTATCCTGCACTTTTAATTTCTCCTCTCTTCTGTCTTCTTTCTTGCAGTGCTTACAGATTCATATCTCTCTGAGCATAAAGATAGAAAATGCTTAAATGACCTGGTGATGCCTGTTAGCTACTCCTTGTCTCTTTCTTCAAGGTCAATCCTTGAAGAAAGTAGTGATTTGCAAACCCTGTGTTCCCCTCTTCAACTTCACACTGTTCAAGCTGTGGCCCACCCAACTGCACATGCAATGCACTTTCCCTGAGTCCAGTCTCCTGGATCTCATTGTATAGTTGTATTTCACATCGTTCATCCTTCAGATTATCCCCTTCGCTCTGATGACATTTCTGTTTATCCCCCAGCTTCTCCGCTAGCTCATTCTCAGATTTTTCCTTTGGTGACTTCCCTTTATAGTCCCAGTCTATAAAATATTTGAGCCCTGCCTGGTTCTGCTCTTGCCCCCTTCCAAGAGAGACCTCCTCCACATCTCTGCTTCACTGGCATCTGTGTAATACCCTGTAGATTCCAAAGTCTGTATCTCTAACTTCCCAGGTGTTTCTCCTAAGCTCCTGTCCAAGCACTCCCCTCCCCTACGCATCCTTCAGCTTTCACCTCAAACATCACCTCCTCTGGGGAGCCTTTCCTGACTACCCCTGCTTAGTGCTCCTCTGTGTTACAGTTCCCTGCATTCTCCTCCATCAAAGCAGTTATCATGCTCCATAGAAACTAGCTGTTCACATAGCAGATGGCGTATAAAAGATATTCAATAGAAGTTTTCTGATTGAATAAAAGAATAGCGGGTGTTGATTACTTCAAACTCTCTGCACACTGGACTATTTTATGCAGTAATGCTAGGATGGCATTTTGAGGCCTCATTTTTAGCAAATATCTGTACCTAAGATAATGAATAACTCATTTAGTGTTCAACTCAAATCATATAAAGTATCATAGATAGCCTTTATATCTTCCTGTACAATAATAAGAACCAAATAAGAAGTGGAAGTTTGCAGTTATTAGCTTGTTATACTGTGCAGCTAAAAGCAATCCCATCGACCCACAGGATCCTAGATAGATAGATAGATAGATAGATAGATAGATAGATAGATAGATAGATAGACAGATATAAAAGATGGTCTTCTTAGAGCTTAACCGAGGACAGTTTAATGACGAGGCTTTTGCAGTGTGTGGACAATAGCTGTTGAGCACCCAAAGGACTATGAGCAACAGAAAGCCAACACCAGCCCTAAAGCTGAAGAAGCAAGTGGAGGAAATGGTGCAACAGGTAAGGAGCTGGGATGAGACTTGAAGCCACCACTCAGCATCAGCCGTGCTCACAGAAGGGCATCGACACTGAATGAACTATGATGAAGAAAGAGGGATAAACTCCCCAGGCTTCAGGCCTCCCTCCCTCCACCTCCCACAGAGGCCTCCCCACTGAAGAATCCACTGGAAGACAGAATGCAAGAGGACACAGGTGATGCAGTCTAGAAGCTCGAGTAAGGCGGAGAGCAGGAGGCCAGATGGATGGCAACAGCACACGCCCTGACTCTGCCCGAGTTGGTGGTGGAGTAGAGAGTAGAGGGAGCAGTCCATGACGGCGTTGACTGGGGCTTCTATTCTCTGTCTTTGTTTACTTACACCAATAAGGTAAAAATCTCTTAAATAATCTAGTCTTGCCCTGGCTGGCATAGCTCAGTGGATTGAGCGCGGGCTGCGAACCAAAGTGTCGCAGGTTTGATTCCCAGCCAGGGCACATGCCTGGGTTGCAGGCTATAACCCCCAGCAACCACACATTGATGTTTCTCTCTCTCTCTCTCCCTCCCTTCCCACTCTGAAAAATAAATAAATAAAATCTTTAAAAAAATAATAATAATCTCTTCTTAACCAACCCTTCAGCTTAACTGACAATCTTCATCCCCCTTTAACCACATCTCGCCTGGTATTCAGGGGCTTCTCACTCAATTCTGCTCTTAACATGTGAGTCATCAATTTCCAAAGAATTTATATTTGTTTAGAAAACCCCTTAATGTCAGCTGCACTTATGGTATTATGTTATTTAATTATCATGCCAGCTATAAAGTATAAACACAAAATTAAAGAAATTCTTAAATTTCCTCTCATTTTAATCTGTATTCACTCTATAGGTGATCTCAACCAGTCTCATGGTTTAAATTATGATCTATATACTGATAATTTACAAAGATAAACACCCTGGCCCCAGCTGGTGTGGCTCAGTGGATTGAGTGCCAGCCTGTGAACCAAGGGATCACTGGTTCAGTTCCCTGTCAGGGCACATGCCTGGGTTGCTGGCCAGGTCCCCAGTAAGGGGCATGCAAGAGGCAATCACACGTTGATGTTTCTCTCCCTCTCTTTCTCCTTCCCTTCCCCTCTCTCTAAATATAAATAAATAAAATCTTTTTTTAAAAAAGATATATAGCCCCAACATCTTCACCTGAATGTAACAGGTATTGCTAATTTAATGTACTCAGATCTAAGTTTTGGACCTCCACCACTATCACCACCACCGCAAAACTGCTCCACCTGAGACTCGTCCATCTCGGTTAATGGCAGCTCCATGCTGCTACTTACTCAGGCAAAAAAAAAAAAAAAAACCTGGATTCACCTTTGATCTATTCCTTCTTTACATTTCATACCAAATCTGTCATTTAAAAATGTTGTTTTTATGTTTAAATTTGATCCCAAATCTGGCCACTTCTAGTCACCCCCCCCCCCCGCCCCACTCCACCGATATGAACCACCACCATCTTTTACCTGAGCTGTTGCAAGTTTCCTAACTGGTCTCCCAACGTCAACCCTTGCACCCCACAGTCTACTCTTAACCCAGCAGTGCCGTCCTCATGACTGATCATGTCCTGTATCTGCTCCAATCCATTGCTTCCCCATTTCCCTTACAGTAAAAGCCAAAGTCTGTATACTGGCCTGCAGGTCCCTTTGGGACCTGACTCTGTGGACCCTGCTCTGAGCTCACGCCTTATGACTCTCCTTCTGGATGACTCTGCTCCCCCCACACTGGTCTCCTGGCTGGCCCAGACCCAACCCAGGGCCTTGGATCTAGTTGTTCCCTATATTTGCAAAGGCTTTCCAGATATCTCCAAGGCCTACCCCACCCCTCTAAGTTTTTGCTCAGATGTCAGCATCTCATAAAGAGTGACATCATGTACAACTGCAGACCTTGCCTAGCACTCTTGTTTCTTCCCAGCTGATTGTATTTTCCCTATAACACTTAGCACCTACTAATACTTTATAACTTGATCGTATGCTGTGCTTATTTTTTGATATCTACTAATGGCATGTACGCTCTCCTAGGCTCTTCCCTGTAGATATATTCGTTAGTGATGGACCTGACACACTCACAACAGTGGCCAGCACTTTGTGGAGGCCCAAACATTCGTTGAAATAATTAAATAAAAAAATCTTTTAGAAAGTAGGATTTTGGGTCATGTAGATTTGTTCTTGATTTCATGTTTCTAAATTATTATTGCACCTATTTGGTTCTTACAGAAATCCAGAAAGAAAAGGGAAAAAAAGGAAGTGTTATGAAATTTCTAGAAGGCAGGGAGTTTTATAAGTTCAGAATATAACCATGCTTTGAGCTCCTGGATGGAAGCAAAAATTGAGTTTGCTCATCAGAACATAAAAATAAAATAGAAGCCATCCTTTTTATGTAGGTGAGTCCTTATAACTCTTCTTTAGTACTCTATAAAATTATCATCCTTTCAGCTTCAGGTCTGGAAGACTTTTTCCTTTTAAAATTTTTCTGTAAAAAATGTCGCAAATCTAATAGGACAGAAACTCTTAAAACCACAGATATGATTAAGGCTCAGTTCCCTAATAAATGTGCAGTAAGATACTGTCAGCCCTTGAAGAAATGAGCTGTGATCAAAGATAGATGTGCCAATAACACATTTCCCAGGACAGCGTATTTCAGACTAATAGGAAATAGTTGCATCACAGCAGGATCTTATTTTTGCACAAATTCTTTCTAAACTCCAAACACACCTAAAATCAATTCCTTTCATCACATTAACACTGGACTGTTAATCACTGGAATGTAGGCTTGTGTTTGACAGACATAAAAAAGTGGATTTGCATTTGCAAGAGGAAGAGGGTGCACATAAAAGAAACAGGTGTGTCATGTGGAATAAAGTTTTGCACGTCCCGATCTATAAAATATACTGCTTGCTTACTAGTCACACATGATTGTAAAGGTGACTGTGAGAATCGCTTCGTGAAATTCAGATTAGAAGATCTGACCTTTCTTCAACAGCATGCATGAATTAAGAAGAATATATATATATGCAGTAGTCCTGTAACAAAGAGTGAAATTATAAAATGCTTAAACCCTTCTAGTTAATTTCTGGGAGTTAATTTATTCCCTCATTCAGTCATAAATACACACAGAAACTTCTATTGAATGTCTATGATTCTACACTCATATATAGCTTAAAATCTAAGGTAGAAATTATTCAAGGTACATCATGAAATTACTGTAATGAGAATGGACAGTATAGGGCGCTGTGGACATACAGGTGAAGAACAGACTGGCTGCAAAATAAGGACTGATGGTAGTTTTTACCCAGAAGATGAAGACACAGACTAAGTGAACTAGCACCTGTGGAAGAGTTGAAGCAGAGCCTGACCTGTCCATGGTCAGCGCTCAGTACTGCAGCACCTGCTGGCCTTTGTCACAGGGGGCCTATTCAAGGCACACATTATTAAATATCCAGGCCAGGCACAGAACTAGGCACAGAGAATACACTAGTGGATGAAATACAGGTTGTCCTTCCCTGTCTCATGATGCATATCAGCCTAGTGAGAAAGACTGCGTAATGTAACAGGTGTTCCGGGAGAGGAGGCAAAGGATCCAGCGGAAAGGCTGAGCCAGGCCCCCGACAAATCTGGGAACCCAGAAGCGTTCTCCAGAGATCGTGTGAGAAACAGAACCCATGGGTGCCCCCTCCGGACCCTGGACACTAGGTTTATAACCTGTCATAGCAGAACCCAGCTGAGAAAGTGCTGACCTGATAAGGGAAGGCTAAACTAGATCCCAAAGGAGTGGTAAGAACTCTGTCAAGTAAAGGACTTTCTAGCCACTTTGCTGGACATCTGAAACTAATATAGAACAATACTGGATGAAACTGTATTTGAAAAAGTTATTTTTTAAAAAGAGGTGTGGTTAGACGAAGCCAGCGTACACTAACAGCGGAAGCACAGGTGGGAATGAATTTTAAGAATGCTTGATTAAGGGAAGCAGAATGTAAAACTGGATAAGGAAGAGTTGGTGGACTCAAATGGATCCTATCTCTGTCCCAAGAGATGACCTTTATCACCTTGGCAATGACCCTCAGAGAGGGTGCTAACTCATGACAAGCATGGCTCCCAGAAACACAGAAAAAGCCATGGCCAGTGCCCAAAGGACAGAATCGTGGTGGCCGATGGCGGAGGAAGAGATTTAAAAGGTTCAACTAACTGTGCTTGTGAACCCATCAATGACCTCAAACCCCTCTTCAAGAAAAAAAAAAACCTGTTACAGATAAATAATACAACAACTGAACCTTAATGTAGCTGACTTTCCCGTATTTCTAAGACTCTTTCCACCAGCCTGTCAGTATGCTTGGCTGCTCCCCAGAACGGAGATTTTCTGCTCCTGTTGGATTGAACCCTTAGCAGATGAAATTCCAAGTCCTCCACCCCACTAAGCTTCTTGTCAAATTTGTCGCCTCAAGGATGCAACAATCACTGTGCATGCCTGCGACCTCAGGCACCGGACACTTAACGTGACCCAATGCACAGATAACACTCCCTCCACCTCCTCTGACCAATAGTTAGCAAGCAGACAGAACCCAAAGAACTCTCAATGTCCCTTTTGCAGCAGGAAGCAGCTAGAGCGGTCATCACCCCAAATCCCCACCAAAGATCTGGGTTCCAAATGCCTGAGGGGGGAATGCTAGGTAGGATAGATGGCAAACTAAGGCAGGGAGCAGGAGGGATACATGGCCCACCCACTGACTCAGCAATCCTTGAAATTCTGTGTATCTTTTCCACGATCTGGGAAAGAAAGCCTTTGAAGCTGTGCTTCCATCCCAAGGCCTGAAAAGAAGTGCCTCAAGGAAGAAGCCCATTAACACCTTTGAGTGTCGTTGGACAGAGGGTCTGAACTGACTTTAACACCCAGACCCCTGAAGGACCCCTGGCCGCTCCCCTGTTGGAGTCGGGCATACAGAAGCCACGCACTAAATGGAATCCTGACCACACTGGGCACGCAGGGGGTCACACTGGGCCTGCAGAACACCCCAGGCCGTGTCTCCAGTCCTAAACTATATCGTTAAAATCCACATGCTTGGCAGTTGACACCAGGTTCTGCAGTATAACAGCTATTAGAGGGGAAAGCAAAGTGAGGTTTCTGAAGCCAAGAAAATAAATCAAAAGCAATATGCCATCCCTGGAAGCTGGCAGATGTGAGTGATCTCCTTAAGGATCTAAAGTCAAGCTACAGGGTCACAGTCCCCATCATACCTCTTATTCATTTCACCAGTCTGCAGGATTCACCTGCAGAACCCGGGTGAATCCTGGGGGAGGACCGAGGACAACTTACTGTAAGCTCGGCCCCGGCTGCAGTCACCATGCTAGCTGCCGTGTCTTCGCCTCTGCTGTGTGTGTGTGTGGCCACCGATTTGGTGAAGGTGTCTTTTTTCTATTGTTACAAGAAAAGAGGATTAGAAGGAATTTGTATTCACATGGAATAAACAACAAAATACACTTAAAGTTTTGCCCCAGGGCTGCATTAACTCTCCTGCTCTCTCTCTCTCTCTCTGACATAAAATAGTCAGAAGAGTTCCGAGCCATCTGCACACTGCACAGAATAACACATTGATCCATCATGTCAATGACATCATGTGGATCAGGCTGGATGAGCACGGGGCGGCTTGCATGCTGCAGGCCACACATGTGCTGCTGAGTAAGGAAAATCAACCTTGCAAGGATTCAGAACTTGCTACCTCTGCAATATGTTTCATGGTGAGGGGCATGCCAAGGCACCCAGTCCAGAGTAAAGGGCAGTTGATTGTGTCATGCACCCCATAAACAGATAAATAAATAAATAAATAAATAAGTACAATGTCAAGGGGCTTCTTTGGGTTTGAGGACCAGTATATTCCACACCCAAGGTCACTGTTCCAACTTGTACACTGGGTAATATAAAAAGCTGTGATATCTGAGTGGAGCTGGAGGAAAGGGTGTTGATAGAGGTCCAGGCACCCTACCAGTAGGGAAAAACAATCTAGCAAATGCCATAATGTTGAAGAGATCAATGGTGAGAAAATAAAAACTCTGGTGGGAGACTCACACCATAGACCCTTGAGGTTCTGGAGCAAGCACATGTCTTCTGCCGTGGAGAATCGTACGCTTTTGAAAAGCAGTCCCCATCATGCTGCTTGGCCCTGGTAGAGATGGAACCACAAGTAACCATTTGGTCAGGATAACTGTGAGCTGAGTCCCATCAGATACCCACCGAGTTACAATAAAGGCCCGGCAGACTCTCATCATAAGATGAAAATGATACATGAGGGCTGAGGATGTACAGGATCAGAATGGACAAGCACGCTCTGTGACACCCACACGCCACCATCACATAGTGTCCTTCCTCAGCTCACACCTCCCACCATGTGGAGAATCCTGCATGGCCAGCTGGAGGAGGGGGACAAAGCCAGAGCCTGGTTTCTTATGAGTCAGCCCTATTCGGTGGGGACAAGGTGAAACTGTTCAGCAGCCTCACTCAGGAGTGCTCTGGAAAGCCTTTCTTGTAGGCAAGGGGTGTGTCTAGCCACCAGATCATCCACTTTGTAGACAGAGAAGGGGCCCAATTCCTGAGCAGTGGTGAATGGCCTGGCCAGCTGGGTAGAAGCCTGGAAGGAAAAAGGCTGAAAGGTCAGGGCTGAGGACCCATGGGGACAGGCATGGCGGAGCAGACAGCGAGTCTGGACACCCTGTGTTACCTTGGAGTGCCCACCTCAACTACTCAATCGGGAAGTGATGAGTTTTGCACATTTCTAATCTTGTTTTCAATTTAATTTATTTGGTTGTAAGTTTACACAATTTAATTCTCCATAATCAATTTGTAATAACACCAGTATGTGTACATTCTGAAAACTCAAAAATTGCCCCTTGCATGCAGACACAAGCCAGCTCACGTGCACCTCCAGATATGGAAGCCAGTCGGGTAAGGTTTATTTGCTACAAGGCAGAAGGAGGAATCAACATACATATTGTCCTATAACAGGAAAATAAAGATGGTGAAATATTTGTACATCTAACCGTGTGCCTTGAGAACTTTACATTGCTACATTTTCTTTATGGCAGTGTCCACCCCCCAAAACAAGATGTTGGCAAAAAAACTCAAAGCTTAGTGAAGATGGGTTCATGTCAGTTTAAGACAACATAAGCAGCCCGTAATTCCATGAGGGGGAGAAAAAATCCCGTGCATTACTGTTTTGTATGTGAATGAGGTTAAGTGCTTGTCATTATTCTAAAATTATGACAGCATTCACTTCTCTGCCCTTTCTCTACTTCCCAGGAGCACGGTCTTTCCAAACACACAACATCAGCCACTTCAGTTCATAATCTTGCTTGAGTTTAATTTAAAGTTAAACCCAAGCAAAATAAATTAAGGCAAGATTCTACTTAGCATTCGCATTACAACTGTGACTATAAAAATACCACCCAGTAAAAATAAAATTGAACTAATTCTGAAAATTTTATGTCTTCACTGGTTTAAAAAGCCAGTGGGATATATAATATTATAAAACATAAATGACTCGTTGGATGAGCAAGTGAGTAAATATCTAGTAGCCAAACTAAATTATTAAAGAAGTGAGAGTTCAAAGGGCAGAATAAAATAATAATTCAGAGAGCGGCCTGTTTAAAAAGCACATTGCCACGAGTTCATAAATTTACAGACCCTCTTTCTCATGGGCCATGTGAGAGGGCGAACTTTCTCTTCTCTAGAAATCCTCATAATCTATACCCTCTCAAAGGCATGAAGACCGAAGATGGTCTTTTCTAAACAGGTTTGCGAGTTTCTGAGAAATCCTTAAAACCTTTCAGTAGGCTCAATTCAAAGAATTTGAATCAGAGGCCACCGAGAAAATGCTGTGTTTAAAGAGCAGGCATCGTTATAAAAAACAAACAAGCAAACCACCCCATCCTTTAGCAATGCCTAGCATGCTTTGTACTTGACACTTTAGAAAGCATGTTATAAAAATTGTCCTTCCACATGCTCACAGAGACCCTGTGTAATAATTTAACCTTTTTTTTTTAAGCTGAGGACATTAAAGCTCAGTGATTTTTAAGAGACTAGCTCAAGGTCAAACAGGTTTAAGACAACCAACTGAATTAAGGTACGACTGAAACTAATTGCTCTTTGTTCCGTGCGCGCTGCGTACCCCCCAGTCCTCTGCAGCCTCTCATGGAAGAGCTCAGGAAGACTCGGGGAAACAGCCGCCCTCAGTCATTCTTAGCCATTCTGAGACGAGCAAACTGAGACTTTGGTCTGTCCCTCCTTTATAAGAGCTAATGAGCAGAAACCTCTCATAGCATCTGTATCTCTCCTAAGGCTGCAATTAAATCATTGACTTAACATATAATTATAAGTATGACACATCTATAATCATTTTGTCCCTGAGGAAAATATTACACAATAGGCATTAATTTATTTACTAGATTAAGTAAAGATTTATAAAGAAATGCTTGAAGATACAATCCAAGTTATGAGAAATATGCATGAGAGTGTGATTACTTAAGTCACAGAGGAAACTTGCTTTCAAAAGAGTTCGCTCCAGGGTTCCTTTGAGTGGAGAACTGCCCAGCTGCCTGTTAAATGATTTCATGTACTGTTCAAAGAACTAATTTGCATGGAAGTGCCCAGAAACATGGCTGTTACACAAAGTGTAACTTTGTGCATCTGCACTGTACTTTGTATTAGCAGCGAGATTTAAATTTATGGGAAGTACCACACAGGACAGCATCTACAGCAGAGTGTGGCTCAACCTCCAGCCCGTAAATGTGGGGCTGAAAGGATTCTAAAAGCTCATTTGGTTCCTCCTGCAGCCCCCAGTTGCAGACCTGGAATGAAGTTATCTTAAAGTCAGAGTTCTCTATCCCGCCGTTGACAGCCATTTCCACAGCCCCTACAGAAGCCCCACCCATTTCAACGTCAACACATTCCATTTGTGGCCACAAAGGTAGTAGGAGCCTGGAGTTGATTAAAGAGAGACTCATTCTTTCCATCTCGAAGTTTGTTTTTCCACATGCATATATGCCTCCTTCTGCAAAACACAAGCAAGCCACCAACACAGGACTGAGCAATAAGGCATGTGATTGGATGATTTGGTCACGTGATCCTCAGTACTCTTTGGCAAATCCTCTTGGGTGTATCAGGCATTTCCTTTTCTCCCTGGTGTTTGTCGCTGTTATTTGGGGATTTGTGGAGCAGATGTAGTGGAAAGGGAAGTGGGGGAAAAAACCAACAGAGATGATTTCTAAAGACAGGTTAAAAATTCATTTACTCTATGTATTCATTTGTTTATCGATGTTTTTATTTATTACCTTGCCTCATTTTTAAAGATATTTAAAGCAGCATATGATACAAGTACCACATCAAAATGCAAAACCAGAGGGAAAGAAGGAAAAGGAAATTAAGGTAAGGGAAAGGATAGTATTCCAACAACATGTGATAAAGCTGTACACATTTTGGTCAAGTTCCACCAAAATACATCTATAGAGTAGTTCTGAAAACCCAGGCAGCCTTTACAATCTAGAACGGGCTTGGGTCTCAGCCATCCGTTCCAAAGGGAAAGTGATGTCGGCTGCACAATGGATATCAGGCTGAGAGCAGAGCGGCTCTTTGAGAGAGGAGACCCAGTTCTCCCGGTACCGCGGCCTCTGGGACACCTCCTCCCTCAGCTCTCAGCTTGTGAGCAACAACTCCCCTGACAGATTCAGCACTTGGTCTTTGGCTTGTAAACATTCTCTGCATAATAGACTGATGGTCCAATGGCAAACCTCAGTCTGAAGAAAGAGGTTCTGGGAGAGACAAAGCCTTGCAGCAGTTAGACGATGCTATGCAGGTGGAGAGTGTGCCCACAGAGGAAGGAGAAAGGGAAGAAGGGGTGTGACCAGATGTACAGAGAAGAATCACATCTTCTGGATGCAGAAGGAGGAGAGAAGGAGGGAAATGGAGAAGGGGCATGCTGCCTTAGCCTTCATCTCCCCCAGGCTGGCCTTAACACCGTCTCTCCCTTCCAGGAGGAAGGAAGACCCGCCAAACCGTTCTGCCTATAGTCAAGAAAATGAGGGCACTGTAGAGACATGATTTGTGAGGCTGTGGTCTGGCCATGGCTCCTGTGTCCTGGCCTTGTTACAAGCCCACAGATGCCATGATGGAAGGACGAAAAGAAAAGAAAGGATAGCCGGGGGCTACCCAAGAGGAAGGGTGGATGTGAACATGGGGTGAGAGTCCCAGTGCTTAAGCAGCTCGGTGCCCAGGAAGAACTATGGTGGGACACAGGACTTCTTGAATGAAGTTCTTCAGATGGTCACATGCATAAAAAATACAGTGCTCATGGCCAGAGCGACCAGCAAGGGGGTGTCTGTTGCCACCTGACTGCCCCCCACCTGGCTGCCCCCAGGGCCCACTATCTCCTCATTCCTGTGACCCCATCATCACATGGTGCTGTGGGAAGTCCCCTGGAAAGCCCCCTCCCCGCCTTGGACAAGAAGACTTGGGTTTGGGCCCACACTCCGTTGTTCATAAAGCTTTGTCCACTTTCACAAAGAAAGAATGCAGTCAGGGCACAGGGAGCACTGTGGGGACACAAGAGGAAGGCGAAATTCTAAATGGACAATTTGGGTGGTAGCATTTAAACTGGACTTTCAAGAAAGAATATATGTTATTTTTTTCCACTGGGCAAGCAAATGTTCAAGGGAAGAGAGCTTTATCTATCCTGATCAACTCCTTGCCCCCTTCTGGGCTGGCCCAGCACGTAAGAGACTCCTGCTGTGATGATTTAACAACTGTTCATTGAACACCTGGAGACTCAAGCCCTTTCCCTCAGTTCAAATAGTGACCCCATGACATGCCCATAGCAGATTCTAGAAATACTGTAGGCAGAGTCGGCTTCATGGGCGAGCAACTTCTGCATGCTTAGAGGGGCCTTGCACTTGGTTTGGTGTTCTGCTGCCACCACTTTGAAATTCTTAATAATTTGTGAACAAGGGGGCCATGTTTTCATTTTGCACTGAGCCCCATTAATTTTATAGGCAATCTTGGCTGCAGCTTTCTGCTTTGCTTTTTTTTTCTCTTTAATTTTTGTACAGTTGTCTTCATTTTTACCCCCATAGCTCTCTGCTTTGCTAATAGACACTGTCAGGTCTCTGTAGAGAAGGTATGAAAGGATGTTTCGAGGTTTTAAAACACTGGCCACCTTCCAAGTACAAGAGGTGTCCTATACGTTGCCTGCACGATGGAAAAGAGCCTGAAAAAAGCCATTCCGATCCACCTTTCTCATTGTTCTGTAGGCACAGGTGTTGTCTCCATGCCCTTTGCTGATTGCAAGCTCCTTTAGAGAAGGGTTCCATCCTCCCTCACTTTACACCCCACACTGCTGTCTCATGATAAACACAGTGATCAAGCAATAATCATAGAATCTTACAAGTGCATACCCTTGCAGGGTAAAAATATTTTCATGTAAATTATCTTACTTGATGATTGCAATAACCCCATGAGTTTGTCAGGGCAGGTGTAGAGGAAAAACACACACAATACTTCTGACACCAGATGTGTGATTTTTCCACAGATCACCTAATTATGTGACACCAGCTGGGTGTCCTACAGAGCAGTTCAGTTTTGACACTACCTTCCTGGGTCCCGTAAGTCAGATGTCATGAGTTAAGAGCTCAGTTCCACGGAACCACTCCCATTTCAGACACTCATCACAGCTTCCAAGCTGTCTTCCTACCAACTGGCTGTGAATTGGTGTTCCCATGACCCTTCCTTGGGTGTGATAATTTTCTGGAATGGCTCACCAATCCCGGAAAAACACTTATGTTTCCCTGTTTATTATGAAGGATACATTAAGAAATGTGGATGCACAGGCAGATGAAGAGGCACATAGGCCAAGGTTCAGAAAGCCCTAACTTCAGGAGCTCATCCCCGTAGAGCTGGGGTGCACCGCCCTTCCGGCATGCAGACGTGTCCACCAACCCAGAAGCTCTCTGCACCCAGTACTTTGAGATTTTTATGGGCACATTACCACATAGGCATGAATGATCATTAAGTCCATTTCCAGGCCCTCTTTCCTTCCTAAAGGATGGGGCTGGGGGTAGGGGTGAAAGTTCCAAGTTTCTCATCATGGCTTGGTCTGCCTGGTGACCAGCACCTATCCTGAAGCTACTGAGGAGCCCAAATGAGTTTCCTCATTAAAACAAGTGACAGTCCCAGTCACCCAGGGGATTCCAAGGGATTTAGAGGCTCTAGTCAGAAACTGGGTTGAAGGCCAAACATAAAAGACAAAATGTTGCGCGTGGGTCACCGGCCAGCAGTGACCACGGAACGCTGTGGATGGCTCGACGATAAACACGCGAGAAAAAACATGCACAGAGACAAACTAGTTTCTGTGGGGAAGTAGGGACGAAATGGCCACCCCTTCTAGTGAGGAGCGCGCCGATTTACAGTCCATACCTGCTTTTATTGGGCTCATTCTGCATAATAATTAGGTAAAATACAGTACTCATTAGGGGAAGTAAGGAACCATAGAAAACAAAGAACTCTGCCGGTCTATTGAGTTGGGGGTCAAAGAGCTGTAAGACCGAGGAACAAAATAACTTCCTCCTAAGACCCTTCACATTCAACTGAGAGCATTCTAAACAAAGAAGGTTTCACAGTAATTTACATGTTCTTTCTTAGGCCTGATCACCCTGGGGAATCCGCACCACCCTGTCATTGTTTCAGGCTTAGGTGGAGCAAGGGAACTAAGGCAACTGGGAGACAAGGTTTTTTTCCAGACGCTGAGAACTCAGGCTATGTCAAAGCTGAGGACTGAGGGTCCATCACCCCCTGTTGCTGCAGCCCCCCAAGTCCTTCTTTTGGGGGGGCCTCCCAAAGTGATCATGCCTATCTTAGGTCATTCCCCCCGTGGGGAATCTTACCCGTCTTTGGCTAACTGACCAAGCTTTTGGGGGTTCAGTCATAAATAAAGCAGCAGAAGCAGCATTCCTGCCAGGAAGATAAGCTTTTGTCTCCTTGCTGGCTCACAGTTCCAAGGGTGTTCCCTTAGCTTTAGCCTAGGCGGGGGTTTCAGCCTCTGATACCAGTCAGGGCGGTTCCCAACAACAAAAGATGCTCCCAGTGCTCTTATCATTTAGAAAATTGCAATGGTCTTAGGAGCTCTCCACCAGGAACCAGGGTTGGAGACCAATACATATTTTTCTATTATTTTACAACAGATATTTATTTCCCTTATCCATATAACAAAACCCCAAGTCAGAGCATCTTTAGGAACTGCCTCTATCTACACTGATGACTCCCAAATCAACTTTCCAATTCTGAACTCTCTCTGTTGAACCCGGGACCTATATTTCCACCTCTTTCCAGAATCTCCACCTGGATTTCTTAATGGCATGCTCCACTCAACACCTACCAAACCAAACATGTCATTCTCCACTCCCTCCCCGCCCCACCTTGCTCAGACCTGCTCTTCTTACAATCCCTTTGTTCTCTGACATCATCCCCTTCCTACAAATTGCCCAACCAGGACACCTGGGAGTCACCCTCTACCCCACCCTCTCTCCAGCTCCCCAGGTGCATTGTGACTCCAATTCCTGCCGATCCTTCTCTACTCTATTCAGAGACTCCCGAGCCCAGCACAGGATCTGGCACGCACAATTTTGGTGAATTACATTAAATTTGGTAGCATTGGTGGCCAACGCGACTTCCCAGGTTGCTTCTCTGGCTGCTGCTGCCTTGGCTCAGGAAGAATGAGGAGATTCTGGATTCCCTATCCTGCATGGCAGAGGCTGGGTGAACCACGGGGTGAAAGCCTGGGAAAGGAAACGCTTCTTCCTTCACAGGCAGCTTCTGGAGAAGGTGTCAACTCTTACACAAACACACCTGCCTTGGGCTGTCAGGCCCTTTCCCTCGATTGTCCAGCTCTGCTTCTGCTGGGTTTTGATTTTGGCACTACTCTTCCTAACATGATCACCACGTGTAAAGCTGTGCAGAAGTCTGGCCACCCTGCAGTCCCCAAATGCCTCCGCACCCTGGAATTTTCACACAAGGCAGACCAGGAAAGCTGAAGATGAAAATCCCAAGGGATGGCCACAGAAAGACCAAACTTTTTGGAGATCTCATGAGAGCATATTCCAGAGAATATCCTGAGCAATATTCTTGGATTATATCAGGAAAGAGTCTCAACTCCAGGGATAACTTAAATATAGAGGTCACAAAGAGCCTTCTCTTGGCCCGGAGCTGAGCAGGTTGCGTTAAGTCTCAGGAAGGAAAGAAATGGAAGTTGGGTGGTCAGGTGCGCAGGAGAGGGAGAGAGTTGCAAAGACGGACTTCCCTGGGAAGTTTTATGGAAAACCAAATGGGAGAAGTAAATAAAGACCGGTGACCTTTGCTAGACAAATAAAGGAAATATAATATAGCTTTATGGAGAGTTAGGAAAACCTTCATTTCTCTGCTTCCTTTTTAATATTTTTTCATTGCTTCTTTTGCAGTTTGTATTTCTGTTTCAAATCTCTCTCTCTCTCTCACACACACACACACACACACACACACACATCACTTACTGTTCCTGTTGAACCAACTGAGCTAAAAATCAACCAGAATAACTTGCCTCGGCCAGTGAAACAAAGGTAAGAAGACAGATGAGATCCCCATGTCTGGGCCACCTGAAAGGGCTGGCCTTACGTAACCACGGTCTCAGTGTGTGGAGGGCAATTGAACCCTGAACAGAAGGAGTGGAGTGGCGGTGGCAGGTTACTTTATTGAAAGACAAATGTCCACATCGTCTCTCCACAGTAGAAGACAGATAGCCCCAAGCCCTTAGCACTGACAATAAGACGTGCGATTATAGAAAAGCATGGGGATCTCCTTAGGAAGCCAGGGGGAAGACTCAGAGCCTTCAAGTGTCACCAAACATAGAAGACGACGTGCACATGGAGGGGCCTTGGGGAAAGTGGGACGGTGGGAGAAAAGCAAGGCAGACTCTAGTGCCCCATCTCCACACGCACCCAGCGTGTCCAAAATTCAGCCGTCAGCCACTCAGCTCAGAGCTTACAAAGAGCACAGACGTACATAGAATTTGCTTCCTTATGTAGCTAAAATACACTGCATTTGCATCCTGTAACTTCTCTCTGGGGAATACTAGAAAGCACATAAAAACTGTAATTTTCACAAATGATGTTCAGCATGAAACCCAAGAGAGGCAACAATGAAAAGCTTTAACCACAGTTGAGGTTGGGGGTTAAGGAGGAGGGCGTTCTGTGGTGTGACAGAGAGAGATCATGGACGAATACCACATGCAACAAGCCCGAGCCCAGGTCCTGGCACATGGTGAGCACGCGGTTCATGTCAGTGCTCAGTCTTGTCTTTGTGGTGGGGAGACTGGCTTGCTCAGGCAGCATCCGGCCCACCAAGTTAAGCACCTGCCCACCCTGGCAAAGAGGGTTTACTCCCCTTTCCACCTTTGCAGGCACGGTGGATAGGCCATGTGTGGGCCGTCTTGAGAATGCCCCAATTTGGATGTTTTCAGTGTGCATGAAGGAGAACCACACCTTTTGATAATTCCAATGTTGCAATAACTTACACAGAAGCTAACAGGAAAACAACAGGGTGGAAATCTAATCTATACCTTGTAGTCTGAATTTTGAGTATGATTGAGAGGCTAAATTGTCTGCATGCATCACAATGGACTATAATCCAGGGAGTGACACCAACTGGATCAAGATGAGCAAAAGAATGTGATCTGAGCAGAAACCAAAAAGAGGCATCCATGTCTTGGTTCCTCCTGGCTTAAAGGTTCACCATTATCACAGTGGAGAGTGAATACTAGTGTTGTACCATCCCCTTTTTTGGCATGTTTTGTGTCATTGCTATATATAAATATATATATATATATATGGAGAGAGTAAATATATATTTATATATGAAGGGAGTAAATATATACTTATGTTATATGTGGTGTTAATGCCAGCATAAACCGAAAGGAAATGCATCCCATAGAATGGTTTCTGTTCAGCCCAACTAATCCTTTTGTTGTCTCTACAAATTACCTTGAGGCTGTGTTCGGGAGAGATGCCTGAGACCTGCCTGGGGGCTGAAGCCAAGATGTGGGTCCTCAGAGAAGATGAGACAAGTAAGGAACGTGCAGCACCGAACTTCCCTTCACCAGGACTCTTCCTGCCTGGGTGCGACACCCACTGTGCAGGTGACCCAGCATTATGAAACCAGAGGCTACAGGGAAGGGACACCTGTGCAGAATCACCTGGCAGCCAGAAATAATGATACCTGGCATTTATGGACCGCCTTTCTTTCAATGAGCTGAAAGCTCTTTGAACAACATTGTCTCATTAATGCTCTCAATTGCCAGGGGCACTGGCGAGGCAGGGGAGGAGGCTGAGAAATGTTTTTCTTTAGACTTGGAGCTGAACTGCTATGAATGTACAGTCTCCACTCTGTTTCTGAGACCTATTGGTTACCGGAGTCGAACCGAATCCCCGGGGAAGCTGTCAGGCAGAAGAGCTGAATGACTTGTGAGATGAAACATGGGTGGTAAACCAGGAGGACAGTTCTCGGTGCCAGCGCCCCCTCATCCCCTACCCCTTCCCCAGTGCCATGCCAGGGTGGTTCCAGAGCCCCACCTCATTTAACCCAAAGCCAACACCTCGGCCAAGTTTGAGGAGTTGTCCCGGTGATGCTCTGTGACCGGTCTTTGCCAGAATGTAGAACTCCCAGGTCAAAAGAATGTCTTTCCACATTGATCAACTTTTTCTTCTACAGCTTTATATTCCATTTTCCGGCCGCCACCCCACCACTCAGCCACCCTGCCAGGTGACGTCTACATGTGCTCTCATAATTTCTACTAGTGCATACCAACCAGATGTAGCAGCTGCTTCCTGCATAAGCTCTTTCTTGTAGGCGCAGGTGCTCTAGATCTCAACAGGACTGTGCTAAGACATGACCCAGGTCAGCTTACAGGGGTGTCCAACCTGTGCCCTGTAGGCCACGTATGGCCCAGGGTGGCTATAAACAAGGCCCAGCACGAAATCATAAACTTACTTAAAACCTTTTTTTCTCATTCATCAGTTTTCTTTAGTGTTGTATACTTAATGTGGGAACTAAAACAACTTTTCCTCCTCCAGTGTGGCCCAGAGACGCCAAAAGGTTGGACACCCCTGGCAGGAACCAGAGTGACAGGGGCATAGCACAGGAAAGACCAGTGTAATCTTCTGCCGCAGAAGATTACACTGGTCTTTCCCTTCTTCTTCTTCCCTTCTTCTGCCAGGGAAGGCTGGCTTGAGAAAGCTTATTTTGGAATCCGGTGGCAGGAAGCAGGAGCGAAGGACAGTGGAAGGGAAACAGGGGAAGAGGGAAGGGAATACAAGAATATAATATTGAGTTGGCCAGCTGGTGTTCAGCCCTCTGAGATTTTCTGAAGACCCTTATAAGAAGCATCTCAGAACTGTTCCCCACAGGGATAGGAGTGGAAAGCATCAGTCCATAGGTTCTTATCACTCTCTGGTCCAGGCTGGTCCTGTGCACAGTAAACCTCCCATACTTGCTGGCTGTACTTGTGTGAGTGCAGAGCAGGTTCCTGCAGGAGACTCACCCCGCAGTGTCAGGGCAGAAGAAGAAGGGACACAGTGCTGCCCAGGGGCTGGCACCATCGGCCTGCGTGTGGCAGAAGCTGGTCAAAGCTAGAATGGGCACTGCATTGCTCACTGTAGCAATGACTGGAGTCACAGACGAAGCGGAGAGGGTTCCGAGGTGCTGCACAAAGGTGTCCAGGACAACTGCCATTGCCTCCCCCGGCCTTTCCAGCGGTTCACTATTGTCCCTCCTCTTCTCTGCCCAGTTGGATGCTCACTCGTCTTGGAAACACTTCACCTGGCTCCTGGGTCACTCCTCTGTCCTCACGTCCCACCTACCTTCTCAGCTCTCTTTTCCTACCCTCTTTTGTGGGTTCTTCCTCTCCCCAGTCATTACATAGTACAGTGTCCCAGGACTTAATATTCAGGGGTTATATTTTTGTTGCTGTTGTTTTCATCGAGATTTCTTTCCCAGCATTAACGGGTTAAGTGAAATCTATAAATTAAAGAATCTTACATTTATGTCTCTATCCCAGTCTACGCCAAACTCCAGATTCAAATGCCTCTCTGTGCAACACCTCGAACTTGACATGTCTATGCTATACCAGAACTGCTAAATTCCCACCGCCACCACAAAATCCTGCTTCTCCTTGACTAGCCGTGTCTGCACCACAGCTCCTCCAGTGGCACAGATCAAAACCTCACGATAGCCCTCGAAGTCTCTCTTCTCCCCCTTCTCACATGCTTTCACAATGTACCCTGAACCTGACCTCTGTGAGTCATATCCCCGCCGTCCTCCACGTCCAAACAACCATCGTCCCTCCAAGAAAACAGTAGGAAGCCCTTTCGCTCTCGTCCCACGGCTGTCAGTGCTCCGCACAGCAGCCCTGCGATCCGCGCAGATGTGAATCGGACCGTGTCAGGATCCTCCTGGAACTCCCCAGCCGCTTCCCACTGCCCTGGGAGGAAAGCACCATCTTTCCCTGGCCACCGAAGTTGTTCGTGACCTTCACAGGCCTGTCTCTTCAGCTCCTTCCTGCTCTCCGCAATGCGCATTTCACTAACAACGGCTTTCATGCTCTCTCTGCCTCAGGACATTGCCCTTCCTTCAGCTGGGTCATTTTCACCTGCACCTCACCTGTATTATTTATTGCCCAAAAGATCGGACAGTGGCTATGGAGGGGCAAAAAGAGGATTTTCCAACAAGTTGTTTTGACTCCAACGTCTAGACACTTCCACTCTGCTTTGTGCTTGCAAACTCTTATAATGATTTTTTCAGTGAACATATTCTGAAATTTAGTATAAGAGAAAAATTAATTCTGACTCTGAAAAAATGTCTCATATCGAACTTTTCAGATCGTCATTTCTATCATTATCTACATTTGCCACAAGAGGGCTGACTCTAGGACTCTGTGCTTAATGTCCTTGTGAAAAAAAAAACATGATTACAACTTAAAATAAACTTGAATGCTCTCGTTTTGATTTAGAAGTGCACCAGTCTTGATGTTTTATGTACCTGGCTAAGTCAGTAATTATTTCATACAAACTTCTTTTTTAGTCATTCCATTAACCTGTTTTGCCACGATTTGGTTTTTCATTTTTATCTTCTGGTTCCACATTTCAAGCTGAGCAGCTACAAACATCACTTTTGCATGATATTCAAAAATACCACTTTTCTTAAATAGATGTAAATATATGGAAATAGTTTGTTTTCTATCTTTCAGCATTTCTTTGTACAGAGAGGGAAGCATCCAGGATTATTTTCTGAGGAGAAGGGTGCAGAGCCACAGAGGAAGTGGAAGCTTTGGTCACCCATTTGGAGTATAAACTACACTATCGCTTTCCTATTTTACCTGGATTTATAATAAAGCACGGTTTTGTTCACTTTAAGAAGAAGACTAGAGAAAGCAACCTTGAAGATAGCAAATAGCTCCACAGGAATGGGTTTTGCATATTTTTTTCAAATAGCAACTATTTTCTTAAAGTCATATTCCCCTAGTTAGTCTGTGAGGACGTACTGCAGTCAGTCCTCCCTTTTCCTTGGAGAATCTGTCCCAAGACCCTCAGTGAATGCCTGAAACCACGGTAGGGCTAAACCCAATACACATACATGCTTATGATAAAGTTTGATACAAAAAGTGGGCAATTTCATGGGTAGGTTTGTTCTTACCATCGCTCTTAGCACCCTCAGCATACAATTCCTTTTCTCCTTATTAAGTGGAGAACGTTCACCTTTTTCCTTAAGGAAGCGCGTCTTTCTGGCACGTCTGAGTTGCCAGCATCCCTGTTCTTGGGCTTCGGGGCCGTTACCACCGCTGTCGCTCTGACACCCGGGGGCGCTGCTGAGTAACTAACGGGTGGGGGCCACCTGCAGTGTGGATGGGCTGGAAAAAAGGGAGGACGAGTCACGTCCAGGTGGGACAAGGCAGGATGGAGGGAGACTTCATCGCTTTACTCAGAAGAGTGCGAAATTTAAGACTTGTGTATTTCTTGAAGTTTTCCATTTAACATTTTTCTGACCACAGTTGATCAGGACTAACACACACCATGGAAAGCAAAAGCAACTACTGCAGCCCAAGCTAAACACTTAGTATGTTTTCAGGTCTGATATAGGGCTGATGAGCCTGGAGTCTGGTCAGCTTCGTACAGGACCTGTTAAGGAACTAGGATGTTTCATAATGATCATCATTTTCATTTTTCCACATTTAACCTGAGGTTGCAAATCACTCAGCTTTTCTTTTTCCCCTCTCTGGCTGGCTAGAGCTACTATAACAGGCAAAGAAAAGACTTGGGCTTTGCTTTTCTTACAATTAAATGTCATCTTACAATTAAAATGGGCAGCATTTTTTCTCTTTCTCCGTAGAATACTCACAGCTAAGAGACAAATCATGATGCATCTTAGATGGCTTTTAAATCTGATGAAATAGAGCATGACAAAAGGGCACCAGAAATAATAGGAATGACATGAGCGCCTGAAACAGCACCTTGCACCCCGTGGACAGCAGACCTCTGCTAGGCGAGGGCCGTGGGCGATGGAACAGGTTCTAACCGAAAGCTGCAATCTCCGACTTCCTGAGAACTGAGTGGTGATGATTCACTAGGCTGCGCCCAATTAAACACAAACACCGTGGCCGTGTCGGCTGATTGTGAAGCGGGGTTTTCCAGGGTCTCTCGCTCCAGTGTGGCAGATAGAAACAGGATTAGAGTGGGTTGACACAGACATGAAGGAGCGAAGGGAAAAAAATGTCCGGTTACGACATCTCAGGCCTAGCTATGGACTTCAAGTACTCTTGGCCATGTCATGTAGCCTAACTCAAGACAGTGAGGACGGAGGTAACCACCCCGCCCAGGTCGTGGTCTCTCAGCAGCATTACCGACAGCTTGTCGAGTTGCAGGGACTGTCCTGTGTTCACAGCTTGCCTGGCCTCCACCCACTGGATGTCAGTGACACCATCCCGCCCTGTACCTCCAAGTTTTGACATCAACAATGTCCCCAGATATTGCAAAATGTCCCCTGGAGAGAAGGAGGGTTCCGTGACTAAGAGCTCCTACCCTGGGTTGTTTCCCATGTCATAGCCCTTCACAAACATTCTGATGAGAGAGATGGGAAATAAATGCAAAAACAGCATTATTCGTAAAGCCTCCCCTGAAATGGTTAGAAGTGATCTGAAGCTTCCAAGATACCTTCAAGTATCTGGGTTACCAAAACTCCAGGAGAATCAAGATGAGAAAAAAAGCTGTATATCACATTTGAATGTATAATTTAAAACCATACACAGCATTTCTTATCAACTTTTTATTTATTTTATTTTTAAAACTATGATTTGGTATGCAAATGGTCAAAAGCAAATGTAAAAAAATGTAAAAAAATGTTAAAAAATGTAAAAAATAAAGTGGTTCATTTGCTTGACTGTTGGAATTCTAGGTGTTTTCCATTATCATTATTCCTTATGCCATGAATAATTAAATATGTCCTGCTATTGGTTGTCTGATAATAATAATAAAGATCAAACTACTGAAAACTATGTAATTTCATTAACCAATATCACCCCAATAAATTCAATGAAAATAAATAAATAAAGCACAGAGATCCCATAACAAAGTAGCAGACCAGAAAGAAAACAGATGGTTCCCTTGAAAGGAGGTGGAATTGGAAAACAGCGGCAACAACAGATCAAAGTGAGAGGGTCAGAATGAGTAAACACCGCCGGATGACAGCTAGCATGTTCTCAGCGATTACTGAGTACCAGGCACGGGAATATGCTTTCTCTGTACTGGCCCATGTAATACAACAATCCTGACAATTAGGCATCATTTCCATGAAGTGAATGCACAGTTTGCCACTAACACAGCCCAGATTCAAGCTCTGAGCCATACGACTTCATACCCTCTCACCCCTGACCACCACACTCTACAGCAACCAGGAGGAGTTAACGTTCCCGTGTGGATTCCAAATCCCAGCTGGACCGCTGGACTCCTTCCTAGTCGCCAGCCATGCACCTTGCATTTCTGTTTCCATGCTTCACTCACGCTGCTTTCCCCACTGGCAGGTTTACTTCCCTCTATCTTTCTTTTTTTAAATAATATCCTTTCTTTGAGGCTTAGCTTTAAATTCATTCTCTCCATGAAATTCTCTGAGATTATTCTACGCACAGTGACCTCCCCTTTCTCTACACACTTTCACTGTCTAGCTAACTAGACACTTGTTCCGTAAGATTTCAGTTTATAGCTCCTGACAATACTTGACAGGCCTAGGCCCTTTAGCAAAGAGTGTTAAATACATTGTATCATTTTATCCTGGCTGCAAACCCATTTTTTTCTTACAGTCATTTCTCAGATTAAAGATTCTTAAGGGTCAGAGTTAACTGGGTTGTCCAAGGAGCCGCTTGATAAGCGGCAGACCAGAAATTGAAGTTTTCTGACTCCAAACCTTAGGTTCTTCCTTAAAAACCAGGCGACAGGTATACACACCTGGACTACAGGTGAGTTCAAAGCCGTCGGCCTCACCAACTAAACTGCAATGTCCATGTTTTCGTGCTCCCACTTCCTCACTCCTGCCCTGGCACTCAGCAAGCACGTTGAGTAATTGCTTATCAATTGCATGACCTTTGACTCCTAAACCTCATAGCATGACACAACAATAATATTATCAACTAATGTTTGCTAATCCCTGTTTAGGCACCAGGCACTCTGCTCAGCACTATCCTTGGACTGCAAATACTAAAGCTGAGTGTTAGAGAGATTAGAGGATTAGAAAAGTGTCCTGTCAGCTGAACCTCGTTTATCTGCGTCTAAATCCCTGTTGGAACTTGGCTGATCATAAACTTCAACACACGCTCGCTCGTGTTCATAGCTAATGAGTGGTTTCTTGTCAGATATTCCTACATGTGTTTTTCCTCATTTAATCTGAAAAAAAAAAACCTATGAGAAGTTACTTACTACTTTATCCCCACTTTAGAAAGAAGAAAATTAATTTAGAGAGATTAGGTAACAAGAAGATGGTGGAAGCCAATTTCAATCAAGCAGGCTAACTCCTAACTTTTCATAGCCCTTCACCATAGAAAGCAAACATCTCTAAGACATATATTTATATCAGTATATATGTGTGTGTATATATTTGTATATGGAGAGAGATACACAGATAGATACACGCATACATACATACATACATACTGTTTGTATCCAAGTTTTCAAAACAGATCTAGTTTCTAAAACAATCTAATATTCTGGCATTGTGATGTCAATAGCACTTTAGAAGTTCCCAAGCAGAGGGGGATTGACAGACAGACAGATGTCCAATCATTGGTTCCTCTTGGCTGCAGGCTCAGGAGCTGTCTCAGAGTCCCCGCCCATCACAAGAAATAATGGCCGTGAGATTTCCCCAGCAGGGCGGGGGTGGATTAGTGGGGGCTGCTCCACTTCCCTGAACCATGGGCCCCCCCCCCACCCACCCCTCTGGCAGTACATGCAACAGGAAAAAAGCAGGCGCCTCATCAGGCAAGTGCTGTGCTAATTCCCAGCTGTCCGAGAGCTATTTGGCACATTCTCAGGTAGCTGACATCCAAACAATAAGTAATCTGGTTTTCAGTAAGGTAATTACCAGGCAAACCTACGTGGTCTGGAGACCTGAGCGGCGTGTCGCTACACACTGAACGAGAGGCACACCTGAGTAAGCTCGCAGTCACTACAAACCTATTACCTTTTCATCACAAAAATATGTTAGGATTATTGCTGTATGTGTGCGTAGGCTTAAACCTCCTGCTCTAATGCCACACGGTAGACACTTTCTCATTCTTTTTTTTTTAGGGTACTGCAGATCTTGAAAGTGTTTTTAACTATGAGTTTAGTTCAGAAACATACTCACAGGGGTCTGGTCCACTTTCACATCTTCCCAATCAGGGACACCCCTGCCCAGAGAGACCCAAGGCTGGCAGTTTGGGGCCTCACCACCAAGCGTTTGCAGAAATTGGGCTGGCGTTTGATACTACTTATCCTATCGTGGGACAAGCAGCCGTTCAGCTTGTTTACACAGGAATAATGCAGAAACTCCTAAAAGAGACATTTATCTCTGAGGCTGGTGGAGAATGCCTATATTCTTTCATCAGCAATCGCAAACCCCTTGAAAGTAACAAGATCATCAATGTAAAACTGCTAACTCATTTCTAGGCACATCTTGCTGATGTGGGGAAGTTTATTAAACACATACGTGAGTTCACACACACAATAAATAAGTCTGTGTTATTCTACAGTGTGAGGATTAAGTCCAAGTGTAGTATAGTGATTTTCCTAAAAAGCAGTCCTATCTCTGTCTTACACAACATTTATCAATTCGCTTAATTTCCCCATGCCTCAGTTTCCTTTCATTCATTCATTAGCAATATATTTGTTGAGTCTCCCATACACCAGACTGTAGCCTAGGCTCTGCAGATAAAATGCCAAAGAAAGGGACCCAAAAAATCCTGCCTCAGAGAGCTTCCATCCAAGCAGGGGAAAGTGTGCAACAAAGAAATAAGCAGGTGTACTGTCGATAGTACGTCAGATACCGATACATTCTGTGAAAATAAAACATAAGAGAAGATAAAGCATCCCGGTGTAGAAAGGCATGAAACGGATTGCAGTTTTCCAGAGGGCCATCCCACAACTGAGAGCATTCTTGAACAAAGAAGGTTTCACAGTAATTTACATATTCTTTCTTAGGCCTGATCACCCCGGGAAATCCGCACTTCCCAGTACCGAGCTGTACTTCCCCGTCATTGTTTCAGGCTTAGGTGGAGCGCGGGAACTAAGGCCACCGAGAGATAAGGAGATTTTCTTCCGGACGCTGAGAACTCAGACTTTGTCAAAGCCGAGGAGTGAGGGTCCATCACCCCCCTTTTGCTGCAGCCCCCCAAGTCCTTCTTTTGGGGGGCCTCCCAAAGTGATCGTGCCTGGCTTGGGTTGTTCCCCCCGTGGGGAATCTTACCCGTCTTTGGCTAACCGACCAAGCTTTTGGGGGTTCGGCAGCAGAAACAGCATTACTGCCAGGGAGATAAGCTTTTGTCTCCTTGCCGGCTCACGGTTCCAAGGGCGTTCCCTTAGCCTTAGCCTAGGCGGGGGTCTCAGCTTCTAATACCAGTCAGGGCAGTTCCCAACAATCCCAGATCTTTCCAGAGTGACATTTGAGCAAAGTCACTGAAAGAGTGCAGGAGTGAGCCATGTAGGTGTCCGGGGGACTGCATTCAGAAGGGTGCAGAGGGAAAAGGACGTGCAAAGGCCCTGAGGTATGAGAGTGCCTGGTGCATCCAAGGAGTAGCAAGGCGGCCAGTGTGGCCGGGGCAGCATGAGGACAGGTGAGGCAACAGGAGTCCAGATCTCGTTAGGCCTTTCAGGTCAAGGATGTGGGTTTTAAGCACTAGACTGGGAGCCTTGGAGCTTACAGCAGTTTGTTTTCAGCACTGTGGCATGATCAGGCTTGCATTTTTAACGGATTATGTAACTTCTGTGCGAGGATTAGATGACAGGGGAACACAGAGCAATGGCTTCCTCACCAAAGGACATCTAGGAACAGCTTTGCAATAATCCAGGCACTAGACACCTGTGTGTTGGTTTGAAAGGAGACTGCACAGTGTTTTTAGATTCTGGATATATTTTTCAGGTAGAGTCAGCAGACTTTCAAAGGAATGACTGTGGGGTGGGAAGGAAACCGAGGATGACACCGAGGTTGGGGCTGAAGGAACTGGAAGCATGAAGCTGCTCTGCACTGACATGAGGACTGCAGTGTGAGAAGCACGCTTGCTGGGCAGCGGTGCAGCAGGGGGCTCTGTGGAAGTCAGGGGTGCAGACTGGGAGAGGATGAGTGTGAGTTATACATCCAATGGACACGGTGAGGAAGTAGCTGGTCTATGAACGTGGAATTCAGGGGATGGGTCTGCACTGGAAATAGAACTCTGGGAACCACCAGCATAGATATGGCAGTTTAAACCCTGAGACTGGGTCACTGAAGCATCAGCCTCCAAAATCCAGTGGTCCGGGTATGGTGAGGAAGCAGAAAAGGAGACCATAGGAGAGCTGCCAGCCACGTGGCAGTACTGCGAGAGTTGCTGAAAGTGTGTCCAGGAGGGGGGGCAAGCTCCACTGAGGTCTCATGAGACTGAGGGCCTGAAACTGACCACCAGGGTCACAATGCCGAGGTCATAGATGACTCGGAGAAGAGTCTTTTCTTCTAAAAAGAATCAGAGGAGAGGAACTGAAAAGAGTATAGACAGTTCCTTTGAGAAGTTTTGCTCTGAATGGGGATCAAGGAAAAGTATCGTAGCTGAAGAAGGTTGTAAAAATCAACGTCACTGTGTATGTATTACACGTAATAAACTCACTGATTTCAGGTGTGTAATTCAAGGAGCTTTGACGAGTGTGTAAACCTGTGTGAGCACCACCGCAATCCAGTGGTGAACGTTTCTTCACCTGGAAGCTGCTTTTGTGCCTTTTGTCATCATCGGTCAGCCTCTCACTCGCAACCACCCCAGCAACCACCGACCCCGGCAACCACCGACCTGATCCCCATCACCATAAACGAAATTTGTTATCTTAGCGTCTCGCATCTGTGGAATCCTAGAGGATGCAAATGTTTCAATGTTCAGCTCATTTTGCTCAGCATATTGTTTCTGAGAATTGTCCGTGTTGATGCATGGATCAGAACTTCTTTTCTATTGCTAAGTAACATTCCACTGTATGGATACACCACAGTGTATTATTTATTCACCTATTGAAGCATATCTAAGTCGTATCCAGTTTCAACTTCTATGAATAACGCTGTTGAAAACATTCATGTCTAGGTCTTTTGTGGATATTTATTTCCATTCAACAGAGAAGAATAAAAAAAATGGGGAGTTGTAATTTCAATTATGGTGGTGATGAGATTTTGGGTTTATCATAAAGTCTTATTACTGATTAGTAAAGTCTGATCACTGATACTGATGATACAGCCTTTCGAAAAACAAGTAAGCATCGTGTCCCTATAGATGTTTATTCGGTCTTGCCCTCCAGCAAGTCAGGAGGCTACTGTCCTTGCCTTGGAGGAGGACATAATCCAGCCAGTTAAATAAATGTATAAATAAGCTGAATGAGGGTGTGTTCCTTAACAGAATGGCTGGTAAACTCAAGGGGCTTGTGTCCAGAGAAACACAACTGGCCAAAACAATACTTGGTTCCAAAAACATGCGTAGATAATGATATAATGAGTTATGGTAAAGAACGAATAGATCTATATTCAAGAAAAGCGAGGTGTGCCTATGACGCATTCTTAATCCTGAGGCTATCATCATCCTCACCACCCACGGCGGCCCCCTCCCCACACACAGCCACCTGGGTGGGCTGGTAGCAGCAGGCAGCCTCCCCCTGACTCCGGTGAGCAGCCACTGGCGTGTGACTGGACAAGCTCGGCCTGCGCTGCCTCTAGTTCCGTGTGGTTCCTTTCACGTGGTCTGTGATGACTTTCCTAACTTTCTGTGCCATCATCTCTCTTTGTTAAAGATGCGAATAACCACACCTGCGTGGAATTAATAAGTGTTACAGTATGTGCTGTATTTCCTGACGACAAAGTGAAGTACGCAAAATATTGGCACGAGAACGTGAGTTTCTCTGCGTTCCCAAAACGTTGACTATCAAAAATACACATATAAAGGGCTCGACTTCTCCCAGCCTGCTAGGAGTACGTGGGCCGGAGCACCCTGACATCAGAGAACCGGCCCGGCACTTACAACTGGGCTTTGATATTTTTAGGAGCTGGCCCGCATCTCACGGCACGGCCCTCGTGTCTCCCTTTGGGCACAAATGGCCTCACAGAACACTGACCTCAGACGTGGCCCCTCCGAAGCCATTGGAAAATGAGACGAAACAAGAGCACTTTATATTTTCTCTAAGCACAAAAATACAGTCACTCTGCAATCGCCCAACTATCAAACATCCCAGTCGTTCTTGGCTAATATGATTGACTGCTGTTTCTTTACCAGTCACAGATTTATCCTTGCTCCAGAGACTCCTCCCTATGGATACGATTATGTTCTTGAGATGCCTAACCATAGGGTTGTCCCTGCTTTCTGAGAAAAGCCGTTCTAGAACAAACCCCTGCTTTCTTAGGCTGTCCCGCAGAATCACCCAATGAAAACCCAGACCCTGTAATAACTCATTTGTAATACCTTCTCACCAAGACATCCCACATGGCCCCTCGCTGTGTGTTCTCCCTCCTTGTAAAAAATAATCAACTCGACTTGTCTAACTACAGATGTGCCCCTGGTGGTCTTTGGCAGGAGGACATTGACCATACATTTCTCTTAGAATTCTCAGTACAGGAAAAGGGGAGCAGAACGCCAGATGTTACATCTCTCAGAAATATTATCACTTGACAAAATTGCTCTTGTTTAAAATCCTTCTCTGCCAGCATAATGCGACGCCCCAGTAAGCCGAGGGGTGGAGGTGGCAATATCAGGACTGAATACCTCAACCAGAGTTCCTCCCCCCAGGGAGTCCTCCCTCAGCAGTTGCAGACTCAGCCCTGCCCCTGCTCTGAGTCAATCAGTCCGGACTAGGGAAGGGATTAACATCTGGAATTCAGCTCACTGCTGCAGGCCTGGTGTCTGATGAGCCCGGAGCACGGGGCTGCAGCCCTGTTCTCTCACCATACTTCAGCCTCAATTTCCTGTTAGTACTCTGTCCACGGCTGGGTCTGGAACTTCGCCTAGAACCACCACAGCTCATCGGGCAGGAATTCAGCACCTTGCAGCATACTTGCCCTTGTCCCTCCCATGGAGGTTATGGCTTATTCTCTCTGTTCCCAGTTGCTGGCAGGGGCTCCATTCTAAATGTGCTTATGCTCAGGAGCCATGACGCGGTTGACCTTTCTGACTCTGCACACCGCACTATTGGCTCTGGAGCAGGCCCTTCCGCTGAGAAAGCTCCCCAGCCCCGGTCCCATCTGGTCCTAGGTTTCTCTAGCACTTCCTCTTGGCCAGGGCCAACATCTCTGACAGCTGAGCCCACCCAGGTTATAACAGTCCCAGCTCACCAGACACAGTTTACTCAAGCGCAGCTGGACACCTTCCTTGGCCACCACCCAACAGAGAAAGTTGCTACAAAACCGGCCTGCTGAGTCCTTGGGACTCTCAGAGACACAATCTCGAGTTCAGGAAACTGGCGGGTGTGACTTCCCACCGCGTGGAAAAGCACATAGCAAAAAAATAAGAGTCCTTATCCTGTGTGCCTAAATCGTTTCCTGGGAGCAAAGAAATGCAAACCTCAAGAATCCTATGATTTAAACACACACAAGGACTTCACCAATACTTCAGTGTTAAGTACTTACGAGGTGTCTAAAGACCTCATAGTGAGTGCTCAATAAATATTTGTTCGACGAATGAACAGGTGTGACACACGGGAAAACAGAGGCCAGTTTCTACTGCCGCTGCCGCTCAGGATCCCTCGGCTGCAGAAGACAGAGTCGAAATGGGACCAAACTCTCTCAGCGCCAATCTGGTATTCTCTCCAGAGCAGTATCCTTGTCAAACAGATATTGTGTAATTCATAATACCACAGACATTGTACCCTATAGTTTTACTGGTCTTTCATTTCTAAAATTATGGAAGCTTTCTATTCATTTTTTTATTTTTATTTTTTAAATTTACTGGGGTGAGGAAGCTTGACTACGTTTCAAAAGCTAATTTTGGCTCCTGAAACACTTGGTCAAAAACATGCCATTTTGTAACCAAATGGGAATATAAACCCAGCCATTGCCAAGACTTTATATATATGTTTGTTACACAAAAGCATGTGTAAATATTAAGTAATATCATGAAAACTTGTACCTCTTTCATGCCCTTGAATCACAGAGTAGAAAAGGGGTACGGGAAAAAATGAGCCGCGAATGGAAGAGGAGGAAAGGGGCGCAGGAAAGGGCCAAAGAAACACCTTTGCATAATTCCTGGACTTAACTTCATCCCTGGCCCCCTCATTGTTTCAGCAAAGGAGGCTTAAAAAGAAAAGTGCACCGCGGTGCTTCCCGAAATCTCCCAGAGCTGCTGGAAAGAGCAGGACTCCATTAAAATGCAAACACCAGCTGTGCTGGGCCTAACACTCATTTACACTTTAATTAGAAGGAATCCCTTTAATCAGATGATTTGATTGCCCTGCTGCTCAAAGTGTGGTCTACCGAGGACCGGCAGCCAGCATCGGCGTGACCTGGAAGTACATGCCAGAAGCTCTGATTCGTGTGCAGGAGCCTCCAAACTATGTAAAAGACAGAACTGTGCCATTATCTAGAGACTGAGGATCAAAAGATGCTATTCAGAGTAATGGAATAAGCCACTTGTTTTTGCTTAATCCACTGAAATCAAATCCCCCAAGCAGGATCTTTTTCAACATTACCTATGTTTAAGATTCAAGTTAAAACAAGAAGGGTATTTCAGTCCCTCTTCGTTTCTTTCTTTCTGTCTTTCTTGTTTAACCTGTTTGGAAGCCGGACTGAATAAACCTCTGAAAGTTATCATTCTTTAATGAGTTGGAATCTAAACCTCAAGGGTTAAGTGAAATAGCCTCTTTGGCCAACAGGGGGCACTGAAAGGCAGCGGAACGGAAATAGGCAGCCAGCAACAGGCTCCTCCCTGGCAGAGTTTAAGCAAACTGAGTCAAACACAATCGGAGACGAAGAGATCCGTGCTGGGGGCCTGTGAGGGCGGAAAGCATACCCTAAGTAAGCAGGGAATGGCCCAGAAAGAGCAGAAATCACCAAGGATCCCAGGACAGGGAAATTCCGGGAAGCAGTGGGAAAGGAGACCAGGAGGGAAACGGCTCTGGTTGCATCAGGAGAAAGCAGCCTCCGGGCTTGGCCTCATGGAGCTTCTTCAAACAGAGTTAGGATCCATTTCGTCGGAAAGAATGGCTCAGCAGGAGGCTCTAACGCCCTCATCGTTCTTGCAGAGGGAAAAGCCTCTTCTTTCCCCCGGAGGAATGCAGTTAAGGCCCAGATCCTGGCGTGCCCATTACCACACAACAAGAGTTGATGGGGTTTGGGAAGTTAAGTGTGTGTGTGTGTGTGTGTGTGTGTGCGCGCGCGCGTTGGGAGGAGGAAATCACTTAATCACTCCTCAACTCAGCAGAAAGCTCGACAGCACGACGACGTCCCAAATGTGTCCCTTGCCAGCAGCCCCTCCTGGGGAGGGTGTTAAGTTGAAGAGTAAGTCCAGCCCCAAAACCTACGGGGAGGTTCCAGGGCACTAGCACTAACTTGATAAAAGATGACTTGAGGCCAGGTATTTACATTTAAATACTGGTTTTCCAAATGTTGTTTAGAAATAACCTCCCCCTTTAGAAAGAAAAAAAAAGAGGCATAAATGGTGATGGAAAGAGACTTGCCTTGGAGCGGTGAACACAATACCATATACTGATGCTGTGGGATAGAATTGTATATCTGACACCTGTACCATTTTGTTAACCAATGTCACCCCAGTGATGTAAGTAAATAAATAAGCAAATAAATAAATAAATAAGCTCCCCGTCCACACCAGTCTGTGCCTACAGTGCCAAACTCTCTCAGCTTTAAACATCCATTCCTGCCTTACCATTAATATGCCCACACTTATCAGGCAGTTGTGAGGTCAGTGGAAAAACCCGTTCCCCACAAACATCTCTCTCCTAGAAGCAGCTAGCACCTCGTGAGGAGGCCATGCGTGCTTTCTCCTTTATATATGAAGCTGGGGAGTGGAGGGGCAGAATCTGAAGTGTGAAGATATATATTTTTTTGGAGTGGCATGTATTAAGCTCTCCTGAATTTCTAATTAACAAAGGAAGAAGTACACACACTTAGTGGTTATTTCTATGTCCTCCTTTAAATGTAACACTTCTAGCCTTTTTAATGGTTTTTCTTTTGCATGCTTTTTGGATCCAAACATTCCAGTCTATGTAGCTAAACACATCAGTAGGGTCTTAATCCAAATGTCACCCATCACAGCAAGAATCACAATATGTCCTGTGCCAGAAACTCTACTAGCTGCATTGACCTGGTCTAGTGCTGAAACACCAACCACCGCCCTGTTTGGCAGGTGCTACCTATACGAGAGATGAAGAAAAGACTCAACAACAAGGTAAGCAGAGCTATTTCCCTCCCGGGATGCACTGCTTCCTCAGTTAGCCCCACAAGTGAGCAATCATAGGTGGTGCCGTGTTTTCCCCAGAGTTACCTGCCTTCTAGATGTTCATAAACATTAGCTTCTCCCACAAAGCCTTGTGACACGGTTCATTGGTCCCAGGACGCTGAGCAACCCAAAACTCGGCCACACTGCTAACAAGTGGCAAAGCTGAGAACCTAGCACTGATCCCTTGATGCCCATTTCGAAGCTTTTCCACTAAAGTTTATTTGCATCCCAAACAACAAACAGAAGGCCATGAGCACTTGTGATGGATGGAGCAGAAGAATGATCTGTGTTCTGCTGGGTCGACGTCGAAAGGAATCTTCACCTTCGAAACCATGCCTGGGCTTTTCCCAGAAAGCACTGAGAGTGTTGTGGCATCATCACAAATGTGCAATCAGCCAAAACTCCATTCACAACCTCTGCTGTGTCTCGGCAGCTCTTTGAACTTAACCTGACATCGTTACTTTTCCCGTGATGCTTCTGTCTCCATCCGTCAATGGGCAGACTTCCCGCTTCCTCGGCCTCCCCTTCGGAAATTAAATGCCTCGAGGACAAGAACTTCATCTTGCTCACTTTTCTTACCGCAATGTCTAAAACATAGTGTGTACTTAAAATATTTTGTGGGGAAAGCCATGATTTCTAAGTGTGTCGCGGAGACCTGGTGAGCTCACGTGTGTGAGAGCGCTCGTCTTGCTTTCCTCCCGCTCTGGTGGGAGATTGCGCCCTGGGCTTAGGTCATTTTAGCCTCGCCAACTAGTTCTCTTTACTAACGTAGGTACGGATTCTCCTTCAGCCTTTAAAGTCCAGTCTTTTCGGTGCATTTTGAGAACCCCCAGAGCTTTTGTATTTTGCTGATTAGGTGAATGAAAAATAATTTCCCCAATATTGTGTTTTCTAGTCACTTCATCTGTAGAATTGAATCGGTTTCAATCACTGATGCAAGGTTTAGGATCAGGCCCCTAAAGGAGGTTTTGAAAATAGGATACTAATGTCCTCTCAGGGTTATTTTCAGTATTAAAGTATATGAAATATATGATTTTACTTCCTCTTTGAAATATGTGCTTCGTAATTCAATGTTTGTTACAGCGTGTTTATTAGTCAAACCTGCTGGTAGTTTCGATGGTGCCTTTGGGTCATCTGTCTTGGGATTTTGGCTACAGGGTTTGAAACTCGGCGACTGCATTGCACGAGGACAAGCACTATCGCTGAGAACCTCTAGAGGTTAGGTGCTCGTTTCAACCCTGGACCAACTCACTTAAAGCGCAGCCTCTCCTGTGAGGCAGGCGTCCTGAGCTGGGTAAACTGAGAGACACACAGAGGCTCAGGAACAGCTCCAGCTGGAGAGGGATTTCAGCCCGAGTGACCGCATCAGGAAGCGGAGGGCTAACCTGCTCAATTATGTGTGTTCCAGCTTCGGGATGTAACCATTTCTTTAGATCGGAGTTCTTCACACTTGGCCTGATGGCATCTTTTTCAGGCACTGCAGTGGCAAAAGCTAATTCCCCGCTTGCTGAAATTCTCTGTCTTTATCTGAAACAACCACTAGATGGCACTGATGGCTTGATAGTCCTCTTTCTGCCCGAATTTCCTACTCAGCAACCTCCCCTCCCACCCGCGGGCCCCCAAAATTTGATTTTGAGATGAGAAAGACTATCTGGCAACGTTATCCACAAACATTGAGAGTTGACATCTCTTTCTGAAACGAATTAAAGCTTTTTAGATTTCGTTTGTATTTTATCTTTTCAAGACTATTACGTCATTTTGTTCTTCCTTTGATTCTCTAGAGGCTCTTTCAAGTGCATTAGAACTTCAGCAGTTCAAGATGTTCCCCGTCAGTGAGAACGACCTTCTTTAAAACATGCCATGCTTTTTCTGCAGGACCATGAGCCACAGGGGCCTCGCTTCCTCCCCGGACTGCTGGCCACAGGGGCACGTTTAGAGCAGTAAAACCGTTCTGCAAAATGCCTTCCTGTCAGGGCAGCTGAGGTGCTTGCCCTGCAGGGCTTCAAGGAAATCCTATTTGGGGGCCAGTGCCTCTGTCGTGGGTCATAGATAGGACAAGGGTTGCACCCAATAAAAGATCGGACCGACTGGCTCGTCAGTGATATGGGATTTGTGAGAAGTGCGTTTAAAGGAGTAATAAAATGTAACTGTGGTTTCAAACTGTCTCTCGAAATGAGCGCATGCATTGTATTAACAGCTGAAGGAACATACCAGCAAGAAGCACAATCGCGAGAGGTCCCTAGTAGTACTGAGTCCTGAGCGCTAGTAACTTTTCATGGCTTTGCACATGTCACGTCAGATTACATAACGTAAATCAGGGAGTGCCAGCTACTGTCTTTATCTCCTGGATCAAGAAGGACGCTGACTGGTTATCACTGGGGAGGTGGTACCCCATGCTCTGTGCCTTTGCTGGGATCGCCCTTGGTAACCCTTGACTGACAGACAGCCCTGCATCTGAATGTGCGACTCCGATGGTTCATTCTAAATATTTGTAACTTCATTTACCACCCAAAGCCAACCTAAAATTTCATCCCAGAATACATCAACCTTCCAAATATTTACCGTATCACCTAAAGTTAAGATTGTCGTGAATTCAAAACTGTGGATCATGTTTTCCCATAAAGAAAAAAAAGGAAATAAGCTCTTAAAGCTCAGAAGACCATTTGTATTGTTTGATACCCTGCTGCGGCTCTGGGGCAAATACTGAGGGGCACATACTGCAGGGAAACAGAGTCTGAGCAAGAGAGGGCTGGCCTTCGCCAAAAGTCAGAGATGGAACGAAGCGAGACCAGATCACAATAGGAGTTTGTTTCATCTCTGGGTTTTCTTGTGACTCTTTATCTGTTTACTGGAGAACTATTTTCCCATGGCATTCGAAAAGCTCTCGGCTGCCGTGTCCAATATTCCCAGACAGCGCGCCAGGTCCCAGAGCACCACGTGGTGCCCTTCGCCACTGGTGCCGATGACGACCCGGGGGCCCTCCAGTGTCACCCCGTGGGCTCCGGGAGAGACTCTTCCTCCTGGGCAGCGGGGAGGGAGGGAGGGGACCCAGCTCAGAATGCATGTGGCGCTTTAGTCACAGTGGTTCTCCGAAACATTTAAAGAGCAGGGTTCACATATAGTAAGAAGAGAATAAGAAGCCAACTCGGTCCCTGGAAATGGAATGCTAGAGGAAAAAATTACGCCTTCCAGTTCTAGTGTATTTGTCTCCCTAAATGCTTCTGATGTGTACTTTTTTCCCCCCAAATTATTACCTTTAGATCTGGATGTGGGAGAACCACTTTCAAAGGTTCATTTAGTTAAGTGCTTTTTAAGCATTTGTTTTGACTTAAGTTGGCCACACTCTTTCTCAGCTTGCCCTACAAATTAGTGTGGAGTTATTGCCTTTTGCCCAAAGAAAAAGAGGTGGTAAGTAGTAAAGCAAATAACAATGGTAATAAAATGATAGGCCAGAGCTCTGACTCTTGAAAGAATTTACTTACTTTCCAACCAAAGAGGTAGGATATAGTAAGACATTCCACGTGTGTGTGAGAGTGTGTGTGTGTGGTTTACATGTGCCGCATAAGAATTATCTTATAATTCAAGAATTTTATTTCTTTGGAAGATCAACTTGCTTATAGGTAGACTCACCTTTGCCAACATTTCTGGCCATTCCTTCTAGTCTTTTTTTTCTCTGTTTTTTTTTTTTCATCTGACCTGCTTGCATGATTAGACTACAAATCCATCGGTGTAACTTTGGATTTTCCGCAGTCTTTAACTTTGTGCTCTACACATGATATCATGATTTCTCCGCAGTCAGCTTCAGCCAGACAACTGGATTTGCCAGTTACCTTGGCATGTGCGAGGGGAGGGGTGGTTGGAACGGGACAGGGAGCATGGACTCTATTTCAGGAAAAAAACAGATTGATTTGTTCAGGTGTGAGCAGCGGTTTCTTAACCGCCAGTGCATTCCAGTTCAACAAGATGTTCCAGGAAAATGTAATTTTGGAACCAGTCGGTTCAGCCCTAGGTAGGAGAGGCCACTTAATTACTCTCAGGTGGTCAAAGCAGAAACAGCTGAGCAGGGTCTCAGCCTCGCAGCAACCAGGGCTTGGTGAGCAGACCCAGAGCCCTCCCAAAAGGTAAGGTAGGGCAAGAAAGGGAAGGAAGTGGGCCAGGTCTCTTTCACAACAGAAGGTCCTGGAAAGGGCCAGGGCCAAGCCGTGGGCAGAGAGCGAGGGAGGCGTCCTCGCAAGCCTGCCTCGGATTCGTCTCAGATTCCCCGAGATCTTATCAGGCTTGCCCCGCTCCGCTGCTTCGCTGTCAGCATTCCTCCCTCCCTCCTGCCATTTCTCATTACTTTATCTCCCAATTGAAAAGGTTCCATTGTTTAATAATCTGCAGCATTTCTGCTAATGAATCCAGTCCAAGCGTTTGAACTCCAAGACAAGTATGTCCTGAATCTGCTTTCTCCCCCCACATTTAGCTTCCCATAAAGCAGAAGGTTATGGGAGAGAGACACTGTAGGTAAATATGGATACTTAGTGACTTTTCCAAAAAACCTAGTTACATTCCAAAAATTTCACTGAGGGGCATGCTGTTCAAGTCAGTTCCCTCCCATCTGTGTAACTGAAGCACTGACTGCTCTTAAGAAAAGGACCGAGGACTCGAGGGATGGTTGCAGGAGAAGATAATTCAGAGCTTCGACCTGAACGATGGAACATATTCCCATCAACCTCAGGAGGAAACACAGTTTATGTAGGTGCTGCTCTTCAAGCTGGTGCGATCGTGTGATGGCAAACGGGAAAAAGCATCTGAATTTATAAGCTGAGACAACTTCACACAGAGAAAGCACAGTTTTGGAAAGGGTGAACCAAAGACCGTCAAAGAATTTAAAATCCATGGTGCACGGCCAGGACTTCGCATAGAGCTAACTCATAAACAAGGTTTCCCAGAGCTCAACCCACATAGGAAATGTATCACCAACGATGATCAGCCCCTGTGAGCTGGTGCCTACAGGCACAGACGAGCCTGGCTCTTTGATGCGTCTGAAAATCATTTTCGTTATGAGAACGGATTATATTCACATACTGCCAAACTGGCTCAACTGATTTTCCCTTCCCTCTCTGGGTATAGGATAAATAATCACGTGTGTATTCGAAACACAAAGGGAACAGCAACAATGCCTGAAGAACGTGGGCAGGGGTAAGCCCCAGCCTGGAAGCAGTAGCTTTGAGAATGCTGTCCAGGGAGAACCAGTAAGGAAAGGTGATCGGTGCCCTTTGCCGTGACAGAGCGATTGTACAGTTCTTGTCATTCTCCTCTTACAACTGACTCACAGTGCTTCTCCTCTACTCCCAGAAGCGTTTTAAAGAGTGAAGCCGCACACGGGACCCCCGGAATAGAAAAGCTTTCTGGCACAGGATGTTATTTTTGCTGTTTCACATCTAGATTGTTTAAAAACCTAATTTAGGTTTATGCACCATCCTTCATTCAAAGTGTAACCCCCCCTAAATAAGTGCACATTTAGTCCACTAAATAAAAATTGAAAAGGGGAAATAGCCCATTTTGCTGATAGTAAGGAGCTTCAATAACATTTTAAAGCAAGGTAAATATTTCCACCAATTCAAAAACTAATACATTTTAGTTCTAATAGGAGAGCAGTGAAACTGATATACTTCCACACATTACTGGGGACCCTGTAATTAGCTTCAGTCATTTGGGAAAGCTATTTGGAAATACATATATCCAAAGTTCCCAACATAACAACCTAAAATATAAGAGTCTTTAAGTATAAGTTGTCCAATAAAAAACAATGTACGGTAATATAAAAAAAAAACACTGGAGGCAAATCTAATATCTTCCAATAGTATGATTAAGCAAATTAACATAATACAAACTTAGAATCTGGATTATACAGTCAATATTGTGCTTATTTCCAAGAAGCAATGGAGAAGAATGATTATAATATAATGTGAATCTCCAAAGCAGAAGACCATTTAAAGAATGCAAAATTTCCTGTACAACAGTACTTTTACCCTACGAAAAGAGTGATTTCAATAAAACAAAATGGAGTATGCAAAGATAATAGCCGTGATGTGAAAAGAATGGAATACTTTGCCTTCTATTAATTTTTTTTAATTCAGTGGGGCGACATTGGTTGATAAGATTATATAGGTTTCAAGTGTACAATTCCATAACACATCATCAGTTTATTGCCTTGGGTGTTTACCATCCCAGGTCACACGAAAATTAACTCAAAATTGATCAAAGACCTAAGTATAAGGCATGAAATAATAAAATACATAGAAGAAAACATAGGTACTAGATTTATGGGCCTTGGTGTTAGGGTTTTATGAACTTGTCCACAAAGGCAAGAGAAATAAATGCAAAAGTAAATGAATGGGACTATAACAAAATGAAAAGCTTCTGCACAGTACAGGAAACATCAAGACAAAAAGGAAACATTCTTTGCCTTTTTTTTTTAAAAAAAAGTTTAACTCCCAAAAGAAAAAGGAAGGAACAAAGGAGATATTGAAACTCAGAAATAGGATAGAAGTCATCACCTTCTCAGAAAAATGCCAAAATCAGGAACAACATATCTCCAATTAGGGCCCAGCTGCAAAAACACGAATCCAACCTCAAGACCATGGTTCATGCAGGTAAAGTCACTGGTGGATGCACGGTGAGGCGCCGAGTACTGGTTTTAGTTACTCAACTTGCAAACCACCTCCAGGTTGTAGGGAAATGTGAAAGCAGAAGCTCAGGCTTCTGAAGAAAGATTTGAAGAGTTAAATATGTTTCGTCTGGGAAGAAAAGAGATTGCGAGGTGATCTCATTTCAGTGCTCGGATACCTGCAGCAGATATTCCAGACCCGAGGATGTGACCTGTCCTATTCACTCAGGAGCAATAGGGAAGGGCAGAAGGAAAGGGTTACATTAGAAAGACTTCCTCTCAAAGGCAATTAGATGTTTATTCCAGTTTGAGTCCGAATGACAGGATCACAGTCCCCTCCCCATCTGTAATCCAGGGAGAGTAATGCTTGCCACATACGTTTTAATGGATATAACATCTGTAAAATACTTTGAGCTCTTCAGATGAAAGATAACATGTGAACGCCAAGAATTATTGTTATTATTTTTGTCTCCTGCCTTCCCTATGGGTATGAGTTTCCTTGTGACATTTATGGGACCCCTCCAGCCAGCCAGCTGCACTGTAGCATGTCATCCCAGTGATATTTTAAATCTTTCACGTGGTTCTGATCGTACCCAGGATGAGAGCAGCTGAAATGTTCATTGTTTGTCTTGAAGGAAGTAGAAGGAGTCACAACACCCCTTCAGGGCTCAGGGGTCAAAGCTTTTCCTAACATCCCCTGGAAAGCTGTGTCCAGGCCTTAAAGTGGTGGCATGTCTGACAGATCTTGTCTTTCTACTTAGTGCCTTTGAACAGCGTCATCTGTTGGCAGAGGCCTGGACACACCTCCTCCTTCCGTGACTTCTTCTTCAAGAGTTCATGCAGCTCCAGCTAGCATCTCCGATGTTCCTACTCCGTGTGCGCCTGGCACTGTTTGCAAACCTTTGGTACTTTATTTCACTTGTTTGTTTGTTTTTTAAAGATTTTATTTATTTATTTTTAGAGAAGAGAAGGGATGGAGAAAGAGAGAGAGAGAAACATCAATGTGCAGTTGCCTCTCACGTGGCCCCCCACTGGGGATGTGGCCTGCAACCCAGGCATGTGCCCTGACTGGGAATCGAACTTGTGATGCTTTGGTTCGCAGCCCGCGCTCAATCCACTGAGCTACACCAGCCAGGGCTATTTCACTTATTAAAAAATTACTCTTTTTTTCCTATCAAATATCAATGCACACATAAGATTTAAAAATTGGAAAGTGCAGAGAAGCTTAAAGGATTTTTTAAAAATCTATAATCCTAATACTCAGAAAAACAATTACTATTGCTCTTTTGGTATCCTACTTCTCAGCTGGTATTTCTTTCATACTCAGGTGGTATCAATGAGTATACACATAATACATGTGCCTTTTTACCCACTTACTGTTATTTCATAAATGTTTTCCCAAATTATTACATTTTCTTCACAAACACAATTGGTCAGTGTGCCACAACATTTTGTCCGATGGTGGGGTCATAACTTTTAATGCTTTACCTCACCTAATTTTCATACCATCAATAATTCAGGTGACTTAAATAATCTATGGATTATAAATAAAAGCAATCTGTATTGGATCTTTCACAATATACTTGATGTTCAAAATAATCCTGCAAGACAGAAGGAGCCGCTGGCCTCAGCATTTCACGGCTAAGGAGGCAGACGCAGAACGATGAGGTCTCTGGCCCAGGTTCACACTCTCAGAAAACTGAGGGGCAGCATCCAGGCCTCGGGAGTGACTCCTCATTCCGGGCCTTCACTCAGAGATCCGGTTTGCCCTCAGTGAAATCACCAAGCAGTGAACGCCCGGATTATTCTGTTAGTTTCCATGTAGGCTATCCCTCTCAAATTGTCCCAATAGAATGGAGGTTAAAAAAAAGGGCCCTAAAAGGAGGGAAAGGGACTAGTCAAAGAACATGTATGAATGACGCATGGACATGGATAAGGATGTAGGGATTGACTGTGGGGATGGGGGGTGGGCTGGGTGAAGGAGGACAAAAGGAGAAAAATTTGGACCACCATAATAGAATAGCAATACAAAGTGGCAGTAAAATAAGAGAAGGTAGATCGTTTGCAGGGTTTTTGAAAAAGACATCCTCTTTTTCATTTCTAAATGCCTGCATCCACATAAACTATTTAGTGCCCTTTGCAAAGCACTTTCATGGGCTCATTATTTCTCATCTGACTTATACATTAACCTGTAGAGTCAGGCAGATCGGGGGAGACGGGCTCTGCTGTACTGGGGCTAAAACTGAGGCGCAGAGAAAGCCCCTGACTTCCTGAGGCCACTTGAGGGATGTCGAAACTCTGTCTTCTGACCCCTAGCCCACTGCCTCCCACCGAACCTACCAGATTGCTCAGACTTACATTTATTTCTCATTTTCCAGCAGTTTGATTACCGTCCATTCCATTTATCATTCTTTTATTTCCCCCTCTTAACAATTTTCTGGCTCTCGTATCTACAAATATCTTCATCCCATTTCTTCCCCAAAATTCTTTCAGAGTTCTGAGTTACAGCACTGTTGGTTTGAATAAAAAAAAATACTTTTTCCTACTGAAAACTCTGAAGATCTCCATGAAAAGATATATCAAAGTAACTAATAAAGTCTAAGCCCTTTCTATATGCCCAATATTGTGGCAAGGCTTGGTATATGTTATTTCATTGAAGGTTCCTAATAGCTCTCAGAAGTAGAGTCTGTTGTTCCACATTCTATTGTACAAACGAAACTAATGAGGCTTAAAAGAGAACTCAGAATGAAGCTATCTGACACCAGCCATCAGCTGTCATGCTTTGCAGCCCCATAGTACATGCACTCTTGAAGTAGGTTTCTCCAAGAGAGCTTTACTTAGCCTCAGAGTTCTGGGGGCTAGAAGTCCCAGATCAACACCCGACACCCAACAGGACCCGTTACTGATAAGAGCTCTCCTCCTTGCTTGCAGATGGCTGACCTTTGCCGTGTTCTCACGTGCCCATCCCTGGGTATGTGTATAGAGAGAGAGAGACCTTTCTCTTCTTATAAAGTCACCAATCCTATTGGATTAGGACGCCACCCTTACGACTCCAACTAATTATCTCCTAAAAGTCTATTTTCAGAAAGAGTCATATTGGGGGTTAACGCTTCAACATATAAATATTGTCTTATGGACAGTTTAGTTCGCAGCATCTCCCTCGGTTCTGTCCTCCAGAGTTTTGTCCTGTGCCTTCTCTTCTCACTCCTCAGTCCTCTGTGGGTAATTTCTTTCACACTCCTGGCCTCAGCTACCGCCTATAGGAAATGAGAGTTAAATCTTTATGGCAAGCCCAGTTGTATGTATCCAAACGCCTTGTGGATGTCTCCGCCTGAATAACCTTCGGGAATCTCAGACAATACAACCTGCTTCTACTCTTGTTTCTTCATTTCCATGACCCATCAGCCACACCAGGCAGGAGCCAGAGCACCATCCCAGCAAGTGCCTCTGCTACTTTTGTGCATCTTTATATTTACATGTCTCTCTCTCTTTTTTTATGTGTTCTTTTTTAATTTATTTTTTTATGCTGTTACAGTTGTTCCTGCTTCTTCTCCCTTTCCTCACCTCCACCTGGCTCCACCCTTTTTTAAAAGATAACATTCTTGAGAACAGAGAATTCATGCCTTATGTCTGTGCATATTCAGCTCTTAGCCCAGTAAAGTGAATGAGTAAGTAAATGCATGAATAAATGAATGGCAAATTCTACTTGGATAATAGCTCCAGCAAAGTTCATGCACTTGTATTGATATTAGTCTCTTAGGTCTCTTTAATATATAATAACAGTTCTCCACCCTTTTACTTCATGCTATTTATTTATTGAAGAAACTGAATCATTTCTCCTGTAGAACTTATACTGATAACGACTTTGGCTTATTGTATCCTCTTAGTGTTGTTTAAACTGTTCTCTTTCCATTGTACTTCCTATAAACTCATGGTTCGATCTATACTGCATCAAGAACATTGAGATTAAGAACAATCTGACAGTCAGCAGAGGGGAGGTGGGAGGAGATAATGGGGGAAGGGTTTTCAGGAACAACTATAAAGGACACGTGGACAAAACCAAGGGAGAGGTGGGAGCAAGGGAGGGAGGTGAGTTTGGCTGAAGTTGGGGGAGTCATGGGGGGAAATGCAGACAATTGTAATTGAACAACAATAAAATAATTTTTTAAAAAAAAGAATTATTAAAGGTCTAAGACTTTACCCTACTTGCTAATATATCAGTCTGTCTCAGCCCTGTGGATGCTGGGAAAAGACACAGGACTCCTGGGTCAGAGACAAAGGATGGTTATTATTCACAGAAACAACAGTAATATATCAGCAATTGTTCTGGTTCCCAGTCCCAATTCCCACAAAGTGAAACAAAATGGGATTTTACAAGTTTGTCACATGATTCTAATGTGCAGCCTGATTTAAGAACCACTGATTTAGATGCATGATTGGATTCAGTAAAATCTAGCTGCCCCATTATGTATTCTTATACCCCCAATGTTTAACAGTGTACCTGACACCAAGTTAATTCTCAATAAATAATAACACCTAATATTTATTGAATATTTAATATATATTGTAGGCATCCTTTACATTTTATCACTTAATCTTCCCAAGAATCATTTCAGTTAAGTACTAGTGCCATTGCTCTTACATGTGTACTGAGGAACAAAGAGGTTAAATAACTTGTCCAAAGTTAGGGAATGGAAAAAGCTGGGATTCAAGCTTAGGCTGCAACATGCATACCTTAACCACTACACTATAGGTCTGGGCAGGACTGGAGAAGAGAAGAGAAGAGAAGAGAAGAGAAGAGAAGAGAAGAGAAGAGAAGAGAAGAGAAGAGAAGAGAAGAGAAGAGAAGAAAGAAAGAAAGAAAGAGAGAAAGAGAGAAAAGGAGGGAGGGAGGAAGGAAGAAAGAAAAAGAGAAAAAGAAAGAAAGACGGACTTCTTAGTTTCCTTGGGCAAATGATTACTTTGTTATTTTAAATAAACTTACAAATAAGGGATATAATATCTCTTTCTCTTTCTTGATTGTTAAACCTGGAGAGACCTTAGTCTACTCAACTTTTTTTTTTTCCACAAATAAGGAAGTTAGTGTAAAAAGCAACATGAAACCAAATGACACACCCAAGTCACACAGCTGATTAGTGGACTTGGAACTAGAACATGAGTATCAAAGTGGTACACCCAGATGATAATTCATTAAATACTTTTATGTTGAGGGTTGGGAAACAATATAGCCTTTGTGTTTTCTTTGAAAAGAAATTATTCCAATTTAACTGAAAAACACATGCTTCAGTTCAGAGAAAGGAAGATGTTTTCAGTGTGCATGACTGTGGCCTCAATGTTTTCTTTCCTCTTTCCCCCAGAGGTGGTCAGTGTGTGAAGGAATGACCTTGGGCACCCCTTCTAGGAGATGTTCACACCATTGGCCTCCATTGGTTAATCTCTCTAGTCTGAAAAGCAAAGACATAAAGAAAAATCAAGAAGTGCAGCATTTGGTCACCACCACCCACCCTATGAGTGTTCACAGTGGGAGGCAGATGCCTCCTGCTTCCATGTATTTAAACACAAAACATGTGCACTTCATATTTACAGACAGTGTTAAAAGCATCACAGGGCATAGGTCACTTTTGGAGACAATATTTTCAAAATAAAAACCTATGTTGACTTTGTAGATCAGCTGTCTGCCATTTTTTTTTCATGTGCCCCTCCTCCATTACTTAGAATTACCCTTTGCAAGTAGAACAAAATTTATTTAATGAAGGAGTAGGACTAAAAATGTGCTCCCTCATTTGCTCACTCAGTCATTGAACAGATACTGTTTTGAGCACCTCATACGTCAAGTCCTGTGTTAGGCAGAAGCAATGAACAAAGATGTGGTACCTGTCTTATCTTCATGAGGTTATAGTTAGAGAGATGGCATTAATCAAATAAACTTATGAGTACATAATTGTAGACTATATTCAGTGCTATAAAAGGAGAAAAGAAAAAATGAGACAGTTTAATAGAGGAAATCTAATATAGACTGAAACCAAGGAAAAGGTCCTCTGACATCCAACCGGGTATCAACACTGATGATCTCAGCAGAGCCAACGTAATAGAACGATGAGGCCAGAAATATCTGAGAGACTTCTATTTGCAAAATTAAACTAGGGTGTCACCAAATGATGGGTAATCACAAAAATTAAGAGGTAATTAATAAATGAATGAGAAACTAAGGGTAAGGTGACAGTAGAGTATGAGATTGATTCATATGCCTTTGAATTATTTGGGGAAGAGCAGTCAGACATTGAGTTTTTTCTAAGGTGACCAGTCACCTTATATCCATTGTGCCAAGCCCTATACTTGGTATTCAAGAGTGGACTAAACAAGTCAAGTCATCTGAATGCTCTGGGTCATCGGTCCAGGCTTCATGAAGACCTTATCACGGCACTAGCTACCCAGGGAAGTCCACATGACACGGCAGGCCCAGACTAATCCTGGGGAAACTGATGGGAACTAATGTGAATACCAGTTCTGCATAAAGCCCAGTAGTGCCCGTGTAATTTCATCACATTACTTGCCGTAGGAAAATAATAACAAACAGTTCCCTGTGAAGTGCTGATTTGCAATACTAGGAAAGCATGTAACCTGAAATATTAAAATGCAATTATTACATAACTAAGTTCATTCAGCCACAGATATTAATTGATGTCACTACTCCAAAGCATACAACATGATTAAATTGGCCATGGCAGGCTAACGTGGTATTTTCAAATGTCTTCACGAGGGATTTGGTAAAGACAGACCAGGCAGTTATTATGGTAGACAATGAACAATTAGACTATCGAAGACCCCTCCTTTTCCCTAAAAACAGTACTTGCCTTCTTTTTGGAGAACTGTTACTCCTCACTCTTTCCTTTTATTCCCCCATTCTAATAATTAGATTCAAAGTGTTGCTGCCATCTTCTTTCATGACTCCTTCCCTGGACATAGTAGTTGTCCTTACAATGAGCCTATAACCCAATCCAAGCCTCATCCAGTTCTTTACCATTCTGGTCGTGGTCCCGGTCATGTGTCCAGGAACTGGGCAGGTAATCCCAAAGAAGGCCATCTGACGGCCCTGAGGTTTTCCACCTGTTACTAAGAGAAAATCCCCTTCCTTGTGGATGGCAATGCCGGTCAGCCAGGCATGATTCCGGGAGCTGCAGGTAGCGACCACAGTTCTAGCTTCATGGAGAAAGCTGGTGTGCAGAGGGAAATGAAAATAAAACATGGAGTTCTGAGAGCACTCTGGTCCCAGTTCCAGTCTCTGAATTTCCTGGAGCGACCTTGGTTCCTGTTTGCCTGAGGCTGTTCCTCGATTCTGTAAACCTTACACCCAACCAATATCCACCCAAAAATCCCCCCGTTTTACTTGAGTTGCAGTTGAATTTCTGCCCCTGGAAACCAATGGGACCTGGTTGGAAATGTAACCTGTAAGCTGTTAAGATGATTGGGATAACCCCATCCAAGGCACTCATGTAGACCTGAGTAACATAGCACAGCACTGCAGCCCTTAGTAACTACACGAGAAGCGAGAAATAGATGTCTTCCTCTATGAATCACTCACACATCTTTGAGAGATTCCTAAAAATGCAAAGAGGACTTTAGAGCACGGTAGAGAATGAGGAAAATTACTTTAGAAGATGAACGGTGTCTCATACAGCAGGCGAGGTGGTTTCTGACGTGCACTGTGAAGGGTGAGTGCTAGGGTGCTGGGCAGGCTACCATCTGGACACTTGGAAAACCTCTGATGCGTCTAGGGAATTTCAAGCCAACATATGTGGCACTTATTTTTACCAACTATTTTCCCTTTCAAGGTAGGGAATTTAAAATGTGTTTCAACTGATGAAAAGGCCCGCCTTATGATAAACACTGGCAGCAGCAACTGTTAACGCTGGGTCCTTTGGTTATTAACAGCTATTCTGCATCAAAGCAACATAATGAATTTGATCCAGTTAAAAACCCAAAAGGATTTGTCTCAAGACACTGTGTTCTTTACATAGGGTGATAAAAATGTAAATAAGATCCTGTCCCCAAGGGAACCACATAGCAAGCGTACAAATAGAGCCATACATGGGAAGAGGGCATTCCATCTACTTGGAGGAATCAGTTAAGATGCCTGGAGAAGAGAAAATTTTAAGATGGTGCTTGAAGTGTTGGTAGAATTTCTTTAAGAAAGAATAGATTGCAACAGAAGTTCTCCAAGTACGGCCTGGGGACCAGTAGGGGTCCCTGAGACCCTCTCAGTTAATCCATGATGCAAATATTATTTCACAAAAATACTAAGACATACCAATGAATTTTGAAGTAATAATATATGAAAAGTTTATCAATATGACCTCAATTCCACGTAACAGAAAATTTTATGAAATTACAATTTGTCAGGTTTGCATATAGTAGTACCATAGATAATTATCCACAACTGTCTGAAAATGCTTTTAAAATAACTTTCTCTTTTTCAACTTTATTTGTGTGAGATCAAATTTTCTCCATGTATTTCAACTAAAACAATATAGCCTAGCAAATTGGGAAGTTGAATCTAGCTGTCTTCTATTAACCCAGATATTAAGTAGATTTATAAAAAAGTAAAACAACATCCACGTTCTCCTTCAATGTTTTCTGTTGGAAAATATGGTTATTTCACAAAAATGTGTTATGTTAACATGTGATATAGGTTGAACTGTGCCTCCCCAATAGATGTTGAAGTCCTAACCCCCAGAAGCTGGGACAGTGACCTTACTTGAAAATAGAATCTTTGCAGATAATCAAGTTAAGATGAAGTGACTAGGGTGGGCCCCGATCCAATATGACCACTGTCCTTATCAAAAGAAGAAATTTGGATACAGAAACAGACACACATAGTAGGAACATGATGTGCACACGGGGAGACCGTCATCTGCAACCCAAGGAGCACCTGAGGGCTCCAACATCTAGGAGAGAGGCATGAAGACAGAGTCTCCCCCACAGCCCTCAGAAGGAGCCGACTTTGCCCACACAGTGATTTGAGACATCTTGTCTACCATGCTGAGCCAGCACAGTTCTGTTGTTCGGCTGCTTCGGAATGGCAGCGCCAGGAAACGAATACAACATGTAATTAGTTTACTTCTTGTAATAAATGTATTTAACATTTTTAATTTCTCAAAGCTTTTGGAGTCCTCAATAATTTTTAAGTGTGAAAAGGGATCCTGAGACTAAAATGTCTGAGGATCACAGGATTAGAGGATTCCTGGGAAAGGGACAAGCTGACTGAGGCAACGGTTCCCAGGTACCAGCCCCCTGACAGCTACCATAAAATAAAGTAATAAAATAAAATACAGACTCCAGGAATTTCTCCACCTCACTGAGTCATATTCTCCAGAGTTCTGTTCCAGAAAACTATGATTCTAACAAGCTCCCCAGCTAATTCTCATATGCAGATTTAGAGGCAAAGCTGCTTAAAATAAGTCGAGAAGTGTTTCATCCAACTCCCTGGTTTGCAGGAATAAAAACAAACTTTAGTTAGCTCAGGTAAAGAGGGAGTTTATTGCAAATATACACTTGGCGCCACTGGGGGAATTCGTCCTCTCCCAAGACAGGTGCTGTAATGGATCCCCACCTCAAAAAGAATTGGGAGATACTGCAAGGAGGTACTGGGAGTTCATTGTTCTTCAAGTACAGTTTTCCGCCTTTTACCCAACATTCTGCCCTCAGGGTGACTAAGCCTATGACTCCACTAGACTCTGTCCACTCCCCACTCGTCTTCCTTCTCTCCTTCCTCCAAATCTCTCCTTCTGCATACTTGCGGCTGCATACGGCTTTGGCTTATGATGCTTCAAAGTTCACATCAAGGCAACTTTTCAGCTTCTGTGTTAACCCCAGCTGGCGGATTCCTTTTGTCTTTCTTAATTTCAGTCCCCGAGGTAGAAAATCTGATTAGTCCAGTTTGTCTCTTAGCCTCCAGGTCATGCTCAAATTTGCTGGTAAGCCTATGGCTTTGCTGGCCTGGAATCAGACGCCCGTATCTAGTTTAATGACCTGTGAGCACAGAACCTAAATAAACAAGGTATAAAATATAAGCACCAATTCAACAGTTGCTGTGGGCCAGGCATTTTCCCCTTAGGCTGTGGGCAAAACACAATTTTCATCTCAGAACAATTTTTGGTTGTGCTCTTGTAATTCTAAAAACTTTGATTTAATATTTTTATTACGATAATTGACTTGACCAACTCACATGACTTTTTGACATAATCGTGACCACAGCTAAGCTGACGAATTGGCTGAAGGTAGTAATGAAGTTGATGAGGGGACTTAAGAGATCCCAGAAATATCATCCATGTATTTTTCTCTGACTCTCCAATTTATCCATCATTCATTTGCTAAATAACACAGTTCTAGTTATTATTCTCTTTCCCTTCTTTTTTCCTTATTCTCTGTTACCCGGCCCTTTGTCTTCTTCCTCCTTCTTCTTTGTTCTACCTGCCTTGTGGTCTTAGAATTTTTTTAAAAAGAAGCTCAAGGCACCTTCTAATTCCATTGCTTTTACATTAGGGTTTGATTGGTTCTTGGGCAATTTTTTAATGGCTTTTTTTCTTTGTTTTTTTAAGAAGGAAAAAGCACGCAAATATTAAAGTATTTATTATACATTTAATAACCACTGGGTATTTGAATTGCTTTGGTTGTCACATTAGAGAAAACTGTAATTGTTGAAATAGGGCAGAAACCCTTTCTTTGTGTATTGGTATCCATGGATTTCAGCATGTAAGAGAGTTTAGTTTTGTGTTTGGGTAAAGTATTGGTGTGTATATCCCTGTATAATTTTTTCTGTGTGTTTGTGTATATATGTTTGTAGTTTTCTTGGTATGTGTGTGTGTCCTTCAATTGAACAAAATTGCATTGTTTTCTCATGTTGTGCTGTATATTTTTTATTTGTTGCTCTGAATTGAAAGAAGACAGTTTCTATTTTGACTAAATTGTTGGATTGCTCAAAAAACAAGCAGAAACATCTCCAAGATTTTGTTGAATCCAATTAGTTATATGCAACTTGTAATACATCTGATTCTTATTATATGCTTTTGTATTTTCTCCAGTAAATCAGTTGAAACTAAGTGACTGTGACATTTGACCTACATAGTAAAGGTGCACATTTAAATTTGCATGTTTTATTGTTCTTTGTTTTTTACATGTAAATGTTCCCTTTAGGACACTTCTAATAAAGTAATGTGCATTTTTGTGTGTATGACAGCATACAACAGTATAACGTATCAACTCTTCTGCAGGGAGTAACATTAATTCAAGTTTATTTAAATCAATTCATGTTTCCAACACAACCAAGTCATTTATTTGTAACAAAACATTGGCTCACAAAACTCAAAGCTGAGGAAAGTAAAACACTTGAGAAGTGTGATGAAGGTTTCAGCTCCATTGCTCTACAGTTGTTCATACTCTGCCCTTCCACGGAATGGCTCCATCCTCAGCTCACCTTCCTTCTTTGTAGCAAAATGATGTCAGATTCTCATACCATATCTCCCAGAGGAAGTGAGGACTTGTGTCTTCTCGATCATCGAATAAAGGTTATCAGCTTCTCCCCTAAGGACCCACTGTAATAATGCGTCCGCCTCCAAATTAATCCCAATGGCCAAGAAAATAATACGTATTGGTTGGCTTTGCCCTGGTTGGATTATATTCAAGCTGGCTTTCTCTCTTGTGGTAGCAAAATGGCTATAGTAACCCCATGTCTTCAATTGATAGACTAACCTTGAGAAGAGAAACTGCTTCTAATTCAGCAACTATTAAACAAAAAACATGAGCTTCACCCTATTGGTCACAAGCCCATATAGCAGCCAGTGAGATAGAATTACTCTAGGTTCTGGCCCTTTAAGGTCAAACCAAGAAGCTATAGCTGGGGAATCAACCCTAATTAAGCCAAAATGCAACAGTACGATCTGCAATGCCCTCCATGGCAACGCCCATCTCACTGCATGAGGCTATCACTGGCTTCTTCTGCTATTCCATGTGAGTCTTTCCCAAAAATGCCTGGTCCTTTGAAAATCATAGCCTTCCCAGATGTATAGGAATATATTTCAATAAAAAATACATGACTTTATTTAAGTTGAGTTGACTATAAAGAAATCCATTGGAGACATGTCAGTATAAACACATGTACCCTACTTTTCTTCTTAAATCTGATAAATTTTTTGCAAATCATAAAAGAAGATACACGATTCCTAAGACATCCAATTCTTCTTAATTTTTAATTATTTTTTAAAAATATTTGCTTTCTACCTATGCACAACTCAATTATGAACTTTCCAGTTATTTTTAAAATGCAGGCTTTGCAAAGCATATTATAATACCTTAAAATATTGCACAATTAGGCAGTGTTCCAGCATTCATGTTTTTAAAATTAGGCTGTTGTGAATTCTCCAAGAAGTCCAAAAACAACTGTGAATTGCTTCCTTGAGCATTCTCACAGGTGCACAGGAAAGAATGCAGGCCAGCAGACTGGGAGGTGCCAGATGGAGGGACAAAAACTCACTCTCCAACCAAAAAGACATTCACCTGGGGGGCCTGCTATCAGAAATGGCGCGGGTAATGCCTTTTTGACCTACACAACCAGAGGACACAGCCCTCATGCTTTTAGTCTCCCCTTTATCTTCAAGCTGCTGGAAAGTTTGGCCAAGAATACCAGAGAAAGAAAAATATTTTATCTGTAGCCATGTGAAATATATATGAGAAAATTCAAAGCTTTTAGAAATTCTTTCTATTTACACTTATCTTCATAATTGTAAAAAAATATTAAAACATTTGAAAAGCAAGTAAAATTTTGAACGTAGTGCACTCTTATTTCCAAAATGGTTCCAGCTTACTGAAAGTTAGACTTTGTTAGGTTAACTTAAAGTTTCATTAAAAAAGTCTTTTCTAGACATCATAAGTTGGCATTTTTCCTTAGGCATCAAACTATCACAATACACTAAGGTATATTATTGTACAGGAAGAGGAGGGGTTTTTTTTGCCTCTGAAAGTCAAATATGCAAAACCAAAACCAGCGCATATTATAAGGGACCATAGAAGAGCATTACAGAGTGCTGGACTCAACCAGCTAGCCACTCAAGGAAGACCTCTGCCACTCTCTCACTCCCTTGCCAGTTTGTCTCCACGCAGGTTAACTAACACCCACAGCTCCCCGCTCACCCATCAGGACCATTAGGATCTCTGTTCCCCTCCCCAGACTCACTGTGTAATATCCCTTTCCATGTTTGCTTTGAAAAGTAGGAGTTGTGTTTTTTACATGCTGTATTTCCCACACGGCGTGTGTGTGGTATGATGTATAAATTGAAAGCTTTTGACTAATCCCTACTGTTGCACAGGTGGGTAAGAGGCAGGAACTGATTACTGTAAAACTGCAGCCCGAAAGGACATGTGTTTATGCACTTAAATGTTTTCTGAAATCGAGGCTAGACCGTTACTCTCATTTCCATTTTCGGTGGGGATGATTCAATCACTGCTTCCTGAGGACTGTTGTGTTGCTAAGTAAACTTCCCCAGTGTCATTGTTATTTGTCTTAATTGGTTCTGAAAGGCTAATCTAGTTTCTGTTTGCAAGGAATTTCTGCAAGTTTCTTTCAGTCTCATAAAACATTCCAAAACGTGGAAAATAGAGGAACAAAAAATGACATGGGTCTCCAAACTGCCAAGGAATTAGAGCTGAATATATCTCAGCTCCAGTGTTCAGAGAAAATTGAGAGAAAGACAGAGAAATCAAATACTTGGACATCAAAATGTTAGCTTTACTGCTTATGAAGAAAAAGATGAAGAAGAAGGAGAAGGAAGAAAAGCTAGATGGGGGGATGTGACTTTGAAGTTATGCTTGAAAGTGTAACTACCTCACCTTGAATTTAATGGGCTTGTCCATTCCTTGGGTCCCTGGAGCTGGGCGAACGCAAACCTCCTGTACTGTCTCTGCAGGCTGACAGATACAGAAAAAGCATCCAGAGGCTGAGAAACAGAGAAAGAGCGAGAAAGGGTTCTATCACGCTCCTTCTCTGCAGCCAGCCCATCACATAGCTCCTCCTTACCCTGTAAAGACAAATAAAAGTGGGACACTAAGCAACAGCGTCTTACTTCTATTCATGTCCCCCACATCAGAGAAACACGAGGCAAAAGAGGTCCTTGTCCCAACACCTGTGAGCTCATGAACATCACAAGGGATTTTTCTTATCCTAAAGACCTAAACACAACCAAAAGGTCACCAACACTGCCAGTGTACTCACTCTGAGAAATTTCCAATAAGACAGAATCACAAAAAGAGGAAAAGATGTCAAGGAACCGTTAAAAAAATGCAAAACAGCCAAAGAACTTGGAGAATTCCTTAATGTTTATTATAAAATAATTTAACCTGTCATCATGGCCACTTCCCACCTGATATTTCACCTCAGTGTCTCAGATAAGAGGGTCATGAAACAGATCCTGGAGAGCAGACGTGGCTCTGAAGATGATGATGCGCCCCCTCTCTCTCTCCCTCTCTCTCTCCCTTTCTCTCTCCCTCTCTCCCCTCCCCCTCCCCAAACACACGCACACAGGATGTAAAATACAAAGGTAGATGCCGGGAAAGTGGTAGCCATGGAAGCCATGGGGAGGATGTGTGGAAGTCACAGACCAAGTCAGGGAGCACAAAGGCACAGAGGCCCTGCCCACCACGTGGGCAATTAGATGAGGCTGGCTTTTGGAAGGGCTGAGACCAAGAAAAGTGCACTCTGGTTTCAGTAGAAGAACAGATGAACCTTGACAGCAATGAACTCTCATAGATTAAAATCCTACTTTCCTTCAACAGGAGCTCAGTGCAAAGGCCACGTGGCCGCGATTTGAAAGAAATGGGAAAAGTAAACCATTCTCGTGTCCCACTGAGAGCAGGAAGAACAGGCTCTCCAAAAAGTGCAAGGAGATCGCTACATATCTAAGGGCTTGTCCTCATAAATGCCTGTAAGGCTTAAAAGTATAGAGAGGAAAATGGTGAAATAATGCTTTGGGGCTTTGAGTTTCTGGTTCAAAAGATGAAAGCGTGAATACAGAAACACGAAACATTTCCCGGAACTGGATTTCTTAATTACTTTTATTTACTTGGCCTTTAAGCCGTTTAAAGAAACAATAACCTGGAAATAATTTTGGCATAAAAATACAGAATCAGAGATTTCATAATGCAAAAGCTCCATTCAGAGAAGAAAACTGAAGTTTGGAGAGAAGGTATAACTTTCCTCATTTCCCAGAGGTCATTAACTCAGTGTCTTTTTGGATATCCAAGTCTACTGCCTTCAGGGGTAGTGTTCTTCCAGCCACCCAGCTTCCGAGGAGCACCCACACTGGCACCCTAGTGAAGGCGCACCCTCCACGAGGTCCCGGGCATGAAATCTCAATTGTTTCCAGAACATCCCAGGCTGAGACTGCTCACTGACCATTCCCATATGTCCCAAGAAGGAACCCTTGGGAAGGGAAGTAGAATATAGTCAATGTTCCCTGGTTAACTGGCTTTTTAAAAATTCATATTTCTTCTTTTCCTGACCCATTTGCTTTGAGCTGTTGAGTTTTCTCTGATGTGGGGTCCAAGGTAATGAGGCCAATTTCTGGAAGCCGCATAAGAAAGGCAGCTTCCGCACTTGACCGGCCTGCCTTCCATCTTCAGAAGGTCTAATGGGGTTGGAACAGGTGGACTTTATTGCAGTCTTCAGAGCAGCCACCACTGATCTGGCAGCGTGCCAAGTCTCACAGTTTTGTGTCCCATAAATAACATGAGTGTTTATGGACTCCCTGTACAAATCAGGGATCATTTCATTCTGAAACACATAAAAGTTCATGGGAATTCCATTTTTTGTGCCTTGAAGCCTAGCATTCATAAAGGGTACACTTTCCTCATCTGATACCCACAGTGGAATTTATCTAGCGCTTTAACAACGTCGTTACCGTGGACTCTCCAAGACGATTATGTTTCAGATGCGTCATAAATCACAAGACTACATGTTGGAAGAGCTGTCCAAACAGTCAAGTCAGGATCTAATAAGACTGCGCATGTCTCATCTTTATTAAATTTGATCTTCACCGTGGACATGATAAAAACTGGGGGAGTATTTCCAAGTAAAAATTGTCCATTGTCTAACTTTAAATAAAGAGAAAACTTCTTAAACTAATGTACCCTCTTAGTCCCATGGACTTAGTGCCACACTCAATGCCTTCTGTGAGAAGAACAGGAATATGACTGGAGAAAACTAATTCCCAGGAATTCTGATCACCCAAAGGGGGAGTCATTGACTAATGAAATTGATTACCTCATGCTATTATTTCTCAGGATGATGATAAGCATTCTTTAAGAAACAAAATATCTCCATGATAAAATAATTTGGTATATGTTGAACTAAACCCTCAATGAATTACTTAAACATAATATTAGACTTCACTGATAGATTTTTTAGAAACATCTGTGTGTGTGCACGTGTGTGTGTGTTGTAAATTTTCAAGTGTCTGGTATGCAGTTCTCAAAAGTATCTAGAAATTCAATCATATAGTTTCTTTTTGTTTTTAAAGTACACCCACTCCCCTGGGTGCGGCAGTTGCACCTTACAATTCTTCGCATCCCGGCCCACAGTGTGGCTCTAGTGACCCACCCAGCCTCGTTCATTTCCCGCACTCTCCTTCTCACCTTCTCTGCTGAGCCCCCACTCAGCACACCATGATCGCTCTTGGCTCAGGCTTCTCCATTCCCCACTCACGAGCTTTAAACTTTCTTCCCCAGATGTCACATGACTCTATCCCTCCTGTCATCTAAGGCTCTACAAAAACCACTCCCTCTCTTATTTTTTATTATCCCTTTTCCTCACCCCCTGTTTCATTTCTCTACCCAGCACAGAATGCTACACCAACTGTCTATTCATTTCTGGATCGTGTCTAATCTCATACTCACCCCATGAGCACGGTGATGATGCCTTGGTTATCACTGTCCTCCTGAGTCCCTAGTGCCTTGTCCATTACATACCTGGGAATATGTAAGCCAAAGAACCTGGAGAAAAAGAAAAATGGAGAAAGGCCCAAGTTTTTACTGTTTTATATACAGTTCTATTAAAGAAGCTTCAGACTAGAGTGTGCCCCACCCCACTCCACAGATAAATATATAATTTTTAAATGAAACACAATACTACCCTTTGAAAACAAAAGAAATAGAAAAGAAGCATATTAGTAAAACAGCTTGTCTCCAACCAGCTGGATGTGAAAGAGAGGAAGTCTTTTGAAAGTCACCCTGTGCCGACCCATCGGTTGGAGTTGCCCATAAATATTTCAGCCTCATCTGCTGTCTCTTCTTTTGGTTTTTAACAGCAGCTGGAGGCAACCCAAGGGAGCACTAAAGACACAGGACAAAGGTGGGCACCCAGAAAACTGTGTTCTTCCCCACCAGCTTTGCCACTAACTTGAGCAAATCATGGAAACCCTCTAAACCTCCTTCTTCCAAGTTCATCTATTAATTAGGCCCACAGAGTACAGCTTGAAATAATTCTGTTTTACAAATATGTTCATATCACTAGTTTTAATTACTCATTGACATGACCTAGGATCGGATGAGTTTAGGAGATGCTGGATTAAAGGGCTGACAGTTTATTATCACAGAACTCCTCAGGGCCTTTAACATACTAACATATAGTATAACCCTTCAGGATAAGGAATACAGTGAGCAGAGTTCACCAAATTTCTGTAAGAAAAGAACTCTTTGAACATCTCTTAAAACATTCCTCCCTAAACCACCACCTTAGGAAATACTAAAATCGAATGCCAAGGCCACTGATGTGTTGGCATTATCTGATCATGACACCATCACTCAAGGGACAATTCTGAAGCTACCAAAAACAAAAGCCACAAAAATAGCTTTAAAAAATATTACACATGCTTAAAATTTAATAGGAAGAAATAAAAATTGGGTTTGAATAGATGCTTCACCAAGTAAGATATACAAATAATTGATAAGCATATGAAAAGATGCTCAACATTATTAATCATTAACAAAATGAAAGTTAAAACCACAATGAGATACCACTATATACACTCATTAGAATAGCTGTAATCAAAAAGACCAACAATATCAAGCGTTGGCAAAGATTTGGAAAAACTTAAAACATCCAGGTTGCTGATGTGAATGTAAAATAATATAACCATTTTGGAAATATGCTGGTTCTTAAAAAGTTAAATAGACACCTACCATATATCTAGCAATTCTACTACCATTTATTACTTAAGGAAAGAGGAAAGATATGTTGCCACCAAAACTTTTACTCAAATGTTCATGGCAGTTAATATAAGCTAACTAAAACCTAAAAACAATCCAAATACCCATCAATTGATGAATGGATAAAATATGTGGTCTTTCCATACAATTAAAAAATAAAACTACTGATACATGCAACAAAGCCAATGAACCTGAAAACCTACGCCAGGTGAAAGAAATCAGATATAAAACACTACATGTAAGATCTCATTAGTATGAAAGTTCTAGAAAAGCAAAATTACAGAGACAGAAAGTAGATCGGTGGTTATCTGAGGTTGGAGATGGAAATGGGAATCAACTGGGAATGCATGAGGGTATTCAATGGGGTGGTAGAAACATTCCGAAATGGGCTGTGGGGTTGGGTGCAGCTGTGTAAATTAGTGAAGAATCATTGAGTTGTATATTTGCCATGTGTGAATTATGTAGCATGTACATTATACCTCAAAAAAGCTATTTTAAAACAGTTCAAGGATGTCTGCATGCAAGGATGAAATCAAATACGATGAAGAATACCTGTGAAGGACTCATATACTATTCTCGAATTAGATCATTTCTCCCATAGACTTGGGCGTATACATGCCCACAGACACACTCACACACATCTTGGTGTGATTTACTTAATTAAAACAACAAGTTTTATTAGTGCTGGTGACACCAGGACAGAAATGCTGCTCAATGACAAATGTGCAAAACAATAAAGCTACCTCCTATAAACAAACAAACAAAATATCTGTATCTACCTATATGTACAAAGCATATGTATGCACAACATGATACGTACATACAGGGGACAAAAGCAGGTTTACATTTGTGAGTACACAAAACATACAGTTTTTCCTTATATTATCATTTGTTAATTATTGTATTATTTTCCATATGAACAAGTGTAAATCTACTTTTGCCCCACCTGTATAAGATGTTATAAATGTAACAGCAGAATATTTATATCTATCTATATCCTTGTATGTACATATATACAAATATATATATATGAACTATGTGTGTACAATACATCTCTCTAGATAAAGCTAGAGGAAGCCAACAAAGACTCACAGCTCAGTCTTACAGAAACCTGATTTGTTGCATTCATAATCTGGGCCCGAGACTTTCTCTGAGGACGGGACGTTTAAGCCGAGATAGAAACGGTAAGAAGGGGGCAGCTTTGCAAAGATCCAGGAGAACGGCAGTCCCCACCGAGGGAAGGGGGAGTGCGAAGACCCTAAGCAGGAAGCAGCTCAGGTGTCCAGGACAGCTGGGAGGCCACACCAGTGCGGGCGGGGCGTACAGGTCTGAGTACACGTAGTGCATTAAAATCAAAGAGATAAGGAGAAACCAGCTCATGCTGGGTCTTGTAGGCGTTGGTACAGCTTTTAGATATTAGTCCAAATGCAGGGGGAAGCTAGTGGAGGAAGGAGACGTGACCCGAACTGGTGGGAAAAGCAGCCGTCAGCAGGCACAGCCACCAAAACGCATCTTACCACAGAGGGAATTTTGAAGGGATAAGTGGAGATTGAAAAAAAAAAGACACAGGTTTTTTGTGCTGTATTCTCCAAGTCATTGATTGCAGAAGCTAGTGTATAGGGACACATGGATAAAAACTAGGGGCGGGTGGAAATGGGAGAGAGGAGGGGAGGGTTGGGTGGGTGGGTTGGGATGTGTGTAAAAGATAGAAAATTATACTGCAACAACAATTTAAATGAAATTTTAAAAAAGAAGCTAGTGTAAAAGACAATTGAAAACTGTTAAGCAGAATCCTCTCATCCATGTCTTACTGAAATGCATAAGAAAGGTTTGTGTTTGAATGGTATACACTGGAAATTTTATCTATTGCAATTAATAAAATTGTGTTAGCTCTTTTTTAAAAAAGCCACTCCAGTTCTTTGGAAGGTAAAAGTGACATCAGAGAGAACAGCTGGGAGACCACTGAGGGAGTCCAGATGAGATACCATAGCGATAGCATGAACCTGTTTTTAGAATAGTGTAATAGTTAAGATCAAGGACTACGGCATCAAAAAGATGGAGGTTCACATCTCAATTCGACCACTTCCCATCCAAGTAACTTTGGAGAGCTTGTTGAACCTCTGTGGGCCCCAGTTTCCTCCTCTATTAAAAAGGGTATTATTGATACTTATTGATATTGATGATTCAATAACATAATGCAAATAGTACTCGGAATAAAGTCAGTGCTAAAAAAAAATGGTAGTGATTATAACACTTCAAACTCCATCTGCCAATGGCCTCACCTGCCCTGCGCCCCCATGAGACACCTGCATTAACCAGCAGATGTAGTGGAGAGTTTCTAGCACAGCCCACTTCCCATGTGAAGCACCAGCACCTCTCTTCCTGGCCTGAGGGAATCCCCCGGCAAACACAAAAACTTGCTCAACTGAACTGACAGCAGAAGTTCAGAGCCCACCCAAGAGCAACTATCCAACAAGGGGCTCCTGGTACATAAATTAACCGACTTTCCACGCTCTCACAGCACATTTCTGAGATGCACCCCATGCATTTCCTCCCACGAGATTGGGCCTCAGTTGTCCACGTGGGTAACGCACTCACTGACGTGCCCTTTTTGGGGTTCCCTCCTTCCCTGTCACTTTCCCCGCAGGGTCACAGCGGCTTTCTAGGATCACTTCTCACATTGACAACTATGACCAGGTCCTTGCCTTAGAGTTGGCTTTAGGGAAAACCCGAACCAAGACACACGGGCTCCGTGTGCTCAGAAAACCTCACCAGACCTTCTTATCTAGAAAAGGGGTAACTGAGCAGACGTCCGTGCTTCTAAAGTCAGCCTGTTTACTTCAGTCCACATCTGCATCTAAACTTTATAGTTGAGTAATTCAAAAGGAACACTTACACTTGGCTACACATCTTCCTATGTACAAAGGATGGTTGCTGCATATTTAACAATGGCAAATTATATGTCATTTGGTTTTTGCGATCACAGACCACGGTATTACCAACTGGGTACAAAAATGGATACTGGCTGTTGAAATGAGGATACGTTAAGCTAATCCAGGTATTGAGATGTGTGCTGGTTTTTATTTTTCAAAGGTGATCATGACAATATTGCTCATCTTCCACTCGTGCTTATACTAGGGACTTGCCGTTCCCCCATCAGTAAGCACAATCTGTTTCCCATCCTTGAGTCTGGGTGGGTCCTGTGACTGCTTTGTCCAGCAGATCTGATGGAAGTGACACGGTCCAAGTTTTAGCTGAGGCATTAACTGGCATGGCAGGGTCCTCTTCCTGTCTTTCGGAAGACCATTGGGGAAGAAGGATGACTTTCCTGAGAGGTCCATGTAGGGAGAGAGTGGCATCAAAGCGAGAGAAGAAACCACCTTGCACGTGACCTGTACAGTCCCTGCTGCCTGGGCTGATGCCAGGTGAGCCCTCTGTGAATTCCCAACCCACAAAACCGAGAACAAAATAAACAGCTTTTCTAAGCCACTGCGTGTTGGGGTAGCTTATTACACAACAAGAGCAAGTGATGATGAAGAATTATAAAGTAACAATTGAAACTTAAGGGTTTTAAAATTCATAAAATGTCTTCTAGGATTAGACTACCTTCAGGAAAAAAGTAGTTTCAGAAAACCTGGTGAAGTTCCTTTGGGGAAGAAGAACAATGAAAGCAGATTCCTATTTGAAGTTTCACTTTTTTCATTAGCTGCAGAGTAATGAAAAACAGCCACCCTGACTATCCAATTTCCCCCCGATACTTTAATTCTTTTCTTAGGCTGGACATTTTAACAATCTATCTTTTACTACAAGTTGAAAAAAATACATAATGGCTTTTTAAACATTTTTTTATTTCTGGGCAGCCAATTTAGAAGGTGAAGCTTTAATCACATGCTAGTCTTATAATCACCGCTGGTTTTCAACTAAAGTATTACAAATTGGGCTTTAGTTCAATTTAAACTGCATGGGCCAAATCCTACCCTTGGTTATTATGAGCCACTCCCATTGAAATCATTACTAGTTGTACATGTGTAACTGAGGAGATAATTTGGCCAGATGTGCTTTTGTCTCCATGTGTCTTTACACCGGTGCAGGCACGGGGGCCGGGCTGCACAGGGGAGACATCTTGTGCTGTTTGGAGTAACTTATCTCTTGCCAGACTGCGTTCAGAGCAACATGATGAAAAGAAAATGTAAATGTGAGGACCAGCCGCGTTTCCTTGCCTAGCTTTTTGCGCCTTGGTGGTTCCCAGCTGTTGCTGCTCCTCTCAGTAACCAGAAGGGTTCTCGTCTATTTTTCTCCCGCACCCACTCCTGGAAGACCCTGTTGCATTTATAGCAATTAAAGAGACAGTGCCTCAATGCCATGCCTCAATGCTAGGCCTTGGTCCCAATTCTGGACAACTACCTTCCCTAGCAAAGCATTTGCTCTTGACCAAACAAATATTTAATACGCATGCAGTCTAAACCACTAGCCAGAGAACTCTTTATACAGAAAGTCTTGGGCAGGGGTGGAGGCGGGTATACTTTCATATACTTATACATTCAACAACGACAAAACTTTTTGGAGCATCTACTTGTATTCTTAATCTTCAGCGTGTTTCAGAATCACCTGTAAGGCTGGTTAAAGACAGAGTACTGGGCACCCCACCCTCAGAATTTCTGATTCAGTAGGTGGGAGATGGGTAGCACGATAGACTTGGTGTCAGATAAGAAATGGTCATGAAGGTACAAAGCTTAGACTCTAGCAGGGAAGACAGGAAGACAACTCAACGGTTGTGGTGTGGTCTGGTGAACACGATCACAGAGGAAAATACAGGCTTCCTGGGGATACATGAGCTGACGTAGATTAAGGAAGGGGCAGCATATACTTACTCACTGATTAAAGAAATCAACTGTATCAAAATGACTATTTTCCTTTCGGGAACCGACTGCCTCTGGCTGTCCGTAGCCTTGTCAGCCTCTGCCGGCAATCAGATGGCCCTACCTCTTTGTCACTAGAGGCCGTGTGACCCAGGCTGACCCATCAGAGCCCTTTCCCTGGGATTAACAGTGACATTGAGAGGCACAGTCTTTCTCCATCTGAGAGTCCCAGCAATAAGGGCCACATGTGCCTGGAGCTACCGTGGACCATCTCACATGACGCGGGCAGAGTCAGGCTCAGAATAAAGTCACAGCTGATCATATGTTTGCAAAGATGACCACAAACGTGTTTCCACTTTCTCTTCTTTGATGTGTGACTCCTAGGAAGCAATGGAGTTTATGTTTCCTCTCCTTAAGTCTAGGAAATGGCACAAACGACAGTGGGTGACTTCTGACACTAGAACATAAAAGGCGAACTAGGTTTATCTAGCTCTCTTGACGTACATGCTCATGAAACGCAGCCACCATGCTCTGAGGAAGCCCGAGCAGCCGCAGGGACAGGATACATGTCAGTGTGTGCCGGCTGACCGCTCCAACCGCGGTTCCACCCAACCACTCATATCAGTCGTCATTCACGTGAGCGAATGAGCCTGCAGACCATCCTCTCCAGTTGAGTCTGTAGACATCGTAGAGCAGAGAAAAGCCATCCCCGACGTGCTCTTTCTGATTCTTGACCCAGAAGTGCCATGACTGTGGTGGGAAGAGTAAGATCGTTTGTTTTCTTGGCAATAGTAACTGAAACAGAAGCCAATCCGGAAGGAAATAGAGCTAAGAGATGGAAGAGAGAGAAAATGAACTTCATTTCAACTTTTGTTTCATTTGACCCCCCAGCTTATACCTCGCCTGAAGCAATACCCACCTGATTCCAGGCATCTCAGTTCCATGAACTAAAAATTCTTACTTTTGCCTAAGTTATTTCGAATTTGGGTTTGTTTCCATTACAGCCTAAATAATCTGAGTACAACAACCTTTAAATGCCATGCAGCCAAAGAAACTAAACAAAAGAAGAGAAGAAAGATGCATAAAATATTAAGATAAGTTGGTTCTTAATATCTTTAGGACGTTAGTAAAGATACTGTAAATGTGACTACGAGTCTCTCAGAAAAGAAAAACCACTGAAACAGGAGGAACATAAACGTTAGGATCAGGAACATGTCAGGTGTAGATGAACATCTCAATGAGGTACACCCACACGTGAACCAGCGCTAGAATGGGGGGCTCCTCATCTCGGGGCCGCCTCAGATGGCTGAGTCTGATCACACACACCCCAGTTCAACTGTTGACTAAAGAGTAATGCAAAGGATAGGGTGCTTCACCTGGCTGGTGTAGCTCAGTGGACTGAGCGCGGGCTGCGAACCAAAGTATGGCAGGTTCGATTCCCAGTCAGGCTACATGCCTGGGTTGCAGGCCATGACCCCCAGCAACCGCACATTGATGTTTCTCTCTCTCTCTCTCTTTCTCCCTCCCTTCCCTCTCTAAAAATAAATAAATAAAATCTTTATTTAAAAAAATGGGGAAAAAACGGATAGGGTGCTTCTGAGAAAGAGCTACAAAAAATGCAGGGAAGAAAGTTTGTGAAGAAAGAAAATAGGGTGAGAAAATTATTAATGCAACAGAAAGTAAGGAGGGATTTTGACACATTTTAAAATAGTCTATAACTCTGAGGAGTAACTGCTTTCTATGAAGTAACCTTTCTTGCTTTATTTTTCTTTCTCTGTGGGCTTTCTGAGCTTCTCCTCCCTCCACAATTTGTTTTCCTTTTGAGTGTGATTGTTTACTCTCACCCCTATCAATTATGAAAAAATAGACCCAAACAAATAAAAAAGGGTGTTCATTTCTTTGAGATTTCTGGGTATCATTATATTATTCATACACAGATACACTGAGAAAAGACAAGAAAATTATTTTTAAAGTTTACTAATGAAGAGAGAAGCCCTACACTGACTGTTCTCCCTGTCATATAGGGAACACGAAGCTGAGTTAGTTTTCTTTAAACTAGTATGTTAGTTATTGAGATTAGTCAAAGAAAAGTGCTCTGTTACACAGTAAATTTGGCTTAAAGGACTAACTGAGTTCTCTGCAAGTACACGGTAATAGAAAGAACATTGAACTTGGAGCCGTGGTACCTCCACTCAGGAATAGATATATTGCTTTGGACAAGTCATTTAACTTCTAAGACAAAATGTCTCCATTTGAGAAATTACCTAATCTACCCATATGGATTCCGAGTCTCAAAACAAGTGACATGGAAGTTCTTTACCAACCCTAAGTCCTACGCACCATGAAGGGGTATTCAAGTTCAAGTTATACAAGGTAAGTGAAACATATTTAGATTAAATGACCTTCCCTATGTCTGTATAACTACCAGTCTTCATCAAAGGAAGAAGTATTTTAAGGTATACATTGTATAGGCATACCAAAAAGACACCCTTAAAATAAATCCTAAAACGAGCACCTGGAAACATTGGTTCATCGTCCGGACAGTGTGGGAGGCACCTGACTCAGAACTGGAGACCCCATTAGATTGTTAAAAGTGGAGGAAGGGAGAACTAATGAAAAAGTTGTTTGTGCTGAAAGGACCCACCAGTTATTCTATCTAAGCATTTCCTCTGCAAACTACAGATGTGATTAGAAACCTCTTTGTGGCTTAATGCACAATGTTGAAGATTTTATTTATTTATTTTTAGAGAGAGGAGAAGCGAGGGAGAAGTAGAGGGAGGGAAACAAATTTTTTGCCTCTCCTATGCATCCTGGGACACTCTCTCCTATGCGCCAGGGACAGAACCCCCAACCCAGGCAGGCGCCCCAACCAGGAATCGAACCAGGGAATCTTTCGCTTTGCTGGATGACAACCAACCCACTGAGCCACACCTGAGGTCAGGTCATTGCACATATTTAATACAAATGATTTGATGCCACAGTTAATGGGAGTTAGCTAATTGAGAAAGTTTCTCCTAAAACACATTTGCCTTCATTAATAAAGGAACATTCTCAGTGCCAACCCAAGGGCTGATGGCTTAGCAGCCGGCTACTCACGAGAACAGGAAGTGAACTAGGAGCACAGCTTCCTTTCCCTTCTTTGAAACTCACAACCAGGAAGTGGTACAATTTTCCAAGTTATGGTTCCCCTTAATATTGATCTTATTCACTCCACGGGTGGCACGGAGTCCATGACAGCTCCGTTCTGCTCCCTTCCTCCTTCTGGAACCACCCAAAGGCCAGGGAAGTGTGTTAGGGGGAAATCTAGAGACCACAGTCGAAATGACCATTTCCCTCAAGAGAGAAATCTTTTAATTAATCAAAGGTCTGCCTTAACTGTTCACTTACATTTCTCAATATACAACAAAACAAAGTGTCATTATTTGCACAACCAAGACATTTCATAGCATTATCAGGGACTCTCCATAAAATTTCCAGGTATCACACAACCCACCTCCTACAGGCTGAATTGTGCCCCCCAAAATTTGTTGAAGTCCTAACACCTTCAAAATGTGAGTGTATTGGGGCATAGAGTCTTTAAAGAGGTAATTAGGGTGGGCTCTAATCCAACAGGGCCGATGCATTTATCAGAAAGAGATGAGGACAGACACACACGCACAAGGAAGACCACATGAAGACACAGTGAGAAGACAGCCATCTACAAGACAAGGAGAGAGGCCTCCGAAGCAATAGCCCTGCCAACACATTTTTCTTGGACTTCCAGCCTCCAGGACTGTGGGGAAATAAGCGTGTGTTAATTAAGCCCCACAGTCTGTAGTGGCTTGTTACGGCAGCCCTGGCAGTCTAATACACTATCCGTTTGCTTTTAGCCAAAACAATGATCTGATAGCTCAGCTGCTTTATGGAGTTCTAGAGAGAGAAATCCCATACTAGCCCACAGTACACATTTCTTAAACACTGGTCCATTTCTCCGCTCGCACAGGTGATTTTTATAGTCATCAAGTTAATTTGATGAAGATAGAAAACCTATTAAGGCTTTCCTTCCTCACTGTTCTCCTTGTGTTCAGCTTGGAAAGCACAGTCGGGTGTGATTTCCAAACAACTAAACTCTGAGTTTCCCTCTTCTAATTATGTTCCCTGAAGACTCGACTTCAAATAAATTCTAGGTATGTGCTTATCCATTCAAAGCTCTGTAACTTAAAGGAATTCTAAGACGCAGGGCAGTTTTATCTCTCAGTTTGGCTTTTCAGTCTGACACCTACGAGATGACACTTCGATTCGACACTGGGCATAGGCATCTCTGCTGTTCAAGACAAGCACAACACGCTCGTCCTGAGCTTCATCTCCTCATTGCATTGACTGCACAGCCAAAGGGCTGAGAAAATGCCTTTCCTCCGTGCCTCCAGAGGAGAGAAATTAATTTTCTCATCACATTCATAGACCAGGTTTACGGCTTTCTGGCTTCTGAGTCACAGATTAGAAAACAGACTAAGGTTGTTATAATCACTGATGATTATCGTTGCTGTTTAGATATTTAGGAAATGGCACTTAATTTTATCATTTATCTACATTAAGCAAGGAATATCAGAAATTATATTTGTAATAATAGGATATCTACCTCAGCAGAGTTTATTAGAATGGCATTCAACAAATTTTGTGCAGTAATTGCAATTAAATTACCTCCAAGTACAATCTAGGGCAAGAAACATTTTCTCAGCTTCAGCATCCTGGTGGCAGGTGTCTTCAACTCTGGACTATTCCGTGGGTTTTAAAGATGCATTAGATTAAGTCATCAGTTACAGCTAGGAGTTTATTTTCTCTTTCTTTGCTGAATGAAAGTCATCAACATACCCTAGAATGAGGCCCTTTATTTTCCTGCTTACTTTATGGGAGATGGTGTTTGTCATTAGCATGTTGTATTTTAAATACTTTGTTCAGCTTTGAGCATGTTACAAAGGGAAAAAAAGAAACCTATAATCCATTAAGGAATCCATTTCTAAAAAAATACCACCATGGCATCAAAGAAATTTGCTACAATTGTTTGGATAAGTTCTAACTCCAATGCAATGATCTTTTCCGACAAGAAGTCAGAAAACAGTGATAGTTATAAACATGGATAGTTATTAAACAAAAGCAGACAGTGCGAGGTCGCTGGTGCACTGAGGGAGTGATTTCCTCTTTGTGTGTTTTTGTTTATTACTGACCATAGAATAAGTGGTTCAATCCTTCTCCAAACGTCGCAGAGTCGATACATAACTTATTCCCAGGAAGATAAATCTGTACCTTGTTTAGTTCTAGGTATAATGTATCTGCTGAGAATTAAAAATGTGTTGACACTCTTTTGGGGGAGAAACAAGGAGAGAGTGTTTCCTGTGACTTTTAGCCTTGTATTTCCTTTTGCAGGTTGCCAACCAAGTCATTTTTTCACGGCCTCGACTAGCTGGGATTGAAAGCTTTGTATACATATGCCTTTTCTAAATTAACAGCTCTTACTCTTGTTTTTTCCAGCGTTTTTTCCTTAATGTGCATCAATCAAGGCTCTTCTTGTCACCGGCAAAAGCTATTGCCATCTGGCCTCACTTCAACTTGTAAAGGGCGGTTTCAAAATCCATGACGTACTGAAATCTTCAGAAAAAACGAGAGATTGATGTTAGAGGTTCTCCTACTGTCTTGCACAGCAGCTGCCATGGGGAAATTTATGACTGCGATAGCTTCTACTGTGTTGAAAGGAACCTACAAATGAGTCTTGACTTTACATGATGCCAGACACTAGCATTCATCAAAATTTGATAGTCTGTTATCAACACAGCAAGTGTATGGCCAAGATGATAAACCAGTTAAAAATAAGCCATGACCTCCATGACCTTGGGTAAATCGATTTTCTTCCATAAACCTCTATTTCTTAACCTCTCTAAAGTTCAACTCCAGCAGAGGAAGCTAAGATTCTATGACTTGTAGAGAAATTTTTAATTTCTATATATAAACATCAGCGTTGGTATTTGAATTTTCAAAGCTACCTTCTCTGTACTTGGTAGGAAGGAGGTGCTAGTAGATCTGATCAAAATTAGTCACCGCCTGGGAACAAAGAAACAACCAGATGTGGAGGGGGGCCTGGCCTGCCAGCGTTCTTAAACCGAGACTTTATAACCAAAGGCTCCCCTTGGAACGGTTTAATGTACATACCATATGCATAAGCATATAACCAAAATTTACCAAGCATTCAAATTAAGCATATACAACTCATTACAGATCTCTTACACAACCATATCTACAAACAAACTACGCATATGTGAGTTTCATTTAGGATTCTCATGCTCCTCCCCAACTCGGAATTAGAAGCAGGGTTGATGCGAGTGTTCATTCAGCTCTGTGCTGTGCCCACAGGAGTCCCGTCCAGGTGAGGGTCAGGCTAAGTCACGGAGCCCTTCCTCCTGCTTAAGACACAAGCACAATGTTTCTTTCATCAAACCAGTTAACAAAAATGCAAGTTTTGGGGGAAAAAAAACAACACACACACACAAATGGCAATAAAGTGGATCTGACCTACCATTTATAAAAATGTGTGTCATGGAAGACACACACACACAACACTTATATTTGGGAAACAGAAGTAAGTCTCGGAGATCCAAATTACCAAACAGTTTCAAATAGCCTGAACCGACGCTATGCATTTTGCAACACCCTTTCCAGACTCTGGCTTTCCTTACAACACTGGCTGCACCGGTCTGCTCTCACCCCCGGTGGAAAAGGCTATGGGCACACCTCCGAGACAGGGCGGGTCTGGTTCCAGACCACCAGCCACCGTGAAGTGAGTATCTCAGCAAAAGCGAGTCATCATCTTCTCACTGGGGCAGGGCCTTGCCTTCGGTTTGCAAACCAAGGGGTATGCCTGCATTTGCTTTCTTCTCTGGAACCTCAGTGTTGCCTTCGGTGGGAAGAGCTAGCCAAAAAGACAATCTCCCCACACCAGGACATAAATTCTCCTTCACTAGCACTTCTTGGTCACAGTTCTTTCTAATGAGTTCTTTAAGGCCTGACTATTGAGAACCAGTGCAGCGAAGGCTGCCGGTGCCCTACCCAACTGTGACCCAGCCCCACCGGGTGGTCGCCTGCAGCTCCATAGACCCTTCTGGACGGTGTCTTAACACGGGCACCTGTGCCCACCTGTCAGAGTGTCTCATCTGACCAAAGGAGAGAGCACCGGGCAGACTGCAAATGTCAGCTATTAACACCTAGTTCAGTACAAACCCCAAACCTCAAGGAACCGTGAGATAAATACTCCAACCTTCACACCTCAGTATTGGATACTTCTGAAGTGGTCGCTCCACAGTCTTTCAGAAGATCCCCCTAGGGACTGGGTCTGTTCCCCCCAGCAGCAGCCCCAATAATTAATATATTCTTTTTTAAAAAAATATTCCTCTCTTCCCTGTCTCACTTCTCAGGGCTCGATCTCTCTCTCTCTCTCTCTCTCTCTCTCTCTCTCTCTCTCTCCCCCCCCCCCCGCCCTTTCTCCCCTCTTTCTTAGATTATCTCATCTTCTTCTGAGATCCGCTGTGGGATAACTCAAGATAAGCAAAGAGCAAAAATAAAACCCTAATTGATTATGGAATTATCAGAATTCAAGCCAAGGGGAGGGGAGGAGAAGAAGGAGCCTGCTCCAGAGACCGAGCTGCTGAGTTGGGACAGATGAAACTGGCACTGGTGAGAAGTGGTAAAGTAGGAAGCCAGTCAAAACCACAGAGCACCAATAGGTAAAGGACACGGACCTTCCCACCACTTCGTCCGGTAATCAGGGATGCAGACAGAGGGATATGAAGTGACTGCAGGGGCAGTTTGGTCGAAGTTAAGAGGGTCAGTTCTGAGCAGAGGAGCTGGGCAGGAGAAACCTGGAGCCGGGAGCTAATTCAGGCAAATGAGTTACAGACATGCTGAAAGTCTTCATATTATAAACTAATGACACCTCTACAGGATTACAATCAAGTCTTAGTTGAAAGTGGGGTCACAAAACTGGGTTTTTCCCAGAAAGCCAAGTTGCACCAGGGAAACTGTGTCTGATTCTACTTTTTCCAGGATGTAAAGCCAAGCCTCACGGTCATCTCCCCACCCAGCGGGGCGGGGTGACTTCTGGGTTTAAGGGGTAGATCTAGAAAGATCTCCTGATATCCTGAGTGAGGCATGTTGCTGACTTACCAGTAAACATCTGAGTACTTTCCAATGAAAACACACACACCTGTCACATCTTAGGTGCCTAGGCACGTATTTGATGATTGAATGAAATGCAATGAACGAAAACCAAGACCACTAGTGTTCCTTTTCAAGTCTTCTCATTCACATGAAAAAAAATCTAGCTTGTACTGCTAAACGTTTCTTATGTGTCTGTTATTGATGAGCTTCAAAAATAATAAAATGAAGATCCTAATTCCACAAGAATGGATTCAACACGTCGACTCTGCCGATTACATCATGGGCTTATTCCATCTCCCCGAGACTTGAATTCTTTCTATTGAGTTTGATGTGCCAGAGTCCAAAATTGGGAATTGCATCAAGACAAATATTTTTTAACTAAAGTAACTATTGTTAGTTTCCAGTATGATTGTCTCAAATATAAACAACTGCACAAATTTGAAACATGTTGGATGAAATAGTAGAAGGAAAACAGAGGATAAAGAAAAGTAAAAATAGAAGCCATGCACATAAGGACACAGTGTAGGAAGTGGAGGACTTTTTCTGAAATTATATCAAGCCAGTGAAAAAGATACCATTTGGAGCATAGAATTGTGCAATTTTAGTCAATATAACAGGCAATCAAAATGTTTCAGGGGGGCTGAAATGTTTGGAACATGAGGACAAGTGTTGGCCCATTCAATACCTTAGAGAAAAGAAAACTATGGGAAAATTTTTCCAAGGGCATATGCATGAGCCAAGTTCTTCACTCACATACTTGTGTATGGGGCCTAACTCTGCCCTTGGATGCTTGAGGCTACGCTGCATTCTGCACACTTCGTGTTTGTATGAAACAGGAGTTCAGCATATGGCCAACTTGAGCTTGCATGGCAATGTAGCTTCTGTTAGCATTAAACTGCTCATTAGAATGCAATGGAACTTTCTTAAAGGAAAACAACATTAATGACTTTAAGCCATTTGTAAGGCATTTTAAAAGTTGGAATTCAAAATAAGATTGGACAACATAAAGCAAATACAAGCATAAACCACCACCCCCATCCATCAAGTTCTTCTCCCAAAGCAGGTGATATAGCTAAACTTAAAAAGTATAAACCCATTAGCAGCTGGTAATGTGTTTCTGAGAGGCAAACCAGAGGAAGACCTAGGGACTCATCACTTTTATCATCATTGTCTTCCAGATACAGAGAGAGAGAGAGGAGCTCCTGAGTGGGCGCCTTGCACCTCTCTGCACCTCCGTTAGAAAAACACCTCCCTCTTATGCTGAGAATCATGCTTTCTTCCTTGTGTTTACCGGGCCACCATCTCCAAAGTACAGAACAGAGAAACAAGCTCTCATTTCACAATTCAAAAGGCTTTGAAAGGAAAGCAAATTACTTCTGTGAACAAATGGGGGCAGTCACTGTGTTTTCAATATTACAACTTCTTAAATGGCTGGATGTGGTGGTTCAAGTTACTACACACCCATGGCCTCTTTCTCTTCTTTAAATATTTGGTGCACTTCACATTAATCTCTAAATATATACGTATCAGCTTATGGGAGATTTTTGGATCTTCCAGGTCTCTTCTTTCTTGGCAAACAATTTGATTTGACAACTATGGAATATGCAGCAAGTGCTAAGCAGAAAAAGGAGGAAGGCAATTAGCTTTAGCCCAAGTTCATTTGGGGTGGGATGAGACATAATGATGAAAGACAAGGTGTTGAGCGTGAGAGAGAGAGAGGTATGTGAGACTTGAATGAAAAAATGAAAGCTAGAGAGACAACTGAAACACATTAAGGATGAAGGATCTTTACCTGTCTTCTTTAAGAAAGAATAAGTAAGAACATGATTCCACTCAACAGAAACGTACCCCACACGCAATGTACCAGGGGAATCGTTTCCTTTGGCTGAACCAAGTGGGCTGACTGTAAATGGACAGAGTGTGAAATCAGAACAGAAGTTTAGGTCAAGGTGCTTACTGGAGAGCAGATGGGGAAAAGACAGTTGTCCATCGGAGGACAATAAAACAAAACACCCTTAACTTCAGAAGCTGAAGAAGGCTAGCATACATACTAAGAACACGGTCAGCAAAGCCCACAGCCAGAGGGGGAAAATTACCGGAGCAGTGCTACGCTGCTGCACAAGCCACAGAAAAGCTCGATTATTTACTCAAGGGAAGGAGTTTAAGAGGGTCCACAGAAAAGGCAGTGGGAACAAAGAAACACAGTCATCGAATATGCCAAGAGAAATAAGCGGTAGCAACAACAGCTTAAAACCTTAATTTATGGGGAAAAGAAAAAATGCATCAGTCTCAGCCAAGAAAAATAATAGCTCTGCATATCTCCAGCTATTGCATTTTTGCATTCCTAAATACATGTCTGTGGTCTGCGATTCCCAAGTCCTTTTGTGAGCCTGAGCACTGACCTCCCGGAACTTCTCACTGAGCCAGTTCTCTCCTCCCCAAATGGGGAGGAAGCATTTCCTCCCCTGACTCAGCTGGTGCACTCCGTAGCACAACAGAGTCATCCCAGACCCGGAGACCTCAAAGCTCTCTGAGAACTCAGGGGCCTTTTCCTTATTGCCAATAAGCACGTCCTCTGAATTCTTAGGATGGGAGGGGAGATTGGAAGGGAGTGAACTGTTTGTCTGTTCCTTGATCTTTATCATATCAGGGAAACCTGAAAATAAAATGAGAGCTCCAAAGGGGATGCTTCAACTTTGTCTGAAGACTTTCATTTCATTTATTAATAATAAAAAATAAACTCAGCAAATTTGATTACAGGTTCACAAGTACTAATGCTGGCTGGGGAGAGCATAGATGTTTTTGTAAATTACTATACCTTTTATTTTTCTAAATACTTAGGATTTTTATCAAAAAATTAGTGAAAAATAAAGTCAGATTAATTGGAGATTGTACAGAGCAAAGCTTAACGAAGAATGCCTGTTGTCAATACCAGCAAGAATCACAAAATTTAGTGGGAAAATGCACAGAATTTCAGAATTGCCCATTTTGTAACACCAATGAGTTTCTGCCCCAGCTATAAATCACCGGCATGTGGGGGCACTTCTTATAAAAATACTGCTCCTGTGCAGGGCCCACTCCAGGCCACGTAAAACTGGGAACCAATGAGTGCAGGGCCCAGACATCGGTATTTTTTAAATGCTTCTCTGGTGGCTCACAGGTGGAGCCAGCATTGAGAACAACTCACATTTCTTGGGCCATCATCCTCTGCTCACCCGGCATGAAGCAGAGTGTGACAACAGAGAGAGCGCCAGACGGTCAACAGGGGGATCTGGGGCCTGGACCCAAGTTTATTACAGGGTGACCTTAAACTCTTTGGAGTCTAATCTCTTTGGAACCCATTTCCCTATTCTGGAGTATGAAAGCACTGGTCTTTTCTTCATTCTAAATTTCCATTAATTAAACATAAAAAGAAGAAAACAATTTTGCATTGACATATTGATTGGAAATGTTTTCTGAAACAGTATTTTTAGTAGAATAATGGAGTATATACTCCTTATTTGTATTCGTGTTCCTCAATTCATCAACAACTCCTCATGTGGCTAATTCTAGAGGACCCTTTTAAGCCACTATTGGAAAATGGGACAATGGAGGCAGGGAGAAGGTGGCATGCAAGCAGGCCACCAATGTGGGTTCTAAGTGGGTGATGACAGATAACTAGACTACTATCAAATCCATCCGAGATCACAAACAATCATCCCTTCTATTCTGGCAAAAAAAAAAAAGTAAGCACTTGTCCTCCAAGGCCTAGAGACCCGGGCAGAATATCACAAACAGGAACTGGGCACAAGGGAATGTGACAAGGACTCGGATACCTGACCCAGGCCACAGGGTAGGACTCAAGAATAAGGCAGAGAGCAGCCCAGCCACGAGCCCAGCACCCCGTGGAGCAGAGCTAGCAGAAAGGATGAGTGGCTGCTGATTGACCTGGCTGTGGACTGAGGGGTGAGGACCACGAATGGCCTTCCAACGTGAGTGCTGGAGCCTGGGACTCAGCTGGCAGTTGAGGTGAAGAGGTCTCCCCTCTAACGAGATGGGAAGATAAAAGGACAAACAGCCAAGGTGTTACAAAAAGCAACTTAGAATTAACTTTAGTGGGTTTTCCTATTTTTAGAAAAAGTGAGAAAAGTTAAAATCAAGCCAATATCTAGAAAAAAGTGTCTATAATTTCATGCGTAAGAGTGCCATCAATAAATGTTGGGGGAAAAAGCTGGAGATAGAGAATATGAAAAAGCCAAATGATTGAAAAGAGGGAAATATATGGAAAAATCAGAGGAAGAGAGACAAAACTAGAAAAAAAAGAAGAGAAAGCGAGAGAGAGAGAGAGGAGCCAGTAATTCCCTCCCATACAACTTCTTGTCCCTGAAACCTCACTCTGTCCCTGCAAAATTTGCCCCTCTGGCTTCTGCTTTAATACTTTGGTTTCTACCTCCCTCGCCCGATGGACTAAAAAAGACCTCTTCAGGCTGTATCTTCTGGAATTTCCTTTCTTGTTATCCTTCCACCCATAGTGCCATTCACTAACACTGGCATACGTACCTCTAAAACCAGTTTTGGTGCTTTCAGGCCCCTTGTCCTTCATCTTTCCCCCTCCCTCCCTCCAGCCAGTTACAGACTCCTCATCTATCTGGCTGTTGAAGGAACTCACAAGTTCCCAAGATTTCAGCAGCCCCAGTGCTCCTGGAGGGTCTGGGCTCCTCACGGCAGCCCTGACGATGGTCCTCTCTCCATAGCAACCACCTTGGAGGATGTCTCTGTTACAGAAAATGAACCTAACTCTTTGGGAAGACAACTGTAGGACTGTCTGCAACACAACCTAGATGTAAAAGGAACATGTCCTCTGACCTACCATTTAGAAACAACCTCCTACAGGTTATTTTGTGATCACATTGTTTAATTACACAAGATACATTTTGCAGCAAATTACTGCCTTTTGCATTGGTAGCGAACACAGTGGTTCTGGCTTTGAGAGCAACACTCATGATTTTCAAGAGTAAGATATATTATGAAAACCCTGCTTAGGCTTCCAAAGAAGGGTGACAATGAGACCGAGCAAGGACATTCAGGTCACAGGCAGCAACAGCCTCTCCTCATCTATCAACATCTGGGTGTAGATATGGAATTGATGGGTGTGCAATGGATGATTTTTCCATGAGTCTTCATCTTTATAATAATTTATAAAGCCTTTGACTTTGGTCCAGTGTGTTAGCATGCCCCATTAATTCTTTTGTCAAGCCCAGAATCAACTATCTAAAGGTCAGAAAGATTATACCATCTCAATATTTATTATTTGTTCATATTTTAATGTTATTTAATGAGTTTGAATAGTATGGGTGGGTATGTGTGTTTGTTGCATGGTGGTCATCAGAACACACTTAAACATTTTATGTTAGTTCTTATGCGAAAAAAAACCCAGCTGCGTAAGGCTATAAACTCTTCTCCTGAAATGTAAACCTGGAGTTTGACAGAGACGGCCTTTACTCTGAATAATGGGGTTCTCTCCCTTTCACCCCTCTCTGTGAACAAATCATCCTTCTTCAAGGGGACACGAAAATTTGCCCAAGTTTAGATGGTGTTTTTGCTGACCTCCCCTTTGTAGGGGTCAAGCATGCTAACCTTGTGAAGCTCAAGTCCGTTCTCACCAGGACAGAGGAGTTTTCTCTTATAGAAGAGGGAAAGCATCTCTTCCTTACTAAATTTAACCGTAATTCCCCCAAAAAGAGATGTGTTTTCATTCCTCACCTCCATGATGGTTTACCTCTAGAACTTTATCATATGAAAATAAAATAAAATTGACATTAGAGAAATTCACAGATATGTCATAAAAAACTTGAAAAAGACCAAATAGAATGAACTGCATTTAAATCCAGATTTGAAAGTCCCTAATCCTAAAAACTTCGTAGCATTCCACACAATCAAGAAGGCATAAAGAAAAAAATTAAAACATCTGCAGAAATATTATATACACATATGTAGGCAGATAGGAAGATAGATATTAGATAAATATGTAGATATACAGTGCAAGATCAGGATAAACAGAAAAAGATAGGATTGCCATCATGTCCTTGGGGCTTTAACAAATTAATAAGAAAGAATGAGCACCCAACAGAAAAGTTAACAAATACTGTCAATGGGTAGTTCACAGAAAATTAAATACAAAAACTAGTCGATATATAAAAATGTTTAATTTCATATACAGTTAAATATATGCAAAATATAACAACAGGATTCTTTTATTTTCTCAATTATAAAATGAAATATTTTTAAATTTAACAGTTTAATTAAAGTTTACTGTGTCTGACAGTGTTGAGGAAAAGGCTTTCTTGTCGATTGTTGGTGAACATATAAAATGGTGCAATATTTTGGGAAGACAGTTTGATGATATCAAAATTTTACATATACATGCATTTGACCCAACAAATTCGATGGATACAATCTCCTGAATAAGCAAATCTATGTAGAACAAAAAAGTAGAAACAATATTAATTTACACCAAGAAATTTAGGATATCTCCATGCAGCAGAATACTGAGCAGCTGTTAGAGAATGAATTGGATTTATATACGTTGTTTTGGAAGAATCTCTTTAGATCAAAGCACAAGGAATATATATGCTATAATATCATTTGTGTAAACAAAGAAAAAAGCAAGCACAGAGAGAAGTTCAAATATAGTTGTGCATGTTCACTTGCATTTGCATAAACCTTTTCTGGAAGGGTAGGCTAGAAACAGTTGAGAGGGTTACGAGGCTCCTTCCATCTAAGCTACTGCTTTTCTTTTGTGTTTGGTGAGCTTCGAGTTAAAGAAGGCTTTCCTAGGCTTTTCTGGGTGAATTCGCCATTTCTTGAGCCCAGAGATGGGGGGAGAAGAACTCGAAAACCCACACACCCTTTCGTCATTTCTGCTCTTTGCCTAGAGGGAAACCATGATCATTTGCACAAGTTGTCTTTCTGTCCTTTTCAAGATTCATTTCCATTGTGACCAACTCTCTAAAGGTCATAAAGACCCCACATGTCAGTGTCACTCACTAAGCCTCAGATCCTGCAGCAGCTACTGTCATCACGGGACGAAAAGAGGCCCCCCTCCCCCATGCCGCCGACTTGGAGCTTAGCCGTGCAGAAGTCGTGAGCGCTCCTACCTGCCATCAGAGGCTGGGCCTTGCCGGGCCTGCCTGGAGACAGGGCGCCGTGAGGGGGTCTGTCACTGGATGCAGTCGCTCTGTCACATAAATCATGTGAAATCCCAGCCTCTGAGATAGAAGCTAAAGTAAACAGACCAGGGAAGCTCCATTTGATATACACTTCAAAGCTGCTTCTACAAATGTGAATTATTTCCTTTGTCCTAACCAATGACTCTCCTCATTCGGTTCCGCCCCATCCCATTTCCCTCACCCCCAACCCCTTCGAAGGTTGTCCGTCTGTTTGTTTTTGCCTATGTGAGTGAATGAAGATTCATAGGTGTGTGGATCCAATTAATAACTTTCCAAATGCAGCACTTTATGTGGTTGCTATACCCATTTTGTTGAGGAGAAGGCAGGTTTATACTGTGTTATATCTAATTTCAGTCCTAGACTTCATTAATTTCCCATTCAGTAGTGTGGGAAAATAATAACTACCGTTACATGCATTTTAGTGTTATGTGCTACAAAAACACCAATGGATAAAAAATTCTCTGAACTGGAATGGTGATGACTGAATCAAAAAAATTTTTTAAGATTGTTTTCCGGAGAGTTTACAGAGAAACATTCCTAAGAGGACTGAGAATTTTGCACAGCATTGATTTCACTGTACAAGTCTATTTTGGGTGCACGTTGTCAACAAATCTCAGTGGCCAGTTCATTTCAAATGCACACTTCGCATACTTCACATGCTACGACATAATGCCAAGAGAAATCCTAACCATGTCCATGGCCTCAAGTCTTGGTCTACAGGAGAAGCCAAAGTACAATGCAGATGTAGCGTGCTAGGGTTGACTATAAGACTCTAGAAGTCTGGAGACGTGGCTCTAATCCCAGCCTCGCTTTAATCAGACAAGCCACCTGAACACCCCTGCTTTATCTGGGCAATAACGGAAATGGGCTTGATGATCTTTGAGGTCCCTCCCAGCCTTCCACTCTCATGAAGGTGGGCAGGAATGTTCTTACTAAAATTCTGTTCTCCAACAAAACCTCTTTTTCAAGACACTGAATGATGACTATTTCCTCTGTTTCTCGACTCCCTTAACAAAAGGAAGGGACCTGTGTGATGAGTGTCTCACCTCTGTCCTGAAATATAAGAAATTGTGCTGTCCATATTCATACCTTTACCACTATATCTATGTCTACCCAAAAGCCATCCATCCATTCATCCATCTACCGGCTCTCTCTCTCCATATATATACACACGTATATGAATATATATGACATATATGACAGATATATATGAATATGACTCATATGTATGATTCATATCATATGTATGAATATGATTACATGCATTTGGGTAGCTTCAGCCTGAGGACTTTTAGGAGAGGCCAGGTGCAGGTTAGATTTCACACCAAGGAAGGTGAAGCCTTAGCCCTGGCTGGCGTAGCTCAGTGGATTGAGCGCAGGCTGCGAACCAAAGTGTCGCAGGTTCGATTCCCAGCCAGGGTACATGCCTGGGTTGCAGGCCATAACCCCCAGCAACTGCACATTGATGTTTCTCTCTCTCTCTCTCTATCTCTATCTCCCTGTCTTCCCTCTCTAAAAATAAATAAATAAAATCTTTAAAAAAAGAAAAATTACTAATATAGAATAATCATATAGAAAAGAAAAGGAAGGTGAAGCCTTGCCTCACTGGCTGTCACATTGTGACCTCTGACCTCTCAACTCTTGATGGGTACTCCCCTTCTCCTGAATCCAATGAAAGTTCCCCGCATGCCTCCTGTACGTGTTTGCTGGTTGTGACACACGCTGTATTTACCTGATTTATTTCCCAACCATAATAATCATGCCTGAATATCTTTTCCCTTGTTTCAGGAGCAAGGTGGTACACCCAGCTCAGACAGAAACACGCACATGCAATATGTTTTTGTATCATAGCTTGTCATACCCAAAATCTGGAATATCATGATGTAAAAAAATCATTTATTTTCTGGAAAATGTCATCTTTCTCTGTTTGTCATTTCATCCCATGCTCTCACTGCTATGGCTGAGCTTAGACCAGAACTGGAGTTGGGGGAGGGCGAATGCCTTCAATTCTTTAAATCTTCACAGCCGCATCTCCTGTTCATGGGAAAGAGCAGGTGCTTTGGGGCCAGGCAGAACTAAGTTAGGATCCTCACCCTGGCGTTTGCTGGCTATGGGAACTGGGGTAGCTACCCAGCCTCTCTCAGCCTCTGTTTTCTCATCTGTAAAGTAGTAAAAATAGATTTGTTATACGCTTAAATAAGATACTTCGGGTAAAGAGCTTCAGCCAATCCTCAGTAAGTATTAGGTATTATTATTACCATTTTTGTCCCATCACAAACTGCAGCACTTGCTACTGGACCCTTCCCGTATCTCCGTGACCTTTATGATTCAATGCACCCTGGTCTGATTGCCAGCTTTCTGTGGCCACCAAAGCCCACTGTGCCCACCCATACAGCAAGTCAGAAGTGACAGGGAACAATCCTCAGCAAGAACAGATGGGAGTTGATGTAAAAATACCTCAGTTTCCTCACTCTTTGCGTAGGATGTCTCTGAAGTATGTGTTCTGTCCACACTGGCTCTCTGAAATGCCCCAGAGGGAGTAAGTGCCAAAGGCCAGCAGCAGTGACTAACACACCCTTCACTGTCTGCCTTTCTGTCCCCACTGTCTTCCCCACTCACCTCTCAGAACAATCGATTCCTCTGACCCTTCATCTTATGCAAAGGCTGTTTCTGAGGGAACCCAAACTAAGGTACAAACACGGGGCACCCCATGGGACAGAATTATGTTGTGAGGTTTTGGAAATCTCAGTTACTGGGTCATAGTCAGAATTTGGCAGCGGGGTAGGGATGGGAATGTTGGCAAGCACTGGACCCAGCATCTAAAGATTTGGGTTTGACTAGCTCCATCATTTACTGGCTGATGGAAAGAAGCACATCTTGTGACTGTTATCGGTTTCTCCTGCTCAATTTAAAATGAGGCTAAAGTGGCTGCTGTGCGCAAAGGGGCGTTGTGAGGATCCAAAGAGAAGACAACCTTTCAAGTGCGGACCACTGTGCTGACTCAATAAGACCTCATGGGGAGTGACTGAATGAAGAAGTGGGTGACACAAATGAGTGAATGAAAGAGAAAAGCTCTAAAGTGATACAAAAAAAAAATAAGGTCTTCCGACGTACTTGAGTGAAAGAAACCCTTCCTGATCTGCTTTTGGCTCCTACACCATTACCAACTTTCTATCATTAGTTCTCTAACCTACAAGAAACCACTGTGTTTTCTCAGAAAGAGCCATGGCCAAAAACACCAGCCACATCACACTGCGTCAAATACCCAAATGAAAATGATAAGTTCTGCTTACTTTGGATTCTAAAAATTCAAAGGCTTGATAGCTGATAGACAAACTACTTGACCCTTTGAAGTTACTGGCTTTTATTTAGATGTTCAGCATTATGAAACATGTAATAAGTATGACTTTGTTTCCCAACACGCAGGTGTCAGATGTAGCAGAACTTTTTGCAGTTCATGGCGGAGTGGAGATTCCATCGACTGCATTAAACCTCTCTGGGCCAATTTAGCAGCAGTGACATTTTGGGGGGCTGCCAAGGTCAAAGCACCTGGAGTCCTCTTCCTCAGCTTCCAGGGGCCCAATCAGAGGTACTTCTTCCCAGAGCACCAAGAGAAAGCAGGACTCAGAAACCAACCCTTGGAGAACCCACAAGCCTCTCCTCTTGGTCCTTCCCCCTCCTTCGAGCAATCTAAATGCAAATCTCCCTTCTCTCAGGGCAAAATTTTCTTTCATCTGACAAAGTCATGGTTACCTTCTTGACTCAGAAAAAGGGGAGAATACCTCTCTTTGGTCAACAATGAACCAGCAGCAAAAATCAAACAAGAGGTTCATTTTTCCCTCAGAAAATCCTTCCTTGTGTACATAGCTCAGCTTATCGCCTCCTAGCTCTGCTTCTCCCCTCCCAATAGTGGTGGTGGAGAGGACGGAGACAGATGCTGATGTTTGCTGAAAAAAATTAAGTCACAGGAAGCAAAATGAACTGAGAGGCACTTTGTATTTATCCAACTTATTTGCTTGGTTATGTGGCTCGTGGTTGCAACAGACTGTTTATGGTAGGCAAAAAAAACTGTATCGAAATCATCAAAATGCCAGAAGACCCAACTTAGACAATAAACAAAAACTAGAGAAATATAAAGACTTGGCAACTGGAACAACAAAATTCTTGCAGCAAGAGCTCTCTGGTCTAAACAGCATCCCACTAATGTGATGATGGCTCCTAAGCTCCCCACAGCTCTGCATCTCTCCATCAGAGCCAAGCTCCCAGAGAAAGGCACTACTTGGCCAAATCCAGGTCATTTGTCTTCCTTGGGCTCCATTGCCACAGAGAAAGGGAAGCAGACCCTTCCCAGACAAATTGGCCCGAAGGAGAAACTTCACCCAAATGATGAACGGGCATCAATGTTAAAAAGGGGAGGTTGAATGGTGGACAAAATTCTGTCATTGACATCAATTATTGATCTTTGCTAGGTCTCTTCCTTTCTCCATCTTAGTTTCATCATCTGTAGATGCATTTAACGCAATAATACTTAAGACCTCTTTCAGCCCTCAAAGATTCTACCACCCACTATCCTACTTCTTCCTCTGACAGTTAGCTATACCTCTGGGGGTCAGCATGAGAGAGAGCTTATGGATGAGTAGCATCTAACCAGAGGTGAGAACACTACGAATTTTGAGTAAGCTTAAGCTCATCATAAAGAAAAATTAGTCTGACATTCCACTGTCATTTCTCCCTCTTTATCTATATACTCTCAAGAGTCGTCATTGATTTTGTTCTATCACAAGGGAAAATGCATTTCCTGCTTCCTTTCACACGGGGTTCTCCATGCTGATTCTGTTCTTAGATCTTCTTTAGACCCCAAACCTTTGTTTCTCTGGACCAAAATCCTCCTCCTGAACTTTTCACCAAATTCTTCGCTTCACAGCCTTATGCACAGAAGCACCCATCTAACCAACCCTAGAAAGCTCAAATGTATTACTAAACTACAGCATAATTATTCCCAGCTGTCCATGTACTTTCTCCTTTAAAGAGCTAAAATGATTGTTTCATATCAATCATTTCAGCAATGTTAGGCTTATACTTTTTCAAGTATGCTTTTTCTGTTTTGTTTTTGCTTATTTCTTTTTCATTTTGAATAAAAATTGTTTTGTCATCACCAATGACTAAAAGGAAGCGATTTTGCTTGTTTCTGTTTTTTAGCAAGGGCTTCAGTGACTTTTCTGTACTTACTTTCCATTCAGCCCTCTCCAGCTCCCCTGCCATTCCCATCGGAAAACAGGACAATTGCTCTGTCATGACTCGTCTCTCTCCAGTCTTTGCACGGGTCTCCTGGCATTCTCCAGTGTGTTGTGCACACACTGTTTTTGTTAAGTCCCACATTCTTCTTTTTTCAGAGGGACTGCAGTTCTCTGAGTTTTAATTATGGTGTCTTAAAAGATTCTTCAGATGCTTTCATGCCCGTGAATTGTATACTTCTTATTGCACCTTATTCACTAGATTTCTTAATTCCCCAAATCTCACTTTCTTGAAATTGGATACTTTTGTATAGCTGCATTGTTAGAACCTACATCTTATTATTCTCAATGGGAGTCATCTGTGGACATGAAAACCCTTTTCCTTGCCTGTCCACTATCTTCAAAGAATTACTGTTGTTTAGTTCCCCCTCTACTCTCCTGCAAAAAGCTGTATACATCATTTCTTTCCAGCAATTTAGACTCTAAAGGTAATCCAAATTCTAACATTGTTAAATGAAAATATTTTTACTTATAATCAAAATGCTGTAATAATTCTCAGCCTTCAGTTTGCCCCTCAATAGAGTAAACACTTTTGTCAGAAGGATCAGACCAGAATTAACTAGGATAATGCCAAACATTGTTTTCAACCTTCAGTGATCGATTTCTTAATGAGACACATCTTGTGCAGAAAGGGGGAAATATCGTCTATGATCCCACTCTGTAATTAATTGAAAAGAATGACAAAGAAAGCTCAGGTTCCAGACAGGATGGAAATATACATATTAAATGTACAAGTGCCTACCTTTTTCAAAGCAAGTCACAGATAAGTGCAGAATCTGAACATGGAAGAATGGAGTTTAAAACCACTTCCTGGAACAAACTTAGTTCTTGGAATTCTTTTTGGCTCAAATGTGGGGTTATTATCGTAAAAATCGTCATGTACTGCAACCCTGTACCGACTTCAAAGTGAAATATCAACAAAGACGATCACTCTTTGACATGAGAAAGAATATCTTGATGGAGGCAAGGCAAATAACATCTGAATGCTGGCTGGTTTGAGGAGAAAGAGAACTAGTAATTGAGGCAAAGGGTTTAACCGAAAGGATTTGAGTCCATTTGATTAAAAGTATTTTTAAGAGTCTCGCATAAGCATCCCGAATATTAGCGTTTCTGAGGTTTATCCATCACTAGTCATTTTCCAATTAACTGTACATCCTAATACCCCCTGATGCCAGCCCACTGGCTTCAATGACTGATAATTTTGCTTCTTTTCAGAACAGACATCTAAAGCTGAAGCCCCGGGACTGTGATTACTGCCACTTTGTGGGTTTGGGTTTGCCATTCTGCTTCTTCAGAGGCTGTTCATTTCTCCCAAGTCATCGTGGCAGCCTCAGGTAGCTTCCCCCACCCCCCAGGTAACTCTGGGTGCAGCTCCGTAGATCCACTCGCTGGGCTTTCCTCAAAAACGGAAAATTCAGTATCGTACTAGCTCAGTTAATTTCCCTTTTTAAAGGAAGTTATTAGTGTAAGGACACATGTGAAATAATTATTCGCTGCCCTATATGCATCCACATGTTTGAAATGTTATACACATGTTTAATGACAAAAATGGAAAAAAACTACGAATACAACAGGAATGAATTTTAAGAAATGATGTTGAATCAAACAAATAGGGAAGGAGGAGTAATCTATTGAAAAGGAGGTGGGAGAGGTATGCATGACAGAAACATTATTGTGTAAAAAAAAAAAAAGGCCCTGGCTAGCATAGTTCAGTGGATTGAGTGCGGGCTGCGAACCAGGCATCGCAGGTTCGATTCCCAGTCAGGGCACATGCCTGGGTTGCAGGCCATGGCCCCCAGCAACCGCACATTGATCTCTCTCTCTCTCTCTCTCTCTCTCTCTCTCTCTCTCTCTCTCCCTCCCTCTCTAAAAGTAAATAAATAAAATCTTTTAAAAAAAGAAAAGAAAAGAAAAGAAAAGAAAAGGAAATATTTCAGAGTAAAGGAAGCCAAAGAGACCTGACAACGAAGGGCAGCAACAGGTTCAGTCCTGCGCTAGAAGGAACCTTGACTGGAAAGGGGAAAACGCTGTAAACAGCTGTTAGGTCAACTAACACAAAGTGGATGGATTATGGACAACACATTGTATTGTACCAACGTGAATTTATAAAGTTGATCACTGCCCTGTGCTTACATGAGAGATATCTTTATTCTTAGGGAAAACGTACACTAAGTATGTATGGGTTAAAGTGCCACAATGGATAAAACTGACTCTCAAGTTGGTTCAGAAAAATTATGTACACATGGGGAAAGAGAACATACACAAAACATAAAGCAAGCCAGGCATACCTGGATAAAAGGTAAGTGGATGTTCTTTGTACTATTTTAGTTTTGTAATTTAAAAACATTTCAATGTTTTCCTTCCAAATTAAAAAACATTAATGATTTACTATTGATCGAAATAGGCCAGATTGGACAGAATACATTCTGTGTGGTTCTACTTGCATTCTTTAAGCATGCATAGTCAGTAGTAAAACTCTAAAGAAAAGCAAGGAAATGAATGCTGTAATAGGTATGTGGGTAGCACAATCCCATAATAGGACATGATAATAGGATAATGGTTATGAATACCGGGGAGGGAGATTACTCAAGGAAGTGACCTGCTGGGGACTTTGGAATGCTAGTAACATTCTATTCTACATTCTATTTTGCGCCTATTGTGGGTGAGGATTGCCTGAATGTTGTTTTGTAATTGTTAAGCAGAATATATACATTTTATGAGCTTCTCTGCATGTGTTTTCTAAAAGAAAGGAAACAGGAAGGCAGGGGGAGAGGGAAGTGAGAGGAAAGAGGAAAGAAGGAAAGAGAGGCCAAGAGGAAAGATTCCAAGGTACGATTTATTACTTGTCTTTATACTCTGATTAATGAGTGATTTGCTCTACTATAATCATCCTTGTCAAGGCTAAGAAGAAAATTGCCCCTAAAGCTTCTTTTAGAGCAGATGCTCACTACTGCTTCCAGATGTCTGACTTAGCACAAGGCAGAGTTGAAGCACCGTCACATATCAGGAATCACTAGATGCAGTCCTGTCGGGTACAGAACAAGCAATTGCCAGGAGCACGATCTAGAAGGTCCAACTGCAGAACTGGAGAACGTCCAGGGCAACAGGTAGACATCGGCATGAAAAAGATAACACGAGAAACCAACAGTAACCAAAGTCAGCAATCCTACATTTTAACCCTTCAGATCCTTTTGCTGAGACAAAGACTGTGGCATACACACGAAGGCCTGTCATATGGCCGGGTGATGGTTGGAGCCCACCACAAGGCTGTATAGTCAGCCCTCTGCCATCCTCAGCTGCACCCAGGTCTCCCACACCCACCGCATGATGCTCATCAGTACCCCATGCGCATGTCAATGTCGTCTTCCCACTTCACACGTGGTTCCTCCCCCTCTTTGCCTGACCACCTCACTTTTTTCTGGTCTCAGCTGAAAGTTTACTTCTGAGAGAAGACTTTGCTAACTCCCCAATCTAAATCAAGTCTCCTTGTAATTCTCTTTTGTGGCATTTCATCCTTTTCCTTCATACCACTTATCATAGCTTATAATTACATACTTACTTGTAGAAGTATTTACTTTCCCACCACCCTGGAGTCTTGACAGCAGTCGAATCTCTGGTCAATAACAGTTGTCTGCCCAGTTCCTAGCACAGCCTCTGGAACATAGCACGCGTTGGTTGTTGCTGACTCCTAAAGAATGAACGAAGGAAGAACTCATTTATCAATCAACCTCTCTAAGTTTCTACTCTCTTCCAACACTTAGCAAAATGACTGAGTAATTGGTTAAGTAATTTCATTCAAAATCATTTGGTAATCATAGTAGGTTTTTAATAACACTGATAGTCACTTTATCGATTATTCTTTTCTGCTAGTTTGGAGTTCCAAGATAGGCTTATTTTTCCTTTCTTGCCAATACTTGCCTTGGACCCACACATACTGGGATCACAGTGAAACTTTATAGAGTGAATAAAAATCTAGTCTCTTAAAGTAATTGCACTTTTTAAAGATTATTTTAATGGCTATATCCACAAAATAGAAATTATATATAACTCACTCTGTAGAGTGAGTGAAGCAGGGAAAATAGAGTTAGTTATTTGTTTTTTCTGAAGAATCATCAAAAAACACATATTTCCAACCCTTAGATGCCACTATTAGAAGTAATAGCAAGGGCATTGAGATGATACCTTGTTTTAGAGACAGGAGACCAGGTTTCTACTGATGACTAGATTAGTTTTCACACAGCTTCCTAAGCTTTGATTTCCTCAGTACAAATTAAGGCCATTGGAGTTGACTTTTGAGGTCCATTGGAAGCCTCAGTAAGATCAACAACTTATTTAAAGGTTTTTTAAAAATGAGGTTAAAATATTCTAACTAAGAATTGGCTTTCCTTTAAAAAAAGGTGAAAGGTAAGCGTCATTTCTTACATCATTGCCTACTAGAAGTTTATGCCTGCTCTTCAGTAGAAAAGAAGAATCCAACAGAGAAGGATTTGTCATTATTTTGCAGGTTTTATATATAGGACTTGTCACTGAGGCAAAATGGTACAATAGGTTAATTTATAATTCAGGTGTCCATCTTATCACACTGACACATAGGATAACAAAAACCTTCAGAAGACCCGGGACTATTTCTGAAAGTTGCTGTCTGATTGGCTCTGCCAATAGAACTAAATGAAGTAAGGGGTTCATAAAAATCAAGCGAGGTCTTAAATTTTAATTTTTGCAAATGCACAAAGAAACCATGAAATTAATCCATTCTGTGTGGGTGGTGCCCAAATCCCTAAAATTTTAAGTAATAAATGAAACAATATTTCTTGAAACTGTACAAACATGACAATTGAATGACAAAGTTCTGTTTACTGACTAGTTTTAAAAATATTTCCTGCCTTAAGTTTAAAGTACAATAATAATTACAGACTTCTCTTAACCACTGCTGGTTCACAAATTTAATTTAAAACCTATATTTTGGAAGCAAAAGAAATGTCAGATTTGAATCATTTGAGGGATGTTAGGCAAGATTCAATGTGAAAGACAAAAATGTGGATTAAATAGATCGTACTTGAAGAATGAAAGTCAGACTCTTCCTAAAAGATTTTTGAATTGCACTAGTCACTAGTTCCCTCTGCACTGGGTTGTGCCCAAACCCCCCAAATTTTAGATAATATATGACCAATATTTCTTGAAATGATACAAATACAACCACAGTTAGATGACAGTGTTGTTTACTGACTAGTTTTGATAATATTTTTTGTGTTAAGTTTAAATAATTAAAGACTTGTCTTAAGATACAATCTTCCCTATAAAGGAAAGTGACATATTTGTTCTGGTCCTAAAAAATACCTTCATATGCAGTCAAGCCAAAGAGTGCTGGTTTGGGATTTCAAAAATTCCAAAATGCTGTGGGCCAAACCATCTCTGCATTTACTATCTCTATGTAGCAATTACCTCCAGTTATCACATGGGCATCCATCTTTTCTCCCAACTCCAATATTTCAAAGGGGAAGGCACAGTTCCGTGAAGAAGCAGTGTGCCTACTGGCCAACCACTGGGATCAACCCCCTGGGAATGGCAGCCCTGGTTCCCACTGACATTCTGCATCCCCATGGGAGCTTGCTTAATCTGGCGGTGTCTCAGAGTTCCATGGCTAAAGTGACTATGACAACAACCACTTTCTTCTCTCTGGGACATGGAGGAGAGAGTTTTAAACTCTCGTAGGAAGACTTTTTATCTTACCAGTTGAAGCACCTTCTGATTCTGGTCATACCTTTTTTTTTATTGTTGTTCAAGTTCAGTGGTCTCCATTTTGCCCCCACCACTCTCCCCCACCCCACCGACTCCTGCCTCCCACCCTCAGTCCTACCCCCCTTTGCCTTTGTCCAGGAGTCCTTTATATGTCTTTTCTAAAAATACAAATACATGCTCCATTTATCAACTAATGATAATAGTCTAATAATAATATCAAGTCTCCAATATGTCAAGCAATAAACAAGGTGCTTTTAAAGACATTATCTGAATTAACCCTCATACCCTTTGTGATTAAAGTAGGTATCATTCCTACCCACTTTTTACATGGGAAGAATCTAAGTGACTCTCACAAGACCATACAGCTAATTATAGTATAAAGTGAACTCAAACCCAGGTCTTTCTATCGTACTCAAATTTTAGAGTTATTTCCACTACATCAGAATCATTAAGAGTTTACAATAAAATTAGAATTTACAAAGAACTTCCATGAAATTCTGGAAGATAAAAATTACTTGCACATCTCTCGTGCTTAACTACATAAAACTGATGATTAAAAATAATAAAATCAGGACTGTATGAGGTATGTGGTTAAATTCATATAGCCAATATTACAAAGTACCCCAAAAAGACTGACTAAACTTATCAAATGAGTCAATTCAGTCAGGTAATTAAACATTAAGAATGTCAAATTGACCTGGCTGGTGTAGCTCAGTGGATTGAGCGCAGGCTGCAAACCAAAGCATCGCAAGTTCAATTCCCAGCCAGGGCACATGCCTGGGTTGCAGGCCATGGCCCCCAGCAACCACACATTGATGTTTCTCTCTCTCTCTCTCTTTCTCTCTCTCTTTCTCTCTCCCTCCCTTCTCTTTCTAAAAATAAATAAATAAAATCTTTAAAAAAGAAAGTCAAATTGTTTGTGATTTTCATTTTTAATTTTCCAAATCAAAACCACCACAAGTTGACTTGTCTATTCCCCTGGGAGTTACATGTGTGTGTAGAACACACTCACAGTCAGGGGCCAGATCTTCATGTTCTCGAAGGTAGTAATGCAGTGGGGTGGCATGGGGCAGGGGGGAGGTCTGAAGGCTATTTTCAGCATTTCAGAGTCTCATAAGAATCAACTATGTCTCCCAAATAAAGCAGAACAGGCTAACTAGTCACATTCCTAAGCTTTTGACGAGAATGACTTCAACTCAGTGCAATCATACTAATCATCTCATTGTGATTGGGAAGGCTGATTGGGAGTTGCATGTGTCTTTGGTTAATAAAACAGTTTCAAAAATATAATGATGACTTAATGTCATAAAGATATATGTGCCAGGATATTTATGTTTATTGCAGTATTATGGTTATGGTACCAAGAGGTGGGGAGGGGAGGAAAAACCAGATGCTCAACAATAAAGAAATAACTAAATAAATTAGAGCTTATCCATGTAATAGAATACTATGAAACCAGAAAAAGGGCAGGCGCCATCTCAAGATATGTTTCAGAATAAAATGAGCAGGTCACAGAAAAACACATACTACATAGATACTATGTGCCTTCATTCTTGCCTGGGTTAAGAACATACGGAAATGTGTGTGTGTGTATATGGATAGAGATGTGCATATTCTCTGGGTACCTGCTAAGTACATTAACAGAAAAGAACATGGAGAGCGGGCATCTGAACTGGTAACAGCCAGGGAAAGGGAAGAGTTCAGATTAGGACACACAAACACGGTCTTTCACTTTCTACTCTAAACCTTTATATGGTTTCAATTTGGACAGCGAATATCAATTGCATTGTAATTCTTTTAATTCCTTAATAAATGCAAAGGTTTTGTTTGTTTGTCTTGCAAACCTTTCCAAACATGAACTCCATATGGAAGTAGAAAGAGGGTCCATGCAGGTGAAAACAGGGTGACCAGCCAGCACAGATGTCCTCTTGCAGTGCACAAACATCACACACACACACACACACACACACACACACACACGTCCATTCTAGCTGGGAGTGATAGGCTCTTGAGACATCTACAAAGAAAGCTCTGTCTCTCATCGCCAGAGATCGGCGCCATGCAACAGCTCTTCTCTGCGGCCTTGAAAATGCTGCAGGCTGGTAGCTAAGCAGTATAAACAAGTTGGAAGACCAACACGAAGACCCTTCAGGAATGCTGGCACCTTCCCGAGACTTGGAAGTAGTCCTGCCCCTAATTGGACACAGGTGTGCCTGAAAGGGAAGCTGCCGTGTAAGTCTACCCTGTGCAGAGCCGAACCAGCTATGCCATTCCCACTACAGGAAACACGGACCGTGGCCGGCTCCATCAGCCGTGGCTCCGAGCGGCTCGCTGTCTGCCTGCCCTGCTCCACTCTCTGGCACAGCAGTTCAGCCCATAATGTGTGATGTGGTGTGTGCCAGGGGCACCCAAAAAGCACCGCTGGACGTTGACCATCCTCCCTTGAAAGACAAGACACGAGCTTTACGAGGCCTTATAAAAATGCACTTCTGAGGGTGTTCCAGTGGGACCATTTCAGAGTGAGTTCAAAGTCAATTGCGTGCTCAGTATCAGGAGAGAAGAGGGAGGCTTAGCTGGGGCTCTTGCCCCCTCTCTCACATTTAATCCAAGTTTCTCAATTTTTGTTGGAATGGCCCAGCTATTCATGCATTTTTGTGCTCCCCCAGCCTAGGCTTTGCCAGGAACTAGACAAGTCTGAGTCTATGTCCACGTGAAGGTATTCAGTTGGAGGGGCAGACACCCCTCAGATGGAGGACGTGGAGGCTGTGGGGAGCGGGCCCTCTGAGGGAGGAAGGTGAAAGTACACCCAGGAGAATTTGCAACACAACGTTTTGCCAGGACCCACCCTTCTCCGCTGCTATGGAACTGAGTACGAAGGGCCTCTGCTCCCCCTTCTGACAAAGCAGGGATAATGGGACTGGGAGAGGTGGGTGTTACAGGGAGCAGGTAAATGCATGTGGCCAGGGGAAAAGGAGAGACCCGGTGTGGTCTCTCACTTCTGAGTGAGAGGAAGACAACTGAGAAACAAACGCTGTGAGAAAAAAAAAGGATAAAGAAAGGCTGAGCATCTTAAAAGGCAGCAACAACAAGACATACCACATCCCTATTTGTCCTCAGAGGCTGATGTCATATCAATATCATAACCTCTGGATGAAATGAAAGAGCACTTTCAAAAGCTTTGAACAAAAGCAAAGGCACACCCTTAGGAGTCTTTGCTCTTTCTTTTAAAAGTACTTAATGGACCCATCAGTAAATGAATGGATCAAAAAACTGTGGTACATTTACACAATGGAATTCTATGCAGCAGAAAGAAAGAAGGAGCTCCTACTCTTTGCAACAGCATGGATGGAGCTGGAAAGAATTATGCTAAGTGAAATAAGCCAGGCAGTGAAAGACAAATACCATATGATCTCACCTTTGACAGGAACCTAAACAACAAAACAAAGAAACAAGCAAAACATAACCAAATACACTGAAATAAAGAACAGACTGACAGAGTTCAGAGGTGAGAGGAGAGGGAATTTCAGGGGAATTTCAGGGGAAAAGGGGAAGGGTTTACAGGAACGAGCATAAGGACACATGGATTAAAAACTAGGGGCGGGTGGAAATGGGAGGGAGGAGGGGAGGGTTGGGTGGGTGGGTTGGGATGGGATGGGAGTAAAAGATAGAAAATTGTACTGCAACAACAATTTAAATAAAATTAAAAAATAAAAGTATTTAATGGAGATTATAAACAGCAGGTTGTCCACTGAAAGCTGGTGGTTTGGCGGGTAGAGAATGAATATTGGTGGAAACCACATCAGGCTGCCAGCTTCTCCGAGAACATGTCCGTCTACGGTGGCTCTCTCTTCTCCAGCCCCGAGACTCCAGACTCCGGTCTGGGTCTCTCAGGTCGTGCCACCCTTTGTGGTCTCCAGCAGCAGTATGCTGCCCACTTGAATGTCCTTTTCTGTATCCACCTGCCATCACCTTCTTGAAGTCTCAGATTCGATGACGCTCCTCACCGAACCCAAAGCCTGTCCCCACCCATACCCTGGGACCCACTCCCGCTCCCCCAGGGTATCCCTGCCCCTTCTCGGTGTGACTTTCACCATAGCACTGCAGCTCTGAGGCTCACGTCCTGAGAAAACCTGCTCGACAGTCTAGGGCCCCCCGCCCCGCAACAAAGAATGTTTGCGATCTTGAGTCAGAAGATACAGATTTACTTCTGTCACTTGATATTGTTTGTTATCTGACTTTTGTGCTGGAAGGCAAAGTTTGTCGCCAGAGAGCTGGCCTTAGACACCTCCACCTCCTGGGTGTCTAGAGATGGACAGGCCGGAACCACAACCACAGGCCCCACCACACAGCTGTACTGAGCTCTTGAATGGTGGCTCCTTCACATCGGGATGCACCATAATCTTTGAAAGTGGATTGCAAAGACTTCATAGAAAGAGAAGAATAAAATACAGCTCATAGGTAATGGTTTTGTTGATTACTTCTTGAAATTATATTTTCAATATGTGAGGTTAAATAGAATATTATTTAAATTAATTTTACTTGTTTCTCTATTTTTTAAAGTGGCTACTAGACAACTTTAAGTTACCTATGTAGTTTACATTCTGTGTCTATGGAGCACCATTGGCTTAAACTTTCACCTGATACACCATAGGTGGCCAATGCTTACTAAATACATACAAACATATAGTCATTCTTTGGGCCCACCATTTAAACAAGCTAAGCTTTTTTTTATTTTTACTCTTTGACATGACAATAAAAATATCTGCCCCATAAGCATTTTTGTGGAAAATAAATGAGAGAGTGCTGCCTAAATTAAAGTCTGAAATAGTCCCTAAAGATGTCATTTGTATTTCAGGTACGTTGAATGTTTGCAGAATGAGAAACGCTGTGTAATTGAATAATCCCTTAATTGTTAAGACAGTCCTAGCCCAGGCGTAGTTCAGTGGATTGAGTGCGGGCTGCAAACCAAAATGTTGCAGGTTCGATTCCCAGTCAGTCCACATGCCTGGGTTGCAGGCCACGGCCCCCAGCAACCACACATTGATGTTTCTCTCTCTCTCTCTCTTTCTCCCTCCCTTCCCTCTCTAAAAATAAATAAATAAAATCTTTAAAAAAAAAAGACAGTCCTAAAATCAGAACACATAAACATTAAGAAAACTATTGTGTAAAAAAGGGACTAATGTTCTGAACCCACATCTATCATCGACCTTACACAGTCAGAAGGCAGACATCAGCAGAAAATCAAGGGTTTGCCAAAATGATGATGGAAAATGGATTTCTCTGACAGCTTGGTGAAAACATAGCTACCTAATTCTTTTGCATTCTATATTTTGGCTTTGATTGGGTGTTTCCTTTTGGGTAACCACTCAGTTTGGTAAAGTACATTTTACATATCGAGTAGAAAATGGCTTCACACTGAAAAATAAGATAAGACAATGAAAGAAGAAAGTCACACTAACTCAGGAAGAAGCAGATCAATGCAGGACAATCACAGCCCCTTTGACCTGGGCTTCCCTGAATGTCTGTCAGAAATAACCATATCCTCGACTCTCATTCATAAAATTGAAACAAACAACTTAGTGGGAAAAGCAGAACCAAAATATTTGAAGTTGTTGTTTTTTAATCACAGACCAGGTGATTCAAATATAAGAGGTTAAGGTAGATTAAAATTTACCTATTTTATAACCCAGTGAATAGCATATATAAAGTTAAGGAAAAGGTGAATAGTGATCTAATTTCATGCTCCCAATTTAATCAAATGAAACCCATTCTTAAGCATTGACATATCCAGCTTCTTTATAAGGTGCCTTTGAGTAGAAAGTCTGGGTTTCGCTGTAGACATAGAAGTCTTTGTCCTTTTCTCTCTGTGTTACTACATCTGTAATATGCCAAAGCAGTGGTCCTCCACTGTGAGAGAGGAGAATAATTTTGCTCCCCAGGAACATCTGGCAATGTATGCGGACATTTTCATTGTCGTGTGGACAAGGTGCTACTGGCATCTAACAGGTACAGGACACTGAACTCACTACTCCCGAACAGCAGTTTCCCAGTTGTTGCTGTTGAACAACATCTTACAATGCACAGGACAGCCCTCAGTAACAAAGACGTGTCCAGCCCAAAAGGTCAATGGGTACTACTGTTGAGCAATCCCATCCTAAAAGAGGGTCTATCGGATGTTTCCTGAATTTTTTTACCATGCTTTTGCTGCACATAATGGAAGATCAAATGAAGTTGGGCACGTCTTTGATGGCCTCAGGCAACCATCGATGCATGATTACAGGGCTAGGGAGGCAGTGAATAAGTTAACTCATTATAACTCATTATAGCAAAACTTAGGGATAAAAAATTCATCTAGAAGAATTGATCAAGGAAAAGAACAATGCAGACAAAATGCTTACTGTAACTGAGGCAAAGTTTACCAGGATGAAAGACTTTCCCTGACACACTTTATTCAAAATTAACTCATTGAGTTTTTGGTATCCAAGAGGGCTGTACCAGTAGTGTTGGAGGTTATAAAAGTAAAATATCACATTATTACCATCAGCAAATTTACCGTAGACTGAAATTAAAAGAGACCTTCGAGAAGTATCTCTGTAATCAAAGAGAACCTGGGAGGCATTGCACCACAGAAAATAAAGATCCTGGCTTTGGAATCATCAAAGGACAAACCAGGATTTGAATCTAGACACGCCCTGGGGAGAGCCTCTTAATCCCTCAGATGTCTCATCTCCAAACAGGGACAATAGCGCCCACTGGCGGGAGGAGATGTGAGGATTATGTGTGGTTATGTACACAAATTGCCTGGCATGGCGCCTTGACCACGCTGGTTACTCAGCACATGTCAATGCCTTGCTTCTTAATTCCCCAATTAATGTTTTCATCTTCACTAGTCGTGGTTAGTTGAGATGAAAGGGGAGCTTCTTCAGGTGTTATGGAAATGCTTCTTTTTTTTTTTTTAGAAAAGCAAACTCAAACAAACAAACAAAGTTCTTATCTCCAAAAGCCTATGTAAAAGAAAGTGGTAGGGAAATCTGGTTATAACAATACTGATAACAAATCTTAGAAGATTTAGAAGTACATTAATAATAGAACATTCCCAGTTGAAAAGGACACTACTCAAGAGCACAGTATATTTTTTGTCATTTCAATAAAATAAGATGTGGCCTGGACTTTGAGGAAGAACTCGATACCTTCAGCTAAGCGGAAACCAAGAACTGGTCGTAGATGTTCTCAGATAAAAATGTGTTTGGAAAAGTCTTTTAGGATCTATGTGTCAGCTCCTGGACGTTCAAAGGGTTTGAATCATAGACTTAGTTAAAAACTAGTAAATATGCATTTTTCGGTATTGACACATTTTAAAACTTTTCACAGAAACCCTTAACTTCTTTGGCACTGTCATCAATGACAGATTTCTGGGGTTCTCAGTATTTTTCAAATATTTCCATAGCCATATTTTAACCTTTGATTGGCCACTGTGCCAAAGATAAATAAGGCATTAACATTAAGCCATATTCCCACTTTGTCAGCACGCATATGGAGACTGTGAGGTTAAGTGATTTGGCGGGGGCTTGACCACAAATGGGGGGGGGAAATTAACCTTAGCACCCTGACTCTCTCTTCAGCCTTTGTTCATTTAAGAACTCTTTCTTGTCACGTTCATAATTTAATTTCAGGTGCTCTTTTTGAGCACCTGAGCAACAAAGATAAGTAATTCATAGTCTGCCTCAAAGATCTACAATCCAGTGTATACATAATTATAACACGGAGATGACATCATGGCATAGAAAAGCGCCAAGAAAATGCTGTGTGTGGGAAGGAGGGAAAGATCCCATAGGCAGGCAGGAAAGACCGGAGGTAGCCTTCCAAGTGGGCACTGACGTTTAAGGGGCATTTTTATAGAAAAAGAGGCAGAGAAGAGGGGCAGGACGGGAGAGGGAAAGAGCAGGGTACTTGAAGCATTTTCAGGGATCAGAGAAGGAAGGTTTGGCTGGATCCCAGGGTACCACACACCCAGGAGAAGTGGGAGGTGGGCTTGGAACGTTAGGGCGATGCGAGTTTGAATTTCTACGACCCACCCTTAGTCCTGCCTCTACAGGCAAGTCTCTAAACTCCCAAAGCATAAAAATGGTATCTGAATCATCTGTAAATTTCAGTGGCAAGATTTCTCTGAAAAATCATACACTGAACACTCCCTAATGGCTTTCAGAATAAATGAGTAAATGAGTGAACTAATTAATGAATTAATGAGCTAAAAAAAGTGACAGTGGTAAGGAAAGGCATGCATGGAAAATAATGTGGAAGGAAACCAACGGCATTCAGTCCAGATTGCCTGGATGGGAGGCAGTGGAGAGGAAAGAGTAGGGATGGTGACCTGGAGGCTTTGCTTCAGGGTACCAGGGAGAAGGATGGATATCGAAAACAGGAAGTTAGGACACAGCAATTATTTAAGATAGGAGATGACGACGGTGGATAGAATATCAGCAGGGTGTTCCATGAAGTTTGTTGAGAAGCCCCAGCAGCATTTCCAGAATTTTGTCCAAGCAGAATCTGGGTTGGCAGAAACCCTGCAGGGCGTATTGGAAATCCTCTCAGGGATGGGAAAGTCTGGTTGTTTAGAAATTGTGCTTTGATATAAGGGGAGGTTTTAAAGATCGTGGTAATTAATTACCTGTGACATTAGTGGAACTTTGAGCAGAACAGTAGATCTCAGATTACCGACTCAGAAAATCTGTACAATCCATCTTTTTGTACAATGCCAACACTTAGGCGCAGAGACAAGCAGGGGTAACCACTGCACAAGCAGCACTGCTCCCCGAGGTGAGTGCTGCAAAGGAGCGTAATCCCCTGGCGATGAGCACTGCACCTCAAACATGCCCCAGGGGGTTCCCACGCTTAAATGAATGAGTGAATGAATCGGCACCTGAGTGAAGAAATACATGTTGGCTCAGCAGAGAACTGTTTCTGTTTTGTGCATTAGCAGTTGATATATTCCGTATCAACCATAGTCCTTAAAAATATTTCTGGACGATTGAGATGGATATACGACAAGTGCTGACTCATTTCCAGGTATTTTGAGGCATTTCACTTGACCATGGCAGACCTGGGCAGGCTTCCTCTCCTGTCACGGAACTGGGTGACAGGTAAGCCTAGAAGAGACTGGGTAAACGTACGGGTGGGTCATTCTCACACAAGACTGCAGCACACAGAGCAAATAAGCCCCACAACTGAAACACACACACACAAGCCAAGTGGTTCAAACCCAAGATTCCTGAGTAGAAAGCAGAGCCAAAAGCTTAAGCCAACACAAGAAACCATGGTAGCCCTCAGGGAGGAGTGGCAAAGCAGAGAGAAAGAGAGCAAGGCTGGAGTGTTCCTCGCAATTGCTAATGGTGTCCCCAACCACTTGCATGGTTCCAACCACTTGCGTGGTACACTTGAAATGCACTAAAAGAGGACAGACCTCTTTTACCTTTACCTTTTCATATACTAACCTTTAGTATATGAAATTTCTCTTTTTTTAGATTTTGTTTATTTATTTCTAGAGAGGGAAGGGAGGGAGAGAGAGAGAGAGAGAGAGAAACATCAATGTGCGGTTGCTGGGGATCATGGCCTGCAACCCAGGCATGTACCCTGACTGGGAATCAAACCTGCAACACTTTGGTTTGCAGGCCATGCTCAATCCACTGAGCTACGCCAGCCAGGGCAGTATATGAAGTTTCTTATAGGCAGATACAGGAGCGTCTGTTTTTGAAAAATACCACCTGCAACCGTACACAAAAGCTGGTTTCTTTAATTTGTTTTCTTTCATGTAAACCCAGACTTAAAGCTTTTTTTTTAACTTTTGAGAACATAATATATTCAAATATGCTTTGATAACGATCTATTAGTTTAAGAAGTTTCTGGTAAGAATCAAAAATTATACAAGGTAATTGAGCAATAGCATTTCTGGTATGGTGAGAATTTTCATTTCTTTGGGCGAGTTGCATATAAATGGTGCTTTTGTAATTAAGGATTCCAAATACCAGAAATGTTTAGTTGTGATTTCACACATTGTGTGTATCTCAAATTAATTCTCCTTGAATTTTATACCATTAGAGAGGTGGCATTCTTGCCTGATGGTAATCTTACCACAATGGAAAGGGTGGCACCCCAATTACCTAGCAGGTATACAACAGCCTCAGTAGAAACTATGAAGCAACACAGCCAAGGAACCAGCTTAACACTGTTCAGTAGTAAGGTGGCATTTGCACATTACAAAGAATTTGTGGTATGTCATTTGGCTTTATGAAAACAGATATTGCAAAAACATAGACACAAAGGGAAAAGACGTGGAAAGATAAATTATGAAGGAATATAAAGAGAATGGAGGTTGGGAATAACCAAGGCACTTAAACGTAGTGTGAAAATCTCAGAACTGGTTTGCTTGGAGCAATTGTTAGGGACTGAACTTGAGATGGCCAAGACCAGATGTTGAAATGTCCCTCCCGGTAATAACATTTGGAGCAATCTCTACTGCAACCACTATGAAGGGGATGATCAAATTATTTGGTTAATTGGAATTTCATTACATCAGAGTGTCTAGAAGTCAGTGGTTTCTCATCTGGAAACAAGACAAGTCATCAAATACCCCTGGGACTTCTGTTATTCTTTTGTAATTGTAGAGGGGTAGGCAAACTGATCTCTGGGATCCTTTCCGTGATTCCACAGGGCTGCCCCGTATCATCCATGGTGGAAAATGTTTGCCCTGCTCCTAAGTGGTTGTCTCAAAGAAAGGCCCTTTGTTCCGTGAAAAAGGCTGCTCATCCTCACCATTTTATTTCTTAACACGTAGAACTTTCATGAAAGATCTAATCAAGAAGATACCAGATGTCATAGCATCCTAATTGCTGTAGATAATCACCACGAGCTTAAAGGCGTTGCACGTTTATGTGAAACATTTGCGGGGGACAGGGTTCCCAGGCAAGGACGTGGAAACAGCTGTCTCACTTGAGTTTAAGTTCTTATGATTAAGGGGATAAGCAATTTCCAAATGAGATGAATTAGCTCTTAAAATAAAAATTGTCCTTCTGTAGTTACACAAAGCAAATGCTTAGTTTTAATCAAACCAAATGCTGGGGACAGAAAGACCTCACTCAAACTTATTAGTGTGTGTGTGTGTGTGTGTGTGTGTGTGTGTGTGCGCGCGCGCAAGAGAGAGAGAAAGAGGGAGAGAGAGAAACGTGGGTGTACCTATGTGGTTGGAGCTGGGTAAAGCAGTAAAGTCTCAAACTCAATTGTTACTTTTAATATTTTCTCTTTATCACTGGCTTTAAGCAAGTTAATTATGGTCTGTTTGGATGTAATTTTCTTCATGTTTCTTGCACTTGGGATTTGTTGAGCTTTTTAGATTTGTGAACTTATAGTTCTTATTAAATTTGGAAAGTTCCCAACCATTATTTCTTCAAATATACTTTCTGCTCTTCCTCATCCCATATGCCCTGCTATGGGAAACTACAGTTACATATATGCTTGTCCATTTGAAGTTTTCCCATGGCTCACCGATGTTTGGTCCTTTGTCTTTTTCAGTAGTGTATGTGTGTGTGCATACGTGTCATTTTGAGTAGTTTCTATTGCTACATCTTCAAATTAATATTTTCTTCTGTAATGTTCAATCTACAACTAATCTCATCCAGTGGGTTTTTTATTTCAGACACTTAGATATTTTCTCTAGAAGATTGACTGAAATCATTTGTATATCTTCCATGTCTCTAGTTAACACATTCAATCTTTCCTCTAGCTTCTTGAATATGTGAATCACAGTAATAACAACTACTTTAATGTCCCTGTCTACAAATTCTATCATCTGCATCAATCTGGGTCAGTTTTGATTAATTTTTCTCCCCATTATTGGTAGTATTTCCCTGCTTCTTTGCATGCCTGGTGATTTTTTATTGGATGCCAGACATTTGAACTTCACCTTGTTGGGTGTTAATTATTTTTGTACTCCTATAAATATTCTTGAAATTTATTCTGTGACATGGTTAATTTACTCAGAAATAATTTGAGGCTTTCGGATCTTCCTTAATTAGGCAGAACTACAGCAGTGTTTAGTCTAGTTTTATTTCCCTAATATTTTGGAAAAACCCTTCATCGTACCTCTACCTTTCTTACTACATCGAACCGATACTCCTAGACTGTGAAGTTTTCCACTCTGGCCATTGGGAACTGGCACTATTCCTGGCCCTCTGTGACTTTTAGGCACCGTTTTCTTTAATCCTTTTAAGTGGTTCTTTCCCAGCTTCCAGGAGTTCCCTCATACAATACACATCAGTGATGACCAGCACTCAAGTTGAGTATTTCGGGGAGAGGGCACCTCCTGCAGGTCTCTTCCATTCTCTGTCTGTGCAACTGCTTCCGGTTTGGTGTTCTGCCCGGCCCACTCCGGCTGCCTGGTCTTTGCCAGACTGTCTTCTCAACTCAGACAGACTCTGTGCATCTTCCTGTGTTCCACTTGGTGCACTGAAGTTGGAAACTGCCCTAAAGAAAATAAACTAAGGCAATACTGAGTGTCATTCTGTTCGTTTCCTAACTATTAGGGTCCCCTGGCCTTGGTGGCCCAATGTCCAATATCTTGAGTGCTGTCATTTTGTTGTCCAGTTCTTTAGTTGTTTCAGGTGGGAGGGTAAATGCAGGTCTTATTACTCCATCTTGATTGGAAATAGAAGTCCTCAAATTTACTAAACTACTTAAACATTTATAAAGCAACAAATAGCAAGGGATAATGCAGAACTTGGAGGTGCTGTCCAGAGGGGAAAAAAGAAAAACACATGAATAAAGTGTACAGAAAAGTGTAAATTTTCTAAAAAATTTCTTTGGCAACAATTGACACATCTTTGTGGTTAAAAATACTGCAAACTTCCTTAGAGGCACGTCATTCTGCAAATGTTGGGGAAAGATTTGCTTAAATTCACACAATAATCTGAAATTCTGAGCCATGGCTTTTAACAGAAGAAGTCATGTGAATGAAAATTTGACCTTCTGATCCCAGGAAGAATTGGGAGTGCCTTCATGAAGAGACAGAATCGTACGTGGCATGGTGTCTAACGTATACATCACTGTTTGTGCAGTAATAATGATGACTGCAGGAGAACAGAGCAAAGAACAGTCAATACAAGATCATGAAATAGCTTGAGATCATTGAGACAGTGTCAAACTACTAGACATAAGGATTATTGATTGTGCAAAATAAATGACACAGAGAGAGAGACAGATCGATAGATTCAATGAAGACACAGCGCTTCTGGGGCACTTGCCATGTTATTTTCTTGACCTGGATTACAAAAGTACTCATTGTAAATTAATCTCGTTAAGCTATTCCTAATATTTTATGCACTTTTTGTGTGGTTATTATAGTACAAAACAGGAACGTTTTCTTAAGGTTATATGTGAAACCACAAGAGAGCCAGGCTCAGTTGTTAGCGTTGACTGAAAAGCTGAATGATTATATTCTTCAAAAGAAGTTGTAATATCATCACACTGTATTATCTATTTTTAACTTTAAATAAAAATGGAAGAGAGCTCTTTTGATAAGTGGTTTTCATATATATTATCTTCTTATGACTTTGGGGAATAGGCATAATTATTCACCTCCATTTTGCAAATGGAAAAACTGAGGCTTGAAAGGGTCAATGACTTGTCCAAGGTCGTATACTGCAAAGAACTGGTGGCTAAAGCAGAAAGATGAGAAAACCTACATGTCTGATGTCATGGTTGTATCCTATAAGCCAAACTCTAAAATCTCCTACTTCCAAACCTCTTAAGTGGATAACAAATTCCCCTATCATTTGAGACAGTTTGATTTTGATCTTGCTATGAACTGCAGCTGAAAGATTTACTACTAATACACTAAGCAGTGAACTGATCATTTTCTTGCATTATCATGTTTCATTTTCATTAGAAATCCTCTGAGACAGACATTAACTTTTGCTGCTTTTCAGAAGAGAACTTAAAGCTTAATAAAGCATTAGTAATTCATGCCAGTTTATGACGTCATAACTAGGATGCAGACCTATTCAGCCCAACTCCAGACATGTCATGTAATAAACTCTGCAATAGAAGCTTCTTCAAAAGATGGTCACTCTGTCACATGGGATCATGAAAAGTTATTTTGCTGCCATCATTTCAGTTGTGGCTATAGTGAGAATCAATGTCTTTTTCTCTTTTCTCCAATCCTCAGACAGAGCCCTTCAGGGCAAAATTCTTGCCTCCTGCTACTCTGCAAACCATAAAGGTTTCTTAAAAGCAAAGGGAAGACAACTATTCCTCATTCTGAGGAAGTGCTTCCTAACAGTAAGATGATTACCCCAAAATGAATGAACCGTCTCAGGAAGGAGTGAGTTTCCTGTCACAAGGCTTTAAAACAGATGCCGGGTGGCCATCTAGTGAAGATGTGGCAGGTGGCTGGGCAAAATAATCTATTCTTAATCTTCAGTGATAAGGTTTCCTGCAGCTTTTCTATCGAATAACTTATCTGTGCCTATTCTATTTGTCATCTTTCCCTTTTACTTCTTCATTTCTCAAAAGATGGATGGGGTAAAAACCTTAAATAACCTCTAACTTCTCTAGGGAAAGCTATTCTTTACATTGTTGTCCTATTTCAGTGGTCCTCAAAAAATTAAAAATGGGACTACCTTTTGATTCAGTGATTCCACTGCTGGGATTATACCTTAAGAAGCTGAAACACCAATTCAAAAGAATCTATGCACACCTATGTTCACAGCATAGCTTAGTGCTGGAAACAGCCTAAGTGCCCATCAGTACATGAGGGAAAGCTTTTTCAAAGGGTATGTGGTGAATATGGGTATTTTATAGCCTCTCATTCCTTTCAACCTGCAAGTACTATTTCTGCTGTGTGCATAGCTCTTTACTAGACATTTTCTAAATATTAAAAAGAAAGTATGCATAAAAGTACATCCCTTCTCTTGAAGAATCTGCAACAATGTCTTGCTCAGATGTATGCACATAAAAAGTTAAAAAACACAAAGCAAGAGGTGCTATTTGACAGAATAATGGGCAAGGCAAAAGTAGGTTTACAGTTGTTTGTATGGAAAATAATACAGTAATTAATATATAAGAATATAAGGATAAACTTTGTGTTTCTCATATTTACAACTGTAAGCCTACTTTAGCCACAAGCTGTATAATTATAGACAAAATGGGATAAACCTTAGTGATCTGGGTCCTTAAAGGAGAGGTGTCTTTCTTCTTGAACTTTTAAAGAAACAACCTCAAACCAAACAAATAAGCTATTTGCCAATTGTTGGTTTTCTGCTTTTTATATCCTTGAAGTCAATGTCATGTCATAAACACCACTCACCTACCAAGATGGCCAAACTATTAAGCTAAATCTTGACCAAGGTCAAGCCCATTGAACAGTGTACTGGTAGCCATGAGCTTACATTTTAAATTTCGAACAGGGTTCCAAACATGGGTCCGCAATCCTGAAGGGGTTCTTCAATAGATGTCAGGGAGGCCTGTGAAGTTGAATGGGAAGAAAATATATCTTCAGAGGCATTAACCTCAAACTAAAATCTAGCTTTCTTTCCACAAACTGCAGTATTATTAGCAGGTTCTATGACACTGACACCAATAGGAATCACAGATATTTTCTTATCACATTATAACTGCAGATATCTCAATCTATCATTTATGCCCATGCCTAGTTCGGAATGACAGTTGTCATGAGCCCTCTTGCTAACATGATATTCAATGCATTAATAAAAACACAAGTACTACTAGGTCACAAAGTTGCTGTTTTTTAAAGATTTGGATCAATATTTTATCTCAATCTAATTGGTGTTCTTTGCAGTCCTGTGCCTTGTGTTTTATGGCATTTAAAAACAATACTCTGACACAGGGTCCATTTACCTGATTGCTAAAGCATCCGTGGCACAGAAAAAGGGTGAGATCCTCTAGATCAGGTATCTTCACCTTCTTCTGGAATTTCAAGGGCTGTCTTGCTATTGGTCTAGCGGATATTCATCCATGCTCTGTGTTTCTGTGTTTATCCCACATTGTGGTTTTTGGTTTGTAATGTTTAAAGGGTTGAATTAATAAAAGGAGATCGCTAGTGGTAAACAAAACAGAATTTAATTTTTTAAAATTCGTCTCTCACATATACTTTTGACATCCTCTCCAGTAAATGAAAGGAAGCTGGTCCCAAATTTCTCTCCAGCAGGAGTGGAGCGTCCAGACAGGATGCATGAACTTATCAAATCTTGGATCTGGAACATATTTTATGGGTTTCAGGGGTTTCTACCCTGGAAATGAGCTTCTTCCTGCCATAAGGAGAGGTATAATCTCCTTTTTTTCTTTTTTACCTTCAACTCTCTGAACACAATTTAACCTCAATGAACTCAGTTCTTGAGGATCAGAGGCTCGGTCTTTGAGGAGTCTGCATTCCTTCTATATACAAAGCAAGTTAATTCATATCACATAAACACTTTTTAAATGTACATGTTACAACTTCCTTGTCGAGACTTGCAAATTTGCTTTATTTCTTTAGACTACGTTTGCTCTGAAATTCAATTTGAGGTTCATTTATTTCAAAGAGATAAACATAAAAAAATGACTTTTGGCCATTTAAACTCAGATGGCCAAGTTATATTCCTGTTCTTGTGATGTTACCTATTGTGTAAAGACCAGTAAAAATGAAACATAACATAGACTGTTGGAGAAAGTGGCTCTTGCGCTTTCTTATTTTGTGGGAATTTAGGATAAGAATTTTTAAGTGACACACTGAGAAAGGCTTTGGTATGTGTGGGGTGTTTTGAATTTATAAATTTCTTAAAATCCTCCCATTACAAACAGCCTCGGGGCATAAGTACACACTGAGGAAAGAAAAACAAGAAACTGGCCATGAGGAGCAGGCCCATAGGAAGTCATGGTCCAACCATGACATTTCAGGCCAGAGCCGTGGTCCGCAGGCTGCTAATTTCCATGGAATTCCCAATCCAAATGTAACCGTTTCTGCTTGTTGATTTGCCTCTCTCGTCTGAAAACATGTCCTTTCAGAACTACTCGGGGAAGTGGGGGCTCCCCCACAAAACTCATCTCTACCCTTTCGGCTCTTCATGTGATAAGTCACATGAATCTTAAGGCAGGGAAAACAGCGCTTCGCCAAGTACTTAACTCTTTAAAATAAATGAGAGCGGTTTCAGCCTCAAGCAACTTTCACAGAAGACACGCTCTTAAAACAGTTGCTCCAGTGAGACGTATTTCTCACTCAACAGTTGCATACCTATAATTAGATAACTTGCTTTCTTTCTCAAAGAACCATACTTGCCTCCACTAACATGTTTTCTGAGTTTTAGGGACAGGTCCCATGACCTAAGTTTTCAAGATACACTCATGACACTAGTTTGGATATCTCCCTTAGGTTTTCAAACACATGTACACAATAAAAGCGAGTTAATTCCCATTTTAAAACCCTACGGAACCTACTGGGGAGGTTATAAACTTGTTTATAATGGCTTAGAGTTTCATCTAAATACACACACACGCACACAAACGGGTTTGCTTTGACAGTGCCTAGGCCTCCGCAGAGGTGTGTCTCTCCGGATTAAGGAAGATTTGACACCCGATATGCGGATGTTGCACCACACAATGGAAGGTGCCGAATGAGTGGTGCGTCAGGGTGGCAGTTAATTGATATGGAATGTGGCTGCGGTTATTACCATGGAATGCTCCAAGGGCGAGTAATTTCCTCAGCGACTTTCTTAAAGTTTATAGATGACTTCCCACTTTGAGGCGGTGGGGAAGGATGGAGAAGAGGCGTAGGTTCTTTTTTTCAAAATAAGAAGCTATTTCTATTAAGGAAAATGGAGATGAAGGACAGACTTTTGAAAGACAAAAAGACAAATTGTTTCTATGAGACTCTTGTGACACTAGAAATAATCTTATTAATAAAAGCTAGCGCTCAGAAGCTGAGAAATTCTTTACGCTCGGATTTGGAATATCCAACTAAACGTGTTCTGACCTGGAGAAGCCAGGATAAAATGCCGCCCAGTGTCCCAGCTTTGGGATTGCTTCCCTGCAGGTCTGTGGAGTCACCACTTGATTTACATATTACTGTAAGGATGAATTTTTAGTTTTCTCACACCATGATGATCCTTACTATATAACCAAGACCGATTTCGAAACATTTCCTAAGAAAGATTAAATGATGTGTTTTCACAGGGATGTGAGGTTTCCAGTGACGGCGTCAGGCCAGATAGAATGTAGGTAGCTGGCGGAAGCTGCGGCATTGCACCTTGGTCCACACGCAAAGATAATTTTAAAAGATATTTTAAAACAATAAATCCCAAAAAGACTTATGCTGTTAGAAAAACACAGACTTGCAAAACGTTTTTAAAAGTTTTACTAGTTTATCCTCTCCCCAGACTTTTAAGTCATCTCACGGTGAGTCACACTCTAAAAGCACAAGCTGTGAAAAGAGGTAAATCAATATTAAAACCCCAAAGCTGAAACTTCATCAGTGTGACTTTGAGGGAGCTACTTAATTCTTTGAAGCCTCAGTTGTGCTGTACCTAACTTGTGGAGTTGTGTGAGAAATGTGTCTATTAAGTACTTAGCCAAATGCCTAGCACTCAATATCACAGAGAGATACCTGTAATTATAATAATATAAATCACCTTACTACTGTTCAATTTAAATCAGCTTACAAATATACATGAAATACACAAGTAAATCAGTGCAAAGGGAAAACAAAAATAAGAAAATAGTAAGAGGCCAGGAAAGAGGTAAATACTTATCTGCGTATTCTTTCATTCATTCAATCAACAAACATTCACCAAATGCCTACCCTGCACTCATCTCTGTGCAGTGGTACAGTGCAGCAACAAGACACACGACCCTGCATGCAGAGAACATGCAGTCCTGCATATTTGGGAAAGATGAGGGATGTATAATATAAACTACCATCACTATTAAGGCATCAACAGTCATCTCTGAATTTTTGATGTGTTGTCTTCAAATCACAGATAGGTCAATATACATTCTTAGGATGCATTTTCTCACTTGGGCAGATTATCTATGATAATCTGCTGCATTGTAAGAAGTGGAGAATGCAGTGTTCCCTCTGCCCACGTGATTAGGATGAGGGAAGCACACACACGCAGAGCTCATGGGAGTGAGTGCAGCGTGCCCGGTGCTGTGTATCTCAGCGTACACACAGCCCCAGAAATGGGTCTAGAGGGCCAGAGTCAGACACCTGCATCCCAGTCAGACAAGCAGCATCCCAGTGATCCTCTACAGCTGTGCTCTCTAAAGAGTGCAGAGAGGACACACCACAGGGAATGCTCAAAGCAACTACTGGAGTGGAGGAAGACAATTTCAGACACTCTACTTCCATTTTATTTTTTTTAAAGATTTTATTTCTGTATTTTTAGAGAGGGAAGGAAGGGAGATAGAGAGAGAGAGAGAGAGAGAGAAACATCAATGTAGAGTTGCTGGGGGCCGTGGCCTGCAACCCAGGCATGTGCCCTGACTGGGAATTGAATCTGTGACACTTTGGTTCACAGCTCGTGCTCAGTCCACTGAGCTACGCCAGCCAGGGCTACTTCCATTTTATAATAGTAAAAAGATAAATCATGCTTTCTCAATATTTAATGCACAGGTTGGCACTAGTGCCTTCATTTGGCCTCTCTGTCACCTGTTTCTTGGTCCCTGGGGTGACCGGAGTGAGGAGCAGAAGCTTCCTCACACAGTGGGGCTTGACAGAGACGCCTGCTCTCCTGCCTTCACGGACAGCACTCTAGAACATTCTGCAGCTTATAAGTGCCAGGCTAAATGGTTTTAGAAGTGGTATTATCTGCTTGTAACTGAACTAAGTAACAAAATGGACAAATGAAGTAAAACAAGTCTGGAAAAAATGCATTGAAGATAATACGTATAATGAAAGTACAAGCAAACAATTTACAAAAAAAAAAAGGTAGAGTTGAGACTTCACGCCCTAACACAAGCTCTTTGGAGTCATGCAAGTAAAGAAAAATGACAATCTAATCAAATGTGACAAAAGAACGACCAGCAAAATTAGACATTATCAAAACCCCTTGAAGTATGACCTCACCCTAAGTATGTGTATGATGCAACCCGAGATATTATGTAAGGAATGGTTTCAGTCATTGTGATGAGTAAGGCACTTAAATCCTCAGCCTCGCCCTGGCTGGTGTGGCTCAGTGGATTAAGCACCGGTCTGCGAACCTGTCACAGGTTCTGTTCCCAGGGCACATGCCTGGGTTGCGGGCCAAGTCCCCAGTGGGGGGTGCTCAAGAGGCAACCACACATTAATGTTTCTGTCCCTATCTCCCTCCCTTCCTCTCTCTAAAAATAAATAAATAAAATTTTAAAAAAATATATCAGCCTCAAAGACATGAAATCCAAACTGTGATATTTTCAGGAATTTTTAAAGTCATGTAATAGGGCTGGACAAAATTTCTCTGAAAATTGATGAAAGATGTTTTGTAGTCACTTGTGAGGTTTCTTGCATAATAATGAGAGACCAAAACATGTTTGTGTGGCACGAACAAACCATCCCAGGCTGAGATTACAGACATATTATCCCACTTGAAACTCACGCCCTGCCCCACTCAGGGCTGGTGCTACGAAGGGATAGCCAGAAAGGCTCAGAGTTCTGAGGAGGCCCCCGACACGACAACGGAATGTTCACCCAGCTTTGCCGTGAGACGGCGTAATCATGAAAATCCCGGGTACCGCAGCGGTTCCCCGGTTATCTCTCAGCAACGTAGTTGTGTGTTTCCCAAAAAAAAGAGTTACGGATTTTTCTTGGACTGTAACACAAACGTTCCAAATTTGCCAACGTTTCCATGGTGACTGGTCGTTCTCATGATGTTTCAGTCGTTCCCGTGATGACTAGTCTGCTAGCTGACCCATCCATGTCATATACATCAGCATGCTTATCTATGTATTTAAATTTCATCTATTCCTTCCATATAAAGGTGGAAGTTTAATAATAACTGAAAAAATGGTATTGCTTTTAGAGAATTTAAGCTATGAGTTTCAGGCATTTCAAAATGGAAGTTTAGAAACATTTTCACTATTATATGACTCGGGGAAGGAAAAAATGTAGGTCACTATAAAAATTTAGACCTGCACACTCAAACCTGGAAAAGAACTTTCAAACCTGTTTTGAAATTTTCCAAATAAGGAATTTTAGGAGTTCTTTTAATTAATATAAAAATTTAGCATATTCTGATTAATTTGAAAAATAAAAAAAACTAAATGGCATCAGAGAATACAGAAATTTACCAGCCAAATTTCAGTAAATATGTTGCATGATTGATGAATAGAATTTTAAAAGGAGTACCATAGCTTAAAAAGCTCAGCCATAGCCCTGGCTGGCGTAGCTCAGTGGATTCAGCGTGGGATGCAAACCAAAGTGTCGCAGGTTCGATTCCCAGTCAGGGTACATGCCTGGGCTGCAGGCTGTGGCCCCCAGCAACCTCACATTGATGTTTCTCTCTCTCTCTTTCTCCTTCCCTTCCCTCTCTAAAAAAATAAATAAATAAAATCTTTAAAATATATATATATATACTTTTTTAAAAAAGCCCAGCCACGGATGCGGGTCTTTTATATGAATCTATGCATCTTTGAAAGGTATTTTTTTCAGCCATAAAATCTGCTATAACAAAACATCAAAAAATAGACTGAACTTTGAGACAGATCTTTATGTAACTGCTACATAATATATTTAACCCATATTTTCAAAATAATGAGGCATGGTTGTTCACACAGCTGTTATTGCAACATAATTAGTAATAGCAAAGAGTTACATATATTAATACTCTAGTGAGAACAAAAGAATATATGCAATAATGAATAAAACAAAGTTTTAATATTTAAAAACTATTATGTGTTTCTTCTTGAAAGCATTCTAAAATGTTTAGCTTTCATTCTTACATATGTTTTACAATGCACAGAATATGTGTGTGTATATAAAAAAATTAGATTAGCATGCAATTTATAAATAAATAAATGTTAGGGCTGGGTGTGCAAGCATCTCCTGCTAGTGGTTACAGGTGAAAACATATACGTGAAAGGTGGGTAACTCCACTCCAGATGAGTAGTTTTTAAAATGTGGTCCGTGAACTGTGTGCCTCTGGGTCTCCTGGGGTGCTTGTTAAAAAGGAGAATTCACCCAGAACTACTGCTTCAGAATCTCTGGAGGTGTAGCCAAGGGTTTTACATTGTTAGCAAGCTCTTCAGGTGACTCCTCTGCGTGCTGCTGTTTGCCAGCCAGGGCCTCTCACCCAGAAAGTCATGGTTAACTCTGAGTCCTCATATGTGCTCTGTGTTCCCGGAGGCCATAAAACTGAGCACAAAGCATCCACCCCCTCGGCTGACAAGGATAAGTCCACGAGCCCATTCTCAGACTTACTAAGAACAATTGCGGAGGGAAGTAGCAGTTAAATACCCAGAAAAACAACACAGTGCACATTCCTTCCTGTAAGGGGAAAGAATTATATTTATTAAGAATTTTGTGCCCTGGCTGGCATAGCTCAGTGGATTGAGCACGGGCCGAGAACCAAAGTGTCGCAGGTTCGATTCCCAGCGAGGGTACGTGCCTGGGTTGCAGGCCATGACTCCCAGCAACCGCACATTGATGTTTCTCTCTCTCTCTTTCTCTCTCTCTCTCTCCCCCCTCTCTAAAAATAAAAAAATAAAAAGAATTTTGTTAGCTTTTTTAGGACTTTTCATTCCTAGAGGCCATGATAATATGTGGATGTTAACTTCTTAACCAAACAGACCACTATGAGATTGTCAGGAGACCTGACTTTGAAATTGGGAATGTAAAACAAAATATCTAAAAGATAATACAGTGAAGGAATATACACATCTAAATAGGCTTTTTTTAAAAAAAATAAATACTAGTTTATCTCCAAGTAAAATTACATGAACAAAAAGTGTCTTTTATATCAAAATTTCTGAGAACCTATAAATACATGTCCACCCTCCTTCATCTTAAAGATAAATAAAACTTCGCTTCAGTAACTCAGAACCAAGCTTAGCAATTCCAGTACTTCCTGAGGCCCTCCCTGGCCTTACAACCACAAAGTCATATGCTTTTGGGGATCTAACCTTACAATTTAAAGGGACATCTCAGCTTTCCTCGTCAAGTGAAACCTTTCTGCATTTTCTTAGTCCTGCTCTGTGTCATCTGCCTGTCAAGAAAGCAGTTGCTTGTTTGATTGTTAATTGCCCTTGTTTTTTATTATAGAATGCATTCGAATTTTGGTAAGTAACATGTTCTTCTTTGTAATTAGATATAGTAGTTAAAACGTCTTTCAATTCACCATGGCGTTCCCCTTTAATCAGCACGTCAGGCTTTCTGATGATGGAACCATATCTGCATTTGTACCACAGCAGACCTGCTCAAAGAAAATTGTGCAGCCAATACACATTGTAATTGGAATGAGATTCAGAGGTAGGAGTGCTTTTATTTTGCAGGCCTGAAATGCGCAAGCTAGATGAAAGTAAATGTGGATACCTCAATCATTTGTATCGTTCAACGGTTTTCTATGGGCCTCAGACCCTCTGTAGCTGTAGTTACCTATTGACTGTGTATGAAGGGCCTTTAGAAAGTGTATCGATTGGAGGACAGATGGTCAGGCCGGAATCTCAGGCAGGATTCCTATGTTGCAGCCTGGAGGTCCAATTTCTTCTTTGGGGGACCTCAGTTTTTGTTCTCAAGGCCTTCAGCTGATTGGAAGAAGCCCACCCACAGTATCAAGGGTGATCTCCTTGACTTTAAAGTCAACGGGGAACAGATGTGAGCCACGTCTAGGAATCCCTTCACATCTCATGCCAGCATCTGGACTAATGTCTGATTAACTCACGGTGCCATAGCCTAGCCAAGCTAACCCAGAAAACTGAGCATCACAGAGGACAAGAACATTTGAAACACGTTCTCGTTAAGTTTCCTTCCAGGGGAGTTTTAATTAGCTCCATTTTACAGATGAGCACATTGAGGATTAGAGATGTTGTGATTTACCTAACATCAGTGAGGAAATAAGTAGGTCAACCAAACCTCCCTGATTCAAGTTCATTATCCACGGAGCATACCCATCCTGAGTGACTCCCACTCCTCTGTCCATTGGGAAACGGTGTAGAGCAGGGTGCTGTCCTCCCAGGTCCCCGCGTTTATCAGCTGGTGAATGAGCGCCGCTTCCCTCCTTCACCTTGGAACCAACTCACTCGTGAATGAGGACTCCATCCCAATGACAATCCCAAAAGATGGGGACTGTTGGGTACAGGCAGTAAATTAAAAAGGTCCTGGAGTCAGACTCCTGAAGTTCAAATCTGTTTTGCCATCTACTCCCCGTGAGACCTTTCTTGGGCAAGTAACAATGTTTCAAAGATCCAAAAAGCATAATGTTAAGTGCCTGGGTGCTGGAGGGCAGGCTGCTCGGGTGCTGATCCCAGCTCCACCTCTTACCGGACATCTCTTTACCTTGTCATGCCTCAGGGTTCACATCTGTAAAGCGAGGACAAGGGTACCAGCTGAACTAGAGTTGAAGTTAGATGAGACAATTCATGTAAAGCACTCAGAGCCGAGTCTGGCACATAGCAAGTATGTACCCAGTTATCATTGGCTATTACCCTAAATTCTACTTCCCATCTGTAAATGAGGATGCAGACAGGACATCAAGGGGTTGTTGTGTAAGCTAAATACGGTCAGTGCGGAGCGCTTAGCCTGCTCATGGCTCACTGGTAGTGGTAGATGTCTAGCAAATGACAACTGTCCAATGATCCACTCAGAGGCAAGTTCCTAACGGTAGAACCTGTCACTCCTCCTCACCACTGTAAACCCATCACCTGACATGTGCTAGATAATTTTAAACTTTAAGAAATACACAACAGTGCATCTAGCCAAAGGTCATGCCTAGTAGGATGGCGTCTTGGGATTGACCCACTCACTGGAAAAGAAGGGGCTAAAATTGATCACTATGAACATATGCAGAGAGCGCCATAGTTCTGGATTATTTTTTAAAGGTGGACACAAACTACAATTTTTGCTTCATACGGAAGTATTCTTAAACACACACAGTATGCTTCCTCAAGCAGCAGAAATAAACACCAGACACAGCACCCAGAGAGGGGTGCTCGGTATGGGTGCTCTTAGCATGTGGCCAGTGGGCCAAATCCAGAATACCACCTGTTTGCGTGGGGCCCACCAGCTAAGCATGGCTTTTACAGATGAACATATACAATTGGTTTGATGATGGACAACTAACTTTGAATCTCAATTAAGTGAAACATTACGCCCCCCCCAAAAAAAAACATTTTTCTCCTGAGCTCTTCATTGCAAAAATTGCACACAATGATTATCTTTTTATTATATTTTAATCTTTTCAATAAAAATTTGCAGAAAATGTTTTCTCTCTAGTTATATAAGAAATTACCTAATATCTTCAGTTTTGCCTCTTAGCCTGCAAAACTTAAAGTGTTTATCATCTGGCCCTTCACGGAAAATCACTTGCCATTTCCCGTCTTGCAGAATCTAACTCGTGACTTTCCTTGCCGGCAGCTGGCTACTATGAACTACAAGCTCTCCGCTTTGAGAAGGACTATATCGGTGTCTGAGAACACTGCGTCAACCACAGGAGAAAACCAGTTTTATGCCTTGTCAGTTTTAAACTACGAACCTTGTGCCCACCCAGTTCCAGTCCCACACACTTAGCCGTGAAATATATTTATGAAGCCATGTGATCGGAAACATTGGGTAGTGTTTTCTGGTCGTGGGAAACAGGGTCATCTCATTGCCTCAATGGATCCATTCTTTGGGAAGACGTTATCTCATGTCCCATGATCTGAAGTTAATGTCTTGGTTCTGGAAGCTACCATCTTCTAATTCATTTCACTTTGTTTGTTGAAAATGTCACCTTTTCCCAAAGGCCCTTCAAAGTACACATCCTACCTCAGTTTCATGCTGGATTAAGACATTTTGGGCTGATGGCATTTCTTAAATGACGACAGCTTATAATGTCAACTAGCTTCAAACACAAAAAGTCTATTAAACATGAGCTGATCTTTAATTAGGGGATCATAGCTCTTGCCCAATAGCCAGAAAGTGAAAACCCTGGATCCCTAAAGCCTGGAGGGAAAAGAAATTCTAGAGACAATGCCCTTTATGGAGATTTCAAACAGGGGTCTTGCAGGAAATTCAAAAATCAGGATCTGTGTCCAATCGCAAAAAAAAAAAAAGAAAGAAAAAGGAAACCTCCCACACACCAAAATGAACTAGAAATTTTCAGCAGTCTTCAGTGAAGGGATATATATATATATATATATATATATATATATATATATATATACGCATATACAAAATATCCTAAACCATGTGTGAATGTGACACAAACAGGAATGCAGAAGCACAGAAAAAGAACATCACTACCAGATAGACCTCGCCTGTGTCTGGTCCCCAGAAAGCACGCAGGAAAATGAGGCCGGAGGCCAACCCCGACACCTCCTGCTGTCAGATCTGCAGGGAACCAGGGAACGCCACAAACACGGCTCTCTCAAAATAGAAACTCTTCACTTATAGAAGCCAGAGGTCAGTGACCTCCTGGATGCGGCCTCCTTATGGAGCACCCATTTCTAAAATTACCATCACTTCTGCCTTCGGGGTCTGCAATGGGGAAGGAAACAAAGGGGTTTTGACAATTCTTAAAACGTAGAATACCAGAGAAGAAATGCCGTTGCGTGTTCTTCTCTTTTCACCCATTTGGATAGAAAACATGGGATTCCTTCCATACGCTGCAAGTTACAGATAATTAATAAATACACACAAGTATTAAAACAGTTCTGGGGCGTCTTCAGATGTCACGAGGTCCCATACAACATCCCATTAGAAAGACAAATAGCTGTGATCTCTAACCACAAAAATTTGAAATACACATTTGAACCAAATAATGTGAACTGTCAAAAGACCTTCAATGGTACTTTTTATGGACTTGAAGGTCTCATAAAAAGGTCCATATAACTCTCATATTTATAGAACAAGTTTTACTGCAAAAAGAAAAAATCAAAGAGGAATCACAGAACTGCAGATCCTAAAGATGAAGTTGACCTTGAGACATTAATTGCTCCATCACTCAGCTGCTCCTGCCACCTCTACACTTACCCCACACCACAACCCAAGGAGTGGCTCTCATTTTAAGCCTCAAAATATGAGGCACCACAAATTTCCAAAACAAACAATTGCCTTTCAGAGAACGTTTGACTTAGAAGTGACTTATGCGCCTAAAGAGCTACTTCCTGCCCCTTTTGATTCTTCACTTAGGGCCCAGGGCTATCCCTTCATAAGGCACCCCGGCCTCCTTGGCCTTCCTGGGAAGATCCCCACCTTACCATCCATCCCAGCCATAAATATACCCGTTGTCATAGGGGCATCTTCCTAGTAGAAGTCACAGGGGTCCCCAGACACCATATCCAGTAACCAAATCTCCACCTTACCCCTTATTCAAGCTGACTACCTACCTATACCACAGCTTGTCTAAATTGGCCAAAAATGGAATGGAAAAAGGACAAAAATTAAAAGGCATGTATTTATAAGCACACAGATATGCAAATGCATAATATTATACATACACTTTGTAAGTATACATATGTACATAGACGCATAGGTGTACCCCTACACCTGTACACGTGTTATGTCCACATGGAATTTATAGATACTGTAAATGCATGTGCAGGGAAGGAAAACACTTGACACACGAAGCCAGATCGTGAGTGTAGGAGACACAGCTAGTACCCACCCAGACCTCCATGACAGAACTGGCGCTCCCAGCGCCAGGCTGAGATGAGTGCTAATAGTTCACGGCTGCGCCCTTCGCCTGAGAATCATCCTTGACTAGAAGAGATGCCCCGCCCACAGACGCCAGGTTTTGAGAACGCTGCCCCAAAGGCCTGCTCCCTTTCCTCAAGGTGGGATGACTGGGGTCATTCGCGCTGCACACTTCCACGTGCGATCAGACTGAGGCTGGGCTTCAGCTACAGCCACCTTTTGCCTGGCTTCTGTCTCTCTCTGCCACTCTTACTGATGGTGTTTCCGGGAGCGCTGCCTCCTGAATCAGTTGCTCGAGAATCCCTGTCTCAGGCTCTCAGCATCTCGGGAACCCAATCCAAAGCAGGGAGCAGAGGAGGACAACAACAAATACAAAATCAGGAAAATGGGCAGGAGTTCATCTGTTACACTGAGGGTCTGTTAAAGAACGTTTCAACTGGAGAAGAATCACGCACTGAAAGATACTCCACCTGTTGTTCCCAAGAGGGAATTGGGCCTAGGGTGGTTTTGTAGAGGAAACAAGAGGATTTAGCTTGGGGGTGGGATGGTGTCAAAGCTGTGTACTTGTTTCATGTTCTTTTTTTGTATCTGTATTTTACTTTAAAGCTTAAGAAAAAAATTCCAGGTTAGAACTATGATTTCATCCAGCTGAGACAACTGTCCTTGCTAGAGTTTTGGGGATTTTTTTTTCTGCAGGAACAATGACTCAATAAATTTATTGGGAACGCTCCTTCTATTAGTATTTGGCTATTTACCCATCTTTCCCTATCTCAATTGTATCCACCTAACATATTTCCTTTTCTCCTAAATGAGCTCATCACATTTGAAAAATGAATAGTAATATTATGACATGCCAAAGATCCAACCCACTATAGCATATTGCACTCAAAGAATGAAGAACCTTTTCATGACCTAAAATGCTGCTTCTCATTAATGTGGATGATTCCACGTCTTAATTCTGTACAGCTCAAGTGCACACTAAGATTAAGCAACATTGAGTTTGGGATCATGAACAGGAGAATGACAGGGCGGAGCTGTGTTTGGTCATTCTGGCCTGTGCACAACCTACACAGTTATACCAGCGGTCGTGGGTCCCAGACACAATGCTTCTCACCTGGACCATTCCAGTAGCTTCTGCCTGGATCTCCCTGACTCTACTCCTGCCTCCCTACAGTCTGTCCTTCGCACAACAGCCAGAGCAAAACTTGAAAATAAAAAAATCAAAACCTCCCAGTGCCTTCCCTTTCTGTGTAGAACAAAAGCTAGTGATCTGACTGTGACCAGCAAGGTCCTGCATGATCTGGACCCAGCCCACTCTCCCAGACTCGGGTCCCCCAATTCCTCCCCCTCGCTCCTCCCCAGCTGAGTTTACATTCCCACATGCCATGCTCTTTCCTTTGCATTGACCTCAGACTTTCTGATCCCTCTGCCTAGAATCTTCTTGCCCCAGATCATCACATGTGTAACTCTTCCTTGCCATTCAATCCTGCACAAATACCACCTACCCAGACACCCTGGGTCTAACCTTGTTCTTAAAACATTGCTCCTAACCCTAGCCTCTTATCCCGCTTTATGTTTCTTCTTACCATTACAGCTTAACCTGGCACTTAACTCATTGTCCCTGGCTCCTAGAGTTGTATCTGTCACATAGTTGACACTCAATTAATGAATTTATAGCATAGTGACAAAAGTTGGTCACAATGCAATAATTGTGATGCTTTCACAGACAGTGGGAGCCATCCTTATTCATTAATGATGTTTGCAGTGTAACATCTGTTAATATTGATGATGTTGTTATCATCCTTATATATCATCCTTTCAAGAGTGCCACCAAAAATTGCAATATGAAAACAAAGAGCCTCTAAATCAGTTTATAATGTCAAAGAAATCATTGAGTTAGACAACCTGATAATGGTAAATAAATACACATTAAAGTCCTGGCTGGCGTAGCTCAGTGGATTGAGCGCGGGCTGCAAACCAAAGTGTCGCAAGTTCGATTCCCAGTCAGGGTACATGTCTGGGTTGCAGGCCATGACCCCCCCCCCCCCAGCAACCGCACATTGATGTTTCTCTCTCTCTCTTTCTATCTCCCTTTCTTCCTTCTCTAAGAATAAATAAATAAAATCTTAAAAAATAAATAAATAAATACACATTAAATATACGGTGCCTTTGCCTTAACTTAATTAGTATTAAAAATATATCTATTTTTCTTTTACATTCACCAAAGTAACCTGTGGAAATAAATTACTATTAATAGACACCAGTGAAAATCAGAGAAACACTACGGTTATAAAACTTACGAACATTTCCAAGTCGTGGAAAACAAAAATGTCAGCTTTCAACTCCTAGCTTTCCAGTAAAAGGATATAAAACAGCACCATAATTATGTTCTGCAGATGTTGTGCTAATAATTTTCCCATAGCATATGAACTCAATCAGGTTGGGGGGAGCAGGAAAGGAATTGATATACTTCCATATTCAGCGGTATTAGCTCATAAGCAAGGAGAAAACGTGTTCTGCTATGCCACACATACACTTGGAGTTAATGCCCAATGAAAGCAAAAACCCGTGGTCTTTCTCGCCAGATAACATCATGAGTGACAAATTCCTTGGAACTACTTACCATTTGATTCAAATGGTTATTCTTCTTTTTCTGCCCATAATTTAAAAGAACACAATCCAAAAATTCCATTACTCATGCTCCATGATAAATTAATGGCATGTGAATACCAACTTATAAGGAGAAAAAAGTTGTTATAAATTGCATTGCTTCTTGCAAGTCCTTTTGTAAATAAATCAGCATTTTAGGAAGTGGGCTTTTTCTCTTGCTTCAGGCATTATCTGAGCTTAGCAATAATTTTGGCTTATCAGGCTGGAATTAGCCGAAGGAGGTATATCTACAACCCCCGAGAGAGCGGGGCCTCTACAACTATTTAACACAGTACCCTCCTTTCAAAGAATGTGTTTGTCTTCAAAGCCACTCTTCGCCACGGTGGACGGTCACATTCTCGTCGCAGTGCTCACTGTCACTGCGCTGGTACAGATCTTTCTTTGAAAGGGCTTTCTTGGAGCAACTGTACCCCAAGAAGACGGTGAATGCCAGGAAAGAGCAAAACAACATGACAAAGGGAACGAAGAAATAGGCACTGTCATATGGTTTGGATTTGGGATTTTTTCCCTTCTGTCACATTCTTTACTTTGCTTTCCAGTAGTTGAAAAAAACACTGAAGATTTGAGAAGCCAGTTCTCTTGACTTATACTGCAGCCTTTCTCAAGAATTAAAAAGAAGTGTAGGGGGCGGGGAGGGGTAACTTCAGCTTCCGCTCAAGCCGGTGTCCTGTTCATTTCCTTCTTTGCTTCCTCCTTCATAAGAAAGCACCTTCCCTACGTGCTCAGTTCTAGCTACTGGATGGTGTTTTGCCCTAAAACCCTAAGTACCTTGAGAAGAAAACTCATTTCTAAAACAGAAACTAAAATGCACTTGCAGACTCATTATAAATGTAAATGTTCATTGCAACTTTAATTAAAACAAGTTTTAGTGTTGGGGTAAAATGCAGGCTTGACTTCTCTTTCTTAGAGGAAAAATAAAGTTGAAAAGGACACATTGGTTTAATGTGTGTTATTTTTAAATAAAAATCTAAATCATACCTCTCATTTCATTTATTTGCCCTTGAAAAAGTAAGAGATAGGAAAAGCATAATCTTACATCTTCAGAATTGACTCCAAATTTAATATTCTCATTGTAGTTCCCAAGCAAACAAAACCATGTTTTAACTTCACTGCCCGCCAAGAAAAGGAAATGCTTTCCTAAGTTTCTTAGCAAACGAAATCCTGAACGGTCCTGAGCCAGTCAGTGGCACAGGGAAATTTCAGATGTGTTTTCGGTGTAGTTTGTCCTGGCTCGGGTCCCCTTGTTTGAGACGAGTGACCCAGGCTTCTGTGGACTCAAACGTCCTATTGTGTTTTACCAGCACAGCCATCTAAAGTAAATTGTTGTTTTACAAAGTAGTGAAATCCTATCTCAGCTACAAACATGCGCAAACACACACAAACCTTCCATCTCTGGACAAACGACAATCGCAGCTGTTTCTGCCTGGGATCCGGGCTCTCAGGGCCAAGCACGCCCCCTTTGAAGTGCAGGGCACCTCTGCCGACCTGCATTTTGCAAACTTTGCGCTGTTTCTCTAAGCCTGACCCCTGAACTGATTGTCTGATGACTAATTCACATGCTAAGCTCGCGGTATATCGGTATCACGGGCTCGCCTGCGTTTGTCATTAAGGGTTTGTAGTAAAAAGAAAGATGAAAGAGAAAGGTGTAATATTAGACCAGCAGCCAAACATCTTATGAGTGTGTTTTGAAAATGTGACTTATAAGAGAAATAGGCAACTCATTTGAAATAAGTCTTTCAAGTTACATAGAAGGCCTAGAGGGTTTTGGTTTTTAACTTCGCTGATTTTGATTCCTTGCCTTCCAAACTGTCATCGGCTACTGTTTAAAGGGTGCCTTATGCAAAAACAACATCATTGCTTAAGAAAATTAAGCTTGATTCTCCAACACGCCTCTATCTGAAACTTCCCTGTTCCTCTGCCACCATCCCTGTCACCAAAGCAATCTAACAGAATTAAAGAAAAGGGTGTATGTACATGGTGCTTCTGACTGAAGAAGTTAAGTGGCTTTTTAAACCAATTACCAATGTCTCTGAGCTGTTAAGTTAACCTTTTCTCTCACACATATATGCGGAAGATGACAAGTCTGATTTTTCTAAACTTTCCATCACAAAAGCAATTTCACTGAGCATTATTTCTTGTCCCTAAGATTTATGGTCTATTAATACTATGAAAGATAGTCTGTTGGGGCATCTTGGCAAATGCTGCAACAAAACCCTTTAAAGAAGTAGTGGGGCCTCTAAATGTGGATAATGACTCTTTGAACAGACTCCAAAGACCCATTTCCATAGACTGGACCGATTCTTTTAAAGAAATACATAACGAGAAGTCAAATAAAAGGGGTGGGGCAAAATGAGAAGATTAAAAAGAGAGTAAAAGATTAAAAGAGGAAAAGAAATAAGGAAAATTGAAAAGGAAAAAAAGATCAAAAAGAGGATTAACCATGTTACTTGTTGTTCTTCAGAAATTAAAAAAGTATGGAGGATAAGGAATTTGTTTCCTTTTGGCCCAAGAAAAATGCCAATTATAGTAGCTAAACTGCCCGGATCACATATCAGCATGCTTTGGAAATGTGAGAAATGGATGGGAAATATAAACAGGGAGCAATAGCTTACAGTTATGTTATGAATTAAGCCAGAAAAATATCAAGATTTAGTCACTGAATAGGCTGCCAAGGTTAATTTTCTCTGATGAACTTGAGCAAGATCAGAATAGAAGCGATAGCACTGTAGTTGCATGTTTTCTGCAAACACCCCCACCGCGTTCTAGAATCAGATTCTTCCTTTTCTCATGGAAAGAAACCCCAGGCTAAGAGAGCATCGTCAACAATAATGAAGTCAAGAAACTGACTTTCATTTCTTGATTTTTATGTGGTCAGTGCCCTAGGTTCTGAGTGTAGGTCTCCTACAGACATAGGAAAACCATAGGTAGCCGACACTGCCACGTAGAGTCATTGAGTAATGGTCTTTGTGTGCTATTACCTTTTGGGCTTTTTTGTTGTATCACTTTGATATCAGAAATTGATCATTTAAATTTACTTTTCAGATTCTATATACTTGATAAAATTGATCTTACACATCTTAAAAAAGAATATACCGTCTATTATTGAATATGTGTATGTGTGTGTTTCAGACCATTTAGTTTATTTTATTCCTGATGAATTTATAGCGATTTTTTTTTCAATTCTTTTTTCTGGTTCACATATTTCCTTTGGGTTTGGCTTCTTTTGTTGTGGTGGTTGTACTCCAGCTAACCCAAAGCTAAACATGTTTGGGTTTCTTTTAACTATAGATGTTTTTAATTCTCAGATATTAATAGCTTAAAAACAGAAAATCAAATAAGTTAGAAGCTTTACAACACAGAGAAAGAATAAATCATGAATTAGAAGCTAGAATGGAGGGGGGAATTAAAAACTTGTTATATTACACTAGTACCAAATGAATTCTAATAAAATAAAGGTTTAAATTCTAATGCATGAGATAAAATTATATAAAATATTATTTATGGCATTTTGGTGCTCTAATGATGTATTTAATATATTCTTTCTTAAACACTCAGTATATATATATATATATATATATATATATATATATACACATATATACATACATATATATGCAATTTAATGAACCTTTGAATACATTAAGCAGCATCTCATTTTTCTCCCCCTCTTTTATAAACTATGTAAAATTTTTCCTAAATCCTAGGTGCTTTTAATTTTATTCCAATTTTTTAAAAAACAGGTAGCACAGAATACAATCCAGGAAAGTGCAAGCATTTTATATTAATTGACCCATTTGTCAGCTGTCAAGAGGAGTGGAGTGTCACTTCTGAGGAAGGTCACGAGAAACAAACATCTTAGGGCAGGAGCCACAGTGGGCACTTCACTGCCTGCGGTCTCCATCCTGTGTGCACTCTGCTGGGGTGCGTGCCATGCTGAAGCTAAGGCGAGAAGGATGACGGGTCACTGAAGCCAGTGCGAAGCTGGCTGAAATGAGAGTTGCTTACCACAGCAATCTCAATAGAAATCCATCCTATGGAAACCAAAGTGCCAGCAGGGAAAGGTTTATATAGTTTGCCCCAGTATATTTACTAGCAGAAAAAAATCTGACTGTTCATTCTTCCCTCCATCGGGAAGTAGAATCATAAATTAGGACAGATCCACCCTCTGCAATACTATGTAACAGGATGTCCATCATATCAACTATTACATGAAAAAATAAAGTGAAAAATAATGTGCTACAAACAAACCAAAAAGCAACTGCACATGTGCATTGTCCATGAACATTAGGAGTCAGGGAAAGGATACTGCTAAAACTAGGAGATTACCTGGCTGGTGTAGCTCAGTGGATTGAGCATGGGCTGCGAACCAAAGTATCGCAGGTTTGATTTCCCAGCCAGAGTACATGCCTGGGTTGCAGGCCACGGCCCTCAGCAACTGCACATTGATGTTTCTCTCTCTCTCTCTTTCTCCCTCCCTTCCCTCTCTAAAAAAATAAATAAATAAATCTTTAAAAAAAAAGATTGGGAGACTAGAGGGAGATCTGCAGACTTAAACTTTTTATTTGTACGCCTCTTTCTGGTTTGGTTATAAGAAGTATAGGATCAATTATATATAATGTATATTGATTGACTAAATTATTTCTAACATACATTAGACTATATATATATATATATATATATATATATATAGTCTAAGAAGGATTATAAAGACAAAAATATATAAGTGTTATTATAAGTGTTATAAGTGTTATTATTATATAAGTGTTATTCCCTATCCATTTTTAAAAGAAGTCTTTGTTCTGAAATCTAATTTTTTGAACCAACCTTTAGGCCTCTGAAGATGACAAAGAAGAATGAGGGAGAGTCCCCAGGTAGGTAAAGGAAACTGCAGTTGCGGACTAACTGGAGGGTGGGTGTTTCAGGAAGAATAAACACCACGTGCAAGGGCCTGGGGGTGGTAGGTGCTGGAAGTGTTAAGGAACTATGAGGAGGCCAGTGTAGACGTGGCTGTGTAAGCAGAAAGTTTGGAACAAAAGAGGCTGTAAAGGGCTCAAAGGACAGATTATAAAAGACGAGTTTTACAAAAAAATTTACTGCAACTCAAAGTAAGAAAACACTACTGCAAGCCCTGGCTGGCATAGCTCAGTGGATTGAGTGTGGGCTGCGAACCAAAGTTCGATTCCCAGTCAGGGTACGTGCCTTGGTTGCAGGCCATGACCTCCAGCAACCGCACATTGATGTTTTTCTCTCTTTCTCTTTCTCCCTCTCTTCCCTCTCTAAAAATAAATAAATAAAATCTTTTTTAAAAAGAATAAAGTTGTTATTAACCCTTTAAAAAAAGAATAAAGTTGTTGTTAACCCTTTAAAAAAACACTACTGCATTACAAACCATTACATGGGATATACATGTACACGCTCAAGTGACACACACACACACAAACCACAGTTTGAAAACCACATTGACTTTCGTTCTAAGTGTGAGAAACGTCATCAGAAGCAGAGGTGTTACAAGATGTGAACTACATTTTAAAGAATCAGTCTGGCAGCGATGTGGAAAACAGACTTGGGGATGGGTGGAAAGAGGGGGAGCAGAGAGTCCTGTGGGTAGGTGCTGAAGTAGTGGTCTGATTAGGATAGGGTGGTGGCTACACTGGAATGTTAGCAATGGCAGTAATAAGAGGTGATGGGGTTAAGGGGTAAAACATATCCATGCTTTTAATGCAAAGCTCTGTGAATGCTCTGATAATTTGGATGTACAGCATTAGAGAAAGAGAAAAATTAAAAATGACTCTCAATTTGGGGACACCATCCCCTGGGTTACTGGTGATAACATTTATTGATACTTAGTTGAAGAGCAGTAGAATAGAATCAGATGGTGACAAAGGGAATTAAGAATGTTACTTAGGACACATTAAGTTCGAGCTGTCTTTTACACACTCATTTGGAAAAGTTGAGTGGTCCCTTTGAAGTCCGAACAGCTTTGTGGCTTGTGTTGGCTAATGAAATGTAAGAAATGAATGTGTCATTCTGGCAGAGACATAAATTTAAGTGACATCACTGTCTAAACGGTTAGCTAGTACAGCATGGAACAAATAAGAGCTTTGAAGGCAGGGTTTTTCCTGCTGTGAATTTTAGCCATGAAATTAATGTAGGGGCTGTGGCCAGATTTTTTAATGAAATGAAATTAACAGAATAGGGTCGGGTAGGGTGAGATAAAACAGGATGGAATGGAGTGGGATGGGACAGCATGGGATGGGATGGGATGGGATGGGATGGGATGGGATGGGATAGAAAACACCAAAGGACAAGAACTACACATTTGTCATAAAACTACAGCCAATTATGCTGAGCTGTGTGAGACAGTTAGCAAGGAAGATGTGAAGAATGTATGTACTGGCAAACAATATTTGATCTTTGCTAACCTGCATCTCATTTACCTCTGCAGTACGCGATGGCTTAGCATAACAGGAGAGTTAATGTTGTCCTTATGTTTAGTTAGGATACTGGAAGTGAAAATAAATCGATAGAGAACATCCCCAAGTCACACAACCTAGTGCTAGACCTGGCCCTTTTCTGCCTTGTTGTCTTTCTTTATAGCAGTTTATCGCTGAGATGGGACACAAAACATCAATGGGACTGAAAGGCCCAGTCACGACCACTCCTTCCATGGTTATGTTTGCATGTGCTCAATGATCTGGATGATAGTGCCATTTTATGCATCTAGCCCCAAGCCTCTACTCACACAGGAGAATACAAAAAAGAATAAGAGAATCTCCCTGGTGACCATACATTTGAATGGTTACTAACTGATGCCTACTATTATAATAAGATTCAGTGTGAACAAATCCTTAAATTCAAGTTCAATGGCTTGAAACACTGACCCAACAAATATTTATTGAACAGCCAGTAGGCTGCAGAAAAGAACTATCTTGCTTATTTTTCACAACAACCCTGTGGAGGATGAGTGAATATTGCTGTTTTATAGCTAAGAAAACCAAGATTCATGAGGTTGAATGAGTTACCTATTCAGCTAATCAGTGGGACGTGGGATTGCAAACCAGATCTTTCTAAAGCCAAGTCACTCTGCATCTTATTACATTGCATTACAGCAACTTCACCTGAATACACTGTTTGCATTGTTGTCAAACGGATGTATTGGAAGCACCTGCTTCTTAGCCAAAAAGGGAGTGGTGAAGTGGATTGTGGTACATCCGATAATGGTCACTAAGGCATGAGAACTATATGATATATGTAGAAAGGTTTTTAATATGTATTAGGTAGAAATAAAACAATCCAACAACCAAGAAAAAACACAGGATGGTGTTTATTAAATATTCTTATTTGAATACTAAAGAAGAGAGAGACATACATATATCCATATACCTACTACATATGTATTCTGTAGACTACATATGTGTCTATGTATTCTGCGCACAATATAGCAGAGTTCTTTTAACAGTGGCTACCCCTGTAGAGAAGGACTCGGGGTCCATGGTAGAAATTCAATTACTTCTCATGATTTACCAAGTGTGCTATTAAAGCACATGGTCACCATGAGCACTATTCGGTTGGAGTAATTCGAGATCTCTTCCTTGGCACAAGAGTGGGAATGCATCTCCCCAATCCTTTTTCAGATTAGGTCACGTGGCTTCCTTTGGTCAATACAACATGAGCAGATATAAAATGAGTCATGTCTGAGTGGAGGTCTTAAGTGCCCAAAGCCCAACTCCCCTTCTGTCCCAGCCACGCTAAAAGCATGTGCAGAGATAAAACCTCCGTCAGCCAGAGTCCCTGAGTGACCACGATGAACAGGGTTCTCCTGCCAAACCACAGCTCATTCTCTCTCTCACACATGTAGAGAGAATAAGAAATACACTTTTGTTATCTTAAGCCACGAGCAGTGGAGGTTGTGTATTACGGCAGCATGGCACAGCTTATTCTGATGGAGGCAACGTACAGAAGAAATGTCGATGTATAAATGTAAACCTAGCGATTACATTCAAATGTTTTAGTATTTTTAAATACTAAAGGGGAAAAGGCCTTTTAAAATAGTAAATTGGCTCATTCATTCATTAAGCAAATATTTTTAGAGGGACAAATACGTCCCAGGCAATTATAAGCACAAGGGAGGTACCATTAAATAAGACAGACAAGATCCCAACTCTTGCAATTAACACAAATAAATGAGGAAGAAGAGATCAGGTAATGATATGGGCTGTGATGAAAACGAAAGTCACATGGTGTCACAGGAGGGACTGGGTGACAAGCCTGGGAGGACAGAGAGGACTCTGGGAAGAAATCACTTGAGCTGATGGTTGTGATTACAATGCTAGTTCTAAAACCACAAAGAAGTTTCTCTAAACTTCTCCACAGTCTCCAAATATTCTCAAGTAGGCCTGTATTTCGTTGTACACCAGAATAACACCCTGAAATAAATACCTCACAGCAGATAAAGTGATGGGGTAATAGAGTCCTCAGTGGAAAACCCAGGAGGAGGTCCTGCTTTCACCAAGAAAGTGCGGGACCAGATTTAGTTACACCTGCAGATGGAACCGATAGAATCCTAAGTGGAGACAGAAGCAAACGTTGGCACCTCTCTAAGTGGGGAGGCCTCCAGTGGAAAACGTATCCCATAAAACATCAATCAAGATAGCAGTAAAAGGGGTGAAATGCGTACACACGTAAAAACAATTGAAAACATATTTGCCTAATTATACAGACAAAGATATCAAGACCAGTGCTGAAAGGAGATGAAAACCTAGGAGATGGGAAATCTCTGCTCCAATGGAACCCAACACCAGGGCTGGTAACACGGCCTCGGGGACAAATGCCACCAATCACAACGGCATTAAAGATTCAATAAAGCCTGTGAAGTGTTTCCAAAGAGAGGAGGATCTGAAAGAAGGAAGCTACAAGCCTGCTTTTATCAGCAATTAGTCTTTTATATTTTTGTATCAAGCGAACTTTATTAAATCATTCTGCAAAGGTCAAGAGGGATGTGTCTTTCCTGATCTATTTTCATATTTCATGACACAGACTGAGTAACTGGATTATATACACTGTATTTCCAGAGACTGGAAGACATTTATGCTCTAGTGTTCATTTCCTGTGGTGTGATATTAGTCACTTAGACAATGGGGTTTTATATGATGCTTGGTATGTGTAGGAACTTGGCCAATTCCTTCTTTCTTTCTATCTTTCTTTCTTTTTTTTTTCTTTCTTTCTTTTTTTTGTGCCTGAAAAAATCTTCCAGTTACCAGCTGTCAAAAGCACAACTTAACTGGTTATCAATAGAAAAAGCAACTAGTTCCAATTCATCTGTACAGCCATAAGGAATCCTATACTCCAAGTTGCCATAAATGACACTTTATAGGAGGTATAAAATCCATTTAGCTGCCAGATAATAATGTATGAGCTACCAAATTTCTTGTAGTCAAGATATCTTCTCTTTCCAAATATTGGGGTGATGCTTGAGACTCCAAAAGGCTGATTAATCCTAAAGAGAACCCCAATATTTAAACTTTTATTGCATCATTCTGATGATCATTTTGAAAGTGACAGTAAAACCACAGTGCACTCTGTGTATCTTTCATCCAACAATTTTAAATTTTTTTCACAAATTCACAAATATTATCTCATTTTCCTTTCAGCATCTCTAACAAGTAGACACTGCCTGGTGTCATTATCCCCAATGCAAAGAGGCAGAAAAATGATCAGTAGTTGTGTTTGGGTTATGGCTCTTTAAATGAATTATTTTCTTCTCTCAATATTTTTCTGTGTTTTCTAATTTTCTTTAATGGACTATTTTTATTTTTGCCATGAAAACAGAATTTTCAACATTTGAAATAAATACTAACAATCATCATTACTCCCATAGTTGACCCCATAAGGCAAGAATTAAGGTCTTTTCTCTGTCTTATTTTCTCCGTCTTATTCTCTGTAGACCAACCCATTGGCCTCTACACAACACACTCTTCCTCATTAAGAAACAGAGAGATATGTCTTTTATCTCCATACCCAGTAGGGAGGAAAAAAATTAATATTTCTTGAAAGTTCACTATGAGCCAGAGCTGTGCTAAAACACATAAAATTAACCCAGTTAATCTCACCGTGCTATGAGCTAAGTGTTTGTCACTTAATTCTGGAAATGGCAGCTCAGAGAAGCTACCGCTTCAAGGGCATAAGTAAACTAATACCAGGAGACCGAATCAGCATCCAAACCCCACATACGACTGATTCCACAGCTGGTACTCTCTCCAGTACAGTGTACACAGGCCAAGCCTTATCATCTCCCCTCCCAGCATTTCCAGAACTGCCTCCATCCAACACATCCTCCACAGAGCGTGGAAGTGAGAGAGCATTCCTCTTGTGCGTGAAGGTCTTCAGTCACTTCCCACTGCACATAGAACCCAACCTAAGCTCCGTACTGTGGCCTACGGGTGGGCCGGCATGACCCACCCCAGGCCAGGCTCATCTTGGGCCACATTCCCCTTTCACACACCAGATGTAAGGACCTAACTTCAGTAGCTCAAACAAGCAAAGCTCTTTCTCAAATGCAGGCCATCGCATAGCATATGCCGTTCCCTCTACTCAGAAAGCCTCTCTATTCACGTCGCAAGGTTGATTTCTTATTCCCTGGCAGGCCTTCCCTCATGCCCCGTCTACGGAGGTCCCATTATTCTCTCTTTGCGTCTTATTCTTTCCCTTCCCAACACTCAGCACAATTCCCAATTATATGTGTGCTTCTTTACTCATTTATATATACCCTCCCGACCTGAGCTTCAGAAGCCAGGGACCAAGTCTCTTTGATGAGATTAGCATCAAAGATGCTAACACAATTCCTGGCTACAAGAAGGTTCTCAAAACGTGTTTACCAAGTTTACCGTATTTTGCCGTGTATAATGGGCACTTTTTTTGCCCAAATATTTGAAGGAAAAATAAGGGTGCACATTATACATGGGTATACCTTGCATCTTGCCTTTTGTAATTATTTGTTACATAAAATCTCTTGTATCATAACATGTCCAAAAATAAATTGTAAAATCCCTTTATAATACAAAAAACAAGTATCTAAATATAAATAAGTAAATAATTGAATTTAAAAAATTAAAACAAAAGATTTTTTCCCCTAAAAGTTTAGGCCAAACACGTGGGTGCACATTATACACAGCAAAATATGGTAATCATTACACCCATGTATAATGGGCACCCTTATTTTTCCCTCAAAAAATGTGGGCAAAGAAGTGTGCACCATACACAGCAAAATATGTAAATAAATTTAAAAATTAGATCTCAGGCCCCCACTTCACATTCTAATTGTTAACAACATTTTTCACTTTTACCCGAAAGGTTGTTTGGCATGACTGGCTCTGGCTCTGGCTTTGCCATCAGCCAGCATTGGCTCCATTCTCATCTTCAAGAGCGTGTCAGTGGCATCACTGGGAAGCGATTCTTCCTTCCCTCCCCACCTTTGCCCTGGGTTCCACGGGATCCATCTGACCCAATACATGGCTACCGCACAACTGACCAAAGTTGGGACTCTTTCAGCAAAGACAACGAAGGGAAATGACCCTTTGGGTAGTCAAACAATAGATCACTTCCTGCCCTGGACCATGTGATTAAAAGCCCACAGACCTGTGCCTGCAACAAGATCTGCTCACAATGTCTCCCCAAGAAAAACTAGACATGCTTCTCTCCAAGAGATGCCTGACATCCCCAGTGCCATCGTGCAGCTGTTAGGAATCAGTCCTGCAGGCAAACCTCTCCCCGTGAGTGAGCACAGGGGGTGGGGGGCTCGGGGGGGCAGGGGCCAGTGCCTCAGACTGACCCTTACTGTGCTTCCTTCGGGCCTTAGAAACAGACCTGTTTTCATGACGACAGCTGCAGTGATAAATAAGGTGCTGTCGGTGAAGATTCTTTGCAGCAGAGGTCAGCCGATTATTTTATTGTTTGTAACTTCCAGTCCCATTAGTTTTGGAACTCTTGGTGGTAAGAGGGAGTCCGTTTTAAAACTATGACCCTATATGGCAAAGGAGAGAAACTGTGAATACATCACAACATACTACGTTCACAGGAAGGAGCTGTTTTGTGACTTCCCCATCTACGGTCCTTAAAAATAATCCTTCTGTGTATGTCAACTATAATTTAAAATAAATTTAAAAACTAAATAATCCCTCCATTATTTTAGCAACAAGTTTAGATTAATGTACAAGTTTAAAAGCCAAGAAACACATTTTATAACCTGTACATTATGATTAATGAGATTAAATAGATAATAATATCAGGTTAATGAGACAATAATATCAATAACTAACATTGATTATTCATCACTTGCATTGATATTGCAAGATACATGCAACCCTCAACAGAGTCAATAAAGGCACCATAACCATATTGCTTTCTTTATAGAATTTAAAATTACTTTAGAGAAATAAGGTAACATCCAAAATCATAGAGCTAGTAAAAAATTTTCACTTGCTGATCCAGAACTTAAAACTGTGGTCTTCAGTCCCCCAACGTCTACAGCATTAGGTTACACAGCCTACCACTTTCAGAATGATGTGTCATTTTTAAGGACTTTGATACTGCAAAGGAGTAGAAGGAAGGTTGTCTCAGAAGAATGTACCCCCCGCTTTGGATTCCCATCAATTCCAGCAGCTTGGGGTTTTTTTAATTATTATTATCTTTTTAAGTTTTATTTATTTATTTTTAGAGAGGGAAGGAAGGGAGAAAGAGAGAGAGAGAGAAACAGCAATTAGCAGTTTCTGGGGGCCGTGGCCTGCAACCCAGGCATGTGCCCTGACTGGGAATCAAACCTGCGATGCTTTGGTTCGCAGCCTGTGCTCAATCCACTGAGCTACGCCAGCCAGGGCCTGCAGCTTGGGGGTTTTTGGGGGGTTTTTTTGTGTTATTTTGTTTGTTTGTTTTTTCAGCATATCCGTGGAATCCCTGGGTGGAGATGCAGTGCTCCCCATCTCGGGTACTGTCCCAGGCTCCAAAAGCAGCTCTCCAAAATGATCTTTCCAACAATGTATTGTAGGTCGTGTCCCTCCCTGCTTTGAAACCCTGGTCTAGCAGCTTCACATGCAGGTAGGAGGAAACCCTTATGATGTCCCTCGAGACAGAGGGACCTTGTCCCTCTTGTCCCTGCAAGAGCCAGCCTCTGCCATCCTTGCCAGTGGCATTTCCCCCACTCCCTCCTAGCTGGAGTTGCTACAAATCTTTCCCAAAAAGTCAGTCTAGTCTGCAGTCCACTCAGTCCCTGCTCCTGAGCTCCAAGTGGGGCTAAAGAAAATCACTCCACCCACCCTTGGGCGTTCCCAGCTGCATCACAACCTCTCTGTGTACCAAGACAGAGAGCTTACTGCTCCTCTGCAGCCATTTAAATGCCCGCCTCCTCCCAGCCACAACTGTGTGGCTCTTCTACCTGCTAACGTGTCCATGTTCTTTCCTACTGCTGTTATTTAAGTAGAAAAGGTTTAAAAGTATATTCTCTGTCCTGGATAAAGCCAGTTCCTCTAAATCCCTCTCACCACCCCCCCCCATACTCCACAAGGACTTGCTACTTTCATCAGTGACCTCTTTTCTTCTGCATCTTCAACTTCTCTACACACGTTTCCTAGGGCTGCTGTAACAACCTACTGCAAACTTGGTGGCTCATAACAGTAGAAATGTATTGTCTCACAGTTCTGGAAGCTAGAAGTTCACGGGGTCATCAGGGTTGGCTCCTCCTAAGGGCATGGAGAGCGAAGCTGTCCCTTGCCTCTCTCCCAGCTTCTGGCGGTGGCTGGCTACCCTTGTCATTCCTTGGTGTTTCTTAATGTGTAGCTGCAGCGTTTCAATCTCTGCCTGTCATCACGTGTGTCTATCTGAGGCTCTTGTCTTTTCATAAGGACTCCAGGCATATTGGACTAAAGGTCCACCCTCCTCCTCTAGGACCTCATCTTAGCTTACATAGTAATGACATCTACGAGGACTCTGTTTCCAAATGAAACCACATTCACAGGTATGAAGAGTCAAGACTTGAACGTGCATTTTGGGGAGACACAATGAAGCCCACAAGAATCTCCCATGCCATCAGCCTATTCTTCTCAGCCTATGAACGTGGTTGAATCTCTCATCCTACGAATCCCTCTCTTATTCTCAAACAATAATCTTCAGCAGATACCACTCCCTAATGGCAGGTTTATGTGTCAGTCACCTATTAGACAGCCCTCCTTGGATGCCCCTGAGACACTTCCCCATCAGTAGATTATACCCAAAAGGGAATACATGAGCTTCTCCACACCCACTCCTCTTCCTCCTGCTTTTATTATCTTGGTGCAAAGAACCACCATCAAGCCTGTCACCCAAGCAAGAATCCTGGAAATTACCCCAGATTCTCGTCTCCCCTCACCCTCCTCAATCAATCAGTCCATAAAGCTTTACATTATCAGCAAAGTATAAAGACAAAAGCACACAAGAATAGAATTTAGTATTTAAATCAATCACACAAGTGAATGTGCTGTGTTTAAGGTATAAAGAGCTAACACGTGGTGCATAATAACCAAGTGTAAATGGTAAAAAAACCATTTGATTCTATTCAATAAACATGTCAAGCAAGTTCACAATGAATAAAATAAAGTTGGAAATATAAAAATAACCAAGATGCTCTCCTTATCTTCATAAATTTAAACTATGGAGGAGACAGAAAAGTTGCAAATAGTTATGAAATTGTTTACATGGGCAAGTCTGATGTTCCAGATCTCCCGGAACTATGTTAAACTGATAAGAAGAGACACTACACTTGATCTTAGCCAAAAGGCTGAGAAGCAATTCCTCCTGGAACTATAGTAAAACACTCTGTAACTATCAAAGAGCATTCTCACTCTTAGAATGCAAACACCCACACTACTTAACCCCAAGAAGTCCAGCCCTCGGCCAGATCCCTCTCACCTGAACAGCTCTGGGAATGCTTGGTAAATGACTACATCTTGCATATAAATCTCACTTAACCGTCTCAGCCAACCAGCTGGCTTTGGAGTGGCAGGACCTGACGCCTTTTAACCTCCCCGTGTCCACCTCTCCCCAGCTGAGGCTCGGACCCTCCCTTCCTCGCTTAGGGCAATAGCTAAGGCTGACTTTCTCTGAAAAGTCAGGAATAACAGAAAGGGACTGTGAAACAGAAAGCTTAAACCTCATTACAGTCCGTGGGCCCTCTCAGACCCCTCTTGGCCCTTCCCCGCCCTGCTCTCTGCAGGAGCTACTGCACAGACCCACATGTTTGGCTCCTGTGCCTTCTGGCTTCTAACTGGGCTCAGCCCATAGGAGCCCCAGCAGGAGTTCGGAGAGTGTTCCCTTGCCTCACTCCTCTTGCAGCTGCCCCGATGACTGCGCCCCTTCAGCAGAGGTCACTGTCAGAGCCAACCGCTCTCCAGGACTCTCCCACCCACCCCATAGCCGCCCTCCTTCTCTCCTGCTCGTATAATCCCTTGCAATTCCCCTGCACCCCTCCAACGTTGTAAACACTCTCTTTCTTAAAAGACCTTCCCTGAATTTCCACATTCAAGAGTGACATCTGTTTCCTGTTGACTCTGACTGATGTAACCCATGATTGCCTGAGACCCAGACCCAAACACTCCCACCAGCCTCTTCCCCTGTGCTCCTGGGAACAGTTGACTTCCCCTAAGCAGGTCTCCACTCTTCCAAGCCCAGAAAGAAGGAACTGATTTCCTCCAGGTAAATATAATATGTAAACACAAAACACCTAGGAAGAGAGCTTTTTACATTTGTCTGCAAAGCTGCTTCATTTCTCAACATTTGTGCATACGTGTATATGTTCTTGACTCTCCCTCCTACAGTAGGATACTTGCTTTCCCTTTATATAACCAGGAACACACTAGAGTGTGTTTGGGAGGGGTGGGGTAGAGTTTGCCCCTCAGAATAATTTAAACTTGGAGCTTAAAAACAAAAAATAAGAAAGACAGTTCTTCCTATTTTTGTCCATCCAGGCTAAGCAAAGAGATCATGGGGCTAGTAACACATCTTTGGATAATTAGTAAGAATGGGTCATCCCAGTCAACCTGGAACAAAGGGCACTGCAGCATCCAGAGCTTCCCAATGATGGAAACACAGCTGGGCTACTAAGAACTGGCATGACACCCCTACCAAGCTTTTGAGGGGACAACTTAGAAAGATGACAATCATGGCAGATACGTGTTCCTTCTCCCGTGTGTTTCTTATTGGGCCCCTGAGGTGGAAAGTCTCTCAATCCACTTCTAAGGAATAAAGAAATGTCCCATTTTTTCTTAACCTCAGACCTTCTGAACCCCATAAACTGGAGATCATCGGGGTGAGGACCAAGAGACAACTTCTTCCCAGACAAAACTCCAAAGGCCAGGCAGTGGTACTGTCCCCTCTCTGAGCCCTCCCCGACACACAGCCACAGAGCTGTCACAGGTGTTGCCTCACCCTGGTGATTACCTAAGTTTCCACCCCATCCAACTTACAGGTATGATTTTTGTACAACAGGCCATGCTACTAAGACAGGGAGTTAAAGCAGCTCTACCTAATACACACAAACACACACAGGGAGGCTGCCAAAATGAGAAGACAAAGAAATATGGCCCAAATGAAAGAACAAAACAAAACAAAACTCCAGAAGAACTAAACAAAATAGAGATAAGCAATCTATTAGATGCAGAGTTCAAATCACTGGTTATTAGGGTGCTCAAGGAACTCCTTGGGTACCTCCACAGCATAAAAGAGACCCAGGAAGCAATGAAGTATACACTAAGTGAAATAAAGAAAAGTTTACAGGGAACAGTGGAGGAGATGAGGCCAAGAATCAAATCAATGATTTGGAACATAAGGAAGAAAAAAACATTCAATCAGAACAACAAAAAGAAAAAAGAGTCTGAAAAAGTGAAAATAGGCAAAGGAACCTCTGGGACATCTTCAACCATACCAATATCCAAATCATAGGGGTTCCAAAAGAGAAGAGAAAGAGCATGAAATTGAAAACTTATTTGAAAAAAAAATCCCTAATTTGGTGAAAGAAATAGACACACAAGCCCAGGAAGCACAGAGAGTCCCAAACAAGATGGACCCAAAGAGGATCACACCAAGACACATCATGATTAAAATGCCAAAAATTAAAGATAAAGAGATAATCTTAAAAGCAGCAAGAGAAAACCAGATAGTTACCTCCAAAGGAGTTCCCATAAGACCATCAGCTGATTTCTCAAAAGAGACTTTGCAGGCTAGAAGGGGCTGGCAAGAAATATTCAAAGTGATGAAAAGCAAGGACCTACAACCTAGATTACTCTATCCAGCAAAGCTATCATTTAAATGGAGGGATCGACAAAGTGCTTCCCAAATAAGGTCAAGTTAAAGGAGTTCATCAGCACCAAGCCTTATTATGTGAAATGTTAGAGACTTATTTAAGATAAAGAAGATCAAAACTATGAACAATAAAATGGCAATAAATTCACAACTATCAACAATTGAATCTAAAAAAACCCTAAGCAAACAAGCAGAACAAAAACAGAAACAGAAATATGGAGATCATGTTGAGGAAGGGGAATGGGGAGAATAAGGGAAAAGTGCAGGGATTAAGAAGTACAAATTGGCTCTGACTAGTGTAGCTCAGTAGATTTCGTGCGGGCTGTGAATTGAAGGGTCGTGGTTCGATTCCCAGTCAGGGCACATGCCTGGGTTTTGGGCCAGGTCCCCAGTGGGGGATGCTTGAGAGGCAGCCACACACTGATATTTTTCTCCCTCTCTATCTCCTTCCCTTCCCCTCTCTCTAGGGATAAATAAATAAAATCTTTAAAAAAAAGGAAGTACAAATTGGTAGGTACAAAATAGACAGGGAGAGGTTAAGAACAGTATAGAAAATGGAAAAACCAAAGAACTTACACATACGACCCACCAACATGAACTAAGGGGGGATTGCTGAAGGCAATGGGGTATTCAGGTAGAAGGGGCAAAGGGGGGAAAATTAGGACAATTGTAATAGCATAATCAACAAAATAGATCTTAAAAATGAATGAAAGTGAAAAAGAAAGAAAAAAATGAATTTTGGGGGCAACCTGATATTTACCCCTAGAAAGGGTTATTGTTTCTAAAAAGTGTTCCAATGCTCTCCTCTTCGGGGTTCCCACACTAACTTTTCCTTATATGTTACTTTGTGTTCCAACTGTTTGTTTACGGATCAAGCTCATTAAGAGCTGTGGTCTTTTGACAGCAGGAGGACCGTGATAAATATCAAGCACAGTAATGAATCAGGAAATAAAAACCACTGCCTATTTCTCTCACTCCGCAAGTAATGAAAAGAGCTGGCTGGGGGCCTCGTTTTCAAGGCTCAGGAGCTGAATTAATGTTCGTCTTCAAGGATTAGGGGAGCCAGATGAGAGCCTGAGGACCAAGATGTCAACACGCTTTTGCGGGGAAAGCCCCAGCACTACGGGTTTTGGCGGGGAATGGGACTTTGCAGACCTCCTGCTAGGGACCCACTAGGACATGTCAACCAAACACCAGTTCCACGACTTACCTTCCCCCAACGTCACTGCTGCTTTTTATATCTCTCCCTTTAGGTCGAGAGCTGGCAGTAGGGTTTGGGGACATGTGGGGCTGAAGTGTCTCCATTCTCCAAAGTGACTTCTCTCTCTCAGCTCTGCTCTGCTAAGTGACCCTAATCACTATTCCGAGTCCCAGAACGCTCATCAGTCAGTTTTCTGGTTAAGTGTGGCCAAGACTTCAGTGCAGCCAAAAACTACTCCCTGAGTTCTTGCTTTGTCAACCCTCCCTGACTCCATCTGCACGCATTCTGACTCTAGCAGTCCAGGTGCACCCAAGCATTAGTCTGCTTGTTGTTGTTGTCATCTTAATAATTCCTCAGAATCCTATACAGCCAGGGGTGAAACCAGGGCTCTAAGCAATAAACTAACTAGCTATTTCCCTTTTCTATTCTCATCTTCCCAATGGTGAATCCAGAGAAATCAACTCTGTGTCATCTGCATCAGTCAGAAACACAGAAATATGGCTTTTATTGAACAAGCATGTATTGAGTACCCATCATGGCTCAGGCATGATGGGATACAATGGTCAGCAACACCTAAGAGTTCTATCTCTAAAAAAGATAGAACTAGCTTACATCACTGGTATTTGGCAAGAAGGCTGAGCCTAGCTCTGTTCCTCCCTTTTCATTCACCTAACACTGCAATTCCAGACCCATGAGCGCACGTCTAGCACTGAGAAGGGCTCTGTGGATCTCTTCGCATAAATACGGCCACTTGTCACTTATCCTGCTCCTCAACGTTTGACACCAGCTCTCCTTATCCATACATGATTAAACACCCAAAATTACTCAGAACGGTTGAGGCCCAAGTCTTTGTCCCCCAAACAGATTGTGTTCCTATAGAGATGTTGGTTCTTGTTCCATGTGGTAGTTATATAGTTTGATGTCCACGCCATGAGTATTAATCTGTCCCCTCCTCATTTGAGACTCTTTCTAAACTCCTAAGTCAGTGACTTTGTCTATTCCATTGCTTCTATATGCTAGCACTAATAAGCTCCCTTCAAACACAGAATGTTCCCCAAATATGCAAATGTATGTGAAAATACACTTCCAAAGTGGGCTAAAAGCCTAAAACAATGTGTTTCCATCACAGATGTGAAAAACGGTACCTATCACTGCCAAGGAATGACTCAGCAGCTGACATTAATACAGACATCATTTAATAATTTCAAGTTCGGTTTTCAGCTTTTAGTTTTAACTTTACAAATGAAATGGTATAGCTAAGGGAACAAAGGGGAACCTCTCCAGACACAATCAGGTTGAAGCCCAGTTGAATGCCAAGGTCCCAAAGTCCTTAAGGCTGCTTGTCCCAGGGAATGAAGTGAGGACCCCAACTAGGATTAGGACCGGGGAGGTCAGATCCCCATTCCCTTGGAGATAGATTTGACACCAAAAAATAGGGAACAAATGCTCTATGGGGACGTTCAGCAGGAGAAATATGAGCCAAGCAACATGTCTCCGAGGTATGCAGAAATAAAAGGACATGAAGAAGTATATCGAAAAGAAATATGAGCCACACACAGCAAGTTCTGAGATCAGGAGGGAAAGGAAAGTGATATGTAAGATCAGTTGCTGTTGTGTAATCCCACATCCTGGTAGTGTCTCTTGTGAATTGGGAGTGCGTTTTTTTAATGCTTGTTTTCAACTTGAGTTTGGCTGTTTTCAACTTGAGTCTGGCACGGAGGATAGGTTGACACAGTGACGTGAATGTTGCAGGCAGCATTTGAAAAGGCGATAGGAAAACAGGTTCTGCCACTAGCCTGGGTAGAAGCCAAAGCCAGTTTCTGCTGTGTCTGGCTGTGTGTGCCCCTGGCCAAACTGATCAACAACTCTACACCTCAGTCCGCTGATCTGTAAATTGGGGCTAAAAATGCCTGCCTCATGGGATTTTGTAAGGATTAAAGAAGATAACAAATATAACTAGAATTGCCTTCCTTTTCTCTTCTCATAATAGTTTTGGAAAAATGATTCTCAGAAAAGAAGCCAACATAGTTGGCTGAAAGGACAAGTGGGTAAGATAAAAAGACCAAAGGCATTTAAAGAATTTGGAAATTTTTACCTACTGCATTTCAAGTCCTTTGGGGTTTTTAAGAGATGAACTCACATGCTCTAGGTCAGCGCTGACCGACAGAACTTTCTCCAATGACGGGGATGTTCTGTATCTTTCTTGCCCAATGCTGTAGCTTTTGACTAGTGCGCACTTAGGACATGGCTCGTGCAACTGAGGAACTCACTTGTTCATGTCATTTACTTTTAATTACTTTAAATAGCCACACATGGCCAGTTGCTACCAAATTGAACAAGGTTCCTTGGTATCTTTCTGACTCTAAAGTTCCCCCACACCAGACTGGACTCGGGGAAGCAGAAGAATATGCGTTTAAGCACATGGGCTCTGGAATCCGCCTCCCTGCATTCGAATCCCAGCTCTGGCACTGGGTGATGTCGTGGAAGCTCCACATGGCTCAGTTTCCTCATCTATAAAAGAGGAATGCCAATGCCATCATCTGTTACCTGTTAGATGGCACGTTTAGACTCTCATTAAATAAACATTCAAATAAGTGTTGAAAGGAGGGAGGAAAGGAGGGAGGGATGAAAAAATGAATGAAAGAGACAGTAACGTTTTTCATGAAGAGTGAAGAAAGCATCTAAAAAAAAACAAAATATGAGAGCTTTTGATAAAAATTTCAGCGAACATGGCCATTGGAGATGAGGATGAAGTTAGGTGCTCTGGGGGGTGGGGGGAGGACACCCTTCCAAGTTCAGTGATGGGAACCACAGTTCTAAGAGAACCGAGGACAGAGGAATCTGACCTTAAGGATTGATTTTCCTAAATTCTACCTCTACAAAAATACAAACTTCAATTCTTAACAGTGTGTCCAACCAAGGTTCTTTAAGAATATACTCCTCTGGGTTGCGTGACTTTATTTGTCCATGTTACAACCGAGTCTGAAAGGCACCATTAGAAGCGAAGTCCGTGTATTGCTGGCTCCCCATTTCCAAGTTTTTATTAATACTACATCCACCCATTCCCACAAAAAAAGGCAGTGTGGGGACAAGTTTTCATAGCTGTTTATTCATTATAAATAGTAAATATTTACTGCACTTTTTACATGAAAGACATTTTTACAACACATTGTTGTTGGTGGAGGCCGCAACACAAAGATAGAACTTCTCTCCATCCATCACCCTCTAAGACCAATGTATGAACTAAACTCGGTACTATGTCTAGTCTCACTAACCCACTATGTCCTAGTTCTTAGCTCTAAAGGGAATGTATTTGTGCCTACCTCATTCATGGTTCCAAGAATAGAAAGAAATAAATAACGCTGCCTTCCCCCTTCTTGCTCCTCTTAACATCTCAAAAAACAAATTTATTGACATTCTAAAATGTCACCACGCAAATGCATGTAAACCTCAGTCCTATAATCTTTTCATATTGGATATCATTGTATAATTTAAAAGCACACGAGAGCCACGTGGGCATGTCTGTTCTCGCCCTGCCTTTCATAGAAAAGACAATGTAAACGTAAGTCATTTTAAAAGCGTTATTCTCAAACACGTTCTCTAGTCAAAAGGAACAAGCCGGGTGTTGGTTGTCCAGCAAACAGCAAACATCACTGCACTCGACCACAGTGACGCGTGAGCTGCGAAAAGAAAAGCACCTGCCAAAAAATATAGTTCTGATTCTGTGTATACGACCCTGGCCGTCGCCAAAGCTCCCGTGAGGTACAGAGTATTGCACACTGGTAAGCAGCTGTGGGGACGCACGTCACTGCTCCGCCCGTCCTCCCCACCCAGTCGGCTTCTACAGGAAAATGCGTGGGGAACCGGCACACCCCTCTCCCACGATGGGAAAGAAAACACGCTTTCTTCCTGTCACCCCACATCCTACGAGCAAGACGTATCCTTCCGGGACATGTAGTAACAACTGAAGTACAACTGAGGATAAGATAACAAATAATTTATTGGGGAGGTCCTTTACTACTAGTCTAACTTCCTAAAAGTGGTGGCATTTATTTTTATATCCGTTTCCAGTGTGTAAAATGAAGGATTCCTCCATTCTTGCTTCATTAAGTGAGCAGTGTGAAAGTTGTACAAGTGTCAGCATTGGGTATCGATCACGTGATGCTTTAGAGAATCTCTGACGATATTCTAGAACATTCGGTTTGCCCAGACCAGTCCAGATAAATCTCACACTCGCATGTGCACGCACACCCATGCATGCACACCCATGCACACACACAAATGGAATGTTTTAGCTCCTTGATCATCAGCACTAAAGAATTGGGATATTTGATAAGTAGCCATGTTAAATCATTGCCTTAAAATGTTGCATTCATCTTTATTGTTCCGGGTCTTCCCTTTCTCCACTGCTTTTGTCCAGCGTGTTCAAAAGAATTTGAAACCAACTACTGGAGAAAGAAAATCAATCATTCTCCTTTTTCTCCTGTTAAGACTGCCCCCCAGAAGGGTGATATATTTTTCTGAGAAGATTCTTCATGTTTCAGCTGTGGAGACCAGAACCAGGGCCAGTTTCAGCTCCAAGCGGACAGTCCATTTACGCGATATCTGGCTTCAGATAATGAAAGGCACCTGCAAGAAAACACACACAGCTTTTTAGGTCGTGCTGGGACAATTCACAGCAAGGGGCAAAATCAGATACAGGCTGACAATGTCATATTTAATACCGTGGTATCAAAGGATCGAGACTAATATTTTTATTCCTGAGACAAGTTTGACACAACTCTGTGTCTTTCGGATTACACTCCACGTGATCCTTGAGCTGACCTCATTAAGAACATATGTTTCCAATGCCAGGGGTTATTTTATTCCGGCCAACCCTCGTGTTTCACCTAGTGGCAATCAGGTTTCACATCTCAGCAATTAATAACCGCAAGATGTTGTTGACATCGGTTAAGAAAATAATTGTACAAGCGAGTCCTTGCTGGAACAATCAGCTGGCTTTGCCACAATGTCAATCCTGGGCTGTGAGGCTGAATCAGACCGCCACCTCCCCTTGCTTGACATTTTTTACCCTCCCAGAAGCAAAGACGCCCTAGAAAACGCAAGACGTACTTTGTCCGTACTGCCCATATTGGTAGCCTGCGACAGCATCCATACTGTAGCCGGTGGTGCTGTAGGTGGGTGGACAGTAGGACTGAGATGTTGGCAGACTGTCCAAGCTCTTCATGTGCTCTAGTCTCTGACTGCAGCTGGCCGACACCGTGGTGGTGGGTTCCAGGCCCCCGGTGAGAGGGGAGAGAGCGTAATCGGTCTGGGGCTGATGGGGTACCCCACCGTGGTTGGTCAGGAGTCCCATTACCTAAAATAAACCGGCAGATTTAGGAAGGCGCGAGAACTCGAGGGAGACCAGATCATAGGGTATCGCTGACAAAACGACTGGAAAAGTCCCATTTTCATTCCTCTAGAAATCTACTCTTAAAGGGCTGTCCAGAAGACAGCAACCTCAATTCAAAGTGGCAGGGATATTACATCATGCCCAACAATTACGTCTGACTGCAGTTTCAGCAAAGGGAAAGGGGAGGGCATGTGAGGAGAAAGGGAAAAGAAAAAGAAGGAAGGAAAAGAAAGAAAAGAGAAAGAGAGTGATAAAATCGAACCAGGATTTCAAAGGAGAAGGGAAGGAGGGACACAGGGACAGAGCTAAGGAGAAATTATATCTGCTCATGTAGAATAATATCGAACCATATATTACATCTATTTTGCATGTCATTTTAAACAGGCATTTGCTTATATGATTTTCAAGTTAAATGAATTCAAATCAAATTCTCTTTCATTATTTTGGGATCTCTGTATCTTTTTTGAAAGTGTTCCCTCTCAAAGTTCCTCCCTATCTGGGGCATCCATCAGTAATTAGAAATAATTACTCCATCCCTGATGCTTTCTTGTACTTCCCTCACCCCTCCCCCCGCGTGATTGTTACTTCAGTCACCTACATTGGGTTGCAAGAGATTTGAGGGGAGTAACCTACTCAGCTTTATGTGCCCAGTGCCTAACACAGTGCTCAGCACTTATTAGGGAATGAATAAATGAATGGATGCACGGATGAATGAATGAATGAATGAATGAATGGTAAATGATTCTCCAAGTAACTACTTCCATTGCTTATTCTTCCATTTCTTCTCTAAGCTAAAATTTCACATACAATAAGTGTTAAATGAACAGAAACACCCAAAATGCAAACATGTTATAAAAAGTCCACTCTGTTTTGTCAATAACCCTAAAGAGCAAGCAAACTTAAAAAAACAACAAAACTGTGATAACAGAACCACTTTCAGATTAGCACAGTGACATGCTTCACAAACTCAGGCTCGCTGACCCTTACAGCACCTTGTTTCAGAAGTAAGTGGATAATTAATTTTGCAGCTGGAAACCTGTCACATGAGAGAGGAAGTGATTGAGAGAGGAAGTTGATTTTTCTCAAGTTCATACAATTCAGTGGCAGGGCTGATGGAGCAATTGCAGAAAAAATCAACTGCTGGGTAAAGAGCCCCGGGTGCTCACAAAACATCACCTGCTCACAGAGTGCGGAGAGGCAGGGGCCCAAACTGGTACAGCACTGCTGTAACAGTCCTGTTGTGTTTTATGATGTTTGAAGGCTATGAAGCTTCAAGTGTACACAGAAGAGCAGGAGGCGGGGGCAGCGATGACACCCCATGCCTGACTCTGAGCCTCGAGCTGCCCTCCACGGATATTCAGGCTCTAGCAGCCCGGAGAGAGCCTCCAGCAAGGCAAGAGGGAGAGGCTAGTCTCACATCCCAGAAAGCATCCGAAATTAGATTCCAGAAAACAATGAGGCCACAATCCCCTTCGGGAAGGGTTTGCATAATCCTCACAGCTAAACACAATCTTCTTGAAAGAAAGCTTTAAACTGATCCATCTTCAATTAGCCCCAAGAGATGAGGGAGACAGAGAGAGACCCACCACCACCTTTTGTAGATTACCCCTGTCCCCACTTCTTTGTCAAGACGTCCAACTTTTTAAGGCCATTTCCAGATTGTCTTCAGCTGTGTGGTGAAATATCTTTTTTAAATTCTCTAAAAGTTGCATATATTCTAAAAAATCACCATATGCAACAGAGCATAGTTTTGTTTTCTTGGTGGTTTGGGGGAAATGAAAATCACAAACTAAAGTAAGAGTCAATGGGATTCCCAGCCCCAGAAGAGCAGAAAAGCCACAGAAGCTGGGGGGGTTGGGGGACCCACTCCACAGTTTACAGCGAGTTACTTCATTCATTTTCTCATTTATGCTAAAAAGCTGCACATAAGTTAGGAAGCACTAAAGTTATTTCCTGAATATTCTTCCAACTATGTGGGGTTTTTTTCCTGCCTTTCCTTCAGTTGCATAGATGATTTTATAGTGCATACTTGGTAAATGTATAGACTTCAATTTACATAATACTTTATTAAATATTTCATTTCAAGCCAAAATTACATTTCTATTAGAAGGAAAGAATCTTCTAAATAAAGGTCGTTTGGTGCAAAATGCACTTTTAATTAAGTCAGAGATACCTCTTTGTGTACTGGCATAACGGGCAAAAATGGATGGGGAAAATCAAAATACCAAAAAAGTGATTTCTTAATGAAAAGGAGAGAATGATATAGGGTACAAATATTTTACTGTAAATAAGCTGTGCTCAATTTTTAAGAAACACATAGAAAAGGCAATTCTGTAAGTATATCAATCCAGAGAAGAAAATTATCCAGTGGTACTAGGTAAAAAGGAAGATATTTTACACTAATAGCATCCTTCATGAAGACAGATACTTGAAACTCAATTAATGGTATGTCACTTTAAGGAAGAAATGGAATACTCTACATACAATTATAGTTGGAGAGTAAGAGCAGAATTTTATTCAAAACATGCACACTCTGCCATGAGCTATATGTACATTTTTTGTGATAAAGTTTTTTTTTCATCCTCTGCCATACATTTCTTGTTTGCATAACTTTGAAGGCAGCAATAACTTTTACCATGAAGGAAAACCATGCAGATTCTAAAAGAGAAGAAATGAGTCCTGCCTATCAGCAAAATTCTGCTTCTGATGCTCATGGAGCAACTTTCTGCAGTTGCTGAATTAGAAAAAAGGTAGGACAGGATTTAAATCTAACACCTTGAAATATAACTATTGGCGGGTGAAGATCTCAGGCAGAGCTATATGCTAGGGCAATAGAGAGACAGTTCCTCAAAGATTCCAGGGTACAGTGTTCTTAAGACAGTGGGAGCGTAAGCCAATCAGAAAGGATGGCCGCTAGGTGAAAGAAACAGAAGAGATGCTTGTTGGGTCTTCCTACCGGTGTTGTCACTTGTCACACACAGGAAGCTAGTGACAAGTGGCTCCTGCGTTTTAGCAAGAGCTCTTAGCTCAGCAGCCCAACACTTGCAGTGGCTCATGTGAAGAAATTAAGAGGACCAGAGACCAATTACCTTTGGTCCTTTTGATTTCCCTGATAGAGCCCAAGAAATAAGACATTCTCCTACAAACTCATATTTCCATTGGGATCGTCACAAATTGTAATTGTGATTTGTTTCCCAAGCATTGTAGGAGGATGAGGAAAGGCATGCTAGGATTTTCCTACATTTGGTTGCAAAGTGAAATTAATAAATAATTATAACTAATGGGATTTATTTCAATAGTTCACATTGATAAGACTTGAGAGATGTACATTTTAATAACTTATCACTTAAAATGTAAAAATGAAATCTGTTGGAAAAAATAATGAATACACAAATATAAAATATATTACTTTCCCCTGACATAGTTTAAAACCTCAAACCTCTGTGGAAGGGTCCCATTACATTCTTATATATGTTTCTTTAAAAGCTATTTTCTATTTCATGTGGTTTAAGGAAAGCTATGAAAATTTCTTTTCGCTGCACAAAGAAGTTGGTAAACGAACTTCTTGGAACCATCCCCCCACCCCGCGAGGATGGTTATGGAATGTCTTCCAGTCCTTTTCTCTTTTAGAATATTAACAGGATTTCTTATGTACATGCTTTTCCTACAGCAATTGTAATTCAAAACATAAAATAAAATCTTAATTTCTTGCAAAGTGTGTTTTTTTCCTCTCATAAACCATTAGTTAGTAAGTTATCCCTACTAGAGGGATGGCCACTTTTGCCTGACTTTTTTTTTTACTTTGGAGAAGGAGGAGCACAACTGCCTGCCTTTCACAAACTATTTCAAAGGAAAAGAAATAAACTTAATTCTGTCTCTGGAATACTGGCCACGTTAATAAATGCCATAGAAATATAAAGGGTATTTTTTAAAAAACTTCCTCTCATCCCTCCAAAGTTGACTGACTACAGTAACTATATTTATTTGCTTAATCTGGATATCACTTATTTCCAGAACCAAACCAATATTCAAACCTCTGCCCAAATGATTTTTGCAGGACGGGTGCCCCTGAAGGCACCCAATGGTTAAATCTCAGTGACCGCATCTCCAAGGCTGAAAAGCCTACGCTGGAACAGCAGAGACTTTCCACAAAACGTTGTCCTCAGATTCAAATGCCTTAGGAATTATCCTGCAGTTGATTAGCATCTAAATAATTAGATTTTGGGCCCTGTCTGTTTGAAAGCTATATGAGGGGAGTTGCCTGAAGGCAGAAGTTTCTCTGAAGGTAAGCAGGGTGACCTTCTCACCCAGACCAGAGTTATGGAAAGGGCATGGCTGGCCTCCACCAAACCTGACAGAAACCCAGCGCCTGGAACATGCCCCGCTAAATACAGCATTATTTTTTATTTTAATCATTAGCTCCTTTTACAAGTAGCTACGTTTAATGCGTGATGAAAAAGTGTGAGTACCGGACAAGGGGGGTTCAGATGCTGCACGTATTTGCACGTTTTGTTTGTGAAAGAATACAGTAAGTACTGTCTCCATTAAGCTCTGAGTAACACTCTATGCTTTAATCTCCAGTCCTGTGACCAATTACAGAATCGGTTCCACTTTATCAATTCTTTAGAACACCTATTTCTTAATAGAGCTAGGCTGTTAAATTGGTAGGAATATTCTTTAGGGACTGGTGCCTAAAATATAAATGTAGGCAAAGAATTAGCATAGAAAAGGCTTGCAAAATGCATGTATATGTATATGTGCATACAGACATACATCCATAATCTGTATAGTTTACATCTAGCTAGTAATGAACAATCATATTATGTCCATCTATTATCAATAAAGTAAAGCCCATTAAAAAAAACCTTATTCTATCTAAATGAAAAAGTATGCCAGTTAATACATTTGGTATTTGACTATGTTAGACCTACCATGGGCCGTAATAAAGTTCTCATATGTTTTAATTCATTTACGCATGCCTGCATTTAATATGCTTTCTGACCATGTCTACAATTAATATGATTTATGAGAAAAGAACATGTGCAATATTGGGGAGGGGAAGTACAACATACATGTTTTTTTTTCCTTCTATGAATGAAAAATATAACAAAACAGCTCAAGGAAAATTGTCGGCGGACAGCATACTGAGACGGACTGACAGAGCCCTGAGTGAACTTGGGGGAGTTAATGATATCCTCTTATCTGACCCTGACACATTTGCAGCATGTAATTTACAGAAGCTCTGTCCAGGGAATCTTGACAAATGCTCCTAACGATGTCAGGGCAATGTTCCATTCTAATGCAAAACAGATGCGGGTCAGATACCCTCATTCATCACTTCACACGAGAGTCTCAAACTCTTTCGGGAAGGAATGACATTACCTGCTGTTAACTCTTCTCGGTTCAGGGAATTCCTCACAACCGCAGTAGCCCTCTTAAAGGGTAAGCACTCAAACCTATCATCGTTTCAAAAACCTGTCTGAGCCCACGGCTGTGGAAAATCAAACATATATCTCGGTTTAATTTCATGACGACTGCCGGACACGTTTGGTAAATATCAATTGACCTGTTGGGACCTAAAATTCCAAATATAGAAAGGGAAGAAACTCTGTGCTGGGGCATCCCACGATACTTCAGTGAGATCGCATTTTAAAACTTTATTCCAATTGTCCATGAACCAAACCTCCATTCAAGGCCATGCAGTGCTCATTCCCCCTAATAACCATTCATAAATCTGAACGTCGAAAACCTTAAGTGCCCAGCTCTGGGTGTCACCAAGAAAAAAATCTTATAATAAGCCAGAACTACACGTTGCCGTTTAGCAAAAAAAGACTCAATTTTGCCTCTCCTAGCCAGAGGGATATTAGGCTCCACTACTTCCATCCCACTAAAATTTCCCTTCCAAAACCCTAACACATAGAGAGCAGACATTCCAGCCTCCTAAGGGAGGAAAACAGTTGCCCAGCTCATCAAGAAAATTTCTTCTTTCTTCCAGATCATTTGTGAAGGAGGCAAATATGTCTGTGGCTGCCCAAAGTCAAAGTCCTAAGATTCCACCTACTAAATGCCTGAAGATTATAGAAGAGAAGCATCCCTTCCCTTCTTTCCATGTGAAGGAAGATAGGACAGAGAAAAGAGCCAAATGAACAGACCAAGTGATACTGATTTAATGAATAGATGTCGAGAATGAGCATATCCTTTAGGAAATGTTTTCTGGTCAGTTTCACAGGCTTTGTGGTAAGGAAGAATAAGCATTCATTTCAGATGCGTGCAAACGAGCAGCAACTCGACAGATTTGGGTCATCTGCACGTAGATTCTTCCCAGAACCAGAAGCTACAACTCCACTAGGCTAAAATCCTATACACCTTAATTCCCTCCCTTTCCTGATTCTAGGGGCACTGGACCAATAGAGATGCTGCACCGCTTTTCCACTAGAAAATGTACCTGTGTCCTTGATCATAAATTGGGTGGTAGCTATGTCTCCTGTTGCACAGGCAACTTTGTATGGGCTGGCAACAGATAAGGAAGCCACATACATAGGTCTCTGAGCTACAGAAATTGTCTGCTCCTACAGATTAGACAGAATAGAGTCTTCATGATTGAATGATTGAAAGAATGCTTTCTAATCAATTAACTCAAAATTACTTAGATGGCCTCTTACTGTCTAAAACCTTTCTAGTGTCCCTGCTGTTTTCACTGCTTTTATCCTTTAGAGTGAGGAAACCATCAGATTCTTCTGCCTTTGAGGTAAGTGTCATACTTCCCATTTCTCCAGTATCTGGAGTCATAGAAACTGGACTGTATCATTTTTAAATGAGTTCATATTATCATACTCCAATAAATCAAAACAAGAAAAGGAAAACAATAAGATAATCTTCTCTCCTCCCCATACTTAGCCACATGGGATGAAGGATTGTTGGCTTCCATTTTCATTGTAGCAGGTTCTCACATTCTTGTGATCCTACTTACTCAGACAAAATCAATATATTTTACGTTGCATTTCTGGGGACTATCATATCCCAGGCATGCTACAATGACTGCATTCTGAGTAGATACCAACATGAACCCTTAGTTGTTTAGAATGTCTAAGTGTAATAGGACCTGAAAAGACTTCAGCCCACCAGGAAACTGCCTTTCTTTGATGTTACTCAGTTTCCACATTTGCTCTTTGTCAGGGACAAACAAAAGTATATATATGTGTTTTTTTTTTGGCCAGAGGTTCACATGATAGTTTTAAGTAAACAAAAGTGAAACAGTATTATTAGTTTATCATAAAGCATTTAAACTCCCTAGGTGCCATGTTTCTCAGCAGAGCTCTATAAGACTATCCTTCTTAAATATCCTCCAAGGTTAACAAGAAGATGAAACTGAGCTGAGATGGTTAAAGCAGCCTGTCTGGAGGAGACACACAGCTAGTGAGGGGCTGATCAGTACTAGAATCTGGTGCTTGGGACCCTGGGGCTCCTTGTTCAGGGGAATGAGTGTTACCTACACTGCAATCAACTCACTAAACAGGAATCCTCTTTCTGTCCTTTCCTCCCTTAACTGCCTTATCTAAGTGAACATTATGAAGCAGCGTACAGGTTCTTCTTTAAAATTACTCTTTCCTGCTAAGTTGTTATCCAGAGGGGCGACAGTGTGTTGGAGCAGACCACAAAATCGGATGTTTCATAGAAACATTCCTTTGTAAGAAGAATCAAGGGAAGCACTTTCGAAATGGATGAATCATGACTTGGGTCTCCACCTGTGTTTTCTTCCTCTCAGCATTTCCTAGGAGATGTTCTTGAACTTGGTAGTTTGATACTCAACAAAAGCACTGCTTAGTTAAACAGAAAACGCTGAGTTACGCGGACATGTTCCCATATTGCCAGCCTTGTCAGAGACTTCAGTGGGCTAATGCACACTGAGACTCTGAAAGACAAAGGGATGTAATTCATAACATCTGCCACATTGTTGATTCAGAAGTCGCTTTCCCCCGACTGTCATTCCAAGGAGCCCACTTTGGGGAACAAGCCTTGATTATGAGACACCATTTGGTTTCTGGGTGTTCAAAGATGATTATGACTAAGGACCATTTCTCTAGAACAGCAGTTTTCAACAGGTGTGCTACAGGAATTTTTAAAACATTCAATACCTGACTACTTACTTAGTCAGAGGCACTGACCTCTTTTCCCTTAGATTGTCAGATTTACAAAAGTGACAACAGCCAGCATAACAACAGCCATTCGGTATGCATAAACAAAATCATAACCATTTTTTGTCAAATCAACAAAAAGTACATATTTTGTGGTGTGCTGCAGAATTTTAGTAATTAGTTTACATGTGCCATGAGATGAAAACGGTTGAAAATCACTGCTGTAGTAGCCCAGAGTCAAAAAGGAAATGGTTACTTTATAATACAGTGCAGTATGTGTTTTAGCAAGGTATGAACACAGTAATGCAACGTCAACAGAGGCTAAAACAAATTCTGCCCAGAAGAGTTATGGAAGGGTTGACATTGAACTAGAAATTTTTCCATGGAGTCATATAAGTAAGAGGATCAGCTCTATAAAAGGCTTTTTTTTAAAGATTTTATTTATTTATTTTTAGAGAGGGAAGGGAGGGAGAAAGAGAGAGAGAGAGAAACATCAATGTGCAGTTGCTGGGGGCCATGGCCTGCAACCCAGGCAGGTACCCTGACTGGGAATCAAACCCGCAATGCTTTGGTTCACAGCCCGTGCTCAATCCACTGAGCTACGCCATCCAGGTATAAAAGGCTTTTAAATCTCAAAACAGATGCAAAGTTTTAATTCAGTTTTTTAATGCAAATTGCACCAAGTGAGACACTGTTGTGTGAGGGAAAAAAAACTAATGATTTCTTTCAATAATACCTCCCTCCTTCACTAGTTCAGCACTGAGGGCCAGCTGCCCCGCCAGCTCCCACATAAGAAATATTTATTCCCTTTGAGGTAGAAATGCTACCCTGTGGTTCCACAAAGTGCGCTGTCTCCAGGGCGTCCCAATTTGCCATCTTTCGCAGGGATCAGCAGGGATAATGCCATCCCTAATCTCCCAAATGCTCGTTTACTAAACTCTAGCGAAATGTCAAGAGCAATTTTTAAATATTGTGCTGTACATTGAAAAATATACACCTCTGATGGAACCCAGACTGTTTTGCAGAGACAGATTCTTGAGGGGGGAAAAAAACAAAAAAACAGTACACAACTAATGACTGAATCCAGCCTTCTACGTCTGTAGTACAAAGCACACATTCAGCCCCTAATTGAATAAATATGCAAGTATTCAGATTTCTGAAGATATTGCCATTTTGCAAATGCAGTAATAAATTAAAAGCTTTACATTGCATTCCAACTCCGTATAAAGGGTTGATTCAGACCACTGGCCTCACACTAGAATCCAACACAGCTTTACCGTGTATTATTGAATACAAAGAAAAACTTTTATTCTAGTAGCTTAGTTATGGACCAAGCAATCACACTCAATTTTTTCTCCTCAATGGCTGAAGGAATTCAAATGGGCCTAAAAATGATGGGGTTGTTGCATTTGATTTGTGTAACTTTTAGGAGAAAGTTGCTGATGGAGTTTCTATTTAAATCAGTTCAGCAGACACCAGAAAGTTTTAATTCAGCAAGAAAGGTTTTCTTGTGGCTTATTTCAGTGACATGATGTAAGATTCAATCACTGGCTGCTCCTCCCTCCTTTTCTCCAAAAAAGAGACTTTGGCCACATAGTTGTTTCTCTCACAATGCTCCAAATCTGTAACTAACTCAAGAGACTGTGGCTAGAGCTGACATAAACCAGGGCTCTCCTCGTACTCTTTAGGGGTAGTGACCACAGCCTTCAGGGAAAAACCAATGGCACCAAGTCAATTATAGTCTGCATCAATTCAACAAATGGATTAGCAGCACTCTTTTCGCCGCCGAGAGAACATCTCGAAAACCTAATATTGGCAGAATGGAAACACGGAAATGGCCAATGGTTATTCCAGTGTAGCTGGAATGGGCTCACTTATGGTCATAAACTTGAGCCTTCGTAAACATGACAGGCTTCTTGCAGTCCTGGTTCGAGCCCATGAACAGCTTTAGAAATGAAACAGAAAGAGCCTCAAGCTGCCCCTGTTGTCGGGAACATTTCTCTGTCCAAGTTCTGTTGGACACCCCATGGATCTCTTTAATCAAAATCATTTCTTTTTCTTCCACAGATGAAGTTCTGGAAAGTGTGATGGTAAGGAAGCAGCTCTGCTGGGCGATGTTTGGTGGCGGGCCACCTGCGTGCGAGGTTCTGCACGATGATAAATGTAGGCCAAGGGCACAGAACCTGCAACCTGTGTGTGAAATGGATGAGATGACTGGCCTGGCATTGGGTAGCTTCTGGAGACATGCTCAGAACTGTCCAGGAGCTGGCCCTCCCACCAGGAAAAATCTTACTGCTTTTTGTATGTTTCAGCAGCACAAGAGAAGGTCAAGGAATGACCGTGCCACAGTGAAAAAGATTGCCTCCCGATGTAAAACCAAAACGTACCCTTCACAAGCATTCTTAATGATTGCACCCCATCCACATATCAAGCTGATGCATAGTAGGCCCTTACTGCCCCCAAGGACAAAGAACCACCATCTTGCAGGCAGCTAAAGAATTTGGGATAACTGTGAACAGTGTGGTCCCAAAAATGACAAGCAAAATCAAAAGCAGCCTTGAGTTTTGTGTACACATATTAACACTTAAATGCTTCTCCCTAATAAGTTTCAGGATTAACAAATGTTTGTCAAAAGGAACTGTGCTGAGCAATTGAAATCTAATTTGAAATGGAACCACAACAGTCTAATACATATATGCATGAAATGGAGAAGCAGCTTAATAAGCGTAGCTGACACCAAATATGCAATTTACATACATTACACACTAATAATCTCGATTTTAATATTATTCTTTAAAAGCAGCTAGGGGGGTGGTTGAGTTAAAGGTTTTCTTTTGTGAAATGGGAACAAGAACAAAAGACGATCCTGGTGTCTTCTGCCATTAACCACCATCTCGCTAACATAAAGATCTCTCCGCTCTTCCTTGAGTTCATTTCTGAGGCTGTGCCGCATCCCCACAAAGCTGTGATGACTCGACCAGACTTAGCAGATGAATGGCCGATGAACTTGATGAGATCTGCAGACCTACTCTTTGTTCTTGAGTTGCTGAGGGCTGAGCAAACATTCAAGCGTTTTCAAGCCTGGGACAAAAATCTTTATGAGGTTCTTTTTTTTTTCTTTCCTCAGTAGATTATCCATGAAATAGGACAGGTGTACTGGTTATTCAATTACATCTTACCCAAGACCTGGACTAACTTTGAAATGAGGCCTCTGAGCTTAGTTCTTACCATGGGGATTTATTAATAACAGTTAAACATTCTCTCAAACAAAACTTTTTTTTTGTAATTTAAGCCTATTTTCTTATTTTGTCATTTGTTTCACTCATAAACCAGAAAGGAAAAACTGCCCATCTGCTCTAAACATAAAATGTGTTCATAATAATCCAGATTTATACCAAATGTATTTTTAAGTGTTGCTGAATTGAGAGAGTACTCAAAATTTATGGCCTCTGAGGTTGCAAAGAGGACTTCCTCTTTTTAAGGAGGGAAATGCTGAAAATGAACGTAAGAAAGGCTTAGAAAGCTTCTTGGATATCAAATGGCTCCATAAGAAAAAAAAATGTCAATGATATGAGTAAATGAATCAAAACCATATGGATCAAATTTTCCCTAAAATACACAGTTTGAAAAATTAAGGAGGAAAAGTGCTTGGCAAAATGTGTTTTACGTTTTACCAAACCCAAAACATTTGAAGAATCATTTGCAATGGTTGATGAACCTTAAATGCAGCCAAGTTGGCCCACGATTGTATACCACATAGCAATAAAAAACAAAAGCTTCCTTGAAATCACGTAACCCACTGATACTGTATGTCACTCGAGAAATTATTAGCGACCGTCACCAAGAACTGTGGAGTCTGCAGACGTAGAGAGGGGGCAGAGCGTGAAATGATGAAAGGTTGTTCAGGTCAAAGGCCTTGTTTTTCTGGCTTGGCTGTATGTGTTTTGGAGGTGGGGGGAGCAGTGAGGGTAGTGTTTCTCACAAAGTTAATTAGAAGAACATGTTAATTAGCCTCATGCCTTGAGCGCGCGGTAGTATTTCCTTGGCGCTCCCTATTCCAAGTCAACGTTCCGTTCTCTGTCCCGCACGTGCAGGAAGGTGCTGGCAACAGGCATGGTCCCTGTTTCCCTGTGTTCTCTCTCCGCCATCTCACCCCAAGAGAACACAACCTTCCACAAGAAGGCAGCTACTGCCAGGGGGATGGATCCCTCTGCAGAGTGAGTTGAATGGTTTTCTGCTCAGAGGGTGTTTCGTCATTCATTACATAAGCCCTGTCTCCCACAAGGGTTATGTAGCTCGGAGGAAATGCAACTGAGAAACTGCAGAAAATTTTGAAGTCATTAGCCTCCCCTCTCCCTCACCCGTTACGAAGAATCCCGCCTCAAGTCCCCTGACAGATCCAGTCTTTGAGGCGAGGGGAGACCAAACACTCCCACTCGGAAGCCCTCCAGCCTGGCCTGCAGGAAGATCAGGTTGAACGTCAGTGCTGGAGCCCCTGGAGAACTTTCTAGGACACTATGCTTCCTCAGCAAGTAAAGTGTGTAATTTCTATTTATAGAAGAATTAGTAACAACTGCAAGACAGATGGATAAGACTCAACTCCGGCTATTACTCCCCTGTCATTGCTATACCTGGGTGCCCTGGCCTCAGTTTTCCCCTAAGTTAAGTGAGGCTGTCTCCTAGATCTAGTTACTGATTTCCTCAGAACAAGGGAAACTTGCTAACAGCTAAGCAGCACACACACCCTTTCAGAACTCGAGGAAAGATATGAACAATGTTCCTAAAAATTGTTGCCAGTGTTCTGAGATTTATAATGTCACACGTGTATGTCAGCCCATTGTTGCTCCAATCTCAGCAGCTGGACAGCTGTGACCTTCCCTAGTCCCTGCTTTGCAAGCTGAGTCCTGGCTTCTCCCGAAGCTGAGACCTTCTCTGAGACAAGGGCTGAGGGCATCTAACAAACTCCACTCAGCTAATAACTCCGATTCCAAGGTTTAAAAAGATGTTTTGCTTGACGGGGCAGATAGATGAGAAACCCCCAAAGAAAAGCAACTAGTCTACACATAGAGAAACGATAAGCCCGTCCTGGCTTCTATTAATACCTTCACAAGGAACTTAGAAAGCCCTTTCTACAAAAGTTCACACACATTCTAACTCAGGATTCTCAAGCGGGGATGGCAAATAATACACCAACTTGAATGACACTAGGGAAAAAGTCAAATGAAATGTGCAAATATTTTTAACATATCAAATAGCCTCCACTGAAGAGATCTACAATGGACTGGTCATAATGACTCAAACAACTTTAGCTACGATTCCATTGAAACTAGTGGGTGGAGAAGGGTCTGTGATGAAATAGGAAGGCTGAGAACAGACAGGATGCAAAGTCACACACACTGCTACCTCAGGTGTGTTTTGAAAAAGGTGTAAGACCCTAAAGGAAGAACTAGAAGGCAACAAGTGAAAGTATTAACAGTGGTTGCCCAAGGTAATTTTTTTTCTCCTCTAAAAAACACTTTTAAAAAATATTTCCCTTTTTTACAATAAACATGCAGATTATTAGTACAGGTTAGAAGATTAATAGACAAAGTATGCAAAGCAAACATATATGGATAGAAAGAGTGTATTGCCCTGGCTGGTGTAGCTCAGTGGATTGAGTGCAGGCTGCGAACCAAAGCATCGCAGGTTTGATTCCCAGTCAGGGCACATGCTGGGTTGCAGACCACGGCCCCCAGCAACTGCACACTGATGTTTCTCTCTCTCTCTCTCTCTTTCTCCCTCCCTTCCCTCTCTAAAAATAAATAAATAAAATCTAAAAAAAAAGAATTCATTAACACCAAGAGTATAATTTAACCTGAACCCCAAAAGTTTAGAAAACTAGTTTCTACTAAATGATTTTAAAATAACACCGAAGCCTAGAAACTGAGAATCCTAGGTTCTAACCCCAACTGTCTCACTGTCTGGCCTGTGGCTTCTGCAGGCCACCAGCTCTCTGAGCTTCAGCCGACGTGTCTGCATTGTAGGTGTCCAGAGAGAGGCAGAGAAGTGAAAAAGTGAAAAGAAGAGAAGAAATGGTAACCCTAGGATTAGTTTCATTTTAATATTATATACTCTAATACATTAATAAGCTCTTCTATGAAATAAGCAGTAAGACTAAAGGGTCACCTCCACCCTTTCTCTACTTTAGTTTACAGGTACACGGGCTTTTATTCTTCAAATTTTCTTCATAATATTTCTAATAAAGCCAGACAATCAAATGTGGGGCATGCCCCACCCCCCTTGCTCAGACAGAGGCATTCCTGAGGAGCGATCAATCCCGAAAGCCATAGAAACCTCAGTTCTAATTCCCGAAGGCTCTACTCCCACCTTTGGTAAAGATCTTGGACGGGATACTGATTCGCTCACTGTCTTTCATTCTTCAGTTTTGTGTGAGAAAATAAGAAGCTTCATATTATTTTTCTCTTTGCTAACTCTTTGGGGGAGCTACCAGAACTGAGACCACATGGATTCCTACTGGTGGTTTGAGGCAGAAACGTATGGTAGAAATGCAAAATATCCTGGATAGTTGCAATGCTTTCAGGAAGGAATTAACATAATATGTAAGAGCGTAGTAAAGAAATACAGAAAAAAATTGCTTGCAGAATTTTCCATTGCTTGATATTGGAATGATTCCCACCCTCCCGCCAGCCCTGGAATCATAGCCAAGCTTCTGGAAAATCAAGGATTAACAGTTTCAAGATCAAGTGCTAGTAATTCCACTTTTGTAATGCTTGCATAATGAAATAAAACACACTTATTAGAGCACTAATAAGTGTGTACAAGGTGATACACTTATAGAAAAACTAGCCATTTCACTTACAGAACACAGATTGTCTCATTATGTTGACTACGACTGAACACTACGAAATGCTGACAGATCCCTGAGTCTTACCTTACAGAAGTGGTTAGGCTTAAAGTTTACTTTTATGAAAACTTTCAACCAAATCATGTTTATAAAAAGCTTTTTTCATGGCCTCAAACCACTTCTGAGAAAAACTGCAGCGATAACTACGTCTGATGTGACTTCTAAGCTGTGGAAGATGCTTATATGCTACAAATCTGGGCATTTTCAAGACACGTCTATCAGTATAAGTTCACGGTTTTCATGCAAAATCGCATTCATAAATGCCAGCACTTGCAAATTAAATGCACGAAAGTCCCGTCGGAAGCACGTTCATTGTTTTCATGTTGTTATTTTCAGCTGAGGTTTAAAGCCGCCCCTTAATTTTTTTTTATCCCAGAATGTGCTATAGGAATCTATGAAACTTAATTACATTTACGGCTACAAAAAAAATAAAAAAAGGATTTATGAACTTTTGCCTTTAGGCAGAAATGTTTATTTCATTGCCTTTACTATTCATTCTTTTCAACTGCAACAGCTTTGAACTTTGTAGCTGCTCAGAGTTATCACCGTGGTGCAGAGCCCAGGAACCCCACTCCCAAGACGCAAACCACAAGTGGAAGAAAACGAAGAAGGCAAAGATATATGAGTCGTTATTTTGGCCACCCTTTGTGCCATTAAAATCTCATTTTCTGCCTATTAGAATGCCCTCTTGGTGCTCAGGCAGCGGTGATAGTCAGTGATTAGTGTGTAATTGACTATAATTGTCTTTTCACTTTTCATTTGTGTCATTCGGAGCTTCCCTCTGTTTTTCTAACCACCAAGAGGAAAAAGGGGGTTAAGAAAAGATAAAGCTGTTAAAAGTCTCACTCTCAGCCCCCGAAGAGATTCTCGATTGCAATTATAGATTGCCACCCCTTCGTGACATTTCTCCAAATTTAGCAGGCGGCTATCCTCGCCACCTGGACCAAGAGCTCTCTAATAAAATCAAGGGATCTGTATTTAAACAATTGCTAATAATGTCAACCTCAGACAGATGCCACATGTAGGAAATTTAACCAACCCTCTGACATGCAATTATCAAGGCAATTTATTAATATGATCTCTCAAGAAAAGCTCATAGTGCAATGCAAATTAGAAAAACAATTACAACATTTAAATATCTCTATATTCCCCAAGAGCAGTAATTCTCCTAATTCGTGCATTTATGACTCATTTATCCCAGAGTTCTGTAGCCATTAGCCCTCCCGCTACATAACTGGTTTGCTTCCTCTCAATTGTTTTTATAAAATCTGGTGTTTTATTAGTTGCTTTTGCTCACAACCCTCTCAGCTGACCAAATACCATTTTTTTAAAAATGTAGGTGAGTTTCTTACCCAAAGACCAGAACTAGGAGCAGAGATGGCAAACACCTTGACAACTATGTATAAACATAAAATCTTCATGATTACATTATAAGTCACTTGGATTTTAAGTCTAAGCTCCAACTTTTGATACAGCCCGTAGGAAGGCTGGGGAGAAAGGAAACTGGGAAACTGAAATCATGTGGCTCGTATAAAGAATACATTATGGTTTAAATTTGGCAATCCATTATACCACTGCCTCAGGGAATTGACTATTCGGTTCTGGTACACAGCAAATCGTCTGTCTGGAAACACGGGACTGACCTGAGGTGAAAGGCCATTGCCAATGGCGGGGTTCATGGGGTTGGAGGGCCCAGACGGAGGCACAAAGCTGTCTGTATAGCTGGAAAATCCATGCCTGGTGCTGGGGAGGCAGTAGGCAGAGCTGCTGTCCGGGTTCGAAGGAAGAGTGCTTTGGTGTACAGTGCTCGGGGGAAGCGGCTGAGGTCTGTGAACCGTGCTGCTGGGGTCCGACACGGCTGCAATGAAGAAGACAGTCAGCCATCAAGCGCCTTTGTCGGCACAGAGAGTTGGCGCCCAAGTTCACAGTCACCACTCCATCGGGGGCATTGATTGGTCAGACCCCATGTTCACTTTCAACTGCATTTTTGACATGCGCATATCCCCACACATGTACATAACTTATTTATATACTTTCATGGCAAACTCAACCAGAATAGGAATTCAGAAATCACATTAACAACGCTCACAAACGTATTTGGGTAGTGAATGTTATTAATCAACATAAGAATTAACCAGTGTAAGAGTTGCAAGTCTCAAATTTCTTTAGCAAATATACTTTCAAAGCACCTAAGTTTTAATACAATAGTATAGCTCTGAATGCCTGGAATTTTGTCTCATTTACCCCATTCACCGCTCTGTGCCAGCAAACAGTAACTTTGTCAAAATGTATCTTCCCTCAATAACTATTACACTTAGTACCCATCATAGAACTTCAGTTAATTGCACACTGGAGCACCAATGAAGCAAATTTTTAACAAAAGAAAAGCAAATGGCATACTTTTTAGAAAGGTTGTTTGGTTTCATTGTTTTTGTTTTTGTTTTTGTTTTTCCAAATACTGACATAGGATTATATTACAACACAATTTATTTAGAGAGATTCGGATTTGCTCCAGAACAAACTATCTTTCTGAAATGTGACTATGGTATGTTCAGGACAATCTGATATAATGTCATTAACATACCAACAGCAACAACATCATCCTCCTCCTTAAAACTGGCAGCAGGGAAAGCTCTCCGGAGTTGCATTTTAACTTGGCCTTGACTCCTGTCCTCCATACCTTGTGGAATAGCAGTGGGCTGGTACGAGGGCTCCGACAGCTGGTATGTTGGCAAGGTGGGCATGGCGGTGGGAGGGAAGCCCCCGGGAATGAGATGGTTGAAAGCCATCAGTTGATTGGCCCCAGCTTGCTTCCTCCATCTTGCACGGCGATTGCTAAACCAGACCTATGGATTCAATTTAAAATGTGAAGATTTCACTGATGAAATAATAGTACATTCTTAATGAATTTTTCATGCTAAACCAGATTAAAGGCCCTTTACTGACGGGGCAAATAGAAGGAAGAGCTCTCCGCCCTCTGTGTTGTCCTGTCAGGGGAGAAAGGCAGGTTAAATGTCAAGGGTCACAGAGGGGCTTCAGGGGGCCTTCCGGGGACTTGCAGAGCCCCCACAAGTCCAGTGGTCACCAGGGGCAGGGATGGTTGGGCAGGAGTGGGAACAACTGAAACACCCCATTATCACCACCAACACCCTCCCACCTTTGTGTGTTCTGGGGCGGATCCATGAGCCCCTGGCCCCCACACATCGTATGTCCTAATCTGCACTTGCCACTGACACTCACTCTTTTTAAACAGCTTCTTTTAAAGATTTTATTTATTCATTTTTAGAGGGGGAAGGGAGAGAGAAAGAGAGAGAAACATCAATGTGCAGTTACTGGGGGCCATGGCCTGCAACCCAGGCATGTGCCCTGACTGGGAATCAAACCTGCGATGCCTGGTTCACAGCCCGAGCTCAATCCACTGAGCTACGCCAGCCAGGGCGACACTCACTCTTGTGTCTTCTATTCTTTATCAGTCTGTCTCCACATTTCTGTGGTCATTATGGGCATAGCTCCTGGATGGCCACATAAATTGACCAAGAGGCTAAATGAAGCCACCCTCCCATCACTTTCAAAGTGGGAGGCATTGTACTGATCTTAGTGGAAATAAATGTCACAGAAGTAAATATTTCAAGAAACGAGAGCATGTTCTCTAGGGAGACCCCTTAAATAATTAGCCTACCATTTCTTTCAACAACAACTTTAAAGCATCTATAGTACTCTGTGCCAGGCGCCATGCTAACCAGGTACATTCATAAAAATTTGATGTAATCTAATAAAATGCCTTCAAGGAATTAAATGCCCAAGTGCTCTGTATGGGCAGCTAGAGGAAAATGGCAATAATAGGAGCAAGAAAGTAACTGAACAGCTAAAATATTGAGAAACTGTACAGTGTCTAATGGGCCCCACGATCTTGCCCAATCTTACACCCTCAGAGTTTCGATGTAGAACGTGGAATGATTATTCTAGAGTGTACATGTGTTTTGCCCTCAAAAGGAGAGAGGATTTCTACCAACTAAAACTCTACTAATTCCTCTATCAAAAGTCCATAGAAAACATAGTATGGAGAAAGCCCTGTGCCCGGGGGGTCAGAGGGGCAAAGACGTGAATGAGATGAGAGGAAAAGAAAGGACCCCTACCCCCCACTGGCTTATAGCCCTGTCCTCATGCAGTTCAGAGTCATCAAGGAAGCCAAGATAACTGCTCGCTAGAGTTAGACGCTCCACACGTGGGAAGGCTGAGAATCAAGAAAAGTTTAGAGTGGAGACAGAGTTTCAACTCATTTCACAGCGTGGGCGTGATTTCAACAGGAGGGGACTCTGAATGGCGGTGATAATGCAGGTGAGAGTGTTCTAAGAAAAGAGAAGACCAGCTCTGAGAAAACAAAGTTAACAATTACACAACTATTCAGTAATTTTATAAGTTGTACAACCATAAAAAGACTGGAGGGGGAATTTCTCCTTTCTGGGGCAAGAAAGCCTGATTTCACAAATCTTTTGCCAAGGCATCTGCTTCAACGTTTGCTCTTCGCCCAAGCTCTGAAAGAGGTCGGTCTCTGCTGGGCACGTTGCAAGATACTGTTAAGGTGAGCTGTTTAAACATCCTCAAAGCACTAACATTTAACACTCCTTACGTTTCCCCCCAGGAAAGATGGTAAGTCAATATTTTCCCATGTGGGTATATAATTGAATTAGAGTTTTACTTAACGTAATAAATTGCCACCTGGGATAATAGAACGTGAACAGCACGCAGCTGAAAGCGCGCATCAATGGTGTTTTCTCGCTGCAAATCTAAGCATCTGCTGCTGTGACTCCCCGAGGCATCAGGGTAAGAAAACTGCTTTCAGAGAAGTGTTTGGAACAAGCTGTGTTCATCTGAGGAGGCTGAAGGTGAGACATTAGGGGCATATTCACGCCTGAGTACACTGTATACACTGTACCATACCACACACTGTGATATTATTTTACATTGTGAAACATTGAGATTAACAAGGCTACCTGGCTCAGGTGACATGACCTCCCACACCTATCTAGACCAACCTACCTACCGTGGATCCCCAGCTTTATGGACTAGGCTGGGAGAAGAGTTGAATTTCCGAAAGTGCCAATGTGACTTCATTCATTCACACATACTATTCTCAGCTGTACTGCTGAGATACTTTATGAAGAACCCAGAAGCCTGCACTTCTGACTATCAGGGCCTGTTGCCAATCTCCCTCTGTCGACTTCCCTCTGTGCCCCTTAGCTGCGTAAACCACGCGTGATCCGTCCAGTGGGTGGCCATGCCTGGTCACCCCATCAATTCACCCTCCTTTTAATTTAATTTTATTCTAACTCCTCCATAGCCTGACTTTTAAATCAATAATGCCTTCCCTCAAATAATAAATTAAAAACATCATAATTTGCCATAAATACCTTCAAATGGTCAAATCCAAAAGACGAGAGGTGTACGGTTTGGGGGGTTTTGTTTTCACTTCTCCAAAAGGATGCAAAAAATGTTGAAGACATTGAGTGAACCCGCCAAGAGTTGGATTTAAAAGTTCTTACGTCAACAGTGCAATTAAAGATGAAGAGAAATCGTGGGGAAGCACATCTTTACTGAAATAAAGAACCTTCAATGGGAGGTTCAAGAGTTTGCTAAAGGAAGGAATTTAAATGTTCTTCAAATTTGGGCTAAATAAATCCAGAGGGCTATTCCTGAGAGAACCAGGGCATACTGAGGACTGGCCCATCTCAGGTCATTTCACCTAATTCATTATCACCTTGCATTGGCCAGCCTTCTGCCTCTCCCAGCACCAGCCAGGTCTGCCAAAAAAAGCATCAAATGAAAAATGCACTGAAGTTGCCATTGGAAAGCAGTCTTTGTCTTCCTTATGCTTTGAAACTCATCAAAGATATGTCTTCTATTCTTAACAGAAATAAAAAGTTGCCCTTAGAATAACCCTCATGTTAAATCCCAAACTAGCCAAGTACAGTCATCTGGGGGACCGTTATCCCTATCTTTAACTCAAAGACGTTATTCCCTTGAAATTTTTACGTCACTTGCTGATCTGCAGCCTGGTTCATTTTAAGCCGCCTCCCGGATCTCTCCCTACTTGTCTGTCTCTTTACAGAGTCCTTCCACAGAGCCATATTCATGCCTTTTGGAAATAATTTTTATATGCACTTCTGAGGTAATACAAGGTCCAGTGATTTTCTGAAGCAGACTTTCAATGGACTGACAGGTCCCCATAACACCATGGTGATTGGGTTGGGGTGGGGGGAGGCGGGACAAGATAATGAATCACAGAAGAATAAAAAGATTTTCATAAATTTTTCTCTTCATGAGTAAAATAAGTAACTGATTTGTTTGGGCCCTCAACAATGTACGTTGGGAAAAACTTAGGCCTTGAAAAGATACAGTAATATTTTTCCCATGTGTGCCACACAAACCAGGGAAAAGTTGACGTGCAGCTCCCCCGGGACTACCTCTGTGACCTTGAACAATTTGCCTACTGTCTGTGGGACTGTTTTTAACCTGCTAAATGGGGGAAATAAGGAGACCATTTTACAAGACTGTGGTGACAATTAGATAGGACAGTGTAAAAAAAAAGCCCTTAAAAGAATACCTAAGAGATATTAAGTGTTCAATAAATGTTTGCTATTAAGCAAAATGTCTCATTGCCACCTCTAAGAAACCCAAGAACTAAAGCCTTGCCTTGTTTCCTTAACTCTGTGGTCTACAGCCAAAGTCGTTTACGCCCATGAGCAAACAGACAAGTGCCTAAGTAACACCTCAAATCATTGAAAGCCAGTTTGGCTGGAGTGGAGACGTAGGTCAAATTTGCTTCCAAGTTTCATGGATTAGTGCTAATTGCCCCATGGTGCAAGCCTAATTTTGCCCAGGCGTAAATTACTGATTCACATTTTTGGTGTGGTCCTCGAAGGCAATCTAACTTACACTATTCCAGATGGGTTACTTCACATGCAATTTGAAAAATGGGAAAAGAATGCAATACGTAATCCTTAGACAGGGAATGCATTACAAGATTATAAAATGCTTGATTAAACTCCAGATTCAGTGATGTCTAATGCTGCAATGCCAAATACAGAACTTTCCTAGTAGGTAAACCTCCCGGGACCTCCTCATTCACTCCACCCGCTCTCCCTTTCCAGGCCACACCCACCCAGGACCCTATCATTGTGGCCACCCCAGTTTGACCACTGTGTGCCCAGCAGGGTGGGGAGAGGATGAGCAAGAGGTGGAGGGAGAAACACCATGCTCCATGAGTGTCAGAGGACCATGGACACACATGAAAGCACGCTCAGGTGCATCTCACCCGTTCCAGCACTGAGCACATGAAGCAAGTGGCAGGGTGACCATATTTTTCCTTCATTGTGAAGTTTAATGACAACTATTCCATACCTACCCTAACTCCTGAACTATACAGATCTGTCAGATGGCTTTCAACATCAATGGGCTTCCCCGAGAACCCCAGATTACTGATGCTAGCAGGGTCCTTAGAGATCAGGCATCCCAGTAGTTGTTTGTTGTGGTTGTTATTGTTTTGATTTTACTTTAGTCTTACAGAGAGAGGAGGGAGAAAGAAAGGGAGAGAAACATCGATGTGGAAGAGAATATCAATCCATTGCCTCTTGCACACACCCTGACTAGGGACCGACTCTTAATCCAGGTGTGTGCCCTGACCAGAAATCCAAGCGGGGGTCTTCCACTTTGCAAGACCACGCCCGACCAACTGAGCCACAGGGGTCACGACCATCCTAGTATTTTTCAACTGGGGAATACAACAGTGGAAGATGGCATTTGAGAATATGATAAAAGCTGGAGGCCCGCTCCCTAGTTAATGCCCTGTGTACACACACACACACACACACACACACACACACACACACGGGGAGAGACAGAAGGAGGAGGTGGAGAAGCAAAGGCACACAATTTTGTGCTCCAGTCTCAAATCTCCTGAAGTCATCCTCAGACCCAGACAGAGATCACTTCCTCTAACCTACCTCAAATTGCAAAATCAGAAAAAAAACCCTGAAGCACACCCGGATTATAACAGAATTCAGTGACTTGCTCAACAAAATGCTTTGACAAGCTGATGCCAAAACCCACATCTTCTGACTTCTAGTTAAATGCTGTTTCTACAAGCAACTTCCTTTCCTGTCTTCTATTATCTTGGTAGCAATAGAGAATGATTCTTTCCTGCTTCACAGAGTTCTTAGATGAAATATTTACTGAAACTTTTGCACATCATAAATATTTGTAAGTCATCCTTCCCCACAAAGCTTTAATGCTTGCCATCATTTACAAAATAACAGCTACCCAGGAAGTATATTAGGCAAATTAGTCTTTGGTGAACAACAATTCTTAGATTGCGCACTCAGATTTGGCTATGATAAACAACACAGCTACTCTCCAAACAAATTTTTTATGAAATGCTGACAAAGGTTTACATTATTATAGCTTTAGTGTCATCTCTATCTAGAAGAGTTTAGAAATATTTTTCCTCAGGGGGGAAAAAAAAGGAAAGTGTTTGGGTTTGGGGTGTTTTTTTTTTTAGTTTGGTGTTTGGTTTTCCCAGGTGCCCCAAATTAAACTAACTCACACTTTCTGGCTATCACTCAAACTGAGTTGACTTCGCTACTGCTTTCCCAGCTCCTTCTAAAAACTAAAGGGTTTTGTTCTGGCATTTTAATCAGTGATTAACTACTCCCTTCTTTTTCCTGCTGGGTTAAGTAAAAGATCCATATGCTGGGTGTTGTAGAGAATTTGTTAGGCTGTAGATCATAGCCGTGGCTCAGGACGTGATGTGTCTCAAGGGAACTAATGAAGCCATAAGGAATGTAAAGAGTCACCGGGTTAAAGCCACATTAGGACAGCTGTTAAGTTAATGAGGGCCCTGCTCTGGAGAGGAGGTCACTGTAGAGAAAAATATGAACCACTCTCTATTGGTTTGATCCCATGTCCTCTGGAAGTTAATGGGCCATTCTTACTCTCTGACAGTCGCGGAGCCGGGCGCAAATGCCAGGCACTGTCCGAGCCACACGGGCTTGTGACTTAGCCTGTCCCTCGTCCTCGTCTTTGGCAAAGGCAAGAATGAAGTAGAGCCAACACCGAACACCCTTTTCCATTTTCCATCACTCACTTTGTTTGATTTCCTTAAAAAGCAACGTTTCTTTATTTGACTCTGAATTCGGAGCTGATATCTGACCTATCTCAAGGCCAGCCACGGAGTCTAGGGACCAAATCCTGGAATACAGTGCGCGCTCAGTAAAGGTTTGCGGAAAGAATGGAGGGATTTAAACCAGGTAATCGTGCAACTATAATAAAAGCAAAATAGATTTGATGCATATAATAATTATAGCACTGTCATATACAATATCATAATATGTATACCATATATCAGTATGTAATAATACAATGCTTATATATGCATATTATTATGGTGTGTGGTTAGAGGAGATCATTTCTGGGAAGAAATGCCCCCATGTAACAGGAAGAGGGGCTGAAGAGCGCCGAGTGGAACCTGGTGTATCTGCGATCCTCACGTTCACTCACCCTTCCCCCCACCCCCCGCTGTCACAATCAGTTGCCTGCAGTCCACCTCTGAATGCCTTTCTCGGCCCCCTGTCCTCTCCCATCACATTGCCATCACTGACCTATTTCGCACCCACAGCCTCCCCTGCCTATCACACTGAGTGTGAGCATCCTAGCCTGACACCCAGGGCTTCCACAGGATGGCCTCAGCCTAGATTTCCAGCCGTATTCCTTCCTGCCACCCTCCACTCCTACCCTCCAGCCACACTGAACTATTCACTGCTCCCTCAGTGTGAGTGAATGTGCAAAGTCACCTGATGTGTAACTCACGTGCTTCCAACTCTCTGTGCTATTGCTCACATCATTCCCCCACCTGCCCAGTCCAATGAATAGCTATTTCACCTCGAAAGTCCATCTTAAACCTTCCTTCTTTATGAGCCTCTCTTGTTTACTCCAGCAAGAGCTCATCCTTTCCTCTTCTCAGCTCCAACTACATTTTGTCTCTTTCTTGTGGTACGTATCTGCTTTGTTTTGAAAATTACTTGAGTATTTACTTTATTACCCATATTAATTATAGCTCCTTAAAAGACTTATCTTAATTCACCTTCACATTCCTTGACTTCCCTAGCACCGTGATGATCATTTGGAAAGTTACATTGAAAAAGACGATTCCTCTAACGAGACTCTGCAGCCTGGAAGAGGTCACTGCTGCAAAATTCCATGATGGCAGAGGTAATTACCTGCATCTGAGGAAGTGTTGATCACTTTAGAGGCCATATCAACTGACTCGTTCACTGCTGAGTTCCCAAACTCAACTTTGACCATAAAAGTTCGCTGTCTGGGAATAACACAACATTTCCAAATAAGGTGACTTAATTTCTGGGATAGTAAGGATTTCCAGGATACTGTAACAGAGGTGTCCAAACTTTTGGCATCTCTGGGCCACACTGGAGGAAAAGGAGTTGTCTTGAGCCTCACATTAAAGACATTGTGACATGTAACCACACACACAAAAAAGTCTCCTAATGTTTTAAGTAAATTTATGATTTTGTGTTGGGCCACATTCCCAGCCATCCTCAGCTGTACTGAACCCGCGGGCTGCAAGTTGGACACCCCTGCAAGACATTCATAATCTTTCAAACGATGCTTTATGTCCTCGAGGGGAAAGTTCATCATTAACGATGAAAACATTACTCTGTCACTCAACAGAGACATATTATCCCCAAGAAGCCCTCTCCAGAGTGTAGTTGACTCTTGAACCACACAGGTTTGAACTGCGTGGATCCACTTACATGCTGGTTTTCTTCAGCAACTACCTTCAGTGTTCTCAGTCCGCAGCTGGCAGTTTGTGGGTGCAGAGGACTTGAGCGCACTGGGATTTTGGTATCTGCGGGGCGCTCTGGAACCAATCCCCCAGGGATCCCGAGGAACAACTGAATTTTCCAGGAGTCAAGAGTTATATACAGATTTTCAACTATTCATGACTCAGCACCCCTAACTTCCATGCTGTTCCAGGGTCAAGCATACATCTCACAGTTCCAAAGATAACTCAAACTATTCTCAAAATAATATAGTTACTTGAAAAGCTTCTAGACCATAAACCCCTTAAAGGAGGGGATTTTTACCTTACACACCTTCACACATTTTCATAACTGAAAGGCTGTGGAGAGGAAATGCACGGAGTTCCATTACCGCTGTCATTTACGGGCAGAGTAACTTTGGGGAACTACTTAAATAATCTTATAAGTAAATTGGGGATAATAATAGTACCAACCTAGGGTTTTAATGACGAGTAAATGGGTTCATTCATGTAAAGCACTTAGAACAACCCCTGGCACAGAAAAACCGCTCCCAATTGGTTTGCTAATGTCTGTGTAGCACCCCCAAAGTCCATATGATGCCTGGTACATAATTAGGGTTCCTGAAATGATGAGTGAAAACAGGGATTGACACATTTCTGTGCGTTATAGCTAACGCAATCAAATTCTCCTACTAATAGACAAATTCTAAAATAAGAATGCACACCTTCATAAATACCAAAAAATGCCAAGAAGTATGCATCATATCCATCATAAATGTAATTGGACTTACCAACCTATTAAGGGGGGAAAAAAAACAATTTTCTGACTGACTAGCAAAGTAAGATATTGCTAAGTGGTTATACCTAAAATGAAAGAGATGGGGGAGGGGAGGCTGAATCAGGCAAATGCAAATAAAAAGATAAAAGAGGTCGTGACATTTTCATCCTGACAAGGCAAAATATAAAGAAAAGGCATTAGAGAGAAAAGAGGGGGCTGTATCATGCCAGAGGCTACAATTCACCAAGTGCCATCGCTAAGATAGCCACTGTCTTGGTTTCGAACCTGCTGTAAAGGAGAAGGCCCTTTTCTGTTTCCACCCCGGACTGAGAGGCAGGACCAGCGCGCGGCCGCCAGTACCTGCACTCGGGCCTCCGTGAGCTTCGCCCGCTGCGCCAGCTCCTCCCTGGTGTAGATATCAGGGTAGTGGGTTCTCTCAAAAGCGCGCTCCAGTTCTTCGAGCTGTTCTGCTGTGAAGGTGGTTCGGCTCCTGCGCTGTTTCCTCTTCAGTGGCAAATCAGGTTCAGAGTCAATGTCGGAGCCTTCGTCCGACTGGGGTGCTGAGGCTAAGAGAACGGGAGGAAAAAAAGTGGTAAAATGTGAATCCTAAAACAGGTCTGAACAGCCGCCATGATTCCAAGCCCAGTCTAAGGTATATTGTCTTTCCTGGAGTCCAAGCCCCTCCTTGCGATATCACGTTATGAAACGGGATTTAATCTGCTCCCCTGCGCGGTCTGCTGGTGCCCCAAGCAGAAGTAATGGTGCTCTGCACTTGTCCTTCTAGGTCTGTTATGAGCTGTTAAGAAAACAGGGACAGCACTTACTCCATTTTTATGATACTCATCCTTAGCATTTACTGGATAATGTACTGAATGTCTAATGAATGAATCACATTTAATTTGCTTCCGGATAAACTTGCACCAACTTTTACACCAGAAAAAATCTGTTAACACAAGTGATGTGACGTCTTAAATGAATAATCAAAAATCAACTTAGTACCAAAAGAGGCAACAATAATACGCTGTTGCAGGATTCCTATGAAGTTATATATTCTACCTCTCCTCTAAGAAAAATCATATCTAACTATCTCATTACCAAACATCGGGAAATGCTTTGAGGAGAACTTAGAAACTGTCCATGTGAATCTAAAGGACAAATTCAGGAAGAAATAGACATCGACCGATAACCTATCCCTAAACTGAAGTTCAGAGACTGGGTCCCTGCTGAATGGGGGGCAGCTGCCCGGACTGGCACCTCATTGAAGAGCTCTGTGCGAAATGAAATTTCAGGACCCTGTGTTCCAAAATTTCAAAGTAACGACAACGGAGTGTGAAACCACACACAGGGCCCTTCTGAGTGTGGGACCTGGGGCAACTGCCTAGGTCAGTCCCTGAAGCCAGCCCTGCTGTGGCCCCCTCCCCACCAAAGCTTGAATTTGCCTGCATTAATGTGCATCTGGGAAGGAGACTTCCAAACTGGTACCTAGGAAAGAGGAGAAGGTGCTGGGAAATCAGATAGGAATTTGAGGTCATGAAACAAGATGGCGTCTGTGTACTGTGATAGTAGCAGAGCACTTGTTGGCCTGCAGAGGACTCTGAGTTTTGAGGGTGCACCCGACACAGGGCTCTGGGCAGGAGAGCAGCCCCCGGCCAGAGCCCTGGACACGGGGGCGATGGCAGAGGGCCATCAGAAGTCAATCGGGCCGTAGACTCCAAGTATAGTGCAGGAATGCGAGCTGCCTGGCTCCAGAACACGTCCAAATGCGCTCTGAAAAATCCCCAATAACGGGGGGTTCCTCTGGGCAAGGGGCTGCAGTGTGCTCTCAGCAAACGAAGAAGGAAAGCCAGAAAATTGTAGATGATTAATGTCAATGTCAAGGTCACTCATTTGCACCTTCAGACTGGTAGAACCTGGGGAAATGCAGGGGAGGCTAGAAGCAATGTGAAAATGCAATGTCTCCTCTGCTACTAATTCTTTGATCTTCAGCTCAAACTTGGCTCTGCCTTACGGAAATCTAAACTTTCATTCTCCATCAGTGTAAAGTATATGCTGCCCCAAAGGGTACATGTCCAAAATACACCATATATTTAATTTTGTTTTTTAATATTTTAACACGTCTATACTTTATTTATATTCAAACCCTGAAATTGACAGAGTGAGTTAATACATACAGGACAAATTTCAAAAAGTAAATAACTTGTGCATAAAAGCAAAAAAGAGCTAAAATATACACGGCATCTATGGTGTGTTAGACATTGTGCTAAGTTTTCAATTATGTTATCTAATGTAATATAAAAATGGTCTACTTTAATATAAATTGTTTCAGAATGCTTTAGGATTAACTTTAAAAAAGAAAATAAATTTCCCTTAAGGATGGTGGTATTTTAAAGGAGGATTAACATGCAAAGAAGTATGTAGTGCGTTGCATCATACACTTCAAAAGCTCCCAAGACAACTTGCATGCGTAAATGTTTGATAAATATGAGCCAAATTTTAAAAGCGATAATTTGTGTCTAGTGGTGGAGCAGTGGCTCTCACTGCAGTGCACGAGCCAGAGTACTTTTGGAGCACCACGGTCCCCCGGAACACTGGTTAACACTCAGATTGCCGTCTCCACGTCCACGGCTTCTGTCTGCTCTGTACGTCTGGGCCAGCTCGGAGAGTTTGCATTTTTATCACATTCCCAGGGGGTTGATGCTAATTTTACTGGTCCTGGACCACACTTTGAGAACCACCTCCACAGACCATTCTAGATTAATGATTCCCTTCCTTCTCAGAATTCCCACATACAGAAAATATTACCTGCCACAATTTATCAAAAACACTGCTTCCACATACGTATATATTTTTGTTATGAATAATATGTGCCCCCAAGAAACAAACTACTTATTTCCCTCGGAGGACAATAAATTCCCATAAAATGTTTTCCTTTCATGCGTCTGGCTCAGGATGCCTGACTTTTCTGTCCCATGTGAAATCAGGTGACAGGACCGACCGAAGGCTTCCTCTGCCTGTGAGAACTTTAAATCTTTGCTGCTACTTTCTCCTACCATGACCCCATTAGGAGAATAGTATGTGGAAATTTTCATGTTTCCTTTGGGAGTCTCAGGGGTTATTAAATGCTCCCAAGTAAATATGATGTGTCATGCACTGTCAGGTCAATTAATCAAAATCATCTCTGGTTCCTGAAGAAAGGGGGACGCTTAGTACCAGCAAGAGCCAATTCTGAGGGTCAAGACCCCTGTGTTTCACCTTCCAGATGAACATCTCCCAGAATATAAACTCTGGGAGCACGAGGCCTCTCTCTGGCTTGTACACTGCAGGAAGTCTGGGAACATAGTAGGTGCTCGATACATACATAGTGACTAAATGAGTGTGCCAGGTAAAATTTAAGTTTTGAACTAACACTGATTTCTCTATCATCCTTATATTCTTAGATGGCTGTTCTGCTTATATGAGTCTCCCAACATCTTTTCACATGAATGTTGGAGGTCTGTGACTCCTCTAAAGTTATTTGGAAATTCTGACAAGTATTTGCAATACTTGCATTTTTCTGGGGGATATTTATCTTTTTTTTTTTTCCAAAAAGGATTAAGATTTTATTCTATGTTTTTAAATATTGTATTTATTTATTTTTTAGAGAAAGAGGAATGGAGGGAGAAAGAGAGGAGAGAAACATCAATATGTGGTTGCCTTTCACGAATCCCCACTGGGGACCTGACCCACAACCCAGGCATGTGCCCTGACTGGGAATCGAACCAGTGACCCTTTGTGTCGCAGTCCAGTGCCCAATCCACTGCGCCACACCAGCCAGGGCAGGATTATGATTTTTAAAAAGATAAACACCAGCAGCTGGTGATCAAAAAGATTGAGACTAAGCGTTCAATAGGACAGCCTTTACCACCAAAAATTAAATTTTCTTTAAGGAGCTAAATAATCACCACTTTTATTTCTAGGCTGTTTATTCAAAAGCAATCCAAAAGGTTACATCTAACTAGTAGAGCCTCCTGAAATGAATGACATCATTTCAACAGTCACGGAGGAAATAATTTTCCTGATTTTTTCTGGGGGAAATTATCTGAACCAACTGATCGTTTTTGGCAATGTGAAGCCACAATTTTGCAACTTAATTCTAACTTTTCCCCATCTATAAACCCCAAAAGGATGTGGGCTTTAAAAATATGTTAAGTCAGCAACCCAAGATTAATCTACCAACTAGGAAATACTAGCTATTTCTAAAGATGGAAATACTACTTTCTTTTATCACTCAAGAAAAATAAAATTCCTTGTCTACACAGAACAAAGTCCACAATGTCTCGAATTTGAATCATTCAGTTTTTACCAAAAAATAAATCTAAAATTTAAATCTTATGTTAACAGCACAAAAGGAATTATTTTGTGGAAGTTCATCTATTTTATATATTCAACTTCATTCGAGATATTAGAACAAATTAGATACTAGAACAAAATAGATACTGGATACAAAGTAACATATCTTGCTAAATATTAACCAAAGATAGCTGGACAGAAAGAAACTATATATTGTTTTTTCTGTACAGAATATCTAAGGCTATGACTTGGAAGTTGCAAGCAGCATTATCAAGACAGTTATCTAAAGTAGTAATAAATTGATAGGATCTGATGACTAGATTTAAATATAATCTCTTCAATAATATGATCTCTTTGGACAATTTCTACTGCCCACCCTTAATATTAAGGGAAATTTTTCAATTACTTTTAAGTTTCTTGATCATATTCTACACATGCCTTCCCAAACTCTACTTTATTATTCATTGACCAGAAATAGTAATCCCCCAACTTCAAATTCCAGAATAGTTTTCATTAGAAAATCCATATCAATATATAACACATGGCCTTTTAAGTGGGATTTTTATTGCTTTAAATTGCATATTCCAACCCATATTCTCATTGAAAGTTTTCACCCTGTTACCCAAATGCCCTCACAATCCATTCTCTAACATATACATGAATTTAACTCAATGCCACAATGAACGTGAAGCAAACCTGACCAAGAGGGTGAGGATGTCTCTCTGTTTCCCAGGTAACTAAACGACAACCCTGTGAAGTAAAGACTCACCCCCATTGTACAGAAAAAGGAAGCCGACTCAGAGAAGTTACTCTGGGAAGCTAGGATTTAAGCCAGGTCTATGGGACTTCAGAGAACAGACTCTCTTCCAACCTACTGTGTCCTAAATAGGTGCTGATTTGCTTATCACACCCACTCACACACACACACACACACACACACACACACACACATGCACACACAGTCATTTTGAGGAGAAACACCAGAAACCAACCAAAACAGGAAAAGTAATGTAAATCATTTAGCTGAATGACACTATTACTCTAATTTGTCCCAAACTTTCAAAACTTCCTAGAATCAAATGAAACATACAGAAATACAACAGTTTGATCAGTATGATACACCAAATCAAACAATTTTTCTAATTGAATTCAACTCAACGACCATATACAGAACTCTACATATTCAAGACAAACTGTACTTACTAAAACAACAGTAAAGTGCTAGGAGATTAATTCATTCACCAAGATCATGAATGAATTTAAGAAACCAAAATAGTCTGACTGCTCGTGGTCTCAGTGAGAATGATCACAGACCCACAGATCACAAGACCGAAGGTTTTAAGGTCCAGGGTCAATCTAGAACAAACTGTTGTTCACAAAGAGTCGAACTGATCACTCCTTTTATTATACTTTCATAAAGCCTTCTCTTTTGGGGCCAGAGGTATTAAAGACATCTTAATGAAAGGAACATCAAGAGTTGTGAAGAACCTCACGCTTTTTAAAAATAACACTTTTGCAGCAGTTTGAGGTTTAAAAAAATTGAGCACAGGGCACCAAGTTGGCATACACCTGTTCTCCCCGTCTCCATCCTTTCCCTCGTTACCAACATCGTGCATGAACGCAGTGCTTTCGTTACCCGTGACGCACCAATATTTATATATCATTATTCACTAAAGCCCATGGTAGGCTCCTTCTATTCACTCCTGTCTCCCTCGCCACCACGATGTCCGTCTGAAACTTTGTAGCACACAGTCAATATTTATTTAGAGTATCTACACCCATCTTTCAAATTCATTTTCGATAACAGTGCAGGAATAAGTCACTTGAAATCTGTTGACTCTTCACAGGTTATTCAGCAGAGACCCTGGAGCCACCACGGGAAGTGTCAGCTCCCACCGGGGCGCCTGAGTGCTTCTACTCTGCGCTTCATTAGCAAGTTCATTTCTTCTTCCTGCTCGGGCTGACGTCAGATCTTAGGAGCCACATCCTCAGTTAGCCCCACGACGCACGTTAGCTCCCAAGAATAACCTCGGGAGAATGAACATCGTCAGTTAGAAAGGAAAAGGAACACGCATAGGCAACCACCACCGATTCTCCCCCCACAGAATCTCAGTTGCTTCCTGCAGAAGCAAATCCAACTGGGAGGAGAAGGCAGAAGTAGTACCACCAGCGGACCAACCACGAAGTTTAATTAAAGCAGGAATTACAGAATTAGAGTGTATGTCTTTGTCCATTAACCCTTTTTGACCTGTTCTGTAACCTCAGGAAATAGTCATCCTAGTTACCGCTATTATAGATGAGATCTTACCTCAATTTTATAGGGATTTAGTCACGTGAGATGCTATAATCATTGGTTTCCAGACCAATATAATTCAGAGATGAGAGACAGGCAAAAAAAAAATAGGCGGAGGGACAAAATAATTCACAAGCATGAATCTGGCACATTGTCTTTCTTCTCAGCAAGACCTTCCATTTGAATAATTAAAGGATCAAAACATGACAACCATTTAAACTCTGTGTTTGCCCCAGATATAATACAATGCGACTTACAGACGTGGAGGAGGTGGGCGGGGGGTGGGGGGCCCTCTCTGCAGGCGCAGAGGCTGAACTTCCTTAGTCATCATCGGTCACTTACTCTAAGGTGGCCTCGGACCAAACCAGAGGGTCTTTGCGTGTGTGCTGACCTTTCCAAGCTAGACCTGTCGGCATTTGCACTCAAAGCTGTGTTCCACTGATTTAAAAAAAAAATACAAAAGACAAAAGTAAAAATCGTTTCTGAGAGGCCCGTGAGGGTTGTTTTACCCTGTGTCTGAGTTTCAGAGTACTTCGCAGAAATGTTCCATGAGGTCTCTGACAGGGCACCCAGAAGTCTGACGCCCCTACTTGGCTAACTGAGGAAGGTCGCCTGTGTTTGCAGGTTCCACGATTCCACGCGAAGGGGAGAGTGGGACGACTCTCTGATTTCTGGTGTGAAGTAGCCCCTTCACCCCGAGAGAGGTGTGAATGACCCCTCTCGTGTTTCCTCGGGTGAAAGCCAGGAGGAGTGAAGCAAGACTGATATTCCCTCCCAGACCCAGAGTAAATGACAAATGACATTTTCCCTTTGTGATCTTTGGGATTTTTGTTGACTTATTTGGAGGCTTTTGTTGGATCCCAAGAAATGGCCTGTGGCTGAAGCCTATTCTCCCGATTTCCACGCTCCATCTGTGGAATCCATCAACGGGGCATTTACCCTCATTCAGAGCTCTGACACCTGCCTGGCAGGGAGCAGCAGACACAAAGAAAGCGGGAGTGGATGAGAAAAGGGAGGTTGGGTTTTTGTTTTTTTTTTTCCAGAGGAGGGAGGTGGGGGAGGTTGAAATGGATGCACAGTAGGGGTTAATCCAATCCAGTGGAGAGACTTGAGCACCTGGGAGCTTCTCTTCCGCATTAATTCACAAGCTGAGAAGTGATCGGTGACATTGTTTTTCTGTGGTTTAAAACTGTGTATACGTCGAGAAAAGAAGAGAGAGGCCCGCTGAAAGGAACAAGCACAAGGTTTCCACAAAAATCCTCAAGTAGATCTAGAAAGTCTGGGAGCCTAACAATCTCTCCAGCAACAAGCCGAGCGACCCCGAATCCCTAACCCAGAGCTAGGACTTGAGTAATTGTTATTTTGTTAGTTGATAAATTAGGAAACATGAATTACAGCCACAGCAGTGGTCTATTTGGGGGCGGAGGGTCTTGTTTTGTTCTCATTGCCTCTACACTTTTTTATGAAAATGTGCCTGCACAGCGATCTTCAACCAATGCCAGAGAGAGAGGGAGGGAGGGAAAGAGAGAGAGAACGTATGGCAAGGATATTCTGGACTTTCTTGCAGGAAGGTGCTTTTAAGAACACCCAATCGAATGAAGACCCTTCAGTCATTTACCGACCCTGGCGCCCCCCCGCCCCGCCGAGCCCAGCCAGTCCCCGTTGGGGAGCTGGAGACTTGTAACGCTATTCCCCTCCCCTCTCACCCAGGTCCTTCCCTCAGAAACCGCCCTCTCCCAGCACGGGGTCATTAGAAGGAAAATAAGCTCCTGCCAGGTTGGTGCTAATCAAAATAGCGCAAATAAACCCTGACACTCAACAACTCCCCGAGTGCCTGCTGCCCTGGGAGGTGAGTACAGATTGGTTATGAATATGAGCGGCTGCGGGCACAGCCCACGAGGGCCCACCCCGCGCCCCGTCGCCCCGCAGTTACTTTCAACGCACAGCGTGGGCGTTGGTGTTTATTTAAGATAAGGGCTGAGGAGCGGAGGCTGGGAGAACCTCCAAGCGGCCCCCGAGGCGCGGAGTTGCGCTGCCCCCAAACAACCCCGTATCCCAGGGTTCCAGCCACTGAATTTCGGCTGCAAGCCGGGCTGCTGTCCACCTAATATCGAGAAGCCTTTCTGTGGATGGCCGCCACCTCACCATCAGCCTCTTAAAAGATTGTAACAGCGAAGCTACAAAACGAAACAAAAGCCACGTTTATTGTTTGTAGTAGCAATATTCGCTGGTGTGTTTAAGTAGAAGCATGCCCGTAGCCTTTCTCTTTCCCGTGACGCATGCAACATTTTGCTTGCGGGAGTCACAGAATCCCAAACAAACTACCTGTTCCAGCACCTCCTTCCAAAGGCTCCACGGGAAGCAGGAATGTGACACCCGCCCGAATTCACCGAGTGGCCTCTTAAAGCCTTTATTTGGAGACTTGCCGTGTGCAACAGCAATTCCTTTCCCAGCATGGATCTCCCTGGTCAAGTAAAGCTCGAGTCACACCTCCCTACGCCACCCCTGCAAATAATTTCCCGTTGCAATTTTTTTACACGGCTTTTTTAAACTCCATGGTAACCGCCACCAGAGCATTTCAAAGAGAAAAAGAGCTGAGAGCCCCGAGAAAATGTGTTGCTATTCAATTAGGAAAACTGATTAGTTAACTAATTAATCAGCTAACAGCTTTCTAAGAATAGTCTCCCATGATAAGAACTTTCCCCTCTCGAGAGCTTAAAAGTCAGTCATAATTAAAGGGAGGAGGCAGAGCTCTGGCCGCGGGATGGCCAGTCTCCGGGTCTCGGAGCTGGAAGCCAGGTTCTGGGTTAGCGCGCCTGTGCGACTGGGTTGCACGGGGCCAAGAAAGGTAATTTGCACTGTGAAGGGGAACAGGAAAACGGTAGTTCTCCTGAAAGGGAAAGGGCCAAGTGACTTTTATTTACAATTGCCAAGAGAGAGGCTATTATTGGCCATATGTGGCACAATTGCCCCTCTTATCTCGGCTGGCCGTCGTGTCCTCTGGGAGCTGTTAATGAACTGGGTAATGGAGCTGCTGACATGTGTTACCAAAACAAAACAATAGGAAGAAGAGACAAATGAACATTTTATTTGCCAATCAGAGTAGGTTGGGCTTTTCACAGAGCTGCGGCTAAGTAACTGACTGAATACATAAAACAGTGCATTGAGAGCAGGCAGATGCAGACACAATAATAGTTAACTGACAGCTTATGGCCCATCTGTGCTTAACATTTTGTTAAAGAAATTACTTGACTTGCTAAAGAGACGAACCATACAGCTGCCCCAAGTGCGGCGTTATAAGACATAAATCGTTAGCCAAACTGTTTCATTCTTAAAATGACAATGCTTATTAACAGTTATGTTGGGACATTTTGTCAGCACAGCTTGACACAGTTATTACTTACAAAAAAATGTGACAACTCATAGATTTTCAATGGAATTGAGTTGGGGGGAAAATCAAAACAGGGCAAACAATTTGAAAGGACAATAAGCATTTCTAACGGCTCATGATTAAATGTGCATTTCTAAGATGCTATGAATGAAAAAAAAAATCCCAATGAAATAGAACAGAAGATCATGTTCCATGTAGTGATTATGTACCTTCTTCCATTTATAGCATATTTATTCGGTACTGTGCAATATTGGAAATGCTCTCATTCTGGGTTGATTGCATTAATTTCCTCAAGGCTATCAGAACCTTAAAACAAGTAGCTTAAGAAATAATTGTATCTGGCCCCTTCATTTTCCCAAACAAACTCATCTTCCTTCTTTGGACAAACAGTTCTTTAATAGGGAAAGAAAACCCATGTTACAAAAGACTAACTTTAAGAAGAGATTTAGCTTATGTTTTCGTGACTGAATCGGAATTGAATGCACAGTTTTTGATACATGTGTGGTTTGCCCACTGCCATGTAGAATAACTTACCTCTGAAAAACGTTTTTCTGTACACTGGTTAACCAGAGGCAGAGCATGGCTCTCTCAAAGCCCATCTCATGATGGTTCCTTCAATATTCTGGGCAAAATTGCGTCAATAATGGCGATGGTGATACAAGAAAAGCTGCTGTTCAATGGCTCACTGACTGCTCGCACTAGCCAGCCCCTACCTCCTGAGTGCCTTACCTTTTCTTCCATTTTTACCTCAAACCCTGTTTAGAGGGGTGTTGTCACCCCCACCTTATAGATGAGAAGAAAGGAGTCCAGAGAGTACGTCACAGGTCCGTCCCACGAGGACACAGAGAGCTACCCAAAGATAAGATCGTATGTATCGAATATGCACTCTCCTAGGCATTGTCTTTTGAGGAACAGGATTGACGTGGGCAGGAAGAAAATCTGTGGCCAATATTGTCCCGTTTTTTCCTTCCTGGTCTACAGTGCCAGGACTCATGTCACAACCTTACAACCCTGCAAATCGGTTATAAAAACACGACCATAAAAGAGGAGTGACACTTTCAGTGGTGGTTGGTGGATGTGAAAACCATGTTATGTGTAGTTACTAAGAAAGAATTCTTGCTATGAAACCTAAACCTCAGCTGTATTTACCGAGCTTTAAATGCGACACGGTTAGACTCATGACACTATTGCCAAAGACAAAGAACCACCCTGCCTTCAACTTTACTTTCCACCATGGACTGTTTTTGCTATTGTTGGCATCAGCCATTTTTAAAGCCAACAAATAAACGAAGGCTCCATACACAAAAGAGGTAACAAGTCACACAGACAGCCTTTCGGGGGCAGAAAACAAAAGACTGCTTTGGCCACCCTTGTTAAGACAAGACTACTCCAAAACACACACGACCCGTAGAGCTTTGCCCACCCCACTACCCTTTGCCAGGACTAGCATGATGGGAGATGTCTGGACAACGGAAGAAAAACAGGTTGAAGAAGAAAGTTAAAAACTACACGTAGGGGGCCAGAAACCTATGTAAAGAGCTAAGAAGATAAATGACTCAGAGACCTGAAGTACTCGAGCAAAGCATTTACAAAACGGCAAATCAGTGGACGAAGCCCTTCCTGCTACCGCTGAAACCCGAAGAAGGCGGGTGGTGTTGTCCCAAAGCTTTCATCTTTCCATAAACAATTTTTGAGTCCCAAGGATGTGGCCGATATTGTCCCTGATGCCGTGGATGCAAATATAAGTATTATATGGAGCTCCAACCTGGGAAATAAGACTCCAATCACCCAACTTCCACTCCAGTGCTTTGTCCATCGAAGCAAAGCCCAGCATCAGTGTATACAAAAGATAATCCAGCCATGGCCTGCAGCAACAGAAAGATTAAGTAGCCTCTCCAGGCTGAAAAACCTAGATACATTATTTACTAAATAATAGAGCCACAGAGCCTGGGAGGCTGCAATCTTAGATATAGAGATCAAATTAATATCATACATAACTGCTTTCACCGACACCTCCGCCATGGCATTCCCGGACTGTTTCTTTGCTTTTCGTTTTCTGCTGGGTTCTGTAAGGAAGAGCAGGGGCAGAGCAGGGAGGTTGTTGTGAAAATCCAAATCTTAGCAGGCTCCATGATTGCTTGCTGGGAGACAGAGAGAGGTAATCACGGAACACAAATGAAAGGGGAAACTTTCTGGAGCCTACAGGGAAGGCGCGCCGAATTCTCTCACTGGCAAAGAAATTAGTAGCAGCATGGAGGTCGTCATCAGAAATCACTCGTGGGACACGGACTGTGCGAGAAGTCCTTCCCTGGAGGCTGGGAGGAAAGAGCTAATAAAGAAGAGAGTGTGGATTTCCCCTTCCCCACTGGTCCTGCAGAGGTGTGAGGCTCAGGGCCAGGAGGCTGGCTCTCAGAGCAGTGTCCCATCCCACCAGAGGCCTCGGGGAGACAGGACAAACCAGTCAAGATGACTAAGCAGATGATGGGAATGATTTGTCCTCGCCCTCGGATAAGCGCAGCTGCTTTTTAAATTTTTGTTTTCTTCTCTTCGTACCTAAGCAACTGTCCCCAGCTGAATGTCACGGTGGAAGACCTCCAGCTGGGGAGGCAGGCCGCCCCACCCCAAATACCCACTTGTCCACTTCCTTTCGGATTTGGGGCAAAATGCCTAACCCTCTGAACCAGTTTTTCATTAGTAAAATTTTCTTGAAAACATCTGCTTCAAAGGCTGGTTTGAACCCTGCAGAGGTCACGGTTGATCTGAGAGATACAAACAAACTCTTTCCTTAAATATTGTTACATATATGGGGTGCATAGGTTCAAGGTCTTGGCTAGCTTGAATGTGACGTCTTAACATTAGTCACATACAAATGCATATGCACCCAATAAATGCATTCATGCATATATAAATATTATATTTATATATATAAATATGTATATAAAGAATATCTTTAGTAGCAGGCTTCTACATGAACTATCAGACAATTGCCTTGCCTCTCCACATTGCCTTTTCAGGAACAAACCGGCAGACCTGGAGGGAAATGGATAAGGAAGTGCTTGGTGGGAGACAGTAAGGGAGAAGAGGAAAGAAGAGAAGGGAAGAGAGGAGGCTCAACTTTCCATGCCAGCGAAGAGTAACAACGCAGTTACGCGGTTTCAGAGTCAGGGGGTTAACTCCAGGCACTCCTTTCTCCAAAGGACTCTGACTCTGAAGACAACTCCTTTTAAGTCAGGAAAAGCTGATCTGAGGGGGGAAGGGGGTCTAAAAACATGTCCTAATCCTTAGGAACTTTGAATAAATTAGGGACCCTCCTGGATGCAGTCAGAAAACAGTCTTACTCATCCTTCCTACCCACACCAGCCAGTAATTTTAGCTGGAAATCCCTCGATCCACAGGTCGTGACAATGCTAATGTTTAAAGAATGGGCTGCGGACTCGGTTTGAACTCAAGCCCTAATCTTCACCGCTCGATCATACTTTATTCCTAAGAGGAGTTTATTGGACAAAAGATACTATATGTCTTATCTGAATGTGTTTTTGTTTTTACATTATAAAAGTACATTACATTATAAAATAAAATTTGGGCGGTGTCTAAAAACAATGATCGTCCCAGAATCCAAACACCATTAATTTTATTGTTTTAAAGATTTTATTCATTTTATTTTTAGACAGAGGGGAAGGGAGGGAGAAAGAGAGGGAGAGAAACATCAGTGTGTGGTTGCCTCTTGTGCGCCCCTCACTGGGGACCCAGCCCTCAGCCTAGCCATGTGCCCTGACTGGGAATCAAACTGGCAACCCTTTGGTGTGAAGGCCAGCACTCAATCCCCTGAGCCATACAAGCCAGGGCAAACAAACAGTATTAATTTTAAATTAGAGAGATTATGTAAATGATGGGTAGGTGGATAGATGGATAAGGATTGACCAAACTCTTACTGTGGTTCTTCCTATTCTTTTGTTCCAGTAAGCCATTAACAAAATATAAGTTTTTTTTTAAAACTGTCTCTAGCAAGTGTTCAAATGAACTTATCTTTGTTGTTTTAGTTATAACAACAACATTGTTTGGTTGGTAGTATTGTCAATAGGTGAAAATTTAACTTGAGTTCCAAAACGAGGTAGCATTACTTCTTCCAATTTGATAAAATACACCTGTAGACACATTTGAGTGTGTGAATATAAGCATTTGCCCATCTCTATATCTGGGGATCAAGATAACTGGCATGCGTTCTCACTGCAGTCCTATAACACAGACATGCAATTCATTCAAACAAGCCTTGCAGCCGCTCCCTGCTCTCACAATAAATACGCCATTGTTTTAAGAAAGCTTGTCAAAAAGGCTGATGGTTGTCCGTCCTGACCGTTTCTCCCAAATCCTCATCCCCATTTCTAAGTAGGCTGCCATTAAGAGAGGGGAGATCTTTAAAATGCTTTCTTCTTCCTGATAGAAGACGCCAGAGGAAGATCAATGTGTGCACGTCTGAGCCTAAGACTGTGACAGAGAGAAGGTGACTAGAGAAGAAAACAACAGAAGAAAACCAAGTGAAGCGTAGGAAGACAGCCTCCCCCATCACTAACAGTGTAAACTGCAGAAGGAAAAACTAGGAATATATCACTGTTTAAAATATTTTTTCTAGCCCTGGCTGGTGTAGCTCAGTGGATTGAGCATGGGCTGCGAACCAAAGCATCGCAGGTTCGATTCCCAGTCAGGGCACATGCCTGCGTTGTAGGCCATGGCCCCCAGCAACTGCACATTGATGTTTTTTTTTTCTCTCTCTCTCTCTTTCTCCCTCCCTTCCCTCTCTAAAAATCAATAAATAAAATATTTTAAAAAAGAAAGATCACTTTATTAAAGAAAATATTTTTCTGCCCTGGTGTTGTAGCTCAGTGGATTGAGCACAGCACGGGCCTGTGACCCAAAGGGTCACAGGTTTGGTTCCCAGTCACAGCACATGCCTGGGTTGCCGGCCACGTCCCCAGCAGGGGGCTTGTGAGAGGCAATTGCCCAGTGATGTTTCTCTCCCATTCTCTGTCCCTTCTCCTCTGCCTAAAAAATAAATAAGTAAAACCTTTAAAAAATATTTTCTTCTACTACCTGCTACCGATGTTCATGTTTTATGTAGATGTGCTGCTTAGCATAGAATTTTAAAAGCTGGAAATTACATCAAAGATCATCATACCACACTTTACCTTACGGATTAAAAATAATAATAACTGAGTTTCAAATGGAGGAAATGACAACTCTGACATACCCTGGTTTGCTGGCGACAGAGCTAAATCTCCCACCTAGATCTTCAAATTCTAAATTCTGGATCTTTCCTCTTTACCACACCATCAACTCACTTGACGTTTGAATTTTCTATCTGTCTGCGTGTGGACTGACTTCTATTTCCCAATCATCTGGTAGCTAGAATCCTTCTACCACTGATAAACCCACTGAATCCAAAACTCAATGAAACAAGATGAAACTATCTGGACTCAAGATGGGGACCAGAGGAAAACAATAAATAAAGGTCCAACATCTCAACCATTCTCTGTGCATCCATGACGTGATACTGTTTTGGGTTTTGACTTTTAAAATTCTTTACCTCATGATAACTTCCAAACAACTTTCTTTAAAATGAAGTTGACACTCGAGTATGCCAAAGGACGTGCCCACAGTCTCCGCAACCAATTAGGTGTCGGGGTTGAACAGGTAACCACCAGTCCTCACTCCAAACAGGCATGAAAGTGTTTTCTAGATCATCTATGTATTGATATCATTCACGAATGTCTTCGCTCAAGTAACACAAATATGCAAGAGTTGATCATAGCAAGCAACATTTACAAGAAATAACTGATATATTCCTGAGTAAATCAGCATTAAGATGTAAGAAACCATTAATTAATGTGCAGTTGACCATGTAAACAAAAACCTGCTAAGCCTTCGCCATGTGGACATTTAAGTTTTTGTTTTTGTGTTTTTTTAATATTTTATTTATTTATTTTTAGAGAGGGAAGAGAGGGAGAAAGAGAGAGAGAGAGAAACATCAATGTGTGGTTGCTGGGGGCCGTGGCCTGCAACCCAGGCATGTGCCCTGACTGGGAATCAAACCTGCAGTGCCTGGTTCCCAGCCTGTGCTCAATCCACTGAGCTAAGCCAACCAGGGCTGGACTTTTAAGTTTTTATTGTCATGGAAGAAATTCACTTCTCAGAATCCCACGTGCTTGCCGAAGCAGACACAGGGTTGGTCATACCATACGTAACTCACTATCTGTTTTCCTTAGCATGCTCTGTGCACCCACCCGCACACAATGCCACGCACAGGTCTCAAGACCCAGTTTCACAAAACCTCCCCTGAGCCTCCCTGGCATCAACAGTCTTTCTCTGCACTTCAAGAGCATTCCATATTTCTCATACGTTCAGCACTTTTCCCTCTTAATTGAACTATTGACTAAACTTTCCGGTCAACTCTTTTGCAACCACATTGACTCCTCGGATTGACCACTTCCTCGGATTTATATAACTTCCGTTGTGTGTCCCAGTGGTACGTTTTCATCCACGGGGTCGAACAGTCAGAGGTCAGCGAGCCCACTGGTAAGTTCATAAGGACAACTCTAACGAATGCAAACACCACCTGACGAAGAGCAGGTTTTGAGGGGACTTGGTTCTTTGCCAGTTGAATAGTTTTGCAAGCAAAAAATTGGAGGCCATTCTAAAAGAAATGGCTTGGTGTGTCAAAGTTCAATGGTTATTTTGACTCCTGTGAGGTTGAAGAATTCACAAAAGGAGAGAAATGGACTGATGTGGTCATGGCTTTACCACCAAATAAGAAAAGAATAATTGAGAGGAGCCCACAGAGACCATTTTACCTCAATTTTTCATAGGATTCCAGTTTGGGAGGCATCCACAGGCAGTAGATAAGGAGACCCTTTCTGGGCTTTAATAGTCACCAATGGGAGAAAATGTATGAAATGGTGTAGTGAGCTGTGACATTCACATAACGTACATCTTTTTGTCGTCATCATCACAATATTGTAGTTGTTATAGTAGATCATTGAACACCGATTAAGTAAAATTTATTGAACAACATTAAATTAAAGAGGAATCATATTACGACTTACACTCTACAGAAAATAAAAATATAAGTATATGAGATTCTTCTCTGATCAACTAAAGACACTAGCCCCTCTTTATCTCAAACTCCCTGATTTTCTGGAAATACAGGAAGACACCAGCAGTGCCGTTCCTCTCTCAGCTTCACACCTCTCTCCCTGAGAAAATCTGTCCTTTGTATAGTTTTTTTCTTCAGCCTTACGTCTGCAGGAAGATTTACTCTCAAATTCCAGAATGGTACACATTTATCAATAAAGATGTGTTTCTTCTCCACTTCCAAAAAGGTCCAAGGAAGTCCCAACTTGAAAATACAGATCCAGAAACAAATCCATGTTTTCTTGGGCCTGAAGCTTTTATAGTTTGGGGGGAGGAAGTGTTTAAAAAACAGAAAGCTAGCCCTGGCTGGTGTGGCTCAGTGGATTGAGTGCAGGATGCAAACCAAAAAGTCGCCGGTTCAATTCCCAGTCAGGGCACATGCCTGGGTTGCAGACCAAGTCCCCAGGAGTGGGCACATGAGAAGCAACCACAGATTGATGTTTCTTTCTCTCTTTTTCTCCCTCCCTTTCCCTCCCTCTAAAAATAAATAAATAAAATCTTTTTAAACAATTAAAAATAAAGAACAGAAAACTAGCTTACTTTTGCATTCTGTCCCAAAAAAGACACGACCCCGTGTCACACTGTTGGGGCCCTTTGTAGGAATGAGGAGGGAGAACTTCCCGATGAGAACTCTGAAGTTAGCTTCCCTGTGGATCCTCTTTCTGCTCATGAGCCTCTGGTAAAACCAGGGTCCCCAAGTGCAGTGCACAAGAGAAGACAGACGCTCTTTCTGTATTCACCTTTCCTGCCATGAACACAGTGTAAACAGCCCCACGCAACAGCAATGACGTCCCATTCTACCCCTCAAATAGCAGGGACAGACAGGTCAACTGATACTCACGATGATCAGCGCCCTAGAGTCTTTCATGGGGCCTTTAGGTGTCTTCCCCAATTCCACTAAAATCAACCCGCAAAGGTGGCCACTTCCTCAGCCCGTGAGTAAAGCCCATCCTATTGTCCTATCAAGGGTCATAATGGAGACATGCAAGTTGTGGGTAGTTCAGAGAACCTCAGGATAAACATGGGAAGCCACTTTTCTTTGTTTTCTAACCTTCAAGAAATACCTTGGGGACCTGGGACATATCCTAGGTGGGGATCTCGAGAGTGTGCTGATACTCTCATGAACTCACCACCACGAGGGTCATCCCTCTGCCCATATATCCCTTGCATTCACTAGGCTTCAAAAGGAATGTAATTGAAACACTTATGAAATCCTATTTTCAATGATCGTTTGCTGCAATAGTTATGTATTACTTTTGTAGTAATTGAGAAGTACCCCCGCAAAAACCTTGGCTACTTTTATGGGAAATTTGCAAACAATCTTGAGTCAACTCAACATTTTAATCAGCATGTGAAATCCTTTTGTACCTAAAAGATGTACCCTCCTAAACTTGAAAAAAATCAGAGTAATAATCATGAACACCACTAAAAGTTCATGCGTGTTAATTAACTTCATACCATCCTGCGCAGAAAATACTTGCACCATAGAAACTTGGGAAAAAAATATGATAAAAAGAGGGAACTGCACTGGACTTAGGCCTGATATAATACTCTAACGACTGAAGTGGAAGAAATGGGGCAATCGCTGAGTTATAAAAAATAACTATAATAATACTGCTTTTGCTTAAATTCAGGCCCAAGGATATTAAAGTGTCATTTACCAAAATAATTCCTTGCATTTCTTCTTTACTTACATCTGAAAATGGGGCTTTATTCTCATCTGATATCTCTTAAATTCTGAATATGATACAGGACCTCACACAGTTTTACCCCAAATGACTCATATGGGACTAAATTTATTTACATTTCTTTACATTTTTAATAGATTAAACACTAACTTTCACTTATCTCAGCAGTTCTAACACATCATCATTTGAGAAATATTTATTACACATGAAATTGTGAGCTGATTTTGCCAAGACTCCGCAAAATAGAAAATACCCATTTGCTGTTAAAGGCCCGCCTATCCTACTACTGTTTGTCTTCTAGGCACTGGTTCACAAAACCACACAGGTCTGTCCTAACTGGTGTGGCTCAGTGGGTTGGGCATCATCCCACAAACTGGAAGGTCACCAGTTTGATTCCAGGTCTGGGCATATGCCTTGGTTGAGGGTTCGATTCCCAGATGGGGCACTCATGCGAGAAGCAACCAATCAATGTTTCTCTCGTACGTCAACGTTTCCATACTTCTCTTTCTCCCTCCCTCCCCCTCTCTCTAAATATAAAAATAAATAAAATCCTTTTTTAAAAGCTATACAGGTTTCAAGTGCACAGCTCAACGAAACATCATCTGCACACTGCACTGTGCGCTCGTTGCCCCAAGCAAAGTCTCTCTCTGTCCCCCTTTTCCCTTCCCACTGTCGTCCATGTCTATGTGTTACATGTGTGTTTTTGTTTAATAAATGGATCACATAAGATTGTGTTCTTATGTTTGGTTCCACCATTAAATATTATTTAAGGGAAACATTTGTCTTCTCTAAGTGTTCCAAAGTGTGGGTCTAGGCCATCTCGGGTGCACGCAGAAGACAATCAACACACCTTCACATAAGTTGCTGCATAACCAGAAACTGCCAACAGAACTCTAATAATAGAATCACCCCAAACATAGATGTAGTGCTAGCAAATAAAATAATGCTCCCAAGTTAAAGACAGGAAGGTCTGTACCGGAGTCAGCCAAACACAACTCACTGCCTGTCTTTGCCTTTCCTGTCATCTGAGAATGGTTTCTACATATTTAAGTGGTTGAAAATAAATAAATAACATCAACACATGAAAACTAAATGAGCCCTGGCCAGGCAGCTAAGTTGGTTACAGTGGCATCAGACACACCAAGGTTGTGGCTTCAGTCCCCAGTCAGAGCACATGCAAAAAATAAGTGGAACAACAAATTCTTTCTCTCTCTCTCTCTCTCTCTCTCTCTCTCTCTCTCTCTCTCTCTCTCTCTCTCTCTCTCTCTCTCTCTCTCTCTCTCTCTCTCTCTCTCTCTCTCTCTCTCTCTCTCTCTCTCTCTCTCTCTCTCTCTCTCGCCCCCCCCAACCCCCTTCATTTTTTTCTCTAAAAAAATTACTAAAAAGAAATGTAAGGAAATTAAATGAAATTTTAGTGTCCATTAATAAAGTTTATTGGAACATATCCATGCCCATCCATTTATGTATTGTTTATGTCTACACACTGCAAAGGCAAGCTGAGTAGTTTTAACAGAGACCAATGGTCTGCAAAACCAAAAATGTTCACTACATGTAAAGAGCCCTTTATAGAAAAAAATCACTGTGGTCTACATAACAGCCAACATTTTATGGGCACTAACTATGCACCAGGAACCTCATCAAGTGTCTTTATGGGCTTTCGTTCATCTAATCTTCAGACTGACACTATTTTATTATCCCCCATTTCACAGATGAAAAAACTGAGGCACAGAGAGAGTCACATAGCTAGCAGGGAGTACAGGTGGGGTTGGCAGAACATCTCTCATGTAGATGTTTGTGTTTATGAGTTCCATGCCTAACTTTATCCCCACGTTCCCTGTCACCACCAAAGCCCATCACCACTATCATCATCCAAGAGGAGGCAAAACACAGAGCCCACAACGCTCCGTTTTCCGCAGCACGATGCCAGTCCCACTCCCTGCGCAGTGGGGACAGAGGGCCACCTCATCCTGTCTGCTGCACTCACTCACCCATGTCCAGGCATGAACAAGCCGGACTTGTGGGGGATTTTATCCCATGAGAGTCACATCTCTGTGATGTTACTCAACTTCATGAAGCAGGTGCCAAATGTAATCTGAGGATTGATTATGCCCAAGTATCAACCAACTGCTCGGTTCACAAGGAGACAGAAAACCAGGGCATTCTTTTAATCAGACAACAGTGTTCCAGGTGGCCTGGAACCTTGCTGCTATTGTTATGTTAGTTCAATATGGACCATTGCTTTGACTTCAGACTCTTGGGTTGCCTTGGATTTCTATGCCATGAACCACTGGCCACACCGCAGAAATGCTAGCACCACGGCGTCACGTAACTCCCAGTCCCAGGCCCCGATGCCCCCAACAACACTGCAATCCGTTTCATCCGAACGGCCAGCACCAGGGCAGCAAACTGACCTTTTCAGAAACAAGGAAGCTAGAAGCAGGACAAAAGAAAGAACTGGTATTTTGTTCCCGGGATTCTATTCTCAGCCCAGACATTCAGTTAGGCAAGCTACCTAAACTGTATGGCTTCTGGATTCCCCGTCGATAAAGGGGTAATAACAATCCACAGGTGACTGTGAGGAAAGCAGTTCCAGGGGTATGAACAGACTCTAGCAAATGTGGCATAGAAATATAATAGGAAAGTAAATTACAGCGTCGAAGTGTAAAATGCACATCCTGGTTGACATTAGTATGGCAACTTTCTCAAATGCTAAGGGCATTTTGGGGTGTGAATCAGGACCCAAAACTTCATGCCAAGCAAGGCAATGTCTATGTGAATAAACCCCAGATGGTGAACCACCAGGAACAGCAATAAAACAAGTTGTCAAAGACTTCACTAGAGTCCAGGTGCCAGGACATAACCTACACCACACATATGTTTAGGCATATGTTTTCTTTCCTGGGAGCAGGGATCAAAGTTTTTAATCACCTCATCACAAAATTTGTCTCTCACTTCCCATTCATGTATTCACCAAATGCTTGTTGAGTGCCCACACTGTGCCCCATGCTGTGCAAAGCAGGACATTCACACAGGTGAACCGAACAAAGCTCAGTCTCGCAAATACCCAGTTTTCAAAAGGAAACTCCGACATGCAGTCTCCAGGAAATGCCAATTGCAAATGTTATTTTAAGCGGAGAGTTTCGCTTTAAGTTTTCAGTCAGACATGTTAGATGGTCAACCCGATAAGAGTTGGACTTCTAATCTCATTTTGCATTCAGGGGCTGTGTTATTTGCCGGTGGGGGAGGGGGAGCAGTGGTCACAGCCTTTTTTTTTTTTTCACCTTACGTTTTGTCAGTGTTTTCCTGCCTTACCTTTAGGATGGTTTTGTCACACTGAAGTGTGCTTGTCTGTTCTGACGTGATCCCGCCCACAGTACCATCTAATGCCTCTGAAACTCAAGGTCTCATAGGTGTCCAGAAAGACCTTTGGAAATGTGGGCTTCCCAGAGTCTCTGAGTATTATCTTTATCACAAAGGCATCGCTGAGAGCCATCTCTGGGTCTATCCCTAAACTGACATTTCCGTCGACACTACGGTTACTTAGGATGCAAGAGAGCTTTGTGGCTGGCTGAGACCCTTCAAAGATCTCTTAGAGACCTTATTTTCAGATCACTCCACAGTATAAATATGTCAAACATCTCAGTTAATATCATATATTTCATGTTTATTTTATCATAGAATCTCATATACTTCAAGTTCACTATTAAGCTTTCTATTCTCAATGCAGTCAGCTGGGCAAGTTGCAACATTGATAGAAATACAGATTTTGTTTTGTTCAAAAGCCAAATCCATTTATGTATTTCACTGGGAAAAGAGAGACTGTGTAGTTTCCAAACCATGAGTCATGGGATCTCATTTTAATACTGAGAATGAATGAAGTAGCCCCCCTTCAGGGGTATGTGGTAGAAAACCTCTGCCCCACCTACATACGGTCAAGGTATCAACAACATGGGGAGAGGGTATCAAGACTTCCTAAATGGGGGGTCCCCATTAGGGGGTAAGGTCTCAGCATTACTATTCCGTGGGGATACCACCTACCAACACCTGCATCACGATCACCTGATGTGTTTGTTTAAAATGATGACTTCTGCACTCCAATCCCAGATCTGCAAAATCAAAATTACTTGATGTTGATCCCAGAGATATCCTTTTAAGCAAGGGACCTAGAAATTCATTGTAATAATACTAATAATTACGCAGCATGTACCACGCCAGTCAATGTTCTGAGCATTTCACATGCACACACTCAGGTTCTCTTACATGAGACTCTGGCTCTGTGAAGTTGGTGAATCACTGAGCTAAGATTTTGGACTGAAATGCACACAGTCCAATCCTGCATCTGTCATTCTTCTAGCAGCATGGCCATCAACAGATTATCCAACCTCCCCAGCCCCAGGGAACTCCTGTGCAAAACAGGGTGACAGTGCCTACTTTGCATGGTGTTGTGATGGTGGAATTTCTGAAACACAGACAGCACCAGGTAGGTGAGCCCTAGACCTCCTCCCTGAACTGACAGGGTGCACACCCTCTCACGCCGGGCACTGACATGCATTTGAGAAAATGTCCACATCGGAGCTGCCGTGACACGCCCAGTCATACTCTTTACTTGCCCACGTGGAAGCCCACCTTGAGAACGAGCAATCCATTCCCTAACGGCGTGTGCCAGACCCTGCTCTTACAAGCCTCCGAGGCCATGGGCCCCGTTCTTCCTTCTGGGATTGGAAGTGTGCCAGAATCAATCACATTCCAAGGGGGTAAACTGGCTGGCGGGCACATCCTCTTAACTGTTCTCAGAGTTTCCGTGAAGGGCTCTCTCTGCTCACAGAAAACCATTCTGTCTTCCAACCAGCCCCTGGAAGATCCCTTGATCCCAGCTGGACCTCCTCCCATTTGGATAATGCCATCCCTGCCTCCCAGAGCCCCCTGCGGCCCTCCCTTGATCCCTCCCTGAGCTTTCCCTCTCCCGCTCCACTCCCACCGAGACAATCCCCCAGACACAAAGACCCCTAACCTCCTCCAGGCCCTCAGCCCCGGAGGCTTGGAAATTACTCTCTGATTTCCCTACTGCAAAGAATTCACTTTCTTTACTCGTAGCCTGGAAGCTCATTTTCTCATGGACACAAAATTAAATACTGTCCATAACAGAGACATTTCAACTAACAATCTTTTAAGCTTGCTTTTCCGAAAAGTAAGAAAGTGATCGTGAAGATGATATTTCTAAAATTATGCTTCCCCACACAACTTGCTTTCAGGAGCATAACCTGATGCCATCTCAGAAAGCAGGCTTTGCATTTGAGGACCTGACTCTCTGTTTTGAAATGGTGCGCTGTCCCAGACCCAGTGTCCCTCCTGAGGGACAGAGGTGGCCGCCCAACCCTGCACTCTGGTTCCATGCGCATCAGTGAAGTGGACTCTGTAGGTGTGAGATCATTTTGTTTGTTAGGCAAACTGGAGATAGTAAATGCAACCAGTAACAGTGATGTGCCGTTATCACGTGCTGGTAACATCTAGGAAACATTCACAGAACAGGCACACACAGGCACACGCAGGCCCTCCATGCCACGGGCTTCTGTCCGTGTGTGTAAATTACCAAACAGGGCAGTGGGGTGGGAAGCTTCCCCACAGATAAACATTTTAAAGCGTCTACACTTCACCTACATGTCTTCAGCTGCCTTTTCTTAAGAGGGGCATAATAAATATTTGTGGAATAAAAGCTCAGCATTGTCTGGCCTTCAGGTCACACTTTTTGCCTGACTCTCAAAATGTTCATGTCACAGTAATTCAGGATGTGTTTTGTTTTCCTTTCCTTTTAGTTCATATGGTCAAACATAATACGTTTAACAGTACATTTTTATATTTTAATAATTACACTGTTATGTTTTAATAACACACTTATGTTGTCATGATGCACTTTTATGTTCAAAGCATTAGTACTATGCTAAAACAGGTTTTATTTTGCCCCCAGAGCTACCAAATTAAAACCTCCATAGCTTGTAAATGTTCTAAAATAATTTTTTTGCAGTTTTTATCTCTCTAATTATGGAGGCTCTTGTTCTCAATGATTTCCGCTGAGACACTGCCTATTTTCCAGACCATGTTTCAAAACATCCTTTATTTTGTATAGAAAAAGTAATCGAATTAACTACCTGTCTCGGTTCATCTTTTTGAATGCCAATAAGAAGGCATGCAATGATCACTGACTGAAATGTCCTCCAGGGATATTGTCCTAAAAAAAAACAATGAAAAGTCATAAAGACTGGAGGGCCCTTTGCATGAGATGAGTGCCCAGGCTGGGCCTCTTGAGGCGCAAGGCTCCTGGCTGGGCAGGAAATGGGCCATTTTGTGACTCCTAGCCACCCAGCCTGGGCTGGGAGTCCCTGCGTCCTGCTAGAAGCCTTTCCACCCATCTGAGGCATGTCCAGGCCAGGACAGAAGGAGCTTTGTAACAAGATAGATGGCAAAGCCTTCTTGGGAAGAGGAAAGAAGAGAAGGAGCCCTTCAAGGATGAGGAATGTTCCAGAGCCACCCTTCCATCCTAAAACTAACTTGATTTTTCCAGCTGGCACTCGGGCACATTTTATTTGATGTTAAATCAAATGAGGACTAATTAATATCACACCACCCACATTTTGGGAGGAAACTTTAGTGATAGAAATAATAACATATTTGTCTGCCCCTTCCTATGACCTCTGAAGAGGTGCTCCTGTGTCTCAGCCTCCTTTAATTTAACTGCAAAGTGTGAATAAGATTTGCCTCATAGCACTGTTGTGAAGATTGAATGTATAAAGTGTGTGAAACTTTACTATTATTATTATTTCTCTATAGTAATTATGTGAGAAAATGTTCCTGATGCTATGGTTAGATCATATTTCATAAACCTAACAGGACAATTTTCTACAAAATTCATATCTTGTCCCAAATGTACGTAAAGACAAAGCTTATATTCAGAATCCGAACGACCACCACTCCCCCCCCAACTTGCACTGACCTAGAGATACACTCTGACCTGTGGTTTGATGATCGCACGTTTTCTGAAGGCGCCTTGTTTCTCTTAGGGTGACAGCCTGACCCCAGAATCTGGAAATCAACACGGACCAGTACACCTCTCTCCTCCCTCTTTGACTCACCAGCAAGAACCTTTAACCTTTAGACCTGAGTCCTAAACCATGCATATTGTTTACAATTAGAGTATATTTGGGGCAGGTGGAGGATTTTCATTTTTAATCTGAGTTTCCTTGTGTGCTGACAAAAGCCTGGGTCAGAAATTTGGTTCTTTAAAAAGGGGACAGTGGGAATTCTCTTATTGGTAACACTGAACGGTTGAGTTTTACTTTTTTCCCCCTGAGTGTTATTCTCTTGGGTCAAATCTGGAATGGACTGCATGAAACTGGTATAAGACACGCTATAAAAATCTCAGACCCCCCGGCACAGCGTGCAGTGAGCCGCTAATCTGGCCTCAGTAAAACAACAGGAATAAGAAAGTTAATCCCACAGATTTGCACCTCTATGGCTTCCCTTAAAAAAAATCCTAACATTTTGATTTACTAAACTAAATTTATTCTATATTTTACCTCACCTACACCAGCCAGGATCTACCTTCCCAGGGTGGTTTGTTGGGAGAGAAAAAAAACCTACTCTGACTCCTTCTAAATAAACACTCACAAACACACATGCACACACACACACCTTTGGGATCAACCAACACAACTTATGCAACAGAGCACCGTTGTGGGCTAAACCCACTCTTCACTTCCTGATGCATTCTGAGACGAAAATTCCCTGATTCCTGGAATTGCGTTACATTAATACTACATTTATATCTAAAATTTTATATCTACAATTTATATCTAAAATTTTACATTTATATCTAAATGAAAAGGGAAGACGAAAAGGTTGTGCAAAACCAATAAGCCTTTTGCAGGAAATGTACGATTTATCAAATACAAAGGCTAGGCATAGTGTTATGCACATCAACATCTACTCAGGACATCAGAATGAAAGGGGTTTGTAACTACCAGTCCAAACAGAAAAATTACACTGGGAGATAACACAGATTCCTTCAGTAAAAGAAACATGCAAGTGACCGTGTCTTTTCCAAGTTTTCAGAGACAGGGATAATGCTATAGAAGTAAGCGTTTTTGTCTGTGTTCTTTTTGTTTTAACGAAAAATACAAAAAATATCTAACAAGTTTTTCCTTAGACTCAGAATACTTTGGGGTATCCCGTACATGGAGTCACCCTTTCCCTTTTCTCACAGATACAGGGAAGGAAGTCATTTTATCTGAAAGTTAAGTACCACGCCCGATCGGCCTCAGGAGAAGGCGCCCCCTTCCCGACCCTGCCACCTACTACCAGCTCGGCAGCCTCGTGCCAGTCCGTTCACCTCCCTGAGCTGCTTTCTTCACCCCTGGGTGGGCGAAGCACCGGCCTCTGCAGCTCGTCACAGCCTTGAAGGGCAGATAAAAGCTACATGTAAAAGAAAAATGTAACACTGCACTCATTGCTGGATTGGGATAGTTTTACTAAACTATCTATTTATTCCTCAGTGAAGAACTCAAATAACTACCTTTCACTTACATATATGTGGCCGTATCTCAACACCATAAGGTCTTGGGTGAGGAACAAAAAAATATTTCTGGCAACAAAACACTTGAAAATAATACCTTCCTCGGAACCATTGGAGCATTACCTAGGGCCACCTAGACTTTATATAAATAATTAAAATGCACTTAAGCAGCCGTGAACATTAAGCACCACATCTTTCTTTTTTTTCTTTCTTTCTTAATTTTCTTTGTTGTTCTATTACAGTTGTCCCAATTTTCCCCCATTGCTCTCCCCTGTCCTGCTCCCACAGTCAGTCCCCATCCTGTGTAATCTCAACGCAAAATTCTCCAAATTATTTAACTGATAAACTTGAAACTTAGATATTCACTTCAATATACAGCTTTGAAGGAGTAACCTGCAATAAACGGACTTTATCTAACTCAAAGTTTCCAAAATTAGAACAACAAACTGAAGTATTCTGGCAGACCTGGTATGCATATACTGAGTAGCCAAGATATTCAAGATTATAGACTTTAACGGCCTCCCTTTAAAAAAAAAAAAAAAGAGTTTCACAGGCAATCACTGCCAAATTTGAGATTCACTCACTGAATCCTTGATTACACTTCAAGCTCATTTTCATCATGCTCACATTGACTGTGTAAGTGTTAAGTGTTAATTCTATTCTAAATATTAGAAAATGGGTAGGAAAAAAGCATGCTAAATACCAGGCGTGCATGTCAATTTGTATAAAACATTAGGACTCGGCATCCAAAGTTCACTGGAACTTCGCAATGAAATTCTAGGCCAGGAGGAAAAGATACCAAGAAGATTGTAATATCTTTCTAATTATCTGCTTCTGAGGCAAAGCATGGGGTAGATTTCCTTCTTCACTCAAAGCAGAAAAGGGAAAACAAACTTCCTACCTTCTAACTTTCCTCCCTGAGTTCCTAATATTCTAGTCTTTTCAAAATATTTTGTTTATTTTTAGAGAGGGAAGGGAGGGAGAAAGAGAGAGAGAAACATCAATGTGCGGTTGCTGGGGGCCCTGGCCTGCAACCCAGGCATGTGCCCTGACTGGGAATGGAACCTGTGATGCTTTGGTTCGCAGCCTGCGCTCAATCCACTGAGCTGCACCAGCCAGGACCTAATATTCGAGTTTTTCATTCACGGGCCAGAACATTGGCCTGGAAACCCTATAATATTGCACATTTGCAAATGTTTTTGAAAGGACCCAGAGGCTTAAAACTATATAAATTAAGTAAATGATACAAAAGCGAAGGGTGGGTTGACCTGTTCTTCGTGAACATAAATTAAACATTTCATGTATGCCTTCCTTGTGCTCTGAGACCGGTTTTGGCTGTGGCCTGACAAATGCGGAGAGCAGGTTAAACACGTGCGGCCCCTCCGAGCTTATCTCTGGTGTCGACGTGACTTCGCTCAGCCTCTCTGACCCACTGCCAACCCTCTCACTAACAGGGAGCTTTAATACAGAGGAGGTGTTTGTCACCGAGTGACCTCCCCAATTGGGTAGATGATTTTATTAACTTTGCATGTAATAAAAATAGATTCATCTTCTTTCTTTCTGATTTCCAAAACTCTTCCAAATAAAAAAAAAAAACACCACTTTTCAAAAAATAAACAGTTCCCAACAGGAGTTTTTGCACATATAGACAAACAGATTCTAAAATGTACATAAAAAAGCACTAGAATAGCTAAAAACAATTTTGAAAAAGTTGGAGGAATGACATCACTGGATTTCAAGAATGACTGCAAAACTGAAGGAATCAACACACTGTGATATTGGCAAATGGCAAGGTATATAAACGAAGAGAGCTGAATTAGAGTTCAGAAATACACTCACAAATACGGCCAGTTGATTTCAACAAAGGTACAAATGCAATTCAATGGAGAAAGAAAAGTCCATTTTAACAAATGGTGTTGGAACAGTTGGACACTCATACACACACAAAACAAATAAATAAACAAACTGACAATGCCTTAAACATAAAACCACATGTAGAAATTAACTGCAAATGCATCGCAGGCCTAAATGCACAATCTATTTTTTATGGGAGAAAAATCTTCACGAGCAGAGCTAGATGGAAGTTCTCGGTCATGATACTTAAATGCACAAGTATAAAATTTAAAAATGACAAGTTGGGCTTCATTGGTATCAAAACCTTTTGTTCTGTAAAAGTCACTGTTACAAAAATAAGAAGACAAGCTAAAGGCTAAGAGAAAATATTTGCAAATCACATATCCAACACAGGGGATGTATCTAAAAGATATAATGAACTCTCAAAATTCAACACCAAGAAAACAAAACAATTAAAAATGAGCAAAACAACAGATACTTTACCCAAAAGGATATTTGTGTAGTACATAAACACATAAAAATATGTTCGATATCACCAGCCATTAGGGAAATGTGAACTAAGCCTTGGTTAGATGCCACCACGCATCTGCTCAGAACCTCGAACACTCGAACACAAAAAAAGCCGACGAGACCAAGCGCTGGCACCAGCGCAGAGCCACTGGAACTCTCATGCACAGCTGCTGGGATGCAGACTAGCATAGCCATCGTGGAGAACAGTTGAACGGTTCCTTATAAAACTAAACATATACTTAACACATGGCTAGCAATCCCACCCCCAGACACTCACTCTAGAGAAATAAAAATCTGTGTTCGCACAGTCCCTTTTCACAAATGTCTACACCAACTCTAGACCAAATTCACAAATGTCTATACCAAAATCCGGAATCCGCCTACATGTTCTTCAGCAGGTGAATGGATAAACAAACTAGCACATCCATTCAATAGAATACTATTCAGCAATAAAAAGGAATGAAATATTGATGGACTTCATTACTTGGATGAATCTCAAAATAAATATACTGAGTGAAAAAGCCAATCTCAAAAGTGATACACTATATCATTCAATTCATACGATATTCTTAAAGGAACAAAACTACATTGGTGGAGAGCAGATCAGTGGCTGTCAGGGATCTAGGGATAAGAGGAGAGTATGATTTCAAAGGGGTAGCACAAGGTAATTTGGGAAGGGTGATAGAACTATACAGTAACCTGGCTATAATAGTTACATGAATCTATACGTGTGTTATTCCAAAGAAAGAGCAATTGCATGTACATGTATATTCATAGCAGCACTAGTCATAATAGCCAAATGTGGAAACAGCCCAACTCTTCAACAATTGATGAATGAATAAACACATAGTGTATGCCTAGAATGAAACAATATTATGCTTATAATTTATTCAGCCATAAAAAGAATGAAGTAGCGATATATACTACGATGTGGATGAACTTCTAAAACATGCTAAGTGAAAGAAGCCAGACATACAAGGTCACATATTGTACAATTCCCTTTACAGGACACAAGCAGAATAGGTAAACCACGGAGACAGAGCACAATTGGGGGTTGCTAGGTGACGGAGGAACGATGCTTAATGGGCACAGGGTGTCCTGTGGGCTTGATGAAAATGCTCTAGAACTAGACAGAGCTGGTGGCTGCACTATTGTGAACATACTAAACGCTACTGAATGTTTCACTTTAAAATGGTTCATTTTATGCTCTATGAACTTCCCCTCAATACAAACATTCCAAAGAGGTCTATATGACCATAGGATAACTTCAAAAAATAAATGTAGAGTCACAAACCTAAGGAAACTAAAAAAAAAAAATGAATGCGTTTGTAACTGCATGCTCAGATTAGCTCCTTGCAAAAAGCAGGAAGAGTCAGGCTGCCGCATTCCAAAGGACGATCCCTTTCCATGCATCCAGCTCTGCTCCTCCCCAAAAATGTTCCTGCGAAAGGGTCCCTCATCGTGCAAGAACTTTTTGTCCCATTATTTTTAAAAGCCCAAGGGTATGAAATTCATTTTCTTTTCAAACAACACTTAGTAACAAATGTTAAAGTGACCTACCTACTGCGACAACATGGATGAACCTTGAGAGTATTATGCTAAGTGAAATAAGGCAGGCAGAGAAAGACAAATATTGTATGTTCTCACTCATATATGGAATCTGAAAAAGCCAAACTCATCGAAATGGAGACAGAATGGTGGCTATCCAGGCCTGGGGAAGGGGCGGGGGCGGATGTGGGCAAAGGGTGCAAACTTCCAGCTATATGATGAGAAAGTTCTGGGGATCTAATGTACGTCCAAGTAACTGTAGTTAATAATATTGTATTGTATACTTGAAAGTTGCTAAGTAGATCATCAATGTTCACACCACAAAAAAGGAATATTATGTGATGTGATACAGGTGTTAGCTAACATTATGTAATCATTTTGCAACATATCAATACACCAAATCAGCACTTTACATCATATAAAGTGTGTCAAATGAATACATTGCACACCTTAAACTTACACAATTATATGTGAACTATAACTCAGTAAAGCTGAGCTGGAAAGTGACCAATCCAGCCTTTGAAAACATGGTTGTGTTTTATAGTATATCGCTTGCTCATTTTTAACAGAAAATAAAGGAGGGAGAAAGAAGGTTTATTTGTGCCTTTAAAGACTGAGCAATGCTAGTAATAAGAAATCTCATTGTCTTTAGCTCTTTGCCAATTCCCACAAACACTGCATGTTCAACTGCTCCACGCCTTTGCCCATGCTGTTCCCTCTGCTTGCAACGCCTTTCTTCTTTAGTCCTCTTCATGCTGATCAAATCCCAGTCACCCTCTGACGTTCACCTCTGAGATCGTCTCCTCCCGGAAGCATCTCTAACCCGGGGAAGACCAGACGACCTTCCCCGGCCTTCCCACAGTGCCGTGGACTTTTAAAGCACTTCAACCTATTAGACCAGCACGATCTGCTCATGAGACCATCTTTCCCCCAGACAATAGGCTGCTGGAGAGGAGGGGGCGTATCTTATTAATCATCATTCTCTCCAGTAACTGGCAAAGAGTCGGCCTTCGATTCAAGTGGCATTGACTTGTGCAGACTGTTAGATGTTTCCCATAACACAGTCCGAATCGATTTCTGAACAGGTCCTGGTTTCTCTTGACTCATACAGGTCTGTTGCCCTTGCTTCAGAATGAATTCCTGTTCCCCAGGTTCTAGGCTTTCCCGGTGGTTCTAAGTGCCGGCAGCTACAAGTAGCTGACCTAGGTTTGGGGGCACCCTCTCCTTTGAAAAGAATACAGACAACACAACATCCAGGTACAAAGTAAATAGTTGTTTGGAATGAGGGAAAAAATCACGCTAAGTCGCTGGCACTCCCTTTTGCGTGCATCTCCGGAAGCGATTTACAGGAGCACACCCTGATTGCACCCTGGTTTCCTCTCCTTACCTAGAACCTTCTTCGGCACTCGGCAAACTCCAGGCACTCTCTGGGTTTTGTGCACGTAAAAAGCCCTAAAAGTTTAAGCTTTACTAGCTTCCTGGGAAACCCACCTGAGAGCCACACTGCACAAGTAAGATTCACGAGGGCAATACCTGCTGCTTGTTGAGGGGAACTTGTGCCCCTGTGGATTCTCTCAGGTAACTGTCATCGCCATTTTGTAAGGGTATTATTGGTCCCATCTCCCAGGCCTGCCAGCTGCAGAGGCGCTGGGCACCCTCCCTGCAACCAGGCTCCCTCCTCAACACTTTCCAAATGCACTCGTCTTCGTCTTCCCGGGAGCTGCGAGACCGTTGCACCGTGGGGCAGTTAAGAGTTCAAGTTCTGCAGTCAGGTAAACCTGGAATCCCAGCCCTGCTCTGCCTTTTACAAGCTTGCTACTCAGCCTTTCTAAATTTCTACGTCCTTAGCTAAAAAATAGGAAGTACATTTTGATTGTTGCTTTGTTGTCATCTGCCTGGCCCTTTGAAGGGCTGATTGTGAACCCTAATTTGGGGGGAACCACTAACACCCTGAGATCCCAAAGATCAGACACATTCCAGGAATTCCTTGTACACCCCTAGGAAGCAGCTTACAGATTGACAGAAGTGGGTTCACTGCTCTGTAAACCTATGGAAACATATGGCATTGAACCTGTGTGTAGGAGTATAACAACTATCACTCTGCCCTGAAAGCTCGATTCAGCCATTTCAATCCAAACTGACCAAGGTACAAGCAGAGCAAATGATGACATTGATCTTGACTTCAGAACCACAGCCTCAGCTGGAGAGGGCACACCGTTCTGATGGTTCAGGAAGGTGGGCGGAAGTTAAAATGGGAAACAGAAAGGAAAACGAATAGTTCTTGTCTCCACTGTTCCCAGCCCGCACTTCTTGCAACAATCAAATGGAGTTTGTGTGGGAAAGAGAGTAAAAAAGAGAGAGAGAGAGATTGGATGGGTAAAAACTGGTGGAAATTTGCAAATTGCCCAGAAGGAGGGGGAAGAACACAATGAAAAGCAAAAGCCCACCCCCCAGCCCCCTTCTTCCGTCCCACTTCCAGCTGACTTTGATCTGAAGTCACAGCAACATTTCAGTATTCTAAGTTCATGGACATTCCCTAAGATTTGCAGATCTATGATTTTTTTTAATTTTTAAAGATTTTATTTATTTATTTTTAGAGAGGGAAGGGAGGGAGAAAGAGAGAGAGAAACATCAATGTGCAGTTGCTGGGGGCCGTGGCCTGCAACCCAGGCATGTGCCCTGACTGGGAATCGAACCTGTGACACTTTGGTTCGCAGCCCTCACTCAATCCACTGAGAAGTATGTATTTTTAAAACTAAAGAGAAACTGTTTTTCAAAATCACTGAGACAAAAGAAATGTCCTCTTTCTAAACTTTCATGATTACAATTGGTGAAAATATCCTAGCTTGTTCTATTCCTATTGCCTGTTTCCCCTTTTTGGGGACAATTATTATTTAATTACATTTCATTACTATTTGGGGTGTTCTGTGGCATTTTTCTCCCAAGACACCTAAGGAAATTTACAAATTCATAGTCAATTCTTGTTAGTTAAGCAACTAGTGTCCTGTGGACTGTTTCCAAGGCAGAGATGCCTCATAGCCCCGCAAACATCTTTCTGTTAATTTTCCTTCTGAGAATTTATGGATTGACTCTACTAAATAAGAGGAGTTGTCAGTACATTTAAAAATTAACCACATGACTTGTTTTCCCACTTTCGTATACAACTCACCCTAGGTGACCATCCCCCCTCAGATCAGGACCAATCTCTAAAAAGAGAGAATTTTAAAGCACCCGCATCTGGTTGGTGTGTTAAAAGGCAGAGCTACTGAGGGCTGGTTCAATAGGGACTTTTGACAAAGGCGGAGACTTTTATATTAATAACTCCGTTCTGGAATAGTTTATCAAAAAGCTGCATAACAGAACCTTCGAGTTTATTACTGTTCCTCCCAACAGAACCCATCACGCACAAGAGTAACATCAAACAAAAACGTCTACAACAGCCCGTGTTGCAAACAATCTGATCAGAGTCCTCCAGAGCCTCTCTAAATCTGGCCACGCTCAGCGACCCACAGACACGGTCGGTCGACCTGTCTGCAGACATTTACATGGGTGCTTGGGGGTCTCCCCTCTCTTACCAGTTCCCCTGGGAGAGTCAAGAAAAAAATTTTTTTTATCTGCTCACACTTTCAAAAGAAGTACTTGGTTAATATTAACCTTTGGGTTTTGGTTTTCTTTTTTTATATAATGACCAACAAAAGTGCAATCCACAACTATGCCTTTTCACACACTAACAAAAACCCAGCCAGCCTCCAACCAGCCTCCCAGGCCCACCTCCACCCCATGCCCTTCTAGGTAGCATCTGCAACTCCCAGTCCTGTTACAGAGGGTTCCCTCCTGCAAGGCCACCTTCCACCCGCCCCGCCCCACCCACCCCCGTATGTCAACAGCCAGGCACCACGGGGACAGCGAGGAGCTGAGTGGCCAACTTCACTCTGCATCTCCTCCTTTCCACGGGTGCACAGGGGACCGCTAGCCAAATCCCCCGCATGATTCAAGCACGGCTTTTGCAGCCTAATTTTTTTTCCCTTCAAAAAAGAACTTTCCTAGATGGCTAAACGTGTTTGTCTTTAAGGGCTGTTGAGAAAAATCATGCATATTTCAGCCAGCTCCAGATGAAACGAGTTAAGAGATCCTGCAGAATGCTAATGCTTGAAAATGCCATATTTGTGGCATATTTGGTTGGCCCTTTTACTAGGAACGCAGCTTCAGTGCAGCCCCCATCCCCCTCCAGCCCCCCCCACCCTCCCCCTGCTCCTTTATGTATATATATTGCATAATTATGGAGCAGTGAGTATTTATCACCTTTTCTGGGCAGTAAGCAGAAAGAAATACAATACCATTACTTCCAGTTACTGCCTTTCCCAAGATAATTAGGTAACACAGTGGAGGGAGCCTCGTCGGCCTGATGCTGTTCAAGTTAAGTGATTGACATGGCTCTGTCTGGCTGCTCTATTAACTGTTTCATTTTGTTGCTATTTGCAGTTTGCTTGGCTAATACTCCGAACAAATACAGACTGTTTCTTTAGCCCCTTTTTTCTCTTTGACCTTCTCCTGCCCATTTTCTTTGACTCACTTCAAACTGCCTTGAAAAGGCCTGTTGAATACACACAGTCCATCAGAGGCCCAGGTTCATCCTTACCCTTGCCCTGAATGCCTCACTTCAAAGATGGGCCGCATTCTTTAATTGCCCTTTGAATTAATATCAAAGGGTCACAATGCGAGTGCCAAAAGAGAAAGGGGCTTTAATGAAGCAAAGAGCTGCCATTCATTTGCAGATAAGCACGTTTTTATGCCTGAATGGTCACCACAGCTAAAGGCTTCGGAAGGGGAGACAGTCCCCCAGAGGACTGTTCCCTAAGCAGTGATTAGTTCAAACAAACAAGAGTAAACAAATTCAAAAAAAAAAGAGTCTACAAACAGCGACGACATAAAATAAATAATAAGACGAAATCCATGAGTCGCACGCACGTTCTCCTCCTACACCTCCCTTTAAAAAAAAAAAGCTACACTTAATTAGCAAACCCATTCACCATTTTTAATCCCATATTTCAACACTGAAATTCTGAGGACCGAGGTCAGCAACACGCCTGAGATAAAGTATGTTCCATCTAAAATTTAACACAGAGGGGAAATGGCATGATCTTAAAATGCAGAGACAAAATATAACTTTCCCCAAAAATGTCCCAGGGCTCAAAACATAATTCCTGTTGATATAAATATTTCTGCTTAAATTATTGATCTTTCGCTAACTCTTTTCAGTACGGAGAGTTTCGTTTGAGCCTAAAACAAGAAAACACGTCTAGCTATCTCTCTAGTTCTCTATCTACCGTGGGCCACATTTTCAGTCTCTCCCAGGGGTCTCGCTACTTAGTGGCCCCACCGTCATCATCTGTCCCCTTGTGATGCTGTAGCTGCAACTGCAGGGTGAGCACACCCCGGCACCAGAGGTCAGCACAAGGTAAAACACAGCTCCAATCACAAATGATTACAGAGTGAAATAGTAAGCTGCCATTCCCCTGTTCCTCATTCTGCTTTTGGAGAGGTTGGTGATTAAGAAAGAATTTCAGTCCTGGTGCGTTTTCATCTTAGCCGGAGCTCAGATAGCATCCTTGGTGCCCAGCTACAAAGTGGATGGTTGGCCTCTGGTAGACACAACATTCGGACCATCGCCCGGACCTCTCTTTGGTGCGTGCCTCGGTAAACAGAGCTTATGTTACCCTCAGTGACGTCACAAGGAAGGGCCTTGTTCAGGCGCTCCCATCGGTCTCCAAAAGTGAGCTGCCGGTTTTGAGCCCATGCACACAGAATTGCCACTACTGTTTTAAAAGAGAGAAAAAGCGCTCCCTCATCTTTGAAGAAATCAAAAGCATGTTCTCTTCACTGGCCTTATTTTCCACGAGCCTGTCCATCTGGTTCATAGTTGCCAAAACAGAGTGAAAAAAAAAGGGCAGCAAATAAATGTCAGAGAGTCAGCCAGTCTGCATAAATCTCCAGCTCCTTCCAGAGAACCTCCTTCCTGGCCCGCTGGGCCTTCCAATCTGGTGACATGAGCCAACAGGCATCGGAACAATGTGGAAATCAAAAGACTTATTTTGCCCAAATCCAAACCCATACAAGCAGTTTCTCCCACACCGCTTTTCTCCTAGCTATGCCCCAGTGTGCTGCTTTTCTTTAAAGCAATGCTACCCCAGCAAGGAGGACCCTGATGTCCTGGGTACAGGATTATTTCAGTGTATTTTGGTCTGACCACAGGAACATCCACTTCATTTTTATTAATCCGAGAAAGCATTAAGACAAATCAATTGGCTACCAGATCTTGTTTCAGCGACTACGAAGGCAATGAGATGATCGTAAGTAAACAACACTTTTTCTATTTGTTGAGAACTTCGAATGTGTTCATTGCAATTCTCTGAGGGCGTGGAGCCAGTGTGGCCACGCCCCCTTCAGAGGGGTCCAGATCAGCACGGCGAGTGAGTGTCCTTTGGTCACACAGCTAATCAGAGATGGCCTGGGACAGAAAGCAGAGTCTTCCAGCTGCCACTCCTTTCGCAAACCACAGTTCTGTCTGCTGCAGGACTAGGTTTGGCAGTCCACTGTGCTGCAGTCTCTTCCCCAAAACCCACACGTGGGATAAACTTCAAGGCACTGCAAATACGGCTTAACAAGCCACACACACACACACACACACACACACACACAGTGTTTAGCCACGTGTTCCAACGATTCCCCAGAAGCAACAATCATGTAAATACAGCCATTGATAAACTCCGTTCGAACCCAGCGAACAATCTGATGCTGATGACAGGGCTTATATCTTGCATTTGTCTAGAATGTTACGCCTCTGGACGTGTTTTTCACACCTACTATCTGGTGAATAATATGATTCTTCGAGATGAGAAATTTCTTTCCGCTTTGATTTCCAGTACCAAGGAATACGGTAAATGCAGAGCTCTAAGGTGCCTTGACGTCAGACAAAGTAAAGCAATGGGAAGCTTTTAAATCTAAACAGCCTAGCCACTGAATCTACCCAAGTAATAGGTTTCTTATTTCCTGTGTAATTCTCAATAGAACTAAGGGGCATTTGATACCCAAATAAAATGTCCATTCCCAAGGAAAAAATACTTCACAGCAGCGTTGGTGTCTCTAGCCAGCGTCCATTTTTGCAACTCAAAAAAAAAACAACACGCTCTGAAATTCAGGTGCCTGGGAAAGACCCTCCGTGAAGTTAAACCTGCAAGCTGCAATGCAAAAAGGCAACAGCAAAGGTGTCCCAGCCCCACAAAGAGCTGTTTCATTAAGGGGCTACCCTCAACTTCAGTGAGAGCCTGTCCAGATGCCAGCTGGGTCTCTGCAAAGTGAAGGTTTCCGCTTTCTCTACGTCACCGTGTCATAACCACTACACTGCCAACATTCCCTGCCACCCTCCTACCCGACAACATGGACCTGGGACCTGGGGACCGTTGAGTTCAGGAAATAAGGCACAGCAGCCTCCATCGTTCACCCCAGTTAGGAATCGGAAGCACACGAGAAGACACTCTCACCTTCAATGAAGAAAAAGCAAAGCAGGCTGTCCTGAAATGTGTAGACTTACAGAAGTTGTGCTGGCTTGACTTTGCAAAAAATACAAGGCAGCCACCTCGGAGCTCACCACCACCTCTCTGGAAAACCAGCCCAGAGTAAGCGTTATGTCAACCAAAGAGGCTTAAAGGGGAAGAAAATGTGATCTAAACAAACCTCTCGGAGCAGACATCCTGCTGTAGGCTTCAATGGGAAACATTCGTTATGAAGTAATAAGAATTTGCATAATTTGGGGGAAGACTTTGTTTTCAAAGTAATTCTCTTTTTCACCTGCTTGGGTCTTTGCCGTGTATGGCTTTGGTTAAGTTTTGTTGATGGAGGCTCATGTTTAACCAACTGTTTTTAATTTACAAATTAAACTTGTCAGAAGTAGAAATCCTTCCCTTGGAACTCTTCCAATATGTCAAGAATTAATTCTAATGGAAACGGCATTGCCTAAATGCAGGCTGGCCAGTCACTTATTTTATTTACACAAAGTCCTTCTCAGTTTCTTTGATAAAAGCAGCTAAATCTTTTTCCTCTTTCATGTTTTGTCAGCACTTGATTCCTTTTGTCCCTTGGCTATTTGCCTAGCTGTGGACAATAAGGCAGGAAGAATAGAAGCAGATTGTTGGAATGGCCCTCAATAAACCTAATTATGACATGTTGACTGCCCTCACCATGACACAGTCAAGGGACCCAGGCTTATTCAATTACCCTTGCCAGGTTTCTCTTTCAGACCTAAAGTTATCCTTTGACTGTTTGTATTTCTGAACAGTATTCATGTTCATTGTGAAAGAAAATCCCCTGGACTTTGAGGGGTTTTTAAGTTGATGCTGTTATTGTAGCTAATTTTTATTAACTGAATGATAACATGATAAAGAAATAGACTTTTGTTATGTAATAAGAACAAATCAGTGTGTGCTTAAAGTTACACCTCTCTTGCCTTTCCCTCTCAGCCGGTCTGGCCGGATGTGTAACCTGAATTCATAAACAAAATAATTTCTTCAACCTGCGTGTCCCTTATACCACAATACTGAGTCCAGCTCCCCGGACAGGACTGTCACTTCACTGTGATTGTTCTTCACTCTAAAAATTATAATAATTACATGACTGGGGGGGGCATGTGTGTGTGTGTTCACCACCGGGAAGATTCTTTACCCTATTAATGCCAGTGAGTGTAAGCTCATTGGTACCCTCACACCAGCAGCTACTTCTCCAGTTGCCTGAGAGCGACAGGATGAACCGTATTTAATTAAAACTCTGGCTACTGGTCAGAGGAGACCTTTCCTCCTCAAACAGATTGTTCACAGATCATGCCAGTGGTAGCCGCAAAGCCCGTGTATAAAAGCTGTGTGTCAAGTGAACAAAAGAGTGGAAAAATGAAGGAATGCAAAAAAATCAGCTCCTGATCCATCCTAGCTTTTAAGTCAACTAGATCTGATAGAATTAATATTCAGTTGCATTTGAAGCTGCACAAAGCTTAGCAGGGACAATTGTTTCGTAAGTTGCAGCATCTCTGAGTATTTTTTTTTCTTTTCCGTGTGTGTGTGTGTGTGTGTGTGTGTGTGTGTGTGTGTAGAAACTCATTGTTTCCTTTGGGTAATTTGACAGCTCTCTGGACTATAATAGAATAAAAATCCAACTGCCATGCAACAAAGTAGGTGCTATAATTTCTTAACTTGGTTCCTCAATACATTTCCTTCATTAGAAAGTCCCCACTCTTTGAATGAAAGCAAGTCTAAATTATAAGCTGTCCTGCAAGTGAATTTGGAGTTTGGGATTTACTTGGTTCCTAGAGAAGTTACCTTTTTTTTTACCCTACTATGAGAAATCTACTTCACCAAGGGCTGGTGAAATCAAATATACAAAATGCTCGGCATCTGAAGAATGTTTGGAGTAAGGGCAGACTGTGCTCTGCTCCGCTGGTCCCTCTCTCCCCTCCGAGTCACAACAGTTTCATTCTCTCCAAATTCTGAAGGTACATTTTTAATCTCAGATATCCAAAGTGAATTGTACAACAGAGTCTTCAAACATTATTAGTACAAATAATTTCAGCGGAATGTATGACATTACCTTAGAGAATGTCATTCTGAAGTTTAGTGTTTAGCATTTGTTGATTGCATTTTCTTCTATGCATGCAAACTTGTATTCACATTGACATTTAAAATCCCTCGGAATGACTGTATATAATCATAATAGTATTCTACTTATAATTTTTTTTAAAAAACCTCCTTCACTAGCAGGATAAAAAACAGTGGGAGTGCCCTTCCAAAGGCTTCAAATTACTTTAATCAGCAAGTGTAACTTCTATACAAAGGTAGTTGAAAAATAAGTCTGCTTTTGCTACATTAGAATGGAAATGTTATTAAAATATCCAGAGTCTCTCAATATTGGAAACTGAAGCATATGTATCTTTGCATTCCCTAAAATGTTTTCATGTTTTTATATAGTTAAACAGAATAACAACTCTTCTTCGAATCTCAAGTAGCACTTCCTTAAAAATAAAACATGAAAAAAATTGGAGAAAATCAAATACTCAGATCCAGTACTGCTCACCACCCCAAACTTGGCAAAGCATTTTAAATGCCTACTATTTTAAAAGTCATACAGTAATCTTGCTACTCAAACTATGTTAAATGAATATTGTCATAATGCTCACAAGTTCAACTTCTTCCAAGTTGAACCCAGTTTACGTGGCAGTATAAATCAAAGGTTTGCTTATGGATATTGGAAGGGCAATCAATGATTTGATTTGTTTTGATTTGCATGGAGTTACTCAACAAAAATTCTCATGTTAACTAATAGAGCTAAGATCAGATTTCTTCTTTAATCTATAAGTAAAGTAGTAACTTTCTCTTGTATCAAATAAAAATTTTAATTTGCCATTCAAGGTTCAAAACTGCAATGCATTTTATCTGAAAACAGGATAATCACTAAGAAAAACAGAAAGTCCTTCATACAGTAAACAGTAGTACTTAGTATTCAGAATGTATAAAACTATATAGTTCTTCTTCCTGCTATTTTCATTGTATAATGTTCAGCTTCTATTTTATTTTAAAAGAGTGCTAAGTATTAGTGTGGATATTTTCTATGCTCTAAAATTTCCTCAAACAAAAAAAAACAACAAATTTTCACAATGCATTTTACACTGTTAATTTTATCATTTGGTCTTTGCAATTAAGGATTGCAGCATTTGAATGAATCATTGCCTATTTCCAGAATATACACCATAAAAATCAATATGTAGATGTTGACTTCTGAAAGAATTTTCCTCCACAAAAATAAAGGCATAAAAATGTGAGGGGAAAAAATATAAAAATCTTCTCTTGATAGTCTATAACAGCTTGACTTGAATTGTTTTAATGCAACAAAAAAATATTTCTTACATTCTTTCCAAGTTTCTAAAATGCTTCGTAGCAAAGTCCTGGCAAAAAAAAAATTGGATTTGAAACAATCTCCTGATTAATTTTTAAACTCTATTTTGCAAAAAAAAATTTTAATTGATTCAAATACTATATTTTATTTGTAAGTATATGTGTGTATGTGTTTTAACTCAGAAGCAAAAGAAAAACAATCTTGTGCATCCAGTTGAGCTTCTGACAACCACTAGAGAGAGCGCCAGCCGATTTAATTTAAAGATATGTCTGTACAATCAGATGGAGCGAAGGGTGAAGTCACCGTTGTCTGATTTCTCCTCGGGCCCAGCTTCTAGCTTCGACTTCATCAGATACCAGAAATCTCCTGCGTCCCTCTCTGGGCACAGAGGAAAATGGCTAGGCACAGATGATTTACGGTCTTGCTTCAGCGACTCTAACTTAAGGGAAATCTCTCTAACCAGGACCCCCAGGCCTTCCCAGTCTCATCTGGAAGCCACAGCTATGACAGGAGGTCCAAGAAATCATGTCTTTCCCTACCTGGATGCTTTTCCCCACCTGCATGCGTTTCCCCACCTGGAAGGGGAAGAAGAGCCAGAGTGCCCACCTGTTCAATGGCTCGACAAGCGTCTGTTCCACCCTCTCTGTTCCAGCACTAGGGCATCCTTCCTCCCAGAGATACGACTGGAGTTTCTCACCTTCCAAGACATCAAGGGGCCACGGGACCTTTCCATCCTTGCCCTGATTCCCTGGCTGCCTGGAGGTCCCACTCTTCCCTCAAACGGTTCGCGGCCCCGGCTGCCACAGCTGCCCAAGCTGAGAGACACTGCGGCCTTCTCCTCACCAAAGGTTCCATGTCTCAGAGGAAGGGGGAACGAGGTCCAGAGAGGGACGGCAGCCAAGTCACAGTCACAGTTTCAGACACCTACAAGAAACATCTCAAGATTGCCTGGTGCACCCTTTACAGCTGGGGGAGCCGAGGCCCCAGAAATGTAAGGGTCTTGCCCACCGGCCCATATCCAGGGTGTGGGTGGATGGCCCTCATCTTCTTGGGAGGAGTCGGTCCAGGATCCCTCTCTGGAGCTCCCTGCAAAGACTGGAGCTGCTGTGTGGCACTGGGGTCACAGGGGTAAATTCTCAGCAGCCCTGGGGTGCCAGACCCAGACTTGGGCCTCATAGTAAACCAGACAAGCCATAAGAAATGAGGAAGCATCCTGGAAACTCTGAAGTCCAAGATGAGAGTGGAGGCTAACTGAGCATGATGATTATTACTATTATCGTCATTGTCTGTCGCACATGGCTGTGCCAGGCACACACGCCCGGCACAGGGAGCCCTTCTCTCCTCACTTCCACCTTTTCGCCCTCAGTGAACAAGGAAATGGGTCCAAGGCTTTCATAATTTAGGGAGCCCCTCTTGAGAAATAAAGACCAACATATCTTAATTTTGCAACATTTGCAAAAACCTGATGACATGAAGACATTGCTAGCGCCCCTCCCACGACCTGCACGGGCTCACAGGCGAGGGGCCCTGACACTGACGGCTCGTTAGCTCCCTGGTAAACCCACCTCTGACGATGACTCCCCCGTCATCCCCCACCTGAGCGGCCCGGGGGAGAAGTGTGCTGTTTCTATAGGCGTCCACCACCATTACCTAATACTTACAAAACACCGGCAAGTCTAAGTGCCAACTTCGGGGGCTGAGCAGGAATCTGAGCTCATTGAATTGCCTGCAGACACAGCAAGCCGTTTCTGACCCCCGCAGAGTGCGAGGGGAACCAATCCCAGCTGTGCCTCTGGGCCCCCGTGGCTCGCGTCCTCCAGAGCAATGCATTTCTGAGGCTCTCCAGGACCCAGCCCTGAGCATCTGGGAGTCTGACCTTTCAGAAGCTCCCCCAGCCAGCAGATCCACTATGGATGCTCCCTGCCCCTCGGCTTCTTGAGGAGGGCAGCCTCCCTCCCCTGACCGCTGACAGCTGTCCAGGAGCCACAGAGGTGTGACAGCTCAGATCAGATGTCTGCCCCTGGCGGAGGGTGTTGAGCTCCGAGGCAAGATGGGCCCCACAGTGCTCTCCCTGTCTCTGTTCGTGGGCCACACCAGACCCTTCATGTCTCTCTCCTGCTCCCGCTCTTGGCCAGGAAGCCCAAAGGTCACAAGCCGAGGCCTTCCCCTGACTCCCAGGAAGCGTGGAAATTCTACCTGTGGTGGAGGAGGCCCAGGGTCCCAACTGTCCTTGCCTCCTTTTGCTAGCTCAAGGGGGTACCATGCCCCGGCAGACACAAGGGGCGTCCCCGTCGCAGAAGCTAATCCAGCCTGTTCACAGCGAAGACGGCACCTTCTGGGGGTACGGTCTGAGGGCAGCAGGCGCTATCCCTTCCCTTCACCAAAAACCTTCCCGACACGGACACAGGAATCGTGCCATCAGGGATTCACTCTCCTTGCTAGGCGATCAGCTCCCAGGAGCCTTTGGGGAGGGTTAGCCGGTTGAGCCACGAGGTGAATGAGATGGAGTTTGGTGTGTGTGTGTGTGTGTGTGTGTGTGTGTGTGTGTGTGTGTGGAGCTGGGGTGCACGAGAGGAGGGTGAGCCAGATGGAAGCGGGATGCAGGAGGCAGGAGAGGACAGGGGACAACGTTTGTGACTGACCTTCCTCTTTTTCTTGCAGGCCAACTCATAGAGGCCTTTGTGAAAGAAAAGGGCGTTTTCAAAGGATCTGGGGGACGAGGGCTGGAGATAGGGAGATGCTCAGACATCCCTACGAAAAGCCCAACCTTGTTCTGGGAATACCATTTCCTGTAAACTACCATGTGAGTGGCCGCTTTCCTATTTTTCCTACACTTTTTCCAAAAGGATTTTCCGAGTACCAGACATTTAAATGTGAAAGATAGTCATTGTCTTTCCTAACGAATTTAATTTGTGTTTTCCATTAAAAAAAATAATGTAAAAAAGGATTCCTGTCAGGGGAAAATCGTTCATTGAAGCTAGTCACATTAAATTACAGTAATTCAATAAAATGATGAGAGCCAGCAAACAAAGAGTCAGACCAAACTCCGCTCGCTCTGTTGGTTGGTATTTCGTAATAAGGAAATTGCTCCTCTCCTATCTTCCCAAGTGCGCGTGAGTGCTCCGTTAAGAATAAAAGGCTGCGAAGCGACTTAGCTCCCATTTACCTACAAAGGGCAGACCACGTGACCCAAGCAAGGGTGTGCCCGGTAAATCAGCACTTTGCCTTGACCTTCAGGAGACCTATATGTCCCCACACCCTACTGACCACTTAGTGAGCTGCTGATGAACGCCAAGATGAAGTGGCCTTTCCAGCAACCAAGTGGTTTTATGTTCAGGAGCGCCCTGAGAGTGCCAGCTGACACGGGCCCCGGGCAGAAAGAAGATAGACAGACATCAAGGCCCCAGAAGGTCACTGGGAAAAGCCTGGAAGCAGAATGCAACCCAGGCCAGGCCTCAAGGGTCCACCCTGGTCTTCCACCTGGATGTCAGGGGGCTTTGAGACACCCCTGCCTCCCGCCCCCACGTCGCCCCGCTCCGTGCTCCTTGTGCCTGGCTCTGCAGGTTCTCACCTGATGCTCAGTCCCGGCTCTCCATCTGCCGCCTTCTTTCAGATAAAAACTCAGCAAGTATTCGGAGCTTGGCAAGGCCAGTGACCGCAAGCAGACACTGGCTTCTAGTAAGAAACTGTAGAAGCTGACATCCCACTGCCCTCCGAGAAATGTGTGTCGCGCCCACACAAGCCCCGGATGTGCCCTGTCGGCATGAGAGCCAAGCGAATCTACCCCCTGGCAAGATTCCACACTGCATAGCTTCCCAAACGGTGCTCTGTCTGCTCGGGCGGACCGTGGGTCCGCCGAAGGCACCGTGAGGAGACCCCGTCGGTCTGGACGACTTTTCTGAAGCGGATGGGCCCCCAGCCCCCTTTGGAAATGGTTAGAAAGGATGCTAGAAGTTACAAATTTTTCCAAAATGTAACCAACAAATCCAGACCCTGAGACCCCATTCACTCGGGAATCATGAAATGAAACATTAAAGCATTTTGCCCATGGGTCCCTTTTTCTTTTATGAAGTTGCAAACCTAAAAAAATATGGAAGAAAAAGAGCAGACTCCCCACCGAATTCCCTGCTCCCCGACACACGGCCCTGGAGAAGGCCTCTGCTTGCTGCTTCCCTTTACCTGCGTGGGTGACAGCCAGGTGACCATGTGTCAGGGGATCTGAGTGCGCTTATTATGCTTCTGATGCGAGCCTGCAAACCCCTTCTTATCTGTGGTCTGAATTTCCGTTGAGAACATCACAGCCATCTGACAATCAAAATTTTTCTCATTGGGATTAACTCTCTCCCTACATCCTCCTTCCTATGTGGACAGCCGCATACTTCTGCAGGTAGTAATCAGATGTCACAAATTATAGGCCTGATTCAATCCAAATTATGCAGAGAGCTAGGAGTGGGGAGGGCCAAGAGCGGGGAGGGGGAAGCTGCTTTTAATTCCTCTCAGCTCTTTGCAGCTGGTCTTTTTTTTTTTTTTTGTCTTTTAACATTTTATTTATTTAATTTTAGAGAGAGGGGAAGGGAGGGAGAAAGAGGGAGAGAAACTTCGATGTGCCAGAGATACGTCCATCCGTTGCCTCTCACACACCTGCAAACAGGGACCTGGCCTGCAACCCAGTCTTGTGCCCTGAGTGGGAATCGAACTGGTTCCCTTTTGGTTCCCAGGCCAGCACCCAATCCACTGAGCCACACCAGCCGGGGTGTGCAGCTGGCCTTAACACCAGGTCTGTCATTCCCATTCAGGAATGTCATGGACTCCTTCAGATTCCCCTAAGCAAGTCAGAGGGGAAGCAGGAGGAGAAACCACAATTCCCAGCTCGCTGCCTTCCATCTAAGTGCAAAAGAACATTCTAACATTAGAGTTATCTTCCTGCCTTCCTCCTGATAGAACTAGGCTCCCTTCTCTGGGACCCAGCAGCCAGAAAAAAAAAAAACAATCAGGAAAGAAGACCTGTATTTGTTTTTCTGTTATTTTTCTTTTAAATTGAACCAAGGTTTTGATTTTCAACTATAAATCCATATCACCTAACTCATTCTCCTATTTCTGAAAGGCCTGTTCCTAAAAAGGAATGGCTTGAGACAGTCACGCTAGAATTATTGGTTGGTGTTCACACCTCTAGTTTTCTCAGGAGGGGTTCAAGAAGCTTCTTCTTCTCTGTAGTTGGGGCACAGTTCTTTCCAGCTCATTTCACAGACTCGAACTTCCTGCTTAGTAAGCCAGGTACTCAGCAGCGACAACAGCTGAATTCCTGAGCATTGGATGTGAGAAAAAACAGGCTGAAATGATCTGAGGAAGGTGAGGTATGTGCAAAAACATAAAAAGTCTTTTGTGCGCACAAGGGAATGGATACATATCCCTAAAAAGTTCGTAAAATTCAAAATCAGCCTTCACCAAACTCAAGAGCATCAGGTCAGCAGTTTTCAAAAACTAGAATTGCGAGGTCATGTCTTAGTACCAGCATCTGCCCTCTCACTGGGTCAAGCCTCATCTTGTGACCCTGAAAGACAATTTCGCTTTTGTAACCAAACAGTCAAAACATGCTGCCTCTAAGTATTGTTATAAAACTATACTTTTTCCAGCACAGGAAAAAAAAAGTAAGAATGCTTAACATATACAATTAGATGTAAAGTGATGGAAGCAATAGGCTAGAAAAAAAAAATAAAAAGAGGAACAAATAAGTAAAAAAAAAGTTTTCTTTGGATTTACAGAATGTTGCCTTTGGAGAAATAACTGAATATGAGAGGAATCTCCAGAAGGTGGCCAGTATTAGCAGAACATCTGCCTAAGCGGGAATCCCAAAGCCTGTGCTTTCTACATACATGCAGTGGTCGAGTGTCTCCGTCCTTGTGACGTGGCCACAGGCGAACACTCCCACTCCAAGCTCACCGAGCATTCCTCCTCCATTTGTCCTCAACACTGAGCCCAAATTTCACCAAAGCTATCAAAACTACAAGTGCCATCCCCTTTGTGCCTGCCAAGGAGGAATTATTTTACAAATAAACTCACACATGCACCAAATGGTGCTGTTGGTTTGGAAGTGATCTGGTGCGGCATCATCACTTGCCATCACAGCGGAATACTATGCAGCTATACAAATAGGAACTTCTGAGAACTTCTGACCCTGATGTGGAGTAACTGCTGAGATATATTCAAAAGTGGAAGAAAAAAGGTGCAGAACAGTTTCCACAGTAGACAACCATTTGTGCAAACAGGTGGGAGAGAGCATTTCTTAAAGGGAGAGAGAGAGATGTAATTGCTTGTTTATGCACAGACACTCTAGGGACACAGGTAGAAGAAAACTTGTCACTGTATCTTTTTTTAATTGGTTGACTTTTCTTTTAGAAAGAGAGACATCAATTTGTTGTTCCACTTATTGATGCATTCATTGGTTAATTCTTCTGGTGCCCTGACTGGGGCTTGAACCCTCAACCTTGGTGTATGGAGACAATGCTCTCACCAACTGAGTGATCCAGCCAGGGCCGCTGTACATCTTCTTATATCTTTTGAATTATGTACACAGTGAGTGTTTTACCCAGTCAAAAATAAATAGGATTTAAAATAAAATCTGACAAAGTATGTATTTCACTTGAGTGTTTGGATCCACACACGAGCGTGATCCTCAGATAAAGAGTGCTTCCCTTTTGAGGCTGAGAGTTGGCCAGCATAATCCAGGAGTCCCCTTGCCTCTTAAGAGCCTTCAGGGGGCCAGCTCAGTCCAGAAGGAAGGCCCCATGGCTGTCCCACACCAGCGAATTTTTATCAGTTCACTGGGGGCCGGCTGGCTGCGGAGCCCTGGCTGCCTGCTGTGACGCCTAAGCCACAACAGCTGCATAAACTGGCTGTGCCCCAGCCTGACCTATTCCGGAGACAGGTCAGACCAGTGCACGCAGGGATAAGAAAACAACCTTCCTTCTCCCCAGTGGCAGCACTGGCAAGCTGCTCCAGCGGTAAAACCAGGGTGAGGGGGCTCTCCAGTCCCCCAAATCTTTACAAGCCAGTCTGCTTTCTTTCATCCCTCACACTGCACCCCAATTACACGGAAGTCCCAAGTGTTTGAAACTGAATAGAGGGACACTGAATAGAAAGGTCACTGAAATAGATCCTCCAGCTTAACAAATTGGGGAGTTTCCTTAATATTTCTGAACTCAAATTTTAAAGGAGAGGGATTAAGAAGAATCATGAACAGAGAAAAAATATACAATGTCATGTGCGGAGCTGGAAGGACATTTAAGAACAGTGGAGTAGACGGAAGAAGGGATGTAATGAGAAATCATACCAAAAAACTCCACGAAGCAAAGGATTGCAGGAGCATTTCAGGAGAAAGAATGTATGTATGAAACTTATTTTCAAAAGGCAACTTGTTTGTCAATCCCTGTTTAAGGGACTGAGGGAGAAAAAAAAACTTGTGCAAAAAAAAAAGTTTGATTTGGAGGAGTTTTTAAAAGCCAAGTTAACATAAGGGCGAAAAGTAATCATTATAGAACCAGGAGAAAAAGTAATTTAAAGATACCTTTTGACATCTCAGTGAATGGTTTTAGAACTTTATTATTTTTCACGTCTATTAAAGTAATAAGATCTATTACATTAAATAGTTGTTTATAAACTCCTTTTGTGACTCAGTAGAAGTGAATTTCGTGACGTGTGTGCATGTAAAAGCGGGTCTGTGTGTTGGCCTTTATTGTTGCTCCTAAACCCCCGAATTAAGCTTTTTATCTGCCCTTGGGCAGAGCCCATCTGCCAGCAGGCTGGTCACTTTCTGCACATCAGGGGTTATTCTTCCCCAGGATTTTGAGTTTTCCCACAATAAGTGTAGTTTGCACATAACTTGCACTAATTGTGTTATTCTCATATCACCCTGGAGTGCTGGTATGACGTGGCCCATCGCACAGATGTCGAAACTGAAGTTCAAGGGGTCACACCTGAAGTGTGCTTGGTCTTGATTTTAAAGCAAAATCAGTACTACAAGAGCATACCACTTTTACCTCGAGGACTGAGATCTTACAAAGCAAACAAAGACATGGAAAAGGATTTCAGAGTGTATTTAGTCAGAGCAGACCAGCAATACTCACTTGCTTTAGTGAACCTCTAACCAGGAAACTGGCCAAGTGGGGATTCAGAAAGAAGAAACCTGTTGCTTTTCTTATGATAAAATGAATTGGACCAATTAATTTTCTTTAGTTCAGGTTAATCCCAGTCATGGTAATTGAGAGATACATATAGTCATGCACACACCCTTTGGCCAAGATTTTCTTAACCATGATAATATACTGAAAAACTAGGAGAATTTTTAAATATATGTTTGAAGATACACTGTATGAGTCTTCAATTATTTAAAAAATAAAATGTTTCTAAAGATAGAGTTTATAAAGGAAAAAGGAAATACTAATACTCCCATGCAATGCCCAGGTGCCAGTTGACTGGTTATGTCTTATACTAGGGTTTGCCAATAATAATAATAATAATAATAATAATAATAATAATAATAATAATAAGATAAGAGGGATAGGTGGCTGTATTTTTAACATATCTGTGTACCTATAAAAATTACAAGCTTACAAATATAGGCTTTTTGTTAAATGCAAATTTGTATGTGAGCATGCAAGCCTTTACTATGAAAGTATACAAAAACTAAACCAATTCCATGTTGCAATATAAATTGCACGGCAATTAACTGTCCTTTCTTAACAAGCCTACCCCAACTCACTTATTGTTTCCATGCAATGATATAAGACATTTAATTCTGCAGTTGTTCCTAGAAACATGACTACTATCCACTTATAAAAATTTTGAAAATTTACATGTAAGCCTCCATAAAACTACACTATTTGAAGTTTCAGTGTGATCCTGGAAATTTTTAAACACTGAAAATCAGTGCTACTTCCTCTCCCTTAATCCTAGACTGGTCAACCAAGAAGAGTCTCTCATCCTTGTCACAAAGCATTTTGATCAGCTTTTTAAACATGGAATTCACTGGAATTAGATCCAGGATGAGGCCCAGAATTGGCTCCTTGAACTGGGAGTTGATATTAATATGCATTGTAGATGGACAAAACATGGCCAAACAAAAATGCGTAAGATTCAAGAGATCACAGAATGGGTCTAAGGAGACCCGTGCACAGCTGACTTCTCACTGCCTATCGTGAGCTGTAATTCGCTGTATTGGGGGAGCTTCCTTTCCCAACCACTGCACGAAGTAAAACATAAAAATTCAGAGTACTTTGACCAAGTTGCTTCATCCCAAAACGAAGGGGCTTTTTTTGTGTGATTGTTGTCATTTGCTTAAACTCCTGCGGCAAAGAAGTTAGAACTTCTGCTGCAAACTTTGCTATAAGTAAGGTGCCAGGTAAAGCTCTTTCTCAGGATTTTCCTTTGGTTGGTACATCCAACCAGATTCTAAATGTTATACCATTGCCCTTCATTAAGATACAATCTTGTTTTTAAAGAGAAATGGTCACTTCCACAGCAGAAATTATTAGTTAGTTTTTTTTCTTAGTTTTTATTAGGAAGGAAAATGCACATTGAAGGTAAGAATTCATGAAACTTAGTATTCCTCAAGTGTTTTCAGCAAACAGTTTCCACGGTTTTCACACCTGCCATTGACAATGGTGACGTGTCTAACTCATCTCTCTTAAATACATGTTTTACAACGTTAGTGGGCATTTTGATAACTGGGCATGTTCCAATGACACAGTGGAAATGATGTTTTTTTTGTTGTTGTTGTTCATTTGGGAGCATAATCCCAACAGAGACAATGTGAGTGGAAGGTTTCTCAGAGGAGAAATGTCCAGACTCTAGCAAAAGCGCAACACTGCCGGAGCTCGGGGTCCGGCCCCACACTGCAAGGCAGAGCTGAAAGCCCAGTGGTGCCACTCCCCACCAGAGACCGGCGTGAGCGGGGTAAGGATGTCTTTGCTGTGCACCTTCCAAGACAACAGCAGCTCTGAAATTCCCTTTCACTTTCTCTGATCACACTTCCTCAGCTAAAGGCAGCCAGTCCTTTTATATATTTTTTAAAACAATGTTATCAAAGTCTTATTTTCCCCCATCTTTACTGAGATATAGTTGATAAAACCTGGTTCTTACATCAGTAATTCTGCTTTGGCACTGAGACCAGGCCCAACTTAGAGCTCAATTCTGCTGTTCCCCTGGCAGTCCATGAGCATACACCCTGACACCCTGTCAGGGGAGAGTCACTTGAACTGTGTATGTATATGAGATATACATGTGTGTATGGAACATGCAACAAGGAGCTTTCTAATGCTGCAATCTGGACCCAGGAGGAGGTAACCAAAACAGACCTGAGCGGACTCACGTCCAGCTCAACCTGTGTCATGCAGCCACCTTACGCTGCAATGACAGGGACCGTATCAAAGGACGTCTGAGCATGGGTAGATGTCCCATTGCTTGGAAGACAGTAACAGAAAAAATGAGAAAACATCCTCTAATGATTCTGACTCTGTATGTCAAGATATGTCTTGTGCAAGGCTGAACAGAAAGGGTAAACAAACAAAGTGAAATAAAAAGAAAGCCTTAGGCACAATGACTTGGTATTGAAATGAGCATAATCAGAGAAGGGGATCCTGGCAGTCCCACACACAGGCAGGTCTCTGATGCACAGTTGAACACCCAAAGCCTAACTCTGGCATACATTTCATAAACTCACTTAGAGTGATTCCCTGGAATTTGCAAATTAAGCACAGAGATGGCATTTCCAAAAAAAAAAAAACAACAAAAAACAACAACAAAAAAACAACTCTTGCAGGAGTTTTAGCTCTCATAAGAAAAGAAAAGCCTACTCAAAGATATTGAATTCTAAACAAGAGAAAAGAATCTAATCACTCATCTAATAATCAGCAAAAACAAAGAGTTCATAAAATCATTCGGGGAAATATTTTTCCTAGCAGTGCTGAGCATCAATTAAGAAGCTGTGCTGTTCCCTTAAATTCTGATGACTCTAGAATGAGCAATCTGTAGGACCAATAAGCTTTTGTTTTCTGCAACTGGATATAGTTTACTGCCAGCATAATTCATAGTGACCAACTTATAAATAAACTCTAACGATGCACAAATTATACACACAAACACATCTACCTCTTCATTATAGGGGGTTTTAAAATATACCTGAGTCTCATCTAACCATCTATAAACACAAAAATAATGGAAACACATGTAGAGAAATGTAGTCAATATAACTCTCAGTTTCCTGTGTATTTAATTATTCCCTACCTAGTTTTTCATAAAAATCGGATGCCTTTCCTTTTACATCCACCAAGCTGGGAAGGCAACTTCAGTGAAACTTCCATATTTAGAAATATATCGACACGCATATAGTAGTTTCCATGCCTCCCACCAACTCCCCAAAATGAAAATTTATTTGAGGATAAATTCGCCATCTTAACCTAAGTTGTAAACAACAACAAAAAAAAATCACCATAGGATAATTAAAAACACCCCATGAATCTCTTCTCTATAAACCCTCAACATGTAACTGGTTTCGGTTCCTATTTCTTAAAGAGAATCGGTCAATCCTCCTTAGAGGTTTCAGAGGAAAAGGAGGATTTTCCAAGACAGATAAGTTGAAGTGATCCCGCTTTGATCTCAGCGGCTGAGAATCTCGCACAATAGAAGACGGCCCGTGAGGGGCCGCGATCCCGGCCTTTTAAGGCCTGACAATGGCATCAACAAACAGCTACTTAATCAATATTTGGCCAGAGCTGCTGAAAACTTCCTTTTCAGATTTTAATTCCTGGTTGTAAAACAACCCCAGAGCAACCAGCGAGATAAGGCATTAAACTGACTGCTTAATTGCCTCTTAGTGTCTTGTTAGTTCTATATCTGCATTCCTAATGGTTCCTGAAGCTTTGTGTACCCGCAGAAAGACGTTTTCTCAGGTGGTAGACCTCACCCAACAGAAGAACCTTCTGGGGCCCAGCCCTGGCCAACCTCGCTCTCGCATCCCTGGTGTGTTTGCTGATGCTGTGGCTTTTTCTTTCCACGGGTTGTTTACTTTTGGACAACGGAAGCATCTAACCGCATGGCTAGCGTGCGCGCGCGTGTGTGTGTGTGTGTGTGTGTCCTCAAGTCTATGCATTCGCGGAGGGCGACACCAGGTTCGGTGGCAAGCCCGCCAGCCACCTGATTGATTCCGCGCACTGAACACCGCTGAACCCAGGCGCGCTTGCTGGTTCCGCCTCACCGCCCCGGTGCGTCTCATTGCGCAGCCCTGGGGACCCTTAAATCACCCCTCGGTCATTACTGCGCACGCGGAACCCCTCCGTCCCCGTTCCGGCGCTATCGACGATCAAATCAAGCCCCCCAATAAGCATACGATTTCAAGCACTAATGAGAAAATCTGCATGTGTCCCAGAGAGCTGGAACGTAAACGTACAGCAGTCAACCCCTACAAGACAAACGAGAAACACCGACTTCCAAACGCCGCTGCTTCCTCTCCCACCGTTCCGCCGGGGACCTCGCGTCCGCTACGCCCTAGAAAAGCGTGTGGGGTTCCAACTTAATTCAAGTTCTAGCACTACCGACGTGTCTTTAGGTGTATTGTGCAGCGTCGCAAAGGACTTCGGAAAACAAGTCATTTACTCTAAAGAGTTGATGTTGGGGTTAAAGTCGTGCTTCTGACCAGTGAACTTGGAGAGTGGGCGGTCCACTGTGATAAACCTCAGGTTTATGACAACCTGAGGTTCCGAGGCCACAAACCGAAGGCCTTACACCCCACGATTCCAGTCTGGGGGAGAGTCCGTCCGCCAGCCCCTCGCCTCGCGCCAAAATGTCCTCCCCTGCCCACTCGGTGGGCGGGAGGGGGGGTCGGGGGAAGAAACGGCCTTCAGCTCCTCTCGATGTGAGTGGCACTGCCGTCTATACTCAAGTGCTCGGGTCCTGATTCCGCTGGAAATGAAATGCTACTTCAGGATCCTTCAAAACTTTTCTGCGTGTTTAATGGCGTTATCTTACCCCCCTTCTTGTAGAAGCAGCTCAGGTTTACAAACAGAACTGGAGGGGGCTTGAGCGAAACTTTTGTCACTTTAACTTTGTCAAATCAAAAAACAACAACAACAACAACAACAAAAAAACAGCGCTGTTTTTCATAAATGTCCAAAAGGAAGGGGGAGCTATGAAAGAAGTATAAGCCCCAACCGACCTCTGCTTGGGGGTCTCTTAGATCAACCTTTGAAATTGTTGCAAAAACTCCCACGCTCACTGGTGATTGTAAAACGGGGGAAAGTCCTGTGAAAGTGTATCTCCAGCCCCAATCAAAACATCAATTTGCCGATCTGGCCTCTCTCCCCCTGCACCCTCGAGCGCCACTTCAAAGCCGCTGCAACAAGTCAGTGATTGTAACGTTGCATCTAAATATTTAAGCGACGGTCTTGCAGTCGCGTGTCCATTTACAGTCCTCATCTGTCCTCTAATTCCATTACGGCACAGGGTAAAAATGTTTCCCAAAACTCACAAACAGGAAAAGCGTCACTCTGATGGAGGAGGAGTAAGAAGAGGAGCAGGAGGAGGAGGAGAAGGAGGGGGAGATGAAGGAGCAGTTTCTATTGATTAGTCACTGCTTTGTGTTCAGGGCTTTCTTTAAAATAAGAAAAAAAAAAGTGGGGAGAGGTTGCAGAAATTTCACTAATGTGAGCCTCAGGCAAGGGAGAAAAAAAAAAGAGGAGGGGGCGGGCTGTGTCTAGATGAAAGTGAGAAGGACATAAAGGAGGCAATTGAGTCGGCTGCAGCCCGGCGAGCTAAGCTGCAAGCCGGCTGAAGCGTAAGGGAGGGGGCGGCGCGGCGCTTTGGCGCAGAGCGCAGGAGTGGGGGCCGGCCCATTGTGGCGGCGCCCGCGGGCCGGGGAGAAACAGAGGCGCCCATTGAGGGGCCGCAGAGCGGGCCGTACCCGCAGCCCCCGATGCTGCGACCGGGACTTGGCTCCTCCGACTGCTGCTGCTTGGGCCTCCTTGCCAGCTAAGGGCTGGGCGGTGGGGAGTTGGGTGTTCCCTGGCTGCGCAACCCTTCCACCCGAAAAGGAATTGGAAGAATGGACCCAGCAGGGGCGCACAGGCCTGAGGGTACCCGGTCCGCCCGCTGAGCTGCTCTTGGATTGGGCGAGGGAGGAGGGAAAGTTGGGGAAGTGAAAGGGGCCATCTTGGGAAAGAGCAAGACCCTGGAAAGAAGAACGAGGTCGATCCCGCCCTCTTGCAGAGGGCCTCTCCCGTGTCCCAGCGACAGACAAGCGGAAAGACGTGCCCTGGAAAGTCAGCTGCAGCAGCACCCTCCGGGCCCACAAGGAAGCTGGAACCTCTAGAGAGAGCGCACCACCCTGCTCAGGGCACCTAAAGGCCCCTCTTCTGCTCCTCGGCCAGGGCGCTCAGAGGTCTTGATCCACATTCATTCTGTTTTACAAACGGGGTGACCTGGGACGTTTGATGCTCAAACAACAGAGGGAGTTTTTTGAGGTTTCTAAACTTCCCTTCAAACTACGCTTCCCTCTCCTTTCTTTGGGCCCCTCTTGCCCTCCAGGGTTCACCTGGAAAAAGAGCTAGAGGCGCTGGAGAGACTGACGCTGCATCATCCTTGACAACCCCAAATTAAATGAGGCTTCGGCTTCCGAGGTGTGTGCGTGTGTATGTGTTTTCAACGGTACAGCTCCCGCTGGGAAGAATACTCAGATTTTTAAAATGGTAGCAATTGCCCTTGAATGGCAGCCGTTCCAGCTAGACGGCCCAAAAGACTAGAAACATTTTGTAGGTGAAATGGCCACTTTTTCCACGCTGGAGAGTCCATAAAACTTCCTGGCGCAGCACTATTGGGGCTCATTGAATAATTCATCCCTCATTGCAAGCCCATAATGTCTATTCGTGGCCCTTTGTGGGGCTGTTTTCTCTTCTTTTCTCCTTGAATTATAAAAAGGTTGCCTTCCTTTGTTCACATCAAGCTGCTGCGAGCCAGAGCTTTGTCTGGGCCGAGCTAAAGTGTGAGTTTCAATGGACTCTCCAGGCTTTGTCTCCCAAGTTCATCTCCAAGTGTAGATTGTGTAGAGAAGGCCTTCTTTGTAAAAGCTGGAAAAGTTGTACAAATGTTTGACCAGCTCATTTGGGGCGTTTTGTCTCCTGGGCCTTGGTTGCCTGTGCTGCGAAGGAGCCCCGGGCCTGCCGCGCCCGGCACCTCCAGTAACGAGTAGCAAAGCTGTGCCTCCCCCGCATTCTTCTCAAGCCTCTGGGACTCTCTGGGCTCCTGGCCCCACTGCCCGAAATGGCTCATTGGTTTTGGGGTTGGCTGATTTCTCGCTTGTCTCCCTCCCCAGAACCTCCATGCTGTATCTGGGCCTGGAATGAAATGGGTGTCTTCTCAGAGACTGGGAAAGGAACGCACTGCTCTAAAAGGAGGGGCTTGGACTGAGACCATGTGAGACCCAGGCTCTAAAGGGAGGGAAGCAATCTGCCATGATTTTTGGTGGGTTTTTCTGATTGCCTGTGTGTGCCAGAGCATCTAGGCTTCTTGTCTACCCCTGAAACCAGCCATTTGGATTTGTAGCATCTAACACTAAGCATCCTTTTGAGGCCATGTACTGATTTCGCATTGGTTTCTAAAGCCCACGGGTCTGCCCAGGGGTTGGGCAAGGAAGGTAAACAAAAGGACCATCCACAGTGTTGCAGGGATAAGGGCCACAGACCCCGCTAGTCACAGTGTGTGACGCTCCAAGCCCACCTGAAGAGTCGCCTGCTAGGGCACCTCACAACCCAGCCCTACAAAATCCAGGCCCCAGGTAAGGGCGACCCAGGGACTCTGGATTCTTTGCAAATCTGAAGAGGTGTAGCCATCCCCAAGGCCAAAACTGCTGAGGAGCAAATCTGCTGAGGTTCCTCCTTGGTACAGTCACCCATTCCTGCTCCAACACGAAGAGGTCGACTTTCCTTGGGGTGGGGGGAGGTATTTTTAGAGTCTGGAGATGACCCACAGCGTGGGAGAGGGAGGCAGGCTGAACTCCAGGTTCTGAGGGGGAGATTTTCTCCTGCTGCTGACAGGTCGAAGCCAATGAAAAGTGGGTGGCCCACACCCTTGGGCAGAGAGGTGCCAGCACTGCCGGTTCCAAACCGAGATTCCTCAGGTGCAACCCAGAGCTTAGGCGGTTTTTACTTCCAGACATACGCAAATCAAACCCCATCGCATTTGAAAACCAATTTAAAACAAAGAACATTTGTAGGGTCGTCCATGTGAGGCAACTTTGAGGGCCCAGCGCCTATCAACATCTCTCTCTCTCTCCCTCCCCTTCTTTCCACCCCCACTCCTGCCTCCCCCGACGTGCAAAACCCTGGTGATCTGGGTTTTTCCCGAGGGTGCAACTGTTCCCTCAACCGAGCGAGCATCACACACTGTCTCTCCCCAACCGCTCGGAGCCGCCCGATCCCGTGCTCCCGAAGGCAAGGCCCCGCATTTAAAACACAATTCAAAGTTCTAGACTCCCGAGGCTGGAAGGGATGCGGAGGAAAGATGTATGAAATCGAGAGAGTAAACAGGACAGAGATTTTTGTCTTGATTGCAAGAGCGTCTCTCACTTCAAGGCTCTTACCCGGGTGCAGAGGGTAGGCGCGAGGAGACCTCGGGCGGAACCGGGGCAGGGCCGACCTCCGGCTCCCCACGCCGCCGCGCGCCTGCCCGTTCGCCCAGGCGCCGGCCCTCCGCGCGCGCGCCGCCGCTTACCTCTCTCGCTCAGGATGCCGTCGATGCTGTGTTTCGCCTTCTTCTCGCTCTCTTCTGCCTCCTTCCTCTCCAGGTCGACCTCCTCCTCCTCGCCTTTCCCGAATTTACTCCTCAAGATTCGGCTGATGGAACTCACTGGGGGTGGAAGGAGGCAGGGAGCGCCAAGGACTGAGAAGTGCAGGGCGACGCCGGGGAGCGCCCCCACCTCCATTCCGCGCCCCGGAGTCAGGGCCCCGCAGAGCTCACTTCTGTCTCCTCCTGCCTCCTGAGGCCTCCACGTCTGTCCATCACCCCCTCGGCCTCTCTTCGAACCCACCCCACCCCCATAATCAACATCTAGGAAAAGTGAGACTGGAGCTTGGGGAGCTCGCCCTTCTACGTGCGGGCCAGGAACCGCCGTGGCTGCCCCTCTCTCCCAGCAGGAAGCGTTTTCTTCTCGACTCTATAGACAGGGCTCGAGGTCTCCAATCGAAGAGAATACTCCCGCCTGCCCACCCTCCACCCCCCCCTCTACCGCCACCACCTGAAGGCGCGGGGCGGGCCCAGCGTTCCCGTTGGGGAGGAAGGCCCGCAGCGGACCCTTCCCCTACAATTCAACTCTTTTTTTGTTTTGTTTTGTTTGAGGCTATAAAGGGTTTCAATTTCAACTGCAGAACCGTTTCCTATTGTGAAAATCAAAAGAAAATGCACTCCCCCCCCCACCCATTTATTTTTTCCAGATTCCAGTGCGGTAAACAAATCCATGCCCTGAAATATCTCCTTCTCTCGGTGGGGGGAAAGGGAGTTTCCTTGTAATTAAAAACAAACTCCCCTGCGCGCCCTCGCTCTCGGCATGCGCTCGCCCCTCTCCCCCCTGCGCCACCCACGGCTGCCGAGGGGCGCCGGATGGTCCCTGGGACCCTCGGGGGCACTGCAGGCCCGTGTGGAGCCTTCTTTCCTCCTCGGCGGGCTCCGCAAAGCCTCTGCGGCCCAGTCGCATCTCCTTGCAGCGGAGGTTACCAAAACATTTGTTTCTCTTTAAAAGGGAACATCGGTATTAATAAAGGCTTGGCCCGCGCCTCTCGTTTCCTGCGCTGTTTCCTGCACAGAAATCCTCTTCGGGGAACCCTCCGCGGTGGTCTCAACACCCCAGGACCAGCAGCTCCACGCTCTCGCCAGAAAACCCTGGTTCGTGAATATTTCAGGGCCCTCCGAGGAGCCGGCTCCCGATGGCCCAGATCGATCATTGGGGTGATTATAGCTTAAATGACCCGCCCGAGAAATAGCGATTTATGGCCTCGCCTCGGGAAGACGTTGATGGGCCTGATACCTGAGGGCACCGTGTTTCGATCGCAGACCGCATCTTTGAGTAATTTGTCTCGAATTTCCCAGCTGAACATGCCCGGGTTCTCTCTTTTGTACTCCTCAATTTTCTTCTCCACGTCGGGCGTTGTCACCTGCTTTAAGAGAACAAGCGGGCAGGCGTTGGTACCCAGTCCTCTGGGCCAGGTGTGGCGGCCCCACCGCCTCGGAGCCTAGCGGAATGCGCCTTCCCGCACCCCCTGCCTGGGAAGGTTCTCCTGGTTGGCGAAAAGATCCCAACTCTCTACGGCAGTTTATTTTTAGTTAAGGCCAGACATAAAGTCATCATACCCTGAAGCAACCTAGGGACCCTCCCCTCCCCTGATACACTCGTACAATCTGGGTACATGAAAAAGTGGGGTGCACTTTCTGATCCCCGGAAATAGGGCAAGGCAATTCCTTACACAAAATCAACACGAAAACGAAACTAAAAAAAAAAAAAGGCTTGAGAGAGAAGCAGAGAAATCAAGTTAGATCTGCAACTTTTGCCTCTCAAAAGGAGCACACGGTTTTAGCTGAAGTGAAGAGCCAAATGAAATGCAGGAGGCGAATATCTAAGTTTTCAAAAATTAGATTGGAAAACAAATGGGGATAATTCGAGAAACTGGCTCTTAATTCTTCTCCAATTAAAAGAGTTTCCAGAGGTTCTGAGAGAGGTTACAAAGGGCACTGAGGAGGGAGGGGTGTGCAGGGCGTTCAGAAGTCTTGAGTGCACCAGAACTCTCCTTCTGGTTTTGCCCTGAGGCACCTAGAAAGTTATATTGCATTTTGCCCACATCCAGGAGAAAAGGCAGCCCTGAGGTAACCCCCTCCCTCTCAGCCCTAGACAGTGGGACTCCCTCTTTTCTTTTTTAAAATGGAACCAAAATAATTTGAGTATAGCACCAAACTGCTTTTTAAAAACCAAGTCATTGGCTCATTTCAAAGAAAACAAATGATCCAGCTTTTGACTTTTTGAAGACTGGGAGAGACCATTTGGACTGGGAGAGATTGGGGACAGGAGTTGGGAGAGAAACCATTTTTTTAAAAAGCAGAAATGACTCCTTCAGTTAGTTTTGTAAACGGAGGTGCAGTCGGTGGGAGCTAGGGAGCTACTTGGGGAAGGAACCAGCAACAGGTGGGCACACACCGTTTGTTGTTTGCCTATTAAAATAATGTGCTGAGGAATTGCAGGGTTCAGGGCAATAAAAACACACTGTATCTTCTTTACACAAGGGCTGGAGTCTTCCCTTGGAGTTTATCAAGGAACCTCAGCTTAGGCAGCACCTAAGTAAGTATCCCCCACACTGGCCACACACACACACACACACACACACACACACACACACACACACCTCCCTAGACTTGAAAACCATTCCTTGAAAACTCCCAGATGGCAGTCCTTTCCCCCAGCCTGCTCTTCCCGAACCCCCGAGACAGCAGGCTCAGAAGCCTCCAGAGTCAGCGGGCTTGCTCACCTTGGGTTTGCTGCCGCCAATGGCACCGGGGCGGATGGAGCCGGTCTCCTGGTACCTGCACAGGATCTTAGAGACGCAGCCGTGGGACACGCGCAGCTGGCGGGAGATAACGCAGGGCCGGATGCCGTGGTGGGCCATCTCCACGATCTTGTGGCGGATATGGTTGGGCAGCGGCCTGCCGTTGATAAAAACACCGCCGAGCTGGTTGACTCGGCCCTGGCCGAGCGGGGTGGACACTGGGGGCAGAAGGTGAAAAGACAGTCAAAGGCAAAGTCATTGCAGAGGAATGGAGGGAAGCAACCGGAAAGATGAGCCCGCCTAACCTCGCACTGCACTGATCCATCCAACTGTTATAGCCTGGGCACCTCCACTGCCCACATTCATCCCCCAGCCCCAGGCCCCTTCTCAATCGCATTTATGCAAAGTATAAAGCCATTCGGGGCCACATAATACTGTGTGAAGGGAACAACCAGAGCAAAATAACTTGTCCCAGAGAAACTATCTTCCCTTTCCGCCCAGGTGAGGTGGCAACTCTGGGGAACCCCGGCGACCCTGCGGCTGGCACAAAGTGCATCTTGCTCAGGAAACAGCCTCCTAGGAGTCGGAAGTTCGCCCAGGCTCCGGCCTTCTGGAGCTCTGCTCGCACCAAACTCTGTCCAACGAGGGCTGCTTCCTTTCTAAGGGCCCTGGAGGAGCTGACAGCCTGGGGGATTTTCGGCTAAGAGTGCAGCAGCCGAGGATCAAAAAGAGTCCCGGAGGGAGGCCGCAGGTGGCAGTGCATGTCACCTGTTACGTCTGGGGACAGGGAGACGGCTGGATTTGTTCTCAGGCCCCCTTGCCTCCAGCCACGCTCTGGGTGTTATTACATTCCACTCCGGACCCAGGGCGAAAGGCAGGAACCACCGGCCCTGCATTCCCCCTGGGGCGCCTCAGCCTCTCAAACTGTCAGAAAGGTTTGGGCTTGCAAAACGTCCTGCCTCCCCGGGGATGACCTGAAAGGCCGTTTCCCAAATGGGTTATGGAAATTTCAAGATGCCACTTAAGAAGAATGAAACTCTAAATCACGGAATACTGAAAATCCCGAGCACGAGATCGCAGGCCTCGCTTTCGCAACTTGAAAGCGAGGCAAGAACCTTCTTCCACAACTTAACAAGAGTTTGGCAAATATGGGGAAAGCCGAGACCATGTTCGGCGCACAAAATGCGGAGAAGTGGCTTTCTGGTGCTCGGAGGCTCATTTATCCCTTCCCCACCACGCTTTGTGGACCCGCCTGGAGCAGGCCTGGCCGCCAAACTGCATGGGCGTTTTCGAGAGAACCGCGCAGAGTTTGCAGAGAGAAAATCGGCTGTGGATGTCGCTCTGACTTCCCTTCCGGGGTAAGGGTGCCCAGGCAGGGGTGTCCCTGGCAGCGCCGAAGGAACCTTCGGAGACTACGGTTGGGTGGAGGAGCCCCGGCCCAGTCCGGGGCTCCCGGCGCCGCTGAGGCCCTCGCTTACCTTCCAGCGGGAACCCGCTGCGCGGGTAGTTCTGCCCCGGGCCGGGTCGCATCATCCTGGGTACAGCTCCAGCCAGCGTGGTCATCCTGGGAGCAGCTTCGCTTGGAAGTGATATTCAGGAGAAGGCGATTTAGAAAGGCAAGAGCGGCGCTGCTGACTCTGGGGAACTCCCCGGAGCGTGGGGAGCCCCTCCCCAAAAAGGCTGGAGCGAGGGAGGACCGCGGGGAGGAGGACTGTTCGCTTCTAGTCCAGGGAGAAACTTGAGGTGGGACCAGGCTGGGAGGCCCCTGAGTCCAGGATCGCGAGCCCAGGGCGGAAAAGTTTGGTAGGAGTCGAGGCGAGTGGCCCCGTGGCTTGGGGCGCTGGGGAAGGGTCTCAGCGCGCCACAGCGAGCCAGGGAGGGGGCGTGGGGCCGGGAGCGTGGCCGGCCGGAGTCTCCTCCCGTCGTGACAGCGAGTGCGGGGATCCGGGCTCTGGAGCATTTATTAGTTCTTTCACCCAAAGCTTGGTCAGGAGCCCTGAGCTGCGATTGGCCGACGGGGAGACCGTCCCGGGTGGCGGAGACACGCGCTGATTGGGCGACAGCGGCCACTTTCTCTTCCCATCCCCGGCGGTGCCTGGGCCTCCGCCGGCCCCAGAGGGACCTGCGCTGCTCCTTTTCCCCAGGAGACAAGGAAAGACTCATAGAAACTGGGAAGGAGAGCCCGAAGGAGGTGACAGCTGCTTAGAGTAGAGAGGGGTCCCTGTCTCTCTGCCTCTGTTTGTCACTCTATGCACTTCGTGTTTCTCTCCTTGCCTGAGTATTTCTTGTTCTCTTGGTCTCTTTCTGTATCTCTGTGTGTCCCTTTCTGTCTCTGATTCTGTAGCTCTCTGGGCATGTGTCTACATTTCTCTTTCTCCCTCTCTCCCTCTCCCTCTCTCTCTCTCTCTCTCTCTCTCTCTCTCTGTCTGTCTGTCTCTCTGACTTTTCTTGGCTTACTGCCACTGGAGGGGGCGCAATTCCATGAGAAGGCACTGAGAACCTAGAGACATGTGTAGCCCTCCTTCCTCTGGTCAATGCCCCTTTGGCCTGGGCTTGTTAAGGGGACCCTCCCCAGGGTTCCTCCCAGGAGGAGTCCAGGCCGACCGGATCAGTTCTTTTGTCTTCTCCGTGGCCAGGCAGGGGTACTGTGAAGCCCTAGCAGACATGGAGAGGCCCAGGGCCTGCTAGTTGAAGGCTGAGGAGGGGAGGGGAAGAAAAAAAGTCTCCTCTTCTTGATTGAAAAACCCACTCCGGGAAGCCCCAGGTCTAAATCTCGATCGATGTATGTAGATCCCGACGCTCCGGCAGAGACGTGTCTATATGTTAAAGTTTTGCCCGGCCGCGGCGTTTGTTCTCAGGAATTTATTATGGCATTCAGACTAAACTGCTGGAAAAATAAAGGGAGTGAAGGCTTGGCTAGGAGCTGAAGTGTCCCCAGCAGGATATGACGCCAGGAGTGTTGTAAAGACTGTCTGTCCTTGGAGAAGGTACCATTGTGCATAGCCCTTTATTTATAACTTGGTAAGTGCCAGCGAACTCGCCTCCTTCACACCCCCGTGCCAGGCCCGCGCTCGCGCCAGGCTTTATTCGCGCGGGTCTATTCAGGGACTGTCACTCCGGGGCCGAGAGGTATTCAGGGCCTTAATCAATCAAAAGGATGAGAAACAGGCAGGTTTTTCCCTTTGAAATAAAGGAAACAATGATTTCTGGGCTTCCAATTCCCCCTTTTACTTTTACAATTTTTGAATTTTTCCTGCTCTGGAGGTCTCCACCCCTCTCTTTTTTGGCCCTCCCTCCCCCCCACACACCCCGAGTCCTTTGACAGTTTTTAAGTGAACTCAGGCTCCCAACCCCTGCTAATAATTAAGGCAAACTCAGAAGGCAAGATGGAGGGGTTTGGGGGCGGGGGTTGAAGTGTGGTTGTTCAATGGTCTTCCAGTTGGCCCTTTAAAAATACACTCACTAATGGGAAAACCAGGAAGCTTCGGTCTGGGCTCAATGTCAAAAGGCTTGCTTTACCTAAGAGTAGCCAAGACAGGCCTCTGGAGGCACGTGAAAGATTGCGGACATCCCCTCACTGTGCCCCGTGTGAAGCCTGGTACAAAGGAGGTGCTGCTTAGCATGGAGCTCTGCTCAACCTGGCCTTATAGGAAATGATTCAACTTGTCAAGGGGAAAACCATCTCATTGCCTTTTTGCACTCACGGGGCCACCGAAGTCTGTGTCCTTGTTTCTTAAGCCCCTTCTCAGGGGTTGCATCTTGGGAGATGGACTTTTTCCAAGTTTTCTGTCTCCAAAAGGTGTGAGTGAGGCAGATACAGCCCTTTCTAGGGTCAGCAGTAATTGTTTGCGGGGGAAGTACTAAAAGTGTATTTCAAGGAGGTCAAAGGAACTTCAAGTTGTGGCTGAAAGGAAGCTAGGAGGGCGGTGAGCGGTTAAAGAATGTCAAGGGTTGGGTCTCATCTTTCTTTTCTCTTTTCTTTTCTTTTCTTTTCTTTTCTTTTCTTTTCTTTTCTTTTCTTTTCTTTTCTTTTCTCTTCTCTTCTCTTCTTTTCTTTCCTCTTTCTTTCTTTTCTTTTTTTTCCCTATGGCTTCTTGTTTTCGGGCCCTCCCCGCGCTCTCCCCAAAGCATTCCCTCTGCGGAGAGCCGGCCGGTCCGGGGAGGGGAGCGCCCGCCGCAGACTCCTTCTCCCGGGTTGCGCGTCGTTGCCGATGCGGTAGAGCCGGGAGGACCTTTGAATGGAGGCTCTAACGGTAGGACCGGATCTTGAGTACGTGCATCCACACACCGACCACCACTTGCTATAAAACTGTGCAGATGGGGGCCTCGAGGCTGTGTGGGGGTTGGGGGCCTGCAGCTCCGGGGTTCTCTGCTTCCCAGCCTCTCCCCAGCCGGAGCGCTCTGAGGTTCATACTAACCACAGGGTTAGCTCGGCCCCTTTTCCACCCGGCCCTGGTACCGGTCAGACGGCCCCAAGACCCAGCAGCTGGGCCGCGACGGCCGCCTGTCCACTTCCAAAGGCCTCGGGAGTTCAAATTCCCTGAGGCTGGCGCCCCTGAGGTTTGACCAGAGGAGGCCTGGGCAGCGATGTTGGCTGAGGCTCCCCTGCCGGCCAGTGGTGCCTTTCGAAGCCACGCCAGACCAGGCCCAGGGCCAGCCCAGGCACCGCCACGCGCTACAGGTCTCGGGAGGGCAGGGCAGTCCCAGATTTCCCAGGTTTGTTTCGAAGAACGCACCCCGGATTGTACACCCAAGTCATGCCTTCCCTGTCTCCGAAGCTTGGACCTCCCCTACTACTTCTTCCCCAAGTCTCTCCGCAAGCCAAAGGCACCCCCTGCCCACAACTCCCTGGAGCAGGAAGGGACTCTCCACCCAGCGCCCTTTCCCCTGCCCGGCACCTGGGAGCCACAAAGTCCCCCGTGCCCGATCTGGCCACGATACAGGCGCTAAGTGGCGAAAGAGTGACCCGGAGAGGGCTTGGAAGGCGAGAGCGCCTGCGCCTGCAGCCCCGAACCTAGGATTGGTAGGCGGCCTTTCTCCGTGGGGACCAGTTACCCAGAAAGCAGCACAGGGGTTCTGAGACAGTCCTGCGGATGCACTGCGCTTTCCGCCCCGCTCTCTGTGCACGTGCAAAATGAAACTGGAGTTTTGAGGACAAAAGTAGAGCCGTTTCATTTTGAAAAGGGAACTCAACTTGCCACCGCCGCCTCCGCCCCCAGTTTCGGAGGCGCCGCAGGTGAAATAAACAGCGGCCGCGTGTGCGAGCTTGGGGTGGGGGCGGTCATGCCTCCTTGACTTGAAGGTCCTCCTTCTCTGCGGGTTTGGACTCAGTCCAGCCGCGGGGGGGGGAGGGGGGAGGGGTGTCAGCTTGGGCCGCGTGACGCCCTCCAGCGCACAGCCCCGTGATGGTGGGAGCCGGGGAACAAGTGTTTCGTGCGGTATGGACTTCCCTGGCCTCTAAGAAATGACATCATGTGTAGCTGGACACAGGCCTTCAGAGGAAATTATGTTCTATGTAAAATAACGTCCCTGACCCAGGAGGGCGCCTGCCCCTGCCACCCAGGCTTCCTCCCCACCCCCATCTGGAGGGCTGGCCCGCCTGGCCGCCTGCCTGGTCCCAGGCCATCACTATCAAGAAGCAGTGTGAAGGCTGAACCAACACCACGAAACCAGGAAACCCTCAGTCCCAGAGAAAGGCTTTGCCATGTTTACCGGGAGGAAATCTAAAGGCCAGGCCCTTGACCACGCGCCTCCCGGATGGCTGCGGCGACAACGGATCGGTGACTGCGCGGGTTAAATCCGCGCTGCGCGTCGCAGCCTGGCGCAGCGACCTTCCTTAGGCACCCGCAGCGATTTGTCAAAAGCTTTGGCGCCGCTGTTCTCCCCCTTGGAAAATCAGCCGGGATGAAGGGATGAGATCGGATTTAGGGACCGGATGAGGATGTGGGCGCTGCACCGAAATGTGGTGTGAGGCCAGCAACGGTGGTTTTGCCCCTGCGGGGCCCCTGCCGCTGGGGGAACAGGGCAGAGCGTGTGAGGGGCTTCTCAATAGAGAACATATGGTTTGTGGGAAGAAAATAAGACAAAGTAAAAGGAGGAAAGGGAAAAGACGGGAGGGGAAGAAGAGAGATGGAATTTTTTTTTTGTTAAAAGGCAGAGAGGGAGGAAGAGAAGGAATATCAGGGCAACTCGTCACCTTACAGATGTTCATTTGGTTGTGCAAAAAATATTTTTATGCAAATAGGGAAGGCAAGACTGCAAAGCCTGAATCTCCAGGGGGAAAATTGGCTCATAAAAAAAATAGAGTAAGTCCTCTCTAATCTTCAAAAAATGTTCTCCCCAACTTGGTAAAACTCCATGAGTGAAATTCGGTAACTGCTCTGCTAGCTTGTGTCTAGGGTGTGCGCCTACCGGGTACTTGAGGGGGGAGTTGAGGATTGGGGGGGGGGTCTAGGAGGGGAGGAACTGGCTGGTATTGGGGGGAGCCTGGGCCTTGGGGGAGAGGGGAATCAGAGTGGAGGCAGGAGCAAGGTTAAGAGACTTGGACAGGAATGCTGGGGAGAGCGGGAGGGTCTGCGGGGTTTCCCTAATGTCTGGAGCAACAAGGAAGGCCAATGACCACTCCAAGAACTTCTGCCTTAGGATGTTTGGCACTGTCCTTGGACACAAAGAGCCCCGACTATGGGTTCCTCTCTTGAGGCCCTGGGAGTTGGGGGACCGGACCAGAGTGAACGGAGGTGGGAGGAAGCTCACAGGCCTTTTACTTGAATCAGGCCAGGACCCTCTCCAACTCCACGCTTTCTAGTACAGGAACCCCGCGCCTGGAGCCTTCAGCCCTGCGGGGAAATCTCTCTGCGGAGTGTAGTTCACCAGGACGGATGGGAGGCGGGTCCCGAGAGCCTAAGGCGGCAGAGCCCTGCGTGAGCCCAGGACCAATGGTCCGCACGTTTTTACAAGTGCTCCAGAGGCACAGACTGCGCGGCCAAACCAGCCAAGTAAATGCAACAGGTGGGGAAAGGGGAGGTGAGGGAGGCCGGGTCCTCTGGAGCTCAGCCGGCGGGATGCAGCGGGGGCCCAGAGGAGCTCAGGTGAGGGACGCGGGGAGGATGCTGGGAAGAGTGTTGCGCGCTTCCAGACTCGGGCCCACCAAGGACTAGTCGGCCGGGCCCGGGGAGCCCACAGTGCGAAGACAAGGGCAGGGACCCGCGTGCCCCGGGATACATCCTCCCCAGACCCCCACCCCCTGAAAAAGTGGAAGGGAGGTGGCGGTGGGAAGGAGAAGAGAAAAGGAGGAAGGAGAGAGAGGACAACAACAACAAAACCCAGGGGACAACACTTCAGCTCTTCCAACGTCTAGAACTGAATTGCGTTCAGTTCCTTCCTCGATCTGACGCTTTCTCTCCACCTCCTTTTCCCCTGGGAAAACATCAGTTGCCTCTTTTAAACAAAGTCTCTCTTTCTGGAGATTAAACTTTAAACGGGCCTTGGATTTGGAGGCGAGACCTGGAAGAATAGTTTTGATTCAGGCATTGGGAGACGGGAGAACCGGGAGGGGAAAATCTGAACAGAGTTACACCGACCGCCTCCGAAGCCGAAAGCGAGGAGAGGAAGCCGGCCCGCTGAGGTGGCGGAGGCTGGAGGGGGCACGGGACAGACGCGCAGACCCAGCGCGAGCCGGCTGCCCGGTGCGCTCTCGGAAAGCCGTCTGTGGTCCTCTCGGTGGCCTCGCACGCAGGTCACCCTGTCGGCGGTACTTCTATTTCCGCAGAAAACTACTGGAGAGTCCCAGCGCCCAGCCCCGGGCCAAGAGTTAAGACAAGTAGCCCCAAGAGGGAATGAGCTTCAGAGAGTCCTTTCCCCGCCTCCACCCCTCTCTTTCCATTTCTAAACGAAATCGAATCCTATCTGGCTGCAAAAATATATATCACCGGCCCAGAGTCCGAAAGATTAACATTTGGATACGTCGGAAATGTAATCTGCATGGCTAATTGATTCCCAGCGTATCCGTTTAAAGGATAAAGATCGATATCTACATGATGGATACTGTATTAATAGGGGCATAAATAAAGGCCGAGAAGTCGTTACCGAAACCTTTGAAGCTGCTTCCCGACTCTCGGGCCCTCCACGCGGCCGCTCGGCCTCCACCCCCCCCCCCCCCCCCGGCCCCCAGCCCCTGCCGGGCGGGAAGCCCTCGCTTCCCCCGCCGGGAAGGGGGAGAGTCCTCGGCTAAAGCGCGAGTGTTTGCTGTGTCCATGCTCAGCAAAGAGGCCGGCACTTTTTTTTTTCCCCTGGGCCTCAGCAGGTGAGCTGTAAGGCGGGAGGAAGGGTGGTGTTGAAGCCAAACGCACCGCTCACGTGCTTAGACACACACGCAAAGGGCCCGCGCAGGGACGGACACAGTCCTGCGCCTCCACACACGCATTCTCACACGCCGACACCTGGGCCTCCATACACAGACATAGAGAGCCACACAGACGCGCAATTATCCATCCACAGATACATTCCCGCGCAGGGTGTGCGTTTCCCCGTCCCCTAGGGCACGGGCGGGAGCCCTGGTCGAGCCCAGGGAGGGGTGATGCGGCCTCCGCGGGCTCCCTTCTAGGTAAGATAGGTCGGAGGCAGGGGGCCGCAGTGGGAGGGGTGAGGGACGGAGGGAGAGGAGTCCTGCGCGTCGCAGCGTCCTTGGAGGGGAGAGGGAGGCCCACTGGAGACAGGGTAGTTGCAGGCGGAGACAGGGTGGGGGATGAGTCTCAGGGACCTGTCTCAGGTCGCGGAGACAGCCAGGCGAGGGGGACAGAATGGGGGACACTTCCATCTGGAACAAGGACGCCTCAGCCCAGTGGTGGCCAGTTAGTCCTGGGTCCCAGCGGCGGCCTCCACCGCTAAGCCAGCACGGGAGAGAGAATTTTCCAAATGCAAATGAACCACCCCTCGCGCCCTTCTCTCCATTAGTTACGAGGGGCGTTTCGACAAAACGGGAGTAACCTTCATTAATTAGCAGCCCTGAGTGCGCTGTTCTCATTTTGGGCGCTAATGGCACCCAAAGCGAAAGTACTGGAGCCTAATCCCTTCCCCGGACGCCGGTGGAGAGGAGTCGGGAAGCCGCGGGTTCCCCGGACGTGCCCCTTCCTGGAATGCGGTTACCGTCGCCGCTGGAGGAGACTGCATCTCTGGGCCCCGCCAGGAGGCAGTGCCGCAGCCCCGAACCTGCTGCGCGCCGACCCGACGGCTCCCGGAGCCCCGACCCGCCAGGAAAGATGCCCCACTGACATGCATCCCCCTTTGGGGCGCTCGGCACCTGTATACGCGCGGAATTTCACTCTCAGACTCGCACGTACACACCCCGAGGAGGTCCTTTTCCTCCGCCAGCCCTACTCCGACCCCCGCCGCCCCTCGCCGCGCCTGCTTGCAACCCCAGCCGCCTCCTCCCTCCGCAGGTGCGAGGGGGAGCCGGACAAAAATCGATTCTTCGGGGCCTAAATCCGTCCTGAGCGGTCAGACTGCAGGGAAGGGCTCGGTTTACCCCTGGGGCCCGGCGACGGGGGTGGGGGTGGGGAAACCTTAGGAGCAAACCAGCGGCCCGACTCCTCCCGGGCGCCCAGGGAGGCAGAGGACGCGTGCACGGTGCAGGTGGGGCTCGAGTGGGAGGTCGGGGGGCTCCAGTCCTTGGCAGAGAAACCCAGGAAATCTCGAAGCCCCCAGGCCTCGCGTGGAAAGCTGGCTGCAGACGGGAGTCGCCACATTCAGGTTCCTTCAGGGCAGGCCTCCCGAGGATCGGTGTCTTCCGCGGCCACTCCTCCCAGTTCGGCCGGGTTTGCCTCCGGGCCCCTGCCCCTCTGGCTCCCACCCCTCCAATTCCATCACAGCGGGCCCTGTCTCCTTCGCACCTTCCACCTGGACCGTCGTCGGGGCTGAGATTCTTCCGCTCGAGCCCCCTGCAAAGGTTCTGACCAATGAAGAGAGGGAGGAGGCGTGAGTCCGGACACCAACGTTAGCGGGCAATTATTTCCAATCCGTCCGTGGGCGTGGGCTCTCCGCGCGGGACGGCAAGACTCGGAACCCGAGTGGCTCCTCATGGCTTTGCAGCCCAGTTATAAACGCCGTGTGAAGCCTGGCCTCGGAAGTGCGCCTCCTTGCATGCTTGTACCCTTGCGCGCCAGTGGCTTGCGGGCCTTTCCGAGTGTCCCCTTCTCCCCCAGCCGGCCCTAGGCTGCAAGTCCCAACGCTCAACTTGAGGTTTCTCTTTAGCGCGGTGCCTGAAGCTGCAACCCCCTGGCGTGCAGCCCCGGCTGGCTTTGGCGGCCCTGGGAGCATCGCCCTCTGCTCTACTGCTCCCTTCGTGCCCGCGCTGGGCACACTCCAAGCCAGAGATTTTCCTGTTCAGTCATTCATTACCACCTCCGAAAATTCTCATTAAATCCTCAGGATCCTTGCGGACTGGTTACCTCCAGGGCTTGAAACACCTGCAAACCTGGCCCTCAAAGCCTTTCCCAGAGACAGTTTTCTTTATTTTATTCTACCCTCTCCTCCTCCGATGAATGGTCCTCTGAGCATGTCTTCAGGCTGTACTCCAGAGCAAATCACGTGTCCGCTCATTCATTCCATGCAGTGGAATGAGCTTCTGCGATGTCCCAAGTGCTGGGGCTGCACCAGTGACCGAGACTCGCCCAAGTTTTCCTCCTGGCAGAGCCGATGTCCCAGAAAATAACCTAACGGAATATAAGTGCAGCCAGCATTGGTTGTGGGATGAGGCTGACCTCTGAAAAGGCTAGAAGTATGAATCCTCGGTGGCAGGAAAAATAGGGAGAGAGCAACTATGGAATGCTGGGGTGAAAATAGTAATGGAATGCATTACTATTTCAGCCAGGGAAGTCTGGACACACTCAGCCAGGTGGCTTGCAGAAGAGAAGAGAGGGCAGGCAGGAGTGTTTTGTGAAGGAAAGCGAAGGATGAGGAGAGAGAGTGAAGGAACTATAGTAGTCAACAACACTTTAGTGAGAAATTAGTGTGAGCTCTGAGTTCTGAAGTCTGGCAAACTGCAACTGAGCCTGGGCAGCAAAACTTGCAGATGAACTATGCCTGGAAAGAGAGGAGTCTCAGGGCTGGGCGCCCTTTGGACCTTTCCTACTGTCCTCTTTCTGAAGACTCTTCCTGGGGGCTATGGAAGGGCTCATGGGGGGGCGGCGCTGAATCTTCCCCCGACAGGCAGAGAGGCTTCCCGGAGGCCATCCCTCTCCCCATCTCTGGGAGTAAGGCAGATGTCCCTGTTGGGGGTCAGGGCCCTGAGACTCCCCCTTCTCCTCCGTTCCTGTGGTTGTGGCTCAAAAATCCAGTGTGGGATCAGCACCTCCCTCTTGGTTCACATTGCCTGCAAATTGCATTTTTATTTGAAATAGAATGAAGAAGGCCCAGCCTCTTAGTGTCTAGCCACCCCCCCCCCCAACACACACACACCTGGACCTGTCACTCCATTCCCGAGAAAGGAGGGAATTCCTTTCAGGCTGGTTGAGGTAGGTACTTCCTGCTGCACACTGTGGGGGCGGGGGCTCCTGTCTCTCCTGAGTGGTTCTGGGCAGCTGCCGCTACCTCAAGGGAAAGGGGAAAGGAAGGAATTTTTCAGAGCAGCCCAAGATTCTAGAGCAGCAGTCATCATTCCTCAGCTGGCGGTTTCCTGAGATAAATGGAAAAGAAATGAGCAGGGCCAATCAGGAGGGAACAGTGTACAAAGGAGGACACAAAACCCCCGAACTTATTTATGAAAAATTGTGTATTTATTCCTACATGTTTAAACTTCTTTCACCTTCAAACCACTCTCCATATGATGCAATACACCTGTCGAGACCTTTTTTTTTATACTGCTCAAAACAGTTTTTGAACTTGTTGGGTTTGATGTCTTTTAGTGCTTCTGCTGTTTGTTTTGTTTGTTTTGCCTCTTCCACATAGGCAAAACATTTCCCCTTGGGAACCTTTTTCATGGAGAAACAAACAGAAAAGTTTCTGGAGATGAGATCTGGTCAACAGGGAGGGTGGAGCACAGGGACCATGTAGTTTTGGGTCCAAAACTGCCCAACGCTCAGCGTGGTGTGGGCAGGTGCGATCATAAATCAGCCATCATGAAATGGGCAAATGGGTTGAAAGAGTCTCCAAAGAAAACTCACTGAAGCTGAATGAGTGCAGTCCCTCACAACAATGTCCGCAGGTACACTGATACAGATGGGCTCCTACAACACTCACCTAGTGGGGGAAGCCTGTACTACAAGGGACCTGTCCTTCAGAAGATAATTTTGGGTTTTGCAGGGGTCTCTCTTGTATATAGACCTGCAGTGGGGGCTTGAATAAAGGTCATGGCTTTCTTAGAACAGTAAACAGGAATATCGCTCAGCCAATGAGAGCAGTTCTTTCTTGTCATAAAAATGACTGCCAAAGCAAAATTTTACAAGACTTGGGAGCTACTTAGCAGAGGAGAAAAACAGAAACTGTGGCTGCAGCAGAGGTGAGAAGACTCAAGTGGAAAGAGAATCCCCATGGCACCTCCAGACCTAAGTTCTCTGTCTCCAAAGCAGGGTGAGGAGGTTCTCAGAAAGGTCTGTCACAAGGAATCAAAAAAGGCATCGCTGTGACAGAAAAGATCATCTCTGGTCCCTCAGAACAAGGTCACACTTCCAACAGGGGGAGAGGGGCTTGTACTCTACTGCTCTGACTGGTGAGGAAGCCAGACTTCAGAAGAGCAAACAGTGCGGTTTCACTGGGGGAGGATGACCCAGGAGGGCAGAAGCCAGACCCCGGGGCACTCAGGAAGAAAGTGGAAGGGCACCCTGGGAGAGCGAAATCAAAGACGCTTTCTGAGCTCACAAAGAAGAGCGTATTAGCAGGACAGAAGGTTTCAGAAACAGAAAGAAAAGAAAATCTCCTGGAAAGAGAGAGGACTGCTCCAAAACCGAAAAGAAAGAAAAACAAAAAAGGAGGAGGAGGAGAAAGAAAGAGAATGGCCAGTTACTGGAGAAACACCATGATTAAGATATTTCAGATTAAATGAATCCTAATGGATGCTAGTCCAGGTGGGTTCATGTTAGACGATGATGAACGACTGTTTCGGATCTGAAAGCTACGTTTGTATGCAGAGAAGTGACTGGAATCCCCACCTCACTGTTCCAGAATACATGGCCGTGGAGAAGACGCTTGGGGGATAGTGGGATCCAGGTGGCTGAGAGGAGGAAAAAGACATTAGGAAGGCAAATACAATAGTATGTGCCAGTTATGTCACAGTGTTTGTTATTAATTTAAGAACATTTCTATTTGGTAGCCCTGGCTGGCGTAGCTCAGTGGATTGAGCATGGGCTGCGAATCAAAGCATCGCAGGTTTGATTCCCAGTCAGGGCACATGCCTGGGCTGCAGGCCATGGCCCCCAGCAACCGCACATTGATGTTTCTCTCTCTCTCTCTTTCTCCTTCCCTTCCCTCTCTAAAAATAAATAAATAAATAAATCTTTAAAAAAATTTTAAAAAGAATATTTCTATTTGGTTTGCTCCCAAGTTTTTCAAACTCATTGATGTTAAATAAAGTAAAAGAGAGTTTGGACTTGTACATTGCAGAAGTGCAGGGCGGTGGGAAGAAAAGATGGGTGTCAATACACTCAACACTTGGACCAAACCCTGTGGAAGTACCAGCGGTGGAAGAGCCAGGGTGGGCGGGGACCAGGAAAGGGATGCCCCTCATCCACCCACCACCTCAGACTGCCATGCCACCTCTCCCACCCCCTGTCCTGCCCCCCTCCCCGGAAGCAGGCCACACTGTCGAGCCCTCTGTGAGGACGTGTCCAGAGCCCTGGGGCTCGCAGCAGGAGACCCCAGAGGCCTGGTGCTCCCAAGACCAGCAACTTGGGCCCCCCATCTTGAATAAACTGTCTGGGCAGAAGAACTGGGGGAATCAGTCATATGGTGACAACAGTACTTAACGACACCAGCACATTACCATCCTTTAATTAGATAAGAGCAATATCACGTATAATTCCATGACCTTACTCTCACTGTACTTTATGGTTACTATGTCACTATGATATCATATTACCATTACATAATGAGCTGTGTCATATACTATACACTACTCAGTACTTGCACATACTGTATTTATTGAGCTCTTTGTAGGTGCTGGCATTATTCTTAGCCCTTTGCAAAGATCCATTTACTTCTCAAAATAGCCAGATCACATCTAGCTAATATGGGATAAGGGGACACAGGGAGGTTAATTAACTTGCCCTCCTCGCACAGCTTAGAGAGCCCCAGAGCAGGGATTCAAACCCGTGACACGGTTGTGTGGCCAGTCCCCTTGGGTTAGACTAAAGCCCTGCTTCCTACCGTCCCTGTTAGACCCCAAGGCATGGGCTCTGGGACCTGCTGAAACACTTTCCTTCCAGCCGTCCGTCTTGTTCTGGTTGTAAATAAATTCCAACCCAAGTTACCTTTGATGCTTCTGGAATTGGTCTTATCTCCATGGAAAAGAATTTGAAAATCTACTTCACCTTTTAAAACACATCCACTGATATAGTTTCACTTCTAATTTTTTTTTTTCCCCGTATTTTAAGCAAGCCTTCTCCTGGCCCGCGGGAGAATTGATCAGCCTCTGTTTCTACGCCAGGAAGGATCTGAAACACGTTAGCATCACGCATCCGCCTCTCACTCGGGCGGAACGCGTGGTGGGAGGTTGACGAATGTTGTGCAGAAACAATCGGAGTCTTCCTGCCTCCCTGCGGATCGCCGCTGCAGGACGTGGCGATTGTTCGGCCGGGGCTTCCGGAGGTCCTTCCTCACAGCCAGGTGACAACCCTCGGGCACCGCCACCGCCCCGCGGTGGTGGACGGTCTGGCTGGGACACGAGGCAGGCGCGGCCCTGCTGGGAGACGGCCGGGACTCCGCGGACGGCAATCCCAAGATCCCTAAGGAGTTTCCGAGCTCTGTCCCTCGGCGTTCACGTCGCACTGACCCACCCCGCGGGAGGGGCAGGGTTTGTCAGGACAGATGCTTTTGCATCTTTGAGAGCGGCGGGGGGCACGGACACACGCGGCGGGGTGTGGTTTTCGGAGCCCCTCCGGGCTGGGCTTTGCGGAGAACCCGGCGCGGGGCGGCAGGACCGGGGAAACGAGGGGCTGAACCCACGGTCTCCACGCCCCGCGCCGGCTGCCGCAGTCACCGCTCTCCGCGTCTCTTTTCTTCTCCACCCAGGTGTTTGGGGCTTCTCGGCTCCTTCTCGAAATCGGTGCGAAGGCGGAGCTTTGGGATGGGCGCTGGGAGGGGCGCGTGGGCCACCAGGGTGGCAAATATCCCATCGGATCATAAATAATACACCCTTTAGACCCTGACATAGGGGAGGAGGGAGGTCACAAAATCCAGAGGGTTGGGGCCGAAGACCAGGCTCCACGCCAACGAGGAACAAAAGCTACGCGGAGATGTTGAGTCGCTTGCTGTAACGCGCGCCAGCTGTTCCCTCCACGACTACCGCGCAACAAGTGGGCTGGTGCCAGCGTCCTCACGTCTTCGGTTTCCCCTGGCCCGCGCCCAGGGCTGCGACAAGGACAGGCTCCAGTCGTGGGCGCAGCTGGGTGGAGACCAGCCTGTTGCCTCGCGAGGCCTCGGGTCCTGTGGGAAACCGACCAGCCCCGGGATGAGGGATTCCACCCGGCGGACCCGGGATCCGCCCCTGGGAACCTGTCACCGGTGGCTGCCTCCTGTGGTCCCCGAGGAGCGAGCGAGGTCAGCAGTGAACGGCCGGCGACTCCGTTTTTCCACTGGCGTGGAGCCACCGAGAGCGTCTGCGACCAAACGGAGAGAAATCAAGGTAAGTCTCCCCTCCTCCATCGACCGTGGCCGGCTGGGTCTGATGCGAATGCACCTGTGTCGAGAGCGGGGCGTCAATTTGCACGCTGAACGGCTAGTCCGAAGGGTTCGGGGAAAGAACAACTCTCCTGGGGAATATTTTAAGACATGGCTCTCTGCGAGCTGGATCTGCTTGCTCGTCCGCACCTGTCGGCGACGGACAGATTCCCCGTCAGCTGTCCCTGGCGATGACACCCACAGCTGTCGCTGGCGAGGGTTTGTTAATTTAACCTTGAGACTTTCCTGGTTATCCGCATAATCCGCCCTCAAATCCCCACATTGTCGCTGGATTTTGGTGACTCATGGGACTTTGGAAAACACTGCGTATTTTTCGGGGGGCGAGGGGAGCTCCCCCCCAAAAAGCCTGTGAATCGCAGAGGCACAACGGTCACCCCGCCCGCGTTCGGAGAGGAAGCAGCCCTCGAGATGCAGATGCAAATATTTCCTGAACTTTCCTGGGAACACGGAGTCCACAGGAGAGTGGGGAGGGAGGAGAGAAGAGAGAGTCAGACAGAGACAATGCGTCAAGGCCGGAACGGTGATTCAAGAGCTATCCAAATTACGGCCACTTCCCACATCCGAGCACGGGTCCCCGCTCTCCCCGTTTGCTGGAAACCCGGCGGTGCTCGGCCCACTCAAGCGAGATGGGGGGGGGGGGTCGCCCTTTCAATCAATGCTCCCTGAAACGTGACGGCTCTCCGATCTTTCTGCACAGCAGACTCACCTGGGGCGCTTTTTAAACCTACCGAAGCGCCTCCCCTTCCAGTTCCCAGCACAGACCAATTAAAGACGTGTCTCTGGGGGCTTCCGCATTTTTTAAATATTTTATGTATTTATTCTTGGCGGGGGGGGAGGGAGGAAGAAAGAGAGGAAGGGGAACATCTATGCGTGAGAGAAAGTTCGATCAGTTGCCTCGACAGGTCGCCTCCATCGGTGGCGGCCCGCGCGCTCCCTGACCGGAATGGAGCCGGTGACCTTTCTCTTTGCTGGAGGGCGCCCAGCCAACTGAGCCACACCGGTCAGGGCCGCCTTTTTGCTGTTTGTTTGTTTGTTTGTTTGTTAATAAAACTCTCCAGGTTATTCTAACCTGCGGCCAGCCACCGAGAACCTCCGCTAAGGCTCGCATCAGGAAGTGAGTTTGCTGCATCTGCATTTAGTAAGAAATGGGCTCTGGGGACAAATCGTTGGCCTTGCGGAGCTGGGTCCCAGATTTTCTTCCCGAGCAGTAACTGTCTACTTCTTATTGGAATTCATCCTTCCCCAAAACCGAAGTCAGGGCCAACTGCTCCCCGCCTGTCAAATTTGACTACACAATAGCTTTAAATGCGCACAGAGTAGAATATACTCGTAAGTAATATATGATGAACATATAGAAATGACACATTTCATGGTGGTAGGAGATAGCTGAGCCACCATATATTACCGTGGTTCTTGAAATATTCTCTGTTGAAATAAAAGTGTTCTGTCTTTGTGTTGAATAGTCACTTTCTCTTCTGTTCATCTTTCAATGTGGGTTTGTAATAGTAGGAGCTAGAACTTTGTTGTATATTTTCTTTACCCCCTTTTTTTACCACTGCAACACTCTCCCTCTTCCATCCCATGGAGATGAGGTATTTCTAAACCAAAGATAACCCAATTTTACGTGCAGTTTTTTTTTCTAAAGGAAGTGTGCACATTCTTCCTGAGCTCCTAGGAATATTCTTGGAAGTTGGACATTGAATTGCTTTTACCTGCCAAAAATGCATCTTACCATCAGGAGTGATTGTAAATTTGTCACAGAAACAAACTTGCTTCTCTTTGGCATATTTTAGTTTTGCATAAGAGAACAAGAGCCTTAAGGTTTTGGTGGGTAGAAAAAATGCTGATGATGTATATCACAAAGCTTTTTAATAAGGGCAATCAGAGAAAATCAAGAAAAAGATAGATTTTAAAAATCTCTCACATTTTCTTCATTCACATAATTTCAAACTGAGATCTGGCTGCAGCCACTTCTAACACTCTTTTCAGAAATAGTTACAGCAGTAAATAGCCCTAGCTGGTGGATTGAGAACTGACCTGTAAACCAAAGGGTCGCCAGTACAATTCCCAGTCAGGGCACATGACTGGGTTGCAGGCCAGCTTCCCAGTGAGGGGCGCATGAGAAGCAACCACACATTGATATTTTTCTCCCTCTTTTCCCCTCTCTTTAAAAATAAATAAATAAAGTTAAAAAACAAAAAAGAAATAGTTACAGTAGTAAATAGTAGACATCAATTCTACTCTCTAACATACACAATAAAAACATTATTTCAAAGGAAGTGAAAGTGCACACTTAGCAGGGGGCAGTTCATTGCCCATGACATAAATTTAATAATCTCTGTATCATGGCAGAAATTTAAAATACAGATATTAGCTAATGGGAAACAAATGATTTAATAAAGAGGATATGAGCTGGATTATAGGATAAGTGGGGGATTACTCAGTTATTGACATTGTAAATTTAGCAAGTCTATGAAGGGTAATTTATTTTAGAAGGCAAAGGGGAAGAATTAACCATATGGAAAGTAACAACTAATGTGAAATTTAACAAACTTTGTTCTCAGTATTGTGGGAAATTTCACTGCAACGCAAGCTTGTTCTAACTATGCAGGTGCTGTCAGTTTTGGAGAGGATGGTGCAGACGTGCCCGTAGAGGCAGGAAGCCAAAAAGAGTCATATCTTGAAATCTCACAGTGCAGAAAATGATGGGAAACAGAGGCCAAAGGTTCTTAAGTGTGCCCAGTGGCACCTGTCACTAGGATCATGCAGTAAGAGTTTCATCATGATAGCATTGACTTTTCTCAAAACTCAAAGGGCTTTTGGGGGTATATTTCTTCACCTTTTACAAATCCCCATGAAGTAGGGGAAAGCCACTAAGTCAGCCAGGGTCTCAGGATTTACTGTGGGACAGCGTGGGGTGAGGGCAGCCAAGCTGATTAGCAGTCAGAGGAGAGTGTCCCATTCAGCCAGCTCAACAGAATGTTTATGTGCCACTTCCTCTGTGCTGAGGACTGGCTGAGGCTTTGTGAACAGAGTGGGTGAGCAGACAAGTGTGCTTCCTTGTTTTTTACATTTTGGTTGCAGGAGGTTGAGATAAAGAATGTACCAAATAAGAACACTCCAGGCAGTAATACATTATTAGGAAGAAAATAAAACTTTAATAGATAGTCATTTGGGATAGAGTGGTCAGGGCAAACCTCTCTGGGGAGGTGATATCAGACCCTTGGAGATCTGAATGAGAACATGGCCATAGACCCACATAAAGCTTCAGTTTGCAAAGCCTTAGTTTCACCAATAGACTGTCTTGTGTGTGTGTACAAATCCTTGCACCAAGGCAAGCAGGACTAATAGTTCCTGTTCCCATTTTGTAGATGAGAAGCTTGAGGCTTAATGAGGCTAAACTACATGCCAAGGCCTTCCCAAGAAAGGAGAGAACCAGTATTTGGACTCATATCTCCTAGATGCAGTTACTACTAGTCTTTAGACCCTACACCCAATGTTCTTTCTGGCTGTGGACACTGTTCATATTGCATTGAAATCATATTGCATTCAGAGGCCAAGGATTTAATTTATCACCTGCAAGATGAGTTTTTTCACTTGAAATTTAGACTCTCTAGAAGCAGGATGACAACTCTAATCTGCAGCCCCCAAAACCTGGGCCATGGGGACCATGGTTTTTTGAGCAGGTGTGCAGACTGAGCAGGTCTGGCTTTCTGCAGTGACCTTACTGATAGTTCACACTCCCGGGCTAGCGATGTGTCCAGGATGGAAACAAGCACTTCCAAGAAGATGAGAATTTCCATGGGGACTGCCACCAGGAGCCCTTCACACAACTCACTGATCACTTCAACAATTACTTCCTAAACACCTGCTTTGTCTAAGGTATTGGTGTGCCAGGACTTCCCAGGTGGTGTAGGCAGAAATAATTAAATCACACCTGCAGAATACAGGGGCACCAGACTATCAGAAAACCAGTAGACACCAGACAAATCAGATGAATGTTTTCCACCACTCCATCTTGCCACTTGATTCTTGAAAAGTCAGAAATGAATAAAGCAAGGTGGGCCAAGAAAAATAACCTCTTTATGTTTAGGTGCTGGGCTATTAATTGTAGCTGTTTGATTTTAAAGTATTCTAAGTCATATTTTTCATTATAAGAAATTTACATGTGCAACCTGTGAAAGAAGCAGAATGTGCCTTGCATTGTGACTGAGACAATTTTAAAATGCCCTTCTCATTTATATGGAATAATTTAGTTTATGAAATTGGTGGACCCTCCTCTGTGGAATATAAATAAACTCTATAAGAAGCAAGCTGGTCCCACAGTAAGTTTCAATAGACTTCCAGGTTGCCAAATTAATGAAATGAAATAGCAAATGTGTGTACACACAGGTATACATGGTTATATCCACAAAGCTAAGTTCTGTTGCTAGTGTATACACACACACGCACACATGTGTAGATACACTCGTGCAGCTAAACAGTTGTGAATGCAAACAGAATTTCAGCACTGGAAGTGAAAAAAAGAATAAACTATAATAAATATAGAAGTAATACAAGTTACTTGTTGGAAGTACAAATTAAAACCAATCTCTGGAATGCAATTCTTGGTGTTAGGAACCTGGAAACATTTCACAGAATCTGAGAAAAAAATCTAGCAATACCTTTTGTTAATCTTATAGTGATGGATGGGTCAACCACTTTTCCCTCCAGAAAACAACAGATTTCACTGGGCCTTCAGGAGTCCTGTTAAAGACTAGAAACAGCCCTGGCTGGTGTGGCTCAGTGGATTGAGAACTGGCCTGTGAACCAAAGGGTCACTGGTTCGATTCCCAGTCAGGGCACATGCTTGGGTTTCCTGCCAGGTCCCCAGTTGGGAGCACACAAGGGCAACCACACATTGATGTTTCTCTCCCTCTCTCCCTCCCTCCCCCTCTGCCTAAAAATAAATAAGTAAAGTCCTTTAAAAAAAGACTAGAAACAATTCCATGAAATGCCCACCCTAGCATTGTACATTCTCATGTGTGATACCAGCCCCATTTAGAATGTGAAATTAGGATTTGGATGGAAAAGTGTACTTCAGGAAGATAAAGACCCCACAAATAACTTGGAACAATTTCCCCATGAAATAAATTTCAGGAAAATAGGGGTTTTTTTTTCTATAAATGCTTCTCATTTTTAATTAAGACAACACAGACCTAAAACACATCATATTGCAACTCCTGAATTGGAGTCATACCACTTATCAATGGCCAGTAAATGACTGCTCTCTATGACAGACACAAATGCTCATTCAAGTTTAGAGACTAGAATAGTGTCGTGATATCATGCAGACAGCTGGCGTAAATACAGGAGGAATAACAGCACACTTTCAGTAGCTTCTGCAATGTTTAGGTATGAAAACGTTGTCTTATTCCAAATTTCAAAAGTTGGAATAAAGAATGTTTTCATATAAAATACATTTGCAACAGGTGGAGTTTTTGGTTTCTCTAAAAAGGCATCAAAACCACCTATAACACACATTGCAATTCTTTTTTTTTTTGGTTACAAAATCAGAATATGTATTCTTTTTCATTTAATGTGACTGGATCCGAACATAGTGATTTCCAATATCAAATAGCTAAATTCAAAATAATATTTTTCTGATAAGTATTATATATATATTTGTAATCAAAGGAAGGAAACTTGTCAGTTTAGTCTTTGGGCACTATTGTATATTTTATCAAGTAGTTGAAAGTCATTAGTAGTTTCACAGTACAAAATCTTGAATTAGTTACCAACACGCTTTTATTTCTGCTAATTTCGAAATGTACTTGGACTGGAGGTACGGAAGGAATGTTACTGCTTATCAAACATCTTTTCTGGAAATTTTAACGCACAAAATTTCCAGATTTACATATTCTTAAATAAATTATTGTAAAAAATGAAATAAAGAAAAGAGGCGAGGAAACCCGCAGTTTCCATTCTTCGAGAATAGCTCTCAGTACCTTCCAGGCGGGGGCAACAGTAAGTCAGTTTTGAGAGAAGATGGGAGAACAAGCTCTTGAAGCTCCCTGAGTCCAGTTACAGAGGAGGAAATGACTCCCTGGTGGTAGTGCCGTGAATTAAACAACCGTAAGTTCCCAGGAGCCCAGTTTCCAGGACTTTGGGGGCTCTGCGGGATGGTGGGTAGCAAGATCCACCGCCTGGTGCGCCCCGCCCCCTCTGCTCTGCTGCCACAGCCCGCAAACCGGAGAGCGCACGGGCGCTGCGCACCTGCCGGATCTCGCGCAGTTACTGGACGAGGCTGCGCCCAGCGGCCCGGTTCCCGCCGGTGCGGAGCCAGTGCGGAGCCAGTGCCGAGTGGACACGGCTCTCAGCGCTCAGCTTACTCACTTTCCCGGGCCGCCAGAAAGCAGGGAGACCTTTTCCTCCCGTTTACATCTCATTCATGCTTCTGACAATGCAAGTGCATTCACGACTGCTGCAGCTAGCTCTCTGCGCGCGCGTACCTGCACCCTTAAACTCTAAAGTCACGGCAGGCAGAAAACCAGAGTTCAGGCGGAGCGGCTGGCGTCCCACTCCCCTCTCCAGCTCCCTTTGCAAATACTCGGACTCTGGGAGGGATGGCTGCGCACTCTGGCGACGATGAGGGTGGTGCGCGAAGCAGAGGTTGATACTGTACTGTCGGGGAGATGGACTCCCCAGTAGCATCTCCGCCTCCTCGATTTCTCTCTCTAGCCCAGGGCGGAGGAGGCGGGGCGTGGAAAGCCGGAGAGGCGGGAAACCAAGGCCCCGTTGTGGCAGAACGACTAGGGGGTGCGCGCCAGGGGGCCGAAGGGAGAGGGCGGAAAAACTCGAGTGCACCGAGCCAGAGGCCCCCTCCTCTCGAGTCCCGCAAGGCTGAGGGTGCACGCGTGCTGGAGACAGGTCGTGTGCCCTGACTACGTGTCGCTCCTCCGCGCTCCACCTGCCGCCCGCGTCCTCCGGCCGCCGCCACCGCCCCCAGCGGAGCCCGCGGCCGCGCCCTCGGGTCGGTACTTGAGCCAGCAGATGAGCCAAGTGACGACAACCGAGAAGAGTGCCAGAATGCTGGCCACTGACAGGCAGATGGGCCCCACGGGTGAGGGCGACCCGGTAGCCGCGCCAGGGGGCGCCCCGCCGCCGGGGGATGCCCCACCGCCGCCGCCGCCGCCGTAGTGGTTGACGAAGATGAGGCCGGTGAAGAGCAGCACCACCATGGAAAGGAAGGAGAAGACGACGCACACGCAGCCGGCGGTGAGCGCTGCGCGCTTGCAGTTGTGGCAGCTCTCGTAGGCGCCCGGGGCGCGCAGGGCGGCGCGGGCGCGTGGCCCGCGGGCGGCTTCCTCCCCGGGCGGCGGCGGAGGCGCCGCGGCCGGCGCGGGCGGCGGGGCCGGAGAGGGCGCTGGGCGGCGAGCCGGCAACGGTGGGAGGCGGTCCGGGGGCAGCGGGTCGTGCGCGGCGCGCAGGGCCAGCGGGTAGGCCTCCGCGAGCTTGGTGTTGTTGGGCAGGCCGTGCACGCGGCTGTCGGGCAGCGGCGTGCGGTGGCGGCACACTGGACACGCGATGGCGCCGGGAGGGCTGTGCCAGGGCGCTGGGCGCTCAGGCGCAGTAGCGGCGGCGGCGGCGGCGGCAGCGGCGCGGAGCTGCAGCTGGCTCAGGCACTCCTGGCAGAAGGTGTGCAGGCACGCCAAAAGCTTGGGAGCGCGCCGGTCCGCGTCGAAGTAGTTGTAGCAGATTTTGCACTCGTAGTCCTCGAACGGAGGGAGACCGGGGACTGTCACCACTGCGCTTCGGCCTCCCGAGTCCCCCTTGTCCCGGGCTCCTGCCGCAGAGCCCCCGGCTCCTGTCGAGCTCCCGGGGCTGCTGGTTGGGCTTTGCTCGCCGCCGCCGCCGCCACTGCCGCTGTCGCTCGCCGGCGCTGCCATGGCATGATCCGCCCTTCATCGGGGGCAAGGTGAGGCGCCTTCCTCCCCCTCCGCCGCCGGTCGGGCTCGGGGCGGGGAGGAGGCGCTTCCGCTTCCCCCCTCCGGCTGCTGTATCCTGGCGGGGGAGGCACCGCTGGCTGAGCCCGGCGGGTGCGCACCGGCGACCGCTTGGCTCACTCCCACCAGATGCGGGCGCCTGGAGTCCTCCAGCCTCGGGAGCTTCTGTGCCGTCCCCCTGGGTCCTCTCAAGGCAGCTCTGCCGGCAGCTTTGGGTTTTGTTTTTTGCTGTTGGAATTGGGAGTTGAGGGCTCCTGGGGACGGGGGTGGCACGGTGCGGGAAGCAGATTTGGGGTGCGGCCACTTGGAGATGTGGCGCCCTTGCAGCACCCCCGCCCCTCGAAGCCACTCTCGGGACAGCTGGGGGAAGCCTGGTCTTGCTTTTCCCTTCTACCTCTCCCTCGCCCCCTTCCGCTTTATCCTTGTCATTCCCTGAGTATCCTTCTGGGTCTGGGGCTGAGTCCCTGGCGAAGCCTCCTCTCCCCCCAACAAGCCAGAGCTCACCGGTGATGTAATGCGCGACCCGCGCTGGGAGGGGACGCAGCGGCCTCCGCGGCGGCGGCGGCGGCGGCGGCGGTTCCTGTCCGTGAAAATCGTGATCTCATTTCTCCGTCCAAGGGCGAAAGCCAGTAATCACCAAGCCATTTACACTTTCCGCTTTTATTAGCGAAGCCCAGGCCACCCTGAAGCCTTCTCAGGGTGGAGGCGGAGGGCTTGTACTTTCCTTTTCACCATTGGGAGGAAATTGTGGAGCTGAACAGCACCTTTTCGCCTCCGGAAATACTGCTGCCCGAGACTCGGGGAGGCACGAAGACGCAGGCAGACTCAGCCTGGTCTTGCAATGTCCTGACGCTGACCGCGGGGGATGGAGGTAGCTCTTTGGTTGGTGCACAGGCGGCTACAGAGGCCGACAGGGGGAAATATTATTGTCCAACAGGCGCACAGAATTTCAGCGTCCACCCTAATCCTAGCCCCTGACAACTCTCACCCTCGCCGCTTCTTCACTTCAGGGTTTAACACGCAAATGCAGAGAGCTGAAAACCGCTTTCGTAACATGGGACGGATCTTCCTGCTTTTATTAAAAACCAGCAGAGGCTCATCTAAGCAGGTTAGCAAAAAAAAAAAAAAAAGCAGCACTTCTGGAAAGAACACTGAGTAGAATATAGGAGTGGTGGGTTTTGGGGAACCTCTATTGGGTGCTATTCACATATTCCTAATCAGAAAGTTCCCCTCTCCAGGTTGGATCTGACCCTATGGAAAGAGACACCCTCTTCCCAGCAAGAACGGGGAGGAGGGTGGAGCTCTGGGGTCCCAGCAGATGGGAACGTTCTCACTTTCTCTGGATTCTCTGCAGAAGCCAGCAGGATGCCCCAGGGAGCACCTGTGGAAAGGAAGACTGAATGTGGAACAAGCAGAAGGAAAGGAAAGGAGAGAAGAAACTACCAATGCACAGGCCAGGGGAGGAATGGTCAGAAATAACTATTACATTTCTGTTACTTTGTTTTGTATTCTCTGCGAGTTGCAAATGTGATAGACCGGAAGACTTTAGACGAAGCTCATTAACAACCATTTTCTTTGTATTTCCTAGTCTCAAATGTTATAATTTAAGGGAACCCTTTTTAATTTTTTTCTTAAAGTATATCATTTCCTGACAGGGGCCATCACTACCAGAAGGTAGGGTGATGGAGAATCAGAAGAAGGCCCTCGTCTGGCCTTGAAACATTATACACAAACCCACCTATAGTGGAGGAAGTTGGGCGCCTGTCCTCTTTCCCTCCTTGACTGTGAAGAGCCAAGAATGATGCATTTTGTGCATCGTTTTAATCTGGGTTCTTCTTCCTTAAGTTTTGATTAACTCTTTGCTGAGAAGAGACGTAGCTGATGTCGGAAAAAATTTAAACAGGGCTTGGAGAGAAGAGAAACTTGAAACAGGAGAGGCTAGTGTGCATTTAAGTGTTGGTCCTGCACATCCACGCATTTCCTAGGACAGGTGTGACCTTGATGCTGAAGGGGACGGAGAACGAGTTCCAAAGGCCTCCATGTTTGCGTGTGGTGCGCATTTGGGCGAACGTAAGATTTTCAAGTTTTGCTCTCACCATTTGTTCTCACCATTGAATGAAAGAATCGAACGTGGGGCTATGCCAGGGTCTGTCAACCTCAGCACTATTGACATTTTTTAAAAGATTTTATTTATTTATATTTAGAGAGGGAAGGGAGGGAGAAAGAGAGAGAGAGAGAAACATCCATGTGCGGTTGCTGGGGGTTGTGGCCTGCAACCCAGGCATGTGCCCTGACTGGGAATCGAACCTGCGATGCTTTGGTTCACAGCCTGCGCTCAATCTACTGAGCTACGCCAGCCAGGGCTACTATTGACATTTTGAGCTGGATAATACTTTGTCGTAGGTGCTGTTCTGTGCATTGTCTCTGGCCTCTGCCCACTTGATGGGAGCAGCAGCCCTCCCCACTGGGGACAACCAAAAGTGTCTTCTGGGGACAAAAATCACCCCTGGCTGAGGATCACAGGGCTACCCCCAAGTTACAGATCTGTTTGTGACTAAAAAGAATTTGTGACTGCTAGAATTTGGTCAACGAGGCTGGGATTTACTCTCTATTTATATCCTAGGACCAGTCACTCATTTCTGGACTCATAAAGGTGTCACGTGGGGTTCCCGTCAGTGCAGCGAAGAACATGAGCTTGCGTGACCCAGGCATCCACCCTAATGGACCAGAAGGCCCAGTACTCAGTGTCCCTTGCAGCAGCAAGTAGTGACGCATGGTCGCTCATGTAGGAACTAGGTTTGCACTGTGGTGGAAAATGAGCTGAAAGAGATCTGAAGTCACAGAGAACTCAGTATTCACATCACGATTTGTGTTGACATTGCAAGAATCCAGCTCAGGCCTTAAATATATTAGACACTGAGTATTTGCTGCATTTGTTTCCTTTTTCAGAACCCAAGTAAATGGGAGACAGCAAAGGCCTTGGGTCATCTGTTGTCTACATCCTATTTACCATCTAAAGAGACAATGTTTTAATTTTAGAATTGACAGTCCTGAGTCCAAATGCTAGGTCTGCTCCTCACCCTCTGCGTAGCATTAGATGTGCTGCTCAACTTCCCCATGCCTCCGTTTACCAAACTGTAAAATGGGGATGGGCAGTTACCATGTAAGTCTGTTATGAGGATTGAACAAGTTGTGTACATAACACATTCAGAGTCCTGACCCCTGTTAACACTCATTGCTATTTATGTCAGCAGTTTCTATTACTGATCTTAATAATATCCACAAACACCCTGTGAGAGAGGCCCAGAGGGTTTGTGTAACCAGCCCAAGGTGACACAGCCATCAGGAACAGAGTGGTCCGGCTCTTCCATTATTTCAAAGATAGAGATACAGGGAGCCCCTCAGTCAGAAAGACCAGGAGGAGGCCAGGCCTATGAATCTAACCCTCTGGCAGATCATTACTGGTCTGTCAGCTGCAATAAAGCCCTGGATGAAACATGAGGGTGAAGTGAAATCTCATTGGTAGTATTGGGAGACCAGATGTATAGGCAGATCATGCCACTCAGAAGCAAAAAGTAAAGGAGTCCATCAAACAGTTGACGTTTTAAAATCTGATCTGGCCTGATTCAGTTTGACATTTATTGAGGTCCTCTTCCGGAAGGCATTACTGCTGCCAGGTAAGTTATGCGGGCCTCCAGAAACCAGGAGTTTAAGAGAGGATATTAAATACGTGTACAAAACTTGGAGGCAGAATGAGGCAAGTTTGTGGTCTAGGGACCAGGTCGGGTGGGAAGAAAGAGGAGAGGGAAGTTATTTCCGCTGCAGGAAGTTTCTGCAGACTCACGGTCAGTGAGTTTAAGGAAACGTACAGAGAGAAAGACACTCAGGGGCAGCAGCAGCAGCAGCAGCAGGGAGAGCAGGTGTGTTGGGCATGGTGGGTGACCCGCTTCAGAGAGAGCACGCAGCGTGCAGGACGCTGCCCAGGGAGGCCTGGAAGGCCGTGCTAGCCGGGCTGGGCTCCATTCTGTGGAACGGAGGACCCATTCTGCAGAGGACCCGAGCGTTCCACCTCCTTGCACAATGAGAGTGCCCGCAGTGGATGGAGCTTCAGAGCGCTGGGTTGGCTGGAGTTGGAATTGGCTATCCAGAGGGAGGCATATCCATTAAGAGGTTACTTAGGAGCTAGATCTCACTGCTATATACTGCAAAGATAAAAACTTTAAGAGAATTAATGTGCTCCATTTATGGAGATAAATTCTCTCTCCTAGTGTATGAGCCAGCGGTTCAGAACGAGCGCTCTGCTTCCAGATGGCCTGTGCCACTGACTAGCTACCCAGTGCCAGACAAGGTCCTTAGCCTCGTTGTGCCTCGGTTTTCTCTTTTGTAAAATGGGAGAGTGTTACCTATTTCGCAAGGTTGCTGTGCAGTTAAAACGAGTTGACATATACTAAGCTTCCAACAGTGCCTGGGACGTGGTAAGTGTCTTAAAAAATGTTGCCAAAATAATAAAACCTACCCAAGCAAATTGCTTGTTCTAGAGAAATTATTTCTTTATTGCTAAATAAAAATAACTCAGAGCAAAGGCTCCCTTGGCCAGCTGATCAAAGGTGACAGCAGTAGTGACCAGTTGATGGCACTTCCCCTTGATGCGGTGTGTTGAGAATGGCACTCTCTGTGATGGTCCCCCCAGACCCCATAAACCCAGTCCTGTTATAGGAAACAGATCTGACGAATCCCAGAAGAAGGACATTCTACAAAATATCCCTCAAAAACTTTCTAGGTCATTGAAAACCGGGAAAGTCGGTGAAACTGTTATGGCCAGGAGGAGCCTGAGGAGGCAGGACAGTTCAGTGCGGTGACACCCTGGATGGGTCCTGGAACAACCACCGAAAAGGACGCTGGGTAAAAACTACGGGAATCTAAAGAGAGCATTGACTTTAGTGAATAATCAGGTATCAGTATCAGCTCCTTGGTTTTAATCAATGTGGCACGTGAATGTAAAATGTTCTTAACTGGAAACTGGGTGTGGGTTATATCGGAACTCTGCTATCTTTGCAATGTTTCTGTACATCTAAACGGGCTCTAAAATAAAAAGTTTATTTGAGAAATGTGGTCCATTTATGGGGAATTGCAATCAGAAGGCCACTAAAATTTCCTGGGATTAAGATATATCTGCTCATTGTGCATTTGCATCATTTTGAGTAAGATCTATTAAGCGGATTTGAAAGACCTTTTAAGGAAACATTTGACTTAGCATTAGGATGCCCAATTATAATGTACAGATAATAGTGATTTTTTTTAATGTACAGAAATAATGCAACTGCCTTAAAATAAATTCAGAAAAGAGAATTAAAAAATTACCCTATAACCCAACAGTTCAGCATAGCTATTATCATCATTGATTTATTCTTATAGGCATGTGTTTTCACTTGTAATGATATTTCACTTTAATTTGAATTATTCATTCAAATTGCTATTTAGGGTAATTACTATGTGCCAGCAAGTGTTTTTGAAACTGGCAGCATGACAGTGCACAAAACAAACAATATGCTTGACTTCACAGAGCTCATATTCTAGCATACGTGTATTTTTGTGTGATGCAGAAAACAAACAAATCAATATACAAAATGATAACTAGTGGAAGGTGCTATGAAGAAAAATATAGTAGACCAGAAGGACAGGAAGTGTTGGGGTATGGAAGGGGTAGTTTGCTGTTTTAAATAAGGTGGCCAGAAAAAGTGGCCAAATGTCACTAATAAAGTAACATTTGAGCAGAGACCTTAAGGAATTGAGGGACAGAACCATGTGGTTCTGCAAGGGAGCCCCAAGCAAAGTGAACCGCTTGTGCAAAGGTCCTGAGGTGGGAAAGTGGATGATGTGTTCCAGGAATGTGGATGATGTGTTCCAGGAACAGCAAGGAAGCCAACAGGTTGAGCAAGAAGGGGGTGGGGGTGGGTAGGAGATGAGGCCACAAAGGGTGTCCAGGCAAGGGTGATCATATAGGGACTTCTAGATCATTTAAATAATGTTTTATTTGTAATTAGGGTAAGATGAGAAGCCATTCAAGGGTTTGGAGTAGAGGGATACTTAATCTGACTTGGGCTTCAGGTGAATCACTGTAGCTGCTCTGTGAAGAAGAGCTGAGAGGGGATGGATTTAGAAGCAGGTAACCTGGATAGATGGCTCCGGCCAACACACCAGAGGGAGGAAGGTGAGACTGGGTGGATCCCACATGTGAACGTGAAGCCCGCAGAACTTGTTGGTGTGGAGACAGAGAGAGGGAGAGGAGTTTCCAAGGCTGTGGTGAATGAGGAGTAATCATTAATTTAACAAACTTTTCAAACTTTTCAATTTAACAAAAGCAAATAAGCTTTTTCCCAGGGTGCTAATAATATTAATAACCAGGACATGTTTCATTTTCTTGCTCAAATATCTCATCAATGATGCTTACCCTGACCATCTAATCTAAAATGGCAGCCTCATTTGTTTATTCATTTTTTCTTTGCTCTTCCCCCACGCCCCACCTAGGCTTTTTAAAGAAATCAAGGAGGAGCTAAAAGGGACAAGGAACCCAGGTGTCCTCTGCTCCACTGGGTGGGAAGTGTGTCCTCTCACTGCCCTTTGCACATCCTCTTGTCCTTCCTCCCAGCTGCTGCTCTGGCGTCAGAGCCCAGATCTCTGCCCTTAGCCTTCAGACTTCTGTGAGTCATTGTTCCCAAACAATGAGTGGATCAAAGGAGATGCAGAGAGTACAGGATATTATCAATTACTGCTACGTGAGCAGAATGGAAAAACAGGAGCTACCTCTGCAGTATTTAAATACCTGCTTCTCCTCCATGTATGATCTGTGGAGCTTTTTGTTACTCAGATCTTTTCCAAGTTTCAAAGAGATGCAGGTCTTGGAGGCGGGGCATCCCTTCACCTGGGAAAGTTTATGAGGCTAAAATTGGCTGACCTTAATCTCTGGAAGTCATTCAAGAGATGGTTTGCCCTGGACAGCATGAGTCATTTGGTTGAGCATTGTCTTGCAAAGCAAAAGGTCAAGGTCACCGGCTGATTCCCCCTCAGGCCAAATGCCTAGGTCTTGGGTTGGGGCATGTGTGAGGGGCAAACAGTTTTTTTTTCCAAAACAATGATGTTTCTCTCCCTTTCATTTCCCCTCCCTTTTCCTCTCCCTTAAAATCTTTGAGATTCCTGATAAGGACACATGCCTTGAGATAAAATCTTTGCCATTTTATTTATTTATTTCTAGGGGAAGGGAAAGGGAGAGAGAAAAACATCAATGTCTTGTTGCCTCTTCTGCACCCCCAACCAGGTATGTGCCCTGACTGGGAACTGAACCAGCGATCCTTTGCTTTATAGGCTGGTACTCAGTGGAGTGGAACCACACCAGCCAGTGGAGCCACACCAACCAGGTCAGTAAAATCATTTTTTTTTCTTTTTTCTTTTTAAGATTATGGTTTACATGGCAACCAGCTGCAAGCTCAATTCTCAGACAGTTTCTTCTCCCTCCTATCATGTGTTGCCCTTTGCAAAGCCAAGGTTAATGGAACATGCATGCAATGTGCTTTTCTCCAAAAGGCCTCTCTGCAGCCTGGGACCCTTTTCATCAAGTCCCTCTTATAAGTCCCCTCTTTGATTAGATGCTATAAAAACATTTCTTTAGGTACAAAAAGTGTTTTGAAGTTAGAAAAGCTCTTTCTTTTTGAGCAATGACTCTCCTCCTTGGGAGACAAAAGTAAGATGCAGTACTTTTAGTGAGAAAAGAAAGAAAGAAAGAAAGAGAAAGAAAGAAAGAAAGAAAGAAAGAAAGAAAGAAAGAAAGAAAGAAAAAGAGAGAGAGAAAGAAAGAGAGAGAAGGAAGGAAAGAAAGAGAGAGAGGGAGAAAGAAAGAAAAGAAAGAAAGAAAGAAAGAAAGAAAGAAAGAAAGAAAGAAAGAGAAAGAAAGAAAGAAAGAAAGAAAGAAAGAAAGAAAGAAAGAAAGAAAGAAAGAAAGAAAGAAGAAAGAGGGAAAAGAAATTTCTTGGATGGCACAAATAGGAGTAAATAAAGCTGTGATCATATTGCATTTCTTACTATTTTTTGTTCTGATGTTTATATCACAGCAATGAATCCAAAAATGCTAAAGGCTGCCCGAATGTTGTGAGATTAGAGGCACTCAAGTTCCCAACCTAACACCAGGGATTGTCATGACCTTGAGAGAGAATAGAGGTCAAAGATGATATAAACCTATACACACAATATTTAATCGCACTTTCAACCAAAAAACAATTTGGAGGTGCTCCTGGACTGGGGGAGGTGAGGACACGGCCCCACCTTCGAGACTTTTGTCGTTTGGGTGCTTTGCTAAGATCTGAGTAGTGAAAGGCTTTCCAGGCCCTGACTGGCCAAGCAAGTCCTTGATGCGTTTAATCATCAATTGCCAAATTGGAAAGGAAAGGGAATTCCAATGGAAAACATTTCAGACCCACTGTGAAGCTCTCCTTAGCTTTCTTGTTTTATATACATATATAGCCTATTTAATCTATTAAATATTCTGGCTCCAAGGGATATTACAAAAATCTTCTACATTTGATCAGAACAAAGATGAATAAAGGTGAAAAGAAGTTCTAGAAGATCTAGATGTAAATGATGGTGACTCATCTTTAAGTAGTTCTAGGACTGTCACTGTTCTTTTTTTTTTAATTGTGGTAAAAAATACATAACATGGCCTCTGGCTGGTGTGGCTCAGTAGACTGAGTGCCAGACTGAGAACTAAAGGGTCACTGGTTCAATTCCCAGTCAGGGTACATGCCAGAATTGTGGGCCAGGTCCCCAGTAGGGGGCGCGCGAGGGGCAACCACATATTGATGTTTCCCTCTCTTCCTCCCCTCCCTTCTCTCTAAAAATAAATACATAAAATCTAAAAAAAAAAACCAAAAAACATAACATGGAATTTACCATTTTAACCATTTTAAGTGTATAGTTCAGTAGATTGTTGTGAAACAGATCTCCAGAACTCCTCATCTTGCAAAACCTATAACTCTACACACACTAAACAACTACCCTCCTCCCTTTCCCTCAGCCACCGGTAACCACATTGTACTTTTTGTTTCAATGAATTTCACTGCTTTAGACACCTCACACAAATGCAATCACACAGTGTTGGTCTTTTTATGACTGGTCTGTTTCACTTAGCACACTGTCTGCAGAGTATAATCCATGTTGTACTGTGTGTCAGGGCTCCCCTCCTTTTTAAGGTTGAATAACATTCCAGTAGTATACACACCTGCCACATTTTGTGTATCGGTGTGTCTGTTAATAGACATAGGGTTGCTTCCACAACCCTATGTAACTAGAGCCACTGTGAACATGGGTGTGTAAGCGTCTCTTCAAAACTCTGCTTTTAATTCTTTTGGATATATCCCCAGAAGTGGGATTCCTGGATCATATGGCAGTTGTAATTCTTTGAGGAAACAATCTGTGTTGCATAGTGGTTGCATCATTTTACAATCCCCCCCTCCCCCGACAGTGGGCATGGGTTTCAATTTCTCCACATCTTCACCAACACTTGTTCTTTTAAGGGTTGTTTTTTTTTTTATAGTTGCCATCCTAATGGGAGTGAAGTGATTATGGTTTGATTTACATTTTTCTGATGAGTAGTGGCGTTGAGCATCTTTTCATGTGCTTGTTAACCATTTGTATTTCATCCTTGGAGACATCTATTCACGCCCTTTGCCTATTTTTAATTGGGTTATTTGATTTTTGTTGCTGAGTTGTAGGCGCTCTCTACATATTCTGAATGTCAATCCCTTTTCCGGTACGTGATTTTCACATATTTTCTCCCATTCTGTAGGTTGCCATGCACTCAGTTGATTGTGTTCTTTGATACACAAAGGTTTTTAAATTTGATGCAGTCCCTTTTGTCTATTTTGCTTTTGTTTCCTGTGATTTTGGTGTCATATTTAAGAACTCATTGCCAAGTCCAATGTCAGGAAGGTTTCCTCCTTTTTCTTCTTGGAGTTTTATAGTTTCAGGTCCCACATCTAAGGCTTTAATCCATTTTGATTTAATATTTGTATGTGGTGCAAGAAAAGGGTCCAACTTTATTGTTTTGTACATAACCTGTTTTCCCAGCAGCATTTGTTGAAAAGGCTGTCCTTTCCCCACTGAGTAGTCTGGGCGCCCTTGTCAAAGGTCATTTGGTCATATACATGAGGATTGCTTCTGGGCTCTGTACTCTATTCCATTGGTCCCATTGTCTGTGCCATTACCACACTGTTGGATTATTTTATCTTTGTAACAGGTTTTGAAATCAGGAAATCCTCCAAGTTTGTTCTTCTTTTCCAAAACTGTTTTGGCAATTCAGGGTCTCTTAGGATGCCATGTGAGTTTTAGGATGAATTTTTCTATTTCTTCACAAATTTGCCTTTGGGATTTTGTTAGGCATTACATTAGCTAGCCACTGTTCTTTAATAAATGCATGGAGAATCTGAAATATGGTAGTGAAAGCTACTGAAGCAGCAGACAGAAGCTTGGAGCTTATATATTTTCTCAAACTCTTTGTGATATAAAACTTAGACAACAGAGAATTATACAAGTTAACACATTTGTCTTAGTTTGTCATTTTCTCAGATCTATACAGATAGTTTAAATGGTCCCTAGTAGAGAGGAATGAGAGAACCAATTGATTTCTTTAAGCATTGTGGTAATAATAATAATAATAATAATTATTATTATTATTATTATCATAGTACCATATAATTTAGTTTTTACCATAAAGCATTTTATATGTAAAGCATATACATTTTATTATCTAATTTTATTTTAGTCCAAAGCAGTCTTCATCAAAGTTATGGTCCCTGAAGTATTAGTTCCATAAAAAATGGTTCTGTGGCCAAATAATTTGGAAAACATTGCATTTACATTCTATACTCTGTCCTTGGAGATTCACTATTAAAAGGGCCAAGAAGTCTTGCTGCAAACATGAAAAGAAATCAGTTCAATGTTGTATAAACCAGTATTTACCAAAGTTTTACAGCCCCATTTATTTTTTAGTAAGCCTAATTTTTAAACCTATTTTTTTAGGAAACCAATATATGACTAAAGGCCCTCAGGGCAGAGAAGTTAAGTGAACAGTGTTTAAGTGCTGCACTGCAGATACTGAGCTCCTTCAAAGTGGTGCCGGGAATAGGATGCACAGGGCAAGGGAGCATATACCGCAACACAGGCATTGACTTCTCCCATCATGCCTTTTAGGGGCAAAACTGGGAGAGAGATTGGACATGCACGGAAACCTGGGTTTGTTTTTAATAAAGAAAAATGGGCAATTTCTTCCATATGCTATTTGCATCATCTACACGAACCCGGCTTGCAGCAATGCCCCTGCGGAAAAGGAACAAATGAATCCTGAGGCTGTCCTTGGGCCCAGCCAAACTGGCTCTGTGAGATGAGATCTGCCTAATTGCCTCTTTCCATGATGATGATTTTGTAGTGTTGCCAACAGAGAAATAAGAGATAAATCACCTCTCATCTAGCATGGTTAATCACAATTGATTGTTTATATACTTTGCTCCCTGGCCACGATATACTTTCCTTCCTAATTTTGTTTTAGGAAGGTTCTTCCAAAACTCTGTAAGAGTTCAGAAACTTTAAAATGATGTATTATTTATCTGTCCAGCCAGACAGATGCCTTCAGAATCATTACTGACTCATTTCTACAGTCATTAAATCCACCACCGGCGCATGCGCTGACTTAGTAATATGCAGACTTGGTGTTCAGGAGGCTGAGGCAGCTGCAAAGGACAGACCCGTGAGGTCTGATCACATCTAGTCCCATGCAGAGCCGAGGTGCTCGCTTCAAATCAGGGGCAAATCTGCAGGCTGACCTGGTTTGGATGCCCTTTGTAAGAAAAATAATTTATATTATTAGACAAGAACTTATATGTTCATTTAGAAGTATAACATAAACCACCATGATAACAAAAACATTTAAAGCTTACAAACTCTGGAAATATCTCAAAATTTAGAAAATAACAATTTTTTTATAATTAGCTGATACACCACTCAGTAAAATTATTGTCGGTATACATTTGATTGCCTGTTCTCGCAACAGTAATTTTGTCCCACTTTCTACTAAGAGACCAGGAGAAATTAGACTTCCTCTAGCCTGGTGGGGTGAATAATGATTTTTTTTTATTATTGATGATACATAAATTTTCTTTTGTCTTCACAAGTTATCATCAGTATTGATTGGCTTGTAAATATATTTTTAGGATTGCTATCAATTTTAGGAAAAGTTCTCTCATGTATCTTTTATATATGAGCTGTAAGATTTCAAAGCCTTGCCTTGGCTGGTGGATTGAGCGCTGGCCTGGGAACCAAAGGGTCACTAGTTCAATTCCCTGTCAGGGCACATGCCTGGGTTGCAGCTCAGGTCCCCAGTCGGGGGCGCACAAGAAGCAACCACATACTGACGTTTCTCTCTCCCTCCTTCTCCCTCCCTTCCCCTCTGTCTAAAATAAATACATAAAATCTTTAAAAAAATTCCAAGGCCTTTCAGAGGTTTGTTTATTGCAGGAACTAATCTTAAATACCATTTGAATTGACACCACTCACTGACCAGCTTGTCTTCAGTGCCCCTAATGTTGTGGCGTATCCTGAGGGTGGTGTCAGCCCCTGCACCTTCATTTCACAAGGTGAAGTATGTTGGTTTAGTGAGTGGTAAGACCGTTTCAAAAAATTGTTCTTGCACCAGGGCAGCTGGTAGTAACTAAACTACACACAGAAGAGTCTGTGAAACATATAAATATCCCACTAAATCAAAACTATATGTAGCCCATCAAACCCATCAACTTCCTTAGTCATGGTCCAAAGATGCCCATGGTCACCCGCATGCCACCCAGCACGAGGGGGAGTGTGACTGAGAAAGCGCAAGTGGGAAGAGACAGTGGTCTCAAGCATTGGTGGTTAAATGCTGTGCTCTTGTAAACTTCCCAAGAGCGCATGGCTGTGGATGCACTTCGGAGTTTAAGTGACGGGCCTTAAAACGTACCCTTTCTCTCTTTCAGGATACATCCATGTCTCAGTTTTCTTCCACCCACAGGCTCTCCCACCAGTGCTGCTGCTGTTCCCTTGGGAAGGACGAACCTTTGCTTCGTGAACTGAAGGACCAGATCTGCAGAAAGTGTAATGCAAACACATAGGAGACGTGTACGTGACAGTGTTCCAGCTGGCCAATTTGTTCAATTTAATAGAACAATTATTTGACATTATATGGATCAGTGGCTTTGAAACCTGGCAGTAGGTTAAAACATAGCATTAAAAAAATACACATTCCTTGGCCATAAACCCAGAAGTTCTGATTCCGTAGACCGAGGCTAAGGCCCAGGAATCTCCGATTTTCCAGTTTCCTACTTGACTGTGATGTGTTGCCAGGTTGGGGAACACTGACACCAGACCAAATATTTGGGTGAATGCCTCTCCTCACCGCAGCTCCAGGGCAGAATAAAGGGTGCATTTACAAAGAGGCTTTTGATTTGGCGTGAGCAGGAGTGGTGACTCCCCATCAGATCAGCTGGGCCAGCACTTGGTAGGTTGTGAGAGGCTTTATAGGAGACCCTTGTTTGGGTTTCCAGGGCTGTCCAGCCTTTTGGCGTCTCTGGACCACACTGGAAGGAGAAGAGTTGTCTTGGGCCACACATTAAATACACAAACACTAACGAAAGCAAAAATATCTCATAATGTTTTAAGTAAATTTACAATTTTGTTCTGGGCTGCATTTGCAGCCATCCTGAACCACATGCGGCCCCTGGGCCACAGGTTGGACATTGCCCAGCAGAGTAAGAAGCTTACCGGCTCCTGTGGTCGAAATGCCCGTTTCAGGCATGGCTAAATCAGGATTTAAAACAGCCTTACTCAGAGCATTTTCCATGGAGAAAATAACTTTCGAGAACTCCCGACAGATGTCTTGGAGTGGAGTTTGATGGCCCTGGCAGGGTCAAGTGCCCATTTCAGACCCTGTCACTACACCCAGATTGGCTGACTGGCCGAACTTCTGGCACGCACTGCCCCAGGCATGCGGGGGCTGGGTGACCCTCACTGACCCATACGACCTGAGAAGGGGGTGGCTGTTGCCCCGACTGAAAATCGGACTTGCGGGCAGAAACAACTGACAAATGGGTAATTGGCCCAGTGACCTCTGGAGCCCCTTCCAGCTGAGGGTGGACTTGCTTGGTCTTTGCTGAATTCGCTGACTTGCCCAGCCTCTGGCGTCATGCATGTCACGGCCTGCCCCTCTGACAATTAGGGCCGCAGGAGGGCTGCTATGGAACCTGTCTGCTGATCTGCTGTGTGGATAAAGTTCTCCCAGGCAGTGTTGTAAGAGTTGCAGATCAGGCTGTGAATCAGATGAGGCTCGACAGAGAGGTGGAGTCAGGGTGTAAAGCCGGGGAAGGCGGAGTCAGCAGAAGCTTACAGGAGGACGTTTCTGAGTGCGTGGAGCTGTGGATCCTGAAATAATTTTTGAGCAGATGCACGGATGGCTGAAGCAACCCGCAAAGCTACTTCCCAGCTACATAGGTGCTCAGCTTACCAAGTGTGCTTCTCTGCAATGAGATAAGTGCTTCTCTGCATGTAACCAGCACAGGTTAGCGGTGAGGTGGACACAGACATGTGCCACCCAGATTGCCCTTCAAGGAGGGTCCTGTCTGTGGGAGGTTGATGAGAACACAGCTTCCAGCGGATGGCTCCTTCGGGGTCTGCCTGGGCTGCAAAGAGCAGCTGGGTCTGCGATCAGTCATGCCAGTCCTGGGACAGCCTGTGCCCAGAGGTGGGGTATGAAGGCCCAGCCGTTTCTGTCCAGTGAGGGACAACTGCATTAAGCAATACTCCCCCAGCTCCTCACTGGTCTGGGGGCTCTATGGGGCCCGCATTACAGTTCACGTGCCCAGTTCTTCCCACCTGTTTGTACAGGCCTTGATCCCAAATACCATCTTGCACTCCACATACATTTCAGCATTGCTTCTAGAAAACTCAACTTGTGGTAAGTATCCTTAGGTTATATTGTTATAGGCCTATTAGAAGTAAGAGAAACATTAAACATGCAAACTAATTTTTAATTAGTAAAAAGGCATAAGCTTTTCGGGATTCCTTCTCTTTTGCTCAAAAAAAAATAAAGCAAGGACATCCCATTTAAAAATCTAAATGATTTATGGGCTTAGTAATTAAAAATAACATAGATTCTAAATTAGCAGCTCTTCTATAAAACCTTTTTTGGAGTGCAGATTTTGCCCGCACTCGGTTCTCTTTATTAGCTTTCCCTCAGGATCAAAGTAGAACACGTTCTTCGACTTTGCCAAATTCGGAGGGCCTTGCAAGTTCCCAAGAAGTTGTACAGAGAAAAAGACCCACTTTAATCAAATATTTGGGTAAGGAGTCATTGTCTTCGTCCCATGTTTTCAATCAAAATTTTGAATTATAATCTAAGTATAATTAGATTAAACTGTGTCAAACAGTATAGTTTTTCATTAATAAAAGCATATCAATTTCTCACACTGCATCTACATGATGATTTTGAAGCTCAGTTTTCTTCATTGCCACTGTGGAGAAGAGCCCGTTAGTAGAGGCCTGGAGTTTTTAGTGCTCTTGTTACATTATTTTCTGGAAATGGGATAAAACAGCATAACTTAGGCTTTTAACATGTTTGATACGTTTTAAATCCAAGCAATGAAACACAAAATTAAAAACTGTAAACCGTTCGGAAAGACCGATGAGGAGGAGGGGCCAGCCCTACATCTGTCCTCACTCCGTACTTCCAGCCGGGCTCTCCAGAAGCAGCCAGCAGGGACTGCATGTGCTGGAAGGTCTGTTGGCGGTCAGCCAGTGCAACTCTGGATTCAGTGCTTACGTTACCGTTACCACGTCTTCATCTGTCAGTTCTGGATATTACAGATGGGTTTTCTGTTATCATGGGTGAGGACTCGGCTCTCCCATTGCCCCGATTTGTGCTACTATTTTCCATTTCTTTGTAACTGCAAATGGCACATGCTAACACTATTGCTTATGCCATTGGCTTTTCAGAGGCTCCCGTGACTGTACATCTTGTATGATGAAGATGTTAACACTCCTACCCTCTTGCCCACGGCTCTCCCTTATTTCCAACCTCTTTTAGCTGAAGGTCATCCTCTATATCGTCAACGCTGATAAATTTATATTCTCTTTTGTGATCATAATGGAGCCTTCTGTGCTTTGTCTATAGGTTGGTTGATGCTACGTGTTAAAATCAGAAACACAGTCTTTACAGGAGTCGTGACTGGTTTGTCACGGAGCCAGGTAAGGTGATGTAAATAGTGAAACCCTCTCTGTGGTTTCTCTTCCATGAACCTCTCGAAGGAAAACGTTCTAGGCTGCAAGGTCAAATGTCTTCTCCCTTCTCATTCTGTTATCCCCAACCACATTCCCATTTAGTTGCTGTATATTTAAATTAAGATTTTAACGGGTTTCTTTTCCTACTTTCTGATTGCCTTCTCTGTTGTTGTTGTTGTTGGTGAATGAAAAATTATATGCCCCACCCTGGCTGGCATAGCTCAGTGGATTGAGCGTGGGCTGGGAACCAAAGTGTCCCAGGTTCAATTCCCAGCCAGGGTACATTCCTGGGTTGCAGGCCATAACCCCCCAGCAACCACGCATCGATGTTTCTCTCTCTCTCTCTCCCTCTCTCTCTCCCTCCCTCCCTCCTTCCCTTCCCTCTCTAAAAATAAATAAATAAAATCTTTAAAAAAATAAAAAAAGAAAAATTATATGCCTTCTTCACTGTATTCTGCATAGCTTATGTATTCTGTTGGTCGGATTCGCTTCCCTTTGCTCTTCCCTCTGCTTCTCAGAAGTGCCTTCTCAGAGTCCTCTGATTTCACGTTCGATTTGACTGATGTTTTTAAGAATAGCTATGCAACTGTCACCAGGAAATTTCTTTTCATTAGATTCCTGGAGAGCGACATGGTTTCTTACACCCCACCCTTGTGTTCGTCTTCAGTAAATTCTTCAAAACTAAATTGTGCCTTCGAAGATGACAACTCTTGCATGACACTCTTGGTCCAAAATTATTTTTCCTCAGAAATGTGCTGCTGAGAAGGCTCATGTGGTTGAGTTTTATTTCCTGCAGGTGTCCTGGTGTTTCTCCATGGTAGACGTGGGATAGTATTTTATTCGTGGTGCTCTGAAATTTCACAATGAAGATGTATAAAGAGGCATGAAGAAAAATATAGTGGAAATAAAACTTTGAACATGTCTTTTTTTCTTTCTCTTTAGAGAGGGGAAGAGAAAGAGAGGGAGAGAAACATCAATGTGTGGTTGCCTCTCATAGGCCTCCCCACTGGGGACCTGGCCTGCTTCAGTCACCTGTCTATCATACCTTAACTCAGAACCACATGATTCTCTTCTCCACTGCAGCCACCGTCCACAATCCTACAGAGTACAGTCTCCTCAGCCGTTAAAAAGATCAGCTTTTCATTGCTGTTGTCTTCCGGAAATTTGTTTCAGTCTCTCCTCTACAAAGATCACTCTCCAAATAGCTTTACTTGCCTTCCAGTACTCTATTTTAATGGGATGGACAGAGAGAAGGGAGTCAAAGCTGCGTGTTCACCAGGTGGATGCCATCTGAGTCAAAGAAGCAAGGATTTTCCATTCTACCCTTGGTATAAAAATTCACACAGATTCATTGTAGAAAATCTAGCCCTGGCTGGCGTAGCTTAGTGGATTGAGCGTGGGCTGCGAACCAAAGCATCGCAGGTTCGATTCCCAGTCAGGGCACATGCCTGGGTTGCAGGCCATGGCCCCCAGCAACTGTACATTGATGTTTCTCTCTCTCTCTCTCTTTCTCCCTCCCTTCCCTCTCTAAAAATAAATAAATTTTTAAAAATCTTAAAAAAAAAGAAAAGAAAATCTAGGAAGTTTGTGACATGTTTCTCCCAAAGGACCATACAAGGGTAAATTTCTATGTCGTTGAAATGTGAAATGATCAAGACACCAAACCAGGTTGGGTCTGGGTGCCCAGAGGGAGCAGAGCAGTTCTCACTCGCTGAAGGCCTTTCTGTACCTGGCACTTGACAGGCACTGCCTTCATGAATACCCGTTTTCCAGATGGAGAAACTCAGCTCTGTCAACAAATGTACACAAGGTCATACAACTAGTAAATGGGAATTCGGTTTCAAAACCTACTACCAACCAATGCCTACTCCATGTGTATTGTCTGTGAGTGGACAAGCCGATACAAAGTATGAACGATGCAAACAAAGGCAATTTCTGAGCTTAAAACAAAGACCTAACTATTTCGTTCAATCGATCGTAGCCGCGGTGCCGGCGTAACCCACAGGAACTTGTTTGTGGGGAGCGACTCCGCAGTTCTCTCTCCGCAAGACTGAACATTTCTGAAGAGCAGGTTTAGCTGACCCACAAGTCTCCTGTGATAGGCAGGCTCTTGTCTTTTTTTTTTTTAAATAATAGTTAATGATTACTGAGCACTTGTATATACCAGACAATATTATCAGCAGTTACGTGGATGAACTCTTCAAATCCTCATAACAATTTTGTCATGTGGGGACCGTCTTATTTTTTTTCCACCTTTGTACTTTTCATTTCTTTATTTAAATTTTCTATTGTCATTCTGCTATGATTGTCCCACTTTTTCCGCCTTTGCCCTCCTCGCCCTGCTCCCCCAAACTGCCATTTTAATTCTACTCTGGAGACTTCCGCTGAGCTCTGTCCTCAGCAAATGCACTATGGTCACATTGGCACTTCAACATCGGAGAAAAGAAATCATTAATTAAAATGTCCATTATTGAACAGCCACGGGATATATGGGATTCTACCATGGCAATGGCAGTAAGTGGACAATTTATTAATCAATTATTGGTACAAATTCAAACCATTCATACACATATTAGTCATGTGATTTTTCTGAAAAGATGGCACTGCTGTACTTACACTGATCTCGTGTTTCCTGTGGGTTGGACCTACGTTTTCTGTGCGTTAATGAAATTGAACATGATTTTTAAAACCTATTGCATGATGATAAATCTTACACACCCAGATGAAAACAATGGGAACTGTAGTTCTCCAGATGGAAGCTGTTCAGAACAGATGCCGTCCTCTGGCTGTGTGCTCTGGAGGCAGGGAATTCGTCAGAACAGGGGGGAACAGTGTAGTCCTGAATGGTATGGCCCACTTCTAATTTACAAGGTAACTGAGTGTGTGTGTGTGTGGGTGGGGGGGGGTTCAATCACATTTAGGCTGAAGCGAAGAGTATCTGCTTCACATAGTACAATTGTAAGGGAGTGAGGGGCGGGGGATACAGCTCATCTTATTATTTTAACTAGTTATGTTTAGTTTCTGGGAGTGAAATTGCTGTCTCTAGAAACCTTGATGCAAGAAGATACAGAGAACTACAAAGAACTCAGACCACTGGTCTTACGGCTCTCGCTTTCTCTCCTCTGCGGATGGACAGGAACACCTAAGCTAGGGAAGATTTTATCACCTAACACTATTTTTCTCAATATACTTTTTCCATTAAGCTGATACATCTTAAGAAGCTTTCTCTTTTTGCACTTATAGATAGAAGATTGATATTTTGCCTGTGCTTTTCAAAGAATAAAAGGGAATTCCTGGCAAAATGGAATATTTTTTGTTGCAGTAGACTAAAAGGGCAGGGCTTGAATGAAGAATTGAGATGAATTCTACCTACATTCTGCCAATTTTTAAAAGAAAAGCCAGCATAAATTTGCTCAAATGTCTACCCTACGCTCAAATATTAAAGCCACATTTCACTTCGCCTTCTCTCTACAGACTCGAATAGCTCTACGAACTTGAGATAAACTTGAAATTTAAGCAAGGCCAATAAAAGACCCCATAAGCCTGGGGACAGCATTAGAGCTAGGTTCATGAGAGAGAAGAAAACCTCAGTGATGTACAATACTGTGATGATCTGAGATGCTGTGCCTGAACTCTGGTCTTCAGAGTTCAGATCCCATCAGAACAGAAAAACAGGACCTGCCAATTGCTTTTGTCCTGAGTTAGAACTCAGCTCACTCAAGAAATGCAACATGGAATTATAAATGACACAGTACAGTTCAGACCAGCATTAGAAATGGAGAACTGAGGCCACTATATAGATAATGAAGAGAGAGCTTTCTTGTTGGAGATTTCGAAGACAAGGGAGACAATCTTTAGACCTGAATGGTTAAAAGTGTTACATGGAGACAAGAGGATGCACTAAAGGACAACTACTATGGTCCCATGTCATAGGCCAAGGGAGCCATATTTTATGGTAAAGTAGAGATGGATGTGCAGTGATACAGTTTATTGGCAATAATAGCAAAGTAATATACTCAAAGCATCCAAATATGCAATGATCACAGAGTCCAAAGGAAAATTATAAAACACATTAAAAATTATATATTGGATTTCCTTTTTAAATCATGTGAATTTATGTATATTTTAAAATAGTGGCTGATAATTTTTAAGTGATATGACAATTCAAGTTGAAATTTAGAAAGGCTCTTTTAAGCTTTGCAAGTCAGGTACCATTCTGTATGTTACTCTTACTATGAATAAAGACCATCAGTTCAACTCTGGCTTGCTAACTGGTAGCAGTGTTGGGGCTGACAGGACCATTTTGCTCAATTCAAGGCTCTGGACCAATTGCAAGCCCTTATACAATTTAAAGTGCTTACAGGAAACATTAAAGATGACAAATACCATCTCCTCATTTGGCCAAGCTAACTGCTAACTAGTCGCAGTGTTTTACTGATTGCTAAAACTTTAGCAACCCATTCATATTAACCAGATTTATATAACGCGGGACTTAAAAGCCTTATTTCACTGCGGAGGACAGAGTGGTCCGCGGAGGGCAACACACGAACTACAGGTGGAGAAACGCTGCGGGGCTCCGCCCACACTGGGGCGTCTGCAAAGGACTTCTAAGCCAGGTGCGCCTAGGTTTCTTCATTCCCATCTAGCAAGAGTGCCTCCCTTTGGGTGTTTTTAGGATTAAATGAAGCAATAAAGTACTTAAGAAGTGCCAGACCTGTAATATAGAAGATTTCAGTTTGTTTAATTAACACTTTAATAGATGTTATTTCAACATGACACTAATTTAGTAGATGTAGTTTGGAAGCATAAATACGAAAGGACTTTGAATAGAGCCTTCCAACTATGACATAATTAAATATTATGTAACAAAACATTACACAAAATTACATAAAAAACACTACATAATATAACACCATGATGGCATAATCTGTTACTCTAAATTAACTTTGCAAATGTCTATCTATGGATGTTTTGGGGACATAACTGGGTTCAGTGGTTTGCTTAATTTTCAATAAATGTTCTAACTCAAAGGAGAACAATGCTACATTTATTTATTGACCAATTCATATATTCATTCATGGATTCGATGACAACATTCTTTCTTTCTGGAATCTGAGCTAAGTGACATAAAGGGAAATCTGAATCAGTGGGCTGCCGAAAGGTCATTCAGATGAGCCTGCGGTGGCTACCTCTGGCCACGTCAGAGACAAGGAAGCAAAATGTGGGAGGAGAGGCCTGCGTGAGAGTGAGAGCGGACGCCAGGGGGACACAGACCGGGGCTCAGGCCGAGGAGGTGAGCAAGGCCCGTGAAGTGGGGAACCACGCCTTGGTGAGGACTGCCTGTTCCTGGACTGGTTCTGTGATGACCCTTGGGCTCTGGGAAATTTCCCTGATGCCCTACATTATTTCACCTCCCGCCGCATTTTCCCTACCCTAGTCTGAATTGGTTTTCAAGCCTTAAAGCTCAAGGAACCTGGTACATGGATAGAAAAAAAAAGTGTTTCCTTTAGATCTGATGACTTAACTGGACTCTCCGTTGACTCAGGTGAAAACCTCCTTGGCTTTCTAGTGAGTCACAGGATCAACAAAAACAATAATAATAAGCGAATGTTTTGGAGGTGGTACCGGTAAAGGTCTTGGTCCTTGGCATCATTAGCTCATCCATAGCTTTATTGCCACCGAGTTTGCTGGTTGACAAATGGACATGGTGACCACTGCATCAATATTCAACTATGTACAGAAGGAAGGAGTCAGAAGTAGGAATACTCTTTATCGACAAGTCATTATTTCTCTACATAACATGATCACTCAGAGACTTGATATCGGTTTGCAGCTGGGGGAACAAAGGCTCTGAGATGCCGAGTGGTGGTCCAGTAGCATCGCATGGGACACTGTTCCTGCTTCCCCTCGGGTTTCTCTCTCCGTTGTTTCGGTTACACGGTCTTATTTAACCTCCCGGCCAGGGCGTGCCACCGTACAGTGTACTGTGCTGGCTTAACATAATCATGCTTCCTTAGTTACTATCAAAGTGACTCTTTCAAGAGTCCTGGACACTGTAAACAGAAACCGCCTTAAGCTAATGCACAGGAATGTCTGCTCAGAACTACTGCAGGGGTTAGTTAACGGGGGCGGAAATCCCGCACTACTGGTGAAGCATGAAGACTTGAAGCAAATTATCTATAACGTTTCAGCGTTGAGCTCCAGGAAATAAATATTTTGTATATTTCCAAAGTATGATTAACTGTCCAAATATTATTTTTTACCTTACAATATTCAGCTGTTTACGTATTCTTCAATAATTACTATTATTTACTAAATAACTATTATTATGAAGAGGTAAAGTACTATATATAAGTAATATAAAGTCATTATTTATACATATATAATTTTATTACATGATAATTCAATTATTAACAATGCAAATTTTATATGTACTTTTGTTGCATTTAATATATAATTATTTAGCCTTATATAATTACTGTTTTTTAGTAGTATTACTATTTTGTACTAGTAGAAATAGCAATTAGCAATTTACTAAATAATAACTACTATTTAGATATAAAACATGCTACAGGTAATAATGTATAAAATAAGTCAATGTTTATACATATGTTATGCAGCACTTTATTCTAAATAATACTATAGCATTGCACTTACCCCTTAGTAATATCCCTAAGGAAAGCCCTAAATATAGTGAAATAAAATTCTAATACATTTGTAATAATAAAGTGCTAGGTAATAATTATTTCAGAATATTTGGGAAAAAGAGAAAATAAGAAAAAAACACAAAAATTCCATATTATACAACTTCCAAAGACAAGTGCTTGTTGAGAGTTTATTCTATTTCCTTTGGTCTTTTTTCTATACAAAAGTTGTGTTGTGGTTACTGTCATTTTCTTTGGTTGTGATCATAAGCATACAGAATTTTATATCCTACTTTTTAAAGATAATGTATCTAGCATTTTAAAGTGTTTATAAAATCTTCATGAATATAATTTAAATCATAACACAAATATTTCATTGTAATTTGGTGGTAGCACATTAACTTGATCATTTCTAAGTTGAAATTTAAGTTTTTCCCAAATAATTCTAATGCTCATTCTTTGAATATTGTAGAGTCAGCTTTCATTAGAATGTAGGGGTATCTTTCTATTATCTATATTTTATGTTTTAAATTTGCTGAATTGTTTTAAGTAGTCACTCACCATACATTTTTTTTAATTCATAGGAAATTTAGATAGACTTAAGATGACATTCGGTAAAAAATGCTAAAGAGTAACTATTCTAATTTTTTAATTACTTGTGCAGTATTGATCAATTATAAACAAATAAACATTTCTTGTATAAGATTTGTTATTTTTATAGTAAGATATCTATTGTCACAAAAAAGTTAAAAATAGCATGTATCCTCTTTTTCCCAGTTTTATTGAAAAATAATTAACATACATCACTGTATAAATTCAAGGCATGCAACATAATGTTTTTTTAAAAAGATTTTATTTATTTTTAGAGATGGGAAGGGAGGGAGAAAGAGAGAGAGAGAGAGAGAAACATCAATGTGTGGTTGCCTCTTGCGTGGCCCCCACTAGGGACCTGGCCCACAACTCAGGCCTGTGCCCTGACTGGGATCAAACCTGCAAGCCTTTGGTTTGCAGCCCGTGCTCAATCCACTGAGCTACACCAGCCAGGGCCAACATAATGGTTTTATTTACATATATTGTGGAATGATTACCCAAGTAGGCTCAGCTAACATTCATCTTCTCAGATAGATACAACAAAAAGAAAAAAAAAGAAAAAAATTATGTTGAGAATGCTTAGGATTTACTCTACTTTCCAATGTATCACATAGTAGTGTTAGTTCTCCTCATCATGTTGTACACTACATCCCTAGTACCTGTTTGTTTTATAACTGGAAATTTGTACTTTTTGGCATCTTCCTCCAATTCTCCCTACCCATGCCCTCTGCCCCTGGTAACTGTAAGTCTGGTTTAATTTAGCATAATCAAGTTCCATTCATGCTGTCACCAACAGAAAAATTTCCTTATTTTTAGTGACTGAATAATATTCCATTGTATACATGTCATGACTTCTTTATCCATTCATCCATCTATGGACACTTAGATTGTTTCCATGTCTTGGCTATTGTAAATAATGCTGCTATGAACATGGAGGTACAGATACCTGTTCAAATTAGTGTTTGTGTTTCCTTTGGATATATTCCCAGAAGTGAGATTGCTGAGTCAGATGGTAGCTCTATTTTTAATGTTTTGAGCACCTGCCATACTGTTTTCCGTAGTGGCTGTACCAGTTTACATTCCCACCAGCAGTGTATGATGGTTCCTTTTACTCAACAACCTCTCTGACACTTGTTATTTCTATCTTGTTAATAATGGCCATTCTAACAGGTGTGGTGCGGTATCTCACTGTAGATTTGATTTTCATTTCCCTAGTAGCTAGTGAAGTTGAGCATCTTTTCACATACGTGTTGGCCATATGTTATATCTTCTCAGGGAGATGTCTGTTCAGGTCCTCTGCCCATTTTTAAATTGGATTATTTGTTGAGTTGTATGAGTTCTTTATATATTTGAATATTAACCCCTTATCAGGGGTGTTGTATGCAAATTTCTTCTTCCATTCGGTTGGCTGGCTTTTTGTTTTGTTGATGATTTCTTTTGCTGTGCAGAAGGTTTTCAGTTTGATAGAGTCTCATTCACTTATTTTTGCTTTTACTTTCCTTGACTTTTAGGTCAAATTTTTAAAATCCTTTCTAAGACCAAGATGAAATTTCTAACATGGGTGGATCTTGAGATTATCATGTAAAGCAAAATAAGTCAGTTAGAAAACATCAAGAATCATATGATTTTACTCTTATGTGGGATAGAAAACTCTAAGCAACAAACAGACAAACAAAAATTCATAGATGCAGATAATATGATGGTGGTTCCTGAGGGAAAGGCAGAAAAGGGTAAAGGGCACAAATATATGGTGACAAAAGGAGATTTGATTTTGTATCTTATAAATACATCTTATAAAAGCTGTATTACGAAATTGTACACATGAAACCTATAATTTTAGAAACTAATGTCACCCCAATACATTTCATAAATTTAAGAATAATAATGCGTATTAAACAATCCCTATCGAATAAAAATATAAACATAGAAAGATTTGTTTGTTTGTTTGTTCGTTTGTTTTAGAGAGACAGAAAGGGAGGGAGAAAGAAAGAGTGGGAGAGCAATATCAATGTGAAAGAGAAACATCAATTGGTCATCCTCCACAGGTAGCCCAACTGGGGACCAAACCTGCAACCTAAGCATGTGCCCTGTCTGGGAATCGAAGGGGCAGCCTTTTGCTTTGTGGGATGATGCTCACCTGACTGAGCCACACTGGCCAGGGCAGGAGAGTTTTATTATTTTTAATGATTTTATACCACATACATTCTTCTACAACATCTCTTTTTCGATTGGTAATATATTATGGACATCTCCAAGCAATAGTGTACACCTTACAGCCTTTAAAAAAATTTTTTTAAAAGATTTTATTTATTTATTTATTTATTTTAGACAGATGGAAAGGGCGAGAGAGAGGGAGAGAAACATCAATGTATGGTTGCCTCTTGCTCGACCCCTACTGGGGACCCTGGACTGCAAACCCAGGCATGTGCTCCAACTGGGAATCGAACCAGCAACTCTTTGGTTCTTAGGCTAGCACTCAATCCACTGAGCCACACTACTGAGCCCCACCAGCCAGGGGCTTCACATCTTTTTTAACGGCTGCATAGTAGTACATGATGAAGATGTATCATAGCTTATTCAACTGTTACTTACAATGGACATTCCTGTTGTGTAGTGATAGATTTCTTTTTGGCATTACCAATAATGCCATAATAAAAATTTTAAACATATTCTTACATGTTGATTTTTATAGCTATGGGCTAAATTCTTCAAAACAGAATTTTTAAAAGCATATGAATATTTTGATTTTCAGTAGATATTCCAGATTAATTTCATAAAATATTGGAGCAGTTGACATTCTCATCAGCTCTGTATGAGATTGCCAGTTGCAGCTCCATCCTCAAAAATATTAGATTCCCCGCCCTGGCTGATGTAGCTCAGTGGACTGAGCACAGGCCTGCAAACCAAAGCATCACCGGTTTGATTCCCAGACAGGGCCCATGCCTGGGCTGCAGGCCATATCCCCAGTATGGGGTGTGCTAGAGGCAACCATACATTGATATTTCACTCCCTCTCTTTCTCCTTCCCTTCCCCATCTCCCTAAAATAAATAAATAAAATCTTTTTAAAAATTAGATTTTGTTGCTCTAATAATTGAATCTGACGTTGAAAAATTGTCTTGCTGAACTTGCATTTTCATACTACCAGTGGGGTTATGCATATTTTAAGTATTTATTGATGGCTACATTTCCTTATCTATAAATTTCCCATTTCATATATTTGCCCATTTTTAATGAGTTGTTTTCTTTTTCTTATGAATGAACATTGGAGGAATTTGTACATTGGGGAGATGACACTTGGCCTATCACATATGAAAGTTATTTTGCTCTAACCTACCATTTGCTTTTCAACTTAATTTGTGGCATCTTTCCCCAAATAATTTGTAAAAGTTAGTATGAAATTTTATTGTTCAGGGGTTTATTTCAAGTGGAGAATAAATCTTACCAACACTATTTATTTAATTATGCATTCCCCTGAATTGAAACACCAACTTGGCTATATATGAAACTACTCTATTATCTTTGGATTTGTTCCTGTCATCTCTATTTTATTGCATTGTTCTGTGACATCTCTACTATAATATATCATGGTGCAGAGTGTGCTCTATTGGCATAAATAAGTAATTCATTAAGATATGCTAGCTTATTGACTAGGAATATACTGTTTTTAAATTCTTTCAGTATTACCCCCCTACACACTAAAATATACAATGCTTTAAGCCGATGTATGGGAATACCATTTTATCACAGTAGCTTTGTAACAAAGTTTAGTATCTGGCAACGCAAGATGGCATCCACGCCCTGTGTATGCATGTATGCACATAAACATATACCCACAATGTTTCACACCTTTTGCAACAAAGGAAATTTATTCTTCACACACAGAATAAAGAAAAAACAATCTTTATGCTTATTCTTCACTCCCATTTTTCAGGCAGAAATTAATGGCCATTTCTTGAAAATATCTGCAGTTGCTGCAAATGGGTGGAATTTTCCGTACTAACAGATAAAAGATGCACTTTCATTGGCTCAAAAGTGAGTTTGACAGCAAAGCTGCTGTTGTTTAGCATGAATGAGAAGATGAAACTGTGAAATGCTGTTTGATAAAATGCAAATGTCATCTTTGACATTCAGTGGATTCCATTTTTGGTTTGGCTGACAAGTGATGAAAAACCCTTGCTCAAATCGTTCACAAACGTAGTAATGGAATCAGAGCTTCCCTCGCACGCTTTGCGAGACAAGGGCAGGCTTGAGTCAAGGAACAGCAGACTTTTCCCGGAACCTTTTGGGTTAATCTGTGCAGCATCCATTCTGGTCTGAGGTCATTTTTGGCAGTCTGCACGCTTGATGTCAGCAAGTTAAGGATCATGAACACACATTTCATTTTAAGGTCACTGGAGCAGAAACAGCCATCAAAAGCATTCTGCAGGGCTCCAGGTGTCTACAGAGTTTTGCCTGCAGGAAAAATTTAAAAAAAATTTTTTGCTTTCTATTTCAGTCAAAAGCCACATTTTTTTTTTCTAGCACTGAAGTTAATTTGATTGCCTCCTCCTGTCTCCTTTTCCAGAGCAGCAGTTTGGACAGAAGGGAGGTTCAGCAGGTTTCTTAATTGTGTGTGAGGCTTTGAATGGAAAAAATGACCTCACTGGTTTGATCAGAAGTATCTACCAAGTAAAGGCATGAATAAACTCATCCATGTCCAATTGTCCTAAGTAAATTTTCCTTTACTCTCAACATACCCTGTCTCTCCCCTCTATTTATTTATTTTTCTTCTGAAGGTCATTCAAGTGTTCAAGACTGGCCTTCTAGAATGCCAGCAAATTTTTGTATCTAGGAAATGTACATTATTTTCTACTGCCCTTCCTTGATTAAAACCAACACGCACCTTGAAAGAGTGGTGCTTTGAGGTCCCGAGTCTGATGAAGCCGAAGTCTTTCTCAGAGGTGAGCACCAGACTCACTGCGGGAAGACTGGTGGCTTTGGCTGCCGTGGTGGTTCGCTTACGTGGAAAACTAGGAAGCACACACGTTTCTCCTCCAGCACTGCGAGGGCTGGTGTTCTGTCAGGCACCACGGGGCTCCATGTCTATGGGCAATATTCAGATCGTTCCTGTGCAAGTTTTCCTTTCCAAATGCCACTCTCACGTTATCAATGTTATCAGTGGTCTTCGCATGTCCAAAGGGGAGAACGAATAGGGACCCTTGGGTGCCGGAGGTGCGGCACAAAGAGGGATTGCTAAGGAGTCAGTCCACTGGTAGGTCGTACTAAATAAAGGCAGAGCCAATGGTCTCTGCAGTCTTTGTCTGTCTGTCTGTTTGTCTGTTTGTTTTTAGAGGGAAGGAAAGGGAGGAAAAAAGAGGGAGAAAAACATCAATGGATTGACTCTCCTACATGCCCCTACTGGGGACCAAGCCTGCAACCCAGGCATATGCCCTGACTAGGAATTGCACTGGTGACCTTTTGCTTTGTGGGACAATGCCCAACCCACTGAGCCACCATCATTCCGAGCTACAGTATTTTTCAAGATATTAGAAGAAACGACAGTAACTCTGAAGAGGTAGCTTCATTTCATTGAGGAACTACTTCAGTTTCCTCCTCTCCTTGAAGCTGTAAGACTGCTTTACATTTCCAGGGCTTATGGCTACACAGGATCTCTGTACCTGTATGTGGGCAATCTTCTTTTCATGTAGGTATTTGATAAATAAGCTGGGAGAGAGAAGACTTTTGTGCTAAAGCAAACACAAAATTGGATAGAGTGTTAGTCCTTATTGAATTATCATTCATTTTGTCCAAAATACTTTTTGTTTCTTTTCTAAAATGTAGAATTCAATAAAAGTTCACACACATGGCATTTGTTATTCCTCATCAACTTTCCCCCCATGTTTTTACTTTTTAGAAGACTAAGAAAATTTTCTCATAGAATGTCCCATGTTCTGGATTTGTCTAATGATTTCATGAAATCTTTTCATCTATCCCTGGTATTCTCTCTAAGCTTAAATTAAGGTGCTAAAGATTTAATAAGATGTGGCTTCAACCTTTTGGTGAAAATAAGTGAAGATGTGAACTTAATTGGATTACATCAGGAGGCACGTCATGCCAGTTTGGTCCGCTGTTAGTCATGTTGGTTAATTGGTTACCATGGCAGCTGTCAGATATCTATTATGTAGATCCATTTTTCCCTTTCAATTAGCAATTTATCTATGGGGTAATACTTCGGTAGTAGGCAAACATCCTATAAACTCTTAACAACAGCCTTATTGACATATAATTGACAGATAATAAACTACACGTTTAGAGTGTTGATTAACATGTTTGGTAAGTTTTGAAAGGTGTATGCGAGTGTGAAATCATCAACACAATAAAGGTAATCACCATATTCATTACCCCACCCCAATTTCCCCTGGACCTTTCTTCCCTCATCATTAAGACAAACACAGATCTGCTTTCTGTCGCTGTAGATTAATTTGCATTTTCTAGAATTTTATATGAATGGAATCCTACAGTATGTACTTTTTTTTGGTCTGGATTCTTTCACTCAGCACTATCACTCTGAGATATATCCCTGTTGTGTATGTATCAATAGTTTATTTCTTTTTATCATTGAATAGATTCCACTGTGTGTGAATATTGCATCATTTCTTTATCCATCCACATGTCGATGTATATTTGGGATATTTTCCAATTTGAGCTATTACCAGTAAAGCTGTTATGAATATTCATGTACAAGTTTTGGCATGGGCATGTGCTTTCATATCTCTTTGGTAAATACCTGGCTTGTAGGCATATGATTAACTTTTTAAGAAACCACCACACTGTTGTCCAAAGTGATGGTACCATTATGTTTCTCACCAGCAGTGATTAGAGACCCAGTTACTTCATATCCTTGTCAGGCCTTGCTGTGGTCAATCTTTTATTTATTTTTTTCTGTTCCAATTGTTGTGTAGTTGTATCTCCTAATGGTTTTAATCCATCCTGATGGATGACTAGTGATGTTGAGTATCCTTTTATGTGCTTATTTGCCATCTGCATATCTACTTTTATAAAGTGTCTTCAAATCTTTTGCCCATTTTTTGTTCAAAAAATTTTTATTATTGAGTTTTGAGTTCTTTACACATTTTGCTTATAAGGACTTTATCACATATGTGACTTGTCTTTTACTTTCTTAACAGTGTCTTTCAATAAACAAAAGTTCTTAATTTGATTATATGCAATTTGTCAGTTTTTGATTTTATCAATTGTGTTTTTTGTTTTTTTTGTTTTGTTTTTTAAAGATTTTATTTATTTACTTTTAGAGAGGGAAGGGAGGGAGAAAGAGAGAGAGAAACATCAATGTGCGGTTGCTGGGGGCCATGGCCTGCAACCCAGGTATGTGGCCTGACTGGGAATTGAACCTGCGACACTTTGGTTTGCAGCCTGTGCTCAATCCATTGAGCTATGCTAGCCAGGGCCAATTATGTTTTTGTTTTTATAACTTAGAAGTCTTTGCCTAATCTAATCTCATGAAGTTTTCCTCTTGTTTCTTTTTAGAAATTTTATAGTTTTAGATTTCACATGTTGATCTATGGTTATTTGGGTTTAATTTTTGTATATGGTGTGAGGTATGGGTCAGAATTGATTTTTTTTGCACATGCACATCAAATTGTTTTGGTATCAGTTATGGAAAAGATTATTCTTTCTCAACTGCACTGCCTTTCCGTCATTGCTGACAGTCAGTGGACCTGACCTGTGCATGTCTGTTTCTGGACTTTCCTTTCTGTTGTACCTAGCTGTTCGCCTACCCTGGTGACGCCACACTCTTGATTGCTGCAGCTTCTGAGTGCTGAAGGTAGACAGCGTCAGCCCTCCAACTTCCTTCCTCTGTAAAAAAGTTGCTGTCATTATTCTAGGTCTTTTGCTGGCTCATATGAATTTTAAAGTCAATTTGTCCATTTCTACCAGAAAAAGCCTACTGGGATTCTAACTGAGATAGCATTGAACCTGGAGAGCAAGTGAGGAGAACTGACAGGACAATATGTCTTCTGATTCATGAACACAGTGTATCTCTCCATGTATCTAGGTCTTCTTCAGTTGCTCTCAGGAATGTTTTATAGTTTTCAATATACTGGTCTTACACATTTTTGGTCACATGTATCCCTAAGTATTGAATATTTTTGATGCTATTGGTTTTTAATTTTAATTTCTGATCATTTCTAGTATACAAAAAAGTCATCTTACTTTTGTGTATTAAACTGGGATTCTATAACTTTGCTTAACTTATTGGTTCTAGCTGCTTTTCTGTAGATTCTTTAGAATTCTGTATGCAGATAGTCACATTATCTGAGAATAATGACAGTATTTTGTCTTCCTTTCTCATCTGTATACTTTTATTTCTCTTATTGCCCACTGCACTGGCTGCAGCCTCCATTACAATGTTAAATAGAAGCAGTGGGAACTTGTTCCTGGTGGGAAATATTCAAGTCTTTTATCATTAAGTATGATGTCAGTTATAGATTTCCCATAGCTTCTCTGTCAGAATGAGAAGACCCCCCTTCTCCGAATTTGCTGGTTTTTCTTTTTTAGAAACATTGATTCTCAAATGCTAAACCAATGGTTGCATTGCTGGGACGAACCCCACTTGGCCATGATGTATTATTCTTTCTATATATTGTTGGATTCAACTTGCTAAACTTTTGTTTCAAATTTTTGCATATATGTTTATAAAGATATTGGTTTATTTCTTCATTCTTCTTCCTCCCTCTTCCTTCCTTCCCTCCTTTTCTTTCTTTCTTTCTTTCTTTCTTTCTTCCTTCTTTCTTTCTATATTCCTTCCTTCATCCTTCCTTTTTAAATAAAATCTGTGTCCAGTTTTGATATCAGAGTAATGCTGGCCTTATAGAATATGTTGGCAAATATCCCCACCTTCAGTTTTCTGGAAGACTGTGTAAAATGGGTGTTATTTCACCAATGAGGCCATCTGGGCCCAGATTGGTTTTTTTTGTTGTTGTTTGGAAGTTTAGTGTATATTTTTTAAGTACAAATTTGCTCAGGTATCATGAACATATGCAACACACTTACAATAAAGATTTCAATGTTTTTTTTCTACCATTTGTGTCATATATAAGTCACTTTCAGTTGATTGAGTTTTCTGTTCTTTATGAGATTTTTAACTGATTTTTCTCCTCTTTAACTGGGTGTCAGATATTATGAATTCCACCATGTATTTTTTAAAAATTCTTGTAAATAAATGCCTTCAGATTTTTTCTAGAACATGACTAAGTCGCTTATAAACAGTTCAATTCTTTTGGACCTTACATTAGGTTTTGTTAGATGGAACCAAAGCTGCATTTATTCCAGGGTTAATTTTCCATATATTTTCCATATATTTTCTGTAAGTGAGATCCTCCCTAAGTACCATCCCTGGTGCTCTGTGAATTATGAGGTCTTCCTCTCCAGCTGGTGGGCACAGGCACTGTTTCTGGTCACCCTAGGCACTGTTCCCTCCAATCTTTTAAAACATTTTTGTCCCTGATTTTAGGTGGTCTTCTCACATGCATGGGCTGAACAACACTCCCCTGAGTACTTGAGGGGCATTCCCTTTAGAGCTCCAGAGTTTTCTTTGTGCAGCTCACTTCCTTTCTCCCCTGCACACACTAGGAATCTTGGTTTTCCTGGACTTCCAGCTCCATCAGCTCAACTCAAGGAGGCCACTGGGTGTTGCCTAGATTCTTTCTCCCACACTAGGCCCCAGAGAATCACTGCAAGCAGTAAGGTGGGGCACTCAGAGGACTCACCTCACTTGCTCTCAATGTCTCAGGGATCACTGTCTTTCATTAGCTGATGTTCAATGTCATGTGTCATTTTTCATACTTAGGTTTTGCCTGGTGTTTTAGTTGCTTTAAGGTATATCTTATCGCTGCTACTCCATCCTTAATAAAAGCAGATATCTCATTAACGTTCTACCTATTGGTTCTTAGATTTATTAATGTTTGCTGCATTAATTCGTTATTTCATTGGCATTTGGTGATTTAAAAAACCTTCTGTGTTTTCCTCTATCAGGTAGCATCTGTGCATAAGGAAGAGCTTTCTGCCATGGCCTGGAGCCGAGCCTCCTTCCCTCCACACGGGCAGGGTTACTGTCTGCTCCTTCTCTCCTCTCAGTGTAAAGAGTTGTTAATAGTCACCCCCAATAGTGGCAAATGATCTCTTCTTTTTCCCCCTCCTTTCTGTTTAATTTTGAACATTTGTCATTATGGAAGTGCATTTTTAAAAAATGTATTGCATTACAATCACTTAATAGTCATTGTTTCTCTGACGCTCAAATGGTTCCGAATTTAGCCAATGGTAGCTCTTTCATTCCAGCTTCTGAGCCCTGTTGAAACACCCTCATCCGACTTGGAGTGCTTTCTTGCCTTGGGGCAGATGGATATCTTAGCCTCACTGCCTACTTTCCATGCTCCAGGCTTAATGTTGCTCATGTCTCTAAGAATTCCTGGTTCCCTTTAGTAGAAAATATTATTTAGAAATCGAAATAAAACAAGAGACATAGATACAGAGAACAGACTGACAGATCATGGAAGGAGAGGCTGGAAGAGATTACCCCGAAGAACACGCTTGCGCAGTTCATGGGCACAGACAACTCTGCGGTGAAGGTGGGGGTGGCGGAGTTAGGTGAGGGGGACAAAGGTGCGGGGAGTGGGGGACATCTGTAATAGTGTCAACATTTAAATACGGGCGGGGGGGGGGCGGGAAGAAATCAAGATCTGTGCGGTAGTGGAAAGCCAGGTTAGGGGCTGGCCAATGGGGAAACAGCTTACACGCTGTCGCCTGGCAACTGCAATAGTGACACTTCCGCCTTTCGTGCACAAGCGCAGGCCACGCTGGCGAACACTTACATTTTTTGAGTAAAATGATACTTTAATACATACTTAGACATTATTTTTTTAAAGAATTTTAAAATAAAAAAAGATCATTTTGGAGATGATTTAAAGAACCCTTTAAAGGCCCTTCCGAGACCCCCGAGAGGAGCCTGGGGTTGTGCTTAGGAATTTGCTTCAGGGCAGCTGTTCTTACTTGGCTGCACGTTGGCACCACCTGAAAGCTTAAAAAAAAAAAGTAATGACACCAAGGTCCTACCTCAGAACATATTAAATCAGAATGTTTGGGGATACATCATTGTCTTTGTGTGTCGTTTTGGGTAGATGGAACAGACTGACCGCTTTCAGAGGGCAGTGGGGAGGGGCAGACTGGGCGAAAGAAGGTGAAGGGATTGGTCACGGGACATAGGTGCTGGACCCTTGGACACAGACTGCAGTGTGTGACGGCCAGAGGGAAGTGGGGTGGGGCTGGGGGGAGGTGGGCAAAGGGGCGAAAGGGGACATCTATAAGAGTGTCAACATAAAAATAAAGTAAAAAAAAATGTTCTCAGGTGATTCTAATGTGCTACTAGGATTGAGGACTACTCTCTTAGCATCTTGGTGCCATTAAAAATGCAAGCAAAATATAACCAAAGACACTGAAATTGAGAACAGGCTGACAGTGACCAGAGGGGCGAAGGGAGGAAATTTCAGGGGAAAGGGGGAAGGGTTTGCAGGAACACATATAAAGGACACATGGATAATAACAAGGGAGGAGGTGGAAATGGGGGAGGGAGGTGAGGAAGGCTGTGGGGGTTCGGCTGGGATGGGGGAAAAGGCAGAAAACTGTACCTGAACAACAATTAAAAAAAGAAAACATGCAAGCCCCCTACTGGGAAGAGTTACATCTAAAGTGTGTGATCGCTTCTGCTCACATCTCACCGATGCCAGGGAGAGAGACACAGCCAGGACGCTTTGTTGTCTGGGCAATTGCTGAAAAAGCTGACAGAACAGTAAAAAAGTAGGCAACCTGTCCACACTGAACTGCTTTTATGCTTGGAGCAAATCCAGTGACCAAGTCCCCTAAATTGTTTACTAAAGAAGCAGTAAAACTTTATCAGGAAATATTTGTTTGAGCCATTGGCAGACAAAGTGAATGCACTGTTTGGATAATTTCACCATCGATGTCCCTTATCCATGTCACAATGTCCCAAAGTTTGCCAACTGCCATCATTGCTGTTATGAAATAACTTGGAGCTGGAACTCAAGGAAATTGCTTCACTGTCCTTTTATTCTGTTGCACAAAATAATTTTCCAAATCAATCATGTCACTGTGTGTCTAGATATAATGGCCTGAAATCTGAAACAATAGAACTGCTACTGCGGTGAGAAATGGCTTTCTCATTTAATTTGTCAACCTTCCAAGCACTCGTCTGTTCTCCAAGCAAAGTTGCAGCCAAGTCCTGATAGTTCAGAATTCAATTATAATTGATTGAACATATTTTCTTAAGAGCCAGTTGACTAATGATGTCCTAGAAGGTTTTGTCCTTCCAACTTTTTAACATATACGTTTCCAAACATACAGAAATGTTGAGAACAAGGAGTAGAATGAACATCGATATGGATGTCCCCTACTCACATGTAACCATTAACGGCATTCTGCCGTGGATATTGGTTGGCCAGGTCTTCCAGAACAAAGTGCCACAGACTGGGTGGCTTAAACAACAGAACTGTATTTTGTCACAGTTCTGTGGTCTGGAAGTCTAAGATCAAGGTGTGTGCAGGGTTGATTTCTTCTGAGGCTGCCCCCAGGGGCTTGCAGATGGCTGTGGTGCACCCTGTGTCTTCACATGGCCTTCCCTCTGTGTGGTCTGTGTGCTAGTTTTTCTCATAAGGACACCGGTCAGATTGGATTAGGGCCTACTCCCCTAAGGGCCTCATTTTAACTTAATCCCCTTTGTAAAGACCCTATTTCTAAGTATAGTCACATTCGGAGGTATTGGGAGTAAGAACTTTAATATAGGAATCTTGGAGGAGAGGGACACAATTCAACCTATAATATCACTTTTTTAATTTTTTTCTGAATAGCATATGTACACATATAGATGTACTGATTTGATGATCCTCTTAAAAATATGCACCTGGCTGGCATAGCTCAGTGGATTGAGTGTGGGCTGTGAACCAAAGTGTCACAGGTTCGATTCCCAGCCAGGGTATATGCCTGGGTTGCAAGCCATAACCCCCAGCAACCGCACACTGATGTTTCTCTCTCTCTATCTCCCTCCTTTCCCTCTCTAAAAATAAATAAATAAAATCTTAAAAAAATGTATAAAACAGATGTGACACCTCATGTCTGAATGTGTCACTCCTCATCTTTTGAGGATGATGATGCTTTCTTAATGTCATTATACATTGGAGAAAATTTAAAATATTTAATCCATATTTGATTTTCCCCAAATATCCAAAGAATTTTTTATGGTTGGTTGTATTTTCCTGAATAATAAGCAAATATGACTTATAGTTGAATTTGGGTATGTCTTCTTAGTCTTTTAAAATCTAGAACCATCTCCCCATCTCCACCCATCACATCTACACCCTCCGTAGCATTGGCTTTTTGAAAACACTAGACAGATTATCTATAGAATATTTTGCATTTCGATTTCACGAATTATTTCCTTATGATATTGTTTAGCTGGTTCCTCTCCATACTGGGTTTGTGTTAAATCAGATGTTAGATGTTATGGTTTAGATGACAAAACTGACACTATTTTTCCTATTAAGTGGTGGAGTTGAGTCCTCCTCTCCTTGACTCATGAACTGGCCACCTGACTTGCTTTGTCCAGTGGGAAATTAGCAAGGGTGACACAAGCAGAAGCTTGAGACATGCGTGTGCATTGGAGCTCGCTGCTGCAACTATGCATGTGTGTGCATGGGACCTTGGCTGCTGTTGGGGACCCTGGGACTCGGCCAGTCTGCTGGCTAGGAAAGGCGTGTGGCCATCACTCTACTCTCCCGTCTCACGTTAAGAGTAGAGCCATCCTCAACCATGGACCAGAAGAAGGGTCATCTCTCTGGACTCACAGAATTATATGAAATAACAAATGATCATTGTCCTAAACCACTATATTTTGGGGTGATCTGTGTTGCACCAAAAGCAATTGTTACAGATATAGAGGCTTGATTAAATTCAGGTTAAGTGTTTCAGCAGGAATACTATTAGATGATGCTAGGTACTGCCATTGCATTGGAACATCAGTAGAAGACTCACTTTGAACCTGGTTAACTGTGGATTAAGAAGACATTTATTTGCTTATATCTTCCCTCAAGTTAGCATCTCCTCTGGATTTTAGTATCAGGTCACCCTTCAGTCATCCGGGTTTCTAGGACACTAATGATGATGACCCACACAACCCCCAAGGACAGCAGCAGCATTTGCCTAGGAGAAGAATCATCCCACCAGGTTATAACCACCTATAGCATTGTTCTAAAGTAATGCTGATGGATATATTTCTAAGGGCTTTGCTTTCCTTAATTTTGGAGTTGTACAGATACCCTTCTATGTAAACAGAATCAGGCTAACATCTTCCTGCCAACAACGGGTAACTATTCCATTGTTGCACATTTTAAATAAACAAGTAGCTATTTAATACAAAAATAAAAAGAGAGCTTCCACTCAGTACCACCAGAAAAGCATTAAAATTACTAAATTATGGGATTGTCTTGATCAGAAGCTGAAATTAAAGAAGAAAAATTAAAGAAAAGGAAGAGAAAAAGAAGAAAAAAAGAAGCATTTTTATAGATCATCTACAATGCTCTGGGGTCTTTGTTGGAAACTTTCCCAGTTGCTACAGGGGGGAGGTCATGTGCTTTACTCTTTTCTTTGCTTCTTGTTGTGTTTCTTAGTTTGTTTTACATTGAGTATATACTATGTTTATAGTTAGAAACAAAATAGTAAATGAAGTTAATATCTACATTTAGAAGTTCAAAAAAGAAAGTATGGTGTCCTTACAAATTTTTTTCTATGTATTCTACTTAATATTTCAAAATTAGATTGAATTTCATATTGTATTATATGAACTTTCAAAAGTTACACAGAAGTAGAGAATATCACCCTCACAAATTATCACAGGCCTTCGTCAGCCATCAGTGGTCACACTGTCTCTCGTGTTTTTAAAGCACATTTCAGACATCGTATTATTTCAGTACAAAATACTGTAGCATGAGTCTCAGAAGAGAAAAGGCACATTTCCTTGCCTAACTGCATTTCATAGCCTCATGTAATAAAACTAACAATAGTCCCTCCTGCTATCCAAGACCCAGGTCATAATCAAATTTCCCCTATTTGCTAAAAAAAAAACACCCATCTTTTAAAAGATTGGTTTGTACATATCAATATCCAAGCAAGGTCCAGTCATTGTATTTGGCTGTTTATAATCTTATATCTGTCTGAACTCTTATTTGTTAGTCGCTTCCAGCTTCTGTTTGTTTTTCTGGGCCGTTGACTTCTCGAGAAGCCTGGTGCAACGTCCCGTGGAATGGTCCACATTGCGGATTTGGCTAGACACATATTTTTAAAAAGAAAACAAAAAGCACTGCAACTGTGATCTATCATAGTGGCCTACCTGAACATGAAACCCCCACCGATGATCTCTATGAGCAAAACTCCAATACTGAGATTTTTTTTAAAGACATTGATTTAATGAACAGCACACTAAGTGAATACAATACAATTTGTTCCCTTTGCTGAAAAAAGCGTCTTGGGGGTTGAAAAAGAAATTAAGTTTATAGAGTGTTTGGCCTTTTAAAGGACATTTGAAATAGCGCTTTAAGGAACGTAACTAAGAAGAATATTCTCCACTGTGTTCCTTGTAAGTGAATACCATTGTATGCAGAGAAAACTGGCTATAGAGAGGTCGGCAAAGAATAAAAGCCGTCTTTGAAATTTGAGAATATGCATTTTTGACTCTATTTTCATGTATGTTATGTGGTTGAATTGTCAGAAGAAGAAGAAAACAGGATGCCCAGCTAAATTCAATTTCAGATAAAGAAAGAATAAGTTTTCTAGTATGAGTACATCCTGTGCAATATTTGGGACATGCTCATACTACCAATTATTTGTCGTTCATCTGAAATTCACATTTAACCGGGCATCCCGTATTTTTCCTGGCTAAATCTGGCAACCTGGGAACACACTCTCTGCTGCAGTAGGGCGGGGGAGAACCGAGCAGGAGCAATAATCCTGGAGAAGAGTATCATGTGAGGCCCCTACTGCCCTCTTGACCTCACTTCTGAAATGCAGCAACAGCCCCCGGGTTCGGGTCCAGGTCCAGGGTGCTCTGCTGCTGGGTGGGGAAGCCTGGTTTCCTCTTTCGGGGCATAAGCTCCCTCCAGCAGAGATTCTCTGGGGGACTTGCCAAATCTGAGTGGAATGCCAGAATGTTCCTGCTCCGCCCTTTTTCTCTGAGAAACAGGAGTCACAGAAACCAGAATCCTAGGAGATTCTGGAATAAAAGAGGGGGCCGGCCAGCATTCCACTGTAATTTGCTTAAGGCCCTCTCTGTAGGCACCAGGGATGCAATACGACTAAACATATTACAAAGCACAACACAGGAGACAAAGAGGAAAATAAGAGAAGTAGAAAAATTACATCCAAAGATCCTGGTCTAAAGAGTCCCATCAGTAGGCTGGAAAACTTCACTCTGAATTTCCTAGCAACCAAGGCAAAGAAGAAAATCCTGGGTTACAGAAATTTTGTTGGCAGGCTAGCCATAGGAAGTCTCTTAATTCATGTAGAGGAATGGTTTTCCTCCCCTCCAGTTGTGAAGGAAATGTGTCTTGGGATCAAGCATATTAAGGATATATGAGGATGGCGCAATAGCAACTACTTCGTCAGAGCAAAACAAAAAAAAAAAAGAAAGAAAAGAAAACTCCTTTGCATAGAAATTTTATTATTTTTTACTTTTTAAAATATTTTATTTATTTGTTTTTAGAAAGAGGGAAAGGGAGGGAGAAAGGGAGAGAAACATCAATGTGTGGTTGCCTCTTGCGCACCCCAGGCATGTGCCCTGACTGGGAATTGAACCAGTGACCCTCTGGTTTGCAGGCCGGTGCTCAATCCACTGAGCCACACCAAACCGGGAGATGCATAGAAATTTTAGAAACTCCACTGCCTGTAGGTGTTGGAATTTTTTAATGGTCATTTTATACAGTTTATATTCTATATGCCCTTAAATATGTGAAGGTTTTGCATCAAAGTTCTCTTAATCACACTCTCCCTGAGGCAGGGTAAGATAGCACCTCCCTGACCAGTGTAGCTCGGTTGCTTGGGTGTTGTCCCACACAGCAAAACCTCACCAGTGGTTTCCCGGTCAGAACAGATGCCCAGGCTGCAGGTTCAGCCCCCAGTCAGAGACCATGCCAGAAGCAACTGACGTTTCTCTCTCACATCAACATTTCTCTCCCTCTCTTCCTCCCTCCTTTCCCCTCTCTTTCTCTCAAATCTGAAAAACAAAAATCCCATCACTGTCTACACTCCATCTACTCATTCGGTGCTTTTCCGTGTCTCTGCCACCTCTTTGTAGAGGCACATCTCAATGTTGTTCTTGATCTTTTGTTCGACCAACGGATTTGGATTCAACTTTTGGATTTTCATTTGGCAACCTTGGAATTTTCTTCCCCAGCCCTCTCCCACTGCCTCTGGGCTCTGCCATGCGACTTTGTTTAGCCCGACGGGCCAGATTGAATTTGAAAATGCAAAGGCTTGAGAAGTGTGTGCACTTTTCTGTGTGTGCACTTTTCTGTGTGTGCTCTCGCCCAATCAGGACCTCTTTCTCGGATTGGCCCACCACCCCGAGAACATGCCCGAGCTAGCCCCTTGTGGGGAACCCAGAGAGACGTGCTGCTGAGGCCCTCCGAGACCGGCCAGCCATCTGGCCAACCAGCCAGCGGACCACAGCCACAGGGGCAAGCCCAGCCCAAGTCGGCAGACCCAGGCAGCCCACCCCCAGACTCGAGAGCAGTGATAAGTGGTTGTCGTAGTTTATGACAGAAGCAACAGTCGACTGATACAGTGGGCAAGATGAATTTCACACCTAAACGTGTAGAGAAGACCTTCCTATTTCTGTACAAAAGTGAGTGCCATGAACACATTAGTAGCATGAGGGCATTTGATTTCTCGAGAAAATACAAATCTGAATCTCCTGACATTCACATGAGTACTTGCCAAACCACCAAATTCGACCGCTTTAAGAATGAAAGTCAACGATGACAGTTATCGACCTGGAAAATTCTAAGCAAAACCTTCATACGACTCCTCCGTCATCAGATAGGAGTAAATTATTTCAAGGCCAATGGAGTTCGCATTTGGGTGAGGCGATTCTGGTATCTCTTAAACAGTACAGATTGATGCCATTAGCTTGTGAACCGTGAAATTGGTAGCTCCTCTCTGATATTTTTGATCTAGCATTTAAATCTGACTTCACTCTTTCAGTTCAAGCATGAATACTTCCATGATTACAAAAAGAGAAAGGCATGGGAGGGGGGGAGAAACCACAGAGGAATGAATGCCAGTCGGAGACGTAGATTAGGCGGGTGAAATCGGCGGGGACGAGAGCAGGGTGAGCCAGGGTTCCCTGGAACCCGCACCTGGCGGTGAGGACAGGGAGTCATTGGGGCCGAGATCAGAGAACCACTCCAGCAACCATATGGCAGCAAATTCGATTATCTTTTCCATGCAAAAAAATAAAACATTCCTGGAGTCAATTAGAGCTGGACCGAGTCCTGACTCTCATAATTGAATATGGGAAATGATTTGGGGCTGCAGTTTATGTTGATGAAGACACAGAACATGTGACACAGGCCCTTCTCTTCACAATGAAGTTCTTCTGCGTTTCATTCAAATACACACACAAATGGTTCGTCTTGATATGCTGGGTCCGCCTAAGGCTGGGGAATGACAAAAAAAAATGGTCTTTGAAGAACACTTTTCTTCAGCTAAAACTTAAGAAACATCCATTTTTGTATTACTGCCTATAAGATGATATTCTGTGTTTCTCTAGTTTAGAGTTTAAAAATGAATTATTATGTGTCACAGGTTCGATTCCCAGTCAGGGTACATGCCTGGGTTGCAGGCCATGACCCCCAGCAACCACATATTGATGTTTCTCTCTCTCTCTCTTTCTTCCTCCCTTCCTTCTCTGAAAATAAATAAATAAAATCTTTAAGAAAGTGAATTATTTTCTAAACCACTAAGAGTAAGGTGGGACATTCTGCCAAACTATCCGATACCTGGCAAGTTGTTGACATTGAAACACTTTGACTTAACTGTGATAAGTATTCATGAAAAAATCTGGGTGCCTAGGTATAGTTACTTCCCTACCATTGAATCTGTTTCTTTTCTTTGAGATAGGTCATTTATTTATCTGAGGCTATCTATTGCCTAGTAAAAAGCTTTAGAAATTGCTTTAGTCCTTCCTAGCCAAAGACACAGCCTGCTGGGGACAGACCCTATTTCCAGAAGTTATTTTCGATCTTGGGGCGCCCTTCTGCAAAGGCTTATTGTACCTGAACAGACCACCGTACCAGTGTCCCATGACTCTCGTCCACTTGTCATGTTCCTAAGCAGAGCTGTATTATATGTGAACACAAGCCAGAATTTCTCTGCTGAGAATGACCTTCTGTTAAAGCCAGAACTGTGTCCCAGGTAACCTTGATACCAGAAACTTTGCAATAGCAGCCAGTGTGGGGACTGGGAGAGGGAGGGAAACAGAACCCCAAGCAAATAAAAAAAGGGGTGCAAAATGTCCGGAGAGTTTAGAGATAAACGGAACAAAAGCAGAAGTAATTGAAAGTGAAGCGCTTACCAACGAGAAATAATCCAAGGTAAATACCGCTCATGTAGCACCCTGGGAAGCAGGTTTTCGTGGACCAGGCCTGTGCCTTCCAGTTTTAGAGAACCAACGCCTTCTTCGTGTTGCAGCTTCTTTCTTGTATCACTCCCTGTTTTTACCAATTTTATTATCATTGGCTCACCTTTATCAAAGCAATAAAAAAGGGAAACAAAGAAAAGCAAATGATTAAGGTAAGCTTGGGAAAGCAAATGGTTGTATCAAGATGACACGGAAAACGCTGGCCCAAGCTTTTGTTTAAATTGCACAGTTGAGATCCCAGAAGATGATGGGAAATGGGCCATATAACACAGCATATTAAAATCAGAGTTATTTCCTCATCCCCTCAATGTAGGCAAAGGCCATAGACCACACTGCCTTGCTGTGAGGGGGAGAAGTCCTTTCTGTCTTTTGGAGAAGTTCTATTTTAGTCCTCAGAAAGTATGTTTGAGTTTCTTTATTTTATTTGCATTGTGCCTCTCTCCCTTATTAAAGTATTTTGTACAGCACCAGGTCTAAGCCTCTTCCCTTTGGCTGGTAAGATTGGGAGTTGGATCGACACATTGTTTCAGGTTTTTCAAAGTTTATCAGTGATCAGTATGCTTTCCCATAATAGAGGAGTTAAGTGGCATATTCCGAAGGTTCCTTTGGGGGGTTGTTGGCTCTATTTTTCCTATAATGAGAAGCAGATTTGTTGTTCCTACCAGTCTTAGACAATTAGGGTTATTTATGTCTATTTGTATTATAAACATGAATCACTTTAAATTAGTTTAGCATCTTTTATTTAGGTTGGCTTTTGAGGTCCTTAATAATAACTAAAAAAGAGCCAACTGATATGAGATCCAGCTGCCAAAAATTATATTTAAGATTAGAGTTTTCTTGCTTGCTTCTCCATGGCAGAACCTGGGGATGTCTCCTTCTGCAGAACATTTTTTCAGGAGTCATCTTAAAGCTGTGTTGCGATCATTCGGCCGCAGGTCAAAACTGAAAGCGTCCACGACTTCTTCTTAGTTGCCTTGGTCTGAGGGGCAGCTTCAAAGAGCTTCAGGGAGGATTCATTCCTCCGAGCAAGGTCCGTATCCTACCCGGTTACACTGAAGAGGGCAGGAGACTAGTACCGCACTGACACCTGGAAAGCTTGGGTTCTTTCAATGACGTAAATGAATAAATAGATATTTTTGCTTAGCAAAGAAAAGAATAGTAACTAGACAGCTTTTTATATCTTTGTAAACACACTGAAGTATGGAGAAAGAAAGAAACGGGTTTTATAGAAAGCAAAGTATGTTTTATCACTATGTGATTGAAGTTGAGAACGTTGGTTTGCAGACTCGGTGATAACAGAATGTAGGGTGTTTACCCTAGTTAAATTAGCTGAAAGGGATTCTCTGCCTTCTAAGTTGTATGTATACCCTGTTTCTATTTTTTAAAAAGCTGTTATGACTTGGATTTTCCCCCAGTGTTCAGAGAAGTGATTCTACCCTCCTGGGTCACTGCTCAGGCCACCCCTCCGTTCTCATGGAGGGGAAGACACGTTTGTAGTTTATGAGTCTTATCAGCCATCCTCCGGCCTGCAGAATTCGAGGGGTGACAGCCTTCTTTCCTTTTGTCCTCTCTCTGCCCCTTGCAGTCCACAGGGCAGTGCTTCTGATGACATAACATTCTCAGTGACGTTATAGGCCTCTTTCATTTGTACAGAGAGTCACTTCATTAGACAAGAGGTTCCCCCACATAGCCTTCCTGGATAACCCACAGTCTCTTCCTGGCTTCCGGTGGGATGGCTGAGGGGACTCCTGAGTCACACGCCTTGTATCTTCAAAGAGCCTCCTAATCTTCATCCCTCCCACCCCCACCACCCGGGCACTAGCAAAAAGAAGGTTGTTTATTATTCTCAAATTACTAATGACAAAAGTGAAACTTGCAGGTGCTATTAACTAGCCTAAATCTCTCTCAGTCCACCATAGCCACACGGTGGTCCTTGCTATTCCTCTAACAACAGGGCTTTACTCATCTCAAGGTTGTTGCTGTTCCCTCTGGCTGGAATTCTCTTCCTCAGGTATTCATTTTTTAAAATAAATATGCACATTTTTTAAAAACAGGTTTTTATTTTTATTTATTTTTTTAAGATTTTATTTATTTATTTTTAGAGAGGGAAGGGAGGGAGAAAGAAAGAGAGAGAGAGAAACATCAGTGTGCGGTTGCTGGGGGCCATGGCCTGCAACCCAGGCATGTGCCCTGACTGGGAATCGAACCTGCGACACTTTGGTTCGCAGCCCACACTCAATGGTATTCATCGAACTGAAGCGTCTCTTGGGATGTGGGACTTTTAGTGCTAAAATGGGAACAGTCCAGACAAAATGGACAAGTTGGTTATGTAGTGAGAAGATATGGTCTACAGCTTTGACTGGTGTGGCTCAGTGGATTGAGCACTGGCCTGCGAACCAAAGAGTCGCCAGTTTGATTCCCGGTCAGGGCACAGGCCTGAGTTCCAGGACAGGTGCCCAGTAGGGGGCACACGAGAGACAACCACAAGTTGATGTTTCTCTCTCTTTCTCCCTCCCTTCCCCTTTCTAAAAATAAATAAATAAAATCTTTAAAATATATATATATATATATGGTTTTCAAAGGCAGGAGTTTTGGCTGCTTATTGGTGTTTCTACAGCCCCTAGCAGAAGGCCTGGCCTATGGTAGGTGCTTGGTAAATACGTGTTACATGAATAAATAAATACTATGCAGAGTCAGTTCTGGCAACGGGAGATAACGGGGACAAGCATGCAGAGTTTCCAGGGGCAACGTCCAGTATCAGAGTTGATGGTGCTAGAGGCACGAGATATACTATCCAAGGTCTCATGGCGATGTGATGGTTCATTCTATGTGTCAACTTGACTTGGCAAAGGTATACCCAGAGGACTGGTAAAACATTGTTCCTGGGCCCTGACTGGTGTGGCTCAGTGGACTGAGTGCCAGCCTATGAACCAAGGAGCCCGCTGGTTCGATTCTCAGTCAGGGCACATGCCTGGGCTGCAGGCCAAATCCCTGGCATTGGGGCATGTGAGAGGAAACCACACACTGATGTTTCTCTCCCTCTCTTCTCCCTCCCTTCCTCTCTGTCTAAAAATAAACAAATAAAATCTTAAAAACAAAACCCCCAAAACCATTATTCCTGGTTGTGTCTATGAGGGTGTTTCCTGAAGAGACTAGCATTTGAATCACAAACTAAAACGCAAAGGTGAGGAGAGGTATAAAACAGAACAGAGCATCAGAGACCCATGTGACAATATCATGTGGTTCGACATGTATGGAGTTAGGTTCCCAGAAGTAGCGGACAGACAGAATGAGAGGGGAAAACATGTGTGAAGAATGTCAAGAACATTCCCAAATGATGAATGATATCAATCCACAGATCCTAAATTCAATTAATACAAAGAAATCTACACATAGGCACATCATGATTAAACTACAGATGAAGGCAAGTCGTAAAGACAGCCAGAGAAAAAAAAAACATGTTCTATTGAGTGGCTACAAAACAAGTAATGGATGACTTCACCAGGAACAACAGAGCCCATCTTTATGTTGCTGCAAGATAGCTCCAGGCTTTTATCTTCACTGCCAAAATAATGTTATCATCCACAGACACCCAATATCACCACTGTCATGCTTAGGTGGTTAGAGCCAGAGTAAATAAAGAAATTCGAGGAGCTCTCAGAGATAGAGAGAAACTAAGGGCTTGAATATCACTCACAGTAATTTGGTGAAAGGGGAATACCAGGGAAGGAAATAGAGAAGATAAGTATAGGTATGACTGAACTGTAGTGTTTAAAAAAAAAAAAAGGTACTACTGGCATGTGGGACTGAGCAATTCTTCTCTAGGTGACTGCCATGCACTGCAGGGTGTTTCCAAGTTTTTGCTCCCAGGATGAATGCCAGTGGCTCTCACGAGTCCGTCTTTGTAACCACCAAATTGATGCCTATTGTTCCTCACATTTTCTTTCTTTTTTAAAAAAATCGTTTATTTTTAGAGAGAGTGGAAGGGAGGGAGAAAGAGAGGGAGTGAAACATCAATGTGTGGCTGCCTCTCATGCATCCCCCACCAGGGACCTGGCCCGCAACCCAGGCATGTGCCCTGATTGGAACCAAACCACCGACCCTTTGGTTCACAGGCTGGTGCTCAATCCACTGAGCCACACCAGCCAGGGCAGTTCCTCAGGCTGTCTAATGCTCCTGAAGTCACTGTACCAGTGGGTGTGACAGGGTTTCCCAACCTCGGCAACACCGACATTCTGGGTGATAGAATTCTTTGCGGTGGGGGCGGGAGCATTCTGTGCATTGTAAGATGTTTAGCAGCACCCTTGGCTTCTCATTGATCAAGGTCAGGAGCACCCCTCTGCCAGCTGCGATAACCCAAAATATCCACAGACATTGCCAAATGTCCCATGAGGGAGGAAGAAACTTTACCCCTTTAAGTCCTTTTGGCTGGTCTAACAAGTAAATCTACGTAAGACAGATTTGATTAATCAGAGAAAATCACCACATTCAATTACAAACCCACATATGAGAATCCCACATGCATGAGCGAGTCAGGGACCCTACGTGCCTAAGCGGTTCAGAGGCAGGAAGCTCAAATGCGGTCTATATGGCACTGTGAGCTGCGGGTGAGGTAAGGTGCCTTGGGGCTTTAGAGGGGAGGAAGGTCGGCCACGGGACAGAAGAAGAAGCACTGTTCAGCAATTAGAAATGTGCCCTGCCCTATAGATTGGTCATCAAAAGTTATCTCTGGTAATAACTCCTACTGTGGGCATGGCCCCAAAGTGAACCCGCAGGGTCTCTATGACCTTCAGCTCAGAATAATTTACACACCAAAGTGGCGCATCTTAGGGAGATGCCTATTCTGAAAACCCATTTAGCCCCCTGGCATGGGGGGAGTCTCACCCCTCCCTTCTCTCCCCTGTTCAGAACCGCGTGGATATGACATAACAACAAAAAAAAGTGAATCTTTCAAAAGGAATGAAACACAATATCAGAAATGAGAGAAAGAGGTAAAGAGAAATGTCAGAACAAAAAAAGAGAGAAAAGAAAACACTTTCAATATAGCAGTGCACACTGAAGTCAGATGGTTAAATCAAAAAGCTGGACATTGACTCAAGATATTATTAGACCATGGAAGACATTGAGGAGACATCCAGAGAGGCAGCAGGTCCTGAGAAGGTCTTACTTTTGTTTCATTCTGTTTTCCCACTTTGAACTTTGAAACCTTTGAGGTGGAAAGGAAACCTTTGGAGAACTTTGAAACCTTTGAGGTGGAAAGGAAAGAAGCTGCTAGAAAAAGGGAGCCCGAGGATGTTGCTGGAATGGGAGGGAACATAACACCAGCTCTACTCAGACCACGTAGGCGCAGCTGAAACGCCATTACACAAGAAGGCAGACTTGGCGACGTAGGCGTTGCATAAAGAAAGCAGTGTGTTCCTCTGTTGGCACACACCCCCGTCCTTTGTAAATACAAAGATCTCATCTGCCCTTTGTTTGTGGCAGAGACAAATTACATCGATGAGTCAGGGCTTTACTTGGTTCTTAACCTACGTGTGACCGTCCCTCTCTCAGATCTGATAGCTTCACAAGGTGAGGTTCTTCCTCCAGTCCAGCTCTAGTTTGAGAATCATCTTGCAGCATAAAGGCAACATCAGTTCTCCCTGACGGGCAATGACGAAGGAGATGAAGAAAACGAGGAGGAGGGGAAGGGCAGGGGGCAGAAAGGGCCGGGAGGAGGAAGGGAAGGGAGAGGGGAAGGGAATGGAGAAAGAGAAGTGGGACAAGAGGGATAAGGAGAAGGTTATCACGTTCATTCAATCGGACTCTAGTGGTCTCAGCTTCTGCCCTTAGCAGTTCATGTGCAGGGACAACCCTGCTCTCGATGGATAACCAGAGGGAAAGACGGCAGGTAAGACCAAGCTGGGTCTGGGGAGCTAAACCTCCACCTCCGTCCCTACACCAGGATACATTCCAAATGCATCAATATTAAACTTAAAAATTCAAATAATAAAAGAACTGGTAGACCATGTGGGTGGATTAAAAAACAAAACAAAACAATGTGAACTTATAGAAAAGCCTGTAAAGTGTCGATGTAAGAAACATCCAAATCTGAAGAGAATTTTTATAAGGGGATTTGGGCCAGACTGATGACAATTGCTAGAAAGCAAAACTCAATAAACTGAGGAAGTGTTCCAGAGAATGACAGTTTTGCGGGTTATTTTATACATTAGAGTAAAAGGAGAAGATGTAAGGAGGGTTGCATGGAATCCATTGGTGGTAGATGAAGGAGGGAGGAGTAAGCAAAGTGGGGACATTTCTGGGATTGGATAAAGAGGCAAAACGGAGATGCATCTGTCTCTTACATTGGTGGGTACATGATGCTAATTAACATGCACAGCCCATACAGATGGTATGCAGGACCAATACCATGAGAGGGATTCTATGGTCTCATGCTCCGAGGAGCCTGGAAAAGATTACTCTGACATTTCAGAGTTACCTGTTTTAGATGCAGACATATAATAGACGGGCTCACTTAAGGCAAAGATCGACCTTTGACCAGGAAGCCACAGGCCTAGTAGAGGGAACCTGTCCGTGTGGAATGGCAAATGTATAGCTCAGCCCTGGGGGAAAGCCCATGGGCGTGAGGCGGCACACAGGATGCCAACCCACAGATTGGTTCTCCCGTGGGAGACCAGGCCTGCATTGTACCTGGGCTGCTTTGTGACTTGCTCTTGCTAAAACTCCCTCCCCCTGAGTTCAAGTAGCAAGCCTTTGCTGCATATCTTTAAAGTAACTTCCTGAAGTCTGTGCTAATTCTCCCAAGGACTGAAGTGTAACCAGACCAATTACTCTTATCGCTCTCTTGCATTCACAACATTTTTTCCTTGTTAATCAGTAGAAAGTGATCAGTAACGTTCTTCCCATTGCTATCTGTAAAAAGTAATTACCTAAAGCAAACCTAAGTATAATGAATGAAAACCTTGTTTGATGTATGCAATTAGACAGCCAATAAAAGCCTGTCCAAGCAAGAGTCAGCACACTCTCCCCTAAAGAGAGTGGCGGGGCCATCCCTTTTCCTCCACAGGACTCGGTAGTCTATGTGAATTTGTCTCATCTCATCCATAACTCAGCAGACACTGTGGGCTGGTGTTCGCATCAGCCTAGGACATAACTGCCCTCCACGACTTGATTTTAGTTGGGAATTGTTATGTTCAGACCATCCTGTGTGGTTACTTTTGGTCTCTGAGTTTGTAGGGCCGCCGTGCAGGCCCCCCCTGAGCTTGTCAGGGTCAGTGGGTGGCCCCTTCTCGCCCATACAGCACGTCTCAAATTCTGCATTAATTCCATGAAGGAAAAAATTGTTAAACATGACTATATACAATTTTAAAATTCTACTTGGCAAAAATGACATCATCAAAGAAAGATAAGTGACAACTGGAAAAATATTGTCATCTATATTATGTGAAGAGAGCCATTTTTGTGACTGCACCAAGAATCCATAAGCACATTTTTAAAAAGTATATGGAAAAAGATAGAAAAACAAGCAAAGGAAAATGATTAGGCTGTTCATAGCAGAGGAAATACTATAGGGCGATAAAACTTTATAATTATAGAAAAGCAAATTAAAGTAATGAGATACCCTCTGCCTACCGAACGGGCAAATACTAAAATACTGAAAATGCCCAATATCAGCGATTGATTAGGAAATGAGTTTCCTGTCCTCTGAGAGGACTTGAAATTGGTGACATCTCTTTGCAGGATAATTTTGGAATATCTTTCAACACTAACAGCGCACGACCCTCGGGCCAGCAGGTCCACCCCCAGGAGTGTAACCAGAAGACGGGCACAGAATCTCTGCACCAACATCCGCTCGTAGGACGCTCACTGCAGCCTTGTTTCCGAGAGCAAACCCCGGGAGCAACCGTCAGTGTCCAGCAGTTGCGGATTCCTCGTATAAAGCGTGGTATTTCTCCCCTGTGTGCATGAGTTACTAAGAAAAAAACCCTAGCTTTAAAAAACAGGTCGTTACTCACTATGCTGTATACCTGAAACCAATATAAAATGTCAAGTGTAATCGAAGAATAAATGTTTAAAAACACAGCAAAAAATACCCAGGTTATTACGTTCACAAACGAGTAAGTTCAAGTACACAGGTGAATCTGTACCTGGTGAAGTCAGAAGCTGCGGACACAGGTGGGCTACAAGGATCGTGAAGGGTTGGAAGCCCCGGCAGAACCTAAAGTGCCATTCGTACAAAGTGGGCTCTCAAGGGTGTACACGAACCAGCAGCAAAGCGGAGTCAAGGTGAATGCTGACTCCTCTCCTCGCGGCCAGGGTTTGGCCTAGAGAGTACAGTGGAGCGGAGCACAGTGGGGAGAAGGCAGAACAGGGCAGTGCAGTCAGCAGATAGACAGGGTGGGAAATCAGTGAGACCCAGACAGCCCCGCCCCACACTCATGCTCAGCTATTTTAATAAAAAGTTCTTTCATTTTTACAAATTCTTTAAAATCTCCCTATTCTAAAGCATGGTGGAGTAGAAATCACACTAGCATTACTCTTCTACTGTATCTTTAGGAATCACAGAGGCTTGGGAAGTCAAGTTACTTATGCTAGCATGTTACCGTGCATCCAGCCAAGTGTACATTAAAACAATTAATCACCGAGTTCATTTCTCCAACAGGAATAAGCTCAAGTGTCGTATTCCACACCAGCAGATTACAGTTTGAAAAAAATTATTGCTTCCATAAAAACATTTCACAAGAATGAAGCTGGTGAATGAAAGTCTAAATATTTACAAATAATATGTAAGTACCCAAAGTACTTTATTTTTTAAATTTAATCTTGATTATATTTTTTCTGTTGCCATGTAGTCCTCTTATACCCCTCCCCCTAGCAACCTCCACACTGTTGTCCGTGTCCATGAGTCCAGGGTCCTTTGAACATAGATGCAGCACATTAAAGTGGGTGGAGCTACTGAGAATCTTATGTAAATTCTATTAAAACTCAAGGATACAGTTTTCATAAAGACAGATTGCAACACTTCATTTGGAAACTGTTACACATCTGTTTTCATCACTTTTGCATTTTAAATGAGAGCTACTTTCCTGCCCAGATTTAGTTCAAAGTATGGATCAATACTTAGGATTGATCAATACTTCAGTAGTTCTTAGAAGTTTCCTCTGAATATATTTTCTACCAATTAAAACATTTTCTCCCCTTTGAAAGCACAAATCAATATATACTTTCTTAGGACCTGTTATTCCTGTTTTTGTGGTTTACCTAATGTATTTATGGGAAAGAGTACATTTTGTTAAAAAGAAGTAGAGACTTTTCACTTTTTGGTTAAAACAATTCTCACTGTAATTACTGTCTGCATGCCTGTGCCCTCCTTTCTCCCAACACATAATTGTCATCATCATCATCTTTGTAAACCTTGGGCCATGCCCTAGTAGGTGCTCAACAAATATTTATTGAATCTAAGATAAAAATACACTTTCCAACTGTGAGAGGCACCATGTGTTGCCTGCTCAATATCCATTCCTGCCTCTGACCCTCCTGTGAAGACAGCCTTGCTTTGTTCAGGTGGCGACAAGGACCTCTACCCAAAGCAAGGGATTGAATTGTGATTGGTCGAAGCCAGTAATAGACATCTCGTTCCTCTCCCTCTCTCTCGGTATTGCTCCAAGGGTGGCCCTGTGACCCAGTTCTAGCCATGCAAATGGGAGGGATTCTTTTCTGGAGCAGGGCTTCCAGAAAATGTTTTGCCCTCTCAATACAAAAGTTCTGACGCAACCAGCAAACCCCTTTGCCCACCCCTCCTTTCCTGAGAGCATGGGCTGCTGGAGGAGCAGCAGCTGCCTTGCAATCGTGACACATGAGGACAAAAAAAAAATAACAAATTAAAAATGGCAGAGATTCAGAGACACAGAAAAGATGTATGTCAGCATCATTGAGCAGCTACACTGGTTCTGAAAGAAAAATTGCTTGTGCTACTCAATACTCAGTAGTTGAGTATTCCATTACTTGCAACTTGAAGCACTCCTGACCAATACCACTTTTAAATGTGTATAATTAAGGGAAAAATAAGTACTTTGCTATTGGGAAGGAATTTCTGGATTTGCCTATGCTCCCATTCTCTGTATTCTATTAGTTGCTAACTTTGTTGACTTCCCCTTCATGACATGTCTTACTCACGTCCCTTCTATATTAGTTTTCTCTTGCTGCCTGAAAATCACCACAAACTTAACACAGAACAGCATTAATTTGTTATCTCACAGTTTCCATGGGTTGGAACGAACATACACCATGGTGGTCCCATGAGATCACAAGGGAGCTGAAAAATGCCCATCATCTGGCAAAGTGGTAGCTGCCATCACGTCATATTGCAAGGCCTGACTCACGTGTTTGTGGTGATGCTGGTGTAAACCAACCTACTGTGCTGCCAGTTGTGCAAAAGTGTACACATACATCTATGTACAACACATAATGCCTGACAATGATAACAAACAATTCTGTTACTGGCTTATGTACTTGTTATATTATACTTCTTATCTTGAAGTGTACTCTTTCTTCTTATAAAAAGAGTTTGCGGGGAAACAGTACACTGGGTTACACCAGCAGCAGTCTCTCATACATCTTGTGCTCACGCATCCCTTGATCTCACCATTTTCTCTTGTGCTTCATTGCATCTCCTGTTCTTTTGTACCGTAACATACTGTATAGGCTTGTAGCCTGGGAGCGATAGGCTATGCCGTGTAGCTAGGATGTAGTAGGCTCTGCCCTCTAGGTTCATGTAAGTGCACTCTGTGATGTTTATGCAATGACGACATTGCCTACACTGCGTTTCTCAGAACTGCCCCATTATTAAGCTCCGCCTGACTGTAATTGGGAAAATGTGTGCATACATCCAGGACTGAGAATCGGGGGGGCTCTCTCAGAATTCTGCCCACCACACCTTCTTGAGGGCAGAGACCGGGCTTCACACATGTTTTTTAAGTCCCTGTCTTTCCTACCACAAAATCCTCATGATGTTTTTGCTCCGCTGGCAACTCGCATCCCAGTTACGGCTTACTGCCAATCAGTCCCCAGGGTCTGGTCAACCGCTTAGGTTGAATTCCTCATTTTATTTTCAACTCAATTTAGATAAAAGAGAAAAGAATGAGGAGTTTCTGCTGGACTTTCTTTGTTACCTTATTCTCATTTCCACAATATCCAATGGTTTATGAACCCCATCTCATAGATGAGAACGCTAAGACTCAGAAAAATGAAGTGGATTCTTGACCTAGGTTATATAGCTACAAAGACGTCTTGATTCAAAATCTAGTGTTCTTGATATTGAATTACAGACACAGTCAGGTAAATCTGGTCTCTCTGCATGAAAACAAACAGCCCCTGTTCCGAGGAGCTATTATGACGAGAGAAGCTGGCGATACGTAAGTATCACCTAGTTACTTGATTATTAGATCTCACATTTCCACGACCTTTTCCTTCCACTGCTATGTAGATGATTTTGCCAACGTTCTTCAAATGAAAGAATGTTCGATCTGATGGCCAAGATACAGTGGTCTGTTGTTATGACCGCAGTTTGGGGCACTTGATCACAGCTACTTTGCAAGATGACCTTCACTTCATGCGATCGGCTCCAGCAGCCCAGTTGTTATCTAAAAGCCAAACATCAGTGTGTGCTGTTAGCAGCAGGATGATGCTCATTCCTTAATCCCAAGAAGCAGACCCCTTGGCCAGTTGTAGGGCCCACTGGTCGACCAGCCGCCGTATGAGCTCTGCTCCTGCGGTCAGACTTGCTTTTCATCCTTATGACTATTGTTAGAGGTGCCATCCTCTCCTGAAGCAATGAACTCTCACTCAAGAGCATACCTGAGGCAGATGGCTCACTTATTTACACTCCCCTAACCCAATTAAAGTTGGTGTGATGAAGCTTTTGTCTTTATATATGGAAATGAACATATTCAGATCCAAAACACCTGAGGAAAAAAAATAGATCCTAATCCATTTGACAGTGTCACATGAACCAAACAGATGATTTTTTGTATTAAAATAAAAACAGCCCATATATTGTGACCAACAGCCAGTGGCACCGGCTTCTGAAAATAATGGGCTTCGTCTTCTTTAAAATATTCATTCAGGACCTGGAGACCTACCGCAGTTCTTAAGATGATAACTGGTTTCTCTTTCATGTTTTTAAAACCAATACGTGCAGTTTAGTGACGGCACTAGCGCTGACTAACTCCGTGCATGTGTGTATTTTTGTAAATTAACACTTAGAGAAGTGAAGTTTCATCCGTCTGCCCTCGGAGTTAAGTTTACTAATCTGAGAAATACTTGGACCTGAGTGGAATACAATGATGTGTTATTTCAGTTTTATCCACGCCCAGCCTGCTGGCGGCCTCCTTTGAAGATCTCCGTTGGGCATTTTGGGATCTCGTCCCTCAGTTCCCCTTCACATCCCGCCCTGACTTCAGCCCACACCCTTCTCTGTTTCGACTTTTCCTGGGGCTGTGCCTCCCGTCTTTTATCAGTTACGTTCTCCCCCCGGGCTCTCCTTGTCAGAGTCTTTCCCACCACGGGTGGACCTTCTCGAATCCTCCCTCCTCCATAGTGTTTCCTGGGATCTCCGGCTGTGCATAACTCCTGCCTCCCTTGTTGCCGCTGCCCTGTCTTAGATTACAGTCTGGCTGTTACCACCTGTTTCTTCCCCCACACTATTCACGGGAGGAAAAGGGCTACATTCATTTCTCTTTTCAACTTTCTACCCTCAAAGCATTGAGACAGAGCTTTTCCTTTAGCTGATGCTAAACCATTCAGCATTGAATCAAATCCTGTTTTCTTTTCTTTTCTTTTCTTTTCTTTTTCTTTTTCTGCTCTGACCAACAAGGATTCAGAATTGCATCCTATGGTTTTTGTAGAATCTTGGAGAACGGCCCCTGAGCAACACAGGCAACACTGGGAGAACACCTTGACGCGCACTTGGGAAATGTCGTTTTTAGACCAGGAGCAGAATCACTAAGTGAGCAGAGCCCCACATCCTGGAGGGAGCTGAAACCAGCTGGGGAAGCAAGCAAGCCATCCAATCTAATCCAGTTTTCCTTCAGAATAGATTACTTCAATCCTGCCTTCCTCATTCTGTGCTAAAAGCTGTTTACCGGTTCAGCACAAAATGTTGGCTTTTCCAGTAATTTCATAGGTGATTGCTGGGTAAGGGGATTAAATAGAACTTCTCCCCCACAAATGCTTAGTGGGAGGAAAATCAATTTTTCCCCCTAAAGTACATACATGATTGTTCAATAGTCAAACCACCAGTGAGTTGACAATGCTCATTAATAATGAATTGAAGTTACATTTTATATAGCGAGTGCTTTAACCTTTCCAAACCTCAGCTTTCTCGTGTGTCAGATAGGGTAATAGTCACTTTTCCAGACTTTTCAGTTGCTGTGACAATTACAGATAATGTTTATAAAGGCCCCGCGTATGCCGTCTGCCCTCCTGGGTCTGCGCCCATTGGACTTAGAATATGGAACTGCACCACGGGCTGGGTCTCCAGTTCGCCGAGTCATCCTGTAGATCTTGCAGCCTGCCAGCCTCCATGATCACGTGAGCCAATTAGCATAACGAATCTTGTGAGATACATATACACCAATCAATGGGCAGGGTGTATGCAGATGTAGACGTGCGTGTAGATGTATGTTCTATCGTTGGTTCTGAGTCCTTGGAGAGCCCTGATTCTCGGTATTCTCTGAAGTAGACAGAGACAGAGGTCAGAAGCTCATTACCTATTGAAAAGAATGGGGGTCCTGGTTGGGAAATCCACCAGCGACACTTAGGTAATCAGGAAATAAAGGGGTGACAGGATCCTGTGCTGAGTCACGGGAAGTGGGTGAGTCACAGCAAGCTGCTCAGAGCTCTGAGCCAGACCTCCTGTCCGTCATCCGTGGCATCATCCACCAGGCTGCCCCGGCTGCAGGGGCAAGATGGCTTCTGCTTCGCTCGCAGTTTCAAATCCACACCAGCGTCTCTCAGGGGAGGAATCTCCGCCGGATCTCTGCCAGTGAGAATGAGTTTGGGAAATGCAGGCTATAGGCCTCCTGCACCTGTAATCGAGGGAGAGCTTACAAGTATTGTTTTTAAAAATCAGATTTAAAAAAAATCTAACCTATAAGGTAAAGTTCTGTTGAGCTGAATAACAACAGCAAACAAAATTGTCCTCTTTCCTCCCAAGCAGCAAAGGTTCTCGCTTACAGCCCTGATGGCACTAGCCGTTGATGTGGGAACTCCTGCCTGTTGACTCTCTGAAGTGTCTGAGCGAATGGCACAGCCACTTTCTCCTGGAAGTCTATACGTTGTGGGTGATACTTACTACTCCTAGGCCAGGGACATTGGGCCTGATTCAGCTACACTATTCCACGACACTAACCACCAAAGTGAATGCTGACCAAGTGTAGAAAAAGAAGTTGAAACTATAAGCCAGGCTCAGGAAAACATTTTTGCATTTGCTAAAACAAGGGGACAAGCTCCTGGATCTTAGGACTCAAAAGCTCACTTGTGTGAAAGTAATCTGCAAAGTCACTGAAAGAACTCTCCAGCATTCTTTCCAGTGTTCAGCAAATCCACAGATGCCAATTACCTCAGTTACGCAAATGGTATTTACCATGGCTAATAAACTCAGTTAATAAATGAGAACGTGAATTTATAAGGCTCCATAAGCATTTATGAACCAAGGAACACACTGATATATATTTTTTGTTAGATTTTATTGATTTATTTTTACAGAGAGGGGAATGGAGAGAGGAAGAGGAGCTTCGATGTTGGAGATAAACATTGATCAGTTGCCTCTCTCACGCCCCCAGTTGGGGACCTGGCCCGCAGCCCAGGCGTGTGCCCCGGCAGGCAATGAAACCTGAGATTTTTCGTTTTGAGGGAGGATGCCAAGCCCACCGAGTCACACCAGCCAGGGCCCCACTGATATTTTAATGGGGCATCATATCAACGTTAAAATAAAAACATTGTAAAGGCTGCAGTACTTACGACCGCAGAACTCAGAGGTCGCGTGGGCAGCTCAGAAGTCAGTGTGTTTGACCGTCCCCTTTGCCCCCGGTTGTCACTGCAGCTGATCAGCAAGGACGTTGTTCTCCCCTGTGCACTGACCGCAACGTGAGCATTAAGCTGAGCTGTGTGGCCTTCAATCACAATTTTTAAAAAAGCATCTCACCTCACAGAGCGAATTACCCAAATGATGTTAAGTTAGTCTATGTCAACAGTGATGTGGATACGAAAAAACTGGGGAATCTGGAGAAAATTCTATGACAGTTAAGGTAAGGGAGAAACAAGCATCTCATTAACTTCATGAGGTGGCCCTTCAGGAAAAGTAGGATATAGAATGATAGTATCCTAGTTTCACAGATGTTTAAACTTGGTCATGGAGAAGAGAATTGCTCAAGGACTAAGGGACCTGCACTTGAACCCGGGTGTGCCTGACTCTGAAAGCCACACTACCAGATCGTTCTGCTGCCAGCAGTATTGGTAATAGGAAAGGGCATTGTTAGCAATGACAAAGCACCAGAAGCAAAATTACAAATTAGCCTTCTCTTAATTATCCTTCTGGGGAAGTACTTGTTACTGATGCAAGACAGCAACGTGTCGCCAGTGTGTAAACATGAACTTGAGAGGACTGCTGCCAATGTCGACATGGGCGAACTTGAAACACATCAAGGATATTCAGACACAGGATCGTTTCCTGCCAGCCACTAACTATGCTCAGGAAGAAGATTTGGAGGCCCAACTCAGGCCTGGGTTTACTGATACAGATGACTGTCTGTCTTCCCCCTGCACTTTTATTCCGTAAGGTGAGAGACCACAATGTCTTCTTGTGTCTAACTGACACCGGGAGGTGGGACTCCATTGGAAAACAATGCTGCTGATCAGCGTTGGCGCTCTTTGTTTTCACTGCAGTGAACATAACCCCAGATGCTCCAGGGGCCAAGCTGGCAATGCAACGTGTCACCGAGGGAGGATGTAAAATAATACGGAGTGGGGGGAGCTGTGGAAAACTCCGCAATGATGTTCCGTCTAAAGACAGCAGCAGCTACTCAGCGCAGCTGTTGCCACTACAAATTTGGGCCTAGTGATATCAGAGATCCTGGTTTTTTAAGAGAGGCTAGAAATATATGTTTTACATGATAAAATCATCTGATATTTAAAAGTGGGCGATTAATTCCATTTTTAAGATCCAGGTGTGGGCCACACTCCAAGGCCTGTGCTCCACGTGTCGGCTGCAGTGTGTCGACAGCCCTGACTTTCGTCAGCAGGCTGTGCTCGGGGGCCTCTCTGGGCTTCAGAAAGGCCGATGCCCGATGTCACGGTGTGGCACGGATTCGGAGAAGCTCAGTCGGCCGGAGGTATAGTCAGGGCTTTGGTACAGAGTGGGCTCGGCAGTCCTGTGTGCTCAAGCCGGTTACAGACTGGTCATTGGCCCGTTGTGGACAGTAGTCATTGTCACAAGTGCTTCACAGCTGAAAGGACCTTTAGTGCCCTGCCGTCCATGGTAAAGAACACTGAGACCCAATGGGTTCCGCACGTGTTCACGCCGTCTGCTGCCCACGGCCCTTCTCACTGCCTGGTGACTTGGTACGTTGCCAAACTAGAAACTCAAAAGCCACTAAAAAATTGTGATTGTCTACAGGTGAGTTTGACAGGGGTGTTGTTAACTTTGTGGGGGAAGACAGGTAATACCTGGTGGCCCACATCATCTCTTGATGAAGTACTCACAATGATCTCTTTTATATGAATACCTCCAAAACCTGCTTCTCTCCTTCACCAAGTCTGGCCAGTTAAAAAGTTCTAAAAGAACACTAATTTTTTTTTAGTAGTCCCCTGGGTAGACTAAAAATCTTTCCATCTTTTTTGTCTACCAGATATTCTATGTTGTTTTAAATTACCTAAGTGTATAAAGTTATAAACACATACATGTTAATGAAAAATTTGAAACAAAAGTCAAGAACTCAGAGTAAGAACTGAAAGTTCCTGTTAGCACCTATCCCTTGCCAGGAGTCAGCTACTGCGAACAAATTGGTACCTTTACTTTTTTTTTTCTATTCTTTTGCATACACATGCACACACATGCATGTGTATTTTATTTATTTATTTTATGTTTCTAGCAGCTTTATAATAGTTGAGATATAACTACCATGCAATAAATGCACATATTTAAACCATATGATTTGATAAGATATATATACATACCTGTGACATGCCAACCACAATAAAGACTATGAACATATTCAATAGTTGAGAGAGAGTTCTTGTGCCCTTGGTTATTTTTTTTCTAAATCATTTTTCATTTTTCGATTACAGTTGATAGACAACATTTTATTAGTTTCAGCTGTGTAACATAGTGATTAGACATTCACATAACCCACAGGTGAACACACCAATAAATCTAGTACCCATCTGACATCATGTGTAGTTATTACATTATTATGGACTATATTCTCTATGCTGTATTTACATCCCCTTGACTATTCTGTAACTACCAATTTGTACTTCTCAATTCCTTCCCCTTTTTCACCCACTGTCTTAATCCCCTTCTATCTGGTAACCATCAAAATGTTCTCTGTCAGAGCCCTGGCTGGCATAGCTCAGTGGATTGCACTCAGGCTGTGAACTAAAGCGTCGTAGGTTCGATTCCCAGTCAGGGCACATACCTGGGTTGCAGGCCACGGCCCCCAGCAACTGCCCATTGATGTTTCTCTCTCTCTCTCTCTTTCTCCCTCCCTTCCCTCTCTAAAAATAAATAAATAAAAACCTTACAAAAAATGTTCTCTGTCTATGAGCATTTTTCTGTTTTGTTTGTTTATTTTGTTTTCCAGATTCCACATATAAGTAAAATCATATTGCATTTGTCTTTCTCTGACTTATTTCACTTAGCAAAATACCCTCAAGGTCCATCCATGTTGTAGCAGATGGCAAAATTTCATTTTTTATGGCTGTGTAATATTCTATTCTATATGTGTACCACTTCTTCTTTATCCACTCATCTGTTGATGGACATTTAGGGTGCTTCCATATCCTGGCTCTTGTAAATAACGCTGCAGTGAACATATGGATGCATATGTCTTTACAAATTAGTGTTTTGGGTTTCTTCAGATAAATACCCCAAACTGGAATTGCTGCGTCTTTTCTTGTCTCTTTGTATAGCCACTATTTTAAAGTCTATTTTGTCTGGTAGAAGTTCTGCTACCCCAGCTTTCTTTTTATTTCCCCATTTTTATGAAATGTATTTTCCTATTCCTTTACTTTCATTCTGTGTGTGTCTCTCAAACTGAAGTGTGTCTCTTATAAGCAGCATATATAAGGGTCTTGCTTTCTTATCTGTTATGTTTTTTGATTAATCAATTTATGTTTAAAGTAACTGTTGATAGATATGTAGTTATTGCCATTTTATTATTTACATGTTTGATCTTTCTTTTTCTCCTTTTTGAAGAAGTCTCTTTAACATTTCTTGTAATACTGGTTTGGTTGTGATGAACTCCCTTAGTTTTTCTTTTCTGGGACACTCATGTAGTTTGATATTTTAAACATAAATAGCAATATGATATACCTATTGCCACATAGTATTCTGGAACTTTCTTTGTTTATTAGACAATACATCTTGGAGGTATATATCTATGAGGTTTTCTAACCAACTTTTAGCTGATAGATTATTCATGAATTTGAGTATACGCATGAAGCATACTGAAAAAATGCTTCACTAAGATTTGGAAGCTTATCCATAGGTGGCTGAGGTTTTAAAATCTCATTCACTAAGTGGTACAGCCCTACCCAGATCTATATAATGAATAGTCTTGGAAGGTATTATGTTAACTGTATTTGTAAATTGAGTCACACTATAATAGTGTGCAGGAAACCGATTCCACAGTGAGTGACATTAATAGGAAATATTGTTTAGGAATAAAAGTGCCCATCCCTAAAGGACCACTTGTGGACAAATACATTTCTTTGTCTTAAGTTGGGGCACTCTCTGTCATCAAGTCTGATGTAATTGGATGAAATGTTCCCTTTTCTTCATTAGATGTTTAGATGTTTTATCAGAGCACAAGCCAAAGAAAGAGAAGGACTTACTTTTAAAAGTTGGCTGGCAGGAGAGCTCGCCCCTCCCCTGAGCTCTTTAGTGAGGTGCAGCTGGCTCTACTCTAAAATGTTCCTCACGACATGGTCAAACCCATCAGTCCTCCCTGGAGGAAACTATTTGGTTTCATATGATTTAACTCAACTGGATTCACACCAAGAAGTCCAGCTGGAAAGCAAACTCTTCACCAATCTCCATGGTTGTGAGAGCAAGCAAACTGGGCCATTCCTAGAAAGTTTGCTGCGGGGAAATCCAAACTCTGGTCTTTCTTTCATTGTTTTCCTTCCTGCCGTTCCCGTTAGCAGGAACATCACCTGCAATTGTTTTTTTGTTTTTGTTTTCTTGATTGGGAGTAAAAAGGAGAAAACTGTATATAACCAATAATAATAATAAAAAAAATTTTTTTCTTAATCCAAGAGGGATTTTTTCCTCCTCTGAAAAGAAAATGTTGTTATTACGTTTCATGATTTATTGAAAATGCCCATATAGAAAATAATGTTTTTCATTAGTTAGAGAGAAGAAAGAGAAGAAAGAGATTTCCACTTGAACAATACAGAGTGAGTCTTATGTTTTGCATTCCAAAATTTCAGTCAACTGCATAATGCATGGATCCTGGAGCTCTGATCAATTTATCAACAATTTGATATACCTCTAATCTGCTAAAGCTACTAAATCCTCGGGTATTTTACTTGCACAGATACAAATTAGCATTAATTAAAAATCTTCCAGTAACCAAATTCATATATACTAGTTGATAAATTTTGAAACAGTTATCTGCCCTGGGTTTTCTTGGGTCTCAGAATGACTCACCCTTACAAAGTGACTAGATTTCCAGCAAAGCCTAGGAAGCAATTGGATTGATTCATCGTGAGGTGAAATATTCTTCATAGTTTCACTCCGAGTTCCAGGATCTCTTAGGAAATCTGGACTCTGCAGCCCCCTCCAATACCCCAAGGGGCTGGGGCAGGTAGGAGTCAGTAGTTTCCATGGAAGCAAGAGGATGTCTGTCTCCAGCAGCAAGAGGTGGCTGCGGCTTTGGTGATCCTGGGACAGTGACAGAAAGGTGGGAAGCTGCTCAGGTTTCTGGGTCTCAGTTTTCATGTCCTGCCAATGCCTGGCTGGCTGAGCTAGGCCTCTTCTATCCACAAGTTACAGAAGCTGGGTGGGGGGCGGGGGGGGGGGGCGGAATTGTTACCAAGCAGTCGAGGGTAACTCAGGACCCCAGGGCAGGAAGAAAGCCGCAGTGACTGGAGCCAGGCAGTGCAGAGCTGCCTCTGCAGAGTCCTTCGCTGTCCTTGCCTGACTTCTCCGTCCATCTGCTGCACTCCTCCCTCATATGGCACAGTTGTCTGCACCAGAGCGCGGTCTCCAGTTTTAGAATTTCCCCTCTGGTTTAACAAATACTTACTGGGGTCTTTGAATCCAAATTCTCACAGAGAGCGCTTTTGATGAGTCCAAATTTGGTCAGGTGTCCAGCCAAGGGCCAATTAGCCTTGGCTGAGGGCTTGAACTTGGCTGCCAAACTCCTCCCCCATCCCTGCGCCATCCCCTGGGGAAGGCAGGGGGTGGGGGAGGAAGGGCATTCTCCCATGAGAGCAGAGTAAAGATGGCAGACCCCACAGAAAGTACCTAGCACATTCCGTCGCTTTGGGAAAAATCACCTCGCATCTCAGAGCCTCTGTTCTTCTCCTTTACAGATTGGAGATACAACTACTTGCTTCCGAAGGTGGCTGTAGAATCTACATGGGACAATTTAAAAATGAGTCGTTCACTCTGAAAACATTTTAAAATGTGAGATTTTACTTAGTCTAGAACAATGTTCATTGACTCAGTATTTATTGAGCAGTTACTGCACACTGGGAATAATTTTCAACACAAAAGTCAAGAATGAAGATTAATTCTGGAAATAGAACGTACTTTAGTAACAAAGAGAACAAGTATTGGAGTCAGACAGACCTGGCTGAAATCACCCTCCAAAAGCTATCCTGTGTGGTTTTGGGTAAATTTCCTATCTCTCAGCCTCAGTTTTCTCATCTGGAAAATGAGAAGATTTCTTTCTATTGTAGCCTATCTGGCCCTACTTGGTCTAGCCTCTGCCCTCCTCTCCCAAGTCTACCCCTGCCCCCCAATCTCTCCAGCCATGCTGGCCTCCCAACTGGTTCCTCCAACAGGATGACCTTGGGCCTGACTGAAGGCCTCTACAACTACAATTTCCTCTGTCTGGAACTTCCTGATCTTGATAAGGCAAAGTCCTTCTTTTCTCCAGGTCTCCGCACAAACATCCTCTTCTTGGAGTAAATATGCCACATTACCTAAATATATCATGTCCCTACTACACCATGCACAATGCTCTTCTCTCTCCAGAACACTCCCTAAAAATACATGTTTATTGGATTTCCTGCTATCTGCCTCCCCTACTAAAACATAGGTTGCATGATTGAGGGGCTCTTTTTCTTTTTAAGACTTTGTTTATTTATTTTTAGATAGAGGGAATGGAGGGAGAAAGGGAAGGAGAAAAACATCAATCTGTTGCCTCTCATATGTGCCCCAACCAGGGGCCAAACCTGCAACTCAGGCAACTGCCCTGACCAGGAATCAAACCGGTGACCTTTTGCTTTTTGGGATCATGTCCAACCAACTGAGCCATGCCTGCTGGGGCTATATGTTAGACTGATGTAGGCCTAAACCTAGAATAGTGCCTGGTGCTATGTATATATTTTCAAATATACAGATGATGAGTGGCTCCTTCATAGAGCTGTTGGGAGGAGATACAGTGACTCAGTTAGCCATGCTCCGAAAGCACAAGGCATGTATTTGGCATGGAGCGAGTACTCTCACTGGGTTGAAGAGTGTCCCCCAACACTCACGTCTATCCAGAACCTGGGAATGTGGCCTTATTCAGAAATAGAGTTTTTGCAGATGCCATCACGTCACAATGAGGTCATACTGGATTAGAGTGGACCCTTATCCGATGACTGGTGTCTGTCCTTAGAAGAGTGAGGTTTGGACACAGGGTCACACAGGGAGGCTATGTGATAACAGAGGAAGAGACTGGGGTGATACTGCCATGAGCCAAGGGCCTCCGCACACAACAGCCTTATAAGAAAGATAAGAAGTGAGGATTATTGTTTTCTCACAGAAAGAAATTGAGCCAACAGCCACTAGCAGCTAGATGTACCTGCTCTTCCAAGGGGATAAAATGCATTGTCTGAATATTACAATTCTTTGGCCTTATGCTGCATGTACCATGTGCTGCTTTGTCTTCCCCCTCCCCAATTGTGAGAAAGAAAAATTGAAGATCAAATTTGAGAGACACAGTCACTCAAGTGAATTTATGGCAGAACATGTTTCTTCAACACAGATAAGGAACAGGTCCTGACCTACTACAACTCCAGCTTTCACAATGAAAGCACAGGGTTTGGTCCCAGTGACCGTAAATGATGGCCGCAATGCCAAGAGGAGCCTTCTTTCCAGGACTGGACACCTGGGTATGACCCAGCTGGGTGGGGACAGCAGCTCTGTGCTGCTTCTGTCTATTAAGTAGAAAAGGGTACCTCCTAAGAGTTCCATTGCTCTGTCTGCCTCCCTGATCTTGCCCTCCAGACAGGGTTGGCAACGAGAGCGCAAACTAAGGCATAAGGGAGACCCAATCATCCTTGAAAGCTACATTCCAGAGACTTCCTCGACTGAAAGCACAACTCAGCAAACAAAGTAGTGGCAGGCATTTGTTGACAGTCATTTGTGTAACCAAATGCTTCGTAGCCTTGGAACAGGAGACCGGAAACGGGCAGCCTTCTGCTGCGGACCAGAGGACAGAAGGATTGAGTTGCACTTCTGCTGCTGGGCGATCAGCTGGGTGCACCTGAACTGCTGCCTCTCACTCGTGAGAAAGAGCAGCCCTGGCTGGCGTAGCTCAGTGGATTGAGCGCAGGCTGCAGACCAAAGTGTCGCAGGTTCGGTCCTCAGTCAGGGCACATGCCTGGGTTGCAGGCCACAGCCCCCAGCAACTGCACATTGATGTTTCTCTCTCTCCCTCTTTCTCCCTCCCTTCCCCCTCTAAAAATAAATAAATAAATAAATAAAATCTTTAAAGAAAGAGCAGAGGCCCTTCCTTAGGCGGGACCTAAGCGCCACTGGAAACAGATTCTGGATGCAGGAGGGCACACCAATGTGGCCCCGCGGGCCCTGTCCTTCGCTGCTCTGCAGAGATGCTTAGAGCAGGCGGAGGTGCCGCGGGGTGGCAAATCACCACCCAGTCCTTCAGCACCTTGCTCTCTTTGGGTCTAGAGGTCCCGAAAGATCTCGCTCCGTCCTCCCTGCTCCATGGGGCAAATAGAGGCAGAGAAGGGAAATAAGGAGAAGGAGGGGGCAAGCGTCATCTTTCTCAAAGCAGAAAACCGAGAGAGAATCACATTTTTGTACCTATGCTTTTAAAAGAGTTTCCCCAGTTGCCAAACCACAAGGTCAGGGACACAGGGACGCGGAGGATGACTCAGGGTCACTTTCAGTCTCCCGTGCTCTCGAGCGAGGTCGAGGAAGTTCGGCCCTTGGCGAGAAGTCGCATCACGCAGAGTGTGAGACGAACTTGGGGGGGTTCCCCTGCAGGACTTGACTCGTCTAAAGCTGTCCAGGGCGAAAGCAGGGGGCTGGCTTCGGGGCGGGGGTGGGGGGCGGAGGCGGAATTCTGATCTCGCCTGGGGCGCGGGAGTGAAAGGCAGGTGACGACGGCGGCAGCCCGCAGTCCGAGCAGGTCGGACTCCCGCAGGTTCCCACGTGCTCCGCCGCTCCCCATTAGGTGGCACGTCTGCGCCCGCCTGGAGTGGTGGGTGGAGGCGCGGTCGCGCGGGGAGAGGGGCGGTGTAGACACCTGTGCTCCTCCGCCCAGCCCAGCCCGGACCGGACGGACTCGGGGTAGCGCCGGAGCCGGAGGCGGAGGAAAGGCGGGCCGACGTGCGGGGAGAAGGGTGGAGGCGCACACCTGGGCTCCCCAGCTCCCGGGCGGGGGCGGGCGTTAGGACCGAAGCGGCGCACCTGTTGGCGGGCTCTCGGGGCCCCGCCCGCCCTCCTCCCCCCGGTGCTGGGCCGGCTGGTGCTCGGGCGAGGGACAGCGAGAGCAGAGGGCCCTGGCGCGGCGGTGGCAGTGGCAGTGGCAGCGGCAGTGGCAGCGGCAGCGGCGTCCGGGGCGCACCATGGCCGAGCTGCTGTGGAGCCTGCAGGATTCCCAGCTCGTCGCCCGCTTCCAGCGCAGCTGCGGGCTCTTCCCGGGCCCGGAGGAAGCCCCCCGGGAGAACAGCGCCGGCCTCGCGGACGGCGTGGCGCGGGCTCCCGGGGTCGGTCACCACCTCGCGGCCAACGACAAGGGCGGCGGGGGACCGGCCAATGGGCTGCGCGGAGTCCAGGCCCCGCAGGTAACCGCGGGCCAGGTGTGCGTGGGTGTGGGGGGAGAGGGCAGCGCGCTCCGCTTCCTGCGGACTCGCTGGTCCAGGTGACTCCGCGACGCGGAGGCGCGCGCGCGAGCGAGGAGCCTGCCGGGCGCACAGGGCGCCTGCCCCCCAGGGACCCGGCTTCTGGCGCGGTGGGCAGGGGGGAGGGGGCCTGGGGCGGGGGGCGTCCGGTCACCAGGATGCCCCGCTTTAACGCTGCCAGGTAGCAGCCAGGTCTAGTCCGACTTCAGATGCCCCCAGAGCTTTCAATGGAGTCTATTTAGACACTTTCTACCTTCATAAGAAGTTAAATTTGTGTGCATGTATCCTCTCCCGAATGGGTAGGCGTTACGTAATTGAAAAACGGAGAGGAGATGTCCTTGGCATTTCCATGACGGGCTTCCCCGGGGGGAATTCTGAGACCTCCCCCAGGACTCATGAGTTTCCGCCCCACCCCACCCCCACCCCTTTCCTGATCCACATTAGCGGGGTGTAGCGGGGCTCAATGTGCCCCTCGCCTTTGTGCATCTCCAGCTCTGAGGACGGAACTTCGGGTTTAAATGTTGCTCCTGGAAAGGTTTCCACACACTGCCCGCTCCTCCCCCTCCCGCTGGCCGCCCCCCTCTGCCCCCAGAAATGAGGTCCTAACAGGGCTTCATTCTCCCCGTTCCCCAGAGCTGCGGGCGGGGTCGGGTGGGGGGGGCGCCTCCCGGCTGGTGGGACTCGTATGGACTGGCACCAGTGACTCTTATCAGATGCGATCAGCAGGGAAGCTCCCCACGCTCCCCTCTAGGTGTTCCGAGTGCGGTTACACAACCCACTGCGGCTCTGGGAAGCCCGCGTGGGTTGTCGCAGTGCACAGGGACTCTGGGCGGGAGGGAGCAGCCAGACAGGCTGCGGAGGCTAACGTGCCAGGGCTTCTGTCTGCCGGGGAGGAGGGCTGCTCCTGGGAGGGAGGGCTCTCCGCCGCCGCAGTGAGATTCCCTGGGCACCTCCCTGCCCTCTCCCTGAGGGAGGTGAAAAGTGTGGCCCAGCAGACAGAAGCACTGTATTAACAATTCCAGTTCTCTCCTTTGGGGCGGGGCGGGGCTGGGCTGGGGGGAGCCATGGAGGAAGCCACATTTTTTTTTTTCCTTGAAAGTTTTGGTAACAGGAAGGTGACATTTATTTTTGTGTCGATTTCTAGTATCTGAGGACCTGACTTCTATGCGCAGTGGAATGCTGTGTGCATACAATTACAGAATTGGAGGTGGTGGCGGGGGAGGGGAAGGGGGTGCGTGTGTTCCACTGCAGAGAAACCCTCCTCTATAACACTGTTTTCTCCTTTTATCTTTCCTTCTCTATCCCGCATGATATCCAGGAACTTTCAGATGAGTTTGGGACAGCCCTTCCTCTTGCCTTGTCTTAAAAATGGGGCAGCCCTGGCTGGTGTAGCTCAGTGGATTGAGCTTGGGCTGTGAACCAAAGTGTTGCAGGTTCGATTCCCAGTCAGGGCACATGCCTGGGTTGCAGGCCACGGCCTCCAGCAACCGCACATTGATGTTTCTCTCTCTCTCTTTCTCCTTCCCTTCCCTCTCTAAAAATAAATAAATAAAATCTTTTTTAAAAATGGGGCAGAGTGGGGAGACAAGGACAATGCACTTTCATGAAATGCGGCAGGGCATTTTCTGTGTGCCCACTGTTGACACGGGCGGATAGATGCCCAGGCTCCGTGTCCCTAATTCAGAAAGCTGAAGGAGAGTGCATTTTTCCACTGGTGCACTTCAAACTGCTTTAAACATCACCCCTGGTGATGTATTCTGGAAAAAGATCCTCTTGTCCTTTCACAGCAGTGTCAGCAGATTTCTTGCAGAGAGCGGTGTCTTTTTGTTGCTTAAAGAGCCTCATTATTCACGGAACCAAGTGACGGAGTTTCCCACTTCCCCTCTAACACACAACTCACTCACTGTAGAACAGGAAAAAGTAAGAGTGAGCTAGAAATTCATGATAAGGCATCACCATGGTGATGTGTGATGGAGGAAAACAACATGAAAGCATTTGATAAATGAGAGGTTCCCAGATATTTTTAAAGGTTGGGTTGGTTTCCAGTGACTTGGGAAGATTAATTTGCACATACAGGTGAGTTCCCAAAAGAAAAGGATTGCATGCCTGCCCCAGAGACTTGGCAGGACTCTGAGGGGAAAGTTGAAGAAACTTTCTGCAACAGCTATCCTTCCCCTTGGCCTGTGGCCCTTGCCCAGCCTGGGGCCTGCCTGCGCTGCCTGTCCTTTTTCTAAATAACCCCCACTCATCCTTCACTGCCAAAGGTCGGTTCCTCAAGGGTAGCCACCTTTGCTCACCTTCCATTCTCACCCCGCTTTTATAGGTTCTCTTTTTTCTTGTGCTTCTTCATTATAGCATTTAACACACTGTCCAAATACACTATTTTTTTTAAAAATCCTCCCCTGGGAGTATACCTATTGATTTGAGAGAGAGAGAAAGAAATGTCAACCAGTTGCTTCCTGTGCATGCCCTGAGCTGGAATAGAACCCAAAACCTAGGTACCTGCCTGGTCAGGAATGGAACCCACAACCTTTTGGTGTATGGGACTACACTCCAACCAGCTGAGTCACCTGGCCAGGGCATGAATACCCCTTTGTGTGGGGCCCTGATCCAGTCTCCTACAGTGGGAGGCAAGGTCAAAAAATTTGTAAGCATGTCTGGTGTACTCTTTATTCCCCCCAGCCCCCACCCTGACTCCACCCTCATGGCCTGCCACATGGGAGCTCAGTGGATTTTGTGAGTGAATGGGTGCAGATTGCAACATAACATCAGCCCTTTAAAGCAAGATACGGATTTCTTGCGGAGAAGTGTCTTCTTGCTGCCCTGGGCCTTCTGTCAGCCAGATGGTACGGGTTTCCTCCTTCACATCCAACACAACCGTATTCACTCAGGAGCAGGAAAAATGAAGAGAGGGCTAAAGACTCTAGACCAAAAAAGCGAAGATTTCTTTAAAATTTAGGAGTAAATATTGAAAATCAAATGTTCCCACAAAGCCTAGAAGTCAGGAAGCGCTATGGCATTGATTTAGACCCTTCAAACGATAGAGAAGTTGTTTTCTTCATTTGAGTGACTTAGATTGTAACAAATCTGATTTTATCGGCTCCCACCTTTTCTATATTTAATTCTTAAAACAGGCCAAGTACACAAATGATTGAATAAGGACTTTCCTTTACAAGTTCTCTTCACATTGCGCACTGCTAGCTTAAAGACTAACTACACCTTCTACAAATCAGAGCTGGTCTTGGCTGGTACAAAGCTGTCATGAAATAAGTCAGATGGAACCTCAGGTATGTTCCAATAGTCATGAACGTCACAGAGTTTTGAGTCCTGAAGGGTTAAATGTGTTATTGGCTTGCCAAGTGCCCACACAGCCAGATCTTTTGACTTTCAAGTCTGAATTTTTTCTACTGTCCATCCTCCAGAGAGAAATTCAATGGCTTCACTTACTCTGTCTCATGGAGCAGATGTGAAGTGTCAGAACTTGGTTGGGGGCAGCGAGGAGATTGGGTAGGAAGAGAAATTGCTTCTGGTCTGCAAGGGTAACTATTGGAGGGTGTTCTTGGCAGTATAGCCAAGAGCAAGAGACAGAGATTCTGGGACAGGGCTAGGAGGGCAAAGGCCCCATTAAAATTGTGTTTATTTGTTCTGGCGTAGAGCCAGCTTTGGATATAGTAATGGTATTTTGATTTTTATCATCTTTGCTTACTCAATACTGTTGCATTAAGTTAGCCTTTGCGGTGTCTTTTCTCGTCATAGTAAACTAGAGATAATCTTTACAAAGTGCACTGTGCTTAATAAATACTTATTGATAACTATTTGCTGAGACATAGTTCTAAGGTTGGGTTGAAGAGGGGATCAAAGATAGGTTGCTTTTAGAAGTTCTTTGCTCTCCTCTTTCCCACTTGAAGTATTTGGGGCACTGCAAGTCTATCAATCTACAACACCCCAGCCTTGACTTAACTGGCCCTCTAAAGTGTGAAGAACCATCAGAGGAATCCAGAGACCTGGACCCGCCTCTGCCTCGGGGTCATTCTGAGCTCCTCTGGCCCTCAGGGGTCCTGTATGCAAGATGAGCAGAGTGGGATAGAACCATGGTTTTCCAATAGTGGCTGGAAATTACTGTCAGAGGACCTATAAAAGCAAAACAAAAAAAGCAATGTCCAGGATCCAGGTCAGAAGTGGGGCCCGGAAAAGCTGTCAGACAGCTGAAAGCTCTGAATTCTCTTGTCCTGAGACCCACCCCTCTTCGTGCGTTCAGGACGAAGGGAGGGGTGGCCAGAGGGAGATGCTGTGGGGGCTGTGACATTTTGGTGTGATTGTAACTAAAGTGACCAGCAGGTCGAACTTTAGATGAACAGGTTTGAAATGGTAAAATAAGCCATTTTGCAAAGGTATATTTGATCATTTTTTTTTCTAATTACCAATACTGTTCAGACTAGAAAATTGGGAAAAATGCAAAGAAAAAGTTAGACCCATGCCCACTGCACCACCACCAAAGATCATGACTTGGTAAATACTAAACCCGATCTTCAGTGACTCTACGTCATCCCTGGCAGGGATTTCCCGAAGTTTAGTTGGCTGATGGGCCTTTGCTTCCAGTTTTCCATTAAAATAACATCTTTGTTCGAGTATCTCGCTCCATATCTTGATTGTCTTTAAATCGAAATATAATGAACATATTGTATTAGTTACAGGCGTACAACATAATGATTTGATATTTGTGTGTATTGTGAAATGGTCACCATGTAGCTACATTTTTTCCTTGTGATGAGGACTTTTAAGACCTACTCTCTTAGCCACTTTCAAATATACAATATAGTACTGTTGGCTGTGGTCACCGTGCTGTATGTTGCGGTAACTGCATCTCCATGACTTCTTTATTGTAGAACTGCAAGTTGGTATCTTTTGACCATCTTCTACCACCACCCCCCACACACACAAGCACCAGTCTGTTCTCTGTATCTGACTTCGGTTTTGTTTCTTGCTGTTGTTGTTTTTATATTCCACGTCCAAGTGAGATCACATGGTACTTGTCTTTCTCTGTCTGATGTGTCACTTAGCATAATCCCCTCGAGGCCTTTCCCTGAGGTTGTTGCACATGGCAAGACTTCCTTCTTTTTATGGCTAAATAACATTCCATTGTGTGTAGGTGGATGGGAGGCACATTTTCTTTATCTATTCATTCACCATTGGACACTTGGGTTGTTTCTAGGTGTTGCCTATTGGAAGTAATGCTGCAATGAACAGGGGGGTGCATCTGACTTCTCAAGGTAGTGTTTTGTTTTTCTTTGGATAAATTCCCAGTAGAACTGCTAGATCATATGGAAGTTGCATTTTTAATTTTTTGAGGAACCTCCATGCTGTTCTGCACAGTGGCTGCACCAGTCTGCATTCCTGCCAATGGTGCACAGGGGTTCCCCTTTCCCCACATCCGCACCCACCCTTGTCATTTTCTTGTCGTTTTAGTAACAGCTGTTCTAACAGATATGTGGTGATACATATCTCACTGTGGTTTCGATTTGCATTTCCATGATGATGAGTGATGTTGAGCATCTTTTCATGTACTTTTTGGCAATCTGTATTTCTTCTTTAGAAAAATGTCTATTCACGTTTTCTGCCTGTTCTCTAATTGTGTGTTTTTGTTTGTTTGTTTGCTATTGAGTCATATGAGTTGTTTATATATTTTGGAAATCAATCCCTTATCAGATGTATGATTTTAAAATATTTCCTCCCTTCGCTAGGTGTCTTTTCATTTGCTGGTAGGAAGATGCATATAAAATGGTTTTTAGCCCTGGCTGGTGTAGCTCAACAGATTGAGTGCCAGCCTGTGAACCAAAAGGTTGCCAGTTCAATTCTTGGTCAGGGAACATGCCTGGATTCCGGGCCAGGTCCCCGGGGGCCGGGGGTGGCATGTGAGAGGCAACACATCCATGTGTCCCTTGAATATAGCTGTTTCTCTCCCTCTCTTTCGCCCTCCTTTCCCCTCTAAAAGTAAATAAAGAAAATCTTTCAAAAAATGGTTTTAAATAGGTATTAGCAATTTGTCCTGCAGGAAGGGTGTGTATAGCACATAACTATGAGTGAGGGTTTTCCCACACCCCCACCAGTATCAGGTATTAACACTTTTTAATCTTCGGGAAAAAATAGTCCACTTTGACTTCTATCTCAGTTTTCTTCCTTTATTTCCAATATTTATTAATCAGCAACTGTGTTTCTGGGGCAGTCTTCAGCCTTAAAAAATCAAAGAGAAATAACATTTAGTTCCTGCCTGGGGAAAGCCGCAAAGAAAATGGTGCAATGTTAAAAATACTAGACTAAAAAGATAAATGCATGACAAGACGATAGGGGGAGAAACTCATCATCCTCAGAGGACCCCATAAGTCTTGAGTCAGGTCTTAGAGTGAGTAGGAGTCAAATAGGGGGAAAAAATGGGAGAATCTCTTTTTCTCTGCCTGGAAATCTCATGTGATTAAACATCAAGACACATTGTCCTTTTTGGTGAATAGCAACAAGTTCAACTTGCATATAGTAAGAGTCCCAGTGGGCCACAGGTGGCCTATTGAGAAAGGGTAATGGAACCCTTAAAATGGTTAAAATGGCAAATTTTATGTTATATATACTTTACGTCAATTAAAAAAAGTCACATAGGGTCTACCCCACCTTCTGGTGGAGGAAACATAACTCCCCCTCCTTAAGTGTGGTCTCTATGAGGCAATGTCCTTCCAAAGAGTACAGTATGGAATGAATGGTTGGATGCGAGCGGGGAGAGTAACATTATAGCATAGAAACCAGCCAGGTGGTTGGGGTTAGCATCAACAGCAGTAAGTCACATTGACAGCACGTCGTGTACTGAAATCATATACGCTTGATACGTGTTGAAAAAAGCACTTCACTTCTGTTGCTTCCTCCCCCAAACCCACGCCCTCAGTCTCGGCAGGAGGAAGACATCGGGCAAATCGGGCGTTCTGTAAAACACCTGACCTGTATTCCTCAATATCGTCAAGGTCCTCAAACACAAAGAAAGTCTGAAGAAACTGTCCCAGCCAGGGGGAGCCTAAGGAGACGGGTGACCAACTGTTATTGTGGTGCCCTGGGTGGGCCACTGGAACAGAAAAAAAAAAAAGGACGTTAGGTAAAAACTGAAGAAGTCTAAATAAAGTATGGTCTTTAGTTAACAATAATGCATCAGCATTATAGTAAATGTATCATACTAATAGTATAAGATGTTAATGGTAGGAAAATTGGCTGCAGATTGTGTGGGAAGGATGTGGAGTATATAAGGAACTTTCTGTCCTATGCTTGAAATTTCTCTCGATGTTGAAACTGTTCAGAAAAAAATAAAATCTATTTAAATATTTTTTCAAAGGGGTGGGTCATCGAAGGGAGTTCACGATTGGACCCTTTTACAAAGGTGGAGGCACGGTTGGAAAAATTTCACATGGTTTCAGAGCAGGCAACTTTCAACTAAAAAAAGCCGGGGAGGCGGATAGGATTGTGCTAACCCCAGCCCCAAGCAGAGCTTAGACATATGTCAGAGGGAGGCCCCTGCGGGGAGCTGAGGCCTCTGGTGGAGCAGGATAGCTGCTTCCAGGCAGAAGTAGTGGGGGGAAATGCATCTCAGACTCATTCTCCATGTGTCTTCTCAGATCCTGCCAGAGCCTCCCTTTGGCCAGATCCAATCAGAAGCCAGGGAGCTTGGGAGCCTGGCCGATGCAGACCACAGGCGTCAGCATCCCTGAAGAGAGTGGTGGGAGGGACAAACGGAGAATGTCCGAGCACAGGTTGCGTGAAGATGCCAGTGTGGTAATTCAATACTGGCTGGCATTTTGGGCTAGAGCCAGAGTATTAGGCTTACACCTTAGTGTGGCCTCCTGCAGAATTTGGATTTCACCCTATAGACGGGGGCGTGGCCAATCAGTTTCCTCCCAGGTGCCCGCTCAGACTTGACAACTAGGGCACCATGATAAGAAAGGTTCTCAGGGTGTCACGTGCTCGATGGGAAAGAATGTGGGATGGACGGGCGATGCCCTGTGGCTGTGAAGGGAGTCTGGTGCTGAAGCATTTGAGAGATGCTGATGTTGTTGTGTATTCAAACAGCAGCACATATGGGGAAAAAACATGAAATCAAGCCTTAATCATCTGTTTGGGGCTCTTCATGATACCCTGCAGCAACACCTTAGGAGGAAAAAGACCACAGAGGGTCTCCTAAGACACTGGTTGCCATGGCTTGAATCACAGGCCCCACCGTTATGGATATAAGCTGAGCAGATGGGGGTCAGCCCTTGAGTCAAAAGCAGCCTTCTATAGGCTGGTCAGCATCTTGTGAAATGGCCTGGCGTGAGAACGCCATCCAAATGGGATACTGCGTAGCCATTGGATGGCTCTCTTAGGGAGTCTGAATGCGAGACCCAGACGTAGGGAAATAAATGGCAGAACAGGGACAAACTTCAGAGAAAGAGAAAGGCTGGACGCAGAGGAAGCAGTAGGACAGCGGACTCCAACACAGAGAGGATAGCAGAAGGACCTCTGTAGCAGTGGTAAAAGCAGAAGGAAAAAGTCCGAGTGGAGAGGGGAGCCTTGAGTATGGGAGACTCCCCTTCTGAGGACAGACTGTGTGTCTGCTGGCACTGTGTCCTTACTTTCTGAGGAGTCCTGTAACAAACTCCTGTCCCCAGAGAGAACCTGTGTGTGTGTGTTGGGGGGGGCGGGGTGGTCTCCCCTTGCAACCAGAATGCGCTGGTCCCTACCATTCTGGGGACTTGCACATAATTGTGCTTGGATCATTTGCTCTGTCATCTTTGTGCAGTTGGGAAGGGGGACCAGACCAGGCCCCTCTTCCTCACCTGTGCGTCCCCAGGACCTAACCTGTGCCTGGAACATGGCAGGTGCTAATGGTGCCTGTGGACCGAAGCATGAGAGGGGTGCCAAACTCCTCTTCTTTCTCAGCAGAAACGTGACCCGATCGCCTTCTCTCTCTAGTCCTGTCTGCTGTCATTTTACCCCTGAGCACTCTACCTGCTGTGTCTTCTTTCACCGTAATGTTTTGTTGTTGCTAGCTCCTTTCTTTTTTACCCAGGAAAAGATGGAGGATTTTGATTAATGAATAACTTTTCCACTGCTTTGCTTTCTCCTGTCGGGCACCTGGGCGGCAGGGGTGGTGGGGGAGGAGGGTATAGGTAACTTAGCAATGGTGAAATACCCGCCCACTTAAACAGTGGGATTCAGTTACTGTGGTCTAGGAAGGCTGTTCTCAGGGAGCACAGTCTAATCTGAACTTGCCTGACTTAGAGCTGACATGTCAAAACTTTTAAATTCTCAAAAAGCACTTTCATTTCTGCGGCTACCCTTTGTGTTAATGATTAAATCCTTCTCGCTCTGATAAGATTGACGCCTTGACAGAGGCATTCTGACATTTTCTCCAGCACACCACTTTCCTGGGGAGAAAGTTCTGAGGGTTTCCTGGCAGCACGTTCAGAGCGAGTGCTCCTGTCTGTGCTCGGAACCACGGAAAATGCTAGTGCTGGGGCGGGCGGGGGGGGCTTCTGCTGCTCTTTATTATTCTGTTACTTCCCCGAGGAGATGCGTTCTGCACACTGAGAAGATGGGATAACTGAAACATCCAGTCTCGACTATGATTCACGTATTTCTCACAGCACTCTTGCTTCAAACACAGTATGGGCTGATTAGCAAAGTGTTACAAAAACAAAGAAAATATCTCTAGGCCGGGGCTAAGGTGAGTGGAGGGGGAAGGGTTAACACACCCCAGACCTTGAGGGAGGGTGGGGCTTGGGAATCTCGGAAAGGAAGTGATGGTGCACTTGAACTGTTCTAAATATTGATGGTGCACTTGAACTGTTCTAAATGTTACCGCCAGCCCCCCAAGCGCTCACCGGCAGTTCCATACCCCGTAGTTTAATAAAACAAAAAACCCTGGCTTCATTTTTGCTTTTGTTAATGCCCATGTACTTGGCAATCATGCCTGCCGAAGAGATGTCCTCTCTGCCTTCTGCGGGTATGCTTTGATTTTTCCAAGTGGCAAAAACTTCGTTTCCATAGAATGTTAACGGGGATCAGCCCATCAAAGCCGGGGTGATGATGGTGAATGAGAAGGCTCTGGAAGGTATAAAATGTTGGATGCTGAGAGGCCAGGCCTTAATGGGTAGAGAAGCGGCTAAGATGAACTTTTTTGTTTTGCAGTTAAAAAAAGGTATTCTCTCTTGAAAGATGATTTAAGGTAGCCAAGTGCTGGAACACCAAAGATTTTGTTAAAAGCATCACAAGGGAAAGGCGGCTCTGTTGGGAGTTGGTGGGGTACTTTTCTTCTTTCTGGAGTTTGATCTTTTGATGATTTTTCAGCCAGGAAGATATCAAAAATTGGGTAATGTTCATAATTTTAAAATAATACATGCTTATGTTGGAAATACTGGGAGAACACCAAAAAATATGAAGAAGAAAACAAAAATCCTGTCATAATTTTGTAACCCAAGAACAATATTAACATTTAAGAGTACTGATTCCTTTATTTCTAATCACACATAGTATATGTAAGTTATGAACATATAATATTGGAATTAACCTTTTTCACTCAGATTATGAGCATTTCCCCATGTCACTGAGTATTCTTTAATTATATGATATTAATAGTATAATCACTTAATCATGCAACTATAACTTAAAATTTTTTAACCATTTTCTAATGTTTCTATTTAGATTGTTGCAATGTTTACCTATGTCTAAATATGAAATTATTCTTGAGAGCTACAAGAGAAGCTCATTTCAGAATTCTTCACGCTTATACCTCCCGCTTCCTGTCTGACTGTCTTTTGGAAAATGTGGGGTCTCGGTCACGGCTCCCAACAGCACTCCGTGTGTGCGTACCTGTGGTCCGTCACGTGACTGCACACTGGTTAACATAAGCTCACAACTAATCTATCTCTACTCTTCCTTGTAAAGAGAAAACCATTGGAGTCCGAGGGAGAGAAGGGAAATAACCCACTCACTCCCTTCAAGGTAACTGGGCGTAGACACGTCATGCCTGGGCCCCTGTCCTTGACTCTTCTTCCTAGGTCAGGCCCACCCTTTGTTTCCTGTGAAAGGTTTGGGACATTTCGGTAGCCTGGGGCGGGCGTCGGGGTTTCTGAGTGGGTTGGGGAGGCCTGCATTCCCTGGCCGCTCTCAGCTAGGAAGGCAATTTATCTAAAGTCAGTAGGTGTGTCCTCGTGTGAGGATTTTTAAAAAAAGCATTGTTAATTTCTAAATATGTTTATCGATTTTAGAGAGAGAGGAAGGGATGGAGGGGAAAGAGACAGTGAAACATCGATGTGAGAGAGAAACATCGATGGGTTGCCTCTCATATGCACCCCGACTGGGAATTGAACTTCCAACCCTTTGGTGCACAGGATGACACTCCAGCCAACTGAGCCACACTGGCCAGGGCTCATTGTTTATTTTTTAATTACAGTAGATGTATAATATTATACCAGTTTCAGGTGTACACACCAGCGATTAGACATTACATACCTTTCTAAGCGATCATTCTGATCAACCTCATCCCCATCTGACACCATGCATAGTTATTAGAATATTACTGACTGTATTCCCATGACTGTTCTGTTAGTACCAGTTCGTACTTCTTAACCCCACACCTTTTCCTCCCAGGCTCCCAGTGCCTTCCTCTCTGGCAGCCATCAGTCTGTTCTCCGTATCTATGGGTCTGTCTCTGTTCCGCTGGTTTGTTTATTCTGTTTTTGAGATTCAGCTTTTAAAAAGTGGAACTTATTTATTTAATCTTTAAAAGTTACTGCTAAATATGTATTCACCGTGCAATCCACAATTGCACTCCTGAGCATTTATCCCAGAGATGCAGGAATTTATTCACCCAAAAACCTATACGTGATTTTCATAGCAGCTTTATCTGTAACAGCAAAAACTGGAAACAACCAAAACGTCTCTCACTAGATGCAGGGCCCAGTCAACTGTGGTGCCGTGCAATACGATGCCACAGAAAAGGAATGACCCATTGACTTCCCCAACAACTTGGATGGATTTCAAGGGCCTTATGCTGAGTGAAAAAGCCAATCTGGAAAGGTCACCTACTATATAATTTCACTCATGTAACATTCTTGCAATGACAAATTTATAAAGACAGAAAACAGATTAGCGTTTGCCAGGGGTTAAGAATCAGGGGATGACTATAAAGGGGTTGGAACGGAGGGAGATCTTTGTGGCGACGGATCAGTTTTGTAAGTTGATGATGGTGGTGGTTACCCGAGTCCACACGCATGGTGACACAGTGCAGAGCTGTACACACACCGTGCCGGTCAGATTCCCAGTGTAGATAGTGTGTTTGTAATTATGTAAGAGGTCACTGTTGTGGAAAAACAGCTGAAGGGCATATGGGACCTCTCTGTACTACCTCGGCAATTGCTTGTGAACCTATTGTTATTTCCAAATAAAAAGTTTTACAGTACCAATACTGCCTGCCAAGAGCTGGTCCTGCCAGCCCTTTCACAGCTTGGACCGCAGGCGTTCTTCGCACACCAGTGCAAGAAGCCCAGGAGACCTGGGGCAGCATCCGGGAGCTTTTTCTCTGAGTGTCTGTTTCCAGAGCTACAGGCCTGGATGGTAAACCTCCTGCCCACTGGCCCCTGCCACCTGCCCAGGGAGAATGTGGGGAAACATTTCAGGGTCAGGAAAGCACGTTTGCCCTTGACTTTAGTCCGGCTGACTTGTGTTATAGCTGCAGGGTTTTCGCATTAAAACGAGCTCTGTGTGTGTGTGTGTGTGTGTGTGTGTGTGTGTGTGCGCGTGCGTGCACGCGTGCACACACATGCCTTGTTTTGTTAATCCACTTCGAGTTGGTGTGGTTAGTGCATCAGTCTGCCCTCAGGTGTCATTCTGTCTCTCAGTCTACAAACTGATTTGTTTCATATCTTCAATCCCCCTCCCACCCTACCAGCTACTCTAGCCCTACTGCCCCTGGAAAATCCGGCATCCTTGCCTTCCTGAGATTTACACTCCAGGTCCCTTTATCACCCACCCATGCTTTTTTTCCTGTGGTAGAATATGAACTCAAATGAAATAAAACCGTGAGAGAGTGTTTAGCATAAGATACTGTTTGGGGGAGTTCCTGTGCCCACGTGTAATTTCATGCAGGATCCGGCCACTGACTGTAAATGAAAACCGATAGAAGAGATCATTGTCTCTGACAGTCATAAAGAGGATCACAGATTTCTGCGATCGCAGCTGCACTCTGAATGCCAGTAGCTGAGGCCGTGGCAGGGGATGCACAACTCTCATTGTAATGGCTGCTTTTTCTGGGCTCAAGGTCAACAGTGTACCCATTCCCCTAGTGGCAGACCCATTTGTCTGGTTGGTAGATTTTTTTAAAAGATTTTATTTATTTATTTTTAGAGAGGGAAGGGAGGGAGAAAGAGAGAGAGAGAGAGAGAGACATCAATGTGCAGTTGCTAGGGGCCGTGACCTGCAACCCAGGCATGTGCCCTGACTGGGAATCGAACCTGCGATACTTTGGTTCGCAGCCCACTCTCAATCCACCGAGCTACACCGGCCAGGACTAGGTTGGTAGATTTTTGTTCTTCCCACACAGGTAGTTTCCTCGCTTAGCTAACTTATTGGATATCTGATTGAAGAGATTTCCCCTCCACTATATTCTACAAAGGGAAAACTTAACCACAATATCCAAAGGATATCTTGAAAGCAATTAAAATTCCACCTAGTTCTAGACATGGAAACACATGTCTAGACAATTCTAGACATGGAAACACATGTTCAGCCTCATGTTGATACACTCAACCTCATGATATGTTAAACCTCAACCAAAAGCAGCAAATTTTTAAAAATGATATTTATAATATGACCCAATTTTTAAAACTATATAAGCATGTCTTGGAACATATTTTCTAAAAAAAAAATTGGAATGATGAACCCAGTGGTACCAGTAGTTTTCTCTGGACATATAAGAAAGTTTTTATTCATGCTTGTCTGTATTTTCTGTATTTTTTTAGTAATAGAAGGCAGTAGTTTAGAGAAAATTAAACCATTTTTATTTTATAGAAAAAGTTCTCTTATAAAGATCGTTTGTGCTTTTGAGGAATATTAGATGGTTGGTTACTAAGATAACTACCATTGTTCCATGTGAGGATTTTCTATAACCACCACTGACATCTTTGTTACCAAGTCCCAATTATCAGCAGTGTTGGTTGTGACCCCAGCCGGAGGGGACGTTTATTAAACCGTGCAAAGTCCCGGCCAGGCTTTCGGAGATGAAACAAGATGGCTCCCCCCACGTCTCTGCCTAAAAACCACCACATGAGATGATAAATCACAGGTTCCTACTCTGTCCAAACAACCACGTGACATGCCAACAGCTTAGCATGCATAATGCCCTTTTGCACCAATGGGAATATCTTAACAGGGAAGGATTTCAGCCCCTAAAGATCTCTTCTTTTCCCAGCCAAAAGTGTATTATTAGAGAGTTTAGAAAAGTCTTAAGAGAAGCAGATGTTAAGTGTTATCACCCTCTCCCATCAGTCAATGTTTGGCAAGCATCTTTTGTTGTTTCTTTAAAAGTGGTTTTTAGAAGATCTCTTTTTGTTGTTTTGAGCCCAAGCAATTTGAAGTGGTTTTAGCTCTTTAGTCACCTGCTGGCGATGCCTTGGGAACATGTTGTGACAGATCTCAGTTTCTCTTAGACTGGTGACAGGTTCAGTTCAGGGGCACGGCAGCCCCCACTGCCCATGTTTGATGTGGTTCTTAATTGGATGGTACTGGAATTCATTGATTTTTATTTTCAAATAAAGCATAATTACGAATTTCAAAAGCTAAATGAATAGACATTTTCTTTAAAAAAATGAATATTCTAAGAATATGACTTTTTTCACTTTCCTGAACAAGTGTAAAACAATTTGTAGGTGATATGGATTTTAATGTGATTTTAATAGGAGTTGTATTAAAGGGCTGGGTTAACTTGCGGGTGACTGACATCCTTATGCTGTATCGACTGGTGCGTTCAAATGCGGTTGAGTCTTACGTGTTGATTTGGCAACCTGGCCACACTTTGATTAATTCTACCAAATCGTCTCATTTCTTTGTGTTTGCTGTGAAAGCAATGGAAAAACGTCAGATTTTATTTCTTCCTTTTCAATTCCTGTGCCTTTCATTCGTTTATTTTGTTTTCTGCCTTACCGCACAGACGAGGACCTGACCAGCGTTGGGCGGAGTAACAGTGGTGGAGGCCGACGTCCTTGCCCTTGACCTTAAGGGCAATGTCACTGGCGTTTCACTGCAGAGCATTATGTTTGATGTAGCGTCCCCTCCCTTTTAGAGTTTGTTTGCCAAGGGACGTTCTCATGAACCAAGACTGAGCTGTACTGAATTCTTTTTCTGTGTCTAAGGAGAGGATCATATGTGGGTTTTTTTTTTTTTTAAATCTCCTTTAATCTTATAAAAGGATGAGTTAAAAGAGAATTTCTTTGTTGGACCAAGCTTTCATTATGACAGATACTTAGTCTTTGTCATGATGTAATCACATTTACTGCTCTAGCAAATATAAAAATATTATCAAGTAGGCTTTTTGCACTAGCATATTTTAAAAGTGTCTTCCAGCTCCCGCCTTCCCTGGCCTTCTGGCTTGGTGGGGTGACGTTGTTCCTAAGCACAGAAAAACACGGGACAACGTCATGGTACAGCTTATCTGCAAGTGTCTGTACATACCAGTATCATAGAGTGTGCTGACCTATGCAAATACTCTTGAACACACAAACTATTCAGTTAGTTCCTAGTGTTTAAACTAAATTAGTTTGTTTTGGATAAACATGAAACATGTTTAAAAAACAAGTAGATTCTTCTTGCACCGTGTGGCTCGGCTCATGTTTGAACTCTGAAGTGTCCAGCAGTTTATGAGTCTAATAACATAGAGCAACCCCGGAGAGATTTGCCTCAGGGGGCCTGGACTTCCTCCCCCCTCGGAGCGGGCACCGATTACAGTGCTCGGTTTTGGGAAGCTCTCCACCGCAAGCCCAGCAAGAATCTGCAGATCAGTCAGAGAGGGGCCTGCGTAAACAAGCCTGCAATCAGAGTGACTGCATATTGAATCAGAGTGTTGCGCTAAGGGACACCTCGGGAGGAACTGGCGCATTTGCAGCTCGTGACCTTTATAAAACACCCACACTTAAAAGGCAAATGACATTTTAAGTAGTTTCTCCCCTAACAATTGTCATAATATCCAAAGTGAAAATATATCACCAGAATGGCGATTGTCTTGTAAAGCAGAAGTGTTATGTTTTGAAATAAAATTATACCTGGCTGTGCCCTGTGCATCATTAAAAAAAGCTTTCAGCTTACTTTATTATTGAAGCAAAGGCCTTACAAAAGGCCACCTGGAGAGAAGGTAGCAGGGATGGGCTTTCCTGTTGCTCCTCCCACCGCTGCTTCTCCCCAGTAGTCTCAGGAGATCACAGTGCTGCCAGGGGCAGGTTTGGTCAAGTTTGTTTTCCGGTGTTTATTTCTGGAACCACTGGTTTGGGAGGTGTTGACCAAGGTGGTTGGGTTGAGGGAGCCCTGAAGGGCCGCACTGCCTCTGCAGTAGGTCTGCATGTCCCACGGACTGTACTTTGGAGGAGGCAGCGGGATGAATGGGCTAAGAGGGTGCTTTGCTCCTCACACTCCCAAACCACATCTCCTTGCGCCTAGGCCGTAAGCTTTCTCGCCTTGGTTTCCTTATGTGTGATATGGGGGAAATAATCACATGCAACTCCCAGAGTTCTGAGACGTGCAGAAGACCATCAGGAGGTGTACTGAACACCTCCTGTCTGGTGTCACGTGAGCCCTCGAACACTAACTTCTCTACTGTGTCTGGCGGCTCACTACCACCAGTGCTCCTGCTCCTCCCGCTGCTAAACCCCCACTGCTGTGTTGATCCAACAGGCGTTTTCTAGAACGAGTTGCATTGTGCAGTGGGGCATGGGTGGCAGGGGAGAAGGAGTGCTGGACCCTACAGGTGGTCTTTCTGTGCCACATCTGCATGGCTTCTACCCGAAAATTTGGGCTCATGGTATGGTTTACACGGCTGTGTATTAAATTTTACATTCCTTGGGTGCTTCCTTTTGGTAGTTTATGGCATCCAGTCATTTGCCATCAAAATTGTTTCCCAAGGTCAAGTTCCTGGGAGCTTACTGAGTTGTGGAAAGTGCCCTTCAGAGTGTTTCTTGCTCTGAGATAACACTGTTAGTGTTCAGCCAGTGTCTGGGGGGCTCCTAAGAACACGTCAGGCCCCGGATTGGACCCTGAGCACTCAGCAGTGGGAATGGCCACTGCCCCAGGCCCTGGAAGAGCTCTCAGTCCACCAGGGGACACAGGGACACACGTGAACGTAATGTAGGTGCGGAGGAGACAAGCTGTCCAAGGTCATCAACGGTCAATGAAATGGAGCAAGATCTTCCTCAGTTTCCCTCGTTCCCCGTAAGAAAACTCTTAAGTGGACATTTTGAAAGAAGTTGCTCTTTAGCTTTCTTGGAGGGTTTGAAACGCACCACATATAGAATGAGTTCAGCTGACGTTCTCAGATTTTAAACAATAAATGTGGACATCATATGTGAAAAAATCCTTTTTTTGTTACAGCATATGACATATAGATTTCATGCTGAAGACTAGAACATACGGGAGTTTAAAAACGGGAAAAGAAATCGTGTGCATGAGTCACAAGACAAAGCTTTGAGTGTGTGGGTGTGGGAGCTCCTGTGGACCCCTGGCCAAACCTCCGGCCTGGCCCGGGACAGCGCCGACTCCTCAGTGACCAGGAGAAGGAGGACGTGCTCTGGTCTCCTTTTCCCTGGACTGCGTCAGAGTTGTGAGAATAAGGGGATCCCTATACAGCCCCACATGGGTAATGGCCATCCGTGCGGGGTGAAGACGGCAACTGAGGGTCACTGCTGAGACCAGCCGGGCCTGGGCGGTGGTCCTCCTTTAACCACAAAACCGAGGTCCCAAATCAGGGCCCGGCGGTCCCAATGTTGGCCCCACACAAGCTTTGTTCATGCACGGTTTTTCTAGGGAGACCTTTCCAGATTTTCTGGCTTATGGGTTTTTTTGTTGTTGTTCATTTATTTATTTTTAAGAACACGGGGCATGGAGCGGCATCAGCTTGCACGCTGCACACCACAGGAGGCGGGTTTCCGGGCGAGCTCGTCTCCCTGGACCGGGGCAGGCTCTCTCGGCGTCTGCCAACCCCCCTGTCTCGCACCCGCAATGGCTTTGCTCATCTACGTCCCTTCTTGCTGGACCCGTGTAGGCATTTGAATTTGCTGCTCCTGGTCTAGAACCTTCCAGAGTAAAAGAGAACAGTTAAGGTCCCCAGGGTAGAAACCCTCAGGACACCCCCAGAAACGGTTGGGGCAGCTTCACGTGGGTGCTGCCACAAGCTCTCAGAAGGAAGGCCCAATTTGATATGTCTGAATGCAACCATTCGAAACATAACTCTGGCCCAAAGTTTAGGGTAGAAGCCATTCTGAGGCGGCACAGAAAGTAAAGCCGCACTGCCTGATGCTGTGCTTTGAAAAGACTGAGCCACCGAGACTTTCAGGAGGTGTTGCTCTGGGCAGCGAGGAACCCTGGTGTCCAGGCCGAGGCTGCACACTAAAAGAAGGAGTGACCATCGCATAACCACAGGGGGATCCAAGGTTGATAGATCGGATTTGTGACCACAGATTGTTCCACTTCAAGGAGAAAACTATGAGAAGTGGGGAGAACTGAACTTTATTGCATTTTACATAGGCAGTTCTACCTAATTCTCCTAATGATGACATGGTCCTTCCCAGATATGAGTGAGCGCTGCTGTGTGCGGAGCTAGGCCCTGAGGGGAGTGGGGAGTGAAGCACTATTGAGCTTACGGGCAAGCGAAGGTGGCAGGACAAGGAGCATGATTAGAAGCAAGTGCAGAGACGAAGCATGGCTGGGCAAGGGGATAACGGGTGAGGGAGGGGGAGAGACAGGCCTCCAACGCCACCAGGAAGGGCTTCTGTCATCTCCACTTTACTGCTGGGGACACTGAGGCAGGACGTGGCCAGGTGGTGGAAGCCGGCCTCTGAGCCAGGTCAGACTCCGGTGCACATACTTGGGAACAGTCATTCAGCTGGGAACTGGGGGGCACTTACTGTCTACATCTAAGGGGAGGCCCCGGGTCTCACCCAGGACTCTGTGTCTGAGAAGAATTCAACATTGGTGACATCAAGCTTATCTGAATGTTTATGCCATAGAGAGTCCCTTTGTGCTGTGACAAGACCACAGCACCTGATTTTTGCCATGACTAAGTCTTGGTCTCTGCTGGCCAAGGGTGGTTGTTGAAACAAAGGGACCGTATTCCACATGGTGAGCTGCCCAGAGTCACAGGCACCAGGTTTATGGGCAGAGTGGAGGGGTGGCTGAGGGGCCACAGGCTCTCGGCTCCAGGAGCTTGCATTTGAACACTTCCACACCGGTGCATAAACTTGGACAAGTCAGCTCTGGGTGGCTCAGTTTCCTTACCTGCAAAGCAAGAAAAATCCTGGTTCCTACCTCGGCACCTTGCTGTACATTGCATCTGAGACAATAATGCAGGTCATGGAAGCACTGTGTAAATGCTCACTCTGGGGACTGTTTCTCCCAGCAGCTTTTAGAGAACCTTCCCGTCATTGGATGCTATGCTCACGTGGCAGAGGTGGCCTCAGAACAACATTTTGTTTTCCATGCAGAAACTCCCATTTACAAGTTTCTGAACTGGGAACAGCCCAGTGGCATGGCGAGGGACCGCGCTCCCCTGATGGCAGACTTCCGAAGCACAGCAGGCTCAACATTTTCTCTTCCTATTCGACATGCTTTTGCAGACGGCACAATATGGAACTGGTCAGACTCCTAATTATGACAGTGGTCCGGAGCCAGAATCCAATCATCCAGTTGACAAAGAACTTGGTACAGAGGACGGTGACCAGCTGTTCCCCATCTCCAGCGAGCAGAGAGTCAGAGGAAATGGGTTTAAGCTGCGTGAAGGATTTGGGTTATTTATGGTAGGATTTCCTGACAGGGAAGGCTGCTGAGCATTGGGACCGGATTAGAGACAGCGGTTGTAGAGTTTCCGTCCCTGGGGATTTTGCAAATGTGGTCCTGCTTGAGCGCCGCCTTCCAACTGCACTCTCCGTCTTGTCTCTCCCCTCTTCTACCCGGATGGGGCTGTGGGCAGATGAACCTTCTCTGGAAGGTAGCGAGGAGGAGAAGGGGAGTGGGCTCCTCGTGAACCCAGGCAGCCTTCTAGCATATCGATGGCCGGCCTTTGACACTCTGGGTGAGGACCAAGCAACCACGGCCTGGTTTAGGTACCGCCCTCAGACTGAGAAGCTGTCCTGGGCCAGGGAGAAGCAGCTCTGGTCAGGTTTGGGGCTCGGACGGCTGTGGAGAACACCTGCCTCATCCTGAGCAAGACAGCCCTTCTGAGAGTGAGCCGATTCTCGCCGCAAGACCTGCTGAATGCACGCTGTCGCCAGACTTCGATTCTCAAAAGAGGGTTTGGAATCCGGGAGTCTGAAAATCCTGGCAACTAATTTTAAAGAAACTGGTTACTTGAGGACCAAAGTGAGTGTGTCACTGTGGGTCTTAACTAACATCATGTTACATGTCAATTATATGTCAATAAAAAAATAAATGAGAAGCTCTGTAGTCATGGATTGAACCCTAAGAAATCACCATTCTAGTACTGGCAACGTAGCTCAGCTGGGTGGGACATCACCCCATACACCAAGGCTGTGGGTTCGACCTCTCGTCAGGGCAACCAATGAATGCACAACTAAGTGGAATGACAAATTGATCTCTCTCTCTCTCTGAAAATCAATAAATTTTAAATTTTAAATAAATCACTGTTTTTTTATATATCAAAATGACCAAATATTGTCAGTGTCACGAACTTTAATCTAAAAGTGATCTTTCACGCACTTAAGAAAAATAAGAATACAAAATATCAATGTTGGTTTCTCCTGTGGCGTCGACCATTTCTGCCTCCCCTAAGACTGAGCGAGAACTCCTTGACTGCTCCACAGTCCTGTGTCATCTCTTAGCACCACACACCTGGCAGGTGCAGGTGACACTGGCCATCTGGGTAGCCTCCAGGCAGCAGAGAGAGCCTGCCCTTCCCAGGACTAAAGGCTTTGAGATCGTGGAAGCTCTCCTAATAGGAATACATCATTTGTGGGAACGTCTCAAAGAGATCACCCTTCTCTTGTTTCTCTTTTCACCTTCCCCATAGTCATCAGCTGCCATTTTCTACATATATCATTATTTGGAAATGAACTGGGCATAGCTGAGGACAGAACAATTGTCATTGCAGGCAGGCAGGTCACCGCTCCCAAACAGGCAGATTTCAGTTTCAGCCAGGGTCCACGATGATTCAATGGAAATCAAGTTGTTCAGCTGATGGTGCCATTCTCTTGAACACAGGTGTGCTGGGGAAGACGTGGCCAGCAGACCCCTCACAGGAACCAGGATGGGGGGGTTCTGCCTCTGATGCCAGGTCTCCCCTGTCGCACCCCCTGACTCCTGGGGGGGGGTGGGATGGGCAGTGCCAGCCTTGCTCGGGCTAGAAGAGAAAGACAGACAGAAGGAGGACCTTACTTTCCTCTCTGGCCTTCCTTGCATGTCCCAGAATTCAGACTCTCAGTAAGTGCATAGAAAGTTATTCTGATGGGCCCCAAAAGCCTGAGCCCTCTGCATGGTCTGTGCCTGACCTACAAATCGTGGAACAGACCTCTGAGGGGCTGAGGTACTGACCACTGGCTGTTCCAGGAGTCACAGCCGCCTCCGGACACAGCTGCCCCTCCTCTTATCTCAGGGGGAGAACGCAATGCCTGCTGCTTCCCCACGGACCGCAGCCTCTCAGCTCTGTGCCTCTGGCTTGACGCAGATGGCATTGCAAGGGCGCCAGAAGTAAACGAAAACAAATATCCCATTCTTTTAATTAAATGAGAGGAAGGGAGGGAAGGAAAAGAATAATGAGATGGGGACATAGATTTAAAAGCACCTTCTTACATTCACCGAGCACAGCGGCAGGAACATGCTATGAAAGGCATTGCTTCTCGGTCGTTGCTTGGTGCCCGCTGGTGTGGAGCAACCACCTTTATCATCATCGTCATCATTGTCATCAACAACTCACAGTCACTCGGCACAGCTCTAAATGCCTCACGTGCATGGCCACACTTGTTTTTCACAACTCGGTGAGATAGATATCTTACTTTCTGTAGCTGGGGAAACAGGCACAAGGCCCAGCCCCACGGCTGGTGGGAGGCAGAGCGGGGCTTGAAACCCAAGTCTTCACCGCGGGCTGCCCTGCTTCTTCTGCGGGGGGCGTCCGAGGCCGTTTTGGTTATTCCCAAAGAGCACGTGCCTTTAGTGTTCACTTTCTCTAACACTTAGCTCCCGTGTTCCCCTGCACTGAGAAAGTCCCTTGGGAACCTCCAGAAGTCAGACCTCTGTCTCCTCGGTATCTCATTTGCTAATGCAAATCAGGAAGAGTTCTCTCTAGCCTGCCAAGAATCTCCAGAGGAAGAGAGAAGAAGCTGGTGGTTTCTGCTGTTCTCAGAGACAAGGGAGCGCACGCCCCAGGCAGCCCAGGGCGCGTGCTGTTGGTGGCCCACGTCGGTGTTCGCCCCTGTCCTCTCGGGGCAGTGTCTGCAGAGAAGACAGACGCCAAGGCGGAAACCTGCCACAGGAGAACTGGGGATGGGGAGGAGGGAGTCCAGGGCTGATTTGTTATTTGTGGCTCTATGTCACGATAAACTTTGAAAGTGGCCTCTTGTGGGCGGTCCTCTCGGTCTTCGAGCTCTCGGGAGCCCCTGGAGGGTGGAAGTTGATCATTCTGTTTGCTATTAGATGTGATCTGGTCGTCCCCGACTTACATTTGCATAAGGTCATTCTGGCCATTCTGTGGTACTTGCCAGGGGGGATTTATGAAGTTATTTCTGGCTGTGTGACCAACTAGGCTTTATTTTTTAAATGGAGGTATTATTCACATACCACTGAATTTACCCTTTTAAGTATATATAATTTGGTGGGGTTTAGTATGTTACAAAGCTGTGTAACTGTGAAGCCGTGTAGGTAGTACATCACTATATACTTTTAGGGCTTAAGAACAAACTGCTGTAAGTTGCAAAAGTGATGGTACCCACTACCCACTGCAGAGAGAGTGAAAGAAGGCTCACTGAGACTATAGAGAAAACACAAAAATGCTCCCAGATCAGCACATCCAATGGAACTGCTGGGCAGGATGGACACGTCCTGTGTCCACTCTGTCCGAACTGGAAGCCATTAGTCACATGGGCCCCTCAAGGACGTGAAATGTGACTGACTGGTACAACTGAGTAACTGGATTTTTTTTATCTAGTTAAATTTAAACAGCCACATCTGTCTACCATATTGGGCAGGGCAGCTGTATGGCAACTTACCAATTCGTTCTTATCTGAGATCATTGTCCCCCACCTCCCCAGTTTCCAGAATGACTGAAATGTTGAAGCACATGCTATACAAATTGTTATGTTTAAACTTAATCCCCAGCACAAAGCAAAAGCCGCGGCATTCCCACAAGGAACCCAGATGACGGGGTTGGGCGGGGGGGAGGCGTGAGGACTGGGGAGCCTGCTCTGGAACTCCGTCCGAGCGGGAGTCTGCTTGGTTGGCACCAGGCACGGGCGACGTCTGCTCGCTCACAGGAGGGCAAAGGAAAGTTGTGAACTTGGCCTCTGCTTCACGGCTCACAGGGAATGAAAATCATTCCCAAAGCAGAGTATTTTCAGAGGACGCAAAAGGAAGGTTGCTTCTCCTGCTCGAATTGAGAGTTGCATGTGATGACAGGAAATTGCCCCTTCTAAGATTCTGTCACCAAACTGTTAGTTAGGGAGAATCCAGGAGCCATGAACGATTCTTTAAGCTCTCATGATTCAAATCATTAAGTCCCCCCCCACCCCAACCCCCTCAAATTCCATATAAGGTGTTTGTTATTGTTTTCAAAAAGTGTCCAGTGGCTTTCATTTTTTTCTTGAGGATTTGCTTTTCCATCCTCCTTTAGAAGAATACCCCAAGAGGAACCTTAAACTTTATTAACGTATAGTAGGCAGCCCCTTTATTCATTATTTTTTACCTCCTAGTTTTCCTGTTTTTATAAAAACTGCCATGTTTGCATGTATGAGGCATATGAAGGCAGACATTTAAAATGCTTCTTATCGCCCTGGCCAGGTAGCTCAATTGGTTGGAGCGTCATCCCAATAAGCCAAGGTTGTGGGTTCAATTCCCAGTCAGGGCACATGCAAGAAGCAACCAATGATTGCATAAATAATTGGAACAACAAATCGATCTCTGTTTCTCAAAAAAAATAAAATAAAATGCTTCTTATCCTAAAACTTTCTGTACTGTTTGGGAGCAAAAATAAATCCTTGGTATTTATTATGTATGAAGCTATGAAAAGACAAGATGGCCTTTAGTAAATAATTAATATTTACCTATAAAATATAACACGCAAGAGAGAAGACCAAAAATATTCACTTAGCTCTTGACAAACTTAGAAGAAAAAATAACTGACCTCTAAAACTGCAGGGTTTTTAGGCAAGTGCACAGATGGAGACAGAGATTCTATAGGTCCGAGTGTTTAAAAGTTACTTATTAAACTAACAAAGCACTAAGTGTAATGCATTTTGACCTCCTGCCTTGACAGATATCTTTACATGACCTGGAAAGTTAGGGTCAAATTTAGAATCCTCAGACTCCCCAGAGTTCTGGCTGGAAGGTAGCAGAGTCAGGGGACCAGTCTGTCACCTGTCTGGGACCACACAATGACCCGCACTCCACCCCGTGCCTGGGACAGCCCTGGGATCTGGGGACAGCACCCTGCTGCATCACCCACACTAGGGAGGGCAGACCCGGGGCAGAGACCTGTGTGGGGCCCAGGTATGGGCTGGGGCATCTGGACAGGGAATGTGGGGGTTCCACATGCAGTGCCTGAGAATGCTCTAGAAGACTGGGCATCCTCCCTTGCTCTGTGTGGAAGGACACAGCTGGAGGAGGTCAGAATGGTGTGCCTAAATGACCGAGTCAGGACGCAGACCCGGACGGCCCGTGGGCAGCACCGAGTCGCATGTGGCTGAAGGCCAGGGGCCAGCTCGGTGTTTCTGTGCTGACACTCCGCTCCCTCGCACGGCCCTCGAACCGCACCAACCTGGGGCAAGGGAGCAGGCTCTCCCGTCGTCACCCTTCAAGGCCTGGCTCCTCTGGTGGCCTCTTGTGCTGTCAGGAGTCAGGAGTTATTGGTTTGGTGTTTCCAAGGCTCCTGAGTGTTTTTGTTTATATTTTTCAGCTTTATTGAGCTATAATTCATGTACCATGGATGGTACCATGTACCACGGGCCTCTTTCATTGATTTTTAGTGTGCTCACAGAGTTGTGCGATCATCAGCACAATCCATTTCAGAGCGCTTTCGTCACCCCGAAATGAAACCCATAGCCATTGACAGTCCCTCCCTCTGCCCCGCCTCACCCCCTCCTCCCCTCTCCGCCTCTCTGGGGGGTTTGCCATCCTCACTAAGCGCTTTCTCTCCTCAAGTGGTTTCCCCTCACGTGGGCACCCAGACCCAGAGAGAACAGTAACGTCTTATACATTCACACGTTACATTCGCTTCCTCAATAGATGCGGATTCCTGCTTCTCACACTTTCATGTGCCTGCCACCCCCACCCCGCGGAATCCAGCTCACATTCCCAGTGACTCCGCAGGTCTGGGCTGGGGCCTGAGATTCCGAATTTCTACAAGTAATGTCCTCTCTGAGGATATAGGTGACACTAAAGTCATTGTTTTAACCAGAGCAGCCTTCATGGCAGGCAGTGGGTCAAGGAGTTGAGATTTCAACTGGCTTGGCTTAGTGTGGCAGGTTCCCGTCACAGCGGGGAACGCAGGATGGGAAGGAAGTGTGTGTGCACTGGTGTGCTTGTGCGTTTATGTGTGTGTGTGCATCAGGGGGTTTTGTATACATGGGCATCCGTCTGTCATTCTGGAATTAGGCCTGTGAGAACCCCAGACATTTATTTCATCTTTTCCAGTCTCCACATCCAGGCTTTCCCAACTCCTTATCACCCTCGCAAGTGGACAGTTGCCTCGGGTTGTTGAACTTCATCTGGTTCCCTTCCTTATCCAGGCCCCAAACCCACATTTCTCTGGCCATCTCTGACACACCAGGAGGGTCATTGGTTCTGGTCACCCAGTGCTTTCTGGAAATTGTGTTCTAGGAAAAGAAATGAGAGCCACAGTTCCCACACTGGGGTGATTTCGGTGCGTTCCCCATCCTCAGGCATGGGCGCTGTGGCCCCTGTGTAGGGAGGAAGCCTCTGGAGTGTGGGGCCCTCGGCGGCAGGGCTCAGCTGAAACCCAGAGCTGAGGGTCTGCTCAGGGCGGGTCCCCACACACAGCCTGCGGCACTCAGTCCTCGCCTGTGCGTGGACTCCCTTTCTCTGGGTTTCATCAAACTGTTTATGTTCCTGTGGTTTCTTGCTAAATGACTGTATCATCAGATCCCACATGGCAAAGGCCAGGCCAAAAAAAGAAAGCACGCTTTCTTCCTCTTCCTTGTGGCCCCTGGAGACTCTCAGAGCGCCCAGCTTCCATTTCAGACACCCGGGGGGGCTCCGACCGGCCTGCTTGCCCATGGGCCAGGCGGCTGTGTGTGAAACCCCCGGGGAGCACAGCGCAGGAGAAGGGGTCCTGGCCGTGTTGCAGCCTGTCTCCTTGCACACGTCCGAATCTGAAAAAGATGGGAAATCACTGAGAAGGGACAAGAATGTGAGCACGTGGGTGGCCATTTAGACCACCCTGCTGATCGGGTCACTCGCTGCTCCAGTGCTCTCAGTGGTTCCCCATTGCCCACAGGCGAAACCCAGCCTCCTCATGACGGACCCTCCTTCAGGACTCTCTCTGGTCTGGTCTCGTTTCCAGCCTCGCTGCCTGCAACTCCCTTCATAGATACGCCTGCTATAGCCATGGCCGTGCACCGTTCCAGGAGCACTGCGCCTTGCTGCTTCCCTCCTTCTCCTCGTGCTGTTCCCTTCAGCTTAGTGTCTCCCTCCCTTCCTCTTTCTGTCACGGTTCCAGTCATCCTTCCAGGACGGTGTACCTGCCCCCTCCAGGGTGTCTTCGTTTTTTTTTTTAAAAATTACCTTTTTCTCATCCTTTGTGTTCCACTATAACTGGACACTTCTGGCATTTTCTTATTTATACTGTTTAAAAAGCATGGCAGATAGAACTACCATTTATTGAGTGCATACTGTGTGTCTGCTGTAGTAGGATGTAATTTATATAAGTGACTTCATTGCATCTTGCTAACGTCTCTGCTGGGGACCTGGCGTTATATCCACTGCACAGGTGAGGGCCCAACCACTGCACAGGGGAGGACATACCTACCGTAGAGGTAAGGATGTCCTACAGCAGAGGGGAGGATGTACCCACCGCACAGGTGAGGATAAACTCGTAGCTTAGATAAGGACATACCCACTACACAAGTGAGAATACACCCATTGGACAGGCGAGGAAGTTCAAACTTCCCCAGAGCTGCACGAGTAGATCAGTCATTGGACCCAAGGTGGGCAGACACCCACACCCTCTTAGCTCCACGTAGACCCATGCGTCTCAGCTAGAGGTAGCTGGGAACGAGGGCTCTGGCTCACGTACCAACCCCAGGGCTTCCAAAGCCTTGAAGACCTGGTTCCACCGTTTTAAAGGTGGATTTGGGGCCCTCCCTCTGCTGCAGTGCAGTGACTGTCCTTCCCATTCCCCGGTCATTCTTCATCTCTTCAGCCCTGTGCTCTGAGCTGGGATGCTCGGGCAGATGCAAAGTGTCTCCCTGAAGCTTGTGCAAGATCTGGTAAAAAGACAAGCAAACAGCAACAAGGCCGAACAGGTGGTCACGGGGGATGTCATCGGTGTGGATGTTTATTTGGTCAGGCTAAGGAGGGATTGAAGCAACGAGAGGGTCCAGGGAGGGTGACACCAGGAGCCTCTGGCAGGTTGCATTTGCTGCCCTGGGCTGCCCTGGGCTGGGCTGGGCTGGGCTGGGATCCGTCTTGGAATGGGCGAGCGAGCTGGCAGAGCCCAGTGCAAAAGGAACAAAAGTTTGACAGCCCAGCTCGACCTAAGTCATGATCTAAAGTAATATTTAGGGACCTAGGGACATGCAACACATCATACTTAAACATGTAGGACGTAGTGGAATCTCAATTCTGCTAAAATACAGGCCACACATGCTCTCACTTACGCACCAGGAAGAGACCAGTGAGGCTATTCCCAGGGGTCGAGTCTCAGGGGTGGGATCATGGGGAATTTTTGCTTTGTTTTTACATAGTTTTGAACTCCCACGTGTTCTCAAGTAAAATGTGTTAATCAAGGGGGGAAAAGTATTAATCAGATAATCAGAAAAACAAGTAACATAAAAAGCCCACGTGTTTAACTCAGAAAATCAAAAGCACCAGAAAGAACAACAATCCCAAACCCAACGCGGGCGGGCACAAAGGAACCCGAGTGCGCCAGCACAGGCTGGGTGGGGAGCACCATTGTTCCGGCCCAGCCTGGCTTTCTTCTGGATGTCCTTCCTGTGTGCTCACGGCTTCAAAGCTTTCCCTAAGTTTGTTTTTGTGACCAGCGACCTCCAGCTTCGCCAGAGCTAGCATTCCAGAGGGAACTATAGCTTGGAAACCTGGTGGAGGTGGATGGTTCTGCCCATGGTTTAGGAGGAGCGAGGAGGGAGTGAGACCCTCTCAGCAAAAGGTCCTCCCCCTTCCATGTGCCCCAGCCATCCCTGCTCTGCTCTGATGCCCACCTGGAGGTGAGGGGTGAGGGAGGGTGCCTATCAAGAAAGGAAATCATTCCCAAGTATTCTCTTTCTCATCTCGGGTTATAGGATCGCTCGAGGAGTGGAGAGCTAGATTTCCAAAGTGGGGATGGGTAGCAGGAAGGTACTTTTCTGCTTCATCTTTGTTCTCCACGTACACACACAACTGCCGACGTGGTAGCCTCAGACGAGAGAAGCTACAGGCTGAAACAACCCATGCCCGTTGTGCCCGGATAATCCAGAAAGATGGGGGCAGGAAACCCTTTGGGTGAAATCTTCTTGCCTCCAGTGGCGAACTAGCCAGACTTGAGTTTTGTTTTTGTCTGATTTCAATGTTTGTTTTTAAATCTCTGTATGTAAAAATCACCAAGGAGAAAACCTTATATGTGTCCAAATAGCTTTCTTACATTTCAGTGGTGCCTTTTTAAAAAGTTTAGGCATTTGTTTTGTTGTTGAGCTATAATCAACCTATAACATCCTACTAGTTTCAGGTATACAGCATAACCATCCGATATTTGCATAGACTGCAAAATGATGAGAAGAAGCCTTGTTAACTTCTGCCACCGTATGGGGTTATAGAATTTTTCAGCTCATGGTGAGAATTTTGATGCTTTCCTCTCAGCAACTTTCAAATAGGCAAAACAGCATTATTAACCGTGGTCAGCATGCTGTACATTACAGCTCCAGGACTGACTGAGTTTGTAGCTACAAGTCCGTACCTTTTGGCCTTCTTCATCCCCCTGTTGGTGGTACCTTTTAAAGCTTTAGAAACGTTTTTGTTTTTCTTCTGAAGGGATTTAGGAATGCATGAATTCATGCTGCCGGGTTAGGGCAGAACCAAACCAAGCCCCCCAAATTCTGAATTCCAAGCGTGCCCATCGGAGCAGGGGCAGAACTCCTGGATTAAAACTAATGAACTCGCCTTTAAAAGGCTCCTTCTTGAACATCCTCCAGCTCTTCCAAGCGTCACGTTGATAAGTTAATATAAACGAATCAGAAACATCTGCCGCAAAAAAATCCCCCCAAACACACGAGGGCTTAACAATTAAGTGGAAGAGCGTTTGGCGCAATGTGTTTCAGGTTTTAAGGGATCCAAATGTTTTGAAAAACAGTTAAGTTCTTAAGACATTTCGAGAATTTAAAGGGCAGCTGGTCCTCCCACCCCCTGTCAAAAGGGCGATAGTTATCTCTGCTCTTCGTGTTGATCCCGCTGCTCGTGGCGTCCGTGGAGGAGGTCCTTCTAGCCAAGGCTCATGTCCGCAGTTTCTGCAAACCTGTGTCCCACCCCGGCCCTCACGGTCCCAGATTCGCTTCCTAAGGGACTGTGTGTTTCAGGCAGAGCTCCCCAAGTCATGGTAAGGCAGTGTCTTCCCCCGTCGGACGACCTGTTTCTAGATACAAGTGGAGCACCGTTGCCACCACGGATCCCTGTTGCAATTCCAAGAATTTCACCATTTGTAGTACTGGCTCCCCCTTTCTGATGGTGCCCGATAGGGGAGCTGGCTCTTGAGGAAAAGAAAGATGTCAGCTGTCCCAGGGATGAGCTGAAACCTGATGGACTGTCCCGAGGAAAACAAGGCTACAGTGTGGAGAAGGCTCCAACAAAATCGAATAAAAGCCACGCTGGGCTTAGCTTAGGGGTCCAGCCTCCGTCTTATTCTTGAGCACAAGCAGAGGGACCCCGACAAATGCTAACTAAGCAGATGAAAGTGATTAACGTGAAGTTCCCTTTCAAGCTCTTTTACTCGAAGAATGTGTCCTTTTATTTTATTGACTTTCGGTCCTGCCATCCTGAAATTTTAATCACCCCGGCGCAGAGCAGACATCAGTGAGCTCACCCCGCCTGTAATTCTATCTGGACTTGAAGATGAAAGAAGAAACCCTTGCCCAGTCTCGTTCCTCTGGTTTCCCCTTCAAGGGACACTGTCAATCTTTCTTAGGCTTCCTAAGTGATCATTTCATTTTCTTTATAGGTTGGAAAGTCTTGATTTCCTAAACATAAATTTAAAAAAAAAATAAGAGTAATTAAAAGTGATGGGAGCATGCTGGTCGGTGGTTCAGTTCGTTGGAGCATCATGCTGTACACTAAAAGGTTGCAGGTTCAATTCCTGGTCAGCACACACACCTAGGTTGTGGGTTCGATCCCTGGTTGGGGTACATACGAGAGGCAACCAATCAGTGTTTCGCACGTCTCTCTTTCTCTCACTCTTTCCCCCTCTCCCTTCCTTCTTCTCTCTGTAAAATCAATAAACATATGCTTGAGTGAGGATTTTTTAAAAAGCGATGGGCCCTGGCTGGTGTGGCTCTCAGTTTGTTGGGCGTCATCCCATGGAGCTAGGGGTCACCTGTTCAGCTCCTGGTTGGGCACATGCCTGGGTTCTGAGAGGCCTCCAGTTGGGGTGTGTGTGGTGGGGGGAGGGGGGTGATCGATCAATGTTTCTCTTGTACATCAAAGTTTCTCTCCTCTGTCTCCCTCCCTTCCCCTCTCTCTAAAAACAAATAAAATCTTTTAAAAGTAAAGGTAAATAAGTGATGAGAGCATATTAGTAAACAGTCTCTCATCACTAATGTGTAGCAATGACTGAACGGTCTATATACACTTGGCCCCTAAGGCTTGCCGTATTCAATTTTATGAAAAACGCTGGGCATTGCTTGGTGAGTACTTGGGGTGTTAACTTGCTAGCTGGTGTCTTATATAACAGCTCGGGGAGTGTTTATTTCCCAAGCGTTCCATCCCCGTGGTGTGTGATGGCATGTGTGCCAAGGTCTCTTCCTTCAGAGGAGGTAGCAGGACCAAAACCTCTACTGACTGTATTGAAAGAGGTGTCCAGTGCCTTGAATATGTCCTTCCCAATCTCCGGGCTCTAGATTAGAAATCCTGGCTAAACGCATGCAGAGCATGAGACTCAGAGAGCAAGGCATTGTCGAATTTTAGTCCTGAATCCTACGCCTTTTGGGATATCCCCTCCACCACGGACAGTCCTTTCTCTGGGGAGACCCCGGTCACATAAAGGACTGTCCATCTGGAGGTCATCGGCTGATACCCCTTTTCTCCCACAGTCCCAAGCACACGATGATGTTGCCTACCTTGAAAAATGACCCTGGGCAAGCATGTGACAATGTGGCGGACCTCAGAAATTAATGAGCTGAGTGTGCAGGTTGAACGTATATTATTGCAGATGTAGTTGGCAATGACAGTTTTTCAGGTTGGATTAAAAAAGATAATACTTTGGAACTTCCAAAAGCCACCCATCTTAATAGGATACTCTCGGTTTATATATTTTATTTTTTAACAAAAGGCAAATCGCCACCTGCATTTTAGCAGAGGACGTAAGGACAGAGGTTCCTGCCTGCAGAGACACAGGGCCTTGTTTCCAAGCCAGGGCTCTGACAGGGATGCAAAAAGCCCTTTTTAAGAAATGAAGCTTGTTTTTCTGTATCGTGATGGTCTCTCAAGGCTAAGAATGTTTTTTAAAGTCCGTGACTCCTAACTAATTTTGTATTTGTCATCCAAGAATTTATGCAAACCCTGGAGACGGCTTAGTGCGTTCTGCATCGTCAGCTGGTAGTTAGTTCCAGCTGCCCTTTTAGCTCCTGGGTGTGCCCTTCCCTGGTTTAGTAGCTTCTGCGCTCAAGGTGCTTGTCTGGGCCCCCTTCCTGCATTCGGACGATTGTGGGCTCCTGCATGGAACTCACTCGCGGTTCCCCCTGGTTTGTCACCAGCGTTTTCACCTGTTGCTTTGATATCACATTGTCTAACTCCGTTCAATTTCCATTGGGGCTTTCTCCAACACCGACCATCAAATCTGAAAGCCTCACTTTTGTGTTTAAAACCTTTCATCAGGGAGTTCTTGACCCTTGCTCCTCGAAGTGTGGTCCCTGGGCTGGACAATGGCAGCATATGCATCACCTGGGAACTCAGGACGATCAGCCCTGCCCCAGGGGAACTGCACCATAATCGGCATTTTTTAAAAAGATTTTATTTATTTATTTTTAGAGAGGGAAGGGAGGGAGATAGAGAGAGAGAGAGAAACATCAGAGTTCTGATGAGAGAGTGCGGTTGCTGGGGGTTATGGCCTGCAACCCAGGCAGGTACCCTGGCTGGGAATCGAACCAGCGACACTTTGGTTCGCAGCCCGCGCTCAATCCACTGAGCTATGCCAGCCAGGGCAATAATCGGCATTTTAACAAGACCTGGGTGATTCAAAGGCACATTAGAACTTAGAAGCAGTTTCTAGAAATCTTCACCGCTACCGTGGTCAGTGGTGGCCAACAGCTGCATCTCACCGAGATGTTTCTCCGCCAGGCTCTGAGCTGAGTGCTTTGCATACGCAGCCAGCAGTATCTGATTTAAGCTCCCCCACATCCCCATGTGGTGTGTCCTAGTATTATTTACATTTTTGAAAGGCGAAACTGAGGCTCTGGGAGATTCAGGCATTGCTGAGATTATTCAGATAGCCAGTGGTGCGCCAGCCTGGATTTGGTCTGAGACTCTTGGCTCCAGCGTCCAGGGTCCCCGCCGGGCTCAGAGGTGTCCTCCTCCCGGCCCCTCCCACTCTCCAGGCCAGCTCACCCTGCATTCACTGGCTGCTTCCTCTCCAGTCTCTCAACCTTCTCTAAAGCGAAGTCATTATGAAAGGAACGCTGCTGTTCAGTGTACTCTCTACAAAAGTGCTTTGGGTCTTACGATTATGTTTAAGTAAGACTGACTGTATGCACGTCATCGGACCTGTATCAGGGGATCTCCCTCAGCCCTCCAGGGTGAGGTCCACCTGAAGAGAAGTGCTTGGAACGGCAGGTGTCCTCCGAGATGTGAACTCCCCTCGGCTCTGTTGAGATGCAGGAGTGTCTCAAACTTGACCTTTGGAGAAATACTTACGTTTGTAGCTCTGATCTGAACAAAGGGAGAAAGTAGTAAGACTTTGTGATGACTTTTGGTCCAGAGTTTATCAAAAGACCTCAGGGTGGGTGTGCCTATAGCCCGTGTACTCAGGGCCAGAGGTGAACGCTAGGACGGTGGTAGGGAAGTCTGGGAGAGGCGAAGGTCCGTGGTTCCCGAACTTGCTACTGACCTGCTCTGAGGGGCTGTTCCAGAGCAGGGCCGGGGGGCTGGAAGTGGTCGGGCCGGAAATAGGGATTCTCTGGGCCCCCTCACTTTCAACCAATTAGTACAGACTTTCAGTCTCATTTTATATAATAGGCCTATGGTGCCATTTTATTTAAGGGGCCTTTTCCTATTTTAAAAGTTTTTGTATATCAAAAAGCAACTGAATTCATGCTACTCTGTCCTTTGCAGCTGAGGCCTCTGAAGTTCAGAAGGGCACAAAGTGACTTCCCTGAGGTCACCCATTGTTTTGGCTAAAAACTATTTCTTGTTTTCCTCCTTTGCACACTGCTGGGCATTTGCTCCTCTGCTTCCCCGGGCGGTCAGCCCTTCGCATAGCAGGGGCACTGACCTAGCCAACTTCTCTTTGCCTTTAGGACTCCTTGGTGTGTGCTTGGGGAAAAACAAAACAAAACAAAAACGCTTTTTGGGGGTTCAGAGCTGAGCCGAGCCAGGAAGTCCCATGTTCTCAATGTTCTCCTCCTTCCCACACAGCGAGCCCACGTGGCACCCCCTCTCTCTCTGCATCTGTTAGTGTGTTGGAGGCAGCCTTGCAGAGAACACAGAATACCCCGGTAACAGCAACGCAGAGCGTCTCGTCTCTGGCCCACAGGCTAAGTTGTTGAAAACCCAACGTTAGAAAAATGGGCATTTAAGGAGCTCATGACCAAAAAGGCAGGATGCATCGGGAGACTACGGTCGCACGTTCTGACCTATGGGAACACTTTTGTTTTCCAATGTTCAGGAAAATAAGCCAATCAATGAAATACAGAAGCGAGACCATCAATGATGTGTTGCAATTAGTTAGAATGGATTTGTGAGTAATTTCCAGCTTATCATCCCTTATTCCCTAGAAACGTCTTCATGTGGCCTTGTGGCAGTTAATAGGCATACTAGGAAGCATCTGGTTGCTAAAAGTATCTCTCCACCCCTCCGTGTCCAGCGCCTTCCTGATCTTTTGTCTAAAAAGTTAGCTGCTAATCCCTGTCTCTTAAGTCTGTGCCCAGAGACGCTGCCCCGCAGCCCAGGGGCCGTCAGCCCCTTACACATGGCCAATTTGACAGAAATGTGTCAGTGGGCTTCTGACGCTTGGTTTCCTCTCTCTCAGCTCTTTCTTTCTGCCATTCACCTTTCCTGCCACTTCTGTTTCTAACCCATGCGTCTTCTCCCTGTAATTGTTCCCAATGGGATCAACACATACACTGGAACTGAAATGCTTGTTCTTTCCAAAAATAGGTTGAAGTTATACACACTGAGATTTCCTGCAAGGAAACTTAGATTCTCATTCTAAAAAAAAGAGAAAGTAGTTCATTGCTTTATTTAGGTACATAATGACCCCCAAGAATTTGGAGGTAAATAATAGCTCTCAAGTTCAATCACATGTACAGAGATGTTCTCTAAAAACTTCTGTAGGTGTCCTATCTATATGGGCTGATATTTAGAATTTTACCTTTGCTTCTTCTGTTCCTGGAAGATTTAGAGAATATTTAGCTGCCCCCCACAACACCAAAAAAAAAAAAAAAAAAAAAAGAATTCCTGTGAGATTGCAGGAAGCATGTCTAAATATATTACTTAGTAATATGGAACACGAGAGCAGTTTGCTGTCAACCTTGACAGTCTTTTCAATTACTTACTAGGATTAAGATCATTGAACTTGGCTTTAGGTAAATCTCCAGGGTAGGGAAGTGGTTGTCACTGAGTGTTTACAATGTCAACAGCACTTGGGAACCATGAAATGACACAAGGGAAAGGCTTGACCCTTGTCAGAGTTTGGCTCAAGTTCTCCTTGTAAAGCTTCAGTGCAGGACAGATTACCAGGTGCACCCGGTAGCTGGCAGGTTAAAGCAATCTTCACGCTGAAGGGCTTCTTGACAGTGTTTGCCCGAAGGGAGGGCCTATTAGATCTACACGTGCAGAGCAGACCTTGCAGAGATTAGTTTTCAGATTAGATAACAGAGACAGGAGTTTGTCGCTTATTTACTCACAGCCCCTTGCCCTTATTTTGCAAATCTAATCATAATATTATTTTGGCAGAGAAATGAAACTAGGCACTTCCTTATTTAATTCATTTTGTGCATTATTATTGTTCCCATCTAGGGTGGATCTATTGCCATTCTTTCTCATTTGAATTCAGTTAAAAGCAAAGTTCATTCCCAAAGAGAGAAGAAATTGTGGCTTGCAGCATGTGCTCCCCCCTGACTAGTTGCTTTCAACAGCACCACGCACTGCTTGGCTAGGGGCTGAATTCTTGAACTTTCCGTGCCTGGCTGAGACAAATCCAGACAGATCGAGCCCTGGAGCGGAGGACAGTGTCAGCTCCCCCCTGAGTTCCATGGGGACTCCATGGGGGGAATAGAGATGCTGGAATAAAATCAGGAACCTTTTAGAGAGGAGAGAGAAAGGAATGCATGCCTGGCAGGCAGCCAACAGCATCAAGTACAGTTATATTCTTGCAACTTCCAAGGTCATCTTTTTTTTTCATTCCTTAAGTACAACATACTCTTGGCCTTTTTCAAGGCCTCAAACACAGTGTTGGACCTTTAAAAATCATTGCTCCAAATTGTTACACACTTTGACTCCCACTGGAAAAAAGCTCCGTGAACCCCGATGTCATGCTTGACTCATCTGAATTCTCTTGGCACCCAGCGCAGGTTCTGGGCCGTCCCGGGCGCACAAAGCATGTGTTCAAAATAAATACATATACCTTATTCTCGAAATTCCCCCAGGACTCAAGGACCTCCGCATGTTTATAAAACAAACAAAACAAAATCCAGATCTACAAGGGTCTTGACAAGTCACCCTGGTGGTAGGGCTACCTCTCCCCTCCCCCCACCATTTTTGGCATTGACATTTTACTTTGACTTTATAGAGTCCATGACGACCACAAAGAGAATGCTTAATTTCTTTTCTTTTTTTTTATTATTATTTTAATCATTGTTCAAATACAGTTTTCTCCTTTTTACTCCCAATCCAGTCCCCCCTAGAATGCTTAATGTCTTAACCCATCATGAACATACCATAACTTAAGGGCGATTACGATATTTTGGATAGTTTGTTCCCGTTTTAACCCACCTAAGTCTTTTTTCCGCCCCCTGCCTTTTTCTCCTCCAGCATAAGAGGGGAAAAGGAAAGAGAATGGGAGTGCGTGTTAGCAGGCCCCGTGTGCATTTACTGCTTTTCTCGCACCGTCCCTGTGTTGGCTTGTCCTTAGTCCCACTTTAAAAGGTAAACTGAAAGCGTTCATTGGCAGCTGATTTTTCTTTTTCTTTTTTTTTTTAAAGATTTTATTTATTTATTTTTTAGAGAGGGGAGGGAGGGAGAAAGAGAGAGAGAGAGAAACATCAGTGTGCGGTTGCTGGGGGCCATGGCCTGCAACCCAGGCATGTGCCCTGACTGGGAATTGAACCTGCGATGCCTTAGTTCGCAGCCCGAGCTCAATCCACTGAGCTATGCCAGCCAGGGCAGCAGCTGATTTTGCTTAAGTCTTTCTCTTAGTTATCCATGGCTGCTGTGACTTATTATCTCCTGTATACACAGGAAAAAGGTTTTGGCTTTTTTGTCTGTGTTTTCCCGGTATTTCTGTCTCCGATGTTACTTACTCAACTTTTTGAAGAACTAATGTTTTCTGTGATTGTGTGAAGAAATTGTGTCGGTAGACGTTCAACAACTACATACACCGATGCAATCATACCATGATGAATGACGTAATGGGAGGGGAGGCGGCGCCTTGGCAACTGAGACATGAGTTTCAGAGAGAGGTTTCAAAATTTGCTCGGTTGTAACATGTCCGGCGAACTCACAGTCTTCTAACCTTTTGTTCCTTCAGGCTTATGTGCAGAAGTACGTTGTGAAGAATTATTTCTACTACTACCTATTCCGATTTTCAGCCGCTTTGGGTGAAGAAGTGTTCTACATCACATTTCTTCCATTCACTCACTGGAATATTGACCCTTATTTATCCAGAAGACTGATCCTCATATGGGTGGTAAGTATTGCTATTACTCACGGATCGCTACTACTTCTACAGCAAGTACCGGCCTTGGCATTCAAGTGCTTTGCACATATGTTCCTTTTTTTTTAATCACTTAGAGTTGAATTTTTGCCTGGTTTACTTTGGGAAAATACCAGGAAAAATTAAAATTCTATGTACACAACTTGTTCTGTCTGCAAACCAGACAAAGCTGCGGACTCCGTGCACTTTAGTGTCCGCCTCCCTGGGGGCACATAAAACTAGAAGAAGGGAGAAGTGATGTGCAGAGAAGACAGGGCCTTTCTGAGAACCCATGAAGTGCATCCCGAGGCACCCACTTTAGTAAAATTGGATCAAAAATTGAAACTAGAACCTATTGACTAATAACTCCAAGCGGTATTAAGTGAACTCTATAAACATCAGAGTGACAAAAGTTTATAAGGCAGGGCACCCCCCTGAGGGCACTGCTAGTGCAGTATGAGCAGCTGGCTTGGAGACAGAAGCCCAGTCCCAATTCTAGCTGGGGAGGCAAAACCCCTTTCTGAGGTTTTACTCAGGACTCTATTGTTTAACTTTCAGGACCAAATTAGTTCTTTTTTTATTATTATTGCTGGGGAGGTGGTGGATATTTGCAAGGCAGCAAGGTGGGCTGCCAGTGTGCAGGCGTTGGGATCCTAAAGGCCTGGGTTCAAGGGCAGCTCAGCCCTGCACTTGTCTGGATGTCCTTGCCCTCAGCCTCACCTGTCTCGTCAGTAAAATGGTGTTAATAATGCGTATCTCCCAGCATCTTCCTGAAGATGAACAGCGCATGCCCAGAGCTCGGGGCCTGGTCTGTGGGAGGACTGTTCAGGCTACTACTTGAGAACATGATAATTCACAGTGACTAGTCCGTGAAGACAAAGGAGTCTCAAAGAGCAAGACGTTCTAAGGTCAAAGATTGCTTAGCTAGGAGAGGGAGATTCAGGGACAAGGATGCCAGCATGACTGATTTCCTCCCTCAAGATTCTGCAGGGCAAAGGGAGGTGCAAACGTGCTTGGCTGTGTAGGAAGGAGTCGGGTTCTGGGGCAGCTCTGCTTTGTGAAGCGATGTGATTGTAAGCACGGGACTGCCATGCCCGACCCTGGACTTCACACTTTCCACCTGTAGGACAAGTTAAGAGTGGCCTTGATCAGGAGCCATGAACTCAAATGTCCCCAAAGGCAGGGAGAGAAGTAAAACAATGAAGGTCTGGGTGGAGAGAGGTGGCGAGGGTGGGGAATATCGGGGAGCGTCACAGTGCGAGCACATGGGGCACTGGGGCTCGGCCTTCCCTCTGCGCCTCCTGTGCCCGCTGTGAGGAGAAATGGGCCGGAGTTGCCAGGTCTGTCTTCACTTTGTAAATGCAGGCTTACATTTTAAAACCATCACATGCCAGTGGAGCACAGAATCCTTGAAGTCCAAACATAGAAGGCCTGGGTTGAAGCCTCCAGCCTAACGGACCACTCAAGTCCCCAGGGCTTACCATTAGGCTTATTTGGCCCCAAATTCTTCCCGTTTTCTCCTTTTCTCCCTAAAGCTACAAAGCCATTTTTCTTTCCCTGCCCCTATCTCCTGACCAGCTCTCTTCTGAAAGCCAGCTTCTGTCTAAAAGTACGATCCACCTGGCTGGTGTGGCTCAGTGGACTGAGTGCTGGCCCATGAACCAAAAGGCCGGTTCCCAGCCAGGGCGCAGGCCCGGGTTCTGGGCTGGGTCCCCAGGTGGGTGTGTGGCAGAGGCAACCCATCCATGTATCCTTCACACATTGCTGTTTCTCTCCCTCCCTCCCTTCCCTTCTCTCTAAAAAGAAATGAATAAAATCTTTAAAAAAAAATGAAAGTATGATCCTTTCAGATAGAATATGCATGTTGCACAAGGTGAATGGCAGGGCAGTTGGCCCCCACCCTGTCTGAATCCAGCTTCTACCCCTGCAGAGCAGGACGACACTGGGGAGCTGGGGGCGGGGAGGGAGCATGCCTTCTGTTTTTAAGATCTGAAAGTGCTTGAAAGACCCACCGTGCTTGAGTTTTTGGAGACACTAAAACAAGGAAATCCAACTTTCGTGCTGGTTGGGTGGGCAAATGATGTGAATTACTTTCAGTGACCTGGGAATATATTGTAATGTGTAGTATGGTCAGCTCACGGCTGGCTAATTATCTCCTGCACCCCCAGGGTGGGAAGCTTTTCCTGGGGGTGGGGGTGGTGGGAGACCATTGTCAGAGGGCTCTCTGATTATCTCTATTGGTTGTTATTTTCCGCTTTGGAGTCCTCATTTCAAAGTGTGCAAAGGATTTCCTGTTGGAGATAGAATTACCAGCCTTTTGTCAGAGAGTGAGCCAATAAAATCTTTGCCCGAGAAAGGAAAGTACTATCTTTGATTCTGCAGCTTGTCCTGAGCTTTGGCGACCTGTGACTTGCTTTTAAAAAATGGGTACACGGCCAAGGCCACAAGGCACCCAGACGGAGAGCAACATGTTCTGTGATTCTCATGTTCTGTGTGGTCAGCTGTGTCTGTAAGGCACTGCGTGTGGTCCTGGCAGTTCCTGGTGGAGAGGAGGGAGGCCATGGGTGGGTGGGGTGCCAGAGAGATAGATATGCGGAGATGGAGAGGAAGGAGAGGAAGAGGAGGAAGAGAGAGGGAGGTGGAGAAAGGTTGAGAGGTAGGAAGGGAGGGCGCCCTGCACTACACAGATAATGACGAGAGAGGCTGAGCTTGGCTCCAGCGTTGAAGGAGGAAGGGAAGGGAAGGGAAGGGAAGGGAAGGGAAGGGAAGGGAAGGGAAGGGAAGGGAAGGGAAGGAAAGGGAAGGGAAGGGAAGGGAAGGGAAGGGAAGGGAAGGGAAGGGAAGGGAAGGGAAGGGAAGGGAAGGGAAGGGAAGGGAAGGGAAGGGAAGGGAAGGGAAATTCCTGGTGGTGCTGGGGGTTGGAAGGGAAGGAGGGGTGGAGCAGGATGAGGCTCTTCTCAGCTTTACCGAGAGGCAGCCTCTCTCTCTGATGGAAGGGAAATCCCTGCTTTAATGACTGCCTCCTCACTGGGGTGAGGATTAAGAAATGTTAATCACCTAAGGGGCAGAGCTTGAAGTCTTGTCACTTTGAACATCTAATCACACCCAACAGCCTTTGGAAGGCAGCTGCATTCAGGAGCTCCAGACCTCCTGTCAAACTTTTTAATTAATTTTACAGTTGTTTTTGGATGAAGTCCCGACAGGTTCTATTGCTTTTACAAATCACTTGTTAAATTCAGGGTGACTCACAGGGTCTGGAATAGCCTAGCAGAACTTAGGTCCTCTAACTGCTTTATCGTCACCATCGCAATTGTTCCGGCCTCTGCGGTACATCTTTTCTGGCTTTTGTTGGCCTCCATTTCATTATGTTTTTTTTCTCATGACCATATTTGATCTTCATAACAGTCAGTATCATTTTTATCATCTTTTAGATCAGGATAGTAATACTTCAAATGCTGGTAAGCCATGTCATATGTTGCATTTCACTGTAATAGTGCCTTTTACATTTTACCTCGTGTAATCCTGTCAGCAATCCTGATAAGTGGTTATTGCTGGCCCATTTTACAGATCAGTAAACTGACATGCAGAAAGGCTAAATAACTTGCCCAGGATTACATTGGATTGAGTAATGTGGCTTTCTGTGCTAAAGAGAGAGGAAGGGCTACCGTCTGTTTCTTAGAAGAACAGCTAAATGATGTGAAAAGCATTCACTGATTTTTTTTTAAAAGAGATGTTAAAGCTGAAGCTTGAAGCATTAAAATGTTGTGCCTAATATTCTCTTCTATTGCTTTTCTGCTGTGACTGTGTATGAGGTTGGCCAGATTGCATTATCAATTTTATTCTACGTAAATGTCTTTTATATGCCTTTCTTGGCAGTCAAAGGTATTTTATCCCAGAAAATAAGCTTTTGTTAAGTTAACCAAAAGATATCAACTCAAGTCGTTATTTCTGTCATCTGTCACTTACCAGAGTTACTAATGTGTCACTGGTTGGAATCAGCAGAATCTTTGACTTAGGGACAGAAAAGGTGATGAATGGGTTATCTAATTAGATGCTCATAAAAAGATATTGTAGATAGTGCTTCAGAACGAGCCACGGTCCAACCGAGCGACTAGCTGATCTCTTGACTTCCATGTGCAGCATGGTGACGGCCCCACCAAAATTTAACACAGAGGTCTTAAATGCTGGTGCTGTATCTTACAAAGGTTAGGGGCAAGTTCATGGAAACTGCATGGTGTTCATGAACTTGCTTTATCACATGGAGCAAAATTCACTTTTGGCTAAATAAGTTTGTTTTCCACTTTGTAAAGTAGCAATGCACATATCGTTGACACAATGGATTCTTGGAAGGCTCATTCCCTCTGTTCTTATGATACTTTACTGTTTATATTCTGCCTCTTTTCATAGATACTTCATGGCATTCAAGATGAGATATACCAAAAAAATGGGAAAAGTAGATAAAATCAAAATTAGGAGGAATGCAGACAGGAGAGGATATTCAGATCTAGTCTAAAGTTAAATGTAGCTTAATGATTCTAAGCTGAGCCATGAATTTGTCTTTGAACTTGGCCTCCACCAAACCAAAATGAAATTTCATTTCTCCAGAGCATTTGAGGTCCTGCTTCCCCGCCTATGTGTCAGTTTGCTCAAATAAACTCTTATCAGATAAAAGTTCTCAAAAAAAACAAAAATAAAAAAGAGCAATCCACTGGGAAATAATAGGCTTACTTCTAAGAGAGGAAATGTTTTCCTGCCCCATAGGGCTGATAAACACGTTATGACCAGTGATTCATATGCCAAAATTATTTCCCTCGATATATTGCTTGGTTTTAGTGCCCCCATCACCTATGCGGGAGTACTCATTTTGACGTCTCCTCATGAGCTTTGTGTCTGGTCAATATTTTTTTAAGACGTTATTTTTTTTGTTTTTAGAGGTAGGGGAAGGGAGGGAGGAAGAGAACACACCCCGACCAGGACTGAACCCGCAACCTAGGCATGTGCTCTGTCCAGAATCGAACTGTTCACCTTTCGCTTTGAGGGATGATGCTCAATCCACCGAGCCACACTGGTCAGGGCCGGGTCACTTCTTAATCGCTGGTAATTTCAACAGTGAAAAAGGGTATCTCAGTTCATTTTCCTTTCGTATATGTTTAGTGATGAGGAGAACTTTTTTTTTAGAATTTTATTAGCCTTTTGTATTAACTCTTGTGGACTGTAAGTCTGCTTTTTGAGTATTTTTAAAAGGGGCTAACATAAAATGATAATGAGCTATTGATTTTCATAGCTCAGAGGCAATGGGTCTTTATATATGATTTGAGAAGTTCAGGACTTTGAGAAATGGTTTTTAATTGTATGCTACATCAGCGGTGACCTAAGAAAGTCACTTAAAATGGAATTTCAATGCTTGTATACTGTGTGTTCACTTGAGTTTAGTCACAGACCTCACCACTCCCTGTTGTCTGACCCTTTGTGACCTCCCTGGTTCTTTTGAGGCTTTTGAATTTGGGATTCCTGTCTTCAGGCATTTAATCTTTTCGGCCTGCTGCTGTCCTTACAGTAAAATATTGGTTTGGCCAAAAAGTTTTAGTTTTTTCCATAAGTTGGCTCTGGTAGCACTTAGTTGCCTTTAACTTCATTTGGAACATTTTTTTTAGATTATATTGTGACAGCTGTCATATCAGCATACATTTTAAAAAAATCAAAATTGGTGAATTTTTGTGTAGTCATTTTAATAATGAAGATGGAAGAAGATATGCAACTTTCTTGGCATATTATGCTTTATTATTTCAAGAAGGGTAAAAATGCAAGAAAATGCAAAAGATTTGTGTAGTGTATGGAGAAGGTGCTGTAACTGATCAGACATGTCAAAAGTAATTTGCAAAGTTTCTTGTTGCCATTGACATTTCAGCCAAATAATTCTTTGCTGTGGGGCTGTCTCGTGCACTGGAAAATGTTAGCAGCACCCTTGGCCTCTACCCACTAGAAGCCAATAGCAGGAGATAGCCAACATACTCAAAATACCCAATCAATAAAGTTATCGGTGAAAATTGAAAAATGTGTCTTTTATTTTATGGAAAAAACTAAACAGACTATTTGGCCAACCCAATAGCTTACTCAGGGATGACCAGCCCTTAGAAAACCTGGTATGCCAACTGAACTCCAATAACATTAAAATTTGTCTTTGAGTTTTTCCTTGTCTTTTTGCCATTTGTAAAAGAATGCTTTTACCTAACATTGAAAGATAGGTTCACCAGCATCCTAACCTATGTGTGATTATTTTAAAATAATTGTTATCATATCCAAACTGTTCTCTATAGTTTCTCTGATTGTGTTAAAAGCCCTGGTTGCTCCTGAGAGTTTCCAGGCAAGGCTGATTTCTCTTCTAATAATGCATAGCTTTTTAGAAAGATTGTATTTATTTATTTTTAGAATGAGGGGAAGGAAGGAGAAAGAGAGGGAAAGAGACATTGACCAGTTGCCTCTTGTATGCACCCCAACCAGGGACCAGACCCACAACTCAGGCATGTGCCCTGACCAGGAATCAACCAGCAATTCTTTGCTTCACAACATGATGCCCAACCAACTGAGCCACACCAGTCATGGCTGATAACGCATAGCTGTTGATGATCTTCCTGATCGGAAGCAACGAGTGTATATGGGGAGGGGGATCTGCTTCCACCTCCAGCAGCGGCTTCAAGGTTTCATTAGAGACTTGTGGTCCTGTAATACCATGAGAGGAACACCAGACCCATGTTTATAGGCAGCGTTCTTTGGTTTCCAGAAACCCAGACCATTCCAACTAGCTCTAGAAAGCAGAGGGTTTGTTGTAAGATTCTGAAGAAACCCATAAAAACCAGACCCGCACAGGAACTGACGCCAGTAAACAGCTGTCTGCTACAATCAAGCTGTCATTCCACGTACCTGCGTCTTTCCCTCCTGTTACCAGCTGGTCACTCTCCAACCATCTCTTAGTTCAGATTTTCAAGACAGTCTGACCCGGCTCGTTGTGTAGTGTGACTCCATCCATCGCTGGCCGGTGGGAACCGTGGCTGTACTTGGTCCAAACAGCTGTGCCGGGGATGGGGATAGATAATTAACTGGGGCTCAGAGCTATGAGTGAGGATGGAATGACAAGAAATTTGGACAATAACCCTAGCGGTGAAATCTTGCTCAAGTCTCTTCATGATTCTGGCTTGGACTGTCTGTAGCTTTAAAATGAAAGGCACCAGCTAGAGGATCCTTGGAGGCTTGTAATGTGGTCTTGAGCCTTCTTCACCACTCACTATGTGACACTTGAAGGAAGTCCATCCGGGACGTGGAGTAAGAAAAGAGTGAAAACTGGGCAGAGCAACATTAAAAAAAGGAGGAGGAGGAGTGTTGTTTCTTTCATGGACCGAGTGCTAACATGGCTTTACTTATTTCATGTTGTGTTGTGAATCCCCTTGGTATCTGACAGTACATTTGAACTGTGTATCAAATCCATCGCTCAATAATGTTCAATTATTTTGCTGTATTGCATCCAACATGATTGGAGGAGCACTTTAAAAGAAAATGCTTAATTGCTTTATGAATACAATTCCTTTTTCTTTTTTTTTTTTTGCACAATCCAACCCCTGGTGATAACAAAGCCATAAGAGATTCCTCTTGACAAGTCCTTCCCTCTGTCCCCATTCCTCCACATTGAATAACGGAGGTTGAGGAGCTGGAGTCGAAAACGATGGATTTCACATCTCTCACCTTCTGACTGTTGAAAGCTAGCTGGCTGATATCTACTGTACAAAGCATACCTAACATTTACATTTAAATTGTGCCTACTGTCTAGATAGTTTCTGTCTGCAGCAGAGTCTTGGGTCTTATTTTATAAAAACGGTTTTATAAATTGGTTCAGAGGCGAACTTGGGGAGGCGAACACGTCAAAATGCAGTGGCATCTGTGGACGCAGACCGGCTGCCATCTGTCACAGGGAGTCTGAGACACGGGGTGAGGGGAAAGAGGACGGCAGCCTGCCCTGTCCCTGTACTCCACAGCCCCCAGACTGGGGTCAGTTTTAGTGCCAGAAGACGACTTGAAATGTGATTATCTCCTAATCCTCTGTTTAAACCACTACCACCGTTCACTTCAAAAGAGTGCCCTGCTTGTTAAGTTGGCTCTTGCTTGAGATTAATGAGTCTTGAAAAGTCTTCAACAATGGCCAGATTGTAACCCTTGCTGACTCGCATTGAACGGAACAGAATTAGGCGTCAGGGATTCTGCCCCCGTGCCTCTGAAGTAGAATCTTGTAATTTAGCCTTAGTTAAATATTAAGTCAATGTCTCTAGGGGGTTTATTAGGCAAACTGTATTGGTTTTGAAGCACAATGAGGAAATCTTTTGATTTTAGTGTAGTTTCCTTTAAAAAAAAAAAAAAAACCTTTTAACTGGGTTCCTGTGGTGGAATAGGCAGATTCGGATCTCTCTGATTATCACCATGATTACCTGAAAAATTATTCCCTACCCTCTCGTTTTTTGATGATGACTGGAGAAAGTGCCCCATGCTTCCCTCACTCTCCTACCCTTCCCCCTTCCCTGATCCACCTCCCCCCGCACCCCAGCTTCTGATCCTGCTCCCAACCCCCTAAGACTGCACTGACATTTCTTTTTGGTCTGTTTTGGGTTGGGTTTTGGCTTGATTGAGCAGAATTAAAATCCTCCCAGAGAGAGACCAGCACCTCCCCCCACCCCCCAAGCATCTCTTCTAAATGCTTTCACTTAATTTATCTCTCAGAGGTGTGATTAAAGATTAACTGGGTATGAAATTGTTTGAAACACCAGGGGCCTGGGGGCCGGATGTCTTTAAGGACAAAATTAGATTAGATCTGCTAAAAATGATGCAAAAAACCCTAAAATGCTTCATACAGTGAGTCCTCCTCCTTTTCTTTTGTCTGTGGCGTACCTTTTAACGTCTTACTAAGCAACACAAGTCGCATTGGCCAGATCACATCCAGACCCGAAGCCAAGGAGCTGCTGGCAGGACAGGGCACAGGGCGTTCAGATCCTCTCTGAATTCAGCTGGAGTCGGCTGGGATGAGAGGCTGAGCTGCTCTCCGCCCACCGCCTCCAGGCAAATCGGTCCCCGGGGGTCCTCCCCAAGCACCTCTGGACTGGACTGTGTCCCAGATTCTCTCCCATTCATTTGTGAAACAAAAGGAGAGAGAACGGAGCCCAGCAAAAGGCCATGGGGACCTTTCTTTCAGATGAAATTTTCAAATAAAATCGTAACAACTCTATTTTTTATTTTTAAACCAAGCAGTTCCTTTTGCAGCCCAGGCCGCATTCGTGACCTGATGTGGTTCTCAGCAGCTGCTGGCTGAGCCTCCTCTACAAGTCAGCTGCTGGCCCTCCAGAGTCTGCGTGTTGTGGACAAATTCACATGCACTACCTACCGAGTCCTGTGGAGAAAAAGAGACGGCACGGCCACTCTCTCAAGGGGAGAGCACGCTGACCCTTGCCTGGACAGGCTTTTATTGGTTTCTAGTCGCATTACATCAAAGAAGGTTCTCCTTATTTCTAGATTTAGTTAAGTGATTACTTCTCACAGATAACAAAAAAGGAAAAAAGTTGCAAATGCAAGGCAATGATGAAAACGATTGATTTGGTTACATTTCATCCTTGGGACCTCTTAGCACTGACTTAGGGAGTTGCTTCAGAGATACACATTAAACATCAGCAGTCTTAGCTCAGGGTGAGGGAGTTTCAGCAAAAGCAAGTCTCACAGCAGCCCAGGTACAATGCAGGCCCGGTTCCCCATGGGAAAGCTGATGTGCACACCTCGCTCCTATGTGCCGCCTCGTATTGATCGGCTTTCCAGGTCAGTGCTGGGCTACATTCGCCTTTGCTGTGCTGATCGGTTCCCTATAAGGGGCGTCAGAGATAAGAACCCCATTTCACAGACGAAAAAACTGAAACCCATGGAGTGAAGTGGCTTACCCTAGGGGACACGTCCACTGAGTAGAACAGGTAGTATTCGCACCTGGGTCTGTCTCCCAACACCATCCGTATTTCCACTGCACCACCTGTCCTCAAATGGCTAAACTCTACTCTCCCTTCCCCTGCTCCCCATTCAGTTTTTCAGAAATGCACTCGGGCCTGTTTGGGTGGAAAGGCCCCACACACCATCACAGTCCCATTTGCGAGTGTCCTATATATACATGGTCATATGTCACAGATTCCCCAGACTTTTTTTGCCTTCCAGTGCTCTGTGCTGTGGTCTGTGGGAGGACCCCCTCCCACCCCCCTGCCACTTACCAGACCGTGGGCCCTGGGTTTTTTACACTTCCCATCACAGGGCCTGGGAGGGTGAGGAGGGCCCGGGTGCCTCTGTCTCCGGGCTGGAGGCCTGAACGGGAAGGCTGCCTGCTGGTGCACTCAGCACAGGGCCAGTGCCCAGGCCCACTGCATGTGCAACGCCTTGGTCCTGCTGTGTCACGTTAGAAGGTGGGGATTTGCCCCAAAGGGGACTGTCCTTGCCTGAGGGAACAGAACCCTCTGGGGAAGGCTCTGCATTTTTCTCCTCAGGAGTCCTGTCCTCCCCAGGCTGCTTGCCGCTGGGTAGCCTCATCTGCCCCTCCTTCAGCAGCCCCTTTGCAGGGGAAGGGGGAGGGGGGTGCTGGACTAGGAGCCTTCATTCCTCAGTTGCTCTCCAGCAGCCTCGGAGTCCCAAGGCCAGGAAGTGGCCCCCGTGCCGGGACCAGGAAGGGAAGGCTCTTATCGGTTAAGTGCTCTACCACTTTACAGCTGGACAGGCCACACTTTATTTTGGCCTCTGGAATGTTCTGGAAACTGGAGAGTTACTAGACAACCTGGTGTTATTATCTCTCCTCTTCCCTCTTCTTTCGCCAGTGCAGCCTGGGGTTACCCCAGAGGGGCCTTTTGTGGCCCCTTGTCCCCGGTGCAGACGGCAGTGCTCACCTGTTTGGAGGACACTGCTGCCAGATGCCAGCCCTCACCGTTCCGTTCCTTCCAGGCCCAGCTGCCACCAGGCGCCAGCCCGGCCCTCGTGCTCCGGTGGCCCAGTAGGCCTACACAGTGACCAGGAGGCGCTACATTTGCCTCAGGGAAGTTGGGCCTCTGCCATTTTTAAGATTAAACTGGGAAACTGAGGCTTCCTGACCCGACTCTGACCCCAGGGCTTCCCTCCAGGACCTCTGGCCTCCCCTAGCTGCCCTGGCCCCTGCTGGTGTCCGAGGCCCAACCCTGGCCCCAGCATTCTCCTCGCTTGGCTGAGTCCAGCCCTTGGGCTCTGACTGTGCCCCCTGTGTTGGACATTTAATTCTCAGAGAGCTGTAGCACCACTGCTAAGGAATAAGTGACACTGCAAAATTCACAAAGGGAGGCCCCCTGTGGCCGTGTCCTCCCAGTGTGCCTGTTTCTCCCATGGGGGCAGCCTCTGTGCCGCTTTCAGGATGCCGAGAGCTCACCGTGCAGCCACAGCCAGCATGCACTGATTCCTCTCTACATGCTGGACACGGGCCGAGGGCTTTAGAAACTTCGCTGGGTGAAGTGCTGTTATGTCTCTCCTTTTACAGGAAACGTCAGCAGGCTGGCCAGGCTGCTCTAGCCAGTCAGGGGCAGAGCCAGGATCTGAACCTGTGGCTCTTACTCTAGAACCCTGGCTGTGAACCACTGCGTTCTGCCCTAGCCTTTTCCCTTAATTAAGTATAATCCAGCTTTTATTATATATTTAGTGTGCTCAATTAATTTTATTCTTCATTTTAGCCGTTGCACATCAATTTTTTTAAAAAAATGAAAACATAAGAAAAAGTTTCCTAAACCTATCGCATTTATTGATTGAAAGTAATTCGCTTTTTTGGTCCATCTGGCCATCTATGCAATGTTTGATCACAGTATACAATTTATATGCTACTGTGTGATAAATGGATCATAAATGATTAAACATAACTTGAACTTGTTACAAATACATTTTTAAGAAAAGGAGAATGGGATAGGGATACTTTTGAATCTTTAACCTACAAGGAATCATTAAATCAAAGGATGGTTTATTCCCTCTAAGAAGAGTCTGGGGGCGCTGTGGCCAGGCTGGGGTTGCTCAGAGCGCACTGGCTGTTACAGGGTGTGATCGATTCTAGTCCGGAGTTTACTGATAACCAGCCAGATAACATTGATCTCTGGGCCTCAGTGTGACTGTCTGTGGAAAGCAGAGTTGAACAAAACACCTGCAGGACCCCTCTTATTTTGAAAGCTTTACAATTATAAAAAATACTGATGGTGGTGGACCTGTTAGGATATTCGGTCTGTTTTAATGGTGTCTTCGGGCTTCAGGAATGCCTCTGGCGCTATCAAATTTCCCTGGGGTGACACCCCCACATGCCTTCACTGAGCTGGCTCCTACCAGGTTTCCTGGGGCCCCCAAGAGGAGCGACAGTAAGTGAATCTCTGGGAAAGGAGTCCTTAGGGAAGTAGTTGAACTCACCCAGGGTCTGAGTCACGAGGAAGCACTTGTAAGCCAAGGGACAAAGGGGCTCGGTGGGGTTCAGGGCTCCCCTAGTGCAGGCACAGATCACAAAGCCCACGGGTCTTGCTCTGAGTTTCCATGTGCGCATGCTTGTAAATTCACTGTTTGCATTGCATGTGCTCATATTTAACTAGAAAGAGATGTTATGTTTTTATCCCTCTCAAAATTAAATTTCTTCTGGCATTCACAGGCACTGAAGCCAGAAGGGGAAAAAATGTTTTGTTCAATTTGAAAATGCTTTTTAAATGCATCACAATTTGACTCTAGGGCCTGGGAAACAACATTCTGAAGGTTTCCCCAAAAACTCGAGCTTGGGAATTACCAAGCTGTGAGCAGCAGAAAGCTTGCTTCCTTTTGAACTGACACTGGAAAACAAATAAAGTCTAAATGAGTGAACTAAGACAGCTGACTTCTCTGGTTAGACCATAACAGAAGGCTCAGTTGAAGGAGGAGATTACTTCTGGATTTAACTAAGTCCGCCATCGAGGGCACCCCTGTATTAGGGCTGCCAGTGGGACCAAGCCCATCCCAGCCTGACCCCACCCCCACGAGCACTTCTTAAACCCGGGCTATGTGCACTGTTCAGTGTTGGTCTACATAACTGGGGAAGACATTTAGCTAGAAAGAATGGACACAGGGGATGGACCGAAAGTTTCCATTTTTTGCTAGCCAACCGAGACCACAGCATGGCTGTTTGATTAGAATGCATTAAAAAAATAGGGAAAGATGGAGGCTCGTTCACTTGGGGAAGCATTCCAAACAAGCTTTTGCCTGTTGGGGGCTGAGTTCAGAAATTTAAACCTGAATTTGTACTGTGGAAAGCTTTTAGAATGTACAAGACTACGTTTTGTGCTTTAAAAAAAAAAAAGCTTCTAATCTACAAAGAATGTTTCAACATTTGCCCCAGGGAGCAATCAAAAGGGTGCGTCTCTAACCCTGAAAGGACTCAAGCATTAACATTCTGTCAAGAGTCTGAGTTTCAGGAAACCAGGTGCCTATTTTTAAAATGGTAGAGCTGCCTAAAAGGATAGTTAAATGTGTGCTAATCTGTTATTTCGGTCTCTTAAGGATGTTAATTTTGCATAACCTTGTACATTCATGAGGAGTGTATTTTAGGTAGATCTATAGAGCAGATATAAAGTCACCCAGAGCCTTTTTAAAGTGTCCCTTTGAAGAGGAAAATACAGAGATCCACGCACGGAATGGGCTCTGGTTCAGAAAATACGCTTGGTAAGTGGAACAGAGATTTTATGATGGAAATTCTCCCAGCAAACCATAGGAGGACAGATGCCCAAATAAAAACACAGGCAATGTTCAATATTCCTCTCAGGTCCTTTGGACAATTTTTACCTCAATTCTGAGGTTATATGCATTTAAACAATCAATGTTGATATGACTAAGAAGACAAGCGTAGCAATCTCTGAAGGCATCTCCTCACACATCTTCTGAATCTTCTGTTCTTGCAAATACATCAAGCTTCAGCCTTCACTGTGTTTTGTTTGGGGATCTTGCAGCCATGAGCACAGTTCATTATTATAACTACAAACATCTTGTTCCTAAACTACGTCTAGATGCACTATAGCACAATCTGAAAAAAAGAAGTAAAAGATTAAAATGTTCTTGCCTCATTTTTTTTGTTTTTTACCATTTTTCATTATATTCTATTGATTATACTATTACAGTTGTACCAGTTTTCCCCCTTTGCCCTCCCCAACCCAGCACCCCCACTCCCTCAGGCAATCCCCACACGATTTGTTCCTGTCCGTGGCTCATGCATAGTTTCTTTAGCTGCTCCATTTCCTATACTTGACATCCCCATGGCTATTCTGTAACTACTTATTTGTACTTCTTAATCCCCTCACCTCTCCACCCGTTCCTCCACACACCCCCTCGCATCTGGCAACCATCAAAATGCTCTCCACATCCATGATTCTGTCTCTGTTCTTCTTGTTTGTTTAGTTTTGTTTTTTAGATTTAATTCTTGATCATATGTATTTTTGCTATTTTATTGTTCATAGTCTTGATCTTCATTTTCGTAAATAAGTCCCTTTAGCATTTCATATAATAATGGTTTGGTAATGATGAACTCCTTTAGTTTTTTTCTTATCTGGAAAGCTCTTTACCTGCCCTTCAATTCTAAATGATATCTTTGCTGGGTAGAGCGATCTTGGCTGTAGGTTCCTGCTTTTCATGACTTTGAATATCCCTTGCCAACCCCTTCTAGCCTGCAAAGTTTCTTTTCAGAAATCAGCTGACAGTCTTATGGGAATGTCCCTGTAGGTAAATAACTGCTTTCCTCTTGCTTCTTTTAAGATCCTCTCTTTATCTTTAACCTTTGGCATCTTAATTATGATGTGTCTTGGAGTGGGCCTCCTTGCATCCATCTTGTTTGGGATTCTCTATGCTTCCTTGACTTACATGTCTATTTCCTTCACCAAATGAGAGAAGTTTTCTTTCATTATTTTTTCCACTAGATTTCCAATGTCTTGCTCATTCTCTTCTCCTTCTGGCACCCCTAAGATGCAAATTTGGAAGGCTTGAAGCTGTCCCAGAGGCCGCTTACACTATCCTCATTTTCCTGGATTCTTTTTTCTTATTGTTGTTCTGATTGTCTGTTTTTTACTTCCTTATGTTCCAAATCATTGATTTGATTCTTGACTTCATCTACTCTACTGTCATTTCCCTGTAATTCTTTATTTGAATTAGTGTACCTTTCATTTCTAACTGGATCTTCTTTATGCTGCTGAAGTCCTCACTAAGTTCCTTGAGCATCCTTATAACCAGTGTTTTGAATTCTGCATCTGAAAGATTGCTTATCTTTTTTTTGTTTAGTTCTGTTTCTAGAGTTTTGATCTGTTCTTTCATTTGGGCCTTGTTTCTTTGTCTCCTCATTTTGGCAGTCTCCCTATGTTTATTTCTATGTATTAGGTAGAGCTGCTATGACCCCCTGTCTCAGTAGTGTTGCCTAATGTAGTAGGTGTCTGTAGGGTCCAGTGGCACAGCCTCCCCTATCACCCAAGCTGGGTACTTGAGGTGACTCTTCTGTGTGGGATGAGTACACCCTCCTCTTGTAGTTGAGACTTGATTGCTGTTGGCAAATCAATGGGAGGGATTTACCCAGGCCAATCAGCTGCAAGGACTAACTGTAACCACTGACCACCGCCCTCCATGGAGGATCAGCTGTGCAGGCACAGGGTGGTGGTGCTCCAACATGCTCTGTAGCTGTCCACTGGGTGTGTAGACCCTGAGGTTTCCTGGGTGGTACAGGCCAAGGTCAGCCCCCACCTGTGATTTGCTCAGGTCTACCCTGCCTAAGCTACAAAGCAACCTAAGTGGCTGCTGCTTGTGCCGGGCTTGGAGATTCTTAGGTGAAGCCAAGCTGTGAATCTAGGTTGATTGCTGTTAGTGCCAGGCCTGCAGCCATTTAACAAGAGGTACAGGGTCTGGGGACTGCTGAGACTGTCTGTTGCTTGTCTGAGAGAATTTAGGAAGTTGTGAAGCAGGAGCCACCAGCCATTCATATGGAAAATCAGCTTGGGTGGGCCCATACGTTGAGTGGGACAGGGTCTCTGGGGATCTGCAGGGCGAGGTCAAACGGTGTTAGCCAGGTTGATGGAGTCTCAGATATGGCACCAGCCTGCCAGCTCTGTGGTTCTGTGGAGAGAGGGCTTAGAAAAGGGGCAATGGCCTCTGCCCACCAGACACTTCAGTCCCTCCCTGTAGGCCACTGCTGCCCTTCAGGCAGCGACCCCAGTGCTGGAACTCAGACAGAGCAGTCTGAGACTGTGGGTGGATTCTTTAAAAGGAACTGCTGGGACTCCAGGAGTTTCTTCCACTGACTCACTGCCTGCTGCTTTTTATAGCCAGAAGTTATGGGGACTTACCTTCCTGGCACTGGAACCATAGGCTGGGGAGTCTGGTGTGGAGCTGCCATTCCTCACTCCCAAGATATCCCTCCTGAATTTCTGTCGACCACCCATGAATGTGAGACTAGCCTGTTCTGCATCTCCCCTTCTTCTACCAGTCTGGATGGATGTGGTTTTTTTAATTCCATAGTTTCAGACTTCCTTTCAACTTGATTTCTGATAGTTCTGAATGATGGTTATTCTCTATTTTAATTGTAATTTTGATGCGGTTGTGTGAGGAGGCAAGCTGTGTTTCCCTAGGCTGCCATCTTTACCAGAAAGTCCTTGTTCTTGCCTCTTAAGATGATGAGATTGTACTCAAGTGTAATTGGTCTCATGTCAACTCTTCACCTGTACTGTGGAAACAGCTGGACATAAGCAAACTATACAAATAGGTTCTATAGTATTTCTGTATTTAAAATATGATATTAGGGGCATGTAAGTAGGAAAGGAGAAAATTTCCATAAGTCAGTCATTGTCTCTAAAAATAATGTGTAAAAAAAGAAGCATACAGTTCCACAGATGGCACAGAACTTCCCAATATGTTCTTATCTCAACATAACATTAATTTTGTAAGATATTAATATCTGCACTTACATATGGTGAAACTGAGGATGAGATATTAACGACACCTAGATCTCATTCTCAATCCAGCCCTCGTTTGATTTCGTGGTACTGTGTCAGACTCAAAATAAAGGATCTTTGGAGCAAGTGAAGAGTCTTTGGAAAGGGCCCAATAGTCTAGACTGTAGGTAAATGATGTAGAGAAATATGCATAGATGGGAAAATGCACCTTTAATAAAAGCTCAAAGAAGTTGACCTTAAGAATAAAAGTCAGTTGTTTTATCAGCAAAAATGTATTTATTCAGGAATAGCAGAGCATTGCAATTCAGGACGTGCAAGTACAAGACAACCTTAGACAGATTACGATAACAAAGGAGAAGACTGTTCTTTTATAGAGAAAAGGAGAATTTGGAAAGAGCTGTGATACCATAGAGCCCACTGGAGGAAAGTGGGAATTTGAAATGTAGTGTCTTCTCATTGGCTGGGTTGTAACTGTCTCTCATTGGCCTGGCCATTGCCAGGGGAGGGGACTATTTTCCTTCCTCCTGGTTGGGTACTAGAGTAGAAAACACCTTTCTATTGGAGGTAAAAGGCAGGTGTCTTCCTGTTTGATGCGATCAAGAAAGACTGTTAGGGCATGAGAGTCCCCCTCGAGGCCCTCCCAACTCCAGTTTTGGTTGAGGTCTCCTTTATTAATCTTCACAAAGAAAACTGTACATGTAGCCACTGTAAGCTATACTGGGTAAATCTGAGCAGGATTTAAAGATCTTTAAACCTGTGGTAAAGGCGATCATTTTTGTTTTCTCTTTGAAAGGGAAGTTTGCCCTGTTTTAGTGCCAGAAACTCTGGCTCTGCCTGGAGTCAGCCTCTCAGAAAGCTCCTGGCAGCTGGTCTTCAGCGTGTCCTTAATCGAGGGGTTGCTGATGGCATTAGAGTCTGACGGGGGTTACCAACGTCAGAGCCGGTCTGAAAGTACTTTCACCAAAGCCCTTTTTAAATGTATATCCCCCCCCAACCCCACAATCAAAATCTGATTAGATAAACTCTTGGCTTAAAAACAAAAGAAACCTGGCTGGTGTAGCTCAGTGGATTGAGTGCGGGCTGCGAACCAGGCATTGCAGGTTCGATTCCCAGTCAGGGCACATGCCTGGGTTGCAGGCCATGACCCCCAGCAACCGCACATTGATGTTTCTCTCTCTCTCTATCTCCCTGCCTTCCCTCTCTAAAAATAAATAAATAAAATCTTAAAAAAAAAAAAGAAAGGAAAGGTGACCCTTTCAAATTTCACCTGAGCCCTGTCCTCCTGGAAAAGCAAACCTTCAAGGTTCCATTTGTGATCCAGGAAGTGACTTCCTACAAGGACCCTGCTGTCCCTGTATAGCTCACACAAAACTCACAGATGTGCCCCTTGTTTACCTGTGATAAGGCAAGACACAAACCCTCCAATTCCCATTCTTTGTCCTAATGAATGACTAGCTGAACTTGGTCCTCACTGGCCCATCTACAAAATACCTTCTACCTTGACTCGACCAAACTTTGAGCTAAGCCTCTCTCCATCCCCAGGCCCCTGGACCTTGACCCACTTTCACCCCAGCCAGCACGCAGCCCTTCCTTAAGCCCCCTCTGAGAATGAGCTGATTTTAGGGTGAACATGTGCTGACCTGCTGTCCTAGCCACCTCCCCTCACGCAAGGAGCATCTTTCCAGCCTTCATTCCTCCTGTAAAGAAAAGCCCCCTTCTGCTTGAACTTGCAGATCTCACGATCAGAGGGGCCTCCCTACTGCACTAGGGATGAAGTGAGAAAAAATATGACGCCACTTAATATCTGGTTGTAGAAGGTGATCTTGGGTTACATTGGAATATAGTTATATCCAGTGCTGGTGCTGCAGGGCATAAAAATGAATTAGGAAGCCCCTTCCCCGGTCTTTCAAACAAAGGTCTATCCTTATCTAAATCCAAGCTTGTTTTTCATTGGACAGAGAACACGGGGACTCTAGCCCTAGCGCAGGTACCCCTGCAGAGCTGCACTACGGCTCTCAGGCTCCAGTGTCCTCTGTGGCAGAATTTTCGGTGGGTCTGCTCCCCTCCAGCAATACACGGTCTTTTGTCTTGCAGAATACCTTCCAGGAAAGCATTTGAATTCTCCCTCTAGCCAAAGCAACATAAAAGTAGCAAGAAAATGAGGAGAGGGAGCCATTTGTTGAGGCTAACACTGGCATCTGCTTGGGAAGGATGGCTGCTCAAACATGCAGCGACGTCCTCATTCGTGTTTATACTCCGAAGTACAAGCACTGGGTGTAAGTCTATTAGAATGTGACCCACAGCACCTTCCACAGCCCAATATTAAATGACATCTTTATGTATTTTCACTCACTTTAAATATTTTAGATCCAGCTTTCCCAGAATTCATGAGAACCATTGAGAATTTGCTATATAGGACCTATTTCTCAGCTGTGTCTACAGAGTCAACTAGCTTGTCTTATCATTAGTTCTAATGAATAAATAGTTCACAAGGAATATGGGCATTCAAGAGTGCTACAGAATTTTAAAATAACAGAAAATTCATTTTAATTCTGTTAGAATACCTAGGCTGTTGATTAACAGTGATTTTCAACCAGTGTGCTGCAAGAATTTTTAAAACGTGCAACACCTGACTGTTTAGTCAGGGAGATGGACCTCTTTTCCCTCTGATTGTCAGATAAAAAATGACAACAGTCGACACAACAATGGCCATCCAGTGTGAATGAATTAAATTTTACCTATTTATTTTTGTCAGATCAGCAAAAAATATATTTTTTTAGTGTGCCACAAAATTTTAGTAATTAGCTTATGTGTGCCATGAAAAGAAAAAGGTCAAAAATCGCTAGATTAACTCCATCAAATATGTGTTTATGTACTGGTTAATTTGGGGACATTAATGTAGCTAATAGTATGATCAGGTCTGTAGTAATGAACCATACAATAGCATTTTTTAAACCTGTAGTATATCTTAGATGTTATGTCTGTTGAAGAAGTTACATGGTATTTTATGTTAGAGTCTTAATTATCTCCTCGAGTTATTTTCTAGAGTAATTAACACTGGCCACAGCTGTACATCCTAAGTTATTTACCAATATAGGTCACTTGTTTACTCTTTTTTCCATGAGCTTGGTAGGTCCAAAAAGCAGGACTTTTCAATGGAAACATCTGAACAGTCTCCCTTATCACAGGGAGGTGTGACCCAAAAGCTACAACACAAGCACAACCAACAAACACAGTCCGTGCCCCGCAGGCCCTGGCGTCTCAGCTCGCTGTTGCCTGGGGTGAGCGGTCTGGTTCTCCGGGAGCCACGGTGTGGGCGCTGAGTCACTGAGCACGGAGTTTTATTCTGTAACGGGCACTGGGAGTTTTATGTTTGCAGCAGGTTTGGAAACATCGCCTCAGTCCTGCGTCATCTCTGTTTTTCACTATCACATTAACCTTCTAATAAGCCTCCTTCCAACTATTCCTCCTCCCCACAGAACGGAAAGTGACCTACTGCAAATGCAAAAATGACCATGAACCGCTCTTGAAAACATGTATATGTCCAAGCACCTTAAAATTATCTTTCAGGCCGACTGGACCTCTGCCTAAATTTCTGCCTTTATCCTTCTTGCTACCCTTTCTCTTCTCTGGAGTCACAGAGCTCCGGATGACACCCTGCCACCCCACTCTCTCCCAGTCCCTGTGTTTTAGACATGCCTGTGCTCTACTGTGTGTTTCATTCCTAGTGTCGCATGATCTCACCTGTCCCTGGCTGCTCAAGTCTCAGCACAGACATCATCTCTAGACAGACCACCCTGAACCTTGCGTCTTCACTCCCTCCTGGATGGGTCTTTATTGTTACTTGAACCCGGCACATAGTAGCAACTCAATGAATAATTATTGAGTAAAATAAATAAAGGCTGTTTCTACAAAGATGGTTTAAGAGCTATCCCCCAATCAAGAACAGACATGTACAGAAGTAATTACAGTTCAGGGTGCTAAAGATACACTAGAAAAATCTAGAAGTACTGAAGTAGTTCCTAGGGATCTTTTAAAAACAGAATTGCTCCCCACCAAAATGACTCCCCAGCAGCCTTGGTGGATAGTCAGGACACAAATTTGGTCAAGATTCCGTCAGGGTTTTTCAGTACGAAACTAGTGAACTGCTAAGGAATCTTTGAACCAGAAACCAGATTTTATTTGCTTTTTAAAAAAGCATGGATCTCTTTCTTACTTTGCAGTTGGTGAGCAACAACTTTTAGTCATTCATCCATTCACCTCCCACACAGCTGCCAAGGGCCTGCTATGAAATACCACTCTCAGTGCGGAGGACGAAACGGTGAACAAGACAGACTCCGTCCCACTCTCCTGGGGTTTAGTCACAGGCTGAACAGTCAGTGATAAGTAAATCAACACAATCACTAAAGATTATATAATTATTGCTTAGGCCACAATCAGGGCGATAGCAGAGACCTGCTTCAAAGAAGATGGTCAAGAAAGGGCACTTTGCGTTAGTTGCAGTTAACTTGAGGCTTGAAGGATGAGAAGCAGCCAGCCAGGTGGGTGGGGGAGAGAGTTCCGGGCTGAGACTGTGCCAGACACAGTTCCAGACACCGAGCATCCACGTGAGGTGGGGTTGGGGTTGCTTTTATAAAGTAAAAATATTAGTCTACATTGTCCCATAACCAAAAGGTCCCAGGTTCGGTTCCTAGTCAGGGCACATACACAGATTATGGGTTCATTCCTCAGTTGGGGCGCCTATGAGAAGGCAACTGATTAATGTTTCTCTCTCTTTGTCTTTCTCTCTCAAGCAATGAGAACAATGTCCTCAGGTAAGGATTAAATAAATAAATAAATCAACGAATGAAAGTATAAGGTCAGGTCATGTTTGAGTTGGTTTTCTCAATCAAACATTTGCCGTGCTTCAGATCTGATAAGACACTTCACCCAGCAGTTGTTTTGTGAAAATGCTTTCGCTCAGCCTTAGGGAGGAATGTGGAGACTGCAGAGAAAAGGCCCGGGGAGAAGAGGTGGAGGCCACCCATGGGCTGGAAGGCAGGCGCTGGCAGGCTCCAGGCGAGCCTTGCTCACTGCTCACAGAGGGTCACGGGGAGGTTACAGCCCTCAGTCCTGCTGGGGGAGGTTCTGACACAGACCCACAGCCCCTCCTAACAGGGTTGGGGTTAATCACTCACTGGCCTACTGGCACATCAATGGCGTTCTGCTCTCCCCCTCCGCTTCATCTCTGCTATCCAGCCTCCTTCCCTTGCTCCCTGCAGTGAGCAGGCGTCAGGCAGGGGGCCCGTGGAGACTCTTGTCCCTTTCTACTCAAAGACTGGCTCTTCAGGGGGAGAGCCATCTAACTCGGGGGGGAGGGGGACCCATTTCTCTCTGCCTGGGAGAAAGGTGGAGATGACGCCCTCCTGCCGGAGATGAGGACGGAGCAGCAAAGACGGGGCATAAGGAGAAAAGTCGGTCCTTTGGAGGAAAGTCATGATTGAAGCCAACAGGAAATTAGGAGACTTGGGTTTTGGAGTTGATGGGCTGCACAGTATTTACATGTCCACAACCCCTTGTCAAACGCAGTGTAATCCTAGTTCTTAGACTATTTTCATCTCAAGAGGGGGTGAGTGACATTTTTGAGGGTTGAGCTCTCAAAGTTGGTGTCAGTATGTTACCCCCAACAGGCCCTTCCATGGTGTTGTTTACTAGACCAGGGAGCCTGACGACTCAGGACACGGAGCCCTGGCCCAGAACTGAGCTCTCAGTTCGGGCCTGACTCGGGGCATGTCTGCACCCTTCGGTCTCCAGAAAGGTGTTACCTGCAGGCAGGCAGAGTCAGACCCCGGGGTCAAGGGGACTGTTCAGTCCATCATTCTCGCTGAGAGGTTATATCCCTGAGATAGGTGGCCACCCCTGATGACGGAGCTCGGGCTCTGCCTCAGCATGGAGGAGACCGTCACAGGTTTGGACATTTCCCAGGAGAGAGGTTACACCTCAGCCCAAGGTCAGCTTCTTTCCCAGGTGAGATGTGACCGCTTTTGTCCCCTGTGGTGATGGTGGTGGGGGAGGGGAGCAGTGATGTGATGACCGTGTGGGCCCTAACTCCCCTCCAGATGTCTGTTTTCCGTATGGAAGGAAAACTGTTTTCACGATGACAGGAAAAGCTGGGGGGCCGCACGGTGAGGAGTAAATAGGAGTATTAATAAACACAGCCGACTGGGGGTATGGTGGACATAGTACGCTGAGCCTCTGCACTTTGGACCCACTTGGGCACACAGACTGGTGGCCATGCCCACTCACAGTCACCTGGCTGGCAGTCGTTGGAAAGGCGCACTGGCTCTGCCCTGGGCCGACCGCTCAGTCTGAGGCATCAGACTGAGAGCGGAAATAGATGTTGTATGAAGAAATAGCGAAGTCCATTTGGCTGCTCCCCCGTTAGTTGAGCAGATACATATCCAGGGCGCCCTTCTCTGAGGACCGAAGACGGACATCATCTGCGCTGTTGTAAGTGAATTTTCTTCCCTGCATCCTGTGATTATGGCTCCCGTAATTTTGTTAGCCCGCATATTGAGTTTTTCTTCATATGCGTTTCCTTAGCTCTTCATTTCCTCTCAGCCTCTTCTTAACTGCTAATTTAGTTTGCTTGTGGACTGTTGCCGGACAGAGCTCCTCACCATGAAGTCTGCCCCCCCCACCCACGTGCACTTGTGTAGCCTGAGGAAATGCAGCCAGCCAGCTGAAGGTCAGCCTGCTAGGGACCAAGGACACTCACTTAGACCTGAGGGTTTGAGGCTAACCCTCTACAGTTCTTATCACCAGTTAGGAAGTTCACTGTTAAATTATTTGCCAACTAAGACAAGTGGGAAGATTTGGGCATGTGAGAAGGGAACCTAATCCAGACAAACAGAGAGCCCCTAACCTTTGAACTTTCTCAAACAAGGACCATCAGATCAAGTGCTTTTTGAACATTGCTTTCGTGACGGGAAGTGGTTTTAACGCCCAGAGGTTACAGCACAGGTTGTACCAGCCTGCACCCCAAGTCCCAGTTTCTTACCAGGCCTTACCGTGCAGAGCAGCCGACTGGTCACGTGGAAGGTGAGAGCCTCCGACACTCCCCGGACTGGGGTTCAGAGCTGGCGTAGATGAGGTTGCACGGCTCGACTTTGTGGAGTTTTTGGAAGGATTAAGACAAATCTTTTATCTGTTTCTTCTGAGTGACCACCACTCACACCTTTTCTGAGTTCCCTAAGACTGTATGCTGGCCGAATCACCGAGGCAACCTTCAGCTCCCAAGGTTCTTCAGCCAGAAAAACCATCCCTTTACAGAGTGAAATGACCCAGCTCTGACCAAATGGATAAGGAGAGTCTGTGGTGGCTTCAACAGCCAGGTGTTCAATGTTAATGACCTTCAGCCTAAAACCAGGCTCACGGTCGGTCAAGTCAGCAAGGTGGCCGCCGCCCCGGCCTCCCACACAGATGCCAACCTGAAAGGACAGGCGAGTGCAGGTGCGCTCACAGTTCCCCTGTCTCACTCTTGGAGGCTAAATATCCTTCAGGGTGTACTGACCCCGAAGCCTATTTTAATGACATCCATGCTTTAAGGGTAGCTATTCGTTTTCAGTATTATTTGCCAGAGGCTACATGGTGGGACGTGGAGAAAAGACCATAGGATTTGGAATCCAGAAACAGAATTCCAGCTCCTCTACACTGACGGCGTCATCTTCGGTGAGACGTCCACCCTCTGTGACCTTCAATTTCCTCATCTGTAAAATAGGAATGGCATGAACATTAAATAAGGTCTATAAACAGACACTTAAAAAATCACTGTGCAAACATGGGTTATAATTTAACCCAACTCCTCCTTAATGAAAAGGAGGCTCTGCTGATTTGACGTAATTTCCTAAAGATACACTATACCTGTGACTTCACTACTGATCTTTATACCTTTGGTGTTCGTCTTCTGAAATTTCAGAAGCAGCCCTGGCTGCATAGCTCCATTGGTGAGAGCATTGTCCTGGCTGTGGTCCCTGGTCAGGGCACATACAAGAAACAACCAATATTCCTGCGTGGAATGTCCGAGATTTTCCTGGCAGTGTTTTCCTCTAGGGCTTTTATGGTGTCACGACATATATATATTTAATCTTTTTAAAGAGATTTTATTTATTTATTTTTAGAGAGGGAAGGGAGGGAGAAAGAGAGAGAGAGAGAAAGAAACATCAATGTGCAGTTGCTGGGGGCCGTGACCTGCAACCCAGGCATTTACCCTGACTGGGAATTGAACCTGCGATGCTTTGGTTCGCAGCCCGCACTCAATCCACTGAGCTACGCCAGCCAGGGACGACTTATATTTAAGTCTTTTATCCACCTTGAATTTATTTTTGTGTATGGTGTAAATTGGTGATCGAGTTTCATTTTTTTGCACAAGGGGGAGGGTGGAAGCAAAGGAGGGAGGTGGGTTTGGCTGGGGCCAGGGGGAGTGGTGGAGAGAAAATGCAGACAACTGTAATTGAACAATAATAAAGTAATTAAAAAAACAATACTTAAAGTTAAAAAAAGCAACCAATGAATGCATAAATAAATGGAACAACAAGCTGATGTCTCTCTCTCTCCCCCTCCCCCATTCTCACTCTCCCCTCTCCCTTCCTCTCTCTCTAAAATCAATAAATAAAATTTAAAAAAACCTTTTTCAGAAGTAGACGTGAACTTGAAAAAGTAGAGACTTAGAGCAAGAAAACGTGGTAACTGAATGACTTTATTTTCCTCACCTGCCATTTGTTGCTCTCGTTAACGCATCTCAGGTGTACGGAACTTGGAGTGCATGAGGACCGGTTTTCTGATGGGCTTCTGTGAGTTATAGTGTCTGCTCTGTAATTGCATTGTTTTGGTGCTTCAGGCATGGGATGAAATTTTATTAGTCTAAAATTGCAATCGTTTCTCCCACTGACTCACTGCCACCCCCACCCTAGCCCCATAAACATGTGCACGCCCACACAATACATGCTGTAAAGGAGCCCTGGATTCTCCACAGTAAATAAAAATAATGCCCCACGTAGGAGAGGGTGTTCATCTACTGATAACAACTTTTCGTAGTAAGCAGTAGTCTCTAGAAGATTCCCAAATAACCACAACAAAGAAATGCTTTTCATTCACTCCCTGAAGGCCAATAGAGAGCCATGTGTATTCATTCCAGGGAGAAAAACAAAACATGGGCTAGTGTAGTCAGACTCCCCCCGCCCTTTTTTTTTTTTTGGAAAATTATTCATCTTAAAACCTTCCACAGCCGAAATCTGCTCCTAAAACAAATTTTGTCCTCATGGTTTTGAGTAGCTAGATTTTCACCAGCTTTCTCTGGGGCATATGCAGTCACCCCCTCAGTGCCCTGTCGAACTAACTGGGGGTCCGAGCCACAGCTGGGCAGGACATTGGAAGGTAAGACTATTAGTAGTCCCCGTAGCTACTCCTGCTGAATGAATATTTGAAGACATTGGCAATAACATTTGGAACAAAGGACTTAAGGGACACACTGAAGGGGTATTTGAGGACCCATCTTAATGCCTAGTTCCTCTTCCTCTTGTATTAATTGTGGCACCATCCACACATCATAATGCTTACCTTTTTAAAGAATGTAAGTCAGTGGTTGTTAGTACATTCACAAAGCTGTGCAACCATCTAACTCCAGAACATTTCTGTCTTCCCCCAAATAAATCCCATATCGGTTGGTACTCACTCCCCATACCCTTCTCCCACTGGCCCAGGCACCCTCTAATCTACTTTCTGTCTTTGGATTTGCATTTTCTCTGAACAATTTCATATAAATGGAAACATCCAGTATTTGTCCCTTTCTTGCCTGGCTCCTTTCACTGAGCAGGCTGTTTTCAAGGTTCATCCGTGCTATGGCATGTATCAGTACCTCAGTGCTACTTTGGTCAAATAGTATTCCATTGGAAGGCTATACTGCATTTTGTTTATCCATTCAGCTGTTGGTGGGTGTTTAGGGTGTTTAAACTTTTTGGCCATTGAGAAGGATGACGCTAAGGACATTCATGTACATGCATTTTCAGTTCTATTGGGTATGTACCTAGGAGTGGAATGGTTGGGTGTCTGATTTCTCTTTCTCCAAATCGTCATATTAGCAACCTGAGGAGAAGGAGAAGGAGCTTAATTTGGATCAATTGAAAAGCACTATGGGTATGTGTTGGTAGAGAAGCTCTGTTAGTTGGGTTACATCTCATTGTTCTCAACTATCCAACAGATAAAGAATGATATAACTAATTTCTGTCTTATTGAAAATAAATCCATGGATAGACTGTGATTCCCAGTGTTTTCACACCATGAGACCTAGGAAATATCACAACTCCTGTCATTTACCCTTTTCTGCCGCGACTTCCCGTGGCAGAGGAAGCTGTGGGTGTAGCCAGAAAGAGGAAAGATGTTAGAGTTTATCAACATCTGTGTGTGGATGCATGGCATGGGGTGGGGGGTAATTTGAAAAGAGCCTCTTGAGGGCTCCTCCATCCTGCAGTGGGCTTAGCTCTTATTGCAATAAGATCGGAGCCTTCTCTGCACGGGATGGGGGTGCTGCATGAGGAGGAAGAGCAGTGGGGGCAGCCAGCAATCTCAGTGTGTAAAGAATGAACACGTGGCTTTGTTTGTGAAAATCCTGTGGCTGCTCTACTGGAAATCATGTTATTTTGATGACCTTCTGTTTTCCAAACTGTTCAGGTCAAGGGTGAGGAGTAATGTCCTGCTTGTCGGAGATGTGTTTGACACCGTAAGCTCATCATTTTGGACTGTAATAACTAAAAAGGCCGCCTCACTAAGAGAAAATGGGCCGTTTTCTCTTCTGGCCCCAGGTGAGCCCAGCCATCAAGGACAGACCCCAAGTGGGAAGCCCTCCTCCAGGATGGGGGGAGGACATGTTTTGGTTGACAGAATTGGTTCTCCAGAAAAGCTCTGCATCTGCTAGAGATCAGCAGCAGACTGTCCAGAGAAATGGATTTTCTTCCTACCTACATACTTCCTTCATCCTGTAATCAGGGCAGAAGTAAGAAAATCCGCTAGTTTCTCATCAGGAAATGCTACTCCACTCCCATCGGGACCCCCACCCATCCCCACCAGCACCGTGCAGGGGACCCAGCTGGTTTGCTGAAGTGTCAGTGATTTGTAATTGACTTGTCGTCTCATGGAATTTTTTTTCACATATGGGCCTTTGGGGCCTTAACCCAAAGGAATGTGAAAGATGTTGGAGCTTAATTGGTCCTTTAGGTACAGAGCAAAGTTCTCCATTTCGGGCAAGCCCTATCAAGTTAATCCTTATACTCTTTAAGTGCAACCTGAATGGGGAAATAGTTCTCTTCTGCCACAGGACTCTTTTTAATAGACGTTATTTCTTAGGACAGTTTAGGTTTGCTGCAAAAGTGAGTGAAGAGCACACAGAGCTCCCATATGCCGCCCCCTCCCCACGGGAACAGCCCCCTGCATTACCAACGTTTCCTACCAGAGTGGGACTTCTGGTGCAACTGATGATCCTACATTGACGTATTATAATCGTCTAAGCCCGTAGTTTACATTAGGGTTCACTGTTGTACATTCTCTGGGTGTGGACAAATGCATAATAACATGTATCCGCCAATACAGGACCATACAGAATAGTTGCACCGCCCTGAAAATGCTCTGCGCTTTCCCAGTTCACCCGCCCTTCCCAGAATCCCTGGCAATCACTGATCTTTTTACTGCCTCTCTAGTTTTTCCTCCTCCAGAACATCATGTACATGAAATCATGCAGTATGAAGCCTTTTCAGAGTGCCTTCTTTCACTTAGTAATATGTATTTATGTTTCCTCCATGTCTTTTCGTGGCTTGAAAGTTCACTTTTTAGTACCGAGAAGATGGCCATCTGTGACGCAGGCAACAGGCCCTTACCGATACCTTGAACTTGGACTTCCCATCCTCCAGAACTGAGAAATAAATTTCTGTTGTTTGTAAGCCACCTGGTCTATACCATCCAAGCTGGTTTAGACAACCACCTTTAAGATGTGATTTGCATGCAATAAACTGCACATATTTAAAAGCTTTATTGAGGTATAATTTACATACTATATGATTCACTCATTTAGAACGTATAGTTGAATAATTTTTAGTGTATTCACAAAGTACACACATATTTAAAATGTATAACTTGGCACATTTTGACATATATACATATCCCTGTAATCATCGCGATGATTAAGATAAGTATCCATCACTCCCAGAAGTTTCCTGATTGGTCATTTCTTTCCCCACCTCCTTGACAACCACTGATCTGCTTTCTGTCCTAGAATGTCGTTTGCATTTTCAAGAATTGTAGAGAAATAAAAACATACAGTATGTACTCTTTTTTTTCGTTTGTTTTTTTGGTCTGGCTTCTTCTGAAACTCAGCATAATTATTTTAAGACTCATTTATGCTGAAGTATGGCATCAATAGTTTATTTTTGTTGTTGTTGCCGAGAAGTATGCAACTGTGTGATTATACTCTAGTTTGTTTACCTGTTCACCTGTGCATGGAAAAGGTGGTGTTTGGGGCTGTTACCGAGGAGCTGCCACGAACATTTATGCACAAGTCTTTGTGTGACTGCGCTCTCATTCTTCAAGGGTGAATGCCCAGCAGTGGCACAGCCGGATCTTATTGGAGAGCACATGCTTCCCATGTGAGGACACTGTCCAGCCCTGTTTCAAAGTGGCTGTAGTGTTTTGCTTGCCGTCCAGAGGTGTATGAGACTTCCAGGGGCTTCCCCTGGCCCCCTGTGTGGTCAGCCGTTGAATCGTAGCCATTCCATCAGGTCAGATCGGGAGTGGTGTGCCTCACGGTGTAAACTCCGGCGCTCCTCCCCTCCCGGCATGGCTTCTCTAAGCCTTTGTTCCTGCTCTGCCTGCAGCCGTGGTGCCTCTCTGCCAGTCCCTCCTCTTTGTTAAACGATCGTCCTTTAACGTTCAGCCCAAGTGCTCCTGGTCCCCCGGGTTGAACAGAAGTCTGTCTCTGCGTATAGACACACCCATGGATTTCTGTGGACAATTTGCCTCAAAGCATGTCTGTGCGGCAATGAGATCCCCGTCTGCATGGCTGTCTGTCCCACTCCGGGATGGAGACCTAACGCAGAGCGCGACCCCTCGTAGCTTTGTTGTAATGAAAGCGAGACAGGACTCACCCCCCTGTGAGTGGTACTCTGTCTGTGTGACTTGAAAAATATGGCTCTCGTTTTCTTGTGTAAAGAGAGCTGTTCTTTTTTTTTTTAAAGATTTTATTTATTTATTTTTAGAGAGAGAAGGGAGGGAGATAGAGAGAGAGAGAGAAACATCAATGTGCAGTTGCTGGGGGTCATGGCCTGCAACCCAGGCATGGACCTTGACTGGGAATCGAACCTGCGACGCTTTGGTTCACAGCCCGCACTCTATCCACTGAGCTACACCAGCCAGGGCAAGAGAGCTGTTCTTATAGGAATTGCTATTTGAGATTTATTGATCAGAAACAAGGTAGAGCTATGGTAATATTTTAAAATGAAATGAACCACTGCCCTCATTCTTAAAAACATCCTTCAGTCATAGAGGGTGAAATTATAAATGAGGCCAGAGAAACTCATGAACCTCAAGGGAAGTAAATTTTGTCTGACTGAGAGTCGCCCAGCCTGTCTTCACTTTACGATCTTAAGGTCTCCTGTGTCCAAGGATTTTAAAGCATTTTCGAGCACACTAGAATTAGTCATTATGCCTGTGATATTTTGTTTATGTTGGTGAGTGGCGAGGGGGCAGGGTTGAAAATCGATCTCAAGCAGCCTCTGAGAAATCCTCCGTGGCCAATACTACCTGCAGGTTCTCCAGCTCCACATATAATAGTCTGTCTGAGGTGGTTTTTACAGGTTCACAGGAGGGAGGCAGAGCCATAAAAGAGTGAGCTGCTTCCCAGGACCCTGGTTGCTGGTAATAAGGGGATGATAAACAGCTTAAGTTTCAAAGTCCGATTAGAAATCGAGGCTGTGGAATTTGGAGTGATTGTCCCTGAGGCTTTAAAGCCTGTGGCTTGGGCCTGCTGTGCAGCGACAGTGGGTCTCGGTTTCTAACCCAGAGCCAAGTGGCAGCAGAGCACAAAAACAAGCAGTGCCTTCCGGGGCTGCGGACTCTGCTGCAGCGATGCCTGGGGTTAACCAGCAACTGAACAACGGACTGAGCTGGAAGGAAGCGCCAGAATGTGGGAAAGCCTAAGGCGATCTGGCTGACTCATCAAAATTGTTCCAAAATAGTTCTCCTGTAGTGGGTTTTGTTCCAAAGCAAGGTAACACCATCCATCATGAGCTAAATAAAGCCCTAGGAAGATCAATACGGCCATGGTAAGACGAGAACGTTTATGATTAAAGCCGATGGCAAAATGACCCGCGCAAGGATACTGGGCAAAGCGGCGCTTCTCAAATTCCCATGTGCGCACTACCCACCCGCGAGTCTTGTGAAAGTGGGGGTTTGAATTAAGTGGGCCCCGGCTGGGGCCTGGGAGCTGCATTTTAAAATAGCGCAGGGGTGGTGCTGTTCTCAGACAACACTTTGAGTTGCAAATGCAGAGACTTAAGTCAATGGCTTGCTTTTCCCTCTTTTATAACAGATCATGAAATGGCCCTCTTGTAAAGCTCTCTGACAACATAAATGTCCGCTGTTTAACAGTCCTGTTCATTTCTGGGGTTATAGAAATCAAATTCTGATTTCTGCCTCTGCTTTAAGAGCAAACAGAAAGGGGCTGGAAATTTCTTCATTAATGGCATCATGCAAAAGTCATTAAAAAAAAAAACCCTTCCAGATTGAGTTCTTTATTTTAGGACTGAAAATGTCATACCGTTTATGTTGCTGATGCTTCTGATTACTGAGTGAGGTTAAGTCAAATCCAGTATGTTGCCTACATGTAACAGGAGTAACAGTAGCATTTTAAAAAATTTTAGCTGGGTGTTCCACAGAACAGTCACTTTTCTGGCTAAAAGTCGAAAGCAATAGCTGCCTGATCTGAGTATTAGATGGTCTTCTAGTCCAGGATCATCCTGTGTTTGAATAGACATTATCAAGTGGTTGTTTAAGGCACAGATTTTGAAGCCAAACTCTGGATGCAAATCCAGTGAGTCCCACCATTTACTGACTGTATACAATGGTTCTCACCTGCACAGGGCACTCTGCACACTGCAGATGCTATTAGATTAAGTTAATATGATTCATAAAGCTCTTAGAACAGTACTGGGCACAAATTCGAGCTATATAAATGTTTGTTAACTATATGACTAAAATAAAGAGTTAATGTGATTCCCTGGCTGGTGTGGTTCAGTGGATTGAGTGCCAGCCTGAGAACCAAAGGGTTGCTGGTTCGAATCCCAGTCAGGGTACATGCCTGGGTTGTGGACTAGGTTCCCAGTAGGGGGTGTGTGAGAGGCAACCACACATTGATGTTTCTCTCCTTCTCATTCTCCTTCCCTCCCCCTCTCTCTAAAAATAAATAAATTAAATCTTTTTTAAAAAGACTTAATGTTATGTCTTAGTTGCTGTGTGGAATCCAGCAGGCCTGTTTTTCTTTTTACCAATTAAATATCACTCTGCAAGGCTTTTGCAGCAGGTAACTGGGTCTGAAAGAAAGGGAATTTCAGTCAACAAACAGGGAATCCCTCCCCCCACGCCAAAAAAAAAAATCATGAAATGTAGGAGTTCACTAATGTCGCTTATTTGGATAGACTCATCTTGGTCCTTTGGTTTTGCAGCTGGTGATGTATATTGGCCAGGTGGCCAAGGATATCTTGAAGTGGCCCCGCCCCTTTTCCCCTCCCGTCGTGAAACTGGAGAAAAGAATGATTGCTGAGTTTGGAATGCCCTCTACCCACGCCATGGCGGCCACTGCCATTTCCTTCACCCTCCTCATCTCTACCATGGACAGGTACCAGGTAAGGCGCCTGACTCCTCTCCCTCTGGTCTGAGCCTCTCCATACGGTGAGACTGCAGAGAGAGGTCTCACTTCCAAAGATTCTTTTAAAGCTGCTTTGAGGGACTTGGAGGTGTATGGAATGAACCCTGGGGGGAACTGGAACCTATTGAGCTGTCCATGACAATTTCTTCCTGAGTCAAGTAGCCCTGTATAGCATCCAGATCAGGTTATGCCTGAGAAGGGTGGTGGACACCAGCAAAACAGGGACAATTCGGGAACCAGGGCGTGTCGCTGCCCCCTGCAGAAAGTATTTCCCCCCAGAGCTGCCTGCTGAGACCACACTTAAATCAGTTTTCTCATCCCGTCTGCAACAGACATGGGGCATTTCTCATCCTCGTACATGATCGATCATCCAGAGGTGAGGTGAGGCCACCAAATCCTCCTGCTAAACTTCCCAGGGTGGGGGGCAAGAGAGTGTGCCCGGAATTATTCCCCAAAGATGCCTCTGCACCACATTGGGGCTCAGCCATTAGACATAATGGCTCCTTGTTTTCTAGACTAGTCTAAATGACAGGAGATCAATAAATGCTGAAAATAGAAGAATTTCACTTAACATGTGCTTAGACGCCAGTTACAGTCAGGCCTTTTGAAAGTTATATCATTACTGCAGTGAAGTTTTATTTTGTCTGTCTGGGAACTCTTGGTCTAGTTTGTGTTAAATTTCATAATTAATTGTCGTAATTTTACCTTTGCTAGAAAATGTGGATTTCATTAAATCTAGCAGTATTATTCATAAATGATAGTCTTGTTTTGCCCTGCCCTATACCCAAGAAACACAGGGACATTCTGCATTCCAGATTATACAGAAAGGGAGGAGTCAGCCCCGATACGATTGGAAGAGGACGAGATTAGCATTGGGTCCTGGCTTGGCTGTCATCTACCTGTTCACCTGGGGTTAGACCTAACTGGGGAAGGGGCGAGTATAGGAATATCTCCAACCAAGTATAACCTTGTGTCATAACTTGCTTTGTCAGGCTAGGATCAAAAAAATGTCTGAGTGCCCCAGTCCTGTCTGAATTGATTTAAAGCAGACTCCTGAGCTGTGTCTTGCACAGTGACCTCTATCTACCCCGGAAGGACACAGTGGGCCCTGCACTGGCCCCCACTGGGCTGCTTGCAGCACCCAGAGCGCCTGCGAACATGCTGATTCACTCCGGAAAAAGCAGCCAGTGGAGGCCAGGTGCAGGGAGACAGCACCATTTGAACACGCGATGGAGGCCACCGGGGCCTTCCTAAAAAATTCTTTTTAGATCCCATGATGCAACAGTTTTTTTTTATTCTTATAAATATTTTATTCTTTCAACAGAACTAAAACATTTACTGAGTTTCACTGGGTAATATGTTCCCCATTCACAGGTTCTTTTCAAAAAACCTGCCCCCACCTCCATTTCTGTCTTATCAGTATGGTTCATAGAGAATATTTGACTTAAGGCTGAATCTGTTTTCTCAATTTTTCAGTGTCTCTTTTTAAAAATTATTTTATGGTTGTTCAATTACAGTTGTCTGTGTTTACTCCCCCACCACTCCCCCCTGACCCCAGCCAAACCCACCTCCCTCCCTTGCTTCCACCTGCCCCCTTGGTTTTGTCCATGTGTCCTTTATAGTAGTTCCTGAAAACCTTCCCCTCTTCCCCCATTGTCCCCTGCCCCCTCCCCTCTGGTTACTGTCAATTTGGTCTTAATTTCAGTGTCTCTGGTTATATTTTGCTTGCTTTTTTCTTTTGTTGATTAGGTTCCAGGTAAAGGTGGGATCATGTGGCATTTGTCCCTCACCGCCTGGCTGCAACAGTTTTCATAAGGCTTGAATTGTAGTGTTCTTTCCTATTTAATTTTAAGGATAACTGTATTTAGCTGTTTGAGTTATTGCTTCTAAATAGCACTAAAGATGGATTTGTTTGTATAAATACCTGTTGGACCTAATGCCTAGACTCTAATTTCAGAATGCATCCATTTATTCATGTTTAGCACTCTTGATGACAGACTGACACCCAGCTGATGATAGATCTTAAGAAAAGGCACACGGCTGTGTGTCACTGTGCTCACATGTTACACTGGAAAGAATATGCGGGCCTTGGTCTCAGACCGTGTGGCTTCAGGTTCTGACCCTGTCACTTCGGGCCATGCGACCTTGGGAAAGTCATTCTGCCTCTCTGAGCCCCAGCTCCTGTTTTCAGGATCAAACGTGATGATTGATGGGGAAGCATGTTTGTGCTAAATTTTAACACTAATGTAGCTTATTGTGGTTAAGGGTTTCTTCCTCTGTAGAATGCGGCTAATTATAGAACCTACTTTCGTAGCGTTGGATGAAGATTAAATGAGATTGTGACTGTAAAGTGCATTGTATAATGCAGACCATTTTCTTATTCTCTTTATTCTTCTCCGTGGAAGGCCAGACTCATGAGTCCTTGGAGCACGGGGATGATAGCCCTATGTCTAGATTATAAGCAGAATACTCTCATGTTCCTTATACGATTTGGCATTAGCTGGATTCCCCCAGCTGCTCTCCCACCAGCACATGTTGAGGTTTAGTGAAGTCCGGGCCCCTGCCTTGACATCCGTACACGACCATGCCCTTTCTTAGCTCGGGCCTATCGTCCCTGTGCTTTCTCAGGGAGCCCGTGGTTGCCAAGCTGTATCACCACAGCGCTAGCTTGCCCCTTGTTCAACACTATATACTTCATAAGTTTTACTCTAAGAACAGGGAGAAAGAAATAATTATCTGCTCCTTGAAAATAGCCAGAACAATCGCTGTGGACGAGAGTCTTATAGCCAAGTTCTACTATGTCTTATGTTGTGACACTTCCTCCCCGAACCGTATTCCTAGGCATCTTCCCCCTCATTTCCCAGTTTCCCCAGTTTCCATGATCATCAGCTTGCTGGTCCAGGGCATGCCAGGCTCAGACTGGCAGTTTCTGGACCAGGAGTCCTGCTCCCTCCCGGGGTGTCGATGGCGTGTCTGTGAGCACCACCTAACGTTCCTGTGTCCTCTTCTTCCCCGCAGTACCCCTTCGGCCTGGGGCTGGTGATGGCTGTGGTGTTCTCCACGCTGGTGTGCCTCAGCAGGCTGTACACGGGGATGCACACGGTGCTGGTAAGACTTCGTGGTTGGGCCTGGGGATCGTGGTCTGCGTAGCATGGTGCCTGGTGTGTCAGGCTGTGCTTCACACAGTGTTTTTATAAAGTTATTTGCATATGTAATTACATTTCACATCAGGCCAGTGAATGGAGTATAATTATTATTTTTTGGCACATCCATAATAACAATAAATTATTAAGATAGCACCAAGGAGGACGAGCTGGGCTAGAGCCTTGTGACTTTGAAGATTGGCTGAAGCAGTGACGGAGACGTGGGTCATTCATTTGCAGGTGGGGTCACTGCTGCTGAAGCAGGCAGTGCAGGAACACCACCCAGGGCCGAGGATGTGATGAGCGGACTCGGTTTCCCCTTAGGTCCTCACAGAGATGGGCCTGAATTTCAGGGGTCTCCGCTGCCTTTCCAGAACAGCCCAGCCTCATGGGCTTACTTTCGTCCATACTGTTCTAGGGAGGTAGTGGGGGTACAAAGATACACACATTTATTTATACACTCATTTTAAGGCCTTCTTAAAGAATTCTTTGCAGCTCACGTGAATTCTTTTCATAAGGCCTGGGTTGTTGTCTTCATTCCTGCTTAATTCTTCATGATCAGTGTATGTAGCTGTTTGGGTAATTATTGCTCAAGTACGGTTATCTGCATTTAAAGATATGTCCACCCTTTTATGCTATTAGGACTTTTTCCTGGGCTGCCATGCTGAGTACAGTTACAGTTACGTAGGATTCCGTTTCCTAGTGTACCTGCCCACTGCCTTGAGGTTCCAGAGCCTGAGGCTGGCCATGGTTCACCCAGGGCACTATTAGCATTGTCATTGGTACAAGAAAGGTTTCTTTAGAAAGGAACAGGCCCTTGCTAATTGTGTTCCTGTCCATCTGAAGCTCAAAAATTGCATTGGCAAAAGACTCCCATAGGAATGGGGGATGGCCACCTTTCACTGGCCCTTTTGTGTCTTCCTGGTGCCCTAGAGTTGGTTACCCTGGGAAAGTGGTGGGAGGGGGTCATGGGCAGAGCAGGAGGGCAGACGGACCGAGGAGGGTTTGTCAGAATGCCTGGAGGCAGAGACCAGGGCGGAAGTCAGCCCAAAGCAAGGGGGCTCGTGGCTGCGTGAGATCAAGGAGCCGCTGCAGGTTTTCCTCCTGAAAACGCAGGTGCCACCTCAGAGGCAAGCGGGCAGGTGCCCAGAGTGACTGGAGTCAGGAACAGCACAGAATGGACGGGGTGCCAAACAGGCAATCAGGAGAAATGGTTTGAAAGTGCTACTTCAAGAAACCAAAATTAATGCAAAAAACACCCATAGTAAGCAAAATCTGCACATTTCAAATAAAGACCAGCTCCAACCCTGCACAACTCAGCCTCGGTGCCCCGCCCTAATCCTGGCCCCAACCCCCAGGGCTTGATAATACAACAAAAGTAGGGGACATGCTGTCTATTCTGCTCGCCACAGCCTGTGCCTGCTGCCCTGTCCCACTGCACGGCGTGTCTGGTGGCTTCTAAGAAAGACAAAAGGGGAGACAGGCATTCTCAATTTGCTACACCCCTACTTCCCATTAGGAGGAGGTTCCCTCCGACTGTCTCCATAGACTGAACTATGGAGCCAAGAGAACTTTCTTGGGGGTTTGGGTATTTCTTTTATCTGGGCCTGCTTCTCAACTTTCATAGGCTTTAGTAAAAACTGATCTTGGGAACTCAGGTTAAAAATTAAAACCACAGTAAACACAAGGATGTGAGAGGCAGATGTGGATGGAAGGCCCCGAAAACCCACCTCAGTAAAACACAGCGGTATGGCTTCCCTTCCCTTGTCAAGTGGGCTGTGGGGACGGGGAAACAAACATTTGTGGGGAAGATCATTCAGGCTTCTCATTCGGGTGTGAGGGCGGGGCACAGCCACCCTTTTTGGAGCATCTGACCTGGAAGAAAGCAGAGTGAGGGGCCATGGTCTCGTTCTTCCTGCCACCATCCCGTTCCCCATCTGTGCTGGGGCTTCTTTAACGTGAATGGTTTTAATTCATAAAGACTGTAGCCCCCAACTCAGGCCCAGGCCCCCAGCAGGGCCGTAGGCAGGGCCCAGGGTCCAACGGTACCTAATTTCTAGCAGCAGAAGGGAGCAACTGGTCTTAATGGTCAGATATAGTTAGATGGTGGGTTGGTGGCCTTCTTCATTCAGCAGTAACATAATAAGCTCCTGCTGGATGCCGTACTCGGAGCTGGATCTGGGAGATACTGAGGTAGCAAAACCGACCTCACCCACCTGAGGCTTCGAGTTTGTTGATGGAGACAGACATGGAAGATCTGATCACTGGTTGTGACAAGTCCTTGAAACAGAACAGCTGGATAGAGCCAACTAAGGGGACATGCCTCTCCCCTCACAATCTCTGGGGACCACCCTGCACTCATGGTCCTCAGCCTTTGCTGCCTTCCATTGGAATCCCATGGAGAGCTACTAAAAACTATGGAGCTGTCTGGAGACCCCTGTTTATAGCAGCAGCATTACTCTAATAACAAAGGACGGAAGCCCCCCAGGGGGTCCCTGACAGATGACCGGATAAACAGCATGGGGCCCACCCACACAGTGGATTGTCATCCCTCCTTGAAATAAAGGAAGAAATCCTGACACGTGCTCCAACTTGGACGAGCCTTGAAGACCTAACGCTAAGTGAACTGACCAGTCACAAAAGGGCGGATATTGTTTGATTCCACTTACAGGAGACACTTAGAAGAGTCACGTTCACAGAGACAGAAAGAGACCGGTGTTGCCTGCGGCTGAGGGGAGGGGCTGTGCGGAGTCGTTGAAGGGGCCCAGAGTTCCAGTTCAGGGCGATGAAACAGTCCCGGGGTCAGACAACTGCGATGGTCACATGACAGTGTGAATGCATTTAATGCCTGAACCGTACTCTTTAAAATGGTTAAGATAGTAAATTTTGTTATGTGTTTTTTTGTTTTTTATTTTTTACCGCAGTTATATGTATGTGAGCATCCTGGGCACTGGTGATTTTTTCAAAACTCCTCAGTTGATTTTAATGGGCAGCCATGGTTGGGAGCCACTGACGAGGCTAATTACTCTTTAGAGTGGGGCGTGTGTGTGTTCCCGAGCAAAACCAGAGTTGGAGGGTGGAGGGAAGGTGGAGACAGCCGCTGTGTAGGCGCCCACAGCGCGTGAGTCACCCAGGTGGTGCCCGCTTCATGTGCGTGGTTCTCTGGGCAGGAAGGGGGAGAGCAGTTCACCGGGAGCTTATCTCACCGGTGATGAAACCACTCCCTGTCAGAGGCGGGTGGCTTGCTCTGATGGTAATGCTTCTGGACAGGCTCCAGCTGACTCCTGGGCAGTTCCGAGCAAATCAGAGGAGGCCCTGAACCTGCATGTACTGTCACCGTCCTGCCAAACCGGCTCTGGCACAGCCTCTACCTACCCAGATGCCTGCATCATACACCCAGGCACCCCCTGGCCCCTCCCTTCCCACTCCCACCCCATCAGCCAGGCAGTCACCACGCCCAATTAATGCTGACTCTTAAAGATGTCTTAGAACTGTCTTAGAACACCACTTAGAACACCAGTGGTGTCTTAGAACACCACTGCCAGGATAGTATTTCCAAATCTGCTTAGGCTGGTCCATGCATGGAGAAGTTCCTCCATCTCCTGCAGGGTAGGGATGATGACGTAGGTGGTCCCAATGGTGAGCAGCACCCACTGGGGCCCCCAGTGGAATCAGCCTCTGAGAGATGTCAGCCCTACTCCTGGCAAACATGGAGATAGAACATAGGAGTCTTGGTGATATTCTACATTCTTGAGCTGTTGAATATACTGTACCCAGGGCCACCCTTCCGCTAGGCATACTATTCAAGGTAAAATTTCCTTATTGCTCCAGGGGATTGTTTTTGAGGTCTTATATTTCTCATAGTGAAAAGTATCCTAACCAGTGACTTACAGAGACAGATTTTTGGTGTATAATCTCATGTTCTCCTGGTCTGAGGAGTAACACCAATTGCAGTCTTGGAAGGACTGGGTAGCTCCTGGAATCCATCATGGATGGGGTCACATAAATAAGCCTCAGGAAGGGCCAGAACCAGGGAGGTGGTGCCTGCATCTTCCCCTCCCTTCAGAGTGCCAATGCACACAGAATCCAGCCCTGACCAAATTCGCTCTCAGATCAAAACCTTAATTAACTTCCTGAGAAGTTACTTAAGACACACCCCTGGACCAGTAAGCCTTGGCAGAGTGACAGGGTCATGGCAGAAAACAGGACCCCAGGAGCCACCCCTGTCTATGGACTGCAAAGGCAGTGCCCAGAGAACCCTTGTCCTAGGCACTAGGACTAGGAAGACGACCTGGGAAGTTCACCACTGTCGGGACCCAGTAAGGTCACCCTCTACCTGCATGAGCCAGGATTTCATGAATGCGAATAACAGAAACTAACTCAAACCTGTTCAAGCCCAAAAGGACCCTTACTGGTTTTTACAGTATAGGCATAGAGGTCTCCAGTCCTACATCTTCACCGGAAGTCTCCCCCACTCTTTCCCAAGCTTCTGTCTGCATGGCGGCCCCACATTTCTGGGCTGCCTTCTCTCCCAGACCACACGCAGGGAGGTCTGGGCTTAAATTCTTTCTGTTTCACTCCTGGAAGCAGTCCAATGGGGAGAATTTCAGGAAAGGTATTTAATTGGCCTGGCCTGGATTACGAGCCCATCACTGCACCAAACGGTATTGAGGGCTGTGTTTGGATCACTGGGTCAGGAGCCAGTCTGTGTAAGCAGGGGCTGTGACGGCGGCCAGGGTTAAGGTTAGCACTGAAATTGGTATGTGGGGGGCCGGGGGGGCGGGGGGCAGGGCAGTTCTCCAAAATGAACTGGGTGTGTCATCAGAAGAAGATGGCAGACAAAAAACCCCCGTGATATTCCACATTGGACATCATTGCAGTTTCCTACACTTTCAAAGACCCCAAAACTGGCCATTTGATTTGTGTTCATGGGGAAAGGACTAGAGCACATCAGGAAGGCTGATCACACTGATTTCGTGATGCCCGAAATGAACTTACACAGAATTTGAAATGTTTTACTGATAAAGGCATCATGCCTAACGCGTTATCAGTAAAATTAGCCAGAATTTTTGTTTTAGATTAGTGAATGGTTGTTCCATTATTTTGAACTCGAATTAGCTAAAATGCTGCTCTATTGTCCCTGAACTGTTTGATCTGTGGAATTATAATAAATATTAGTTCTTGTTTTCTCACTCATTTTTTTCCCCATAAGCATTGTTTTAGCTTTGGTTTGAATTGGAGAATGTTGAAAAGGCTTCTGAAATACTAGATTCACTGCAGGCCAGACAAAACTGTGTTCTGGCATTGGACTAGAGCATTGTTGGTGTGTTTTTGCAAGTTCTTTGAAACCACTTAACAATAAACAACCTTACTTCAAACTGCCTTACTTAATATGGGGAAGAAAGTTAATTGTGGTATACATTAATTAACACCCCACTCAGCCTTCCTTGCTGTTACTGCCCGTTGGATGAGCCCGTCCCTGAGCTCCGAGGGGAATCTGGTTGTGTGTGTGAGTGCCAGCCACCACGTTGTTACGCCCTTGTCTTCTCTTTACCTTGGAGAGAAATATGTGTACCCTCTTTACAAGAGAATTATTTCTAGTTTCTAAAGTAGTAAGTACACAAGGTAAAGCGTTCATCCTCTTTTGTTTATAAAGTTGTTTTTTTTTTAAGCAAAACCAATCACTGTTAGTTAGCCACCACAGGAGAGGTCCAGACAGCCGTGCGTAGGACGACATAAGGGGGAACTTCAGCCTCTGTATTGGGTGAATCAGAATGAGGACTCAGCACCATTTCCCACAAGAACCGCCCATGGTGTGCATTCCTAACAACAAACAGAAGCAGGTGAATTTTTTCTTCCCCTTCTCAACGCTGTCCATAAAGTCACAGCCAGGGTATGGTTTCCCGTCTGTCCTGTAGACGTGAGTGAACGGACTACGGGGAATGCTCTAACCCCAGGAGGGGAGCTGGACTGAGCCTGCACAGCAGCCTGCAGAAGATGTACACAGACAGAAACTGGTCAGAGAACCAGAATCGGGCACGGGTCTGCAGTCCCTGCAGCACAGTGAGCCAAAATCCCAAGGGCTGGAGCAGGCATGGGCTTGAACCCGTCCTGCTGTAACAGACACGAGCTGGCCTCTATCATTCCGTGGCCCCAGACCTCGCCTCAGAAGCTGTGCCAATATGGCACGTGGGCAGACCTGAGCGAGTGTGAGAATCAGCTGGCAATCAGCCTACTGGGGACGGGGGCCAGGGAACTCTCCGCAGCTCATGGCTGGGCAGCCAAGCCAGATGCATGAGGCCTGCAGCTGCAGGGGTGGTCCGCTGCGGCTCAGTCAGCAGGAGGGGTGGCTCTGGGGAAGCAGGTGGTTGACCTCAGTGGGAACGACACTGAAGTGCCACTTACATCCCAGAGGGCTGAAGAGGGGGCTCGAGTAAGTTCTTAAAGTCTGGGCGGTGTGGAGAAGGCATCTACGTTCCCCAAGGGAATGAGAAAAGCCACCACATTCGGGGACAGCACAGATGCGACATCTGGCAGTCCCGCGGGCTGAATTTGTGTTCTCGGTGACTCCCAACTGCTAGTCAAGTAAGAAGGAGGTGCTGATTCAATCTCACATGGAAGCCAGTCTGCATATGTTTGTTTCTCTTATCAGGTTCCTGCTTTCTGGATTGTATAGTGTGTTACAGTTGCCCAGAAGGGTGAAGTCTTTCTGTAAGCTTAGCCTCATACACCCCTCTTCATGAAAAAGGCTTATGAAATCAGCTTTTCTAGAATGAATCAAACCTTCCGTGTATGCACATGATTTTTAAAGAAGGTTCTTTAGCCCCTTTGGAAGGGAGAAACACAAACTGCCGCCACAAGGCTCACCGCCCGCCGTGGTGAGACTCTGAGAAACCCAGGCACGCCCCTGCACTTCCTGCACGCTGCAGGTCTCCGAACTACTGCTCATTTGTCCCAGGGGGACAAAGGGAAAGAGATGACGTGACTTGCTGTGTTTCCTCAACTAACCACCAAAACCCGAGCTTAAAGCCTTATTTCTGAATCCAATCCAATCCTAAGAGGAAAATTCAATCTAGTCCAATAAGCCATTTGCCATCTCAAGAGGCAGAAAGAAGAATCCCACAGATTTACTATCCGTCACTCAAAGCCGTGAAGACAGAAGCCAGTCTTCTCCTTTCCACCTTCCAGATTCTGCACGAGCGCCTCTAACTGGGGGAGCCTGATCTCCAAAGGAGCCTGGAAAATGTAGGGTTTATCTTTCCCACATCTCACGTTCAGCGGGGAGGTGAGAGAGGTCACAGGTACCCGCTGACCATTGTCCTCAGGCATTGGGATCTCTTTCCTGATTGTCACCGTGTTTCCTGCGGGCACACTGTGGAACACCCTGCTGCAGATGGCGTCCTAGCAGGGGACATCCTAGGGAAAACTTGGCACATTGTACCAACCGAAATGACAGGAATGTGGATTTCCTAAACTTGGTTTTCTTTTTATAAAAGATTTTATTTATTCATTTTTAGACAGAAGGGTAGGGAGGGAGAAAGACAGGGAGAGAAATGTCATTGTACAGCAGTATGCGAGAGAGACATCAATAGGTTGCCTCCCACACGCCCCCAACTGGGGACCTGGCCTGCAACCCAGGCAGGTGTGCTGACTGGGAACAGTTTGCAGGCTGGCACTTAATCCGCTGAGCCACCCTCACCAGGGCTGACCTTGGCTTTTGCTAAAGTTAAATACAAATGTTACTATTTCAGGAGACAAAAGGACACTTGATTTTCAAACTCCCTTAAGTCACATTGCATTTTAGTGTATAAATGTCACTTCAGTAGAAGTAAGAGCAAGCTATGATAGAGCGTGTAGTTGGCTACATTCGTATCCGTCTGTCCCATTAGATTGTGGGCCGCTTGAGGCTAAGAGTCTGCCTCCCGATTCTCAGCAGAGATCCTACCAGTAAGTGTTCAGTAAGTGTCAAGTGGATTGTAATGGATGTCATCTGTTATCATAAATCAATTTTTTTTTGCTTCTACTTCTTTGTGCTTTACTGAGTCAGGTTTGACAAGAGTCATCCATTAGTTTGACTATGGCATTTATCCTGGGAGATCAGGCCAGATCACACTTTGCCCCTTCTATTACTGACATGCATTTGGGTCGTTTCAAGACTTGAAACAATGTGAGACTTACAGATTATGCATCTCATTTTTTAACGTTATTTTGTTTTGCTTGTAAGCATGAACGTTAACTTGTGGAAAATTGAATAGAGGGTGTCATGCCACATTAAATGCCACGCAGGTGTGGATGCTGCATTGGGGGCACCTGGAGCACCCAGAGTTGAACACGGCCGGGGTCTGGATGTGTGAGGAGGTGCAGTGGTCCGCAGCCTGCAGCGCTGGGGCTCTTGGAGAGGCCAGCTCTTGGGCGAGAGGGAGCAATGTCCGAAGACTTGCCGCTTCAGTGCTTCGCACGCACCGTTTCATACATGGGATCATAATGCATTCAGGAGTGGACGAGGAAGTTCGACTTTCCTAATGAACTTGAGGATTTCATGAATAGAGAACCTGGTACCTGGTTCTCGGATATAGGTGTGTGCGTTGTGTGCGTGTGCGTCGCATGCCACCGACTCAGCTCCAGCTTCTCAGGACTCTGTGAGTGAGTGATGTGCACACTGTCCCGTCCTCACCGCCCCTGCTCAGCTCCAGCGGGCTCAGGCCTGTGGCTTGCTTTATGCAGTCAGTCCCTCTCGTATGGGGTCTTCCTCTTTTCCTGCGGCCTTCTGTTTCCCAGCGTGATTGTCTTTTCCAGAGAGCCCTGTCTCCTCATGATGTGCCCGAACTGGCGCAGCTTCAGTCTTGTCCTTTTCGCCACCTGCAACGACGCTTCAGGCCTAATTTGCTCCAGTGCATCCAGTAATCACCACCCATGTTTCTGTAAGGGCAGCATTACCAGTACCGCAGAAGCCCCCTCATGCTCCCTATTCTGCATCCTCCCCAGATCTCTGGCACCGTACCTTAGTTGAACTTGACATATATGGAATTATACAGCATGCATTCTTTTGCATTTGACTTCTTTTATTTACTGTTTTGTTTGTGATATTCACATGTGTTGCACATAGTTTTAATTCATTTTTATTTTTGTATAGTATTCAATTATATGACCATATCACACTTTAGTCCTTCAATTACTGATGTATATTCAGGTTGTTTCCAGTTTGAGACTTACAGATCACGCTACTCTGAACTTTCTTTTATAGCTCTTTCAGGGCAAGTATGTGCATTTTACTGCTGAGTATGAATGCAGAAGTAAAATTGCTGGGTCAGAAGCAGTGTTCAGCTTTAAGGACACGCTGTTGTGATTTCTGAAGAATTGTACCAGTTTACACTCCTGCCAGTAGGATATGAGATTTCTGGTTCTCCATGTCCTTGCAGCCCTAACTAATGTGTCATTTCATTTGACCCATTGTAGTGGGTGTATGACAATACCTCTTTGTGCTTGTATTTTGATTTCTCTGATGAATACCATCTAGCCCCTTTTCATATGTTTATTGGCCATTTATATATCCTCTTTGGGGGGATTGTTTGTCTTTTAGCCACTTTTTAAATTGGATTGCTTGTGCTTTCTGTATTGATTTATTGACTTATCGATTTTTGGGCTGGTCAGATATACGTGCTGCAAATTTCTTTTCCAGTTCTGTGACTTGCCTCGTTACTCTGTTGGTGGTATCTTTAGGTGAGCAAAGTTCTTAATTTTAACGTAGTCCAGTTATGAGTCTTTAGCTATCTTTATAACTTTTTGTGTCCTGCTTAAGGTACTTTTGTTTATAACAAGGTCATGAAGATATTCTCTTATGTTTGAGAAGTTGTATTATTTTGCTTTTCTTATTTAGATCTGTAATCTACTTGGAATTGATTTGTGACTCATTTTTGTGCTATAGGAATACCTAATGTACTAAGCACTGTTTATTGGAAGGATGGTCCTCTTTACATTTCTAGAAGCATCAGGTTTGTCATAAATCACGTGACTATATTCTCTCCAGGTGTACTCTGTACACTGTCGCATTAGTTCAGTAGTCTGTCTTCATGCCAACATTCATCTCTTATTTACTGTAGCTTTGTGAAATGTCTTGATGTCAGGCCGTGAAAGCCTCCAACTTTGTTCTTCAAAGTGATCTTTGCTGTTATACTAGGTCTTCCCAGAAAAAGTCCAGCCATTGTTAATATAACAAGACCAGTTTGCACGACATCAGTGTAACCAGACAGCCAAGGAGAGTGGACTGTAATATACATGTGTGAATAATGATGACATCACTGTACTAGTCAGTGGGGGTGGTAGACACTGTTGAGTGAGCATGTGTACTGTGTGGCTGTCGCAGTCAAATGACTGAGAGAGTAGAGCAATGAATCTGCATCAAATTTTGCGTTAATCTTGAACATTCCTCCATGGAAACTATTCAGATGATTCAGAAGGCCACAACTATGGGCCAATGGTGATTGGCAGCTTCATCATGACAACATGCCCACTCATGCGTCACATCTTGTGCAGTTTTTTGTGAAACGTCAAATCACCCAGGTGACTCAGCTCCCCTACAGCCCAGATTTGGTGCCCTCAGACATCTAGCTTTCCCCAAAACTAAAATCACCTTTGAAAGGGAAGAGATTTCAGACTATCAATGAGATTCAGGAAAATACAACAGGGCAGCTGATGGCCATTGGGAGAACTGTGTGAGGTCCCAAGGTGCCCACTTTGAAAGGGACTGCAGCATCATCATCCTGTGTACAATGTTTCCAGTATCTCCTTCAATAAATGTCTCCATTTTTCATATTACATGGCTGGATACCTTCTGGACAGACCATATATATGACAATCCAGATTTTCTGTTTTCTCCTTTCCAGCCTAAGTTGTGTTTTTCTAGCAATTCGTCCATTTTATCTCAATTGTGAAGTCAGTTGCCATGACGTTGTTTACAGTGTCTCTCATTATTTTTATAGAGTCTGTTTCCATCTCTCTCTCTTCATTCCTGAGTCTACATCTGTTCTTTATCAGTTTCATAGAAGTTTGTCAATTTCAGTAGTCTTTTCAGAGAATCAGCTTTTTATTTTGTAAATGTTCTCTCTTCTACAAGTATTAATTTTTGTTCTTTATTGTTTTAATCCTCCCTTCAGAAGTACTTTGCTGTTATCTTTCTAATGTATCCGAAGTAGATTCTTAATCATTGATTTATAGCCCTTCTCTTCCAATATATCACCCAAGGCTCTACATTTCCCTCTAATAATATGTTTAGTTGCATCCTACACACATTAGTAAGCTGTTTTTTTTATTGCCATTCTGTTGAAAATATTCTTTGATTTCCCTTGGGTTACTTAGAAGTATATTACCATAAACTTCTAAATATTCAGGAAATTTCTAATTATTGTTTTAAAATTTACATCTAGCCTAATATCCTTGTAGTTAGGAAGATATACTATATAATTTTCATAACTCAAATTTCTTGAAATTTGCTTTATTTCCCTACAGACGGTTAATTTTTGTTGTAATTGTTGTGCACGGCATTTTATATGTCAGGTCATTTTTTGTAAATTGTATTTTCAATCTTCTGTATCCCTAACCAACTTTTTTTCTTCTCCTTCTCTTCTCGTTGCTGAGAGGAGTTTTTAAAAATCTCCCACAACAATTGTGGGTTTGTCTACTTCTCCTTTCAGTTCTGTCCACTTTTCCTTCATATATTTTGAAGCTCTGTTATTTTTTTTTTTTTGGCATATACAGTATATAAATTGTTATCTCTTTGATTTAGTGACCCTTTTACATTAAGAAATGTTCTTCATCTCTAAAAATATTTCTCACCTTAAAGCCTACTTTGTCTAATAATATAGCAACATCAGCTTTTGTTAGCATTTGCAAAGCATTTTCCAGACTTTCACTTTGGAGTTTTCTGTATCCTCATGTTTTCACTGTGTTCTTAGGAAGGGTGTGTAGTTGGGGTTTTTTAACTTGACACTTTCACTCTTTCATTGTTGTATCTAATCTATTATCACATGATATAATCTGACATATTTGGGTGCAAATCTATCATATTGTTCTTTGTTAACTTCTCCCCTATTTGTTCTTTTTAATCTTTTTTTTTTGCCTTCTTTTCAATCAAGTAGTTTAACTCTTTCATTTTCCCTCCTCTATTAGCTTGTCATAAAGTCTTTACAATTCTCATAGTAGGCGACCCAAGAGATTATAGCCTGCATCCTTGACTTACAGGAGTCAAATGCAAATCAGTATCTTTATCACTTCCTGGGCAGAGTGGGTTATTAAGTAAAACTTAATTCTACATATATTTAAATCCACAGGACTTATTTTTATTGTTTTATAGTTATACGTATTTGGTTTATTTGCCTATTTATGCCTTCTGTTTTTCCTTATTCCTTTCTACACTTCTAGTCCTCCATCTGGCATCTCAGTGCTTCTGCCTCAATTTCTCTGTTTCGTGTTTCCCGTAGCGTGGCTCTCCTGGTGGTGAATTTTCTCAGTGTTTGTGTTTCTGGAATGTCTCCATCTGACTCTTCTTTTTTGAAGGATATTTTTGCTAGGTGTAGAATCTCTGTGTCATTTCCACCAGGGCCCCTGAACTCACAGCCTGCCATTTCCACGTGCGCACAGTGTGCCCGGAATCGGTGTAGCTGCTCGGTCGGACTGGCAGTGAGTTTCCAAACCTCATGACTACCAAGCAAGGGTACCTGTCTTTAAAGTTATGGTTAATCCATTGATATAAGCTTTTTGGAGGTCACGTTGCAGAATATACTGGGATATAACATGTTCGTTCATAGCCTTCTAGGCTCTTGGCTCACTTTTAGAAGTTTCCTCTAAAGCATTAATTGAACAAAGATGAAAATAAGAACAATAGTAGCAAACACTTCTAAAGCACTTACGATCTGCTAGGTACCATTCTAAGTGCTTTACATGGATGAACTACTTCCTGGGGTAGTTATAGCCACCCTGTGAGGGAGGCACTGTTATCACTCCAGTTTCACAGATGAGGCTTAGGTGCAGTAACCTGACCAAGTTACGTAGTTGGTACGAGACCGAACTGAGATTTAAAACCAAGCAGTCTGGCTTCAGAATCCATGCCTTTAATTACCGTTCTGGACACTGCCCCTCCAGATGTTCATGAATGCAGTTAATAGCAAATAATGAGACTATACTAAATGTCTGACAATCAGATCTGCTTAAGTAGAATGGAATGTTATATAGCCATGAAAGTCATATAATTCTGCAATCATGAAAAGATGCATGTGGCATATTGTCAATGAAAAAAAGCAGGATATAGAACAGCATATACAGTCTGGTAGCATTAGTTGTAAAATTGTGTGTGGAGGGGGAAGATAGAGTATGGACAGACAGCTCTGCAATGAATGTTTCGTAGTGAGGCTGACTTGTTTTTAACGATTTTTTGTTTATTGGACAGAGACTGTATCTTATTCTTCCTCTATCCTAGTGTATTTCTTGGTATGTAATAGCCAACCAAAAAGAAAAGCACATGATAGCTGTTGAGTGAATTATTTGAGATATATTATTATTTCCATGTCCCAGTAGAGAATGAAGATGTTAGACTTTACTGCCATGAACAATAAGTCTTCTCCAGCTGGGTATTTGCATGTCTGATGATTTCTTCCCTTATACTGTGTATTTTTCCTTTTTTAACTTTCTTTTAAGATTTTATTTATTTATTTTTAGAGAGACAGAAAGGAGGGAGAAAGAAAGGAAGACAAACATCAATATGTGGTTGCCTCTAGTGTGCCCCCTACTGGGGACCTGGCCCTCAATGCAGGCCAGGTCCCTGACTGGGAATCGAACTGGTGACCCTTTGGTTTGCAGGCCAGTATTCAATCCACTGAGCCACACCAGCGAGGGCTCTCTCTCTCTCTCTTTTTTTTTTTTTAATAGAACACCACTTAATACGGATTTTGGCAATAAGACAAATATATGGGTTTCAAAGGTCTTATATCTTGTATCCTTTTATTGTTTGGGAATCAACTTAAAAATTCTCTCATCACTGATTTGCAACATTCTTCTTAGTTGCTATAGCCCAACCTCCCAAATCTCATTGAAAAGGGAACCAAGTTCTCAACAGAATTACTGTCCATCCATCTCTTCTCTGTGGTGCTGTTTCAAGATGGAAAAATTCACCTTGAAGGGCTTTGGGAACTGAGCTGGGCCAAGGTGCCCGTGGAGAGAAATGGCAGGATCTCACTAGTCATGAAAAGCAAGTGGACCGTTTGTCCGCAAAACTGCCCGAGAACTGGTCTCGTTACTTCAGTCTGTCCTGCTGGTGGTCTGATGAACACTGACCGGGGCCGGCGGCACACAGAGGCAGGGGAGGGGAGTGGCTGCCTTGCCTCTTATGCTCTGAACATCAGCTCAAGGTCCAGAACTTAATCTCAAAATGTTACTGGGGTCTGTGTTTATGAGGGTCTGTAGGAATGTTCCTGAAAACATGCTCCCCTGGGAAAGGAAACACACACTTCACGCGCCATGTTTTTAAATGCACACAGGGCTTCCTGTCAGTGCGGTACTTCATTTGAATCTTCCAACCCCTGGAATCTCCATAAAATTATTCCACGTGCATAGGTCTGTGGCCCAGTGTGGGTTCCATTCCACACCCCTGAGCACTCCCCACACTCGTGAAAACAAAGGGTCACCCAGAGACCACCGTCGTGTTCCCCACTGTGTCTGGGTCTCGTGTCTCTGTGTTAACAAAAGTGCACAGCTTGACCTGGTTTGTACTTGACACACGATGACAAGGAAGCACCGTCTCTGTCACTGAGGTTGTCCAGCCCCATCGAAGACCTTGCACGGCCATCTCCGACATTAACAGGACAGGCCGCAAAACAAGACTGACGTTTCTAAGCATCCAGTAATCCCCAGTTCCTAGTGTGATCCAGGCAGCAAAGCATTCACTCAAGGAGTTCTGTTTTGGCACCGGGGACCAGGTCTCAAGGGTTCAAGCCCACGTGCCCCAGGGTCAGGGACGAAGGACTGGGACAGATTTACTTTTGCTTTTCACATGACACCCACATCACCAGGTCTACAAAGAATTTTCTGACCTTTCTCTGACACCTCTTTGTGCAGAAATGTTTCTACATCGGAATATCACTTTAGGATTTTCAAAGGTGGTTCTATCACTTTCAAGTATGGTCAAATTCCTGTCATTCAGAAATTTTTATTATTTTACGTGTTTCAAAAATGCATTCCAGAAGCTCTGACGTGCCATGGCCAGCATGAGGAGCCCGCGTTGGCCTCTCCGATTTAACAAGGTGAGGTCACCTTGACCATTCGCAACAGGGTCTCCTGACCACAGCCTCAGCGTCACCTGGGAGCTTGCCAGAAATGCAGGCTCTCAGTCCCCACCTGTCCCCACTGAATCAAAACCTGTGTTTTAGCAAGCTTCCCACCGATTCTCACGCAAGGTATAATCTGGAAGCACGGAAGCTATCTACACTCACCCCAGCCAACATGGGGACGATGCCCACTAAATTTCAGCCCGCGTGGGACTGTTCAACGACGACATTGCATCGGACACGACTCTCTTCTGTTCCCTGGTTGCTCCGAGGCCCCTCTGCCCATCCGGGTTTGAGGAACTTCACGTAAATGTTTGACGTCCCCTTTGTGTCTTCCAGCAGACTGCCCTCCCCTGGACTTGTCGGTCTTGCGAGCTGCCTGGCAGCTGTTGAAGATGATGTTAGAACCTGTCTGGGAGCTTGTTGCAGCTAATGTCACAATCCCCCGGACCTGCTGGGGCCGTTGGAGCTACAGCTGTTCATGTCAATGTGAACTATGGGCGGGGAATTTTGTCTCTTTCATGAAGCTCTACTGTTTGAACTTGTTAGATCCTGTGAAGCCAAGACAAGCAAGTGATTATTTCCTAAACCATGCTGTCTATGGAATACAGTTTAGAAATGTGTAGTAGAGCTAAATACCTGTCTATTTAATATTATAAAAGCATGGGACATGCCATCACATTAAGAAACATAATACCTGCCTTATTTACTTTTTTAGCACACCAGTGCCATTAGAATATACAAAAGAAAACAAAATAAAAACTAATTATTGTTATATGGAATATTCATATTTCATCATTGATGATAATTAGCCATATGAATACACATTGAAATAATTATCTACTTGCTAGAGCCTAACCTTTAAACTCCTGCCCAAGTACGAAATGAATAGATGTCAAAGGTTTTATTCAACTCCTTAATCAGTGAAGGAACCAATCAGATGTAAAGAAGAACTAAATATTTACAGACAATGTAGTGAAGAAATCATACATTAAAATTGCTGGGTTATATACAAAACTGGTCACTATCCTATCACGTGTAACCTCTGGGGTCACTTCCACTGGACAGGAATTATTTGCATCCCTGCCAAGCAAAATTCTGTTAACTGTCACTTCACTAAGTCCAAGACCTTCAATGAGTAGTAAACAGCAACTTAAAGTGCTTTTCAGTCTGTAATCCATGAGTATCCTTTGCCCCCATATGACATTGAAATATTTTTTTGTCTTACATCCAAGTTTTATATACTTTTCCTTAACCCTCTTATAGAAAACCTACTTTTGTTCAAATGTCACCATGGTTTCTCAGGAAGGTTTCAGTGTCCTTAGTTTCCAAGCAGGCATTTTTTCCCCCCTCAGGTTGCAGCAGGTGAAAGCTGGCATTCCAACTCACAGAGCTACTGCTGAGCTTCAGCGAGTTTTCAGAAAGCCTTTCCCAGAGCCTCCCCTGAACCACCGTAGACTGACACCTCGGGACCCTTAGCTGTAGATTTGTGCTCAGATCTCAGAGATGCTTGGAGGGCAGGCATGACACAGAAAGGGAGGCCTCAGGGCCACCGTGCCCGCTCATAGCCGTGAGTGTCAGGGTGTTTGGCTGCTTCCACTCACACCACGTGGCCAGGAAAGTCTGCTTCCTGCTTCCATCAGATGCCTGTGGATACTGGTGTTTCAGTAGCAAGTTCATGTTTATGAGCGCAGGCATTCACTCTTCCTGCCCTATACATATGCTAATTACATGGCTTGTAGGTTTCTCTCTGCAATCATTTACATTCATATTTATGAACAATGCACTCCTCTTGCCATTTGGCTTCTATTGAATCTCCTCTGCATTATTCTCAGAAATTCAATTAATTTGTGGGCTAGCCTGGAGAAGAGCATGTATTCTGAGTGTGTTAACTAGGAAACATTGGTCCATAAATTCAAATTATCTTCTAGAATAATTGTAGTGGTTTTGGAGGGCAGGGTTGGTTTTTGTTGATGATGTTTGAGTCTGTTTCAATGTTGGGCTCTGCTCACAGTCAGAGCCTTTGCTGCATCGACAAAGAAGTGGGTCTGGCTTTTCCTCTGCTCCGGCTTCAGCTCAGCGGCAAGGGCAGCCCAGGGCCAACGAGGGCCCTTCACATTCCCAGCAGGCGACCTAGCCGAGGGGAAGATGCCAGAATCATAGAGTTTGCAGCATAAATAGTTTCCAAGATCTGAATGCATTCTTTCCTGACAATTGAATGAATGGGTTTATTCCGGCCGCTTCTTTCTACTTAGCTAATCTTGTGTTGTGTTGGTCTGCTCAAAAGCATTCTTCCCTGAAGATGTTTGGAGATAGAATGGAAATGTGTCGCTGTAACTGTGTATGGGAATGTGATGTGTATGGGGTCGGAAATCACTGATGCTGGGAGGACTCTGGGTTAGGGACTGCCCTTGAAGTATCTAGAGATGTTTACCAAAAGGAGTGCTTCTGTTTGGCTAAGAGTAAGAACACTTTTTTGTGTGTAAGCACCCATGAAAATCTGCCCTGATGTTTGGGAGGGCCCTGTCAGCATTCTTTTCTGAACACCTTTTGTCTATGTTACTCTTTTCTGTTATGAGACATAATGAAACTTAAACTTTTATCTGGATACTAAGTTTTATAACTGAAGTGAAAATAGGTACAAAAAAATCAAAGGGATTTAGATCTTTCTGCATTTTATCTTCAGATAATGTTAGTTTCATGCAATGATTTCTGCAAACAATTTAGAAGTCTTTCTTCAAACCTTGGATGGTAAATCGAATTAAAGATTGATTACATTCAAACAAGATGGTCTCCAGGGCTGGGCTGGCAACGTGTCTCATGTGCTTTCGGTTTGACTGTCACTTACGCTGTGGGGGAATGATATGTTGCTTATCGTATAGGTTCTTGGGGGCATTTCATTTTTTGGCATGATGTGAAAATTTATAGGCATTCGTTATTTTTAGTTTTGTCTATTTTGAAACATTCTGATTTTAATATCCTAATTTCTTCTCTTTGATTACATTTTTATTACACTAAAACTAGTAGGCACTGACTGTAGAAAATTTGAAGAATACTGCAAAGCATGGACAAGATAATCATCACCTGTAATGTCCAAACAGAAAAAAAACACTCAATGTTTTAGTTTATTTCCTTTTGATATCTTACCCACGCATACAAGTATATGCTACGTAAAGTTAGGGTCATCCTCTAGGTCAAGCTTATATTCTGTTTGATGCATCTCACTATGGTTGGTTACTTGGAAATTAAAAAAGCAAACAAAAAGCAAAAACAAAAAACCCTAAAAACTCAAGGTTGTAGAAATATACCTTTTCAAGTGGAAAATGTTCCTGTTATGTCATTAGCAAAGAAAGCAGTATGTGTATTTATCTTATTTCTGGTGTCCTGTGACAAACGCCTGATCATGTGTGCAGTTCCAAAGAAATCACCGCCTGGTTTCAAATTTGCCAAAAACAAAATAGCAGGTCCAACTCCAAGATGGAGATCTGTGAGCTTTTATAGAATCCAGTAGCTTGAAAAACTTAATGTAAAATGTTGCTGGAGAATTTTTAAGCACTACAAGTTCTTCTTTTTAGAAGCTGTTTAGAGTAGTTTTTTGCTAAAAACTTAGAGCCCCAAATTAGAAATCTCATGAGCAATGGTTCAAGTATTTTCCTTGCAAAAATACCTAAATGTCTTTTTATCACCTTTTATGGATAAAAACCCAAGTGTGTGGCCAGAAGAAAAAAACTACACCAGCAGCCATGTTGACTAAAATTACTTTTGTCTCAAATGCTGGGTCTGTGGACCAAAATAGCCCCGTTCCCTGCAGCACTGAAGGTGAACAGACTTAGCTGACCAAGAATATTCCAGCCAGATGTCTGGGAATGTGATAACTGCAAGCACGAAGGGAGACAGGGAAGGAAGACTCCTTTCCCTCTGTGTACCGAAACAATGCGTGTTAAACACTGTGGACAGCCAGAATAAGAGAAAGGCATTGCATTCCCCCATCACTATGACTGGGTGTCTGCTGCGTGTCGGGTGCTGTGCTGGGAACTTACAGGAATAGAGCGGATATGCAGGAAAACGCATCTTCACTGACCGGAGGTTTATAATCTGCTCAGGGGGAAAGCATGCGAACATAGAGCCTGCAGCGAAGGCAATAGAAGGGAAAGCCTTCACGGTCAGCCCAGGGAGAGGTCATTGCCATCTGTGGTGATACATGAAGACATTTGGGGTAAGAAGTAGCTTTTGAGCTGAGCCTTAGGTGAACAGATAAGATTTTGATGGAGCTGGTTAAAGTGTGCTGTCCATAAAAGGACAAAGGCATGAGGATAAAGCTCTGTGAGGCATGTTTAGGAAAAGCAAGCAGACCCATTGACTGGACCAGAAAGTAGTGAGAGAAAACCCTAGAACGATAGCTGCATTAAACCCCTAGCATGCAGGGCCCAGACTCTTGATTGACAGGCGAATAGTTCTCAGCGTTTGTTTTCTGGTGGGACGCGCTACATCGGCGTGCCTCCGAGTGTGAAAACACAGACTCCCGGGCCACACTTCCGATGCGAACCAGAGGGCCCTCCCTCCGGAAACTACATCCTCAGATCTCCCGAGGTGATGCCCGTGCACCCTAACGTTGGGGGCATTTGTTATTGATGCAGCCGTCCGGAAGGCAGGCGGTGCATTCTGGGGCCGGAGAATGGCCTGCGGGAGGCGAAATGAAGGTCTGGACTCCGGAGGGCAGGAGCAGGAGTTTGTGAATGAATGAAGAGGAGCCTGAGCTGCACGGGGGCTGGCGGGTGTGGCAGCCCCGAGGAAGGAGCAGTCTGATCTCGCCATCAGGACTCTGCGCTTCCGTGACCAGGGAGCCTGGGGTGCCACCAACGGAAACCTGTACATCAATCAGAATGCCCCCCAGCACCTGCAGAACCTCTCTACAAAACTCTTCTACCCCTACCCCCACAGAAACGTCCCCACAAAATGTTTCTGGAGTTTTCCAAAGGGGTCTGGCATGAAGCCCCATGACATCCCCAGAGCTGGTGCCACTCTGTCCGACGCCCTAGTGCCAGGGTGGCTTTGCTGGTTCCCCCACTCTCACCCAGCCCATGACCTTGGGTGCCTGTGTCTTGCCCACTGCCCCCCAGGCCCACCCAGCAGCTCCCTGACCTTGGCAGCAACTGTGCCGCCCACTGGTCTAGGGAAGGCTGCTGTGGCTCTGAGTCCTGCAGCCTCTGCCCCGCGACAGCACCCTTTCCTGCGGATCTGCACGTCGTCAGCCTCTCTCCGGCTGTCCTGCCAGGCCGAGCAGGTCGGCGGTCAGGAATCTGATTCAAGGGCCGTAGAGGATGATACAGCTGCGCTGCCCCTGCCCTGCCAGGTGGGGGTCATAAGTGCCCCCAGGAAGCATTGTGGCCTGGGGTCCAAGGAAGAATAGGTTCTTCCCTTCAGAGAGCCCTCTGCCAGGGGGCTTTCAAAGCCGCGTTGCCTAGCTCTGCGTTTTCCAGGTGGAGGCGACATGACTCTTGCCTCCTCTTGCCTTAGGGCTCAGACGTGACGCCCAGTGAGGCTGCCGGAGACCATCTGAGTGGCAGAGTCTCCGCGCCCCCGCTCCGTGTGCCTGGTTTCTCCCTCCCCTCGACATGTATGTCCCTCTAAAACACACGAGACGCCCTCAGTCGTCAGCAGGTGAAGTTTCGTTGGGCCACCCCGCCACGTCTACCTTACGCCTCCAGGTCCCTGCCAAAGACACTGCCAGGCTCACCTGGGACCCCCCCACCTTTAGGGGAATTGAGAGGCCGGTCCCGTTTAGAGAAGGAGAGGCCGGATTTTATCTCACTGAAGTATTTTAAAGAGGCAACCCATTTACGTGATGTAAAATTCAAAAGGCATATAAGAGTACCCTAAGAAAACTCTACTTCCCCACTCTGTCCCCCCATTTAAGTGAACCTGTTTTGTGTTTTCAAGTAAAAATATCTCTATCTAGTCTCCCACCATTTTTAAATGGAAATGATGGCATGACCACACCTGGGGTCGATTTAACCGGTCCCTACAGGTGAAACTTACCGTGTTTCCTGTCTCTTGCTGCAACAAGCAAACTACAACGGACAACTTGTAAAGGTTCGTTTCAGACATGGGCCAAGTGTACCTTTGTGGTCCAGTCCCAGATTGAGATTGGGGGTCATAGGTTGAATGAACTTGTCATTTTTTAAATATTGCCAAGTTCCTCTCCATTAGGGTTGTGCCGTTTTGCACTCATCTGGCTAATAGACAAATTCCCTTCCCCCCGCCCCCTCCTGTGTTCCTCAACAGAATGTTGCCACACTTCTGGATTCTTGCTAACGCTGATAGGTGAGGGGAACATTCTCAGCGTGGTGTGGGGTGGGGGCGGGCGGGGTGCACCCTGGGAACCTCAGTGTCCCCACACACTGCTGTACACACAGCCACAGATGCTCAACGGTGTTACTTAGTGTCAAAGAAAGAGCCCGTTAGCTTCTTAATTTGTGTTTGAAATGCAATTTTAAATTTCTTTTTAAATTAACGGTAAAACTGACTGTTTTGGTGGATAGGTCTATGGACTTTCAGTTCCGTCACCCCAAAACCTCCCTTGCACTGTCCCGGAGCAGTCACCCTCTCCCTGGCAAGTCCCTGGCAGCCGCTGATCCCGTCCCCATCCCTACGGTTGTATCTTTTGAAGAGTTTCGTGTAAATGGAACCATACAGTACATAGCCCCCGGAGACTGGCTTTTTCTGCCCTGCATAAGTTCCTGGAGATTTCAGGCTGGGGGTGCGCGTCAGTACTTGGGTGCTTTTTGTTGCTGGGGAATATTCCACGGTGTGCCTGTAGCACAGTGTACCCGTGCTCCCGCTGAATGACACTGCGGCTGTTGCCAGGTCTGGGTTGTTACCGACAGACCTGCTATAAACATTCATGTCCAGTTTTGGTGTGAACGTCAGTGTTAATTTCTCCTCGGCATAATTTTCACTTCTTACTAGTAAGTTTAAGTACATTTCCCCATGTTCAAGGGGCGTTCATAGTTCCTTTTCTATAGAATGCTCATTTCCTTTACTCATTTTTCTGTTTGGCTGTCAGTGATTTTTATTTTATTTTTATTTTATTTTTAATTTTCTTATTTTTTAAAGATTTTTTAAAATTTATTTATTTTTGGAGAGGGAAGGGAGGGAGAAAGAGAGAGAGAGAGAGAGAGAGAGAAACATCAATGTGCGGTTGCTGGGGACTGTGGCCTGCAACCCAGGCATGTGCCTTGACTGGGAATCAAATCTGTGATTATTTGGTTCACAGCCCACACTAAATCCACTGAGCTATGCCAGCCAGGGCTAGTGACTTTTATTTTAGACAAAGTTGTCTTGGGGGACTATGGGGGCATCTGGATAAAATGTGAAGCGTTCTGTTAAAAAATGGGGGACCAAGGCTTGCGAGAGACACCTGAAGACATAGACTGGAGATTCACACAGATGCAGAATGGAAGCTGAAGCCACAGACCTGCACAAACCCTTCATGGGGGAAAACACGCAAAGCTTACAGGCAGAATCCATGGAAATGCCCACGCTTAGGATGTGAAAACAGAAAAACCTAACTTGTTAGTGGTCAGAGAAGAGCTGGGATGGTGCAGGGTAACACTAATAGAAGCTGAATATGAAAGGTCTGCTAGCCCTGAACAATGAGGCTCAGTGAGTTGACCATCAGCTCACAAAGCAAAGGGTCGTTGGTTTGATTCCCAGTTGGGGCACATGCCTGAGTTGTGGGCCGGTCCTTGGTTGGGGTACCTGCAACCAATCTGTGTTTCTCTCACAAATTGATGTTTCTCTCCCTCTCTTTCTATCTCCCTTTCTGCCCCTCTGTCTAAAAATAAATAAGTAAAACCTTTTAGAAAGAGAGAAAGAAAGGAGGGAAGGGAGGAGAGAGGGGGGAGGGAGAGAGAAAGGAAGGAAGGAAGGGAGGGAGGGAGGGAGGAAGGGTGGGAGGAAGGGAGGAAGGGAAAAAAGAAAAAAAAAAGGCAAGGCAAGAAAGGGAAAGAAAGGAAAAGGTCTGCTAAATAAAAGTGTGTAAACCCACAGGACAGTGTCCAGAAGAACATCTCCTTCCAAGAATTCCAAGCCAAAGCCCTACAACTCATTCGGATTTGGGCAGCTTAGGCCACCCCTACAGCAAATACTGTCACCAGGAGATACAACATATTGATTGGCCTACCTAGGTCACATGCTTCAACTCCATAATTTCCCAGAACCTTGTGGATCCCCAAGGAAAAATATGAGGTTATTGGGAGAAAAAACAACCAAATAATGTCTGTAAGTGGCCTTTGAAAATGGTGCATCATCTAAATCTAGGAATTTAAACGGCACTCGTTTTTCAAGTTGAAGAAGTAGACGCAACTGGTATAGAAAATGCAATCCAAGAGTGTGGGTTCATTTTGGTAATCAGGATGCTTAAAGGAAGGATTTTTTCCTTTTTCCAAAAATGAGTCAACACCTGTACATATTCACAGGCATGGGGAAAGGAATCATGGGAAGGGAGACTGTGGAGATGGCAAAGCCTGCCCCGGGGATAACTGAGGAGAGAGATGAAGGCAGAAGTACGAGCAGGTGAAGTCCCAGGTGCCACACAGAGCACAGTGGAGCCACAGGGCTCCTCTGAGGAGGCAGGTGGTACCCCATCCACTCCTGCTCCTCCCTATGCTGGTGCCCATGGAGAGCTACTTCAGTGGCTTCACTCTGCTCACAGGATGTTGTCCTCAGGAAGCGGACTGGACTTCAGGGCCTTGTAGGAGGTGTCTCCTGCCTGTTTGCTCTCTCATCTCTCATCCTAAAGGACCACCAAGAGCCACACAAACCAGCCTTCTCCTCCTTAAATAACCGAATCATCTCTCTGCCGGACTGTTAAGTTCTGCACGGAACCGATTATGTACTTGTCTCACACTGGATCCACTAGCACCATGTCTGGCATACAGCAGGCACTCGTGAGTGCTCCTCGGAAGGATGAATGGATGCCCACTGATCCGGAAATTTGCTGTAGCCTCAGCAATTTTTTCCTAAGGTCTAATTCTCACCCATTGTTTGAGAGGTCATTTTATTAGAAAGTAAGCAAGGGAAATAATGAAGTTATTACAAAATGAAACATCAAGTCTTCAGAATTCTATTTTTTTTAAAGATTTTATTTATTTATTTTTAGAGAGGGAAGGGAGGGAGGGAGAGAGAGAGAGAGAGAAAACATCATTGCACAGTTGCTGGAGGTCATGGCCTGCAACCCAGGCATGTACCCTGACTGGGAATCGAACCTGCGACACTTTGGTTCGCAGCACACGCTCAATCCACTGAGCTACGCCAGCCAGGTAGAATTCTATTTTTTAAAAGATTTAATTTATTTCTAGATAGAGGGGAAGGGAGAAGGAGAGGGAGAGAAACATTGATGTGCAAGAGAAACATCCATCAGTTGCCTCTTGCACTCCACCAACTGGAGACCTGGCCTACAACCCAGGCGTGTGCCCTGACTGGGAATCGAACCAGAGACCTTTCGGTTCACAAGCCAGCACTCAATCCTCTGAGCCACACCAGCCGGGGCAGACTTCTATTTTGTGTCTATGTGAAAAAAGGGTGAAAGGCAACATGTCAACATATAGGCAGGGTTGACTCCAGGTAGTGGAAATAAGGATCTATTTTTGTCCTTCCACTTTTCAGTGTTTTCCAGATTAAATTGCATATGTATCACTTCCTAGTGTCTTCCAGATTTTCCAGTGTATTGGGAGAAATGTTTTAAGTTGTTCAACTATAAACTTTCAAAACAATCCACGTGAAACTTTGTAACAAAACTGCAGCCAGCTCCCCATTCTGACTTAGCTGTATTCATCCTTTAATTACACTGATCCATCTTCTAGTAGATTTTGCAATGGGAACACTAAAGGAAGAAGAAGATGGATGATATTAAGGAGTTAAAGATACTTCAGGCAGGCACTTAAGGAAGAAAGGGAAGGAGAAAGGGAGGTATGGAGGGAGGAAGAAAGAAAACCACAATCTCAGATGCTATACAGAAAGATTGGGTAGCCCTGGCTGGCATGCTCAGTGGATTGAGCACGGGCTGCGAACCAAAGCATCGCAGGTTCAATTCCCAGTCAGGCCACATACCTGGGTTGCAGGCCACAGCCCCCAGCAACTGCACATTGATATTTCTCTCTCTCTCTTTCTCCCTCCCTCCCCTCTCTAAAAATAAATAAATAAATAAAATCTTTATTTTTTAATATATATATATTTTTAAAGATTTTTATTTATTTTTTTAGAGAGGGAAGGGGGGAAGAGAGAGAGAGAGAGAGAGAGAGAGAGGGAGAGAAACATCAATGTGCGGTTGCTGGGGGTTATGACCTGCAACCCAGGAATGTACCCTGACTGGGAATCGAACCTGGGACACTTTGGTTCCCAGCCCGCGCTCAATCCACTGAGCTACGCCAGCCAGGGCTTAAATAAATAAAATCTTTAAAAAAAAATAAAAGAAAGAAAGATTGGGTAAAGCGAGCATGGAGCAGCCACTCAGTGAGAGTGTGGCGTGGTGGTGCTCTGGTGCCACCGCACCCCGAGGTCTGCTCAGACCACCCGAACAGGGGAGCCCTGCAAGCGAGGTGGTGTGGCCGCGGCTGTACCAACCTCCTCCTTTTGCCCGCCTGCTGCCACCCCAACCCCTGCCGGCCAGGAAGGGACGATGCCACCTGTGTGAAGATCACAGTGATACTTGTCATATAACATTAAATCAAAAAGAACTGAAGGTGGAAGGAGCCATGTGATCATAGCTGTGCATTACGGAAACCAATATAGAATTTCTTCCCAAAGAAAAACTGGAAGAAAATGCATCACGTGCATAGCATGCTTATTGTTTGTATCATTCCTCCTTTTAAATTTTGTCTACATTTTTACCAACATGTGTTTAAAAATGAGGCAGTGTAAAAATTGGTTTTTACATGTCAGATCGACTATGTTTGAGACAAAATTACACCTGCAGACAGGGGAGCTCTCACTGGCTGACCGCGCTCTCTCCTCTCCTCTCCTCTCCTCCCCGCAGGATGTGCTGGGTGGCGTCCTCATCACCGCAGTCCTCATCGTCCTCACCTACCCTTCCTGGACCCTCATCGATCGCCTGGACTCAGCCAGCCCCCTCTTCCCCGTGTGCGTCATAGTGGTGCCCTTCTTCTTGTGCTACAATTACCCCGCGTCGGATTACTACAGCCCGACCCGGGCGGACACCACCACCATCCTGGCCGCCGGGGCCGGGGTGACCATAGGATTCTGGATCAACCGCTTTTTCCAGCTCGAGTCGGAGCCCCTGGACTCACGGCCCGTGATCCAGCACATCCCCCCACTCACCGCCGACGTGCTGGTTCTGGGTCTGACCAAATTCGCCGTGGGAATCGTGTTGGTCCTCCTGGTTCGCCAGCTGGTGCAAAAGCTCTCGCTGCAGGTGCTGTTCTCCTGGTTCAAGGTGGTCACCAGGAACAAGGAGGCCAGGCGGAGACTGGAGATCGAAGTGCCTTACAAGTTCGTCACCTACACGTCTGTCGGCATCTGTGCGACCACCGTGGTGCCCATGCTGCACAGGTTCCTGGGGTTGCTCTGAGGCCCAGGCCGCTGGAAGCAAGCCCCCTGGATGAGAGCCAGGATGTGGGAAAGTTGTGGGGTGGGCAAGTCTTGACAACACATTTTATTTTGAAGAAATTCTTTAAGTCACATGTCTGTTTTGCTGATAGCCATGATAAATGCTGTTACTGTACGGGGAGGGGGGTGGGTGTTGACTTGTCTCGGAGGAGCATTAGTTGGGAAGGGTCATGCCACATGGGAAGCCAGGCTGAAACTCAAACTCAAGTTCTTGAAGGGTCCCCACCCTCCCTGGGTGTCAACTTGGACACTAGACCAAGTCAGGGGCTGGTGGGAACAGTGCCCACAGCCACACCTGGCTCTGGAGAGGTGGACAGGATCTGGGGGGCTGGGGGGCGGGCCTTTCTCCTGGGGACAGCCTTGCCCACGCTGAGTCTCCTTTCCCAAACTGGAACTTTGGTCCAGGAGAAAGGGCGGCACCCTGGAAAACTGCATTCCTTACAGTGACTCTCTTGTCATTATGATCAAATTAGCCTGTAGCGTCCCAGTCTCTGCAGGTGTGAATATTGAAACAGGGGTCTGCCCTTCCCGGTGTGTGCATTTGCGGGGACTCCAGGCACCATCGCTACGCTCTTCTGATCCGTGGAACCCCCTGGCTGCTCCTGCCGCACCGGGCAGGTGGCGGTGAGCCTTCCTCAACAGCAGGTACCCCCGAGCTTCTCTCAGTGCCCTGCTCTCTCCTGCTTCAGAGGAACTTGGGATAAGCCCTCTGCCCATCTCCAGCTTCTCTTGCTTCCTTACAGACTGTTGTCTGCATGTGAAAGTGGATCCAGAGAGGAACAGAGAATGTAACTCCCCCTGGAGCCTGACACAGAGAGACTCAGCCTCAGGCATGGCCTGTCCTGACATCGCTCCTCCATTTCTCCGTTACTTTCTGTCCGTGTTTCTCTCTACCAAATAGAATCAGGGGCCCCCTTTCTGTCTCCCCCCCCCCCATCTCTTGGCAATCTTCAGGGTAATTAATGCAAGAGTAACAGTCAGCCTCTTTTGGGAAAACAAGCCAAGCAAACACAATAGCCTTTGCACGGAGGGTGTGTCCTCGGGACGCGCAGGCAGGTGACCCACACCAGGGGCTTCTCTCGCAGGCCGCCTTTCCGGTTACTGAGAGTAAGAAACACGTAGCAACAATTTTTCTCAGAAGTTAGTGTAAATACGTAGTTAACAAAGTACCTTTTGTGGTCCAGTGCTGGAGCCACCGCCGTGGCAATTTATAACCCTCGCGCGTCTGGGCCGAGCACACGCTGGGGGAACCGAGCCTGCCCGGGGAGCGCGGCTCTTACCTCCGCGACCTGCGTGGAAGCGGACACCGCCGATCTCTGTCCTGCCCTCCCACGTGTTCCCGGGCCTCATGGCTGGAATGGTCTTTCGTGTTTGATTTAGTGCTCCAGTTTCTTGAGAATAATTTTTAGTAAAACATCCTGTTCTTCCTTCAAATTCTCCTCACATTTTTCAGTTAGAAGGCAGGGATAAAAATGGGCCGCCAATCGACTGTTTTTGCATCATACTGACTGGTGTTCGTGGCACCACGCGTTGGGGTGGGGGGCGGTGCTTGGGGCCCTCCGCCCCGCCCCTGCCCCTGCCCCCAGTGCAGTGGGTGAGGCGCTTTCCATTCCCCGATGCCAAACCACTGGGTAATTATGCAAAATCATTTCAGTTGATTTGTCTGAAGCCACCCGACAAAAGCATTAGCCTTTGCCACTTGCACCGTTTGTCGTCACAAGCACTGGGGGTTGGCGATCCATCGGTGGCCTCCCAACAGCAGGAAGGCCAGTCCGCTATCCTGAGGTCCTCAAGGCTGCATTTGCGCAGTTTGGACTGAGCCCTCGCACACCGAAGAACGAGCCAGGGATTGTCAGGGTTGGCCGCTTTTTCAAGTATCTTCTTACAGCAACTGGAGGCTAAAGAGTGTGCGTGGATGAGGCCAAGCTCAGTCTCTGCGCTCCCGCTTGTCTGCTTCTCGCACTGATAGTCTCTCCCCGCTCAGCCTTTCCCATCCGCACAGGCCCTTCTGAGTTTGCCTGGGTCCACTGTGAAGATGCTTTGATTTTCTCTCTGGGGAAAGACTGCCCCCTGCTGGTCTACCCTCAGTCTTGCTCCAAAGCCCCTCTCTTGATCTCAGAACTTCAAAAATGATTAAAAAAAAAAAATTATCAATACTTAAGAAAAATCAATAGGATAAAGAAATTTGAAAAAATGCAACTACCATCAAAATTTTAAAAAATGAACTCGAAAGGCAAGCTCACCGTGATGTATCCAGTAGAGGCCAAAGATCCTCCAGCCTATAGCCAACCCTACCCTTGGAACCTGTGACACCAGAGCCCTCCGGATCATTGGCCCCTGCAGGAGCCGGGTGGGGGGGGCGGGGGGGGGCGTGGGACCAGACGCCTGTTTCCTCCTTGCCCCCATCTGGCCCCCAGCCCACCACTGCTCTGGCCCAGGGCATCCTTTCTGTAACCATCCCTCCAAGGAGTGTTCCTTTTGTGCCAGTTTTGCTCAGACCTGCGCCGTAACGGAATACGCAGAAGAGACGCAGACAAGACTCCTGAACGGACGCTCCACAGCACGCCTGACGGTCGCGCCGTGACGTGGGGTCTTCCTGCTTGGAGAGGCGGCTGAGACTTCCCGAGAGTTATCAAAGCTTGTGGTGTCGCAGGGCCATATGCTCTGGTTTCTATTTTGGAAGCTTTCAGCCGTCTTGCTTATGTACTGTTATGTAAATTTATTCTTTTAAAAATAAAATCTTTTTTTTGTTTGATTTTGCCTTATTAAGTGCTTTAAAAGCCAGTTTCTGCTTCCTTAGGTTTTTTTTCCCCTAGACTTTTTTTCTCAGGGTTTATTGGGCCTGAGTTTGACAGAGGGGACAGCAATATAAAGCAGGCTATGTCCTTTTCTGTCACTGTCATAATTCAATCACATGCAAATGTCGGCGAGTGTCACAGAGGTCACAGGTGTGATTAACAGGAGGTAAGGGTGTGTCTGCATGCTTCAATACCCTCAAACTCCTTGATACTACAGAGCATCCTTTTACCATAATCATAGATAAGTGTCACTGTGTGGTGACAGGTGAACTTTATAGGTCCTCCTAGTTAAGGTCATGAAAGGTATACTGTTTGCTGAACCAAATGGACACAATCCTATTTCACACCATTACCACAATATGCTCTGCCCTCCAGCATCAAGAACTTGCTATTTGAAATGGTACGGAAAGCTGACACTCTTATTTGCAAGGCCAAGGATAGAGTCCTGTTTGTACTTGGAACAGTATGTATTTCCTACTGAATAGGCACCTCGGGCATAGGCAGATGAGACCCCCATCAGTCCTGTGGAGTTTTCTTAGGAGAGCAGAAGCCCAGGTTCAGAGAATCACATTTCAAGATCCACAGTGTTAGGGCTGGGGAAAAATAACCACGCTGTGGGAGTTCAGAGGAGTGGGGGTGAATTCCAGCTTGGGGGCTGCAGCAGCTCAAGGGAGGCTCGTGGGGGAGGGGATGCACAAGCCAGTGAGGTTTGCACAGGGGGGCATGTGCAGGGGAGCAGGTGCAAGGTGGCGCTCCAGCGCCAGAGGGCCTGGTGTATTGGAGGCCTTCCCCAAACACCTCCGTCCAGCTCTCACTGGGAGAATCCCAGCCAAACCCCTGCTGGCTGGCCTTTGCAGATAGAAATAACAGTGCTGGCAGGCTCAGCAGGGGGCTTTGACGTTGCAGAAGCAGATCACAAGAACAGGAAGGAAGTCTGAGAAGTCACTTAGTCCATTTCCTTGTGTCCACGTGGGGCCATTCAGAGCAGGTGGCACCAGAAGGTGACTCCAGTCTCCTCTCATTTTCCTCATTGGAGCCCAACGGTCTGCAGTGGGCACCCTCCCCAGCCCCGTTCCCTCCGGCTCTGGCCCTCCCAGACACAGCTTCATTCCCGTGTCCTCTTTCGGCTCTAAGCAGAGGTGACGGCAGCCGGGGACTCGGTCTGTGTCCCTGGTGCCTTCCTCCCTCCTCTCTCTGCTTCGTTCCCTGAACTGGTCCTGTGGAATTTCACTTAAAAAACATTTCGCATGAGCCTGGCTCTTCGGGGACCTGTAAGTGCGTCGAGTCTCCCTTTAATGACACTGAATGGAGCGCTGGGTCTCCAGGAAGAGGTTGACCAGGACCAAGTGGATCAAGCATGTAGATGTATCTCGTTTTAGAGAACAGTTGTGGTCCTAAAAGCTGCCTCTGTTTGGACTTTCTAAACTTGAATTTTAAGTGCGCCAAGGGGTGTGCTGTTTAAAATCACATGGCAACTCACCATTCCTGAAAACATAAGCGCTTTAATGAATTACTGCAGTCGGCCACACGTCCGTTGTTTCCTTAAAGTGGGGCACACCTGCGGGGCAGACGTGGCTCGTCCCCGGGTGCGTGCGAAGAATGAGCGCTGAATGTGAACCAGGAACAGAATGTCACATTCTAAAAAACTGCGGCCACATGAGACAAGGGAGCTTCGGGAAGCCAAAAATCCGTCTTCCTTCTCCACGCCTGTCTCTGTGGCATGCAGAAACAAAGTAGGAAAGCGAGGGCGCAGCGAGCAGTTCCGGCAGGAAGGCTCCTCTCGTGCACACGCTCAGCCCATCTGCTGGCCTCGTTCCTCGTCGCGCTGACGGCAGGGTCCCCTCGGGTGGAGCACAGGCCAGATTCTTCCCCAGCGGAGGTGTTCAATGAATGGGAATGCCTCTGGACGCAGCTGGCCTCAAACTGCTGGGGGCGGGGCAGGGCGACTCGGGGCTGCCTTCTTGCCATCTGCCTGCATCTGTGGGTCTACACAGGAGTGGTGTCCAGCCTGCAGTCTCTCTCAGTTTCATGGAAACGGGATGGGTGGCTCTGTGAGAGAGCAAGTCACACACAGGGCACACCCAACGCAGGTCAGTTTAGCTGACTCAGTTAGGGGCTGCTAAAACACGAGGCTGGAATGCCATTTTTGTTGTGGAGGAGAAAGATGTTGTTTAGTGTAATTTGTTTCATGAAATCAATGAATTCTGCTATTGACTAGGTATTAGCATTATTTTCGTCAGCTTGTTCTTTTTCCTTTTCACCTCTTGCACCGTAGTTTTCTTCTCTAGGAATTCAAAGCAGGCCTCTTCCACGTCCCAACTCGGCCAGTCCCTCCTCTGGCTTCTCGCACATCTGGAACACCGCTGTTGCAGTGTCCTTGTCCACAGTGTTATCCGCCCTGCCACGTTCGAGCTTTTGGTTCCCGTTTTCCTCCCCTTCTTCATGAAGGCCTGTATTTCCCGGCTTCTTTGCTTGCCTGGTAATTTTTATCGGGACTGTGAATTTTACACTGTTGGGTGCTGGATATTTTTGTATCACTATAATATTCTTAAGGTTTGTCCTGGGATGCAGTTTATTCCTTGGCACTAGCTTGATTCGTCTGGGTCTTGTTCTTAGGCTTTATTAGGTGGGACTAGAGGAACATTTAGTCTAAAGTTCGTGTTCCCAGTAGTGAGGCAAAAGCCTTCCAACGACATTCCCCATGCCCCGCCCTGCCCCCCAGTTTCTGCGGGTTTCCAGCCCAGGCCAGTGTGGGCTCCAGGGAGTGCTCCTTCTGTTCATCGTGGGAGGTCACAGGTGGTCTCTGTAACAGGCAGTGCCCTCACGTGCAAGTGCGGATCAGCACCTGACTTTGGGCTCAACAGGTGGGGCGGGGGGCTCTGTGCACGTCTCTGCAGCCTCCACCCTCCCTGCCGACCCCGGCTGCTCGGGCTGCCGTGGCCTCTCAGCCCCGGCTCACCTCCTGGGGGTCCATCCCTGCACCACAGCCCAGAGGGCCAGCTGGGTAATCACAGGACTCCCTTTGTTTATTTCGTGCCTCTCAGGGATCACTGACCTTCACTGCTTGTGCCCAGTGTCCTGAAAAGCACTGTTTTGCATATTTCGTCTGGATTCCTAGCTGGGGTACACAAAGTAGGAAGAGGCTCCCTGGGAAGAAAGAAGAAAAGGTGTGTGGATCAGCCAGGTGCTTAAATAGCTTGACAGTCGAAGAGGACGTCAGGTCTGGCCGATGCACACCCGTCCTCATTGCACCCCGGTACAAACACCAGTCCAGGGCCTGCCCGGGGCAGGATGTTTTGTGGGCAAAACGGGATTGTGAGCCATGTCTTTACTGGCCCGAGGGGCCAGCCCTGCAGACGGCAGGGACGGCAGGAGTGGCAGCGAGGCTCCCGGGTTCCAGGTGGGGTGGCTCCTGTTCCCACAGTAGAGGTAGTCAGTCACGTGACGTCCCCTACATGTCTAGGACTCTGAACTACTGGGGTAACACACTGCTCGGGCACCAAACTCACATCTGAGAACACCTACCCCCACGCGTCTGCGAATGTGACCGTCAGACAGCAGATGTGGGCACTCATCCAGTTGTACAGCCCAAGGACTTGTTTTTGGGGGTCTGAGCCAGGGCTATTTTAGGGGGGCTATAGCAAAGTCCACTGGCGCACTGTAACTGCAGAGGTGGGAACAACAGAGTGTCTTCAACGGGAACAGCGGAACACGTCACGGACATCCGTGTAACAGAACGTCACACCATTTGTGTCCAAGAATGAGGTAGGGCTGTAGGTCCTGAGCTGGAAAAATGGGACATGTTAAGTGGAATGTCACCTGCTAGGCTAGGTGAAGTACAAGTCAAGACTTGCTGTGAACCAGTAAACAGAGCATGACCCACACGCTGTGGGCATGTCCGTGGCCGGCTGTCCAAACAAGGGAGCATGTCAGAAACAACACAAGCCGAACTGTTAGGAGTGGTAATGGACTTCAGGGCATTGCAGGGAAGGGTGCAGTAGTGGGAAGGCCTTACTTTGTATAGCTTTTCTAAAGTGGCAGTGTTAAGATTTTCAACTTGTTTTTCAGTATTTTTATATAAAAACCTGGTAAAAATATGTCAACATTCTGGATAAGGAGATAAAGTCCAAAACACTGAATGATCGTGAACTCCAAGTCACCTTTATTCGGTGTCTCCATCCTGCTTATTAGCCATGGAACTTTGGGGCACGTCCTGAATCTCTCTGAAGGTCTTCTGTTCTATAAATCAGAGGGAATTCCTATTCTACCTACCTCCTATGACCAATAAGTTAAAACATTTAAATGTTGAAACAAGACCCCATGTGAAAATACTCGATGAAACTCAAGCCATGCAGGAATGCCGGGCTGCAGTAGAAGTTATCTGTAAATGAGAACACGCATCAGAGAGATTTCCCTTTTAGTACCAGGGCCCCCGTTTTCCCGAACGTGTGTCTGCTCCAGGAAAGGGTTTTTGGCAGCGCCCCCAGACTGCTCTGGCTCCAGCTCAGACGCCTCGCCAGGGACAAGGAAGATGATCTGGCTGGGGGACCTCGACTCTTTAGGCTGCAGGCTCATTTCCTCTTCTCGGGTGCCGACAGCATTTTTCTCCCCTGCTGCTTCCCACTTCAAGGGGCAGAAACATCCACGTGATGGATGGCCCTGATCTTCCCCCTTTCGTGCTGGGATCCACGATTAGGTATCACTGGGGTTTTTATTACTAGTTTCTGACCATTCCAAACATGCCCAGGCGGCTGACTGCTACCAGAATGAATGGCCCCACCCACTCCGACCATGGCTACCATTGGAACCGTGGTGAAACCGAACCTAGGGGAGAATGTCTTCTGGAGCAGCCTCGCTGACCCTAAAATTCACTCTCCCCGCCATGCACACATAGACTGGTGTCGCACAAAATTATCAAAATGCGTGTTGCATCAACTCTCCCCTCCCAGCTTTCCTGAGGTATAACCTATATCGTTAAGGCCGCTCGCTGTTTCCGTCACCCGAAGGTTTCCTCTTAACCCTCTGCAGTGGGTCCCCTTGACATTTTTAGAACTGCATGTAAGTGGGATCACATCCGGCCTTTAGTGCTGGCCTTTCCACCTTGCCTGGTGCTTTGAGATTTAGCTCAAGTATCAGTTCTTTTTTTTTTCCACTGATAAGTATTCCATAATACAGATACACTGTGCTTATCCATTCATCTGTTGAACCTTTGGGCTGTAGCCACTCTAACACTGTGTGAACAGCTGCATAAAAATCTTTGTCTTACTGTCTTAAGTTACCAATTTTGTCTTATTAAGTTGTAAGAAATCTTTGTATGCTGGATATAAACCTTTTGACCAGCATTATTTTTTATGAGCATCTCTCATTCCATTTTTGAAATGTTATACGGATGTGCTGACGGCAGACGGGAAGGAACAGATGCAAGTCCGTGGTCGCGATGCTTGCTAAGTGGGGCGCTGCTGTCCTCCTTCGAGGCAGCAATATGGTCATGTTTGTTCTGAGAAGTAGGTTCAGCAAGAGTTCCAGAAATATAATTCTAGTCTGTCTGTCTTGGCTATTTCTACCTCACTGCCGTTCGAGCTTTACATTTTACTGGGTTCTGTGTCATCACGGCAGGAACTGCGCACACTTCAGCAGCAGTAGGGGGCACCACCGGAGGGTTCCAGGTCAGCGCCTGAAGTAAATTGGGAGGTAAGCTCAGGCGGACCGGCAGAAGCCTAACTTCAGACACGAGCTAACGCCTCCCTACAAAGTAAGACAGAGACTAGCAGCTCAGTTAAGCATATAAAACAATGATTTTGGTTTTAGAATAATGATTATAGTAAAATGTCTGGCCTAGGGCCGTGAGTTTTTCATTGTTTCCTAATGTTCAAACTACACCGATATCAACATGGCTTTTGTTACTCTTCTGGCAGAACTTATTTATCTTGTGTAAACTCTAGGTCTATCTCAGAGTACAGGTAAGAGTAAAAAACACCTACATACTCTCAGATATGTTGCATATTTGTGTTGTAGATTTTTGTTTCACTTTAAAATGACTTCAGAGGCTGTAATTACTAGACCATCACTGATTCTTAAAGATGTTCTAAAAATGCTATGTCATCATTTCCCAAGCATGAACACAGGTCAGATGTAGAAACTGAAAACTAAAAACCCTCCGTCACGGTGTGCCCGGTCAGCGTGCGCTCTAATCAACCCCCTGGACTCGTCACTGGGAAGAACGGGCCCCGCCCTGCAGCCGTCCTCACTGCCCACGGTCGGTGTGACGCCCTGGTGTCCGAGGAGCCTCTCAGATTTTCGGACGGATCTGCCCTCCGCTAGTGCATTTCTCGTGTACCACTGAGCTTTTACCAAACAAAGAAGCATCACCCAGACACCACATTTGTATTTGCACAAGCAAGCTGGCCTAATGCAGGGCACGGCGGGCCTACCCACAGAGGAGACAGTGCCCTCTGCTTTATTCAACATCAGTGCACAGTGGCTGTTCCCCGTGAGCACAACTGAAGGACACCCGTGGAGGAGAAGGGGACTCTCGGGCAGAGAACCACACAGCCGAGACCCATCTTCACAGAAAGGGCTCAACGTTGATCTCCAGCGAGGAGCAGGGCAGGCTCAGCTCAAATCCGGTGATCACGTCAGGATGGAGGACCCCCAGCTTCCCGACGCTCTGACCCCTGACGAAGACCTCGGCACATCGCCCGGGGAAGAAAGCGGGGCCTGCAAAACAGAAGGAGAGAAACATCAAGGTTTCTCCCGGCAAAAACGCCAATGGACATTTAACACTGAAAGCTCACTCGTCTACTCTAAAAATAACAATGCTTCTCTAAACCACGGACTAGGAAATGAGAGTGCTTCCTCACACCTTCTGGCCCTAAGAAGAGGTGTTTGCTACCTCCCCCCAGCACCCCCCCCCCCCAGGAGGGCTGAGGGGCGACAGGAAGCGGGGCCCCAGCAGAGGAGGAGGGATGAAGGAAGGGGAGCTGCAGGGCGCAGTCGCGGAAGTCTCAGGGGGGCCGGGCCCAGGTGTGGAACAGGTCCAAAAAGGACAAAGGGAACAGCGAAATGTGAAACCGACGACCTTGCGTGGGAAGAACCTGTTTTGAAACAGGTTTTTCCACAGTAATACTCGCTGGACAAAAGGTCTGCATTGAAGTTTTCTACCTTATTACAGAGAAACACAGCTGCGTGTCATCGGCAGACAAAGACCTTGTCACCTGGACGCCATCCATGTTCCTGCCGGGAAAGGTGCTTGCTAAGCAGTTGTGGAGCATCGACTGTAACACCACAGCCAAGGCCGGCCCCAGACAAGTCCGGGCTGACCCCCGATTGATTTCAAGACAGGCAGAAAATTCTCTCTTCATTTGGTGCCAATGCACAGCTACGCCTCACCAAACCAGCGACAGTTCCTGAGGTTTAAAGAGCTACACACACACAGGCCCCCTCCGTGTGCACTAATGACCAGGGCCAGAGAGGGGTGTCAATGCTCTGCACTCCGCTGACATTAAAAAACAAAAAAGCAAAAAACAAAAAACGCTGACTCACTTCTCTCACCACCAACTTGAAAAAGGATCGGGCCCACAGCTCCTGACTGATCCAACCGAAACGTTTACTGGCCTGAGCTATAAATACCCCGCGGAGCTGGGCCGCGGGCCTCCAGCCTGCCACTCCAGGCAGAGTGCATTATTTATGAACGAGCAAACTGCTGAGTCTCCACTAATGGCTCCAAGGTCAACATAATGAAGAAGTTCAGAAATGGGGGGGCGGGGTGTCAGGTCAGCACCAGCTACTCCACAGAAACACAGGGGATCACACGTACTTCCTGACCAGCACAGAAGGACGTTTGTTTATCGTCCTGAAAAAGTTTTGTCATTATTTAAAATTCCCAATTGAATTATAAGGTGGTCTGTTTTTCACACCTCCCCAAAACTAAAGAATCCTGTTTCATTGTCTATTAAAGCAGGCATTTCAAAGGCCTGCGTCTGAAGGTCATAATTATTTGGCTACGTGCGCTAATGTACCCTTGGGAGAGGGGTGGGAAGAGGACTCAAACTAACAGAGAAACCAAGCTGGACTGACAAGGCAGAAGCTCAGTGATGTATGAAGAGCTAAACCTGATGAAGACGGCACGCTTGAACTCTATCAAAATGAAAACCTAACTTAAAAGACAGTACCATTCCCCTTCCCAGTAAAAGAAATCTTCAGATGATACCAGTGAAGTTTGGGCGCAGTTACTGAGGGTGAGCAGTACAACCAGCAGTCACGGGTCGGGCTGCTGGGAAGTCACTCCGTCTGTCCGTCACCCACCCCCGGCCGCTGCCCTCGCTCTGCACTGCCCACACGAGCTGCGGACCACCCCAGCCCACCTGAAAGGCCATTCAGAAAGGACATGTTCAGGACCTTCCCTGACAACCTTTCCGTGTTTAGGAATCCCCACTGTACCCAAATCCTCCCTTTTATCTATCTTCAAATTCCAATTTGATTGGATTCCTTTAACTAAAGCGTAAAACTAGACTATTTCAGAATCTAAGCCAGATGTGCTAGTTCTGACAGTGTTATCAAAATAAAGCCTAAGAGAAAAAAGAATTTAGAGTCTTTACTTCGTAAAACAACTTTTAGAATCGGCACTTTTTAGCAAAGTTCAGTTCGTATTCATACTCTTCTTCAGTGAGCAAGTATGGTAATACCTGCTGCACCTCCCTCCAGGAATCTGGACCAACTTCGCTTTTTTCATGAAACACTTAGGTAAACAAAAATATTCCTATCACTAAATATAATTTTCTCTTTCCAAAGAAAACTGAAATTCTTATGCATTACTTAAAACGTATGCAAGTTTGAGAATAGTCAAAATGACGTAAATATCAGACACCCCCAGCCCAGCACGTGGAGGGACCCGCAGAGTCAGTCCCCAGGCCCCCGGCCCTCACACCCAGCGACAATCCCCTCCTGCCCCACCCGTGGGTGCAAGTTCAGCCCAGTAATGGGGTCTCTGCATAAACTCCACTTTACAGAAAACTGGACACTTCGACCTGTGATGACAATTTAACCTTTTCTTGCCATTTTTTCATTTCTAACAAGGTCAGATTATGACAGAAACATTTCTTATGGTTTTCCCTTCGACTCCCTGCTCAAGTTATAACAAAGCAGAAGTTCGGTTTTCCAGACAGGAACTGAAAGACACACAAAAGCGCCTTCGGGTTTGAAAGGGGTACAGAGAAAACCCCAAAATATGCCACTTGATGTTGTAGGTGAACTAGAAATAACTGAAAGGAAATTTAAAATTATAAAAACACCAGCATTTCTTAGTGCATTTTAAGAACCCTCACGGTTCAAACCAGACCCTGCAGGCAGAAATGGACTGCCTCCCCAGCAGCACAGAGGGCACGCCCCTGGGAGGCCAGGGAGCCCCAGGCCTGCAGCGGGCAGTGTGATCAACATGCCCCGGCTGGGACTGATGCCGCTCCACTCAAAGCCTTTCCTGAAGGAAAAAAGTCACCTCCAAATGGAACCCTGGGTCCAGGCTTAGGAACAGGCAGAGCTGGATCATGGATAAGGGCTACTCTCGTCTCGTCTCGCCGACAGACAGGCAGACAGACATGTTTCTGGAGAAAAAACAGCCTGTTGTGTGTAGAAACAAGAGGCTGCCGATTCAAGGAAAGTCATGTTGCCCTGTAAATGGGAATTCTAAAACTCAAATCCTACAAAGTACATTTGTTTTCTTTTTTTTTTCATGTGTTTGAGCCCAGAGTCCCTGGCACACGGATGTACCAAGATGCATAAATAGAATTTTCAACCCGTGTCCAAAATGCTCCCCAGCAAAAAGCCTCTCAGCACGACTCCCCCCCTCGCTCCTTACACTGATTAAGCTCAGCTCTGCCAGTGTCCGTCCCAGTGAAAGGGTTTCCAACATGAAGCAGATTTGGGGAAAATAGCGTTCTCTGTTGAAATACATGTGGGAGCCCAGACAAAAGAAACATAGGCTGAGCACAAACAAGAATTTCCAAAACTTAGTGGGGTGTAAGTAAGTCCCTTAATTAAGGCCTTTGTAGCCCCTCCGAGAGGTCTGTAATTGTCTCTGTGCTCCGACGGCAGGACCGCTTTGAGGACCTGGGGCTGATTCTGGGCGGGTAATCCTGGGCAGCGCCCGCCTTTAGCACATTTTCTGGCTAATTGACCTTCAAAGAGCTAGTGAGCCCCTCCCCTGCTCATTGCCAAACACCTTCCCCAATGTCGCCTTGCCCCTTTCTTTTAGAGTAATATTCCAGGACCACGGTCTGGACGGACCTTCCTCATAGACTCATTCCTGTAACCTGATGAAGCATCGGAAGTAAGAGGTTAAGGTGGCAACTGAGCAGACCCCTAACCTGAAAGGTCGAGGCTGTTATCAAGCACGAGACTCTTAATTCCTTAATAATAACCCCCTGCTAGGAGGTTAATATTAAGGAATTGATAACTCAACCAATTTACTTGGTATTTAGTATTCAGTTCATCTCTAATTTACCTACCAATAAATTTTACTTTTCCCTTCCTGCACATCACGAGTGTATGCTTTAGAGGTTTAAACCCACATACTGTAACTCCCTGCAATTTGGTACTTACCACCCAAATTTTCTACAATAAAAAAGTAAAAACAAAATAAAGAGGGCAGGGAACACTGAAAACGGAATGTCTGTCTGTCACATAAGTTTTAGCAAATAACAGAAACTACAATCATGAGCTTAATTTAATACCAACAACCAGAGGCCCCCAAATTCAGGGAGAAAATACAAAATGGAGAATTGTACAAATTCAGTAAAGCCACTGGGCCATCTGAATGTGTTTTGTATTTTACACCTGTTGGAAATGACTGCTTACGTACTGCGGGGCGAGAGGAAGGGATAATCATTTAACAGGCAGTTGGCACCTATGCAAACCTCACCCTTCCCGCCCCAACCCTGACTCCAGTGCAATCTCAGACAGAAAACAACACGTTCCACACTCCACCAACCACCCTCGCACTCACACACAGGACATAAAAAAATCCACAGTGTTCCTGCTGCCGACACGTGAACCTCACTTTGCTTTTCTATATAATGATAATTTGAAGGAACGACAAAATATAAGGCTTTAAAAAAAACTGAAGACACACACCATACATGTGAGCATGGCACCATTTTTTAAAGGAGTGGTTCTTGCAGTGTTAGAACCAGGAGTTTCTGGGGTGCACCAATGGAATTATACACTGAGCGGGGACCCAAGGAGGAGAAGGCACAGCGTAGGTAAGACAGTAAAGAAAGGACAGGGTTTAGGAGTATGACAGAAAAAAAAAGGCCTAACTACCAAATATAAGCATACACATTTTTTCAGATCTTCGTGCACTTTCGGCTGGAAGAAAATGTCTGAGCAAATACCATTTAATTTGTAAGTGGAGACTGAATAATTTCTAAGTGGTAATATGAAACACCCACTTCCCCCAGACACATAACAATTCTTCATCTTACATCTAAAGGGAAATATTTATGGTACCTAAGGTCTTTAAAGAAAGGGGACCTAATCCCTTGAGTTTAATGGCTATCTTTCATCCCCTTCTGAAGATCAAAAGAAAGAAAACCCCTTACACAACTCTGCAGTGCTAATCCCAACGCACCTGCAGACATCATTAACTCTCACCCAACGGAAACCGACACGGGAGCGCCAGGACCCACTGGGCCGCACTGCGTGGCCCGAGCTCACAGGGTGACCTGCGCTGGGCGAGGTCCGATCAGGCAGCCTGGCGAGATCTGTGCACGCAACAGCTGGCTCCGGTAGAACTTTGTTCTTGAAAAGTCACCAGCAAGGCCCAGACTACCTAGTCTTCTAACTAATGGAAAAGTAGTGTCTTTGACAAAGAATTTTTAAAAAATAGGTCACCACAACCACCTTATGACTAAATGTCTAAAATCATAACTTCAATATTCCCCAGTTTCACTTTATGTAGAAAAATTGTAGCTTATTTCCATGGCTATCCCTTTTTAACGTTTAAGATGGACTTTTAAAGTCTAATTTTAGCTGCGTGTCTCTCATACACACATACTCACATTTCAAAATCTGAAGGAGGTCAGGAATGTTAGAATTTAAATGTGACCCAACAGGGGCTGGGGATTGAGGAGACTATTGTGGCAACCGTGATGCGCACTTGCAAATTTCTTGAAATGTTTCTCAAGAAAAGAGTTAAATGACAGAGATCTTTTTTTTTTAAGTCCTCACCTGCGGATATGTTAACTAACTTGAGAGAGAAAGGGAGAGAAAACACTGATTGGCTGCCTCCCATCCACGGGGAGGAACCCTGCAACCTAGGTGTGTGCCCGGACCAGGGAGCAAACCCACAACTCTCCTGGTGTACGGGGTGGCACCCAACCAGCCGAGCAACCCGGCTACGGCTAAAGGTCTTTTCTTGAAACAGAGACCATAGCAAGCTGTATCTTTGTAACTACAGATCTGTGAACTCTGCTCTGATGTGGACTGGATTTTCATTCTTACCCGGTTTCAAATATTTCCATGTTTTCTCTTGAACATGTTCAATCTGATTGAAGGGCTTTATAAATCATTTCATCCTTTAGAAATATCAAAGATCATAAAATTTTAGATCTCTTCTATTCCTTCATGGATTCAAAAAGCATTTACCATAAAACAAATTTAGAAACCCAAACATTTGTACCATTTAAAAAAGTTCCAGCAATTGCTGGAAAGCAACATATGTAAAAAAAAAAAAAACCCTACAAAGCATATAGAAAAAGATACAACTGGACATATCCCTCATATGTACTCAGGATATGTTACAAACAGGTAAGACACTGAAATGTAAGCATGAGAGGGAAGCCTGGGGAATTCCTCCCTAATCACAGAGTGGGAGAAGCTTTCCTAACTATGACTCAAGTCCAGAAGCAATAAAGAAAAAAAAATCAGTAAGTTTTATCATATACAAATTTTAAAAATCTACATGGCAAACACATAACAAGACAAGAGAACATAAAAACAGTTGACTATATCATGAAGTATTACTATGCCAAACACATAAAAAGTTTCTAAAAATAGAGAAGAAAAAGACCAACAAACTTAAAAAATAAGCACACATGTGAACAGGCAACTAGTTCACAGACAAGGAAATAAAAGTGTCCTGCAAACGTGAAGGTGTGTTTACTTGCCCATAACGAGGGAGACCCGGTTCCCACCGCAGGGGACACTGCTCCCCGCTGAAAGGCTGGCCGGAAACAGGGAAGTCCCACGACCGGCCTGGTGAACAGGGTTCTGCTCACACGCCGCTGCTGAGTTTGTACAGTGTTAGACCACGAGACCCACGGAGGAGTGTTTGGCAGTATCTAGCAAAAATATTAATTTACCATTTGTCCTAATAATCCCATACTTCCAGGAATCTGTCCTAAAAATACCTAGCAAAAATTCCTAACACGCACGAAGCTACTCATTGCAGCATTATCTGTAACAGCGCAGACTGGCAGCAGCCAGTCCACCTCCTGTCCACCGAGAGGGTCAGTTGAATGAACGTGGACCCCGTGTCACAGATCCCCGGCAGAATCAAAGAGAGGAGGAGGGGTCTCCAGGCGCTGCTGCAGCGCGACGGGCAGTGCAGGCTGTGCCGACAGGGTGTCGAGTAGCAGCAACTCTTTGGCTGAGAAAGTGGAGGAGAGTATAAACGCATGCATGCTTATATTTTTTAAAAACTACAGAAAAATAAGCGAAAATATTTTTACAAACTATAGAGGCAGGGAGGGAACAGTGTGAAGGGAATGAAGATGGAATTCTCTAAACATGCTTTAGCTGGTAGTACTCGGGGTGGGGAAACGTGGTTTACAGTTGTCCACATGGAGAATAGTACAATAAATAGTAAGACAAGAATAAACTCTTGCTTCACGTACTCACAACTGTCGACTTACTTCTGCCCCATCGTGTATATCCTAAGTACAAAAAGACTTAAGATGATGCTTAAAAAGACTATGTTTATACTCAGTTGTCAGCAATAATACTGATATTATTTTGAAACTAAGCTAGCTGGATAGATGGTAGATATAGACAGGGTAAACAAACAAGTAGTAATATAAATTTGTTAGAAAACAAGGTTTCCAGTGTAAAGAGCTATAAATTACAAAGTCAAACACAGGAAGTAAAAATTCTCTAATCCCCAGTATAAACCAGGAAGATTCACATGAACTCAATTTTTGTCCTTTAAAAAAGGGGGTGGGGTTCCCCAGCTCCACATTCTAAAAACTCCTGGAAATAATGACTCACTCAGTAGTGATGAACAGCCTTAGCACTCAGATTGTGATCAAAATTCGACTTCCCACTAAAAGGAACCGCATCTGCTCGGAGATGTAGCTGGTTCCAGGGCTGAGACAGAAACTGTGTACGACGAGCCCAGAAATCTGCTTCCTACATCACCGCCCACCACCCACTGAACAAGCATCTCGCAGCCAACGGGGTCTCCTCCAGACTTTGAGAAGTCCTTTCCCTTTCTCTTCCAGGACAATTCAGCCGAACCCAGACCCGGGAAGGAAAGCTGCCCACAGGTAAGCAAGAAGGTGACAGTCCGAGTCAGAGTGACGAGCGGGGCCAATAGCAGGGGACAAAATGGAGTTCAGGTTACACCCAGGGGCACTGGTCAAGTAAATACAAAAGAAAGAAATGATATTTAGCATGTTTCATCCTTATGTTTTTCCTTAAAAGGAATCACTAAATAGTACCATTACTAACAACTTTTGAATGTTGGTTCTGTTAGTTCATGCGGTATAACTCTAATGAAAAAGCAAATAAATAAACAAACCCAAAGTATAGTTAAATAAATAAGTAGATAGATAGATAAGAGATAATGGGAACCGGATTCCTCACTGTTGGAGAAAAGGAGAAGGGAATGGGAGGAAACTGGAATGAACCCTGAAGGGCTGGGCTGCAATGGAGGTAGTGTGGTGGACTTAGGATCCAAACAATGCATATGCACATATGCATATACACATGCAAATAGCAACTCTCACCCCTAATAGCAATAAATACACCCTAAATCTTGGTGTTTAGACACCACCCCCTACCCCCAAGTAGAACCAGGATGGAGAAAGAGCAAAGGAAAGTTCCAGATAAGCATGGTATATCTTCTTAGTTAAGACAGGAAGTCTTAAAAGTGCACAAAGACAGGAAATATTAATAATAATACAAACTAACAGGAACATGTTAAAAGGACACAAAAGACAGCACGAAGGGGTGACCTTTAACCAAACTGGGGACAAGGTGAACATCAGAATAATGACTGCAGTAGATTAAAATACACTGAATAAAATAGGAAATACTGAGTCCACACTGATACAAATACATAGAAAGCCAGATTAGGAACAGAACATGCACGTTAATTGTGATGGAGAAAAGAATAACTTTATAGTAAAAAAGCCTTAGTCAAGGGATTAAAGTGAATATTATCAGTTCAGAGGTAAATGGAAACTGTCTTGGTAGGAGACTCCATAGGATGCACTGAAAAAACAGCATTACTTCTGTAGCGTTCTTCCAAAGCTTCCCAACTGGAATCTAATAGTAAATAAAGATCAGGCAACCCAAAGTTCAGGGACACGCTACAAAATAAGCGGTTTGTAATCTTCAAAAGTGTCAAGGTCTTGAAGGTCAAGGAAAGATGGTGCTAGAGCGCTCCAGAACAAAATTAATGAGACATGACGGCTGGGGGCAACAAGCAATCTTTGACGTAGAGCACTGATGAAACTTGCATAGGGCACGGGGAGTGGACGGTGGTTAACATTAACATGAGCATTTTCCTGGTGGTGGTGATTACATTGTGGTTATGTAGGATGATGTCCTTGCTTGGAGTTAACACATACTAAGGAATTCAGGGGAAGTGGGATATCAGGTTGGTGATTTACTCTCAAATAGTTCAGGAAAAAGCTCTTTGTACTGTACTTGCATTTTTTCCTTTTTACTGAATTTATTGGGATCACACTAGTTGACAAAATTATACAGGTGTACTTGCATTTTTAATAAGCATGTGACGTCCAAAAAATTAACAAAATGGGATTTAAGTTACTGAAAGGAGAGAAGTTATTTCTGTCCTTAATATCCATCCATCCATCCATCCAACTAGGTACATGCATACATGCTTTTTTCTCTATCCCAGTAGTTCCTACTATTTTGGGGAATGCAACATCCTCTCATTTCATTCACCTTACCCTGACAAAGTATTAGATATTACACGTTATTTTAAGTGACTAAGTTAATTTTATTGGGGAATTTTAGGAACTTAAGATCCCCCCCAAAAAGCAAAAAACCCAAAAGATCTTCTGTCGTATCATATTAACTCGTATCACTAAATTTCCTTCAAATTACCAAAGAGAACTTAAGAAATACGAGTTGAATCATCAATGTTTGGCAGACTTTCCTTTTTAAGGCAATGTAATGATACACAATTACTACTCATGGTCCAGCACCCGAAGCATAGGACACCTTTAAGTGCCTGGTGTCCTATGCGACGAGAACACGCAGACCCTGAAATCTGACTGCTGCCTTATGAATAGCCACATCGACATCGGTCAGGTTTCGCACCCACAAAGTACCACACCACGTGGTACGCTGACTCAGCAGTATTAAACCCTCAGACACCCTTGGCCACGGCACCTGAAAGGAAAGCAAGTGAAGTAGGGTGTAAAGAGGGAGAACCCCTAACCACCATCGCTGCAGCATCCATGGACGTTCTGATGCTCCACAAGGTGGGTTTCAAACTTTGTTCAAAGTGTATGCACAATTTTATTTTTTTTTTAATGGGAGCCCTGAAAACATTTTTAAAACCAATCCTCTAAAGCAATATTCCTTGGGAATGGCCAAAGTCGTCATTAGCTGTAAAAATGCCAACAGGAAATAAATGCCTGTGGTTAGCAGTACCATCCTTAAAGGCAACGAGACACAAATACATCCTTGAAGCTAGTACACGTGAAAGTGTCTGGAATAAAACCACTGCAGACGTGGGTATAAGAGCAAGCCATCAAAAGCATTTAAATGTGAAGGGTAAAGGAGCTGAGAGAGAGAAAGAGAGGAAATGAAAGAATGAATGATTTTACTAACAATTTTAAAATAACTTAGAAGCTGGCTGGAAACTTGATTCAGTTATCTTAGAGCTGGGTACCATTTTAATACTGCAAAGGAGTTGAGGCCGGCAAATTAGGATTAGTTTAATCTTCAAGAAAGCAAGCCCCAAATAGCAACGGCTGGGAAAGACAGAAGCGTGGTTCCCCTCACGTCAAAGCCAGAGGAGCAGCTCCAGGAAATAAGGCCTCTGCTCTGTGTGCGGTCTTGTGCACAGCGGAGCACTCCGCATTCCACAGCCCTACCTGGGGGCTGCGCGCCCTACGTTCACCTACTTTTCTGTCCACCCAGCATCCTTCAGTCCTTCCAGATTACAGCGGGACTGGCCACTCAGAGGACTGATAACTAGCTCACCAGAATGCACCAGGCGCAGGAACTCGCAGGACTGGGACAACCAGCACGCGGTGGCACACCGCGTCTGACACCAGGGTGCTGCCAACACCCGGCAGTCCGCGAGAAAGCAAACCCGCCTTTCACGTGTGAGATAAAGACTAAGGAGTGAAAATCACCCCCAAATCCTCTCGAGTTTCAGAAGCTGGGCCCCCAAGGAGCTAAAGGTGAACTTTTGCATCTCTCTGTATTTGGGCCATGGCCCTTTCTGTGGAACGGTGGAAGTCAGCATCCAGTCTGGGAACAGGAGAGGAGTGTTAAGTAAAAATATCTTTATCTCTCTCTCTCTTTTTTTTTTTGGCCCAGTACATGTAGTTAAATTTAAATAACCCCCACAATGCACTCAGCTCCAGTCTACAGTTTTAAGAGGGGTGACAACCGGTTCTTGGGGACAGAGCGGATGCATGAAAAATCGTACATGTCACCCTGGTTTGCGGCCCTCCACAGCTGGACCTGCCTGACAAAAATCTCACTCCATGGTATTCAGTTCCTCCCAGTGGGTTGTCTGTCCCGGGCCCTGCAGGTACAACAGGGACGTGGGAGACAGTCGGCCCACGTGCGGTCAGGCCTGCGAGCCTGTGGAGGTGGATGGCCGTGACTGTGACCGGAAGGCTGCCACTGACCTCGAAGTCCTGTGGGGAGCTGCTTGCGGGCTGCCGCTGGCTGCCCCGCGGACACTGTTTGTGTCTGGTCCCCAGAGCTCAGGACCAGTCTGTGTGTGGCTCAGGCTATGGGTTTCTAACTCAGAAAGCTAGTCAGTGCATCCCTGATTACATCAAGTGCTGCACAGAAAAGGACACTGACCGTATTTAACTATCAGGTAGTTATTTGCTGTCATTAAGGAAAAGTCACATTCACTAAAAATGATTTCTAAGAAATTACTTTTTCAATTGTTTTACTTTTGCTGAAAAAATTTTTTGAATGATTTTTAAAAATATTTGGTATGGACATTAAGCATTTAAATTGCTAACTGGCAAATATATAATTTGATACACTATAACTTAAAATAAATAAAAAACATTAAAAGTTATTCAGCAGATATAGTTAAATGTTAGTTTTTTAATTTAAGGTCGAACTCAAAATCTAAAGGTTCCTTAGGGGAGAGGGGATTTAAGAGTCACAAGGCTGAGAAGCACCAGGCCATGACAGTGTCAGGAGGGACACTGAGCTGCCCACGTCATTCCAGGGAGACCAGCTGTGCGGCACTCGGCCTGCTGAGCGCCAAAATGTCAATCAAACAGGTACCAGAACACCCCACCCACCCCCAGAAAAGAGTGACCACGAGTCATGAGAAATCTGCCTTGCACAAGTAAGAAAACGTGGGCAAGGACAACACACATGCACAGAAACGACACGGAGCGCGACGACTCACGCACTCGTGTGGTGACGGCGGAAGCCTGCGGAAACACGGAAGCCCTGTGCTACCCGCTGTGCTGACCGCGCAGTGATGGCGACTGCTGGCAGGTTTAGTGCTGCCGAGTCTTTTAATCCCTTCTCTGAACTGCATCTGAAAGCTTCCCCCAAACACAAAAAACAGGGAACCAAAGGAATAAGGAGTGTTTTTAGAGTAACAAGGTCAGGAAGCTTAAAAAACTTCCAAGCCTTTTTTCTTTTAAACCTGATGCCTTAACGGAATAATGTCTTTGTTGATGGTAACTAAATGTGGGCACTCCATGCAGGACGTTTTATGTAAATCAAACCATAAACGGAACACCTTTACTCCAGCAGGTTGTTCTGCACATACATTCCCAAGCTCGTATCACACTGAAAACCAGCGTGAAGACCAGGGAAACATCACAATTTCCCCCAGGTGTCAGCATCTGAAACCTTTCTCAGGTGTCCTGAAAGAGGAAAGAGGTCATGACCTACAGGTCACGTCAATAATCATCAGGTGTTACTGTAACAGAAGGTATGTAAGCAGCCGCTGTGGGTACATATGGTGCAGGATTAGGTGTGTATTACTTACAAGGTTACTTTTCACTTCACAAAATGAATCCTGAGCAGCATGAAAACTAGCACTGTCAAAACTAAAAGTTCTACAACTTTCGTCCATCAGAGATCTTGTCTCAAGTTAAACTGAAGTTTTCTGTAGAACTGTAAATAAACTGAAATAGGTAACAAATTAAAGGGGAAAAAATACACCCTTAAGTTGCTGCAGCCAATCCCACACAAAACCCTCTGCCTTCTAAAAGAAATGGCTTTTGCCGCTGATTTGCCCGGGAACCACATAACTGCTCTAAACACAAAAATGTGGAAAATGTTCCCTGCCCAAAAGTGGTTTTTGAAAAGGAGAAATGCATTTTAACATACATAATTTAGTTTGCAACAAACCACAAAAACAAAGGGCAAGAAGCCTGGAGAAGAGCGCACCCAGACGCTGTAATGATCTGATCCAGTGCCACCGAAACATTCCGAGTGGACACTTTGGGGACCCTCTAAATGCGCTGCAGTCCAACAAAAAGTTAAAGCTGCTCCTTCCTTCGTTTCCACTCAACAACTGACCTCATTCTCATCGGCAGGCAACTCGACCGTCTGCCTCACTTTATATTCTTAACTGCAGGGTGCTCAGCACACGGAGGCTCTGTAAGGCTCAGCGACCTCAGCGGGGGCTCCGCACGCAGCCGAGGGCAGCCGCCTGCACAGCGAGCAGGCTTCCACGCCGGTGTCCACAAAACTCCTTGGGATCGGTGTGGCGATCAGTTAAATGGGTTTCCAGATTTCCCATACAATGAACAGGGCCAAGTTCCTCAAAGGGGCATCATGTTTTGTTCCACTTCCCCCACCTCCAAACAAAGCCGCTCAGGAGGAAACGGGTGGTTCCTCCGAAAGGACGGAGAGAGGAGGCAGAGCTGCCACCAGTGGACTGCTGCGAGCAGGCATCTCTGGTGAACAGACTTAGCTCAAAAGTAACTGCAAAGCCACCAGGGATTTTTAATTATTAAAAGGTAAACCATATGCCAGAGTAACAGAAGACAACTCAGCAATCAAGAATGGTAAGGAAACAGCAGTTCTTAATCTCTTTCTACTTTACTTCTTGATAGTCAGAACACCTATACTTAACATGCAAAATTATAAATTTGAAAAATATGATGTAAGTAAACATACCCCAGCAACCAAAATCTGTGTTTACAGGTTTACTCATGAGATAAAGCTATACGAAGTTCACAGGTTTATGAAATTTTAGATGAAGAACTAATGCTGATTTATTTTGACAAGCCACGCCTTTAGATCTTAATTTCTTTAACCATAAAAAAAAAGATAATCGTATTTGCCATTAGACAGTCAAAACAGACTTAGAAATCCCTACGAGAAATGAGGAGCTATTATTTACAGCGACACTCACTCCCTTTGGCTTGAGGGCTCTTACAGAAAGCATCCCGAGGAAAATGATGCGGCCGGCGCTGCTGACAGAGACATGGAAAGTGAATGCTTGTCTTTTTTCAGAGAAAGCCAGTTAGATACACTGGAATATGTACTGATCGAGGCCACATGTACGTATAAAGAAGTTGCACCAAACCTTCTCAAATTCATAAATCTAGGACTTCTCATACATGTAAAAACTTTAAAATGTTGCAATGTTTTATTATGAGAACCAAAGTGAATTCAAAAGGACACACAAGCTTGACTCTGGCTCCATATGTAACCAAAAACCATATTAACAATTTGGCCTAAAAAAATTGAACGTACAGATCTACAAACACATCATAAGTGGGTACAGTTTATGAATGTATCTTCTAATAAAAATAGTATACTCCAAACCAAAACATCAGACATCTACATATTAGAGAACTTACATGCTAAGTACCACATTGTTTTGGTGCCAAAATAAATAAGATTCAAATTACAGTGTCATGGGTTTAGAATGATTAAAATCTGACTTTATCAAAGGAGATCAATATGTATTAGCTGTATCATAAAAGGTTCCAAGTGGCACATATCATGAACTTTTCCAAATGCTGAATACTGTGGCTTCTACCTTCCTGAAGTTTCTTAAATCCATCTCCTCCTTAGTGTAACTATGGCCAGCATTCAAGTTCAAGTCCTCACTCCAACTGCTCTCGAATACACTGTAACATGTTCAGCCATCTCTTCACCTCTACTCTTTATGCAACCCAACCCACATATTGCTGCCAGATTAATCCCTCTGAAGTACAGATCTAATCATATCACTCACTTAAAAAAATAAAGGGAGGAGCTTCAATATTTCCCCCTAATTAGTTAAGATTCCTTATTCTAGCATTCAAAACTCTTAATATAGTGCTAAGCTCCTCCCTCGCCCTATAGTCAAACCAAACTGCACTTGGCCACGTCTCCCATCGGCCAAGCCTTTGTGGCTTTCTCGTGTGCTTTGCCTTGTTTCCTCGGTCTCCAGCTATCCTTCTTTCAAAGGCCCATCTAAGAGCCCAGAAACTCATGAATGCTTTCCCAGATGCCCCCAAGAAGCCGCACCATCTCCCTCTCTGGAGACCTCACGGCACTCGTTTTGGCACCCGCTGTGACACCAGGTCTGCAGGGGTCTCTCCCGCTGCAGGCACCTTGAGGGTAGGGACGGTGTCCTACTTATCCTTGCCTCCTAAACCCTGCCTCCTGGCTGGGAACGCAGATGCTTGTGGGAAATAAATGTCTCAGGAGCTTACTGAGGCAGGAGAGTCATAATATTAAGACATCGGTTTGTGGTTTATAGAAACACCATTAATATAGAAGTTACGTACACAAGTATCAACCCACAATAAATTATGCTCCAAATTACCATTTCAGCTCTTTGCAACCTTTCAAGTAAGAACAAAAAATTAGACCTCAAATACATGGTATAATCTGTTTCAGGGAACTGATTTTTATCCAGTTAATCTGTTTATGAAGTAAGATTTGGAAGGTGTGTCACATTAGCTTTCAGGTTGCTATTAACAAGGATAACCTTAAAGCAGATCTCAAAGCAGAATTCTCAAAAAGTAAACTGGCGAACTAATGACAAGAGAGCCAAATTCTGAGCTGACCTAAATTAAATTATAGTAGACTGGAGGGTGGGAAGAAGACAAGCCCCTGGCCGAAATTTCAGCTCTTATCAAAAAAGAATAGCTCACCAACAAATGCCACCACATGTTGCTTATGCGTAAACTCCCCAACTGCTGTCTGTGACCAATGCAAAGGCATCAGGTACCTGCTCCCTCCAGACTCTGCATCAATCCCAGAACTTGCCCTCCTGCACCTTCTCCCACCCCCTCACCTGTCATTTAAGTCCATTCTTTCTGAATGACTTACATCTTTCTTCCCTAAACTCACTATATAAAAGAGCCCCGTCACCTCGTGATCAAGGACATGTTTGCCTTCTCCATCTCGCCCTGCTGCTGGTGGTTCAGACTGCATGCCCCAAGGGCCTTGTCCTCTTTTTGGCTAGCATATGAGGGGTGGGCCCCCCGGGTGGGCCCCCCCAAAACCGGAATTATCTTCAGAAGGTGGGCCCCTTGTAGTACAGGCTTCCCCTGCTAGGTGAGTGTTCTAGGAACCCATCTCTATCATTGTACCAGCTGGCGTTGTTGTGAGAGGCTGCGTTTGGCTTCAGAGATTTTGTTCTGAAGACTCTTTCAATGCGCTTGCCCATTTCACGATGAGTGTTTTATGAGTGCACCAAGCCACACTACACTGAGTGTTCTGCAGTTTTGGACCAAAAATAGCATGATCCCTGTGCCTACCTCCCTGTTCACCCAATCTCACCCCAAGAGACTCTTTTTTGCTTCTCCAGATGAAAAAAGTCCTTAAAGGGAAGTGTGTTGCTAATGTGTTAGAGATGAAACAAAAAATGGCAGAAACACTAAATAAGCAACAAAATCACCGAGTTCAAAATCTGTTTTGAGCAGAGAAAAAGTCTCAATTGGTGTATTGCATCAAATGGAGAGTACTTGGGAGGTGACTGAAGTTTAAACACGTAAGAATATATACACAATTTTTTATAAATAAATTCCTGTTTTGGGGGATTCTCCGGGCTCGTATGGCTCAACAAACCCTTTCTTTCAGAAAAATTTTTAGTGTCAAAGGTTTCTGTTTAACAGTAAAACGAATGATGAATGCAAGCAACTCGGCCTTGTGCAAGGAACACTGGGAAGCAGGGACCCCGGCCTCCACGCGTGTGACCGGCCGGACTCACTGACCCGCTGTGCCTCGGTGCCTTCCCTTGTCAAACCAGGAAACTGAACCTGATAAACCCCAAGACTCAGGTCTAACACTCTAGAATCCTATAAGCGTAACATCTTTCTTTTTTTATTATAAACAGACAATCCCATCAATCTTCAACCTAAAAGGGCCCATCGAGTTCTGGGTTATTGCATTTTCAAAGAAGTCTCCAAATAAAAACAAGTTAGAACAAAACAACAATGACGACAACCCTCCAAGGACTAAGAAAACTAAATCTATGGGAAAAACAAAAACCAGTCCTCCCCAACCCTACACCACAAAATAATGGCTAAATAACACTTCTAAAAAATGAATGTTCAGTTAAAAATTTAAGAAGCCACATATAGTTATTAAAAAAGTATAAATTAAACAGTAGGAACAAGTTGTAAGATAATTTTTTCAAGTTGTTTCTGGATCTCTTGCCTAACTAAACGAACTCAGATTTGAGCTGCAGGGATGAGAAGCAGAAATTCCCGAATTCCTCGGATGGTGGGAAACTAGCACGTTTGGAGTATAATGAAAGTATACTGCGCACGCAGCACAAAGGCTCTGAAAAGCATTTTCTTTAAACGTAGGAAGGAAAGGGATATTACTAACAAGTAATTGAAATGAGGCCCTGTCTCCTTCCTCCCCAACCCCACCCACCAAAAAAAAAACTTTCTTGAAAACAGGGCTAGGCGTCTTCGGCACATCATCCCTGACCCCAGGTTCAGCCGCTGAGTCTCACCTTCAGAGGCTCTGATCGCGTAGCCGCCCTTCTTCTCCCCGGGAGGCACACCCAGCAGCTGCATGATTCTGTCCAGTAGCCCATGGATGATCTCAAACCCAGGATTCTTGTTGTAGTAAACAGCACAAAGGTGCCTGTAGTTTCTGGCACCTACGTCTGAAAAAAATAAAAGAATTAGTTACGAGGCCACACTGACAATTACTCAAGAACCCGATTTACCCCAACACAAAGCTGGACAAGATCAACAAAAAAGAAAACCTCTGAATAAACACAAGAGGGAACCATTCAACCTCAAACTCAAAGTAAGATGGTTTTTGAACCACTGCATTCCCTGAAGAGTTTTCATTTGGGGTAGGTAAGGAAAACCCTCGACGCTGGCCCAGCAACAATAAGGCTTCCTAGTGGTATAGAGTGGTAAAACTCTTTGTAATCAGTTTAGCAGCATACATCAGAACCTTGAAACTTCACAATATTATATAGAGGAAATAATCCTAAATGCAAAAAAAAAAAAAGGCTTCATCTGAAAAGATATTATTTCTACACAAAGCATTATTTCCAATTGTGAAATCAGAAACCACGTGAATAGGGGAAGGAATGACTAGATAAAATAGTACAATCACTCATCAGAATACCATGTGGCTAAGAAGCATCTTTATAAAGGTTTATCACAGAGCTAGAACAGATACTGGAAATAGTAAATGAAAGAAAAAGGAAGAACATACAACAGGTTGAAAAACTAGAAGGCGAAGAAGGGAATGACTGCCACGAAAGGCAGGGCAGCGGTCACTCCGGGTGCAGAGAAGGTGGTACGATGGGGAGGGGTCTTGAAAAAGCTTAAGATACTGGCAGTAGTCCACTTCTTAGGCTGGATGGCTACACCAGTGTTTGCTTCATAGTACTCTTTTTAAACCACATGTTATATACACTTTTCACAACTAAAGCAGAAAAAAAGCAATATATGAAGACAAGAATTACAACTGTGTGAATAAAACCATAAGCCAAGAAAACTCTACACACAGGAAAAAGACCAAACAAATGCACTTACGTGTTAACAGAGGTTATGTTTGGGCAGATAATTTTAGTCCAAGTTTTATCTATTTTCTCTCTTTTCCTTGATTAGTTATGTATTACCCTACCTTGAAATTTAGAGCGCAGAAACGATAGTATTTTTAAAAAGGTAACACTGTTCATTTTCAACAGTCCAAATAAGCCCTGATGGGTGTGTGCATGAGCAAAGTGTGGCCCATCCATACAACGTACTCAGCAGTAAGAAGACACAACCCCACTGACACTCGTGACAGTTCTGGTTGCTGTCGAGGGCGCTGTGCCGAATGAAAAGGCCGGTCTCAGAAGGCTACATGCAGCACGAGTTCATTTGTATGACATCCTGGAGAAGGCCGACAGCAGGCAGTGTCTGTCTGAGGTTAGACATGCAGGGAACAATGTAACTACAATGGAAACCGTGAAGGGTTTTCAGGGTGACAGAACAGTTTTGTATCTTGTAGTGATGGTTACAAAAATTTAAACCCATATTAAAATGTATTTTTTTAAAAAAGAAGTGCACTGCATATAAAGGTAGACTCAGATTCGATCTGATCATTTCCTTTATAATGGGTACACAGTGCATTGTGGCTGCCTAATAAATTCTGGAGGAGACCACAGCTCTAATACAAATACTGAATGAGTGTTGGTTTCATATCAGTTTTTAAAGTAGGACCAAAGAAAGAACCAATGTCTATTAGGGAACAAACTACAAATAAAAAGCTGCTTTATATTAGCATGTATTGAGCCAAAGTTTTTCCACAGATTTATTTTGAGAAGGAGAAATTCTGAGATGTCCTGAATTAAATCACATCAGGCTGCATGGTGCAAGGTAGAGCCAAGAAGGGTTCATCAGTTAATGGTAAAAGGGCCAAAACCAACTAACGCTTTCTTATGCTCCTGAGTGTACGCTGAATTAACTGAGTGTACGAGTGCATTAACTTTCAGGTGGCCGTTTCCTCAATTACCTAGAGAGAATGGCCAACCACCAGAAGGCACTGCATACTGGTGACACATGAACTTTCCAAACCAGTGCCACAACCAATCCAAAAGCATCACGTGCTTCTCCTTGTGGAATATGTACCTATCCCAGAACTGCCCCCATTCTCCTCTTCCAGCGCCCTCTTACCTATAGCCAATGTAAATTCATCCAAAACAACCTGCATCTCTCTTCTCCAAACCCACTGTGTAAAAGAGCCCCAAGCCTGGCTGGTGTGGCTCAGTGGACTGAGCGCCGGCCTTCGAACCAAAGGGTCGCTGGTTCAGCTGCCAGTCAGGGCACATGCCTGGGTTGTGGGCCAAGTCAGATCCCCAGCAGGGGAAAATCAAGAGGCAACCACACACTAAAGTTTCTCTCCCTCTCCTTTCTCCCCCTCCTTTCCCCTGTAATATAAATAAATAAAATCTTAAAAAAAAAAAAAGAGCCCTTTCAACCCCAGGAAGGCAGACACGTATGTCTTCTCCATGTCGCCCTGCTGTGGGTGGCTCAGACCATATGCTCTGGGACCTGGTCCTTTTTCTGGCTAGCATATGGCTCGATAAATCCTCTCTTTCAGAAAAACTTTCAGTCTCAAAGGTTTTTGATTAACAATTCCCACTGCATAATTGACACAAAATACTGAATACCTTTTACCTTCCTGATAATGAAATAAAACATGTTATTTTAAGACACTGTACTCAACTACTAAAGTAATATAAAAGTGGGATAAAAGGAAAAGGGAAATTAATGTTAACTGTTTACCATGTGCCAGGTACTTAGTACCGATCTATCAATGTATCTATAATCTTACTGAATTCTCAAGAAAATCATGTAAGCTAGGTTTTATTATCCCCATAAAATAGAATGGGGAAAATGAAATGGAGAAACAAAAGCTCAGAAACATTTTGCACAAGGCCAAGCCAACTGGCTGGAGCTAATTGTAATTAATTACACAGCTAGTAAGTTATAAAACCAGGACTAGACCAGAATCATCTGACTCTAAAACCCATGCTCTTTCCACCATCCAGTGGAAATCTCTAAATCTCTCAAGGATTTAGATGACAACAAATAATTTTTTTAAAGATTTTATTTATTTATTTTTAGAGAGGGAAGGGAGGGAGAAAGAGAGAGAGAAACATCAATGTGCGGTTGCTGGGGGTCATGGCCTGCAACCCAGGCATGTACCCTGACTGGGAATGGAACCTGCGACACTTTGGTTCACAGCCCGCGCTCAATCCATTGAGCTACGCCAGCCAGGGCGACAACAAATAATTTAAGGGCAAACTTACATGCGGATATATAATTACCTAATATAGTCAAAGATTCCATTCTTGAAATGGTTTTGATATGATAAGCTAATGTTTGAGTGTTCTAAGAATTCTAGTTACTGGAGTAAATTCTTTTTAGAAGTCAGTTAACCAAAGTTTCTAGCCACCAGCAGTATTTTCACTCATGGCAAGTGTCTTCTAAGTCCAACGCTGTCGGACCACTCGTGGAGAAATCACCGCTCTGGCCACATGCCATTTCTCGGGAGCTACTACGTTTAGGTACTCCTCTCTAGGTAACCCCAGAGAGCAACAGTCAAAGCCAGCACAGGGCCTGCCCAAACTAACGCTTCTACCATCATTGTCTGAATAAATGAATAAGGCCTGGAAAGGGAGGTGAGCACACACAAATAACCATTGAACCAGGCCAAGGCCAGAAGACCACAGGCCCCATTCGAAGTCAGCGTAAGAGTCAGCTGATGTAGGAAAGTGAGTACTGCGTTGCTGTCACTCTCCATCATTTCTGTTGGCAAGGATGAAGAATTTTGGTATCTAAAAGCGTTAATGGAAGGTGTAAGAGTAAAGATTGATATTAAAATCAGGCAGGCATCAAACCTCAACAAGCCAACTACATGCACAGACTAAAATGAGGGGCCTGATTCCTGTGCAGGAATAATCTCTCCCCTTCTCCCTCTCGCCCTCTCCTCCCCTCTCCCTCCCTGAAGGAAAAAAAAAAATGAAACAGAACTAAATCGCCCCTTTCATAATACTGAGTGCTCCTGGGCATCTCTGCCATGTGGTACCCATTTGTTGGTGTCACATGCTTCCACTTTAACGCGCAGACACGCACTGAAACGACTTTGTTGTTCCACTGCTGCTGTGAGAGCACAGCCCGACGGTGATGCCCGCACTCAGGGAACTTCGCAACATAAACTGGAAGCCTTGTTTTGGTAACCTTTGCCTTGGGATACTTGTTTGCTGATTTCCAAATTATGTAAAACTTACCTTTCTGATAGGAGGAACAACATCTAGTTTAAAAACTCACAATTAAAAAAAAATTAAGTGATTCTGATGATCAGAATAAAATTACATTAAAAATATAGGGCTTTAGAAAACTACACTCCAAGAAAGGTTTCAGGATGTTTACTGCATATACATCACACATACACAATAATGAGCTAGAAATTTTTAATTTTTAGATCCAATTTTGCAGTATTTTTAAGAAAGGTCACTGACTTTCAGGGCTTTGTACTCAACCCACCATAAAAATTAGATTAAACTCATTACTTAGGTGGCCCTCCCAGCTCCCACCGCTGACTGGCCGGTCTCCACACTTCCCGAGAGCTACCACTCCCTCTGGCCTTGTTCCTCTCCTCTCGCCGAGATAGTCCCTCACTGCGGCTGAACTGAAAAAAGGGGAAAACCACCACAGTCTCAGTTCCTCCCATTCCTCCCCGGAGAAACGGCTATGCATAGTAAAATTCCCATTTCCTAGTGTGCTGCACTAAAGAACTGTGTTGTATCACCAAGTTCACTGACTGCACTCCACAAAATGAGAAGCATTTAAACTTCATGCCAAAACGAGGGCCTGTTGCCAATGACTCAGTCCTTTATAGCTCGGCGACAGACCGCCCGTGCGTGTCGTGCCATCACACAGCCCGCCCCGTGAGCGGGCCTGCTGCGCGCATCAGCCCGAATTGCCCGTGCACTGCACAGACTTCAAAGCACCGCCTGGGGAGGCTGATCTCATCCCCCAGAAGAGGGGCAGCTGCCCGGCTCCTGTACGCGGGAAGAACCTGCCAAATGATGAGTTTTCACAAGAGATAAAGGAAACAAGAGTGGTAGATGGTGTCCCTTACTAGATGGCTCCTGCACACAACTCAGATTTTTAGAATAGGGTTCTCCTTGGTGTAGAGCCTCTTTCACTAAAGCACCAATGATTAAGAGAGAATCAGGGGTGTGAGCCTGTATTATCATATATGGCACAGACCGGAAAAGAGCAGAATTCTCCACCCTTTCCATTGCTACTCTCACGTTCACCCAGAAGCCCAAATACAGACGCCAGAAGAAAGCCTACTGGAAGACCAAAAAGGCTCCCGGGATGACCACAGGCTGGTATTAACCTCAAGACTAACAGTCTGGCCATATTCAGAAAATAAAGCATCTTGATTTCTAGTCTATTCCATCCAATAAATTTCTTTATATTGGTCCTCAAGAGACTGAAGCTTAAACATTATCTCCTGAAAACCTCCAGGGTAGTGTTAAATGATTCATGAAAGCTACAAGAATTCCCTGAAGACATACACCTTAAAAAATGATATCTAATGATGTTATTAACCAATGTCATTCCAATAAATTTAATTTAAAAATTTTATCTAATATGGGAAAACAGGAACCCTTATACATTCCTGGTAGGACTGCAAATTTGTAAAAAATCCTTCCTGGAAGAGAATTTGACAAGAGAGCAAACATTTAATGTGTAGCTCTATAGACCTAACAATTTTATTTCTAAAATTATATATTTGTATAAGAGTATAAAGATATTCATTGTAACAGACACATTTTAACAAAACTTTGGTTGCAATCTAAATATTCAACAACAGTCTGAGTAAATAAATTATAGTGCACCCATATAATGGAGTATTATGCAGTCATTAAAAAGAATGAGGTGAACAGAATGTGTTCATAGAAAAAAGCTGGACGGGTGAAGCATAATTTCACTGGTGTCAGTTCAAGAAAGCATGTCTCCATATAGGTCTCCATATAGACGGCTGCACACAGAAATGTAAAGCATGGCTGCACGAGAGTGGACAATGTCTGGCGACTAATTCTAAAAGTAGGATAATGGAGAAGTTGAATATGTATACTTTTTTTAAATATCAAGAGAATAGAATTATTTACAAGTCAGAAATAAATACTCATGAAAGTTCTTAAGGATACTACACATATATCCTCAATTTTAAAAGCGTACATAATAAAAAGAATATTTTTCCTTAAAATGGATCTATATTATAGCACCAAAATGCAGACTTTTTATTCTTTTTAATATAATGCCAAAAGCCAAAAAGCAAATGTGAGGAAAAATCTATGACCTTCTCAATGCGTGAAGGACACAGTTGTAGTCTTGTGGGTTGGCTTTTGTTTAGTTAACATAAACCTGGAATGGATTTTTATCTATTAAAAAAATACAATACGCAACGCATGACAGATCACATTATACTCACGTTAGCAGATCTAACTGTGTGGAACCAAACACACTAAAATAACTCTCTGTATTAAAAATGATGTTATTGACACAGTTACGATGCCATCACATATGCGAACGATGCCACTTCAAATACTGTTAATGTCAATGTGCCTTACACCCATACTTTTTGAATTATTAATTGGAAATCCTACATGCCAAAAATATGAAGTAAAATTAAATTAATCCACACGGATGACATAAGCGCTCTTCAAAAACCGCAGTCCACATGCGGATGCTAGATAATCTTCCACGATCTGATGGCTGCAGAATTAATGGACCTTTTCCCAGAGCTGAAGTATTTCACAGGGCCACAATGAAAGCACTTTTACTGAGTTCTTCATCCGCCAAAGAGTTATAGGAAAAACTATGAAGCTCTGAACCCTATATTTCAGTAGGTTACGATGTAAGACAGATACATGAATGGTACAAACCAAGAGCAAATTGAAAGAACAAACCGAATCATAAAAGAATCGTGAATTAGTTATGTTCCCAGCAGCTGCAGTGGCCCACAGAGGAGAAAGGAACAAGAATCTTGAATATATTGAGTATATTGCGACTAAACTTAGAAAAGTAAATTCTGGAGCTCCATAGCCAAACTCATCAAGGTAAGAAGTAGACCGTTCCTGATTAGAAAATCGGCTTCAGTGAGAATGGGAAATGTCCGAGGCGACCGAAGCAGGGACTTGGGAGGCAGAGGGAGTGAGACTTGCAGCAGGACTACAGCAGTGCTTTGGAGGAGGGAACCATCTGAGCAAGAAGCCAGCGGCTGGGGTACGTGAGCGTGCCAAGGCGAGTGCGGGAGCTGGAGCTGGAGCTGGAGCCCTTCGAGGGATCAAAGGTCTTTAACCTATTCCACCCACTAGAATAATTACTAAACCCCCAAATTCTCTGAATGCAGTAGTTGAAACTAAAGTGCATAGCAATTTGATGATCAGGGTTCTCCACAGCTATATGCCCCCTGACAACAGACTAGCTGTTTTGTGCTAAATCGACATCACCCTCTGTACTTTACAAAGGCAACTAAATCATCTTTCTTAGGCTGTGGTTCCCTTTAAACTTAAACACAACCCCTAGATGCATTTTCTCCTGCCTTTTCAGTGAGCGTCTAGGCATGCTGGCGGCCCAGTAACCATAGTGAAATAAACTGTGATGGCAGAGTTCAGTCTGCATTTAATAAAAAGCCAGAATGTCGGACTTCCCAAAATATGGCTGCATAAAGATCAGGAATTCACAATTAGGTCCTCTGCTCCTCTAAAGTCATTTTTTACTATTTTGTTTATAGTTTAGTTATCCTTGATGTCGAACAGAAAAAACAAAGGTATTAACAACTGGAACCAATCAATAACTCACACAGCAGCCTGATTTGTTAGCATCAGTGTTGCCTCTACCGACTTCCCCGTTATAAAGCCGAAAATTTACCCCACAACACAAGACACATGCCGCCCTGCCCGACAAAAGGGATAAATCGGCTCAGTCCCCTGAGTCATGACTAAGTTTTTTTAAATGCTGCAGCAACTCTGGATCTTAAAACTCTGTAAATGCAGTGGCTGGCTCAGCCTCAAAGCACTGGAACGTGTCTGAGCCACAGTGGAAGTCTTGATACTCAGCAGTGCGCCAGGCTCAGTCACCAACTGGGCGGCCAGGCCGGGAGCACCCCAACACGACCGTCAGTGAAAAAGTCCACTCCGGCACAGGACACTGTCGGAGGAGGCCGAGCACGACAGTGGGGGCGGGCAGTCTCTCAGTCACTCTTACAGGAACGCGGCCAGGCGTGCTGGTGGGAGGCGCACTGAAACCCAGGACAGACCCTCCTTCATCTCCACTTTGGAAGACATGCTCGCCTGCACAGCACTGGCGGGAGGCTGGTGGTGCTGGGTATTGCCGGAATCTTACAAAGCAAGTTAGTGGCACTGGTCACTGCCGGGCCTGCGCTATCAGGGCACCTTGCACACTACCCATCTATCCAGAGAAGTCTGTTCCCTATCTACTCTACCTCTTATATTCTAAGCAGCCCTTAGCATAAACAAACACACACACAAAAACAAAAAAACAGGAACTCAAAAGTACTTTGGGCCATGAATGAGACGGCCTTGCTTACTATAGCCACACATTTCTCCCTCCTCTTTTTTTTTTAATTTTTAAAAAGATTTTATTTATTTTTATATACAGAGGGAAAGGAGGGAGAAAGAGAGGGAGTGAAATATCAATGTGTGGTTGCCTGTTGTGCACCCGCTACTGGGGACCTGGCCTGCAACCCAGGCACGTGCCCCGACTGGGAATCAAACCAGCGACCTTTTGGTTTGCAGGCCTGTGCTCGATCCACTGAGCTACACCAGCCAGGGCAATTTCTCCCCCTTTTGAATCAGTAGTTTGGGTTTTGCCCCAACTAAGGAAAATTTTGGACACTTTCATATTAACTGGAAACCCCCTTTATCATTTCACTTTTCTTGGACTAGATTTTTTCCTTCAAAAATGTTTATTATTTAGGAGGAAATGACTAATGTAAATCCAACAAAGAAATGCTTACTGCTTTGAAAGGCAGTAAAAACATATGTGCTCATTTCATTAAAAAGAAGTGGGTAATGAATTACTGAAAAAAAAAAACCAAAAAAACAAAAACAACATTCCTCTTTTTCTAAAGTAAATTCCCATATGAGTACATTTTGGTTTTCATATCCTTAGAAAAAAAATAGTACACAACAGAAGAAAAACCAATTAAGCAAAGGTTAGGATAAAAATGAGCCCGAGTGTCCCCAGCAAAAGGGGATTAATCCTGGAAAAGCCAGCAAAGGTTTTCAAGTCACTCTCACAGAAAACTGCCAAACCAGGATCCTCAGTGCCTGACGTGTGGGGTTGCTGCTACCCTGACAGTAAAAGTAGATACCAAACAGCACTTGTGATGTGGCTGGAACTTTTAATTTTTTTTTAAGATTTTATTTATTTATTTATTTTAGAGAGGGAAGGGAGGGAGAAAGAGAGAGAGAGAATCATCAATGTGAGGTTGCTGGGGGTCATGGCCTGCAACCCAGGCATGTACCCTAACTGGGAATTGAACCTGTGACACTTTGGTTTGCAGCCCGTGCTCAATCCACTGAGCTACGCCAGCCAGGGCTTGGAACTTTTAATTTCATCTTTATAATAATCTATCGAAATGAGTGCTGTTATTATCCCCACGGTACAGATGAGGAAACTAAGGCACAGAGAGACCAAACACATTGCCCAAAGGGAAGCAGCAGGGGAGCGGCAGAACCACGACCGCAACCCGGCACGCTGGCTGCAGTCTCCGTTCGGAACCGCTGGGCTGCCTCGCCAGCGGTCTCCATGCACACCAGATGACAAGTAGGGAGTCCACATGTACATATTTAAAATAATCCATCAGAAAAGCTACTTTTGTTATGAAATAAAATCCAGGACTAGCTAAAGAGGAAACATACTCCAAATAAATTAAAGCAAACCTATGATTTCAAGACGGTAAACTTCCAGAGCAGATGTACCTCCTCTCATTCCTCAAATCCCAGTGATAGACACTTTTAAAGAAAGGGAATAAACTAAAATGGTGCAGGACAACAGGTGAAAGTAATTTTCAGATGCCACGGCTGGACAGGGAAGGCAGAGCAGAACAATCCCAGCGGGAAACAGGAACAGGAGAGGTCTCTGCAGAAACCAGAACTATTCTTCCTGACGGAATCCAGTGCAGCGGGAAGGCAAACCTTTGCGTTCAAGAGCGTCTGCACTGGTGTATCATCAGCCACGCCCGCAGCACCAGCACTGCAGCCTGGCTCCCTCTCCGGGGTGGGTTATCCCCGAGCCTGGGCCTTGGGGCAGAGTGGAGGCGGTGTCTAGGCCCTTCCCGAGAACTACAGACAGAGGGGAAAACAAACAGTAACGGCACCTCTGCCCAGGACTGCAGTGCTGTCACTGCTCCGAGCCAGCAGCGATACCTTCCTTGTGGCAGTTCTGGGGGCCACAGCCTGCTCCTCGCTCTCACCCCCCAGACTCTGAGCGGCCTGCTTATGCCCCCCCAATCCCCCATCTCCCAGCCATGCAGCCCTGCAGGGAGCCCTTGCAGTTAGGGAAGAAGCCTACTGCTAAATTAGTATTCCAAAGCTTTTGAGGAAACCTAGTGTACCTAACCTAACTCTCTACTTATAAATACGTTTGCATCACCAAGGATCAAAACAACATAAAACTCAGAGAAGTAAGATGAAAGAAAACCAGTCAAAGTGAACAGAACAACTTGACATCAGAGTCAGGTCAAATTCGTAGTGAGCTGCACCAGTGGAGGATGAGGCGCAAGAGCCCTCATAACCGTGTGTAGCTGGCACTGAAGATTTCCAGACTCCTGTTACAGCAGCTTTACCGCCCAGAGGAAGTTCTCTATGGACTGGCAGGAAATGCACTTTTATCCTCTAAGGACACAAACACGGAGATCAAACTTCTAACCCTAGTTCTAAGGCCAATATTTATGAAGGCTTAGGAAAACAACCATTTTTCTGTCTTAATTTTCCTGTATATTCAAAGGGGACAGGGTTTTTTGTACCATCTACCTCAAAGAGATGGCTTAACAATCAAAAGTTAAGAAGCATGTTTAAAAACCTCTTTTTGAAAAGTAAAAGGCAGCCCATGAACGCAAGGCGATGCCGCTGACAGAAAGCAGGCTGCATGCTGGGGAGCAGGTGGAACCCAGCGCGGGCTGAACAGTTTGCTGCGGACGGTCCACGAACAGAGGGCGAGAAAAAGGCCTCTGCTTGTGTTAACCGACTCTTAAGAACATACTCGAAATTCTGTAGTCTGGCGTAAGCCTCACTGAATAAACACTGCTGGGACTTGAACTGTTAATTTATGGGAACCAAGGAGATACTGCCAGCAATTTGGTCATTTTAGAGGACTGCTCACCAAGAGAGGACCTCGTATGCAGCTCAAAACGGGCAGACTTGGGTGCGTTTGCAGACACGAAGAAGTCTGAACAGGACACGGGAAGCTGACCGAGACAGACCTCCTCAGCCATGAGGTGTAAGCACTCACTAAATACACATTTATTAAATGACCACTACACTCCCAATGCTGAACCAAACCACCTGCTCTACTAACGAGCCCAGACCATACTCAGACAGACAAAAACTGGTAAGACACATTCACAGTCACCAACTGGCAAAACACAGCCGTCGGGACACCAGTGGTGGTGACAGTCACTGCCAAACCAGAAGGGTGGAAATCCAGCGCCTTAACACGATACGCACGTAAGCCGTACCACGCAAGGAAAAAAGAAACACTCCACTGCTTTTCAGGCTGAGGTTTCAACAGGGCTTTTCCAAAACGTTATTAAATTCTTTGCTAAAATTTGCTTTATTTCTAGTAAAAGAAATACGAGATAGAGTAACCGCATATCTGGACCTTGCTTGGATTGATTCAAATTGATGGTGAAAATTAAATTTATGAAACAATTGTGAAAACTGAAATGCCAATTAAATGTCTAATGATAGTAAGGTGTGATATTGTTATTTGGGTTATTTAGAAAAGACAAAAATGACAGGCCTTATCGTTGAGAAAGCAACACTGCAGTACTTACTGGTGTGATGTTATGTCCAGGAATTGCATTAAAATAATATGGGGAGGTGGGCCGGAGTGTAAATGGACGAAGCTTAGCCAGATTTTGATAATTGTTGAAGCTGGGTGTTGGATTCATGAGGGTAATTATACTATTTTCTCTACTTTTATACACAGTTCAAATTTTCATAATAAAAAAAATGCTTTAGGTATACAAACCAAAGGTGGCTCCTTCTTACCTCTGCTAGAATCTTTTACTACAATGTCAGAGATTTCAAACAGTTTCAGAGGAAGGGGCATCTTCCGATTCGCTGCAATGGTCTTGAGGAGGCCAGGAAGAAGGGTAGTGCGTGCCACCTACAGGAAAAGACGGGAAATTGCACTGGCCAAATAGGACCCAAACACACAGTACTTCCCCCTTCTCATCAGGGGAAGCATCCAAGAGATTCAGTGGGTGCCTGAAACCACAGACAGTCCTAAACCCTGTATATGGGTGCATGTGTATGTACTACGATTTTCCCTGTCCATACATACCTATGATAAAGTTTATGGCTTCACCTAGGAATATTTGAATTGCCAGCATCACTGCTCTCACGCTTTGAGGCCATCATTAAGTATAAGGGTTACTTGAATACGAGCACTGCCATACCGCGACAGCCACTCTGATAACCAAGCCGGCTGCTAAGTGGCAGGCAGTGTAAGCAGTATGGAGGTGCCGGACGGAAGGATAATTCGTGTCCCAGATGGGACGGAGAGGGACGGGGGCAAGGTTTCATCCCACTACTCAGGACAGCTGCAATTTAAAATGAATGCACTGTTTATTTCCTGGATTTTACATTCAGTATTTTCAGACTGGGTTGACTACAAGTTGCTAAAACCAAGAAAAGCGAAACCACAGATATGAAAGGGGAACTAGTGTACTTGGTTGAAGACACTGCCAAGAGACCCATGGCTTCACAAGAAGACACTTCTGGGAAATGCAGTGCTTAAATATCTGTCATTTTTTTCACAATTAAACATTTATTTTATTAAAAGTGAAAACAAGTAATTGGTTAAACATATAGCTGTAAACAACAGCCAAGTCATTTTTATTTTTCAATTTCAGGTCATTCAAAAAGCTAAAAATGTTCTGACTTTCAAATTCTCAAAATAAAAAATCATAAATTTGATTTAAAAAATAAGTGATAAATATTATAGCAAATATAATTGCTTTTATCTAGCATTGGTTATTTTATCATTTTTAAAATTAAAGTTAGCTTTCAAGATTTCAAATATGTAAATTTTCATATCCTGCCTTATAAGTTGAGGTAATTATAAGAAATATAAATACAGGATGGAACAAAAGTAGGTTTACGGTTGTTCATATGGAAAATATTACAATTAATAAATAAGAATTAACTCTGTTTCACATACTCACAACTGTAAACCTACTTTTACCCAAACCTGTATTTAAATGGATCAAATATGAACTAATCAAGAATTTAGAAACCAGGACCAGGGAAAATGTAAATGTAGTTAAAACTCCAGGACAATGAGGGAAACCGGTCACCAACGTGCAGGTGCTAGAAAAACTGTGCAGCTGCTCGGGGCAGGCGACGACTCGGGTTTCCAGCTGAGTAGCCAAAAAGCACAAACACACATCTCAGTTCTTTAAAACAAACAAACAAACACAGAACCGCAAAACTTCTCTGCTTTTGCCTGAAACACATTTCTCGTTCTAAGGCAAATGAGCCGTGCCGGCTATGGAGACACCGTGCTGCCAGCAGGGTCTCACAGCAATGGTGTGACGGCATCCCGACAGTCTGGGAGCTGCAGGCTCCCACGCCATTATCTTTCTCCCAGTCTCTCGCATGAGCTTCTTGAGCTGGTTTCTCTGCTGCCATCCCTGCCCCCTTGCGCTCTGCTCTCCAGAGTGGCCCTTTCAGGCCTAAATCAGACCATGAAACTACTCTGCTCAAAAATCTCCAACAGGTCCACACAATTTTGAATAAAATCCGTGCCCGACATAGGACCCTATGTGAACCTGGACCTGGCCCCTCTCCAACCTCAACCCTTGCCGCTCCCCTTGGCTTCCCGTGGTCCAGCCACACACCACACACTGCAAGCAGCTTTCCATCTCAGACCTCCACCCTTGCTGTTTCCTCTACCCGGTCCCCTAGACCTTGCGTGTGTAAGAAAAACAGAATGAGAGCTTATTGGTACGGGAGAGATGTGAAGTCACTAATAAGCAAAGATATATTATAACCTTGAAATGCTCTTTATAGTTAATGTCCTAATCTATACCACAGATCATTTAGCATTTACTACTAATGTAATGTCATTCTCATGTAACAATTCCTAAACTCCTCATTAAACTACCAGTAAACTAGACAATTACAGTGGAAGACACAGGCAGCGGAGTCGGGAACTGACGTAACAACTAATTTTAAAGTGAACGACTTAAGGGAAATACTGGGAACAGGTGTGTTGATTCATCTACTATAAATAGGTGAAAAAGACGAAATCTGAAAAGAGTATTAACGAATCAATTATAAAATGGAAAGTTCAGATAAGACTGGACTAGACAACATACATAGCAAGTAAGAACTAGCTATAAAGTTAATCAAGAAAAGATTAGAAACTTTTAAGAATTTTTGTCAGTAAAGTAAGAACTTACAAACTTATCCAAGAAGAGACTTTTAAAAAGCTCTAATATTTTGCCATTTGAGGTATAACAGTGTGAGCAGACTTTTTGTAACTCACGTACTGCCTCATTTATACTTACCTAAATACTTATCCACTGGAAATTCTTACCTGAAATTCAGCTGTTTTAGGATTACTTATATGGACTGCCTGTGTTGCAGAGATATCCAAACCAAGTTTATCAGCAATATCTTCCTTGGAGCACTAAGAAATACAATACATACAAAATAGTTCAATATGGAAAAGTAATGACCAAATTTAATAAAGCATTTAATGCCATAAAAGTCAACAGTCTATATATAGCAATGTTGATTCTCTGCTCAAATCAGTGAGTTAAGAGTAAGCTAAGAATAAACATTTTCCAAATAACTCGGCCCCACAGCAGGTGCAATCTCACACTAACCGTTCCCCTGACAGAGCGCTAAAGTGCACGTGCACACGGAGGTGGGGGTGTGATACGTCCTCTTCCCAAGCTGGCCTTCCACCTGCCCTACCCGTCTAACCTCCCACGACTCCCTCGCCGTCCCCAGAACCGTACACTTTCACCTGCCTTTACCTGAAACACCCTCCTGACAACTTGCTGCCACCCTCCAGGGCTGCACTTCAACGACCTCACTTCCACCTCTTCCACAAAAGTGTCCCTCGTGACGCCAGCCAGAGCTCCCTCCCTCCCTGGAGCCCCCGTGGCTTTCTGTTTTGACCATGACTGTGCTCTGCTAAGTCCATACTGACTTATGGCAGAGCGGCAGCACTGAGAGCCAAATTCAAGTGGCCATTTAACTTCCCTGCATATGCACTTGATAAAGCTCCAGGTAATACATAAACTTCTAAGCACTCATCCATGAAAAACAAAGATGCTCGCCCTTAAAAACCAGGATGGCAGGCAGGAGTTGTGCAAATAAAACTATTAGATATAGCAAATCTAATGATGAATGAGAAGAGATGATGCAAATAAAATGCTTGGCATAAATTAAGTGATCAAAAACTGTTAACGATGATAATAAATCATTACTAAAAATAATTATCACATACAGTAATGCTAACTTTGAAAAAGAGTTAAAACTTAACATAAAACTAGCGCACCATCAGATCACTGTATTATTTCCTGGTGCTCCGTGATACGGCTCACTGCACAGTTCTACAGCGTGATCTTCAAGGGCTAGCGGGCCTGTAATTCACTCAGAAAACGAGCACGGGTTTGATTCCTTTCATGCCAACGCCAGCTCTCGCCCCCGCGCTCTCTCGGGCAGGATCCTGGGGCCACACCCAGGCACAGCAGAAAATGCGCCCTGATCTGCCAGGGGGCCGGGGTGGAAAATGGGGGCCAGCCGGCTAGGAGCAACCGTTTTTCCCACTGAGGAGTTTTTACAAGGTTTAGATATAATGTGCTCAATCAATTAGGAAATGCAATTTACATGATGCAATCTACTCTCCAAAAGAACTCGTGCTGTCTGAATGAAAGAAAAAGGCTCCACAGACACGTGTTGATGCAGATGGGTGGTATCTGAGTGACCTGTACTTGACCATGACAATAGACGACCAGGGACAGAAATAACAAGCAGTGTAAATCAAGGTAGCCGGAACTGACAGTAGCTAGTATACGGGAAGGAATATTTCTTAAATGTTAATATTTATGTGTTTATTTTAAAGTGTTACGAAAATACAAGTAAATGAAGCCCACAATTTTTACAAATATTATTCTCATAATAAGGCTAGAGCAGCTATTTAGTTTTAAAAGGTAATTTAAAAGAAAATATTATAACAAGTATACAGACAGCAAAACTCCTAATGATGACATGTGACTTGCTTAATTTAAACCTGGGAAGTCAACAGCTGGGTTTTAGGAAAAGGGCTGACACTCTTGTGTAAAGGAGATAAAACACTCAGAGTTTAGTTTTGCTTTGAAAGTATGTAACTTCATAAATACCTTTAATGATGAAATCCTACAGGAAAACTGTAGTTATAAATCTAAAGCTCTGTAGCACCCCACTCCTTTCCCCTGGTGGTGATAACAGATGTGGTGAAGAGACTTGGACGGGTGAACAGAGTGGCACTCCTGGTGGGACAGTTGAATCACAGGCCCTGGGTACAGGTAGACCCGGGCCAAGTCCCTGGCCCACAGCTGACTGGCTGTGTGGAGTGGGCCAAGTTACCTGAGTTACCTGCTGTGTGAGCCGGGAAGGCCTCCGTACAGGGCCCGCTGGCTGATGGGACCGTGGACCGAAGCCGTGAGCACAGAACCAACTCTGCAGGGCAGCGACCCGCCAGGAGGCAGAGAGACCATGGGCTTCCCTGAGATGCTTGGGGCTAGTTACAAAGTCAAATTCTGTGCCACTTATTAACATTTAAAAAAACAACATACGTTTCCCAAAGCTATCTTTTTGTATTTCATTTCACATGAAGTCATCAGTGCTCACAACTCCTGTGTACATTTGTGTACATATATGAACAGTGTGGCATTACAACAAGCCTGGCGTACACAGTATGATATCACAGAGAAGGCGGAGTTTCTGGCCTTGGTTTTCCTGCTGGCTGGGTAAACTGTCAGGTGCTCCTCATCCTGCCTCGGCACCTTGGCATCACTGACACTGTGCCGTCCTCACTGACACTGTGCCTTCCTCACTGACACTGTGCCTGATATACAACACATGCAGCAGAAACGCTGTCGAGCAAATGATCACTGGATCAGAAAAATCAAGGTGCTGAACCAGATCTGTAAGGTCCCTTCTGACGTTAAATCTTGTGAATTATGAATACTCGCTAATGTGACTGTGGGAGAGGCTGCGTCTCCATACAATGGTGGGAATTCCCACTACTGCATTCTGTAAATACTTTAAAACTTTAAGAATTATAGGGCTGGAACTCAGTTGAGGGGAGAAAAAGAAGTAGCTTGTTTTGGATGTCTTTGTGCATTTTGGGTTTTGCCCTATATCAGTAAGTGAAACTTAACTTGAATACTCAAAACTACACTAGGCTCCCCAGAAATGCTCAGCAAGAGAAAAGGAAACTACAAATTACACGCACATTTTCTCCTTTTCAAATGGTCAATATGGTAGGGGAGGGGGATTTCCTTCTGATTTTGAATAAAATTCATTTCCTAACTTAGGCCTCTTACGTCAGCTTTGCAACTCAAAGCAAATGCTTGTGAACATGTTTAAAGACAAAGGAAGGAGTTTGATGTGGAGCAGTCCCCGAATCCCACCCTCAGGTGGGTGGCATCTAGCAGACACAGGCCCAACCAAGTGGAGACTAAAAGTTCTAACCCGAGAAATGTGGTTATGAAATTCACTGTGAGCTATCAGCACTCATACGAAACTGTAAAATAAGCTATCATCTGTTATTTAAGACACTTTTTTAGTCCATCATGTTTTCCTGCAACTAGGAAAATCTTTCAACGTTTCTTTACAAGAAAGTGTACCATCTCAAATAACAGTTACTCTTTTAAAACCTGAAATTCTGGCAGTCTAGACTGCCAGATAAGGAATCCGTATAAGGAATCACAGAAGAGATAGCACAGAGTTTCAAAGGAAACAGGCAGCTGAGCAAAAAGCCCCTGGAAACATACCAGAGCAAAGGTAAGGGCCTCGGTGAAGCCAGCTGCTGCCACCTCGTGTCTCAGCAGTTCCGTGAGCTTATTAAGGGGAAACTGGAAAAAAGAAAGTTTACTTTAATTCACCTTTATAAAGTTTTATATTTTAAAAAAAGTGATCTATACAGAACATGTCACTAAAAGGACACCACCCTTCCATCCTTACTAATATATTGCTAGTACCACCCCTTCCCCACCCCTCACCACCCCAATACGCCTACACGTTTACCTCCCCACACACAGCTTCTGCCTCCAGGCCCAGCTGAGAAAATAAGTCTCCCAGCTCGAGAGTCACCAAGGCTCCACACCTAAAACCTGTCTTTCTTCAAAGCACTAGTCATCACAAGTTTTCAACTTTCTCTCCTCAGCTGGGCATCTGTTTTGTATCCTCTCCATAGCAAACCGCCTCTCATAGCACAGCAGATCCAGATACTGCTTAATTCCTGCGTTCTGTTTCTCTGGAAGCCTTCCCGGCATTCGACAGCCACTTTCTAACAATAAGGAGTGTTTACTTAAGGGTGCAGTCTCACTTGATTAGCTATGGTGTACGTTTTCGGGAGAGTCATCGGAATGTTGTTGTAGCCGTAGGCGATGGCTGCGTCTTCTACTATATCACACGCATGGATGATGTCAGCTCTGGTTGGAGGGACTTCAATCTCAATCTGATTCCCATCGCCAATGACTTCTGACTTTAAGTACATCCTGGTCAGAAGCTTAGCAAGGTTTTCTGGAGATTCTCTGAAATAGGAATGTATAAATGTCACTGGACTGTTTAAAACATGTTTCCATTTTGTTTTAAAACATGCTACTAACTGAAGTAGTAACCTTTCTTTCTAAATTCCACTAGACACCAGAGACATCCTAATGGGTGTCTTCCCAACACTTCCCTTAACCTGAAGGGATATCTCCCAGCATTCTTTCAGGAAAAAATAAATAACCTGTGCGTACTTCATTTTTGCATTCTCTCCAACCGTCAATAAATCAATGAAGTTCCGGAGCATACCTGATTCCAACTTTTTTGTTGATTAGGTCAGCTCTCATCACCTCCTTTCGGTACGCCAGTTCCTTCGGAGAGAGAGTTGGAGAAGCTTAAAGCATCCCTGTTGGATGCAGCGCTGGCCCCTTTCTGTTTCAACTCCTTGTTACAGTTTTATCCCCCAACCCCAAAGAACCTGTCGGATACTGAAATTACCTGGTCTGCTGTTTCAAAACACTATTATGCAAGAATAAATCTGATACCTATTGCACTTTTATTAACACTTGGCAATTCTTCATATTAAAAAGAAAACTTCTTCAAATCAGACGCTACTTTAAAACAGACTAAAGAGCCATCCCTGGCTAATCCGAACCACGACTGCGGGTGAACTGTATAAATGGCCACAAATTCCTCCAGTCTATGTGGCCTTGGAGTCGATTTCTCCCCCTTTCAATCTAGCAGAACTACTGGTTTGGGACAACAAGACAGCTTGCTCAGCAGCGCCTGAGCCCTGGACATGCTCTCTTGCTGCCGGGAAGCCTGCAGCCACCATCAGGCAATGAAGACCAAGCTATCCCGCTGCATGATGAGAGACACTTGACCTGCTGACCCCACTGCCAGAAGGGGGCATGCCAGTGAGGCCATCCGAGGTCATCCAGCTGTTAGCCTGCCAACCAGCTGACCACGCAGGAGCGAGCCCAGCAGAGTGCAGCCAGGCTGGGCCAGGCCAAAAGAACTACCCAGGTGACCAAGAGAATCCAGAGATAAACCACTCGTTCTTATTTTAAGTCATCAACTCTTTGGATAGTTTGTCACATAACATAAGCTAACCTGGTAACAGGTACAAAAATAAATTTTTAAAAAGATACTGCCCATAATTATAGTCATGCTTTCTACAGTTATCCATTTATTTTGAATCATAACTAATACTCTAGAATAAAAGATGATGCTACATGCCAATGTTATCAGGAAGGGTAAGGTTCTGATGTTGACAGACGTTATCCACTCTAAAAGCTATTTGAATATTAATAGTAGAAACCCTTCTACACTGATTTACTTCAAAAATGACAGAGAAATAGTGAAAAACACCCCAGCTCACTAAAGAATAGCCTCACCAAATCAGAAACTAAGTGACTAAGATGCTATCATATTATTAGAGTGGCCACGTTTATATTTATAAAACCCTCTTGGGGGGAAAAGAAGCCCAAAATTAAGAATAATGCTGGTTTGCATTATTGTTTTTTACTTACAGTGATTTATGCCAGCAAGTAACAGGAATTATGGCCATATAATGCTGTGGTAGAACGTAGCGTGTTGGGAGCTAAAGTTGGACTGGCGGGGCTTAAATCCAAGCCCCACCTTTCATAGTAACAGACAAGCTATTTAACATCTCAAGGCCTCTGTACCTCTGTCTAGAGAAGGGCACTATAACAGCACCCACTCTCATAGGCTTAACGTGAGAATTAAATCCGTGTGATGCACACAGTATAGTTCTTGGCCTGTGGGTGGATGGATGGACAGATAAACAGACAGCCTGCAAGCACTGTATAGCCATTATCATGCTTATCATCATCATCATCATCAAGTCACTTCTTAAGTACTTACTGGAAAGGTATATGATTTTCCATTAGGATAAACTACCTCAGCTGCTTCAACCCTGCGGAAAAAAGAAATAAAATACTTAAGCAAAAAAGGGTCCATAAATTTTGGAAATGCATATGGTTAACAAATCTTTTACTCGGCCTACAGCTGCAGCCCCCACGTATTCAAACTACTCACTTTCAACACTGCTGCTTGCACTAACCCTCCTAAGTACAGCCTCACTATCCTACTCTCCTCCTCGGGCTCCCCCGTGTCTCCAGGTGGCGCCCGCTCCATTCGCGCATTTCCCAGCGCATTTCCCAGCACCCCGAGCGCGCATCCTCTCAGGACTGCTCGCCCATGCTGACAGGGGCGCCCGGGCTCTCCCAGGGCGGTGTGTCACACCACGAGGGCCAACTGACACAGCCACCAAAGAGATCAGTTAAAAAAAAAAAACTGATACTGCTCATACAGTTTCAGTCCTAATTTCTACACCTACACATTTTGAATTATAATTAACATTCTGAAATAAATGTACTATGATGCTGGTACACAGTAAGGGCCATATAAGTTAGTTACATAAAATTTTTAAATGAAAAACTAGCTTTGAAAACATTACAGTTATCTTATTGATATATATATATATACATATACATATATATATGTATATGTATATATATATCATACGGGATTTGCTCATGTGCTTCTCTACCTTGGTTCAGCTCCTCCACCATGTTTCCATCCTCAAACTCAATGACCCCTGAACACAGCGGACATTCCACTGCCCCCACGAGGCCAGCCCAGATCGCCCCAGCTGCGACTAACCTGCCCTTGCAAACAGCCAGAACATCACTGAAACTTTTTGAAGTGCTTATCACTCTTTATTTTATATATTATTTATGCTATGTCTTAGCTCCCGAAGAGATTCTGTGTTCTAGTTACAGGAACACATTTTTCATCTTTACATTGAGCACAAGGCCTTCGTGCTTTGCCTTCAGAACAACAGGCCACAGATAAAGGTGCCAAATGAACTTACGTAAATTGATTCTCACAATATTCACTGAACATGGTGACAATAATATCAAGAACTATTTTTGCCTGCAAAGAAAAAGACAAATATAGTAATCTATAAATATATGTATTCTCTCTTAACTTAGATGGAAATGAATTAATATTTAATATAATTTAGTTCCCAAATATCTAAAAATGGACCCCTACATTATAAAAAGGGGAGTGGCATGAACACTTAGGAGCTAAATTAGGCCTGTCCGTATCTTCAAGTGTTCAGCATTATGTGGTTTTCAGAGAGTTACACTCCGCAATACAGACCAATCATTTATTTCCACACCCCTCCCTTGGATTCTCCATGTTTTGAGAAAGACAAACGGCTAAGGGGGTAACCCTTACCAATACCGTAAGTCTTTGCAGCCTGATGCCTCAAATACTTCCCTACGAGCAGTCTGACTCAGGGAAAGTTACTTATGGTCTTTGTACCTTTGTTTCTTCAACTGTTAAGTGGAGGTAATAAAATTCCCTACCTATTTTGGTTATTATAAGGATGAAAAAATACATATCTCTCAATCACAAAGAACAATGCCTGATATACTGAAGGCCATAGAGATCTGTTAAAAAATTTTTAATTGAAAAATACAGTAACCTTATTAGAATATATGCTTTGCTTTTATATATCCCTCACTCGTATATAAAAGCTTCAAGAAAGACATTCGATGTCTAATATATGAATTTAAACATGGTTTCATATGAATATTACTGGCAATATTTCTCAAGGCAAATATGGTACAAGAAAGTTATAAATGAAATAGCTTACAACTGTCTGATTCTGTTAACGTATACGAATGCCATTTATCTGCCTTCTACACTCCAGCCTCTTCCTGCCATTCAAGTTTATCTAAAGCTGCTCAGCTGCCCCCTCACTCCGCACCTTGCTTGACATGAGTGAAGAAATCACACGCCATAGAAAAAAGGTTTCATCACAATCCAACCCAACTGATGCAGCAGCCGAAAGTGAGTGCACAGCTAGTATTCTACATATTCTCAGTATCATTGTGCGCATACACCCTTTATCAATTCACAAACTGAAATTTCTTTATAGCCAGTTCGTTTTTAAAGGCTTTTCACCAACTATACAAAGGTACCAAATTACTCAGCATTTCAATTAAGCCAACTAAGATAAACAATTTATACAGATCACATTACATACTTATCCCATCCTGTTTCACAGTTAGGTATGTGGCTAATTCTCCCAAAACTACCAGTTCCTGGAAGTCAAGGAACTTGCAACTCATTATTAAATTCTTGGCACTGAAAAGACAATAGGTGCTCACTGAACATTTGCCAACTGAATGAAAGTACCATAACCAAACTGTTATATCTTTCTAATTTTCTACATTATGCTCCCACCTTCAAAATAAACATTTCAAAATTCAGCCATAGAGTCTTGGCCCAGAAGTAAAATCTATCATGTCTAACAGTACAAAAACAGAGAAAAGTTTAATTTACCTTAGTAAGGTCAGTTCCTGTGCATTCAATAAATACATTTCTAGTATTTACTGTTATTTTGGAATGATTTCCTGTAATGAGCACAAAACAGTAATGACAAAACAATCAGTTTTAGAAATGTAAGTGCACTAAAAAGCTCTACAAAACAGAACCTACAGTTACTTTACAACACAACATAAACTAAGATCTCAAAGTAAGGAGAAATACAACATTAAGCCCGCTGCAGAATAAGGACAAAACTACTAACAGGCCTTACTGAGTGCATTCAGCGCACCAGGTGCTGTACCCAGCACTTCAGAGAGGTGTCTCACCTCGTCTCCACCACAACCCCATGGCAGAGGGGCAGAGAGACCTCTCAGATTTAGGGATGAAGCTCATTCACCGTGATGACAGAGTATTAAGCAGCAAGGCTAAGATCTGAGGCCAGATCTAGCTAACCTCCAGCCTCAGATTCTTAACCACTTGGAGTCCAAGATCTCAGAAGGCAAAGACTTGCCTGTCTATGGTGAATCAACTAAATCCCAGTCGTATCTCCAGAAAAGCAAACATCTATGGCTTCAACATCATTAAATTTTGTATCATCATATCATTCAACATCATATCATTTTGTAATTTCCTTCAAGCTGCCTCATCAAAACAGCCTTCAGAAAAGAGATGAGAGTAAAACTCAGTTTAAAAATTTTTGTTTTTAACTATAAAACAGACAAAGCAGAATCTGACTTTGAATTTAACCAAGAGAATTGCCTCCTAAAACCAAAACATCAATACCCTTTGGAGGAATGTAACAGAATCCAGAGACTGGCATCAAAAAGTATTTATGAACTTAAAAATATTTACATATCTATAAATTGTATAAAAATCCCAGGTAAAATGTCATTGAATAAATGAATGGAAAGAACTATTACTACGAGAAAAAAAAAATCTAGAAAAGACCTGAGATTCTCAGGTCAAGGGTTAATTTGATTGATTCAGCCAATTGTATTGAGAATGCTACAGAAATGCAGAAGAATATGAAGAGATGGCGAAACTCTATGCTGCTTAAGAAACAGCTCACCGTTGATGATCGGAGGCATGGAGAGGACGACACCATTGCTGTCGTAGATAACTGGGTACAGGGGTTTGTTTTCAATGATGTGTAAGTAATGTTTAAGGTGGTTGTCAGTCTGAAAAACAATTAAATCAGACAAAATTAGTTTTTTATTTCTATCGATGTAATTAGTTTACATACCTACCTAGTCTAAGAAGAAGGCTGAAAGTCATAAAACAAACCTGTACCAAATTACAGAGTTCTAAGTTTCTACGATTTTCTAATAAAAATTAGCATCTCGGCATCCCTGCACAGCCTCCCCTCCCGCTGGGAAGAGATGAGAACACAAGTGAGCCGCTTTCAACAGGGAAAACGGATCTGCGCTGGTTCGCCTGAGTCATCTCAGTGAAAACAAACACCGTCACTACGCTGTTTAGATAAATCAAAGGAAATCACTGGCAAATCAGACCAAGGCTAACAGCTGCTTTTTTTTTTTTAATGATACCCACTACATCTCTGTTACACGCAACCTAACGTGACTGCTGAATTCATTGTCACTGCTGGACAATAAAGTCAAATTAATGAGGCAGACACTTTGCAATGCTGCCCCCGCTTCCCCATAAAACCTAGCTAATTCTCATTGTTCCTTATACTTACGGGAGTTCTCATCATACCCAAATATAAATATTACAGTGTGGTACGGTCTACTTCAGTGGTTCTCCATCCCAGCTGCACATTAAAGTCATCCAAGAGGATAAAAATGTAATAATGAGACAAAACTATACCCAGCACCCCGCTCCAGACCAAATAGTCAGATCTCTGTGTTGGAGCCCAGAGACCGCTCTTTTTTTTAAGCACTCATCACCTTTCTATAATTCTCAGACTTGACTTCAAAGGAACTTCAAGATTTATTCAGAGCTACTGCATAACATAAAGGAGCACTTACCTTGTACATGTTCATCATTTCACAGGCTGTATACTCCTTTGTCTTACTCAGAGGTCTGAACTTGATGTCTGAAGGTCGCTTTGCAGTGTAAGTAAACGGGCCTGACAGAGTGTCCAAATCGTGGGTACCAATAGCAACCAACGCTCTTTTCCTAAAGGTTGAAAGGAAGGGAGACAGGAAGAGAGAAGGAAAGAGACAGAAAGAGCGATTTGAATATTCCAAAGCAGAAATTCTAAAGATAATAGACTGCATGTTTTTAAAAATTGTTTTTGGACACTTCCCTAAAACTGCCTATTGCTGGATGGCAACTTCAGAGGAGTTAGGGAACAAAGTCTCACAACCATGGAAAGTGATGAGAAATTATAAGGCTACTAACAACACATTATTTCAGTAGCTGAAGTAAATTCCTCACCAATATGCCTTGCCAAGACCTGTGTTATAGGACATTTTCCAAGTCAACACTCCCCCTGGTTTTTTTAACCTTATTTCCAATCAGTGTCCTCAAGTAAACATCGATGTTTTACTAAATTAGAATAAAGTACCAAATTGCTGTGTTTTTTGACTAATTTATATTTCCCTAAACTTTCTGTTACATATTACATTAATAACGCAGAAAATTTAATTTTAAGAACTGTTAGTTTACATTTAAAGTTCAATGCATAAGGAAAGTTCACAAGCTATTTGTTCTACTGCAAAGGATATATCCACAAAGGATTTAAGGTAATTTTAGGAACTTACAATAAGTTATAAATTAGGAGAGAAAGAAACGAAAGTAGGGATATCACACAGAGCCAGGAAGTCTGTTCATATACTAAATTAGAACGAAAGGCCCAGTTTTACCAACAGGCGGGGGCCACCGATTTGGCTCTAAGTGTTCCAACAGACAATTCAAAGAGAAAGTAGGTCAGAATTTATGCCATTCTCAACATTTCTTGAAATTGGCTTTGGAGGTATGTGCATATATTTGCATATTTAGGTATAACTACACATACACACAAAGAGATAAAATGCATTAGTAATCAAGAATTGTATTAAAGTCTATATTACAATAACTATAAAACAGTTTTTAAAATTTGCAAGAAACCGATTTTAGTCAACCTCTAGGACTGGTGACTAAAACTTTAGTAAATATGGTTGACTGGAACGGAACCATTGACAAGCAAAAAGGATGTCACTTCACTCAATGAGTGATATGCTTATAAAAGATAACTCCAAAACTATCATAAATTGAAATAGATATGCTTCAATAAGTTTACATAAATTAAAGACTGACCAAACCCAATGTTAACATGACCCAGATTTTCAAGACACCACACAGATTTTAAAGCTCCTAGTACAAAAACATGTTCAAGGGGAAAATACACACGTCACGAACAGATGAGGAAATATCAGCAGAAAAAGAAAAACTTCTAAAAAGAAACCAAATGGAGATGAAAAGTAAAATAACTGAGGTAAAAAATTCACTGCACACCTCCAATCAAGATGGAGTAACAGAGGCTGGTTTGCTCTCTTGACGGAAACACCATAAAAAGGGCCAAGCAGATGAAACGCCAGTTCTCACGGCTGGCACCGGACATCGGGCAATGGAGGGCAGCATTCCTGAGAGACTGGAAACAACTACGTGAGCCCCACGACTGCCCCAGCTTGCTGCCTGCGGGGGGGTCCACGCTGCAGGGCAGGAAAGGGGGACCCGGTGGAGCCCAGTGGACTCTCTGGCTTGAAGAGACATAGATGAGGGTCTAGGAAGACCAAGACGGCCGGAATCCATTGGACAGAGTACGGGAGAGGAGACGGCTACAAAGAGAGAGGGGTCTGGAGACCCAGAGGGTCCCCCTCAAGATTCGCCCGAGCCCGGTGAGCACAGGCACGTGAGGAAGCACGGTGGGAAGGAAGGGCCAGCCGAGGGAACTGGAGGGGCCAGCGCTCACCCAACCGAAAACCTCACTGTGCATGTGGCAATGGATAAAGGAGGCGAGGGGTCTTGCCTCAGCAGTAGCAACTAATTAGCCCTGCACAGACCAATAAAAACGGAAAACCAGAGAAAAGTCAATGAAACCAAGCCTCAGCCACACGGACCAAGGGACAAAACACACAGGATGAAAAGGTGATATTACTACATGTACCACAGGTATTAAAAGGATAAGGGTACCTTACGAACAGCTTTATGATCATGAATTTGATAACTTAAACTAAATGAATATATTCCCTAAAAAAGGCAAATTTCCAAAGTTCACTTTAACGTTAATCAGGATTTACTGACAGATCAGGACTCTGGCACACAAGAGTGTTAGGATGTGATTTATTTCTCTCCTTCAAAAAAAACTCAGGACTTCCAAATATATCCAATGAAAGTTCAGAGTTGGACTGAGGAAATGCCTTCTGATTTAGATAAAAATAGTCTTCAAATAAAGTAAATCCAGAACAGGTCATCTCGCTGAAACACTCACTACCCACACGTATACTTGCCAGGAATCTTATCTCTCGTTCTTTAGTCTGAAATTATATTTAAATTATTACTATTTTGCTTAATAATAACATTTTAGCAAGCTAACAAATAGACTCTTTTTATAAAAGGACTGGGAATAAATGTTATTTGGAATATGAAAAAAAAAGTTTCCTCCACCACAAGATGTTTCAAGAGAAGGAGAGCCCGTGAGCTTAACCGCAGGCATTACTTTTGCCTGTGAGCGCTGTTCGCCCCAGAGGAAAACGCCCAGGCCCTCTCAGCCCCTCCCCAGCCCATCACCGACACACAGGCCTCTTCCCGTCTGCATGGTTTGCCAAACTGCATTTATTAGAGAAAGAAATTCTACTATTTCTATTCAAGATGTACATAACTGTTAATCATACCTTCTGATCAGAATGAGGTAACTTATACTGATATGCTTCAGAAGCAACACAAAAAAACTGACATGTTACCGAAAGCCTGGTGTTTGTTATCATCAGTAAATATGTAATTTTCATTAGATTCTTGAAATGCTGAAATTATTTCCAGGACTCTCAGTGTTATGCTCCTTGACCTTCAGGAGTTCAGGAATTACTTATGTTTGGAGATCACGATACAGAGGTGTACGGAAAACGATGTATATGTATAGCGATGTCAAATATACAGTAAGAAAATTTGGTCAATTAAAAGCTTCAAGTTTTAACTGTCAATTTGTAATTATACTCACACAGTAAGTGGTACAAGCCAAAACTTTTCCATTTTTAAAAGAACAGATCATACTTCACATTACCATAGTGTAATATTTAGTAGTATAATCCATTACCAATGATTTGAACCAAAATCACAAACACAAAAATCATGAAAATCTCTAGGATTAGGCATTTTTTCTCTATATAGCATCATCAAAATGTCTCGTATCTCCATGAATACACTATATATAAGCAGTATTTATAATTAGCTGTCTGGTAAAGCAAATTTAAGCTCTTGTTATTGTTACTCTCACATTATTACTTTAGAAATGCCTTGAAAAATTCTGCGTACAAGGAAGAAAGGAGGGAAACTGGAAAGGGAAGGCGGGGAGAGAGGAAGAGTGGGGAGAGAAAGGAGCAGGAGGAAGGCAGGGAAGGAGAAAACAAGGTGCGACCACAGACCTGCAGATGTTCTGATGCAACTTCTCCTGAAGCTCAATGAAGCTGTCATAGCGATCTTTAGTGAACTTGATATTGCGGAGGACCGCTGCGACGGCGTAAGGGCGAATTTTAGCAGTCTGAAAGTCATTATATCGTGAGAGACGGTAAGTGTTAACTAAAGCTTTTCTCTGTGATACATCTTGTAATAGAAAGTCAGCTGCACTCCTCACATTATCACAAACTTTCATTCAAATAAGCGTATATTCATTCAACCAACAAGCAACAAAATATCATTGTGACAAAAAACAAAGTCACTGTCCTTTGGAATTTCCAAGTCAGTAAGACTTCTGAGAATTTACTAAATAATTACGAAAGAATTAACCTTTAAGTAAGCAGTTTGCTCACAGTTGGTATTTTTTACCAAAATAACCTCCCCCAGAAGTGTCTTTTTAATTTTATTACTATACCACAATTTAAGTAATACATCTCAAATGTAATTTAAATAAACATTTGGATATTATTTGCCAAAATTATTCATAGAAAACAGATGCTTTTGTTCCCTTTCATTCTTGATACAAACAAATTGACAATATTTAAAAGCTAGAGGTTGAATATACATCCATTTTTGCAAATCATCAAAGAAATTATATTTGGCAGAAGAATTCAGCTCTGTTCTTTTTTCCTCCCCACTTTATATATACACAAAAGAGACTGATTTTCAAAGGAAAATAAGATTTTATCCTTATTACCTCTTCTGTGATGATCAGTTTCTGGATTTCTCCACTAGGCATTACCCGTTTATACACTGGAGCCTTTATCCTAAAATAATATTAAAACAAACTTGCTCATTATTAACCAAAACATTTCATAAATTAATTATATTCTCTGTGTAAACAAAATGGACAGAACTAAGACAATGGGCTGACGTTACAGCAAATCAAATTTGAACTGAATATTTTTTTTAAAAGCTAACAAACTTCCTAAGATTTAAAGTTCTCCATAAAACTGTTAACCACTTCAGTGTTAAAATAAGCTCCCAAAATGAAAGGTTGTGACTCAATACCCCAAGTTTCAAATGGCTACAACCTATGTGAACCTCACCCGCCAGTCACCCCATCTACGCAGAACCAGACCTGTGTACCTGTCCAACAAGGTTTTTTGTAGAAACTTCAAGAGTTGCTAATAAGGACAGGCAAAGAAAAAACATCCGCTTCGGCGAAGTACTTAGTGAATATATTCCCTTACCTTTCTTTAAAGACTTTCAGCCCTCGAACCAATCCCTCCAGACACAGGAGATCGTATCTGTTGGCGGGGACGTCAATTTTGTAAAGAACAACATCGGATGCCCCCTCTGCCTTTTCATTACCTTGTTCCTTGCTTATAATTTCCTTCTCAGAAGTCTAGAACAAGCACAAAAATTAAATTAAATTAATCTAAATTATTTTGAAAAACTACTTGTCAGCACTATAAAGCAGTAACTACCTTACACAGATTTTTTTCTACAACAAACATAAAGAAATGACTTTTACTGAGTTCACACATGTAGCATCCTCATTCATTCGAGAATACCACAAATGAGCCGGTAGCTCAGTTGGTGAGAACACTGTCCAAATACACCAAGGTTGAGGGTTCAATTCCCAGCCAGGGCACATATAAGAATCAAACACTGAATGCATCAACAAGTAGAACAACAAACTGATGTTCCTCTCTCTCCTTTCCCTCCGCTAAAATCTATAAATAAAAAAATTGTTTTTAATAATACTAAATTACCTTTTTAGTTATAAGTTCATCTTTAATACATCATCAATATTAGTATAGTTTGTAAATACATCTATTTTTAAAATATTTTAATCATTAAGCAATCAAAAAACTAGGAAAATGCTCCAGAATCGTTTCTATAAGCCATTCTTCAAAAACAGGTCACTTTACAAGATCAACGTATACAGTAATAAATTAGGAATGAATTAACATTGGTTAAATACGCATAAAGGAAGGTGGGGTGGCGGACAGAGAAGTGAAGGAAGGGGGAGGCTGGAGTCCATGGAGACAGCAACTGTGGCTGAAGCAACTTTTCCACTGCTTCCCAGGGCCCCTCCCATATGATGTATTTGCCACAATAAGGCACCTCACTGCCAAGGAGCGCACTCTGATTCGAGGGTTGCCTGAGACGGCCCACCCAGCTCCACAGCAGGAGCCAGGTGCTACACACAGAACACAGCAGGGACCACTTTTGAGATTTCAGGCAAAGCAACAGACAGTCTCAGACCCAGACCTCAGCCCCTTAACACAGAGGAACACAGGGTCACCATGGCCCACAAGTGTTCTAACCACAAGGTAACAAAGATAAACTATAGCAAAATCGGGTGAAAAATGGGCTTCAACACAGAATATCAGAAAAATACATATCCAATACATACAATTTCATCAAGTTCCAGACCAAATTCAAAACATAGTTCATCAAATTCTTCGTCAGCTAGGGAAAAAACAAAACATTTTTTTAATCTGATCAGCATAAATGAAGAGCATATAAACTCCATTTTCTTATTAATTGCCTTATGCCAAGCATACTAAGTATCAGTCATCAGATATCATCATTTAAAAACAAAGCTTAAAATTTTTTAATAAGAAAAAACACACACAACTATTAAAATTGATTCATCAAACATCAACTACAGAATTATTACCTGAACTGGGGAGTTTACAGTTACTTAGAAGAAAAGTAACCTATTACATAAACATCAAGTGTGAAGGCTCCAAATCACAGATCCAACACAATGGAATAATGTCATATAAATTTTATCATTCAAACTTCTCTTAGGCAGCCTGACAGTTGGCTTTGGAGCCAGGCCAATCAAGAGTTTGAATTCTGACTATCCCACTTACCAGTTCTGAGAGCCTGGCACCTTATATAAACGTCCTCATTCTTATGCCTCATCTATAAAGTGGCATTTTACATCCATTTATTTATAGCATACAACTAGTAGAAAACTTGAAATAAGTTCATGCAGTTAATGGGCAGCTCAACACAGTGCCCTGAAATGTGGTAGGTCTACAATAATTAATAGTTCTCTTCCTTAGTTGCAAGTTATATTCCAGTTTACTACCTGACACGGTATTTTGAGGGTTTCCTCATTACCGAAATATCTAGCACAAAGCATCATTATCAGTATATGAGGGGGCACCCCAAAGAACAGAATAATCTTCTAGAGGGTGGGCCCCTTGTAAACAGGATTCCCCTGATAGATAAGTGTTCTAGGAACCCATTTGGAGTAGTATACCAGCTGGTGTTGTTGTGAGAGGCTACATCCAGCTTCAGTGAATTTTTTTTGAAGACTCTTTCATTGTGCTTGCCCATTTCACAATGGGTGATTTACAAGGGCACCTGCCCATACCCATGTGCTGAGTGTTCTGCAGTTTTTGACCAAAAACAGCATGATCCCCATGCCCCACTCTCTCTAGTCATCTGATCTTGCCCAGGGCAACTTTTTTTTGTTTCCCTGAATGAAAAAAGTCCTCAAAGGGGATGTGGAAGAATGTGGAAAAAGTAAAAGACAGCAGAAGCACTAAAAGGCATCAAAATCAATGAGTTCAAAAACTCTTTGGAGCAGGGAAAAAAATGTCTCCATAGATGCATCACATAAAATGGAGAGGACTTTAACATTGACTGAAGTTTAAACGTGTAATAATAAATACACAATTTTTTACAAATAAAGTCCATTTTGGGGGGTCCCTCCCTCATATTCTAGTGAAAAGCTAATCTTAAGATTCCAGACCCCTGCCCTGGCTGGTGTGGTTCAGTGGATTGAGCACCGGCCTGTGAACCAAAGGGTTGCTAGTTCAATTCCCAGTCAGGGCACATGCCTGGGTTATGGGTCAGGTGCCCAGTAGGGGGCACTCGAGAGGCAACCACACACTGATGTTTCTATTCCTCCCTTTCTCCCTTCCTATCCCTCTCTAAAAATATATATAAATAAAAAATAATCTTAAAAAAAATCCAGATCCCAATATTAAATCAATTTAACAAACATCCTTTTTCTGAAGGCTTAGCTGACCCTAAGCTGGAGCTGATTACTTCCTTTGTTACCAGCTCTGTACCTTGCACTTAATTATATTTACATATCTGGTTTGTTTACTAGAGTAGAAAATAGTTAATGTTGGAATTGTGTTTTATTTATCTTAGTGCAATGGCTGGCATATAGTAAGTACTCAATAAATGACTTCAGTAAGCAGAGATAGTAGAGAGACAACAGCATGGCAAATTTGTAAAGTTCAATATGGATGGAGCATAATTCACATCAGGAAGAGATAGAATAGAACAAGTAGATAGAAGCCATGTCATAACACGCCCAGGGATTTGTCCTCCATCCTGCTGGCCAGTAATGGAGAGTTCCAGTGAAGGATTTTTAGCTGGGCAAAGGCATCCTTAGATCTGCAGTTTACTGCAACAGTACAGGTGAGACGGTGAGGACCTGATTAAAGCAGCAGTGGGTACCCGGAAGAAGGAAGAGTGTGAGAAATATTAGAGGCAGAATCTGTAAGGCTCAAGGACTGAAAGGAAGGCGGGGCAGTGAGTGAACAAGAATCTAGAAGACTCCCACGTCTGTGGCGGGGGTATCATTAACTAGGGCAGGGAATAACACAGGTCCCCAGGGAATGGTATTCATATCCTTGTGGTAAAACCTGGATTATATCTTTCTTTCCCAGAGATGGATGCCTGGTGGGAACTGATCAATGTCTTGAACGAATATTTGCCACATACCACCTTATGCAACTCAGGTATGTTGTACACCGTTAGAGTGTATAAGATTTAGAAGGATGGATAAAAAATATAAATATCATGAAATAAAAAATGTCAGGGATTAGAGGCAAGTTCAGAGGGCAGGAGTAGTACCTACGGCAGAACTCCAGGGAGAATAATACTTCAAGAATACATAGTACCCAAAAGTACACCTTTAGAACCATTTTTAAAAGCTAGCTTTATTTTCACTTTAATATCTTACTCTAGGAAGCAGTACGGACTAGGACTATCTTACCAAATTGAGCCCTAAAACTAAAGATAACTCACAAATCAAGTGCCACATTCAACCTTTATACCAACTGATAATTATGGGGTGACCAGATGTAAATTCAACTGCTACATCTATAGGGTAACTGGTAATTGTACTTAACACCCTCCTCCCCTTTTATATGGTAATATATTTAGAACTGAAGAAAAGGTGAAGTGTAGCATGAAGACTAAGTGTACCAAGTAGACTCCTAGTCATTTAGGTCTCAGCTCAAACGTTACAAACCTATCTAATATCACTCTTAGCACAGTATCCTTTTTGTTGCCTTAATCTCATTTAATATTATCCGCATTTTATTTATGTTCTAGTTCATTACTGTTTGCTTCCCTCATCAGAACGCGCGAGTAGACCTTATGTGTCATGTGCATTGCTGTGTTCCCAAAGCGCTTAGAACACTGCCTAGCACACAACCAGATGTTCACAACTACTACTAATAAAAACAGAATGCCGTCACCCCTCCCGGCTCAACCTTCTCCCATCCCTCATGAACGGAGTTGCTCTTCTTATTGCACTCAGCGAGCTACAAGCGGGAGACAAGCTGGGGCTTCATCCCCAGCGACCCCTAACACTGGGCATGCAGTAGGCGCTCCACGCGAGAACGCTGAATGAATGACACAGCGAGCCGGACACGTGGGGGTGATGCAACTGCAGCCGTGGCGAGACCGGTTCCGAGAGGTTAGATCAGTCCAAGACGGCCACTTTGGCCATCCGCTGCCTCTCCCCCCGACTACCCGGTGCCAAAACAGATCGAGCTGCATGAAGAATGCCACGATGCCCTTTTGGATGGGGTGAGGGTGGGGGGACCTCCCAGCCTCCGAGAAGAGGTACAGAGCCCAAGCCACCGGGCGGGCACTCACTGTAGGTCCGGCCCAGGGCTTTGAAAAGCAGATGCCGCTTCACGCTGACAGTCGGCATGGCGAGTGAGTGCGTCCACTGCGCCTGCGCGGCGAGCCGGCCCGCCTCCAAGACCTAGGTATGTAGGACCCGGTCCTCCTTGTGAGGCTGTCTTGGTTACTGCCAGTCTTCTTCCAACAGCTTTTACTTTTCTTTCTATCTGAAGGCAAGTAAATTACCATTACTATGCTCAGTAAATCTATGTACATTGGATGAATAAACTAAAAGCTGGTAAAGGAGACAGAATTGGGTAGACTAGGCTACTATTTGGTGGGCAGTACACTAGACAGACAGCAAAGGCCCTCTCGCCGCCAACGCACTGCGGAGAGATTACGTCAAACTAGGTGAGCGGAGAAAGAGGGAGGGGCCTACAGGGGGCGGGGCCTCAAGGTGGGGAGTACTCGCGGGGGAGTGGGGAGTCTGTGAGAAGGCGGGGTTTGAGGTATCCAAGGGGAAGAGTGTGCAAATCCGAGTAAAGGGAGTGGGAGAATGTGTAACAGACATCAGCTTTTACTTCATTCGTACATAGTCTCCGTTGCACACTTCTAAGCATTATACCTGTGTTTTGTTTCAACTTACAGCAGCCCTACAAGGGAGGCCTCGTAAGAGACCCTCTTTAGAAGAGGAAACAGACTAACGTTTACTCATTGCTGTCTACTGGCCAATGCTATGCTCGATCTTCTGCCAGTATTAGCATATTTCCTCCTAACAACCCTGAGTGTATTAGGCTGAATAAGCTCTAACATCCCCCCACCCCCCGCCCCAAAGACTCTAGATCCCGATCCCCAGGGCCTGTAACTGTTGCCTTAAGTGGAGACTTTGCAGATTATGGATTTCGAAATGATGGGAGTATCCTGAATTTATTAGAAAGGGCCCTAAGTGCAATCACGTGAGTTCCCATAAGAAGGTGGCAGAGGGAGATTTGACAGAGAAACAAAGCAGAGCTTGGGGTGATGCGGCCACAAGCCAAGGAATGCCAGCAGCCGCCAGAAACTGAAGAGGCAAGGAAGATTCTCCCTTAAGCCTCTGGAACAGCCCTATACTGAATTTCTGGTCTCCAGAACAATGTGCATAAGTTTCTTTGTTTTAAGCCACTGAGTTTGTAAAAACTTGTTGCAGCAGCCATGGGGAACTTATACACTAGGGTAGGTATTACCATTATCCCCATTTCACAGATAATAAACCTAAGGCCCATGCTGTCTGAATCACCCAACTCTCAAGGCAGAGCTGAGGCAGTTCCACAGGGGGGCTTGCCCTTATGTTTCCTACCGTACAGTGAATTAGGGCCCTGAAGGCCATTCAGGTGAGGGGGCAGTGGCTGGGTTGGATTTAGGCCTCCCAGATTGCCAATCAAGCAGTTTTTCACTATATTAGTAGCTTCCCTTCATGGTTGCAGGAAGTCCCTTCTCAGTGCCCAACATATCAGATTGGCAGAGTGCCCATTAGCAGCAAGCATCTCTCTCCAATGCCAAAAAAAAACACCCCTCTGCTCCCAAATTGGTACTCAATGCTCAATTAATGAATAAAGGACTTTCGGGATTATGGCATGCTGACCTGCTCCCCTCTGGCCACTCCAAAGTGTCCTGTGGTCTCTGAAACTCAGTTTCCTTATCTACACTGTAGAGATAATAATACACACCTTAGAGAATTATTGTAAAGATTAGAAATAATACTCATAAATGACTAGTACAGTTCTTACATCATAGCTCCCAGAAATTGAGCAACTGTCATTATCGTTATCCATTTTCTTGGATAAAAAAGTAAATCACAGCCCTGACTGGTGTAGCTCAGTGGATTGAGTGCGGGCCTGTGAACCAAAACGTAAGTCACAGAAGCATGTATACAGCATGGTGCCATTTATATAAAAATGAAAATGAAGCTAACTTAAAGAGGATATTGTTTAGGGATGCATAAATAAACATCACAACTAAAAGGAAAAGGAATGATAAAACACAAAATCTGAGACACGCTGGTTCTGAGTAGGGTGGAAAGGAAGCAGTCTGGGCAACTGGGATACCAAAAGGGTTTCAAAAGTATCAGCAATGTTCTGTTTAACCTGGTATACCTCTGTGGATGGACTGTTAAGGAAGTAAAGATGAAGGTGGGAAATGAGCTGAATGTAGCACTTCTTCAGGGATTGGGGAGGCAAATGCTTGATGGTTTATAGATGAGTAGAAAAACAATAGAAATTCTTAATATTTGATTTTTTTAAGATATTTTTTCATAAAGAGGTTTCCTTCCAAAGTTTTAGTCTAATTTATAATTCATTTCCTTCATACATTCTGGGTTTTAGGTTATGTTTTATTTTTTTCAAAGGTTCAAAATGGTTTTATCTCATTATTATTCGAGTACAGGATACTTTTTAAAAGCTCTTTCATCACCCAATATTTTTTAAATCATATATACTGCTTAAAGGTCTTGAATGTGTTTTTTTTTCCATTTAAATCTCAGATCTTTCTGAAATTTGTTTTGGTTTTGGATCAAGTGAATGAATCATCTTTATTTTGTTTTCAAACAGTGATCCAGTTAGCTCAACACAATTTATTAAACAACTTTCTTTTTCCCTGCAGATTTTAAATACCTCCTTTAGCATATATTAAATCTGCATACATGTTTGGACCTATTGCTAAACTATTCCATTGTCAATACCAAACTACTTTTCATTATTATAGCTATCTCATGCATTTTAATATTTGGAAGAGTTAGTGTACCTCCAAAGACTTCCTTTTCAAAAATATCCTGACTATTTTCTCCTGTTAATTTTTCTAGATGAACATTAGAATTTTTGAAGTTTTAGAAAACATTTTTAAAATATTTTATTAGGAATCAAACATAATCTGTGGATTTAGGGATTGTCCTAACCAAGAACTACAACCTCCACACAAGTTTTTTGTTTCAATTTTTTTTTTTTAATTTATTGGCTCTATAGAGAGGGGAAAGAGAGAGATACATCAATTTGTTGTTCCACTTACTGATGCATGCACTGGTTGATTCTTTCTTTCTTTCTTCAGAGACGGGAAGGGGGGGGGGAAAGAAAGGGAGAGAAACATCAATGTAGAAGAGATACATCAATAGGTTGCCTCTCACACCCCCCCGAATCAGAGACCTGGCCCTGCAACCCAGGCATGCGCCCCGACTGGGAATCGAACCAGCGACCTTTCAGTCCACAGTCAGCATTCAATCCACTGAGCCACAACAGCCAGGGCCATTGGTTGATTTTTGTATGTGCCCTGACCGGAGATCAAACCTGCAACCTTAGAGTACCAGGATGACTCTCTGAAAAACTGAGCTACGTAGCCAGGGCTCCACACAAGTTTTTGAACTAGCCAGGTCATGGCCCACCTTAGAGCCTTTGAACCAGCGGTTCCCTCTGCTAGAATGTCCTTGCCCCTAGACCCCTGCAGAGCTAGCTCACTCAGCTCCTACAAGGCTTCTCAGAATGACCTAGCCCTGACTGCACTATTTATTATGGTTATAGACATAAATGTTTCTCTGTGCTAAAACCTAAGTTCCATAGGGCAGAGATTTTTGTGTTTTGTTCACTCATACATGCCAAGAGCCTCAAATAGTGACTGGCATAGGCAGACTCTCAAATATTTGAAGTTTTTTTTTAACGACAGGAATATTTGGTATATTAACTTGGTTAAAGTAGATACTTCAGTAGAAAAAATGGGAAAAGAAAATAAACAACCAATTCATTAAATAATGCATTGGCCAAAAAACTTGTTTCATTTTTTCTGTACATGGTTCTGGCAGTGCTTAGTTGTCTTTAACTTCATTTGAGACGGTTTTGTTAGATTGTATTGTGACAGCTACCATGTCAGCATGCATTTTAAAAAAACTTACCAAATAGGTGAATTTTTGTGCAGCCATTTTAATATTGAAGGAGGAAAAAGATATGCAACATTTGTGGACATATTATGCTTTATTATTTCAAAAAAGGTAAAAACACAACTGAAATTAAAAAAAAAAGATTTGTGCAGTGTATGGAGAAGGTGCTGTAACTGATCAAACGTGTCAAAAGTGGCTTCCGAAGTTTCTTGGCACTTTTAAACATTTTAGCCAAATAATTCTTTGCTGTGGGCTGTCTTATTCATCAGAAGATGTTTAGCAGCGCCCCTGGCCTCCTCTACCCACTAGAAGCCAATAGCGGAGATAGCCGACATGCTCGAAATATCCAAATCAATAAAATTATTGGTGAAAATGAAAAATGTGTCTTTTATATTATGGAAAAAAATAAGCAAACTTTTGGGCCTACCCAATACAATGAGAAAACAAAAAGTGAGAAGGGGAGGAGAAATGCAAATCAAAATAACAATGAAAGCAGGGCTATTTTCTCCCAGGAAACTGGCAGAGATGAAATAAATAAATGATACCACTGTGTGTTGGCAGAGGTTTAGGAAGCCGACATGAATAGACACGCTTTTCATGAATATAAATAGCAGTTTGGCAATATGAATCAAATTTTTAAATATGTATTCCCTTTGAACAAACTGAGGGTCGCCAGATGGGAAGGGGGTTGAGGGGCCGTGTGGAAAACGTGGGAGTAAGAAGTACAGACTGGTAGCTACAGCATAGTCCTGGGGATGTGAAGTCCAGCACAGGGAATATGGTCAATAACACTGTAATCACTATGTTTGGTGACAGGTGACTTATCGGGGGATCACTTCGTAAGTTATATAAATGTCTAACCACTATGCTATACACCCAAAACTAATATAATGTCGAATGTCAACTGTAATTGAAAAACTTTTTAAAGCTTTAAAATATGTATTCTCTTTGATCCTGAAATCCCACTCTTGGAATTATTCAAAGGACATAATCGAGCAAGTATTTTCCTGTTCATAATATAGGAAATTTGGAAACAACCTAACTGTGCAACAATATGGAACTTGACTAAACCAAGTCTGATAACTCCATGTAGTAGAATACTATACAGGTATCAGAAATGATGCTTGAGAACTACATTTTCTAACATGGAAAAAAAAAAAAAGACCACAATGTATCGGGTGAAAACAAGTTACTGGCCAATATGTTTAAAACAACTGTATATATGTGTGTGAGTGTGAGCAAAAATAAACCCAGCCGAGTTCAGTTCTCCTTGCCCAATCAGACCTCATGGAGGACAATTCAGTCCGCTCATCCACAGGCAGGCCGAGCCCATATAGATCTATCTGTGCAACGGTCATCGGTTTTCCTGTAATAAACATGTACCATGGAGAAAGCTGCTGCAATGATCGTAATCATTTCCTGTAAGGCTCGCGGGCTGGGCGGTCGTTGGGAAAGACATGTCGTCAGGTCTGAAATCCTTCCTACATGCTTCAGGTCCTAGAACTGCAGCCCTGCCTCTGGTGACATTTCACCCTGTAGCAAGCAGGGCAGTGTTTAAAATGGCACACAGGCGTGACACACAGCGGTTTCCTCTCCAGAAACAAACACCGTCCAGTTCCAGCCTCAGTTTCCTCATTTGTGGCATGGAGTAGGAACTGATCAGATGGCTAAGAAGGTAAAAGTAGGTGGAAACAACCTGAAACCTGCGAAGTGCCCTTCGAATATTAAATATTTACGCTCCAGGCCACAGCCCATGTGATCAGAGACTATGAATCCTTTGGTGTTAAGCTCAGCACAACTCAGCAGGCTGTCTCCAGGAAGGCGAGGCAGGGCTGTGAACTCAGGTAATACCACAGTTTACTATAACTGGCCTTGTGTTAATTGCTGTGTATCTACAACTGGTTTCATTCTGGCTAAAACCGGATCTGCCTTTCCTCTAAATGTCCCAGGGCACTCGCATTCCTTTGTAGATTCCTCTGAACCTCTTCTTGGATTTCTACTGATGGATCTCTCTGGAACCAAAAAGGTCTGCCAGACCCCCCCCAAGAATCAGGCTGGTCAGTCCTGACTTTCTAATTGTCCAACCAATGGTCGTTTTCAGTTGTATTTTTGAAATAAACTTGTGAGATGTTTTATATTGTTGACCATTCCCTCGTTCTTGAAATTCTCCTGTGTCCACCCTCCTCTATTTAGCTTTCTGGCTTTGTCTACTATCACTGTGTGAGCGATAACACAAGATAAGAGTCACTGATTAAAATACTGTATCTACTGCTTACTATCTGAGACCTTGGACCAATGACCAAATGCAGGTAAACCTTGGATCCTTATAAAACAGAGATAATAATGAGACCTACCCGATAGGTGTAGCCTAGGATGGTTGTGCAAATTGTAAGAGAAGTAGTTCAGGTTAGGGGTTCACACACTGTGGAGGCTCGATAACTATTAATTCGCTCACAGCCCCTGCTACATCCTACACTACCCTTCCCCACCTTCGGTGTGGGGTACCCTCCAGTGTTATCTCTTTGGGGATCTCCCCAGAAGATCTCAGCTCCCGCTACCAACTAAGCACAGACAGCTCCCACTGTAATCTCTGCCCCATGTTTCTTCTGGGCGTATTTCTTGCCGGCTGCTGAACATTCGAATACAGATGTTGAGCAGACTGGCATCTCATACTCAACGTGTCAAAAACTGAACTTACCGCTAAACTTGTTCTTCCCTGTGTACACCCGATCCTTTCCAAAGTCACCACCATCCTCTGAGTTATCCAAGCCAGAAATACCGATGTCAACCTAGCTCTCACTCCGTCATTTCTCTCTTCTAACTGGTTACGATTGACCCTAACCCTAACCCTGCCCAGCATGCCTTTTTTTTTCTTAGCACAGGGCAAACCTTCCCATCACCATTTTAAAGCAAGGGGACCCTGTGTCTCATGCCAGTGAATTGGTCCAGGGGTATACACCTGAGCCAAGCTGGATTTTGGACTTGGGGCCACAGGGAACTTGAAGTCCATTTTATTTGATAACGGCAGCTGGCAGCTGCAAGTCTGGAGCCACTGGTGGCCCTGACTCCCACCCCACAAAGAAAACCTCTGCGGTGACGTAAAAGGATACTGACGCTGCGAGAAAGGGTAGTGTAGAGAGACCTAGACACATTTAATTCTCTGGTTGTTCTCAAATCCCAGTGGTCCCTCTCTTCTTCCCGAAACTTTGTTCTTCAGCTCAAGTTCAGATGCCTGAAGGCTTGGAGTGTATGAGCTGGAGGGCTGCAGCTGAGGCTCAGGAGGGAAGTGGTTGCCCTATAAGGTAGGGTTCAAGGTTACATTATTGAATTTGAACTTTATTTTAAGGGCAATAGAAAGAAATTCAAAGATTTCTTTTTATTTACTATACTTTTATTGATTTATTTTTGCTTAAAATAAATAAATACATTCCCCTTGCTCCCTTCCCTCTCTGCCCACAGCACTTCCTCTGTGTGCCTGGGGTCCGGGCCCCAGAAGGGGCACTGCAGGTGCAGAGAGGGAGGGGCAGGCGCAGCTGGCCTCCCTCTTAGCAGCAGCAGCAAGAAGGACAGCACGTTCTGGACAGCTTACCGCAGGTCAAAGGGGCTTGGAACCCCAGGTCCCCCCATTGTCCTGTTGTTCCTCCGTGGCCTGTAAGGGGGTGACAGTTCAGTTCCTTGGACTAGGTGGTGCCCCCCATCTGCATAACATCAAATGACCACTCCCTGCAAACACCAGCCAGTCCTTCTGGGGAGAGTCCAGCAAACTCACCATCATTCCCTCAGGACCCCCTGGTGTCGGCTGCCCTGAAAACCATTTAAAGACGACCTTCCCTGCTGTCCGTCCCGAGGAAAGTGCCCCCGGAGCTGCAGACCCTGGTGGGACATGCACTCAGCCCGCCACCCCCACCCCCAACTCCCACCATGTTCCCCATGGGATTCTGGAAGATGACATTCAAAGATTTCGAGCAGAGAAATGACATGATCAGCTTGGTATTTTGGAATGATCACGTTGGGTTCACTGTGGGAAAAGAGTTAGAAGTGCTACTGTGGAGGGCACATCTCAAATCTCGGAGACCAGTTGGAAGGCTGCAATAATCCCAAGGGAAAATGATAGCAGCCAGGACTGGGGAAATGGCCCGTGTGAAGAAAAATGTAATAATAGTAGACCAGAGGAATCAGCATATAACAAGGGGCCATACACACCTGAAGAAACACAGCAGGAGTACAGGCCCCTCCACTGGATTGGACCTTCTTGGAAACTGGAAGGAAGCGAAGGCGTCTGCTTTGCCACACCTTCAAGGACGCTGCTGTTGGCGTTGCTGTCTGCCTCCTTTAAGAGTCTGCCAGAGGCCCTGGCTGGTGTGGCTCAGTGGAGTAAGCGTGGGTTCAATTCCCAGTCAGGGCACATGCCTGGGTTGTGGGCCAGGTCCCCAGATAGGGGTGTGCGAGAGGCAACCAATGGATGTTTCTCTCCCTCTCTTTCTCCCTCTCTTCTGTCCTCTCTAAAAATAAGTAAATAAATCAAATCTTAAAAAAAGAGAGAGAGTCTGCCTTAGACCCAGGCTGGCAGCCGTAGGCATTCTCAGCCCTTTTCTCCTCATTCCTCCCTTGCTGAAGTTCCCAGGCCAAGAACAAACAGAAACGGGGAAAGTGGGGGTGAAGGTCATGGGGAGAGAAAGGACATTTACTAAATATTGGTAATTACCATAATAATTTTTAAGAAGAGTTGTTCCTAGTGCGATGACTTAAAGGGCACCTTGTTTGTAGAGAAAACATCATACACTAATACAAACTGAAGGAAAAGCCACAGTCAGTGGACCTTGTATCCATGGAGCTTTCACAGGAGAATGGGAAAGGCGGGAAGGCAGGAACGCTGTGTAGTCTGAGACCTTGCCTGTGTCCATAGCAACAAGAAGATGGGTGGGAAAGGACACATCGGACAGTCATCGCGGTGGCTGTAATGCCTCACTCTCTCAGGCAAGACTCCTGCAACTTCACCCAGAGCAAGCATACTTCAGACCCGTCAGAGTGATGAAGTAATTCATCGGGAAGACAAAGAGGAACAGAGGGGTCAGAGCAAATTCCTTGAATCTAGTTCCAAAGAGCCTTGAAAATAGAGCTTCTTGAAAGACGTTCCTTTGAAACTACCATAGTGATGGCCTTCTGTTTGACTTTGACCAGAGCTGGCCACTTTCAGTGAATGATGGTGCCCATGATGGTTGGGTTTCATGCGTGTGAGAAAGAATATTTACCTTTATGATTAAGGCACCATATGAAAATCAGAACACTGACCTTTGTCCTAAACTGCCTAGAATGTCACATAATAGAAAACCATTATCTGACCCAGCTGATGTGGCTCAGTGGACTGAGTGCCAGCCTGCAAGCCAAAGGGTCGCCACTTTGATTCGCAGTCAGGGCGCATGCCTGGTCCCCAGTCAGGGGCGCACGAGAGGCAACCACACATTGATGTTTCTCTCCCTCCTTCTCCCTCCCTTCCCCTCTCTCTAAAAAATAAAAAATAAAATCATTAAAAAAAGAGGAAAGACAGACACACATCTTTTTGCTAGTGGAAGTTGGCTAACTGAAATACACAGGAACTGAATTACAACAAGGAAATGACTTTAAATTACTCATGTTCCAGAGCTGGCTGTTGTAATCTGTGAGTCAATCTGAACTGTCATTTCTGCTCTTCAGAGCTGAGCAGTAGAAAGAGGAACCGCAGTCCACCAGGGGAATCTCAGATCTTCAAACAGGATAGCGCTGGTTTCCTGTCGCCATGTGCTCTTCGGGACCTGCCACAGCCAAGGAGCTTGAGACATTTAGGTTGAATTACTGTACTGAAAATTAAAGTATGTTTTATTACTCATATACATGTGATGCCAAGCATGTGGCATGGGATGGGTAAATATTTGTAGATTGAATGAAGAAATAACCCCCAAACCAAACTGTGACAAGTGTTGTTCTCTGCGTTACTCTGCAGTTTCAACATTTCTTCCTTCCTTGTGGCATCATTTGAGGGACAGCTGACTATGCCACTCATTTGCTCAGACCTTGGAAACAAACCAACCTATTTTCTTTTTTTTTCTTTTCTCTTCTGTAAGACAAACCTATTTTCAAAAAACAGAAATTAATTCTTCTACTTAGTAGGTGAACAACTCATTTGACCCTTGTTTCACCTTGTCGGTTAGTAAGAAGTATAATAGCACCTACTCGGGAGAGCTGTGAGATGCAAATCAGACGCGGCCCATGGAGCACACAGCATCGTGTCCTTGAGCTAGTAAATACTCAGCAATGCCGATATATTACGTACGGTTTTTAGCTGTGACCCCATTCAATTACTTATCCAAATATTAGGCTGCCCCACTACACACACAAAAAATAAAGAAGAAAAGAGAGAGAGAGAGAGAAGAAGAAGAAGAAGAAGAAGAAGAAGAAGAAGAAGAAGAAGAAGAAGAAGAAGAAAGAGGAGGAGGAGGAGAAGAAGAAGAGAAGAGAAGAGAAGAGAAGAGAAGAAAAAGAAAAGAAAGACAGAAAGAAGGGGGAAAGAGAGAGAGAGAGGAAGGCAAATAAGCAGTGATTTCCAACTTGGGTTTTTCTGTTCCTGTCTGATGTTTAATTTTGCTAAAAATATGTCACCTCATGAAGGAGGATAATGCTGAGAAGGTGGGAGTCAGGTTCCCTATTCCATTCCCACAAGGGAAGTGTTACTTGGATTTCTTTCACAAACTCAAGTTCTTTGAAGAGTTTCTAAAAATCCCCTGCTCAAGTCCCCCACACCGCACCGCTCCCCCGCCTCCCGCCACATCACCCCACCGCCTGCTCCAGGACAGACGCAGAGATCTGGGGCCGCTCCCCGCCGGGAACCGGCTGCGTTGTCTTGGGCAGGTCACTTCACTTCTCTGCTCCTGGCTCCCTGTTCTACAAAATGTGTAGTTTGAAAAGATAATGTCTAAGCTTCATGTTTTCCTGTTAGTTTTAAGTTCCTGAAATCAACTAAACTGCTACGGATGAGATGTTTCGAGTAGCCTGATGAATGAAAACCCTCTCACATTTTAATTCTCATAATCGCTTGGCTCCAATAACCTGGGACGCGATGTGTACACAAATAAATGAGCTGAATGGTAAACGAACCAGTGAATGAGTTCATTGTTGATTAAAATGGTGATTAAAATGGGACCCTGGGGGGTCCATGCTTTGCTTCAGTGGGCTGTGGTGGGCAATGACAGTTCTTTTCTACCCGCTAAGGGGTCTGGGAAAGGGACAAAAGCATGATTCCGTTCAGTCCCGTAAACGCCAAGTGATGAAGAGTGGGAGTTGAGTATCTTGTTCTTCTTTACCGATAGATTGTGAATCCAATTTATGGACTAGCCCTACAATTTACAGCTCCCGTGCAGAACCCCAACCCATCTCTGTTCTCCCTTGTACCACAGTAGACCGAGTCCCCCTCCTCTTCTCCCACCCTATAACAGCCTTCTTAGGGTCTCCGTACTTCCACTCTTCTGGCTTCCAACCGGCTCTAGACAGGCGCTCATGATCCTCAGTCGCTGGAACATGTATGTTTCTGTCAGGGCCTTGGCACACATTTGACCATCCACTTACGTGTTCATTTTCTGCTTCTCCCACTAGACGGTGAGCCCCATGAGGACAGAGACCCTTCTTATTCACTATTGTAGCCCATCCCCACTCCCCACCTAGTGCCAACACATCGAAGCCTTTCCACAGTCAAGGAATGAATGAATGAATGCACGTGAATTCTTACAGACAGACAGACCATGTCTGAATCCTCTTCTCCGTCATCAGCAGCGAAGATAATGCCTGATGCAAAGCAGGTGTCAGTGTAAGGAATGTCCAAGACTGTAGAGAATTTTTATATGAAAGCTTGAGTCAAACTGATGACATGTGCTCTCAAATGTTCCCAAGAATAAGTTTTACAGCTTATAATTTTTTCAGTGATTGATTTTAGAGAGAGAAAGGAAGGAGGAGAGAGAGAGAGAGAGAGAAAGAGAGAGCACAACCCCAGCCAGGGCCCTAAGCAACTAAAATTAAGGAGGGAATGTAAGGAAGGTTATGTGGAGGTGGGAAAAAGCAAGGTGAGGGTTGAATTACAGGAAAATTGACAAGATTATGTGTTCTCTTGAGGACCAATACTTGACTCAAGGGGTTACTTCTGGCATTCCTAAGGTGCGTTAGCCTTGGACCTGGTTTTTGCCTCATTTCACCCCAAACTCCTCCTTGTCCTCTACTGGTCTCTTTTGGATTTCAACCATTGGACCTTTGGGCCTGGGCTTCCCTTTGCCTGGACTAGATTCATCATTATAGTTCAAGTCAAGGTTGCTTCTTCGGAGACCTCCCAGACTCTCTAGTCTATCTTGGAACCTTCTTCCAGTCATTCACGTTGCAGTTACACACCCAACTGTGTGGTTATTTTGCTAATGTTTGTCACCTCCCATGTCCCCCAATAATTTGTACTCAGAGATCAGAATCAATGAATGGCTTGGTTACAGGTTGTATCCCCGGCGCCCAGAATGGCTCCTGGCACGTGGTGGGGACTCAATAAGTGTCTGTTGAATGAGTGAATAAGTAAAGGACTTCCAGGACTCGTGTTGGAATCTGAGGACACAAAAGGAAGGAGGCCAGGGCCCCGCCCCTCCCCCCCACCTCCAGTTTGCTGGTGGTGCGGGGGACACAGACCAATGAACAGGTGAGTAGCCAGCTTCCAGAGAAGCTCAGTCCCGCGTTTTCCTCCAGCTGGCAGGCGATTCCTTGAACTAACCCTTCCCCAGCCGCCGAGGATTCAGAGGAAGGGGTGGGTTTAAAGGCGGATGCTGAAGCCGAGCGCACCGTGATCGATCAGCGGAACAATAGTCAGATCTCGGCGGAGATTCCAGGGCTTGCAGGAGCCCACGCTGCCCGGCTCCGGCGGGCAGCCAGCTGATCTTTCTCGGCGTCCCTTGTGCCCCAAGCGGAGCGCTGTCACCAGCGCCCCGGCGCGCCAGCCAATGCGCCCCAGGCGCGCCAGCTGCTCCGTGGCCCGGGCGCGCATGATTGGTAGCCCCCAGCCACGGTCCCGGCACGCCCTCCCACTCAAGCCAAAGTCCAGCCACCGCCAGCTCAGGGGCCGCCGCCTCCTACTCTCCGCCCGGCGAGTACCGTGCGCGGGGCCCTGATCCGGCCGCGCACTTCCCGCAGGCTCTGCAGAGCAGCGAGGTTCCAGTTGACCACAGTCTGCGCTGTCTTCGCGGGGGCCGGGCCATGAAGGTCGAGTTTGCGCCGCTCAACATCCCGCTGGCGCGGCGGCTGCAAACCGCGGCGGTGTTTCAGTGGGTCCTGTCTTTCCTGCTGCTCGGTAAGAACCCTGCGTGCTCCTGCGCGCCAGATCCAGGCAAAACACCGCGGTGCAGAGGACTCCGTCTCCTCCCTCCCCGACAGTCCTTGTCCAAGGACGTGCTGAGACCTTCCAGACCTCCTTCTCCTTAAGCCGGGGTGAACAGGTCAAAGAGGGCGTTTGGAGCTAACTCGGGACTGTCCTCTTGTTTTCTTTCCCCCTCGTGAACCACTGTTTGCCAACTTTATTTTTCCTTGTGCTATTTTTTTTTAACCGAGCTGTACCTTACCTACAATAAAAGATTGTAGGTAACCTGTTACAATAACAGGTTGTAAGTGTTACTGTCCAACAGGTCTTGGCAAATGTACTCACTCATTTGTAACCACGACCCAAGGGAGCTATAGTGCATTGCACGTCAACTCTGCAAAACTGATAAGCCCATTTCTCGAACGGTTGGTTCACAAATGCAAAAACAATGCTCAAGCCTTTTTACACCTGATTCCTTCCTCTCCCCGCCCTCAGGACAAATAGCCGTGCTAGCATTTCCGTGTTTAAGGCCTCCTGGATGCAAAGAAGACCGCTCCAAACATTGGGCTGGCTGGCCTCTGTCTGTCAATAATTCCACCCAGGAGTGTGCTTTGACCGACTGCCAGGTTAAGCCCGCATAGAAACCCACAGGAGCCAGTCACAGGGGCGTAGGGGGTGGAGGCGGAGTGGAGTTGGGACTTCGTTGTTCCACCCTTGGAGACACAGGGGATGGCATGAGAGGAGAAGGAAATCGGTGGGCACTCACCCTCTACTGAAGACATCGTTTGTATGCTGTGAGGTCAGATCTTGGGTTGTACACTGTGGAGGCCGCAGCAACAACAGCGACAGCAACAGTGAAGTCGTCGCACGGGAGAGGTCCACACCTTTGAAATGGCTTTACGTTGTGATTGCCTGGGTCAGTGGTCCCAACCCAACCCTGGCTGCACATTAACATTAGTGGAGGAGCTTCCAAAACATGGACACCCAGGCTCTGTCCCTAGAGTTTCTAGGTCTTCTGTTTCAGAATGGAGCGCATGCATCAAATATGGGGGTGTGCAAAAGAAGGTTTATAGTTGTAATACAAAGAAATACCATAATAACTAATACATAATAATACAAGAATACAGTCTCACGTGCTCACACCTATAAAGTTATTATGCACTGTGCATGTGTATACATATGTGTATGTACTTTATATGTTTAAAAAGTAAAAAAAAATCTAGCAATCTCTCTGAGTGACTCTGTTGTACAGCTGGGGTTTACTGAAAGAGGAAATTTGAAACATTAACTCATGCCCTGGTTGACGCATCGTCCTGTAGACTGAAGGGTCATGGGTTCAATTCCTGGGCAGGGCACTTGTCTGGGTTGCAGGTTTGATCCCCAGTTAGGGTGTGTATGAGAAGGCAGCCAATTGATGTTTCTCTCTCACATCCTCTCTCTGAAAGCAATGGAAAAAAGTTGATTCATTAAGTCCTCACAGGCCAAACAGACAGGGTGGGAAGCATCACACTCCATTTTGCTCTGGGCCAAAGGATCACCGAGATAATAACAGACACGCTTATGGAGGGCTTAGCGTGTGCCAGCCCTCTTCTGGGCAACACATGGTACTAACTGGATACTCTCACATCAACCCTACGATGTAAGGACCATGCGTGCCCGAGCTTGTTACATGGTGCTTGTACAGATGAGGGAACTAAGGTGAAATTCAAGGTCACACAGCTAGTCGGAGGTAAAGGAGCTGGATGCATTCCAAGTGTTCTACCCAGAGTCCTTGCTTTAACCCCTGTGCTGCCTCTGTAGTGACTTGAACTTGGGGACTGACTTTCTTTCTGAACAATCAGCACATGTCTCATAGTGCACTGTCCTTTCCTTTCATGGCACTTGTCATTGCTTGTGTTTGTGTATGTCTGCGGTTACTTGAGAGATGTCTGTCCTTTGCCATCGTGGTCTAGAAGCTCAGTGAGGGACCCCCGAGCATGTGCCTCGCCCTGGAAGGCACACAATAAATGCTTGTCGAATGCCTCCACCCAGTCACCCAGGAGGCAAGCTGTTCGACCCACAGCCCCGATTCTTAAGTGATCCTCTCAGCAACCCTGTGAGGTAGGGGCCACCCTGCCCTCCTTTGCAAATGAGAGAGCTCAGAGGGGAAATGAGTCGCTCAAGTTCACGTGGCTCAAAGTCCATGGAGAGCCACAGGGGTTAGAGGTGAGGACAGTTTTTTTTTCTTTTAAAAAATGAAATTATTCACGAATTTGTGTGTCATCCTTGCACAGGGTTCATGCTAATCTTCTCGGGGTCTTTCCAGTGTCAGCGTACCTGCTGCCGAAGCGAGCACTGAGGACTAGTGGCTTGGACATGACCTACAATTCCTAATTTGCACTGCATGGAACTACAGTGGCTCAACAGACAGTTCATTGAAAGGCTTTTTTTTTTTTTGCATGCCCTTAACATGTATGTTCCTAGGAGCATATTATTTTGTATTATCATATATTTTGGAAATTTTATTATGCAAGATTTCAAAGGTACAGAAAAGTAGAGAGAAGGGTGTAAACTCCCGTATTCCCATTGCCTGGATTTATAATTATTTTAACAATTTGCCATATTATTTATTATTTTGCAAAACATACTTCTAAACAAATCCCATTTCCTAAATTATACCCAAAGTATGCTTTTATTGGTGATTTATTGAACCAAGATCCAAACAAGACCCTTGGGTGCCACTAGTTTTCCCGTGTCTTTGTTGAGTGGTACTCCCTCATTTATTTTCTTGTCGGAGTGTGGAGGACGCCAGGCGAACTTTCTCACCTTCGGGATTTGTGTGCTTGCTTTTTCGAAGTGGTGACCTACTCCCCAATTCCTTGAACTTTTTTTTTTTTCTAAAATGGAAGTTAGAGTTATGGCTCCATTAGGTTGAGGCGAAGCCTTTTTGGCATGGCATCTTCCCAGGCGCTGTGGTGTGTTTCCCATTGCATGATGTCAGGATGTGCATAATGCCTCGTTGTCCCATTATCAGTGTCCAAGAGCCAGATCGGGTGGGACGCAATCTGCGGGGTGGTCGCTGACATGCTGCACACAGAAGGGTTCCCCCTTCGCCTGGTGGGTTAAGTCTCTGTTAATGATTCTTGCCTGAATTCACTGTTTTCTTTGCACTGCAGAAATGGCAGTTTTCTTATTCCTTCTTTCTTTCTTTATATATTAACCAGATGTCATGCAAGGAATTATTCCCCCCCCCCCATTTTTAGGGCCAGCTGACTAACCTACAATTCAGTTCTTAGAGGACAAGTAGGATAAAAGCTCACTTATTTCTTTTCCCCTAACTATCCATTTTAAAGTAAGAAGTTGTTGTAATAGCTACTTCTAATGTTGAAAAGAGAGGCTTCATTAACTATAAATATTAAGATCTCTAAACCAGAATCTTGGAATACATTTTTCTTTCCACCAGGAGAGAAAAATCTTTTTCATCAGGAAATGAGTTTGTAAGCCCTTGGGATATATTTAAAAAAAACAGCAAAATGTTTCAGTTAGTCATGAAATCAAACATTGTTTCCTTGAGATAAATGTTAAGTATGTGTCAGTTTTCTTTTTAAGACTTTATTTTTTAGACAGAGGGGAAGGGAGGGAGAAAGAGCAGGAGAGAAACATCAGTGGATTGCCTCTTTCATGCTCCCAGCTGAGGACCTGGCCCAAACACAGGCCTGTACCCTGACCGGGAATCAAACCTGCAAACCTTCGGTTCACAGGTTGGCGCCCAGACCACTAAACCACACCCGCCAGGTGTGTCATTCAGTCTTACAACCTTGTGTTAGTTTTAGGTGTGCAGCGTAATGATTTGATATGCGTACATCCTGAAAAATGATCGCCACAATAAATTCAGTCAACATCCCTCACCACACATAGTTGCAAACTTCTCCCTTGCAATGAGCACTTTTAAGGTTTACTTTTAGCAGCTTTCAGATATACAGCACAGTATGGTTAACGCTAGTCACTTTGCTGCACATGACGTCACCAGGAGTTATTTACCTCATAGCTGGACGTGTGTGCCTTCTGGTGCCCTCACCCTGCTGCCACCCCCACCCCATTCCGGCCTCTGCAAGCCCCAATCAATTCTCTGTATCTATGAGTAAGATTTTTTTAGATCCCACATGTAAGTGAAGTCATACAGTATCTGTCTTTCTCTCTGTGGCCTGTTTCATTGACCCAATGCCCTCAGGGTCTGTCTCAAGTGGCAGGCTTTCCTTTTCCATGGCTGAATAACATTCCTGTGTGTTGGGGGCGGGGGCCCATTTTCTTTATCTGCTCATCTGTCGATGGCCATTTGGGTCGTTTCTGTCTCTTGGCTACTGTAAGCAATGCAGTGAGCTCAGGGGCTGCAGATAACTCTTTGAGATGGTGACATTTCCTTTCCTTCAGACGAACCCCCAGACATGCGATGGCTGGATCTCCTGTGACCCAGTCTTAATATTCGAGAGCCAGCATGTACGGGCCACCGTTTACCGACAGCCCCCTGTGTCACAGGTGGTCGGGCTGGTCATTTATTTTGAAATCCCGCTAACATCGATGGTGCAGTTGCCATGGGTCAGACGCTGCAGCAGAGGTGTCCCACCTGCGGCCCCGGGTGGCTGTGAATGTGGCCCAACACAAAACCGTACATTTACTTAAAACATGAGATTTTTGTGTGTGTGACTATGTGTTGCAATGTATTTAATGTATGGCCCAAGACAACCCTTCTTTCTCCAGCGTGGCGCAGAGATGCCAGAAGGCTGAACCCCCTGTCAGCCGAGTGCACTGCATTCGCACACTCTAGGTCAGTGCGACCTCACTGATCGTGCGTCTCCAGTTGAGTGCGCTGGAGGCAGAAAGAGTGGGGCCCTGCAGAGCTCTTTCTGCAGCGGGGGATCGCTGCTTCCTGGCTGCCGAGATGTACGTGCCCACATGAGCACTGAAGGACGCTCTGCCTCCCAAATGCTGTAGACCTGGCCTCTCTCTTTGCCAAGTCTTTAGTCCATGGAGAGAAAAAGAGAAATGCACATTCCTGGTTTTGCTAGAATAGTTCTTTTCTATAAAGCTAGGGGTACCTAGAGGCCACTGTGAAGCTGAAAGAGGGTCACTGGACCAGTCCTTACCTGTCCTTGTCTGAGACTAGAAGTCAGAACTTGCCTGCACATGTGGGTCCCTCTGCCTCGGCCAGGCAGCCGTGCTCGACCTGCTGCACGTTATTATCACTTACCTGTGTGATGCATAATTTCTCCCACCTTCTGATTTTACATGTTCTCAACCCTAGAGGGGTGTTGAAAGAATAGTTCACTAAAGAGTGTTTTATTTAAATTCACCAACTCTTAGCATGTTTCCACATTTGCTTTCTCTCTCTCTATGCACACGTGCGCACACACACTTCGTTGTTGTTGTTGTTGCTGTTGAGCCATTTGAAAACAAGAATCCAGTTGTAGACACCATTGCACTTCAGCCCTAAGTACCACAGAGTGTGTCTTTGAAAAGGAGGATTTTGGAGAGAATCACAATCCCGTTTCATTTTCAAGAAATTTATCAGTGATACAATAATCTTATTTGAGTCAGATTCAGATTTCCCCAATAGTCTTTAGATTCTCCTTTAAAGTGAGCAGTTCCTATACCTTTTATTTGTTCTTTAATCTTTCATAAATATATATTTTTAAAAACAGTCTCAGTTATCTTGCAGACGGTCCCACAGTCTGGAGTTGCCTAATCATGCTCTCCTGGGTAGAGTCGGGTTAAAGATTTTGGGTGAGAAGCCCACAGAGGTGATGCGGTGTATTTTCCATGAGATCATATCGGGCGGCATATGTCATTTTGTGACTGTATCGGTGATGCTAAATGTACTGATGATGTATGTGCTGCGGCTGCACCTTACTTGTTTCTGACTTTTGGTACTGTTAAAGGGGGCAGGGCCTGGCAGCACTAATCACAACAGCCAGAGGGTGGAAACAACCCAAAAGTACATCCGCAGATGAATAGATACACACTTTGTGATGTATCCATACATGGGAATGTTGTGCAGCCATAAAATAAATGAAGTACTGGCACATGCGATCACGTGGATGAACCTCAAAAACTTGATGTCTACAACAGGGTACATAGATCATTCCATTTCAATGAGCTATCTAGAACAGGTAAATCCGTAGGAGCAGAACGCAGATGATTGGCTGCCAAGGCAGAGGGAATAAGGAGTCACTGCTCAGTGGGTACAGGGCTTTATCTCAGAATGATGGAAGCGTTTCAGAACTAGGTCGAGGCGGTACTTGTACAATGTTATTAATATTCTAAGTGCTGCTAGATTGACCTGTTTAAAAGGGTTAATTTACGTTAAGTGAATTTCACCTTGATAAAAAAAATAGTGGGAGGCAGGTGCCTCAACAGTGTAGAGAAAGTCCAGCCTTGGGAGTGTAAGTGATAGGGGCTGACCCGTGGTGTTTCATCCAGGAGGTACTAAGTCAAGGCTGCTGAAATTCAGGCCTTCAGCGCGACTTGGTTTGAGGATCTAGACAATTTTAGCAGGCATCAACATCAGCTTTGAGAGCTGCACAATGTGTTGGAATAGCCTTCATATCTTTCTTGTGTCTCTTTGACCTCCAATTTAGAAGAATCATGTTACCTTGGATTGCTTAATGAGATAAAAATAGAAAGCAGAGGTGATCTCGTCACCTAGTTTTTGTAGGGTTTTCTGCCTTTGATTCAGTTTAGGACCAAGGGACTGAAAAAAGATGTTGTGCTGTTTATGATGAGAAATATAAAAGAGTGTATGCAATTTGTGGAATGGGAGTTTAAATGAGAACAACTCCTTTAGATAGTGAGGCACTGACGTGTATCAGGTGACAAAGACATTTCTGCTTGGTGACCCAGTATTGGATGTACTGCCCGGTGAGAGCACGTCAAAAAGCAGGGAAGCTTCATGCAAATGTGCATTTGTAGAGAAAATTTATTAGAACCCCAAATGTTCAAAGAGAAAGTAGTGGTTGGCTTACTTAGCACTGATAAATGTTATTAAAGTAATGAAAGTTATATTACCATATTTATAATACCAAACAGCTAATATGAGAACATCGTGAGTGATAAAATACAGAATAAAAAATATGTGTGATCAACCATGTTAAAGAAATATAACCTGTTCCTAGAAAAAAAAGATTACAAGGGAAGTTTTTAATTTTTATTTTATTTAGTTTATTGAGGTGATGTTGGTTAACAAAATTACACATGTTTCAAGCGTATAATTCTATAAACTTATAGAATTCTACAATTCTATAATACATCATCTGCATATTGCATTGTATGTTCACCAAAGCCTCTTCCATCACCATGTATTTGACCCCCTTTACCCTCTCAAGACCCGCCCATGTTGCAAATGGGAATATTTCATCTTTTCCTATGGCTGAGCAGTATTCCACGTATATATGTCCCATATCATCTTTATCCAATCACCCATCAAAGATCACTTAGTTGGTTTCCACGTCTTGACACTGTGGATAATGCTGCAATGAACATAGGAGTGTGTACAAGGAAAATTTTAACAGTAATTTTTGCTGGGTGACCGGAATATGGGTGACATTTTATCCCCTTCTATTTTTTGCATTCTCCTTGTATAATAGTAAAAAAATATATGCCTAACAACGGCTCCCATTGGCCAAGTGCTTGCTCCATTCTGGGTACTGACACATCTCCATGTTCAGTCTCGCCACAGTCCTTGGAGAGAGGTTCTTTCATTCTTCTAGTTCACAGGTACAGGAATTGAGGCTCAAGAAGTAAAAGGACTTGCCTCAGGTCGGGCCTCTAGTCGGGGAAGGTTCCAGCATAAGAAGTACAATTCCAGATTCACATCTTAACCATGATACATGCAAAGCACATGATGAATAGTAAGGAGATACAAATGTGTATTCAGGCAGAGGACATGCGTGGTTGGGTGAGTGGAACGCTGACCCAGCAGCTGGGGGACTTGATTTCTGGATCTGCTGTCGACTCCATGGTTGAAATCAAATAAATTTGCTTTTGGCCTCAGTTTCTCCATCATTGTAGTTAAAAAACAAGAAACAAAAACAAAACCCACAAACCTTGAACGTCTCATTCGCCTGAGTCTCTGTCCTCATAAACCTGCTTGTGCACATACAATAACTACTTGTAAGTTTGTGATGTTGGGACTATTACCTGGGGGCGATTTGGTTTTGTAAAAATGGTGCATGGGTTTTGGGATTACGCAGATCCAGGTACAAGTCCCTCAGACTCTTAGAGCGCCTGGCCTCAGTTTCCACAGCTGCACGCGGGGACTGTGCTGCTTTCCTTCAGGGCTGCGAGCAGGAGTAAATGGGGGTGGGGGGCGGTCACTCCTCAGGAGCTCTTCTCTCCCCTCGCTGCTCTTAGCTCATGGGATGTAGCTCAGAGTACAGACTAATGACTCCTGCCTCAGTTTCTTATGCACTGTTTGCCTGTGTTTGTGAAATGAACAATTAACCAATGGTGACGAATTGTCAGCACTCCGATCTGGGGAGTGGGAAGTAAATGAAGTAAAATACAGGGTCCAGGAGAAGTACCACTTGCAGGAGAGTGGCTGGTAGGGTGACCTGATGGGTGTAACAATTTATAGTTTTACTATGAGCACTTCACCTAACATGTCATTTGGTGCGCCTGAGTGTGATAGTGTTATGTGGCAGAATGACATGTGTATGATTTTGTAATAAAGATTTTGTAATAAAAAAAGGGCACAAGCTGGACCCTGTAGAATGTTCCTTGTAGGAATGAGGGCAAGGGACACTCGTTTGGCCTGGTTTCTGGTCTCGTGGAAACTGTTGGCGGTTCAAGCATGCAACAGAACAGCCGCAGAGAGGTGCAGGGCGTGTGCTTCCTCACTGCATTCGTTTAACCTTTAACCCACACTCCTTGGACGGAGTTCAAGTCTCCATTTGGCTTAAATTTATATATTTCCTGAAGAAAACAATATATACACATACAAGTTCTGTTTTGGGCAGAAAAAAAAGTCTGTGTCTATAAGACAGTAATAGATCAAGGTGCTGTTCCTCCGGTACCGTGACAGATCGGGTCAGGACAGAGCTCCTTTTAACTAAGTCACGGGCAGTGGAGAGGACTTGGGGGCCTGAAGTCAGCCCTGGACTAGGGCCACTGCCTGTCAGAGCAGACAGGCCGCCAGTGGCTCTCCTTAAAGCAGCAGTAACAGCTGGCACGGACTGAGCACCTGCTATGTGCCAAGCTCTGTGTCTTTATGCTCCCTCCCTCTCGTTGATGTATTTCTCTTTTATAAATATTTCAATGTAATATGTAGCACAGACATAAAAAGGAAATCTCTGGCGTAGCTTAAGGTATTGCTTTAAGGTATATATTCTTCTCATTATCACCCAGGTCAAGTTCTGTCAGCTCTTGCTTCATTAGGTGCATCAGCAGTTGGGTCTTGCTCTGTCATTGTGAAATGTTGTGAATAGTGATCGGTGAGCTAAGACGGAAAGAATCCCTCCTATACTCTTTCTGTCTCTGGCAGTCGAGTTCCTGAAAACGAAGTGTGTCACTAGCGTGGGCCCCTGCGTGAGCACAGGCATAACAGCCGCCCCTCGATCAAGGTGAATACCTGTTGGAGGAGCCCCTCTGCATGCCCCCTGTCCGGCGTGATCCCCTGCTGACCCTGCCTCCTCCTCGCCCCCTGCATATCTCATGTCAGGGAGTCGGTGTCAACTTTGAATTTAGACAGATCAACCACGTGTATTCTACATGGCTTATGCAATCCTCTGAACCTTCTAAGCCTCCATCATCTCTTCTATAGCCAGGACATTAAGAATGCTGTGGCTGCTTCATTGATACCATGGAGGATACTATGAGGATTACATGGAAATATTTTGGTAGCATACACAATACTTGGTATATAGTAAACATCCAATCAATGTCAAATAATACTAGGTCATTCCTGTGTTGATTTAGTACCCACTCGGACCGAGACTTATTTTAACACCCTTTGTCTGTATTAAGTCCCCCTCCATGGGCCAATGACTGGGCAATAGTGGGCAGATGCCAATGGACCCTGATCCCGAGGTCTTCCCTCTCTCACAGCGGAGGTGTGCATTGGAATCCTCGTGCTCCTGATCCTGTACAACTATTGGTTCCTCTACATCCCGTACCTGACATGGCTTTACTTCGACTGGCGTACCCCAGAGGAGGGGGGCAGGAGGTCCGAGTGGGTCAGAAGCTGGGCTGTTTGGAAGTACTTCAAAGACTATTTTCCAATCCACGTGAGTAGACTTCTTTTAAGTAGTATGATTTTGAGAAGACTGAAACATTTTTATGACACGTTTCAAACTTTTCCCCTTTTAGGGGAGAAAGCCTACAAGTCAGCTCAAGTTACTGAATGGACTCTAAGCTAAATCAGAATTCAGAAGGCTATGGGCTCAGGAAATAGATAAAAACTGGGGGGCCCTGGCCAGTGTGGCTCAGTTGGTTGGAGCATTATCCTTTAACTAAAAGGTTGTAGGTTCGAGTCCTGGTCACGGCACATTCCTACGTTGTGGGGTCGATCCCCAGTCCGGGCACATATGATCCCTGGTCTGGGCACGTATGTGAGAGGGGCAACTAATCGATGTTCCTCTCTCTCCTTCCTCTCTGGTCCCTCTCCTCTCTCTAAACAATAAAGAAAAAAGTCCTCGGGTGAAGATAAAAATATATTGGGGGAACAGCTCTAACCCAGAGAACAAAAACAAGTCATATTCTTTATTTCCTCTTTTTTTAAGTTCTAATATATTTTATTTATTATTTTCACTTTTTATTGAATTTATTGGGGTGACACTGGTTAATAAAATTAATAAAATCACATCGGTTTCATGTGTACAGTTCCATGATACATCATCTGTATATTGTATTGTGTTGATATGAGAGGCAATTGTGAGTCATTTTGTTTCTTTCTGGAAACTAAGTAGGGAACATTAAAACAAAAACCAGCTTGATCTAAATGTGTTACAGCTCATCAAAACCACGGATTTGGATCCAAGTCACAACTACATATTTGGGTTTCACCCCCATGGAGTGCTCGTGGCCGGAGCCTTCGGAAATTTCTGCACCAACTATTCGGCTTTCAAGGAGCTGTTCCCCGGCTTCACTGCGTACCTGCACGTGCTCCCGATCTGGTTCCGGTGCCCGCTCTTCCGAGAGTATCTGATGAGCAGCGGTGAGTGAGGGCGCACTGCTGGGTCGGCGGTGTTCCGGGAGGCGGGAGGCGGGGCCTCCGGAACGGCCCCGCCCCAAACCCCGTGGGCGTAAAGGTCCGCAGCATCTGCATCCCAACAGGGCACTTTGTGCGCTGGTTAGATGTTCCTGCCTCCCCGCCGCACTCCCCAAAGTGCCAGCAACACACACATTGTCTTTTTTTTCTGTTCCACCCAAGTATTGGCCTAGTGCCTGGAAGCCTGGGACAGTCAGTAGACGTGAATTTAACAAAAGGATAAGTTGATGAGTGTATGGTATACAGATGCAGGAGAGAGAAGCCAACAAATGATAAATTGCACCTGCGGAAAGGTGTCTTGTATACGTTTATGAATATTGGAGATGAGAGATGTCCCTCGGTGGACCTTGAAGCAATGGCAGTGTATATAATCTCTCTTTTGCTTCCCTGCTATAAACCAAACATAATCTGCCATCTTTGGTTTCCCAGATTACGTGTCACTGGGGTCAGAAATCAGACTTGCTTGATTGCGCTTTGCTGCTCTGAACCAGTGGAAGATGCTTTGGTCAGTGAGGCTGCAGTTCTACCAGTGCTGGGGACATGCTCAGTGGAAATGCCGTAGAGATACTGTGTGAGTGCGTCTGCTCCCGCCTCGCCTGAAGGGGCGCAGTTTGTTCGGTTTTCCAATTTGAGCAAGTTATCGACTAACCATAAACTACAGTAACTTGGAAAGTGCTTTATGCGTATTATTGTCTTTGGGTTTCTTGGATAGAAAGAAAAGTGGGTAGTTTCTTTTTTGAAAAATTTCAATTTCAGAATCAATAAATGGCATGTTCAGAGATAAAATGGTCTTCCAGGTTTTCACTACTTCCTGTTAATTGACATCTCCATTGTCGTGAATACCTGACAGGACATCACTGAACACCAAAGGACCAGGCTCTGTGGCTGGATTTTCAGGGGCTGTTTGTGGACCTGCTCCCACACGGCCCTGGGCTCAGTCCAGTCGAGGCCGACACTGCATGTAGCCTCTAGGGGGTGCACTAAACCCTCCCGAACTACTCGAGAGGAAAAATATCCCTTCTTTTCCATGTTTTTGCAGATGTTGGGTTAGAGAGTTTTTTTTTCTTTTTTATTCAATTTATTGGAGTGACATTGGTTAATTAAGTTACATAGGTTTCAGGTGTACAGTTCTGCAACACATCACCTGTATATTGTGTTGTGTGTTCACCACCACTGAGTCAAGTCTCCTTCCATCATCACTTGCCCCCATCGTCTGTTCTGCCTCTTCTCACCCCCTGTCCCTTTGGCAACCTCTGTACGATTGTCTGTGTCCATGAGGGTTTATTTTTTTGCTAATCCCTTTACTTTTCCGCGCAGCCCTGCACCCCTACCCTCCGACACCTGTAGGTCTGTTCTCTATCTATGAGTCTGTCTCTACTTTGTTGGTGTCCCCTCCCGACAGCTCGGATGGGTCCGGAGAGCATCCTGCCGAGTGAAAGAGGTCGGTCAGAGGAAGACAAGTACCATCTGGTTTCACGCATATGTGGAATCTAAGGAACAAAATAACAGAGAAATAAGGGTTTTACACAAGAAAATTAAAGGGACACTTTAGAAATCTTTTCCAAATTTCCAAAAAGCACAGACATCTATTTACAGATACTCGTGTCGTTTTCAGAAAGTGCAGCCGCAGGTGAGTTCGAGTGGCGGGACTGAGAGCAGGTGTGGCGAATCTGCGGCGCAGGAGATGCAGGTGCACCCTCTCCTCTGCACGTCAGACGCCAGTAATCAGCCTGGGGGGCGCTCTCCTTGCGGTACCCCTGCCGCCGCCACTGCCGTTTGCTAGAGCTGGCGTGTGAGTTGAGGCCTGCCTGCCACCACTGCCTTACGACACCATGAGATCTTGTCCTGTGCTGTGACGTCAAGCGTTCTCAAAGCTAAATAAATACACATTTACACAATGGAATCCTACTCAGCTGTTAAAAAAAAAGAAGAAGGAAATCTTATCTTCTGCAACAGCATGGATAGACCTGGAGAGTGTCACCTTAAGTGAAATAAGTCAGCCAGAGAAAGACAAATACCATATGATTTCATTTACATGTGGAATCTAATAAACAAAATAAACTAACAAATAGGGACTTATAGATACAGAGAACAGACCGACAGCTGTCAGCGGGGAGGGGAGTGGAATCTGGGTTAGAAAAGGTGGAGGGATTAAGTAAAACACATACACACACACACACACACACACACAGACAACAGTGTGGTGATTACCAGAGGGAATGAGGGTTTGGGGGGTGGGGTAGGGCAGGGTAAAGGGGGGATAAATGGTGATGGAAGGAGACTTGACATGGGGTGGTGAGCTGTACACCTGAAACCTATATAATTTTATTAACCAATGCCACCCCAATAAAGTCAATAATTTTTTAAAAGAAAAAAAACTAAAAATATCCAGATTTATAGCCAGCAGAGGTTCCGTCTACTCTGTGTCTAAGCTTAGAGAACTCCCAATGCCTCCCAAAAACCTGCTTCCCAGGACAGGCCCTGGTCCGAGGCTGCCCATCTACCGTGTGCCTGCCTCAGCAAGTGCAGCCTGGGTGTGAAAGGCAGACAGACAGACAGACTTGTGTGCCAGACCTCCTCTAGCAAAGAACCAGCAGGGTTTGAGAGATGCTGTGTTGTCAGGTGTCTGACGTGCTCTCACTCAATTTGTGTGGCTCTAAGTGCTTCAGTCCTGCTGCAAACCCATCCTCCTGGCTCAGGCTGGTGGGGGTGTGTCCGGCAGGGGTCAGCCAGAGTGCGCTGTGTTTCAAGGCTCACACCCCCTCTGCCTGCCCTTTCCGGCTGGCCAGCCAGCGGGCAGGGAGGGGAGATCAGATTACAACAGTCCTGTCTGTCCTTCGAGGGCTCTAAAGCCCTCGTAGTGAGCCATGGGAACCTGTGAGGGCCTTTGAGCAAAAGAGGGGCCTGACTGTCGTTTGCATGTTTGAAAGATCATCCATACAGGAGATGTGCTGGAGGGAGGTGAGCCTGGAGACTGTGGTGATGGGAGGGGTCTAAGGCGGTGATCAGGGACAGGTGCTGCGGGCTCAGCTGGCACAGGGATGGTGGCTGTGGAAATGCAGAAGATTAATATGAAAAAGGGTCGAGAGGTTCAACAGGACTGAGTGGCTGATTGGCTCCGTGAAGGCAGCACATGGTGATCTTGTCCCCATGAGCTCAGCATCTGGCAGGGTGTCTTCCCTGTGGCAGGTGCTCAGTGGAGGATTCTGAGTGAAAGATGGGCCAACATGGTGGCTAAGAACAGGGGAATGCACATGGGACTCGGTTTCTGGCTTGAGTGACAGGACCGATGATAGCTCCATTCACCTCGATAGGAAATGTTGGACAAGGAACAGCTTCAACGAAGGATTTGGTCCATGGGGTTTGGAAGCTTCGAGTGTGAGGGGGTTTTTGAGCCATCAAGCCATCAAGGTAGACAGAGTCTAAGCAGCATAGAAAATGTTGTTAGATGTTCTCTGATGCCATAGAATATTGTGATTAAAATGTTTTCATGTTTAACGAAGGATGATTAGTTAGTCCTTTTGTTTTATTCACTAAGGGCCAGTCTCCGTTTCCAAGAAAAGTTTGTGCCATGTGCTGAGCAAGGAGGGAGGTGGACACATTTCAGTCATTGTCCTCGGGGGCGCAGAGGAGTCGTTAGACGCCCATCCTGGGAAATTCACTCTGTTCATCCGCCAGCGGAAAGGCTTTGTGAAAATGGCCTTGACCCATGGGTAAGTGGCTCTTCATTTAGACACTGTTGAGTGAGCACTAAGGAGTCAAGTAATTTTTTCAGCCCTCCTCCCATCGACCTTCCCATAAAAGCGAATGTGGATGCTCATGGCACATGGGATTGACCTTCCCGCGTCTCAATGCCATGGCACCGGGTAACTAAACTCTTTATAAGCAAAGCACATAAAGAAACGCAAGATTTCTGCCAAATAAACAAAAGAAACATGGCCAAAACTATAGAAGAAAGGTTTTTCTGGAACCCTGATTTTCTATAGAGTAAAAGTCCACCAACTACTAGACTGCTCATGTACCCCCCGCCCCAACCACGAAATTCAAGTGTAATTCAGTGTCAATGTGTGGAACATGAAGTTCGCAGTCTAGGAAGGGGCACCAAAGAACTGTTAGAAGTCTGTCGCCAAGTCAGTTGGACAGAAGCACATCTTTCAATCCGCTTCATTTAAATTTCTTATTCTCCCCTCCTCCCCCCCTTTTTTTTTTGGTGTTTGTAGTGCCTATTTGGTGCCAGTGTTTTCTTTTGGCGAAAATGAACTATTTAAACAAGTTAGCAACCCTGAAGGCTCGCTGCTTCGAACTGTGCAGGACAAACTGCAGAAGATCATGGGGTTCGCGTTGCCGCTGTTCCACGCCAGAGGGATTTTCCAGTACAATTTTGGGCTCGTGCCCTACAGGAAACCCATTCACACCGTGGGTACGTACGTCAGAGACGAACGGCTTGTTAAAATGAATAGAAATGTTACCTTCCTTTGAGCAGCGTTTATTCTTCTTGACTGAGGTGCTAATGCAAGAGAAGTGGCTTCTAGTAAGGTCTTTCCAAAGTAACAATTCTACAATGTTGTTTGAGTTTCATTTTGGGTATGCCCGTTGTTTACAAAATGACTGTATTTTCCATTTGAATAGGAATTGATGACTTCTAAGATTCCTGCTCTGGAACTACAGGTAGAATCTAATTTTAGAAGTAAAGATTCTGATCCTCTAGGAGGAACCTGTCTCTCTGTAGCAGATTCTTAGATGAAGTTCTGTCAGAGCCTATTCGTATATGCAGATTTCTGGATAAAAGATGTCTTCAGCATGTTCAGTTCACATTGGCATCAGTTTCTATCTCAAAAGCATTTTTTTTGCAGTTTAGATATATTTATGCATATCTTAATATAGACTGATTTTATTTTTATAAGTTGCATGTTTAGGGAAATGGAGGTGGGGGAAGAGGGTGACAGCCTGCTGATAAAAAGACTGAGGAGGAAAGTAATTAGGTCTCCAGTGGAACAGGAACTGGAGAGTTGAAAATTAGATATTGCTGAGTCAGGTGCTAATAGCAGAGTTAACCAAAATTGTATACTTCCTAGGAAACTAGAAGTAATAGTTTCACCACGGATAGCCCATTAAATGAAACTAAGTGTTCTCTTTTTAGGTCTGTTTCATCAGAAGGGGTTTGTCCGACAGTTAGTTTGTAAGAGCTTTGAGTCTCACATGTGGTCATGTGACATTTTAAATGCTATATTTAACTCAGATGGAATGTTAGAAGACGTTGATTAGTTAGTGCAGTAGAAATACTGAGATAAGAGTAAGTCTTTAATTGTGTTTTTTAGGACAAGCTGGTTTCATTTTTTGGCATATTTTTAATTAGTCATTTTGATATTTTATGTGATATTTATATTTTATATTTTTACTATAGTTGGCATTTTGGGGGATCTAAAAAAATTTTAAGACATGCTTTTAGGATCTAAACGTTTAATTAAGTGTAACACATATGTACCCCGAAATAAGTTGTGAATGTTCAAAGCAAGTATATGATTTCAGGTTAAACGATTATAGTTCTCACCTGGCTGGGTTAAATATTTATCTATCTATCTATCTATCTATCTATTTATTTTCATTTTATTGAGTTTTCTGGGGTCACATTGCTTAATAAAATTATATGAGTTTCAGGTGTACATGTGCACAACACATCATCTGTGCACTGTACTATGTGTTCACCACCCAAGTCGAGTCTCCGTTCGTCACCATCCATGCCCCTAGGGACATTTCTTTTTAAGTAGTCCGTCATGTAGACAGCCTGGTTACATCCTACTGACAAGTAGTTCATTGGTCAGCAGTCGAATGGATGTGGCCAGATTCAAATTCGTCATAAAGAGGAGTCATTTTTTTGCTCCCTCGTCTTGGGGTGGTGTGTTTCCCCGTGACTGTGTCCTGGTTGTGCGTATGTGGCAGGAATTCCACAGAAATGGTGACGTGTCCTCCTCCACACCTCACGTCAGGAGGCACTTGATGGCGCTTGGTCTCATTGCTGGTGATGGTAACTTTGGTCCCTTAGGTATTTGCCAGGTTTTTCACTATCAAGATACATTTGTGCATTTGTCTGTGTAAATTTTTATGTATTTACGTATATGTGTTATGTGTTATATGTATAAATAGAAAGATTTTTTTCTTCATTGAGATATTATCTGGGGGTAGTGTTACTTGGAGATTGTGGACTTACCCTTCTTTTTTTAATCCTTGCCTGAGGATATGTTTGCAGATTTTTAGAGAGTGGGGAAGGGAGAGAAAGTGCAAGTGGGGAGAGGGAGAGAGAGAGAAAGGGGAAGAGCGAGAGAGATGAGAGCAACATCAATGTGAGGGAGAAACATCGATTGATTGCCTCCCATATGTGCCCTGACCAGGGGTTGAACCTACAACTTAGATATGCACCCTGACTGGGGATTAAACCCACACAACCTTTTGGTGTACAGGATGATGCCCCAACCAACTGAGCCACCTGTCCAGGGCATGCCCTGTTTTTTATTAAACTTCACTCGCTTGTTTTCACTCTCCATTGGTAATTCTGACCTGACTCAATTATTACAGTTGTGGCTGCCAACCGGTTATTTTCTAAGTACAACATCCCTTTGTATTAGTTAGTTGTCATTTACCATAAAGTCCCAGTGTTAGATCATTTGCAGTATGGCTATCCAGATAGGCTCACCTGCTGTGTTTGCGTGTGGCACAGAAAGGGGTCCAGTCCCGTCTTCGCTAGCCTGGAGACTTCTGCTGTCCTCCTGTTAACCCTTCAGCCTGTCTTCTGATTATAGGTGTGACAGAAGTGTTTATTGCATTTGGACTCTTATGGCAACATTGAAAAAATACAAGCAATGCCATTAAGACATTGGTTTTTCCCCTGGCTGGTGTGGCACAGTGGATTGAGTGCTGGCCTGCAAACCTAGCGGTTGCTAGTTCGATTCCCAGTCAGGACACATGCCTGGGTTGCAGACTAGGTCCACAGTTGGGGACATGTGAAAGGCAACCAATTGATGTTTCTCTCCCTTCCCGTCTCTCTAAAAGATAAATAAAATCTAAAAAATAAAAGTAGAATCAACCAATAAGTGCAAAAATAAGTGAAACAACTAATCGATGTGTCTCTCTTCCTTCCAATTTCTCTCTCAAAAAAAAAAGGCGTTGGTTCTTGCCATCTGCAGGCCCACTGTGGCGGCTGCAGCCGATGCTCAGCCACCATTGCCACTCACAGTTGATACCGCGCCCGGGAAGGTGTCCTGAGGAAGTGCTGTGGGTTTGTGGTCTGACTCGGAGTGACTTAGAATGTTTCCTTTATCTCCTCTGAGCCTCAGCCTTTCCACCTCTAAAGGGGAGACGGTTATAATTGCCTGTTGCCTGTCTTCTCACAGGGTCCCTCGGGAGTAGATGAGCTGATCTGAGGGGGTGTGGGGGGGGCACCCTGTGGCCTCCAGGTGCCAGGTGAGTGTGTGCAGGTGCATTTACAGAGCAGAAGGTGGATTCCTGACCAGATTGTTGACAGCTGTCAAATATGTTTCAATTTCCTTGTGTATGCAAGGATCCTGGCCAAAATGTTTATCTGAATCTGGACAATGAGGATGCAATCAGGCAAGTCCGGATTGTAGGACACGGTACAAAACAACTGATCTTAACTCTCCCAAAACTGCCGATGTTGTGAAAGACCGGAAGGAGAGAGTGAGAACTCGGAGACACAACAGCTGTCGTGGATTTGGGGGAAAAGAGATAAAGGGTACAACTGAGACAGTTGATCAAGTTTGAATGTGGGTTAAGTACAAAATAATATAGGGCAGAGGTTCAACTCCTTGGGTGTGGTAATGGTCTTGTTATGGGGGACGGTGTCTTCGTTCTTGTATGCTGAAGTACTGTAGGGATGATTAGCATGATTGAATCATTGTTGTCTGCAACTTTCAGATGGTTCTACAAAAATAAAAACAATAGCCCTGGCTGGCGTAGCTCAGTGGATTGAGCGCGGGCTGTGAACCAAAGTGTCGCAGGTTCGATTCCCAGTCAGGGCACATGCCTGGGTTGTGGGCCGTGGCCCCCAGCAACCGCACATTGATGTTTCTCTCTCTCTATCTCCCTCCCTTCCCTCTCTAAAAAATAAATAAATAAAATCTTAAAAAAATTAAAAAATAATAATAAACATGTAAATACATATGAAGGGGGGCCCCCAAACAGGATTTATAAAAAATTATGTATATGTTTAAACTTCAGTCACCTTCAAAGTACTCTCCGTATGATGCAATACACCTATCAAGACTTTTTTCCACTGCTCAGAATAGTTTTTGAATGCATCCGTTTTGATGCCTTCTAGTGCTTCTGCTGTCTTTTTGTTTCACCTCTTCCATTTTGGCAAAACATTTCCCTTGGAGGGCTTTTTTTTTTTTTTGTCTGGGGAAAGAAAACAAGGCTGTGGGGGCGAGATCAGGTAAGTAGGGAGGTCTGTAAAAACTGCAGACCACTCACCACGATGTGGGCAGGTGGGCTTGTAAATCACCACCATGAAACAGGCAAATGCGTTGAGTCTTCAAGAATTCAGTGACGCCAAACGCAGCCTCTCACAACAACGCCAGCTGGTACACTGATACAGATGGGTTCCTAGAATGCTCACCTATCAGGGGCAGCCTGTGCTACAAGGGGCCCACCCTTCAGAAGATTATTCCAGGTTTTATTAGTTCCCCCCTTGTATATGAGATTCATATACATGTGTTTGCAAAATGTTTGAAATTGGTGACTATAGTGGAAGGGTATGTAAGTGATTATTGCATCATATTTTCTATACGTTTGACACATTTTTAAATAAAAAGAGATAGAGAAGGGATGTACTTTATTTGAATAAAATTGCTTTGAAACCATATGAGGAAAAACGTAGTCTATTATGTTTCAAGTCATTATTATATCCTGATAGGAAAGAAAATCATGCTAAAGGATTCTCTGAAACAGAAAGGAAGGAAGAGGAAGCTTTCATTGAAATTTTAATTGAAGAGATTAAAGTACATAATGTTGAGGGGATCAGTATGGTGCCCAGTGTAACATATAAGGTGCTCAGTAAATGTTCTTGAGTGTGTGGTGTGTAATGTGTGTGTGTAGACACATGCACACACACAGCACACACACTCACATGGGGCATCTGTTGATGCCTAGGTTTCGCCTGGCACCCACGTTGGGACCCTCCACCCACTCTGTCAGGCAGCTCTCTCTGCCTGTTCTTTCTCTCGTGTACGGCTTTGTAGCTTCTGGAGAAAGCAATTCCTGTGTGAGACCATTAGAGAGAGAAACGCCGTGGAGTTTTCATAATTACAGAAAAGCAGAACAAAGATTTCTTTTTGTCAGAGATCTACGCTTTGCCTCAGTGAGAAGGAAATAACGTCCGTGTCCAAATGGTTCTCCAGCTGCACACACAGCGGTTCACAAAGTCGCTAGTTCTTCGCCCTCGATAAGTGCAGCCCAGCACCTTAGACAGTGGAGCGAGGCTGCGGTGGGAAGCGGTAATGCATAACGAACCTCCAGTTGTCACATACACTTGGAAAAGGGGACACGCGACCTGCCAGCTCCGAAAAGCACCAAAACCTAAGCAGAAGCTCGGATTCCTGACTCGGCCACAAGTGGATGTTGGGTGGTTTTTCCAGGGCGGGGAGTTCTCTTGCCCAGAGCAGCCTGAGACAGCTGTTTTCCCCTTGGTATTGTAAAAAGGGAGTTATGCGGCAGGTTGCCACTAACTTCATTTTAGGTTGAAAGCGTTTTTTTCTTCTCCTTCGTGGTAAACATCTCCTTTTCGTGGAGAGGAGAACTCTGGTCTCTTAGGGCTCAGGAGACCCTTCTCGGGTTTGCTAATTTTTGTTTGTTCTCTCCAGCTTGATCCCTAAGAAGTAATGGAGAAAGGTTTTTTTACTCTCTAATCCAAGTTCAGGTCAGTTTTGTAATGAGGGGCTGGAATACTGGGTATACGTCACTGTTTCCTCTGCTTTGTGTGTGTAGGTTAGCAACTGCCACCACCTCAGCTTCTGGCCGTGTCAATGAGGGAAGGCAAGTATGGCGCTGCCTCACACTTTGCAGGGAAAGGTCTTGTGAGGGTGAATACAATGGGCGTCTTGGAGCTCTCTGGAAGAACTATCTGAAGTGCAAAGAAGTGCACTGAAGGGAATCGAAGTTGACTGTGAGGTAACTCGTCGAAAATGAGAGACAACCGCAGAACTCACACGTTCTGATGACAAAGTGAGCTGGGAACACCACGCCTCGTCTTCTTAGACAGCCGCGTCTCTTTACAGGTCCCTCGCTCCCACCCCGAACAGTTAGTTCCACTTGACCTCCGTCCTTGAGATCATTTCAGTAAGAAAACAGAAGCTTTTCCTATAAAATCAGGAGTTTGCTAGCAGATTGACATGTAGATGTCTCTTCCCCCAGCCCCCACAAACAGCCAAAGGTCAGAGCTGAAAGGGAGCTTCAGAATCTTCCTAACTGTACTTTGTATCCTGCACACGTGGGAATGCAGGCCAGTGACGGCATTGCTTGCTAGCTCCACGTGCCCGCTGGTGAGCCGGCACCAGACGCCGTCCGGCCCCGTGGCTCCTCGTGGCCCCGTGGCCCCGGCTGGTGACTCCCGGTGTGAGTCACCAGCTCCCACTTCCACCCAGCACCTTAGCCTCGGCGCGCATTTCCAACCACAACAGACAGAGACGGTTATGTTTCTGCTGCTTTATTTTTTTTAGCTGTATAACTACCAAATTCTTTTTTAAAAAACTTACTTATTGAATGTAGTAGGGTGACGTTGATTGATAAAATTATACAGGTTTCGGGTGTCTATCAATTCTCCTTCCATCACCATTCATCCCCTTTTACCCTTTCCTGCCTCCCCCTACCTCCCTTACGTTTCTAGTTCTTCATGTTAGAGGACAAAGGACCGATGTCTGCTCTATAGAAATTTGACCTCTAGGCTATAAAGAAAACTGCACACAAGCTTCTTGAGGCTATAAATGGTTAAAAATTTAGCAATTTGCTAAAATGTCGCGGTAAAATGTATCTCCTTGGTTCTCCCTTAAGTAACCACCTGCTGTTACTGACATGGATTGCAGCTGGGATGTAGCACAGGTGACTCAGGACAGGCAAAGGGAAACTTGTTCCATATGAGTTCTATTCTATTCCCTACAGCCCCACTTGACCTCATGCCCAGGCTAATGAATGAAAGGTAATAAGCAGTTTGCCGCCCAGCTGGTGGTTGAGCATCCTGTACGTTTTAAACTCTTAGCATTAGTAGCAGCACTAGAGCAGCAGGGGGCGCAGTGAGCAGCAGAAAGGACCCAGAAGAGCAAAAGCCCTGGGTACCTTCCTGTCTGAATTCTCTAAAATCTGAGACAAGTGGGATTAAAGTTACTTATTACACAAATGCATTTGAAAATGCATGTAGGGGTTACCAGTTTTTAAAAAGTGAATTAGCTCATCTTTAATTACATAGGTGAAACACACATGTATTCACAATGTAGACATTTACAATACAGGTAAAGTGAAAATCTCTTCATCTCTCCTTCCTTGCTTGAGGTAATAGTTATAGTCTCTCTTTCCATACTTTCTAAATACACAAAAAGCTTATCATGCACCTAGAAATAGAATTTTTTCATAAAGGAGAGCATATGATTTTTTTACCTCTTTCCCACTTAATACATTTTAGACATCTCTGTGTGTATGACATATATATTATTTCATTTTTAAAAATTGAAGTATAATTGCATTTCTATTAGTTTCAGGTGTACAGTGTATTGACTTGGTATTTGTCTATATTACAAAACGAGCACAATAAATCTAGTTAACTTCCTCATTATACATAGTTACAAAAATATTATTTAATTAAAAATTGCTGCCTAAGATTCCATTGAATGAATGTTTGGTGCTTTATTTAGTAACTTTTCCAGTGAGCCTTTTGGTTGGTGCTGTTTTCCACTCTTACAAACAGTGGAATCCTTGGGATCATGTATGTTTCCTAGCACAGATGTTTAGCGACAAAGACATCTTGGAATTTTTTTAGGGTACCATTAAAAAGAGAGCAGAGGGTTGATGCCTCATGAGTCAAGATTTCGCAGTCAGTGAGTGATAAGAGGGGAGTGTGGTCTGGCTGTCAGCTGTCCCCGAGGGCGGAGGGTGCTGGTACACACAGCGGTGGCCTCTCCCCTCCCAGCTGCAGTCAGCACAGCGGTTCGCTTGACTCCGAGTCCAGACCACCAGGGCATGGACAGTGCCGTGTCTGATGAGAAGGAAAGTTCTTTATTTGTCATCAGGTGGGACGGGGTGACCATCGTCGGCAGCCAGGAGAATGAAAGGGGGCTTGGAACCAGCAGGCCCGGTGGGTCCCGATCGGAAGATCTTTCCAGGGCTGGCCACTGGGGCAGCCGCGTGGGGTGGTGGAGTGGTTCCCGTTTCTCACGTCTGGTGTCCTCTCTGTTCTTGCAGTTGGCCATCCAATCCCTGTTAAGCAGACTCCGCACCCGACCTCAGAGCAGATCGAGGAGCTGCACCAGACCTACATGGAGGAGCTAAGGAAATTATTCGAGGAGCACAAGGGGAAATACGGTATTCCGGAACATGAGACGGTCGTTTTTCGATAACTGTCCTCTCAGAAGGCATGAAGGAGGATGAGCGAGCATCCCATTCGGAGAATAAACACTTTAAATAAGTTTATTATTTTCCCTTGACCGTGGAATCAAATTTGCAACCGAAAAGTATTATTTTAGTGGCGGATGTTGATGTATACCTGTGTAAAATAAGAATACAGTGTGTGATTGTAGGATAAGGTTAGAGATGACTGTGCCCCTTTTCATCACCTTCCTTAACATTTAGGAAGGTGAAATCACATTACAGGTTCAGGAAGGGTTTAGAATTACATCCTCAAAAAAATATGACAGCTTCAAAAAATAATTAGACCCTTTTCTAAATATCACAATAATTCAAGGTGGTGTTTTCACTAAGTGTGTTCGCTGCTATTCAGCAGCGCCGGGACATTCAGGAGTTGGTGTGTAAAATAATCTTCTATACAGAGCCGGAATAGATCATTTATTTATTTTTCTTTCACTTGAACAGACCATTGTATCAGTGAATAATATGACTTTTAAGACTTAGATCATTTGATACATTAGAGCATGTGAACCAACACATTTTTATGGAAAGGGGCAGGGTTTTTATCCGTGTTCCCAGAAGGAGGAATCTCCCTTACGGAAACCCGCGTGGATTCGAGCCTGACTCCTCGTTTCTGTTCATGCTGACAAGTAGTCATCCTCGTCACTTGCTTAGGAGGATGTTCACTTGCTGTGGAGAAGGAGGAAGACATACTTTTGCACATGTTTTAGGACACTGAAACTGCAGCAGGTTTTTATGGTAATAGAAATGGTTTTAATTTTCTTCCCCAATGTCCTCTTTGATTAAGACAAGCCATGAACGAGAGCGCCCCCCTCTGGTCAGATGTGCCCAGTTCTCAGCTGACTTGGGTTATGTGAGTCTCCCCCGAACCAGAGGTCAGGTCTGTGAGAGCAGGAACCTCATCCCTTCTGTGCGCTGCTGTCTCCCTGTGCCTGGGTCAGCTCATGACACTTAGTAGACACGAAGTAAGTGCATGATTAAATGAATGTATTTGCAGAGGAACACACAAACTTGGCCATGAGGTGAAGAATTTTTAAAGCTCTGCTGTAGGATGAAACCTATAATATAAGGCAAGACCCACTTTCAGAAGGAGATAATTGTGTGTGTCTAAGTGTGCCACGCCTGTGGTTGACAGTACTGCAGGTTGGCTTGGAAGGAACAAGTCAGAGGGACATTTCTAACAATTAGCTGCTGGGCATTAAGTAATTATTTGGTAAGAAGAATGTCTAGTTTCCGAACAATCTCCATTGCTAGGTGTTGCTTCTGAGCTTCCTCCACTCCAGGTATTGGAGGGTAACTTCCCTCAGTTGCTCTCACTTATTGGTAATATGTCTTCAGGCCTCTAATTTTTAAAACATTGAGCTCTGGCTGGAGCTGGGATTGGGTTCTGCCAGAGCAGAGTGAAGTCCTGCTGGGTAGCGCCCCGGGTAGGGATGCATTTCACACAGGCGAAAGGGAACCCTTCTGATTGTTCTTCATAAGGTTTTGTGGCCAAGGTCCCGATTTTTTTTTTTTTTGTAGAAAGCAGGGAATCTAGTAAACACTTGCTTTACTAGATGGTGGAAATCCGACTGTAAATCCTTTTTACCCAATACTAAAACAAACAAACAAACAAACATTTCCGTATATATGGAGAAGGAGCACCGTTTATATGCAGTGACTCTCCAGCTGGTCAGAGTTCAGCCTCTCAGAGTGTAACTGTGAGGCCCAACAACAACAACCAAAGGCCTTCAAGTTATTACAAAGCATATGAATTTCCTTCCTGTGGAGTTTACTAAAAGCTCATGACACACAGTGTTTTGTGGTTTCACAAAGGTATGCATTTTAACCTCATGGTTGGGAGGGAGAGGGCCAAGCTGACCTCCCCTCTCCCCGGCCTCAGCTGGGTTGTCTAGTAAGCAGGTACGGTCCATGTGTAGTAAAACAGAGGCACTGAAGAATGAGAAAAGTTCTGCTCGGATGATTTTATCTAGAATTCTGCCATTTAAAAAATCTAGATATCAGCACCTTTAATTTTGGCGTACCCCAAATTCTTTTGTTAGGTACAAATATTAGGGAGTTCATCTCTTCTTTTCTTAGGGTCTCCAGAGGTGGTAATCCCACCAGGCCAGAAATCCTTCCATAAACTCAAAGCCCAGCTGTAAGTTCTGTAGAGCCCTACAAATTGCAAATGAATTTTTGTTGTGAGTTTTGGCTGCAGTGCACATGTGGGTAATAGACTGCACCCACGAGTGCGGTTTGATGGAGACCCCTGTTTTAAAGGCTCTCATCTGCTACATGCTTGCACCTAAAATTGAAGCAGCGAAGCCACACAGGCACAGCAGCAGCAGTCACCCCAGAACGCTGGGAGAGACACTGGGGTAGGCGCCTTGAAAAAATGTGCACGCATGCTGTTTGGTTTGGACAGCTCTTTTTCCTGTTTCCCGTGCACGCTGGCTGCAGGCTGTCATTTCCTGTGTCTGCAGTCTGGAAGCATTGAAGCGGCCTGTGTCTGGCTAAGCCCCTGGCGCTCACATCGCTGGGTGCAGCCTTGGGACTTCGGAAGGCCAGCCAGTTTTGCTCCGTCCCATGGGGAACCAGGGTCAGGTTTGCTGTATGGTGTACACAAACCCTTCGCTGCGACTGTGAAAATGTTCGAAGTGTACATTCTTTAGGGATGGTGGGCGAGCCTCTATCGGTACGTTTCTGTCATGGGAAGCGCAGGGCATGGAACCCAGGCGTGATGCCCTTACCTCTGTAACCTGACGCCTCTTTCTGGCTACCTCTTCCTCTTCCCGTGACGAGAGACGTGGGTGATGGGATGTGCTAATTGGATCCCCCACAACTCCAGTAATCCAGGATTGCTGGTTCTCCTCTAGCTCCTGTATTTTTTATAATAAGTGGTAAAGTGTCTATTGATGGTGCTGGGAGAGTTCCTCCAAGTCAAATTTATATACCTTTTTAAAAAAGAAAAGCAAGGCAGCTTCGGAATAACCAACTAGCTGCTCCAGTTTCTCTCGGAAGCAGTTCTTTGTATTAACAACAAAAGAATTTCTCTAATACTTTTTTGAAGTACTGATTGATTTTTTGAAACTGATCCTTCCCAAACACCTTCAGCCTAGTGCCTTAATATCTTAAACGAGGAGGAGAAGGTTTTCCACAGCTGACCCATGGGACAGCGAGTTCCCTGATAGCGGAGTCTGGCTTGTGTGTATTTTTATCTGGGCCCTGGAGCAATCTCTCAATGGATGCTCACAGCACTCACCCGGCCACTGGGTGGAGCACGTCACCGAAGCCGTTTCAGAGCCAGAAGGGACTTCACAGTCTGTCTAGTTATTCCTTCTGCCCAGGAAGCGGTTGAATCCCAGTGAAGCTGAATGCGGATTGGAACTGACTCTGTGTTTGTATCACTCTGCTCTAGACTGAGCTGGGGGTGCTTCTGTGTCCTGATCATTGATCAATAAACCCAGCAGTTCCCCGAGGAAACAAAAGTGTCCAAAAAGTAGTGTGATTAAAAATATACCTAAAGCAAGGGATTTGACAACCCTCCAGCAAGCTCTGTCTTCCTGGGGCCGCGAACATTTTTCTGTTTTGAGACCAGTATACCTCATTGTTGGCTTTCCCCTTTTGCAAGAGCTATTTTGGTGATGCATCCTGGGTCCAGTCCAAGTTTTCAACAGCAAGCTTAGCCACCAGCGCCTTTTGTATTGCCGCAGCAGGATCAGGCGAGGTGCCTGTGCTCAGGATGGTGACAGACCCTGTAAAGGATCCCTCTCAGCCGTGTTGCGGGCACTAACACAGGACAAAGCGACCTCGTTATTCAGACAGGTGCCTGTAGATTCTTTCACATCACTGATAGCCCCGAGCTCCGAGTCTATTCTGGTTCCGGTCTCATCCAGCTGGGTTGCCACAGCTGGCTTTTTTTAAATTTGTTTTTATAGCTCTCACATTCTGGTTAAGAATTATCTTCAGCTCTCTTGAGAATTCAAAGATAAACCTGACCTCCCTTGGATTCCCAGGGCTGTGTAGTTCTGGCCGACTCTCCTTCCAGACCAGCTAGCAGCCCAGGACTTTCTGGTTGGATTCTGGACCCTCCCGTGTGGGAGTGGTTTTGAGGCCACATGCCCAGAGAACCTAGGTACCCCATTCTTCTCCTCTCCAGGCTTCTATTTCAAACAATCCTTTAGGCTCTGGTCCTCCACGAATGGGCTGGGAGACCCGGGCTCAGTTCCTTCCTATAGAAACCAAGTTCAGAGTGAATGATCAAGGTCCCTTCTGGTTCTATTTCTATGGTTTCTGCTGACTTTTTTTCCCTGTCATTGTAATGACATCTAGTTAGAGATGTAGAGTTACCTTGATGTTTCCTGCAGGGCATACACAGTGAGTCCAAATGAATGCCTCACTCTCTTGGTATATAGAGCACATAAATTGCTATAGAAATTTCTCCACCATCACGGTGACCTTCAGTCCTGGTATTCCTGAGAAATAATTTAATTCTCTAAATAAAAAGGAGAAATTGATCTACAAGGATTCCTCCTTTATCGTGTTCAAAACTATGAAATCATAAACTATGAAATCATAGATTATTACTTGTTAAAATCTCTACAGGAGATGATGAATTTTTATATTTCCTCTATTGTCATGTGCTGCTGTGTGCTTTTTAAAAGCTCTCGGTTTGTAAAGTTTTGACCAATAAATGTGTTTTATGCCTGAGCCATAAATGCGTGGATGTGGTGTCTCACCTGCACGGAATGGTTTTCCTGTTACACACCTTGGGGAGGCTGCGTTAACTTGTGCTTGCGTATGGATGTAATCCAGAGAATGACATTGAAATTGTGAGCATTGTGCATTCTTTTTTTTAATTTTATTTATTTATTTTTAGAGAGGGAAGGGAGGGAGAAGGAGAGAGAGAGAGGAACACCAATGTGCAGTTGCTGGGGGTTGTGGCCTGCAACCCAGGCATGTGCCCTGACTGGGAATCGAACCTGCGATGCTTTGGTTTGCAGCCCGAGCTCAATCCACTGAGCTACGCCAGCCAGGGCGCACTGTGCATTCTTATACAGAAGCGTCAGTCCTTTAGTTCTTCTGACAGGAGGAAGGACAGCTCCGAAAGCAGGGGCAGGGGGAACCAAAAACCTCAGGTGTGCAGAGGGCAGCCCCAGCAGGAGGCAGCAGCAGAAAAAAAACGAGCCAGGAAACAGCCCTGGTCTCACGTGGTGGGGGGAGGAGTCCTCCCAGAATCCGAAACCTTCGAAAACTGGAGGAGACGGAGGAGACGCGTGCAGATGACACATTCGGTGAATCACGGCTCGAGGCGACGGGGTTTCTTTCTGGGGGATGATGACCACGTTCTAAAATTAGACCGCGGTGCCGGTTACACAACTCGGCGAATACACGGGAAGCCTCCGGGCTCTGCGCCTCGAATGTGTGAAGTCTGTGGTCTGTGAATCGTACCTCAATAAAGCTGTTTCATAAAACTGAGTCAGCCGTACGCTTGCCAAAAGAACAGAAGCAGCTGAAAACGAAATCCCTTTTTAAAATGTGTCAGAAGGGAAACTGCCTCCCTTCCCTGTCAGCCCTTGGTACGTGAAAGTTTAGTCCTTGATTTTTGAGAGCTGTTGGCATCTCTGGTGCTCTTTTGAAAATAGGTGTTTTTAATACTCTTTGTGACTATTTTATGGGCTAGAGAACGTGCTGTTTTATTTTTGTGTAAGGTACCGCGTGACCTTCATTTTCGCCAGTATTTTATGAATACTGCAGCATTTGCTAATTAACGTTATCATGTAAAAACAACTGGGTGTTGATTGACCACCTGCAGTGTGCCAGACATGGGCTGAATTCCGGGTGTTCGTTATGACATTGGGCTCTTAAAACAGCCCCGTGAGGTTGGCACTATTTCTATCCCACAGGAAACTGGGCCTCCCAGGGGCTAAGAACTTGGCCGAGGCAACCCTCATCGGGGGGGTGCCAGGGTCCTCCGGCCAGAGCCCTCACTCTAAGGACAGGACTTGAGAGCCCTGGGGTGTCTGCCATCTCCGCCGCTAATTTGCTGTGTGACTCTACGTATTTGACCTTGTGTTGTTCACCTATTAAAGGGGTGGGCGGGGCAAGATCTCCATGGCTCTTTGTGGGTCCACCTACTGGTGACTTTACATCCATTTCTGAATGCCCTCCCTCCCCCCAACCCCAAACCCAGGGGGCATGGGTGCCATCCTCAGCAACGAGCGCAGCCCTGGGGACCCGCTGTGAGTTGGCACAGTATCGTGTCCTTCATCAGAAAGACAGGGTAAGAAAGCTTCACAAGTGCACTCACATTTGTTGTCAAGGTTAAACATTTAAAATGCTACATTAAGAACACCTGTTTAGCCCCGGCTGGTGTGGCTCAGTGGATTGAGCACCAGCCTGCCAACCAAAGGGTCACTGGCTCAATTCCCAGTCAGGGCACATGCCTGGGTTGCGGGCCAGGCCCCCGGCGGGGGTGCACGAGAGGCAACCACACACTGATGTTTCTCCCCCTCTCTTTCTCCCTCCCTGCCCCTCTGTCTAAAAGTAAATAAATAAAATCTTAAAAAAAAAACACCTGTTTAGCTAAAGGTCTTTTGATTTTTTTGGTAGTTGTTACCACGAGGAACATTAGCTGGGGGAAGCTCACTTCTCCAATCTGATTTTAGAGTTTCTTTTTCACACGTGGACACATACATGTGTGTTTCTAAGTATTAAAAAAATACCTTCTCCACAATTGCTGCATGTTCCAACTGAAGAAGAAACTTCTTTTTCTTTCCTGCCTTCTCCAGTTCCCCACTCTTTGAAAATTCTACGTGGGTAGAAAATCTGATCTTTAGTTTGACCCGGCATTGACATTTCATGCGTGATGCTGAAACAGAGGATCGGGGGATGCTACAAGAACAGGATCATAACGTTTCAAATTCACTTCACTTTAAAATGATATTGAGTCCATGAATGTAGAATGTTCAGTCATATTAAATAATTGTACTGGGATTTGCAGAAGGGTTTATATATTATATATAGAGAGAGATATATTCATTACTGTTCTTGAAATAATGCCCAAATAAAGAAAATTTTAAATCACTGGGAATAAAAGCAATGCAATCTATTTGGGAATGAGGCATGCTTTTAGAGATGAATGTGATTCATATTTTGAGTAATACACAGTTGATGGAGCTTAGTGCCATTATTATTACAAGGGAACACAGGCGACAATGCCGTGACACCGACAGTGTTTCTTCAAGAGGCAACATGACTTTGCTGATTTGAACCAGTTACCCTGCCCTTAAAAAAGCACTTCGGCTCCAGCGGGTGGGCGACCTTCCCACCCAGGATTCAGCTGCAGCGGGTGGGCCACCGTCCCAGCCAGGAGGACCTTGATCAGACACCACGCACACGCCTCCCCTTTTCTACCTTTTTACATCATTTCATTTTTTCTCTCCGTCAGCTTTGGTTTTGTCCATAAGCCAGGAAAGCAAAAAAATCAAAGCAAGAGAAGGGGAAGAGTTGAATTGCAAGAAGCGATTGAGAAACGTATTTCCTGTCAAAGGTCAAGTCAAGGACGCTGAAAGTAGGGAAGAGCTGGAAAGGAAGTGAGGAGGAGGGGTTAGTGAGGAGGAGGAGGGACAGCAGTGCATGTTCCGTGAACACACCCCTCCCATTCCATCCCCTGGTGGGTCCTTGTCCCCGTGACCTTCATTTCAGCCGTAGGCAGAAACACCTGATGCTTCCTGAGCACAGAGCTCTCTCAGGGATGGTGCCCCTCTGAAGCAAGGCACGGCCCCTTCCTGGCCTTTTTTCTGGTGATCTGAAGGCGGGATTCCTGCATTAGACGTTCAGACTTTTGGAGCCCTACCAGGCTGCTACTGATAACACTGATTACTGTTTGAAAATAGACCCTGAGGACTCATTACCCCCCACCCCCGCTGCTGCCCTGACACTATGCCAAGTTGACAGCTGATATCATAGTAACTAGTCCAAAGATGCAACAGTCAAGTGAAAAACAGCATGGTAAAAAACTGTGTGAGTTCAATCAGCATAGGCTTTAGAACTTCATGTATCTGTAACTATACATTTGCACTGCTACTGTTGAGAGTTCCGTGAAACAAGCCATCAGGATGATGTGGCTGCACAGTGGCTGGGTGTGGATGTCTAGGTGGCAGAGCTCACGGAGGCAGCGTGCCCCGATGGTCACCTGTGGCCAGAGAAAACGCTGTTTATAAGGAACTGTTGCTACTGAACTCTCTTGACTCGCTCTGAATCTGTTACCACATCCTTTTGGCCTGACTCGATTGCAGAAGTTATTTCCCTTTCCGCATCTTGATAGGCTTAAGAACTGCTCCGGGGCCCTTATTTCAAAGGAGAAATTCCTCTTTGCTCTGGGCACTGGTTTTCAAAAAACAGGCATGGAATGACTTCAGTCTAATCCTCTGTCTGGGTTGTATGTATGTTTCTTCCTGCTAATTCACTGAGTTGCATCAGGAATGTTTCTCTGCCAGAGCTATTTGGCAGGAATCCACTGAAGAAATTACTCTCAGCTTTGTGGTTACGAGATTCAGTTGGAATTTCCTGCAACTTCTAGTCATTCAAAGATACTCACGGAGGGGCTGAGGCCCGGGCTGCAAGGTGCGCGGTGCCTGTTCATGCCAGAGGAAGTCGGGATGCAGAGCGGAGGAAGATGCTAGGGGCCCAGTTCTTCTGAATGCCTTCCCAGTCGACTGAATGATTGTGATCAAGCACTGGGTGGGACGAAGCAAGGGGTGGGACCTATGAGCCGCCCTCCCAGGGCCCTTAATTACAAAGGTGTCTCCTCAGAAACAGAGGGAGGCGAGTGTGACAAGCACAGCCCTGGTTCACAGCTTCGGCTGTGTGGGCAGAGACATTCTTGCCCGTGGGTCTGGTAGGAGCCATGGAGGGAACGGGATCCCTCGAGCTTGTGATGAGGAAGCGATGAGGAAGACAGGTGAGCGTGAAGGGAGACCTTGGGCAGGGGAGTCAGGCTGGGGTGACCACTTGTCGTGGTTTGCCCAGGACCTGCCCGGTTTTAGCAGGGAAAGCTCCCGCCCTGGGAACCCCGTCGGTCCCAGGCAAAGTGGGTGGGTTGGCCACCGTAGGCAGGGAGGGAGAGTTAGACACTCTCCCCACCTTTGGGAAAGACAGCAGAGAGGCTTTTTTTTTTTAATGTCCCAAAGAGCAGCTTTTAAACTAATTTTTGGAAAAGAAATAAATTTGTCTAGGATACTCTGAAATTCTATGTTTTTATGTGCCCTATGCTTTGTATATGTAGTTACATACCATAGGAGAGTCTGCAACTTCCCAGTTGCAGAGAGCACAAAGCAAAGGCAGATAGGCCTAAGGTTCTGGAAGGTTCTCCATACGTTTGAGCGACATTCTGTCACGAGCTCCTCGTAATGCATTATTTTGTTGGAATGAGTGTAACTCGGTGACTGTGACCATCTCTTCTGGGCTTCAGTTTTTTTCTCTACAGGGGGAAATTATTTTCTCCTATAACGGATTTCCAAAATATTTTTAATAAAGGGTTGCCCACCCCCCTGGGACTGTTGAAACCCAAGATATACTTAGAGGGCTGAAATGTTAACAAATGCCTTCATCTTTCCATAGCAATTACTAGTCTTTATTTTGTTTTGTTCTGCTTTTTACCTGCTAAAAATATTATATTTAAAGGTTCATTATTTATTTATACTTTGTTCCTGAAAGGACCACAAGCAGAATAGCTGTGGCAGAGATTTCGTGACCTAAATTGTCACTGACATAAGGGAACAGAAGTGAGAATTGAAAATAAGAATATCGAATTTCAGCTGAGTATTTACTTAAAATAATAAACTTATTTCTCCTGTACAGCAGATGCGCTGAGTAGTAGGCGCGAGTAGTCACCTGTGTGTTTACCTCTGTGCCACAGTTAAGTGAGCACGTTTAACCTCGGGACACGGCTTCCTCCATGTGTCTGTGTGTCCTTCCCACTCCAGCCCCGTGGCAGATTTCACTCGGGTGGACGCTGAGCTCTGGGAGCTGGGGTTACATGACCACAACCAAATTGCTAAAGAAACAGGACGTTTCCCTTGGGACGCATCTGTCCAAATTACCCTTTCCCCAGCGACTGTTGTGGAGACTAGTTTCAGAAAAATGACAGACTGCTTCAAATCAATTCCAACTCCAGAGACTCAAGAAAGCATTCGATCTTTATAAGTAGTGAAGCAATAGTATATCCAATAGAAAGGCTGACAACCTTCAGCATGGCGACAAAAAAAAAAAATGCCCCCAGCACTTCGGAAGTCACATCTGTATTAAAAGCAAGAAGGAGACAGGAGTCCACGCTCTCCCTCTACTTTATTAAGGATCACAGTCGTTCCCAGAGCTCCTCCTGCAAACTTTCCTGACATCTCATTGGTTGTAACTGGGTCACATGGTGACGGGAATGTGATTGACTTTCCATTGTGGGGGGTGCGGGTGGGGGTTGGGGTGAGTGAGTGTTTCCTGTGAAGACCAGGATAGTGAAGAGCTTGGGCTTTGCAGGCCGTTTGGACTCTGTCACAACTACTCAACTCAGCGTGTGGGGGCAAAAGCAGCCAGAGATAACGTGTAGATGAGTGAACGTGGCCGGGTTCCAGCACAACTTTATTTATAGACGCTGAGTGTTGAACTTCATGTGCTATTCATGAAGTGTTGTTTTTCTTTTGATCTTTCTCAGCCATTTAAAAATGTGGTCACGGGCTCTTCCTGTGTGTGCAGTGGGGGCGGGGTGGGGGTGGCGTTGAAGGCCACCACAGTGCTGCCGCGAATCTGCTGCGTTCCTGGCACTCAGAACGTTGGAGAGTGATGACAAGCTCAGGCTAGCAAGCCAACTTTCATTTTCCCAAGATCAGCGAGGACAGTCAGCCCCCAACTCCTGTTCTTTGTCGTCGACGACGTGAAGTTTACCAGTTAGCTTGAACTCGGAAAATCTGTACTCTTGATCTTCTGGGCCAGGAGGTTTTATGTATTTTACATATTGTGTGTTAAGTTGGCCTATAATGGCTGTAAAAACTGGATCCAACTCTCTATGGAAAAACTTCAGAATAAAGTCCAGCACTGTAAGCAGAAAATTCCCCGCGCTGTAACACAGACATTTCCACGGCTGCTCAAAGGCCTGTTTGCCCGAGCTCCGTCCGTGAGAACCTGGAGCAAACCCTGCCCCAGACGCCAGTTAAAACAGGAGAGTGATACGTCACATCTGTTGACCTAGTGATTATCGTTTTTGAAAACTTCTCTAACATGTTACCTATATGTTCCCTTAGAAACTTCCTATTTGTCCTCTTTTGAATTTTACAGTTACTTTTATAATTATATTGTGTGTATATGTATTTACATTATAAACATACGTGCATACATGTGCACATATGTGTACTCATAAACATAGAATTATGACAAAATTCTAATATGATAGTACATGTGAACATGATGTATATGCATATGTAATACATAACTGTATTATGTATGTAATAAGACGCTCTCCTCCTTAAAAAATGAAAGGCACTGAGTTGTGTGGGTGGAGAGACCAGGGATTCAGGCAGGAGCCCAGATGCTTGAGTGGTACCATCGGAACTCAGTCTTGCTCCTCTGTCTTCTCTTCTCCCCATGGTGTTGACTCCACTCCTTCTCTCCTTTCACAGCAGGAAGACGGGCACCAGCAGCCGCAGGCACACAGGCTACCAGCTCGGCTTCCCAGAGGAAAAAAAAATCTGCTCTTTTTCCTGGGATGGGGTCTCCCTGAGCTGACTTGGGTCATGTGTCCACCCCTGAACACATCACCGTGGTCAGGAGGTTGGAAGATGCTGACCAGCCTGGCCTGGCCTGGCCTGGATGGTGCGGTTGGAGGCCTCCTCCTAGAGCTGGGGCTATTGTGGGGTTGGCCGGTCTGTCTGAGCCACATGAGCAGGAACTAAAAGATAAGTAGTTCCCAAAGGAGAACCAGGGGGAATGGGTTCTGGGAAGACACAAACAATTGTTTAGCACAACAACATTAACATGTGACTTTCAACAAAGGAATAGAAAGAGAATACGGAGACCTAAGGAAAATAAATGAGGAATGGAAAGACCGTGGGAATGTAAAGAAGATGTTTTATAGTTAATTGGGCAAGGTCAGCGGTTCATAATCTTGGCACAGCATCAGACAAAGCTAGGTAGTCAAGAAAAAACAAAAACAGATTTCCGTACCCACCCCCAGGTTGACCGAATCTGAGTCTGAGTGCATTCTGGGATTCTGTACGTTTTTAAACCCCCCCAGGCAATAGATCCACAGTTCATCCATAGACGTGCTTTGGAAGCCATGAAATGAGGTCACATTAGAGTGCGTTAAGCTAAGCTGCCGTAGCAAAGACCTCAAACTATAGAGAAGTTAATGTTTTTCTCACGTGAGAGTCGGAGGCAGACAGTCCAGGATGACAGATGTGTTCATTCAAAGTCCCATGTCTCTCTGTTCTGTTGCTCCACAATCCTCTAGAGAGATGCACAGTTGGAGCTTCTGCCACGTCCACATTCCAGCCCATGGGAAAAATAAAGAGAGGGCTGAGCAGCTCTGACTTTAATGTTAAGGCCAAGGCTCAGAAGTGCGGACATCACTCCCCTTTCATTACATTGGCCTGAACTTAGTCACGTGGTACAGCAGGCTGCAAGGGAAGCAGGAAAGGATAGTCTTTCTCTCACCCAATTATAAATGTATACACAGACACACGTGTGTGTGTGTATGTCTCTAAATACATACATGTATATACATAAATAGCTAAGTGGGCATATGACACCTAAGAATTAAACATTAATTACTTTCAGTTAAACACTACAAATTGAATGCTTACATTCATCTTTATTTTTGCATGAAAATCCACGGAAACAAGGACAAAAGAAGAAAAATGGTAAAAAGTCAAAGTCAAAGAGAACAAAGGAGGAGTAAGAGGAGAAAGTGGTGCCAACACTAGTTTGCAAAATGAAAAACAGATGGACATGCGGTAGCTGACTTGGCAGAGCTGAAAAAGCAGAAACTGAATGTCAGAAGCAGTGGAGGGGGAGAGTCCACCAAGAAGCAGGCTGGCTCCCTCTGCAGAAGCTCAGGCCGAGTGAGGGGAGATACCACTTATTTAAAATTGGGTGTGGGGGGAATCGAAACCAGAAAATAGCTGAGAGTCTCTTTGAGGGGCAGACTTCCGGGCCCCCTGCCCCAGCTCCTGCAGCTCGTCCATCCCCGCCTGAACAGTGCACAGACGCTTTGCTCGGGGAAATTCTAGAGACACCCTGAGCTCTGGGATACTAGGCTCAACGGAATATGATGGACTGATGAGGTGCCATCTAAACAGATTCAGAGAAACTCTCCATATGCCCATAGCTTCCTTCTCACACAAGGCTCCCAGCACCCTGGGGAGCCGATTTTCTGTCACCCCAACAGGAGAGTGGAGGATTCTTTTTTGGGGAAGTCGATCAATCCAAGAGAGAAGACCTACTGATTGCAATCCTTTTGGGTCCCCATCTGCCACAATAGAAGGGGGCCCACTGATGAATAAACTCTTGTCTATTTACACGGAGCTGCTGGTCAGCTTTTTAGTGGTAGTCACAGACATCCAAGAATCCCCGGATGTTGGAAGCAAGCCTTCCACAGGAGGGGCCGTGACAAACGAGAAACTCGAGGCAATGGAGACAGAGGGAGAAAACCTAACGTACATCTTTAGAGCGGTAAGAAGACATTTTGCGGCAATAAATCAAGAACAGAATGCTATGCAAAAAGGATTTGGAAAACAGAAAGCGACGTGACTATACAGGATGTGGGCAGGAGAAAAACAAGTACGGGAATGCATGAGGGAGAAAAACCCTCCTCTTGCACAGAACAGAGCCATCGGGCAGTCTAAAATAAACACATCAAAAGGCAGCGACGTAAGCATATAATTTAACACATTGTATTCAGGAAACGTATTTATACGTTTTACATTGACTGGTAGTAGAGCGTGCAATAAAAACTACCTGCAAACAATGTGTTAAAATACGGACTAGAATCCATAAAGAAAGAGCTAAATAGATCGAAAATTGTTGAGTGGAAGGGGCAATTAAAGGTGAAGCAGGAAACGGATGCTGTCATGATAAGCCAACCCTTGGCTGACTTCCTTGACTTGCTAACCCATGTTTATGATAATATTAAAATATACTGTAACACTTTTATTAGTTTTAATATTTAAAAAATATTTATATGTACTTTAAAATAATAAAAAGTGTTAATACCTCATATCTCAAAGAAAATACATTTACCCTATAAGATTAGATTTTAAAGAAATCACCCATTCTGGCTCTGAGCCATTTTCATCCTTACCTGTGGGTTCCCATGACCGGCCATCAGCAGGCCTTTGCCAGGTACCTGCTAAGGGTGTACAGGCCTGAAATAAAATCCCATGAACTGGAGCTCCCCAAAAAGCCAACCCAGATGGGCAAGACTCAGAAGAACGGTAAAACTAGTAGGGCTGTGGGTAAATTCTCATCAAAGGGGGCTCCTCTCCGGACATGCTGTTTCGTTGGTCTGTGTGGATGCAGGCGGACTGCCAGGGTGAAGGACAGTGGAGCCCAGGGGGGTCGAAGGGTCAGAAGGAAGTACTACTCCTTCCCCGCTCCTTTAGCATTGGCACCCTCCCCTCAAAAATTATTGTACAGGAAGTAGTTTACTTCTTAACTGCAGTCCCAATTTTTTTTTTTAAGGATAGATACTAGCATGCCCCTATTTGCACAACCATTGGGCGGCAGAGTGGGAATGTGGAAGTAGGTCTCCAGGATCACCCCACTGCTGCGAGAGAGGGGGCGTGCTTATTCCTCCCGGCTCTCCGTTCTCATCTTCCGCCTCCCCCCGGGCCTGCTGGACAATGATGAACTTTCATCGCTGAGAGGGGGTGGTGGGAGGAGGAAGCCAGTGGGGTGATGTGAGGGAAGGGTGCTTTGGCAACCACCCCCGAGAGAAGGAAAGCCGAGAGAATGAGGGCGGCCCGGCCAACTCCAATCTCTTTATCCGTGGTCTGCGAAGATGTGACAAGACCCAAGAAGCCAGAAGGGAAGACAGTGGCTGCATTGTCCTGCTGGACTGAGGCCCGAATGTACTTCCTCGCCGTTTGTTTCCTTGGCCTCCTGAACTCCGCTAGATGGCATTGCGCTGGGCCCCGCTGCCAGCTGCGTGCGGTGAGAAAATGGGAAGGGGTTTGCGTGGGAGCAGGCTGGGCTTGACCCAAGCACGTGGGGCCTTTCAGCTTGTTTCTTTAACTTCTGGATCGTTTGTCTGAAACTCTCCACCCCGAAACTACCTCTGGGCAGGATGTTGTATTTCCACTGCGGAAAAAAAAAAAACGTGCATGTGGTTAAATAGTTTGGGTGCTTTTAAGCAAATTGCTAAATTTCCCTCGTAATTTATGTGTTTTTTTTGTTGTTGTTGTCCAAAGACTTAAACCGTTTCCATAAACTGTATTTGTTATTTCTCTGAAGCTTTGTAAAGTCAGACTATGCAGGCTGGGGAAAAAGTAGGTTTGCAGTTGTTCGTATGGAAAATAATACAATAATTAATAAGCAATAATATGAGAATAAACTGCATTCCGTGTCCTCACAACTGTAAACCCACTTCTCCCCCATCCTGTATTTTCCTGCTTTCCTTCATTCCAGGCTGGTGTGACCTCACTCCTCTGGAACTTCATGACACGTGGTAGCATCTAATGGTGTGACCAAGATCTACCCTACATCATAACTATTTAACGTCTTATTTCTTCTTCTGAATTTTTAGCTTTTTTTTTCTTCAAAGATCCTATCCATTTATTTCTAGAGAGGGAAGGGAGGGAGAAAGAGAGAGAGAGAAACATCAATGTGCAGTTGCTGGGGGCTGTGGCCCGCAACCCAGGCATGTGCCCTGACTAGGAATCGAACCTGGGATGCTTTGGTTCGCAGCCCACACTCAATCCACTGAGCCATGCCAGCCAGGGGATTTTTAGCTTTTTGAGGTCAGGGGTTCCATCTGAATGACGTGCCCATTACTAATGGTGCACAGTCTAGTGCTGAGTGAATGAAAGCAATCAGTCAACCATTATTGTTAACTCATAAAACAATGAAGTGACGTGTTGTTTCATAGCGAACCTGAATAAATGAAAAATAAATCAGCAAACGGAATTCTGTTTCATTGTTATTGTTCACTGAGAGAGACAGAACGAAGAAGCAATACATTGTTCCAGAGGGAACTTTGGGCCCTTGGTTTAGTAAACAGACAATTATCTATTGACATTGCAGTTATTTTTAATGAATGCTTCTGACCAAACCTGGAATTAGGGCACCTGGGCTGGAATCCCAGCTCTGCGGCCGGCAAACTGTGGAAACGTGGCCAAGTCACTTGAGCCCCTGAATATCCGTTTCCTCCCCTTTACAATGAAGGGATTGAAGTCGTCATTAGATCATCACCGAAGTTCCTTCCAGCGTTCGCGCCCATCACGTGGGGTCTGCTCTGGGTCATCTCAATTCCTTGGGCACCGCGGACCCTCAGGAAATGCCTGTGAGTTAATTGAGGGAGCCGGTGAAGTGATTTGACTTGAACATTGTTTGTTTTGCAGACTCCCTTTTTATTGGTAACACTGTATCAAGTACATCTCAGCCAAGCTCCTGGTTCCACTAGTGCACATCTCAAAACGGCAGGTTCCCAGTTCCTGACATTGTGCTGAATTCGGAGTGTTCGTCACTTTCACACCTCTCACACCTAGTCCGTGAATCACAGATTTTTTTTTTTTAGATCAATGGGATATTTAGAGATATCGTGTTGTCCAGGGATTCTGGACCTGGGGTCTCTAAACCAATGGCCTTCAAGGGCTCCGTGTCCACCTAAAATGGAGCCCTCAGGATCCTGCCACTCTTCATCACTGTTTTCTACCTTCTTTTTGTTAAAAGCACTACTACTACTACTTGGAATAATAATAATATGTTTTTACTTTTTTCATCAAGCCTCTGTCTGAGCTCACATTTCTGCGCATGTGCACACCCACACCTCGTAGCCTACAAAGATTCCGGCAGGGCAGCAGCTCATCCCGTCTTCGTCATCACGCACCCAGCGTCCTCAGAGCACGGCCTGGCACTCAGTAGTTGCTCAGTAAACATTGCTGACTGAATGAATGTGTAAACCGAAAGTAAGTGGACTATTTTGGAACCAATCTCAGTTCAATATCCCAACCCCCAACCCCACAAATCCGATTCTACAATGCATTAAAAATGGGTAGTTTCTGAAGTTTCTGAAGATTCTAGAATATGTAACAACAGGATGTGGAGATATATCCCAAATATACCTCACAATTCTTAAAAATCCTCTTTGCCCGTGCCTGTCTCCCGAGTCTCATGCAAGGCCCGGGAGCTGGAACTTTCTTCCCTCGTTCTCCCCAGAAGTCTGACCCATGTATTCTCCCCTGTCTTCTGCATTTCTTCTCTCCTCTTCTGCCCCTGGATCTACTTTTTTAAATTCAGGTATAATTCTGAAACTATAAAATTCACCATTTGAAAGGGTGTGATCCCGTGGCTTTTAGCCTATTCACAAGGTGGTGTAACGATCACTCTAACCCCAGGGCATTTTCATCACCCCGTAGGGGACCTGGCTCCCGTTAGCAGTCACTGCCCACTGACCCTTCCGCCGCGCTCTGGCAACCCCGCGTCTGCTGCCTGTCTCCACGGATGTGCCTCTTCTGATCATTCGACACAAACAGAATCATAGGATATGTGGCTTCTTCCACCTAGCATAATGTCTTCAAAGTCAATTCACACTGAAGCAAGTCTCGACACGTCATTGGTTTTAATGGCAGAATAATATTCCAATACACCACATTTTGTTTCTCTGTGCATGAGCTGATGGAGAGTTGGGTTGGGGTGAGTCTTGGCTCTATGACTTACCAGCTCCACAGCCTCGGGCAAGTGACTTAACCTCCTTGTGCCTCAGGTTCCCCACTTGTAACTGTTTTGGCCATTAAGAATGATGTTGCTATAGAAATACTCATGCATGAGTTTTTCTGTGAACATGTGTTTTCAATTCACTTGGTATATACCCAAGAGTGGAATTGCTGATCATATGATAATTCTATGTTTAACTTTTTGAAGAATGTCCAAGTTGTCTCCCACAGCTGCTGAGCCATTTTTACAGTTCTACCGTCCACGCATGAGACTTTTAATTTCTCCATGTCCTTGCCAACAGTTCTACTACCCACCCTTTTTATTATAGCCTTCCCAGTGGGTGTAAAGTGGTGTCTCATTGCATTTTCTATTTGCATTTCCTTAATGACTAATGATATTGAGCTAATTGAGAATTTCGATGACGTCGTTAGAGATATGTCTAGTCAAGTCTTTTGCCTATTTTTAAATTGGCTTATTCGTCTTTTTATTGTTGAATTGCATGAGAGATCTTCATCTATTGTAGATGCAAGTCCCTTGTCAGACATAGGATTGGCAAATGTTTCCCACCATTGTGTGGGTTGTTTTTCACCTTCCTGATGATGTCCTTGGGAGCACAAGAGTTTTTAATTTTGAAGAAGCACATTTTATCTACCCCAGATCTAATCTCACTCGCCTTCTCTACATTCGCATCCTGACCCTTTGGTAAGTCAATCCAGCCTCTCTGGTTACTTCCCATTCTCCGTTCCACACTTACCTTGATCTGCATGACAGAGGCTCTGAGGAAAGTAGAACAAACACAGTATCTTCTTTAGAATGTGGAATGAGGGAGAAACACTGTGACCCCCTGCATTTTCACCTCATTGTCCCTTTCAGATGTACAAAAATTACTTAGGCACAGTGTTCCTTTTTTTGGGAGTACTGGCCTGTAGATGTATTTAATCAGATTTCCAAAGCTATCTTTCATGCCAAGAACATTCAGAAATATGCATCTAGCCTCATTCTCTTGTTTTAAAGGAAAGTATCCTTTTTCTTTTCCCCATGTAGCACCCAGAGGAATTTCTTTAATTGTTTAGATGGGAGAAAGCATGGTTGGGGTGGGCAATTGCCCCATCTGTCTTGCCACCCCACACTCTGTGGAATCCTTTCTTGCCATCCTACTATCTTTCTGGAATCTTAATGTAAAATATTAACTAATGACCAAACATGGCAAATTTTATTGAACTTAACATGTTCCTTTTATTTTTATTTCGAGCAGGTGTTGTATTTGCAACATTCAAACTTTTTTCACATTGAAAGGCATGCAGTGAGAACTCCATCTTCACCTGCAGCCGCCCACCGCCCCTGTGCTCACAGGCACCGTGGTGGTCTCTGTGCAGACGCACCTGCTGTCCCTGGAAGGCTGCGCTTCGTGACTTTTCTTGGTCGGACCCGCTGTGTTTGGTCCCATAGTTAACACTTGTCTGACACTTCCGTCCCTTCCAGATCACCTCGATGACTTCTTTCTCTGTGGGTTTGCGGAAAGGACAAGTGACAACCCACTCAGCTGTCACCTAAGGTAGGGAATGTCTGACTTTCGTACAAAGACATTTGTGTGACAGGGCCAGGTCTTGCCACTGACCAGGCGTCCACCCACAGATTCTGGGCCTTTCTTTATCCACTCCTGTGGCTCTTCCAGGCACCAAAGGTCTTCCCTCTCTTTTTAAAACTCATTTTGCTAATGACCCACCTTTCACCCAATTTCCTATCTCCCTTTCTGCTAAGCTCCAAAGCCTCTTTACTGGTTTTTCCCCAGGATTATTTGTTACTTCATTCGATGGCATGCTTTACATTTTATTTATTTCTTAGTGTAATACTCTTCTCCCAGACCATGCCCAAGAAGGTATTCTTTTTTTCAATTAGTAAGGCACAATGATAGATTCTGTACCGGAAAACACAATGCATGAATTTTCAGAATTCTCCTCTGCTAGGTAGAAGTAACTATAATTATTTCCCTTAAAAAAATAAGTCATAGTCCCTTTGCACTCTCATCCTATCCATTTAATTCATCCCGGAGGGCTGCCTCTACTGCGGCCCCGGTCACGCTCTCATTGGTCCGTCAAACCAGCGGTTGCAGTTGCTCCTCCCATGGCCAGCGATGCAGCAGTCAGGGGAGCCCCCCGGACTGAAGGCGTGGTGAGCGGAGCACCGTGGCATCCACAGCGACCCGGTGACTTGAGTCATTCTGACAAGCTGGCACGGGGGACAAAATGGGTCTGATTGTCAGGAACAGAGAATTTAAGGGGAAAGCCTATTTTTCCTTTTTCAGTGAGTTTTTTCTGCATTCACCATCTCTTTGGGCTAAGAAGAGTAGGAGGTTATAATAGCAAATGCCAGGCCTGTCTATGATTCAAAATATGAAATAAACCTGTGAACCTGAGAAAAGTTGCGGATTCTGGGATAGAATTCTCTTTCCATCTCTGTGTACTGAGTGTGTTTAATTCATAGTGACCTAGTTCAAGATTTCTCTGTCAAATTGTGACGACTCTTGCAGACCTTGCCCCCAGAGATCACTGATGTTGTCTTTGATCCTGGCAGCATCCGCGTACAGCTTAATTAAACAATACCCACCTTTCACACGGATAGAAATCTTTGGGCTCCGAGAAGCTAAGGGATTTACTCAAGGTTTGTAGACTCGCTTCCCAAGGCTGCCATAACAAAGGGCCACAAACTGGGTGGCTTAAAACAAAGGTTTTATTGTTTCGCAGAGCTGGAGGTTAGGAGCACAAAATCGGGGTGTTGGCAGGACCTTGGTCCCTCTGAAGCCCAGGGGAAAACCCTTCCCTGCCTCCTCCAGCTTCCGTTGGTGGCCTTGGTGGCCACTGATCGGCAGCCACGTCTCCCCACCCTCTGCCCCTGCTGTCTGTCACATGGTGTTTTCCCTTTGTGTCTCTAGTTTCCCTCTTTCTATAACGGCATCAGTCATATCGCATTAAGAGCCACCCTGATGACATGACCTATTTCTAAATAATGTTCCATTCACGGGCTTTTCTGAGTGTTTAGTAAAATACACATAACATAAAATTTGCCATTGTAACCATTTTTAATTCCAGTTTCTAATACATAGCCTGATACAAATCGCAAATGCAAGATGAGACAGAGTTAAATCTTCTGAGGGTTCCTAGTTTCTCTGTGCCCCTTGTCAGTCCTGAACCTTCCTCTAGTATAGCATTTCACCTTATACTTTAATGCTGACATATGTCTGTTTCTTTGTAGACTGCGGGCTCTTTTTATTAACACGACATCTAAAATACTCTAAGCATGAAGTCAAAAACTGGCAGTCAGCAGGCCTTATTTGGCCTGCAGTTGTAGGCCAAACTGCAGTTGCAGTTTATTTAGCCCTTTCAAACCCTGAGAATGTTCACACTAATACGCAGATTGACAGTGTTTCTGAAAGAATCAGAAGATGGTTCAGTGGTAGACTGGCCCTGCCACATGGCCTCCACTCCTGGAGCTGGGAATCAGCTTCCTCCTCGGGAGGGGTGCGTACCTCCAGTGTACAGGGTCCCCTCCATCCTCTCGTGCTGCAGCAGCCCTTCTCTCACCTGGTACCAGCCCGGTGCCGGAAAGTATGTGACTCTCCCATCCTAGTGGAAGTGCCCCTGAGATGTGTACAAAATTGGTCTTTGATTTCACATTAGGTGTCTTAATAATATTGTATGGTGTAAAAGAAAGAATGAAAGATAGCCACACGGCAGTCTGAAACAAAGCAGAACTTACTTGTTTGCCCGACTGGGGACAGCTGCTTCCCTAAGGGTCAAACTCAGCAAGTCTTTCGGAACAGAAATGTGAAGGGTTATATATGTGTCGAAAAAACAGCACAGTTGGCCCTGAACAACAAGGGCTTCACCTGTGCTGGTTCACTCACACACAGCTTTTTTTCAGTGAATACTGTTCGTTTATTTTCTCTTCCCTATGATTTTCTCTCTTTTTTTAAGATTTTATTTATTTATTTTTAGGGAGAGGGGAAGGGAGGGAGAAAGAAAGGGAGAGAAACATCAATGTGTGGTTGTCTCTCATGCATCCCCCACTGGGGACCTGGCCCACAACCCAGGCATGTGCCCTGACTGGGAATCAAACCGGCGACCCTTTGGTTCACAAGCCAGCCCTCAATCCACTGAGCCACACCAGCCAGGACTGATTTTCTTAATAATAGTTTGTTTCCTCTGGCTTACTTTATTGTAAGAATACAGTATATAATACATATAACACACAAAATACTATGTATTAGTTGAGTGTTGATGTTATCGGTAAGGCTTTGGGTCAACAGGAGGTTGCGAGTAGTTAGGTTTCGGGGGAGTCCAAAGTTACACATGGATTTTTGACTACGCAGGGGCTCCACGGCCCCAACCACGGTGTTGTTCAAGAGTCAGCTGTACACCCGCTATATACCGAGTGTACTAAGTCTGATGGCTCCTGAAGTGAACTGTAAACTCCAGAGTTCTGGAGGAACAGAACCCGAAGGGGCTGTGTGAGACTCATGTAAGCTGGGGGCCGCACAAATCTGAATGTGCACGCCGAAGATGGGTAGGAATTTTTCAGCAAACAGTGTTAATACTAATAATAATAACTATGATTCGGTCAGGTGGCTATCTGGATGACTGAGACCATAGGTCTCCCGGGGTTTAGTCTGCTCTGCAATCTGGCACTTTCTGGATCGTCAGGATCATCTTAGTGATTCATGGTAAATATAGGCCACTCAGGGTATTCGAGTTGGGCTCCTTGAGTTCCACAGCCCATTCTCCCTCTGCTTCCCTAGGGACTCCACCGGGTCCTTGAATTCCCCAAGCACAACACTAATGCATTGTACCAAGAGCGTTCTCACAGCGCTCAGCCCCACGGAAAAATGAGGCCAGGCTGGATATTCCCTGAAACAAGACTTGCATTTTCTGCGGCCAGTGTGATAAATCAGTCCACCTCATGACCACGGACTTTGGACATTAAAATAGGTTATTGCTCTACCAGTGGACCTGCGTTTGGACACAGACATCCAACCAAGCTTCATTCCCCTTGATCAGTAAGTGACAGGATGATGAATAACCATTTCAGCATTTTAAAAGTGAATACCTAGGCGTGATAGACTGGAATCCTAATCAGTCAGCATGCTTACGAAGTGCTGGTCTCCCATGAATCTCCCAAGACTGAAGGGGTTATTAGAACGTCCTTTCCCAAAGAACAAGGGAAAAGGGAACCCCTCTAGGATGTCAGGAATTACAGCAGCAGTAGACGGCATGAACTTTGGTATTTGGATAGTTTATAACTTCTAGTGACTTACTAAAGGATTTAAAAATTCTGCTCTCATCATTCTCCTTTTTTATTATAGTAAAACAAATTAACAAAATTTTCCACCGTAATCATTTTAAGTGTACATTTTAGTGGCCAAATTTATTCTTTTAAAGCTGTTGTTTTGCTCATTAAAGCAGTCAGTGGGTGGAAGGGAGAGAGACTTTAGGTAGGTCTGTTTTACATATGTGAATGGACAGCCAGTCTATGCCACCAACAGCCTACTTCCCACATCTTTCAGAAGCATAAGCCTCTGAAATTAAAGGAGTGAGGACATGGCCAGGTATATATACATCACTGCTTTTAAGAAACTGAACTCCGTTATTCTTGCCTTTTAAATCTAAAATGGGTCAATTAGGTTATGTAGAAACAATGAGATATGACTTGAAGATCTGGTGAGCTGAATGGTGCTGGTTAAACACGAGTGAAGGGCCCACAGCAAAGCAGCTTGTCAGCTATTAGTTGATTCATCTTGGTCTAGCTATCTTATTTGTATGCTTTCTAAAAATCACTAAAAAACCCTGGCTGGCGTAGCTCAGTGGATTGAGCTCGGGCTGCGAACCAAAGTGTCACGGTTCGATTCCCAGTCAGGGTACATGCCTGGGTTGCAGGCCATGACCCCCAGCAACCGCACATTGATGTTTCTCTCTCTCTCTCTTTCTCCCTCACTTCCCTCTCTAAAAATAAATAAATAAAATCTTTAAAAAAATTTTAAAAATCACTAAAAAAATAAAACTCATAAAACAATAGTAAAATTTAAGTAAACAAACTTTTTTTTACTTTAAAAAATCATTACTCTCGTAAAAGAAATGAAATCAATGCATTTTTTTCAACTTTGGATATTTTTTTTATCTTCACATAAAGCGAGATGCTCACTTCACATTTATTTTAGGCATCTCACAGGCCAGGCATTTCCACCGTGATGTAACAAACACTGATTTCAGGGGCCGCGGATTGATCCACTGTGAACCATTAGAAAGCTGCCAACCAGACCCTCGGCTTGGACGTTCCAGGTACAAGGGGACAGCATAAGGGCCCTGAGAAGTCCCATAATGAACGAGGAACCTCCTCCATTGCTCCAGCGGTCAGCCTTGTATGTGCTGCTATGGCATATGCTCTGGATGCAGAAAGTAGTTCATTTCACTTCAGCGCTATCTCGTCATTGTGATCGAAACTAATCTCCATTCATATAGAATTTTTAAAAAAATATGCTGCAATTTTTTATTTTTTTTTTTACCCTCTCTGTGTGTTATCATTTTACACATTAGGAAACTAGGGCTATGAAAAGCATAGAGAAATTCCTGGAACTACACAGACACTATCCCATAACAAAGTTTTTATTTTCACCTGATGTTTCCGTGGCCTTTTTATTCAAGGAAGTAAATTGGATTTATTTTTAATTATGTTTTATTGATTATGCTATTACACTTTTCCCAATATTTTCTTCCCCCTCCACTCAGTACATTGCACTGCCTCAGGCAGTCCCCACACCAGTGTTCATGTCCATTGGTCATGAGTACAAGTTCTTCGGCTACTCTACTTCCTGTACTTCACTTTTCGTCCCCCTGGCTATTCTGCAACTACCAGTTTGTACCTCCTAATCCCTTTACCTGTTCATCCATTCCCCCACATCCCCCTCCCATCTGGCAACCATCAGAATGCTCTCCATATCCATGATTCTGTCTCTGTTCCTCCTGTTTGCTCAGTTTGTTTTTTACCTAGAAGTTATAATATATAAACTATGGTTATAAACTATAGCTTCTAGTGACTTATTAAAGGTTTTAAAATTTTCTGCCCTCATCATTCTTTTTTATTACTGTGGTAAAATATTAACATAAAATTTTCCACTTGAACCATTGTTGATAGATATGTACTTATCACCATTTTATTATTCATAGTTTTGATCTTCTTTTACTTATCTAAGTTCCTTTAACATTTCATATAACAATGGTTTGGTGATGATGAACTCCTTTAGTTTTTTCTTGTCTGGGAAGTTTCTTTAACTGCCCTTCAATTCTAAATGATAGCTTTGCTGGGTGGAGTAATCTAGGTTGTAGGTCCTTGCTTTTTAAGACTTTGAATATTTCTTGCCAATCCCTTTTAGCCTGCAAAGTTTCTTTTGAGAAATTGGCTGACAGTCTTATGGGAACTCCCCTGTAGGTAACTAACTGCTTTTCTCTTGGCACATTTAAGATTATCTCTTTACTAACTCTTGGCATTTTAATTATAATGTGTCTCGGAGTGGGCCTCTTTGCATTCATCTTGTTTGGGACTCTATACTTCCTGGACTTGCATGTCTATTTCCTTCACCAAATTAGGGAAGTTTTCTTTAATTATTTTTTCAGTCAGCTTTCCAATTTCTTGCTCTTTCTCTTCTCCTCCTGGCACCCCTATGATACAAATGTCGGAATGCTTGAACTTGTCCCAGAGGCTACTTACACTATCCTCCTTTTTTTTTTTTTTTTAAGATTTTATGTATTTATTTTTAGAGAGAGGAATAGAAGGAGAAAGAGAAGAAGAGAAACATCAGTGTATGGTTGCCTCTCACATGCCCTGCACTGGGGACCTGGCCCGCAACCCAGGCACGTGCCCTGACCAGGAATCAAACTGGTGACCCTTCGGTTTGCAGGCTGGCACTCAATCCGTGGAGCCACACCAGCCAGGGCTTTTTATTTTTGTTCGTTTTTCATCTTGTTTCTTATTAGTTGTCTTCACTTCCTTATGTTCCAAATCATTGATTTGATTCTCCACTTCATCCCCTCTACTCTTGTTTCCCTGTAAATTTTTCTTTATTTCAGTTAGTGTATCCTTCGTTTCTGACTGGATCTTTTTTATGCTGTTGAGGTCCTCATTAAGTTTCTTGGGCATCCTTATAACTAGTGTTTTGAACTCTGCATCTGATAGATTGCTTATCTCCATTTTGTTTAGTTCTTTCTCTGGAGTTTTGATCTGATACATCAGATTTAAATTAATAATACCCAAGATGTTCTTTACCAAATCTCTTTGCCTGCAATCCCAGGAGCTGCCACCAGGTGGTGGTGAGCAAGTTTGGATGCTTAGGTTCCCTTCCTAGTGTGAAGGTCTGATAGTCTACAGAGTTTTTTTTTAATTAAAAAAAAAAGGATGGAAGGAAAGAAGGGGAAGGGTGAGAAAGAGGGAGGGAGGAAGGCAGGACAGAAAAAAAAATGGGGAAGGGAGTAAAAGACAGGGGAGGAAGGAAGGAGAGAGAGAGGGAAGGAGGAACCAAATCACAAAAAAATTATAGGACATCATTACAAACTAGCAGAATGCATCTATTGATCAGCTTTTTGCTAAACAGAGCTCCTGGGGCCAGCTTCCTCTGCCTCCCCTTCCTTCCCCTTCCAATCTCCTGCGTCTGTCCAAGTTCACTGGCAGCTGCAGTGGACAGTTCCCAGCACAGCAACAACTTCCCACCTCTAGGAGGGGGCACCCTCTACTAGTTCAAAAGCAGGTTAACATCTGTTCTGTTTGTGTGCTCTGAGGAACCTGGACGACCCAGGAACTCAGTAACCTCAGGGGCAGCCCTCAGTCAATGAGGGAGAGGAGTCCGTGGAAAACACTCAACTTCCCAAACCCCTCCCTCCCAACCCCCACAGTGGGCCCATTCTATAAGGTCCTGTGTGGCTCCCCGTGAGACTGATCTTAGAGTTCCCTAGAGAAAAGGCTTATTTACATACCACTTATTTACTGGTTTCTCCCTGTATCCCTTCTCCTTTCCTGCTCCCTCACTGGTACTTACTGAGATTACCTCCCCCAAAATGACTTGCCCTAAGTTGTCTTAGGGTCTGCATTGTGGGAACTTAAACTAGGACACTGATACAATCTAACTCTGGTATCTTTTTTGTCTTATTAGATCCTATATTAATGTTAGAGTTCAGCCAATGAAAATTATACCCAGATTGGTTTGCATGCATGCATGCACACACACACACACACACACACACACACACACACACAGACGCCCTGTGCTTGTTTCCAACCCTGCCAGCTCTGAGTTTGGCAAAACTACAGCTACCCAAGCTGACATCCAGACATTAGTGACTTGCTAGTTGCAGTTCTCAATTTGAGCTTTGCCTCTATGTCCATTAGATAACCCCTTTCTCCTAGGTCTCATTATGGCTAAAAACAAGGGAAAGAAAGAATTAAATTGCACACACTGACATAGTAGCTATGGTATTATTGTATGTTTATAATTTGTTTTTGTTTTACGTGTGCCAAACTTTTTTTTTCTTTTAAGAAAACCGTGTTTGGGAGTAGTTTTAGGCTCACCACACAATGAGGCAGAATGTACAGGGAATTCCCACACACCCCCTGCCCCCACTCATGCATAGCTTCCCCCACTATCCATGCCAAGTTGTTTTTAAATTGCATATTTCATGTCTTTTTGAAAGTTAAAAAAAATGCACAATGCCTTATAGATTTTAAAAGTAGTGATCCGGCAATATTCAGTGGCGATCAGGGCGCTTCCCCAGAGCAGGGAGTGGAGGAGGTTCATTTCCATGTCACAGCGGGAGTCTGGAAGAGCACACGGCCACAGCCTTCTGCTTTAGGAAACGAAAACCATCTGAAAGAAAATTAAAGTAAACTTTCATTCAGAAACAGTGAAAGTTTTAACCCAATCTTGCAGTGACGTCAAGAGGTGATGTGGCAACTTGCTTCAAATAATAGTTCCCCTATTCAGGTCAGAGAAGTTAGAGAACACGTAAATACATTAACAGCCTTTGGATCTATTGCAACAGGTAGGGTTTATGGCTCTTGAGCTTCTGTCGATAAGAATCAGGCCGGCTGCTGCTGCTTTTGTTAATGCCATCATTCTAAAGGAACCGGACAAACACCAGTGGGCCCCCTGCTGTCTGCAGGCACTGGGGGTCCCCGGCGCGGGCGTCCGTATTTCCTCCCTCATTGACTGGTCCCAGACTGGTGCTCTGATGCAGCTTTCGCGCGATTCCTCACTTCGCCCTCCTAAGAACTGATGAGGACAGATTGTCCCCATTTCACAGTTGAGGAGAGTGAGGCTCAGAAAGTAGATGGCTCGTCTAAACACCCTAGGACTCAGACAGGCGGAGTTTGAACCGAGCTCTATCTGACCATGAAGACTTTTTTCATTCAAGCTCACCTGTTTAATAAAAAAATTTAATTCGCTCACATGTGTTCCTCGGCCGGGTTCACACTGCTCCCTATTTGTTTAAAGAAATGTTTGTGGGACCTCGCCCCTCCCGCACCCCCAGCGCTTAGGACAGTCAGGACCCTCTGAGGCCCCACCGTCACTGGCCACTCTGGCCCGCTGGGAGCTGCCGAGGTGTACGGTCCGGCTTGTCCTGTGCTGCCAAATACACTGGGTGGGGGGGGGGGCGGGGGGCGGGTCAATGACTTGTTAAGAAAATGATCGTGCAAAACGTCTCACGCATGAAGTTTTTATATCAATCACGTATTGGAACAGTATTATGGCTAGATGGGGTAAAATATCAATTAAAATGAATTCCAGGTCTTTATTTTTTTTTGTTACCTGTTTAGTATGGCTCCTGGGGAGTTTTAACTTAGCCTGTGGCTCACAAGCTACAGGGTCTGCCCCCTTTTAAAGGGGCACAAATAATGCCCCCTTTTTATTACAAAATCTATTATTACAAAATCATAAGCGTGTAATTCTGTCACATAACAATATCACACTCAAGCACACCATTTGACACTTTAGGTGAGATGTTCAAGCTAAAACTATAAATTATTACACCCATATTATTACCGTACCAACCAACCACACTCAAGCAGCGTCACTTCTGCGGGACCCTGTATTTCTGCAGGGCAGCCTGGAGGCACAGGATGTCCTTCGATCTCTTCCTTTACCGCTTTCTTCGAAGATTAAGTTGCTATTGCTGGGAGCTAAGAGAGGATTTGTGAGAAGGAGGGCTGACAGCTCCGTGGGCCTGGATGTTACAGGAAACCCTAATGCCAAGGACTTAACGTGGCTAATCTGCCTGAGCTGGAATTTAGTCATTAGCAGAGTTAAGTCCTTTAGTGAGCATTGCTCAGTGGAAACACTGCCTGTTCCTTGGGATTCTAGTTTAAGGAATTCAAAAGAGCATGGGGGAACGAAATAGTCAAGGAACAAAACGAACAAATTCTCACTCTGTTTCGTCAATGGATGGTTCCGAGTTCAGTGTTTCTAAATTTGTCCTGAGTATCTCTGGCTAGCCAGCTGCGTGCTATTTTATTGTTTGCCTCCTCCCATAAAGGAAATGCTTATGAAGGCTGTGGTGCTTTCTCTTCATGCTACAGTTGAAAAGGGTGCAAAAGTGTATTTGTTTTGGAAAGGCTGAGGAGCAGAAAGAAACCCTGCAGGGAGTATCCTATCACGTTGCCTCCTCCAGCTGGGGCAAAAGGCCTCTGGCCCAAGATGGGATTTCAGCCCTGTGGTTAAATAAGCAAACCATCTAACCATGCCATAGAATAATAACAATACAAAAAGGGGTAGGTAAATCCAGGTCACCTATGCACATGCAACAGCTGGAGGCCTGGGGGCCCAGGGAGGCTGGCTGGCCGAGGTCACTTCCCATCAGAGTCAGCCCTGCAACCGTAGGTGTTAGGGGGTGGGACGGTGGGTCACAGATGATGCAGTTCAGGGCGCTCAAACTGGCATCTGTGTACGTAGACTCCCTTGGGGTCCCTCTGCCCAGGCTTCACCGCAGGCCAGTTAAGCCATTGGTGTTTGGACAGTTTCCAGGGGATTCCAAAATGCAGCCAAGTTTGAGAACAACTAATTTTGCACATACTGAGACCTAGAAAAGATCAGGGAAGTTTGCTCAACTTCCAAGGGCCAGCAAGTAACTGAGGTGAGACAAGGCCCTTTTTTTTTTTTCCTGGTTCTTTATTCTGAAATTTCCCCTTCCTCCATTTCCAGTCTACTCTTCTTAGCTCACATCCCTTTGCATTCCTGGGAAGTATCCCTCCTCCAGATCTCTGCAGGGACATCCTCTTGTTTGGCCCTCTGCATCCCTGCCACACTCTGCTAGAGAGGCCTGCCCTGAGCACCCGCACCCCCTTCCGTGTCACTGTCACGTCCCAGCCTGTGTGCCAGGCTCCTGCAACAGTCCCCGTCCCATGGTAGGGCATCAGCAACTATTTGTGGACTCAAAGAATGCTAAATGGATTCTTAACAGGCTTTCTCCTGATACTGTCTTCTAAGGGAATCATTGCAGAGGAAATACACTTTGCATTATGTAAGTTGGAGAAGATACTATTTCACTTTGAGAAATGGATTTTCCAGTTCAGCTGTTCTGAATCACATCCATTCCATCGTGAGAGGCTCATCTGGGTGGCTATTCTGAATATATATGTAACCCCTAATATAGGGTCCTAGGCTAAAGGGACAGCATTTCACCCATGATCCAAAAATGGACTTTGATTAGATAATGGAGTGTGATTAGAATAAAACAGTATCCCATAACCACATGGAAATATATGCTGCCAATGAAGATCAAATTATAGTTGCACGTCTTGTAGTGGAAAGGATTAACAATGGGGCAATTGAAAAAGAAGGCTTCCAGGTGAATAATGTTATATAAACAAAGTCACGCAGGTGGCAGTCTCCCTGTTTATAGCATTCAATGTATTTGTGAGTCTCCATGTTTATGAATTCTATAAAAAGATAGAAAGTGATCCTGCAAATACACAGAGGTCATGGTCAATTCTCAAGTGCACTAATGGAAAGCTGCAAAGAACATGAGCCCGTTCTGAAATCAGCATGCGCTTTAGCACTAGCTACTATAGAAAGGGTTGAGAGAGCCTGCTCCTTGAAAGTGCTGCTCCTAGAACAGCAGCAGCACCACTTTAAAAAGCTGGTTACTGCCCTGGTTGGTATAGCTTAGTGGATTGAGCTCGGGCTGTAAACCAAAGCATCGCAGGTTCGATTCCCAGTCAGGGCACATGCCTGGGTTGCAGGCCACGGCCCCCAGCAACCACACATCTCTCTCTCTCTCTTCCCCTCCCTTCCCTCTCTAAAAATAAATAAAATCTTTAAAAAAAACTGGTTACAAATGCAAAATCTCAGGCCATGCACACAGTTTGAGAAGAGTTTATGTGGAGTTAGATTTACACCAGTGGCCCTCACCTTGGGCAGGCTCAGGTTTTACTCCCCAAGGGACATTTGGCAATGACCAGAGACATTTTTGATTGTCATACCTGGGGACAGGGAGGGGAGGATGTTACTGGCATCTGGTGGGTAGAGGCTGGGGCTGTTGCTCAGCAGTGCAGAGGTACAGAGGAGAGTCCCTCCACTGAGAAAGTATGACCAGGCACCAACAGCCAGTAGTGCTGAGGTGGAGAAACCCTGCTCCAGGCCAATAGACTCCAGAGTTTAAAACAGTAACATCATCATCATCATCATCATCATCATCATTATTATTAAAGCAAATTGCAGCTTATAAGCATCGGTCAATTAGAACTAACCACAGAATCCATACATCTGAAACTTGATCAATGGAACTATTTGAAAATCACTAATAACTCAACAGCCATGCACATAACTGCATAGTGGCCAGAAAAAGGAAACATATCACATTCTATCATATAAGGAGCCATGGGTTTAATGGTAAAGATATTTTCAGATCCATTAAAACCCATTGTGCTCAGTCTCACCACTTTCATGTCCTGTCTGTACCTTGTTCTAGTCACAGGGTTGCTATGTCCTTCCTCCGAACACTCCACGCCTCCCTGTGCTCTTCCCTCTGTCTTCTAATGCTCTTCGCCTTTTCCTTCACCTGCTGAATTCCTCCCTCTCCCAACCCTAGAAGGTCCCCACGGGCCACTGCCCTCTGCTCCCCCTCCTGGCTCCTCCCCCAGCCTCTCCTTGCACACTCCTTTTAGAGTGTTTGTGCCTGGCCATACCCACCCCAACTTGCAGGGGCCTGAGACCCTCCCCCAGAGAGTTTCTGTTGCTTGGTCTGGGTGTGGCCCAAGCATGGGAAATTTTCAAGCTTCCCAGCCAGGACGGAGAACCACAGGTCACCTCCTAAACTCCGGGGAAACGGAGGGCGTCCTAACCACAGCTTCTTCCTCAGGCTCCTTGCCCACCCTCCACATCTTGACCTCTTCACTTCCTCACCATATTCCCGAATTTGCATGCATTTAAAAAAAGTGATCTTTTTTCCTTACTAAAAATGTAGCAGTCTATTTTGTACAAATTTTGGAAAACCTGGGGAATGATGAATATTATTAAATGGATTTACCTCCAGTCCCAGCACTAACGTAATCAAGTGTCATATTTCTGTATTTCCTACCAGTATGGCTGTAGGGACAGCCATGCACAAACCCAGTCCCGCACTGCACAGGTGCCTCTGTTCATCCGGGTCCTTCTGCCTGGAATGTCCCCCCCACCTCCCACCCCTCAGCCTGCCACCAAACTACTGCAGTGCACCTGATGTCCATCCCACCTAAGTGCTCGCCTTTCACAAAACCTTTCCTGAACAATTCGGGCAGATGGATGTCTTCTCTCGTATCTGCGTCCGGTTGTCCAGTACTCACCCCTCCTCGTGTGCTCCTCCCCAAGAACAGGGACCTTGTCTGTAGCTCCTTTCCCCCCACAAGACTGTGAGATCTTGGAACGTGGGAAGTCATAACTTTTTTTTATTATGCTTTTTGTTTGTTGTTTGTCTTTTAATTGCTGAGGCACAGCACAGTGCCCAGATGGAAGAGGGACTTAGTAAATGTTTATTGCACTGGTGAAATTGCTTCCGTAATTGAATGAGAGAGCTAGGTGTATCCCTTGGGGAAGCCATTCTGGCGGGTGGCATTTCAGCAATCGGTGACGACCTGGTTTTGTTGTCTTTTTTTAATGAGGTTTTATTCCTTTTTATGCTTAATGGCATGCATTATTCTTTGCTCCTGGATGATAAACAGCTCTACTGTTTTTACGGAAATCAAAATGACAGAGAAGAACCATTATGAATTTTTCCTGTATCCATGTTTTGTGAAAGTAGGCTACGTGAGAAAGGGGTTGATGGAGTTACGATGGCAGGAAAAGGGGGTCTTGACCTTCAACAAGAAGGAAAACATGCAGTCAGGGCCCTGCCAAGCCCCAGGTATTCAAAATGATAATGTTTTTTTTAAGATTTTATTTATTTACCTTTAGAGAGAGGAGAAGGGAGAGAGGAAAAGAGGGAAAGAAATATCAATGCACAAGAGATAGCATCTATTGGTGGCCTCTCGCACACCCCCAACTGGGGACCTGGCCCACAACCCAGGCATGTGCCCTGACTAGGAATCGAACCAGTGACCTTTTGGTTTGCAGACTGACACTCCTCAATTCACTGAGCCACACCAGCCAGGGCAGAACTGATGATGTTTTAATAAATAAATGCACTTGGCTCTATCTATGTAATAGTGGACTATGCTTTAGTTTTGTTCTTTGTTTGTTTTGCCATTGAGAGAAGATTTTTATTACTTACCTTTCCAAAGAGGAAGGGACCACACCGCACAGGGTCAGAGAGAAAATACCAGGGTTTGGTCTGGGGCAACCGAAAGGTCAAAGCCTTTATTAGTGTTTCCGCCAGACCAGGCCTGCAGAGCCGAGTGAAGAGTTGAGGACCAGCTAGTTTGAACCATTCCAGCAGGCTTTGTTTGGGCTGGAGGGGTACCTGAGCCCAGGGGTGGTTTAGGGTAAGGGCAGATGCTGGCTTGGTATGTGAGGCTTAGATAAAGTGGGTATTTGGGAGAATAGATTCAGGTGGGTTAGTTCACGTGTGAAAGGAGGATGTAATTTTCACGGTGCTCCAACCTTCACAGCAGGGACAGTGCAGCGGAGGTGGAGGAGGACATACGATCTTTAATAAATGTAGTTCCTTTGGTCAAAAATACTGCAGTTGTATGTTTATTTACTTTCTTATTTATTATCTGGAGCATAAGGATGCTGAATAGTGATGGCAAAAACCAGCAAACTCGACATTTAAAATACTTAATACCTTAAATAAAATGTGAATCAACCTAATTATAAATATTCTTATATTTTTAAAAAGAAAACAGTAAACCGCCGGGGAAGTAAATGAGGTAACTCAGACCTTCAAGAGAGAAAACAAAGGCTGAATTCTGAGCAAGGCACTGTCCTTACGTGAACTCATTATCGTTAATGACAATGAAAGCAGCAAGCACGCCCTCTAAATCCTTCCTACCAGGTTCTATTACATCTTATTACCACACAAACTCCGCAGTCATCGCATTGAGACTGCTTTCAGTGGTGTGCCGGCCATTTGTTGGCTCCTAGGGAACTCAGATTAAACAAAAACAATTGAGCAGTTTCAATGACATTTCAGCAAAATAAACGGGCCGTTGCTGTTTGTTTCTCCCTTCACGCCAAGTCCAAAGGGCAGTTTGAAGATGGGATTTGAACACCGTCTGAAGCTGATGGAGTTGCAGGCCTTTGGGTCCTGTGCTGGGTGAGGGCCGCCACTGGGCCAAAGTTGGTTCTAGATCCTTTGGGGAACACAGCTCCCGTATGACCTTGAATAAGTTACTTCACTTACCTGAGTGTCCGTTTTTCATTAAAACAAGGCATACTAACAGGAACTCATTCCCAAGGATGTTTGGGGGTTAAATGAGATATTACATAAAAACTTCTAGCACCTTATCTGTACATAACCTGGTCTTAATAAACAGTAGCGATTATGATACTTCCAGAGAATATTTATTATATTTGTAAAATTCCCGAGTCTCCTGCTTCGGTCTCCAGAGTTCATTGGGTCCCCTGAAGCAGCCGGATGCTCCCCCACAGTACATCTGGCTGACCTGTCTTTCATGCCTGGACTCGGGGTTCTAGAGAGGCTCAGACACAGAAAGCAGACAAAAGATTAAAGGAATCTTTTCATCAGATTTTTGGGATTAAGCAATGAGATTCCAACAACCTTCCTTAGTCACCTAAGTGGTATTCTGGAATCACCCAGAGCGAGTTCTCGTGAATGTTTAACTTTAAGAACCCGAAATACATAAATTTCTAAGTTTTCTATTGAGTCTTGGTCGGGAACATTGGTTCTAATGCCGAACCAGAGACATTCAAAATAGCCATGATTAGATAGATGAAATTTTCTTTCTTTCTCACGTGGAAGTTAAGATGGGTAGCCCATGCCTTCGGTGGTGCCTCCGTGATCATCAGGAACTGCCTCCTTCCACTTGGTCGTCCTGCTGTTTGTAATATGAGGCTTCGACCGAATGATCCCTCAGAGGTGGACCATTCTCTGCCCACAAACCAGCAGGAACTGCTGTCAGTCAGCCTGGGAGTCAACAGCAGCTGTCGCCTCAGGCTCCTGGGATTATAGACAATTTATATTTTCTTCTTTCAAGTTACTTTTATAATTCTAAAGTTAAAGTTTCTACAACAGACCCATGTACATTTCTAACAATAAAGAGAAAGCAAGGGGGGCTACTTTTAAAATGGTAAGTAAAATGTCTGTTTCTGTTTAGAATGAGACCAACGTAAAAAAAATTTTAAACCGAGGGGTCTTGGTCCAAGTTTAATGTGCTCAGGGACCTTGGGCAAATGGCTTACTGTAAAACAGGGTGTGCTAGTTTGTCAGAGCTGCCCTAAGAAAACCTCACGGGCTGGAGGCGCGAAGTTCCAAGATCAAGGTGTGGGCAGGTTTGGATTCTCCCGGGGCCTCTCTCCTCGGCTTACAGATGGCCGCCTCCTCTCTGTGTCCTCGCCCAGCCTTTTCTCCGCGGGCATCCCCGGAGGCCCTTCCCATTCTGCGCTCTGTGCGTGTCCTCATCTCCTCTTCTTACAGGGACGCTAGTCAGATTGGACAAGGGCCCCCCCGAATGACCTCATTTTACCTCTGTCTCTCATTAAAGGCCCTGTCTCCAAACTCAGTCCGAGGGGCTAGCCCTTCAGTATATGAGTGGGGGTGGGGGGGGCACAATTTAGGCCTTTATCAGGGGCATTGTGACATATGTTTTCCTGTGTCTTGGCAATGGTGAGAGGTTAGGCATTAGGAATACTGGGTCCAAGTGACATAATAGTGAAAACCTAAACATTCAAAATTGATTGTGGAGCAACTATACTTCCCCCTGTGACCAGAGGCCTTTGTACTTGATCATTTGTTTTCCCTTACCACGACCTGAGGTACACGTGGATGGGCCGTCGGCCTCCCCAGGGTAGACCCGTAGACTTGACAGGGAACACCTGGCCCCGTGCACCCAAGCAGATAATTGTCCTGCCCCCTGCCCACTTCATGGGGACACAGCATTTTCTCCCAGGTCATGCCGGTATCCCAGAAATCGAGATTAGAAAGAATTTGCTTCCATATTCCAACCCAAAGACTTTTGATAGCATGTTTTGGCTGCACCATTTATTCAGTGTGGGTTATGGGAGGGACCACACTGGCTCAAAAAACTGAAATCTGCCTTAGCTGATGCAGCAAGACAAGATGCAGTGCCTGCAAACGTAATGAGTGTGGACCTAAGGGGTGTCCAAACCTGTGGAAAATTCTTATCAGAGTTTATTTGAACCAAACTGATGACATAAGCTGGGGAAGAAGATCTCAGATGGCCCGGAGAATAAGTTTCACAGCTTCTTTTATGAGTTTGCAGTCAAGGAGGGAATGTAAGGACGGTTGTGCGGAGGTGGGAGGAAGCAGAGTGGGAACTGGAGCACAGGGTACTTAATAAGATGGTGTGCACTCTTGAGCATCAGCACCTGCTTCCAGGCACATGACTTCAGGCGTTCTAAGGTGCGTCAGCCTGGATGCACCGGAACAATGGGCTGGGCTGGCTTGAAACCTTTCGCTAAAGAAGTCATATGCCTGGGAGGTGACTACCCACCAGGACCTGCCCAGTTAGGAATTTATGATCATATCACCCCGTGAGGTTACTTTCCATGGAACCTCTTTTTTCATCCACATGAGTGATCTGCACCCAGATCAGATTCTCTGAGTAGCTGAGATGACCACTCCCACTGACTTCAGGCCACTTTTGCACATTTCCAAAAGTGGTGAGGCGGGGCAGGGTTAAAGAAGGTCAGAAGAAAGGGCAGAGTGAGCACCGTGTTTCTTAGTTAGAAGTCTAACCCTATTGTTACTAGCAGTTCTTGTAAACAAAGGCTCATGGGCCAGTGAAGGTTTGGCCTCATCTGCCTTTAGGCAGACAGGCATGTACCACATCTGTGGGGATTCTGCCATCCTTTCTTGCTATATATAGCCAGAGGACCACAGTGTGTGTCCACGTGTGTGCACATGCACATGTGTGTGAACACATGTGTGCACACAGCCTGGGGGTATGGGGGACAAGAACCAGAGTTTGAGAACAAGATGAAAATAAACCTAGAAATAATGAGACCACCTCCCTGCAAAGTGACCCAGTGCACAGATGGTTTGAAAAGAAGGCTCTAGTTCATTCCACACCTCCATAAGAGCCCCATTAATTCATTCAACAAGCCTTGCTGTGTTCCTTCGGGCCCCTGGTCACTGGGGACGCCAAGATGGCTGGATTACGGTCCTTGGCCCCAAGAGCCCAGGATCTAGAAAGATAGACATGCAAACCATCACAACAGGTGCAGCTCCTCAGGCAGCTGAGCTTTCCTTCCACACACATTCCACGCCTGAAATTTAAGTCAGATCCTGGCACTGGCTCCTCATAAGCAGCAGGGCCCAGACCTCTTCAGTTTCTTCTTGTCTGAGAACACACCTGGCCGCTCGGGCTTCTGGGAGACACGCACCTGTCTCCTCAGTCTCCCCTGGGCTTCGCCTCCTCTGGTGTGTTTACCATGGGCACCCCCACCCTCCTCGTTACCTCTGTTATGGACCCCCCCAAATCCTCATGTTAAAACCCCAACCCCTAGGACCACAGAATGTAACCACAGTTGAAGCTTAGGTCTTTAAAGAGCTCATTATGTTCAAATGGAGCTTCTTAAGCAGCCTTTTTAAAAGATTTTCTTAAAATTGTGAGCACTATTGTTCAGTTTCTCTCGAGAGGCACTCTGGTTTCCCTTGGTCTTTATTCTTGGTATCAATGGCAACAAAATAGTTTACCAGAATGCACTCCCATGCTGGAAATTTTCCAGTGAACTGTAACTTGTCTCACAATGAGAACTAGACATGGTGCTTATGTCATCAAACCGGTGATTGCTATTGCAGAAAATGAGAGTCTGATTTGAAGAAACGCTGATCTGCTGTCAGGTGGAAAGCTGCTGTTTCAGCGCGGCCCGTTTATTTAGGGAAACATTCCCCCAGTTGTGCAGTTCACACCTGCCCATCAGCCCCGCATCCCGCATGCTCTGATTTGGCAGTCCGTACTGATCGTGGAGATTTCGTTCGATGCTATCTTATTAATATTTCCTAACTCAGTGAACTTCCATGGAGTATGGTCAGCCCCGACAGTGGATAAGAAGTACTCGGGCTACACTGGCTTTTTGGCCAATGTGCTGAGCTCTGTAAGAAATGCTTCTTTGAAGGTTATGTGTTTGGAGCTCTCTTTGTAGCTATGGGGATAGATTTCCTCATCTGATTATGAATTCATCTGATGTTGCCCACATTTATTCTCTGTTATGATTAATGGCATCCATAATGGAAAATTGAGGTTATAGGTGTAATAAGGGCCATAAAGCAACAAAACGTTCTCCGGCCTGCCCAGCTGTGACCGTGATGTGCTTAGCACCGTGTATTGGCCACAGGTTTACGGGCTACCTCTTATAAAAAGCCCATATAGGTACATCTGTGGTCTTTCTATGGCAAAAAGAGGCATATCGTTTCATCTACTGAGAATAGTCCTCTAAAGAAAACTCACCATGTTATTCTTGAAAGATAATTGAATTTAGCTTCCACACATCAAATAATTTGTGGTTGTGTCCAAGTATATGAAAGACGTGAGTTAATATATTCTGGAAATTATTGCCTAGGGAGGTAAGTGTAAACAAATAAACAGTTCAGCTCTTCGCTTCAGGTGATCCCTGTAAACTAATTTATCCACGAAAACAGTTTGCTCCTGTGGGAAAACAATGCACGAAATCAGATTGCTCACCTGTGAGAAAAGCTCATCTATGAGACAATAGCTTACTCATCAAAACCCTTACTTCCCTGTGCCCTCCTGTCCTAATCCGTTATGTCACACATGCTGACAAATGTCAGTTGGTTCCCGGTATTAAAAAATCAGCGCTGTGTCATTGGAGCTCCTACCCTAAGCTCTGTAGATAGCCTTCCTTGAAATCTTCCTTCTGAGACACTGCGGTTGTTCTGCCAAGGCGGTGTTCTTCTCTGTCACAGTAAATCTACTCAAGTTAGCTTTTGAAGAGTTGCCAGTCAACAGGAGGGAGAAAAAGGATATTTACTGAGTATGGGTATAGATGTTTATTATGTGTCAGACGGTTGTATGTTGTCATCCATGTCCTGTGCTAATTTGTATAGAACACATTTAAGTCGGTGCTAAGTTATGCTGTGACTTGTAATAGGAGAGAGTAAAGCCTTATGTCTAGTTATTTATTCTATTCATAATGCAAAGCCATGAAGACTTCTTTACCATGAAAGAGTTAAAAAACATGGAAAGATTGTGAGGCCTGAAGCAAGCTGCCGCTTTGCACTTTCCACGTGCGTCTCCATGTTCCTCTACAAATGTTGTATCAACAGAAGTGGTGTGGGAAGCTTTGCCTTTTCACCCTGCTCCTGCCCAATGCCCACCTCTCACAGATAGCTTCTATTGCTATTACCTTTACTCAAAAAGCTAGCACGGCCCCATAATTCTTTGCTCAAGTCCAATGTTACAGTTTGAATTGTGACCCCCTCCCAAGAAAGATATGTCAAAGTCCTAATGCCCGGTACCTCAGGATGTGATCTTATTTGACAATGAGAGTCGTCACAGAGGTCATTAGGATGGGCCCTCACCGGATATGATTGGTGTTCTTATTTTTTACAATAAGATAATCAGGAGACAGAAAGAGACACACAGAGAGTGCAGGGATGTGAGGACCCTCACAGAGAAGACAGTGAAGCATCCACAAGCCAAGGAAGGCCAGAGATCACAGGCCAACGCCAGATCTACAAGAGGCAATGAAGGTGCCCCCTGGAGGGGCTGGGGAGAGCGTGGCCCTGCCCGTACCTTGGTTTCAGACTTCCGATGACCAGAACAAGTTCTGGCGTCCCCAGCCACGCAGGGCCGGCGCTGTGTTACAGCGGCCCTGGACAACTGACACACCCAGAGTCAACGTATCAAAGGAAAGAATGACTACACAAAACCTTTCCCTGCTTTTGTTACATGTGTAATTCACTTTCAACTGGTGCGTAATATGGTTGGAGGAAATGATAATGGGTAAAAAGAACTGGCTGATGGTTACCTAGGTGGACTTTTTACATTAAGTCTTAGAGAAATCATTTCCCTTTATAACTCTTTTTGGAAATAAACTATCTTTTCCTGAAATGTGACTTGGATGGATAAGGTAGACCCTACCTGGGTCTACTCCAAGCTAGGTGTTTCACATATATGACTGAAGTCATGGATGCAGTTATTGATGTAGTTAATACCTCTTTCAAAGATAGAAAAATGAGTCATTGATGTAGTCAATACCTTTTCTGAAGATAGAAAACTGAGTTTGAAAAAGCTAACTAAAAGCCTAAGGCCATATAACTGATACCTCATAAAGTCAGTCATGCTTACTAATGCCATCTTAAAGCCAACTCGGCCATTTCCTTGTTTCAGAAACTAAGCACAAAGATCAATGCACAGTAAGCGTTCATCCTAGGATCCATGTCCGACATCATGGAGGAGAAGGACTGTTTTGGAAAAACAAGATGTCAGTGGCCAAGATCTTTTCTCCAAACTTTCAAAGAAGAGTGTGTATACGGTTAATCTAGAAAGACAGATTAAAATCTACTAGGTGTCAGACCCTGAATTAGATACTTTCATAGATTAAACTTTCAACCCTTACACCAACAAAAAAGTCTATCACTGTATATTAAGATTATAAAGCGTTCATGTTAAAGCAACACAAATTAAACCTTACTGACAACAAGGATACTTACAATGTCTTCACCTTTTCCTCATTTGCTGCTAGAGATGGGTTGGATAAAGTGTTTTAAATGCTCCATGATGGGCTTCCTTGTGTAGCTTTCTTTAGTCTAGCTTGGCAGCTGTCAAGCTCTGACAAGGAAAAGGATTACCATACAAGATATGCATGACACTCAATGAATGCTAGGCTCCATGAGTCATTTGAGTGATTTTCAAAGATAACTTTAATTGCACGTAATTTTTGCCTTTGTGCTAATCAAACCAGGGGGTTTAATGTGCAATTTAATAGCAGTGGTTGTGATTAAGCTTCACATTTTGCACTGATTTTCCAGTATCCAGTGTAACAGGGACAGCATGGTCATAAAGAGCCCTAGACTCCAGTGTGTAAAGGCTGATGGGAGGGCCCAGAAGGGGAATTAGCGCTCTCCAGCATGGATGCAATTAGTGCGTCTTCACTGGGAAAAGTCTTCCCACATAAACTTCACTAGGTTTCTAAGTCGGTTGACCAGGAGATCCATATATAGATCCGAATTTTTGCCAAGCAGTTTAAATAGGATCTCATAACATCCTTAGGACAAAGGTAAAATGCAGGCTGAGTGATCATAAGGGGAGTTTCTAACGGACTGGAGGACCCCCTCTGAAGGGCGATCAGCTTCACTTTAGAAAGAAGTCACTGGTAGCAGATTGAAAGTTTACCTGACTTTTTGTTGGAAAATGCTTAAAGGTGACTGATATGATCAGAACAACATACATTTGTCTCCTTTGCAAATAATGTGATTCTGGGAGGAATAGCCTGTGCCCTGGATAAAAAATGGAAATCTGAAAAGAACTCAATAAATTAGAAATACAAGTCAAACCAAACACCATATGATATACTACAAATAAGTATAAATTCTGCTCTAGGATGCCTAGACCAAATATATAAGAAATATGAGCTTCTGTGGACTTCTTTTCTTTTCTTTTCTTTTTTTATTTTTCTTTTTGGTTGAATCATTAGCAGGAAGTGCATGGAAAACAAGGTGAACTTGATCTTCTTAGGGATAACCCAGAACAAACAGAGGATCATCAGACCTCTCTGACTGTGCCTGGGCCACTCCTCGACCAGTGGCATCATTTGAGGAAACAAGGTCTAGCAGAAATGGCAACAAACTCAAACAGACACAGGGAACAGCAAAGAGGAAGGTGAGAGCACTGGGAGTCATGCCACACAAGGACCCATCTGGAGGAGGTCCATACAGATAAGAGGGGAATTGGAGAAGGCACGGCAGCCGTCTTCAAGTATGTGCATGGCTGTCACCAAGAAGGAGTAGTCAAATCCATCTGCATAGCCCCGCAGGACAGAATCAGAAGCTGCAGGGAAATGTCACAGGGAAGTGGACTCCAGTTTGAAATTAAAAAGCTTCCTGGAGTTGCCAGGAATGAAGCAGGCTGTCCCCCTGCCCTAAACAGATTGAAGCAAGGCTGAGTGGCCACTGATTGAAGAAATCTGCCATCACTCACAACTGCCTACTTAGTATCCATCCTCTACTTTCTCCCTTTATAACCACACTTCAGTTTTATTTGCTGGTGAGCAGACAACCCAGTTCTAACCTCAGAGTAACTTAGACCTTGGAGAAATTCCATGCTGGGGCACGGGAGTGAGCTTTTGATTTCCTGATAAGAAGGAACAGATGAATGGCCTGCAGCCACCTCCCCACTGCCTTCTGCCTGAAGTGAAGGTGGGATGATAAATGCTGCAGAAGTGGTTTTGAATCCCGAGGACAAGGCCAAGGCAGTCAGGGAGAAGCTGACCTTCAGGTCTGACATCGCAGACTGCTAAACCAAAGGCAGCCACTGCTGGCTTCCAAGGACCCCGCTGTGTGAGAGAAATACGTTCTCATTTGCTTAAGCCAGCAGCAGTCAGATCTTCTGTTATTTGCAGCCAAATGCATTCCCAACTAACCCAGGAAAATGAAAGGCAAATAATAATGTCAGGGGGTTAGATGAACTCTAGAGTCCTACCAACATTAAGATTTCCTTTAGACCAAAAACTAAGTTAATTCCCTAAAGTTTTCTGTATTTCCCCAATAAGTATCCTTCTGAGTACTCACTCTATAGGCGGTAGTACACTAAGAACATGAAAACGCTCCCTTAGGTATATATAGTACCGAAACCTCTAGCTTCATGGCAAGAGTTCAATGGTACATAGGAACCTCTCAACAATGCCACTGTAAAGAGAGATGCTTTTATCTGTGACTGAGTTTTATGTAGCGGTTCCTATACAGTATTGTAACTTCACACTCAAGTCCATGTTTGTTTCAAGTTCTCACTGCCTGTGGCATCCTGGGATTTATGCTCCTTAGTTCAGGGTCTGTAAGGAAGGCTTTGGAGATTTCCAGTAGATCCCACACATTTGGGTCAACATCTCCCCCTGCCAGGAGGGAGAGAACGTGCTATATGGGAACTACTGTGGAGGGGTGTCCTGAAGAGACAGAGGTTCCCTAAGCTAGGAGGAAGTCTGTAGGCATTGCCCTGCTTCGGGGTATGGGGAAGGAAGGCTTCACAGAGGGTGAGTCTCAACCCCGGCACTTTGGATGAAGACTGCCCACGCCCACCCCCCCTACCTCCCCCAACACGCACACTGACTAGCTTCCTCTGGGGATGGCATAGCCATTTCTCTGCAGCTAGACCAGCACAACCCTGGTGCGCTGAAGATGAGGAGCCAACCCTCAGATTGAGGGGTCTTCTACACACCAGCTTAGACTCAGAGACACAGTGGACAGTGGTGACCCAGGAGCCCAGGGTTCAGTACCACCTCCGAGAGATGGTAGAGGCACTCGAGCAGGTGCCGGCCAGGGTCAGCAGTGGAGACAGAGGGGGTGAGTCTGGTTGATTGGAACCAGAGCTAAGGCCGATTTTAACCACAATTGGAGTCCAGTACCGACCTGGTGGCTTGGTGGTGTCCAACCAAAGAAAGACGAGTAGAAGGCACAGTTATCCTGGGGATGCTCATGTCTTGCTTTGCCAACAACATGGGTTTCCCAGGTAATTTGGAGGAGGGGAAAGAAACCACATCCCATTCTAAGAAATGGGAGAAAACCACCAGAAGCATAGCTGGGAAGCCTAGTTCACATTCCAAGACCTGTGGTGTGGGCTTGAGCTGAAGAAAGCCTCCATTGTAGCCCAGTTCTGCAGAGCAGTAGCAGCTGTGGCCTCAGAAATGAAGACGTTCCATATCAGATATCAGGTTATTTAATAATACTTTTCAAGCTGTGAACTGTGAGGCATCAGTGAATCATGAAATAAACTGAGTGGGTGTCTAACATTTAAAATTGATAAATGGAGTAAAATAGACTGTATAGAAAATATTACTGCACATCGCCTGTTGTAAAGGTAATATGAAACCTTTTAGAAGAGTGTGTGCCTGTACACGTATCACCAGATTTTGATGTCAAATATTGATGTATTTCTTCGTGTGGGCCAGGGTCAAAAATGTTTGAAAGCCACTGATTAAGAGGTTCACTGCCTAGGTAAAGAATTCATTTGAATTATATAATCTTTGGAACACTTTGTATCCTGTTTCATTTTTATGATTAAATGAACAGGAAGTAAAGTGGTGTAGGACATTGACCGATATTAATTAAATGAATGTCTCCTGATTTTGGAATGACATGTTCTGTTCTTCTGGCTCCTGCAAATCCTCATACTTTATTCAGCAAGAGGATTGTTTGTTCTTTTGCTGCTTTTCTTTCTTTCTCTCTTTCTTTCTCTCTCTCTCTGTCTCTTTCTTTCTTTCTTCCTTCCTTCCTTTCTTTCTCCTTCCTTCCTTCCTTCCTTCCTTTTCTTTCTCATCAACAGTGATTTATTTCCTGGAACATTCTCTACCTCTATTTCCATAATTTTGATCATTGATTCCAATATTCTTCCTTTTGATCTGATAAAAATTCTGTTTTTAGAAATTACACCATCTTTTCTCTTGAAATATTTTAAGAACCATGGAAGTGTTTGTTGTCCTTCCCTTTCTCAGCTGAGCAGGGTAAGGACCTTGCTGTTCTCTTTGATTTTACTAAGTGCTTGTGAAGATGTATCAAACGAGAACACAGCTTCCAGAACCCCCTGACAGATGCTGGTTCTAGAGGGGAAAGATTCTGAGAAAGAGGGGAAAGAGGTGTTCTGATCGAATGCATATTGTTTCCAGAGAAGTATCACACACTTTGAAATAGGTAGAGGACTCCTACAAAATGAGGAGATCTCAAGGGGCCTCCTAACCCGTCCATCTCTGGTCTGGAAGGAGCACAGGGAAATCCTGGATGGGTAAGGCCACCAATGCCCACATAGTCCCAGGTCTTTTAAAACTTGGTGCAATTTCATGGGTGGGACTGATAAGAACTGATGTTATCTCTGATACAAAAAAAGAAAATCAGCAGTAGAAAGCAAGCTTCCATCTGGCCACAAGACTCACTGGTCTCTAACCTTCCTGAGATGTCAGACTCTCAAGCCCAGTAAGACTGTCAGCTGTTGCTTTGGGGGTACTCAGTGCTGCGTCCTGCCTCCCCCTCCCCAAATTCACATGTTGAAACTCTAACCCCCAAATGTGATAGTATTAGAAGGTGGGGATTTTGGACGATTAAGACATAAGGACAGAGCCCTCATGAATAGGATTAATGCCCTTGAAAAGGGACCCCAGGAAACTCACTTGCCCCTGAGCCATGTGATGGGAAGTGACTGCTAATGGGTTTCTTTTGGGGACGATTACGATGTTGTAAAGTAGATTGTGATGTAATGGGTACACAACTCTTCGAATACGCTAAAAACCATTGACAAATAATCTCATTGATCTAGTCCTCAAAGAACAGGAAAGAAACCCTTTACCGGCTGACCCTGGATGTATTCAGAAGCAAACCCCTATGCCCCAAACTACTTCTTTAACATTTCTGATTGGATTTTAACAAATTAAATTAGTGCAATTTATTCCAAAGTAATGAAGCATACTATAGTTTAATTTCGAAGTCAGTCTTTTAGAATCCTGGTTTCATTCTATCTTTCATCCAGTAAAAGTGAAAGCTCCTATTTTCCCACTAAGAAATGGCACCTGCCCCTAACTTTAGAAATACTTCCTTACAGTTGATTATCAGCTGTATGTTGATCTTTTGTTCTCTGTGATCCATAGATCTGTTTTACATGTTAAATTTTGAGATGGAGACAGTGAACTACCTCATGAATATTTCTGAACGAGGACATTATCTGAACAAAAATGGCCCTTGGTGAGGACCGCCTTTCCCTTTGCTCACGCCCAGGCCTTCCCACTCCCCGTGGTAAGTAGGGCACTTGCTGCCTGCCGCCTCATTCGGGCTGGACTGTACGGAACAAAGGCACTCGCTCTGACTGGGGACGTTGCGCCTGGGCCCGCGTGCTCCCCACTGTGCACATTTCCGTGTGCTGCCCACAGGAATTTCTGCCAAGTCTTCAACAGTTGCAGCTGATGAGACGTGAGCCCCTGATGTTCACAACTTCTGTTTGCAGTCATTTCTGCAAACAGGCCCTTTCTGACAAGTATGAAAATCAAGGCCAAACACTGTCTTCCCATCTGAGACGAGGTTGCTAAGCACTTGCCCCCGCCTTCCAGCCCACCGTGCCTACCGCCTACCGCTCACAGCAGATCCGGTAGCCAGAAAGTGGCACTCTGGCTTTGACCGGAGGATTCTTCTGGTTCACCGCAGTCCTTCTCCCTTCCCTGAGTACAGAGGTGTCTGCCTTACAGCAGAGAAGGTGTGGATTCAGCACAAGACTGCCTGAAGACATGCAAATACAAAAACGGAATGACCATTTGAACAAACATATCGAGTCAATAAAGATGGAAAGAGGATGTTTGAAGGATTAGCGGGGGCAGGAAAGCAGGTCACCCGTGGAACAGAGAGAGAGGCAGCTGTGTTTTTCTTCTTGTAAAATCTGTTGCTGTTCAAAAAGAAAATTTCCCACTAGTGCGTAAGAATTCCAAAACGTGAAAAATATGAACTCATGGTAGACACTGCTGTGTCACTTTTTGGAAGCCCTCTTTGTTTTCTTTATTTCCAAAACAAAGCTTCCTTCTCCTCCTTCTCCTCCTCCTTCTCTTCATCCTCCTCCTTTTGCTTCAAGAAAATTGTATTTCCACACACGGTCAAAGTTGAAGAGGCATAAAAACAAATACTGTAAAATAGTAGGTCAATAGGATGTTAACTAGACTTATTGTGGTGATCATTTTGCAATATATACAAATATCAAATCGTTGTGTTATATACCTGAAACTAATATAATGTTGTGTGTCAATTATACTTTTTTTGCTTCAATTATACCTTAATTAAAAAAAAAACAGAAAAAAGTGCCAAAATACTTTCCTGGAAGCATAAAAATACAAAAATATTATTTAAAAGTTTCTACCATTGTCGTCATGCCCCCTTCCAAACACAGTTGCTATTACCAGTTTCTTGTGTAGACTCCCAGAGATAGTGTGCCTCAAGTGCATTCTGACATGTTATTCTGAGCCCTGCAAAGACAAAACAAGATTTGCCATCCAGTGAAAGACCATTCTTGTTTTTCCCAAGGAGAAGAGTGTGGTTATTATATGGATTATGTGAGATCGTGAGGCTCCCTCCTAAATTTTCTGACCCCTGCAGAGCTCCCTACAGCAGGATTGTCCCTGTTTTTTGATCTACAGGCAAGAAGACACTCCACCCCTGCTTAGGCTGGACATCCTAAAATAAGATCTCATTCAGAGTACCTCTGGTTCTAAATGGCAGGCTGCAGATGAATAGGTTATTTTGCCAGCAGCATCTAAATGGAGTCCACCTTTGGCCTGGAAATGTAAATCAGGCTCTTAGTGTATTAGCTTGACCGTCAAAACAAAATACCGCAGACTGGGTGGCTTAAACAACAGCCATGTATTTTCTCACATAGTTCTAAAGGCTGCAAGTTCAAGATCAAGTTGCCCACAGGGTTGGTCTCTGGTAAGACCTCTCTCTTCCTGGTTCACCTTCTGTTGTGTCCTCACACAGACACGGCATTTTCCTGCTGTCTCTTCCCCTTCTTACCAGATTATTTTTATAGATTTTATCCATTTTATTAGACTACAGCCCCACCCTTAGGACCTCATTCAGCCTTCCTTACTTCCTTAAAGACCCTGTCTCCAGACACAGCCACATTAGGGCATCACCTTACAAACTCAGTCCATACCCGTTAGCAATAGTGACAATTGGTTTAATAAAATAACAACAGCTACTATTTATTTAAGTACCTGCTGTGTGTCAGGCAAAGTACAGCAGGCTATCTGCATATTATTTACAGTTCTTAAAATAACTCCATTATTATACCTAGAGCGATGCTCAAATGAACAATGGATGTGGTCTGAGTGCTGGCCAGTCTGAACAAACATCGGCTGCAAACAACTGGAGGGGCCGTCGTTGCAGCGATTGCAGGCTAGAGACCAGCCCCAGATAATTCCATTCCAGGTACAGAAGGGGAGGTCTGGGCAGGCTGAGTGAACTGTACAAGCCCACAGCTGGTAAATGGTGGCGCAGGGACTGGAAGGCACGTCTGTCTGACTCAGCATCGTTATGTCTTGTTGTGGCCTTGCCGGGAGCTCTCTGCCGGAGATCCTCATATTCCCCTGCCTTGGTGAGCCTTTGAGTGTGTCCCAGCATGCCCACAACTTCATTTCAGTGCCTGTTATAAAAGACGTCGGCTGGGTGTGAAGGTCAGTTTGACTTCCGGCTGGTCTCTGAGCTGACCCAGACCTTGGTGCAGGGGTCTTCCTCGACACGACTCTGTGGCTCACATCTGAGAAGGTTTCTGAATCTGGGCCTTTGCTCCCTGGGTCTCTCCCAAAAGATGTGTGTGGGTCTCTGGTGGTCGTTTGTCTCCTTCCATGAATGTGGCCTCCACGCTCTGCCAGGTCAGGTGTGTGCTACTCCTACTCATGGCACAGATTACACATTTATCTAGTCCAGTCTCAGGGCCAGGACTTCAGTCTGATTATCCATCCCGAAGTACTGAACGCCAAATAAACTGCCTTCTGAGCGCTCCGTTTTCAGGCTAAATCCTTTCTTTGAGTAACTTCCACTCCAGCTGCAAATGCATTCCTTCATCGGCTCTTCTCCCTCTCCCCAATAAACTCTTCTTCCCATTCTAGGTGCTTCTCATTCTCTCCTTCTTTCTTTCTTTTTTTCTTTCTTTCATCTTCTCCCTTTTCTGTTTTCCCTCTTATTTAGGGCTGTGTCTACACATACTCAAATAAGCAGCCTTTACTCTCGATATTCAGGGCTTAAGAACATTCCTATCTCCTGAGCTGCCAGGGGCTCAGGTATCCCTGGGACATTATATAGAAGTCTCCATCCATCGGTCAGTCAGGGATATCTACAAGCAACCCAGAATTATCCCAAGTTCAAGGCCCTTTCATTAAATGTTAAAAAGCGGCCTCGTTCATCTCAAATTTTACCACCCTACCCCCAAAGGTCACTTTGTCCAGAGGAAAAAGGGAGTGCCCTGTTATTGGGGAATTTGCCAACACATTCCAACCTTACCTGGATGCAACCTTCATTTCTTCAACAAAGACCATGTGGTGGTGTCCTATGGTCCTACATCTTGCTGTGCACCTTGTTACTAGCATGTACATTGGTAGAGCAAGCAGAACTCGGCTCTGTAGATAGACCCAAAGGGCACTTAGTGTTCTAACAAAGGGGAAGCCATCTTTTCTTAGCTGCCTTCTGTTTGATGGCCCCTGGATGTTGTCTTCCGGGTCACGCACACTGTGCTGGCCCAGAGCTCCTCAAGATAAATCACCCCTTGGAGATGACTCTAGATTGCCTTTTCCTCCCTGAAAAGTATCCCTCTGCGGCTCCACAGTCCTGACCACTTTTCTTTTTTCGGCATAATCGACAGTGAAGACGCCAGCTTCACCGTATTGGAAAACTGCCTACAAACAGGAAGGTGTGGTGCTCCTGTGCCAAAACACCCACATGGAGGTGTGTTTTGCACGCTCAGACCTCAGAGGTGCTCCTGGGAGAGGACTCATTTCCCACATGTGCACTGCTGTGGTTGACACCAGAGACTGTGGGGCGTCTGGGAAAAGCAGTGTAGGTCCTGAACCGGAAACCTCAGAAGTGGTCCCAAGCCGTCCAACAGCTGCTGTTCACACCTTCATTTGTCACCCAGTGAACGTTAGCCGAGCGCAGCCCATGCGCCAGAGCCTGGACTGGGTGTGAGCGTCCAGCAGTGGGCACACGGGCCTGAGCACTGGTCTCAGGAGGCTGACAGTGTTCCATAATGTGCCCTTGGCTCCTTGCTGCAGCTTGTCACCTGGGCCACCGACAGGCAGTGGCGTGAGCTGCTGAGCTCATTACTGGGCTTTTGCAATGCCCAGCAACCTAGCCCCAGGGAGCCTCCCTTGGCCCCTGAAACACTCACTGTGGGTGAACCTCAGCTTTCGAAATCTATTCATTTTTTTTATCAATTACAGTTTATGGTCGATATTATTTTGTTTCAGTTTTAGGGGGCCTTGTCAAAGGCCTTGGCTATTTCTGGTTGGGGAAACTCTGACAGAAGCTTAAAGCAGGCACCCTCAATGAGCAGTTCTTGCTCCTGACATTACAGGAAAGACTGATCAGAGTGCGTGCTGGCGAGACTGTTTTTTCAAGAAGGCTTAATCCCGTTAGGACAGATTCTGTGACTCACGCTTGCTCTTCAAACCCTGAGCAAGTAAATGCAGGTGACATTTGCTCAGGTTAATGCTACCCAGATCAGTGCAAGAGTCACCGCCCACAAGCTCCCTTCCCCTGCAAATCATCTTTCCTGCAGCTTACCTTCCTTGGCTCCGGGAAATAAAAGCTCCCATTTAAGTTGTTCTTCCTTTTGAACTTAGTGCCATCTGCCTTCTGTGAAGAATTGTCCTAATATTGCTTTTGAAAGGAATTGCTTGAAAGCACTAAAAGCTAGCACCTCTTGGCCTTGTTTAAAAGGAAACAAACAAACAAACAAACAAACAAAAAAACCTCCGTTCAGTAACCAACCCTCTGCCTATTTACCACTACTGTTTATTTGCTTTCAAATAGTTATAATTCTTAAAGACAAGAAGACTTAGGCTCAGAAAGAGGATGATTAATGAATCATTCTAACTCTGGTGACTAAAACACAGTCAACTTCCAGTTTCTGAGTGGTGCTTAGAAATGTAACTCCTCTTCTTTTTTATTATTTTGATTTTCTAGATGATCTTGAAAGAATGGTGTGATCTTTAAAGAATAATATTCTACTGGGTCCCTCCAGATCCAAGCTGGTCTATTATCCAGTAAATACTTTTAGTCGATGCACTGAGAGGTGATTCAGTGTGTTGACAGGGGACTCAGCATTTCACCCACCTCTGCTTATACCTATGGGTCATGGGAGCTCAGGAATCCATGAGCACTTCTGGAGGTATAGCTGGGGCCCTGGATATTGCTTATTAGGCCCAGGTCCCCCTTAACTGGCCGGGTTTGTTCCCATCAGAACTGATCTTGCGTGATTGGAGAACACTTCAGCAGGAAGGCACTCGGGTCCCCAGTTATGTCCAGTCCACTCCCCAGTGCCCAGAGCCTCAGGTATGAGGTGGGATTTGGGTGCCAGGCAGGATGGGCCCATGGTCTAATGAAGCCTGCCAGCCCTCATCCTAGGTTCAAGGGTTTACAAAAGCCTTTTGCATTCCATCGTAGCCAGCACCCTAGGTTCTGGAATTGAAAGCTATGCGCATGGCCAGTACATCTCTGAGTAGTTTCCTCTTGAAGTGATGGGTAAATCGGCCTCCATGGAAAAATTCTTTTCTGCCATCCTAGTCAGGGTTTCCCATTTCTGAAGTCAGTTAACCATATAGCTACACCTTAAAATAACTTAATGATTAATTAACTTAAATGTTACTTCATTTTGTTGCATGGCATTACCAGTATAATCTTGGAACTCACATTCCCGTATCAAATGATTGTGTCCTTAATGGGGAAGACATTTCTAGTAGGTCTTACAGGCTGTCACAGTTTAATGCGACTTTGTGACTACTTTCTAGAAAGTTTTTATTCCATTAAGAGAAAGGAGTTATTTTCTTCATTTGAAGAAAGGCTAAGATGTTTATTTAAGGAGAAATAATAAATATTTTTTGATGTTGTAACTTTAGGGGTACAGTAAGCTGGTTATAAAGGATCTACATGGGAAATCTGGACTATTTTCTTAGTCCTAGTGAGAGTTGTGGGTGGTAGTGGGGGCAAGGGGTTGGAGAGAGCAGAGAGAAGGTCAAGTATAATTCAATGCACACGTGGTCAAATCTAATAGGACTGGAATACAAGCCTGTTTAGACTGATCTGCATGACTCCGCCCCTTAACTCACACAGTTGGCTGACCATGCTTGACATGTGGCTTTTATTTTCCTGAAAGAAGGCAAATCATATAGACAAACATGCATTATACCCTTTCACAAAAGGCACGTGCTAAGTAAGCTCTTTAGGTGAGTACAAACAAAAGATGCAGTCTTTGCCCTCTTTAAGGCCTTGCATTCAGCAGGAGTGAAGTTAAAACACCATTAGAAACAGCACTCAAGATGTCCGTGGTAGCAGTTAGGGGGGTCGGCAGTGGCGTTGGGAACGGTCCCCTCCCAAACCTCTCCTTGCGCTTTGTACATGTACTCAAATGAATGGGAATAGAGTAGCTAGTCAGTCCCAACATACAAAGGGCCCCTTCTCCCCAGGGCAGAGCTTCTCTCACGAGCAGGGCTTGGGCTCCGGAGGCTTAAGAGAGAAAGAATTCCCTCACCTGCCTTCCTAGCCTTAGTGGAAGGCAGGACACACACACGGAACCAACTCCAGGTCCGTGTCCCAGCCCGTTACCAAAAAGGAGCTGGACCGGGGAGTCTGAGGATGGCGCTCTTCAGAACACAGAGAACACTGGAAGGACTCCGCTCACCGCTCTGCCGCCGGGGCCAGGCACGGAGCGGCATTCAACAGATGCCGTTCACACGAATGATCCCATGAACGGACACATTCTTATTTTACGCCAAGGAAAAATGCAGCCTTATTGTTTCTTAGGCCAAACGTTAATTAGACGAATATTCTTGCTGCATTTATGTCACGGTCGCTGCAAAATTAATTTTAATTTCAGAAAACATTTATTCCCATTAAACCATAAAAATGTTTTTGTAATCTGTTTTTCTACAACCCTAGGAGGTTCATGTAGAATAAGTGCATTAACCAAGGAGACAAAATTGGGGTAAACTATTATTTTTTTAGAAACTCATCTTTGGATAAACTTTATTTTCTGTCACTTAAAAAAAGTAAGTATTTCTAATAGAATGTTCATAGTTTGGGACATGAAGTACTATATGCAACTTGAAACTTTAAAATGAAGAAACTTTGTTGCACTATGCAAATGTGAAGAAAAGAAATCCTGACAGAAGCTCTCAGATATTTCTAGTCGATTGTTTTTAGTTTAAGAATTGCCTCCTTGTCACTTATCTTAGTTGTATATCAGAATCTAGTAAACTGATTCATTGAAACCATTCTGCAGAACTAATGACAAGAAGTCGGTCAGCAGAGTGCCATGTCTAGCTGTTTAATTTATTCTACGCATGGCTACGCACTGGAGAGGAGGGGACAAGAAAGAGAAATTCGGTTTAGGGTGAAGACCATTTGTGTTAGAGACCAAGGATTCTTCCCAAGTCTGTCTTGTGAGGTGGTGGCTGTCTATAGCTACCTGCCCACTTTTGTTTGTTTGTTTTTGAGGTTCCTTATCTGTTTTCTAAGATAAAATATCTTTACTATTTTTTAGGACAATGTAACAAATTATACTAACTATGAAAATTCAGGTTAAGTGGAATAAAAAGTTAAAGTATCTTTACTCTCCAAAGGTAATCATTGTGAAGAATTGAATATGTCTGCTTTCTGGTTTTCTTTTCTGAGTGTTTTAGAAAAAAATCATAGTTTTAAAAAGTAACATAACATAGTACACATCAGGGGTGTCAAACTCATTTTTGCCAGGGGCCACATCAGTCTCATGGTTGCCTTCAAAGGGCTGCATGTAATTTCAACTCCTTAACAGTTAAGGAGCAGTTACATTTATACGGTCCTAAGATTATTTCAGCCCTTCAAAGTCAGCTGCGAGGCTGATGTGGCCCCCAGTGAGAATGAGTTGGACACCCCTGATATATGACACTCCTGACACTCCTGATATTTTGCAGTATTCTTTTTTCATTTATTATTTTTCCATGTCGATTTTGTCTGGAATAAATATATCATTATAAGTTATTTTGCAAGACTCAGATTATGGGCAAGATTATGACATTTGATATGAGCACAAGCAGGAAAATATTTCAGACACAGTAACATTTAGACATAAAGACAGAAATTACTGCCAATTTTCCCTAATCTAAGAATGGTTACTTTTCTCAGACCCTGTTTGGATAAAACAGACCAATTAAATTAAAAATGACAACAGTATCTTTGTTTTAGGTCTGCCTTTCCCTCCACTAATGGAGTTAAGTGGATACAAGTGACTTTTATGTAAGGGTTAATTTTATATATTTCATTTTCTGGTATTTATGAATTTTTAAAATATAAAAAATGTTATTACTATTAACAATTTGTTTTATAAAAGAACGTACTTCCTGTCAGTCTTTTAATTCCAATTTAACAGTGTTTTCGACTATCCTTATTAGAATATTTTTTCTTTTTTTAATTTAATTTTTTATTGTTGTTCAAGTATAGTTGTCTCCATTTTTTAAAATTTGTTTTTCTCTGATCCTAACATAGTGGAGTAACTGGTCAGTTTACTGAGTTGTGGTCTAAGAGGAATGACAGGCTTTGATATGGGAAGTTAGTGTTTCGAAGACAGAGAATGCAATGAACCACCCAAAGAGACACATGCCAAAAAATAGATCCCAGGCCATAGTTCCAGAACAACTGTGCCATGTTTCTACACAGTTGCCCTCCCCAGCTGGTACATCTGAGCAACGCCGTGCCTCCCATCGGCTATGACAGAGTAGCATATGGCCCCAGATTCTGATCCGTCTCCATTGTGGAGACGGATCTGAATCAGTTGAAAGAGCTGGGATTGTGCTAATATTTTGAAATCTGTGAAGGATGACTCTCTCATGTAAGTGTGGCAGGCAGCAGAACTCCACTCCCGCTTCTTTACCTGCAAAGCACTGTCTCCAGGTGGATCTGTCCCCTGTACCTCTTGCTCTCAGGTCCCTTCCTGGTCACATCAGCAGACCTGCGGTGATGGTCTGTGGGTGCTGGGGATCCTCACTGCGCTGTTGTGCTGGGGTCCTTGTGCAAAGGCCCAGGAATCAGAACAGAAGCTGAGTGCCACCCTCTTTGGAGCTCAGGGGCACGTGCTCGTGGGGACAGTCCAGCAGTTCATTCGTACCCACAACGACCCTTCTCATACTTCTGGCTGTGACTTTCACCACCATGTTGATGAGACCAAGTGCAAAGAGATTTCCTGTTAGAACAAACAGCCACACAGTCAGGACAGTTTCATAAAGCTGGCTACCTGGAAAAATGTCGTGCATCTGCATAATTTAAAATATTGTCCCAAGATTAAAAACAGTACTGGATGTGTATGTCGGCGAAACACATCATATCAAAATTAATATTCATAGCTAAAAATTTCGAAGATACAGACATTGTAGCTACATCTATACCCTTCCCACCTCTGGGTGAGAACTTTTATTAGTTTCATGCATAACTTTCCAGTGTTTATTTATGTACTAGCAAAAAATAAAAGGGCATATTTTATTGTCTTCATTTCCTATTCAAAACACTGCCTAATAAATTGAATGCTCTGCACTTTGCTCTTTCATTCAATATATCTTAGAGATCTTTTTATATTTCAGTGTAAAGAGAACGTCCTTATTCTTTAAAGAAAACAGCTTTATTGGGATATAATTCACATATCATACAATATGCCCATTTGAAGTGTATAATTCAATGGCATTTAATATAGTCGCAGAATTGTACATCCATCACCACAATCAGTTTCATAGCATTTTCCTTACTCCCCACAAAGAGACCTGTACCCCTTAGCTCTCACGCGCCAACCTGTCTACCCTACCTCCTTGTCCAAGTCGACTACTGATCTACTTTTTGTCTCTATAGGTTTGCCTGTTCTGGCAATTTGCAACAAGGATCTGGTCATTTTAGTACTGATGGTAATACTAAAGTTGTATACTATTAATCATAAAAAGTGGTTTTCTCATAACATGCACATCAAGAGGCCTATAACTTGTTTATTTACAAATTAGTTTGCTCTTGTTTTTTAGGTTAATTGAAGAAATTATGCTCTATTAACAATGCTTGTTTTCATTGGCAATGTGACTGCATTTATCATGGAACTGCAATTCACACGAAATAAAACGTCTATTTATAACCCGTTGAATCATTTCATTATATGTTAGGTGCCTGTCACCAGTCCCATTTGGAATATGCCAGAAAAAATAATCTCTAATACACCCTTAAAAAACGATGCCCTTCCTTTGAATATTTTCCCCTTTTCATTAGACATTTTATCATCGAGTTTTTTCATTTGAAACTAAAGTTTCTTTAAAGAATAAGCGAATCTATGTATGTTTTGATTAATTTACACTTAATATGTTGAAATTTGGAGACTTCTGCAGAAGATATATAGATCTATAGATCTATAGATTTCTTCTGCAGATATTTATTTTTCATATATATATCTCTATATAAAAATATAGAGATTTTTTTTATTAGCAGCAAGTCATTTGTCTCTCAAAGAATGAGGTAGGCATTGTCTAGTGTGCGTATCTGCCTAAGGCATCAAAGTAGGACAGCAGAAATTCTTGAGGGACTGACTCCAGATCTCCTGAGTGGAGGAACAGTGAGAGCAGGATAGGTGGCCAGGCCCTCAGGACCTTGCCATGAACTCTCAGAGCAGAACCAGAAGCAAGCCCGCCCTAATGTGTAAAGGGACTGTCCTGGTGCTTTTCAGGCCAGAGGCAGGAGAACTCCATCTAACAGGACTCAGGGGCTGAGGCAGCGATGAACTGCTAGCAGGCCTGGAGGTGCTCTTGAGGGTGCAGAGGGAGATATGGTGGCTTCCCAGGATCCGCAGCAGGAAGACATGTAAACTAAAGGTCAGACCCTCTTGTACAAGCCTAAAATCTAAGCTGGAATTCTCCAAGGGGCCGCACCATTTATTCTTAGGCAATGACAACAATGACAGCCACAACAATAATACAGTCCATCTTACTTATTTTGTGATGGTTGGTGTAAACACTGAATTAGCAATTACTACAAAGTTGCTGCAAACACTGAATTACTGAACACTGAACCATTGCTCCTAGCAGCAATGCAGGGTTAGGCTCCTGTGAGCCTCCGGTCACCATGGTTTTGTTAAGTAACTAACACAGAACCCTGCTTTATGAGTGCAGGCACCCACACTACTGTAACCCCAGGCCGAATGAAACTCCTCGAGTGTGTATCTGCTCAGGAACGCACACCATGTTCTTCCTGTACGTAGGAACACTAGATAGTGCTCCCACACTAGGCTTGGGGGCTATTTAAACAAGAACATCACCAACAAATGCACAGAAATGCCAAAGACGTGGACTTTAGTAGACCGTGGTAAGGACACCTGTTTCTAGTCTGAGAGCTAAAACAAGAAGGTTGAGTGTCACCTTATTTGACCTCAGCTGGAAATGTTGAGGAGGACAACACATTTTTTTTCTGGTCTGCACATGACCATAAATAGGATAAGAGCAGGGAGTATTCGTTTGAGGGTTACCATACATTGTAAGAGTAGGCATATTTGCAGGTAGGGAATTGGCCAAGAATGAGTTGTGACCGTTAATTGTAATCATTGAGACAAACATGTTCTGTCTTTGAGAAACATGGCCCAGGTGGCCAAAGCGGTGTGGCAGGTAAGCCAACCTTTGAAGAGAGCAGCAGAGGGGCCTTGGGTGGCCCCGGTGGCCCCAGCTTGAAGTCTGATGCTAATTATCCAGGGACCTCTGCAGACAGGCTGTGGAATTTCATTGTGCCTCAGTTTTCTCAAAAGCAGAACTGATATAATTTCTAACCTACTTCCTTCAAAGAGAAGTTTTGATGCTAAAATGTGGGAAACCCAAGGGACTGAGTAAATCAGAAAAAAAATACAGGGATTCACAGTGGTTATGTAACCAGAAAAGACACTGGCGTTCAGGCTGCCTGTCACTACCAAATCCTATAAGCAATGACAGTGATTGAATCTTTTATGGGCTCTTTATTCAGATGGCTGGCGATCGGAGAACATGGCAGGTTCATACCCTGACAAACCATCTTCCCTTTTCTTTCCTGCCCAGATCTTTTATAAGGGGGTGGGGGAGAACAAACTAGGTGCGGTGAGGGCTTTGAGATTCAGAAGCTGCAACATTCCTGTCCCGGGCAGTTAGCTGTTTCCGAGGGGGAGGAGTGGTCATCTGCTCTTCCTGGAACAAAAGTTTGGATGTCCCCAGGTGGTAATCTTCTGTCAGTGCCCCAGGAGGTTGGCTGCTTTTCCCAGAAGCCAGAATGGGCCTTATGTATAGTTTCTGAAACAAAAGCTTAACATACACATTACTTGCTAGACTTACAGCTTTTTACCTTAAGCTAAAATTTTCCAAGTCTTGAGTTCCCTATCAGTTATTTCTGCGTGACAGAGGTAGCGGTCACTTAAATTTTCTTCTTTGTATCTCTTTAAATTTGTCACAGTGATCACCATTGAGTATGATTCCGTTTCTAATCCAAAAGAAAAGATCTTTAAAAGGAAAAAACACCCATGAGAATAACATGAATGTGTGTGAAACGGCTTTGGAAAAGAATGGACTCTCACAGATTAGGTGGCGTCATTTTGCATGACATAAATCAATATGAACAATGGGGCAGTGAATGGAGGTGAGATTCCAACCTGTTCTGTCCTGCACAGAACAAACAAGTTTCACCTGGCTTGTGCGGTGAATCTGTCATCCGAGTCTTGTGGCTCAGGTCTGTGAGACCGTTAGGGAAGTTCCCTGCACCATGAAGGCAGACCCACTGTGCCCACCTGCCTGGTGAGGCTGCCAGATCCTCCCTGGCCTTCACCTGTCCTGAAAGAAAGAGAAAGGAGGCGGGTGTGCTGAATGAGTTCCCCCTCCCAACAGCAACACAGAATGTAAACTGCGGAGAGAGGGACTCGAGGACAATTTATGGAGACGTCAGCATGATGATTCACCTTGACGCAGTGATGCTGTTTTTCACATGCCACACTAGTTCCTCCTTTGGTGCCAGGAACTACTTTGACCCATTGTTTTAGAAGCACACACTGGATTTGGCCTTGTGAGCACAGAACAGGTTTGTTTGATTCAAAAGTACACTGCCTTCCATAAACAGTCGTTTTCTCGCCTTCAGATTCCTGCCTGTCCTTTCAAAAAGACATGAGATGCTTTTTTATTTTCTCATCTAAGCTGTCCTGCAGTGTGGCTGAGGGCAATGCAACAGCTGTGATGCTTGATGACAGAGATGGTCGGCTCTCCAGGCTAGGTAATGTGATCCTAAAATAGATTAAAGAAGAAAAGCTAAGCCCTTCAGCTCTGACCTCGGGCTTATGTAAAGCACAGACCTGGTTAATAGATTTTATCGATTCCTAAACAATGAGGTCCCTGCCAAATTCAGCAAAAGCATCACTGTTTGCAAAATGGAAAGACAACCTTGCGGAAATGATAAAGAATAACCACATAGTTATTATTTAGGACGAAGACATATGAAGTAATTAGTGTTCACTGAAGTGAGCGTTGTTTTAATATTAATTCTGTTTGCACGACGAACGTATTGTGTTAGGAGGGCTCAGAACATCCATGTGTCCATGTGGACTATCACATAAAAGCCTGTAGCTTCACGATTATCTTGCAAAAGGTCACTTAAAAGGAGCCCAGAAATGTTAGTTCACATGATGAGGGAGTAGAGAACAGTGGGAGTGTGGAAACCGGAAAGGCCAGTGTTCATGCTGCCCGTCACCGACCAGACCCAATAAGCAGAGGCAGGGAACGAATCTTTATGAGTGCTTTACTCAGATGGCCAGTGACCTGAGAAGATGGCGGGTTCATGCCCTCACCAATGGTCTTACATTCCATTTTAAACCTATTTTAAACCTACCCTTTTTATAAGGAGGAGAATAGTATAGGTAAGGCGTTTGGAATTCAGGGGAAAAGTTAATCAGGTAGAAAGCTGCAGCATTCCTTCCTCTGTGTCCTGGGCAGTGGTCTTTATCTGTGTCCTGGACAGTGGACTTGTCGCCCTGGGGTGCAATGGCTCAGATCCCATCTTGATTGCTTGCAGTCCTCCTGAAGCACAAAGGTAGGACTGCCTCTGGGTCTCCTGGAGTCAAGGTGAGTGAGTCATACACCCAGTTCCTGAAACAATAGCTTTGTACGTACATTGACCCCTAAGCTTCTTAGCCATTACCTGAAACTAAAATTTTTCCAACACTTGATCGCCCCATCAGTCTGGAGAAATTTATAGCCTAGATGACGTATTTTTGTATCCCAGACAGATTATTTAGAGGAATCTTGACAAGATCCACTCCTGGAGCTATCAAATGCATGAGACTTCGGGTGAGCCATCCGTAATTTTGTATCATGGGTTAATTTTGAGAACTTTGTTTTCTACATTTCTCTTTTGGGAAAGTAAGGTCTATTATTATGGTGCTATTAGAGGATCCCTAGAAAGGTTACATGTGGGAGGCAGTTATTCCTGATCTGAAAGAAAGAAATTTGGTTGTGACATCTGTAATACCCTTGGAGGGAAAGTGGGTTGGGAATGAGCCAAAACTGACGACGACAACCCTGCAGGAAACCAGTGTATTTTGACCTTTCAATTACTTTATATAGAAAGCCTATTTGAAAATATTTAGTACAATCAAGGTATAATTTCAGCATCTGAAAAGAGCCTCGAAGGCTATTGCACTCTCAGGCTGTTGGAATTTCATGAGTGAGGGGGAAAAGAGAGAGAGAAATAAGTGAAAATTAAGTAAATCAGGGGCCATCAGACAAAGATTTGGTTTCAAGGAACATTCACATACATATGCAGGCAGAGTCTCTTTGCTGACAAGTATAAAACGTACCTTTGTGTTAAAGCCTGGTGTCAAGAAGAGATCAAAGGAGGTAGCGTCTTGGGGTGGTCAGGCTTGGAGTGACCCCTGCCACCATCTCACCAGCCTTGTCATCTCATAGCTGGGGACACTGGAGTCCCAAGAATGCAGCAACTCGCCCAGCTGAGGATCTGTCCTCCACGCCTCCCTTCTCTTGAAAGCAAACACCTCGAAGATGTCAGTGGTTCAGAGAACCCCTCTGCGTTTCTTCTGTGGCCCAGACCCAAGCTCCCTCTGTAAATTTTTCTTAAACTTTCATGCTGTCTTTTCATCTCCTCTCTTCCTCTTATTGTCTATACTAATACTATTAGTGACTAAGTTTCCATGCCCAATAAGAACTGAAATGAACTTGAGAACGGAACATAAGGAACTGTTAAAAACTACACAAGATACGTCCATATTAAAGAAGAATAAATTAGCTGTTGAAATTTTAACCCTCCTGGCTGCCATAGCTCAGTGGATTGAGTGCGGGCTGAGAACCAAAGTGTCACAGGTTCGATTCCCAGTCAGGGTATATGCCTGGGTTGCAGGCCATGACACCCAGCAGCCCCACATTGATGTTTCTCTCTCTCTCTCTCTTTCTCTCTCTTTCTCCCTCCCTTCCCTCTCTAAAAAATAAAAATAAAATAAAATATTTTAAAAAAAGAAATTTTAACCCTAATAAACCTATCATCCTACCAAAACTATGTTGATTAGGGTATATAAATTCTAACCTGCTGAAATACGCTTCTTGACCTCAATGTCGCTAACATTCATTAGCAGGAGGACGGGGGTCTACAAGCATGAAAAAATAATTAAGGAGTCTTTGATTTTGTGTCTACTTTGTTGTATGACCTCAGGCATGTCACTGTACTTTTGTTGCAGCTTCTTAGTCTTTATAAAGGATATGAAAAGTACTTCCTGACATAACTCAAAAGAGTGTTCTGATGATTAACGAGTTCATTATGACCTACCCATCTCGGCTGAAAGGCAGTGTATACAGTGTAATGCCATTGTAGCTGTAATTACTGCTATTGTTCACACACAAGGAGTAAATATGGGGGCTGGTAGTCTATCAGCCACAGCTACAGAGAACTGCTCAAGAAAATGAAGGAGCTTATTGATATATTTTGGCTTCATTTGCAATTTGTTTTCAGGGATCATTATTTGAGTAGGATACACACCTTCACTTGAGTGACTGCTGCAATGAAGCGTTTTTAGAACCTGACATCCCAGGGGAGGCTGTGGAACATGTGGAACGTTCTCGTAGTCGGGACATGGCTCTCATGGCACCCATTGCATCTCAGCATCCACGTCTATAGAGTCCAGTTGTAGGTCTAGGTGATCGATCTCTCAGTGTTCTGCTCATGCTGAGAGTTCATGTTTCTACCACTCCAGAAACCTCCCAGGTGAATTCTGCAGCTGACGGAAAACAGAAGCCCCAAGGGCCGTCGCCATTACCCATTGGGGGAGGTCGGTTCTGGAACTGAGCAGCACCCTGACCAGGTTTCTGCAGGGGTCGGAGTCCGAGAGCTGTGCAGAAGTTCTTGTTCTGCCTCTTTCATTGAGCTTGTGGGCAGGTCTCCTCACCTGAAAATGGGGCTCAAACGGCTCTTCCTCTGTGCAGGGGTGTCTCACCTTTTGGCATCTCTGGGCCACACTGGAAGAAGAGTTGTCGTGGGCCACACATTAAATACATTGCCACACGTAATCACAGAAAGTTCTCATAATGTTTTAGGTAAATTTACGCTTTAGTGCTGGGCTGCATTCACAGCCATCCTGGGCTGCATGCTGCCCGTAGGCCTCAGGCTAGGCACCTCTGAGCCTTTGGGAGGGGTAATGAAAGGTGGAGAACAATACCTGTCACACAGAAACACTCAGTCCACATCAGATACTATTACTAAGCTCCAGGAAGTACACAGCACTGACATCCCTCATTTCACAATTTAAGCAAAGATTTTCTCAGGAATAGTTTGAATTACTATATTCATCCATATTATTGTTCTAGGTATTAGAAACTGTAGTGAACCCAAACACGATGAAAACATATTTCACGCTCAGGGCCAGGGCTACCAGAGAAGCAATAAAGATGGAACACAATGGAGAGGGAAAGAGACTAGGGGGCAGAGAGGTGGATATTTGCCCATTATGGGGAATTTCATACTGTATTTGACCTTGGCAGAAGTAGTGCCCCATCTCCCTAAACATTCAGCTCCCTACTCCACCCCCACTTGCTTGCAGTCACTGCTCAGGACAAGAGATACAAGTGGCTGCTCCTAGTAGGGATTTTGAATATCAGGTCATAAGGCAAAGAGGAGCTGGCTGACTTCATTGGCAGTTCCGGGGGCGGCGGGGTGGGGAGTGGGTTGGTGAGCAGCAGCACTTTGCTTTCCAGCTTGTTTCTGCTAAAAGAACACTGTTGTGTGTCCTGCTTCGTAGCTCTGGGGAGCTGCCTGAGTTTCTGGATTTTTCCAAGTGTGGCCCTCTGCCCTCCCATCGATGCTGGGAGCCCCTGCTCCCTTCCACTAAATTTCCTATTAGGATCAAAAAGAAGAAGGAAAATGAAGGACAATAACAGGGCTGCCACCCTGTTAGTGGTTCCTTATGCCAACCAGCACTGCCATCACCAAGGAAAGTATGTCAACCCCAAGAGGGGACGTTTGATTGAATGTGGATTGGTATATTAGGTGTTTTATGACATAACTCATTTTCTTAGGTATTTTTAATGGTTTTGTGATCATGTAGGAGAATATATTTATTCTTATGAGTGGTATACTGAAGTATTTAGGGCACCATGATATCTGAAATTGAGTTTGAAATGATTTAACAACAACAAGAAAAACCCCACCACATATCATATATATGCATATGTATGCTTCTGTGTGTACATATATGAGGTCTGTCCAAAAAAAGTCCAGCCATTGTTAATATAATGAGAATGGTTTGTGGGACATTGATGTAACCCGGCAGCCAAAGACGGTGGACTACAATGTATAAGCGTGAACAATGACGACTTCACTGTACTAGTCAGTGGGGGCGGTAGACGCTGCTGAGTGAGCATGCGTGCTGTGTGTTCCTCACATTCAAAATGACTGAGCGAGTAGAGCAATGAATCTCCATCAAATTCTGCATTAAGCTTGAACAGTCCTTGGGAAGCTATTCAGATGATTCAGAAGGCTTTCAGGGATGATGCAATGGGTACAGTGCAAATAAAGGTGTGGCACAAACACTTTAAAGACAGCCAAGAATCTGTTGACAGAGAGCCACATTCTGGAAGGCTTGCAACAGGCAGAACACCTGACAATGTTGAATGTGTACGGGCTGCAATTAACAAAGATCGGTGACTGACGGTGTGAGAACTAGAAGCTGATGTGGGGATTCTAAAAACTACTGTGTTTGAGATTCTGATGCAGGATGTTGGCATGAAATGAGTCATGGCAAAATTCATTCCACGGCTTCTGCTACCAGAGCAGAAGGAACACCGTGCTGCAGTTGCTAATGACTGGATTCAAACCACTACCAATGAACCAGACTGGTGCCCTGTGAGTTCTGGCTTGTCCCAAAACGAAAATCACCTTTGAAAGGGAAGAGATTTCAGATTGTTGATGAGATTCAGGAAAATACAATGGCACAGCTGATGGCAATTCCAACAAAGGATTTTTCGGAGCGTTTTGAACAGTGGAAGAGATGCTGGGAGAACTGGCTAAGGTCCCAAGGTGCCTACTCTGAAGGGGACTGAGGTCTCATTGTCCTATGAAGAATGTTTCTTGTATCTTGTATCTTCTTCAAGAAATGTCTCTATTTTTCATAATACATGGCTGGATAATCTCTGTATAGAGACACACACACACACATATACACATACATCTATCCATCTGTCATCTATCTATCTAGAGGGCAAATTGACAAAATGTAAACAATTGATGAAGCTAGGTAGAAGCTATACAAGTATTCATTCAACTGTTCTTTTGATATTTCTGTAGGTTTGAAAAGTTTGAAAATAAAAAGTTGGGGAAAACAAACTATAGCATATTGCACATTAAGAAAAAATGTTTCTGGGCTAATTCCTTATGTAAGCCAGGCCTCCCCAGATCTCAGCAGCTGGCGAATATAGCATATTAACTGTAGTAACTCACCGTCCCTAGCATGTCATTGGTACTCAGTGAATGAATACACGAGTGGGCATTTCAATGGCTCTTTGAAAGATTTGCCGCCACCCAACACCAACTCTTTGCGAAGTGCCTTCCACCTGCAGTCCAGGTTGGCTTTCACACCCACGTGCCTACAGCCATGGCCTGTTCTCAGAGTTGTCATCCGGCCATGGATCCACTCACCTGGGCACTCACTCGTTTATCCAACAAGAGCTTCCTGAGTCCCTGGAGCACTACGTTCATTGCTATGCGCCAAGACACAGTTTCGAATAAGACAACTCCCCTCAGGAACCTCCAAGCACATCTAAACTGCTTCCTCTGTCTTCTCCTCCCCTGGACCCCTTTTGTTTGTCTCCTGTTGCAGCCAGGGACCTCCGAGACGACAAAGCTCCCAAACCGGTGTTCATTTGGAAAGTGGAGAAGGCGCTCTCCTCCTCTTTATGTTGGCCACGGCTTGGTGCGTGTGACAGTGTGGACCGTCCTTAGTCACGACAGACATCACCTACTGAATGGTGTTCTGTGCCAGCCACGAGGCCAAACGCATGCTTCCATTATCTCATTCAATCCTACCCAACGAGGCAGGTGGCCCTTTTTGCCAGATGAGAAAATGGAGGCAGAGGGAGTTCCAAGTAGGTTGTTCCAGGAAGAGTAGGTGATCGAATTGGCATTTGGGGGGTTTAAAACCAGAAGTGTTTGGCTCCGTGTTGTCCCTTTGTCTCATGGAGGCTTTAGTAAAATGGTCCTTTGGATTTTACTTCGAGTCCCTTCTCTGCGCACCCCTCCCCCCTTGTCCTATAAGACCGATGGTCTCTGTGGAGAGGAGCTAGACACAGACATGAAGGACAGACTTGGGGCTGTTCTGGGGAACACTCCTCTTTCCTCTCTGGGGTTGAAGACTTGGTTCCCAGGTCACGCCTTTTGGGCAGGCACGGCTTCCTCTTTCCTCAGAAGATGTTCTTTCCCAGGATGCTCCCGGCCCTCCGTGCAAGTGGGCCTCCGGCAGGCAACTGCAGTCCTGGGCTGATATCACTGCCTTGCCCCGCCCAATCAGGCTACACATAGAGGTTTGAGGGATCTGGGTTTTCACTAATTCTAATAAGGATACCAGCAAAACATCTTCTTCACTACTGAGGTGAAAAAAAAACCCATTAGGTCACATTCCATTCCATCCACCCACACTGATTTCCTTCTTTTTTTTTTTTTTAATTTTTTAACTTTGTCTTCTCTGGGCATGACCTCTGTATGCATGTCTGCAGTTTTTGGGACAGATGAACAATTCCTTTCACCTTCCATACCCAGGTGCCGAAGTAGCAGTTAGCTTATATCAGGGTTGTGTCACTTCACCCCCTCTTTCTAGTGGCATGTATATATAGATGGGTTACAGAAAGCTGCTGTTGACTGGGAGAGGGAATCTTTCCATACTAAAGGGGCAGGCTTAATAATGTTCAGGCCAGCTCATGGTCCTGTGCAAAGAGTGAGTCAGAGTCAGCTTCCTTGTATCATAAATGAATGGGATTATGGCATCTGGCCTTTGCAGATTTAAAAAAAATCCATGTATATATAACTCACAGTCAAAGGCATACAGAGTAGAACTGAAGTATCTGTCTTAGAAGGAAAGTGACATCTTAGTAGATCTTAGTAGAATGCACCAGAGGTGTTTGCCTATGACTTCCAAGTGCCATACAGAAGCCAGAGAACCAGAATCCATCCTATCTGGGAGGAGGAATTGACTATTTTGGAAGACATGGACAAGTGCCTTTCCATTAAAATGTCCTTACTTCTCAGACTGGGAGCTATGTGCACCAAAGGTAGAAAGTGCATTTAAATCAAATACAAATTTTTAAAAATTGTAATAGAATAGGAAACAGTGTTCATAATCCATGTTAAGTGTAAGTGTTCTATGAAAACTCTGTACGTACACATGTGTGTGTGCGCTGGGTTGCACACACTCCTTTCTGTGGGAGGCGGCCCAAATGTTTGCAAGTCACTGCCAGTAACCTCAGTACTGACCCAGGCTTTTAAAGAAGTTTCTATTGTAAATTATTGTCTTGTCCCCCAAATGACCTTGGGCACAGATTAGCTTTTGCTGCTACCCATACTGGGTTTTTTCTTTTCTCTTTTTTTCCCCTCCATTTTTAACCAATATAATTTGCTAATGTTCACTGGTGGTTAGGGACTCAAGTTTTTCATTTGTGAGCAATGATTTTCTTTTGAAAACTCATTAAAAAGCTATATATTTTAACTGAAATACATAAAAGATGTGAACAAAAGAGAGAATATATCAGATCCTTAAATGCAAAGACTTAGCATTTAAATCTATTGCAAATTGGATCTCCATTTCTTCCTAAATAAACTCAGTTTTTATTTTTGTCCATTCAATCTTTCTACTGATACTTGGTTATTGTATTTAAAAGTCTCCCAGACTGGGGACTAAATGGTAATGGGTAAAAAAAATTTTGAAAAAATAAAATATCCCAGATTAGTAGTTATTCTTTTCTATGATATGCTTTCAAATCTTTCTGAAGATGTTAATTTATTATAAAATGTTTTTTCCTGTGTAACTGTATTTTCTCAGGTGTTTATTCTTTTGTTTGTTGCATTTGCTGCTTTTTTATGGTAGTGATTTTCCCCTAAACACTTAGTGATGCTTGGTTTCTTATTGATCTTTGTATTGAAAGTTTGTGGTCACCTGCCACTTATAGCTAATATCCTGGAGACATGTGGGAGCGGACAGAGGAAGCTATGTCGGCAGGAGGAGGGGTCAACCTTCAGCTTCTCTTCTAAGTATGGAAGCTTCCCGTGACCACAGGGATGCAAAATTCCCCAGATCTTGCCTCTCCAGTACCAGTGCTCACACACAAGGCTTTGTCCATGAGCAAATCCCCCAGCTCTCCAAATAACCCACCTGCTTCTCCTTCATCTCTCCTATTCGTCACCTTCACTGTGTGCTGCTTCTTACACCCATTGCCTCTCAGCTGAGTGCTCTTCTGGGACTGCTTCCAACATGAAGCTTTGTTTTTCTTTGGTAATTAATCTTGACCCTGAGTGCTGACCCTAAGGGCCCTCTATCATTAATTTTCAACTTCTCTGATGCATTGAGGACACCCTTGTGTTCCAAGGCTAAATTAATTCATTGCTGGTATAGATCAGGCTTAAACTTTTTTCCAGTCCCCAAAACTCAGAGTATTACATCAGCTATGTATCTACTGATCCAGTCTCTTATCTGTCTCTTTGAAGTTTAATATTAACTTTTCATGTTATAAACCATGGCCTCTCATAAAGTGGGTAAATAGTATTTTTATTATCAGTCCTCTCCTTTGAGCAAAGCGATAATATAGGTTTTTGCTTAGAAAAAGTAAAGGGGGAGGCCCCGAGTGTATAGAATTATCTTTTTCTTGTGGAATTAGCTATATCATTAATTTAAGCTGGGCCATTAAAATAGGCTGGGCCATAGTTAATGATTTGATATTTATACATCCATATCTCCCTCTGGTATTTTCTAGGTAATTTGTATAGTGCCATGTGACATGGTAAGTTTCAAATCCAGTACGTTGGTTTTTGTCTATATAATAGGTTTTTATAATGGGTGTCATTTTATTTTCCACAGGATTCTCAGGGCAGACACCTTTAGCAGACTTGCCTTTTACTGCTCCCCCCTCCCTCTAGTAGACAGAAACAAAGAAAGACTATTGAAGAAAGGGGGTCAAATGCCAAAAACACTTGTTTTCTGAAGGTTCAGGGTCCTTGGAACAGGGCTGGTTGCCTTCCTCTCTGTATTTCTGCAGTCTCTTTACATCTTAGCTTAGTTACACAGATGACTACAAATATCTCATTCAGGCAGAAAAGATCAAGTCTCTGACTAAAATTAATACTGACCTAGAACCAGATAAAAACTTCATATTGATAGGAGACCTCTCCCCTTACAGGTCAATAAGCTCAATCAACAATTGAGTACTTCCTCCAACCAAACAGGAAACTCCCTCGACAGTGAAGCCCATCAGAAACAAGTTTCAATAGGCCTAATTCCAAAAAATAGGAGATGACAAAGACCAGAGAAGCCATCAAGAAACCACTGTGGTGACAACACAAGAGTCATTACAGGAAGGATTTGGGGACATTTGCTTTCATTTCTCCTGGCATGGTAGATAAATTAGGTCCTGCTTTTCTCTGCAGCCCTGTACACAATAACCGTCTTACTTTTTTAGGTTGAGTGGATTTCACTGTGGTTTTAACCCCATTTGCTCCCACCTGAAAGTTACGGCTCATTCGATATATGTAATAGCCTCACTCTTTCATTTTTCAGGGGCACAGAACAATGGGAGGGACGGAGGGAGGGAGAGAAGGGCGGAGGGAGGGGGGGAGGGCAGGCTCATAAGGGGAGGTCTGAAATATGAGATGAAAGATACTAATGTTGGCAAAGAAACACAGGCTTTGCCGGACTGGTTTTCTGGAACTCCGTCTCTCTCTGCTCGGAATGTTGTCTCCACTCCATCTCAGCTTAAAAGTCATCTCCTCCGGGCAGCCTCCTCTGACCCTCCAGACTAAACATACCCTTAACTCTCTGTCTTTATCCTTCTTTATGAGCTCATGCAATCATGTCCTTTACTGGACCTTAAGATGACAAAGACAGTGTCTTTGTTTTGTTTGCCAGTGGTGCTGCTAAGATATCACAGAATGAAGGCTGGGGACTCAAACATTCACTCAGTGAGAGAATGGCTTCTCTCTTCCCCATTTTCTAAACTGAAGTTCCATTTGGGGGTGCGGGGACCCTGAGTCTGAGGTGCTGGGGCAAGCGTGCTCCCTGGCACTCTCCAGAATATTCTGCTTCTTCATCTCATCTCCACTTCTTCTCAAGGCTGGCTCCGAAAGTGCTAAATACGACTTTGATGACTTGCTGAAGGACTCGTGGCTTTTTATTATCCTATTATCTTCCTCACCCAACATCAGTTTTCTGTGTAAAAAACAGTAAGAGCTCAGCTTAGAAAGCCCCTTGGGTAAATGGGCTATAATTTTTATAAATTGGAAATGCAATATTAATGACGTTTGTGAGGTCAGTCATATTGCTATCACTGCAGAAAGTCGTGTCTTCTGAACTCAAACTTGTGACTTAGGTCTTTCAAAAAACCAAAATCTTATTAAAAGTAATATTACTAAAAGTAATTAGGAAAAAAGTTTTAAATGATAACAAAAAAGCCCAATCATCATTCAAAATAAAAACTGTGCCCTGGCCAGGTGGCTCGGTTGGCTGGAGTGTCACCCCAATATGCCAGCGTTATGGGTTCAGTCCCAGTCTGGGCACGTGAGGAAATCAGCCAATAAGTGCATAAACGGGGAGCAAAAAAGCAAAAAAAAAAAAAAAATCCCTGCCTCTTTGTCTCTCCCCCTAAAAAGAATTTGACAGCCTGATCATCTAATGTGTTCAGGTGAGGCATTATTTTTACAAAATACTTAAAATTGAGGGAAAACAAAAAATGTGTTTTCTCAGGAGCAATTTTTACCTGAGATATTTATTAAGTTCAGTGAGTTAACACCAAAATTTTTTTTTAATTTTTAAAAATTTGCTCCAAATGCTAGAAATGAGCAATATAGAACACTTACAGAATAACAGATATTGAAGAAAATTGATTAAACTAATTTTTTAAAGATTTTATTTATTTATTTTTAGAGAGTGGAAGAGGGAGACAGACTTCAATGTGCAAGAGCTATGTAGATCAGTTGCCTCTTACACACCCCCAAACAGGGACCTGGCCCACGACCCAGTCATGTGCCCTGACTGGGAATCGAACTGGCAACCTTTCAGTCTGCAGGCTGGCACCCAATCCACAGAGCCTCACCAGCCAGGGACATGAATAAGCTAATTTTAAGTTAATAATTCTGTTGCTGTAAAAGTTGGTTATAAGCATTTATTCTATTAACATCACATTAATAAAGTTTAAATTACCCTTTATTCATATTTTAACTCATTGTGATTAAAAATACATGAGTGCTATTTATTTTTATATTGAGATATAGTTTTGTACTGCAAAAAGAAATTTCTAGAAGCTTCTACCCAAGTAAAGTTCCCATATAAATGCATAAAAGAAGTTAAATAAGTCAATTTAAAGAAGTAGGCCATGATTAGTTTTATTTTTAAAGTTTGTTTTATCTGCTCGAAAACTTAAAATATAACTTATTTAGTTAAAATAAAAACATTTGGGAGAGAGAAACATTAAGGTATAATAATATAAAGATAGTATATATCACATATCTTTATTAGAGTTAAAGAGAAACAAATGTAAGATGTTGGTACTTAGTAGGACCAAGTCCATATTTAGCTAAATGCTAACGGCTTTCCAATGTAGTCTGCCCATGAGTACAGAAGGGCCAGTTGTATCTGAGTAAACAAACCTGTTTGGCCATTTATGGATCTAGAATACTGATAGCTGAAGAATATCTAGCACCTGCTAAGATCATAGCATTATATTATTTTAATAAGTATGGCTTGCTCTATCTTGTTTGACATTCAGATAAGCTCACGTCCCCCATAACCAAATAAAACATGGGAGTCCTCCTTGTTGTGTAGGAAGCCTGCTTTCTCCCTTGGGCCGCTCCCTAAACACTAACAGATTATGAAGGCCAGAGAGGCCACTTTTGTTCCAAACACCTTGCCAACAGAATCTGGAGAACCGGATTAGCCCACTGATGGGTCTCGTATTTGCTGAAGTTGTTGGTTCTGTGAATGCCCCTGGTTTGGGCTTATATGTTCAGCCACAGCTCCCCAAAGCACAGCTTCCGTGCCAGGCTAAACTGCACCTTCTGCTGGAACCAGCTGTCAATAATCCAAATCCTGATATTGGGCCTAGGCGTCCAGGCCAACGAGTCCTTTCCTTCTTGGCAAGGTTCCCCTTGAAGACCATCTCAAATCCCTACTAGAGAAGCAGAACTCCCAAAGGGCAGGGATTATACAATACATCTCTCTCTACATGTTCCCCAAGGCTCCTACTTTCCCACACAAATTTGCTCACCTTCACCTCACGACATACCCCTCCTGCATGCCGAGCCCTTTGGAAGGTGCATACTTTGGTAGACGACTGAAAACAAAACAACTCTACCCAAAAATAACAGTGAAGGAGCAATGCTTTTTTCAAACCAAGGCAATGTGCTTTAGATTAGATGCTGCTGCAATCTAAGCTGAGAGGTGAGCAACATTATTTAAACGGCAATCTCTCTGGGTAAATTTAAATTGGTTGCTAAGCCATAAAGCAATAACCAAAGTACATAGAGTCGAAAACCAGTGTATTGATCCCTTCTTACACTTCTTCTAAGAAGTGGGGAATCTTACACCTCTTCTAAGAAGAGGGATCTATGGATCCCTTCTTAATTTCTTCTAAGCTTGTGGGTAAATAATCTCTATTTTTGAAGAAGGAAAATTTTAACATCACTCTATAAAACACACCGACAAAAACCAGGGCCACCCTTACAGCTTTAAAATATGTATTTCATGGTACCTACAGCCAAGATAGAACTTAATTTTCTCTTTCTTATAATTTCACTTCCTCTATTTTTAAAATCCTTATTTAACTTCAAAATCTCTCTTCTTGGAAGAAAATTAGAAATCAAATCTGAGTTATCTGACTAAAATACAGGAAGAAATAATATGAATTTATTTCAGGTGGGCTACAATTTACTTCCTTCATGTTCCGCAAACCTTGGCATTCTGGACATAATCAGATGCAAACTTAATATCTGAATTAAAATCAAACTAAAAAACCTCTTTAGTTATCTTTGTGGCAATTTTTGACTATGATGTTTTTAGATTCTGCATCTTTGTGGAAGGGCCTTTAGATTTAAAAAAAATTTGTCTTTATTCTCTTAAAACTCATGCTTGCCCTCTTTAATCTTCAGAGCTGGAAGTTATTTTCTTCTACATCTTACAACTTAAAATTTTATTCGTGGGAACAAAGACTTTATACGTCTTTCTGGTCATCTAAGGAGTCTCCTTTTGGATTGCAAGAATTGAACATTGCTGTATGAAATGTACATTTAAACAATTTCTCATTGAAACCTAGATGTCTCTAGATTTCGATGTAGCACTAAAGACTGTGAATACATTAAATACAGTGTCTAGTGATATGTTTAAGCAATATTTATTAAGTAATGAACTGCTCAAACTTGAACATTTTTCTTAGGACTTGACAGAAAGCCACTCAGGGTAAAAACTGCCCCGGTAACTAAGTTTATCCTAACAAGGTCTTCTGAAGTGTTTTGGAAGCTAATTTTCAAGGGCAGGATCCGGTGTATATGGTACTCTCAGACACTGCCTTTGGCGGGACCTTATGCCAGAGTCAGCACACTAGCAATGCTCCACCTGGCGTGGAGGAAAGGGGATCCTTTGCATTAATTCATGCTTTCTGCAAGTGACCGAAAAACATCTCCAACGAGTGCAGACAATGAAGGGGATGTATAGGCTCATAAAGTCCCAGGACAGATAGGCTCCAGACAAGGTATGAGCTCACAGTTCATACAACCTCGCCAAGAAGGATCATCTTCTGGTTCTCCAGGGCGTCTCAGCTCCCTGACCCCGCAGCTCCGGGAGGCCAGATGGCGGCAGCATCCTAAGACCTCACATCTCCACATCCTACCTTCCAAGGTGGCTGCCCCTTCACAAGCCTGGGATTCACCATTTCTGACCCAAACTGGGTAACCTGTCTATGCTTGCATCAAGGGGATGAAACACATCCATAACCTTAAATAAGTCAGCTGCCACCACCCACCCCACCCTACTCCCCTTCTTAGAGATGAGGTCGATACCTGGGGCAGGGGGAAATTCCTGCGGTACCCTGAAGGCAGGAGATGGGTGATGGATGTGGAAGAGGCAGCCTTCAGATGCTCGGGACACCCTTCCTCTCCGTGCTCCTTTCATTCCCATTGCCGTTTAGAATGATGGGTGCAGGCAACAGCTAGCCAGACGTTGGCACCCTATCTGACTGCTTTCACATGGGTGTCCTCCAGTGTAGCCTGTTGTGTCTGGCCACTCCCACAGGGCAAAGGAATATTTGTGCTTCTTCTTGTGAATGTAATTTATTCAGCCATCCGCGCATTACTTTGCTCCCTCGTGGGCTCACTCGGTGTGTACGAGTACTTATGCACCAGGTATTGTGTTTTCCTTCCCATGTCTGCTTTTTGGACGGAGTGCAGGTGCTGGGCCCGGCTGGAGGAGTTGAACCCAGGTGAAGTCAGTGTGCTCAGAGGTGATGAGCGCAGAGGGGACAAGGTTTGAGTCATTTTCCCTGTTAATGCGGAGGACTGCCAAAAGCTTTTCTTTATGAGCTTATCACTCCACACCCACTCTTACCCAGAAATGCCTGGAGACTTTCAAGATCGTTAATTAACTCTTCGAAGATAATCCTTAGGAAGCTCCTATTTTCAAACCAAGTATTTTTCCGTGGTATTTTTAAATTTTTCCCTTAGATAACAAAGGTAATCACTGCTATTTATTGAGCATCTACTAGGCAGTACTTATTCATTTTATTTACACTATTTTATTAAATCTTGACAACAAACCTCCAACATAGAAATTAGGGTTTTCCCTAGGACAAAATGAAGGCATGGAGAGGCCTAGTGAATTTCTCAAGGTGGAAAGTGATGAAACCAGGATGTAAACCCAGATCTATCCAAGGCCAAAGCCACTACTTAGTCCTTGGGCTTCTCTCCCCTCACTGCCTCCTGTGAGTAAATATCTTGTTTTCCTTGCGCATCAGGTCACACTTAACCCCATCTATCATATCAGTGTCCACTCGACTTTGTAGATCATTTTGACACTGGTATCTGGGCCTGGAACGGATATACAAGACCATGCGACGAAATTGCACTGTACTGGGGCCTAGGAGCATAGCCTGGGTTTCCTGACCCCCCAACCCATAATTGTTTCCTGGATCCCCCCCGAAAGAAAATGTGACACAGACCCTTTCTGAGCTGGCCCTGTAGTTGGGAAACAAGACTTAACAGAAGACAAGTCTGTGCTTGGTGGCCAAAGCAAATTGCACGAATCCAGTGAACGTCCAACGGAACGCTGTCAGCAGCTAGAACGGCAGGGCGGACCCAGGGTGTGCGCTGCTCCTCCACCTTACTTTTCACAGGTGTAGGGAGAAATCGTCCTTCTCCTCGCCTCGTTGTTCCACACGGAGGAACTCCCACCAGAACAACGTGCCTGCATTAATTAGAAGCAAGTTATCTGATTGGCAGATGGCAATGGTACACGTTTCTGGATTGGGTAAAATTAATGTATTTAAAATCAGCAAGGCTGCAACCACTGGAGATTCATTCTCTCCCCCTCTGGCGGACCAGGGCAAGCCTGTGATCCCAGATAAGTGCCTTGCGCAGGTGCTCGGTCACGTGGTTCAGGCTGCGCCGGCACAGAATGTTAGCCAGATCTGCCCTTCTGGCTGCCCCTGTCATCTCCGTCTCTCAGACTCCTGTGTCTTACTTCTCAGTCCCTTCAGAACTCCACAGGGAAAGAAAGAGGAGTGAGTATGTATTGACCTCTTAAAACTCCCAAAATAGAAAGCATCCACAGCCATCATGGCTAATTGCTGCATCAAAGGAACTCAACATAAAACTTCTTATCAATATTTTCATTTGCATTATAAGTACCCGGCAAGAATTTATCAAGATATGCCTTTGTGAAGCATGTGACTGCTTTTCCCAGGGCCCTTGGCGCTCTGTGGCTGGAGGGGAGGTGTGTGGCAGCCTGTACCACAGCCTCCACCGCTCTGATTTCGTCACAGCTGAGGTGCAGAGTTCCCAGTGAGCTCAGGCAACCCTGCCTCAGGCAGACGCCCTGTGTTGTTCCATTTTCAACCCCAGAGCCCTCTCCCATGCTGGGAGCTGCTTACGAACCTTCGAACACAGCCTAGAGTTGCAGGAAGGCCATGCCTGCAGGGGTAGCCCTCGGGCACCCCAGGAGACGAGACCGCCAGTAAAGGCTCCAGCCTCCCGTCCTTGGTGTTCGGAGCACTTCTCAGCAGGGCCCAATGGTACCAAACCCATTTTCCACAGAAGCAATGGATAACACACACTGTTGTTGACATTTCTTCCTCTCTTGGCTCTGCTCTCTCCCTCCTGTTTCCAGGGACCACCTCTCAAACTACCTGCTCTCAAATGCTGCCTCTGCCTTTTAAATACATAAAATCAGCTGCTCGGGTCACTGCCAAGCTAAGGCAAAGACCAAAGGGGATACAATCTACTCAGTAGACTCCTCCTCCCATCCCAATCTATCGAAACACACAAGACACATACCATCCCCTTCACACACACACGTGTGCCCACATTCACACACAAGTGTGCACATACAGACGCAGACACACAGAGACACAGACATGCAGCCACAAAGACACATATGCACATACTCAGAGATAGATACAGACACATAGAGACAGGCAGGCAGACGCAGACACACAGAGACACACAGAACAGACTTCAGGTCATTGCCTCGGGTCAGGTTTTGCTCTCACCATCTAGCAGTGCAAAGACAGATCATTTCTCCATCAAAACCATGCCCCTGACTGCTGGCTTTTCCTCACAGCCTGGGCTTATCCAGCTATAGTACTCTTAATTTGTCCTGTTCACTACAGTTAAGCAACTGGTTCAAGTGCAAGACGACATCTCATAACGCCGGAAGAAAATGTCAAGGTCTTAGTGGAGCCAAATTACAAATACAGTTTCAAGTTCCCCTGCTGGCTTGTCTCAGCTTCGAACCATGAAAAAATACCCCGAACTCACATTGCTGTCCTTTCCCCATTTGAGCCTTTTCTTTTAGAACCCGACGCATATGTGTTATTCCTGGATCGCCTTCCTCATTCTTCTGTTTGCCTTATTGTTACTGAGTGCCCCTTGGGGTTTTTGGAGGAATATGATTTTTTTTTCCATTTACGTTCCAGAGCTGTTCCTTGAGACGCTGGACGAAACCATTGCTTTGGAAGTGGCTTCCCGCACGATCTTTTCTGTCTCACTGCAGCCGCAGCCCCAAATCCTGCCCCGTGTTCATCCCCGTTGTCGGCTCTTTCTCCTGCAGTCCCCATTCCTGGGGGTCCTGTCGCGGGTTGGGCTCCCCAGAAGCGTACCCTGAGATTATCACATGCTACAAGCTTTCTCAGGGAATGTCCTTGAGATCAACAGCCGGGGTGGGGTGAGGGCATGTCCGCAGACTCAGTCAGTCCCAGGGAGGCGGGCTGCCGCAGACACAACAAGGACTCGTATCTCGGTGACGGGGGAGGCTGGAGGGCCCTTGAGAGTCATCCCGAGGTGGGGCTAGAAGCCGGTCTAGCATTACTCCGCGGGCCAGTCACTGGACCCAGGCCACTCTGGGAGGAGATTGCGATTTTGGGTGTGGCTGGTTGACCCAGTCTGGGCAATTCCTAAAGAGGGCTGACCGTTCAGGGCTGTCAGCTGCCAACATTCCCAGCAGCTGAGGACACGAATCCTTCAGCCCTGAAGGGGGGGTGGTGGGAGGGGCCCGGGCAGCTCTGAGCATCCTTCACATTCTGCAACCGATCCCCGTCCACTCCTCCGTCTCCCACCGGCAGTCAGCCGTTCTCTGCGTCCTCACCCTCAGCTCTGCTGAGAAAGGGCAAAGACCCGGCGACACCTTAAAAAAACAAACAAACCAGAAACCCTTACACACATCGAGGTGCAGGTAGGCCCATTTTCTCACAACACTAAAGTCAGAAGGTAAAATCTTTTTTATTTTTATTTTTTGGTAAGCGGAGGTCTATGTTCCAGAATCTATTTCTGACCTTCTCAAAGGCATTCTTTTCCAGGTACAGCGGACTTGGTGAATTCCATAGGAAATGGAAACTTTATTTCAAAAATAAACCTTGAAGCAATTTGAAAATAAAGAGGACCTTCCTTTTGAACCGAGGCTAGGAGTTAAGTGGGCCCTCAGGCACGGGGAACCAAACTCCTTAAGAGTTCCAACTTTGAAAAGATTGTAATAGCAGATGTCCGGAGTATGTGGCAGGATTTTTAAGTAGCTTGGGGAATACTTAGCAGGCTCCTAGTTAAAAACGTATACTTATTTTTCCCTCCAAATGTAAAATGCGTTTTAAGGCCTTTAGACAGGCCCATGCAGAGGTACAAACAACTTAATATCAAGTTACTGGTGTGGGTTGAGTTGTGTGCCCTGCCCCCAAATAGGACGTGTTGAACAGCGGGTTCCTCAGAGGGTGACTTTACGTGGAGTAGGCGCTTTCCAGGGGAAATTAGGTTATAATGAGGTTATTAGCATGGGCCCTAATCCAATCGGGCAGAAGTTGTCATGAAAAGAGGACTTGGGGACACAGAGAAAGACACACATAGAGAGAAGACAATGTGAAGACGTAGGAAGAATGCCATCAATAAGCCAAGGAATGCCCGAGGCTCCCAGAGGCTAGGAGAGAGAGGACAGGGACCTCATTCTCGCTCACAGCCGTCAGAGGGCACAGGCGCCACTCAGTGATTTTGGACTTCGAGACTCCAGGACTGTGACACAATGTGTTTTGCTGTGAAAGCCCCCCAGCTGGTGGTACTTCGTTGTTACAGCCCTAGGAACCAAACACAGCTACTCGGACACAACTTCTCCACTTAGCTCGGACTGTCAGCGGAAGTCAGGTGAACTTGACTCTGGCTCAATCATCTGGGCAAGTTATTTAATTTCCCCAAGACTGTTTCCTCATATGTAAAATAAGAACATTAATAATAGCTACTATAGGGTTCTTTGAGTATTAAATGAGCTACAATAGATGAGATTCTTCCTTTTTAGGTCCTTATAAATTCAAGAGCACAGTATACGGTCAGCTGACTATCTTCTAATGCAAATGCTGATAAATCGAAATCAAAAAACCACTTCACAACTACTAGCTGAGACAAGCCAGCAGGGGAACTTGAAACTGTATTTGTAATTTGGCTCAACTAAGACCTTGTAATTCTTATGCCTCTTAAAGATTCAAGTTGAGCATTCCTTCTTCCATCCAGCAGTACCCATTACAATATTATTGTTATTTCTTATCAGCTTGCAAAAATCAAAGCCGTTATGTCTCCTGAAACAAAATAATTGTCTTTAGGTATTGAGGAAACCATAAACCAGAAAGACAACAGCCTTGGAGCAGCCACCTTGCCTTTCTTGACAGGCCGTTACGAATCAGCCTGGGGACATGGCTGGTGAACGAGCAGTAGAGGTCACGGTCAGGGAGTCATCCAGCCGGGAGGAGCCTCCAGTCTCGTTTGAGCCAGATATGTATTTAGTTCAGGCTTTGTTTTCTTAAAATACTTTTTAAACCAGAGAACCACCCTTGTTTTCTGTGGTACAGACTCTGTGAAGTAATACCAAATGTTACAAAACTTCATATAACCTTTGAACTTTTCGTTAGATTTGATCATCTGAACCGTTTCCTTTCTTTGACAGCGATAACTAAACATACATTAAGCCACAATGAAAAACCACTTCAGAACTACTAGGATGGCAATAATAATAATAATAATAATAATAATAATAGAAAATAGCACGTGTTGGTGAGGATATGGAGATTAGCACCCTTGTCCATTGCTGGTGGAAATGTACAGGACCATTTACATGGAAAACAGTTCGGTGGTTCCTCAAAAAAGTGTAACACAGAATTTCTGTATGACCCAGACATTTCACTCGTAAGTGTATACCCAAACACTGGAAATGAGGACTCAGACACCTGTGCAGCAATGTTCAATGCAGCATCATTCACAACAGCCAAAAAAATAGAAAACAACAACAACAACAACAACTATCCATCAACAGATGAATGGATAAAAAAGGGCGACCCATACACACAATGGAATGTCACTCAGCCCTAGAAAGGAATGAAGATCTAACACACCACGACATGGAAAAAGCTTGAAAACATTATGATCAGTGAAATAAGCCATACCCCAAAGGACACACATGTATGATCCCACTTACATGAAAGACCTAGAAAAGCCAACGCATAGGCCCAAGAAGTACATTAGAGGTTAGCAGGTTTGGGGGGTAGGCTGGAGTGGGCATTAATCGCTTAATGGGCATGGAATTTCTAACTGGGGTGATAGGAAACTTTTGGAAACAGATGGTGGTAACGGCTGGCCCAGCATTGCACATGTAATCAGTACCACCGAATTGCACATATAAAATGGCAAATCCTATGTGTGTTTCTCCTGCAATAAAAGAAAAAAGAAAGAGAAGTCGATCACATAGTCGTTCTATGCTGCTCACGTGAAACCAGGGGCTCCACATACATGGATGACCTCATTTCATCTTCACACGATGTTACGAGGTGGGATCATTGTCTCGATTTGACAGTTAAGGAAATTCAGGCTCAGAGAGGGGCTCATGGCCAAAGAGCCGCTGACTGAACTGGGATTGGATTCACACCCTGGTCCTTCTCCAGCACGAACTAGAAAGTATGTAAATTTCTCTTCCTACAACCTGCCAAGATGGCCCCGCATTGATGTTTAGTCCTTAATCACAGCAGCAGACGCAGGCGTCGGGAAGAAGGCCCCGTGGGCCTCACAGAGAATTTCCTGGCTCTGCCTTCTCAAGACCAGTTGATTATTTCTGAAGATAAGCTTTGCCTTGAAAGGGTCCCTGGAATGTGTCGTGGATGGGTGACCTCAGTTGGCTGGAAGGGACCCAAGGAGCCAGAAGTGAGCAAAGATCACCTGCTCACGTACCGGAGCTGGATGCTGTGTGGAGGCTGCAGGCTTTTTACATGTTTTTGGGAAACCTTTTCTCACCCCCACTCCCTATCTGCTGCTTTAGAGTGGGAAGGGGAATGAGACCGCTTTTCCAAAAGAGAACTGAAAATGACTGTGAAGAGGAGAATCTACCCTTCCTGGTAAGGGAGCCATTCTCCTTTACCCTTCCACGTCTGGCCCTTTCATTCTTGTCTCTTTCTTGACTCCTCTTGGTCTATTGGATTTTTAAATGTTGGTGATACTCAGGGTTCGGTCCTTCTCATTTCTCTTTCCACATTATACTCTTCCCTTGGCAGACCCATCCACAAACATGGCTTAAGCTACCCCTGGTCCCTGATGACACCTACATTCCAGCCCTGAACTTGGGACCATTGCATCAAATACATATCTCCAACTGGATGTCCCCACCCATATGCATCATCATCTTCATCTGAAACACTGGTTTCTGTTGGAATGACAGCATCAACCAACCAGTTACCCAAACCGGAAACCTGGGAACCCTCCTGGACTCACCTCTCTCTTCTTTGCCTTCACTCTCATTAGTTTTACTATCCCATAAGTTCTCCTGTATGTTGCTAATCCATTCCTTCTCCACCCCCATTGTGTTTTGTTTAATTCTTCCTTAACAAAACCTGCCGGACCACTGAGGTACTGAAGTAGACTCCCTACCTCCAGTCTTACCCCTACGCCACTTGTCCCCCAGGGAGCCATTACACAAACAAACACAACCACGTGTGATCATACTTTTTTCCTGCCTCTAAGCTTTCAGGGCCAATGATTGCTTGCAAGATACACTTCAGATATCCAGGCTTGACATGGCTGACAAGCTCATTCATGTTCTTCACAGCCCTGGCTCCAGCCATTTATCGACACCACCCCGAGCGGTGGTTACCCTGGCCTACTTAATGACAAAAATGTGCCGCGGCCCATCTTGCCTCTGTGCTTTGGCATGTCTTGTTTTCTCCACCTGAAATGCCCATGCACTCCCTCTTCCTTGACCCCCCTGCTCACCCTTACACATCCTCAAGGGCATGCTCCCTGCAGAAGCGTGTCCTGACTGTGCTGAGCTGACTTGGAGCCTTCTTCTCCAGAGCAGTTTCTAATCAGCGTATACAGGATTCCATTCCACTCCTTGTCACGTTCTCTTAAAATTGATTTCCTTGTATAGTCTTCTCACTAGTTAATTATCGTAGGCAGGCACTGGGTCAAGCACATGTTTGATGCACAGAAGGGTGAAATATATGTTGAATAAATGCTCCCTACCTGGAAAACTATTCCTTCTCAGCCCAAAACAGGCGGTTCGTAGACAACCCTTCCCAGCACTGACAGTAAACCTCCCTGAGGGCTCCTTGGGACTCCAGGTTTGGAGAGCAAAGACCTATTGTCTGAGAGCGGAAAGTCAGAACATGTTACATAGACACTGGAGAGATAAAAAGGATGGTAATGATAATGAACCTGTATTACTCGATGTGGCTGCCTGTCAGGGAGAGCGGTGGATATCCCTTGGTTTTGCCTTCCAGCAACGTTTTCCCTTTCTTTTAATAATAATAGCTTGGTCTGTCTTTGCGATTCCAACACTCCACCACCGACCCAATCCTGTGGTTCAGGTGGGACTGTCCTCTGCTCCCACTTCATCGGCTGGCACGTGACCTCAGCCAGTCCAATCAGAACATTCTATTCTCATTTTCTCAGCTGTTGGTTCAGAGACAGGCGGCATGACCCACGCCAGATCAATGATGCTACACAACAGAAATTCCTCTGGAGCTAAATAGAGATTTTCTGTTTTTACTGAGGTTGCTTGGTGGAAATGCACGATAGAATTGTCAGCCTGCTGTGACCGGTTGCCCTCCTGGGCTCCACAGAGGAAAAGCCTTGGGAGTGGAGGTCTTCCCATGCACAGAGAAGGAAGAGCTGAGGGCAGAAAACCGAATTGCTGACAACAACGTTTGAATGCCAAATCCAACTTGGCAGGAAGTCACGCCAGTTTTGTTTTTTGTTCCCCCCCCCCAATTACATGAGAAAAGAAATTCTCATTTTTGAATAAAGTAAGTAAATTTGGGTCTCTTTCACTTGCAACCAAAACAGGTTTTATTAATACTGAAATCAGCAAATCTGGAGGGAAAGTGTGAGTACCAGAGGACCCTGGCTCTGTGGTCACGTGACAAGGATGCATTTCCTTTCATCCAGGCCAGTCGCCCAGTGCGTGGCCTGCTAGGCCTGGGGTCATTGACCCTCTGGGCCAGTAGCGGAGGAAAGGGGATCCTAGAAGGAGCTCTGGTCTCAAACTGCTTTAACCGTGGTCCACTTAGACGGCACACACCTATTCCTCATCCCATTCCCATTTGCCGAAAGATGTTTTCAAACTTATTTTGTTGTATATTTATTTTTAACCTCAAAAACCACATAAATACATTCTTCTTGTGAAAATGGAAATTTTATAGAACATGCAGAAAACCTCAGCTTTTACTTGACCATTCCCATACGGAGGTTACCCTGTATTCAGCTTTTATTCTTTCCAGGGCTGTCCAACCCGCGGCCCGCAGGCCACACGGGGCCCAGCATGGCCCAACACAAAATTGTAAATTACTTAAAACATTATGAGATTTTTGTTTTCATGAGTGTTTGTGTATTTAATCGTGGCCCAGGACAACTCTACTTCTTCCAGGGTGGCCCAGAGACACCAAGAGATTGGATACCTCCCACCCTATAAAGTATAGACACACGTAGAAACAGAGGTGTTCGTTTTACACGGTGACTATGCAGGGGTGCTGTGCAGCAAGGAGAAAGTTCCATCGAAAAGCCCCAGCTGCAAAGTTGCTTCTCATTCTATCGTGCAACTCCAGGAATAGCTGAAACTGCCCCTTCCTTCAAACCTTGTCTATGTATTTAGGAAGCTTTGAAAAGCTTGTGAGTAAAATGTGTCCTGGGAAGGGGAGATTGAGGTAAACTATAATCTTCCTCACTTTTCTCTTTACTCATTAGAAAAAATGATATAATTCATGTATAAACAGGTGCTTACTATAAAAGATTCAAAAAAATACAGGAATGCACAAGATAAAGGGTGAAATTGCCCTCATCTCACAATCTCACCTTGTCAGCGACCCCTCATTATCTCATGCACGTTTCAGCCCCTTTTCTGCATTTTCATTGTGTAGACACATGTACAGCAGTGACATATTTCACAAGCTTTTCCGTGTTAGGAAAAACAGAGGCCATAGCTTCAGGTCATGAGATAAGGATGGACAAGTTTGGAAAGGTGGGGAGGGCTGGGCATCTTTGTACACAGGCCTGAGAAGGGCGGTCTGGGGCCCGCGTGTTGAGAGTTTGAATGGGACAAAGCTCTCAGCGGGGCAAAAGCAAACCTCCTGTCAAAAGCGAACCTCACAGACTTCCCGACTTTTCCGTCCCCGCTTCTAAATCCCGAGATAAGGCAGATGGTGGTGTTAGTGGCGGTAATGGAACTCTCTAATTTTTTCTATTCTGAATTGTTACTTAAGACTCAATTTAACCACCCCCCACAATATTTAGCCTTTCCTTTTCAGATAAATCAAGATCGATATCTTTTTTCCTTCTTAAGTACCAATTTTATAATGGAATATGAATAGTCTTTGATGAACAATTCTTGTTTTGAGTTCTCTTTTTTTTAACCTGCAGAAACAACCTTGCTCTCTTCTCTCTTCTTCTTCCTCCTTCTCTTTCTTTATTGCTGTTTACTCTCTTCTAGTAGTCTACATTTTTGGAGGGGTAGGGAGCATTTTCTTTTCATTTTGGACTTTTGTTCAATTTAGACTCAGTATTGTGATTACTTACCTAACACACTAACTGTTTTACAGTGAGGCTTAGAGGATGCCGATTATGCTTCCAGAATATCTGAGCGCATGAACCTTTGGGGGGATACAAACAGACCACCAGGATGATTGACATTATTGCCCGGGGAGCAACGCAGTGCCTCAGAGAAAATCACGAGCTGGGAGTCAGAGCTGTGTGTGGGGCCGGCTCCAAGGAGACGCCTAACAAACTGTCAGTGTTTTCTTCAGTGAACCAGAAGATGCCTTATAGGGATATTTACCAGTTTAAACACAATAATATATGTGTAAACACTGATTCAAATTTCACATGATCCACCCAGTTGACCAAACAGGGGAGAAGACAGTGATTCGGGCAAATGTGCCCAAAAGGAAGCATGGCTTTATGCTTCTCTTTTACGGTGTTTACTCAGAGGCCTGGGCTCGCCTGACCCGGGGCAGGAAGACAAGGAAGCTCTGGAAATACGATTCCTGCTTTACAGAGACAGGATGACAGAGTATAAGCAGAACACCCAGTAAGGGGTAAATGACTCTGTTTCCTAAAGACACAACTGCAATTTCGTAATAGTGACAATCTCCCTTCCTAACATTCAACTTTTATTTTTTCTTCTGAGAGTACATTTATTGTCCCCGTTTATTGTTTCGCTGTCCCCAAAGCTGGGAACAGTGAGACAAGGAAGGGCCTAGGACAGAAGAAGCAACAGGAGAGGGCCTAGGTGGGACTGCTTTGGTTCACTGAGAAGTCAGAGAAAAGGGCTCCTTCCTTCCTTCCTTCCTTCCTTCCCTCCCTCCTTCCTTCCTTCCCTTTGCATAGCTCAGGGGATGGGAGGAGCTTCTGCTTTTAGGATGAGCAACAAACACATGGAACGAACTTCAGATCTCTCCTTCCACCACCTTTACCCCAGCTATTCCTCCCTCAGTGCCTGGGCAGGGGCGTCCGGCCCGCGGCCCGTGGGTTACATGCGGTTCAGAATGGCTGTGAATGTGGCCCAACACAAAATCGTAAATCTACTTAAAATATTATGAGATATTGTTGTGATTATATGTTGCATTGTATTTAATGAGTAGCCCAAGACAACTCTTCTTCTTCCAATGTGGCCCACAGATGCCAAAAGGGTGGAAACGCATATTATGGGAAGCTCCATTATGTCCCTGCTCAGCGTGCCAGGTGCTGGAAATCAGAGATGCTCTGTCTGTTCTCCGGGCCAGCTGTTTCCATTCCGTGCCTGGCTCCCATCTAAGTGGCAAGTATAACTGCGTCTGGTGGTAGATTTATTGGCCATAGTGTTGGATCAGTGCTTCTTGACCTTTTGTGTGCACAGGAACCACGTGTTGTCGCAATGCGGATTCTCATTCAGTATATCAGGGGCCGGCCTGAGAGTCCACGTGTCTAACAGATTCGCAGGTGAAGCAGCTGCTGCTGGTTCATGAAAATACATTTTCAGTAACAAGGTACTAAAGGCACAGGTAGGTGTTCCCCAGCCCTAATTAAAGCTGTTTTGTACCCAGGTGAGATTAAGTAGGGATTCTCACTAGACTTTTAGTTCATACTTGGATACTTCCACATTTTACACCAGCCTGAGAAATACGCTCCAAGCAGTGTGTGGTGACACGATGAACACTGGAGTGCTGTGATTTAGAAATTACATGGAATGTATATGAAACAGCTAATATATAAAACATATAAAATGTGTTTATATTTGTATGAATCCTAGAAATATTTACAAGATCATTAGAGAACCAATATAAAGAGAAACAAACTGGCAAGATGCAAATCAATAACCTTCATGTATAGTTTAGTTTTTGAAAAATTGGATGTTATGACATAGTCTTCATTAAAAAGTTCTGCCCTGGCTGGTGTGGCTCAGTGAGTTGAGCACCAGCCTGTGAACCAAAGAGTAGCCGGTTCAATTCCCATTCGGGGCCCAGGTTTGGGTTGTGGGCCAGGTTGTGTGTGTGAGAGGCAACCACACATTGATGCTGAAAAAAAATCTTCTGGAATAAAAACTATCTTTTTCTAATGGGAAAAATACAAATGATAAAGGTTTTCAATAGTCAAGATCTGAAGAAGCAAAAGAAAAAAACTGAAATGGCTTCTTTGCTTTGGCTTTGACCAGAAATCTCAATCCTGTTTACCTGGTGCTTCCATCTTGGGCTGGAAATAGAAGAGGAAGGGCAGGGGAAGAAGAGAGGAGAGAAAAAAGAGGTGAACAGGAGGCATATTTCAGATTGACTTGCACCTTCTCACCAGTGGGGTAGCAAACATAAAAAATACAGGTCCTGAAGCAGATGGCATTGCATTTTACAAACCAGCATTCTTTCCCCGGATCCGAGGTAAGCTTACTCAGAGTTCTTCCTCACTCTAAGCCTAGATGCTACTGACCATTCTGGACCCCACTCTCAGCTCTCGGGATGAGCCCTGAATAACTTGAGTTGGAATATTTTATCTCCGTGCACCCTGGAGCTGTTTTTGAAGGAATAATAGCAGGTTAATCCTAACATGGTCAACACAGTGGAAGAAGATATCCCCCAGGATTTCTGGAAAAGGGAGCCATGATCTCCTGGGCTTGATTTGGTGGTTTGAGGAAGGGTAGTCTAGAGCTGGGGTAGTCATGGACAGTGAGGTCAACCCATGTAGGAATATAGCCCCAGAGAGGCAGAAAACAGAGGAGCCTGCTGACATGTGACTGGGCGAAGCTGCCCCAGAAGCAAACGCTACCTCCACTGTTTTAATTACATAACTGAATAAGTGCCTTTGTGTATTTATATCAGCCTGAGCTGGGGTTTCTGTTCCAGTGAAAATAAAAATGATTTAATTGACTGGGGTATTCTTGGAAGTGCATGAATAACATTCTTCTCTGTGTCTCTTCATCCACTGGGCCCAGCATGATGCTTTTGCACACAGAAGGTGCTCACTAATGAGCACCTTCACAGTGTAAGCCTTTTTGGGACGGAAGGCAAGATCTGAGCATCCAGTCCTGGTTTTTGTCATAAGGAAAGTGTGACTATGGGCTAATGCCTCACCTGTTTGGATCCCATGTTCTCCTTTGAGACACAAAGGGATTGGACTAGCTTGTGTGTGTGTTCTGGGCTGATATGATGCAAGTTCTCACCAATGTGGCAGTGCTGGTTGTTTACATCCTGTGTTAGTTTCAGTTGGTACAAGGACCTATTCTGTTTGGCAAGCGCTTCTGCTGTGCTGGTTAAATATTTTAAATATCCTTCCTCTTAACCTTACTAATTTAACAAACATTTATTCAGTGCCTGCAATGCACCGGACACTGTGCAAGGCACTGGGATCAGTGGGGGAGTGAAACAGACGTGGTCTATTGTTTTCATTCATCTTACAGCCCAGAGCTGTGCTGATCAATACAGTAGCCACCAGCCATGTGTGGCTCTGGAGCACGTGAAAAGTGACTGGTCCTAACTGAGATGCTGTTAAGTATAAAATGAACACTGGGTTTCAAAAAGTACCCCCCCTCCCAAAGTACCTCATTAGTAATTTTTATATTGATAACAAGTTGAAATGACGATACTTGGGATATATTGAATTTACATAAATATGTTAATAACATTAATTTGGCTTACCTTCTTTGTACATTTTTAATGTGGCTACCGGAAAATTAAAAAAAAATATGTTGGTGGATCCTGTTATATCTCCAATAGAGGGCTCTAGCCTAGAACAAGGGACCAGCATATGCAAATTTTAATGTGTCCATGAATCACTTACAAAATCCTGTTAAAATGTTGATTTGGTTCAAGTAATTCTGGGTGAGGCCTGAGATTCTGCATCTCCTAAAATCTCCCCGGTGGCAATGCTGTCCCAAGGAACACACATTGAGTAGACTAGAAGAGATAAGAAGACTTATGGAATGGTAAAAGCAGATTAAAATATATGAGAAAAAATACAGGGATGAATTCATTGTAGAAAGAATGAATATTAAGATAAACTAAAGATACCACAGAAGAAATAACTGAAGTAAATGTAGGGTGAGGACAGTCTTTCCATCACAGTGTTAAGAATCACTTTGATATCTTGGGAAGGATTAAGCATTCTGTAAGTACCAACATAGGTCGGTGTACCACTGCACACTTACGCGTGCATGAAGAGTATTCAGTCGTTGAATTGGACAAAGGTCATTTTTGAGCTGACCTGGTGCAGGCATTGCATCTCCCAGCACACTGCGTAGACCTGAGGGATGGCAACATGAAGAAGACACGCTGTTGCTTCTCCGACAGCCCGTCATGGAGTTACAGACAGAGATAAACGTAACTGCCTTGAGACAGCACAGGAAATGCTAAGCTCGGGGTGGTGTCAACTGGAGATTTTTTTGCCTTCTTCCTTTCTACTCAAAACTGCACTCTGATGTCCCTATGGGATGTCTACCCCTGCCTCCCAATCCATTTCCTTAGTACTTGTTGGATGTGGGCTGCTGAACTCCACCCTAGGGGCAGAATAGAGAGAACATATGTGGTGTTTTGAATGCACTGACTGAGTAAGGAGGGACATGTAATACCTCAAGAGGAAAGGGGATTTCTGGGAAGAGAATCTGAGTGTCCAGTGGGATAGGAGTCTGCGAGTTCCTCGTTATCTTGCTGGCATTGAGGAGGTAGGATGTGGGGGGGACGGGGCTCAGGATGAAGCAACTACACCGAGGAACCCGGCCCATGCAATGGAGAGTCAAACTGCTCTTTTGGGTTTAATGGAGCCCATATCAAGCTATCCCTGAAAGCAGATCTACTCCCTTTCATTCTGTAAGCCAATAATTCCATTTGATTAAGCGAGCTTAGTTTGCATTTTTCTATTCCTTACAACCTAAGGAGGCATAACCAATAAACCAATAGCATGAACAAACACAGGAAGTGGGACAAGGGCTTAACAGAGGGCATGACATTTGAGTGAAATGCCTTAAAGGACAAAGCAAGATCTAATAAAACTTTAGGTGATAGGACTGTTCCTTGTTATATTTATGGATTCTGAGAATTGAACAGGATTTCTAAAAATGCCAGGTCAAGTTCATGTGATACAAGAACATGTTTCCAGTCTCTGGGAGAGGCTCTCTAGGGCTGGTAGGTGATTTTCCTGCAAACAAACAAACAAACAAACAAACAAAAAAACCCCAGCCCGTTTCTTGTTAGGACTTAGATGGCACCTCGCAGGGTTGTCTTTTCTGACTTTCCTATCCAAAACTCTATTTCCCCTTTCTTCCACTTACCCTGTTTAAATGCCTGAAGAGCACGTTTGATTCTGTAATTATCTTGCTTACTATTTTTATTTATTTATTACAATGATCTTATCTTACAATATAATCTCCTTGAGGGTCAGGGCCTTTTTCTTTCTCAAAAAGTGCCATTTTTTTTTTGCAATGCTTGTGATCTGGTGGCACTGAAATATTTGTGGAATTAATGTTCAATTGATTAGGACATTTAATCCAGGCTTGGCTTCCAAATGGTTTACAATGACATGCAGAAGCTGCAACAGGTCCAGAGAAAAAGAAACAAGATGAGAAGTTCAATAAGGGACTGAAAGAAATTAAGACAGACAGTTGCTGAGAAGAGAAGGCTTGGATTTTTTTTTTTTTCAGAATTATAGGAAGGTTTTTTTTTTTAATCAGAAAAATGTAGAACAGTTGCTCTCTATTGTCACAAACTTCTAAATCAAAGGAACAAACAGGATCACTTTTATTGGTCCTGGAAAGACCCTGAGCATTATCTTGTTAAAGGAATGTATTTCGGTGCCGAACATATTATGAGTTCCATCAGCAGCCTTACCTTTACTGATGGATGTTGGTTGCTTACACAATAACTCTTGTCCCCATTCATGGTTAGCAACAGAACCGTGATTTTATTTTAGAGGGCAATGGGTGCTTTTAGGAAATTTCTGTCCCCATCCACTTCATAAGTGATGACATTCTGATCAATGAGATGTAAGGTGTGATGTTGTCTGGGAAAAACAATTCCACAATTCTTTTTAGTTCCTTAAAGGAATTACTGGGAGTTACATGCCTTATGTAGTCTTCTTTTCTTCCTTTTTTATGTCTGGAATGCAGATGTGATGAGTGGAGCTCTAGCAGCTATTTCATGACCTTGAATAAGGAGGTCAGACATGAAGAAGCCACACATTAAGAACAGTAGAACAGAAAGAGAGAAGCACTTTGGGTCCTTAATGATTTCATGGAGTTGCTGTATTGGCCCTGAACTACCTAGTTGCACACTCCTTTTATATAGAATAAAAACCCTTGTATGTTTTGACCACTATTATTTTGTCTTCTCAGTTCCATGCACCCAAACTGAATTCTAACTGATACATCTAGGTCAGCAATTTTCAACTGATGTGTCACAAGAATTTTTAAAATGTGCGGTACTTGACTATTTAGTCAAGGGCATTTATTTCTTTTTTCTTAGATTATCAAATAAAAAAATGACAAGAGCCATCACAACAATAGCTGCCTGGTGTGAATGAATCAAACTTATACTTATTTTTCTGTCAGATTGGCAAAAAATATATTTTTTGGTGTGCTGCAGAATTTTAGTAATTAGTTTATGTGTGCCATGAAATGAAAAGGTTGAAAATCACTGATCTAGCTTACCTCTTTTTAATCAAATATATCAAGTCTGTTCCAGAACGTCTGTAAAAAATAATAAAAAACCAAATACCCTGGAGAGTTTAATATAGTGCTTGAATTCAGAGTTCTTTATAGACAGATATAAGATGGAAAGGAGATTCAAATAAGTTAATACATTACAGAGAAGGTTTAATGAAAATATAAAAGGCTGTCTATGCAGAAACTCACACACAGAACAGTAATCAAACAAGCCCAACAATGGATTTAAAGAGGCTATTAGACATGTAAGAATGTGTAGCTAATAAATGCTCACTGCTTTCACTGGAAATTATCATTAATCCAAATAAACCATGAATGAAAAAGTGTGTGCTATTATGACTAAAAACTAATTGATTTTAGGCTTTTAATGTAATTCTGTTGGGTAAGGGCTGGGAATAGATTCTTTTAATATATTTTACAATTGTCAGACCCTTGTTAAAATTTAGGTATTCCGCTTTTGTGCTCCAGATGATGAAGGGAGAGGAACAATAAAAATGATTAAAGAGATAGAAGGTAGGTCATTTGGAAAAGAGTTAAAAACAAAACCCCCCTCAAAATTTGTCTAGCCTGGAAGAGAAAGAGTAAAAGAGGACTTTAAATTATTTCATGACTATGAAAGGTTATTAAAAGGAGGCAAAAAAAGTGGGGGGATGCTGGTAGGTTCTTAGTCACTAAAGTGGAACGAAATTAAATTACTTTAAAGCCAAGAAAGAACATATAGTATGTAGGGTGTTTATGCAACCTGATGTCATTGGAGACATTGAGAATGAGAATCTTAAATCCTAGAGGTTGTTGTATAGTCCAGAGGGGATGTGAGGATATCCCACTGCAGTGTCTCACTCCATGATCAACCAGGTGTGTCCCTCCTGAGGCTGATCCCTGTGGTGCAAAGAAGGGAAGACAGGATCATAGGATTTGGCCACACAACTTTTTAGGAGTCTTCTGATTCTTTGTTGGAAAATTCCTTGAAATACACTCCAGTTTTTTTTTTAAACAAAACAACATATGGCAGCCACTGTTGATTGCGGATGCTGTTGGTGCCTGGTATTCATCCCCATGGCACTTAGGGTCCAGTATATGCTGATGGCACCTGTGAATCTTCAGGGCTTTCCTGTACCAGTGTGTAGCACAGTGCTTTGACCTTACAGGTACTAGTATATCACCTGGGTATGAGTTTGCCATGCCTGCCCACTGACCCTTGCCTGCACCACAATCCAAGGGCTCTCAGAGTGTCTGATTAACCATCACGAAATCTTACATAGTACTGGTCTGCAACCACCAGACCCATTTTATGGCAGAGGAACAATAATGTTTGTGTGGCTATGGGATCCAGGGGTCCTACCAAATACTTCATCATAGAGAAGTGCCATCTGGTAGTAGAACTCTTACAGGTCTCTTAAAGGCCCAGCTAAGCAGTCAGTGAGGAGGTTGTTCTTTTGGGGTGGGGTCCTTCAAAATGTGGTATATACTTTGAAGCAAAGGTCAAATTACACCATGTCCCCAGTTGCTAGAATACCATCCCCAGCCCTAGTAAATGGTCTATAATTGAGCTACGTTCATCAAGGCGATTGCATTTGCTAGTGATTGATAGGGGAAGTGGGCTCAGTATATCTTGGAAAGATGTAGCTCCCTGATAAACACATACTGACATGTAGGAAAAACTGCCCTTCCCTTCTAGCTTTGGATGTGCTGTGTAAAGATAATGCTTGGAGCAGTTACAGCCATCTTGTAACCATGAAGGGAGAGAACACGAATACTAAGAATGGCAGAGTGAAGAGACAGAAAAATCTGCTTCCTCGAAGACAGTGAGTCTTAGAAGTAACCCTGGAATTGCTTTCCTCTGGACATTTCAAGTGTGATAACAGATGGTGTTGTTGTTTAAGCTACTTTTCATCAGAGGTGGGTACTTTCAGGTGCTATCGATTTCTTCCCATGGCTGCTTCCTTGTTGATGGCACCTGCCTTCCATTGGAGAGGCCGAAAATGCTGATACTTTCCTGGCCTCCCTTGCAGCTAGGATATAAACACGTGACCCAATGGGACTTGAGCGGTTTGTTGTGAGCCTTCTGAGAAAGGGTTTCATTCTTAACAAGAAGTGGTCTTCAGGAAACATGCCCCTACTCTTTAGCCATTTACTGGTGTGTTTTCATGTGACGCTTGAAGTGGTGGCTGCTTTCTTTGACTAGGATGATGTAAGGATGAAGCCAAGGATACTAAGACTGACAGTGAAAGATGATGAAAGCTCGGATCCTCAGTGACCTGGCAGAGTCCCTGACCCACCTTGGCCTTGCCCGACCTCTTGAATTATTTTTATGTGAGGTACACAAATGTCATAGTTTAAGTTGTTTTTTGTTCAATGTTCTCCTTGCAGCCAGAGCCATCTTAATGCAAACACATAGTATCATATACCACCTCAGCTTCCCCCTTTCCTCCATTCTGCCGGAAATGAAAAAACAAAGTGTCTGTTAAACTTTTAACATAAGCTTCTCCTGGTTTTACATTACAAAAATTACGGAAAATGCTAGTATTATTTTGCAATACAGCCACAGACTATTTCTTCCTCCCTTAATGAAACAGATCATTAGGTATTCATGAGAACCGCAAAGGCATTTCCCTCAGTACTTCTGTAATTTGGAGAAATAACAAAACAATAAAAGGAACCTGCTGGATATTTTCATTCAGTTCCTTTATAGTTTTGGAATTGAATTTTTCTAAAAAGGAAAATGCAGCCAAATTCTGTAACTGTCAAAAGCTCTAAATAAAAATAAAAGTATACTGAAATATTTTCTAAAAGAAAGCAACTACTCGTGTATTCTTTTTAAGACAAAACATCTAAAGACTAGAAATATTACATTTCTGTTTAGCCTAAGCAAGCAAGATGAGAATTTAAAATTTAAATTCTGAGTAATATTTTCTTTTAAAAATATGTCTCATATATGTACATATATGTATGTGTATATAAAAGGTACATATGTGTACATGTACACACATACATGTATACATACAAATAAATATATTGATTCACACATATATTTTATAATATGGAAAGAAATAGTGAAGAAAAAAGAAAAATAAAATAATGAAGAAAGATGTTAAGATGTTGCTGGAATTTAATAGTCTGCTAGTCAACTAAGGTTCAATATTAGTTTTCTTCTCTTCGAAATTAGTTATTTTTCGAGAGGTTGTTTTTTCCTGGTCTTGGAGCTACTACTTCTAAAATATACTTCCCGTTGCATGCAGAATGGCGGTAGTCTTTTCAGATAAGAAATTCTATATTCCATTTATTGTCAGGGTGTATCCTTTGATAGTGTTTTGGTCGATTAACAAGCAACGGAACATACAGTATTTTCTAGTGGAAGAACAGGTTGCCTGAGTCAGGGATACATTGTTTTACGTAGCTAAACTGGCCTGAGCCCAAGGTAAGAGAGCTTACTTTGCGCTGTGTATCATCACTCCACCTAGTTCAAGTTCAGGCAGCTTCCCATATTTTGAGATTCTCCTGGGAAGTAAAGCCCCTGCTTTAGCCTGAGGCTGGCTCAAGACTGTCACCTTTCACCTACTTAACGAAATGTTTTGCTTCGCAGCATCGAGATTTACTATTCAAGTCGCTATTTCTAGCCCCAACACTACTTTAAAAAAAAAAATCAAAACCCTCCAAATCTGTTTTATTTCCCGTGCTATCAAATCTGATTTAATGTTACAATTTTGGTCATAGACTAACTAAATAATATGTTGGATTAAAAAAAAAAGCCCAAACCTACTGCTACAAGGTGGTCTTTCTTACAGTGCACTACAGTTAGGGTTTTAGTCGTTCGTGTTTTGGTATCTACTTTTTTGTCTGAGGCAGTCTACCTGCTTTCCACATCTTTAATACTTTCTGTGGTGTCTAAAATGAGATATAAAGGCAAACTCTTAATCAGAAACACTTTTAGATTCATAAGAACATCCAAAAACAATAATTTGGAGAGTAAACTTTATCCTTTGAGAACAAGTGCCAACTTTGCATAAATAGTGCATTTAGGGGAAATGGGTTATTTGCTTGGTTAGGTGAAGCCAAAACAAAAGAAATAATAAAGGAACATGTTTTGAATTTTTGAGCCCCTTTCGCTTGTGGCATTTTCAAAAATCATTTTATTTGACAAAAATGACAGAAATTTGTGCAAAAACAGGATACCCACTCTAGTTAAGAATGAAAATAATATGCATATTTTTTCCTGATCTAGACGAATTTATATTTACAGCAGTAAAATTGCATTTTCCGTTCTGGGTTTTTTTTTTTTTTTTTTTTTTTTGAGGGGGGGGCGGTGTGGGAGTCTTTTCCCGCAGGAGGGACGGCCCTTTCCGCAGACTCTGCGGGACCCGCCTCCCTCAGTCCCAGTCCCGGCCGCAAAGCCCGGCTCTCCTCCTCTCGCTGTCGCGGTTCAGACCCTCTCAGCCAACCCGGTTCTCGCCCCGTGGCGGCTGCGGCCGGGTCCTACCCGCGGAGGCTCCGCCAAATGACCCGTAGTAACCCCGCTCCACCCCCGGCAGCCCGCGCCGCCGGAACTCGATAGGCCCAGCCTCGCACGCGCCACCGCCCGCGGGCCAATGGGCGGCTGTCTTTTTGCATATGCAACGAGCGCCTGCCCGGGAAGCGCGTCCCGGGCGGTTCGGCTCAACAGACGCTGGTGTGCCGGCGCCCGTGAGAGGCGCTGCAGTTGTCGCCGCGGCCGGGGCTGGGACGAGGCGGCGACAGCGGACGGGACAACCCAGGGTCGCCCACTCGCTGTGCGGCCGCGGCGGCTGCGCCCGAGTCTCCAGGAGACGGCGCGGGACGTGAGTGTCCTGGTACGCAGCCAGGCCTGCGTGGGCCGGAGGCCGCAGGAACCGGAGCCCGGGCGCCGCGGTGAGCACGGCGCCCATTGTGGAAACGGCAGGGGCCGGTGGACTGGGCGGCCTCCGCGTGCGCCTGGGGTGGGCCCAAGGGCGGCCCCGGCGGGGGTGGTGGGGGATGAACGTGGGCCACCTGGGGGCCTCGACTCCCCGCTGAAGCCGCGGAGCCCGGCTCCGGGGGTGTGCGCGCAGGTAGCCGCGGAGTCCCGAGCCGGCTAGCGGCGTGGGGACAAGCTGCGGGCGGAGTGGGAGGCGCCGCGGTCGGGTCTGGGAAGTGGGTGACGTGGGGCCTCGGCCGAAGCGCCCACGTGAGCCGGGGAGCGGTCGGGGGAAACCGCGGCTGGAGGCGCGCGGCTGTCCCGGGGTGGAAGGATGCACGGGGTCTCCCTGCGCTTTGGGGGCGGGGCGGAGCAGGGTGGGCGCTGGCAACTCGGATTGGATGGGCTCTGACGCGGTCCTTGGGAGAAACTGAGTCCTACGATCGGGAAAACCCTGTTGGAGGGATGGGTGGGGATGTCTTGCTGCAGGGCGTGAGAAGAAATTGGGTGTGTGAGGTGAGTCGACCTTGGTATTGGGTTCGGCTACCGTCTGCGGCGGTGGGACGGGGATTAAGGCTGACCGCTGTTTTGGGGTTGAGAGAGAGAGGGAGTTGATTTACTTTTCTCTAAATGCGTTGTAATTACATACCAGTAATAGAATGTGCAGCACGGAGGGCGTGCTGACTACCAGCAGTCCTGGGGGTAGGTATTATCAGGCCCGTTTCAGAGATGAGGAACCCGAGGCAGTGAGTCATTGAACTGGTTCGCCCAGTCCGGTTTTTAAAAAATGTGCTCTCGGTTACTGTATATATGGCCCCTCAAAAAATAGAAAGGTTGGGACAGTGTCTTTAAAATTATACGTTAAGCAGGTGGTGATGGAAGGAGACTTACTTGACTTGGAGGGTCGAACACACAATACATTGTACACATGATGCATTGTGGAATTGTGCACCAGAAACCTGTATAATTTCGTTAACCAGTGTCACCCCAATAAATTCAATAAAAAGAAAAATTTATATGGAAGCTGGAGAGGGACTAGGCCTTGTGAAAGTGATTGCAACTGAGTAAAATGACAAATAGTTGGCATTTATTGAGCCTTTATTACATGCCAGGCACTGTACTAAAGAGCTTTATGCATGGTGTCTTTGTACTGTTAACAACCGTCCAGGGCAGTGGTTGTTCCGGAGCAGCCGGAGGAACTGCAGTCTGGACACGGACACATGAACTTGTCTCAGACCACAGCAAGTGAGAAGAGAAGGTGGGATTCAGAACATCTGTCTAAAAATCCAGAGCTCTCAGAGTATTCTGCTGACTCTCCTTGGCGGCTGGCTGAATAGTTGCCACAGCTGATTTTTGTTTGGGTGGCCTGGAGAACTGTGGTTTGGTGATACAGCCTTTCTCACTGTGGGATTAGCCCCCAGAGTTGAAGGGTGCTGCTGAGTTGCTCCTGCAGCGTTCCAGGTTACTACTTGAGGAGGTGTTGTGAGTCTGTGGCACAGACTTTATTCTTTTGTTCTGCATCTTCCTGTGCAGGTCTCACCCTTAGGGATGAGTAAGGCTTCTGTAGTCAATCTGGCCTTTTTTCGTCAGACTTGTTTCGTGGTTTCTCTCTTCTACCAAAAGGGTTGGTTCTGTAGAGTGGCATTGTTAATGGAAGTAGGGCAGAGAGGTCGAGGTGACAAGTCACCTGGTGTCTTTTGGTTTCAGTTACTGGATTTATAAGACATTTGGACTGGGTGATTTAAAGCTGAGCTGTTCTGTGAGTCTAAAGAGGTCCTCCTTTCAGGAAAAAAGGATGGAAGAAATGAAGGATGGACAAATTATGGGGAAAATCATGCCCTGTTGGATTTGGGGGAATCAGATCTTAAAGCTCTTTCTCACTGCTTATGTGCTTTTCTGCGGTCGGCTTCTGCTTAAATGGTTACTTCACCCCTCATTCAATTAATTGCTCAGTTAGAGCCTTTAACCTCCTGTTGTATGTCAGGCACCGTGTAAGGTGCTGGGGTACAGCAGTGAACAGAATTGGTGTGATCCTTGACCTCACTGAGGAAACCACAAAACCAACGTGAAGCAAATCATCATATGAGTAAATTGTAAGTTAGGATATGCAGTGAAGGAAAAGTGAATGAAGATTATAATGAGGATTGTGATTTAGATGGAAATGTAGTCTAGGCAGTTTTTTAAACTGATGTGGTGGGATTTCACTAGAATGACAATCGTGCATTCTGAGGCTGTAATGAAGTGTACCTAATGGGTCTGAGAACTTTCGAGCAACATTTCATTTCACAGTATCTGTTCCTAATCAGAATATCACTCATATTGCAAGATGTGAAAATGAGATAGGGACCTTTTTCAAGTAGTCATTCTGCCTACCTTCACGGTACTTAAAGCTTAAACATTCCTGTAATGCTTAAGTTTTCCCCCTCAAAATTCACCTTTGGGAAGCAAGAATCACTTGGGGAGAGGATTTGGATGTTTTCAGCAAAGCAAGGCCAAAAAAGGTGACAGGATTTTCTGACTTTAAATATATAATAAGCATCATAATTATCAAAAGTATCCAGCATAGTTTACAGTTACAGAGTAATTCTCACTTCAAAGGAGATAAAAATGATGACATGATTTGGGAAATAATAAGCTGTTAAATATGTGAATATTTCAGTTGAATATGTATTAAACCAGTACAAATGATTCATTGCAATATATTTACTGAAGATCATTTGCATACAAAGAACTGTGTTAGGTGTGCCATGTGGAATAAATAAAAAAATGAACTTGAGAAAGTCTTACTTTCAAGGCATCTATTTAAAAAATACTGATACTCAGACTAAGTGTTTTTTTTTTTTCCTTTTTTCAGAGTACTGTCATGTTAGCTCATTTGATTCTCTTAATAGCCTTATATCATGAGCGAGAAGATGGAAATTTGGAGGTAAAGTCTCAGACGCAGGGATTAATAGTACAGGGAAGGGAGAAGGAGATGTTATCACTACGTTGCCATTTTGGAGCCATCAGTGGAGGTGATGGCTGAAACCTGGCATGGGTGCCATTGTCTGTGGAGAGACTAGAAAAAGAACAGGAGGAGGCCTGGGATGGAGCCAGCGAGAGGAGGCTGAGCTTGCGAAGGAGCCCAGAGGAGTGGCCAGGGAAGTGAGTGGGCAGCCAGCAGCAGGTGTCCCTGCAGCCGGGGGAAGCGGTTAGTACTGTGGAATGCTCCTGTGAGAGGGAAATCGAGTCCAGTCCATTGGCTTTAGGGACTGGGAAGGTGTGAGTTGAGTGGGAGAAGTTGAGTACAGATGAGAAAAGTGTTACTCATTGATACCAAGTCCCTGAGAGGCTGGGAGGGGATGGGATCCAAAGCACAGGCTGGCAGGGCGAGGGGGGGGGGGCGGGGAGGACGACACCTCTTCCGTAGTAATAGGAGATAGGCCTGTCATTGCACTGTTAGAAATCAGTATGTCATCATGGAGCCCCAAGCAGTTTCCAAACAATTGCCAAGAATTGTTACATTCTCATGAAAATCAGCCCACTGTTAGTTCACTGTTGGCACAGTCATCTTGAACACCTTTCTACAGAAGAACAACTCTCTTCTTCCTTCCTTCATTCTTTCTTTCTGTCCTTTAACTGATACATTAAAATCTGCACATATTTAATGTGTACAATTTGATGAGTTTGGACATGCATACACCTGTGCAGCCATTACCACCATCAAGGTAATAGAAAGGGTCATCACCTCCAAGTTACCTTGTGCCTCTGGGGTTTTTTTTGTTGTGTGTTTGTTTTTGTTTTTTTTTCTGACCCTCAGAAGTAGTGTTTTGGTAAGGAGTAAATTCTGAATCTGGGTATAAGTAAAGCCATTATATAAATAAAAGCCTACATCACTTAAAGAAGACTAAGAAATAGTAACCATTTAAGGACAAGTAGTGGAGTTGTAGGAAGATGCTTACAAGGTGTGGTTAATGTGAGAGCACAGTACAGAGGACAGAGTAGCCAGGGAAAGGTCAGCGGAGCAAAATGAGACATAGGTTGAATTTTAAGAAAAAGTTGAGTTTGAGGAAGGTAGTCAAATGGGGATGTCCAGGGCAGTTGGGGAAGAACAGGATTGATGGGTAAAATTGAGGCATCAGCTGTTTGGGGGGACCAGGGAAGCTGTGAGGATACATCACATCCCAGGAGGGAAGCCAAATGCGAAGGTTAGGTTGGAGGACACAGTTAAGTCCTGGCACAAACTTGTCTATTTATCCATTCCTTCGAGTCACAAAGTAATAGTTGAGTGAATGAAAGGTCCTAGCCTGGACAGCCAGCAAGTGAAGACAACCGTGTGGGCTCTGAGTTGTTACAGAAAGGGCACAGGGGTCTGGCCCAAGCTCTCTCTGATCCTGCTGCTGTGACTGCCGGTGTGGCCCCGCCGTGTGGCCATGTGCACCCCAGGCCTGGCAGTTGTCACGCTCTGGCTGTTTGGCCTGTCTGGAGCTCAGTTCCCTTGTCCGTAGCACTTTCTTGCTCAACAAACTTATCTGCTTCTCCATCAGTGTTTTTCGTCTTCACCTCCTTTTCTACCTCTTCATTTTACTTGGCTCACGCTTTTTGTTTTCTGGCCATATTTCTGTCTTAGGTTTCTTTGAAATTTTATTAGTTAGCTTTGTGCATTTCCCCCTGTGTGTTCACTGATGAGTTTATTACTGGAATTCACTGGGGTACTTGCGTGGGTTTTATTGGATGTTAACTACCCTGCTGCATAGATAGTCTTAGCCTTTTTAATATTATTTTAGTTCTAAATTGGTTTTGTAGGTATATAACTGTTTTTCTGCATTGCTCTTTCAGGGTTTTAAAATATTCAGTATCATTTTGGCTAAAATTATAAAAAGTTCCTACTTTAACTATAAAAGTTTGTTATTTTTAGTTATTTTACTTTTATTGGGATTGCAGTGATTCTCATTGTGGACCTTGACTTCCCGTGTTTTTACTGTAAGACTAAACCAATTGGAAACCTTCTCCTCCCCTTGGAGACTGACTTGATAGCCTCTTGTTTGGGGGAAGGGTGGGGTAGTTACTTCTTTCAATGGTGAAGCAAGGACTTTATTTTAGTTCCACAGAAAACCCAAATGAGTTAATCTTAGAACTTTACTTGACAATTTTAATATAAACAGAATTAACACTAATTGAAAACTATACCAGATGAAGCATAATACATGGACTCATTTTTTACATATTCACAATTACTATTTTCCTAAGTCATTTTCCTTTTGTGTTATAATTTTCCATATTGTTTATGTTAGAGTCTAAAAATCTGTATTCATCATTTACTCTGAAACCTGGTCTGATTTCCAGGCTGATGCCTGCTTACACAGCATAGCACCTTCCTTAGAAATTTAAAATGTTTAGCCTGTGTATCATTTTCTTCTTTCTCCTGTTAATTAAAAAAAATTTTGATTAGAGAGATCGATTTGTTCTTCCACTTATTTACGCATTTATTGATTGATTTTTGTATGCACCCTGACTTGGGATCAAACCCGTAACCTTGGCATATCATCAGGACAGTGCTCTAACCAACCTAGCTACCTGGCTAGGGCCCGTATATCATTTTCTGAGGCATAGAAAGAACACCTGTTCTCTCCGGCAGCATCCGGAGGTGGGTGGGTTGTGGGAGGCAGTGGCTGGCGGGTAGTGAGGTCGGAGAGGCAGTATAAGGAGAGATTGGTGCGGTCCAGAGGAGTGACAGGGGGCTTGCACTTTGTGACCACACAGTTGCTTGAACCCCCAGATCACCTGGTTGTACCTCATTCTAGTTTAATGACCACAGCAAATCACATAACCCCGGAGCTTCTGTTTCAGGGATAAGGATGATGTCTGCCTATAGGGCACCTGTGCTCCAGGGTGTGCGTTCAACCCATCTCTGGGCGCTGGGGGAAAATGGTAGAACTTTTACTTCTTATTTAAAAAAAAAATCTATATTTTGTGCACAATATGGTACGTATACACAGTATTGAAGGCACACATGTTTGGAATGCCAGCAGTTTTTACCAGCAGGGTTTTGTGATCCTTAGAGTTTTGAGATGGTGAGCTTGCAGATAAAAGCTAGGCCCACGCTTGGAGGCTCACTAGTTTGGGGGCAGCTTTAGAGATGAACTGGGGTTGGGATGGGGTGGAAGGAAGGGCTTGGGTTACTTGGCTCTGGGAAATCAACTGAAGGGTGTTGGATTTAGGGAGTGCCTGCCAGTTCGTTGGAAAAATGGTGGGCCTAGTAAAACTGGCATGTATAACGATTTGAACTATTTTGTGAAAGTCTTAAACTGTATGTTCTTGCACTGTATCGTGTGTTATCACACGGTAGAAGTTTGGATGGGACCTAACCCAGAAACATGAGTCAGTATTAGGGAATTGCTCTTGATGTATGGATAGTTTTTCCACAGATGACTGAGAGCTGACTGTATGATATGTTAATAATGTTTATTTATATTGTGTGATGCCAGAGGACAGGCATGTTAACTGTAGGTGATTAGTTTCGTGTTTCCTGTTGATTCCAAATAGCTTTATAAATTACTAATTGTGTTTGCTGTTTTTCTTTTCAGGTAAGTCTAAAACATGATGTGTTTTTTGGGGGGCTTCTTCTGGGGAGAGGAGCTGGTGTAAGGTATCCCTCCACTGCAAAGGTGGCTCTGTGAGGACAGGGACTTTGTACTTTCGTCACGGGTGCCCACCCAGGGCCCAGCGCACAGAAGATGCGATTCAATCATTGCATCTCTGCCACCTACCACAACAGTGGACACGAGATACTCAGTAACTGTTTGTTAAATTGAGTTGAAAGATACGTGCATAATAGCAGAAGAGTTTGGGAAGGCCAACAACCTGTCATCAAAATGACCAGTATGCACTTGCTAGTGGGAACTCAGGAATTCTCTCAGGGTAGGCTTACTGTTGATGAAATACATGTTTGAATAGCTGGCAGGTTGAGTGACGTGTGGGGATACATTTGAAGATTATGTGATCACGAATGCAAAAAAATGATGGATTGTCTCAGGCCAGGCCAACTGCTTGTTGTACTTCCATGTCATACCCACTTGTCATCTTCCTTGTAGCCTCTGACACTCTTGACAACGTCCTCACCCACCCTCATGTCAGTCTTTGGCTTCTAGGGCACTGCTCTTGGCTTCTTTACTTTCCTTAGCTGGCTTTTGTAGTTTGTCCTTAATCCTTAAGTGGGTATACAGTTGACTCTTGAACAACTTGGCAAGAACCCTGATGCACTGTCGAAAAGCCTCATATCACTTTTGACTTCCCCAAAACGCAACTACGAACAGCCTGCCACTGACAAGTCTCACCAGTAACGTCAACAGTTGATGAACACATATTTTGTTATATGTATTATATATGGTATTCTTACAATAAAGTAAGCTAGAGAAAAGAAAATGTTACTAAGAAAGTCATAAGAAAGAGAATATAAGTTTACAGTACTATATGTTATTTATTGAAAAAAAATCCATATGTAAGCGGACCCGCGCAATTCACATCCTTGTCATTTTTGCCGGATCCTGTGGTTTTGGCTTTAATATGGATAGACTCAGAGATGACTCTGAAACCTGCAGCTGGAGCTCTGGAGCCCCAGTCTGCATTTCTGACAGCATCCTGACTACCTCTTCTGGCCATTCCTCACACTTCATAGCCAACCCTCTGCACATGCTCTCTCTTGTGTATCTGCTCTTTCTCCTGTTCCCTCATATCTGTGTAAGAAATGTTGACATTAATCTTCAAAGGTTAATATTCACATGTCCCCATATCCTGTTGTTGGTCGTACCTCGGAAAAGTCTCTGCAGTTGGTCCTGCTGCTTCTCTAAGTACCGCCATAAACTCTGGGCCTTCTCATTCTGCACTTGGGCTCTTGCAGTAACTATATACCTGGACTCCTTTCTGGTTCGTTTTCTGTGGTGACCCAACTAATCATTCTGAAAAAACAAATTTGGTCAGATACCTTGCTTAAAAACCTGTCTCATTCTGTTTACAACATGTTTTTATATTCCATTTGTATTTCTGACTTCCCCCGTATTTCCTGTGTTCCACCTATCTCAAGGTACTTGTGATTTCTCCTTCTGTGCTTTTCCGTGGCACTGTGTGTGAGGCAGGAGTGGAGGGAGGTATCAGAGCACACTGGGACCCTTTAGAGCTGTCTGTGGGACCAAGTAGGACTTCCCGTAGAGACTTCAGCTGAGCCTTGAAGTTCGAGTTTACCTTGACAGTCCTTGTAGCTTCTGGGCAAGTGTGCACTGAATATTCTCAAATTTTAGCCGATCTTTGGATGTCTTCTTCTAGGTAAACTTTGGGATTAACGTATCAAGTAATCATGCAAAATAAGTAACCAAATCCTAGTAGGATTTTGTGGTTGGGATTGTATTTGGTTTAGAGGTTAATTTTGGTGGGATTGTAATTATCCTTTCTACCCAGGAACTAGCCTGTCTTTCCATGTATGCAGATCTTTTAATATCTTTTTGTATCATTTTAAATATATATATATAAAATACATGTATATGTGTACATATGTGTAATATATAGCACATTATCTATACACACGTTAAGGTGTGTACATTGTTTTAAAGTTGCTTTTGCTAGTGTGACTAAGATCTTTTCCCTTTTCATTTTCAACTGGTTATTAGTATATAAGAAAACTACCAGTTTTGAATACATACCTAATATCGAGGTATCTTAGTGGTTCTCCCTGTGGTTAGATAGTTTTTAGATGGGTTTTTTTGATTTTTCTTTTTTTGTCAGCCAGTTAGCTGCCAACAGTGACGATTTTGTGTCTCCGTTTCCAGTATTCATACCCCTTGTTTCTGTTTCTCATTATTGCGTTGGCGAGACCATGGTGCTCTCCTAAAGAAATGCAGTGAGAGCCACGAATGTGGCCCATATATGGAAGTTTAAATTTTTAGTATGCATTGACAAGGAGAAAATTCTGAGATGTCCTAAATTAAATTACAGTAGGCCAGAGGGTGGAAGGCAGAGGCAAGAAGGGGTTAATCAGTTTACAACTTTAAGGCAAAGCCAGCAAAAGACTGCTCACCTCCTGAGTGTCTGCAGGAATTTTAGATGAACTTCCAGGTGACTGTTTCCACAGTGAATGGAAAAGAGGGAGTAACCAGGCCTGGTGGAACCCCAGGAACCTCCTGTTCACACCCGAAGTCACTGACTGCTGCGTCCAGCTAATGCAAACTCCACATGCGCCCTGCTGCGTGGGTCCCAGGACTACCCCCATTTCACTGTCTCCCATCTCTTTGTCAGTAGCTAATGTGAATTCTTTCAGAGCGGACTGCATCTTTCTCCCCCCTCCTAGATGTATAACAAACACTTGCCAACTTTGAGAGAAGGGAGACGTGCTGGCCTTTCCCACCTGGCCGTGCTGCTGGTACTTTAGACTTCATGCCCCACAAAGCTGTCTTTTTCTTACTAGCAGTGGCCTAATAAACCCTTCCTTTTGAAAAGACTTTTAGCCATGGTAGTTAAAATTTCAGTTTAAGAGTCTATTAAATAAAGGAAAAGGAAACAGTAATTTTAATTTATTTTATTTAATTCAGTGTATCCCAAATGTTATCATTTCAACATATAATCAATATAAAAATTATTAATGAGATGTTTTACGTTATTTTTTATTCATACTATGCCTTTACAATTCTGTGTATATCTTATCAGGGGTATCCAAGCTTTTGGTGTCTCTGGGCCACACTGGAAGAAGAGGAGTTGTCTCAGGCGACACATTAAATACACAAACACTAATGAAAACAAAAAATGTCTCATAATGTTTTAAATAAATTTATGATTTTGTGTTGGGTCTCATTCATAGCCATCCTCTGCTGCAGGTTGGATACCCCTGTTAACATTTAGAGCACATCTTAATTCGGACAAGCCGCACTAAAAAGTGTTCAGTAGCTACATGTGGCTAGTGGTTGCAGGGCTGGAGTTTTCCTTATGGTCATAGCCAAATTGCTTATGTTGTTCCTGACTTTAATGGAAATTACCTTTGAGTATGATGTTTGCTATTGGCTTCTGACAAATAGGTATACTTTTATTTAAGTTAAAGGAGTTTCTTTTTCCCTTAGTAAGAAGACCCTTTTATAATTAATTGATATTTACTGTTTTTAAATACTTTTAAAAAAACTGACATGATCACATCACACCTTTCCTCCCCACTTAAACTATTAAAATATAGAGAATGATAGCAATAGCATCCTGTGGTATTCAAAAACACATATGGTTTCTGTCCCCATTTTGGGAACCGAGACCCTAAATCCCCTGAATTTCCTGATAGGATTGTCTTCAGTCAGATTGCAGGTGTCACCACCCCCTTTCCCTCCAAAAGTCCCCGCAGGAAGCGGGGTCTCTGTGGCTGCCATCTGTGAACTGGACTCTCCAAATCATTCTTTTCTGTTAATACCTTGCCTTTGTGTCAGCTAAACAAACAAACAAACAAATGGGAGAACTCCTTCTGACCACATCTGAGTTTATGCTAATGAAGGGATGTAGGGTTGGGGTTCCTGAACAGCTTCAGGATGGGATGGTCACCTGAAAGACTGAGGGATGAGAGGGTTTGAACTGTGTGTCCCACCCGCAGACTTCCCTGAGGAGTGAAGAGGCTGGAGATGGCGCTCTGCACAGCTCTTACACGGTGGACATAGGTCAGCCACGGGCTGGCACACACGGTCTGGCGTGGGGAGGCGGGGTGTCTGCAGAGGGTTGGAGGCTCAGCTCTGACCCCCTTCCCTCCATCCTTTGCCTTATGCATCTCTTCCATTTGTCTGTGCCTAAGTTGTATCCTTTATAATAATTTGGTTAAAATGCTTAGAAAGGCCAAAACTCAAAACAGAGTTTGGAGCGAGGAAAGGTTTATTGACCAAGAAGAGGCCGACAGAGGAGATGGGAGACTCCCTGGTGTTTCAGATCCATCTGTACTTACGAAAGTACAGAGTTCAGGATTCTTTATGTCAAGGGAAGTGGGAAAAGGGAGGGGCTAGAGGTGATTGATCATTTCATTTGTAGATAATCGGGATGCCTGCAAGGGTCGAGAAAGATTGTGCTATAAGATGTGAGTTCAGGGTTCCTGCAATCTTTGATAAACAAACACACTTCGCTTACCTCCTCAAGCTGCAAGCAGAATTCCTGTAACGCTGAGCATGTCTACATGCAGGACTAGGCAGAAGCCCTACTAGCCTGAAGGCCATGGGAGCATTTCGTTTCACCCTTGTCAGCAGAGTTGTAGGGTAAATTCATTTCCGTCAGAACTTTGAAGACACTGTGGCCCTCTGGAGACACCTGATACCAGTAAGAACCAGTGTGGTTCTTATTCCTTCACAGAAAGGGTGACTGTGCATCCCAGTTTTTCTGGAACACCCTCAAATCAGGTCTTCCAGTGTGTGCTCTTAAAAAGTATCATTATTTGTTGATGAGCTACAGAATCACCGTATTTGTAGGCGACCTGATTTTTGTGTTTTGGAAGCTTTTACGATATTCTTACCCCTGAGAATTCACAGGGCTTTGTCTAGAGGGCAGTGACTGTTTCCCCGCTTTATCTGCTCCCACTCAGCGGGCCCTTTCTTTCATCCTGAGTCCATGGGCTCCAGGATATTTCAGGGCCGAGTGCTTCAGGAATCTCTGACTCTTCATTCTCTCGTTTGTTCTAGACCTTCTTTTAGTGGAACTTGGTCTTTTAGAGTAATTTGACATCTTACTTTTAAAAATCTTTTTGACTCCTGTTTTCATTTTTTGCTTTTCTTTCTGGGAATATATCCTCAACCTCATTTTCTAATACATTTATTGGCATTTTAGTTTCAAGTGCTATTACTGATTTCCTAGAGCTTTTTCTTATTTTCGGTCCTTCAGTATAGCCCATGGCATCCTTGTTTCATCCATATAATAGCCTTTCATATTTTGAGAATCTTAATTATATATACATATTTAACGTGTTGCTTCTATTTCCTACATTGTCTATTTCCATTGAGTTTTCTCCTTTCCCTTTTTCTTTTTAAAAAAATTTTACTGGTACTAGGGAGAGAGGAAGGGAGACAGACATAAACTTGTTTTCCACTTATTTAAGCATTTATTGGTGGTTTCTTATATGTGCTCTGATGGGAGATAGAACCCACAACCTTGGTGTATCAGGACAATGCTCTAACCAACTGAGCTGCCTGGCCAGGACCTTCTCTCCTTTTTGTTTTTGTCTTTGTCTGTCATTTGGATGGGTTTTTCCTCACATATTTGCTGATCAAGAACTACATTTTCTGTCTGGATTTTTGGTTTGGATACATCCTCCTGTTTCTAGTGTCTTTTTCCGTTAATGAATTCCCGATATTAGCCTGGGTTTAATATTGTGAAACAGATGGGGTTATTCTGTTCTCCTGTGTAAAAAACCTGAATGGTTCTTCGGACACCTGGGTGATGTTTGAACCGCTCTGCACTTAACTTAGCCTGGCGTGCAGGGCAGTGAGACGCTGTGTTTGTTTCCTAGAGCTGCTGTAACACCATAGGTTTGGTGGCTTGAAACAAGGAAATGTATTATCTCACAATTAATAAAGGCCAAATGTCGAATCAGCATTAGTGGGCTGAAACTGAGGTGTTGGCAGGGCTGTGGTGTCTTCCAGAGGCTCTGGAGAAGAAGCTGTTCTCTTCGGCCTCCGTGAGGGCTGCATTGGCGCAGACCCAGTCTTCCAGGCCAGCATCTTCAAACCCCTATGCTCCTTCTTCACATCGCCCTCTCTGTGTGTGTCAGATCTCCCTCTGCCTGCCTCTTAGGAGGACACCTGTGATGGCGTTTCAGGCCCGCCAGATAATCCAGAATTGCCTACCCATCTCAAAATCATTAACTTAATCATACCTGCCAAGACCCTTTTCCCAAATAAGGCAACACTTCTAGGCTCTAAGGACTGGGGCTCTGATACCTTTGGGTTCAGTTATCAGCCTACTACAAGGACTTACTGTTGTCTTAAATGCCCTTTTCTTGGATAATATCTGTACTTTTACAGATACTGATACTATTCCCTCCAGTTGTCTCACGAGGTTGACTCCTTGGTCAGAAACATAGGGATCCATTCAACTCATCATAGTCACCCTTTTTGACTTCCTCTCCCCCTCCTAGACAGAGGACTGCGTTTACCTTTTTAAATGTAGTCTATGCGCTTCTCCAGTAGCTTTTGAGGTGTCAAAATCCTGTCTGTCTCTACCACTGGAGTAGGAACTTTTTGAGTACCATGAAATGAAAATCATTAGGTATGGAGCTGAGAAGGGTGGGCATTTAGCAAATATTTGTTCAGGAGCTGCAACATTTATTGAGGGCCAGTTAAATACTAGGGCCTGTCATGTTTTGTCACTGCCGAAGTTTCTCCACGGCCCTTTTCTCAGAAGGGATTTGCTAGGTCATAGGAATTTACATTGTCAGCTTTTGGTAGATGCTGCCAACTTGATCTTCAAAGTGGCTGCACTTTCCCAATGATGGCAATAGCTGTCTTGTTTCGTCTTGTTTGAGTTGTTTATTTTTTATTTATAGAAATTCTGTAGATGTTACAGATATGAATTTTTATGTATGTTCTCCCCATTTCTGTAAGATCCCCGTGCCTCCCCACACCCCATGGACAAATTGATAGATGAATAAATGAGTGAACTTGTCTAGAGCAAAGCTAGATGGATAAATGAATGAACTTGTCTAGAGTCATAGCTACTAAGAAACAGCAGGGATTAAGGCCTGTTTTTATTTTTTTTTTGTTTTTAAATATATCTGGCTGCCTTCCAGGGAATGAGGAAATTAATTGACTCTACTTACTAGCTCTGTGAGTTTAGGCTGATGTGAGTACGTTTTTAAAATAACTGTGTTGACAGCTATCTGCTTCCCACCTGACTGAGAATATCATTGAGATAACGTGTGAAAGTGTTGTGTACACAGTGAAATACTGTTTATAAATATTAGTAATTCTTTTTGACCGTCATCCTAATGAGCGAATAAACTTGATGTACTTGGAAAGTTTTGGATGTACATTTAAAAAAAAAATAGACTTTTTGAGAGCAGTTTCAGGTTCACAGTACAATTGAGAAGATACAGACATTTCACATATACTCCTGCCCTCACTTATGTATGACCTCCTCCATCATCAACATTCTGCACCGGAGTGGTACATTTATTATAATTGATGAATCCACATTGAGTCGTCATCGATGTGTCTTTATCTCCTGGAGTCCGTAGTTTACATTAGGGTTGACTCTTGGTATTATATATCCCATGGATTTTGACAAACACGTAATGATGTATATCTATCATGCAGAGTAGTTCCACTACCTTAAAAATCCTCTGTGCTCTGCCTGTTTCTTGGCTTCTTCCCCAACCCATGGCAGCCCTGAACTGTCCATATTGTCTCAACACCTTTGCCTTTTTTAGAATGCCATATAGTTGGAATCATACAGTATGTGGCCTTTCAGACTGACTTCTTTCACTTGATAAAATGCACTTAAGGCTCTGCCCTGTCTTTTCCTGACTTGGTCGCTTATTTCTTTTTGGCACTGAATAGTATCCCATCATTTGCGTGTACCGCAGTGTGTCCGGTTGCCCACTGAAGGACTTCTTGGTTAGTTTACCTTTAGGCACATAAGAATAAAGCCGCTGTAAACGTTCATGTGCAGTGTTTTCTGTGGACATAAATTTTCAGCTCCTCTGGGTAAGCATCAAGGAGCTTGATGGCTGGATCCTGTGGTAAGGGTATGTTGAGTCTGTAAAAGACTGCCAGCTGCCTTCCGAAGTGGGCGCGCCTTTTCGCATTTCCCCAGCGATGAATGGGACCTGGTGCTCTGCCTGCTTGCCAGCATTTGGCGATGTTAGTGCTTTGTGTTTTGGCCATTCTGATAGGTGTGTATTGGTCCATACTGTGCTTTTTTGGTGAAAATTACATGATACAGTGTCATTTGCTAGTATGATGTTTCCAGAAAAACTCAGCAGAAATTCTCCTGGGAGGTTTGGAAGTAGGAATGTCTCCAGGAGAAGGTGGGTGCGTGGCTCTGATTCACCGAACTGCGAGTAGTAATGCTTGTCTCCGTGTTTGTTTTCGCAGGTGTTGAAACAAGGCACCTGTTGTGAAGACGCCACCAGTACCTCCTACCATTGTCAACTGGTAAAATGTTTTAATCACAAAATATCTCTATTAGGCATAAAATAATACTAAGTTCAAGTGTGACTGAACTTAAAGTTAATTATTCCCATTTTGCGATTATAGAATTATGAAGTTACTAGATGGTAGCTTTCATACCAATTTTAACCCCAACCCCATTGGAGTCCCATTGGGACATTAAGCCATGTTATTCAGCAACATTATTTATTTTCCTTTCCTCTGTTTGATTTCATTATGCATCTGTGTAAGAGTTTGGACTCAGCAGTCTCTTTATTTTGCAAAGGTTCATGCTCATGGAACTAGTATTGTCGATTCAACATGTGATGGTCATTTTAAATTTGTGTGAGTGTTATTTTAAGTTTCTAACTGGACATTTTAACAGAAGCAGGTTTAAGGCCAAGAAAAGGACAGTGTGCCTTTTGTTCACCTATAGCAAATTCTGCATGTTAATTATAGTTGTCGTGGGGGTGAACTATAGCAGTTTTATTCTTTCCTTCTGAAGTGAATTAGAGCTTGTGAAATTTGGGGGCAAGAATTTAAGGATCAAGCAGCTTGCAAGGTTTTTAGCATTATGAGAAGCAAAAGACATTGGATAGAACTGTGACCAGGAATAGTCCATGTTGCTGAAGTGCTTTGAAACTATAAAACAATAAATGTAATTTTACCTGCTTTTTATCTAATTTTATCTATTAGAATCAGGATTGTTGACATTTGTCTTGTTTCAGAAAATCATTTCAAAATCTTTGTGCACATTAATTGAATTTATTATTCCCTTATATTTTCTACTGATTTTAAAAAGAAATTACACAAAAGTATGTTTATTATTAAAAACTATAAATAGTGTCAGAGTGTGTAAGCAAAAGGGAAACTTGCCTTTCCCCCAATTCTTTTGCTAGGTACTACCCCCTACCAATTTGGAGTGGGTCCTTCCAGGCCTTCTGTGTGCATACGCAAGGTTACTATCTTTAAATGAAGTGCACATAACCCTAACCTTGTGCAGTGGTGTGCTGTCACTTTAATTTATTTTAGACGTTTCTTTCCTATGTCTTCTTGAGTGATATCATTGGCCAAATGAAAAGTGTTTTGAAGTGATTGAGTAAATACATTGGAACACAGTACTTTCTCTACGAATTTCTTTTGTGATTTGTGGGTTATGGAAATCCCAAACTTGGAATTTCTAGCCAAGAATGGATCAGCAAAGTTTAGATTTACATGAAACTGATACTGCAAATATAATTTACTACATATTAAACAGTAGGTATGGCATTTATGTAAATGACTGCAATTAGTATTACTTTATAGAGGGTTGGCTAGATTGGGGTAGATAGCAAAGGGGTTTTGGAGTTTAGTACATTTACTTAGGGGCTATAAGGCGGTGCCTGGCAATAAAGTGGTGGAGGTAACTATCTCATAATTTTGCCTAGAGTTGAGTAGGCAGCCAAAAAAGGAAAAGAAATTTGTGAGTTTTATATAGGTTAGCAATATTATGAAGCAGAGTGAATTTCATGGACTGTTTGAGGAACCCCGTGTCTTGAATTCTGAAATGTGGAGCCCCTTCTCTTCACATCTGGGAACTGTCCGTATTCCGGAGTCCTGTGGCTGAAGAAACGGTGTGAAAAATGGAACTGATTCACGTGTGTGCGTGTCCTTGGCGTAATTGTTAAAAGGGAACCATTTAAATTCCTTAAACATCTGGAGAAGGGAATTTTGATACAGTTTATTTTAATGCTCCTAGTAGTTCATCTAAAAATGAAATGTAGAATTAGAAGGAGGACATTAACAAATGGAATTATATATGAATAAATTTAAACCCAATATCATAGATATTATACAGTGTTTTAAGTCTGTTACAGATTCACAGCAAGTTCAATATTCTTATTTTTTTCTTAATTATTTTGACTTAAAAAGCATGTTTTGTTATCTGACTTTCCCTGACTGGCTTATTTCCCTTAGCATAATAATCTCCAGGTCCATTCTTGCTATTGCAAAGGGTAAGAGTTCCAGTGCCATATGATCTCACATACATGTGGAATCTAATGAAGAAAATAAACTGATGAACAAAATAAGACCAGAGTCATGGATACATGGAATAGACTAACAGCTGTCGGGGGATGGGGGAGCGGAAGAGATTAGCCAAAGAACATCTATGCGTAGCCTGTGGATGTAGCCAGCATGTGGTGAAGATGGTGGTGGGGACAGGCTGGCTGGAGGAGGGCAGAGGAGGAGAAATTGGGGACATCTGTAATAGTGCCAACAATTTTTTTAGAAAGTACATTCTGTCCATGATGCTAGTAATTCATATTTAAATACAAAGTCGACAAGATTTGATGGCCTCGGGACTTACCTCACTCATCTTGATGATCCCCATGCAGATGGAAGCAGAAAGTGTAAGCTGTGCATAGAGCTGTGCAGTAGAGAGTAATTCTTCTGAGCATTTTCATTTATTTGTGAAAATGATCTGTATTAGAAGTTTGGGAGGAAAGGGGACACGCAGCAGCCTGTTTACTTGGTTCACAGAAAAAGGTTTCTTAGAGTTATACCAAGTATTCTCTTAGCTCTTGAAGAAGCATTTCTTTCTTTCTTTCTTTTTTTTTCGCGCCTTCTATTTTTAAAACACAATCTAGTTTCTGAACACTTAACGGAAAAGCTGCAGAGGCTGGAAAACTGGGCACACTGGAGAATGGAGGACGAGAGAGAAGACAAGTTTTTATCATATGGCTTTGATTCTGAATCCTGTTTCTTCAAAAAGGCCTTATTAGTGGTAAAATAATTGCGAGTTTATGGGAAGAAGAAAATATTTTATGTAAAGAATTAAAAAGAAAAGTAAAATGATTAAGATTATATGAATAAAATATAATAGAAGACTAAGTATTGACTAAAGGGAACAATTGCAAGTTTAAACCTTCCTCTTAACTGTTTAACATTTGGGTAGTACAAATAATATGTTAGCTGTGATGTAGGTGATTTATTTTGTAGTTATATATATTTCCACAATATACTTAAATTTCTAATTAGGTATTTGCTTTTTTTAAAATTTATTTTAACTGATAGGGCAGATATAGATAAGACGGGCTGAGGAAAAGATAAGGAAACATCTAAGGCCTCTTACCGAACAATTTGTCAGTCCTTAGAATTGAAAGAAAAGGTACAGCCTTAGATTGGATAGTTTTGGAGGGACTCAGAGTGCAGAATTATCCTAAGCGCTTGTAGCTCTTACTCATAAATGGAATAAGCATTTTTGAAGTTATCTTGAATATTATAAATAAGATACTTTAATCTCTTTACATCCTCAAAGGCTAAATTTACCTGAACTATTTTTTTTCTCAAGCACAGATATGATGCTCTCATTACAGGCACATTTACTTTTGCTGACAATATTTCATATGTTTGAAATAATTATATTTAGCCTCTGGTTTTTTACTTTTCTTTAATTTTTAAAAATTTTAATCTGGGAAAGAAAATAGGTAAATTTGAAAGTAAAATTGTTAATTCAACTAAAACAACTTCACCTAAAAATTAGGCCTCCTGTTCATTCTCTTAGGTATAGATTCATGCTGAATTAATTACAGTACTTGGCTGGACTGAGTTGGAATTAGTAAGACCCTCAGTACCAACTAGCAGGAGGATATCATTGTGTAATCTAATAGTTCTTGTTCTGAAATGTTGATGTAGTTAGTTCTCATTAACCATGTTGTAGGGGCCAATTGGAATACATAAGTAGTACTAAAGGAGTAAGTAGTCCAGGTCACATTGTGTTAATACAGTCAAGCCATTCAGTGGTTGGCTAGTTAGCACGGACTGATACACATGTCGGACGGCTGCACTAAGCAGGGCTCCTGCTCCACCGTTTGGGTAACGTAATGGTGACTGAACATGCCACTCCCCCATTCTCCTTCCGTGAGTCAGTCCTGAGTAAAAAGCTCAACTCTGTGGCTTGGGAAGGTAAGTAGAAAGCAGTGTAAGGAGCACTAGGTTTTTCCATAGATGAGGAAGCTGAGGCACAATGGCTCAGCACCCTGAGCTCAGTGTTGGGGTGTGTGTGGGGGGAGCGGTTTGCCTGGGTAGGGGGAGTTGGGCATATACCACGTGACCAGGTAGGTCAATGGACTACGGAGCCGCCTCTGAGTGCTTCCCTGTGTGGTGCTAGGTCCTGGTAGGGGGTTGTTATGGGTGGACATAAGACTAAAAACCTTGAGAGTCAGGAAGCCTGTTGAGGGTCATCTATTTTAGATGTGTGGAGTCTGTAAGTTGAATTGGTTAAATAGACTTGGTTCTGAGTTACGTTCCACATGTATTCTCTACCTTTGGGTCTTGAGTGTGATTCGGAAAGTGGGGCTCAACAGTTCTGTGTCATAAAATCCCAGGACATGTGAATTTTACCCTGGGGTACTGGACATAAAAAACAATATGTTTAGTATATGAATTTTCTTAAAAATAAATGTGGAATCATCTAACTGAAGCTTATGGAGAGATACCCGCTAAACTGACTAGTTAAGTAGGGATGCTAAATGGGACAGTACCGGTTTCAAATACAAGATGTGCTAAGTACCATTCTTAAATATTTTACTTACTGTTATTGTATGAGGGCTTCATGGTAGGTGTATGGAGTCTGCCTCCTGTGGCCTCTGAAGTCGTAAATGTATTAAACGTGAATAATAATGGTAGTGGGGATATTTGAGTATTATTATTATTATGAGGCAAGCATTACATTCTGTATTAACTGTTTAATCCTCTTAATAATCTTATGATGGGATATTATTCTCCACATTTTACAGATAAGGCCGTTGAGGTTAGAAAGGTAATTTGTTTGTCTAAGAGGACATTCAGTAAGCAGTAGAACTAAGTGTCAAACTCAGTCTTTTTGGCTCTGGAGCCTGAACTCTCAGTAAGAGTCCAGTTGAATTGACTTTGGTATCTATCAGCAGGATGTAAGAAATAAAGGAAAACAAAATATTAGCATACATAGTTTTATATACACAACAAAATTTTAAGTACCATTAAAACATACATCGTGTTTATGTAGAGTGCTTTCACCTACTTTCCTTATTTGTTCCTAACGGGAGTTTTAGGAGGTACTCACTATTATCACCCCAGTGGTACAGTGAGCCTGAAGCTGGGGTGTTCAGGGACTAGTCCCATGTGACTTGATGAGTAAGTGAAAGGGGCAGCGTCAAACCCAGAGCTTATTGCCGTAGTTCTAAAAGGAGCAAGTTTATTGAACATTTTTTATATGCAGTCAAACCAGTGTTGCAAGTACACAGGACCTTCAGTAGATCACATAAAGTACCTCAGTAAGAGAAGTACCTGTCGGGTTTGAAACTGTGTACGGAACAGGACTTTGTGCTCATTCCAGCTATACTAACTTGCATTTATAATGCTTTTGCATTTTCCCAAAGACCTTTATATCTACTGCATTCCATTTTATCTTCACAGCAAATTTTGTGCATTAACTAAATGGTGATAGATACGTGGAAATAAAGTACAAGAATGCTATTTCAAAGGAAAAGATCAAACTTAACTAATGGTGGGACTCAGGCTACAGTTTGTTTGCTTATTTCGTGAGATTATTGATTGTAGGGTGATCAGGTTGTCCCAGTTTGGGACTTGCCTGGTTTTCGTAGTGAAAGTTCTGTGTCCTGGGGAATCCATCAGTCCCAGGCAAATTGGAGTGGTTGTTCATTCTAATTACATGATTGACTGCGTGTGGGAGTAGGGTAACCATATGTAAAATACAAAGCACTCATGTAAGTCTGAATCCCAGTCAACATTGAATAATTTTTTGTTATATGTCCCAAATACTGCATAGGACATACATACTTTAAAATTTGGTTATTATTAGAAATGTACATTAAACTAGGCATCCTGTATTTTTATTTGTTAAATCTGGCAGCCCTAAGTAAGAGCAAAGGGAAATTCTGGTGTGTAAAAGTCCACCTAGCTGCTTTTTTGGTGAACACCTCTATGTCTTTAAGGAAGCCCCACCTGCAGTTTTCTTCTCTGGGGTCCGACTCTTGGCTTTTCAGCTGTGTGGGCGGGATAGATATCCGAGGTCAGGATGAATATATGAAGCCAGGTTTTGCCTAGAACATCAAGTCTGGTCTCTGAGTGTGTGGGTTTGAAGCTTTTCTCCTTTACTTGTCAAACTGAACCCAGATGTGAGTCCATTTCATCTTTGCTGGACCAGTCTCTCAAAAACCAGCACATTCTCCCAGGCCACCCATACGGCCTTGAGATTGTATGCTAAATAGGTAATTTTGTTGTTGTTAAGATAGTATATTGGTGTGATTCAAAGTAAAAAGGAAGTAAAGGCTTTACCCATCCCGTTCTTGCACCCATTGTTCAGTTACCTTCTATGGAGACCATCTGGTCTGATTGGGAAACATTTCAATTTTTGAAATGGACCTCAGGAGTCTTTTCATTGGATGCTTTTTTCTTTTTTAAAAGTAGGGGAACTCTTCCTACCTCCCTACCCCCTAAAAGAAAGAGTGCATGTGTGTGAAGGGAAAGTACCTTATATAGAAGAAAGAAGTGGGTTCTGTGGGTTATTAAATCCTTCTTCTTTGATGATCATCACTACTCCTAAATCGATCTGGGAGTCCTGAGCATCGGTAGAATAGATTTAGTTGATTTGCATCAACACTAATGGAGAGCAAATTACGAGGTAGTGACTTGGACAAGGTCTCGTAGTAACTAGTGGTGCAGCAGAGACTACTGTCTCTGTGTGCATGTACGTTTCTGCACATACATGTTATAATTCCTGTTCTGTGTCAAGCTGAAAAGGGTATAAGTTTCTTTGTTTAATTTTCTGTTTCCTATTTGATTTTATGTCAAAACCTAGCATGTGTGTGTGTGTGTGTGTGTGTGTGTGTGTGTGCGTGCTTGCTTTGTTTTGTCATTTTAAGAACATCTGGCTTGGAAGTAGATTTAAAAAAAAAATATGCCTGGATCAGGGGAGACCAGGGACCATATTTGTGGTTCAAGGAGAATACTTGAGACTTCTACTGTTATTTTGGCTACTATAATAAAAGGACTAAAAAAGGTTTAAAAGTTACAATAGACAGCTGAAGATTACAGAAAGTTATTTAGCTCTGCTCAGTTGATTTAAAGTTTTTAATTTAAATATATTCATGACAAGAACTTTCTGGCTTTTCTTCTTTTCTCCTCCATTTCTCTGTCCCAATATATGTCTTTATGGCCCAAATTTTATTTTCTAAGGTTAGAATAAATACAAGCTTAGTAGTTTCCTTAAAAAAAACCAAACACCAAACTCACCTTTAGCAGGAACCTAAACAACAAAACAAAGAAACAAGCAAAATATAGCCAAAGACACTGAAATAGAGGACAGGCTGACAGTGACCAGAGGGGAGAGAAGAGGGAATTTCACGGGAGAATGGGAAGGGTTCACAGGAACAAATTTAGAGGACACATGGACAAGAACTGGGGGGAGGGTGGTGATGGGAGGGAAGTGGGGAGGGTTGGGTGGGTGGGCTGGAATAGGAGTAGAGGGGAGAAAACTGTACTTGAACAATGATTAAAATAAAAAAAAACTAATTTTTAAATCAGAGTTTCTAGTTGTGAATTGAAAATTTATCTAATCCAGATGGTGCTATGACTCAGTGCTCTAATAGTGTCTTTAATTGACGTTCTGGTCCAGCATTTCTGGACCTTTTTATATGGAGGAAGTACTTACATGAATTAATGGTCTTGATTTTCCAGCTGTACACTCTAATTTTTATTCATAGAGAGTTGATAGCTGTGGGATCAGAGTTGAAATCTTCAAGATTGTTACAGATTGTGTTAGTACTTAGGGTTTTAGAAAGGAAAAATTCTTTTTTTTTTCTTCCAGTAAAAGTGGGAGTGAGAACCACTGTGTTACATAGTACTGAGTTCTTATTAAACTCAGGCAAATACAAATATTGCAATGAAAATAAGAATATTCACTGAGAGTTTTCAGATTTTGGAGGGGTCAAGTGGGGAGAAAAAGATAAGTGTTTCATTTGTGCTTACAAAGATATATCAATAATTTACCAGATTGCTCTAAGTCATAGATAGCTTAAAGAGAAAAGGTTTCCTAATATCTGGAAAATAAAATATTAAAGAACCAGTACCGTTTCAAATAAAAAGTCATAAAATTATAATCATCCTTAAATTCAGTCTCATTAAGTCTTACTGATCTTAATCTTTTTGTTAGAAATTTTATGAATCCAGTTTTTCAGATTTCGGCAAATCCTTACCCAGTTCAAAGGTATGATCTTAAAATTTGTCAGAAACCTGTTTTTAGTATATCAGAGTCCTCCCCATGAATCTCTGAAGATGAAATATATTTGCAAAAAAGTATGAGTAACACGATGACTCTCTGAAAATGACATGGTTAAAGATCTCTGATTGTATTGCAATTGACAAAGAAATTTGCTTTTCTCTGAAACAGCATTTTCAGATAACAAGTAGAATTACAACTGAAAACATTATATCAAGAGATTGTAGAGTATTAGAAATTTTATATAATTTCTGGAACATTCATTTTTAACAATATATTCATAAAAATACAATATTCATTCATTCATTCATTCATTCATTTATTTTAGAGAGAGAGGAAAGGAGGGAGAAAGGGAGAGAAACATTGATGTGCCAGAGAAACATTAATTGGTAGCCTCTTGCGTGCCCCCTGCTGGGGACCTGTTCTTCAACCCAGGCATGTGCCCCGATTGGGAATTGAACTGGGTACCCTTTGGTTTGCAGGCTGGCACTTGATCCACTGAGCCACACCAGCCAGGGCTAATTATTTATTTGACAAAAATTTCCATGTAATTTTAGCATATCAAATAGACCTAATTAATTTTATTTCCCCTTTTAAGGGGAAATAAAGACAGAGATGTCCTTTGAAATTCTTCAGAGATGTTTTAAAAAATATTTTTATTTGTTGATTTTAGAGAAGGAGAGAAGGTAGGGGTGAACTTGATTGGTTGTTGCACCCATTTATGTGCTTCTTGCATGTGCTGTGATAGGGGAGTGAACCCAAAGTATCCAGATGACGCTCTAACCGACTGAGCTACCTGGCCAGGGCCAGGGATCTTTCTGAAAAATTTCAAAGTTATTTTCAGGCTAAAAGCACAATTTAATTTTTTTATGGGAAGTTTGTCAAATATATCAGAAGTTTTAAAACACTTGGTCAAATAGGATTGTAGGTCACTCATGGTGAATACTTAGTTCTTAATCGTGGTGACAAAGACTTCACAGGCAAACACAGAAAGTTAAATAGTTATAAGTAAAATGTAGCTTTTTAAATATTAAGACAACTTGGTTGACCGGAGTAATCAAAGACCTGATGATATAGAGAGCACAGGATATCATTTTAATAATACACAAAATCTTTACATTCTCTTTGTGATGTCTTATTTAAGAGCAAACCAAAAGGTAACTCAGCTTCTCTGCTGGACTCTCCCTGAAAAGGATGACCATTCAGCTCTTGGGTCCTCACCACAAGTCACCTGACCCAGTTCCAGTACTTCCCCTTGCTCCAAATGAGGAGTGTAACCCCAGACAGGGCTGTAAACACCATCAGTATGCTGAGAACTCCCCAAAGTTACCTTTCACAAAGTTGGACTATGCTTTCCCCAAACCCATTCTCCTGCAGTCTTCCCTTTCTTTCTCAGTAAATGACAGCTCTTTTTTTTGTCTTTCAATGTCTGAAGCCAAAGGCCTTAGTCACTTTTGACTCTTCCTTCTTTCTCACGGCACGTGAGGCTGCACTTTCAAAACAGTCAGAATTGGGTCATTTCTCACTACTTCCTTCGTCCTTGCTCTGGCCTGAGCTGCTGTCACCTCCCATCCAATCTCTGCTCAGGCTCCCAACCAGTGTCCTTGCTTCCTCGGCGCCCAGAGGCACCCTGTTTTTCATGGTAGGTCAGATGATTTCATCCCTGTCAGCACAGCTCTCATGGCAGTTTGGGGGCGCTTTGGCATCTGGCCCCCTCTTCCCCTAGGCTCTCGGACCTCATCTCCTTTCTCTGTCCCCCGTCCTCCCTGGGCTCCGCTGGAACCCCCTCCTCCTAGGTGTCCATGCGCGCCCCTCTCTCACTGTCTGCTCCTGACATGCGAGATGCCTTTGCCTAACCACCCTGCAGAGCAGCAGCCCTCTCTCTCCTCCGCTGGTCTTCATCCTCTTTAGCTTGCCTTGTTAGCGTGCCTTTCCTCAGGATGCTTAGCTGTTTGTTCATGGTCTGTTCACCTCTCATGTTTGGGTCACGGCTGTGACTTGTTCTCTGGAAGAGTGCCTGGTGTGAAGTCTGTGTTCAGTGTTTGGGGAGTAAGTGAATAGCTGAATCCTGGTTCCTGTGTGCTTAATATGCGCTTGCTTTTCTGCGGACCAGGATTCTGAACGTGGGGTTGCAGAGTGTGTGTGTGTGTTTTAAATACTGCCAGGTTGCTTCAGTGGACTCTGGGTATTGCAATCTTTTACACGTCTGTGAAACTGTGGGATGGAAATTGGCAGGGCTCCGGTCTAATCTGGATTGCAAGTTAAGGAGAACATATTGTCAGTATGTAGTAACCATCTGCATTTCCTCTTTTTTGGCTTCTCTGTACACATTTCTTTGCCCAGTTTTCTGTTACTTTATTTTTTAATTTTTAGGGGCTTTTTGTATATTTTGTTACGTTTTTTTCCTGAATATTGTTTTCCTTTTGATATTTTAATTGTTTAATCACAGAAATGTTAAAGCTTCAGAATTAAGGTGGAGGAATAAATCTTTAAGGATTGATAGGGAAATTTTGAAAAGTAAAAGTAGTGAGGGTCTTACCAGATATTTAAAGCAGTAAGTTCTCAAGCATTCGTGTACATACAAATCTCATGGATGCCATTTCAAAGTGATCCTGCCACTTGAGTTTTCAATCTATAGGCATTGGGGAGGTGAGGGAAGGGGATAAGACACGTCTGAGGGATCATCTTTATAAAGATTCTCTAGCATAATTCTGATGCGGTTCGTTCATGGGCCGCAGTAGAGAAATACTGCTCCAGATCTGCTACATTTGGAATAGTGTGGTATTAGCACAGCAGTAGACGGATAGATCCAAGAAACAAATAGCATCCAGAAAGCACATCCAAATGTGAGTGAGAACTTATTGAAGGTGACATTTTGGTTGAGAAAAGGGAGGCTTATTTAATAAATGGTTTCAGAAAGTTCCTTTGAAAGATGAACTTACACTACGTAGATAAATAAACTCTGTTGGTTAAAGATCTAAATGGAAAAAATATGCAAAGCTTATGAAAAATGTAGGTGACTGTTAGTTTAGCTTGGGATGGAGGAGGCCTTCTTCACTATGGGAACTAGAAGCTGTGAGGGAGAAGATGAACAGATTTAATTGTCCGACTTTACCTTCTGAAAGGTGATACTCATTCTAGGGTGTGCCAACATCATAAAGTGCCTATGACCAGTTTCCTCCTCCTCTAGATTTTCCATACCCACTCCAGCAAGTAGGATGCAAAAATTTATTTTACTTAGTCTATCTAAGACATTTTAGATGCACAAATGTCTTGTGTGCATATGGCTGGTGCATCTAGGCTGCATCTGATGCCACTGAACACTTACTCCTTGACTCTCCTCTCCTGTGGCTTTTGTGACACTGTCCTCTCCAGGTTCTTGCTGTATTGTCTTTTCCGTGGGATTTGCCTCCTCTCAGTCTTGGCAGGGATTTCCCTTTCAAGTTTTCTTTTTTTTTTATTTTAAAGATTTTATTTATTTATTTTAAAGATTTTATTTATTTTTAGAGAGAGTGGAAGGGAGGGAGAAAGTGAGGGAGAGAAACATCAGTGTGTGGTTGCCTCTCGAGTGCCCCCTACTGGGGACCTAACCCGCAACCCAGCCATGTGCCCTGACTGGGAATCCAACTTGCGACCCTTTGGTTCACAGGCTGGCGCTCAAGCCACTGAGCCACACCAGCCAGGGCTCTCGTGTGTGTGTGTGTGTGTGTGTGTGTGTGTGTGTGTGTGTGTGTTTTAATCAGTGTGCTAAGACTATTCATATTTATTTATCTATTTATTATTTTTATTCCTCACCCAACCTTTACTGGGGATCGAACCTCAACCTAAGTGTGTACCTTGACCAGGAATCGAACCCACAACGTTTTGGTGTATGAATCTATGCTCCAGCCAACTGAACCACCTAACCAGGGCCCCTTTAACATTTTCTGCCCTTGATCTTGGAGATGTCCTAAAGGTTCTCACTGGGCACTTTCATTTTCCATCTCATTATGGCTCCAGTACGTCTGCTCTTCTGGCTCTGAACTTTTTTAAATTTCAGACTTTATGTATTTGAATGACTCACTGGCATCTTAAACCCATTATTTTCAAGAGTTATATTCATCTCCTTTCTACCAACCATCCAACCACTGACCAAACATTCTGTCTTGGTTGAAAGCAGCACAGTATTTCCCTGTCTTTCACTGCCACTGTGGTCATTTGTGACTGGATTCCATTCAGGACTCAGATACATACAGAAGGCCCTCACTGTATTACACAGGAATGTTCCAGCCGTTGGGAAGGGCTGGAGGAGCAGCTGCTGCCGGTGCCCCGCTCTGAGCCATCAGGCGCTGGGAGTCCCAGCTGCTGGCTCCATGCCTCACCACCACCCCAGCCTGCTAACTGGTGTAGGAGTGAAAGGTTATTTCACTTTTTTTAAAATCGAATTTCCTTGCCTCCAGTTTCTGCTGCCTTCAGGTTAGTTTTCCTCCCTATACACTTATTTTCTAAAACTATGCATCTGTGTATGTTAGAAAACAAATTAAGTTCCTTCCCCAGCCTCAAAGCCACAGCAATTGGACCTTTTCAGTTTGGGGCCTTAAACACCTGCCCTCATCTCCTCACCCCGCCCTGCTCTGCTGGGGTGGCTGAGGACTTCCGGAGCCCCTCCTGCTTCTGGTCTGGTTCAGACCGTGTGGTGCCCGTTACTCAAAATCTCTGTTCTTCTCTCCTCCTCCCCCTCAGCCTTGAAGATCCTAAGTTGCTCTTTGTTCTAAGAAGACTCAGAAAATTGTAGAACTAGCCTCCACCTTTCACTATACTCTTCCTCAAGTGCTGTTTACTCTCAGTGATCAGCACCTAGTTTGATTAGCTTTATAGTTTTAGCTCTTGTATGGTCCACTTGGAGTTAATTTTTTTGTGCGGTATAAGAAAGGGGTGTGTTTTTGTTGTTTTACGTCTGGATATCCAGTTGTTCCAGTACCATCTGTTGGACGTGCAAAGACTGATCTTTCACTGGTGGATTCTCGGGTCGCGTTGCCGTGGGCCCGGTGTCCGCAGTGCGAGGGCTTGCTCCTGGCCCTCGGCTCTGTGGCCCTGGCCTGCAGGAGTGCAGGCTGTTCTCGTGCCCCTGCCGGGCTGTCCTGATCGCTGCTGCTTTACAGTGAGCTTGGGATTCAGCTTTGCTGTTTTTCAAGGTTAAATTTTGGCTGTTTCAGCTACTTGGAACTGTCATACGAACTTTAGGATTAGCTTACAGATTTCTGTACAAAGGCCAGCAAAAATTTTGTTAAGAATTGTGTTGAATTTGTGTATCAATTTGGGGAATGTTGCCATTTTAATAGTATTGTCTTACCATAGACAGGATGCTTTTCTGTTTATTTACATCTTAGTATCTTTAAATAATTTTTTGTGGTTTTCACAGTACAAATTTTGTACTTCTTACTGTAGCTGATCTTAAGTGTGGTAAATATTCTTTTCCTAACTTCATATTATGAATATCCATTGCTAGTGTATAGAAATAAAATATTTTTGTATGTTCACCTTACATCCTGCAACCTTTGTTGAATTCTTTGTTGTATTAGTTTTTTAGTGGATTACTTGGGATTTTCTTTTTTTTAGGGGCATTTTAAAACCTTTTTTTATTATGAAGAAAACAATACAGAAAAGTAGAGAGAATAACATGATGAATCTCCACATACTTGCTCCTGAGATTTAACAGTTATTAATATTTAGCCATATTTGATTTACCGGTTTTAACTGAAGTGCCACGATATAAAATGATAGACATTAGGATGCTTTACCCTGAAGTAGCTCAGTGTGTGTGTCTACTCTGCCATCTTGACCGGAGGGTCCCCTGGGGTTTTCTGTATGTATAATCTTACCATCTATAGGTAAAGATACGTTTTTGTGAGACATCATTCTCCTGGGTCATTAAGGTGCATCTGTTCTTGCAGCTCCGACTTCCTGGAGGTGGCAGGCCCTTTGTTTTCACTGTGCCCTCTTCCTCTGCAGGAACCTTCAGGGGCTCCCCATGCCCTTCATGGCAGAAGCCCAGATTCCCTGGACTCATTGTCCAGAGCACTACTCCACACACCGTCAGAAAGCAGCCTGGTGGGGAACAGAGCCCTGGGATCCGCCAGGACTCTTGGCTTTTCACCAGCTGTGTGTGGGCAGATTTGCAGGTGTTTTTATCTTGTGAGACTGCAGAGCTGGACTTTTAATTTTTTAAAGCATTATTATCTTTAGTTCTTTGAACATATTGTAATAGCCATTCTGACGTTTTGTCTGTTAAATTTGACATTTGGGCCCTTTGAAGGATGATTTCTATTGCCTTTTTTCCTCATGTATAAATGGGTCAGGCATTCCTGTTTATTTGCCTGCCTTGTGATTTTTTGGTTTAAGTTGGATATTTAGATGTTTTATAGCAATTTGGAATTCTGATGCTGAATTCTGATTCTTTCCTTCCCTTTTCCACAGCCTCTTGTCTTGCTGGTATTTGCTTGCTTATTTGTTTAGTAATTGTTGGCGGGCCTGTTGCAGTGAAGTTTATCTTTTTCTGCAGCGTGCATCCTCTGTGGCTCTGCAGAGGGCACAGCCTAGTCTGCGTGCTGCGCACAGTGGGGTTTGTCCCTCTCTCCCAGTGACTGTGTAGGCTTCATGAGGGAGAGGACTCAGACTTTTATTCACTGTTAAAATTCCTTGTGCTTCCAATTGTATCTGACACACAGTAGACTTTCAGAAAATTTGATGAATGCGGAGTGTAAGATGACCAAAGTTTACTGCCTTCTTGCTTCCTAGTGTAGAGGCTTAAATTGACGAATATCTAGAACCACTATGGGAAGTGAATTTCACATTTGCTTACTCCAGTTGGCTTGTTGCTGCCTAGAGGGAGGGAGTGGGGGCTCACTGGGAAAGAACACAGAGATGAGCAGTAGCCTGTCCGGGCCCGGGAGAGGAGAGTGTGGTGGATATGCCAGGTGCTGCCATCCTCAATGTAAAGAGACTGAAGAACAGGAAATGGGTACATTTTTGGTCTCCATTCTTTAGCAGGGCTTCTGGCTTGTTCCCTCCTCACCTCTGGGAAGTGTTTGTGGGTACTTGGGGTTAGTTTGGAGAAGCTACCTGTTCACAGAATGATGTGGGAACTTTTTTGTGGCAGCTCCATTGTTAGTAGGTAGGGTACAGACGAGTCTCTTAGGAATGTCAGGCATGGACAGACTGCACTGGGGCCAGTATACTAGCTGCTGCTTGATGGAAAAAAAGAAACTTCATTTGCCTTCCTAATAAGATTTTTTCTTTAAAATTATTTAAAGATGATTTTGAATTAATATTTTTCTTTCTCTTCCTTCTAGATTCTTATGGAAATCTGTTAGTCCTACTTTTTGAGCACTTATGAATAACCACGTATCTTCGGCACCATCTACCATGAAGCTAAAACAGACCATCAACCCCATTCTTTTATATTTCATACGCTTTATAGTATTACTTTATACTATTATAACATACATTCCATATTATTTTTTGTCCGAGTCGAGGCAAGAAAAATCAAACCAAATTAAAGCAAAGCCCGTAAATTCAAAACCCGGATCTGCATACAGATCTGTTAACAGTCTGAATGGCTTGGCCTCAGTGTTGTACCCTGGATGTGACACACTTGATAAGGTTTTTATGTACGCAAAAAACAAATTTAAGGACAAAAGACTCTTGGGAACCCGTGAAGTTTTAAATGAGGAAGATGAAGTACAACCAAATGGAAAAATCTTTAAAAAGGTAAGGCGATGATGATCCGGTGCCTCTGAATTGTCTCTGTATGAAATGTACTTCGGGGAGTGGCGGCAGGGGACCGGCCTGGCCTGCTCCTGTTGGGCCATGCTGACGTGGCAGGGGGAGCAGCGTGGGAAGGGATACACTGTGTGTTCTTACCTCTTTCGTACTTCCCGGCACTGTGTGTATTGTCCTGCGTTTTCACAGAGACGTTGAGAACACCCCTTGGAGGGGGCACTTCTGAATCTGCGTGCCTCCTAGGTCTTGTTCTGGAACATCTAGGGCAGTTGTGGGCATAAAACCCGGAACTCCTGGTAGTTCCAAAAGCACCTGTGTGTGCTTGAGATTGCTCTGGCTTTTAGGGCGCGTGGGAACCACTGTTTCTGATTGTACTGTAGCCTCCGTTGGAACTCACAATGTCTTGGTTCTTTGGTTGTGGCAGTTGCATGGGTTTTAAGGATGTCTTTTCACAGAAGAACCTGCCCTCATCGATTTGAAAGGGGGTCAGACATCCCCCGGGGCAGTGTGACACAGTGGGTGAGAGTCTGGGCTCCACGGCCAGACTGCGAGTGGATTTGCATCTCAGCTGGTGTACTTACTAGCTGTGTGACATAGTTAAAAATTTGCCTCAGTTTTTTTACTTGTAACATGGGGATCACGATCATTGCTGATGTTTATTAGCACTTCTTCGAGCCAGGCTGTTGTAAGAGCTTTGCATATATCAACTTAGTTAAGATGGACAATAGCTGAATGAGTTAGTGGTACCATCCTTACTTTACAGATGACCACAGGGAGGCACAGGTAGGTCGGGTAACCTACCCAAGGACATTACAGCTGCAGGTGGCGAAGCTGGAAGTGGAACCCAGGCTGTCTCCCTCCTTCCCCTTTAAACTAATCCCTGCTCTCACAGTGGTGGAGAGGATTAAGTGAATGTGTCACACACACACACACACACACACACACACACACAGTACAGTTTGTGGCGTCTAGTGTAAAGGCTGTAGTGTTTATTACTATAGCTGGGATTTGGAAAAAGTATGAGTGAATACAGACTAACATGAGGGGGTGCTGCAGCACTGTGAAGGGTAAGTATAGAAATGGCATGAAAATGCTGTTTTTGAACTTGGATACGTGACTTTGTTATAAGCAGTTCCTGAGGTCCCTGTAAGTAAAAATTGAAGATAAAAGTTTTTTAGAGGCAATAAGGTGATCTGTAGTTGCTTGATGATTTGGTCAGGTTATAGGTTTAATACCTGTTTGGCCAAGTTACCTTGTACCCCCTTTTCCCGAACTACATCCTGACTCCAGCTGCTTTTTTTAAATCAGTCATGAAGAAGCTCTCAGGTCTTGGAGGAAAGTCCAAGTAATCACACTAGGGAATAAAATACTCAAGAGTTCTTCCTGTTACTGCAGGACCAAGGGGACGTTGTTTAACCTAATTCATGGTCCTTTAACTTTGGCACTTACCATATGAATTCCATAGTCCTTCTAACCATAAGAGGTGACAAGCAAGTTGATGTCAGTAACTCCCAGAAGTTGCAAACATTGGTTTAACTCGAGGCAGGCATCTGTGAGTATTCCTCAGCTTTAAACAGAGTGATCTTTTCCCTTGTTCTGCTGGGGCAGCCCTGGTTCATGCTCGTTGTTCTGACGCTGTCGGTGCCCCTGACGGTCTCATAAGTGCTTTGGATCATTTTGTGGTCAGTCCACTTTCAAGGCCTATTCCCTGTTTCTTTTACTGACTTAATTTTGACTCACTTAAATGAATTTTTTCTACTAAATTAACCCAAGTTCTAGCTGGAGTTTATAGCACATTTCTAGAAATTGAAGTCATGTGGTTAAGCATGTTTGATTATTCTGTAGCCTATAGGTTATAATTTGCAAAATGTATTTTATCATAACGATGCCTGGTTTTTGTCATATTTAGTTGCCACTTTTTATGGTATATCAGCCTTGATTCTGTCTCTGAGAGATCTTGGAAGTTATAAATGCTGTTTGAATTCAAAGATTGGGTTCTTTTATTTTAAATCTAAGCACGTTATAACAAGTCATATTAAGTAGGAAGCTTATTCTACACATTATAGGCTTATATGGAGCTAGCACCATTTTTTTAGTCATCAGTCAATACTCATAAACTATTTCCCAAATTTGTAAAAAGGAGAAAAACATGGTGAATATGAAATTTATTCGTAGTTCAGGTATCAGTATCCTTAAGACAAAACAAAACCCCAGCGCTGCCCCAGTTGTTCGGAAATGTGGACGGACACAGCACACCGGACACAGAGGAGTCCTCCCCTGCGTGGGTTTGCTTACGTCTCCGCATGTGGCTCCTTCCGCCTGCTCCCAACCCGGTGCTCTGTAGTCATGGTTTATTTGATGAGCAAGGATTTGAACTCAAGTAGAAAAGTTAAAAGGTGAGGAAAACTTGCTAGTCGGCATTGTTTTCTGTCTGTACCACCTTACCCTCAGGTCTGCCTGCCTGCTGTTGACATTTGCCATCAGGTTCAGAAGTCAATATAAACGGATGTAGAAAGTATCACCATACTATACTAAAACACACTGTATTTTCTTTGTTTGAGATTAGGCTCATGAGACGAGATCAGGCTGGTTCAGGGTTATATGGCCATAGATGCGCATCATTAGAAAGTTATTGAACTTTCAGGGTTCCTGTGTACAAAATGAGGCAGGTATTTTCTGTCAGCCTCCCTTGGTGAGAAAGGGTGCAGTCACCGGTCCACTGAGGCTGGTGTCCGTTGGTCTGCGTGGCAGCCGTGGGCAGGTCTGCAGACTGGACCGTGGTATGTGTCTCCACTGGGTGTTAAACAGCTAGGCTTTTGTGTCCCTCTTGGTTTCTTATTTCCACCCATCGTGTTGCAGCAGTAAACAGCCTCTGCTCCGACAGGCTGATGGAGGGGGACCATTCACAGCTGATGTAAGAGGGGGCGCCTAGGTGGTGTGGCTTCTGCCCGGGGTGCTTGCCAATGTGGAGCGCAGATGTGTTTCTGACAAAGTGTCTTCATTTCATAGTTTCCGTATTTGAAGACAGTCCTTAATTGGGAAAGAAAGCTAATGATGTAGCAATATCTCAGAGTTTCCACCCTTTTGTGAGGGACTGAGCTTTGGGAGTTAACCCTAGAATGTATCTGATATGGTTGAAGCAAAGTTACTCAGACCTTTATTTCCAATTAATAACTCTGAAGCTTTCTGTCCATCTTATTTTACAAGTCTGTTTTGAGCTACCAAGGGAGGGAAAGCAGAAGAAAAAAGGCAGTGTGAGGATTCTTATCTTCCCACCTGTCTCCAGGGGGCACAGATAAAAAGACAGAAGGCAGAGAAGCAGTGGCTGCAGCACTTGAGGCTCAGCAAGCTTTTTCAGGTCTATTGTCACATTATTTTAAGTGTCACCCGATTGCACTGAATTGCACCGTCCAGCATCTGTTGAAATGAAGAGCAGGGAAGTGTTGGCTTCCAGAGCAGCTCTAAAGTACCTGTGCCCGAAATAGAACAGAGAGGCAAAGAATAAAATAACTTTACAGTGGAACAGAAAAAAGCACAAGGCTGGTTCAAACATTATGTTCTAACTGCCAGCAACACTGTAAATTTTTTTCTTATATTTTATACACATTAGGTAGGAGAAAACAGAAGCAGTTACGTAATCAGAGTGCTTAAAAAGAGGTTTCACTCTGACATTCCTTCTAAATTGATCCAAAAAGGTAACAGAAATCCTTAATTCTTTGCTTTCTTTCCTCCTCTGAAAGTCTGCTTTTGTGTCCTGTCTTACTGCAGCGTTGTATTTCTTATCCTGTTTGCATGTGTTTATAAGGTTTATGTCCTGACTTACTAGGACACTGACATCGTAATTAACGTATACAATGGTTGGTCTCGTTGCTGGGTTTGTGTGGTTATTACATCACTCTCCCCTGGGTCTCCCCAACCAGAACTGTGGGTTTGCCTTTCCCTCCTTGTTCCTCTCTGTCAGCCCCCTTTGCTAGAGGCTCCATCTGCACCCAGTGGCTCAGATCAGATAATCGGGAGTCTGGTTTTTTTCCCCATTACACCCACCCTCTCCCCTCTTTTTAAAACAAGTCTCATGCTTCCACTCTTGCCCCCTATTCCAACCTACATACACCAAGCAGCCGAAGAAGCGCTCTGTCACCGCCAGGCCACTGTCCCCCACCCATTGACATCCCAGCTCCCTTCCCTAGTGCAGGTGGAGCAGTGTGATTTAGTCCTTAGTTCCTGGAATGAGTCTGCCCGGGTTGTCGTCTTAATGCCTCACTTGTAATAGCTGTGTGACTTCACGAAGTTGCACTTTTTCTGTGCCTTGGTATTCTCGTATGTAAAACAGGCGTAGTACCAGTGGCTGTCTCTTCGAGTTACCCTGAGAGTTGGGTAAGCTAGTTCTTGCAGCGCACGAACACACAGCAAACGCCAGTGCAGGCTCCCTGCCTTCATCATTGCCATCACCATGACAATTCCCAACCATCCAGGTTTCTCGAACATTTGCACTTTCTGTGCCTCCTTCGCAATAATTTCAGTATAATGATGTTTATTTGCAGAGAGAAAGGTTATATGAAGCCAGCTGTATTTTGCTAAAGAAGGCAGCAAAGTGTGTAATTTTGAACTATTTCTCAGGTTGGGCTCTCAGTTATTCAAAACTTGATCTTAATAGACTGTCTCATTCTTCAGGGTCCCGAATCGTGAAGTATTTGTGTGCTTTTATAGAATGTTCTATATGTTATCTTTATTTATTTTTGTAGTTTTCTTTCGAGATAACAGACTCATTATCAGTGTTATCAGATGTGTAATTTCACATGGTCTTGAACAAGGTAAACAAGTGTTTGTGTCCCAGGCGGTGATAGTCTGAGTGCTAACATTGGTGTTACACACGTGTGTGTCACACCTGTCGTGGAATAGAAATCCAGCCAGCTAGCCGTGAGAGAGGAAAGTGACTGCAGGGATCATCCCAGTCCGCCCCTTAAGTTTACAGACAAGGAAACCGCTCAGAGACTCCACTCCCACATTCTTTTTCCTGACCCTCAGAAAACCCAGCGTACTGGTGTCTCACGTGGGTCACGGCTGAGAACATTTGAGAAGTCCTAGGCAAAGGAAGTGTGCGATTGAGTGGTGTCAGAACAAAAGTAGCTAAATGATCAGACGGACATGGTTTGTTTTTAAAGCATTTTTTAAAAAATGCGGCTGCTGGGGGAGAGAGCAGTCGAAGACTCCCTCCAGGCCCGGAGTGAACTGAAGTTGTGTTCGACTGCACCACCCATTCCACACACTTGGCAGATAATCGCTGAGCACCTGCTGTGCTAGGTACTACTGCGGGCACCGGGGACGGTGGTGAACCAGACACATAGGCTGCTCCTTGTGCGTCTTATTTGTATGGAAGAAAGAGAGGCAGTTAATCATGCGTTTATAGATTTGCCGAGCAACTGTGAAGAAATGAGGCCGACTGGAGATTGCATGTAGCCTCTCTGTGTAGGCCGGGGCTACGTGGAGGCCTGAATGATGAGGAGGGTCCAGGCAATGACCCTTGTGTGCAGTGGGACAGGGCAGTGCAGTGGCTTTAAAGCAGGGGGGCGCCCAGCTGGCTGTGGCAGTTGACGGGCAGAGTCTAAGGAGGCATTCGGATGAGGGGGAGAGTGGGCCTGCTCCAGTTCTGTGCCCTCCGTGCCTTTCTTGTCTCCTGCTAGTTTTGCCCTGGCCCATCCAGCTTGAAGGTCAGAAAGGACAACGTTCAATTCACAGGAAGTGAGTTGGGGCGGAGGGCTTGAGATGAGCACAGGGACACCTGCAGCGCTGGGTCCCCCAGGGCCTTGTGGGCTCGGGTGAGGTTTGTGGACTCCATGCTGATGGACAGGGAACGCACCGTAGAGTATTCATCGGAGCGCTGAGTTCACATGTGTGTATTTTTAAAGAAACCACTTACAAATTTAGCAAGAATGAGTAGTAGGGGAGTAAGAATGAAAGCAGGTTGGCCAGTCACATTCATTAGTTCAGGGGGGAGATGGCCTAGGGTGGCCAGGCCCGGGGATGGAAATTTGGGGTGCTCTTCAAGGCACAGTCCTTGTGACTTTCGCTTTTGTCAGGGACACCTCCGCCGTTGTGGCACCGGAGGGACTCTGCCAAGGGTGTGGGTACAGATGTGTGTAAGTTATTGAACTTGGTGGTAGGAAGTTAAGGGAATTTCTGTTTAATTTCTGATTTCCCGGTGAAGTATGAAACACTATCATCATCTGAAAGTGGAGGAGGGAGGCGGAGGGTAGAGCATGTTTGAGGAGCGAGCAGGTTCCCAAATTGCATTTCAGAGGGTGAGAAAAGGAATATGGCAGGAAGTGTGGCGGGGTTGCCGGGTGGTGGGGTCTGTGATTCTGGGTTTGAGGGGGTAGGTGTTCTTTAGCAGTGCCCAGGGGCACAGGACAGGGAGTAAATGAGTTTAACTTCAGGCGGGGCTCACCCTAGGGACAAAGTTAGGGTTAGAAACCTTTACAGAACAAATCAGATAAAATTATGGGGGTCCTCTAACTGTACTATGCATGGGAAAGATTACTGCTAGAAGATTCAGTGTTTTAAGGAATTGAAGTCAGATTTTGGTGATACTTGAATTAAACTCATGATTTGATTTGTTAGTCACAAGATGGCACCATCACAGGGCTTTACATATTTGGACAGAGTGTCTAATGCCTTTTTGAAGCACGTATATGCTCAGAAAACTATAGAGCCAGTCATTTAGATTCTAGAATCTAAGAGGAAGCTCATGCTTACCTTTGGAGTATAAAATTCTTAGTAATTGTAAACCAGTGCCTGCACACTTCAGCCAAATTCTCATCTGTCTTCCCACCCTCACAGAGCTCCTTTTGAAGTCATTGGAGCTCCCTGTGCTGAGCATTTCGTGGGGGTGCAGAGCAAGGTGAGAGTTTGGGACCACTAAGTTAAATATAAGTATTTTAAGTACAGTATACATTATACTGTACTTACACATCAAGTAAGTATTTCTTAAGTTTGTTACAAAGTAGAACACTAGAGGGCAGCATTTACCCTTTTTCCATTTTTATCTTAATCCAGGCTCTGGAAATCTCTTCAATGTTGTATACATTTTTGAAAATGAATATGGTTAGATAGTTTTAAGGCATGAACATATACTGATGACAAAGCCATGTTTAGGAACTGTCCCTATTTTTTCAGGGAGAGGATCTTTTAATTCAGTTTGTATATAGTTGGGGACTTACAGCCTGATCTCAGGTGGAGAAAATTCCTAAAGACGAAAATATGTTAACCCACTTTAAAAGGAGATTATTAGTAATGTAGAGTCGATGTTACCTGAACTTCTGATAAGCACAAATAGAATGTTGACATTCTAGCAATGCTGGTGAGTATTTAAGGCTTTGACAGAAGGACTTAGAAATATATAACTGGTCCCCTCCCAGTCTCAGAAATAGACTTGTTTGCTTTGCTTCTCTTGGCATCAGATGGAGGAATTGAAATCGAACAGTTACAAACATTTCTATTGGCCGGGGTCTGGCCAGTTCTCTGTTTGTGAATCATGTTTTACTATCTGATATTGAAATTCAGGAATTCATAAGTAAAGGGAAAGTAAAGTTTTGTGTCAGTAATACTTGATACTAGGCTAAACTTTCAGCTAATATACAAATCCTTTAAGTAAATAAAAACTGTAAATGAATTATTAGCATGTGACCCTTGGGCCAGAAAGGTGACTTTTTAGATCCTATCAAACCGTGAGTATTTTTTAAAACAAACAAAAAAATCCCAAAACTCCTCAAAAAACTATGGTTGAAGATTTAGCATAAAATTTGAATTGTTGTAGAAGATATCACAGAATAGCTAATTTTCAAAATAGAATTTTCACTTGCAAGCCACTTTCTGGCTTTTTGTTAAAAATAGTTTAATTACTTGCAAACATAGCTTCCTGATTTGTCAAAATTTGGAACACATCCTAGCTTTCTAGAAATTAGTATTTTGGTTATACTGAAAGCTATTTGTATGTTTTTGTTTGCTTTATCAGGTTATTCTCGGACACTACAATTGGCTCTCCTATGAAGACGTCTTCGTTAGCGCTTTCAACTTTGGAAATGGCTTACAGATGCTGGGTCAGAAGCCGAAGACCAACATCGCCATCTTCTGTGAGACCAGGGCCGAGTGGATGATCGCCGCGCAGGCGTGCTTCATGTACAACTTCCAGCGTACGTGCGTTCACTCCCCCCGGCTGCCCCTGGCTCCCCCGGCTCCCCCGGCTCCCCCCGCCCCCTTTCTGGAACAGTGACCCACGCTGCCGTGGAAGAGATGATGCTGACTTTTGTCGCAAAATATTTCCCTCTTACCAGATTAAAGCTCCCGTGGTATTTTTCACCTTGCATTCGGTCAGTGGAGGGCTTGCTATAACTTAGAGTTACTGATCTGTTTTGGAAAAGGAGCCGGTCGAGGGAGAAGCGGGGCGGTCACTGTGGTAAGGGCACTTCCTGCGTGCAGGGAGCCGTGCCTCCCGTTGCTGCCGTCTCCCAGGGTTTCCCTCTGAAGGCGGGGTGTCATGTCGTTGTGCCGCCTCTGTCAGGAGTAACGGGGGCCTCTGGAACACGTCCAGTCCTCGGACCCAGGTGCTCGGCTGAGCGGCGGCGAAGTTTCGTGTTGTCGCTGCGGGAGTGGTGTCCGTGGTGCTTCAGTCTGGGAGGCTTTAGTCCTGGAGGCGGCGCTGAGAGGTCTTGGTGCCCGAGTGTGATGCCAGGCACAGACAGTGTCTCATCCTTTACATGGGACAGAAAGGACACTGTTACCACATTTCTTGCTGTAAATGCCTTCACTGTGTTTTTTTTTAATTGGCATACCTTTTAATTTTCAAAGGTTTAGGTTTACTAAGTGTTTTTTTTGAGAAGCTTTAAAATAATTATCTCAAAGCTACTTTAAGTCTTAACTCTTGAATTAGGCAGAAAGCAAAAAAAAAAAAACCCACCTATTTAATTTCAACATTTCTAAGAATGTTTTTCTTTAGATTTTCTGCTTTAGAATAAGCAGGGTGACTCTTATTCATGCTCTTTCTAGAATGTGTAATATCTTAAATGTGATCTCCAATGTGTTATGTTATTGGTTTTTTTGTTTTGTTTTGTATTTTAGTACTAAGTAGTTAACAACTAAGATTTCACATTTTAGAAGTTGTATATAATTACTTCCAATATAACAGTCCCACAGAAACATCTGTAGGTAAAACAAAATGAAATTAAACTTTTTTTTATTTTAAAATATTGAGAATCTTGGCGAAAATTAGGGAAGGGTGAGTTGGCACAGTGTTAATTAGTATATTAAAGTAATTTGGGAAAACACAGCACAATTAGATCATAAACTATGTATCTAATGACGTAGGATTCAGTAAGCTCCGTTATTATTCCTGTCCGCTGTCAAAGGCTTTGCTTACCTTTAGCACACCCATGTGAGTATTTGACTTGCCCTTCTTTCCCTACAGTCGTTACTTTGTACGCGACTCTAGGAGGTCCTGCAATTGTCCATGGATTGAATGAAACAGAGGTGACGAACATCATCACTAGTAAAGAACTCTTGCAAACAAAGTTGAAGGTGAGGACTGGAGGTTTTTGTTTTTTTTTTTTAAACTGTCCCATACTTTAGAATTTTCAGTGTCATGAGCTCTATTATTGATACTTAGTTCTTTTATGATCTTTAACATCCTTGATGTCTTTGTAAACTTATGGGACTATCATAATTTTATTCCTTTAGAAAAGAGAAAGTAGATCTCATATATATATATATATATATATGTATGTATAACTAGTGCAGGGAGTCAACAGATTAATTGTTAATAGGCCCATATCTAAGGTGAAGGGATTATAACTTTATTGTGCGCAACCATTTTCAAGTCTATTTTTAATAAACTTGTAAATTTGACAGGTTATTTTTAAACTAGTAACTTTATTTCTGAAGCATCGAGACTATGAGTTTTCAGGATTTTTTTTAATGGGAAAAAGAGAGACTTCATGAAACTACAGGGAAAATAGGTTTCTTTAATTTCTAGACATCTACCTGTGAAAACAGTAATTTCTGATGTTTTCTTTTTTTTGAAACACACAAATCTGTGAGTGCATTCCGTCCCCTTCCCCTCCTGTGTCTTTATTAGCCCCTCATTCCCTGAGGGAGTTTGGCTTCCCTGCAGTTCAGGCAGCCTGTGCTTACGTGCCTGTTCGTGAGAAAGGAACTTGGTCGATTAAGGCTTCACCAGAGGGCAGGGATACCAGCAGTGAATCTAATGCTGTGAAACTGTCATTGACATTTCAGACCAGTATTTCTCTCTCTGAAAAAGGGGGAAAGCCTCTGTGCTCCTTTCCCCCTTTTTTGAGGAAAGAAACTAGTAATTCCCCTAATATGGTGAACTGCTTTTCTTGTGTCCCGGACCGTTTGCTAAGCTGTGTCATGGAGAATAGTGACCGTGACGAACACTGTGTCTCTCCAGGATATCGTCTCTCTGGTCCCCCGCCTGCGGCACATCATCACGGTTGATGGCAAGCCGCCCACCTGGACCGAGTTCCCCAAGGGCGTCATCGTGCACACCATGGCCGCAGTGCAGGCGCTGGGAGCCAAGGCGAGCGCGGGTAGGTGGCAGCGCCCCGGGCCCTGGGTGTTCTGCAGTGACCCTGTTCTCCAGGGTTGTTTCTCCACCTTCGCTCTGGGAGGTTCTCAAGAGAGGTTTAGGAAACAGGCAGACGTTAATTTACGAACGTTCTAACAGCAGTATTTATTTGAAATTACTTTAAAACACGTTTTACTTTATACAGTTTTTCCGTTTCAAAAAAGGGTAAATTTTTCTGATAGTTTTGGATGGTTTTAAGTTAGTTTTATAAATAATGGCATGAAACTTGTCCTGTGAATTATCTGTGAGTATTAAAAGATAGCTGATCCCTCCTTTTACTCCCTGTTCCAACTGCACCTCTTCCGGGGGGTGCATCTTTTTACCTCCCAGCGAGCGAGCACACCTGGGCACGGCGACTGTAGAAGTCCCTCCTCTCACATCAGCGTCAGAAAATGTTAGTGAGCGCCCTGGCGTTTGGGGGTATCTCAGAGAGCTGCTGGGGTGCTGTGGTTGTGTTTCCTTTCTAGTTGGAAGTTAGTGATTAGTTCATTGTAAGCATTGGCTTGGCTCTGGATTGGGGTTATGCTGGCAGTCATTCTGGGTAGATGGAGTTTTAGGTGCTGGTGGGACATTCAGAGGTGGATGTCTAGTGGGCAGTGGCCTGTCTGGACAAGTCCAGTACTCTGGACTTAAGTTTGGAGTTGAGATTTAGAAGCCAGAAGAAGTTTTCTTTTTTCTCTTTTTTCCACCAAGGTTGTAGACCCTCCCACTTTTCTTTGAGGCTTATAGCCACAGCCCCCAGAGGTTACAACATCTGCTTGCTGTCAGCACCTCTCTTTAAATTGCTGCGACAAACAGCTTAGGGGCTGGCAGCTGGGTTTTCATTTCAGCTGTGGAGTAGGCGAGGTCACCCACAGAGAACGGTGCATTTGGATGCCACCCAGGACCGGGTGGAGGGTAGGGAAGGAACTGTGTGTCGGTGAGGTGTGCTGGAGGAATCAGACGACATGGGGACTGCAGGTCCGTCTGACTCGGCACATCTCACTGCCGAGACCGCCGTTTCCAAGAAGGGGGGCTGGAGGCGTGAGTGCACGTTAGGAAGGGAGGGCCTGAAGGAGGACCGCTGTGAGGAAGTGTGTCTGGGCAGGTGGGAGAGAGCGGGCTCACCAGGGAATGTGTCTCACGTCTGCCCCCACTCATTTAAGAAGTCCGCAGGTGGGTAGATCCGGTTGCTGGAATAGCTCTTTGTCTTCATGCCTCTTTTCTTCCCTTCCTTAAGTTACGTAGCCATCACAGCCAAAGCAATCCTGCCCAGGATGATGACGATTCCCTGTAGAAAACAGCATTGCTTCCCACCACAAAGCACAGTCCTAAGCCCTTGGCGTGGCCCCGGAGGCTCTGTGTGACGTGGGCCTGGCCGCTGCTCCACCCTCGTCTCCTGCCCCCTCCCCCTCGCTCACTCGTCCCACCGCACTTCCCGCTGCTCCTCACGCCGCGGGCACAGTCATCCTCGGGGGCCTTGGCACGTGCCTGTTTTCTGCTTGAAACAGTCTCCCCGTCTCGGGGTTTTCCTGACTCCCTTCCACGCTGTCTTCAGATCTTTACTGAAATATTAACTCCGCAGAAAGGTCTCTCCCGATGTTTCCATCTACACAGCCTCTACTGTATCATCTTCGCACCTTGTCTTGCTTTATTTTTCTTCAGAGCTCTTACTGTACTGTAGATTTATGTGTTTGTCCCAACGGACTAAATGTCCCTTATGTGCGGAGACTTGATCTGTCTGGGTGACCTCTGTGTGATTACAAGGAATAGTTGTTGAATTGAGTTAATAAACAAGTGATTATGAAAAAATTGGTGCTTTGGCTGAATTTCTCAGAAGCATGTGTGTTTTTTTCCCTCCAATACAGAACACAAACCTGAGAGCACCCCAGTGCCCTCGGATGTCGCCGTCATCATGTACACAAGTGGGTCCACGGGGCTGCCCAAGGGGGTCATGATCTCCCACAGCAACATCATTGCCGGGATCACTGGCATGGCGGAGAGGATCCCACGCCTGGGGTAGGTCGTTGTGCATGAATAGCAGCGCTTGCGACATTTAGTCACGAATGGTTGAATTAGTCCTGCAGAGTCTGTTTATCATAGGCATTTCCTTTAAAAAAAAAAAGGACATTGAAATTAGAAGATAGTCATAGTCGTGAAGTTTTACAATACAGTTTATACGTATTGTTGACAGTTAACTTTTTTACTTTAAAAGTGTAACTTTTAACTGTGGTCATTTTTATACCCAAATATGTTACAGTTCAGGAGGGCAAAGCGCTTACTCTGTCCAGTCAACGTTCATGGAGGTTCTGAAGACAGATTCCCGTAGTGGTGGGCGGGGGAGGGCGCACACTGCCGCGGGAAGACGGGGTGGGGGTGGGGGGCCAGATGGGCTGCGAGGGGCTGACTGCGAAGGACTCGTTCCCAGAGATGGCGTCAGCTCGCTGACGACTGGCCAGGGCAGCGGCGGGGTATTTTTGGAGCCCTGTGCACAGAAGTTACACACACACGCGCGCACACTAGTTTCTGTGGAATTGAGTTTGGCGGTGGGGAGGGGAATTTCTGTTAGGCATGCATCCTTTTCAGAAAAGAATTAAGAGCAACACTTTCCTTCTTGTTTGCCTCAGTTGCCCTTCCTAGTTCGGAGAGGGGGCAGTTCTTGAAATTTTGAATATATACTTTCAGACACACACCCATATACATTTTCTTATGTAAGGCATCATTTATTATATATAATTTAATGCAGCTCTCAGGACAGGAATCTCTTCTGTAAAATTCCTGGAAGACTGTGGATTCTGTTTGAACTCTGTGTGGTAGCCCAATAGCATTAGAGAGCATTTTCTCCTGGGATTTCTTCTGTCCTTCTCAAGAAGAACCCTTTCATTTCCTTACCCATATCTTTTATTTCTTCTGCCTCGCGCCTCGCCTCTGCAGCACTTAGAATTGATCAGTGAGTGCCCTCCAGTAGGACTGGACACAGAGCAACTTACCTACAGTGTCTGCCTCCTCGGTTTCAGGTTGAGCTGGACTTTTTTCCTCTGACACCCCCAGTGTCAGTCGGTCCCTCTGTCTCTGTCGCTCTCCTCTCACACACACCACCGCCTCGGGCAGAGTCACATGAATGCCCAAGGGCCCTTCCCGTGCCTTCTCGGGCTTGGTCCCGCTGCTGCCACGTGCAGCAGAGAGCGCTCCTGACAGCTGCTTCTGCTCTTCCCCTGTCTTTCAGAGAGGACGACGTTTACATTGGATACTTGCCTCTGGCGCACGTTTTAGAGTTGAGTGCTGAGCTCGTTTGCCTTTCTCACGGATGTCGCATTGGCTACTCTTCACCCCAGACGTTAGCAGATCAGGTAAATGAAATGGTGCAACCTGTGAGACTAAAAAACCATAATCACTTTTAACACATTTTCCCCATCAGTTTGTCAGTATGTTTTGAAGATGACAGTTAATTATCTTAAAATAATCACTTGCCTTTTAATTGTTTTATAGAAGTAAATTAAAGTGATGAATTTATAATATGCTTTTTTTATTCCACTGAGTTTTTAAAATAAGGGTCACTTTATATAGATCACTTTTTCTCTCCATAGTCTTCAAAAATAAAGAAGGGAAGCAAGGGGGATACAGCCATGCTGAAGCCCACACTGATGGCCGCGGTGCCGGTAAGCACTGACCCCAGTTAACACTGCGTTCCCGGGGAGGGAGGGCCGCCGCAGAGCGCAGTGCATGTGGGAGGGACGCTGTGGCCACGGGGGTTCCCGCAGGGTCAGTTTCTACTGGGTTTCTGTGTTGCTTCACGCTCTACGGATTTATTCAGTATTGTTTTACCTTTTTTTTTTTTTTAATTTTCAGCCTCTGTGTGCATTATATTCTCAACTGTTTCCTCTAAAGAGCTTTTTGTTCAAATTATTTTCGTGCAGTTCGTTTGCTATTAGTAGAAACCTGAAGCTCAGCAAGAGATAGGAGAGCGGGTCTAAGAGCAGCATCTTCTTCTCAGCAGAGTGCAGTTACCTCCTGAGTCCTCAGGGCACGTCTGGCCTAGGCACCAAAAAGGGGGAAGAGCAGTCAGTGCCACTTTGATGACCTGCGCACCCTTGTGTGACGCCGGGTGTGGGGAGGGCCCCGAGATCGAGAGCAGTGGGGATGAGCCACAGGGGCTTTTGCTTTTTAGAGCAAGTCGTGTGTGGCTTCTGATTTTGTTTGAAAGTGTTGGGAGTTATGATTGGATATCATCTAAGCATAACTACATGGTTATTCCAAAACCAATGTAAATGACCAACAGTTTTAGAATTTCTCTTGGTATGTAGTTTCCTTAGTAGTACCTTATTTTAAATTTTCAGTTCCTGTAAAGTTTATTATTTAAAGTTGTAGAGGAAAAACCATCTGAAGGCATCAGAGTATACTTCGTAGTAGCCACAGGCCAAGTGAGCGACATGCAGTGCAAAGGACATTTTTCCCGGGCGCAGCACTGAGAGACAAACACCCACCAAAACAACCCCAGAGACTGTCGTACTCTGTAACCAAAAACCATTTCATGTAGTTGTCTGTTTATTGATTTAGTGAGTTTAGTTTTAAATTCATAGTGAATGATGGAAAGTAATATAAAAATCTATATTGAAATGACATGTTACTGCCCCAATGTTTTTGTCATTTTTTTTACTACTCATGAGTATTTAGATACATTTTTGCTATTAAAAATTTTTATAGCACCTTCGTTTTTAAACTAATTTTTGGCTGTATTTTAAAAATGTGTTCCTGATAAAATATCTTTTAAAATGTCTCAGTATTGATAGAAATATTAATCTGATGTGACGCTTTTAATAGGTGTAAGGCAGCTGGTAGCATTATTGACTGCATTAACTAATTTTTATACATGTAGGAAATCATGGATCGAATCTACAAAAATGTCATGAATAAAGTGAATGAAATGAGTGGTTTTCAACGTAACCTGTTTATCCTGGCCTATAATTACAAAATGGAACAGATTTCGAAAGGACGGAGCACTCCGCTGTGTGACCGGTAGGTCAGGGCTGTCCCCCTCGGCCGTGTAGTCATTCTATTCATGTTAGTAGCCCTGTTAATGGAGGTAGTTGTAGGAAACAAGTTTATTTTAAAAAGTCAGAGGAACTCTTTAAAAAACCCATCTTGCATAAGAATATGAGCAGTTTAGCATGGGCTGAGAACCAAAGCATCGCAGGTTCGATTCCCAGTCAGGCCCCCAGCAACCTCACATTGATGTTTCTCTCTCTCTCTCTCTCTCTCTCTCTCTCTCTCTCCCTCTCTCTCTCTCCCTCTCTCTCTCTCTCTCCCTCCCTCTCTCCCTCTCTTCCCTCTCTAAAAATAAATAAATAAAATCTTTAAAGAAAAAAAGAATGTGAGCAATTTAAAAATTATTGCCATTTTAGTTGAAAAAATTTGCACTTAAAATTTTACTTGATTTAATAGTGTGCTTACATTTTATATGGACATGTATGTGATTTTAATTATTTTGAGTAATAGTTTCTCTTTGCTTTTAGACTTATTTCATATGACTATAAAGTGGCAATCAAGTATGATTAAAAGTCTTCTGTTTAAACACCTATTTTTTGTTTTTGTAGTACTAATAGAGTTAAGTAGATTTAATTATAAAATAGTTAGAATTTAAAAAATGAAAGTATGGCATTCAGATTATTTTTTCTGGGAATATTAATAGATGGTAGTTTTCAAATGCTTCATTTTATTTAAAACTTTATACATTTTTCCCTACCTTCTAGTTATCGCTTTAATGAGATCTATAACCTATTTTGTAAAACTTTTAATATATATATTTTTAATGATTGCCATTTGGTCTTTGCCTTTTTCAAAATCACTTAACAAAAAAATCCTTCTTTTGATCAAGGTAGTGAGTAAACTTTTTTTATTAGTATATTTTCAGAAACGTTTCAATTCAATATTTGAAGTTTTTAATTCACCAGACAATTTGTAAATAGTAAACATACTGGAACTTGAATTAGTGAAATTTTTTTGAAAGTTAGACTGCTGTGTAGAAATTTGTACATACTTCTAATGAAGTAAGCTAAAGCAAACAGTTAATTTGCTTTCAATGCTCAGTTTTATAAAGACATAATAGGGTTATTCAGTGTTAATATGTATGTATTATAATGATGTAAAAGAAATTGCTGTGCCCATTAGTAAGGGTTTTCCATTATTATGTAATATTAATCCAGACAATTTTGAATTCAGCTACTAGTTGAAAACTTTTTAAGAGAAGATCATATATTCTTTACTTGGTTGAACTTTTAAAAATTAAGGCTTAAGTAGTGGGTCAAGAGAATCTCTTGAATTGGGTGTGTGGCCTTGGCTAAGTCACTAAATACCAGAACTAGGAGATCAAATGGTTTGGGAAATCCCATTCAGCTTTACAACCCTGTGATTCTCTGATTATTTATTTATTTATTTTTTTAGATTTATTTTCCAGAAAGTTCGAGGCTTGCTGGGTGGGAATATTCGGCTCCTGCTGTGTGGGGGTGCTCCGCTTTCTGCAGCCACACAGCGCTTCATGAATATCTGTTTCTGCTGTTCCGTCGGCCAGGGCTACGGGCTCACTGAATCTGCTGGTGCTGGGACAATCACAGAAGGTCGGTGTCGCCCAAGCGGAGTGTCCAGCCGTGGCTGGGTCACCTTTTTGCACTTTTTGGGGTGGGTGGTTTTCTACAAATATATAGGGGGACGGGGGTTGAGATACTTGTCCGGCACAATAATGGTAAATTCCATATCCTGTGATTACTTGTGTAAGGTTTTTAGAATGTATTAAGTAATTAAGTATGTCCAACAGTAATTCATCTAGAGGAGTGTTTCATATTAAATTAGGTAATATTAAAAAACTAATTAGCATTCTGGAAAAGGAATTTTAGTAAAAAGTAGTGGCTGTATTGTATACATTTGTTACATCAGTTACTAAGTTCTGTTTAGGTAGAAAATTAATGTGTTTAGTTTGTGTATTACATCTCGCATTCAGAAATGCTTCTTGGGGGAGGGGAGGGGTTGTTTGCGGAAGTGTGGAGACAGAAAGTATAGAGGGAGGGGGGTCTGGGCAGCACCGTTTTCAGAGCCTGCGTGATGACGTGGTCGGGGATGTGATCTGCTCCCCGGGAGGTTCCAGGTGAATCAGACAGCACTCATGTGCCTCTTCTGTGGGACGAAGTTACTTTGCTTTCTAGCCCTAGGAAAAGCTGTGTTTCTACTCTGTATTTTCTAGATACCGACAGACGATAAACCCCTTCATGGCTGAGTTTTTCTTACTTGCCTTGAGTGCCTCTGTGTATGTTCTGAGGCATTACTCCTGTATTTTTCTGTTTTCAGTTATGTTCTCCATATTTTATATATTTTTGGAAGCTACTTCTAAGTTTTGTTTTGTAGGAAATAAACAAGTAGTCTTTAAGTACGTGCATATATGGTTCCTTTTTTCCTGAGGATCTTAATTTCTTCTGTATTTAAGATTCTCTTTGAAAGTGTAATTAATCCGTTACAGTTTGTTGTAACTAGATAGAACTCTCTACAGTGTTAAGTAGTGGCGTTGTGTTTCTGATACTTAAACGGCCTTTGAAGGAGGAACAATGCAGCAGTAATTTATAACGCTGGGTTCTTCTCCCAGGTTCGTGGACATTAGCCATCTTCATCTCCAGCCTGGTCTTTGAGCCCTCGAGGCGGGAATTTAAATAGGGCAGGACAGGATAACTGATGTGAGGGAGCTTCCTGGGTCTCACGTGGAAATAGTGACACGTGGGAGAAAGTTGGAGAGCCCATTTCTACTGCAGAGTTCCGTGTCTGATAGTGGAATTAAGTGCAAACCATGCTGCCCCATCATTTTGTAAGACGGGGGCAAGAAACTCATGGACCAGGCAGGTACTTAATTGAGAGGAGCAGGCCCTGTTGTGAGGGAATGCGATGGGCGCGGAGCCTGGGGAGCTGGAGCGGCAGGCCTGTCCATCTAATGAGGACTCCAGTTGTTGCTGAGCTGGGAAGGGGGTTCCTGGAGATTCCACCCGTGTGTGTAAAATGGCTTGCTGTTTTCAGTGTCTGTAATCAAATCAGATTAAAAGCAAAACAAAAGAAAAACTCAGGTGGGCCACGCAGCCTGTGGCTCACCAGTTTGTGACTTCTGCTTTTAAGGATTCTCTGGGGATGTCTAAGATTTAGGATAAATTACTGTTTTTGGTAATTTAGAAAAATGAAGCAGTTTATTACCTGCTGTAATCAGAGACTTCTCTTCTGCACCGTAGTGTGGGACTACAACACCGGCAGAGTGGGCGCACCGCTGGTCTGCTGTGAAATCAAATTAAAGAACTGGGAGGAAGGTAACGGCATTCCAACCACAGCCATGATGTGTCTGGTATTAAGTTACAAAATTAGCGCTGTGCTTCATCTTCTTCTTTGTTTTAAAATGTAAAATACAACTTCTCCTTCTGGTCCCTTACAATGCATATATTTTATCTAGAGCCATATGAATGCATTTACATTGCTTGTTTCAAAGATGATTGTGAAGAATTACAATTGTTTTTATTTTGTTTATTATTTTACTAAAAAAAGTACAAGTAAGTAAATTATGTCAGTCAGTTAGGAATTATAACTTTTATTTTGTAGAGGCAAATTTGTAAAATTTATTCTATGAAACTAAAGATTTTTAGTTCTGTCTTTTTCCTGAGGGCCTCAACCAAGAATTAACAGAAGGAAATTTTTATTGTAATTTCATAAAAACCTATTGTTATATGCCACTTAAACACTGATTACTCTTAAATTTTATTTTGTCTTATTAACATGTACATGTTACCAGTGATTTGTTTGAATGCCCTTTCCTTTCATGCATAGGAGAGATTCTAAGGCTCAGATACAGTTTTTCAGCTGTGAGCAGAATTAGTGAAAATATTTAATAAATTTAAACTTGGACTATTCTGAAATTATCTGTTAAGAATAAATCTTTTAAATATATAGTAATCTGATTTTTAGACTTATTGTTCATTTACTAAATAGATGATTTAATGCTTTTATTAGTTCTATTAGTATAATATTTAAGAATCTCTACAGAAATCTTAAAGGAGTTTACTTGTGAAGTATGTAATTATTTTATATGATAGATGTTGGGTTTTTGAGTGGAATTTATTTTTTAAATGGTAGTTTAAAAGCATAAATTCTGTGGTTAAGTAACTGGAGTTTTGTACCTGGTTTTATTTTGATGAGCTTTGTTAATTTACAGCATCTGCCTTATTTCCTTTGGGAAACTAGAATCGGATTGAAATTAGGTTCCCTGTTTAGGAACTAACAGTTTCAAATTTTCACATGATGTGTATAGGGCATATAGGGATAAAAAATGCTGGATTAACTCTAAGTTATTCTGTTTATTAGGTGGATACTTTAATACGGATAAACCGCATCCCAGGGGTGAAATCCTTATTGGTGGCCAGAACGTGACCATGGGGTACTACAAAAACGAAGCAAAAACAAAAGCTGACTTCTTTGAAGACAAAAACGGGCAGAGGTGGCTCTGCACTGGAGACATTGGAGAGTTTGACCCCGATGGGTGTTTAAAGATTATCGGTGAGCCAGCTGATGTTTTCTTTTGAACGTGGGTGTTCCTGACATCGTTTAATAGAAGGGGTGCTGCGTATTTAGAGAGGCTGTTTAGTAACGTCCGAATCTCTGTTCGTGTGATGTCGTTTTGGCTCATTGAGCCATCCCCGGAATATAAAAGTTTACAGTGGGGACAGTGCAGAGTTGTGGGCACAGCAGATTTACGAGGTCTCGAACTCTGTTCCACAGCGGTGGCGTTTGCACTTACTCCTGGCTAAGCCTCAAAGAGTCATATTCTTTTTTTTTTTTTTAAGATTTTATTCTTAAAAGAATAAAAAAATAAAAAAATAAAATCTGATTCACCTTCCTCCTTCCTTCTGGTCATTGCTCTCTTCTGTGCTGCCGTGGTTTGCTAGTTCGTGGCCTGTGTCTGCAGCTCTGCTCTGCCAGCCTTGGTGCACTTGACCATTGCTCAGTCTTCCCCCAAGACTCGGCTCTGGCCTCGCTTGTAGGAATTCTTTCCAAAACAGCAAGTTGAGAGTCTTAACACTTAGCACTACCCTAGTGTATTGAAGCTAGGCGGTTTCGCATCATGCATCTCTCCGGGTGGAATGTGATCTCACTGGTGGCACTGAGTGTATTCTTTACCTTCCTGGATAACGTGTACCAGGAACATACCTGTTGAGAAGAACGTAACTAAAGCTCTGCTGGGGGTGGGGGGTCCCTTAATCAGAAGCTAATTAAAAAAAAAGAATTTATATAATACTATCAAAATTAAGGCTTAATTGTATTATGTACTTATAATTTTAGCATAACTATTACAGCGATCTCAGTTGATGGCAGATTGCTTAGAGAATGCCAATATTTCTGTGTATCAAAGGTGTTATTAACGTTGTCCTCTAATGTCGTCCCTTCCCGGCCTTTGTCTTGCACAGATCGTAAAAAGGACCTTGTAAAGCTTCAGGCAGGAGAATATGTGTCCCTTGGGAAAGTAGAGGCGGCTTTGAAGAATCTTCCATTAATAGACAACATTTGTGCATATGCAAACAGGTAGGAAAGTGGAATTCATGCAACTTTTACTTAAACCATTTAGTGTGCTATCAATAGCATTTCCTTCCTATATGGGTCTTCTTTGGGACGTTGTACTAAGAACTGTTCCTTCTTACCTGTTGTCTCATTACAGCCATGAACTGATTCTTCCCTTGTCATGCTTCTCCCCCTGCCCCCCAACTTCCTGTGTGGGCTTTCTGCTTTCTGTCTCACCGCAGTGCCCTCTGCAGCTGGGGGGTGGGGGGTGAAGACAGGAAAGCCCTCCTTCCTGCTGCCTTGGTAGCCCTGGCTGCCTGCCCTCTCTCTGCCCAGGAGGCTTCCCAGAACCCGTCCCGAGGAAGCTCGAGTCAAGAAAGAAGTTGGGTTGCGGGGAGGGTCCCTGCTCTCAAACGGAGCCTGCTTGGGACCCTGGCTGGGGCCAAGGGCTTTTTCCTTAAGCTGTTCAGCCCGTGATGACTTAGAGGCAGCTGGGAAGGGGTGTTTAAAGTTAAAATCCCAGAAATGCATTCTTGGAAAGTGAGTTAGAATTTTAGATTGGAGCTCTGATACCTTTTCCCAGCAGTCCTGCGTGGGATGGAGCTGTCCTCCGGGGCTGCTGGTCAGATGTGTCGTGGCCAGTCCAGCAACCTCACTGCAGCGGTTGACGTGATAATTATTCGGGAAAAGTAGGCCCTGCCTTCAGAAGAACCGATTTAGAAACAGACTTGGAGGTGCAGCCCCAGTTACAGATTGATTACATTTGTGTGTGTAAATGATTCGGCCCTTTAATGACATTTTTGTTAGTGATGCCACAGTCCTGGATTTTACAAACTGTGATGTTAACCAGACGGCCCTTCCCTTCCTGCCGCCGCTGCATCTGGAGGCTCCTGCCTTCAGCGGCAGCCCAGCTCCTCCTCTGACACAGATTCTCATGGGGACAAAAGAAGAAAACCAGTACGGTCCCGTTGCTTTGGTTTGCTGCCAGATTTCTTTAGATACAACTTTTTATATTAGCTTTTATTTCTGTTTAACCTGTTGAAATGAATTACCGATTTTTTTAAAGATGAGTTTTCTGATATTTGTGATTTTCTTTTTAAAAATGTGTGCATGACACTATTCCTGTGCATATTCGAAATTGATCATGGGGTGTCAGATCCAGGTTTATTTAGCAGTGAAGTCTGCCAGAGCATCGGGAGATGTGCTGTGAGTCAGACAGCAGCGTGGCTGCTGCGCGGACTCGGTGGGCCACGACCCAGCCTGCCTCCCGCGTTCTCTGTACAGCCGTGCAGGGCTGGCTGCTGAGATGTCGGTGCGATTAGAACTGCAGCTAACCGGTGTGCCTTTCAGTCCCGTCCCTGAGTTGCCCTTTGTCCGTTTCAGCTACCATTCTTACGTCATTGGATTTGTTGTGCCAAACCAAAAGGAGCTGACAGAACTGGCTCGAAAGAAGGGACTTCAGGGCACGTGGGAGGAGCTGTGCAACAGCTGTGAGATGGAAAATGAGGTACTCAAAGTGCTGTCGGAAGCTGCTGTTTCAGGTGAGCGGCTCCTACACTGATTCTGGGAACTGAGGTGGGAAGAGAGTGCGTAAACGTATTTGTCCTGTCGTGTCACAGGGCTTAGGTTACATGGTTTCCCTCTGAGAAAGCAGTCGTGTTTCCCTGCCATTAGTGGAAGAACATTCCAGTCCCCCGTCGAGCCCTGCCACAGGACACGCGGGTCACGGAGTGCTCCCACCTCTGTGGCTGCCGCCTTCTGGGCTGGCCCCTTCTCTCTGTTTCTCCGCTGTTTCCGAGACCCTGCTCGGCGGGCCGGCCGCCCCAGCCCTCACGTCGGCCGTGGTTCTTGCCTGCACTCTCTGTACTGCTGGTGGCCTGGGGGCTGCTTGTACTGACGTGTCCTGTGCCGGCTTCGGGGTTTGGGGAAGGGGGGCGAGGAGACGAGAGTAACGTGTTGGTGTAGTAAAAACCTTCTGAGTCACCAGCGTTAAGGATAATACAGGTACGGCCTTTTGTTCTCCTCTGGTATGTTACTCAAGTGTGTGAGGAATGAAATTGCACTTAACCCGATGGCATCATTGTTCTGACCCTTTATTTCAGCAGTAATATTTGTTAGTGTGCCGGCTTGTGGGTCATTTCCAGCAGTTTTAGGAACTTAAAACTTTGGACCAATGCTAAATTGAGTTAATAGATATTCATTAGAAACCAACATAATTTCTAAGAGAACTCTGAAAGGACAATCAAGCATAATTTTAGATTTATATTCTTTTCTGCTTATTATTTTATTTATAAATTAACAGCTTTATTGAGCTGTATTCATATACCAAACAACTCACTGAGTGTGTACTATTTAGGCAGTTTGTCATACATTCATGGAACTGTGCAGCTGTCACTCACCACAGTCAGTTTTCGCATATTGTCATCGCCCCCAAAGAAATCCCGTGTCCCTTCGCCCTCACTCCCCAGCGTACCTCAGAGCCCGGGCCCTTGGCAGCCCCTAATCTGCTTGGTCCCTATGGATTTGCCTACTGGGGCGGTTTTGTGTAAGCAGACTCATACCATACACGATTTCTGTGACCTGTTTCCTTCACTAGCATAACGTTCATCCATGTGTTAGCACTTCCTTCCCTTTTATTGCCGAATGGTGTTTCACCGTGTGGACATGTACATCGCATTTTGTTTATCCATTCACCCTTCCACAGACATTTGGGGTGTTGCACTTTGGGCTGTTACTTACTGAGTGATGAACACTGCTGAACATTCATATACAGCGTTTTGTGTGGGTATGTTTATTTCTCTTGGATAAATACCTAGAGTGGAATTGCTGAGCCTGTGTTATTAACTTTATATTGGGCCTTTTGAGGAACCACCAGGCTATTTTCTAGAATATTTTGTCCCAGATTATTTTCTGAGACGGTCGCACTGTTTTACATTCCCACCAGCGTTGTGTGAGGCTTCAGTTTCCCTGCATTCTTGCCGACCTCTGTCATTGGCCGTCCTTTGCCTCTAGCCATCCTAGTGGGTGTGAAGGGGCACCTCGTTGTGGTTTCGGTTTGTAATTTTCTGGTGCCTAATGGTACTGAGCATCTCTTCATGTACTCACTGCCCATTGTATATAGCTTCTCTGGAGAAACATCTATTCAGATGCTTTGCCCATTTTTAAAAATGAGGTTGTCTTTTTGTTACTGAGTTTTATGAGTTCGTATATATTCTAGATATGAGTCCATAGTCAGATCCATGATTTGTAAATATTTTCTCCTATTCTAGTTTTTACTTTTTTGATGGTGTCCTTTAAGGCACAACAGTTTTAATTTTGATAAGATACAATTTATTTAAAATATTTTTCTTCTGTTGCTCATGCTTTTGGTATCACACCTGAGAAACTGTTGCCTAACCCAAGTCACAAAGCTATCGCCCCTGTGTTTTGTAGTTTGCACTGTTACACTCAGGTCTTTGATCCATTTGGAGTTCATTTGTCTATGTGATGTGAAGAAGGCTTTCAAGTTCATTCTCCCCCCAAACCGCCATCAGTCAGGGTCTACGGGAAGAACCAGTAGGTTCTGTAGAGGAATACTGCGTGGAGCTGGTGTGCGAGATTCTTGGGGCTGGGGTTCCGTGGGGTGGGCTGCGGCGGGGCGGACCGGGCCTCTCGAGCGTGAGCTGAGTGAAGCTCCTGTCACTGTCCGCGGTGGCACTGTTTCGGGCGGGGGTGGGGGTGGGGCTGTGTCTCAGCTCTGCTAAGAGCTTTAACTGACGGAATCAGATCCACGAAGATGATCTAGAACAATTTTCTTCATGTAAAAATAAACTGATTATAGACTTAATTACATCTACAAAACACCTTCTGAGCTACACCTAGATTGGTGTTTAATTGGATAACTGGGAACTCTAGCCCAGCCCAGGTAACATGTCAACCTGACCGACACAGTCCACCCCTTAGGAACTGGGCATCCTTGTCCGCCTCCTGAAACCACAGCTGATTTCCAAGTGAGGGCAGTGGTCAAGTCAGACGTCTGCCTGACGTGGCACAGCGGCCCTGCCTGCGGCGGAGAAGAGGGGTTTGTGCTCTCCCTTTCCGTATTGCGAGAGTTAAATGCTGTGTTGCAGGGTAAACTCATTAGTATGTATTATGATAACGGGGGAAGAGAACAAAATGAGGAAGAAATAGTTGTTATAGCTCTCATTCCTTTGTTTGTTTTTCTAAAACACTGGTTTGGATCATGGCACTGAGTAAGGCCACAGGGGGCAGTGCCAAGCAGTTTGAAATCTAAGACTTACCTGGTCTTTCCACCCTGGCTTCTCCGTCTCCCCCACATCTCAGGGGTGTCAGACCCCTCGCCCCGTAAGTCCTGGGGTCCCAGCTTTGCTGCTTGGCTCGTGGTGGTTTCCTCCTGGACGCCGCTCCTGGCATTCTCTGTCTCTGAATAAAACCTTGCTTGTTGTCTCTGCTTATGTTTTAATGTATTAATAAATCACTTGTCTCTAAGACACTTGAATGTTTCATTAGCACATTATAGACATGCACCTTATTATGGCTGGGTGTTTACCTGTTTTCCCTTGTTAGGTTGTGTGCCACTCGAGAGTAGAAACTATCCGTTTTTGTATTTTTTAAAGACTTTTTAGTCCAGTGCTTTACACGGTGTGTTTCATTCAGTGCTTGTTGAACGAGTGCTGTGACAGTCAGCAGTCTCACCAGGGAGAGGTGTTTCTGCAGAGCCCGAACAGAGCCCTGTTCCCCGTCCTTCCCTCTGCTGGTGAGGTTCTTCCTGTGTCCGCGTCGGGCACACCGCAGCGGGCGAGCACCCTGTCCTTTGTTCTGGTTCAGCGATGGATTCTCTTTAAACTTGACATGTTTCAGTTTCGGGCATGGTTATGCCTTTGTAGTGAATTTAGAGAAAACAAATAGGTGTGAAGTAAAGAGTGACCATTCCTGTCGTCTTCATCCTGCGTCCAGCCCCCAGCGCTTTATACAGTTTATAGTTTGCTGTGCACCCTTCTTGTCCTCCGCATCTAGCTGCATCTAAGTTTATCCAACATTTAAAAAAGGCTTGCCTTTTTTAACCTAACAATGTGTTGCAAAAACTTCACATATCTATACCATGTAGATGTAACTCACTCTTGATGACTGAATTGCATTCCATTTTATGCCCATAGCATAATTTATCTAACTCCTTCTACTGATGGAGTTAAATTCTACATGAATTTAAAGTTTCTTGCTGTTCTTATTCATATATATTTAACTCATATAGCATTCCTGAGGGATAGGTTGCTTGGAAGTAAGAATCTTGGGCAGTGGGCTGTGCATTTTGCTGGGTATTCAAAGACTGTTTGCTAATAACTTCATACATACATTTTTCATGACTTTGCATTTCTGTTTTTTTCCCACACCATCTCAGCAAGCCTGGAAAAGTTTGAAATTCCGGTGAAAATTCGCCTGAGCCCTGAACCGTGGACCCCGGAAACTGGTCTGGTGACAGATGCCTTCAAGCTGAAGCGCAAAGAGCTGAAAACACATTACCAGGCGGACATTGAGCGAATGTACGGAAGAAAATAGTGGTGCCCTTCAGCATCAGCTCGCTGCAGGGAGCTCGGATCAAATAGGAAAATACTTGAAATGCATGTCTCAGACCGTGAGGCGAACTCCATTCCTCATATGAAACCCAAACTGTTGTTTCTCATGACGTCACCACTTCTGACGGACAGGATGAGTAAAATGCTAAGACAGCAAACTCGTGTCTGTCTCTTCTTTCCTCCTCCCCGCAGTCACGGGCCACCTGGACTGCGCCTGTCAGCATGAGGACTCCTCTTCCGAACCGCGCTGGGGAGCAGTGATTTTAAAACCTCAAGTTTTTAAACATGATTTGTATGTTCTGTATAATGTTCAGTTTGTAACTTTTTAAAGTTTGGATGTATAGAGGGATAAATAGGAAATATAAGAATTGGTTATTTGGGGGGCTTTTTTACTCACAGTATTTAAAAATGTAAGGTTATATGTATGATGTGAAATTATGTAAATTTTAAATGCTTATGAATCAAATCACTGTTGAACAAAAGCTCTGTTTCTGTGTAATTATTGTCCTGTATGCATTTGAGAGAAATAAAATACATCCATACTTACGTTTTAAGAAATCGAGACTTTGTGAATATATGCCTGACAGCGTCTTCTTTTATACACTTATTTTTATGATGTGCAAACGAAGTGTGGTTGGTGCCGCATGGAACAAAGTCGCAGTGGAGGGCTGTGAGCTGACAGGAAAGAAGAAAACACAGCAAAGGTAGCGCCAGTGGGCAACTAGCCTCTGGTAGCTCATCATCGAGACACTCAGTCTCATAGTTAGCTGTTGAAACCAGGAAAACATACCAACTTTTAGAGTTGAAAGCAATTCTAAAAGTTAGATGGGGTAGAACTTAAAAAACAAAGGGTAGAAAGTTAGTTAGTCTTTATTCCACTGGTCGTATGTACATTGAGTTGTCTGTATTTATGATACATTAATTATGGAGATGTATTCTATCCCACTCTCTTACTTTTCATCTACATGTTTAACCTATTTCTCTTCCAAGTTAGGATTTTTTTCCGATGGTTCGCACTCGTGTGTGTGTGTGTGTGTGTGTGTGTGTGTGTATTTGTAGCTTATTGGAAAAGCAACTTACCCTTTCTATCCTAAGCTTTCTACACTAGAAAACGAAATAACCTGGAATGCTTCAGATACTAGTATTCTTACTGATTTCCATGAGAACTTAATTTAATTAGATACGTTTTAATTTGTGGATTTTCATGTCCGCGTGCAACTTATTTGTGATTCTAAAGCATTGCTTGTATGATACACAAAGTCTTCTCACGTGCGCTTCTTGTCTACTGTTTGAGCATTAAGAGTGATACTGTACCAACGAAGATGTGTTCAAATCAAGACTTTAAGAAAACATAAGTACCGTGTTTTTATGTCCTGTTGGTTATTTTCTCGATTCTCACTTTTTTAGGCAACAAAAGGTGAAAACCAAGCCGAAACAAAACGTGAACGTGGGTGTGTGCGGGTGGTGGGGGTGTCAAGGGCCCAGGGGTGGTTTCTGGTCGTGTCACGAAAGTCATCTTTAGAGACATTGCACATGGTGTTTTGTCTGGTTTTGAACTTGACTTGTATTCTTTTATATTTGTATTATGTTTTGAATGCTTTTCTCTTCATAGTTTATCATAAAGTTTGGAAAAACTGCCGAGAATTAAAAATATGAAATAAATGAAATGGAAACTATCAGGATGTTGTGACCCGAAAATTAAAACAGGGTGGGTGGTGGTTCTTATGCTTTATATTCAGGGTAATTGTTGGCTCTCAAAACGATTTTTTAAAAGTTGTACTAAGGAAAAGTAAGTTCATTTCTTCAAAGGAGAGAAGTTGGTGACATCACTGAATCAGAATAAAAGTTGTTTCTTCCCAGAAACATCTCATAAGGCTGGTTTAATTTGTATCTAATTCTATTTTAATCGTTGTTTAATAATTTCAGTCCTAAAACATCAGATGCCAGGGGTCAGGTGTCAGGGCAGAATATGAAATGAAGTAGAATCCCTTTTCAAACATTACTTTCTAAACCAAACCCCCTACAGTGACTTGAAAAACAGTATCTTTTAATATTACCCTTTCGAAAAGAAAAAGTTGGTTGATGAAAAAAAAAACCCACACCCAACAACTGTAATTCTATTATAAGAAATACTGCTTTAACTAGCGGGTACTGGAGGAAAACCAGGACTTGGAGTAAAATGGCCATGTGTAATGCACATCAGTACACGGATTGTGGGTGCTGGGAGGATGGTTCTTGAGAACTGTCTGGAAATGCGCTGAGGGAGGAGTTCTTTAACCTTTCCTGTGTGGGTGAGCTCCGCCGTTCACGGCACAGCCTGGAGGCCATCCTCCCCTCCCTTTCCCACGGCTTCACTCCCCGCTAGTGGTGTTTAGCTTCAACTTTGTCAAAAAGTTCTTGCCGATAACTAAACTTTCTAAGTACTACCTTGTTTTTAAGGGACGGGTTTGATAATCCACAATTTCTCTAAAGTTTGCAACTTTTGCAGTGTTTAAAAACATTAACTTGGCATATAACCTTGGGGCTGAAATTCACAAGATTTTGTAGTTTTCAAACTACAATGAGTCCCTGTGATACGACTTTAAAGCTTAAAGGGAACCCGGATGTGTGGGTTCTTTGGTAAAGAAATGCTGTACATCTGTAATGTGTCAAAGGGGGATCCACTTTTCAGCTGTCCCACCGGGCCACTGAAATGGGGGACACTGTACGTAGTGGTGGTTTACTGTGAGTTCCCTTTCAATGTCTTCTTGGAGATTGCTGTTTTCTGCCTGGGGAAGTGTAGAAGCTACATGGTATGGACTGTTTGTAATTTGAATGAAGTTTGAAAAATAAAGATACATGAAAACAATTCTGATATTAAAACTCATATTTTGTCCTAAAAAGGGAAAGGCTCCCTCCACCAAAAAAAAAAAAACAAAACAAAAACAAAAACCCATTCAACCCTCAGCTGACATTCCCGAAATCCTTGTTGAAAAAGGGAGTTTGGGGGAATTTTCTTCCTTGGCCTAGCCATCCAGTTGAAGGGACATTTTTGTATCCCAGAAATTCTGTTCTTACTCTTCATTTCTCAGCCTTTTTCTTAATGTGGCATATTTTGTGCCAATCTTTAATCATTTGTAGGAGAAAGAGTTCTGTGTGATGTCTCAAACCAACCGGAACAACAGTTTTAAGATCTAGCAGCTTCAGCATGGGTTTCTTGTTTTTTTTTTTTTTTTTTCAGTCCTCACCTGAGATCATGCTTTTTGATTTTAGAGACAGGGAATAGGTGAGAAAGAGAAACATCACGCGGTTGCCTCTTTACACCCCCTGACTAGGGACCGAACTCTCAACCTAGGCGTGTGCCCTGACCCAGAGTCAAACCTGTGGCCTTGTGGTGTACGGGATGACCCTCCAACTGAGCCACACCGTCCAGGGCAGTGTGGTTTTTCTCATCATTTGTGCCTCATTTCTCTGACTTGCCTCATTTATTCTAAACATGGGTCGCTCTTCCGACCACACCAAGTACATGTGTAACTTGGGGATGAAGCAGGTCTGTATTGTCACGAACCCCCAACTTCCTATTGGGGGAAAAATGGAGCTGTCAGGAAAACAGCTTGGAAAGATAGTGTCTTTTGATACTGCAAAGTTCCATGTTCTTCATCAAAACAGGAATGAAAAACCTGCCCAGCTTTCTAAATTTTATCCGGAAACTCCTGTGGTGCCAAGTGCCCTTCCTCACCATTAGAGTTAGTCACCCCCGCCCCCCCCCCCCCCCCGGGGCCCTGTTCTGGAACTTGTCACCTCCCCCACCCCCCAGAAATACTCTGCAATCCCACAACGGGGGCTGTTGCTAACCCCTGGATAAGGGGAGAGAACTGCCTTAACAGGAGGCCTGGACGTGGAGCAGGCTCAGTCTGGCTTCCAAGGAGGGCCGGGGCGGGAACTGTTCCTGCAGGAAATGCCCAGCTCTGACCTCGGCAGTGTGCTCTCGGACGCCTGCCTATGTGGTGCTGAGAGGTGGGCCCTGTGACCCTCAGCTGCCCAGCCTTGCTGTGGGGCTGCTGTCCTGGCCGGCCAGGGCACTCTGCTCAGCTTTGGTCCTGACACCATCATCACCAGCCTCTCTGGGTTTGGATGATTTCTGCTTCAAGAGGAATGCCGCAGCCCTGGCTGGTTAGCTCAGTGGATTGAGCTCGGGCTGCGAACCAAAGTGTCGCTGGTTCGATTCCCAGTCAGGGTACATACCTGGGTTGCAGGCCATGACCCCCAGCAACCGCACATTGATGTTTCTCTCTCTTTTTCTCCCTCCCTTCCCTCTCTAAAAAATAAATAAATAAAATCTTAAAAAAAAAAAAAAGGAATGCCGCAAGACTTCCAAGAATTAGAAGTTTCCACCAATGTCAGGAGATTTGGCTGTTTCATAGCTGTGTCACAGGTATTCAGAATCTGTCTGAAACCTCGTCAGATGATCAGCAGCTCACCTCATTTGGGAAAGCAAGGTGTATCGGGCTGAAAAAGCATTTCTGTGTGTGTTGCCCATTAATTCCACTTCTGGGAGTCTAGGAAATCCCCGACAGATGTGGGCTGAGATTCCTTGCACCGAGACCATTGTGAAGTTTTTAGCAACCATCTGTTGGAAACAACCTAAGAGCCCTAATATCTAAACAGTTAAACGCCTCACTCGGTTGATATGTAGGCAACAAATGTGTTTGTACAACTGTTTATGTCATGAGAATGATTTAACATTATGAATTATTGGGGGGAAAAGGTGGGAATCAAAATTGCATAGGCCCTTCAGGTCATGGAGTGTGTGTGTGTGTGTGTGTGCGTGTGTGTGTTGCGTGTCTTTTACAGGGAAAAGCCTGGAAGGGGATGTACTGATGTGGTGATGGTTATGGAATAGAGGCTGACTTTCTTTATAAAGTTCATGCTTTTCTTACACATTATTTTACTCATGACATCACTGCTGTTATAAAAATCCAAATTTAGGAGAGTGAATTATTTAAAGGTTTATTTTCTCACCCTGCCAAAATCAACAACTTTTTAAGAAAATATGACCTTCATATTGTCCCATGTTTTGGTAAAGGAAGAACAGGAAAGAACGCCTTTTATTTTCTAGTCACGCTGCATTTTTATTGGCTTCCTAGGGCTGCCTAGCGTAATGCCACAAATTGGGTGACAGTCAAGCGGCAGGAATCCCTTCTCTCACAGTCCTCGGGGCCAGAATCCCAAAATCCCACGGTCACTACGACCGCACTCCTCTGAAACCCGTAGGGGAATCCTCCTCCCCTCTTCAGTTCGGCGGTTTGCCAGGATTTTTGACTTCCCTTGGTGTGCAGATGTATCTGCCCAACCCTAGTTCTCCACGTGGCATTCCCTGCCTGTCTTCACATCGCCTTCCCTCCGGGCGGATCTGTGCCCAAGTTTCCCCTTTTCATAAGGACACGGTCCTCCCGGGTTAGGGTCCACCCTCATGACCTGCTCTGTCTGAACCTGACCATCTACCCTGTCTGCAAATCAGGTCACATTCTGAGGTGCTAGGAGTTAGGGTTTCAGCATCTTTTTTGGGAGGACACAATCCAACCCCAAACTGAAATATTTGTATATTTCAGAGGCATTTTTCCTGTGTTAGTATACTAAGTTGATCTAATTAATTAATAAAGCGACCTTAATGGCTACATAGTGTTCCACAACATGGGTGTATCACCATGTATTTAATCATGCTTTCATTGCTGGGCATTTAGGTTATTCCAATTTTTGCTGCCAGAATCCGTGTGACGACAAACGGCCCTTGTGAACATTTTTGTGTGTAAGAGGAAACTCGAGTGTCTATAGGACATTCCCTAACAGCGGCCTAGCTAGACCACACCTTCAGCGTTTCTCAGGCTGTGCAACTGGTACTTTGTTTTGAATGGATGTGTCTTGATGCCTTGCGTAAGTTTAAATTCCTGAGGTGTGACACTTGCGTGATTGTTTGTATTCCCCTCATTTAGTCTAATATATTTCTCCTAAGAGATTCTGAGTGTCTGCTACAGTGTCAGTTTCCTCCATCATCGGTCATTTCGTCCTTCAATCCGAGCTCCACTGCGGGGAGCAAGGGGCACGAAGGTATGCCGTGTGACCTAGGCAGGCCTTGTCCTGGGAGCGTCTGTGGATTCTGTGTCAGGTGAGGGTTTTGTTTGTTTATTTATGTTTTGTTGTGTATTTTCCCCAGCTGTCTCCATCCTCCCGTCCTCCTTTCCTTTTCTTTCTGATCCTAAATAATAATTTCATATGCCTTTAAGTCACCTGCGGAACTGCTGTGTCCCACCCTCTCCCGGGAATACGCAGAGAGGAACAGAAATGAATGCAGCACCATCACTCAAACAGAGGCTTCCGCAGGCATTTGCCACGGAACCTGGAGACAGCTGTGCCTTCGTGGGTCTTTGTTCCCTCCTCCGCAGCCTTTAGAAGCAGTGGCAGGAACGGCGGGCATAATTGATGTTGTCTGCCGCCGTGGGCCACCCACGCCCCTTGGGTGACTCGCCAGCCCCCTGACGCCGCCCACCATGCACGCTAACATTCACCGTTCACCGCCGCGTCTCCCCACGGCAGCCCAGGCGCGGAGCCGTTCTCGCACAGCGCACGGCGTCGTGACAGGCCGGCGTAGCAGGAGACCTGCTTTCACAGGTGGGGAGGGGGAGGGACACAGACCCCCCCCCCCGCCCCGCCAGCCACACACCCGCCATCACGTGTCACCTCCGTGTGCCTCCTGTTGAAACGGATGTTGGATCACAAAAGAAAGGACGGCTTTTGCCTAGCAGCACCGGTAACAAGACCTGCTTTTTGAGTTTGATGACTGGTCTCTCCCTTTTTTTCTCAGAGTCCTTCCTGCTTTTTTTTTTTGCTTCAAAGATACAGAAAAATGACCTCAGTTTGATTGGGAAAACCTCCTTGAGCAGCCCTGTTCTGTAAGACACTAACAATTCTTGTGCTTGCGACTTGTGGAATAATAATAATTATAACAGCTAACATAGAATTTTCCGAGTATTTGGTGCACGTTACCTCCATGAATGTCATGTCAGTGCCATGGACACGGGCGTCCGTATTCACCTGTCTTTGCAGACGAGGAAACTGAGGCCTGTGGAGGTTAAACGTCTGCATGACGGAGCCGGGAGGGGCCCGGGCAGTGGCGGCACATGGCAGACCAAAGGGTGGACTAGCATCTCCTAGACCCCAGGCCTTGCGTTGCTGCCCTGCTGGGCCTGCCTTGTGGACCGGCCGTGAGATCTCCGAGCCTCTCCTCCCCGCCGTGCTGCCCGGCTGACGGGTGATGCCCACTGCACTCACTGTGTCCTTGCTCCCCTGGGCCCGCCCGGCGTCCTACCTGGCCCTGACCACCTGCCCTGCACAGTCCGGGAAGCCCTGCTCAGCTGAGATGTGCCCAGCACGGTGCCAGGTGCTTAAGTATGACCAGGGGTGAAGGAACAAACAGGACGGTCGCTAAATTCTTAGAGCAGCGTTGTGTCAACTTGGGCTTAGGGTGGGCCACCTCGTTAGTTATCGGCTCCCGGCCCGTGAGTCGTGGTGGCAGTTTCCGTTCTGGTTTGCAGACGACAATGGCGCCACATTTTCCATTTGAATTTTCCACCCGGTGGTTTCCCTTTTCTCTTTGTAAACAGCTTTATGGAGGTATAATTTATATACCATAGAATTCCCCCGTGTTAAGCGTGTAATTCAATGATATTTAATAAATTTATAGAGTTGGCCAACCATCGCCACAATCCAGTTTTAGAACATTTTCCTGGCTTCCAAAAGCTGAGACCAGCCCTTCCGCAGACCCTCTGGGGGCTTTGTTGGCCCCTCCCGCCCCCACCCGGGACTGTTTCGTACTTTCTCAGGGAAGGGGTGGGGTGGGATCGCCACCGTGGGCTCCCTGGTCTTCCCCGCCCCACCCCCGTCCGCCCCAGCCGTGTGTCGGGCACCAGTGCTCACCGCATGGTGCTGGTTCTCTGCACCCGGGTGGCTCTCAACGCTGGCTCCTTCTGGGCACCCCAGACACCTGCAGTCTCCCTTGGGGCCCGCTTCACCCAGAGCCGCCCATTTGGGAGGCCTATGGGGACACAGACACCCTCTGTAGCCCCCACAGGGTTCCCCTCAGCCTTTCTGTGGGGACTTTTCACCTCGGTGGGGAGGTTGTGGGGAGGCACAGGGAGCTGCCATGTCCTCAGTTTCCACCGGCAGCTTCTCGGCCCGAGCTTAGCCCAGACTTCCCCACCGAACCCCCCAGCTCCTGGGGGAGGGGGGGTGGTGGGCGGGGCCGCTTCCACGGATCCTCCTGACTCCCCAGGCTGTGTTATTACCTCCCCAAGGCCCTCTTCAGGTTCTGATGACACGGGAGCAGCTTGCCAGCCCGGCTGTGGAGCAGAGATGCTGATGAGATACAAGCACACCCCCACCTCCACTCGGGACAGTCCCGCGACAGCCTGCCATGCTCCTATGCTCCTGCGTCCTTTCCCTCAATCCCACCTTGTGCCTCTGCTTGTTTGCGAGAGATGAGCTGTTGTGTGGGCTGAGATCCTGCCGCCAGGAACGGGGCTCCTGGAACTGAGCTGCGCAGAACACAGAGTCCTTGCTGTCACCGAGCGCTTCATCCACGGAGGGCCTTCCCCTTTTGCTTGGGTCCGTCCTACACCAGTGTCACGTGTCCATGTACAACCCTAAGGTGAGGAAATGGAGGCTCAGAGACATTAAGTAAAATGGATCTAGTCACATGGCATAGACATACACAGACTAGGTCTGACCCCAGATTGGGCAGTAACAGGGTGCAAGGAGGAAACCTGGTATCCAACCCCAGGGCGAGAGTCAGATTTCAGTGGTGGTACAGTCCCGTGAGGGCCTAGTGTGCGGCCATGCAGAGAGAGATATTTCTTTCCTTTTTCCTTTTTCCTTTCCTTTCCTTTCCTTTCCCTCCCTCCCTCCCTCTCTCCTTCCCTCTTCCTTCCTTCCTTTTCTTTCTTTCTTTTCTTTCTTTTTCTTTCTTTCTTTCTTTCTTTCTTTCTTTCTTTCTTTCTTTCTTTCTCTCTCTCTCTCTTTCCCCCTTTCTTTCTTTCTTTCTCTCTCTTTCTCTCTTTCTTTCTTTCTTTCTTTTTTTCCCTCCCCCCTCCCTCCCTCCCTCCCTCCCTTCCGTCCTTCCTCCATTCATCTCTCTCCTATCCCTCCCCTATCCACTCATGCATCCATCTATCCATTTCTGATTGGTATTTTCTTGGGGCATTTTAATCAATCATGTGCACTTGTGTTCTTGTCCAGAGTCTGCTTCCGGGGACCTCACCCAAGACACCTGATCTCCATTCCACCCCTGCTATTCCCTATTCACTCCTCAGCCCATGACCACGTGGCTCCGGCTGCATCACTCCAACGGAGCCGCTGTGACGCTACAGCCCCGGTCCCGCTACGCTGCTCAACTAAACGCACACAGACTGGTTCTCGTCTTCCTTGACGTCACAGCATCATCCGATGCCGTGGACTCGTCTTGAGAAACGACTCCTCTCTGGCACTATTCCCCTGGCTTTCCCCTTACATTTCTAGATCTTTCTTTGGCTCCCTCGGTGTGGGGGTATCTGCCTCTAGTCAAGCCGTTAAAACGGAGCCTTCTTCTCTCCCCAGGTCACCTCCCTTCATTCCCCCAGCACGCCGGTAACCCACACTTGGCCATCCTTAGCTTTGTCTTCCCTGAGGGGTAATCCAGCGTCTCTTTGCTGAATGAACATCTTTACGGGATGTCTCAAAAGCGCCTGAAAACTAGACCCGTAATGACCCTGCACGTGCAAGCAAACTTGGTCCTCCTTTGGCATGCTCTGTCTTAGCGACTGTGGCCACTTGCCCATCCAGCCACGAGCTGGGTGCCATCCTGGACGCCCTCGCACCGCCCCCCCCCCATTCCCAGGAGCCAACCAGGCTCCAGCTCCTATGTACCCTGCCTTCGAAATCTCTCTCATATGGTCTGCTTTCCCCCGTCTCTGCCGTGGCCACTGAGCCTTCTCTGTCGCCAGCACCCGCCTGGCCTGGGAAGGTCGCCTCCCTCCGTGCTCATCTTTCAGGCCCCTTTAACTGTTCCCACGCTGCTGCTACCAGGCTGATTGTCCCAAACGCACAAATCTAATCCTGCCCAAAAAGGCCTTCCTGACATGGAATTCCCATCCTATACCATCTACCCATGTACAGCGCAAAACGCATGCTTTTAGATCTATTCTCAGGGTTGTGCAAACATCTTTGCAATCTAATTTTAAGGATATTTCCATCACCCCCTAAGGAAACCCCATACCCATTAGCAGTTGCCTCTCATCACTCCATTTTCCTACCCCTAGGCAATACTAATCTTTCTGTCTCTATGAATTGGCCTATTCTGGACATTTTCTATAAATATAATCATATAGTATGTGCTCTTTGGGGACTAGCTTCTTTTTCTCAGCATACTGTGTTAGAGAGTCATGCATTTTGTAGCCTGTATCAGTGCCTCATGTCCTTCGGGGGGCACCGAGTCACGTTCCGTCATGTGGGATGCCGCTCACCACTCGCTGACCCACTTGCTGAAAACTGGGGCTGTTCCCGCTTTTTGACTGTGATGAATGATGGCTGTTTGTGTAGGTTTGTGTGGACGAAATTCTCATTTCGCTTGGATATGAGTCCAGGAATGAACTGGGTCGTACGGTCAGTCATCCCTCTTTCATAGAACATTCAGTCACGTTCTGTGGCTCTTAGACAAACGTGGTCCCCTCTCCTTGGTGCCCCAGCCCTCCCCTGTCTCTCTCTGTGTTCAAGGACTCAGTGACAGTGGGCTTTGTGTGTGTGTGTGTGATGTCTTCACTCCACTGCAGGTCTGGAAACCTCTTTGGACCTCCATCCATTCCTCCTTCACTTAGTCACCTGTGTGCAGCTTCAGGTCCCAGTTGTATCAGCGTTTTCTGAAGGGAAGCCATCCATTCCTGAGCTCCCCAGGGCGATCATGCTTCCCTTTCTGCGCCGTAACTGCACCGTGTGTCTAGTCCTGCTTTGTAGCTCTTGTCACAGCCCAGGTTGCTGTCCCATCTGTGTGTCTCCAGCAGCCACTCAGCACCTGGCTCGTATCTGCTGAGTGGCTGGTTGGTTGCATGACTGAAAATGCCATCACCTGCCCTCTTCAGGTGTGCTGGGAGGTTTTTCCAACCACACAATACCTGATTATGTAGTCAGGGGCGCTGACTTTTTTTCCTCTAGAGTACCCCCAAAATGACAGTATCCAGTACAACAGTAGCCACCTGGTGTGAATGAATCAAAACTATACCTATTTTTTCTCATCAGATTGACAGAAAGTATATTTTTTGTGTGCCACAGAGTTTTAGTAATGAGTTTGTGTGTGCCCGTGATGAAAAGGCTGAAAAGGGCCGCTGTGTTTGACTAAGGGCTTTCTGATCTCTGTGCTACGAAAACCGTTTCATCAGCCCAGGGACTGCCAGCACTGTTCCCGCTGAATGTGCCGTGCGCACGTGTCAGCAGTGACACGGTATCGTCTTCTCAAAGACCACGCCAGAAGCCACGTGGAGTCTCCTTAGTGGGAAGTGACTTCTCAACAACCTTTTCGGAAAAAGAACTCACCAGGGATGAGAATATTGTTTCCCACGGAGCAAGGAACCCCCCAACCTACCAGCCCACTCACTGCCTTTCTCTCCGGCAACAGTGCACCCTCACTGGCTTTCTGTCTGAGGCCCCCGTGGGCCGGCTTCGGGGGGATTGACCTTGTTAGATGAGAGTGTGCTGAGCCCTCCGCCCCCTCCGCATGGGCCAGTCGATTGTGTTCAGGGGGCCTCTCTGAGCGTCAGCCCAGGGAGAGGGGTGCGTGGGGTGATGTCTGGGGGTAGCGTCTGGCACCGGCGTGTCCGGCCCACCCTCCCTCCGTGGTTCCTGCGGGCGGAGCCTGCACTCTGGACCTCATCAGGGTTTGGTGGCCAAGAGGAGCTTTTCTTCTCGCACGCATTCCCTCCCCGCAGACTGCAGGCTGCGGTTCCCTCTGAGCTTCCTTCGGACCCGCCTTCACCGTCCTCCATCGTCCACATGGTTGCTGAGCGTCCCCCCACAGCCCCCTTGTGTTTTCTCCACTGCTGCGGGTTTCTGTCCCTGAAGTCTCCTTACCGCCGTTTAGTGGAACTCAGGAGGGGGCGAGTTCAACACCCTTCCAGGAGGACTGAATTCCCGAGTCCCAGCTACTTATTTCACAGACAGTTCAAATCAGGATGGTTTTCTGTTTCTGGAATTCGATGTCAGCATGATGGAGAATGGGGAAGGAATCTCGTTCTGTTCTTCGTTTCTGGGAGCCTCGCCCCCTCCCTGGGACACGGTGGGTGCTCAGGGGTAGTCTGTCAATGGACTCGGCCTTGACGTTTAAGCTCCTCGACTTTTGTGCGTGTTTCCCATTTTTATCTGTTTTTGCAAGTACAGCTCCTCATAGCGTGCACTCGGCCTCGGGAGAGCCACCGAGATCCCCGTTTCACGGCCTTTTCTATTTTCAGTCTTGACCGTGCACTTCTGCAGGGTTCGAAAGAGATGAGAAAATACGGTAAGTGCCTATGTGGTCAGGTTTGTATTCTATAACTTATCTTCCAAGTGATAGTTCCCTTGGCTCACTTTTCTTCCAGGTAAAAGCACAACATGGATATGTTATAATCCCTTGCTTTTTTTTTTTTTTTTTTGGTTCACTAAGAAGAGAAGGTTATCTCCTCTTGTAAGTTCCAGAGGTCCCTGAGTCAGGGGGACCCTGCCGCCCTCCTGCTGCCGTATGGGGACGTGTGCCCCTGCGTGTCAGCTCCCACCCTAAGACTCCCAGAACGATTTCCCCTCCACGGAAAAGTGGATTAGCGATTTCATTTCATCCAAATAGAAGCCATCAAGTGGGGCAGCACGACAGTCCTTAAATCCCACAGGTCACATTTTTGGCAACTCGCTGTGTCCTGTGACTGCCATTCCCATGATGCGCGGCTTACTCACCATCCCATGCATGACATTTTCCTGGTCTTGGAATGTTCCACCTCAATTAAATTTGGAGGGGGAAAAGTCGCCTGTGTCGCAAATGGAATAAAAAAAAGACAAAACAAAACTACAGCGTGGAGCCTTTTCTCACCAAACCATACCAGAAGGGGGATCACCCGCCCTGCGGGGTTCTCCCTGGGGAGACCACTGGTCCGGGGCGGAATCGCTCAGGAGGGAGCCGGAAGATCCCTTTCTACTTTAAATTTTGTACTTGGAAAAATTTATTTTGTCATGTTTTTCCTTTTTGTGCTTTAGTAACTAAAACTATCCCAATTAATTCACAGCATCTATTAGCACAGTTTTTGTGTGTAGTAAAATTTAACAAAGCCACAATTCAACTCTTGGAATTAGACAACATAGTAGAAAAACATAACTCTGGGTAACTGAGCACCAATTTATCATCTATCTATCTACCATCTATCTATCTATCTACCTACCTACCTACCTACCTACCTATCTATTATTGCAGTAAAATATATTCAGGGCTGTCCAGAAGAATCCAGCCAGGTACTGTAAAAAGCAGAGACATTTATTGAAGAAGATACAAGATACAAGAAACACTGTACATAGGACAATGATGCCTCAGTCCCCTTCAAAGCAGGCACCGTGGGACCTCACACAGTTCTCCAAATCGCCATCAGTTGCCCTGTCATATTTTCCTGAATCTCATCAATGGCCTGAAATCTCTTCCCTTTCAAAGGTGATTTTAGTTTTGGGTAAAGCCAGAACTTGCAGGGTGCCAAATCTAGGCTGTAGAGGGTCTGAGTCACCTGGGTGATTTGACGTTTTACCAAAAAACTACATGAGATGTGACGCATGAGTGGGTGCATTGTCATGATGAAACTGCCAGTCACGAGTTGCCCATAGCCGCAGCCTTCTAAATCATCCGAATAGTTTCCACAGAGGAATGTTCGAGCTGAATGCAAAGTCTGATGCAGATTCGTTGTTCTACTTGCTCAGTCATTTTGAATGTGACAGCCACACAGTACACATGCTCACTCAACAGTGTCTACCACCCCCACTGACTAGTTCAGTGAAGTCATCATTGTTCACACATGTGCATTCCAGTCCACTCTCCTCGGCTGCCATGTTAAGTGGGTGTTGCGCAAACCTGTCTCGTTTTATTAACAAAGGTTGGGATTTTTTCCAGACAGACCTCATATTCACAGTTAACATAAAAGTTACCACTTTAACCATTTTTAAGTGTACAACTCAGCTGGACTAAGCACATTCACGATGTTGTGCAACCATTACCACGAACCATTTATACATTTTCATCTTCCCAAACCGAATCTCCACCCAGTAACCCCAACTCCTCATTTCCCCCTCCCCCGGTTCCTAACAACCTCTACTCTATTTCTCATCTGTATATTGACATTGTTTATTCCCTGTACCTCATATAAGTGGGACCATACAGTATTTGTCCTTTTGTGACAGCCTTATTTCACCGAGCATAGCGCTTCTAGGGTTTACATAATCTGTAGGACATGACCGAATTTCATTTTTTTTTAAGGCTGAATCCATTGTGTGCAGGTACCGCATGTGTATCCATGCATCTGTTGGTGGATATCTGGGCTGCTTCTGCCTTTTGGTCCTGGTGAACAATGCTGCTTTGAACATTGGTGTACAAACGTCTTTTTGGGCTTCTGTTTTTACTTCTTTTGGGTCTAGACCCAGAAGTGGAGTTGCTGGATCATGCAGTAATGCTATGCTTAACTTGTTGAGAATTTACCAAATGGTTTTTCCTCTGAGTGTTTTCACAGATAAGAAAATGAGGCTCCAGAGAGGTTAAGCTACTCGTTCAAGGTCACATAGCTGACCTCTAAAGAGAGTTATTAAATTTAGATAAATAAGTATGTAATATGCCTACTTAGTGCTTTCCGCAAATAGATTCCCAAGAAATGTTTATTTTCTTCCATTCTGCTTCTGATGATAATTCAGATATACTGGCCTGAGGTTTAAATTTAGTTCAGGCTGCACAGTCTTTCATTTTCTTTATAGATATCACAAAAACAAACAATTCTAATATTGGCTAAAGTGGTGCAAGAGACTTCTCATACCTCCAAAGTGCAAACTCCTCTCAAACAATTCATGTGCCGCTTACAAGTCCTGGACCTCTGTCTGCAGTTTTTTGCCGGGCATACTTTGGTGACTGTGGTTAATATTGTTGGGGGTTCCTGAGGGTAATAGAATTGCTTTATTAATTATTTTAATGCAGAATTTTCTTTTTTAGAGATTTTATTTATTTATTTTTAGAGAGGGAAAGGAGGGAGAGAGAGAGAGAAACATCAATGTGTGATTGCTGGGGGTCATGGCTTGCAATCCAGGCATATACCCTGACTGGGAATCGAACCTGCGACACTTTGGTTCGCAGCCCGCGCTCAATCCACTGAGCTACGCCAGCCAGGGCCTTAATGCAGAATTTTCGCAGGAGATTGATCTGCCCCTGTTTTCTCCCCAGTCCCAAACACACGGTTGTGCCCGCAGCGTGACCTGTGGCTAACCAGGCTGAACAGGAGGGACAGTGGAAGGCGTGTGACGTTGGATTCGGAGGCCCAGGTGGCTTATCTTTGTCACAGGCCCTGCCCTGTAGTGTCCACTGCTAGACCCTTTTTCTGGGTGAGAAGCCGCCTTTCTTTTCAGCCCTCACCCTCTGCCGCCTGCCTGTAGGTCGGCTATGGGCCATTTAAATGGGTAGGACAGGAAATGAAGCTGTTACCTTTCCCAGGAATAAAAGACATCGTGCAGACTTCCCACCAGACTGGTGGGTGTTAAGTCTTGGGAATAGCTTTTCATGATGCACTGAAGTCCTGCCTCCTGGGCTAGCCACTGCCCACGATTGGATGAAGCTGCTACGCCAGGCGCAGCTTGAGGGAAGTCAAAGCCTCAAGCAGCCTCGGTTCTCTCCTGGTCGGGCCAAGAGGACGTTATTTTTTTCCTGAAAAAGAGTGAGAGTCACCACCCTAACCCACTTGTAGTGAAGGAAAGCTCTGGAAGTCAGGGACTGGGGAGGAGAGGAGGACTGGCCTTGGCTTTGGGGTGGGGAGGAGACCAGTAAGCATTCCACACTTAGGCTGGGACGCAGGAAGACCACTTTCAGTAAGTGTAGTTCCCGAGACCTCCACAAGATGGTGCAGGAGCTCCGCTCACACCGATCCTCCTCGAGGACTGGAGCTTCGCCCCCACTCCTGCTAGTCTGGTTAAGGCAGCGTGATGAAGCCCTCACTGTGGCGAAGATACCTGCGGACATCTTAAGCATTCAGACTGAGTGTTCAATTAAAAATGGATTGAGTTCTTAATAACTAAATGAAATTACTGATGTGAGCCAAAGCTCCCTGGGCAGTGCGTGCCTACACAAGAACGCATGTCAGACGGGGAGAAGAAAAAGGAGACAAGAGCGACACGCTGTGTGTGAGTGACGCGAAGCCTCTCCTGTTCCTGGAGGATCTCGAAGTCCAGCTGGGACTGCGTGCGCCCATCACAGTGGGCATTCGCGGTGCACAGCGCTGGTCTGGGGGCCGGGCAGACCGCAACGAAAACAGTTTCCGGCCTCTGGAGGGCTGGCATCCCGTTGAGATGATTAGACAACAAATTAGATAAGAATGGTCACATGTACTATGAAAAAAATGCTAAACCGGACACATGGAGGAGCAAGGCTGAAATTTAAGACAGTGTGGCCATGGAAGGCCTCTCTGGAGAGACGGCATTTCAGTAAGACCGGAAGGACTAATAGGGAACGCCACGGGGATTTGGGGGGAAGGTTCTGGGCAGAGGCCACACAGCAGAGGCAAAAGTCCTGAGGTGGGAGTGTGTTGGGCAGACTCCAGGAGGAGTAAGGGGGCCCATGAGGATGCAGAGGGTTGGGCAGGGAGGATGCAGAGTGCAGAGCAGGGAGGATGCAGAGTGGAGGGCAGGGAGGATGCAGAGGGGAGGGCAGGGTGGATGCAGAGGGGAGGGCAGCGAGGATGCAGAGGGGAGGGCAGGGAGGATGCAGAGGGGAGGGCAGGGAGGATGCAGAGGGGAGGGCAGGGAGGATGCAGAGGGGAGGGCAGGGAGGATGCAGAGGGGAGGGCAGGGAGGATGCAAGTCAGGGGCGTGTTGTTGGGAGAACATAAGATTTTGAAGCAGATGGTCATATAAAATGCTATAAGATACTGTAAGAGCTTTGGCTTTTATTTTAATGAGAGCACCGAATATTAATTGCTAGACTTTCCGGGAGACACAGGGCTTTTACTTTGGAATGCTAGGAACAATTGAGGATTGTGAGAAGGAAAGGAACATGGTCTCACTTACTTTTATTTTATTTTATTTTATTTTATTTTATTTTAATTTAATTTAATTTAATTTAATTTAATTTAATACAATTTTAATTAATTAAAATTTATTGGGGTGACATTGGTTAATAAAATTATATGGGTTTCAGGTGCACAATTCTATGATACATCATTTGTATACCCACTGTGTACCCATCACCCAAAGTCAAATCTTCTTCTGTCACCATATATTTGACCCCCTTCATCCTTCAGTACCCCCAGCTCCCTAGCCGCTATGGAAAGCAGTATGGAGGGTCCTCAAAGAATTAAGAATAGCCTGGCTTGTGTAGCTCAGTGGATTGAGGGCGGGCTGCGAACCAAAGGATCGCTGGTTCGATTCCCAGTCAGGGCACATGCCTGGGTTGCAGGCCAAGTCCCCAGTAGGGGGTGTTCAAGAGGCAACCACACATTGATGTTTCTCTCCCTCTCTCTCCTTCCCGTCTCCTCTCTCTAAAAAAATAAATAAAATCTTTAAAAAAAATTAAGAATAAAGTTAGCATGTGACCCAGCATACCCTCTTCTAGGTACCTACCCAAAAAACTTGAAAACATGTATTCACACCCCTACGATACATGCAGCCCTCTATTCACTGTAGCATTAGTTAGAGCGGCCAAGACATGGGAACCACCAGAGTGGCTTTGATGGCCAAAGAACGTACATGCATGACCTGCGGGCACAGAAGACAGGGTGGGGGCTGCTTGAGGGAGCGGAGGGGGGCTGGGTAGAGAGGCAAAAGGGAAAAATCAGGACAACTGCAATGGCATGAACAATAAAATATAATTTAAATAAAAACAAAAGTAAATAAAAGAGAAGATGTGGTATGCAATGGAATAGTACTCAGCCATAAAGAAAGATGAAATACTGCCATTTGCGACAACATGGATGGATCTTGATAATATCAGGCGAAATGAAGTAAGTGGGTCAGAAACAGGTGGAGAACCACGTGATTTCACTCATATTAAAACTGAAAGAGACAAATGAACCAAGAAGAAAAGCAACAAAGAGCCCTGGCTGGCGTGGCTCAGTGGATTGAGCTTGGGCTGCAAACCAAAGTGTCACAGGTTCGATTCCCAGTCAGGGCACATGCCTGGGTTGCAGGCCATGGCCCCCAGCAACCGCACATTGATGTTTCTCTCTCTCTCACTTTCTCCTTCCCTTCCATCTCTAAAAATAAATAAATAAAATCTTTAAAAAAAAAAGAAAAGAAAAGCAACGAAGAAAAACTCATAGACACAGACAACAACAGTGTGGTGACTCACATTTTCAAGGGTCACTCCGGCTCCTGTGCTGTGATGGGGGGAGAGCGAAAGCAGAGCGCCAGGCGGGACGGTTGCCATGATGCACAGGAAGAAACGATGGTGGCGTGGGCCAGGGAGACAGCCGTGGAGGCGGAGGGAAGTGGTCCATTTTGGATAGGTTTTGAGCCAACAGATCCGATGGTAGATTGGATGAGTGTGAGAGAGAAACAGAGGGGTTGAGGATGACTGCACAGTTATTTCCTTGAGCAACGGGCAGATGGAACTACCGTTAACCAAGGCGGACTGAAGGAGCAGGTTTCTGGGGAAAGACCAGGAGCTCAGTCTTGCACATGCTGAGTTTGAAGCCCTGGAGACGTCCAAGGGGAGAGACGGCTAACGTCTATGAACCTGAAATCTTGGAGAGGGGTCTGGGCAGAGATCTAAATTTAGGGAAGGAGTCTGGTGGGTCTATAGACATTTGAAGTCATAGACTGGAGTGAGAATGGGTAGGGAGAGGGAGTCCAAGGGACTAAACCCAGGCACTCTCCAATGTTCAGAAGTTGGGGAGGTGAGAGGGATGGTGGCCAGCAGAGGTGACCAGGAGTTGGACCAGTGAGGTTGGAGGAAACTCAGAGTGTGGTGTCTTGGAGGCCAAGGCGGAGGGAGAGATCAGCTGTGTCACAGGCTGCCGCGGAGCCAGCACACAAACCACTCTCCAGCAGGGTTTCCCACCTTAGCACTGTGGACGTTTGGGGCGTATCATCCCTCGTCGTGGGGACTGTCCTGTGCAGGGTAGGATGCTTCACAGCGCCCTTGACCTCTATCTGCTAAGATGCCAGTAGCACCACCCTCCCAGTGTAACAACCCAAAATGTCTCCAGACACGGCCGCCAATCCCCGGACACACGAAATTGCCCTGGTTGGGAACTCCTGCTCGAACTCGACATCTAAAGAGCTAACAGTCAGGGGAAGGAAGGTCTCTTCTAACTGAGGGGAGAGGCAGCATCTGGAGAAGCAGACACGTTTGAAGGAGGCTTTACAAACTCAAGTCAAATCGGAGGGAGAATGCACGAGGGGAGATCGTTGAAGGAGGAACCGGGGCAGAGTGGCCGAAGGCGTCTCAGCCCGGGGAGGATGCCTGACCCTTGGTGAGCATCTCGGCGTGGAGACCAACATCGCCTTTTGGAGCCATGGCAACAGTTATCGTCCTCCTCACTTGTGTTCGGCACAGACAGGGTTTCCATGACATTTTTCTTCCCATTAACCAAGACGGGAGGTTAAAGGATGTTTTTCTCTCTGAAATATGATTTACGGTGGTTTAGGCACAACAATACAATGTTATACCATTTAAAAACTCGGACTAAAAACAAACAAACAAAAAACCCCTCTTCTCTCACCCCCTTCACCTCTCCTGCCTCCTCACTCCTGGAACTTTTCCCAAAATGATAAAGGAGAAACTTGCCTTTCTTTCGGTTTCCAGATACTGGATCAGATTGTTTCCCCTTCCCATTGGAATGCAGGATTAAATTATTGCTGAGCTTAAATCTGACTCAAGATCTCTCTTCTGCAACACACACAGAGTTAAAATGCAACACTTTTTTTTTTTTAAACAGATACTCCATGGGCTCATTAGGAATTTTACTGAGTACCTATTGTAGTAATGATCTTTCTGGACATTTAGCCAATCTGTCCAGAGGGCAAACTCATGTAGCATTTACAAGACTCTCAACAGAAAATGTCTTCAGGGTGCAAAGAGGCTATTGGATTCCACTTTGAGGGGAGGGGAAGTTCCGATATGGCTCAAGGTAAAAGCCAATTTATGTGGAAAGTTTTAGGACTTTAAGGAGGAAAAAACCCCTGGGTAAGTAGACTTATCCAGTAGACTGGCTGTTGACATCATGTTATCTTCTCGGAACTTGCTGGGCAAGCTTCCCAATCAGGTTATAAGGAGGACCATTAATGAGGGCCATTGATGACGTTCAGCCACAGACTCCAGAAAGCTGGGCACGGAAATGGCCTGTTCCAGGACTTTCCCACCTTGGGCATCCATCACAGTCATCAGGGATGCTAAAAACAATGTGTCCAACTCCTGGAGATCCTAGGTCAGTCCTTGCGGGGTAAGGTAAGCTCACAGCATCTGTCATTTGCAAATGTGCCTCCGATGCTTCGGACCAGCCCTGGTCTTCACACTGGCATTTCAGGGATTATTTGCACATTTTTTAAAAAAGATTTATTTGTTTGTTTGTTTATTTATTTATTTCTTTATAGAGAGGGAAGGGAGGGAGAAAGAGAGAGAGAGAGAGAAACATCAATGTGCGGTTACTGGGGGTCATGGCCTGTAACCTATGCATGTATTCTGACTGGGAATCGAACCTGCGACACTTTGGTTCGCAGCCCACGCTCAATCCACTGAGCTACGCCAGCCAGGGCCTATTTGCACATTTTTAATAGAGATTAGGGAGTTCTAGGTCTTAGACAGGAAAAGGTTGTGTGACTTACTGAGCCTGACTTTTCCATTTCAAAAAAGGTAACAAATTGGTATTTATATGAAGATAAGATCAGAGCAAATCTATAGCTGAGAAAAATACTTTTTTGACTTTTTGTTTTAAGGAGACTTCTGTTGAGCACGTTGCAAACTTTTCCCTTCCTTTATTAATTGTTTCACTTCCTCTGGGTCATGAACACTGCCCTCTGTTTGTGCTTTGGTTCAATAAGCCTGGTGTCCAGGTCAGATCAGTCATTGAGACTCAGCTAACCAAAGATATATATGTGTGTGTGTGTGTGTGTGTGTGTGTGTGTGTGTGTGTATCTCCCCAGTGATAACAACATCTCAGGAGACTGACTTCACGGAGGCATGAAGGCAGGAAGTCACATCACTTCAGGTGAATGTGTCATTATACCTATATATGTGTGTGTGTGTATATATATATATCCTGAAAAAGACCGCCCACTGTTAATATAAAGAGAACAGTTTGCACAACATCAGTGTAACCTGGCAGCCAAGTAGAGTGCATATGTGCGATCAATGACGACTTCACTGTGTCGGTCAGTGGGGGTGGTAGACACTGTTGAGTGAGCATGTGCACTGTGTGGTCCTCACATTCAAAGTGACTGAGGGAGTAGAGCAATGAGTCTACATCAGGTTTTGCATTCGGCTTGAACATTCCTCCACAGGAACTATTCGGGTGATTCAGAAGGCCACAGCTATGAGCAAGTGATGATTGGCAGCCTTATCATGACAATGTGCCAGCTCGTGCATCACATCCACAGAGTTTTTTGGTGAAACATCAAATCACACAGGTGACTCAGATTTGGCTCCCTGCAACTTCTGGCTTTTCCCAAAATGAAAATCACCTTTCAGAGGCAGGAGGTTTGAGGCCATTGATAAGATTCAGGAAAATATGGAGGGGCAGCTGATGGCAATTGGGAGAACTGTGTGAGGTCCCAGGGTGCCTACTTTGAAGGGGACTCAGGCATCATTGTCCTGTGTACAATGTTTCTTGTATCTTGTATCTTCTTCAGTAAATGTCTCCATTTTTCATATTACCGGCTGGATACCTTCTAGACAGAGTAATATATCTCAATGTGCATTTGTCATTCCTCTGAAGTGATGTAACTTCACGCCTTCTCTCTCTCTCTCTTTCGGGGTCAATCAGCCTCAAAGAAATGCCCAGCTTCCAAGTGCCCAGATTACCAAGAATACTTAAGAGTATTCTCTTAAGTATTCTTGGTAAACGAAGTTGAATAACTCCATTTACCACCAATGTGAAAAGCCAAGAGTTTCCCAATGAATGGCCATTGCCCCTCCACCCCCCTTTTATTAATAATTATGCAGACTCCGTAAGTCCCACTGAGCTCACAGTGTATTTCTTGAATGGCTGGTGTCTGTCATCTTTACTTTTAGGGCAACATCCCAGCACCAATCCAAGAGATCCTTCTCACCAACAGTAGGAAGAACAGGACTGGTAGAGGACCACTCCTCAAAGATCTTGGTTTACCTCGGAGGGATAAACACGCAACGATGTGCAGTATTTAAGGAGTGTCTCATCTGTAGGATCTTAAAAACCCTTTGTGAGGTCCTGACTAGCCTTGATCAGAGAGTTGTCTTTTCAGCTGGAAGGTAAAAATCTGTACCCATGACTAGCTTTTTTTGTGATTTTCATCTATTAGCGGGGATCTCTTCTTCTTTTCCTGGATGGTGTAAAGATTGCCAACTGGGTCAGACTCTGTAACAAAAGGTGGTTAAATTATAAGACATTTTCAGAGAGTGATGAAAATAATGAGTTGTGTCAGCACTTGTCAGGAACTACATCAGGAACTATGTGCATGCGAGAACAATGGTGACTCCACTGTACTGGTCAGTGGGCTCGGGGGAAGCCGTTGAGTGAGCATGTGCACCGTGTGGCCGTCGCATTCAAAGTGACTGAGCGAGTAGAACCACACTGCACTAAGCCATGTGCATGTCCTATCCCATCAGTTCTTAAAACAGTCATTAGGTAGGTACCATCGCTACTGCGGTTTTACTGATGAGTGGAACCCAGGCTCAGAGGGGTTGAGGAGCTTGCTCGAGGTTGGTGAGGGGCAGAGCTGGGAGCAAGCCAGGTCCACTGGACTGGACTTTATGTCCATGCTCTTCAAACACCTTTGCTACACTGCACTTTTTGAGCTTTTGAATGAGGTCTGTACAGTGAAGGCCTCGTGTCCACCGGTCAACTGGCCAGGACGGATTCCTGCACTTCTTACCGAGAACACCCATTGGTGTGTGAAGACCGCTGACCCCAGCTTGCTTGCTGCCCGGTGAGGGAGCAGTGAGAACTCATGAAGGTAAAATTCTTTATTCTTCCGGCTTTACTGCATTTTCCATATACTGTAATAAAGGATCTACCAAAGGATAACACGGCCAGTCTCTCAGGGCATCGTCTAATCACCCAGGAAGTCAAGTTAAAGATTCATTCTTGCATACACTGATATTATTAGTCATCACCCTCCAGAGTGTTAGCCCATTAGGTACCATTAAAAAACCCAACATGTCATGGATTTCCTAATTAGCAGCTACAGAAGGGAAGAAAAGCTCCCGGGTCCTGCATTGTGCTAATTGCTGATGGAGTCGGGTTGACCCCAGAGGGCACGCTTTGTATATTGTGAAAACCTCAGACTGCCACCAGCAATTTTGCCAGCACAGAAAAGCTCCCAAACATCTTTAAAAGATGTTGCTTTCTTGCAAGTGTTATTCCCGCTAATGAGCCCCGAGGCCAAGGCGACTTTGTCTTTCTCCTTCAGAACTCAGGCTCCATTTTTCTGCCTGCTCTTTCTGTCGCCATGGGACTGTCTTCACGGAGGCTGGGTGTCTCTGAAACACCTTCTTGAATTCTAAACAGTTTATTTTTACTTCTCTCAGAGAAGCAGCAGTGCCTCGGGCTCAGGGTGGTGCGGGCCGTTGTATCTGGATGCCTGCAAGGTGGACCTCCCTTCAGGGTCTGTCTTCACAGGAAGGCGCCGCTCAGGCCCCACACATGGCTGCAACCGGGTCGGTGAGGTCCAGGCAGGTGCAGCCACTGGGCAATGGGAGGGAACAAGATGAAAAGATTCAGTCTCTGTCTTCAGGGAGTTGACAGTCTAATATGGAGGGAAAGAAAAGTGTATAAATGAACGAGATCCGAGGAAGCACATAAAAGGTGTCTGGAAGCTTTTCCCCAAGGTGCTCTGGGAGTCAGCAGAAGGGGATGGTGTTTGCACTCCAGCCGCGCGCTTCAGGTGTGTTGCAGAAATCCTCTAGTTGCAAAGTCGCCTTCAGCACTGTGCCAAATACCCTCCGACCCTGACCTCAGCCGGATGCTGGTGCTTTCCTGTGAGTGATCCCAGGGTGAACAGCTGAAGTCGTTTCACTGAATGAGAGGTATCTGCCAGTACAGCTCGTCCTTCATCCAGCTCCCTTCCTCTCTGCGTTTGGCTGGTTGCCCCTGAAGGTCCCCCCCCCCCCACCCCGTTGTCTGGGTCAGGGTGACGAAGTGTCTTCTCTGGGGAAAACAGGCCATCGGTGGACATTTCTGAGGGGCCTGGAAGGATGGGTCCCCAGTTGCTCTAGATTCTGACTGTGGCACCTGGACATGACTGCCACTTCTGTTCGATGGAGACGTGATGCTTCTCCAGAAAGATCTGAAGTCACCCAGATAACTTCTTTCTTTAAAAATTTATCTAAAAATATTTTCAATGAGCCCTGGCTGGTGTGGCACAGTGGGTTGAGTGCTGGCCTGAGAACTAAAGGGTCACTGGTTCGATTCCCAGTCAGGGCACATGCCTGGGCTGTGGGCCAGGTCCCCAGTGGGGGGGGCACATGAGAGGCAACCAGGTGCTGATGTTTCTCTTCCTCTCTTTCTCCCTCCCTTCCCTTCTGTCTAAAAATAAATAAATAAAATCTTAAAAAATATATTTTCAACAATAGTTTACATCCAGCATTATTTTATACTAGCTTCAACTATATAGCAAAGTGGTTAGAAATTCACGTACTTTACAGAGGGCCCCCTTGATGCTTCACGCACTCACGTGGCCCCACGTGTAACTATCACGATATTATTGACTAAGTGCCCTGTGCCGTACTCTGCATCTCCAGGACCGCTCTGTGACTGCCAGCTGTGACCCCTGCTTCATCCCTTTACCTTTTCGTTCTTGCCCTGCTGGAACTCCACAACTGTATGCACTTGAGCAAAGAAGCGTGTTTAAAACGAATGAGGTTATCGAACCTTCTGCCGCACTCTGCAGAGGACTCTGCCAGTTCCCAGTTTACGCCTTTTAGAGCTGCCACCTTCAGTGGAACACACAAACCTCAACGCCAGCATTACTGTTTCCGAAATAAGGACACAGGGCAGGGTCCCTGGACTTTATAACCACCTAACACCCGGCAGGCACCGAGAGTTCTCTTTAAGTGATAAGGATTCAAGTCCAAAAAATTCAGAGGAAGCACTTAGGAAGTCCAGGTGTCATTATTTTCCGTTCTCTGTAATTTTTTTTTTTTTTTTTTGCAGATGTGGGGTCTCCACGCCCTGCTGTTCAGATTGTATATTAAGCACCTGAGCTCTGTGCTGGGCTCTCATAGCGTGAGAGTCCTTTTCATTTCACATTAATGAAAAGATGTGTATTTTTTTTGCTGCGTGAGGAGGCTGATTCAATTAAATCACGTCTTAACATTTGTCTGATTAGAACCCGGTATCCTTCCAGCTAACAGAAAATAAAGTGCATGCACATGCCCTTCGCCTTTTCCACTCAGCCCCCAAGCCCCGCCCCTCTGACAGCTGGCCAGTCTGTTCTCTGTGTCCGTGAGTCACTCATACAACTTCCAAACCTCACAAAGCGGTATGTCTTTCCTGTGTGTGTGTATGCCCACCAATGAGGCTGGAAGGCCTTTTCCCCCCATCACCCTATTTTCATCCTTCTTCATCTCAAGTCGTTAAGACCCTCTCTCAGCCAGCCTCTGGTCCCTCCCTCTTCTGTTTCCCCTGCCCCCACCCCACATGCCCTTCTCTGCTGGTTGCCCCATCCTTCTCCTTCCAGCCATTGGTGCTGGGTCCCCAGAACGTGCTCTTAGACCCGCTGGTAAGTAAGTTCTGGCCCTGAACCCAGCCATCTCTTCCAGCAGTTTCCCCGGATTCATCCTCTATTGCTCTCCCCATCGTTTGTAAAAAGGGAGGCATAATGTACTGAAAGTGCACACCTCTTCACTGTGCAGTGTGATGAGTTTTACGGTGCGTGCACACCCATGTGGCCACCACCTACACCAAGGGGGGAACATTCCCAGCCCCCAGGAAAGCTCCTGCGTGACCTTCGAAGTCAGAACTCCCCAAGGGAGCCTCTTCCTGGCCTCCATCAACCTAGATCACCTTTGCTTGGTTTTAAAGTTTATATGAGAGAAATCATACAATGTGTACTTTTTTTGCTTAATTTCTTTCACTCATCATTATGTCTGTGAGATGTATTCGTGTGGTGTGCATTAGTAGCTCATTCTTTTTATTTTTTCTTTCTTTTTTATATGTTTTCTTTTTATATATTAGTTGTTGTTTATATTTTAGTAGCTTGTTCTTTTTCATTGAAGTGTGGCATTCTGTTATAATAATATTTCAAAATTTATTTAGTCATTCTACTGTTGGCAGACATTTGGGCTCTTCCCAGTTTGGGCCCGTGCGGGAAGAAGCAGCTGTGAGCATCGCTTTGGTGGACACAGGAATTCTGGGTACGCGCCCAGGAGTGGGTCACAGAGCACACGTGGCTTTTGTAGGCAGTGCCATTCATTCCCCAGAGGGACTGTGCAGATATTCACACGCTCTCCAGGAGTGTGGCAGTATTCCGGTTACCTCTTCTTCTCTCCAACACTAGGCACTGTCACATTTTTTAATTTTAGCCACTCTGGTGGCCACACAGTGATATTTCCTCTGCTTTAATCTGCGACGGAGGGTGTTGGGCGCCTGTTCACATATTTGTTGGCCATTTTGACAGCCTTTGTGGCATGCCTGTTCATGCAGTTTACCTGCTTTTAAATTAAGTTGTTTGTTTATTTTGGGGTTGTAGGAGTTTTTCTTTCTTTTAAAATGTTTTTACTGTATTTTGTCTTTACCATTTAATCCCCCTTATATCCCCCTCCCCCTGCAACCCCCAGACTATTGTCCATGTCCATGAGTCCTTTTTCCTTTTTGCTCAATCCCTCCATCCCCTACCTCACCCCTCACCCCCTACCAGCTGTCATCCTGCTCTCTATGAGTCTGTCTCTATTTTGCTCATGAGTTGACTTTGTGCATTAGATGACGAGTTTTTCTTTAGTGCATATTTTGGATATGAAGGTTATATTGCTTTTAAAATAAAATCCAAAATGCCCTTCAGGCACTGCCTATGACTGCAGCCAGGCCTTGCACCATTTTCTCGTTCTCTTTGCTTCCTGTCCTCTCTGACCTGCCTCTGCAGTCCTTCCTGCCCCAGGACCTTTGCATTTGCTGTTCTTTCTGGTCCATTCTGCTGTCGATAAACATTTAGGTTCTTTTCCAAAACACCCAGTCTTTCCTGCTCTTGTTACCCTGTACTAACCTGCAAGGTCTCAAACTTTACTTTCTCCTGAACTAAGTTGAATTTCTCTGTCACATATTCTCATCCCACTTGTACATAATCTTCCCATTATTTATTGCAAGTTTCAACAGTAATTTATTACATTCTTTGATAGATCTGCCTTTTCAGTTCTGCTGGAAACTTCCAAAGGGTTAGGAGTGAATCTGCTTTGCTCCCTATTGTATCCACACCACTTAAAACAGGGCTAGGCATATGGAAATTGCTCAACACATATTTTGGGGAAGATGCAAAAATGAGAACATGCACAAAGAAACATTTGATCTCAGCTCTGTTGGGTTCCACCATTTGGGCTATTTATCTCTCTTTTTTTTTTCACCAAAAAGCTTCCATTGTTGCTGGGTACTGTACCGGGAGCAACATCTCTAGAATTAGGCGTGGGTCAGAGCTTCTTCGATCCTGAGTGTGAGGCCATCGGGGCAGCGATGATGCTACCAGCAGCGCTAGGGCGTGGGAGAAGGCAAAGTGGGGGAATGAAGGAATGAAGGTAAGAGGAAGGCGCTGTGGTTGGAGTGGAAATGGGAGGGAAGAGGGGAAGAGGGGAAGGGGGGGAGAGAGACAGAGACAGAGAGACAGAGAGAGACAGAGAGACAGAGTTGCAGCTATAATAAGAAGTTGCAGCAGCCACTTCAGTTGCTCCCCACTGACGGCAGTGTCCTGTGAGTGTGAGGAGGTCTGCGGTCCAAGGCACAAGGGGAATTCCAGAATATGCAGTTGCACTTACAGAAAAATATAAATAATGCCAAGTTTGCTGACTATAATGGCTTGGGAATTCAAAGATATTTTGAGGATTTTAAGATGATCTCAGGCAATGATGCATCTTTGGGGGTTAAAATACAGCCTGAGATTATTTCCAGAAAGATGGCCCTTGGAGTCCAGTGGTCCTTTAAGTCAGGGGGAGGTGGTTCTCCTGGAGTGGGACAGTGTCCACAGCACGGTGCCCAGAGCCCTGGTGTTGGGTGTGATGTGGGGGAACTGCTGGACGCCTAGAACAACACTGCATGTTTCCAGCAGTGATGAAGCACGATGGTCCCGGGGAATATAAATTTCTCTGAGAAGCCAATGGATCCGTTTGTGCACCAAGCGGTAGACTCCCGAATACTGCATCCTGCAATCGCATTTTCTGCTACTTTTCTGATTGGCATAGATGCTCTTCTGTTTCACAAACACACATGTACTCAGAGTATCACCAAGTCCATTGCTTTCTGTCATTTAGATAGTTTCTAAAATGAAGCAAGAGGGAACTTACAACCATGTTCCTGTGGAAGGGTCTTTGGCAGCTTTCTGGTGCTAAGGTTGGTGTTTCATAACAACCGTATCAGTTTGGTGAACCTAGAGACGCTTTCGGGCTCGAGACGGGCTTGTGGATGTTGAACAGACGAGGACACAGGGCAGCGGGGCGAGGTTCTGGCGAGGCGAAGGCCTCACTGCAGGGAGTGCAGAAACCACGGCGGGCACCCAGCTTCACGAGCCCGGGAAGGTAAAACCTCAGCTTTGCTGCTAAGTGTCTCCACAGACAGTTGTTCCTGGGGAACAGCCCTCACGCCATTATGAGTCTATGTCTTCGTAGTTAGACTTTCTCCCTTGGATACCACTGGAGTCTCCAAAAAAAGAAACCACTGAAGATTTTAAGCCTAAAGTTGAAAACAATATGCCACTTTGTCCCAGTGCAGAAGGTAGAATTTGGGAGGAAACACCATGTTTTAAACAGAACAACATGGTTACATTTCAGGGGTCTGATCTGAGACGGTTGGGAGGTTATGTGTGCACAGGCAGCTTCACCTGTGGCCACCTGGCAGCCTCGTGTCCTTCCAGGTCCTGCGGTAAGAGCTCCGGGGGCAGCCGCACCCGACGGATGGCTCTCCAGATGAGTGGACGCTTGTGTCTGCTGGGAGGTGCTCTGTGGCTCCTCCCCGATCTGTGGAGTCAGTCTCCCGAGAGGAGACGTGGTTATCACTGGGGGGCTCTGATGTGGCCCCTGCAATGCGCAAGTTCTTCTGGGACAAACCTGAACCCCGCTCCAGCCCCTTTGCCTGACTCAGTCCTGAGGTGTGTGCCGGGCCCCACCTGGAGTGGTGGGCGAGGTGCGCAGTCTCTCTCCTGCACTAAGGCCTTCCCCACCTTCCTCCCTTCCTGCCCGAGGGTGTGATGAAGTAGCCTGAGGCCCCCTCCCCCTCTTTAAAACAATACTGGCAGTTATTTTTTAACAGCTTTATTGACCTGCAAAAACTTGCATAGGTGTAATGTATGCAATGTGATGAGTTTGGACTTATGCATGCCAAAGTATAAAACTCACTTTATAAAGGGAAATGTGAAGACAAAGAATATCGTGTTAGTGTAAAGGTTGTATGTTAATCACTCCTAACTTGAGTGTAAAAGTTACAAGACGACAGAATTCAGACTATCTATAACTTCAAAAATTGGTTAATGGATAGACAATAGAAAAAGCTATAAATGATCACATCAGTTACTCTCCCTTCATCGACTTCACCTGGGTCCACAGAGGGCTGCCCTACAGTCTGTGCAGGAGAAAAACCTATTCTCAGCTTCATCTACAGCACTGGGCTGCTTTCAGCTTTTATGAAATGGATTATAAGTAAACGTTGCCTGGGAAAAGGAAAGATTTAGAAGTGAGGACCAAAAACCCCCCCAACTCAAACAAAAGAAAATAAGATAATCCAAGACAAATCTATGGTTGTTTCTTGAACGGAGCAAGTTTTTATTTCTTACCTATGGCTCAAACATTAATTTGAGGGATTTTTGAAAAAGCTTACAATACATCTCTTGGTTGTCAGAGTAAAGAGATTTGCCCATAAATAATGAAATGAAACACTCAGATGAAAGAAAGGAACATGACCCATTAGTTTTCTCCCCGCCGGCCACACCGCCGACACCTTCGAACCCCAGGGTCTCAGAGGGAAAGACTTCTGAAAACGCACGTCTTCTCAAGTCCTGGTTCTGCAGTAGCACCTAGGGCACTGGAGCCTCTTGCCCTGGGTCTGGACACTTTGATTCTGGCAATGATATGACAGCACTAAAGGCAGCCCCGGCGTCTTACACAGACAGCTCCGATGCAACGAGACAGCTGTGCTTTCCATCTCCTCCTGCTCTTGCTCTTTCCTCTAATCCTCCAAGGTGGACTGGCCTGTTTGGAAACCCGCCATTTGTGCTGTGAAGTCCAGGAGAGCGAAGGAGTCTTGAAGTCACGACAAGGTGGCCTTCAAAGGCACTAGGCTGGATTTTGACAAAAACGAAGGTTTTTAAGGCGTTGAAGGTTTGTTTATTTACAGAGGCTCCGATTTTAAAAATGTCACTGTCAGTCGACCTCCTCTGATCTCAAGAAGCACATATTGTAAGTTCTGGGTCACTCACCTTCCCACGGTGTCCTCGGCTTTCCCAGAACCTTTGTTGCTCTTAGCAAGCCTTAATGAAAACCACTTCCTCTGGACGTCTGCCCCTGTCTCCTGCTTGTCACAGTCTTCCCAGCTGCCCTTGTGTAGTGCTCCCACCAGTCGTCGCTGTCCCCGCTGCTTGCTTCTCTTTCTACCTGCTCTCTCAAGAACTTGACCTTGCCTAAGCTCCTCTTACAGGAGAAGAGCAAAGGTGGAGAAATGCTCGTCTCGGTCATGCTTCTTTGGGGGACTCCCAGGAGCTCTGAGTGCTTCATTCAAGAAGGACATCGGCTTTGATTTTCCCTCTCCCAGCAACATGCTTTAAATGACAGCCTTTTCACAGATCTCTGGCCTCCGGGCATCATGGCCTGGGAGCTCTTTCCGAGTGACCACGGGATGGCCCCCTACTGTAGAGTAAGGACTTTCCCTTTGAAGCTAGTGTGTGCCTCTGAACTTTTGCAACTTTGAACTTTCATCTCTGCCTCTTGGGCTGGCCATCCTGCAGCTCAGTCATCTGCCTATAGGTGTGTACAAAGGTTCTGCTCATTGGCCTGAAGCCCACCTTCACCCCACGTCGGAGCAGTGATGATGGTGTTGAGGAAAACAGTGGGAGCTCTGGGCTGACGTGCTGCCTGAAGAGAACCATGGATTACTAGCCGAGTGACTTGGAGAAAGTTAGTTAATAGCTGTGCGCCTCACCTTCCACTTCTGCAAAATGGGGGTAAGCAGTGGGAGCTGCTCATAGATCACTGAAAGGGTTATTGGTGAGAGTGCACCTGAGGAGCTTAGAGTAGTCTGTGGCTTGTAGGAAGTGGTCAAAGACTGTTAGCTAGTAGTCAAAATAGTAGTAGAGGGAGATTTATTACATTAAAAAAATCACTCAGTTTGCAAACCTGAAGTCCGCCTTAGAGAGGCATACCGTCATCATCATCATCATCCACATCTCATTCTTGCTCTACTAGGTAAGAGCACGTCAGTGCCCATGGCTCTGTCCTTCCTCCACTGGTGAAGTAGACGTGTGAATGCCTTTCTCCCTCTCCTTTCCTCCAGGTGCCGACAGTAGGTAGTATGTTCTACACCAGGATTTCTCAAACACTCATGTGCACAAGAGTCGCCTGGAAGTTTTATGGAAATACAGGTGATGATCATGTAGGTGGTCTGGGGCGTGGCCTGAGACTCTGCATTTCTCTCACAAGCTCCCCGGTGATGCATCTGCTTCTGGTTTGGGGACCATGTTCTGAGTTGCAAGAACCTATACAATGATCTGACCTGGAGGAGGGTCTTTCGGGTGGAAGAGGACATCAGACTATTGGGTGGACAGGAACATCAGGAGTTCACGGCTATGGCTTGGTGCGGTGTTTCAGGCTCTGAGTTTTCTTTCCCTGGAAAGGCAGAGATGGACGTTAGCTGGGAGGTCCAGACATGGCCAGTAAATACATGCTGTGGCCAAGGCCATCTTCTTTTTGTCTCAGTATTTTTTTTTACATTTTAAAGATATGTGTATATATATATATATATATATATATATATATATATGCATATATGCATATATATTTACAGTAAAGATCTAGGAAGGGTCTCAAATATGCATTTTGAAAGCAAAGGCAACCCCAGCAAATGCAGGTAAAATATGATTCACATATGCATGTCAAAAAAAGTAAGTTATTTTCCCCCACATTTTTGAGTTTGAAGAATACGTGATATAAAGTTCTTTTGACTCTGGCAGCTTACTTTTCTCATTAGCCTCTCCCTACTGTGTATGTACAAACTACTCATTCATGCCTATATTTTCTATTTGGCTCCTATTGTAACTTGATTGGAATTCTTCACCGTTATACTAAAGGAAATTTGAAGCAGGTGGCCAAGGGGAGGGGCAGGGAAGGAGGCCCTCCCCGGGGGACAGAAGGGACCTGCAGCCCGAGCAAGGTGAGGACGTCTGTATTTCATAGCTCAGTCGCCAGCCCCGGGGTTTTCCAGGGTACGCCAACGGTACCGATACTGTCTGTCCTGCGCCACCTCTTGGCTCTTTGAGATTTAATTTTGGTCCATGAGAACACCTCAGGGCACACACTTTTGTATTCTAGGCTAAGGCTGCCACAGGGAAAAGAAAACCAAGGATTCCCTTCTAGATTTTCAGTCGGGCAGAAGAGTCAAGCTTGTCTCTCTTGGATAAGTTCTGTGGTCCACAGGGCTCCGGTTTATAGTGCGTAGATGACTTGTAAGGGGAAGGGAGGCTCTACCCACGAGGGAGGTCGGGAGACTATCACAGGCCCAGACAGCATGGGTACAGACGGCTCTTTCTGCAGACTTCCTCTGTGTGGGCCACGCTCCTGCCGGGCGGGATATGCTGGTGTGAAATTCGCCGTGGGCATGGCGCTCACACTGTAGCAAAGCAAGGGCAGCAGTGTGTCTCCTGGGCATTGGAGGAAATAGCTGTAAAAATACCTACTCTGCCTTGCAATGAACCCTCTAGTCCCTGATCCTGCAGACCCTGTGAGGACAAATGGAAAGACCTTGCACTTGAAATTTTACTGCAATTTATGTTATTGCTAGAAGAGCTGTAGGCCAGGAAGGTAACTGGATTCTTGTTTGTGAACTTGAGGGTGTGTGCTAACCTTATTTATGAATAATGTCAATGATTCCTTGACTTAATGAGGAGAATATTCCCTTAGTCCACTTCTGCGAATGCCAAGTTCCACATATTACCTAATTTTTCTGTTTTCTGGGAAAAGCTCATGGCTCCCACTAAGCTGATAAGCTCTTTTGATTTTCCCCTTCTGTGTCTGAATCTTTGAATTTGGTGGGATCTTCAGAAATGTAACTTCATACATTTTAGAATCATTATAACCATTTGTAATCTTAGAACCAACAACAATTATATCTTGTCTTTAGGTAAGACACCTGAAGTTATATCCTTATTGGATTTTTGGATATGTTATATTGCTTTGCCTGATTTGAGACCAGAACTCTTTGGATCATTCTGTTATTATTCTCCTTTGAGTTCAAAACTGCTTTTTAATTGACATATTTACATTTACTATTTCAAAAGTGTATCTTTGTTGATACACTTAATGGATCAATTACATAAACATGATTGACCAAGACTCAACAGAAGTATATTGGAGTATTTCACTTTTTTCAGAATGTTTTAGGTTAACTCTTTCTCATTTTGTGTATAACAAGTATCCTTCTAAACACTATTTCTCAGACTCCTTTGAGAATCTGAGAAGCCACTGACCCTCTCTCTAGACAAATATGCACATACATGCCATTTTGTCCTGGTTCTTAATCACTGGTCATTACTAGGTCATATTAACTTTTTAATCTGTACTTCCCTGTTGGTTTTATTGCTGTCTTCTGATGATTACAGTTTCTCGTTACTTCGTTCATTCTCTCAATCAGTTTTCTTGCCTTCAGTGTAATATCTAAGGGCACTAGTGGTTTTGAGCACAGTGTCAAGGGTACATGAAGTACTAAATGACCAGCTCCACTCTAGGATCAGAGAAGGTTGAAAAGAGGCAGTGATGACCTTGGAGCTTAAGACTGAGAGATGAGCTGAACTTTCCCAGGCAGACTGGTTGGAGGAAAAGACTCATAGTTATATGGAACAGCATGAACAAATGCAGGAGGTGTAGAAAATTCAGTAAAAGTTTAGTGCAAAGGGGCAGGGTTACACAGGAGTTTGGGGATGTGGTTGGGGAAGTAAAGAGAAGAGTAAACATCAACAAGCATGCATAGAAAGAGGCTCTTCATTCTGTATTTAACTTGCAGAATCATTAAATCAGTAGACGCCGCCACTGTTCTTTGGTTTGGATGTTCCACAGCACCTGGGGGTGTCCTGGTTGAAGGCAAGAATGGCCTCAACCAATAATGGTAACTTTATCTCTGAAGATAAAGCCTCCCACCTTTTGTGGGAATAATTGTTCAGTCTCAATTGAGGAGAGCTTGAAGTTTAATTTCACATTCTCCATGGGTGGTCATTGTCATCGTTGCCATCATCATCATCATCATCATCATCATCATCATCAAAGGACAACCCACCGCCGCCACCAACACTCACTCTGTGTGGAAGAGCTTAGCTCCGGCTCACAACAAGATAATTCTAAAGAAAAATAAGCAAAGAAAGCAAAGAAATAAGCAAAGAAAATATACGATTCTTGCCTTAGAACGTGGATATTCTCTTTTTTTGATTACAATATTAGGAAAACAATGTTACCTTGGGAACTGAATGACAAGTAACACGAAGCCCTCTTCCCCGAACTCATGGCACTGCCTTCCCTGAGGCCCTCGTCACTGCTGGCCGGGCCTTCTCAGTGCCTGTCACCAGTTCTCCTGCCTTTGCTCCAGCTCTGGCTGCATTATCTCCAGTACCATAGCTAGAGGGATCTTTCTAATATGCAAATTTGATCATGACATTTCATAGCTTAAAACACTTCAGTCTCTCTAATTTCCATGAGATAATGTCCAAAACTCTAAATACAAAGTATACGGCCCTCCTCGCCCCGGCTTCCACCTACGTGGGTGGTCTCATCTCTGCCATTGCTATTGAATGCAGCCTTTGGAATACATAAGTTATTTTCCATCCTCTCATGGTTTAAGATGATTTTTCTTTATTCTCATAAGCTCTTTTTTTTTGACTGCATAAAGAATTAGTGTTCATCCCTTAAGAGGCAGCTCAAGTGCTGCCCCTTCCAAAAAGCTTTCTTTAATATCTCTGGGGACAATTTAAAACTTTATTCCACTGTATTCCCACAATGCCTTGCTCCTCTCTGTACAAAAACCTCAGGGAACGTACACACAGTAACACTGGGATTCCTAGGACAGTGGGTTTTGTACTCGTGCACCTTGGTATCTTCTGCACAAAACTGGGTCCAGAGTCGGCGTTCAAGAGTTATTGAAAGAGTAGAAACACATATGTTATTTAAGAAAATCTCTGAGGAAAAATCTCTGAAAGTTTATTTTTGTGATGAGGAAGTTATACTTCTTTTTCTCTCCTGAGAATTCTTTTCCCACTTACTTCGGTGAGAATGGGATACAGGCTGAGAGCAGAGCTATGAAGAACAGAGTGAAGGAGGAAATTAGGGGAGATGCAAGGGCGGAGAGCGACATTGGAGACCGAAGGGAGGTGAACACAAGGTTGCACCTCTTTGTATTAGTGCATCAGGTTCAGGACCAGAGAGCAAAGTCCCCGTGGGTTTTCAAGAAGTGAGCCAGGGCTCCCCGTCTGGATGTGTGGCGGGGCCGTGTCCATCTGTCCCTGCCTCCGAGGGAAGTGAGGGAGGAGGACATGTGAGGTATCCCTGGGCAAAGTTCAGAAGCGACCCGGACATCCACACTCCAGCTGTCCCTCCATTCTGCTTGTTTTCCTTTTCGTACACTCTTCCAGTGCTTACGAACCTTTCCTTTCTGCCTGCTCAGCTGAAGTTCACTGGAGAACTTAACCTTGGCAACCCCAAAGGGCCTGTGGGGCCCATTCAGGCTTTCTCTACTCCCAATCCAAGAGCTAGATATTAATCGTCTTCTACTGACGACACACTTTGCTTAAGAACTAAGTGTCCGATGACTTGGCTGTACTCGGTAGCCATATGGAAATATGTTGGCTTCTCTCATGGAAGGACTGGGTGGCCATCTATGTCAGTGAAAGGGCAGGAGCCCGGCTGACATGCATGAACGGGGGTAGCAGGTTTACATGAAGGATGTTTAGTGCTGTGTCTCTTCACCCTTTATATGTGAATATGGTCTGGAAGAGACTTGGAACAGCCTCCAGCTTAAAGAAGAGAAGCTATGGTAGAGACAAGAGTACCTGGAGCCCGGCTGCTCATACCATTGATGATGATCGTCCCAGGAAGTTGTGCTACTCTGTTTAGCTCTGGAAGTCGAAGCTGCCTCACTCACAGTAGATTCTGCTTAGAACGGGGCCCAAGGCTCAGAGCGGTTCTTCTTCTCTGCTCTGGAATAGCCAGACCAATTGCCCTTGTTTCAGGGCCACAGCTCCCAAGGGCCACAGGAGAGGGAAGAGAGTAGTCCCTCCCCTGAAACTGGCATATGGGCAGAACTGGTTAATGAGAATGTGAAGAGTGGATGTGCTCAGGAGAATAAAAGCATTACCATCAGGAAGTACAGCTGGTGGGAAGAAATGTTTCTGAGAGGAGGTACCAGGGAGGGATAACAAGGACCCTGAGGGGTTTACAAGGAGACAGTGGTGAGGTACCTGCAGTTGCATTTTAGGGACTAGCAAACAGCAGTTCCATTTCAACTGCCAGCTGACACTTGCCTGCTTCTCTTACTATATAGTTCCACTGGAGCCCAAGACTCCACTCCCCCAGACTGTTGATCTTAGTGCAATTGCCCCTATTTGCCCTTTGCTGGGAATGACTCGGGCTCCTGCCAACAAAGAAAGATAAGGATTGAATATTAAGGTATTCAAATGTATGGTTTATCCATGGGGTGGCTAGACTCAAAATCTCCAGTAAGTAGGACATGTTGGCCAGAATATATTCCACTCCCATGGTCTAACCTGCTACCCATAGATAAAGGCTGTACTTCCCTGTGGGCTTTAGTACTTCCGAAGTTGGAATTCAATGGGAACACACACACACATGCACATGTCCACCCCACACACATGCACATGTACACCCCACACACATGCACATGTCAGCTTTTTTATGATTACAGTTCGTTACAGTGGAAAAGTAGGTAACATTCATTCATTCGCTTAATATTTTTTGAGCGCTTCCGTGAGCCAGTTTCTCTACCCAGAGCTGAAATGCCGCAGGGAATAAATCAGGGAGTCTTCCTCTCATGGCGCTCAAAACTAATATAACGTCAGTTAATAAATTGAGACCTCTACTGTCTCTACAATATAATATTTCAGTCGCCTTTTGTGTTTTCTCTCTGTCACAGGAGTCCCGTGGGTCCCTGCGAGCCTGTCATCTGGAGCAGATGTGTGGCGGGCCCAGGCTGGATGCACACCTTGACGTGAGCCATGTCTGACAGGTGACTGGGTAAGCCAGTGGTGCCCGAGGGGCCTCCATTTCCAGAACTGTGTTAAGGAACAGCCAACACCCACCCTGGCCCTGAGGGCCATTCTGTTGACTTCCAGTGTTGCTGCTGTTCTAGAAAGCACCTGTGATGTTTCTGCCCTTTAGTGTTTTGTGCTGTCTGTCCGATGTCCCTGAAAGTGGTGGGAGGACCACCCGGTCGGAGGTGGCCTGCTCTGCCTTCTCTGCCCGGCTTCTCTCTGCCGCTTGTTTACGAAGCTCTGCCTGCGCAGTCTCAGAGGAGAGGGGAAGGCGGGCGGCTCTGCAGGCTGCTCTGCGCTCACTCGGCGGAGAGTTCTGGTAATTTTCCTCTGTGAGAAAAGGGGCTGGTTGCCAGCCTCCGCCTGCGAGCCCTCTGCTGTCGCCGCCAGCGTCAGCTTGTGAAATCAGGGCTTTTGATTTTCTTTTCCGTTATTGTCTCTGACACGGAACCACCAGGGAGATGAGGCTGAAGTCGTTCAGGCGGTCCTAGGCAGCTGAGAAATAGTGCAGAAACAGAAATACTAGACTCACCAGATCCCATAGCCTGAATCACAACGGTATGCTAATGCTTATGAAGATGCGCTTATGTACTTTTGCGAGTATGTTGGTGTATGTGTATTTTTCCACCCAAAAGCTTGTATGGGAAAAAATAATATTCCCTTTGCATTGTCTTTATTTTTCTGGATGAAAAGCAAAAACAGCATTCAATCCTTGGCCAAAAAGAGTTTCTGTCCTGTACATTTTTGGGGCAGGGTTTTGTGGGGAATCTGGGCAGTCCACTTTTTTCTTTTTTAGATCTCTATATTCCAATTATAGTGGGGAGGTTCTTCTTGGAAAAACGTAGTGGACTTAGGGTGTCTTGCACTTCACACGTTGGTTGAAGTGCTACCCCTTGACCTTCCAGTACCTTTCAACACAGAAAGTGTGTGTGTGTGTGTGTGTGTCTATTTCTTTTAAACAATACAACCTAGTTTTATACAGGGAGAGCATTATTCTCTTCCTATTATAACTTTAATTCTTCCTCTCTTTTCTAACCACTGCCGGTTTATCTTATAAGCGCCTACAAGGGCAGGTAATGGCCCTGTGAGAGCCTTCTGAAGCCAGCAGGACGACCCTAAATGCATTTATTTCTGATTCTCAACTTTCTCCTTTGGTGGAAGGGGAGGTGGGTCTCAAGAAATGCTGCCAAGGGTATTTAAATTGTGGACACACCTGCATGTACATAAACAGTTTAAACACATTCGTTAATTTGCTCTTCTCATTTGAGTTAGTAAAGTATACACTTAGATAATAAAATACACACTTAGACTGATTCTCTCCACAGCTGCTTTGTAATGAAACCAGTCATTTCAGGGCAAAGAGCAATTTGGTTGGTTGCTATCACGGACACGGGAAAACTCACGCATTAACTACGGTTTTCCCTTTTTGGGAGCGGCCACCACTGGCATAAGAGAGCCTCAGGCCACTCAGCTGGTCAACGACGGTGACGCCGCATTTCTAAATGGTTGAAACAGCAAAAGTTGAAACACTGCTTTTAGGAGTTATCAAGGGATCATTTTACCACAGTCTGTTGGGATCTAGAAGGAAAAACCCTGAGAAGACCCTGTCCCCTGAGGGCACATAGTGTCCCTTTCTAATAATCAGCTAAGGTGCCTTATGAGATCATTTAGCTGAGCGACACGCAGTCATGCCGGGTTCCGTGACACTCTCATTTCAGGGGCTGCACTTGTTGTCATGCCTCACCGGTAACCATGGCAACAGACTCTTGCCGACAAGCCCTGTGCCTACCATTATTGGAGATGCCACACTCTTGTCAACTACAATTAATTGGGATTTTTTCCCCCTGGATTTGTGAAGCAATTGACACCAGCATTTCTAGGGTGCAAAATAAAGACATTTTGGCTGTGGAAGGAAACAGACTTCATTTTACAATCATGGCATTTACTCTGAAAGACAACTCAGGGAGGCAAATGCAAATGAGGAAGCACAGGTCTGGCCTTCCTTTCTCCTTTTTTTAAAAAAGGGAACTTGTCCAGGCGTCTGTGTGTGAAGTCTGAGGCCACAGCCTTAGACATATCCATGTGTGAAAACCGCTCTTTTTTTCATGCAGTATTTAGAGAGAAAACATCTCAGAGAAAATTTTCAATAGTGATATAATGTTTTGGACAGTTCTCAAGATGGCTTTGTCTCCGCTTTTCTAATAAGTGCAGTTCTATTTCTCCAGGGTTTGTGGTAAAAAGTAGTCTGATGATTTTGACTTTCAAACTCTACTTAATGGTATTTTTTTTTTTGACATTGCAGAAATCCTTAGGCCTAGGAATAGGGCTTCAAAAGAGGTCTGTTTTCTGGTATGTTTCTACCATGATAGGGTTAAAGGAAAAGTTTATCTTGGTGCCTGTTGACAGAAGCTAACAGTTTGCCAGAAAGAAATTTCAGCAGATTCCTGGTTATTAAGCATTTATTGAGTATCCATCTGTGCCTTGAATAGTGCTAGGTACTTCCACATTTATTTCTTTACTTAAGAATTTAGTATATTTACTCAGGTAAAAAGAACCATTACAATTACATATCATACTTCTTGACTTAAGGAGATAATTAGCAGAGGATAAAAAGGGAAATGGCTTCACCCCGTGGAATCTGAATAGAATTAGACGCAGAGGAAATAACATGGAAATAGTCCAGCAAACGTTTGGATGATCTGATCCAGTCAAGTCTGGGGTTGTGACATCTAAGACTTTATTTTTCTCTATTAAAGTGATAGACTAGTTCACCAAGGTGGGAGTTTTTTCAAAGACATTTATTTCCTAAAGATTGGACTTCACTTAGCTGAGTTGTTCCAGGAAATTCCTACTAGGCCAGTGGTTAATTAAAATCTTGAAACCTTAGGCTGTCTTTGTCAAGTGCAACCTGATTTTTCCTGGAGCTTCGACTCAGAGTGAGCAGAGATAAGTCACTGGACTTTATCATACCTAGACTGATAGACACTCAGAAATGTTATTGTTTCCTACTGTAGAAATGTCCAGAATGTGGCTCATAGACTGGAAGCTACAGAAGGTTGGGTTTGAAGCTGGAAGACATAGATTTGGTCTTGGTCCTACCCCTTGCTCTTCGTGACATGAGACAGATCATATCAGTTCTTTCTTACGTTCCAATATCATATTGAAACAATGTTAAAATTAGGCTGATCTCAGTGTAAAATGAGAATGAGTAGGTACAAGATTTCTGTAAATTCCAAAATGCTTTTGGAAAATGCAGTATTGTGTACGACTCACAAACTCATTATTGGGAAAAATTAGAAAATAGGATCTTGGGATTGGAAAAGGAAGACAAATGGTTGCCATTGGTGTGAATTATTATTATTTTTTTTTCTGTGCATTCTTGTGCAAGATACATGGTAATGGAGGCAGAGTATTCCACACTCTGCCAGTTGGGGGAGAGGTTTGGGAAGAAAGGTCTGCATAATCAGAAGTGTTTTAATACATTTTGATATTTTTAGCATAACATTTCTGCTGGTGTGATGTCACTCCAGAGTTTGGGCAAAGAGAGTGACAGTGACACTGCCCTCTTTGAGCCCTTACTGTGTGGTACACACAGGGCAAAGTGCTTGACAGATGTTCTCTTGTTCGGAACAACAAGTCTGTGCAGATGAGCTCCTGCCCCCAAGTCTACCTGTGTGGAGACTCGAGTATAAAGAACGGCACTAACTTACCCAGGGGTTCACCTGGAGGAAGCAGCAGAGCTGGCCTGTGCGCCCACGGGTGAGCCCCGGCCTGCCAGTTCTCCGAAGACACATACTCGGAATTGAGTTGAATGGAGTCAAATAACAACTTGACTTAGATAAAATAAATACTGTGTTTATCATTTATTCACTGACTAATCATGAATAGTTTCTGCAAGTTTCTGTGCTAGAGCCTGGGAATATAAAATCGAACATATCGGTCACCTGCGTCTTCTAGTCTATTAGAGAAGACCCAAACATATGAAATAAATACTTACATACTAATTAATTCATGTATCGATTCAATGCGAGTGCAATAAGTGTTGTGCAGAGAGTGTTGGGGGCGTGCTCCGAGAGCATGTGCAAAGGGCAGAAATGCAGCCACAGGCGCGGTCAGGTTTGCTTGGCCACCGTGGGGAGAAGAAGCAGGACGATCAGGAGAAGAATGGGCACCTGACAGAGTACCTGGCACACAGTGAACGCTCAAAAATTGTTGAATGAATGAGTGTGTGCGTGACTGCTGGTACTGGATGTGTTCCGAAGAGGAAGAAGTCCATAGGGGTTGGAGTATGCAAAGAAGACTTCTTGGAGGAAGTGGGCTGAAGGTAGACTACGAGGGTGGGCGGGTTTTAGGTGTGTGGGTGGAATAGTAGAGAGCACGAACAGTGAAAGCATGGGTCCCCTAGAAGATACCTGGTGCTCTTGTCTGCCCAGCATTCCTCCTTCCGTTTGGAGGATCCACGACAGTTTCTCTGGCGCTTTCGGGCTTGGAGAAACGGCCAGTCGAGGAACTCTGTCGTCCCTGGACAAGAAGGAGATGGGTGGCCCAGGCTGTACTGGAGGAAGCTCTTGAAGAGACTGTCCCTTGGTTCCTGCTACCTGGGTCTCCACAGCACCCCTGAGATTTTGCTTTTACAAAATTTTGACCACTCTGCCTTTCCTTCAGTTCTGTCAGTTATTCCATAGCCTTTTGATGTTTTCTTTTTTAACTATATGTAGCCAGAGTCTATTTCTGTTGCTTGCAGCCAACAAACCCTGGTTGATTTAGGCCATTTCCAGCTTCCCAGCCCCCACGAGTTTTTAGGATGTCCTGGCCGGTCAGTAGCTGATTGCAGAATACTTTCAAATGCTTGTTTTAGAGAATGAAATTCCCTACACTTTCCTTACGAGCAGACCACGTGGCCTCACTACTTGAGTCACAGACTGAGATGCCTGGAAATGAAATGTTCTTCTTTATGACTCAGTTTTACATTTTGCTGCCCCTAACCCCTACGAGGTCCCACTCAGAAGGCTGCTGAGAAAATGTGAAGATAATGCCAATCATCCTCTAGATCCTTGAGAACAAAGACACAGTCTGATAAAAAAAAAAAAAAGGATTCTTAACTCTATAGCTGTAGCAAGTGGCTATTTTGTGTTTGTTTGTTTGTTTGTTTATTTAGATTTTAACTCGCTTCATCCACTCATTCCTCTCTCACTAAAAGTAAATATTTCCCTTTACCTTCCCAGCTCCCTTTCCTGGTTAAACTACGGCTGTGGGGCTGCTCCCCCACCTCCTTTCGTAGCTACCGCTAACTTCTGCCCTGGCTTCCTTTCTTGCCGCCTTCTCAGAACGCTCCAGTGTGTTTCTGCCTCTGACAACTGCTAGCTGAACTACACTCCTCGTTTTTTTCTCATGAATCCTGGGGAGAGTAGTTTTTTTTCTCCCCGAGGGAAAATAAAAACACGACGGAAGACTGAAGTAGCTATTATATAAACAGAGGGGGAATCATAGAACAGATCTCTGTGGCCTCTGTGCAAAGGGAAAGCAGGAGGAAGCAGAGCCCGGGAGCCCGGGGCCGGCACGTGGACCGGACTTTCCAGCGCTAGCACGGCATGAGAAAAAGCAGGGCCTGCCCCAGGAGCCAGGGCGCCGTGTGAAACGCCGAGCGAGGAGCCGTTGTCACAGATGATGCGGACTCAGGATGGACGGGAATAAGGCCTCGAAGGAACTGAAAGTGAATGAAAAGAGGGTCTGCATTGTTATTTTTGAGGAAGCGGGAGTTGAGTTTGCTGAAACATCTTGCATCGGGCAGAAAGGAGCTTTTTTTGTGAGCCAGAAGTGGGTTTGGGGCAGATCGGTAGTAAAGAATGGTGGTTTCATTTATTTTTTTTTTTACTCTCTGGAAAAGGTGATATTAACATTTCAGAAAGTGAAATCCTGTTTCTAAGGTTAAAAACCCCTTTTATTGCACCTAGAGTAGCGCTATGCACAGAGTGGGTGCTTGAGTTGTGGGTTAAAAATGTAAACCGGTGAATTTTGTGCTCCTCTTCAAGGCTGGCTTAAATATAAATTTGTCCTTTAAATGAAATAAGCCAGTCGTAGAAAGACAAATACCACATGATTTCACTCATATGTGGAATCTAATGATCAGGCTGAACTAACAAGCAAGACAGAGACAGACTCGTAGATGGAGAGCACGGACAGCTAGTTGGGGCGGGTTGGGGGTGGAGGGATGGAGCAAAAGGAAAAAGGACTCACGGACATGGACAGCAGTGTGGTGACTGCTGCGGGGAGGGGGTATAAGGGGACTAAGGGGTAATGGGAAAAATACAATAAAGGTTAAATTTGAAAAAAATTGTAATAAAATATTATAAAGAATAAAACTATTCAGTGCAAAAAAAGAAGAAAAAGAAAAATGAAAGGATTTGTTTTCTGTTATGGTAAAAAAAAGGAAACTAAACATGGTACAAATTCAAGACACTCTGTCTGGGGGCGTATGTTGCCATGCATAGCACGCTTCCGTTTCCACCAAGTACATTGCAGGTGCTCAGTAGCGACACTTTGCCAGGGCTGCCGTCCTGGGCAGTCACAGGTATATCACTGTTATGGGTCGTATAACTGCATTATGTTATAGGTCACTCACTGTATTCTGGTCTCTCCTCTGTTTCAGAGATGCATTTCGTGAGGGGTGTGCATTATTCATCCTTTGATAGCTGATATCTGGTTTCATGCCAGGGGCGTAGCAGCTGCATGTGTGCTGAATAGAAGAAGAATTTTTAAAGTCTTGGAAATCTATGAATGTGGGAACGACAAAGAAACTATTGTATTTCCCTTTTTGTTAAATTCCATTGGTGGCCTCAGGTCCATTTATAAAATAAGGTTCAACAATTCCCTTAAATCCATTGCCAAATAGTCCATGAGGTGGCGCATTGCAGAAACGACCTGAGGGGAAGATTGGTGGCACTGTTCGAATTCCACTTGGCAGCTGGGAAATTATCATAATAGTTTGAATATATTATGACTACAAATGATTGAATTGTAATTGCACAACAGAATTGAATTGTAACCTTTCGGGTATTTTTCTCATGACACTGGCCTGGATGGATCCCCCAGGCACACGTGATCTAACCAGTCGTGGGAGGCATCCCCGAATGTGTTCGGACAACAAGGATATGGGAGGGAAAAAGATCGGTTAAGTCCATAAATCAAATGGCATTTGATTATCATCTTCTCTGAACTCCTGGAGCACTGATTAGCCACACCAAGTAACGTGTATGTGCCATGACCCAGTGGGATCAGGGTCACAGGAAAGGCTGTGGAGTCTCCGAGGGCAGTGGTTACACGCCATCGGCAAACAGCCTGTTCCTTAATCCTACGCTGTTAAAACCTCCCCAGTATCAGAAGGACGGAGTCTGGGGTGGGCACTTGAGATTTTGGGATAAAATGATACAATACAAAGTACTACTATAACATGTATCTAATGTATTATAAACAACATCTCTTCTTGCCAGAATAAAGTCCTTGAGAATGAATGACTCAAAACACGAATAATGACTGCATCTAAAAATTATGCGAAACACATGGCTTTTTGGTATGACTTAGCTAAAATGAAATCCTATTCTGTCCACTGGAAGATGACATTCAGATGACATTCTCATCACATCTGTCACCATATTCACCACTCTCTTCTGACTTTCCCAGTGTTTTTATGTCTTATTCTGTCATAACATCCACTCATTCATGCAAACACTTTTTGTGTCAAAGTATTAGTGTTATCAATTGCACTGTGATTCGCATTGGCCATGGAAACCATGACAACTATGCTCGCTAATATTTTGGAGGGTGTCTGTTATTTTTCAACGTACAGACATGACTGTGAACAATTTTACTTATGCTAGAAAAGAATCAATAACGGCAGTCAAAGGGAAGTAAGTTAAAAAGAGGCAACAACATTAGAACTTTGGCTCTCTGCTTCTCCCTGTGGAAGAAACTCCTGGACGCTGAGAGCAGGAATCGATGGGGTCATGGTGGACCAGAGCCAGTCATGCGGGACTGTCTTGTCTCCAGCTGTGCAAAAATATAATCATCTTGGCATTTTTTTTAATTGTAAGAGGAAGTTTATTTAGAAAGTCACACACAGAGGTAGAAAAAGTGAGCTGTAGAAGTGATGAACTCAGGAAACAAGTTATAGAGGCAAGAGAAAGGCCCTTGGAGCTTAGGAGAAAGAGAAAGAAAGAACAAAGAACATGCGCCTTGAGAAAAGAAGAGGGGGACAGATTTCAGTGTGTTGAGGAGGGCAGAAACAGAGAGAGCGAGTGAGAGAGAGAGAGAGAGGGAGGGAGGGGGAAGATAGAGAGAGAGAGAACATTTTGATGTTCCACTTATTTATGCCATCGTTGGTTGATGCTTGGATGCACCCTGACCAGGGACTCAACCCCTAGTCGTGGCTTTTTGGGTGGCACTCTAATCCATTGAGCTACCTGCCCAGGTCTGCCCCCAATTTTAGGAAAAACTCATAACACAAGTAAAACTTACCAAGCAAATAAAATAGGGGGTAGCGATTTTCTCTGATAAGAGAAACATTTAGATTATGATTTAACTTGAGTTCCTTTCAGCCACACATTCTCATGGAGCCAGCTCTGCCCTCCAGGGAGCATTTGGTGTGTCACAACAATGGGAGCCGCGTCCCTGGCGTTTAGCAGGAAACACTGGTGGTGCCTGGCTGTCTCAGAGCCCAGCAGCGCTGCACCAACGGCTGGTCTCTTGGCCTTCACAGTTGTCAGTGCCCAACGGGACATCCACGCAGGTGTAAAACTCCCTTTTAAGGGGCTGAGCCTGGAGTCTACTAACTCTATTTTACATGTAAACATCATGTTAATTTTTGTGGGAAGGTATAGTTTAAAAAAAAGGACACTGACTTTTATGGGGATGCAGTTACTTTGAAAACTGAGGGAAGGTTATGCTACTTTGCTTTGTTTCCAGCCTTAGCAGGAGCTGGTTGCTGTTAGGGACCGAATGTGCGCCTCCAGAATTTATGCTGGAACCCGTACCCCTGGCACTTCCCCCTGGGACCCTGTTTAGAGCTGGGGCCTGGAAAGAGGTACCTGCGTTAAAGTGGGGTCATGAGGGTGGTTCCCCGTACAGTGTGGCCAGGGTCCTTGTAAGAAGAGGAGAGTAGGACACGGGCACACAGAGGAAAGACAGAAGGACAAGATGGTTCAGGAAAGAGGCCTCAGAAGAAACCCCAGTCGTGGGCACTTTGATGTTTTATTTGGGATTCTCTTTGACTTGGGTGACTTCCAGTAGGGACATAGCCCTGCACTCAAGGTCAAGTATCGAGTGCAATAAGAGTTTGCCCCCAATTTTAGAAAGCCTAATAACAAAACCCAAACTTACTAAGCAAACAAAATAGGGGGGTGGTGATGTCCTCTAACGAGAAAAGCATTTAGATATCTGGCCTCCAGAATTGTGGGAAACTGGGTTTCTGTTGTTTAAGCCATCTAGCTTGCGGTGTTTTATTATGACAGCCCTGGCACATTAACACAGTTGCCTGGTTTCTGGAAAATCCTGCCAGTGATGTTAAAAGCTGCTAATTGCATTCGCGTCCCTAACACAACGCATGTGTGCCAGGCTGCGTTTGTCACTGTCGCGTTCCTCGTGATTCCACATATAGTGTGAGTATCTGTGTTACACATAATATTGTCATGCCTGGGCATTTACTTAATGACATTCCTACTATTTGATTATAAATTATCTTTCTGTGTTTTACCTTTAATGGTAGACTAATGCATTAATATTTTGGAAATTATGTTATAGGCAAATTATATTACCTATCGATTGTAATTCAGAACATGAAGAAGACATTAAAATGTGTATTACGGGGGGCTGAGGAGTGGTCAGAATGGATGGGGGGTCAAAGGGCACAAACTCCCCCTACAGCATTAGTCGGTCATGGAACAGAGTACACAGCATGGTGAACGTGGTGGACAATAGGGTACGATAAAACGATTTAATATTTGCGTGTACTGCGAAATGATCACCAAATCTAGTTAACGCCCGTCCCCATAACACAGTTACAATATTTTCCTTGTGATCTTTAGCAAATTTCAAATGCACAATACAGTGATATTAACTACAGTTGCCATTCTGTGCTTCCCATTCCATGACTGATCAGTGTTGTCGGTGGGAGTCTGCACCTTTCTTCGACGGAATATTGGACTTGTTCTGCACCCTCACCTTTGTCTCCAGGTCTGAGTCGGGTGAGAGGTGTCTGTTCACCACGGTACGACCACCCGAGTCTGCTGGACTGACGTTCTTCCTCGCAGTTCTGTTCGCCAGGTCTCGTTTATTTACAACTTGTTCCTTGGAGGAGTGGCCGTGGTCAGCCCAGTTCAGGACAACTCCGACGAACCCCAGCCTGAAGGAATACTGTAGGGTAACTGGTTGGAAGGACACAGGAGTGGAGATGCCAGCATTTGCTCGGCTGCCTCCTAGTTCCCCTCTTACACTCTGAATTTCCAAAGCTTCTTTAAACCTTTTCCTTCTCCCACATATTTCCGGCACATTTGGATGAATGCCAGCTAGTCCAGTTTTAGGCAGATAAGGGCTGGGATTTCAGGTCTCCTCCGGTGATCTTGCTGCCAGCTGCCCTGCTCTGACACCAGCAAAGGGTGGAGGCCAGGTCACCATTGTCCTCAGTTGAGTCGGAGTGACAGACAAGCACAGTCCTTGTTCACCCGTAGGCTCTGAGCGCCCTGGCTGAATCCTGGCAGAAGAAACGGGACAATGTGCCGAATGTCATAACTATGTTACGTGGCCTGCTCCTGGACAAATCCTGTAACGATGGTTGGTGCGTCCTGTCTGTTTTGAAAGCACTGTCCTGTGTCAACTTCCATGTGTTTCCTTTCCAAATGGTAATCTTGTGCAATGCCTTCTTCTCACCCAAGTTTAATCACAACCCGGCTGAGCAATAGATTGGGTGGGCACGGCAGTTACGGCTTTCTAAAACATGATGAGTCATTTTGATTGAGTCTTTGGAAGTCTGGGATTAAGGCTCACTTACATCATTTGTGGGGGACTTGGGGGCCTCACACAAACCTTCCCCAAATAGCATTTTTCACCGAAACTGATCTTCTGGAGAACCCAGCTTTAGAAAGAACTTCGGTGACCCAGACTAAGAGATGCCAGGCCACGAGGTTCCCATCATGTAAGACGGCATTTACAGAGGGCGCTGGAGGAAGGGGACCCTCTTTGCAAGGGAAGGGAATGTTTTTTTTCTAGGGTGGAGTGTGAAATGGGGTATCTAGAGAATGAAAACTTGATAGGGGAAGGAAGCCAGTGATTTGTGGGGGACGGAAGCTGCAGGGGAAGGTTTTTGGAGAAGAGAACAGTGGGGCTCCAATAAGCTTCACCTGAAACTCACTTTCTGACATCGGTCAGGGTAGACTGGGGTGGCCTGAGGTGGTGCCCAGAGATGGGCACCCAGACAAAATCACTTTGGAGACAGAAAGAGGGATGACCCACCAGGTGGCAGAAGGGCAGGTGCTGGGAGCAAGCAGGCTCTGCAATGCACCTGGCCAGTGTCAGCCCTTGCCCTGGAGCCTGAGGTGTAGAGTTCAGCATTGGATTTCCTTCTAATACCTACCTGCGGGAGGCAGGCCCTTCTCCGCAGCCCTCACAGGGAACAGCCACACTCTTACCTATCCATTTGTATAGTCCTTGCACTTTACAAATGGATTTTATTTTTTAATTTTCTTTAAAGATTTTATTTATTTATTTTTAGAGAGGGAAGGGAGGGAGAAAGAGAGAGAGAAGCATCAATGTGTGGTTGCTGGGGGCCATGGCCTGCAACCCACACATGTGCCCTGACTGGAAATCGAACCTGCGACACTTTGGTTCGCAGCCCGGGCTCAATCCACTGAGCTATGCCAGCCAGGTACAAATGGATTTTAAATCCATGTTTCCACTGCAGATCTCATGAAATTTTGTTGATGCCAGTAGAGTAGGTACTATGTTGTGTTCCCATTGTACAGATCAGAAAACCCATCAGGGTCCCCCAGAGACAAAGCAGTAGTCTGCCCCGATGGCTGGCCCTTCCTGAGCATGCGCTCTGTGCTAGGCAGTGCCGCAAGCATCTTACTTAGGTTTGTTCGTGTATCCTTCCCACAAGGCTCTTGGGGTTATTCTCTCCTGTGTTCTATAGAGCAGGACACGGAAGCGCTGAGAAGTGAAGGGCAGGCAGAGAGCCCTGTTCTGCAGCCCTTGTTGTAAAGCAGGAGGTCTGGTTCCTTATTTTGAGAGACTGTGACATCCAAACATGACCCCTGAGCAACGTTCTGGACCTGACCCCCAGGGCTGCTCAGGGAAACTGGTGGAGATGAATCAATGCCCATCATTTTACCCGCCGACTGCGCCAGTTTTCAAATATTTATAACAAGAATTGGGGTAAGGAGGAGTGCATCAGCCTGAAAGCCTGGGACTCAGCTCTCCAGCTTGCAGTTTCATGATGTGTTACAGGAATAGCCCGATATTTCCCAGGAGAAGAGGATCACCGGTCCTTTCATTTAGCCTCTGTCCCTTTTGCCAGAGGGAGCCTGCTGGCATCAGCGTGACAAAGGCGGTTATAATGTTTTCAGAGTTTGCAGACCAAAGAGTGAGAACTTTGGGAAGGTGCTCCCTGAGATGAACTGGGAGGACGGAAAGAGGGGACACTAGTTTGGGGGTTCAGCTCACTGACCTGCTGGGGTTCCAGGGTGGCACAAGGCTGCAGCAAGGACTCTGGGCCAAAATGCCAGGGTTCAAATGGTGGCACACTGAACACCTCTGTGCTGGCTGCAGTTTCCTGATCTGCATAATTAATGGATGGAATAATGATGTCAGATCCAGGAGGACTCTGGGAGAAGGAGACAAGAGAGAGAGGATGCGTGCAGAGCCGCATCGCCTGACTCCGGGGCTTCTCAGCCTCGGCACCGTGGATGTCGGGTCCTGGATGGCTGCTCTCTGCTGCTGGGGGCTGTCCCCTCCCTGCAGGGTGTTTGCCAGCACCGCTGCCTCTCCCGCCACATGACAGTAAGACTCCTCCCCATCATGCAGTGACGACCAAATGTCTCCAGACATTGCTGAATGTCCTCTGATGGAGAATCACAGATTTGTATAAGTTTATGTAAGTGTGTTTGTTTACGAGGCTTGCCAAAGTACCACAGACTGAGGGACTTAATAGATATTTGTCGTATCACAGCTTCAGGGGCCAGAGCCGTGAGGTCTGGGGGCTGGCAGGGCTGGTGCCTTCTGAGGCCGTGAGGGGGAATCTGTTCCAGGCCTCCCCTGGGTCCTGGTGCTTTGCTGGCAATCGCTGGTGTCCCTTGTCCTGTAGACACAGGGCCCCAACCTCTGCCTTCGTGTTCACACAGTGTTCTCCTCTATGTGTGCGTCTATGCCCAAGTTTCACATTTTTATAAGGGTTCCTGCCATATCGGGTCAGGGGCGCACCCTAATGACCTTAACTGATTATCTCTGCAATGACCCTATTTGCAAATGAGGTTGCATTCCACAGGGCTGGGGGTCAGCACTTCAACATGTGGATTTTAGGGGGACACCATTCAACCCATAGCACCCGTAAGCCTATGTAAATGTAGGGGCTGCAGACTCAAGAGCTCTTACAGCTGGAAGTTAATGTAAAAACAGCATGCAGCCTGGCTGGGGGCTGTACTGAACCTGAGAGCCTGGGCCGGTCCAACCATTGCCGTCGGAAAGAGCATGGCCTGGTGACCCCTGCTCATGCTGTGGGTGTTGGTACTGTGCTGAGTCCCTGGCACATGGCAGTGTTTCCTTAGTGTGAGCCTCTCTGGATTGGAGCACCTGGATGCCTTTGACAGCTGCAGAGTTTTGATGGAAAAGATGCAGACTCTTGGGGCATGTGGCCCAAGAATCCGTCTTTTAAAATACTATTTTCCTCTCCCCAGATTGTTCTTAGATACACAAGAGTCTGAGAGTCACTGGTAGATGGAACAGATTGGCTTGCCTCCTGCAGGCGGGGTATAAAGTGTCCCTTTAGGGGATCACTGCACAGATGCCAGACCTCGTGCGCCACTCTACCAATAGCACGCTGCAGGCCAACAGTGGAGCCCTGGCGTTAATGCATTCCACTGGAATTCTGGGTTAATATGTTGCCCATGGAGGAAGAAGAGCCCCCACTGTTGTTACAAAACAATGCAAATATTTGGAAAACTCTGGAGATGAAATGGACAGATTATCGAAAGACAGCACAACTCTCAAACCAACAAATCCAAACTTTCATTCCCACAGTTTTGTGTTCGAGGAGTCTGTGATGTTAAAGTTCAATTTCCCATGCCCCCTCTATCACCTACAGGGTTCACACAGTGACAGGTCTCTTTGCCAAGAGCTCTGCGCACAAGCTCACTGAATGCTCACAGAAACTCAGCCTGGTGGGGCCGTGAATTTTTTTATTTCATATATGAGGAACAGACTTGTGGGGGCTGGGTGCCTGGCTCACCCCACAGAGTGGCTCTCTGCCCCCATAATCCTGGCCCACCCTACCACCAAATGCGTCTTCATTACCACTCCCCACATGTGCTCCATGGGGCCTCTTTACTGGCTCTGGTTCTGTTACAAACTGAATGTTTTTGTCTCCCAAAGTTTGTAGGTTGAAATCTAATCCTCAGTGTGATGGTACTAGGAGGTGAGGCTTTGGGGAGGTCAGTAGGTCATGAGGGTGGAGCCCCCATGGATGAGTTTAGGATCCTTATTCGAAGAGACCCTAGGGTGCACCCTTGTTCCTTCTGCCATATGAAGACGCAGTGAGAGGATGGCAGTCTGCAACCTGGAAGAGGGCCCTCACTCAACCTCGCTGGCATCTTGATCCCAGACTTCTAGTCTCCAGAACTTTGAGAAATAAATTTCTATTGTTTATAAGTTCCCTAGTCTATGGAATGCTATTGTAGCAGCCTGAATAGGCTAACACAGGTTCTAAATCAAGCTTTTATTCAAGCCGATCTCCTTGCTCAGCTGCCTCCTGTTTTTACTCTTCTGCAGAGCCACAGCTGTCTGGTGCCATGGGCCTTCCTGAACCCGCAGCATCTCTGCGTGATGACCTGTCTCCCCCCCTTCGGCAGGGACTCATGCCAGCTCCCATCTTAAATGCTGTCTTGACCGTGGATCCTTTCTCTCTAGCTGAGTTCTAAGCTGCCTCTTACAACTCCTTCAGGACTTACAGGAATAATAATAGTGTTTCACATTTGTCAAGCATTTTACTGTTTAAGAGAATGTCATACTATTTTTAAAAAGTTAGCAGGAAGAAGAAAGAGGCTAATGTGGATGGCAGAGAAGAGATTCCTTTTGTCCATCTACGCCCATATTGGTGAGGCTGAGTCAGAGCGTCACAGCCTTGGGACTGTCCCTTCCGGGCTGCTGGGGGGAAGCTGGCATGTGATTCACAGGCACCTTGAAGGCCAGAACTCACTGATTCAGGGTCTTTGGGAAGGGGCCACAGAACCCCTCTGGCGGACATGGGAGTTTCTTCCTCTACTTCAGTGTTCTGTTAAAAGTTTACTCACTATTACCTCCTGGAACTAACATCCAGCCATGACATGGGAGACAAGGGAGGTTAAGGGGTTTGCTCCAACATATTACTTAGAAGACTGAAGAACTGGGTTGTGCATACAGGTCTCCTTGCGTTAATGATTGTGCTCCTACACTGTAGTAGCTCTATACGCAGAATAGTCATGTGGGCTGGTGGGTCAAAGTGCAGATTCATGTTTCATCCATGAATCTACATTTTCAACTAAGCACCCCTAGTACTTCCAATACAGGTGGTCCATGCATCACACTCACATTCCAAAAGCCTCTTACTAGTCCTAGTGGCCGCACAGGTGTGACTGTGTAGATCTCTAAGGAATTCTCCAGGTTATAAAGTGTCAGGACATGCTTTTCCTCATTTGTAAACGGGGCAGTTGGTGCAGAATGGAGACGGCCTCCAGGAGCCCATCCATCTCTGCACAGCAGAGGGGGCTGTGTGGATTGCCCTAGGACCTAGAAGGTAAGTGTCTGTGGAAGCACTGCCAGTTGAGGCAGGGAACTCACAGACCCAGAGATTGTGTGAACACATGAAAAGAAACACTGTGTGTGAGCAGCAGCCTGTTGTCCGGAAAGGACGCTGGGTTGGTATTCTGGAGACAACTTCCTGTCCTGGCCCAGCCATTGGCTTGCTTAGTGGACATGCGCATCTCACCTTGCCTCAGTTTCTTGGTAACAGGAAGGTAAAGACTAGATGGATGGTTTCATAACATGCACTTTGGAGCCCACGGGTTTGGCAGAGGAGCCCTACAGGTGCACAGAGAAAGGGGGCAGTGGTGGAGGGGCTCTGGGCCCCCCAACTCTGCTTTAATTGTGGTAGCTCAGAATTCGCCTTGATTTGGGTTCTCTGTAAGCTCTCTTTAGAACTATGGGCTCCAGTGCTGAAACATGTTTGAAAAGCCCTGGGCTTTGCTTCAAGGCAGGCTGGAGCTTTGAGTCTCTAAGGCTAGTGCCTAGGAAACCCTTGGGACAAACTTTCGGCGGTTCACCTGAATTTAAATGCAAATAAACACATCATAAGCATTTAAGCTGTCGGTCCTACTTCTCTGCAACTAAGAACCCCAAGTTCAGGTGAGCAGGTGGGGGCTGAATAGTAAATAGTGGACCTGGCTAAGGCCACTATTTAATTCAAATAAACACAGCTGAGCAAACAGAGGACTTTAAGCTAGGGCTGTGTTTACGTAGCCATTTCCTCAGTGGGTCACGTGCCCAATGAATGCAATGGCTTTTTGACTTTGTTCCTTCTGATCTTAATTGTGACCTGTTTGGCCAAGTTGACGAAACCAAATGAAAAGTCCACGCATGAATAATTGGGAAGCCTTTTTGTAAAGGGCATTTTTAGCTAAGCCTTTCATTGTTTAGTGAGGGTAAAACAAAAAGCTTAAGGGACTCTTAACAATTTAAAACAGAGTGACTTCTGTATCTTAATATTCTTTGCATTCCTCTATCCCACTTAAGAAAGTGTAGAAATCATTTTGCCGTTGTCCGATGCTGTATCCTGGGTGACACAGCAGAATCGTCGTAGTGGTGATTGTGGATTTTCCTGGGGCTGACCTGAGTTGGATCACAGCTGTTTCTTAGGCGATGATGGCACTGATGTCACAGCCTTGGGGACTGCAGTCTCATCACCTAATTAATAAACATAGCATACAGACAGGGGCTCCATGTAATTTACTTACTTTTATGTTTTTGAGATGCTTCCCATTTGATCCATGTGTTAATAAAAATGTGAGCTTCTATAACAGCTGACCCCCTAAACCTCAGTGGCTTAATACAATGGAAATTGCTGTACAGTCACATGAAGTTCAAAGTTGGTTTGGCATTTATTGACTTCCAGTCAATGTGGAGGTGTAGTTAAACATGGTTCACCTCCTTGCACAACTAGATCAAAGCTGCAACTAAACTATAGAACAACCATCACTCAGGGCTGTCAGAAATTGTGTTGAGTGAAGTCTGACAACTATGGAATTAAAGAAACCACAGCCATTCAGACTTGTAGGAGGCATGGAGATGTGGAATGGCTGGTCCCATATCCACGTGTGGTGGATAAAAATTCAGAAGGGATACCTTGGGAGTGAGGGGTCCCAGCCCAACACCAGGTCCCCCAGTCCAGGGTTCCATTGTCAGTAAGATAAGTCCCCATAATGTCTGGGTGTAAAAACCAGTGGGGATTGAGTTGGTGGAAGAAAATTCTGGAGCCCCAGGCAGTTCCTCTTAAAGAACCCATATATGGACTTACTCAGACTCAATCCCTCAGAACTCCAGCACCAGGGAGGCAGCTTGAAAGGTATCAGTGGTATATGTACAGGGAAGGACTGAACGTCTGGCCTAAAGGCGAGAATTGGGGGACAGCTTTCTCCCAGATAGAAAAGTGGGCAGAGGCCATTGTCCCTCTTCTGAACTTTCCTCCCATAGAACCACAGAGCTGGCAGACTGTTGCCATATCTAAGACTCCATCAACCTGGCTAACACTGTTGGCCCTGCCCTGGAGATCCCCTGAGACTCCCACCTGACTTATGGGCCACCCAAGCTGTTAAGAGTGGCTTTTCCATATGAATGACTGGTCTTGGCTCCTGCTTCACAACTTTCTAAATCCTCTCAAACAAGCAACAGCCAACCTAATGAGCTCCCACCCCCATACCTCTTGCTAAGTGGCCCCAGGTTCAGTACTTGCAGCAGCCAACCTAGGTTCACAGCTTGGCTTTTCCTGGGAATCTTCAAGCCAAGCACAAGTAGCAGCCATCTATGGATTGCTTTATAGCTCATGCAACATGACCCTGGGCAGAACACAGATGGGGGCTGATCTTGGCCTGTACCACCTGGGAAACCTCAGAGCCTATGCATCCAGTAGATAGCCACAGGCCACATCAGAGTACCACCACACTGCTCTTGCACAGCTGATCCTCCACAGAAGGTGGAGGTTGGTGGTAAGTGGTCACAGCCAATCCTTGCAGCTGACTGGCCTGGGTAAATTACTCCCATTGATCTGCCAACAGCAACCAAGGCTCAACTACAAGAGGAGGGTATACTCAGCCCACACAAAGGGTGCACCTTGAGTACACAGCGCAGATGAGAGGAGAGGCTGTGCCACTGGATCCTATAGGACACCTACTACATTAGGACACACTACCAAGAAATGAAGTCAAAGCAGCTCTACTGAGTACACAGAAAAAAAAAAAAAAACACAGGGAGGCTGACAAAGTGAGGAGAGAAAGAAATATAGCCCAAATGAAAGAACAGATCAAAACTCCAGAAAAAGAGCTAAACAAAATGTAGATAAGCAATCTATCAGATGTAGAGCTCAAAACACTGGTTATAAGGATGCTCAAGGAACTTAGTGAGGACCTCAACAGCACAAAGAAGATACAGTCAGAAATGAAAGATACACTAATTGAAATAAAGAACTATTTATAGGCAAACAACAGTGGAATGGATGAAGCTGAGAATCAAATCAATGATTTGGAACACAAGGAAGCAAAAATCAACCAATCAAAACAACAAGAAGAAAAAAGAATCCAAAAACATGAGGATAGTATAAACAGCCTCTGGGATAACTTCACATGTTCCAACATTTGCATCATAGGGGTGCCAGAAGGAGAAGAGAAATAGCAAGACATTGGAAATCTAGTGGAAAAAATAATGAAAGAAAACTTCCCTGAATTGGTGAAGGAAATACACATGCAAGTCCAGGAAGCACAGAGAGTCCTAAATAAGATGAATGCAAAGAGACCCACTTTAAGACACATCATAAATAAAATGCTGAAGGTTAAGAGAAAGAGAGAATCTTAAAAGCAGCAAAAGGAAAGCAGTTAGTTACCTATAATGGAGTTTCCATAAGACTGTTGACTGACTTCCCAAAAGAAACTTTGCAAGCTAGACGGGACTGGCAGAAATATTCAAAGTCATGAGAAGCAGGGACCTCCAGTCAAGATTGCTCTATCCAGCAGAGATATCATTTAGAGTCAAATGGCAGATAAAGAGCTGCCCAGACAAGTAAAAACTAAAGGAGTTCATTATCACCAAACTATTATTATATGAAATGTTAAAGGAACTTATTTAAGAAAAAGAAGAAGATCAAAACTATGAACAATAAAATGGCAAAGAATACATATCTATCAACAACTGAATCTAAAAAACAAACTAAACAAACAAGAAGAACAGAGACAGAATCATGGATACAGAGACCATTTTCATGCTTGCCAGGTAGGAGGGGGTGGGAGAGAATGGAAAAAGAGGTGAGAGGATTACATATAAATTGGTAATTACAGAATAGCCATGGGATGTAAAGTGCAGTATAGGAAATGGAGTAGCTAAAGAACCTACACGCATGACCCTTGGACATGAACAATGGTGTGGGGATTGCCTGATATGGAGTAGGGGGTGTGGGCAAAGAGGGGCAAAGGGGAAAAAATTGGGACAACTGTAATAGCATAATCAATAAAGTATAATTAAAAATATATAAAACATGGGAGAAATGAGTATAAACAAACAAACAAACATACTGTTAAAAAAGTGGGTTTGGCATTCTGACTTTTACACAGTGTTTCAAGGATCCAATCCCCTTACACCTTGCCTTCTTCCTCAGACTAGCCGTGATGTTTGCCACTTTTGTCCCTGCTCTGTTGATGAGAACCAACCTTCCCAAGTGTAAGTGGACTGAGTATATCAGTCTAAGGGGCTGCCTCTGTTCACAGCCCCTTCCCAACAAAAGCTATACAATGGAAAGAAAGCACTCTTTTTGGTGAACAGCTAGTTATTTTTGCCACAATTGGCAACAAGAAAACTAAGGGATGTTGGATAATTATCAGCTACCTATGCAACTTTGACTACTTAAGTCCTAAATAGTCAAGTGGATGACATTTTCAACTTTAGTCAAAGAAAGAGGAGAAAAATGCCTAAGGAAATGAGACAATCTGAGGCTTATAGAAATGTCCCACCCTTTCCAACCTGGTATTACTTTGGGCAAAAACTCATCTTCGTGAGCAGAACAAGAGAATGTGAACAATCAAAGCTAATTTTCTTCCCTGTAGGTCCAAGGAATTCCTTTGGAATTCTGTGCCTCGGAAGTTTTCTATAGAGTGAAATTATTGGATTAGAGAATCTCTAATACCTACATTCTGGCAATATGAGGTTCATTTCTTATGTTTTTGAAATCACTGAAATGAACATATCTGTCTTTGGTGTGATTGATTTAATCATCGAAGGAAGGGCGTAGATAAAAGCATTCTGAAAATTAGTCAGAGGAAATGGAAAGCTAAATGTTTGCTTTCATTTTTTTTAAATGAGTTTTGGCCATGTTTCCAAACACTTAAATGTAAAATATGCATCATTTAACCACAACTTCAATGCTAAGAGCAAACACGCAACAGATGGTTAAAAGGCACGTATCTTCAAGGTTTGATTCCAAACAACCTACACATGCAGTTTTCAAATAAGAATAAGCCTGTTTCCACAGATAGGAATTTTAACAATTATGATTTCATCAGTCTCAGATCAAACTTTTCCTAAATGAATTTTCTTTCCCACTACTTCATATCATTGTTGGTTTTTAAAAAGACACATAATTGCAAAGGTACCCAGCGATGAGTTTCCCTCTTGAATCACTGTCCAGCACAACCTTTGATCCCGGACCGCTGGGCAAATGCAGTTTGTTATTCATTGTGGCACCAGGAAAGTACAATAGCTTCCATCAAAAAAGGCCTTCCCAGCTTGCTCATCGCCGTTCCCAGGACTTTGGGTTTACAAATGCAGAAAAGCATCTATGTTTTGGTGCTGAAGTGTCAACTAATGTGACTTAAAATAGGAGAGAAGATTTGTAATGCACAACTGTTGACAAATAAGATGCTCTTTGCAGGGATTTGAGTCTTTTCCGTGGAACAGCGAGAGGAGGGTCAGACCGCGCTCAGCTGCAGGCAGAAGTCAGGATGACAGTGCATGGATCACCCTGGACAGTTTTTCTGTCTGCCCTCAGGACAGCTCGTTTATAGGAAACATACTATTTATTTTTATTTCCTTGTTTTTTCATTTCTCAAGCTCATCAACTTCTGGATTTTTAAAGGCAGGAGTGGAACCTTGAATGCTCCCTGGCCTTTTTATTTCAAGCAGCATCCTGGTGCAAAGTCAGCAGAGTACTGGGATCAGAGTCCCCTGTCCTTCATTTGGGTGTCTGCTACCCGACAGCTTTATGAACATAGGCTCTCTGTGCCTCATTGTCTCATCTGTGAGATGGGTCATTGTGATGGTTAAATAAGAGAGTTGATGAAAAGCACTGGACACATAGTAATTCTATCTACCTATATATCTATCTATCATCTAATTTACTTATTTATCCTCTCCCCTGTCTGTTACACATACATGTAAAATATGGATAATAGGTAGATGGATTGATAGTGAAAAGGACAGAAAAGAGATAGAGAGGGAAGAGGCAGTGGGTGAGGTGTTTCAATTCCTTTGGAGTAACTTTGACTTAGTTTTTTTTGTGGGGGAGGCACTTCTAGAATATTTCAGGCATACCAAAAGGTATAATAATAATGTTGCAAAAATGAATATATTTACCACCCGGCTTAAGAAACGGAACCATACGGAGTCAACGGAAGCCACCTTCATATCCTTTTCTAATTTCTCCTTCCTCCTCCCCAGAAGGAACCACCAGCTTGATGGGGTGATTGCTACTCCTGCGGAACTGTTTGTACTTTTTCTATAAGGTCTGTATCCACCAATAACTTACAGTATTGTCTCACATATTTTTTAGCTTTAAGTAAATGACATAGCACTGTATGCATATTTCTTTCTTTTTTTTCTAAAGATTGTATTTATTTATTTTTAGAGAGGGAGGGGAGGGAGATAGAGAGGGAGAGAAACATCAATGTGTGGTTGCTGGGGGTCATGGCCTGCAACCCAGGCATGTACCCTGACTGGGAATCGAACCTGCGACACTTCGGTTCGCAGCCCGCACTCAGTCCACTGAGCTACGCCAGCCAGGGTGTATCTATATTTCTGTAATTTTCTTTCAATGTCTCATGTTATATTATTGAGATTTATGTTTTTGAAACATGCCTCTCTAGTACATTCATTTTAACTGCTGTGTATGATTCCAGGTATTTTCCTTTTTTTTCTGGTGGAGTTTCTTCCTCCAGGCTTCCCTCCTCCTGTCCTGCTTTAGTCCATTTGTTCTTCTTTTCACCCTCTCTCCTCATGTCCCACCCAATAAGATGCTGCATCAGCAGAAGGGAACCAAAAAGGCCATCCTTGGTTTACAGCTGACTTATAAGAACTCCTTGTTCTAGTCTCTATGATGGATACACAGCAGTTTCATGTGATTTAAAAATGCATCATTCACCGATCAGGCATAAAAAATTCTAGATAACATATGCAAAAGATGTTCTCACCCCTGGATGAGGAGTCTGAACAGATAGTGTGCACATCGTGTGGCAACGAAAAAAAATCACAATAGAAAACAATGCTTGAACAGCCTTCCCAATGCCCTCCCTTATAAAATTTCTCAGGATGTTTTTGTTCTCTGGTTTCCCTCTCTCTTCTTTGCTTGAGGGAAAGAATGTAGATGGAAATCACTCACAGGTTGTTTCCTTTATCATCTTTTACAAATACTAGATTGGATACATAGTAAAATGATGAGGTATGTATACATTATATGTAAAAATAACATAACATTCATGAAGCTCTCGGTCTACTTGAGAACTAGAACATAGAGCAAATTGCATCCACCTGCAGGCTCCACCCTGGAACACCCTGGAGCTGAAGACATCATTTAAGGCACGCCTTAGTTCTTGTCTTGAGCACCTGCACTTCGGTGAAGATGTGACGTCTCAGGGAGCAGGTAAAAGAAAAGCCCTTCTGTTTTTGCCTGAAACTTTAATTGCAGAGGATGGGACGTGAGCCCAGTCAATGACGTCGGAAATTTAGATCTGTGAGATACATTTAGGTGACTGTTCACTTCATGTCCTCTCTTTGAGTCTCAGACGTCTTGTCTATAAATGGAAAGTGCTGCATGAGATGATCTCTGAGGTCCCTTCTGTGTGCTGAATAAAACACATGCGTCTGTGGTCTTTCATGGCTCCAGCGAGGTAGCAACAGTCTGCAGAAAACCTGCACTCAACTGCTGGGGGATGAGTAACACTGACTGCCGTGTCCAGTTACAGAATGTCCTTCCTTGGGTGCCCTGAGAGGGAGGGACCAAAGTCCAGTCTTTTCCCTGAGCATTCCAGGAACTTGTGTTTTCCTTCCCTGAGAATGAATTGTGGAATCATCCCATTGGATGTCATCCAAACCTCAAATCAATCCAAACCATTCATTGTCTTTGAACTCAGATCCTTCCCCTCCCCCACCATGTCTAGTTACTGAGTCAAGATTATGACCTTCAGACTGTGAGTATGTTTGAGAAGAGGAGGAAGAGCTTTAAGTGGCTGTCATGTTGAACATGGGGGAAAATGTTCTAAGATAGTCACAAGAGGGAAGCTATGGCTAAAGGTCAGAGGCAATAGGGACACACTTTTGGGTTGATATAAGAACTTTCCGACAATTCCAGCCATCGTTGGAGGAAACTCTTTGTCCAGAATGGTATCAAATACTGAGTAATTGATAAACTCAATAAATATATAATATAGATATATTTGGGCTCTGGGCTGCAGCTCTTGGGGGAAATAAACATGAATAAGATGTCCCTGTAGTCAGAAGCCTACAACCTGGTAGACACGTATCATGTTTTGCTTCACAAAATAGTTAGATATCTGTCTTTAGAGCCATAAGTCAGCCATAAGCAGAGTACTTGGAGAGCAGAGGGAGGAGGTGTCTCCTTGGGCTAAGGGAAAAGACATGGTTTTGGGGGGTGGCACAAGGTCCTTACACTTGAATTATGCCTTGAAGGTAGAGAGAAGACAAAGCTGTGTAGGGGGGGGGAGGGGGGGAGATGTGAGGGGACAGAGACAGTGCTCCAGAGTGAACAGTTTAGGGACCAGGGAAGTGGCAGCCCAGAGGCACGTTACTATGGAAGAACATTCTGCACAGCACATTGCTATGCTCTTAGACACTTGAACCTGAAGGGGACAGTCCATTTCTCTTCCAAAAGAGCATATCCTTCCAGCTTCTCTCTTCACCCAGGCCAGCAGACTTTAATGTTTCCTTAGACTTTCTTCCTCTCTTCCCACATCCTTTGGGGTACTCAACTGTGTCCTCACCTCAATGTAGGTTAACAGATGTCTTCTCCCACCACACTGCCCAGCTCCGGGTATACAGTGGGGGATGGAGGTAGTTTGTGGAGGCCTCACTGACCGGTTGAGTAATTTGGGAAAAAATTCTTGAGATGCAGATGGCAATTATCCCTCTTCCTAGAAGGTGCCGGTGAGGAGCCAATGTGCAAAGTGCTTATATAGGGATTCATTTAGTCCTAACAATAACCTCAATCAAGACACAGATGGAGGGAGAATTGAATGTGGGAGAGGTGGGTGTGTAGGGCAGGGGAGAGCAATAGGAGAAAAATTGGGACAACTATAATTTAACAACACTAAAAATTTTTAAAAAAATAACAGGGAGAAATGGAAATAGGGAGAAAGAAACTCACTTGTACAGCATACTCTCATCTTAAATTAAGATGAGATTTTTTTACTCACCATTTGCAATAAAGAACCAAGCTGGAGGGACTTCCAGCCAAGATAGAGGCATAGGTGAATACACTGTGCCTCCTCGCACAACAAAGAGAGGGATAACAACAAATTTAAAAACAAAAGACAACCAGAACTTTCAGAAAATCAAACTGTATGGAAGTTTGACAACTAAGAAGTTAAAGAAAAAACATTCATTCAGAATAGCAGGAGGGGCAGAGACTAGCAGCTGGGGTGGAGAGGATGGGCGGCAAGGTGGTGGCTGGAGGACCTAGGCAGGCAAGGTAGCAGCTGGCAGACCAGGCAAGGGACAACTTTAAACATTTCAACATCTAAATCATAGGGGTGCCAGAAAAAGAAGAAGAGCGAGAAAGTGAAGACGTATTTGAAAACATAATGAAGGAGAACTTCTCTAATCTAGCAAAGGAAATAGACTTCCAGGAAGTCCAGGAGGCTCAGAGAGTCCCAAAGAAGTTGGACCCAAGGAAGTACATAACAAGGCACCTCATAATTAAGTTACCCAAGATTAAAGATAAGGAAGAATCTTAAAAGCAGCAAGAGAAAAGGAGTCAGTTACCTACAAAAGAGTTCCCATTAGGCTATCAGCTGATTTCTCAAAAGAGACCTTACAGGGAAGAAGGGGCTGGCAAGAAGTGTTCAAAGTCATGAAATGCAAGGACCTATATCCCAGATTGCTCTATCCAGCAAAGCTACCATTTGGAATGGAAGGACAGATAAGGTTCTTCCCAGATAATGTCAAGTTAAAGGAGTACATCATCACCAAACCCTTATTATATGAAATGTTAAAGGAACTTATCTAAGAAAAAGAAGAAGATCAAGAATATGAACAGTAAAATGACAACAAACTCACAACTATTAACAACAGAACCTAAACAAACAAAAACAAAAACAAACCAAGCAAACAACTACAACAGGAACAGATTCACAGAAATGGAGATCACATGGAGGGTTAACAGTGGGGAGGAGGAGTGGGGAGAAAGGGGGAAAAGGTACAGGGAATAAGAAGCATAAATGGTAAGTTCAAACTTGACAGAAGGGTGTTAAGAATAGTATAGTGGCAGTGACCAGAGGGGAGAGGGGAGGGAATTTCAGGGGAAAAGGGGAAAGGTTTTCAGGAACAATTATAAAGGACACATGGACAATAACAAGGAGGGGTAGGAAATGGGAGGGAGGTGGGGAGGGCTGGGGGATGGGCTGGGATGGGGGTAAAAGGCAGAAAACTGTACTTGAACAATAGTTTAAAAAAGTAAGCATAGTATAGGAAATGTAGAAGCCAAAGAACTTATATGTAACCCATGGACATGAATAAGGGAGGGAATGTGGGTGGGAGGAGGGGTGCAAGGCAGAGGGGGAGAAAGGGGGGGAAATAGGACAGCTGTAATAGCACAATCAATAAAATATGTTAAAAAAAAGAACCAAGCCAGAGATGATAAACACACACACACACACACACACACACACACACACAGAGATGGGTAAAATAAGTTGCCTAGGGCCACAAGCTGGTGAACGGCAGAAGATGGCATTTGGGAGCAGGTGTTGGATTCTGGAAACTGTGTTTTCATCATTCCATTCTTTACCCATGCCTGGCTGCTCTGTGATTATTGTTTTTCTTGTTATGCCTACGTGATTTGGATAATCTAATGAACTTTTCATAGAGTGATCTGAAAAGGGTCAAATTTGCCCTCTCGCTCCTCAAAAAACAAACAAACGAACGAACACGAAACTTATCTTTATACCAGAATGAAACCCAAGGCATAGAGTATTTGCAGTTTCAAATGAGATCCAGATTTTTTTCTCTTATTGGAAAAGGAAAAAGTTTCCTTCCCAGGAGACCAGCCTATGGGCCTGCTTTTCTGTGGGTTGGGTCACACAGTTAGAACAGGGATGAGCTCAACTGCCCCATGCTAGGCAGTTGCTGGGAGGCCCGAAGGGTGGGGGCCATGGCAATACAGCGCCATGAGGAGAAGGTGGTCCTGTGGCTGCCAGCTGGGAGCTGGGTTGTGTTTCACTGTGGACGAACGTTCAGTCCCATTCAAAGAGGGAACCTGGGGCATCGAGCAAGAAGCTGGGATCTGATGAAGTTCCAGTGTCAGCCACTGTTATGCAATACATTTTTATTTTGACTTATTTTCTTTGCAACCAACCATTTCTTGTCATTCTGACCTTTTAGTTTTACAAAGTATCAATTGGCCTAGGCTGTAGGATGTATGTATTTATTTGAATCAATGAATCAATGAATGAATACATGAACAGACACAGGTCAAATGAATGTATCATTAAGTTCTGTGCAGTGGAGCGTGGGGCCAGAATGGTGACATGGGTTTGGCTGAAATTTGTGGAAATACTAATCTGAGACACCTAGCTCTGGTGATCAATAGCCAACCAATGATCAATGACCATCTTATCACGTGAGGTCCCCACTCCGAAGGCTCCCCCTGGGTGGGGCACAGGTATGTGTGCCTCAGGCTCACTACTCAGCCTGGGCCAGCATTCCTGACACTGCTTTCTCACCTGTGTGCAGGGGTGAGTTATTTCTTGAGCTCAGGAGCAAATGATTGTTCTCTCAGTATGGCCCTAGGTGTCACACTCGACCTTGCAGGGCCTGGAACTTTTTTGTTTTTGGGTACTTGTGGGAAGAGGCATTCCACTCTTTGCGTGAAGAGCTGGGTTTGTTATCTTTGGGTCCCAGTTGTGGCAGATGCTACAGGTCAGTCCTGCCGGCGTGATGTCCGTGGGTGAGCCGTCCTCGGTGGCTGCGCATCTCCCTGTCCAGCTGGGCTCACCCTGAGTGCTGTACGATGTGGCAAAACGCAGACTGTTCAAGGCGTGTTGGTCTTGGGTTGCTCTGTGCTTTAGAATCAAGCTCTCTTAGGTTTCTTTTAAAACTTTTTTTGAGGAATAATGGACAAATATGATTGTATATATTTAAAGCTCACAACATGATGACTTGATATACGTGTCCGTTGTAGAATGACTGTCAAGAGAAAAATAATAAACACCCCCCGCCCCACCTCACATAGCTAATCTAGTTAACTTGTTTTTGTGCTTAGAATGCTTAAAATCTAGCCCTGGCTGGTATAGCTCAGTGGATTGAGCGCGGGCTGCGAACCAAAGTGTCACAGGTTCGATTCCCAGCCAGGGTACATGCCTGGGTTGCAGGCCATGACCCCCAGCAACCACACATTGATGTTTCTCTCTCTCTCTCTTAATCTCCCTCCCTTCCCTCTCTAAAAATAAAATAAATAAAAAAATCTTTAAAAAAGATATGTGATTTGCAAACATTTTAAAAAAAGAAAAAAATGCTTAAAATCTACTTTCAAGAACCATCAAGTATACAAAATGGTATTAACTATTGTCCATCTCTCGTTCTTATCAGGTTCTGTGTTATAATCTGATAATCTGGTACTTAGAAGTTTTCAGAAAGCCTTTTCAGGGCTTCGAAACTTTTTTTTTTTTTTTTTTTAAAGATTCCGCTTTTCCCTCCTGAGCTGGAATCCCCAAAGCGCTTTATCAGCACCCTTTTCCATGGTCTTCCCAAGCCGGTCCTGACCCCCTGAATCTCTGGGGCCAGAGGAAGTGAGCAACAGCCACCGAGCAGTGTGCAGCCCAGGGACAGAGGACGTGCCTGGCGCGGTGTCAACAGGAGGCTGGACGGCCTGTCCCCGACGGCTCTGTGCTGCTGCGTATGCCCAGGGCGCCGCTCGCCACCTCTGTCCCGAATCTCCACATTTGTCAAGTTCTGCTCATGAGAGCTCTCATTTGACTCTGGCAAAAATTAAACAAGAAAGTCTGTAAAGATGAACAATTCTATGTTAGCCATTTAACAAATGCTTCCGGAAGGTCTCCTGTGGGCCAGTGCCGTTCTAGGTGCCGGGAACCCCACGGTGCTCAGTCATGTATGGTTCGTCAGCGTAAACTTCAGCGTGATAGCACCATGGAGCTAGCTCCCCAAATACTGTCTTTTTGCATTTTTCTGACATTGTTTAATACTTGTGAAAAATGAACTCTCACTAATTCTGGGCACTGTTCCAAGCATTTTGCATGTGTAATCTCGTGATAAGTATGTAGTCCTTGCAGGGAATCATAAAGCAAACCTTCATAAGGAGTCCTGCTACTACTTCAGACTCATTCTCTGGGGCTAGTTCCTCCCCTGTTCTGTGTGGTGGAAATCTGGGGGTAGGCCGCAGGACTTCCGTGGTCACCCTTAAGAAACAGAAATCCTCGGGCTGTTCTAGGATCCCCAAACAGCCTCAGTTCAGTAATTAAAATGTCCATTTCACCATGACGGTCAAAGCTTCTCAAGTTCACCTAGAGTTAAAGCTGCTTTTGCCATACCTCCCCCTTCAGTTGCCCCACCTACCCTGGGCCTTCGGCAGACTGCAGGCCGCTGGAGGGCATGGCCGTGACTTCTGACCTTATTCCAGCATTGGACTTGGGGAAGGAGCTCCCTCCTGTGTGGCCTACATCTGGCCACTTGGAAACACTTCAGTGTCAGGAGCAGGATGATACTAACAAACTTTCTCCTGACAGACTCTGGGAACATGGGCTTCCCTAACTCAGCAACCTTTTTCCGGAGCTGAGGCTGGACCCGGTCTCCTGGATTTTTCCAAGTGTGGGTATGACCTTAGTCCTCTGTGGCCAGCAGGTTGCAGGCTGCAGGGGACACTTAGACTCCCCCTTCCGTCTTCACCTTTTATAGCTCCGGTGCAGGATGCTGTGCTGGAAATGCTCCATACTTAGAAGAGACCACATGGTGTGGCAGCTAGAGCCAAATACTCTGAATTCAAAATCTCAGATCTGGGTTCCAATGCCCATGCCAGCTCGGCCGTGTACTTACAAGCTGTGTGATCTAGCAGAGGCTACTCCCAACACTCTCTGCCTCAGTTTCCCTATCTGTAAAATAGGGATGCTAACAGAGGCTACCTTATAGGATTTTTAGGAAGATTAAATAAGATAAAATGTATAAAGTGCTTAGAACGGTTCCTGAGACACTTTAGGCATCACGTCAGTATTTGTTAAATAATTATCAGGTGAAAAAAAGGTTCGAATAATATAACGAAGGTCAGCTAATGGCAACTTTACCAGGGATTCCTTCATTTCAGGAGTTCTGGGCTCTTCCATGCTAATCAATTTTGGATGCTGACCAAGCACAGCCTGTCTAGAGCCACATTGCCCTGAAACATCGCCGGTGTCATAGCAAGGTCTGCAGGTCTCATTAAACACTTGAAGTACCCAGTCCGGTATTATTCCAAGTGTTAGGAAGGCTAATAAGCAGGAGTCTAGGAAGGGTGACTCAGGGTACTAGAAGCAATGAGCCCAGCAAGGGTTCCCAGACACGAATTTACAGAAAGACTTTCTGGGAAAAATAAAATCCAGGGTAGGCGTCAAGGGTGCCATTTCACAGCCAGCCCGACAGCCTGGCTCTCCCACATCTTGTTTTGGTCTGTCCCTTACTGTCTACTCAGGAAAGGCATCTCCTTGTGGATTATGGGACATTCTGAGTATCCCGAGATGATTAATTATTCTAGTCTTGACATGCATGCCTGAGGGGGCTAAAACTGAAACACAGAGAGCTTACGCAACCCAGCCGGTCACGTAGCCATGGTGAGGCCGAGCGGGGTCAGATCTCCAGACTGCGGATTTGCATTCAATCTGATGAGATTCACCGCCGCGCTGCTGTCACAGCACAGACTGGGTTTTGTCACAAAACCTGCTCATAGATTTTCAGGAATGTGCTGCCAGGGAATCCCGGGTCATCTGGTGAAAATGCCATTACCCGGAAATTAAAACATTCAAAGTTCTGGAGAAAGCTGTGCATCAGGGTCAACTAGGAAAAAACATTAAAGCAAGGCCAGAAATCAGCTGTGTATATGAACAACAGGGAACTGATTTTACTAAGGAAAACATGAGTATAGGACAGAAGTATTACTACTCCACTGATACCTTCTAGAACATAGTGAGGTTGGTGCAGCCTCCGATATTTAAGATAGCATGAATTCAAGAGAAACAATTTGTCATTGCATGATTGTGTTTTTGTCTCAGTACCTGGCCATTTAGGAATGTACTTAAAAATAGTTTGATGAAGAGTCAAGTGAAGTTGGAAGATTATCTACCTTTTATGTTTTACTCTTTCCCAGTTTGCTGGTTCCCACTGAGTGGGACAAAAGGTGGTGGAAAGAGAATAGGGCCTGGAGTTGCACAGACCAGGGTTCAAATCCTACTAATAGCATGCCCTTGAGCAATTTGCTTAGCCTGTCTGTCTTTCAGGCTTTCCCCCCTAGAGAATGGTTATAATACTGAGCTCACAAGGCTGAAGTAAGAAGAGCCTCTTCCAAATGCTTGGTATATAATAGACACTCAGTTAGGTCTGGACTGTAGTGTAGCTTAGATTTACTTAAAATAGCATTTCAAAATGGATTTTTCGAAAGCATGATATTGATGCAAGGATAGACAGATGGGCCAACAGAATGGAATCAATCACAGGATTAGATCTGCACATATATGGTTAATTGATTTTGCAAAGGTTCTGAGATTATTCAATGGGACAAGGACCGTCTTTTCCACTAATGGTACTGGAACAATTAGACATCCACACGCAACAAATACATGAACCTTGGCCCATGCTTTGCACCATATACAAAAATAACTTGAAATGTGTTATAGACCCAGGTGTATGAGGAAAGCTATAAAACTTCTAAGAGAAGTATAGGACAGAATCTTTGCCTTGGGTTAGATAGAAATTTCTTAGGATACCAAAAGCACAATTTTTTTTTAATAAACTGGACTTCATCAGCATCAAGAAGTGTTTGCTTTTCAAAAGACGCTGTTAAGAAAATGAAAATGCAAGCCACAGACTAAGAGAAAGTACACAGACAATGCATTTATTTCTTTCACATCGCTGTCTCCTGAAACCTGGCACGGAGTAGATGTAATTCATAGTTCTCGTGTGTCCCCATTCTCTCCCTCACAGAATGACCTTCCAGATACTTCTCCTTCCTCCCTCACTATTTATGCTATTGTCCACTCCATACTTTCCACAATACTGTTATGAGTGAGGGCTGGAGAGACTGGGCTATGCGTTATGACATTGCAAGCCCCACACCTTCAATTCTATGTGTGGCAAAAGAAGGAAGAACAACGATGAAAAATCCGGAGAAAGGCACATGCCCGTCAGGCAGCAACTGGAAGCCCGTGGTAGCAACAGGACACCGTCAACAACGACCACAAAGTGCGTGGATCGAACATGCACACACTCCAGACACGGCACTAAGTGCTGCACTTGCCTCGTTTCGCCCAGCTGCAGGAGAAGCCCCGGATCCATGCACGGTCAGCAGAGGGTCCCGGAGGAGGCGGGGTCACCACACAGGCTGCAGCAGAGCTTTGTTCGGGCTGTTCCTCACCTTAGACCTGGGACGGATTTTGTTCTTCCTATTTCTCTCAAGTGCTTTGTCCTTAGGACTAGATTTATCCATGTCTCGTCTTGGTTTTACTGTTGTGGGACGGTTGGCTCCATTTAGGAAACTTATTTTGTGTGAAAATTCAGCCTCTGTTTGGCTTCCTGGCACCAGGCTTTGTATTTCCTCCATCCCTAATCCTGATCACCCCTCCCCCCACCTCCTCTTCGCTCCCTCTAGGGTTCCACATGCAGTGCTCGGCTGTCCCTGGGGGATTAGGAATCTCGTATGTCCTAGGTACATAATCAACATTATTGGGATGAACAGTCGATAGGCATCACGCTCCTAGGTCTCTCTTTCCCAGTGTTTACATTTTTTTCTTTTTCTTTTTCTATTGTCCTTGACAAACCACTGCACGCATAGCTGAAGATGGAAATCTTCAGACATTTAACATGAATACAATTGGTATGGTCATGTCTGCTTTTGCCGAGATACCTGTGGAACTTTTTAAATAGTCATCTAACTGCGAGGACATCTTTATTGGTGGGCAAAGTTCCAGTGTGTGGGTGTTCTTGGTGCTGGATTGTCCAGCCAGCACCAAACCAGCCGGGCACTTTTGGGTGAGAACAACCCACACCATAAAGAGATCAAACCGGTGGTCACCACAGTAGCGGGTACTCCTGGTCCTGCTCTTTGCACAGGTATCCCACGAGAATCTGGGCCAGGAGCTAACCCAGGTGGGTTTATGTAGCAGCGCTAGAAGTCCCCGTGGCTGGGGGACATGTGTGCCAGGTGTGGCAGAGGTGTGTTACCATGCTCCCCCCTGAGCCTCAGTTGAGCAACAGCTGAACGACAAGAGATGCTTTCTCAAGAGCTGATTCCCCAGGATAACCTGGCGGTTGTCTATGGGCTGCAGACAACTGGGGGCACAGCTGCCCTCCCAGTTTCCTTCAACTTAGAACATGAGGCTCTCAGAATAAACAGCCCAGGAAGCAGATGGTCCGACATCAAAGTCTTCAACTCCTTTTCCAATTTTGATCGCAGCAAGCCTTTTCACACAGGTCTGTGTAGGTTTTCAAAGCTTGAACTGTGCTCCGTTGCTCCCCGGAGGATTTGTGCCGTTCCCGTGACCTGCCAGAGAGGCGAAGAGAGGTTTGAATGGTCTCTGTGTGATGCCGCGAGGAGCAGCTGTGCCCGCAGGGCTGGCGGGAAACCTACACAGTATCTCGCACGGTGACCCGTTTCCACTTCATGCAGAAGGTTGAAAAGAATCTAAAAGACACACCAATTATAACTATAAAAAATAGATTAATGGGCTTGATGTGGGAGACAGGGAGAGGCTCTCTGTATTTTGAAAAGGCTAACCTGCACCAGCCAGCCTTAAGTCCCTGAATGAGTAAACTGACAGGTTGCACAGTGCCTTTAATTCTAGGAGTCGAAGCCCCCCCACCCCCCAGGGCCAAACATTTTACAGACCAGGAATCTGCAGCGCAGAAAGGATCAGTGAAGGTTTTCAAATCGGAGTAGTTCGTGGAAGGACAGAAACGTCAGCCCTAGTTTCCTGACAGGAAATGCTGCCCTCGCTTGCCACTGTCTTTTATCCAGATTATGTATATGATCTTTGGTCTCCAAAAACCTGCCAACAGCATGGTAGTTCTTCCCCAACAGGCACGTGAAACACGAACTAAGTCTCGGTGAGACTGGGTTTTGGGGTGAAGAGTTCTAACCAGGCACTGTTTCTTCTCCTCTCCCCGCTCCTTTTCACGGCCACCTGAAAACTCTTGGCTCCATGCTGGGGAGTGAGGAACCCTCACGCGGTTCCCAGTGTCTTTCTTTTCACAGCTGCAGAGTTCAGTCCGGGGAGCCGCGGCGCTCCGAGTTCACTGTGCACTCTGCCACGGCCAACCTCTGTTGTAAATTTTCCTCCCCGAACACGTGACGACGCATCTCTTGACTATATATCCCAAGTGCAGCAGCAGAGCCGTCAGAGAGCTGAGCCCCACGCGGAGGAACGCTCTCGGACCGGCCATTTGGGAATCAGGACTCCCAACACGTTTGCCAGCGTTTGGTAAGTGAGGGATGTTGCTTGGCCTCAGGGATGTTTGAAAGAAGGTTATTTCCAGCAATTGATACATAAAGTTTTCCTTCCCTTCCCTTTTTTTTTTTTGTCCTAAGGAAACTTTGTTTTGAACTAAAAATAGTTTTGAGTTGGAGAAGTAAAATGTAAACGTTCTCTTTTCTGCTCAGCCAGTTAAAAAAAAGTTTCCTGGGGATCCCAATGTAGTTTATTTTCTTATATTGATTTTTTTTCCTTTGGTTTTTAAAATTGTAAAAGCAATGCTTTTTTTTTTTTTACATGCTTGCTCAATGAATTGCAAATGTGATGACTGTGTATAGACTGAAAAATGAAAGTCCTCCTCCTATCCTTCCCATTCTCCCTGCCTGCTTCCCCGTGCAGCCCCTACCTCCTGTTAGCTGTCCAGTGGGGGCTCTTTCTGCATGCGTTTATAAGCCGTTTGACATTGCAGCTCCACAAACCTCGGGCTCACCCTCTGTCCTCTGCCACGGACCCGTGGGAGAGTTCTAACGTGCAGGTTTCTCCCCAGGCCCTGGCCGTGCGACCAGCGCTTCAATGCTGAAGATGGAGCCTCTGAACAGCACGTACCCCAGCACCACAGCCCCCAGCCGCCCCCTCGGGTCCCACGTCCCCAGCAACGGCAGCAGCAACGGTAACGAATACTTCTACATCCTGGTGGTCATGTCCTTCTACGGTATTTTCTTGATTGGAATCATGCTGGGCTACATGAAATCCAAGAGGCGGGAGAAGAAGTCCAGCCTCTTGCTGCTGTACAAGGATGAGGAGAGGCTGTGGGGGGAGGCCATGAAGCCGCTGCCCATGATGTCGGGGCTGAGGTCGCTGCAGGTGCCCATGATGCTGAACATGCTGCAGGAGAGCGTGGCGCCCGCCCTGTCCTGTACCCTCTGCTCCATGGAGGGGGACAGCGTGAGCTCCGAGTCCTCCTCGCCCGATGTGCACCTCACCATCCAGGAGGAGGGAGCTGACGATGAGCTGGGGGAGACCTCGGAGACTCCTCTGAATGAGAGCAGCGAAGGGTCCTCAGAGAACATTCATCAGAATTCTTAGCACCCCCAGGGCCTCTGGAGGTGGCCCCATCATCCTGCACCCTTAGGGAGAGGAAGGACACTCATTGTGTCTGGTTTCACTTTTGCAGTGCAGCTGCCACTCTGAAGGGACCCCCGGCAAACCCCTGAATGGGGGATGGTGGGGACCACGCTCAGCTGGAGCCAGCAGCAGCCAGGAGTCCGCGAAGTGCCTGTGGTGTGCACGCACCACTGCGAAACCTCTGAAGACGAGCAGTGTGCACACTTACTTTGGGGCCTGGGGCTTGGGGTTCCTGTTCAGAGTTTGGCAGGCCGATGGGCTTGCTCTTGTTTTCTCACTGGATGCCACACTCCCAGGGCTGCCAAATGCCCAGGACATGCTGGGGGACTAAGTTCCATTTGCTAATTTGCCTAGAGCTTTGTTCTCCTAGCTATGATTGGCTGTAAGTACCCCATCGTTTACCTGTGGCATTAGCCCTTCTTTTGGAGGTCTTTTGGGTTGGGAGGGGGACCTTTAATGGAGGACTTGCCACGGGAGAACGCTGGAGATCTGAACCTGGCCTCTTTGCATACTGTAAGGGGAAAAAATGCAATCTTTAAACTTGTTAACATTGGCTGGGATTGTAAGACACGACCCTTTCTCTAACCTAAGACCTTGAACTCCGGTCAGGGACCATCCAGCATTTCATGCTGGCTTGAAGGTTTTTCCATTGAAAGGGTTTCTCTAGCATCCGAGCTGCACTCCCAGTGACTGTGCAGGGGACTCTTCCCCATCTTTCCAGAAGGGGCACTGGTGGGGGGTGAACAAAGCCAACCATTAGCTCTACTGCTGCTCATTTCCCAGCCTCGTTTTCTGAGCTGGGGGAGGACACACCGTGGGCCTCTGTGGTGTGGCCTTTCATCATGTCGCCGACACGTAGAAGGGCAGACTCAGGCAGAAATTGCACAAACTGGGGGTCCAAGTTCTATGTCCCAATCCCAACCCCTGACACTGATTTGCTGTGTGGTCCTGCGTGTGTCATCAGGAGGCTCACCGCCTTCATGGGACTCCTGATGAGCTACATCCCCAGGGGGCTGGAAGGATGTCTTTAACTTTTAAGACTCTGTGATAAATCCTGCATGGCCTGGTGTGGGGAAGCTTGGACAAAATACTTCCCCTTTGGCCGGTTAGTCTGACATAAGATCTGTTTTAAAGGGGCAGCTGAAGACTAGGAACGTAAGTAACTGGGAAATTCAGAGCGAATCACCAACTAACTCCTCCAGGCTGTCGTTTTTCCCAGCCGTGACCCGAAGAGCCAGATCCCACATTTTACTCTGCAAAGTTCTCTGGGTTCTGGAATGTTAACCCTCTAGCGAAGGGAACGAGAAACCCAAAAGCAAACACTCAGGAATGCTTGCCAACCGTCTCCCTGTCGTCCTGCGGTCCATAGCATTGCAGCAGACCCTCCAGGCTCTTCAACACAAGGAGGAAGAGAACCACACCAAAAGGTCAAATTTAATTCTAGTAAAAACAAAAAAACCCTTAGAAAAACCAAACAAGCTTCCTCTCCTTGGACTGGAGACAGCAGTAGCTACTGTTCCCATGGAAGGGTTAACAGTGCAGGAGCTGGTTTACCAGCTTGCCTTAACACAGTGCTAGAGGACATTTATGTCTGGGGTGGAAGGGGCGGGGGAGAAGGGGCCTCTGATCACTTTAAAATTCAGACAGTGGATTTACTCCAAAGGGGGCTGTTTAAGGTGAAAGAAGCCAAGCTAAGCTGGCCCCTTGCCTGGAATCACTTGAATTCTGAAACTTTACTGCAACGGACATGTGCGTGGTCACATTTTCCATTGCTTCATCCTGAAATTTGGTGCAGACCTAGCTGCGCCTCTTCAAAAGTGCTGTACATACTTCCTTCTTATTCTATGAAGTTGTATGAAATTGTCCTCTGTATTTAACAGTTTGTCATTTTCACGATATTTTTTAATTTAAATAAACAAACACGTTTCCCTGAGGAAGTTCTGAGTTCTTTCTTCGGTTCTTCAGTGTAATTCCTACTTTCTGACGCCCCAGGCACATTCTGCCAGCCGTGTGTAGAGCCGGGTCATTTTCCAAGCTAGACTCCCACGAAGACATATTTTATTTCTGCCTGCATCGTGGACTGACCGGGGCTGGCCTTTTCCATCTTGTGATAGGCTTTGCAATGAACGGAAAACAAGTGGCAGATAGTCTTACATCAATTCTCTTTTTTAAATTTGGTGGCTACGGGGGCCCTTGACCTTGAATGTGCAACTGCTGCAAAGATGTTGCTCCGAATATAGTGGCAAGAAAACATTTGATTTGTGCGTTGGCTTGGCAGATACTCTCCACACGTGGGGGCTGTAGTCTGCCCACAGACTGGCGGGCAGAGAGTGGCTGTACACACAGCAGCACAAACTTAGGAAAATACTGGAGCACAAAGGCTATGATTTGGGATGCCCGCCCCCTCTCCCTCACTTCTCCATAAAGACTGACTTTCTAAGTTCCTCCCACCTGGTCCAGCTGTAGCTCTGGCCTGCAGGCTTTGTGGCTTTATTTATACAGTCAGGGGTGCTAAAGAAAAATGACCCAAGCTGGCAACCCATTTTGAATGAAGCAGATGATATAGAACACGCTTCCTTTGATGTTTCTCTGTGTCCTACGAGTTTGGCTTTTCTGTTTCAAGTACGTGTTTCCACTGGGCTCACAGATAAGTGTCTTCTGAAAAGATTTATCTGGTGAAGGTACAAGGGGGTCTGGATCTTTCTCAAAACACATCAAAGGTCTTCATCCACCAGCGGGTACTTTGACAATGTAAGATGAGAAGATTATTTTCAAAAGCAACAAAGCCCTTCTATTTATCTCAGCTTAATGACTGACATTCTTGGTCAGGAAATAGTTAAGGAAAACATTTTTACCACAGGCGGAAGAAGAGGGAATTCTAGACTCTAATTGTCCTAAAAATATGCAGAGTACACTATGTCGTTTTAATGGAATATTTGTTTTCTTAAAAAAAAAAAGTTCTAAGCAGAACCTAAGGCCCAAGGGATTTAATCTGTGTGGATTTACTCATGCATGTGAAAAACAGAGAAGGGAATTTGGCTTCGTGTACCTAGGATATTAGAAACATATTTTAAAGCACTTAAATGTTAGGGATGAGGTAAATGGATCGTCCATGCTGTTCTAATTACACCTTTGTACGTCAAAGTCAGGCAGGGATGCTGTAGAGAAAAAGATTTCCTTCTCAGACAGAATCATGGGCTCAGAACTACCGGGAAAGGCTGAAGTCGGGCCAGGGAATGAATGCTCTTGGCTCGGCACCATGGCTGGAGAGCAGACCCCATGGTCCATCCGAGAGCTGCAGTTGGAGGGTTTTGTGGCCAGGCATGCACTTCCACGGCTCAGCTGGCGAAGGGTCATTCATCATTCTAGAAAAGGCTGCTCTGATCCTAGACATCGTAGAATAGCCAGAACACGGAGCTTACAATGCAACTGACACTCCAGGTTTAGACAGAATACATGTTTGCTCAATCGCCTTACCCCAAATCTGGGTACCGTGCTGGAGAAGATCACAGGGAGTATCATAGGTCAAAGGGCAGGAGGCGGCCTCTGTGGTTGGAGGGAGACATATCAGCTGACCGACCAAGAAAGTGGGTCGGGCAGGGGCTGCACCTCGGGAAGGCAGGGTGAAAGTGGGGTATAGGAGAGACATGGTCTTGTCATGTCCAGCTTTCTAGACTAACTCTGCGGTCGTGTGGCTCTCTAGCTCTTTCAAAATGAGAGGACTTGTTGGTCTTCCTCTCAGGGGACCTGTTCATGAAAAGAATAGGGAACCTCGGAGAGATACTAAGCTATCTTGAGTCTAAGGACAAGTCCGTTTCCAGCTTCTTTTTAAAATGTGTCCTGGGCATCCGTCTGCAAATAAAGCCACTGAAACCTCATCTCCTGTGGATGGTTTCCTCAGGAGACTGCGATGTTTAGGAAAAAGACATGATTTGCCAAAGGAGAAGGGTCATAAGAGAGAAAAATCACAGTTCGCTTCTGCTTTTCCCCATTTCTGAAATGTTTCCTCCCACACAGGAAGGAACAGTTTGGGATGTGAGCAGTTACCATGGAGATAAGCAGCCAAGGTCACTTATTTGAAGAAGCCCGTGGCCCCACAGCAAGGGATTTGAGCGACTTGATGAAGTTGGGATTTGCTCCTTGACTTAGGCCACAAGATTTTAGCCCACGGCAGCCTCCACCCACGACATGGAGGATGGACTCAGGGAGTCCACTGCTCTCCTTTTGTACTGGACAACTCTGTCTTTCTTCTCCTTGCATCTCCCCTGCCCCATGCAATACCAGGCTAAGCTTCTGTAATCTCTGCTCTAGGACTTTATTTTCTTACCTTGCATTTTGTTGGTAAGAAACACAATGAAAGAATTCTTCACATCAACAGCTATACTCTTTCCCTGTCCTGAATGCTTTTCCAGCTTTTGCTTCCAAATGGTAAATGGCAGATTCTCTCTTGTCTTAGTTCTGGCTGCTGTAGCAAAGTACCCCAGCCTGGGTGGCTTATATACAGTACACAGTTATTTCTCACAGGTCTGGAGGCTGTTACCTCCGAGATCAGGATTCCAGTATGGCTGGCTTCTCGTGAAGATCCACTTCTGGATTTGTAGACGGCTGTCTTTTCCTTGTTTCCGCACGGAAATAGAGCGAACCAGCTCTCTGGCCTCTTCTGACACGGGCACTAACCCCATTCATCAGGGCTCCACCGTCACGACCTGGTTACCTTCCAAAGTCCCCGTCTCTTCAATGCCATCACAGTGAGGATTAGATTTCAATATGTGAATTTGTTGAGGCGGGGCACAAATATTCAGGCCACAACATCTCTTTTCCTAATATCCCTCCCTTGTTTCCTCTCTCACTTCCTCCTCTTAAACAAAAGGAACAAAAATAACAGTAACCACGAAGCGTAATACTTGTTAGCTACTTATCCCTTGCTAAGAGCATACTACAAGCAACCATCGCAACCCTGTGATTTGAGCTTCTTCTGCTCTCTGCTAGGCACTAGTAGGTGCTGGGAAAAAATGTAACACCTGCCCAACCCCAGACAGGGCAGTCTTCATATAGATACATTCCAATAAATAACTCTATTTCTGGTTCATTGATGACATTAGTTGAATATTTCTATGTGCAGAGCCCTTTGGCTCTAGAAAGATGTAAGAGTACCTGGCTGTTGAACAACTGAGGACACCCTGATGTGATTAGTCCAACAAAATGTATCGTTTACCTAATATTCGCTTTGCTCCGTGAGAGGCATTTTCCCTTTGATTACCTTATTTAATTCCCCCACGGAAACTCAAAGCTGGGTCTCTAGTACTGTTAGTGTAGACATGAAATTTGAGGCTAAGGGGGATGGTTGCTGGCCAGTGAAATGAATGATCAGGATTTCAGGCCAGGTCTTCTGATATACAGTCTTTTTTTTAAAAGATTTATTTATTTATTTTTAGAGAGGGAAGTGAGGGAGAAAGAGAGAGAGAGAGAAACATGAATGTGCAGTTGCTGGGGGTCATGGTCTGCAACCCTGGCATGTGCCCTGGCTGGGAATCGAACCTGCGATACTTTGGTTCGCAGCCCGCGCTCAATCCACTGGATATACAGTCTTTATATCTGAATCTCTGCACATCACCAGGAAGCAGAGAACCGAAGACATGGAATCTGGGCCCACCCCAGACATCAGGCAGCTCTGTGGCATTGCATATGTTGCTCAGACTTTCTGGGCATGGTCCCTTCTTGATAAAATGGAGATATTAAGAGCTTCTCTACTGACTTCAAACATTGTCGGAATTGTTCATGAAGCAGCTGGAAAAAGTTTTAAAAAAGTCTCTGTCACTGATAGGGAGCTGTGTGTAGACATTTTAGCCTTCACCCATATCCGATATTTCTCCCCTTCTCAGAATAGGGACATTTCCACCACTCAGCACCTTCTCCCATCCCTCCACCCCCACCTCCACCAGGGGTCGGCAGGGGTATGACTCATTGTGGTTGATGTAAACGGAGTGGAAGTGATGTATGTCACATATAAGCCGAGTCCGTGAAAAGCCCATGTCACCCTCTCTACCTGCATGTCACCAATGAGACCAAATGTTCAAGGTGGTATGAATAAATAATAATACAGCCTGTGTCAGCCTGAGAGAGTGAGTTACTGCGTGGGAGATGACAGATCTGGAGAGTTGCCCAGACCTGCAGCTGGCTTTGCATAAAAGCAAAGATAATCTAAGGTATGGCAAATATTGAGAAGTTGGAGTGTTGCTACTGCAGCATAATGTCACCCATTAGAGTTTTTAAAAAATTATTTATTTATTTTTAAAGAGAGGGGAGGAGAGAGAGAAAGAGAGGAAGAACAACATCAATGTGCAGTTGCCTCTCATGCACCCCTACTGGGAGCCTGACCAGCAACCCAGGCATGTGCCCTGAGTGGGAATTGAACTGGCGACCCTTTGGTTTGCAGGCCGGCACTCAACCCACAGAGCCACATGAGCAAGGGCTGGGTTTATACAGTGTATGACCATGTTAGAGAGGCACCGAATGTTGGAAAGTGCCCACTACATCATTAACCCTACCCTTCTGTTTAATGATGGGGAAATTAAGGCTCAGAGCAGTTAAGTACTTGCTCAAAGGATTAGTGGGAGACAGGAGTAGAGCTGGGGTTGCAATTCAAGTCTCTTGGCATCTGGTTCAAGGTCTCCAAAGCTTAGTGAAAACCAATGACCTAGAGTATCTTCTCCCTGGGCCTCTCACCTTGGTCTTCTCTGAGCAGCATCGAGTCACCGGTGTTATCTCCATTTGTGTCTCCATGAACCTTGCTGGGCAGTGGCTTCTTTTTTTTTTTCTGGTTAAACCCTGGCACTTACTGCCCTTCATGTGGGGATGGATCCGAGTGGGCAGAAGAGAACACATTCCCCCAAAACAATGCAATGTGACACCACCGGAAACTTTAATAAAAGGGAAGAAGCTACAACATGGAGAGAAATATTCAAGCAGGGTTGAATGTAGTTACCCCTCAAGCAGCTTTGTGGCCTTCAGTTTGATTTGTTTGCACGTTTTGGCTGAGCTCTGGTGCCCGGGAGGGTCACGGGCAGAGCGCTCGCAGGACTGATGTCTCCAGATGCCAGGTAAAGACTTTTGAAGGTAGACACTGGAGACTCAGCTCTAGACTGAGGTCCCAGAGGATGCAGAAACCAGCAGCCACACCACTGACCATTCATTCCGTATTCTCAGCCCTGATGGGGAAGAAACGGTCTCTCTCTCGTCTCCGCCTTCCTTTTTCACTCAGGCCTTCTGCCGGAGAACCGGACATGGTGCTTGGATGGAGAGATCCCATTTCTCTTTCAAATGTTCTCCTTTTCCTTTTGTACTCCCATCATACCACCTTCACGCCTCGATTGTAGCAGAAGTTCTACTCTTTCCCATAGGATTATATCTTCTGAAAAGTAGGAACCATATATATTGTTTTTGTAGTTAGTGGCTACTTTGGGCGGGAATGTCTCAGGGCTCTCATTGTGTTCTTATCCTTGTATTTTTAAAATTTTTTTTCTCTGGGTGACCTCAAATCTTTATTAACTAATAATAAAGTATGTAAATATTTATAATGAATGCCTGTTTACTAACCATGTGCCAGACTGGATCCTCATGATATTTAATTCACATGACAGGTTGAGAGACCGTGATTTGTTAGCCTATTTTAAATATGAGGGGAGCAAGGCACACAGGAGTCCAGAACATTGATGGTCAGTTAGCAGCAAAACTGAGATTTGAACCTGGCAATCTGGCTCCAGAGTCAATACACCTAACTGCCTGTTGTACTGCCTTTGTGTGTCCAAGTCCCAGTTATTCAGCTCAGGCATAGACTTTCCGCATGAACACCGATGCCTGTGCTATACCAACTGATGTCCCATAAACACTTCAAATTTCTGACACTGAAACTCAAACTATTATCTTTCCTGCAAAACCAGTGCCCAATGTATACATTGCAGGTGTCAAAAATATGGGTAGAACCAAAACTTTTTCTTTCCCTTAGGTCACCAGGGTCTCTTTATAATCTTTTTCTACTAACATGTTCATGATTTACCCCAGAAAGTATTTCTGCCATCAGGAAAATACTGAAGAGAAGAGAAGTGTTGGAATAGGGAAAGATAACTGGGTCAGAGCTATGCTTCCACAAATAGAAAATTAGTATTTAGATGAAGCATGCAAGGCACTGGTTTTACAAGGATAAAAACCCAGTCTCTGTCATCATGTCGCTTATAATTTTTCCCACTCTGTAAGATAAACTGAAGAAGATAGAGGAGAGAGGTAAAAAAAAAGTAGGATTTTGGTGATGGGTGAGAAGTGGCTGCACTGGGATCATGGCAGGCGAAGTGAAGACACAGAAGGTAGAAATACTGAGGAGTGGAAACGGACTAGATTTCACAGCTAGGTGAATCAGAGAGAATGAAAGAGAGGGCGGGATGCAAGACGACCCTCAGGTTTTGAGTCTGTATAACTGAGAGAGTGTAAGTGCAATGAATATAAATAGGTAGCGAATCCTGGACAGAATTTATTTAATTTTGCATTTTGAGTTGGAAGGCACTGACATGATATCAAGAAAGCATTTGGCAAATTGGTATGGAAAGTTTTGAGAGAAGATGGAAATAGAGACAAGATTTGGGAGCCATGCACATGCATACAGGGACTCGAAACCTTGAGCATGGCTGAGACCTTGAGCCAAGGAGAAGTGGGAATAGGGAGCAGGGCAAAGAGCAGCCCTCCAGGGACCAGCTACTCTTGGGGGTTGGAAGACGAAAAGCAGAAAGAACAAGAACAGTCCAAGAACTAAAACCAGGATGGCAGAGTGCCCAGGAGTTGAGCAAACAGAGGTTTTCCAGAAAGAGGGGGTCAACCATTGGGAGATGGAGGAGAAAGAAGCTTCCTTTTGATGACTTGGAGGTGATTAGTATCCATAAACTGCAGAACGTGCAGACTGGTGGGGTGGCGATGTTACAAGTACAAAGGACTATTGAGTCACTCTCATCGTCAACTAACTTGGGAAGTTTGGCTGTGAAAAGCCAAGTATAGTGTGTTTAATTCGAGGAGTCGGAACTACTCCGAGTGTGCATTCTTTTCTACTTGACATTAATTGCTACTAAGTGTAGATTGCAACCTGACTTTCACTCCTTACAGTAGTGAGTGAGGTGTGTGTGCTCCTGCAGGGGCTGACGTTTTCCCAGGTTTATGCGGATCTGCATGAAAGACACCCAGGGCAGGTACCAAGACAGCCTGGGGGAGACGGGCGACAGGGCCGATTCAGGGATGTGGCAATAACACAACATTTTCCTTCCAGTGCAGACAACAGAACACAAATATTTTGCTGTTAAGTCTGCCTTTCCAGGATTTTTTCTTCAGATTATTTAAAGAAACACCCAAGATAGTCAGGTGACCTAAGTTTTGTTCTTCTCTGAAGTGATGTTTACTCAGGAACTCAATATTTGTAGATGCTTGAAAACTGAATGGGTGTATGGTTTTATATATGGATTTTATATATTTTTATATATATTTCTGTATACAGAAAATGTCATAATGTTGTTATTATTATATCTGAGTCTGTGTAATTTCTTGGTATTAAAAAAATGGTTAAGGCATATTTTACGTATATTCGCTGTGATGCAAATTACTTTTTAAAAATCAAGTTTCTGAATAAGCGAGCAGATAATGCAAAAAAACCTTTCTGGTGGAGAGAGGGCGGTACTCTGGGGTCCACGGTGACATCATGGTCTTCCATCGCAACACTGTAACATGCAACCCTAACAATAACTGGCTGGTTTAAAGTCCCCCCGTGTTTCCCAGGCCACGAAGAGGCATACCCCATCCTGCAAACCCACACGCAAACGAGATGGAAAGGAGCATGGCTTTAATTACTCGGAGGCAGATGGATGGACCAGACAAATGATGCTGTGCCAAGAACCACAGAAGAATTCAAACTAGTGTGATCCTCTCTTTGTAATTTAATGAATGCCATTATTTTGTGGCTATCATGTTTAGAAATTTGCACCCTGAGAGTTTAAAACCAGATGAAAATCAGAAGGCTAAAGGCATACCACTATAGTTCAATTAAAAGATAAAATGAGACAACAGAACGGTGGTTACCAGAAGGGAGGCGGGAGGGAGGATGAATTGGGTGAAGAAGTCAAATACCCCGTCACCAAGGAAAGGAGACTTTGGGTGGTGAGCACACAATAAAGTATACAGATATTAAATGATAAAGTTGTATACCTGAAATTTATATGATTCACCAATTTTACCTCAATAAATGTTATTTTAAAATATAAAATGTAACTTTGATCTTCAGATAAATCTAATGATACTGTAAAATAAAGACAAAAATCAAGGAAAAATCTAAAACTAGCATTTCAATGTCAAACATTTGTATTTTAGCCCTGGCTGGCGTAGCTCAGTGGATTGGGTGCGGGCTGCGAACCAAAGCATCGCAGGTTTGATTCCCAGTCAGGGCACATGCCTGGGTTGCAGGCCATGACCCCCAGCAACAGCACATTGATGTTTCTCTCTCTCTCTTCTCCCTCCCTTCCCTCTCTAAAAATAAATAAATAAAATCTTAAAAAATATATTTGTATTTTATCAGTGGAATCCATATATATTTTTTTAAATTCAATTTTTTAAAGATTTTACTTATTTGTTTTTAGAGAGAAGGGGCTGAAGGGAGAGAAACATACATGTGTGGTTGTCTTTTGTGTGCCTCCTACTGGAGACCTGGCCTGCAACCCAGGCATGTGCCCTGACTGGGAATCGAACTGGTGATGCTTTGGTTCACAGGCCGGTGCTCAATCCACTGAGCCACACTAGCCAAGGCCATATTTTTCATAGAAAGTGGGAGTTGATTTTACTGCAAGGATTAGGTTCCAAAATCAGAGTATAAGGCAAAATGATTCTTTAAAGCTCCTTAATTGCTCTTAAAATGTAAACTTCCGTGGTTTCTCAGAGTGGCCTCCCTGGCCCTAGCTTGTTCACTCTAAGGTGACCTTGAGCAGAAGGGCGTAAGGGGATCCTCTCCACACCACACACACACACTTGAATTCCCATACATGTAATGTGCTTGGGTTCTGCTATCAAACAGATGAGTAATTTCTCTGTTGTGATTGTTTTCGGTCTTGAAAGCAACCCACCTGGCCCTTCTGTGCGGTCCTCCTGCGCTGCTCCGTAAGGAAGGGACACTGCACATCAGCCAGTCTTTTTTTAAAAGAAAAAATATAATCCAATTTATTTAAAAGTATGAATGTTGAAAAACAAATTAAAAAGATGCACCACAGAGTTTTTGTTTTTAAACTAAATTTATTGATTTATAAATTTATATCATTGATGAATAAAATGATATAGGTTCCATGTGTACACTTCTATGATATGCCATCTGTATATTGGTCGTGTGTTCACCACCCAAAGTCCAGTCTCCTTCCATCACCACAGAGTTGACCGCCCTCACCTTTTACCACCTCCCTCCACACAGCTTTCCCTTTGTCCACCGCCACACTGTTGTCTGTTTGTGAGTTTGCATTTGTTTTCTTTGTTTGCTCATTGCGGCTTCCAGTTTTATGTCACCCATATGAGTGAAATCATGTGGTTCTTGACTTTGTCTGACTTATTTTGCTCACATAGTCTTGATTGCCATTGTGACGTGAACATAGTAGTGAGGGGGAGAACAAAGTTGCTTTTTGAGACATCATCCTAAAACTCAACCAGAGATGTCACAGAGTTTAGGTTTACAGTTTCAATGATCACTTCTTTTTCATCTATTACGTGTGTGCTAAGTCAATTAACATTTACCAAATGCCCATATGTGCACTAGTGCCTTTCAACGTGTAATGCCATTTAGTCCTTACAATGGCTCTAGGACGTTCATCTGACACGAGGGAGATGTGGCCCCAGGAATGGCCACAGTCAAATTACTATTCAGGACCGTGGTTAGAATTTGAACCGATATCTACCCCATGCAAACACAGGCATTCTTTTTCCCATTCCAATGAGTCTTTCTCATTTCCCACAACATGATAGTGAAATTATGTATATTTTTCTCTGTCTTAAAAGCATTCATGTGAGGTTTTACCTGAAGTACACATAATTTTTTCATGAGTTTGAGAATTTACAAGCTGTTGAGAAAGCTGTAGAACCTTTTACAATCCTAAACCACCCCCCAAATTCTGTTGACTGCCTTCTCAGCATCATTCAAGGGAGAAAGCAGTACTAGTGCAATAAAAATTGAAAATGAAAATAAAACCGTGAATTGAGATTGTGTTTCCTGGATTGTCTTCCTACGGCGAGAATGAAGGCCAAGGTCAAGAGGAACAGCTGGACCCTGAGGGGTCAAGAACCAGGTGGGTCCTGGAGGGAAGAGAAGGGGGGCTGGCAGATAGATGCTCACCTGAAGATTAGAACGGCGGCTTCAACAGAACCCGAGAGACTATTTGGGAGGGAAATTCAGTAGCTGCTGATTTGCATAGAATAGTTATCTCAGGACTTGTTGATGCAAAAAAGTGGAAAGAAGGAGAAAGGTCATTGGAATTCATTAATTAAATAAACATTCATTTTTGAGTCTTGTGTACAGCATCGTTTTGTTCTTATGCTCCCAATGATTCAGAGAAAAAACAGGGCACCTTGTTTTTCGGGATTGGATATATTAAGCACCTAACAATAATGACGAGATAGTGCCTTTAAAATGCTTGGAAACACATTTTAATTAAAAAAAGAAATGTCATTAATTTTGTGCACCAGGGGCTTATTATTGAACAAATTCAATTAAAATGAGCTTTTATGGAAAGAGTCAACCGATTCCTTTGTTTTTCTTTTTTTTTAATGGAAATTTCCATTCCAATCCTTCTGATTGGAATTCCTTTGCCAGGTTCATACTCTGTCTTATCTACCAAATCTTCTCCAGCTCCATGGTGACAGACAACACAGTGAGGGAAAACATTTTGGGCCAAATTTGGGAACACTTGCTTCATACAGATTCGCTCTAAGCACAGTTCTAGATTTGAAGGCGCATGTTGTCACTGAAAAAAATGTAACCCTCCTGCTTTTAGCCCCTTACACTGTTCATCAAAATGTCATGATAAAAAATGATTTGACGTCTAAAGAATATTTTCAGTTTTGTAAGTGTATGATTTTTAGAAAGGGAACGTTGCAATAGGCCGGGGGCAAAAAATCTGAAAACAAAGATTGTTAGGAGAAGTTTGAAAACTATCATTTAAAATATTTGTTTTGTTTTCTTTATCTTTAATTTAAAGATTTTTGGCTTAGCTGTCCATTTTATTCATTTCTTCCTCAGTATTACTGAGATATACCTTATATATAGCATTGTGTAAGTTTAAGGTGTACAACATACTGATTTCATATATGTATGTGTGTACATATGTATGTGTATATATGTATATACACACATACGTGTATATGATTGCCAAATATATTAACATCCATCACCCTTGTTTTTCATTTAGTACCAAGAGGAGGAGAAAAGGATCAAACTGTAAAATCAAGTTCCGCATAGTTTTAGTGATAAGCATAAACTAGATGTTTTTCGATTAATATACATGTAATTCTGAGAATAGTACCACATATATGGTAAACACTCAGAGAGTTACTATTACTATCATGGTAACATTGCTATGACTACAGAAAATATTTATTACTGTATTTTAATTTCCATAAACTATAGTATTCCTATTATACTAGGAACTGTGGTGGCTTATTACAGTTGACTTTGTAAATACTTTCTCTTTGTCCAAAGAACATGAAACTTTAAGATGCTCAGGTTTCAGTACCTGGGACTAAAGTAAGTCTAGAATTTCTATTGAATTTCACTATCATCATTTCAAAATGGGTATGGAGAAAGAATGTATTTGCAGTTCAAGTTTATTCAGATTCCCAATCCAAATCCAACCAGTTATTACTCTTTGTGTATGCTGTATGTACTAGGATTTGGGTGTACAGACCTTATGGTCCTGTACTTAGGTGGTTCACAATATAAATGAAGGAGACAGATGTATGAACAAATAAATGGCATGTGATGGGGAAAGTCTTAGAATAGGGTGTGAGCTGTCTGCTGTGGAAGCCAGAGGAGAGAGTCGCTTGGAGAGGTGATGAAAGTCTCTACAGAGAAGATGGTATTTGATCAATATTTGAAAAGATGAATACAAGTTGCTTCAACTTCTTTATCCATAAACAGTTGAACAGGGGTTCTTTATGCTCCAAACTTCCATGATTTTAATGCTCTAGACCCCACATGGTCAATAATGAGGGCCATTGGCATTGGGCCTTTGCATTTGATTTTTGCAGAAGACCTTATCTGCACAAGCCTAAGCCTCTCAGTCCACAGCGTAAGCATCAGTTGACTGTTCAGCTATTCTGCTATCCTGCCAAAGAGCTGAGCTTTTAGATTTCAGGACAAAGAATTCCCACAACTGGCTGCATGTTTCACTTTTCATCAGGATATTTTGGCATCAGGTAGAAAATAACCATGGATGAATTTCAGGAATGTGAGTGATTTGGATTCAGTATAGAGAAAATAATAGCTTAGATTCTGATTTGAAGTGAAGCTCAATTACCCTGAGCCAAAAAAATAGCCTTTCTTCTTCCAAGTGGTCTAAGATGCTCATTAGCTCTGGCTTTGGTCCTGGGGTATTTTTGTAATGAAGTCTGCTGGAAGTTTGCAGGACAGATGGAGTTGCCATCGCTTGTGGGGCTGGAGAGGAGAGCAGAGCTGAGTTAGAGAAGGGAAGAAATAAAAAATTCAATGAGGATACAGGACCAAATGTCACGCAAGTGATGATATCATTGGGTCAGGTTCTGCCTCAACCGTTCCTTAGTAATTGTAGTGCTACTTTTTTTTTGAAACCAGACTTATTGAGATAAAATGCACACATTCTATAAGTGAAAAGTTCTTTGAGCTTTGGCAAATTTCTGCACCCAAGAAACCATCCCATAATCGAGTACAGAATACTGGGTTCTTTCCCAGCCCTTCTCCATCCCACACCCCAAATTTAGCCACTAATCTGCTTTCATCACTGTAGACTAGACTTGCTTCTTCTAGAATGTCACGTAAGTAGCATCACACAGGATAGTCCATTGTGTTTGTCTCTAACACACAGCATGTTTTTGAGACTCATCCATATTGTTGAGTGTATCAGTAGTTCTTTCCTTTTAATTGCTGATCAGTAACTCTTTGTATTACCACAATGTGTCTACCCATATACTTCTCCATGGACACTTGGGCTATTTACAATTTTGGGCCCGTATGACTGAAGTTGCTGTAAATATTCATGCGTCAGTATTGGTGTGAACATACATTTTCATTCTCTTGGGTAAGTACTTAGGAGTGACATTGCTGGGTCATATGTGATAATGATATGTTGTAATTTTATGAAGAATGCCAAACTGTTTTCCAAAGTGGCATGCCATTTTGTGTTCCCATTAGCAGTGTTTAAGAATTTCAGTTGCTCTTTATCTTTACTAACCTAATCTTTTAAATTTTAGCTTTTCGAGTAGGTGTGTAGTGATTTCACATTGTTTTTTTTAAATATGTATTTCCCTGATAATTAATGATTTTGAGCAGTTTTTCACATGCCGAATGACCATTTGTGGAGTGAGTGTTCCCCTTTTTCCTACGATGGTTTTGAAATTTTCACATGGCACCCACGTAGTTCTGTGATTAGGCCTTGGAGCTTCCACTGTGGGTGGATTTTCCCTAAGGTTACTTTGAAAATAAGGTTCCATGGTTAAAAGAAAAAGAACTGTAAACCACCGGTTCAAAGCAAAATTGGAAAGGAAGTGAATTTGACTTTTGTTGTTTCCATTCGTTTTTTTCTTCAAGGGCCTGCACAGCAAATAGGCAAGTTCTGTGCTGGACCTTCTGGGGAATATAAGACTTAGAGTTAAGGACTCTACATTCCAACAAACCTGTGTGTCTGTGCAGTACAGACACACATGACCAGACTCTGGAGTCAGAGACATATGCGTTTGTTTCCATTTGTTAGCTCTGCAAACTTGAACACACGTATTATCTTCTTTGAGCCTATAGATTCATCAGCTGTAAAATAATACAGCTATTATAGTCATGTTATAATAGAATTAATAATACCTAATCAACAGGCTCTTCTGAGGCTAGAATGAGAGAATAAATATAAAGTGTTTAGAAGTGTGCCCAGCACACAGTAGCTAGCATCAAATGTTTTTTTTTCTTTTGCCCTATCCCTAAATTGCTTTATTTCTTGCTCTCTCTGGATTTTAAGGTCTCAGGGTTCTTCACTAGGGCACTCTGTCCTTCCTACCCTAAATCTCTAGACGCTGATTAATTTTTCCTCCATTCCAACACTTACCTGTTTGTTTTTGTCTCTTAACGAGTCCTGCTAAATGTGTGAAATCTCATAAAACACAATTTCTGTTAAGGTGGCAATTGTTGATAATGCTTCAAAGTTTTAATAGGTATCTGATCTAATAAGTAGGATCAGGGAAGAATGAGTAACAGGAGAATTTGAGGCCTGAGAAGGCTGATTAGGGTAGGTACTGTTTTTGGTATGGTTGACCTTTCCCAGAACCCCATAAATCACATTACATAAGTTGTTTTCTCCAGGGAGTTGGCCTGCACTTGGATATTTTCAATTAGTTGATTCTTTTCAAAAAATTTCTCCCTGTTTTATGAGGTCTTTCCCACCATCTTCTCGCAGGCCAGAGCCATATGAATGACTTTACAAGCCAAGCAATGATTCCTCAATAAATGTCTCGTTTTTCTCCCAATGTGTAGGCTTACCATGCTTCAGTACTTGGTGATTGCTTGTGAGTTAGTGCTGCATTTCATAAAGATGGATGGTTCTTTGGGAAACTATCTAGCACTTAGGCCAACAAATCTTCAAGGGCAATTTGGATGATAATAAGCTCTACGTCAAAGATGTATAAGTATAGAATGATACAATATTATGAATGGAAGGGCCTTTGGGACCATTTAGTCTAATCCTATTCCAGTTTTTAGGCACATGATTGTGATTAAAAAGGAATTTCTTGATGAATGGTGATCTGTTTCATTGGTCATGTTGTTCACCTAAATATCATCACTGGTCTGAAATAGCTGATTCATTAATTTTTTGGATGTCACTTTTCATAATTAAATTCCCAACCCCTGATTCTGGTTATTGCTAGTCTGTTCAGTTTTGTTAGTCACTTTACTTTTCTATTGCTTTGGGAGAAAGAGCTTTGCAGAATATTAACATTATGCAAATATAACTATGTTAACTACAATAACCCTAAGGTCCTAAAGCGAGCTACTTCCTTGCTAAATTATCTTTAGGGACAAGTAAACAAACAACTAAAAATGTTTATAGCTTATGAGATAGCTGTGCATAATGGGTTCTCACTTCAAAAATTTAGCCACTTTATTTACAATAACCAAGTGTTGGAAGCAGCCTAAGTGCCCATCTGAAAATGAGCAGATCGAAAAACTATGGTACAGTTACAAAATGGAATACTACACAGCAGGAAAAAAAAAGAAGGAGCTCCTACGCTTAGAAAGAGCATGGATGGATCTGGAGAGCATTATGCTAGTAAAATGAGACAGGTGGTGAGAGAAAAATACCATATAATCTCACCTGTAAGGGAAGCTAATAAACAATAATAGGTTCCACTCACCTGTAAGTGGAACCTAATAAACAAAACAAACAAGCAAACAAAATATAACCAGAGACATTGAAATAAAGAACAAACTGACAGTGACCAGAGGGGAGGGAGGAGGAAATATCTGGGGTAAAGAAGGGAGAGTCATCAAGGAACATGCATAAAGGACACATGGACAAAGCCAAAGGGGGTTAGGACCGAGGGTGGGCAGTGGTGATGGGTGGGGAGAAGGGGAGTGGTGGGGAAAATGGAGACAACTATGTTTGAACAATAAAAAAAGAGAAAAAAATTTATCTACTTTACAAACATAACATGTTTTTCCAGATGACTGAAAATGACCGTCTCCAAACAGGGTGGCTGGACTGATACACACCCAAGTTATCCCAATTGAATATTCCTGGAAAACTCAGCTCTGTTCTGAGAAAGAAAAGTTACAAGGGAAAGGAATAGAGAGTTTGACAGTATCTGCTCTTAGTTGTTACACTGAGTAACACTATGTGGACCACCCTAAAGACTCTTTGAAACACTGAAATGGTATACGCCTCCACCCATTGAACACAGTATGTCAATATCAAACCATTATTGGATAAACAGGAGGCGACTTAGAAGAGCAGAGGAACGGGCCAGTTGTGCTGACTTGGAACTAGATAGTAGGAGAAGTGTTGGGAAAGACAAAGATTTACCATCCAAGTGCTGGGAGTGTGGAAAGGGGATCAAATTTTTAGTTTAAAATTTAAAAGTCATTTTTTCAATACTCAGAAACAATAAAAGAGAAACTGCAATTGTGCACATAGGTCCAATTTGGATTCCCCTGGGCATCTGGTTAACAGTATCTGCCAGAGTATCTCTAATTCGTTTTGCTCCTCATTGGTCTCATGTGGTTGGCGGTGGTTGTATCATCCCGTTGAGTTATGCTCATGGCGTGTTACAGAGGCTGCTGCATTTCCCCATGGGGAGGCGGTGCATGCTATTTGTTTCATATTGTGTGAGATGCCGGAGAACCCTGGGGAAAGGAGGTTTTGTGAAGGCAGGCGCTTCACTGTAAGGCCAGTCATGAAAAATAAGTATTTGAGATATGAGAAAATTTACAGGAAAGAGGCTGGAAAGCACCATTATTAAATTAGCTTATAAAAGATCATCAGACATGCTCATCCTTTAGCAGAATGTAAAAGAGATAAGTACCAAAATACCCTTTAAACTTCAAAACTTAGAAAGATGAAATTGTAAGCATTATTTTGGGGGGATTATGAAATGAGTATTGATGTTGCTTATAAAACTTCAGGAAGCCTGGCTGAAAGAATATAGATTTTCTTTTGAGATTCAGGTTGACATTGACTCCCCCCCGCCCCCAGAAAGCCTATAAAAGGGCTGGTTAACACTCAAATTGCTGGGTCCCCCTTCCCGGGTTTATGATTCAGTAGTTCTGGGGTAGGGTCCCAGAAAGCACATTCCTAACAAGTCCCAAGATGAAGTTGATACTACTGAGTTGTGGAACACATTTTGAGAACCAGTTATGAGCCAATTCCATTTTTTTAGAGAGGCAAAACACAGAAAGGCTGAATTTTATCATCTTACTGACACGACGGGAGTTACATGGTTAGTTCTGATCAAACCAGGACCCTAAGCCTTTGCACGTCAACTTTGTAAGTATTTGGGAGGCAAGGTAGTTGCAGAGAAAAAAATAGTATTTAAAAAATAGGAATCTTTGACAGATCCTTTGATCCTCAGGACTCAACATATGTGGTAATCAATGGCAACAACACATTTCCGGCCAGCAGATGTGTTTGGCAGAAAAGGAGAGTGAATTTATGCCGAGGCAAGGGCTAGTGTGGAGTTGTCCGAGAGTCTTAGGACCTGCATTTCTCTTTGAGTTGTAATTTGAAGAATAATTTGCTTATTTTATTTACTGGATGTCTCCCCCAACTAGAATGTGAGCTCCCAAATGGTGAAAATTTGTATCTCTTTTCCCTGCAGCACCTTCAGCTCACTGTGCTTGGCGCACAGAGAGAACTCAATGGGTATTTGCTGAATGGGACAGTGCACGTATTGAGGACTCAGCATTGGTATGGGAACATTTTCCCTTGGGTGTTCTTTTTCTTTTTTGAATGGAAGTGCTTGTGATAAAGCAAACAACCTTCCCGTCATGACTATGAGGGAACCCTGCCACCACTCCAGGCTGACCATACATTTGGTAAAAAGGCTGCCAGGTTTCCCAGGGCTTCCAACCCAACAGTTAGTGGCCTGTCTGCACCAGTGGTGACCAGCTGGTTAGCTCCATCTCCAGGAGCAGATTTTAAGAACCACCTTTAATAATAATAAACATTCCTTGAGCCCTTTCAATTTGCCAAATACAGTTTGAGGGGCTTTGCATGTACTAGCTTACTTCCTCTTTAGAAAAGGCTTTCCTAGGAGGGAAGTACTAGATTGTGTGTGTTTGATAGATGACGACGCTAAAGCCCTCAGAGGTAAGGAATCACCAAAGGCATATGGATGTTAAGTGTGGGAGCTGGGGTTTAGACCCAGGCAGTCTGACTCCATGCTCCATGCTCTTAACCCCCAGACCACTGGGCCTTTTTATGTTCTTGTGAGTCAACCAGAGTCACACACGTCCTGCAGATGGAAGGGGAAGCCTCGAGACACACCTAAGCTGGGATGACTCCAGCTGTCTAAAACTTGCCTTAATCTAGGGAAAGTGCTCTTGCAAATGAAAGTAATTGGAGGGTTATGGCAGAGATTACAATGAAACAAGGTGAAGAGAAATATATATAATCAGAGCCTGGAAAACCTTGTAATAGCTCTGTGGTGTTTCCTTTGAAGTCCAGTGACTAAGAATTCAGAGCAGAATTTTTGTTATTTTTTATGACATATTACTTATCTGCTTACAGAGTAAAAAAAAAGGCAGTTCTTCTCTCTGTATTTGAAGGGGAAAATAGACCAAAAAGTAATATAGAATTGAATAAGAACGTTTTTCTGAAACTTTGTTTTAATAAGCATGTAGACATTGAAGTTAGCATGAGTTCTGATCTCATCTTTCTCTTCACTTCAGCTGGGTCATCTCAATGAATAAACAGAAGTGGGATATTCCTTTCTCTGGGTACTTTGACTATTCAACACTATTTACTTACTAATTACTCTCTCTTGATTATAAGCAACATCTCAGGACACCATGATTATGTGAGTGCGTTGCTCTGTGGGATCTCACGAGCTTCAAACATCAGAAATGCAGGGCTGACTGCCCAAGTGCTCTGCTCTTTCCAGACCCCATCACCCACTGCGCACCCTCTCTATCTCTGCGTTATGCGTCCCCCAAGCTGCCTGGATATGTTCAGCTCTTGCAATTGCTCATTAAAGATGGTTGGTAGGGTTCCTCTTCTTCCAAGGTGAGATGCTGAGATTTTCAAGGAATTGGCTTGTTAATTGCTATTGGGTTTACTAATGGATTGGGACAGATTTCAAGAAATTATGCTGCATAATAAGTAATCACCAAGACTCAGCAGTTTACCGTATCCATTGATTTTTCGCTTGTGTAACATAAGGGCTGTAGGTCTCTAGCAGGTCTGGCTTTTCTTTATCACAGGGTCCATTGTGTCCTCACAAAATTCATATATTGATAATAGTCCTATGTCCTTCATATAGGTTATTATGAAGTTTAAATATACTAATACATGTAAATTGTTTAGACCAGTGGCTGGCACTTAAACCCTTCATCTGTGAATAAACTTCACCTCAGTGGTTCTCATTTACAATATTTAGATATATTACCAATTCTTGCGTTTCTGTGTTGCTTTGGAGTTGTTTCAGTTTTTTACTGCTGTTTTACAACCGACCCCAAAACTTTGTGGCTTAATAAAACAACAACAATGTCTTATTTCTCATATTTCTGCAATCTGTCCCAGGCTCTTCTGCATGGAACTTCTTGTGCATCTGCTGGGCTAAAATGCCGAAGATGTCTTCATTCCCAAACCTGGTGCATTACTTGAATGGCTGGACGAGCAGGGAGCTGTTATGGCTCCTCTCTCTCTCTCTCTCACTCTCCCAGTCTAGCTCTTACTCTTACTAGCTTGAGCTTCCTCATCACATGATGGTTTCAGAGCAGCTGGACTTTTTGACATAGTGACTGGCTTCCCATAGAGAGAGAACAGAAACTATCTGTGCTCTTTAGGCCTGAACTCAGGTGTCCCCGAATAATATCACTTCTGCTATATTGGTCAAAAACAAGTCACAAAGGTAGCCCACTTGGAAGGGGAGGGGAAATGGTCCCCTTAGAGGAGGGGGCCAGCACCCAAGGAGGAAGGGAAGGAAAGGACAGAGCCTTCTTTGGAGTCTATCTACTACAAGGATATTCTTGATTGATTTTTAAGAATGTATATTTTCTTTCTTAGATTGCACTCACCTTGAACCCTGGGACAATGTACTTTCTCTATCTTTTATACTTCCACGTACTGCTGTGTAAACACCATACACTCAGCAAACATATATGGGAAGGCTGATATTAGCACAAAAATTCTAAGGCTGAGCAAATGTGGAAAGAGTGGTCCACCTTTTCAAATGAGAGGTAATCTAGGGAAGAGAAAGAAAAGATAGAAATTCTGTTAGGGGGGCTATGAATTTCTATGCTGTGTCTTGACTTCTAAGGAACAATATATACCTTTAAATTTTTCTTCCTTTCCTTCCTTACTTCTTTTTTTTTTATTCCTTGCTAAGTAACCTTAACTGACCTGCAGTTTCAGAGGAGAGGTGTGCTCACGGGGCTGTGCTACCTCTGGATGTGTTACTATGGTGACAGGAGGAGCTCCTTCCTGCAGGCCTAACCTGCAGGCACTCCTTAAACCCCGAGGCCTCTTTGTTTTTCATCAATTCTGGATGCTAACACTTGATAGCCACACAGCCTCTTTCTTGAATTGCATTTCAAAGATTAATGGTTTGTGAAAGATCATTCAAGGTTTAGATTTCCAACAAGAGACTCATAAAATAAGCATGTAAAATAAAGCCATGGAAACACACTACAATTCTGAAGAGTTTAAAATATGACTCTAAAGCTGTTCGCGTCTGGATCTTTATACACTGAACAATAAAATGGTCCAATTTTTGGATGCGAGTGCATGGAGCCTTCGGGCTCAGGGCTACCAATACCCTTTAGTCATATTTTCTTTCTCAATGTCTCTCTACCATGTTTCTGGTTGACACCCAGGGGTTGTGAAGGTTAAAAAGGCAAGAGGTGCAATGGGAGGGAATAACTCCAGCCTTGTCTTGAGGTTGGGAGGTGTCAGATGTTGGGTTCCAAGAGCTCTTGCTTCATCACAGAAGTTTTGATTGTCTAGGTTTTCACAAGAGAATACACACACACACACACACACACACACAATGAAAGCAGGCACAGGGTACTGGAGTAGCATGAGGGAGACTCACTCATTGCTGGGGGAACATAGTGGGTGGAGAGGAAGATATCAAAATAAGCTTCTTCATGGGAGTGGAATCTGTAAGGCGGAATAAGAGCCCTTCCATCTTGGTAGTTTCCTGAGATGCTTGGATTTTGGTTGAGTGTACCAGGAGCCTATGATTTCAAGAGAGGTTGCCTTTGTTTACTTTCATCCTTAAGTCAGAGCTGTGACTTCCTTCTATCACAAGTGAGCCTGTGTGTATGGTGAATAGGTGCCAAATATTCACTGTTCAATGCCTAATTAAGAGTTAAGGTGTTGAAAGTAGAAAGGCTATAGTTTCTGGCACATACGATGTATTAGTTTCAGGCGTACCTTTATATACCATATGAAGTGACCACCACGATAAGTCTAGTAAACATCTGTCATCATACAATGTTACTGAGATATTATTGACTATATTCTCTGTGCTGAATATTATATTCCATGACTATTTTTTAACATTTTTATTAATTTTTCATCCAATTTTCTAGAACAACTTTCTTTTATTATTACAGGGACATCCATTATTTTAATAGTCTTTAAGGCTTCTATAAGTTCTTGTTTTCTAGCTTCTTGAATCAGTATCACTCTGTTTCAACCTGAGGCATTTAATAAATAAGTTTTCCTTACAAGTTATGGTAACTTTAGAATCAAAACTGGAAGAGTCTGGTAAGTCTGAACTCCCAGAAGTGGATGTTAGTCCACTATTGTCGCCGTTGTTTGTACTCTTCTAAGCTGGCGCTCTCAAAAACGCGCCAGCGTTTGAAACTGCACCTCTCCCTTGAAGAGGGAGCAGTGCTCTCTCTTCAAGCTCTGATCCCTCTCACCATCACTGCCATTCCTCCATGACTACTTTTATAATGGACAGGTTGTCCTTCTTAATCCTCTTTACTGTTTTTACCTCTCTCCCCACCTCCTCCCCCTTGGCAACTTTTGGTTTGTTCTCTGTATCTGTGAGTATACTTCTGGTTTGTTTTGTTTTGTTTTCAGACTCACATATAAGTGCAATCATGTGGTATTTGTCTTTATCTGATCTATTTCTCCTCCCATCATATCCTCTAGGTCCATCCGTATTATCTCAAATGACAAGATTTTATTCTATAGCGTTTTGATTGTGTAACCTTGGACAAGTCACTTAGTTTCTCTACACCTTGGTTTCGTTGTTATAAAAATGGGATAGTGTGTGCTCAGGACTCTGGACTGTGAGCATCACTATGGCTTAAGACTTCCTATACCCAACTTTTTACCCCACAGGCCCTTATGGAAGTTATTAACAAAGTAGAGGAAAATGAGCTTCTTGTTTGGGGTAAGAGTTGGGAGGCCCATGTTCTAGTTCTGGTTCTGCTACTGTTATACTATGCGTCTTTAATCAAGGCTTTGAACCCTTCAGGGACTCGGTATCCCCATCTTTAAAATGAGTCCATCCAGCAAGATGAACTCCATCCCCAGCTCTGATGCACTGAGTCCGGCCTCATTGCGTCTGTCTGCTCAGCAGCGGCCACCTTCGACCACCACCTTGGCTACTGCCTTCCCTTTCAGCTGCCTTTTGACTTTTTCTCTTTGAAATCAGCCCTCACTTTGGATTTCAGTTAAGCTGGAAAGGTATAGGTGGATTCTTTTTCTTTTCTGTTGTGATAAGTAACATCTTGAACATCATCAGTAAACCAGGTTTCTAGGTAGAAGAATAGCAACAACCCGTGTTAAAGACAAACTAACCATCACAATCCCTTCTATTTAAGATTCTCAGCTTAGTCCTGCCTCAGGGCCTTTGTACATCCTGTTTCTGTCAGGGGTCACTCTCCAGAAGAGCGCCTTCCTTATCCATCTCTGCCATTACTGTGCTTACGCATAGTTTAGTCGTCATCCCTCTCCTGCTGGCAGAACATTTGCCCCAGGAGAGCTGGGACCTTGTCTGCCTCATTCGGCTCCACGTGCACAGCCTCTGAACTGCACCTGGCCCTCAGCCAGATCTCAGTGTAGGCCCCAAGCCTGGGCTCCAAACCATTACCCTACACCGCTGGGAGGAATGAGAAACACGGGCAACTGTAAGAGAGACCATTGTGGGAATACAGGCTCCAAGTCGGGCTCGCCAACTCACTGACTGCTGGTGAGCTGTGATTTAACTTCTCCGGACCCCATAGGATGCATGTTTAAAATTGATGAGCTGGATTACTACAATGAACACCTCACCTGTGTGGAGCCCTTTTCAAATGCCAGGCACTCACCTAGCATTTTACAAGCATTGCCTTATTCAGTCACCACACCAGCCTTTTGAGGAAGGGTCTATGATGTCTCCACTTACAGAGAGGACCAGAGACCGAGACAGAAAGCCCTGCCTGTGGTAGTCGGTAGGCCTACCATGACAACACACCGTAGACCAGGGGACTTGATCGACGTTTATTTTCTTGCAGTTCTGAAGGCTCGGGGTTGAAGATCAAAGTGTGACGGGCTTGGCTGCTCCTGAGGCCTCTGTCCTTGGCTTCCAGGTGACCACCTTCTGTCACCTCTGGTCTTTCCTCTGTGCACACCCATGCCTGCTGTCTCTTCCCCCTTCTGTAAGGACACGGGTCCTGTTGGATTAGGGCTTCATCCCTATGATCTCACTTAACTCTAATGACCTCTTTAAAGGCCCTATTTCTCAAGGCATTGAGGTTTAGGGTCACAACATTAAGATTTGAGGAGAGAGTCACAATTCTGTCTATAACACTACTCCAAAGCTGCTTAACTCCTAAGTAGTGACCTTAACTATCACTATGTACTGCCACGAAGATTTCTTCCCAACTGCCACCTGTGGAAGATAGGCTTGGAGGATCTGAAGATCTCACCTTCATCTCTGCAAAGTGAGGCCCGGGGAGGCCCGGTGGCTGAAGACTAAGCAACCTCATGGAATTACTCTTGGACGTGCTCGGACTGGGCAATAAACTGAATGCTGCCATATCCCATTACTCACAGCATGTCTGACAGGAAAGTCACCCTTGACAGGAGTGACTGAGCACTAGAGTTAGCCAGAAATCTGTCCCAACTTCTTCTAAAATTACTAGAGGATACATTTTACTTTAGTTTTCTCATGAATCAAGTGGCAGTTATCCAGGGACCTAAAAAAGCCAGGAAAGTTTAAAGAGGCAGAGTTGAAATTTGCAGGAAGGTCTCATCAGAGCCCGTCTCCTAGGTTAGCTGAGGGAGTGAGGGCTGCAGCCAGGACCCAGGACGTGAGATTTTCCGGACATGCTGGGTGCATGGCTGAGCCGCTGGGCACCTGTGAGTGTGTCTGGGCTGTCATTTGCTACTTCCTCAGTAACATCTTCTGAACAGCTACTATGCACCTGGTACTTTGGGAGGAGGCGGTGATCTCTGCCCACTGTAGCAGATGAGCTCCACACTGAAGTCATTAACCACACTACAGGGCAGTGCTACTTCCTGAGTACTATTGATGGAACATTCCAGAAATCCAGAGAATAATTTTAGAATAATATCAAACTCCTGCTTCTTCTGCTCCCATCCTCTTCCTCCCATTACCCTCTCTCTTTCTACTTGCTGTGTGGCAGGAACTTGCTAGACATCATCTCACATCCTCCTCGTAAGATCCATGTGAGGTGAGTATTGCTGTCTTCACCATTCTATAGCTGCTAGAAGCAGCCAGTGAACCATCCCAAATGGGGAGGGAGACGGGTGACGTGGCTCCGCTTCCTGCGAGCAGTGCCCGTGTTCGGGTGGAGGACCCGCGTGCTGGGCAGACGGCTCTTAGATGATGCTGTGAACAGTTTTATAGTTTCTTATGTTTCTTCCATCTTTTATTATCTCAGCCCCCATCTCACACTCTTTTCTGACCTGCAGTCCTAGCTCACGAACCACTATAAACTCATCATTCTGTAATGAAATTCTTTACATGTAATACTATCTTAGATTAGAGTTGTCTCCGTGTTGTGGAATATGATGACAGTGAACTTACTGTTAGAACTGTTTTGCTAGCACAGTGTTGGAGGTTTTCACGCAGGTTGGTCAAAGGAGGGCTGTGCGGCACAGCGAAGGACGTGGGTGTCAGCTGTCAATTGTGAGACAATTGCGTGTACTTATTAGCTGCCAGCTGTCAATTGTGTGTACCTATGAGCTTCATGAACTCTGTCTTGTGCTATTGCGACCCAGCTCATCAAAGGACTTTGCTCTTTTCTTGGCACTTGGAAATACTCAGAAATGTTCAACTCCTTTTTTTTATAGATGTTTTGCAAGGTGTTGGTCTCAGCTTGCAAGGCACCATTCCTTCTCTTGATGAATTGGGCACGAAAACAGGCTTTGGCGCAGAGGAGAAGATGGATCCGTCTTACAAATTCAAATTGGTGATAATCCCCAGTAGATTGCTTAAACAGGATGGCAAGCATTTTTGGGACTTGTCTGTCTCTTTTGAGTCCAAGGGCCTTCTGACTTTAACCAGTCTCATGCTTTAGGTTTAAAAAATAAATGTGAGAAAAGTTTAAATGCAAGAAACTTAAGAGGATTATAGCCGGGTTTTTTTTTGGTTTCAGAAAAATTAAATTTCAAAACAGATTTTTAGGTTGACTACATTTGTAAGAACATTACAAAGTAAATTGCATCAAAATATTGAAAAACTCTATGTGTGCCAAATAGCAAGAGTTAAAATATAATTTTTTAATTTAATTCTATAATCAACATTCTAAAATTTCACAAGATATCATTTTTGTATACTTCATGTATATTTAAATATATTTTGAAAATTGATATTCAGAAGCTATAAAAATCTATAATACACTTTAAAATCTATTTATTTAAATTATGTTTAAACATTATTTATTGTTAGAAATAAACATTTTTCGGTGTAGAAAATGCTTATGAAATTTTATCAAGACTCAACTGGAGGTAATTGTTGACATCTAAGGCCAATATAAATGGTTCATTAAAAGGCGAAGAAGAGACAACTGAAAAAATAAAAACATTATATTCCATTCGGGAACATGTAGTGCCAGATAACAATAACAAATATAAAAAGCATGTATGGCTCCATTATTTATAGAAAAGATTGTGGAAAACAAGATGAGAGAAAAAATTTTACCTGCACTCACAAGATTAAATTTATCACTGGTAATAAATAAATGACTAAAGTAAAAGCCAGTTTTACTGGGAAAATTCTCCAGGATGGCCAAGGGGGGACGTTACTGGGTGCAGCCCCTGTGCACCGAAGTTATAGTTACTGACTTCAGAAACGTATGAGAAGAACTGTGCAAATGATTTTCAAATACCACTTCTACTGTTGGAAGTATTTGAATGGTTTTGAACACGGAATTTAATTTGTAAACCTCCTACAACTTTTCCCCACCAGGTCTGTGAGCGCAAGAGTGAGCTGCGGCTTACCAGTTGGGAGGATCTGTGTTGTTAAAGGCCAGTTGTGTTTTCTACAGAGGGAAACATCAGCACTTCTCTGGTTTGTGAGAACCTCCAAGGCCCTTATGTATTTGATGCGGAGCATCTGGCCATGGGCATTTTGTGAACCAGACGATGAGAACTCCTTGGGATATGTTTGGGAGCTATGGAAACATGATAGGTCTTAATTCAGCAATGTGGCTGCCACTCCTGGGGTGTGTGTTGGGAGAGTTGGTATGAAAAATATATTCCCTTAGCCATTAGCACTTGACCTCTTCTCAGGCAGAAAACTGTCTTTGTTTATAGCAACACTCTACTAAGACATTTGGGGTAGCAGGTGCAACAGAGGCTGAGGTCAATAACATAAAGCCAAAGCAATAAAAGAGACAGTGAAAGTGTACAGAACAAGAAAATAAAAACCGTTCTGCTCTCAGAGGCTAGCAGAGTGACTCGGGGTGCCACAGGGGGAACTGTCCAGTGGAAATGCCCACCAGGCAAGTGGTCTGATGTTTAAATAGTTTGGGAGTGGGAATGCCTAATTTTTAAATGGGTTATTTATATTTCTTGCATCCCTTTCACATATGTAGTAAAGTCAGCACCCCCATTTCCTTTAGAAGTGGGGAAATGGTGGGGGGAAGGGTAGAGTTTCACATCTAGGTCCATGGAAGGGGCAGAGATGAAGTGTCAAAATGACCCACCAACTGAGCAAGCCACAGTTAGCACCAGAAGTTCACATGAGGTCAGAAACTGCTCCAGGAGTTTGTAGAAATGATGGAAGATGGGTATGGACTTGCACAGGGCCTGGAATTGGGATTTTGATGTGATCTTGTATAGATCTCATGACGCATAGAAGCATCGCCTGAATCTTTGTTACACATGAAAAGGACAGCAGGCCCTGAATGGATAACAAAACGGCTGTGGTCTATTTGCTAAACAAATGTCATTTTGACATTAACTTTTAATAGTAGGACATTAGCACGAGAAGAGACGGCCCAGATCCCCTTCCCTAGTGTCTTACTATTTTGCCAACAAGGAAACAAGTCCAGAGAGATGAAATCCCTGGTTTCTAACCCTGCGTTAGAAACAAGAAAGAAGTGCACTCGCAACAAGTTTTGTGTCATGAAAAAGGTAAAACATTGTCGTGAGAGGAAGACGGCCAGTGTCCTAAAACGTGCCTGGCTTAGAACGGAGAGCCATCATTAATCCACAGAACGGCTTGTCCTGCTAAGACGCATGAGGAACCTGACTTCCTGCCCTCACATATCCTTCTGGCAGATCCCATTCCTGTTGCTGAATTTTGTTTTCCTGGGACTCTTATTGAGGTAACATCTCATTATAGGTGAGAAAGCTGGTAAGAGCTGCCCCCATTCATTCCTGGAGCTGGGGCCGACTGGGGGGACCTGCGGGCACAGCCAGAGGCAAAGCGGACTCCACAGAAATACGAAGTACAAAAACCAGTCCCATGATTAAGTTTTGTCAATTCCTTCTTTTTAAGGCTGCCTTTTTTGGAAGAGAAAATACACAGTCAAGTTAGTTTGATGACCAAACTACTCTTCAGAGAAACTAAAAATATGTTTTATTTCATATGTTATATAAATATATAAAAATATATATTAGTCTGAATTCTCTAGAGAAACATTAGAATATATATTCTACTATTAAATATTATATAAATATATATTTACAGATATAACATAAATACATATACTTATATGTATTCTTCTATCACATATAGGTGAAGAGATTTGTTGTAAGAAATTGGATCGTGTGATTATGGAGGCTGACACATCTCAAGATCTGTAGTCAGCAATCTGGTGGCCCAGGAGAACTGATGATATGCTTCAAATATAAAGGCCAGCAGGCTCCAAACCTAGGAAGAGCTGATGTTTCAATTTGAGTCCAAAAGCAGGATTGAAAAAAAAAAGGTGTCCCAAATCAAAGACAGTCTCCTGGAAGATTTTCCTCTTAGTTGCGGGAAGGTTTAGGCCTCTAGGCGATTGGATGAGGCCCACTTTCTAAAGGGAAGGCAATTTGTTTGACTCGATCTACTGATATAAATGTTAATCTCATCAGTAAACAGCCCCACAGACACACGCAAAATGTTTGACCAGATGTCTGGCACTCTGTGGTCCACTGAAGTTGACACCGAAAATTAACCATCACAATGTATATGAGATCAGTCTCCTCACATGGTTTATGAAAATTGATCCTCGTAGCATTATTCACAGTAGTCAAGATATGGAAACAATCTAAGTATCTGTCAACAGATAAATGAATAAAGAAAATATTAACATATATATCATTAATTTATAAGTAAGAAATATATCCAGCTATTTGTGACAACATGGATGGAACTCGATGGCATTATAGTAAGTGATAAAGGTCAGAGAAAGACAAATACTATATGATACCACGTATCTGTGGAATCCCAAAAAGTTGAATTTGTAGAAACAAAGACTAGAGTGATGGTCACCTGAGGCTGGGGTGGGGGAACTGGGGAGATGTTGGTCAAACAGTATAAACCCGCATTTGTAAGATGAATTCTGGAGATCTAAAGTAGAGTTCAATGTTATAGTTAATGCATTATAGACGTGAAAGAATAGATCTTCAATGAACTCACCACAAAAACAGAAATGGTGATTATGTGACATGATGCAGGTGTCAGCTAACACCATGGTGGTGATCATTTTGCAATGTATAAGTGTACCAAAGCAACCTGTTGTATACCTTAAATTTATTCAATGTCCTATGTGGGTTATGTATCAATAAAGCTAGAAAAATGATCTTATTTATGCAGAACTTTTAAAATACCTAATTATTTTCTTGTCCATGTTTTGTTTTATCTACTTGGTGAAATGTCTAGATCATAATATACTTGTGACTTGTGAAAAGGCTATTCTGTAAGATTTGAAATATAATAGGACCTATTTTTTAGAAAAGTGTCCATTTTTAGATTGCCTGTAGTTATTTGAGAATTGTTTTTCTGTTTTTTACCAAAACATTTTGGAGATAAATACAAAAAGATACTGTTGGTTATTTTTCTGCCCAAATTTTTCATTGATGTTTGTTTTTTTTTTTTTTTTCCTGGTGGACAGGCTTCTCAGGTGGATGCCGCTCCTTTTCTGATCGTCCGGCTTTGATCCCCCTTTCTACCCCTGTTCTCAAGTGTTTCCAATCATGTTTGTGTTCTCTTTGAGCCTTTCATTAACCTCCAGCCCTATCATGCTCCGGAATGACGTCATTTCCTGATTTCTGAGAAGGCAAACTACCTGATATGAGCTTTCTCAACCCTCCCGTCCGTTCAAAGTGAGCCACAGTGCCCAGTAGTTCCTGCTCCCTCTTCCCCCTCCCCTCTGGCTAGTTCCTCCATCTGTCTGCACTCTGATCTCTTCTCCTTATTATTCCTGCTGGTCGTTCTTCTGTTGTTGTTTCCACTCCACTGACTTCTCTTTTATACAAAAGGTGTTCTCGTAGGCCCCTTATCTTCAATCCTGTGGGTGACTCCAAGCCCTCCTTCTCAAGAGTCCTAGATCCATGTCTGTGTCCCCCATTGCGAGGAGAGCCAGAAAGCTCCACCTGTCATGTCTCTGACATGGAGAGACAGCCAGAAAGTTCCACCTGCCACAAACCCCAAAACACCATGTCTCTTCATCCTCTCTTCTTAACTATATCCTCCTCCTCCTCCTCTAATGTCTATCTTGATTGATAGCATTAACATCATTCCTGTAACCCGAGTGAGAAACTTGCCCTCCCTTACTCATACTCTCACTCACGCATAACCCCCATCCACCATAGACTCGTTTCGACTTAACGTTTAAATGTTTCTCTGTCCAGTGCCTTATTTTCATCCCATTGCCCTCATTTCAGCCTACATTCCTCTCACCTGGAAAGCAGCCATAGCCCTAGTCTCTCTGTCTCTATGGTGTTGCTGGAAACAGAATATGTGGCCACTCAGTGCGAGCCAGAGGGACCCAGAAACCACGTGGGTTGTGAAACACACTACAGGTGAGAGGACTTCTGTTTCTGGAGTATCCATTTGGCTCTGGGTTCCCTAGGCAAAAGTAGGTTCAGGGTCTTTAAATTCTGGAATGGTTGGCCGTTTCCTTCAAAGCAGGGTCGGGCAACTCTAAATTCAGGTGACAATGGACACCAAAATGGCAGCAAAAAGTTCTTCGAAAGTTTTAATATTGCAATAGAAGCTTCAAATCAGCATGAAGGGCTAGTTTTAACTCTCAGGGTTTCTTGTCCTTCCTTACTTTATGGTTTAGTATAATTAATAGTTTGAGTGACATTCATGGTGGAAATGGTGATTGGATGGGAAACATACTCTTCTTAGGCTTTAAGGCCTCTGAAAGTCTTAAGCTGACTTTGCCTTGAGGACTTCTCAGGTTGCCACGGCGACTAGTTCAGGAAGGATCCCTCCACATCACCAGCCACGAGACTTTCCCAGTATTGGAACTCTGGTTTTAAACCCAGACCACCCACCTAGACTCCACCTTCCTACATCTGGGAAGTTTCCCATCTGCTTGTTTTCCTTTCCTGACTATTAGCTCCAATCTATTTAAACAGACTGAGCTGAAACCTTTGAATCTAAAAGAAAGATGTCAGGAACTACTTCTCTGTCTCATTGAAGAGTCCTTAGATGCAAATAAACTCATAGTTTCAAACTATTTAATTGGGAGGGACCAAGGCATTTTGATTGCTGATAGGATTTGAGTCCAAGGCCACTGCAAAACCCAGTAGCACTCTTGAACTTTCTCCCAGTGCTGCTGAAAGTCACTTGCTTCAAAATTTATTCATAAAGGGACATTTCTGGTGAACTTCCTGCAACAAAGAGTCTGATCTAAGGTGACTCCCTGCTTCCACCTCCTAGAGTAGCAGACGCTACTGGGTGTGTCAGGAGAAGTGAGAAAGCTAGTTTGTTTGTGCCCTAGCACCTTTTTTATCCTTGAGAAAATGAACATTTGTGTTGTTGAGAGTGTAATTTTCCATTTGGCTTTGACGTGGGTCTGCTGACTTCTTCTGACTCCACCCTTGACTGGAAAGACTGCCTCGTGGGACGTGCATATCAGAATTGTGCTAACAAGGCTGCGAGTGCCAGTTTGCCCGCCCAGGACACTGCACTCGAAAAAATCCTGCTGGGCAGACTGTCAAAACCCAGTTCCCATTCAGTCCTTGGAGAATGTAAAGAAAAAAAAAAACACCACCACCTTGGTCTACGAAACACATTTTCACATGACTCAGGAAAATGGTTTGGCCAAAAAAAATTATTTGGCTTATTTAAAAATTCCATCGTCTTATCACTGTGTGAGGGTTTAAAACTGGTGGCTACGTGGATGCCTTTGACGTTTTTTGGTGTGTCTTTGAAACAGGAAGATAAACCAAGTCCTTGAAATGGGCTAACAAAACATTTTAAAAATGTAAATATTTATGATGATTACTTTTTAACATTTGATTACCTTCCCTGAGACTCTAGCAGATTTGTATAAAGAAATGGAAAAAAGAATGATTTTGAAGCAACATTGGCCTGAATTTTTCAGACTTTCTGTATACAAGTGTTGTATTATAGGTGTTGGCAGGAATCTTGCTTCCGCAAGAAACATAGGTTAGGCTCTGATGTTTGTAGTTTGTGAGGAGAACTATATTTTAGATCAAAATTGGAGCACTCTTTTCAAGAGAGAAGTTAAAGTATCTAACTATAGCCAAAAATTTCTCCATGTAATTTTTTTTTCAAATAAAGGTATACTTTCCCAAGGTATGAATGGAAGAAATGCTCCAGATAGATCAACATGAGGTGTCCTATGCTAACTATAGAAAATGAAACTTTTCATTGATATAATTGGTTTAAAAAGAGAGAAAACTGAAGGTCTGAGAACATAAAGTGGTAATAGGGTTTTGCATCTAAATTTGAGTCTATGTCCTAGATTGCAAGATGCGTGCACGTGCCCTGAACCCTCACTGCTACCTGAGCCCTAACTGCTCCTGCGAAGAGTCTTGGTTACTCAAAGGTTCTCATACTCAAAGGTATCAAAAGCCATGGTTTCTGGTGGGGAAAGTGCTCTCATAAAAAAGATGAACAACAATGTGTGGTTAGTACTTTGGTTATGCCAGTTCTATAAACACTTAGAAATATCTTGAAGTGAACATTTTTTTCTTGAAATCTTGTCTAAAAGTTACTAATTTGCTTACTAGGTCTATTTTGATAAATACTGCAAGGGTACCTACCATACAACCTTCCTGATCTCACATTTAAACTCAGCGTTTAACCAAGCATTTACATATTTGTGAGCATATCTTTGTAGTTCTGAGAGCTCGAGGAATTAATTTATTTCCTTTTAAGTTTAATAACTCTCTAAAACTGTTCATGACTGGATGGAATAAAATGAAAAACTTTCTTTTCTCTAGTGCAGAGAAATCTTGGAAGATAAATAGCAAACTGGAAATGAAAATTGGAGCATTCTTACCAGTTCCAATAACAGCTTTGTCTCATGACAGAAAACATCTGAGAGGAATTGCTGAAAGGCACTGTTACTTTGTACACAATAAATGTCAGAACTTCAATGTTAACTTCCATTTCCTCTGTGCTGGTGGTTTTATAGTGTGCAAGGTTTGGTTGATATTAGCAGTAATTACTTTTATTGAGGATTGGCTAGGCTCCAGGCCCTGAGTACGCCTTGTTCCCATGTTCTCCACGAAGTCCTGGAACCACACTATGAGGCAGGTGTTCCTACCCATCAAGCTGCAGGGGGGGTGAGCAGCTTGCCCAAGGTCATATGACAGGTGCATGGCAAGACTGAGATCTTGACTTTGCATCTGAAGAGCCCAAAAGATGGTGAAGAGGATGGCTTCAGAGTACTTAAAAGAGGCATCATTAGGTTAGGTCATAAAGAAGCTAAGGCAAGCAGTTCAATTGTGTTACCCAGAATCCTCCATGTCATTAATTGGTGACATGTGCCCGTTAGCCAAATGCTGTTTCCTTTGGATAGCTGGTTGTCAAACTGCTCTATATAAGTCTTGAGTTCTGTGCATCATCGCTAAGGGATCCTGAGAAGGAGCAAGAGCCATGGCTTGCTTGGGGGGCTTTGTTTCCATAGGGGCCTGAAGGAGGTTAAATGGAGAAAGCTCCTACCTCAGTGCTTGACCACAGCTGATGCCTATAGTGGAATCAAGCCTCTGCCTCCCCTTGGGCAGCCTATCCAAGTCCGAGGACGTGAAGTGGGGCAGAGACGTGACCAGAAAGAGCTCACAAAATTAGGAATTCATCTCCAGTTTGTTGCATGCCTGACATGGGAATCTTGAGGGAGAAAATAGTAGCTGGAACCTTCTGGTTTTGTACCTACTAGAGATGTATAATGTTCTCATTGTTATTTATTTTGGGCCACTGATTTTCAAATTTACTGCTTTCCCCCCTCTAAGTTACTGCTGAACACTTGAAGGGGCAAGTTTATTATTTTTCTCAAGAATGACCTGACGTTGAAGGCTTCTGGTTTCTTGCCAAGTTTCTGCTTCCCCAACAAAGTACTGACATAAATACAAGGGTTAGGACTTATATTTCATGGGACTTCATCAAAAAAACATCACAAAGCAAACCTAAATATAAGAAAAACGATCACAACAAATTATAAATTTTTAACACCTGACATATAACACTACACTGACATTGCAAAAATTCAGAAGCATAACAATATCTTTTGTTACTTAATTACCCTTCATAATGCCATAAAACTTTCCTTCCTACTTTTTTTTTGGATTGCATTCACTGACCTCTTTATATGGCAACAATTTTATGATATGATCTGTAGAAATAATAGAAAGATAATTTGGTCTTTTTGCTTGTAGGGTTAATGAGATTTTATTTTTATTTTTAATAGGTTTTGCCAATTTTACTAGACATTAGTGAAAATTGAATCTGCTGTTCATAATGTTGCACAGCTGAGGATTACAAGAATTTTCCGAAGATTAGCTTCTGCCCCTATGCATTTCAAACCGTATTTTCCCTCACACCTACTTGCTTCCCAGTGCTGGTGGCTTGGGGCACATTCATTTTCCCTATGATCTCCTGCCTTGCACTTTCCTATCATGCTTCATGGTGAACTGATTGGCAGAGCAGTCACTCAGAATATTCCTGACCTTGACACAGAAAACACAGTCCATGCTATGGTCTTAATGTTTGAATGCTCTTCTTCCCCCCCAATTTGTAGGTTGCAATCCTAAACCTGAAGGTGCTGGCATTAGTAAGTGGGGCCTTTGGAGGTGATTAGGTCATGAGAGTGGAGCTCTCCTGATTGGGACTAGTCTTCTAATGAAAGAGACCTCACACAGCTCCCTACCCACTTCCAACCTGTGACGGCACAGGGAGAAGGCGCCAGCTGTGACCCAGACAGTGAGCCTTCACCAGGATATGACCACACTGGTTCCTTGACCTTGGACTTCCAGCTTCCAGAACTGCAAGAAATATATTTCTGTTGTTTATAAGCTACCCAGTTGGTGGTATCTTGTCATAGCAGGCTGAATAAACTAAGAAAATTTGTAAGAGTAAATATTGAGTTAGAAAGATCAAACTAAAAAATTTTTGCTCTATAAAAGCCCATGTGAAGAGAATAAACAGACAAATCACAGACTGAGAGAATATGTTTGCAAACCACATACATATCTGAGAAAAGATTAGTATCAAGAATATATAAGAAACCCTCAAAATGCAACCGTACGAAAACCCTCAAACAATCCAAATGAAAAATGAACAAAAACCATGCAGACATTTCATTAAAGAGACTATACAGATGGCAAATAAACACATGAAAAGGTGTTCAATATTATTAGCCATTAGATAAACACAAATTAACATGCCAGTGGGCTATCACTACACACCTTCAGAATGTCTAAAATAAAAGTAAAGATAACACAGATCCGGCCAAGGATGCAGAGAAACTAGACCACGCCCACATTGCTGGTGGGAGTGGTCAATGGTACCGTTATGCTGGAAAACAGTGTGAAAGTTTTTTTTTTTAAAGTAAATCTGTGACTATCACATGATACAGCAGTTGCATGTCTGGTACTTAATTGTCTCAAGAAAAAAAAACTTACGTTTATATATGTTCATAACATATACGTAACATGTACGTAAATGTTCATAGAAGCTGAAATCACCTCAGATGTCCTATCCCTAAGCTTCTAAACTGACTATGGTCTATGTATATCATGGAACATTGCTCTGAGATAAAAAGAAATGAACTACTGACACACGCAACAACTTGGATGAATCTCAAGGGAGCTATGCCAAGTGAAAAGAGCGTTAAGCATCTTTAGATTCCCCGTCGGTCTGGCCCGTACACCACCCAGCGGGGATCTCCACGTCTGAGGTCACCAGCCTCTTGGATCCTTGGTGGCTGGGTTGGTCAGAATTTCAGATATTTTGAAATAGGACTGCTAATCCTCACATGTTTTTAAATGGAATTTTTGTTTGTTTATTCTGAACTCATAAAAACTGAAGAATGTGGTGAAGGCATGGCAGAATACAAAGTGGTATGATAGGTTTGCTTTTATTTGGACTTTGGGAAAAAGGCTTCAGTCGAGAGCCATTTTTAGGGAGTTTGTTTTCAGGAGAACCTAGAGCCCTAGTGAGAAGGCACTTTTACCGGTCAGGTAGCTACAGTGTCTGAACGTCAATGACAATGCTGTCAAACCTTTGATAAGACAACCGACAAACTCTTTCTGTACTTCCTTCTGTGACACCTCCCTCTATTTCCAGCAATAAGGCGTGATTTGGACAACCGACGGGATGAGCAAAGGGAATCCATCCCATGCTCAGGCCCTTATGGGCCCTTTCCTTCAGAGCTGCCTGCCCATAACCCACCTCTTTTCCTTGTAGAAGGCTTGCCAAGGCAGGACCTGGTGGGAATGCGCAAGTAGGTCCAGCTCTTCCTCCTCTCCCTGGGCCATTAGGCTCAGCTGGGAGGGAGACAGAAGGAAGAAGGGAGTTTCTTCTGGCTCCAGGCGTCAGTGAAGACCTCTAGCCCAGACTGACCAGGGATAAAACTGATGTTTGAATCAGGATCTGACTCTTTTGTCTGCTTATCCATTTGTCCAGAACCGGTGGGGTTGAGAAATGTGAAGACATAAAGTCTTAAGCACCACACACACAAAATGCACACTTACCCAGTTTTTTATGTTCCAGACACATAGTGTTGTGATACTTGGTGTGCAAAACAGGAGTGGCCCTGGCCCTCGAGAGCCTGCAGACACATTTTGATGTATCATGGGCCTTAGGCACCCTCTTCTGACTCTGGATGCACAGTGGTTCCACGGCTGGTCTACGGAGAGAACTCCTTTGGCTCGGTACTGTACATTCCCCTGAGATCTTTTAAAAGGAGCAGTTGGATGGAAGCCCAGCACTCCCAGGGGAATTACTTAACCATTTGTCCCAGGCTCCCTCCCAAACATGCGGCAGTCAAGGAGAATATTCCTTTAATGATCTCGAGTCAGCTTAGAGTAAAACCAGCTGAGGCTGGTAGAGGAGGCTGTGCACAGTGCAAACACATCACCTGCAGAGCAGAGAGCTGGCCTCTAGTCCCCAGGCCCTGGTGGGCCCCTGGCGATGCCACTGAGCTGTTGAAGGAGAGAACAGGCCCGCTGAGCACTGAGTCACACTGAGTAGGCCCCTCAGGTGACAAGAGGGAGCCAAGCCTTCCCTGTCTTTCTCTCACGTCCACCCCAAATCTGGGTGGTGAATGGTCATCACAGTGGTTCTTCTCCATCCCCTTGCTCTGGGCCGACTCCTGGCGTTGTCCCTGAAGTGCCACAGACACCATGTTTGAGTGGAGTCTCCTTGGGCTGTGAAACACTCATCCTCTTTTTTTTTTTTGCATCAACACACTGGCTCTCTGAGGAGAGAAAATGAGATTTTGGGGTTCGTAATGTGATGGAAATAGCACTAGGTGGAACTCAGGAGGCCTGGTTCTAGGTCTGACTTTGTCACTAACTGAAGGGCTTCGGAGAAGTCAGTTTTCACCTGCATCTCAGTTTCCCTATCTGGACAATAAACTTTTGGAACAGGTGTACCTCTATTTCTTTCCCAGCCCTCACTCTCTGGAGTTTATGACTGCTCTAGCTTACAAAGGGTAAGGAAATAAAACTCTGTGCTAGGCATTGAGACAGACACTTGACTGATTCTGTGGTCTCCTTCAGTCTTCAGGAAATATCACTCCAGCTTTGCAGATGAACTGAGGCTCAGAGAGATTTAGCAACTTGTATAACATCACTCAGCTGATGTATTAGTGAACAGGCTTTTTGTTGCAAGTGTCAGGAAATCCAAGTTTAATTAAAAAAGAGAGATTAAACTTATTTTCTCTTATAATGAGAGGTTTCAAAAACTTCTGACTACAGGCACGGCTGGATCTAGGGCCTTGAAGATGTGGTCAGAACCTGACTTCTCTCAGCTCCTTTTCCTTTGGGCTGGTATCGTTCTTGGGTTTCATGTGGTAACAACACGACTGCAGCAGCTCCAGCCCTCCTATAGAGCACTCACAACCAGGATAACTAACCGCTTTGATTTACCTGGGTTGGAAGGTGTTCCCTGACATTAGACTTTCAGTTTTAAGGCCAAGGAAGTCCCAAACCAATTGTCACATGTTGGTGCCTGGTATCAGGTCAGCTTCAAACTTAGCAGGTAAAAGCATGCTTATATGAGTAGCTATTGCAAACTATTCTGACTTGCTCCGACCTACAGTCTTAGACCAACGTCCATCCCTGTACCAGTGGCCATAGCCATGGGGGTGCAAGTGTGCTGATTGGCTTAGGCTTAGGGAGAGATCTGTTTGAACCACATGTGCAGGGGGTGGGAAGTGGGGAGACTCCTTAAAGAAAACAAGGGTTGTGGTTAGAAAAGGGAGTGAAAGGTCTTATGGAGGTGAATAGAAATGACCTCTCTTCTGGTAAGTGGCAGGATCAAGTTTCAAGCCCCAAATGCAGTGTCCTTCTTCCAAGAACCACAGGGAGGTGGACGACTCCAAGAGATGCTGGGGCCCCTTGCCAGGTAGGGTCAAGGAAGAGCCTAACGCAGAGTTAGAGAGTGGGGACTCTGATGCAAGAGCTCTGGGAGTTCTTGGCTCTGCGGCCTTTGACTAGAGAACAGATTCATTCATTTCCTGGCCCCTGCACAACAATAGGGTTCATGGAGGCGGGTGCCTGGGGTGTGTTGGGGGTGCCTGGCCAGTTCTCACTGTGTGAGCATGCTGGCTGTGAAACTGAGTAGAGCTGTACTCGGTGCATCCATTCTGCAACTGGGAGGCCCTAGTCAATGCCAACAAGGACAGAGCCAAGCCGATTTCTTGCAGAAATACAGTTTCCTCAAAGGGCAATAGATATCTGCCGGGAAGATTGATCCCTAAAGGAATTTGAGAGATGCCTTCTGTATACAACCAGCGTGGAGTGCCCTGGCTGCTAATACTGCCTTTTGTTGAAGCTCTCAGCAGCGCTCGCTGGAGAGCTACTGGGCTAAAAGGAGAGAGTATTTTCAGCTTTCATACTTCCTGTTTTAGGAGAAGATAGTGTTCCAAAAAGACCTATAAAGAAGGGAGAAACTGCTAACATAATGACATTGAAGTCAGGAGAGAGAAGTTTCACACTGAAATTTTTATTTCAAGTGAGAGGAAAAAGTGTGAAAATTATTATAAGGGTGATGATAGAAACATGCTGTACCCAGGAAACAGAAGTATGCTTTACTTAAAAGGGCCTAATGTTAGAGGTGTCTTGTACGGTTTCAGAGCCAAGTTCATTTTCTTGCATACAGAAATAGAGTGTTACTAATAGGAATGACTCTCCAGAAAAATGTTTATGCAGACAATTGCCTTGTATTGGAACCCCTAGAAACTATATTACGTTATCTGTAATGAATTTCAATGGATGTCTCTTGCTTACTGCCTGCCCAGCATTTGTTTTCTCTTCTGCAACAGCCTATACATGCTGCTGGGCTGCCTTCCAAGGCAACATGGCAGAAAGTAGAGGCAAAGATGTTGAGAGATGCAGCTTTCCTGGTATGAATTAAGCACCTAGATCTGGCTGTGTCTGAAGTGGTGGACTTTTCAGTTGTATGAGTCAATACATTCCCTATTTTGCTTAAGCCAATCTTATTTGATTTTTGGTCACTTGCAAATAAGAGTCCTAATGAACTGAGAATGAGGGTATAGTTAACCAAATCATTTATTTTGGAAGTCAGTTGTCCAATTGGCCGATCATGGGCAACAAATATTGCTATGAATTGAACAGAGGAAACTCTAAAGAGCTGAAAGCAGAGTCACATAATTAATACATGTGAAAGATTTTGTGATAGACTAAAAGGAAAGCTTTTTATTTAGGATTGCGTGTAAAATAAGAATCCAAATGTTCTGATCCCTTTTGCTATTTGGTTTTCAAACCTATAGCAGATAAGGAGAAAATTGCAAGGCTAGGAGGGAACCACTCCAAGCAGGAAGAGAGAAGTGAGGAGTAGCCTAAGTACTGGAGTAGCCTAAATACTGGAGTAGCCTAAGTACTGGAGTAGCCTAACAGGGGAAGAGCCAGAGACACCATAGGGTCCTCAAACTCAACAATAGTCTTTCTTAGTCATTTAACATTAAGGTCAAAAAGGTCTTGTATTACACAAATGTTCTTGAAAATCCCTGAGTCATCAAGAAAAATTGCTGACTGTTCCACATTTTCTGTTTTAAAAGGTAAGAATTCCATCACACATTTTAGAGCTAGTTCATAATGTTTTCCTTCTTAAAAACAAGTTTTGATTGTAAAAAGGATACATTTCACTAACTGGAAGAGCTCTCCACCAAGACCGATTTCCTGAGGGTACTGAATATCCTAGAAATGCTTTCATATTGATTTAGAAGTAATGGTGTCTGAGACCTATCACGGTTTACCACTAAGTGGGGCAGACTGTGTTTCTTGATTCTTCTCCACTTCAATTTAGCTGCAAGATGGTTTTGCTGCTGGCAGTAAGGGGGAGAGGGATATGCCAACATGGTAATGAAGTCTGAGGAGGTCACATGCAAAAAAAGGAGACACATGTGCCAGCTCTGTGACCACTTGTTTTAGGTGCAACACTTTGTGTGATACATAGATGTTCTCTGGGGTCCCTCCTAACTCAAAGGATCTAGAGTGGCATGCTTGGTTCAAGTTTTTTAACTAGCCACTTAGTTTTAAGTCTTATCCCACTGAATAAAGCTATTTCCTCCTGCTGAGTTTATTAGAATGCGCATGATACCGTGGTATTCTTTTAAAAGTCATTTCAGCCATAAATCTTGGTTTTAAGGAATAGCCAAACTGTTTTTCAGAATGGCTACACCATTTTGCATTCCCACCAGCGGTGCCTGCGGGCTCCAGTTTCTCTGCATCTTCACCAACACTTGGAATCCTCCCTTTGGTCACAGATATTCTAGTGGAGGTGAAATGACAGCTCCTTGTTTTCATTTTCATTTCCTTTCTGGCAAGAGATTTAAAAGGCCATTTCACATGCTCACTGGCCATTTGTGTGTCTTCTCTGCAGAAATGCCTACTCACTTTGTTTGCTTAGTTTTAGAGTTATTTTTCTTTCTATTATTGAGTTTTAGGAGTTCTTTACATATTCTTGTAACGAGTCCCTTATCAGACATATGATTTGCAAATACACAGGGTCCACTACAAATAATACCACATTTTTATTACAAAATCTTTTACTGAAAAATTGTAAGCATGTCATTCTGTAACATAACAACATCACACTCTAGCACACCATATGACATTTTAGGTGAAATGTTCAAATTAAAACTCTCAATTATTACACCCATATTATTACTCTGCCAACCACACTCAAGCAGAAGCTACTTCTGCCAGGCCCTGTATACTCCCATTCTGTGGGTTGTCTTTACACTTTGTCGATGGTATTTTTTGCAGCATTCCATGACATTTTAGAGCCTCCATGACCTCAAAATTTTATTTGTTCACCCATTCATTCACCAGTTCTCTGAATTGAATTGGTGAATTCACTTCTTGACTGATTTACTTTCTTGGCTTGTGATCAGGAGGAATTTTTGTGAAGTGAATCAAACGGAGCTGAAAACATACCAAGGGATATGTGTTTCACTGGTTAACTAATTTAACCCTTATTGAAAAGGATCTTGTGCACTTAGGCAGGAGGCCATGCCTGACAATTCTGTTTGCAAGAGAATATGGCTTTGGAAAACAGGTCAAGAAATCAATATCCTTTTCAATAGTACTTCAGTATTGCCTATATTCCAATGACAGATTAATGAACTCTCAGAAAGCATTTTATTTAAGACGTTTGTGTTCCCTTTCCACTCCGTACACACCCCTCCTTTCATCGTAAAAACCAACAACAAAAAGCCCCCAAACCAACTCGCCTCACTTTCTTTGAAAAAGTCTGAATCCATGAGAACACTCTGTGCTAAATTGCCCTGTTCTGTACAACTGGTGAGTGTAAATGGTTATGTAATGATTGGTTTGCTCAGTCAATGAGACCACCAAGGTGGGTGACCATGCTTAACTGGCTTTGCCTTTTTCTTTGACTTGCCATTTTTCACTTGCCCCACATTACAGCTGGCCTCCATTTCTTCATTTCTATCATGAATATAGCAATACTCACCTCGTAAAGTTTTAAGGAAGAGTCACTGTGTGTATGTGCCTCGATCAGTGCCTGTTTTAGTGTAGGCGCTCAGTTAATGTTCATTAACTTTCATATTTCCTTGATTTGGGTGCAGAGGGTCATGCCTTGAGAGGGTGCCTAGATAAATTACATGGAAAAACAATTGTGGAACCGGCATGTCTATACTAAGGGAATACGTTGCAAATATGTTCTCCTTAGGGATTAGATGAGGGTGTGGATATGAAGCAAGACCTGCTTAGAAATGCCAGATTCTGACTCACGGAGACCACAGCTTGCCTGGTGGCCCATGGGTGGCCCATGGGTGGCCAGTGGAGACACATGCAGGGCAAAGGGCTGGCTCTTGCCCCCTGTTCCCTGTGTGACCTTTCCAGGAACATCTGCTTTATGGAAAGAAGCAGATCAAATGACTTAAGAAAAGATTAGGGACAGATGGGAAAAATAAGTTGCTTAAACCTTAGGCTTGAATTCATTTCCCCCAAATAGACAGGTGGTATGCTAAGTAGCACGTTTTAGAGGAATATAATTCCTGGTCATCGATGTGATGGTCTGGGGTGTGCGCCAGAGTCAAGATGGGTTGTGTGGCTTGAAATGAAGACAGAATCTTCAGAGCAGGCCAAGTGGATGGGGAAGTTGGTGCCTTTGCTTTATGATTCATGATCTTGCTTCAGCTCTGGGTGATTCTTTTTGATTTAAATGTCTCTTCGCATTTGCAGACTTGCAGACAGAGCACATGCCATAAAATTGAGTTTCACTTCTACTGTTCTTAGAAATATTTCAGATTACATTAACCAGCTAAAGTGGTCAATTGGAGGTTCTTATTTCTGGGCTTTTCTTATTTTTAATGTCCTAGGCACAATAAGCTTCTTATTTTTATATGGGAAGTTGAGGAAATATTCATTTTCCTCTAAAAATACCAGGGAATCTGGGATATAGGTTCATTGTTATTTATAGTTTTTCCTGGTTAAGTGTTTAAAATGGAACGACAGAAGAATTTATTGTCTTTCCTGTTAATTTTATGTGTGTGTGGGGTCCATAGCTAAAGCATATTGCCTTGGGGACAAGTACCAATCTTTTAGCTTTATTTTATGCATAACTTCCACTTGACCTCAGTGTCTTGCAGACTGATTGTTGGAATGTTCAAAGTGGATTGAGAAAATTTTCTGTTTCCAGTGTTCTATTGAGGTATAGAAAGGAAGGAAGTAGTGGGATTCGCTTATTTCTATTGATCCCACCCATTTAATTATTCAGAAATATTCCTTAATTTGTTTAACAAAGATTGAGACCCCTAGAGCCAGGTGCTCTGCTGAAAGCTGGGGAGAGTGTAAGCGAGACAAGACATGATTCCCACTGTCACAAGAGTTAAATTCTAGTTAATGTAATACAAACAATGAGGTTTACATGCTATTGAGAAGAATCTTTTAGATGTACAGTTGCAAGGCATCCTCAATTTTTAATTATATTTTGAATTTATTATATGCTTCCCCCTTTCAACCTTGCATACTTTTGCTTATGTAAATTACTCACCATCCAATATTCAATCCAGTTTTTTCAATGCATTTCTGTCATTTAAATAAAATTGTGGATTTTCATAAAAAGGTAAGGTACCCCATCAAAACTTTTTCTATGGAATTTTATTGGACTACTACAATGGTAGGTAAGTACCAGACCATCTTTTTTGTAACATGGAGAATATTCCTTTTTTTAGAGCTTTCTGTGAAAGTCCTCAATGCTAGGCAAACTTTACTTTCATGGGCCTGTACACTGCCAGAGGAAAGAGGTCCAAAGGGAAACATAATTTGTGGCAGGAAAAAAACCAAGTATAGAGACACTTGAACAGTTCTGGCTGAGGACCGGAAAACACCAAAAGTTAGCATAGCTGAAAATACACACAAATATATTTTAGTTTTGAGAAAGGGCTCATAGGAGATTTAGTGGCTGTGAAAAGCCCCCTTTTATTTCACATAGGAAGGGAACTTAAAATAGCCCATTTATAGCACTGGGAAATCCCGTCCCCAAGGGTCTCAGTTCACTTGAGCTCAACTCACAGTTGCAGAGAACCTGCTTTGTGCAGGCACAGTGCTGCGGATGGAGACAGGAAGCCGGAGACATGGAACCCAGCCTGCAGTGTCTTCCAGTCCACTGTGGAAACAGATATCTAAGCAGGAAATTTCTTGACACTGTGATAAGGCCTGTGAGCCCAAGTTGCCATGGGTGGCTTGGAGGGTAGGCATGGAGCCTGGGCGGGGGTGCAGGGGGGTAGGGAAGAGGCATCACAGAAGACCTCTGGAGTAGGTGATACTGAGCCTGAGTCTCCAAAAAGTGGGTCATGAGTGTGTCAATGAAGTAATGTTTTCATTATAAACCACTTAATAAAACAAATGAATGAGGATCTTTACCTATGAAATGATCCACATAATGTTGAAACTTTCAAAGTTGAGTACCAAAGACAGAATCACACCCCAGGTCTGCTGATACCTCCCTTGCCAAAAGCAGAGGCAAAACCATTGAAAACTGTGTGGAGTAACTCACCTGCAGATACGTTAATACAGACTCTCCCACTGGGATTCCCAGAGTCGCATGTTCTCCCCAGATGAGGGTCTGATGATGGGCACACTAAGGTAGTTTCCTAACTGAAGAGTCCTGTCACTAGAGCTCTCTCTTGGAGCCAAATAGCCAGAATCACCCTTGGAAGGGCAAGTGTACTTGTGACTTTCTTCCCTGGGTGGCCTGCATCAGATTCACGACATTCCCAGGGGGTTAAATGAGGAGAGCTGTGACAACAGGTGGTGAGTCCATCAACCCTTTCTCAGGTAGGCTTTATCACTCATGCCTCACCCGGGGGCACCGGCTTGTTTTATCCATAAACTCTGTTGCTGCTGGCATAAGATGCATTAATTGCTCTTCATTCTTAAGAACTCCAATAAATCATGTCTAAGTCAACAATAGCAAAGACTCCTGACCTCTTCCTGGTCGGGAGAGTTTCCCCTTCAGAAAAATGTTTCAGTGGCACACAATAGTTTTGGGAATGGGAAGTAAGGGTCTCTTGGTTCTCTGAAAGTGTATGTTTTCTGAGAAATATAAAAAAATGATTGCATTTCTGAATAAATCTCTTTCACAACATTTAAACGACTTAAAAATTTGGGGACTTTCTTCGTAATGCTCTTAGAATAGAAGGTTCTCTATTCACAGTTCTCCTCTCCATCTTTTCACTCCTGCCAAAAAAAAAGTGTGGAGTGGGACAATACAGAAATAAGCATTTCATATCAACCACAAAACATATTGGATTGCCTTTCACTCAGCCATTCAAGTTCTTGTTCATTTTGGGTACACAGTGCTGGGTCAGGGATATGGTTTGGAAAGGTTTGAGCCTATTGGAATCTCCCTCAGACCGCTTCTAAATAAATATACAGTGTAAATAAAAACCGAGCACTAGCTATGCACACACAGCTTCAAAAAAAAAAAGAACCCTTTGCTACCATAGTGCTCACTTTCTGCGTGCCAGTCAGCTCTGCAGGAATTCCAGCACACATTTGCAGGGAGCAGCTGTGCCCTGTGTCTTGGGAGTCCAGGGCAGGTGCAGTGACTTAATGGATAGACAACGGTAGTCAGTCACCTGGAATGATGCTTTAATTTCACATTTTGCCAGGGTTCCCTTTAGAGTCATCTAAGTCCTATTAAGCTGTCATGGGATATATTTTTCTGGACTTTTCCCCTCAATTCTACTTATTTTGGGAGAGTTGTCACAGGACCCAAGTTGAGACATAGGAGTCCAATTTGTTATCTTGCTGCTTTTGCTCAACTTATCAGAGTCTGCAGAAGCCAGCTTTTGCTTCCCGTCCCTGTAGGATGACAACATTGAGCAATTTGTACATATGGCTTGGGCATGCTGAGGGAAAACCCCATTTCCATATTTTAGACTGCTTCCTAACCATTAGTAGGCAGAGTCAGAGGTCAATGTCATCGCCGTTTCTGTCTTTTTGGTTTTACTTGTTTGTTGCATGCTCAAACATGACTTAAACCATTTCTTCATTATCTCTAACTGCAAAGCAGTTAGCTTTTGTTCTCACTGCATGTTATGAACGGAATGTCTGTGTGCGTCTTTCCCCCTCCCCCAAATTTATAAGTTGAAGCCCTAACTCCTAAAAGTGATGGCATTTGGGGGTGGGGACTTTGAGAGGTAAGTAGGTTTATAGGAGGTCATGAAGTAGAGACCTAATGATTGAATTTGTGTCCTCACAAGAAGAGTAAGAGGCCAGGGCTGTCTCTTTACCATGAGAAGATACAATAAGAAGGCAGCCACCTGCAAGCCAGGAAGAGGCCTCACTAAGAAATGAACTCGCTGGGTCCTTGATCGATCTTATACTTCTCCACCTCCAGAACTATGAGAAAGTGCATTTCATTTTTTTAAGCTGCCCACCTAGTCTATGGCATTTTGTTATAGCAGCCTGAGCGAACTGACACAAGCTGCCTTTACTATTATTGCATATGAACCTCACCTAAACCTAAGGGATAGAAATGATCTTAACTCTATAATTAGGTAAACTGAGACTCAGAGAGCTGAAGTACCATTCTTGCCCCAGGATTCAAAACCATGGAAAGAGCAAACTGACCACAAAAAGCCAGGTCCAAAGCCAGAGCAAGGACTATTGGACAGCTACACTGCCCAATATGGCAGCTGCTAGCCATAACTTAAATTACATTTCCATTTTAATTTCAGTAAAACTTCAGTCTCCTAGTTGCTTCATTTCAAAAGCTCTATGGTCACACGTAGCACGTAGCTAGTGGCTAGCAAATTGGAGAGCGTAGATATAGATTTCCACCATCACAAGAAGTTTTGTCAGACTGTGCTGAGATCTCCCTTTTGCCAAGAAACTCAAGTGACTTGAGGGGGCCGAGGTGCCATTCCATCCTCCATGCGTCGTGTGGGGAGCAAACACACAGAAGAAGCACTAAGGGGAAGATATTTGGATTACCGTCAAGGTCATAACTAACCATGAAATCATACACAAGTTAAAAGTGTATGAGGGAAGAGATGGAAAGTGAAATGGTGGTTGCCAGGGGTTGAGGGGAGGGGAGAATGGGGAGTTATTGTTCAGTGTGTACAGAGTCTCAGCATGACATGATGCAGAGAGCTGAAGGGATGGACGGAGGTGATGGCTGCACAACAACGTGAAGGTATCTACCCTGAACTGCACACTCAGAATGCTTAAGGTGGTACATTTTATGTGCTGTGTATTTTACCACAATAAAAAGAGTATAGTGTGCCAATACTCCTAGGTCAATAGGTACTGCAACATCTAAAGTGTTTGGGAAAAGTTTAATTTCCATTGCACCTCCTTTTCCCATCTCAGATTTTGCAATAGTTCCAGGGTACACTGTGTGGTCCCAACCAAAATTCAGTATCTGGGAAGAGCAACAAGGCCTCTGAAAGAAACTGACCTTGAGGTGAGGTCCCTGGGCAAGCTGAAGCAGGCAAGGTCATCCCAGGAAAAGCCAAGCCGCACCCATAGAGTGGCGAACGGCCAGGCAGCAGGGACACCCTCTGGCAATGGGCCAGGTGTCAACAGGGAGTGACTGGTTAGACTCCCTGCATCTCTCTCTGCCTGCCTTTGCAAGTAATACTGGGTCTCATCTGGTCCCAAAATCCAGACCAAATGAGTCCCCAGTTACATTTATAACTTGGGAAGAATTGTTTTAAGAAGAAAATATTAGATTTCCTGCTAATAGACTAGGCCTTAAGGGATTAACCAAAGCTGTATGACTGCATTTGTGCCCTGTTTTAGAACAGGTCAAACTATTTACCTTACCTGCCTTCACTGAGTATGGTCATCATCCAGGGGGCTTTACAAAGTGCTGCTACCTGGGTCCACCCCCAGACATTTTGATTTTGTTGGTCTGGGTGTGGCCTGGGCATTCAGTCTTAATAAACCCTCCCATACCTCGCTAGGCAACTCTAATGTGCCAGGAAGTTTGAGGACCATGGGCCGTGACATAGAGGTTGTATCAAACATTGCAATGCATGTAAAGTGCTCAGGAGACTACCTGGCACACGGATAGAAGGGGCACAGTAAATATGACTGTTTTTGTTGTGACCATCGGCTCATGGCTAAAACCCAGACCAAACAATGAATATATAAACAAACAGAACATCTCAATACTCACAGACTAACCACAGCCTGACCAAAGGCCCTGTCTGGGTCTCTGAGTGCTGGGAGCTGTCATCCACTCATGATCTGTGTTTCTCTTTCTACTCAGGTAATTAACGCTGGGAAGGGGGACATTTGGTGTCTGTCCTCCACGGGTCTTAGTGGCCTTGGCTTCTGAAATAAGAAAAGCAGGTTTGTGAAAATGAAATGTTTACGTGTTAACATCTCCAAATCTTGGAAGAAGCTTTTAGAGAAATAAATCACGAGCCTTAGGAATTATTTAAGAGGAAGCACAATTATTGGTTATTCTTCCGCGACAAGGTCATCAGTGCTGATCATTTGCATTGAGCACCTCTCAGTGTAGGTTCCCATTGGAAGACCCAATGTGTGATATGGCACAAAATGCAAGACCTAAACTTTTCAATCAAGGAGCTTATAATACGTATTCATTCATAATATATATAAAATTTTCATGAGAGTAAGATTCATTTCCTATGTGTATATGAACATTTATTTTTAGAGTTGCAGGAAGTCAATTTACTTACTATAATGGAGAGAAATGACAAAGTGGATAGAAATCCACTTTGTCAATTGTTACTCATGTACCATGGCATTGAATATAATCGTATCGAAATATTTCAGTGGGCTTGTCATTCTCCTTCCTTAAAAAAAGTAACATCCATATGAAAATAAAAGCATGCTTTTTCTATCCTATTTTTACTCTTAAAGTTTTAAATCTGTCTTCATCAAGTTGAATTTGCCAAACAAATTATTTTAGAACAGGCTGAAAAGTCACCCCCAATTGCCTTTGTATTTTCTATACGTTCAGTGAAAAATGGTTGGGACAAAGTATCGTAGTCGAATCTTGTTTTCATTTCACTCAGTATTGGTGCAAGATGACACTGCTGTCCTTGGTCATTTGGGGAGTATAATATACACTGGACGTGTCATTCAAGATTTTTCTTACAAATTATTAAACTCTGGTTCGAGCTGTTGAAGTCTGAGCTTCCTTCCAGGAAGGCCAGGCTGGAAATACTACACAGTAGCTCAGTCCCTTAGAGTGGAAAAGTACACAAAGTCTCAATACCGGCTACTGCAATCGCTTTTTGGCCCCGGCTCAGAAAGCAGGCTTGCCAGACCCCTGGTTCCTCTTCTCAAATACGGAAACGGAGCCTCTTTGTGTGGACACAGTTCCTGTGGCTTATTTGTGTTGACAGTTCTGCCGGTGATGGCTTGGCCCCATAAGAACCGTGAACGGTGACACTTAGAAGCCTACTTTGTAAGGGATCTTTTTTCAACTGGATTATACCAATAGGTCTTTTCTATAGATGAACTGCTAAGGTAAAACCTGGGCAGTTGAGTTTCCATAGTCAGTCAATAATTCATTTGCTCATTTGTTTCGTTAATTCATTCAGACAAGAATTTGTTGAGTGACTGTCTGGTGCCCAGCCCTGTGTTAAGCACAGGAGAGGACAGTATCTCAGAGAGTTCTGACAAAGACCTTGGGAGAAGCCTCCCACCACTTGGGCAGCCTGACCATGTGACTTGGTGCCCTGCCTACGGGAAAAATTACACATTCCCAGATGTCACCATGTGACTTGCTTTGACCCATGAAATGAGTAAAAGTGACCCACAGTATTTTTATCTGGAAGTTTTAAGTACCAAGTCTTGGCCAGCCATCTCTTCCTCTGTCTTCCCTCTTTCAGGAGCCCAACGGTGTCCCCAGCATGGGCTGCACCTTCCATTTAGGTCCCACAGTGAGGGCAGGAGGAAGCGCCTGGAGCTGACACCTGATGGCCAATGCATCAGGCCTGAGATTTGGGACTCGTTTGTTAGCACAGAATCAGCCAGCCCCAGCCGACCTCCGCACGCAGTGTGTTGTTACTGCAGGTGCACGATATAACCGCGGTCTTACAGCTTTAGGGCTGACGTCTGAGAGGTCATTTCTGGGTTACACTCCCAGCCTGTTCAGGACCCATCAGGGCCTGCGTCATCCATGCAAACAGGTTCTTTTCCTTTTTTAAACTTTCCCAAGTGAAACATGTCTCCTGCATTCTTCCGCTACTCACTCAAGGTTGCTGCTGCTCAGAGGGAGGGGCCGGGAATGTGGGAGAGAAAGGGGACGCGAAAAGAGAGCTAGGGAAGTTAGAGTTTGAGAGGGGACAAGCTCAGGGAGTTTCTTCAGGGGCTGCATCTGCAGGGACTTCTGTTCAAGTCTTGCCCCAGATGTCACAGCCTACAGCTGCTTCCAATCACTCGGTGCACGCATTTCCTGTCCAGACCAAATAATAAAAAAGAAGAGACGCACACCACCAGAACCCTCATCTCCATTTCCCCTCCCCTCCAAATCTCCATTTTTATATTTCTGCCTTTGAACAAACATTGAAAAAGACATAGCTCTTTTTCTTTTTAAGTTTGGAAAAACGAAATGCTTTTTAGAAATGATTTTACTTTCTGAAAAAAGAGCTCCTTCTGGACTCAGAAGGGACTCCCGAATTGGTGGTGTAGTTGTCCCATCAGCGGTGGGTGTTTGGCCTCAGGCAGCGGTGCTGGTGCCTGAAATGCCATCGCCTCCTGACCTCCTCTCCTGGGGGAGGGAGGGACCGAGGAGCATTGGAGGGAGGGGGAAGCCTGTGGCCCAGGCCCTCTGGTTTTAACCTCAGCTTATCCTTAGCCCATTGATTTGGTAAAAATGGTATCACTTCAATCATTCTACAAATATGTACTAAGCACCTGCTACATGCTAGGCTCTTTCTAGATGCTGAATGTAGTAGACTTTCTGATTTCTCTCTGGCATTTCAATGAACGTATAAAGTACACTACCACTTTTTGAAAAGCATGCTCTGATCAGAATCTGATTGAGGATCCTTGAGAATCCAGTTCATCTTTAGATGATCGCCAACCTGCTTCAGGTGGTGCCTCAGGCTGAGTTTCCAAGGAAACGAATTCAGGTACTGAACTTCCCGCACACAAAGTTTATTGAGGAATGTGTCTGCAGCAACATCTGTGAGTAAGGGAGACATGCAGGATTGGGCAGAAGGAGAAGCAGGGCTGTGATACAGCAGCCACGGAGGCTCAGTCCACCCAGCTGGAGCTGAGCAGCTTGAATGGCCCTTTGTTATTCCACTTTGGGGTCAGAGGGCTTCTAGTCTCCTCCTTCCTATTATCTGCCAGTGGTTGTATGTGGGCGGCTCCTGGGAAAGGAGGGGAAGCTTGGGAGAGGCTCCCCTCGCTGAAGGGCAATTCCAAAGTTCCACTTGAATCAGGAGCCACCACTTCCAGGAGCTGGCAGATGAGTGTCTCCATCCCTGGGACCCCCTGGGTAACCCACCACAGCAACTACTACAGGTGGGTGCAAGGCCGTTTTCCATAAAGGATCTGCCCGAGTCTGACTTGTGAGTTAGTAGAACTCGTTTGTCGTCAACCCTCACATTTGCATTCTGTATCATTCCCTGGTGTTCTCATTTTACTCGCTGAGAAGCCAGTTGGCACATAAAAATATATTAGTTTTTTTTGCATTTGCTTGGAGGAGGATAATATCATCCTGGGGAAAGTGCCTGTACTAATGCTCCAAAGAAACTGTTTATGTCTTAGACACACTTTAGAGGTTATAAACTCCACGTGGCTGTTGGTTATCCTTTCCAGAAATGCTGTGTTAACCAAGCAGGTGCATCACAGATTCAGCACTGAGACAGGAAGAAATGAAAGGTCATGTCCAAGTGCACTGAGTACTGTACATAGGATTTGAGCCCAGCCTGAGCACTGTGCACTACAGTGTGTAGCCACTAAATTCCAAGCATTCAGCAGGTGGGTGGGGAGGGGAGAGATTTCAGGGGCAGGAGATCATTTCTGCCTGAAGCCAAACCTTCGTCTTGTTTTTAGGTTGCGATGTTACTGAGGTACAAGACCACTTACTAAGTTAAGTGGGTTTCTTCTTCCTTATTCTTTGGGAATGCATGTCTGTGTTCAATTTTTACTAACAATATGAACTTTGAGTCATTGACAAGAAAGTGGTCATCGATGGACCGACTGGATCAATCCATTTAATAAAAATTTATTGATTAAAGATTTTGTGCCAGGCAGAATGCCAAGAACTGAATAAAAAATGGTCTGTTTCACTTCTTCCACTTGGAGTTTTTCATTCAGTGGTCTGTTTCCCAAAATCAGAGAAGAAAACCAGTAGCATCAAACAGTCTTGTAATTAGTAATGACTTGAGAACACATCTCGCTGGTTTCAGTTTCTTCCTCTGAAGGATCTGGGCAAGGGGATAAGATTGGTAGACAGAAGTGGTCACACCTGAACATCTCAAATTCAGTTTGTCGTGAAATCCAATCTCTTAAAATGTAAGCAGCTGAAAATTTTCCACATAAGTATATGCCCTGTGACATTTTAGATGAGTTTCAATAGAACTTGGTGTGTGCATGGAGATCACAAAGGGACATCTATGGGACACAGAATGACCAGTTATGTGTTTAGGGTTTTTTTTAAGGTATGATGAAGTTGGCCATTTGCAGATCAACATTTTATATCATCAAAATAAAAACAGAATCAAAATTAAATTATTAACTCCAGCTCTCCATAGATAAAAGCTTGCTTCTTTGTTCAGGACTCAAGACATTTATATCAAGACATTAGTTGCATTGTCTTGTTGCATTGAACTAATCCTGAGAAGGGACACTTCTAGTAAGTGCTTCTCTTGGGAGCTTTGCAGGTAAAAAGGGTTTTGAAGGAGCCAAATCACCTCTCTAGCACCCATAAAGCCTGGTGTAAGACATGAGGTCTCTACAGATACAAAGAGATGGAATATTTTCATTCACTCAAAATCATGGTGGCTTATCAAGGGAAAAGGGGAGCTGGAACAAACTTCTGGAGGGACTTCATGGGACGAGAAGGGGTAAGTGTGGACAGGAGCTCTTAGAAGGTGACGGGAACCACAGCGCAGGAAGTGGAAGATGAGTAACAGCGCCCCATGCTGGTGAGAGAGCTACCCAGGGGAGGAGCTGCTGTGTGGTGGGAAGTTTGGGGGCGGGGGAGACATATGTAGAGTGGACTTTTATAGTACTTTAATGTGTTGCGTCTCCTCCACAAAATCTACAGCAGAGTGCAGTGTTACTTTGTGAGGTTTTCTGATGGCGGAATGGAAGTGGATTAACGTCTGTCTCTCCCATCAGAGGCACGCGGGAAGGAAAGTCTGGGGTCGGTGGCATCATGCGCTCATTGGAGAAGAAATCTCGATGCACCAGTGGGTTGACATGGTCACCTCAGGGCCGGGGAGGTGGGTTTTGCAACCCAAGAACATGCCAAGGATTGAGGAGCTGGAGCCATGAATCCAACCCTTTCAGTTTATTGGTGAGAAAACTGAGGGGCAGAAAAGGTAGCTTTGCTGCTACCTGCCCCACAGCCGACTGACTGGTTCAGAGCTGGGATGGAGCTCAGAATCCTGAAATCCTGACTGGTACCCCTCTAGTGTCTTGTTTCCTGCCCACCGTGCACACACTGGTCTCTGAACAATAGAAGGGAAGTGGAGAATTAATTTAGCCTAGGAAAAATGGATAAAGTCCATTCCCTTTCTATGTGACTAAGAAAGGTGATTTAGATATAATATGTGTATATAATTTCCCAATGTGTTATGACGTTATTCGCTTGGTGAGGAAATCTTGAAAATTCAAACGACAAAGAATGCCTTGCCCAGAAAATCGGCAGATGATCAAGGCCTAAAATTCCTCCTTTGCTCTTCCCTACGTTATCTCAGAACGCTTGCCTTTGATGTTCTGAGATGCCGCTGCATATTTACATTGCTGCATAGTGGTATTTGGGTGATTTGATATTTCAACTTGACCAAATACAGTTAGACTTTATTCCTGAGGATTTAGATACAGACCCACACAAGCATCCTGACTATGTAAACGACATTTTGGTCCGTAACTTAACCAGAATTAAGTTAGCCCTTTCTAGTGGGATGTGTTTGCACAGTGGAACAGCTGGCCTGAAACACTCGACAGGATGCCATGTCCTGTTCCTCTCGTCTTCCAAGGGCCTATATCGTGACCTTACTGACCACACAGCTGCACAGCAGTGAATCAAGCTAGTATTTAAAGAATTGATTAAGGTACCTTCTTTGGGGGAAAATATGGTTTCTGACAGATAGAAGTAACCTCCCTGTCTTCAAGTTTATTTTGTAAATGAGACGACAGAAGAGAGGTGGTTTTATTGAATGAGATTGTTGATAATATCTTGCCCTCTTTATTGCTTAGATTCAGTTTTCAATTGTATCAATCTAGCAATGTGGACGAGCTCTTTCAAATGGCATGGCCTCAAGACATTTTCTCCATGAAACTAATAATAGCAGGAAACCCCGTCCTTCAGATCCTCTGTCTCCCATGCTTACATGGGTATAGAAATGGTAAGATTTGCCTAAGTCACCCTAACTAGATCTCAGAATCAGAGGGAAGAAGGATCTACAAATGATCTTGGCAGATTTCTCCAGATGAAGCAGCTTGTAAGACCCTTAAAAAGGGCTGTCCCAATCATTCCCATTGAAGACATCGCCTTTCTGTGATGCTCCCCAGTAGTCAGAGATCCCAAGAACTTGCTGGAATGCAGGCGTGCCCCCCATTGTGGGCCATGCTATGAATATGTGTCCAAGTCTCAGAGACATTTACTCAAAGCACTAGCAAGATATAGTCTAGTGCCCACTAAAAGGTGGAATTTTAACAATGGGTGTGTCAAGTTTATCAGATTTATCAACAAAGATATTTGTGGTTGAACATCTCATGGGTACTGCTGCATGCATCACCAATACTACAAATATGAAACAACTGCTGCGATGTGGACTGTGTATCCACCTAGCATGCGTCTCCATTCTAATTCCAAGCTGAAATCTCAGAGGATGAGTCCTAGTTTTTAACTCAACAGTCCCATGAAAGCAAAGGTAATTTAAAAGAGCTCAGATATCCTAAGAATTATTTAGAAGACAGCCATGTGGGAGAAGAAATTATAAGATAAACATTTTCACCTTCAGCGGGATGCTTCTTTGTTGCTTACTCATTTCTAGCTCATCTCCCCTTTATGCACACCACAATTCTTCGTTAAGAACTGTCCTTCCTGCATTCTTAGCCTTCATTTGGGTACACTTGCTACCATCCATAGCTAACAATTGATTGGTTAAAGCACAGGGCCCCTGTTCTGCCCCCCCATGATTGGCATTGGGTTGAGTATGTGAAAGTCCAATTGCTTTGGAGCTTGGGAACTTTCCTTGATGGTTGAGAGTGAATGAACCTTCTCCCATGCTTTCCTCTCCTTGTCTTTCACTTGTGAAGTAATGAGTCCTGATGTTTTTTTTTCCCAGTAAAATTCGTTTTATGGTGGGACAGATGCTTGAAAATTTGGACACATCCTAGGATATGTTTTTTGAAATTTTTCATAGGAAATTAGAGCTTGATCCATGGTGACACATTTGGCAAGTATTTCCTCAGTGCGGTCTCTTCTGAAATTGCGAGATAAGTCAGCAGGGCTTCAAATCCAGGATTCTCTACTGAGCTTAGAATAGTTTAACATGGAAAATGTATGCTACAGTGATGCTTGGAGATCACATGAGTTATTAGAGAGGCTGACAGGGTGGGTCTCCAGAGACCTTCACTTCAAATTCTTTGAAGTCAAAGAGCTCTTGATCTCAGGAAGTGTGTAGAGCAGTGAGTCTCCTGAAAAACTTCAGCAGTTAACCATCTTATTGGACTTTCTATTTCAAACTCATCTGAAAGCATTGCAGTTGACAATGGTGACTATAAATATAAACAGGATGAAGGCTCACCCTCTGGGTTTCTTCCCTACACACAGTGCCATGAACATGATTTTCAGAGTTCACAGTGTGCACCCTTTGGTTGAGCAACACAACAGAATCCGTGTGCACAAACCATTGATCGCTGAAATCCCTTTCTCCCCTTTATGGCTTACCTAGCCATATATGCCAGCTAACTGTGCTCAGAATTCTTTGTTTAAAAAGCTGAGTGGATCTCATTTTACCCACTGGCAGTGAATTCCTTGGTCCTAACCTGTCATAGAAAAGATTCCTAGAGCTATTCCCCACCCCTCTCTATCATGAAGATATGGTAGACTTTATAACTCTACACACGTGTGCCTTGTCATTGATTTAACAATGCGCAAACTTGCTGGAACCTCTGATACAAATAAACATCCTTTAATGTAGGCCTCTGGGAGACTTATGCTTATAATCCAAAATCTGTTTCCAAACTTGGAAACACTTTTGAGTTTTTCTTTTGGAATTGCCATCCTAAAACCACTTGAAATAGTGGTAAACTTTAATTTTTTGAGGATGGATTAGACTTTTAGAAACTTATGTTGCACCTGGGTTTAGGTGCTCAAGTGGATATCAAGCTGGCTAATCTTTTGGGGCAGAAGGGAGGTAATGCTATAGAGACACGGGTTAGCGGTGCACGTGTGCACGTGCATGTGTGTGCACACACATGTCCACAGGCAGTTTGGAAAATGAAGTGCTTTCAGAGAGGACAATACCACTACAATAAGAATACATATTCTGTAGCCCGGGCTGGCGTAGCTCAGTGGATTGAGCGCGGGCTGGGAACCAAAGTGTCCCAGGTTCGATTCCCAGCCAGGGTACATGCCTGGGTTGCAGGCCATAACCCCCAGCAACCACACATTGATGTTCCTCTCTCTCTCTCTCTCTATCTTCCTCCCTTCCCTCTCTAAAAATAAATAAATAAAATATTAAAAAAAAAAGAATACATATTCTCAGGTTTGAAGAGGACAACACCCATTCTTATTTATTAAATGTCTTAGAGCTAAAATACCAGTTTTACCACTTCATAGGTGTGTTCTGTATGTAGGAAGAGTGCTGCAATTGTGAGTTGATTAGATTGCATACCTGGATCACTTCTCTTGTCTGCAGTGTTTGTACATGCCAGCCTGCCTTTCCTCCGTTACGGCCTTGAGGGAGACCCACGTACGTGTCACGTTCCGTGTAGGCTCCGCTGCAGCAGAGTGTCCATGTAGTTGATCAAGTTTTCTTGATAATCCTCATGGTGCCTTTGCACAAGATTTGAATTTAATTTCTAATTGTGAGTTATTTAAGATACTTAGCCAGTCATAAATTTTCAACCAGCTGATATTAAATTAACATTTGGTTTCTCATTTATTCCAGTAAAGAGCCTGTATTCAGATAACTCACCACTCAGATAAAGGACTTCAGAGTAGTTTGCAAAATATCAAAGTTTAGAAGTGGTATAGTAATAAAAAGTAAGATTCTAATGATCTTACCCACTCTGAAGCAATTATGAGCAAAGAGACCAGCCAGTTGTCAGATGTTCTCACAGAAAATTCTGTTGAATGTCCCATTTTCAGAAATTCATATATAAAAATCTTATATGAGGAACAAACACATTAAAACATAGGCCAAAATGTTTTTAAAAATGAGATATATGAGAAAGCCCTTTCAGCAATTAAGGCTACAATTGCAATTTCTGAGGAAATGGATTCTAAGCTTTAAAATGAGAATGTCATGTCCTCATATTGCTCACATTTATAGTAAAATGAGTGCTGAGAAAGAAGGGCTACAAAGCAAACTTTGCAAATTAATGATTATAAAAACTTGATAAATATATTTTGCCATTTTTATCATTTTTAGACTAATACTACAATTATACCTAAATATAATTTAGTATTACTTTGTAATACTAAAGTTACAAAGTAAAGTTACAAAGTAAAGTTACAAAGTAAGACTAAAACCCTACGCACTCTTATAGAAATCTTGACCCGTGTAGAATGTTAAATATAGCTTATTCTACTGACTGCTCTATTATCTTATTCAGTTTACTTTGTACACTTAAGATATAAAATATTTACTGTATAATATGTTTTTCTACCATTTATAACTGACCAAATGCACTGCCTGAGGCCATTACTCTAAGTGACCCTCTGACCCTTGATCAAAATCCAAAGGCAAGAAAATGTGTAAGATATATGATAAAAATGGCTTCAACTGCTAATTTATTTGTCTGTTCTAGCTATCTGTGATGAAACTAACAAGAAAAATATTCAAAATTGTTTTTATTGCAAAGGATTTTTTATTTTTTAACCTTAAGTTCCAAGGTAAAAGATAGGGGGGTGGGGGAGGATTTAGCCTCTCAATTCGTTTTACAAACACTGGCTGTCATGTAGTAAGAATTCCCTGTAGAAAAACAATACCATACAAAAGATGATCTTTAGTGTTAGAGATAGTGTGATAGTGGACAGAAAAAACATTGACCTTGGGATGGTCTTAAACTCTCTGAGTATCGGTTTCATATTCTGTTAAGATGGGGATTTCCGTAAAACGGGGCCCATGAGGACTGGTGCTTACTAAATGTTAGTTTCCATGCTCTTCTTCTATAAGCTTCCCCTCTCTTTCGCTCTTATGTAGCCTGTTGTTGCTGTATCTGGGCAGTTACCAGAAGCAGCACAGAGGAATCTGTAGCCCGCAGAATTTAGCCTCCACAGCATTACTTCTGATAAGACCTAGGATACTATGAAAACCACAGTCGAATATGCCTCCCCTGCTAAGAGGGGCTCAGTGACTTTGCCCAGACCCCCTAAAACCTGTGAGAAGGTAGAAGAATAGGAACCACCCCTGATGGGAGTGAACACTGATACAAGGACTTTGGAAAGTATTTCAGGATTATCATATTTTTCCTTCTTAGGTCTTGTTTTCCTTAAAGTCAAGATCATCAACTTTAGGAAAAATAGTTTTAAAAAATAAAAGTAGACGAGTGTAATTACATTTGAGAAGACACTGCTTCTCAGTAGAGTTTTGAACAGGGAGAACATGTATGTTTTCCTTGTACAGAAAAAGTTAATTCTGTAAAATGCCATCCCTCCCACCCCCATACAACAACGTCTTACATTGGGAAATAGAATGCCTTCATATTGAACTACCTCCCATGATGTAAGACACAAGTTCAGGTTTGAGCCATTGAAACTGACCACAAGCTTCTCCACATAGCCTTCATGTAGGACTGTGGAAGACAGTGCCATCCACCTTTCAAACACTGATGGTATCAGGGTCTGCTTAATTGTTTTTGCTCACTGTTCAGGGTCAGGAAGTCTCCTCAGAAGGACTTCCCTTAGCTGGGTGGTGTGTGCCATAGCTCTTGGTGCGGATGTGGTGGTTCTGCTGTGACAGGACGTAGCTGAACAGCAGCCATTCTCAGACAGCAGCCATTCCCAGATAAGCAGTTATCTCAAGGTCGTACACTAACCCCCGCTTTCTGCTTCTGTATGCCCGCTTTCAGCAGCCGCACTCCTTCCCCCTCCTCCTTCTGCCTTTGTAACAAGAATATAAGCCAGCCCCAGCCTGAGCTCAGAGCCCAGAATTTGGAATCTGTCTCCTCTGGGTCCGCATGTGTAAATAAAACTCCCCTTTGCAAACCCTGAAGCCGTTTGAGTCGTCTTTTCTGTAGCACTGCCAGGTATTGAGAGGATTCTGCAGGAGTGGGCAGGAGGGTTTTTGGGAGACTGGTGACTCGGAGGAGCTCCCTCACTCTTTGCTGGATACAGGACATGGGGGCTGATGTGTGGGTTCAAGCTGCCCTTGCTTGACAGGGCACTGAAGATGGGCTGCACATTCCTGGGGAAGACCTTCTTTTAGAAAAATACTTCTAAGTTATGTCTTGGCATTATCTTTTAATGGCAAAAACCAAAAAAATATACCAACCTTATTCAGTAGGCAATAACTAATTTCTTACAAACACATGCAAATAACATCACGATTTTATAACATCAGGTTCACAAAAATGAAAACACCTGATGCTTCAGAACAGAAGCCCATGGAGTGCTGATGAGGACATAAATTGGTAAAGTAGCTTTTGGGAAAAACTTTGTATTGCTTTGTAAGAATGTTTTTTTCACACAGAACTTCATCTTTCAGGTTTATACCCAAGAAACTCTTGTGCACATGCACTTGTGAATGCATATATAATATTTTCTTTGCAGAATTATTCCTAACACCTGAAAACTGGAAACAGACCAAGTGTTCCTCAACATTAGAATATAGAAGAAACTGATCTATTTAGACAGTAGAATCCTCTACGGCAATGAAAATGAATGAGCCATGACTATGTACACGAATGTAGTTGTCTTTAAAGATATGACTGAAAAGCAAAGTAGAGATTCAGCTTATGCATATATTAAGTTTAAAAAGATGAAAACTCTGTGAGCATGTGGTTTCCGAAGAATGGTAAACTATAGTGGAAAGCATGACAGGATAAGCCCAAAACTCAGAATAGATTGGGAAGTAAAGAGAGATGAGAAGAAACACAGGTTGATGACAAAATGTTTATTTTCCTTAAAAATTGGTCATATATACATTATACAGAATGGAGCAAAAGTAGGCTCACAGTTGCGGGAGGGATTCTCACTATTTCTGTCACAAAATCACATTATGTAACCTGAATACATCCTCCTGTCCCTACAACTAGTTAGTCTCTTTACATAGTCACTTTACCCTCAGATTTACTGAGATATATAATAGTTGATGTGCAGTACTGTGCAAGTTTCATACGTACAACCTATTGATTTCACACATGTATATATTGCAGAAGAATCACCACCACCATGCCCTCATGCAGTTACCATTTCACTTTGTGGTAAGGACATTTCAGATCTACTCTCTTAGCAACGTTCAAGTGCATGATACAGTATTATTACCTATAGTCACCATGCTGTATATGAGACACTCACAACTTATTACATAACCTTATAACTGGAAATTTTTACCCTTTGACCAGTATCTCCTATTTCCCACACTCCCCAGTTCCTGAAAATGACCACTTTTATTCTCTATTTTGCTGAGTTTGATTTTTTTAGATTCCACATACAAATGATGTCATATGGCATTTGTTTTTTTTTGTCTGACATTTCCCTGAGCATATGTAGTCATTTTAAGAACAAATTCTGGTAGCCAAAAGTTATTAAATAGAAATTAAATGTTTTACTGGAGCTCTTAAAAAAGTAAAGAGACTCCAAATTATAACTAAGAGGAAAACAATTCCCTTTCTTACCTCCTCTGCTGTCTCACAGCCTTTGACCTGTAAGTGGCCAGCAGCGCCCCCTACCCACACGGTCCCCTGACAGACCAGATCCTGCGTTGATACTTCCTTTCTCTCTTCCTATTTCTCCTCTCTCTATCGAGAAGTAGACTAGCCACATACAATGTGTTTTGTATATTTTCCTCTTTCTACTTGTGGGGAGAGTTTGTATAAGACTGAGATTTTCTCTTCTTTGTTGAAAATTCTTTTCTGAAGTCTCCTAGACTTAGTGTCTCCTAGGAGTTGGTTCCTCATTACCAATCCAATTTATTTGATTGTTTCTGGTTGATTTGAGTTTTCTATTTCTTCTTAAGTCAATCATGATCATTCATATTTTAAATTATTTTATTTCATCTCTTATTTGTAAAACTTTCAACTATAGTTTTTTGTAGTAATCTCATTATTTTAAAATGGTCAATTGTGTCTGAGTTGTAATGCACTTTTTATTCCAATAAATGGAATTGTTTGTGTCTCTTTCCCCTTGTTTAGTTTTACCAGAGGTTTTGTTATGTTATGTCATTAAAAAAATGTGCTCAGTTATAAATAATAAAGAGTATTTTTTGTTTACTTTCTATCTTATTTATTTCTTCTATTGTGCTTAATGCTTTTCTTCTACTTTATGCTGCTGTTCTTTTTTTAGTTTCTTGATCCAAATATTTAGGCCAATGATCTCTAAAACCTAAAAAATGTCTATAGTAAAAAGGTCTCTGAGTTCTGCTGTTAAGTTCGAAACTGTCAGAAACATTTTTCTCTCATTGAAGCATGTTATAAACAGTTGTAGCAGGGAGACAGGAAATATCAACTAATATTTCAAAGTATTAGAAGTTGCACTGATTTTTATAGTGGATTAGAAATGAAAGCAGGCCCTGCAGTAAAACAATTTGAAAAAAATGTTGTCTCTTTACATATAACGGCAGTGGGGAAAGGAAGAACTCTGAAGTAAGAGAGGCAGGAGAATCTATTCCATAGTAGAAACACGAGCGTATAATCAAATTAAATGCTACTTGGGAACTTGGCCTTAGTTGGTTAGCCAGCCATGAAGCTGTTTGTTTAAGTCACTAGGTCAAAATTCGACTTCCCTTACATAACAGTGGAAGACACGGGACCCATGGATTCTTTATTGATGCAGAATCTGAGTAAATAAAAGGATTCGGCTGTTCTTCCATCATTTTCAAATATTTCTATACACAAGATAGTCATATTTAACCTTATGATCACGTTTCTAGGTTTTGCTCATGCTATGGGAAGGGGATTTAGAAAATCTACATTTCAGAAATATTCTTGCTAATGGGTTTGAGAAGTTATGTTCGCCACTGATCTTGTTGACAAACGACCCTTTGGTGGCAGGATGTACCTGCTGTCACCCTGAAGCAGTGAATGCCAGGGATGCAGTGGCTGTGGCAGCGACAGGAGATGAACAGGCGAGGCTGATGAGGAATGGAGCGTTAGGAGCATTGTAGGAGGTTAAGCACACCAGCCACACTCATGGTTCTGACAGCAGCAACTAGGGCACCTGGCCAGCAGTTGTATACACATGGAGGATGGGTGTGACAGCTTTAGGGACAAAGGAAGACAGCTTTCTTGACATGGATACTCTTGATGACAAGCCTGGAAAACGGAAGAACTGACAAGTCAAAAGCATCTGAAGAGGGAACAGTAAAAATGGTGGATGTCATATTGCAACTGAGAATACTTCTTCATGAGTACCCCCCGGGGATCCTATGAAATAATTGAGAGGAAATAGGCAGTCCTTTGCTGTTTTAGGTTATTGTGTCATGGGAGAAACATAAACAACATATATTGAGGACCAGGATGCCTGGAATAGGAGGAGAAGTAGAATGTGGATTAAGTAGAAATAATAATAATAATAATAATAATTACTATTATTATAATGTCCTGCTTCTACTGAGCATAAAACTTGACATGCCTTAAGTAATTTAATTTCATCTGAATTTCTCAATAATGGAACAAACGAAGGAGGGAAAATTGTTAACCTTACTATTACAGATCATCTTAAAGTGCAGCATTATTATTTGACCTTGGTGATTTCTGACTTTGGAAGATGAGTGTTGCCTCTGCTTCAGTAGGCAGTGCTGAGTGTTGGGACCAGGAAAGACACAGAAGTCCAGAAGAGCTTGGGGCCACTCCTTTCAAGTTTAAGGGCAGTCTTTGAGTGTAGGACATTGGAGGATGAGCCTGGCCTTTCTGAAAAGGGTTTCAGCAGTGAAACTGCCCACAACAAAAGAAGGAGGAGGATGGTCCAAAAAGCCAAGGAAAGAAAGTGTGAGTGGTGGTGGCAGCAGCAACAACAGCTATAAGCCCAGTCATGGGGACCAGGTGCATGTAAGACATTGCAACCACTATGTGTGAACCTCATTCTATGAGGTCAGTCTAAAGCATCACAAGAAATCTACAGATTAATACCTATTGTGCTTATAGACACACAAATATGCAACAACATACAATACACAGATGATGTAATACAGAATTGTATACCTGAAACCTATATAATTTTATTAACCAATGTCTCCCTAATAAATTCAAATTAAAAATCTCAACCAAATACTGGAAAATTGAATGGTGACCACATATGATTTATCTCAGAAATGCAAAGTTGGATTAACATTTGAAGATCAATAAGTGTAATATACCGTATCAATAGACTAAAGGGCAAAAAACTACACAATAACTTTAATAGATTGAGAAAAAACATTTGTAAAAGTCTAAACACAACTTCATGATATAAACACTGAACAAACTAGAAACAGAAGGGAACTTCTTCATTCTAAGAAAGAACATCTATAAAAATCCATAACTAGCATTATACTTAATGGTAGAAGACTGAATGCTTTCTCCCTAGGATCAGGAACGAGACAAGGATGCCCATTCTTAACACTTCTATTCAACATTGTACTACAGATTCTAGCCAGGACAACTGACCACAAAAAGTTACAAATTAGAAAAGAAGGAATGAAACTATTTCTATTTGCAAGAGGCATTATTTTATGTATAGAAAATCTTAAGAAAACCACTAAAAATAATTGCAACTTCTAAACTGGTTCCACAAGCTTGTACAATATAAAATCAGTATTTAAAAATCAGTTGTGCCCTGACCATTGTGCCTCAGTGGGTTGGGCACTGTCTGGTGGAACAAAAGGTTGCCTATTTTATTCTGGTCAGCGCACATTCCTAGGCTGTGGGCCAGGTCCCCAGTTGGGGGCGTGCAAGATAAAACCAATCAATGTTTCTCTCACACATCAATGTTTCTCTCTCTCTTTCTCCATTTCTTCCCCTCTTCCTAAAAATAAATAAATAAAATCTGTAGTAGACCATCCTGTGTGGCCTGGGCCCAGCCACCAGTGGCAAACATTTACTGCAAAGTAACTTCCTAAAATCCACGCTAAACCTTCCAAGGACCAGTGTAACCATTTCAACCACTTTTGCCTTTTCATTTGCAAATATCCCTCTTCTGCATTGTGATTGCCAGCATCTTCTCCTTTGTTTTCTATATAAGGTAACCACCTAAAGGGAGCCTATGCATAGTTAATGAGGACCTTCTTGTAATGTGCCCAGTAATACAATAAAAGCTCATTGCAGCAAGGCCTGAGGCATTTGTTCTCCTTGAGAGAGAAGCCGCTGGCCCTTTTCTTCCACAGGATTCAGTAGTCCATGTGAATTTCTTTTGTTTCAGCTACAACACAGTGGACCCCACGAGTGGGGGTCCGCAACAGAAATCTTTAAAAAAATCAATTGCATTTCCATACACTGGGCAATGAACAACCAAAAACAAAAATGAAATTAAGAAAACAAATTCATTTACAATGACATTTAAATGAATATCATACCTAGGAATAAATTTAACATACTAAGTGAAAAACTCATACTGTGAAAACTACAAAACATTGTTGAAATAAATTAAAGAAGACCTAAATAAATGAAGCTTGATGTCCTGTGTTCATAGAGTGAGAGACTTAATATCATTAAGATGGCAGTACTTTCCAAACTGATCAATAGATTCAACACAATTGTTATCAAAATACCATCTAGCTTTTTTTTTACAAAAATTGATGTAATGATCTCAAATTCAAATGGAAATGCAAGTAAACCAGAAGCCAAAACAATCTTAAAAACAGAGAACAAAGTTGGAGGACTCACTCTTTGCGATTTTAAAACACTGCAAAGCCACAGTGATCAAGAGAGTGTGTTGCTGGCCTAAGGCTACACAGATCAGTGGAACACGGAGAGCAAAGGAAATAAATTCTTAGATTTCAGGTCAATTTACTTTTGACAAGGGTGCCAAGAAAACTCAATAGGGAGAAATAGTCTTTCAACAAATGATGGTATAACTGGATATCTATACGCAAAAGAACAAAGTTGGACTTTCTTACACAGTCCACAGAAATTAACTCAAGATGGATCATCCATCTTGAATCAAATGTAAGAGTGAAACTAGAAACCCTCTAAAATAAAGTATAGGGGTAAATCTTCATGTTCTTGGGTTAGGCAAAACCTCTTAAAATATGACACTAAAAGTACAAGTGACAAAAGAAAAAGAGATAAATTGGATTTCATCAAATTAAACACATCGGTGCTTCAAAAGATACCATCAAAAAAATGAAAAGGCAACTTTCAGAGTAAGAGAAATAGTAGAAAATATCAGAAAATACAGTGTTCATGGAGAGGAAGAATTAACATGAATAAAATGTCCGTCCATACTACCTAAAGCAATCTATAGATTCAATGCAATTCCTATTAAGATTCCTATTAATTCCTACTTCACAAAACTAGAACAAATATTTCAAAAATTTTACATGGAACCACAAAAGGCTGTGCATAGTAACAGGATCCCAAGAAAGAAGAAAAGAGTTGGAGGGATCATGCTACATACTGTCAAACTATATTATAAGGCCATAGTAATCAAAACAACATGGCACTGGCATAAAAATAGACACATGGATCAATGAAACAGAACAGGGAGCCCAGAAATAAACCCACATCTTTATAGCCAATTAATATTCAACAAAGGAAGCAAGCACAAACAGTGAGATATATATAGTTTATTCAATAAATGGTGTTGGGAAAATTGGACATATACATGCAGAAAAAAGAAACTAAACAATCTTCTTATAGCATACACAAGAATAAATTCCAAATGGATTAAAGGTTTAAATCATAAAAATCCTAGAAGAAAACATAGGCAGTACAATCTCAAACATAGCTCATAGCAAAATTTTATCTGATATATCCCCCAGGCAAAGGAAACAAAAGAAAAAAATAAACAAATGGGACTACATAAAACTAAAGTGTGTTTGCACAGGAAAGGAAAACATCAACAAAATAAAAAGACAAACCACAGAATGGGAGAGCATATTTGCTGATACATCCAATAAGGGGTTAATATCCAAAATTATAAAGAACTTACAAAACTCAACACTAAAACAATCCAATAAAAAAATGGAAACAATCCAATCAAAAAATGGGCAAAGGACCTGAATTGACACTTATTCAAAGAGGACATACAGATGACCAAATAGACATATAAAAAGGTGCTGAACATCACTAATCACCAGAGAAATGCAAATTAAAACCACAATGAAGCCCTGGCTGGTGTAGCTCAGTGGACTGAGTGCGGGCTGCGAACCAAAGCATCGTAGGTTCGATTCCCAGTCAGGGCACATGCCTGGGTTGCAGGCCACGGCCCCCAGCAACCACACATTGATGTTTCTCTCTCTCTCTCTGTCTCTTTCTCCCTCCCTTCCCTCTCTAAAAAATAAATAGATCAATAAAATCTTTAAAAAAGGACACAATGAAATATTAACTCACACCTGTCAGAATGACTATCATTAATATATCAACAAATGTGGAGAAGGGGGAATTCTTCTGCACTGTTGGTGGGAATGCAGACTGGTGTAGCCACTGTGGAAAGCAGTATGGAGATACCTCAAAAAATTACAAATGGATCTGCTTTCTGACCCAGTGATCCCACTTCTGGGCATATATCCTAAGAATCCTGAAACATGAATTCAAAAGAACATAGCAGCCCTGTGTTCATTGTAGCATTATTAACCATTGCCAAGATTTGGAGGCAGCCAAGTGTCCATCAGTAGATGAATAAGTAAAACAACTATAGTACATTTACACAATGGAATAGTACTTGGCTGTAAAAAAGAGTAAAATTGTACCCTTTATGACAGCATGCATGGACCTGGAGAACATCATATTGAGTGAAATAAGCCAGTCACAGAAAGACAGATACCATATAATTTCACTCATATGTGGAATCTAATGAGCAAACTGAAGTAACAAGCAAAATAGAGACAGATTTATAGACAGAGAGCAGGATGACAGCTATTGGGGGGAAGGTTAGAGGGTAGAGGGATTGAGCAAAAAGGAAAAAGGACTCAACAACATGGACCCAGTGTGATGACTGCAGAGGGGGAGGGAGGTATAAAGGGCTAAATGGTAATGGAAAAATACAATAATATTTTTAAAAGTGCAAAGGCAACTCCCAGAATAAGAAAAAGCATTAGAAAATCATATATACAATATGAAATTTGTATTTAGAATATATAAAAACTTTCACCATTCAAAAATAGAAAGAGAAACCCAATAAAAATAAGTAAAGGGTTTGAATAGATATTTATATACAAATGGTTAATAAATCCATGAAAAAATACTTAATGTTATTACTCATTGGGGAAATGCAAATCAAAACCACATGAGATACCACTTTGCACTCACTAGAATGGCTATAATGAAAAGACGGATGATAAGAAACTGTTGGAAACAGTGTGTAGAAATTCGAACACTTATACTCTGTCGATAGGAATGTAAAACAGTGCTGTTGTTTTGGGAAACACTTTGGCTGTTCCTAAAAGGGTTACACCTGGAGTTATCATTATGACTCAGCTATTCCATTCTTAAAGGTATACATCCTCCCGCGGTCCTGTTGCTTTCTTCACCATGGTGACTCGGAGCTGCTCACTTTGTATGACAAAGGGTTCTACAGCAACTGCAAAGAAACACATGAAGCAATTTAAATATTTATTAAATCATTCTATGGATCTTTTGGCCTGTTTTCTGGTACAGATTCAGTATTTATCCAATTGCCCAGAAACTCACACAATTCCCCATCCCTAATAGAATCAATGGAATTTGGTCAGAGCCTAACAAATGTTTACAGACAGAATGAGACGGGAAGACATATTCACGTTCACCTGTTCTTATATTCTTTCTCTCAATGCCTTTGAAATTCCACCTAGCCTTTTTATATTCAAAACAAGTTTGCAAGTCCTCGCATTGAAATCATTCAAATTTTATTTTGCTGATTAAAGTTAATCATTTCTTTGAAAAAAGACCCAGTGACAAGAACAGAAAGAGGAAGAGCTGTGAAATAAAAGCACAAAAGCTAGCACTGGATGGCTGCCTCTGGAAACTGAAGTTGATAGACGCTGTTTTGGTTTCCTAATGTGTAAACGTTTGGAGGACTGTTTTTGTTATGTTTAGGCATTTCCATCAGCCATCACAGTGATTTGCAAAAAGCATACCTCCTTCCAACACGTGTCGTCAGCCAATTCTGCCGTGAAATCAAGCTCGCAAAGCGTTTTGGCATTTTGGCCATCCTGGAAGGAAAGTTGCCCAGCCTATGGGTTCTCACTAATAACACCGTGGGGTACAAAGCGTTTGAAAGGGGGTGTTTTCTACCCTCGGTGTGGCATAACCTGGAACAGAGAGTCCCTCATTCTCACATTTATTTTCTAGTCCATTCAGTTGACCTTATATGCATCTAATATTTCCACTGAGAATCACGACAAAGGTCAGTGACGAAGCTATTTTCCTATCTAATTGAATCAGTGTCAAGAAGATTTGTTAGCGCACTGAACTCCATTTCCTCTGCTCTGGGAGGGGAAAGAGTTTTCAATAAAAGGAGGTGCCGGGGGTTTTTCCTAAGGGGACACTGTGTCACTGTGTCACTGCATAATAGCTACCTCAGATGGAGTGATCTACACAGGGGCTCCTTGACTGATTGTATCCTGTCCTACTTCTGCAAAGAGGGACTTTCTCAGTGCGCGCTGGGGTGTTCTCTGGGACCTTCCCTGCTGCCCAGTGCGGCGGAGGAATACAGTTCTTGCTAGCTCCTTTCTCACAGCTGAAAGCTGTTTTGTTGACGACAGGATGCAGATGGTGGTGCTGAAAGCTGGGGAAGAGTGGCCTCTCTGCATTACTTTCAAAGCTCAAAAAGATTCAATTCCTTTCTTGATGACCCATAGTCAATTTCTGATTACATGAATCGATGGAATCTGCACAATTTCTGAGTAGGTTGGCTCAGGGGCAACAGTCTTTTTGAAAGGGAGGGTTGGAAGCATTGCCTTGAAGGTGTAGGCAGTAACATTTTCAGGTTAATTTGCAGACGATTCCTGGGATGATTCTTGGGGATGACTTTGGAGAGAGATTATGGTGGTGGTTTAAGCCTCACTCCCCACCAGCCTGCTTCGCTGTGGCCCTGGTTATCACACAGCACAAGAGTCAGTCCATACAAAGCAGATTTCGGAAGAGAGAGGACAATTCTCATTTTAAGGTTTCCTTTTTGTGCTAGCAAGACCCCCATTCCCTCCTTCTTTACTCTCGTTCCCCAGCATGGCCTTCAGAGGAGAATTCTCTGGACTTCCGCCATCTCAGCTACATCCGTATGCATTTGTTGCCATTGAAGTCGTGCTCATTTCCCATCAAAAGCAGGCCTTTGTCTGTGTTCTGGATCCTGTCTCTTTAATTTCCTCTGATACCTCTTTTCACCTTCTCCTTGACCTGGGGCCCTTGACCTGGAGCCCTCTCTGTGGTCTAGGAATGTGTTCTAGGTTACTTGCAGGCCTCTTAACATTTTGTGCAAAAGTGTCTTCATATGCTTTTTTGTTTAATAAAGTCAAATTTAATTTATATAAAAATGGTATCTGTATACAGTTAAATAAAATAATCGAGTGACGCTAGTAAACTTACAATGAAAAAATTAGCAATCCTTTCCCTAACTTTTGTCCGACCCACCAGTTAGTTCTACCGCACAGGCAACTGTTTGCACCCCTTTTAGTTAATTATTTTTTATTTTCCTCCAAATCGATAAAGTGGTTACATTTTCTATTTCATAAATTTTCAATTTCAGACATTATATATTGAGATGTCTGTTACATTGGCTAAGGATTGAACTCCATTTAAGCCTCCCACGTACCCAGTTCACTTGCCCACATCTTGCTGTTATAGTTCTATGACAATATTTGGTTACATTATTTAAATATGATTTAAATATGATTGTAGCTTCATTAAATATTTCCCATGCAACTTAGTTTTTTTTCTTTTTGCAATTCCACTCTGACATTGGATTAACAGTTACAGAACAAAATTTAGTTGAAAATTACTTGAAGGCCTAGCCCAACTGTCTTTCAGCAGGTAGTGTTGCTGTTGAGACGTTTAATTGTATAAAAATTGTATAGCACTGCTATTCCTTGTTACCTGGCCTTGTTTTCTAGACATTTTAGTGGTTTTCTTTTTATCCTCAGGGTAGTGAAGTTTTACAACCATGTGTTCCATGTGCATCTTTTCACTCATTTTACTGGCCCTTCACTGAACCCATTTACTCTGAAGATCCATGCCATTCTGTTTTTTTTGGTATTTTCTCTCTTTACGGGAGCTTATCTTTACCTCATATTCCAATGTTTCTATTTCATTTAAAATTTTGTTCACTGTACCTTTTAGTTTCCAGGATATTTTTATTTTGCAATGGTTTATTTTAACAATTCTCTCAGACACACAAAGTGGCGTAGAGAAAAACTTAATGAATAACACACACCACCAATTTTTAAAAAATCATTACAAAGAGAGTTGAAGTTCATTGTAAACAATTTCCCAATTAAAGTGCCATCTTTTCCTTTCCAGAGGTAAATGTATTGATATTTATCACTGCCGTGTATAATCTTATGGTTTTAATACATTTTCTCTTACATATTACTTTATACTCTTTTCTTTAAAATATTTTATTTATTTTTAGAGAGAGGGCAAGGGAGGGGGAAAGAGAGGGAGAGAAACATCAATGTGAGAGAGACACATCGATTGGTTGCCTCTCTAATGAGCCCCAGCTGGGGACCGAACCCACAGTCCAGTCATGTGCCCTGACTTAGAGTTGAACAGGCAACCTTTTGCTTTGCAGGATGATGCCCAGCCAACTGAGCTACACTGGTCAAGGATTGTTTTATACTCTTAAAAATTTTATATAAATGCATTACAAGAATTATAACCTAACTTGCTTTTCTGCTCAAAATTGTGTTTTTGGGGCTTACTCATGGTGATATATGTAGCTCTCACTTACTCATTTTTATTACTGATCCACATTCTTCTTGATGGACATTTGGATTGTTTATCATTTTTCTTCTCTTTTTGCTATTTCTAACAGTGTGAACATGAACATTCTTGCATGAGGCTCTTTGTGTGCATGTTCACAGCTCTTCTGGGTTTTATATCTAAGGGTAGACTTGCTAATCACAGGCTACACTGACCTCTAACTTGGCAAGCTTGTTTTTAAAAGATGATTTGAAAATTTACTTTTCTGCCAGCAGACTTTCTGTCTGTCATCCCACATCCTTGGCTACACTTAATATGGTCAAACTTTTAAATTTTTTCTAAGCCAGTGATTGTCAATTTGTGTTGTATAGAGCAGTTTTGATTCTTATTTCTCTCACCATTAGCCATTTATATTTTTCTCATTTTTTTGATTTGCTGGTATATTGTTTTTGCTATTTCTTCTACTGGACTGTGAATATTTTTCATATTGTTTTTCAAAATCATTATTTTTATAGCATCTTCTTTTTGTTTTATAGATGTGATATCTTCTATTATCGCCCTGAGAATATCAATTATACTTTTGAAGTTCTCTTCTAGTCAGAATATTAACTTTGTTTTTTTTCTGGGTCTTTATATTTTTCTTTTACATTTATGTATTCCTCAGATATCTGGTGATGTGTTTATATTTAAGTGTCAGGCCTATAAAACTGATTTGCAGTTCTATGCACTTGAGCAGAACTAATGAATCGCAGGGTTATTTATTGGTTAATTTGTACTTTTATAGGAGACTTTTATCCAGGGACATTCAGGTTTTCTAGAGAAGGATCCCCTGTTATCTGCCCTGGAATCCTGAGTTATACTGGGAATAAGATGGATATCCTGATATGTACAGGAAACAGGGTGGGTATATTGGGATATATTGGGAACAGGATAAATATTCTGGTATACGAGGTCTGTGTAGAAGGTATCCAGCCATGTAATTGGAAAATAGAGACATTTATTGAAAAAGATACAAGACACAAGAAACATTGTACACAGGACAATGATGCCTCAGCCCCTGTCAAAGGAGGCACCTTGGGACCTCACATGGTTCTCCCAATTGCCATCAGCTGCCCTGTCGTATTTTCTTTAATCTCATCTATAGTCTGAAATCTCCCCTTTCAAAAGTGATTTTAGTTTTGGGAAAAGCCAGAAGTCACAGGACACCAGACCTGGGATGTAGGGAAGCTGAGTCACCTGGATGGTTTGATGTTTTGCCAAAAAACTCCGCGTGAGACATGATGCATAAGTGGTTATGTTGTTGTGCTGAAGCTGCCAGTCACCAGTCGCCCATAGTTGGTGAATCATCCAAATAGTTTCTGCAAAGGAATGTTCAAGTTTAATGCAAAATTTGATGCATATTTCTTACTCTACTTGCTCAGTCATTTTAAATCTGATGGCCACACAGTACACATGCTCACTAATGGCGTCTGCTGCCCCTGCTGACTAGTACAGTGAAGTTGTCATTGTTCACACGTGTGCATTCTAGTCCACTCTCCTTGTCTGTGGGTTACATCAGTGTCCCGTAAACTGTTCTCATTGTATTAACAATGGCTGGATTTTTTCCAGACCTTTGTATATTGAGAGCAGTGTGCAAAGAATGATTCCTCTACTCAGTGTGTAGAATTAATCTTAATTTTAACATATATTTTTTCCTAACCCAATGACATGCTTATTAATTTTAGAGAGAGGGAAAGGAAGAGAGAGAGAAAGAGGGAGAAAAATGTTGATGTGAGAGAGATGCATTGATCAGTTGCCTCCCAAATGTGCCCTGACTGGGGACTAAACCTAAGTACATTCTCTGAAGGGGAATCAAACCGCAACCTTTTGGTTTATGGGATGACCCTCCAACCAACTGTGCCACCAACCAAATGCTTATTTGTAGAGGTCTCTGAGCATTGAGATCCTCTAGAAATAATGACCATGATGGCTTCCTACCTATAGTAAATGGGTTAACAACTTCTTTCTAGAAAATGTCCATTTCCTGAAATTAACACTTTCACATTCCAGTCATTTGAGTGATTGGCCAGGGAAGATTTATTGTTAGTTTTTAAGGGTACAGGCCCTGGTGTTTCTCTGGATTTCCAAACTTATCACTATCATTTCTAAGGCTATAGAAAAGTTAATTAACAATATGTGCCTCAGTTTCCTCATCTGCAACTTGGGATAAAATCAATACTATTTGCAAGGTTGTTATGAGAAAAAAACAGATATTTAGGAGACATTACAAAGCATACTCATTAAAGACATTAAGGTGGAAGAGAAAACGCAGGTATTCATAACCCCCCTAAGAACTAAAGACCAAATCCTCACAGTCTTAGAGAAGGTTCATGTCCCATTTCCTTCACGGGACCACAATTGTGAAAATGTAACTATGGCAAAAACAACACACGCGCACACACAACATTGACTACTGGGAGAATGAGTGCTCCGATAAACCTCAGAAAGTTCCATAATTTGCTTCTACACTTAGAGCTGCTCCCATGACAAGCTCTCATGAGCGCTGGATTGCTCACTGACCAGACTGTCTCGGCATCAGATTCTACTCTCAGAGCAGCGTCACTGAGGTCTCTGAGCATTGGGATCCTCTAGAAGTAATGACCATGATGGCTTCTTACCTACAGTAAATGGACTCACGATTTCTTTTCAGAAAATGTCCGTTTCCTGAAATTAACACCTCCCCATTCCAGTCATTTGAGTGATTAGAAATGGATCAAACTGGAGTACAGTTGTCCACCGGTGACCTTGAGGGACTGGGCCCAGGACTGCCCGTGGATACCAAAATCCATGGAAGCTCAGGTCCTTTACCGAACATGGCATAGCATCTGCACATAATCTATGCACATTTCCCCATGTACTTTAAATCACCTCTAGGTTACTTACAACACCTAATACAATGTAAGTGCTATGAAAATCATTGCTATACTATATTATTTGGGAAATAATGACCAGAAAAATCCTGCAGTTGTTCAGTAAAGACACAACCATCATAAGCCTAACTACATAGTACAAGTCAGCAACAATGTAATGCTTTTTGAATATTTTTGATTTGTGGCTGGTTGAACCTGGAGATGTGGAACCCACAGATATGAAGGGCTGACTATAACTTTCTTCACAGTAAACTTAGATTACAAAGAACTCAGAGGTACTGGAATTATTGCTGTTTTAAACAAAGAATCTTCATTTAACAAGGGACATTGAATGGAAGCTGAAATTTAAGCAGTTCCCTTTTAATTTGTATTGGTTTACAGATAAAAGGATTTTATAATCTGAAAAGAAAAAGCTACCTTGGGGTGTCTCAAATATATAACCTCAAAACCCATCCCTCTGGGAATGTGTCTTTCAAACAAGCATACACATGGTTAAAAAATGAAATATCACTACTTTGTATTTGAAGATTTGATAGAATATGGTTTATTTTTTATCTAGAAGGCAGGGTAACCCCAAATGTCTAAACTGGATAACTAAAAATGCATCAAACTGTTTTAAAGCAAGTTTTCTCTTTCTTCTTATTTTTTCCATCCATCGGAACATTAAGCTCAAAGACAGAAAGTTCACTTGGGGTAAGAAGCCATACCTCAAGTTACAGGTAAGCATCTATGCTACAGATTGGACTATTTTTAAAAAGTTTAAAATATTACATAATAGTAAGAGCCCAAGTTCTCAAAAGATGAAAAATTGAACTCACCTTTTTGGTCAAAACATTTATTCTAATTTATGGATTTTTTTGGAGAGGGGTGGAGGCATGCATCTACATTTGAAAAGCTAATGGTAACCAAAATTACAGCAAAATAAAACTACAAAAGTTATTGAGTACATAATGTCTGAGAATATAATGTGTGTGTGTGTGTGTTTGTTTTACTCTGATGGTAAATACAGTTAGTACAGAATGAAAATTTAGAACTAGGGGCATGAGTATTTAATTCATGTCAGAATTTGGATTTCTGAACTAAATGGCTAAGTCTTTAAGCAAATGTTTTGCAAAACAAGATTTCACTGAAAATGTATTACAGTTAAAATATTATAGTTAAAAAGACCGGTATCTTTTATAATATGGTTCTAGAAGGACTCATCTGGAAATTTATATAAATCTATAAAAATGATTCTATATATGGTTTTAAAAAATAACACCTAATTTCCAGTTTTTAAAAATGTAATTATTATTATTCTATTTTGTTCTATTGAGTTATATTTGCTAAGTAGTCTATTTTGATAAATTCTGATAACGTTTTCTAACATTTTTAATTATCTCTGGAAAGTTTGACTTTGTATAGTAATCAGGTAATATAGATAGTTGTGCTTAACCAAAGGTCTTAACAAGCTTGGAACTCTACACTAGGATTATCTGTCATTAAAATAAGGATGTCAATAGCATATATGAAGTTTATTTATACACTAATATGATTTTTAATATATGTGATTTATCACCTCGTGCTCTATGCTAACCTCAATCATAGCCTTTATGCCTTTGTGTCCCAGGTTTACCCACCTGATCTTACTGAGCTGTGCATTCCTTGATATCAATGCTGTGGTCACTCAGGGTACCTTACACCGTGCCTGACATGAAACCAAAACTTGACAAACACTTGCTTGATGGACCAAAAGCCAGAATGGATGCCCTCATTTTACGGTGAGGAACCTGAGCCTGTCTGGGCAGAAGAAAGTCAGGTTTCTCTTCTAGATCTCCGGCCACTGTTTTATGTTATTTTATATTTCAACACTATTCTAGTGGTAGGGGAAAATAGAACCTATCTTGGCTAACAAGAAAAAACTCCCTCCCACCCCAAAATGTTGATAACCATTCAGCAGAAAAAACAAAGGACTCTTGTAGGTGTATAGATCAGGCATTTCCAGCACACCATGCCTAACATTTCCTCAATGACTGTTTTTTTTTCCCTCCAGCAGCAGTAAAAGGATTCATAGCTTGTCTCCAAAGAGCTAAGGGGAGGTTAGAGGTTGCAGAGAGACTGAGAAAATGCCCTTTACTGGTACTTCCTTGAAAGACAGTTCACAGTTGTGTTCAAAAAAGAATTCGTGTGATTGAAAATAAAAACTGACCACACCCCAGCCTTGTTTCAAAACTCTGCAACCAGTAGTAATTTAACTTCTATTCATTAGAGATTAACAGATTAGATTCCATACACCCTTGAGGTATGGAAGCCACTGTGGAATGATGGGACTCGCCACACTTAGGGGCCGCCACTTTCCTCAAAAGGGAGACTACATGCCCAGACCCCTTGGGCTGCGCAGCTGTGAGGCTCAGGCTGGACTCTGGTTCTCACTCGGAGATAGTTTTTGGACAAGCCAAGTATGCAGAGAACGGATGAATTACTTTTTCAGAATTCCCAGCACAACAAGAGCTCCAGGCTGTCATCAGGAGCATCCCGCTCAGTGTGTAGAAATGGATGACTCTTCCTGGTAAGTGAGCCAGAACAGGGGTCCGATGAGAAGTTTCACTTGACACAAAAATTGTTCCAGAAAGGTTTTGTGAGTTGTGTGGGTCAAAAGGAATGTATTCCCCCCACCTCTCCCAAAGCACTTACTTCTCCCAAAGCACTTAATTCTCCTTCATACTGGTGGAAAGAAAGGCGGCTGCAGAAAACTTAAAAGACCACAGATGCACATTATTTCCTGACATGGCAAGGTTTTTTTTAATGTTTTCTGTCCTTTGTCACAGTATGGAGCTTTTGGAAGAGGGGGAACAAAAAAAATGTAGTTGTGATCTATGGGTGAGGTTACTGTTTCTCCTTCCAATATTTCCTACGGCTTTTTTTTTTCTTTTTTAAAAATTGTAGGTGTTGCTAGGGAAAACAGTCCTTCTTTCTCCATTCACAAGTCTGATTCCTTCTAAGGCCAGCTTCTCATGGAGAAAGCTTTCTCCAACTGGGGAAGGACAGAGAGGACGCTTCCCCACACTGACGAGGCTGTGGAAAGAATGGAAAATAGTAGACAATGGAGAGTGAAGCAACGTTGGCTTGAAAAACGACTGCTGACTCACACAAACCTGGAAAGAGATGCAGACTCGTTACGTCTCCATGATCAGCACCTATGTCTCCTCTTCTGGGAACTGTGCCTGGTACAAGCTTCATTTGGGGAACCCCCCAGGGAAAAGCATTCTGATGCCGTGGGATAGGTGAAATCAACTTTACCCCTGCTCCAGAGCGGGCCCTGATTAGCCAGAGCAAATGGACCGATTCCACGCCTTTGTTAACTAACCAGAACCAACACAGCATGATAGAGACATTCGCTGTTGTTGTTGGGAAAAGATAGTCCTCCCTTCTGCTGCAGCTACAGGAAGAATCTCTCTTTTGCCTTGTGTATGAGTTAGCTCAGGCTGCTCTAATCCAGTGCCACAGACTGGGAGAGTTAAACAACAGACGTTTATTTCTCACAGTTCTGGAGGCCAAAAGTCCAAGACCACGGTGTTGGTAGGTTTGATTTCTCCTGAGGTCTCTCTCCTTGGCTTGCAGATGGCTGCCTTCTTGCTGGGTCTTCGCATGGTCCTTCCTCTGTGCCCACACAATCCTGAAGTCTCTTTGTGTGTCCAAATTTCCTCTTCTTTTAAGGACGCCCGTGAGACTGAAAGAGAACCCATCCTAAGGGCTTCATTTTCACCTGATTATCTACCAAAAGGTCCTATCTCCCAATACAGTCACATTTTGAGGTACTGCATCTTAGGGCTTCAACAAGCGAATTTTGGTGGGGCACCCCTTGATTAGTGTATGAGGTGTATTAGTGTAAAGTTCAGAATCACTGCAGCCATTTCTCTACTTAAGAATGACATTCCAGTGTCGCAGGTTCGATTCCCAGTCAGGGTACATGCCTGGGTTGCAGGCCATGACCCCCAGCAACCGCACATTGATGTTTCTCTCTCTCTCTCTCTCTATCTCCCTCCCTTCTCTCTCTAAAAATAAATAAATAAAATCTTAAAAAAAAAAGAATGACATTCCCCCCACAGTCAACACAGCAAAATGATGAAAGGGCACTAGACCTCTGAATCACATTGTTTTAACAGCCAAATTAAACATTGGTGGAAGCCCGGGACTTCCTTTGGACTTTCGAGCTACTTGAAAGTTTACATTTCCTTTACCATTCTAACCAATTTTGAGTTTGAGTTCCATTATGCATTTAAGAGCATTAGTTTGGTCCTGCAACCAATGGATTGCTAATTGACTCAGTTACTTTGTGTAGCTTTGAGTCATTTCAAGAATGAAATCACATGCAGTTATTTAAAGCACAGTATAGTGTTTCACTAAACCTCCAATGCTATTAATTGTAAGACACATTACTTTGTATGATGCGTCTTAAGTTACACATGGAAAGTAAGATGATGGTGGCCAGAGGGGGAGGGGGTAGAGGAATGGAGACAAAATAAAAAAAAAAAGAAAGGAAAAGCACTGTCAAATTATGATATAATGATTTGTTATCACCTTATACTTTTTAATTTAAACATTAAAGTAGTATTTTTAGACTTATTTAAATGTAGATTTTTATGACATACAGTAATTATTTTATACACGGAAAGTAGAATATTGAATATAAGCCAAATAAATTAGTGAAGGCACACCTAAAATTTCACACCCACAGCAGTACTGTTTGGAATCACTTTTCAATTCTGAGTTGTGGGAGTCTGAATTTGACTCTTTGCCAGCAGGAGTGTGTGGGTGATACAGTATTTCTGAAAAGGGTGCTTTGTTATTGTCCCCAGAACTATCCTCTGACCCATAATAGGTGATGTACCTGCACAGGTGGTGATGATTCCATCACAATTGCTTCCTGTCCAATAATGACCATAAGATTTCAACTGATTTCAGAGATTTTTTAAAAAGCATTTTTTGATTGTCTTAACTGTATGTTAGTCTTGTGGGCACTGGATTAAACTTTTGCTGTAATTTAAAACTTCACTTTTCTCACAACACTGAGTTACACAGATTTTATGTGCACAATATTACAGGACTCTGGTGTGCATTTGTAAAACAGCACTTGCCTTCAGTTTGCTTATTTTTACTGTTTTTTTTTCCAGAGATGAATTAAAAACTGAATGCAATCATATTTGTATTCACCCATCTCTACCCACTTTATGGGAGACTAGTCTTCCTGAAACTGGAAACATTTTGTGAATGTTGTTTAATTTCTTGCATTTAAAGATTACCACTCAAAAGAGCACATTGTCATTTGACTTGAAAAGGTCAGCATTTGAGACAAGACTCTTCATTTATGTTCAGCTTCACTTATAGTTGGAGATGAGGCTTAACTGCACATTTGAGAAATGTCAGGGAAAGTTCTTCTGCTCAAAATGTCACCCTCACGTATTTGCCTCAAGCCTTGAAATTTCATCCTTGAGAATCTTTCTTTAGGGATCGGGCGTAACTCCTCTCTGTACCTTTCGTTAGAATGCTCAGGCATCACGCATCGTTAGGCTAAGAAAGTAAATTCTGTGGGTTTGCCAGGTTCCTTGATTTTATACACATTTTAAAAGTAGATTTTTAAAATTAACAGTTTCTTTTTTATTATGCACGTATTTTGAATATATTTGTAGATCTAGTGAATGGCAAGTTAGAAGGTTAGAGACTGACTGAAGAAGATACCAGCCAGCAATAACATTATTAAGTGACATTCCCAACCTTCTACCGGTGCTGAATATGTAATCATACATAAAATATTAACGCTATGTATTCTACCAAGTGTAAATGGTGATAGCGGGGGGCCTAGCTGGAATATTATTGTAACATTGGGGTTAGATGCGGGCAGACTGGCTGGTTGAGCATCCCCAGATCTGCAAGGACAGGAAGGCCTCAGGGGAAAGATTCATGCTAAGGAGACTCAAGCAGCCCAGCTTGGTACACATCCTTAGTCACCATAGGGTCTGCCTGGTATCTTCCCTTTAGGCCCAGTAGTCTGCAGGCTCCTGTGTAGGTGCTGGGGAAAGAGGAGACTGAGAGTAAATACTCAGAGAATTTTCCCACTACCTGCCCCATACAAGATACTAGCGCACAAGGCAGTACTGCTGTGTCGTCTCCTGCTCTCACACCAACACCGCACTGGGGGGCTGCTGGCGGTTAGTGGCAGCACCCAGGGAAGCGCGGGAAATGTCTGAAAGATGCAGTGGCACCTGGTAGTCATGGAGGATTCAGCGGAGAAGGGACGGACAGGAGGGAAGGTGGTGGCTGTCACAGTCTGTGAGTGGAACGGTGTGGGAGTTATGTGAGATATTTTCTTGAGGCTTTTAGTAATCCATGGGGTCCTTGTAGAAAGCTGTGGTCTTGCGTAGGAGAGGAGTGGTCAACAAAATGTGGCTGAATGGTGGAATTTTTGTGACCTCCTTTTAAACCAAAATCTAGTAGAATTCTTTAGACATAAGGATTACATAGATAGGTATTTATGGCCAATCTTATAAAGTCCATCCATTCGCTCATTCATCATTTGTTCAGTGCATAATACTAAATGTCCTAAGTCATGCCAGAGATAAAAATTCCCAGCACTTTTATGAAGGAAGATGTGAAAAGTGAATTTCTACCAGATCTCCTTGTCTGGAGAAAACAGGACACAGACATACCTTCTTGGACAATGACTTTTGGAAGACTGTGAAGAGTGACATGTGAGATTACAGGCTTTGGGGTCAGAGCACCCACTTTGCAGCAAGCTCTGCCCCTTACTACTATGTGGCTACAACCAAGTTACTCAACACCTCTGGGCCTCAATGTCCTCATCTTCAGAATGGGGATAAAAATACCACCAAACTCATAGAGTGATCAGGATTATGGCAAGAAATTAAAGTACATCACCGGTAGCAGGCGCGTAGGCACATTGCCTAAAGCTGTTGGGTCCCTATTTCATGCCTGCAAGTCAGCTTCCAATGGTCCGGTCTACATCTCTGCCTGAGGCTTTCTTTGAAGTTGTGGAAGACTGAAGCTCTGAAAGGCTAAGGAATTCATGACAAAGAGCGTTTTACAAATAATTACTGAAAGCAGTTGCTTTGTAAATACCCTATCTCCTTTATCCCTCAGACATGATAACTGGGAGGTATGTGTTCTATTATGCTTTCTAGCCCTTTCCTGCAAGATTAAGTTCTCTTCTCTCACCCTGGTGAATGGCTTGATGATGTATATACTTCAGTGGCTGCCTTCCCTTCCCTGTCTTTCCAGTTTTCTTCTACACCCTGCAATAACCACGTGCCTTTGAGTCTTTGCCTTAGAGCCAGCTTCTGGAGAAACCCGAGAGAAGAATAAACCATGTCAAGGGTTTAGCACATGTCAAACACCCAAAAACAAAACAAAGCGCATAAAAAATTATTACTATTAGATAATCTCTTTTTCTATTTTATCTCAAAAGTCCCTAATAGTTGACTATTCTGAAGCAATTTGCTGTTCTCTGGAACTCTTTATTTTTTTAAGCTCTCAAGTTCATCGTCTTTCTAAGGACAAATAATAACTTGAGATAAAGTGATAGTAACTGTCAAAGGTTGCTTCCGAAGCTGAAGTTTCTGTAACATAATTTTCTCCCCATGGATCTCTTGATATTTTGGTGGGAATCAATGAACTCTATTCTATTTCTATTTCTGTATAAATTGAGCTGTTTACAGGATGTTTGCCTGATGAATGAACAGAGAAGGGTAAAAAATGAAAATATACCAATGATAGTAAGATAATGATACCAAAGTACGTTTGTGTGATGACATAACTATTAAAGGTCAGGCTGTTCTAGGAATTCTAAATTTGTCTTAGAGGACACTTTCATCTTTAACTAATAGAAAGGTGAACTTCAAACAAAATGACCTTGGACCTTTGTTTTGATGAATAGTTTTGATATGAATTCACATGAACTAAACCTTTTCTTCGTTATTGATCAGTGCTTCTCCAAATGGAAAGCACTCTTATTTGAATAGATGTTTTTGTGTTTTCTACTTGATAGAAATAAAAAATACACATTACGTACAAGAGTGTTTAAAATATAAGTTGTGTGATTCTTTTTTTAAAAAGATTTTATTTATTTATTTATTTTTAGAGAGGGAAGGGAGGGGGAGAGAGAGAGGGAAGGGAGGGGGAGAGAGAGAGAGAAACATCAATGTGCGGTTGCTGGGGGTCATGGCCTGCAACCCAGGCATGTGCCCTGACTGGGAATCGAACCTATGACACTTTGGTTCGCAGCCCGTGCTCAATCCACTGAGCTACACCAGCCAGGGTCTAGTCGTGTGATTCTTGTTCATATGTTTTCTTTAACACATTGGTTAGAATAAAGGGTTCTGGAGCCACACAGCCTGGGATCAAATTCTCGTTCTGTGACAACAAAATAGTTGAAATTTGTCAAGTATCTACTGGGGCTCATTTTATGTATCTGTAAAGTGATAATAAAATAATGCCAGTGTCATGAGGCTGTTGTGAAGGTCAGGTGGGGTGATACATGTAAATACATGGCACAGCACCTGGCACATAGGAAGCACTCAATAAATGTTGGCTATTGCTAGAAGTCTTCGGTCTGGAAGAGGGTTTTCATGCAACCACGCTGGTGCCTGATCTCAGACTTTCAGCCTCCAGAACTGTGAGAAATACATTTCCATTGCTTCTAAGCCACCCAATCTATGGTATGTTGTTACAACAGCCTGAATAAACTAAGACAATATGACACAATTTGTTAGTGTCTGTCTCCAAGTTTAAGTCCTTATATTTTTGTGGAAATGTTGATTCAAGAGTTACAATATTGTATGTTTTCTTAGAAGAGCTTTTTGTCAGTTAGAAGCCACATTTAGAATTTAGGTCTTCAACTGGTGGCTTTTATAATACATTTTCTAATATGACAGTATCCTATACACTCTCATTTATATTTGATAAGAAATGTAATAGCTGTTAGTTAGCTTTGGTTAAGGTCAAATGAGTATCTCCAACAAGAATAAAAGTGTAATTTGGCAGTCTGTTTATTTTTCTGCTGAAATATTTTACTCAAGATTTCTCCCCAAATATCCATGTATCTTGAACAATTAACATGATGGGCATTTTCTCTCTCTCTCTCTCTCTCTCCCCCCTCTCTTTCTTTCTCTCTTTTTCTCCCTCTATCCCCATTTTCACTCTTGTCTTATTCATATTAGAATACCAAAAAGGCTTTAGGGAAACATTATCCGAGCAAGTGTATTGGGAGATATGTATTCAATGTCTCTCATGGGTCACGGAAATTGTGCTATTTTAGGAGTGCTCCAGCTAAATAGAAGATTATTTGGTAGGGGACATCATTAGAGACTATCAAATAGGAGAGAGCAATTATATAAAAATTTGCATCTCTCACATTGAGGAAAGGGAAATCTAAGTATAGATGGTTATTTAAAGGTAGACACACTTAATATCTTCTTACTTATCTTCTAGAAATACCAAAGCTAAGACCTTACTTACTGTTTGGGACCTGATTTGGTTTTGAAGGAATGACACACTAGAAGAAGAAACAGACTTCTTACAGACTATCTGGAAAACCTGGGACATTCAGAACAGCAGGTTCTGTTGACAATTTCTCTAGGTTTTGTCAAGAATTTGAGGGCAACCAGTCGATATTTCTGTAAAGTTGTGGAAAAGGGTTGCTGTCCTTCTAGACTAGCAAACTGAAAATGGCGATCTTATATTCAAGGGGAAAAAAAGATCAGTCTTGGAAAGTGCAGCACCTACTCGGCGGCAGCCGGGCATGAGCATGGACTTGGGGAGCACTCAGGGCTGGGTTTGAATCCCTGCCCTGCCACTCGGGTGAGTTATTTCATCTCTCTTTACCTTGGTTTTAACATTTATAAAACAGGGCCAATAGTATCTACCTCATAGGATTGTAACAGTCAAATAGAATAATGTGGAGTGCAGTGATACTCAGGGACCATGAGCTCCTGTCCCCAATACAAGCCAGCTCCTCCCACCCACAGGCTTTTTTTAAAAAAAGCATCATCCTAAGTAAACTCCACCAGGCTGTCAGCCACGTGGGAGACACCGCTGGATTCCCGGCACATTACACAGGGTAATAATGCACACAATAGGTGAATGGAAAATCTTGGTCGGATGTTTTATGGTCAAGATGAGAGATAATAACAGCTCATAAAAACATATTTCCCAATTTATTATCTCTTTTACCTTTAAGTTAGTGCTTGAGGCAGGCAGGGCTCAGCGTGTCTGGCTCCCTTCCAGATAACCAGCCTCCCCATGGGGCAGCATCAGCGGGGGAAGGACAGACCTGTTGACCAACTGGCTTTGCAGGCAACGAGCTGGACATAATTGTTAGCCGAAAGTTAGCCGTGGACAGATTTTTTCACTTTTTTTACTCTTTCAGTTTTTTAAAATAGAAATTGTAAATATTTTAACTCAAATGGCATACTGTTCTTTTTCAGAATCACTTCAACAGATTAAACACAGTAGTAAGTAGCTTAGTCTGGCTTAGTGTCCTGTGAAAGTATGCCTTTGTATACATCAATACTATTAATTTTTTAATCTTATACTAATCCTATAAACTAAGAAGAATAAGAGTTTTCCCAAAGTAGGAGCATTTAACTCCTTAGTTTGAGTTTTCTTACCTATAAAAGCTGATGCTTGAAATTCTAAAATTTTAGGAAATTAAAATGAAACAAGGATACATGGACACTGACATCCAGATAACCTGAAAGCCAAATTTACAAATTAGTGCTTTTACTATACCAGCATTCTTCTAAAAATTATTAGGTTTGAAGCACATCTCAGTTTTGTTAGTTGGGGCCCTGGACAACAAACACATAAAATGTGTCCCTGGGTCCCTCATCTGTTCTACAAAGTTAATAATGTCTATCTTACCTCAAAGGACTATTGTGCAGGATTGCTAGTTACTGTCAGTAATGAGTTTGAAAGCTACTGGTGAGTGCTGGATTAATGTTAGTTATCTGTTAGGAATAATTTGATTCAGATGCATTCTGACGCTTGGTATGTAGGCATCCATTGTCCTGAGAATTTCAACTCCAGACTTTTTCAAAGTAAATCGAGTTCGGCCTCAGGAAATTGAAGTTAGCAGCTACACACGCATCTCTGAGGCTCTGCCATCACTCATCGTTATGGTGAAAGGGCGGGTGCTGGTTTGGGAGCCCGGAATCCTGCTTTGGGTTTCAGTTCTTCAGCTTCGTCATCTTGGGCAACACTCAGCCTCCTTCCTGGACCTTGGTTCCTTATTCACAGAGTAAGAGAAGTGAAGAAGACCTTTTAGTCACCTATAGCTTTGAAGTCCATGACCAGCCTCAGCTTGGCTTTACTCTGAGCTTCTGTAGTTCGAGAGATTTTAAAATTGTCATCTATAGTGAAGAGGAAACTGTCACACAATGGTTTTAGACCCTAATATTGTGTCCTGTAACTACTAAATATTTAACATGTAGAGGTATTTATTAGGCCTGATTATATTTTTTAGGAATAACCAAATGCTTATTCAAAAATAGTTAAGTACTATAGTTAAGTAATAGTTAAGTCATAAATATTTAGGATAGATATTTATATGTAGAGGTATGTAGATTTATTCAAAAATAGTTAAGTGACAGTTTCCTCCATCTCTTTAATGCACCTTCCTCTCCTTTGGAACCAAAGAGACACAGATGGGGAAAGCAGGGAAGGGGGTCTGCAGAGGGACACAAGGATGGGCCACCACCTTGTCTGCCCTGTTTCCGGCGACGGCATCCTACAGAACAGGGGAGCCTAGCAAGCTCCGCCATGCAATGCACCATGCAGCTATCCAGAGAACTCAGTCCAGATGGCTGTGGGGCCACAGGGGGCTCCCTTGAGTTCCTTTTCCTGGGCAATTCCAATATTATATTTCTTAGTTGTTTGGTTAATGACATGGTAACATGGCTTACCTGCCCTCCCTGTGAGCAACAGCAGTAAGCAAAACGCAAACACACCATTCCTCACTCACTGCAAGGGTGTGAAAGGATGAGCAAGAGGATATATGGTGCCTTCAGTGGTTTGAAGACAAGTACCAGCCTTGAATCTGCCGAGGTCTCCTCCGCACTCATGCGGTGCTGCTATTCTGTTTGATACTGGGTTCTGCTTATAATTTAGAACGCGTGTAAGGGAGGAAATCCTTGAATATTATTGCTCATCTAAATGCAAGTACATTTTGTGCCAGGCGGAGTGGAAAGGAATATGGGTTTTATTTCATTTATTATGTGCCTACACGTTTGGGAAAGGCAGGCTACTAAAAATTATGGGCTGGTAAATATTTTCCATTTGTTTCCAAGGCTCCAATAAGTGATACAACACTTCAGGGCTCAAAAAATTTTTCCATTTGGATAATATCTCTTGCACAAAAATTTCGTTTGCCAATTCAATTGAGGTCAAGAATTGTGATGAAAATGTCAGTATGGATCTCTCAAAATGGATCACATTTAACAGAAACACAGACTGGATTTTAGTAGTACAAAATAAAATGTTAAACTCATGAGGAATGTTATGAAGAAATTTAATAAGCCTTTTAATGTATTTAAAATTTATTTCCATCTACTTCTGAAATGGATCGGAAGTGACTAAGTTACTAAAAATTTTGAGCTGCAGTTGAAATTCATTATAATTTGGTTAATAGAAGCGTCAGGAGCTAAAACTGTCATTATTTTGTAAGGATTCTTAAGTTCTTTTATTACCTCTTCATTTTTACATAGTTTTCATCAACACAGATGGTTCAGAAAATGAATGCAAGTATTTTTGAGGCCCGCAGTCTTGAGAAAGCAGAATCCAAAGCATTGGTATTAATTTACACAACATAAAGTGTGCACTTGTGTAAATACAGCTATACTGGGTTATTCAAATTTTTAAAATTCAGTAAATATCTCCTAGCATGTTGTTTTTATAGAGAAGCAGTGTGGAAAGGGGACTGACATTCTTTCAAGGATCTTTTATTCCCATCTTGTCATTTTAGTGGTCAGGATAGTAGGGAATGATAGAGGAATTATTTTAATGCAGAAATACAACTTCTTAAAAATCATTCAGCATCTTTGAAATTAGGGTGCATTTTGTAGTGTTTTACAATTATTATCAATCAAGAGATATAGTTTTTGTGACTTGCATGCGAGCAAAGGTGGTTATAACTCCAAGTGGGGCAAGGTGTCACATGCAGTCCCTGGAGTCTGCCATTAAACGTGTATTCATAGACCATGTGACTGAAGACCTGAATCCTAGCTATTGTCTGAAAACTTGCATTTGACACCTTGACAAAATAAAGACAGTACTGGGACTTCTGGCCAAGATGGAGGTGTAGGTAGACACGCTGTGCTTCCTTGCACAGCCAAAAGAAGGACAACAACAATTTAAAAACAACCACAACCGACAGAAAATCGAACTGTATGGAAGTCCAACAACCAAGGAGTTAAAGAAGACACACTCATCCAGACTGGTAGGAAGGGCAGAGACTGGCACTTGGAGAGGACTTGTGGAAATGTGGTGGCTGGAGGACCAGGGGAGGCAAGGCTACAGTGGCGGCTGGTGGAGCAGGCGGTCCCACATTCGTGTGCAGATAAACTGGGAGGAGTTAGACAGATCGAGTAACCCAGAGCTCCAGAGTGGGGAAATAAAGCCTCAAACCACCGATTGAAAACACCTGTGGGGGTTGAGGGGTCAGTGGGAGAAGCTCCCAGTTTCATAGGAGAGTTCGTTGGAGAGACCCATAGGGTACTAGAATGTACACAAGCCAACCCACCTGGGAATCAGCACTAGAAGGGCCCAATTTGCTTGTGGGCAGTGGGGGAAGTGACAGAAAGACGGCAGAGAGCGGAGCAAGTGCGATTGTTTCCTCTTGAACCCCTTCCTTACATACAGTGTCACAACACAGCAACATGGGTTACCCCTCCTGGGTGAACACCTAAGACTCTGCCCCTCATATGTAACAGGTGTGTCAAGACAAAAAAATGGCCCAAATTAAAGAACATATCAAAGCTCCAGAAAAAATATAATTAAGTGATGAAGAGATAGCCAATCTTACCAGATGCACAGTTCAAAACACTGGTAATCTGAATACTCACAGAATTGGTTGAATTTGCTCACAAATTAGATGAAAAAATGAAGGCTACACTAAGTGAAATGAAGAAAAATGTACAGGGAACCAATAGTGATGGGAAGGAAACTGTGACTCAAATCAATGGTGTGGACCAGAAGAAAGAAAGAAATAATCAAACAGAAAAGAATGAAGAAACAAGAATTCAAGAAAATGAGGAGAGGCTTAGGAACCTCCAGGACATCTTTAAATGTTCCAACATCCAAATTATAGGGGTACCAGAAGGAGAAGAGGAAGAGCAACAAATGGAAAAGTTATTTCAACAAATAATAAAGAAGAACTTCCCCAACCTGGCAAAGGAAATAGACTTCCAGGAAGTCTAGGAAGCTTAGAGAGTCCCAAAGAAGTTGGACCCAAGGAGGAACACACCAAGACACATCATAATTACATTACTCAAGATTAAAATTAAGGAGAGAATCCTAGAAACAGCAAGAGAAAAAGAGACAGTTACTTACAAAGGAGTTCCTGTCAGACTATCAGCTGATTTCTCAAAACAGACCTTATAGGCAAGAAAAGGCTGGAAAGAAGTATTCCAAGTCATGAAAGGCAAGGACCTACATCCAAGATTGCTCTATCCAGCAAAGCTCTCATTTAGAATGGAAGGGCAGATAAAGTGCTTTTCAGATAAGGTCAAGTTAAAGGAGTTCATCATCACCAAGCTCTTATTATATGAAATGTTAAAGGGATTTATCTAGGAAAAAGAAGATAAAAAACATGCATAGTAAAATGACAGCAAACTCACAATTATTAACAACCACACCTAAAACAAAAACAAAAGCAAACTAAGAAAACAATTAGAACAGGAACAGAACCACAGAAATGGAGATCACATGGAGGGTTATCAACAGGGGAGTGGGAGGAGGAGAGAGGGGGAAAAGCTACAGGGAATAAGTAGCATAGATGGTAGGTAGGAAATAGACAGCAGGAGGGTAAGAATAGTATAGGAAATGTAGAAGCCAAAAAACATATGCATGACCCATGGACATGAACTAAAGGAGGGGAATGTGGGTGGGAGGGGATGGGCAGGGTGGAGGGGAGTGAAGAGGGGAAAATGGGACAACTGTAATAGCATAATCAATAAAATATATTTTTAAAAAAGATGAAGAAAGTACTAACAAAAAAACTTCTGGGACAGATGTCAGAGGACTGGCAGAAAATCCAGAGAAAGTAGTCCACTCTTTGAGAGTGTGGTAGCAGCAGCAGTCCGAGTTCAAAATGTATTCAGAAGATTGAGCTCTGAGTCGGAAGAAATTTTAGAAATACCTTAACCAATTTATTTCCCTTACACATACATATGAACATAAGAATAATTTATAATAAACACTTATTTTTACAAATGTAAAGTAAATATCCTAAGTGATGTGAAAACATTAATCATGATTTCATTAGCAGATTTTTTTTTACTTTCTTAAAAGTATACAAAATAAACATTTATGGTGGTGTATTTTAAACAAAGTAATGTATTTATATTTTTATTCAATTTCTACAACCAAAAGAGTTGGGGCCACCCTAATTAGTTCCATATCCCCGAAGAATCAAAGATACTTAGGATCTCCTAAATTCAAGACAAAGAATTGCATTGACCCTGCATTATTATTATTCCAAAAAGCCTCATACACTTTTGAAGCCGCCCCATTTCAGGAACTGCCCCTTTGACTATGGGAAAAGTGAGAGCTTGGACAACACAGATGTTTCCAATTTGGAGGATGAGGAAGCCAGTGTGCCTGCATTTTCTTCTGGCCCTTAAGGATCATGGGAATCTGTTTTCCAGCTTTCTCCCTCCCCGTGATCAACATATACACGGTAGTAAGCCTTTATAACTGCTTTATGCTAATCCCTGCCCCAACACCAATAGATTTAAATTTTTTTTGTAGAATTTCTTTTTTTAGCCTCCCCAGGAAATTTTGGGGGGTAAAATGTTATAAAGGTTGATCTTAATGATGAATTTTATACTAATGAAGATACTTCATTATTATGATGAAGTAAATTCAGTCCGGTTTACTGAACCCCACTGATGTGATGGGCAGATAAAAATGTCCAGTTTCTCTAGGGAATACATATCCTGTAAGATAGGAAAAGTCAACGATAAGCCACAGGGAGCTGTAAGAAGGAATAAACGCAGCTAAGGCTTGTTTGTAAACTTAGATTTTGTATAAATTTTGACACATGCTAAGATCTGTGCTAGGTGCTAAGATGTTAGGAATCACTACCCCAAAATAAATTTTTTTATTTAAAAGAAAACTTTTTCAAATCCTCTCACAATCAATATGATTACAATGAAACATCTTAACTCAACACGACCACCAGCAGATGTATTTCCACCCGTGGCCAAGGGCCTTCCTACTTCTTTCCAGTAGCCTTCTGCACATTACCATTCTGGGCGGTGAAAGAAACAGGACAGTCCCTGAAAGGGGTTACAGTGGGATTTGGCCTCTTCTCAGGGCAATATTCTGCAGTTATATTTGAGCCTAATATTCAGGGCATGAGGCTCTAAAATACATAACAGACTTCAGAAACTTGGAGGCAGAGGCAGGGCTGCAGAACAAAAGTAGACACTGTATTTTCAGAGTGAGAACCTAGGACTGAGAAGACAAATCTTTCTTCTCTTCTCCTTCTCTTCTCCCTCCACTCTTGCATGCAAAAAATATGTATTTATATATACACAGTTCTGGACACTTGGGATACATCGGCAAACAAAAAAAATCTCTCATGGATCTTATATGCTGTTGGAGGAAAAGGCACTAAACAATAAATGTAATATGTAAGTCCATAGCATATTAGAAGAAGCTAAGTGGGAAGGAAAAAAATAAAGTAGACAAAGGCTATTGAGTGTGTGTGGGTGAGCTGGTGGGAGAGAGAGTGTGATATAGTTGATAAAGTGTGATAAAGTGGTAGGTAAAGTAGGACTTGGTAAAAAGTGAAAATTGAGCAAAAACTTGAAGGGAAAAGAGAGTTGGGCAGGTCAGTATAAATAGAAGAACAGCCCTGAGAGAGAAGCCAGGAAACTGTACTGAGGCTGAAGGATGCCTGGAGTATCAGGAACGTAAGGCCGCAGGCAAGAGTGGCTTGTGTGCAGGGTTCAGGGTGTCAAGAGAGGACATCAGAGAGGAAAGGGAATCAGATGGGGTAGGACCCTGTGAGACCCAGCGTGGTTTCCTTGGACTGGTGGTCCAGGCAGACGCCTTCTTTCTGGCACCAAATATCCCAGAGCCATCTCAGACTTTGCACCTGCCACTTCTGAATGTGGAATGCTCTTCCCTCAGAACATGGTGTGACTCTCCCCTTTTTACACAGGTCTCAACATTAATGCCACCTCCTCAGAGAGACCTTTTGTCATCACCCCTGTCCACCCCCACGTTGCTGCACTCTAGCTTATGAAATTGTAACTGTCAACAGAAAGAAAAACTATGTATGGTGCAACAAGCCAGTGACTTCCATTTAAGGAAATCCTCTCCCTCTAACCAGCAACTGACTCTTATTCTTTATCCCCAAGTGGATGCTGTGACCTGTGCAGATACAGTCACGGTGGCTGAGGACTTAGATCTTGAGCTGGTTCACTCGGAAAGCAAGGTCTGAGCTGCAAGAGGCCACGGAGACCAACCCATCTTACCCTCTCGATCAAACATTGAAGCTTCCTTGTTTTCTGATAGCTAATATTTCTTCATTCATTTTCTAAAACAGAACTCTTGTTTTCTCCACTGGCCTTTGTCCAGGTGGTAGGTTCCGGGACAGACACATGGCCCAAGTACACTAACCAGAGCTGCCACTGGGACTTTTATGCTAAGAGCCTTTGGGAGATGCTCCTATTCTGGTGGAATTGCTAAGGGTGTGTTGGGTTGTTAGTGGCCACAGTACTTGCCATATGGCCAAACTTCTCTGAGAGGGGCCGAGAGAGACTGAGATATGATGATATCTGAGACCTTGATACCACCATTTCTGAGCCTCTTGCCCTTTTGGATTTTTTTATGGGAGCCATGATTGTAATAAAAAATAGTGATTCTCATGGCTCCCTAACCGCTACTGGATTCAGAGGCAACATCACCAGGCCCTTTATTAGCAGACCTTCCACAGTTATTACATGAGGGCTTCTCACATACCTTACTTACACTGCATACCGTTGCTGATGGGGGTCCATTTATTTCAGTTTTTCATCCAGCAAATGGAAGCTCTTATTCTCTTCTCCAACTTGCATATACTTAGCTCCAGTTTAATGATGGTAAAAATCCCCCAAAGACCTTGGAAAATTAAATTAACCCCACATGCAAAATTTCAAGCTCAATTACAAAGGACCTAGAAATCCAGTTCTTTCATAGTCTCTTGCTTTCCCTAAAATGATATTTTTCTGCTTAAGAGGTAAATTTACTCCACATCTAAAAGCCATTAATGTTAAAGGGTATTTAGGAGTCAGGAGGAAAAATGGTTTCCTATAAGGGTGTTTCTTTTTGTTCATTTCCTGCTTTGCCTTCTCTCTGTTTCCCAGCCTCATGTCCCATCAACACCACACAATTATTACTCAAGAGCGGACAGACACAACCCTCCAAAACAACTGTTTCCAAAGTAACAGAGGAGAGCATCTTTCTGTAGTTGATAAAAATCAAAGCTATCCAAAAAGCAACATTTCCTGGAATATATCCAAGTTATCGAAACAAAGTCTTAAAGGGATATTTGCACACCAATGTTTATTGCAGCATTATTCATACTAGCCAAGGGGTAGAAGCAACCTAAGTGTCCATCTAAAGATGAGTGGATGAAGAAAAGTTGACCTATACATACAGTGGAGTGTTATTCAGCCTTAAAAAAATAAGGACATTGTGCCATATACTACAACATGGATGAAACTTGAGGGCAATATGCATAGTAAAATGAATCAGTTACACAAAAAAGACTGCATGTTTCTACTTATATAAAATGTAGCCAAATTCACAGAAGCAGGGTGGAATGGTGGTTGTCAGGATTCGAGGGAGGGGCACATGGAGAGCTCTTTAATGAGTCCAGAGCCTCCACTTTGTGAGGTGTAAAAGTTCTAGAAATCTCCTACACGCAAAGCTAATTGGCTACACACTTTAAACTAGTGAAGATAGTAAATTATAACATATGCTACAAGTTTTTACCACAATAAAAATAACATTTTTTCTAAAAAAGAAAAAGCAAATAAAGCAATATTGGTGTGCCCCCATGGTCCCCACGAAGCACCTGTGCCTGGGAGCTCAGGACCCCTGAGCAGAAGTCCCATCTGAAGGGGGAACCACTACAGCTAGAAGGTCACTCAATTATGTTTGTTTCTTGAACCTCATTCCCTCATTTTTGTTTTGCTTGTTTGTTGGCACATGGCCACACACATGTGTTGGAATCATCTCTGGCTGCTTTCAAACTAAAATGGTGGTGTTGAGTAGTTGCGACAGGGACCAAATGGCCTGCACAGCTGGCCCTTTAAGAAAAAGTTTGCTGACTGTTATTGGATAAATTGTATTCCCCTAAAATCTGTGTGTTAAAGCCCTAACCCTCAATACCTTGGGACACGACTATACTCGGAGATTGGGTCTTATAGAGTGAATTAAGCTAAAATGATGTCATTAGAATGAGCCCTTATTACATATGACAGGTGTATGTCCTTATAGGAAGAAGAATTTGGACAATGCATGTGGAGAGAACACCAGTAAACACGCAGGGAGAAAAGGGCCATCTACAAGCAGGGACAGAGGCCTCTGAAGAGGCCAGTCTTGCCAACACCTTGACCCTGGACTTCTAGCTTCCAGAACTATGAGAAAAATAAATTTCTCCTGTATAAGTCATACGGCCTGTGGTACTTTGTTATGATAACCCTAGCAAACTAATACAGCAACCCATAGAAAGTCTTTTGTTTTCCGGTGTTTTTCGATGTCAGCCTTGTAGTTAATATCTCGTCACTTATTTTTATCATGACAGAACTTGTTTTCTGTTTGTTTTTTCTTGGGAGGGAACCATGGTTACATCCGACCTTAACAACGTAACAGGGTAAAAGCTAACTGCATTGTGGCCATTTCAGTTGTTAAGAAGATGATACCTAAGCAGCTTAATATTTTCTAAAAAAAAAAAAAGATATGCTCAGGTCCTAATCCCTGGAATGTGTGAACAGGAGCTTATTTGGTAAAAGGGTTTTTGCAGATTAATTAAGTTAAGAATTTTGAGATGAGATCATCCTGAATTATCTGGGTAGGCTCTGTATCCAAAGGCAAGTGCCCTTATGAGAGACACCCAGAGGAGACACTCAGAAGAAGGGGTAATGTGACCATGGCGTCAGTGTGTAGAGTGCTATGGCTGTAAGCCTGTAATACCTGGAGCCAACAGGAGCTGGAAAAGGCAGGACCTGAATTCTCCTTCAGAGTCTTTGATTGAGAGTGTACCCCTGTCAACACCTTGACCTGGCACATCTGGCTTCCACGACTATAAGAGAATTCTTTCCTGTGGTTTTAAGCCATTTATGAAGGCAGCCCGAGGCAATTAATTCCAAGCCTTGATGATATCCAAGGTTTGAACTTAAATGTTGTCAAGTGCAGTACATGCTACATTTATTTTGGCCTGGGTTAAACAGGGAAACAGTATTATAGCTAAGAGATCGGTTTGGTCTTGGTCTTGACCTCTTCTTTCTCTCAGTCTTTATTTTAGATGACAAGTTTTTACATGATCAATGTGCATTGCAATTTTCAAAGCCTTTTCAATGATATACTCTTTTACCTGAGAGATTGTCATACATAGTCTCTGGGAATAGATAGGGGAAGCATGATTATCTACTGATGGTTTGGGTTAACAATGTACCCAGGTGATTCAGATCCAGTCATACTGGTTATCGATGGATGTCCTTTCGACTCCCACCATGGTGCCTACAGGCCAGCAGTGCTCCTGATGCAAGTGACTGGCCACGGGTCTGCAGGAGAACAGCGTCTGGACTGTAGTGGAAGCTACTGGTGGTCTCCTCGATCAACCTCATTCCACCAGATGGGAGTTTTTCCTTTCAGACAAGCAAACAGAAATGAAAATATTTCTATAAGGTAAAATTTCAGACCCACAGGCCATTAAGCTGAACGTTTTGTCTCTGTGAGGCTCAGTGAACTGCTGGGAATGAGAATGGGTCATCTCCTTGGCATGGACCTCAGAGGCTGAGGCAAGTGCTACTATTTTATATCCAGCTTTTCTTAACTGTTGCTATAAGCCTAGCAGAGAAAATTGACATAAAACATTTATGTTATATCAAACACAATAATACACATGGTTAAGGGTCTCTTTTGTACATGTATTTTCTCATTTAGCTTTCAGAATAACTCTGCAGCTAAGCACTGGTATTCCTTTGAATGGAAAACTTGAACCTTAGAGGGGGTAAGCCACTTATCCAGGATTCAACGTCCAGGTCTTTTGATTCCAGAGCCTCAGTAATAAACACACTCTACCTGGCAGGACCAAAGTGCCATCAGCCCATCCCTAATGGCCATGGCTACTATCAGACCTACATGGACTTGGTGCCTTCCTTTGGCTGACCATTTGTCACAAAGCCAAGCAGCTGTGTTTTGGTAGCTCTGGGCTGCTGGGCTACCTAGTTCCTGACACAACATTGACTAACTGTCATATTTTTCTGATTTCACTGCTTTTCACAAGACTATTACTAAGCATGTAGCAATAAGTAAGCATAAACAGAGCTCTGACTTTTGGGAGGTAAATAGCAGCTAGAATAAGCATTTAATATCCCTCGAGGCCTTTTAATCTACTGAAATGTCAGGTGCAATGAGATTCTGGGCAAAGAACACAAGAGCAAATATACGAATTTCATAAAAGTTCCCCGACTGATCAATGCCTTAAAAGAGTGAACCGAGCCCTGCTTTGGTTTGTGTCCTCCTGGATCATTTGCGCAGTCCTAAATTTGTCCCCTTTGGTGGACAATGAGGGAGGATGGAGCTTAGACATCATTTGGGGTAATTATGTCAGCTGCAAGCACAGCTCATAGACCCACTTCTCCAAGACTACACCTGGTGCATGCAGAGATCTGACCAAGTCACACTTGGTCCGAGGGAGGAAGCACTTGAAGAACATACTTGTAACTCAATGAATTGGGTCTTCCTGGGGGCGCTTGGCAGAGGAACTTTTTACATCTGGGCTTCCAGGAGAAAAATCGTTTAGGTTTATACTGATATTTAATATAAATATAAACCCCTCAGGAAAATGTATAACATTAGCTGGAATCTACAAAAGTACTAACAAGAGCATTTCAAGCATTCCATCCATATCTTTCCACCCATAACACCTCTGGACTTCCACCAAAACCATTTATACAAGGATCTGCTCATATTTTCTTATCAGAATCTTAGGCCTTTCTGCATGGACATTTTACATGTTTTTTAGATTTATTAAAAGATGAATTTTTCCCATGTCTACCAGGATATTATTAAAAGATGAATTTTTCCCATGTCTGCCAGGATCTCCTGTGTAAATATCGTAGATGGGCCAAAAATTACTGGTAGCCATTTGGGTGAAGTGCTTGTACTTATGCCTTAAAATATTTTTCCCATCATTTGCATGCCTCTAGATTTGATGGAAACTATTCCCAAAGTCAATATTCAAAAATTACAGGGCTGTGCCAAAACAACAACACAACAATAACCTATAGAATAGATCTCCACACTGTGGAGGGGCAAGCATCATATTTTTCTTATTCTTTGTTTTTCAAACTATTGTCAGAATTTGCTCCCTATTAATATGGGTTAAATCTCTCAAACAAAAAAACCTGTTGAGTATTTTTTATTAGCTAATTTTGTTCTTTAACAATGTATGGAAACACAAAGAAACACCTTTAAGCTACCCTATTGTACTTTTAAAATTTTTCATGGATGTTTTACCCCTCAGGAGTTAACTTCTTTAACAGGAACTTAAAAGGCCATATTGGGAGCTCATAAAATTCAAAGAAAGTCTATTAATACAGGAGGCTTGAATAATTTATAGTAGTTTTGAGAAATGCTAAGTAGCAAAAAAAAATTACTCAAATTCATCTTCCTCTCATTCTGATGTCTAGAAAATTCTTAATAGGATTTATTAGTGTATGTTCGGGTGGTTGATGTATTCTGCAGATAAAAATTCAGATAGGGCACTCAGGATTCAGAACTCTGTAGTTTTACGGCTTTGTTTATGGGGTACAAGGCAGAGACCCCTTGGAGTGTGCAAAATCAATGCTATCAGGTGCTGTAGACTCAGGTGACAGAGGGGTGTGGAAGTCAGTGAAGCCCCAGTGTCTGCGCTGCAGTGCATTTAGAATGCATTGTTTCCAGAGGACTAGATGTCGTTATTTTTATCTCAGTCTTACCTTTAGGTTGTGGTCACTGATTAGAATCGCTTCCTTTACCCCTCAGTCTTCAGATTTATGGAGACTCTTTGCCTGAGAGAGTTGATGAGACCCTGCCAGCTCTAGTGATTATCTTGACTATCCTGACTCATGTCCTTGAATCTCCAGGCTGTTCAAGTTCTTGTTTGTTGTTTGAGTCAAGTGTGAAGGGCAGGGAACATGGTCTCCAGAAGGCTATGGTAAGAGGTACAAATGCCATCTGAAAGCAGAGGGAAGCTCTGAAGAATCTGTTTTTTTCTCCATGAGCCCTGCTGTGGTGGTCATGCTGGTTATGTCTTGGGAGAGGTACAGAGGTGCAGCGCAGTGACAGACTCAGGGATGGGGCAGGGAGGAGGTGAGCAGAGTCTGGCCTTTGGTGACCTCCTGGCCACTTGTGAAGACTGACCCTGAGGAAGGGTGGCCCAAGGTGATGTTTTCAGTGAGGAGGCAGTAGGAACATGGGCTTATAGGGGTCTGAGGTGTGAAAAGTGTGACAAAGGTAGAGCAAGGAATCCACTTTGCCTAGTCTACTGTGATGCCTGAGACAACCTGACAAATAAGATTATGGGATTATAAAGCCCATGGGCCCTCAGCCAGCACTAATTTTAAGCATATTTCTCAAGCTTTTGGCGGGGAGCACTTGTAATAGTCCATTTTAAGTCTTGGTTACTCTGCAAAGCAAGTCATGTTTTAATGTTGGCTTATGGAGAATAAATACTGGAATCTACTCTGTCAGACTAATACAGCTTCAGCTTCACATAGACTTCACCCTTTCTGAAACTCCTGTCTTCCCCTAACTCCACTGAGGTTGTGAGCTCAGTTTTTGGATACAGGAAGATTATCTATGGTAGTAAATTGTTTATCTACAATCCTTGAAAGAGTTTTCCCATCACCATTTTAGGCATATCTGTATCGGGACCATGTAAGCAACAAGAGCAATCAGGCTTGACTAGCTAGTATGGTGTTGGTTAGGATTTTTTGACATTATTTAGAGAAATGCTGGCATCTCAGAAAACTGCTAGGTGAGGGTGAAAATGATGAATAGCACTTTGACTTAAATTCTAGGTCATGGGTTCAGGATATGCAAGCCTGCAACTCAGGAGAGTATCCAGAGATGGGCCAAGTAAGTTGAGAGTCATTCTGCTGAAGGTGCGTGCTATTGCTTTAAGTGTGCAGAGAGATGTATCAGTTGGGAGAAAAACAAAATAATTGCTTAAACACAATAGAAGTTATGTCTCTCTCATGGCATAGGAAAGGGCTGACGGCTGTTAATCTGAGTCTAGAATGGTGACTTCACAAAGCAAGTGCCCCAGAATCCTTCCGGATCACAGCTCTTTATCACAAAGGGGTGAACCTTCTTTGTCTTCATGGTCTAAAACGGTTGCCACGGCTTTGACAATCACATCTGAGTTCCTGGGAGCAGGAAAGGCACACATTTGCTTCCAGGAACTTTCACATTTCACTTACTTCTAATTGACTCAGACTTGGGACTCTACGGGAGAGGCTGGCACATGTAGTGCTTTGACTGGGTAATGATACAGAGATCTGAGTGATCAATTAAAAGTTGAAAGTTTCATTAGTATGAGAAAAGGAGAGAAAGGGGACATTGGGAGTCAGTGTATCAGTGTTTGCCATAAAGAGTCCTGGAGAGAAGGATGGGGGGAGGTGAGGGCAGCCCAAGACAGAGAGTGGGGAGGGGGGGTTTCCTGAGAAGGAGGCATTGCATTGTCAGGTAGGGAGAGAAGTCAGGAGAATGGGAGCCAAGAAAAAGTTGCTGGATAATTTTATACTTTAGCAGTATTTAGTTTGAATTCTTTGGGGCCGTGTTGAAGCAGCAAACAAAGTATGAACCCCCTTGACTCCTGGAGCTTACTATTTATTTAGGTGGACAGGAAACCAGCCAATGAACAAACAAATATATGGTAGAATTCTTCACATACAACTAAAGCAGGAAGACGGGAGAACTACTGATGTGCTAGCTTGAAGAGAGCGGTCAGGAAAGCTTGCTGTCTTAGGAGAGGTGACATTTGAACACAGACCTGAAGGAAACAAGCAGCGGGTAGAATCAAGCGCATATTTAGCAGCCAAATGTGGCAGGCAGAGGAAGGCGGAGGGGAAAGCACCACAGTGCAGTGTGCTTGAGATTTTACAGAAACCAGAGGAGGTCGTGTGGCCAGAAGGGAGTGATCAATGGGAGTGATCAATGGGAGGAGCTTTCGGAAATCAGTCAGAGTGATACCCAGGTACTGGATGGTAAAAGGCTGTTCAGAGCACAATACAATATTATTCTAAGAACAATGGGTAGCCATTAGAAAGTCGAGTGTAGGAGTGTGACATTTGATGATCTACATTTTAACAGAGCTCTTTGACTACTGTGTGGACCGCGGGTTACAGGGGAGCAGAAGTGAAGCAGGGAGACAGGTCAGGTCTTTGCTCCTGCAGAGACCCAGGTGAGTCATAATGGCACCTTAGATCTAAGGTGTTAGGTGGAGGTGGGAAGAAAGTGATTGGATCCAGGAGGTATTTCGAAGGTAGATAAAGCAGCGTTTGCTGCAGGATTTTCCATGAGGTATAAAAGAAAGAAGTCAAGGGTGAATAGAGTTGTTATTTACTGAGATGGTAGTGAGCTGGTTTGGGGAAGGGCAGGAAGACTAATGACAGAGACAAAGGGAGCTTTAAAACAAGAGTAAAACATCAGGAGTTCTGTATCTGAAATACTGTGGGGATATTTACACCAGAAATTATACTAATAATGACTTATACACTTAAACATTGACATATGTTCTGGATTCTTTGGCAGCCAGGCAAGCAAGCAAACAAACCAAAACATAATGGCTTATATAATGTTTATTTTTTGATAAATGAAGCATGTTATTTTTATAGGCAAGTTAAAAATTTTCAGCACATTATTGTCACAGAAATTTCTTTTGTGAGTTTGTTTACAATTAACCACTTAATTGAAAATCCCTTAATTGGGAATTTTACAACTTTTAAATGCATTTTCCTGTGGGTTTTCCTGTTTTCCTGTGACCATTCCATATTCCAAATCTACTTACAAGCAGATGGTATTATGTTAATTCTTGTTCTGGGAAGACATTTTTATGGGGTATAAAAATAGTCTAGTAACTTTTTAAATTTAATCTGTATAGTAGCTTTTTGTTGCTCAATTTATATTGGGAGAGAATTGGGTAAATTCAGAGGAGGAATAAATGATTAGTGTGTCCTTTATCCTTTAAATATGCATTATGTCAATGAGGTGTTTGGAAGAAACTGGATAAAATTTAATTTGAGATTAAACTTCCTGCAAAGTATTGAAAGTTTTGGTATATTGTGCTATTAACAAACAGAATAGGCATGGCAAAAAATGACATTTTGTTATTTATTCATGTAAAGTATTTATTGAGTTCCTACAATATGTCCAGCACTATTCTAGACATTTGGGATATGTCAGTGAATGAAACAGACAGTAACTTCTGCCCCCATGAGTCTGTGTTTTAAAAGTTGAAGACCCAGACTGAGATGGATGAGTCACGCCATGAGACAGTCATCAGACAGAGAAGCGGATGGGCCAGTCTGCATAAATACAGGGGCTAAGAAGTGGAAATTAATGTGGACAAATATTGATGTAACATTACAGAATATCTTGCTATTTAGAGTCCTTCAGAAAAGTGTGTTTCAGGTATGTGATGATGTTTTCCTTACTGGGACGATTCAAGCAGAAGCTGAATTAGATGCGTCTGGTGAGAACTAACTGGTTCTGTCCCTATGAGTAAATGTCCGATGTATGTGAGACTCTGGAGCCCTATGGGCCATGCATTTGGACTTGACCTGAACAGCATTTGCTGAAGGAAAAGACCTAGAAGTAAGGAGGGGATCCTTGGGCAGCACATTATTTGACATGACACTACTAAGCTCTCACTCCCACGACGCCCTACTGAATAGGATGTTTGTGGCTGCCCCCTTCACCGTAATGGAAGTGGAGGAGAGCTAGTTTTTGAAACAGATTTTCAATATTTGTGTTTTCTGGTCTGTGTTAGGACCTTTTTTGCCTGACTTCTGTCTTGCAAAGTTAAAATTGGTTTAAGATGGATATCAAATACGAGAGTTTTCGAAGACCTTTAGTTGCCCATGTGGGCTTGATATGTTTTGATATGTTGTTCACTGTGATGAGCAGCAGCATTAAAGTACTCAAAGCCTAAAGATAAGCAGAAAAATAATGACTTTTTTGAAAGGGTGGTCACTCCCTAAGACGTATTTGTCTTGTAGACAAGCATGGATACTAACTCTCTCATCTTACATTTTCTGTCTCAGAATCGCAGCCGTCACAGAACTCATTAGGGGGGCCTGTGACTCTCAACTACAATACCTTGGGACACAGGTCCTGGGTATCCTGCTCTTGACATGATATATTTATATAAAATATGAAATTTGCATTTGCAAACATGTTTCTGGCTTCTATAGAGTCCAAATTACTAGTTTAGCACATTTTAAATAATTTTCGTTATTCTATTACAGTTGTCCCAAATTTTCCCTTTTTGCCCTCCACTACCCACCCCACCTCCTGCTCCCAAAGTCAATTTCCACACTTGCCAAAAAGTCAAGTCCATGTCTGTGGGTCATTCATCCATGTTCTTTGTCTAGTCCCTTCCCCTTCTTTCCACCATTATCCCCCTTCTTCTCCCCTCTGGTCACTTTCACACTGTTCCATGTTTCCATGCCTGTGGTTCTATTTTGCTTGTTTTGTTTGTTTTATTTTGTCCAATAGATTCCTCTTATAGGTGAGATCACCACCTGGCTTATTTCACTTAGCATAATGCTCTCCAGTTCCATCCATGCTGTTGCAAAGGGTAGGAGTTCTTTTTTCTTTCTGCTGTGTAATATTCCACTGGGTAAATGTACCACAGATTTTGATCCACACATTTAGTGACAGGCACTTAGGTTGTTTCCAGCACTTGGCTGTTGTAATCAGCGCTCCTATGAATGTAGGGCTACATAAGCTCTTTTGAATTGGTGATTTGGTATTCTTAGGGTATATTCCCAGCAGTGGAATCACTGCATCAAAAGTAAGTTCCATTTTTAGTTTTCTGAGGAAATTCCATACTGTTTCCACAGTGGCTGCACCAGTCTGCATTCCCACCAGCCGTGCACTAGGGTTCCCTTTTTTCCACAACCTCATAAGCACTTGTTGTTTGTTGATTTATTTATGATGGCCATTCTGACTGGTGTGCGGTCATGATGTTTCATTGAAGTTTTGATCTGCATCTCTCTGATGGCTAGTGATATTGAGCATTTTCTCATGTCTATGGGCCATATTCTCCTTGGAGAAGTATTTATTCAGATCCTTTGCCTATTTTTTAATTTGGATTGTTTGTCTTCTAGGTGTTGAGTTGTATGAGTTCTTTAGGTATTGTGGACATCAAGCCCTTGTCCAAGATATCATTGGCAAACATGTTCTCCCATATAGTCAGTTCCCTTTTCATTTTGATAATGGTTTCTTCAGCCATGCAGAAGATTTTTAGCTTGATCCCATTTACTATAGCAACAATAAAAATAAGGTACCTAGGAAAAAATTTAACAAAGAATATAGAAGACCTGTACTTGGAAAACCATAGAATATTGAAGAAAGAAATTAAGGAAGATACAAATAAATGGAAGCATATAATGTGTTCATGGATTAGATGAATTAATATTATTAAAATGTCCATACTACCAAAAGCAATCTATAGATTCAGCACAATTCCTATTAAAATACCAATGGCATATTTCACAGATCTAGAACAAATATTTCAAAAATTTGTATGGAACCAAAAAAGATCCCAAATACCTTAAGCAGTCTTGAGAAAAAAGAACAAAGTAGAATGGATCACAATACCCGATATCAAAATATACTACAAGGCCACTGTAATCAAAACAGTCTAGTACTGGCATAAGAGCAGCCATATAGATCAATGGAACAGAATAGAGAACTCAATAAACCCAAGTCTCTATGGTCAATTAATATTTAATAAAGGGGTCATGAGCATATAATGGAGTAAAGATAGCCTCTTCAATACATGGTGTTTTGGAGTACTGGACTGTTACATGCCAACTTACATTATAAAACAGAATAAACTCAAAATGGGTAAAAGACTTAAATATAAGTTGTGACATCATCAAAGTCCTAGGGGAAAACAAAGGCAGGAAAATGTCAGATATCCCACATATCAATATTTTTTCCAATATATCTCCCAGGACAACAGAAATAAAGGAAAAAATAAACAAAGGGGACTACAAAATAACTTTTGATATGTGTAAGCAGACACATAGAACAAAATATTTTTTTAAGTACCTGGTTGAAAGTGTATGAAACCCTCCAAGAAAGTGGAGGACCAAGATATGAGAGAGTAGGAAAGTCCAGAGAGGTGAGGCAAGGTCTTTTTTCTGTCCAAATTTACCCTATGATTCTAGCAAAGATGACAGAAATATCATAAAACTGGGAATAACTTTTGAGCATTCAACAGAATAAAAGGCAAAAATTGGATGCTAAGTCCTGCCAAGGAGAAAAAGTCCTAGTAAATTATACCAAAGCTTTAGTTGGGACTTTAAAGGGCTATATAGTAGGGAGAAGAATGAGCTAGAAACAAACCAGTTCTCACAGGAGCTGGAGTCCATCATCCTAATCTCTGGCTAGATGAAGGTGATCTGAAATTCCTAATGATAACATCCAGAGCCTCAAAATAGCCATTTAATTTTTCCTACATAACATCAACCATCCTAGTCAAAATACCCAGCCATATGAACAGAACATGACCCCAAATCACAAGAAAACAACAGACAGTAGAAAATGACTCATGAGGCATCCAGATAATAGACACAGACCTTAAAATAGCTATGTTTGAAAAATCAGATAGAGAAAAGAAAAGATAAAGAATTTTGGCAGAGAACAAGAAACTATAAACAGAACAAAATAAAAGTTTTAAACTAAAACTGAAAAACAAATTAATTTCAGTGGAGAGATTTAATTGCAGAGTAATCAGAGTTGATAAGTGAGTTAGTGAACTGGAAGATAAATTAAGGTAAAATAAGTAGACTGCAGTACAGAGAAAGAAAAGAGTGGAAAATAAAACAAAGTAGGAGATGTATGGGATATGGTAAAAGCATTTAATATATTCATAACTAAAATTGTAAAATTGAGATGAAAGAATAGAGCAAAATAAATTTTTGAAGAGATAATAGCTGAGTTTTATAAAACTGATGAAACTATCAAGACATACTTGAGGCACTCCTAAAAAAATAAATAAAAGGAAATCCACACATAAGCACTATTCAGTAAAACTGCTGAAAACCAGATTTAAAGAGAAAAATCTCAAAAAAAACAGAGAAAGATAAATTTCTGCTAAAGAGCAACAAAAAGACTTCCATCTTAAGAACCCAATAAGAAAGCACCAGTAAATTAAAATCATAGTAAAGAGAAGCAAGGAAATGCTAATGATGAGCTCAGAAATAAACCAATTTGAAAACAATTATTAAAAAGAAAAGGTCAACAAAGCTCAGAGGCAATTTTTTCAAAATAATAAAATTGATCAATATTCAGTGAGACTGATGTAAAAATGAAAGAGCAGGTCTTACAGATATTCAACATATTTAAGAGGATATTATAACTAACTTTATGCTAATATATTTGGTATTTTAGATAAAACTGATAAATTCCTATAAGATACCATTTACCGAAGCTGACACAGAATAAATAGAATATCTTCACGGATTACAACTATATCTGTATTTTAAAAATCCACAAAAGAAGACTCCTGGCAGATAGATAATTTAAATCTTACACAAACTCTTAGGCCAGAATAAAACAACAACAAATACTTCTCAAACTGTTTAATGAAGCCAGTATAAGTCTGATACTACATAAGACGTGATAAGAAAAGAAAATTATAGGGCAATATCAGTTATGAATATAGATTAAAGATATCCTATAATTTAGCTGTCCAAATTCCATGATATAAAACATAATACATTGCAGCCTAGTGTTGCTTATTCCAGAAGCACAAAGTTGGTTTATCCCTTGAATATTAATCAATGTATTTTACTACATTAGCAGAATGAAATAACTACATTCACTTATAAGTACAGAAAAAGCATTTAAGAAAAGATCAACACCCAGGGGTGCCAGGAGCTGTCAACAGTCACTTCACAAAGAAGGCTGCTAAAAAATGGCCTGAAAACATCTTAGCTAAGCAGCAATAGAAGGAATCTTTACTATTCTGATAAAGAATATTTACTACAAAACTAGAGTACATGCCACACTTGATGAAATATTGATAGTTATCCTCCTGAGATGGCAATGAGGAACGGGTGGTCACTGTCAGCACCTTTTATTCTGAGTTATTATTTTTGAAAATTTATTTTCTAATTTTTTTGGATTCACTGCTTTTATTTAACATTGTTCTGAGAGTCCACATTAAGTCCACATTAAGGCAATAAGGAAAGAGAATAAAACAAAAGTCATAAAGAATAGAAAGGAAGAAAGAAGACCATCATCATTTTCAGATTCTATGATTACATATGTAGACATCTAAAAGATAAATTATTAGAGTGAATACGTGATTTTAAGAATTTTGATGAATACAAGATCAATATGAAGAATCAGTTATATTTATGTACACTAGCCACAGTTAGAGAAAACAATTTAAAAGTATCATATGCAATAGAATAAAGACATCAATCATAAAAAATGTCAATTCTCCCCAAATCTATATATTCAGTGCAATCAGAATCGAAATCCAAGAAGACGGTAAGTATATGTTTGTAAGTTGAGTATATATGTTCCTAAATTGACAAGGTGGTTCTTAAATATACATGAAAAACAAAGAATCGAGAGTACTTAAAGGAGAACAAACTGAGGCAGCCTGCCCTATGTGACTGACTGCATGTAGACCAGAGTAATGAGACGAGCCCACATTTCCTTTATGACCGATGCAGCACCGCAGACCAGTGGGAAAGAGATAGTCTCTGCAATCAATTGTACTGAGTTGGTTTGATATCTTTATGTTAAAAAGGAAATTTGAATCCTACACTCATACAAAATCAATTCCAGATGCATCTAGATTTAATTATGAAAGGATAATATTCTCCTATATTATCCTTTATAAGCTCCCTTTAATTATAAGAGAATATTTTCATAATTTTGAGACAGGAGAAGATTTTTTTTAAATGGGATATAAAACCACTAATGTAAAGAAAAGTCTAACTAAATTACTTTAAAATTAAGGTTTTTTGTTCTTTAAAAAACAACAGTGAGAGAGAGTGAGAAAGTAAACTACAGTGTGGGAGAAGAAAATTGCTACACATAAAATAACTATGTTTTTGTAGATACTATATAAAAAATTCTTACAAATTCATAAAAAAGAGAGACAATCTAAGGGGTTTTTTTTTTTAAGGAGAGGGCCAAGATGTATAATCACTTCACAAAGAAGACTATCAAAAAATAGCCAGTAAACATTTGACCTCATCAATAATCAGGGACATACAAATTACAGCCATCATGAGACACTCCGCAGGGCCTCCAGACCAGGTAAACTTGAACAGAACCGCAGTACCCAGTGTGGAGTGATGCGTGGGTCCCCAGCCAGCAGTGACCATGGAACACTGTGGATGGCTCGCCGAAAAACATGCGAGAAAAAACAACATGCACAGAGACAAACTAGTTTCTGTGGGGAAGTAGGGACGAAATGGCCACCCCCCCTAGTGGGGAGCACGCCAATTTACAGTCCATACCTGCTTTTATTGGGCTCATTCTGCATAATAATTCAGGTAAAGTACAGTACTCATTAGGGGGAAGTAAGGAACTATAGAAAACAAGGAACTCTGCCGGTCTATTTCGAGTCGGGGTAAAAGAGCTGTAAGACTTTGAGGAACTAACTAACTTCCTCCTAGGACCCTTCTCATTCAACTGAGAGCATTCTAAACAAAGAAGGTTTCACAGTAATTTACATGTTCTTTCTTAGGCCTGATCACCCCGGGGAATCCGCCCTTTTCAGCACAGAGGTGCACCACCCTGTCATTGTTTCAGGCTTAGGTGGAGCAAGGGAACTAAGGCAACTGGGAGACAAGGAGGTTTTTTCCCCAGACGCTGAGAACTCAGGCTATGTCAAAGCCGAGGAGCGAGGGTCCATCACCCCCTTTTGCTGCAGCCCCCCAAGTCCTTCTTTTGGGGGGCCTCCCAAACTGATCATGCCTGTCTTAGGTCGTTCCCCCCATGGGGAATCTTACCTGTCTTTGGCTAACCGACCAAGCTTTTTGGGGTTCAGTCATGAATAAAGCAGCAGAAGCAGCATTCCTGCCAGGAAGATAAGCTTTTGTCTCCTTGCTGGCTTACGGTTCCAAGGGCATTCCCTTAGCCTTAGCCTAGGCAGGGGTTTCAGCTTCTGATACCAGTCTGGGCAGTTCCCAACAGTAGAGTGGTGGGAACACTCTCATGCTCAGGTAGGAACACACTGGACAACTGTGCATTATCTGTCATAGCCGAACAAATACAAATGTTATGACACAGCAAACGACTCTCAACAAATACTTCTGCGCATGTGCAGCAAGAGGCTTGTCTAAGGCCCAGGGGTCCATCAACATTAAAAAGAACAGACAAGCTCTGGTATATGCACACAGTGGAATACTATACAACAGTGAAAATTTATCTAGTTACAATAACAACATAGGTAAATCTCCCAAACATAGAATTAGACAAAAACAAAACAAAACAAAACAAAACCTGTGCACATAAGAACATTTTCTCTGTGACTTCATTTGAACTTTAACAACCAAGCATGAGATATCTAAGAGTTAAAATCAGGTGAGTAGTTACTGTAGAGAAGGAAGAGGGGTTGGTGCTCTATTCCTTGACTTAGGTGGTGGTCACCATCTAGTAATTCACTGAGCTGCAGGCTTGCGTATAATTTGTATATTTTTTTCTGAATGTATGTGATGGTTTATTTTTTTTAATATAAGAAATTTTAAATTTTTCAGGGGGAAGATTTAATTCGAAGGCACCCTGAGAACTATCAAAACTTAAGTACTTTTGTTCCTGAAACTTTTTATCTCACGCTCTCTGCCTTGGGGATGAGAGGGAGGTACAGAATCTGAATTCTTGCTGCCATCTGTAGTTTGTAGACTTAACTATCATTCAGGATTTTTTTTTCTTTCAGATAATTCTTTGCTTATTTTTTTCTAATCATACTCTGTAAATTAGACACAAATGAAAAGCTTATTTTCTCTATTTGCACGTGTATCTTCATTACCAATCATTTCTGAACCAGCCAACTGTGGTAGAACCCACTTAAATAATATCTCACTTACAAGAAATACGTGTTTTTGTTATTGAGAACCAGACAAGCTCTTTTTCTTCCCAGCAACCTGCTATGATTTGTTTCCTTGTAAAGTTAGGAAACGTACTTGCTCTGTGACAGAGCCAATTTCATAATAAAAAAGTTGAACATATTATTTAGCCAAGTTTCCATAAGGCATTTTCCCTACCAAGGTATATGCAGGGAATCTTGAGCTATTTTCTCAGATCATCTTAATCCAGAGGCATCGGCGGGGTGGGTCCCATGATAAGGATGGGGGAACACAGTGATTGTTTAGGTCTTTGACTGGAAACTCAAGACAGAAGCTGGAAAGGAAATGATACCTGCGGTCACGTTTTCCTTTTCATACCTGACTTTGACTTCTCTCCAGTGATAATTCTGCCTGTTTCCTTGAGGCTCCTGATTTTCCCAACCAAACTCATAATGACGACGAGAGAGATAATGAAAATATGAGGCCAGATGTGATGTAAGCAAGCATCCCTGATGCACCGTAGGCGAGTGTTAAAGGGCCCACCTTTGCATTACAAACTGCTTCAGGAAGGTCCCTCCCATCCAGCAAGAGGACTTGAAGACATTATCTAGCCAGTCATCTTCCTGGGTTTTGCTGGGACTGCATGAAGCCAGATTTCAAGATTGTTTCAACAGTCCCATTGATGGAATGGAATAACCTCCTCATATGAGGGCAGGCAGACTGCTATGTTGCTGGGCCTTTCACAGAAATGCTGTTTGGCCTATAGCCACCCTGTCTGCCCAATTCCGGCCTGGATCCTTAAACCATGCACCCCAGCCCCCTGGCTCCGTCTGAGGCTTTCCTCTTCTGGAACTCATACCAGGAGGTCCAATTTGGTCCAAAGACAACCCAATCTAACTGGGAACTTGCCGGAAATGCTGAAGCTCAGGCCCCACCGTGTACCTAGAAGAGCCTACTTCTTAACAAGGCCCCGGGTGGTCTCTCTACGATGGAGATGCAGGAGCGCTTCTTTCGAGGAAAGTCTCCCAGAATGCAAGGCTAAGAGGAGATTCAGCAGACTTGCATGAGTCTTCAGATTTTTAAAGCTAACTGGTAGTTACTTTGAAAGATGAAGAAACCCCAAATCAGATGTTTTTTTTGTCGATTTAAGTCACTCACTGGTTAAATCAAAACACAATTTTTAACCACTGTTTTAGGGATTGGAACAAGAATGTATTTGAGAAATCAGATATATATATTTTACACTTAGCTCCATTTCTGGAATTGTTGTAGGATTATTAGGTGATTCTAGATTAAAAAATATATGTATATTAGTTCAGGCACCCCTATGGAGAGTTAGTTGTAAGTTAGCTGAAGAATAAAATTATTTTATATCACTGGTGAAAAAAAGGTTTGTGAGAGAAATTAGACACAATAAGAGGTAACTATAATTAGCACTTATTATCATAACTATAATTATATAATAAGTATAATATTATTATATGCCAGGTATGTAGTGACTCCCCTATGAGGTAGATATTATATTTATCACTGATTTACAGATGAGGAGACTGAGGGTCATAGTGGTTATGTAATTTGCCTACCCAATCAGGAAGTATTAGAGATCGCATTCAATTCCAAAGAATCTGGGTCCAAAGTTAATCCTTTTAGAACCACTGTATCATGCTGTCTCTCAACTGTGGGACTCTAAATGCTTTAAGTTTTTATCAAGGGAATTCCAAGAGTCATGGCAATTTTGGTTTCAGGACTTATAATTGCTGTGGATGTCTTAGATGCATCACGTGGGCCAGCTTCTGACTTCAGCTATTGGATGGTTCCATGCCAGCCCAGATGCACCTTGATGGCTTTGTTCCACCACAGGTGTGCACTGAGCTACCTTATGCCTCTACGTCTGCCCCATCTCTGGACTCTGCACCCCAGGGCTTCACTGATGACTGCCAGGCCTTGAGCAGTGTTCAATGCGTGGGGTCCTGTCCCAGCTGATCCAGTTCTGGAAGACATTTGGTTTGCCTCTCACAGACCCAGTACCTACAGTGGTGATGGTGGATAGCACACCTTTCCAGTGACTTTTTCTCCTTTATTTTTTAAATTAAAAAAATTTTTGTTCAATTACAGTTGTCCTGATTTTCCCCCATTGCCCTCCGAGCTTTGCCCACCCCACCTCTCCTATATCCAATCCTGCCCCTCTGTCGCCCTTGTCCATGGGTCCTTTATATACACGTTCCTTAACTTGACCCTTTCCTTTGTTTCCCCTGTTATCTTTCTCCCCTTCTCCTCTGGTCACTGTCAGTTGGCTCTTTAGTTCCATATCTCTGGTTCAATTTTGTTTGTTTGTGTTTTATTGATTAGGTTCCACTTACGGTGAGATCATATGGTATTTGTCTTCCACTGCCTGGTTTACTTCACTTAGAATAATGCTCTCCAGTTCCATCCATGCTGCTACCCTTAGAAAGGGTAGGAGTTCCTTTTTTCTTTCTGCTGCGTATTAGCTTGTTGTGTAAATGTACCACAGTTTTTTGATCCACTTATTTACTGGTGGGCATTTAGGCTATTTCCAGCACTTGGCTATTGTAAGTAATACTGCTTTCGTGTCTCTCACTCTCCTCACTCCTTCACTATTGCTTCCTGGAACACTTCTCAAGCCTGCACTTGAGTCCTGGTCTCAGGCTCTGCTTTTGGGGACTAAGGAGGCAACTCAAATGGCTCCATAGATCAGGCAGGTGATGAAAACAGTTGAAGAGAACCAATTAGATTTCTACAGACACACTTGCTCAATGAACACACAGAAATAATTTTGGCTTCTATACATATGTTCTCATTCAAGTTTTCTAAAAATGCATAGCCATCTTCATCTAGTTTAAATTTTCCCACTTTTGGTTAAACATAGGCAGAAAAAACATTCATTTTCATGTTCATCTACAGAAAAACAATGGTGCAAAGATGATAGAAAACAGCAGAGCTACTCAGCCTCGGTATCCAGGACACACTCATAATAAGGAGCTTCAGTTCATCGTCGTCATGTGTGAACTTGGGCCCAACTTCACTAGAACTTTTCATTTTAAAGAAAAGCTAAAAGTTCTGATATTCACCTGCAATGTGTGAATTTTTAAGTGTTGGAAACTCTTTCATATTATTTTTAAAAACACTTTAGAGGCAAAACTAAGGCTGCTGTGCTAGACATCAATAATATACTTTCCATTTCATTACTTTGTCATGCTAAACTTGAACAATTACTTTTCCACTTCTTGAAGCCTTCTTTCTGGGATCGTGAAATACTGCTAACTTATTTTTTTTTTTAAACAAAAGAGGAAATGTTTTATACCTAAGCATACTAACATTGCATTTCTTCAAGTCATTTTGTATGGTCAGACACGTTAATAATCTAGGTTGGCCTCAGTTCCCCCCCACCCCCCCACCCCGGTCAGAGTTAAGGTGTCTGGTTCTACTTTTAGAGGCATTTGGTGCACTAAGACACTGGAAGAATACAGACAGGTCAGCTGTGGGCTTGATCAGTGAATGTTCCCGGTGAGTCAACAGCATCTTGCTCTGATATCATTTTCCTGAAGGCAGGACATTTCACACAGTCTCCCGCTGCTCCATGGAATCTGAGAGGCCAATTTTCTTGAAGGAATGCTTTGTTATGTAAGGGAAACCACAGGGAGGCATAGACAGGAAGCATTCTTCACAGGAGGTTACTCTGAGGACCCGGAGCTGGTCTTTGGAGGGGTCATGATTTGACTTAAGTTTGCCTGTGATGCTTTGTTGGGACCAGAGTGTAGGGGACCTTCAGAGACTCCATTATTTCTGTCTTCTTGAATCTGAACTCTCCATCACTGCACCGTGGGTCTGCTGCACCTTCACCAGACACTTTCACGGCTTCCTGTTCCTTCCCCCAACCTAGTGGGGGAGTCTTCCTCTAATTTCCTCTCAGTCAATGAAACCCCTCTTCAACCAACTCTATGAAAAAGCCCCAAACCTAGAAGCCACCCAGTATCCCTTGCCATGGCAGTCATAGCCAACTAGGAATAGCCTCCTAGGAATATGACTTCCACCTAGCTCTTGAATGTCTCTCTGTCATTCTCACGGCCACCACCAAGTGCAAGTGACCCCTGTCTTGTCAAAAGGTTTTCCATACCCACACTGGCCCAACTCACGCTGCTGTAACAAAATGCCATAGACTGGGGGCTTAAACAACCAACATTTAGTTCTCACAGTTCTGGAGGCTGGGAAGTCCAGAACCAAGGTGCTTTCTTGTTGTGTCCCCCATATGGTGGAAGGAGCTCTGGTCTTTCTTCCTCTGCTTACAGGGACACTAATCCCATCACAGGGGCTTCACCCGCATGACCTTGATGAAACCTAATTACTTCCCAAAGGCTCCACCTCCTATTACTGTTACACTGGGGGTTAAAACTTCATCAGATGAATCTGGAGCTGACACAGATATTCAGTCCATAGCAGTGATCTTTAAAAATGAAAATTTCATTATACTACCTGCTTTCTACCTTCCTACACTACACGATCCATGGCCAGGCCCACCTCCAGCCTTGGCACCCTCTCCCTGTCTGGCACTGTGCACTAATCTCACTGGCTTCTCTCAGTGTTTGTAAGCTTCATATGTCCTTTTGCTACCGGGCTTGCCCTATGTTTGCATTGCTGTTTCTCTACCCCTGTACCGAACAAACTCCTGCTGATCCTTCAGAGCTCAACTCAAAACTTTCTTCCTTAGGGAAGCTTTCCCACCCCTAGAGCATGCCTGGTCTCCCAATAACGACAAACAACAGCATTGCTGTTGATGATGCTAATAGTAGTAATAAAGACTAAAATTGACTGAGCACCAGCCAGGGCCTGACTCTCTTCTAAGCATTTAATATTTAATCGCCACAACAACACTTTGAGATCTATTCTTGTGTTCTGATTTTATGGATAAGGAAACCAAGGCAAAGGATCTTCAATAACATGCCCAAGTAACCATGGCAACTTTGTTTACACACTTTTATTGTGCCATAAAGCTTTTCTTTATAGTGCACACTAAGATTTATAATTACATATTTATTTCTGCCAACATAAAAAAATAGTGTCTGTCTTCCTTCTGTACCTTAAGGTCTAAGAGGGTAGAGATTTTGGGCATGTGTGTTCACTCACCACTGAATTGCAGGCCTCTACCACCCTGCCTGGAATATAGCAGATACTCGATAATGGAGCACTTTTGGAAATTTTTTACTCAAACGACTACTCAAATGTTGTAAAATATTTGCAACATGAATGAGTCCTGTTGTTTCTGAGGGAATCCCTCATTTAAAAGAACAGGAAAAAATAGTACAGAGGTGTGTAGCCTGCTGCAAAGTGTCCCTGAAGGACTATGTGCCTTCATGTTATTACATTAAAGATCTTGAAGGGTTATTCAGGGCAAGGCATAAAGGTAAGCAGAGGGCGGCAATGAGTTATTTCCTAGAATGTAGAGGCCTTTGCTCCCAGCCTTAGTGAGAACATCCTGGAAATAAATCTTGGTTGGCTAGGTTTGGGTCATGTGCCCACCCCTGAATCAATTGTTTTGGCTCACGGGACTGGAGTTCTTTGAACAGCTAAGCCTGGTTGTGCCCACCTCTATGGCCAGGGCAACATTTTCTGCCACCACATTGGAGGTGGGCTGACAGCAGAAGCAACAGATACAACCAAAACTAAGAATTTCCACCTAGTCTCATAGGCAATATTGGCCTTCTAGTCTCAAAGTTGGGCACATAACATCTTAGTGGAGTTATATTTTGCTTGTTGGTTTGTACTTTATTAGATTCCTGTTAAAGATGAGATCATATGGTATTTGTCTTTCAGCACCTGGCTTATTTCACTTAGCATAATGCTTTCCAGCTCCATCCATGCTGTTGCAAAGGGTAGGAGCTCCTTCTTTCTTTCTGCTGCATAGAATTCCATTGTGTAAATGTACCATAGTTTTTTGATCCATTCATTTACTGATGGGCACCTAGGTTGCTTCCAGCACTTAGCTATTGTAAATTGTGCTGCTATGAACATTGGGGTGCATAGGTCCTTTTGGATTGGTGTTTCAGGGTTCTTAGGATATAATCCCAGCAGTGGAATTGCTGAGTCAAAAGGCAGATTCATTTTTAGTTTTCTGAGAAAATTCCATACTGTTTTCCACAGTGGTTGTACCAGTCGACAATCCCACCAACAGTGCACTAGGGTTCCCTTTTCTTCACAACCTCTCCAATACTTGTTGTTTGTTGCTTTGTTCATGATGGCCAGTCTGACTGGTGTGAAGTGGTATCTCATTGTGGTTTTCATTTGCATCTCTCTGATAGCTAGCGATATTGAGCATCTTTTCATGTGTCTCTGGATTCTCTGTATGTCCTCCTTGGAGAAGTGTCTGTTCATGTCCTTTGCCCATTTTTTAATTGGGTTGCTTGTCTTCTTAGAGTGGAGTCATGTGAGTTCTTTATGTATTTTGGAGATTAAACCCTTGTCTGAGGTATCATCGGCAAATATGTTTTCCCATATGGTTGGTTCTCTTTTTATTTTAATGCTATTTTCTTTAGCTGTGCAGAAGCTTTTTATTTTAATGAGATCCCATTTGTTTATTCTTTCTTTTATGTCCTTGCTCTAGGGGACATATCAGTGAAAATATTGCTGCATGAAATGTCTGAGATTTTCCTGCCTATGTTCTGCATGAACAAGCATGAAGGACACATGGATAATAACAAGGGGGGTGGAAATAGGAGGAAGGTGGGGAGGGCTGGGGGTGGGCTGGGATGGGGGTAAAAGGCAGAAAATTGTGCTTGAACAACAATTAAAATAAAAATTTAAAAAATCTTATTAATGGGAAATGCTGTCTATAATCACCTTTCTATTCATCATTTGGTTTCTCATGTAGTTCTACCTGCTGCAAAATAATACATTATTTATGTTGGTTTATCCGCTAGTCTATTTTTAAGTGTAAATTAATAAACTGGCATCCTAGTTTATTCACCACCCCTGTGATCTGTCTTTAAGGACAGATTCCCTTCTCAGAGTACTAACAATTTGGGGTTCTTAGCCTGCAAGCCCTACCTGAAAAAATTCATCAGGGTGATAATTACCTCGTGGAGATCTCTGTCCAGAAGGCCAGAGAGCTGTATAGCTCACGGACATCATGACTTTGCCTCATTACTTCCATTCAACTTTAATGTACTATAACATGAGAAAGGAATTAAATGAGAATTAGAAATATGTTCCAAACAGTCAACTCTATATGTTGAGTGCTGGTCTCAGAGTTGGGAAAATTCTCCTCTAAGCATTTTCCTTCTGCCTTAGCCATTCTGTGTACATAACTCCTCCAAAGGGTTGGGACCAGGTCTCTCGTACATCCGTACATTGTCGTATCCTCAGTGCTGAACCCAGTTGCTGCGCATAGATAGAAGTTCAGTAAATATTTGTTGAACAAATAAATAAATGAATCAATCAATAAATAACTTCTGACATTTTCCATCCTGCCTTTCCTCTACCCTCCCTTCTACCCAGGCAGTACTAATTAAAACATACCAATTTTTTAGCTTTTAGATGCACATTTCTCCCACATTTTTTGTGATGTGTCTTACTGTGGATGGTTTCTGGGAAAGAAAAATCAGTCCAGATCTTCCTGGTGTGCTGCTGGGCCTTGCATTACAGCAGTGTCGCAACGACCATGATTGATTATCTCCCACCCTTCACAGAATGCTTTTGTTCCTTCCAAATGGTTAAATTACCTGGCTTCTCTGAAGGCTTCTTCGTTGTCAGGCTTCCCTTTTGGAAGTGAAGAGTTCACTAAAATTGGATGGAAAGCTTCCTGTTTCTAAACTGGCAGCTATGGCAAAAACAGTGGTGAAGGTAAACTGAAGCTTTCAAGAGAGCGGTTCCACTGACTGAACTGACGGAGCCCAGGCACCTTGCTGGAGCCTCCAGTGTGTTGTCGGGTCTCACAAATGAGCTGAAAAATACCATTCAGCCTTAACACTGACATATCTTTTACTAGGCAGTTTCTTTATCTTGTTTGTTGTTTTTGTTTGTTGTTCAATTTAAATTTTTAATTTTATTGAATTCGTTGGGAGTAATATTGCTTAATAATAGTATATAGATTTTTAGGTGTAAAATTCTGTAATGCATCACATTTGTATTATGTGTTTACCACCCAAAGTCAAGTCTCCTTTTGTTACCATCAGTAGTAAGCTAATTATTAATAAGAAAAGGGAAGCGAAGGATATTAGACATTGAGCTGGGGACCATAAGCCCATTTGCTGCACCAGGAGCTACAGCTTCACACCCTAGGGGATCAGAGCATCTCTCTGCCAAGCGGATTAAATTCCTCCCTTCCTCCTCCTGTACTGGGTTGTTCGAGGGCACAGGGGGTGATAGATTGATATAGACCTGTCAGCCTAACTAGGGGATGTAAGCCTATCAAAAGCCCCCAAAAGCTTGGGAAATTGATTGGTTCATTTGAAAAAATACCTGGTTTATCCCAAACCCAAACTAATATAATCCAAGGGAAACAAAGAAGCTTGCTCTCTCTGTCTCCCACCCAATAATGCACTTGCCTATTTGTTTATATGTTCTCTCACCTGGGAGCATGTGACCCTATGGATGTGCAGCTACTGGGGCCCATGGCAGACTGTGGAGGTTCCAAAAAGACTGAAGTTTGATATGGCACAGGATCTCTGGATATCAACTCTATTTCTGGCCCTGATTTTCCATGGCAGGATGGAGGGAGATAAGAAATTGAAAACCCAAGGAGCAGCTTCTATTTACACCTGAATAAACCATGCCACAACACTATCTCCCATAGTGGGTCTTTGGGGTGCTTTCCTTGTGATCCCGTAGAAGAGCCCCCTTTCCACAGTCAACACTTCCGCCATCATTCATCTCCCCTGTACTCTCTCCTACCTCCCCTTGCCTCTCTTTCCCATTGGTTATCACCATGCTATTGTCTGAGTCTATGATTTTTTTGCTTAATCCTTTTACCTTTTCCACCCAGTCATTGTTTATTTTATTCTTGACCCAAAAGGGAAAATAGCAGCAACATTTTTTGAAAAGCTCCACAAATGGTTTTGAGGATGCACTGAAATAAGGAAGATAAAAATTTCTAAACATCCAATCAGTTTTCCTTACTTTTGAACAATATCAGTGGCAAAGCAAAATCAGTTTTCAAGTGTTATTGTTGTTTTCAGAATGAATTCCAAAGCACAGCAGAGGACCAGTGAGGTTCTTCAATGGCTTCACAAATCTTGATTTGAATTCTATTTTAAGTAGTTTATAAACTCCAAAAATTGCAATTTTTACATAGCTAAATGTAATATATTTTAAATATAAACTTATGATGGCCATCATCGAGAATTTGCTTGTTTTGATGAATTCGTATTTTTCTGAATAAGAATAAGTATGATGCCCCTCCAACCCTTCAGTATCCTGAATTTTCAAGGCACATAGTGAAATGACCTTTAGTATTTACAATTACTTGTCTGTCTTAAATAAGAATTTCCTTTATAAAATATTGCCAAAAAGGAAACATATAAATTAATTGGAAGTTTAGACTGCAATAATTTATATTTTTGTGTTAAAGAAAAGGAAATTGTGTATTCATTAAGTGGTTTTATAAGCAAATGTTATAAACCCTAACCGGTAAAATGAATTTACCCTAAGAAGAAACCTCTTTATTTTAAATAACTTAGAAGTTTCTTTGAGTTTTATAGCTTAAAGATAGTTTGAAGAACACTAGATTACAATCTCTAAATTTGTCAAGTTCTTAAATTATATGATCTATGGTGTGTTTAAAATCATGAAATGAGTTAGTGACTCTACAGTGAGGCTAGTTCTTATCAGTGAATTTAGGCTATCTTTTAGCTAGAATAGTTTGGGTTTGTGTTTCAGTTATCTTTTGTTGTGTTACTATTTTTTTTTTAATTCTGCCTGCTGACTGAAGGGTCCCTCTGCTCATCTTCTGGGGCTCACTCACATAGCTGCTTCCAGCTGCTGAAAGTTCTGAGAGTGGTGCTCAGCCAAACTTCTCTTGCTACATGGTCTTTATCCAGGTGTCCTTATAGCATGGCGGTCTCAAAGTGGTGTTCCAGGAGAACAAGCCTCAGTGTACAAGCCTTTATCAAGCTTTTGCTTGTGTTATATGTGATGATGATCCATTCACCAAAGCAAGTCCCATGGCCAGTCCAGAGTCAATATGGAAGGGGATACACAAAGGTATGCTTTTGGGGAGGTATGATTCATTGGGTGCTATTGTTATAATAATTTATCAAAGTTTCCAATCAACAGTATTATAAAAGACTCTGTTAAACTTTGCATGATTTGGAACCAGAGTTTTTAGACTATAAGCCAGAAAAGAGGTCATTATAATAATGGCTCCAATGAATAACAACACCTTATGTTCATAGTGTGGTATGATATGCTGCCATTTTTCCCACTGAGAGGTAGATACTATGTCTGCCTTGAATCTTGACTGGCCTTGTAATGCTTTGTCCAATCACATGTCGCTGATATGATGTTGTGGGGACTCCAGAACTTAAGCCTTAAAATCCCTTGAAGCTTCTGCTTTTGGTTCCTTGGGACTTAGATACCATATAAAGAAAGATAGGCTAATCCACTGAATGGCAAGAGACCATGTGAAGAGAGAGGTCCCAGCATCCCAGTCATCCCCAACAGGGTCTCGGACATATGGGTGAGGCGATCACAGATGCTCGAGCTCCAGCAGAGCCAGCAGATGAACACAACCACTACAAGAAGCCCACATGAGAACACCCAGCCATCCCAGAGATTTCTCATTATGATGCCGTATGGTTTGTCCCACAGTCATAGATAACTGATACAGAGAGTAAACATTAACACTTACTTAGTCTTCATACTAACCCTCTTAATTTTACTCTGAAAATCTATGTTTGATTTTACTTTTTCACAAAGAAGGTAACTGAGATCTAGAAAGGTTGAAATTCTTGTTGAAGGTCAAACAGCTAGATTTATTGAGAGGCACAGTTTTGTTGACATGGAAACTCATAGTCTTTCTGTTCTACGTTTGATTTAATTTTGGGAGATCTTTTTACTTCTTTTCCTTTTGGGCAAAGCTAGCCTAAAAGTTGATCCTTGGCAATATCTCTTTTGGCTGAATATTTTTGCGTTTCTTGAAAGATTTATTTTGGGGGTGGGGCAAATTTATAGAAAAATCCCATAGCCTTCAGAAATGAAAGGGAAAAGTTAAATTCAGCCTAGAGAAATAAAAGACCAGTTAGTATGGTGTGGATAAGTTGATCTAAACGACAAAAAAAGAGTTATGAAAGATTTGCTTAAAAAAAACTAGCAAAAAAAGTTTCAGTAACCAGGATATTTTGCCTTAGACTATTTCTATCTTATTTCTCTTCTGTGTTTCGATTTTTATGGAATGTCTGTGTATCTCTGTTATCTTTTGGAGGTTTTTCAGTTTATATGGGACAGAGATATGTCCTAAGAGTAGGCAAAGCCCATGACAGAAATATGAATGTTTTTATTTGTAAAATGTTAATTCCTTTCCAATAATTCAGCTGTTCCAGCCATGCAAATGGCATTTTGGAGTTTCTGAATAATGTGGAAGATATGAATAAGGATAAAGGTATCCTAGGAACAGGGCCATTGTGAGATTAGTGGTATTTGTCTGTCTCTGTTTCACTTAACACAATACCCTCTAGGTCCAATCATGTCGTTGCAAATAGTAAGATTTCATTCTTTTTTTACAATACAATGCAATATTCTATTGTATATATGTACCACATCTTCTTTATCCAATTGTCTACTGATGGGCACTTAGGTTGCTTCTGTATCTTTACCATGGTAAATAATGCTGCGATGAACATAGGGGCGCATATATCTTTTCGAATTAGTATTTTGATTCCCATTCTGTCATTAACTAGCTATGATCACTTCACAGGCTTGAAAGTTTCCTCTCATCTGTGAAATGAAAAAGTTGGTTTAATAATTTTTCAAACTCTAGCTAGCTTTTTAAAAAGCTTATTACATTTACTTTATAATAAGACATATTTTCAAAAGAAATCTCAAGAAACATAATAAAAATGATTATTTTTCTGCTTGTATTCTATGCGGGACAATTGAGGGGGCCACGGAAATTCTGAACATATTTTGGCTGAAAAACCCTTAAGAAATCTTCCTGCGTTGCTCCTACCCCCACATAGGATTTTGCCCTCTTTTTAAAAAATGTCATTGCTTTTATTACCTAAGTAGCATGTTTGACTTGAGTACAGTTAGAAGAGTCAGATCATTTGGGAGAGTCAGCTGGAAGTCGGGCACCCAGAAATCACCACCGTCAATAGCAGGGTGCCTTACCATCACATACATCCCCCAAAATCTCATCAGAGCATTCATAATGCTCCAAATCTGCTTCCTGCTATTAAATGGCGCGCCCTAAACATTTTCCACCCAGTGAACATGTATCTTCATAGCAGTTTTCAGTGGAACACATGGTCCATGTCGTTTGTTGCCTTCAAGTGAACATTTTCATGGCTTTCCACTTTTCACCATTTCCATTTTTTACTGTTATAAATTCCACTAGGGTACACTTGTATATGCATCTTTGTGCATTTGTCTGGTTAATGCCTTAGGATGTATTTCAAAAAGTATAATTTCTAACTGAAGTTAAAAGTATGCATTTTTGGTTTTGTAGGCCCATATTGCTTGCCATGAGGGTGACGTCAGTTTACACACACTTTCCTCCATCACGATCCTTAGCGTTCTTTTAAATCTTTGCTGGTAGAATAAGCAGTGGTGTCTCCATATTCTTTTACTATGTGCTTCTTACTCAGTGTCAGTGATGTAGAATATGTTTTCATCTATTTATCGGTTGCTTGCATTTCTTTTCTTGCGATTTCCCCCATTTAATAACTTCACAACTCTAGGGGAGAAGTCAGACTACTTTTGGCTATGTGATTCAGTCTGGAGTTTCCCCCCAGTATTTCATCTTTTAAACCTAAATCCTTATTTAAATTAATTCTTCTTGTTTGAACCTTAGAAAAAGACTAGTAACCTAATGTTCACCAAAACGAGTTCTTTCATATGCTGCTTACTTTCCCCACCTACTTTAAAAATCTCCTCCTTCAGTGTTCCAGTAAAGTGCAAAGCAGCACTATTTTTCAAAATGAGAGAGGACAATAATCATGTTTTGAGGTTTGGCGTGGGGAAGAGCTATGGCAAGAGAGGAAATACTCCCAAAGAAATTGAGGGGGAATGGAATTCAAGCATTTCTTTACACTAGTATTTTTCAGAGTTTTCACTATATGAAAACTGTTTGCCCCAGAAACTCTTCAAGAAGCAGAAAACAATATGCCAAGGTTTCCAGACTTACTGTTGTCACGGGGTCACTCACTCACCACACGGCATTCACACTCCGTGCAGGTGAATGGTGGCAAAGACTCAGGCGGGGCCTGTGCCGACCTTCCATGCGTTGTTTAAAAAATCAGCTAGCTCCAAGTGCGTGTCTCACTAATGGTATGTCAGGAACACCGTTACCCTCTGTGAGATATGAAATGATGATGATAATCACTGTTGCTAAAAATACACCTCTGCAAGATTTATGCTTGCTGAGTAGAAGACGCTACCTTGAAATGTTCACTTCTCAGAGCAGAAGGCCTAGAAACGGACAGACAAAGCTGGAAGTTTGGAGCATCTTCTGTGCCTCAGTTTCCTTATCTATACGATGAGGAAAGTTATGGGTAAGTGAACTGTCTTGTCTTGGGCCAGTTAGGAGCTCTGGGAGAAACCCTATATCTAAGTGCTTCAGGCTCTGCCTTACAGCCATTACCTGTGGCTGCTGTGGGCCCGGCTCCAACACCCAGCCAGCCCTGCAGGCGCTGCCTTGCACAGAGCACACCCTGTGTCGTCGGAGCGTTAGACTGCGCTGTTCCTCAGCGTTGATGCACTTACGAGGCGTGCATCAGGTTACGGTGCTTATATTACCATAGTTCTTTGTTACGGTTTCAAGCGGACTCTTCACGGTGATGACGAAGCTGATTATGACTCCAAAACCCCAGGAGAGTCAATATTGCTGGGAGGTTCCGATTTCTGTTCACACCACGTGGCACACACCTACTGAGAAATGTGAAGTTTTGCAGCTTCTCTGCTTTTGCAAAGTACGTTTTCGATGAAAAGATATTTCACAGTCCAAAGCCTCCTTTACTCCTGACCAGCTGTAAACTTCATTAGTCCCTTCTAGACTTACGTCCGTTGGGTTAGGGGAGGAGAGCGCTGCTTGGAGAACTTTCCCACCCCGATGAAATACGAGATGGGCGCGGGCTATGAACAGAGAACACAGAGACTGAGTTTCTTGTCTGGAAGCAAAGCTCTTGGAACAAGTGAGTCAGGCGGCAGCAGTCTGTACTTCATCACGAAGAAGAACGCAGCGCACACTGCGATCAGCAATCAGCGTCTGGGACTCCCAGAAAACCCTTCAATAAAGAGGAAGGTGATAAGCCGAGGAGGCCTCTACTTGCTGTGGAAATTTCAGAGGCTTCGTTGCAGCTGCTTCCCACTGATAAGCTACTTCGTGTTTCCCAATTTTCTGCAGGGACGAAAACATTCGCGTTTGTAGTCAATAAAATTAGGGCTCTGACTAAAGCCCACAGAGGTGGGGTCTGCAATTCAACCGCCTGTCTCCTGGGCTGGTGTCCAGCCCACCCCTCCCTTCTCACTTTTATCCCTCGCCGCTACCCTACAAGGATGTCCTGGAGTCAGTTTGTTCTCTTTAATATTCTGTGAACATGACTTTGTTCTTTTCTGCCTGTTCCCTTTTCACACTGTTCTTCCTGCCTGGAGCATCATCGATGATTTCTCCTTAAAGGTGCAGATACAGCTCGTGCTATGTGACATGTTCAGGGAACTGGCACTTTTTCCAGGTGGTGGGCATACCCATGTGAATAAGACGTTATCCTCCCTCAAGGTGTTCACACTTCAGTGAAATCCAAAATCCTTGCGTTCCCTTCTGTCCCTTGTCATCTTTGTGTTTGCTAAATTTCCATAGTACTTCTCTAAACCTTGCAGTTTCTAGCTACTATTATTTTCTTAGAAGAGTTTCCCAAACTCTTTTGGCTGCTCCCTTCATGAACTTCAACAAATATATTCCTTAATGTACAAATATTTGCTTAATATTTCTTATGGATGTAATCTTTTTAAAATTAATTAAATTTAAAACAAAACATTTTATCACTATTTCAAATAGCGAACCAGCATTACTTGCCTGAAATACACAACTATGAGGGGTATAATAAAACCAAAACATTATCGTTAAATTCTATGGGAGTAAAAGAATGTTTATAGTAGCTTGTTCTTAAAGCAAAAACTAGAAACAACCCAAATATTCATAATAGCGTAATATATAAATAAGTTATGGTGCATTCCCAGACATAATGATGAAGGAAAGAAGCTAGAGGGTATGCTAAATGATTCCATCTCTATGAAAATTGGGAATGGGCATTGAAACCCACAGCTTGCCTTGTCATCAGAGAACAGGAAGGGAAGAACAGCACGATTTTAAAGATTCTTTATGACGTCACATCCCCTACTGGAATGCAAGTGCCATAAAGCAGGAGTGCTCCCTGCCTCGGTCAATGCTGCACCCCCGTGAGCGGCAGCCTGGAGTGGCACCCTGCGCATGACACAGTGCAGCAAACATTCGAATAAGCGAATGGGTTTCTTTGGTCCAGACGTCTGCAAAAATCCTTGTGTTTGCATCTATTTCAGCTGGAAAAGGACTGTGAGTCCTTATTTTACGCCTGCAGGGGTCTGAACTAAAGGGCCTTCCTGCCAAAGCCTTTGGTTTTCTGGGCATCTGCAACTCCCTGCAGCCCCCTGACTCCCTGCAGCGTTAGATTTGCCACCCCAAACTCCTTTCCCTGAGTCGTCACTTGGGGCTGGTGGCTGGTTGGGCTTTTATCACCCGCATTTTCTTCATCTTGAATATACAAAGCTCCGATACTGAGACATGTCCAAGTTTTGCTGAAATTCTAGCTTTTTGTAAGTGAGTGTTCTCCTGAGAAAAAGCCATCCTCGGACAGAAAGATGCATCTCCAGGTCGGAAGACATGTGGTATTCTTTCAACTATTCTATAGGAAGATAAACCCCTTAATATGCATAAATAAGCCTTGTAGTGCTCCCCTTTCTAAAAAAAATTTCTAGCATCAGAAGCTCCAGGCAAGTAGACACATACCAAAATCAAAATGATTAGTTTTTAAAAATCCTACTCTGATTAAGGCTATTATGTGGAAATTACGGCGGTTATTCAACGACTCACTCTGAGTAGTAGCATCATGAATCACATTTTACTTCTTACTAGGAAATAATAACATAATTGCAAAAAGTGACATGAAATTCCCTAGACTATGAAGGTAATTGCTAAAGTAACAGAAAGAAAATTTAGAAATTAGTTATGAGTGTCTCCTGGTTCACAAACCTTCTAGAAGCTCCTCTGTGGATGCTTGGTTAGAAATCAGGCCCATGCTTGTGTCTTGGCACGAAGGTGACAGGTCTCAGTAGGGGTCTCAGACTCTAAAGGTTCAGAAAACTGTTCTCCCAGTCCACCCAGAAGTAATGGGGTTTTTGGAAACTGGTTTGCCACGTTGAAAAAAGGGAGTCACCGATTAAGAAACAGCTGATTTCACTGCCAGTTTTAAAGATTTCCAAGTAATGTCAGTTAAGTCTCCGTCCTCTTTTTTGTCTTTCCTTCCTTATGTCTTCTCTGTATCCCATGGGATCTGAAGACAACATTTGGATATTTTATATCCTGTCCATGAAATGTACCTGGAAGCCAAATCTACCTACATGTGAGAGATGGAGAACTTCAAGAAATTTCCAGATTAAGATTCTATTCACTGAAATACCAAGTAAAATGTGATATTGTTCTGATGGTTTTTTTTTTGTCTCTGCAAACTCCATCCCTTCTGTCCCCAGACCTTGCTCTTGTAACTTGTCCTGAAGGTGCAGCTTGATCTTGCTGTCTCTGTCAAACTGTTTTCCAAGGTACCTTAAATTCCCTATTTCCTTGTTACTAAAATGTTCACTAATTGCAAGATATTTCACAGATTTTTATAGTACAAGTTGGTGGATTGCTACTATTAAATGTGTATATTGGCAAGGATTGTAATTACCTTCAGATTCAAGAAAAAGGAAAATATAAAAAGTATCTTAGAATAGATAAGATATTCTGGCTGGCATAGCTCAGTAGATTGAGCGTGGGCTGCGAACCAAAGTGTCGCAGGTTCAGTTCCCAGTCAGGGTACATGCCTGGGTTGCAGGCCATGACCCCCAGCAACCACACATTGATATTTCTCTCTCTACCTCTAACTCCCTCCCTTCCCTCACTAAAAATAAATAAAATCTTTAAAAAATAGATAAGATACGTTACTGCCCTTGCTAGGGAAATTGCCTTCTAATGCGGGAATTTCAGCTTTGGTGGGTATGGGAGAAGGAAAGATAGAAATTGCCATGTGGGATGCGGAACCTTCTTTCTGCCCCCTCATCATCTGCCCCCTCCCACCTTCATTTACTGTAAGTTTGATCTGGGTGCATGACTCTTTTATTATGTTATGAAATAAATCAGTTGTCAAACTCTTTAAACCTCTTGGAGCAAAAGCACTTAAAAGAAAGTGACAAAACCAGATTCAAACCACAATCTTTTATTTTTTAATTTCAGCAAAAATATATCCTGTTAAATTTCTTTTCTTTTCCCAAAATAAGTCTCAGTGAAAAAGCATTATATGGTAATTGCAATACTTATAAAGGTAATTGGTTTCAATATATTGAGAGGAAAGGTTATGGGAGGGATACAATCGAAGAATTCTTTAAACTAATTAACTTTTATCAAGTTATCTACCCTTGATTTTTACATAGTACAATAAATGGGTGATTTGATAAAAGTAATGTCAGGGCAAAAGCAAACTCTAAAATTTAGAAACAAATATAAATACAGTAGATTCTTTGTGAGGGATGTCAGCTATAAGCATGTATTGTCAAATAAGAATTAAGTCAGACAATGCAGAACGGTGCTTCATGCCTGTGACGGAGGTGAGTGCAGAGTGAATGTGTCCAATGGATGTTACTATATCAAAGTCAGAAGTTGTTCTCATGTGATCACGTCCAGAGAAAGACTGGAAAGAGTTATCCTGCCAGCCATTTGGTCTAGAAGACACTGACATTTCACTGCTTTGACCAGACAACATAGATGAATTAAAAAGAAATGTCATTAAAAGTATTATATGAATGTTAAAATTCAAAGATAAGAGTAGTGCAGGTCTCCCCTCTAGATAATGAGCTAGAAGAAGGAAACTTTACAGAATATCTTTTTACTTCTCTAACATTTCACACCCGAGAATTAGAGAGAAATACTGGTAAATTCGAGTCTTTTGATTTGCAAAGTGCTGTCCTTTCCAGTCTGGAACAAATTATTTATGAAAAGGTCTCTTCTGTTGGTTGCAGAATGTGTGCTTTTGAAAGGAGTGCGCTGCTCGGGGGATGGTGCAGTGTAGCTCTTGCGAGAGCTCTTACCAGCTCCCTTGCAGGCAGGAAGCTGATCTGATGGAAGTACCACCAGGGAGCGCTGCGGGGAAGCGGGGAGAGCTACTGAGTCAGGGTGGGCAAGGATCCTGGGCTTCAGAGACAGGAACCAGGCACCCCAGTGGGGGGAGAGAGGTAACATAAGGCAACGTGGGAGGAAGCTGATGGCCACTATTTTGCCCAACCAGTCCTGCTCATACTCTCCGAACATAGTATATGCATGTCATCAAATACGACAAACATCACCATTCTACAATTACTCTTTGATACTCCCAATGTGTAACCTTGGAGGTGGCATATGTAAGGCTTGCAGATTTTAAGCTCTTTCCCCAACATAATCCCGTGCTGGTATGATTCCGAGCCTGGCCTTAGAAAGCAGTCTGCCGTGCTGACTGGGTTATTGTCCATCTGCAAGACAACCCCGCACTGCCTGCTAATGACAATTTGCTCCCCGATGCCTGCAGTGTGATCATTCTTTTTAGCTATGCTTCATTTCAGCTTCATGGGTGTACTAACCATCCCTCAAAATATGCATTAAAACTCCACTTGAAATTAGAAAAGGAGAAACAGAATTCTCATTAAGTTTACAGCGGCCTTAGGGTACAGAATTTGATTTCCCAGCCCGGGGGCTCACTCTCGGAAATGTTAGCTGTAACACTGTCACTCCAATTTTAAAGACAGAGAAAATGCCCAACTGATCAGCCTGAAAACAGTGGAAAAGTGGTTGTCAAAGGGAGGAGAGCGGCTGTTTTGCTTCTGGGAGACAGTTAGCACTTATAAAAACATTTTTGATCATCACAACTTTGGGGCGAGGGTTACTGGCATCTTGTGGGTAGAGGCTAAGGATGCTGCTAAAAATCCTGCAATATTAACAGACCTCCCACAACAGAGAATTATCTGGTCTGGAAGGTTATTGTTGCCAAGGATGGGTAATCTTGCAGAAGGACCTTTATTTGAATACAATTTCTCTGACTTGGGAGCTTTGCCTTCCCATTAAAGGGTGCTAGAGAGATGGTTCCTCCCAGCACATCTTCTATGTCCAAGGGAAAAGTGGAAAGGGAGAGAGCAGAACTTAATATGCTCCAGAAAAGAAAAAGGGGAAAAAATAATCATCGACAGTTTCTTTTGCTAGGCACTGTTCTTAGTACTTTATATGATTTAATCTATTTAACTTCAAGCACAATTCTAGGACATATTTTCCACACTTCATATAAGAGCAAAATAAAGGCACCATAAGCTTATGTCGAGGTCTTGGTGCTACTACAGATCCCGGGCTGAGACTCACCCAGGTGTGCTGATCCACAGAAGGAGGCAGAGACGGTGACAGAGCCTGTGGGCACAGGCTATGTCCACATTCAGGTGCAGAGAGCAGAACAAACCACAGCAAGAGAGATTTCTCACGGGCACATTCTTGCTCCTTAGCCCAAGGATGTCACCTATCACTATCTTAGCATCTGGGTTGTTAGGACTTTCAAATGTTCCTCACTCAGCATGATTATAGCATTTCACTGAAACTAGGACACCATTGGTTGTAAGATGCACTATTCCTTTTATGTACCACTGAGTAAGAAAAAAAAACACTTTATTTTTGGAAGACACCATCAGTGCTAAGGGATATATTTTTATGAAAGACACAAGCATGGTTTTAAAATTCGCATCTAACAATTCAGTGCAATATGGTGCATGTCAACTCTGCGTGACACCAGACTGTGTACAGAATACAGCAGAGCCTGAGAGCTCTCCTGTCCTCAGGAAATACAACAAAAGCCTCTTTAAGTTCTTAAATGTTTAGATATCATTTCTCAGTCTGGAGTGCAGGTTTAATGAGCAATGTGGAAAGTCAAGGATCGTTTCAGTTCTTGACTCAGTAGGCCATGTGAGCTACAGACTATGGGGAGGGGAAGTCCTTTTCTGCTAAAAGAAACTACGTAATTTAGGTTCAAGAGGTATGATTTATCAAATTCCAGTGTTTATGATTATGCAAGGACATGAGAGCAGTTGACTTTGTTTTTCCTTCACTGCCAAGTTCAAGACGGGTGTCTGACATAGAGCAAGCTCTCGGAAATGTGAGTTGAATGAATGGAGGAGTGATTATTGTAGAACTCTTCTTTCCCTTCCTTTTGATGATTTCTTTTTTCACATAAGAATACTTCTAAATTGGTTGCTTACTTTCATTTCCTGTGCTCACAAAGGAACAACACCCTGGGTTCAGTTCAGGAACTGCAGGTCCATGGAAAAGGAAGTTGAATAGCAAGCTGGAAGGAATTTGGACATTTCAGAGTGAGTACTTGGCTTTCCATTAATCTCCCAGACAGGAGTCAGGTTCACGACTTGGAAGTGAAAGAACTTGTGCAGCAGGTGACATCATGTTACGGTAGTGCTTTGTTTATTAGGGACAGACGTCATCATCTTGCTTCTTGCGTTGCCACCACTCTGCTTGGAAATTTAAACAAAAATAGCTTGTTAAGAGTGACCAGATTTCTCTGAAATAAAGATTTTCTAAGAGGCATTGTTGTTATTTTTTGACTTTGTAATTCTGCTTAAGACATTTTCTTGAGAAAATGATCATGTATTCAGTAGATGTGTATACAGCAGAGAGAAAAGTTATCAGGTTAGATGCTGGGAGAGAGGTCGTATTTTTTAAAGTTAGTTGGTGCTACAGACTGAATGTTTTTGTCCCCCCAGCCTTCATGTATTGAAGTCTAGTCTGCAGTGTGACAGTATTTGGAGGCGGGCCCTTTGGAGGGTGATTCAGTTATGAGAGCAAAGCCATCATGAATGGGATTAGTGCCCAAGGAAGAGACCACGTGAAGATGTGGATGCGGGGAGAGGATGACCACCTGTGAACCAGGAAGAAGGCTCTTGCCAGGCACCAGATCTGTCAGTACCTTCTTCTTGGACTTCCCAGAACTCCAGAAGTGTGAGAAATCGATGTCTATTGATTCAGTCACCAAATCTATGATCATTTCATTTCAGCAGTTCCAACCAAAGTGGTTGGCCAATTTTAATATGGACAGAAATGATCCAGTAGAAAGGCCACTGTGGATGATCCAGCAGAGAGAGAGGCAGTAATTGTGGGAGTCTTTGAAAATGAGGAGAAAGATGGGACCCACAGTATGACTGGAGGCGTGGCCCTGTGTTGAGACCAGTGACATTTTATCCAAGGTAGCAGAAAAAAAAATGACAAGAAAAGATGTGAGATGAAGAATTACACTGGTGAAAGCATTGCCTTTTTCTTTAAATTAATAAAGTATGAGGCATTTGTTTCCCTTATGTGACAAGAAAAAATAGAATTAATCTGAAATAATTGCTCTATGAAACTAAGTGAGAGAACACGGGTTGTGTTGAAAAATTCACCAGGCCTGGGAACCTTTAACTAGTCCTAATTTTGAACTTTGATTTATAGGACACTTTTTAGATTAAAAAAAAAAACCTTTATTTTCTCCTGCTTAAAGGATTGCTAAAGATTTCTTTTATCGAAACGTGTAGTTTAATCTTCGTAACATTATTTTCCAAAGGCAGTCTGAAAGTCTTTTTTTCCCCATAGATGGAAACTTTTATGAAACCCTATTTATCTTGAAAAAGTCTTCTTTCATGATAATACAGAACAGAAAAAGAAAAAACCACGCCAGTGTTCACTCAAGAAAAATGATCCACTTCTTTAAACCTTTATGCAGCATCAATCAAATAAGATTTTTTAAAATGTAGCTAGGTCAAGCTTAACATGCTTTAAACTGTATTATAGAGAATGATAAAATCAATTTTCTGTATGTATTTCAACAGCCAATACACAATGTTATTTTTTAAAATGCTGCATCAGATAAGATATATATTGCTGTAAGCAATACAAAAAGGCTAAAATATAGCATTTTTAAAAAAGATTTTATTTATTTATTTTTAGAGAGAAAGGGAGGGAGAAAGAAGGAGAGAAACAGCAACGTGTAGTTGCTTCTCACACGACCCCCTGGGGACCTGGCCTGCACCCCAGGCATGTGCCCTCACTGGGAATCGAACTGGTGATCGTTTGATTTGCAGCCCACGCTCAGTCCACTGAGCCATACCAGCCAGGAAAATATAGTATTTCTATAAATTTAACTTAATATAGTCAGTTGCAGCTGTGTAGTACCCGAACATTGGAAGAGTGAGATAAAACAACCACACCAACTTTAAATGTAAATATCCCACTTTTTTCTTAAAACTTTGGCAATCCTATAATGCAGTATCCTCTCCAGAAGCTGGTCATCCCTGGCTTTGCCCCTTCGCAATCACCAGGAAACTCTGAGGTCACTGTCAGGAGGGAAGCTAGGCTTCCTTCTCATCTCCAGGCTCCAAGCCCTTGATTTCCACCACATGCAGTGATGAAATGCACAGCGCCAACATCCTGACGCCAGCACTGTCTTGGTGGAAGAATAGTGACCATGGCCTCCATAGAGGTTAACCCTGAACTAAAACTAGGAGCACTCTCTTGGTTTTCAAGTTTTAATAATAATTGTAATTACTTTGGGGGTGGGCCAAACAGTGGGTAACATTTGGGGCAATAATCCAGATAAAGAATTCCAGATTTGAGTGCGGGCTGGGAACTAAAGTGTCACAGGTTCGATTCTCAGCCATGTTTCTCTCTCTCTCTCCCCCCCGCTCCCTTCCCTCTCTAAAAATAAATAAATAAATCTTTAAAAAAAAAGATCCTCCATGTCTTTAAAAAAAAAAGAATTCCAGATAAATTTTCTCAGAAGCAAGTTATGGATGTTACATTCTTGATTACCCAGAAGTTTTAGGAATGGTGCTGATGGTGTGTGTGTGAGGCGTAAATTACCTTTGTGGGAGACGGCTGCACAGTGTCCCACAGAAATAATTCCCCCATGTCCAGAGGTAGTACCTGCAGTTCTCGGCTCTATCTGCGAGTTCCCACTTAAAAAGCTGCATGCTGTGCTGAAGACCAGGGCTATTGTACCTTTCTTGTTCCAGCCATTATAGATGCAAGGTCCAGGTCGTTTCAACTGACTTCCTGGTACAGCATATCACAGGACTATTTTACTTGTAAGATTAGAAGTTGACACCCAAACTGGGACTTCTCTATGACAATTATAGGTTCTTTTTCTACCAAGCCAATGAGTGGAATGCTATTTTCTGTGATGGAAATGCTTATAAAAATGTAGGTGACTTCCTGTATTGTAGGCTATTAATCTAGTGCTTTACTGCAGCATTAAAATTCATTTAAAAACAACAACAAAGAATAATGATGATTGCCTAGAAAGCCCTGACACAGCCACTACCTTCCCGATATGATATTTACAAAGTGATGAAAATTCGTGATGTAACTGTCTTAGTCCATTCAAGTTGCTGTAACAGAATATCATCAACTGAGGGGAAGGAGGCTTATAAACAATGGAAATTTATTTCTCACAGTTCTGAAGGCTGTGAAGTCCAAGGTCAAGTTGCCAACAGTGTAGGTTTCTGCCGAGACTTCTCTGCCTGGGTCAGAAGTCAGTCTTCCCTCTTTGTCCTCGTGTGGTGGAAAGGACAGAGGAGCTTTCTGCTTCTCCCAGCACTGGAAATAGAGAAAATTCAGACCAGGCGTTCAATAGACAAGAAGACCTGGCACCTTCCTTCTGTGAATATTCCTTTCCTCTGCAGAGCCTAGAGGTCTTCTGAGACCAAGTTCCATAAGTACCACGGCACTAAAATCCCTGGGACCTCTTCCATCTCTGTCATCAGGTCTCCAGCTAGCCTGCAGAGGAAGGAGCCCTGCCATAGCTCTATTGCTGACACCCTTGAGCGCCATCTACTGGTAGGCCCCAGCATGAGGAATGAAGGGTCGGAGCTAGAATTACACTAAAGAATTGTGGGAAACAGCTTCCCTTTCCAAAATCCTTTTCTCCAGGAAAATGATTCTTTCACTGAGAGTATTTATTTTGAGATCACAACGTATGCAGAAAGTTCTGCTGGACTGGCATCCTCTTAACTAAAATCATTATCTCTGTCCACATTTCATTAATATAATGATGACTAATGTGCACAGTGGTACCCTTGAACTTCTATGAAATACTAAAGGACTTAACAATATTACTAAGAAATTCAAATTACACTCAGCACAAGCGTTAGTGTTGTCTGCCTTTACACTGTTCAAATACTTTGAAATGTAAGAGTTTACTGGTTATTTCTATGTTAGGTCCAGTGGAGTTATTTTAAACCTTACATAATAGCATAGAATATATTTCAAAAGTCGTTTCCCTCAAAATGTAATACTTTTCCCTTTCGAAAAATTCCGCAGCTTAAAATTCAAGCTGACAATAGTTATTTATTTTGCTCTTTATACAAACACGTTTCGCTCTTTTCCTGTCTTTTATTGAAGACAGGAGGTTTTGTTTTTCAACCTCCTAGATATCCTTAGCAGAGAGAGTTTCTGTGCCTTAAGGGCTGAGATTTGAGGTTTTCCCTCAGCTTTAATTTTTCTTTCTCTCTAAGCGATTTATGACAAGGGGTGAAAGGTGAGCAATATGAATCTAGAACACAGCCTTGTGGCAATGGCGTATTGGAGAATTTATTATGTTATGTAATGTGCAATGCTTGGCACACGAGCATGTACGAGGCTCATTTCCCCGCGTCCTTTTCCTGACTTACTAGCTTCAAACAAAGACATGTTCCAGTTTAATCAAGTGTCATCCTCAAGTACAGAGATGTTCAAATGTTGTGTATCTCATTTATTATAAACTTGTTTTGCTTCTATTTTTCAGGCCCTTTCTAAAAAACATTTTTACATCAGGAAGTTAGAAAAATGGATTTCAGACTTGTGTTTCAGGCTGATAAATACATTTTTTCTATGTTTTGGCAATGATTGGTCATAATGGAAAGATAACTCTTATCTACTGGTGACTCCTCATTTCTTTTTTCTGTTCTGGACCTTTCTCTTGAACTGGAAACGTAAATGCAACATTTGGCTTCTCTACTAGGATATCTGAGAGGTATCCTAAATGTTACATGTTCAAGTAGAAGCACTTATTTCTTACCCGTAGGAGTTTAATGGTGTCCTCTCCCTCCAAAGTTATATCTACCCAGAAACTAAGAAAGTGGCCTCATTTAGAATAAAAGACTTTGAAAATATAATTCAGGTAATGACTTCAAGAGAATATTCTCCTGAATTAGAATGGGCCCCCATACAAGGACAAGTCCGCTTCTAAGAGACGGAAGGAAAGAATACAGAGACAAAGGGAAGAGGCCATCTGAAAAGGAAATAGGTATTGGGGTTATGCTGCCACAGGCCAAGGGCTCAGGAGCCAGCAGAAACGGAAGCAAAGAAGGGTTCTCCCCCAAGGCCTGTGGAGGGAATGTGGTCCTCCCAGCACTGGTCTGTGATCCTTTGTCCGGGTCGTCCCCAGCACACTGCCCTTTCCAAGCCCTGTTATTCCCTAATCTCCCAAATTTAAGTGAACGACTACTCCATTCCCAAAGTGTTGACAGCATCCCTGCCTTTTCTCTTTGTTTCACTTCTGAATTCCAGTGTATGATCTAATCCTGTTCGTTTTACCTTTCAACTCCAGCTGAGATCCAACGACTCCTCACCGCCACCAATACGATAACCCTGGCCCAGGGCACTTGCTTCCTTTGTCCAGATCTCTGCAGTAGCTGCCTGGGTGGTCTTCCTGGTCCACTTTTGCCCCTCCCTTACCTGCAGCAGATTCTTTATAACAGCAGCCAGGGTGATCCTTTTAAAGCAAAATCAAGCCACTTCTTTGCCCCCAAATCCTCTATGCAATGGAGGAGGATCTCACTGAGGGTTAAAGCCCAAGAACCTGCCACTTGCTCTATGATCTGCCACCTGCCAGTGACACTGAGCTCATTCTCCACCACTCACTTCACACACAAATGCACACACACACACACACACACACACACACTGTTTCAGCTACACTCTGGCTTCTTTGCTTGTCATCTCATCTCAGGCCTTTTGTACCAGGTGTGCCTTCTGCTTGGTAGGTGTTGAGTGATTTGCCCACCTCTTCAGGTCTCTGCTTAAATGTCGCCTGAGGCTTTCTCTGACTCCCCTATAAAAATGGCCCCTGTCACGCTCTGTCCCCTTCACTCAGCTCCGTCTTCTTCATAGCTGTGATCAGGACCTGGCCTGTTACTTGATTATTTTCTATCCACTGCCCAGCCGTGGAACTAAGTGCCTTTAGAACAAGAGCTTTGTTTGGTTCCATCGTTTAGTTGTTATGACCCCAGGGCTGGGCCCACAGCAAGCACGCAGTGAGTATTTATTGAATGAAAAGGCAGCTTAGACCATACTAGGAGATTTGTTTGTTGATACTTTTAACACACTATAAAACCCAGGCATGTTGCTCTATGCTTTTTAATAACCTGTTTGGGATTTTATCAATCACTGAATTTTATTTTAAATGAATTAAAAATCATTCTGATACAGCCAGTTCACAGATAACTATTTGAATCAAAACATATTACTATATCTAAAAGTAATCAGAAAACCCCACAGAAAAGCTAAAAAGACCTTTCCATCTCTCTAGGACCCTCCATTTGTGACTTAGCTTCACCATTCCTCTCTTATGCAACTTCTAAGGTGCTTTGAACATTGTGTTAGCAATTAAGTTGACCCAGTTAAAATGTAGCAGGTCTGATCTTTGCTCTACTTTTTTTTTGCTTTGATAACATTAAAAACTTTTATAAGGTTGAGAGCCAAAGGAGATGTGAGCCCTCTCCTTCCCTCCCGCATCTCCCCATTCTTCCTTGCACGAGGCCTCATGGCTACACCCCCCCACGAAAGCTGTCGTTGCCAAGCACACCAGTGACATGTTATTGCTGGCTCAACTCGAGACTCTCTGACTTGGCTTCTCAGCACGTCTCGCACTTGCAATTTCCCTTCTTGGTTGTTTTACGGTTCCCCCTGCTCAGACAGAGGCTGAGCCTCTCCCCGTCTATCCAGAGCATCTGCTCCTTCTGTTCTCTACGCAGGGAGGGGACATGAAACCCAGTCCTCACAGCTCGGCACCTCCTGGTATTTCTTTCATGAAGAGGTTGGTGACAGTCATCCTTTCTAGATGATGATGAACAAATGCACAGTCACAGTGGAGCTGGCCGTACCCTGCAGGGACAAAGACGATGGGCTCTGAATCCCACCTCTGCCACTTTACCACCTACGAGTCCTCGGCCCACCTGCCAAAGCCCTCTGTGTCTTTGGAGTAATCAACTTCATGTGACTATTGTGAGGAGTAACTCTCTTAATGTTTGTAAAATGCACAGAACGGTGCTTGCCACACAGTAGGTGCTCAGTGAATGCAAGCACGATTATGCACCATTTTATGTGAGATGCCACACCGGGTGCTCTGATTACTCATGAATACATTGCATGCCCTGCTTCCAAGAAACCCTTCACGTAGGGGGAGGTGCTCTCAGGCAAACCAAACACCACCACGCGGTCTGTTTATGCTCTGATAGGTGTGTGCAGGTGCGAGGGAGGCCCGTGACCAAAGTGTCTTCCTCCGTCTTTGGTGATTATGGAGGGCCGACGAGGGAGGATAGCTAAGCTTAAACTGCAGAAGGAGCGGCTCTTAGTAGGTGAAAAATTAGGGGCAAAAGTATTTCAGGCACATGGACAGTATATGAGAAACTGGAGATGAGAGAGAAGGCGCATCAGAGGAAACCAGAAGTGAGAGAGAAAGAACGTGGGTGTTAGAGGAGACTCCATATTCCTGCGGATGGTCAAACGTGCCTGGGGTGGGGGCATGTGCGAGGGACGTATATTTCGATGATCATGATTCTTTTCAGTTTTTCACTGTATTACATTCCTCTTGCAGTCTGATTCGGTTTCCATGCTTTGTTTTCAGAAATCCTCAGGTTTGATCTTCTAGTGGATCCATCAAGTTTTGGTGGTTCCATAAGTCACTGACAGGAACTTCTAACCCCTGGCCAACTTCTGTCCAGTTATGTAGGCAGGTGACCCTAATTCTTATGTGACTAGACCGAAGGCACTTTCCTGTTACTCAGGCCCCAGCACAAAGACATCTGTGGTTTTGGAAGGCCTTTCATAGACTGCACCATTCTACCATATTTCTGCTTATTTTTGGTCGTTGAGATAAGCCTGCATGAACAGCATTTGGTTCAAACTCATTTATCCAAAAGTTGTCCATTTGACCATTTATTGATAATGATGAGAAAAATGAGCCATCTCCTTCCCAATCTGTATTTATGTCAAATATTTATTTTTACCACAGCTTGTTTCTTGTTTCTCTTTCTTTCTTTTGTTTCTTTTTACTGTGTACGTACAGCATTAGCATCCAAATGATTAGTTCAACTTTAGATTTGAATCTTGATTCTTTTTTTTATAAAATGTAAACTACCTGAAGATTTTTTTAAAAAAGATTTCATTTATTTATTTTTAGAGAGGGAAGGGAGGGAGATAGAGAGAAACATCAATGTGCGGTTGCTGGGGGTCATGGCCTGCAACCCAGGCATGCACCCTGACTGGGAATCGAACCTGCAACACTTGGGTTCACAACCCACACTCAATCCACTGAGTTATGCCAGCCAGGGCAATCTTGATTCTTTATAACATTTGTACATAATGATTAGAATTAAACATGATTCTATGAATAATCTTTGCTGTGATTCAACTTGACCCACATTTTCTAAATAATATTTTCTTTAGTTGTAGTAAAATTTAAATGGATAAACTTGCTTTTACTAAAGTGCAACAGATTGCATTTATTTATTTCCATGGATTTGTCAGTTTCTTAAAGTCTTTTATGTCACAACATGGTATTTTAAACAGTGGGAAGTCTTTGGTGTCCTAATTAATGACAAAAAGAGGAGGTATTTCACAAGTTGACTACCAAATGTCGTTTTAAAAAAATCTTTTCCTTCTTTGGCGCACGCTGCCACCAGATGGGGGCAGGGCGAGGCAGGGAGCACGGTGAAAAGCACTCTTCAGGGGCAACATGGTGGACACCCAGTGGGATAAAGAGTTTCCTGTTTGTAATGCCAGATGTTTTGTTTTGCATTTTTTAAATAAAAGCAATCAAACATAACAAAAAATAACTGCAAGTTACATCACGAACTTTCTTAAGAAATAGAAGTTCGGTTCAATACATTAAACGGACACTTTTTTGAGTTCATTAGCTGCTAACATGTTTTAGTGCAAAACACTAAAAGAACTTGATCACACTATAAAATAGTTGCTGACATGTTTTACAAAGCAAGCTAACAGAACTACCCTAGAAGAGCAATCAGACAATTGTGTTCGCTCTATGGCATGACTGACTGCTCAGGCGTCATTTCCCACGTTTATTTTATGTTTGCTTGTAATTTCCCACATTGCCCACAAACCGTCCATCTGGCAGTTTCTTGTGTCTCCCAAGCTACAGGACAGGCCTCAGCAACACCAGCCGGCCCACCCCGTGGCTGACAGAGGATACAGCGTCCAATACTTCTCTCACCACCATCTGCGTCCACTCCCTTGTCTGAGCAAGCGCCATTGCTTCCGCTGAGAGTCCTTCGGTGGGAGGCGTTAGCCGTGTTGTACCTGCCTGGGTGTGGTCACGAGAGGAGGGGTGGGTCATCACTGGCTGTCTTTCAGATTTATTACCTGTTCAAGTGAGCACCCTTCCCACTGCACACTTGTCTCTCACACTGCGGGACGAGACCTGGGCAGAAGCTATAAGTTTACAGCAGAGTTCTATTCTCAACTCTAGTCCAAACTCAAAACTCATTCTAGCTTGGTGCCGTACAAACTAATGCATGAGGGACAAAGGCTAAACATGACGGGACAGTGGGACAGCAGAGGTGAACCAGGGCTGTGGTGGACAACCAGGGCACGCGGACATGCCAGACCTAAGGGAGTTCATCCATGCAGCTCCCTGACCTCCCTCTGCCTCCTATTATCCCACTTTTTCATTTTAAGAGGAGTGTCTGGGCTTCTTCTCTCATTTTCTTAGCTTTTTACGATCACTAAAACCCAGCTTCTTCTCAGCTTAATGAATTAGAGCTTTGTTTTAAAGGTTTTATAGTAGCTTGAACTTAGCCTGGACAGATTTTTCATCCTAAAAAAAAAAAAGAATTATAAATCACGCTATTGGAAAATCATTCTAAAAATAGTAAGGCATTTAGATTTTGACATGTTTTTTACAGGTAGCTTTATATGTTCCTTAAAGAAGGTAGAATTCGTAGTAGAAATGAATGTAAGGGAAATGTGAGTGCTCCTGTCTCAGAAAAAGCTAGGTTCGTGGCACCATATTAATTTACTCTTATGTTTTTGTAAATGCTTTACATAATTCAGTCTATTTTTTTCCAGGTAGATTGTAAACTCTTGAGGGCCTTTTGTCATGTTAGCGTTACTCCATAGATTTTAGTATAGTTCTTATATTTATTTAGCCCTTATATTTATTGACTGAGCAGTCAATAAACTCTCACTGACTGTTTTTACCTGTGAACAGAATCCATTTATCCTTTTCATTGCATTCTCATCATCTTTGAGTCCCAGTCAGTGAGCAGAGAAATGAACCAGAAGTTTAGCCCTTGAACGTGAAGAATATGGCAAGCAAGAAGCAATGCCTTTTCAATAAGATAAATGAGATTTATTAGGCTTATTCCCCATAGAGACTCACCTTCTTTCATTGAATTACAACTTAAAGCAGTTAAAAGTGCACAACCTTAAGTTTACAATATGACTTGTCATAAACGTACACGCCCATGTAACCACCAAGGTCAAGATGTAGATCGTTTCCAGCATCCCAGTTCTTCCATCACCCAGTCAGCACCCTCCTCATTAAATCAACACGGTTCTGATTTCTTTCTCCATAGACTTATTTTGTTTGTCTATGCCTTTAAGTAAAGCCAGTCACATGGAATCTATTCCTCAGTGTCTGGCTTCTTAAAGTCAAATTTCTAATTGAATTATAACATGAAGTAAAGTGTTCATTGAATTTTTATTAAGTGAATCCATATAATTAACCATATAATTATCCATATAATTAACTAGCAACTAGATCAAAAATAACATATTACTAGGATTGCAGGATCTCCCATCACTGCCCTTCTAGCTAGCTCTTCAATGTCAAGGCTAACCACTTTCATGACTTCTAAGATCCTAGATTAGTTTTGCCTGTGTTTGAACTTTATATAAATGGAATCATAAAATATGTATACTTCTGTATTTGGTTTGTTTCACCTCAAATTATATTTGGTAGATTCATTTATGTCGATGTATATAATTGCTGTTTTTCTTTTAAATTTCTGTTTAGTATTTTGTTACATGAATATATCACCATTTTTAACAAAGTTATTTTGGGGACACCTTTCAATTGTTTCCATTTGGTGCTATTGGGAATAAAGCTGTTACAACTATTCTTGTTCATGTCTTTTTGTGATTATATGTGCAGAGTTCTGTTAAATATGTATCTAAGGGTGAATTTCACATGTTCATGTTTGGGACCTACTACCAGTCTTCCAAAGTCATTATTAATTTACATTGGGATGATATGCAAGACTGATTTTTCTACATCCTTGCCAATGCTACACAGTGGTGTGCTAATAAAGTAGCCTATAGGAGGAAAAGCTCCCATGTATAGTGTTTGCCAATTTTTATGGTGTAAATACTCCCACCACAGTCAATTGCAGAAACTATTTCATATAAAGATTAGTCTCTGGTCTCACTCTATCATGTCTCTTTGGGGAAAGCAGAATGATGGCCCTCTAAAGATGTCCTTAGTATGGGAACCTGAGACTATGTTACCTTACACAGCAGAAGGGAGTTTGCACATGTGATTAAGGTTAAGGACCTTGAAGTGAGGACACAGTGTTAGATTACACAGGTGAAGTCAATCTAATCACACGAGTCCTTACAGGTGAGAAACCTTTTCCTATTGAGGACAGAGGGGCGCATGACTAAGGAAGACAGGTCAGTGAGAGATGCAACATTCCTGGCTTTGAAGATGGAGGGAAGGAGCTAAGGGCCAAACAGTGCAGGCAGTCTCTAGGAGTTGGAAAAGGCAAGAACACAGGGTTTTTCCCAGAACATCCAGAACAGAGCACAGCCCTGCTGCCAACACCTCGATTTCAACCCAGCAGACCCATGTTGGTTTTCCGATTTCCAGAACTGTGAAATAATACATCTGAGTCGTTTCAGGCTGGTAAATTTCTGGCAACTGTCACAGCAGCAATAGCAAATGCATGCAGCCCCTAATTAGACTGCAAGTATCTACCCACATAGTACCTAGCACAGCACTCTGCACAAAGCAGGTTCTATGCAAATGGTTCTGTAATATTGTCAGGTATGGAGCATACATCCATTGTATTTAAACATGGTTTTTGGATCATAAAGTATGTCTTATGTTTTCATAAAATGAAAATGGTACCAATCTATGTTTTTGTGCATTGGTAGGTCTCAAGATAAACTAAACGTGTGGAAATCTGAATTTAAATTCCTTCTTGTTCCATAATTGAATTAGCTGGTTCTCCATTTTGCTTGAATTAATGCAACCAATAACAATATACATTTCTGACCTTGCAGAAAATGTATTTCTGTTAAATCAGCCAAATGTCATAGTTATCCCTGGGTCCCGGTAATGCTTTCAGTGAGCGCTGACAGAAGGGGCTGTGTTTTGAGGACGGGAGCAGGGCACATGGGTATTAGGAAGGCACGTGGCCGCAGTTCGGCCGAGTTGTTTAAATGTTGTGTCAGGCCCCCTACTAAGCTGGTCTCAGCATGCATATGAGAAATAGGGGGTAAAAATTATAATGGGCTAACTTTCTGCAATGAGAAAGACAGGGCTTACAGAAGACCTGTGAAAAGCAGCCAGCATCACTGCGGGGCGGAGACCACTGCAGGTTTCCAAGAAAGCAAGAAATGTTGTCCCCACTGTGAAAATTACAACGCTGAGCCCTCGTCTAGGTTCATTAGGATATTTCTCAGCCGCTGAGGCGTATTGGAGGGAAGGGATAACGTGTTATTACCTCAACAAGAGCCCGGTAGGAGTTCTAGCTCATTTTCCTCCCTCAATTTTTCTTCTTCAAGGACGGCAGGCAATACGCTATAGCCTCACGGAATGAGACCAAGGCAGCTGGTTTCAGCGGCTACTCTCCTGACAATGCTTTTTGTCCCTGCTATTTTAATAGCATCTTGTCATATTTAGCTCTTAGCGAAGAATTGCAAATCCCACAAAACAAAAAACCAGGGGTTGAAATCGCTGACCCTAAACAGCCGTGTTGATTTTCAGAGGAGTGTTGCCTGGTGACTACTGGATTAGAGAACCCTTTGTTTTATCCTGGTCATATTTCAAGATTTATTTTCTGCACTGATTAATGACTTAGTGATAGGGTAAGTTTCATTAAAAAACAACAGAAAGTATAACTCAACAGAACCATTAATTCTTTCTGTGTTCTACATTTTAAGGGGAAAATAACCACAAAACAAGCTTGCATTAGCATATTATTTTTATAATTCTCTGTAAAGCCACTCTTGATGTCCGCTATATTGTCAGCACAAATGAAGAATAACTCACAAGACATCACATTTTGTACACATTGGTGATGTAGATTCTAAATAACAGTCCTGAGCGTCTTGTAAAATCTTGGAATAAACAGCAGAGACTGGCATTTTCTCCATACTCCTGCTTTTAAAAAGGCAGTGATAAAGTGTAGTTCATTTTAGGGAGATATTTTTCAGTAAAAGTGAAATTAAAGATGGTACCTATCTCCCATCACATGCTGTGCTTCTCAGGCTAAACACTTTGGAGACATCCCGCTTTCTCTCTTTTTCATGCACTCCACCTCTGATCCATTAGCCTGTCCCCTTGATATGCCTTCAAAATAGACTTTGAATCTAATTACGTCTTTTTACCTGTAAGAGTAAATCCTTAGACCCACATCTCATTTGCAATACTGCAGTACCCTTCCGACAGGTCCCTCGCTCCCCCTTTGCTCTGCTGTTCTCCACGTAGTGGCCAACGTGATCCTTTGGAAATGGAAGTAAGATCCTACCACACCCCTGCTCACGACTTCTAGTGGTTCCCCATTTTGCCCAGAGTGAAACCCCAAGTTCTCATCCTATTCTGCGCTGCATACATGGTTTGGCCCCAACTACCTTTGGAGACTCACCCCTCTCCCCACACACTCTGCTCCAGCCACACTAGCGTCTTATAGGTTCCTGCCTTAAGATCTTTACACCTGCTATTTCATCTTCTCTAATAATTCCATTCTCCCCAGATATAAACAGGGCTCATTCTCTCATTTCTTTTATGGTTTCTGCTTAAATGCCACCTTTTCAAGAAAGACTTTCCTTGATCACTCTTCCTAAAATGCGCTGCTAGTCTTTCCCTCACTCCTCACTTGAGTATCATTCTTCATAGTACTTATTGCTACTTGACACATACATGTAAATATAAATATATATTTTTAAATATTGATACTCTATTGTGGAGAGGGAAAAGGGGAAATTTTTCTGATTTAATCAGAATTGTCAAAACAGTGATACATTTACAGATCTTGGGGAGCTTCTCAGAGATCCCATGCATTTTTTAAATTTTATTTTAATTGTTGTTCATATACAGTTAAAACATGCATTTTTGCCTCTCTTCTCACAGGACACTAATATCTGACTGGGCTTAGATTTTTTTCTAAAGGCTCTTCAAAGTCAACTCTTCCTAGCTGCATAGCCAGGGAGACAGAATGTTCTGCACGTGATTGCAGTGGGCTTCCCAGGTTGATTTTGGGATATGTTCACTCAATTCTGCCTTCATTCAAAGGAAATTTGGAAATCAAATGATCAAATTCCCATTGCCTAAAAAAATTACATTCCTATACCATTTGTAGGAGGGAATGGGAGGAGAAATGCAGGTTGGAGAAGACCACCAAGAAATCTAACAATTTAAAGATGAAGCCCCACAAAGATTAGGAACCACTGGTCTAAATCAGCAATTTTCAACTTGTGTGCACAGGATTTTTCAAACATGCAGTGCATGACTATTAGTTCGGGATACCAATCTCTTTTCCCTTAGATTGTCAAATTAAAAAAAAATGACAATAGCCAACATAACGATAGCCATCTGATGTGAATGAATCACAATCACAATCACACCTATTTTATTTTTGTCAGTTGGGTATGGGGGAATAAATGGTAATAAAAACATACAATAAGAATACATATATAAATAAATAAATAATAAAAATAAGTTTTGAAAAGATATTTTTTGGTTGCTGCAGAATTTTAGCAATTAGTTAATACGTGTCATGAGATTAAAAAAGATGAAAATTATTGATCTGGATGATTCCCACTTCTTTTTAATCACACGTTTATTTCTGAGATTGTGCAGAGTGCACCTTAGCCAGCGGTTGGAATGAAGTTGGATCCAGACGTGTAAAAAGCTGTTTGCATCTGAGAGAGATTACTGTGCTGCAAGCAGGCTTACTTTATTGATCTGATTTTATTATATGCTTTCCAAATGGAAAAACTATGCTCTTGTCAATCCAGGCAAAGGAATGAAAGCAAAATCCAGGCAGTTGTTTTAGTTTGTTCAGGGTAAGAGGAAATAATCCACAATAAAAATAACCTTTTATGTAAGTTTTGTTATCAGTTCAATGTGTTTTTGCTGGTATTTTTTCCCAGGAAGAGAAAGACTATAAATTTGATCATGTAAAAATACTAATTTTTAAAATAAATATATGTTTATTAGTGAAACATGACTACTTGTGAATATTTATAAGGTATTATCTAATGTCAAATGTTGTATAAGCTTGAACTCTAAGATTTATTTTTAATTTATGAAGCAATATTTTGTTGGTCGTCAGGAAAAAATGTATTCTTTAGACTGTGGATATTTTAAAAATTTTATTAGTGTTGTAAAACCTAAAAAAATTCTCCTGCTCTACCCTACACCTCCAATCCTTTAGGATGTTTTTCAATATTTTCCCCTTTTTCTATTGAAGAGGAAATTTTCTTTTATACAAAAGTAAATCCTGCTCAAAGATTTATGGTGAATGCTATTAATGAAATGTAGTGATGTTTACTAGCAGGAAGTTTCTTTAGAAAGTTTTGAAAAAAGTTATTTTATTTGGATATTTTTCTTCTTTTTTAAATTAAATTTATTCAGGTGTTATTGGTTAATAAAAGTACATATGTTTCAAGCATACAATTCTATAATATATTATTGGTATGTTGCATTGTATATTTACCATTCAAGGTCAAATCTCCTTCCATTGTCATGTATTTGACCTTAACCCTTCACCACCTTTCTCCACCCCCTTTCTGTCTGGTAACCACCATTGTATTGTATCTATAGGTTTTTGTTTGTTTGTATTGTTTCTTTTAGTTTTCTATCCCACATATGAGTGAAATCGTATGGTTCTTGGCTCTTTCTGTCTAACTTATTTTGCCAGCATGATATTCTCAAGATCCATTCCATGTTGTCATAATTAGCAGTATTCCATCTTTTCTTATGGCTGAGTAGTATTCCATGCTATATATGTACCACATCTCTTTATCACTTTTCAAGGGACATTGTGGTTGTTTCCACATCTTGGCTGCTGTGAATGATGCTGCAATGAAGATAGGCATAAAATTCTAGAAAAAGAAATACAAAAATTTCTTTTGCAATTGCAACAAAGAGAATAAAATACCTAGGAATAAGCTTAACAAAGGATGTAAAGACCTATACACTGAAAACTACAAGACATTATTATTTTTTTATTATTAACTAGAATATCTTAATGGGGAAAATTTTTAAAATACAAAAAAACATATTTTAAGAAAAAGCTGAGACACTCATACTTTCTCCTTTCCTTGGAAAATAGAAACCCTTTTAATTGTTATATAAACATCCACAGATATGGATACCTAGGTACTCTAAAATTGGACTACCAAAGGCATGCAGTGTTTAAAAATCTGTATTTTCACTTAATGTACTGTAAGTTTTCTGAGATATTATTCTTTTTCAATCATATTTAGTGGCTAAAAATATTTTCACTTTGTGGGTGGCCAGTCATTTATTTAAGCAATCTCCTTTTCTGAATGTCTAGACTGTTTCACAATGTTATTACTGTATTTAACACTGTAATGAATGGATCTTATATAGAAATCTATTTTACATCATTGATTATGTCTTTGGAATAAATTCCTTAAAGAAGCACTCAATCAGTCAGTATAAATCAAAAGAACAATTTCTTTTTTTTAATATTCTTAACTGAAGAAGGTGTACTTTTTTTAAGGTTTTATTTATTTATTTTTAGAGAGGGAAGGGATGGAGAAAGAGAGAAAGAGAGAAACATCAATGTGCGGTTGCTGGGGGTCATGGCCTGCACCCAGGCATGTACCCTGACTGGGAATCGAACCTGCGACACTTTGGTTCATAGCCCGCACTCAATCCACTGAGATATGCCAGCCAGGGCTTAAAAGAACAATTTCTTAATCTTACTATGCAGATTTAAAAAAATAACCTCACAAAAGCAGGCCATGACAAAATCACTTACCCATATTTTGCTATGTATTTGTGTACCCATGTTTTTGGCCTAAACTTTCAGGAAATAAACCTTTCATTTTAATTTTTTAATCCTACTTTTTATTTATTTATATTCAGAAACAAAACCGATGATTGTATTCCAAGGCATTATTTTGCATTCAGTATTGTTATTGCTTTCCAGAGTTACACTTTTAATGTATAATCATAAATAAAAGAATTAAAAACATTTATATAGATACAGAATTAGTCCTACTTATGTATAACGCAAATCCTTATTTCCCCTCAAAAATCTGGGCAAAAAAGTGTGCATTATACCCAGCAAAATATCGCATTCTCACTGATTAAAACCATGCTATGCTCCACAGCAAGTGGATGGTGCAGGGATTCTAGGCAGCGAGAAAACCCACATTCTATGTTCACAGCCACGAAGCAGCAGGAAATAGTAATTCAATCTGATTGGAACATAGGCACCAAGAGCCTGGTGGGGAGGGAGGCAGGGTCACGTGAAGGAAGGATTCACATGTCATGTAAAAGAAGACTGCAGACTTATCCTGCAGACGATGAGTAACCGCAAAAAGGGCTTCAGTGTAAATGCAATGGGATTCTCCAGGGGCAGAAGACCAGGCAGGAGCCTATGACAGTAGTTCAGAGCCTGAAATGATGCAGTTGAAACAAACATAGAGAAGACCACAATTTGAAATGAAAGATTTAGAAGTCAGCTACTAGAACAGAGAGAGAAGAGAGATTGAAAGAGAGAGAAAATGTCGGTCCAGGTCCTCTAAGTAGCAGCCCCCATGATGAGACTAACTGCCGAAGGATTCATTAGGAGAAATGTATGCGAGGGTGAAAGGGTGATGGGACCGGAATAGGCAGGAAGGGGTGAAGTTCTGCGAAAGCAGAGAGGAACAGAAGGTCACGCAGGAGCGGATCCAGACCTTGTTCTGGGGAAGTCCTGGTCACGCTCATGGGCTGCCCCTCAGAAGACACTGCTCCTGGGAAGAGTCCCACTTCAGGCAGGAATGCGCCAGCACGAATATCCCCATCATGCTCAGTCACTGACGGGCAGGACTCATTTTGTTGGGGAAGAACAGTCTTGGGGCAAAGCCAGGGGTGGATTCAGTCGGGTGGCAGCTGGACTCATTCAGCCATGCCCATGGCGGGGTCTCTTGAAAAGCGTGAGACTCACACACCCAGAGCATCACAGATGCTAACTGCTTTCTGGCTTTTCCAAGGGATGCATGGTCCGCGGAAGATACTAAGTGTAAAATCAATTGTAGATGTAAGCCTGGGCTCCCAAGGATAGAATTAAGGAGAAAAATGTTTCTCATTTGAGAAGAAAACACAGTGTTATAGAAAAAGAGAGGACATCTAATTCAGGCAAGACACTTTGCTTTCTGACTCTACCAATTTCTAACTATAGAACCTTGAAAGAGTAATAAATTCTCTTCCAATTTTTTTATTCATAAAGTGGGAATTAAGGATTTATACCTCACATAACTTTTTGAAGCTATAGTGGAGATTTTAGATGAATGTCATTGTCTAGCATATGATAAATATTTGGCAGTTATTAGTTTGGAAATAACTGGAAAAAGACCATCTTACTGTTGTAGACTTGTGACATGTCTGGTGTGTGTAGGTATACATTTTCCTTCTTTTTGCTTTGCCTGGTGCAAAAACTTTCACTCTCAGAGATTTGTCCTGCTAGCACAGCCGTTTTTCTTCTGGGCCTGGCATGATTAATAGATACAGCCTCGGGATCTAAGGAGATGCCGGCCAGAGAGGCCCCTGGGAAATGCTGGTACTGCCAAGTGGCCAGGAGGGCTGGCATGCTCTGCACACATTTCATTTCCAGATTAAGAAATTCTGGGTGTGGTTAATTCTACATGATTCAAGGAGCGACGAGGACTTTTTTTTAGAAAGTTTTTAAAAATTAATTAATTTTTTAGACAGAGGAGAAAGGAGGGAGAAAGAGAGGGAGAGAAACATCAATGTGTGGCTGCCTTTCATGCACCCCGCACCAGGGACTGTCCTGCAACCCAGGCATGTGCCCTGACTGGGAATCGAACAGACGAAGCTTTGGTTCTCAGGCAGGTGCTCAATCTACTGAGCAATACCACCCAGGGCACAACAAGGACTTTTATACCCTATGATTCTTAACCAATAAAATTGGTAATAAAGTGACTCTAAGGAAACTCAGGTTCTCATTGAATTTCCTGTACTAGTTAGATCAGAGATAGCATGGATATCAGTCCTAGGTACTAATATTTTTATAAAGCCCCCAGATGATTCTATTGCTCATTTTTTTATTTTTTGTGGTTTTGAAAACCACAGTTCTTGATTCATAAGTATTGCCTCCTTCAGTATCTTCAGTGTCCCTGTCAAATATTTAGGCATATTTGTTTAAGCTTGGTATTTGTTTTTTAAAGTCATCTGAGATGAAAGGCATCCTCTCCTCAGTCCCACAGAGAGCCTCTGCTGGGAGCCTAGGAGGATTTAGCAAAATGAACCCCTTTTATGGAGGCACAGCTGGTCAATTGCAAGTCAACAACCAGGAGGCAAGGGAGAATCCACAGCTTTTCCAGGCTACCCAGCCCACTCCCAGCAGCTCCCCCTGCAGCCCTCTGGGGTGTGAGAGGAGAGAGTGACTTCATCTTCCCCTCCTACTGACGGTCAGGAGCTCAGGGTTTCCATCGTATACATAGTAGTGAAACATCTAAGCCCCATGAGCTTGGCAAATCGTTTTGGAAAAAACAATCTCCACTCCCAATGGTATCCTCACTTTTGAGAACAACACTGACATGGGATAATTTTCTGAGGCTGAACTGAAAGTTGCTGTGCAGAGAAAGAGCTTGGCTGGGATATCGTCTTGGTGTTCCAGGTATCTGAGTGTCTGCAAGCCTGCGGCGAAGCTTCTGGGTGGGGCGGCTGGTCTGAAGGAGTCTGCAGAGGCAGAGGCTGGACCCAGACGTGTTCCAGTCCAATCCCCTCCTTCCAGCCCAGCAACCGAGGGGCCCACCATTCCCCCAGGAGAAGTAGACTCCCCTCCCTGCAGGGATGTGCAAGAAGCGATGGTTGCTTAGTGAGCTTCAGAGGAAAGCAATTCTGGCTGTAAACGCTGGCTTTTTGATGTACGAATTCTCAAGGGGGCAAGTTATTTTGCTTATCTAAATTATCAATTTCCTCATCTATAAAATGAGGATAATAATAATAATAACAATGCACATTGATATTCATTCCATAGGAATCAAATGACAGACCTGAAAGTGTTGGCATTGGGAAGGTTCCAGAGGGTTCCCTGGGACACTGGGGGCACCCTGAAGGTTTGAGAGACATGAGGGAAGGTGGAGAAAGGGATTTGAGACAAATAGCTACTGTCGGCTACCTCGGCTAGATGTAGCTCTCCCTGTAGTGTTTGTGCGCACTTTTGTGTTCAGGCACAAGTCCGCGCTGTGAGAGCAAGAAGTCACAGAAAGAGTCCCTGCCTGACGGCGCCCTCTCAGCGTCCCCTTCACATGTTCTTTGGGAGGACAGAAGCAGCCGGGCTTTGTGCGAGCTGGTAAAGCAGCTGATGGCCCTCCAGACCGTTAGGCAGCCTTGGAGAAACGTTCAGAACCTTGACCTTAAAATGAGAAAGTAAAGAGGGGTTGGAAAGGATGAGTTCATTAGTGTCTCCAAATGTAACCTAAAACTAGTCTGGAAGGAGGTAATGCTCACTTTCGTAACAACCATTCCCCTGCCCGGTGGTTTTGGCCATCCTCTGCGGAGTCCCTGTTGCACGTCGGGTTTTGCGTCAAACACACAACCATAAAACACAGAGAGTGCTTTTGCTCAAGGAGTTTACAGTCTAACTGGGAAACGTGAAACTCCATCTTATTTCGCTTCTCACTGTGATGGCTGTCTCCCAAGCGTCGGCGTGGGTAGCTCAGGTGCCAGGAGGAAGTGGGTTTCAGAGTCGAGAAGGGAAGTGATTCTAAGGCTTGTGGTGGCCTGAGAGCACTTTGGAATGAGGTTTTAGAAGGGTTGGGTGAGAAAAAGGAGATACATACACAGCCTTTTCAAATGAAAATAGAAGACTTGGCTACAGCAATTTTTCCTAAGGACAAAGTGGTGAAAATCATTGAAACTGGGGATGGGGAAACCAGAGGGTTGGACCTGATCTTGAAAACAATGAGGAACTGCTGAATGTTTCTTCGGAGTGAGGAAAGGGGGTATGATAGGAGCAGTCTATAATTTAATGAAATAATGTATTTGTATATTTATACATAATATTATTTTTACAAAATAATAACATGTATAATAAATAGCATTAATCATGTATTTACTATGTCCTGGGCCAGTGCCATGTATTACTTAATACATATATTATTTAATACATTTCTTTTTTTTTAAATTTTTTTAAATTTTAAGTAAGTGTCTTTTCTTTCTTTTTTTAAGATTTTATTTATTTAGTTTTAGAGAGGGAAGGGAGGGAGAAAGAGAGAGAGAAACATCAATGTGAAGTTGCTGGGGGTCATGGCCTGCAACCCAGACACGTACCCTGACTGGGAATTGAACCTGCTATGCTTTGGTTCACAGCCTGCGCTCAATCCACTGAGCTACGCCAGCCAGGGCTTTATTTAATACATTTCTTAATGTGTATTATTTAATTTATTGCTTCACCTGTATTAATTTATTTAGTCATAAGCCAATCCTAGTGGTTGTTACTCACAATGAGTGGGAAATAGGAACATGTAGGGAGATTTCTCCAGTGGATTACACATTAAAAATGGGGAAAATAAAATGCTGAGGCAAGGAAACTGAGGCAGGAGCAGGCAAGACAGTCAGACAAGGGGGTGGCAGCCACTGGATTTAGGTGAAGACTGTAGTATCTGACAAATTTTCTTTATGTTTCAAAATGTTAAGGGAAATTTCCAAGATAAACATTTTATGTATATAGAAATATATAAGGCACTTTCCTCTCTTCACAAAAAGAGGCAAAAATTCTCCTCTGTGGAGTAAAATGGAACCTCAAAAGGATTTCTTCTACCATTGACAGAGAAGCACACACCCCACATTTTTGGGGGCTCCACAGTTGTCCCTCAGTCTTCATCCTGAAAACAGCGCTTTTGTCTGCCGTCACCCACCACAAATTCAATGATCTGTAAGGTGGTCGTCCTTTTAGATGAAAAATTAAAGAAAGTTTTATCATTTTATATTTATTTCTGCTTTCTGGAAAAATAGTATTTCAAAAAATGTATTTATGAAATATTTAAGACATGCCAAAAAGCACCGAGAGACAGGAACCAGTACCACGATTCAGATCTATTATATTATCTTTCGCCATGTTTTCTTCATCACTTTTTGGTTTTATTTTTTAACAGCTTTATTGAGTTATAGTTGACATATATTTCATGTAACTGTACATATTTAAAGTGTGCATTTATAGTTGTTCATTTTTATCACACATAAACACCAATGAAACCATCACTACAGCTAATATAGTAATAATTCCCATCACCCACATGTATCACTTGTTAAAGAAATAAAATATTTTTGATACAGTTTAAGCCCCAGTTATCTCTCCTCTCTGTTCCTCTTCAGGAACTGACAACTTCTACCTTGAAGTTGTCTTTTTGAGGCATTTGTCTTTTTTAAAACCTATTATGTATCTGCAGATAATATGTAGAAATATTGAGTAATACACTGTTTAAAAATTTTATATAACTCCAGGTATCAGGGATATTATATTCCTGTTAGGACAATATGTAATGGATGTTTTCCTTTTATTATGAAAGTGTATGAAACTAAGGACCAGAAAAGTCATAGAAACTGTTTGTTAGCAGTAAAAATAGGGTGTGGGCCCAGATTTCTAGATTGGCATTACATCACTTTTCATAAGGAAACAGAACAAGCTACAATGCCACTTCTTTATTAAATGAAAAAATATTAGTGGTAATATGGCACAAAATGAGGGAAACTGTGATGTGTATCAGCCTTGGTGAGTAAAGAAGCACTGACTTTCTAAATAGAGATTAAATAGTGCCTCAGAGAGATACCTGAGCCAACTGCTCTGCAGCGGCCAGAGCTTTTTTATGGAGTTCCTGTGGCCACCTACAGAGACGTTAACTAGAGATACAGAATTGTTAAAAATTGAGCTTCCACCTGGGTTTGGCTGAACACCTAACCTGACCTCTTAGAAGCTTTTTAGAAGTGGGAGAAACAACATGAATTTTATCCTTGGTTCTTTAGCGGGAAAGGAGGAGGAGCTGTCCGTGGTATGGGATGGCTAAGCATCTCTTGACCAGGATACAGGTTCTCCAACCTGGGTTAAAGGAGTGCAGGGACCAGCACGCCAGGGTTAAAAAGAGATGAGAAGACATCAAGGTAGATGGACAAAAATGGATGAGGGTAACTAAAATGTCAAAGGGGTTTTGGGTGGACTTCTTGCATTATTATCACCTAAATATTTGTCTCATTGTTGTTTGTTAGAGAAAACATACTAATTTCTTTCTCTTTTTAAAAAAATTTTATTTATTTATTTTTAGAGAGGAAAGGGAGGGAGAAAGAGAGAGAGAAAGAAACATCAATTTGTGGTTGCTGAGGGCCGTGGCCTGCAACCCCGGCATGTGCCCTGACTGGGAATCGAACCTGTGATGCCTGGTTCACAGCCCACACTCAATCCACTGAGCTATGCCAGCCAGGGCTCCAATTCTTATTAAAGAAGTTTAGTGGAATTGTGCAGTATAACAAATGAAAGAACAATTTCCAAGTCTTCTGGAAATAAATGGCAGTGATAGTCCTTTTGATTTTTGATTTCTGCTGCTTATTTCAAGAGGCATCCAGACTTTTTCCTCAGTTAGATTCAGTTAAGACAACCCTTATGGGCAACTCAGTATATTGGTCATAATTATTGAATTAGTGAGTCACAGACACAATTAGAAAGAAATTAATGCTGCCACCTGACTCTTGTTAAGGTTCTAGTTGATTCTGGTTATTGAAGTTGTGCCAATTATATTAGTGATGTCCATCTCAAACTTAACATTCCCTGACAATAGCAAGACATTGAAAACTTATTTGAAAAAATAATGAAAGAGAACTTCCCTAATCTGGCAAAGGAAATAGACATTCTGGAAGCCCAGAAAGTTCCAAAGAAGTTGTAACCAAGGTATCACACATGAAGGCACATCATAATTACATTACCCAAGATTAAAATTAAGGAGAGAATCTTAAAAGCAGCAAGAGAAAAGGAGACAGTTACCTCCAAAGGAGTGCCCATAAGACTATCAGCTGATTTCTCAAAAGAAACTTTGCAGGCAAGAAGATATGAAAGAAATATTCAAAGTCATGAAAGGCAAGGACCTATATCCAAGATTACTCTATCCAGTAAAGCTATCACTTAGAATGGAAGGGCAGATAAAGTGCTTCTCAGATAAGGTCAAGTTAAAGGAGTTCATCATCACCAAGCCCTTATTATAAGAAATGTTAAAGGGATTTAACCAAGAAAAAAGGAGATGTTCAAAACTTTGAACAGTAAAATAACAACAAACTCAAAACTATCAACAACCAACCAACCAACCAACCAACCAAACAAACAAAAACCCAAACTAAGCAAATACCTAGAACAGGAACAGACCACAGAAATAGAGACCACATAGAGGGTTATTAGAGCACAGAGGGAATGGGAAGAATGGGGAAAAGGTAAGGGAATAAGAAGCACAAATAGTAGGTAGAAAATAGACGGGGGAGGCTAGGAATAGTATAGGGAAATGGAGAAGTCAAAGAACTTATGTGTATGACCCATGGACATGAATTAAGGGAGGGGGATGCTGGTGGGATTGGGGTGGAGGGGACTAAAGGAGAGAAAAAATGGGACAAGCATAATATCATAATCAATAGAATATAATTTAAAATAGAGTATTGATGGTTTCATATGCAAAAAAATAAAGTGATTTTCATTTACACAAAAAGTATTCTTGTTAATGGAGGGCAGAGAAAGTAATCTCTAGCTCTTAAATGTATGTAAGTAAAAAGTGAAATTTTTTTCCTGGTAATGGTTTAGGTTCCCGAAATAGAGTTCTTCCTGACATAGAAGAAATCATATCATGAATCCCAGAAGAAGAAAGTTGGAGGTGACCTTAACAATCTATCTCAGCCAACAGCAGTCTATTGTGTTATTCCCCTTGAAACTTAAAATTGAACACTTCCTCTAAAGGAAATTTCTGTGGCAGTTCATTTGATCTTTCGGAAGATCTAACGCTGACAAATCGTTTCTCATATTGATTTCACTCATTCATTTAACAAATATGCGTTGTGTGCCTGTTATTTGCCAAAGATTGCATCAGGGCGCTGTGCATATAGGGGTAAAAGGGCCCTGTGTGTTGAAGGAAATTAAAACTGGAACTGAAATATCTGCATTTTTCATGCATTAGTCCTTGACCCATGGGCTATAGATACAGATCCTCAGAGAGCTAATGATCACTGTTATGTGCCTGGAGATTCTTTTTTCCCCTAGACAAGTACTCATTTAAAGAAAATTCTCCTATGAGATGATTTTAAGTCCTCTGGCATTTGTGATTCTCCCTTGAACACGTTCTCATTTCTGTCTACCCCTTTTGAAGTGTTCCGCTCAGTAGTAACCTTTGATTTACCAGGGCACTGATTATTTTTGTTTATGTACTCCCTCAAAGAACTTTGAAAAACTATGTATTCATTTGAATGTTTTAAAGCAGACATCTTAAACTTTTTCATCATTAGTATAAGCAGTTGCAGTGAATGTAATTTTTAGTATATTAGAGACATTGTCTTTAAAAATGAAATTGTTACATCATTGTTTGTAATGTGTCCAAAGGGACATAAACACCAAAGTGAATTGATACCGGCCATTCTTCTCTTTGGAGATACAAACACGTATTTGTGTTTATTGATAATTTAGTCTCACTCTTATTTGTTCATAAAGTCATAATTTTATTTAATTGCCCCAGAGAATTTTATCCTGTGTAATATAATATTTTACCTAATGTCATATATTAGTGATACTAATTCTCTTCAGAAATGATATCAATTTACTTTTTTTACTTCTTGTGATGATAAGAATTTGTGTTAAATTTTTTGTGAGTATATAATACAATAATAATATTAGTACATCGTTCATCTGAGCATAAAGATATTACAAATTTTGATGAATCTCTAGTAACATAAAGGTAAATATTTACTGTAAGGACTTTTTTAATGTGTTAGATGGGGAGGGCATTTGAATGAAATTATCTTTGATTGTATGATTTGTCTGTCTTTTTGGTTCTTTTACTTTTCTTCAAAGTGTTTTAAATCCTTGAGTAACACACCAAGAGTGTGGGTGAGTGAGACCTATGTCTTCTTTAACAACATGGGAAATGACAATGGGGAGTGGGGGTGATGGAGAAAAACCTTGGCCAATGTCCCCTTCTCAAAGGGAACAGGTTTAGAGAAGAATAGACATGGATGGTGATGACCTGGAAATGGATTTCCTTCAACCTATCTATGTGCTTGTTCTTTTTCACGTCTTTGCACCACTCCAGAGGTTGTTATATTAGAGTCTAGCAACCATAGTCTAATCGGGGCACAGTAGAATAGAGTTTTTATCTTCTTCATTTTAGAAATAATATTTTTATTAACACAAATGAAGATCACATTATGTTTTTCAGAGGCCAAGTCATACTCCAGATTTAAACAAAGCCTACAGTTATCTTTAAATTAAATGTGTTTTCAACTGTGTTCTTGCTGAGTTATGTCCCTCCCCAATCATATACTTGCACAAAAACTTTAATTCATCTCTGTCAGATTTTATCCTCTTAGACTCAGACTTTACTCCAGCCCTAACTTGAGCGATGGTGTTAAAACAGGGATGGGGGGAAGGGTACCCACCCACACCCACTCCTGCGTTAATATCTCCCTCCCTTTCGGGTCAGACCCAATCAGAAGCCAGTCCAACGAGGGAATAGTGATGCAGCTCCCAGGGGTCAGCTACCTGAGACCCAGGAAGAAAGAGAAGTGATCTTAAGGGAAGGGATCTTGAGAAAGGAGCAAATGAAACACAAGCTAAGAACACATGTGCACAGACATTCACAGGTGTGTAGAGGATAATTAGGCAACTGTGTCATTGTGGATGAATCTGTGTCTCCTCAGTTGAGTAATGCTGTATATGCTTTAAATGCTGGAGATTCCAAACAATGCTAGAGATCCCAAACAAGTAAGGTGCTTGCCACACAAGTGCCCACAGCATGAACTGACATCGAGAATTTGGAACAGCTGAAACTCTGTTTTATTTACATAGGTAGTTAAGGGCAGAGCCAACTCTTGAGGTTCTAATCCAGATCAGACCCAAGGGATTCCCGTCTGGTTCTGGCTGATGAAACTGAACCGACTGGTAAGATGATCTCACATGACAAGAGCCCATGGCTCCCACTGAGCTAGTTCCGGGTCATCTTTGGAGCGGATTTGTGCCATACATTTGCCCAACCCTGGAATTCACCCTGCCTTTCCCAATCAAAGGCCCAGGGATCACCAGGGACAGGACTAAGACCATCTGAAGCATCTCTTCATTGGACTGAATTCATTTTCTCTGTTTAGGCAGAAGCAAAATTGAGCGGGGTATAGCAATTCTAATTTGCTTTTCCTACAATTTTTAGAATTAAGTTTCATGATTTGATCACTAGAAGCATGATGCAAAACTTCTCTGACCAAATGTTTTTATAGCAACCCACGTAAAGCTCTAGATATCTTAAATAAATGTGATCATGTTGTTTAAAAACCAAGGGAATTGATCATAAACATTTATGAGATCCTAATAGACGTGCAGTAAAAACGTATTTTATCAGAAACAAAAAGTATTCCATTACCCCTGAGAAAGAGGAGAATCTTCTTTTGGACACTAACATTTCCATTAAATAAACTTGGGATTTCAACCATCTCCAACAAATATAATTGACCAAGTCTGAGTGTTTTGAAGGGATATTTCTTACATATTTCACTAAATTCAATTAATTTTTTATTACCCTCTTGTTTTGCAGAGATTGTCTCAGGGCTATTTTCCTTACTGGTTAAATTAGGGGATAAAATAGATCCTCTGATTCCACACCCTAAAGGCACTCCCTTGGCAAGGAACACACAGCCAGTGTTCCATGGTGAGTTAACCCCTGAGCTACGCTGTATCAGTTCGCCTTACTGCATTGTGCCTCTCATGGGCATGGAAACATTTTCCAGATCCATTGGTAACTTCTCAAAACAGCACTGTCCCCATGTTGGCAGGGCAGACTGTTGTTTTGTGTATGAAAGGCCCCAGTGGTATGAAAGGGGAAAATCATATCTTTATCTCTGTACAAGTTTTATTTTATTACTCTGCGCATGAAAGGAATCATTTCAATATACAGATGTTTAAAGCCATGGGAATGGATGAATTGCCTAAGAAGAGGGCAGAGTGGGGGATAAGGACCAAGCTGTGAGGCCTGAGGAACCCCATGGAGAGAGGTTGGGGAGAACAGAGCCGGGAACAGAAGGAGTGGAGGAAGGACCTGAAGGAACATGGCCACAATGTCCCATTATCCACCTTCCAAACTAAAGGACGCCGTGGTTCTTCCACCATCTCTTAAGTGTGCGGGACTTTATTTTCTCATTTTTTTTCCAGTGCAGAAGAGGGTATTTTCTATTTGTTTTATGCAAAACAAAGTCTTTGGTTTGTTTATTTTTATATTTCTGTTTACTCTTCACTGGAAAATTACTAAAATTAAAATTATTGACTATGGAAATGGAGGGTGGGTTGGGTGCAGGGGGCAAAGGGAAAACAATGGGGACAACTGTAATAGCATAAACAACAAAACATAATAAAAATAAAATTAAATTAAAAGAATACCATCATGCACTAGCTTGAAAGTTTATACTAAACGTCTGTGTTCGGTTTGAGCCTTGGATGCCTTTGTCCAACTGAGGATTTGATTTTCCACATTTGCAAATAAGCGAAAAGTAGGCAAATTAAATTATTTCTCTTTTCAATAAGCTTTCATCAATTCTGTGGAAGTGTGATGGGCTAGACATCTACGCACATCTGGCCTCCTGCTGGCCGGTTTCTGGAACGTGTTCATGCATCGGAATCCCAGCGACAGTGTTGGAGGGGAAAGGTTGCTTTTGAACACTTTTAAACCAAGCTGAGATGTTTGAAAGCAAATACTCTTGGAAAAAAGTAAAAAATATTATTCATACTCATAGCCAAATGGCTGAGTTTGGTGTCGTTTTTGCAAAGAGTAAGACTATTTTTTATAAATAGAAGCCTAGGCTCAAGTTGAGTGCAGTGTGTGGGTATAGCAACAACTATTCAATTTTTTTTAAAAATGTTATCCTCACCCTACGACTTGGTTATTGTCCTAGGGGAATATAAGACAGGAAGAAAGAGAGAGAGACAAATATGGATTGGTTGCCTCTCTCACAAGCCCTGACAGGAGATTGAACCCACAACCTAGGTATGTGCCCTGATGGGGAATCAAACCTGAGAACTTTCAGTTTACGTGACAATGCTCCGGTCAACTGTGCCACACCAGCCAGGCCTATACAAAGTTTTGTGTTAACTTAAACATATAACTGTCTTGCCCAGCTTCCAGGCAAGCTCCATGAGATGTTGGAGCAAGCAGCTAGCTGTTCACTTTATCCGGGTGAGAGATTTTTACTGTTAGAGAGCTTTGCCACCAGCTATTGTCTTCATCCTCCTCTTAACATTGGTCTGAAGTTTCTGTCGTTAGTCTTGTTTTGGGTGAAGACCTTGAACTTCTCAATGACTTATGTACAATATAGATACGCCCCTAGAGGGTGGCATGCTGAGCCACTAGTCATTGTCTGTTACATAATTAACACAGAATAGTGGATCAGCTTGAATTGTCAGCACCCAACAGAGTCCAGAGAAAATAGGACACTTACCTGTAGGTGTGCTGTGAAGAATGGGTGAGAGGCATAAGGAAGGCAAAAAGTTTAAAACGTAAGAATAAAGCTTTTATGAAGAAGGTGGTCCTAGGTGGAGAGTCCCTAACAAGACAAGAAATCAAATTACATAAGAAAGCCACATGTGGAATACCTGAAAACTTGGCTTCATTAAGATTTTTGACTGTCTTCTGTTTTGTTACCCTTTCTGGAATTTCTTTGTTCCAAGAAAAGTTGCCTCCATATGTTTAACAAACCAGCTTTTATTATCCGTTAGCCTGTGGAGGTTTCTCCAAATATTCTGGGGAATTCATAATTGATCACCTCTTTGGTGCATGGCATGGAATTTTTTATTACATTAATTGCAGATTTAAATATTTTTATTCTCTGATGATCCTTTAGATTTAAATGATACCTAAATTTTAATTTTTCACAATATTTTAATAAACTTCTCTTTTTAAGAAATAAGAGCATTTTGAAGGTGGGAAATGCACGGATCTTTGAATCTAGAAGCCTGGATCTGCATCTGAATCTGCAATTTTTCTGGTTAATTCTGGGCTAAGACTTGGAAACCACCTCATATCAGCTTCTTGCCTGGGATACCAACTACTGAGGGATTTGAGCTGATAACAATACTAAGAGTAATAATGAGAAAAATTTATTGAGCCCTTGATATATTCTGTGCTTTATTTATTTTAATCCCCTGTAAATTGATGTGGCTGGTAAAGCTTCCCATTTTATAAATGAAAAAACTAAGTCACAGAAAAATTAAGGAACTTCCCTGTCTACATAGTTGGCAATTGGCTGAACCAAGATCAGTTAATCTACCTCTAGAATTTACACTTTATTGTTTTGCTGCTTCTTCAGTGATCCTAATGATTTTACCTCTAATTATATGATGATCTAATCCTAAAACAAGATAAATGAAAAAAAATAATAAACTTTCAGATATACTTTTATTTTTCTAGGAGCACAGACTTTATGTAATAGGAAGATAGAGGTTTGTAATTGATAACTCTCTAGTCCATCAGAATGGATGTTTCGATTCTCATTGTGACCCTCATCTTTCTGGTTGAAATCAATTCTTTAAAAAAAAATCCATGTTTATGTAGAATATTTTCCTTTCAGTCAGACCTCTAATTAACAGCTGCAGAACAATACATTTTTTCTCACACATCTCTAATTTTCTTTTATGTTTTTAAAGATTTCCCCAAATACTGGACACCTTGATGGACAGTGATGGTGTCATTTCCTGCTCTTCAATATGGCGTTTGGCAATGAAAAGGACAGGACATGAAATTAAATTGGAAAGACAGAATATAGTAAGGAATGGTTTGCAGAATAATGGACCATTTTGTGCTGTTCTGAAAATCAGAAATAAATAGTCACAGATGGCTTTGCTGAATTAGTCCTTATGGTTCAGTGTGACTAGACTTTTCTTCTTTAGAATGGACCACTGTCGTGACGGGCACCTGGGTGTGCTCATCTACTTCCTTGTGGCCCTGAATGCTGCTCAGGACCAGAAGAGTCGGCCGTTGCCTAAGGAGAAGGTTCAGGTCATTGGGAATGCTCTTATTCCCCAGATTTTAAGACTGAATTTCTTTTTACCAAGGAACAGAGATTTTCCATCTGCTAGCTAGAGTAAGCACATACAAATGCCCCTTAGAAAAGTAACCTAAACTGTATAGAAAGCCCTTTGAAATAAGTTTAAGTAGAAAGGGTGCTTTGTTCAACGGACTACTCCAAGTCTACATATTCAAAAGTTGTCGTTAGGGCTTCTTCATGTTCTCCCAAACTTTGGGCTCTCCTTGAGGTGGTGGGATGTTTGCCAATGGGGCTAGGGTAACATCCCATCCACTCAGTAACCCTACTGGAATGAAGAATCTCTTTCTACTATTCTAAAACAAAGGACTGAAGGTTAAGTCATATTAACTCTTTTTGGTTTTGTTTTATGGTATTTTTTTTTACTTTGGACGCTATCAAATATCTTCCAAAAGAACATGTTTTATCATCTGTAAAGGCAAAATTATTCATTACATAAAGAGGAGAGTTTGTGTTTAAGAATTGTAGTCTCTGCTGATACGTGTGCCCGAATCTACCTAAATCTTACTAATTCTTATTGATCTCACTTGATTCATCTCATTTGCCCATCTCTATAGCAAACAGTGTGTCTCAACAGCGAGTTCAACAGTCTGATGAGCATGTCCTGAATCATATGCCCCTCTTTGAGGCGAGAAGATGGAAAAACTTGAAATTAAGAGAAAGATGGTCCCCAAGAAAAATTAATGCCTTTACCAAAATAATGGTTTACAGGAGAAACACTGGATGTCTGCTACAGGGACTTCCAGCCCAGAAGATTTCTCCACCAGCTCCTGAAATTTGGTGACTTAGTTGAATGATTTTTCTCAGCTGACTCATCAGCAGCTGAGCAGAAAATTCTGTCTCACCGTTTCTTCAGCGTTCCCCAAAATTGGGATTTTAATCATCCACTGTGTGGATATGACCTTTTAATGTCAATTTTAGCGTATTGTTCCATGATGTTTGGTGAGTTTTAACCCCTGTGTTACTTGTCACATTTTTACAGCAGCTTTTCTGAAGCCATCAGCCTCAGATGACAGCCTAAAAGGGCAACTGCTTGCGAATTTGACAACTTTCAGTAGAGAGATGGAAAGACCAGAGCTTAGGAGAAAGGGGTTTGTCTGAAGAGGCCAAGTTGTCATTTGTTTGCTCGTGTGGGGTCCAATGGGTCTTTTTGCCTGGCAGATTTTCATGAAGCTCTTGGCTTAATGAGCTGAGTGTTCAGTAGCTCAGACAAAACACCCCCCAGGGAGAATGAGTGATTGCTGTTTGTTGGGAACTACCCTGCTTGGTTTCAGGAGCTGTAACCCCCCCCCCCCCGCCATGGCTAAAGCTGAGTGACCGACCTTCAGACCATAAGCCACTAAGGAGTCAAAGTTTATCTCCCTGGCAGGGGTTCCGTTTCTGCTCCTTTTACTTCATCCATAACTGGCCCCTAGTGCTTGATTGGTTAGCCAATGAAGGGTAAGATTCCTCAAGGCGGGGGGGGGGGACGACCTAAGACAGGAATGATCACATGGAGGCCCTAGGGAAGGACTTGGGGGGCTATAGCAAAAGGGGGTGAGGGACCCTCGCCCCTCGATTTTGACAAAGCCTAAGTCCTCATTCTGTCTGCAAGAAATCTCCTAATCTCTTGGCTGCCTTACTTCTGCTAACTGACTTAAGCCTGAAATAATGACAGAGGGTGAGGTACAGCCCTGTGTTGGAAAGGACAGGTTCCCCAGGTGATCAGGCCTGAGAAAGAATATATAAAATCCTGTGAAAACTGCTTTGCTAAGAATGCTCTCAATTAAATAAGGGTCCAAGCAGGAAATGAGTTTGTTTCCCAAAGTTTTGTAGCTCTTTAGCTAACAGACGCTGATGCAGAATAGGCCCTCATAGTTCTTTGTATGCTATCTATTGTTTGATCCTTACTGTCTGACAATGATTAATGAACTTTACCTGTATTCCTGTGCAAATTGGAACCCAAAAAACTTGTCAAGGCAAGGGTTGGAGCACTCTCCCCTAGAGAGAGTGGCCAGGCAGCTCTGAGGCACTCTCTGCTTGAGAGAGTAGCTGTGCCATCCCTTTTCCTCCACAGGACTCGGTAGTCTGTGTGAATTTGTCTCATATCTCATCCATAATGCCGCGAACACTGCGGGCCGGTGTCCGCATCAGCTGTTATAGACCACGGACATGCCGAGTGGTGGGACAGGATGCGAGGGATGCATGCACAGTTGCCTGTCTCCTACAGCCACATCACATTGCTGCTGCTTCTTTTTTTCTTTTTCCTTTTTTTTATTGCTAAACTTCACTGTAGCATAGAGGGTTCAACAATGATTTGTTATGAAAAACATACAACTATATATATATGTAAAACATAGTCCTTTCCAAAACCCTACACACACACTTGGTGCACACATCGCACACCGTTGCACACCATCAACATGTGCTCTTTGTGCTGAATGAGTGAATATTACATGACCTTTCAGGGTTTGTCCTTGGGATGTTCTCCTAAATGATGCTCAGCCAGAATGCACCCCTGTAGCCCTAGCCGTTGTTGAGGGCCTGTGCCCATTCTGATTGGGTTGGAGTCATGTCAGTGCCATACTATACTATTATAAATACTTTGTACATCACTCTTGCTTCTTCTTCCCAGTCAAGGTAAGCCCATGAAAATCTGCTTACCTCATGTACTGACTCTCCCTTAAGCTTCTTTGCTGTCAAAACTGATGTTTCTTGTGCCCCACTGTGACTCCAAAGTGTTTCTCATTCATGCTAAGATGTCAATGGCATCTGTGATACTTTACCAAGGATGTGAACAGTGGAGATGGAATGCTGAATCCAAAGACTTTAGTCCCTAATAATAGGTGATGATGTTAGACACAATAGCAGGTGACAAGAAATAGATCCTTGGTTTCAAAGATTTCCTATAGCTCTTCCAATCCACCCAGTCAGCAAGGACCTACTTTTCCAGGACACTAAACCAGCTCACCTCCCTTTTCTTCCCTGCTGGGGTTCCTGTGGCTCCCTCTTCAGCATTGGGAAATGCAATACCAATAGCATGCCTGCAGTGGTCAGAGCCTGCAGGTGGCTCTGCAGGTGGAGACAGAAGGTCCCATCATTAATATTATAGACTAAACAGATCAAACCTGAGGTCAAACACTTACACCGGGAGCGTATTCTTTAAACTTAGAAGATTTAAAATCCATGAAGCCTAAAGCCTCCCGACACTGCCAGCTGCCCTCATGTCTCTACCCCATGAACTTCAGCCCTTGCTCACTATTAAGCACAGGCAGAGGAGCATTATGATTTACTTGGGAATGTCTATCTGGGGAACCCTAGATATAGAAGAGGACTGTTTTTACAACTCGCACATTGTAAACAAACCGTGAGTCCTCAGTTGAACTCAGTGGATGGCATTCTTAAGAGTTGCAGGCTCTTGAAAATGAGGGAGGAAGATCCTGCTTACCTTCCTGTGGCAAATGGCCAAAATGGTAAATAAAGAGAGGACTGGTGTTGACACACCAGAGGGCTATGTAGCCTTTGTGGATGGGCTGGGCAGCAGAAGCCCTGTGGGTGTGGAAGAGCCCCCAGCAATTGCATTAATCGCAGCAGTTTATGGACACAGATTGCAAAGTGCAGGAACAGCCTCCTTCTACTGCATTGCCACGGGACGCCTGGGAGCTTGCCCCGGGTCAGCTCCTGGACAGAAGCAGGAAACTCTTAATTTTCACAGCTGACCCAAGGGAAGAGAGCTTCTAGTGAATGGTGTTCTGTATAACCTTATCCAGGTGCATCTGTCATTACTGCTCTGCACACACCTTTCCTTCACCAGAAGTGCTCTGCCCACTGTCTCCCGAGACCATTTCTGATTACATTCAGGCTTCCCACCCCCACACCACGTGCCGTATTCTCAACCACGGCAAACTCTTCTCCTCTCCCTCACTGCCCGGGGCCATGTTCCACTTCCAATGTGATGGGCTTTCGGAACCTCACCAGCCCAGCTGACCACAGTGACCACTCCTCTTGAATATTATACTTATGCTTCTGCCACACACTCTATTTTATTACTGTATTTCCCAAACTTCAGTTATGCTTGTAACATGTTTATAATTGTTGCCATATCAGTGCACCATCTGCGGCAGTATTTACATACACAATTAAATTGGACTCATTTTTTAAAAAGTGAAATGAAGTAATTTTAAAAGAAAACATCATACCACCACTGAAAATAGAAAAGCATTTCACTTGCCATACACAGAAGGTATCCATGGAAATAAATACAACAGAAGCCAAACAATGCAATTAAATTCTTGCTACACTGGGCCAGCCCGGGTCCCTCAGCCTGAGGCTCCTTCTGTTGAGAGGGCAGAGGGAAACAATCCAAGGCTGACCGAGAAAGATGTTAAGGGCATCCTAGCAGGCAACTGAGGCTTACTTCTGCAAGTGGTCAGAAGGATGGGAAGCAGCCTGGCTCTCTGATTTGATGGTATTCAGCACTCTGTTCTTGCACAGCCTCAGATCACCCTATATTCAGCTGTGCGATTTAAGCTCCCCACTAGTTACTAAGTTGCTTACTTATACAACTGGAGCTAAAGATCTTGATTTCCTGTACTGCCTGCAAGTTTCTTGATCCTGAGGGTTAGTTAACTAGCATGAGAGCTGATTAGTAAGGTCAGTAGGTAAAAGAAAAAACACCCCGATACTTCTTAAAGCGACTCCATCTCAGTAAGCAAGGACAAGGCCTCTCTTCTGTGGTAGGTGCTGGCTGGGTGTTGGCAATGCAGGTGCTGGGCGTACAGTGGTGGATGAACAGAAAAGGGGGGGGGGTGCTATCCTGGCAGTAGTAAGTAGTAAGAATCTCATGAAATAGATTTGTTTAGGGGTTTGATATACAGTTTGAATCTTATTTTACTGCTAAATGTACAAAGTTAAATCCAGAGGAAATTTCTTTACCAGAATAATAAAAAAAAAAGAATGTTAGGTTTTAAGGGGTCCGCAGGCACTGTGTTTGTCTCACTAGATAGTGTAAACAATATTGTTCATCGGGGCACCTTTCTTTGGGGCCTGGCATCAGGAACCTCCAGCTTACCACATGACATGAGTGATGGTGAAAAGAGATTTGTTTGGAAATCAACAGTGCGTTGAGAGATTCCTTAAGCCATTTGGTATCTGGGCCATGTTTTTCCATCTATAAACTAAGGATTCCCAGGTTTCAGGGTCACAAAAGTGGCAAATGCGTGCACAGTGCTTGTCTGCAGATATGCTTCCAGCACTCCCAACGTGCACTTGTGAGCTGGATTCTTGTGAGTTCACCTTACAAGTTTTCTCTTGCCGCCATGACTGGTTACCGCAAATTTAGCGTAAGCAACATAGATTTATTATCTTACAGTTCTGTAGGTCAGAGGTCTCATTAGGCTCACAGGGGTTTACCACGTGTCCACAGGGCTGAGTGCCTTTCTGGAGGCTCTGGGGAACAGTCTGTTTCCTTGCTCACTGGGTTTAGCAAAATTAATTGTCTTCGGTTGTAGGACTGATGTCTCTGTGTCTTTACTGGTTATTCTTTAGGACTGTGCCCAGCTTCTAGAGGCCACCCACATTCCTCTGTTCTCCCCCTCTTCCTCCATCTTCAAGTTTTGAATCTTGCCTGCCTTTTTAGCCCTTACATCTCTCTGCCCTACTCTTCTGTCTTCCTCTTTTGCTTTTAAGGACCCAGAAGTAGATTGGACCCACCCAGATAATCCAGATTAATCTTCCCATTGCCAGGCCTTTGGCCTGAATCACATCTGAAAAGTCCCTTTTGCTGTGGAAAGTAACATATTCACAAATTCTGGGCATTAGGGTGTGCACCTCCTGGGGCGAAGGGTATGGCTCTTCCAGACACCGTAAAGTGCTGTTGTTATCTCTAGTTTGCAAGGGCACCTACTCTCAAAAATAACGAAAAAACAGCAACCCATATTCTCCTGTTCTTTCTTTTCCACACCATGGCAGGGGCCTCCTGTACCAAATTTTCTTCCATGAGGAATCTGACATTCAGGCGTTTGAACCTTAGTTTGGCTGTAGGACAAGGAATGACCTGCTCTGGAAACATTCATTGTAGAATATATTTGTCATTGGGAAATTAAAGGGATTCTTCTCTTATAAAGAGACTTGAAGGAGCAGTTTTATCAGAGGGATTTTTTTGTCTTTTTAATTAATTTCCTTCTTTTTTAAATTTTATTTTAATCATTGTTCAAGTACAGTTTTCTGTCCTTTACTCCCATCGCAGCTCACCCACCCATCCCTCCCCACCTCCCTCCCATTTCCACCCCCTCTCCCCAGTTTTTGTCCATGTGTCCTTTATACTTGTTCCTGTAAACCCTTCCCCTTTTCCCCTGAAATTCACCTGAAATTCCCTCCCCTCTCCCCTCTGGTCAGTGTCAGCTTGTTCTCTATTTCAGTGCCTTTGGCTATATTTTCGTTTGTTTTGTTGTTCAGGTTCCTGTTAAAGGTGAGATCATATGGTGTTTGTCTTTCACCACCTGGCTTTTTTCACTTAGCATAATGCTTTCCAGCTCCATCCATGCTGTCACAAAGGGTAGGAACTCCTTCTTTCTTTCTGCTGCATAGAGTTCCATTGTGTAAATGTACCATCATTTTTGATGCATCCATTTACTGATGGGCACCTAGGTTGCTTCCAGCACTTGGCTATTGTAAACTGTGCTGCTATGAACACTGGGGTGCAAAGTGTTGTATTGGTGTTTCAGGGTTCTTAGGATATAATCCCAGCAGTGGAATTGCTGGGTCAAAAGGCAGGTCCATTTTTAGTTTTCTGAGGAAGTTCCATACTGCTTTCCATAGTGGTCGTACCAGTCTGCAGTCCCACCAACAGTGCACTAGGGTCCCCTTTTCTCCACAACCTATCCAACACTTGTTTATTTCTTTGTTTATGATGGCCAATCTGACTGGTGTGAAGTGGTATCTCATTGTGGTTTTAGTTTGCATCTCTCTGATAGCTAGAGATACTGAGCATCTTTTTATCTGTCTTTGGATCTTCTGTGTGTTCTCCTTAGAGAAGTGGCTGTTCATGTCCTTTGCCCATTTTTTAATTGGGTTGCTTGTCTTCTTAGAGTGGAGTCGTGTAAGTTCTTTATATATTTTGGAGATTAAACCCTTGTCTGAGGTATCATTGGCAAATATGTTTTCCCATACGGTTGGTAAAGGAAAGAGTAAACAAATGGGATCTCATCAAAATAAAAGGCTTCTGCACGGCTAAAGAAAACAGTATTAATTAATTAATTTGTATTGTAGCCACGAACTCTATCTATCTTAAGAATTGCCCTAGTAAATTCTAAAAAAGTTTTCAGAGACCCACCTCTCACTTATCCACTGGACCCAGCACCTATGAGGAAGCAGAGATGGATCTCTCTATTCTCCTGCTTTGTCCTTGGTCTGCATCTTATAGATGCTCCTTGGAGTTTCCGTTCAGCATCTCAAACCCAGACAGTGAATATCAGGAGGGCAGCAACCTTATTTCTTCTGTTTGTCACCATATCCTCCTCTCTAAGCACAGAGCCTGCCATGGGGAAGTGTGGTTGGCAACTTCGGCCGCAGTTCCAGTGGTGCTCCTGTCTCGGTAGGTCACGCCCTGTGTAATCCCTTAACGTTGAATGTGGAAGGGACCTCGGGCCTTGCTTCTAACATAGCGTGTGATCCCAGTAATGAGATGTCACATCTATGATTACCTTACAAAAGATTTCGACCTCTATCTCACTAGCAGACTCTCTCTTACCTCCTTGGCTATATCTTTAATGAGTCAACCCGCCAAGCTGGAGAAGCCCACTGGGGCAGGAACTGGGGGTGGCATCTGGGAAACAGCCTGCAAGGAACTTGGGCATGGCAGCAAGCACAGGAGCTTGGAACACGTCCTTCCCCAGTCAAGCCTTGAGATGACTACAGCCCTGTGACGCTTTGCTCACAGCCTATGAGAGATCCCGACAGAGAGAACCCAGGTGAGTCGTGCCCAGACACCTGACCCACCAAAACTCTGAAATAATCCATGTGTAAACCACCAAGGTTGGGATTATGTGTGATGCAACAGTACAATACTCACACAAGTTGGCACTCGATATGCATCTAAGGAATGACTGAATGAAGAAAACTAAGCAGATACATTTACTTATTCTTTGTTCATTTGGTGCAGGGTTCATCATGGCAGTGAGAAGCCCGGAGCTGAAGGGGTTTGTATAATACTGTACTTGGCTGCAGTGCAGTTGAAACGTGCACACTTTGGGAAAATTCCAGTGAGGAATCCCAGAAGATACTCCACAACTTAATTTCTTCCTCCAGTGCTTAAAACAGAGCATTTTCCATTGAGGGTCTTGAAATCAGATGCAGACAGTTCTCAGCAGCAGGCTGCTGCTTTGCCCTCTCTTTGTCCACGGGTGGGCATTTTTCAGAAAAAGCTGTGTGGCCAGGAGGACCCCTCAAACTTCAACTAGTTGGCCCTGAACAGAGCTGCCTGCCTGTTCTCCTGCTGTCTTTATTTCCCCTGCCATGAATCAATTCATGCCTGTTCCTTTCCTGTTGTGATTAACTGTACCTGTTAGGGAAGAGTAATTCTAAAACACTTCCTGGGGATGGAGAGAGGTGTGACTCATGTTTCTTAACGATATGCATACTCACTGCCCAAAGGAGAAGACCAGTGCATTCAAATCAAAATGCACCATCCCCAGCAGGGGCACAGACTCAAAGTCTGGCCACTGGGACGCAGCTGAAATGGAGAAGGATCAGTGTTTGTTAAGATGATTCTCAGATCACTAGCTGATATTGTGTTTCTGCTGATTTGATTATTGTGACTAGAATGTAATAACCATGAAATCAGGGGCCTGTCCTTCCTCCCTAGTATCCTCAGAGCCTGCCATAGAGTGGGAGCTCAATAAACCTTTGCTAAATGTAAAACTAAAAGACAGAGAGAAAGAAAAGAAAAAACTGTTCTTAAAACAGAGGACTATAGCATATGAAAAATTCCGTTGGAATTTTGGCTTAGGGTTTCTTTCCAGCCTAGCTTAGTCTTGAGTGGTTGAACGATTTGACACAACAAAGTAGCTGAAGGACAAGTTGGAGGAGTGGATAGGTGCTCGTGCCCCATGTAAAGATCTGAGGACACGTGCTTGATAATTTATAACACCCCACCAGGAATTCGACCGGCTGCAAACGAAGAAGCAGAAACAAGCGTCCACGCAGGGTCTGCTCATTAGGCACCTCCCCCAGCCACACGGCAGGTCGCCGGTTTGTTCTGAGACCCTTGGCTCTCGCACACAGTCTGTCTTCACCAGTTTGAACCTCACCAACTCTTTCTCTGGCCTTCACTTCAGCATCATAGCCATGGAGAGAGAGGCCAGATTACTCAACCTGGAGGGGACAGATTCCAAAACTAAAAGTACTACACAAATACAGAAAAATGAATCTGATGTTAACTGACTTTTTTTTAAACTATGCTTTTTGCTTGAGTCATCTCAGAGTAATACAATGACAGTAGACATAGCATTTTCCTGTAGGAACATTTTCCCCTTGGTCAATTATTTTCACCCTTATTTGCAGGGTTGTATATATATATATATAGTATATATATATATATATATAAATATATATATATATATTTTACCAAAAAAGTAGATGTGAGAGCATGTGTTCAGTCCCTCAGGAAATAACATCTCTTTCTGCTGCTGCTATACTGGCCAGCTGTCTTCTCTTGGCTAACCAGACCCTGTCCAGCTGGAGAAGGTTCAGGACAAATGCAATTCCCAGCTCTGTCTGGGAGAGCCAGAGGTGGTATTTCTTCATCTGCAAGGGGCTGCCTTTACTACTCTGAGGAGTGGCATCTTCGAACCTGTGTCCATAGTCCCACAAGTAAGGCGCAAGGGCACCATGGCTTCATGTCTCTCCTGTCTGCAAGGTGTCATGCAGCATAGTGAAGCTGTCAAGAGCATGAATTGTGAAGCCTGACTACCTGCTTCAAGTTCTAGTCCAACCACTTGTTGATTGCATTGTCTCATGTGAACTAACCCCAAACATGATGTTAACAGTGGCTTCCTAGTGAGGTTGATATAAAGCACAACACAGGTGAAGTGCTCAGGACTGTGCCTGACACATAATAAGCATTCAATTCACGTCAGCAATGATTGTTGTTGTTTAATCGTGTGTCCACAATAGCTTGGTAAGCTGGTCATCTTATGACTAGAAATGGTAAATTTAAGTGACTCATTCAAGAAAGTCAGGTAAAATGGAAGGAGGCAACACTTAAAGTATCATTTTCAAACAAACATAGAAAACATTTGATAGTTTTAAGAGAAATGTGCTTTTCATTCAGAATGGTTTCAGTTTTCTGTATTATTGGAAATTAAGTAAGAAACAAGAGTTTGGGATAGGGCCAAGAAAAATTTCGTCTTGCTGGCTTTTATTTGAAGACTGTTCCAGCTTATATTTTATTTCATTGGTTTATTTCTTCAAATTATCCTTAACTAATATTCAAAACCAAAACTTACTTAATCTTGAAGAATCTAAATTTCTTCTGGTTCCAACCTACCTGTTGAAAAGCATTGTTTTTAATTTGCAGACTTCTGTGTTTTTAAAATTGCTCACACCGAAGATGGCACCCTATCTCTCCCCATCTCCTGTTGGCAGCCTGGGCTGATGTCGGCGTGGTGCCCGCACACCTCTTCCGTAAACCACCCCCACATACTGAGGATTGGTGCAGGACACAAGTGAGGGGCTCTACCTGGCAATGGAGAGGTGCTGGTTCTGCTTTCCATTTCCCTTGACAGATTCTGCTCTGCCTGAGAGCCAAGTAAATTAAAAACATATATTAAAGAACTTGAAGAATCACATAAATAAAAGTAATGGATTACCTAAATAAAACCCAAGTAAGATGACATCAGGGGCCTATGCAATCAGGATGATAAGCAAGAGAGAGGCTAGAAAGTGGAGAGGCCCTGCTTTGCAAATGAAGGTTTTGCTATAAATCACCATTTCTCTGAGAGGGAGAAAGATTGATTCCTGTCCCCTGGGAATAGATACTTATACATCCATCCATTTTCTTGTGATATTTTTTTGGTCTCTATGTGGTTTAAATGTGGGTAATTCAAGCCTTTCCCCCCCTTCTGAACAAGAAGTAATACTGCTCTTAAAACATAAATGCCATTTAAAAGGTACCATAAAGAGTTTGATAATTTGTTCCTGAGTAGAAGGGTTGAGATAGCAAGTTTTTTTTGTAGGTGTGATTTTTTTTAAATGTGTTAAAATCCACATAATACAAAATTTACCATATTAACCATTTTAAAGTATAAAATTCAGAGACATTTAGTACATTCCTAACGTTGAGCAACCATCATCACTATCAAGTTCCAGAATATTCTGTCGCCTGGTTGCTTCAAAGAAAGGCCATACCCATTAAGCAGTCATTTCTCATTCTTCCCTCAACGCAGCCCCCTGGCAACCACCGATCTCTTTTCCTTCTCTTTGGATTTGCCTCTTTGGATAATTTCAATAAATGGAATTGTATGACACATGGGCTTTTGCATGTAGTTTATTTCAGTAGGCATAGAGCATTCAGGGTTCATCCATGTTGTAGCACATACCAGTACTTTAGTCTTCTCCACAGCTAAATAATTATTCCATTTTATGGGTATGCCACACTTTGTACATCCACTTATCAACTGATGAACGTTTGGATTATTTCTACCTTTTGACTATTGTGAACATTGCTGCTATGCATATTTGTGTACAAGCTGACACTGACTTTTGGGTATACGAATCTCTAGACCAAAACCAAATGACCAATTGAAATATTGCTGTCCAGCTTTGTGTTTTTTCTTGTCTTATATATGAATCTTTTAAGAGCATAGCATGGAGTTTTATATGGACTATCTTGATTATTGTTGAGATATCTGGAATTCACATTTATTTAAGAATCAGAAAGCAGAGGAGCTGACTATTATTTTCTAAGAAAGTCTCCTCTCCCGTCTCCTGGCTTTTGCCACAAAATGTGTCTTTCTGGGAGAGGCTCCTTGAGAGTGGGGCAAAGACAAAACAAGTGGTGAAAAGTACTGAAGGGCACTGTGCCTGACCTGATGCTGGTTGGGTACCATGTTTTCTCCATTAGGGTTAAAACTACTGTTAAGAAATAAGAATGGGCATCATGGGAAGGCATCTCAACATGGTTGTTTAAAATGAAAAGAGAAGGTTATACTTTTCCTGCTGGAGAACTAGTCTGATTTTGCTAAAAATGGAGACTGCCTTTTTCAATGGGATTAGATGATGGCTGTTTATGATTTCAGTGACACAAATCAGCAGCTCCAAAATTACGATGAAAATATATTGAAAACACAGATTTTAAAAATACTGTATTGGAGCCTGGCTGGCGTAGCTCAGTGGATTAAGTGCAGGCTGTGAACCAAAGCATCTCAGGTTCGATTCCCAGTCAGGGCACATGCCTGGGTTGCAGGCCCCGGCCCCCAGCAACTGCACATTGATGTTTCTCTCTCTCTCTCTCTTTCTCCCTCCCTTCCCTCTCTAAAAATAAATAAATAAAATCTTTTTAAAAATAAAAAAATAAATAAAAATACTGTATTGGCAAAGTTGAAATGTAACATTTTACTTTTCCCCACCCTTCCTGAGTATATTGTTACAAACAGTTTGCCTCTGAAGGAAAGTTTAAGGGAAGTTAATTCTTCTGTTGAACTATTGTCATACTTGCATGCTAGTTGGTAACTATTTATCTCCCTGAATCCTAGATTGGACTCATCTCAATCCCAGCCTCTCCCCCAGGACCTGGGACCTATAAGATGCCCTCACAATCCAGCAATAGCAAGGTTAATACCTTGAACAATGGGGGCTCAGTAGGACCCTGTTTTAGCGGTAAGGACCGAGTCCAGTCCTATGGAATTGATTGACTGCACACATCACTTCTAGTCATGAGTATAATTAATAGGCATTTTACAAATCCTAGTAAAGCTTCTGTGGTAAACTGGGAAAGGACTCTACAGATGGGTAATGATTTTGCAAATCAGTTTGTTCAATTTTAAACGTATTTCAATACACTGGAAGGAAGCCTGAGTTGTCAATTAACTGAGCGTGAAAGGAACTGTGGTGAGATATCACTGTGTGGTGTCTCCTGGTGTAGCACTGTGATGGGTTCAAAGAGGTGGATGAAATTCTTCTAATCAAACTTTCATTCTTAGCTCCATCTTTCTGAGAACAATGTTTCTCGGGGCTTGCATTTCTAAAACTGAAACACAGAAATCATGCTGATGCTGAACTACCCACAGTTTGGTCTATAATTAAGCAATTTTCATCCATAAACACATGAACAAATTAGGGAAAATAGCTTTATCAACATAACACTAGTGAATGCATTTACAGTAAAATTTTAACTTACATGTTTAAAGCTTATCAAATTTTATAGTGTGGTTATCTTGTTTTGATTGATTATGCACTTCTAATAATTGCAATGACATTGCAATCCAGAGTGGAAAGTTAATACATAGAGCCTTGTAGCCATTGGAGAAAATATATATTTCAATTCACAGACATATTGTTATTGCAGAGGAAATTTATATAGTAATCAATAAGAATTTTCTAAACATAAAATATATTTATTTAAGATAAAATTCTTTATGGGAAATGGAAGTAAATTAAAGTCAAAGATATAAAAAAGCCACACAATATTTCTGGCTTTTAAAGAAAAGCATCTTCATGTATTTAAAGACAGATGATGATGCACGTCACATTAATATGGGATTTATATTCTACTGGATACATTTAAAAGACCGTTATAACAAATTTGGTCCATCTGATGTTATCCTGAACAAGCACTGGATTTACTGAAAGTTGTTTCTTGGGTTTCCAAGGTTCCTACTCCACACAGAGCCGTGAATTGGAGTCACTCAGATTAAGGAAGTCCCTCTGATGTCGCCTGACTCCTGATTTTTCATGCACAAAATGAAGGTTTAGGGAAGCTAGTTTCTTATCCAGACTGGGATCTAGAGTCCAAACCTCTGACGCTTGATGCAGTGTTCTGTGTCTTAACCTACAGCCAACACACTGAATCCCAAATTAAACGAAAGCATTATGTTTTGAAAGAACAAATCATGAGCCAAACTGAATTGAGTTTTTTAGAAGTCGAATGCCCATTAAAACCAAACATTTTCATTTTCAGTGAACCATTTAATGAACAGACAAGAACAGTCTCTGACAGGAAACTAGTATTTGACTTCCTAGAGTCTCTGGAAATAACTGCAGCTTCCATGGAAAGAACAGAAGCTTTAGGGTATAGATCTGGGCTCAATTTCTAGTTGCATTAGTACCAGTGGTGGGCTTTGGAGCAGGTTCCACAACTTCCCTGAGTTCCTTTCCTTTACCTGGAACATGAAAATAAAACTCCCTCTGCCTGATGAGGTTAAGGTTAAGAGTAAACGAGATCATGCATGCCAAGGAAGGAGCATGATGCTTAGCGTATGTCAGGAAAGCAAAAACTCTATAGTTTTCTTCTGGATATTTCTTGCTACTTTCTGTCTCCAATTCCTAATACATTTGTCTGTTGTAGTACAGCCTCATGGCCTTGATAGCTCCATAGATAATATGAGAAGTTAATAGTTTGATGGCTTAGAGAAGCAATTTTCAAGCTGTGATACATCGGAGTTGTATGGAGGTGAAGGGGTGGAGATGGGGCCCTGGCGGGGGAAGAAAGCATCGCATTAACAACCGAAGCTTTGCTTGTCTGCGACAGATGCCAGTGGCGTTGTTACAGAAATACTGCCCTGGGCTTCATGGGGCATCTTTTGATTTTGTTGATGTTTTCCTTTGCTGTGTGAAAACTGTTTATTTTGATGTAGTCCCATTTGTTTTGTTCCCTTCAAAATTGTAATGAAAACATTAAACAGCAGTCGACTCATCATTAAATCAGCCATGAGAGCCAGTCTGACTAGGGTATTTTAAGCATAAAGGGAATTCATCGGTGGGATCTGGAAAAAACCTGTGTTCTCTTCCTTCACAATAATGTGCTCTGGGGAGGGTCCTGCCTACTTCAGGACCTATCACAGATCAGTTCCCACCCCCATACCTCCTTTCTCTCCTTGCTCCTTTGCATTGAAGAGTATTGACTATCCCATTGTCTTTTACTATTATTTTCCCTCTGCCTTTTCAAAGTTATGTAACATGTGTTTTCCCAGTACTTTGGAAAGGTGATATTTGCACAACGTTAACCCTATTCTGTTTTTGCTGAAAATCCAGATCCCTAAAACCAAAATCACTCTATCTAGTTATTCTGGGCATTTCTAGGTGGTCCATGACTAGCCACAGACCAATGGAATTCACCACTTTCTTCCTATCTTGTACTCTCCCTTCTGTAGATTCTGACTGTATGTTTGCATACTAGGTGGAGAGGGTTCTTCACCTTGTTCTCTGAACACTGGGCAGGACTGGGTGGGCAGAAGCTATATCTATTCCTTTAAAACCCATGTTCCAACCTAATGAGGCCACTGTTCTGGGCCTCCCACCGACTTTGAATGAGGGATGTGTGTGTGAATGTGTGTGTGTGTGTGTGTGTGTGTGTGTGATTGTACTAGTGATAGTAGATATGGCAAAGCAACATGTGAAACATGGTTACCTGTGTTTGTTGGGGGGAAGGAGGAACTCAATCATTTGCATTTGTGTCATGTTTCATATTTGTGGTACTTTCTTTACAACTCTTCCTTTGTATAGTTCTGTGTAATAAGGAAGAAAAGTGTAAGCTCCATCATGACAAAATAAATATGGATATTTTTTAAATGAAAATCAGAACACTAGCTAGAAGACCATACACACTCTGGTTGGAGGGAGTGGTCATGAAAGATTAAGGGAGCAAAACGGGTGGCGATGAGACTTGTACTGGTCAGGGTTGGGGAAAGAATCCAGATGGCAAATGCAAACGAGGTCATTGGAGGAGATCTAATACAGGGATTATTTACAAAGCAACAGGCAAACTCTGAGGAAACATGGTCCGGCGAGGTGCCTCAGGGCTGGGGCGAGTGAGGAGCAGCCAGCGCCAGGAGGGCTGCAGAGGCAGGTGGAGGGAGCAGTGACGGAGCCTGGAAAAGCAGCTCTTTGACGAGGAGCTGCAGCAGCTCACCATGACTAGGCCAGAGGAGAACAAGGGATGAATACAGTCACCTCACTCTCCTTCCCACCTCTGGTCTTCTGCTGGTGCCTCCAGAACAATCAGAGATACTGAAGAGAAGACAAGGTAGCCTGTTGATACAACCCAAATCGGTCAGCCTCCCTGTGCATGGAGCATGGATGAAGAGAAAAATGGCGGTCAGCAGAAAACATGTTGCCAAGACATTTATAGTTCATTCTGTAGGAGTGGCAGGCCTTAAAGGAGACCTTAGTAGTAGACCATCAGGGAAGTAAAGGGATTCCCATTGGGGAATGCTAACAGAAAGCCTTTATTATAAACCAGCATAAACATTTACACTTACGAGGCACTCAGTGGTCTACAGAAAAATTAAAAATGATTTTTCATTGAATATTCATACAAGAAGTAGGATAGAACAAGGTTGAAAAATTGCTTTTCCCGTTTTGCAGATAACGAACTTGAAGCAAAGAGAGTTTAAGTCACGTGGCCTCCAAAAGACGCTGGCTTTAGAATTGTTAAACTTCTTGTTCAGTGCTCTTTATTTTCAATTTCTATTTATACTTTACTGCAGTGTTCCCATGAGGCAGAATTACAGATTTACTGGAAATTCTGAAAAAATATATATAAACAGTGAACACTTGCTCTTGTATCAAGGTCAGTTTCAATCATCAATGCATGCACAAGGAAAACAACCAGAATTCAAACCTTGGAGAAGCAGCATACATCTTTACTGAAGATCTGGTTTAGGTGGGAAGCAAAAGAAGAAGAAAATTACAGCACACGATCCAAAGGAAATCTCATCAAATTCTATTTTCCAACTCTCTCTTCAAAATGACCCAAATCTCTTATTGGTCCTTGTAGCCAAATAAGGCAACCAGACATCCACCCCCCGCCCCCTTGTAGCAGGAAGAGGTGAAGGCATTAACAACATCTACAGTAAAATTTAACAGTTTGGGTCCCATGTAAAATGGTCACCAATGTCACCCATGGCTTTGTGCACTCCTCTAAAGGCTTGCTGTGTGTGTCTGTGTGTGCATTTCTCCTAATTCTCAGGATCAGAAATTATATTTTTCTCTCTTATACAAGCATCATTAAGTAGCTTCAGCTTAATGTGAAGCATTAGGACCAAGCATTTTTTGTCCTAATGAAGTCACTGTATGAAACCCATTTACAACTTCAGCTTATCATCCAATTGCAGCTGCCTAAAGAAATTACCAAAATGCTCATTTTCCTTTTTTTTTCACTTTTTATAGTAAGAGTTGGCTGAAGCTTTGGCATAAATTTTATCAGCAGAAGAGGCATTTAGTCACCAGGCCGATTCTGCAAAATTCAATGAGGAATATGGGAAGATTTCAATATGCTGCTTTATTAATTTCAATATATATTCAGCTCATGTTTTAGAATCATGCTTGCATTATCAATTTCATACTGCCAAGAAGAATCTTTCAAAGAAAACTATAGAGGCATTTCTTTGATGGAGGAAGAGAATGCATGTGAAACCAATTTGAACACTGGTAAATATTCCCTAGGAAGGTGCACCGTGCAGCCATTAAAACCATAAAAATTATTTTCTATGTGACCCAACTTAGAAATGTTATACACATACACATTGCTAGAAGGAAATATAAAAACATTATAGGCAGTGTTTAATATTGATGATTTCTTTCTTTACTGTCTTTCCAAATTTCTTATGTGTTTTACAATTACAAAAGTGAACATCGTCTATTCTTTGAGCAAAAAGTATACAGCTCTATACTGAAGACTAACTTCAAAGCCAGTAAATGATCCTTGGACATACAAGCAGCCAGACAATCTTGCACTGAGAGGCGGTACTTCAAACAGTCCTGGCAAGTTGACAGGAGGCACCGTGTCTGCCTCTGGAAGGGGCATAGTAATGGAGGCCATTTGAAGAGGAAAGGTGAGTGAACACAGTATAAGGACATCAAATGCTATGTTTTATGGTTGTTTGATGTGGAACAGATGGCATTTTATAGTTCAATATCCATTTTGTTGTTTTACCACTGAACACCAAACATCTACCCTTGTGTACCTAAATGTTATTTTTAGCTGTCACACTTTAATGTGCCATATGCTTCGTAGAGCTGTATGCTTATAAAAAAAATTGAGTGTAAGGCCTCCACTTGTGGAGATCATAGTTTTTATCCACAAAAGCAATGAATTCCTCATTGTATTAGGAAAGAATAGTCTAATTTTATGCAGTTTTAACCAGGAGTCTAAATAACAGTGCTTAAAATCTGGGATCACGACAGAAGATAATTTAGAATGTAAAATGTTTACTCAAGACTACCCTGTAGGAAGTCAGGTAGTCATGATTAAGGCTATGTAGGTTTGATGCAAAATCTTAGATATCTGCATTTTAGTTGAACACACTGAAAATCTTAAGGGACTGGCCCATGACCACACAGCTTATTAATGACAAACAAATCGCTGTATGTAGTATGGGGTCTTTTTAATCCTTTTAAGTCTGGGTATTTATTTTAATTGCCATTGATTACGGTGTCTTCCAAAAATAGATCTTAGATATATGGGACATCCAGTCTCCTTGCTTTAGAGGACATGAGTACACTCAGGCTAAGCATGCTTTGGGGAAGCCCAGTGTCCCCCTTTTGCCCTTCTTTGGTAACCAGAAGGTTCAGGAGGATAGCACATAAATGCCCGACCTCCTCAAGCCTAGACCCAAGTGAGGAGGAAGACAGAGTCTGTTCCAGGTGACTGGAGGAAGGAAGCTGGTTGCGACCAGGCCCCTCTATGTCCAAGTTCCGGGGAGACTCCTGAGGTCCTGCCCTGGGACCCTGACAACAGCTGCCCTGGAGTCCTCTCTCCCTCTGGAACTGTGGTGGCCAAAGTGTTTCCTTGATTCTGGGAGCTCCTCAGTATCTTTCCACTAAGCTTATTTATTTTTTCTAAAAATCTCCAGAGTTGGTTCCTGGCCTCTTAACAGAGACCCTAACTGACGTACTCTGAATAGGAAATTGAGTTTCCCAGTATCCCAGTGGCCCAGTCAGCCAATAGGTAGAATGAATCAGTCTCCTTATTGTCAAGGATCTGAATTGAACACTTTTAATCCACTTTTTTAAAATATAAAAACAAGACCTTTGTATATATACTTCATAATTAATCCTTCATGATCTTTGCTTTATCCTAATATCATAAACTCTCTGATTCATTCCTGGGATAATAGGTCAAGTTGAATATGAAGAGTTTTATCCTTAACAGAAAGTACAACCCAATTAACTTCTACGGGCACTGTGCTCTCATCTTTCCCAACGGACTTTTCTCTTAACTTGAGAAATTGTTTATCAAGTTATTTCAATACTTTATATCCTTTTCTTCAAGGGCTAGTAATTCACCATTTCTCTTTACAGAGTCGACAAAGCAAGTGCTTGCTTAATATTTGTTGGTTGATTAATCTCTTATTAACAGCTGAATAAATTCTGGGCAATTCAAAAAAGATAAATGTTTACAACTACGGCTGTGGGTGATGAATTTGAACTGACTTGTCACAAATTCTATTAGTTTCCACCCTGAATCACACCCAGTGCACTTAATTCTGGAAATGAAGCAGAAAAAAATGTAATCAATATCACTCAGACCATTTAAGGGAAATACACACACACACACACACACACACACACACACACGCATATGTGCATTTTACTCAAGGGGTCTCAACTAAAGGGATCTTAACTAAACTAGAGAGTGATTTGATTGCTTTTATTATCTCTTGTGCATTGTCTAATTCTGTCTTTGCTGTGTAGCTATATCCATGGCACCTGAAGTGATAATTATGGTGAGGATTATTAATTACATTCTAGAGATTTTAAAGATCTTGACATTGTAGAATTCCATAAGTTTGATAGTATGCAAAATCTATAATAAATAAATATTTCTATATCTAAAATTATGACACTTCTGTATTCCTTTGGTTTCTTCAACTATAAATCACAGCCAGGAAAAGAAAGAGGCAATACTTCTTTTAATTTGCTGAGAGTATGACAATTTTGCCTAAATAAATTCTGAGTCATTATTCTCTTATCCCAAATACCATATTGTTTTTAATTTGAGAAGCATTATTCATATAATGGACACAGATTCATTAACATATAGCTTAGTGTCTCTCAAATAGTAGGCAGTCAATAAAGAATGGCTAAGAAGCAGCCCTTTGACCAATAAGGGCTTACTTATATAAGAAACAATAAATAACCAAACAAATAACCATCATTCAAGTAATAAGATCTCATAAAAACTGTAAATGAATTTCTGGTTTAAAGGGGAAATAAATTATATTTGGAAAAGGAGAATTTAAGAAGTTGTGCCATTAAAGACAGGTTACACTAGATAGCAAAAAAAAAAAAAAGTAACAGGGAACTAAGGTAGCTTACCAAAACAAAGTTATTTCTTATTTTTATAATATGCCCAGTGTGGGCTAGTGAAAAGTTCTGCTCCACACAGTCGTTCAGGGATCCAGGGTGATGAAGACTCCACCATACTGTAGCTTTTGCCATTTAGGACACATAACTTCCAGGATCACAGAACTAGGGAACATAAGGGATGGTGCATGTAGTCTTAAACATCTCATTTCAAAAGTCATGTGTACCACTTCCACTTACATTCCATTGGCTACAACTAGTCATAAAGCTCTACTTAACTGCAAGGGGTTGGAAAGTCTTGTTTTTCTGTGTGTTCAGAAAAAAAACAAGAACTGGATATTTGTGAGCACCAGTAATCAATTTCTCACCAAAAAGTTTGTCTGAAATAGGTTAGTAGACATTTATTATGATCCTTGGAGGGAGAGTGGATATTTGGGTATTTCAGGGAGAGGAAATAACATGTGCAGAAGCAAAGAATGGAGAAGGGTTGAGGTTATACTCAGAAACTTATAAATAGCAAACTTGCATTGTGACATGAGAGAAGTAGGCAGAGAATAAGGCAAGAGATCAGAATCAAAAAGGAGGCTCGACGTATTGCAGAGGATTGGTACCTAGAATAAAGCATTGTGTAGCAAGTTTAGTTGGCAGTGGAGTAATGATCGGACATGTCTTAGCAAGAGTTCCTTTGCACCAGTATGTAAAATGACCTATAAGAAGTAGAGAAAAAGACTAAGAAAGCATTTGGAAAATAATATTATAGCAGTTGAATAAAGATATCGTACAAATCTGAAAAGGAATGAAGAAGAGGAAAAATTGAAGAGATAGAGTAGAAGTAGGGTTTATAAGACTTAGCATGTGCCTGAAAATGGACAAAGCAAGAAGGAGCAAAAGATAACTTTAAATTTGGAGCTCTAAGAGCCTGGAGCTGGTGGGATCAATAATAGACATAAAAAAAATCCTGTTTTCAGGTTAATTGTGGACATGTGTTAAAATACATTGGCATATGTAGGAACAGAGTTGTATTACATGGTGGTTAAAAGTTAAGACAGAGGAAGCAGCTGTCAATCATCCTGCATTAAAAATCTTAACTCTGCCCTTTGCTGAATAGGTATGTGGATTACTTTCTCTAAACTTCTAACTGAAAAATAGGGATGATAATAATAGTATTTCCCCAATAAGGTTATTGTGAGCATAAAATTAGTTACTTCTTGTAAAGTTTTTTAACACACAGGAAGTGCACAATAAATATTAGCTTAAAAATGATAATGTAGAAAAAAGAAAACTAATGTCTACAGAAGAGGAGTAATGATTAAGTTAGGTGATATCTGGCACATATAGAGCAATGTTTATAAATGCTTATGGCAGGAGCAGAAGTCATCAGGAAGGTGCATTAGAATTAGTTGAGATCTTAACCTACAGGGGCTCATCCTACATTTTCCTCCCTCTCCTGATCCAGCAAGCAGACACACTTTAACATTTCTTTGCCTTGGATTTTTTTTTTTTGCAGGGCAGAAATCAACTACTGCTTGAATACCATTTCTTGACCTTCATTGCAAAAATCTTGGGTTAGTTGAAGAGATAGTGTTGACTGTTCCAGAGGAAGAACAAATAGAGGGATTAAGTGTTTTTGAGGTCAAGAAAAGAATAAAATAAATTATTTTGTTCCTCATATTTGGGAGAGGTTGAAAGCGGATGGCTCCTGCAGAGAGTAGGGGGATCAAGGGCTGCAAACTATGAGCACTCTGGGATGGACAACAGGATTTGCCTGAAAATGTAGGACCTTCACTGCAGGTATCCAGACTTACTAAATATTCCTCTCCCCCAAGTGTAGTCTGGAAGCAGCAATGCAGCTCAACCTGGTCTGATACAGAAAGCATTCAAATAGCATCTAGCACTGCCTGATGACAGATGGCTGGAAAGGATTTCAATGAGTTGAGATTGTGCCCTATCTTCACGAAGCAAGAAACAGCACTAACAACTGACATTGATTTCCAGTAAGCCTGGGTAGTCAGAGTAAGCTTCAGGGGGCTTCATGAAGAGAAATCTAGGGATGTAATAATTTTGTTCACCTATGCATTTTTAGTATAGAGTCCGTACCCACAACAAAGCCACACAGGGATTATGAACTTGAAGCTCAAGAAGAGTGGAACTAAATGTAAAAATAAGAATGATCTGCACAGAGGTGGAGTTGAAGATGCAGGGATGGATGAAGTCCTTCAGGGGTGTCCATCCCGAGACCTAGGATGGCTATGAATGTGGCTCAATACAAAATCATAAATTTACTTAACACTTTTTTTTTGCTCATCAGATTTTGTTAGTGTTTGTGTATTTAATGTGTGGCCCAAGACAGCTCTTCTTCTTCCAGTGTGGCCCAGATATGCCAAAGGGTAGGATACCCTGCTAGGGGAGGTACACAGACAGAAGAGTTCCAAGGAGGGAATTGGGGGTGGGGATCCATGATGTCAAGAAGGAAGTTTGGTTAGAAACTACAGATAACACTGTGTTATGAAAGCCATGTTTAGGGGAGGGGGTGTCCGAGAAAATGATCTTCCATGTACTAAATGCTGCACAGATTTGATGGGGTCAGAGACAAGCCCATTAGAGCTGGAATTTAAGAGGCTGTGGGGTTACTTTTTATGCCAGCATACATACATTGACTGTGTACTATCAAGCAAGTTGTGTTCATAACTTTATAAACAACATCCAAGTAGAAGGGACTTTCTCATAAGAAGATAACTGAAGGTATTAATGAGCTTGGGTTCATTAAATGACTAGAGAAATGTCCAAATAAACAGGATTAGTATACCCAGAGGAAATTTAAATTATGTTTAAAAAAGCGGGGAAATGTGTATGATGATAATTAAAATCTCTGAAAGACATTTATGCATTTTAATTCCATTTTGTTGTCAGAAAATAATCTCTACCTGATGTCAGTTCTTTTAAATTTACTGGGACTCATTTTATGGTCCAATGAGTGATCTGCACTGGCAAAAGTACAGAGAATTATTGCCTTCTGCTTTTGTTAAGAACAGTGCTCCATAAGCGTCAATACAGTCAAGATTGTCAATGATGTTTGTTTTACACAATTTTTTGTCTAATAACTATGTAAGTTGCCAAGCAGTGGGTATTAACATTTCCAACTACAGTCACACAACTGTTTACTTATCTGTTTAATGTGTCCATTTTTTTTAGATTTTATTTATTTTTTTTAGAGAGGGAAGGGAGGCAGATAGAGAGAGAGAGAGAAACATCAATGTGTGGTTGCTGGGGGTCATGGCCTGCAACCCAGGCATGTACCCTGACTGGGAATCGAACCTGTGACACTTAATGTGTTCATTTTTTATTCACATACAGTAAGGCTGTTTTTAAGTGCATAGACATTTAAGGTTTTAGGTTTTATGAAGAATTAAAATCCCTTTATCATTATAAAATAGTCCTCTTTATATTTTGTACATTTTTCTTGAATCTAATACTAATATAGCCCCTCATTCTTCTCATGCACACTGTTTGTATGCTACATAGCATATGTAGCATGTACAGACTATATACAGTCTTTCCACGCTTTCATTCCACTTACCGGTGTGTCTGTATTTAAAGGGTATCTCTTGTAGACACCATATAGCTGTTTTGCTTTTTGATTCATTATGAATATCCCTACCTTTTAAGTAGAGTGTTTAGTCCATTAACATTTATGTAATTATTGATATGGTGGCTTATTATTCCTTTTCGGTCATCACTTGTTTTCTGTTCCCCTGTCCCACTTTTCCTGACTTCTTTTGCATTGTTTGATTTTTTTTTTAGAATTTTATTTTGTTTTTTTAAAGATGGAGTTCCATTTTAACTTATCTATTGGCTTTATCCATATTTGGTCAATGTACTTTAAATGCTTTATGCATTTGAAATAATATATAACCAGAGCAATATTTATGGCTATATTTACTCTTAAGACTTATTTGAATACTAAATCTAATTTCAATCTGTATAATTTTAGAAATGTGGAAAATTCATTACGGTGCCAAAAGAGAAAAGCAGAAATGACAAAAGGATTGGAACTAGAACCAAAGAAGGCAAATGAGCAGACATAATTTGGCCCGAAGAAGACAAAGCTCAGAGATAACATTTGCCTTTACACAGATGAAGTATTTTCATGTGGTGACCAGCTGTTTTCAACTCTACTCCAAAAAGAAGAAAATGTAATTAATTATAACAAGGTGGACTTCAGAGTTGCCAAGAGAAAAAAAAAATCTGTACTAATTCTGCAAATGTGCCATGATGCTAAAGTTACTGAAAAATGTTAAATAACCTATTTATCTCAATGTCTTTAAGAAAGCAGTCTATATATATCCTTGATATCTCTGTCTTCCTGTCCCCATTCCTACACAAAAAAACCCTTGGTTGTTTGTAATTAGATATGGATTACCTAGATGCAGAGGATTACATTAGATTATGGATTTAGTAAAGCATCATAATTTTGAAGCCACATGCAAAAATTATTCTCAACTTGACACGTTTGAGGAAAAACTTCTGAAATAAAATCCCAATGTTATTCAGGGGTAGGGTCACCAGTTAAATACAAATGCCCAGTTAAATTTGAATTTTAGATAAATTGTGGATTATTTTAGCATAAGCATGTCTCAGGCAATACTAGTGCATAGAGAAAATATTGTTGTTTATATAAAATTCAGATTTAAGTGGACATAGTGTATTTTATCTGGCAATGCCATTAAGGGATAAATAAATAATTATAGAAGCACTGGATGTTTAAAATACTTCTCCTATGTAGGGGCAAGGAATGAAATGTCTTTGTCGTGTATTTGGGTGTTGCACCAGATATGCTTGTAAAGTTAGCCAGAGATAGGCGAGGTGTGTTTCTGATGTAGTGAACAGCTTTAATAATATTCTTTACCTTTAACTCTAGCTGAAGCATCTATAACCATTTACCAAGAGGAACGTGGTTTTAGAATACCGTCGGGTTGTGACGCAGTTTAATGTGCCTGTACTTTCTCACCCTTCTGTTCATAAAGTTTCAGACATTTTTGTTGTCGAAGTCACCGCCTGAAGTGTGGATTTCTGCTCCTCCTTTCAGGAGGATAATTCCTTTTCCTTTGTAATCGAGGCTGGTCTCAGTGGCTCTTGACAAGTAACATGCATTAGAACTGACGTTCTAAGATGTCTGAGACCAGGTCACAAGAAGGCTTGCAGCTTCCACCCAGTTCTCTTCGAATGCTCAGTGTTGGGACACTCTCTTTCAGAACCGGGACGTCATGCTGTGAGAAGTTAAGCCACGTTGTGATCTAGAAAGGAAAAACAAGTTACAGTGGTGTATCTTTCTTTAGAAACTACACCACTGTTCCTCCCTCTCTGCCCCACCCTTCTCCATCCAAAAGCAAAGGAAATGGGCTGAGTATACCAAGTCCAGCCTATGTGAACGTTTCTCCAGTTAATTAATGAACCCAGGCTTGTTAATGCACTCAGTTATCTTCTTATGAGAATCTCCTTTCCACTTGAGTGTTGCTTATAAATTAATGAACACAGCTGTGGGTGTGCTGGCACAAAAAGTTACCCAACCCCCTTTTAAATTCCAGCTGTGATGGGCTTGTCCCTGATGACACCAAATATGTGCAACATTTGGTACTTGGAAGCATAATTTTCTTGGACACCCCACCCCCAAGTATGGCTTTCACAACAGAGAAGAATGTACCATTTTTTCTCTACTGTACTACTGTTTCCTCGGAAAAACATTTTCTGTAGCACATTTCTGTATGCCGTAGTAGCTGTTTACTACCTTCAAGTGAATTTTTGTTGTTGTTCATCTTTGCTAATTGCTCTCAGCTGGAAAGCCAGTCTGACTTACCCAGTCTGCCATTTCCAGAACTGAACTCCTCCATAGGTGAGATCCTGACGCAAACCACGAATCATGGACAGGCCTGGAGACCCAATCAGCCTCAACACTTGCAATACTTCTGTCAGGGCAGAGCACATTTCTGGGCCCAAGGGAAGTTCCTTAGGGCCCAGAGGTTCAGTTTCACTGGGATGTGTACCAAGGAAGGGGCAGAGATATTTGTGTAGTGTTCACGCTGATCTTCTGATCCAACTAGGAAAACAAAAACTCAATATGCTGAAATATGCTGCAGAGATTTTTTTTTCTAAATCTGGTTCATAGCTTGAGGTCAGGAGCTTTTATCTTTTCTCCAAAAAAGAGATTTCAGTATTATTGTTGAATCATTCATTACAAGCATCTTGTCAAAAACTCATTCAGTAATATAGCATTCACTTAAGTTGACTGATTAAGTCCTAATAAATCAAGACCCCTTTTCTCAAAATACATCCTTGGCTTTACCTAGCACTGTAATCAGCCAGCTAGCACAGACAGTGTTGATGGTTGGATTTAAAAAAGGGATGTGTCATAGCTATCATGACAGTTTCATGGAATGTTTTCCAGCCCCAATCACGACAGCAGAAATGAAAAATGTAATATTTAGGCACATAGGAGATAAAGTAAAATATTCTTTATTTGTTGTCATATCTTGTGTTCTGATCGTGGTTTTAATAACTTTTTAGGTGAATCACTGAGAAGAGTATTGACATATTTTCAGCCCAAATTTTCAAATGTCTACTTTATTTTCTTCCCTCTGGACCTTAATTTCCTTTCCAGCCTTTGCCAATAAGGAAAGATTGTCAAAATTTTATTAGCTCTCCTAGACAAAAGGTGGAAAGAATATCTTACAGCCTGTATGGTGTGTTGAAGCTATGATGTGATCCCACAGACAGTTTGTTAAATTACTTTTAGGATATATTTCCCTGGCACCTTTAATATCAAATTCTTCTGCTTTGAAGTAGTATCATGGAATGTTACAGTAATTGAAAAAATTATTGATTAAATATTTTCTTCACTGCTTTTTCTTATAATGAAGATACCTTTGTAACCACTAGAATGACCGCTGCTCCAAGCAGCAGTTTTGGTTGATATTCTTCACCAGTGCGTAGGAATGGCTGGCCCAGTGGTCATCTTCAGGAAATACACTTTGATGAACATAAAATTATAGAACTGTAGAATATTAGAGACTAGATGGATTTCAGAGGTCATGGACGCCCAAAGTCTATTCCATAGATAGGCAAACTGTTAAGGCATTGATCATTGAGCGACACATTTACAGTCAGAGATGGCAGAATGATGGAGAAGCACTTAGAACTCATATCTGATGTCATGATCCCAACGTGGGGTTCTTGGCCTCCTGGTCTCATAAATCCAAAGTCCACTGTGGCCTTGAGGTTGAAATTGGGACACATCACCCAGGTCCCACTACAAGGGAGGATTTTCTGTAATCAGCATGCAGCCTGAATTCCTTTAGGGTCTTTGGAGAACTGTCTAAAATGAGGTACACTCTTTCCAGGGGTGCGTTTATTGGTGAGGTAAGGCCTGGCCATTGCAGCTTGATGTGGAATGATCTGATAAGCCATAATCATTGGGTTTGCCAACAGTTTGAACCTAGTTTAATTTCACCTTCTGCACTAGCCTGCTTCTTCTTCCTTCCTTTTTCTGAGGTGAATTCCTAATAAACAGTTTACATCTGAACTCTACCTCATGCCTGCTTCTGGAAAACCCAAACGTTTTAGGCCCCTTACTTTGGTAACTCTACCTCCTTTAAAAAATATAAAAATGGTGTTCCTTTGCACTGTCTTTCCACACTATTTTCTCTTCAAGCCCCCAGGTCACCAGCACATTGATGTGGCCGCCAGGTGTCTCACCACCCTATCAACTTTGCACTGAATGAAGTTTATATCCTGAGTGTTATACTCTGTTTTCAAATTCTGAGTTCAATGCCGGTTTTTTGATCCACCCATTTACTGACAGGCACTTAGGATGAAATCTTAAAAGTTATTTGGATGGAAGTCATTTAGTTACAAATTCCATAGTGATGAGTACATGATTTAAGCAATATTTGTTGAATATTCTATGTCCCCAGTCTTTATTGTAGTATCTTCTTTAATTCTATCAATAACTCTGTATGACAGATATGACTACTGATATAGATACTGTAATCTCATACAGATGAGGAAACTGAGACTCAGAGAAATGCAAAGACAAATAAAGGTTCACACAGTTGGTAAGTGGCAAATCAAGACAAGACTCAATTGGAAGTCTTCTAAGTCCAGTGCTTCTTTAAGGCTCTAAAAGGAAAACAACAAATTCGCAGACAATCTGTTGGCTGAAGAGTTTTCACAGCAACTGTGGATATGGCTGAGAAATATCCTGAAAAGACAGACTGTGCTTTGGGGACTCATGCACATAAGTTTTCTTCCTGACATGGGGCAAGTTACACAATTTTTCTGATCTCAGTTTCCTTAAGTGTAAAATGGAGATTATAATGCGTTTGTCATACATTTGACATGTGCATTAGAGATGATGAATTAACATTCTTTGCACAATGCCTGGCACATTAAAATGAAAGATAGTTAGAATTATTAGTAGGGGTAGTGTCGGTCTTTATCTAAATGCATTACTTGGATGCAGATCGTAAGGAGTGTATTTACCTGTGGGAACAAGAGGTCCAGGAACCATTCTTTAGCATCCTCTTCCTCTACTCTGCTTTTATCTTGACTGAAATATGACAAGTGTATTTGAACAGTGGGTTCCACATACCCAGTATCCTTTTAGTTTAGACAGCTATACTTAATACCCTGGGATGTAATGTCACAAGCCCATGGACTGCAGCTTTTAGCTAATCCACTTGGCACTTTATAACCAAATAATTACTCAAAATAATTACTCAGCTTTCACAGAAAGGTCAGAAAATGTTCTTGTTTTAGTGCTTACACTTGAAGGGAATGGTGTTAGCTAACCTCAAAGATGGGCTGTGTCTAGAATAGTATTTCTGTTCAAAGAAATGTTAAACATTATTCAAAATAGACTAATAAAATGTCTTTATTTTCTTTTAAAACATAAAATTTAAGATATTTACATGCTTAATTATAATTTTAGTTTAGTAGTTGCTGATACCCTTAAAGAATATAATTCTAAATGTAAAAAAAGAAGAAAAAGAGTCAGTTACTTTAGGTTTTAAACTGGAAATGTTAAGTGAAAGCCAGCCCATTTCTTGAAACCATTATTCTGGTTATAAATTCATACAGATTCTATTAGTTTAGCCAGAGTTGCTTGCAAGTCTTTATAATAGGATTACAATTACAATAGCAGATTAGCAGTGTCTTCTTGACATTGTATAACAACATTTCATTGAGGCATTTGACAGAGAGATTTCAAGGGGAAAGCAGACATTAACTAGAAGGTAGGGAGGGTGACAATTTTAAAAGAGACAGTGAGGTTCAGAGAGCTAGCTGCCTACCTAATATCTGATTCCTCCTTCTTTCTTGATTGCACAATTAATTAATGGGAATGGTGGTCATGATGGTAATGATGTGCCCAGCTCAAAAAATACATCTCCCAATTTCTTTGCAGATAAATGTGATTAAACAACTAAATTCTGCTTAATGAGATATTGAACAAGACATCGATTGGGTTGGAACTTGTTGGGTTGGGCATTGGAGGAAAATTTCTTTTAAAAGGTGCAAACTTAGCTGGCATGCAATGTCTGCCCCTTGCTCTTCTCTTTCTTTTCTCTTGAAACGAGAACATGGGCCAGTCCCTTTGTAACCACAAGAAGATAAACACAGGCAAAGATGACAGAATGGAAAGGGAGGAGGGCCCTGGATCCACGGAACTATTCTAACAGCCCTGAGCAGTCTCTTCCAGATTCTTAGTGACTGGAGAATAAAACTATTTCACCACTTTAAAGCTTCTGGTTTCTGTAACCAGAAGCTGAAATAATTTCAAAGTGTAAGGAGGTATACTTAAAAAATATGGAAATATCTATTTTTTAACCTAAACTACAGAGAGTAAAATTAAATCAATCTTCTTGCTATCACAGAAAAGTGGGTAATAAAGGAAAATCTTAAGGTAAAAAAGAAAGTCTCACAGACACAGACAACAGTATGGTGATTGCCAGAGGGAAGGTGGATTGTGGGTGGTGGAAAATTGTAAGGGGTGTTAAGTGGTGATGAAGACTTGACTTGGGGTGGCGAGCACACAATACAGTATACAGATGATGTATTGCAGAATTGTATAGCTGTAACCTATATAATTTTATTAACCACTGTCACCCCCAAAATTTAATTAAAAAATAAATTTGGGGAAAAACTAAATTGTAGGTGTATGATTCTTGAAAGCACAGACTGGTGCTTTATTTTGATTTTACTCTCTAGTGCCCCCAAATGAAGTGGGGTACACTGAAATGTAAGATGGTCTGTGATCCCTATTTGCCAACGACTGTGCCAGTTTTACTACTAAAAGTCCCTAATTCCAGGAAACCCCCCACCTTGGGCAAACTGGGATGGTTGGTCACCCTACTGTAGGAACTAAATCCATTTTGTGGAATAAATGAACAAAGGGAAAGTGAAGTCTCTAGGTTGTACCACAGAACCCTGTCCCTTTCCAAGGCTTTATTAATTACCTGGATGAGGATATTAATGGGATCAAAGTAAAATTTGTAGAACGAGAAAAGTTGGATGAGAGAGCCGATACTTTGGAATTCAAATCCCATGATGTTTTTACACACTAGAGAATGAACAAAATATTACTAGAGAACTGGGGCCGGGGTGGTTTTATAGCAGCATCTGTGAAAAACAGTGTGCGGTGGGTGGGGGTAGCTTCATGCATTCAATCATGAGATGTGGCTTCCAGAAAAGCTAAAACATTCTTAGCTTTTATAGATGGAAACGATAATAAGGATGAGGCAAGAGAGGGGGCAATGCCTTGTCCCCCCCACACATGGACCTTTGTGTCCCATGCTGGGTGACACGCTGTAAGTGCCACGTCAGCCAACCAGACTTCTGTCCAGAGGACACTGATCCCGGTAGATCAGGGAAATGGGATTATGACATCTGAGCAGTTGTAGAACCTAGGGAGGTTTAAAGTTAGAGGAAAACTCTTGCAGGGACTGAATAACGCTGATAAGATTCATTAAGGCTTTCATTTATGATATACTTAGTTTTCTAATGCTACTCTGACAAATTATAAAAACCTTACTGGCTTAGAAAAATATAAATGTATTAACTGACAGTGCTGGAAGTCAAAAGCCTGACATGAGTACCAGTGGGCTAAGGTCAAGGTGTTGGCAGGGTTGCACCCTTTCTGGATGCTCTAAAAGGGAATCCATTTCCTTGCTTTCTGTCCTAGATTCTGGAGGCTGCTCACCTTCCTTGGTTCACGACCCCCTTCCTTCATCTTCAAATTTAGCAATGTGTCATTTCTCTTTTAACAGTGGGGAAGTCCAACCAACCCTATCATTCTTTTGCCATTGTTTCTATAACTGTTGACTCTAATAAATATGTAACTTGTAGATAAACAACATGTTTATACAAGAATTCTAGGGACTAGTTTCAAAAGATACAGACTCTGACCCACAGTCATCTCAGCTCTGTGGGATTTTTGCTGGCCTTCAGCCATAAAACCAGGATGAAGTAAAACCAGGATGACACCCACCAGACCATGGCTTGACTGGTTCAAGAGCATTATTGGAATGGGCTGTGCTGATCTGCATGTAGAGAACTTTTCAAACCCCTCCCCTTGACCTCTTTGTTCTGTTTTCCCTCTCTCCTTATAAAAATCTCCACCTACACAGAGATGCTAAGATGGGCATTGGGGTGAGAGTCACCCATCCTCTCGGGGGGCTAGCATCAGAGTAAACTACTTCCTTCTCACCAGCACCTGTCTCATGAGTTTGGCTTTCCTTGCAGCAGGCAACCAAACCTGGGTTCGGTTACACTCTGACCCTATTTCCGTCATTTTCTAACCATCCTCTTCCGCATCCTTCTTCTTCTTTTAAGGGCCCCTATGATCACATTGGGGTCACCAACATAATTTAACCTAATTTTTTATCTGCTGATTAGCAACCTAGTTTGATTAGCAACTTTAATTTCCCTTTGCTGCATAACATAACATATTGAAATCTTGGGAATTAGAAAGTGACTATTTGGGTGTGTGTTGCGGGGGGAAGGTGATTATTCTACTTACCAATAATTGGGTTAAAATTGCGAATGTTGTGAGTGAAGCAAACCGCTTCAGGTAGGAAGCTTCCTATCACTGTCAGTATTCAGTCATAACCTTGAATAGCAAGCGTGATCCAGTATTGTCTTACCAGTATAGTAGCCACTTGCCTCAGGTGGGTATCTAAATTTTAATTTTAATTAGCTATTTCCTTAGTTGCACTGGCCACATTTTAAAGGCTCAATAGCCATGTTTTTGAACCGTGCAGGTATACAATATTTCTATCTTTGTAGAATCTTTTCACAGCGCTGTTCTCCTCAGTGTGTGGTTCGGAGACCAACATCTCTCCTGGGACCCATATCCACAGTGATGTTTTCAAGATATGACTTAGGGAACATCCAAACATCCTCCCAAGTGCCATGAAATTCTAAGTCTCTCCTGGATTCTTTCTTTTTATACATTTGCTTTTCCTCTTGATTATAATCTCAAAGTAAATTTGGTACATATTAGCCTTGATGATCTTTCGCTTCCTCATTTGCTTTACTGTGAATGTAAATGACATGTAGAGAACTGAGTTCTTAAATGAAGAAAATTACCCCAAAGAGGCACAAATGAAAGCAGGCGAAGAATATTCTAGACCAGCGACCATCCTCCTTATGTATCTAATGGCACGAAGACTTAGGAATACTAACATAATCACCCAAGAAAACACCTCTGTGTCAGCTACTACTGTTAAGTAGTAAAATACCCCAAAACATAGCAGTTTAAATAATCATTTTATTTTGTGATTTTGAGCATCGGGAATGCAGTACGGTTGAAGCTGAGTCGCTCTCTCTTGGGGTCTTTCATGTTGTTGAAGGTAGACGTGGCTGGCGCTGCCGTCACCTGAAGGCTCCACTCAGCCGGACACCCAGAACGACGCACTCGTGCGGCTGGGAGTGATGAACGCGTGTGACCGTGTGGGCTGGCAGCTCAGCGGGGGCCGTGGGCCGCAGCGCCTGCAAGTGATGTCATCAGCACTCAGTCTCCCTTCAGAGGGATTTCTCACGTCGTGGGTAGTCTCCCTCCAAGTAGGTGTCTCAGCGGAATTAAGCGGAGGCTGAATGACATGTTCTGACCCAACCTTAGAAGTGACACCCAATCACTACCACTACAGCCTATTTCTGACCAAGGGTCACTGAGGGCAGCAGAGATCGACCGGGATGGGTCATAAACCTTGTGTCTTCCTGGGAGATGTATCAAAAGATTTCCAGACATTTTCGAAACTACCACAACATCTAATAAGTGGAATTTGAGCCCAGGCATTGTAATTACAGTTCCAACACTCTTAACCAATGTGCCTATTATGCTTTGCATTGACTTAGAAAAAGCAAAGATATGCCTCTGCATTTCCTTTAGTCATTAGTAAGAAAAAAGTAAAATCAGTTCATTTTTTAAAAATATACAAAAATGTAAGGAAGTCCTTAAAAAAAATCAATACTCATCCCAGAGTCAGTCCTAGGAACCTTGCAAAGGAGATGAGGTGTTTCTGGCTTGTCTTCCATGGTTGTGCCTCTGTCCAATTCTGTCTGTTTCTCTTTCCATCTTCCTGTCTTCTCCAGTTCTGCAATTCTCTTTGCCACGGATGGTCTGTGGCTCATTCCACAGAACCTTTTCCCTTTGCTGGAGATTCCATTGAACATTCACCATTTAATTATGCAGGTTGCAGGTGGCATATCACCTGGGAACACCTGCCCTTTAATGAGGACTAAAGAATAGATTCTAAAGGTGAATTGCCACGTAGTGATAGAAGTAACAGTGGAGATATTTTGGAAACAGTCATACAACCTTGGGCAACTTTTTAACTTCTTATTGCTCCCATCTTTACAATGAGAAAACTGGACTAAGGTGTCTTTCTTGACTCAAATACTGTGATCCCACAGTGGAAACTTTGGGGCAAATGGAGATACTACAGTGTCTAAGGACACTGTCTCAAAGACCTTTTGATCCTATCACAGCATCAGGCCAATGTAAGCCAGAGACAAAAATGACTCGAATTCATGCAGCCAGGTGGGCACTTCTGTCATGATGTATTTTTGACAGTCAAGCTCTTAGTGGCATCCTGCTCAGGAGTCTCTTCCCTGCCCAATGAAGAGTTTCTTTGTAGTCCTGATAACTCTTATTATTTAAAACAGGATTAAAAAATTACCCTATAAAATTAGGTATCCATTTTTCTAATGTTCTTGCTATTTTAGGTGAGAGGTACCTTATCTTTAATTTGAGAGGGGAGAGAGCTGAGGTTGAATTCAATCAGGTTTTTTTTTATTTAAGGAGAGAAAAATCTCATTAACACATATGAAATGAGTTTTGAATCATAGAATCATTTCTGAAGGACATCCACACCATGGTACTTAGCATTCTCCATGATATATGTTACATATGCAGGTCACAGATATAGTATTAGAATAGAGATGACCGAGAGCTATCGTTTATTTAACATCTGCAAAGACCAGATACTGAGCTATGTAATTTTCATTCAAACCCCTCAAAGGCAACTGGTAAGGATTGAGACCAGGACTTTCTCTCCTGTCTGTCTGACTTCAAAGCCCAGAGCTGTGCTGAGAAATATTCTTTTCAAGTTGCCACTGGAGATAATGTTAGAGATTAGGATTGTATTGTGGGTTGCTTTGTGAATTGCTTGTATTTCAGAGGCACTGGTGACATCTCCGCACCAAGGGTAATAAAATTCCTTATCTTTGGTCTCTCTCTTGATCAATATTTTTGTGTCCAAGGGGGCTTAGTACTGTTGAATTCTAATGAAAGAATCCAGATCCCCTGAGTAGAGAAGGTATAATAAGAATGGATAACCAGAACCCACCAATAGTTAATAAATTCATGCCAGTCTTAGTTTCCTCTGTCAATAAGCTAATATTCTTCAGGCATTCTGCAGAAAAGAAGAAAGAGTATTTTAGTGGGCAAACAAGAATAAACTGAGAAATTGAAACTTGAAGAAAATAGGAAACAGCATCAAAAACAGACATCATGCTCAAAGCTTTCTGGGTAAAAAAGTGAACACACTGTATAATCAACATGACAACCAACGGAACTCAGTCTAGACACTAGTTTAGAACAATCGCTAACAATAGACGTAAAAGCACCATCAGAGCAAAACCTAGGAAGTGATCGGAGTAGCACTCTGCTAAAAGCTGACTTGCAATATCTTTAATGTCAAAAGATAATGTATGACAAGCTTCCAACCTAAGGTATGACAGCCATCTGCAAGTTAACATGTAACTTCCCAGAGTCTTAACCCTAACCAACAGCAAATAGTAAGTCAAGTTTAAGTATAGTCCCCTAGAAAATAAAATAATCCTTAGTATCATGACTTGCTATGATATTAAAAAGGTATCAGGTCATCCATTTGCCTCATGCCAGGTGTTGGATTACTAATAGTGGGAAACAGAATAAAAAGAACATGGAAATTGTGAAGTCATGGTCTTTCCCCTCTTCTCAGGACACAGGGAGAACTTGGCTGTGTCCATTTACCTGTCTGAGGCTGATCATATGCCTCAGACCTTTCTGCAGCCAGGTGGCTCCAGGAATTCCATCCACCAGGGTGGCCACTTGGAAGTTCTAGCCCATGAGAGGAGCTGAGTTCTCCTCAATTCTCAGATCCCCAAACTTTTCTGGATGCCACTGCCTCCCTTGCTCGGGGCTAATGGCAGGCTATGAGGTGGAGGGAGGGGGCAGAGTCCCTTCTTCTCAACTCTCAGTGGCATCTAACACTCCATGTCCTTCCCTGATTCATTTTTCTATGGCTGAGAGGGAGGGTTGAGGGGGTAGGAGGGAAATAAAAACAGGCTCAACAAGAATTCATCCAGTATCTTTCTTCCACATAGTTTCTAGAACCAGGCTGAGGCTTGTGAACTGTCATCTCAAACATGACACCTTGGTTCTCATATCTGGCAAACCCTTATCATTCTCAAAGTTGTCTAAGGTCAAGTTAAGACAGCATCCTGCCAGACCAATCAAATGCCATGTGCTAGGTAGCTTGGTTCCATGAAGTCTGTGTTTTCTCTACAATGCAATATTATATACCACTAAAATCCATGTTGTAGAAGACTATTGAATGATATGTGAGGTGAATTTTCCTCCTGAAAAAAATATTATATGCAATATATGCACAGAAGAACATCCATCAACAAACTCTTAGTGATTATCTCTAGGGGTGAGATTATGCATGGCTTTAATTTTATTCTAATTTTTTTTTGCATTTCCAAAATGTCCTCATGAATATGCATTACTTCTATAATAAAACAAATTAAACAGAAAATAGTGCTAAATGAGCTAAGACATTTTCTCACCCGAAGGGGCTCATGACTAGGAGACATCATTCTCTTGGAGCCTGTGGGAGGTGGGCTCCATTCTGGGGCTGATTCAGGAGCCCTCAGCCCTCCTCCAGGCTCAAAGCTGAGTAAACCCAAGGCTATTTTGGACTAGAGTGTTCTTTGAGCAGCAGCTGGGGGTGGAGAGTAGCTAAGAACAGGAAGGAAACCCCAACGCAATATTGTGGATGCTGAGTAAATAATGAAACAACTATTGACTGTACTACATTAGGTTTTATAATGCCATCTGTCAGGATTTTCCAATTATAACACATTAAAGTCTGTGGATGACTGAGGCTGAAAGTTTTCTAAAGGAAACACCAAAGATCCATGGGAAGTGTTGAAATAAGATGATTCCAAATTGCATTGCCTGGGAAGACTCTAGAACATATAACAGAAATGGCAGCAAAATGTGACCTCTGGAAGCCTAGTATATATATTACGAAGAGTTCTCCCACAACCGTGTCGCCTTAAAGAGCAAACACAAATGGCCATGTAGCAGACAGGGTCCTTCCTAAGTCCTTCCTCACTGGGCCACCTCCCCGCCCTTTCTTCTGACAATTAGACCTCTCCCTGGAAATTGTCTAAGGCAATACTGAAGTGATTTCTAATTTCATCTAGAAGAAGTTCTCGAGGACGTTCTTATGACCCTGTCTAAGAACATTAGAAATGCTGTCCTGCGACTGGCCGCTGTGGTTGTGTCCCTCAGCCTTTCTCCGCAGCACCAAGGCCTGCTTCATGGGAATCGGTAGCTTCTCTTGTGACATCATAAGGATTCATATTAATGCTATATTATTAAATCTCCTTAGGAATGCATTTTGGAGTTATCGCTTAGAAAAGAATCCAAGACCCCTTTGCACGTAATGTTTTTAAGGTGAACCATCTTTTGGATAATAAGTTTTTGGTAGCTGTGCTTATCACAAAATGAATCAGGCTTGAAATCAAGATCCAGAATTGTTTTTCACTACCAACTCGGACAAGTCTTTTAACCTCTGTGAACCCCTGTTGGCTTATTCCTAATGGAAAAAATAATTTCTGCACTTTCTGGGTGGCTGTGAAGTAAATGAGAAATTTTATAATGCATTTAACAGATATCAAACCCTCTTTTCCACTTATTATTCATGTTGCAAAATAATATTTTTGTGTATTTATTCCTGAAACCCCATTTTTTTTAAACTTACTGGTAGTATATTATCAAGTTCTACTCCTTCAAGGTCTGGTGGAAAAATTACCCTCTGCATTTAATCATCACAAATACATGGATTTTTGACGAGATTCTCAACCAGTCTTTGTCATGTCAGGTCAGTATTCTATTTTAATTGTTTATCTTCATATGGGGATTCTTCCATTCCTTATGATAAAGCCAGAGCCCTTTGGGGAAATGATGGGGAAGATTTCCCTACTATGACCATTTCCTATATATAGGGCTATGCCAACATTTTAAACATTTCCAAAATTTTGACTAGAGTATATGAAAAACCTAAAATGAGAACTTGGAGATCAAATTAAAATTGTATTGTTGTTGTTAAGAATTTATCATCTCATCCTTTATCACCTTGGATAAGACCTTTTTAACTTAACAGACATAATAGCCCTATCCTTAAAGCTTACGAACATAATAGAAAAGTATGTCATACATAAGGAACACAATAAGGGCATTTATAAAAGGTGTAAAAAAATGCTGTGAATCACAGGACACCCATCATCCCCACCTCTACTATCACACAGTTATGGTAATAAAAAACACAAAATTCCTACAGATTTATAAACCTTAAAATTTTTATATAGAATAAAATTTCTTCTTCATTATATGTTCTTTATATTCCCCCTCCAATTCAAATGCACCCCCCACCCATTATATAATTACCCATCATCCACAACATGCTAATGATGGCCATTTCCAAAAGGGGAGAAGGAAGCATTGGTGTTGTCCTTGTTGATTTAATCCAGGGACTTTAATGACCCCTGGTAGGTGGAGACCTGTTATTCTAACTAATCAGACTTGGGAATCCTTCACGAGAACCAAGGTGTCATGAGCATCTTGGAGCCAATAATTCTGCTCTGCAGACATGTCTCCCACCCCAATACCTAGCATCAATGCATTAGACAGACACCTTAGATACATGGTCCTGACTGAGCAAAAGAGAAGGCTGCAAATTCCATTTCTGGCTCTGTGCTTATCATGCATAAGATGACAACACTTTCCAATTTCAAACAGGATGCAGAACTTCACCAAGAGTATAAGGTGCTGGAGAGTGATGTTAACTACCCCAAAAGATTTTTTTCTTGGTAAAGAAAAAGGAGTGCTGGCCAAACTGAGAGTCTGGGGTGGGGCTAAGATTGGGGGAGTGTTGAAATATTCTCTGAATCCTCTACTACCAGAAATCATGTGCTCTCGTTGTATTTCTTTGCAGGTCTCTTCAACCCAACGTGTGATGTCCTTAATACTACCTTGGGTGGAATGGGCTGTGTATACTTTGGGTGTTTAGAGAGAAGAGACTTCAGGTTGGTTGATGAATTGGGGAAAGTTTCATGGAAGAGGAAGGATTTCAGCCAAAGAAAGCCTAAAGCATTTCAAAAGGCACAGGGCAGTGAGCAAGACATTTTTCAGTGTTGAAGACAAAAACCTGATTCACGCCAAAGTAACTTAATGTTTACAATTTTTCTTTCATTCTAATATTTCCATAAGGTTTGTTTCCCCATGTTCTCTAATCTGGAATGACACAGAGATGATGAATTGATCAAACTGTGTTCCCATTAACTGCAACCTCTTTATTTAGCTGAGAAAATAAATTTATCTTAAGTGGCTAATTTACATGTCTCTTTCTTTAACCACATAGATATTAAAGTTCCTACTCTGTGAAAAAAATCATATAATAAAAGTCTGATTATTTTTTAGATTAATCACTGTATTAAAAATTGACCCTGGAATCTCATGCTAAGTATATATATATTAGAATAATGGTTAATTGCCTCCATTGTAAGGCTGCTGCTGGTTTATCTATTTTGCGGAATTTATAGCTTACGTGTTTCAGTGTTGCTGTGGTTATCCTAGCTTCTTCCCTTTGCTCTGTTAACAATGAATATTTTAAAGGTCTTGTACTTGATACTCTTACTGATGGTTTTTTCTACTTCATGTTATGAAGCTGGAATCAATATCTCTTTCCTTCCACCCCAGTTGTTTATGAGAACATATGGTCTCACTGATTCAAAGCCTGAAAGAAGTCTCGTTGTGGATAAGTCAGAATCTCAGTGCAGATGGAAAGGGGACCCTCAGAAACAGGTCCCACTGTGAGATTAGGAGATGTTAACCTTTGGTTTCGCCCAACTACATCTTGATAATCTGCCCCTTAACTCTTTCTAGTGTGACTCTCTTACCCTTCTCTTCTTTTATCTGTCTCAGGCCAGGAACCTGTGACCTTCTTTTTATCCAGGATCTCACCTTCAATGGAAGAAAATAAAAAGCTCACACTTGTGTCTGACAGTCGGAGACCTCAAGAAGAGAGAGCTCAGCCCACAGCAATGGATCACACATTATGAGTTATCAGGAATTGTAGAAGGTAAGGAAGTACATGAAATTCTTCCTGATACTTTAAGAACCACATTCTCTTTCTAAATCTAATCTTAATAGGATAACCACTGTTACAATGATTTATGTTTAGATGGAAGTTGTTGGTGTAAAGAATAAAAATTTGAAATGGGATAGATGTTGTGTTTCTACGAGCTCTGGTGTGACTTTGAACTTCATTTAGCAAGGCTGTATTTCACACTATTTCTCCCTAGGTTCTCTGGAGCCTGGGACATGTGTGACCTTTCTGGTTTAAAGAGAAAGTTCTTCTAAGGACATAGATAACTGAGTCAAAGAGGCTACAAATAGAACTATAAATGGACATCCTTTCTCCAACCATTTATTTCAAAATGTATGAACAAATCTAGGTTTCTAAAGGAAATAGCTTAACAGTTTTTCATGGGTGATAGCATGCCTTTGAACTTGCTTGAACTAACTCAAGAACAGACTCACAGGGTCTGGTCTCTAATGTAGTTATTAGGGGTGCTGTGCAATCAGCAGTAGAGTTCATGGTGGGGGCTGGTCACAGCACAAGTGGAAGAAATGGAAGGAAGGACAGTGCACAGAGTTCCTAGAAAGCCTAGAGATAACATGTTTAATGCTAAAGAAGACTCAATGGTTGGGTGGACAGCAAGGAGCCACTGGGGGGCTCCTTAATTATGAAAAGAGAAAGAGTGAGATCATCAGATTTGTGTTTTTAGGAAGATTGTTCCAGCATTTAAAAAAGTGCTTTGAAAAAAGAAAAAAAATGGCTGCAATAAGACCCCCAAACTGGAAACTTTTACATCAGTCTATGTGGGGATGAGCTAAAGGAATATGACATGATTTCCAGCTTTGGTGGTAGATGGTGTTGTCATTCACCAAGATTAGAAGAATTAGGAAAAAGAGTAAGACAGTTTTTAACGCATTGAGTTTCTTGAGGTGGGGCAGAAGGAAGAGCATAGTAGTTAAAAATATTTCAAGTCAATAAAACAGAAGAATCAGAAAGCATCCCTTACACTCTATACCAATCAATGTTGTGATGAACTATGGTTTGGGGTGGGTTAAGGAGAAGTTCCCACAAGTATCATCAGTCCAGTGTCTATGATGAGCTCATGCAGACTTGATCATGCTCACCTGCTCTCTGCAGAGCCAAGAGAAGAGCAATAAATACTGCAAACATTACTATTGTGGTCCCCAGATTTGTGCCAAGGGGTCCCGGGGCACCATGTCAAGCACATGAGGACACTGCAGCATTTTATACATTTTCAAGGATAACGCAGCGATATCTGTCAAATGCTCTTAACAACATTATCAAGTCCTCTGGACCTAACTATGCAAACAAAAATGTTAAGTATTACTTTAACTTAGGGATTGTTGCATGGGTCACCGTCCGGCAGTGACCACGGAACGCTGTGGATGGCTCGACGATAAACACGCGAGAAAAAACACACATGCACAGAGACAAACTAGTTTCTGTGGGGAAGTAGGGACGGAATGGCCACCCCCCCTAGTGGGGAGCGCGCCGATTTACCGTCCATACCTGCTTTTATTGGGCTCGTTTTGCATAATAATTCAGGTGACCATAGAAAACAAAGAACTCTGCCGGTCTATTGAGTTGGGGGTCAAAGAGCTGTAAGACTGAGGAACAAAATAACCTCATCCTAAGACCCTTCTCATTCAACTGAGAGCATTCTAAACAAAGAAGGTTTCACAGTAATTTACATGTTCTTTCTTAGGCCTGATCACCCCGGGGAATCCGCCCTTTTCTGCACAGAGGTGCACCACCCTGTCATTGTTTCAGGCTTAGGTGGAGCAAGGGAACTAAGGCAACTGGGAGACAAGGAGGTTTTTTCCCAGACGCTGAGAACTCAGGCTATGTCAAAGCCGAGGAGCGAGGGTCCATCACCCCCCTTTTGCTGCAGCCCCCCCCAAGTCCTTCTTTTGGGGGGGGGGCCTCCCAAACTGATCATGCCTGTCTTAGGTCGTTCCCCCCATGGGGGAATCTTACCCGTCTTTGGCTAACCGACCAAGCTTTTTGGGGGTTCAGTCATGAATAAAGCAGCAGAAGCAGCATTCCTGCCAGGAAGATAAGCTTTTGTCTCCTTGCTGGCTTACGGTTCCAAGGGCGTTCCCTTAGCCTTAGCCTAGGCGGGGGTTTCAGCTTCTGATACCAGTCAGGGCGGTTCCCAACAAGGGATACCATGAAAGAATTATTGAGTCACTAAGGACACGGTGGATTGAGAAAATTTAAAAACCCCTCCTATTAAAATATTCTTGACATATTTTTCATTAAGTCATCATAAATTCTACTCTATAAAATCATGGATGGGGAAATACATCCCAGAATTTGCCTCATTTCTAGTACTGATAGTCAAAAGCAGGTTCTCCCACAGTAATTCTTCTCAAATTTGAACATCCGATAATGACTTTACAGTAGGATTTAAATCTGGATATTTCCCAGTTGAACTTTGGAATTTTGCAAGTGTTTTTCACCTGGCTTACATTTCATGTTAGCTGTTCCATGATTTTATCAACCAGATGACCCCTCACATTGGCCCAAACATGAAATGCATAAAAATGATTTTGTTTTACAATAATCCATGGATAAAATGTACTCACTATACCAAGTTTAATTTTTTTTCTCTCAGACAGGAAATCTACCAGTAGAGTTAAAAAACTGATTTTGGTATCTCATTCTTCTCAATTCTTTTGCACCATTAAAACTACCAGTTGCCAACTATTAAAGCAAGGATTAAGGTTAAAGAAAACAATTGCTTTCAGCCCTGGGTGGTGTAGCTCAGTGGATTGAACTCGGGCTGTGAACCAAAGCATCACAGGTTCAATTCCCAGTCAGGGCACATGCCTGGGTTGCAGGCTATGACCCCCAGCAACTGCACATTGATGTTTCTCTCTCTATCTCCCTCCCTCCCCTCTCTAAAAATAAATAAATAAAATCTTGAAAAGAAAAGAAAACAATTGCTTTCTACCAGAGCTAAAATATCTGGCTTCACCATGGACTATGTGTGACATCAGCCTGAATCCTAGAGAACTAAGCACAGCTCCTTCCAGATTTTCCCACTGGACACATTTCTATTCACATTTTTCTCAGTAGGACATTCATTGGGGTGTTTTCCATTATCGACACTACTATCTCCCACCTCCATCCCACAAAAGTTTCTCAAAAGAATCACTTATGGTGCTTGCTGAAAATGTGGGTTCTTAAAATCCACTTCCAGAGATGCTGATTCAAGAGGTGTGGGGAAGGCTTCAAGAATCTATGCGTGAAAACAACAGATCCTCAGGTGACCCTGAGGTGGGTGTTCCTTGGACCATACTCTGAGTAACTTTGCTCTAGAGGAATGTTCCCTAAAGAATCAGATAATCATTGTATGGTTATATCAAGTTTGTCCTTAAAACATCTGCCAAGGTCCCAGGCTTCAGAGTTTCTAGAGATAGTTTCACTGTGATACTTTTCCAGGGAGACTGACCAAGTATTTGGTCCCGGGCATAAAGCCGCTTGGTCACTTGCCTTATTTTTTAATGATTTTTACTTGTTCCCTTGTAAGGAAAAAATTGATGGAAATTACAAATTGTTACAGTTAGGCATTGTCCTTGAATTATTCTCACCAAGAACTGTGAGTTCTTATTTCAATGAATAGAAATGTCAAGATTTTAAAATTTCTGTGAGTAATTTTCATTCAAAAGTTATGCCAGCTTGTTTTTAAAATGTTGGTACTAAGTAACCAGAGAGGTATCTGCTAAAGGAACCGCATTAAAAGAGCTAATGAAATTGTGATTGGACCTCATCACTGTCAATCACTTTTGGAGTTGAGAGGAAGGTTATTGAAGTGTCAAGAATATATCCTACCTTTAAAGAAAATGCCCAGCTGAAAGCAAAATCTTTGTGTGTGTCTTCTAAAAGGTGGGGTCTTCTAAAAGGTGTGTCTTCTGAAAATGTGCTCCATCTCTTCTCAGATAAGAAAACAATTTTTTTTCACAAGAAAGCAAAGGCACAAAGTCTGTGTGTAATAATCAAATATTGTGTAATAGTGTTTTTAACAGAGAATAAAGAGATTACAAACCCCTTGGTCTCTAGGTCTCTTGGCGCCCTAAAACTTCTGCTTCATCAATTATACTAAAAGAGCTGAAATTAAGTCCATTGTGGGGAATAAAAGGTCACTGAAATGTTACTGGATACCTGAGAAGATTGTCTCTTCCACTGGTCTATGGCTTTTTTCCCACAGTACCATACTGTTTTAATTAAACCTTTGTAACATACTTTAAAGTCAGGAAGTTTGATGCCTCCAGCTCTGTTCTTTTTGCTTGATATAGTTTCAGCTGTTCAGGTTTTCCTGTGGTTCCACATAAATTTTAGCATTATTTTTGCTTTTTTTGAAAGAAATACCAAATATCAAATATCATTGAAATATCAAAATTATATTGAATCTGTAGGTCACTTTGACTATTTTAATAATATTGTTTCAGTTTTTAATAATATTAAAATATCAATATCTTACTAATATTAATTCCTCTGTCCATGGGGTGTCTTTCCATTTTTGTGTGTCTGCTTTCCTTTCTTTCATCACTGTTTTACAGTTTCAGTATACAAGTCTTCCACCTCCTTGATTAAGTTTATTCCCAAGTATTTTGTTCTTTTTGATGCTATTACAAATGAAATTGCTTTCTTAATTTCCTTTTTGGATAATTAATTCTTGATGTCTAGATTTTATAACCTCGGTTTTCTTTACCATATTAAAAAAGTTTCCTTCTCAGTTTATTGATTTCACATCCTATGTCAGTGTTGAATTTTCCAAGTGCTTTTTCTGCATTTATTGAGATAATCATATAATTTTTATTGTTTTATTTTCATGTGATAAAATATTAAATCAACTGTGAATTCTAGAAATTAATCCAAATTGTTATTGATTTTATATATCATTGGATTTTTACATGGTAACATTTTGTTTATAATTTTTGCATCTACATTTATTTGAAATCTTTGTTTTTTAATTTGATTTCTGGTAATGTCTTTTCAAGGTTATGCTGACCTCATAGAATTAGTAGATAAACATTGTTTCTGTATTTATTCCCTGAATAAGCTTGAGTTATTTTTTTTTCTAAATGTTTTGTCAAAATTATCAAGAAAACCATCAGTCTACTTCTTTATTTTGGGCAAGTTTTAATTACAGATTTGATTTCTATAATAGCTGTAGGACGGATCAGATTTTCTTTTCCTTACCATTTTAGGTTTTGAAGCATGCTTTTCTGGGCACTTGCTACTTTACCTACATTTTTAATGGTATTTGCAAAGAGCTGTTCAGAGCAGTCACTTGTTATCTAATGTCTAGGATTTTTGTGATGTTCATTTTTTAATTCCTGATTTTTGTTTCTTGTTTCTTGCCTCTTTGTTCTTGATTAGATTTTTAATAAACTTTATTAGATCTTTTTAAAAACAAACTTCAAATCATTGAGCCTCTGATAGATGCTAATTTTCTATTTCATATATTGTGTCATTGTTATTTATTATTTTCTCCCTTTTACTCATTGCTTATTTTATTATTTTTACTTCTTTGAGTGGATAGTTAGATCATGCATTTGTTCTCAGCCTTTCTTGTTCTTTTACTACTACACGCATATAAGGCTAAAATTTGCCTTTAATGGGAAGCTTTATTTATATCCTGCAATGTTAATGATGTGGTTATGTTCATTATCAATTAGTTCAAAATATGTTCCAATTTACATTGTGCTTTGTTATTTTTATCCATGAGCTTTTTAGTAGTATATTGCTTAATTTTCAAAATTAGTTTTCTCCTAATTTAATACCTCTTTTAAAAATAAATTTTCTGTTTTAAAGTAGTTTTAGATTTATAAAAAAATCACAAAGATAGTACGAAGAGTTCCCACATATCCCATACCCACTTTCTCCTATTAACATCTAGCATTATTGTGGTACATTGGTCACAATTAATGAAACAGTATTGTTACCTATTATAACTAAAGCCTACTTAGTCAGATTTCCTTAGATTCTACCTAATGTCCTTTTTCTGTTCTAGAACACCCCATTATTTTTAGTCTTCAAGTCTGCTCAGACTCCTTTTCAGCTATGACAGTTTCTCAAATTTTCCTTGTGCTTGATGACCTTGAGAGTTTGGAGAGTACAGGTTAGGTATTTGGTAGAATGTTCCTCAGTTGAGAATATGTCTGATGTTCTTCTCAGAATTAAACAGGGATTATTTCTTCTTGAATGGAAGATCACAAATGGGAGAGAAGAAAAATCTGTCATGCTGTAGGATTACAAATAATTTATGTAACTAAGCCACCCTCAAAGAGAGGAAGTATAACTGTTCACTCCTTAACCATGGGCTGAACAATTTCACATACTTCTGAAGATGACAGTATAGATATGAGGTGGGGGACTGTACAGTGGAGAAATTTAACAAACAGTACCCCGGGGAGGTGATCAAGGTCAGCATCAACAATAAGTCATACCGATGGTATGCACCCTTGATGTGCTGTGATGAGAATGGTGCTTTACCATGGTGAAAGGTAGTTTGTTTCTAGCAAGGAATTGGCCTGTTTCATTTAAGTTTTTGAATTCGTGTGCATAGACTTATTCACATTAGTCCTTTGTTACACTTTTTGTGCTCATAGGACCAGTTATGATGACTCCTCTTTCATGTATGATATTGGTCATTTATGTCTGGTCTCTTTTTTTTTCCTGGATAGTCTGTACACAAGTTTATCTTTTCGTTGAGCTGTTTGTTTTGTTGATGTTTTCAAAGAGTTGAGTATTGATTTCATTGATTTTCTCTGTTGATTAACTGTTATGAATTTCATTAATTTCTGGTCTAGTTTTGTTATATATTTTCTTTCATAACAGTTATGTTTAAAGTGTTCTTTCTCTACTTTCCTAAAGTAGAAAATCATCACTTGTGAGACTTCTTTGTCCCATAAGTTATTTAGAATTGTTTCTGTTTAATTTCCAAAATGTTGGAGATTTTCCAGCTATCTTTTTGTTCTTGATTCCTAGTTTAATTTTGTCTTGGACAGAGAATGTATTTTACGTGATCTCTAGGGTTTCAGATTTAGTAAGGTATTAATTATGGCATAGAACGCAGCCTGTCTTGGTGAATGTTCCATGAAAGTTTGAGAAGGTTGTGTATTCTGCTGTAACAGAATGGAGTAGTCCCTAAAAGTCAATTAGATCAGGTTGATTGATAATGTCATTGATAATGATGTTATCCTCACTGATTTTCTGCCTGTTTGATCTGTCAGTTACTGACAGCGGAGTGTTGAAGTCTCCAACTACTGTAGTCCCCACTATAGTAATGGATTTGTCTATTTTTCCTCTGCATTCAATCAATTTTGCTTTATATATTTTAATGCTTTGTTTTTAAATATATACACATTTAGAATTCTCCTATGATCTCTGAAAATTGACTTCTTTATTATTGGGTATTGGTCCTCTTATTTCTAAAATTTTCCTTGTTTCAGTCTGCTTTGATGAAAATTTGCATAGTTCATCCAGATTTCTTTTGATTAGTGTTACCATGGTATAGCTTTCTCTATTGCTTTCCTTTTAAATTACTTAAGTCTTTATGGTTAAAGTGAATTTCTGACAGAAACCATATAGTTGGGTCTTGTTTTGTGATCTATTCTAACAACCTGTTTTTTTATTGATATATTTAGATTATTCTTCTGAATCTTTAGAAGCTTAGAAATGGCCTAGTTTTTCAAACAGTTGAGCACACAAACTTTTGAAAGATAATTAAAATTGTATACATGTGTTTCTCATTCTCTCATTACATATTCAAGTATCATCCTAAACAAGAAATTTGCAAGTCATATTCAGATAATTTATTAAAATTATAAACCATATACAACAAATAAATTTAGTAAAAACTAGATAAAATTAAACGTACACATTTAGAATACATTAAATTATATTATATTTTATATTATAAAATAAATTTTGCTCTCATTAAAATATTAAGTATATGTAAGTGAAATTAATTGGATCAAATGTGTCTTTTTAAAAATCTTGGATTAGTACTTTGTGATGCAGCAATTTAAAGTTCTGGAAGTTTATTCAATAATTGTTTTAATGAATGTTATAATTAAAAATTGTCTCATGAAGAAATTTTGATCTACATAGAAAAATTCACATTATTGATTATGCTTGCTGAATAATGATGCTCTTTTTAATTTTCACATCAAATTAGATCAAGTTTTTAAATTCTGGAGTAAAATCCTCTCATCTTCAATGTCAATCAGTTGTTCTTGAGAACTTATCAGAAGAAATTATACTTTTATATTTTCCAAATTGAATTAAGAAGCTACTGAGGCTCTTTGAAAAAATTGTTAAACAGAAAATTCTGTTCCAAGTTTTCTTATGTGACACCTTACTCTTAGTATAATGATAAAAAATACTTCAAATATTCTTCTTCAAAATGATCTTTCAGATACATGAGTTTTTCTTTTTTTTGTTAAAATGTCATCTTTACCTTGAAATGACAGATTAAATGGATTTATATTTTTCAGAACTATCTACAAGGTAACATACTGCTAGAAGCCATTTATTATCATAAAAAAGGGCCAAGAATTTGGAGTGCTAATCATTTTGAGCAATAGAAATTTATGAGTCGTATTGAAGCTCAATAACCTTTAGGTTCTTTGTCATAAAATTAGTAGTTAGCATTTTTTAGTGTTAAGCATGTACCAGGCAGCACACTGTGTTCTTTATGTACTTTATCTCACATTATTCCTCATAATTACTCCATTCATCACTCCTAGTTTCCAAGTGAGGGAACTAGATTTAGCATAATGGTTCGGTTGCTTGCCCAAGATCATGCAGCAGGGGTGTCCACACTTTCGGCATCTCTGCACCATACTGGAAGAAGAAGAGTTGTCTTGGGACACACATTAAATACATTGTGACATGTAATCACAAAAAAATCTCGTAACGTTTTAAGTAAATTGACGATGTTGTGTTGAGCCACATTCACAGCCATCCTGGGCTGCATGCAGCCCGTGGGCTACAGGTTTTAGGTCAAATTTTTCATAAGACCCTCCTCTCCTTGCCCCAAGCTGAGTATTTGTTAGTATAAGTCATTTATTTAAAAAGTGCTCCAAGAATGAATGGGTAAGAGAATGGGGGAAGCAGAAAAGATAAGGGAAGAAGCTAAACAAGGGTGCATCTTCAGGAAAGTCTCAGTCTTAACCTGATTGTCAGTGAATCTCATAAGCATTCGCACGGAATTGTCCAACTTCCAGGCAATACATGTGGGTTTTCACAATCTGATTCAGTCAGTAAGGATCATTCCACACTAGAAGGATAAATTCTCAGGCAAGCTTTCTTCCAGTTTTGGCAAGAGGCTTTTGTATCTTCTAAGAGCAGTCCTCTGAAGGGAGCCACAGGTACATCTTTGAAAGTAAAGCAGGTAGAACCAGAAGGATATGTACATAAAACCTTTTAGAAAGAACCAAGTAGGTCTGAGTGGGACATCGTCAGTGTTTGCTGCTGTTAGTAAATGGTGTAACCAGGGTTGAACCCAAACAGTGTGGCTTCAAACTCCATGCTGTTGTTATACCACCCTCCCTGAGATAACCAGCAGATCTCTGGATAGGAAATAGATGCACATGGTCAGTCCCCAGTTGTTCATAAACTCTATTAATATTTTACTCTGTTTTAAAGGTATTTTTCTGATAAAATTTACCCAATGACATCTTGTAACATTTTGGCCCCCCTGACTCAATTCTTTGCTATAATGTCTACGAATTACACTACACGTTAAGTGGATTGTACACGGGATGCTATCTATGTAAATTACGACCAGAATTATTTTTAAATTCCAATCAAAGGAGCAACCAATTTAACTAAAAAAATATCTTTGTTTCCCAGTGTCAATTAAGACGTAGGTCATTCAGAAATTGACTGTCAGGTATGTCTGTATGCTCACCTAACCCAGTCTACTACATATGTAAAAGGTGTCCCTGGATACACTGTGTTCTTTCCTTCCATAGAAACTTGTACCTCAGTTTAGAAATCACTTCCTCGGGGAAGACTGCTGATCTCAAGATTAAGTGAGATTCTTTCATGTTATGTTATTGTAACCAAGCAAACTGGGGATCTGCCACCTGGTGCCTTGACATATGAACCAACAATTAGTGTTAAAGGAAACATTAATTAGTGTTAAAGGAAACAGATTTTTATCAACAGGGTTCCAACCTCGGGGTGGCAAGGTCCAAGAGCACTCCTGCTCAGAGACTCCTCTCCAAGAAGGCTTGTGAACCAAAGGGTCACCAGTTCAATTCCCAGCCAGGGCACATGCTTGGGTTGCAGTCCAGGTCCCAGTGGGGGGCATGCTAGAGGCAACCACACATTAATGTTTCTCTCCCTCTCTTTCTCCCTCCTTTCACCTCTGTCTAAAAATAAAATAAACAAAATCTGTAAAAGAAATAAATAAATAAAACACAATGAAACAAATTCTAGAGTGCACCCTAATGTAAATTATGGACTGGGAGTGATAGTGATATGGGTTCATCAGTTGTAACAAACATAACACTGTTATGCAGGATATTGAGAAGGATGAGCTCTTGTGTGCGTGGGGTCAGGGTGTCTATGGGACCTCTCTCTTTTTTCCATTCAGTTTCACTGTGAACCTAAAATTGTTTTAGAAATAGAGTTCATTTAAAAATGTAGTGAAATATCACCTTCCTATTCCTCATCCCTGTGTCCTATTTTGCTCAGTCCACATAACACTCCCTTTGCCCAAATACGGAAAAGATGCGTGGAAAGTTGTGACACCATTAAAATAAAGAAAATATTTTTCTGTGACATCAGAAGAATGAAACAACACCTAACCACAGCCCAGGAAAGAGGGATCTGTTGCTGGTGGCTCTCAGTGTCTGGAACCCTGTTAGAAACCAGGAGCAGCAGGGCTCAGGGTTCAGTCTGTAGAGGCAGGCCTATAGGGGCAGAGAGCAGCGTCCGCAGAGGCAGAAGGTGGATTAGGCAGGGGCTGTCGTATTATCTTTAAAGAGCCAGGGAGCCAGGGTGCTTTGTGAGCACATTGTTTCTGTTGTAACCAATCAACTCTGTCAGCACAAAAACAGCCATATACTATATGTAAATGAATGGATGTGGCTACGTTCCAATAAAACTGGGTTTATGAAACGAGGCAGGGGGGTCAGATTTGATCTGCAAGCTGTAGTTTGCCGACCACCAGGCGAGAGGAGCAAAGAGAGGATATCTCACTCATCACATAAAGAGCATTTCCTCATTCTTTAAATAGCTGTCTTGTATTACTTTGTACACTTGGAATAAAAAAAGAAATTTTTACCCAGTTTCTTACTGATTATATTTGTAATGTTCTTAATTGTTACCACCATAATCGATGTATAATAAGTAACCTCATACTTGCATTATATTACATGTTGTAGAAGTAACTGTAACATTACTTAGAAAGGGAATTGCTGGGATAAATACTCATGTACATTTATAATTATGACAGAGTTTAAAGTTGCCCTTCATGACATTGATACCAATTAAAACTCTGCACAACAGTATATGAGTGTCTTTCTCCCTAGAGTCTTACCACAGGAAGGATAATAAAAAATTTGGATTTTTGTAAGTCAAGAAATATATACCACTGTAATTTTAATTTGCCCTGCTTGCATAATGATTAAGTTAAGCATCTTTTCTTGAGAGTCATTTTTATGTCCATTCCTATGAACTGTTAACCATATACATTGTCCATTTTTCTCTTGGGTTTTTAGTTATTTTCTTTTCAAGTTTTCAATATTGAAGAGATTTGCCCTATGGAATTAAGTAACAAAATTTTTTTCCCTGCCATGATTTTTGCCTTTAATTTTCTTTGCTATTTTTTGACATGCAAGAGCTTTCAATATTTTTTTAGCAGAATTTATTACCCTTTCCTCTTATAACATCTTGATTTTTTAAAAAATTATGGGAGAATCTTTGTTTAAAAACATTCAGTGCTTTGATTCATGCGAAGTCTGTCCTGGTGTACAGTGCCCTCTCTGCACTGATCACTCTGTGGATCCAGAAAACTATCCAGTTGCCCAGACAGTGTTTGTTGGATGGTCCAGTTTTTTATTAGCTCTGTGTGGGTCCACTTCTACCTCGTAATGGGTTCTGGTACATGTTTGAGTCTATTCGTGCACTTTTTATTCTGGTCTGTGGGTCAGCTGTCTATCCATGTACAAGTGTCATCCTGTTTTAGTCAACAATATCCATTCTTCCGGCTTGATTCTGCACTATTAATTGTTCTTGTAGGTTAATTATTTGAATTGTTGACTTTTTAATATCCTTTTATATTTCACTATTACAGATGAGGCATCAGCAAATTTACTCAGCCTTTAATGTCTTTTCTACTTTCTCTCCATTTTTAGTAGTAATTTTTACATCTCCAGTGCATATAATGCTTATATTCTTGTCAGTGATTCTAAATTCCACTTTTAAAAAATCTTTGCTCTATCATGAGATCACTTAACATTTAGCACCCATCGTTTTATCAGTATTTTTGGTCACATTTTATGTGGTTCATGCAGGCTGAGAACTAGACAAAACTGGAGAAGTGTAGAGGATGAATCTGAAGGTATAAAATGAATATATCCAATGACATAATTGACACAGATCTTTTGCATTCTAAACCATATAGGGAAGACAGTGAGAACCAGATGGGATTCAAATATGTGGAAGGATAACAAATGCTGGTGTATTAGAGGTTCTGGGAAGTAGCGAGGTCTTTGAAGGAGCTGAGAGAGAAAGCGGAATGAAGACGTGGCTGTAGGGGAGGAACTGGTTTGTATGTTTTCTCCCATCAGAGCGGGGACCCTTCTGAGTGATCTTTTCCTGCTTGGCAAAGAAAGCAGTTTGGGGAGTAGAGTTTCCTGGGGCATGCCATGTTTTGTTTAAAGGAGATGGTGAGAGGAATATAACAGGAAGAGTTTAAAATTGTTCTATTTCTTTTGTTTGTGGTGAAATGGGAGTTCCAGAGGTAGAGTTGAGGACAAAACGAAGAAAATCAAGGGAAATAAACAAAGAATTTTAATTGGGATGAATCCTTGGGAGCATCTAGACCTTTGGAGGGACTTTTGTGTCAGGTGCTTGGAGTAGCTGACCAATGAAGCTCCTTGTTTTGCTTCATTTAGTTTGAGCTGTTCTGTTTTTCCATCAATTGTAACCAAATGAACCTTGACTATTGCATGAAAAGGGACATTGTTGGGGTGGGGGAGAAAATAATATTGTTCTAAGTACCTACGGCCATGTGCTGGGCATAAAACTAGCCACTGTCATATAATTAATTAATGTAGGTTCTTTATTTCTGAGGATAGAGGAGACAAAATTAGGTGATGTGATTTGCCTAATATGTCACTGTAAGTTACAGATTTAGGTCCAAGCCAAAATGTGACTTCATATCTAACACATCATGTTGCCTTCCCATGTGGCAATTATATCACATATATACATATATGTATGTATATGTGCAAATAATATTAGAAGAATCTAAGCAATAGTGAGAACTACTATGTAAAAGATTAAAAACAAAAAACAAAAACACTGAGGTGGAGAGGAAGGCGGAGTCACGGACTTGGAAAACAGTCCAGAACTGTCCAGAATCCTGACCTCTGTCCAGAAATCTCTGACCATCAATCTTAAGGTGAGTTCCTAGTCTTCCTACCCCACAAATTCACCCTCATCAATCTAACATTTACTTCTCTATCTCTTCCAACGAAAGGTGTGAACTCTGTTGGGCTGGTTTATACAAAATGGTTTGGCGTACTCTAGAACATTGTTCAATTTTTAGCACTTCTGCTGATGAGTCATATGACTTGGAACAAGCCACGTAACTTAAGACTCAATTTTTTTTATCTATAAACAAGAAATATACTAGGGTTTGCAGTGCTGGAACAAATGAAGAACTCAAACAAATTTTAGTTTCCTTCTCTTTCCTCATGGAATAGAACTTGAAAAGGGGAAAAAAGTTTATTGACAGAATTATTTTTTGAAATGGTATTTCCTGTAACAAAAATTTACCTTCAAGTATTAAAAGTTTCTGTTTTCACTGACAAAAGCTTTGTTTTCCTGAGGTGAAGACTTGGGCAGCCTCCTATGTAGACTGAGCTTTAGCCTTTCACAGATTTATAGAAGGAAACAATCCATCCCAATGGAATCCAACTGGTTTTGGTTAGTGATTGGTGAATCTCTCATTTTATCCTGTCTGTTACTTGGTAATGTTTTCACTTACAAAAGTAGAAGCAAGGAAAATGGGTTATTCTCGATTATTTTTTTCTTCCTGCAGGGATGGCAGCAGTTGGCAGCTGGGATATGGGCAAAGTGTTGCTTCTAATTTGAACCACAAATGTAATCAGGTAGAGAATGTAGATGATCATTTTAGCTTTCAAAATATGAGTTCAAATCAGACTTTAGCTTGACAATGTGATTAGCACTTTTTGGGTTTTATATAAAGCAACTACATGGAAGTCCCAGTTCCTATACACCTGAGAAGAAAGACAGGTTCTTTTTTTTTCTTGATTTTTAAGATTTTTTAAATTGTTGTTCAAGTACAGTTGTCTTCATTTTCCCCCTAACACTCCCCTCCACCCCTTCCGTCACCACCTCCCACCCTCAATCCTACCCACCTTTGGCTTTGTCCATGTGGCCTTTACACATGTTTCTTGATGACTCTTCTTCCCCTTTTTCCCCCATTATCCCTTCCCCCACCCCCTCTGGTTACTGTCCGTTTGTTCTTTACTTCAATGTCTCTAGTGATATTTTGCTTGCTTATTTTTTGTTGTTGATTAGGTTCCACTTATAGGTGAGATCATATGGCATTTGTTTTTCACTGCCTGGAATATTTCACTTAACATAATGCTCTCCAGATCCATCCATGCTGTCACAAAGGGTAGGAGCTCCTTGTTTCTTTCTGCTGTGTGGTATTACATTGTGTAAATGTACCATAGTTTTTTCATACATTCATTTACTGATGGGCACCTAGGTTGCTTCCAGCACTTGGCTATTGTAAATTGTGCTGCTATGAACATTGGGGTGCATAGGTTCTTTTGGATTGGTGTTTCAGGGTTCTTAGGATATAATCCCAGCAGTGGAATTGCTGGGTCAAAAGGCAGTTCCATGTTTAGTTTTCTGAGGAAATTGCATACTGTTTTCCACAGTGGTTGCACCAGCCTGCATTCCCACTGACAATGCACTAGGGTTCTCTTTTCTCCACAACCTCATCAGCACTTGTTGTTTGTTGATTTGGTTATGGTAGCCATTCTCACTGGTGTGAAGTGGTATTTCATTGTGGTTTTAATTTGCATCTCTCTGATGGTTAGTGATGCTGAGCACCTTTTCATATGTCTCTGGGCCCTCTGTATGTCCTCCTTGGAGACGTGTCTGTTCAGGTCTTCTGCCCATTTTTTAAGAAAGACAGGTTCTGAAAGGGCACAAGACAGAAGGAATAAAGATCTACTTGCTCTCCCACTTACCAGTCTACTTTTTCTTGTAAATTTCCAATTTTCCTCACATTTATTATTATTATTATTTATTTATTTACTTAGCAATTTATGTTCTTCTAGGAATTGTCTATTGGTTCTAAACATAGCTGCTATTTTTTAGCTCTTATTACACTTTTTTTCTTTCTTTTTTTAGCAATATGTCTCTCCCGTAAGATTTTACTCATGAAAACAGATGCCATCAAAGTTACATTTTAACCTCATTGAGGGATTTTCAGAATCAGCATGTATTTTACTTCATATGTGTGTGTGCACTTAGGCCATGGAAAAAATCACATATGATCATGGTGATAGCTTCAAAAGGTCTCCACATACTATAATTTGTTCACTTTTTATCTATAATTTTTAAGGTGTGATAAAGTGCAGTGTGGAGTGATTGGAAGCATGTGGGTCTTGGGGTTGAAGAGTGCTGGGTTTGAACCCTGACTCTATGACTTATTTTGCCGGTTGACTTCAAGCAACTTACTTACAACTTCAAGGCTTCAGTTTTCATAGATGTACTGGAAAAATCAAGTTAAGACCAAGTTAAATATGCAAAAGAACTGTGGCAGGAGCTGTTGGTTGGCTAAGCTAATGCCATTCCAAATCCTCTTCTCTCTAACTGCCTTTCATTTTTCAGTGGATCGTACATGGAAACTCCTGAAGATGACTTTCCTTCTCAACTACAGCAACAGAGCTTTTGATGCTACCTCTTTTTTTCATGTTTTAGATGAAGATGTAATGCCTGGAGATGGAGCAGCCATGTGGAGACCATGAATATGAAAGCACACAATAAGATTGGTACAGATGGAAACTAGAAGGCTCCTGGGTTTTATGATATTTCTGAGTAGCTAGAGCTGACCTAGAGTAGTTTTCTCAAGACTTCTTACTGTGTGCAATGAATAGGCATTACTTAATAAAGACACTGTTTCTCAGGTTTGTGTTACTCAAAGCTGCAGCACTCCTGTAGGGCTCAAGAGCAAACATAAGTCACAGTAAGAAAGCTCAAATATTGTCAATCACTGCCTGCTCTTCAACACTGGGAAAATATAAATATATAAAATATAAATATATAAACATATACCACAGCTATATAATAGATGAAGCATAGTCTCAGCATACACTTTTTTTAAAGATTTTATTTATTTATTTTTAGAGAGAGAAGGGAGGGAGAAAGAGAGAGAGAAACATCAATGTGCGGTTGCTGGGGGCCTTGGCCTGCAACCCAGGCATGTGCCCTGACTGGGAATCGAACCTGAGACACTTTGGTTCGCAGCCCATGCTCAATCCACTGAGCTACGCCAGCCAGGGCAGCATACACTTTTTAAAAATAAATAATACTTTAAAATTGTTGGGGATCACTTTTTACTTTCTTGTGAAGGGTGTCACCATTTAACCTGTTTATATTCCAGAATCTTTGAGGAAGCCTGATGCCTCCCTCTCCCTTGTACATCTTATCCTTGCCAATACCCAAGGGTTTTTCCACTGTCTGTATCATCATTGACTTCTGTCCATCTCCCCCACTATCATCTTAGTCCACTATGGTTCACTTAGGCTATTACATTCTTACATTATTATAAGTGAACTTCTGCAAACATAGTTCTCTCTGAGTAGAATGTTCTTTCCCCCAATTCTTCCTTATTCTTAAAATTTTAGCTAAACCAGCACAAACTCAAAACATTTCCCCAACCCCCTTGCCCTAAGCATCTTTCTTTTATATCTCATTACCTCTCTTTATAGCACAAATTAGACTTTTTAAACTTGTATGTGAGTCTTAAATTAATGTCTCCACACCGGTCTTTAAGTACCAGGAGAGACTGGCTGGAGTTGGCCAAGCAAAGAGAGCGAAGGCCGGGTTTGGAATGAGCTATACTACTGAACGTAAACCGAAGATGCATGATTTTTTTCCCACCAGATGCAGTTCCCTAGAATAGAGCTCATCCTGAATTGAGCTTCTGCCAAGAGGATGATCTGGAGGAGTGTGACCCCAACAAAAGAGTGGGTTGTAGAAGGTCCCAGGTGATAAGGGAGAAGCTGAAAGTAGCAAGCTGGAGAAGATGTTGCCTATATTAAGAGAACAGCAAGCAGAGGTCTCAGATGAAAATGTTTGCATTTTTAGCTTGGGAAGGGGAGGAGTAACAAGCAATGAAAATAAGAGTCTAAGATGTTGCCTTATGATCGTCTTTCATTGCCAGAGAATTTTTATTCGGTTTTAACCTTGACCAATGTGAAATATCCTACACCACCATTCTGGCTGATGTTAATAATTGACTATGGCCATTGTAATCATCAACCCACCTCGGAACTGGAAATACCAGTTTTTCTCACTGGCAATAATGAACATCTTTTAAGGAGAAAGACTGGATGGTCTGATGGAAAGTGTGTTCAAATTCTGACCCTTCCAGTAACTGTTCATGTAACTGAAGACAATTCACTGGGATTTATGAATTAAAATTTTTCTGTTTGTGAAATGAAGATTTGAGGAAAACATTGTCTGAGATGTTTTCCCACTCTAATTAAAGGATTTTGTGAGAAACCTTAGAAATTTAAACTCCACATTCAAAAATTGTAATAATTTTCAAAACTACTGCCTGCTATTCTTCAGCTGCTTTTACTCTGGAAAAAAAAAATTACTAAGTAAAATTATCATCTAAACAAAGATTTAAAGAAAGTCAAGTAAGTTTAAATATTTTATAACTACCAATATACATATAAAATGGTTATGCCACTTGAATATTCTATTGGGAAAATCCTAGTTATAGTGAAATATAAAAGAAACCAATTTTCTCTCTCTGATGTTCTATAATGTAGCCTTTATTTCAGTTCTGATTAGTCTCTCTCTTGAAGACCAAGTAAAGTTTCAAAGTGATTTTTAAAATTTCTTATGCAGTAAGATTTCTCCTTATATTATTGAAATGTATTTGATTTCCTTCAAATTGAATTGAAGGTGGCATATCAAGGTAAAGCAACATTGAAGCCTTTGAAAAGTAAAAGGAATGTTTTTTTTCCCTGTGTGACAGGGGATCTCAGGAAGGAGAAAGTCAATGGTACTGAAACTGTGTATTTCTAAAGAGATGGATGGGAACTCACAACATCCTTGAGAAAATAGGTCTTGATATTTCTTCATCTCTTTGTATGGAACTAATGCTCAGGAGTTTGACTTTCTCAGGATCAAACAGTAACTTGGTCAAAGCCTGGGCTGAAACTCAGATCTTGGTTTTCCCATCAAATTTCAGCTGCCTTGCCGCCTGCTCCCTTGATAGATGCTGGTGTAGCTTGTGTTCGGTTGAATTATTCACTTCGACAAAGCGCAGCAGGAAGCATTCTGACAATGCCACCAGGTTTCCTTGAAATCAGTGAAGGCTGTGGGCGTCCAGCTACAATACTGCTCTTGTGTCGAACCACATGGAATAAGTGCTTTTCTTAAACAAACATGAACTTTACCTTTTGTATCAGTGAGGACTATTCAAGATACCAAATGAAAACCGCAACTTCTCTGGGGAAGGAGAAGGGATGTTGGCACTCTCTTCGAAAGCAAAATTGGGCCATTTCACTAAACAGGACATCAGCCCTGAAAAGCTGATTTGGTCTGTATGAAGCAACATGGCTTGAGTCACTGTCTTCTGACAACAGCTGTCTTCGCGAGTTTTGAGACATTTGCTGTAGAATGGCAACGAAGGTAGAAGAAATGAAACAGCTGCTCCCTTTCCTGGGCAGCTAGACCTAGCCATCACCCCGACTCTGTATTCCATGCGTCTGTTCTTTGCCACCGTGGGATCTTCCTCCCTTTTCTTCCTGCACCCCTCCCTCTCTCCCTCCCTCCCCAAAGGTGATCTCGTTCCCCCATCAGGGGCAAACTTCTTGAGAAGGCCCCTACTCCCTCTTTTCTCCCCTCATTCTCGTCTCCTAATGCCAATTCTCTCTTTCCTCCCAAAGACCTGACAGATTCCCTCCCTCCCTCTGTGTTAGTTTTAACAGACAAAAAATCCAAAGAACTGCGGGTGGTGTGCTGTGTGCTGAATACTGAGCAAAAATGAGCAGAAGTGGACCACCGGTGCGGCTTGTGTACAAGAAGCTCTCCTAGCTCCTAGGCGTGGAGTACCATGAACAAAAGATGACTGTGAACTCTGTCAGTCTGAGAACCTTAGAACTGAAGGAATCTTGGAGATGAGCTGTCACACTGTCACACTTAAGAGATGACAGCACTGAGACCTAGCAGTTAAATGCTAGGTGAAGGCAGCACTGTGACTATAAATGAGGGCTTTCTGGCTCCCAGACCACAGCTCTTTGCATATCCGACTGCCCTGTTCAGACGTACTTTGAAGGTACGAGAGGGGGAACGGTGCACGGGTGGGCTGTAGGACTTAGTGCACTTGCGTGGACCTGCCATTCACTGCAATTTGTTGCCAAGAATAATTTTCACACTTTGTCTTTTATGAAGCTACCCCAAATGCAGCCCCATCGATGGGACAATATTACCTCCAAAAAGCGCCATGTGGTTTTTGTTTTGTTCTGATTTACAACCTTATCCACCAGGAAATAGCATTTGTTTCCTTCCTAAGACCCTGTGCCTTTTGGAGCCCTTTCTCTGATGATCCCAAGATCGCTTCCTACATTGCATTTCTGTTTCTATGGCTCCCTTTTTTCTTTTTGGCCTTTTAATTTCCTTAGTCAACTATTTATTTTTAAAATAATATCAACAGGCCCTGACCGGTGTGGCTAAGTGGGTTGTAGTGTCTTACCACAAAGCTAAGGGTTCCCAATCAGGGCTCATGCCTAAGTGGCAGGTTTGGTCCTCGGTCAGGTTGCACGCAAGGTGAAGCTGGTCAATGTTTCTCTCTCACCTGGACGTTTTTCTCCCTCCCTTCCCATCTCTCTAAAAATAAATAAAGAAAACCTTTTCAAAAATTGTACTAACAGGTATTTCAAGTTTGGGCTAATTTTTAGCTTTTGACACTGTATATTTGGTATGAGGCTTCCCTGTCCCCATCAGGCGCTCTGGGAGGGGAGAGGAGCACCCCAAAGAATGCTATTTCTCATCACTCCTCCGGGAGACCTGGCCCCCCACCCGGCAGCCTGCCTGCAGCGCCATGCCTCAGGAATGCAGACAGGCAGAACCAGGCAGAGGGAGCAGATGATGAAATTATTAGTTAGGATGAAAGGCATCTGTGTAGCATAGAAAAATTGGAAAATGCTGAGCCACAAAACACACATATTTTTTTCTAAATGTAAAAACAGAACACCAAGTCTGTCGTGCTCACTGTCTGACAAAAGGAAGAAGTAGTTAAAATTGGGACTTTCCCAGAGAAACTTGTTTGAGAGGTCGTCGTACATACAGGTTGGAGAGCATAGGAGAAACAAGCTGGCAGGCAGTGAATCATGCAGAATGTCTCCAACGTTCATGTGCACACGAATCCCTGAGAATGGAGTTAAAATGCCGATTTTGATTTTGTAGGTCTGAGGTCGTGCCTGCGATGGCAGGTTTCTAACAAGAGGCTGGTGAGGCTGATCTGAGGATCTCACTTTGAAATCAAGGCCCTTGGGGACGTGTCTTACTTGTCTTTGTGGTCCTGTCATGTCATAGGGGTACAACCAACAACAAAGATTTGGTCACTGCGTTTCAGGCACTTTGCACACATGCTAAACTATTTCATCTCAGGGGTATTACAGCACAGGTGTTAGATCTTATTTCACTGATAGGTAAACATGAGCTCAAGCACTTAGTAATCCAGATCTCTGAGTGATTCTGAAGACATCATTGGCATTTAGGACTCAGAATGTGTCAATGCATGGAGCATCTTTCTTTCCAACCTACTTTCCTAATCTGCTAAAATGACTTTGGGAAGAGACTATGTTAAGAATTTGGACTCTGGAGCCAGTTAGGCTGGTCTGAATACCAATTTCAAGCCCTACTAGCTATGCAACTCGAGCAAGTATATTTATTATACACAGTAAGGCTCACTGTGCTCTGTAAAATGGGAATGATAATGCTCCATTCCTTATAGGGATATTACAAAAATTAAATGACTTACTCTTCATAAAGCAGTTAAAACAGGCCCCGACATACATTGCATGACAAAGCCGTGGGCCCAGTGCAGAAGTAATGACCTATTTCCCAGAGAGTAATATGTACAATGCTTTAAAGATGATACTTTTTCTCAGGAATGGGTCCTAGGATTTCTTGTGGCTTTCAGTTATTGGATTGATTTGTTCTATAAACGAAATTGCATGCCTCTATTGCAGGGCCCCAAATTGAAGTGAACCCATCACCACTTGAAAAATAAACTACCTTTCTTTCACTGGATACTTGATAATAGACTCAGAAAATGATTAGAGAGTTATTGTCAAAGGGGAGATTAAAATTCTTACAGGAACCTGTTTTGAGAACATAACACATACTTGTACAAGGGCCTCTTGAACGAACATTTTTTTTCTTTCTTTTTAGAACAAGTGAGGCATAGGAAGTTCTCTCTCCTAAGTCTTTTGTCTCTGGCAAGAGGCACATTGTATATTTCCACCCACTGGTTTTTAATAACATGCAGAGAACAATGATTCACCCAAATCAACATTTTAATATTATTGAAATATCTCCCTTAGTCCCCAGAACAATTTTCAAAACATGTGAGTCAATGAGAACAAAGGGCATCAAACTGTCTTTGCTAAGTTATTTTCTGTTTTTCTCCCTCTGCCCAAATTCCTTCTGATCCATAGCTTACCAGCCAGCAAGAAGATAAATGATATTCCTACCTAATTAATCAAACTCAATTCATTGTCATCTAGTAATATGCACCATTGGTTACACAGTGACCGCATTTGAACCTATTTAGTTGGTCTTTCCTGGATTCAACTGTAGTTTGGTTATGTACAAAGAGTGACATTGGATCAACTTCACTGCAAGATTTCTACTCAATCTGATGAATCTGGGCCTCATTTGGAAATGATCATGTCATTCTCAAGGCACAGTGAGTACGCATGCATGATAAGGGGCTGGATGATCCCAAGTGACACGGACCAGGTGGGCCCTGATTCTTTGACATCTGGTCTTTGAAAATGCAAACAAGTCAGAGGAGAGTTTCCAAAGGAGTGCAGCAGCCTCAGTTGGCATAATTCAGCACCTCAGCACCAGGAGAAACAGTCTTCCTGCCTCCTGGGGCTGATCAGCTTGTGTCCCCGGCTTAGGGCTTTTAAATATTTCACTACTCCTCTCTTGGCCTGCAGTCCTGCCGATTGTTAATAGAGGGCTCAAGTTAACAATTAATTAGCACAGCTACACGGGACTGAAAGGGATTTGGATTTATCTGAAAGGAAAGCAGCTGGAAGCAAGTAAACCATGTGAAAAACCAGACTCATGTGTGGCCATTGCACTGCGGTCCCTGGGCCTTTCTGGGACTCTCTTTGTGAAAGGGCTCTGGCAAGCGGAGGAGGAATTTGCTGGTTCGCTTTCTCTTTCACTCCCCTCTCTTCCCTTTCTTCTTCCCTCCACTCCTCTGCCTCCTCTCCCTCTTTCTAAATGATGGTAAAAGAGATTTTTCTTCACTGGTGTTTTGGCCAATAAAAATAATAAAACATTAGGAGTTTAATAGAATTGGATTTTTTATCAACATTCTGTGTCATCCCATGAAAGTCACTTTTGGAGGCCAAGAATTTTATCTGTAAATAAAGGAGTTGGACTAATCTCTGAGGTCTGTTCTAAATCTGAAAAGTTATTACTCAGAGCAAGCTGGGCACAAGGACAAATGTGGTGTATGAATGCTCTTTGGGGGCCCTGTAAAATAGGCTATGACAATCTCCCAGAGGAAAAGTAGGCCTTGCCCTCGCTTGTATGTTGTCAGAGACAAGAAGAGCAAAGAGCACAGCCAAGTGGATCAAAGCCTTGGCCCCAGCCCGGGTTGGGAATTCAGCCTAACTAGGCTTTGCTTTACTGGATCAGAAGTTAATGTTAGCTGTGCGGACTATCATTCGTTCATTTGTTCGTTTGTTCATTCACTAACGTTTATCAGCCTTACTGTGTGCTGACCTCTGCCAGAGGTACAGAGTGAATCAAACAGCATTCTTAATGCATTTCTCAAGAAAATTTGGATTAGAATTGTTCTGGCAACTTTCCTGACTCCTCTTTTTCTTCTGGTTTGTATAATTCTTTATATTGTCAGATTAACACAACATAGGATGTGTGACATTTTGTACCCAAAACTTTTAGAACTGGAAAGACTTAAGACTTTCTTGTCTCATGAGGAAGATTGGATTTTTTTTCTTTTTTTCTTATTTAAAGAGATTAATTAAACTAATAAGTATGTATTAACCCTATTTGCTAGCTACTGTGCTGTGTATTATTTGATTAATCTTTTCCATCTGTTAAACTGAGGTATAATACATTGTACATATTTTTAAGTATAAAGTTTAATGAATTGGAGATGTGTTTATACCATGTAGCTTCCAACATAGTTAACATATAGACCATTTATTAACCCCTAAATTCCTCTCACAACTCTTTGCAATTAATTACTACCTCTTGGCTCCCATCCCTGGCTCCAAGAATCACTAATATAAATTCTATCACTATCGATGACTTTCGTTTGTCCTAATATTTTGTAACAATTAAATCATATGGCATGAGCTAGTTGTTCTTTTTTATTTCAACATAATGTCTGGGAAATTCATCCATATTGTTTCACATATCAGCAATCTATTCATTTTTATTGTTGAAAGGTGTTTCATTATATCAATATACCACCATTATACCAGTGGTGTATGTACATATACTACTGTTCATTTTCTTATCTGTTGAGGGGCATTTCAATGGTTTCCAGTTTAGGATAATAATACAGTTACAATTAATATGCATATACAAGACTTCTTGTCAATGTACATTTTCATTTCTCTTGGGTACACACCTAGAGGTGAAAATTCTGGGTCATAGGATAATTTACGTTTAATTTTTTAAGAAATAGATTACAGTTCTTCAACGGTAGTTTTCTCATCTGCACCTCTGCCAGATGTAGTAAGGTTTCCAGACATTCTACATCTTTCACCAACATTTGATGTTGTTAATCTTACAAGTGTCACTCATTCTAATGTGTGTAATGTATTTACGGTGGTTCCGATATGCACTTTCTGATGGCAAGTGAGGTTGAGCATTTTGTCATTTCCTTAATAACCATTTACATAATTTATTTCATGAAGAATCCATTCACAAAATGGACTTTTGAGTTACAACAGTCTTAATACATTCTGGATACACCATCTTTGTGAGACACATATATGGAAAATATTCTTTCTAATTTGTGTCTTGCCTTTCTATTTCTTAATGTTTTTTTGATGAGCATGAGATTTTACTTGTGACAAAGTCCAACTTATGAATTTTTCTTTGTTTCTATGTTTAGTGTGTTTACTGTTTATCTATACCTGCCTTCATCAAGATTACATATTTTTGTTGTTTTCTTTTAGAAGGTTTAGAGTTTAGCTTTTACTCATGAGTCTATGACTTATCTTGACTTATTTTGGGGGGTATGAATAGAGGTAGATCCTCTTGTTTTCCCCGAAGGGTGTTCAGTTGTTGTATCACAATTTGTTGAAAAGATTTTTCTTTACCCATAGATCTGCTTTGACACTTTTGTCAAAAGCAATTAATCCCGTATATGTGGGTCTATTTCTGGATTGTTGATGTTGTTCCATTGACCTCGTTGTAAAACTGCATGTAAATACCACTTCTTTGACTACTGAGGCTTTATAGTAGGCCTTAAAATCATCTAATAGAAGTTCCACAAATTTGGCTATAGAATTCTGGGTTGATATTTTTTTCTTTCAGTGTTTTAAAGTTATAATTCTATTATTTTTTCCTATTATATGTATGATGAGAAGTTGACCTTAATGTAAATACTCTTTGCTCTCTAAGTAATAAGTCATGTTCTTCCTGACTGATTGATTTCAGGATTGTTTTATTTAGATAGATAGGTAGATAGATGATTGATAGGTAGATACATAGATAGATAGAATATATATGAGTACATTAAATTATATATATGTATATTTCTCTTTAGTGTCCCAGTTATAGAGAAATGAATACATTTAGTGTAATTTCACAGGTATTGTGTTTCAGGATTATTTGAGAAATTCTTTCAGTAAAAATGTGATCTTAAAATTGACATTCAGAAAGCCTCAAACAAAATTAATGAAAATGTCTTGAAAGATTTTTGGCTCTGTTGTTAAGCTGGTATCTACTGAAATGCCTCAGTGTGTTTGTGGAATCTTTGAGGACAATTTTTGAAGAAATTTTAAAACTTTAGATTCTTAAAATGTAGCAGCAAATACATTGGTATTTATTTGAATCACTTACTATATCTAAGTAAACTAGACCAGAAAATTATATTCATAGCTTTTCAATGATTTAGTGAAAATCAGATATTCATGAAATTATATCATTTGTCTCATTCTCCAAAATCAAATGCCTTCATTCAGTGAACTGTTTAATGTTTACAAGTAAATGCATTTGTTAAATATGCATGAGAACATATTTACTCAAGTAATATCATTACTTTCATTTTTGTTATAGCAGCATTAAATGCATTTATGGATTCCCTGTCATTCTTATAGGGAACAATTAATGACAAGGGTGAAATTAAGCTTTTTGAGGCCTTCTTCCCAGCACAGTATCGATTGACTATGGACACTTGATATGACTATTGTTTCTAGTAGCTCCCACAAAGTCCCTTTAAAATGAAGCTTCAGCCTCAGCATGATTTGTATAGCAACTTAGGTCTCTGTAAGAACTCAAGGGCACATTATATGATAAATGCCTTTAAATTGTTCTTCAATACTTTCTCCCCAGGTGAAGTTATTATAGTTCTAGCTTTCAAATAAATGATTCATTGGCTGGATCTGGGTGGAATTTTACTGACTTCTCATAGTAGATCTGAGATGGCTTGACAAGGTCCTTGGAAAATGAATGGGCAGCTCCTTTAATGGTGTAAATATGTCTTGGGATAGCCAGATCTTTGACAAGAGGCTTTTCTGAATTTCCTCCTGTGCTAACTAAGAGAAAAGTTCTGAAAAGAAGCCAGACCGAGCACTCACACACAGCTTCTTACACCAGCAGCCCTGTGAGCAGTGTAACCTAGAAAGATGCATGGAGATCCAAACGATGTTGGCAAGGCTTCTTTTGTGGACATATTTTAAAATATATCTTTGTTTGTTAGAGATATGTCTTCAATCTTGTAATTGTGGCCATTTCTCAGGGGTTATGTAAATCATGAAGAATCCTTGACTAAAGATGGTATAAATTTGGATTTGATGGCCACGCAAATAACCAAGATCTCCTAACACTAGGTTATATGAATAACTACACTAATTCTTAGACTTCACTTGAATGGATTTGAAAGGTATACTTTTTCAAGGCTTACTTGAGTTTTGGAATCCACACTCAACATCACTGAATCTGTTAGGTAGGATAGATAGCAAATCAAGGCAGGAAGGAGGAGGGACACAGTTCTCACCCACTGACTCAGCAGTCCTGAGCCTGGTCTGACAGTATGACCAGGTGTTCACAAGAAACTGGACATCACAAGAAACACCACACTAACACTAAGGAGAAGAGGTCTCCTTGAAATTTCTCTGTATCATTTCTGCTGTCTGCTAAATAAAGCTTTGAAACTGTGTATTCATCCCAAGGCCTGAAAGAGGAGGCAGTCCACGGAGCCCAAAGAAAAAACCCATAAAACAACTTTGGTTAATTGCCTGCCTCTGGTCACTATCTGTTTTATGAGCAAGTCCCTAATGCTTACAGAAAGAGCCCATAAATAATGTTGGATAACTGCCCCAACTTTAATTAACTGCCTCCTGTCACGTGTTTGTTTTTCAACAAGATGAACAAATAGAGTCTGGAGCAAAATAAGAATTTGAGCTAATAGACCTCCACATATAGTTAAGTTTGGGTAGTCACATCCCCCGAGAAAGCTGGCACCGTATTTACCTGTCAATCAATATGTAACTTCTTCACCCCCATCCCACCAACTATATAAATTCTCGTAACAAAGGACCTGGAGCTCTTGCCACCCTTCCCTTGCCATGCCCTGAACCTATACCTTTCTCCTCCACCTCGGCAAGTCCTGGTCTCTTCCATGAGAATATATCACTAATAAACCTTGCGTGCACGCTAATGGATTTGCTAATCTGTAATTCTTTACTGCATCACAAGAAGAGCTGTCTCCCGGAACTAATCTATAAACCAGACAAAGGCTCACAGTCTGAATCAATCAGCAGATATTCTGGAAAACGTAATTCCTTAGTGAGACAGTTGCCATGTTGACAAGAGTTTTGTACTCGGGTGTCAGGTGTTGTGAATGAGTTGGTATTAAAACACAGTCTTTTCCGTGACACATGTTCATTCGTAATTTGAACCTTTTTTGGAGCGAAATAAAAGACAAATATGTTGCTGTCAACATTTACAATTGCACAGGGAGAAGGTCTTCTATAAACTTTCAATTGTTAATGAAGCTTTATTTTTACCTTTATTTTATTTTTTCAAAATAGGCTTTTACTTTTTAGAATAGTTGGAGGATCACAAAAAAAATGACCAGAAACTACAGTGAGTTCTCATTTACCCCCTCCCCTTGTGAATTTTTAAAAAGGTAACTTCTATTTTTAAATAAAGATCCACAGGAAGTTCAAAATAGTACAGAAAGTTCTCAAATGTCTTTCACCCAGCTTCTCTTAATGAGAGTATCTTACATAACCATAACCATAGTATACTGTTAAAATTAGGAAATTGATGTTGGTATAATACTATTAACTAAGGCACAGATCATCACCAGCTTTTGCATATAATCTTTCTTTTTTTTTAAGAAAAATGGTGTTTAGTTCTACAGAGTTCATTGTATGTGTAGATTCAAGCAGTCTTCAACATGGTCAGAATGTAGAACCATTTCGTCATCCTCCACACCCATGCCCACACACAAATATACAACTTCATACAACTTTATATTGTCTCTTAATAGTCTCAGTGCTTCCCCAACCTCAACACTTGGCAGCCACTAATCTCTTTTCCATCACTATAATTTTGTCACTTTGGGAACGATCGATAAATGGAATCATACAATGTATAGTTCTTTGAGACTGGCTTCTTGCACTTAATATAATATCCTTGAGATCCATCCAAGTGTTGTAGAGATCGGTAGTTTTTCATTTTTATTACTGAGTAGGATTTCATTGCATGGATGTATTGTACCATAATTTATTTATTTATTCGCCCATTGAAGAACATTTGACCAATTGCCAGTTCTTGGCTTAATGTTGCTATGAACATTTAGGTACAGTGTTTTTTGTGTAAACCTAACTTTTTATTTCTTTAAGAGAAATACCCAAGCGTGTGGTTGTTGGGTTGTACAAGTGTATGCTTCATTTTTAATGAACTGCCAGCCTATTTTCCAGGGTGGTGGCACCACTTACACTCCCAGCAGCAATGAGGGATGCAGTTTCTTGCCATTAATTGATTCTTTTTTTATTTTACTTTTTATTCAGCATATTTTTATTTTAGTCATTCTAGTCACTCTAGTATTGGTATGTCACTGGGGGGTTAATCTGCATTTCCCTAATAGCTAATGATGTTGAATACCTTTTCAGATACTGATTTTGCCATCTGTATATCTTCTTTTGGGTGGATCTCTTCTGGATTCTTCACTCTGTTCTATTGATTTATGTGTCTATTCTTCTGCCAATGCCACATTGTCTTGATTACTATGGTTTTACAAGCCCAAAAACCAAGTAATATGATCCCTTTAAATTCATTCTTTGTTTTTGTCTTTTGGTGTTCCTTTTCATGTCCATATAAACTTTAGAATAATTTTGTCTATATCTACAAAGAATCCTTCTTAAATTTTGATAGGAATTGTGTTAAACCTACACGTCAGTTTGGGGAGAACTGAAATCTTTACTATGCTGAGTACCCCAATGCATGAACCAGTATGTCTCTCCCAATGGATACAGTTCTTCTGTGATTTCCTTGATTGGCATTTTGCAGCTAATCAAACATGCATTCTAACTCACAATCTAATTCACTAATTCAATAATTAATATGGCAGTAGCTCTGCTTTTTCTATGCCAGCCTCAGGTTTAAGCACCTTTTCTTCTTGTCTTTGTACTAGTGTACGGGACCCCGGATCCTCCAGGCCATCCTTTGGAGGTCTGGCTACCTCTCTAGGAGTTCTTTAATGACTAAGGGACTCAGCAGTCCTCATACCCCAGAAGAAATTGCCTGACTCCTTCTGTCTTCTCCATCTTGGGGAAAGTAACTTTCTTAGGCTCACTCACTCATCAGTGCAAACACGGTGCTGTATCCTCTCTCCCTTGGCCTAACCCTGTAGTAGTTCCTCTCTCTACCCCTTTGCAGGTATTTACTGGTCTCTCTTTCCTGGAGGCTGAGGTAGGAAAAGCAGCTGCAAATACCAGTCATATTTTTCTTCCATCTAACCTCTTAATAAAAATAAAGTTTGGCCATGCCCTGTATGATATAAGGGGAGCTAGTGAAGATCCCCCTCCTCACAATGTAACCCCACTTCAGGGCTCTACAAATAGAGACGCCTACACCAGGACAGGGCTCTGAACGATGCCTGATGTTTTTTCCTGAAACGTGCTTCTTAGATACGTCTACAAATTCGCCAATCAGTGCCTAGTTTTAAGTAGAGCAGAACAGTGACACAGCTCCTATGCTTGTAGACTGGCAGCCAAACAGTGGGCTTCTGTGTGGGCCTTTTTAGAGTTTTGCTTTAGGGTTAAAAACTATAAATCAGAATATGAATTCCAGCAAGCAGACTGACTGACCCTAAACCCCTTATTGGGGTTTCACGGTGAAAGTGAGTTTTAATTGCTCACCAGTAAGGTTTCTAGCACGAATATAATTCCTGCAGCTGTAGACCTATATTTTTAGTAGGTATTTAGTTTCTTCATTAGAAAATGCTGATGGAATGGAAGAGGTGGCAATTAAAAGCCAAAGAGTTAATAACCCTTCAATTTGAATTATTTATTAATTTAAAAAAATATTCTGAATTATAGGAGACTAAAGGCCACCAACCACAGTTTAAATCCTTGTTCTCTTTACTACACAGTGAGTGACAACTTGTGCCCCACGAAACTTCCATCTGTAGTCCAGATCTCCACGTCCAGTCCTAGGCTCACATATGCAATTTCCAACCTTCACTCCCTCTTGCATATCTTGGAAACATTTCAGTAAGACATATTCAAAACTGAATTCCTCATCTTTCTCCACAAACCTATCTCAGTAGAAGGCAACCCTGTCCTTCTAGCTGACTCTCCAAAATAGTCTTGCTACTCTTAACTCCTCTTGCTTCTCCACAACACCATAAAATCTTCCAGAAATTCCTGTTTACTCTGACTTCAAACCCGGGCTGTGCATGACCCTGGCCATGATCACCTGGCAAGGGAAAACGGCAGTAGCCTCTGAACCGGCCTCCTTGATTTCACCTTTGCTTTCCTGCAGTCTGTTTACAACCAGCTGTCTAGAAGGACATAAAATTGTAAGTCCAAGCATATCCTTTTTTTTTGCTCAAAATCATCCAAAGCTCCTGATTTCTTGCAGAGTAAAAGCCAGAGTCCCTAGAAGGGCCTGGAAATCTTCCCCTGACATGCCTCGTTTCCTGCTGACCTCGCTTCTACCATTACTCCACCTCCCTCACAATCTATGCTAGCTAAAGCTTCCTTTCCCTCTAGAATATTTAAGACACATTCCAGTCTGTGGTCTTTGCCATGGCTGGTCCCTCAGCCTGCATCTCTTCCTCCATAGCTTCCTGCAACCAACTCCTTCACAGATTTCGAGTTTGCCCAATGGTCTCTTTTACCTCTGAGGCTCACCCTGAATATTCCATTTAAAGCCACAACCCTCCTTGACACAAGTGACCTCCCCCCTTGTCCTGTTTTCCTTTTTTAATATAATTTACCACCTTCTAAAACATATAAAACAATAACAAATGTTTTATTATTTATTATATTCTTATTTATTTTTTGTTTTCCCTAAATTGTAAGGACCATGAAAGCAGAGAGTTTAATCTACTTGGTTCACTTGGTTACTTGGTGCGACCCAAGCACCCAGAGGAGTATCTGTCACGGAGCAGATGCTCAGTACGTTTTGATTGAATGACCTTGGCAAGTTACCAGCGTTCTCAGCGTAATTTACAAAGTTTGAGCAGATTAAAGAGGGAAAATCATCATCACCGTTATCACAATCGTCATCATTATCATCTCGTTATTATTGTTGTTAACCCCGCTCTATACATTTAAAAACCGAACATTTTACGGTACACAATTTGAAGGTTGTGAGAATTTCATTCAAATTGAAAATGAATAATAGAGACTGAGAAACTTTTCCTATAGTAAACAAGTAAGCTTCACTGAGTTTGGTGATTTTTGTTTCAATTTCTTGACCCAGGGATTTTCTAAATGAATTTTCTAGTTCATATCTGTGTCTAGATAATTGACATTATTAAAGCACTGACATATGGTGAGAGGCTGCTGTATCCACATTTAAATCCTCCCTGACCATGGCTGAGCCTGTTTTATAAAATAGACTTTGATTGATGAAGCCATCTCTGCCTCCTTAAAAAGACACTCTCAATTCTAATAAAATTTCCATTTATGTTTTGTAAATTATTCTTTCCTAAATGTCTTACATGAAGAGGGATAAAAGCTTATTTACTTCAATGCACTGTGGTGTTTCAGAGTTTTTAGAAACATTTACTTAGCCATAGCTAGAAATGTTTCCAGTTAATATAAATGCTTTTGACAGAAAATAAAGAGCTAATATTTTTAATCTTTAAAAAATGTGACCCTTAAAAAATAATTAGTAAATTGGGGCATTCATACTTCAGCTTCTTAAGGATGTGTGGGTATTTATACACACACTTTGCCATTAACTTCAAGTACTAAGTGAATACTTTTCATACAATTTGTACATAAATACTTTTCATACAATTTGATCAGTCCTGCTTAATTCTCATTTGTATTTACATGTAAGTGCTACCATAGGTATAAAAGATGGTTAATAACAATTCATAAACTGAATAAACATGTTGCTTTTTACATCAAAGTTGGTTTCTTTTTTTTTTTTCAGAAACTACAGTCAATACTTAAGTATTTTTGATGACTGAAAAACAAATTTATTTTAGATTTACTCATCATTCTCCACTCTTTTTGCCATGCCTAACAATGAAACAGAAATTTTGCTCTTAAGAATATCACAAAACATCAATTAACAAAAACACAATCAATTAACCAGAGACTTCAATTTATTGTTTAATTTATTTTGAATTCCCATAGTTTTCAGAACAAAGAAGAAAACAACAGGACATGGATGTTTTTAAAAAGCCCAACTGTTTTTAGGTTTCCTGACATTACTTCACACATACCCCGTCTCTCATATCTCTGTTATAAAAGGGCCAGTCATAAAGGTTAGGATGATCCGCTATGACTTGAGAAGTCAAAATTCAATTCCACTTTCAAATTCAAGGAAGTTCACATTACTCTTTTTACTAAGATGTGACCATCAATCTTTTAGAAAGATCTGCATGAGCAAATGTTAATCCTTAGGCAACCAACTAAAATATATATCCAAAATATTAAATTCCTTAACTTTCTTTTCAACTAGAATTCAAAAATTCTATTCTGAAAAATGTAAATTACATGTTAAAAGGTGAAATGGCCTACGAAAAGGAAATAATATTAGCTAGATACCCAAGAAGTGCTAGTCATTGTCCTAAGTACATGAAATAAGCCTGGAACTTCATGTTCTGGTGGATGTAAGCTTTTAGAGGGAAAGATTATGTACCTGGCAAAAAAAGACTTGAATTAGAGAAAATCAATCATGATAAAAGGTGGTTTCTCTGAAAAACATATTTCAAAATACATCACTTCACTCTTTTGGTTCCTCTAAACACATTTTTTTTTCTACTCAAAGGCAAAATGATGCACGTAGTCTATTTTACATCTGCCACAAAGGGATGAAAATTGGAAATTGTGAATCATTTCTTATCTTTTCTGAAGATCAATTGGAGATGATGCTTTTCTGATAGAAATGAGACATCATTTTAATTAAAGTACTCTTTATTATTGAAGTAATTAGGGTGATATTAGTTAATAAAATTATATAGGTTTTAGGGTACAATTCTGTAACACATTGTCTGCTTATTTTATTGTGCGTTCACCACCCCAATTCAAGTCTCCTTCCATCACCATTTATTCCCCCTTTACCCTTTCCTACCTCCCGCTACCCCCATCCCCTTTCCCTCTTGTAATCATTATATTTTGTCTGTCTAGATGGGTTTTGTTTCTTTGTTTGTTTGTTTTGCTTAATCCCTTTACCTTTTTCTCCCAACTCCTCTAGCCCCTCCCCTCTGACAGCTGTCAGTCTGTTCTCTGGATCTATTAAAGTATTTTTGATCAAAGGACCTTCAGATGTCAACCTGATCTATTCAGAGTAACACACAACCATGTCCAAAGGTTTTCCTAACATAATTGTGTTTGTAGACCTTGGTACAGATGTGCCCTTGGTATCACTATAGCAACAGGAAGACTCATGCTCTTAACTCTGTATGTGCTTGTATTTGTACATTTTCATGGCCAACCAGAGTGAACAGGCATAACTATAAAATTCAGCCTTCAACAGTGCAAAAGTTAAAGATAGAAAATCACAACATTAAATACCTTACTTTAAAGATGAAGAAATAGACAAGCACAGAAGAGAAGTAATTTGAACAAAGTTATTCTTCAAGCCTATAGGATATAGCAAGAATCCTGAATCACAGGGGGAAAGTGTACATTGCAAGACAATTATGAATGTATAAAGTCACATTTATAAAAAGTGCATTTTCTGGACAAAATTATGATATAAGCCTATATCATGTACGTATTGGTATGTTATAAACATGCATTTATGTTCAAGCAGTGTCAATAAATGTGATAATCTGTATATTCACAGGAAAGGTAGCTTCCATCTTGTCAGTGTACTGTTAAATGCCATGGGAATGATCATTTATTTGAATTTAGAAAAAAAAAAACAACTTCTTTCCTGAATCTATCCTATTGACTTGTTAGCCATTCATATAAGTTGATCCTGTTCCAAAATGGCTTCCCATATATCCTTCCTGTTTCTTTGACTTAAACTTGAAAGGGAAGAAAACTAGAAGTGCCACACTTTCTAGATGTTATAGATCAAGGGTGCCAAACCCTATGGCATCACCTTGCCATCAGCAGCGTGTCCCTTGTACAACCATCCAAAACTAATTCACCGGTTCTCCGTGGATGGTAGCAACAGACTTGAATTCTCATTACCCGTGCTGTCTAAACAAATCCTCTGCCTTATTTTCTTCCCTTTAGACTCAAAGTAATTTGCTTCAAATCCAGACCAAAGTGTTCTTGCAGCTGAGGCAAAACAACCTGTTCACAATGTCCTTGAGATTAAAACCGCCATATCAAAATAAAGAAGCATCAAAATGTCATCTGCCTGCTGATAAAACACCGAGTAAGGACCATGGAAGAAATGAGCCTTATTTTTTAGTGGGCATGGGCGTTTTATGCCAAAGAACCATGCTCACAATCTCAAGGCAGGTGTCAAAAATGTTACTTGCCACACATTTAAACATGTCCAAACACCTACATGTCCAAACATGCTCATAATCTCAAGGCAGGTGTCAAAAATGTTACTTGCCACACATTTAAACATGTGCATGCACAAAGGTTTGAAAAGAACACCAACCCCCAGTTTGCTTGTGCTCCTCAGGACACTGGTTGAGGACTCCATGGTTTATCCTCGATGGTTACAAAAGATACTGAGAGCCACGTCTCACTTCCCTATTGCTCATTGGCCTAGGAACACATCAGAAGTCAGTTTAAAGAGTTAGTGAGGACATGATTGATTAAGATTCACCTGCAAGTAAAGATTAGCTATGAACTTGGAAATCAGGATTCCCACTGGGAAACCGGACAAGTTCCACACATGAGTGACGGGTAGTTTTCTTTCAATACGTGTAAAGACTCCCTGAATCAAAATATCTCCCTTACTGAACTTTCTCCCAGGTCTGTAATCCGCATACTGGTCATTCGTTAAATGTCAGGCATCTAAAGTGTTCTTTGAATTGAATAAAAGGCCAGAACCCTTGGAGTCAGAAAGCTCTGAATTTAAATGCTGACTATGCTGCTTACTAATTGTGTAGCTTTTAGCAAAATATTGAACCCCTTTGATTCAATTTTCCCAGTTCTATAGGGTGGCAATAAAAACAGCTAGGATTGCCAAGAGGAATATGTAAAACAACACAGTGGAAGTATCTGGCAAAAGGTAAGTGCCCAGCAAATGGTAGCACTAGAACTCGAAAGGTCTGGGACAGCAAGCACAGTGAGCTAAGAAAGAGATGTTACCATCTTAGTTTACCAGTTCTTTAGAGAAAGGTGTCAGAGAAGCTGGGATGAAACCCAAGTTTGGAAGAAGGGAGAGTAAAAACTAGCTTGGGACACTTCCCAATAATAGGAATTTCTTCCTCCACTGAGACTCAGAATTGTTACAACACTTGACCCCCGAGGACAAAAGGAAAAGCAGGGGAATATTAGGCATTGACTCAAGAATAAAGAAATGATCAGCAAAAACAGACTAAGATACACATTAGTATTACCTGAAATAATTAAAATTTTAATAAATAGGTCTACATGAAACCAGATCAATAAATTATGGCTTTTCTAAAACAAGAGTTCATAGGGGAGAAGCTCAAAGAAGAAATGAAAATAGGAGACTGTGTGACCTTTGCAGATCTCACAAAAATTTTGCATAAAATAGAAATTGTTATTTCCAAAAGGTTTGTTAATTTCACGTTGTCGTCTATATGATTTACTGTAAAAATTCATAGACATGATATGGCAGCTTTCCTAGAGATAAATCACTAAATAAATTCTGTCCATCAATCTTTTGTCCGATTTCTAATGAGTACCATTTCCTAAAGTTGTGTTTTATCATATTTTCTCTGTAGACAAAATAGAGATTTAATGATTTTGCTAGTGCCAATTTATAATTGGCAATTTGCTATGAAAGGTAGCACAGTTGTCTTTGGTTTTGATTTATGGCTAGATCCAGAATTAATCTTTGGTTCAGAGTTTTACTGCATTTGAACTGAGCTGCAGCTCATCCCGCTGCAATTCCTTGTTTTAAAGGGTTTCAGGTAATGGCTGCATGGAGTGGGGGAGGTTCAGGGAGGTTGTGTGAAGTTTTCAGAACCAATGTGTACATCTAGCAATGCTCCTTTTCCAAAGCATACCATGTGAAAACATAGAGAAAAGCATACCAAGAATTTTAAACACATTGTTCTGTTTTTGTTACAATGGCAAAAGTACTTATTATCAGATAATTATAGAGAATAAAACTACACTCAACATTGAAATGCACATTCAGGGGAGGGAAGGGCTTTGCAGTAGGTAATACAGCTCAAAGGTGGGCGTGAGTCAGGGATGCCTTCTCTGCCCCCTTCTTTTGGTAATAAAACAGGGTTTTTACATTTTGAAGCAGCTGCTTTACATGGTCAAGATAAAATGATCACATCGAAATGTCATTGCTGTCAAAATGTCATGTCAAAATGACCTAGTCAAAATGTCTTACTGCACATCAGGCTGTTCTGGCTTCAAGATTTCACTGGCTAACCCTCAGAATATCACCAGGTACCTGATAAAAGCAAAAACTGTCTCACGTATGCCACCTTGATCTTTAGAACCCCTGCTCACCATTTCCCACTTCATTCACTCTTTGATCTCCAGACACGGTCACAGTATCCAACACTGGTTCATTTATTCTTATCAACACCAACAAAATTAGCAGATATGGGGAGCCCATAACGTGTGCCAGACACTGTTTCAAGCATTTGACGTGAACAAACTCACTTCGTGCTGCACAGTTCCCAGGAGGAAGCACTATTTTTACTCCCATTTCGAAAGTGAGGAAACTGAGACAGACGGAGTTCTGTTTGGTGTTTTTCCTAAGATCACAGTTCGTATACAGCGAAACTGAGACTTGCACCTGCAATTCTAGCTGCAGAAAGTGGGCTTTCAGGCACTGTTGAGAGTATCACGTACTGTCCTGCACATAGACTATTACACACACTAAAGAATAAGCATGAACGAGCATTCCTGAGCAAGAATAAGCAAGAATAAGCATTCCTGTCCCAGACACACACTAGCTCACTGTTGCCCATTGACATTAGGTAAATCTCTCATGGAGGCAAATTCTTTTTCTCAGAGAATTGGTAACGCTACCGATTATGTCGAGGTAGATAGGTATTGTGGACTGGATTGTATTTTTCCAGAATTCTCCTATGGAAGCCAAAAGGCATAAGGCACAGCCCCTTAGAACATGACTGGATTTGGAAAGGGGGCCTTTGCAGAGGGAATTAAGGTTAAGTGAGGTCAGATGGGTGGCTTCTAATCCAAGCTGGCTGGCGTTCTTATGAGAGGAGGAGGGCAGGACATGCAGAGAGAAATGCCAGGGATACGCTCACACCGAGAAAGAGTGGTCCTGTGAGGACACAGCAAGAAGGCACTCATCCGCAAGACAAGGAGAGAGGCCTCGAGAGAAACCAGGCCCCCAACACCTTGATCTGGGACTTACAACCTCCAGGACTATGAGAAAAGGAACATCAGTTGTTTAAGCCACCCAGTCCGTGGTGTTCTGTCAGGTAGCCCTAGCAGACAAGTAAAATCGGTAAACATATTTGGGGGTATTTAGATCTATTATAAATGTCGTATAAAATATATTTTTTAATCTTTCCATTTCAGAGATGCAACCTATAAAAATGAGTTTCTCAGGCAAGTGGTAAATAAGGTTGGTTCTTTTTCCCTGATGATTTTACTGACTGGTGTATGTGAGCGTAAGCATGTGTGTGTTACATGTATCAAGTTCTAACAATAGCCATTATTCTGTTTCAAGGGTTGGCCTCCATACATGTAGTAGTAGATAAATATATTAAGTAGATAGTATTGACATTTTTAACACAAATTATATAAGCTGTTTAATATAAAACTTGGTTCCATTTCACTTGTGAATCTTGATAGTTGGCTTAGCTAATGGAGTTGTTAGGCAGTTTATTATCATTGTTTTCTTTCAACAAAAACAAAATATGTACACACAGGAGTGAGATAAATGTGTTTTATCTTTTTCAGAGAAGCATCAAATGTAAATGTACTTAACTTGATATGACCTATAAAAATTCATTTGGTGACAATTAAGTAAACTTTTATCCTACTAAAACAAGATTTTCCAAAGTATATATGATTTCCAGTCAATATATTTTTTAGCATGACTAGGAATATTTTGGTATCCAACGTAAAGTACAAAGAAGAAAAACATATTTGTGTTTCTTGTCACTAAGCATATCTGTAGTTAAATTAGTGTCAAGAATCTCTGTTAAAAAGTTGAAAATATCTTCTTTTTACATTTAAAAAGTTGATACCTTTGAATAATAAAGATGATCATTTCTTTATGATACCAAGAGACCACTCAGTATTATAAAGTTCATAGTGCCTAAATTACAAATAAATGCTCTAAAGTGAGACTTCTTTATTACAAATTCAGATGAAATCTACTATAAACAAAAGTTCTGGACTGGTGATTACAAATTAGCTGGGGATTTCTTTATTTCTCCATTACTGTTAATTTTGTTTCTAACATAAGAAAATTAGTAATAAAAAGCTGATACCCATAGGAATAAATTAGTATTGCTATTCTGGAGGAGAATTTAATAACACTTTAATAGCTATAAGTTTTTATACTTTTTGAACCAGACATTTCTATTTATCAATGCATATACCCCCAAATTATTTCAAGAAACATATATATATATATACATATATACATATACAAGAATGTGCAATGCAATGTTATTTGTGTTACTAAAACTTCTATCCATATGGGACTAGGAGAATTAATTAATATGCAATACAATGGAAGAATACTAGTAACTGTCAAAAATGAAGCATAAAATATTAGGAATACTATGTCCCTGTCAATAAAAAGGCGGTATTTTGAAAATATTCCCAAGATCTGGTGAAAAGAGCAAACTGCAAAACATTTTATATAGTTTGAGCCCTTTAACATAAATTTTTACAAGGCAACATTCTATATAGATATGTATATATTAGAAAATACACCCAATTTTGTTTGAATTTCCTGAACTTGACCAGGAGGCATTAATAGGGATTCCTTTAGAAGAGTAAGGCTGAAGGCACAGAGGAGGGATACTTCGGATTTGTGCCTGACTTCCCGTGTCTTTGAATTTCCACTCAACCACATGAGTTGTACGGAATCAGTGAGCTAATGAGCCATTTTGTATATTTCCTTTCAGATACTTTATTGTATTTGGAAAAAAAAACCCAAACAGCATAGAACTTAGATGTTCTCTCTCTCACACACAAAAGATGAACACAAGAGGTGACAAATGTGTTCATTAACTTGATGGAGGGGGCGGGATCCTTGCACAATGGTAATGCATACCAAATGACCACACTGTGCACTTTAAACACCTTATAATTTCATGTGTCACTTATACCTTAATAAAGCTGAAAAGAGGAAAATTTTTAGATATAGTATTTTAACACATAGTTTGCAATTAAAGTTTCTCCTATCCTTATTCAAATCATCTCTAAAATGTTCCATTTGCTACTTTCAAATTGAAGGTTGTAGTATTGACTGCCTCTATCAACAGACTTTATGATTTTTGGACACTAGAGGGAGATTGGAAATGAGGTTAAATACGCTGAAGAAACAAAATGGCTCCTAAAAATCTGTCACTGAGTCTCCTTTCTCCTATTGAGAACCTTTGTAGGACTAAAGCATTACTATAGCCACAGCTGACTTCGTAGATATATTCCCAAGAGCTTGTGTATAAATTGAAACATATTTTAAGATCTCCTAAGGAGATTGCTCCTGAGAAGAGTCCTACTGTGAATTGTCTTTTTAAAAATGAAGCTGCCATAAAACAGAAAATCACTTCTAGTTTATCATTAGATGCAAAGAAACCAGTATTTTATTATCTTATTTAGCAGCAGATACTATAACTTTGAGGTGTGATTATATCGGTATAATCACCTTTGTAAGGCTTAGAAAACACAGGTGCTCAATACATGTTGAATAGTCTGATTCTCTCAGGTTAGTGAAATTAGCAGTTATTGTGTCTGTTTTTCTCTACTAACCCAGTTTTTTAATGTTTTGAATTAATAATTTATTGTCACAGATATCAGCAGCATGGCTATTACCCTGTAGGGTTCTACGAGCCTTTTACAAAGTTTTCTTAAATGTATTGGGGGTGACATTGGTTACTAAAGTTATATAGTTTTCAAGTATACAGTTGTATAATACATCATCTATGTATGCCATGTGTTTAAATGTAAATGACTCTCTGTCGGAATCCCACCAGGCAGCTCTCTGTCTTCCTCTATTCATTCGGTCGATGGTTTCTTTGTGTGTTTTCTGTATGCCAGGCAGAGTTATTGTCACTGGTGATAAAACAAATGCCTCAAAAATTTCACAGTCTAGTGGGAACAGACAAGAAGAAAATAGATATATAATCAAAAAATAGGACCTGGCTGGTGTAGCTCAGTGGATTGAGCGCGGGCTGCGAACCAAAATGTCGCAGGTTCGATTCCCAGTCAGGGTACCTGCCTGGGTTGCAGGCCATGACCCCCAGCAACTGCACATTGATGTTTCTCTCTCTCTTTCTCCCTTCATTCCCTCTCTAAAAATAAATAAATAAAATCTAAAAAAAATAGGAGTATAACAGACAAGAGTTAGGACTTCTATGCTAAACATTAATAATACCTGTTTTTCCTGCACTTCTGAGTATACCGATGTTACACTTCACCCTCTTCAAACTATGCATGGCCATTCAACTCATTCTGGCTGAAAACGTGAGTAGAATAGATAAGAGACTGCCATGCTGAACGACTGCTAGTATTTGCCGCTCTAACTCATTCTCCCTTGCACGTGGCGGTCAGGTCAGCACGTGCTGACACAGAGGTGCCATGAGACAGAAGGTGACTGAGCCCTCACATAGAAGGTGGCTGAGCTGAAAAGTTGCCTGGCCCTTACCTGAACAGGTAGGTTTGTCACTGCAGCATAGCCAAGGGTGTCCCGACAGCCTTGTACCAGACACCTCAAGCAAAATAAATAGATAAATATTCTAGGTTGATCTATTTGCCTAGACCAGGGAATGGGAAAGAATCTAAATGGTAATTTGGAAAGGCACACGAATGCTGGCAATTCAAAGATCCTTGACATTCTGTGGTTTGGGGTTAAACAATAACATTTGTTTGATTGTTATTATTGTTAAAATCACCAGCATAGGAAGCTCATCTATCCCCTTCATCTAGAGACCAACAGACTGCAAAGTAACAAGGATACTTCTGATTTCGGTGTTACAAATGTCTCGTATGATTTCTGCCTGAGGTAAATGTTGGAATGTTTATTCAGATTTATGCTATTCTAGCTGTCTCAGAAAACAGCCACGAAACTTTCATCCATCACAAGTTTGTTCTCACAACTTCCCCATTCTGAAAACCAAAGCAAAAACTAATCTAGCTGGAGAATCACATTTTCCACACAAACCTCTCTGGAATGCTGAGATGCATTCTCTTGCATATGCTCTGATTTCAATTTTACTGCATTCTTCTAAGAAACCATCATCACAGCAGAATTTTCTAGGCTCTTTGAGTCAAAATACAGAGGAAGGGTCTCTGAAGGAAAATGATTGGTTGGTTTGTAACTGATAAGACATTTGAATGAAATCGAGGAATTACTAACCATCAGGGACACAGTTTCGATAATATAAGATAAGTAAGTTCCAGAGATCTACAGCACAACGCATTTCCCATAATTAAGATTATTATGTTGTACACTTAAAAGTCTTCTATGGAGGTATATCTCATTTCCATATTTTTACCAAAATAAAAACTAAAATTAGGAAAAAGTCTTGGACATCCCAATCTGAAGTCACCATCTGTGGTGGTATAAAATAAATCTATCTTTGATATTAATGGTCAGTTACATTAAGTGTAAACAGGATGAGAAAAGGTCTTAGAACACTTATCATTGACCAAACGACTTAATCTATAATTGATTAAATAATGAAGTCAATCTTTTTTTGTGGGGAAGTAAATGATCTCTGAAAATAAACTAATAATGAGACTTGGAAGATCACATTTTAGTTTTCTTTGAATGCCTGACACTCAAAAGCAAGAAGTTGATGTATTTACGTTCCTTTAATTGCCAGTGGCAAAGGTATGCCCTTTAGGAAGCAGTTCTGTTTTAACGATTTTGAAAGCTCAGTACATCCGCTCTGCCTGTAAATATTCGACTACTATAAATGTCTGGCACTGAGGAGAAGGAAGGATCCTCGATTTCATTATTTCCTCCATTGTTATAGAGCCTGCGACCATGGCAACCAGATGCTACAAATTGACCCTGATGGAGGCCACATTGACCACTTTCTCTAAATTGCTACTGGAAGCACACGAACTTTATAGGTTTACTGAATTGCATTAGATCGTGGGCATCTTATTGACGGAGTTCAAAATGAGAGAAATGGCTGTTTTTATCCAAAGAAGTCGAATTATGTGTGCACTTCTCATTGCAGGGAATATTTATACATCACTTGAGGTTGTAAGAAAGAAAGATTTGTAGATGCAAAAGACAGATGGATCACATATGGGTATCTCCACTCCATCTCAGAAACCCCTTCAATAACAGTAAAATGATATAAAATAGATGATTTCGTGCCTTTATACAAAGACAAGAGAGCAGGAGAAGAGATGACAGCAAGCTGGATTGTCAACAGAATTGTGAAGGCTGGAAAACAGATGGATGAGTCATAGCTTATTTAGCAGAGCAGAGACGCTGACTGTTGAGGAAGGGGGGGATGACAGTAATAGGGAGGCTGATTCATGCTGTGGGATCCTCAAAGGCACCGTGATTGAAGGGACTAGAACCTTCCAAATGAAGTCCAGGATATGGAGTGAAGCTGAAACCAGAGTGTGGTTGATTGAGTACTCATATTCCAAAATTCACACCCCAGACACTGCATTAGGTAACCCTTCTGGAAAGAGAAGAGGAGGGAGTGGTGGGTCACAGGGCCGAAACCAGGGTGATGAATGACATTTGACTACCAAAGAGCTAGGGAGCCAGCCCCTGCCCTGCCAGCTCTCGGGTGTGTACCGACCAGGCTGGCTACACAACTCAAGGTGTGTTCATCTGCACCACCCTGAGACTGCTGTTGTAAATGACCGTACTGTTCGTTTGTAAACTCTGTAGACATATTCATCACTGAACTGAGAGAGTGAGGGCTGGGCTGAGTGGAGGGGGCGCAGGGGAAAAAATTGGGACAAAGGTAATAGAATAAACAATAAAAAAGACAGTAACTAAATAAATACAAACATGAATGATTAGTGTCAGGAAGGCGCTGCTTTGAGTCTGTACCTGTGCCTCAAACTGTGCGGATGGTGTATGCGGAACCTAGTTATGATTTTTAATGTCTGCCCCGGCACCACAGGTGATGCAGATCTGACAGCATGTTGTTGGGCTCATCCTGTCACCTCGATATCAGGGCTAGAGGGGCTCAAGAGACCAGAAGTAACTTTGCATCAGGAAAAGACCCACAAGTAACGAGGACCATTCTCCACTGTGGACCAAGATGTAGCAAGACAGATCCTGCTACCCACACCTGCTGTATCATTATAAACCGTCTGCCTCTCTATTGCTTCCAGGAGACAAAAGGACAGGGGACTTGGGAGCAGGGATGGAGGAAGAGAGAAGCAGTATTGGAACCCTGAGCCTTGACGCTATCTAGAGAGAAGCGCACAACTTTGGGGAGGGCTGATCTCTGACCTCCCTCCAAGCTAAGAGAGACGCTGTGTTCATTTCCTACTGCAAACCTAGTTGTTGAAAACCACACTAGTAGCAGAAGGAGAGCTTTTCCTGGGCCTCTTCTATAAGGGCACTGATCTCCTTCAGGAGGGCTCCTCCCTCCTGCCCCATCACTCCCCAAAGTTTTTCACCTCCTAGTGTCATCACCTTTCAGGTTGCGATGTCAACACAGGAATTTGAGGGGACACATTCAGATCATAGCCCCTCAGTAGCAGTGGAGTCGTTCCAAGTCCACTGGTGACTCTTGGCCTGCTGGGATTAACTGCTAATCTCTGCGGCATGGGTGCTCATCGTCTGTCACCTCTCATTTTGGCACCATGGTCCTCTCTGCTGACTCAGCCCACCTGGCCTCTTCTTGGCAATGGCATCGCCCTGAAGTCTGGTTGTGATGCTCATGGGATTCTGGCCTAGGGGGGTCACCCTGCAGTCTTTGGCCCCGATTCATTCTGACCCCAGCACAATGACCATTCTGGGGAGTTACAACCCAGCACCCTCAGCTAGCTGTCTTCTGCATTTCTCCAGGGAAGGCTGAACCTCTTGGAAACCCCCCACTACTGTGACTGAGGACTCGAGAGAGAACTCGGGGGTTTGACGGAGAACTTCCCTCTGACTTAGCAGCTCATGCTGCTAATCTTAGAGCCTTTTCCTATCCCCAAGTCCATGCTGGGGTTTCCTCCTAGAAATTGAAACATGAATCAGGACAAGACCCTGTGGTGTCCATTTTCCTTTCATTCTATTTAACATCCCCCTCCACCAACAGAAAGAAGAGGTATAAGGGAAGAAAGGGATCATGACCCTTGTGGAAAATTATTTACAAAAGTGGCCACTATTATTCCCTTTCATCCTCCTTTATAATGTGACTTTGCAGTCCTCCCATCCAGAGGTGGGGGTGTCTTTGTCTACCCCTTAAATCTGGGCTGGCCTTGTGAATTGCTTTAACCAATAAGATGCAGCAGAAACGATGCCATGTCGTTTCTGACTGTAAGCCTCCAAAGGCCTTGTGCGCCTCCATCCTCTTTCATGGAACACCACCACCAGCGTATACATAAGCCCAGGAAAAGAGGACAAGCTGGCCCATCGGAGGCCATCCTAGACCAGCCAGTCCACCTAGCAACCAATCACAGCGTAAATCCAGCCAAGACTGGACCTACCTCGCTGAGCTCTATCAGATTAGATGACAAGCAGAATCATGAACTAAATGAATTATTGTTGTTTGGAGACAGTAAATTTTGATGTGGCTTATTCTATAGCAAAAGCTAATTCATCTCGCACCATCTCATCCTTCCTGCACTTCACCGGCACAGAAAGGCAGGTTTTCATCCCTTCTCCCACCTGTCATGGACTGTCCTTAAGTATTTTCCTGGCGGCCATTCATCTTCTTGGGTATGCGAGGCCTCGCAGCGCAGTCTTAATGGCAGAATCAATCTTGTCTCCACGCGGGGAAGGAACTCTGTGATCTCATCTGTCAGGCCTAGTTCATATTATGTTAATGCTATCTAAAGGAGTTTTTAAAATTGCTTTCTTTTTCTATGAAGCCTGACTTCTAAGACAATTTTATTGTTGCAGACTCGAAAATTCTAGTTTGTACGCATGAGTTGAATGATTCCCCTTTCTCTTTGTTTCCCTGCTTTCATGTTCCTAATCCTCCCACGGCAGATGCATGCCCCCAAAAGGATGCGGGATGGAGGAGGAGAATGGCTCCCTGACACTGGTACAAATAGGAAAGAACACTGCAATATGCCTAACATGTATGATCTACGTCTCCTCAACACAACGAGACACGGCTTAACATTCCTGTAAGGAAAACGGAGTCAGTCAGGCTCGCTCACCTGGATGTCCAGGCAACTGAGATAAGCAGTATTCCCATACCTTGAGAATCACATCTGTTGTATAATATTCTGGCATCCTGCCGGCTTTGTGTGCGTTTAATATACAAGGGAGTCAGAACTTCCCACTGTTGGCGGGGAGGACACACCGTGTGACACAGGGCTTGTGGCATTTGTGGATTGCCCCCCCCCTTGAATATCAGACACTCCGGCGGTTCCACGAATTTCCTTCTGTCTGCCTGAATCCCAAGTGAACCTGCCCAGCCTCAGACAGCTGCAAAATAATTCCTCCTTCACTGGAGGAGAGGATTGGAATTCATGGTCTTCTGTATCTAGATGGAACATTCTATGACTTCTTGAACCTTACTACGGACCAGCTGGAGCGGCAATGAGAGAGTAAGTCACAGACTTCACCAATCATTACTGACCTGCTTCATAGGCTCTGCTGTCCCGTGTCGTGTTGAATGGAAGTGGTGACATTTGACATCCATGTCTTGTTTCAGTCTTGATAGGGAAAGGGTTCAGGCCTTCCCCATTAAATCTGATGTTAGCTATAGGTTTTTCACAGTGCCATATTACAGGTTGGAGAAGATACCTTTTATTTCTAATTTGTTGAGAGATTCTATCATGAATGTTGGATTTAGTTATACTTCAGATACTGTACTTTTCATCTTTTGAATTTCTATTTGGTTTTTGTATCCTCCATTTCTCTACTCGTTATCATCATGTTTTTCTGGGCCTTTGAAATAGCCATTTATTGGTTATTTATTTGTAATAGCCATTTTTAAATATTTGTTTTGTAATTCTATAAATATCTTATTTCTGGATTTGTAGCTATTGACTTTTTTGTTTTTTTAGTATATGTGTTATAGGTCATAATGATCTGCATCTCAGTATTTTTAGATCTTTTTTTAAGATCCTGGATGTCATGACCGAGTTTCTGGATTATCACTTCTGTCCTTTAAATTTTGTTGTGGCCAGCAAATGTGTTCCTTGCTGACCAGCTTGATTGTTTCAGGTTTCGAATTCAGCTTTGTGAGGGAGGCTTCTGCGTTAGTGTTTACTTAGGGGCAAGCATAGCTTTAGTACGAAGGCATGATGCCCTGGCATCGTCCCCTCTGAGTGCCCTAGCGAGTCACAACTTAGTGTCTCCTAGCCTGGAGCGAGTTCTAGGAAGAGTTCAGTTTGGAGCTTCCCAGGTGTTCTTTACCTGTCCTCGGGGTATTTCATCCTTTGCCAGTGTGGTTTAGTATTCAGCAACAAATTCAAAGGGAACCCCATACCAGTTTCTTAAGTTCATTCTCTGTGTTTTTCTTTTCTTTGGGGCTCTTTCCCACAAACTCCAACCCCTTATAAGCTTTTAAACTACTTCTCTCTCTTGTGCTCAGTGAGACCATTGTAGTCTGCTTCAGTTAGCCCGGCTCGCCCCTCGACTTTCAATGCAGGAAGTGTCTCCGGGCAGAAGGCTGCATGGTTGCGAGTCTCACCACACTTGATATCCTTCCTCTGGGGCCACAGCCTCACGCTGCCTGTTGTTCATTCTCTTCAACAGTTGTTGAGTATATATTGTCTGGTTTTCTAGTTGGTAAGGCAGAAGGCAAATTCAGTTCCATGTTACTTCGTTCAAGTCAAAAACAAAAGTTCTTTCTAAATCCTTGCAGATATGTTTTCCCTACTTTGTCACTTACAAGAAAACCTCCAGCTATTGTGGATTTATTTCTCCTTGTAGGTTTGTCACTTCTTTCTTTTTGTGTTTGAAACTCTGTTACTGAACATATACATTTAGGATTGTTGTGTGCTCTTGGTAAATTAGTTCTTTTAAAAAAAATTAATTTATTTATTCTTAGAGAGGGAAGGGAAGGAGATAAAGAGAGAGAGAGAGACAAACATGAATGTGTGGTTGCTGGGGGCCGTGGCCTGCAACCCAGGCATGTACCCTGACTGGGAATCGAACCTGCGATGCTTTGATTCGCAGCCCGCACCCAATCCACTGAGCTACACAAGCCAGGGCCTAAATTAGTTCTTTATCATTGAAATGTCTCTCTTAATCTCTGATAACAACATTAAAGTCTACTTTGTTTTGTATTGAAATAACCATTCCAAGTTTTTGACTATTCTTTGCATGAAATATCAATTTTCAATTGTTAAGTTTTAAGCTACTTGTGTGTTTATATTTAAAGTACATTTTTTAAGACAAAGTATTGAGTCTTGCTTTTGTAATTAGTCTGACAATCTCTGCATTTAAGTGGAACAATTAGACTATACCTATTTAATGCAAGTGTTGATATTGTTGTATTTAAATCTAACATGTCGTTCTTTATCTTCTATTAGCCTGATCTGCTTTGTTGACTTCTATTACTCTTTTACTAGCTTATTCTCAATCAATTATATATTTTTAGTATTACATTTTTTATTTTTCTATTGGCTTTTTAACAATAACTTTTATTTGTTTAGTTGCTGCTTCAGGTATTAAAATATGTATTCTTAATTTATTACATTCTACTTAGAAATAATACTGTAGCACTTTACATAAAATATTAAAACCTTGAAGCAGTATGATTATTTCCATTTATTCTCCCATAATGTAAATTGTAATTGTCAAATTTTATATAAACATTTGTTAAAAATCTCAAACACTAGGTTAAATTTTTGCTGTAAACATTCAGTTTTTTTAACTTTTAAAAATAAAAATATCCTTTTACTTTTCCACATGCATATGTTTCATTGTGTTCTTCATTTACTTCTGTATATCTGAATTTGCCTTTGGTGTTATTTCCATTCAGCCTGAAGAATTCATGTTAGCATTTGCTGTGATGTAAATTAGTATGTTGGCAATTAATTCTCTCAGCTTCTGTTTATCTGAAAATGGTTTTGTTGAATTCATTCCTAAAAAATATCTTTGCTGGATATTGAACTCTGGGTTGATGTCATTTTCTTTTTATACCTACTATTCCACTGTCTTCTGCTAATTATTGTGTCTGATATGATATCAGCTACATTCTTATCATTGTTCTCCAATTTGTGGTGTCTTTTTTTTTTTATGAAGGTTTTCAAGATTTTTTTTGTCACTTTTTTCTAGCAGTTTGCCTTCAATTTGTCTAACTATTGTTTTCGTTGTATTTGCCCTGACTGGAGTTGTCTGAGCTTCTTGAATGTGTTACTTTTTTAATAAAGCAAGAAAAATATCAGCAGTTATCATAATCTCTTGTCTGTGTCCACTGCTATGAAACCTCACGCAGGCACCAGCTCTCTGGAAACTGTCCCTTGATCAATGAATTCACTTTGATATTGTGACACTTTCTTCCTTGGGTGTTTTCTCTGAATGAGTTTTCTAACTTTCTCTCATTCAAATTGTGAACATTTCCAGGGGCCCACACACCCCCAGAGAGGTTCCAATAGCAGTGTATTTACTTCACTAGGTTGTTATTAGGATCAAGTTAATTAATATATTTAAAGGGCTTGTCGCATTAGAAACACTAAGCACACGAGTAATGATAGCCACCATCATTCACTCTTACAACTATCCCCAGGTATAGGAAGACAGAGATTGTTACAAACTTTTTGTGGCTGAAGAAACTGAGTCTCATCAAAGTTAAATGACCAATTCAGAGTCACGCAATTAATAACTGAAGAGCTTGGAACCAGTCCAAGACCTTACAAATGCCAAATCCCCTGTACTTTCTGCTGTTGATTTTTTTTTAGAGATTCCTATTAGCACAATGATGTCAAAGTGTAGCATTAGCCTGTTAGACATGCTAGAAGCCAACCATGTTGGAAACACAGCTTCTTGTGCTGTACCCAGGGCTACCCATCAGCATCCGGCAAGATTTCCAGGTAGTTCATATACACACTAAAGTTTGAGAAGCACAGCTTAAGGACTTCTGGCCCCCTTCTCTATCCTCATAAGACCTCAAGTGAGTTCTGCTGAATTTGAACTTTTCTTCAAGTTCACTTATTGCCTCCACGTATTATTCTTTTGTTTCAATAATAGAATTATTTTATTCTAGCAACTCATGGTATGTTTCAAGTTTTGAACAATTTTTCAGGGAAGGAAGGAGTTGGCTTCATTTATCATTGGCTTTTTCATATTTAAACAAATTTTAAACAATTACATTTTCAAGCATATTTTCCTCCAACTCCATATTTAGGGCATCTAAGATGATATCTACTAATAAAGTGCAGCCAAAATACAGGTCTCAGTTGACTTGGGGGAAATCACCATGAGCTGGAGCTTATCAAAGTAGTTTTATCCTTAAGCTAATATTGTCAGCCTTTTCCTTGTTCTAGTCCCATCTCAGCTCTTCCTCATGTACAACAAGAGTTCCTCAGGCTCCTTTGATGTCGAGCACCAGGAGGCAGTGATGATCACTCACAGCTTCCACCCAGAACCCCAGAGAAGTTTAGACATAATTCTGTCTGCCTGGGTAATGGGTGATAGCCCCAGAGTGTACTCAACCTGTGTGCTGTTTCCTGGCCCCTTAATCCTGGATCTGCCTGATCCTGGTTAGAAACTGGACCCCAACGCTCCAACCAGATGACTGAAGCAATCTCACTAGATGGTGCCGTTTATTAAAGTGGGATCAATGTGTCTCTCCACCAGCGTACAGCAAAAAGAGCTCTGCTTACATCGCTGATTATTGAAACTGGGCCTGCCCAAATGAAGACGTGCTTGTTGTCCTGGGAGTGCCCTTCGGAGAGGAGAGTTTTCAATGAAAGGGAAATTGTTGGAAAGCTCCCCGCCGACCCTACCCTGCCCCCTCCAACACACACCAGGCTCAAATCAAGATAGAAAGGGATGGTTCCCTCAAGGGTCCTCAGCCTGAGTCCACATCTGTTGGCCACAGAGGGGTAGTACATTAACATTCCCAAAGCTTTGAAGCTTGAGCAAATGCATTAAATATTAAAATTAATATTGATTAATTTTGATTAATATCAATTGATAATTAATATGAAAAAATTAAATGTGAAAAAATAAGTAAGTGAAGCCAACTTCTTCCTTCCCAGGGAAATGTTAAAAATGTTTAAAATTTACTGTTAGATGCTAGAATAAAGAAATTTTACGATAAAAAATCAACTTATTTTACATCTATGGTACATGATAGCACATGTTAGATTACTGAGCGTGGTTTGCCACTCTGCTGGTGTCTGACTTCCAAGAAAGGTAACCCGTGCCCCTGTTCTCACCTTCCCCTTATGGATGGAGGACTTGATATGGCAATGCGCATTTGATAACCTCTCTGTTTCCAAGTTTATCCATCCGTCCCACATCCCCAGATTAAACATTTATGCGGTTCTTCCAATCTCTGAAAAGGCATTAGCAACTAGAGGGTATTTTCCCAAACTTCCCATGGTCTTAACTTCTTCTGTCATACCAAAGTGCCCTCTTTTTAATTGGACTGCAGCATTTATCAGAGGGAATTCCAATTGTCTACTTACAAATTTGCCTCCTCCAGTAGAACACGAACTTCTTGAAAGCAAGGAGATGTCTTCCTTCCCTCCCCCAAAGCCAATGAATGAATTAGGCTGCCAATTCGTTTACAACCTGTGCTTCCCTTTAATTGTCCTGTTTACTGCTTCTCAACGCACCATGCTGGGTCTGCCCTTTATGTCTAGTTCGCTGGAAGACCACTGTAATGAGTATTGTGTTTGAATCTCTTGCTGGGAAAAATCCTGGCAAATTACTTGCAACACTTACCCTGAGACAGCACGACGTTTGTCAGATTTCAAGGGCCATTGTTTTCACCTTATTTCCCTGCCTCGGTCCAAATATTTGTTGCCTCTAAGCCATTGAATTACTTGAAAAGTGAATTTGTCCCTTGATGGTTATGCTATTACAAGAGCCCATTCTTCTGGGTTCTTTCAGGCTGTGAATTGCATTTGCTTTTAAGGTCTTAAGTTATAAGTTTCTTTCTCCCCCGCTTCTACCATCTTTCCACTGGTATCTCCCCTTCTGATAATACCCTTGCCTAATACTTCAGAGATTTGTTTTTATTTAGAGTCTATGGCTGAGAGCAAGCAAAAGTGGGTTCCAATTGTTTAATTGTTTGCTCTGAACAGCTAGAATAATTTGTCAAATGGTACCTCTGTGCATCTACATCTTATGTAAGTGCAAAGATGTGATGTGATTTCTGTTGAGTCTGTGCAAGGCATGTGCTTTTAGAAATAGAGACAGACTCATAGATAGAGAGCAGGATGACAGCTAAGGGTGGGGGAGGAAAGGGGGTGGAGGGATGGAGCAAAAAGGAAAAAGGACTCATGGACAAAGAAAACAGTGTGGTGATGGCTGGGTAGAAGATATAAGGGGACTAAATGGTAATAAAAATATAAAAAAAATGAAAAATGAAAAAAAATCTGAGCTACTCAAATGAAGAAAATGTAGAATTACTGAAATTCGGTGACTCTTTTCTTTCCAAAGTAAACCTGGTGTTTTATTATTATACGTTAATATAACACATTATACGATAATATAATACGTTATGTTATTGTCTAACTACAGCAGAAGCTGGGAGTGTCCCCTCTGCTCACTCCCCAGGTCACTGGCCCTGTCTGGGTGTGGGATCCTGCTCAAAGTGAGCATGGGGAAGATTAGAAGCTAGTAGCTCAGTGGCTCAGGGGTGACCCTCAAGCAGTCACATAAATTCCCTGGCTTCCTCACCTCCTAGAAAGAGACATCCAGGTATTTTTTAAACAGCCTTCCAGAAGGTGCCTGGTAGAATGGAACCCCAAATATCCAAAACAGTGACTCACTTATGAATCCAGCCTTGAATGAATGTTTTCCTTTTCCTTATTACTTAGCCATTCTCCAAATAAACTCCTTGCATCTAAACCTTGTCCCAGGGTCTCCTTTTAATAGAGCCAAGAGAATTCCAGTGTCTCCAAATGGATAGAAAATAGCAAAAGCTGTGCACTCTAACAAACCACTCACAATTCATGTATTAGTGGGTTGTGGGCCAGGATTGCGAATCTTCTTGTTAAGAGAAAGTGTCTAAATCTGTTGTGCCAATCTATATGTTCCATGTACGGAATATGCCTCATACACACAGTTTTATTTATTCCTAATGGTTCTTTCCTCATAGAGTCAGTGTAAGAGTTGAACAAATTAATGTGTATGAAGTATTTAGAATAGCGCCTAGTCATTATTAGTACTACTTATTTTTTATGGAGTACAAATGAGGCTCAAAGATATGAAATACATTTCTCAGGCAGTGGGTGGGCATTCAAATCCAGCTCTGCGTGCTGCCCCTTGTTTTAGCGATGGCCCAACCCAACTCTGAGGCTTGAAAAGACTAATTTAATTTACAAGTAAACACTCTCTGAAATATCAAATATCCACAAGGATCCTACAGTATTAAAATAGTACCCTGTCCTCATGTAAAAGGCTGCCATCCTCACATGAATCATCACACAACATGTTTTTCTTTAAAATTTTCCTGAGAAAAGAGCAGCCTTCACCCAATTCTCTACTGGCTGGGATATCTTTTCAAATGTCAAATCTCTAAGGGAAGAAATAGGTCTATCTCTATTTCTGTCTCCTATCTTAATAAAATCTAATTGTGGCAGCAATAACTGCTCATCTGCTTACTATCACATCAGCCAGTGTTGGACTTTCAGGACGACAGATGATTCACGCATCCCTGCGTCACCATCACAGCAGCGCCTGTCTTTCTGGCTAACTTTTAGGCCAACTTTGAGTAATTATTCTGAAGATATTGCAATTTCCACCAAAACTTATTTACATTTGTCATGTGACAGCCCACAACTAATTAATGTGATATAGTGATCTGAATGTATTTTTTTCCCTTATGTTGGTAGTAAATTTTTAATTCTTGTTGAGAGACAGCTAGGAAAGAACAATTAATCCTATATCCTTAACCAAGAGATCTTTCTTTGCCTCTGAGACTGTTGTCATTGATTAAATCCAAAACTTCCAGAAGCAATGAATATATACCTGGCTAGCCTTGGGGTCTAGCCTTGGGATCATAGTGATGTTGTTACTCAGATAATTTCCATTATAAAAATAACCCTGGCTTATTAGAAAGCCTTTGGAAAATACAGATTGTCAAAAGAAATAATTAATGAGGCAAGGGTGGGAGGGAGGGGTTGATAATCTGTAGTCCCATCAACAAAACACATTCACAGTCTGATATGTCCCAGTCAACATGTTAACGCATTTTTAGTGGAACAATCACTCCAAATTTAGTATATTTTTATTTCACTCAACTTTACATCATGAACATGTTTGTTATATATTCTTGAAAACATAAATTTGACAGTGTTTGAAAGATTTAATTGAGTAGATAGACATGGTTTACTCAGTAATTAGCCTGTGGTTGGACATTTTGACGGCTGCCAAGTTTTTGGTTTTATAAATAATGATGTGAATTTTCTATGTTTAGGATTATTTTATTAGACTTAAATCTTTAAAACAGAATTACAAACCAAAGGCATAACCAAGTGTAAGCCTCTTGATAAATATCGCCCACTTGACAACTCTGTGTGTATTCAAGCTTGACTGTCTGATGTTTCTTTTGAAACTCTTCCCTCTGCCTCTCTTCCTTTGTTCTTTCTTTGCTCCTCAGTTTCCACCTTGCCTCAGTCCCTCTTCTGGCCTCCAGTTGCCCACTCATCTCAAACCATCCCTGGGTTATGCTCTCTGGGTTCTGTTACCTGCCTTGGCTCTCCTTCTTTGAAAATGTAGGTATCGGTCACTGCATGACCTCAGTTACTGCCCCCATCAGATCTTTACATTTTAATACAGTGAAATAAGAAATATGGAAGTTGTACACTTTTTGCTCAGAACTGTGAGAAAAAAATTAGGACAAGGATCTCTCTAATGGTGTTATTTATATTCTACGATGGAGAAAGTTACTTAATCTGCCCACTGGTTATGAAACATAATCTTTTTTTCAACAGGTCAGTTTTGATGTATGTTGACATTTTTCTCATGGTTTCTCTTCTTATGGGTGCACATCAGTAGCATTTAAGATGAAGGAAATGCTGATTCTCCAGGTGGGACACTGAGAGGTATTCTGCAGAATATTATGAGTCCTTTTCCCTTTGCAGTCTGTCAGGAATAGTCCATGATTGATGTGGGTGTAAAATTATCTGAACCAACTTTGATTCATAGTGTACTCCTGATGGACTTCGAAGTTGCTCCAATGTCAGGGATACAGTTGGTGGCGATTAGTATTCTCCTAGCAACCACTCATTTCCTGTTTCCCCCAAGGTGAAGAAGAAAATAAGAACAGGGAATTATGAAGTCAACCTTTGCAATGTGTTATTATGCAGCTAAAGTCACTTCTAATACAAGAAAGTGGGGGAGAAATCCACCATAAAATGTTAGGGTAAACTTCAGACTGTAACATTTGTCTGTTTGACTCTTTTGAGAAATGATTTCCCTGTCTATTCGCTAATCTCAACTGTTTTTAGATCCATTTACAGTGTAAAATGGTAACAAATGATATTGAATTCCATATTCGACTGTAAATCATGTCACTAAAGATGGAACACCGCATGCTTATCTGATCTAGTTGCTAAGTACCCACTCTTTATGACTCAGGGGACCATGCAGAGCAGATCCGGGGCACCAGCGACACTGTGATAGAGCAAATTGGGGAAACACAGTACTAACCTGTTGAAAATGGATGAGGAGAAAACAGTCCCAGGATTTTAATGTGGTTCTGACAAATGAGGGGAGGAAAACTTACTCCGTGTTGAAAGATTATGAGATGATAGCCCATCTGGAACCATCTGGAACATGTCTTGAGCTGCCAAAGGATATTTCAGGCACAGCATGTTCGTGTCCTCATGCTGTGTGGTTACATTTTTCCCTTCTTGAATGCCTCCCAACATTTAAATAGAACCCAAAATGAGCAGGTTGTTGAACCTGCCAAAATTTTCCCATGCAAAAATCGACACATGGAGCTATACATAAGGCAAGTATCATAGTGGTTCCGGTATGGGTCTGGAGCCTAAACTCAAAATTATAACCAGCTCTGTGACCTCGGGCTGGGTGATAAGCTGTCCAGGCATCAATTTATTCCTCTTGTAAAACAGGTTTTCTTGTGATTGAAGATTAAACAAGATAATTTATGGAAAGCCTTTGGCCCAGAATTTGTGTCACAATATGATGAGTTCTGTCCAGAAATAGTTCAGCCATTGTTAATATAACAAGAACAGTTTGTATGACATTGACGAAATCTGGCAGCCAAAGAGAGTACATTGGAATGCACATGTGTGAACAATGATGACTTCACTGTACTAGTCTGTGGGGGCTGAGGATGCTGTTGAGTGAATGTGTATTCTGTGGCCATCACATTAAAAATGACTGAGTGAGTAGAGCAACAAATCTGCATCAAATTTTGCGTTAAGCTTGAACATTCCTCCCCAGAAACTATTCCAATGACTCAGAAGGTCACAGCTATGGGCAACTGGTGACTGGCAGCTTCATCAGGACAATGCACCATTCTCGTGTTGCATTTTGTGCAGAGATTTTTGGTGAAACATCAAATCACCTAGGTGACTCAGCCTCTCTACAGCCCAGATTTGGTGCCCTGCAACTTCTGTTTTTTCCCAAAACTAAAATCACCTTTGAAAGGGAAGACATATCAGACCATTGACGATATTCAGGAAAATATGATGGGACAGCTGATGGTGGTTGGGAGAACTGTGTGAGGTCTCAAGGTGCCTAATTTGAAGGGGACTGAAGTGCCATGGTCTTATGTATAATGTTTCTTGTATCTTGTATCTTCTTCCATAAATGTCTCTATCTTTCACAGTACATGGCTGGATACCTTCTGGAAAGATTTCATATGTAGTCAATCAATATAATTATTACTACTATTTCTTTCTGGAGGCACATAGGTAATTGACACTTTATTTTGGTGGAGAACTAAATAAAATGGGGTTGATAGGTCAAATTTTGCTAAGCCCCAACTTTCTGGGCCTGCATGGAGGTACAGTAGAGTGTTTTCCACGGACAAGTGAGGGTTCCAATGCAATCTCCCATGCTTATCTCTTCCCTTGAATCTTTGTTATTGTTTTCTGGAACATGCAGCCTTTGTCTGTTAGACATTTCACATGTTATCCAGAGCTCTGTCCATACGTGTGTATAACTCAGAGTTCAGGGAAATTTTGAGAGAAAAATTGAAAAGCTAAGTCTCAGCTAGCACTCCAAATAAAAATTCTGATTCTTTGGAGAAGCACACTTACTGGGTTTCTTGAAAGGTCAATCCTAGGTGAATACTGAATCTAAGATAAATGCATTATGATTATTTTTCTAATTGTCTGAATCCTTTCTCTCTAAAGATAGCTTGGCATACTTAAATTTTTCTTCACCTATATAACTTTTCTCATTCCTCCTAGGGAAATGGTGAATACTTATTGTAATTTTGATAGGTTAAGAGAGAAGAAGATTTCTTTCCTCAAATGTCTTCACTTTCTTTTGTTCTACTGTGCTTGAAACGCTTTAAAAATGGACTTTAAGAAGGAACCATGATATTAAAGAAATACCTGTAATGCAAAAGTCTATACATTCAGAATGGGTTGGTGTCAGAATGTGTGATAGTCAACTGGTTCTAGTGAATTAGTCAATTTAAGCACTAATTTCCACCATAGTTTTGTTCATGTGTTCTGACATACTATATTCTAAATAAATTTGATACTGTTATAAGGAATTGATTGAATGAATCATAATATTATGTGTTTGAATAACATCATAGATTCTTCATGTGAAGTGAGCAGTTATTTCTTAATTGCCAAAGCTTTAGTAAATCTCTTGATCTTTTAACCTACTCTTTGATGATTAGGTGAACCCCAACAGATTACTACATTGTTTTGTATTACCGTCTGTACAAGTGGTTACCTACTCTTCTAATTTGCACAGCAAATCGGCTTACATTTATAATTATGTCACATTCTCATTTTAAGCATCTTTTCAAAATCTCACCAATACGAGGCATTGCATGAGCATTCACAATGCAACCTTAGATCCACCTCACACCTCTCATTGCCTGAGTTTCAAGTATTAAGCCTTCTCTTGCTAACCTGCAGGTATCTGATGCTGAGAGGTTTTTTCCTGATGGGCCTAGATGAATAAAGTGCAGGAGTATTTTGATTTTATAATCTCAGCCATTTACATTTCTGGGATGGAGGTGCTGTCTGTATTTTCTCCCCTTATCTCATAAGCACTTTGATTTGTTTTGATTGTTGAAGGCAGCTCATTTCTCTTTCACCTGTGCTTCTGTCTACCTGGAAACCAAGACAGAGAGCCTTAAAGGGTTCACAGGAAAGGCACTTAATCTTGCTGCTTGCAGACTCCCAGGAGTCATTTTCAGGAAATTATTAAGATTCCTCTTGGAATTTCCTCACTTTCCCTTTTGCTCTTAAATGCCTACCTATCTTAAATTTATCGTAAGATGGCCTGTGGCCGTTTTATAGTCCTTGTGCACTGGAGGGAGTGGAAAATCCTTACTCTATAAATTCATTTTACTGCCATAGGACCACTGCCCAGCTTGTAAATAAAAATACCCTACATCTAGTGCTGACTTTTAAAAATGAATTTCTACCACTCAACATTTTTAGACTTTTGGAGTTTTGGATAAAAAAAAAAAACTGGTCTGCTTGCCCACTGAAACATGACAGCTCTCCAGTTAATTACTCTGTAGCTAAGAGTATTGAGTAGGAGTTTTAAAATCGCTTCATTGACTTTAGCCAATAGGAACTTTCTACAAAGAGCTCAGTAAGTGCTTAGAAACTGGAGATCTGAGTCAGGGTGGGAAACTGTAATTTGACATTCTTGAAAACAGAACAGATTTTTGGATTTTCCCCTTGAATGAGAAACGCGTTTTGGGAGAATCTGGCCTAAGCTACTTAAAATGCAGCGCCATGTGGCCTGAAGAATACACACAGTTTAGTTCATTCATTTAGCTTAAGTATAAACTGCAGACTTGAGTTGCTCAAAATAGATTTTACTTACTTGTTCAACAAATATTACTGCATATTTACGCAACTATGTTAAGAATATATTAATTACTACTAAGACATACATCCAAGACTATAGCTTCAGAGTCATACATTTACTGAAATAAATATATTTAAGTAAGTGAGAAAATTATATCTTTTGTGGTTTCTGTTTAAAATTATTAAGCACCAATAGTCAACTAGCCTCAGGTCCAAAAGTAGAAAACCAGATACATCAGAGGACCTGCCCATCCAAATATAATAGTATAGTCCATAATTGCCTTTGTTGTATCCACAGTGGTCCCCAACCTTTTTGCCTCCGGTGACTAGTTTCATGGAAAACAATTATTCCACAGACTGGATAACGGGGAGGCACATGTATTTGTGATGGTTCAAGTGCATTATATTCAAGTTCACCTCCTGCTGTGCATCCAGGTTCCTACCAAGCCCAGACCAGTACCCGCAGGTTGCGGATGCCTGATCTACAACCAAGACCAGTACTTCACTAATTGTATACTTTTGTGACTTAACACTGGCTTTTTTGAATGACAAAGAGAGCAGGTTGTATAGTGTCCAAACTAATGAACACCACTGACAATGAATTATTTTACAAAGCATTTGTACTGCACACTTTCATGTATAAGACCCTACGGTAAGTGCTAGGGAAGGTACAGAGATTAATAAAGTCAAAAAATTAATAATCAAAGTCTACACAAACAACTCTAGTATATTGGAAAGGGAACTGCTTAGCACGGCACTGCTATATGGACTTGATGACATGGAGCCACAGCAGGGGGCTGGAACAGTGGGGGCAGCACGTTTGCAGGAACCTGAGGAGAGGGGGTACAGCCAGATGAAAAGGTCGATTTTAGACTCCAACCCAGGGTTAGCATGTTGGTGTTTAAGAATTAAATGTAATAACAATATTCAATTCTGGCAAAAGCATGATAAGAGCAATACTATCTTAAGTAGTAGTAGAAATTTAAATCTATTTATATATGTAATATTTCTGGAAAACAATTTAATGATATTTGATGAGATTCTTGACAGAGTTCATATTCCTGGACTCAGTGATGCCTTCTCTGGGATTGTCCTCATGAAACAAAATGAAATGGTCAAAGGTTTATGTATAAAACAATTTGATGTCATCCTAGTATTACTTATAATATGGGAAAATGGGAAACATCATAAATATTGAAGAGTTAAAACATGATTAAGAAAATTATGGCATATCAGCATATTGAAACGTGATACAATTACTAGATAACATACTTAAAAAGGAATCAACAAAAAAAAATAACTAAAATGTAACATTACACTAAAAAATAAAATACATAATTATATATTTAATTTGATCTCAATTTTGTGAACTATACACTGGGAAAATATACCAAAGTGTTAAAGGATCTTGTCTTAGACTGAGTCCCTAGTGACAGACTTCCAGCACAGAGGATTTGGGGATGTGCTCTCAAATACACCTGCATGGAAATGAGGGAACCAGGACTGGATAGAGTGAGAAGCTGACCTAGAATGTGATTGCTGTGTATGCTTCTGTCAACTCCATAGGCTGTTATAGAACTGGAAAGGCCCTTCGGTTATTCCGAAGTTAGGCAGTGGAGCCCGAACTTTGTGCAGCTGTGTCAAACAGTCATTGGCTTGAGCTGCCCCCAGAAAGTGATATAACTTCACCAAAGCAATTTCTGGCAACTGAGTAAAATTTCCAGTGAGGGGCAAATGCATGAGCTGTCAGCAGCCATATCCCCAATAACTGGGATGTGGGTAGACAAAGTCTGTCCAGAAAACATCCAATCATCATTAATATAACCGGAACAGTTTGTGCGACAGTGGTGTGGCCTGGCAGCCAAGGAGAGTGGACAGGAATTCCCATGTGTGAACAATGACGACTTCACTGAACTAGTCAGTGGGGGCGGTAGACACAGCTGAGTGAGCACGTGTACTGTGTGGCCATCACATTCAAAATGAGCAAATAGAGCAATGAATCTGCATCAAGTTTTGCATTAAGCTTAAATATTCCTCCTTGGAAACGATTCAGATGATTCAGAAGGTCACAGCTATGGGCAACTGGTGATTGGCAGCTTCATCAGGACAATTCACCCACTCATGCACCACATCTAAGTGCAAATTTTTTTGGCCAAACCTCAAATCACCCAGATGACTCAAGCCTCCTATAGCCCAGATGTGGCACCCTGCAACTTCTGCTTTATCCCAAAACTAAAATCACCTCTGAAAGGGAAGAGATTTCAGAGCATCAATGAGATTCAGAAAAAATATAATGGGGCAGGTGATTGCATTTGGGAGAACTGTGTGAGGTCCAAAGGTACCTACTTTGAAGGGGACTGAGGCATCATTAATCTATGTACACTGTTGCTTGTATTTTGTATCTTCTGCAGTAAATGTCTCTTTCATGCTGTGTGGCTGGATACTTTCTGGACAGACCTCATCCTATAGCCCTGAAGAAGGTATCTGGGCAGATTACTACCGTTATCTATCAAGGTAGTTAGAGAAGTGAGAGATACAAATGATTTCTATTTCTCCCATTCTCTCTTTAACACTACATTTTGATACCCTCCTGCTTTTAGTATGATTTAGTTGTACAATCAGAAAATAATCATTGAATCTTAATAAAAAAATACTAAAGTATCAGGCTCTTGCATTTGGAGCTCTTATTTGAATCTCCTTACTTCTATAAAACACTGGAATAAAGGTGAATCAGAGCTTGGTTTAATTATTTTTACTAGGTGTTATTTGCATAATGACAGAAATTGCCTTCTTTTCCATAAACAAGAAAAGGATGACATTTATGAAATATAAACATTAAATTTAGTCATTAAAACCTTGTGTTTTTAATGACTGAATATTAGTTTCAGATACTATGATAAAGCTTTTCACCACTTTTATCTGAGAGTAATCAGTTAACCATCCATTCAAGATCAGGGCCAATAGCCATGAAGAACCCATGAATTTCAGATGGACTTGAAGAATGAAGCTGACATGTCTCCCCGCTCCGCTGTTCTCCTGACCCAACCATCTCACCCTCAATCCCTCTGTCCTGGTGTTTTCTACAAATATCTGTGCACTGGTACCATCCTTCACTGAACTTTTATGGCATTTAGTTACCAGTCCTGTAGCCATTACTGAAAATAGACTGTTCGTCTGTCTGATAAACCAAGAAGAGAACTGAAAAAGACAAAAGAAGTACAAGAAATGCATTTTTTTCCCATTCTACCTAATGGTGCTAAGGATGAGCCCTGGCTAAAAAGACATAACATATTGTTTTCTAACATGAGCTATTGAAGAATTTTATATTTGAGTAGGAAACAATAAAAAATTCTGAATAAGCCATTAGAATAAGATCCACCTATACTGACCCTTACCTCTCTTCCATTCTCCTGCGGGACAGGTAGCAACAGCGGCTTTGATGAAGGGTATGAGAAGGCAGCGATGAGGACTCGCAAGGGGAGCCCAGTTTGGGAAAGCACACCAGAATCTCCGGGACAGACCACAGTGTGATACAGCCGTCCCTCCAGAAGATCACCACCAACCCCACTTTTGAGTAATTCCAGAAAGTAACAACAATCAGAGATGGAAAAAAAATGGCATATCTGAAAATTATCCTTGATTCTCAGATTGATTTTTTTCTCAACATTCCTAAGAGCAAATGTTGTATGTATAAACAGGTTTCTGTCTAATCTCCCACTGAGGGCAGAAAACCCCTCCGGGCCCGCATAGCTAATAGTGGTTTGATCCCCTCCCACTCCAGAGGAGGGTGAACATCTTGTAGCGTCAGGGGCCAAACTCTGAGGGCAAACAGCTGCTCTGCCCTGCAGTGGGCCCCCCCTAACTGCAGGTGGTTCTATTATTTCTTCATGGAAGTGAATGCTGCTTGATCCATGATTCTTTTTCTAAAAATAATCATAAACTACAGTGACTAAGATTAACCTTGAAGAACAACGTCTCTTGGCTGCACTTTTATTTATTATTTAGATGGCATTTTAAGCCTGTGCTTTTTGGGAAAATGTTATGCTGTATGGTGACCTTTTCCAAAATGTCACACTCCAGAAAAAGAGAAGTTTTAATGTTCCGAAGGTCTCCTTTTATGTTGAATGGTAACCAGGGGACCTTCTATCGAAAACAAATATCAACCTCATAGTCCTGATTCTTACTTCAAGGTGACAGAGACAAGCTGGAGATACTAGAAAACTGAAAATTTACCTGCAAGAACGCACATAATCCTGCAGAGTCTTGTTAAGTGCAAACCTAAGTTACAAAGGTTTGGCGCTAGACACAGCAGGGTACTCTAATCTTATTGGGTTTCTGACATCGTTTGCCCATGGTGTTGTGGACATTTTTGTATGCTCAAACAACTGAATGCAGCCTGGGGTAAAAACACTTTACCAAAGTCATTTCAGTTGGAAGGACAATCTAATTCTGGGCAAACCTAAATGTCACAGGCTGGAATTGCAAGCCTCTAAAATATATAATACAACTTCAGTCACTATTGGTTGTTTGTTGTTTTTGTTAAATGCCTTAAAAATGGAATTTTGAATGAGGTTGACTCATTTAATTTAGGGTTTAGTAGACACAGCCAGAAAAATATAGAAATGCCCAGGAGATGGCAGGTGCAAAGAGTAAATTTTAGTGATTTAAAGATGTCGATTTAATACTAAGAAAAGTTAGAAGTCAAATGGATAGAATCTTTATGAATCAGATCATTGAAGTTCTGTTATGATACCAGCTCTAGGAAAGCATTTTAAAAACAAATGACATTACAGTGAGGGCAAACGCTTCAGCTTTGTGGAAGCTAAGCCAAACATAGGGATTACAACTTGCATTCTGATTATGTCTCATAGAGTCTGTGTGGCTTTTGGGGAAAAGAGAGAACAAGCAGACAGAAAGTAACTGGTCAATTGCAGTGGGTCACAATCCCTGGGTTTGAGTCCCATCTTTGTTACCATGGCAAAAATGACTGACTCATCATCAAACTCCACACTTTGTTGGCACAGGACTAGACTACGTGTCCTGGCCTCCCTTGAAGTTATGTGTGGCTGTAACTAAAGTGTAGCAATGAAACATGAACATGAATGTTAGGCACATTGGGCTTGCCCAGAAAACTTGAATTATTCTTCTTGTTCTTTTCCCACTTTTCCCCTTGAGGCAGACAGGTATGGTGACCTTGAAAGACACACACAAAAGACAGTGGAACCACAACACAGAAGGAACCTGAATTTCTGGGTCACTGCTTGGTGGAGGGCTTCCTGCCAATCAGGAATACCTATTTTGGATTTTACATGAAAAACAATACTCTATTATTTTAAGCCACTAAGATCTGCAGATTTATCCTTTGTTGAAATTCACATGATTATAATCACTAGTGGGTCCACTTTTTTTCTGACTTTGGCCAAATCACTTAACTTTACCATACCTCAATATTTTCTCAGTAAAGTAAGGATATTACTAGTACCTACCTCAAAGAGCTGTTGGGAGGATGCATGTAAAGTAAGTTAACAAGGCCTGATATGGCATAAACTCACAGCAAACAGTAACTGCTATTAATTGGGTTTGTTGGGTGCTTAGTTTATGTTCAGTAAGATGCTAAACATTTGACATGCATTATCCCATTTAATGCCAAGGTGACATGGTAATGCAAGCATTATCATTTCCATCCTGTCCACAATAAATAAATATGATAATACAACTTATTGGACAATTTCTACATGCTCAGTACTACGCCCAGCACTTTCTATGCACTGGTTTCACAAGGAACCTTATGAGGTAGGCACTGTTACTATCCCCACTTTACAGATAAAGAAGTACAGACCCTGAGTTTACTTTTCATTCCCAAGCCCATGCAATTAGTAAGTGTCAGACCCAAGATCCAACTAAGGAACTCTGGCTCCAGAGCCCTCAGTCTTTTAACGACTGCCCTCACTGAGGTGCCAGAAGCTTAATAAGGTCAAGGGAATTACTTGATATCCTGTGTATGAGAACACATGGTCTTAGAACGCAAGGGATTGAATGAGACGTGACAGCAATCACATCTGTCCATCCTAACCAAGGGATCAGTGAGATAGGTTTAAACCTCTTGAAGCAGAACTAGACCAGTGCTGCCCAGTGACAGGCCTGTGGGTTTGGCCAGCATGACGGTGAGCACATCAGTGGCATTATGCAACAACTATGCCAGGTGGCCAGCTCTAAATACCGATGTCCCTTAGGATCTTGTTTTAATCTAGAACAGGTTCCAAATTCCCACAAACTCTTGCTGACAAGGAACTGTGGATGGCACTTGCTAAGGCCTTCAGTTTATGTGAATCTTTGTGGTGGGTGTCACTGTTAACCCCAATATTGCTGACAGATCACTCCAGCAGCCGGTCTCAGAACAGGTGACACGGAGACCAGACGTTTGCCTTTTGCATCTCTGTCGTTTGGTTTCAGATGAGTCATCACTCAAAGCCTGCAAAGCAGTCTGGTTCCCAGATTTCTGGGGAGATTCTAGAACATTAGTGATGCTTAATAATTGAAGTACAGATGTTGCATGAACTGTAAGTGCAACTAATTAGCTGAATATAATTTTTCTCAGGAGGAATGTTGTGATGTTGCCACAGTGGTGAATGTGTGCCTTACAGCTCTGGCATAAAAGGTCCATTTTACTGGTAAGCATTTTTGCTTTTATAAAGGCAGAGAAGGCTCCCTTCTGTGGCAAACTCTGCATTTAAATTAGCCATTGAACATTACAGAATGACCGATTCATTGTCTAAAATATATGATTGAGCTTCCTCATTCTGAGTGAGTTCATTATCTGCCTGCTGCTCAATTTCAGTGATAAAAATAGTGTGAAGAATAAGTTGTGTTGAAATATAACACTATATTATTCTGTTCTTGAGTAGCACTCTGTGCAAAATCATCCCATCAGTTCTCCCAGATTCACACGGCAAAGAGATATTACTCTGTTATCCATTAACGGAGCAGTCAAACTCTAAGTCAGGTAGAGAATGGCTCCAGCAACTGTCCAGGCCACACAGAACTATATTTATTACAGGACATGTAACAATTAGGGAAGGGGTACGCAGGGCCAAGATGTTATTAATGTCTTCGTTTTATAAAATAGGCTTCTATACCAAATATATTTATTGTGCTTTTCTGAATCCTTTTATTTATATATTAAAATCCAAAGCATATAAATATAGGCTGTCAACATCTCCAATGTTTGCTTGGGGTGCTGCTAGGTACCCCCTTAGGATACACGGCAGAACCCTGGGGGTGAATCTTGCATTCTGGGGCCTGTGTAACTTTAGGCCAGTTGTCTGCATCTTCTGTGCCTCAGATTTCTCATCTGAAAAGCATAGAAATAATATTATCTCCTACATAATCTTGCTGTATGAATGAACCTCATCAATACATATGAATTTAGAATAATACCTTGCCAATATAAGTGCCTGGTGAAGTTTGCAAAAAGAAACAATGTTAGTTAGCTTTTCTTGATGGAGCATGCATTATGTTTTTAATAAAAAATTAACACTTGTTTTATTAAAAATTAATGCACTAATTAGAGATGATGCTTTGGCCTCATTAAGGGTGAAAGAGATAACAGGATGATAAGAAATCACTTACTTTCTTTAAAAGGGATTGCATTTGAAGGGAAATGAAAACCAAGATGGCAGAGAGACCAGTGTTGTCTATTACCCACTCATCACTGTCCTGAAAGTGTTTTGAGGAAGGAGGAACAATCTGGGTATCACTCCCAAATTCTAACAATTAAGATGGATTTGGACAAGTTCCATTTTTTAAATGCAAGTTGTCCATGGGAGTGTCATTAATGTCTCATAGGAACTTACTTCATCTGCTCAGTTTTTTTTAAACTAACCCATTCAGACAGTTGGTGTTATCAAAGAATTTCAACTATAAATGCTATAGCGGGAAGCTCTAGGTGAAATAAACTATGAGAGAATATGTCAGTGTAGCACTTTGGGCCATATGTTAGTTAGCACTTGCTACTTGAAAAGCCTCCTCAAGATTTATAAGCAAGAAAAAACAGCCATTAGCTGAAGTCATATTTCTGTGGGTGACAAAGTAGATTGAGTTCATCAGGGTAATTCTCCAGGTCTAGGCTACTTGTGAACGTCTTTGACCACTTTAGGTCACATTTACGGGGCCTTAGCTGGAACGATTGGGCTGAATTCGCCCTATAGATACACATGCTACAGCAGGCTAGCCCAAGTTTGTTCAAATGAAGCACATGGCAGTCTAAGAATAAAGAGAAGTGTGAAACCCATTTTTGGTTCTAGGCCGAGCCCTGAAACAATGATGCTTCCACAACATCCTTTTGGTCAAAGCAAGTCACAAGATGGGCCCAGGTTCTAAGACTGAAGCAATAGGTTCCACCACTAGAACAAAGGAGCTTCAAAGTCCCATTGCAAAAGATGAGGACAGAGGCAAGGGTAGACGTGCTCATTTTAGCTATCTATGACAGGCAGCCAGTCATTTCTATATCATGGGAAAGATTGCTAAAGATAAAACATAGGGTCCCCCCAAATAAGAAAGCATCAAAAGTCACTTTGCAAATTGGCTAAAACCCTCATGCATGGGATTACTGATCAGACCACAGCAAGCATGAATACGTGGTTCTTTCACTCTAATTCAATCCATGTAACTGGAGAGTCAAGAAATCCTTAATTTTGCTGCTGCTAAGGAAAAATTAATAATTCTTTTAAAATATAGATGATAGATAATTTGTACAATATTGTTGCTTCTGTTTGGTCAGCTGAGAGAGACAACTTTTCATGAACCACTTCCCCACATCAGAGAGGGTTGAGAGCAGAACAGCTTTGGTAATTCCATGTATTAATCTAGCAACACAGTGTAATTTCCTAAAGGAAGGACACATCTTCAATGGGCACCTTTAGAACCCTCACTTTTTAGAGGTTACATAATTGTGTCCTAGATCTTATTAAGGCTTATTTTTAGAATTTTAGCATTTTAGCAAGCACATCTATCTAGGCAAGAGACTATAAGGTCAAATCTTTTGAAAAAAGCCTCATGAACATACAGAATTAAGGTGGTTGGTATTGCCCTTAACTGGGCTGCATGAACACCTAATGAAATAAAAAAATAACTCTTCAAGACACACACAGACAGAAAAGATAACCTTTAAAGGTTTAGAAAATGTCAGGTGCTTTAAAATTAAATTGTATTGGAAATAGAAAAAGCTAGAGGTAGTCCAGAAAAATAGTACGAGAAATCAACATTTGTTAAAGTAATTAGAGACAATAATATTGATCTTAGAGTTGCCTGTGGATCTTCTCCCTGGCACATTAAATGTAGATTAGGTTCTCTTTGTCTCTTCAAATCCAAGTATATAGAGAAAGAAGTAGGAAAACTTTAGAAGTCTATCAAAGATGACATGAAAATGAGAGATGAAAATAATGTAGGTAACTTAAAATCATAAAATGTGACAGTTGAAAAGATTCACAGAAACCAGATTACCTAATCCCTAATTTAAAGTTAAGAAAGAAATACTCAGAGAAGTTACTTGCCCAAATTTGCACCGCTAACAAATGACTCATCTGTTCCCTAATAACTAATTTTACCCTATTTGCCTTGGGGCCTGATCACAATTGCAAAGTAAGTCCCTAGTCACATTCACCCGCTTTTATAATATTACTTGAACATGTGCAATATTTTAAAATGGATTTCTGAATATTTTAATGGATTAAAACATTATGGGCTCATAACTGGGCAAAGGCTTTCTTGAACTTCTGCTTCAAATATCAATTTACCTCACACTGAGTTTTTGCAGAGGAGGTTTGGCTAAATTGGATTAGGAGAAAATGCAGGAAAGGCTTCAGCTTTTATACACATATTCAGGTACATCTCTCTCCCTACTCAAGGTCCCACTCTGCTTCAAACCAGATAAGTGAGCTATAAAATCAGGCAGTCACATGAGCAAAAGAGGCCTTGAACTTTTCATTTGTGTCAGCATAAGTGGACACTCAATAAAGTTTTACTGGCAGTACTTGAGTTGTTGATTCTATGAGGACAAAGCGTTGCCCATTAGATGAAAAAGCCACTGGGCAAAGAGGATCTAATCACGATAGCAGGCATCTCAAGCCTTGGCAGCTCCCAGGACTTAAGAACGCTATCCCCATACCGCAAGGAAGCACAGTTGTTCTCTGTATTAAACAAGTGATGCAGATGGGAGAAGAGGAAATGGGGGAGAAACCGAGGATTAGAAAGTGAGAGGCAAATGGCGTAAAATAAAGAGCAAGCAGCACTCAGTCACTTTGAGGGTTGGGAGGGGCGTCAGAACTAACCGGGGGAGAAATAATAGAGGTGTCGTTGGTACGGCTGAAGGTCATGAGAGGATTCTAGAGTGAAAAGTAAGGTAAGAAAGGGGACATGATGTAGTGTGGTTATGGATTATAATGAGTTCCTCTCTTTTGTCATTCTTTTAAAAAATAAAAATGGAGCAAAACTAAGTTTACGGTTGCTTGTATGGAAAATAATACACTAATTAATAAATAATGATACAAGAATAAACTCTGTGTTCTGTGTACTCACAACCGCAAACCCATCTTTGCCCCGCCCCCCACCCCCAAGTAGACACAGTTTTGGTGCTGTTCCTTTCTTGATGGTAGTTCTCTGTATGTAAATCCTTTTGGAGACGGGCCTCTGGGGGTCCCCGACTTTTACTGGGGGACGTCACCGTGTTGCTTTCCCAGCCTTCCACTCACATTTCTAGAACGGCATTTCCTCCGCACGACCTCCTGTGGCGAGAAACGGCCACTCGCTCTGCCTCTGGCCCCACCCTTTCCTCGGCGGGGCTGTGCTGCCCACACCTCTCTGTTGATGTGGAGAAGTGAGAAGCAGCTGCTTGATAGTACAGCTCAAAATGCGTACTACCATAGAGAAAAACTAAAATAAGAGCATTTGGGAGGACGTAGATCTGTGGGAGACAAAGGAAGTGAGAACACTGTGAAGTGTTGCTACAACTAAAATGGTGATTCTAAATCCGTTTGAACTTAAACACTCATTTTTTTTTTCTGAGCAATCATATGGCTCCGATTCTAAAAGTGTTAGCTTAGGCATTCAGCTTAAAATACACTTTGATTAATCCTGAATTATTCAGTGTTAATCGGATGTTGCTTCAATTTATCTCCTTTGTGTTTCGTGTCTCTTGAAATCACAAAATTGAGTGGAAATGCTTCTGAATAAAATAATCCCTAAATGAAATGTGGACTTGGCTCTCCCAGCAGCTTGCCAAACATCCAGGGTGTGAGACCGGGTTGTTGAAGGGCAGCTCGGGGAAAAAAAGAAAACTGTTTCTCAGAAGATGGTGAACTCCACTTCGGGATGGAATTCTGCTCCAGGTGCTCCAGGTGCTGCAGGTGCTCCAGCGCTCGCGGGCAGCAGGGTTCATGCGCCGTGGAGCCGACAGTGTGTTCCTGGACGGTACGTACGCAGCACTGCGGGCTTCCTAGCGGAATGGCAGTCTTGTTGTGGCATAAACGCTCTGGTGAAAATATGCTGGGGAAGCCAAGATGTCTATTACTGAGGGGGATTCCCAGTGGAGAAGCAGCATGATGCCGTGAACACGGCATCATTTTGGCATGAGTTTCTCTGTGTCCAATTCCGATTGTACTTCTTATCAGCCATCGCCTTGCACAGGTTGAGTAAGTGAACTTCAGTTTATGTTGTATGTGCCACACCATGGATACCTAAGCAATGACAACTGTTAATATTGCTTTACACTAGGTCTTCAATGCATAGAGGGATGGTCTGAAGTCATCCGGTTCTCCCACGCCAAGTGAGCTGCAGTGCATGACAGAGTTCACCTCGTTGGAAGGGGGCACAATTTCTTTGCTCCAATATTGGAGTATCATCTCCAACTTCTAACACAAATTATCTTGTGCTATAAGGAACTGAGGGTGGTACTGGTGCACAAAGACACCATCTGAAAATGAATAAGGTTTGGGAAGGAAGGATCAGCTTCAGAGCCCAGAACCCCAGAAAGACGTTCAGTTTTGCCCCACATCTGCACAGATGCAAATGGCAATGAGCTACTGTCAATAATATTTCAATAACTATATGGGGCAGGTGGGGACTAGACTTATTGAGGGATCACTTCATAAGTTACATAAACGTCTAACCACTCTGCAGTATACCTGAAAACTAATACAATATTGAATGTCAACTGTAATTAAAGAATAAAAAAATAAAGGAAAAGAACTACATAAAAGTAGTAGTGAGCTGGGTCAGGAGAAGCCAGTAGAGGCAACCATGAAGCTTAAAGTCAATTTCACTCAAAGTATTTGTGCTCTTACCAGCTTCTAGAGTTGGTAGTATCAATACCAAGTACATAAGATCTGTATGTTTATGTCTGAGAATATTTCTTTCAGGCCTCTAACCCATAAAGTCTTAAAAGATTAGATTCTACCTGACTCCATTTTTAATTTTGGTCAGACAGTTTATCCGGGGGAATATGGAAAAATATATAAACTGAGTTCAATGGGCCAAAATAATTCTCTAGGCTGAAGTGGTACTATTTAAAAGCTGTTCCTTCTAAATGATTTTTTTTGTTGTTGTTACTCTGTTTTTCTATTTTCTTGGCAGGACAATTTATACTTGCCTTCTTAATCAAAGTTGACACATTTGATGATATTTTTAAAGAGCAGTATACTCTTTTCATCATTTATACTCCTTTTTATTTTCACAAAACAGTGGAGGTTCCCCAATTCCCTGCATTCACAGATTTACTTCCCACGGCAACCTCTATCCAACCCCCTATTTGTTTCAGGGTATCTCCCTGCTTATCTTCCTTTGATTCCTAAAATTACTTTGGAAAGAAAGGTCAGTATCCTCTCATAAGTTATACAAACTGAAAGGTTCGAGTTCCTTTTACTCTACCCTTGCTTTCATCCCCCACATTTACTATGTCACCACCGTCTGTCCACTTCACTTGCTGAATATTAAAAATGCAGCTTTATTGAGATATAACTCATATACTATAAAATTACCCTTTACAGTATACCATTCAGTAGTTTTTAGTATGCTTCGTAGACTTGAACAACCATCACTGGGCTCTCTCCAGAACATTTTTATTGCCCCTAAAGGAAACTTCACACCCATAAGCAGTTCCTCCCCGTATTTCCTCCTCCTCATGCCTGGGAACCATTAATCTATTTTCTGACTCTTTGGATTTGCCTGTTCTGTATATTTTATGTAAATGAAATCATACCATATGCAGTCTTTTGTATATGACTTCTTTCACTTAGCATAATGTATTCAAGGTCCGTCCACATCGTGGTGTGTGTTAGTACTTCATTCCTTTTTATAGCCAAATACTATGCCATTGTATGGATCATTCCCTTTTGGGTTATCCATTCATCAGTTGATGGACATTTGGGTTGTTTCCACTTTGGGCTATTACGATTAACATTCATGTACCAGTTTTGGCATGGACATAGGCTTTCAATTCTATTGGGTAGATGCCAAGCAGTGGAATTTCTGGATCATATAGTAACTCTGTGTTGAACATTGTGAAGAACTGCTGAACAGTCTTTCAAAGTCACTGCATTAGCTTTTAAATCCCACTGGGAATACTTGAGGATTTGACTTGGATACTGAGGTCTCAGTATGCTCCTCTCTATCCCACTATCAATGTCTCTCACCGCACTGGCCTGGCCAACGTGTCCCAGCCTTCCCGACCCACCCTCCCCCTTCCTGACCAAATAGCTCCTCGTTCACTACTGCAGGTATTGCCCGTGCCTGAGGGGACTACATGCAACCTGGTGCCGGATTCGGAGCCTCTACCCCACTCCTCACACACCCTTCACGTTCCACTTCCAAGACTCGTTACTTGCAAAGAATTATATGAATCTTCGGACAACCGGAGACCACGTTTTTACGTTCGAATATGTCCTCTAACGCTGACAGTGTCCATCAATAAATATTTATTGAAGACTCACTACTGTGTTCAGAAATGAGCATTTTCCCCCTTGTGGCATCCAATATTTGGACCTGAGATTAACAGTATTTATATTTTTAATTAATCGAAGGCATTTCTCACTTATGGCATTATTAGTTGAAAATACTTAAAAAGTTGTACCATTCCCTGAGCCTTTGCTTAAGATCTATTATGAATTGATATTATTTCATTTATTAAAATATTTACTGAATATATGTATGCTAGAATCAATTTTAGACACTGAGATACAAAATGTGAAATTTCCTGTTATGAGTTTTCTTTTAAAAGGGTAAGACAGGCAATAAACAAATAAGAGAAATAGAGCATTTTAAATGGCAAGAAGTGGTCTGGGGACTTGTGGAGCAGGACAGGGCACAGGGAGTACTCGGAGAGGGCCGTAACTTTAGACAGAGTGGTCGGGAAAGGCTAAGTGAACACCCGTGAGAGGAGCCGTCCCAGCAGAGAGGACCCTGTGCTGGGAGGGTGTCTGATGTGTTCTAGTGACAGTCAGGGGACCAGTGTGCTTAGAACCGCATGAATAACTTAGTACGTGTTCAATGATAAGAGTTTACTCGCTTCATGTTAAAACAGAATGACGTGGATTTGCTCAAGGGCTGTCAGGGCAGGCAGCCGTGAATGACCGTCTCAGAACATGAACTCGGGAAACGGTAGGAGAAAGAGCCTTGCTCTGTCGCTGTTGAATGAACATGAAGACAACTTGGGCCAGAACTCACTCTGTGCGACACTTACAGCCCAGTCATTTCCCTGACACTTGTTTTTTCTGTCACTCCTGTGGAAGAGAGATATAAAAAGCTCAAAACCCCAAAAGGAGTTTGCTTGCTTAACTCAGAGACAGCAGGGAGACAGGAAGCTGGAAAAGGTTTCCCTGGGTCCCAGCAGCAGTGGGCTGGTGGTGAGACTCTCGTGAGGGAACAAGTTGTGCTAAATTCCCAGGGCCTGGGGAAAAAGAAGAGGAGGAAATTGGGGCTGGGCAGAGAAGAATGGTGAGCTCCAGGGTTTTGACTGAAAGCAGGTTTTCTCTGGCAAGTATTTTGACTGCTTCTGAGGATGATCCTAGCTCACTGGTAACAACCCTTGCCCCTCTGAAGAAGAAGCTATTTCCTGCACTGAAGATTCTAGCAGTTGAAACATAGGTTGTTGGAATTGAAATTACAAATTTGTGCTCAACCAGAATATTCTAGTAAAAAAGAAGTTGTACCTCACAGAAGCCTAGCAATTGCTTTTGTCTTTGCTTTTCAATATGTAGTTTAAAAAATACATGCCCATAATTTCTGAAGTCAAACATTACCGGGTTTAGGACTAAAAGAAATATTACCTCAACTCCTCTCTTCCTGCTCCTTTTTGTTGGCATTCATTACCACCTTCTTTGGCTATTTGTTCTGCTCTGTACCTCAAGAGTTTCAAACAACATGATTGCAAAGCTATTTGTGTTTTTTTCCCAGCCTTGTATACTACCTATTAAATTCTCTCCTTAAAAAATAAACGGGACTTTATCTCCCATACAAGTTCTCCTACCACCCTTCATCCTCCCAATAGTTATAGCCCTCTCTTGGATTAGATCGAGTCTCAGTAATTACATGATTACAACTATTTAAGTTGTATTCCCAGTAAAGTCGTATAGTGTACTATTGTCATTTTTTCCTTTTGCAGATTTAGTCATTACCATCTTTGTTGTTGTGAGCTGAACTTTAACTAACTCTCTACCAGACAAAAAATCTTTTCAGTATGTTCCAACTCATTCATATTGCATCAATTTCTTTTTTTTCCTTAGAGACATCTTCTCCAGTGGTGGGTTCTTCTGCTCCAGTTCTCTCCTAGGTTGTGCGTAGGTGTCATCTTGACCATCCACCTTGGAATTCCGTGTACCTTTCTCTCCAGTGGAAGCCCCTGTTTTCTAGATCCCTCATCTCCCTTCTTAATTTACTTTATTAATGTCCTGAGAAATTCTTTTCTCCTTACCACCACATTAAACAGTGATACTATAATATAAATAATTTATGAACATTTCAATTGTTTATTACACTTAGTCCTGTTATTCATTGAGGGTTTTTTTAATTAAGCATGGCATCACTTAGGGGTTAGGGGATATGGTGGCATTCAATTCTAGACATGTTCATTCTAGAAAGGGATATAGGGAATATCAGATTCCAGCCTCAACACCCTATTTGATGTTCCTATGTTCACCAGGCTCAACAATTCATATATGAACTCGTGACATCCACCAACATCTGCTGCTAGCCTTGTGTTCTCTCCCCCAGGAAAAGGTGCCAGTTCCAACCACTTTAACAAACCAGAAGCACCTTTAACTGTTTTCTGCTCTTTAGCTTCCATATCCAAGCTTCTTCTATGCTTACGTATCTCTCAAGGTCAATGACTGATTATCGCTTCTGCTCTCTTTCTCCTAGCCCAGCCAAGAATATTTCACTCACCACTGCAAGAGCCTGCAATCCTCTGACTCCACTCTTTCCCTCCTCCATAGGTTCTCCAAAGGATATTTTTAATACTTAAAGATTGGCCTTGGCTGGTGTGGCTCAGTGGATTGAGTGCCAGCCTTTGAACCAAATGGTTGCCAGTTCAATTCCCAGTCAGGGCACATGCCTGGGTTGTGGGCCAGGTCCCCAGTGGGGGCCACGTGAGAGGCAATCTCTCTAAAAATTGATGTTTCTCTCCCTTCCTTTCTGCCACCCTTCCCCTCTCTCTAAAGATAAATAAAATCTTTTTTTTTTTACTGAAAGATTGAAGTGTATTGGGCTGCAAATTCTCCAATGAGTCTCAATTTCTCTGTGAAAACTGTTCAAAATGCCTACCAAGGCCAACATACCTGCCTGCTTCCCTGACTGTCTCGTGTAACTTTCCCTCTTGCTCTCTGCCTTCCCACTGTACTCTGTTTTTGTTGATGATGATGATGTTCTGTTCTTAAAACCTGTTCTTCTTCCCACACTATGCCCCCACCTATCTGGGTTTCTCAACTTGCCCTTCGTCTTGAACTCTCCTAGCCCCTGGGCAAATCTCCAGACTAGGTTAACTTGCTCAGGTATCACACTGCGCCTCTTCATGACACTTATTATACTTGGCAGGCTTCATAAGAGCAGGAGTTGTTTCAGCCTTCTTTCTCAGCCCAGCACAGTTTTGGACACTTTGTAGATTTTCAACAAGTATTTATGGAAGAAAGGGAAGGAAAATGAGAAGGGAAGAGCTCAGGGAGACAGGAAGGAAGAAATAAAGGAAGAGTGGGTGGACTGATTACCTAAATTATTCATAGTTGATTCCACCTTCTAACACATTACATAAAATTTTCTAAGTGTTCTATTCTGTTATGACCACAATAGTGCTGATAACAAACAACCCCAAAACTCAAGGCTTGCAGAACTTACGTATTTGTTCTTGTTTGTGACTTTGTGGGACAGCTGGAACAGCTCTGCAACTTCAGGTCATCTGGGCTTTATTAAAAAGTATTGCTTGGGTTTATGTCTGCTTTATGTAACTCTTTACTTTGCATGGTAAAAGGGGTATATTCTTGTCACAAATCACAGAATGCGAGTTCGGCTTAGGACTGGCACTGTCACTTCTACCCACATTCCATTAGTTAAGTCCAATCCAACATCCTTGAGCGGGAAAAGAGATTCCAGCCACACTAGATAGAGATAGAGATAGAGATAGAGATAGAGATAGAGATAGAGATAGAGATAGAGATAGAGATAGAGATAGATAGATATATAATTCTGATACAGAGTGGGCATGAAGAATTTCAAACAATAATTCAGTCTTGAACACTTAGCTTCTCATGCTGTATCATAGTCATATTTTGAAACATCTATTCTTAATTCCCTTGTGTTTCCATCTGCAGAAAATCACAAGAGAACCAGTCATACTGCTGACAGCCCTTAAATAGGTTGATGTGAGGGAGAGCAACACTATCCTTCATCAGGCCATCATTTCAAAGCCATGTTACTACATTTTTCCTTGCACAGGTTCCCATGACTACATTTGGCCATAACTCTAGGTTATCACTTTTATCGTTCTTCTTTTTACTAGTATCTGTTAAGAGGTTTGTTTTGTTGTAAATTCCCCATAAACAACGTGATTGGACATCTCACACTAAATTCACAAATGCCTTATGCTTATTATAATTAGATAAACTCGTGAATGAATGACATGAATGGCAGATATTGAGAGAAGTTGGGACACCTAGACATGCACCCCACCTTTGAGGACAATAGATAGAAGGAAAGCTAAGCTCTCCCAGGCCCAGGGCCTTACGATGATTAAAATGGGGCATTGGTCTGGCTCACTATGATCAAGTCCCTAGTTTTCATCCTCTTATTTTAAACATAAGGAAGCCAGCATCCACAGCTTCTGAGTTCTTTGTCCAATGGAATGGTATTGGGAACAAAATTCAGTCTTCTGTCACTGGGTTTATGACCTTCATATGAGTGGTAGATGTTTTATGCTATGATGGATTGTGATCAGGAGGAGAAGATGGTGGAGTTGATGAGAAATTCATACACAAACCATAGAAACTGAAACAGTCCCACTAAAACAATTTGACCTCTCACTTCCATAATTTAGTATTTAATTGGTATGTGTTAGTAGAAGATTGAAACTGGATTATCAAATTTTCCTAAATCAACAACATGTTTTTGAATCTGACTCTTCTATTACAGTGAATTATTTGGCCAAATAGCCAACAAATTTCAGTTTTAAGTGTTAAATGTGAAGGTAATGGGGAATAGGAAAGAAGAGAATTAGTGTAATTTTTACGTTAACCAAGTCTTCACTGGACTAGTAAGAATATTTCTTTTTTTAATCTTCACTTATTTATTTTTAATATAGTTTATTGATTATGCTATTACAATTGTCCCATTTCCTTCCTTCACTCCCCTCCACCCTGCACAACCTCTCCCACCCACATTCCCCCTCCTTTAGTTCATGTCCATGTGTCATACTTATAAGTTCTTTAGCTTCTACATTTCCCATACTATTCTTACCCTCCCCCTGTTTATTTTCTACTTACCATCTATGCTACTTATTCTCTGTACCTTTTTCCCCTCTCTCCTCCTCCCACTCCTCTGTTGATAACCCTCCATGTGATCTCCATTTCTGTGGTTCTGTTCCTGCTCTAGTTGTTTGCTTAGTTTCTTTTTGTTTTTGTTTTCAGCGTGGTTGTTAATAATTGTGAGTTTGCTGTCATTTTGCAGTACATGTTTTTTATCTTCTTTTTCTTAGATAAATCCCTTTAACATTTCATATTATAAGGGCTTGGTGATGATGAACTCCTTTCACTTGACCTTATCTGAGAAGCACTTTATCTGCCCCTCCATTCTAAATGAAAGCTTTGCTGGATAGAGCAATCTTGGATGTAGGTCCTTGCCTTTCATGAGTTGGAATACTTCTTTCCAGTCCCTTCTTGCCTGCAAGGTTTCTTCGGAGAAATCAGCTGACAGTCTTATGGGCACTCCTTTGTAGGTAACTGTCTCCTTATCTCTTGCTGCTTCTAGAATTCTCTCCTTCATCTTAATCTTGAATAATGTAATTATGATGTGTCTTGGTGTGTTCCTCCTTGGGTCCAACTTCTTTGGGACTCCTGAGCTTCCTGGACTTCCTGGAAGTCTATTTCCTTTGCCAGGTTGGGGAAGTTCTCCTCTATTATTTGTTGGAATAACTTTTCCACTTGTTGCTCTTCCTCTTGTTCTTCTGGTACCCCAATAATTTGGATGTTGGAATATTTAAAGGTATCCTGAAGGTTCCTAAGCCTCTCCTCATTTTTTTTGAATTCTTGTTTCTTCTTTTCTGTTTGGTTATTTCTTTCTTCCTTCTGATCCACTCCACTGATCTGAAAGTCCCAGTTTCCTTCCCATCACTATTGGTTCCCTGTACATTTTCCTTTATTTTACTTAGTGTAGCCTTCATTTGTTCATCTAATTTGTGACCAAATTCAACCAATTCTGTGAGCGTCCTGATCACCAGTGCTTTGAACTGTGCATCTGATAGGTTGGCTATCTCTTGGTCACTTAGTTGTATTTGCTGGGGAGCTTTGATCTGTTCTTTTGTTTGGGCTATTGTTTTGTCTTGATGCACCTGTTTTGTATGAGGGACGGAGCCTTAGGTGTTCCCCACCACTGGGCAGGACAACCCAAATTACTGTGTTGTGATGCTGTTTGTGGAGAAGGGGTCCGAGAGGGAACAATGGCACTTGCTCTGCTCTCTGCCGGATTTCAGTCAGTTCCCCCACATCCCCCAAGCAAACTGGGCCCTTCTGGTGCTGATTCCCATTTGGGTGGGCTTGTGCACATTCTAGGACCCTGTGGGTCTCTCCAACAATCTCTCTCTCCTGTGAGGCTGGGAGTCTACCCCAGAACCTCAACCCCCACAGGTGTTTTCAATCAGTATTTTGAGGCTCTATTTCCCAGCACTGGGACCCTGGTTTGTGTGGTCTGTCTCACTCCCCAGTTTCACCTGGTTTATCTGTGCATGAATGTGGGACCACCCATCTGCCAGCCACGTTGCACCCCACGCCCCTCCACAATCCGCCACCTCGCTAGGTCTGCCTGCTGCCACCTTGAGCACCAGGGTTCTTCCAGCCACTGCTTTGCCCTGAGTCCTCTCCACCCAGCCACACAACTCCACCCCTCCTACTGGTTTGGATGAATGTTTCTTCTTTAACTCCTTGGTTGTCGGACTTCCATACAGTTCAACTTTCTGTCAGTACTGGGTTTTTTTTTGTTTTGTTTTGTTTTTTGTTTCTAAATTATTGTTGTCCTTATTTTGGTTGTGCGAGAAGGCACAGTGTGTCTACCTACGCCTCCATCTTGGCTGGAAGTTTCAATACTTCTATGTAGGAAGAACAACAATAGAAGCTCTCTTGGGGCTTTTGATCTCAGTGTTTCGTTGGCATGTAAAAAGAGACTTTATAAGCTGTTTTTCTTTAATCCTAAAAGTACCTGTAAAGATGGTTAAGAATTTATCTTCATTATCATTTTGAGAAACAACATTTTCTAATCTAAAAACAATGAGTTTCTAAATGGCCTGTACTGTTATTGTTTTTAGAACAGCCACGTTATGGATTAAATGGATGTTTGTGAGCTAGTGTGGGTGCAGGATCATCCTCTATGATGGTGGTTTTCAATCTCTTCTCCCACATAACTGATGATTCACCATTAGTCCTGTCTCAATTATAGGGTTGTGGAAAGATAGAAGAGGGAGGTGGAGTAGAACCATATACCGGAGATATTTTCTCCATCAAAAATTTTTCCATTAATATAGCTTGAATCTTTCCCAACAATTGCTTTTTATCTTCAATTAAGCATAACAATGACATGATACTGATGACTGAAGGAAGAACTCATGGTATAAATGAAAAAAAAACTATTTTCATGAACACATACTCTTGGATATGAGTTGATATTAAATACATATACTTGATTCATGTTTTCCTCTAGGTGAGTATTACTAGTTTCTATGAGAAAATCAAATATGTCAGTATTTCACGGTGTTTTACGTAAAGCACTATGCCTTCCTGGTGCTCTACCACCTAAACAAATTTGAGGATCTTTTCTGGATTTAATTGTCTACAAAATGCTATCTTCTGTGTTCCAAATGACTAACTGAAAAATCTCTGAACCTTTGGAGGGTAGCCTGTTAATAGTAATATGGCCACATAATACTTCTTTGTGCTTTCTGGTTCCCAGATTTTTTGCTTTCACTGTGGCAGTGGAGTTCCAATAACACCTCTCTCTCTCAGGCAGAGCCTAGGGCCTACTTCCACTCTCCAGATGAGGAAAAGAGGACAGAGAGGATTTAAGTGGATGTTCAAAGCTTCCACAATAAGTTAATGCTGGAGGTATGATTCAACTTCTCTTCTCCGATGCCAAATCTTGTGTTCATTTTCAGTGTTTATGCCATTATTTTATTTGATATGGTAGGAAAGAGTAGACAGTGTCCCAAGTACTATACAAAAACCAACTCATGGAAAGAAATGGTAATATTTCAAAATCAAGTTTTAAAATCATCGTATCCCTTTTAATGCCTGGAGGTCACCAAGCAACTTCAAGTTTTGTCAACTTTGTTAACATATTTCTGGAAAGAAAAGGTATAAGTACCATGAAGAAGAAACAGAATATTGGAGTGGTAGTACAAATACCATTGCAACGAGACACTGTGTAAAACAAAGCAATTTTCACATCTAAAGGAACAATGCAAAGAATATAGCTTTGTTGAATTTTTAACAAGAAATAATTCTGTTCAGCAGAAGCTTCCTTTGATTCCTGTTCATTTAACAGTCATCCTGGGGTGGGTTGGTGGGGGAGATCTTGATCATTACACAACAATGTTTGGGTGGAAAAGTCCAGGTTAAATCAAAACTTTATTCTTTATATTGTCTAAGGTTCATTACCAAAAAGAAATCTTTCTAATTCCTTTTACATCTTTCCTCCCCAAAACAAGTAGTGACCATCTAAAAAACACTGGTGAAGAGATGCAATGCTGATCCTCACTTTCATTTCCCAAGGGATTCAAAGCACTTCCTTATATTTTAAAATAATTATAAGGGAACCAGAATATACACTGTTTAGCTATAGGTCTTGGGCATCCATTTATGTAGAAGTGAACACGTTAGTAAATCCTATTCTTTCAGGACAATGCGGAAGTTTCTGGGGAATTCCATATAAACACACCTGTACCTGTCAAACCACAGGCCCAGGAAACAAATAGTCTTGAGGATGAGCAACACTGGCTCTGTCACACTTAAGAGTTGGCATTAGTTAATCTTTTCCTATACTTATTTATTCCAAATGGCAATACTGTAATGTTTGTACCTATTTCAAAAGCAACAATCTGCTTTAAAATTAAATTATCAGCAAGTATCTAAAACAGAAAACTCCCTCCTCTTGAAGATGGGAATATACAATTCTTACTCCAGTTTGAACACATTTTTCCCAACTAAGACAGCAGACAAAAACTTTATCCCTGCTTTAGCATCCACTTGCTCCCCATCCTGAACCCCATTTACTCATTATTACCAATATTAATATTAAGTATAAAAAGAGAAATTTTAATGACTGACTTGACTAAAAGACAATCAACGTTACCTTAGAAGATATGCTATTCGACACCATTTGAGAGATGGTTCGATGACTCCCAAGAAGGCTTAACCAGGGAAATCAGAGGTTCCACCACTGGGAAACTGAAGCTACAACAACAGTGGTGAGTCCACCATGGATTAGCTGTAACTAGAGGTGATAAGGGAACCACCTGGAGATACTCCTGTCTGCAGAGGTTGGTAAGTAAGACATGGATTCTTAAAAAAAAAAAAAAAGGCATCACATATAGATGCTCTACATCAAAGGATGCCATATATAGCCACCAGAAAAGTATAAGACAACAGAGAGAAAATTTCTGAATGAACAAAGCACAGACTTTGCCTCCAGGGTTTGCAGTGCCCCTCGGGAGTGTGGAAGATGGGCAGTTAGTGCAGGGTTCCCATTACTGACATCTGATAGCATTGTCCTGTTGTTGCACACAGTGATTAGCATCTTCAGAATCTTTACTAGCAGAAGAGCCCCAGACTCTTAACTAGATTTCTAGATAGACTCATATACCCTTGACTATCGGCCAAATGAAGATATATGCAAAAGGTCTCTGTAAACTGAACAAACATTACACATCTAGGATAATATTTTTGTTACTAGGGTGTCAATGCTATGGAAATCACTAGCATAGAGATTGTGTGTAAAACTCTTGTCTGATGTCTCCTAGTCTCTTGAACTCTCCACAAACTCATCCTCATCATGTGAAACTCTTACGCTCTTTCAGGATCATTGAAAACATTGTGCCAACTCTCCACTTTATCATGTGTCAGTGCAATACTGTGGGGAGCAAACATCTAGGTTTCAGCATGGCTGTTGATATGGCCTCTCAAAATATTTTCATGAGCAACAGAGAAATGTTTAGACTGGCAAAATGACTTCTTAACCATTTGGAAAACATTACTGCCTAAGTTGCTTGTGGCATTAGTTTTAGTTTAGAAGTAGGTTTCAGTTGGTCTACCAACAATAACAAATCTTTATTGAATATCTCTAAGTGCTAGGTACTGTATTTAGTGCTCAGGATATGATGGTAAACAGGACAGAAATAATCCCTACCTTCAAAGAACTCAGAGGCTAGTGAAGAAGACAGGCCTTTCTAAGGAATAAGCAGAGTAATTACAGCATGCGGTAGAAGCACCAGATGGTAAAGGAGAATTAGAGGGTGAGAACCTGGACACCCAACTGTCTCATAGCAAAATCTATGTGGTGATTTCGTCATAGTCTCCATCATAAAGAATGCTACCCAACAATTTCTTCTGCTCAAGATTCAAAAACCTGGAAGAAAGTCCCCAGTCAGTCAAGATTAAATCATATACCCATTCCATTGAAACACAAGGAAGAAGAATGTTTTATAGGTAGAGACATATGGAAATAATTATCTTCCCATCAAAAGATATAGAATGAAGGAGAGAGAGGTAAGTCTCCAAAAGAAACTGTAGTACTATTGGAATTGAATGTTGCACAGTCAGTCAAAGAATGTATAGAAGTATTCTTTCTATACATATAATGCATTTGTTTGATTTAATTAAAGACTATTATAATTTAATCCTGGCAGTCTCAGAAATCAAATTTTTATCTAGTTTGGACACTATTATATCTTTTTTGTTTGTTTATTGTACAAGGGAATAGAGCCAAGATTTTTGCCTCCAAAACTTGAAAGGAGCTTGTCTTCACAATCCCTTTTCCCACTGTGAGTCAAGTGGCCTAGTTTTGTTATAGATCATTATTTTAAAATCTGGCTGTTTCAGTCTATTAATGAGGCACCACTATCTGATTGCTCTTTTTCAACTGCCCTGGTTTCTTCTTTGTGGTATTACTGTCATCTCCTGGCCTAAATATTTTTTATACTTACGGGTGTCTTTGTGTTTGTATCTATGGCTTTTTAACAAAGAAACTTAATTTAAAAATCAAATATATGTCTTTCTGGGCTTCTAAGTTCTAGCTCAGAGCTTGAGCAACTAGAAAATTACCTTCCTTGGAAGTAAAGCAAATAAGATAATTACCTTCCTTAGATGTAAAGCAAATACGATATAAAATTTAATCATCTATTTAATATAATTCAGAATATAAAGGATCAACATAATATTAAAACACTGTTTTTGTTGTTCCTTCAAATCATAATTAAGAATTAAAGTTTCTTTCTCTTTAAGTTATGAGTAAAAAGAAAGACTGCAATTTCCAAAGCTAATGTCTCATGAATCATGACTGAAGCCAGTTGGTTTAGCACCATGCAGGATTATGACTCACGTCTTGTCTTCATTTCATGCTGTGATTCCTTAAGAAAGTTCAGGTTGGTCAATAGAGTTCACTTGGGTAAAGGATTTGAGCACCAGCTTAATCTAAGGCCAACAAGATCACTGTTTCTGTCAGCTCTTTCTTGTTTCCTTAGTAGCATCTAATAATCAGGGGAAGACGGCAGACATTTCAATAGATTAGGTCAGCAGTTCCCTTTCCACGGAGTTACTGGGGGGTTTTCCTATTTATTTATTTATTTATTTATATTGTTGTTCAATTACAGTTGTCCTCATTTTCCCTCCATTACTCTCCCTTATCCTACCCCCCACCTCCCACATTCAATCCTCCCCCAGCTCCATTGTCTCCGTCCATGGGTTCTTTATACATGTTCCTTGGTGTGACTGTTCCCCTTCTTTCCCCATTATCCCCTTACTCCCTCCCCTCTGGCTGTCAGTGTGTTCTTTACTGTTCAGGGCCAAATTTGGTAAGATTATTGATAGCCTTCATAATGCTAGTTTTTTATTTCACTTGCTACCCTGAACTATTAAGAATTCAATAAATGTTTCCACACCAGAAGGCATTTATAATTTTCAGTAAATATATTTTGAAGGGAGGAGTGGAAAGCACATGTAGAGTAAGAATCAAGTAAACTATATACTCCTCCCTCTATGGTTTGTTTACATCCATCCTCATTCCAGAAAGCATTTGTGCCTCAGTGGATATAACTAATAATCAGGATCCTTCTACAGAAAGCATAACAGGAACGATTGATATTGTCTTTGGAAACAGGGATTAAAAATATCCATCAGAGCCAATTAAGTCCATATTAAAGCAAATTTCCCAAAGATAGTTGCCTCACACCTGGACAAGTTCTGAAAACTATGCTACTGTCAGGCTCCTACCCATCAGCTTCCCTAACGTTTAAATTAGCAAGAAACCAGCAAAAGCAAACAATGTCCAACTTTCTCAATGCACATTCTCCAAATGCACCATTTTTTAAAAGATTTTATTTATTTATTTTTTTAGAGAGGGAAGGGAGGGAAAAAGAGAGAGAGAGAGAGAGAGAGAGAAACATCAATGTGCGGTTGCTGGTGGTCATGGCCTGCAACCCAGGCATGTGCCCAGACTGGGAATTGAACCTGCGACACTTTGGTTCGCAGCCCGCACTCAATCCACTGAGCTACGCCAGCCAGGGCCCCAAATGCACCATTTAAATAGATATTATATGAGATGTATTTTACAAATATAAAGAATACTATAGTATATTTTGAATTTATATATAGATTATTATTCTAGTTCTATTTACATATGGAAGGATTTTAATATAAATACTTTTTGGCCAATGAGCTTATTTCTGCCTTCCTCATCCACTTTAGTATTAAAATATCTGGTTCTGTGTCTGAGAACAATTTTCTGGTAATCTGTAGCAGACAGATTTTATGACCTGGTGGCCCATGGAAATTAAAATATATCAAAACACTTCAGTAGAACTGCTCATGAAGGCATTGGCTGCAAAATGGCTCAACACTAGTATTATTTTGTTCTAACTACACTGTCAAAACATTGATTTCCCCATTCAATAGGAGTATATTTTTAGGTTAATTATTTCTGATAACTAACTGAATTCCTCGATTGTCTCCCAAACGTAAAATCAGACAAGTGAAAAAAAAAATAGACAAGTGATTTTTTTAAAGACATTTGAGGTAACATTGAGACAAGAATTTGCAGGTACAACACCTGGCAGTATTTAAATATCACTTTACAATTTGCAATACTTTTCATATATTATGCCACTTGATGCTCTCAAATCACATGAGATTATTCAAACTAGCCATCTTTTACTGATGAGGGATTGAAGCTCAGATAATAAGGGCTAGGAATGTATACATTATGCACTTAGGTATAATCTCCTATTGAGAGAAACTGGCAGTTATGTCAGAATATTTGAAAGAATGTCCCACAGGTGAGAGTGCTGCAAGTGAAACATACGATCATCACAACCCCTCAGTGAGATGGGTTATTACTATTACTGTTTTACAGCTGAGGAAATTTGAACATGCATTCCAATCTTGATGGCACACCGATTCACCTTGAGTCCTTGGACAAATCACCATCCTCTCTGGAGCTCTGAATGAGGAGATTAGACCAGGTTAGGTGTAAGTTTTCTCTTTGAGTTAAAATTCAGATTCTTTTCCCTCTCAAGATATCTGGGGCCTACCTAATTGTGCGCTGGTATTTCATTTCCTTCAGTTTATGATGGTCAGCTATACTTAGTTTATCACCTTAGAATAAAAAAGATGCTCAGATGGTGGAGATAAACAGATATTCTTTCTGGATCCCACAGAAGGTATTACCATAGGGGGTGATTCTTCAAGTCTATCTGCCAATATGTGGCTAGGTTGGTCTTATTTCTGGTCTAGTACAGACAGATAGAAGTACAGAAAGAATACAGACCTCTTGGTCAGAGGAAGGATATCTAACACAAGGTGGGGCAATCAACCTTGTGTAACACACCATTACTCATTATTCTGAAGTATCTCTTCTACAGGGGTCATTGGAAACATGGGATTTAAGCAGACACTAGCAGAACCAGCTAATTAATGGTAAGAAACATCATTGTAAACAAAACAAGTAAAAATGTACAAATAATTAAGTAACCACAGTGCTAGGAAACTTGCAGGTAATTAGAAATTTTCTCTCATCTCAGCCTACCCCAGTCCCTAGAGTATATTGTCAAGGTAGTTAGTTAAATTTTGGAATGGTTCACTGATCATATTCATGTGAAGGAACTAGATTTTGGATTTTGAAATGATTTGTGGAATTTTGGAATGGTTCACTGGTTCTATTAACATAAAGGGACAATTCCAGAACCTAATGCATAATTCTATTAGATATGGCCAGTATTCTGAGATGTAACAGCTAAAACTGGATCCCCAAATCCTAGCAAGTATATATATAAAATAGTTATGATATATTGCATTAGGTTTATAAAAGTGATGTTTCTTAATATTAATGTTCTATACAGGGTTCCCCTTATGTGTTAAAAAATTAAGCAAATAAAATTCTGGCAAAGGCTGCTCTCATGCGTGGGATCTGTTGATTCACTTCAACACTTGGGAAAGAATTGCTTTCTGTTTGAAGAAATACACAGGCATCAGGGAACAGACTGTAGTGGTTTTAGAAAGTTTATTTAAAAAACACTTCATCTAAGTTAGATGTCATTATAATTTCCATGGATTTATTTATCTTATGATAGGATGAGAGGAGTCTTTCCAATATAAAATAATAATCAATTCCAGATCACTGGTTGATAGCTGATTCATCTTACTACATGTTTAGGTCTTGTCAATATAGACAAATAAAGAAGTACAAATAGCTTAACTTGTTTGTCCTAAAAATTCCATAGTGTATGCATGTCATTTAACCTGGGATTGCTCAGAAAGTCTCACAGCCAACACAGCCCACAAGTACTAATGGACAGGATGGCAACAGCCAGATTTAAAATGCTAACACACTCTGGGAGAGGAAACTGTGCCTGTCAAAGAGGAAGGCACTGTGGAGACAGAGCATCCCGCTGGCCCATCCTTGGGACCTTCACCGACAGCTCAGAGGGTCATATCTGGTCCTGTCCTTCAGTGATGTCTGCTGAGTCCTAAAGTGCTGGGACAGGAGGTTGCCCACTCCCTGACTTTTGGCGTCTGTCACAAGGTGGAGAGAGTCCTGAAGTCCTCCTGCCCATCTGCAGTACAGGTGCTCCCAACCCCCCGCTTTCCTGCCAGAAGTCTTGATTTTACCAGCAAAGAAGCTCAGTTCACAGTGCGTTTAATCCGTGATAAGAAATGTTTCTCCAGAAGGAGCCCCTGTGTGTGCGTGTAGCATGCCTTTGAGTTGGCTCTGACCCCTGGCAACCCTATGAATGAGTGACATCCACAGTGCCCTGTCCTCAGCAGCCCTGCTCAGCTCCTGCAGACTCAGGCCTACGGCTCTTTTATGGAGTCGGTCCATCTCGTATTTCATCTTCCTTTTTTCCTGTTGTCTTCGATTTTTTTCCCAGCATTGTTGTCTTTTCAAAGAAAAAAAAAAAACCCTGCCTTCTCATGATGTGCCCAAAGTAGGACAGCTTCAGTGTTTTCATTTCTGCCTCCAGCGATATTTCAGGCTTAATCTGCTTCAGAACCCACTTGTTTGTCTTTCGGATGGTCCAAAGTGTCCATGGAGCTCTCCTCCAATGCCACATTTCAAGTGCATTGATTTTTTTCCTACCAGTCTTCTTCACTGTCCGAATTTGCCTTTGTACATAGGAATGGGGAATAGGAATGAGAGTGCGGATGGTCTCAGCCTCAGTCTCGGTGACATATCTTTGCTCTTAACGATTTTCCCTAATTCGTGCATTGTTGTCTTTTTGAGTCTCAGCTTTCTCTTGATTTCTCGACTGCAGTCTCCATTTCAATGGATGATGGAAGCAAGGTAAGCAAAACCTTTAACAATTTTAATGTCTATGTTAAAGTGTATCTCTTCTGCAGTTCATGATCTTTTGTCTCCTTGATGTTCAAATGCAGATATGGAAGTCAGGAGTCCTGGTTTACGTTCTGCCACTTGGGGCTTCTGAGACTCCAGCTTTGTAATTTCCCGTCTTTAAATAACAATCTTTACAAAGCTGAAGTCCCAGAAATCATAAGTAGTGAGACCCAGAACATTAACCAGGACCTTTGACTTCTCTATCTGAGCCTCCTCTTTCCCCGAAGACTTTATACCAGCTCTGCTGTTGGCAGGCATTGCCCACTGACAGAGCAGTGAATCCGGCAGGCATCAGGTGCCCGTGTTTCCTTTGTTAACTGCCTGATAATGATTTAAAACACCACTTCTAGCACCCAGGAACAATAATTCTCAACAGTAGAAGGGTTGGGAAACAAAATCTTAATATGGAGTGGTAGCTTGAAATATTAGCCTTCCGCCCTCCTATGAAGAGCAACCCTTACAAAACCATAATACTGAGGCACTAATAAATGCAAAGTCTTGGAAATTTCTGTTCACACTTTAAATTCTAAACCCAACTGCTTCGTCACCTTTTTTTAGATTTAGGTTTTGACTGATGAAAGGTTGAAGATGATGCATTTTATTCAAGCAGCCCTAGTAGATTAGATGCCATCTATCTTCAGTGAGAAATTTAAAAAGATAGAGAACTAATTGTCAAGTTTGACCTTATCATTTATATTTTCTATTATTAATTGGTAACTCCAAAAAGCACCACAAATTTTACCAGAAAGTAAAACATATATTTGTTTTAAGGTATCATATAATGTCTAAGATTCACAATATTCCTGAATATTTTGTATTTCTTTCTTTTTCTTTGGTAGCTTCTCTTTATTTTATTTTTTATCCAGTTTTTGAGATATAATTGACATACAGCACTTAAAGTATACAGCATAATGACTTGACTTATATATATTGTGAAATTATTACCACAATAATTTTAGTTAACAACTATCAACTCAGATACAAAAAAGTGTGTATATACATAGACAGATATATAGATGTATAAAGAGACATATATCAGAACTTCTTTATCAGTCCATCTGTCAATGGACTTAGATGATTCCATGTCTTAGTTATTGTAAATAATGCTGCTATGAACATGAAGGTACAGATATCTCTTCAATGGGGTGTTTTGGATTCTTTTGAGTATAGTCCCAGAGGTGGGATTCTGGATCACATGGGAGTTCTATTTTTAACTCTTTGAGGATTCCCCAGACTATTTCCTATAGTTGCTATACCAGTTTCAGCCCCATCAACAGTGCACAAGGCTTCCCTTTTCTCCACAATCTTGCCAGCATTTGTTACCTCTTGTCTTGCCCTGCATATCTTGCATTTCAGTGAACATCTTTCAAATTATGCAAGTGACAATCAGAGAAGCCCAGTCAGATACTCCATCCTTCACTCCACTTGATTGGTTTTTCAACTATGTTATTAAGTGCTTATAATATGCATAGTATTGTGGTGAGACATTCACTTTTATAATCTCTATAAAACCTTATATAATCCTCACAACTGTCTTTTAGGATAAGAATTATTACCCAGTTTTTAAAAAGAGAAAGTAAAATAGATTTTTGATCTCACAAAAGTAATTAAGTAATTAAGAATTTAAATTCAGATGTGATGTCCCCAATGCCAGGGCTATCTTTTAAGCTAGTACAAAACAGACCTGATAGTAATACAATCTCAGAATTAGTACACTTTGGCATCATTATTATCTTTATAAACACTTTTGTTATTCTCATTGGCTTTCCCTGGTTCTTAAGGACATTGCAGTCTAGATTGTGGTTAATTTCCTGTGTAAGTAGGAGGTAGCAGTTGCAGGACAAAGAACTGCTTCGTCATTGCCAAAAGCTTGGTGTTGCACCCTGATGTTAAGGATGTGTCATTTTAAAAATGAATCCCAGGCATAATCAAATTCTACTTGTGGCACTGGGAAAAGGCATACAGCTGTGTGTAGCTGAGCTCCTTCTCTTGTACATGAGCACCATTTGCTTTCTGTTGCTTTCAATGAAGTTTTCATTGGAGGCTTTAAAAATGCTTTAAATCCCATAATTATCATTAGAAGAAACATGATAGGAATACCATGATTTTTTTTGTGCTCCAGTCTCTTACAAAGTAATGGCATCTCCGTAATGCAGTTCACTTACATTGTGACATAATAGGTGTTCCCTTTAATGATCAGCCAGCTCTTACAGCTGTTCTGGTAAGACTTTGAGCATTGGAAAAAAGAACTTATCTCAACTAGTCGGGTCCTGGCCCCTCCCAGGACATCTCTAGTGGTATTTAAATAAATGGTTCAATGCACTGGGCACAGTGACAGCCTGGGCCATGAGGGTCTTTGCCATGACCAGCTGCCGCTGACAGATAACATAGAAGAAAATGTAGATGACCTTGGGGTTTTTAGATATAACACCAAAGGCACAAGCCATGAAAGAAAGAATTGATGAGCTGCACTTCATTAAAATTAAAAATTTCTGCTCTGCAAGATATTGTCAAGAAAATAAAAAGACCAACTACAGATGGCGAGGAAAAATTTGCAAGAGACACAAACAGTAAAGAATTACTACTGAAACAATACAAAGAACTCTTAAAACTCAACAACAAGAAAACAAAAACTTAGGTTTTTAAATGGGCCAAAAACCTTAAGAGATACTTCACCACAGAAGATATACAGATGGCAAACATTTATAAAAAGATGTTCCTCATCATAAGTCACCAGAAAAATACAAAGTAAAACAACAATGAGATGCCACTACACACCTGTTAGGATGGCCAAAATCCAGAACAGTGACAATACCAAATGTTGACAAAGACGGAGAACAACAGGAACTTCCATACATTGCAGGTGGGAATGCAAAATGGTGCAGTAACTGCATAAAATAGTTGGGCGATTTGTTAAAACAACTAAGCATACTCTCACCATATGATCCAACGTTTATGCTCTGTGGCATTTTCCCAAAGGAGTTGAAAATACATCCACGGGAAAATCTGCATATAGATATTTGTAACCTTTTTATTCCCAATTTTCAGAACTTGAAAGCAACTAAGATTTTCTTCAGTGTGTGATGGATAAACTGTGATATATCTAGATAATGAAATGGTATTCAGTGCTCAAAAGGAATAAACTACCAAGCTGCAAAAAGTCATGAAGGAATTTTAAATGCATATTACTAAGGGAAAGAAGCCAATCTGAAAAAGCTATACACCTAGTGGTTCCACCTATGGGATGTTTTGGCAAGGGTAACACTATAGAAATGGTAAAAAAAAATAATAACAGGCCCTGGCTGGCGTAGCTCAGTGGATTGAGCGCAGGCTGCGAACCAGGCATCGCAGGTTCAATTCCCAGTCAGGGTACATGCCTGGGTTGCAGGCCATGGCCTCCAGCAATCGCACATTGATGTCTCTCTCTTTCTCTCTCTCTCTCTCCCCCCCTTCTCTCTCCCTTCCCTCTCTAAAAATAAATAAATAAAATCTTTTACATAATAATAATAATTATAATAATAATAAATCAGCGTTACCAGGGGTTGGGGCCTAGAGAAAGACGAACAAGGGCTCACAGAGGATTTTTAGGGCAGTGAAACTACTTGGTATGATAATATAATGGTAGGCTCATGCCATAAATTCAAACCCATGAGCTGTGCAGCACCAAGAGTGAACTTTAAACTCAATGTAGTTATGTTAATTTTAACAAATATGCTTCTCTGGTGGACATGGGGAGAGGCTATGCATGTAAGGGCACAGGAAAAATGGAAATCTCTGTCCCTTCCTCTAATTTTGCTGTGAATCTTAAAACCACCCTAAAAATAAATTGTATTCAACATGGTAATGATATCATTAGTGTTTGTCTATCTGCTGCTGCTGGCCATTACTTTATCCCCTTACAGGCTGTCCTTGCATAGCTGTGACATTCCAAGGACTCATATTGTTCTCCCAAGATCTCAAATTAATGCAAAAAAAAGCAATATGCATTAATTGGCCATGGGCAAGAAATTCCCACCATTTGGAGTAGCTTTTTTCAGTCTTTCCACCACTTTGACATCTATAGAAGACGACTTTTACATTTTATACAGGAGTTCTATAGATAAAAAACCACAACCTCATTATATGTACATACATTTCTTTCCTAATAAAGAAAGCAAGTGATTGAAAGTAAATATTTCCTATCTGCGTTTTTAAAAGGAAATAATTCAACAATTTTAACAGCTCTTAACAGCAGATTACTTGTGAGATTATTGTGCTAGTAAGCCTTGGATAAGATCACCTCTCAAGAGACAAACTTGAACTTTCCTGATCTCTAAGTTTGTTTCTTTCTAATTGTGAAGCATGAAGTCTAATTGAATGATAATTTGTCATTCCATTGCTTCACTTTTTTATTATTATTGTTCAAGTACAGTTGCCTCCATTTCCCCCCACCACACTCCCCAACCCCACACACCCACACATCCCACCCCCAATCCTACCCCCAATCTTATACCCCTTCGGCTTTGCCCATGGGTGCTTTATAAATGTTCCTTGATGACCCTTCCCTTTCTTTCCTCCATTACCTCCCTCCTCCCTCCCCTCTGATCACTGTCAGTTTGTTCTTAATTTCAGTGTCTCTGGTTCTATTTTGCCTGCTTGTCTGTTTTGTTGATTAGGTTCCACATATAGGTGAAATCATGTAGTATTTGTCTTTCACTACCTGGCTAATTTCACTTAGCACAATGCTCTCCAGATCCATCCATGCTGTCGTGAAGGGTGGAAGCTCCTTCTTTCTATCTGCTGTGTAGTATTCCATTGTGTAAATGTACCATAGTTTTTTGATCCACCCATTTACTAATGGGCACTTAGGTTGCTTTCAGCACTTGGCTATTGTAAATTGTGTTGCTATGACCAGTGGAGTGGATAGGGTCTTTTGAATTTGTGTTTCAGGGTTCTTAGGGTATAATCCCGAAAGTGGTATTGCCATTGCTTCAGTTTTCTCTACTTTTATTTTTGCCTCCTCTTCAAATTCTCATAATTTTCTTAAAGGATTTACTTACTATACATTCATTTTATTATAAGTGAGTAGGAGCTCTTTTTGAAAAAAAGTTTGGATTTAAATACTATGTGACAAACACATATATTCTGTAAACTTCTGGTTCAATAGCCCCAGCAGTTCATTTACTATCAATGACTAATAAAACAAATTATGTTATCAAGCAGGAGAAATGGCTGAGTTTGAAATTTTCCACTTGGTATGTTTACTGTAAAGGAATACAAAATTGACCATTTTCAGTTGCTTTGAAAACAATGAAATGGAAATAATAATGGCCTTCTCAAGAAGGGAGAAAGTAAAGTGTGCATTTTTCACTGTGTTTATATTGTATCTGCAAAGTAAGTCCCATGTATCTCCTAATGGAGCTTTAAATATTCCCTGTGGGTCATCCCAAACCTCACAATTTTTTTTTAAAAATGTAGTATTTTTCAATTGGAAGTGACAGAACACACCAAACAGTAACTTTGTAGAGTAAGAAGATGTTGTTTGCTTTCAAAAAGTTTTAAAAGGCCAGAAACTGGAATGAAACTGTGGGAATTTTTAAAGAAATTTTTACTGCCCTGGCTGGCGTAGCTCAGTGGATTGAGCGCGGGCTGGGAACCAAAGTGTCCCAGGTTCGATTCCCAGCTAGGGTACATTCCTGGGTTGCAGGCCATAACCCCCAGCAACCGCACATTGATGTTTCTCTCTCTCTCTCTCTCTCTCTCTCTCTCTCTCTCTCTCTCTCCCACCCCTCTTCCATCCCTAAAAATAAATAAATAAAATCTTTTTAAAAAATTAAAAAAATAAAAAAAAAGAAATTTTTACTAAATAAATAGAAATCATAAGAAAAATAATGGTCATAAATCATATGACAAGTTGGGTCTTACTTTTCAATTATGCTCTGTGGAGATTGTTTGCAAAAAATGGTCCCACAATTTTCATTCTTCCCTGTCCATATCCATTACCAGATGACTTCAAACTTCTGCCAGTCAAAATCTCCTATTCCTCCATCCAAGGGCAAAGGAGAGAGATACAGGAGGAACAAGCAGCTGTGGAGATATGGAAGGAGTAAGGAAGGGAAAGAACTGGATTGAATTTTGGCGGCAGATGAGATCCTGCCCAGGAAGAGGGAGAGTTAGAGTTAGGGTTAGGGTTTGGGTTAGGGTTAGGGTTAGGGTGAAGGTGAGGGTTGAGATGATCAGCATAAGAGAAAATGTCTGGACAGTCTTGGATGGCTTTTAACTCCTTTGGCCAACAGAACGTGGAAGAAATGAAGAGGTGCCAGTTGTGAGATAAGGCTTCCAAAGACTGAATTCTCTGCTCTCCCTGTTGCTCCTCTCTGCCTTTGTCCGAGAAAGGAGGCTGAGATAACACATGGAACAGAGTTGAGTTGTCCAGATGAGGGGGTCCTAAACCTGTAATAACTGACCACTGAGGCATGAGTGAGCCTAGATGAGTTCTCTCCTTGGCATAGCACCAGGATTATTGAGTTTCCTTTTCCCATCAATAGTGGAACAGACTTATGAGTCATTGCGTAGCTTTTGATTATGGAACTCAAAAACCTAATTATAAACTAATATGTTTGTGTGTGTTTCCACTCCATGCAGGTAATCTTTAACAATACAAGGGGCAGAATAATACAATGGGTAGGAGCATGGGCACTGGCACTTAGAAGCTATGTAAATTTGGGCCCACTTAAAGAGATGATGATGATGATGGTAATGACACCTTCCTCAAGGAATTGTTAAGGACTCTACTCTATTCTTGGTTCTTCCCCTACTTAAATATTTCTTCTTCTCAGGATCTATGGATTGCTATTCCTTATTTCTGTGGCCTGATTCTCACAGACCAACTCTGGTATGGATGTTTATATACATGTCTTTTTCCTTTCTGAACAGGGACCCACCCCACCCCTCTGCACCTTAGTGATTCACATCATCTGTGCTGCTGGTTGAAACCCTAAAAAAATGTTTATTACATGAGTAATAGCAAAGAGTCACTTTAGGGAAGACTCTAATAACCATATGAGACACATTATCATTCTTAATATTTTTTATCCAATTTTTAAATAAGGACTTGAAATTTCATCTCCCAAAGATATATTTTTGTTCATCATATACACACAAGGAGACTGGTCTCCATATCGTAGGCAAAGAAGCTATTTGGATTAAAATAAGATTATAGAGTATGTTTCAAGAAAATGGAAGCTAATTGTTAGCATTAAACCAGGGAAAAACTAAAAATCAAAACACAATTATTTAGATGTTTCTTAATACCCTTTTCTACCTATGGCTCATACAAGGCATAAGACAAATATTTGGTTAAATGAGGGGTCATTGTAGCTTTAGTCTGTGCCTATTGCCCACTTTACTTCTATTCTGAGGAAGCCAAGCTCAGGACACGTGTAGTTACTGTTCATTCCATCTGATAACAAGCCTCACAGTTCTCACTGTGCTAAAGGAGGAGCTGAGTGCTTTGCTCAGTGAGATTAATCATCTAGCCTGACTCCATGGATGGGACTACAAACAAGGCCATGTCTCAGGTGACAGCCAATTTCCAAATGAGGTCAAGAATATCTAGAAGTGGTTATGGTTCTGACTTTGGATTTGTCTCCCAGAGATGCCATGGTGCCTATTTAATTTCCTGACATTTTCAGATGTGGAGAAAGAATCCGGCTAATGAGTCACCAGTATTAATGGGGTTTTGAATTCTATTCACTTCAACAGCTTCCTCTCCGTTAGTCATTCACACACACACACACACACACACACACACACACACACACACTGTATCTGGCAAACTCAGGGAAAAGGCAGTGTCGACAGCCACTCAGGTACCATTTCCACTATCAGACCTTGGCTGGTGCTTCATGAGTAAGGGAGTTGTTTGCTTCCTTGCCTTGTGTGTGTCTGTTTGATAAGCTAAAAATAACTGCCATTTAGATGCTGCCTTGATTGGGAGGACTTCATTTGTTTGATGGACAGAAAACACCCCCAGAGCTTGAATACTATGAACCTGCATAAGCATTACAGGGCAGAGAGTTACATAATATTTCAATACTTACTGTTCTTTTAGTTTCTGGGTTTTGCATATCCACATGCCCTGATAAGAAAATGGAAAAATACAGTGAAGCATTTGTGTTTAGGGTAATAATTTTCATTTCACAAATGTCCACGCAAATCTAAGTCTTGAAGTACTGGAATAGTTGTATCCTTGCTACCTGTAAGGTTCTCCAGCTGCCAACATCCCAGGTGCCCTTTTAAGAGCCACACCAGCTGGCTCCCAGCAATGACTGAGCTTGCTGAACAATCAGGTCCCTTCATCCTGTCTGAAAAATACAAGCATTGCCTATCCTTCTACAAGTGTGTCATGGCAACATCTCAATTTCCTACTCTTCCTGTGCTTTGTAGACTAAAAGGGGTGTGGTTCTATAGAAACCTTTTTGAGTGAGTGAACAAACATCATTTTTATTCAGAAAGCAACATCTCTTCAGTTCCCTATCCTGAATTATGAGCCCATACCAAGGTCTGAGTTAGTTGTTCTCAACTATTAATGTGCAGGTGAATCATCTGGAGAGTTTGTTTATAATTCATATTTTCAAGATACACCCTAAATATTCTGGTCACCAATTCTGATGTGTGCTTTACTCCGTCAGATTAAGTAATGAACACCAAGTCAAAGCAATGCTTTGATGTCAACTAGATGTCCTACAATTCAACTCAGTTCTGACACTTTCTACACAGAGATAACAGTGGATTCCACAAGTTAAGGGTTAAGTCCTACAAGACTGCACCCCACCCCCATGAACTGCCCACACCAGTAGCAAGTGCAGGTGTCAGAAGTTCATGGCTTCCTGTGCTTCTGACTGACTGGTCATAGATTGGAGGTTCCTGAGACCCCTTTGTTGGGTTTGATTAATTTGCTAGAGTGGCTCACAGAACTCAGAGAAATATTTTACTCATCAAGTTACCAGTTTATTGTAAAAGGATATAGCTCAGGAACAGCCAGATGGAAGAGATGCATAGGTCAAGGTATGGGGAAAGGACACCAAGCGTCCACGCTCTGCCCAGATGTCTAGTCTCCCAACACTTCCCCGTGTTCACCAACCTGGAAACATTCTGTCCTCATTTTTTTATGGAAGTTTCATTACACAGGCATTACATAGGCAATAGCCATTGGTCATTGGCTATTGACTCAACCTCCTGCCCCTCTCCCCTTCCCAGCTAGGAATGTGGCTCTGAAACTTCCAACTCTCTATTCCTGGCATGCTCCCTTGGGAACCAGCCCCCATCCTTTGATGCTTTCCAAAATTTGCCTCATAACATAAACCTAGTTGTGCTGGAAAGGGGCTCGGTATGAACAACAAGACATTTCACTTTTATGTCTCTGAAGAAACTTCAGGAACTGAGGATAAGAGACCAAATATTACAACAAAAGATGTTTTTGTTACTCTTATCACTTAGGAAATTCTGAGGGTTTGGGGGAGCTGTGAGCCAGGAATCAAACAAAGACATGTGTTTCTTATAAATCACAATATCACACTCCTCTGGCAGTTCCTGGATAAAGCCCAAGAATCTTTAACTTAACAAGAATATTAGTGATTCTGATTAAGGCAGGGCATAGTGCCAACACTGAGAAGCACTGGTCACCTCCAGCGCCGTCTCTGGAATTCACCTTGACAGAAAAAGATGACCCATTTCTTCATCAATATTTTATTTATCAATAAGAAAGTTGCTACCACCAGTTTAACTAAGAAAGGAGAATGTCACATGGGAAAACCCAGGTTAAGAACTATACATCTCCACCCAGAATCCAAAACACTTCCGGGAACCCCACTCAGGAAAAATCCAGAAGACAGATATCTGAGCCCTCAGATTGTGCAATGAGTGATTGCTCCACCCTCAGCTGACCTGAAGGGCTATGTTACCACTCATGTTCTGAGGGTGCCTAGGTTCCATATGACCTTGTTGGAAATTTGAGAACTCTTCAGTTTTTCCAGCTTCTGACATGAACCTCTCCAAGACCAGTCAGGAAGAAGATTATTTCATTTCTTTCAACTTGCTTGTGGAGAAGACAAATCCTGGCAGCTCCCTCCTGGATCCTGCTTACACATGGGAAGGACCACATGCATCTAAACATCACTCAGAGAACGTAGTCTGGTTTATGCCACTGATGCTGCCATCATCACCATGAAGAGCCACGTCTTAGGCAAGAGAGGATCTTGTTATCTTTCCATAGCAATGAGGCCCTTCCCCTCCTCATTGACTCAGAACTGCAAGGTAGCTTGCAGTAGAAGGCTCCAGAAGGGTTCAACAGAGTAAAAGGGGTGGGGTACCTCAGAGCCCCATACAACCATAATTTTCATTGAACCAATGGCCATGCTGCCTCTTGTCACCTGTGCCTCACCTTCTCCTAAGAAGCCCAGGGCCATTCATGCCTGCAAGCTCACGTACAGGATGTTCTTCCCAGTGATAAATCCCCCATGTTAGTAAAACTTCCAGATTATAGGGAACACAAACTCAACCCAAAGCAACTACGGTTTTTGAAACAGGTGTGTTTGGGGGAGTGTTTTTTGCTCACGACAGGGCTGTGCAGAGCTCCACAGGTGTCACCAGCTAACCCCGCCTTCCCGTTGCATTATGACGTGCCTCTCTGCTCTGCATCTCCCTGTCAGCGGGCATCACTCCACAGACAAGCTTCCGAGTGCAGAGGAAATATGTCTGCCGCTGCCCAGAAAACAACACGATTATTGTAACTCTCAATGCTAAAGAACAGAACGGATTATATTAAATTTTAGTGAGAATTCTGATGAGCACTCCTTGAGCCCCGCACCTACCCCTGAATCAAATACTGTGCCAGAGGCATGAGACTCCCTGGTATTAACCTTGAATTATGACCCAACCTCGATAGCAGGCAGTGAGCAGGAATAGGAGGAGACCAGGTAAAAGCAGTGGGAAGCCAGCCTGAGAAAAACAAAAACAGCCATCTACTCCACCTTTCTCCCTCTGCCCTTTACTTCTCACTCACTGACACCCGGCTCACAGGCAGCTGCCTCTGAGAAAGAAGCCTTGCAGAGCTCCCTCAGGCAGAACAGCTTCTCCCGAGTACTGACTACTCTTCACAGATTTTTTTTACTTATCTGATGTTCCCAAAGGCCAGACCTCCTTAAAGGCACAAAACAAATCAAAGACATTAATTTTATTTTTGTATCTTGAGCACTTAGCACCTTGGGACGCCCTACCTCCCTACCTTGATATTCTCTCTAGTAAAGCCCGAGATGAAAAACAAACATCATTCAGCAGGAAGCAGCAAAATCTGAGGCTTCACCCTGCCCCCGCCTCCGTCCCTCCCACCCACCTCCCCCAGCCAGAGCGAAACTCCGAGCATCCACCCGTGTAATTTTCCCCAACAGGAAGCGCCTCTGGGCTTCTCTGTTTCCATTTGAAATTTGTTACAGGAATAAAGGGGTCCATTTGCCTGCACACATCAAAGCCCAATCAAACTTGAACATGAGTTTGCAGCCCAGAAAGTAACGTCTATTTTTAAGGAAATGATGCCACATCCAGAGCCACAGGTGAGCTACTCCTCAAAGGTCTGGCTCCGGGATGGCTCCCAGAGGATGGGTTATATGGGGGGAATTCATTAATCATGGTAAGGGAGTTGGGGTGATAGGCTCTACTGATTGGTTGGGGCCAAGGGTAAGAAGTATTCTGTGTCAAGTCCTGATGTCCGCTATGGCGTCATTCTGTCTGGTTTCATGAGAGTGTGGTCTGTAGGGGGTCATCTGCTTTCATGGGTCCAGATGTTATCTTTAGCTTGACTGAGATTCTGTTTCTCTTGTCAACAGACCTGAGGCTTTGTTCTTAAAACAGCTTGATGCTGACCAGATTCTGCTGTCATAAGGGTTTCATGGTTCAGGAAGGGCCTGGACGGACAGAAAGGAGAAAAGGTCTTGGTAAAGAAATGGAGTTTCTGCATGGTTACAGATTTATTTCTAATTTCTTAAAACATTGTTATGGGGGTACAATTTATATACCCTAAAATCAATTCATCTTCCATATACAACTCAAAGATTTTTTGTAAACATATAGACTTGTGCAACCATCATTACCGTGGAATCTTAGAACATTTTCATAATGCCTGCAAGACCCCTTGTGCCCATATGTGGTCACCCCCCTTCCCTCTGCAGCCCCAGGTGAGCACTAATCCACTTTCTGTCTCTCTAGCTTTGTCTTTTCTAGACCTTTTGTGTGTTTGGAATCATATACCATACTTTTGGGACCATAGGAAGCACTTCCCTTCCCCCCAAATTTGGGAGGAAAATGGGAGTGCATCTTATAGTCCGATATAGCTTGCCTGGCTGTCTGTGGGGTGCGGGGGGTGGGGTGGGTCACAGGTTATTAAATATTTTACCACATTTTTTGCTTCAAAATTTTTTTTCCTATTTTCCTCCTCTAAAACCTAGGTGCATCTTATGATCCAAAAAATACGGTATATGTGGTCTTTTGTGTCTGCCTTCTTTCACTTAGCATAATGTTGGTTCATCTGTGTTGTAGTATATACCAGTATGTTATTCCTTTAAATTTCTGAATAGTATTCTATTGTATGAATGTATCACACTTTGCTTATGCAGCTTCGGGTCTTCTTAGCACTTGATTTTGGGAAAGAGACAGACAGCACATCCATAGAAAAAGAAGAGAGCAGAAGCATTTATGGTCTTGACAGCACCAGGTTTCAACTTCTTTGCTTATGAAGGTCATCACTGTTCTCCCAATTACCACAGATACTGCCACTCCTCTCCCAATTACCGGTAAATGCTGCCACTCTACCTAGGAAATATAAGCAATTAATATGTATGGTGTCAGATGGGTACTGAACTTATTGGGGTGATCATCTTGTAAGTTATATAAATGTTTAATCACTATGCTCTTCCCTGAAACTAATATAATACTGTATGTCATCTGTAATTAAAAATAAGAAGAAATTAAATGCTGTCGCTCTTAACTACAGCCCATCCCAGCAGAGTGATGGGGACAGCTGAGGAGATCATGACAACAATGACAGAGGAGCCCGGGCCAGAGCCTCTTTAAGGTGAAGATTTTGAGTGCAGGGGCCTTCCAGTGCTACTGCAGAGAAGGATACAGTCAGTTTACAGAAAAGGGATTTGATATGAACTTGAGGCTTTTGCATATGTAACTGGAGAAAGGTGTACCAAATTTAATTTAAATAGTAATTGCTCTGGAGAAGGTGATTTTAACTTGTACATTCATATTTCTGAAAATTCTGTAAGAGTCTTAGAAGCATTTTGGGATGAAAAAAGAACAATTTTCTTTCATTGTTCAAGGAAAAGGTGAGTGAAGGCCATCTCTCATAAGATACAAATATATTCTTCTCAGTATTAATTTTTCAAGAGTGTTCTTTCCTGACACACTGACACGAGTGTGTGCACAGACACACACACACACCTTTTTCTTTGTTTAAGCATGCAAACATCCTTGATTTTCATTCTTCACCAATTAGTGCCATTTCAACTGAGATTTGCTAATTAAATAAGCCATTAGCTCTGAGGTCACGTTGTGGGGGTCACAGGGGTTGGGGTGAAGAGAGTGTTAGGAAATCAGCTCACACGTTACCTGCGCTTTTCCTTCAGAGCACGCACACAGCAGCACTCTGCATCCAGAGCACGAGAGATTCCTCATAAAAGAAATTTACAGTGAAAAATAATGAGGGAGGTTGCAGCCCGCCATCCATCTGCTGCCTGTTCCCGGAGGCCCCTGGCCGGTCAGAACATGGCCATGCTGAATGGCAGCAAGGTGACATTTTCGAGTACACGGCTCATTGAAAAGAGCAAATGGATGCAAGCCCAGCAACAGCGTCTTTGGGGAAAATAAACCTTGTAATTGCTAGCACCATTTTTGTAGCTGGTGAGGTTTTCCCAGCCCCCAAAGCCCTCTGGCAACCTGGGGACCCTGCGGAGAACTGGAATAATGGGGATGTTTTCGGGAACAGCCGACCCAGCTGGGAGCAAGGCAGGGCAGCAGACACGGGCTCTACAAAACTTCCTAAGAAGGACCTCAGTCCGAATGTAGCTTGCCTGGCTCTCTGTGGGGTGTGGGGGGTGGGGTGGGTCACAGGTATTTCCTGTGTCTTATTCATTTCCCACTCCACTATTTTTTCTCTGCATAAGTTTCGATATGAAAGAATTATGGATATTCTCTTACTTTAAAAGGCCAATTTTATAGGGGGAAGGTAATTACTGGGAAAAGACTGGATATATCATTGTTTCATTAAAGAGAGCCAAGTTTTGAAATGGCAGTGTCCTGATTTACTCTAGAGAAAAGGCCCCGAGGAGGACTGAAATATGTACCTGAGAAGGTTCATTATGACATGGAATTCCCCTCAAACCCCTGTATATCCCCATATGCTTAACCCAATTTCCTGCTAATGCCTCCATCACACAAGAACAAAGATCATTATAGGAATTTCCTGGAAGAAAATAACAAGATAAGTCTTAATCTGTGATACTACAGATCAGTGAGGACCATCACTAACATTTTACCTGTAGTATTCTAGACTTCTTTTTAGTAAACAAAAACATACATATAAACATGTAAATGTACATACATCTACTTATAGATTATTTTTACAAATGAATTCATCTTGAAATATATTTTGCAATTTATTTTTCTTCACTCAACAATAAAGCATGCACAGTTCATGTCATTAGATACACATTTGAATTTTCATTCCAAACAACTAAATTGCATTTTGTAGCATGGAAATTCTGTAATTCATTTAAACACACAGTTAGAAAAATGTCAAAAGTGTGATTGCTATGAGTGATGATTTCCAACTTTCACGGATTCTCTGCTCAAAATACAGCTTTGTACGTTCATGCACACACAGCCGTGCACATGATTGTGTCATAATATAACACTAGACAAGGCCACAGTGGACCTAGGAGGTTGCAAAAATTCTGAAAACATTGTAAGTGCATTGAGTGTAGAAGTGTGAGTTCATCGCACGCCATCTTAGATGTCTTTGTCTGCTGTAACACCTACCTCAGTGGCTCTGCGCATAGTAGGTCATCAAAAAGTATTTGGTTGGAAATGAATAAAGGAGAAGTCTCAGATGATTCTTGCCACGAGCTGGAGAACTCTGAACTTAAGCAATTGTTCTTTTTGTCCTCATGCAGCTGGGGTTAAAGTATAACTCTTTAAGATAAAGGCGTATGCGGGCCAGTGGAGGTCCCAGAGATTGCTAGAAGGTTTTAAAAACCCTGTAGGACACAAAGAAAGCAACTCCTGCCTCAATACTGTAAAAAAAAAAGGAAGTTAGAGAGAAGATGAGAGCTAGCTTATTATGTACAAGCTTCAGTTAAGGATATAATGAGGTCTCAGTACTTGAATATCATCAAGTTGCAAATGTTCATTGTGATTTGCTTCACTTTCTGTACAGAAAAAGGTTTTCTGGCTTATGTGTAAATGCTCTAGCATCCGTGACAGTAATATATGGAATTGACAGGTGAAGATTGCAATTTTTATCTTATAGAGAAAAATAGGTCTATGGCTCTCGAGAGTGTATGGTGCGTATCTACTAGTGAAATTGGCCGAAGGTCCTTACGCAAGGTGGGAATCACCTATCTTGGGCCTGCCTGGTAAACCGTCAAGCCCCTCCAAGCCTGTGTACCTTTGCCCTTTTCTAACTTAACATCTAACAGAAATCTCACCTTTTAAGCAATCAGCAGCAGAACTCCAGCTGATTTTACATCATCTCTTTCTTGTAAAATGCCTGCCAACCACCTACTTTATAAAATAGCTTCTATATTCCTTCCAGTTAACTGAAATATTCTTAAATGCACATATACTGTGGACAGACTTCAGAGATATTTCACCATAAATGTCAATGGGAAAAGCTTTCAAGTCAGGCATCGTCTTCGTGGCCAAGGTCAAAAACACCGCTGAAGGTGCCACTCTGATTCCAGCACACCCTTCTTTGCCTTCTGCTTGGTGAAAGCAGCTGCTCTTATGTCAAGTTCATCTGTGCAAATGTTTAATGACTGGAATCCTTACTTCACTAGTGGGCCTTTGCCATAGAAACCGTCTTAGCAACCAAGATGAGCACCAGCAGAAAGAGGAGCAAACATTAGAAAGGACATCGGCAGGAACACTGCTGGTCCTGAGAGGATCAACTTCTGTGTGTGGGCTGCCGGGGGAGTGAGTACCTGTTGTGTATGTAACTGAGGGTCCTCATCATTCTGACTTGATTTCAACTGTAGTTTTAAAACAATCATTTTTTTCTTCTCTCTCAGCTCCCTTCACTGACCGGACTGAACTTAGTCTCTCAGCTTGATGATCGGTGACCCCTCAGGCAACAGAAGACAATAGCCACACCAGGTGTAAGCCTCTGGCAGGCTGAAGTCACATCTTCATCTAAATTAGGTTTCCGCCCCTGAGCCCTGAGGCTGGATGACACCCGTGGCTACTTCTCCTGGAAACCGTTTCTGGGTGCTCGAGTTCACCTCTGAGTTGTCCTGGAGACCTGAAAAAATGGTGTATTATACTTACCTCCCCTTTGACCGATCAGCTTCTAACACAACCCCCTAACCCATGGTATCTTATGATTTGGTCCTATGTTATTTGTAATGTACATACCACTGGGGAGTCGGGTCATTTAGAGCATGAGTTCCCCACCTCCAGATCGGCAAATTCTGGTAAACTGATTTCTTTTTTTCCTATAAACTCCTGTTAGTGCATTTCTTGGCCAGAGCATGCAGACAGAAGGAACTTAATTATGGGCCTTTGGTAACAGTTACGTACACAGGAGCATACTGGGATCAAATGCTCTGCCAGCCTTTTGCCATTGCGCGTGGTTTTCGGCACAGAAAGCCAGACTAAAGATGCCCGTCTAAAGATCCTCCCCTCCATCTGCGATTATACACCACCTGGAATTATAATTATTGAGATTGTCAGGCTTCCTGCTCAGCCCTTCCAGTTTCAGGCATAACAACCTGAAACGAACTAACTTAATTGCATCTTTTTCATATAATTCATTCATTCATTCCTCCAGTAATTATTCATTGATCACTCAGTAGTATAGTAGTGTCAGGCAGTCAGCTATGGGCTGAGGATGCAATACTGAATGAGCTAGATAGGATCACATTTCCCGTGAAGCTTAAATGCCAGTAAATGAAAATAGCAAATCAACCCCGGTATTCATCCATCCATCCATACGTACATGGGACATGAACAAATAAGCAAGCAATCTCAGGTATTTGTAATAGGTATTATGATGAAATTAAACTCAGTGATGTGAAAGGCGAGTAGGTGGGAGCGAATTTAGCTAACTTGATCAGTGAAAGGTTATTCATGTGTGTTCTCAGCAGAGGGAAAAGCTGATGCACAGGGACCAACATAGGAAAAAAAAAGGTTGACATAGAGCAAAACCAGAAATAAGTCCAGGGAGTCCAAAGTGTAGTGAGAATGTCACAGAGTACAGGGCAAGAGATGTCTGGGGGAAATAAGAGAAAATCTCTACAGCCCATGGTTTGGGGGATGGGGGAAGCTGGCCTGAAGCTTAAGATAATTTTCATAACAAAGGCTAGTTTAATAGCTGTGCTCCCACCGCCTGGGGGCAAGGTGGGGGTGACTTTTAGACTGCACACTGGCCAGAGGAGGCAAGTGATCCCCGGATCACTGAGTCACTCCTGTCCCGACTGGGAATGGCAGCCAAATAAATGTAAACAATACAGGAGAACTGGCCAGTGTAGCTCATTGTGGGAGGAATCAGAGATGAGGTCACACAGAAGGCTCCAGGTAAGGATTTAAACTGAGGGCAAGCAGGCAGGAGGGGGTTTGGCCATGCAGCTTGGAAGGGAGTAGAAGAACCATGAGGTAGGAATGATGTAGCACCATGCAACCATGTAGTAGGTAGTCAGGGTCCGGCCATGTGGCCTGGTGTCGTAAGGAAGGTGACGTGTTGCTGTTCTGGTCACGCCTGCTCTGGCTGACTCCAAAGACTCTCCCTTGAGAGACACTGACCTGCTGCCTTGCAAACCCAGATTCTATCTGGGCTCTGGGGACTCATGTCTTTCCTGAACTTGACCATGATCCAGTGCACCATGGCACATGCTTTCTTGGACTGTTACATAGAGTCTGATGACAACTTACCCCAGATCCTGAAGGGGAGAGCTGCTGCGAGACTATTTGCCTAGTCAGCTTAAATTCAGATAAGAAGATAGGAAGATTTGGGGGGTTTGGGCTTATAGCTTTGTGGGAAACGAGGGAAGTGCTGGGGCTCATGGAAAAATGGGGCTCCAAGCTAAAATGCTCCCAGCCACTCCAAGGTTGGAATATTGTAAATAAAGACCTATTCCTTCTGGCATTTATTGTTGGGCCATTCGCCAAGGTGCCACGTGGATGGGCCCCTGTTTAGTCAGTTACAAGAGAAGTCCTGCCTTGGTCTCATGATTTAGGCTGCACCTTGACCTACGGTGTTGCCTCCCTGGGGTCAGACCCTGTCCTGTGGTTCATAAGAGTGGCTATATCCTATTTTAACCAAGAGATATGGCCATTTCTATTCTTCATGAACAAGATTTTACCTGAGTGTCATCACCATTCTGAACTCACAACCCACCTGATCTGCCTTCTTGGAAATCTGGTCACATTACGTTAGTTATTTCATTTTGGATTGCTGTCCAATTGCCCCAGGTGGGTTGCTCAAGTCTTGACCATGTCTGATCAAGTTTTATTCCCCTTTCCCACCACCCTAGGATAACAGGCTATACTTTATGTATAGCAGGTATATTAAGGTTTATTTACATACAGTAAAATTCACTCACTTTAGTGAACGTTTTGGAGTTTGACAAATGCATACAGTCACATGACCATTACCATAATAAGATATAGACTATTTTCATTAGCCCCCAAGATTTTCCCATGTCACTTTGTATTCATTCCCTACTCCAAGACTCTGACAGTCAGTGGTCTATTTTATTTCCCTATAGTTTTGACTTTTCCAGGGTATCAGACAAATGGAATTATAGAGTACATAAACTTTTTGAGCCTTGCTTCTTTCACTTAGTATAACGCATTTGATATTTCTCCTGTGATTGCATATATCATTGGATTTTTTTTCCCTTACTGAATAATATTTCATTGTGGGTATGTACCATAATGTATTTTTCTTATAAGTAGATGAAAGCTTTTTGGTTAGTTCTAGTTTGTGGCAATTGTAAAGAAAGCCTCTATAAACATTTATGTACAGATTTTTGTGGGAATATATGGTTTAATTCCTTTTGGATAAATACCTAGTGGTGGAATTTTCAAGTTATATGGCAAGTGTATAAACATTTAACATTATGAGGCTGACATACTTTTAATGATTAATTTATATGTCTGAAAAGTACAACTTTGTGTAGCAAAATGAAGAGTAATCCTGGAATTAAAGATCGAGGTTCAAGCTACATATTTGAAACTAACAATTTTCATGACTTTGGGTAAGTTATTGCACCATTATTTCTCTGGACTTGTTTACTTGTCTATGGAATGTGGATTATCATAATTTACAGAAGCATGCTATTGCAACATAAGCTGACTGGAAGAGCTTTATAAAATGAAAATTGTTGTATTTTATTACAAATTATTATATTATTGATATGTTTTATTACAAATCTATTACAAATGAGTGGTCATTTTAGTGTTTAATGTATGCTACAAGTACACAACCGTAGTCGTATAGTTGTACACTTTTTAGAATGTAAAGTTTCAGAGTCTCACTGCTCAATAAGGTAGCCACTAGCCACATTGTCCATTTGAATTTAGATGAACCAAAATGAAGTACAGGTAAAGATACAGTGTTCTCAACTCTACTGGCCACACATCAAATGCTCAATAGCCACATGTAGCTAGTGGCTACCTTGCTGGACAATGTAGATGATAAAACATTTTTTTGTACAGGAAGTTGTAGATAGCGCTTCTCTATGGGGCAAATACTATGCCTCTGGCCTTCTCAGTTAAAAAAAAAATATAGCCCTGGCTGGTGTAGCTCAGTGGATTGAGCACAGGCTGAGAACCAAAGTGTCACAGGTTAAATTCCCAGTCAGGGCACATGCCTGGGTTGCAGGCCACAGCCCCTAGCAACCACACATTGATGTTTCTCTCTCTCTCTCTTTCTCCCTCCCTTCCCTCTCTAAAAATAAATAAATAAAATCTTTTAAAAAATACAGAAGAAAATTCTAGAAACCATTTGCAACTCAATAATAATAATTTTGCTGTGATGACCATTATTTGTTTTGATCTTGAGACTTTTAACCAGCCCCGTGCAGCCAGACAATCAGTGACTCATACAGATAAGCTCCAGACACCTACTAATGAGTAATGAAATTATCTTGCATATTTCTGGTCTTCTCCCATTTAGACCCAACCTTGCCTGAGCTCTTACTCCCAACTGTCTCATTTATTATCATGTTCCTGCTCCTTTGGGCTTGACATTGGCTTCTTATCTCTCTGGCTTGATTCTGAAGTTTCTTTCCCTCTATTTTTCTGGAGTATGTACCTCTAACTGGCACAATTAATAGTCAGTTCCCCCAAGACTAATCCAATTTTTGGTGCTGACCACCCTCCCCATGCTCACCCACCTACTCCTGCCTGGGATGGAAGAGATGTGTCATGATGATCTGAGGACAGGAACAGCTGCTCAGTTCACCATCAAGGAGGTTGACTGTTGGCAGGGGTCATGAATAGAGATGCTGTCAGGAGCCAGGCAAGCAATGTCAGTGAATGAAGCAGGCCGGGTGTCACAGCAGGAAGTAGAAAGGATTGAAGCAGACCCCCAGACTGGCAGGCAGTGCCCCATCTTAAGAAGCTAATAACATAAAAACATGTGTACAATTTAGAGGCAACTGGAAGGACAGAAATGGAAAAAGGAGTGCTAACACTATTTTTTTGGCAGATAATAACATAGCGTCCCGGAAAAACATGAGAAAATCAATGCTAAAACCAATAAAAACAGTAAAGAATTCAGTCAGCTGGAAGGATATAAAACTAGCTTACAAAAATTAATATCCTTCATATATACAAACAATAACCAATGAGAACATATAATGGAGAAGCAGACCTTATTTATAATAGAAGAAAAAGCAAAAGAAAAAAGAAGAAATGAGTTGAACAAGTATCTGGAAAATCCATATAAGTAAAGCTTTAAAACACTCTAAAATAAAAAAAGACAAAATTAGATTGGAACATATGAAGGAAAGGCACCCTTGTTCTTGAACAAACCCATTTAACTTCATAAACCTGTCAAGTGTCCCCAAGGCAATATATAAATTGTAAGGAGATCTCAATAAAATCTAAGGAGTTTACTTTTTCTTGAGCTAACTAAGTTTATTTTAAAGGTCACATGCATTTTTACCTTCCAAGAAAATCTTGGAAAAACAGAAAGAAGAGCAACAAGAGGGATCAAGTTTTACCAGATTAAAGCATAGTATGCAACCTGCGTGATTAAAAGAGGGAGCTCCTGGGGTCCAGTTAAAGGGACTAGAATGTTCAAAACTTGAAAGAGAAAAAATGAGAATCCAACTACAGAAATTTAAGTTAAAATATTTTTAATGGAAGCCCTGGCTAGCGTAGCTCAGTGGATTCAGTGCGGGCTGCGAACCGAAGTGTTGCAGGTTCGATTCTCAGTCAGGGTACATGCCTGGATTGCAGGCCACGGCCCCCAGCAACCACACATTGATGTTTCTCTCTTTCTCTTTCTCCCTCCCTTCCCTCTCTAAAAATAAATAAATAAAATCTTTTTAAAAAATATTTTTAATGGAAGCATGCTGTCAGAAAAGTAGAAAGACAAATTACAAACAGGGAGAAAATGTTTGCCACATAGACAAAGGGAGAACCTTCTTAACTTATAAGTAACTCTTAAAAAAAGGAAAAAAGAAAAACTGAAAACCTAACACAAAAATGGACAAAACATATGAAAATATAGTTCATAAAAAAGACACATACATTAACATGTGAGCAAGAAACGATGCTCAGTTTTGCTTATAATAAAGCAAATGCACTAAACAGCACTTAGATACCATGTCTCACCTCTGTTGGCAAAAATCAAAAGCTTGAGAAACAGGTGGCAAGGTGACGCCATGGTAGTCTCACCTTGCTGCTGGTTGTACAAAATGATACAGACCTAAGCTGAACAATTGGCATTGACTTACATGACTACATGCATTTACCCTATCACCCAGCAATCCCAGTTCTAGGAGTCTACCTGAAGGCATGCCTCCATTAAAAGAAATGATATAAGCACAAGATTTTTTATTGAGGTATCATTTCTAGTTGCAAAGAATTGAAAACAATCCAAATATTCAACAACTGTGGGCCTGTTGAATACATTGTGGTACAGTCACACAGTGGAGTACCTTGCAGCTACACACACACAAAAAAAAGAAAAAAGCTTTCTCTGTGGATAAAGAGTAGATGCCAATATATACTGTAAGGTTAAAAAGTTGAGATACAAAATATTGTCTATGGCATAATATGCTAATTTTTATAAGCAACTAATTGAAGTTTAATCGATGTACAAAGAACTGCAAGTGTTCAATGTATACAATTTGAAGTGTATGGACGTGAGCAAACACACTTGATACCATGATCACAATCAAGGTAACAGATGTATCCAGCACCTCCCAAAGTTCCCATGTGTCCATTTGTTTTTGCTTTGTTTTGTTCTGATAACACCACTTCACATGAGACCTACCCTTTCAATAAATTTTGAAATGCACAACACCATATTGTTAGCTATAGGCACTATGTCATACAGAAAACCTCTACAGAGCTTATTTATCTGGCATAACTGGAACTTATACCCATTGAATTATGTAACTCCCCATTGCCTCTACCCCCAGCCCCTGGCAACCTCGACTGTCTTCTCTGCTCCTAGGAGTTTGCAGTATTTGTCTTCCTGTGACTGGCTTGTCACACTCAGCCTCATGTCCTCCAGGCGCACCAGTGTTTGCCAATGGCAGGGTTAGCTTCTTTTTTAAGACTGAATAGTAGTCCATTGTATGAAGATCCCACCGTTTTTTTACCCATTCTCTGTTCATGGACTTGTGGGTTGTTTCCATACTACATTTCCACATCTTTAAAAAACAGGCAAAACAAATGAAAATGGTTACCTAAGACGGTGAAAGGAATAGAATGGAAATAAGAATTTTAAGGGTGTAGGTCTTAAAATACCTTGAATTAGACAAGTGCCTCACACATTCAAAAACAAACTTAAGTCAAAAAGGATGAGACAATTCACAAGATGCCAGCAGGCTGAATTGGTGAACCTATTGACCAGCTGCGAACCAGTCAATGGCCTGAAGGCTCAAGGATGTCCCTGACTTTCTGAGGGACATTCTGAAGCTGGGAATGAGAAACATGGGCTTGGGGGAAGAAAACTGACGTTTAAAATTAGGTGAAACTGATTTCATTCACCTTCATAAAAGCTAATCAGTCACATTATAATTAGATGTTCGATTCTGTTGCCTTCACAATGTGCAGAGATATTAGTCATAGGTCTTTCATTCCAGCTTTTAATTTTTTTCTCCAAAGTGACTTTGATCACCAACCATGTTCAAAAACTTATTATTCAGTTTCTAAGATTTCAGGAAACAAGTTTTCTCCTCATTTCCATCATCTGACTCACACACCACGCCCCTGAGGCAGCAACAGCAAACATATTGGCATCTGTGATTATGGGCTGACTCACCAGGAGAACGTGCACAATTAACCTCTGGAACATCTGGCCAGCAGGCATTTCAGCCTCAGGAGGACCATCTGCACTGCATGCTCCCACGGTGGGAGCCCAGCCAAACTGCCCTGTGTTCCCATGCCTTTCCACTCTGATGCAAGCCCAAAAGAAATCCAGAACCCCACAGAGACACTGCATCAGCAACTGGGGAAAAACTTAAAACCTTCCCTCTAAGCTGCACAGACCATTTCTGGGTGACTCTACTCCCTCCGTGCTAACCCTGAAAGCCCCCAAACCATAAAGAAATGATTCCCTACCATTGCCATCCTTCACAGGGCAGTTCACAAAATAGTGTCAAAATTAAGTCAATTAATTTTTGTCTGAGTACAGATTTAGCCATTTGGCTTGCAGCGTGGCCATAGGAAAATCACATAATCTCTCTCTATTTTCAATATCCTCATTTGTAAAACACCCAACTAACAGGCTCTTTGGTAAGAATTTAATGAGACACTCTATGTGTACCAGGGTTGCAAATGAGCATACAGGCTCTGCTACTGAATATGCTGAGAAAAGTTGGCTCTTATTTCTCTAACTGATTGAAATCCTCTTCCCTAGCAATCTCCATCTTCCACCCACCACGAGCAACGGGGGAACAGAAACAACTATTGAATACACAAGAATAAAACAGTAAACTCTGCTCTGAAAATATCTCAATGTCTTCCAGTTTAATATTCTCGTTTGGGTAACACAGCGTATTTCATGTAAACATTGTCAAATCCTCCTACCCTACTTCTTTTCTGCAAGATGGATTTCTAGGGAGATGTATGGTTGCAGGGAAGAAGGAGACAAGCCATTGAGCTCCGGTATTCACAGACCTGTTTCTACTGCAGAGGGTCTGGGCTGGTCTTACCTAGGCTTCAGCTCTGCAGAGGTACTGGGATAGGGTTTCTGACTGGGGACCATCCTCTCACTTCTGCTCAAGTCTGCAGCTGACATATCTGTGGTCTACTTCTTTGGCTCAATCAATACTTGCCTTGCTCATTGGGCCCTGCTTCAGTGTGTGGGTCTGCTGTGACACCCAGTTTTGACTCCAGTTTTTTCTGCTGCTGGCGGCTCCGCCCCAGTACAAGGGCTTGTAGGAACTTCTGGGTCCACTTCTGGAACTAAATGCAGCCCAAGAATGATACATATGTTAAAATTTCTAAGAAATCGAGATCAGCCAACTCTTAAAGATTTCATCTATAGTAAAGAGGAGAAAAGAGCTAGAATACTAGAGATTGAGGGAGGATTTTGGAAGAGTGTTTTTGAAAGCTGTTGGTTTGCTAAATTCTGCCCCTCAGGAGGGCAGTAAGGAAATTCGAGTATCTGAGCCCTGGCTGGCATAGCTCAGTGGATTGAGCGCAGGCTAAGAACCAAAGTGTCACAGGTTCAATTCCCAGTCAGGGTAGATGCCTGGGTTGCAGGCCATGACCCCCAGCAACTGCACATTGATGTTTCTCTCTCTCTCTATCTGTCTATCTCCCTCTCTTCCCTCTCTAAAAATAAATAAATAAAATCTTTTTAAAAAAAGAAAGAGATTTGGGTATCTGACATTAGGTCTGCAGAGTTTGGGAGGGATCCTCACAGCATAGTTGTTCATTTACCACATGTCCTCATATGTATTGGGTTGTGCAAGTTACCACCTTACTGAGTGCTGGAGGTACGGCAGTGAAGAAGGCATGTGAGACACCACCACTGTAGAAATTCTGTCCTGAGAACGACTTTGTTCCGCTGTTCGGTTTTATGTGTTGATCACTCATTCATAAGGCTGAAACTGGGGTGGGGGCGGGGAGGGACAGCCCAAGTGAACTGTGGATAAACTGATGCAAATGAAGCACATATCTGCTCACCCCCTAGAGCAACCGGCTTCCAAAACTCCCATAAAAAGGAAAGCTTCTAAGTGCTTGCTGTTGTGTTCTGTTTTGCTGTTTCTGCAAGTGATTTGCACTCAACTAATCTTTTGGTTCATCTCAAGTCCTGTTTACCAGATTGCTTTCACCATGAAAAAAGACAGCTCTTCATGGCTGATGGATCACCTTCTTAAAAGATCAAGATAAAACTCTCAACAGAGCATCAGCATTTAGTCTGGCTTCCAGGAATAATTTTTTTTTCATAAAACTTTCTTTTGGAGCCTGATTTCCTCTGAAAAGCAGTGTCTTAAACAGTGTTCAGCCTGTGCCCTGCCATCAGTAATGTGCATGGAATTCAACGGGAAGGCAGCGAGTTCGGAGCTAGACCCGACTGCTTTCTTGTTGCCTTGAGCTCAGGTCTCCGTGTCAGGATGTGACAGAGGGAATGGAGAGCGAGGCCCCCTTCAAAGAGGACAGCACATGGGTCATTCATGAACTGTAGCTGTAGTCCATTCATTCCCATTTCTGTTATGTCCATGGTTCATTTACTTCTCCTTCATGCTAGACCCCTAAGGATGGCACAGCTGGGACTGCTGCCCCCTTTGCAGGGGCTTGATATGGGGCAGCTGCCCAAATAAGGCCATTTAGCCTCCAAGGACTGCTCTCCCCCTTTTTTGCTTCCTACACATAAAATTGTTTTGTGAGACTATTCACGTATAAGCATGCCTGAGGCTCTCTGGTATACATATACGGCACATCTTGAGTGTCTTCCATCTTCTCTCTGATGCTGTGGAGAGTTTCCAATATGCCTATGATAAGTCTTTTATCAGCACTTTTGCCTCTGAAGAAGCAGTTGCTAGAGGCAACACTTCATATGAACCCATCAGCCCTGACTCTCAGCCTCATGGCTTTCGAATAAGAAGAGTAAATGGGAAGAATTGGGAGTTTGTTCTGATACCCAGGGATCTATTAAGCAAAATAACAGTTCACAGGGAGAAAGATTGCATTCTTTTGTTTCAGATGATTCTCATTTTATCACAGAATGTATCTTTTAAGGGAGGGAAAGATGGATGGGGTCAGACAAAGGGGAGAGTGTCAGAGAGCATTAACCTTGTTATCCCAAGAAAATTTTCAGTGTTTGTCTGATGTCTGTCTGAGTGGTTATACCCAATTCCCTCCACCTCTGAAGCCAGGGCCTTCCCTCCATTTTTATCATGTGCCAGCTGGTTATTGAAGCCAGGAAGATGAGTTGAGGAAGTGAGGAAAAACAGCTTTTCCAGGACAATCAATAATACACTCTGGTGATTTATCGTATGCAATGCTTGGACAATTTTTGCTTGCTTGTTTTCAGTAACTTTTTATTGTGATATAATATCAAATGTACAGAAAAGTTGCAAGAATGAAATAAAGAATGCTTGTACATATTGCACTCAAATTTATTAACCATTTAGGAGGACTTTCCAGAAGGTATCCAGCCATGTAATATGAAAAATAGAGACATTTATGTTGAAGGAGATACATGATATAAGAAACACTGTACACAGGACAATGACAGCTCAGTCCCCTTCCAAGTGGGCATCTTGGGGCCTCACACAGTTCTCCCAGTCGCCATCAGCTACCCTGTTGTATTTTCCTGAATCTCATCAATGGTCTGAAATCTCTTCTTTTTCAAATGTGATTTTAGTTTTGGGAAAAGCCAAAAGTCACAGGGTGCCAAATCTGGGCTATAGGGGACTGGGTCACCTGGGTGATTTGATGTTTCACAAAAAACTCTGCACAAGATGTGATACATGAGCAGGCATGTTTGTCCTGATGAAGCTGCCAATCACCAGTTGCCAAAGCTGTGGCCTTCCGAATCATCAAAATAGTTTCAGGGGAGGGATGTTCAAGCTTAATGCAAAATTTGATGGAGATTTGTTGCTGTCCTTGCTCAGTCATTTTGAATGCGACAGCCACACGGTTCACATGCTCACTCAATGTTTTCTACTGCCCCCACTGACTAGTACAGTGAAGCTGTCATTGTTCATACATGCCCATTCCACTCCACTATCCTTGGCTGCCAGCATACATTGATGTTGTGCAAACCATTCTCGTTATGTTAACGATGGCTGGACTTTTTCCAGACAGACCTTGTATATCATTATTTTTGTGAATTTGGTTTTGGTTTGTTTAGTTGCACCTCTTTTAACCTAGAAATTTCAACGCTAGGTTCCTAACCTACACAATTGACCAAGACACATGCATACAGATATTTGTATAAGGATGACAATAGTTAATATTATCTTCAATTAAAAAAAACTGGAAACACTCTGATTATCCATAATAGTTTAATGGTTATGTAATATGTGATAAATCCATTCTGTGGAATACTATGCAATTCTGCTAAGAATGAGAAAGATATATAGAGACTGGTTTACACAGCTCCAGTCATAATTGTTATATAAGCTAACCAATATCCTTTAGAACCCTTTTCCTTACTGATTAAAGTCTAACTGTAGAAATGTGTCCAGGTCGAGAAAGGCTTCTTTTCAAAGACGGGTAGCCAAAGCCATGTAAACAAAAGTTCACGGGCTTCTGGAAAAACTCATTAAAGGGGACTGGCATAGCGGTCTGGCTCAGCTCATTAATTTTTTACATTCTCCCACCTCTTTCTTCCTTATTCTTGTTTGGAATAAGGGTGCAACATCTTCAGCTAGAAAAGCTACCTTGGATCCTGAGTGATCCTGAGGATAAAAATCATATGTTAAAAATGGAACAGAAAAAGGAGGAACGAGGGGACATTTTCCAAAATGATATGTATAAAATAATCTGATTTGTGTTTTTATAAACCATGTATGCGTGTGTGTGTGTGTGTGTGTGTGTGAGTGTGAGGGGAAGATATGTGCTAAAACAAATTCACCATGAGCCCCAAGCTGCCACCAGTGTCTTCTCACGGTGGGCGGACTCCAGTGTGCGGTGCTGTGGGAAATGTCCTTTCTTTCTTTCTCTCTCGCTCTGTTCTTACTATCAAATTGTTTTAATTTTAAAAAGCTTGTTATATGGTTTTTTTGACATTTTAAAAATAACTAAAAATAGGTAGCCAAGTATTTCAACTATAACTTTAATTTTGAATATTCATTTCACTCCTTCAAAAACTGTAACCTTGATAAAGTGGTATTAAAACCAAAAGAGATCTCATGGACCTTCTAGTTCTAGCTTACAGTTTGACAGATGAGCCTCATCCATTGGCTTTAAAAGATAAATAACACCCCTTCAAAGAAATTCCCCTAGTTGGTGCAGTACCCTAGAAGAAGAGTTCATTAAAACCTGCTATGATCCAGATGTTTTCTTATATATTTTATCATCTATTCTTTATTCCAACACTTCAGGAGACCCATGATATCTCTGTGTTGCAGATGAGGAGAGGAAAGTTTGGACACCTTATGTAATTAATTTCCCTGAGGCCCCACATCAGCTGAGGCAGGAGCCAGGACTCAAAATCCGATCTATCGACCCCAGCTTCTTTCTGCTTCATTATGTTGCCTCTTTTACAGGCCCTTGTGCAAAGCTTTCAAACCACAACGAATCCATGCAGCTCCCAATTTTCCCAATAATTTGTTTGCCGAGTGCCTCTGCAACAGCCACCAGAAGGCCCTCATCCCCAGGGGCCCTGTCACAATAGACGGCCCATGTGGGCTGTTGGATTCCTGTTAGATCCCAAGTTGCCAAAGGAAGAATGTCAGTTGTTCTATTAATTGAAACGAGATCATACAAAATGTCAATGATGCATGGCCAAAAGGCTCACGGAAAACAAGGGAACATTAATGAGATCTGGGCCAGGGATTTCAAAGTTTCAAGAAGAAGGCTCCTCCACTGGGATTCTGCCAACCAGTTGCCACTCAGTCATCAAGGGAAATAACAGCTCCCGTCTAACTGGCAAGCTGGTGTTTTCTTAGCAGATAGCAATCGGTGGCAATACAAACGCCACACTAGCCCTGAAGGAGGGGTCTCATAGCACAAGGAGAAATTCAAGAAATTGTGAAATTCCTTGAATGTCCTTTGTTTTGTCATAGGATTTCTTTTTCCATTTATATCTGTGTTTGTTTTAATAGTTTAAAGCTTTTTTTCCAAAATCTTTACCCAAAATGTAACCAGAAGATATGTCAGGTGTCCCCTTGGGTTTGAGTTTACCCAGCATTGCTGCACACCCAGAAGTCTCTCGCTGCAGTTTGAGAAGTGGGGTTCTCACTGAGGATAAATGTCATCTGCTGACCGCAAGGCACGTCACCACATGGCTCCTGCCTACAGTCTCACAGTCCCATCCTCACACACCCGCTAAGAGCCCGTCGCAGTGTGCTGTTTGGTATTCCTGTAACATGCCGTTCCTCTTCTTTCTCTGCACCTCTGCATATACTGCCACCCTGCCTGCAATACCCTGTTCCCTGTTCTTTGCCTAGCAGTCTGCTGCTTACCTTCCAGCACAAGGGTCGGAATGCCCCTCTGTTTTTCCCAGCTTTCCCAGATGTAACATAGTATTCCACAAGGGCTGTGTTGACCTAGTTTTGAGGTCATGGCTAAAAACTCTCATTGCCTATTTCTCAGCCATTTACCAAGCTCCCACCTCAACTACTCTTTTTAGACTCAGACACTCTTGGGTTCAGGACTCACCCAACGGCAAGAGCCTCCCCCTACCCCATCCCCCAAACCCAATGATGGACCCTTCTTCTTTGGCCCTGCAGAATTATTCATAATATCCCATTCCTAAGAAGCCCTTGAAAAACCTAGCTAGCCCTACTCTACTTGCCAGGCAGAAATCACCACCGACAGTGACAGCTTGCTGTAACACTGTCACCAGACGCCACACTCTGTGTAGCAGCCTTCTCTTGTTCAGAGCTGTAAGTAACAAAGAGTCCTGCCTCTGAGTGTCAGTGCACATGAACAGGCTAACACGCGATGCACGTGCTAACTCAACAGCGTCTACCACCCCCACTGACTAGTACAGTGAAGTCGTCATTGTTCACACATGCGCATTCCAGTCCACTCTCCTTGGCTGTCAGGTCACATTGATGTTCCACAAACCATTCTCATTATATTAACAATTACTGGACTTTTTACAGACAAACCTCACGTATTCTCCCTATATATGCATACATACACATATACACACACATACATATATACTGCTAGAATGCTACCTGACATAAGGTAAGTACCATATAACTCTGTGTGGCTCTTTCTACTGTTAGTGGAATACCAGTGAACAGATACAGATAGTATTGAGGGAACAGAGGTCTTTGCAAAAATCTTAAAATCATGTTTGTAAGCAACCCTTTTCTCAGCCTATGGTTGAATCCAAACCTATTATTTAGTTCAACCACAATTATTAACACCTTTCTCTCCATCCCATGCAACCATAGATTTTGTCTATGCATGCTAGGTAATGTTTCCCTTGAGTTATTGTTACTTTCCCGATTTGGGAATTTCCACTTGTAAGCCCTCCCTAAACCAGAGCCAGGGAGAAAGACAAAATTGAAGAGGACTCTGGGATCATCACATTCCACAACCTTCCAAAAAATATATTGATGCTGCATGAAAAACTCACCCATTAGAGGATAAAGAGTTACATTCTGTTCAAATAAAATTTAAAATCAAGTTTGACAAAAACCACATTGATAATCCATATGGTATTTGTAATATGCATCCTTTTGGGTAAGAGTAATAAATTTCCTGCTGAAGTAGTGGGGTTGGGATTGTTCCTTTTGCTTTGCCAGGCCTGCAAGAGGAAGGAACATCTGCAGGGGCCAGAGGAGTGAAATTGATTCTTTTATTCTCTTAACATGGGCTAAATCGATTATTTTAAAGGTGATGGAGCTTCCTCTGTTCTCTCTGCGGGTGGCATGTTGGAGTGGACATTTCCATCATCTGTGTTTATCAGTTTCTCACTGCTTCCCATGTGTGTGGGAGGAGGGTGACTCATCTGATTGTTTAGAAAAAATCTGGGACAAAGGAACAGGTTCTGTGCTTTTCCATCTGCCTTCCAGAGAAAGCCTGCTCTTCATTCTCTCTCCCCATTCTCTCTCTCTCTCTCTCCCTCCCTCCCTCCCCTCCTCCTTCTCCCTCTCTGCTCCTTCCCTCCTGCTCTGCCTCCCTTCCTCAGCCCCCTCTGTCTCCCTCTGTCTTCCTCCATCTCCTTCCTCTCCATCTTTCTCTCCCCTCCACTTCTCTGCCCTGGAACTGGTGAGTAAATCAGGCTGTCCCTGCTCCATTCATCTGACCACCTTCCATTTGAGATGGAAGCCAGGAAGGCTGGATCTGCCATCTTTTTAATACAACCAGAGGCTCTGCACTTTGGTGCATAAGAGAGACTTGCCAGCACGTTTATAAAGGCTCCTGTTGGCTTTCAGTTCTTGTGAGCACAAATTACCACCTAGATCTGGGAAAGAGTTGAATCTTAGGTTTATTCTCCCTTAATATGCACAAACTCATCCCTAATTTAGAATCAGTAATATTGAATAACATGCAAACTGAGTTTTTTGCCAATATGCAATTATTTGACTAATTCATCATCTGTTAAGCTGATGAATTCATAAGCAGCCTGGTCATAATAACCTTTCCTAGAAAGGTCTCTTTTAACAAGCCAGGCTGATTATTAACGCAAAATATCATGAGAGTTATGTTCAGCAATTCCAGTAATTTCAGATCATTTCCTAACACAAGTGGGGGAAAAAAAACTTTTTCATAGATCAAGCAAGATTAGATATTGGCATTTCTTAGGGAAAAATCAAGAAATTATACATGAAGACGAAACCATAAATGAAACAATGGAGTAATACTCAGACTGATTATAGACAGCCAAAGTACCCAAGGAAGGTAAAATGCATACCATGGAGCATCTTTTAAATGAGACTTAGCTTGAGGCCCTCTTCAAAAATAATATTGATGAATTAAAAAGAAACTATGCAACTGAGTAAAGGCCTGTGGGAATGTCCTCTAATGGAACAATTTTTTAGAGTCATTGCAAAGAAGGCAATTGAGTGATTTTCACTGAACGGCAGAAAATAATTTGAAGATTGTAAGAGTGCTCACTTTCCATCAGAGAGAGTTCTCTTGTTAGAAGGGCCGCCTCTGTGTTGCGTCTATCGCTGGGGGCAGTCCAGGCACCCTCTACGGCTTTGATTAATTACTTTCCTTGTAGTTTATTTTATTAGGGGGTCACACAGTGAGGCATGAGGACTAATTTGATCAGAAAATAGCTCCTGGTGAATCAGAAGCTTAAAATAGTATTGGAATGCGGTGAATCAGGGAAACAAATGGGCATAATGAGGGTCTCAACAGCTGCTTTCACAACGTGGGGTCTCTTCCACTCCGTGTCCTTCCTCCTAGCTCTTGGGGTAAGAACTCAACCTGAGTTCAGTTACTTCTCAACTTTATCATTGGCACACCCCTCTATGAAAGGGAAATGAGGACTTAAAACAAAACACCGAACAGGCATTTTAACACATAGTCTTTAACACTTCTGGTTAGACTAGTTATAGAACACAGTTATGGATGTTGGCGGAGCAACCATTAAAACCGGAAAGAGTCAGATACTGGATAATGTTTTATACAGACCAAAAACATTTGAAGGGTATTGATTTCCCAGACTGGCTTGAAGAGCAGTAAACAGTATGAACCCCCACAGAAATTAATTAACTATGACTTTCTAAGTATGCGTGTCCCACCTTGCCAGTCTCACTGACCTCCCCCTCTTTGACGTTACCCACAGTGCAACTCCTGGTGGTCAGAAACACTTGCTTGGCCTACCATTTTGTTAATCCTTGAAATCCTTCACTGATCATTTTGTTTGTTTCTTCTACCATCCCAGCTAAGTGAAAAGTTCTTACCAGAACAGACGTCCTGCTTTATTAGACTTTCCAGCAGTGTCTGGACAGGGCTTAGCACAAAAAAAGGTGATCAGCACCAATGTTCTGTGTTGCTCCTTGTTCTTCAGGATAAAAGTCAAAGACCTTAGCCTGAAAAAAGGGGTCTTTCATCCAACTTTGCCAACTCTTCTGCTTCACTTCTCAGCATTGTCACTACTTGCCTCACCAGTACTATATTCCAAGCAAACTGAAGTTCTTTAAAAGTCTGAATAAGTGTCATACTCTCTCTTAATTTAGTACTTGTCACATACAGCAACATTTTTTCCTTCTTCCCCATCATCTAGATTATACCATTAATGACCTGACTTAGATATTCCTTACTATCACACTTTCAGGAGGCCTACCATGAGACCCAAGACTGGGATCCACAGAGTCTGTGGTGCATCTCCATAATACCCTATACCCATCACTGTTGTACCATTTACCAGACTGCGTTATAAAGGTCTTCCCAATGCCCATTTGCCTGGACTTCCCGAAGGCAGGTGTTGTGTCTGGTCATAGTTTTATCACTTGGGATCAATAGTTTGTGCCACTATCCAACCTCCATTCATATTTACTAACTTCACCCACGAATGAATGGTTGAATAGATGGCCTTTGTGGGTGACTCTCAGGGATCTCTGCTAATAGTAAAGGGTAAAAGAGGTCAAATGTATGGTGACAGAAGGAGATTTGACTTTGGGTGGTAAACACTCAGTGCAATATGCTGATGATGTATTATAGAATTGTACACTTCAAAACTACATAGTTTTATTAACTAATGTAACCCCAATAAATTTAAGAGAAAAAGAAATTCTCATGCTTGAAGGATTCTAAATATTTTGTCTCTTATCTCAGATGTTCTGCTTTAGGAGGTAGGTTGTTCATTCTGACATATTGTGAGTACGACCTGAAGCTTATCCTGAAAGCTAAAAATTAGCATACAGCTCTTTATGCAATTGCAGGATTTGGTGCTGATAAGGTATTGTTGTGTCTTCTGTGAAAACTGCTTTTAGAGAGCTTCTATACATTTTTATGTGGAAATCCTAATAAAACTTTCATTGTGATACCTTATACAAAGTAGGCACTTAATAAATGCTGGCCGAATGCATGAATGCACAAAATAAATCTTGCTCAGGAAAACACTTCACTAGTAAAATTAGCCTATACCCGTAGTCTTCACTTACAGCTAACCTGAACAAATTGAGATAAGCTTGTAAGTTTATCTAGAAAATTATTAACCAGACAGATTCCTAAGGGTTTGATTTACATGACTTATCTGACTTAAAAAACAATTTAATGCATTTTTTTAAAAAATAGTTTTGTTTGCATTTGTGTTCATAGTAAATATACCATGCCAGAATTACAAATTTTAATCAATTAAATATTTTTCTACTTAGCTGCTTTGATGATCAGGTAAACAGGTAAAAGCATTTAGGTCTGCAGTCTTGCCTGTCCTGATGGGTTGCTTGCCTCTTTATTCCCTTTCACATTTCAAAAGGTGGAGGGAACTATGAAACGCTGAATACAATTTTGTTCTCTCTTCTTGAGGTTCTTCTGTAAACATACCTGAGTACTGGCTCTGTGAATGGTATCTCTGGACTGTCCTTGATTTCCTGAAATCCTCAGGAAAACTGGGTTTAATAAGAAAGAGATTACTGAAGTCTGTTGGCATTCTGCAGGTAACATGGGTCATGACAGAAGAATTCAAATGGTGTCAACGGGAAGACAGTAATCCAAACAAACTCATCCTTTAAGGGATTTGGATTAAATTTTCAAAATTTGAGAGATGAACAAGGGAATGGAAAACACTTAACCCTAAACTACAAGGGTGAATACCGACACCAATATTCACAGGAGTTTTCCAAACAGATCTCCTTTCTTATTCAGAAGGCCTGAGTCTTTGGGGAGTCCTCATGACAACGTTGTTCTTATTTCCCCATTACCTTACACCACAGACTCAAATTAAAAATCAAAAATGTGTTGAATTTAGGAGAATGTGGCAGGTAGGTAAGTGTGTTGTGCACTACTATCAGTAAAACTGAAGGAAGAAAATCTGAAAAAATGGAGAAGTCCAAATTGCAGTTTAGTTTGAGCACTAAAGAAACCCATTCAATCCTTTGTTGAGGTGAAGAGGAATTCTCATACCTTGCCAGTTAAAAATGATCAAATCAACATTGTATAGAATTGATACATGCTTCAAATTTTAATGCTTTATGAAAAAACTTTAGAAATATGAATTGTCATCATGTAAATAATAACTGATAATAAACTATAACTCTATAACTTCTTTTACAATGCATTTTCATATTTATTAACTCTTTTTGTCCCTACAATTTGCCTGTGGAATAGCCAGGATATTTTTTTCTATTTCACAAAAAAAACCCAACAAAAAAAACCTGAGAATTAAACAGGAAGCTGAAATGAGTTGGCCAGAGTTACAAAGTTATTTTCCCTCTTTCCACTAGGTCCACAGAAATCTAATTTTCCTCTGGTGGACAATCTGGAGGAAAGCAAAATACATCACTTTTCTTGCCAATGTCATTTTAATTCAGCTTGGTGATAAGTGAAAATCATATTGCACTGCGAACCAAGTTTCTACAAGGACAAAATAGATTGTTTGCCCTGCTCAAAGTAGGGGAGCAATGAGAACAGAGCGATAGCTTCCTCTACCTTAAGTTTCACAAAGTCAGCTGGCTGGCCCCCAAAAGGCACCTCTGGTACATCCCATGTGTCCTGAATTAATCTTATCACATCCTTACATTGCTCATTATTATGTGAGATTTCCATGCCCTTTGAAGTAAACTTTTCCCAAATAGTTTTCTTTGTCTCATTTGATTGGCAATAAGCAGCAAATGTTTTTGATGTACTAGTTGGAAGGGACAAGGTGTTTATTATTACTTTTAGACTATTAAGTTTGGGGAAACATGACCCTTAGAAACAGACTTAAAGCATAAACGAATATAGAGAGGAATTTTTCTCTCTTGTCCTCAGGTTTCCATGAAGAGGTATTTGACAAACAGAAAATGTAATGGGGTAAAGGCTTGTGGGTAGTGAGTGATTTCTTCCCAGGCATCAGGACAGTATTTATAAAGTCCCCAAAGAGTAAGAAACCATAGCATATTTGCGTAGTTACAAGTAGTACAATGAGCTGTATCCCAAAGAAACATTTGCGAGTGTGGTAGACAAGAAGTCTGGAAACAGAGACAGGAACAAAACCATGAAGCACCTTCAATGTCAAGATAAATCTGGATGCTATTTCATAGGTTATGAGGAACTACTAAAAACTTTACAGCAGTGACATGACATTCTCAGATTAGGTGTAATTCTTTTTTTTTAAAGATTGTATTTATTTATTTTTAGAGAGGGAAGGGAGGGGGAGAGAGAGAGAGAGAGAGAGGGAGAGGGAGAGGGAGAGAAAGAGAGAAACATCAATGTGTGGTTGCTGGGGGCCATAGCCTGCAACCCAGGCATGTGCCCTGATTGGGAATTGAACCTGCGAGACTTCGGTTTGCAGCCCGCGCTCATTCCACTGAGCTATGCCAGCCAGGGCAGATTAGGTGTAATTCTGATTAGGTTAATTCAGATGAGAGCATGGTTTGAAGCCAGGTCAAACTAGATGCAAGGAGAAGAGCTAAAAATCAATTCAAGTGAGAGATGGTCAGGTTTCTTTAATCTATGACAGAATCTACAATATTTGTGGGTATCACTTTCAAGAGAAGAGATTGTGGCAGGTTGATAAGATGGCCACATTTATTGCCTTCTCTATATGTAAGTCCCTTTGCAACTTGACTTTGTAGCCCCTTCCATCAAAATTTGGGGTCTCTCCACCCCTGGAACTTGGTCCGGCTCCATGCCTGGCTTTGACTAAGAGAACGAGGCCGAGGTGACACTGTGCCACTTTCAAAACTAGGCCTCCTCACTCTGGAAACTCATGCGTTTAACTCTGTTCTCTCCTAAAAATCCACTGAAATAAAAGTGATGGAAAAGTATTTGTTGTTATTGTTGTTGGTGGTGGTTTTTAAGCATCAGGGGAACAAAGACATCAAAAAAGATGAAAATATTTGAATTAAATGAATTCATCTTCTATCAGAATGCCTATATTAACCTGGCATAATTTGTTTGCTGATTCCTTCTGTTCATGGAACCAACACCTTAGCAACTATTACTTGGAACTGAAATGAGTTCAAAGTCATTTATAGGTGTTTCACTTGATCTAAGTGAAAAGTCACTCACTGTATGTAACTAAATCTTCTACAGTGAGACATTTCATTAGTTTCCACATAATAATTACTGACATTTGAAATCATTGCTGATGTTAATTCAGAAGATGTGTGTTTTTGGTTTTCTTATGGCCAGTTGTGTCACCACAATTCCCACGGTGGGTGACAAATGTGGGCAATGTTTTTGAGCAAATTACAAGTTTATTAGCAACCTTCTTGAGAAATAGAAAATCTGAATGTAATTATTAAACACACACTCTTGCCTTTCTTTAGCTCATTTCTGTTTTAAAGGTTTGGTGTGAAAATTTTAAAATATTATCACACAGTGTAAATAAGCAACTGCTGACTTGCAACACACAATAAATGATGAAACTGAGGCCAGATAGCTAGGTAGAGGTGCCGGGCCCCTCCGCCCTCCTGCTCTCGGCTTGCAGAGGAAACAAGCTTATGAGAGAAAACTGCAGAGATACACAAGGTTCAGTTCTAGCCAGCCAGGCCAGGCACCCTGACTGAAAAGTGACCTATAGCCAATTATAATGTCATTATAATATCATTAGCATTGCAGATAGATCAGTACCCATCATGAACCAAAGCCCTGGCAGTTCCAGAAAGGTCCAAATGAACACAGTCTCCCCCTCCCTTTGGAAAGGCAACTCCTCCCCTGTCCCACCTCAACTCTGCCCAGATTCACCCCTTTCCGAATTCCTCCCCACTAGCCCAAAGTATACACCTAGCCCCCAAAACCAAAGGGTGATTCACTTCTCCACTCTGCCTATCTGAGTGTGTACTTTTCACTTCAATCAAATCTTTGTGCTTGGCTGGCTGTCTTGTTCCCAAATTCTTTCCTGCACAGTAACAAGAACATGGACATTTGCACCGGACTGAGGCCTCATTTGGCATCCCCATGAGTCTCCAACATGAAAACCACCACAGCAAGATTTTTTCCAATAACTTTCTAAGCACTCTAAGCAGAGGTTTTAGTCTCTGTTTCCCACATGTACTTTGTGTTCACCAAACCCACCATTTCTGATTCCAGCCCCCACCAAGTGGCAGCCTGGAAACTTCCTGATCTCACAATTTTACAGCTAAGGTCGTGGCATCACTGGATCACGCAACTAAAGCCAATGGGAGGGAAAAGATGAAAAAAAAATCCTCCTCTTTTGTTTCCTTTGTATAGTAATCTCTCTTCAGGTTGAATAAGCCCATCTTCTTCTCATTCTCATCTCTGGAAGAATTATTTGTCCCCAGCAATCCCAGGAGGCTGCTTCTCAGAATGAGGTGAAGACTGGGGACGGAGAATATGTTTAGCTTGCAGAGTATGTGACTGCATAAATCAGTTCTGGGAACTTTGTAGCAGCAGATGCTGTGCTTCCTGACACCCAAGGCCTCATTGAACATTTCCTGAGCCACCTCTTTGTCTCTTCTAAAGATCAATATATATGATTTTTGCAGAGTCAGGATGTTATTCCACAGCCACAGATATGTGCTCTCGGGACATTTGCATCTTCTCAACCATGGCCTCCCCATCATTCTTGAAGAGAAAAAAAGCTTCCATGATGCTATTCCTCAAAAAAAATATGTAGAATTTTTCCCACTTCCCATCCAAAACTATATGTTGTGCAGTTTGGAGATAGAGACAATTTCTATACTGAAAATTCAGAGACATTAGGAAGGGTATCCACTCCTGCTCACCAGTATTTACAGTTAAGTAGTCCATTATCAGGGATTTAAGCTTTTCATTCTACCATTAGAGATAAGTGCAATCCCCCTGGGGAGGAACTAACACCACAGCATAAAGTGACAATAGTGTCCTCATAGGCCAGGCATTGTCAGATCCGCACAAACTTGTACTGAAGTGGGTGAGCCTATCTGGTCCCTGATTGTGTTTACAAATGAGGAAACTGAGCCTGGAGCAAGGGAAATGTTGCCTGACAGATGTAGTTCCTCCTGACCCGAGGTCTTCTGATTTCTTATGGAAAGAAGATAAAGCTGCTTGTAGAAGATACTGGGTAGAGTATGAATGGAAGCCAGAAAGGAGTCCAGGAAGATAAAGGTCAGAAAGCTTTCCAGGAGCTACATTATGTACACGCAATCCACAAATCACATGACTTTGAAATCCTCAGGTGACATTCACCATCCAACAAGCTTTCATTGCTGGGACCCAATTTCCTTTCCTAGACTCTTCTTGATTTACAATATATAGGTAAGAAAGAAATACCTTAAAGGGGGTGAAGGAATACATTTTTATACTCCCATCAACAAAAAATTTTTTAATATGTGAATTCTTAAAAACAACTGTCCCCTGGACACACTGGGCACAAACTCTTGGCAAAAGTGTCGTCTTAGCCATTTGCTAATGACACTAACAACGGTCACAAAATTCAACTACTACTTAGATACGGCAAGAAAAGGTGACGTCTCTAATTTTTCTACAACTAATCCAGTCTTTCACCTGAGCTCTCATCCCTGGATTACCAGAAAAACAAATTAACCAAATGTCTAATACAATAAACAGTCTATTTAGGAAATAGCCTTCAATTTGATAGCAACACTGGGTCTCTGAGATAATCTCCCATCTCCTCTGCTTTTCTGGTTTACAAGGTAAGGGATTACGGGAAAACTTACGTGTCTTAGAAACCCCAGGAAAGAACTGGGTCCTGTGATGCAATCTCACCCTCTCCTCAGATCTCTGGGTGTTGCAGATGTGGCGGTGCCTCTCTCAGATCCTACTTCAGCAAACAACTCTGGCCAGTTTGCCAGTGATTAGCCGAGAGCCTTCCGCTGTTAGCTCCTTCCAAGTCTGCCTCAGCTTCTGAGCTAGGGCTACATGCGGAGCGGGGGTCTTTGACCAATGTCCGAGCAAGGAAATGATAACCGAGCCGTGTTCTTTTTGTGGTGGTTCCCTGCCACTGCATGAGCAAGGCTGCATGAGATCCCAGCCATTTCAGGCTGGAGTCTGTGCCTGGTTAACTCACAGTCTGTTTTCTCTAAGTTTTGTCAGTGTTTGGTAGTGGGGTCTGGCCAATTCAGCCTCTCTTCAGTTTCCCCTGGACACATTCCTCTGTACACCATGTCCTTCATCACACTCGGTCCTGGCAGTCCAACGAGGCAATAGACATATGCAGGCGTAAACATTCAAAGTTCCAAGGAATTCTCTCTCAGAGCATAGGATTACATACCCATCCCTTAGCCATTGCTAAGGAAAAGAGGGTGGGGTGCCATGATTGATTGAACTTGGGACTCACATGGCTCTGTGGCTTCAAGTGAGGAGGTGCCATTGTTACTAGTTCTGACACATACACATGGATTGGGATGAGGCAGTTCCCAAAGCAGGTGGGAGGGTGTGACCAGAAGAACAAGGGAATGGAATAGTGAGTGTACAAAAACAGACAAACAAAAAAGTGTTTCTCACTATGTGTCCCCTGTCCTTAAGAAGCTGAATGCTTTATTAGTCACATATAAGCAGCTAATTATAATACAATATGGTAGGTGTTGTTCAAGGAGTAAGTTAATACAAAGAAGAAAAAGACTAATGTGGTATCTTTCAGAAGATGTGAAGACAGGGTCTGCAGGGTGGGAAGTAAGAGAAAGCAATGTGCAAAAAGGCTTCAAAAAGTTGCACTTCTAAGAATAAACAAAAGCTGGGTAAAAAGACAAAATAGAGGACCATCCAGATGGAAGGAATGGAATATTCTGGGACACTGAGGCAGAACACATCGTAGTGGAACCTCCATCCTCCCGTGAAGTCCCTGTTGGAGCATCTCCACGGGGGTTCATTAAAACTTAGTCCATCCTAAACGTTGCATATCTCTGGTCCTAATGCACCTTTCCTCCCAAGATGCTTCCACTTCATAGCAAATAAGAATAAACTCTGCATTGAAGAAATCAGGCTAATCCATTGGCTTACCTACAGGGTTGGCCAAAAAGTTTATTTGTTTGTTTGTTTTTCTATACGATGGCTCTTACAGTGCTTAGTTGTCTTTCACTTCATTTAAAATAATTTTGTTTGATTGTATTGTGACAGCTGTCATATCAGCATGCATTTTTTTAAAACTTATCAAAATTGGTGAATTTTTGTGCAGCCATTTTAATACTAAAGATGGAAGAAGATACGTAGTAGTTCGGCATATTATGCTTTATTATTTCAATAAAGGTAAAAATGCAACTGAAATGCAAAAAAGATTTATGCAGTAATATGGAGAAAATGCTGTGACTGGTTGAACTTATCAAAAGTGGTTTGCAAAGTTTCATGCTGGAGATTTCTCACTTGACAATGCTCCACAGTTGGGTAGACCAATTGAAGTTGATAGCAATCAAATTGAGGCATTAACTAAGAATAATTAACTCTATGCCACATGGGAGATAGCTGACATAGTCAAAATATCCAAATCAATAAAATTATTGGTGAAAATGTGCCTTTTGTTTTATGGAAAAAAACGTATGAACTCTTTGACTAACCAAACATCTTTTTTTTAATTACTTTATTGTTGTTCAATTACAGTACCTGTGTTTACCCACCACCTCTCCCCGCCACCCCATCCAAACCCACATCCCTCCCTTGCTTCCACCCCTCCTTGGTTTTGTCCATGTGTCCTTTATAGTTGTCCCTGAAGACCCTTCCCCCCATTATATCTTCCCACCTCTCTTCTGGTTACTGTCCCACCATCTTTTTATAGCTATTTTTCTTTAATTTTATAGTTAGAGATACATCCACAGAAAAGGTTAGGATTTCAACTCAGTAAAGAAGAGGTAATTCTACATGAAAAGAGACTAGGGAGGGCATTTTAGATGACATAAAGTTATTAAATTTTTAAGACTCTAAATTGTAGAATAAATGATCAATATACTTATGTATATTTACATGTGCACACATGTGCAAGAGTAACATATGTAGAGTATATTATGAGTCTGTTCACTATGTTTAAAATGCCATTCTAATACACTTAGATTGCATACATGTGCATAATATATTCACATGTATTATATATTGCCTATAACATATATTTACATATATTAAGAAGGCATTCTTTACATATTGGCAGAATCAAAAGTGACATTTCATATTGTATTGAATTCTGTGCTTCAATGGTTCTAATTATAATACAGTCTCAGTATATCTGGACACAACTTATTAAAAATTAAACCTTGTGTTAGCTCTTACTGGAAATGAATAGAAATATAGAACACACGATTAGCAGCTCTTCTCATTTATTTTTTGTTGCATGTAACTTCCCTTTACTAGGATAAGTCTTATGAGGAACAAATCTTAAGCACAATGAATAGAAAGCACAGGTCATGGCTCACTCCATCCACACTTTGGAAAGGCTCCAAAACCATTAAAGATGTCTCAGGTTGGCACGGATGCCTTCTTATTTTTATTTTCTTCAATATGCAGGAAGCCTGAAGGTGAAAGCACAAAACTGTTTTCACCATTCTCATGGATCTTAAAACGCCTCCTGTGCCATGCTGATTTTACATTACAGAATGGTTTGGTGCAGTAACCCTGACTCTGCGGCTACCATAGCAACCTGTTGGTTCAGAATGAAATGAATTGTGGGATTATCACTAAGGGGGCAAGGGAAAGGGCTTCTACCTTATTTATTTTTCAGTCATTTCATTGTGCAATGTCTATGAATGGGCAGGCCGAGAAGAAATTTGTCTGTTGTTTCCTATAAAACCCATGTAGAATTTTTAAAAATACCATGGGTATTAATTATTCCTTTAAAGTCTATAAGGGTTGATTTGTCATTGCATCATCATTCAAATGTAGAGAACAAATATAGTCAAAATTAAACTCTTCATTATCTCATGGAAAAATCATTTTTAAAAAAGATGACATCGGAGTAGTGTGTAGAAAGGACAGTGATATGAAATTTGAACTTGATCTTGTCAGTTTTCCCTGTCCGTATTGGATTACTTTAGCATAAATTGGGATTTTAAGCTTAAAATAAACCTGAAATGTTGATTCATATCACCTACAGACTTTGAACATTCCAATTCCTGGGAAATGGCCCCAGCTAAATTGGAACCCGTGACAGATGGAATCAGAACTTGTTGCTTCATCACAAACCATTTTCTCAAAATAGCTGCCGCATGAAAAATAATCCTGTTTGTTGATGAGGCCAACGTGTTTTCACAATGTAGTCTATTTTTGCGCAAATACAATGTATCCCCTTCTTATATCCCTTTCTCTGCATAATGTCTAGTACTAGGATTTACACATTGCAAGTGGTCAGTAGTTGTTTATTAATTGATTGGGAAATTCTGCCTTACGTTTAACAACTGTTGAGTTCTGGGCACTGTGAAAACACTTCACACATGTATAATCCTACCTCAGATCTAGCTAAAGTAAGTGCCTGATCCAATAAATAGCAAAGACAGGATTTTACTTGCTTTTGTTTTGTTTTATTAGCCCCAAAGCCTCTTCTCCAAATAAATGTTCCATCTGGTCAGAAGACCTTCTGGAACTGAAATCTGAATGCTCTTTGAGCTGTGACACAGGAATTGATAAGCCAACCAACATTAGAAAGGCTAAATTAAATTATTTCATGGTGGTCCAAACTCACCCCCTAATATATGGGTGAACACTTCATCTTAATTAAAACAGCAGTCTCTTGAGTGCTTTTACATCTCCGGATTAGAAAATTACCAGTCCAAATAGAATGCCAGTGTGGGAATCCAGGGTTGGGTTCAAACTCAAATTAAGGCAAACATTCAATTAGATACTCTTTAAAACATAAACCATGGCACCATCCTAAGTTTTCAGATATTCTGGAAACACCAAGGTCAAAGAGCTTCTCAGATGACCATGAGGGGTGCCCAGGAGGCATTTCACTCCATTCTTTCCTATTAAATTGAGCTGAAGACACCTGCACCCTCCCTAAAGCACAAGAGAGCAAAGAGGGAGGGATGGTAATATTGCTCATTTATTCAACACTTGCATAGTGAGCAGCTCACGTGGAAGAGGCCTACACTGGCCATTGTAGAGGATATTCAGAGCTCACAATGCAGCAGGTGAGGCCCACAGTTCAGCGTGACTAACCGTAGCTATGTAGTGAGACCCAGAGAAACAAATACTGCAATGAAGGTAAAAGAAAATCACGGTGAAAACCAGGGGCAAGAAGCAATCAGTGCAGTTTTCATGGAGGTAGCAGCGTGTGCACTGAGCCTCAAAGAATGACTAAAAATTGGAAGGGTCTGTCAGGCTGAGGAAGCAAAAGCATCAAAATATAAATGTGTGCTGGAGCAACAAGAAGCAGCGATGTAACTTTTCCATCATTATGTCATAGCACAGACGTTGCAGGCCATTCTTCACCCCGTGCTTTCACCCCACCGCCACTGTTTCCCTGTGCTTCCCAGAAGGCATGTCAATGATAGTGATTTAATAAAAGAGCTTCGGGGGGGGGGGGGGAGAATCTAATAAAATAACAAACCTCAAGGTATCAACAATACATATTTACTTGAAAATATCCTGAGAATAGAAAACAGAGTGTATATAGGCATATGTAAATGATATGGAAATTAATTATAAATACTCATGTGGCTTCGGCTCTGCAGAAAAACTTGCTGATGGTTGCTATCATAAACCTTCTGGAAGGTAAATACTGTCTGAACAGTTGCAAACAAATTGTCATCTTTGTTCCAAACCAAAGGCTTCAACTTGCCAGGGAAACTGCACTGGCTTTTCAGGCCCTAGTTCTTTTTCCCCTTCAGATGTTCCCTGAAGAAAACCCACAGGGCTTCCTGGGCTTCCAACTGTCAGGAATAATAGTGGCAGCATAAATAGCTTTACATGTAGTAGCTGCGTATTTGGGCGGCATAATTTATTTCAGCATGTGACTAATCTCCACCACATTTATAATAACAATAATCTTTTTGTGCTAGCGGGGTAAAATAACTATAATTCTCCCTTATTAATAAAAATGCCAAAATTGCTATAATTTGGCAATGCTCAAAAACTACGGCATCTGAGAGGCTTGCCTAGGCATGGCATCAGCCCTTCTGATCATGCGTAAGTGAAAGTGAAAAAATATCTGGGCCCATTTGCACAGGCTGACAGCTCCTACCTATTCCCTTCCCGCAAGTCATGGAGGTAACTGGGAGCCAATGCTGCTATCACATCTCCTTTAGGTGAAGATGAAAGACTTGGTGTAGAGGGTATTGAAAACTGGATAGGAACTTTATTTTGTTCATTTTATTCTGTTAAATTTTAATAATTCACTCATGTCATTTACTTACATTAATTTCATTCTGTAAAAATTAAAAGTGGGTCTTAAATCCGTACTGATGTAATGAAGTTGATGTTTCTTTATTTTTTTCAACAAGAATTTACCTGTTTTCACTGTTCTAGGTTCAAAGTCTATTTCCATTGTTTTTATTTTTTCTTCTTTTTTTGTCCCTCATTCCCAATTTACTCATTTAATCGATAGCTAGTTTCTGTGAATTTTCTATGTTCCAGTTATTGATCTAGGGAGCTAGAGGTACAACACTGAGCAAAGCAAGCAAAAATTGCCCTCAGGGAGATTACATTCTAGTGACGGAGGAGTAAGCAATAAATAAGGTGGAACTGTAGATGAAGAATGTGAGATGTAATCAGTGGTAAGGAGATAGAAAAGGTGTGTAGGGACTGAAGGTTGAGAAAGAGTGGTGTTGAGAAGTCAGTATTTGCATGAAACACTTGAAGGAGGTTAGGAGGGAAAGCATGGGGAAATAACACTTTAGAAAGAAGAAACAGCACATGCACAAATCTTGAGGTGGGAGGATGCTTGTCCTAGTCAAGAAACAGGCAGGAGGCCAGCACAAGTGCAAAGAAGTAACAGGAAGAGTAGTATGAGAGAGTTCAAAACTAGATCACGTAGGGCATCCCACACCATAGCCGTAGCTTTGGTTCTCACTCCTCAGTATAATTTGATGTAGATTATAACTCGATCATACTGGTGGCTATTCAAAATTCAGTGAAAGTAGAGTGAAAGCAGGTAACACCAACAGAAAGATATTCCAATAACTCAGGTGAGAGATGATCATGGTTAGTAGTGTGTTAGTAATAGTGAAGGTATTTGGAAGATGGACTGTGGGTACATTTTGAGGTTAAAAAACAAGATTTGATGTTAATTTATATATGGGCTATAAGATAAGGGAAGGAGTCAGAAAGAAAACCACAGGTTTTGGTCTGAAGAATTGAGATGCAAAAGTCCATAAGAGATGCTGGAATTTTGTCAAGGAGTATGGGTTGTTACCTTTGAGATACCTATTAAACATCCAAGTGAGGATATCATCTAAACAATTTTGAATCAATAAGTTTGGAGTTCAGGGAAACATTATGAGCCAAATACACAGATTTGGAAGCTGTTGGCCAATTGGTGGTGGTAAAGCCATAAGGCTGGGGTGGGATCACCTAAGGAATGAGTGTAGACAGATAAGAGAAGGGTTTCAAGGTCTGAGCTCTGATCTCCAATGTTCAGAAGTCGGGGAGATGAGAAGGGACACCAAAGGACACCAAGAAAGAGTAGCCAGTGAGGTAGAGGGCCAGGCATGTTTGGTGACCTGGACACCAAAAACAGAAGGTATTTACAGGGGAAAAAGTGATTACATTGTCAGATGCAGCTCAGTCAAATTAGATAAGGACTTGGAATTGATCATCAGATTTAGCAATGTGGGGGTCATTGTTGATCTCAACAAGACCATTTCTATAAAGTGGGGATAAAAACCTGATCAAAAGAGATTTGTGAATGTAAGGGGAGAATTTGAATAAGCACTCACTTTTTAGTTTTTCTGCACAGGAAGAGACATGGGGCAGTAGGTGTAAGGGACATTGGGGTTAAAACAGGTTTTTAAAACTTTGCTTCTTCATTTGTTTTGTTGGTTTTGCAGATGAAAAAAAAATTGCAACCTATTTGTATGCTGACGAGTATGATCCAGTAGAAAGGCAAACATTGATGCACAGAGAATGGGAGGATTACTAAAACAAGGTTCTCAAATAAGCAAGAAGGCCAGACTAGGTGCACAAGTAGAGGGCTTAATAAAGTCAGAAGCACAGGCCAGTTACCCACAAGGAAAGGAAAAGAAAGAGTGCATCACCCCAGATGCAGGTAGGTAGCTAGGTAAAAACAAACACGGGTATCTATAGACCTTCTCCTCAGGTTGCTTTATTTTTCTCAGTGAAACATGAAACTATATAATCATGTGAGAGTGTGGGCTGTGGAGGCATGGCTAGATATTTGCTGACAGAGGGGAAATATAACTGAATAGGCTATGGGTATATGGGATTCCAGGAGAGCATTATGGGCCACTTGAAGTCAGCATGAATAAAGTAAAATCAATCAGCAATGGTATGTTTTCCTGCTATGTTCAGTTGTAGGAGAGAAGTATGAGTGGGTGGAGAATTGGACTTAACTAGAATCCTTGTTTAGCAAAACAATGACAATAAAGCATGAGAGAAAGAAGGAGTTAAGAATATTTCCAAAGGTGTAATTATAATGACAAACATGAAATTTAAGCTTGACAAGGTGGGTGGTGAAGAATATAAGGAATGAAAGAGAGTGGAAAGATAGTAGGATCCATGTGTTACATTTCTGGTGGGTGTGGGGAATTATCAGAACAAGGTACAAAGGAAGTATGCTGGAAATATAGAAGGCGTTTGTTAGAGCGAAATGTTGAGCATTTAGATTTAGGGTAGGTTGCACCTATTAATTAGTAAGGAAAAGATCAAGGGCATAATTATGCAAGTGAATAGCTGATGGAGGATGGAGCCTGGAAAGTGTTGAAAAGGTCATCTTCATGGATATTGAAATTGGCAAGCATTAGACAGAAGCAGTGTCAGAAAAAGTGACAATGAGCAGGAGCAACTTGTAAACGCGTGAGGGGGAGTGGCCCATGGCAGCAGGTGACTGCAAGAGCGAAGGGTGATGGATGCGTACTGGCTGATGGCATGAGATTTAAAGTAGTAAATCAATAAAGTGAACACCTTAAATTTACATAGTGTTGCATATCAAGTGTATTTCAATTTTTTAAAAAAGACCATTATTCCAACTCTTCTGGATGTCCAACATTCTGGCTTGACCTTTGCTTGGATTTTGTGAACCTTTATTTATGTTTTTGATACATCTCATTTGACTTGGTTTTACTTTCGCTTGAATCTAAGGCAATCCTCATGAATAACAAAGCTGTGTACTAACATACCACCTCCCTTCAAAAAAAAGTGAAAGAAAAAATGTCCCATAAGCAGCAAAAAGGAGCAAGGAAGAGAGTTTCAGGGGAAGCAGAAACTTCAGCGGAGAGATATTTCCCTCAGAGTAAGAAGGTAAAGAGAATATTCGCAGAAGAGGCTGAGGATGCAGGGGATTTTGCTGATGACTGACCTCAAGTATTAAAGGGCATAATGGACAATGTTATAGAATATGGGGGAAAGTAGAAATGGGGGTCAAACAGCTGATAGATTTTAGTGGGGGCAGGGGGACGTGAATGTGAGAAATGAAGGGTGACTTGGAAGTTTTGTTAATAAGGAGCATAATTGGTTTAGTCCTAATTGTCCGAAAGGCAGGTAGGGAGGAGAGGCCATGAGTACCCAGGGGAGGGAAGGCTGGGTGGGTGAGGGTCTTGCCGAGATCATACGGAGCACAAGGCTCTTATCTGACTCCCGGTGGAGACATGGACATGGAGAAGAGGTGCCGTGTTGGTATGTGTGCAGCTTCTCCCTCCTTCCTGTGGAGCCTGCAGAGGGCATCTGCCTGGAGAGCTCAAGCTACTCCGTGACTTCTAGTGAAAGAGACCTTCTGGGTATGGAAAGGGGAAGCGTTGCCCTGATTCCAACTAATTTGTCACCCATCCACACACTTGAATGGTACCTAGCACTTTATTTTTTATGCCAGTGAGCCATGTACATATGAAGAAAATCTTTGGATCAAAAACAAATGTCTGATGACTCAATAGCTGGAGATACAGCGGTACTGCAAAAAGGCAGAGATACTTGCTGACTGCTGCCTGAGCAAAGTCATGCAGACAATATGTATCCCAAATTAAATACCTCCCCGATTGCCCATCCTGATGCCTGAAATGTCATTGTTAGAGAATTGTGGAGTTTCAAGTCCAGCTGAGAGACTTGAAAGAAAAAAGCATCACTTGGTGTTGCAGCGAAATGAGTACAAGGTTTAGGATCCCCCAGATTTGTGTATAAATCCCAGCCTGGAACCTCATCAGCTGTGTTGTATTAGCCACTTGCTCTCACTTCCTAGCCTGTCAGGAGGGGAACTTTCTGTTGGATGGAGATGTGTCATGTATTCATTTCTGCTAAGGGCTTGCATAAATACAGTCACACGGTGAACTTAGCACAGTCGGAGTGACTTACTGAATGAAACAGAGAATTGAAGAGAATATCCAATGGGCAGAGGTGAATGCGGACCTCTGCAAAGCATGGCGTGTAAATATGTACCTGAACTTTAAGCTTCACAAGTATCCTGGCTGTCTCAGTTCACACTACTGCCTTGTGGAGTAGTAACTCTCTACCTTGAAAGCATTTGAGTAAAAATCACTCATTAGAAACACTGTAAAGATAATTCACCTCTGAGGTCTCTTCCACTCACAGATTATTGGATTTCATAAAATTGTATGATAATTGAACAGAAAAGAGTCAAGGCAAATTATGAAGTAGGAAAACCTACATTCAGTGTTTTCCCTCGAGGTGTGTAGACTTTCTAATCACTTCCTGATGATTCAAGGATTGTCTCCGCTCCCCGCTCAGACACACAGCGCAGACACACACCCCACACGCACTCACTGGTGCCCTCACTGGGGAGTGGCCCATACCGACACCTCATGAGCTTCTCACCATCCCACCTCCCAAGTCCCCAGTCTCGGAGGAAAGGGCATTTCCCAAAAAGTCAGTGTAGTGAAGTGGTTAAGAATGTAGGCTTTGCCAGTTTGCATACTGGGTGACACTGGAAAAGTTATGTATAACTTTTCTGAGTTTCATTTCTCCTGATTAAAAGAGAAATCAAAGACCTTTGGTAGAGAACAAATGAGGTAAAGTGTTAGAATGTTTAGTATAGTGCCTGATGCCCAATAAGCATCAATAAATAGTGATAATTATATATTCCTTTGGTGTTTTAACAGCCATTGTCACGGTGCTGCTCTGCGTATTTTCTTGCTCCTGATGTTGAGTCCCAGTTGCTATGTTAGGATGCTGTTATCTTCCCCAGCCCCTGAAGTGATGCACACATGACAGGTACTGCCCACCCCATTCATGATTCCCTCCCAGCCCCAGGGCAAGAGAGAGGGCAGCTGGCATGTTCTCACTGTGCCTGTGCCCTCACTTAGCTGACAGTCAGTTTGGGGGTCTTGTAACCCCTTAGGAATCATACAAAGGAGGCAGAAGCCTTGTACTCTGGGGGCCAAGGTGACCCGGGACTAGGTAGATTGCTTCCTTGTCTATAGTCATTTTTGATTGTCCTGTACACACTCTTTTTTTTTTCAATGTTGGTTATGTGTATGGAAGAATTCAATGTTTTTACATACATAGGTAAAAGGTATAAATAGGACAACAAAGGCTTACTCCATAAGTTGTATATGTGTGTGTTTATGTGTGTATATATATGTGTGTGTATATATATATATATGTGTGTGTGTGTGTATATATATACACACACATATGAAAAACCTTGGGCAAGAATTAACTAGTGGGCTGTTGGAGGATGCCGCATTCTATAAGCACATAGCATGATCACACACTTACAATTCAGGATTTCTTACCTGGGTTGGCTGTGGAAGGTGGAGATTTTCTCTTCTGGCTCCATACTGCTTGCTCCATAGTCATTGTCTCCAGTTTTCCAGAATGAAGAGTCCACAGTTGTCCAGAAATAACATTTATTAATCAAAAATAAAACACACAATAGAAAAGACCTTGTAAATAAAACTATATATTTATAATGCTTTATTTTTTTTTGCTTCAGTACTCCACAAAACACTACAGACAGTAACAAAATAATTCAATAAATATTAAAAACTATCAAGACGATTATAAGACACTCTTTATCATATGTGAGCATCCACAGTGCCACAACCATTAGATACACTATTAAACACTATCATAGATATCTTTCTTAAAGGAGGGGCATAATTACTTTTTTTATCCAGAAGTCATAACATTTACATGTATCAGTACACAAGAGAACAACTCAGAGTAAGTGAAGCAGACAACCCAGGGAAATGGAGACATCTGCCTGTACATCACTTAAAGATATTACAGTGTTAACAGGATAGAAGTCAACACACTAAAGAGAAATGTTGGGGTTTTCTTGGGGTATGAGGAGGGCAAGTAGGGCATGTAAAGAAAGCCTCTTACATATTTTCCATTGCCCTCTTAGCAATATGCTCCCTTCCCTTGTCTGCCTTTTCCTGGTTGAGGTATTCCAGCACTTTCATCAACAAACGATCTTCATCGAAGTACTGTCTGTTTGGGATATTCTCATTCTTCGGGGGCCCCATGGGGAGCCGTTTGCTTACCGAGGCTAGTTTATCGGTCTCCTGGGAGCTGCCTTGATTCATATGTTCTTTGATGGCCTGCTCCACTTGGTCCTCTTCCTGTAGGTCATCTTCAGATGAGACCTGGCTGGGAACCCGCTTCACCTGGTTTGAATTCATGATCTCAGGGTATTTAACTAGCATTCTGGCCAAGTACTCTCCTAATTCTTGATCCTTGTCATTCAGGTTTTCATATGCCATTTGTCTGTTTTCAACCTCTGGAATCCAGGCCCCTTTGGACAGCTGGTTTGCTCTCGATCCTCCAGGACCATAGAGGAGTCTCGGCAGAATCTTCTCTCGGTTATACTGACCCGGAAAATAGGGAGGCTTTTGATTTGCAGCACTCTCCACCCCTAACAGGTTTAAAATGTCCTCAACACTGAGCCCATCAGGTAGGGCCTCTGTCACAGCACGGCCAGGTGTTTTGGAGTAGCCATTCTTAGAGAGCATCTTATTTTGGAATATCTCTGGACGGTCTAAGTCAACCTCTGATATGTCATCCAGGTCAACAGGAAGTTCAAGTTCCTGCTCTGGTTCCACTGATCCATTTGGCTTCTCTCCCATTTTGAGCATGTCAATTAAGTCTTCAGGGGGTATCTGTAAATTCCTTGAAATTTCAATCAGCTGATAAATAGACTGAGAATCAAGTGGTTTCTCAAAAAGCCTGGTTGCTCTTTCCCCATTTTGCCCTCCATTCTGGGACCTCCCACTTCCTGCAGCATTCACTAACCTTTTCAGATAGGCAATTACTTTGGAGACATCATCTGAGAGTTGATCTTTACTTTCCTTCTGGAGATCTTCGTCCTGGAGGCCCAGCTGCCCTGAACGCTTCATCATTTCATTATTGATTTGTTCATTTTTTTCGGTGTTCTCTTTGCTGTCCTTTACCTCTTCCTGGGTTTGACTCTCTATTTTTTCCTCTACTGGGTTCCAATCTTCTCCCCCAACCACATCTTCGTAGGCAATGTTATTGGCCTTATAGATATCATCATCATCATCTGCGTAAAGTTTTTGCTCCTCATCAGCCCTCTCACGCTTCTGGTTATTTGGTCCCGTCAGCTTCCCCAGCTCTTGGAACACAGATTCCAGTGTAGCAAGACTCTGAGGAGTATATTGCTCCTCCACTATTTCATTTGTGCGCTTAAAGGGGTTGTCCCTGGAATTCTCTTCATACATAGGAGGGAATCGCATGTGCTTGATCTTTCTCTCTGGCCACTGTTGATTCTCATAATCATCGGGCATGTCAATTGGAAAGTTCTTCTCTGAATTCAAGGTATAGGGCTTGTTTTCATTTGGTGCAGACTGGGGTCCATTTTCAGCCTTTCTCAAAGCTTCAAGTATTATCCTCATCCACTCATCTTCACTCAGGGAATCCCTTACACTTTCTGGCAAGTGACTTTCATCACCATTTTCTTTTAGCTGAAAAGGGAAAGAGACACCTTGGTAGGGATTATAGTCTGGGCTGCTTTCTTCCTTGTGAGCTTGTTGTCGGAGCTTTTCTATGTACTCCAAAGCCCTGATCATTTCGGGACTGGGAAACCTTTGGGCATTTTCCAATCTGAGGTCTGGTTCTTTCTGAAGCAGCTGGTTTCGCTGAAATGAAGCTGCTTCACCCCCAGAGATGAGGAAAATTAAAGGAATGAGAGACAGGGCTGCTCCAAGCCAGTGGGTCTTAGCTTCTGCCATGTTGAAAGATTTCCTTAAAGATGGAAAACATGAGTTAACACAAATGAAGCAGACTAGGAACACTATAGCAAAAGAAGTAATCAACCATTTGGTGGGGAATGGACATAGTAGAGATTACTTCACATTAAACTTAAGATGACTGTTTTTGAAATCTATAAATATACCCTCCATGATTCCCACAAGCTAACCACAGGAATCTAACAAAACTGATGCCCCTTTGCATCAAATTTACATGGTATACACCTGGTTAAAATGATAACAAAAACACTGATACGGTATTTCTCAAATTTTATTTTTTAAATTGCAAAACATGGAGTTTGGTTTTAGTATGCATTGTTTCTGTTTAATAAAGGCTTTCCAAGTTGAGTTTTAGTTTTCTTGAATAGCATTCCTATTGAAATCATTGACAAAAAGGTTAGTCGGTGTAATTTAAAACATGCATATATACCTGCACACACATGCAAACACACACAAAAAGTAATTTCCTTAAGGTTGTACCCCCCAAAAATGGGGTTTAGTTCCTAAATTATCCACCTAATCTTATTGTAGAAATATAGCAGCAATAATATCATTACATATGATAAAGTGATACAGCATGTCAATGTCAAACATACTGAACTATCTTGTGAATGAGTCCCACTCACACATATTTTTCAGAACTAACTGAGTCTCACTCTGACACCAAATCCAACTATCAATTTTGAAAGGTGTGTACCTTAATAACCTCCACAACATGTGTTTTCTCAGGTCCAAGTTGGTAGGCTAATTCAATGAAATTTCCTTCTGTGTAAACATATTAAAATAATAAACTGTTTTAAAATATCTGTGCTCCACGTTTCTCCTAATAATTGTATTGTCACTGTCTCGCAAGATGCAATCATGGCTATATTTTTCATCAGCCCTCAAGAATGTATAGTAAATAATAACAGATGCTAGAAAGAGAACATGAGTTTACTTAATCAGTCTATTTCTGAACTTGTGAGTGTTCCAATTCAGCTTGATTTATGCCTGTGTATTTTGGTCTGGACCTGTGAAATTTTAAATGACTCATGCTGTTAAAACATCTTAAAATAACCACTATGTAATTCCTGATTTAGGTATACAAAGATAATGTGTTGAATTCTTCCCACCTAAAAATCTTCATTCATTTTTCTCTATTGCCTTATTATCTCACATATGAATTAACAAGGACATTAATTCTCATAAGTTTTACATTTGGCATTGCTAACATTGAAAAACGGTCTTAATACTTGCCATTTTCTTGCAAATAAAATAAATATAAAGAAAGTTTATAAGCTTGGTCATGATATCTTTACCTGGATCCTGGTTCTGTAATATATAAGCTATGTGGGTTCAATTCTCTGTTAGCTTAGACATCAATTGCAGAAAATATCATTGTTTACAAAATAATATTGGTGTTTAGGTAATTTTTAAAGCCCCAAAATATTTATAGTTATAGAAGTTTCTTTAGCACAGATGCATATATTCATTAAAATGATTCTCATTAATAAGACTACTTAATTTACTGAAAGGAAACTCTTTAAAGACATGTCAGAGAAAACTTGTAAAATACTTACTATGAATCAATGTTTACTAAAAACAGTTTTATTCATACATTTTCAGGTCTAAGTAAAAATATATTATACATGATTCTTTATATTATTTCAGGATTAATTTAGTCTTGGTAATCTATTTTCAACAATATCATTTAGGATAGTAATTTTGAGAACCTTAGTGAACCCATTTTCTTTTAAGCCATTCTCTTGAAGTATTCTTAACATATGAGCTGTGTGCCTGTCTTTAAAATCATTGTCTTGTGGTGGTTGGGAACAGGGGGCTTTGCTGTGGAGTCGGGGCAGAATACTCAATGCAGGTATGTAAATTACAGCCTAACAAGCTCTATGCTTTAGTCATTTATAAGGTTCCGTTTGGACGGTTATTGTCTTTGAGTAAGACTCAAGGGATGTGTTTCTTGGGTAGCAGCTCTCCAAAGTAGTAAAGATGGTTTCAACAGCTCTAGTATTCTATATAGGGTTTGAGTTAAAACCTCATGAGTGAAGATGTCTTTTCTATTAAAATTTGACTGGACCATGAACAAATACAGGTGAATATATCTAATTCAAGCAATTCAACTAGTCAGGATATAGAACAAAAAAGCAACATTTGTCCCATTCAAAATCTTTAGCAACATACTGCACATCGTTTTTCAATCAAAGCATAATAATAACAGTTTGTAAAACTATAGATGTTTTCCTCATGTATTCAGGTAATTATCTCTTTGGATTCCATGCTCATATCCAATCTCTAACCCAAGATAATATTTCATTCTGAATAAAGGAAGAAGCCTGTTTTCGAGATCATTCCAATATTACTTTCCTGGAACTAAAATTATCAAATCACAGTGCAAGCCCTCTCAGAGTGTACCAGTTCAGAAGAAGATTGCATGTAGTTAGTTAATTTTGAGCTCGTGCAAGGTAAATTTCAAGGGAAAAAAAATAGTTCCAAAATTGGTTGCTAAAATTTATGACTAATGTATTTAACAGCCTTTGAATCATTGAAAACCAACTGTTAAAAATATTAAGCATATAAAGGTTTTGCCTCTGGTTCTTGGGGGGAGAGACAATAAATTAAGGAAAGAAACAAAATATTGAGCTTGGTTAACTTCACATTAATATGTGCATTGATCCTAAAATTCTTAACTTTTTCACACTTCTCATGACTAAACAACATGGTCAATAAATATCTAACGGCAAGTGGTATACAACATAGATTCAATCACATATATATGCATACAGTGTCCTTACATTGGCTAAAGAGCAGCGGGTTGCTTATTCCGTTATTCTATACATACAAGATAGTCAAACGATCTTTTCTTCTCAGCTAGAAATTAAGGGAAGAGAAAACAATTTAGAACTTTCCAGTAAATCAAACGGAAAAGCAGCCTTACCTCTTTTTTAGATGGCAGAGAACATCCACAGCATGTTCCTCCGGGGTCCAACGGCTGAGCTGGTCGGGCCGTTTCAGCACCCGGACAGCTCCTCGGCTTATAGGGAGCCGCCGCGCCTGACTCCGCACTGCCACACTGACGTCACCGGGCCAAGTCACAAACCGGAGCACAAACGAGCTTCCTCAAAGAACCCCAGAGAAAATAATCATTTTATATATTTTTTTAAAACGCTGCATGCTTACGCCACCTGTCTTTTTGTAGCAAAAACTGCAGCTGTCTTTTTTTTCTTTTATCAAAACCTTTGAGGCTTGAAATGCAATGAATGCTCTTCACAATTTCCCTTAGAAAGAATTCTGCCAGACAGACATGGCTAATTACAATATAACCTCCCCTATGTTCTAATATTTTGTGGTAAGATCTTCTTTTTGCGGTTTTTCTTGTCGTTGTTATAAGAAAGTTTACAAACACGGATTTTTTTTTCTTTTTTATTGCCTACGAAAAAATTATGTTACCATTCCTTGGTGTACTCTAAGAGGAACAAAAGACACGTTATAAACATGAAAAGTCTTATATAATATAATAACCACAGCCGCATTGCTTCTAAACTTATATTTATTTGAATTAAAGTTTTCTCTTTTTTGAATAAGGCTCTACTGACTTGGAATTTTGCTTCCTCGAGTTGATTGATATAACTGTAAAGTGTATGTTCCCTAAGATTTGGGATATAGCAATGGATAATTCTATATGAAGCTGTTATAATCTTTTACAATATCTTGTCTCAAAAAGGAAAGCTGAGAAGTTGAGTGTTAATGAAAATACTTCCATTAAGTAAAAAAGAAATTCTTCAGTTATCAAAAAAGTCACATATGCAATTAGAACTCATTTGCAATAGAGAGGAAGTTAGACTATAAATATTTTCCTTCTGTTGAATCTGATAAATTGAATATCTTACAAAAAATGACCAGTCCAGGGAATAACATAACAATTGAGGTTGACTTCCAACCTCTCAGATTTTTAATTCATGAGCATTGCTGTGCTGACTATATATTTTAATTTATAAGTTAAGTATACATTTTAACTTTATGTTATTAAAGTTATGAGTTTCTAAAAACTATATAATTTGAAGTACACTTTAAGTATACAAAGGAATCTTGTTGTATAAGAGACCCCTCTACATCTCTGTTAATGAATAATCAGCCACTGATTTATCCATTCAATAAGTTTAAATAACTACTAAGCATCAGCTATTAAAATGAATGACACATAAAGATATTTAACAGTACATGTATATGTATATAAAGCTTTTAAGGGTGCTTTAGTTTAGTGCAGATGACAAACAGATCATTTTGATATAGATGGAAAGCACTAGGAAAGACATTGGTCAACAGTGTTTGAGGGAACATTGTGGAAAGCCTACCTCTTGGTTGAATCTAGAAATTTGGGGGGGTGGGGGGTGGAATCAGGAAGGAAAAAGCATCATGAGAAAGGAAGCCTGAGCTGAGATTTCTCTTCATCAGTTCTTATTAAAATATCTAACTATTCTAGTTAAACCACAATACTCCTGAACTCCTCAAGGCAATAGGAATATTTCAAAACCTTAGGGAAAAAAATTATTGGAAAAATTGTCCTTTGGTTCTCTCTCTCTTTGCTCTTCTGGTAAAGATATTTGATTTCCTTAAATGGCTGAGAGACTATTTGTGGTCTGACATGGAACTCATACAGGTTCAGCCTGGAGTCCTATGGCCAATTCACCCAATATTCTCATCTTTTATAACGGATTGTTCAAACATGGTGAAGTTCTAGATTGAAGAGACCTGAGTAAATCCTATTTCTCAAGCACCATCTCAATGACACCTGCTCATTTGCTAACATCTTTGTTAGCTCTACACACACAATAACATTTTCTTAAATTTTCACAAAGTCCACTGTGTGAGTTTGACTTAATTTGCTTTCCAGCAGTTCTGTGTGGCCAGTTGAACTAAGCAGTGCCAAGTCAGCCTTAGACAACTCCACAAGATTACTCTTAAAGGGTTGAGTTGGTTCAGTATAGATCTCAACACCTCTCAAGAATTTGCTTGACGTGGTTAGTTCACATATGTGGAAATGAACTTCTTTTAGCAAGGACTAGAAGCTATATTCTTTCTAAGACTTGAAAGTCAACTTCTTTCTTGAGAATGTCTTGAATCTTCCAAAATCCATGTAAAATATAATTCAAAAATTTCAAATAGGATTAAAAAATCAGGAGGCAGCTGCTAGGAACGACTGGCTCCATCAGCTAAAGTGGTGGGTAGAGCAATTAGCTATATGTGGGTCACTGAATTCCTGTCTACTATAAGATACTATAATAAATATGTGTCATTCATTGAGTTCCGGTATGTTCCAAGCACTGTACTAGGAACTTCAGCAACCTAATTTAATCCTCAGGACAACTATAATGGATAGCTATTTTTATGTGTTTGGCAGATTAAAAAAACCAAAACTCAGAAATAAGTTGGCCACTGTTCCCTCACTTAAAATTGGCGAGGTAGGCTTGAACTTAGTTCTTTCCCAAGGTATTTTCACAATAAAGATTATGACTCAGGTACTCTGCTAGGTAGTAGGAATACCGAAATTAATATGGCATGGTTCCAGTCATTAAAGATCCAAGTCAAGAATGAAGTCACTTTGACAAAAATCCTCAGGCATTGTCCCAATTGCTTTTCCTGGTTACTGTCCTCAGAGCCTAGGCCCAGATGCTTCTCTGGGGCAGCAAAAATGAAAACAAGAGTCAACATCAAATTACTTTCTTGATGCTATAGGGCATATTAAATATCTTTCAAATAAGACAGTAGTTATTGAATTTGGAAAATTCTGTTCACCAGTGGCTTGTGCTTTATAGATTTTTCAATAAGTGAAACTTAATATATCTCTAGAAGTCATTAATTTTTTGCCAGTAGTTATTTGTTCTAAAGGGAACTATTTTCTCTAATAGATATCTATTTGGAGAAGTTAAAATGCAATATATGTAGAAAGAAAGCATCCTTTTTGTTGATGTGAAATCTTTTAAAGCATGTATAATGTATTCAAGATAATGCATAAATCATTTTATCATTACTTTGAATGTTCCTTACAAAATTTTAATTTTCTGTTGGGTGTAAATTGAAAACTACCATTGCCTCCAAGAAGCAAAGCTCCATATCTTGGACATTTTCAAAATAATTATGTACTGTGTATGATAATGGTTTTTTACTAAATTAGCTTGCATCCTTACCATGGAGCTGTTAAGATCAAGCTAATCATTAACAATTTAAATCTAAGTAATTAAAATGGAGTACTTTGCTTTTATGATTGAATTTCCTTAAATCTTGATCATTTTATTCTTTGTTGCACAGTTTCATATTTCATTTAGACCAGATTTTTTTTCATCATTTGTAAAAGCAATCCTTTACCTTAGTAATTCCTCAACTTGAAACATATCTCTCTTCCACTCCATTACACTTCTCATTTTGTTTCAATTTACTTGAAAGCAATTAAGAGCAGGAAGGCAAGTGTGTCTTCTTTCTCCTATCTCTTTCTCCCCTGCCTCTAACTCCCTCCCTCATCCTTCTCTTCATTGGAAAACAAGACTCCCACAGAAGAGTCCAGTCTGCAGTGCAGATGACCTGAGGTCCCCCAGCATTCACCGGGGGAGGGCTGGAGGGGTGGTAGTCTGCACTGCCAGCCCCAAGCCCTCCCAGGCCAGGGCTACTTTTCATTGCTCAATCACCGGTCTGTCTTCCTTCTTTTTTTACGTTTCCTTCTTTACACTCCTTGCTTACTCTTTACCTCCCTGATGCATTGCTTCCAACATTTACTTAAACTCTTCTCTTTTGGTTATAGAACACTTCCTTTATTAATAAATGTTGCTGTCATAAAGGGACTTTTCCTTAAACTCATTATAAAAGAGAAATGAAATGTGTTTCCGCATCCCTTGCAAGGACAGAGCTTACTAAACAGCTGTTAAGAGAACATATAAATCAGAAACGGGATATATTTAATTTAATACTTTGAAAACTGAGGTTCCTGGGCAAATCCATTAGAAGGCAGGAACTCTGTTTTCTACCACTGCACCCTCATGCCTAGCGCTGTACTTTGGATATAATGGCTGGTCGAAAATATTGGTCAACACAATGAATTCAGCTGTGCTGAACTGAATTAATGGTTTCTTGTTCCTACTGTCAGAGCCTCACAGACTCCATCTTGAAATTTCTTAATCTTTTCAAAGTGTCCTTACGCAAATGAACTTTCTTCATTCATCTGAGCTTCCTCCACTGTTAGTAAATTATATTTATTATTTTTTAAGAAAATTTTCTTTCACTGTAGGAACACTCTGTATTTTTCTACTTTTTCTCATTTTGTAAAACATTTTCTTGGTATTTGAGTTAAAACTTGAAGTTGCACATAAAGTAAAATGAGTCATTTAGAATTCCAGTATTTGTTTGTTCTTTGTAACTTTTTTTCTTACAACAAAGATTTTTATTAGGAAATGAAGTGTAAGTTTAGGTCAGTTGCGATAGGGCACAGAAGAAACATGGAGTTTTGAGAGTATTGTGAGGTTGTTATTTTTTTAATTAGTTCTATCAATGTACTACATTACTGGTGGCCCTAGATGGACTAAATAACATCCCCATTAAGACCCCTTCTAATTCTTGGACACTGTGCCTCTTTTCTGTGTGAAATAGAAGTTACTTTTGCATTTGTCTGCTGGGTACCAAGGTTTTTCTCAGAAAGCCTCAGTGAGAACCACTTACACCAAATAAAGTTAGGCTGTCTTCTCCATTGCCTTTGGGTTCTGGAACCAGCTGGTGCTTGGAGAATGAGAAAGTACCGTTCTCTTATTCTGATACCAGGGGTGTCTGAGCAGCTGCTCGCTCAGTGGGTTTTGGGAGAAGGAAGTTTGTGCACTAAGAGTTAGTTATTTGGCTCAAAACAATATTGATTGTCTCAACCTTTCAGATTCTTCAGGCATAACTGTTTTATGAACCAAAGTTTTCAGTATTTATGTGCAAATATTGTAATAAGGATATTTTCTTCTTGGAAATAACCTAACTGCACATTTCTCCCCCTCCTTTTTATCAGTAGCACAAGGGGATGTAGAAAGATCTTCAAGGTCAAGTTAAGCACCTTTGTGGTTAGGTTTAGCATCTCGTGTTCAAGGCTCGCACTGACTCACCAGATCACATCTAGAGATGGGCGTGTCATGTGAGCAAGAAATAAAGCTGTTTTAAGCAACTGGTGTAGGGGGGTTGTTTGTTAGTCTATCCTAACCTGACTGATTCAAATATTGAAATTAACTGATTTGTAATGTTACTGTAACTTGAATGCCTATAGCCTTAGTGTTATTGCCCTACGCAGAGGAGAATGGTGAGATGAGTTGGCAATGAGGATCTTGTCCTGGTTTCCCCTGGGGGCTCTGTTCTCAGTCAATCACATGCATCTGTGTTTCCACAAAATGCGTATCCACAGCACTATTGGAAGTGGTTTTGTGCCAGGCATAGACATAACATCAAGTAACACTGGATTACATAGTCTAAAATGTATTCCTTGCACAAGTCTCCTGGTTATATAAATAAGAAAATTTCAGTTGTCAGGTAGTATGTCTTTAATACTTTCTAATACTTGAACATCTTCCTTTTTCTTTACTTTTTTTCTCTTTCCTTTACTTTTTCTTTTCCCCCTTAGGCTCAAAGATTTCTGCAGGTTGCAGGATCTAACCAGAAATTTATTAATATTCATATATTTTTATTGGCTTTATGGTTTGTTGCCTCCTATTTATGTAGGTGATGAAATTTTTTATTTGAGGTAGTGATACAAACCTCCTTATAGTTAGGCTCAATATAGAAAAATATATATTAAGTAACAGAACTTATAATGCTTAGAGATAAAATAATTCTTCAAATGACTCTGTTTTTGGAAATTTTATGTTACATTGTAGTTCAACCTCCAGTGGAGCTTAATCCTCATTTTTGGATCCAAAACTAATATCACATCTCCCTCCTCCTCTTTTTTTTTTAATCTTTACAGTTGATTTTTTTAAAGATATTATTTATTTATTTTTAGAGAGGGAAGGGAGGGAGGGGGAGAGAGAGAGAGAGAGAGAGACATCAATGTGCGGTTGCTGGGGGCTGTGGCCTGCAACCCAGGCATGTGCCCTGACTGGGAATCGAACCTGCGACACTTTGGTTCGCATCCCTCTTCTTCATGTCTCCAAGAATCCTATATTCAATGACCAAATTTTTTTAGGTTTAAAAGTGTTTTAGTTCTGCAGTGACACTCTCCTCAGAACAAATCCAACAGGCAGCAGTAATGCCCCACCCAAGACAGAATACTGCTGGGCTCTGCCAGGCTGTACGGCCTCGGGCACCTTACTCAGCCTCCTGGGTCTCAGTGTCTTCATTTGCCGAAGGAAGGTCGTGTTACCTGGGCTGCGGGGCTCCGAGAGCAGCAGCAAGGGTCCAATTATATTGCAGCTGTGAAAATGTTCTGGACATTTTGAGGCATTCTGCGGAAGTTCTGCGTGATCATTGTGCACCTCCCAATCCCTGGGAATTCACTGACCCGGTTTGCAATACCAGGATTTTAAAACTGGAACCAACCTTCAAAAAATGAATTTCCTCTATACCATTGTGATCAGATTTGATTTCTGGGCGCCAATGTCAGGCAAGTCATTTGCAGCGTCCCTCCATTAGAAAGAAGGGAAGAAAAGCACGTGTTTGCGGAACTGCTGGGAGCAAGTTGGGCTCTCCATGCTGCAGATATGGTAGGCTGTTTCCAGCACGGGTTGCCTTGACTTCAGCCTGGTGTGGCGTCAGATGGATGAATTTCAGGTCACGACACATAAGGCGAAAAATAATAATTAATTAATTACCTTTTTTAAAAAAAGAGCACAGGCTACAGGGAATGAAAGGTGGGTCACGGTCCACTGGGGTTGAGAGGCGCTGGTGAATAAGCAGCAGATATGGATGAAAGCAAACACCTCATTTCGGGCCCTCGCAGCCCCCTCCTCAGCCCAAGGCCAAGTTCACGGTTTAATCACCAGTCTCTGCTCAGCCCTGCACGAAGGGGCACGTTGGAAGCAATTTGCACATTGCGCATTCATAGACGCACAGCCATTCATTACATTCATCCCCTGCCTCTGTCCTAATGAGTCTCGGGAACAAGGCTGAAATGGCTGGATGCTTTGGCGTCCTTTCCTGGTGGGAGGAGAGCTAGGCGATGCTGATAACACAGCGGCAGCTTCGTTTCAGAGCGCGAAGGAGTGCGGCTCCTCCCCCACACCCCTGAATGACTGCCATCCCCAAGGCTCCCTGCCACTGGGGCTGCTGAGCCAGGAAGAGTGTTCTGAGCCAATGAGACTCCACAGAGTTCCTTTGGGACATTTATTTCCTGATGTCAGCTCTGAAATCTCTAAATTGCCTGTGCCTGTGTCCCCACTATCCATTAGCTGAAGTCGGATTTGGGGTCTTTTAACAATATCAATCAAGAGCCCAGGACATAAAATCCTGGGTGTTTTGTGTTTTTTTTTCTACAAAGGTGAATTCCCTCCTTCTGAGCTGTGCTTCATTACTCTTCATCTTACCCGAAAGTCAAGAACCATCCATCTACTAGAAGGAGAAAGAGGCAGTTAATGGGCAAGCCCTGGCAGCCGACTGCCTGAGTTGGAACCCTGCCTTTGCACTTACTAGCTGTGCAGGCCTGATGAGGTCATTGTGTTGGTGCCTCTGCTTCCTTCTCCATAAAATATAAATCACACTAGTAGGTGCGTCATCGGGTTTCGTGTATTTCATCCGGAACAATAAGCATTCGATAAATCCAGTACTATTATTATTAGCAAACATTTACTGGATATTTGCTTCAGGTCAAGCATTGCACTAGGTATCCAGGATACATTGTGAATAAGATTCGGGGGCTGTCCACATGGAATCTAGCAGGGAAAACATCTATCTATACACCCCTAAATGCAGTGGGCTATATACAAGGAGCAGCGGGTGGAGAGAGACCAGGGTTAATTCTGCATAGGAGGGCTGGAGAAGACCTCGGGTCGCAGGGAAGCTTCGAACGTGGCTGTCTCAAATGGATCGGAGCTGCCAGAAGAACACAGGCAACAGAAGCACTTGCTTCCTCCCAGCCTCCCAGGCAGTCTGGGTCTTTACACAGAGCTTCCTTCGATAATGACCTTCGGGACAGGCAGCTGTTCTGCAGCCTCACCTCTGGGCCCAGAGCCTTCCGCCCACACCTGTGCTCCTGCAGAAGGCCCTGCATGTCCCAGGGGACAGCTGTGTCTCCCAAACCCCAGGATACTAACACCAGTAAAAACAATGGATCTATCAGAACAAGAAGGGGGCTCGCCAAAGCAAAGGCCAAGCTACTCTGTATTATCAGAATATTCTGGTCTTTGGGCCTTGGACTTAGGATCTCATAGCTTTTATCAAAAGCCCCAATAGGACACTGAGACAAAAACACTTTTTAGGAATTCTTGGATGAGAAAAAGTAACATAGGAAAATGAAGGGTGTGGTATAATTTAACAGCTAATGCATATTAAGTTTACTACATGCCTTGCAGGTGACAGCTACTATATCTTTACAACTAATCTATTAGGCGGAGAATATTATATGTTGAGCTATATACAATTGCCATTTTTCGATCAAAAATGGTTGAATATAGGCAGTTTCATGTGATTCAGACTAATGTCATCATTTTGTTCATGAGGAAGCTGAGACTCAGTGACCGCCAGGAACGGGCGCAAGTGACCCGCGCTGAGTGTACCTGGCTTTAATTCTGGCTGTGCCGCTTACTAATGGTTCCTGGCCTTGTAACAATGTGGGGAAGGTTACATGAAAAAGAACTGGCCTCCCGGCACCCTGAGCCGAACACAAGGTTTGGTCCCACATGCCCAAGATTCCAGAATCTGGAAATAGGGAAAACTTTGAAGGTAGCAGTTCAGCACAAGGCTACATTAAAGCAAAAGTCAAATCATTCTAAGTAAACCATGAATGCCAGGGAACCGGACAAGAGGGAGAGTCTGTGTAAGGAGCTAAGAGGGCCGATTCTGAAAGCAGGGACTCGGTAATGAGTCGAACCTAGAGCAGCCGTTGAGTTCAAAGTCAGGGCTCTGGGGAGGGAGGCCCTTTGTTGTGTTTCTGGGGAGTTGATGTGAGCCTGTCAGGTTTGATTAAAGTGAATGCCGAGAAGTTGACAAAAACTACCAGGATGGAGCATAAGAAGAACACAGAGAGTGAAATAGAGAAAACAACCATTTTCCAGGAGCCATGGCAATGGGGAAGCTTTCCAAAGACTCCTCTTCTCTCTGTCGCCCTGGGAATAGCTATAAAGGAGAGGTGAGCACCTAGCTCTCATGCTGGCTCTCATGCTGAACAATTAATTATAGGAGCTCTAACCCCCGTCAGTATTGAGAGTTCAGCTTTCACCCTCAAAGTCTCACTAGTTTATCCCATTCAGAAGTGCGATTAGTTAAGTGAGATCAATTTAATCTTGAGAATTTAATGATGATATCTGAAATAAGTAGAATCCAAACTGACCAAATCTCCATCGAACTGGGGGGTGCTGGAACCCAGTGCTGTGTAAGTGGGTCTTACAGAGGCTACATGGTGAGTGCGTTCTCCTTTGGCCTCCATCCCGCCCCATGAATCTTGGACTAAAGCAATTCCTTCCTTCAAGAGCCACCATTACTCAGGGGGTTTCAACTAGAGGTGGGAAATCCAGCACAGTGGGTATGAGCTTTATGAGTTCAGATTTACATCATATGTGTTTACCTACTCCTCATCTCTCGTGTAATTACTTGTCAGCATCCACTGAAACCAAGGCCAGAGGTTATTTCCAGAAATTATACAATTAGAAGTAGCACCTGTTCAGGGGCTGCACACGACCCTCGGCCCCACACAGGCCTGGCCCTCCATGGCTGCACTGCAAACCCCAGACCTGAGCCTTCCGCAGAGTCCTGCTTTCTCTGTGATAGTGACAGCCAACGCCATGCAAGTCACCTTCCACTCCTGCCTTCCTTCAGCCATCTGCCCATTCATCAAATGTTTATTGAACTGATAGAATTATTCAGGAGGAATGAGCTGCCTTTCCCGCCCTCTTAGAACTCATGGGCTAGTGGCTGGAGGTTCCGAGAGGGTGGCATGGAGGTGGCATGCTAGTGGCATGGAGGTGGGGTGAAAGAGGTGCATGCATAAATCATTGCTAGAAAAAAAAAAAACAGAATAAAATGCATTCTCAAGAAAGGCTCAAGGAAAGGGCCAAGAGGGAAGAGGAGCAATTAATTCTCCCAGAAGTTCAAGAAAGCCTTTGCGGATGTGGTGGCACTGGAACACGGCCTTGAAGAAAGACTGCATGCAGAAGAAAGGCGAAGTAGAAATAAGATCTACTGAGGGAAAGGAACGGGCAAGCGCAGAGAAGGGAGGAAGGAGCTCAGCTGCGGCGGAAACGGAACCCGGTTGGCCCTAACAACAGCTAACGCTGATTAAATGTCTACCTTGTTCCCGGCACAGGGTTAAGTGTTTTAATATAAATTATAACACTTAACCTTTATCATAATCTTATGAGGTCCTCATTACTATATTCCCATTTACACAGAAGGAAACTGAGGGCACAAAGGTTTCCGTGACTTTCCCAGGCTCTCGCCTCTACTGAGGGCAGGCGCTGAGACAACTCGGGGGGCAGATATGGCAGATTTGGCCTCGGAACTCGTCCCCACAAAGCCTGTGGGCCACCTCCTGCCACGCACCCACACTGCCCGCTGGGTAGGGCAGAGCAGGGCTTGAGTCTTGGTAGGGACCCACTTGGATGCCAAGTGAGGGGGGTGGGGCTTCATTATTGTCACGCTTTCTAAGGAGAGAGAGGAAATAAATGACAGCACAAGGAAAACTACCGGGGAAACTGTGTGGAGAATAAATTTGCATTTTAATGAGAACATTTAGGTCTCAAGCCAGAGCCTCTAACCAAGGGAAGTTCAGGCTTTGAGATAGTGTAAGATGTTAGAGATTTCCAGATGAAACTGGGGGTGCATTCCCACCTTGTTCCCTGCAAATGAATCATTTAAATCAATCTTATCCTACGGATAAGGAAAGTGAAAGTCTGAGGGCTGTTTTTTTCCCCAAAGTCATGCAGCTGGGATGTAGCTGAACAGAAATCCAAACACAGGCCGTCTGTCTCCAATTCTGTGCTCCTTCCACTCCACACCTCAGGTTTAAACCTCCCAATACTTAGACTAGCAGAAGCAGAGATGTACCAGCAGGCTGCCCATAGCTGCTCTTCCGACCTCTCCCAGGTTCCTGGCTCCCTAGAGACGCTCCCGCCCACTGCCTGGCTGCTACCCCCCATTGCCCACTCGTTGTTGGTTGTTGTTGCTTTTCTGCAAGAGTTAAACCAAAGCAAGAAATCTCGATGTACTTTGAGAAGGCTTAAATAAAACAAATCAGGTTGGGAACCAGATGCAGAAACTCCCATTTCTCCTGTATTTTAAATACAGAACTCTACGAATGAGAAATGAATCTCAGGACCGCTGTGCGACTTCTCCCCCTGCAACTTCACAATTGGACACATGGAGCTATTTGCCTTTCACCTAACGGCTACAAATTAGGTTTTGCATCTAATTGCATTAAAGCCTTGCTGACTTATCCGTGCATTTTTTAATGAGGAAAGGGCAACGTGACTTCAGCTCTCTGCTCCTCTGAATACCAATCTCTCCTTGATTAGCTGGGGTGTCTCTGGAGGACAGAGTGTTTTCTGGGCAGAGGGGCCACTTTCATCAAGTCATTCAACCTCTTGCAAACCCCTTGACTAAAGCAAACCTCACTAGGATGTCACTTCCTTCACAGGACAGCAGCTACGTGGACTGAGAGAGGAAAACCAGAGCTGCTGGATGGGAACTGCAGGACTCTTGGGCTAGACTGCAAAGGCACCGTGGGGGGCGAGCACAGGCATGGCCAGGCCGCTGTCGGTCTGAGGAAGGTCCACCTGCTGTGTGAGATAGGGGAGGGTGGTGGTGCTCCCCGTCTGCTACAAAGCCCTGGCAGTAATTCTCGTAGCCAGAGGGATAGCAACAGGACCCATTTACCCAAAGGAAGGCCTTGCTCCTACCCAGGTCAGATGTGAGAGACCGGTCAAGCAAGTGGGGTGTGGGTTCTTCACCACCCCCTACTTGGAATCCTTCCATGGCTGGCCGTTGCTCTCAGCTCCACGTCCCAGTTCCTAACACTGCTCACCAGTCCCTGTAGAGCCTGCCCCTGCTTGTCTCCCAAACTTCACCTCCTTCTACTCTGGTCTTACTTCTCTGTTCCTCAATCACACAGAGCTTTCTACCACCCCAGGACCTTTGCACATGCCGTCTCCTAAATGTGGAACATGGCTCCTAACCCATACACACGGATTTCCATTCAGCCTGTAGCCTTCCCTTTACTTATCATGTCTTCATGAAAGCCATCCCTGATACTCCAGATGAAAGCACGTTCCTTTTTTACAAACTCTTAAAGAACACAGGTTCTTATTGTATGGTCTGTATTTTTTGTATCTTTGATCCTCTGGTATTTGAGGTCTTGGCTCTGGAAAGACTCCCCTCCCAGGGCTAGCTGGGTCATAAGAGAGCATAAAAGACTCCCCTTGCAAGCATGCCTTTGGTATAAAAAGCTAGCAATCCAGAGGCTATGCCCCACTATCTCCTCTACCCAACTCCCACATATCAAGTCTGTGCTCCTGCTGCACTAAATCACCTCGAGGCTAGGCACTGCACAATTAGGGATCTACCATCCAGAGCCTGACAAAATTATTCGAACTAGCCAATCCTAAGCTTACTCGCATCACCTCCCCTACTTCACCCACTCCTTCCCACCAAAACCCCAGTAGAGGCTCTGGCCCGTGCTCTATTCTTTCCCCGCTCTGCCTCCTGCCTGGCCCCGTCCCTCCCCACGTGGCCCTGCATGGCTTGTGGCGTCTCCCGTTTGTAGGGATGTGCACAAACGTCTCATGAAAAATTTTGTTTTTCTTTTCTTTTTTGTAACCATATGTATTTTTCTTTTCTGTTTTGTATGCTACCACTAAACTTACTGTGGTAATAATTTCACAACATACGTAAGGGAAATCATTATGCCCCAGACAAACTTCTACACTCATTATGTCTCAGTAAAACAGCGGGGGCCGGGGGCGGGGGGTGGCGGACTTCTTCCTTTGTGACAGTCTTCACCATGTCTGCTGTCTTACTCTACCTGCTGGAAACAGTCCCAGCACACTCAAACACATTCACAGTGATAGGACTTCCCATGGTCCTATCTTTCCTGTGGCTGACTGTTTTATGTCTCCCCCACTAGCCTGCAAACTTCCTGAGAGAAAGTTCCATATCTCTCAGGGCTTACTTTTGATATCACAGCACCTAGCTCTTGAGAGCTACCTTGAAAAAGAACAAATGTCCCCAGTACCATGAGAAGCTCGAACAGAATTCACAGGATGAGCGAGGCCGTAATGACCAGGCTGGCACAGCCAAACGTGGGAACAGACTGGACACCTCGATCTCGGTGGGTCCCCGGAGCTCCTCTAAGTCAGAGAGGATGCCTGGTGGAGAGCCATAGGACCAGCTGCAGAGCCCGTCAGCTAGAGATAGAAGGCCAGTTCCAGTTAGGTCCAGCCACTGGTACGGAGACCAAAGGCACCAGTGGCTTCTTGAGAGGGTCTGCCGGCTTGGAGAGACACAGTCAGACTGACTGTTGCATCAGCATTTTCGCACGCCACCCTGCGAGGGAGCCTCCACAGGCCACTCACTTGGCCTGCAGATCTCTTACTGCCTCGGCAATACGACGATGCTGAAATCATACACGGGTGTGGGGCAGGAAATGGGAGTTCTTCCACCTCGCCAACCAGAAAGTCATAAGTGGTCAGTAACTTTGTGTTGTGTATGGGCACATATGTTTATTTTTATTTAGTTAGTTTTTTTTCAGAATTAAAGATTATTTTAATTTAAGATTATTAAATAATCTTTCATTTTTTAGTTACAGTTGATGTAGAATAATATGAGTTATTTTTATTTAATTTTTTTCAGAATTAAAGATTATTTTAATTAAAGATTATTTAATAATCTTTAATTTTTTTAGTTACAGCTGATGTAGAATATCATGTGAGTTTTAGGTGTACACTCCAGTGGGCATACATTTTAGAGATAAAGAAATAATTATTTTATTGTGATATAATTGATATATACTATCGTGTAAGCTTAAGGCTTATAACGCGTTGCTACCTTTATGTGTTGCGATATAATTACCACCACAGCATAACTCACACCTCATCTTGTCACATGACTATCATTTCTTTTTTTGTGGTGAGGACATGTAAGATCTAGTCTCTTAGCAACTTGAAGTATCTAATACAGTAGCCTTGCCTGTAATAGGAGCTTGCGTTTTCTATTTATCTGAAAGAAAGCATCTGTGTTCTGAGCTATCCTCAGGGCACTGAAGAGTGTTTCTGGAAATGTGTCCACTGACGCCCAGGGGCGTCAGGGAAGCACTGTGAGAGATGGTTGACCGAGCTGTAACTGCAGAACACTGGCATTGGTAGCCGGCTCCCACGGCTTACTCACAGGATGCAAGAGTGTCACGGCTGTTTCTCACTTGCTATTTAAAATGCGTCACAGAGGCTAAACATACATCCTGTGCGTCGTGCTGCAAGCCGCTGCTCCGTTCTCTGACACAGCGAGTGCAATTAGGAGCCCAGCATCTAGCGCCTCTGACCCCATCTGTGGGAGGCAGGCCCCCCGAGCTCCGAGCTCCGGTTCTATTTCCAGCTGGCGGTGATGATCAGCCCCGGGAGGTGACGCATCCCAACACCTCGCCCGTTGTTTCTTAATTGACAGCCTGAGCTCATCGCATCAGATGATCCTTCCTCCAAACCCAATTAAGTAGCTTGCTTCTCCCGGAAGACAAGTTTTTAAAAATTCCCTTTCATCCCCATTCTCCACTGCCATTCCCCAATTCCTAACCCCTTCTCCACAGGCAAGCATACCAACATGTTTAATGTCTATCTTGTTTGCTTGTTTGTGTGCTTGCAAAATGCCCTTTGTTGTTCTATGTGCATGTATTTCTAAATTTATGTAAATTGTACTGTTAGTTGTCTGTCGCCTTCCATTTTCTGTATTTTTTTTCCCCTTATCGCTGTGCCTCTGTGGCTTAGCTGCTGGGTGTTCATCTAATCCGAACCGTACGAATGCCCACGCCTTGTCTGCTCACTGGCCCAGTGAGGAATGTTCTAACAGCTTCCACCTCTCCACCATCGCAGACAACGTGCAGGAGACCACCCTGGGCGCGCCCCTCCCACCTGGGCACAGTCTGCTCTTCCTAAGGGTGGGGTTGCTCTCCAGGGGCCCCTGGAGGTTTCTCTAGCCTCCATTTCCCATCCTGGCGGAGCCTTTGGCGTTTTCCAGTCTCCCACTTTTACACATATTAGTAGATATGTAAAGTGATAGTTTGTTAATTTAATTTGCATGTATCTGAATATTAAGGAGTTTGAGCAACCCTCCACATGCTTGATGGTCTTTTGGTTTTCCTATGCTACTTAAATCGTTTATATTTTTTGCCTGTGTTTCTTTTATGGTTGCTATCTTGTAAAGTCTTGGATATTAATTTCTTATCTTTTTTTAATGTATTGCTTTTATAGGGAGGAAGGGAGAAGAGACAGACAGAGACAAGGACAGATAGAGACAGCATGGTGACAAGCGTCTGTCTGGGAAGATGCCAGTGTTGGTTATCCGCACTAACCAGTGTGACGAGGTCACCTTGCCTTGACCTTATCTTTCAAATTCCCCCACCTCAGTTGATTTTCCAGGCCTGCTTCTTTTGCCCTCCATTGTTTAAAGGAACTGTGTTCCATTAACTGCTGCTTAAGTCCGTCAGCATTTGTATGCGTGGCTAGAAACCAAGAGCACTGGCTGGTATAGCTCCTTATCCAGCCCATCCTTGTGGGCCCCCAACTCTGGTGACCCTGAGTCTCTTCAGCCTCTGAGCCTCCCTCCATCTGGGCCCTAGGAGGTCAGTGTTATCTGCGCCCTGTGCGCACCACTCCTGCCCATTTGTAACCCTCCAGCGGCTCCTCTGCCGTCCCAGAATGGCTCTGCGCTCTCTAAGAGACAAGAAATAGCTGACATTTGGCTTTGGGACTTCAGAGTCAATCCCAGTAGCACATTACAAAGATTTTTCGAGCATGTTTATTAAGAGAGTCGTCTCCTGTCTACCCTGAACCTCTTTCTCACTTCTGAGGACTTGAGAATCATATGGCTCCCTGAGGACATGTAGGAACAACATAGGAGCGTCACGACTGTTCTAAATGCTGAGAAACCTCACTCGAGCTGGCTTGAGATTCCAGACCTACCCACCTTTGGCCTGGTTTTCCTGCTTCTACATGAATGCTTCTGCTGCTATTTTTGATTATTTCTAGATCAGCATCACCATTCTTGTTGGACTTCCAGCAAGTCACTGGAATGCAACATATTCTAAATTTCTTTTTTCTTTTTTTAATGACATAACTAGACTCTTGTAAGGCAGTAGGAAACCTGTTAAGACTCCTGCGTAATGCTTCCTCAAGCATTCTAAAACACAAGGTTACACTTAATGTGCCCTTCCCCCACTTTTTTGGACTTCCCATGTTTCCAATTACTCTTTGGTGCCAGAAACTGCACCTCCAGCAGGCAATAATGCTTAATTAAGGAGGCTTGTCTGCAAGGTTGAAGTAAGCTTTTCTAATCACAACAGTTTCACTTCACTTTTGTGCATGCTGGTACCTTAAACACCCTGGATGATTCAAAGTCAGGCTTTGCGTTGTTCATCAGAACGATGACAGCAGCGGTTCAGCACTCCTTCAGAGTTGTGCGTTTGACAAAGACCCGGAAACCATTTCCTTCAACAGCCTGCGTCTCTGCCCTCAAAGCACAACAAGAAACATCCAAAAATAGAGTTTCTGTTCCTCAGAGAGAGCCTTCCCCCAACAGTGCTTGTGCTGGTGTTGATTTGGGAAATAGCAATACAGCAGACACCTGGTGTCACTTCCAGGGCTACACTTGACAACGGCGAACATTTTTGCATTCTCCCTGACTTTGATCTGCACTCTCTCCATTAGTGGTGTGCCTCTTAAAGACAATGGGAAAGCTCCCTTCTCTCATCCTCTCTTCTGAAGATCTAGCTCATTTTTCTTTGCCTGGCTCATGCCGTACCTCCCCTATGGATCTCTTTTTTTAATCACATCAGTACACAGCGGTCCTTCTCTCTCTGAGCTGCAAATAACCTCTGGAACTGATGGAGTTCTCTTCCCTAATTAGTACATATCTAGTGTATTCATTGCGTCCCAATTGTTGGTCATGTGCCCTGGTGTAGGCATCCTTGGTGGTTGATGCGCATTGTTTTCCTTTTATTGATCATCAAAGGTCAAGGCATTCATAATTCCCTGCCAACCCAGGGCTAAGCATGTAGTAAGCGTTCAATAAATAGTGATAAATCGTGTCAGTAGCTGAGTGAAAGACAAGAGACAAAGTGAAAAGATTATAATAGAAAAATACAAGAAGCTCTGAGCCTGAGAGAACAGGTCATGATGTTCTTTATGACAACCTGGTCACAGCATTCCTCAGCATTCTAATTATTTGTTTAATGACTATGTTCTCTTCTAGAATGTTTCCTCCACCAAGATGAAGATTATGTCTAAGATTACATGGGGAGCATTATAGGGAATGCATTTCCGTTGCCACTGTGATTCTCAACTGAAAGGATATGGCTCTCACTCTTGTAATGCTGCTGGCCATGGGCGGTGTCCATTGAGATGTCCACTTGCTGGTACAAAATAACCTAAATATGGAAGAAGCCAACTTATTATTAATCACCAAGAGTCACTACAGTTAGATTTATGCAAAGAAAAGAGAACTATTTACACAGGGTTAATAAATTACCCTCTCCAGTACTTCAGCTGCAGAGACTTTTAATAACCTAGACCTGAAATTTAGCACTAAGGAATTGACTATTCATCTTAACTTCACAAAAACTTTTTTCTTCCCTGACACATAGAAAAGAAATCTATAAATTTACTTAGGTGTTGAAACAAGAATGCGTAAAAAACCCTTAAACTCCTCACAATTTACCATGAGACAAAGCACTGTCTGTCTCCACAGTCTACCCTGACAGGCATCTCACAATGTGACTGGGGTAGAATAAGGCACCTGAACGGTGATTGACATTTGATTTGTTTCCATTAATTTGTGGGACCAGAGGAATAAAAAATTTAACAACCACAACTTACTCTGGTGACATTTTATCTGTTTTAGACATTGTAGCAGAACGGCAGTGAATAGAATGTCCTATTTCAGTACACTCAATGTAAAAACACCTCAATTGCCTTGTAAAGGAAGACAACCATTGCTGAAAAAGTCATTTTTCAAAAGTCAAGAAGCAACTAATCCGCATTATTTCCTGTTGGGGAGAATTCCTTAACATCCCAGATTTTCATTCTGTCCAACTCAAAACAGATCTCTAGAAGGATGCAAAGGTACATGATAGACACTAAACTATGAAATACAAGAGTTGAGACCCTTCAGAAAGGATCTTGACTCTTATAAGTGCTCTTTCTCAGAATGCTTATCAATGAGGCAGTATCTTTCAGCCAGAGATTTATTGTTCTCTAAGCACTAACTCATTAATGTTCCTATTAAGGTACAATTTTCAAAAAATTAAAAACATGATTCTCATATAAATACAAAATGAACATGTCAAATATTCCGTTCAACTCATTAATTAATGAGTGACCCAGTAAGATATTAAGAGTGGTTCAAGGGGACTCAGTCCACAGAAAGTGGAAATGAATTTTCTAATAATAACACAGCAGGCAAATGTCCTACCAGGCAATAAACTGTAACCAGGAGGGTAACCTATTTTAGAAGTAGGAATTACTTGCTTTGTTCTTCTACAAAATAATTTGCATTGTTACCAGTTTTCTGCAAACTAATTTCTACATTTACAGAGTTTTGAAATTGCCTAATCAATAATAAATAAGAGGCCAAACTAAGATATATCCACCTGGAAAATTAGAGGAATGGGCCTGCTGGAAACATGTAACACAACTGAAGGAACACTCAGTAATGCTGGTTTTTTTAAAGATTTTATTTATTTATTTTTAGAAAGGGGAGGGAGAGAGAAAGCGAGAGAGAAAGAGAAACATCAATGTGCAGTTGCTGGGGGTCATGGCCTGCAACCCAGGCATGTACCCTGACTGGGAATCGAACCTGCGACACTTTGGTTCACAGCCCGCGCTCAATCCACTGAGCTATGCCAGCCAGAGCTCAGTAATGCTATTTTAATCAGTGCAGACTGGTGTAACAAAAAATGCCATAGACGGGGAGGCTTGAACAACAGAGATTTAGTTCTCAGAGTCCTCGAGGCTGGGAAGTCCAAATCCGGGTTCTCATAGGTAGGTTTCATTCTGAGTCCCCTTCCCTTGGCCTGACCTGACTTACAGGCAGCTGCTATCTCTCTGTGTGCGCCCCTAAGGTCTTTCTGTGCACTGGCAGAGCAAGGGCGCAAGCTCTCTGGCGTCTCCTCTTATAAGGTCACTAATCTTGGGATAAGAGCCACACCCTCATGACCTCATCTAACACTAATTACCTCTCAAAGACTCCAAGCACTCAAAAAATGTCTGCTGTCTATTTCCAAGTTTTGGATAATTTTCTTAACTATCTAAACACTGCAGCTTGACAAGTGGAAAATAATTTCTGTTCTACTTATGAAGTGAGGAAGACACTAGAAACAGTTTTGAGAGAATGAGTTGGAGGCAGAATGCTCTGAGAAAACTCAGTGAGAGATTCAAAGTCCAAGTTGGTGAGTTTGTGAGTGAGGAAGAGAAAACAGAAGAGTTCTCACTCTCTGGCCAGCTAACCGGTCCTGGAGTTTTCTGGCCTTTTATCTGAATGACTCAGGAAATCAGTAGAGTGTTAATAACAAATATGAGAACGCTTGTCTCTTGCATGCCTACTGTGTGTCATTCATTTCATATATATTGCCTTGAATGCACAGTGCCTTCTTGCAGGGCTATTATTCCCATTAGACAAGAAAATGATTTGGGCATGAAGGTTGGGTGACTTGCCCAAGGCCATTGCTAGCAAATAACAAAATTGAGAATGTGTATAATTCTGTCTGGTTCAACCACACTTGCTTCTCTCTGAAAACGGCCTCTAAATCCACTCTGCATCTGTGAATGCTGTATTCACAGTGAGGCAGAACATGTCCGTGTATGCTCTCACTGATCCCCTTCTGTGTGGAGAGATCATGACATCGAAGACGCACCAAGTCCCTGGCACCATTAGTTGAGATGGGAAAGACGAGAAGAGGAGCGGAAGCTCTGCAAGGGTGATCAAGAATTTTTCTTGGGAAATGTTAAGTCTGGTGTGCCTGAAGACATCCAAGCAGAGATGTCAAGTAGGCAGTAGAGCAGAAGAGGGGTGGAGATGTAAATTTCGTGAGTCATCAGCATAAATAAGTTATTTAATGTGATAAGCAAATTCGTGCCTGCAGAACAATAGACTTCTGCAAGAATAATCATCACAATAATAACCATGCCTGCTACTCAGAAATATGGTCGTGAAAGTAATTGAAATACTGAAATTCTCCCCTGTCTCAAGTCTCCCTTACCCTTATCCTCAGCAGCCCTGGGCCTGCCCACCATCCAGTTACTAAAAGCAGAGCATCTTCAGGCAGTGATGATTTAGAATGATCTTTATTCATGCCCTCCCCCTAGAGCATTTCAAATATCAGCCCTGACTCACAGCTAATATTTCTTGAGCTCTTAATATATACCAGACACTATGTTAAGCCCTTTATGTGACTGGCTCATTTAATGCTCAAAACTAACCTTTGTGGTAAATATTAATATTACCCCCATTACACAGTTGAGAAAATTGAGGCTCAGAAAGGCTGATTACAAGTCCTAGGCCATATTGATAGTGGCTTATGGAACCAGGACCTGAGCCAAAAAAGTCTAAATTTGGAGCCTCTACACCATTCTGTTTCCCTAGCTCTGAACAGCCTGTCTTTGGCTGCATAGCATGATTAGGGGATGAGAATATATTCAGCCTTCATTTCTTGTCCTGTCAGGACAGTGAGTGGACAAAGTTCCTTCACTGAATGGTTATTTAGTTCCTTCTAACTGTATTCTGTAAGGTGTGAAAAGAATAGGAATTTGTTATAGCCACTCTGCAATGCCAGACTGTCTAGACTATTTGTGCGACCCATATGTATTCACCAGCTAATCTCTCCATGTCATCTGTCACACTTGGTAGCACTTAAGTGACATGACTGGCTGAGCTTCCCCATTCATACTTCAAGAACAGTGTTGACAGACACAAACAGCACGGTCTTGTGGATGATTTTCCTTTATTCCAAAGACCTCATGACTCAAGGATGATGTTCAAAAAAATAAGATATTGAAATAGAAAGTCTTCTTGGAAAATGTTGCCTGCTATAGACTGCGCTTCCACCCCACCCCCACTCCCTTGAATCCATGTGTTGAAACTTAGATTGCAGCATGATATTATTAGGAGGTGGGGTGCCTTTGAAAAGCCACGAGGTCATGAAGATGGAGCCCTCATGAATCAGACTGTGCCCTTCTAAAAGCTACGCTAGCAGATACCCAATGTGCTGGTGCCTGATGTTTAACTTGCAGCCTCCGGAACACTGAGGAATAATTTCTGTGGTCTATAAGCCACCTATTCCGTGGTATTCTGTTATAAATGGAGGAACAAACTAAGGCACTAACTCACACACATACCCTCGTCCCCATACTAAAGAAGATCTGACACAGGATACATAATGGACGGACCTTAAAGACATGACGCCACAGCTTACCAGCTAGACGTAAATGTACAAATATTATATGATTCCACTTACATGAAATATCTAGAAGAGACGAATTCATAGAGACAGAAAATAGAATATTGATCACCAGGTGCTGCAGAGAGGGGGAAATAGGGAGTTATTGCCAATAGGCATAGAGTTTCAGCATTTTCTGTTCTAATTTCTCTTTTTGCAACTAGGTGAGAAGGTCAGAGTTTTATGAGTCTGGAACCCTCATTCTGAGAAAGAGGGGGTTCTGTGGAATTCTTCAGACCAACTTTCTCATTTAGAAAGTAGATCCTGCCTTTTAATCCCTACTTGGCTCTCCGTACCTGCCCTCAATGGGGTCGAAGCCATGGGAAAGACAGAGGAGTGACTGGCCTTCTCCAGAGGTTCCACACCTAGCAAACATATACAGTTCGCTGCTGTTGGAGGTGGAAAGTTGTCCACCTTGCCCAAGGAAAGGTTGTGCGTTGTGACTAAGGACTAGCAGTCCACATTCTGGAAGGAAATTGAAACTACTTAATAGTGAACTGTCTCTGTGCCCCCTCCTCCTGCCCCCATTATGTCTTCTGAACAGGAAGAACAGATGTGTTGACACTGAGCTCATCCAAACAACCTCCAGATGTATAATCTCTTTAAGACAAGTTCCCAGGAGATACTCTGGAGACATAATTCATCTTCCAGTCTAATTAGACATCAAGCAGGAAATCACAAAACACAGATGTGAAGGATGTTGGTTTGATGAGAAGTACACCTTCATAAATCTACTGAACGGAAATGACTCTACACTTGTTACACCACACCAGGATCAATGGCATCATCTGGGGTTTTTATGGAGCCATATTTTCTCCCCATCCTTCTCTAAATTCTTCTTTTGCTTTGAATTCTTTATTTTTTTTCCTTTTTGACAGACAGAAATAGCCATATTTATGAAGTATAAAGGAGAAACAAAACACTTCCCATGTCGGAAGAGAGCATTGAACCCAGGAAAAAATGTTTATTGCTGGAATTCAGTTATGTTCAGTAACTCATGTTTCTCTGCAGAGTACCTTGTTTTTCATAGGGTTACAACTATGCACCCCCAAAAAATCTATACATGGACAATTCCCTAGTGGCCATTTTACCAATATATTAACCAATTTTGTCTTTGGGTGACGAGATTTCAAATAGTAATTGTGTCAAATTTCTTAAAGTATTTACACTATATTCTGTTGGGGATCCAAGGATTTTCCTACAACTTAGGCCTGTTTTTATGTTAATGTTTCTGTTTAGAATCCTGAACTAAGTTGGCAATTGCATCAGACCACAGAGGAGACTACAGTACAAAGTTAGAGTTTCCGTTTATTATAGAAAACAATTTCCCAAGCCCACCCCCCACCTCATATGGACAGTTAGTTTCTTTGTCACTTCTCCAGTCTGGTAGGTAAAGATTTTCTGACTTTTTTGTTTGTTTGTGTTTACAGATGAACTTGTCACAGTCCTGCCTTTAAGTCTTTTCTTCTGTTACCCAGTGGTTATTAGATGCCAAGCCCAAGTCCCTAGGGCCCACATCCAGGACTATATTACTTTGGTCTTTTGGAAATCAGGTTTTCTTCAAGCTTCTCCTTTCACCTTGAATTCTCTCCCCTACCCCCCAGGTGTACTGAGGTATAATTGATAAATAAAATTGTAATATGTTTAAAGTATAGAACATGATGATTTGACATGTGTACACACTGAAAGGATTCAAGTTTACTAACACATTCATTACCTCACATATTTGCTTCTTCTTTTGGGGGGGGGCTCAGTACAATATTATGAACTATAGATATCGTAAGATACTTTAAATCCTCACATAGGCTTTATTCATCTTATAACTGAATGTTAGGGCCCTTTTACCAGCTTCTTCTTATGTCCCCCACCTCTCAGCCCCGGAGAATCACCATTCTACTCTCTGTTTCTATGAGTTTCACTTTTTTAGACTCCACCTATGAGTGAGATCATACAATATGTGTCTATTTCTGTCTCCTTATTTTACTTAGCATAATGTCCTCAGGTTCTCTCCATGTTGTCTTAAAAGGAATGATTTCCTTCTTTTGTAAGTCTGAATAATATTACACTGTATGTGTAGACCAGGTTTTCTTTATCCATGTATCCATCAGTGGACAGTTAGGTTGTTTTTATATCTTGGGTATTGTGAATAATGCTGCAGTGAACATGGGGGTATAGATATCTTTTCAAGACAGTGATTCTGTTTCATTTGGATGTACACCCAGAGACTGGATTGCTGGATCATTTGGTAGTTCTATTTTGAATTTGTTAAGGAATCTCTAAATGTTTTCCATAGTGGCCGTCCCAGTTCACATTCCCACCAGCAATGTACAAGGGTTCCCTTTTTTCCATATCCTCACCAGCATTTGTTATCTCTTGTCTTTTTTATAATAGCCATCCTAACATGTGTGAAGTGATATCTCTGTGTGGTTTTGATAGACATTACCTTGATAATTACTGATGTTCAGCACCTTATCATGTACCTGTTGGCCATTTGTAACTCTTCTTTATTAAAGTCTCTAGTCAGGACTTTTGTTCATTTTTAATGGGGTTGTTTTTATGCTATTGAATTGTATCACGGTTTGTTTGCATACTTTGGGTATTAATTCCTTATCAACTTGCAAAAAAACACCTTGTTTGCAAATATTTTCTCCCATTTCTATAATTTGCCCTTTCATTTTGTTGATGGTTTCCTTTGCTGTGCAGAGCTTTAAAATTTGATGTAGTCCCAGCTATTTATTTTTGCTTTTTTTGCCTTTGCTTTTGGTGTCAAATCAAAAAAAAATCATTGACAAAAGCAATGTTAAGGAGCTTACCCCCTGTGTTTTCTTTTGTAAGTTTTATGGTTTCAGCTCCTAGATCCAATTCTTTAATCTACTTTGAGTTGACTTTTTTAGAAGATTTTATTTATTTATTTTTAGAGAGGGGAGGAAAAAAGAGTACAAAGGAAACATCGATGTGTGGTTGCCTCTCATGTGCCCCCTACTAGGGACTTGGCTCAGAACCCAGGCATGTGCCCTGACTGGGAATTGAACTGGCAGCTCTTTGGTTCACAGGCTGGTGCTCAATCCACTGAGCCACACCAGCCAGGGCAATTTTGAGTTGACTTTTGTGTACAGTGTAAGGTAAGAGTTCAGTTTTATTTTTTTGCATGTGGCTGTCCAGTTTTCCCTTACCATTTATTGCAGAGCTTCTTCCCAGTATATATTCTTGCATCCTTTGTCACAAGTTAATTGATCATATATGCGTAGATTTATTTCTAAGCTCTCTGTTCTGTACTGTTAACCTATGTGTCTGTTTTTATTGCTATAGTTTTATAATATAGTTTGAAATTATGAAGTGTAATGCTTCTAGTTTTATCCTTTATTCTCAAGATTGCTTTGACTATTCAGGGTCTTTTGTGATTTTTTACAAATTTTAGGATTTTATTTTCTATTTCTGTGAGGGGGGGAAATGTTATTGGAATTTAATAAAGATTGCATTGAATATGTACATCTTTTTAGGTAGTATGGACATTTTAATACTACTAATTCTTCCAATTCATGAACGCTAAATACCTTTCCATTTATTTTTGTTTTCTCTAATTTCTCTCATCAGTGTTTTGTAGTTTTCCATGTGCAAATTTCCACCATCTTGGTTACATGTATTCCTATGCACTATATGTTTTCTGATTGTTCTCCTAATTTCTCTTTCTGATTGATCATTTTTTATGCAACTGTTTTTTGTATATTGATTTTGTATTTTACAACTTAATCGAATATGTTTATTGGTCCTAACTATGTTTGGGTGCAGTCTTTAGGATTTTCTATTTATAATATCATATCATCGGCAAACAGAAACCATTTCACTCTTCTTTTCCAATTTGGATGACTTTTACTTCTTTGTCTCGCCTAATTGCTCTGGCAGGACTTGCAGTACTGTGCTGAACGTGAGAAGGAGCATCCTTGTCTTGTTGCTTGTCTTAGAGAAGGAGCTTTCCGATTTTCACTGTAGAATGTGGTATTAGCTGTGGGCTTGTCCTATTCGGCCTGTATTATGTTAAATTCTCTCTGTGCTTAGGGTATTGAGAGCTTTTATCATAAAAGAATGTTGAATTTTTCCAATATTTTTGTGTCTGTTGAGATAATCACGTGGTTCTTTTTCATTCCATTAACGGGAAAGCACTAGAGCTGCTGTCTCTGTTCTCAGTGGCTCCCAATAGTTGGGAATGTGCCAAAACTTGTCATTGACCCAAAAGGGAGAATTGCAGTTCATGTTTACACGCAGACTGATTAGAAGCTAGACCTTTAAGCAGCAGCTCATTAAGTATGCAGACACCCTCCAGGGAAAGTCAGAGAGGAGTGCTTTTGTGTGCTCCCAGCTGCACTGAGCCCTAAGGGCATAGCCACAGCAGCTTCTTGGGTCCTTGAATATCTGCTTACTTGTTTGCTATCAGGCTGTGAGACTCAAACACATGCCCTATTGAATTATAGAGCGAGGTATCTGAGGGGGTCTGTCCCCCAGATGGGAATGTTAAAAGTTGGGGTGCTTGATGTGTGGTCCAAAACCTTCACCCTCCAGGGAAAATTGGACGTTGGGGTTTCCTTCCCAATTTGTATAACTCCGTGAGAGGTGTGGTTTTTGGTGAGATTGTGTCTCAGTCTTTCCTATCATTGGAATCCGGGTACTTTCTCACTGTCTCCATGTGTGGGAGTCACTCAGCTCATTTCCGGAATTCTCCCAGAGTGAATTGCTCCCTGTGCAGCTGTGTGTTCGGTGTAACCGCAGGGGGAGGGAAATTCAGGAGCCTCCCGCGTCACCACCTTGGTCTGGACTCACACAAATCTTCTCTTAATTTTTGAACAATGCCCTTTCTTTCAATCTAAAATTAAAGTGTTTCTTATAATTGAGCCAGAATTTCAGCTATTTGTAGAAAGAAAAGTTTCTACATCAACTCAGTCCTTCTTGTTACTATAATAAAATTGCAACTACAGGCAATATTGGTGCCATGAACTGAATGTGTCCCCACAAAATTTATATATTGAAGCCCTAACTTGCAATGTGACTCTGTACGGTCTTTAGGAAGTAATTAATTTTAAATAAGGTCACAAGGATGAGGCCACTAATCTGGTAAGACTTAATACCCTAATAAGAAGAATCTCACAAGAGCCCCATTTCCCTCCCTTCCCCTCAAACATACACTGAGGGCAGGACATGTGAGAACATAGCAAGAACGTGGCCATCTGCAAGCAGGAGGAGAGTTCACACCAGAAACCAAATGAATTCACACCTTCATCTTGGACTTCCACACTTCAGAATTGTGGCAAAATATTTTTTTGTTGTTTAAGCCACCCAGTCTATGGTGTTTTGCTCTTGCAGCTTGAGCAGACTAAAATCATTTGTTTTTATTTTTTTTGTCTTCTTAAGTTCCTTCCATGAGTATGCATGTCTTTTATGCAAGTTATTAGCCCTCTTCAATAAATATATCTTGCTCTTTGCCATTGAAGCCCATATGGAATTGAACTCCTTTATCTCCTTTGAAGTTAAGCAGGGCCACGAGACTTTGTCTAAACAATGAAAAAAGCCAGGCTGTAATACATCTCACTCTCTTCCCCCAGCTCAGGTGACCCTGGAAGCACATCATGTTGACAGACTGTTTCCCTCACCCAAAGTCACTGAGTGATTAGGAGAGACTTCCTACCCAGTGGAAATTGATTCACTGAGAATTAAATCTATAATAATTTGAATTATTTGTTACTGTAGCATAGCCTAGCATAGACTGACTGATACAACTTTTACTTATTTTCAGAGAGAGGGGAAGGGAAAGAGAACGAGAGAGAGAGAAACATCAATGTGTGGTTGCCTCTTAAGCACTCCCCACTGTGGCCCAGGCATGTGCCCTGACTGGGAATTGAACTGGCAACCCTTTGGTTTACAGGCTGGCGCTCAGTCCACTGAGCCACACCAGCCAGGGCTGATACAGCTTTTAAAACACGCATGAAAATATTTTTAATTTTTAAAAATTTATATAACATCAGTTTCTGCATAGAATTCGACTATACATAGTACAAATTAAGTCATGTCTGCATTAGCCTACAGACATGTGGTGTCAATGAGTGCTAAAATAGCTCTGTAATCCAAATGCTAATTACACTGCTATATTTTCAATTGTTGGTAATTTTATTCTTTTGAACTGAGGTATTTCTATCTCCATACATTCTCTTGTTAAACAAATGGCCACACCCCTGAGAAGAATGACTTGTGAAATTTTTCATTAGAAATAGCTTAAGAGGAATACTGGGGTCCTTTATTGATAGATTGCTGAATACTTGAAGGGCAAGGGGACAGGTGAGGACATTGGCTAGATTGCCTCAGTGGAAGGTTTTGAACAACAAGGCATGAATCTTCAAAAATAAAAAGTGAATGATGACTAATGAGGAAGCCAACATGTCTTCACAATGTTACTCAGAAAAGACTTCAAGACTGTCCAAAGAGTAGTGAATAATCTTGCCATGGGCAATTACTTGTCTTCTTTATCCATCTTACAAATCAGAAAATTCTGGAGGAAAAATAGAGGGAGAGATGTGCCAATTAGAAGGAGGCAGCCAAATAGCAGTGGTTACTTGGAAATGCTAACCATAAATATATGTCACAAGGCACAGTTACAGGACCCTCGTCAAAAACGCAACTTTCCTCTGAACTCAGCATTCTTGGTTTCACATAAAATATGAATAAAACATTGGGCACGCTTCCCAGAAGAATGAACTATTATGAAAATGGCATCAGTGAAAGAAACAGGATAGCAAGAATAGTCAGGAACAGTTATACTACATATGCCATAGCACAAATAGTTCTTTAAAAGTAAATACATCCCACATAAAAACATTCCGCTTTCCAGTAACTACTCTGTTTTGTAATATCTATGAATAAAGCTTGGGCTATTAAATGCATAAAAGTAAACAACAGTGTGTCTTGCTAATTATGATCATCTTCAACTGGCATGAATACAATTTGCAGCTCTGAATTAAAAGTAAACTTCCCCACAAATGTTCTTTGAAGTATACCATTTTCCTCTTTATTTCCAAAACATATGCAAGGTGACAAGATACTCTAGCATTTTCTATTTCTGCTGTCAGGATTGTGCATTAATTCCTTTGTAGGAATGCTCACATTTCCAAAGTAGAAAGCCAAATTGAACCTCAAAATGGCAATAGTAAGAAAATCCAAAGAATTGGAATAAGTTCGGTTTTTCTTCTCTCTGCAGTTTCTCCATCCTTCTCATTCAACTATTCCTAAAACATCATTTTTCTACTTCTTCATGATTTCACAGCCAAGAGTCCCCTCCTTTTTTTTCTGAATCAGCTTTCCTCTGTCATCATTTCCTTCCCTTTTCATCCAAGTCTTCAGGGTCCATCACTTCAATCAGGATCAGCCAATATCCTCGATGTCTTTCTTGCCACCATCTTTCCAATGTGTTACAAGGCACAATGTTCCAGATTCTCAAAAATAAAAAGCGCCAACTCAGAATGACACAAACAACAAGAAGGGCAGTTATATCATATAACAAGAAGGCCAGTTGTTCAATTATGTTATCAAAACTCAAGTTTTATCTTTCAAACCTGCATCCTCACATGTCACCTTGTCTTTGGGCTAGTTCACCAAGCATCACCAAGCATACTGTCATGCAGGTATGACAGTATATCAAAGTAGAAAATGGACCATTTCTTATTTCTTTCTCTTTTTAGAAGCAAGAAAACATTTTCCTGTCCATGAAATCTTTCCCAATGCCTGGAATTACATCACATGTTCATGACTTTGTACAAATCAGTCATTGGTAAGAGGACGATTGTGGTTGGCTTACACTAATCAGGGTCACTCTCCATACAGGATGGATGGGCCAGCCTCCCTTCGAAAACATGTCTAATATGAGGAGAGTGGTTAAACAAAAACAGAGTTCTGTTGGGAAGAAAGAATGGAGAAGGTTGGTGAGGGTGAGGTAACCAATCAACAATGTTTGCACTTTAGTGCCATCTTACTGCCTACCTTTTCTATAAACAACCACTAGCTTCTGCTGGCAAAATCATGCAGCATGTATGAGGGATGCTCACTGATCCATTTGACAATTAGGATACTAATACCTCCTGACAGTTCACATAGCCGTGTCTTCCCAGAGGAACAATTTTAAACTTCCATGTTGCCTCATCCCCTGATGAAGTGTGCTCACCGACCGGCAGTGAGCGCAGAATGCTGCAGATGGCTCATCAAAACACGAGAAAGACATACACAGAGACAAGCAGTTTCTGTGGGGAAGTAAAAACGGAATGGCCAATCTCTCCAGAGGAGAGAGCTCCTCGTCTCCATTCCCAAGCAGATTTTTATTATTGAATACCAATACCTTTTGCAAATTACAAGTAGTTAGCTTTGAAAGGTGCTGGCAGATCTTCCGCTGGGAACCTAAGCCAGAGTATTTGGGGTTTTACCATTTAAAAAGACTACAGGACTTAAAAACTTGGTTTTGTTTCCTCCCTGTGCCTTCACATTTTAATTAAAGAGCATCCTCCAGCAAGCAGATCTTACAGGGTCTTTCACAGGCTATGTCTCAGGCCTGATTACCCCAGGGGTCTGCCATTTCTGGTCTGGGCTGCACCGCCCCTGCTATTTCCACAGGCTTGAGTTAACAGAGAAGACAAAGGCAGCCAGGAGACTTGGATTTCTCACAAGAACTCAGGCTTTGACAAAGCTGAGGGGGCAGGGATTGATGCCATCACCCCTTCTTATCCACAGCCCCGAGTCTCTTCCCTTAAGGCATTCCCACATGATCGTGTCTGTCTTAGATTCATTCTCTTTCCTAGAGAATTGTTACCCGTCATTGACTGCCGATCATGCAATAGGGAAACCAGGCATTAGAACAGGCAGCGTTCATGCCAGGGAAATAAGTTTTGTCTCCTTAGTGGCTCCTGGTCTGGAGGTCTTTCACTCAGCCTAAGTCACCGGGGGGTTACAGCTTCCTGAGACCAGGCAGGGCGATCCCCAACACCCTGACATTCACATCTCCCTCACATTCCCTGAAAATTACACAGAAAGTTGGTTGTAATCTATGTCTAAAGTTGATATCAGACAAGAGCTCTGTGGATTTTCTAAACCAACTCTATAAATTTTACATCTGCCCCAAGCTGTTTCTTCTTCCTGCCCATGACAATGGAAAAGTTGTCTCTTATACTAAATACAACAAGCATTTTTTTTACCTTTATTGTCCCTTCTCTAAGATTCTTCTGACAGCTGATCCCCTCTAAACTATTTTCCATCTCTCCGTCACTGCCACCTTAATCCTGAAAATGTGTGATTCTCTCAGCATGCTCAACTCTAGCCAATTAAAAAAATTAACATGGATGGATCTGAGAAGCTCATGCTAAGCAAAATAAGTCAGATGGAAAAATTCAAGAACCATATGACTTTACTCCTATGTGAGATATAAAGCTGAAAACAAGCAATGAACAAACAGGACAAACAAAAGTCACAGACACAGACAACTGTATGGTGGTTTCCACAGGAGAGGGGAGCGGGGAGTAGGAAAAGGTAAAGGGTTCACATATATGGTGAGGGACAGAGATTAGACTTTGGATAGGGAACACACAACATAATATACAGATGATCTATTATAGATTTTTACACCTAAAACTAGATAATTTTATTTACCAGTGTCACCTCAATAAATTTAATAAAATTTAAAAACAAGTTAAAAAAATTTTATAAAGATTTTATTTATTTATTTATTTATTTTTTAGAGAGGGAAGGAAGGGAGAAAGAGAGAGAGAGAGAAACATCAATGTGTGGTTGTTGGGGGCCATGGCCTGCAACCCAGGTATGTGGCCTGACTGGGAATCAAACCTGCGACACTTTGGTTCGCAGCCCTCACTCAATCCACTGAGCTACACCAGCCAGGGCATAAGTTAAAAAATTTAAAATATCTTTATTATATCACACTTCCACCCACTTCCACACTGTCTCTGTTCTCTACTTCACAGGCAAACCTCTTGAAAGAGTAGTCCCCATTTCCTGCCTTTCTTTCTTCTTTGCCTCATCCACCTCTGCACCACCCAATCTGGCACCTACTTCCATTTCTCTACTGCAACACACCACTGGGCTAGCTAATGAATTCCTCATCACTTAACCTCAGTCACTGTTTAGGCCACTTGACCTCTTGGCAGCACTGGGCTCACGATTGCTCCTTCCTTCCTCAATGAAACACTGTCTTTGCATTTCATGCCTCTACACACCCTCACTTCCTCCTGCTTCTCAGGCTGTTCCCTGGTCCTCTGCCCATCTTCGTAGTACTTGTGGGTATCTGGCTTCTCCTGCAGGGTTTTTTCTAGCTTATACAAACTTCCTTAGAGCTACCACTTACTCTCCTGCCTCCAGTGATCATCCAGGTGGTTTATAGGTGAGTGCGCTGTGGAATAAGATGATCTGGGCTTAATTCCAAATTTTAACTCTAACCATTAGTTATATAAGTTGGGCAAGTTTCTTAACTTTGGTAAGCTTCAATTTCCACATCTATATGAGAAAGATAGTAGTCTCTACCTCACTGGACTATTGAGAGGATAGCAATAATCAATACAAAGTGCTCAATGCAATGCCTATATCTAGTTGGCCTTCCGATGTTTGTTTTTATTATTCACTTCATTATGCTGATAACTTTTGACCCTGCTTGTCTGATCCAAATCTTTCCTGAAACTCAGCAGCCTTTATTCAGTGGGATATTCAGTAACTTGATTTGATGCCCAATGGGCCACTCAAATTCAAGAAATCAAAAATTAAAGTGATTGTCTTCCCTCCCTATGCTAAATACATTCATCTTCCTGTGTTCTCTGGCTTTGACAATGACCATCCATGTGATTGTCCAAGTCTCAGGTGTGGGATACATGCCTGAACCTTCTTACTGTGAATGGTCCCAGACCCTCTGCAATCCACCTCTTGACTTGTCTCCACCTTTCCTGCCTTCGTGGCCATCAGCCTGGTTCAGACCATCATCTCTTACTTGGATGACTGCTGCTGAGCCCTCCCAAATCTATTCTCCACTTAGAAGCCAGAACATTCATCATAGAACATAACTGAGCAATTCTTACCTTTCCCTCCTCACTAACCCCTCTCTACTCTGTTCCCACATTCTGGTGTTTATGAGTTTTTTTCTCATATATACCAAACTTGTAATGGCCCCCTTGGCTTGCTTTCTACTCCTTTCCATCCTCAGCTCCTGTCTCATGCCTACTCTTACCCATAAGTCCAATTTCCTCTGGATGTCTCCCTTACTCCCCACACATACACACACTGAGTTAGATGGTCTTGCCATTTGCTGCTGCACTTCCCTGTACTCCTCCCTTTCTGGGGTTTGTATCATTTATCTTCCTCACCAGAAAACATCAGTGAGAGCAAAGCCCTTGTTTACCCAATATCCTTGCTTCTACTCCTGGGCTGGCCCATTCAGAGTACCTATTTAATGAGGGAGTAAATTTCTTTCCCCTTGTATTTGATTTTCAACCTGCCTGGACCTCAGCACTCAGTTCTCTTATGTTGATTTTAGCCAGATACTTCTTGAATATGTTTCTTTCATCAAATCCTGTATCCTTTTAGTTTCCAAATCAGGCTGCCACTAGAACCACGTGATTTCCTGATCCTGTTTGTAGACCTACCAAGTAAGGACCACCAGGAAGCTATATTTTTACAATATCCCAGGTAATACTGATAATTACTTACTACCAAAAACCCTTGCTGTACACAATCTCAGTAATTCCTGGATTATATGAGTGTTTCTGGATGTAAAAATCGCTCAGACTGACTCATCCCAAGTGATTCACTAGTGAATCAACAGGATACCCTTTCCAGGAAATTAAAAATACATAATGCCTTATTCTAATTAAAATCACTGTCTCAAAAGCCCCTTGAGAACTTAATTTAATGGGGATTTTCTGGGGGCAGATTGGAGGGAAATATAGTGTCCGGCACAAATAATGACCCTTTTTTATTACAAAATCTTTTATGACAAAATCTTAAGCATGTAATTCTGTAACATATCACTATCACACTCAAGCATACCGTATGACATTGTAGGAGAAACGTTCAAACTAAAACTATATATTATTTCACCCATATTATTACTGTTCCAACCACACTCAAGCAAGCCTTATTTCTGCCGGAACCTGTATTTCACTCAACAACATTTTTCTGGGCAACTCCAGTGTTCTCTGAATCTGTCAGTCAAAAACACACATATACAGGGTGTGGAGTTTACATGGGCAGAGAAGTGCATGTGTATGAGTGAAAAGACCAGAAGAGGTATAAAACAGCAGTGGAACATAGAAACGCTATTTGAACTGAGCCCTGAAAAGTTGTTAGCACTTAATATGTGGATGTGAGGAAAAGAGCATTCCAGTCAACGAGGAGGACATGAGCAAAGGTCAGGTAGTGGGAGACCATGTTCAGGAAAGAGGGGTTTCCTAGATCCAACGGAATGGAAATTGAGTTGAATGTGAAGAATATCACAGATGAGAATGAGACTAGATAGATTGGGGTAAGATCAGGTTTGGCCTTCAGTGTTGAACCGAGGACTTAATTATATAAACAAAACAAGGAAACATTAAAGTTTGGTGTTAGAGTAGGATAGATAAGGGATTATCATAATTAGATATCTTTGTACTCAGATTATCTTAATTAATTAGATATCCTTTTACTTAACAAACCTGTTGAGTGCCAACTAAGTACAGTACTATCCTAGGTGTTGGGCATATGGTAGTGGAACAAGACAAAATGCCTGTTACATTAGAGTACATCACGCAACTTTCATTTGCAAGAGGTACAGGATTATTTAGCAGATCATTACAGTGGTTTACCTACCAGACAGTCAAGGCCCAACTAGGGCTGAGACAACAAATAAGGAAATGAGACAGTGAATTGGTCTTTTAAGAATGCTTAGAGAGGTTTGCAATCAGTCAAAATCAAACTATTCAATGTTTCCTTAGAGGAGATATTGAAATTAATGACAAACCTACATTGACCTTCTGAGCCTGAGACTATTATTCTACATGGTAACAGAAATGGTTTACAAGGTTATGAGCTGAGTTTCTGAGCAAAGACAAAAACGAATAACACTTCGGCTTTCTCTTTGGAAGTTATGAAACGTTTCCTTCTTTTAGACTGCTCAAATGGATGTGCACTAAGGCAGCTAGGAATAAAAGTGTTTATTATAGTCTAGTGTTTCTACACTATGTAGATAATTTTTGCAATAAACAATAAAAATATCTTTTATTATTGTATTCTGTAGTCTTTAAAATGTAAGATGTCACACATACATACACAAAATAGGATATATGGATCATTCTTAAAGATCTAATTTTATGTAGGGATGTTGATCACTTTGAACTGAATCATCCTAACAAATCTGATCAGTACTCTGCTACTAATGACTACCTTAATCTCAGTAAAAAAATTAGTAATGAACCTGAATAACTTGATTTAGGAGTACTTTTAATTTATACTTTTTATATGTTAGAGCCAAATGCAAATACAGACATGTGCAAGATTTCTGAGACATGAAGAGAAGGATGAGCTGTCTCAGAAAACCTATGTATATAGTCGGTTTAATACAAAAGTACAAATGCATCAGTGCAATCAACCCACGCTCAGTGGTTCGTATGTACACCTCCCCGGACCAGGCTCTCATTCAGCAAGGCCTCTACAACAAAGCTGGTGACTCCGCATGAAGCCCTCATTTCACTTAAGCATAAATTTGCTAAGTGTCTCCTCTCCTCAAGCATAGGAGCACGCCTTCCCACTCCTTTTAATAACAAAACCCCTTCTAGGATTGATTAAAGATGTGAATTATTCCCTTGAAAAAAATTAGCATGGCATTATTCCAAACCCTCATCTAATTAACTATATTTGTCTCAAGAAAGCTAATGAAGCCCTGGCTGGTGTGGCTCAGTGAACGGAGCACCAGCCTGTAAACCAGAGGATCTCAGGTTTGATACCCAGTCAGGGCACATGCTTGGGTTGCAGGCCAGGTCCCTGGGAGGGGGTGCACAAAAGGCAACCACACATTGATGTTCCTCTCTCGCTCTTTCTCCCTCCCTTCCTCTTGCTCAATCAATCAATAAAGCTGGTTAAGAATAGAGGTATATCTGTTTGAACATAAGATAATCCAACATGTTCTAACCACTTCTTCTGAAGAACTATAGCTTAATAAGATAGGCTTACAATACAGTTTTCCTACTACTCTCGGAAGAGTCTGAGCAAATGAATCCCAGAGAACATTCTGGAATTTTCCAGACTGGCTTGGCCATTTTAGGTGGAATGATCAGATGATCAAACAATGCAAAAAAAAAAAAGTTAAGTATCTTTCTCAAGCTCACAGCTTGCTTGCTTTACACTAAATGTGACTCCTTGAGCAGGTCATATAGCCTCCTTATCTTTAAGGGCATTGTCTATGAAAATGTGGTAGAGTCTTAACTAAATAAAGGACTAAGAAAGTAAAAGTCTTCACAGGATAGTGAATATCCCTGTCTCTCTCCTAAACGTAAGTGCAGATAGTTCAGGGGCCCATAGGACGAAAGAGCACAAATTGGAAAAAAAAACATTCAACTAATCTTTCTATGGCCTTTGGAAAACATCCACAGACCTTCCTCCTTCTTTCTGTACAACTGGCTGAGACTGACTCAGAGTTCTTGGCTGTATCTGTTGTGGGAATGGAGTCCTATTTCCTTAAAACAGAAAGTCGACTGCTTTGAAGGAGAGATACAATCTAACTTCAAATTAACAAAAGAAGACTTGGCTGTACTGCCAGGGATCAAAGAACAAACAGAATATATTTGCATATTGATTAGATGAGCAGAACCCCACATGGAGAAAAAAAAATCCCCCAAAAGATATAATGTAGGAAAAGGACAAAAACCATTTATTTTTTTAAAACATCAAAACTCAGTGCATGGCCTTGGAAGACTCTAACAAGTTCGTGAGGCTCAGGAATCACAGACAATATACTCAAAGGGGTGGGCACTGGGGATGGTCCAACAACCAGAATAAGAACATCACAAATATCGTAAGACAGGGAGCTTGACACAATGAGAAAGAAGTGAAGATGATGCCCATCCTGCAGGCTGCAGAAGTAGAGTACCACTGACCCCCTCTTCTTTTCAAAAATACAGGAGTTATCAGGAGACTGCTTACCTGCAAAGGTCACGCAGCAAAAAAATGAAATGCATGGGGGAAATCACCTTAAAGAGTTTTTTTTTATAAAGAACTTGCCTCCATGGGGAGGAGGAAGGAAAGCGACGAAGAGGGGGAAATGAGCTGATAAAAACAAACACAAGTAATGCTGAGAGATGTACTCCCAGAATTCTTTCCCTGACAAAATGTCGCTCAGTATCAGGAAAGACACCCTGAATAAATAACTGATTAGGTTGCTCTAGGTGCCCTCGGCCCCCTTTTTCACACTTTCTTCAAGACTCAACTCAGATCTTACTCCCTTAGCAAACTGTTGGTCCCCACCCTTGGGATTCCCCCCAGTGAAATTCAATTTATACCTCCCCCCACCACATACACACAGGAAAGGCAAGGCAAAACAGAAGAAAGAGGCAGACCGCCCCAGGTTGGTAGGTGGCAGGTGTGATAAGCAAGGGAGCTTAGGAGGCTCGGCCTGGGTAGCTAGGAGAAAGTAGACATCCATGTTCATGCACCAGAATCCTAAACGTTTATAGAGAGGCCTTAGTGGGGTTCAGTCACACAGCACCTCACTCTCTCAAGACTACAACTCTTAAAACAGCTCCTAGTGTGAAAATCGTGGGCAGAGTGTGCATTCCAAGGATAGGGGTCGGGGTGGGGAGCCTCCAATTACCCAGGCCTAGCCCTCTCGTCAACAGGCAGCCGTGTCCTCCCAATGGCCTCCCCCAACACAAGCTTTGCCTGACACTCCCTTCGAGGTTAAGGACACACACCTAAGTCTTTGTTGTCTTGTTTCCACTATTAATCTCACCTGTATTGTTGTTTGTTTGTGTGGTTGTCTGTCCCAGTTGACTGTCAGCTCCTTAGAAGCCAAGACTTGCCTTAGAAATGTTTGCGTTACTCAATGCATACATATCGTATTGCTTCTCACACAGTATGAGCTCAACCACTCTTTGTGGATTAGGGCACCGATTTGCATCAAGAATGCAACACTTATTACAAGAAATGAATGAAAGGTGAGAGTCCATGTTTTCCTCTAGTTGACAGAAGGATGACAAAAGAGACCAAGGGAATTTGTACTTTTTAAGATTTGGAGGAAGTTTAGGGCTTCTGCTTCTAACATTTTAGTTTGAAAATGTGACAGTATGTCAAGGTAGCTTATGGCATGATTGCAAAAACCAAGTGAAGGTGTTAAAACAGTCACCTAAAATTGCAGTGAAATTAGAAACCCACTTCTTTAAAAGTGGCTGAAATAATTGCAAATTTGCATCAGAAAAATCTGAGGTCATGAAATGAGAATCTTAACATCTTAACGCTGCCACGTTAACCACCATCGAATTTCAAATCATTTAAACCTTAACTCTTTGCTGCAGGGGATCTCAGAAGCAAGAGATCTTCTAATGCTAATTGCTAAAATGCTTCTAATTTGTTTCCAAGTTTTCAAACAGCTCTTAATTGCTGCTCTGTCTTTGATCAAGGCAAAGAGAAAATCATTAATGTTAAATTCATCCAGCATTCTCAATGCCCAACAAAGGAAATACATGTTAAAGTTTTTCAGGCATAAATAAAAATTAAGAGCTACACGACTGACAGAAACTCGATTTGGCCATGAATGTAAAGGTTGGCTAGATCCTTCTGTCTGTAACTCTGAGAGAACAGGGGTCTTCAGTCTAGTAGCGGGTATTTCTTCATCATGCATTTTAATTTTATAAGAAATTATAAAATTAGGCCCTGGCTGGTGTAGCTCAGTGGATTGAGCGCAGGCTGCGAACCAAAGCATGGCAGGTTCGATTCCCAGTCAGGGCACATGCCTGGGTTGCAGGCCATGACCCCCAGCAACCGCACATTGATGTTTCTCTCTCTCTCTCTTTCTCCCTCCCTTCCCTCTCTAAAAAAAAATAAAATAAAATAAATAAAATATTTTTTAAAATAAATAAAAATTTAAAAATTAAAAAAAGAAATTATAAAATTATACTTTTACTCACCTGAATATTGAAAATATCTCAAGCCCATAATACATTTTTATTTTAGTAGCTTAGATATGTTTGTTCATGTCATTTAAAAGTTGCAAAATAAACTAACAAGCAAAACAGAACCAGAGGCCTGAAAACATGGAACAGACTGACAGCAGCCAGAGGGGGGAGGGGAGGGGCATAATGGTGGAAGGAAGGGGAGGGGACTGGACAAAGCACATGGATGAATGACCCACGGACGTGTGCAGTGGTGTGGGGATGGACTGTGGGAGGGGTGGGCGGGCTGGGCAGGGAAGGGCAAAGGGGGAAGACTTGGGACAACTGTAATAGAATAACAATTAAAAAAACTTTCCAAAAAAAAGTTACAAATCATAAATAGACTATGTCAGGATTACCCGAACACTTTTCCTGAATAGAAATGGTGTTGGTTTCATTAAAAATTATTGATTACTAGCCCTGGCTGGCGTAGCTCAATGGATTGAGCGCGGGCTGCAAACCAAAGTATTGCAGGTTCGATTCCCAGCCAGGGCACATGCCTGGGTTGCAGGCCACGGCCCCCAGCAACCGCACATTGATGTTTCTCTCTCTCTCATTCTCCCTCCCTTCCCTCTCTAAAAATAAATAAATAAATCTTAAAAAAAAACAAACCTATTGATTACTTTTACCACAGTTCTTCATTTATGGTCAGGATAATACAGGGTCTGGCAGAAGTAAGATCTGCTTGAGTGTGGTTGGTACAGTAATAATATGGGCATAATAATTTATAGTTCTAATTTGAACATTTCACCTAAAATGTCATATGGTGTGCTTGAGTGTAATAGTGTTATGTTATATGTTATAGAATTACATGCTTATGATTTTGTAATAAAAAAGGGTCATTATTTGTGCTGGACCCTGTATTTTTTTTAAATATCTGTTTATTCAAACTGACTGATAAATGCGTCAGAAAAAATAATTAAGAAAAATAAGTTTGAAAAGAATACAGCTGTTAGCAGCGCATACTAATAGGAGATCATACTTTTTTTAATAAAAGGAAAACATACAATAATTTCACTCAATCCCAACAAGCCCCACTGTAACATTAGGACACTTGTAGCGACACTGTTGGTTGCCCCTCCAGCATCCGTCCTCTGATCCCTTCTTGCCTCATGTACACCCTCTTCTATGTAATATGCTCAAGGATGATGGCTGAAGCCTCAGTCCCAGGGTGAATCTCAATCAGCCTTAGCCTTCCATAGTAATCCCGTTCCCTTTCTAGTGATTATTTTAGGGCTGGGCATATGTTCAAGGCCAGACAACACCTCTTCTTTCATCGGAAGCTGTCGAGTTAGGGTGTGATGCATGGAACTAAGCAGCCATCCTGCGGCCCTGAGGTGAGTGAGATGGAGGGCAAACCGCCCTTCTGAAGGTGGTGGGTAGGCCATTGAGAAGGGCCTGGGTCCTCCATGACACTACCCAGCTCCTCCGTTAACAACCCCTGGAGACACCGACCTTGGATTCTTTGTTCTGTGAGATTACAAATTTTCTTTCAAGTGCTTAGCTGAAGTTTTCTATTTGTAGCAGCCGGAGACACACTAACAGATACATGATGTTAAAAGAGATTGCAGACTACCTACCACATGACCCCAACGGGCTTACTCAGTCCATCCAAGGGAAAAGTCTCAGTCTGTCTATAAAACTGTGAAGTCTTCAGAGTCGCTTTATGCACCAATTACGAAACGAAGGTAAAAGTGAACTGTCAGGCTTGAAGAGACGTGGGAGGGTGTGACGAGGAGCTGGTCTTCCCATGCATCTGATTTCCACCTTCTTCCCAACACTTCTTCCGACTTTTCCTCTCCTCTGCTTGACATCTGAGAATTTTCAGTGCTTGCCACACACACCCAGAAACTCTGCCACGTACTAGCTTTGCAACTTTGGGCAAACTACATAATTTCTGTTGCCTTTGATTTTCTCATTTGCAAAATGGGAAAAATAGTAGGACCTAACTTACAGAGTTATTGAGAGTATCAAATGATGTGATATATGGAGAGGTGCTTCTCAGAACAATGCCTGGTACCTCTGGTGAGCTATTATGATTAGTATTATGGACCCAAACCCACATTTCCCCTTGACCCAGATGGCTTGGTTCACCTCCTCCATGGGAGAAACAGTATTAAAAACTTTGTCATGACCAAAGCAGATGATCATGATCAGACAGATAATGTACTTACGAATGCATTTTAACAAAAGCATGCAGAATTGCTACGCTCACCCTTTACCCTATTAAAATACTTCTGAATGCTCTTCACAGGAGCGTACATTTAGGCACAGTTAGCAGAAAAACAGAATTTGGGGAAGTATCTTAAGCATTTTACCGGCTGGGTTCTGGAAGTAAAAGCAAGGTTGAAGGTGGTTTAAAGCAATGTGATGACTACATGTAATGTGGTCACTTGGACTGGATTCAGTTCTGGGACAGGAAAGGGGGATATTAGTGGGAAAAGTGGTGAAATGCAAATAAAGCCAAGAAGTTAGTTGACAGTAAGGTACCAGTTTCAATTTCTCGGTTATGTGAAATGTTTCATTAGGTGCTACATCCATAGAAAACCTGTGTAAATGGTATGCAGAAATTCCCCTCATCTTTCCAAGTTTTCTATGAATCTAAATTTCTTCTAAAGTAAAAAAGATAAGTTTAAAAAGTTGACTAAGTGACAATGCAAACCTAACTGAACTGTGTCAGAAGCTGAACATATAAATTCCTAGTCACATTTCTACTTCATAGATGAGGAATCAGACGAAAAACAGACTGTGTAACGTTCCCAAAGTTATAAAGGGGGTAAAAGTAACAGCACCTAGGTTGGCTTACGAGTAACTTGACCAGGGTTCTAACTTTTAATCGGGTCCTTAAGTTATTTAGGATTTCTTTTCTACACATTCCTTCCCTTCTTTTGATACTCAAGATTAAACACTCACACAGAATTAAGTAGTTCAGGTATAAAGCTTTCTGAGACACAGTTTGTATTATAATTTGTAGATTATAATTGCACCTTTAGGATCGTAATACATCCCACATTTCTATTCATGTATTTCACATTAAGCCGGACCCATTTCATCTGCTCTCCAGCTGGATTCAGTGTTGCTTTGTCCTTGGAGGTGGTGTGAAGGTCAGACAAATGAACACATGAGAGCTGTTACAGTGGCTGACACAGAGTAAATGGTCGGCCAATGTTAGCATCGTCATTGTTATTATTATTTTTATTGGTAGCATCTCAGCTCTGATTCTAATTCACTCAATTCTTTGAGTTGTTGCTCCTCTATCATTTAATCTGCCCACCGAGCTTTTCATTTTAATGTCTATATGTTTTTGTTCTGTAAGTTGTCTTTGGATTTTTTTTAAAAAAAAACCTTGCTGTTTTATAGTGTATTGCTTTATTTCCATGTGCATTTTATACTTTATTTCTCCTTTTAAATCATTTTAAAGATGCTTTATAAACTTTATTTCATAGCCTTTTCTGTTCCTGGAGGGAACAATTCTCTCCTTTTTTTATCACCTGGTAAAAAACAATGGAGTGTTTTTATGTGTTTGTCGTTTTTTACTTGACCTCACTTTTATGACACTTTTTTTAATGTCCCGTCAGAGGTATTGAAATCTAACCTCGGGAGAAGTTTTAGTCTTGTTTCTACCACATGTCCCAGGAGAATCTCGGCTCTAAGTCTCATTTTTATGCAAATTTTATCCTGGAATTTCCTCGACACAAAAGTAATTAAAATTCAGACTCCAAACTTATGCGAATGTAGTTTTTATTTTTCAGCAGAGACTCCCATATCTGGAGTTTCTGCTGAATTTTTTTTTTTTTTGCCTACCCTGATCTGTCCCTGAGATAAGCATCCTTGCTGCCTTCCAGAGCCAATAGGTGGTTGTTCTTCTTAAAAGTTCCCTTTCCACACACTGTGCCCATCCCAGCTTTCTGCATGTGCTTTGGTTTCAGTACTCAGCCCGCTCCCACTCAAGACACTTTGTTTTTCTTTCTCCAGACTGGTCTGTAGAGTTTTTGAAGTTCTGTATGAATTGCAGGATTTTTTTTTCTGTTTCTACATAAAAACAGCACTGGGCATTTGACAGGGGCTGCACTGAATCTGTAGAGTAAGTAACATGGTGTGGTGCTGGCATGAAGACAGACATAGACAGATAGAATAGAACAGAATAGAAAGCCCAGGAATAAACGCACACATAAACCGTCAACTGATCTTGAACGAGGGTGCCAAGAATGCACAGGGGGGAAAGGGTAGTCTTCTCAGCAAATGGCGTTGGGAAAACTAGATGTCCAGATGGATTTGGACCCTGACACCATACACAAAAATGAACTCAAAATGGATTAGCAAGTTAAACTTAAGACCTGAAGCTGTAATTCCTAGGAGAAAAACATAAAGGAAATTCTCCTTGACATTGGACTTGGCAATGATTTGTTGGCTATAATCCCAAAAGCACAGGCAACAATAGCAAAAAGGGACAAGTGGGACTACATCAGACTTAAAGTTCTGCAAAACAAAGGAAACATTTAACAAAGGACAAAGGCAACCCGCAGAATGGGAGAAATTATTTGGAAGCTATACATGTGATAAATGGTTAACATCCAAAACACACAAGCAACTCCTACAACTCAACGGCAAAAAAGAAAAAAAGCCTCATAACCTAATGTTAAAATGAGCGATATACCTGAGTAAACATTTCTCCAAATATAAACAAATGGCCAGCAGGTATGTGAAAAGGTGCTCAACGTCACCCATCACCATGGCAATTCACATCAAAACCCCAATGAGATATTACCTCACACCTGTTGGAATGGCTATTTTCAAAAAAATAAATAAATAAACAAATACTGTTGAAGATATGGAAAAATTGGAACATGTTAAGTGTTCTTATCACACAATGATCGGAGGGGCATGAGAAAACTTCCAAAGGTGATAGATATGTTTCTTACCATGATGCGGTGATGGTGTCATGGGTGTATGCATTTGTTCAAACTCATCAAATTATATATATTAAATGTGTGCAGTTTTGATATATAAACTAACCTCAGTAAAGCTATAAAAATATTAAATGCAAAATGGATTTAAAGGTAATTGTAACAAAACAAAAATAAAAACCAAAAAACTTCCTCCTCTGTCCTTGCGTGGCCCGTGTCATGGCTAAGTCCAGTGCTGTCCACCAGGTGGCTCCTCTGTCGCGGCTGTCAGCATTCTCTACAATTCTACGATTCTGGCACAGACACACTTCCACGTCCCCTTTTTTTCTGGTGAAATTAGCCCTTGTAATGTTAATTTTATGTGTCAACTTGGCTAGTCCCTAGTACTCAGATTTTTGGTCAAACACCAGTCCCAATGTCGCGGTGAAGATAGTTTTTCGGTGAGATTAACATTTAAATCAGTGGACTTGAAGGAAAGCAGATTACCCTCCAGCACGTGGTTGAGCCTCACCCAATCAGTCGAAGGCCTTCAGAAAAAGACCTGTTTCCCAGAGGAGAAGGAACCCTGCCAGCAGACTGCAGGAGAGTCGAGCTGCAACACCAGCTCTCCCTGGGTCCTCAGCCTGCCCGCCCACCCTGTAGGTTTGGTCCTCGCCGGCCTCCACCTTGCCAGAACCAATTTCTTACACACGCATTAACGCCCTGCTGGTTGTTTGTCTAGAGAACCCTAACTAATACAGCCATGTTTTTAAAAGGTTTCTTATTTTTATTTTATCTAAAAGCCCTAGATGTCTAGAGAAGTTTATATATTACCTGTTTTTCTTAAAGAGTCGCCCCAAATATTCTTAATATTTTTAAAAAGACTCTATTTTATCCACAAAACAAGAGTGTCACAGCTTATTTCCCTTAACTTATTAAAAGACTATCATATGACAGTTAAAATGTGTAAGTGCTAATTTCCCCTGAAGAAAAACTTCCTGAGGTGACATCTATGACAAAAACAAACAAACCAAACTCAGCCCACTGGGATCACAGGTCACATCTTAATTACCGGAAGAGGGGGTTCAGATGGGGCTCATCCAGCTTCGAATGTGACGTGACGTGTTGCTTTAATTTCTAATTAATCCAAAATCCACCATTTCAAAAGACCAGTCAGCCATTCAGCCATGTCAGAGTGGAGTTTTCAGATTTGATCATCAATAGGCAACAGTTCAGAGCTTCCTAAGAAAAACAAAATAAAAAAAGGTTTTTTATGGAAATCTACTAATACCTAGTTATAGTTGTTAGGAAACTGATACTTGATAAGCAGCTATAGGGTCCTGCCTCTGAATGTTAACAAGAGGCAAGGTTTGCTGTTTGCTTCAAAGCATCCCAGCTATATCAACAACCTGGTAGACCAGATGTATAATGAAGTTGACTTAGCAGATCTTTTGACCATACTATGGTTTATTGGCTTGTCCCCATGGACCATGAGAGAGTCCAAGTGTGTGTGGGTGTGCACGTACTTATACGTACATAAGATGTTTTATTTAATAGTAGCAATAATTCATCAGTAGTAACCACCCACACTGTTTCCTGCATGCTACTATGCAACACATGCAACACATGTAAAATGCATGCTACGCTATGCGTTTTACATGTGTTGTCTCATTTAAAGCTGACCACACCTCCATGGGTGTCTGCTTGGTTTTTCTCGTCTTCCAGAGGAGAAGTCTAAGGCTCTTGAAGGTTAAAAAATGTCATAGTTAAAAACTGACAGAAATGTAGTCCAAATGACAGGCCAGGGACCAATCACTAAGCCTCAGATTTCTCAATGTAGAAAGGGAATGTATCAATAGTAATAACTATTATTTAAATCATTGTATTTAAATAAATTATTATTTAAATTAAATACTTGTTATTTAAATAATAATTATTATTATATCAACTATTGTATATAAAGTGCTTATGTTTTTTAGGCATTGTTATATGTGTTTGGGATATTTTAATTGATTTAATCCTCACTACTATAGCCCCAATTTTTACAGATGAAGAACTATAGTAAAAATGTGAAATAACTTGCCCAAGATCACATAGCAAGTAAATGGGGAAGTGGGGACTCGAACCAGGTATCCGGTGCCAGGGTGACATCATCGTCCCTCTGAGCCGGTGTTATGCCACCATGACTATTGCAGAGAAGCAAACACAAGACCTTTCAGAGCTTCCGCACGATCAAACGACTTTCAGAGCAATCACAACGTATAATTTGTTCTTCTTAGTCTCATTCTCTCCCGGGTGTCACGCTGGCAGTTCCCCAGAGGGGGGACAGTGTGTGACACTGTCACAGACTAACGCAGGAGACAAAGGGACGCCTGCAGTCATCTCTCAGGCAGTCATCAGAGAGACACTGCAAAAGGAAAAGGGGCCACTTTTGGAAAAACATGGCCATTTTTTGCTAGGTTGGCAAATAATGGGTTGTTCTTCCTTCTTTAAAGGAAATAGTAAACAACTGGCATTGTTTCCGGTGTTAGTGTTTAACATGGTAAATGTCAATAGATATTAATCACAAACAAAAGCTCTTTAGGGTCCTCGGGAAGCATCAGGATGTAAAGGGGAGCGTCAGAAACCCGAAAGTCAGAAAATGACGACTATGCCACACTCTGCGTATTTCAACGACAGCATCTAGTCACGGGTGTGTTTTGTGAGGATTAAATGAGATGCCCCAAGTGAAGAGCTTAACTTGGAACCTGGCACCTGGAAAGGGCCAATCTATGTCAACAATTACTGTCATTACTATTAGACATGTAAAAACTTGCCTGAGGTCACATGTTCATGACAGATGAGGGGCCTCAAAAAGCTGCCATTCTCAACAGTAACATAATGAGCTGCATTCAGGAATGTTTTAATGAACTTTATGGCCAAGTTCACTTCCAGGGACTAATAAGAGCACCACAGAAAAGGGAACTGTCTGTAACTAATACCAACGGGGAAGCAAGATGCTGGGGTGTAAAGAATTCCAAGCAAATGAGCACGATCTAGGGCCCAGGCCTGATTCTGCTATTAGTAAAGGTGTTACCACAGGCAAATCACTTGCGGTCTCCAAGTTACCATGTGCATATGTGTAAAATACAAAAGATTTACCTCTCATCCACTTCACAAGTATAAAATAATGTATGTGAAATAATGTATTATAAAATAATGTATGTGAAAGGGCGCTAACAATTATAAAATAAGTAAAGAGTTTCTTGCCTCAGTTCTCCTAGTGAAATAAATCCCAAAGGGATTAAAAATGTTAATGTCAAAAATGCAACCAAAAATTACTGGAAGAATACTGAGGGGAAATTTTATATAATCCTCGAGTTGGGAGAAGTTTTCTCCTAAATTCCGAAGTCTTCACCAGCGAAGGCTCTCTGTGCCCCGCAGTACCCCCACCCCCAGAGGAAGTGGCCTCTCTACCGTGCCCTGAGGGGATGAACCCTGCGTTGCCTGGGGAACCAGCACTGGCCTCCTCTGAGAAGGTTGCAGGAAAGAGGTTAATTCCCCTCAGGGCCTGCCCCACCACCCTCCTTTGCTCTAGACCTATAACCACAGTAGACTCAAGTCCAAAAAGCGGGTCCCTAAAAGTGAGACACAAAATGTGAGTCTTGGGGAGCGATGCCACACTTCAAAATATCTGCTTGAGTCTTCTAGTTTATACACGCAGAAGCCCAGGGAAATGTGTGGACACGGATGCCGAGTGTGTGGGATAGTGGCGGCAGGAACACAAAATCGGATCAGGCCAAACTGATCAATATGGGCTCCCAAAGCAGAGATCCTGCGTTTAGGTGAGGGAGTTAGGAAGGCCCTGACAGTAGTTATCTTTGGTAAGATTATGAATAATTGCCCCCTATATACTGATTTTAGTTACCATTTTTTGCACAAAATGGATAACTTGCATAATTTCTTTTCTTAAATAGAAGCGTAAGCAAGTATGAGGGCATGTTGGAGACGCAACACGCTTTTGGACTGAGGCAGGCTGGGCAAGTCCTGGCTTCTCTCCCGACCTTTGCTCCTTTGCGTGTTGAACAAGTCACTCAACCCCCTCAAGGCTCGGTCTCCTCATCCAGTTGTTGTGATGAGGGACGCAAAATAGTTTAAGTCTTAACACAGTTCCTGAACAAAATAAACACGTCGTCGTTGTTACTCTTGTTTGTATGATTTTCATTGTGATTATCGTTAGTCATGCAGAGTCTCTGTTGTGTCCAAAACAGGGTTTTTAAATATCTGCACATAACAGAGATGGGGCCAGGCCACATGGGGTGCCTCCTTAGTCTAAAGAGCTAGCCATCTGCCAACCCCTCTCCAGAGGAAGAAGTAGTTTCTAAGCCACCACACTCTCTTCTTGCTACAGGACACTTTTCGTTATAACCGTGTAATAACTATCAGTTGTGTATCTCATCGAGACCATCAAAACATGTTGAGCTTATTGCTTAACTGTGCTACTAAGTGGCAGCAATGACAAACAGTGGGAAATTGTTGTTGCCAAGGATAAACTACTTCAGACACAAACTAAGAACCCAGTGCTGTATGAGCTGACCATGGAGTTAGTCACCTTTTATAACACCATGAAACAATATAATGATATGTTATAACAAAAACAAATGATCATATAATTAAAAATGTAATCTTTACTGTCCTTAAAAAGTATACAGATATTATAATGTAATAATAAATAACAATATCAGAAGTAAGGCAATTTTTCAAATTCCAAGCACCTGACTTCCAAATGAACCTGGGAACCGTAACATATTTCTAACCGGGGAAAGAACACTATCTATATATCTATATCTACATACAGTGTTAAATTTTATTTTTTGTTACAGATCATATTACTTAGTAAAATCTCTAGGTTGTCAATATAAAAATGTTTTAACAATTATTTAACATTTTCAGTATTGTAGACTTTTTAAGAAAAATAAGTCATGTAAATCAAGCCATGTTTGAGGAAGCGACTTCCTGTGCTTTTAAAATGTGAACCCAGTGATTGAAGAGTCTCCTCTGATAGATATCCTGGAAAGAATCAGAGAAGTTACAGGTGTGAGCAGCGTTTGACTTCCCCCAGTGAGTTATGCATGTCTCGTCTCCCTAATACGACACAGCATCAGAAGAGCAGAAGGTGGTGATTTTGCTAGTAAGTCTTAGATAAAAGGGCAAAGGAAAATCATTGGACAAATTGCATTCAGTCATCTGAACTCCCACACCATTCACTACGGCCACCCAGCAAGGTACGTATAGTTTGGATGAAACTCTCATTTCCCAAAGTTTTTCTTTGTCAATCTACTTGGTCTGCTATGAACAGAAATGTATCATATTTTAGAAATTCAGAGAAACTGCTGGGTTGTACGTGTTAGGTCACAATGGGTCACTACTACTGGAAAAGCAAAATTACAGTTTTAGAGATGCTAAATAAATAAATAAATAAATAGCTGTGACCTTTGCTCTGAGGAAGGAAGGTGGGTGTGAAACTAGGCAGAATTAGGCCACTATCCCAACCCTACAAGGAAGCATTCCAATACCAACAAAGGTAATATTGTCAACTTTTGGGGAGTCATCCATTTATAAGTAGGTAGTGGGCTGCTGATGAGGGCTAATTTGCTCCCATAAAAATGACCCAAGTAGTAGATTTAAAATACAGATTCCCAGGGGGCACCAGGGAACCTGCCTGTTTTAAAAGTGCCTCAACCTTTAAAAATTGATGGGAAGCCAATTTGGGAACACGGACTTAGAAAGTAAAAATGACAATCAAATCAACTCTTGGTAAACTAACCTGCCACCATTCAATGACATTTGAGCAAAAAACAAAGTATATAATCTTTATTTTTAAGCAATTTTGCCACAGTGCTGAAACAGTCATGTTTGCCATAGGAAAGATTTAAATAATCCAGCGGGTAGTTTTGCCTTTGAATTGCCAATTCAATATTTCGTTCAGCCTCCTACCCCACCTAACTGAGTGGTTCTTTTAAGTTATAATCACACCACTTCCATCTCAATTTCAAAGGACATAAAATTAAAGGACAGAAGTAAGCAGGGACTGTGGACTCTGTAATAATATTACAAAGGTTAACACTACTCATTAATTACTAATTGTCTTCTCAGAAATCTGGACTTGAATATAGACAGTGACAGTGTATCCTCACACAGCTAATGCTACAGTTGGAGTTTAATTTGCAACTCCATGATGTTCTAAAAGTCAACCTTCAAGTTTAGACAGTCTCTCTGGGCAAAAGCATTATTCGCAGGGTTGCAGAGTATCAACTGTGTCCTCCCCATCAGTTTTCCACTTTCACTGACCACATGTCCTGGTACCAATAATACTGGGCGAGCTGGAGACCTAGGTCTGTTCCCGTCGGAATGGGAATCACCCCAGGACAACAGGGGGAAGCCATGGGACCTGCATTTTCACAAGCTGCAACAGGGTAATTCTGATGCGAGAACACTGCTCAAGATTCTATTTCCAAGTCTGTCACTAAATGTATTGGCCAGGATAGATAAAATTACAGGACCACTCATGCCTCAGTTTGCCAATCTACATAGCAGAATAATAATACCTGAATCTCCCCTTCCCCTATATTGGAAAGATAACATTAGTGAATTCACATTTAAAAATAGCCAACGGGAAAGGTGGACAAGAAGTAGGTGGAGGTGGGCAAAGGGGAAGGGTGGAACTTGGGGCATCTATATAGCACTGACAATAAAAATAAAGTTTAAAAAATGAAACCTTGAGAATTATGTTTCAAACAGTAGCATAACGTAATAGTTGAAATTAACAGGTTTAGCATTAGAAGACTTTGGATCCAAAAGCCAGTGTACCACTTACTGAACTTGTATTTTGGTTTCATACTTGCAAAAAGGAGAGAATTAACACCAACCTCATGGAGTTCTGGGAGATTCAAGCAGATATTATATCTCAAGTACTAGTCTCATGATTGCCACTTAGTAGATACTCAATGAAAAAAAAAATTACTAAGGAAGAGAAGACCTATACATTTGCTGGATTTTTTTTTCCAAGAAAGAGAGATGAATAAAGCTAGGTTGCCTAGCCACTATTATTTTGGGAATGTTTGTTACTGCTGCATAACCCAGCTCTCCTGACTGATGCAGAGGTCAGTGATGGTAGAATGTTTTGCATTTAAATGAAGTATTGACCAGGTAGAGCTTTCTCTATGAACTATGGTCACCATGGATATCAGACTCTACCAGGGGTGTCCAACCTTTTGGCGTCTGTGGGCCACACTGGAAGAAGAAGAGTTATCTTTGGACACACAGTAAACACACAAACACTAACAAAAACTGAGGAGCAAAAAAAAAAAAAGGAAGGTTTAAGTAAATTTATGATTTTGTGTTGGGCCATATTCATAGCCATCCTGGGTTGGACACCCCTCTGTGGGCCATAGGCCAGGATGGTGGGACCAGGTCTCCTACATATAAATATCCCTCGCAGAGGCAAACACAAAGAGCCCCTAGCAGAATGTACCTCTCGCCAGATATTAAGTGTCGTGTTCAAGCAGAAACCGAGTTGTTCTTATTTTCCAGTCTTAATGAGCTACTAGCACCTGTGGGAATGAGATCTTGAGACATCTCTGTCAGCGGCATTTCAAGAATCCGCTCTCTGCAGCGATGGGCGGTTTCCTGACTGCCTGAGAGCCTTTGCTGCTTCCCCAGGATTCCAGCCCCGCCGGAGAGCATGTCTCTGCGGCTGGGGGCGTCCAAATGCCGTGACCGCAGGCCGCGCCAGCAGCCCACTCTGGCTTGCTTGGCCACCCCCTGCACCGCACCGCACAGGCAGCTCTCAGACGCTCTCCTCTGAGGGCTGGAGGGCCCCTGGAGTCTTGTCAAAGTCTGTCACGGATGAAGAGTTTCTATGGAAAGATGCAGCCAGGACATGTGTCAAGAGAAAAAAAGTAATGATAAGAAACCACCAGGAGTGAAACATAAAGGTTATTACTGTTGTAGATCAACACCACGTAGGAAAGCCAAGCAGTGGGGGTAGGGGGTGGAAAGGACACTGACTTTGGAGTCCAGAAAAATGCTCCTTTTAGTCCATCAAAGAATTCCTGTCCTTTCAAGCTCCTATGATGGGCCAATTTTCTGTACTCCTGCCAACGATATCCAGGAAGCTAGGAATCCAAAATGTCTGTGTAATTAATTTCTGGTACAATCGCGGGGCAGTGGGTCTGTTGAGAAATATGCTCTGCAAAACAGCACAGCGACACTGAACTCGTTGGAGAAAAGGCCCAGACACAAGCATTGTTCTGATTCGCTTTTTTAAAGCTTCCCAATGATTTTAACGTTCCGCCAGTTGAAGAACCACTGAACTATTATTGATAGCCTCTCTCTCTCAAAACCCTTGTTTCTGAATGGGCGACCCACAGACTTCCTGCATCAGAATCGCCCGAGAAGATCATGAGAAAGGTTGGTCTCCAGGTCTTACCCCGAACCTACTGAATTAGAATGTTTGGGACTGGGGCCCCGATACCAGCTTTCAACAAGTTTTAAATGATTCGGAAAACTTGAAAGTGACTATTCTAAGACAGTGGTTTCTTAATTTCTTTTGCTGGGGTTCATGTTTTTGTCACTTTTTTGTTATTCAAGGACATAAGCCCTGTGAAACTGTGACACGCCATGTCACTGTTGGCTGGCTTACTCAACAGCTAATTCTAGCCCCTACTCACTTGCATAAGCTCACACACAGCTACAAGCAATGCGAGAGTGTCATGGGGCAATTTGGTGAAGAACTCACAAGGTGGGGGGGTCGGCCCAGGGGACTGGGAAACTCCTGCTTCTTGGTGAAAAGGACCTGGGTGAGCTCCTGGCCTCACCCTTTCTCTATTCTTTCTGCCCCAAGATTAGATGTGATGCCGTCTTGTGACCACGGAGGGGCAAGTGTGAAAACAAAAGACCAACACAATACGGCTGTCAAAGTAGACGGATACAAAGCCCCTGGATATGATTAAGAAGCCCAAAAATGCTTTCAGTATCCCTAAATGAAAAAAACACCTTCCTCCATGAACCATGCCACAGAAGAACCACATTTAAAAAAAGCAAGGCCTGGTTAGAAGTCATTTTTATTCCTTTTCAAACTTAATATTGTCCAAGAATTGGTCTACGAAGCCTCATTACTAACTCTTGAACCCCAGGCCCCACCTTCACATGCACCCTATCTAATCTTGGAAGCCTTTCATTGAATTGCCCCCCCCCCCAAAAAAAAAAGAACTGTCTCATTCAGGTCATCCTGCATCCCCATCTAGGTTCCTTGAGTCCTTCTTCCCCCCTGCAATGCCCCCTCAGCAGTCATTTCCTTTCTCTCCGAAGGGCCTCGGGGTGGATGAGGGGTACTGCTAAGCAGAGAGCGGGGAAATGGAAAAGCTGTGCGTCTCTTGCATTAATGGTATTTGACCCCTCCCACAAGGAAACCTCAGGTGTGAACACACAAAGACCTAGATGTTCTTGGACCAAAGGCAAAGGGGAGAGGGTTATAGACATCTGCCCACATCCATTCATAAAACTCTAGGGATCTATTTTCAAAGCAGGCTGCCCTTCTGAATAACCACTGGAGCTTTCCAGAGTAGGCAAACCAGACTCTGCCCCCTCACCAAATTCAGATTCAAAAGATCTGGGTGGGACTCAGACGTCTGTTTTTGAAGTTTCACAGGCATCTGCTGAGGTCCGAGGCAGGTAAACCCAGACCGCAGAGGGCGTCTTGAACACCAGTTCTCGTCATGAACAGCAGTCTCCGTGAAACAAAGAAGTCTTGTCCCTTTCCTCCACTCTAATCTACATTTAAAGTCATTCAAACAATGACTACGGCAGTTTCCCAGTCCTCTGGTACGAGATTTCACTTCACCTAGTCGGAAAGAACTTGCCACTTGACAAAAATGCGGATGGCTTCCTCAGTTCCTCCAGAATCTTTCTAACCTGAATTATTAGCAGAAAGCAAGAACGGCCTAGTCATCTAGTGTTTTCATATCAGGTCATGAGAGTTTATCTACAAATGGTTTATTTCCTCTGCTTCTGATAGGTGACCCTGGCTGACAGTGAAACTGAATGTATACAATGAACAAATACTCTCCAAGGGAATGAAACTTTCTAGGCACATTTACACATTTTGGGAACAACTGATAAACATAGCCACCATAATTATGCGTAGTCGTTTAAGCTGTATGTTTTGACATTTTTACTTAGCATTGTAGGCTTATCTGAGAAAGAGAGAGACAGGCAACATATCTTAGTCTATCTCTTATTATGAAATGTTATTATAATAATAGAAATCCTTTGCCTTTTGGAACTATTCTTGGAATCTCCAGATACAAGATGAAATGATTGATGAATACCAACAGGAGATAGCAGCAGCGTATCAAAATGAAATGCATTTTTTCAAAGGCTCTGATAGGGTTCAGTGAAATTTAATGATAAATTCACAACATGGTATCCTGGTCCATCCCAGATATGTCTATGTTTTACAACACTTTTTTTTCTTAGTCTTCTCATCTTACCAGCACTTCGAGACACTGAATGCTTTTGAGAGTGTAGCATGTTTTTAAAAATTACTAAGTGAAAAGTATGACTTCCGTAGCTACAAGGTGTTTGTCAGCAGCACAGGTTATTAGTTCAACTATTCGAGTGAAATGATTCTCCGTAGACACTAATGTCCCTTCGTTAAACAGGCTGAACCCAAATGAAGTTGAAGCCTCGAGTTCCCAGGAAAGGAAAGGTCAACTGGTGCTCTTCCATGAAGCTGCCCTTCTCGTTTATTTCCTGTGAATCATGTGAACTCCAGAGATATCTCATCCCCGTGCTTTTCATCAAGGAACAGGTAATGGCTTTTGCTTCTGTTTTATGACTCAGTCCAGGGAACACTGTGATCCGGCCCCTGGGTTTCAAAGTAAACAAAGTTCTTTCTCATTAATGTTATAAAAAAAAGAAAGAAAGAAACCTTGGAGGAGCTGAGAGATCTGTTTTACTCAGCTTTGGGGGAAAAATAAAAAAAAAAACAAAGCATTTTACAAAGGCAAAAAAAGTATCTCTGCAGCAAGATGGTTAGCATTCGTCTGCCAAGGTGTTCGGCACAACCACCACCTGGGCCTGCGAGCTAGGGGAGGGATTCTCTGCGACACGGCAGCTTCCGGGGTCAGTTCCGAGAGGAAGGCCATGCACGGTCTCACCACCCACACCTGAGAGTCCAGGTGCACACTCTTCTCCCGTTACAGGCAGTAGATCACCTACTACCTTTTGCACTCACCTTGTCATGTAAGGCACTATCACTGTAATGTCAAGGGGAGCAATACTTGGGACTGGGTGGAGACAAGGGGCAGGGGCTATGGGTCCTTAGTGGGTGGGAATATATACGTGTATATATAGCCTCCCCAACCCTTCCCCATAATTACCTTCTCTCTATTCCAGTCTTGCTTTTTCTAACATGTTTTCAGCATAGCTTTCCCTATTAATATATCACTCTTTTTTATTGAGGTATAATTCATAGGCAAAAAGATGCATGTATTTAATGCACACAATTTGATGAGTTTGAACATGTGCATATATCCATGAAATCATCATCACAACCAAGATAGTAAACCTATCCATCACCTCCCAAAGTTTCCTCCTGCTCCTTTGTTTTTTCCTTTGTTGTCATTTTTTTGTGTGTGAAGTAAGAACACAATGTGAAATCTACCCTCTTAACAAATGTTTTAAGTGCACAATACAGTGTTGGTAACTTTAGGCGACATATTGCTCTCTGTAACAATGTTGTTGAAAGGAGACCCATTTGCAGAATGCGCTCAAGGAGAAAGACTGTGTATCTGACCTTCCCTGAGCGATGCTTCTGATTGTCACTCACAGATTTTAATGTTCACTAAATAATGGCATCATTCCCCTAAAGAAGGAAAAACTATGGGATGTATTCTTCAAAATGACTTTGCATTGACTCTTGGAACAAGCATTGGTTTAAGCTATATGGACCCAAAGTGTTACCTTTTGTTTCTCACCTCCAAATGACATTTATTCTGACTAGAAGGCAGTTTTTCTCTTCATTACAAACAAGTACAAATACTGTTAAAATATATGTCCCAGTTTATTCTTAGTATCTTTTGGAGTCTTCTAATTCCATAACATATAGCACACATTGTTTCTACTCTTTCCTGGCCATCCAATAAATTTTCTCTAAGGTTTCCTTCTTGCCAGTAGAAAAAAATGGGGATAGCCTCAGAGTAACGAAGTCTGGGCACACATATTAAGCTAGTGCCTTTATTATCTTCATTGCAATACAGGAATGCATTCAAGTTCTCTGCCTTTCAGACTTCTGTGTCTGTGTTTTGAATGCAGCCACCATGCCCTCTTAAGAATGGCTCTATCATCCCACCTCAGCAACCAGCCTTTCTAGCTGGTGGAGGGGCCTTAGGACCTGACAGGGAAGGAATGTATTGTTTTGGTGCAGACATGGAACCCAAGAAGTGGGTGGCATCACTGTCGGGTAGCTAAAGGAAAATAACCGTTGAAAGGGAATGGATTTATGACTCGGTTTTAAAACTGGATCTCAGGCATGGGACAATTTCAAGTCAGTTCCAAGTGTGTTAGAGGCAGAAAGGATGATGTGCAGGCCAGAGAGAGGTTACAGGGGGAAAAGTTTACAAGGTAGGAACATGAAGAGAAAGAGTCTGAACCATCTGGTCAGTGTTTAATGATACCTCATGTTGCTATCCATCACATCACTTAACATATATTTGAAAGAAAATGAGGACGTATTTAGACACTTTCATGCCTAGTAGAAAAAGAACATAAGGTACTTTCGTGTTTATCTTGAGACTTCTTGCGTACATAAGATGAACAAAGATGAGTTATGACTCAGTGACTAACTAGAGGAAATGTGTCATAAGATGGTGTATTAGCTGTTTGAACTTCAGCATCACACTCAGCCAAACTGACATACAGTTTAAAAGTGGGAAGTAAAAGTTTACTTAAAGTTTACTTACTGAACACTCTTTTTATTGTAATACATGTATTTTGCAAGGTAAAATACATTTCTTGACCCCATAATTTTGGAGCCGCCTTATAAAGATGTTCACATAAATGTCAAGAGATTTTTATTTTTTTATGTCTTTTTCCTAAGCAAAATATCTGCATTAATCATAGAACTTACTATTACATAACAACTCATAAAGGCAATGAAATAATTTATGCTCCATTCCTGTAGGGCATATAAATTCATATGTATTAAAAAGAAGTTAAATTAACCATTTAAGAAAACCAATCATAGCAGCTATATAGCAGCAGCCTCGGGTCTAGAAAACATTGAATAATTTATCCAATGAAATATAAAATATCAAATTTTTCATGTTAGAAGAAAGATGGTTTTCAATTTTTGTTGCATTTGGTTCTCTTATATCCATTCAAACACTTGGATTCCCATTCATGATAAATAAAACCATCTCTTTTTAAAGAAAAGAGATATCATGAAGATAATAACATTTTTCCAGTTTTATTGAGGTAGAATTGATGAATAAAATTGTATATATTTAAAGTGTACAAGTTAAGGAATTGTGATATTATTTATTTAATTGTGATATTATTTATTTGGGTTTTCTCTCCTTTTTTTATTCAGTCCAGTTACAAGTTTGTCAACCTCATTAACTTTTTCAAAAAGACAGCTCTTAGTTTTGCTGATCTTTTTCTGTTGTTTTTCTAGTCTCTATTTCATTGATTTCAGCTTGGACTTTTATTATTTCCTTTCTTCTGCTAGTTTTTGACTTATCTGTTCTTTTTTTTCTAGTTCCTTGAGGTGTAAACTTGATTTATTTGAAATCTTTATTTTTATTTTTAGTGTAAACATTTATCACTAAAACTTCCCTCTTAGAATTGCTTTTGCAGTATTTTAAGTTTGGGGATGTTGTTTTCCATTTCTGTTTCTTTCAAAATACTTTCTGATTTCTCTTTGATGTTTTGTCTTTGACTATCCAGAAGTGTGTTGTTTAGACTCCACATTTTTGTGAATTTTCCAATTTTCCTCCTGTTTATTAATTTCTAGTTTCATACCATTGTGATTGGAAAAATACCTGATATTTCAATCTTCTGGAATTTGTTAAGACTTGTTTTGTGGCATAACATATAACATATTCTGAAGAAGAATGCATGTGCACTCAAGAAGAATGTGTATTCTGCTACTGTTTGGATGGAATGTTCTTTATATTTGTTAAGTCCCTTTGGTCTAAAATGTAGTTTAAGACCAGTGTTTCCTTATTGATTTTCAGTGTAGATGCTCTATCCACTGTTTACAGTTGGGTATTAAAGTCGCTGTTATTACATAGCTGTCTATTTTTCCCTTCAGGTCGGCCAGTATATGCTTAATATATTTGGGTGTTCTGATGTTGGGTGCGATATTTATAATTTTTATATCCTATTGGTACATTGATTCCCTTTGCAGTATATGATGACTTTCTCTGTCTTTTGTTACAATTTTGACTTAAAGTGTATTTTCCTGATATAAATATAACTATTCCTACTCTCTTTTAGCTTCCATTTACATGGAATATATTCTTCCAGTACTTCTCTTTTACCTTATATGTGTCCTTAAAGATGAAGTGAGTCTCTTGTAGGCAATATATCATTTGGTTTGTTTTTTTTTTCAAGTCTATTCAGTCATTCTATGTCTCTTAAGTAGATAAATAATCCATTTATATTTAAAGTGATTATTGATAGATCAGGACTTACTATAGCCATTTTGTTATTATTTTGTCTTGTTATTTGTTTTCTTGACTTCTTCAATATGCAACACCAAACACTGACTATATTCACATTTATTTAAAATGTTTGATCAATCATCATTTTAAGATGTTGGTAAGATGTATGAATTACATTTGATAGAAAAACAGATGCTCAAGGTTTTTATTTCCCTTTCATGATCTTCATGCTTTGACATGTCCTAAGAAATATAACCTAATCTGATATAGAAAGAAAAGATAATTACCCAACTAGTCACTAATTTTAAAACTAAATAGTCACTATCTTTAAAGTGTCACATTTATTTAAATCAGGCCTTTTCTATAAACTGTCAGATAATAAATATCTTAGGTTCAGTAGATCCTACAGCCTCTGTCGCAACTACTCAACTCTGCTGTTGTAACACAAATGCAACCACATAGCATATTTAAAAGAATGGACTTTCCTGTGTTCTGATAAAACTTTATTTAGAGAAACATGGGGCAGATAAGATATAGCCCGTAACCATAGTTTTCTGATCAGTGCCTGATGCAAATTATCACAGAGACTCTTACATTTCTTACTCTTCACTAATCAGATAATAATGAAAAAATGAAAAACACGAAACAACAAATTTTAGACATAAGAATAATCCATAATTTTAATTTTTCAAAAAATAACATGGTAACATTTTTCACTCCACATTTATGTAATAGTAATCTCTTAGACTAGTAGATGGGCTCAAGGTACATTTTTCAGGAGAATCAATAACAAATAAGACTCACTAATGGACTGAGTTCAGGAGAAGAATCAATGATGGCTCTGAACTTTCCAAAATGAGTCAATAGTGATGCCATTTATTGAAATGAGAAATACTAGGTAGGAATATATTTGGGGATTGGAGGGTGGAATTAAAAGTTCTGGATTGAAATATTAAGTTTGAAATGTCTATGAAACATCTAAGTACTGTCAGATAGGTATTAAATGTATTCAGAGAAGAGGTTTTTGACTAAAAAGATAAATGTGGGAGGCATCAGCTCATAGCTGGCATTTAAAGCTACAGAAATGAATGAACTTACCTACACAGCGAAGGGAGAAAGAAAAAGCAAGGCAAGGAAAGATCACAGTGTACTTTCTGAATCATCCAAGAAAAAATTCATCATGTTTAGCAAAGTTAACCAATGCCAAGAAGATTTTATTGTGTTCCCAATCTTGGTAACTCTGTAACTTGTAGGAGGTAATAAACCATATTTCTATTACCCATAGTTATTTTCAAATTTATCAAATCATATAGCCTGTTTTTCCAAGAAATGTTTTGGCGTACATGTTCATCTCAACAAAATTTGGGAAATGTTTTACAAGATAGTTATAATTAATGAACTACATTTAATAATTTCTAAGAATTCATTTTCTTATTACCCATGATTTTCTAGCCAAAGAGTTAATATTAGCCTTTCCATTGTATAGAAAAGCAGCAAGTTTCAAATAAGCTCTGCATTCAGGCTCGCACTGCATTTTGTTTTTATCCATATAATATACTCAGTGTTTTCCCTCTTGAGGTGTCACCAGCCCAGAAGAATAGGCAAGTTCTCTGCACTTGAATAACGTGAAGAGCGGATACTTCTTTGTCATCTGCTCAAGTATTTTATCCCTTATTTGTAAAATGCCACTGTCTATTTTCAGGAAGGTGACAGGGAAAGAAAAAAAAAGAACGTAGATGAGAAAAGAAAGTAGATGAGAAAAGATGGAGAAAATGCTCACGACAATGAATTCGGTGCTGACAGCCATTCCACTCTCTGAGCATGGGGAAAGAGTTGGTGTGGCTCCACTGCCAGGGCGATTGAGTGGCTCCTGTCAGACCAAGCCTCCAGTAAACAACACCTATAAACTCTGAACAAGTATAAAAAGCAACAACTAAATGTACTTAAGGGTGAAAAAAATGGAGTGGAGTTAATATTTGTAAAAAGAGCATGGCACTGGGTAAAATTTCAGCTTTTATAGCTTTCTGATTGAAGGCAATCTCAAAGAGAAGAGAAGTGGGTGAAAATTTGAGCTGCTGCCTACTGCAGAAGGGACAAATTTTTTTAAATTTCAGTTGATCCAAACTACCAGTCTGCTTTTTCTTGAAATCAATATTCTTCAAAAAAACATAATAAAATCAAGAGTTTCTCTAGCATATTCTTCACAATGTCCAGAATGAAATACCAAATTTTCAATATACGTGTAAATAGGAAAGCATGGCCCATTCTCAAGTGAAAGGACAGTACACACTGATCCCGAGATGCCCCGGATGTGCTGACATTGTCTGACTAGGGTTTTAATGCAGCCATAATTATGCCCAAAGGTACAAAGGCACATATTCTCACGGTATGTGAAAATTAGGCTGTACCATCAGAAAAGTAGAAACCGTAAAAAGGAACAAAATGTACAGAAAATGCTATATCTAAAGAAGAATAGAAAAGATTGAATATTACAAAAAAGAAACAGCTTCAGAAATGTGTAGGACAATATTGAAAAGTCTACCCTAGGTGTAATTGGAGTCCCAGAATGAGAGGAGAGAAAGTACAGGGTAGAAAAACAACTTATTTTTTAAATAATGGCCAAAATTTTCCAAATGTGATGAAAGTAATAAATTTACAGTGAACACCAAGCATAACTAATACAGAAAGAACTAAATCTAGTCACATCGTGGTCAACCTGTTGAAAACCAAAGAAAAAATCTCTAGAGTAGACAAAGAAAAATAACACTTTGCACACAAAGGAAAAAGCATCGCTGATGTCATCAAAACAATAATCTTTAAAGCATTTAAATAATTTTTTAAAAATAATGACCTGGCTGGCATAGCTCAGTGGATTGAGCTCAGGCTGCGAACCAAAGTGTTGCAGGTTCGATTCCCAGTCAGGGTACATGCCTGGGTTGCAGGCCACGACCCCCAGCAACCGCACATTAATGTTTCTCTCTCTCTTTCTCCTTCCCTTCCCTCTCTAAAAATAAATAAATTTTTAAAATCTTTAAAAAGAAAAAATAAAATAAAATAATGAGTATAAAATTTAATCTCCAGCAAAACTGTCCTTTAAAAATCAAGATCAAATAAAGGCATGTGTGGATGAGAGAAAACTAAAAGTGCATAACCTTGAACCTGGACTTGAGAAGGTCCAAAGCAGTTTTTTTAGACTGAAGGGGATAGAAACATAAATCTTCAGGAAGTAACAAAAAGCATTACAATTGGTAAATATATGTAAATATGCAAAAGACTATTCTCTCTTAATTTTAAAAAACACATATGACTACTTAAAGAATCACATTGACCCAAGTATTTGAAGATAGACTGAATTTTTCATTGTTTTATCTAAATATTCTCAAGCTTAGATCTTAAAAGTTCATCAAATTTCTTCTGGCATGAAACTGATATTTGGATATAATATGATTGCTATTGTTTGAAGTTAAATATATATTTTCTATCATTTACTCTTCACATTCATTCTATATGGATTTTTTTCTTCCTTAGTAATGTGTCTAGAACTGACAAGCTTAGCAAGCTTCTAGCCTGATAGGATTATTCTCAGAACCTCTCTTTTAGGTTCTGAAAAGGGAGACGTTTTCCTTCTAGGGTTCCATTCTCAGAGGTTTCTGATTTGCTAATCAATGAGGCAGCAAGTAATAAACACAGTCCTGTGCAGTTAGAACCCCTAAGTTCCAGGAAGTTCTCTCTGTTCATTAACTCTGCTGACATTTAACTTAAAATAAAGAGCAAAACATTTTCAGATAAGGATAAAATTATTTTTTTAAATGTAGAATTTACTATCCCCCAAAGTTTCTTCAAAAAGAAAAGCATATTTAAAAATTAAGTTAAAAGTGCATTCAAATGCTGATGAACAGAAGAAGGAAATTGTGTACTATTAACAATATTAAGTACAGATATCTAAGGTAAAGCCATCAAAATCATGTTATATTCAGAATCTTTTTGTGATTTCTTAAAATAAAATAATATATGTTTCCCCAGTTCTTGCATTTGCCTGCTGATCATTTGTTCTGGATATTCTCCCAGTGTCTCAGTATCTGTACTTCAGCAATTAAATATCTCATCGTCTGTCTCAAAACATTTTTCTTTCCTAACTTCCCATTCTTTAGTGTCACCATCTTCTTTGTCTCTGAAGTTCCAAACCTAAAAATTAATCTCAATTTCACGGTTATGTCTTGTAAAAAGACTGACATTTCCTATTTGTTCACTGCTAAGTCTCTGTCAGCTAACCTTTTCTTTCCCTTGCCCCTGCTTTCAATATAATTCAGGCTATCAAATATTTAACTTCGGGCCAAGAATTCTGTATTCAAGGATAAGCAATACAGAGATTTAAAAAAACTATTGTATAGGCTTTAATATTAGCTGATATATGTTAAGCATTTAAATGAATTCATCTAATCTTAATATAACTGGGTGGAAGAGACATTATTATTATCCCAGCTTTAGAGAGGGGAAGACTAATATGGAGAGACATTAAGTAACTTGCCCACTTAACACATATATGGTGCAGTAAGAAGTGGGTCTTAGGCTGAAGCGAAGTCCATTTGATCCAAAACCATAAATCTTAAGCCGTACAGGTATTGCCTTCCATAGTCAGGTACTAAGGCCATAAGGTAATTTGATGGTGTTACCACGTGTTTTCTCCAGGGCAAGTCTTCTCAAATCAATTAACCTCAATGTGCAAAAATGTAGAGGTCCCAGAAATGCGTTTCATCAATCAATACCTGTCTAGTCTGGTATGATCTCCTTCACCCACGGCTTTACAGGAAAGAAAAAAAAAAAAAAAGGAATCTATCTACCAAATTGGCAATACTTGTGTAAGGGGAAAATCTATTCGGAATCTCAGTGAGTTCAGCTTCTGCAGGGTTGGTCTTAATTATTTATACCGTCTCGCCTCTCATTCACCAGGACCATCTCTCTCTATAGGAAGAAGCATAAAATGAAAGGAAAAATTTTTAAGCAGCTGGAATAAAAAAGAAATAGCCCTGCCAGCATAGCAGAAAGATAAAGTGGCAGTTGCTGTTGAAAATGCTCATACGAACAGCTGGAGGCCATTCCTTCCAGAGTCTGAAGACAGAGCAAAGGAAGGGCCAGAGAGGGAGAGGGGAACAGAGGGGACGCCAGTGCTGCCTCCGTGAAAGGGAGTCTTTGCGTCTCAGCACAAAATGTGCCTTCAACTGTGCACGAGGCCTGAGGTAGAGGAACACTGGTCCCCTCTAACCTGATTGCCCTTCTGCACAGATTGGGAACAGGGTCGGAGACACTAGACTGGGAGAACCTGGAGGACAAGGAGGATTTGCCTGGCGGGAGCCCAGGAACGTTTCCTGCAGCTGCCTGGTTATGATGTCAGCAACCGGGGTCGCCGGGGGAGTGGCTGTCACCCGGAGTCACAGGCTTTAGGGTTGTTCGCCGGTGGAATTGGCAGGATCTGAGCTGTTTGGTCAGCAAACTGCATGCCTGGCTGGCACAGGTACAGAGATTCCTTTTAAAATGGAACGCCCCGGCCAAATTAATCCCATTAAACTCTAAATGACCTTCCCTTGAGGAAAGCTCAGTAGGAAGGATGTTGCTATTACTATTCCTTCTCTGCCATAGAAAGCCTCTTAGGAAAACAGAATTTCTCCAAATGTCCAAATGTCAGAGGTAGAAGTAATCTTAAAAGACTATAATCTGTCCTAGTGATGACCCCATCCAACCATTTTATTTTATGAATGCTTGGCATAGGGAGAAAGAAAATTCATCAGAACATGCGAATTAACTTAAGCTTATTTCATTGTTGTTCAGACATAAAAGTCATGTACTACATAATGTCTATTATTGGGTCTATAAAGTAAAATAAAATAACCAATAAATTTTAATATTTCAGTCCCTTTTAAAATAAATCTCAGTATAATCTAATCCAAAATCTCCTTTAAAGATATAGCTCTTTATGTACAGTTCTAATCTAAGTATTCCAGTGTTGATCCAAATGTCTCTTTCGGTCAGACCAGAGTTCTGGCCACCATTAAAATAAGACTTATAAAGCAGTTTCTTTCTATGCCCTGGCTGGCGTAGCTCAGTGGATTGAGAGCGGGCTGCGAACCAAAGTGTCACAGGTTCGATTCCCAGTCAGGGTATATGCCTGGGTTGCAGGCCATGACCTCCAGCACAGATTGGGAACAGTACTACATTGATGTCTCTCTCTCTCTCTCTCTCTCTCTCCCCCTCCCTTCCCTCTCTATAAACAAACAAACAAATAAATAAACAAAATCTTTAAAAATATATGTTTAAAAAAAGCAATTTCTAAGTGCTTTATATTTTCTTTCTATATATATTTTTCTATTTTTTGTTGTTTTTTAAATTATATTTTATTGATTGAGTTATTACAGTGGTCCCAGTTTTTTCCCTTTCCCCCCCTCCACCCAACACCCCCCACTCCCTCAAACAATCCCCACGCCATTGTTCATGTCTATGGGTCATACATATAAATTCTTTGGCTACTCCATTTCCTACACTCTCCTATACATCCCATGGCTATTCTGTAACGACCTATTTGTACCTCTTAATCCCTTCACCTCTTCACCCATTCCCCACACCCCTCCCCCATCAAAACACTCTCTGTAGCCATGATTCTGTCTCTGTTCTTCCTGTGTGCTTAGTTTGTTTTTTAGATTCAATTGTTGATATAGATGTTTTTAATGCCATTTTATTGTTCATTGTTTTAATCTTTTTCTTAAATAAGTCCCTTTAACATTTCATGTAATAGTTGTTCAATGATGGTGAACTCCTTCTGTTTTTTCTTGTCTGGGAAGTTCTTTATCAGCCCTTTAATTCTAAATGATAGCTTTGCTGAGTAGAGCAATCTTGGCTGTAGGTCTCTGCTTTTTACGACTTCAGGTATTTCTTGCCAATCCCTTTTAGCCTGAAAAATTTCTTTTGAGAAACCAACTGACAGTCTTATGGGGACTTCCCTGTAGGTATCTTACTGCTTTTCTCTTGCTGCTTTTAAGATTCCCTGTCTTTAACCTTCGGCATTTTAATTTTGATGTGTCTTGGAGTGGGCCTCTTTGCATCCACCTTGTTTGAGACTCTCTGTGCTTCCTGGACTTGCATGTCTATTTCCTTCAACAGATTAGGGAAGTTTTCTTTTATTATTTTTCCAAATAGATTTCCAATTTCTTAACCTTTCTTTTCTCCTTCTGGCACCACTATGATGCAAATGTTCAAATGTTTGAAATTGTCCCAGAGGCTGCTTACACTATCCTTGTTTGTTTGTTTTTTAATTCTTTCTTCTTGTTGCTCTGATTGGTTGTTTTTTGCTTCCGTATGTTCCAAATCATTGATTTGATTCTCAGCATCACCCACTCTATTGTATTTCCCCTGTAAATTGTTCTTTATTTCAATTAGTATATCCTTCATTTCTGGCTGGATCTTTTTTATGCTATTGAGGTCCTCACTAAGCTCCTGGAGCATCCTTATAACCAGTGTTTTGAGCTCTACATCTCATAGATTGCTTATCTTCATTTTGCTTAGTTCATTTTCTGGAGTTTTGACCTGTTCTTTAATTTGGGCCATATTTCTTTGTCTCCTCATTTTGGCAGCCTCCCTGTGTTTGTTTCTATGTATTAGGTAGAACTGCTATGAATCCCTGTCTTTGTAGCTTGGCCTAATGTAGTAGGTGTCCTGTAGGATCCTGTGGCACAACCTCCTCTACCATCCAAGCTGGGTACTCAATGTATGCCCTTTGTGTAAACTGAGTATACCCTCCTCTTATAGTTGAGCCTTGATTGTTTTTGGTAGATCAGTGGGAGGGAATTCCTAGGCCATTCACCTGTAAGGAATGGCTATGATCACTGACCACAAACCTCTGTCCTCCAAGGAGGATCAGTGGTGCAGAGGCAGGGTGATGGTACTCCAACATGATCTGTAGCTATTCACTGGGTGTGCAGGCTCTTGGTTTCCCAGATGGTGCAGGCCAAGGTCAGCCTCCACTTGTTTTCTGCCTGGAGACTCCCAGCCTGGGTTTTAAAGCATTCTGAGTTGGTTGTTACTTGTGCTGGCCTTGGAGATTCCCAAGCAAAGCCAAACCATGAGTTTAAGCTGGCTGCTGCTAGTTCCATGCCTGGGGCCACTTAGCAAGAGGTACAGGGGCTGGAGGCTTGCTGAGGCCAGCTGTTGCTTGTTTGAGAGGTTAGGAAGTTGTGAAGCATGAACCAAGATCAGCTATTAATATTGAAAAGCCTCTGTTAACAGGTGGGTGGGACAGAGTCTCAGGGAATCTCCAGGGTGAGGGGCTAACAATGTTAGCCAGGTTGATGGGGTCTCAGATATGGCACCAGCCTGCCAGCTCTGGGGCTCTGTGGAGGAAGGGCTCAGAAAAGGGACAATGGTCTTTCTGTCTGGGAGAAAACTGTCCCCCAGTTCTCACCTTGATGTCCAACCCTTCACTTCCTCCTTGTATGCCTCCTTTTCAAGCTGCACACTGGTGCTGGAGCTCACAGGGAGTGAGTCTGTAGGTGAGTTTGTGTGTGGGTTCTTTAAGATAAACTGCTTGGGACCCCAGAAGTTTCTTCCACCGACTGATCCCCACTGGTTTTTGCAACCAGAAGTTATGGGGACTTGTCTTCCTATCATTGGAACCCTGGGTTGGGGGGTTTGTTGTGGGGCTGGGACTCCTTGATCCCAGTGTATCCCTCCCAAATTTTTATTCACCACATGCGTGTGAGGGACCAGCCCATTCTGTGTCTGTGCCCCTCCTACCAGTGTGGATGGACGTGTTTTCTTTAATTCCATAGTTGTCAGACTTCTATTTGACTCTAGTTCTCATGGTTCTGAGAGACGGTTGTTCTATAATTCAGTCATAATTTTGATGTGGCTGTGCAAGGCGATGAGCTGTTTTTACCTATGCCATCATCTTGACCGGAAGTTCTCTAATTTTTTCACAAGTTGAGTTCACTGACGTCTCCCCTCTATTAATATACATGTTTGGACTTCCTTCTTTCTGTGTACTTATCTCTAGGTTGAACTCTAAACATGGTGGAAAGTTTTTGTACTTGTTGGTTTGGGATTTCCAATGTCAATTAGACTTTAGAAAAACTAATAAATTCCAGCATGAAACACACTATTGCTATTACTAACAACAACAGCAAATAGGTAGAGAGTGCTTAATAAGTTGGGAATGATTTACTTAAGTGGATTACCTCATGTTATCAGGACACTTGATTTTATTAGGATGCTGGTGATATTAAAGTCTCCATATTGCTGACAAAAAAAAAAAAAGCTCAGAGTTCAGAGAGTTCAGAAATGTGTCCAAAGTCATGCAGTTAGAAATAGTAGAACCATATTTTAGTTCCAGAACTCTGATAGTAGAGCAATGTGTCTTAACCACTGTGCAAACCTGCCTATAAACTTGTAAGAAATGAATCTGCAAAACAATTGGTGAGTAGTTTATTGAAAGATTCTAACGTTTTGCAAAAGGGCTGAATACCTGACCTAGCCTGAGGGGCCCATGGGAAAAAAGTCACATATGAGTTGCTCTCAAAGATGAGTTTTGAATGAAAAGTAGGAGTTATGCAGTATAAAAAAGGTGTTCTCCAATCAGTGGTAAAAACACAGAGAAAAGAATAGATACATAAAAGGATGTCATGTGTTTTTGGATACGTTTATTATGATTTATGTGTCATTTTTTTAAAAGTCCATTAAACTATGTAGAAATCAGTATGCAAAAAATCTGCAAAACAAAATATACTCCAAACATGTTCAGTGGATAGATTACCTGACATTCCAGATGTTTCAGTCTCTTCATTATTGTGCAATAGCAGACTAGCGATCCTTAACTTCAGTTGGAGTAACCTTCTCAATACACCTTCATTGCAGGTTCCACCTTCTATGTTATCATCTGCCATTTGCCCTTCAAAGGTTTCCTCCAGGGTTAATATGGCTGTATGAATAGCATCTTCAGGTTCTAGAGCTTCATTGCTTAGATCTGCACTAACTTCATCAATAATGTAATTTCAGTTTATTGTTCTCATATCCAATACCAAATGGTAAATATACCTTTCATACATCCCTCTGAAAATGTTTAACCCTGCTTAAAATATTAATTTGCTAACAGCTAGGAAAAAGTCAAATTCCAGACAAAAGATTTGGCTTTACATTTGCAGTAAGTCGTTTCACAATTGGACTTTTAAAAATTCTTATGAATTGTGTTTGAATTCACACCCATCATGTTCCTTTGTGATCCCTCCCTCAGAAGCATTTCTCCTTTTCATAAACTATCAATTGAGTGGGTAAATAATAGCTTCTTTTTGTAATTTCCTCACTTTTGCCACCTCTGATGATACTAACATCATTGTGATACTGTCTTTTTTTTTCCTCTGAATTTCATCAGCCTTCCAGCTAGTTTCATAATAAACCCTAATGGAAATCGTTGGCATGAATCATCAAAAGGTGTAAACCATTTGTGTGGTTCATGATGAATTAAAGTCATTCTCATTTTGATAGGAATGACCTTTATCATCAAGTGATAATTTAAAATTTACTATTTTATGATTCTTTTTCTTGAGTTTTCTTGATTTTTGTTGAGACAGACTCAAAAAATTAATGTTAATCAGACCAGAACTATTTTTTCATGTACAAGTTTAATGCTATCGGTAAAACTTGCCTGTACTGACACTTAAAAATTTAAAGAAAAAAATCAAACTTTTCTTCCAGTGGCGTTATAATGAATGTACAGATAAGTCTGTACAAGAGTCAAGTGAGACTTTCTGTGTATTTTCAAAAAGAAAAATGATTATTTATGATTTTCTCTTAAATATCCTCAGTAGAATAAAAGCTTATAGGTGCTAGAAAGTATCCTGGTTTCATTTTTCACTTCCAACTGCTATCTCTTTTCAATTTCCTTCCTTCTGTGACTTCTCTTCTAAAGCTTAAGACAAATTTTGCTTTTCATCATTTCAGGTTAAATGCAATTGGGAAGGAAGTAAGAAACATGGGAGTTGATCAGCACAAAAGGTCAATTCCAACAAAACTGGCTTTTGCATTTTTCAGTCTTCAAAGTAGAGTCAGAGTTAAGATTGGGGAGAGATTCATTCTACTGATGTATTGATGCCCACTTGCTTATTCAGTAAGTGTTAAACATTGGGGAGCAGTGTTATCAGGCTATAGGGGTACACTGGTGAGAAAAAGAAGACAGGAACCTGGTCCCACAGAGTGTAGAATGTAGCCAGGAAGACAGATAAAAATAAACACATAAATCAATATAAGCTATGGTACATACAAAACAAGAAAGATAAGTGGCATGATGAGCGCATAATATAGGGAGCCCCGGAATGTGCCATCAGGGCCCGATGAAGCTTTTCAAGGAAATGGCATCACAGCTGAGAGTGGAAGATGGGTAAGTGGTAACTAGGCACAGGGGTGCAGGATGAGAAGAGAATTCAGGCAGAGGAGAGGACCATGCACAGCTTGTTGGTGTAACGAGGAACCATAGTGCATCACAATGTAACCTCACAGGAATGCATCAGTAATTTTGAGGGGACAAAGTAGAAAAATGGGCCACAGTACTTAATACAGAATAAGTACTAAGTAAAGTCTGGCTTTTCTTGCTATAATTTTCCATTTCAACACGCTGTGCCCTGCCTCTCTCCCCAGCTGCAGCTTTCTCGGCCATCTTCCAACCAGTTTCTGAGAAGGACTCAGCTGTTCAGCTCCCCAGTCAGGACCCCTTTCAACGTGTTCTCACCCTGTTCTGTGACATGGCAGAAGCCTGTCTTGAACACATAAAATGAATGCACTGGTCACTCAGCACATGCATGTTAAGTGGGTATATGGTTAACACTAGTGATTAGCTAACACGTGCTGAGGACGTACCATTGTGCCAGGAATGTCGTATGGGTAGCGATTTGTTCACAACGATTTTATGCAGCAAGTTCTTTTATGGGCCTCACTCTACCAATGAGTACAGGAGATCAGATGGTTCTCCAGGGGCACAAATTTAGTCAGGGGCAAAGCTGGTCGTCGAGGCCAAGAAATCTATCTTGAGGGCGAGGGCCTACCCACTGCTCCAAACTACCTCTTTGTAGACACACAAGGCTCTTGCTCACATAAAGCTTTCAACCTACTTGGAAAGAGGCAAGAAAATGGTGGGAATGTGATAAAAATATAAATAAGCTGGATAATTGCCATTTGTGATTAATTTTACAGAGGAATTAAACAGTGATGGGGTGCACAGGGATTGAGTGTGGACAGGACACACTGATTTTTAAAAAAGTTTTCAGAAGCAGCTTTTTGAGGGAGAGTCCTTAGGACTGAGATCTAAAAGGTGGAAAGGAGACAGCTGTGTGGAAAGGTAAGGAAAAAGTTTCCAGTCGTGGAAGTAGCAAGAGCAGAGGTAAGACCAGACTGGTGGAAGGGAGACACCGAGACAGGCCAGAGCCAGGAGGGAGAGTGGAAAGAGATCAACCATCCCACATGAGACGCTGCTGCCACCGTGGGAGATCTGAGTGTCATCCAAAGGACAATGGACATTTTAAAGCAAGAAATGAAGTAAAAAAACCTGACTAATATTTCTCATATTAACTTTCATATTGGAGAATATATTACAGAAGTCAAGCGCAAAAGAAGGAAGACTAGTTCAGAGTTACTGCTGACCACCGAGTGAAAAGTGATTATGGTTCACACTGGGGTATGGACATTGGACACGGGGAGAAGGGAACACAGATACAAATGTAAAAAGTCTTGCTAATGACCTGGATGTAGGGAATGAGAAGAGAGGAATCAAGAATGATTCCTAGACATTTTGTCTTCGATAAATACAAATGCTGGTGCTCCCTAAGAGAGACAAAGGAGGAACAAGTTTGGGAGGAAAAGTCATGAGCTCCAGGTTGAATGTGAAGTCTGAATACTCATTAGACCTTCATGTGAAAGTACAAAGCTGTCCCCACGCAGTCAGTCGGAGCTTAGGGCTAGAGACAGAAATTAAAGAGACATCGACGAAACATGGTATGTAGAATCATGAAGATGACCCAAAGAGGGAGGCAACGAGGTGGAGGCCATGGTTCCCAGACAAAACTGGCTCATGCCCCGCCCCTCTCTGGATCTCAGGTATCCCATCCACTAAATAAGAGCAAAGCAACAACAATATATCCTGCCTCAGGCTGGAGGAATCTAAGGCTGACAGCCTCTTTTTCTTCACTTATGATTGTTCCTCTAAATGCTGGCAAGAAGGGAGATTTTTTTTTGTCTGTCAGGTTGTCAAATGGGTTAACAAGTTTTCTTAGGGCTTCCTGGAACCAAACAAAGAATAATTCTTAGATTCCCAATTCAACTTTCCCTCCATTGAATCCCACATGTGCCCAAGCACAGAAAGTTTCAGAAAGGGCCTTATTTAGTTTCCTTCCAGAACATTCGTGATAGCAGGGCCAGATGTTACTAGCCCCTTGATGGCAATCCAGTGAATCTGAGCTGACATGCCACACCATGGAGGAGTCAATAAGCAGAGATTTCTGTACACCAGCCACCTAATCATATCTGAAAATTCAGTTGTTACAACAGCACTTGCAAGGAGCCAGCAGATCTTTTTGTCAGCCAATCAACAAGCATTGACAGAGGGTCCCTAAGGTGCCTTTGTGAGCAAGCAAGCAAGTTCTCTGCCATGTACACAGAAATGTGATCACTTGTTCATCCAAACACTTCCCTTTGGCTTTTGCCATACGCTTTTCTTTTTTTTTTCTCTTTTCTTTCTTTCCTTTTTTTAAATGAATGACTAACAGAGTAGCTGCTGCAAAGGTAGCCTTCAAATCCCAGCCAGAGGCCCCGGGAGGAAAGATGACTCATCCGCACCTGACGTCAAAGCCTCATTCTCTCGTTCCCTCGGAGGAGCAGGAAGAGAATGGTAATGACAGGGTACGATGACCCACTTGGCCTCCTGAGTTCCGCGTGGGGCATAACAGCTTCCTCCTCCCCTGACTGGTAATGATGATCTCAACCCAAAGTAAGTTTTAAACTGTAAAAACTCCAATTTTGTAGTCTGTTTGACTAGAAAACTAGAAGCAGGAGTTTCTCTCCCTGTCAGGCAATACCAGATCTTTGCTGTGAGTTCTTCTCCTATTGAAAATGCTGAAGGAATGCAATTCCTTTCACAGCATGTTTTGTATTGATTCATGCCTTAGTTTGAGCTGCTGTAACAAATACCATAGACCGGGTGTCTTAAAGAACAAACATGTATTCCTCACAGGTCTGGAGGCTGGGAAGTCCAAAATCAAAGTGCTTGCAGAATCGGTGTCTGATGAGGGACTTCTTCCCTTTTTGAAGATTGCTGCCTTCCTGCTGTGACCTCAACATGGTGCAGAGAAAGAGGGAGGTCTAGTCTTTGTCTTCTTACAAGGAAACTAATCTCATCATGGGGTCTCTACCAGCATGACCTCATCTAACCCTAATTACCCTCAAAAATCCCCATCTCCAAATAGGGTAAGGGTATCCACATACGAATTTGGGTGAGGCAGACACAAACATGCAGTACATAGCATTTTGCTTACAACATCTTAATAGTGACCAATTCCAGTTTGCCTTTTACTTCATGATGTCCAAGGACTTTACCAGGTTATGCACCAGCCATTCCCCTACTTACTCTGACACTTATTCAATCAGAGGTTCATATGCACCAAGTAACCCCCACATCACACAATTCAACAAAACTGACATCTCCGTGCAAAGAGTGAAACGAAATTAGCCCTTCAAAATTTCTGGCTTATGTCAGAGTTCAGGCCTCCGGGTATTTGTCCCAGAGCTTCCTACCCAGGCTTCTCTCATTGTTTAGTCCCCTGGACAATGCCATCAGAGCCATTCTAAACCTTTCCCTGCTTCCCCTGGAGACTGGATATCAAATTAACAGATGAAGCCTAAATCGTTGACAACTACAAAGGGGTTGCTTGGTCTTCCTCTGAAGTCCCAACTCAAGTCACATGTCTGGTGACTCCAGCACTTACTGATCACTTAGTTCTTGGAAATTTTATTGCATAGTAGACTTTATTTTTCTTTCGAGTATTTTTTAATATATTAATTTTCATTGTAGTTTACTATTTGTTTTGTGGCTCTTGATAAAGGTAAACTTACTTTATTATCACTCTGATATTTCTTTTGTGGTTTTTTTTGTTTGTTTTTGTACTCAGGGTACACATCACAATGCTTTGCATTAAAGGTCAGCCCGATAAGCGTTTGTGAGGTTGAACTGAATTTACATGATGGTAACTTGAGGACCCACAGCCTAATGGCTAAGCCTAATAATAGCATTTCAGATATTATAGCAGGTAGGCAGGAAAGATAATTTTGGATTGGATTTTCAAGATCCCTTAACATATTCACATATATGCCACTGATATGGAAAACTAGCCCTCATTAGTTCGATGCCAGCCTTGAGAGTAGTTTGAGAGTAGGCCTCAGTATAACATTATCATCCCAATTTACCCAGGAATGACTGGTAACGGGAAGCCAATGACTAATTTACTAAATTATAATGAGAGAAGGACCTCCCCTATGAATTCTGATGCTAGCAGCGGGCATGTCCTCCCTAACACACAAGTCAGCTAAGGAAAGCAAACTGGAATGAGAAGTAGATAGACACCCAATGAGAATTGGATAAGATTTAAACAAACAACGGCAACAACAAAAATAATCAAACAGGTATTTTCAATAGGCTTTGGAAAGCTGAAGAATAGCCCTCCGTTTTTGCAGGATGAGATTGTGCTCACATGGATTTGGAGCCCTGCACCTTTGGGATATGCCTAGAGACACCGTGAACATTTCTTCTTCTCTGGCTCCCTTCTCTCAAGTTTATGTAAATGCGCATCTTCTGAATTGTATGTCTTCCTCTTGTTTTCAAAGCTCTCTGCCCTTCCTCCTGTCTTTAGGGGGTTGGTTCTGTGTTGGTTGTTATTATCATCACCGTCACTGAGACTCTGCCTCTTGTCCCCCTAGAGGACATCTGCCTGAGAACCTAGAACCTTCCCAGGGTTCAGTCTGGAGTTCCCCAAATTGGGGTGTACGTCAGAAAGTGAGGCCGTTCCAGGAGCTCACCCTCAACAGATCCAAACTATAGACATCTATTAGAGAAAAGGGGAAGCGTTGCAAATAATCAGTAGAAATTATAAATAGGCAGATGACGCATAGTTATTATAATACAGAGCGAAATTTACTGGAAGAGAGGGACCAAAATGGAGCATCGATAAGTATAGGAGGCATAACGGGGTTTTGATTTTAGCTCTATAATAAAGTTCATGTTTGATGGCAGTAATAATCCTAATTATGAAAAATAAGCAGTACAGAGAAATTAAATAGCTTAAGTAATGTCTCAACTTGTGACGAAGCTAAGATTTGAACTCAGTTTTGTCTGGCTCAGGTGCTCTCTGCACTTCCCGTTGTGTGCCGGGCCCGAGGGTTGTGGCCTCTGTTCCAGGAATCAGCCATCGTATTTCCATTGAATGTCTTTGTGTTCTGTAGGCATTTCATCTGTGCCAGCACTGATTTTAAAGTGAAATAATAGAGCCCTGGCTGGCGTAGCTCAGTGGATTGAGCATGGGCTGCAAACCAATGTGTTGCAGGTTCGATTCCCAGTCAGGGCACATACCTGGGTTGCAGGCCATGACCCCCAGCAACCGCACATTGATGTTTCTCTCTCTCTCTCTCTCTCTTTCCCTTCCCTCTCTAAAAATAAATAAATAAATCTTTTAAAAAATAAATAAATAAATAAAGTGAAATAATAAAAGTGAGAGGTACTTGCATGAAATAACATCTCACATTTTCTTGAATGTTATCTTACATGCTCCTTCCCTACTCCATTCCTGCAGTAACCCAAGTGAAGTAAATTTCCTGACACAGTAAATATGAACTGGCGTGCCTACACCCCTGAAGGAACCTGCACTCCCTGGCCCCACAATATGTCCAACATCGTTGCTACTGTTCCGTCTCCCGTTCTTCCTCATTGGAGGTCTGAATGTCAGGAATGACAGGTTCCTCCTCCAAGTTCCGAAACCCCGCAGAGGCCCAGGCCCAGCTCTGGAGGATCCCCACTCCAAGATTCTGGGTTCTAATATCTCCAGCCTCCTTGCTCTGTTCCCTAAAGTGCTGACTGCAGCTGCCACCTCTGTGGGAATACATCAGGATTCCCTTGCAGCCTTTTCGAGCCTCTATTCTGTCTACCCAATTCTTTACATTAAATGTCTTCTGCTCAAATGACCGATACCTGTATTTGTGACTGGGCCCCAACTGACACAGTAATTGATACCAGAAAAAGAAAATAATAAATAAATAGAAAGGGATGGAACAGTCAGAAACCACCACTTTGAGTAGGAGGCGTACCAACATAAGTAAGTAGAGAAGGCCAGCCACTTGGCTCTTTATTGCCAAAAGGTACCTGTAATAACCACAAAACCTCTATCAAATACAACACTGAGCTTGTGCTGCCCATGTGTCTAGGGCTTAGTGAGGTTGGCTCGGCTGATCTTGGCTGGGCTCTCTCACAAACTAGGAGTGAAAACCAATATGGCCCCAGTAAAAGAGTCAACAGGGTGAGCAACCTGAAGACAGAGATGCTGGCAGGGGTCAGATTCAAGGAGATGATGGTAAAAACGATTTGAATTTGATTCAAGGTGCAATGGGAAGTTTTATTTCTATTTTTTAGGAATACTTTATTTCAATTTCCTTGCTTTAGTTTCTTTTAGCAGTTATCACTACTTAAAGTGATAGTGTATACTTGTTATCTACTTATTTATTGTCATCTTCTCTCAGTTAATTACCATGGGGCAGGGATTTTGCCTTGCTCATTACAGTATCTCTAGGGTCTATAAGAATGCTTGTGCAAGTAAGGGGCTCAATAAATATTTGTTGAATAAAGCACTGACGTTAAATTATTTTTATGTCACTCTCAGGAGTCCTTCTCTGATATCTGCTAACCCCCCACTCAATGGTGATATATGCTCTGGCTTGGTAATTCCGCCCTCTCTCGTACTTCCCTGTCTTGGCATTTTCATACTGCTGGCCTATTTATCTGTATTGGTCTCTAGACTACAAGTTCCTAAAGACCAGGGGCTCTGTGTTGGTCATTATTTTGTCCCTAGAGTTTAGCATACAGTCATGGTGCATGGCAATTGTTGCTGAATATTTCCTGAAAGCACAAATATGTATTCAGCATATAGCTAGTCCACTCTGGGAAGAATGACTTTGGTTATTTTGCTAAGGAAAAAACAAACAGAGAGAAAACACTCAAAAAGGAGAATGAGATTTCTATGCTGTTCTGTTTTATTTGCACAAAATCTATTTGATAGAAGTTAAAGATTTTACTTTTAGATGGCTGAACTGGCTACCCACAGATGATTTAAAATTCTCCCTGAAGAGGGAATGACGCAGAAAAACAAGAATAGCTGTGTGTTGTTCTGTGAATTATGCCCCTCCAGGACACTCACTAGCTTGTATATCAGTAACATCAGGCTCCTCTAAGTTATTGTATTTATGATGCAGACTTGAATTTAGAAGACTAAACATAGCATCAAGAGCCCCAGGAAATTTATGGGAGCTATGGCCAAAAGTTTATCTCCTGTTTTCCATCAAGCACCCATTTGAACCTGTCCCTCTTGTATTGGCTTATCTGGATTTATCTGAATAAACCAGGACCAAGGGACATTTTATTTAAGATCTCCTTATTTGAGGTTAAAGAGCACCCTGCCAGTGACACAGTGCAGAACATATCCAAAGAAGAATTTGTTGGCTTTTGCTGTTTGCTACCTTCTTCTTTCCTCCCTTCCTCTCTTTCTTTCCTTCTTCCCTCTCTCTACCCCTCCCTTCCTCCCTCCCTTCCTCCCTCCCTCCCTCCCTCCCTCCCTCCCTTCTTTCCTCCATTCCTTCCTTTTTTCCTTCTCCTCCTCCTCCTTCTTCTTTGACTGGAGCCTCATTAAATGAGTGGAAATAGGACCCAATCAGTAAATCAGTCTATCCGAGGTCAATGCCGAAGTCAGTCTCTAAAGAGCAAATAGTAAAACTGAGGCAGTGCTGCCCTGGAGGCACCGAAAGCTCTGGCCCAGTGTTGGAAAAGGTCCAAGCTCATGATGTGAAAGTGTCACCTGTGCCACTGTTTTCTAAGTAGAAGATCCCAGAAGAATTGTCGACACAGGTAGCAAACGCAAGACCCGCGGGCCGAATCCGGCCCTCCACCTTGTTTTATCCGGCCCGGCACCTTGTTCCTTCCAAGTGGCAACACCGAGCTCCTTGCCTCTAGTTAAGGAAGAGTTACATTTTTACAGTCCTAAAGTTACATTCAGCCCTTTGAAGGCAACCACGAGGCTGATGTGGTCCCTAGTGAAAATGAGTCTGACACCCTAATAAACTAATGAATTATTTATACCGGTGCACACCTGCTACTTTTCTAATGTAAGGCTGCAAATGAGGATAACTAGAGTAGCTGAAATTAAAATTTCATCCTCATTAGTTACACCTGGCTGGGAAGAGCATATGACATAGTCCACTCAAATGGTTAGCATAGTGCCTGTTACAGTGAGTGCCCAAGAGATGCTAGTTGCTGTTGTTGTCTTGTTATTATTGCTACTATTTAGTGAGTTTCAAACCAACATCTTTTCTGACTGCAGTAGGGATGTTTCAGAAGAATGGCTGCCTGTCACCATAACAGCTTAGTTCCATTCTTTCAAGTACCCACAACTGGGTTTAGCAAGCATTTATTAAGCACTTTCTAATTGTCAGGCACTTAGAAACCAAGTTCTTACAAATTTCACTTTATTTCATTCCCACAACAACCTTAAATGAAAAGGGGATTTCTGCTCTGCCTCCCAATTTTATTGATGAAAAATTGTGAAGCTGGGCAAAACCCAGGGTTCCATGGAGTTGGCAGAGCTGGGATCCAAACCCAGGTCCAACTCCACGGCCTTAAACATGGGGGTTTGTTTGGGACCAGCTCCAATATGAAATTGAACCCCCTTCGAACCTCTCCCACCCCAAGCTAGCTGCTCTGTTACAACCTCATTGATTCTTGCCCGTGAGCATAATTCACTCCATGTTCTTTTTGTATTCAATAGAGCTATTACTGAATAAGGCATGCATGGAATGGGAAAATGGATGAACGAGCAAAGTGATGAATGAGTGAACAATCTTTGCATCTCTCTTGCATCTTAAACCTCAAACTTTTGAACAATGTCTACCCTTACTGTATCTTGGCAAGCAGCCCTGGCTCCGATTAACCTCTGTCTCTTTGTACGTGCGCTGTCTGCCCTGAATACAATCTCATCTAATGGAAACACGAAACGAACTTTTTGAAGCTATTTCCAGAACTCCATTTTCCATAACCCTGTAAATACCCTTAATGGGGGAAAGAGGTGAATAACAGTGAAATAATAGAAGCATTATGCACTCACATGATTTCTAGCTTTTGTTTGTGTATCGAGTTAGGAGAGAGACATAACAAAGCAAAAAGCTAAACCAAATATAAATCAAGCTACTCCCTTCCATGAACACACATATTTTTAAACTTGAGTAAAATTACATTAGGTTAACAGGCATAGCATGATATCATGGTAATATTTGCGAGGCCTGGTTCCACACCAAGGTGCTGGGACATTCTCTGATGACCACGGGAGATGACTGCAGGCTCAGAGCAGCAGACAGGGGAGGGCTGATCTGCCCTCACTGTGCTTTGCTCAGTCACTAAGAAATCACTGGCACGAGGCCTGAGTTAGGAGATTCTTCTGAAATTCTCTGTAGGAAAGACTGAAACAATGGCCATTGTCTCTTCCCCTGAACAGGGCCAACACTGTACTCTGTAGCTGATGTTTGCAATGAAACAAAAATGTGACCCTGATTACATTCCTGGCCATGACTCTGAAGCCAGGCTTTTATGCAAATTATGACAAAAGTCCCATGTAATGAGGTATACGGAATGTGCCTTACTGTCTCCAGTTTTGCAAAGGCGTATAAATCAATTAAAGTGCATAAGAATCCCCCTACTCACAGCAGAATCTGCAGAATGTGGAGGAAGGGGTTCTGCCAGAGGACAGAGACACCTCCTTAAGAGAAGGACCACTGTGAGCTAGAACATCTCCCCAGGTAGACCATGCCACCCTGGGTGTCACCTCCCTGCCACAAGAATCCAATAAGCAAGAGCACAGGGGTCAGGAGCTGTCAGGGTCTGTTCCTTAAGTCAAGATCTTCATGTTTAAGGCAGAACATCATCATCTTTTTAAATGCATGGCTTATCCAGCATGTGCACTGAGCACCAAGAAGTAAGAAAATGTCTGTGAGCCTTGAGTGTCCCTAAAGTGTCCCTAAGATGGACAAAACTCATAATCGTAGACCCATGACCCTCACTAGCTATCGCTTCACTGGGGGTAAAACATCCCCTTCCGCAAGTTACCTAATAGTCACCTAACCCTTCTATCCTGGGCACTTGGATTGTTCCCAGCCGTTTGAACTCCTAGAAAGCTACTGCAAAGACCATCCTTGTTCCTGTAGCCTTTCTGTGCCTAGGATTACTCCTTAGATCTGATGAAGAGTAGGCAAACTTGTGGGAAGGGCCAGATAATAAAAATTAAGGCTTTGTGGTGCAGTCTGTCTCCTCTTCCTCCCCCTTCTCTCTCTCCTCCCCTTCCTCCTTTCCCAGCTCTTCCTTGGTCCTCTTCGCTGCCTCCTCCTCTTTCTCTCCCTTTTTTTTAACAAACCCTTTAAAACTGTAGGGAAGAGATCTTTCCTACCTCGGTGACCATACCGAAACAGGCCACGGAATGGATTCGACCCACAAGCCAGGTCCCTAATGGCTGTATTCAAGTCTCAGAATTCCTGGGTCAAAGGATTCGATCAGTGTAATGTTATGTATACCCACTAACAAATTCTTCTTTTGTTTACCTGTGTCCTCCAACAGGGGGTGTTACTTTTTAGTTTTTGCTTTTCTGTTAAATATCATTTGAATTTTTTATTAAAGCCAAAGAACTTTTGCTAAGAATTCTTCTTCATTTTCTTAAACATGTCAGTCTTGCTGAAACTTGTGAGGTTGGAAATGGAGCTCATGACCCCAGAGAAACTAAATGACCCATTGTGCCTTTTTTTAACTGTCCTGTAAAGGGGCAGCCCAGTTGTGTCATAGCAGGTCCCTGGGCGCACTGAAGCATTTGTTTCTGGGGAACACAGCTAGCCTATGGCCTTTCAAACCTGTGTAAAAATAAACTTTATCATCTGTGGATTATCCTGAATATGTCAAAGGAAGAGACTATTTTAAACCTAGAGTTCGCCCATGATTAAAGTTTCTGTCTTGTCCGGTCTGCCCTCTTGGCCTCCGGGATGATGTTCGTCTCAGGCTTGCTTTGTCTGGAGAAGTGAGAAATTTGCCCGGGCCAGCTTCTGCCTGCAGAGCCCATCCCAACCCCGGCAGGAGTCAAGGGAGGAGCACTGGGGGGGGGGGGGGGGGGGGGCAAGGGGAGGAGGGGACCCACCAGGGGAAACACTCCAACCTACTGGCCATAAAGAAATCCTCTTCCTTGAATAGACGATGTAAGAAATGGTATTTAAGTGCAATTGCGGTCATCCGCTCACAAAATGCTGACCCAGTTCCATCCTTGGTCTCAGCTCCATAAAGCTATTTTAGGCAACATGAACCTTCCTCTCAACAACAGAGTTGGGATAGCACTTCCGCTGCTCATTAGATGGGCCTAGAATAGACCCCAACATCAGCAGCTGGCATTTCCTGAGCACGCACTAGGTGCCAGACCCTGTCCAGGCACAGACGAGGAAACTGGGGCAGGCAGAAGTTATCGGCCCAAAGTCACCAGAAGCAAGTAGCAGCATCAGAATACGAACCCCAAAATTCCTGAGATTACTAGTCAACTCAGAGATTTCAAGCGTTTATTTATCAAAGGGACTACATAAAGAGATCCCCTTGGCCTTGGAGGGTTGAGACAGTCAGCGTGGTTGACAAAGGCCACCACTCCGCTCGCTCCCATGCAGGTCTGCCTTTCCTGCTGCCCAAGGGGACCATCCAAGTAAGACTGACAAACAAGCTGCCCTGAGTAGAGTCTGAGCCCCCAAATCTTCAAGTGGCCAGTTACATGTATTTGCTCTTTGTTTTACTTCATCCCCTTCTTTTGGGAACGTAGACGCACATTTTGTGTCAGAAGAAGCACAACTTTCTGACTCCAGCCATACCGGTTCTGGCTCTAACCACCCAATCCCAGCGAAGTGGAAAGACCCAACATTCTCAAAGAACCCATTGTACTCTACCCACAAAACATCAGACTCTCCCCTTGCTGGTCACCATGATTATTTGTTTTCACACACCATAATACTGAGTCACAGCAACCAAATTTGGGAGGTGGTCTCTAAGACCAGCTTAAGGCTTGATGATTATTAGGATTTACAGGGCTCAGAAGCTGTTCTAGTTACAATGATAGCTCATTACAGTAAAAGAACATGGAGTAGAATCAGCAAAGGGAGAAGGCACATGGGACAAGTCCAGGAGACGTAAGCTTCTAGGGTCTGTTCTCAGTGTTGTCACCCAGGGATATGCTTCATTTTGTCAGTAACTTAGTGCAACAAAGCATGTAAAGTGCCAGCAGTCAGGGAAGCTCACCGAGCCTTGGTACCCAGAGATTTTGGAGGGGTCAGTCACACAGGCATGTGGGACCCCTGTGACTGATTTCAGCTACTCAGTCTCCAGCCCCTAGCCCAGAGGAAAATAGTGTTCACCATAAACCACACGGTTAGGATAATAATTGTGCAACCTGGCCCAAGCTCACAGGCATGCAAACACACTCTTATCTGGCAAAACATTCCAAGGGCTCAGAAGTTATCTCCCAAGAGCCAGCCACTTCTGGAGGCAGGTGTTTATTTGGAATACACAGGGCTGGAGCAACCCAGACCTGCTGAGTTAACGCTTTCCTGTACAAGCTGTAATCGGAGAAAAGTATACGTGTCCTCAAATGGCCCTATCAACAACATTGGGGCATTGAAAAGGGAGAATGGGGCTGCACTCTCCTGTCAGCTGTGTCCATGAGGATAAGGAGGGTGGGATCCCAGGCCATGGTCTCAATCTAAAGTTTGAAAGTGTGAGCATTTATTTATGCAGCGAATATTAAGTAACCATGTGGATAACAAAATGAAGCTCATAGCCTCTGTCCTGAAGAAGTCACTGTCTTGAAGAGGAGGGACACCATGTTGTCAATGTATGATCACATATCAACAACTGCGTGTTCTCTGATCCTGTCTCACACACTGCAATCACTTATACTGGGGAAGGGCGTGAAGGGGGGAGTTTTGGAGGTGCTGACATCGGAACTGAGGCCTGGGTGGTGATGGGGAGTTGCCAGTACAACAGTGAGCAGAACACTGTCAAGGTAGAAAATAAAAAAGTAGGATATTTCAGGCCAGGGGCTCAGCACATGCATTAGCGACAGGAGAGCTCAGTTGGTTAGAGTGTCATCCCGATGCACCAAAGTTGTGGGTTAAATCCCCAGTCAGAGCACGTACAACAATCAACCAACGGGTGTATGAATGGGTAGAACAGCATATTAATATCTCCCTCTCTCTCTCCTTCTATCTCTCTAAAAATCAATAAAAAATAATAATTCAATTTGGCTCTCAGGCCTCCTTTACAATTGTAGTTCATTCTAAATTCTTGTTTTACCACTTTTTCACCTATAAACAAGAGCATGGAATAGAAGAATCAACTATATGGAGAACCTTTACACTTACCAACATGAAATATAATTTTCCTCTTTACTGCTGTATGTCCTTCCCTACCTATGCATCTGTTCTAAATAAAACTTAAAAACAAACAAACAAACAAAAAACAGAAACTGCCTTTCTTGTCCCTTAGAGTAGTATCTTAACTAGGTCTAGTGTGAACCCTAATTGGTAGTCAATCATTCCTATGGCAAATACCACCTTCTGCTAGAGTGAGCTTCGTTAAACGGCATTTTTCCATTTCTGTTTACAAATGCACATGATTTGTTTTCATAGTGTTACTCTTGGTATTTAGCTAATTATTAATAAGGAAAAAGGAAGCGAAAGGGTTAGGCATTGAGCTTAATAAACAGGGGAGCATGAGCCAGTTTGCTTCACCAAGAAACTGCAGCTTCACACTTTAGGGGATCAGAGCATTGCTCCGCCAGGGGATTTACACGCCTCCCTTCCCTCTTCCAGTACCAGATTGTCGGGGGGCCCAGGGGAAGGTGTTTGACCATAGGGGCCTGTCAGTCTAGCTAGGGGATACAAACCTGGCTTGAAAACGCAGTAGCTCAACTTCTGGTCCCATCCCGCTTGTTTTCTTGTTTCTTCTTTCACAAGAAACAACACATGTCTTTACGGTACCACTAGGGAGTGCTCAGTGTGAATTTTGATCACTTTACTGCTGCCATAGGAGCTCCTGCAGCCAATTAATTGCCATGTTGAATTTAGTCTCTCACCATCCAACTTTCATTCAGCAACCATTTATTGCTATTTTACTGTGTGTCAGGTTCTGGTGTGGGTGCTTGGGACCCATAATTAGTTGCTTCTATTAACTCTAAAGGGTGCTATGTTGTTTCATTTCCTGAAAATAAATTTGATTATATGTATCCACATCCTGCTGACCATAGCCCATAATTGTTTCATGTAGTAGGGTAGGATCACTGCTGTAACAAACAACCTCAGGAGTTCAGTGGCGTAACACAATAAAAGTTTACTCCGGACACACATTTCAGTCCAGTGCGGCTCTTCCTACTTGGTTGTCTTTCTTGACAACCTTTTTGAGGTTTCTTCCAACCCATGGCTCTGGCTTCTCCGGATCCTGGAGTCCCTTCCCACAGCTGGGAACAGGGAAAGAGAGAGAATGGAGGGTGATGGGGGAGGGTGTTTATGAGTCAGGTCTGCTTTTGTTGGGCATTTGTTATTTCAACCCACAATCCAATGGCCATGAGCCCGCCACAGAGAAACCAGACTTCATAAGAGTGGGAAATGGGAAACGAAGTTGAACTGTGCACCCTGGAGGAAAGAGCAAATGACTTGGTAAATAAACAGCTGGTATCTGCCTCATTTTTCAGGCAGTGTTTGCTTTCATTGAGCCCTGGCTCCTGGGTTCAGAACCAAACATGAAGGTCTTATTTCATAGGTAGGTGCCAACAAAGTTGAAATGATAAGCCCTAGCTAAATGCAGAAAAATAATCACAGAATTCTGTGATTTTTTTCCAGATACCAGTCCCTTTGATTCGACAGTCGCAAAAATTAAAAAGTGAAAATAAAACTATTCTTCCCTCTGAAATGTATAAGAAATTCCACCTCCAAAATTAAACAAGAAAACCTGGTAAGTCACACTTTATCTACATTCCAGGAGTAGCACTTCTCTCTCCTCAGTAAGGTGCTCTTCCTTTCAAGTGCACTCAGTCTACTTCACTTGTATCGTTTAGGAGGGTTAAAACCAAGCTTGAATGTCGTTAGGTATGTATTTCATACCAGTACACAGGCTCATCGAGTACTTTAAGGGAACACTTTGATCGAGACAAGGTTTAATTAAACAAGGGACTGGCACTGGGACCCGATCAAAGCATAACCGTTAATGTGCTGATTATTCTTTCCTCTTGTGTACTGGGAGCGGCTCCGATTAGCTCGCTTCCGTGTTCCCGTCTGACTCCAACATTCCATTCATTCCAAAGAGCAAGTTCATGAACCTTGTTGGTGGGACATCCAGGACCAGCCTGAAGGTCCTCAATTTCTAGTCCATTTTGATGCTTTAAAACATAAATATGGTATTTAATTATGTGGCTCAGAATATCCCAACCAGTAAGTTATGGCCCATTTGCTTGCTCTGAAACTGATGGCTAAAAATCATAGAGATTGAGAATAAGAAAATTAAGCCATTATTTTCTATTGATTCAAAAGTTCAAATTACCCGGCTGGCGTAGCTCAGTGGATTGAGCGTGGGCTGTGAACCAAAGTGTCGCAGGTTCGATTCCCAGTGAGGGTACATGCCTGGGTTACAGGCCATGACCCCCAGCAACCACACATTGATGTTTTTCTGTCTCTCTCATTCTCCCTCCCTTCCCTCTCTAAAAATAAGTAAATAAAATGTAAAAAAAAAAAAGAAAGAAAAAATTCCATTAAAAAAAGTTCAAATTATATTTGACACATTTGGATGGCTGCCTCAGAAAAAAAGCCTAAATGTACCAATTATGTATTTTGGCTCAAAAGATTTTGAGTACAGAATGCAGAGAGCAGAGAGGACTTGAATAGAAGTGTCCACACGTGTTAACACTTCCAAAAATAATGAACTTACCTGGTTTTCACTTTCTGATTTAAATTTTCTTTCAACTTAATTTGCTCTGTGCTCTTATATTTTAAAGTTTTCAGCTAACAGAGAAAGTATCTACAAATTGTTTTCTTTACAACTATTGCTATTATCACATGGGATTAGTTAATCCCAAGTAGTACATAACTGATTTCATTCATTTTTTTATTATGTGCCTTGGTTTATTTATTCATCCATTTACCATTTCAGTTTGGCTTTTAATATTATAATTGCCCAAAGTCTGTTTTTTTTTAATCTTCACTCGAGGATATGTTTTTATTGATTTTTTTTTTTTTTTGAGAGAGAGAGAGAGGAAAGGGGAGAGAGAGGGAAACATCCACCAGGGCTCCAAACCACAAGCTACATAGGTGTCCTGACTGTGGGTGGAACCTGCAACCCTTTTTGGCGTAGGAGATGCCGCTCCAGCCAACCGAGCCACCCAGCCAGGGCCCCAAAGTCTAAGGTCGCTTCTGTTGGCTTCTTTCTCACCATTGACCCATATTTCGTTAATTTAATCTGTTCACCTATAGTCACGCAGTCATTCTTTAAAGCTCACTTTCTTTCTTTCGTTAACTTACATAAAGGTGGCATTCATTCTAATAAAGCAAGTGAATTTTTATAATCATCTATGTATTTTAAAGTTTATTTTTTACTGTTTTTTTCCATTACTATTTATCTCTCCTATACCCTCTTCCACCTACACCTCCCCTGGTCCCCTCCGCAGTCACCCCACTGTTCTCCATGTCCATGAAAAGCAGATGACTTTTTATTCAAACTTTTTTCCATGTCAAATTTCTTAAAACAAGCCCTGGCTGGTGTAGCTCAGTGGATTGAGCATGGGCTGCGAACCAAAGTGTCGCAGGTTCGATTCCCAGTCAGGGCACATGCCTGGGTGCGGCCCCCAGCAACCACACACTGATGTTTCTCTCTCTCTTTCTCCTTCCCTTCCCTCTCTAAAAATAAGTAAAATCTTAAAAATTCTTAAAACAATATTAAAGGTTTTCTTCAAACATACACCGATGTTCTCCTATACCTCATAGTTCTTCTTTAAGATTCATATTATCACCCCCATGAAACATCACTAGGAAACTGTGTTTAATTTCACTTTTCAGAAAAATGTTAACACGTCTTTCCGCACGGTCCCTCCAGTTTTGGATTAAGTTCAATCAGATGCTCTGGAATGTAAGGAAAATAAGCCAGCGACTGTTTTCCAATAACTTGCAAAAACAGGGTTACTACAATTTTTTTCAACTCTTATTTAAATCTTGACAAACTTAAAAAAACTCAGACAATGTCCTGTGGCATTGAGCAAGGAGAGTCTGTCTTTGTCAGGGAAGGGGAGAAACAGAAAGGACCGAACAGCGGGGCTGTTTGGATCAACACTTTGATAGTACTACTCAGCGCGGAATTCAGGCCTGCCGATGGGCTTTTACTTCTGCCTAGTTCTTTGTGAATGAACTCCTCTATTCACTAAATCTCAAGGTTTCCACCTCGAATGTGTGCCATCAGTATCAATTTATGCAGTGTTCCATTATAACGATTGTTTCAAAGTGTTAATTTACTGTTTGGTTAACCAGTTGGTTTTGCTGTTTACAGAATATTATTCTAAACATTTCTCGTTAGCATAGTTCTTAACAAGGATAGAGTAATCTGAGATGATACATTTATGGTTTAACCATCTTCTAGATTGGAATTATTGCCACGCCTTTGACATGTCCCCTACCTGTTTACTAATAGCGTTATTCAAACATAGCGCTGTTCTCTTTCCTTTGGAAATGTTGAGAGCTTTCACAGAGGCTGGTGACTTATGTGGGCTTTTGCCGTTTGTAGGAGGACCTAGGAGCTACACTGGATGTTTTTAGAATTTATAAGAGAACTTTGCTTCATCTTTTATACTCGCAAATGTTTAAAATGCTCGTTAATCCTGTGTGTTAAGTGGATGTTTATTAGAAAGATGTCCGTGTGATTTACTTGGTAACATTTTGAAGGAAACATTCAGACTGGAGAAAAGGGAAATCACGAGAACTCATGGCTACAGACATGAGGTGACCCTCAGGCGACTTCAGTGGGAGGAGGTGGGAGAGAATATAAGAGAGATAAATGCTAATGCAAAAAATACAATGAAAAAAAACAACAAACTATTAGCCCTGGCTGGCGTAGCTCAGTGGATTGAGCACAGGCTGAAAACCAAAGCATCGTAGGTTCAATTCCCAGTCAGGGCACATGCCTGGGTTGCAGGCCATGGCCCCCAGCAACCGTACATTGATGTTTCTCTCTCTCTCTCTTTCTCCCTCCCTTCCTTCTCTAAAAATAAATAAATAAAATCTTTTAAAAAAACCATTTAAATATATATATGTAATTATAAAAATTCACTTGCTTTATCACAATAAATGCCAGCTTTACATGAGTTAATGAAAGGAGTTGCTAGTTTTAAAGAATGACTACATCACTAACTTTTGGTAAAGAGATTACATTATGAAAAGGTGGGTGAATGGTGAGAAGGAGGTGGACAGGAAGAAAGGAATTTCCCTCATGTGCTGTCACCTATTTGCGAAGTCTGTTTGTGAGGATAAGCACCAAGAAAACGAAGGTCTTATTAAAGGGACTTCACCAGGAATCATGGGTGTCAATTTCAAGCGTGAAATCTGCTTTTTTAAAACATGCATTCATGAAAACACACTGAACTTCCTCACTTAAAAATCTTAAAACATTTTATTCAGAAGTTTTACAAAATTTAATATTTATTATCTTTTGCTTCACTTGGTAGTTTTATTATAATCATATAACATCTAGAAAACATAATGATTATCTTCGCCCAGGCCCATGGAAGATGTCCCCAGATCCCTCACACTTACCCCGGTACGCCACCCTGGGTCCTGCTCATTTTCTGTGGCGACACTGACTCGAAGCCTGAGGAGCCCTGACCATAGCTAGCCAGGGCCTAAAACGGGATTCCCCAGAATACGTAGCACGTAGAAAATGATGTGCAAAGTCCATCTTTAAAAAACTGGTTTTTTTTAAAAAAAAATAGAGTTCTACCACATTGATAGCAACAACAAAAAAGCTAGACCACAAACTGAATACATAGGCAAAGGGATCACAGATGGTAGTTAAACTCCAACCTGGTGCCGTAACTGTAATTACACGATTAATCGAGGGAACATTAGATGTGGAAAGCCCAACATTAGTTACTTCACATTCTAATCTGAGGTCTTTTCCATTTCATAATGGTTATATATCAAGGCACTGATCAATATTTCCTTCCATTCTTCTGCTCCTGCCTTGCCATTCTTCCCCTAAATATCTGTGGTAAAAGAAATCAATGGGAACCTTTTTCCCTCACGTTCTCTCAAGGTCAGCCCTTATCGGATCTCCTAGAGACCCCGACAGAAATCACAGTCTCAGTAAAAGCACCCGAGGGTCCCTACCCACTCCGGCGAGGGTAACACCGCAGCTCAGCACTTACACTGCACATGCGTGGGTAAGACGTCAAAAGTGGGGCAGCGAGACAAACATTACCAGCTACTTCCCTACATGTCTGATCACATTCACTATCTGGCGACATAGAGCTTCCATTCCCGGAAGCATGAATGTGATATTTTAACAACAATAATGGTCAGCAGCAAATATTTTGGGGTAGGTGAAGAAAGAAAAAGGAGAAAAGGCATCCACCATATAACAATAATATAGGGTGGGGGAAAAGTAGTTTTCAGCTGTGAGTACATGGAGCAGTTTACTCTTGCATTATTAGTTATTAATTATTGTATTATTTTCCATATGAACAACTAGAAACCTACTATCACCCACCCTGTATTAAATGTTCTAAGTCAACCTAATAAACATTAAGTTTTCACATATCTTAGAAATATATTAAAATATAGTTGAAACAAAATCTCTCAAGCAACTAAGAGTGCTTGAAATATAAAAAATTATTAAGAGTAGTAATAATAATCATTATTACTATTGTTATTAATCTCTATTATACTATTTTTATAATACAGTGTCATAGACACTGTATCTCCAGATGTCTAAAAACCTTAATCAATGTACAGAGTTTGTAGAACACACATCCTTATTGTGCTTTTTTAAATATTCAGTGAAAAGGTAAAATTGAAACCTCTCACAAGAGCAGTTTCCACGGTGTCAAAAACACTTCACCCTTATACTAACTTTGGTTATCTTCCTTCACTCCAACCCTGACAAATAAATAAATTCAGGACATTAAAATCAGATACACTGTATCTGGACTGAAATTACATCATTATTAAGTACATTAAAAATGGCTAGCATTATGTATAAACTCTGGACTGTTGACATAATTTTGAATGATCATATAATTTTAAAAGCTACATATTTAGAAAAAAAGTATTGCTACTTTACATACTAAATCATGGATTATTACAGTACAGTTTTCAGCCTGTCAGTAGAGGACCAAATGCAGCAAAAACGTACTACAACACATGTATTTAAATTAGCTTAAAATATTACACGGAGCTAATACATTGCAAACAAATGTTCAGTCTCCTGCATTATGAAGAGGTTATGTGAACAACCAGAGCTATAATAAGTAATCATATGCAATATAATACAGACATGGAATAATGATAAATATATTATGTCAAACAGCTTAAATTTCTGCCGGTTAACAGAACATCCCTTTTAAGTTATTTTTGGCATGGTGCCGGAGGCTCTGTCCCGTCACGTGGGCAAGGCACTGCTTCCTGGCCAGTCTGCGACAGGTAGCTCTCCGGGTCTTCGGGGAGATGGGCGGTTAAAACGTAGGCTTGTTCATGTATTCTTCCAGTGTCTGAAAGAGAACCGTCCGTTAGAGCAGCTTTTCCTTTCAGCCACAACCTTTAGCAGACTGTGAAATCTTTTCTGTGCTTTTACTTACTCCTTTGCCATTACTGAAAAGTAGTTTTGAAAAGTATGTGTGGACATACATCTTGGCATTCTAATCAAAGAAGATGGTTCAAAGTTTGAGCATGATTTGTATACACCTCCATGCGGCTGGAACTGACTAATGCTGAACTAGGGAGAAACGAAGCTGGATCATAAAATGAATGTCTGATCAGAGCACTGAATCCGCTGCAAGATATCACTGCGGACTTCAGCTAAGTGTGTCTGGTAAAATGACCACGAGGACTATCGCCAGGCACATGTATGAGAGAAATCCAAATTCTATTTGTATAACATACTTATTGTTACAGATACTATAAGAACATCTTTCTTACTTATTGCCAAGCTATAACAAATAAACAAGTATAATTCTTAAGATGTCCTGCCACGTATTTTCAAAGAGGCTTTCTTCTAAAGTAGACAAATTATGTTTCTTCATCTTCCTCGACAGTTCCCAAGTTTGCTAACATGCCACAAGGCCGTGATTTTTTTCCCAGCACTTTTTGGGATATTTGAGTGGGTCCACAGTTACAGGCAGAGTTCAAAGTCACTGTGATGTTGCAAGCCCTTTACCATGCACAATGGATGGACGTTTGCACCCTTTCCTATAATACGGGTGTGTGTGCAATACAGTGGCCTCTGGATTAATTCAATGAGGGAGATTAAGGGAAAAGCCCCAGGTAACACTCTTGCCTCTGACAGCTCGTTCTGAGATGCTCAGTGCATCCTGAAGCCTGAGCCCCAGGGTATGTGATTCCCTGGCACCTGCCAGGAAGACAACCAACCAGCATGGGCCAAACAGACCAAGACCAAGGCCAAGTGAGACTGTTCAGAGGAGGCTAGGGTTACACCCCAGGTGTTCTGACTGGTTTCCACCAGCTCTGTTCAGAGTGCCAGCGTTCCCCTGCTGAAAATACCATGGTCTGGTCTGGCTCCACACTTGCCTGTCGAGCTCTGACACCTCCTATGGTGGACGACCATTGTCCAGGGAGACACCCTGAGACCTCTGCCCTGTATCTCCCGTCACAGAAGCTGCCCATGTCTTTCAACTCAGCAAGGGCATCACAATGGCCAGAGGCCCATGCCTATTTTTGTGGCACCTAAAACTTATGCCACTTAAAAAAATACCAAGTTACAAATACAAAATTGGGCATCAAGTTTATGAGGGTGGAAATGATAGTAAGTTACAAATTTTTTAAAGATGACAAGTATCACAAAATCCAGAACAGTAACATATGGTTTTTAATCATTAAGTGTCCGACACTACCTCTATCATATTTTATATTCACTGCCTGGCTACATATTCTTTGCAGTTAAGGTACCTTTACGAACTTGACCGTAAGAGCCTGCAGCCTTGGAAGGGGCCTAGACCAGCAAGTGGCCCTGGATTTGTCATCTCATGGATTTTCCAGTTCACTGGCCTCTAGTGACTGGCATTCCTCCCCACCACTGGCTAAACCAATCTGTGGAAGCCCACACGGGCTGCCCCTGCTAAGCTGTGCTACCAATAGTGCATGAGCTTGCTACTGTCTTGAGCCAATTACTTCAATGGTCGGAACAGACATTGAAGGCTGGAACAGCCCCAAAGAGCTCTGCCCTGGCCTTTCACAAGATGACTGGAGTCCGTACCCTGGGAGCAATCCCTCCCGCTCTCCGGCTACCCATCTGGCGCTACAGTGTTTCTTGGGCATGTAGGAGTGGGCTTGCTTTGACCTCTTGCTACATTATGGGTGGCTGGGCTGCTAACATGGTCTTGCTTTAAGGGTGGCCGTGTGGGGATGCACCTGTCCATTTTCCATGAAACTACGCATACGCATGCAAAGTATCCTGTTGCTGGAGCCAATGAGGTACCACTAGGCCCTCCCTTCTAAACGTGCTTTCCTACTAAGTGGTCAAAACATCTTCTGTTGGTTGCCCTCACGGTAACCTCAGGAACTGCAGCCTCAACTATACAAGGTCACTATCTTCTTTCAGACTTTCTTTTTTCTTCTTATCACTTTGTACCTGTCTTCGGCACTGCTGAGTTGTTACTTCCAAAATAGGATACAGCCTAAAGTCATCCCCAACCAGTGAAACTGGTTCTTCATTTCCATATTATCAACATCTTCCCCAGTGCACTGAGAATAAGCTTTCAGCATTTGGAGGCTCTGAGACTATGTATTTTCTTACTAAACATGGGGAGAGAGCCATTTATTAGGTAGGGAGTAAGAGACAGTCCCAGGGGCTGCTTGGGGATTTTCGACTGGACTAAAAGTGAAAGCAATCTTACAAAGGCCTCCTTTAACCTTTAGTAACTACAAATATGTACTTAGGTCCAAAGGACAGAAATAAAAGAAAGCAGCAATTTTTTTTCTTTATGCAATTTTATTACTCGTGCTCATTCGTTCGAAGCTTCTCTGGACATATGAAGCAAACCAGGTATATAAAGTCAGTTTTTCAACCAGCTCCCCAAATGTTCATTGATTTAGCTCCACTACCAGAGGCCTGTATCAGAATACTGATAATGCTGTTTCGATCTGGCTGGTGCTGTTAATACAGTGAGACTTAGAGGACCATCATGGCATTGCCTGCTCTCTATGGGGACACAGGGGCTAAATGGAGGGTCCCCTGAGACCTGCCTACCAGGACCTTCCACTCAATCACCAGAGATCTAAACTACCAATTACTGTTTAATTGTGAAAGGGCTCTCCCTTGAAATGCCTGCTTCCTAGATTTAAATGGAACTCGAATTACCAACCAGATACAATGCAAGTTCTTCAAAATTTTTTCTTGCATGGGGGGAATTCAGAATAACTCCTCTGTGACTTAATTACTAAAGTGCTAAAAGCCACTGCTTAAAGTTTCTCCTATAAGGAGATCCCACAGTGAGGGCCCTGGGGACAGAGTTATAAACAACCCCCTGGCAGATTTTATAGCAAAGGCTGTTCTGTGGAATTTCCAAACCGCTGCTTCCTCAAATACCTTGTAGGATTCCCTTCCTGTGGCATTTGGAGAGAGTCAAGTAAACATCAGAAAGTTTATGTGCATTGTTTGAGGTGAGCGCAATAACAGCATCAGCTTCCCAACAGGAGGCACAGCCAGAGGCTGATGGGTACCCCTCAAACAGACGTCTTTCTCGGTGTCCGAAGACTGGCTCTCTAGATGGGCAGGAACAAGTCAGCAGCTCAAAGATGTGCAGACACAGCTACCGGCGAATCACGCCTCATGGTGTTTTATGAAGTTAATCAGTCTATTACTTTCAATCAGCAGGAAGAACGGCTTTAAAGCCAATTTCTCAAAGATACTTGATAACACTCTGGAATCTCTCGACCTGCTATTGTGAAAATAGACAGATGGCGAGATCCAAGGGTGCTGTGGGAAGAAGAACAGAGAGGGGGCAGAGCTGGGTTGGGTAGCCTCATTTAGGAGGGCAGAGGTAGGTGGGGGAAGCGTTATTTTTTCCCCGAGTCCCTGGGAGAGCTGAAGGGAATCATGTAAGTTAAGTTCCTTTATTAAGTACAATGAAAATCCGGACTACATCTAAAAGAAAAGCCCCACCCCATTTTGTATGAGTATCCGAGTCAGGAGCACAAGCGAAGGGGTGGTTTGCGGCCGATTTACACCGTGGAAGGCCAGCCATGTGTTCTCCATTTATTTATGCAAATCAGAGCACGCACACAGCCTCCTGAGGAGGTGTAAGAAATTTTAATTAAGATGATAAATGCCATCTTCAATAATAAAGCTCTAATAGCCCTGGCAAAGGAAATAACAATGTATGACTACTCTCCTTTCCTAGGGCAGCACAGATATTTTAATGAAAGTCTTTTTATACCCCTCATAAGATTATTCTTGAAAAGAGCATCACCACATATTTGGGAGCTCTTTGATAATGCAGTATGCTCACTAAAAAGCTCAAACAAACATGAAAAGCAAAGACTCCGAAGCCCAACTGCCTGGGTTCAAATCTTGATTCCACATTTACTAGCTATGTCACACTGTGCAGGTCATTTAACCTCTCTGTGCCTCAGTTTACTCGTCCTTAAAATGAGGGTAACAGTACTACCTACCTCTTAGAGTTGCTGCAATAATTAAATTAATACACCAGTTGCTTAGAAACTGTAGCCAGCACAGAACAAACACTCAATAAGGGTTGGCTAATATATAATCATCACCATCACTACCACCAGTACCACCAGCACCCCTACCATCACTACCACCTCCATCATCACCACTACTACCACCATCACCCCTACCACCACCATCACCACCACCACCACCACCACCATCACCCCTACCACCACCACCACCACCACCAGCACCAGCAAGCACCCCTACCATCATCATCATCATCATCATCATCATCATCATCATCATCATCTTTTCTCACTGCGTGAGAAACTGAGTACTGACCTCCTGTAACATATCAGAATCTTCAATGGCTTGGACAGCGGATTTCTTGGATGTTTCCTGAATTTCTCCACCTATTATAAATTCATCCAGGATAAAATAAGCCTTTTCAAAATTAAAGATAATATCCAGCTCACAGACCTGGTGGGACAAAAAAACAACAACACATATTTTGATAAACTGCAGTGGGGTTACAAGAAACATTTGCCAGTACCGCGAGCTTCTTCAAGTTATTGCCATACCAAAGATAAAAATATCAGACGGTATGTTAAGGACAGAAAATAGAACTGGGGGATTGTAGGCCTTTCATAAAAGTTACATGCCCCGGCTGGTGTGGCTCAGTGGACTGAGCGCCAGCCCACAAACTGCAAGGTCGTCTGTTCGATTCCCGGTCAGGGCACATGCTTGGGCTGCGGGCCAGGTCCCCAGTTGGGCGCATGTGAGAGGCAACCAATTGGTGTATCTCTCACACATCAATGTTTATCTCCCTCTCTTTCTCTCTCCCATCCCTCTCTCTAATCTAAAACTAAATAAATAAAAATACACACACACACACATAAAGTAGTAAAATCACATTCTATTAAAGCAGAGCATGCTCTTACATATTATTTAATGTCACAATGAGAGGAACTTCTTGGAGGCATGTGGCCACACAGCTCGTCTTCCGATTGGTACAGGCGGAGGCTGAGCCCCACTACATTTCAGGTGCAAGGCGGCATCACCCCGTGTCTCCTGCTCTGTGTCTGGGCTCCCAGCTCTGGGACCCTCAGCAACCTGTACTGCAAAGCTCCGTTGTGCTAACTGGCCTCAAAGTTATGTCACAGACCAGGGGCTCTCAAACTTTGGAATGTGTCTAAATCACCCAGAAACCTCATTAAAACACACACTGCTGGGGTTTCTGATTCCATGGGTCTGGGTAACACCTGAGAGGTGGTGGGAAGGCAGGCTGGTGCCGCCGCTGTGGGAAGCAGTGTGGATACACCTCAGAAAATTAAAAACGGATCCCACTTCTGGGAATATATCCAAAGAGACCCAAAACACTAATTTGAAAGAATCTAAGCACCCCCATGTTCATTTGCAGTGTTATTTACAATCACCAAGTTATGAAAGCAGCCCAAGTGCCCACCAGTAGATGAGTGGATAAAATAACTATGGGATATTTACACAATGGAATACTACTCGCCATAAAAAAGTAAAAACGTTTATCCTTTGGGACAGTATGGACGGACCTGGGGAACATTACACTAAGTGAAATAAGCCAGTCAGAGGAAGACAAATACCATAGGATTTCACTCACATGTGGAATCAAATGAACAATCTGAAGCAACCAGGAAAACGGGGACAGACTCACAGATGGAGAGCAGGGTGACAGCCAAGGGCAGGGAGGTTAGGGATGGAAGGACTGAACAGAAAGGAAAAAGGACTCGTGGACAACAGTGTGCTGATTGTAGGGGAGGGGCGGGGAGTAGAAAGGGACTAAATGTAATGAAAAAATACAATAAAAGTAATTAATGAAAAAGGGAAAACAAAACCCTGCAAGTTTGAACTTCTAACTGGCTCCCTGATGACATCAACGATGCTGGACAAGCTGAGAACCACAGTCACTGCCACGGACCAGAGCAGAGTCTCACAGACTTTGCCAAGTGAAGCAAGCAGCAAATCCACCCCCACCCCCATACTCCAAACAAGGCTCGTGTCCAGTTCTTTAGCCAGACGGCCACTCAGGCACTCTCCTTGCTGCTTCCTCCCACAGAGCCCTCACCTCACGGCCATGCAACTCTCCATTCCGACCCCCTCTTGAAGGTCTGCTAACTCCAAGTTTTCCGCCTCCCCCCAACCCCCACCCCTCCCTCTCAGCAGCATTGGAGCACTGCTGAATCTCTTCCCTGAAAATCCCTCTCTTGCTCCCTGGCCCTGGCAATCCCATTGGATGCCTGTCCCCTCCTTCCATCCCTCATGACTCTTCTTCAGGCTCCTCAGATGGTATTTCTTCAGCCCTACTTTATATTGGCTTAAGAAACATTTCAGATGGGTACTAGACTTACTGGGGAGATCACCTCCTAAGGTGTATACATGTCTAATCACTACATTGTAAACCTGACACTAATATAATAACTAATATAATAGTGTATGCCAACTTTGAATGGAAAATAAAATTTAAAAAAATTTTTTTACAAAAGAAGTATTTATGGAGTGCTTGGGACATATCAATTAGCAAAACAACACCTCTGTTCCATCTTGTCTACATTCTAGCGATCCAACTTCATCTGAATATTGGTGTTTCTCATGAGAATAGATTATACTTATATTCTCCTAGACCTGTATTCTCCTTGTAGCTCATGTATTCTCCTAGACAAGGGCTATCTACATCGACAATCTTATCGACAATGTCATTGTCAATCTCATTGTCTAGCATGCAAGTGGCTTAAGAAACCTAGACGCCCAGTCCAACGCGTTCACATCCCTGCCCGGGCACGCCTCAGTCCAAGTCACCCTGCCCCAAACTGAAGGCAGGCACTCTCTTTTTCCTCTAGTCCCTCTTTTCCGTAGTAAGCGCACCCTTGATTTAGCAGCCCATTCTAATGCACTCTACAGTTCGACGCATTTTCCCGCTCCCCTTCATTCCTCTCCCTCCCTAGTCCTCGTGCCTTTCAAACTGGTCACCGATTGCTATTGATTCCATCATGTAAATAACCCCCTTCCTGTTTCTGCATTGTCACAGACGCTGCTTGGGCCTGCCACAGTTAGGCCACTGCAGTGACCTCCTAGGGGGCGTCTGTGCCTGCTCAAGGCTAACGGCGACCAACACTTTCCCAAAGTGCTGATCTTGTTCCTCCTCTGTGCAGGGTTTCATGTTTAAGTCAGAGTGTGAGTCCCTCAGCGAGTCTCTGTGACCCACCCGGGGCCTTGTTCTCTGCCCCCTGCGATAGCCCTCCCTCCTCAAACTACAGACACACATTCCACAGACTCACGGAGTCCTTTCCTGCCTTGGCCCTTTGCGTTCCAGCCATTCCTGGAATGTTCTCTAAATGTACTTTCCTTTATTCTTCTGGCAAAATCAAGCTCAGTTTTCAAGGCCAAAGTCAAAAGTCAGAAGCACAGTGTTTCCCCCAAATCCTCTTCCCTTTCATCCATCACGCACTCTAGTATCAGCTTCCTCGTCAGGCACTCCTCCAAGAGAGTGAGGGCAGGCACAGGCCTTGTCTTGGTCTTCCTTATGTCCCTGATGCCCAGCACATGGAGGAACACAACAAATGTTTGCAGGATAAAGGCCAGCCACCGTGCAGGCCCAGATCCTGGGACGCCGGGGACTAATGGCCCCCGAGATTGACGGTTCTCTGATGCCGCTGGATGTTGTGACTTCACATAAAGTGGATGTCAATTAGCAAAGTGCTACATCTATTCAGGAGTTAGTTCAATAACCTTGCAGATTCCACAGGGAAAATGGTTTGTGCTGACAGGTCCAATTAAATCTAGAAGCATAAGAACAAGCGAATGCAATACTACTATAATAAATGGGCAACTCGGAAAAGCTCATTTTTGAAGGTTGTAGTCTCTTTATTCCCTGAAAACCAGCACCAAATCAACGTGTGTGTAGAGTATGTCTATATCTATCTCTCCCCTCCCTCGAGGGGTTCTCTCTCTCTCCACACAGATATATATATGAATACATACATGACATATATATGTGTCTACCAGTATATACGCCTATATGTGTATATATGTACAGATACACACACACACACATATAAACCAACTTAAGACGAGAATGTATTCAGACCTTTAGGGTTCCCTCTTAAGAACAACTATCAGAGCAAGGAAGCCACAATGAAAGCACACATTCTCAGCTAATGAACACCATCTTCTACTTGCAGAGCACACTCATTCCGGGTATTTGAATGACGGCACAACCTAGTTGCCCAGGAAAAAAACATGGAAAGATCAGAGTACATTGTGGCCCAGGCCCTATAAACGAGGTTAAAAATACAGCAAAGGGGATGGGTGGGGAGGGGGAAAGTGGTGGTGGGAAAATGGAGACAACTGGACTTCAACAACAATAAAAAAATGAAATTTTAAAAAATACAGCAACAGAATGGGGATATTTGTGACACAGGTAACAAAGGGGAAAGAATACTATCATGATATAGAAAGGATTCTCTCAAATCCCTAAGAGGAGCATCACAATCAAAAGACAAAAAAAACAAACAAACAACAACAACAAAAAAAACCGGCTGTCGAGAAGCTATTCACAGACAAGGCAAGAAACGAAAAAAGGCCAATACACATCAGATGCACAACCTCACTAGTAATCAGAGAAATGCAGATTATAGTAATTTTCATCTGATAATTAAGAAAAACCATTGCTGGTGAGACTATGAATAAACAGGCATTCACATGCACTGTTGGTAGAATCTAAATTTTACAGGACATTTTTGAGGGTTAAATTACAGTATCTATCAGTCTTAAATGTATAAATCCTTTGACCCAGCGATTCCACAAGGAATTTATTTCTATGCTATATTTAAACTAGTATACAATAATATATATGGGAAGAACAAAAATTATGGAAGCCTCATTTATAATAAAAACTGGAGCCCTGACTGGTGTGGCTCAGTGGACTGAGCACTGGCCTGCGAATTAAAGGGTTGCTGGTTCGATTCCCCATCAGGGCACATGCCCAGGTTTCAGGCCAGGTCCCCAGTGGGGGGCACTCAGGAGGCAACCACACACTGATGTTTTGCTCCCTCTCTTTCTTCTTCCCTTCCCCTCTGTCTAAAAATAAATAAATAAAATATTTTTAAAAAACTGAAAACAACCCCAAATCCATCCATAAAGGAATTGATGAAACAGTGTGTGCTATCCCCCTGCTTGGGTATGGACTGGTATACCACGGGAATTCTATGCAGAAGTTGGAAAGAATGAGGTAGGGTTCATGGAGACATGGGAAGAGCTCCAAGACAGACTTGTAAGAAGGAAATAAAGTTGTAGAATAATATGCAACATGCAATCCCATTTTTATTTTTAAAAGCATATGTCTAGAAGGATAGGTGAAACTATGTATTACTTTTCCATTTTAAACAATCTAGATAAACAAGGCACAGACACCACACACGTGAAAGAAGGTAGGAGAAACAAGCAGTTACCACAGGCCGGAAGAAGCAGGAAGTCAGGAGGTACAGGAGCAAGAGCTGCGGAACCTCAGAGTTCCAGGCGGGTATGGACCGGGCATCCAAGGCAGACAGGAGCCTCCTTAGGAGAAACCGGCAGCCAGAATTCTGCAAAGTGAACCTGACAGACACTAATGCAAGTTCTCTGAGGACGTATCATACCCCACTCTCAAAGCACCCATACCCGAGCCTGCAGGGCTCCCCAGCAGCGATGGGACATTTAATGCACTGCACTGCACAGTTCAAGGAATAGGGGTAAGGCAAGGCGGTGTGCAAAGGCAAACGCACCCAAAACACTCAGACGCACTACACGTGCACACACAACTTCAACGTACAGCTACTGTCTCTAAGTCGTAAGGGACATGGGTGCACAGGTTCTGCTGGCCTGATAGAGAATGCTACCAATGAGCAGCTATTTCCTACCCAGCAGCCCCCAAAGGCTACTCTATGGTTATTTCTTGAGTGTAACCCCAAGGGGTTATTGTATCGCAGAATAAAAAGAGAAAACAATTCAGGAGCGCCTTAGCCTAAATAAATGCAGGTTCTTCAGCTCCTGCCTAATTGCTCAAATACTTGGAATTCCACCCAACGACTGTCTCAGTACAGCAGATGCTCAGATAACTTCATTCCTTCTAATTATGCACAAACATGTGGCTTCTGTGTTAATTAGCACATGAGCGTCTTTTTTTAAAAAAATCATTTTCTCGTGGACCTATATTCTGGCAGAGAGCTCACAAAAGGCAGAAACAGTGATAATTTAACTTGATCTTGGATCTCCAAGCCTCGTGCTTCACAATAATTTGGTGTAAGGCTCTTCTCTTAGATCAGAGTATGTGGCGTAGTAAGAACATTTCTGATATTCAATGAGTAAGTCCTTTTGGAGAGAGTCAAGAAGGACCTTTCCCTCCTGGGTTCTGTTCTAAAGTAAATACAAAATGCATCAAGTTCTATGCAAGAAATGTGTGAAGCTCTACCTACCATAATCATAATGCAAGGTCTTACTACATAGCAATCGACAGTTTACAAAGTACTGTTAGCTACACGGTGTCTTTGACCCTCACAATAGCCCCATGGGGTTAGCCAAATATATTGATACTTTTATTAACCTTTTCGAGTGTCCTTTTTTTCCTTCTCTGAAAAACAGAGATGTGTGATGGGCCAGACCATGGGCTTGCTCGAGAGCGAACTGGCACCAGGACCCAGCAGGTTCCGAGGGCTCCTCTTCCCACAACCGGAAATCCCCACATCCAGACCCAAGCTCTCTGAGACCTCAGCGCCCAAACCCTCGGAGCACACCGGCCAACACTCATTTTTCATGGGGAAATATGGCGGGGGTCCAAACCCCAGGACGGACCCTCATCTACGGTGAGACTGGGAGGTGTTTCCACTTAGCCTCTGTAAATCGGGGTCAATGCTGCTTACTGCAGATCGAAAGGTTAACTAGTGAATCCTTGTAAATCTCCTTGGAATTGAAAAGTGCTAAAAAAAAATACGTAAATTAGCAGCCAGAGATTTTGATGTACCTGTCATCAGAAGGTAATATTCAAAAAAAAAAAAAAAGAAGGTAATATTTTTCCAGGGCTTTATAAAAGGGAAGCTCAGCACAAACTTTTCCCTTAGATAGTATGAGGGCAGAATTCAAGGAAACTTCCTTCGGTATTAACACAAGAGGCAAATTACACCAAAGAGATATTTTTGAGACGATGTCAATGAAAATCACTGCACTTTGCTCATCACTGTTAATTAATAAGAATTGAACACTTACTGGGCAGATAGCCTTGAATTGCTCTTAGCTGCTCCTAGCTTAATGAAACATTCATTGAATTTTTTAGTGAATTAAATTTTGGCTCTTCAAACAAAGACAGAGCTTCTAAAGGTGTGCCAAAATAGGATGAAAAATTAATGTTCGAGAAATAAGAATTCATTCTGACTCTCCTGTGCTTCAAATGAGCCTAGCGTTAGTGAAGGTGATTCAAACTCTCTTGAGAAAGGCACGTGTTCCGAAATACGGTCAGATAAGATTGAGATCAACATTCAGCCCCCATTCAAGTGATCATAGTTGGATTAACCCAGAAAAACACCACGGGTCAAACCAGAACGCAGAAGTGGAGGGGAGAAGGCAAGTCCTGGGAAGACCCAGGCCTCAGGAAAAGCCCTTCAGCCTCTGGAAAAGGTCGTGCCTGGAGGTTTTTTTTTTCAAAAGAAAGCACCTAAATATCAGAATTCATTTGAATGACAGAAAGCATAACATTAACTAATCAAATATGAAAATATACTTTTATTTCTTTGCAAATCTCTCTTTTAAAAATGTAAATGAACTTAGTGAATCAAAAGAAAGAGAGAGAAAAATGATCTAGCTGTCTTATTACTTTTACACACTGCCCAACAACCCAAAGTCCCTAAAGCAACATTTTAGATCTTATCATAATTTACAAAGGGAGGAAAAGGGGGCAATAAAGGGGAGGGAATATGAGACAGCAGGAAAATTCTTTCAGAAATCTTTCAAGTGCTCGTCCTATAAAACAATGTTACCACAAATCTGATACAATACCAGCCAATATTGCAAATACTGTCCATTCCAGTAAATGAATACAGAAAACTGTTCTGAAAGTAAACTCTCCTAACTCTACTTAATAAAAATCTTCAGTGAGCAAGGGAATATGGCAGAGAGCATTGCTAAGAAGAAAACATGAAAACATTTTCCAAATTCAATGATTTATTTACTCAATGTGAACTAAATTGTTTCTGCAACATTCGCTAAAATCTGGCCCAGAGCTGGTTACAAGTGTTGAAAAAGGAAACAAGCAAGTCCTAAGTCATCATCTCAAGACACCTGCAGCCTGGTGGACAAGCAAACCCTGCACCAGTTAAGGATAACACCAGCCTGGTCTGTGTCACCGGAGCACCTGGTGTGCCCAGGATGTAAACAGAGAAAAGCGAGAAAGTTGGAGAAGTGGTCTGGGACCAGCGTTTGGGGAAAGCTAAAACACCAGGCTGAGAAGATGGGATTGTACCCATTACAGATGGAGAGTGACCGAGGAGCAGCATTGCCCTGGATCTGTGCTCTGCAAGGAAGATGGTACCAACAGGCCAGGCGGGGGCCAGAGTGGAGGTTTAAAAGAGAAGCCCCCTGGCTGGCGTAGCTCAGTGGATTGAGTGCGGGCTGCAAACCAAAGTGTCGCAGGTTTGATTCCCAGTCAGGGCACATGCCTGGGTTGCAGGCCGTGACCCCCAGCAACCGCACATTGATGTTTCTCTCTCTCTCTCTCTATCTCCCTCCCTTCCCTCTCTAAAAATAAATAAATAAAATCTTAAAAGAGAGAGAGAGAGAGAGAGAAGCCAACGTGTAACCCCCCAGTAAACCTAGGCTCATGACAGGAAAGACAGAGAGGAATTTTAGTCCAATTTGAATAGACAGAGGTAGATTGAATAAAGGTTGGAGAAAGATGAAATGATCCTGGGACACAATACATGCAGTCACAAGACAGAAGAGGAGTTTGGTTCTTGCCACGGAAAAGGCGAAGATGACTACGAGAGCCCCGGCGAAGAGCATCTTCAGCAAAGGAGGAGGGGTTGCCTAGTAACAGATTTCCAGGAGAGAAAATGTACCAGGAGACACACGAGAGAGTAGGAAGAGCAACATGGCGCTCAGAGAGCAGGCAGACAGAGGGAGGGGGCTCAGCAGCAGACACCAGAAGGGGCCTTCAGAAACCCAGCAATCAGCAGAATTCAGTGCCATGACAAAATAAAAAGGAGCAAATTTAAGGAAAGAATCACGATGGGCAAGGGCTGGTTCCTGGGGAGGGGGCCAGTGAGAATTGATTTCCTTGTAGCTGCAAAGGGGGAACCCAGGCGGTAAGCTGCTGCGGAGCGAATGAGGTCAGAGCGTTGGGCCGCCTCGCGTCCCTTACTACTTGTGAGGCAAGGCAAGGAGATGAAACAGCAACGTGAAGGAAAGGGGCTTCATTTGTGTTTATTTCGCTGGTGTTTCTTTGTTCTTATGGATGAATAACATTGAAGAACACGTGTAACTTAGTAAAAGAAGCCAGAGAGGGTCGACTAAAAGAGAGATGACAATGACAGAGAAGGAATTACATTCGAGTGCACTTAACAGGGTCTCTAGCATTGTGGTCTGAAGGTAGAGACACCCCCTGCCTCTGGAAAACTCGACATCGATCGTGTAAGAATTCCAGGACGTGGGGAGAGCCTTGTGTTGTGATGCCCGGCACAAATGCAGTTCGTATTTTACACTCGAGAGAGAGAGAGAATGAATGCAGTGAAGGGCAGACTGCAGTGAGGACAGAGACAGAGACCGGCGGACCCCGGCAGAGCAGAACCACTTACATTTCCGAAGTACTTGTCCAGCAACTCCACGTAACGATGCACAATCTCTAGTGTCAGGAGCTCGTTGTCCTGATTTTCCACTGCACAGCAGAAATATAAACTAGCATACCTGGAAAAGAAAATAATAAAGTAAACTACAGTGACCCATTAAACAACCCGAAGATGGGTTTTCCCCAGTGAAGGTGCATCACCACCTGCACCCCAGAGCACTTCCCCATCCAAGCCCATGGATGAAATCATTGCACACCACAGTGCAAGTCCTCCCTCAAGGGGGCTATTTAAATAGAATATATGAAAATACTGGGGTGCCTGGTTTACTTCTGTTAATTGTGTGAAAGTCCCTCAACAACATTTTATTTTGAGAAGCTATTTTCAGGGGGACAGGGTCCTTTGGTCTAGGTTAACCAGGGTGTCTGTTCACGCCCCTTCCCAGCTTGTGACGTGTCCTTTGTGAACTCCAAACACCTGGCCGAGGGCCCCACCTGCCCACCCTCCCCCTCACACTCTCCCGCAGATGTTCTGCACGACCCCACCCTAGGGTTGTCAGGTCCCATGTGCTTCCTCTCTGTGTTTCTCCTGTTTCTTTTACTTAAAATACTCTTCCCTACCCCATTCGTGTGGCTAACTCTTTCTCCATCCTCTGAGCTTGATGTCTTTTCCTCCAGGAAATGTCTATCCTCTCTGACCGGATTGGACGCCCCTGCTGTGCATCCCTGCGCCCCACCCACCCCTGCTCAGAGCGTCGGGTCTCTTCGTTGTCCATTTCCCGGCCCCGCCTGCCCCCACCAGAGCAGCAGCTTCCCAGAGGCAGGCACCGACCCTGCCTGGCTCACTGTTGCATGCCCAGCACCTGTAATATTTGTTCAGAGAACCGCTGAAGCTTGCTCTTTATACAATGATTTAAAATACAATGGACCCCGAAGTTATATTTTCTCAGCAGGCAGAAAAAATAGACAAGCTTCTGGTTGGCAAGCACTAAAAATTTTGACCTTGGATCCAGCCTAAGGAATTTTGCCCCAGGGAACTTCCTGGTTATTTAATCCATTCAAGATAGTCTGCAAAGGTTACTTCTGTCTTTCCTCTTCAGGTCTTACAAACTCCGCTTGCAAAAGCCTCTCTAATGTGTGTTTTCCTTCTGGGCGCTGCCAGAGGACACGGATGTATGGTCAAGTCATCTGTGCCCTGGTCCTGGCCTGACCATCAGTTATCTAGGTCTTTACGGGTGAAATTACTTTATCACTTGAGGACTCAGTTTCCTCATCTATAAACTGAGGTTTCTTTCCCATACGGTCTTCCCATGCAAGCAGGCACAGTAAAGAGAGAATATATAGGCTTTAAAGCCAGGCAGATCTGAATTTGGATTCTGACTCTGCCAGTTACCACTCAGTTACTGTGATCAGGGACTAACTTACTTAAACTCCCCATGGCTTCAGCTTCTTCATCTGCAAATATGAGTGACAGTAACAATAAACAGAGCCGCCCAACTCCGCATCACATTCATCTGCATTTTTCCCCATAGTATTTATTACAAACTGAAAATATTTTGTTTCCTGAATGAACGAGCATGCGCCATGAGGGCAGGAGTGACCCCTGTCCTGTTGACTACTGTACCCACAGCCACTGGGACAGTGCTGGGAACAGAGCTGGCGCTTTTAAGATACTTCCCGGTGGAGGCAGGCAGGCATCACCCACGGGCAGATTAGGTACCTAGAATCCATCCTGGCTCCTGAAAGGCCTTTCAATAAATGAGAGCTCTTTCCTTGTCAGTTCTACTGGTACAGATATTTGGCCTCCAGTTTCAAAGAGTTCAGTAAATGATGACATTGGTGTTGCAATCTAAAATGTTCAGTGTTAAACAAGGCAAAGCAGTCAGGAGAAATTCAGTTCTCATAAAGTTACTCACACCTTTTATAAACAAGTTTCAGCTCCTTCCAGTCAATGAAACTGCTTGTCCTCTGACCTCGAGAGAGAACAAGCTGAACAATTTCCCGGGTGATCTTTTTCCTTTCTTTGTCAGGGAGAGTCGTGTACCATTTCTGCAGCCGTAATTTTCCTTGCCGACTGAAGAGCAATATGAAATGTATCTATAACAAATGAGGGACAGAAAAAAAAAAAACCCTCAGAACTTGGTCAACCAAATCATTCCACATAGACACTGAAATTCGCTGGCAGAGTGTACAAAGGGTTATAATTCTGAACAGATGAAAAAACACCTACCAGCCTGAAAACTGTCTTATCTCTGAAACTGCCTTTCACCTATCAGAGAAACAAAGAAATGTGTACACCACAAACAATGGTTATTTATATCACAGAGGAAAGATAAGTTCTGTTTTTAATTCCTTGTATGAGTCACAAACACAGTACAGGGAGAAAAATATGTCAAGGAAGTATATAACTCTTTGAAGAACACATTCAATTCTTCTTTCACAAGTCAAAAAAATGTTAAGAACAGTAGAAGAGTTTACTTTAAAAATTATATCCCAGTTCCATATCACAAGTATAGGAACATAATGATAACAGAGAAGTAAAGGAGGTAAGTAGGGAAAGAATGAGGGTGAAGCAAGGGGAAAGAGAAAGCGAGAAGGGGACCAAGTCTGTCTTTTTAAATAAAAATTGTACATATTTAAGGTGTACAACATCGATCAAGCTAATTAATATCGACTCACAGTGTTACCACTTTTTGTGTGTGATGAAAGCACTGAAACACACTTTCTTAGCAAATTTCCAGGTTTAATACAGGACGAGTAACCACTGACATCACGCTGTACATTCGCGCTCTAGACTTAACTCATCTCACAACTGCACTTTGTACACTTTGAGCAACATCCCCCCATGTCCCCACCTCCCTGCTCCTGGAAACCACCGCTCTACTGCCTGCATGAGTCTGACTCTTTTAGATTCTCCATCTAAGTGACACCATGTGGCATTTGTCTTTCTGTGCCTGGCTTATTTCATTCAGCATAATGCCTTCCAGGTCCATCCATGATATGGCAAATGACAAGATTTCCTTATGTTTTATCAATGAATAACAGTCTGTTGTATGTGTGTATTACATTTTCATTTTCCATTCATTGTTCGATGGACAGAGATTGATTCAATGTCTTGAAAATTGTGAAGAGTGCCGCAGTGAACTTGGGAGTGCAGATATCTCTCCAAGATACGGATTTCATTTCCTTTGGAAATATACTCAGAAGTAGGATTGCTGGGTGCTATGGTAGTTCTATTTTTAATTCTTTAAGGAATCCCCACACTGTTTTCTATGGTGGCTGCTCCAATTTACATTCCCACCAACAGTGTACAAAGGTTCCCGTTTCTCCACACCCTCACCAACGTGTATCTTTCATCTTTTCCATAGTAGCCAGCCATTCTAACAGGTGTGAGGTGAAATCCCACGATGGCTGTGATGTGCAGTTCCCTAATGATTACTGATGCTGAGCATCTTTCCATATACCCATTGGCCATTTGCATGACTTCTCTGGAGAAATATTTGAGTCCTTTGCCCATTTTTGAATCAGGTTATTTATTTTCTTGCTATTGAGTTGTTTCTGTTCCTTGCATATTTTGGATATTAACCCCTTAACAGCCGTACGGCTTGCAAATATTTATCTTCCATTCCACAGGTTGACGTTTCACTGTTGATTGCTTTCTTTCCTGTGCAGAGTCTTTTCAGTTTGGGGCAATCCCATTTGCATAGTTTTGCTTTTGTAGTCATACCCAAAATACTGTTACCCAGCCCAATGTCAAGAAGCTTTTTCCCTATGTTTTCTTCTAATAGTTTTACAGATTCAGGCCTTGCACTTAAGTGTTTAATCCATTTTGAGTTGATTTTTGTATATGGAGTGAAATAAGGGTCCAGTTTCATGCTTCTGCATGTGGATAGACAGTTTTCCCAGCACCACTGACTGAAGAAACTGTCCTTTACACACTGTGTGTTCTTGGCACTTTTGCTAAAGATCCAAATGTAAACTCTTCACTTTGCAGGGTACTTGTCTGAGAGCTTTAGAAACAGCCATCTCAAGTTACCATTGTCTTTGGCATTACAACAGATTTTTAACAATTTAGAGAGTGAGTTGGCTATGTTAGGGAGCAAGCTGATCTTGTTTTCAATTAAGTTTTGAACTGTGTTTTTAAAATGAGTATTCATATTCTAATGGACTTTAAAAGGTTTACAAGAGTGGGAGCCACTGTACCATGTAGAAATTTACTTCCGTATCTTGGAGGTACCCTAGATCTGCTTTTCAGAAATCGATAGGTGGTCTGATCTTTACGTTATGAGAGATTAAGTTTTCTCAATCCACAGTAAGAGATCACATTTAGAATCAAAATTTATTTTGAGTTCTTGTTTTGTTTTGCTTTTTAAACAATAAAACTCATTGCTGAGGTTAATGGTGTCATGGAGGGAGCCAATATATACTGGGAACCAAAATAATTCATTTTTAAAACTTTAAAAAAAATTTTCAAAAATTTTATTTACTTATTTTTAAAGAGAGGGGAGGGAGGGAGAAAAAGAGGGGGACACACACATAAGTGTGGTTGCTTCTTGTGTGCCCCCTACTGGGGACCGGGCCCTCAACCCAGGCATGTGCCCTGACTGGGAATCAACATGGCGACCCTTTGGTTCACAGGCCAGCACTCAATCCATTGAGCCACACCAGCCAGGGCTCATTTTAAAAACTTTTTACAAATACAATATTCAACTCTTTTTATTGAAAAGATTTGTCTCTGAATGTCATGGCATGTCATACAAACACAAAACAGGTGGCAATATCCGAGGGCCAAAAGAAACCAGGCCCTCCTCAGAGCTTCCTCCGCCCCCAACCTATAGAATTCCAGGTCTTCTTAATAAGCTCTCTTCTGCCTTAGTAAGGAGGCATCAGTTATAACAAGGACTTAAAGACCAAGACATGGCAAATGAAGAGAAAGCAAATTAAAAGCCCTACACACCTAGCAGCTTTAAGAAAAATCACCTTCAGTCTGGAATTGAAAATATTTGCTTAGAACACAGCGTTTTCCTAATACCCACTGCACTGGCAGAGCAGGTATAGACGATTCAGTAACAGAACATCGTCTGCTTCCAGGAAGATCTAATTATGAAAGTGACATTCCAAAAGCACAAAATTGAATGGTGGTAGAATAATAAAATCTCGGGATCTTGAGAGCAAGGACCTTTTTTGGATGATCCACCGATGGGTGAGACTATTCAGTCTAGTGTCGAAGTGAAATCCACACATTTTGTTAGTGTTCAGTCCGCATTTCCTAACAGAACATTTTCTTCCCCCATTCAAACCACATCTCTTCTGTTACCATTTAAACCAATTTGCCCTGATTTTATCCACAGAGTACATAAAAAGACATATCACTATCCTCGGGGTAACAGCCAACTGCGCATATTTGAAGAAAGCCTTTAAATGTAGCCTCAATCTTTTCCTTCCAGAAGAAACAACCCTGGTCTCACGTCTTGTCCTTATTGGGTTGATTTTCAGATGTCAAAGGAATCATGGTTATAATTCTTCCAGATTTCTTCATAGGTTCCATGTTACTTTTAATTTGGAGCCCTCCCAAATTAAATGCCACTGTAACTATTCCTGAGTTTAATTGTAGAATACTTTCTAGTTCCTGTCTGCTGCAATCTTCACTGAAGACCAAGTGCCTGCCTTTTTAATCATGGATCAACAATAAACAAAGAGCAATTTTTTCATTCTAGTGACAAATTCAAAGAGAAAGGATAATCAGGGATATACTATATGTCTCCATAAAGCCCACACAAAATATAAAAATTCATTCCGAATTAAAAAGAAGCAACAAGCAGGTTCTAGTTTATCCAATAACTGCCGTGTGTAAGCTGTGGTGAAAGCACTGGTCCGCTCGAGTTCTGCTCCGGTGTCAGATGTCTGGTGCGTCTCCCCCAGGTTTAACAGTGCAGCTTAAGCCACTGGCAGAATGAATCACAGCAATTCACGAGGCATCACCTCCAGCAATTGACTTTATCTAATTTATCAATTTAGTCCTTCAAGGCGTATTGGAATATGTTTCATGAGGTTAATCAAATATCATTTTTTGATTAGCATTCGCTTGAGAGTAGGAAGACGAGGCCGTGGGGGGTTTTCCTTCAGTAACTACCAGGAGCCGACTTAAATTCAAGCCGATGCCATCAACAAATTTCATCCGACCTCAGAAAACAACCACTGGACATTTCTTTCAATGAGGTTGCTGAGAGCAAAGGGGTAAGGAGGAGAGAGGTAACATCTGGAAATGACAAATCCAGAAACACCAGAAAATCCAATGGAGTTCACTGAGCAGGTCTGATGGCTTCCATTTGCCCAAAATGCGTCGGCCTCAGGCGGTCGCCCAGCTTCACCTGTATCTCCCATCCCTGTCCCAGAAGGAACCCTCACACCAGCGGCCCGCTCCAAGGGTCTGGCTCTGCCCGAGATGACCCCTCAAGTGCAAACACGTGAGGTTAATCCGAGCACTCCTTGTCCTCAGAGCGTCCTCCAAAACAATGCTTGACCGAACTGGGCAAGCCCAAGATTCTCACTTTGAACCGGGACAGAAATTGGCTGTTTTCTCCATCACACATTCCTGACGCACGTCTAGGGGGTGCTATCAGGCCTTAGAAGGAAACACACAAAGTGGACCAGTACCAATCTATTACTATTCGGGCTGCTGCTCTGAAGCAGTATTAGCATCGTCCTTCTAGTTCTTTATTTCTGTTTTAGTTTTTCTTTCAATTTTACTTTGTAGTGTTTCAGGTATACCCCTCAGTGGTTAGACGATCATAAACTTGACATAGTGTTCCCCTGAATATTTCCAGTACCCACCTGAAGCTATACGTAGTTATTACAGTGTTACCAACTATGTTCCTTATGCTGTACTCCACACCCCTGTATCTATTCCATAACTGTTGATTCATATTTATTAATCACTTCACCTTTCACTCAGTCCCACAACCCCCTTCCCTCTAACAACCACCAGTTTGCTCTCTGTGTCTATGAGTCTGTTGCAATTTTGTTTATTCATTTATTTTGTTCTTTAGATTCCACATATACATGAAATCATATGGTATTTGTCTTCCTCTGACAACTTATTTGATTGAGCATAATACCCTCTAGGCCCTGCGGCAAATGGTAAGATTTCATTCTTTTTGATGGCTGAGTAGTGTTCCATTGTATATATCTACCACAGCTTAAATCTACTCATCCATTCATGGGCACTTGGGTTGCTTCCATATCTTGGCTATTGTAAATAATGTTGCAGTGAATGTAGGGGTGCATGTATCTTTTCAAATTAGTGTTTTTAGCTTCTTCAGATAAATCCCCATAGTGAAATCACTGGGTCATAAGGCAAATGTAATTTTTAATTTTTTTAGGACACTCTGTACCATTTTTCATAGCAGTGCACCAACTAGCGTCTTCCCTCTAGTTGAAGATGAACAATGAAGGCTACCAATAGTGGTTTTGGTTCTTACTGTTTGTGAATATCCCTGGTCCTGAGCCCATGTAGTGGATCCACAACCAGCCTCTGAGAAAAGGGTTATCAGGACCCTCTCCCGTCCCCCACAGTCTCACCATGAACATGTGTTTTCAGAACTAGCTTGTATTTCAGGATCTGAGCTGCAAATATTAAATACAAAGAATATGTTCCTTTCCTCCATTTCCATCAGCCTGAGGAGCCCTTCCTTTGGTGGCTGGATCTCATGATGCATCACTTAAACAACACTGTTGGTAGGGTCCTCCCTTCCTTTGCCCCTTTTCCAACTTCTGCAGCCACTCTGCAAATCCCCAACTCAGAAGAGCCCCTCCACTCTCCTCTTTGCTTCTATACTGAGGCATCCGGCACTTTTGCAGGTTGGCACAACCACAAACACATGATGGTGCAGCTCAGCCGAATCACCAGTGCGACTTGGAAACTTTCCAGGCACCTCTTCGTGTAAAGGGTCACGAAGCAAATCCCCCTTTCCTTCCTACACAGGTTATTCCAGGTCACCGCCACGCCCCTCAGGTTCCATACCTCCATTCTCACTCCCTGGCTCTGAGAAGAAAAGCCAAGAAGATAAAAACCATTCTGTGGGATTTCCGCAGCTCCTCCCACACCCATACGCCCATAAGCACAAACTCGGGCACAACCACCCTCCGCTGATTTATTCTCTTCCTGTGTCAGGGAACACATACATCATCTCCTGCCCTGGCCTTCAACTCTCACCTAACTCGTGGGGAACACAGATTCGTCATTCCAGAGCTGCAGATTCATCCTTCTGACGCTGCTGCTGCTGCCAATCTCCGCCCCTCTCTTCTGAGGCTCCTCACACGTAGGTGCTCAATAACTAAATCCCTCTCTCATCTTTAGAAAGCAATGGCTTTCTCTAGAATTCCAACCTCCTTAAAACGTGACTCAGCTGTCAGTGTCAAGGGTCCAAACGCGTGCATACCCATAGACCTTTCTTAAGGACGTACCTCAATGTGCAGATACATGTTCGGGCATGAGACGTTCGCTGCAGGTCTTTATAGTAACACACCAATATAAATAAATAACACTGCAAACTACCTAAATTGCCAGTGACAGAAAAATGTTTAAATGGTCTTTGTTAGCCCTGGCTAGTGTAGCTCAGGGGATTGAGCATGGGCTGCTCAACCAAATCATCGCAGGTTCGGTTCCCAGCCAGGGTACATGCCTGGGTTGCAGGCCACAGCCCCCAGCAACCACACATTGATGTTTCTCTCTCTCTTTCTCTTTCTCCCTCCCTTCCCTCTCTAAAAATAAATAAATAAAATCTTTTTAAAAAATAAGAAATGGTATTTGTTAAAAGATTTCAATAAATGAGAATGCCTATATGAGAATGCCTATGGTATAATTTAAGTTAAAAAAAAAAACAATATAAAACAGTACATGGAATATCATAGCAACCATATAAAGCTATACGTGCATGGAAATTATATGCAGGAAATGCATTGAATTGTTCATCACGTTCATCTCAGAATAGTTGAGTTATAAATGTTATTTTCTTCTCTGTACTTATATACTTGGATTTTCCAAACTTCCTATGCTTGATTCTTTAATGAGAAAAAAATGCTTAATGAATAGAATGTTAGGGAGCTCAGTTAAAAACCAGTCAACATTCTATTTGAAGGCCAAATACTAAGTGAGTATCAAGTGCTCTCAACAATAAATCTATACTGAAGGAGACGGCACACCCCTTGGGAGATGCCTGAGTGCGGGGCAGCCAGACTCCCTGGTCCACAGCCCATCTCCCAGCCGCACAACCGCACAGGTGGGCACAGACCCCAATGGGCAGGTGAGGGGGCTACAGAAATGGTCACAGTCGCTGTGTTCAGATGGGGGAGCCCCAGTAGCCATGTGTCTCTAACTGCAAAACAACCTCTAATTTCAGAAAAACCACACAAGTTAAGGGTGTGTGTTTCAAGAAACCTTTGTTTCAATGGCACATATTTCTACTGGGTGGTGGTGTGAAATGCGTTTCTTGTGATTGGTTGTGGCTGAAAGGAGGAAGAAGAAGAAGGGAAGGGGAAAACGATGACAAAAACGAGACTAAGAAAGAGGTCCCCCACAAGGAGGTGAAAAGGGAGGAAAAAAAATGTTCTAACACAAAGCTAGTCAGTAAGGAAATGTTAACAAAAAAAAAACACCTTTTAAAAAAAATTAGTGTTAATATTTACCGTCAGAGAAAGCTAAGTACCAGGAAGATTATGTTTATACATACATGTTTTCCAAGTGTGAGAAGCAACTATTTGCAGTGGGTCTCTGGGTGTGAAAACCACGGCAGTGTGAAGAGAAAGCTGAGTCTCGAGAATGGCCGTGTACCCAACGAATTCGATTAAAAAGAAAAAAGAAGGGCAGTGCGAATATATGTGTGCATCAGTGTGAAGTGTCACAGTGAGTACCTCTGGACTGAAATGGGCTTTTAATTGCTTTCCTCACTTTGCTTTTTTCTATTTTCTAGTTTTTCTACAATGGACATGTACTAGTTTCATAATAAATAGAAAAGCATTTTCCTTATTAAAATAAAAAGAAGGGCTGTGTGAGACTAAGTAGCTAAGTCCGCACATGTCCCGATTTTACTTTGAGGCATAGAACATTTGACCTGAATTCTAAGGTCCCTAACACAATTTTTAAGGAAAGGGACTTGATAGAGTCCTTGGCTGATTCTGTGCCCATCCTTCTCGTTATAATGCATTCTGTATATGCCCCCCACCCTTCACCTGGGGAATAAAGACCTGTCCCCTTTTAAGCCTCCCTTCATACCATGGGTTTCTCAATTTCCTTACCATTTTGTACATTTCTTCCTGAGTCAAGTCTAACTCCATTCTTTCCTCACAAAAGGGATTCCATAAATACTGGTGGAACTGTTGAATTTTGAGAAATGGCAACAAGCTCTGTATTAATATTCTGCACAGAGAACTGGGTTCTCTATAAAGGCGTTGCTACACTATGGTTTTCTAGAGATGACTTTTGAAAAGCCGAGAGTATTTTTGTTGTTGTTTTGTTTTTCAGCTTAAAACTGGGGTTGCCTTTCCCCAGACGCAATAAAGTAACGAGCACTTGTTATATTTGCCAGATCTCCTGACAGCTTATTCTGATGGGCTTAACAGTTCCTTGGCCAGAAAGGCTTAGTAGCATTCACACACCAAGAGATCCAGCTGTCCTCCTCTGTCTGCTCGATCGGTTCTGACAAGGTTACAGGCCAGTGCTCTGGCACGCACTCCTTCAGGACCCTACAGTTTATATATTTGCACGTGGGGATGAACCCTTTAACAATTCCTAATTTCCTCCCTCTAAGCCTGCTCTGGAAGCCACAGGACCATTCCTCGAAGTCTGAAGCATCTCCCTTCGATCTGAGCCCCTATCAGGGATTCTCAGAAAGGGGAAGAGACATCCACCGTTTCTTCACCAGCCGCCTGCACTCACCTGCTCAAAGGGTTCCAGGGTGTACACTTCCCTCCTGCATAAGCCGAGCTGCCTTCTCTGCAAAGGTCATTTGCTTAAGCCTTCGGGGATCTACCCAGTTACAGACTCTACCAGCATGCTCGGGGTGGGAATAAGATTTGCCACTCTAGTTCCCCAGAAGTCACTTATACACGTTCTTTGCATGAAGGTTCATTGACAATCTGCCAGGGATCAAGTTTAGCGGCTCTCTGAAACAAACTTGTGATATGCCAGAAATGAAAATTCTTGGTTATTTCAAATTTCTCACATACCACGGAGCCCAAATGGTGTATCTCAATCCCTGTTTCATGTTGGACCCAGGGCACCCATCCTTGATTCAGGGCAGGCCAGGCATCTGTCACTAGGCCAAGCCACATGCTTGGCCAGAGAAAGTGGGGTGGCGGTAGGGCAGCTTTGGTGGTTAAGTAGGAAGACTTTGCTAGCAGGTAGTTTGACAGCTTGCATTTGAATCCTGGCTCTGTGATGTATGAGCTAAGTAGACCTGGAAAGGTACCTGATCTTTCTGGACCTCAGTCGCCTCATCTGTAAAATAGGGATGACCACAGTAAGGACATGAGCAACGTTGGAGGATGTAACGCACAGGTTAACCTCAGAGTGCAGTGTCCACACAGAGCAAGCTCACAGGAAATGCTGGCTACTGCTAATAAATCCTTCAAGAGACTGTCCCTCCCATTTATACTGACATTGATCTTCACTGGGGTAGGAAAAAAACTCTTCGCTTCCTCCTTGTGAATCACTCCATTCCCCTTCCACCACCTTTCACCAACTGGTTCCACGTTCTGAAGGGAAGAGCCTCTGACAGCCGTGTCACAGGTATCCAAGGGCGGCGTCCTGCTGATTCTTTGGGCAATAAAACATCCTCTTTCCAGCTGACTTGCTACATTGTCTCTTTAATCACCCGGTCTCATCAATGACCTTTCTAATGCTTACAGAATGAGCTGACAGGCAGCCCAAACTTGCAGGGAAGTCATTTAAGCTCCTTTCTTTCCGTTGACTGCTAACCAGTGACCTTCTGACCAAGAATTTATTACTTCTCTCCGAGTTCCCTATAAAGTGCTAACTTTAGGGTTCCCCATTTTTTTCACTCCTGGGTGTGCATGGTTCTCGTTTATCTATAATTGGGCGATGGCGATTACTGCTTTTAGTTTTAGTGTTCCCCTTCCTTCCTGAGTCTGCTTGAACTGTGACACTCCCCCGAGGGGACCTTGCTCTCTCTTTCCCCCCCAGGTCCTATTCACGAGGCAGCGTGGCTCTGTGGGGAGTACAGGGCAGCTGAGGCACCAGGTCTGCTGCCCGCTCCCCTTTATGGGCTCTGGCTCTGCATTTGTAAAAGGGGACAGCAGGGTCACATGTCAAATACCTTTCATGGGCTCAGCAGAGGCAGGTAACATTTAAAAGGAGAGTAAAGGGTCAGAGTGACACAACAGGAGGTGGAAGACCCAGAGTCAAACTGTGAATCCCAAGTTCCAGCTAAAGGACAGCCACAACTCAGCCACCATAAGGTGCTGTCAAGAAAAACAAGTATCAGCCAGTATTGCCAGGTCTTCAGGGGTCCCCCACCGAAGAAGCCTGAAATCCGATGATTATGTAAAATACTGGTATTATTTCAATGTTGGGCATTCATAACAATAGTAACACCACAATCCCGTTGGAGCCAAACAACGCGTATGGTGAGCAGCGGCGGTCTGCGAGCTGCTCTCGGGCTGCAGGCCTCATGGGAGGCTGCCGAGGTAGGGGACAGCCCAGTGCCCCATTCACTCGTGTCCTTCTACAGCTTTATTGCACTCAATAGGTTCCCCCTGTTTCGTGGTTTCTATTTGAGGAAGTGGCCCTCTGGCTTCAGAACCTTGCTTCCACCTCCCAGCTTAATACTGAGATCAGAATCTCCTGGGAACTCTTATTCATCAACTTTCGTTCAGGGTTTCTTTCCCTCAAGAGCCCAGCTCAGGTTTCTGTTTCCACAATAAACACAGAGAAAATGTATATGAAGGAGTAAAACCTACACAATCTCAGAATCCCTAGTCTAGTTTGTTACATCAGTTTTTTTCCTGGAGTAAAATGCTGAAAAGCAGCTTTCCCCAATCCTTGCACACCATCTGGTGGCAGGCAGAACTATCTGCTACGGCAAGTGAAGTGCTCAGTGAAGAAGGAAAATCAGGTGAACTGGGTGAGGAGGGAGCCATTAGGAAGGATGGGAAAAGAGGGACCGACCGTAAGGGGAAAAAAAGGAATGAGATGAAAACAAAAGTTATGAGCAATCCACAAATTAAAAGGTTTAGTGATGAGGATGAGCTAGTGGCCATGTATATGAAACATTAAAGAGACTTCTGTAAAGAAAACTTCTCATAAATTTGTCTGTTAGCCATCCACCTGTATGCACCGCCGTATGTTTGTTGGAAGGAAGGATGGATAGAAAGATAGGCATGTGGGTAGTTATACTGACAGGACGGGATCAGCAGCCTGTTGTGGGTTGAACTACATCACTTAAAAATTCGTGTGTTGAAGTCCTAACCACCCCCTAGCCTTCGCAAGTATCTTAGATTGTGACCTTGGTCATTCCAGATGTTAAGATGGGGCAAACTGGTGTAGGCTGGGCCCCTAATCCAGTATGACAGGTATTATTATAAGAAGGGGAAATTTGGATACAAGTACACACAGAGCAAGAACACCCTGTGAAGATGAAGGCAGAGCCCAGGAACGCCAGAGATGTCCAGCAAAGCCCCAGAAGCCAGAGGAGGAGCATGGGGCAGGTTCTCTCTCAGAGTCCCCAGGAGGAACCAGCTGAGCTGGAACCCCAATTTGGGACTTCCAGCTTCCAGAATTGTGCAAGTATAAATTTCTGTTGTTTAAGCCACTCAGCTCATGCCAGTGTGTTACAGCAACCCTAATATACATCTTATCTCTGGCTTTGAATTTTATAACCTTTTTTTTTTTTACATCTCAAACATCATCGTCATTGTTTTCTGTGTTTACAGCCCAAAATCATGAAACCAAGTCCTCTACATTCCGGAGATAAAATCGGCAGATTCCGTTCAAGTTAGTAAATATTTATTCAGTGTCTACCACAGTAAGGTATTTAAAATGAAAAAAAATCCCTCATTCCTGGACTCACAAAGGAAAACAGAGCTGACTTGGTGCAAACTGCCTCCTCTTAAGAGGAGGACACGCAGACTCAGATGGCTGGTGGCTAGACCCAGGGTCCTGCAGTTAGCAAGTGGCCAACTTACAATGACCCCCTGGCTCCCAGCCCAAGGCTCTTTGCATTCAGCACCTTTAGCCACCTTTTGTTTTCTGGCAAAGCTAGGACTACTCCTGTTCTACATTTTTTTTCCATTTATGCAAATAATTATAACCAAGCAAGACTTATGCAAACACCAGAGACCTACTTACAAGGGCTGACCTGCGTTGAGAGTGCTCAAGACACCATGCTAAGAGCATTACATGCAGGATCCCATTTAATCTTTAAAATGGGTGGGAGGCAGGTGACATTATTACCTGCATTTGGTTGGTAAGAAAACTGGAGCCAGAAAAAGTGAAGTACCAAGCTCCCGCTCCATCAGCTGGAAGGTTCCGGATCTGGGCTTTGATTCGGAGCCCACTCTTTAACTGATGCAGCATTGCCTCCCGGGGGAGTGGCAAAGACACGGACTTGGGCACCAACTAGGCTGGTTTCACCCACTTTCAAAGTCCATATATTGAACGATTTTTGCAACTAGAAGGCATTTCTTTGTATTTAAATGAAATGTATTGGAGTGGCATTGGTTAATAAGACTGTATAGGTTTTGAGTGTGTGGTTCTTATGATACACCATCTGTACACTGTGTGGTAGGCTCATCGCCTGGGGTCTAATCTTCTTCTGCCACCACATATTTGACCCCCCTTACCCTTTAATGCCCCCCATCCCCCTTCCTTCTGGTAACCACCATACAGTTGACTGTGTCTGTGAGTTTTTGTTTGTTTTTCTTGTTTGCTCATTTGTGGCTTTCAATTTTATATCACAAATAAGTGAAATCATAGGATTCTTAACTTTTTCTGTCTGACTTATTTCACTTAGCATGATATTCTCAAGACCCATCCATGTTGTTGCAAATGGCACTGTTTCATCTTTTCTTATGGCTGAGCTATATATATATGTGGCACATCTTCTTTATGCAATCGTCTTACATAGGACATTTCAGTTGTTTCCATGTCTTGGCCACTGTGAATAATCTGTAATGAACATAAGGGTGCATATATCTTTGCAAATAAAGGCTTTCAAGTTATTCAGGTAGATATCAAGAAGAAGGTTACTAGGTCATGTGGTAATTGTATTTTTAATTCTTGAGGCACCTCTACACTGTTTTCCATAGTGGCTAGAAGGTATTTCTTGAAGGATTACCTGCCCAATCCAGTATCAAGAGTTTCTGTGCCGCCATGGCTGGCATAGCTCAGTGGATTGAGCGCGGGCTGCGACCCAGGCATGGCAGGTTCAATTCCCAGTCAGGGCGCATGCCTAGGTTGCAGGCCATGACCCCCAGCAACCACACATTGATTTCTCTCTCCCTCCCTCTCTCTCTCTCTCTCTCTCTCTCCAACCCTGCTGGGGAAAAAAAAGAGTTTCTGTGCCAATTCTTAAAATGAGCAAGAAGGGACAAAATTCCTGTGCTTATAGAGATTAAGACAGAAGAAATAAATATTCAACTCAATGTAACAACAGCATTAGCACTGAATCAGTCTGGGTCGCTGCTATTAAATGTATCACAGCAGTAACAAAAAATGGGTAAAAAAGCTTTAAATAAAGTTTATAAGACCAAACATTTTTTATTAACAGAAAAATATAATCCAAAGTCATCTGTGTAGTTGAACTAGATCAAACATGGGCCCTTATCTTTTCTCATACAAAATAAGAGCAATGAAGAATTCAGAAAAAAAAAAAATTGTTGGCTATCTCTACCAAGGGTCTACAATGCTATTACAAAGAAGAACCACTACTTCCTTTAAGATTCTAAAATAAAACAGGCCCTGCATTGGTAGGAAAGTCCCTGGGGTGGGAGGTAGGGAGAAGTGTGATAAGAAAGGAGAGGAAGAAGTACAGTTGCTGTCTGCTGGGCCTTCTTTCTTCTTGAAAATGCAGTTTTCAAACATGCAGTTTTACCTTCCTTCATGTCTTGCCTTATTTCTTGCATGTAGTCATTCAGCCAGCATGTACTGAATGTTACCTTGTACCAGACCCCGTGCCAAGAGATGAGGACACAGCCAAGAACAGGACAGACAAGTTCCTGCCCTCTTAGAGTACATTTCCTAACAGAGAGCGATGGGCAATTAAACACAGAATTATAGCCAAGTGTGGTGTGTTAAAGCAGAAGTAGCACAGCAGCTATGGGAAAATAAAATAACTTTGTCTAAATATATTACGGAAGCAACTTTCAAGTTGCTTTAAGATCTAAAAGATCAAGAGGATTAGCCAAATAGAAATGGTTAGAGAAAGGAGAGGGTAGGCCTAAGGAGGAATGATCCGGCACAGGGAACTGTAGATATGAATGTCTAGAGAGACCGTTCTCAATCCAGGAGTCTGTCTCTGTTTTGCTTGTTAGTGCAGTTTAGTGGGGGCATCAGGGAATGGAAGGACTGACCAAAAAAGAAAAAGAACTCATGGACAAGGGCAACACTGTGGTGACTGCCGGGGTGGGATGCGGGGACTGGGAGGTAGGTAGAGGTGAAGGTGGAAGAGGGTACAAGGGGGATAAGGGGAATAAATGGTAGTGGAAAAAAATGCAATGAAAAATAAAAATTAAAAAAATAAATGAAGTCAGCAGAGATCACAGACGCAAACATGAGGATGGTCTCGTAAGCTACAGTGAGGAGTTTGGACTTGGGTCTAAGCGTGATGGGAGCGAAGAAGCATAAGAAGGGAGCGACACGTGGAAGTGATGACCACAGTGGCTTCCACCAGCACGCAGCAGTGAGGACCGAGAGAAGTGGGAGTTCTAAGCTACTTCCGTGGCGTGGGGTTGGCCAAAAAGTCCGTTACGTTTTTTTCTGTAAAATAAGACATATTTTTCATTTTCACCAATGACTATTGATTTGGCTATTTTGAGTTTGTTGGCCATCTCCCACTATTGGCTTCTAGTGGGCAGAGGCCAAGGGTGCTGCTAAACATCTTCCAATGCACGAGACAGCCCCACAGCAGAGAATTATTTGGGCAAAGTATCAGTCATGCCAAGAAACTTCGCAAACCACTTTTGACATTTTCAATCAGTCACAGCATCTTCTTCATACACTGCACAACGTTTTCCACATTTCATTGCATTTTTTATCTTTCTTTCAAAAAGCATAATATGCTGAAAATGTTGCATGTTTTACTCCATCTTCAATATTAAAATGGCTATACAAAAGTTCACGAATTTTGATGTTTTTTTAATGCACACTGATATGACAGCTGTCACAATACAATCTAAAAAAAATGTTTCAAATGAAGTTAAAGACAACTAAGCACTACTAGAGCCACCATACAGAAAAAAAATAACAGACTTTTTGGCCAACCAAATAGAGCCAATGGGACTTGGTAAGCTGTGGGTGTGAGAGAAGAGTCAAGAATAATTCCCAAGTGTGGTGGCGAATCTTGTGAGCCACAGAACCTCGGAGGGTTAGGAGGTAAACCAAAGGAAAGGGAGCCGTCATGGAGGTGGCAACAGGCTTGAACACTCTGTCAGGTACAGTTTCAAGATCTTCCGCAATGTAGAGACTGTCCTCCAACCAGTGGCTTAGAAAGTAACGAAGCTGGGAGAATTCTCCTAAATCATTTGCTCCAATCTGTACTTTTAAATGAGAACACTGAGGCACTGAGACAGGAAATGACTCATGGAGACCACAAAGGGAGTGAGTAAAATCAGATAGAGGATCCGGGCCCAAGTTGCCACTGTTCGTTCAGTGCTTCTGGTCAGGAAGAGTCAAACCCGTTACCCTTCCCCACTAACTCCCTGAAGCAAATCTGTCCGACCTGGTGAGAAAGGTTACATTCTGTGTTGTTTGTCTATTTCTTTTCCATTTGGAATTCACTGAAGGAGAGCCTTTCAAAATATCCTAGAAAAAAATATATAATACTGTGTAGGTTGGGGGATCTCATTATTTTCCAATAATGAACCATTTTCCAATAATGAATCATTTTCCCATGATGAACCATGTAGTCAGCAATGCTTATATAAAAAGTCCCAGTTACTGTTATTTTAAGAGTGTAAGAAAAATTAATAGTGATTATTTGCCAGGACAAAACAGTTGACAGTTTTTCAACGTAAGGACATATAGAAGTATTTTTTTCATAGAATGCAATGCAAAAGTCTTAATGGTCTTCTGACTCTTTGATTCCCAATAATGAATCCTACCTTTAAAAAAGCTGACATAATTATAAATTATATTCTTAGGCAATATGTGGACTGTATTAAAGATGTAGGAGTTCTCAAGCAACTTTAACAGACGACCTTACAAACCCCAAATGAGCAAAGGCTCATTGTAAAGGCTACTTCTCCTGCATTTACTCCGAGACATGTTCAACCTCAGGGGGAAGGAAATTCTGAACTTTCATCAATGGTTTCAATGAGGAGCATTTTTCCTGAAGTTTTGATTCTATTCCACTATCCAGATTTCTCAGAAGAAATATCTTTCTGCCAACCAATAGTTCAGTAATATTTCTGAACAAATAATACATGTATGAAACTACAGTAAGTATGTACACCCTCAGGTACATAAACGAGAATATACTAGAACCACAGTAGGATGGTTTTCCCATTGCTACAATCTACATAATTGTGTTAAAATCTGAATATTCCTTTCAATCAAAATTTCTGTACTAGTTGCCAGTACAGACTAGCCTTTTTCTGTGACTGTGTGAACCCTGTTTGAAGCGACTTTAAATTGCAAGGATGTTATCAAATGCGAACAAACACATTTACTATCAGTCAAGTGAGAAGATTTGTTTTTCTTCTTGTCAATCACTGGTGCTCCGTGAAAACAACCCACTGCAACTCCAACATCTATCCTCTCATAGATGAGAAATTTGCTTATAGGTCAATCCTCTTCCAGAAAGTTAAAGCTTTATTCAAGGTCAAACGCAGCCAGTTAATTTTTAAATTTATATCCAAGATGAGTCAAAAGGAGCCAAAATGGGATGGGAAAACTGGATCCCGTTAGTAAGATTTATAATGCCCCAATTTCAGAGTGCAATTTTGGCGTTGGTAAATGTTACTGCTCAGAATTCCACATGGAAGCGGTTTTCACTTCGTGCAACAATTAATTGGTCTTATTTAACCTAATAGCGTGGCGACTAGTATAAGGGTGAAGGCGGCGACAGTCAGGCCACAGTGCGTTCTCAAAGATAACTGTTCTTCAAAGTCCCAGGGTGGCAGGCCTCCTGTTATCTGGGGAGTAAAAAATTGTATCCCTGACTTGAAAAGACCACGTGGGAAGTCTGAGGTAACTACACCCAGACAGAGGCACCATGAAGACAGAAGCGGCGGCTCCAAAGGAGAGCGGGTACAGTTTTCCTGACCTTTGAGAGGTGGAATAAACAGCACAAACAAGGAGTGCAAGGATGGCTTTCGTCCACTTAAACAGGACACTGAATTGTGACCCACCCTACTCTGTCTCTCTTTCCCACTGGATGAACTACAGTCTTTCAATAAGAAGTTGTGATCACAGCCAGGTAGAGCTAGACATGGAGAACTCCCCCGCTGATGCCTGGATTCATGCTGCAAAATTCAGGTCCCACCCATAGCTCAGACAGGACAGAACAGCCATCGGGCAGTGGCTGAGCACGCATCCCAAACCCTCCAAATTACTGACTGCCGCCTAGGCAGACAGTGAGGAGCTGTAACGGCTAATTAACTTCACGATGCACACCCCAGTGAACAGCCCTGCTGTGCCAAGGTCACAGCTTCCTTTCTTCCCGAGTTCCAGGTCACTGATTGCAGACCATGGGGGAGTGAAAATGACCAGGATCTTCCGAATCCAATGAAAGGAAGGGGAGTTTTTCAAGTTAGGATGTGAATGATAAAAGCTGCATATTGTGTTTGTATGTCCATCTTGAATATTCAATAGTAAGAAAAGACTTAACTCTGCAACAGTGTTGTAGGAAATGGGCAGTCTAGCTCTCCTTGGTTGAAAACCACCTTAAACTGACAGCTGAAATGATATAGGGTTGACACTCAAAGGTATATACACTTTTAGTCAAGTGAAGAGAACCCGTGAGAAAACATTCCCAGAAAAACGACTTCAGGAAGAGCTTGCCTCTGCATAGCTCAGCAAAGGGAAGGCCAGCGTTGAAAGGAGCCTTGAAACCGGTCAATGGACTTGAATGAAGGAAATAGCAACTCTTGCCACTTTACTACATACTTATGCACAGTTTCCAGAGATATTTCTGAAGATCGTAGCAGAAAGCCTCTATGGTGCTACACTTGTGATGTCAGGACAACATGGTTCAGTCTCACCCTTTATTCCGCTGGGTCAGTGATTCATCTGACACTTTAGATGTGCATCCAGTATCATTCCAAGTGAACAAATACATGCTAATGCCTCTTGTCGTTCGGAACTATCGCTACCGTCACATAGTTCTAAAAATATGTTTTATGGTTTCTTACAGGCTGACCTGAAATGTGTTTTTTGCTTTGAGGTTTCAGTGAGTTGAGGTTTTCCCCACCCCTTCCTTCTACCTTCTCCACCTCACCCAAGCCGTATACATAATCTAGCTATGATGTTTTGCAGGACCTTTGCAAATAATGATTCTGAGGTCAAATCTGAATAGTTTCTGTGCCTTCCCTAGTCTGAGTATACCAGAAACCTCCATTCCTAACATTTATTGATTGATAAAACGCAGAATCACTAATGTTAAGAAGAGTTGGTACGGGACAAAGAAAAGGTTTCCCAAACTTCAGAGAGGGAGAGAGAGGCAGAGAGAGAATGTGAAACATCTGACTTGTAGAAAAACAAAAATAAAGACAGACTGGAACACAAACATTAGAAAAACGGCAGCACTCTCCAGCAGGCATGCCTGCCAAGTTAAAAAGAAACCAGACAGGTTCCAACTGAGTGAACGACCACATGATTTCATTATTGATACTGGCAAACCCCAGCCTGGCAATCACACCAGTAAATGTGAAATGCGTGCCACTGAGATGCATGGGCACATTTCAGGTTTTGATATGAAGAAAAGGTTACTTTCATATCATTTTAGCTATATACTTCATATCATTTATCTGATTCTTTTTAAATCGTTTTGTCATTTAGCTCTGCTTTGTATCATTTTGCACCTGTTAGATTCTCCTTTTTACTCTTCTTACTTTTAAAAAGTAACTTTATAATTTCAGTATTTGGAATATATGTAAATTTTTATGTACATGTGATTGAGATTGTAAATATTCTTTTTGAGCCCCAGTAATTTGAGATATTGTTCATGTTTAATTTTTATATGAGGAGAAAAAAGCAATAGTATAAACGAGGTTGCAATGGTTCTCTCAAGGCATCATTTCAGGGGGGTTATTTTTCTCTTTACGTTTTTCTTTCGAATTTTCTATAATAATGTATTATCATAATTTTATAACTCATAAAGATTGCTAGGACAAGAGAAAATACTCTAACACAGGAAGGGAAGAACTGTGCTCCCTGGTTACCCGAGCAGTCCACACGATTTACTTATCATTGTTCTCAGGACTTCTGCTGGAGAGCTGGAGGCCGTGCCATTCATTACTCAGGGACCCTGGAACAGGGACTGTGCCCCCCTCCCACACACACACCCCACTCTCCGAAACACCCAGCCCAAGAAAACATGGCTTTGCTGATGTTGAGATGAGGTCTAGAAAGAGCCTAGTATTTGTAAGCATTTTTCTTCATCAGAAGTGGTGAAGTGGTTGCCATAAAATTCTTCCTTGTGGCAAAGTAAGACCGGAGAGCACAGGCGGTGGCACAGCTAGACTGAGCTCCAAGGCCTGTGAGAACCTGGTGGGACCAGGCAGCTGAGCCCACACTACCCTGAAGGCCGGGGGTGGGGGGTGGGGGGCGGGGGGCGGTGGGGAAGTGCTCCCTCCACCCTGCTCTGAGGAGCCCCCTCCCTCTGGGTAAGTTTCAAATCCTAGGCTAATCTAATGCTACACAGAAGCAGGGATTTTTACTTCTTTATTATTACTAGCTTTTGTCATTCCACAGGCCACTGCAGAAAGAAGGGGCTCTTTTCAATCACTTTTACATCAGAACATTGTAAAATGTAGAATTTCTAACTTTTAGTGACTCATCTTTTCATTACTGCAGACCTAAACAGACCCCTACGTTTTGATACTTTGAAGACAAATCAACTTGAAGGCACAAGGCTCATGCACTAGAACACAGTGCAACTTAATGCCCTGAGAAATTCAATTTCATTTCCCTTCCATTTTGACAAGTTGGTGGAGTTTTAGGAGACCTCATTAGCAAGAACGTAACAACTACTTCATCCATCGCTCCCTTACCGTGGGTATGAATAAGGCAGCCAGGTTTATAGTAGCTCTGAGTAGGTCATTTGCTGCTCTGTAAGGGAGAGTCAGGTCCTTACCATCCATGACCTACAAGGCCTCACTCGAAATGCCCTTCTCTGCCTCCGACATCATCCTCTGCTCTTCTCCTCAAACCTTGTCCCAGCCTCACGGGTCACGCACACCCCAACTCAAGGTCGTGGCACCAGCCACGCCCTCCGCCCAGCACTCTCTCCCCCCAGATATCGGCATGGGTCACTCCCTCGTCTCCACCACATCTGTTCAAAACTCCACTGCCTGTTTATTAGGCCTGGCCAGACCCCCCCGTACAACACGCACCACCATCACTGCCCTCCCCCCATACTCCTGGCCTTCTGACCCACTCCGTCATTCTTCACGGTATTTATGGCTGTTTTGCTTATCTGTTACTTTATTGTCCTTATTCCACAGTCTACAATGTATGTTCCACGGGACAATAATTTTGCCTTCTGTTCACTGATGTATCCCAAGCTTCCTGAGCAATAACTGTCACATAGTAGGCCCTCACTAAATCCTTCGTGAATGAATGAATGAATGACTACAGCAAATCAGCTCTCATATGAAGAAGAAAAAGAAGCAATGATTTACTCAATGACAGTTTCATACTACAAAAAAAGAAAATGTGATGTGGAAAATGTAATTATTCGGTTAACTTACAATAGAGCTGTGAAAATTTAGAAGATTGATGTTTAGAATAATGTTGATGGGTTTCAAATGGTATCTAAATCCATCATTGCCTCACATGTGAGTGGCAGAATTTTGCTTGTAGGAGAGAAGGGAAAGCAATTTCTTCTGGGAACTATTGACGGACTATCAACAAATGAGTATACTGGTGTCAGTCTTTGGTGGGTCAGCCTAAAACAGCCCACTAACAGCAACATGAGAACACTAGGAATTTTTTTTCTGTACACCTTACATTAAAAATAAAAGCAATGTTCCATCATCACAGCATAGTCAAGGAAAATTTCCCTTAGCCATTTATTGATAGGACTAACAATTACGAAGTAACTGCCAAGAAGACTAAACATTTAACTGAACACAAAATGAATACATTCATATTTAACTTTTCAACGGGCTACCAAATATCTGCTCTTCCAAGACACCCCACATTACCCCTCCCAGAAAATGGGACAGAGACCATCAACAATCAGAAAACAAGTAACAATCAAAGGGAGTATTTTGACAACACTGAAGTAGCCTGGGCCGTGTGTCTGACAGGCACCTGAATTACCAGAATGACCAAAGTACCATAGGCAGCAAACAAACTTCTAAGGACACCTGAAACTTTAGGTAAGTCTCAAAATTTAAGAGTTTCCCTAATATCATTCATGAGGGGTCATCACGTCACTTTTTTTTTCCTGGAAAAACTGAAGTTTTCATTTGCAAACCAATAGAATGGGTTCAGAATGGGGTCCCAAGCCTTTGTCACCGCCCATCTCCAGATGCTGTCTTTATGGCCAGTTTTTCTAGGTGTCACTCAAGTGGCAGGACAGCAGCAGTGCCCACCAGCTGCAGAACTCCAGAGTGAATACCGACCCCACCGGCATCACGGGCTTCGGGTTTGCACAGTAACGCTCCTCTAAATAATACGGAGAATGACGTCACAGAACGCCTTCCAACATCAAGATGCCTTCACATGACTCGTCCCACGTCCGGGCTACTAATGAGTCCACTGGCTTTCCTCTGTTTCATTCAAAATCAATCTTGGAGGTGTTCGGGGTTTTCTGTTGTTGTTGTTTAGAAATTTAAAAAGAGCTATAATGGATCAAGATCAGAGAGTGATGTTTTAAAGCTGTGTATGCACTAAAAATTTTAGTATGATAGACCAGAGAGTTTGCAGAATGCTAAAGCCGAATAGAATCATGGGTGTGATTTAATGAAAGCTGTAGAGAAAAGGCCACTGCCCAAAGACACGCGTGGCTGGCAAGCTGTTGAGTCAGGATGGGAGCTTGGGGATCTGAATCTCAAATACATACAGTTGTCTCTTGACCAAAGCAAAATGCAGCAGGGCCAGTGAAAATTTAGACTCGGTGGCTTAATATGTGACAGAGGGAAACTAAATCACAGCTGACCCCACCATACTCCCCTGTCTTCTGCAGTTTTCTAAACACCCTACTCTTCAGTTCCCACCTGGCCCAAGGAAGCTGGACTCAAAACTATCAATGAAAACAATGAAACAAATTCACTTTTCTTTTGCCATTGCTGCGGGTGTGTCATTTTGACCTCGGAATGCATATTACAAAATATCAGTGAGCAGTTGTTCTATGGCTTCCAAAGCTGTCTTTTGGAATTTATGCCAAAGACTGAGCATCTCCAAGCAGTACACTCATGGGCCTATATGAGCCCATGAGTGTACGGATTAAGAGAGTAAACGGATTAAGATCCTGGGGAGAAGAATAAACAGCACAATAAACAATACTAATTTATTACTATTGCTCACTATTTGGAATATCATTTACTACATGTCAGGCCCCATGCTAAATACTTTACATCATTTAATCCCCAAGAAAAAAACAGATGAGATGAACAATCATTCTTTTCCATCTCTAAAGTGGAAGTAACTGATGATCAGAGAGGTTCAGTATCTTGCCCAAGGTCACACAGCTCTACGTGGTAGAACTGGACTTAGAAACCAGGCAGGTTGGCAGCAGATCCCCGCCTCTGAATATTTTTAGCAAGTACAGTCCTGTTTGGAGGTCACAGCCTAGCTGTGACCCACTCTGACACAGCCCCCGCATCCTTCCTTTAAGCCGTTTCTCAAACATGGACATGATGAATGCCCACGGGTGGGACCACCAATACAGACAAACCATCCTTGGACTCAGAGGAAGCCTGTTGAATGAAAGGGGTGAGAAGGAGTGGGCAGGCCTCACATCCACAAAGGATCTCGAATTCAGAATTGTCCACTATTCAGGCTATCACAGAGAAACCCCAACGAGGCCGAAAGACAGAGATGTGCTTCATCCAGCTATAAGTCTGTGCCCCACTACCAGCTCCGGCTCCTGGAACACATACACAGTGAATCAATAGATTTCTATAAATCCTTAAAACACATTGCAAAAGGCAAACTGAAGGCGCACAGTGCTGTATGCACACTCCATGCACTGGCTTGCAAAGGTGCCACGGCGTGCGTCGCTCTGCCTGGGCACTTCATTTCTCTCACATGCCAGTGGCTTCAGAATGTGGAAGTGACCTTGGTTTCCCGTCCCTCTGGCCCTCAGGCCCTGACACCCTGTGACTCCCATGGAGAGGAAGACAGAGAAAAGCAAGTTGGACAAAAAATCACGGGGAAGAGGCCACAGTGGACACGACACGGCTGGCCTTGCTGGCCATCTCACACTCTGCTCTTTGTTCTGTGCTTGAACAATGGGAAGTGGCTGTTCTCTGCCGCTCCTTTCTGTTCGGCTCTCTCCAGTTCACAGCCCGCAGCCTACATGCAGAGGCCTCGCCTGCCAGTGTTGTTTAACAAAGAGGCAAAAAAATGACAAAGAGTTGGCCGTTTCTGCTTCTCAGACATCACCTAATTCTAGAACCAAACATACTTAAAAGGTGACTTTGGGACCATCCCTGGCCTCCCTCCATGACAAAATAAGCAGGGGCATATTCCCAGGACTAGGTTTCCAGTGACCCCAATAAACCTTACACACAAAACTCTCGCCGATCAAGTAAACATCCACAAAACAGCCTGGTGTTTCATGTGTAGAAACTCTTGGCTGTACTTCAATCAAAATGAAGTTTATACATGAAATTAGAAAATGCAAGCATTCTATGACTGTGCAGGAGATCTCAGACTGACAATAATAACAAAAACCCAATATTCACTGTAAATGGATGTCATTTAGTTTTTTACTTTAGTTTTAGGGTTGATAGAGTCAGTAAAATAATGCCATTGAGCCCTGGCTGGTGTGGCTCAGTGCACTGAGCACAGGCCTGCAAACCAAAGGATGGCTGGTGCGATTTCCAGTCAGGGCACATGCCTGGGTTGTGGGCCAGGTCCCCAGCTGGGGGCACACGAGAGGCAACCACACATTGATGTTTCTCTGTCTCCCTTTCTCCAAAAATAAATAAAATAAAATCTTAAAAAATATAATCTTAAAAAATTAATTCAGAAAGTAAATATCAATGTTCTCTAAACCTCAGGGGAAAATCTTTGACTATCTTTTGCTATAAAACTAAAGGACTGTCATTGATTCTCCTTGTTTGGTAAGTTTTATTCATGGGCTCTGTGTATGTGACACATTTTCTTTGGGAGGAAGAATTTGGAGAAGCTAATTCTGAGAACCGTCCAGGGTTGATTTTGGATACAGTCCAAGGAAAACAGAGAGCCTGGGTTAATTAATTTCAGACAAACCGAAGTAATGATTCTTTAGGGTCTGACCCAACTCTCAGATAATAATCACTTTCCCTCCTAAGTTTATAAACCAACCTCAGATCTCTGTCGACTGCGGTGCTCAGCAACCTAACATGAATGATGCATAGTGGGTAAAACCAGCCTGATATGTGAACCAAGGGAGGAACATAAGGCAATGGGTCCTAGTTCTTTCAGAAATCTAAATTTTAATTCCACAGCATAATCCAAACATGTACACCACTCTTATGTATACATTACTCCACATTCCACAGAACACAATGCTACCAGAATGAATGTGATCATTAGTTAGGTTCATTGGTTAAATTAGGAACATAAGGTACTATATTCAAAGATAAATATCTATGACAGATCGTGGGTGACTATTCCTGCCATTTCCGTGCATTTGAAAAAAACTGCTTCAACCGGTCACTGGTCAGAACAACCCGAGAGACCAGAGGGCCCTCTTTGAGCAAAGCCAGCATTCCAGGCCACACACGCACCATGTTGCTGGGAGAAGCAGGAAATGTGACTAGCCACAGGCATCCTGATCATAATAATCACTGGCAAGGAGCAGATAGTGAAGTTCACGAGGCCACGGAGATGTCCCACAACACCACGCCAGGGACCGAGCTCAAAGGCTCGGAATCGGCAGACAGGGATTCCGACTCAGGCCGGTGCGACTCTAGGGCCTGAGGTCTTCCGTCCGTCCATGCCCCAGTCCTTCCCACCAGCCAAAGGCAGTCTTCACATGCGCACAGTGCAGACAGGACTGTTGGTTATGCAACATGAACCTTTCGAATCTGTGCTAGACAGAGAGCACCAACAGTACTGCAGTCTGGTCACAGGAGACTACAGGTAATCCCCATAACTTGGCAATAAAATAGCCCCTAGGCAGTGATGTTAGCCATCTGTAGAAGACACGGTCCAACCAACGTGGCCATGTCATGGTCACTGTATGATATGGCTATGATGACAACCAGAAAATGGCTCTAGGGGCTACCCTACAGTGACCAGTCTGAAGAAAACGGTATTAACAGAAGTGGTTGCTTAGCATCCTTAAAAAAAGAAGACAATTTGGAAGAACTCGTGAACACATCTCTAAGGGAAAACACGTCTTGTCTGGCTTCTATGAGTATCCGCTGTTAACTTGTTTCCCTGGAGTGGAGGTAGACGCAGCAGCTGTCAGCACACACCAAAGGCATTATTACCAGCGGCCCATTAACTTTCCCTACTCTGACCCTGTGCTCTCCCAGGAACTCCTCTAATGTCTCAAAGAGACATTCGGACAGGATGGCTCAAATCTGCTGCTCAGCTAATCTGAATGGAATATTCCACATGACATTGTATTTATCAGTAAAAGCGACCCACTGCACGGCAGGCACAATACTGAGCAGCTTTGCAAGCATTCTATTGTTTCATCCGCCTACCTAGGTGAGGCAACAATATTGAAGACAAACAAAAAGTCATGTTGTTAGCATCTAGAAGACTTTCCCAGCGTCATCAAGCTATAGATGGGGGGCTAGGTATAGATTCAGGCAAAGCTCTAAGAAATGCTTTACAAGAAATGCCCAAAGTCTAGCGAGGATAGTCTGGAAGGGCAAAGGGGTGTTGGTAGACTTCCAGAAAGTATATGCAAAATTTTGGATTTATGAGCACTGCTTTAGAGAGAAGATCCAGAAGAGTTAGCAGATTCCCAAAGGGGTTCTTATCCCGCAAAACTGTACAAACCATCAGCTACTGTTTAAGATGACATTATTTAACAGTCATGGATTGAAGCTTCAGTCCTGGAGAGACAGTTTAATACTACTCTAATTGCCATTAAAGTAACCCCAGGGCTAATTACTTGATAGCGAACCTGGCCTCTTGCAAATCTCATTATATAATTCCTTGATGGGCTTTCTCTACTCTTCCAATGTGACGTCATTAAGGGTGGGCAGTGAAATAAGCTCGCAGTGGCCAGAGGGCACCTGTTCTCTAGCTGGCGGCCTCCAGCCCCCTATTCAGAAGCAGCACGGTGAGCCCCAGAGCAGGCCAGCACAGAGCAGTCAGCCACGTGCAGCCAGGGCTGAATCTGGACTTCATGTCTTCCATTTGTTTCTTCTTTCATTAGATCGGCCCAAGAGTGTGAAAATTTTTAAGGGAGAACAGAACAGACATTTGGGAGTCATTTTTTGCTGATAACAACCATTCTTTATATCACCCAGTAGAGAAACAGGCAATGTAAGAAAAGTATACTCCACTTTCCCTTGCCAAATATTTTAAATATTTTCAAATTCAGGAAGCTAAACTAATGTTAGCGATTGTAGCTACAGAATAAACTATAGAAACTGACACCCCTAAACACAGAGCAGTTGGCAATAACGCTGATTTTATTATCAATCTTTTAAGGGTGCTACAAAAAAAACAAAAAATACCCTCCAACATGTTGTGGTCAACTATTTCTCAACAAAACTAGGGAGGGAGCAAAAAGGTGCTTTGTAAAGAAAAGGAAGTCCTACTCTGTTAGTGGTTACTTTATTTCACAGTTAACAAAAAATAATTTTGTGGGGTTCTTTTTTTTTTTTGGTCACTTTTGCTCAAGGTCCAAAAAATTTTTAGCTTTCATAGTTGAGACTCTAGTACAAAATATAACTGTAAGTTAGAAGTATATTATAGAAGCATTCACGTTATAAATACTTGTAAAAATAAATGATTGTGCAAAGTTAGTTATTTTAAGTATTCTGTCCTTTGAACTCCTACTGATCAAATACAATTATATTCATAGTTTCTAAAAGGGAACGCAGGAAAATGGGGTTTAGAAGCTGTGGGTTGTTTTGTTTTGTTTTTTTATTTTAAGTCTTAATGTAAATCTTGTTAGAAAGATTTAGTGTGGCCTTTAACACACTGCTGTTTTGGGCCTACCACTGACTTATGGGGAACAGAGGTTGTTCCAGCACGAGTTTTATTAGCACAGTGTCCACTAAGCTGGTTGCTGGCCTGAGGCACTTGCAACATAGATTTTGCTAATAAATATGGATAGACAGCAGTTGATGAGACAAGCCCATGGTTTCAAAGGAAATCATTTTTTTTAAAAGGATTTTTTTCCTCCGATTGAAAATCACTGATCTTGCAGTTGGGGCGCACAAACTCCTGTTCCCTGATGCTTCACACAAGAAGCCTTCGTTGAAGTTTCTGCATTTGGTCCATTATGCTCAAAATGTTTTATTTTCCAATAAGTTTAATGGTTTGAATTTTAATAGCCAATGACATTAAGCTGCTTAACAAATACATACTTACTGCTTGAACTTCTTAGAAAACGACTTTGAAGGTTAACTAGACTAATTGTAGCGCTCAATCTCAGGACATACACATATATCGAATCCTTACATTGTGTACCTAAAACTAATGTAATGTTATATGTCAGTTGTAGCTCAAAAAAAGAAGGAAATATGACAGCAATTTGATGTTGGCCCGGCCTCCAAACTCATGATCAGCAGGTGCATCCTGGTAAAAAGGGCGTAAAAAAAAAAAGGACCACATGGAGGGACAAGCTTAAGTTTTTCTGAGATATGGATAGGATGGTTCAACTTATCTAATAGAGAAGAAAATTAACATCAAACTCCAAATTTCACTTTAAAACGTCAAGCCAATCACGTCTACATGTGCGCATAGAGCTCCTGACATCTGAACGAAAGAGCGGAACAGAGGTCTGGTTTAGGAGCTGGTCCCAGCAGGCCCGTCACACCGCTCATCCACCGCATCTATGAAATGATGGTTCTGAAGAGAAAACGAACATACCGCACCTTCCTGGGCTGTCCCCTCCCCACCAACGGCAGGGAGACAACCTCCTCTGTCATTCAGCATTCTCCACCAACTGACTCAGAGCTGAATTTCTGCAGAGTGTGTATATGTGTGTGTATGAGAGAGAGAAGGGCAGGGCGCATTTTCCAAACTCGTCCCCAAATGCAGCCACAATAACCCACTTACAGACCCTGAAACACGTGTGGCCAGGACCCGTCTCACCACCCAGCTCCTTCTCCCTCCCCCATGTGTGAAACGGGCTCCTCACCAAACCAAGTCTGTAGCAGCTTTCAGAACCTCTCTCAGAATTCACACTGCCCCATGCACCCTAGCCCTTCCTGACCACATCTCTGTTAGCAGCCTTCATAAGGAAACCCACAGCTGAGGGCAGCATACCAGCGGCTCCCTGTATACATTTCCTGCTCTGTGGCATCAGACGCATGATTACTTCTGTTCCTTTTATGTCCCTTGATAATCTCCAGTTCCAGGTACAGAACACAGTAGATATTTAGTAAATGTGCACCTCTGGTAAAATTACAATGCTGTCCTGCTTCTACACTTCACCTGACTGAAGCCCCAACTTCACTTTACGTGGCCAGTAAGTAAACACACACACACACACACACAGAGGGGTGAGCAATGCTATGACCCACACAAAGTTACACACACACTCTGCTGCGGTGGCCATTGTCCCTTCATGTCAGCTGTGGACACGAGAGCCCTGCCTGTAAGCTGCACAGAGAATGAGCCCAGCTCCTGCTCCACAGCAACACCAAGGACACACGGACCAACAACTTAGCCCCAGGCGAGCCCTGCTTCTCATTCGGATACTAATGTATACTAAGATTAGAGAGGCATATGATTTTCTTGTTGCTGATAACAGAGTGTGAGAGCCAGAAAGGGTTTTTAAGATTATATCTCAGGCCCAAGTTCTCCTGGTGTGACCACTGAGGGGGGATGTTTTGGGAACTTAGATGACCCGGTGAAGGTCACGGCTAGGGGCATAGCTGGGTGGAGGAAGTGAAAAATCTCCTCACCTTGTAGTCCAGCAATCCTTCCAAGCATGCCGCTCTTCTGTCTTTCTAGTGACGTTTGTCCCATGCTGCTATTCAAGTAAGTGTCCCCTCTCAAAACGGACTTTAAAATGTTGGAGGAAGAAAACTTGGGTCAGACACAGGGGGTCATGGAGGGGGTAACAGCAGACATGTTTTAGAGATACACAAGGGAACTAACCCTCTCAGAGACAAAATACATACACACACACATCCCTAAGTACACTCGAGACGTCAGTAACATTGTACCTTGGCTGCTAAGTAGACCAGTCGTCTCCAAACCATGCAGCAGAGTGGAGTGAGGCTCCTCCTGGCTCTGGACAAGATTTAAATGACTTTTGCCCCATTTCCCCTAATGCTTAAGGAGGGTATTAGTATTTATTTTTTTAACTCTAGATTTTTTTAAAGGTTGCCCTTCTTAGTTATCTACAAAATCCACTTGTGAGAAACATCATTGCCCAAAGATTCTGCAGAAATCATCTCTCAACGGGGCTGGCAGCCTGGAAGGCGGAGTTAGAGGAGGGAAGGGCGGAGGTGGAGTCAGGGAGAGAGCTGTTCATCGTGGGAGACTCAGCAGGCTCTCCTCCGGGACAGACATTTCCTTAAAGCCACCTTTCCGTACAGTCCACACGGTAGCCCCTTCCCACGCACGTATCCAGACACACATCCCCACACTCTTCTCTGAAAAGCTGAACCCTTGGGGGCTCAGCCCCTCGCCTGTCCCCCCAGAACCCCCCCAGAGCCCCTCCACAGACTCCCCGCAGCAATTCCATAATCCAAACAACATGCCTCAGAGCTTAATTATCCACCCTCGTCCTCAGCTGGGTCTGCTGAGCATGTGAGAAATTTCTTCCCAACAGCACAATATCTCATAATCAGGAAACAGACCTCTTACTTGTTTTGCTTTTCTAATAACCTCCACAGTTAGAACACAAAGATTAACAAGTGGGGGGAAAAAAACCCTGAAGAGTGATTCATAGACTGTTTCTCCATGTACCATTTCCTCTGGACAGCATAATCAACCTAGATTATCTCAACAATACCCTTAGTTGGTTAATTTTGTCTTACAGTAAATATGCCTCTAATTAGATTTTTTTTTCCTGGAGTCTTTCGAGGGGCAGACGCGCCTTTAGCTCTTGTTTCAAATCTTTCAAGGAGAGTCAAGATACTGGAAATAGGGGGTGAAAGTTCCAGGCAATTTTCAGTCTGACTTTGAAGTTGAACGAAACATTAGTAACTTGGGACCTTATTCATATTTCATAGTGATGCTTATTTGATCTTAATGTGAATTTTTTTTGTGACCAGGGACAACTTCGTTTAAGAGGCTATGCTTAAATACGCTCAATCTGCGAAACTCCGCACCCTGCATGGTAATGACCACTTAAATGTTTATTAAGAACTTTCATTTTCTCCCTACTGCAGCCTGCTCAGCACTCATTAAAAATCAGTCCCCAGGGCCTCTGTGCCTTGATGACGATACCTACAGTTAGGAACAAAACCTGTTAGGAGGTGGGAGATGGCATATCTATCATCCTGTTTCAAAGTTCAGGTTCAATCTGACCTGTCTCGTTACATAGTCCAGGCTCCTGAAGATTGCTGATATAGACTAGATTATCTGAATTCTTGGAGTGTCAAAACCATGAGGCCAAATGGACTTTGAGAGGTGGGACTCAAATGTAACACACCTAGGATTGAGGACGTGGCTTCTTAGTAAAGAAACTGAAGGCAAGTGCTTGTTTAAGAAATCAAAGAAAAATGTTTTATATACATACCTTCTCCCACCTCCCCCATATTTGCAGTTTATATTTTGTTTCTTTATTTCACCGGCTCAAATATATTCTTCAGGGAGGAAAAAATAAACCTAATGAACCATTGTAAAGTGATTCATTAGCTTTTTCCTATTTCTCTTAAAATAGCCTCGTGAACATTTACGGAATAAATTCCAGGTGCCAGGCCCTGTGCAGGAGGCTCGAACTGGATTCCCTCATTTAACCTGCAGGTCCCCTGAGGAAGTGGCCTGGATGAGGAGAGGGATGAGCCGTGGGTCCAAAGTCACGGAGCTCACACACAGTGCCTGGGCTGTCTCGCCACAGTGCCTCGCCACCTCCCCACGCCTGCCACATCACACCCAGATCCCACACCTGCCTCAGACGGGAACAAGCAAAGGCTTTTGCATGAAAAGCCGTGCAAAAGGCTCAGCGTGTCACACCACCGAGAGGTCTCCTCTGACAGCATGTTCTGTCCCCTGATGAAATTCTCACCCTTCTCTTAAAAGAGACATTGCATTTCTTTCCCCCCGGGGGCTCTTCTAGATTCATCTGCAGCCTGAAAAACTGCCACCCAGTTGTTTTCATTTGTTTGTTTTTTCAAGGGAAAAAGAGAAAAGGAGCAGACATTGAACCTGGGGACGGAACAATTCAGTGATCATCTGCACCTGATCCCAGATTTGACGTGCCCTTCCTGACATCTTTAGGGATGTGGCTTCTTAATCTTGCTGGAACGTTCAGCTGTCTGCCGAATGCGGAGAGAGAGGCCAGCGCTACCCGACCTGACAAACAGCTCTGTACTTGAATGGTTCAGTCCTGTGAAGCAACCAGCAATATTATTCTACCTTGTTACCAAAAGTTTTCACAGTCACTGGAGTGAGAAAGATGGCTCGCATTTTCACCCTTCGGCTAGTCTCTGTTCTCAGATGAAAGCCAAGTACAACTAGGAGCCCTGGAACCCTGGCCAAAAGCCCGAGTTCGTGAGAAAGAGAAATTACATGTGCGGGTATTTTAAGGGAATTTCCTCTGCTACCATCCCGATCCCAAACACATCCAAGCTGAATGAGCTACAAAACAGGGACAAACACAAAACAGAGTTTTGCTGGAGAAGTCATAAACACAACAATATTTATAAGGTCATTTTTATATCATCGAAAACATACTACGTTCAAATAGAAAATACTGAAGTGTCAAATAATAGAACAGAGAATAAAAAGTGAATCTCCTGACCACACCAGATGCTTAGAGCCCTTCCTAGAGACTGGCGCTGTCTGCATGTATCATTCTGGAAGTTTGCAGCTTACAGGTCGAGTATTTGCTTATCTTACCCAAATGGGGGGAGAATGTACAAGATCTAAGCTGATGAGCCCCGCTGCACCTGCACGACCAGGGCAGACACAGCGGGGAAGAGCGGGTCTGGAGAAGCCATGGTGTCCCACGCCCCAGACTCCACAGGGACGTGGAGAGAGGCACGCCTGCAGGAAAAGCACTGATCTGAAGCTAAGTGCGGGGAGATGCTCCCGAACACCGTGTTCAGTCGGAACTGGTCCAGACAGTGACCATGCGAAGGTTAGCCAGCTGAAGGAATGGCCCCACCGCCTCAGGCCAGGAAGGGCTGTGGATGTCAGGGCCTGAGTTAGTCCCCAGGGCTAGCATTACTCCCTGGTACACACGTCTCAACTAGGTCCCCACACACCCACCTCGGAAACGTCAGCAATCTCCATCAAGTAAAAATGAGATGAAAGCTCTGGCTGGTGTAGCTCAGTGGATTGAGCGCGGGCTGTGAACCAAAGTGTCGCAGGTTCAATTCCCAGTCAGGGCACATGCCTGGGTTGCAGGCCATGACCCCCAGCAACCGCACATTGATGTCTCTCTCTCTCTCTCTCCCTCCCAAAAAAACAAATAAATAAAATCTTTTTAAAAAATGAGATGAAGACTTAGCAAAGCTCTAGAGCAGGGGAGTCACACTCATTTTCACCGGGGGCCACATCAGCCTCGCAGTTGCCTTCAAAGGGCCAAATGTAATTTCAACTCCTTAACAGTTAAAGAGTAGTTACATTTATACAGCCCCTAAATTATTTGGGGCCATATTATAGTATAATTCAGGCTCTAGGATAATTCTCTTCTGTGTGCTTGATACAAAACATTTAGAAAGTTTACAGAACTTCCTGCCAAGAATGGAAGTTCCAGGAAAGTAGGATGCCTCTGGTTTATTCAGCTAGGCCTGCTAGAAAGATCCAAAAAGGACACTCCAAATAAAACCTGGATGCCTTTATTCCTGACTGAACACCCTTCAGGGCTCCGCCCCACCACACCAGGAGACCCATGAGTGACTGACAGTACTGTTTTCTCTCCAGGCATTTTTCAGAAACTATTTAGAGAAAGCTCTCTCCTAATCCAGATCTTTCCAATTTGGGTCTTGGTTGGAGATTTTTTTTTTTTGAAACCTGCCTTCCTCATAAGGGCCAATGGCATTTCATTTCTAACTTAAACAACTCTTCACTTCTTCTGCTATTAGCAGCCATGCTGTAAGTATTGCCTCTAGTCAGGGTGCTGGTGAGACAGCCTAGTACCCCTCTGAGAGCATCTGAGAGGGACGTCTGCCTCCAGTAACTGTGTACACACAACCCAGGATCTGGGGGCCTCAAATGGTAATTAGGGAGTTTCTCCTGGGTAAATGGCTAGGATACTTCAGGGGACACAAAGAATTCCAACAGAGAAGAAGAAGATATACCAGAAAGGGAGACTCTGTGAGGGGCAAGGATGGGCCCCGGGGAAGAAGTAACCCCGGTGAAGTCTCAGATCTCTGGGACAATCTCTGGCTGCAGTAATAAAATGAAAGGAGTTAGTTTCTGTGTTGTGTTATTTGCAATTCTCATACACAGAGAACAAAACGGTGGTGGCCGGAGGGGGTGGGGGAGGGGGGTACAAAAGGTGAAGAGGACTAAGAGGTCCAATGTTCCAGCTATAAAATAAATAAGCCTCGAGGATGTAATTTACAGCACAGGGAGTAGAATCACTAACACCCTAACTCCACATGGAACAGATGGCTGCCAGACCTACTGTGACCATCACATCACAAGATATATAAATGTCAAATCACTACGGTGTACACCTGAAATACTATAATATCGTATGCCAACTATACTTTAAGAATTCTTTAAGTGAAAGAATGATTTGCTAAGATGTCAAGAAATGCCTGTCTTTGGGGACTCTTCCAAGAACTTGATTTGCGTGGGGGGAGGGGGTGACTGTACCTATTGTGTCTGTCCGTAATGAAATAGTCTATGGGACCCAAAGGGGCAGGCCTTGACAATACAGTGTGGCAAACACGCAGTCTACTGACCATTTCCTTCCATCTGTTGTTAGTAAAATGCCACATAAAAACTGCAAGCTATTGTCAGTATTTGTCATAAAAAAAAGAACTAGGAATGGGAACTCGGAAGTCACAGTCCTGGCAAGAGGCAAAGACGAGTCTCCTGATGTTGTTGGGAGACCTGTGGGAAGGGTCTGCTGTGGGTGAACCCTCTTGGGGCAACGGAACACCACAGAGGGCCATTTCCCTCCTACTGCCCTCCCCCGCCCCCCACACCAGCTGCTGGCCAGCAGCAGCCCACACCAGGCCTCAAACAGTCTATGGTGATAGACTACTTCCCTGGAATTTAAACTGCCCAGATGACCACATACTGATTACCGTTCACTTAAACCTCAGACAATAAAATTAATGTACCGGGTGGAGAGGGGGGTCATGCCGGATCTACAGCTTCATAGCTGGGATTCTCCCCCACTCACCTTCCCCAATTTCTTTTCACCTTTTCTGTAATAGAAAGAGATGCCAGTGAACATGGGAAACGGAATTCACTGATGGAGGGGACGGGTGCACACACGCCGCTTCAAACTGACATGGATTCTGACAAAGAAATGGCTTCACAGTACAGCTTGGGAAGGTCTCTCTCCAAAGAAGATTTAAAACCACATGCCCCCCAAAAGTTGACGCTTTCTGAATCAGTCTCTCTCAGTATAGATAAATAACGCACATTATAAGAACTGGATTTGGAGCCAGTTTGACGGAGTCTCCGATATGGCACCAGCTTACCAGCTCCGTGGGGGGAGGGTTTAGCAAAGGCACAATGGCCTCTGCTCGCCTTGATGCGAGACACTTCAGTCTCTCCCTGTCACTGGTGCCTTTCAAGCTGCCACCCCGCTGCTGGAGCCCAGAGGGAGCAAGTCTGAGCAGCTGTTTGTCATCATCATAGATCATGGAGAATTTTGTCAGACATTGTGAAGCCTAGCTTTACTTTAAAATGACTTGGGAGACTTCTAAAAACTCCAGAAGCCTGGTGGTACTCCCAGAAATGTGACAAACGGCTTGGTATGGGCTTGGACATCAGTAATTTTTAAAGATCCCAAGTGGTTTTAATGTTTAGATACACTGCACTCGATAATTTCCAGAGCCCACAAAACGCGTTAACTCTTCTTCCATTCTCCAGCTGCTGTAACCTCGATCCTCGCTGCATGTGAAGTAACTAAAATTTACAAACTGAAGCCAGAGAGCTATGACTTGTATTTATTTAAGGATTTATAAGTAAAAGCAATGAAATATTTTTTAAAAAGAACTGGATTTGCAACACAAGAAGGTGATTAATCACACTTCAAGAGCAGTTTTTAAATGTCTTAGAAGTCACCTCAACTTTTCAGAAGCACGTGGCCTGCATCTAGCAAAGTCCCCCTGCATTTTTATTAACCATGTCCCCAAAGCCTTTGGAACATCACTCCATAAATCCTCACTGCTATCTTCTTACAGGGAAATCAAAACTTTAAAAAAAAAAGCATTAAAAAAAACTCTCCCATCACCATTTCAACCATTCAATAGCAAATTCTTCCCAGTAACATGTTTAAGTGCGCTGGGCTCTGAGCCCCTGAAACACGATAACACCAGCATTGTTTCCCAAGGCAGAGATTTCTAAAACAAAGGCAGGCCAGAGCTGATTCACACAGTACGATTCAAAGACAAACACAGCTCCAAGATGCATGCAGTAGGAAGCCTCTGGGCTAGAAAACTGGATCACTGGCACAAGGGCATCCAGAACCCTTTCCCGGGTGCATGTGCTAGGTGGGGTGCTATGAGCACCTTCCAGTTTCCTAGAGGAAGAGCTGGCAAGAGTCAGGAACCAGGAACAGAGCAGGACAAAGACGGGAGTTACAAGTGGCCCTCACCCAAAAACCTAGCGCTGCAGGGCAACAGGGAGGTCCACTTATTCTTCCCTACCAGGTGACAGTAAAAATAGATGAGACATCACAGTCCCTGAGCACTTACTGCAGGCAAAGTGGCTCCACACACTTGAATCTGCACTGACTCACAGAACCTGTCTCTGGTTCCTTTACACTCTTAAAAAATAGACATTCTCCCAAATTTTTGTTTATGTAGGTTGTAGCCGTCTATTATCCATTAAAATAGAGAAAAACATTACCAGTTTATTTTTTAAAAGAATAAAGCTATGACACACTAACAGAAATAACTTTTTATGAAGAGTAACAATATTTTCCAAAGCAAAAAAAAAAAAAGTTAGCGAGAAGAGTGGCACTGTTGCAGTTTGGCAAGCGCCCGTGGTGCCTGGCTCAACAGAAGACAGCTGGACTCTCCCAGACGCTTCCGCATTGAACTGGTGGCACCGCCCCGGGTCATATGCACCTCAAGAAAGCTCCATGGACGGTCACGTGGGAATGAACATGAAAAAGGGCAGATAATATCCTGTGTTATCATGAACACAGTTTGGCCTGTGGCCCTCGCAAAAGTCTGAGGGACTCCTCCGGGTACCCAGACTGCTGTTTGAGAACCCCGGCCGTGTGAGTTTGGAACAAGTACCGTGTCCATAAGCAAACTGGCATGGCGAGGTCAAGGGATGGTCCACGGACTCGCTGCCAGAACAGGTCAGAGCAGGTAAAAGGCAAAGAGCACCTGCTGCCCTCGTCTGCAAGGACTGAGATCATGGACAGAAAGGGCCGAGTATACAGATTGTTCTATCACAAGTGCTCAAGAATGTTAATGTTTCCTGTTGGGCAAGCCCTGGTGGAAAACCAGGGAAACTTCGCACATTCCTGATCAACGGATCGTAGGACTCCAGCAAGAAAAAATCACATCTCCCCAGCAGGTGCTGCACCGTGAGCATGGACCCCGGCCCAGCCTGTGGAGTGGAAGCAGCCCGTGCTGCTCCGAAACTTCCAGGGCCTCATTCCACCCCCCATTAGGCAAATGATGTTGGCGGCCACGCTGCTCGCCACCACCGCGTTCCTTGGGAAACCTGAGCAAGCCAAGAAAGCTGCTCCATTATTTACAGCCTCCTTTCTGCCCTGCGCTGTACTTACAGGGAACCTTCGACAGACGACGACAGTGCCGCTAGTCCGTGCAGCAAACCTCGCCTAGGAACCGGCACCTGTGGTCCGCCTGTCCGGGCACTCAACACGCCACGGCTCCCCTTGTCCATCCACGTTCCGAACCCACGCAGTCCTGCCTGGGGTCCTGTCCCGCCTGCCTGTCCTGGCCCACTGGAGCAGAGTGCACCGGGGACCTGCAGGTCACTTGCGTCCCTCCTCACATGCAATGAGTGCGTTCAGCTGGGGAAGCGGGTCTAGTGCCGCTCAGGACACTGCACTCTCAAAAACGCCATCTGGGCGGGAGGCAAGAGCAGGCAGGAGATGCCTGGTGCTGTTGCTCCCACCCAAGTGCAGGCCACCAGGACTACTCGTCACCTGGAGCACTGCTACTGGTCTCCCTGCTTTCACTTTGACACCCCTCTTCACACATACACACACACACACACACACACACACACCATTCTACTCTCCACTAACCGCCAAAAGATCTTTTAAAAGTATGGAAAGGATAAGGTTAGTTTTCCCGCAAAAATGCTCCTAAGTATCCCCTCCATTCAGTTGCAATAAAAACTAAACTCCTTAACTTGGCTTATAAGGCCCCACCTCAACAGGCCCCGCTACCTTTCTCTGGCCTTTGCTCTCTCTGCGGCCACCACCACAGGACTCCTCCAGGACCTCCAACAGCTCAGACGCCACCGCCTCTTCAAGGAGGCCTTTCCTGCTCGCCCACTCTGCAGGCTTGCCTCTGCACCCCTCCATCCTCTCTATCAGAGCTATCAGAGCACTTCCTCTCGGAGGTTATCTATATGTTACTGGTGTATTACACGGCTCCCTCCAGCCACACCTCCCTCCTAGAACGTGAGCCCCAGATAGCAGTCTCCACCTGGTCCCCCGCTGGTCCCCAGCGCCTGGCGCGTGCCTGGCACAGACTAAGCACTCAGCAAACCTTGATCGAATGAATGAAGCAGTGGTGCCCGGTGGCCGCGAGAGTCCCAGACTGATGTTCCTAGTGTCCCGGCGCGTCCCCATAGTCCCGACTGCGGGGCCACAGGCGCCGATTGGCCCGGGAGCTCCAGCTGACCCGGCAGGGCGTCCCCACAGATCGGCGCGCCCTCCGGGAGCCTGGCGCCGCAGGTGCCTCCAGGGAGCACGCACTCCCGAGTCAGAGCCGCCGCCCGATCGCCCACACTCACCATGGTGGCTGGGCCGCCGCCGCCACCTCCCCAGCCTGGCCGGTGCCGAGCGGCGAGAGCGGTACCGTGGAGGGCCGGAGCGGAGTGCCAGAGCGGAGTGCAGGAGCCCGCGCGGCTGACAGGTGAGGTACCCGCCTCAGACCATGGCTGCTTCCCACAATGCTCTCGAACTGAAAGTTTGCTGACTCCTCCCAGCCGATTCCTCTCCCGCCCCTCCCGTTATCCCTCCCGCCCTTCCTCCGCCCTCCCCGCACCCTCACCCCGAGGCAGCTTGCCCCGCCCAGCGCCATGCTCGAGGCCTCAGGTGCCAATCCACCTGCGCGCTCCTCTGCACCTTGGCCTCTGCTCGGCGGCAGAAACCCGCGAGGACCTCCCTGAAAACCCCAGCGGTGGGAGTCCCGGCAGGGGGGTGCTGCTTTCCTGACCCTGCGGTGCGAAAGTGTCATTCATTGCACAAACGTTGTGCAGACCTGGCGAAGATACTTCCCGATACACTCGCGGAAAGTACCGGGGGCTGTCCGTTCCTAAACCGGGCATGAAGGGGGCGTTTGCCCGCGCTGGAATCGGTTCCTGCATATATATTGCATTGTATCTATTATATACTGTATATAACTGCAATCAAAAGCCATGGGTCATTTTAAACCTCCCGGTTTGAAGAGGCCTCTCCTAAGACTGGCATTGAGTCTCCAATCTCCCTCTCCCCTTGATTTTTCTTAAGTCTAGACTTTTTACCCGGGACGTTAGGAGTCCCCCAACCCCCACACTCTAAGAGTTTTGAGCACGTATTTATGTTCTTTGGGGAGGCTTGGTAGGTTTTATCAAACGCCTAGACAGACCCATACCCGCAAAAGGTTAAGAACCTTTGCTTGGGCTGTCTCTGGAAACCAAAATTGGTGCGAGTCCTTCCCCGGGTGTGCTGCTGCGCGCCTTCAGTGAGCTGCGGGCCGGCTCAGGTGACCGGGAGGGAGGGAAGGCACGCTCCACCCACCCATGCACTGAAGCCGCATGTACTCGTGCTTACCCTGCGCCAGGCCCTGCAGGAGAGCGGGGCTTCCTGCTGGGAACAAATAAAAAAGTAAATAAATAATTACAAAGTGAGGGCAGTGCTAGGCAGGTGAGATTACAGAGAAGAAGGTGTGTGCAGGTTGCTGGGGTAGGCACAGGGGAGGCTACGTTTATTCGGGTGGGTGGGCAGGGGGAGAGGTAGGTCGGGGAAGGCCAACAGCTGAGGAGGTGACAGGAGACCTGTAGATGAGAAGCCAGGGCTCAGGGGGGACAAAAATTTAGCTTTCCTTTTTAAAAGACCCCAGACAAGGCCTCTGTGGCTGGGATTAAGTGAGGGGAGGTTCAAGAGATGACCAGGAGCCAAAGGCAAAGGGTCCTGCATCAGGGGCACCATGCACAATAAAACCCCCAAGACAGAACAGCTTCCAACCCGAAAGTTCTCCAAAGGCTCCGTGTTCTGTTACTGCACCCCTGGTGGCTTCTGCTCCCGGTGTGCGGCATCTGCCAGAGGGCTCTGGAGGAGGATTTAACCATGAACCCCCAGGGGATGGGGTGAGTTTGCCTCCTGACAGATGGCCCACGACTTGCTGTGAATGGAGGAGAGCTGCTTTCTAAACTCCTAATTCTCTGCGCAGGCCCCGCTTTCTCCCCCCATCTTGGACTTTCGGTCTCAGCACGTAGGATCTCCTCTTTCTACCTAATTTCAAGGCAGGGCTCAGCCCGGTGTCACACACCTGGCTCATCTATGAAAAGCACCTAGAGCCTCCCGCTTTAAGGGTTCCATTGCTAGCGGAAAGAGATGGGAAGACTAAAGGTGAGTTTTAAAGCAAAAGAAATCTCAATGCTCTTGCCATGCATGAAGTAAAAGATTAAAGCAGGAGAGAGTTCCCTGACTGTGCGGCCCATGTTAGGGAAAGTTTGATTATGGAATAAGGGAGTTTCACTTGAAAGCTGTTAGCAGCCCTTGCCCTCCCTCACGACCTTGCTGACGTAGGCTGCGGATGCTCTCCTAGTCTTCTCCCCCTAATGTTCTTCCCTCCAGATTCTCAAACCACACCCCAAACCAGTCTCAGGGCTGGCCGCTTCACATAGGTTATCTTCTCTGGCCATCCAAATGACCTGTAATTCAATACAAGGCTTGCAATACTTTCTCCCATTTTATAGTTGCCGTTGTATTTTGTCGATTGTTTCAAGGAGTACTATGCCCATTGTACAGACAGGAGGCTGAGACGCAGAGGGAGTGAGGCCGAAGCAGGAACAGACAGCTAACCAAAGGCAGAGCTAAGCCTGGAACCCAGGTACCGAGGCTCCACCGAGGCTCACGCTGATTCCCTCCGGAGCCGCGCACGAGGCAGACCCAACTCGGGACACTGCAGGGGTGTTAAGCAATCTTGACTCAGAGCATTCACGTGTCTCCGTGGAATAGCTTGCATTTTTGAGTCTTGACTTCCCTATCCCATCTTGGCTCCCTTTCAAACTCTAGGCTGTATGTGAGGTCAACAAGGAGGCCATCCCTGTTGAGGACCTGGAGGCCCTAAAGGTGACAGGGGACTCAAGACTTGGAAAATTTGAGCTTGAGGTAAAAGGTTGTAAGTCTAGCAAGTAATGTGTATGTTAAAGCTTTTGTTTCAGAAACTACAGATAAGGCTCGGCCTGGCTCCTGGAAAAACAGCTGACCTCCTGGGGCACTGCTATAGATTACTGCCTGCCTGGGGACAACTGGAGGCATCTGGACCTTTGTGTTTCAGAAGAGACATCTGACCACCACCCCTGGGAACAGCTAACTACTCAAGACAGGAATGTTGCAGCTTCTATCACCTAACCCTCCCTGAATCTCGAAGCCCTCACCGCACCTTGTTTATCCCCTGCTATAAAAAGTCTGGCCTGGAAAGAGAAGGCAAGACGGTCAGTTAGGGTATGAACCCACCATCTTCTCAGATCGCCGGCCATCTGAATACAGCGCCCATAAAAGATTCAATCGCTGCCATTGCTTATTGGGTTTGGTAGTGACAGGCACCTCGAACACTGGTCTCTTTTCCGGTTTCAAATGGACTCAGGATGTTCCACTGTGAAGAGGGGTTTCCTGGTCCCATCCTGATGGGGCCTTTAGATTCAAAATCTGCTGTCGTGATGTTAACCTAAGGACAAAAGGCCAAAGTGAAAGGCAACAAGCATTTACTTGAGATCCAAAAGAGGAGGTTTTCAGGAAATACTGAATCAGGTAGGAACCCAAACAGAGTTCTCATTAGGAAGTGAACGCAAGGGGTATTTATGAGAAAGGGAAGGGGAACAGTTATCTGATTAGAAGGAAGAAAGAAAGGTGCAGGTAAGCTAAATAGTGAGGAGGCAGGAGATAGTCAAGGAGGAGGAAACTCCGGAGGTGCCCCAGGGCTAAGATAAAGAACATCCATTCAAGACAGAGACCCTGTTCTAAGACCAGTTGTTCCTGCTTTCTGGAAAAGCGCTGAATCATGGTGACTCATGAATACACCTGCGCAGAAGATACCACACGACCCCTGCTCCATTATAATAGCATTATAATAAATTAACATTGTGTGGCCTCCTTTTCCATAGCCAATCAAGGAAAATTATGGGAGACCACATGCACAGTAGCTTTAAAGTAATACAACTACTTGTCCTTGCACAATAAAAGCCCGCCCAAACTAGCCAGGAAGGATCCACCCTATGAGAATAGAATTCCTCCAGCCCATGAGGTCAGTCTCTGCTTGGAGTTGGCCTGCTCCCATGTTCTCTGCTATAAACTCTGGGTGTTCGGTTCAGTTCTTTGTCCTGATCACCAAGGACCTGGTTACCTGTGCCCACCTGTGACAGCAATGCTCATTCCAAAGAGTATCTTTGATTTTCAGTTCTAGTCATAACAAACCGTTGTTTGGGATACCGTGCTGCTTGGGTCCAGTCCAGAGGCGAGTTTGCCCAGCTTCAGCAGTCCAAAGGCTTGAGGAGTGGGACGTGCAGGGCAGTTTGTCTGGGGTGGCAGCTCCAGCTCCATTTGCAAGGGGCTCCACACGCGCCATTCTTCATCGTCGGCAGAAGCCAGGGTGCACAGTGTGATGTATGTTTCAGCTCAGGTCGTGTCTGAGCCTGCGTGTGCGATTCTGTGTGTGCAATGGCTCACACCAATGCCCTGGTAGTAGGGGAGCTCGATGTATGAGTTTCACTTCTCAGATCACTCCATAGCTGAATGGCAATGGGAAATACAGAGAACGCAGTGGAAGTGAAAGCCACCATGGAGTTCGCGGCGGGAGGGAGGAGGAGAACAATTTGGGGCATGATTACACATGGAAATGATGCCAGTCCATAAACCAAAATATTAATTTTCTAGAAATGGAGAGAGATCAAGCAATGAGTTTTAAAACGTAAAAGAAGCCAAGGAGAGGCCATCAAACAGGGTTTGTGAGAAAGGGATCCAGGTCTTTCTTTCCCATCATAATGGTGATCTAGTTAAATGTTAACTGAACCGCAGAATAATGGAATGGGGAAGAGGAGTTCCTGTGCTTCTTATTGTGTTTGTCTTGCTCAGCACAAGATACTTCCACAAAGCAGGCTGATGGTTATCCCAGCTGTATCAACACAGAAAAGGGGAAATGGAATGCAGATACACCTTCATTGTCAGGCAGTTACAGTCACCACGGAAAATACAGAAAATGTCAGCGTAGTGGGTGCCAAGTGGGTTTGAGGGTCTTTGGTTTTTAGACTCCACGTATAACCGAAACCACACAGTATTTGTCTTTCTCTGTATGACCTATGTCGCTTAGCATAATTCTCTCTAGGTCCATCTATATTGTCGCAAATGGCAAGATTTCGTTCCTTCTTTTATTGTTGTGTAAGTCAAACGGAACAGAATAAAGACTCGTAAAAACAGAGACCAAAGGGATGATTGCCATGTCATGATAAGTTTACACAGTGACGGATGCTTAGAGAATTACTGGGCTGATCACATTGCAAGGTATAAGGTGAATCACTATATTGTACACCTGAGAGTAATATAACTAATATTATATGTCAACTGTACTTAAATTAAAACTAATAAAATTAATATTTCCATCTTTAAAAAAGATTGTGAGCCTTCAAAACAACCAAAACATTTTCACATATGAAGACTTACCCTTGCTTTGATCCTCCAGTCGGTGTTTGGAGACTTGCCTTCCCCACCCTGGGTCTTGGTTTGAACGGATTGGCATCATTCCCTTTACAAGCGCATCTCACTGAGATCACGCTATACCACAAGGCCATAGTAATCGAAACAGCTTGGTACTGGCATAAAAACAGACACATAGATCAATGGGAGAGACTAGAGAGCCCAGAAATAAAACCATGCCTTTATGGTCAATTAATATTTGACAAAAGAGATAAGGACGTGCAATGAGTAAAGACAATCTAGTCAATAAACGGTGTTGGGAAAACTGGACAGATACACACACACAAAAATGAAACCAGACCACCTTCTTATGCTATGCACAAGAATAAACTCAAAACACATTCAAGACTTAAATGTTAGACTTGAAGCCCTAAAAATAGTAGAAGAGCCTTGGCTGGTGTGGTTCAGTGGTTGAACTGTCATCCCATAATCAAAAGGTTGCAGGTTTGATTCCCAGTCAGGGCACATACCTAGGCTGCGGGTTCATCCCTAGTCTGGGCACAGGCACATGCGACCCACACCCACCCTACTCTGGGTGTGTATACAAAGGAAACCAGTCGATACTCCTCCTCAATGTTTCCCTCTCTCCATTCCTCTCTTTATTCCTCTTTCTCTCTAAAAGAGCAAATGAAAAATGTCCTTCGATGAGGATTAAAAAACAAATCCTAGAGGAAAACATAGGCAGTTAAATCTTGGGCAATTCTTCTAGTATCATCTTTTCTGATACATCTCCTTGGGCAAGGGAAACAAAAGGAAAAATGAACAGGCCCTGGCTGCTGTAGCTCAGGGGCCTGCAGCACGAGCACGAGCCTGCGAACCAAAGGGTCGCCGGTTGGAATCCCAGTCAGGGTTGTGGGCCAGGTCCCCAGTGGGGGTGTGTAAGAGGCAACAACACACTGATGTTTCTCTCTCTTTCTCTCTCCCTTCCCGTCTCTCTAAAAATAAATAAATAAAATCTTTTAAAAAAACAAAAACAAGTGGAACTACATCAAACTAAAAAGTTTTTACACAGCAAAGTAAATCATTGACAAAATAAAAAGACAACCCACAGAATGGCAGAACAGATTTGCCGATACTTCTGATAAGGGGTTGATATCCAAAATTTATAAAGGACTTACAAAATTCAACACCAAAAAAACAAACAACCCAGTTAAAAAATTGGGCAAAGGCCCTGAATAGACACTTTTCCAAAGAGGACATACAAATTGCTGGGAACCGCCCTGCCTGGTATCAGAAGCTGTAACCCCCGCCTAGGCTAAGGCTAAGGGAACGCCCTTGGAACTATGAGCCAGCAAGGAGACAAAAGCTTATTTCCCTGGCAGGAATGCTGCTTCTGCTGCTCTATTCATAACTGAACCCCAAAAAGCTTGGTCGGTTAGCCAGTGACAGGTAAGATTCCCCAAGGGGGAACGACCTAAGACAGACACGCTCACATGGGAGGCCCCCAAGGAAGGACTTTGGGGGCTACAGCAAAAGGGGGTGATGGACCCTAATTCCTCGGCTTTGACATAGCCTGAGTCCTCATTGTCTCCAAGAAAATCTTCTTATCTCTTGGTTGCCTTACTTCCATTGTTCCACCAAAGCCTGAAACAATGACAGAGGGTGGTGCAGCTCTGCTGTCAAAGGTGGGTTCCCTGGGTGATCAGGCCTAAGAAAGAATATGTAAAATCCTGTGAAACCTGCTTTGTCTAGAATGCTCTCAGTTGAATGATAAGGGTCCAAGGAAGAAGTGAGTTTGTTCCTGAAAGTTTTACAGCTCTTTGACCCTGACTCAAAATAGGAACTCAGACTTCCTTGTTATCTATTGTTTGATCCTTACTTCCTAAAAATGAGTAATGAGCTTTTACCTGAATTCTTATGCAGATGAAACCAATAAAAAGCCTCTGGGGCGGGGGGAGCGTGGAGGAACAGGGCGGTCCCCACTAGAGAGAGTGGCCATTCTGTTCCTACTTCCCCACAGGACCTGGTTGTCTCTGTATATGTTTTTCTTGTGTGTCAACGAGCCATCTGCAGCGTTCCGCGGTCACTGCCCGTCAGTGATTGTGTCAACAAATGACCCATAGATGCATGAAAACATGCTCAACATTACTAATCATCAGAGAAATGCAAATGAAAACTACAATGAGGTATTTCCTCACATCAGTCATAATGGCTACCGTGAATAAACCAACAAAGAAATGTTGGAGAAGATGCAGAGAAAAGGGAACACTCATGCACTGTTGGTGGGAATGCAGACTGGTACAGCCACTGTGGGATGAAGATACTTCAAAAAATTCAAAATGAAACTGCCTTATGACCCAGCAATTCCACTTCTAGAAATATATTCAAAGAAGCTCGAAACACTAATTTGAAAGAATATATGCAGTCTTATGTTCACTGCAGTGTTATTTACAATAGTCAAATTTGGAAACAGCCCAAGTGCCCATCAGCAGATGAGTAGATAAAAAAGCTGTGGTACATTTCACAAAGGAATACTACTCAGCTCTATATTAGAAGAAGAAGGAGGAGGAGGAGGAAGAGGAAGGGAGGAGGGGGAGGAAGAAATCAAGCCCTGGATAGTGTGGCTCAGTGGGCTGAGCACCAGCCTACAAACCAAAATGTCATTGGTTTGATACCTGGTCAAGGCACATGCCTGGGTTGCAGGCCAGGTCCCCAGTACGGGATGTGAGAGGCAACCACACATTGATGTTTCTCTCCCTCTCTTTCTCCCTCCCTTCCCCTCTCTCTAAAAATAAAATAAGGAAAATTTTTTAAAAAGAAGGAAATCTTACCTTTTGTGGAACAGCACTGATAGACCTAAAGGGTATTATGCTGAGTGAAATAAGCCTCTGAGGGAAAGACAAGTACCATAGGATTTCACTTATATGTAGAGTCTAAGGAACAAAATAAATAAATTATAAACAGAATCATAGATACAGAGAACAGATGGCATCTGTTCAGACTGTTTCTGCCAGAGAGGAGGGAATTTTCAGAATGGGTGAAAAAAAATGGAGAGATTGAACAGAACACAACTCATGGATGCAGACAACAGTGGAATGGTTATCAGAGGGAAAAGGGGAATGTTGGGGAGGCGGAGGAGGGTAAAGGGGGGATAAATGGTGACGGCAGGAGACTTGACTTGGGGTGGCGAACACACCATATACAGACGATTATTATAGAATTGCACACCTGAAAGCTATACGGTTTTATTAATCCATGCCACCCCAAGAAGCTCTAAAAAATAAAAATAAAATAAAAGTGCATCCCACTTTTGTCTGACTTTTGCTCGCTTTCCTTACTGCTTACATCCACCGGACTTTGGAATTCCGAATGTTCGAACAGGTACCACTCTCCAGGAAGTTCTTGGGGCTGCACAGCATATTCAGTGGTGATGCTGATGAGTCAGTCACCCAAGACATAGGTGTGATGTCTGGGGGCCAGACTTATAGCTGGGTAGGAATGTTACAGGAGAAACTCCCAGAAACTCGGTTCTTCTCGCCCATGCAGTAAAGAATTATGGATCAGCAAGTCTATTATCGTGCAAGCAGAGTTTATTGGTGATAGGTTCTCATGGAAGAGAATGGGCTGGGGGAGAAAGGCAGGAGCAAGAGCGGCGAGGGCAGGGGTGGCAAGAGCAAGAGAGAGAGCGAGAGAGCAAGAAGAAGAGCCTTTGTTCTGAGGACTTACATAGTTGGTGGGGCGGGGTGGGGGGCAGTGGGGTGAAGAAGTTACATGTTGATTGACAGGTGAAGGTGGTACTAGCTTTCCAGGAAGGGGGCATGAACTCCCCCAAGTGTTAATAATCTTCTTCCTTTAGGCATTATGGGCCCTTTCTGGCCTTTCAGGCCTTAGGATGAAAGCACAGTTTCAAAGGCTTTCTTTCCCAGATCGTGGAAAAGATACACAGAATTTCAAGGACTGCTGAGCCAGTGGGTGGGATGTGTATCCCTCCTGCTCCCTGCCTTGGCTTGTCACCTGTCCTCCATGACAGAAAGAGTCACCTTGACACTTGAGAGGCCTTCATTTGGTCTGAAGCTGGATGCCACATTGATATTAAACATTGTCCGCTTCCTGTGGAACTCCTGAGTTGATTTTGATTTTTATTTTTTATTCTTCATTTTTTTAAGATTTTACTTATTTTACTTTTTAGAGAAAGGTGAAGGCAGGGAGAAAGAGGGAGAGAAACATCAATGTACGAGAGATATATTAATTGGTTGCCTCTGTCATGCCCCTTAACCGGGGACCTGGCCCAGCATGGGCTCTGACTGGGACTCGAACCAGTGACCTCCGGCTCACAGGCTGGTGCTCAATCCACTGAGTCACCCCAGCCAGGGCACCTCCTTGGCTGATTTTTAAATTTCAACGTAACTAGAGAATTGTTGGCTCTGGTGCTCCTGATAAGCAGCCACCTTCAGTTTTGTAGCTTTTACTTGCACTCCCCAAGTCATCCTGTGGCCACGTCTAGGTGAAACGTAGGTGCAGAACCAATAGAGAAATGTATGTGTTGGGTGTCCACGTAAGGAACATTCAAACCTGTAGAGAGTTTTGGTGTTTATTTGAGCCAAACTGACGACAGTTGCCAGGAAGCCATATCTCAACGGACTGAGAAATGCTCCAGAGAATGGCAGGTTAGCACCTTATTTTATACATTAGAATCAAAGGAGAAGCCAGGAGGGGGTTACATGAAGTGCATCAGTGATAGATTAGGGAAGGCAGGAGAAAGCAAAGCAGAGAAACCTCTGGGACTGGATAAAAGGCAAAAGGATAGACACATACTTCTTTTACATAGGTGGATACAGATTAGTTAACAGTCAACAATTAGTAGTATAACAATAACAATGAGGGCACTTGTGGTCTCAGGCTGTGTCCAAGGGGTTTGGGACAAAGGGAAGCTACCTTGACATTCCAAAGGTATGTAATCGTAGACCCCAAAAGACAATTGATTGGCCTAGTTAAAGTAAAGAATGGCCTTTGTTAGGGAAAAATACTGGGTACCTGCCATGACTACCTGCCTTTAATTAACAAGTTTTAATTTTAGACCATCCTTTGTGGTTACTTTAGGTCTTTGAGTTTGTGAGGCTGACTCTCAGGCCTCCCCTGAGCCTGTCGGGTTACTATGTGGCCCCTTTTCCTCCACACAGGAGAGGGACTGAACCTCAAGACCAGTGGTTCAAAACCTGGGGCAAGGAGTGGGAAGGGCGATGGAGAACAATCAGAACCATCTAACCCTCCAGTGAGTTGGGACAGCGGGAAGATGGAGACCTAACCCCTGCCCAGGAAAACGTGGCTCATACACTGCTGAGTGCTGGTGTATCAGGGTGCTGAACTAGAGGTCCCTCCCAGAAATGGAGAAAACCCCCACAGCTGTCATTTGGGGGATGAGGAAAGCAGCGAGTTGAGGGCCATTGAGACTTACTTTGCATATCTAAAGAACCTGGCCAGCGTTCTAGAAATGAGAAGATCCGTGCCTGCCAGGGAGATGGGCGTGACTCTAACTCAGGATTCCATGTAGCTGGAGGGGCTTACTGTACGGAGAGCAGGAAGGCAGTTAGCTTTTTGTCACAGGGCCACACCTGCCTAGACTAACCATGGCAGCTGGGGAAGGCAGAAGAAACCAGAATACTGGCAGGTGTAATCCAGTGTGGGAAGAGTCAGAAATGGAGTTCCAGAATACTGGCAGGTGTAATCCAGTGTGGGAAGAGTCAGAAATGGAGTTACAGAGGAAGAACCACGCCAGGACTTAAACCCAGGCCCAGGGGCAGCTGATCTCTCTCAGCCATGTGAGCTCTGGGCCATGTGGGAAGGACAGTAGGAGAGTCACGAGAGGTGCTCTCTCTTTGTCTCTCTGAACTATGAGGCTTGGGAGCAGAGAAGTGTCTTGACCAAGTAGCAGCAGTCCGGGAGCTTGGCCACTCAATCTGAAAGGATGCTGAAGGATCCCCACCCCCTGCCCCAGCCCACCATGATGAGGCAGTACTGCATTAAGAGCAGGAGCCTAGCTGAGCATGGATGACTGAAAGAAGCCAGAATACACATGAGAATCGGCTAAACTACAGACTTCTATTTCTTTTCCTGAGAGGCGGTACCTCTCACTGGCCTTGTTTAGCAAAGAGGGGCAGGACTGTGTGTTTGTGGGTGTTCTTTTCTTGTTTCCAAAGAGCATGGGATTTAACAGCAGAATTGTACCATTATTCTAAACCTGCATAACTTGTGAATAAATAGTTCCTTTCCTTTTCTTAAGACTCAGCCATTGAGGATCCTGATCCTTATCGGCAGCGGGCATAGAACCCAGAGCGACAGAACCCAGGGGTTCTGCTACACTGGTACCGTCTTACAGGACGAGAAGGGTTTACTTCAGTAGGTGAATGCTCCCAAGAAAACAACAAGGTGCACATTCTTTTGTGCATTTGGAATTAAGGAGAACTTAAAAAGATTTTGTGTGGAAGGGAGGGAGCAAAGCAGGGATGGGATTAAGATTCTGTGTTCTCTGGAGAGCGGTCCTGCTCTAGAAGAGAGAACTGAAAAGAAGCATTTCAAAGGTGTGTTCACCTAGAGGAACAGAAACGACGGACAGGGCTCGCTGAAGGCCAAGAAGAACATTTTACTAAAAAGTTAGGAACGTATGATCAGATCCCCCTGTGCAGTTACTTTCCGTAGACACTCCTAACCACACTGGCAGGATTAAAAAGTCAGTATTCAATAATTATTGCTGTGACTACTACTAGTGATGCATTTTAGTTTGTATTAACTTTTCTTTTTTAAAAGCTCGATCTCACCCTGGCTGGCGTAGCTCAGTGGATTGAGCGCGGGCTGCGAACCAAAGTGTCGCAGGTTCAATTCCCAGTCAGGGTACATGCCTGGGTTGCAGGCCATGACCCCCAGCAACTTCACATTGATGTTTCTCTCTCTCTCCCTTTCTCCTTCCCTTCTCTCTCTAAAAATAAGTAAATGAAATCTTTAAAAAACGTTAAAAAAAAAAAAGCTCGATCTCCTACAGCACTTTCTTTATCTGCTGTGATTCAGGGAACACCACCCTTTGCTTTCTACTTTCTTCTGCATTGGCCTCATTTCTTTGACCATGTGTGAATCACATTCGTATCTCCCTAGCTGCTCAGTAAATGTTTCAATGAATTTTTTTAAAAAGCTGCCTTGTATACTCACCGGTCAAAACACCTTTTCCAAAGCATGCCCAAATGTGCCTTGTCAAAAACATGTTTCGAAGCTGAGCGAGAGAGGGCGTGGTAGCTGTGTGGCTCCGGCAAGCTTGTCCTCGGCAGCGCAAGCCACGCTCAAGTGCTACATGAAACTCAAGAAAGAAACAGAACATCAATCTGCACACGCAGCAGGACTGGAAGATCTCTGGCCTCAAGGCCCCAGGGTGAGTAATGTGAATGCACGTGGCTGTTGGCTGGGTCTGCACAGGCAGAGGTTAATCGTCACATGAGAAGATGTCATTACGCTGTCTCCCACATTCAAAAGTTTGTGTGAACTGGTATTTTCCCTTCCATTGAAGGAGACCAAGATTTTTGGCCTTCTAATTTCTGTCCTAATGATATTATGCCATCATAAATACTTTGTTACATGTTGGCTTTTTTCTAGGATGGGTCAATATTTTAAAAATAGTGTTAGGAGATAATAACTACTGGCTGTTAATCTTATCTTTCAAACACACTTTTGCCCTGGCTGGTGTAGCTCAGTGGACTGAGCACAGGATGCAGACCAAAGGGTCACTGGTTTGATTCCCAGTCAGGGCACCTGCCTGGGTTCTGGGCCAGGTTCCCAGTAGGGGGTGTGTGAGGGGCAGCCACACATTCATGTTTCTCTCCCTCTCATTCTCCTTCCCTTCCCCTCTGTCTAAAAATAAATAAATGAATAAAATCTTAAAACACATGTTCTGCTCTTTTAATCCAGTATTTTAAAAGTTGGGTGAAGCAAAAAATTGCCAGGAATTTGTGTGGCAGTGGAGGTTTTCTGTGCAGACCCATCTCCTCTTTGTCAATTTTCTGTTCCTTTTCTTTATTATTTTTTAACAATTACATAGTTTATTATATTTTTTATTATATCTTTAATGCCACATTTGAGGAAGTACCGGAAGAGCTCCAGATGTTCTTTGTAAGTTATCACCCCTCTGCTATAGGTGAGCAAACCAAGACTCAGAGTAGTTAAGGGACTAGTTAGGACCAGCTGTCCAGCAGAGTGCAGAGCTGGGATTCAGACTGGGGCCGCCCTGGCCCCCAAGTCCATTATCTTTCCACTGCCGCTGTCGTTCAGCCACCCGCATGCGTGGCCCAGACGTTCAGCTTTCCTTTATGCTTGTGCTCTTGTTTCCCACGCACTTGGCTGCATTTCTTCCAGCCAGGCCTTTCAGCCTTTGTGAGTAAGAGTCTGACAGGTGTCCTGTCCTACACTCCCCATTCCCACTTCCTCCTCCAGCCTGAGGTCTGCAGTCACGACCCTGGGCGCGGTCAGGGCCCCGCTGATTCAAGGGCGAACTGAAACATCCCTGGGAGAAGTCCCGCAGAGGCCGTGGAGAGCCATGGGGACTCGGGCGCCCCCTCCCGGGAGCCAGGGGCCTTCCCACTTCGGTGTGCACAGGTCACGGAGGGAACGTGCTCAAGATACACGAGCCCCACCCCGCCCCGCCCCGCCCCGGGAAAGGCTGACTCGGCAGATCTGCGCAAGGGCTGGTGGCGAGGGGGCCGTGGGCTCAGCGTCTGCCACAAGGCTGGGATGTCTGTCAGTCCTGGCCTCACCACTGCTTAGCTCTGCCCCTGGGACTGACGTGTAACGTCGCTGATTCCTCAGCGGAGAGTGGAGATGATACGACTACGCAGTCCCTAGGTTTGCTGCGAGAACTAACCACAATCATAATACCTGCCGGGGGTTTCACATGGTGCCTGGTACAGAAGAAACACTTAATACAAAGGGTGTCTGCTCTTTGATACTAAAATTGGTGAGCCTCTCTCTTTTGGGGGGCAAAAATGAAGCTCTCACTCGGACTGCATCTTCCCAAAGACCAGTGGAGGCCGTCCAGTTGGGTTCTGAGTTCTCCCTCTCTGCCCCTGGCACTTCCCACACGCTTTCCGCAGGCCCTACAGTCGGCTATTTTTCAGCTTGGTTCAGTCCCAAACACTGCCTCATAAGCAGCTCTCCCTGAGAGCTAACACAGATCAAGAACCCAAAAGTTAGGGCAGAAATCTCTCAGCTTTTAACACGAATGATTACAGAACTCACAGCTTATGGAGAAAGACTCCAGGGCCACTTTCCTTACTCACAAGCACCCCAAATTTGGCAATTCTGTATTAAGTACCTACTATGGGCTGGACACTGTTCTAGGCGCACGGGCATTGAAACAGACAGTACCCTTGCGCCCGGTGAGTTTATAATTTAGAGCACAGTAAACCAGCGCACCAACAAAACTTGTCCAGTTGGAAACTGGGGTGAGTTCTGTGATGGCTAAAACCAGGGGCCAGTGATAGAGTACAATGAGAAGCTGTGTCAGAGGGAGTAAAGGGAGAGGCTCTCTGAGGAAGGGATGCCTAACCTGAAGGTGGAACAGAAACCAGCCAGGTGAATGGGGTTGGGAGAGGACAGGTGCATGCTTGGAGGGACTGAAGGAATGAAGGGAGGTAGGGCTGCAGCTCAGGAGGGAGCAGAGCAGTCCAAGACCTCGGTCCCAAGTGAGGGAGGCTGTGTAGGCTCTGCTAAAAACCAGGGACTTAATTTTTAAAAAGAACCTCTCTTAGCTTTCTGTGCAAAATGGCATCCATATCTTACTAGTTCCCACTGTTACCTGTCGACAGTCTGTCAGAGAGTCTCCCTCATTGGCCAAGACCGAGGCAGGGGGAGGTTCTTACACTGAGCACACAAAAAGCTAGAGATATCATCGAACGGGGCCTGAGTGGTCAAAGAGCTAGCAAGACAACTGGGCAGAGAAAAAGCCCTTCCCCTCTGCAGTGCCAGGTTGGGGGTGGGCTGGGGAAGGCAGGCATACGTGCTACAGGAACACAAAATAGTGCAGGCGAAGGGGAGGGACCAGAGGCCTGTCAGTGTAGCCTGCAGAAAGCAGGGATTGGTTGGAAGGTGGGCCTACCAGAAGCACGTGAAAGTTTGGGACGTTGACTAGTCATTTTGAGAAACCACCTTGTCCCCCGCCCCCCCCGCCCCCCGCCCCACACACACACACACAAGCTAATACAATCCCAGAAGGACAGAGAGACTGGCTCTCTTGCTCTTTCTTGCTTGTTTGTGGCTCACTTGCTCGTGACCTGAACTCACACAGGGCATTTCCAGGTTTCTCCAAGCTCCATGTGGGCCATGGCCTCCAGGAGGGAGCCTCTCTCTCTCACGCACCTGTGATGCACTAACCAGTACATTCCCGTATTCTTGGGCCCAGGAGTCCTGGGAATACATGACCTTGAGGCCCAGGGCCATGCAGGCTCCACACGCAGTCTCCAGGAAGGAGCCTGACGTGGACAGCAGCCAGGAACAAGCTAAGCTACCTGGATGGCAACTACGACCGCAGCTCCAAAGGACTGTACTTCAAACTGGAGCAGGAACTCTGGACACGGGCTTTTGTCTTGGCCTTGCTGAGCTGGGCTGTGGGATCGGAGCCTGCTCTTCTCCCAGGTCACACACCAGGATAAAACCTCTTTCCATGTGCAGCGGCATCTGCCTCGTGAGTCTGGCTTTTGTGGCAGCAGGCGGCTGAAACTGTTTGGTTCTTGTTTGGTTACACCGCCATTAAAGAATCACAAACAGAATGCTCGTTCCCACTCTCTCCTCTCTAAATCTTTTTTTTAAATGACATCACCTACCTCAGGCCTTCACAGTGGAGGCATTTGCTTACCTGAGCCCCTCTATGCAGCACAAGAAGTTATTTTTTTTCCCTTGGATGTGGTTATTAGGAATGTTCCACATTTTTCATTTTCCTATTTTGTAGTCATTGAACATTTGCTTAGATAGTTCTCTTGCATCAAATCTACAAGTCTGGGCAAATGAGAGCCTAAATACTAGCTCCGAGTTTGGTACCAGGTAAAAGGATGCACCCAGGGCAGTAACTTGTCTTTCCCTGCTGGATCTAAAGACTAGATTCTAACAGTGTTCAGTGAGGTGTGGTGTGGCTTTCGAAGACTAGAAGACTGAGCTAGTTGCAGAACAAGCCGTGGACATGGTGACCCCCTGTGTTCATTTGGAGTAATAGCTACCAGTGTGAACATTTCTGTTTCTCTGCATCTAAAGACAAAGGTGTTCAGTGGGAAAATATCCCTTAGGCACTAGGCCCATGCTTAAGAATTTTCTTCTGCAATTGGTTACCACCTTTCTGAGTACAACTTAATAAATGAGGATGTCAACTCAAATGCAGTGGAGCTAAGAAGTAGGGTCAGTAATGACCTATCTTTCAACCACTAAGGCTTAGTGTAATCATCTGTAAAATTAGTAAGTCCGGACTGTGTACGGCCTAGGGGTCTTTTCAATTACAAAATCCCAGGAGCCCGTGATGAGAATTGGACACCTGGGTTCCAAACTTGCCTTTGCCTTGCTTTTGACTTGGGTGGTCACGTCACTGGCCCTGACCAGGTCTCACGGTCATGGGAGTGTGGAGGACTGGATTCAGTCTTTCTGAAGGAGCTCTTCATCGGTACTACGCTGCCTGTGTCCACGCTACTTCTCTTGGCGTAGGGAGGAAGTCAGGGTGCTGTGCTCTGTGGCCCCCAGATGAGGAATTACAGTTGCCCCCAACTGCCCATTGTCCAAGTTACTGTTGCAGTGTCACAAATCACTTCCACAAGTTAGTAGCTTGAAAAAACCATTTTATTTTGTTCATGTTTCTGTGGGTCAGGAATTTGGGATACTCCCATGGGCAGCCCCCCTGCTACTGCGGTCACTCGTCGGCCGCATCTGCAGCCATCTGCAAACTCAGCTGGGCTGGACATCACAGGTGATGCACGTACACAGCTGGCGGTTAGTGCTGGCTGTCAGCTGGAAGCTCGGCCCGGCCACCGGCCGGAGCACCAGCGGTCTCAGCGGCAGCTGGTCCCCTGCATAGAACCAGGGGGAAGCTTCACAGCATGTTCTGACCCAGCCTCAGAGTTGCAGTGTCGCTTCTCACTGCTGCCATATTGTTTGTGAGCCACTACGGTTAGCCCAGATTCAAGGGAAGAAAGCATCAATTCCACCTCTCCATCAGACAGTGTAAGAATTTACAGAAACACTTTAAAACCAGCATACCCACCAAAGTGGAGTTGACTTAAGTCTTACGATGATCAGACACCCAGAATTAGCGGTTGATGTTTTGGTGAAACGAGAACATCTCACCCCGCCCCCCGTGCACTTACTCTCCATACCCTGTCTCTGGCAATTGCAGCGGTAGCGTGGCAGGTGGAAGGAGACGGGTATGAAATGATGCGGGGTGGTAGGGACAGCCAATGAGCACTGTTCCACTCCCTCAAAAAGTCCACCTAAGCTCCTTTTCGTTTATGCACATAGCCCCCCAGTTGCACACATACAAGCATCATTATTTACTTAGTGCCTACTATGTGCCTGACACTGCTGGTTGTGTGTGCAAGTTCCCTGTGTTCAGAGGAGTTAGAGGGAGGTGAGCAAGAAGTGTGGCCAGGCAGGAGTAAGAGAGCATCGCAGGTGTCAGGGAGACGAGAGTCCGTTTCAGAATTTGGGCTCCCACTGGAATGGGAGTGGTGAGGGGTTTGTGTACAGGAATGGCATGATCTGCATTGCATTTTAATAGGTGTGCTGAGATCTGGCTGGTAGGGCAGGGGCAGGATTGGGGAGACAGGTTGGGGGCTGCTTGAGCAATCAGTGGACGGGGGACTGGACCACGGTTAACTGCAGCTGAGTGGTGAGAAGTGTTCGGGATCATTCGAAGGTACAGCAGACAGGCTTGTGCTGAGACGTGTGTCTCCAGGTTTGCCCATGTTTCCAGCAGACATTTACAACTTAGGATTCACTTGATTGGTTAACTGATGTGACTCCTGAAGCAAAAGATGTCTGATTCACATCCGACCACAAAATACAAGCAATATAAAAGTACATTCATAACTTGGAAATAAAGCCCCCAAACTACTTGAGCAAAGAATTGTTTTTACACAAGTAAATCCACAAATGAACAAATTTCGGTTTGACCATAAGCTTTTTCCTCTCCCTTTCTTCCTCTTTTTAGTACCGTGAGGCGTTAATTCAACCAGATGTCCCCACTTATTTACCGAACTTGCTCTCCAGTGAGTTCCTCCGGCTCCAGGAAACAGCTCCATGAAGTGCACATACATAATGTTTTGTACACTCGGCCTAAGGCGGCATTGTCAAAGGACGGGAAGAACATGCCTAGGTGTGCGCTCTGATCTGCTGAATAAATACATGAAACGCAGCAAAGACCTAGAGAATCAAGGAGCTGATGAGTCTTTTGAGGGCTGAGCAGGTCTTGTGTGGCAGACACTCAGGACAGAGACAGAGAGGCTGGTCCCGGGCAGAGCTGTGGGCGAGAACCAGAGCTGGTGAGCGGGCCCTCGCCATGTGCATGTCGAGTCCGTGACATGAGTGAAAGCGTGGGATGGGTCCGGAAGAGTGGTTTAAACATAGTTTTTCCTACCATCTACGCTTAGATGGTAAGTAGAAAATAGACAGGCGGAGGGCCAGAACGGCACAGGAAATGTAGAAGCTAAAGAACGTATGCCACATGGGCATGAGCTAGAGGGCGGGATGTGGGTGGGAGGGGGTGTGCAGGGGAGGGGGATGGAGGGGGGTAATGGGACAGCTGTAATAGCACAATCAATAAAATACTAAAAAGAAAAAAAACATAGTTTTTCCTTTCTGTGACTTAAGGTATCTTGAATTCAACAAACTGCGCCATCATGCAAACTCTGTCATCACAGGATTAACTAAAAGAATTCACGACGATGGAAATATCCAGTTGTTTGCCATTGTCTGGTCAAAACTTAACATTACATTTATTTAATAAGGCAATGAGACCTGTAATTCTGAAATATTAAAATCATATGACTGTTTTGTGACTGGATTAGTTTGGTGTGATTTTCACGGTAGAATCTACAGGCTATTGGCTACTCCTACGTGTTACAGGGAGAGATGTCAGTCCCTGTCAATGAAGTGTGTACAAGTTTAACAGCCATACTTTAGAAGAGTGATTCCTTAAGTTATTTCCAATTCACTAGCTTGGTTTTGGGATAACTCTATATTCTTTACTGTGCATTAATGTTAATATAGTTCAGACAAAAATACAATGCACTTTCTGAAAGAAATTCTGTAACAGTTCCAAAAGGACTTAAGAATAGTCGAGTATCATAAAATACAGATTAAGGACCACTGCTCTTTAGAACGTATGGGGAATGAATGATCGGAGGTATGTCATCACAGAAGCCACCTGTCAACACTGCCATTGATTTATGATCCCGGAAAAAAAAAGGGTGAATGGACTTCTAAGGCCCCACTTGTCCTTAAACTCTAAGTTGTGGGCAAATCTGCCATACTGCCATTGCTAATGGGTGTCAAGAAATTCCTATTGCTTTGTCTTTCTCCAGAATGTCAAATTCGGGATCTGCAATTTCTCTCAATATGAAAGAACCAGATGGGAACTAGAAAAGGAACAGGGGCTGTGAGGTCAGGCAGAGCAGGGCCTGACTCTTCAGTCCTCCGCTTGGCTTTGACCTGGGAAATGCTCTCTCGGGCTCCACTTCTGTACTACAGATGATGAGACTGCAGCCACGGAGGTGACCCCAGAATGCACGGCTCCACTTTCATAGGAAATCACACAGTGTGAATAAACTTGCTAAGGGATGGTTTGTGTGCGTAGTGAAATGACTCACAGAGAGATCAACATACAGTCAAGGAGACTCAGGGACTGAGAGTGACAGATAGGAAAGAAAGCGGAAACTCAAGGACCTGGGCATGTCTTTACAAATGGATCATCATCTAGGTGGACCCTAAGGAAGGAAAGCCAGAACCAAGAACTCACTGGGGTGTTTCCACTTTCCGATGACGTGAGGCCAGCTGACTCTCCAGCAGCCTTGGCGATGAGCCCCGGAGGTTGTCCCGACGGCACTGAGATCACCCAGCCTTTCTTCCTCTGCGTCCTGGTCCTCTCAACAGCCTTCGAAGGGCGACTTGGGCTCTCTCTAGACCGTCCTACAGACACTGGGGTCTGCCTGGCAGATAAACTTCCCGTTGTAAATTAATAAACTGGAATTCCACATATTATGACTCTAAGATATGCCTTTCTATCACCTAGTCAAAGGAACAAATTCCATTGTTGGTGAGGACATGAAGGTATTAGCAATAAAAATAAAAGGCCTGCAATATGCATGTTCTTGACCTAGCAATCCCCACTTCTAAGAAAATAATTGGAAAAGCAAGCAGGGATGAACATGAAAGTATGCTGAATTTAGTATGGTTAAATACCTAGTGCTTTATATTAAAATTATAAATATTCTAAAAATGTGTAATCTAATTTTGACATGGGACTTCTGATACTCACGGTGGTTCAGCCACATAATGGAACAATGCAGCACCGCTGTCCAGGCCAGATTACGCTGCAGGTAAAACACACACCCATCCGCCCACCTCCGCAGACAGACACAGCAAAGATTTATCTTCCCCTTACGCAAAGTCCACTGGAGACCCAGGGAAGCTGGATTCCGCGGGATGGCTCGGGGTCCTACTTCTCTACCAACATGCGCTTCTGGGACTGCCCAGGCTGGGTCTCTCACCTACAGTTAAATGCTTCTGCCCGCACTTCATTGGCTAAAGCAAGTCACACGGCCTGAGCTGACCTCAAAGAGCTGGAGACAAGCAATCCCTGTGAGTGAGTGCTAGCCAGGCAGGGAGCTCACGTCCACTGTGACCCGTGGAGAACCACAAGTGCTCACACGGAGCCCCACTCCGCGGCAAGGCAAACCACCGTGATGTTCGGCTAGCAGGAAAAAGCACGGCCCACTGAAAACATACCCTAGGAGCATGCGTTACGTAGGTACACACACATTTAAAAAGACACCAGAAAGGTATGCAGCCTAAGTTTAGCAGTGTTTTCTCTGAGTAGCAGGGCTAAAGGTTTTAAAAAATCTTTTTTATATATTTTTTGGTATTTTTTTTTTACTTTCCTTCTCTATTTATTATAATAAACTCATTATTTTGAGGATGAGAGAAAACAAAGCTCTATCTCTTTAAAGGTGTAGTCAACTGCCATTCTGGTGGGCAAATCCACCTCTTGCCAGGTGAGCCCAGGAATCCCTTGTCCGCTGTCAGAACCACCTGTGTTCCCGACACAGCAGCCGTGAGGGGGGGACTGGGGCGCGGACCCCTATGTCTCTCCAGGGCCCAGTGCACTCTGAGGACCGGGATCTCCCGAGCCACCTGACTCCAGGGCTTCACAGACTGTAAAAGAGACCGTCATTCCCACTTCCCTTACATAAAACACGCACCACACACTAGCACACGAAGGCAGGCGGCGTGAAGAAGGCGTTGCTTTCAAGTCAGACAGCCAGACTGAGAGACAGACAGGATCTTCTTGGTTGCCTCCTACGTAAATGGGGACAATGATGACGGGCAGAAGTGGTGCCAGGCCTGGATGACACACATTTGGTGGGGCGCCCGGCACACCAGGCGTGCCGAGCACAGGGCGGCTACAACTATACACACAGAAGCTGCTCTTGCTGCCCTGTGTCTGGACCATACATGACAAAAGCGAAATCAAACAACAGAGTAACAAGCAAGGAGTATTTTATTGTACGTATTTTCTGAAAAAAGAAAACCCACAAAAACAGAACCCACAAAGAGGAGCAAAGACAAAATTTTCTAGCTCTCTGGGATCCGCCGGGCACTATGTCTTTATGGAAACATTGCTTGTACCGGGAAAAAACGTGCTAGTCAACATTGCTCGGCTCCCCCGGTCAAAGGAAGGCGATAGAGAAAAACAGTGTAAGCTGGACTCTGATGCAGATCCGTCGCACACTTCAACCGCAGCTTACTCCTAGAGTTACAGTGTCATAAACCGCAGCACACGGAGTAGACACTCAGCAATCCGCTCACAATGAATAAACACAGCATGTGTCCCTTCTTTGTTCAACCTCACATTTGTAATGAGCAGATGATTTACCATGAATAGTAACTGGTTTCTTACACTTCAAGAGACATCAGATCCAGTAACGGAAGGAGAAAGTAATTGAAAGAAAACTGATTTTTAGAGAACAGCTCCTTGGGTGTGAGCCACTGTGGTACTGATTACAAACTTCGGCCAGTGCCAACAGTTTAAAAACGTGGACACTGACGAACTGGATTCTCTACGAGGAGCCGCCCAGAGCACCACATCTTGTTCACGGCCCCTGGGCGGCGGCACGGCTCGGATGCGGCAAACAGGGACTTCCAACGAAATAAATGATGGCCCCCCCTTCATGTTACAGGGGTATCTCTATCACTTGTGCTATTATTAAATGGCCAATTAAAAACACGTTTAAAATAAAGAATTGGCATTTTCTTATCCCACACCTACGAGAGCTAAACATAAGGATTTTCTCTAACATTCTGTACTTCTGAATCCGTTCGGACAGAGGACCATGAAGAACCAGTAAACGTGACGTGAAGAACTAGTTTAAACGACCTGTTCAAGAGTCATGCGAAGTAAGGCAATAACTGTCAGCGCAGCTGTGCTGTCCTTATGTGCTCAGTCAGTAAAATTGAGAAAATAATTTTTCTGCCCACCTGTATAAAAAATAGTACCCCCTTTGCTACCTAGTGTGTGTCAGAGACAAGACCAGGGTGCCACGTGTGTTTCCAGACAGAAACGCAGCAGGCCCGGGTGGAGAGAGAAAAGTGTCTAGAAACGTCTCTTTCCTTTCTGGATGCCTCGCTCCACTCCCTCCGGGCACACGCGCTCCTCTGATTTCTGTTAGCCTAGCCCCTAGAGGCACCGCCACAAACTTGCGGTCTCTATGGGACACTGGGGCTCCGCATTAAAAATTGCTGAAATAAAAAGAAGTTTGAAAGCTATGGCATCTTCTCAGCAGCTGTGATGCTCTGCTGCTCAGCCTACCACAGACGTTAAAAAAAAAAAAATCACATTTTACAGAACAGAGGAAAACAAAACTGCAGTTCAGCACTTTTCATTGTGGCAAGGAATTGACCACGTTCGGTTTACCGTTGAGGACTTCGTAAGATCCCCAGGATAGCACCTTTGGGTGGGCTGAGCCAGAACTGAACGCACGTCAGCATTCAACACTGCCATTTAAAAGTGACCGTCACTCAATTTTCCTTCCAGATCGTGCTAGGGATGTACATTGTGCAGAAAGCCTAGGAAAAGTTTTTAAAGGAAACAGCATTTTTCAGGTGAGATAGTACAAAAATTACAAGGAGCAACAAAATGCTTCAGTCCTACTTCTGAAAGCAAGCCAGTGTCAAAGCAGATCATTTTAAAACAGGACGCGCCTTACCTCTCCCCCCCTTAGTATGTGAGTCCCTCAGCGTTAAGACATTTCAGTGTGACTGCCTGTCCAGTGTGACAGCCCTTCGCAGCTGCTGTTAGAAAACAGACTGAGTTCCTTAGCTGTATCGTGTATAGTGACGTTGGTCTTGATATGACCCCAACGTAGTAAAGCAGTAGTGAGTTTTTAACAACATCCATTAGGAAGACTAACAAAAATACTGTTGCTATCTTCAAATTTATCCTTAAAAAAAGTAGGTCTCTCTCCATTCACTTCCACAGTCCTAAAGTAATAGAAACATGTGCTATTCTTAAAAACAATCAAACAATAAATATTTGAATATTAAAAGTAGGCGCCCCCTCCCCCCACCGCTTCTCCATCCTGGTACCAAGCGACCAAACCCTTTCGAACACCATTTGATACAACAGATTTTGCAAATTGTTATGAAAGCAGTTTACAAGTTGGGAATTACTGTGCAGGAGCTGGTTAACGCTATTGCTCTGGGTTACCAAAATAACATTAGTTACAAATACAAGTCAACACGGGTTAAAGCGCTTTGGAGTTCTGATCTGAGGCGCGTGTTAAATTGCCACAATGCCACGGGGGCTCACCTTGGAACTAGAAACAGAACATGAGGGCCGGGCTGCTCCGTGGCACGGAAGGATCATTTCCCACCACACGCATGCTGGCAGCTGGGTTGTCCGGCCGTCGTCACTAACGGCAACGACAGAAAGTCAGGCGGCTTCTGTGACTCTCATGGCAGTGGCACCATAGAAATGTTTTGTCCCCAGAGCACACGTGTGGCAGGGGGGCGGGGCAGGGAGAATGTGGACTGCTTTGTTAAAATGGAAGTTTCACAAGTCACTCACAGCAACTGTGAGGTTCTCCCACGGCATACTGCCGGGCAGGAGCAACGGGAAGCGAGCCAGCCAGGTGCTCGGTGCGGATAATGGCCCTGAAGACAACAGGCGTCTTTAACATGTCTGCCCATCGCTAAGTGTAAAGTGTGCTCACACCCTCCAGCACGGGAGGAGGCCCCTGTGGGCTCTGGAGTTCCCGCTGCGCCCCCGCAAGGGACAGAGACAGCCTCCGTTCCCCAGTCTGGCTGCACCAGCAGCCCCGGGCTCCCAGCAGGTCACAGGGGCAGGTGTGTGTGTGTCCTCACAACTGCTTGCAGAGCGTTCTAGGCAGCAGCTCTTGAGTTCACTATTTTTTGCTCTAAAATTCTCATTTGCTAGACTGATCTTTTAGTCCCCATTTGCTCGGTGTTCAGGAGGAAGTCTCGCGGAAGGAGCTCCACTTGTCCGGGAACCACTGAGGACGATCCTCCACCTATCAGACCCCGCAGGTGGTTTCTGCAGGTTCCCCGAAACACACCTTTACAACTGTTTTCTTTTGGAAAGTGTTGATCTATGTTTAAGTGGCCACTGCCTGTTCACGTGATGGTGACTGTGGCGCCACAGGGAAGGGTGGCGTCTGGAGGCTGCCGCCGGGAGGTGTGGACCAGGCCGCCGCAGGTCAGTGCGAGGCAAAGCCGGTGGCCAGGCTGCAGCCCACCACGGGCGTCATGTCCCATATCTGCAAGAAAGAAGACGTGGAGGCCGCACTGGTCACCTGGGTCCCCGGGGCAGCCAACGCCGACACTGGCGGCCAGAGGAACTCATTCTCGTGTTCGCCTCTTTCCCTGCAAAGCTGCCTCAGGATCACAGCAGTAAAACACTAAACGTGCAGCAAGCTCCTAAGTGTCTCCAGACACCTGAAAACTACATCGTAATGATGTCTCCACTGGGAAAAAGCCCATTTTTAAAAATTATGAAATAATATATGTCATGGTCTCCCAGCTCAAGAGTGGTACTAATTATAAAAGAGTTACTTTCAGTTTCTGTGTTAGTAGTCCAGGGAATTGATGAAAAAAAGGTGTGTGGTTACTTCTTACAACTAGCAGCCTTCTGTCCCCAGTGGAAGGAACTTGAGCACGGGAAGGAATGACTGCAGTGAGGGCTCCGCTACGGGGTCAGGTGGGCAGGGGGCAGCCCCGGGCTGGCTCAGCCAGGCAGCGAGGGGGAAGGGGGGGCGCGTGCCAGGCCAAGGGAAATGCCTCAGGATGAGCCAAGGCCGAGAGCATGGAAACTCACAGGCATGCCGTTTGTTACCTTGGGCTTTCAACTGGCTGCAGGTTGCTTATAAAAAGGGAAGGCAAGCTTGCCGATCGGAAGGTGAGACCGGCGCATAGAAATGGCGCATAGAAATGTCCCGCGCCCGCCCGCAGCACGACGAGGGAGCAGTGTGCACCGAGCTGCTGACTGGGACAGCGGAGCAGGTTACCTTCACGATGCGGTCGGTCCCACAGGTCACCATCAGCCCCCTGGCAACGTCCACGGACATGTGGGAAATGTTGTGTTTTCCTTCATGGAAGGTTGCGAGAGAAGTCCGACTGGCAAAGAGAAAAGAGAACATTGAGGATGCACCTGGGGCGAAGGGACACGCTTTCCTGGCCACGCAAAGGAACTACAGTCGCCCCTGAGCACCACGTGTGACTGCGTGGGTCCACTAACACGCAGGTTTTTTTTTCAGTGAGCACACATAGTACTATAAATGTTTTTATGATTCCTCAGGGAATTATAGTTTTCTCCATAGCATTTTCTTTTCTCTAGCTTTATTGAAAGAACACAGTATGGGATACACATAATGTACAAGATGCGTGTTAAACAACTGCTTATGTTATTAGTAAGGCTTTCCGTCAACAGGAGTTGGGGTTTTGGAGAGTCAAAAATTAATCGTGGATTTTCAATTGCCAGGGCTTCCACACCCCAAACCCCTGTGTTATTCAAGGGTCAACTGTACCTGTAATAATTGTCTTAAAATTTGCTCCCCAAAATGTGGTTACACTGAAAACTAACTTTGTAATTCAAGGATAAAAAAAAGCATGGTAAGTTGTAAGACTCTTTCATGAAGGATTTATAAAACACCCCCAATGACTGTTTTTGTTCTGTTTTGAGTGGAAAGGTCATATGTCCCGAGACACAAAAGCGAGAACCTGTAATGCAGAAGAGGAACTGCCCCGGAGAGACCATGCCGCGCGGGCACACACTCACAAGAAGGCAGGAGGCTTCCCCCAGACCCCTCTGGCGTCCGTCCAGGGAGCAGCACTCTGCTCTGAAGCCCGCAGGCCCAGCCTCCACGCCAAGCTCACCGACCAGCGCCGACAGTGCCCACCAGCTTTCCAACCCGGGCCTCTGCCAACGTTTGCCCGTCTACTGCTCTCCAAGATGGTTCAAGGGTAAGGGAGAGAAAATGATGGTTCTGCCCTAGTGGGTCTGCCTGAGGCAGGACAGAATGGGGAACAGACAGAGATGTCTTAACACGAATAGTTAGTTAAGAACAGAGTGCTGGGTCGGATCTTTGTGGGAGGAAAAACAACTGGTCCCCAGTAATTAAATCTCCATGTATGTGTGAGCAAAGATGAGAGATGCTTTTGGAGAGAACCAGCTCAGCCACTGCACCCGTGTGCACGTGGCCTTGACCCCGTACAGCACCCTGAATGGCCTGGGGGCTCAAGAATGTCCACTGGACAGCTGAGCCGGTCCCAGCAATGTCACCCCTTGCAGCGTCTGGGAGAACTCTGTCTTAACCCTCCCCGGAGAAATCATTTGGCACTGGGAAGAAACACACACGGAGACAGAAGGGGATCCACGTGTCCTCCCACTGCAGATGCACAGTCAGGCCGAGACAGGCCAGCACTCACTCCTCGTCCTTGATGGAGTCGTAACAGGAGTCACACATCCGGACCTGGAACTCGAAGCCCATGACGGGGTAGCTGGAGCGCTTGCTGCTGCACTTCCCGCAGACAGCCTGCCCGCACTTCCTGCAGTGATGCTTCAGGTCAAGGGACCGGAAGGAGGAAAAGGAAGGAGGAAAAGGGAGGCGTTAACTTTGGCTTTGATGCCTGTGGTTTCCCTTCAGAGTAGGGGAGTGGATGGGGTGGGGTGACTTGCCTTGAACTATAATTAATACCAATTCCCTGTAGCAATTAACAGGCAAAAGGTAGACAATTTCAGTATCTAACAAGGATTTCCAGACCACCTGACTATATTGGTCAAATACTGCTTCTTGTTCATTCATATTATGTGTTCATATCAACAACCATTATTAAAATCAAGTTCAAGTTCACTTAGAAGCCCAAATGACTAGAGATTTCAGGAAGGAAAAAAAAATCTATTCTGGGTCAAAAGAAAGTTACAAAAAAGGTTTTAAATGTAACATACCCTCATTAAGAAACCAACATCCATAATTAGATGTTTTACTATTTCTTTTAGTCTTTCACATTGTGACTCTGGAAATAAGCTTCAAGAATGTTCCAAAATGGCCCAGTTACTACTGATTGGGACATACAGGCCACTAAGAGGCCTGTGCATTTCCTCTCTTAGTTGTTAACATGTAACACTAAAGTTAATTTCCTTTACGAGTAGGGACTTCTTCGCCCATCAGTCACGATGCACTAGTTACCACCACACATGCACTGTGAGAACTAGGCTAAGGAAACAATTCAGGTGCTATTTTCAGAGGATTAGAAAGTTTTTAAGTGCTGAAAGAATTCCTGCATTGCCTGACAGTCTCATACAAGACCTTGCTGGAGAAGAGATTTGTAAGTAGAATCAAAGAAAGTCTATTACCACACACACACTCTAGGCCAATCCTTCATAGAGGTGCAACCAGTAATAAAATACAATCAGCCTTCTTTCTCTATTTACTTGCACAAATTCATATGAAACCTGAGTGAGTGGCTACCTTCATGTCTTCTGTAGAATATGTGTATATATATATTTTGTAGAACTTTAGTATTAGTGATAAGAGCATCATTGAAATGTGCAGGCTATTTGGGACATGATTCTTTAATTTATAAAATAAAACATAGTACTTGCAGCATGCTTAATAAAAGTATGCCAGGCAGATTGATGTGGAACAATTCAGGACTGATCTAAAATTACTAGTGTCACCGTATCTGCTTGTGGAGGCATGAGCTCGCATACCCTAACTCATTTGAACTCAGTGCTTAGTGAGTACGAAAGAGCGACTTGAACAGCGGTCCTGAAGGGAAAGACCTGTATCTGCTCTCAAGCGGGCTCTCGGGCTTTCTGTGCCCCCCGGCTCCTCCGGTGCGGGATGGGCGGCAGTGGGACAGCTAGGGGACAGTCGCGCCGGCCCCAGGGAGGGTCTCACACACTACTGCCAGACAATGATGGTGACATCCGAAAGCACGAACCAGCAGCATGTACAGGGACAGAGTGATTCCGGACACGACGGCAGGCCGACCCGACCGCACAGCCGACAGAGGACGGGACCCACCCGCCGGCTACGCACCTGTCTCAGCCCCAGGGTCTTCGTGTCCCACATCTGCTTTATGTTCCAGAAGAAGGGCTGCTCGCACTTCTGGCAGGAGTCGCTCTCTAGCCACTGGGGGGCCTGGGGAGGGGGAGACGGGGCCGAGGTCAGGGCGGCCGCGCACCTGCCGTGGCTGTTCGGGAACCCACGCGGCCGTGCTGGCTGTGCTGAGGGTGGCGTTTTAAAAATCCTCGATATGTTACAGCTATTGCCATACTCGACATTATGTTTGTGTTTGGAGTCATCTTTATAATTTTAGTAATGTCTGCAGGATTGGTCAATTTTCAATCTAAAGGTAAGAGGAAATCATTCAATCTTCACTGTGAACTCTTGGAGCTGTCTTTGTAATATAATTCTTTTTTACGGCCAACTTATTTGAAATCTTCAACCACTTGAGCAAAAAACCATTTTTTTTTTTTTTTTGCAGAATCTGGCAAACTACCACTTGGGGCAGCTTGTGGTTCCCAAGGTGACAAACAGGAGGCTCCTCTGGGTGGGGCCACACCTGCCAGGTTTCCCGCCCTCCCCCCCCTTCTGGGCTCTCCCCAGTGGCTCCCCCACCCTGTGCCCCATCCCACGGGCCTGCAGACCCCACCCAGCAGTGAACTCTCTACGGTAATTCTCTATGAACGATTCTCCCTCCCCTCCCCACCCCTCCCCACCTATGAGTTACTAGTTGGTCTGGTTCATCTTTATATACGTACAGCTTGTCACGGAGCAGATTCTCAGTGAGTTTTTGTTGAAACAGGGCAACTTAAGTCTCAACATTACTGTCTTGAAAACTTAGAAACTATTTCTCTAAACCAAATGTGACACACGGCCCTCAGCCACAAGATCAATCTGCAAAAAGCCCATTTACTGTCAGTTACCATTACGTGCTGATTATACGGTGTGCCGGAAATAAAAAGAGAAAAAACGAACTTCTATAAATTAAACCAAATAGAGATCATTAAGTAAGAAACCACCTTGAACTTGGAGAGTTAACAGTCGAGAGAAATACATGTGATCGGAGGGGACCGCAGCGGGGGGACCGCAGACGCGGAATCACACCGGCCCGCCGAACACCACGCGGCGGGGACGGCGAGCCCCACGGAGGCTGGCAGGCCGACTCTGCAGAGGACCAGGGCGCCTAGTTCTGTGTTTCCCGCTGGGCTGAAAGTGCTGGCTCTCCCACTTCTCATCTTAGACGCGGCACTGGAACTGCTCCCACCTGTGCCAGCCGCTCCAAAGGCCATCCTCCGTTCGGGGAGCGGTGCCCTCACGCACAGAGTGAAGGGGTGAGCTAGGAGAGAGTTCTCTAAGTAACGGTGGCAGTGTGGGGGGTCCGAGGGCGGGCAGGAGGGGCGAGGAAGACTCCTGTCCTCGGGCAGGGGCGCTGCTTGTTGCTGTGACCCACGGGAGAGGGAAGGTGGTCTGGGTTTGGGAACGCCACCTGTGAGCGATGTCCCCCAGGGGCAGACGACACGGCAGGTGCTGCTGCCGCCAGCGTGGGGACGTCCAGTCGCAGGGGAAGGAAAGCAGGTACCGGTGACCAGTTTTGAGTTGGGGACACACACCAGTTGTGACTCCCACGTACCAAACAAACGTCACGTGGAACCAAACAGAGTGTAAGATGAGTTCCAGAGAGCACCCTTCGGGTACGGGGACACAGCTCTGGTGGCTGTGAGGATTAACCGAGTTACCTTCCGTGAGGTGTTCACACAGTGCCTGGCATAAAGCAAGCACCGTGCAAGTCCCGGCAGTGTGCCAAGTGTTTTATATGCCTTACTTCACTTAATTCCTGCCACAAGCCTAAGAGATACAGAGCAACAGTTTACAGGCCCAGGGGTTGAAGCAACTGTCCGTGGTCAGTGAGTGGGTGGAGATCCCGGGAGCCCCAGGGTCCCAGCCGAGTCCCTGCCCTTGTCCAGGACACTACGCACACACTGTCTATGGGTCCCCCCAGTTCCCACGTGGGGGGGTCTCTACGCTTGGCTCTGGGATAGGACAACCGACAGACCTGAGTCCCTGCCCTCGGGGAGTGCAACTCTGTTAAAGGGTTTAGGCAACACCTTCACTGTGCTGAGCTGGAGGGCAGAGGGGCACGTGGGAAGCAAAATGTGCTTAAAATAATTTGAGAGAAACTAAAAGCCAAAGTCGGAAAGAAACAGGCTTTTGGCACATGTGTAGTGTAAGAAATACTCGTAACTTTGTTTCTTTTAACAGGATTAAGAGCCTGCCGTAAGCCGTCAGGAGCCATCCTGTCACATGCTTCTTCTCCAAAGAGAAAACTTCTCTAAAGTGTTCTGTGCTGAGGACAGAGTGTCCACCAAGCATCCCGGCCGTTCCCCTCCCTTTTCCGCCTCTGGTTCCATCTGCCCAATCTGGACAGAGAGGCTGCAACGAGCACGACGCCACAGCACCGCTGCTGGCCTGCGCTGCACCAGGGCATGAACTGTCACGCACTCTGCGACCCGCTAGTTTAAAACGCAGTTCTCTTTCCCAGAGGATTCCTTCTCGTTATTGCGACCTGCTCATTTGCGTCTCACGCCTACTTCCAAAGAGGAGCCCCTCTGACTAGGGCCTGGCAGGCAGGCAGATCTGCTCCTGGCCTGTGAGTGTGGTTGCTGGCAGCCACCGTGGGCCGGGCGGGCTGCGGCCGGCCTTCCAGGTGACTCGGAAACCCAGGCGGGCATCGTGGGGCCAGAGAACCCGGGGCTAATCCGCCGTGTCCCTGCCTAATTGTACAAAACTCTGACTCAGGGTCAGAGTCGTACACAGCACCGGCTGCTTAGTTTTGCACTAATACTTATTCAGCTAGTTAAAAAAAAATTACCAAAAATGATGTGCCTTTTTGGCATAAATTCCTTTCCCACCAACACTGCCAACCACTGAGACAGATAAGCTTGTGGGAAAAACATGATTTGGGATGATGTCTTGTAAAGAGACTAAAAAAAGAGAAAACTGCCCATACAGGAAGCACCCTGAATAATGGGAGTGTCCCTTCTTTCCCTAGATGTACAAATAACTCCTAACTACTTTTTCTAAGAGAACTGAACCAAGGATAAGGATAGTGGGTTGAAATCCAAGTTGTTAAGACCTTGGAAGAGCCACGAGTAGCCACTGGACCCCATGGTCTCCTCCCTGAAGACCCAGGGAGCACATCCTCCCAGTTCTCCACGCTCAGAGTAGGGCTGCCACATGACAGGACAGTAGACCAGCTGTCCTTGATGTCTACGGCTAGCAGCTGATGAATATGTAACACAGTTCAATAAATCTTTGCAGAGAAAGTCTGACACGTTCTGTAACATTAACCAATGTTACACGTGTTTCATACCAAGTTACTCTAAGCCCTACCCAAAGATTTTTAGAAAATTCAAGAAAGGAATTAAGCAGTGAACATGTGATCAAGATTTCCTCTACCTGACTTACAAGGTCACTAAAAACAAACAAACAAACAACAACAACAAAAAACTAGCAACTGGTACTTATCCATATCATGGGCGGTGTTACTATTTATAGGACAGTGTATTTCTATCACAAGATTACAAGCTGCTTGCAGGCAAGAACCTTTGTATATAGAATACGGTAACCATAAAGTCTGGAACTAAGCAACATCAGTATTTTTTTAATGGCTTGTCCCTCTTTGATGGCATCGTTTGTGGTGAGCTAAAGATGCACATGTATTCAGTGAGGATCAGACTCACAGGTAATCACGGGCCACTCAGAGCAGACCCACGCCCAGGATGCTGGAAACCCCGCGTCCATCCCCGGCGTGCACTGCATGGTGTCCAGCACACTGATCCACAGGCTGCGTATGGGTCAGGGTGACACCCTGACCGACCCGTGTGTCACCAGTCAGCACAGCGTGCACTGCGAGGCACTGTCAATCAACCACACGTGGGGTACATCCACTGGGTTTGTAGCCCACCCCGTAGGCAGGTGCTCAATAAATGTTTCTGTAGTCAATCCCTAAGTCCTTAACGTTCCTCTACGCTCACATCTTGTCTGGAGCCAACTCTTGCTATGTATGCCACAGGCTGTCCCTGTCGTTTGGAAAAGACAGATGCTCCCCACGCTAGCAGAGACAAGAATGGAAATCCTGCCTGGAAATCATCTGACAACATCTATAAAAAGCCTTAAGATTGCACATACATATCCTTGGCCCAAAAGGTCTGTTTTCAGAAATACGTTTGCAGTAAATATCTGAACAATGACAAGGTCAAGAATGTTCACTGCAGCATTATTTAAAATAAAAAAGACAGATGGGTTAGACAGCTGGAGTGTCTGCTAAAGAACCGAAGGGGCCTTAGAAGTCACCTCATTCGACTAGTTCACTTTGTGGAAGGGGGACCAGAGACTCGGGGAAGTTACCGCACCCATCTAAACAAGGCCCCACGACTCGTCAGAGGCCCAAACAAGGCAGAACTCAGGTCTCCTGAGAAGAACACTGTGTCGACATGGGCTCCGTGGAACAGCACTCAGCGGAAAATAAAAGCAGAGAATGGAGACATATTTTTCCAGAAAAACGCCAGGCGCCAGCTGTGTCCCTGCTGCAGCCCCCTCAGAGTTTCCTGACGGGTCTGCTGCTCGAGCGCCAGGTGCAGCCGCCCCTTGGACGTGCTGGAGGCTGTGCCAGTGTCCCCTCGCTGTGCTTCTCGAAGCTGAAAGCCAGCCAGAACGCCCAGCCTGTGTGCATTGCCTGCTACCGTGCAAACTCCCATGAGCAGAGGATGCAACGCAAAGTGACATGCAGCACCGTCTGCACCTGGGCGGGCATTTCCGGCTCCTGGGCGAGGAGCCAGGAAGCCAGGATCTTGGGGGTGTCCCCTCGTCAGCCCGGCCTGCTCCTCCTCCTCTTACCTCCTCTCTGCTGACGTCCATGTTCCACACGGCGATCCCACCGTCCGAGGAGCAGGAGACGAGCTGCCTCGTGAGCTGCAGGTAGCACAGCGACTGCACCCGGTCACTGGGGACAACACAGACCCGCACCCGCGTCAGTGTGGGGGCATGGCAACCCTTCACTCCGTCAACCCTGTGGGCTGCTCTCTCCCCCGGCCAGAATCGGCCCCTGGCATGTTATCACTGGCGCTCTGGTGTGGTACCATGGATTCGAGTGCGAACTGCCTGGCATTCTGTAACTCACTAGAGAGAATAACAGGGTCTATGAAACAAGCACTGCTTCCAAGTCGGTGGTCAAGAACCGCAGGTCAGAGATGGGAGGATGCCAAGTGTCGCAGACCAAGCACCATCTCCTTGTCCGGAGCCCAAGATTTACGTGCCCGTTCAGAACCAGAGCAAAGGAGGCGCGCCTCCCTTACTGGAACACGACCACAGAACAGGTGATCACACACGCTCACACACATGCTCACACACACACACACACACGTGCACTCTGGGTGCCCTGGGAAGCAATCCACTGCCTGTGGGCCTGTGTGGAGAATCTTTCCTTGGCTACTTTTTGGCTTGATTCTGATTGTGGTCAACAGCAACAGCCTAACCACCAAGGAGGGAAGGTTCCCTTTTCCTTTCAGTATGACTCGGCAAGAGCCCCGAGTATCACGACGTCACAGCTCAGGCAGCACGACTGTGTCAAACCGGACCTTCCTTCTTCAGGAAACTCATTTTAGAATGGAAGAAAACAAGCTGGGCACCCAGCCTGAGAAGGACGTAGCACCCCATCACACACAATCTTCCGGCCCAAGTTCCCCCCGAGGCCCCTCACCTGGAGCAGATTTCCACCGGGTGACTCACTGGGAAGGAAAGGTGGGACATGCTCTTCGGACCACGAAGGAAGCAAACCCTGTGCCCTTCCCCCCCCCTTTTTGCCACAGAACACCAGACATCAGGACTAACAGAAAAGCAGTTAAAACTGGATTTGGTGAGCCGTATCGAAAAACTGTGTGTTTCCCCTGCCTTCCGCAAACTCAGATTCCGCCCCCCACCCCCACCCTCCGCCCACCACCCCCACGAACAGTCACGCACTGATGGCCCTGGAGCAGGAGCGTGCGGCCTTTCCTTCCCCCGATGTCCCACATGATGATGCTGTGGTCGGACGCTCCGGAGAAGAGCAACCGCTGGACAGGGTCCCACCAGAGACAGGCGATACTACCTGGGGGTCAGGGGGACAGAGGGAGAGAGAAAGGAAGGGAGGGTGGGAGGGAGGGAGGGGAGAGGAGGGGGCAAGAGCGGATGGAGAGAGATGGGGCCGGGTCGGGGGAGAGGAGAGCGGTTAAATCCAACTGTGTTAGGTCACACGCATCTGACAGCTGAAGACCTGGCTGGCACAGCCGGGTCTTTCAGCAAAACCGTGTCTTTGCCGTACAAAGGGCCATTCAACACTTTGTCACGAGTCATGGGGAAGGCACAGCACACCCATTCTCACGGGCTGTAACATTAAAACCTTCAGCTGTACATCCAATTACTTTAAATGCGGAGATGTTCAAATAAAGTTTTCCTTGTCCCGTACCACAAAATTACAAACAGCTGCGTATGAAGGGTGCCTATGTTTAAGAAAACTAAGTGCCTCAAAAAAGAAAGCTTTGCAGGTAAACCAAACAATTTTACCAGAGAATTTAGATTAAAAAATCCAAACCGTACATTTCACACTCTATATTGACTAAACTTATCAAATTAGATACCCTTGGGGAAATCTTTCTTTTTACAGATTTCCCTTTCAACAGATCTCATCATTATGCTTCTTGCCTAAAAGAAAATGATCGATAAACTTAATGAAATTGAACCAGTCATTCAAGCTAATATTTTTGGTGGATATATAGCAAATGAAGGAAGCCATATTCAAAAGCAAACAAGAGAACTGGTTTCTCACAGAAACCCGTCGGAAGTGGGAGAAAAAAGCTCTCTGCAAAACCGGCTTCAGGGATGATTCCGTGTAAACCCTGACCCTGTTTGAACCTATGCCCCGCACACTTCAGCCAGGGGCCCAATGGCAGACAGAGATCTTTCCATGCGAACACAGTCGCCACAGCCCAGAGAGCGCTGGCGGGCCTGGAGTCAGGGTCACGAGAGTATTAGTCATGAACGGAAAGGGGTGTCTTCTGAGGCTGGGCTTTCCTGCCCACATCTATGCTCACTCACTGCTCTTCTCGCCCCCTCTCCCCTGCAGGGCCCCGGTCTGACTGACTGCATTTCACCTAAATAGACTGTCAGTGTGGAGAACATTCCAATTGCTACACTTAAGACACTATTTCCATGCAACTCCATCATTAATTCTTTTCAACAATTCCCCAGTTCGTCAATCCAAACCAGATGGCCTCAAAGCTTCTAATCTGTTGTTACCCAATACGGCCAACGGGGCTTTAAAACCCTTTCCTGGAGCCTCGCCAGCTCACCGCACGGCAGAAACAATGAAGTCCCACCGGGTCACTCTTGTCCCTCAGTCCCCACCCAGGGGGGTTTCCCAAGCAGAGGCCGAACCAGCCCACACGTTTCTTCCAATTGTATTGGCCCACTAGGTGGGTCTCGTTCAGTGTCCCACAGACGGACAAATTAAAGATAGTAACAACATCCTTACAAAGGTTTTACCATTTACGAGAAATTTTAAAAGGTCTTTGGAAAATAATTAATTGGAAAATGAAAACAAAGTAGCAAGTGTTACGCACACAAGCAATCTAGATTTTGCCAACACGGAACCCAACCCCATACCCTACGGTCACTTCGTGCTCACTGTTTGAGATCAAGGTCCCGGATTTGGCCAATCCCATGGCGATCTGACCAACCACAGGGCTGAGAGCGAAATTCAGATGCCCGAGTCCGACAGAACACCTGTGGGGAAGGACACAGCCTACCTTCATGTCCTTTGAGGGTGGTGATAACGGAACAGGTGTTCTGTTCCAGCTTCAGCAGGGTGATCTGTCCAGAGTAATCGCCAACGAAAGCGTACTGAGTATCAAAATCGTACCTGTGGGGAGCAGTCAGGGATCTCTAACACAGTCCAGCTCCAAGTTATAAGGCAGAAAGTGTGCGCTTTAGACAGAGGGTGCACAAGCCTAAAATGACGAACAAGGATGCCCAACTGAAAAGCATGCTATCGGCAAACACTGAAGAAAAAGTTTTAAGCTGGAATCATGGCAGCAATTAATATTCAATCATTCAACAAGAACTCATTGAGTACCTGTTATTACTGTAACCAATATCCTAGAACCTGGCAGTAAAAAAGGTAAGAGCTGACAGAAAAGTCAGGCATGAAAATAAGTAGTTACAATCAAATTCTAATAAAATGCAAAAATGTAAAATACTCAATAATGAACAAAGCAAGAAGGAACCGGAAGAAAACGGCTCTTTATGAAACACCCGCGGAAATCATGCAACATCGACAGCCAGCCCGACACGAGCCCACCTCTCCTTTGGCCTGGATGGCTTAGCCCAAAGCAGAGAGGATGGTTCACCGTAAGTGGCGAGAGTTGAATACACCAAAAAGCAGGGCAACAGCAAACTTAAACTTTAAAAATATATTAACTCGTCACTTTCCCAGTGACGTTACAGCTCTAGAAATCTGTGGCAGATCAGCAGCTGGCACACAGTAGGGTAACGACTATTTCAAGGTCAGAGGGAGCACCACGGGCCGGGCCGTCCTGGCAGTTCTGGGCCCTTTCCTGCCGCCCCACGTGAAAAGCCTAACTCAAAACTGAAACACGTATGTAGCACATAACATATCTGAGTGTTTTCCCTTGTTTCATTCTAAAGTGTACAGCACTGTTTTAAATATCTCATGCTGCACGTTCCTTTATAACAAACATTTTTTATGAAGGCTTTCCATGGGAAAAAAAAAAACTTTACGCCGCCAGATGTCCACCCCTGAAAGAGAACTACAACAGAGCCTTTGCCTGCAGACGGCCTTGACCTTGCCGTCACTAAGAAGCACAGCCACCACAGCCAGCCTTAAGCAAGGGCGAACTCTATGTGAAAAAGATTCCATTACGTAACAGAGACATTTAAAAGCAGCAATATCATAACTATTTGGGGGTGCTGAAGCACCTTTGAGAGTATTATACGAATGATGAACTCTCTCCTCATATAAAAAAACTATGACCTTGTTGCCCATTTATGAACTCCAGGGTCACAAGCCTTACTATATTTCTATTCTATTGCATGGTCTGTAAATAACCAATCACTAGAAGGTCAATTCCTTCTTTTTTCCTTTCTTAATACAAAAAGTCTTTTCTTTTACTCTGAAGTGTAAAGGAATGAGGGGAGGGATTTGTATTAATGGGGGTTAGGTTTCTCAAGATTTTCTATTAAAAGCATATAGTACTTCCCAGCAGGGAATGATATCCATCTATTATTTTTAATAAATCAATTTTATACCAAGAAAAGCAGATACAGCAATTCTTAGATTTTATGTGAAATGTCAGGAATCACTCAGTCTTTGGATCTCAACAATTTATTCTTTTTTAAAAATTTGTTCTTTTAATTTTTTAAAAATCTTCATTGGAGGACATTTTTATTGCTCTTAGAGAGAGGGGAAGGGCAGTAGAGAGAGAGAGAAGTAGGGAGGGAGAATGGGAGAGGGAGGGAGATAGAGAGAGAGAGAAACATCAAGGTGAGAGGGAGACATCAATCAGCTGCCTTCCCATATGTGCCCTGGCCGGGATCAAACCCACTACAACCTGTGGGTACCCTGACTGGGAATCAAACCCACCACAACCTGTGAGTGCCCTGACCGGGAATCAAACCCAATACCCTTCAGTCTGTGGGATGACGTTCCAACCAGCTGAGCCACACTGGCCAGGGCTGCTCTTTATTTTTTTGTTTGTTTGTTTTTTCTTTCTTTTCTTTTTGTGTATTTTTTCTTTTTTTAATTTTTTTTTAAATTTTTTTGGTTTTGCTTTTCATTCTCTTTTTATTCTATTTTTTGGGTTTCTTTTTGTCAATCAACGTGTTCAAAACTGATTTTCGAGACAAGAAGGCCAGAGCAGACAAAGCCCCAGCCCTTGAAAGGATACTGCAAGCACGAAGCCCAGGACGTGAAGAAGTGCCTCCCGAGCGCGTCCCCGCTCCTGGCGCACATCCAGCTGACACACTTGTCGTGGCCGGTGCTAACCACCCACTCCGTGGCCAAGCTGAAGATGATCGCGGACACCCGGTTCTGGTGAGCTGCAGGAACAGAAAGGGAAAGTCTGCGCCCTTCAGGAAGAAATGAGGCCTTCAGAATCCAGTCTCCTGGGTGAGAGCGGAGGTCGGCCTCCTCGGCCTGGCTGGCCTGGGGATGCCCATCAGTGGTGGTTCCCCGTCAGTAGGTCATCTGCCCTGCCCTTGACCCTCCCTCCGTCTCAGGCTCCCCACAGCCCCGCCCTCTGCCTCCCGCCACACAGCAGACAATCAGAAGCTACACATCATTAAAGAGTAATGCTCAAGAGGGATTCCAGTAATAGATTAGAGGACAGATTTTTACTCTGCTCTAAAAAACTGTGACTACCAATGAATTCCACATGGAAAGCAGCACTTTTTCTAAAAGAGTAATTTTTTTAAATTGTCTGTAACTTTAGTGTTTTGACCTGTTAGAAAACGTTGGCATTGTAAACAAGAGCAACTATAATTTTCTGAAATTAAAAAGCAGTGTAAGCAACTTGTGTGCAACTTTTTATTATTTATAAAGACAAAGTATGATGAAATTCTATATTCCAAAAGTAGCTGAGAATGAGGGAAGTGTTCCATGACCTACCTTCTGGAAGATTTGTGCCTCCAGGTTAACTGTAAGCCACACAAGGGCAGTGACCTGTCTACTTCATCTGGTCTGGTATCCTGCACGCAGCAGGTGTTTAAGACATGCCCAGTCTGATGAATGAAGTCAGAGGCCAGACAGAGGAACCTCTAACCTTGCTCTCGGCTGTACAGGCTGCTTCAGAAACACTGAGGAACTCTCTCATAAATTAACTAGAAAGCACTACGGCTCCCTGGGAGTATGGGCAAAAGCATGAACAGATACTCATAAAAGGTGACCGAGGGTTAACATTAAAGAAAGCATAAATAAAGCTTCAGGACTACTCTGACTGTCAGACCGCATACAGCACTTACAAGGGTAACGCCGCCAAGACTGAGCGGCAGCCCTCTCCGCCCCCACCCATGCGGCTGCAGGGGTGCACGGTTGCTGGGAAGTGGCTTGCAAAACAAATCTGGAGCATTTACAAACTTTTTAGTACTTGGCCCTGTTACTCCACTTTTATGAATTACCTTAAATAGAAGTAGTTTAAGGACACGCACACACCTATATACACACATATGCAATACACACACTCACAGATGTATATACACGTACATACATATTTGCTATCATATGTTAGTGGGTACTATCAAAGAATGGAAGCAGTACTCATGCTCAAAAATAGAGGGCTGGTTCAATTAACTCTGACACATGTATCCAAATGGAACGGCATCCAAAATCTCAAGTGTTCATAAGCAGGAAAAGAATGGCAAATAATTCCAAAGAGCTAACAGCCTCTCATGTAACTGGGGCAACAAAACTAAAAAGTTACTGTGAAAACCTGATTTGATCCCAAGAGCTGGTGCCCCAGTTGAGTGTGTGTAGATCTGTGTGTGTTGTGTATGGCCAGTGTGTGTGTGGTATAGTTACCTGGGTAGGTCTTGATAAAGTTCATTTTATTAAAATCTTCAGAAACATGAAATTCCTAAAAGTAAATATATGCAGTAAGAAAACAGTTATGGTTTTAAAAACAATAGGAACTTAACTTGCAAAACAAAGTGAAATCTGGAGGGGGAGGTGGGAGGGGATACTGGGGAGGGGGAGAGGGGAAGGGCTTCAGGAATGACTATAAAGGACTCGTGGACAAAACCAAGGGAAGGGGAGGGGGTGGAATCAGGGGAGGGAAGGGGATGGCTGGGGTGGAGGGAAAAGGCAGAAAACTACTTGAACAACAATAAAATTAAAGCAAAACAAAACAAAGTGAAATCCAAAACCAGCCGTCACCAGCCCTGGGACTCCAGACTCTCTAACAACTCGCATTCTCCGAGTCAGACCAGTCCCCAGGCCGCCCTCCGCCCCTGGTCCCCTCGGGGGAGCCGACTGAGGAGGGGAAGCTCCGCTGCCCAGCACAGCCTTTGCACCCAGTCCCTCCTTCACAAGGCAGCGCCTGGAATTCCCTCTCCCTCTGACTGCAAAGGAAGCGTCTTATTAATTTTCCTCTCTTGGCTGTGCCCAAAATTCCTCAAGATGATATGTATAAAGCAAGGTTGCAAAGACCCATTACTAACTGAGTCCTCAGCTACAGTGGAAATAAAACATAGGGTATTTCAGCAATGTACGGGAGGAATTATATGTATTTAATACATAAATCCACACAAGAAAAGGAAATTAAGAGGTTGTGGGTGGTATCCATTTTTTATACTCTTGTAATCTCCAGAGTTTATAGACTATGTAAGGCTTCATAATTAGGAAAAATTTAATAGTATATACTTCTTAATGAAAGAAAATGAGCTTCAACATAAAACCAAGAAGATAACACTCTAAAAAAAAAAGGCCCTAATCAAACATTCTATTGACCAATGCTGGATCAATATGTTCTTAATGCTCTAGGTACATGGACGTTGTAAATTGCTCACTGCTCAGACTGAAAAAAATAAGAATACTAATCCCTTGTTCTCCATCCTGGTTTCACAAACTCCAAAAAAGTATTAGCATTTCACAGATACGGATCTGTGCTGCTGGGTGGGAGGTCGCCAGATCAACAGCTAGTTAACTGAGGGTGAACTGGGTTTGCACCGCCCCTTCCCGCTGAAGGGCACTCAGAGCTCCTGCAGGCCAGCCTATCACATGCGCCCCCGCACCGGGGCCACGGGAAGGGCCCCTCCCTAGGAAAGTTAATGCACAGCCATCGCCACCACTGGAGAAGCTGTTTGAGGCTTGCAGTTCATGGCTCCTTGTTGTATTTGTACATACACTTCACCCATAAGGTTCTCCCATAAATCCCATAAAATTTTCAGGAGAAAAGCGAGAATGCTGGCATTTACCATTACATACTATATTTATAGCAGCCCCAAGCTCAGGGGGCATCGACCTAACCAACCCCAACCCCACAGCACCGGGTTCCTCCCCACCTGCCCTCTACTGAGTGGACTCTTTGGGCCGAGAACCTGCCTTCCACTGGCCCTTTCCTTCTTGGCCCAGAGAGACACAAACAACAAACACAAACTGAAGAAGAAACAGACGATCTGTAACAAATGAAGTGATTAAATCAGTAGTCAGAAAACTTTCCACTATGAAAAACCCAGGACACCAGATGGCTTTTCTGGTACCTGCTTCCAAGCCGCAGGTCCGAGTCTCTTACTGTTCAACAAGTTTTTTAAAAAATTAAAAAAGGGCTTGGATATTTCTCCAAAGGAGATACAAAAAATGACCAATGAGTGTATGGGCGGCATGCATCACTAGTCATTAGGAAAATGCAAATACAAACCACATGACATGCCACTTCACACCCACTAGGATGGCGAGAGTAAAAACAAAACAAAAACAGCAGAAAATAACAAGTGCTGGCAATGATGTAGAGAAACTGGACCCTATGCATCAGTGGTGGAAATGCACAATGCCTTGGCCACTCTGAAAACAGCGCAGTGGTTCCTCGGTGAGTTAAACATGGACCCACCATATGACCCAGCAATCCCACTCCTAGGTATGCATACCCAGTGGAATTTAAAACTTAGGTTCACACACAAGCTTGCACACGAATGTTCACAACAGCATTATTCATAATAAACACAACGTGGCAACAGCCCAAATGTCCATCAACTGAAGGATGGATAAACAAAGTGTGTCTATCTCCGTAATAAACAAAAAGGAACGAAGTTCTACTTCAGACTCCGATGCAGATGAACCTTAAAGCATTATACTAAGTGAAAGAAGTCAGACATCAAAGGCAGATCCTACTTCCACAGAATGTCAGAACAGGCAAACCTCTGGACTCAGAAAGTAGATTAGTGACTGCCAGGAGCTAGGGGAAGGGGCAGTCGGGAGAGACTGGTAACAAGCTAGGGGTTTCTTTGGGGGAGGGGTGTGGTGAACACGTTCTGGAATTAGAGAGTGTTAATGATCGTATAATCTTGTGAACGTACCACCAAACCACAGAACTGCACACTTTAAAATGGTGAACTTTATGGTATGAATTATATCTCAATTCAGAAAAAATAGATATGTACACACACAGACACACAATTTGACCCACAAAAATACCGATCTACAGTACATTGGGAAACGTACACATCTGGTCCTTCACCAAAGATACCCTGAGAAGCACTGTCTTAAAGGGCTGCTGCACGAGCCGTCGGCTAAATGCCGGGTCCCTCACCGCGTGCTCCTTCCCCTCCTCGTCACACTCACACGCCCAGGCTCTCCGCCACGCTCTCCTCCTCGCATGGCCTCCGTTGTGGCCCAGGGATGGAGACTCCGCTTTGCGGGCTACAGCCCGAGCACCCGCCATCCATGGTGACAGCATTCTGAGTTCTACAGATCTAACTGGTTTAACATTAGGCACTCATTAAAATTTTAATCCATTTTTAGGTCTAAGGCCTGCATTGAATTCAACATTGTTTATGCCACATTCATTGCTAACTTTACTTAAACCGTCCAACAGACGTGAACTTGGGGAGGCCAGTGCAGTGGGTACGGTCTGGGAGGCACCTACCATGACGGCCCCGTTGTCCTGGCCCACGAATATCCGCCTGCTGTCGTGGTGGTAAGTCATAGCAGAACAGGGAGCTGCCGGGGAGACAAAGACCACGTTACCAGCAGAGCGAAGCACTGTCACTGTTCAAAGTTCACTACTAAAAAGAGCTACATGATTTAGGTTGGACATTTAAAAGGGCAACATGACTTTGTAAAAAATAAAAATGATGTAAACTGAAAATGCTATTGGAATTCTTTCTGTTGCTTTTGTTTAAAAATCTCATACACAATTATTTTTAGAACTTTGGGTGAAGCGATTCAGCACGAAGTTCCGTCTGGCTGAAACCCCGACCTCTTTCTGGAAAGGTCTGGGGGGACCAGCACTTGCAGCGGGCAATCTGCACCCAAACTCAGCCCGCTGTCCCGCCCCCGCCCCTGTTCCCATCGCAGGTAAGAGGAGCTGTGGTCTGAGGAAATGGGGCTCCCAGCACCACGCTTCCATTCTAAGGCATCTGTGCACAAGCTGAAAAGGCCATTTTGGAATTACTTCCCCCCACCATGGCCAAAAACCGTTCCCTTGTGCAATGACACACACCACAGTGTGTAGTTAGTGAATTTATGAGGTGTAGACACTTTTCGCTGTCCACACCAGTCGGGGGGCTGGGTAGCACCTGCTGCTCCTCCCCTACAGAGGCCCCTCCAGGCTCTAGCTGCCCTTCCAGAGTATGCGGGCCCAACGGCAAGTTTCAGAAAGGAGAAACTCCGCATCGTCTCCTGCTGCTACAGATCAGAATTAACACAATTCAGAAAATGGAACATTAGGCCCTGGCTGGCGTAGCTCAATCGACTGAGCGCGGGCTGCGAACCAAAGTGTCGCAGGTTCGATCCCCAGTCAGGGTACATGCTTGGGTTGCAGGCCATAACCCCCAGCAACTGCACATTGATGTTTCTCTGTTTCTCTCTCTCTCTCTCTCTCTAAGTGAATAAATAAAAAAAAATCTTAAAAAAAAGGGAACATTAGGAAAAAGAAGTGTTGGGGTTTATTTGAGCCTAAAGAATTTTAACTGACAGTGGGAGAACCACAACAAGGAAAAATAACAACAAACAAATTTGAGTTTACTCTGAAATAAAATTTCTTATGAAAAAGTGAAGCAAAAAAACCTTACAGATGAAGCCACTGTCTGAAAATTGTTTAATGTAAAGTTCTCTCTCCACAATGGGCTGACATGCTCCAATGAAGGAGAAAAATGAGCTAGTGTACATAATATTGGATTGTACTCTAAGGCAGGAGCACAGCTACCGGCGTGGTCGGACTATGGAGACAGACTGTGTGAGATGCCGCCAAAGAACGATCTGGTTGAAAGGCAGGTACTACGTTTGTCCGCACATGAGACAATCAAAAGTGACAAGAAGCCTGTACACCCTCATCCACAACGTTGGTGTTGAAGCTGCAAAGAACGGTCATGTTTAAGAATTATAACCACCAAGATATATACATCCTCAGAACAGAGCTCTTTAATATCCATGCATAAAATCATCATTGGCGAATCAATTCACACTTTAATACTTTCAAAGACTCACTGTCATCATTTTTACTTACTTTTCAGTTGGTACTAAATCTTAAGGTTTTATCCTCCTTTTCCATTCTTTCTATGCCTAACACTCCAACAAACTGTACATAAATATGTAAGATCTCTCATCTGTGTCAAAATCACAGTGTGCTGAGATATTTGATGAGACCACGAAAGACTTACAGTTGAAACAAAAAGCTTCCTCAGTTTGTTTTGTATATAAAGATGTCCTGGCTTTTTAAATTTACTTTCTTCCTGGAAGAGAAGCTTCTATTGAGATAAGCAATATTTTTTTAAGTTTCTCAATTCATATAGTTTTATAAACAAACAAAATAGAAAATCGGTGGCCTTTCCAAAAGGCATCGCTGTGATCCAAAACCACATGCTTTAGTTTTGTAAATAAAGTATTCGGGGGTTTTTTTGTTTTGCAGCAGCACAGCCAGCCTCCTTCTTTAGCACGGTTTACGGTTGCTCTCATGCTACCAGGGCAGGAAGCTGAAGAGCCGCACAGAGACCGGCCCTTTCAGAACAAGGTCACGGACCCACTCCATAACCGTGGCAGCGGCCAAGTTTTGGAGTCAGACAGGCGTGGATGGGAACTCCAGCCGCAAGCGATCAATGTAACCCCTCTGGCCTATTTCCTCACCTGCTGATGGTGAAACATCATCGATCTCCCTAAGGTGTGATGATTTCATAAAGTGACATTATCTTTTAAAAAGGCACAAAGCACGCAATAGACACAGACAGGAAGAAACACTGTTTTTCTTTAGCTAAAGCAGATTCCGAAAGTTATCTCTGCGATGGGAGGCAATGTTCTGTAACTCCGTTGGACCGTGTGCAGCAGTATGCTAAGGTTTGGCTCGCTGGTCGCTGTCAGGTCGTAGAAAAAAGTCTCAGCTGGTGGGTGACCACTAAAATGTCCTGAATTGGGTAATCTACAGAAAGTTTTTAGAGCCGACACAGCACTTTTCTTCTCAGATTTTGAATTTATTTTGAAGTCATTCTAAAACAGACAAGTGACTGTTTCTCACAATTCATTCGCTGTTTTCTTCTGGCAATGTTTCTGCATTTTTATTGGCACATACATCTACAGATGCCTGCAATAAGGAAGCTTCTGGAAGCAACAAGACAAATATGTGTGGGTGCAAATATGCGGGTGTCAGCCACCACCAGCAGAGACGCTGGACCTGTTCTTTCCAGTTTTTACTGGTCTTCTCAGCCACAGTGCTCTGGGAGCCACTTCCAGAGGGCACCTTTAGGACAAGTTAGCAAAGGACGGCCACAGCCATGTGCCCAAATCCTAAGAGCCAAGGAAGAGTCCCCACTTCCACTGACAGGTTTTGGTGCCCTGGGAGAGAAACTAATCACAATACTGTGTACTAAACATTTGGGAGAAGTACAAGTCAAAGAGTAAAGGGATTAAATGTAGAACAAAACCCATCTTTGTCTCCCTCTGTCTCTCTATTTTAATGAGCATGAACTCCAAGGTTGAGGACTCAAGGAGGTTAAGCTATGTTTCAAATACAAAGTATGGGGGAAAAAAGAGATGGGAGGAATCACGGCCCTAGCTTTAACACGCCTGCTCACAAACATGACGAAACACTCCCCAGCACTGGAATGGGTTCCTCCGTTCTGCTGTTTCCAGCTACCAGGTCTATCCTTGGGCCACTGGAAGGAGTAACCAGTCTAAAAGAAGCCCTTTCTTTGGTTGGGGGAAGGGTGGGCTCGGAGGCCCAAGGTGTCCCACCCGCCTGTCCCCCCCCCACTCCAAAAAAAATCCCCAAGGAAATTTATCAAATGGGCTCTATGAGCACCTCTATTAAAACATTGGTCACGTGGTATTTCAGAGGGGGAACCAAGGTCATGCATCAACAGCATATGGCAAACAGGAGACACTACTGCTCCACACAATAAACTGTGATTAAGCTTTCTTCTAATGGGCTCCAAATTAAAAGGCTCTCAGGTGCCTTTTATAATAGCTGTCTTTACACAACCAGTCCAAAATGTGTACTTCATTTTTGCTGAATGGTTATCCAGACAGAGGAGCTGAGGAGCCTGCCCAAGCTGGAGGTGGAAGGTAGAACAAGTGAAAATCCAGATAAACTAACTCATGTTTTGTAGTGACTGATCACAGGGTCTGGACAATGCACGTACATGTGGAAATGAGAAAGTGCTGGCCCAGAACGGGGGTGCCCGGGAGCATGCCTCACACTGACTATAGGGAGTCTGCTGAATAATTAGCTGCTCTGTGCGTATAACAAACTCCACTGCCTCTGGAACAACTCTTACAAAAGTTGTTGCCAGTGTCTGGAATAACTAGCAAGAGGTCTTCTTTAGGGAACTTCATAAGGGTCTTCAGAAGCAAAACCATCTAGCATGCCCCAAAGCCTTTTTTCTTTTCCCAGAAGTTCCTCTACATACTTGGAACCCTTAACTGAGCAAAATCCCTTATTAGGGACCAAAACCACAAGGAAATGAGCAGCTCTGGATGGCCTCTGTGTGACCACTCAGGACGGCAGGGTTCAGCCCCAGCTGGGGCCTGGGTGGGATCCCGGCATCCTCCACGGGGTTTCGTTTTGCAGAAAGGATGGAAACAAGAAGAGGGAGAGAAGGATGGCAATTAGGTCTGCATGGAGGGCTAGAAACAAATGCAAGTTTATGTCAGTACAGCTCAGGGCTGTGCTAAAAACCTCAGTGCAAGAGGCTGATCCTTTAGATGTATTTTTAGAACACACTTAGCTACTGAGAAAATTATCTATTTAGAATGTGCTGTGCCTTGGACCAAACCTCTCATCGGACCCCAGAGGTTTGTCAAAAGGGTGGGCAAAAGGCCAGTTATAAGGGCATAGGGGGTGTACAGAACCTGTTTCAGGGTATCGGCTATTACTAAGTACAAAGTCACTACTAGGACAAGGTGGCAAAATTAAGGAAAACTGAGGGTCAGGGTGACAGGGCATGCCTCCCCCCCCCCCTCCAGTTTTGCTCAAGTGTGCTTCAGTTGAGCCAGGAGACCAAACTTCCTTTGCAAAAGAAAAGGCGTTTTCCTGCAGTTGCCAGGCACAGGCTGCCGGAGGTATTGGGCAACCGGGAAGCTCATTCTGAAATCTAGCAGCACGTTTTAATCAGACATTTTGAAATTCAATCATCAAAGACATTCGAGACATTTTCCTCAAGTGGAACGGTGACCGCTACTTACAGGCCATTGTGTGGTAAATGCTGGGCCAGTACTGGCCGCTGTCTCTCTTCAGCCATACTCGGAGGGTTCTATGGAGAAGAGAAAAGGAAAAACAGCAAGTTTACCTTCTTTTATGCTCCTGTGAAACTGACTCATTTTATTGGCAATACTACGCCCCACCTGACGTTACACAGTGAACCCACTGGGCAGACCCACGCAGGGGTGGGCAGGGGTAGGCCCGCAGTTGTGAGTAAGCGGAACAGAGCCAACGAAGCTATTGTCGTGATCACAACCTGCATGTCCTTCCATGCGAACCAGCTGTAGCCCTACGTTTGCTCACCCCTGTACATAGACTCACGTTCATATAGTATATAATGTATTTATATATAGTACCTATGCTACAGGCGCACACACGTTATATATAGTTACATATAGTATGACCACATATGGTAAGTTATATAGTAGTTAGGAGTCAGGACTTCAAATAACTTTGACAATATAGAAAATGCGCATTGTCTAATGACCTACATACCAACAAAACTGAGATTACTAACTGCTTTTCTTGGTAAAAACAAACCGGGAACCTGGTCGCTTGACATCTGAGCCAAGTGAGGCGAGTGGCAGACACACGGGGAAGGAAATGTTTCTGGAACCGGGAGACGGGGGAGCGGAGCCCACGCTGCCGTTCATTCACCCAGAACTCGCGTCTCCAGGCCCCGGGCGGAAACCAGTCCACGACCGGCCTGCCCGCCCGCCCCTGCTCTCATCAGAGACCATGCAGGAAGACAAGGAAATCCGGTGCACAGGCAGGAAAATGACAAATCACCAAAACAGTCAAAATTTAATCCTTTGGCTTATCGCTGCGGAAAAAGAACAGGGAATGCGGTGACCCTGCTCGCCCACTCGCAGCACCTGCGTGCTCACAGCTCCAGCCTCTGCCTCTCCTGCGCCCCGCCGCGGCGGCGCAGCCGCACTGCGCCTGCACTCCACCTGCACAGCGCCTGCACAGCGCCTCCTGTCTGCCTCCCTCGCTGACAGCGCAGTAGCAGTCGTCCCCCAATTCCGAACAGCAACACAGAAGTCGGCACACAGCCAGCACTGGACTGATGTTTACAACCTTGAACTAAAGTAACATAAAGGACTAAATGTTGACACTGTATGTGTCCATTGCGCCTGAAGTTGAAGACAAGTAAGACTGGTCCGAGAGGATAACAGGTTTGCTTCTGTGGGAGGGCACAACGCAAAGGAAGAGGAGGGACCGTGCTAGGACAGTGACTGGCAAGGCTCTGGGGACTTAGTTACATGGGTGTCTGCATTTGTGTCAGAACTTGCCCAACTGCACCGAAGATCTGTCGAGAATGCTCTATACGATTAGACTGTCATAAAAGAAAACGAAGACTAGATGTTGACCTGCATTCATTCAAATAAATCGGACGACCCGGTGGCATGACGTTATTTTGTATGTGAACTGGACACGGCCTTTCTGCAGGAGCAGGCATTTGCACAGCACGCCCTCTCCTCCTGCTGCTGCTGCCTGGTCACAATGGAACTTCTGCCAAACTGAATCACCCACAATTTTCCTTTACATCCTACCCCTAATCCCAATAGGCTAGACCAGAAATGGGCATCTGACCCTAGGCAGATAAACTGCTTCCTTCCCTGGCAAATCTGAAACCAAGAGAGAGAAAAACAGATCAGTACGTCTTCAGTAGCTGAAATGGCTGTTCCCGGTCATATGGGACTGGAGGGATGTGCACATTAAAAAAGAAAAAGGAGTGGGGGGGAAGCTGCCTGTGGAGAGAAGCAGAAGTGAGCTGAGGAGGGCTGAGGTGGAAAGTCCATCATGCCAGCTGCTCCTGGAACCGAGCTGTGTCCCTAGACTCGGGTTCTGGGAGGCAGACACCCCCGCGTCCTCACCATAAACACCCTCAGCGGCCTAAGCCAGCCTGAGTTATTTCTGTTGTTTGCAATAAGCAGAAATACTAATATACTATGTCTGCATGAGACACCAAGAAATATCCCAAACATAGTCTCCTCGTTCAAATGCCATTTAGCAGGGTAATATAAATCAGGCAGGTCTTTTCTGAGGTACGTATATTGTGACAGGAAGTTCAAGAAAGCCCAAGTTCACATCCATCACTAAAAGGCAGAGAGGGAGATCACACTAAAGCATGTGTGAACAGACCTATGATTTCTATGGTTTATAATTTAACACCTTAATTCAAAATTTAACACTTTCTGTGGTAATGTTTAAACCGCTTTGTTATTATTTGTGGGTTCTTGGTTACTGTTCAGGATTACTTGGGTTTCCTCTTACAAACCTCAGAAATTAAAACTCTTTCATGATATGCCTCTTGTTAGGTGTGAACCATTTGAACCAAGTCATAAAAATATTTAATGGCATGAGAAAATATTCATGCTGTGATGGTAAGTGAAAGCCCTATACAAAACTGATAAGTGCAGTATGACACCAACTTCATTTTAAAATGCAACCTGACCAAACCTCTATAGGAGGTTTCCAACTTTATAGGAAGCAGAAGAACATTATAAACCCTAACTCGGGAGGGCTTTTAGCAAAAACTGGGTGTGCAGGAAAGTCTATAGACGAAGGACCCAGTTTTTTTCTGCAAATAATTTGCAAGGGAGGAAAAACAGAGGCGGAGAACCAGCCTGTGATTAAAGAGGTTTAAGAGGCATATCAAGCAATCACAGTGCATGGACTTGTTTGGATTCTGACTCAGTCAAACTATTAAATAGACCTATATCATTTCATATATCATTATGAAACAATGGAAAAGATGGACGCTGACTAGCTATTTCACGGTTTTTGCGTGTTTGATTTTTAAGAACAAGCAATAATTCCTAAGAGAGATGCTGGCTCTCGCTCTCTGGTCTCAGCATGCCCGCCACAGTGCAGCTTCCTCTCAGTCACCTGGGCTCCCCACCCCTCCCCCCCCGGCCCACCTCAGGGGTGTCACCTAGCAGCGACGACGTCTCCCAAGGAGCCAGGCACCCCGCTGTCCCTGCGCTCAGAGCCCACCAGGGGCTGGTTGTTTCAAATCAAAGTTCAACGGACACGCTCAGTGCCTGTGACTCCCCGACCCAGACCCTGCAACCCAGGGAGATGTGACCCTCAAACGGCCCAAATACACGGAGCTCAGGGTATGTGTAAGTGCTCCTTCCCCACCGAGAACTCCCCTCTCCAGGTGCAGTGGTTCATCGGGGCACATTGCAGGACGGGCACCCCTGCAGTATGGCTCCCTCATCAGAAATAATCAGTAGACACTTACAGTGGTGATCCTGAGGCCAGAACTACTAACACTATACTGCATTTTGTTGACTATATTCTGTTACCTAACGTAGAACGCTTATGGATACATTTTATTACTCACGTTCAATATCGGAGATGAAGCCAAAGGAGTTGTAATAAGTGAAAGGCCACCTCCCCCCCAAGCACTGAATCTGCTCAAGGATTCTGCTCCGTTTCCAGAGACAGGGAAAGCCCAGGCACTTGAAGACTAGGGTGTCATGCCATGCTTTGTCAAGTTCACTGGCCTTCACTCACACAGGATCACACAGGGGTTGAGCCTACTGGCTACCTGGCCGTTTGGTTTTTTTAAGTGTCTACAGAACAGAATGCTGACATATTCTAAAACCCTTCAAATCACCCCAGAAGTGTGGGTCATGGATGTGTAGGGAGCTCAATGGAGGACACAAGGCCATGTGCCCGTCCCCATGTCCCCCGAGAGGAGAGCAGACTCAGGCAGCAGAGAAGTCCCTGTGAGCAGGGAACCTTAAAGGGTGTCTCTTCCAACCAGTCACCTCACCTGGAAGTCACATTTTCATTTCATGCAGCAGCAGATTGGTATTTAGAGTAGCCCAAGGTCAAAGAGGAACCTGCCCAGAACCCGGCATTTTTGAAACAGTTTTATTTCCTTTGGAGGGCAAATCACCAGTGGGCAAATCACCAGTACCACAACGTGGTCTGCAGCCAGCTGACACACCAGGAAATCAGCAAGACTTGAAAGATCTCCTGGGGTGTTTCATTTGAAAACTGTTCATCACGTCCAGGCTGAGAGGAGACCGTGCTTGGGAATCAGGTTCCAAATGAGGCCCTTGACCTTAACAGTCGGCTCTACCTCTGTATTCGCACCTTCTATCTGGAGTTCCCTTCCTTCAATTTTCAAGCTATATTCTTTCCCTTCCTTAGACAATGCAGTAAAATTTCCCACTTGCAAGATTAAATCAAAACACTCCAGCACTCCCAAGAACCTATCGGTCATGAAATTCCTATTAAGTAATGTAAGAATTTGTTGGATGTTTTCTTCAGAACTCATCTCGCTGGTTTAACAAATGGCTGTAAAAACAGGCTTAAGTTGGGCTGCTTATTAAAAAGTCAACAAATTCCTTAGACCAAAAAAAATGTGCTATTCAGGAAACTGGAAGCAAGATCTGCTATTCAGTAAATTGAAAGTAACACAATAATACAGTTTAGTAACATTTTACAGGAACAAACCATTAAAAACTCTACAATAATACTAATAAACCATACAATCACGAAAGTGTCAAGATCAGATGGCTTTATTTTTATGAAAACCACAATATTTTCTGCATAGAGGAATGTCTAAGCCGTTCTCTCCACTAAGATAAAACAGCTTAACTTTTCCTTCAATATTTTGACAACTTTACTCCCACTCAAACGCATTCCGTTTTTCTTGCTGTTACTCCCTCCATTTTTCTAGTGGATGGACTTTCTTTCATATTCCAAGGCTAGGTCCGTTTTTAAAAAGTCTTCTCTTGAACCAAAACATGAGAAACATGTTCATTCTGTGCCAAGCTCTATTTTGTAGTCACTTGAAAACAATAATCTGACATTTTTCCAAAAGGTACTTGGAAAGGAAATGTGTCATTCCTGTCAGGGCCTACGCAAACGCTCACCCCACTTCCCCACGCTGCTAGCGTCCTTGTGAAGGGGGCTCTGCCAGCAGTCTCCTCGGCCTTCTTGTTAGAGGACGGACTCACAGACAGCGGCGGCGTCTTCCACGGACACACAAGAGAAGCATCTCTATATTATATATATATATACGAGGTCCATCCAGAAAAAGTCCAGCCATTGTTAATATAACGAGAACAGTTTACACGACATCGATGCGACCTGGCAGCCAAGGAGAGTGGACTGGAATGCTCTTCTGTGAACAATGATGACTTCACTGTACTAGTCAGTGGGGGCAGTAGAGGCTGTGGAGTGAGCATGTGTACTGTGTGGCCGTCACACTCAAAATGACTGAGTGAGTAGAACAATGAATCTGCATCAAATTTTGCATTAAGCTTGAACATTGCTCCATAGAAACCATTCGGATGATTCAGAAGGCCACACTATGGGTGACTGGCAGCTTCATCATGACAGTGCACCTTTGACACTGCATCGTGTCAATGCATGACAATGCTTAATGCATCATGACAATGCATCGTGTATCACATTTCATGCAGAGTATTTGGCAAAACATCAAATCACTCAGGTGACTCAGCCCCCCGCTGTGACTTCTGGCTTTTCCCCAAACTGAAATCACCTTTGAAAGGGAAGAGGTTTCAGACCATTGATGAGATGCAAGAAAATATGACAGGGCAGCTGATGGCCATTGGGAGAACTGGGTGAGGTCCCACGGTGCCCACTTTGAAGGGGACTGACTGAGGCATCATTGTCCTGTGTACAGTGTATCTTCTATCTTCTTCAATAAATGTCTCTATTTTTCATAGTGCATGGCCGGATCCCTTCTGGACAGGCCTGGCACACAACTACGATGCACACACATGACTGCCACCCACAAACTTGTCCACCGGCATTCAGTCCAGCAGAAGACCCACTTATTTCCCAGATAAATGAAATCTCAAAGTTAGGTTGGAGTTCTCTGTAAAATATTTCAGGTTGAAATGTTTTTAAAATGTATTACTGTACAGGGATAAGCAAAGAAAGAGCTGAAAATAATAATAAAGTGCCATTTCTAGGGCTCTCGTAATTTTTTGCCAGCATTATAAATTTAAACTGACTCTTGGGCAAGAATTTTGCAATTTTGCTCCATAAAGTGGTAAACGCATATCCCAGATAATAATAATAACAACAATAACAATAGTAATGGTAATGGTAATAGCAATGACAACAATGATTGATTGATTTAGGAATTCCAGGCTTGGCAATTGATTTTGAAGAAATTAATTAAGAGGAAGAAGAAGGATTATATATTTAAAAAGGTCATATGAGCATCAGGAGAACAAAAATTGGAAAAAGTGTTAAATAATTATAAGTTAATGGCATATTAATTCAGTAGCTTATAAAGTCATTAAAAATAGCGATGAAGACCATGTAACCATGACAAAGGTTTATGAAATGTTAATTTACTTTAAAAGCCTAACACAGAACGACACAACTAAATTCCATGACTATGCCGAGTCAGGCTGTGAGGAGGCTGACCAGGGGCAGGTAGGGCAGAAGGTAACACACCTGAGAGGCACACAATGACTTTGGCTCCCGGGGGGGGGGGGGGGGTGGGCAGAGGAAGGACTTGGAGCAGAGAAGCAGAAATCAGCAGGTCCCCAGCCCCCCACCCCGGCTCAGTAAGCACTAACAAGAAGCCGACAATTAAACACCTCCTCATGAGCCAGCGGAAGCCATCCGCCCCCAGAGGACAGCTAGCTAACCCCCCCACGATGGGAAAGTACCAGCTAAGACCAGCAAGGCTGACTCACTCACACACACACACACACACACACACACACGCACATGCATGCCTGGTGTGTGACCAGAAGGGCTGTCCGTCTGAGGGACCCACGGGTGCGTGAACGTTGATAATTCTTGCTGTTTGAAGCCACTGAATCTTGAGGTGGTTTGTTATGTAGCAATAGATAATTGGTACAATGTCATCTGTTCCAAACAGTATACTTTTAAGAATACTTAGGGGATCTGATCTTAAAACTAAAAATAGCCTTTGCTATTAACTGAGTGCCACAGATTTGAAAGTACTTAGTAAACAAACAAGTCCACTTTAACTTTTAGTGGAAATACAGGATCCTCGCTTTGCACAGATGCTAACTGGAATCCTAAGAAACTGGAGAAATTACTGTGAAAGCATAAATGAAGTTATTACTCCAATGTTGTTCAATACTTTCGCCCCGTCTCCAGGGATAACAGTTCTGTCTGTCACCTTACTGCAGGAGACAAGGGAAAAGCAGGCTGGGACCCACAGTGCTGATTAAGGATAAGGCGTTCATTCCAGGAGGTTAACCTCCGGTGTGCTCAGGGATGGCCCTGAGGACCAGAAGAGGTGGAGAGGCTCCTTCTAACTCCTCCCAGCCCCTCTGTTTAGCTCCCTCAGGGATCTGGCTGGAGGAAGTTAGAAACACACTTTAGGGAATCACCAAACCTATGAAGCCTCATCTACTTATGCAGGAGCAATGGCCGACTTACAGGATGAATTTCCTCCTGAAAAGCACTGTCTCTCAAGCTGGGAGGCGTCTGTGGGGAGTCACAATCAACCTCATTTTTAAACCTATGACCCGCAAGAAGACCACACGTTTGGGCCCAGGGTGTGTCATTTTCCAGCATGAGGACCTTGGAAACCACGCCCGAGGCTGGACGGGCAGATTCCAGTAAGCACACGAGGGTGTCTGCAAAATTACAAGGCCAGGCTCCACCCTGCCTGACAAATCAGCATTTCTAAAATCAGGTCTTTTTTAAAAAATCATCTCCAAGCCCTGGCTGGCGTAGCTCTGTGGATTCAGCGCGGGCTGCAAACCAAAGTGTCGCAGGTTCTATTCCCAGCCAGGGTACATGCCTGGGTTGCAGGCCGTGACCCCCAGCAACCACACATTGATGTTTCTCTCTCTCTCTCTCTCTCCCTCCCTTCCCTCTCTAAAAATAAATAAATAAAATCTTTTAAAAAAACATCTCCAAAGAGCTAAATTAGCACAATTTAACCATATTTAAATTATAGGCTGGAATAGAGGGATGATTCAATCAATCAATTAAAAAGGAAATGCAGAGTATAACTTGTCTTACAATTTAAGCCCTAGACCTGATTTCTTTCAAACTCTAAGCAAAATCGTAAGCATGAGGAAAACTTATTTTCCAGTCGCTCTTCGGGCTGCTGATGCTGTTTGGTATCTTGGTAAATCTCCAAACATTTCTGTACCTACCGAAAAGGATCATTTTTCCTAGCCTGACAGAGAGGTGTCATTCCGGTAGCCGGGACGGATTCTGTAACGTTAAGAGGTTAGCTGAAAGGGACGGGAACAGACAGGGTCATCTGCACAATCTGCTTTTATCACATAAATAGCAATTTCCTCCCAGCACAGTCTCCTGAACTCTGCACTCTTGCCACAGAAAGGAGTCTTTCTCCTCCGGCAGCAAAGGGGGAAAGCACAAGATTTTTATTGAATTGATTATGTAAATGGAAAGGCAAAGAGAATCCAGCCTGTTTTTTACAGAAAATTAGATCAGCTAAGCAAAAATTAAAATGTCCATCCCTTCTACAGCCTGGGGAAGGAATTCCAGACAGCTTCAAGAGCCCAAGACAATGAGGGAGCTCAGACTGTGGATCTCCTGGCTGGCGGATTTTTGGGGGTATGGGGGCGGTCACTTCTATGGCACCTGCACCAGAACCTGAGTGAGTAACTCCTCTCCTAAAGCCGGATGGCTGGTTACCTACCTGGAGATAGATGTGTTCTTTTTCACTAGAGAAACAAATCCCTGCTGTTACCTTTCACTTAGCAACAAAAGGATCCCTTGTGACCTCTGGGCCTCCAAGAACGCCAGAAGCCATCTCCTCCCCTGAGAAGCAGAAGCCCCCCACCCCCCCAGACAGGATGGAGTTAGTGTCAAAGCAGGGTCCAGGACACACAGTTTCTTAACTTGCCAAAAAGATCGCACTCTAGCCATACCCCAAAAGTCTTGAAACACAAGGTCTAATCAGCCCCACTGCAGCACAGTCTGAGGCGGTAAGGGAGAGTAGCCTGTTTTAAACTTCCATGTTCCATGCTTCCTTATTCCTACAGGTCTACGGATTCACTAAATTCACACCTGAGACACCACCGCACACCCGCTTTCCTTCCCAGAGTCTGCAGTTCCGACCCGTGCTAGCAGGTGACCAGCCCCAATGAACCCCGAGTCCTGGGCCTCCCGTGAGCTTCCCAGGAGGCAGCATGTCACGCGTGTGCTCAGAACTCAGTCCGGGAGGGAAGAAGCACCTCCCACGTGACTGCCCGGGGTGAGGCCTCGTGGGAGCTCGGGCCTGGTTTCCTCTGGACTTCGCCCTGTACCTTTCCCTTTGAGGATTTTGTTCTGTGTCCTTTGCTTTTTAAAACCCTCACTTGAGGATACGTTTGCTGATTTGAAAGAGAGAGACAGAGGGAGAGAGAGACAGAGACAGAGAGAGAGAAACATCGATGTGCAACAGAAACATCGATTGGTTGCTCCCCACACACGCCCCATCCAGGACTGAACCCGCACCCTAGGCATGAGCCAGGACTGGGATCAAACCCCCAACCTTTCGGTGTTCGGATGACACTCCAACCAACTTAGCCACCCGGCAAGGGCTTGTTTTGTGTCCTTTCGCTGTAATAAATCATGGCTATAAGGACAAGCATAAGGTGGCAGTCCTCCTAGTGCGTGAATCAATGACACTGAGAGTGGTCTTGTGCACCCTGGCACATGAGGGCAGAGGCTGTTTCAAAGGAAAACTTACGACTGACGTGACGTGTGAGTAAGCAAGTGTGGAAATGATGAAAAGGCATGACTCACAATTGTACGAACTCAGGTCTGCAAGTGCCCCCCGGAATGGTGCTGTCCTATTCAAAAGGCGAATGTTTATTTTATTTGCACACACACACACACACACACACACACACATGCACAAAGCAGAGACATCTTTAGCTTTTAACGAGGCTCCAGTAATTCAATGAAAAACAGATGATGGGATAAAAATAATAATAGTCAAAACATCAGTGCTTTCTCCGTGCTGGGCACTGTTCTCGGAGCTTTCCATATACCCCAACCCTACGAGGCAGGCACTGTTACCACCTTCATTCTGCAGATGAGAAAACTATGACCAGGAACCTGGCCCGTGGCACACGGGGTTGTGCACCCGGCATCCATTTCTAACCACACGGTAAAAAAGAAACCGGATGTGACAATGGGGAGCCAGTCTGACAACAGAGGAACAACGGCATTCCCACCCAGGCTGCCTGACTTCTCACTTTCTCAATTCATTTTGCAACACAAGTGAAAGGGTCTACTACGTTCAGGCACTGCACGCCGACGAAAATACAGCAGCTAGCAGCCTGGCTTTCTGGGCAAACCATCGACTGACTCCCAGCCATGCCAGGCTTCCCTCTGAGCACAACACTTACCCATCAAGTTGTTTATTTAAGATTGTTTCCATGGGAACAGTTAGTAAATATACAAGGTGCTCCTCAAAGCACCTTAATCTGTTTAGAAATGTCTAAGAGGAAAGAAATATGTTCAGGGGACTTGCAGGTCTAACAAAAAAGAGGCTACATGCCAACCGTTTTAAGAGTTGGTTTTCTATCATCTTCATTGGTCACCAGCCGAGGCACGACATCCCGAAATATTTTAACACACACGAGACCTACGCTGGACTTGGGCCAGGCAACTCGGAGTGTCCTCTGCAGGGTTTCTGAGAATCAGTCCGGGCCCCCGAAGCAATGGCATACATACCCAAACCTCCAAACTCCACTTTTCAAAAATGAGGAGAGCAGGTCTACAGCCTTAGCTCACTCCTAAGGTTTTCTAATAACCCTTTCACGTTTTAAAAAATTCTATCCTCCAACCAACAGAGGTCTACGTTGCTGGTGCATTCCACAGGAAAGAAGTTCAAAAAGCAAACGTGTGTGTCTAGGGAATCGGTCCCTCCCGCCTCGCTGTCTTTCAGTGCCATTCTGAAAGTCAAGTCTCAGTTTCTGCTTCCCCGCCAGGAGAACGATGGCTGCAGTTCAAAGCCTTGAACTCAATGGTGAGGCTGTTTCATTTTTACGGTTTCCTGACTAGAAAGAGAGTCACACTCTATTGACTCCAGTTTTTAAAACTTTACAAACATACCATTTTACACTTTGAAGAGTGCATACTCAAGTACTCTAGTTCCAAAGTACAGGCAACTTAAAACTACACTTGAAAACACTAATTGGGGTTCAGTGGGAGAATGGAGTTCAAACAAAAGAGCTCAGGGCATCTGTTACCCCTGAACAAAACAGAAATGGACGCATGCAGAATACAGCCATTGTTAACCACCCCCCCACCCCCCACCCCGAGCACTTCTGATTAGACATCTAGGCTCGCTGCCCAAACCATGGCCAGGGACTCCAGGTACGACGGAGTTAGGCTCAGTATCCCACACTGGTTTAACACCTTTGGGGGCATTATTTGTATCTAGCTCTGTCATGTACAGTTCGGTTTTACTGGGAAATAGGTGGGTACATGTGAATGACTCCTGGGAAATACATCCCAGACACTGACCAGAAAAGAAGGCGGAGTACACATGGTTTTGTCTCCCTGGGAGTCTCCGCAGGCAAGCAAAGCGGCCAGTGGCTCGTCTTCATCGTAGAGTAGTGGTTCTCACAGTGTGGGACCAATGGCACCCACAATCAGTGTCACCGAGAACTTGGCAGAAATGCAAACCTGTGGGCTCCGCCCCAGACTTAGTGAATCAGAACTCTGGGGCGGGGCACAGCCATCTGCTCTCGAGACCTCCACGTGAATCTGACGCTTGCTCAAGTTGGAGAACTGCTGTCCAGAGAGACCAGATAAACAAGTACATTCAGCCCAGGCCAGGGTTTCTCAGCCTCGGCACTACTGACTTCTGGGGCTCGACAGCCCTTCTTTCTGTGAGGGACCATCCTGTGTGTTGCTGGATGTTGAGCAGCACCCAACTAGGTGCTGGTAGCACCCTCCCCCAGTGATGACAACCAAAACGTCTCAGGGTGTTGCCAAACGTCCCCTGGGGTGGGGGAGGGGGCAAAATCCCTCCTGCTGAGAACCGCTGGCCTAGAGTTCAGAAAAATGGACACGAAACTCAGGACAACCCTCCCATCACGCCCGTTTCCTCTCAAAATGTTCTCAGTCAGTTCTCACTGCTTTTTGCTTTATAAATGAATTAACTCCAGCTGGACCTTACTTTATTTTGTTTATTTACTTATTTTTAGAGAGAGGGGCAGGGAGAGAGGGAGAGAAACCCCTCCCTCTCAATATGTGGTTGCCTCTCATGTGGCCCCCACTGGGGGCCTGGCCCCGCAACCCAGGCATGTGCCCTGACTGGGAGTCGAACTGGCATCCCTTTGGTTCACAGCCCCACGCTCAATCCACTGAGCCACACGAGCCAGGGTTGGACCTTACTGTAAAGGTTAAAAGTTACTCTTCTGGGCATTAAAGCAGAGATTGTAGAGAAAACGTGCAAGCCAATTTTGGTTTACACCCTGGCCCTCACCTAATGACCCTCCTCCCTACCTTCCCAGCAGCTGAAAGCTGAGAGCACAGGGCCCTCACCTCCCTACACTGCCCAGCCCTTTGGAAACAGTGATTTTGGAGTCGGCTGCCTCCCTATCCCACAAGTCTGTACACAGTAAGTGTCCAATAAGTGCTTGTTTGATGAATAACAACATGCTGGTTCCGTCAGGTGGGAGGCCATAAAAACCAATGAATCAGAGGTTACATGAAGGCAGGAACTGTGGCTTTTGATCCCTGTTGTATTCCTAGGGCCAAGTACTCAATAAGCTCAGTATTCCTAAATATGTGAATGAGTGAATAAATGAACAAATGAATGACTGAAGAGTCTAACACATATTTACAACAATGTAAAAACAAACCACCAAACACACACACACACACACACACACACACAACAACAAAACCAAAACCACGAGCCCATAGCCACGCTCTCTCATTGAATCTCATACAATGTGGCACTGGCTAAAAACTTAGGCTGTCTTCCTTTCGAGGTAGTTCCATGGGCCTGAAACACAAATTAGAAGCCCAAGGTGCTGCCCCTCACCTGGTCCAGTCACCTGCCCGTGTGCCCTGCTGTGCCCCAGTGAAAACAGGAGCTGACCTAAGCCTCCCCCAGAACATTTCAGGCCCAGAGCAGCTGCGTGATCACTCCCCAGAAGACATTTATCAGCAGTGCACCTGGCCGACAATCTCAAATATTCAGCAATTTACTCAACATGCATGAGTCATAAACAAAACACTTTACCAAATAAAAACAGCTAACTTGTATGAAGGGCCCTTATCTATGTTCTTATCATGCAAACATCATTTATTCTGTCTTTTTTTTTTTTTTTTTTTACATTCCTCTTTTCTCCTTAGGATTCGAGTACTCCTTTCTCGCCTTGTAAACTGGCAGGAAGAGGCCATGGCCTGCTCACAACGAACTCACTTAAAAGCAAAATGCAGAGCCCAAATAGACACTGAGGGCTTCAGGTTTCCTCTTCCCATTTAGGGCAGGCTCCCAAAGTTCCTTACTTCCACACCATGATTACAAAAAGTTGGACCCTACGCCTCCCTCTTTGAGAGAACAGCAGTACACTCTGTCTTCCAGAAAGCCTCTCAACTTTTGGAATATCACCATTTAAGACCACTCACTGTACCAAGGAAACAGTTTCACGCAATAAACATCAGTCATTTCCTCCAAATTCCCACAGGAAAGCACTAACCCTTTAAACGTTGAGGGTTATAAAAATGCTAAAGTTTTAAGCAAGTATCTCCCCAATCAATCACATAGTCCTGGGGAGACCAGAGAGGTGGAGTCTCAACTCTTCATGGTCCCCAGTTTCCTTTTGGTTAGAATGACAAAATCGGGTGGTATTAGTGTTTCCCAAAGTACGGTGGGCATTCAATGCAAGTCGTCCCAATACAAAAAAGAGTTGATATTAGGTGCACACAGATGAACATCTTTTAGCTATTAGTCTAATTCTTTATGGAAGTGATACTGGTTTTCCATTATGGTAGTAATGTAAAATGTCCTTGAAAATAAAAGCATCTAAGGCTTTAAAAACAAAAATGAGTCGCTTTTAGGAAAAACAACAACTAGTAAATGAGAGTTTAGGTGGTTCTAGCAGTTGTGCAGAATAAATGATCTTGGGACCTTGGTGTTGCGCTAAAGAGATGTCTAAAGCCCAGAGTGAAGCAGAAGCAAGAGAGTGAAAGCCCTGGAGGTTTGCTGCTATCAGGGAATCCCGGAAACCAGGACCGCGGTAGCCGGCCGCCCGACCTCCGGGCTCCCTGGAAGGAGGCTCGGAACTGAACAGCTCGGGATGAAATCCCACAAAGGAGAGGCGGGGACTGGGGTCCCGGGATGGAAGGGACGGGGGACCCGCTGGAGAGGCGATAGGGGTCCCAGACTAGAGAGGCGCGGCGGGAACGCTAGTCTCAGGCTGGAGGGGTGTATTGGGACGGGGATCCCCAGCTAGAAGGGCGCAGTGGCACCCGGGAACTGAGGTCCCTCGGCTGGAGGGAGTCAGGGGTCCCCGAGGGGCGTGGCAGGGCCAGACGTCCCGGACCGGAATCGAAACTGGAGGGCTTTGCGCGGGGGGGGGGGGGAACCGGGAGTTCCAGCGTACAGAGGGGCGCCACGGGCCGCGCGTCCTAGGAACCGGGAACGCCCCCAAGCGGAGAGGGACGGGGCGGCGAGACCCACAGCCCCTACACCCCGCCGTCGCCTGCGGGAGGACCGGCCGCCCCCGTCTCTCCTCGGCCCCGCGCCGGACCCGTCGACCAGACCTGTCTTCGCTGGCGGTGATCACGCCGTCCTCCTTCGGGATGAGCAGCGCGGCCGTGACGGTGTCCTGGTGCCCCTCGATCTTGCTCAGCAGCACCGGGCGGCTACTCTGCGGCCTGGAGTGGATCTCGGCCGCCATGTTCGCGCGGCGGCAGCCTCCCGGGGCTGGCGGCCCATCAGCTGACCGCGGGGCGGGCGGGGCGGGCGAGAGCGCCGGTTTGCCAGGGCTCCCGGGCCGCGTGGGCGCCGCGCTGCCGTAAACTCCCGAGTGCTGTGCCTCAGGCACCGTATTGCCGCGGGGAGAAGCGCAGCTAAATTCGCAAAGCGGGGCCAGAGCCGCAGAGGACGTCTGCCCGGAAGTAGGGAAAGTTATAAAGGTTGAAAATGTGAAGGAAGAAAAAGACCGGCCTAAGGAAAAGACTTTGAAGAGTTTATTAGTTGATTTGAGCCTAACTGACGACAGTTTCCAGAAAGCAAAATCTGAAAAGACCGAGAAAATGCTCCTGAGAATGTCAGTTTCGCATCTTATTTTATACATTAGAATAAAAGAAGGAGACATAAAGAGGGCTACAAGAAATCCACTGGTGGTAGATTAAGAGGGCAGGAGAAAGCAAAGTGGGCAAATCTCTGCGATTAGATAAAAAGTAAAACAAGTAAAACGGAGAAACCATACATCTTTTACATTGGTGGGTACAGCATAGTTAATTAATAACACATAGAGATAGTATTGGGGTACAAGATAACAATGAGGGGTTCTGTCGTCTCACGCTCTGAGGGGTCTGGAAAAGATTACTCTGGTCTTTCAAAGGTGTGTTATTTTAGATGCACAAAGACGACAGACAGGCTTGAGGTAAAGACTGACCTTTGTCAAGGAAGCTACAGGCCTAGCATGTGACTGCCCACCATGAATTGCTTTCAGTTAAGAACGTTTATGTTCAGACCATCCTATGCTATGGGTTACTTTGGGTCTTTTGGGTTTGTAAAGCCACCATGCAGGCCTCCCCTGAGCTTGTCAGGTTTGGTGTGTGACCTCTTTTTTGTCCACAAAAAGTCAAGTCCTTTACCCCAGAATGGATTGAGCAGTTGGCAGGGGAGAGAAACTGTCCTCGGAACCAGAACTTCAGAAAATAATAATATTACATTGTACTCATTCTAAAAAGCCATTCTTTGGAAGACACCTTCACTTCAGATGTCTGTGTGAAAAAATAGAGTGCAGCTGAGAGTCTTTGAAAGACAGTAGGTGACTCTCACTGAGCGGCAACTACACACTAAACACTATCCCAATTTCCTTACATGGATTCTCTCCTTTATTACTGATAACGTTAAGAAATGGAGAGAGAACTGCTCCTGCATTCTCACTTTAGAGATAAGAAGACTGAACCAGGGAAAAGTGGAATCACTCCCTTAAGGTCATGTAGCTATGGGAAAGAGAAAGGGAGCCTTGACCTCCGGGAGCTGGCCTGGTACTAGCAACCAGGCTTCCATGTTGCTAGGAGCTGGCGAGGGGCTCACAGCTTATTCCTGCAGAACATAAACGTCAGACAAGGTGACTTCATACGCATATTTAAACACAGTGAGACTATGAACATTGCCCAAACCACAAAAATGACCAAATGTCCCCCTATTCTGGCTAATATGAGTGACTCCTGTTTCTCAATTACAGCATCAGCCTCGGCCTCTTCTTCCTACATCTAGACAAGATTTAGTAAGACATCCAAGCATAGAATTTGCCCCACTTCCTGACAGTATCGAGTCCAGAGGGAAGCCCTTCCGCCTTAAACTCTCCTAACACAAATGTAAATTTTCTAAGTCCTTTCTATCACTGACTCCCCTCCAACAGACAATCAACCCTATTTGTGAACTACAGATGTATTCCTGGTGGCTTTTTGCTGGAGAATGTCGGCAGCTAGTAAGTTAATGAGTCATGATTGGGACCCAGGGAGTCATTGGCTCCAGGGGCCTCCCTTTCCAATCCTCCTCCCCACACACTGTATTATTTTCACTCCCGCACTGCAGAATTGCACTAGAAACTGTGCTGCTCACCCGGGTATCCAGCACTTGAAGTGTATCTAGTCAAAACTGAGATGTGGTGTGAGTACAAAATACACACCCAATTTTAAAGACTTAGTACAGAACGAAAAGGATGTAAGGTATTTCATTAACAATTTTTATATTGATTGCATGTTGAAATGATACATTTTAGGTATAGTGAATTAAATTAGATATTATTAAAATTAATTTTACTTGTTTCTTATTTTACAATATGGCTAAAAATTTTAGATTATATATGTGGCTAACTTAGTATTTCTGTTGGAGAGCACTGTACTAGTACTTTCTTCTAATGAAGTTAATACCCATTCATGCACATATTCATTCATCAATTCAACAAACGTGTATTGTACACCTACTGCATGGAGTGCACTGACAAGATCAATTAGACATGGTTCTTGTAAGGCTTGTACAGTTTAATGACTAAACAGGCTATTGGACAAGTTTTTTCCCAACAACAAATGTTTATTTGTCGAGTGCCTGCTGTGAGGCCAGCACCATTCTAAAGGCAGCTGTGCTGAAGCAAGACGAAATCGCTCTATCATTTGAACTTCTATTACAGCGAAAGAACCAGATAATAAACAAAATAAGTAAGTTACATAGTATATTAACATATATTAAATGCTGTGGAGAAAATAAAGCTGGGAAGGTTGATGCGGACTCTGGGAGGTGTTGCAATTTTACATGGGATGGTGTGGTAGATCTGGAGATACTCTTCACCCATCTGACTTCATGGAAGAGGGGTGGTCAGCAGGCATTCTCCAGCTTTCATCTCTTTCAGAGTCTTCCTTAGCTGCAGAGAGCCATCATGCTCATCTAAGCCCTCCATGTGGCAGCCTGAATTCAGTAACTAAATGAGACATGAGACATAAAGGCAGGCCCATTGCAACCTGCCCAGGACACACTGATGAGCAATACTGGCTCCAGAACTCTCTCCCGGGTCGGATGAGGCTTTGCCAAGCCTGCATTGCAGCTGACTTCATCCGCCTACTCCCATTACAGCTCCCTTCACAGCTATGGATCCCTCATAAACACCCTGTGTGCCAACTTCTGTCTCAGCATCTGCTGCTTCTGGAGAATGCAACCTGAGACAGGTGGCCAGGGGAGGGGAAGGCTTCAGGAAGAAGGTGACATTTTAGCCTCCCAGGAAGAAGGAGAGGAGGGAGGAAGCTGGGTAGAAATATGGGAGAAGTGCTGGCCTGGAAAAGGAGACAGCAGGTGCCATGGCCTTGCGGTGAGGGCAGGCCTCAGGGTTTCTAGGATGAGCAAGGTAGCTAGGATGCTGGAGCAGAGTGAGTGACAAGTGCAGACAGAAATGAGGACAGACAGGTCACCAGACAGACCATGTCAGGCCTGGGGAATGGTGAGGACTTTGGTTTTTACTTTAAGTGAGGTGGAAAACCATTGGAGAGTTTGAGCAGAAGACTGGCTTAATCTGCATTTTTTAAAATTAAATTTAATTTACTTTTTGACATCAACTCATGGCCATGATTATTTCAAGAATAACCCAACCTACTGCCACCCTGATTATTCTGAGAGTCTGAGGTAGCTTATTTTTCACAAGTCAATATTTTGGCATAAATGTCTAAAAAGTAAAGACTTTTTAAAAACAAAACTAAAATACCCCCATTGTAAACCTCCAATAATTCTCTGATTTTTTTTTTTAAAAAACTTGTCAGTATTCAAATACTCCACATTTCCTTTACTTTTTTTTTTTCAGTTGTTTTGTTCCAACCAGGATCCAACACAGGAGCGCAGTCTCGGTTACTTCAAGGCACGCCGGTGCCCCCCACAAGAAGAGAGACTGCACAAAGAAGTACTTCTTTGAGGGTCTAGATGTTCAGCAGGCAGCTCAAAATTGGGAATTCAGACAAGACATCCTCTGTAAATTAATATTACATTTTTTAAAAATTATGTTAAGCTTCATAGGACAGCAATATAATAATAATGCTAAAGTGTGGAAGATAAGAAAAAGACATATATATCCACTGTTTCCATGTTGATGTATTTTTCCCTTTGCCCTCTTTTTTTTTTCCCCTATGCTTTTTAAAAAGGTTGTTTTAAACTAAAAGTTTTAAATTCAGCTAAGTCAGTAACTCTTTGTCCAGGACCCCTGAAACGAAGGTTTTTTTGGAGACAGACCAGATGAATATTTGCTCAAATGGTTGCTCCGTTTATGATCTGGAACTAAGACTAAATATATGTTGCTGAGAAGTATTTTCTTTTTTTGAACTAGTGTTTTCTTTAAACTGAACGTAAAAGAAGTTTTTTGTTTTGCTTTAATGAGAAAGGAAGGAACAATTGACAAGGAGAAGCAACGTCTTTCATAAATTTCTGGATCCAAACGCCTTTCCCTACCTACCTGCTCACCCAAGGGTGATCCTGAGCTCCGGCAAGGACCAACGCTCGCTCACGCGCGATGTCACTCAACCGCAGCCGCCCCGCCCACAGAGCGCTAGCCCCGCCCCGGCCTACCTTAGCGCTCCTATTCCGACGGGGCTGTGTTACCGCGACACTATTCCGGCGTTTTTCCTTCCTCCCTCCGTTGCCCTCTCCCCTGCAATGGCATCCGGGTTGGTCAGGCTGCTGTTGCGGGGGCCTCGCTCCCTCCCGGCACCGGCCATCCCCGCCCGAGCCCCGCCAGCTCGGGGAGTGAAAGACTTCCGCGCAGCCGTCCGCTTCCAGAAGGAGCTGGAGCGGTGGCGCCTGCTCCGGAACCCGCCGCCGCCCGTCCGCCGGTAGGAGCCGCCTCGGGAAGGGGTCAGGGTGGCGATCGAGGACCTGGGACCTCCCGCTTGGCCTCGGCCCTGCAGCGGGGAGCAGTCCTTCGTCGCTAACGGGTTCCTGGTGCGAGCCTAGGAGGTTTGCGATACAAACACCCCTGTGACGAGGACGCGTGGACTGAGCCAAAGATGCTGGAGTTGTGCCCTCCACGCGTTGGAACTCCCATTTAGAAGCCTGTCAACTGCGACAAGCGAGAAGGCGGCGCTCCCCAGGGTTGCGGTTTAGATGGAGAAAAAAATTAAGTGTATTTCACCACAAGTCCACTGTCTACAGTAAAAGGGAAACATTTTAGGTTTAGGTTTTCGCTTTAATTAATCTTGTTTCAGTAACAGAAGGTCCGGTAGAAAGAGACGCAGATCTTCATAGGACCAAATTAGATCTTCTATACACGAGATTTTGCATCTTTTTCCTCTCAGATAATGTGTCTGACGTCTCGTCGTGGCAGTACAAGTGGATGCACTTAGCTCTTTTGTGGCTACACTTACGGGCATTTGAGTTCCATATTATTGCTATTACAACTGGTGTAACAGTCAATAGCTTTGAAGTTCTTACTCCTTTGGAGATTTAGTATGAAATTTCGATAGCTACTTTAATGTTGACCTCCGCCCCCCTTAAAAAATTTAGGTAATGTAGTTTATACACCTACCAGTAGGAATATGCATACTCATATTCCTGTACTGTTTGAACACAAAGGGAAGGGAGGGAGATAGAGAGAGAGAGACATTAATGTGTGGTTGCTGGGGGCTGTGGCCTGCAACCCAGGCTTGTACCCTGACTGGGAATCGAACCTGCAACACTTTGGTTCACAGCCGGTGCTCAATCCACGGAGCTATGCCAGCTAGGGCATATTATTTCTTTTTAATTCACATTTCTCTGATTATTGTGCGGCTAGTCACTTTAGGATTTTATAGTTGGAAGAAATTTGTGGATTACATACACATTGTATTTATAATTCAATTCTTTATACTTTGCTTCCCTCTTTTATTTAAAAGTTTTATTTCAGGTTAATAATCTTTAAAAAAAACTTTCATTCTTGGGAATGATTTTGAACTACTTCTTAATTGCTAATTTAAATGGATGTTTTCAATAAAATATGTAATAAATACAATGTATTTATTGTTTATGGCTTGAACCTTTGAAATTATAATCTGTATTTCACACCTAGGTATTAAGTGTAGTTGCATGGTTAGAGTGCTTTAATGTAGCAATTGGCTGAAAGGCAAAAAAATATTCCAACAATGTATCTAAGAAAGAACAAATAATCATCTGACTTGAATTTTAACTTTTAAAAAATCAAAGCATGGCATTAACATGAAAGTTTTGTGAAATTTCCTTTATGTAATTAACAGAAGTGCATCATCAATGAAAAAAATCTTCGCACCAGAATAACATCCTGTCGTTTTCCTCACCACCTGTGTGCTGTCTTCTGTTTCCTGTTTCCAGGTCGGAGAAGCCCAACTGGGACTACCACGCTGAAATCCAAGCCTTTGGACACCGGTTACAGGAAGCCTTTTCCTTAGATCTCCTCAAAACTGCATTTGTTAACAGCTGCTATATTAAAAGTGAGGAGGCCAAGCGCCAAAAGCTGGGAATAGAGAAAGAGGCTGTTCTTCTGAATATTAAAGATAATCGAGAACTCTCTGAACAAGGGTCATCTTTTTCACAAGCTTGCCTCACCCAATTTCTGGAGGATGCATTCCCACACCTGCCCACTGAAGGCGTTCAGAGTCTGGTCGACTTTCTCACGGGCGAGGACGTCGTGTGCCACGTGGCTAGAAACCTGGCGGTGGAGCAGCTAACGCTGAGTGCGGCATTTCCAGTCCCCCCGACTGTGTTACGGCGGACTTTCTTTGCAGTCGTTGGAGCCCTGCTACAGAGCAGCGGCCCTGAGAGGACCGCGCTTTTCATCAGGGTAGGTCATTGTTCATTGCACGTACCAGGACAAATTTGAGCATTTCTTTCTGTCATTCATTTCTGTGCGATATGACTTTGGAAGGTTGTGTGTGAAATGAGAGAGACCTAAAGCTTTTTCATGGTAGCATATTAATTACTCCAGTTATGTCTCATTGAGGACCTTCTCAGGAGTGAATGTTAGATGCTGGCTTGTGAATTTGGAAGGACTGCAAGCCATGTCTTTAGTTTTACACCCCGAGGTCCCGGGATAGTGCCCCCGTAGTAGATGCTGAGCAGCTGCGGAGTGAGGGAAGGAGACGGAAGGAGTCACCGGAGGGCCCAGTGTGCTTCGGAACCGTGAGTGATAAAACCCTGGATTTCTGATTTCCGGCGACGTACATCTAGCTTCTTGGGAGCCAGTGGCTTAGCTAGTTAAAATGAGATGTAACCCATATGACTTGGCTCCCACTGTCCTCTTAGAAGTTATTAACTAAGAGAATTTCTGTCCTCTGCATTGGAGGAAAGCATGAGTTTTTGGTTACTCTTACAAAATGAGAAGTCCATACAATCACCTTAAGTCAAAAAGAAAAAAACCCCCCCAAAAACAGTCTTGATTTAGACATTTGCATGCGGGACCTTTTAAACCAGCATCCCTTGCTGTTGGAATCTATCCATTTAGTTTCGATGCCGAGTTGGATGGTTTTATAGAGAAGGGTATCTGTATTTACCAACACTCAGGCTCTGTTCGTAGGTAAAACCTGTCTTCTTTCCCCTGCTAAGGCCTGTGATGGGTCTGCCTTTGGGAAGCAGGTATGTTGACTGACCCTTCTGGAGTGGGAGCTCCGGGAAAGAGAAAGAGAACAATTTTCACTTGGCTTGATGACTGCGAGGTAGTGGAGTGCTTTCTGAGCCTGGTCGACATTGACACCAGCTCTAATGGGCCTCGTGTCCCCTGCTGGAACCTCCCAGCCGTGTTCCTTGACATAGTGTGGGCTTCTTGGTGTGTGGTTTCCTGGAAAGATTCTTTACAAATGGCAGCCTTCTGCGAGTCCCACGTCCGGTCTTCAGGGGTTTTGTACCCGAGACGTCTGCTGCAGACTTCCCTCCACTACTACAGGCGGCCTCTGCCGGCCTCTGCCGGCCTCCTGCCTTTAAGCCAGGAACGTGTGTTGGCTGGCTTAAAGGCAGGCCACCCCCTGCCCCAGGTCAGAGGCAGTGGACACTGTCAAGGCCCCTGGGCTCGAGGGGAAACAGAAGGTGTCCCCTGCTGTCCCCTGCTTTCCCCTCCCAGAATTAAATAGCTTTTTTTTAATACTTAATATTCCTTTTTTTTTTTAAGATTTTATTTATTTTTTAGAGAGAGGAAGGGAGGGAGAAAGAGAGAGGGAGAATCAATGTGTGGTTGCCCCTCACATGGCCCCCTCTGGGGACCTGGCCTGCAACCCAGGCATGTGCCCCGGCTGGGAATCGAACCTGCGATGCTTTGGTTCGCAGCCCATGCTCAATCCACTGAGCTACTCCAGCCAGGGCTAAATAGCTTTTTCTAAAGACATTCTCACAAGTCCTTCCTTGATTTCCATTTCTTTTTTTTTTTTATCGCCCTCTCTTCTTCGGAGTCTTAGAACCCTCTCAACAATTTTCTGTCACTTTCTCAAGATCTCTGTGAGGTAGTTGTGAGAGCATTCTGGAAATATTTGCTCACCCTGTTTTAGTGCCTCTTCGACAGTTCCAGGCGCAGAGCCTGTTGGATAATTCAGGGACCTGTGCCTAAGTCAGGAGCGTTTGTTTCATTTAGTTTTTTTGTTTGTTAGTTTCCCATCCCAGAATCGACAGGTTTGAATTGTCCTGTGTTATTCATGCCAGGCACTGAGCTCCCTGAGCTAAACAGGATACGATTTTTGCCTTGAGGGTCACTGGGCAGATGGAGTGGAACGTGGGAGGTTCTCATGGAGGCGCTAGGGAGTGTCGGCAACCCTAGCAGGGTTAGGGGTTAGGGTTACAGAGGTTATGCTTGCCCTGAAGGATATTCCAGGAGGAAGCCTCCAGGATGAGCTTGTGCTTGTGCTTGGGAGACTACAAGTCATGCTGTGTGGCCAGATTGTTTTAAATCTGGAAAAGGGATGGGAGACGGCCTGGACCTCTAACAGCTAGACAGAGTGTGGAAGATCTTTTCAGCTCGGTGCTCCTCAGAACACGGTTTGGCAGAGGTAGCATTAGCATCGCCGAGAACTCATTAGAGATGCAGGTTCTCAGGCACCCCCTCAGACTCCTGAATCAGAATCTCTGCGAGGCTGGCCTAGGAATCTGCTTCAGCAGCTCTCCAGGTGCTGCTTTTGCCCCCCAGATGTGAGCAGCACTGCTCTTAGCGCAGCTAAGGGGTGTGTGTTTGATGGTCTTGTGCAGGCTAATGTAGAGCCAGCTGGAGGGGTTTTAGATGGTAGATCTCCATGGTCAGATGTGCATTTTGGAGACGTTTCTTCACGCTCCCTCCCTACTGTGGGGAGATGAGATTGGGATAGTCAACAACGCCCACCTTACCGAAAGCTCTGATGATGAACTGGTAAGATCAGGAGCCAAGAGGAAAGAATAGGAGGCATAAGTAATCACCCCAGAGATCTCCTTCTATATTCCCATGGCTATCTTAGGCATTAGAATTATTTGTCCTTACCCCACAGCTGGTTATTCTACATGGGAATCCAGTGATTCATACATGGGTGAACAACTGTGTACATCCTGCAAGCATTTTGTCTCTGTACATTAAAAGATTCAAAATCTCCAGCTCAGAATGGCCTTATAAATATTTTTTATTAACAAAGCCGAGGAAGTGTTGTAATGTAAGTGACTCCATTTCATGAACTAAGAAATCTTTTTTTTATTTCTCCCATCTTCTCCCATTTACCCTTCCTGTTACATACTGTGTTTGTTAACATAGTGTATCATTGTGAAAATTAACGTTTGTTCCTATATTTCCTATTCAATATAATTTATTGCCAAAAAGAATTCTGCTTTGAAAGTTCATAATTAGTTCCTCCATTTTTTAGTTGTTTAAATTTAAAGTATATCAAGTCATAAACACTTTAAAAAGGCAGTTAGTGTGAACTGATTACCACTGGTGGGGGAGGGAGGAATCAAAGCATTTTATTGAGTGTGTTCTGGGGAGGGTCAGAGGGCTGGGGGACTGTGAGATCTCGCGTCCTTGGCCTGGCCATGATCTCCCCAGCTTTACAGCCACCAAAACCATGAAATGATCATTTCAATGACTTTTTGAAATTGTGAACTTGCACAAAGAAGTAGTGCTAACTTAGAAGACCCCAGTGCCTTTTTACAGGAGTTTCTGCCAGAAGTTATTACTGTTTATTCATTAATTAAACTCTTTTTAAAAATATCTTTCTTACTGATAAGAATATATTTCTAAATTATGAGACAGGATGTTACCTTCAACTAGGACTTTTTAAAAATATCTTTCTTACTGATAAGAATATATTTCTAAATTATGAGACAGGATGTTACCTTCAGCTAGGATTATTGTAATAAAATTTATGTGAGAAAACTATATGGGAATGTGAAGGTATCGTACCTTTTTTCTTTTACTTCCCATAAGTTGTTTTTTTTTGAGAAATCCTTTCTTGGCTTTTTTTTTTTAAGATTTTATTTATTTATTTTTAGAGAGGAAAGGGAGGGAGATAGAGAGAAACATCAATGTGCGGTTGCTGGGGGTCATGGCCTGCAACCCAGGCATGTGCCCTGACTGGGAATCGAACCTGCGACACTTTGGTTCTCAGCCCACGCTTAATCCACTGATACGCCAGCCAGGGCTACTTCCCATAAGTTTTTAATTTCTGTTGAAATTAAACCTTGAGTTCTAGTCCTTATTTTCTTTACACTAACTTAAACATATACATTGTGTTTTTATATGCAGGACTTCTTAATTACTCAGCTAACTGGAAAAGACCTCTTTGAGATCTGGAGCGTAGTCAACCCCATGGGGCTCCTGGTGGAAGAGCTGAAGAAGAGGAATGTGTCAGCTCCCGAGTCCAGACTCACCAGGCAGTCCGGGGGCACCACAGCTTTGCCCGTGTTTTTCGTTGGCTTATACTGGTTAGTAAAAGTTCAATCTTAATTTCGTAACATTGTCTGGAGACCTTAAAAAAGGATTTTTCACAATTCCTTAGTACAGCCTCTCATTGCATTAAAAGTTTTTTTAAAATCTCATTCCCGCGATTATCTGAGTACTACTTCCTTTCCTGTTGGCTATTCTTAGGGAAAGGCACGTGATCCATGGTTTGCCCAAAGTATCTTTTTTATTTCCCCTGAATTTTTTTAAATTTTCTTTTTGTTTTTTATTTTTCAATTACAGTTGACATTCAATACTATTTTATATTGGTTTCAGGTATACAGCATAGTGGTTAGACAGTTATATAATTTACAGATTGATTCTCTGATATTTCAAGTACCCACCTGGTACCACACATACTTAATACAGTATTACTGACTGCATTTCTTATGCTGTACTTGACACCCCGTGACTGTTTTGTAACTGCCAATTTGTACTTCTTAATCTCTTCACCTTTTTCTTGCCAATAGTAGCTTTTAATAACCAATAAATTTCATGGCATATATGTTAATCTAAGTATTTCTGTAGAAAAAAAATAAAAGTTTTGACTCGAGTTTTACAGATTTAACCATAATCCACACTTAAACAGTTTTAGCTGAGCCAAGACTGGGAAAGGAAGGGCTGAGTTGTCCAGTGTATACATATATGTAAATCACCTTACGCTCGGAACTTCCTGGTGTTCTTAGTGACAGTTGACCTGCCCCCAGTTGAATTCAGGTGGGTTGGAGTGTTAACTGTAAACTGTGAATATCCAAGATGACTAAGAATTTAGGTAACTTTTCTAATCTTTATGTGACAAGGGGCTTTATAGCCATATAACCAATGGAGGGCATCACAAAGGAGAAAGCAGGTGGTGGTGTAAAGTTTTGTCTACAGTTTCAATTCAAGTGGGAAGCCAAACAGAAAGATACTTTTCTGCTTCTCAGGCCGGCAAGCCTTAAACATATCTTTTGTCAGCAGTTCACATGTACTATTGCTGGTAGAAAGAAAACAATGGTACAGTATTTCTGTTGCTCCTGGTGGGTAGAGGCACCAAAACGAGATTTACAGGGCGAAACCGACTTGTGAAGTATGCTTAATGGTGCGCCGGCCACTTTCAGACTGCTGCTGTTCTTTCACCCTAGTGACAAGAAGCTGGTGGCAGAAGGCCCTGGGGAGACAGTCCTGGTCGCAGAAGAAGAAGCTGCTCGAGTGGCGCTCAGGAAACTGTACGGCTTCACAGAGAACAGGCGGCCTTGGGACTATTCCAGGCCCAGAGAGGTTTGCAGGGCAGAGGAGACCCTCACCGCCGGCTAGCTGCCGAAGCTGGGCTGGCCGAAGCTGGAGGAAGTGAAATTCATCTCCCGTCCAAGTGCTGCCCAGGCCCGACCCTGCTTAGCTCCTGAGATCAGATGAGATTGGGGGCGTTCAGGGTGGTGTGGCCGTAGATGGAACCTGGAATTTGTAAGCAGAACAGCGAGACAGGTGTCCCAGGTGTTCGGATTGTAGAATAATGCTTTACTTCTCATACCGAGTTCCTGAATTTAAACAAGTATTTATCGAGGCATGTGTTTTCTTTTCTTTTTTAATTTCTTTAAATCATTTTGGTCGTGTTGTCTTTTTTGATGTTTTCCCAATAAATTTTTACTAGGTTCTTGATTTTATTATTGTGTACAACTTGTACAATTTGGTGTATTTTATATCCTTCTAGCTTTGAGGTATCATAGTTTGAATGTATGTTTTGTGTGAACTTTGCTGCAATACCAGTAAAGTTATTCTTCTTTAATTGTTTAATAGTTTAATTTGATTTACCCAGGTGAATGAACTTTGCCTCTCTAATTTTAGCTAAAATAGTAATGTTATAATTTAACTTTTAGAAATGTAAGCTGTATACTGTAGCAATGAGGTATTTACACAATCTCTAGATTCCATCTAGGTTTAAAAATCTGTATACTAATTCATTTTCTTTTTTTCAAATATTTATTTTTAGACAGAGGGGAAGTGGGGGAGAAAGAGGGAGAGAAGCACCAATGTGTGGCTGCCTCTCATGTGCCCATGTGCTGGGGACCTGGCCCACAACCCAGGCATATGCCCTGACTGGGAATCGAACCAGCAACTTTTTGCTTCAAAGGCCGGCACTCAATTCACTGAGCCACACTGGCCAAGGCTAATTCATTTTCTAATCATTCACTTTCTATGAAATAAATAGCAGAAAAGATGTATTTTGTGTTTTTAAAGGAAAACACAAAGATCAAAAGCAGCTTAAAGTATTGAGGCCATCTAGTAAAAAAAATATTGATCAATTTAATATTCCATAACTAATTATAGCTACTGTGCACCAGGCACTATTCTAAAGTGTTTAACATTTAATTCAGTTGAGGACAAATCTGAAGTGTGTCCTTCCTGTTCTTTAATCCTTTGTGTTCAGTTCATTAATCCACCTGCAAATTCCCTTTGATTTAGTTCTTTTTAACGTTCTGGCAACAGTGACCATTTTTAGTTCCAGTCTACCAGTAGCCACTCCCAGGTGTTAACTGGAAAAATGAGAATTGGGAGTTGAGACTAGAAAAGGTAAAATGTGTAAACAGCACTTTTGCCATGAAATCTTGATAAAGGAAGATAAAGGACTTTTGAATCTTTTCTCAGGCTGGTTAGGAAAGTGCAACTTGTGAGAGTTTACAGATATCACCGCTAGCGCACAGACTTTGGGGAGTGGAAAGTTTGAGAGTTACATAGTTGGTTGAATTGGTAGATAAGTGTAAATTACTTCACCTTTTTGAGAGTCAATCATTGAATACGGGCAGAGGACCAAGCCACACTTTTGTGTGCTGTCCGCAAAAAGTAAACGTGAATTGGTAAGTAGCTCGTTGATGCCAGAGGAGAAAGATTACAGAGAGTTCCTGGGAAACAGAAGATGGGCAATGTCCTGCAGCCACGTACTCATCCAGTGTATGCAAAAGGTCAGGTTCCAGGTAGAATATCCACATTTTATTTTAGGTGAACATGTGTTTTCAAAGGTTCTTAAAGAAGTTAGTTGCAAACTCAGTCATCCTTCTTCCCCCTATAAGTAGTGCTGATAACGCAATCCCAAATTGCAGCACCTTATTAACCTCCAAGGGCAAGTACCCTCACCCTTAGATTTTCAAGCTTCCAAACCTTGAGTGCCTCTGACTGACACGGAACAAAGCTAGCTCCAATGCATAAAAGCTCTTGCAAGTAAAGAAATCCAAATTCCTTATGGAAAATGTGATATTTCTAAGTAAAATGTTTTTAGTACCTGAATTGAGTTGTAGTTTTCAAAAGCACCCAAGAACACATGGTAGGCTGGGATGTTGAAAACAAGTTGGCTCACTTTTGCAGTTCTGTATGACATACCTTGAAACTTGGAACCGGCCTGGACAACTATTTAACTTGCTCTAAGAGAATAAATGCTGCATAAGTTTTATGGGTGGGCAAGAGGGACATGTGGGTTACAAGGACATAAAGGGGTGCACAGCCAAGGAAATCCAGTGACCGTTTGGAAGACTGGGTTTTTGACTAATGTCTACCAGGGGTGTCCAACCTTTTGGTGTCTCTGGGCCACACATGAAATACATTGCGACATGTAACCACCACAACATTTCGTAATGGTTTAGGTTATGCACAGCCATCCTGGGCCTCATGCGGCCTGTGGGCTGCAGGTTGGACACCCCTGTTAGAAGACAGCTGTCACAACCACAGGAAGTTGGGGGGATATAAAAGTACTGATACTTGAACTGGGCATCAGAGAAAGACATGGGAGCCATTTACTTTGAGATTCTGACACCCTTTCTCACCTCTTCCCACTCCAGTTCCCTAAGCCCAACATGCTCATATAATGGCACCAAAAAAAGTTCCTTAGCCAAAAATGTAAGATTGACACCTACAGACTCAATACATAAGCCTTACTGTTTTTCAGTACATAGTGTTTTATTACATACATACGTATAATATGAAATATCACTCTCAAAGTGTTTTATGTGATCATGAGAAAGTCAACTATATTACTAAAAACTCAAACTCCCAAGAAGGAAGGGCTGTGTATTGTGCTCAGCATGTTATATTTTCTGGCCACAAGGTGGTGCTGTAGTTCCACTTCCCAGTTAAGGAGCGTGCAAAGTGCCATCATCAGGACACTGGCTTTTCCCTCCACACAGGAGAGATTATGTATGTACCCATAAGGCACATGATGACAGTGAAACATGACTTTTCCGGGCCCCTTACAGCTCTAGCATTATATGATTATGTGCGCAGAAGCTAGTGCACCTGTTCCTTCAGGTGTAAAGTGAAGAATTTCACGTATGGACGACTTACCTCTGACGCTGAGGTCTGGGTGTTCAGCTTTCCTATTTACCGGAAAGAGGGAAAATGGCAGAGCTTCCATAGGTAAAACTTTTAAGAGACTTTTTTGGGGCCACTTCCTATTTTTTTCTCCTACTTTTTTGATGATGGAAGAAAAGGCACTGACTGCAGAGGTAAGGATACCTCTGTGTCCATCTTCTCAGCTTGTCCACCTAGATGTGGCCATTTCTCGCACCCACGGTCCAGCTCACAACTCCCCCCAGCGCAGGGATGCCCACGGAGGGTGCCCAGCTGGCAGCATGCTGCCCGCGTCTGCATCCCTGAGCCCACTCTTTCCCCCTCAGCTGACCCCTGGGCTGTCTCTCCAAACCTCAGTTTGTAAAGCCCCCTACCCTTGTAGGCCCCCTGGGCCCTACAGCCTTGGGCCCCCCAACTTTGGTTTGCTCTCAGAGCACTTGAAAGCCGTGGTTCTCTCTAGAACACCAAGAGTGACTGTTAGACTGACTCCCATCTTGCAAACCAAGAATTCTGGGAAAATGTGTGCAATCGAAAATGATCATCACAAGCACGTATAATCCCGAGAAGAAAAGCAGGCTGTTTGGGGTTGCTGCTGTCCAGCTGTCCAATAACACTCACTCTTTCCCTGTGCCCAACAGCCTGTCGGTGCTCCCTGGCCTCAGAAGATGCAGACTTTCAGGGAAAAAAAAATCTCTGGGAGAAAGACAGTTGAGAAAATGAAAAACATTACACTATCCCCCCTCTTCGGTTAAGGAAGAGCTCCATGATTGGCTTATCCACAGAATGCCTTTTTACCACATCTGTCGTACATTACAATTGCAAAGCGAACTGATGATTTTGATCCCATTGCTTTTGCGGAAGAGGGAAGTCATGAGGTCGCTGACAGGTAGAGAAGGCTGTTTCCAGTCGGGGGAGGAGAGGTTTGCCTGGCTTTCTGATGACCCTTCCTCGACATAAGTTACAGATATTACCCCCTTCACAGCAAGAGCGCGCGTCAGAAAGGGCCAGGAGACACTCAGCAGTAGGCAGTGCAGTTAATGAGACAGATAGAGTCAGTGGCCAGCGGACCATCCTCAGATTAATGTGACAGTGGTGCCCGTAGGGTCCTGACCACTGGCCCCTGGGACTCACATCTTACTCCTGCGGCTGATTTTCTTGTCTAGGAAGGAGAAGTGCAGGGCCCGCCACCCTCCTCTCTCCCTTTGGTAGCTGGGATTATGAACTTCAGGCGGAGGAGGTGTACCTCCAAGAAATGTGAACATTCACTTCCATTCTGCCTTTCAATATTCATCTCCCTCTGCAGACACTCACGATGCACCTGGTGTCACTGTAGAACAGTGATTTCTCATTTAGCCAGTTTCTCCACATCTACGTCCTTTTTCTTGATTTGGGAGAAGGAATTCCCGAAGAAACGGAGCGTCAGAGCCAGTGGCGTCATCCACTCCTCGGCCGCCGGAAGTGGGCGCTCCCTAGGCCCCCGTGCTTTTCAGCACCCACGGGAGGGCGAGCATGTAGCAGCTGCTCAACGCGCTTCACATGCTCTATGGCTCCATCTGCAAAGGTGTCTGGGAGAATTCTGTTTAACTCTCTGTAGCCTCAGGCTTGGATCACTGCGCAGAACACTGGATGCCTCCCAGAGATACACATCATGCCACAGGAAGAAGGTTCATGAATGTGCAGAGTGTGCCAGCTGCCTGATGGTGTCTGCTAACTTAGGAGTGCATGGTTCTTTCTGGTGGGCGAAGTGACTACCCACCATGTAGTTTTACTATTAACCTCCTATAAAAGGGACCCTGGCCTGGGAGGGCTGAGCCCCCTGAGTTTCCAATGTCCCATCTCCCTCTGTCCAGCCATGGACAAAGTTCGACCTTGTCCTCAGCACGGCCAAGACAAAAGCCAGTGTGCAGAGTTTTTGCTTCCGATATTAAAGCTCAGTCCCTTGCGGTCCACAGGTAGCTGCTAAGTGGCCTCAGTCCCCATCCAGGCAGCTTACAGGTGGCTTAGCTTGTCTTCCCTGCTGCTCTGGTGGCAGAGTTCACTGGGCTGCTGGCCATGCAGCTGCTGAGGCCACATGGCTATGGAGGAGGACGTGAGTGCACAGGGCAAGTGCGGGTCACATGGGCGGGGGGGGGGCGGGGCAGGAAGAGAGAGAGGGACAGAGAATGAGAACAAGAGCTTCTTTGTTTTCCTGGGATTATACTAGTTTGGGCTTGGGGTGGACCAGCAGAACCAACCAATGTTTTCAAAAGAACCAATTAATTTCCCAAGCTTTTGCGGACTTTTGATAGGTGTACACCCCCTGGTGAGACTGACAGGCTTTTATGGTCCAGCACCTCCCCCTGTGCCCCCCAACAAGCTGGCACCAGCGGTGGGGGGAAGGACGGAGAGTTAATCCTCTTGGCGGAACACAACGCTGGGGTGCTTTGGAGTGTGAAAAGCTGTAGCTTCCCAGTGAAGCAAACGGGTTTATGATCCCAGTTTATTCACCTCAATGTCTAGGTTCCTTTGCTTTCCTTTTCTATTAATATTTAGTTAAATACTGACAGTAACAGTACTTGGTACCCAGAAGGTACTTTAATGAATGAATGAATCAATGGAGTTCATAATTCTTGGATCATTGATAAACACTATTCCTATTTTAAACTATTGAAAATAATGTAACTGAATGGGGTCAGAAAACTGGAAAACCGGGAAAGCTCTAAAAGGCACTAATAAGGGGCTACGCCGGCGTGTTTGCTGGAGTACAAGTGGTCCGTGGCACTTAATCTCCAACAGGGAAAACACGCGCCCCTTTCCCTCTCTCTTGCGGTTGATCAAAGTATCTGTGCTTGGCTGCAGGCCAAAGCTCAGCCCACTTGACATGTGAGAATGACAAACAGCAAACTGGTGGAGTGCTGAATGTGAAGTTTTAACATATTAAGAGTGATGAGCAGAGTTCAGAGGTTAATCATACGTTTCTGCGTTGCCCCGGCCGGGCGGCTGGGTTGGCTGCAGGGTTGTCATAAACACAAGGAGGCTGCAGGTTTGATTCCCCGTCAGGGCACCCATCTAGGAGGTGGGCTGAGTCCCCAGTCGGGGCAGGCACTGGAGGCAACTGATGGAGTTCTCTCTCCTTCCCCATTCTTCTCCCTCTAAAATCACTAAGCATATCCCCAGGTGAGGATTTAGAAAATGTTTCTAAGTATTGATAAGAAAGTATTTTAAACCATTCTGATTTTGATAAGACTACCCAAATCTTGAAGAAATTAGTAGGGTGGGGGGGGGGGGGACAAGCAAATAAAAAAATGGTAACATTAGAGTTGTGATTATTTAAAAAAAAATTCGTCATTAAAAATGATAAACTCTAGCCTGTCACCAAAATGACACATTCACCGTCCACTCTGATTTTCGAAGTCCGTTAGTCTCCAGCAAGTTCCTTCTGCTTTGGCTACAAAAACGCTGCTTCTGCTGATGATACTTGGCCCTCCCTTGAGTGAACAGGCCGCAGAAATTAGGGGTGGTTTAATGAGACGGTTATTTCTCTGAAGGGCTCTGCACACGGGAAAGGGGTGGAGCAGAGAATAGTATTCGGTTGTCAGGCTGGGAGAAAAAAGCCAAGGGCTCTGGGTTTTCTGCAGCTTACCGAGGTACAGAGGTGTTTTGTTTTTTTTTTTTAAGATTTTATTTATTTATTTTTAGAGAGCGAAGGGAGAGAGAGAGAGAGAGAGAGAGAGAGAGAGAGAGAAACACATCAATGTGCGGTTGCTGGGGGTCTTGGCCGGCAATCCAGGCACGTGCCCTGACTGGGAATCGAACCTGTGATGGTTTGGTTCGCAGCTCGTGCTCAATCCACTGAGCTACACCAGCCAGGGCTGAGGTACAGAGTTTTATTAGAAGAGGCTGAAGTCTTTACAAAAGGCTGTTTCTTGTGTTGTACTTCCAAATAGCAGAGAAATACCTTTTCTTTTAGCTACTCATAACACTTTATTTTTACTTTGTACAAAATACCCAAAAATGCAAATCCAAAGAAATACAGACAAGTAACGACAGGCACACTGCACAACAGCAAACCTTGTCTAGCAAGACATTAGTTTTTTAAACTTTATTTTAGTGAATACATGCATTATAGAAAACAACAATGAGGACAACAACATCAAAAACACACAGAGGCTAGAGATTTTACTATTTCTACGCCCGAACCCCAAAGAACGCTTACTAGCAAGACTTTGGATGAGACAAAACAAAAATAATTAAAAGAGGCCAATAATATTTTTTTTTCATAGAAATGTGAAAGCTACCATAAAATGTCTTTTCCCCTCGTCACACTGATTGAATTTCTTCTGCAAAGCCATACATAGAAACAAAACAAAACAAAAATCCTGAACCGGACAGCAAATACTCAAGAGGGTTGTTACCTAAGTAACCACTCAGTAGTTTAAGGAATCTTTTAAACACTTGGGAGCCTTCCTATTCGTTTCTCAGTACAGTGTTCCAGCCGTCCTGCCCTTCCCCGCCTTGAACACATCCCAGAATAGAAACGCTTGCATCGTTGAGTCTCCTCCGCTCTCAAGGACTAGTTTTGCAAAAGAAAGTAAAGTACAGAATATGTAAAAGAACGGTGAGCGATGTGGGCCAGGAGTCTCCTCTTCACAGCCAAGTTGGGTTTGCTCTTGCCCTGTCTGCATGGCTTCTCCTGCGCTCCTCCTCAGGGCTTGTTTATCTGGCCCATGAACAAGAAGGCACCTGCGGAAGGCAAGGAGAACGAGGCACGACCATGAAACACAGTCTCTGAAACAGGACGAAAGGCCTATGTAAAGGAAGGTTCTGGGCTGAGTTCCACCCGCTGCTTGTTCTCAACGGGACTTTCTGCGGTGATGGAACCAGTTTGTATCCTCGTGGTCCGATATGGGAGCCACGGGTCGCATGAGGCTAACGCGAGCCCTTGAAATGTGGCCAGTGTGACTGGGAAATGGAATTTTTAATTATGTTTCATTTACATTAATTAGAAGTTAAAGTGACAGAGCCAAGTGTGTCCAGAGGCTCCCCTAGTGGGCTGTTTGGTTCAGGCGCACACGAATTACGGCATTCAGCACGCGCTGAGACACGAGGGTAAGGAAGTGGCCGGCATTATTTATCTTTTTAAAGAAGGTCTTGTTTATTTATTTTTAGAGAGAGGGGAAGGGAGGGAGAAAGAGAGGGGGAGAGACATCAGTGTGTGGTTGCCTTTCACACACACCCTACTGGGGACCTGGCCTGCAACCCAGGCAGGTGCCCTGACTGGGAATCGAGCCTGCGACACTTTGGTTCACGGGCCGGCACTCAGTCCACTGAGCCACACCAGCCAGGGCAGTAGCTGACATTATTCATTTTAAAAAAGAGTAAACAGTAAAATGTATTAGTTTCTACTCCGTACCAGCATGAAGCCAACCTCTCCACAAAGGCAATCTTTATTTACTCTTCAAAATTGTACTGAGGGGTAGGAACTATTCTTATCCCTAAAGATGGAGCTGCAGTTTGAACCAATGACCCCCAGTGCCAAGAGCGACTGAATTAACAAATCTGAAGTCATAACCAGGCGGTGGGCTTACGAAGGCTGATGACATGCAGCTTCTTATACAACTTAACTACCGCATTTATTTTTAAAGAATCAACAGATGTTGAAAGTGCCCCAAAGGGTTGCAGAGTTCTCACTGTGTTAAACACAAAACAAAACAAAGCAAAACAAAGCAAACATAAAATCTTGTCCTTGTTTAAACGATCCCATCACCCTTTGTAAAGAGCCCGGTTTTCCTCTCTCTCCGAGGGGTGTGGTTCTGCTGTTTGAGGCGTTGGCGACAGCCGCCACCTCGGAGAGACACGGAGAGCAGCTCCGCTGGACTGAATCCCGGGGGCGACCCACCGTTCTGAGCTCTTACAGCGCGTGACCGGTGGGCGGGGGGGATCGCTTACCTGTAGGATTGTGTCGGATGAAAAACAGAAAAGGTCTGTCCACTATGAACCACGGAGGAGATGACCTTGCAATTAGGATCGCGGCTGTGGGAAGGAAAGGAAACACGCTGTACGTCCGGCGAGCGGCCAGCAAGGCGGCGGCCGGACGGACCCTGGATGCTGACGTGCACGCGCAACAGCAGGCCCGCCGGCCACCGTGCACTGGGCACCCACCGGGGTCCAGGCCCTGTACTGTGACCATCTCTTGTAGTCTACACGAGCACCGTCCTCCTTAATACAGGGACTTAGCCCTTGTCGGGTTTTTATGAGGATTAAATGACACAAACGTATCACGGCTCTCGGCATGGCGTTTGCCGCTTCATGAACACCCAGTGCCTGTTCCCCGTCAGCACTGGCTGGGTGCATTGGCTGGGTGCCACCCGGCTTCCTGATGGCGGCAGCTGGTCCCCTCAGCCTCTCCAGATCCCTGCGGCTTTTCAGGGCCCAGCTTTGTGCTCAGCCACCGAGACTGCGCCTCTTGGTCTGGCACGATCTAGGTCTGCCTCCCAGTGGTAACAGAGGCCTCTCATCTGGGACCAGCTGTGTCGTGCAGCTCGTCTGGTGCGGGCATTGGGTGGGGAAAGCAAACTTCTTCAGTTTATGGTCTTAGGCATGCTGACTCTGCCGTGCCTGCCAACAGTGGCTTGATTTTAATAAGCCTGCGAGAAGGCCTTGCAGGAGGGCGGTGCCAAGTATAACTGCCCCACGCTTGCTGTGATGACCTGCTCCTCCTGTCCCCAGCCCAGAAAGCACTAATGACTCGGGACTGATGTTCCAAAGGTAACGTGTGCGGCTGTGCTGGGGTAAACCACTCACTCAACCTGGGGTTACAGAAAAAACTCAGTAGTTAGCAGGTGCTGTATGGACTAGGCTGCATCCCCTCCAAATTTGCATGTTTAAGCCCTAGACCCCCATGTGACTGTATTTGGACCCAGGGCCTTGAAGGAGGTATTTATTTAAATGAGGTCATGAAGGCAGGGCCCTCATCCAATAAATGGTGTCCTTATAAGAGAAGGAGACCCCAGGGGCGTATGGGAGAAAAGGCCACAGGCGGACACAGTGGGAGGTGGCCACTGCAGGTCAAGGAGAGATGACTGAAGACACCCTGCCAACACCTTGATTGTGGACTTCAGCCTCCAGAAGTGCGAGAAATACATTGCTGTCGCTAAGGCACCCAGTGTGTCACGGCAGCCCGAGAAGATGAACATAGCAGGTCTGGGCTTTGCGGGGATGTGCCCGGGGTAGTTACACAGGCCCCCACACTCTCAAACACCCCGCGCTTGGTTTGGTGATCCTCTGCTGCCGCCTTGAAGCTCTCAATCAGTTTTGAACAAGGGGACGCCCCTTTTCATTGTGCGTGGGGCCCTGCAAATTATGTAGCCAGTCGGCAAAATTGGCCAATAACTTTGGCAAAACTTAGGTGTCGCTTATAACCTAGAAAAGACAACAGGCATCTTAAAAATTCCAAGCTCTCTTATTCTAGGTCTGTGTTTTAAATGCTATTTTAAAGGAATCTGAAATGTTTACTTCAGAAAGGCAATCAAGTATCTATTGCGGGTATACCGTTTAATGACCAGAAATATTTGACCCAGTTACAAGTGTAGCTGGGATATTATTTTCACTTTATGAGCTGGCAGAGCTTGGTCATATCTGTTCAGGCAATCTCATGTGGGTAATTAGGGTGCAGAAAAAAGACAACCTAAGATTGTTCTATTTTCTCCATTACATGAACCATCAAGGAGAAAGCAAATGTGGATGTTCAAATTATCAGGAGAGGCTGCACAGCAATCCTGCTGTAAGTCAGCAGCTGCATGCTAATGCTCTGCTTTGTCCTGGATGAACCTGATTGGTTATTTTCCTACTAGTCAGTGCTATGATTTTATGTTTCAATCTGAACATTGGTCTTTTCTGCCAACAAGCAGCCAGAGTACCCCCTAGCCTTCTGAGAGCAAGGTTCAGCACATTGCAGTGCCAGGCCAAGTGTAGGGGTGAGATCCTATTCCTATCAAGTTTTATATAAATGGCCACGCCCATCAGCTTGTATCATCTGCACCGTTCTGTCACTACAGTGTCGAAGTTGAGAGCTGCTCTGGGGACACTACGGCCCACAAAGCAGAAAATACATAGTTTGACTCTTCACAGAAGAAATGTGTTGACTCTTGTCCTACAGGAATTTCTCTCACTGAAGTGCTTCCCTTCATCAAACAGACTCTGAGCTTCATGAACACAGGTCCTGCATCTGTCTGAATTCCCCACTGCCTCTTCCAGTCGCCCACAGGGTCTGACCAGAAGTCGACAGTGAGCTTGCCACCCATCCCAGATCCCTCCCCAGATCCCGCCCCAGATCCTGCCCCAGATCCCGCCCCAGATCCCTCCCCAGATCCCACCCCAGATCCCACCCCAGATCCAGCCCCAGATCCCACCCCAGATCCAGCCCCAGATCCAGCCCCAGATCCAGCCCCAGATCCAGCCCCAGATCCCTCCCCAGATCCCGCCCCAGATCCCGCCCCAGATCTGGCCCAGCCACAGCTGCTGGCTTACTCGTTACTGCTGAAGCTTTGGTTCCGTCTTCACTGACTTCAATTTTCGCTTTTTGCAAGATGTGAGAAATATGAAGGTTTTCTGACCCTGTTTCCAGAAAATAAGACAAGAACAGCATTTGTTTGATATGCAGACCATCTGTTTAGCTGGAAAAGGAACCTCAGCCGTGGCAAATTCCAGTTCTCAAAAGCAGTCAGAGAAGTGACCTCTTCCAGTCTCGGTGATTAAAGGCTGTGGGACGACTGTCACTGCAGTATCTGCCATGTGAACTGTGATGTCACTTATGTGGAGGGAGTCCCAGACTCCAAAAATGCTAGTGCTTCTGGCAATTCAACTCTGATCACTAAAGATTTTATTAAAAAAAAAAAAAAAAAAGAGCAGAGCTTTGAAAGGGAAGCCCAGCTTTCCAGAAGCAGCAAGGCAACATTGTTTTTCACGCACACAATGCCAGAGGCAGGGAGGGTTTCAGATGGTATTTGTAGAAGGGGAAACCGAGGCCCAGAGTGTTAAAAAAAATCTGCCCTCAAATCACACGGCCAGTTAGCGGCAGAGTCAGTGCTGGCTGTTCCCCCCCACGGGCGTGCTGGTGAGAGAAGAGGGTCAAGTGTGAGGAGAGTTCAGACTGTGGTGAGGGCCAGACTTGGAAACGCAGTCTTGCCGCTGGAACCTCCTGGTGAATTCATTTTCCTTCTCGGCAAATTCTTTCTATCGCAGCAAGACCCACTGGGCGCGGCTTTCAGGGGCAGCGCCAATGGAGGTCAATGCCAGCCTTGCCTAGACAGGGGTCTGGATGCGAAAGGAGACACGGCTTTCTGTGTCGTCTGGTTTTGTTTTATTTTATTTTATTTTATTTTACGTCTGAATTTATTGGGGTGATGAGTTAATAAAAGTATATAGTCCTCAGGTGTACGAGACTATGATCCATCCACTGTATACTGTGTTGTGTGTTCACCACCCCGCATTCGTCCTCCGGTTTTCAATAGTCTGCATTGATGCCCGGCTCTGATACGGCTGATGGTGGGAGAGAGGCACCTTTGCAGGGCCCAAGTTGCCTGCATGGTTAAACAGAACATCTCAGGAGAATTTGGGGCACCTGGTCGTCCCTCTGGACACCTGTGAACTCCCTGGGGACACCCTGTAGCATTGTGGCTACACAGGATAACCTCGAACGAGAAAGTGCAGCTCAAAATAGTGCTGCTCAAATGTTATTGGGCTAAAGAGTTCAGTAAAGTGAAGATTCTGATTCAGTGGGTCTGGGTCAGAGCCAACATCGTGCATGTCAAACAAGCTCCCAGGGGATGCCAACACTACCAAACGACTGGGGAGGAGCGTTTGGCTAATGGGAGGAGACTATCAGAGTACCCACGGAGCTGCAGGTTCACCAGGGGGGTCAAGTTTATTCCCAGGAGGAGCACTCAGGCATTCACCAGCAGGCAACTGAGGCTGTGGATGAACTCACTCCTTCTCAATCAAGGGGGAAAATACAAAACGGAGTGCAAATAATGTTTAAGCTATGACTTTTCTTTGGGAAGAAGTTATTATGTTCCAAATCAAAAAGACAAAGGTCTGGCTCTTCAAACATAGCTCCAGGAAAAGGTACCTATGCTGGCAAAAGAAGGGATACCATACCAGCTGGGTCCTAGGTGTTTTGGCAAAAAAAAAAAAAAATTCTAATCAGACTCCTTTGCATTTATATTACGTTAGATTCGTGGGCATGAGATGACAAAATACGTATCTGGATATTGTGTGTGCCTACTGTTGTTTGGTGGGAATAAGTATTTGAGAGCTGAAACTATCTTGATTTTTCAAAGACAGGGAAAATGTATATTTGGAAAAAAAAAACAGCTTGTACCTAATGAAGAGCCACATTGTGAGGTACTAGGAACAAGGCACAAAATGCTGCTTCAACTGTGTGGGGCCACTTGGGCTTCACAGGAAATGTCCGTGTGGAATGCAGAGGTGGCTGACGTGCTGATTTCAATGATTACAGCTCAATCACATCACTGAACAGTACGTCAAATTACAGCAGGGAGAGTTTTGGGGCAACGCATTCCTAACTGTGTCCTTTTCTGTCCGAGCAAGTCAGAGGCTCAGTCTGCAACACGGTCTTCCAGTTTAAGAATAAGTTTTAAACTGAACGTACTTGTTATTTTTGCAAAATTTGCCTTCGATGGATCAAACATCTCGGTGATGCCAAGAGCTTTCAGTGGCTCCTTCAGGTCTGTTTGTGCTGTGGCTGTGAACCTAGCATGAAGACAGAAAACAGGGCCAATCACTAGACTATAAATGATACGATCAGTGCCGGTGGAAAATGTTTACAGACACTTTTCTAAGCGCGGCCTGAGCACCCATCTAAATAAATGTACTGTGTTGTAAATTTTGATTCCAGGCTCCGTAGAGAACAACTCATCCCTCAAACCCTTAGCTGGCATTAGCAGCACATGTAGTAACAGCAAGTAGGGGCCATCCCACCCTCCTATGCAACAGGCCCGCTATTCCAGGCTCGGGAGGACCCACAGAAGCGCCTTCCCTTGTGCTGACAAAGAGATGCGGGGTGTTGACAAGTGTCTGCACTCTGCAATGTCTACAGTTCTTCCCCATGTCCAACCAGAGAGCTATCACCGTGGCTGCTATAGGAACCACCATCCTCACTGGGACAGGGGATGGTCAAAAGAGTGGAGACACCTTCCCACTAGTGCATGGTGGGATTCTAAAAGCATCTTACTGGTAAAATGGGAGAAAGCACTAGAAATATTTGCCATAGTATTGTATTTGGGTGTAATGGAGGGTTCTTGGGTATCCGGCCTTAGAGCCACAGGTATGTCAGCGATTACACGTCATCAAAGGGTGTTTTACCAGATCTGATCGCATCCTGCAGGAGAGCAACGGAACAGGTGGACAGATTCCCACCACAGGTAGGCTGCAGTGGTGACTGACCATCATAATGGTCATTCACCTATAAGGTCAGCATCTGATTCAATGATACTAAGCACTACCTATGTGAAGGCTTATTTTATAACAAAAAAAACAATGTTGGGAGGATTACTAATACTTATTATCAATGTGCTTCTCTGATTCCTTAACTCAGTGACTGGAAATGAAAAGCTGGAAAATGAACTGGAAGGTGCCACCCCCACACCACTGGGGTCTGGGTGGTGAAAAAAGCCCCAGAGACACTAATGTTAGAAAGGTCATAAAAAGGGGTCCTTCACTGCTCTGGGCAAAGCGTGCTCTGACCTGTTAGAAATTAGGATTCAGAGAGACTCTGTAGTTATTTTCCCCTTGGATTCAAGTCTTAGCAGTTCAAATTCCATCTATTTCATACTTTCAGGGTATAAGAGAAAAACTTCCCTAGCCACTAATGTACGAATTCTGCCTGGTAGTTTCAAAATACAGTGGAACCTCGGTTCTTGAACTCAATTGTCCCAAAAGGCTGTTCGAGAACCAGATTTTTCGGGATGGGAGACGTTCAAGAACTGAAGTTTGACTGGATGTCCTAGCTTCTGGATTTCAGTCTTTAGCCACTTCCAGCGAAAACTTAAGTCACTGCAATGAAGCTCCTTATCCAAAAACAGAACAGGACCAAACGTTATTGTGACTCCATCACATGACTATGATGGCGTGCATGGCTTTTTCAGTCTCTGAACAGAATGACGTGAGTTATGAGCTGGTGGGTTTGTGGCGGCCAGAGACCGGCTGCCCTCTCCCCCTCTCCACGGCCATTAGCCTGCCCCAGGGATAACACAGAGCACAAGGATAACGCAGAGGCACAGGGTTAACGCAGAGGCACAGGGATAACACAGAGGCACAGGGATAACACAGAGCACAGGGATAACACAGAGGCACAGGGATAACACAGAGCACAGGGATAACGCAGAGGCACAGGGATAACACAGAGGCACAGGGATAACACAGAGCACAGGGATAACACAGAGGCACAGGGATAACACAGAGGCACAGGGATAACACAGAGGCACAGGGATAACACAGAGCACAGGGATAACGCAGAGGCACAGGGATAACACAGAGGCACAGGGATAACACAGAGGCACAGGGATAACACAGAGACACAGGGATGGCAACAAACCTTCCCAGAAGCACAGCCTCGTATTCCTACCCTGCGGATTCTGCACCACACAACGGGCTTCTCGGTGGCCCGATTTTAGCCCCGTGTGGTCTAGTGCTGACACGATCACTACCAAGGACTCAGCACTTCCATTGTTTTCTCCTTTAGGGGAAGGAGCCACTTACTTGGGCAGGACGACCTGCACCCTCTTGGGCACCATCATGCTGGTCCAGCTGTCGATGGTCTTGGTGTTGATGTGGGGGATGATGGCGGACAGCGGGGTGGAGCTCTCGCTGGGCAGCGCGATCAGCATGCTGATGCTTTCTCCGTGGTAGGGCAGCTCGATGAAGTTGTACCACAGGCCGTTGGGGGTGCTCGCCGATCCTAAAGAAATCAGAGGCAGGTTCAGCGTGTCCTTGACGCATGCCGGACGCAGTGTGAGTGACTGCCGATCGCCGGGGCAGCTTCAGAGGGAAGAGAGCGATGCGGTTTGAGAACTTCCCTTTTCCCAACATTAGCTTCCTTGGGAGACAAGGGTAAGGACAATGATCTCTTCCTTCCCTGGTAAAGAATTGCCTTTCTTCGGTTTCGACGTGTTGTCTGACAGTATGCCTTTGGGCGGCACTAAAATTACAAGAATTCTGTTGAGAAGAACTGAACTAGATCATAAGGCACTTAGCATACAGTGCTTTGTGAGAACTTGACCCTTACCCTCGGAATGAAGGGACGAATTTGAGCGGCCTTAGAAGGATTCTTTGGCTGAGCCTACGTGTGCCTGCAGAAGAGGAGGTGGGGGGGCGGGTCTAAGCAGCTTCCACTGATTAGGGCCGGGTCTGTGCCAGGCCCATACCAACCACTTGAACGTGTTTTGAATCTACAGTGCCCCCCGCGGGAGGCAGAAGCAGCCCACGCTACTGTTGGCGAAGCCACAGTCAGAGGAAGTATATAACTTGCCAACGGACACACGGCTAGGCAGCGGAGCTCCAGCACTCGGGCTCACTGTATCCAATGCCAAAGAGCATCTTCCTGCTTCACTGGGCTGACTCCCTGCTCACGCTTCAGTCAGGCCATTCACTGTCACTAAGGCTCTCAGATACTTTATGGTACTGGTTCTGGCTAATAAAAACCCAAGAATGATTTAAACCAGCATTTGTCAAAACGTTGTCTAGGGAACGCACAACTGGCAAGGTTCTCGGTAGACCAGCCAGGTTCCATATCCCAGTAAATCTAGGAAAGTACTGGGTCCTTGACTCTTATTGTAGAAAATGCAATATCAAGGCTCTGAGATACTCTGGATGAAAGCTGTTTAACTTTAGTTATCCCCAGGTTTCCCAAGCGAACTGGATTTTAGAACCCTTTTATCCCACATAAAGACATTCAGCAACTGAGCAGCATGGCTCATGGGGACGGAGGGTCCTAACTCCTTAGGATCCCATGAAACCTTTACATTCAGCTTATAATGACCGAGTTACAAACATGAATGAGGGAAATGGAAAACCAGAATTTCTAGACTTATGGGAGATTTCTGAAAAGTTTTATTAAACACACATCAAACTTTTTAAGAAGAACCTGGTGACCCCGGTATGGTTATTTAACCTCTGGGTGCCTCCTAGGATAGAGGATGGAGGTATGGGAGATGTTAACCGTGTCCCTAATAGGGCTGTTTAGATCAGTAAATGAGGAAAACATATGTAAGGGACTTAGCAAGGCCCGGCCTCTCGTGGGTGTCCCCCTGAGCCCCTCTTCCTCCTGCTCTCAGTGACCTAGAAGGACACCATATTTAAGGAAGAGAGAGATGAGAAAGCAATTTCTCTCCTGATTTTCACTGTCTTTTCTTTGGGGACAATGACCTTTGCCAATCACTGCACCTGAGACAGGTAACATCAATCAGCCAGGTCTCCACAGACGGGGGTGGGGAGGGAGAGAGATGGCAAACTTTGTCTTTGTTAGATAACAGACACTTTTAGCTGTAAAATACTATGAAAATAGCAATGCAATTAGGACGTTGGACACTGCGGGATGACACTGCCGATTCGCTTAGGAAAGAATACGGAACCCTTCATCCCTACTCCCGCCCTGCACCACACAATGGTCTCAGCAGAAACTGAAAAGTCAACGGAAAGTGAGAAAAAAAAATTACTTCCTAATAAGCCCTTTAATCCTCAAAGAAAACATTAGGTCCCCACTCTGGCAGAGCTAATTTTCAGCGACTGTGAAACTTGGGAAGTGGTTATAAATGATTACTCGAGGGCATGAAATGGGAACCCGGAGGCGGTCATTAACCACTTCCCGGAGTGTTTAATGTTCAGATAAGGGCCGGGGTCGTGAATAATAAAAACCGATGAGCTGAGGGTGTTCGAGGAGGGAGACAGCCTCTACTTCTTCCAGTTAATCCAGCCTCCACTGGAGACATCATTAACCAGCTTGGCACCCAGTCGCTCTTGTCTGCCCAGTGATTCATGTCTCCCCGGCCCGTGTCCGCCTCGGATCTCAGGAGCCGATAGCACATGTCAGCCAGGACATCTCAGAGCATACCCCTCCCTGCTTATCTTGACTGGGGGGGCTGGAGGAGCCAGGAGACACAATGACACCTGTCCTCTCCCTCCACTCTGTCGCTCAAGAACTGTGTGGACTTTCACAGTGTCGTCTTCTGGAGGGCAAGTGCAGAGGTCAAAGACACGAGACCTGGAGTTATAAAACCTGGATTCCAATCCTGGCTCTTGAAACACACTGTCTTGGGGACTTGGGCAAATTCCTTCACTCCAGGTCTTAGTGTATGTGTCTGTACAAGGGGCTAACAGTACCTGTGTTACAAAACCGTGAAAGCTAAGTGAGAAGACACATCAAGCCCAGGAGCCACAGGTGTGGCTCTCACCTACGGATGTCAGCAACCTGGTGTCTTGCGTACTTGGTCACTGCTCAGACTGTTGAAACCCAGAGTCAATCCACCAAGGGAAACCCCACGAGCTGCAGGCGAGCACAGCTCCTGGGCAGCACGCAGCACGGAAGGAAAGGGTGTTTGGGAAGCTGGCGTCCGGGCGGGGAGCCTGCCGGAGTCCCAGGCTGCCTCCCTTCAGAGCGTCCTGCCCGAGGCCCTGCACTCCGTGGCTTGCGGGAGGCAGCCTGAGTGTGCTTTAATGAGGATGACTTAGAGGATATAGCGATGCGAATGCAGAGGGCTCGTTCATTGTGAAGAGAAGGGAAGCCGTGAGCAGGGGAAAGGCAGCCTTTGCTCTTAGATGAAAGGTGATCAACAAAGCCTTTAATGAGACATAAAAGGCAGGGAATCAAACATGAAAATTATAGAGAAGATTTAGAACTTCCTGTCAGTGGTGCTTTTGGGCTGAGCCAGCTTTTCTGGAAAGCTCCCTAAAAGACCCCAATCCCTATTTTAAGTCCTGTGAGGGAGGAAGTAGTAACTGGGCTGGATGAAATGCTAAGATCACTTACCAGCCTGTAAAGTCAGAGAGATTACAGGGTCCGGCACAAATTGCACCGCTTTTTTATTACAGAATCATAAGCACGTACTCCTGTGACATAACACTATCACACTCAAGCACACGATATGACATTTTAGGTGAAATGTTCAAATTAAAACTATAAAACATTACACCCGTATAATTATGTTACCAAACATACTCAAGCAGGTGTTACTTCTGTCAGACCCTGTACTTTTTTTTAAGGTTTGTATTTATTTTTAGAGAGAGGGGAAAGAAGAGAGAAAGAGAGGGAGAGAAGCATCCGACACATGAGTGATGCATCGATCGGTTGCCGCTCACATGCCCCCTACTGGGGACCTGGCCTGCAACCCAGGCATGTGCTCTGACTGGGAATCAAACCCGTGGTTTCGGTTAGCAAGCGGGCACTCGGTCTACTGAGCTACACCAGCCAGGGCTGGACCGGCATGTTAAATATATTTACTATCAGGAAAGCCCAATGAATGAACGTTCCTCTAATTATCTTTTGCTACAAGCAACTGAATGGATTTCCCAAGTTCTTAAGGAACCGTTCCGGCTATGCTTCAGCAGATACACATTTAACAAGCACAGGAGACGGCTCCGCTGCTTGCAGTCTTCGGGCTGGAGTGGAGGGAGTCTGGGGGCTGTGGACGGGGAAGGCGGGCGGTGTAAGCCGCTGGGTGAGTGCTGGTGCCCTGTGCCGAGCTGAGCACCGGGCAGGGAATTCAGTGGCTGAGGACAGTGACACATTTCTCTGGGGCACTAGAGCTTCCGGGGCAACCAAACAGGGAAGTAAAACGAACAGGTAGGCCCGAGTGGGAAGCACAGAGGAGAGGAGAACCTGGAAATATACTGACACATACACCTGCAAACATACCTATGTATTTCTGGAATTCTGTGTGGTCTTTTTTTTTTAAACCTCTACATCTAAATTCATAACCATAAAGACAAAAAGTTTGCAACTACTTTGACTCAGCGATGCTCTTCAAGGACATTACCTTTGGAGGTCCTGACGCAGGTGTCTACCCCTTTGTGTACAGGCGTGGGCACCGCCGTGCTGTTTGTTACAGGGGAGAGTGAAGGCCGCCCCCAGGGTGTTGGGATGCGTGTACACCATGTGGAACAGAAGGCAGCTGATAAACGGATCACGTAGACCCACAGGAACTGACATTAAAAATTTTACAAGACACACTGTCTAATGAATAAAGCAGATTGTAGAGCAGACATGACAGTGTAATCCTATGCATGCAAAAAAGCCTCTTGGTCATATTTTATTTACCCATAGGGAAGATCTCAAATGCGATACCTAGCACTTAGTAAGGGTTTTTATGCTGGGAATGGAATCATAAGGGGAAATTTACTTTCTGCCTTATATAGGTTATATTTGAGGATTTTGCAATAAGCATGAAATATACTTCTATTAAAAAACAGATTTTTAGGCTTTTTAAATGGAAAAATTTCTTTCCTCAAAGCGTTTCTGCTTTACGGGACAGAGGTGAGAAGGGTTTCCCCTCCTCTTCCACTGTCTGTCCTCCCCCTTGAGGTTACTAAGTGGATCTTCTCAGAGGCCTTGATGACATCTTGGGGAAAAAGATGGAAAGACTGATGATAAATGGGATGGTGATGTTTCTGCCAAGTGCCCAGGAAGAGAGAGGCTTGGTGAGGCCCAGGACACGTCCGTCGGCTGGCCCCAGGGGCCCTGTGCACGGGATGGAGCTGGGCCTCACTGGGACTGCCCAGCCCTGAGCCCAGGTTGGTCGTGGTGGCCGCATGATGAGCCAAACCTGCCCATCTTTCTGTGAAGAGCAGTTTCATGGAGGGACTACTTATAAAGCATGGGCAGAGCACAGAGGAACCATTCAGGGCAGCACCCTGGGCTACAAGCAGTGGGACACCCTGACCGGCCTTAGGCTGGGACAGGTGAAGGCAGGCGAGGTGACCCAGAGCTTTTGGTTGAGCCCTGACGGCAGAAGCTAAGACCTTGTTGGAGAGATGCAGGGCCCTGGTGACTGCCAGAGAGGGCAGGGAAGTCAGGGGCCTAACCCCTCTCTCCTCCCTTATCCCTGTCACCTGCTGGTTTGTCCCATGAGCCAACCCGACAGGAAGCCAGGGGGTAAAGTAGCCCACAGGGGTAGCCCCTGGGGCTCAGGACAGGGTGGAGAGGGGCGGGCACAGATCAGGGAAGCAGTCCAGCGCGGAAGCTGTACAGAGCATGAACCTCTGATAACGGAATGTATTTGTACACCACTTTCTGTAAAACACACACCTACGTCCTTAGACAAAGCAGTTCTGGACTGAAACGCCTCTGGGCCATGTAGCTTCCTCTCGGGGAGCAGCTTTTACACTCGAGAAAAGCGTGTTAACAGCCATTCCTGGAAACACAGCCAGCTGAACCTTTCATGGGAATGTCTGTAGAACTCCTTGCCTTTTCATCTTTGACTATGAACTTATTTGTCTTTTTTTTTTCAGCAATAAAAACGTACAGTAAATGAGCCCCCCTTGCTTTTAACGTTGTTAGAATGCCGAGCGCGTACAAAGATATAAAGAAATGGCTTTGCTCTGGATCTGCGCTGTGGCCACGCTGGCATTCCGCCGACAGCGACCTCGGGGCAGAAGAGCCTTTTATTATTCTCAGTTGCTCTCGCGGTATGTTTCCACAGGGTTTTTAAATATATATTATCTTTTTTTTTTAATTGAGTGAATGGGAAAATTTTACTAGGAAGGTTGACGCGTGACAGGTGAGAAGGAAAGGGACTTGGTTGACTGCGTCCGTCTCGTGAGTCATTCCTTCACCAAAAGACCGGGGCAGCTGGTGGGAGGCTGGGCAGTGCCTGAAGCTCATGAATGCTGAGCATGCAAAGGAAATGCCTGGCACCCGCAGGCCCAGGCCCGGGTTGGAGACATCCAGGCGAACTCGTAAAGCAGAGAGAAGAGCAGCTTCAGTTGGACCACAGACGCTTCAATAAAACCAGGCTTGCAAAGCCACCTTTGTGGTCTACGGTGTAGCGCTGACAGCAGAGGTGGGTCACGCGTTTTCCCCGATTGCAAAACGAACACACGTTTTTGACAATTTCTAATTGAAATAGAGAAAAACTACCGCCGTTAACATCGAATCGAACATCCTTCAACACGGATCGCTACAGATGTATGAATATAGAGCAAGTATTTTACTTAAACGAGATGAATTGGCATCTGTTGTCCTATGACTTCTCTGAAATCAGACATGTAGTACAATCTTTACACAAAACTAAATCGAACTAATGAATGTGCTCCACTATGTGTATGTATCTGGCTGCCGCTTGTTTGCTAGCGTGTGACTATCTTCGGGGCATGAGCTCCTCGGCGTGGGGCTGCCAGGGCAAGGGTTCTACAAGGTCCTCTGGACCACGGCCCCCTGCCACCGACCGTGCTCAGGGCGCCCACATTCCCCACCCAGAGCCGCCACTGGGGGCTTTCTCCAGCTCCATAATGTTTGCTAAATTCATAAACAGAAATCTAATTCTTGCTTTTTTAAAATAAAAATTTAGCTATTTTTAGAGAGAGGGGAAGGGAGGGAGAAAGAGAGGGAGAGAAACATCAATGTGGGGTTGCCTCTCATGCGCTGTCTCCCCACTGGGGACCTGGCCCATAACCCAGGCAAGTGCCCTGACTGGGAATCAAACCAGCAACTCTTTGGTTCATAGGCCAGTGCTCAGTCCACTGAGCCACACCAGCCAGCACTAATTTTTGCTTATTTTTCATTTGGTAGCGTAAGATAGCCAATGATGAGTTGATAAGGCTGTTACATGTTTAATGCCCAGGTACACTAACTTTGTGAATTATCCTTTCCTCGTTAAATTTTCAACCTAAAAAGCCTTTATGTGTTGCATGTTGATACACGAATTCACAAACAATACAAAGAGTACCTTGAGCTATTTTTTGTTTAAATCCTGCCCTCCCCTCCCTTGCTCTTTCAAGAAGTGAAACTAAAAGGCAGGCTTGCTCTCGAACACAGTGCAGGCGCTCACGGGCGGCTCTGCAGCCGGCACGTGCGGCAGAACGGGGCCTCGCGCGAGTGCACTTACCGCTCCGGAACAGGGAGAGCTGGGCTAGCATCGGCACCTGGTAGGACTTGCCGTCGGCGGCCACGAACGGGCGCTTCTTCGTGTTCTCGGGCCGAAAGCGTGATTTCCACAGACCTTTAAAGTACAGGGCGTTGACCAGGACCATCCTGGTGAGCACGCCGTCGATGAGGTCTGGGGACAGCAGGCTGTCGATCTTGCCTGTGGAGCCACAGAACAGGGAAGAGTCTCAGGGCTGGGGTCACGTGAGGGCAAAGGCAGCCGCTGGGGCAGGTGGAAGGAAAAGCCAGGGGACTTCTTAGAAGAGTTTAAAAAGCGATTTTTCACAACACCCTCTTTGTCCTTTCTAATTGTTTCCCCTCACTAAAAATGAAAACAGCGGACAAGGTAAAACTCAGAGACCAGAAGAGACGTCACAGACCCTCCAGGTAGGGACCCCCAAACATTTCATCAAGAAATTCTTTTACACCTGTTCTCTCTCAGCCCCACGCTTTAGGATATTTTACTCCTCCAAACAAATGCCGCTTAACTATGAACGAATTTCCCTCTTGTTGCTACAATCTGACGACTGGTGAGGGTTTTTGTTCAGCACAAGATCAGCAGCTGTGTGGTTTCAACCACGGAGCTGATCTAATCCCAGTCTAGACAAAGGAACATTGGATGCCTTGCAATCCTATCAAAGGCAAACGCTTACTTTCTCTGGAGACTTTAGAAACGCTGTGCATTCACTTGTGATCTGTGGTTCAAGAAGAGCCGAAGTTCAAGTTGATGTCTATACTTAGGAGTCAGGGGTCAAGCTAGGTGGTAATACTAGTACGGAGGTGAAAAGAAAGGAGGCCTGTCCTAGAACTCCTAAGTTTGAAGGAAAATGATCTTCATGCGATGCGGGGATGGTCCACCTCGTTTGTGTCGGGAGTGAAGGGGCAACAACCGGGGTTCTAGGGTGCTCCCGTGAAGTCACAGAGGTCCTTCAGAGTGCCACCTGTGCTGACACTTTGGTTTCCCATTTAGGTTCTTTTTGCTCCATATTGGAAGAGTTGGCTGTGTGTGTGTGTGTGTGTGTGTGTGTGTGTGTGTGTAGAGATGTCACTAATACCCAAAGCTATTAAAAATGAGTTCAGTGCAGCCTTTAGCCCAGGTATATTTTAAAAACCAACAAAAAAGGAGTGCACGATATAAATGCAAGTTATAATATATTAAATGGTGAGAGTAAAGCCAATGGTTTCTCAAGAAGCAAGAATGTCTGACTCGGCAAGGAGAGCTTTAGGTCCTCTTAAATGAAGTGCAAGAAGATTCTGATGTACAAGAAACAAATGTGTAAGTCAATCGTGATGGAGAAGCAGACCTAGGTTTCCCTGGCCCACAGCGTGCTCAGTGAGACAGGTTCCTGACCGCAAGGGGGCACCAACGCCACCTTGCCGCAAGATCCGAAGGGAAAAGGCAGACACTATAAATAGCCATGACTCAAGGCAAGCAAGGCCTGCCTCTGGGAACAGACGGGGAAGGAAGTTAGAACCCTGTGCCTCGGGCGATAGGAAGCTGCTTAGAGTTGATCCCCCCTCCCCCCCACAGTGAATGTCTCTGCCTTTGCTGGGAACTTCGCCCAGCCCAGCCCCTACCTGCCTTCCAGAAGTAGCTCAACAGCTCAGTCTATACCCCTTTCTGACCCAGAGAGGGTCAGAAAGTGCCCCTCCGAGGAGTTGCCATAAAGCCCAGTTCTCAGCACCACCCCGACGACACCACGGCGTTTTATTCCAGACAAACTGAACGTGCCTCCTCCACAGGAACCACGAACTGCACAAGGACCAGGACCTGTCATTCATCTCCTGAAACCCCGCCCAGCTCTCCCTTCAGCGCACAGTCAGTGCTGAAGAAGTCTCTTCGGGCCTTGTTTGCTACGGTAAATGAAACCTCCGATTGCCACTGGGAGGACTAAGATATTCCCAGGAGGCATGAAAAAATCAAAAGAAATGATCAAGAGAGACGGGGTAAGAAATGCACATTTTAGAAACAAAGGAGGCACGCGGGGCACCTGCCATCGATAACTGCCATAAACGGGCACCCAGCCTCCGTCCGCATGCCCACGCACCCCCTCCCCACCCCCTTTCCCATCCATCCTTAGATGCCTGCCTACCAGGTGCCATCAGGGGCCGTGTACTCTCTTAGACAAGAAAACGAAACAAACACACAAAAAATGAACTCTGCCCTCAAAGAGCTGTGGGTCTGCGAGGTGGAGGCCGACAAAATTGAACTTGGAAAAGAGTGAAGCTGCAGTTGTAATGACTGCCTTGAATGGAAGTACTCAAGGATGTGAGTGCAAAACAGGGAGAATCTGATCCAGTCGGCAAGGTCGGGGATGGACGGGGGGCCTCGAGGAAGCTATATTACTTGAGCTAATGGCTATAAAAATAGCTCCCACTTGAACATTTGCTAAGCGCCGGGCACTTCAATAAACTCTGTATATGTATTAGGTTTATCACATGATTTAACATGACATAGCACATTGGGGGGCTGGGAGTTCACGCCACGGTCAGACTGCCATCCAGCAGCTCGGTGCCCTCAGCCTCCTAGCGCTGTTCTTAGGACCACAGGCTCAGAAACACCTCTAAACCCTTCACGTTTGTTGGTCTCTGACAGTTTCACTACAGCACTGTCCAGGATGCTGTTGAGAAGGGACGCGCCATGGATTCCCCCAAACCAGCCTGGCTCTCGTCTGCCCTCCAGAGCATTCCTTGTCTATCTCCTCACCAGTCCCTTGAAAGGTTACCGAACATTCACATAAGTAAGTCTGGAGGTGGGCGGTGGCGGTAGACAACGGAAGAACTTGTTTTAATGCAGAATGTCAGGCTTTTCCCTTGGAGATTCTGACTCAGCAGGCTGGGTCCAGCGGTCTGTATTCCAAACACACGCCCCAGGTAACTTGCATGCAGGTGCACCAGGAACCACATTTTAAGAAACATGACCTGAAAGCTGGAGTTCCCCCAAGTTCTGTCTTCACGCTTCTCCCTGCTGAGTCTCTTTTGCTTCTTCCCCTGTGCTGGTAACCCTCCCTTCTGCGATAAATGGTTCCCAACTCTACATTTCTAGACTTAACTTTCCTCTGTCATCCTAGACTACCTCTCCTCCTAGATGGTTTCACCTGGACCCCCAGTTTACAAATTGACAGGTTTTAAAACGCCGATGTTAGGCATTCGCTCTGTTTCAAGGGAGAACGGATGAGGGGAAACGAGTAATCACTATGCAGGGTGGCGAGTGCTATCATGAAGGGGAAGAGAAGAGGCACAGTCATATGCCCGTCGCCACCAGAGCACAGGCGCCTACTTCCTGCGAGGACAGAGCCAGAGGCAGGGAAGGGGAGAGAGGTCAGGCCTGAATCTTAAAGGCCGAGAAGGCCATTCCAGACAAAGGAGACAACAAGTACCCAAGCAGGAAGGAATAAGCAATAAAAATTTCAAAACAGACAAGGGCCAGCAGGCAAGGGCTCTGGGGGTGAGATGCAGTGAGAAAAACTCCCCCAGGGACTCGAGAGGAGTCGTGAAAAGAAAAGGAAGGCGGACAGAGGCCACGGGGCCTGCTGGAAAGGAGAAGACAGAGCAGTTCGCGGGGCCCCGGCCTCCCACAACAGAAGGCCCAACTGACCTGCAGGCTCGAGCTGGAATCTCAGAGCCTGACTCCCACGTTCGTTCACAGAGCGTAAAAAGTCACGAAAAAGAACCGCCCAGGGAGCCGTGAGCACTCACCCCGGGTTTCGTTTTTAACCCACGCGTTGATGGCGTCGCAGGCGGAGGCCGGGTCCTTGAAGTTCACGTTCCGCACTTCGCACTGAAACACGTCTTTGTTCCTCGTGACGAAAGGCATTTCGATCTTGGAGCCGTTCTTCACGAACATCGCGTTCGCCACCGTCACCGTGTCCTTGTTCTTCTTGGAGACGATGGCCTTATTGATCTTCTTTAGCGTTTTACCAACTCCTGCGGGGGGAGGGGGAGAGTGAGAAAATGCGGCAATATTTCCACAAGAATTCCCAGAAGTTATTGTTCAAGCTACCTCCTATCTTCGGGCAAATAACAACAGTCTAAACAAGATAATGTGAGTAGCAAGAGATTATTTTTTTTTTTTTTTGCTTTCTCAGCATCCTCATGTTAACCAAGGAAGGGGAGGAACAAGGTACAACTATTACTAGGCCTCAAAAATCCATTTTTTTTTTCAAGCATCCAATCAGGCACATTCAAGGCATTCTCAACACCTCCCCCAGGTGGACCGTGTTCCCCTGGAGGGCCTCCTTGGTGCCAGGTCAACGGGAAGACTGGCATGCTCCTCAATTACAGAGCCTCGAAGGGTTACAGGGAAGGATTCTTCCCAAACCATTCTCCTTCTCACTCAACAGTCCTGACCGCTGTTTCCTTTCCTGCCAAAGATTTAGCGCTGTGATTCTCTTTTTCTATTTGGGAAATAAAAATAAAAATGAGTAAAATCAGCATTCGAAAGACTAGAAAAAATGGCCGTGTGCCACCGTCCGAGAACAATGTGGTTTTTACTTAATATCAAGCTCAGAAAGTAAGGGGATTAATTTTATGGCGACGTGAGATTTATTTTACATGAGCCATGCACGCACGCTTCATTGGGTTTCAGAGCATGGGAAAGAGGGGAATAAGTTACAAGGGCGACATGTGTTTGTATAAAGAGCTTGTTACAGATTCTTCTTACTCTGCTTTACAGAACGACACCGTCCTGAAACGCCCTGCAGAGTGACCTTGGTGGTCTTCGGGAGAGTCAGCCTGTCACTGAGAGTGTTTTTTTTTTTTTCAGACCCTTTCAACGAGGGCAGGGGAGAGACTCCCCGGCTCCTGAGGCCTTTGCCGGGTCTCTGACAGCTGTACCCCGCATGCTGTTCTGCGGGGGCAGGCCCAGTAGGAGGGGGCAGGTCCCTTTTATAGGTTAGGGACAGCACCCTTCAGAGGCCAAGCCCCACACCTGCCCCTCTCAGCCACGTGGCCCCCTCCTCCTCCTCCTCCTCCTCCGCACTCCCTGGTCTCCTGCTGGGAAAAGATCAGAGCAGATCCTGCCTCCTCTGCCCCTCACTGTCCTGCCTCCGTCCTCAGCAAGAGCATCACTGCTGCGAATTCTCAGAGGCTGGCCCGGAAGTAGGGCCTGAACAGCCACCGGGGCTCCCTGGGATCAGTGTGTCACCAGGACGGAAGTCACTGCGGCTGGGGAGGAAGAAGGGGTGGGGTGGGGGTGGGGGCACTGCCGACAGGCCAATAGCATCCAGACTGCAGGAACACTGCTTAAAATGAGGTTGGCTCAGCAGTACAACAAACAACAAAAATCCACTTGCTATTCTGGAACTGGATTGGCTGACGGATGGCTCTAGGAAAGACCCTGCATTCCAGAAGTGATTCGCTGTGAAGTGATCAATCACCCAAAGTTTCTGAAGTTCCAAGCAAGGGGCGGAACAGGGAGTTCCAGGCATTTAGTCTTTCCAGGCTGCTGAGAGGTGAACAAACTGCAGACTCGGGCAGACTTGAACCCCACGTCAGCAGAGCAGGGCGGTTAGGCACCGGGCACCGCAGCTCTGCAGGCTGTGCTGAGAACACCAGCCACAGGGCCTGCAGCCCACGAACGCCCCCCTCCCTCGTCTTCCTCTCCAGCTGGGGGCGTCAGCACGAGTCAAGAATCCCAGAATGCCGTGGCCAGCAGAAGTGCAGGAACATGGGTAGGAAAAACCCATCGTTTTCCAACACAGTGACTGAGACCTGGACCTGAGAGATGACTGGCTCAAGGGCACAGGGCCCTGCAGGCCCCGCAGCCGGCCCTGCCCCCGCGTCCCCACAGGGTGGAAGGGGCAGGTGGACGGTCACTCTGGGGGAGGAGACCCGAGCTACAGCAAAGCCACAGTGCTGGGACACAGAAGCCCGTCAGGTAGGTGTAAATAGGTGATTAAAAACAGGGCTTTCTTTCAAGAAAACTAAGCCTTTTCCACGGGGCTTGCCTTAAAAAAATTTTTTTGTGTAGCTTTTATTTTGAAATAATTATAGCTTCACAGGAAGTTGAGTAATAGCGTATAGGGTGGTCCCATGTACCCATCATCCAGATTCTCCCACCGGCGACATTATGTATGACCACAGTACAGTGCCCCAGCCAGGAAACTGCCCCTGGGACCGTCCACAGGGCTCACTCCAACTTGCACTGTGTGTGTAGCTTTGTGTAATTTTATGTCCCAAGTAGGTCACGTGTCCGTCACCTCGGTCAAGATGCAGGACAGTCCCATCACCAAAAAGCTAACTCATGCTGCCTTCCATGGCCACACTCACTCACCTGCCCAGGTGACGTTTTTAAAAGTGTGCTCTGACCCATAATGCATCTTTAGCCCTGCAGGCGGGCAGGTGCGGCAGACGGGCAGTTTTCTTTTCATGGTTGAGAACACTGAGAGATGGGGGGGGGGGCTGACCCACAGCTGCAGAGCAAAGGCCAGAAACTAGCTCTCCTACCTGCCAGCAGCGCCACATCTGTGCCTGAGAGTGGGCGTGGCCTAAGCCCCAGCAAGGAACCCACTGACGCAGGGCCCCTGCCAGGCCCCGCAGCCAGAGCCCGGGGGGCGGGGCGGCGGTGGCAGCTGCGCGCGCGTACCTTTCACGCCGTATCTCATCACCGCGGTGAGCTGGGCCTTCGTTCGGCCGTCGGCCCCCAGCTGCAGCATCCCCAGGACGGAGGCAATCCCGTGGGGGGACACCACGATGTTCTCCTGAGGCCGGGATTTGGCGATCTGGCTGAACACTTGGATTCCTATGTCGGAGCCTAGTTCCTCCAGGGGCTGAGGGTTGAACTGGAGGCACACAGAGGGCAAAGTCACGGCGACCAAGAGCACCAAGGGGAAGTGCCAAGACATGGTTCCTGCTGGCAAGGCCGACCTGGAGATCAGATGGAAAAAAAAAAAGAGCTTTTACACTTAGCTTAAATGGACACTTTGGGGACTACTTTTTACTCAGCCAGGTAGGATTTACTGTGCTCTGTATAACTGAATACTGTCTTAACACATTGACGACAGAACTGCGTAGATTACATTGGTTTTGACCATATGCAGCTAGGGGGATGAGGAGGGAGAGGAAGGGAACTTCTGCTCTGTAAGTCCCAAGGACGTGCCAGCCACTACTCTAATTGTTATTTGTTACTGGAAACCGCCATTCACTCAATTAAACCAACGCTCACTGAGCGTCTACTACGGGTCAGGCCCTTGTCTAAGGGCTGGGCATTCAACTGCAACACAGAGGGTCAGCCCCCCTGCCTCCTGCAGCTTCCACTCTAGGGCGAGGCAGAGGCTACTGAGCAAACCAGGAAGCGCTGAAGTGACTTCGGAGGGGGGACCGGGGCCAGGACACTGACACAGTGATGCCAGAGAATGACAGGCTGGTGCGGGGCAATACAAGACAGGGCTGTTGTCGGGGAGGCCACCTGTGCTGGGGGGGGCAACCCGGGGAGAGCACAGGGATGAGGAGCAGACCCAGGGATGCGCTGGGCAGGGTTGGGAAGGGTGTGCCTGGCAGACAGACGGACGGCAGGGCAGAGCCCCGGAGGCGGGAGCAAGCCTGGTGTGAGAGGTTGGGTGGCTGTGGCTTCAGGAACCTGGATGAGGGGAAAAGGAGGAGAGGCTGGATCCTGAAGGGCGTGAGAGCCTGGTGGGGCTCTTGGATTTCACCCTAAGGGAGACACCACTCACGTTGCTATGACTGTTTTACAACTATACATCGTATACTTGTGTTCTTCACATGAACATATTCATTTCTTAAATAATTATTAGAGTACATGTAAGTGACACCCCTAAACCTATGATGGGGCAGAAAACTGGTAAATTTGTCCATTGTGAGGATGGCACTGTTTACCCTGATATGCTCAATTACAATTACAAGGGTTTTTAAAAAATGTGCTTTCTTCCTTGAGCGCTCTTGGAAATACACATGTGTTTATGAAAAAGCAAATGCTTTCATTTAATAAGAACCTAAAAGTGGCAGCTGGTAAAACAAAAGCAGAATTCACGATGTGGCTACTTTGGTTCCTCCCTTCTAGATGCAGCCCCTGTGAAGCGCGTCTCCCGTGGGGGAGGTTGGGCGTGTCTGCAGAGAACGGGAAAGAGGGGGTCTTCCCGGGCTGGGTGCCCAGGAGCGAGGGGGAAATAAGGTCTGTGTGCTCCAGGGAAAAGACACGGTGCTGGGCCCAGCAGGAGACGAGTGGATAGAAAGCTGTGGTGTACAAGCACAATGGAATATTACTTGGCCATAAAAAGAAGGAAATCTTACTTTTTGCAACAACACAGGTGGATCTAGAACAGCGATTTTCCACCAGTGTGCCACAGGAATTTTTAAAACATTCGATACCTGACTTTTTAGTCAAGGGCACTGACCTCTTTTCCCTTAGATTGTCAAGAAAAGTGGTAACAGCCAACCCAACAATAACCATCCTGTGTGAATCACTCAAAATCATACCTTTTTCTTGTGTGGTCGGCAAAAACTCTATTTTTTGGTGTACTGTAGAATTTTGGTAATTAGCGCATGCCGCGAGATGGAAAAGGTTGAAAATCACTGATCTAGAGGGTATTATGCTAAGTGAAATAGGTCAGACAGAGAAAGACAAATACCATGTGCTTTCACTTATACGTGGGATCCAAAGAGCAAAATAAACACAGAACAGACTCACAGACACAGAGGACAGACGATGGTTGTCAGAGGGGAGGGAGGTTGGGGGGCCGGATGAAACAGATGAAGGGATGGAGGAGCACAAACTGGTGGCTAGAGCACAGTCACAGGGATGTGAATTGCAGCAGAGGAAATGCAGTCACTGACATCGGAATAACTGTGTGCGGGGCCAGGTAACATCGGGGCGGGAAGACCGCTCTGTGAGAGGCACATGACTTTCTCACCACCATGCTGTGCATCTGAAACCAATGCAGAGTAACGCTGACTGTAAACTAATAGAAAATGAAGTGGGTCGGACTTTAGAGATTAGAAAAGAAAAAAAAAGAAAGAAAGGGCACTGGGGCAGCGTCAGGCGAAACTGGCATTTGGTGCGTCCTCACCTTCCTTTCTACGCGCTCACTTCCTGTCACCTCCAGATCATAGTAGGTGTTTAATAAATACACATGGAATTAAACCTGAGGGCTTATATACGTCCTATTTTTACTAATTATTTTTCATTGCCACCGGAATTACATTTATTGAGTGGGACCAGGAAAATGTTTGTGTTGAGTCCCGAGCCCCACTGTTCACGCCAGACACTTCTCAAGGAGGGGGACATTCGCTGGGGTGGCAAGAGGGCTGGTGGTGAGAATTCCCCGCCCACCACACCCCCATGCACAGGGCCACAAGGTGAACCACCAGGCCGGCATTCCAGGTGAGCTTGCAATTTTTTTTTTTTTTACATTTTGTGAAACAAGCACATTAAAAAAAATACAGAGCATTCAGAGTTTCTCTGGAGCTTTTTTAGTAAAATAATTGTGTAACGGCAGCCTGTCTAAATTCAAAACAGGTGAGTGAACTACATATGCTCCTACTGGGGGCTCTCCTACGGCCAGCATGGCCTAGTTTGACTTTGGCACCTAGGACCGGCTATAATACTCTGACAATCCCTCGCATTTCTTTCAGCCTGTTGGACTTTGGAGAGCTTCCAGATCCTGATAATGGAAGCTTCACTAATTTTATCTAAAAAGTAGACATTGTATCCGTCTTCCCTCCCTCCCTCTTTTTTCTTTCTTTTTGGAGAGAAATGTATTCCTTAAAATGAAATACACCAAAAAGCCATTAGAAGTCTAAAACAATTTGTATGATCTCTTACAAATGGTCAAATCCGGTGATTGGCGCAAACTCCATCAATCTGAACTGGCTCTTGCATCACAGTCCCTTGGGGCCCCCACCTCCAGCATGCTGTGTCATCTGTAACCCTCAAGCCTGCACGAGAACTCCTCCCGGATTAGCAAATAGTTGAATGAATATTCGAATCTGCACACTCGTAAAAGACATCAAATTTGTTTTGCCTCTGATCGCTGACGGTGGATTCACCTCAATGTTATAGATTTATGTAGAAGGCTGTAAAACAGGTATTAAGGATCCGGAACAGACAGAAATGTAACAGCTCCAATATTTTAAGAACCATCAAAGACAACCTTCTGAATAAACAGCCATCTTATTTAGCAGAATTTTGCTTGGTTAGGAAGTTTGGCTGAAAGAACAGTTCCATTATGAAGTGGGGGAGGCGGCCACGGGTGTTTTCCTTGGTTTCTTGGGTTTGGGGAGTTTGTGGGAGCTGCCTCAGGGCAGTTTCATAATCGTGCATTGGGACAGTGTCACAGCTGTGTGGGACCTGGACTCAGAGCTAGTTTTGATGGATGTTGTGGGCACAGCTTCTTCTTGGACTCAGTTTCCTAGGCTAAATGCTCACTCGTCTGAACTCACCTGGCTTGTGTACACATCAAAGACTAAGCTTTTACTTCGCTCCAAAGTTCTGTTGCCAGGAGAGTGGACACTGATCCACAATTACTCCAGGCCTACGAAATTCCTAATACAGATGTATATTCATGTTCAAATAGATGATCTTTCGCATGGACTAACTGTTGGTGTTATTAAGCTTTAAAATGCTTAGTTTCTAGAGGACAAGCAGATCCTCATTATGGGAAGAACATGGTTAACATTCTGTTTATTTTTAAAAGAAATTATACTTTAAACTTTCAAATAAGAGAGAAAGAATCAAGATGCTGCCCAATTGTATTGCATAGCATCAATATGTTTCCATTTCCTGAATAATTTGTTCACAACAGTAAAAAGAAAAAAAGATTCTAGTTTAAACCATCATGGAGGAAGATCCTAAACCTATAAATAATGCCATCATTACCGGCGCATCCTTCCAAATGTGGGTTTCTTTCCCCCCACAAACTTCTGGTTTCTCTTGCTCCAAACCTTTCCTTCTCAGAGTGGAAAAAGTGTGTGAAGTGACTGGGCACTACTTCGAGCTTTAAGTGAGATTTAGTGGAGCGAATAACTGCTGGTTGTTTTGCGAACGCCAGACGCAGGGCGCATCCCTACATTTATAAACAAACGTACCACTCGCCAATGGCAGGCAGAGTGGCACGCTCTTCTCAGACCCCTCTCCCCGCCCCTCCCCCGTCTTCACTCGCCACCGCTCCACAGACAAGATGCGCAAGCCTGTAGCTCAAGTCCTCAGCCGGACGTCAGTGCCATACTTTCACTGTTGGCTGCGTGTCTTCACCTGGTCGTTCCGAACACTGTCTTGGCCTAGGAAACGCTAGTCTGTGAAATCTACCAACTCTCCTCTTGCAGGGGTGTCCAGCCTTTTGGCGCCTCTGGGCCACACTGGAAGAAGGAGAGTTGTCTTGGGCCACACAGTAAATACACAAACACTAAGGAAAACTGATGAGCAAAAAAAAAAAAGGGTTTAAGTAAATTTACGACTTTGTGTTGGGCCACAGTCAAGGCCAACCTGGGCCTCATGTGGCCTGTGGGCTGCTCATTGGAACCCCCAGCAGGGTGGCATTTCCTGTTGCTAGTCCTCGGTCTTGCCCACACCTAGACTTTGCTTCTCTCCCTTACCCTCCACCTACCGAACACCAGAGCTGCCCCCAGCCCTCCCCATGGCTGATGGGAAGCTTTGCCTGATCAGCCCTGATAGGGCTACTCACTTCCTTCTCTGAACTCCCGTACCATTTCCGATCTGCACCTCTCACTTTGTTTTACAAGTATGTTTTTTTTCCCCTCCCTACCAGACTGAAAGCTCATGGACACCCAGGGCCATGGCAGTTCAGAACCCTGGTGCCCACAGGGTCTTCTTTGGGGACCCACCGTTGGTACATGCTAAAGCAGAGGTTGACCCACGGAACTAATCCAGCTGCTCAAGACGTTTGGTGTAGAATACAAGGCATTATAAAAATATTTAAGCGATTCAAAATGAGAAGATGCCACATGCAACCTAGATTTTGAGTTGTTCTCAGGAAAAACGAAGGTGAATGGGAGTTCTGGTGACATGGAGTTCTCACTGCTCAGGCAAACATGCTGCGCAGCAACCACGCCCTAGGGACTGGGCGCTGCTTTCCCGTGAACCACAGGGAGCTCCCTCCGATCCCTGCTGCTGACACTTAAGCCACCTCTCCACGCTGTGGAGCACCGTGGCCAGACCCCTGAGCTGAATGAACACCAATATGTGGAACAATGGGAGACGAGCAGCTGGCCACAAAAGGGGAAGCTTCGTTTCAGCCTAATAAATTCTTTTTTACAAAATAAAACATATTTTATATACAACACATGAGCTAATGAGATATGTTGGCTCTATTTACTATAACAAATAAGATGTAAACAGTCTGGGGAGGAAAAAAAACACCAGAAAGACTCTTCGGGCTCCGTTGCTTAGCCCGATGATTCGCATCTGTTGTAGGAGGACCCGAGAGTGTCTAGTTCATGGGAAATCCCTTTCATTCTCTAAAAAATGACTAAAGGGATGCATGCTATTATCTACGTATTTAAAATCTTTATGCCATGAATGATTTCAAATATACGCAAAAATAAAATAAACCCCCAATATCCAAATAAAATAATTACCAACTCATGGTTCTATTCTATTTCTTCTAAAATCAAAGATTCTTCTGAAGCAAATTGTAGACACCATATAATTTTAAAATATTTTTGACACATACTCTAAACCTATGGAATGTATAACATGTATACATCTGTATCTGTCTTTATATATACACATACACAGTATCATTATCCCACTCAAAAATCAGTAATTCTTTTATATGTTAAATATCTAGATGGTATTCAAATTTTCCCAATTCTCTTGTATATTTTTATAGTTTATTTGAATCAGGAGCTAACTAAGCTCCACACACTGGTTGATAGGTCTCCTGTCTTTTAAAAAAATCTTCTCCTGGTATCTTTAACTTTTTCCTTGGAACTTTTTGGTTGAAGAAACCAGGCCATTTGTTCCATTGAGTTTTCCACGGTCTAGATTTTGCTGACTGTTCACGTGACACTGTCTTCTGTGCTTCCTGCCCATTGGTGGGCCTGGAGCAGAGGTCCTCGTGTTCCTGAGTCAGGTCTGGCCACACTCTCTGATTTGTCAGCGGCTGCATCCGAGCTCCTACAGGTGGCAGAAATGAGTTGCTGGGCTGTGACAGAGACCGCATGGCCATCCGACCAGCAACGCCAGAAACTCAGTTACTACTTGGCTCTTTGCAGAAATTTCGTCACCTCCACTCTACAGATGGATCAGACTCAAATTTCTTTCTTTGTGAGAATGTTTCTTAAAGGCATTGTACCTGGTGCTGGAAGGGGACAGTGGCTACTTGTGTGTGTGTGTGTGTGTGTGTGTGTGTGTGTGACCTTAGCAGCTACTCACGATCATTGCTTAAGAGTATTATTAGGGGTTCCCTAATGGTGCTACCATAATTCTAACTTTCCTTCTTCATTAGCTGGAGCACTTCTATAAAAAGAAACTTTCCATAACCAACTGTTGGGTTATCCTGAGGTTCAGTTTGTATAGCCAAGGCAGGATAAATGCTTGAGTCATTCCCTATATTGTTCTCACAACAATAAGTTGGTTATTCAGCATTTTTAGAGTTGACCATAGGGGTTTTGTTTGTTTTCTTAGTAGAAAAACTCATGTTTTAAAAAACATTTTAAAGGCCTTGATCCACTTAAATGTTATTGCCCTTACGGATGTTCAAGCCAAGACTTTCCAGTTTGGCCCCTGAACTTCTCGCGTGACCTGCAGGCTCATCCTGCACACTTGCTGCCCCAGGTGGGATCAGCCACTTCCCTAGGGGGCTCTGGTGCCGTCTAGTGGGAGACGGTAGTGAGAGACCACAATCCGAGTCTGCCCTCCTAATAAAACTGTAAGCTAACGCTGGAAATACCGAGCATTGCTAATGTGGAAAGCCCGACATGCGTTTACATCACTCTCTGGACCCTATCCAAATACTGAAATCCAAATGATGAAAGACGGGCTGTTTACCCATGAATCGGTGTGCCTCCCACAGCCCTGGAGCCCCAGGGAGGCACACTGGATGATGAAAAGATTGGGGAGTGAGCTGGGCATTACGGTGGGGCCAGAGTAATCAAAACAGATCATCCTCCTGTGAAGGCAGCGAGTCTCATCCTCAGAGTGGGATGCGAACTACGCGAGTGTCTGAAATGAGCTGGCACCCAGCATGACAAGGAGAGTCCCCCGATGCATCTTGAGGGGGGGTAGGTATGACAACCAGCCCCTGCCCCCCTTAGTGAAAGGTGACATTTTCTCAAGGACTGGGAAAGCTTTGATATCCTTCTGGTCTCTGAGTTTCCAGGATCCTCATTCTGAGGACCGAGAGCCCCTGTTATGCCATCTTTGGACTAACCATTCCTCCCACAGCAGGTAGAGAAAAACAGTACATCAGATTATATGAGAATCATGACATCTTCCAACAGTTGTTTTGGGGTTTTTGTTTTTTTTTTTTTTTTGGACAGTTTTTCTTCCCAAAGAAATCAATGTGAAAGAAAGGTATTAGGCTGCAAACTGAGACTAAGTGGCCTTAAGTAGGACTGACCCGCCGACAGTCGAGCCAAATGTGTCTCACCAGCACCTTTACCAACAGGCCGAGCTCTGACTCTCCAGGGTGTCTGCCAGCGGGCATTCTAGGGACTTTCAGGGGTTGGCCCACAGTGAGGAAGGCTGATCTGCAGAGTGACAGGGGCTGTGAACGCACAAGCCACTGGGGCTGAGCCTCAAACACAGTCCTGCGATGGCGAGAGGGCTCTGGTCCCTCGGACCTCCGCAGGCGTTCCTGAGACGCATCCTCCCAAACCCGCCTTCCCTTTCCAGACGCCTACCCCATTCTCCTAAGAAAATGAGATGAACTCGCAAAACGAAAGTGCATTTGGGTGCCCTGGGGAGTGTGGGCAGTGTTATCAGAATGAGTCAGCACCTTCCCAACCTCGGAGGAGAGACAGGAAGTGCCGACTGACCAAAGTGACCGCAGTGCTGGTTTGTGCTCCTTCAGGCTCCCGGGGAGTGGCAGAGAGACCTCTTGGAATTCCCTCTTACATTTTTATCAAACGTCAGCATGTATGACTTGATCTCTGATGAGAATTAATTTAGCCAAAAATAAACCTAAGAAGAAGACTCAGGAAAGAAAGGCCCACCCACTGAAATGTGTGGCCGCAAAGTCTAAAAGGTTCCTTCAATGCAGAGACACACGTTTTGCTGGATACAGTCTCACTGACATCCAAATGCCTTTCATCCACGCATTATTCATGCTTAAATCTCTATGGGGGTGCAGTGGGGAGGCTTGGAGCAAGAAGAAGGTAACTGGGGCTTTGCTACTTGCTTCTTTTAAAATACAAGCCTGTGGGGCATTTAGTCCGTTTTCCTCTAAGGGTGAGGGAAAATGAACCTAAGGTTCAAACCCCAGTTCTGCTCTCTACCAACCAAGAGGTCCAGGGCAGGTCAGAACCTTGATCAACCTCAGCTTTCTCCTGAAATAGAGGAAATCAGACTCCAAGGGTGGCCGTGGGAATTTCACGAGCACCAACAGAGAGACAGAAACTGGCACAGGATCCGACTCAGAGTAAATGCTGGCTCCCCTGCTTGTCTTCCGCCTGAAATAGTCCCTGATATTTTTTCCCAACAGCGACTTAGAAAGTCTCAAGGATCGAGCTAAAAAAATGGATCAAACAGTACTTCCATTTTGATCAAGTCCTGTTTGTGCCTTTACAGCTTCCTGAGACTATTGGAGACATAGAATAAGACAATGCTGGTGTGTTTTAATGTCTCTGGGAGAGAATGGAAGAATTGAATCATGATGGGGGGTAGAGGTGGGCAAGTATGTTCCAAACAACCTTTAATGAGGCTGAGATATGTTTTTCAATCACTAAATCTGTTTTATTTATGGTATCAAGTCCGACAGACTTCCCTATTGACAAATCTTTAAGGTAACAACAGTTCAAACAGGTGATTTCCTAATCAATAGCCAAGAGACCCCTCGGGACATCATAGTGATACTGACCAGTGGTTCTCAATCTTTAAAAGGAGGAAGAGCCTTTTGAAGGCATGAAAAAGTATTCAATACTTTATGACTAGGTGCATTTGTAGTACTTATAAAAATACATGATAAAAAAACTATCATGAGTTCATAAACACTTTAATAAATTGCAAGTTGTCTTTGTCTATCATAGCAGCTGGATACCTTTCAAAAATCACATTTGAGATATTATTTAGTCTATACTCAGAGCTGGACCATGAACATGATTTTTCTGGTTCCTCAGAATAAGTGATGTTGATGGGTCTTCAGTTCATAGGCGAGAGATGAATACTCTCTAGATTGTTGCTAGTAAAAAATGGGGAGTAAGTATTAGAAGTGTAAATTAATAAAAGTCTTTCTGAAAGGCAATTTTTGGCACACATAATCTTAAAAATGTGTTTACCTGTTGGAACAGTAATAGCCCTTCTATCAGTCAACCCTAAGGTAATAATCAAAAGGATTTGGGTCTAAAAATGTTCACTGCGGAGTTATTTCTAGTAGTGAAATCACTGCAATAGTCTTTGCAATAAAGAACTGCGATAGGAATGATCATTGCAACCTGAATTTCCAATGGAAGGGACGCTGTGGGTGACCTTTCACGGGCTTTGCACACTTCTCTCGTCTGGCACTTTGTTGTTAACGGTTTGCACCTGCCACCTTCAGAGAATTGCTGCTTGCGTTGACGCCATTTTTTTAGTGGGCTTTAAGTGGATAGGAGTTGACATACACGACTCCCCTGTGCCCCCCACCCTCCAGGGGCCAGCAGCCACTGCCCGCCGACCAGGGAGCACAGGTGGCCCAGATCAGCAGAGCTCTGCAGGGTGGTTAGACTGAGGGTGGGGCTTCACCTGACAGCGCCCCCTGAATGGCTGCTCCCCTTTCTAATCCCCACTCCCCCCAGTTTCTCTCCATGTCGCCTGGGGACCCTTCCTCAGTGAATCACTGGCACTTTATCCTCAGCTCAGGAGCGCATCTGGGAGCCCACGATCTATGACACCCGACAGGAAGGGTCAGTTCTCAACGTCCTTCTAACACCGCTTCACAAAGATAGATGGTAACATGTTCTGCATATATCTTAATTGAGAAAAGAGAGCTGTGGTCTAGTTAACTATGTAAAAACAATACACAAGCACAAAAAAAAAGACTAGAAAGATGGACATCAAGATATTATCTAGATACTTTTACTCCTGATGGTAGGAATGTGATATAGATGATTATTCTTTATATGGTCCTGTCTATTTTTCAAAATTTATACAGCGAACAGATCACATAAAACAAGCCACCCTTTTCTGTTTATAAAAACGCAGCAGCGGGACCTCGGGCCGGCTGAGATGTGCAGTCAGGAGGGACAGAGAGGGCCACAGAGCCCCCAGACAGTGCTTCAGCCACTGGGTCAGAAAACTGGAATTAAAAAATCCAGTTACTGGAAAAGCAGAAAGCGTTCAGAAACAGTATAGTGAGAGCCCTTTATCCACGCGAAAATGAATGTTTCAGCCCATGACAACCCACAACCCATGTCATACCGAGTTTTTTCAGTGAGTGGTGCAGAGTTCTGTGTTTTTTGTTTGTTTTTTAAAGATTTTATTTATTTATTTTTAGAGAGGGAAGGGAGGGGGAGGGAGAGAGAGAGAGAAAGAGGGAAACATCAATGTGCGGTTGCTGGGGGCCGTGGCCTGCAACCCAGACATGTGCCCTGACTGGGAATCGAACCTGCGACACTTTGGTTCACAGCCCGCACTCAATCCACTGAGCTACGCCAGCCAGGGCTTCAGAGTTTTATTTTGATGTACATGACTTGAACCATTCTTGTGACTAAACCTATATATCATATATCCAGTGTCAGGGACTACAGTTGATTGATTTTTTAAAATTCCCTGCATGTAGCATAGTACCAGGTATACAGCAGGAACTCAGTAATGTTTATGAAATAAATTGTAGTTCAGTGGAAATGAACTGATCTCATTACTATTTTAGGTAGCGGCAACTTTTATTGCTAACTTTAAAAATTCCAACTTGCTTAAAACTCGTGGAATACAGTCTGAAGTCCTCAAAACTAATGGCCGTGATTTATTGAATGTCTACCACATGCCAGTCCCTGTACCTGGAGCTTTTATATTCAACACATGGCCGAACCCTCAACTTAGGAAGCAGGCGTGCGCATTTACATTTTACAGATGATGAAGATGGAGGTCCGGAACTATTACTTAACCGGCCCAAACCGTGCAGCTTGTGGCAGATGAAGAGCTGTCTGAAACGGACCTTCATAGCCAGCATGTCCGACGTGCTGCCTCTTGTGATGGGGTTTAAAGGGTCAACCAGGGAAAAAGTGAAGGAACACTGCCTTCTTTCTGCCTCTCGGTCCAGCGCTTAAATCGTCAAATGCTCGGAGTAAACAAGTGACCACAGCTTTACAAGGCCCAAGAATTGAAGGGCATGTTTGTTACTCTAGTGCCGTGGTTTTCACCTCGGAGGGGGGCTCCGCCCCCCGCCCCCCCACCAGGAGGCATCTGGCCACGTCTGGGGACGTTCTGGTTGTCCCACCTGGACAGAGGTGCTACTGGCCTCCAGTGGGTGGAGGTCAGGGTTACTGCTAAACACCCTATGATGCACGAGACAGCTCCCCGCCACTGGGCGTGATCTGGCCCTGGGCGCTGGCGCCCAGGGCGAGAAGCCCTGCCGGCGCCCGGGCGGGCACCCGCTCCCATTCTTCCCCGAGCTGCCACACGGAGACAGCGCCGCGTTTCCTCAGTTTAGAACCCAGCCTGCAGCGTGAAGGCACAGACTGCTTCTTGTCAGAGCCACCACTGCACGGACACCAACCGCCACCGTGGCTCCTCCCCGGGGGACTTTCCATCCAGGCTCCTCTACATGGGAGAGGAAGGGACCCAGCTGACCCCCTTTAGTGGCTTCCCAAAGGAGGGGTGCGCATTACCAGTCATGAAAGATTACAAAATATTTTTTTAATTTTTAGTTTTAGAGAAAGGGGTAGGGGTGGGGAGAGAGAAACATCAAACATCAATCTGTACACACCCCACTGGGGATCGAACCGCAACCTGGGTATGTGCCCAAGAATCGAACCAGCAACCTTTCAGTCCACAGGACGATGCCCCAACCACCTAAGCCACATGGGCAAGGGCAGTAATGAAAGCCTTGCTCCGTCAGCCCCCTCATCAAACCGGGCTCACAGCCGGCCGGCCAGGTGAAAACAGGTGGGGAGGCCTGCGGTACCCGAGCTTCCCATGCGGGGCATCGGGGCAGGTGTCCGTTCGCACCAGGCCCACTCAGCAGGCAGCTGCTCCTCGCAGGGGGAAGCCAAACCCCAGCCCCCTAATGCTGGGGATCCTCTGTGCACCCCTGACATCCGTCCCATAAAGTGGCAGCAGCAGGGACCAGGGGACAGAACCAGTCATGGCCTCCTGTGGGCCTGGGCCCCCCACACTGCCTGGTGTCCTCTCCGCCAACCCCTGTAGTTTTTTCTTTTTTTTTTTTAACCAAAAGCCAGCTTTATTATTGAGGCTCGGGCACCAGCACTGCCAGGTGCAGAGAGAAAACCCTAAAATGTGCACATATACCCTAAATTATTCTTACGGCCACTGTACTTACTCCCTGGGAACTTTCTGAACTAATTAGTTCAGCAAAACGGAGCCCAAATGCCCACTTTCCTCCCTTCTCTCATGAAAAGGGGGGCAGGGCGCAGCTCCAGAGGGCAAGACACCTAGCAGGTGAGTGTTAAACTGGGTCTCCAATGTCACGCTGCGCCAAATTACCCCCAAAATACCTCCTGCGGGAGACCCCCTTCTGCCCGCTGCGATGCCCTCTTTTTCTCAGAAGGAGAGTTCAGCGTTAGTGGGAGCCCTGTGAAGGATGGAGGTTTCTTCATCAGGGGGTGAGGGCCCTCGCTTTGGCAGTGCCGAGGGAGGATGTGGGCGTTCATCAGGCAGGAACTCAAGGCTCACGCGTCCTTACCTCAGTCAGCTGGTGGGGGGACGGGGCGGGGCGGGGGGTGAAGGAAGAGAGCACGCATATTCTCCTGTACATTTCTAGGGCTAAGTCTCCAACTAAACCCATTTAGTTCATTTGATGTCAGGGTGCTATTTCCAGGGCTGCCGTGTCAAAAACTATTAGGTGGTCAGGTTCAGTCTGTCCATTTACCGACCTCGCAAATATTAGGGGAGCACCCACGAGGTGGGCACCGTGCTGAGCTGAGAACGTGCATGAAAATGGCCCGGCCCCTCCTCTCCTGGAGCCGGTGGTCTGGAATCTCGGTTCTCGGTCCAGCGGGTTTGTCCCTTGGGGAACCTCTGGCGACATCTGGAGACATTTTCAGTTGTCACACTGAACAGGGCGAGGAGGGTGCTACTCTGCAGTGGCAGAGACGGGGGATGTGGCGCAACATCCTGTGTGGCTCGGGAGAACACTGCCCGATGAGGAGTGTCTGCTCCACAGTGTCAACAGGGCTGAGGAGGCCCTCGGAGGAAGGGCCACGTGGGGGGGCACCAGAGGGTGACCCGGGTATGACTGGACAAAGGGGGAGAGGGACGAGGGCAGGGTCGAAGGTCCCAGACAGAGGACCTCCAGTGCCAAAAGGCCTGGTGTTAGGAGGTACCACGGGTGGTTCTGGAAACTCGCATTCTGGAAAACGTGTATTTGTACACCATCGCCACCACATAGTCACTGCGGGACAGGTCTGCCCGGGGCCATCCCCCGGCAAAGAGCTCGCCGTGGCTCACACCGGAGTCCTAACTCCGGTGTTTGTCCTGCTTCTCGGGTGTCGCTCTCCACCACCAGGCACTGCGCACGTTAGAAGGCGTAGGAATGGAAACCCTATTTTTCTCTTAGTCTGGATCCCAAAAGCATGACCCCAATATGGAAAAACTGATAAGCCACACCACTTCAAAATCTGCTCTACAAAGGACTCTGCAAAGAGGATGACAAGACAAGCTACAGACTAGAAGAAAATATTTGCCAACCACGTACCTGACAAGAACTAGCATCTAGAAAACATAGAGAACTCTCACACTGCAACAGTGAAGGACAACGACGATCCAATCAGAAAATGGTCAAGAGTCGTGGACTGGCATGTCCCTGAGGAGGATGCTCGGAGGGCCCGTGAGCCCGTGAAAAGATGCCCAACATCATTCGCCATCAGGGAAGTGCAAATGGAAACCACAGTGGGCTGTTGCTACACACCCATCAGAACGGCTAAAACAAAACACCAATGATAACACCAAATGCTGGAAGAGCTGTAAAGAAATTGGACAACCCACACATTGCTGCGGGGAATGTAGAACGGTACAGCCACCCTGGAAAGCAGTTGGGCAACTTCTTACAAATCTAAGCATGCATTTAACCATTCGATCTAGTCATCTTGGACATTGATCTCCGAGAAATGAAAACTCAGGTTCACGCAAAAATCTGTACACCACTGTTCACAGCAGTTTTAATTGGAATAGCCCCCAACTGGAAACTACGCAGACGCCCTGCAGGGGGTGAGGGGTTCCACAACCCACGGCACCTTCTCACCGTGGAACGCCTACCCTAGAACTACCGATACACACAGCCCTTGGATGCATCTCAAGGGAATTGTGCTGAGTGAAAAAAGTCAATTCCAAAAGGTCACACACTGCATGATTCCATTTATAAAACAATCTTACAATGACAAAACTACAGATGGAGAACGTATTAGTGGTTACCGGGAGTTAGGGAAGAGGGGAGGGATGTGAGTGGGTGTGACGGTAACAGGGTGACAGGGGGGTCCTTGGGACCGAACTGTTCTGCATCTTGACTGTGGTGGCCCCACAGTCTACAGGTGGCAAGCCTGCCCAGAAGTAAGTACACGTGGACATGCACACGAGTGCATGTAAACCCACTGTAATCTGCATACAGTGGCTGGATTGCAGCCAGGCCGATTTCCTAGTTGCGGTACTTGTTGTTGTGTGCTGTGGTTATGGAGGATGTTGCCTGTGGGGGAACGCGGGGAAGAGAATATGGGATGTCTCTGTAGTATTTTTTACAACTGCGTAGGAACCTACAACCATGTCAACATAAAAAGTAAAAACAAAAAAGCTTTATATTAAAATTTTAGTCAGCAAAAAAATGCACCTCAAGACAGCTCCTTTTATTATTTATTCGAATTCCTTTCCCAATCCTGCCAGTACCCTAAAAGTGTCAATATTCTAAAAAACATACCAACAAGGTGTCGGCGTATTTGCGCCTTTCCACAATCGGTGACAGCCTCAATTCTGAGACCGCTCGGCCTCCGCTCGCTCCTGAGACAGACCACGCAAGTTCCTCCCCACTCCCACCACCAATTACCCGTGTGACTTTTGACAAGTACGTAACGTCACCGTGCCTCAGTTTCTTTACCCGTACAATGGGTATAATAGTAGTCCCTGCCTTACGGGCTTCTGTGCGGCATGAAAAAGGCGAACACATCTTAGCTTCCTCCATCAGTCACTGAATACCCTGAGGGCCCAACTGCTCTGCCACTTACTCCCATCATCGTGGGTGGCTGAGACATCCTCGGGTCTCTCTCCGCAGCCTGTCAGGGGCTATTTGCCAACCCATCATAACAGTTCCCGCAATTGCCAATCTCCCCCCCGTTCCAACTTCTAGAAATTGAAAGGAGTTTTGAAAGCTGCCTTTTCTACTTACTCGTGGTCTTTTTTTCAGCTGTGGGCCATTTTCTCCACTTCTTTGCTGCAGAAGGGATTCAAGGGTCTACCTAGGATGTGACTGTATGAAAGTTTCACCTCTGGTCACAAGTCCTCAGGGAAAGTGACCGGAGTGGCCTTGTCCTCTAGGGGACAAGCTGCCGGGCCCCATGCAGCCTCCGTGAATGGCCCTGTGGGTGGGATCAAGAAACGACTGATGGCCACCGGGTGACTTAGCAAGTGGGCGTCGGGCTCTGCTGATTTCCTTGTGTTCTCTCCAGGACTGCCGGGTTCAGGAATAAGGAAAAGAGTTTCCTACCGGCATATACTGAAATAAGGCATGACTTGACGAATACAATTGTTAAAGCATTTGAGTGTGGCAAAGCCAGATCAGCCCTGTCTCGGTGGTCAAGAGGCTCAATGGTAGAAGTCTGGATTGTAAGCGGAGTCTCATCACTGTTTTATTTGCTTAGGTGGAGCAAATAAATAACACAGAAATATCTAACACAGAAATATCTGCGTGAAGTACCTGACACAGAACATGTCTGATGAATGACAGGGCATGCTTGGTGCTTACGCAAGGGAGCCATGTAGAGATAACTCAGAGCTACACTGGAAAGCCTATCGTGACGGTAACTGAAAGGAGGAGGCAGATTATCCAGGAGAAACAGTTTAAATTTTAGCAAGCATAGCAGACTCTAAAACCTTGTATTTAAAAAAAATAGGTAGAAAGATATGAAGTCCTCTTACCCATTTTCGTAGCTATTTTAGGATAGGAGGAAGGAGCCCTCCCCATCTGTAGGCTTGCCGTCCCCAGGTTCTGCATCTTAGCAAGTGGAGCACCCCGTCCAGCCGAGTTTTGGAGAAGGCTGGGTGTCATCCTTCTTCTTTGACCTGACCCCATTAGCGCCACCGACAAGCTCAGCCATTCTTCCTCTGCGATAGCGCCTGAATGGTCTGCTCTCGTCACCTCCACTGCCCTCAGTCCAGACACCGACAGGGACATCAGTCTCCTGCACCCAACTCACTGTCTGCCCTGCCCAGTGAACTTGCTGATGGAGAATGCTGACCAGAATCCTCAGCACCAAGACCTTCACGAAAAACCTCAAAGGCTTCCCTAAGCTCTTAGAATAAAATGCAAACCCGCTGCCACAGCCTGTGAGCAGGCCTCCTGGTCTGGATTTGGCTTCCTGCTAGAGATCAATGCTGGTCCTGGAAGGTGGCAGCCTCAGGCCGCCATCCGCACATTCCTTCTGGCTACATTTGTCACCTCCCCTTCTCTCCGTGCCTGTGGGTGGCACAGGGACCTGCTCTGTCCTCTTCACCACTCTTCCCCAGCACCTAACGTGGCACATAGGACACTGAGCTGCTCTCTATAGAACCAAGGCATCGATGAAGGAGGCAGCCCCCACAATCAATGTAATTCAGTTCATGTACTAACACTGATGACAAAAGCCACCGTCTTAAAGGCAGGTTGCAATCTAAATTATTTGGGGAAGTCATTCTTTTAGTGCAATCCTAGAGCAAGCTTTCACAACACGGGCTCTATTGACATTTTGAGCGAGATAATCCTGTGTGGTGGGGGTTGTCCTGTGTGCATCACAGGCTGTTCAGCATTATCCGTGGCCTCCACCCACTAGATGCTAGCACCCCCGCCCCCAATTGTGACAACCAAATTAAATGTCTGGAGACACTGACAAGTGTTCCTAGAAGAGAGAGGGAGGATCACCCCTGGCTGAGAACCACTGATCCAGAGAAAAATTAAAATCTGGTGGTGAAGACTTCAATTCTGCCCACAAAATGTCTAATTCACCCATACTTTGTCTGAATCCCATGAGCAATAATGCATTTTAAGACCACGTCACCTAACCACCATTTACAACATCGTTTCGGTGGGAGCGTGCATTGTAAAACCTTCCCTGAATCACCATGGAGGGCGTGGCTAGGCCCTAGTGAGACCCAGCTTAGCTTTCGGCCTCAGTACTCTGGGTGGTGTCTGATGTCACGCATGTGGCAAACAACTGGGGTGGGGGGACACACAGGAAGTCAGAGAAGAGCTGGGGAGAGGATGGGGCTCCTCATAGCTGACCTGGTCTTTCATGTCTGGGACGTGAAAACAGGAGAGACAGAGAACTCCTTAGGCTTTGGGTCCCTTCTGAGAGCACCACCGCACAGAACCTTCGGGCATTCTCTTTCTGTCCACGGTGTGGCACGACCCAGGAACAACACGGGAAAGACTGAATCTCAGTACCGCTCTAAACCCCTGTCCATGCCCGCTCCTTGGACGCATGTAAGGCCACTGAGCCTGGAACAAAACGGACCTCTGGAAAGCAAAATGACTTCCTCATTTCACCTGCCACACGGCAACAATATTTTCAATTGCTGGTTAAATTGCAAATGCCCTGTGAGTCATTTAAATAAATCTCACGCGTATGAAATAGTCAATTGTGTTCTCGGGGCAATTCCCAGCTGTAAAAATAGAGCCACATGGAACAAATTTTTTTTTCCCTGCAGCTAATTGAAAATACTGCACATATAATGCATGATTTAAAGCACCCAGGAGGAATTTCAATTTGTGCTCTCTATTTTAAAATGTACAATCAAGCGCTGTCTTAAAGCGCTCCACACATTTAAGTCAATACTGCTTGCCTGAAGCCCAACCGCTCCAAAATTTTCATGCTATGAATGGATGACCTGAGTTTTAATGCTTTGAGTGACTTTCAAAACAATGTCTTTAATAGGGTTGTGTTTGCTGGGAAAATCTCCAAACACCGACAAGATGCCTGCCGGGAGGAAGGGACCAGGTATAACATCCTTCACTCAGGAGCCCAAGCAGGGATCTCTTAAGTGCCCACAGCGCTGCCCTGGAGTTAAAGGATCTCAGTATTCTTGATGGCTGATTGCACGGGAGTTGGCAGAGTCTGTGACAATGACGAAGGGACGGTCAAAGTAACATGTGCCAAAGAGGGAGTGCCCAGACTCTAGGAGAGTCCAGGTAGAAGGGCAGTCACAAGCTTCGTGATCATCTTCTACTTCCAATAGAGCTTGAGAGCCGTCCTGATTAATCAAACCATTTCTGAGGTCCCGCACCACATCGGGGGGTGTCACGAGGAGGAAGGGACAGCCCCGCCTGACCTTCAGGGCTGCAGATGGACAGAGGACAGAAGTACTCAAAGGACTAAGAAACAAGGTTGAACTCGGTGAGGAGCATTCAGAGTTCCAAGCAAACAAGGAAGGTCTCAAGTTGCCTTCGCTCTACATGCAATCGCATTAAATTTGATCATTAATGTCCCTCCATACAGCAAATTGGTAGGAGGTGAAAATCAGGAAGGCAGCCATCTGTCACCCTGCTAGCCACGATGAGAGTGGCAACCAACACGTAATAACTAGTAAAGAATTAAAAGCATTGGGATTTAAAGTCAACATGGTGGACACCAGATGCACATTTATCGAACACATTACAGTAGAACTCAAGACTTCGTGTTATTTGTTAGATACACAAACCGTTAACCCTTAGCTTTCGTTCCATAAATTAAGAGGCTGAATTAGAAACAATAGCAGGACTCAGAAATGATCTGTTTCCATAACCTGTCACCAGGGCTAATGTCTTTTTTTTAACATTTTATTTATTTATTTTTAGAGAGGGAAGGGGGAGAGAGAGAGAGAGAGAGAGAGAGAGAGAGAAACATCAATGTGTGGTTGCTGGGGGCCATGGCCTGCAACCTAGGCATGTGCCCTGACTGGGAATCGAACCTGCGATGCCTGGTTCGCAGCCCGCACTCAATCCACTGAGCTACGCCAGCCAGGGCTGCTAATGTCTTTTTATGTTTTATTGTTTACGCTGTTACAGTTGTTGCAATTATTTCCCCCTCCTCCCTCTCTCTGCCTGGCCAGCCCCCACTTCCATAGTCAATGTGCGCCCCCTTGTCCATGGGTCCTTCAAATATGCTCCTTGATGAATCCCTTCACCTCCTTCCAAACAGCACCCCCTCCCTCCCCTTACCGCTGTCGGTCTACTCCATGATTCTATAATACCTTATATTCTCTGTAACTAAGACGTGGACACCCCCAACAACTGCGGACGAAGGCACCTGCTATGTGGAACTCTGCTGACAACAGCCTCCCGGCTCTGATGGACTGGGAACTGCCCTACAGGCCATAGGGAACTAACCCAGGTTGAGCCCCGGGACTCCAGCCATCAGCTCTGTCACTTGCTCTCATATCGTACTTATCAATTAACCTTCCCGTAACAAGTGGGCTTCCCATGAAGATCTTGGTAATGTGGGGAACAGGCTCATTGGTCAAGGGACCATCTTTCCATTCTCCCTTCTTTTATGTCTGGTAGCTGTCAGTCTCTCTGACCTGTAACAACGCTGGGGGTGCCGACAAAATCTGCCTTATCTTCTCTGCTTCATGCTGTGAATCTCCCTAAGCCAGTGAGTTGCAACCTTTTTCATCTCATGGCACACAGGAACTACTTACTAAAATTCTGTGGCACACTAAAAAATATCTTTTTTGCCGATCTAACAACAGAAAAAAAGGTGTGATTTTGATTCATTCACACCCGACAGCAATTGTTGTGTCGGCTGTTGTCATTTCTGTGTTTGACAATAAGGGAAAAGAGGTCAGTGCCCCTGACTGATGAGTCAGGTGTCACGTGCTTTAAAAATTCTGGCAGCACACTGGTGTGCCTCTTGCGATCAGCTTCTTGGACGTCACACAAATAAAACGCAGCCTCATTTGGTGACCCATCCTATGTTTCTTCTTCTCCCTCTGGCACCACTGAGTATTTATTTACAACAATTTTTCCCCAGGGCAAATGGAGGGAAGGCAGGAAAGGGCTGAGCTTGTTTCAAAACCCGAGAAGGGAGAAGACAAAGGAAGAGCTCAGTGGAGCTCCATCAGCTTCCTAACACACCTGGGCCCCCACGTAGGTTCATTCATGAATTCAGGGATGAACGATTTGGCAAAATAGACAGGCAACATCCTTCCCACCCCCTCTCCAGGTCCATTAAAGATTTCGCATGAAAAATGGATCGCATTTTCTCATTAGATGACCAGGGGTGCTCTGAGACAAGTTTGGCAGCCACAGAGGTGACTCTGTGACACCTGGGTATACTTTCATCTCTTCCTTCTCAGTTTCCCATGCTGGTTCTTGTGATCAGGTCCCCTCTCTACCCAGATGTGGTACAAGAGACCCACACAGGTTTAGCTCATTCACCTCCTTCAGCATACGTTTCGGGCATGTATTACAATAGTGTAAAATAGTTTTGCAGAGGAAGCTGGGGAGGTGTGTGAGAGGTAGCAAGTCCCTGGTTCCATCAGTTCAACTTCCGGGGGATATTATATGAGAGAGACACCTTCCAAAGTCAATCGAACAAGTAAATGAAGATAGATGTGTCTCTAGGCACAGGATCTGGAAATATTCTGAACTAGGAGGAGGGGACGAGGAACGGAGGAGATAAGGTAGTTAGTTAGTAACCACTTTAAGAAGGGCTCCTCCACTTTTGCCACTTCTGTCCTTTGCTCGCTTCTTTCAGTACAGTTTGTGAACAAATAAAACCCCAAAGGAATATTTAGGCAGAAGACCACTTTGTATCTACGTGTTTTGTTTTCCTGGCAACCATCCGACCAGCAAAGTTCCACAAACCTCAGAAACCATCTTAAGTGACAGGAAACGCGACTCCAAATTTGGCTTTGTTCACCCAAATACTAAGGCTCTCCCTCCAGCCTGAAGGGATTTCAGGGGGGTTAGCTGAGGTTCAGCTATTTTCCAGAAGAAACCTGTGTCCACTTTTGCCCTGGCCAGTGTGGCTCAGTTGGTTGGAACACCGTCCTGTAACCAAAGGGTCTCAGGTTCAATTCCCAGTCAGGGCACATTCCTAGGTTGTGGGTTTGGTCCCCAATCTGGGCACGTGCAGGAGGCAACCAACTGATGCCTCTTTCTCACATCCGTGTTTCTGCCTCTCCCTTCCTCTCTCTGAGAGCAATTAAAAGAAAAATGTCCTTGGGTGAGGATTACAAAAAAAAGAAGAAACCTGTGTCCACTTGAACACAATTCTGGAATGGGCCTCTTGTGCAGTCCTAGACCTACATGCTTCAGATAAGTCACATACCTGCTCTGTGACCCGGCTTCCTCAGCTATAAAACCAATGCCTCCCCCATCCCGGACCTCAGAAGGCTGCTGTGAGGAGCGCAGGAGACGCTGTTCTGAGAAATGACGTGACGAGTCTCAGGCACTGCAGGGCTTTTCCTCGTAGGAGCAGCCCTTTTGTCCCTGCCCACATCCAGAGCAAAAGGCACAAGAACAAGAATTTCTGGAATTAAAGATCAGTGTCTTCGTGAAAGTTCTGCTCGTCACCTTTGTCTGACCTCTGCTATAAGCTACGACATGGAGGGGTCTTGAGGGATGGAGGATGTCCAGCCTCTTTTTGTCACGATTTTAGAGTGACAGAACCTCTCTCCAATGTCTCATGGAGAAGCTGTTCATCAACAAAGGAGCTGGTGAGAAGCTGCCTAGGAGATGGGGGCAGGGGCGCATCTATAAAGCTCCTACTGTGTGTATGTCATCTCACTGAATGGGTACCGTGGAGGTAACAGAGATGCACAGACTGAGTCATCTACCCACATCACACGGCAAGAAACCGGTGAGAGACCGCACAGATACACCCACCGCCAGGCGATCGGCGTTGGCAGAGACTTCTCCTGGAGAGACGGTGGAGACCCCCGTCGCCTGCTTCTCTCTCTGTCCAGTCCCCGCCCGCCCCCCCTCCCCCCGTCCTTCTTCATTCCCTCAGTCTGCACTCAGGATCAGCACTGATCCCATTCCGGAACTTCTGCCTCTCCCTTTGCTCCCACATACAGACGGTGTTTTCAACGTGTCTGACAGCACCGCCCCCCCCACAACCCCCGGCACACTGAAAAGGCATCCCTTCTGCCAGCGTACAGCTCTTTCTTCGATGAAGTCCTAAATACCTGGGCCTCCACAGGGGATAGTTCCCAAATAAGATCCTCCCCCTTTCCCAGTGAGAAGATCCCCAACAACCCCTCTCAACTCCCACCACAGTTTTGGTCAACTTGACTAAATAAACTTTACAACCAATATGTAAAATCCCACATATTAGGATTTGGAAATAGCACTTTTCTTTCCATCCCCACTTTCTTTTTTTTTTTTTAAGATTTTATTTATTTATTTTTAGAGAGGGAAGGGAGGGAGATAGAGAAAGAGAGAGAAACATTAATGTGCGGTTGCTGGGGTTCATGGCCTGCAAGCCAGGCATGTACCCTGACTGGGAATCGAAACTGTGACACTTTGGTTCACAGCCCACGCTCAATCCACTGAGCTGCAGCAGCCAGGGCGACCATCCCCATTTTCCACGAAGCAATGTACTTCAGAGTTTCCCCAGGCATCTTCTACATGCCGGCCCTCGCTTTTGGAGTGGTCTAACAGTTTTCCTGAGCACATCAGCTCCTTCTCCAAGTTGCCCCTGATAGGGCACTTTTCAAATTCATGTGTGACACTGTCCCTGAAACTTGTGAAGTCATGAAACATCCATCCTAAGCCATGAGAAGCCCTGCATGGAGCATCGGGACAGTTGCCCTCACAGGTAAAAATATATTCAGGCCCCGGCTGCTGTGGCTCAGTGGATTGAGTGCCAGCCTGTGAACCAAAGGGTCACTGGTTTGATTCCCAGTCAGGGCAAATGCCTGGGTTGTGGGCCAGGTCCCCAGTTGGGGATGTGTGAGAGGCAACCCCACATCAATGTTTCTCTCCCTCTCTTTCTCTAAAAAACAAATAAAGTTTTAAAATGTGTATATATTCCAGATCCCCACAGCATATTACTGATCATGCTACTTTTTAAAGAGGTCTTTCATCATCTTGATAAAATTTCATTTGACAGAAAGTAGTTACCTCCCCAGCAAACCCATTTCCTCTTCTTCCCAAGCACAGAGCCGCACTACATTTCTGAGCTTCCGCTGCAGGTGGGAGTGACCATCAGCCTGAAGTGTGGTCAGTGAAATGGAAATAGGAATGATACACGCCACTCTCAGAGATGGCCCATCGAAACCCGCCATAGACAATCCTCCATGATCTTTCTGCTCCAGCAGCTCAATGCCAACAAACGCCATGCCCTTGGAAACCAGCTACAAAATACAGAGGAGCACCAGGATGAACAGAGACTGGGTGAATGAATCACCAGGCTGGAAAATGATACACCCACTTGAGGCCTTATACAAGTGGAGAATAACTCTCCATTATATTTGAGCCGTGACATATGTTTGGGTTTATTTGTTACAGCAACTAGCACGACCTTCACTAGTACAACATTCAACATTTGGCGACTGTGAAGTCATGAGCTCAGGCATAATTACTGAATCTGTATTTAATTCCTTAGCCTTGAAAGACAAATATCATATGACCTCACTTACATGTAGAACCTAATGAACAAAATAAACTGATGTGCCAACTAGAAACTGAGGCGTGGACACGTGGAACAGGCTGACAGCTGTCGGGGGGAGGCGGGAGGCAGAGTCTGAATGAAAGGAGGTGAAGGGATAAGATAAATAACATACATGCATGGCCCACGGACACAGACAATAGTGTAACAATGGCCAGAGAAGAGTGTGTGTGTGTGTGGCGGGGGTGGTGGTGGAGGTGAGCAAAGGGGGGAAAATGGGGACATCTGTAATGTTGTCAACAATATAAATAAAAATGAAATAGAATAAAAATCCCTTTTTGTCATGCAACCTCTAGAAGCATTCATAAGAAGTACCGGCAAAGGAGGTGTCAGGCTAACGTGCCTAGAAAGACCTCCTGGTAGGACAGCTGTTCCCATTTGCTCACTCGGGAGGAGCGAGAGGGAGTTTACTTCATGCTCTGCCCATCCTTGGCTCCGCAGCCAGTCCTGGAAGTCCCGGAAGGCTGTGGGAAGGACGGCCGACCAGCTGATCGCTGGGAGCACTGCCAACCGAGAGTGTTACAGGAAAGGAGTCTGGAATCCAAGAATGTGAACACACAGAGCAAGCCGCTCATTCACGAGGTCAGGGATAGACTGAAAACATGCGTCTCAGTGGGATTAAATGTTCACCTGGACAAACTGAACCTCACCCCGACCTTGTGCCCTGGGTGTCAGCTCCACTCCAGCCCCTGTGCCCAGCACTTAACATATATGCTGCCCTTCATGCTCGCAAGCCTTACTCACAGACGAAGAAACAGAGGCTAGGAAAAGTTCAGCAAATTGGCTATGATCTCCTGGCCTCTAGCTAGGAACTGATCACATCTGGAGTCAGACCAAAAACCCCTGGCCCTCAAACCCTCCATATTCTTAATTACTTCGCTATACTGCAGGCGGGGAGGAGCAGGGGAATACTGACTATTTAGATGGGACAAGTTTTTAAATAAAGTTAACTATTAAAAAAAAGAACTGTTAACACTATGAACATTTACATCTCAAGCAACAGTCTAAGTCAAGTCTTCATGTGTTTGTGGAGTTCAATGAGGCATCTTTTAAAAATCATGGCCCACTTCCTCTTTGGCCATGTTGAGTTTTATCCAGCTCAGACTGTGTGATCCCCTCGGACTCTGGATACATGCACTTCACCTTTTCAACCGAGAGGTCAGTGTTAATTTTAGAGCTGGAGTCCCATGAAAAAACATGTGTCTGAGACAAGAACCGGAGGGGCTGGGGGCCCCTCAGGCATAAAAACATCACTGCAAACATAACACAAAAATATTAGCCTCTTCCTGTCTCAGGTGTTCGGGCCGTGCTGTTGAAGGGCACCGTGCAGCAGTGAGAAGGTGGTCGTTTGAGAGGAGGCATGTTGTATGACAAGAAAAACTGATGGGACAGAAATCTTCGACCATGCATGGAATCAGCTCAGTTCACACATTTACACACCTGGCTTCGGGTTCTGGCACTGACACACCCAGGCTGTGCGTGTGACCGCCAACAGGGGGGCTGCTCTGCACTCTTCCTTCTCAACTGCACGCATGGAAAGGACTCTGTGTCTGTCCTACGGGCAGACATGTAGCTCGAGGAGAGAACACAGAGCACCTGTCAACTGAAAACAACTAGTGGCAGTTGGGGCAACCTGCCTGTTCAGCACAGCTCTCTCAAGGCTCCCTCCCATCCCGACCACAGGCCTGAACATGTGACTCAGACTCCGGCCAATCATAACATTCCATTCCCCTGACTACAACCACTGGTCCAGGGAAAAGCACATGAGCCACACTGAGCCAATCAGAGTGCCTCCCTGGGATTCTTCCAACCGGAGCTGGAAGAACACCCCTCTTTCCTCTTTGATTGTGAGACTATAGGGAGGTACGCCTGAAGCCACCCTCCAGTCCTGGTCCCTGAAGGGACAGGGAGGGAGAAAAGAGAGCGCCAAGGCCACAGACGCCTCCCCCGTGCCTCAGGGGCAGAGATGCAAACCAACAGCACCCCCTTGCACTCCATGCTTTTGTGCCAATTGTTTTGATTTGGGTTTCTACACTTTTAACCAAAAGATATTGCAGTAATTAATAGCTCATATAATCTAAAGGGTAACCAAATCCTCAATAGAAATTTCTTCCTAAGTGGATTTCTTACTTAAATAAAAAAAAATTACTGGAGCAAATACTGCCATTATTTACATAGCATTTTCTTAAAAGAAAGAAAAAATCTATTTTCATGTACAGTCACTCATTTTGAGTGGGCTTCTTATTTGGCATTTAACTCCCTCAGATACCCACGCCCACTTTCTAGATTTGGTTCATAAAAGCTTAGGCTGAAAACCAACAGTTACTTTTTTTTTCTAGACCTATTTTAGCACAAAATGGAAGAGAAAGAACTAATAATATTAGTCCCCCAGGTTACCGGAGTTCTCACTGCAGGGTTGAGGGGGGCATTCCAAAAACAAAGCGTCTTTGCCAAGATCTGCAGTCGCTACAAGAAATCACTCTGCCTTCTCAAAGGATTTTTTTCCTTTTACACAAAAATCTCCTGCACATTATCTTTCTCTCGAGAATGAACTGACAGAAATAGAAAGGCGCGGTGGATTCCAGCTCTGGAATTCTCTTCTGAAGCAAAGGACAAAGTCTGAGGTCAAACTGAAGCCAGAGCATGGGGTGTTCTCGATCTAACCCCAAGCTAGGCGCGTCCATCCCAACCTCTGAAAGAATTCAGGGAAGAAACAGCAGACGGGTTTGTCAAAACGCATTGATGGAATTTCAGATAGAAGATTGCGTAGGCTCAGTAGCCACCCGCGGGCACAGAAAGCCGTGGAAGGAATGCCAGCTTCTCCGGCCTGGGCTCACCTCCACACCTAGACATCTCCCCAGGATACACGGGGGGAATCGTGGACTGTGTAAATAAATAGACTCGCCCTGTCGGATGGAAAGCGGCATTTCTCAGAAGAGAAGTAAAATCCTATTCATCTTTCAGTGTTCTTAGACAAGTTGTGAACTCACAGATGACAAGGAACCCAAAGATGCAGTTTGCATTTGACTCCATTCCGCTCCACAGGGTACTGTTTTTGAAACCCAACACTGATTTTCAGATCAGACGTGCAAGCTATTCATGAGGAAAGACAGTTTGGGAACAAAAAGATGGGCACATTTATAGGCAGAGATAATGGTTTACGAAGAAGAACCCAGCATATGGGACAAAATTTGCTCGACATATTTTATTAATCCCTCCAAGTGGGAATACAAACTAAAATTTCATGTTGGCCCTCAATGCCATTTCTCAGTACTAAAGAGCCACCTTGAATAATTTCATTGGTTTAAAAGAAATAGAAGAATTTCATGTAGACAAACATAAAACAATACCTTTTTTAAAAATTTCCTTGAGACCTGACATTTATTTATGAGACAGCTGGATCAGGCAAGAAAATAAGCCTAGAAGTTACATTTCTAAAAATAAGAAGACACCGTCCAGATCATTATTTCCACACACCCACTCATCCACTATATAGGCAAAGAAATTAAGTTCTAGGTGGTCATTGATACAAATCATCGCAGGCCATCTTCCAGCACAGGGCTCTTCCCACACACGTGGCTGAAGACACCAGCTAAAACATTACTATGGAAAAAAAAAAACGCCAGCAAGAGAGCGTGCATCACCATCATTGAGAAGGTTAATGGGAATGAAGCAGAAAGCCTTCCTGTACAAGCCCCTACCTTGTACAGATCGGGAAAGAGAGCCTAGCCCAGCCGATGGAACTCAAGGCAGACCGACCCAAGCCAAAAAAAGGTTCACACGAGGATAACTGAAGTGAACAGACACAGACGCCCTCTGTATGAGACTTCTGCTTTTTCCTCCTGCTTTTTTCCCTAACTCATGTCCATTCTCAGAAGACATGGTTGATCCGATTCTTTTAATGTGAAGTTACACAGGGTGGAGCAAAGGTAGGTTGAGCTGTGACAACGTGAAAAAGAGTTCATAAGGCTACTGGAATAAGCATAACCTGCATCTCCTTTTCCATATGAACAACTGTAAACCTACTTTTGCCCACCGGTGGGTATTAAACGCAGAACCTGGGGATGGAGATCTGGGGGACAGCTCCCCTTTGAGCCTGGAAAACAAGCCCTCTTTCATGAAATATATAGTGAATTTGTAACATAAAGGAATGTGGTTTCTGCGCCACTGTGGATGCAAATGAAGCTAAACCCAGGCATGGGTGTGTGGCCCTTGGAGTCTGGTGGGTAAGGCGTGCTGCGACAACACAGTCTCTGCCATCAGAGGCACCCACAGGGTAGGGGGTTGGTGTACACACACACCACACAGCTGCCATGGAAGGCTGAGGGTAGAGATTTTCAGGAAGGACTCTTTGGAAAAGGTGACACTGGACCTGAGTCTTGAAAAAGGGGAAAGTTCCCCAGACAATCTGTGCAGACAGAAGATGGAGAAAAAGAGTTCTAGGCAGAGGTTCAGTAGCTGCAAAAGCAAGGTGGGTGTAAGGAGCCTGCAGGAAGTTCAGTTGTACAAGAAAACAAAATTTGGGGAAGGGCACATGGGGCAGGGAGGTGGGAGGGGGTTGAAGAAGGCTTAGACTTTGTCAGGCCATTACGAACGGCCGACAGCCTGGGGGTGCGTCACTGTGGGGGAACGCAGAGCACAGTGGAACGGTCCCTCGCTGGGTGCTGAGCAGACCTGGCCCAGGACTGCCCAAAGGCAACTGCGGTACTTTGGTGCTGTGTGGTAAGTGGGGCCCAGAACATCCTAAAGGCTGGGAGCTCCCGCAGCAGCCGGGACCTCCATGTTGAGTCTACGCACTTGCTCTCAGGGAGGTTGTGAGAAAGTGGGAAGGCGGCGAGGTCTACGAAACAGTCTGCAAACAGCAGAGACTGCATCTAGACACAGGGGAGGTCTGTATGCACTACCCTCCTTACAGCAACTTGGGTGCAATGCCACAGAAATACGAGAGACAGCTCACCTTCCGATCTGAGACACCTAACCTATGGTACAACATAACCATGCCTTCAGAGCCAGGATTCGTCCCAAAGGCAAGAAGGAGGCACTGGGCTTTATCAGCAGGGACACAGGCAGACTTGGGTTTGAGGGGCAGAAGGAAAGCCATCCCAGCAGCCACATGGAAGACAGCTGAAAGGGGTACAAAACCATGCAGGGCACCAGGTGGGGAGGCACTAGGGAATCACAGGCTGTCAGGGTCTCCCAGCTGATGGTCGCCCACCTGTGGTCGCCAGCTCAGAGCCCATGGGAGCCAGGAAGCTACTGTAAGCAAGGACCACGGGTCCAGGGGGCACTGGGAACTCTGTGACAGCCAAGTGCTGCCACATGGGAATAGAACTCTCATGTTTCAGGTCTTATGACTTTTAAGAGAAGCTATAAATCCAAGTGACATCTTAATATTTCTAAATATAACTCAATATTTGTATACTTTGTCCAGGCCAACAACACATCTGCCAGCTATAAAAGGCACACTGGCCACCCTTCGGCCAGTTCCGTACCCTAAAGCAGGGCAAGGCCAGCGTGACGACAGCAGTGGTTTCCCGGACTTCACAGCCTGGAGAAGCAGCACGACCTGGCAGCTGTCTGGGTGTGGGGGGTGTGGGAAGAGTCTAGTATCATTGTGAGCTTTCTGCTTTAGCACCCTGGTGAATTGTGGAGCCACACCCAAGAAATACATACATACATACATACATACATACATAAGTAAGAGGGACATATTTTGGCTAAGGATGAAATGGGTCTGGGTTGGATGATGAGAACTAAAAACAGTTGTGGACTTACTGTAGGTTTCTTGCCTACAGGGCATGCATAAGTCCCCTGGCCTGTAGGTAACTAGCTGCTGGAGACACCCATCTGGGACTCACTTTGTACTTGGTGCTAGCTGGAGCTGTGGGCACGTGGTCGCTCAGAGACTCTGTAGAGCAGAAGAGGAATAAGGACAGAGCCCTGGGTGACCCCAGGAGGTGTCAGGGAGGCAGAAGGAAAAGCAGGAGGAGATGACAACTAGGGAAGGAAGAAAGCACCAAACAGGAAGGAAAGATCCGCATCTCGTTCCACACCGAGGTCTGGAGAGCATACACACAGCTCTTGCAGGCGTTAGGGGGTCTGCTACTTTGGGGAGACTGTGGTCAGCTTGCAGAGAGTCAGAAGGAGAGGGTGACCCTGGAAGTGATAACTCATTACAGAAGCCCAGGGAGACCCGGTGGCAGCTAGAGATGAGGTGAGGATGGAGGGGTAAGAGAGGTGATGGAATTTTAAAAATAGTATTAAAAAAGAAAAGAGTTTATTGGGAGACATCAGACATGGCCATGGGGAGGCCTTCTTCCCAGCCTTCGCTAGGTTCTCTGCCCCAACTTCGTTTTTTCCCCATTATTCTATCCTATTTGTGCTTGATGATACATTGTATCATAGCCTAATTTAGTTTGCTCTTTGTCTGTGTCTTCCCAGAAGAAGGACGATTCAAAGAGAGCAGAGGCCTTCTGTATTTACTGTGGGCTAGTGCGTGGACACAGTAGATGCTTGAGAAGATCTCTTGAATGACTGGGTCAATTCAGAAAAGTCTGTTGGAGGGAAATGGGGTAGCACGTGGGGAGATTTCAACCCAGCGGCCCTACCTACTGGGTAGAGTGGGCCATGGAGTCACCTGCCAAACGGGAAGGAGGAAGGGAAGGGGCCTCTTGTGCCGGAGCAGAGCTGCGGTGGGACTGCCGGTCAGCAGCCTCGAAGGATTGTTCAGAGGCACTTAAATGCTGAAGTTCCTTATTTCACAAGCTAAGCATCTCTGGGAGAGGGCAAGATTGGGATGCAGAGCACTCAGGAGCTAGAGTGGGCGGAAGCCACTGGACCAGTGATGGTCAAGGAGTGAGAGTGTCCCCCACATAGACTCAGGGACTAGAGGAGAGAAAGCCCTGGAGCCCGGAGCCCAAGTCCACGGTGCTCTGGAGGGACGGCCAGGAGGCAGAGGAAGCCACACAGAGGAGTAGCCGGGACCTGGCTCTGTCACCACCTCCTCTCCAAACCCTGCCGCCTCAGTCTGACTAGCTGATATTGAATCCCCTGTGTCCGGAACTGAAAATTAACGTCCTTTTCAGAGACGGAGTCGTGTTTGTCCTTTTACAATTTACACTACTATGGGAAGTTCATGGGAGGCAGAAATTTTCTGTACAGGTCCCCTTTTTTTACAGAATGAAAAACAGATGACATCCTGCTGACCTTCGGTAGCTGCCCTGCACTGTGCAATATTTTCAATTATTTTAACAGAGAATCGAAACTTAAGGGTTGAAAGAAACCTTCGAATCAGGCTCACACCTTCGTTTGCGTGGCTGAAGGAAACTGCTGCCAAAACACTAGGAACAGCACATAATTACTGATTTAGGTACGCAGGTAGCCTTGAAAGTATCTTCGATTCTGGAAGTGTGCCTTAGACAGACAAAATAGCAAGGCGTACGTTTCTTTCAGTTACCTGTGTTCAAATGTTGATATAAAAATCTCCAAGGGGGAAAAAAAAATCAGGTAAATGGTTCCTGTACAGTTCAGAGAAGTTAACTGCTTCCTGGCTTGCCAGAGGAAGTCAAACCTTCCCAGACCTTTTGATGTCGGTGCTAAATATAAGAATGCTCTCTGCCAAGTAGTCAAAGCAAGACACAGCAACATTTGCGATTTCTCCGGAGAGACACACATGGAGATGATGGTTCGTCCACTCAAACACCAAAGCCTTCAACAGCATCTGCCACAGTACCTAAGGCAGAGTGCTGTCTTACGTAATCGGAGCCTTCTCTCCTCAATCAGTTGGTGGGTGAACACCCAATTCCGCCCAGAATTTCCGAGGACTTTCGCCTTACCTGTAGTCACTCATCAACATCGCAGTTAGCGTGTGTACAGAGGATGAAAACAGCGGAGACCTGCTCCATAGGGTTAAAGCAGGTGCCCAAGGCCAATGTAAAGGCTCTCCCCCCAATCACTGGTCCCCCCAGCTTGCCCAGGCAGTGGGAACAATAAGTAAAGAGTCCGTTTGTCTTTCCTTGCGGGGCAGCGCGCAAGCCAAGTACGGGGCAGGGGACGCCCGCGAGTACCTGGGCACCTCAGGTTCAGGGTTACGGGCGCCAGCCAGCTGGGATGTACCGGGAGAAACCACGCGTTGCCCAGGACTCCCAGCTGCGGGCGCACCTGGACGCCCCAGCACCAGCGCGGCCCCTCCTCGCCCTGCCCGGGTCCCACTCGGGTTCCCGGGCGCGGGGGCCGGGGCGCGCACGCAGCCTTGGCCGCCGCAGCCTGAGGGCGACTGAGAAAGTTCCTCCGCCTCGACGTCGCCGCCCCCGGGCCCCGCTGGCCCCGCAGCGTCCCCGCCGAGCGAAAGGTCGCGGCAGGGAGCCGGCGGCGCGCGGAGGGACTGTCCCCGGGGCAGAGGCAGCGGCCAGCGCTCCCCTCCCGGCCCCGGGCTCCCGGGATCCGGGACGCGCAGCCCGTACTCACCGCCCCTCGCTCGGGATCCCCCGTTGGCGACCGCAGAGGGCAGCGCGGCCCGAGCCGAAGCCGGGTGCTGGCGGGGCGGGGAGTCGGAGGCCGGAGAGCGGCGGCGGCGGCGAGGAGGAGGAGGGTCAGAGAAGGAAGAGGCGGTGGCGTCTGCAGACTCGGCGTAGCTGGAGCAGCCCGTGCGCCCCAGAGCGCTAGCCAGTGGCCGCCTCGGCGGGGGCTTTATCGCCGCCCGCCAGGCCCCCGCCCCTTCCTGCCGCCCCCGCCCCGCCCCGCCCCGCCTTCCCGCCGCCTCCTTTGTGTGCCAGCGGGCCGCAGCGTCCCCGCGCCCGCACTCCCGGGCGCCCCCACTCCGGACGCCGCCCGGTGGATTCCACCCCCACGGGGTCCCAGCCGCGGGGCTGCGCCCACAAATCTCCGGGAGACGCGGAGACCCCGAAGTGCGGCGCCAGCCAGGGCCGAGCTGCACGTGGGTCGCCGGGATCCGGGTGTGGGTGGGAGGAGGAGAGACCCAAGGGCTTTTGGCGCGTCCCTGGGACAGAGCGGGAGTCGTCTTGGCCGTCCCTTGGGAGACACACAGCAGCGCCCCGGGACGGTGCTCATTGGTCCGGGTGGTGGGGATAACGGTGCCAGATAGCGGGCGGGAAGGGGCCGATCACCTCTCGAGGTGCTTCGCAGCGTGCCCCAGAGCCGACTTCTCCGGCCTTGGGGACAGAGAAACGGCAGCTGGTCGCATTAGGCGGAGGACAGACAGGGGAATTTAGAAAACGATTCCTGGCAGTGGTGACAGCGTGAGGAACCCGCCGAGTGCTGGGGATCCGTCCCTTTCCTACCGGGAACTACAGCCCAGGGGACCGGACCTGGTGCGCAGCAGCGAGGCGCAGACCCCCGGGGGGCGGTGACAGACGACCGTCCGGATCCCAGCTGTATTCCCACAGCTCCTCTATTCAGCCTCCTTTGCGTCAACTTAGGTTTGTGGGGACCCGACTTAATGACATAATTTACGTCGCCCCTAGTGCAGAGCCCTCACCGCAGGCCCAGGGCCCCGGCCCTGAGAAAGAGGTGTGGTGAGTCCCCAGAGACACAGCCTTGGATTGGGGCTGCATCCACTGACTGGAGCGGCTTGGAATCGACAACTGGCGCGTGGGCGACCACGCTAGACGGTGTGTGCATGTGTTGGGGTGAGAAAGTCGCTTTTAAGTGTAAAATCAGGACTAGCCGAAGGGTATACACAGCCTCTCTTAAAGCTGTGGGAGGTTTGGCCCTTACATAGAACAGGAAACAGTCCACGAAAAGAAAAACTTGTTTCATTGTGTACAGCCAGGCCTGATATTTATATCCAATTACAGAGCAGGATTTAAATCCTTTTTTCCTCGTTGGTCCCTCTGCCTGAAATAATACCGCCCCCCACCCTCATCCTGTGATTTCATAATCTCATGATTGTCTCCTTCTACTTCAGGTCACAAGTCAAATGCCACCTCCTCTAGGAAGCCTTCCCTGGCCACTTGCACGAAAGCCCCTTCCTCCCTTCTGCAACCTATTGCTTACTTCCTAGACCTCAGCATGGTTTGGTTTTTTTGTGGTTTATTGGCCAGTTTTCCCCCACCCTGCCTCATGAGAATACGTGCTCCCACAAAGCAGGGAGGAGAAACCAGTTCAGCACGGTTTCCAGCTCACCCAGTCCCTAGTGCCTAGAGCCAATGCTACAGGTGCACTAGTTGCTCAATAAATGAGTGTTGAAGGTTGGTGAACAAGCCCCTAGTGACTTTTGGCATGACACGTTACTGCCCCCAGGCCTGGTCTAGTCAGGAGGGTGAGGTGGAGCTGGGAAGAATAAGGGGGGGGGGGATGGGAGAGGCTAGAGGAGAAAAAGCGCAGAGGTGGGTATGAGCTTGGTGCGTTTGAGAAGCTGGAAGGAGCCCCTTCCAGGGGGAAGGAAGTCATTCAAGGGACTAGTGGAGAAACGTACTGGAACCAAGAAGTGTGGGTGAAGCCAGGTTACAAAAGTCTGCCTGATTCCCCACATCCATTTCTACCTCCATCACTTGTTTTTACTGAAAACTTTTATTGCAATAACTGCAAGTCCAGGTGGAGTTGTAACAAATGACGCCGAGAGGTCCCTTGTAAACTTTGCCTAGTTTTCCCCATTGGAAACACTTGGGAAAATAATTGTCTAGTATCACAATCAGGACATAAACATTGCTACATTGATGCATATTGCAAACACTTTGCTAAGTTGTTTGCAATTTTAGATGGTTAGTAAAGTTACTCTAAAGTTTAAAAAAAGTAAAGTTACTCTAAGTTTTTGAAAGGCATGAACAAATAATATTTTAAAGGGTTTTAGTCTCTTGTTTTAATGGGACCAACATTTTTTGGGGAAAAAAGTTTCATTTTACCACTTAGAGAGTATTTAGGTTCCAGATTCTCCATATATAACCCCTGCCCCCCGCGCCCAGAGTCTTGGGGACTACCTCATGTTTACATATTAATGATGTCCATTCACTTCCCTGTCCTCCCCCGAGCTGTGGAAGGAACGTTTTTGAGCAATACTGTACATGACTTGTCAGTTCTGAAATCAGACAGGATGCAGCGTTAACTAATGTGCTCAACTAAGCCCAACCACTAGCGTGCCTTCCTCTGTCCTTGGACATTGGATGGGACTGCCAATGAGCGTCTCCCAAAGGCAAGTGATTCGAGACAAAGACCCATTCTGCCAGCCGTATATGCCGGGAATACCAACTATGCCTGTTACAGAGTGTGCATGGCCAGTGGTGGCTGGCCTTCCTGGTGCCGGTAGGAGGATACAGAAGCAATCTCCTCAGTGACATTCAAGTCACCAGGCACTTCAGCACCCATCGTTAGGGGGCTGCCCTGAAGAAGCTGTGTTCCTACCTCAGCTGGTGTCCAAGAACAACAGTTCATCCGGTGTCTGACCCTCTTAGAAATCTATTTCTCAAAGATGTGCACTTTCAATCGGCATTTGCCTCGCCCTTCCTCGATGGTCTCGTTCGAGAAATCCAAATCGTTAAACGCTCCTACCTGCCTCTTTCTTTGCAACTTTACATCCACGGCTGAATTTCATTTTGTCCTCCAGTTATGTGACTTGCCTTAATCTTTGGAGAGAGCTTCATATTGTTTATTCTGTGAAAAGGTAAAAAAAAAAAAAGAGAGATCTGGAGTTTAGCCAGCTCCAGCCAGTCTCTGACTTTGGCTTTGTATCCATAAGCCACAGTTGGGAAAAACGCAAGAAATGCCCAAACAGAATAAAACAAATGATCTATTTAGTCTCGTTTCCTCTCTTGGAAGAGGTCCAGTGTTGAGTGCTCTGGAAGAAGATGAAACCCCACCCCCCCACCCCAACCCTCTGTTCCCCCAAACACACTGACAGTATGACCTTGAACGTAAGTAAAAACTATCCTTATCTTTCAATGGGTGATGGTGTTTTGTCTGGAAGAGGAACTGACGTTTCGATAGGAAGATACCAGTTTGCTCCTCTCCTATCTAAGCCCATTGAAAACGCATTACCCCACAGGATGACTTGTTACCCATGATAGATGCAAATGCTGTTATGTAAGATTGTTTCACCCAGGGAAAAGGAGACTGGTTATAACAGTTCACTCATACAATTAGTTTCTGGGACTGTTGCATTGTTGCAGTTTTTTTTTTAAGCTTATAAAAGGACATTTGTCTTTTTATTTCCCTTTCAAGTTGCCTTTCAAAAGGATTGGAAAATAAACCCAATTTCCTTTTGCTGTAACTTCTGAAACAGATGAAACCAGAGCATCAATTCACACTTTCGCATTTTCGTCACTACCTTTCACCAAGAGCTTCGGAGAAAAGACATTACTAAGTGCTGGGCTGCATATGATTTTCTACTTATATGAGGCGGGGGGTGGGGGCAAAAGGTTTATAGTTGTTCATATGGAAAATATGACAATAATTAATACATAACGATACAAGAATAAACTCTTTCGTGTATTCACAACTGTAAACCTACTTTTGCCCCGCCTTGTCTTTGGCCAAACATGATGGGAAGCCAGGAGGGTCGTGTGATACTGACCCCTCCAAACAACAAACAATAGATGCGGCCTGAATACGTACCTCCATGAGGGACTCTAACCTATCTTCTTACCTGCATCCCTGCCTGTGTCTCCCCCATCCCTTCCCCACGCCCCCTCAAAGCTCTGTTACCAGTAACTTCCAGTGCCAACCCCAGCAGTTTTTCACCATTTTTTTTTACCACCTTTGACCTCTGGGTAGCATTGAACTCTGGTGTTCAGCCTATTTTTTGAAACTCCTTTGCCTGTTCTCTCTCCTCCAATTCCACACGCAGCAGCCGTATCCTCTGCTCATGAAATCCTCCTCCTCCATACGTGGCCGCTACGCTACGCAGTTGCCTGCCTGCTGCTCCCTCCCCTCTCCCGCCCTCACACTCTGCCCCAAGGAGGGAGCGTTGATTGGTTTGTGGCCACCCGGCATCTCTCCCCCTGTCTTCATAGTAGAACCTGCTCTGCTTCAGAGAATCGCCCCTCCTGCTCTGTGTGCCTCCCTGTCATAAACGGAAGTCAAGGTGCCTTTACTTCCCCTGGCCAAGCGGGGGCGTCTGACTGGGCTAACTGGGTCCCCTCCCCGACCCTGAGTCCTGGCGGAGTGAGGGAAGCCATTGGAGCTGACTCGTCCCCACTTGCCGAGATGGTGTGTGACTGCTTCCCAGCTGGACCCCCAGAACCACCATGGTCCCTGCCCCTTCGAGTAGAGGTCCACAGTGGACTCTTTTGAGCCTTTTCCATTTCTAGCCAGATGCCGCTTCTGTTGCTTCCAGCCAAGGACCCCTCCTTGACACGCCCAGCTGTGTGTGACTTGGCTTCGTTCTGGGTGAACTCCCAGCTTGTATCTACGACCACTGTCCCAAGTTCCCACTCACATACCTTCCGATGCCTGGCAGAAACCTCCACTTCATTCCCCATGATCACCTCCCACCTCACACGTCCAGAGCTGGCTCATTCTCGTCCTTCCCAAAGCATTTCCCCCTCCCGCGTGTCCCCTAAATGTCCTACAGGGATGGCCTGCCATCTCGGTCACCAAAGCCAGAAAGATGGGGACAAGCTCTGATTCTTTCCCTTCCCTTTTTTAAAGATTTTATTTATTTATTTTTAGAGAGGGAAGGGAGGGAGAAAGAGAGAGAGAGAGAGAAACATCAATGTGCAGTTGCTGGGGGCCGTGGCCTGCAACCCAGGCATGTATCCTGACTGGGAATCGAACCTGCGACACTTCGGTTCACAGCCCGTGCTCAATCCACTGAGCTATGCCAGCCAGGGCCCTTCCCTTCCTTTAATGCATCCCCCATCCAGTCCTTCCCTGGGGGAATTTAGAGTTTCTTTCCCATATCCCTCGTCTTCACCTTTTCCCCATTATTCTTCAAACTAGTTGAGGCCCTTGTCATTTCATACCTGGACCACCCCAATGACGTCCTAAATAATCTCTCAGCTTCTGGATTCTAGCCACCACCACCAGCACAATCTTCCCGGAGTACCGATGTCATCATGCTACCACCTGCTCAAAATCATTCCAGGTTTATCACGAAGGTAATAAACCAAATTCCTTGGTTTAGGCAATCTTCTGCAGAGGGTGTGGTCACAGGCATCGGAGTCAGATTCCAGTGTTCAGATGCCGGTCTCACCGAGTAATCTAACTCCTGGGTCTCAGTTTTCTTATCTGTAAAATGGCAGATAATAACAGTATAATCTCCTCATTAGTTTATGTGTGAATTAAGTAGTACATCCATGAAAAGGCTGAGAGTCACACAGTAAGTGCTCAAATAACACTCATTATGATAAAAGCCAACTCTGATCCACCTAGCTAGCCTTATTTTCTCAGTTTCTCTGATGTGTTTCTAGAGGTTTTAGCAATCACAATCACATTGTATTTTTCTGCCACAGTGTCATTGTTCAAGCCATTCTCTCAGTTCTGAACACCCTTCTCCCACTCCACCTGTATCAGTAATATAATGTTGAATCGCAGACTACCCCACTCTTAATGGCTCCAAGTAACCATTTTATTTGTTTAGGGTCCTGGGGGTTGGCCAGGCAGGGTTCAGCCCAGAGGGTCCTCTGCTCCACCCGGGTGGTCTGACCTCATGCAGCTGCAGGGTTCAAGGCGGCCTCGCTGCTGTGCAGGCCCTCGGCGGGATGCTGCAAGTGCATGTCTTCTCTCCTTTGCTTTCCTCATGCTCCCAGGCCTTTCCCCCTTGCCGTATGTCAAGCTGAAAGGCTTCTCTCTACACAGGTTTTCCAGCTGGACTCAGACTTCTTTACATGATGGCTCAAACCACGAAGAAGGGGAAACCAGGAATTCAGGTGCAAGGCCTCTCAAGGGCTAGCCATGGTTTGTTCACAGGGTCACTTCTGCTGCATTCACGCGAGTCGCGGGGCTCTCTTAGATCCCGGGAGGAGAAGCAGACTCCGTTTGGGTGAGAGGCATCGTGGTCACCTCGGGCTACCCCAACAACACACCACAGACCGCGTGGCCTGAACACCAGACGTGTATCCTCTCCTAGGTCTGGAGGCTGGAAGGCCAAGGTCAGTGTACCATAAGGGTTGGTTTCTGGGGGGGCCTCTCTTTCTGGCTTGTAGGTGGCCACCTTCTCGCTGTGTCCTCGCAAGGCTTTTCTGAGAGCACAGTGTGACAGAGACATCTCTGGTGTTTCTTTTCTTCCTATAAGGACACCGGTCCTATCAACTTATGAGACCATCACCATGACCTCAGTTAACCTCAGTGAGCTCCTTTAAAGCCCTGTCTTCCATTATAGTCACATCAGGAGTTGGAGCTTCAACCTAGGAATTTTGGAAGGACACAATTCAGTCTATACCAAGAGGAGTGCGGAAAAAAAAATCACACTGCCAGAGGGAGTGCGGATGGAAGGGATGGCGGTGCCCATTTTTGGACACAACCCACCACCCTTCTCTGCCACTAACATGACGTTCACCCTTCACAGTTTTCCCTCAGCCGGGCCGGCACTGATGCCTCCCCCTCTGCACTCATGGGGCTCTAAGTACGGGTTTCTCCTTTCACATGACCACATCCTGCCTTGGATGCAAGCATTGGGTTTAGACTCTAACCGCAAGGCAATGGCCATTTTTTTTTTTAATATCTTTGAATTTTCCCACAGTACCTTACACAGAAAGGGCCATACTAAGTGTTTGTTGAATGAATAAAAAAATGCACTTAATTTTACTGCTCTAAAAAATGACAGCTCCTCACAGACCAAGCTCAGTGTGGGGGCTGGGCAGTCATCATGTGCCGCTGCTTCCCCCATGTCCTCAGTCCCCCAGCGCTCCCAGCTCTCCGACTGCTGCGTGTTGGAAGAACTTGGAAGGCTGGACACTGGGGGCCAGAAGGCCTGGGTTCTTGTCCCACTTCTGCCACTTCTTAATTGTGACCATGGGCAAGACATGGATTTCTCTTGGCCTCAGCTTCCTCGTGTCTAATAGAATAATAATAATGCCTTTTCTAGAATTGTTGTGAGGAAAGAATATGATGGCTTAGATGAAAGCACTTTGTGAAGTTCAAAGAACTTCACAGATGTTATTACCTGTATTAGTCTGGTTGGGCTGCCGTAACAAAGTGCCCTGGATTGGGTGGCCTAAGCAATAGAAATTTATTTTCTCACACTTCTAGAAGCCGGAGGTCCAAGATTTGAGTGCCAGCATGGCCAGTTTCTACTGAGCTTCTCCCCTTGGGGTGCAGGTGGCTGTCTCCTCACCATGTGCTCACATGGCCTCTCCTTTTTGTGCATTTATAGAGAGAGTGCACTGATGCCTGTTGTTATAAGGACACTGATCCTGTCGGATCAGGGCCCCATCCTCATGACCTCATTTAACCTGAGTTACTTCCATAGAAGCCCCATCTCCTAACATTGGGGGTTAGGACTGCAACAGATGAATTCTGGGGGGACACAAGCATTGAGTCCATGATTCTACTATTGTGAATTCTGAAGCACACGGTTCACCCTCGTTGGTCCAGCTCGGCTCCTTGCTGCCTCTGCTCTACGCCAACCCTTCTGATGCACCTACCATGCCTGTCACGTTGTGGGAATTAATGCGTAACAGCGTTTACTGTAGTTATTTCCAATCCCTCTTGACAGATGAAAGGGGAGTAGAAAGTGAAGGCAAATGTTCTGGGCTTTTCAGTTCTAAATAGAAGGGAAGGATTTGCTCTCTTGGGTTCTTTTGTGGAAGAAAAGGGGCCACATGTGAAACCCGACAAGCTCGGGGGGGGGGGGGTCCTGCATGGAAGGCTTATGGACTCAGAGACCCGAAGTAACCACTTAGGATGGTCTGCAATTATACCTGTCTTACTAGAAGCAGTTCATGGCAGGTAGTCGTGTCCTAGGCCGGTACTTCTCCCTAACAAAGGTCAAACATTGCCTTCATGGAGCCTGTCTGTTGCCTTTTTGCATCTAAGATAACATGCCTTTGGAATTTCAGGATAATTTCCTTTCTCCGGACCCCTCAGGGCACAGTCTCTCTCCAGAGCAGAGACCACCAGAGCCCCTCACTGTCATTGTGTTTCCCCGAATACCACCTCTGTGTGCTGCACATGTTCACTGGCCACTATGGTTTACCCGCCAATGTGAAAGAAGCATGTATCTCTCCATTGTACTTTTTATCCGGTCCCAGAGATATTCCCGGTTTGCTTTCTCCTGCCTTCCTAATCTATCGCCAATGGATGTCTTGTAACCCCTTACCTATCCTCTTTTGACTGTAATGTATAAAAGAAGGTGATAGCCCTGGCTGGTGTGGCTCAGTGGACTGAGTGCTGACCTGCAAAGCAAAGGGTCACTGGTTTGATTCCCAGTCAGGGCACAGGCCTGGGTTGCAGGCCAGGTTCCCAGTAGGGGGCACACAAGAGGCAATCACACACTGATGTTGCTCTCCTCTTTCTCCCTCCCTTCCCCTCTCTCTAAAAATAAATAAATAAAATCTTTTAAAAAATAAAATAAGTTGTTAAACTACCATTCTCCATAGCATTTCTCAACCTGTTGAAATTTTGCTTCTCAGAGATTGTTGTCAGTGTTGCTCAAATACACTCATATAAAATTCTCTGCAGGTTTGTATGTCTCTCATGTTGGCACTTCATAGCAGGGTGGAAGACTTTCTGACAGCTATGCTGGGTTGTCTCTCAAATCTCAGGAAGACACGCCGCCCCCCCTCCCCCCGCTTCTGAATCTTCAAAGTTCACCCAAATTGCAGAGTGAGAAAAACCAGCCTTAAACTCTCAAGAATGGCTTCTCAGTTTAAAAAAAAAAAAGTTTAAAACAATGGCAGGCCTCCCAGCGTGCTTTGCGGCTGGTCCCAGGGCAGGAGCGGCTGTGTGCTGCGTCTTGCAACACGGCCGGGAGGTTCTCACGCAGTGTTCCAGGCCGCCAGCGTCTCCGATCCCGTGAAGGACCCGGAGTCCCGCCTCCCTCATCTGCTCCCACTGATCACCTCTCCTTACACACCACTTTAGATTTAATGAGGGTCGTGATACTCCCGTCTTTGTGAAGCCTCAAGAAAAGCCTGATTTTTATAAGGAATAAAAATCAGTTATTAAGTTCTACCAGACGGGGATCTAGAGACACTTTGTAAGCGATAATTCCATTAAGTACCACTAGAGGACCCTCTTCAGCCTCGCCAGTCCACACTTCGTCGATTTCTACCCTAAAGGATTTAGGAGCAAGCAACTCAACAGCCAGGGGTCTGTAAGCCTGAGCTTAGAGGAACTGAATCTATTAACATACTCTATTAATGTCAGCATCATCTTAGCATTGCGCATCTCTTCAGAGGTTTCTGGAGTGAGGAAGCAAACTCGTAGATCAGTAAGTAGCCTCGCATTTCCTAAAGTGTCGTCTAAAGGTAGCCAGCAAGACCCGCTTTGAGACTCTTATTAAAAATGTACGTGGGAATCCATTGCAAAATCAACTTTTTTGGCATTTACCTTATTCTGAGTTTTCCAACAGGCCTGTCAGGTGTCACTTACACGCACATCTAAGCGCCGAAGTAGCCCAAGGCCTGCCTTCTAGAGACGTAGTCCTTAAACAGGTAGTGTCGCTATCACCCCGGAGCTTGTGAGAGACGCAGAATCTCAGGCCCTACCCCAGACCTCTTGAATCAGAATCCACACTTTTAACACGGTCCTCACTTGTGTCACATACACATTAAAGTTCAAGGACACTGGTTTAACCCACCGATCTACTATACAAGGCAGCTGGGGTCCAGGAACCCCAATGACTTGCCCAAGGCCACACAGGTAAGCCAGAAGGCTATGTGGATACCTGGGTAGGAGCCTGTGCTTGGAGTCAGAGAGACCAGTGTTCGGATCTAGGCTTTCCCCTTTGCTGTCCTGAAATCCAAGGCAAGTCCCTGCGCACACCGAGAAGCCTCCAAGTGTTTGTTGTTACAGTGGTAACACTGCGTCAGAGGCTTGTTGAGGAGATAAAGTGAAGAGCAGGTTAAAAGCACCTAGAAACGGATCTTACGATCAGGATGCTAGCTTCCATCTCCAGATTGTATGCTGCCTCCGAGGCATCCCATGTGCCGTGCAAGATGTGAGAAATAGTGCTTTAGATAAATCTGGTCTCTTTCAGACCATTATGTCTAATTGAGATTCCAGGTTTTGAAAGAATGAGGACAAGGGCGGGGCCTCTCCAGAGAAAAGGAAACACAAGGATCACCCAGACTCCCGCTGTTCTGGCTCCTCCTGGCTTAGATGGTCCAAGGGCCTGTGACGACCTGGAGGGACGTCCTCCAGCAGGGCGAGACCTCTGCCCTCAGACCTTGCTTTCCCTCAGCTTTCGTGTCCTTCTCCTCCAAGTCCTCCCTGTCTGACCCCTGCTTTCCCAGGCAGGTTCCTTACAGCCTTCCTCAGTGGGGCCCCCCTCTTCCTGCCTCCTGGGGCACCCCCGGTAAATGCAGGGCCTTCGTTCCACACCTCCGAAGTCGCCTGCTCTGTGCTTCACTCTAGAGGACTGTCCAGCGAAGGCGATACATCAAATTCAACCCTCGCTTCGCTTCCTTTCAAGTAATATTTGCATTTTAATGAGATCCTGTCTTGTCTGAAACCCGAAAGAGTGAGCAATGTATCACCCAGTGATGCAGACATTGGTGAGTGGAGTGACAACGGGGATTCCTTTAGCACCCCTCCGACCCTGCGACTCTGAGCAATACCCAGTGCCACCTTCGATGAAAACAGTCTCTGAAGGTCCACCCTCTCTCTAAACCTCCCTCCCTCCTTTTCCTTTCTCCTTCTCTCCGTCTCATTTTACAAACCATTCGACATTACGTGATTAAGAACAGACTCACCTACAGACTTTGCAGTCAGACTTCCTGGGTTCAAATCCAGCTCTGCCATTTACCCTGTCTATAGCTTGAACCAGTAGCTTAACCCCCCTATTCCTCAGTTTCTTACCTGTATAATGGGTTGATTATAGTAGCAGGTACTTTACTAGGTTGCTAGGAAGTTCACATGAGCTCATGTTTGTACAGAGTTTGGAGTGTGTCTGGCTGGCACTGTGTGAGTTGTTGCTTCTGTGAGCCAGATACTGAGATGGGTGCTTGTGGGTCTGGAGATGAAGGGTTCAGGTGCCAGATGTGGAGATTCAAGTGAAGGGAAGATAAATGTTAGTTGATAACATGAAGCCAAGAGTGGGGGTGGTCCACTGGTACCCATCTCCAAAGTCCTAAAACTCCTGGAGGAAAGTAGAAGATTTGGCTGTAAGCTTCCTAGCCACCGAGGTCTTCAAGATAAGTTGTTTAGGAGAAACACCTGGGCATTTAGTTTTAAAAATATCTCCTGTGAGTTCTGGCTGGTGTGGCCCAGCGGATTAAGCATTGGCCTGTGAACCAAAAGGCTGCTGGTTTGATCCCCAGTCAGGGCACATGCCTGGGTTGTGGGTCAGACCCCTGGTTTGGGGCTTGCAAGAAGCCACTGATCCATGTTTTTCTTCTTCTCTTTCTCCTTCCATTCTCTTCTCTGTAAATATTAATAAATAAAATATTTTAAAAAATATTTCTTGTGGGTCATCATACAGACCATACTATGTCATGTGCCGGCAACAAGTCGATCAGTTGTATGTTATGGTGTTATAATATCTGCCTTAGCCTAGTTGAGCTGCTATAATAAAATACTACAAGACTAGGTGACATAAACAACAGAAATTTATTTTTTGCTGTTCTAGAGGCTGAAGGCCTGAGATCAGGGTGCCAGAATGGTCTGTGAGGACCCTCTTATGGGTCACAAACTTATCACCGTGTTATCAGAAGGAGCTCAATGAGATCTCCTTTATAACAGCCCCAATTCTGTTCATGAAGGCCACTCTGTGAAGACCTAATCACTTCCCAAATGACCCACCTCCTAACACCATCACCTTGGTCATTTTCAGGGCAACACCAACATTCAGACCATAGCAATATCTTTTAATAAGAGTTGGTGGCATTGTACCAAAGCACAACTGGACAATTCTATAATGGAGGCTGTGAAGGCAGGGTTGCAATATCATTTGTTTCGGGGACCCAGGCAATCCAGCTCTTCAATATTGTTGCCTGATCCAAGGATAGGTTTTTACAGCAGTGGTGAGCAGACTATTTTTTTAAAAAAAACTACAATTAAGTTCCGGCTGGTGTGGCTCAGTGGGTTGAGCGTCGGCCCAAGAATGGAAAGCTGGCCTGTTCGAGTCCTAGTCAGAGTACACGCCTGGTTTGGGGGCCAGGTCCCCAGCCGGTGCATGTGAGAGGCCACCAATACATGTTCCCCTCACATATTGATGCTTCCCTTCCTCTGTTTCTCCCTCACGCTTCCCTTTCTAAAAAAACAAAAAAAACACAAAAAAATGAAATTAAAAAGCTGCACTTAAAAATAACTTTTTTTATTTTGGAATCAGTTTAGGTTTACAGAAAGGTTGCGAAGATAATATGGAGAGTCCATCTTATGTTTATCAAAATGTGGAAATCAACACCAGCGCATTATTGTTGACTAAACTCCAGACTTTGCTTGGATTTCACTATATTTTCTCCCCCTAACGTCCCCCTCTAGTGTCCCAGGATTTCACGCAGGGTACCCACTGGATTTAGCCATCATGTGGCCTTAGTGTCCTCTGTTCGGTGACAAATTCTAAATCTTGCCCAGTGTTTCCTAACCTTGACGGTTTTGAGGAGCATTTGGTCAGGTGTTCTGCAGAATGTCTTGGATTTGAGTTTGCTGCTGTTTTCCTCACTCATCATGGCGGGAGTTATGGGCCTGGAGGGGAAAAGATGACAGAGGTGAGGTGCCCTTCTCATCACATCATGTCAGGGGTGCATTCTGTCAGCAGCGCCGCTGGAGGAGTTAACCTTCATTATGTGGTTCAGGTGGTGTTGGCCATTCGTCCATTGTAAAGTTGCTCTCGCTCCCTGCTCCACACTCTCTTCTGCGGATGCAAGTCCCTGTATCCAGCTCCCACTCGAAAAAGCCAAGTTCCACCTTCTGCAGGTGAGGCATATTCAATAGGATTCTTCTGTAAGAGAGATCTGTCCCTTCCCCCCATGCATTTATTTAATTCGTCTGGGTTTGACTATAATACCACACTATTCATTTTGCTGTTCACATTTGCCCAGCTTTGGCTACTGGGAGCTCTTTCTATGTGCCTTTCACATGCTCCCATCCTTGCGTCTTTTGATCACTTCCTCGCTTTCAGAAACTCTAAGATGCTCCAGGCTCATCTTGTATTTTCTCTACCCAGCCATCGAATCAATCATTTCCCTGAGGAGCTCTGGTTCCTTTTATTGCAGAACAGCGTTTAGAAGTCAAGGTCTGGTTACTAAGTGTGTATGTTGCTACCGAAGCATGGAGCACCCTCCAAAGGCCTCTATGCAAAAGTGTTGGTGCATAAATTATATCTATAGGTAGGAAATGATATACCTGGTCCCACTCTAGACCTCTGTCTCCATTATCTTGAACACTAACTTTAATTTACTCATGAGAAAGGGTTTTCCAGGACACACATCTTGGAAATATTTGAAGTATTCCTACCTCTTATTCATGGGAAAATATACGCAGTATTATACAATGACAACACAACCAGCTCACTACAGAATTTCTATGTGATACCCATTAACATACCCATTAACATAACACAATTCTATATGGAGATCAAAGTCTGGCGATACACCTGTGGAAGGTTTATGATACTCCACAACGCGCTGGTTGCCAATCAGTGTATAGCAGATATGGTTGCTTATCCGTAAAGCTTATTTGCCTTTCTTACTAAAAGAATCTGGATTTTGTTCAGTCATCTATCCATTTATCTCCCTGTTGTAGGAGCAAATTCTCATTATTCTTAGCCAATTATAATAATTCTTTTCTCGTTGCCAATGTTTGATTTAGAGGTAGAAATAATTTGCTGGGAAGTCCACTGGCAGGAGAGCTTCTGAGAAAAGTTGCCTTGATGATAAAAAGAGATTCATTCTGAAAGAAGACATCACTTTTTTCTATTTTCTACCTGTTGTCCAGAACTATAGCAGCCACCTTGTAACCAGGAGAGGAGCTATGGGAACATGCTGAGGATGGAGGGGACAGAAGACAGACAGAAGCTGGGTCTTTCATGACATTGTTGAGCTTCTGAATTAAGCAACCTGAGAGGATCCTTTGTTATATGAGATAATTAATATTCTGTATTGCCCCATCAATTTTGAGTTATCCTTTCTCTTACTTGCAGTTAAAGCATCATAATGCATGCCTTACTTTAGAATATTTTCAAGCAATTATTAACTTTTTGTGATCCAAAGCCTTTTCAAAATTCACCCATTCCTTTATGTATTTGTTCATTTTTAATACATATTTAATGAGGAAGAGCAGCAACAGAGAGAGGATGATCAACTAGTCACATGCACATATCACAAAAAACTGTGATACACAGTCAGAAGGGAGTGGATAAGGAGCTGTGTGAGAATGAATGGAGGAGACAGCCAAGGCAGGGAAGGGGTGGGACTGGAGACAGAAAAGGGACTACTCACTGAGCCTGACAAGCTCAGGGGAGGCCTGCATGGCCCACAAACTCAGAGACCAAAAGCAACTGCCTAGAAGGGTCTGAACATAAAATTCTCAACTAAACGCAGGTCATGGTGGGTAGTCGCATCTTAGACCTACAGCTGTCTTGACAAAGGTCGATCTTTACCTTAATGAACCTGTCTATTCTCTTTTTGCATCTAAGACAATATACCTTTAAAAGGTCAGAGTAATCTTTTCCCATTGATATCTCGTGCCCTGCATACACATCTGTGCTGTAAATGTTAATTATTAACTATCCTGTACCCAGTAATGTCAAAGACGTGTGTGTCTCTCCGTTTTACTTCTTATCTAATCCCAGAGATTTCCCTGCTTTCCTTTGTCCGGTCCCTTTACTCTACCACCTGTGGATTTTGTGTAACTCTCCTTACACCTCCCCCTTTTATTTCAATGTATAAAATAAGCTGCAAAACTGTCATTCTGTGGAACATTTTCTCAGTCCGTTGAGATCTTGCTTCCCAGCAATTGTTGTCAGTTTAACTCAGATAAACCCATAAAACTTCTCTTCAGGTTTGAACATTTCTTACAGCGACAGAATTAAGGTACAACATCACTCAGCCAGTGATGTGTGGACTGAGGTCCTGAAGCAAGTGTAGGAGTAGTAAGGAATCCTTGGGAGGAGAATGCTGTGCACAAAGTCACTGGGTAGGAAGCAGCAGGAGGCCCTGGAGGAACCTGAGGAAGCTCTGTGGGACCGGAGGAGAGAGACTCGGGGAGACAATGCCACACTTAAGTCTAGAGAGGTTGTCATGGTCCAGGAGGCATGGACTCCCTCTTGGAGACCATAGTAAGGACTTTTGCCTCTCTCCTGAGAGAATAAAGCAGGGCTATGATCTGGGCATGGCATGTTTATACAACATAATCAGTTCACTTTGGGCACCTCGGGGCTCAGTCTTGCCATCGTACTGCATTCAAATGCAAAGCCCTGTCACTGAAAGACAAAGATCTTTCTGATTATTACACATGCCTTCTAGGGGAGATCTGTGGCAGCGTGTTATTCTCAGCAGAGATTTATTTTCTCATGGTTCTGGAGGCTAGAGGTCTGAAATCAAGGTATTGGCAGGGCCTCGCTCCCTCAAAAAGGCCTAGAGAAGAATCCCTGGTACATCCTCCTATCTTCTGGTATCGGCTACCCTTGGCGTTCCTTGACCTGCGGCTGCATCTCTCCAATCTCTGCCTCCATCCTTACACAGCCTTCTACTCTGTGTGCCTGTGTCTCTGTCTGTGTGTTCGGATGGCCTTCTTATAAGGACACCAGTGCTGGATTTAGGGCCCCCCCCAATGCAGTGTGACCTCACCTTAACTAATCACGTCTCCAAGGACCCTATTTCCAGATAAGGTCACATTTCAAGGGTCCAGCTGGACATGTGTTTGGGGGACAATAGTCAACACACTACAATGATGAACACAACATGGAATTCATAACAAACGGCAGCACTTCTGAAAGCCACCATTTCTATCCACCCCAGTTCTAGAGCAGCTCTGGAACCTCTCCCCGCCCCATCCCCCTTCCCCTCTCCCATCCCCACCCTTCCCCAGCTCCAGCCTGCAGGCCCCTTGTTTTATCACAAGCTCGCCTTCTCTCCCCTCTCTCTCTGTACCACCTCTCCAAACATTCACCCTGATTGAGGATCATAGCAATGGAGGGACCGGGCTGGTAAAAGCCAAATATGCACGGAGGACAGAAAAATGGGGAAGAATGTACAGAAGAAATGAAATATTTTAGTGGACAAGTGGAAGGGTGGAATAGGCTGCCCCAGTGGAACCTGCATTTTAGGAGATTATTCTGGTTGTAGCCAGAGTCTGGTTGTTGGGACAGTATGGTTGTTGGGAGCGTCTGATTGTTGAGGGCTTGCCCCATAGGCCAGGAGGCCAGTGGGAGGCTATCGTAGCTGTTCTGAGAGCTTGGACCAGGGTGATGGTGGAGGAACGCAGGTGTAGATGTATTCCTGGGCAATACTTACAGGATGCTGGAAGGGTGGGTGAGGAGGAAAGTCTGATCAAAGCCATGGACCCTGTTCTCACGGAAAGGCACATTCAAAATTTTTTATACAAATTCAATGACTCCTGAAATTCATTCTCATTCTCAAATTAACAGTCCTGGAAGAGTCGCAGACCTCTGGAAATACTGCTCCTCTGAGCCGAGCCTCTGATAGCTATTGAGCAGCAGCCAAGCTGAGGTTATTCTTTGTGAGTGTTGCCTGGAGTGGTTCAATGTTGCTCAAAATGAGCAAAGCCATCAGCTCTAACAGCCGGGTACCCGATGGAGTAGGAGATGGGCCAAGGGGACAGCTGCAGAAAGGACTTTCACAGCTTTTTTCCCTCCCCAAAACCATGAGCACGAAAGAGATGTAATTTCAACACAGGAAAAGCCAGTGGGTCTCCCAGGGAAACCTGGGGCGGAGGTAAGAGGAGGCCGGCCCTCCATAACAGAACATCCAGCACAGATGGCGAGAGGCGGGAGGTCCTGCAACAGGGAGTGGGGCCGTGTCAGACCCCATGACCCCAGCTGCTCTTGTATGAAGTCAGGCAGCTCCCAGCAGCCCCACTCCTGGGGCTTCGTATTGCACTGAGCGCTGTGAATCTGTGGGAACACTCGTGACAGCCTGCCCCACACCACATGGGCCTGGTCAATAACACTGGGCTTCTGCTTTGCAACCTGTTACGATGACATGTTCAAGCTCGGTTCCCAAGTATATGGGGATCCCACCCACAGGTCGGTGAGTGGTGGGGGAGTAAGTTGACTCAGGCTGGGCTGGGGCCACGGGGGCTAATACAATTGGGAGGGGCTATTTGGGAGATCCTGCCCAAGGAAGGTAGCCAGCCATCTAAAGTACCAGGTAAGACTGCATTTAATCTGGCCTGGCATCAGGGGCCAAGTGCTCCAGTTTGGGGACTAAGGGTACAGTAGGACAATCTGTGTAGTCGTGGTAGCCAGCACCAATGGATGCTTTGTGAATCTAGGGAGGATGTATTTGGGATGAAACAGTGTTACTGACAAATGGCTCCTGGGGTGAGGAACAGGAACCAGGTCACTGGGGAGAGAGAGGGGCAGGAAGGGGCAGTGCGGGTTTAAAGGGTTTTGGTCCAGCAGGCCATGGACCAGGAGCCTGGATGGACACTGTGCCTGGGCATGTGCAGTACTGGTTGTGAGCGGTGTTGTTGTGGGGAAGGGAGTACACAGGTTCTGGTTTGCTTCCATCTCAGGGACTTTTGGTTGATCGTTTATCTAGGCTCAGGGCCAGAGCATGTACCTAAGGGTTTGCAATAGTTGACCTGTTGCTAGGCTTGTTTCTCATTGGCTTGTGGGCTCTGCCTGGATGACCTATCAGGTAACAAGTCACTCTGTCCTTTCTATTGGGCGTGCTGGAGGCAGACATTGTTTCACACATGAGTTTCTGCTAAGACTTGAAACCAGGCCTAACTTTTGGCAGGCCTGGGCAGGCTTGACTGGATTTCCCATACCCTACCCAGACCTTGTCAAATTCCCTCTCCTGGGGTTCTGGCCTTCACCTTCCCCCAGAACCCTTGGAGCCCACCAGATGGGGTGCTCCATCTTCCCCTTCAGCACTGGGCATCTCTCTTGGCAAGACATCGATTTCCAGCCTGGGCCATGGAGCCAGATGACTTGGTCTGACCTCTGGCTCTGACACTTCTTACAAATGTAATCTTGAATACATTTTTTTCAACCTCTGATCCATAGTTTCTTTTATCTGCAGGTAAGAGACATAACCCTAAATCAAAAGTAAATAAGGCAATTAAATGAGATCATGCATGTAAAGTACTTGACTTAAGGTCTACCATATATAACTACTACTTGATATTATTATTATATTTCATGAATCACTGCTTTGGTTGGGGACTATTCCTTGACCTTGCCTTGGCTCTTTCTGCCCCTTCTCCACCCATCCGTGATGACGCAATGCTAACATATCTCCAGGTTGAGTTGCCTTATTGTACCCTAGGGAAGCTCTGCCATAGCATTTGTGTGGGAAGAGATTCACAGGCATATAGTTTGAAGGAAGGGTGGGGATCAACCTCAAGTCAGGTCAGTATAATTCTTCCTTTAAAAAAAAATCATTCCATTCTAAGTGCAGAACAAACAGACATCTGGGGTCACAGTGAAGGTGACATCTCCTTTCAGAAAAGCCCATTAAAAGGCTGAATACACAGGAAAGATGGAAGAAGGTTGTTTGGTTATTTAGTTTGACTCATAGCAGGATTGGAGATAATTTTAAAAAGAGCACACGAGACGATATTTACAGAAAAGGTAACAGCATGCTATTCCCCACCATCACTAATAATAGTGCAAGATTAAACTAATTATAAGAGAAAAGAGTCAGTTTAGGTCCAAAGAAAAAGAAGCAGAGATAGTTCTAGTAGAACCAGCTTAAAAAATACAAAACTTTGAATTGTTCTAGGCATCCTGGAAGTTACATTTAAGATGCAGAATGCAGCGACGTTAACATAAGCAAGAACACATTGTGGGTCTGTTTAGTCTACATGGTTTCATAGGGAAGAAATTAATACCCTGGCTTTTTTTCCCTGGTGATGGATTTATTTCCTTCCCTTTGTTTTCCATTGTCTGTGTTCACTTTTCACTTCTCCATGTCCTCTATTCTTTTTTTTCACCTTGCTTTAGTGACCACGACAGGACCTTCTCTTTGCTCAATTAAACTGAAAGCTAATACTCTCTCCTTTCAAATACTCTCAAAATATTTTATGTTCACCCCACCTTTCCCCCAGACCTTGTACACAGAGTGCTTTTAATGACATTTACAGGCTACTACATAGAGCCGAAAGCGATTGAGAAATTGGGAGGGGGCCTTTACTTCCGTTTTATTTAGCTTCCCAAAGTCTTCTGAGCATGGGCTTCTGTGTGGACTTCTGGTGCCTGACTTCCCAGCCACCATTTTTCATTCTTCAGGTTACGGATCCTGATGCCGCCGTGAGGAACCACCTCCTTGACTTTCACGAACGCTCTGCCCCACGGGAAGCATTCCTGGGGGGCTGCCAAGTGAGATGGCCCAGCCCTCCCCTGAGCGAGATTAAGTGACACAAGTTAGGCCGAGGAGATATTCTCTTCCTGGAGCTGGGATTGTAGCAAGAATGGCACAGAAAGGCAGAAAAGAGCTGAAGATTGTTAACCATGAAGAAGGCCATTGAAGAGACGACACCGTACCTGGAGCTACTGTGTTCCTGGTCCTCTCTCCAGTCTGTTTTGTAGCTTTTGGGGGGTGGGGGTTGAGAGCCATCCCATATCCTCTCCAATAAGTTTCTTTGTGCTTAATTTAGTTACGGATGATTTCTGTGTGGTAAGCAAAGAACCCCCCAAAGACATTTTGATACACTGTTCTTTATGAGATTATTAAACACTACAAAACAATTGCCATGTGTTCCTTTAAAAATTATCTTTTCTTGCCCGAGGGCATTCATAAAATGTTGATTATTGGTATGGAGATAGTCGTAACATTTTGAGGGAGTCACCAGATGGTGACATTACATATTATTTCCTAATTCAATTTATCTCAAAATGTGTGTGTTCGTTAAATCTTGAGGAAATGCTATTATCATCAGTCTTATGTTATAGCTCTGCTTTTTAAAAATGAAGCTATAGAATATCTTGTAGGGATATCATTTGGATGTGATAAAAGCACTTCTTTGGCAATATCTCAGAGGTACATACCTTAGCTTCCAAACAGTTTAGGTCCAAAATGTCTGAAGGCCAACAAATAACTTCAGAAGAGGAATATATCCTGAGTGGCTGCAGCCAATATGTGGATTTCATTACAGCTCTGTCAGGGCCCAGTGACTTACACGTTGCTGTGACTCACACACAAACCTTTTGCAGATTATGATAAATGCTTCTTTGATATGTAGGCAAAATCCTCTCAGCAAAACCCTCAAGCAGTGAACTCTGACCAGAAGCCATGTGGGTGGCAGAAAAGACCTTTGCTTTGAATTATAAGGGAGACTGCAGATTACATTGCTATGATCAAGCAGGGGCCAGAAAAGGGTTCTATATTTGTAATAAGAAGTTCATGGATTTTTTTTCTTTATGAGAGTTCTTTTGGTAGATAACACCAAAAAGAAGGAAATGATAACAGTGAACCCTGGTATTTCTGACTGCTGGAAACTCTCACTGGTAAATATCAGCATCTACTAAAAGGAGAAAAAATTATGCGTGAGTGTTTGCTCTTACACCTCTGCTTTCAGTTCTGATTTTTCCTCTTTCACTAATGTATCAGTCAGCTACTGCTGTGTAACAAACCAATACAAAAGGTAGTGGCTTAAAACAGCCAACATTAATTGGCGCATGAGTTTTTGGGTTGGTTCGGTGGTCTTTCTGGCCTTGCCTGGACTTGCTCACTTACGCATCTGTGATGAGGTGGAGGGCTACCTGCTGGATCAACAAGGCTCTCCTCCACTCATCTTACAACAGACTTGGGAGAGACAGAGCAAGAGAAAGAAAATAGGCAAGGCATTTCCCCCCCACAAGTTTAAGCTTGGAATGGGCACATTGTCCCTTAAAGCTCAAGGTAGCTACAAAGTTGCATTGCAAAGGGTATAGATTTAAAGAGGCGTGAAAAGCTGTGGCCATTTTTAATTTCCTACTCTTAACAGTGTCACAACTCTGCTAGTCTCTTTTGTGTGTGTGTGGTGTGAAATGAGAAGAATGGTGGAGAGAAACAGTGAACCCGAGAAGAGAGAAGTGGAAGAGAAAGAGCACAGGTGGGTTAAGTCCCAGAAAGAATCTGGGGAATTTGGTAAATGAGATGATTTAAAACAACTTCAGTATGGAAGACAAATGGGTGTGAGAGGAAATAGGGTTTGATATGTGTTTTCATGGTTTAAGAATTTAATCCCTTTCAATATCCTATACGAGATGTAAGTAAATTACTTTTTTGGCTATCAAGCCATACATTTTTCAGTGTAAGACAGAGCTCTGTGGGGTCCCAGGACTAATTTGAATTAAGCACTTAGATTTTGAAAGGAAGACCTTAAAAAAAATCTCGACAACTACAGGAAATATAAAATATTAATCCCCTCAAGGAATATAATCAATCATATTTAGATGTTTATTATTTTATAAGCCCTATCAAGTTTAGCATGTCAAAATTTGTAACAAATGTGGTGTTCTCTGAAGACTCTGTGGTTTTAATGTTTTCAAATATCCATGGAAATGTAAAGAAATAGTATATTGACTAATTCCTAGCTGTACGATGCTGCCAGCTTACTCAAACATTTGAAAGATTGCTCTGCTAAACCCACACTCTTTTGTTCATCCCTTTGTATCCTAACAGTGTGGGTGCTTGAAATCTGTAACACCTATGGGATGAATGAGAGATGCAGAGGGAGCCAGAACTCAAGGGCCTGAATGTTAGCTCAGCCTGTATTCAAATCCTGACTTCACTCTTTACTCTGTGAACTTGGGCATGTCTCTTACCTAAGCTTTTTAAAAATCTTTTTTTTAATTAATTAATTTATTTTTAGAGATAAGGGAAAGGAGGGAGAAAGAGAAGGAGAGAAACATTAATGTGTGGCTGCCTCTCATGTGGCCCCCAATGGGGACCTGGCCTGCAGCCCAGGCATGTGCCCTGACTGGAAATTGAATTGGCGACTCTTTTATTCTCAGCCCACACTTAATCCACTGTGCTATACCAGCCAGGTTAAAAATCTTAATACCAAAAGGCAGTATTTAAGGGGGTAACAATCCATTTATCTGCACAAGTTTGTTGTAAGGATTAAATGTATAACCCGTGTCAAGCGTATAGATATTTATTTTTCGTTCCTCAAAAAGAAGCGATAGATCAGCTTTTACTGAGCCAGCTTCAGGATACTACAGATTCTCCAAATTTGGTCAAATAAGCTTGTCTCAAGTCCATTGTCAAGAAACTATTGAAACAACAAAGACTTATCTTCCTATTGTTGTAGAAGAGAGCCCAAGGTATTTGCCATCTTCCATGTTGCTGCCACTGGGGCCATTTAAAAATATATTAATCACTAGACTTGGTTCTTATTTTCCATACAGTTATTTCAGATCTCAAGACACTTACAACCTGGTTGGGGGAGAAAAGACAACAGAAAACTTTAAAGTGCAGCAAGTGTATAATCAAATGCTATATTTGGAATTTTAGGGCTTTCAAAGAAATATAGAAAAAGGCTGATGTGGATATTGAAGGTAAAGCAAGTTTCAGGGTATAGAGATGGTTAAGGGAGTACTGTCGAAGAATGCTAGGAGGTGGGTGTAGAGTAGAAAATAAGATGGGAATTAGAGAGTTGGGGAGGGAGAAAGTAGATAATGAGGGTTTTGAGAGCCAGGCAGAGGCCCTTGATGGGGCAGAGGCTAGAGTATCACTAGCCATTTTTGAACAATTGAAAAAGAACCAGGAAGATTAGTGTCTGGCAGGGATCTCCAGATTCCTGAGGCAGAGCCTGGAATCAAGTGTCAGTTGGCAGGCAGTCAGGCACAAGGGGATGGGACCTGCCCAATGTGGTCGTGGTGGAAGGGGCAAGAGAAAGTCACAAAGACCCTTCACTACTGGAGTTTTGGAGAGCTGTAGGTTTGTTTTTGTGTGTGTGTGCGCCATTTAGTCCAGACTGACCAGTACTATCCTGGCTCAAATATCTGCTTTGGGCAAAGATTCAGAAGGCAAAAGCTGTGCTGTTGGGAACTAGATGGGTGAGCTTTCCTTGGTGTCGCCTTTGCGGAAACCAGGGCATTGCCTATTAGATGCTTACACACAATTCCTCATCTTCAAGTGAGTGAGAAACAAGAATGACAAGAGTGTGCCTCACCTGGAAGTTTGTACAACAGCTACAATTTTCTTTCTGCCTGAACTCCACAATAAAACAGAGGGCAATTTCTCTCCCTACCCCCGGGCAAGGGACAAATAGAAAAGTGAAACATGACACAGAATAACATGGGTTATTCTCTCAATGACTAATGTCCATCTTTGCCTTCTCCAGGCTGTCAATTACAGAGAAATCGGCCCACACAACATCTCAGGGAAAACTCAAGGTCAAACAAGTCTTCCAATTCAAGTGTCAGTGGGACTTCGGATGCTGTATTTTTCTGCCAATTAAAGGATGAGAACTTAAAGGTGTTCCTGTAGCGTCTAAATAAATGACATCTAGGTCTTCAAGCTGGCATTCAGCATGGAACAAAGGAGGAAAAAATGTTGACCAGGAAAAGCCCAAGAGTCAAGGTCAATGCCCTTATCCTTTCAGATGTTTTCTCACGGGGAGTTTTTGTTAGGGTGGGTGATAGCGAGGATGAGAGGGAATACCACTGCTGAAGGAGAGGACTATTAAAATTTAAAACTTGGATATTTACCTGCAAGTAGTCTCTACAGAAATTGACAATTTAAACCAAGTTATAAGCCATTCAAATTTATTACTCAACAGGTAGTTACTAAGGGCCTAGCCCATGCCAGACTCTGTCCCAAGAGTGAGGAATGTATCAGTAAATAAAACAAGTCCCTGCTCTCGTGGGATTGCACTGCCAGCGGGAGAAGATGGACAATAGCCTATAAGAATACACTGGGATAGGTCATCACAGGTGCTAGAATTACCTGGGAATGGAGACAGAGACGGGGCAGAGTTGATGACAGGGTTGCGCTCTTTCAGACAGTGCTGAGGGCAGCTCCTCTAAGGAGGTGACATCTGAGCCACATGACACCTGGGGCCAGGGCGATCCATGCAGAGGGAGGAGCACCAAGCGCTGCCAGATAAGATGCAGGATGTCCGGTGTAAGTTAAATTTGAGATCTAGAAAGTTGTTTAGTATAAGCACGTCTCAAACATTGCATGGGGCACACTCAAACTACCAAAAAGTAGTGAATCTAGTATCCCATCTGAGCTGGGCGTGATGTATTTTATTGGCTGAATCTGGCAACATTTGCCATGTCTCGAGGAAAAGGTGTGTTTGGTGCATTCCAGGAACAAAGAAGGCCAGAGATGTGAGCAAGGGGACAGCTGATGGGAGCTGCGGTTGGAGTGAGGGTGGCCGGGTCCCAGAGGGCCTTGGAGTCCCCTCTAACAACTTTGGCTTCTCCTTTGAGTGTGATGGGAAGGCATGGCAGGCATTGAGGAAGGAAGTGTCAAGTTTATTCACTTTTTCCAACTGTTGATGAATATCGTTGAATATTAATTTAAACAAATGTTTGAGTATCTATTAGATTTACTGAGCTGGGACAATGTTAGGATCTTGCCCCTGCTTTCCAGGTGCCCCTCCCTTATTTGGGGGAGATAACTCTTCACAAAGAAGTTAAATAATAATGTAAATGATTGGGTCAGCATAGATGGTTCATCCCAGAGCACCATAAGAGGATGGGTTGCGTAAGACAGAAAAGTCTGGGAAGCGAATGTTGGAGGACGTTGGTCTACGTGGACTAGGAAGGATGCAGCCTCTGCATCCAGTGCTTTCTGGGGACAGTGCTCTCCCCCAACATCATGTCTAGAGAGTGCATTCAGGACCAAATGCATTGCAGGATGAGCGGCAGTGCCCCAAGTGAAGGGTGAGACGGTAGAACTCTGAACAGAGTCAAAGTGGATCCCCTTCACACTGACATACAACATGCAAGGTCTGGAGTAGGAATGTGGACCTCAGTAAATGTACATGCTCTAAAACTACCATTATTTTCGTAGGCATTCCCACCTCTGACAAAGGAGTTAGCACCGAGAAAAATTCCTGGCACATCAGAGAAGATAATAAATGTTCGTGAAATACAAAGCCAACTTGTGCATCAATGTGCAGAAGGCATTTTGAAGTATTTCTAATAAAGTAATTAGCTTCACCAATTAGCTTTAATTTAACTCATTTTTCCCCAGAAAAGTACAGAAAAGATCACTTTGCCTGAGTACAGAAAAGTTCACATGTGCTGTGGCTTCTCTGGAATGGCCAGAGAATGTCAGAGGAGGGCTATGCTTGCAGTCTGGAGCCAGGGAACTGGAGGTGACCAGAACCTTGGGTGTCCTCATTCTCAAGGCTTGTAGGGTATCTTCCAGCTTTGGAAATACAGTCAATGACACAGTCAGGCCCTTCAGAGTTGTCCTGCCTTGAAACAAAGGGACTGATTTATTCTACCCTCCCAGGACTGTCTAGTCACTGGGTGTGGGCTGCCAGTTCGAAGAGGGCATGACCTTGTGTGAGGCAGCTCTGCTTACCCTAGGGCAGTTTCTGGAGGGAAACTCATCTGGAAGCCTTCTGCTGTCAACACTCCCAGCACTGGAAGAATGGATGCTTTAATCTCGAGAGGGAGGATCTGGGTGATGCACTAAATAAAATGTGCCGTACCGTCTGCAGTTTACACTGTTTGGATCCAATTTTTCCATATAATTCCTTCTGGGAGCAGCTACCCAGGATCCTGGCCAATCCCTCTCCCTGGGTAAACTTAAAAGAAAAAGGTTAGTAGGATAAACTGCAAGCCCCGCCAATGTAGGTTGTCTCAAAACTGCAACGGATCTGCTCAGCCTAGTTTTATCTTACCCTCAGCTGCCATTGCTGCTGGTGTAGGTGGTTTATTCGGTGGGATAATGCAGAACCTCAACCCCAAGGGTTCTGATCACTGGTCCATGTGTCCTTCTCAGGCTATGGCTGCTACATTCATCTACTCACTATCAAAATTGGACAGGAGAGTACCAAGAGAAGCTCCAGTGGGTCACCTGGGTGCTAAACATAGTCTTTCCTTTCCAGTAGTCTTGATCTCCTCTTGATGGTCAGAATCGATCACTCCTTCCAGGGTAGAGACAACTTACTTGGCCTTCTTGTCTTGTGACATAAGAAGATGGAAGTGACTGGGTGTAGCCCAGCAGCTTCAAGTTTAATGCACTCTTGCCTTACACCTTGGTGTCAGTTTTTCTTCTTGGGGAACCAAGACCTTCAAATTCATAGAAACTAGAACTATTGAGATCAAAAACATATCACCAGACATGATGATGGATGGGACCATTCCTGCTTTCACTCCTGAGTTCTGAATACATGTGTTCTACCTTTTGTGGACCCTACACCATATAATGGTGACTGATCTATGCTGAATCCTGTGGTAGTTGTGGGGAGGTAGCATCTTTGCAGATTATCATCACCAGGCTTGCACTTTAAATGCACCTTCAAAAATTCATTCCATTGCTCCATCAGGCCAACAACTTCTGAGCAATGCAGTAAGTGATGGGACTAGTGGATCCTTTGGTCTTGTGACCATTGCCACACCTCTTTGGTGTGAAACGGGTCCTTTGGTTCCATATGAGGTTATAAGGGACCCAGGTCAGTGGTTCAGATGATCTGTAAGCTCTCAGATAGTAAAGTCAAACCCAGATCCTCCAAAATGTGTACATATGTCTGTCAGAATCAAACACTGTCTCCTCCATGGTGGGAAGGGTCCAGTGTAGTCTTCATCAAGGGATGATATCTCATCATGGAAGTTACAACAAAGGTTTCAATCAATTCCACAAGGAGCTTCAGAACAAGGATGGCCCCTCAGTATTGTCTCGATTTAAGGTAAGAGGGATGGACCTTTACACTCACTCTCCCACTTACCAGGTATTGGGTGCTGGCTGTTCCCAGAAAGGTGAAAGACTTTGGGGGTGATGGTTCCCTTCAGCTGACAAGGATTCCCGAAGAGCATCTCAGCTGAGAGCCTTCAGTTCCCAACCATCCCAGCAGCTGGGGTCTGGGGGGGATTTGGCAGCATAGCATCCACTGAGGTTCATTTATCTTCTATGACCGGAACTCTGTTTGCCATTGTTTTTCCTCCCTGGAGAAGTGCATTGGCCCTGCATAGTCCTTACTTGGGGAAGTGAGCAGATTGTTGATGGTTTTAGCAGGAATTATTTTAATAAAGTGTTGGGAGGAGGGAGAAATCCAGACATTTAAGAAATAACTCTGAAATAAGGAGGCTGTGCTAATAAGTCTAAACCTCTCTTACAAGAAACTTAGTTGAGAAAAGATGGATTTGGGTCAATTTACATGGAATGAATGAATGCCCTTCTTTCCCCAGTGAATGTACTTCCAAGATAGATGGTTAGGGTTATGAGGGAAATTTGGAGTAATTTTTTTTCTCTGTGTGAAGTTAATTAGTCCTCAGGGGAACTGAATTTGTAACGACAGCTTCACTAGTATCATTCCAGCTGAATCCACTGGCTGGAGAGCAACCAGGATTTGAGCAAGCTATAGTAGTCAAATCCAAGATAATCTGAGAAGTCAAGTTATTTACTAAATCAGACAGGCAGGATGGGTTTACATTCATCATCTACAAAATATTTGTATCATAATGTGTGAAGCCCAACACTAGGGCATCTAGTCGGGGTTGGCTGGAACTTTGAGATGGTATTCCTATTTATGCTCAAAAGGAAGAATAAAAAATGTTTAAAGAAAGATGAACATTCGTGGTGTTTTTAATGGGACATATTTGAAGAAGGCCAATGGATTCAGATGCAATCAGGACCTTCCCAGTCGTCAGATCAGGAGATCCAATGTAGTTTTTTCAGTTACACATCTGTTCAGTGTATAAAATGTGGAGAATTGAGCTTACTTTGCTATAAATATAGCTGATGAGGGCAGGTGGAATTCTCATCTGTTCATGAACTATTTGAATAATTTCCTAAGTCCTATATTTTATTGTTACTTTTTCTTGCTAGGAAGATTTGTCTTCAGTTTATTCAGGAAAGAGTCAAGGTTCCTTGAGCAGGGTTAGGAGCAGGAACCTAAACAACCTCAGCTTCGTATTGTTATTTGTAGCAGATGAATGGGGTGGGGGAGAGCATGGATACGAGTGTAGATCACATCCTGAAGAGCCTCCTACTTATAGATCCGATAAGAAGCATTGTCATGAGTTGAACGGAGAGTTTAGCCAGGTATATATGGGGGACAGACATGGTTCATCCTTGGACATGTCGTTTACCACAGAACAGTTTAAACTGGCCTAATGCTCAACAACTTTGAAAGCGTCTCTAATGCCTGAAGTCTTCTTCGCATGTCCCTCCGAAGTCTTCTCATGGCTGTTTCTATCCTTCAGTCTCTGACCTTAAATGCCCTTCTGTCAAAAGGTAGTATCTATATTTCTGTAAAAAATGGTATCTAAAGTGAATACTTCCCTGCTATTCCCTCTCTCAGCCCCTTGATTTTTTCCTTTATAACACATATGCTAACTTGTCATCATTTTACTTATTTGTTCAACTGTTTCACCCACTCGAATGTAAGCTCCATGAGTGTTGAGACCAACTCTTCATTATTTCACAGTCAAATACTAGTGCTTGGCACCTCATAACCATTCAGTAAACTTGTGTGGATTGAATAAATGATAACGAATAGATCTGACTTGAGAAGGATCATCAGAAAAAGGCAATGCTTTATTTTATAGTCAAGGTATAGAGGTTGATCTCAGCTCTGCCATCAGCCAGCTCCATGACTTTGGACGAGACTTTCAATATCTCAGGGCCTCATCTGAAAAATGGGATGTTAGACGTGATTCATTTGAACCCAGAGTTATGTGACTAAAATGGAAACTGTGTTCATTCTGGAGTTTTATTAGTGTCCTAATTAACAGGGTAGCCTTACCTCAGGTGTTTCTCTTTCTAACTTGTTTCTGTGCCTTATTTTTCATCAAGCAGCTTATTTTGACCCATGGCATACCTATGGACAAAACTGAACAGGTCCTTATTGGAAAAAATATGTCCATGTAATTCAATTTCAGCACTCACAATTTCCAAAACTACTTTACAGAAAGAATATGGTCAGTTAATGTGGAAATCCCCAATATGAATTGAATTGAGCATTAGTGTCCACTCAAAATGGTTATAAATGACATAGGATAATTCAAGAGTTTTTGTGGCCTGCTTAAAATATTTCAAATGCTTGAAGAAATTGCATTGTTTACTGAAGTATCAACTTGTTATTTTATGCTAAGAACAGAGGTATTGAAAAGTTGAAATAGTTCCCTTAACCGGCTTGCTGGTGAGGACAAAGTCATAAAATTACCCTTATATTTACTCTTTGACCACAGAAAAGTGTCCTCACAATAGGGGAACTCGAGTTAACGATTTCAGCCTTAGCTACAGTTGATAGGCTTAAGTGATTAATGCAAGTGGAAGGCTGTTGTTCCAGGAACCGGAATGCTTGATGCCTGTGGCTTTGTACCCCAGGGCATCAGCCTGCAAGTGGATGGACAGGTATCTGAGCCATTGTGTTCCAGGGAGGGGACTCAGATAAAACATTGTTGATTAACAGATAAGTAAGTTCTAAGAAAATTGCCACCAGATGCAACTCTATCCCATTAATCTTTTTTCCAAATCCTTTACCTATCCTTTCTTCTCCTTATAAAAAGGTCAGCTTGAGGTGAAATGTTAAGATAGTTTGTGAGGGTACATAAACTGCCATCTTCTCAGATCGCTGGCATGAACAAAGAGTCCCTAAGACTCATTCCTTGTCTCTACTTCTTGGTTCTGGTAGTGACAAGTAGCATGAATGCTGATTCTTCAGGTTTCAGTCAGGGTCATGAAAACCCATGACCCAGACTTGAGTTGCCAGTTGAGTACTGGGCTCAAGTCTCTTTGCACAGGTTGCTGCCATTCTGGTCAGTGCCACAGGTAGAAGGAAGTCGGGTCTGATTCTCTTCTAGTCCGTGGAACCAGCAAGTGTTTTCTGGTAGTCTGGCTTTCAGGTGTTTGCTGGCAGCCAGGTGTTCATTTCATCACCCTGAAATCTCTAGTGGTGGCTTCCAGAAGGGGAGGGGTGGGGAGCAACCTCAGCATCTATAATTGTTAATACCATTATTTACGTTTTCCTAAGTAAGTTGAAGTTGAGTACTTAGTTGACTTCATGGCATAAACACTGCTCATAGGACCGGTGAGTTGGAGAGGTAGGCGACAGGTTGGAAGTAAGAGCAGCTGCAAGGGCTCGAAAGAACACATCTGTGGAGTATGGTTAGTCCAGTAATGCTAACCCTACACAAAGTAGCCAGGCCACTTTGTAAAGACTTTACCCACTAAGACAGGGCCTTCCCCACCTGTTTGCGTCCACACCCAGGAAGAGATGAACTGCATTTCTATGTTTTAAGAGAGATTAGCGACCCATAAACCAACAAGGTGTGTCTCAAAAGGAGCAGACGTTAGAAACTTGATTCCTTCATAGTTGTCTAAACCACTCTTTGACCTCAGCTCCAAGTCTCAATAAGAACAACAACAAAAAACATTTCTACGCATAAGTTAACACTCTTTAAACCTGGATAATCCACTCCAGGCAAAAGTATTTCTTTCCAACCTTGTAGTTAGAAGTCAGGAAGAGTCTTTCGTCCTCCTCTTCATCTTCATCCCTCTCCTCCCCCTTCGTCTTCTGTCTTTGCACTTCTTTACTCTGTCTCTTACCCCAGGCTTTTACGAAAATTTCTCCAGGGTGCTAAAGTATTAGCCTTGCCTCTTCTTTACTTCTAGTCAAGAAGAATTCGTTTTCTCTTAGCGCTCGACCTTCTATGAGATTTAAGGAGTGTCTTTCCTTCATATACATAACATAGGAAATACATATTTAAATAAGAAATATAAGATGTCCATTAGGCACAAAAACATAGATAATATTATATTGTTTCTTAATGAATTGAGGATGTCATAGATAACATTTTGTATATTTACCTTTTTTTCCAGATTGGAAGTGATAGGGAACTCAAGAGTTAAATTTTTTAGCCTTAGTTGATAGGCTTAAGTGATTAATGCGTGTGTAAAGCTGTTATTCCAGAAACTGGAATGCATGGCTGTATGACCCCAGGAGGTCACCAGGCAGTTCAACCTGTGTGCCCCAGAGGTTCTCTAAGTGGGTGGAAATGGTATCTGAGTCGTTGTGTTCCAGGAAGGGAACACCGCGGTGATGCAGAGGAAGAATTGTTGATCAACCGATAAAGAAGTACTAGGAAAATCGCAGCTGGACTGCAACTCTTATCCAATTAACCATTTCCCAGACTCTTTACCTATCCTTTCTTTTTATAGAAAGGTCGGCTTGAAATGAGCTGTTAAGATGGTTTTTGAGGGTATGTACACTGCTGTCTTCTCAGAATGCCAGCTGTCTGAACAAAGAGCCCATAAAGGTTCAATCCTTGTCTCTACTTACAGGTTGTGGTAGTAACAAGCAGCACCAATGCTGACCTTCCCAGTTTCATGAGCATATCTTGTATGTCCCCCATCCTCCTGAGCGGCTCCCAGGGCTGAAGTCTTTCCATAGGCGACTGGGGCTTTAGTTTGTATTTAAAAAGTTAATCTTCCTAATCACATACAACACAGGGAAGGGGTTTATTTGCTCCTTCCTAAGAGCAAATTTTGCTAGGGCGGAAAGTGCATACTACATACTAAAATGGAAGCAGGGAGATGGGTGGAATCACAGATGACAGGGAAGGCAGAGGCTGTGGTTTCCTCCGCCTGCTCCATCTCCTCACCTTCCCAGTTTCTGCAGAAGGAAATGATCAGTGTCCCATAGGCTTGTCTCCCGCTGCTTTTCTCAGCCCGGACAATGACCAAGAAGTCCTGAACGAGTTCTTCTTTCTGGCATAGTCATCTTTCACTCTCCGCAATGTTTCAGGCATGATGTTAGTTGCCGGATGGGCTTTGGAAAATAAAGCACACCTCTGCCTTCATGGGGCTAATAATTTACGACTAACTGGAACCAAGAAAAGAAACAAATAAACCTGTGTTCCACTGTGATTAGCTCCATGAGAGAAGCAAATGGGGCTCTGTGACAGAGAATAACAGATGAGTGACCTATTATTGTAGAATGGGGCAGGAGAGCTTTTCTGTGGGGGTGAAAATGGAGGAGAGAAGGGGCCAGCCAGGTGTGGACAGGGAGATGGGTGTTCCGCGCAGGGGAAATCATAACTTAGAGGGCAAGGCAGAACTTTAAGAAGAATATGAAACTATGAATCATTGATTCCACCTGATGCCACTTCAGGAAGATACAACTAGCCTCTGGGAAACAATTCCTCTTTGGTATTGGAATTTTAACTTCTTTTGGCAAAGCTGGGTGGGCCTGGGATTGAGCCTTCAGCAGATGTTTTCAGGCATTGACCTTGCACTCATAAGGTGGTTTACAGTTTTCCTACCAGTTGACTAGTTCCTGGGCTAGGAGACACTTGAATAGGACAGTGTTTTAAAACTATTTAACTTTATTTTAAGCAGTTGTAAACTGGAATGGGGGGGAGGGGATTCCTGAAGTGTAAGTGAAATATAATTTGTCAATAAGTAAATTTAAAAATTTTTTTTAACTCTAGATACTTTGTCTCACTAATATTTTTGTTCTTGTTACATTTTTGAGTGCCTAGCTTTTAAGAGTCCAATCAACAGGCATCTCAGGCAAAGGAATAGATGGGGAGAAAAGGCTTTGCAAATGTGCTCTGGCTCGCTACCCCTGTCAGGAGGCCTCAGCAGTGTGCTGTGTAGGGAAGAGGAGACTAGCTGAGCTGTGAGTTTGCCTTCAGCTCTCCAGGGCTGCGGGTCAGGGAGTTATAGAGAGTGTCTTTTGCACTAGCCATGGCTTGTGTGTGCTGGCTACTCTCTCTCCCTGTGTTTGACTTGACTTTAGTGTGGGCACTTGATCGAAGACTGACCAATCAGAGTAGCCTGTTATCTGGCCATGGTAATTGGTTCAGCCATAAACACATGACTTAGGCAAGGCCCATGAGAGCCTTTTCATGAGATTCGATACGCAAAAGCTTGAAGACAGTCTCTCTCTTCTTCTAGGCTCAGGAACTATAAAGACAAAGTGGGCTTGGGACTCAGCAGACATCTTGCTGCCAGAAGGAAGAAAGAGCCTGAGATTAAACCCCAAAAGAGTAAATGGAGAGATGGAGGTGGAGCCAGAGAAAGAGCGAGTTCAGGCATCACAAACAGGGCCCCAGATTTCCCCACACCTGTGGCAAGATGCACATCTCAGGCTTTCCGGCCAACACTTGAAATTTTTGCCCGAGTGCTAATTTGATTTGGATTTCTATCTCTTGCAACCAATAGACATGGATTAAGACAACATCCTCAAAATATGATTTTTTCATTTCCACCAATCTTCATTATAAAAATTACATAGAGATTTCCTGGCTGGCATAGCTCAGTGGATTGAGCACGGGCTGGGAACCAAAGTGTCCCAGGTTTAATTCCCAGCCAGGGTACATTCCTGGGTTGCAGGCCATAACCCCCAGCAACCGCACATTGATGTTTCTCTCTCTCTCTCTCTCTCTCTCTCTCTCTCTCTCTCTCTTTCTCTCTCTCCCTCTCCCTCCCTTCTCTCTCTAAAATAAATAAATAAAATCTTAAAAAATTACATAGAGATTCATGTACATTTTTATCCACCACCAAATACTGACAATTTTTCATGTAGAACAGGTAGTTTTCCTAAACTCACTCAAATTTATAACAAAAGACCTTTAATTCTTCAAGTACAGATTCTCATCTGAAAGAAAAATCAAAGAATATGTTTGCATCTTTGATAAAAATCAACAGTGCTGAGAATGCGTTGCTTAATGAGAATTTATTTTCCTTTTGAATGTACTTTATTATAAGCTTATTACCAAACTGGAGGTATTATTTTCAGACAAAGTTTTGTTCTCACCCATACCCAGAAAATCTATTTTTTCTTAGGCTGAGAAACAAGCATACATATTTTTTGTTCATTTCTTGGGTTTAAAAAGAAGAGTCATACATTGAAGATGTTGGTGGCCTGTATTTGTGACTCGTAGTAACTACTTCCACTTATTCCTGCACCGTCAAAAGACAAATTGTTGTAGAAAATAGTGGGTTGCTGCCAGACCACTTTAAGCCAATCCTGAAGATGAGTCACTGGATTTAAACCCCAGGAAGCGAAGGCACAGAAGGAGAGGAGATGCGCCCATGACCTCCTTGTGTGTCCTCATTCACCACTGAAAAAAAAAAGAAAACTCCACACATGGATAAACGGGAAATGCTGCAGCAGTCCTAACTCCGTACCTACTTCTATGAAGATTAAGAAACCCAACAATAAAGTGGGTTGGCCTCTCTTGGTTTCCTTACTCAAGTGAGACTGTCTCAGGGCTCTGGTGATAATTGTATAAAAAATCTCGGATTGGGGAAGGCGCCAACAGCAGACAGTTTCAATGATGCTAACACTCAAAGGCCTGAAATGCCACTTAAGGAAAATGCAACGAGTCTCTGGGAAAAGAATTCCTTTTTGGCCTTAGAATTCCAACTGTATTTGTGCAAAATCAGGTGGGCCAGGGAGGACCAGGAACTGTTTTGCAGAATAGTATCCTTTTCGTTTCTTTCCCTTGAGTCACTGAATGGAAGTTGCCACATAAGATTTTATAGAGCTTTGGGGAAAATCAGCAACTATTCACACTGGAAGAAGATGTATTCACTTTCTAGATGAAGCAACAGTGATTCACAGCAGCGCCGAGACCTGCTCAAGGTCGCAGAGAGGTCTGGTATTTTCACGGTCGGCTCCATCACCAGGATGAGGTGGAATTGGGAAGCATTTCTCACACGTTCTGCCCATCAGTCCACATCACCCATTCTTAAAGCGTGAGTGTTGGCGCACTGGTGAACAGATGTTCTGTGCTCAGAGATCTTGCTAGACAAATGGATCTGGTAAATCACATGTGCTGTCGCTCTTCTCGGAGCACAGTAATAACCCAGATGTCCTCCAGGAAGATAATATTTACCTATACTTATCAGAGAGTTGGCCCACTGTACTCGACAAAGGAACATTCATTCTGGAGAACACCTACCCATCTGAGCAGATGCAGTGTTCCGTGCGGGAAAGACTGATAGGTCCGTTTGGTGTTGGCTCTGCCACAGGCACTCGGGCTCCTGGGAACATTTCACACTCTGTCCTGGGTTTTATGGGGCCAGATTCGATTCTATTTAAAATTAAACAATAAATATTTTACTGAAGGAAAATTTCAAGCGTGTCGTTTCGGGTAGTTTTATTACCAAAGTGTAGGAAATACCGAAGTTCTGTAACTCAATGAAATGTGGTTCTGGGAATCAAACAATTTGACAATTCACTGTCTGACTAAGCCTGAAATAGAAAACCCGGAGTCAGACGACCGAGCTGTCTCTGCACGGGTGCGCCCAGCAGGCTGTAAGTTATTGGTAACTCTAAGTGGACCTACTCGTCAATACGACTGAGCATCTCCTAGTGACATTGTTACATTTCTCTAGGGCTCACCAATTCAAATATCTTTAGTCGATAATATAAATGCATACAAACGTAATAGAGAGTGGTAGGAACCACGTCGAACTGGGAAACACTTGACCCCTAAAAGCAATTCCTCCCCCGAATTCCCCCTGAAAGCAAAAGTTTTCTGTCTTCCAAACAAAATTTATTTGGGGGCTGAAGTAGTTACATGGGATGTCAGTGTGCAGCCTCTGTCTGGACCTTAAAAGAGGAGTCCTAGTACTTAAGTACTAGTGGCTAAGTACGGAAACCAGTATGGAGGTTCTTAGAAAAATTAAAACTGGAACTGCCTTGTGACCCAGGGATCCCACTCCTGGCGATGTATCTGAAGAAGCCAAAACACTAATTTGAGGGGGTAGGGGGTATATAAGGTAACTGCATGGTAAAGGGGAAAAATACAATAATGAAAGACAAAACAGTAATTTGAAAGATGTATGCCCTCCTGTGTTCCTGCAGGATTATTTATACAATAGCTAAGATGCGGAGGCAACCCACGTGCCCATGAATAGACGAGTGGGTAAAAAATCTGTGGTGCATGCATACAATGCAATATTACTCTGCCATAGAAAAGAATGAAATCTTACCATTTACAACAGCATGGGTGGACGTAGAGGGTATTATGCTAAGTAAAATAAGCCAGGCAGAGAAAGACAAATACCGTATTTCACTTAGAGGTGGAGTTTAACAAAATAAACAAACAGAATTAAAATGGACTCATAGATACGGAGAACAGACTGAGGGTTGTCCGAGGGGAGGGTGGTTGTAGGGCCGGTTGACAAAAAGGGGAAGTGACTAAGAAGCACAAATGGGAGGTTACAAAATTGTCACAGGGATGTAGAATACATCAGAGGAAATACATAGTCAATAACAGTGTGATAACTACACACGGTGCCAGGTACTAGAAATAAAAGGGGGGTCACTTTGCAAAGTATTTGATTGTCCACTACTGTGCTATACTCCTGAAACTAATGCGAAATAATATTGACTGTCGACTGGAATGGAAAAATAAAATTAAGAAAAATAATAAGTCACAAAGGAACTTTCTGGGGAAGAAAATGTAAGTAATGGTGGCTGAAATGATCCTAAAAACTAGTGGCAGCCCACTATCTGGGAAGATCAGGGAACTGAGTAATGGGCTTGTCAACATCATGATTTGCGATTCATGGTTATAATCCGTGAGCTTTATGTTGCAAACAATGTGCGGATTTGTCATTCTCATGAAATTGGCATAGAGAGAAATACATTTGGCATCCAGGCTTGACTGACCATTATCGATTCTTCTAACGATTCGGAAGACACCAGGAGAGTCTGGCAAAGCGTCTGGGCATCATTGTGGCCAATGGTTGCACAGTACTGGGGAAACCCACAGGTGTCAGATGCAGAGGCTTTTCATCTGATGGTGCAGGGGCTCCCTGGGAGTTCGCTGTGGCGAGGTTAGAGCGGCAGAATTTGCTGGGAAAATCAAAACGCTGCCACTTAAAACAAGAGAGGACTGCTAAAAAGTGACCGAATGGTTGAAAATCGGTCATCACATGGAAAACTAGAAGGTGATGGGCTTATTTAGTCGGGAAGGATTGCCAGGAAGCTGCTACAGAAAGCAGGTTTTTAGGAGAAAAAAAGGTTGTTAGCACCAGGTAATTTCTTTGGGAAAGAGGTTTAAATTAGGATAAACAGCTGGCACCAGTAATGGCGATAGTGCATGTATATTCCTAGACACAGAACAAGCATGATCCACGCAGGTCATGCTCTGATTCAAGGGTGTTACTGAGCCTTCTTCCTTTGACATTTCAGAGCATAGAGGGATCAAGCAAAAAGGGGCGGGGGAGGGGGAGAAAGCGCTTGTGGACATGGAGAACAGTGTCTAATTGTGGGAGCAGGGTAGTGGGTGAAGGTGGAAGAGTGTATGGGGGGGATAAATGGTAATGGAAAAAAAAGAGTTTCCGAACATAAAAATATCCATCAGTGACTTTTCTAAAGGTGCTGATGTTTCTTCTTTGGCCTCGGAAAAGCTCCCACAATGCGTGTTACTGTGCCACACTCAGAGTAAGGCACTCAGCAACCCACAGACCTCGTGCGCTCCCGAGAAGAACAATAGCACCGTCTGGCATTGACCGAGCCCTGGCTGCATCCGAACCAGGCAGTGAACTGAGTGCTTTACATACAATGTCCTTCATTCTTTGGGCAAACCCTGTTTTACAGAGAAGGAGACCGAACCTTCGGTCTCGGTCTGTGGAGGGTGGGTGCCTCATTCAAGGTGACATGGCAAAGTTTTAAGTCACAGGGTCAGGACCTGTAGCCCATGCGCTTTTCAACATCCTCCGTAACCCGATGTGGATTTGTAAAAATGAAGACGTCTGAGGAGCAGGTGGGTGAGTGGGAGGGAGTGGCTGGCATCTATCAAAATATTAAATGCGTTTAGAATGATATCAATGGAGAGGAGATTTAAAGAAAGAATAAACTAGGACTTCAGAGAAGTGAGGGGATATGGCAGGTTAGAAAGGCTCAACGCCATTCATCCTACCTGAGCTTTAGAAACCAAGTAACGCAAATATTTGCGGCTATGAGACAGCAGCCTGCTGAGAGCTCAGGTTAAGAGTGTGTAGTGGGTGGAATGGTGTTCCCCAAAGACATGTCCAAGTTCTAACCCCTGGAACCTTAAGACATGATCTAATTGAGAATAAAAGGGTCTTTACAGATGTAATTAATGTAATAGTCTCCGGGTGCTGTCATCAAGCCTAGTGATGAGCGCCCTGTAAGAGATAGAAAAAAAGACACAGAGGCAGCGCGTTCAAGTCAGAGGCAGACGGTGGAGCGATTTGTCCGAGAGCCAAGGAGCACCAGAGACTGCCAGGGCCACTGAAAGCTAAGGGAGAATGCAAGGGACCCTCCCTCCGAACATCCAGAAGGAATCTAACTCGTAAAAGGATTGATTTCAGACTTCTGGCCTCCAGAAATATGAGAGAATAACTTTTTGTGTTTTAAGCCACCAAATTCATGGTAATTTGTTACAGCTGCCCTAAGAAACAAATACAAGGTGCCTGTCGGATTTGCTTCTGCGGGTCTAATTCCTACAGTTCTCGGGTTTCTACTGGGGATACATTTGCAGAAACATGGTTTGATAACCGGGAAACGAAGTTGGATATTCTGGTTTGGAAGCTAGAAAAGCATCCCTTCAGTGTGACCTCTTAGGTGGTGGCTTTTATGTTCTCGGCTGTGGAATTGGCTTTAAGAAAACAGACCATTAGTTTAACTTCCTCAACTCCTCATCCTGATTTCTCTTTCATTCCTTCTGGGACTCAACCTTAAACAATTTACTCAGTATCAGTTTCCTGGTCGGTAAACCAGGCTGCACCATCAGCTGCTTTATTCGGCCAGAAAGGCTGAGTTGTCTTGCATTTAAGAAATGTCACAGATAAGGGAAGTACTCACAAAGCCCAAGGAACAGGGCACGCAGCTGATTCCCAGTCCTGTCCCAGAGCTTGGTGCAGACGTATCCTTTTTTTTTTTTTTTTTAACAAGGCTCTCCCGTCAAGGGTTAATGTTCTGGCATGAAAATATGCTGGCACAGACTCACGACGCAATGTCTCAGCGGGCATCATCAACAAGCTTGCTATGGAAACAAACGCCCCGAGCTCTCAGCAGCCGCTCCGAGGTGGTAGACCTTCAGTGTTGCCGCAGATTCAAAACCCCCATTGTGCGCCTGCACGAACCCAATCACCTTCTCCCAGGGGGCAGATCCGCTAACCTGTGCTGCGCTAACAGGTTCCCGTGGGTGAGCGGCACTTAGACGCCGCGCGCACGTTTATGAACAGGTATGAAAATGCAGGTGGGTATCGCCACCTTGGAGATGCTGGGCTGTGCACTGGCCAAAACCACCCGCCACCATCGCACCTTTTCATTTCCGGTCCCCCTCTGTTCTCGTTGGGTTTAAATACAGTGTTGTCCCTGCAGTATTTCACCTGTGCCATATATTTTTTGAAAACATCTCCTGTCCTTGCTGTGAAAGGGGAGAAATGTTATGCTTTTAGCTGGTGAAAAAAACACACAAAACAATGCTATTTCCACTTTTATTAATGCTAAAAATTTCCCTATTTACCCATTTATTAAAAAATGTCAGCAAATGTTTATCAATAGATTTTTTCTGCAGCCCTCTTTTAGGTATTAGAGAGAGGGCAAGACACAAAGCTTATAATAGACAAAGTTTCTCCCCTTGGGACGTGTATTCTGGTGGGGAGACACTGGCAACATACATATAACAAGTAAATGTACCTTTGTGCAGATGGCAGTGAAGGGCTATGGAGGAAAAAAGGGGGGCATATGAAGAAAACCCAGGCAGGGTAGTGGGGCAGACAGTATTGGTGGGTGTGTTAGTCAGCTCCCACTGCCATGCAAATATTACACTTGCAATGGAGTAAACAACAGAAACTTATTTCTCAGTCTGGAGGCTAGAAGGTCAAAAGATCAGGGTACTGGCTGATTCAGTTTCTGGTGAGCATTGTCTCCCTGGCTTGTAGGCAGCCGCCTTCTTATCCCCACGTGGCAGAGGAAGGGCGTGCTTACCAACAACCAGTTGGATCGCCACCCTCGTAACCTTATTTAACATCCACTACTTCTTTTTCCAAGTGCAGTTGTACTGGAGAAGCACAACATAATCCGTAGCAGTGAGACAACGGAGGTTGCTGTTTTATGGGGGAAGGTCAGGACAAGCTTCCCTGCCTTTTGATCTGAGAGCTAAAAGAAGTGAGGGAAGGAGCCTTTTGGATAACTGGAGAATGCTTTCTATTCCAGACAGGAGAGCAAAGGCAAAGCCCTGGAGTTAAGAAAGTGCCTGGGGAGTTTGATAAATAGCTAGGAGACTGGTGGTCTGGAATGCAACGATAGTGGACAGAGTGCAAGAACATGGACTCAGGGGAGGCTCCTGGGTTGGAGCAGGCTTTATGGCACTTTTCAGATGGTTGTAAGATCCTGAGTAGAGAAGGGACACCGTCTGGCCTGTTTTGGAAGGGTCCCTGTTGGTGGCGGCATGTGTCCCTTCTGTCTTTTTTCTGCGGTAGCCAATCTCCCAAGATGGTGCACAGTGATCTTCCCCAGCCTGCACATGTACATCTTTTGTCACATGAAGACGTAGGGATTATTTCCTCTCTTCTTGAATCTGAGCTGTGCTTAGGATTGGCTCTGACCACAAGAATGCAGAGGAAGTGATGTTCCTGGACTTCTGAGTCTAGACCTAAAGAGATGTAACATTTCTCCTTCCTTCCTCTTGAAACCCAACTGCCATGATGGGAGAAGCCGAAGGCACATGAAGATGCCACGCGGAGGAGAAGCGTGAGGCTGTGGTCGGCAGCCTCCGCTGAGCTCCCAGGCGGCAGTTGGGGTCGCGGGTCCGCTGCCTTCTTGGATGTTGCAGTCAGCCAAGTCCCTAGATGCCTTCGGGCCCAGCCAATGCCATAGAGAGCTGAAGAGTCATCTACGTGAGCCAGTCAACCCACATGAAATAATAAAGTAGTTGTTATTTTAAACCACAAGGTTTAGAGTGATGTGTTATGCAGCAATAGATAAATTGAAATGCTCCCTCTCTCCCTCCCTCCCTCCCTCCTTCCCTTCCTTCCTTCCTTCCTTCCTTCCTTTTCCTTCAATTTCTGTCCTTTTCCTCTTTTCTTCTATCTCTCCTTCTCTTTATTCCTTCTTCTGTCTCATACGCCATTATCTATTTATTCTGTCCATTTATATTGAGCCCACATAGAAGAAATACAGGCTACATTTTCATTATTATGTCTAAGAAAACATCTAGTAAGTGAGGGAAATATCTAGTTATACCGTGTGTGTGAGAGAGAGAGGGAGAGAGACTTAGCTATATATCAGAGAATGGACTGAAAAACATTTGGGAAAAAAACACAAACATTTAAATAATGTGTTTATAAAAATTCTTGGTCTGAGACCCAGAATCCGTCTTGGGATCACACATTTGTGTGTCTCTTTCAGGGCTGGAGCAAGCGCTGAAGTGTCCTATCCTTCTTGGACTAGGGATGGGCCTCTGAGGCCGAGGATATTATTAAAAAAAAACAAACAAACAAGAAAAAAATCTTTCACTTCAGTTACCCAAAGAATCAAAATGAAATAGTTTTCCATTGTTGCATAACATATTACCACAAACTTAGTGTCTTAAGACAACCCCCATTTATTAGCTGTCAGTGCCATAAATCAGAAGACAAGATTGAGTAGATGCATGTATGGATATTGCATTTAATATAAAGGCATGATTTTAAATAACATTGCTACAAATATTGACTGAATACCTGGGGATAAAATTAAATTTAAAAACGTATCTTACAACTATGACAGAATATTAAATAGTTAATTCTGTGAAATAAAATTATGAAAAAACCAGAGATTTGCAAATGTAAAATAGGGCAATGTATACCATGAATTTTAATCATATACATATTCTAAGTCTAGTAATTACCCTTCTAGGAAAATATCAGAAAACTCAGCAATGAGATAAAGATTTTTGAGTAGGGATTTTTCTTTTAACATCATTTATAAATTCAAAAATACCCAATAGTGAAATGTCTAAATGAATTGTGATATAGTAATGCAATCACATGAACACAGTCTTCAGAAAGACGAGTCTAAGTGCATTGGAAAAACATTTACTAAAAGTGCTTACCATAAAAAACTTTAACTTACATTATGTTAAGTGGACAAATAAGGGAATAACTATAAACCTACTTAAATATAATATATTTCTAAATAAAATTTAGAAAAACATGAAAAAAGAAAATGTAAACTATGTATAATATCACCATCCAGTGCCAACCACTGGTACCATTTTGGTCAATGTCTTTTTAGACTTCTCTCAATACATACATACATAATTAAATTAACTTTTAAATAAAAACTATAATGCCTTATATTTAGTAACTTACTTTTTACTCTGTAATATATAATAAGCATACTTTTATGAAAATAAAGCATATCCTAAAAACTTGACTAGCCTCATAGCATTTAATTTCATGTAAGTGAATTGTTTAACCATTTGTATATTGTCTCTTTTCACTTTTTTCTTTTGTTATAATATTCGATGCTGTGAAGATCAACCTGATAACTAATTCACATTCTTCAAAAAGTTCCATTAGAGTATGTGGTTTTTAAGCCAGAAAAAAATGTTCAATGCTATGACTTATAATTAATATAAAATAATAAACATAAATAGAAAATGAACTCTAAAATGAGAGAGAATTTAATAATAAAGTTACTTCAGCTTTTCATTTCTAAATATATAAAAACAGCTTTTAAAAATAAAAAATAAATGTGTGTTGTTAAAACGTCCAATACGCCAGAAGTGTTTCTAAGGAAAGCAGCCCTGCTGAGAAGGGGGAAGCTTGTTGACCGTACGATCTAGGGCGCAAATGTGGTGTTCCAGCTCTTTGGCCTTGGACACCCTGGGGTGAGAAGGTACTGACCACTTCTTTGGGATACCCCCTCTCACAACAAGGACCCTAGTTCTCTCGAATCTTTCATCTAGTTTTTAAGAACTGTGCCGACACTGGAAGGGTAAATGCCTGTCTACTGGGGCACTCTCTCCTAGGGCAAAGGCTGACTTGGCCTATGTTCTGTGACCTTCAACTGTCCCCTGGCCCGTATTTCACCCCAGGACCCAGCCTGACCCTCTGTTGTACTTAGAATTCCCACATTCATGGTTCCCTGTGGTTCTTGAAATCGGGGCAGATCATCTTTCTCAGATGCTATCCATCTCTACTTACTCTTGACCACAGTTCCTCCACTTGGATCATCCACAATACCTGCATCTGCTTTCCATTTTTCTAGAAATGTACTGAAATCTAAAATCTACTGATGGTCCCCTCTTTCTCTTTGTTGTGAGTTTCTGCCTCTTTGTTTTTTTTAAAGAATTTATTTATTTTTTTTAGAGAGAGGGGAAGGGAGGGAGAAAGAGAGGGAAAGAAACTTCAATGTACGATTGACTGTTGTGCACCCCCTACTGGGGACCTGACCTGCAACCCAGGCATGTGCCCTGACTGGGAATCGAACCTGCAACCCTTTGCTTAGTAGGCCCACGCTCAATCCACTGAGCCACACCAGCCAGGGCTCTGCCTCCTTAAATATTATTATTTCCCTGCAATAAGGTTGTAGAGGCACCAGCAGAAGACGAGATAGATGTGTATGTCTGATATACCACTTTGAACCCTTCAACTTCTCCATCTACACATCGGCTGTTAAAAAACATGCCCTCACTTCTTAGATGATCTCAAAGGAAACGATCACATCCATACAGTAGAGCCTCGTGAAGCCCAAGAGCAACACACAGCCAGGATTTCTTTTATTCCTTCAGTCTTCTCCCAGTTGAAATGTGGTTATTTTATCTCATAACATAGCTCATAAAGGAGGTTTCTCAAAAAATAAAGACCATTCTCTTATAAAGTTATTTTATGCTAACAAACTCCATATGCGTTTTAACTGTCAAGCAAATTTGTTCAAAAAGCAGTTGCTTTTGAAATCACCTTCATGGTGCTATTTTCTTTTTATTATTTCAAAATGTCAGGGGTCCAAGCAAAACATTATAATAGACAAGACCATGCCAGGCTGCTATATTTTTCAATAAGAAAACTAATTAGCTGGTAAAAGGAGAATAAAAGCACTTGTGAAAATTTTAATCAACGTGCTAATTGAAAAACTAGTTCATTTTCCTTGTTGTCAGATAATTACGATTATGTTGTAACTCATTCATTGGCCTCCAAAGAAAAAGGAAATATGAGATCGTTCTGGTGGCTTGACTCCTGGTATCCTTACTAGTCCTAACTTTCCTATAATGCTTGCCTTATGCATTCTGGCTGCCTAAGGGTAAATTTAAAATGATCAATGTAACTAAGCTTTCCTTCACTGCTGTGACTCAGTACAGTTCACTCGTTGGTGATTAATAACTGGGTAAGGCAACTTGCCTGTGGACACACACAGGATTTCCTGTCCAGTCATCAAGCCATGTATCAGCAATAGGTATTAATTATTAATATTAAAATACAGTGCTGTTATTAGGCAAGGGATTAGAAGGAGTGCAGAATGTGTCCATTGCTAGGAAACAAAGAGTTCAGTATCTATTTCCAGGCCCCCAAATTATGCACTTGAAAGTCATTATGATACCATAGCTCATTGCACTCGAATTAACACAATTAAGAACATTTGCTTGCTTTATATATTAATTACACCCTTTATTTCTTGAGATGGGAAAACTGAAATGCATTTTTAGAGAGTTAGTGATGATCATGGGATATGGTTATTTTTATAGCTTTCGGTGGATTTTTAAGCTATTAAAAGTCAAGAAAAAATACAATAGAGATTAAATCAAAAAAGCCAACATAAGCTTTTACTAATTATATTTTCATTTGTGTACAATTAATGGGAAGAAGAGCCAAAAAACAAGGGATTTATAGAGGTTGGCATTTAGACTTATCTCTTTACTCAGGAAAGTTGCGGATATTTTCTAGGCTAACATTTCCTAAGTTTGTTTAACCATAGAACTTCAGGGTGTACGTTGGTTAGCTACGCCAGAACTCAGTTCACTGAAACAGCCATCTGTTAGTGCCTGCAACTCTGTGGGCTGACGGTGTGCATCTGCCAGTCAGCTTGGCTCGGCTGATCTTGGTGGGGCTCACTGTGTGTCTGCAGTCAGTTCTCTGGTACATTTGCCTGGTCTCGCTCACGTGTCTGATGGTTGGCTGGATGTCAACTGGGTGACAGGGGCCATATGTCCCTATTAATCCAGTGGACTAGACTGGGCTTGCTCACATGATAGCAACAACGAAGAGAACAAGTGGAAACAAGTGAGGCCTTTTGAGGCTTAGTCTCCGAACTGGCCCAATGCTACTTCTGCCACATTCTGTTGGTCTGAGCAAATCAAAAGACCAACCCAGACTCAAGGTGCAAAAACAGACTTCACCTGATCATGAGAGGAGCTGTAATGCCACATTGCAAGTGGTGTGGATACAGGGAAGGGTGAAGGATTTGGGCTATCTCTGCAAAATAATCCACCTGTGGGTACAGGTTTAAAAATACAGATTCCTGGGCCTTGCCCCAGTTATCAGTGTCTGTGTTAAGACCAAGTAGGTCTCTCAATTTTATTCAATTCCACACCCATCCAATGTTCTCAAAAAATCCAGGGAGCTTTTTCCACCCACAACCTCTTCCCTCTCTAAGATCAATGAAGTAAGTGAAGACCTCTCACAACCCCATTTTCTGCAAAATGAGATAAACGAGGCTGAACTTTCTGGTTCTTCTTTCAAAATATGGAACAATCACACGTTCCAAGGATAGACCACAGATTCATGGGGTTTACGTGCCAATGTCACTGGCCATTTCGTCAAACTAAGCCTTCGAAACATGGAACTATGAACTCTATGGGAAAGTACCAATAAATCCGTTCCCTCCACAAACATGTACTGAGCATACAACATCTGTCCAGAAAAAGTCCAGCCATTGTAATATAACAAGAATGGTTTACATGACATTGATGTAACCTGGCAGCCAAGGAGAGTGGACTAGAATGTGCATGTGTAAACAATGATGACTTCATTGTACTAGCCAGTGGGGATGGTAGACACCATGGAGTGAGCATGTGTACTGTGTAGCCATAGCATTCAAAATGACCAAGTGAGTAGAGCAATGAGTCTGCATCAAATTTTGCATTAAGCTTGAACATTCCTCTGCAGAAATGACTTGGGTCATTCAGAAGGCCATAGCTACAGGCAACTGGTGATTGGCAGCTTCATCACAACAATGTACCCATTCATGCCTCACCCTTTGTGCAGTTTTTTTGTGAAATATCAAATCACCCAGGTGACTCAGCGCCCACATAGCCCAGAATTGGCACCCTGCGACTTCTGGCTTTTCCCAAAACCAAAATCACCTTTGAAAGGGAAGAAATTTCAGACCATCATTGAGATTCAGGAGAATATGAAGGGGCAGCTGATAGTGATTGGGAGAACTGTGTGAGGTCCCAAGGTGCCTACTTTGAAGGGGACTGAGGCATCATTGTCCTGTATACAACGTTTGTTGTATCTTGGTTCTTCTTCAATAAATGTCTCTATTTTTCATATTAAATGGCTGGATACCTTCTGGACAGCCCTATATGTCCCAGTCTCTATAACCATAAAGATATTAAACACAGATTTTTTGCTTAAATATTGGGTTTACTGGAAGAAAGAGAAGGACTCATTACCAGAGAACGTTCTAGGAATGACTTGGAATTAATGATCATCAGCAAATATTTTTACACATACTTAATCTAAACATTGAAAAAAGCCTTTATCTTGAAAATTCAGATAACATTTGCACTATAGGGATATAATGTTTTGATTCAAAATTAGCACCATTAAAATTTGCATTCTTGCGGGTTTTTCTCTGTTGCAGCACCTTGGTTACTTGAAATGCAGTAAAATAAGGAATGGGATAGAACTTAAAAATAACTTAAATTCACAGCGTGACCACAGGTTAAAGGGACATTGATACAGAATAGATGGTTTCAATGTTTATACTTAACAAGCTATATTAATGAGTCTCTCATATATTTTTTAGTCCATATTAATGGTTCTCAAGTCACAAGGCCTTTCCTACCTTCCGTAAACTTTTTCCTGAGTGCTTATTAAATGTTGAGAGCTTGGGGTATACCAGTATATAGAACAAAGAGCCCTGCTTGCACGGAGCTTAATTATAGCCTATCGAAATCCAAGTGATTTTCTCATCTTTAGAGTTTTAGTGTTGGTAACACTACCTTGCCCTTAGAGGAAAAAATAAAAAAATTAGGGGCCAGGTGAGGCAAATAACATATCATAGGAGTGCTCATTTCGTAGGCTTCCCCAGGAGGTTTGATTTTGAAAGATGGCAACAGCACCTCCCCTAAAAAAATAATCTATTTAAGTTATGAAGTGCCAGAAAATAAAGATAGGGAGTATGCTCCAAAGAGACCGGGGATGTGAGAGTGTCCAGGGAGGAGCATGGGAACGTGGGCATACGAAGTTCCCGGGGAGGCCCCCAGAGCAGGAGCCTGAGTGCGGGTGGGAGGCGGTGCTGGTGCTGGTCCCGCCGGCAGCTGCAGCTGCAGCGCGCCTGAGCTGCGCCCACAGGAAGCTGAGGGCGTGGCTGGCTGGGGCTGAGGAAAATTCCAGACTGCAGAGAGAGAGTGCGTCAGCCAGCACTTCATTAAACAAACAATAAGGACTTCTTTAAACAAACAATAACAAAAAAAATAATAAACCCAGAAAACAACAACAAAAAACACCCCTAAAGTGGGAGTATTCAGGAATGTAATAATATCATAGGGAAGTGGTTTGGTTTGTTAAAAACGAAATGATTTCAGCCTTCAGGCATTGTTAATAAAGGAGCCATCGGAAGAGAGAAAAGGTATCAGTTGCAGAGGAAGCAGGAAGCATGGGATGAGCCCAAGGGAGCTGCCGTGTAGGGGGAAAATCCAAGTTTGGCTGCCGCAGGCCTGGGCTGTGGAGGATGGCCTGGGAGGGACTGGCCGGAGAGGTCGCCAGGGACCTGAGCAGAGAAAGAAGGCACTGACACGAATCTGAGAAGCTTGACTTGGCGTGGGGTTTGGGCCAGAGCACAAGCTGTGTCCAGGAGACCGTGAGGCTTAGAAGCTCTTGGTCTCCGTGACAGCCACATCCGTCTCTTCTCCACACCCTTTGCGGCCACCTCCTCCGGGAACGAATCGGGGCTCATTTCCACCCCACGGCTGCCAGTGTCTGCATCTTCGTCTTCCTGCTGCTTGGCACCCTCGGAGTTTGAACACTCAAGGAAATATTCTTTACATCAGGGTGAGGAAAAGTAGGTTTACAGTTGTGAGTACGCGAAACACAGTTTATTCTTATATTCTTATGTATTAATTTTTGTATTATTCCCATACAAACAACGGTAAACCTACTCTGGCCCCACCTTGTATGTGCATATTATATACCTTTGCTAAGAGACATAAAATGTGGCTTATGTAACATATCATAAAGATAAAACTCATCACTTATAGTACACTGTGGACCTGTATGTGCAATGTGCATGTCCATGCGGTGGAAACTTGTGAGGCCAACACTGAACCAGGTCATTAAACAGAAGAAGGATCACAAAATTGGGCAAGTTCTAGAGAGACAGCACGCTTGGCCCATCTTAAAGGCAGGGTTGGTTAGAAGTTGGGCATCAGGATTCCAGGCTGAATTCTCTTTGGTTTTCCTTGGATTTCTGCCACGTACAGTTGTGTGGCCTCTGGCAAATCACTGAACTTTCTCTTGCCCCAGTTTCCCTTTGTGCAGCCTGTGGATATCGATAGGATACACTTCATGGGGTTGTGTGAGGGTTAAAAGAGTTCATATCTGAAAAGAGCTCAGCAGGATGTCTGGCCCCCTGTAAGCCCTTGATAAATGATGGCTGTCCTTCCCGGCTTTGTCAAACAACCAGAGCGGTTGGTCAGCAATGCACATGCGTTCAGGGGTGAAGCAGATGCGGCCCCAGGTGAAACCAGGGGGAGAGTGGGAGAGGGCATGCGTGACTAGCCTAGTGGGCAGTGCCTCTGCCTCTACCCTCTCCTCGTCAGGACTGCCAGATGTTCTGATTTGTCCAGAGAAGTTGGGATATCGAGGTTTTTATACGACACCTTCCAGTTTTTAAATAGTAGAAACTTCTTAAGTTAAAAAAAAATTCTATATACCTGTGGCCCGCGTCCCACCCATGGGCCAGAAATTTGCCACAGCTGAGGAACAGGGTTTGACACAGCCCCAGCTGTTTGCACAAGAGCTGTGTTTGCAAAGACCTCCGCGGGGGAGCACCCAGCCTGCCTCGCCGTCTGGGCAGGGTGTTGCCGGTTTATTAAATCCAAGTCATGTCTCCTTGATCTCTCTGTGGGGGTGGGAGGGGCACTTATCAGACATGTGGTGCTTACCCTGCCACGGCACCTTAAAAAATGAAACCTAAAGAAAAGCAGTCAGTGTTTATCTCCTCTCTAAACGGGGTTGATTTTCACCAGGCCACCCTGCAGACCGTGCTCCTTTGCAGTAAGAGCACATCTCAGCATATGGATCAGGCTGCTTGCTTTCAGCCCAAGGTCTTGTCTGGGCTCCTAAGTTGGCTACAAAGGGGAAATCGATGCCTGTTTGGCCTATGAAGGACCTCCATGCAGAAAGGCATAAAAAGGTAGGTATAAGTTAGATGTTTGAGAACTGCTTCAGGCCCAACCTCGTGGGTCGGCAACATTTCCATAAAACTTGCTTACTCAGGTTTGAGCTTCTGTCTGGGCAAATTTCTTTAAGTATGGCCTTTGCCCCAGTACTTACTAATGAAGTGACTCAGCTTTCGAGATTTTAGTAGGTGGTTGGTACAGCGTAGAAAGGTGATGTCTAAACACTAGAAGCGCTGCTATATGTGAAATGTATGTAATATAAAGTATTCTACATTTGAGAATTTTGTGTTTTAGTTGTTTCCTGGCTTGGGCCCAGCTTTCGTATAGCTGCATAAAACTATGTAAGTTATTACTGTAGCTTGCAGTGAAATGAATCAAGTGGCTATCATTAATAAATCAACAAACAGCAAGTGCTGGCGAGGATGTGGAGAAAAGGGAACCCTAGTGCACTATTGGTGGGAGTGCAGACTGGTGCAGCCACTGTGGAAAGGAGTATGGAGGTTCTTCAGAAAATTAAAAATGCAGCTGCTTTATGACCCAGTGATCCCATTCCCAGGAATGTATCTAAAGAAACCCAAAACACTAATTTGAAAGAAATGTGTGTTGCCTTATGTTTATTATAGCCTTATTTACAATAGCCAAGATATGGAAGCAGCCCAAGTGCCCATCAATAGATGATGGGATAAAAAAGTGGTGGTTTGTATATACAATACAATATTACTCAGACATAAAAAAGAATGAAATCTCACCATTTGCAACAGCATGGATGGATGTAGAGATTATTGTGCTAAGTGAAGTAAGTCAGACACAGAAGGACAAAGACCATGTGATTTCACTTATACTTAGAACTTAAAGAACAAAACAAACAAAATTAAAACAGACTCATAGACACAGAGAACAGACTGAGGGTTGCCAGAGGGGAGGGAGTTCAGGTACTAAACTGAAAAAGGCGAAGGGACTGAATAGTGTAAGTTGGTAATTACAAAATAGTCATGAGGATGTAAAGTGCATAGGGGACATAGTGATATTGTAATAACTATGTATGGTGCCAGGTGGGTACTGGAAATAGTGGGAGGGGAACATTTTGTAAAGGATATGATTATCCAGCCACTATGCTATACACCTGAAACTAACAAAATAATATTGAAAAATTAAAAAAATAACAGAGATTCACACAGCAAGTCTAATAAACTTATCCCCACTCTTCCCATTTTCTTTTTTTAAATTTCTTTTTTAAATATATTTTATTATTATGCTATTACAGTTGTCCCAACTTTTCCCCTTTGCTCCCCTCTACCTATCACCCCTCATTCCCTCTAGCAATACCCCCCCCCCCTTAGTTCATGTCCATGGGTCGTGCATATAAGTTATTTGGTTTCTCCATTTCCTATACTGTTCCTTACATTGGTTTCTCCATTTCCTATACTGTTCCTTACATCCCTGTGTTTATTCTGTACTTACCAACTTGTACTTCTTAATCCCTGTGTCTTTTCCCCCATTGTCCCCCTTCCCCCTCCCAACTGATAGCCAAATGATCTCCATATCTATGATTCTGTTTCTCTTCTGCTTGTTTGCTTAGTTTGCTTTTTAGATTCAATTGTTGATAGTTGTGAATTTATTGCCATTTTAGTGTTCATAGCTTTGATTTTCTTCTTTTTCTTGAATATGTTACTTTAACATTTTATGTAATAATGGCTTGGTGATGATGAACTCCTTTAGCTTTATCTTGTCTGGGAAGCGCTTCAATTCTAAATGATAGCTTTGCTGGATAGAGTAATCTATGTTGTAGGTCTTTGCTTTTCATCACTTTGAATACTTCTTGCCAGTTCCTTCTAGCCTGCAAAGTTTCTTTTGAGAACTCAGCAGACAGTCTCAGGGGAACTCCTATGTAGGTAACTAACTGCTTTTCTCTTGCTGCATTTAAGATTCTCTTTCTATCTTTAATCTTTGACACTTTAATTCTGATGTGTCTTGGTGGGTCTTCTTTGCATCCATCTTGTTTAGGACTCTCTGTGCTTCCTGGACTTATATGTCTATTTCCTTCATCAAATTAAGAAAGTTTTCTTCAAATAAGCTTTCAGTTTCTTTCTCTTCACCTTCTGGCACCTCTGTGATTCAAATGTTGGTACATTTGAAGTTGTCCCAGAGGCTCCTTACCCTATCCTCGTATTTTCTGGATTCTTTTTTCTTCTTGCATTCTGATTCAATGTTTTTTCTTCCTTAGGTTCGAAGTCATTGAGTTGATTCTCAGCTTCATCCACTCCATTGTTGATTCCCTGTAAATTTTTCTTTATTTCACTTAGTGTAAACTTCATTTCTACCTGGGTCTTTTTTATGCCATTGAAGTACCCAAGGGTTTCCTGGAGCATCCTAATAACCAGTGTTTTAAACTCTGCATCTGAAAGATTGCTTTGCTCCATTTATTTAGTTCTTTTTTTTTTTAGTGTTGTTCTGTTCTTTCATTAGGGCTGTATTTCTTTGTCTTTTCATTTTGGCAGCCTCCCTGTGTTTGTTTCTATTATTAGGTAGAGCTACTTCAATCCCCCTTCAATCCCCTAGTGTGACCTAATGTAAAAAGTGCACCATAATTTGGATGAGGTGGAGCCTTAGGTAATCACTAGGTAGGGCAACCCGTGTGAACTAGGTTGATGGAGTCTCTGATACAGTGCAGCTGTTTGTGACTCTGTGGCTCTGTGTGGGGAGGGCTCAGAAAAGAAACAATGGCCACTGCCTGGCTTCTGGAGTTTTGTCCAGGAGGAAGCTGTTGCCTGGCACTCACCCTGATGCCAAGCTCTTCAGTTTCTCCCTATATGCCAGTGGTGCCCTTCAAGCTGCTGCCCCAGTGCTGGAGCCCGGAGGAAGGGAGACTGAGTAAATCCTAAGTCTATTGTAGGTCCTTTAGGAGGACACACCTGAGAACCCCAGTTTCTTCCACTGCCCCAATCCCCACTAATTTTTATAGCCAGAAGTTATGAGGAGTTATGTTCCTGCCACTGGAACCCTGGGCTGGGTGGTCTGGTGTGGGGCTGAGTTGTAGTTTAGTTGTACATAGTGAGTTAAAAAAAACGAAGAAAAGAGACAATGACTTAATAAGAGTAGGGTGACAATAACACTATTTTTATCATCGAAAATATAAACAAACGTTCCCTAAATTTGCCTTGCAGGAAGGTCTTCACATAGAACTGGTCCCAACTTGACTCCTAGCACTCAGACCCCTTCTCCACGGCAACTCCTCCCTCAGTCCCAGGGGGTCTAACAGGGACAAATGGCCCTCATTCCCAATTTTTATCCACCACACCTGGCTGTGGGACCAGCCTGTTCCATGTCTTTGCATCTCTTCATCTCCACCCCTCCTACCCTTCTTCTGAATGAATGTGACTCCTTTAATTTCTTCATTGTCAGACTTCCATATGACTCAGTTTTCTGACAGTTCTTGGTGGTGGTTGTTTTGTAGTTTAGTTATAATTTTGCTGTGGTTGTGCGAGGAGGCAAGCTTCCATCTTGACTGGAAATCTCAGTTCCCCCATTTTCTAATTTGTTCTTGTAATTACTTATACCCGTTGGTTCACAATATTGCATGTGCCTGTCGTTCTTGCAGCCTCCTTCTGAAGAATGTGTCTCGAAAGATCCAATCTGTAGTTTAATTCGTCTTACTTACCTGTCCTGACCACAACAGATTGCTGTTCTGGTCTTCATCACAACAAAAAGGAATCATAAGAAAATTTAGCAATGCCATAGCCTCGTATGATGCTGTCTAAGAGTAGAATTTCATAGTGAAAGTTGCCATATTGGCTCAAGTAGATCCTTCTTGGGGGAGAATGAGGGATGCTTGTTTTGGGGGACAAGATGACCAAAGAAACAACTTGGAAGATAACAAGACACCCAATTTATTAGAGTGAATTAAGCCATAATTTGTCAAAAAAGAGTGTTTCATTTATTCATTATTCATTCATTTATCAAAATAGATTAAGCAGGCAAATGTCTGCCGATATCCTAGGTACTGTGTGGGGTACATCTGAGCTCATTCTCAAAAAATTGAAGTCTACTTGGGCAGTGAAATGTTAAGCTAAATTTTAATTTAGAAATTCAATAACAGTAAACAGTAGTGACTTTTTAGCTTTCCCAGAACCAGTCCCTGGTTTTTCAGGCATCAGAGGGTTTTCCCTTTTAGTACAAAACTTTTTTGGATTCTTCCCTAACTACTCTATTTAAAATCATAACCTTTCCATTTTATCTTTTACCTCTCCTGATCTCCATCACCCCACCCAATCTTTCTGTCAACACACCTAACACCTTTAAAAAATAAGTGTATTGCTTACTTCTTTGCTGTATGCATTGATTACTGCTTGTTCTTCCCTGCAAAAATTTAAGATCCCCAAAGACAGAGACTGTTGTCTGTTTTGTTTAGTGATGAATTCCAAGTACAGAACAGTACCTGGTAAAGATTTAGTGGATGTTGAATGAATGAAACTTGAAGGATCATGGATGAAAGTATTCCAAAATCTTTCTTCTTATCTTCTTAATATTCTGGATAGACTGTATATTTTGGGGGGTGGGGATTGTCGTATTGAGCTAGACTTACTTTGCTGAGTTTTCACATTGCTCCCAGGGCCTACTGAGGAGGGTTACACTATTTTATCCCCCTCTAGGCCCAAACACTCGAGGAAGATGTATCATTTGAGTTCTAGTGTTGACTTTTTCTTTGATGTCAGCAGACCAGGAGTCATTTCTCATCATATCACCTAGGGGAACTTCTTCCTAAACTGAATTCTTGGCTCATTCATTGGTGGACTTAGGAAAGTCCAGCTGAGAAAACCGGCTGCATTGGTTTTGGAAATAAAGCTAAGTAAGAATTCACTTTGAGATATTTTCTTTTCTTTTTTTAAATTGTTTTTAAATATTTTATTTATTTATTTTTAGGGAGCGAAGGGAGGGAGTGGGAGAGAAAGAGAGAGAGAGAGAGAGATCAATGTGCGGTTGCTGGGGGTTATGGCCTGCAACCCAGGAATGTACGCTGGCTGGGAATGGAACCTGGGACACTTTGGTTCCCAGCCCGCGCTCAATCCACTGAGCTACGCCAGCCAGGGCTGAGATATTTTCTAATTGCTAGTCATATCAACCATCTTTTAAGCTAAGTTTCATATTGCCTATTTATGAACAGAGAAAGTAAGGCCAGGGGAGCTGCCTCTTACTAAAACTCATATGGTTGGTCAGTGGGAGAGATGGGACTTGACCACGGTCTGCCTGGCTTCAGAGTTAGTACTCTTCTCTTACCATCATTTTGCTTCTGTGAGGATCTGGAAACGTGTTTGTTCAAGTCATCTGTACATAATTCCACTCGTAAAACTTTCACTACTGCTCAGGGAACTTTTACTTCCTTGTTCTCATTTTACTTTTGGTTTTTCGACCCTTTCTTATAATGTTGAGGTGTCAGGTGGCTGAGTTCTAGTCAGAGACACTTTACAGCATATGCCAATGAGTCACACATACCCTCATTTCTGGAAGGCACAGGGGGTCCCTTTCGAAAGCCAAATATGAATTTGCAGGTTAGTATTGAGTCCAGAGCAGCAGGAGAGAGCAGAGATTCGAGCAAACAGCTGCCTTTGACATGGGCAGCTGCCTATGGCTATGCAGTGACAATGGCTCTGACTAAAAATCAATAGAGACCAACGCTTTCATGCTTTTCCAGATTAGCAGGCAGTGTTCCCTCGGGAGAGGAATGGTCATGTATCTGTTCCTGGCATCACTTTAGAGGTTCAAGAGAAAAAGAAAATTAATTGCTAACCTCCTTACACAGTGAGTTAAAAAACAAAGGAAAGAGAAAATGACTTAATAAGATTAGGGTAACAATAACACCATTTTTATCATCGAAAATATAAACAAAGGTTCCCTAAGTTCGCCTTGCAGGAAGCTCTTCACATAGAACTGGCCCCAGCTTGACTCCTAGCACTCAGACCCATTCTCCATGGCAACTCCTCCCTCAGTCCCAAGGGGTCCTACAGGGACAAATAGCCCTCAGGCTTGGGAGCAAACACGTACTCTGGGCTGGGAAAACAAACTTCACTTATGCAGAGCCCAAGGGTTCAAGTTTCCTCTCACCATTTCTAGAGTAAGTTTTCACTCCTAATAATTATGCCTGGCTGCTGACCAAACTAAAGAATTCACCAGCTGCTTTTTCTAGGGCCAGCACTATCATTGCATGATCCCCTACTCCGGTCTTTCATCTCTGCTTCCTCTCCTCTTTCCCAACATTGTCCTTATTTTTCAGATAATTTGGCTCCAGACTTTTGGTCTCCAGAAAGCTGTTTTCGTACTGACTTCCTCTTGACTGTCCTGTGGTGGCAGGTGGTCCTTTGGGATTGACCACTGAAATAGATTTCCTTGTCCAAGGCCTGTGGGAAGAGCGGGTGCAGCATTCGACTCATCAGACAGAGTCAATGACTTTCGGATTACTGTAAGTTCTTTGGCGGATAATATAGATGCACGAGGCAATTCTTAGAACATTTATGTATTAAATCCCTCTTTCATTCATCATGCCTTCCATCTCCCAACAAATGGGTTCCATGCCTCTATTTGTCGGGGCTGAGAGAGAAAAGCAGGACTTCCTATCTATTTGGAATGCTTCCTCCTCTCTTCACTTAGTTAACTCTTATTTATACTTTAGTTTCAGCTCAGTTATCACTTCCTCAAAAGATCCTCCCCCAGCCTATAATATTAGGTATGTATAGAATCCTTTCCTTTCCTTAATCACACTTAACACAGTAAATGCTTTTATTTCTATATGTGATAATTTGATCATTGGTTTTCTCCACTGTAAGCTGGATATTAGTTTTAATCAGCTTTGAATATTCAACATCCAGCAAGCACTCAAAAATAATTATGTAATATATGTAGAGTAGAAAGACAATCAGAAGACCACTGCAATATATAGCGTGATGGCCATGTAAACACTGGCGTTTGTCTAAGATATATTGGGGTATGGGGTGAATAGCATATAGGAAAAACTTTTAGAAATGACACTTAAGTCCTAGATTCTAAGAATGTGGCCCAAGAAAGAACCCAAGGTGGGCAGTTATGCTAAACCTTAGAAGTGGGAGAAAGCATGATCAACCTGCTTGGGGAAAGGCAAAAAGTCCAGGGAGTCCAAGGCACAGAGCCAGAGCTGGGGAGTAGGCCTTTGACCGCTGAGACTAGACATACAGATTGAGGGTACATCCTAAAGGTCTTGCATGCTGTGCTAAAAAGTTCTGACCTTACCCTGTAGGTGATGAGGACACCATTGAAGTATTTTACCTAGGGCCAAGGCACGAGCACACACGCTCCATACCCAGAGGGGTGTGCAGACCCTAATTGGAGATTGCTAGTCCTGCTAGCCCTGGAGGTAAATTGCCTGAAGAAGTGAGAGTCCCAGAAAAAAACGGGGCTGCTGTGGGCTGAGAGCTCTGTAGAAGTGAAGAAATCTGGATAAGATTAACAAAGGGAAAGATTTATTTCTACTTTAAAAGCCAAGATTTCAGAAACTAATTTTTCATTTTCTGGGAAAAAAAATTATTTTGGGTATTTGGATGGCGCACAGCCGACAGGAGCCCAGAAAGGCATCCATCACTAATCTTTTCCCTTCGGGGTGAGGTTCGGTGATGATGCTTCATTTCTCGGAATGCTCAGTGGGACCAGCCACTTTTTAATCTCACCGCAATGCTTGGCGTTTTAGTGAAACGCATACAAAAGAAATTCTAAATAAATGATGCAGAAAGAAGGATATGCATTGTATTTCCTGTGGACGTAATTTATGACTCAGTTGTCCTGATTTAATTAGGACTCCCTTGAAGTTTCTTCTTCTGGGATGTCTAAACACATCCTTTTGAAGAATTCCTCCCCTTTTATGTACAGACTTAGTTTTACCACTTGCCAACTTGCCTCTCTCCTCTTAGCTCAGGATTGCCTCAAATCCGTCCTCTCCTGAGTCCTAGGAGCCTAACCCTGACTTCACTCATCAGCCACTCCAATTTCTCCTGTGCTCCTGTGTTCTGTGGGCAGGGATCCCACCCCAATAAAATCCTTACTCCAAACCCATTTCATTCTTAACATTCCCAAACATCTCACCAGTCTCAGCTGCAGATGGGGCAACACCTCTCAGGGGCAAAGCTGAGGAGTCAACGTGCTTCCTGTGTCCGAATAGGATGCCAGCTCTGTGTCGGATCCCCTAGCCAGGCTTGCAGTGTGTGGCCAGTTCCAGGGGACATTGTGAAATGAATGAACTTCGGCTTTTACTCACACCTTCATGTACCCCCAGATTTCATTCCTCATCCATTTTAGCCTCATTCCTCATTAGTCACACAGCCTTGTCCTGGAAAAACCCTGGGTTTGAAATAATGAGATTGGGTTCAACTCCCAACTCTAGTATAAACTGTTTGGGCACTGGGTAACTCCTTTCCTCATTCATGAAAGCGGAATCTAACCAGCCATGGTGGCCACGAGAAAACAGTTTTAGGGTATATTTACAGGTGCTTTGCGAACTATGGAGTGCCATGTAAGTGGGAAGGGTTTTGTTAATGGTGGTACCCAAAGCCTGGAATGTGCTCTGCTGCTTCCTCAACCTCCTTCTGTTCATTCTAACTCGAGGCTGAGGCTCTTAGCTGGACGCCATCCCTCTCTGCCCTCTGTGTTTGTCCATATTTCTTCCCAGCATGGCCTTGTATATTTTTTCCTTAGGTTTATGCTGTCTTCCTTCAGTATTCCCCTCAACTATTTAGGTAAACTTTTGTATTATGGATAAGAAAAGAAAAGAAGGCAGCTGTGGCATGATGTGGGATATATATATATATATATATATATATATATAGTGATATACTTATGTATATTATGATAAACCTATATTAATAAAGTAGTCAAAGAGTCAGACTGTGTGGCAGATCACAAATTCGCATCTCTCTTGTCCCCCTGGGCCAGCATTTCTGGAAGATGCTATATAGGAATAGAGACATCAAAGTGCAGGAAACCCTGGGTGAAACACTTAAATAAATGTCTTTACTTCAATTAACGTGCACTGGGAATATTCAAGAAGAGGATTTATGCATCTTTTTTTCAAACATATTTGATCATAAAATACCTTTTTCAAAGTGAAGTCTCTCTGGGTGACTCATGTTTTATGGAGTCTACCTAGGGAAAGCCTGCTTTTAACAACTTCTGAAAAGTGGCGTATCGATTGTTGGCTCCAGAGCAGATAGAAGGGTTAAATGAAGTACTACGTGAGAGGGTAAGCCAGGGCTCATGGTGTGGAAGGCATAAACACCAGGGCCTGAGTGGCTCTCGTCTGGGGGATACTTAGAAATGATGCCCAGGAAACAGCGTGGTGTCGACAAATGAAGAATGCAATGTCTGGTGGCCTCTATGTGGGAAGAGATTCCCTCTCCCTCTCTGCAAAGAGCGTCTGAACCGAACCCTTCTCATCATCCAGCAGCCCCCATGAGGCCTTCCCTTGATCAGCCCCCGGGTGACACAGAACAAACAGGCAGGGTTTTAGGGCAAAGAGTGCTGATGGACAAAGACTGAAGACTCTGTGTGATCGTACAAGGGACTTGAGCAAGAAGGGGACCTCAGAAGACAAAAGCAACATGAAACCCTCACTAAAGTATACAGACAGGCCCCACATGGAGGCCTGAGCCACCCTGGGTAGGCTGGATACCAGCTTGTTAGTGAAAAGGAACTAAAAACCAATACAAAACCCATTGTCTCTCCTTCATAGTCTCTCATGTAGGACTGGGTTTAAGACACTGAAACGTGTTCTCGTTAGGAGCGTGGGATCATCACCAACCCTCACCAATGGCCTTTCTCTTTGCCATAAATCTCAAATTAAGGACCCCTCAGGCATGCTCACAGTTGGCTATCCGAGGCAGGTGGACCTGGTCTAATCCGTTAGAATCTGGTTCTGGCGTCCACAGCGGGCAAACAGAGGTCAGCAGGGCCTTTACAGAATGCTGTCTTAAAGTTAATGCCATCAGTCTCGGAAGGCATACACTAGGTGGTATACACTAGATGTTCAACGCATTATCTCATTCACTCATTTGTTCATTCCACATTCACTGACCCCACAGTGTTCCTTGAATGCCTTTCCTCTGACAGATGCTATGCTAAGAGCTGGGAGGTCAAGGTGAACATGACAGAGGAGGTCCTGATTCTCATGGGCCTGTGCTCCAATGATAGAAAATACTTGGCTGTTTCATCTGAAAGGGAGGATGGAAGCAAAATCTTCCATGCTACCCCAGGCAGCTCCTGTCATTAGTGTTACACCCTTGGAAGGCATGGAGCAGTCACACTCTGATCCAGAGAAATGACTCTCACTTGAGATTTCCAGGCAGCTCTGTGTGGGTGGGTAGCAGCCCTGCATCAGGCTTCTGAAGGCGGCGTCTAGAAAGGCAGGTCCTTCTGGAGTACTCAGCTCTTTGCAAATCAGTGTTTGTTTGGCCAGTAAATGGTCTGGGTGTTGTGAAAGATCATATTTATTTTTCATTCTCTGAATCAGTCTTTAGAAGACAAGTCCCTTCTACTCTGTTGCGAGGTAGAAGCTCAGTCCAGGTCTGCCCACAGTAACTGGCCAATCCAAGGCAAGCGGGCAAGTTGGACTTGTAAAAATTTTTTCCAAGAACTAGATAGATCTACCATTGTTCCAATGACAAATATGCAGAGCAGAACATTCTGTTTGAAAAGCCAGGCACCAAAGCTTGACTTTCTGAGTTCAAGTCTTTATCCAACATTAGCTATGTGACCTTGAATAAGCAACTCGTCCCCAGTTTCTTCAAATTTTTTTCTGCTTTATTGTAGTATAATTGGCAAACAGAATTGTTAGATATTTAACGAATTTGCTGAGCACATTGTAGGCATTCAATGTTTACCTGTGTCGGAGGAAAAGAACAGTATTTCCTGCCTTTTGCTTTATCATTGACCTAGCACTGTGACTTGGGCTCAATAGGCGTTTAAAACACAGGTTGATTGCTATGATAGCCTGGACATTCTTCTAAATAAATTAAGGAGATTGCTCAATTGATAGTGAGGGAATCCTAGACTATCAGTTGGAAAACTACTAACTGCCTAGTAAGTAAAGGCATTAAATTAATAGTGTTCATCTTTTACATAAAGATATTTTTTTAAGAAATAAATAACTGTAGTGGTAACTAGTCAGAAAGTATAAGATTTCTACTCCCGGCCTGCTTTAGGGAAATTGAAATTGGCCCTTAAGCTAGGTGTTAGATCTGCTAAGCAAACAATGTCACCTGGAATGGGGGCAAAGGTAATATCAAGCAGAGACTTTCAGGGATATACTTAAGTGATTCAACTGTATCTCATGCCTTACTGGAACAACTGGAAGTCTTGTTCATCCCTGAATAGGTGAAGAACTCCCCAGTAAATATTATTGGTAAGCCTTGCTATTCTGCATGGTCACAGGCCAGCAGCAGCTCCTGGAATCTTGTTATAAATACAGTCCCTGCCCCTGCCACCCCAAACTAACAACTGCATTTTAACAAAGTCCCTATGTGCTTAGATGCATATCAGAGTTTGAAAAGCAATAGTCTAGAGGCTAAAATGATAATAGGATTAGAACTAGTTTTTTTTTTTTTAATTATGTGTTGTTGACGTCTGTGCTGTGCATGGACAACTAGAGCACCAATGTTTAAGGTAAGAAAGAAGGAGGTTCTACTCCTAAATCCTCTCTGGAAGCTGAGCCAACTTCCGGCGCTCAGAAACAACTGGGCTGCCAGAAGGCACCTGATTGCTCAGAACACACACTGCACTACAAACTGCAGACATTGGCCACATTGGAGAGGACACTTTTAAGTCTCCGTGTTCATTTTCGTAAGCTCAACGACCAGGCCATATACCGCCATAAAGCCTGCAGAGTAAATGAGGTTGCGGAGTGGGTATAACTCAGAGAAGGCTCTCGTATGATATTAGTGCCCAGCCAAGGAGTTTAAATAACTGCAGGAAATGCCTGCTCTGGGCTCTCAAGGCTATGAGCTGAAACTGCAGAACCCATCATATAGGAAGCTATGCTATAACTTCCTTCGTGCGCAGTAGTTTGAGCCGCCTGGTGACTGGAGAATTGGTTTTGGTAAGAGTTCGAGCTACATGGCAAATAAAAATCTAGGACACTCAGTTAAATTTGAATTTCAGATAAACAGGGAATAATTTTTTTTTTTTTAGTTTAAGTCTATCCAACACAATCCTTGGGTCCTGTATTTTATCTGGCAACCCTACTTCCACTTTATGGGTTTGGGTACTGGAGTCTCCCCTAGGGAGACTTATATCCAAGGACACGGCATCACCCCCATGCCTTCCCTGACTTGAATTTCTGGCGAAAGGAGTACACACTTTACGTTTTTGAACAAGTCTTAGAGATCTTCAATCTTGTTTTTCTGTGTTTCACAAAAGAGCAAGGCTAACCATGCAGGCAATTCTTCACCGCGTGTGAGTCACGTTGTAAAATGTAAGCTTGAACCTCCAGTTACTAAATCTGACGCAGGCAATCCAAAAGTAATGGGAGGGGAAATGACAAGCAAAACAAAGTAAGGGAAGTAATAAAACTAATGTATTGACTATGGAGAAAATGTGCTAAAACACCTCAGATACGTGTTACATTAAGTTGCCATAATAGTTGAAGCATTTCAATTCCTTATGTTGAATGAAAGCTCTGAAACACGATTGGACATTTTTGGACTATTAAAAAATAAAATTACTCCGAATGTGTCATGGACTCTGCACCAAAGAAGCTGGAGATCTGTAAGGTGGACGAGACAGGGGCCACAGACTAAAGCTGACAAGTGTGTGAGGCTGCACGGTGGCCATGCAAACTCAGAGACCGAAAGTCACCACATAGGATGGTCTGGCAACATACGTTTCCTAACTAAAAGTCAGTCATGGTGGGCAGTCATACCCGAGGCCTGTAGCTTCCTCGACAAAGGTCAGTCTTTACATTACAGAACCAGTCCGCCATCTTTTTGCCTCTAGGATAACATACCTTTGAAATGCCACATAATCCCCTTTTCCAGACTCCTCAAGGCAGAAGGCCACAGGACCCCTGGTGTCATCTTGTTCCCATACACCGTCTCTCTGTGCCATTAATGTTAATTATTAACATCCTGCACCCACCAGTGTAAAAGATGTATGTGTCTTTGTTTGACCTTTTATCCAATCTCAGCTATTTCCCCATTTCTGGCTCTCTCCCACCCTCTTAGTTTAAAGGGATTTCATGTAACCCTTCTCATGTCTCCTTCTTTTAGTCTAATACGTAAAATAAGCTGCAATACTGCCATGCTCCAGACCATTTTTCTCAATCTGTTGAAATTTTGCTTCTGGGCAGTTGTCATCAGTTTCGTTCAAATACACTCATAAAAATTCCCTACAGGTTTGGACATTTCTTACATCAACAGTAATTAGCAAGAACGTTGCTGAACCATAAAATCCAAGTTGCACTCAAATAATTACTGTTATCCCGTGAGTGTGTAACAGAGAGAAAAACTGGAGCTCAAAGTGATACCAGAGATTGGAGGAAACAGGTTATAAAAAGAATGACAACGTGTATTCTAAGAATTCTTACAGACACGTCAGTTCAGGGAAAAGAAGAGACAAGGGTGCCTGTCGGAATCCCAACACTCACTTCTGAGCCCCCTTCTCACCAGTAAATGGTGACAGAATTTTAAGAATAAATAACATCCAGAAAGTGTCAAAGGTGCAAAAAATAATTATAAAGCCATTTGGACTTCAAAAGAAAAAAGTAAAACACAATTATTTCACTAAGTCAGAAAAAAATTCCTGTAACTTGAGGACCTCATTGTCTTCTGTCTCTTGTCTGTTACGTATTTAAATGAAGGGAAAATGTGTGCTAATATTCATAGATACTTTGAAACAACAAGGAAATCTTTTTTTCCTTCTGTGGCAGGAGGAGAAGGAGGAACACATTCCTTGCTAAATACCAAGACAATTAGACCATACGAACTCCAGAAGTAGTATCTTGTCACTCATCTTTTAACGATTTGGACTTTATTGTATGTCATCTTGTTGCTCGCCCATCCAGGTCCCCTCTTGTGCTCCTTTTAACACTAATTAGTGGAATGTGGATGTCAATGGACCTAACCAACAGAGCTAAAACCAAAGCCAAAAACTCATCAGTACTTGCAACATCTAAGGCAGACCCAGGTATATTATTTTGTTATCTACTATACTGTTTCTTATTGTATTCTTATACTATTATATATGTAATCTACATAATTAACAAAAAGTATATTACAACTTTTATACTCTTACTATAACAAAAGTCTTATATATCAATAAATATCTATCAACAAATAAAAGTTTAATACTCCTGCCAGAAAAATAGGCACAGGACATTATATGTATGTACTTCATAAAGAAAAAATATAAATGGACAAAAAATAAGATGATGAATCTAATGGGTGATCAAAGGGGTGTGATTGAAGATGAGATCACGTTTTTTGCTTCTCAAATTGGCAATGGTATTTTTTAATTTTGATTTTTCCGTTACAGTTGTCATTCAATATTATATTAATTGCAGGTGTACAGCATACTGATTAGTCATTTGTGTCATTTACAAAGTGACCCCCTGATACGTCTAGCACCCGCCTGGCTCCGTATCTAGTTATTGCAATATATTGACTGTATTCCCTGTGCTGTACTTTCCATCCCCACGCCTGTTGACTGACCCTCTCCTGTGTTAGTGAAGCTGCAGGAACCAGTCCCTCTCTCCTACCGCTGGCAGAACTGCAAGTTGGCTCTTTCTCTCTGTAGAGCAATCTTTAAATATTTATCTAACGTATGTGACCTTTTCTCTAGCTTTCATGATCCTAAAACATTAATTTTAAAAACATTCTGAGATGTGAAAATATAATCCATTTAACTACAAAGGTGTTTCTGCAGCACTTTTAATAACAGCAAACAACTGGACCACCTTCCCATCTGTATGATGTTACTGCTTAAATAAACGTTCGTCTTTGGCGGCCTCTCTGACTCCAGGGAGCATAGCTGACGGGGGCCCCCAGTGGCTGGACACTGAACTGCATGCTCTGCCTACGGAGACCTGCAGAAAGACATCAGACCTTAGTCAATAGCCATTCAACAATGCGGCAGGGGAATAATATACAATGGCATGAAAAATGTTCCTACTATATAAGTGATGTACGTGTGCATGTGCGTACACCCTAATACAAACAGGTTCACGCATGATGTACATATACACAGAATAGTCTCCTTATGAGGAAAGTCAAGTGCAAATAAATATATGCATAGACACAAAATACTAATGTTGACCCTCGGAGGTGAAATTAAGAGTTATTTTTATTTTTTCACCTATCCAAATGTAATTTGTCTCTTATAAGAGACCTGTATTACTTTATAGTGAAAAAAATAGTTGTTTTAAAATGTAACTGTTTCTTTGTGCAGTTTGAGTTTTATTTTATATTTTACCCATCATCTAATATTATACTTAACTTAGATGTGGAAAGTGTGATTTTTTAAAAAGAAATAACTAGTTTCTGAATTGGAATATGAGTTCGATGCCTATAAAATTGTTGTTCCTCAAAGGAGTCGTTCTTGAAGACTTTATTAAGCTGTTAGATGAAGTGGATGGCGTTATGGGCAAATCTTTTTCTTAAAAATTCTTTTCATGCTGTTGTACGGCGGTCCTGACCATGTGGCGCTGGCCGTGCCGCTGGATTTCCCTGCCCGGCCCAGGGGACTGGAACAGAAGCGTGGGTAGTCCTTCTGTGCAGGACGGCGCTCCAGCCTTGTGCTTTCTCCTGGTACCTGGAGTCCAGACTCTTCCCACTCATGGCCTTGGAGCGTTTTGCTTTTGCTCAGGGCCCTGAGCCCACAGCTGCCCCTCTCCCTCGGTGTGGGTGTCCTGCCTGCTGGACCTTTTCAAGGAATCTTGTTTCCCCCCCTCTCCCCCTGACTCTTGCCCTCAGGTGCCTCTCAGAGATGATTTTACCCTTAACGATGCGAAATAGACTTTTCATCTTCCTATTTCATTTTCTGTCAAATGGTTTTCTAAAAATTTTTTCTTAGCCCTTTATAGCCCTGGCAGATGTAAACTGCCTCAGCTGACACGTTGCCCTTTAATCCCCTGAAGACAAATTCCACCCAGCCTGCAGATGCCTCCCTGCTGGTCCCTTTAACTAGCAAACAGACCAAAGAGCCCTCACATACCAGTGGTTCCACATGTTCCCAAAGTCTAGCCTTGTGCCCTAGACACACGCTTCCTGGTGGAGAAAAGGGGATTTTTTCCTCTCTCTTCTGACCATCGCTGGGACTTGGAGGAGAGCTATCTCCTCTGGCTTCCCACACACCCCTGCTTACCATGACCTGACCTTTCTCTTCTCTGGCCTGTCAAACATCCCTTCACGTATCCTATTTCCTCCAGGCCCCAATACATGGACCACTATGTCTCAAGCTGACAAACCCAAGGCTTTGTGTATACCAGAATCATCCAAGGAAGATTTTTGAAAAGACTCATGACCCTACCATCCATGAAAATCCTAATCTGGTAGGTCCAAGGGCCAGGTGTGGGGGCTTCAGTGGTCCTCACATTTCTGTGCGCATCAGAATCACTTGGGGAGCTTTAGAAATGCGTGTGCCCAGATGCTACCTTAGACCGCCCACAGGTGTTCGGTAAGTAAGGGCCAGCATGTGTCCTCTTGCTTCCCATGGCATCCCAACATCTCACATACCTCAGGTCTAGTGCGGTGTATGAACCGAACAATGTCGGGGCGGGGAATATCATTTACATAGATTATTGATCCTTGTCTCTCTCGCAAAAGAGGCATCTCCTACATATTGAGTGAATGCATGGGTGACTGGGAAAGGAAGTCTTTCAAAAGAAACTTGTTCCTTTGTACTGTCACCATCGTGGAGTGATATCTTATCATAATCACAGGTTCTACCCACACTCAAAAGGAAGGGAGTGACAGAAGCACAAGGGTCCTTCTTCTAGTTTCTGTTGCCACAGGGAGACCCCGCTATAGCCCTGGTCATCATCACAGGGGGAGTGGGGTGGTGGGGTGGCTGAAGGAAGGTGAAGGGGTTAGTCAAAGAACATATGAATGACCATGGACATGAATGACCCTGGACATAAATGACGGTGTGAGGATGGACTGTGGGAATGGGGGCAGGCTGGGTGGAGGGGGCAAAGAGGGGGAAACATTGGGACAACTGTAATAGCATAGATAATAAAATATTTAAATGGAAAAAAGTGACTATCTTTCTGTCCCAGGGTGGGGGCAAAAGGGGAAACATTGGGACAACAGTAATAGTACAAACAATAAAATATTTAAATGAAAAAAAAGTAACTATCTTCCTGTCTCAGGGCCTGGCCACCTAGGGGCTACAGGTAAACTCCAGGTCAGGATGGGGCTTACCCTACGTTAGCTGTGGATGAACAGGTAAAGGGACTTTGGGTTAGGCTGGGGGTGGAAAAGGAGGGTTTGAAACAAAAATAAAAAAATAAAATTATTTGCTGACTTCAGTCATAGACCTTTCCATAGTCTTGACTCATTTGATGACTAAATTGTACTAGTTTTCACTTGTTATTAGTTTTCACTTGTCTGGTTTTCAGTAGAAGCCCAATCAAACCCAGTGTCCCGACTTCCCTCCCTCCTTGTTTTCCTGCCCTCTCCTAGGCCTGACCACTCCCTATCGGCAGATGAAAATGTCTATCAAAGACCCGCGGTGAGGTTGGATTTTCAGGCAAAGCAAAGCAAAGCAGTATGGGGAAAACAGGAAGAAGACCACAGAATGAGCGAAATCTTTCTTACGCAAGTCCTTTATTTTCTGTAAGCAGCGGGTTCCTATTTATTTGACAAGGCTGATTCAGTTTTGGTTTTAAAAAACATTGAACTTCAAAAATCCTACCATTTTTATGTGGCTTAGGAATCTCCTGAGAGCCAACTACTCCTTCAATTACTCTCCCCTAAATAGTTCTTATTCTGCTTCCGATCTACAGGGTTTTGTAACTTTCAGCCTTCAAAGCGATTTGGTGCCCAAGGACCACAGAAGCCTCATCTTTCCTCATTTTATCCTGAAGTTCTGCCACCCACCCAGAGTCTTTGCGGAAAGTTAGTGCTGGTTTTTTTGTCCTGATTAACATCAAAGCACAGTGCTCTGGCCCTACGGCTGCAGCTCTTGGGAGCTTCGGTGAAGTCGCTTTTTCCTGCCTCACTCTCTGTCATCTCCTTTCATGTCTTGCTTCTTCACAGGGTTATCCAGTCTGCAATTGCGGGCTGGTTTTCTGCTATTTGCCCATTCCCCTGAGCAGGAGGATTTTAGCTCCCTCTCCTGAAAGCAAACTGATTGATTAGATCTTTACTACCTCTCTCTCTGCCCTCACCTTGCCCATGAAAATCTGAAGAATCATGAATGAGGATGGTACATCAGGTCTTATCAACACCTCCCACTATACATTTTTAAAAGGAGCATCCTGTGCCAAGTGAAATAAGCTGGATGGACAAAGTCAAGAACCATACGATTTCATTCATAGGTGGGATATAAAATGGAAATCAACAAACAGACAAGGCAAACATACAAAAAACTCACAGACACGGATAACGGTATGGCGGTTGCCTGAGGGAAAAGGGGTGAAGGGAGGTAGAAAGAAGGTAAAGGGAGTCAAATATATGGTGATAGAAGGAGACCTGACCTTGGGTGGTGAGCACACAGTGAAATACACCGATGATGTGCCATAAAGTTCTACACCTGAAACTTATATAAACTTATTATATAATATGTAATCAATGTCACCCCCCTAAACTCAATACATTTTTTAAAAAGAGCATTCTGGAAATGTTTACGTCTATAAACAGGTAAAATAAGCTGTTAAGGAGTTAATTCCCATGGATGAGCAAGCCCTGTAATGCATGTGTGAGCAATTTCCACGTAATGCAAGCCCTGGACGTGTCCTCAGGACACAGTTGAGGAAGGAATTACTTCCTACTCTTCTTCTCTTACTCCTTCACGCCCTTTGCTCTAAGCTTATGGTGTCCGTTTGACACAAACATCTTCTCCAACACTTGCCAAATTCACATGACAGTTATTGGTGGTGGGTACGTGATAGTATCTGAAGAATTTAGGAGTAGCTGAATTCTCACTGTTCCTCAAGCATGCTTCCTTCCATGGGGTTCTCAAAAGAACAAGAAAATGGGAACCCATTTACCATTTTATTACAAGTTGTCCCAAGGCTCAACGTCTCCATGGTGAAGCACTCAGGAAGGCTCGGAAGCCCTCCTGTCCCCACCCCAGATCTGAGAGCACCTGCGTGGAGAAGAGGAGAGAGACAGGGGATGAGAGACCGAGGTCTGTTCAGAGACCCGGCTGTCTCCACCGATCCAGCCAGTGCAAGAAGAAAGGAAATGGGGGCATGGGTGCATGATTCGTGATACATCTCCCTTCTCCTCCTGCTTTTTCACTACGGGCCTTATTTCTATCCTTAAAAATGTACCAACTTCTTTTCTTTCTCTGGACTTTGCATTTGTTAATAATGCTTTTTTAAAAAGATTTTATTTATTTTCTAGAGAGAGGGGCAGGGAGGGAGAAAGAGAGAGAAGCCTCTATTTGTGGTTTCCTCTCGGACACCCTCTACTGAGGACCTGGCCCACAACCCAGGCTTGTGCCCTGACTGGGAATCTAACCGGCAACCCCTTGGTTCACAGGCTGGTGCTCAATCCACTGAATCACACCAGCCAGGGCACCTCTCTTTACCCCTACATTGCTTAGACTTTCCCCCTTGTCTGCAGAACTGACTGGCTGTGAGAGATGAGGTTGGAGCAGACCAGGGAAGTGAAGACTAGAAACTCAACCACTGACTGTCAGGCCGAGGGTGGCATGAGCTTGTATAAAAGATGCAGAGATGAGACCAGAGTGAAGCATCCAGGCAGTGACATCCCTGTGGATGCGCCAAGGCTAAGGTTAAGGAATGGAAGTCAGGAGGGCTGAGGGAGACCCACGATAACCTGGAAGTGAGCACATACCTGGGAAAAAGGCTATGCTTCACAGCCTCCCTTGCAGAAAGGTCTGGTCACGTGACTAGATGCTGGTCAGCAGGACATCAGTAGGAATCGTGTGTTAAATTTATGTCCTTAAATGGAGCATCCTTAAATCTCCCCTTTTCCTCCCTCCTGCCAGGTGGAATGTGGACATGTTCACTGGAGCTGTCCTGGTGGACCACGAACTCACCAGGAATGCAGGCCGCTGAGGGCAGCGCAGTGAGGCAGTAAGAGTCGAGCTCAATGATCCCAGAAGCTCCACACTGGCCTTGAGACACCTGTCTCAGACTTTTATACTAGAGAGGAATAGAGTTCTATCTTCTTTCCTGTTTTTTGTTTTTTTTTGTCACGTATAGCCAAGTCCAACTGTAAGAAATACAGGCGATTTATACAACATTCCTGGGAATGTTGCACCCCTTAAGGTCTTAAAACCCAACTATGTTCCTGCCCTTAAAGGTGTGACATTTTTATTTATTGAAGATTTCACTTATTCAAGATCTGTGAAATAAGAGCCCTGCAGACCAGCAGCATGAGGTGGGGAATAGAATACTGTTGCTGATAAACACCATCGGGAAACTCTTTGGCATTTCAAAGAAAAATAACGCTAGTGGAAGCTGTCATGGCGTCTCTATGCGGGCCAACGCTGTCTCCTCCCAGGAAGGTGTGTGCATTTAGGTGTGTCCTTAGGAAGGTGTGTCTGTCTGGTGTGGTGTAGATTCAGAGGCGAAACTGACCAGTGAAGGGTACGGGATCAGTTCGGGGGAAAGAGTTTTCTGGAACAGTCAAGGAGGCCCTCCCACCGTACTGTGTCATCTCTTGAATCCATTTCACCATTCAAAGATGTATGTGAGTAAACGAACACTCCCAAAAAAGTCTCAAATCTATCAGTCACCTGTATGTATGTTCCAGACCGATAAGTAGTGGTGACCAGCTTCAAAGAAATGCAGCCTGCAAGAAGACGATGGTGGAGAGAAAAAGGTGGTGGCTCTTTTGGGAGAAGACAGGCCTGAGTGGGACTCGGGGTTCCGAGTCTGCAGGGCTCGATGGACAGAAGTGTGAGCTGGGCTGGGAAAGGCTTGGCCCACCTCCCAGGCTGGCTCAGGGCTCCATCAGGGCTTGTGTGCACTGAAAGTCACCTCGAGGCTGCCCTGGCACATCTTTGAGGCCGTGGGATGCCAGAGCTGCCATCTCAGAATCTGTGTGCAGGCTGTAAGTCATGGCCCACTCTGGGTGGGCCTGGGCCCAGATGCTGACAATGGTGGCCATTTAGTGAGTGTTACTAATGAGAAAACTGAGGTTCAGTGAATTTAGGTAACTCCCACCCATCACAAAGAGCCAGGCAATCTGACTCTACTGGGTCCTACCCCAAAATGCAGATATCCTTAGCACAGGGCAGCCAAGGGCCTCTGCATCCAGCTGTCCCTCACTCTTTCCAGTAGCCAGTAGAGAGACAAGAAGGAACAAGGGGTGAGCAATGCCAGATTTTCTTTGCAGAAGGACACACAGAGAGAGAGAGCCAGGTCCCTTCTCTAACTTGGCCTCTGCCCATGGTCTCCTCACCTCGTTCCCTTCCATCTTCTCTGACATTCTTGGGGATTTTCTGTGCTTCCCACACTTGGCTGCTTAGGGGAATTTTGAAAATACAGAGTCCAGGCTCCCATCCCAGGGAACTCTAATCCTGATGGCTTCGGTGATTGCCCTCTGCAGCCCCAGCAGAGGGTAGGAGGGGCCTGGGGTAGGAGTAGCCTACCCCAGAAATCTTCTCAGATGCAAAGGCCTCCAGTGTGTACAAATCCATTAGGATCCCCCAAACACCACCCTTGTGTAAAGTCAATGGGTTGCGTGGAGAGAAACTCCATCCCATTTGGTGACTGACCATAAAAATTTAATTATTTTAACATACCTAAAAAACCAAAAATTTTAAAAATGTTTCCTAGATGTCCTTGAAAATTGTATTCTCCTTGAATAATAGGGAAGCAACAGAATTGACTTAAGAAAACAGAAAGGTAGGTGCAGCTTTTCCTGGTCTTCCTTCATCATGGCTTTCCTCTGAGCAGGCACCCAGACTTTCACTGGGTCCCACAGATGGTCTGCCCAAGACTGCCTGCACCCCTCCCCAGCCTGATTCACAGCTGATGCATCTTTCTCCTCTCTCCACCTTCTTCATCCCCAGGCTCATCGGAAATTCAAATATCCTTCTGTTCACTGGGGCCAAGAGAGCAGCCACTTGCAAAGAAAGCTAATAAGTGGATGTCATTTGAGGTACCGGTGACTTCATACTTCCCTGGAGAGTGCCACCCTTCCCGAGCTTTCTTCTACCCACTCTGTTTCCTTGTAGGGTTGGTTGTACAATCTTAGTAAGAGGCCATATGCTAAGGAACTCAATAATTCCCTTAAGAAGAATCAAGAGTTGATGAAATGACTACAACCCAGAAAGCCTGGTATTTTCAAAGTCAAGCTCCTGGTGACTAACAATGAAAGTGTAGATAAGGGCAAGCCAGATTTTCAGTGTCACCCTGAATCTACGACCTTGAAATATTTTTGAATAAAATAATTACATGTTGTTTCTTTTCAAGCAATGTGGCGGTTGTATATATCGCACATTCATTCAAGGGGGGTGGAGAGATGAGCAGGGTGCCTTCCTGATTATTGCCTTCAGAGAGATAGCTGTGCGATGGGTCACTCAGAGTCAAGCTCTACTTAATTTAAGGACACCATAATGGTGGGGGGTACTAGGAGGTTTGCTTATGAACCTAGAAAGTCAGAGTCAGAAGGGAGTTTACAGAGTGTATTTTTCTTTGGCTGGTAGCAATACTGGTTTGCCATCTCTGAGAACCCCTGTGAGCTCACAGGAGAAAGAGTTATCTACAATGATGGCTGTGTGTTGAGGGCTGGAGAGAGAGATCAAACACTTTCGAAATAAATGGGGAAGAGCTGACACTGGGCGTCCTCCAGAGCCTTCTTCCTGTGCCCTTTGGTAATCAGCAAAATTGAATCAATTTCTGATGGCCAAGGACCCTACTGGTATTTCCCAACAGGAGAATTCAGGGCTCTATTTATGAAGAATGTCCTCAGATCCCAGGGGATCAACTGTTTCCCAGAATTGTTCTTTGTATGGGATACACCACCGTAGATGAAGCCCAGACTTACAGGGTGGTGTATTATACCCACGGAATGGCGATCAAGGCCAACTAAAAGTCCCCAGAATGCCTATCCTGCTGGTGGGAGTCACAACAAGTTCACAGACACTGTTGGGTAAGACCTCTTTGTGAATATGAGGCAGCAGTAAGATACGCTTTTGATTCTTGCCCCACTGGCGCTCCAGTGTCTGTATTGTCTACAGCTTCTTCTCCCCTTGGTTGTGATCTGGACATTGTATGATAGCTCAGAGCCCTCAGAGCCCTCTGGCAACTCACTTCCCCTCCGACTGGACTTCAACTGCCAGCACATACTTGCTGTGCCGCTCTTTGAAAGGCTAGTCCTGCCACTCGGGTTTTTATTTTTAATCCAAACATCCCCATAAGTCACAAGGTACTACATTTTTTTTCCTCCCATGACACACGCATTGATTGGGACCCGGTGTTTATCATAAAGCTGTTATTTTAGGAGCATATAGAAAACAAGCCCCAAAGCACCAAACCCACAAAGTTTAAGTGCAACCCCTGATCATAAGACAGACGTTCAGTCTGTTCTTGGATATTCTTGATGTTGGCCAGACATAGATGTGGGTTTTGAAAGAAGGTGCTCTGATCTCTCCTTGGGTCAGGCTCCAGCCCGCGGTGGCAGTTGTAGGAGGCCTGACAGCCACTGCGGAGTCCTGGGTGGATGCCTGAGGTGCTATTGTGAAATCAAACTAGAGCAAGAAATTGTTTTCTCATGCATCAGTTTTTATCAGGCGAACGTGTAATCAAATGTTTTCCCTTCATAGCAGGCTCCATCCGTCTGAAAGCACATTCACACACGTCACCCTTCCCCTCCTACTGCTGTGGGTGGACATAAAAACACAACAGGGGCGGAAGCGTGAAGAAAAGGGCTGCCTGTGACGTGATGGCCCCACCGCGTTCCCAATCTTCACAACCCCTTTACCGCCATCTGCCAGGACGCCATGGGGACAAATCTCATTGGCCACCATTCGGAAGCCAGGACCTCCCCAGGTCCTCCCTCACCTTCCAGACTCACCCACGCACGTGGCTGTACATCGCCTACAATGGCCTCCTGCTCCCAAGGCAGAACCTTTCCTAATTCAACATTGGTCATCAGCAAGATTTCCTGTGTCCTTTACCTGAATATTCCCCCATGTCTTACCCGCTCAGAATCCTGGTTCCACTCAAAAGGTTATTTTCCCTGCAGTTCTCTTGAGGGGTGGCTGTTCTAGTTCCCTCAGCTGTTGTACTGGTCTGGAAGCCCCCAGCTTGGTTAAATGCAGCTTCCTGAATTCTCAAAGCCTGAGCCATGGAGCTGGACATGGCTGGAGTAAGACACGTCCCTGTGAGGAAGGCTGCATGTGAGTCCTAACCACTAATTCATGTGACTCAAGCAAGCCCACATACTTCCCTGGTCTGCCTGCTTACCCACACTTCTGGGTCATTATTACATTTCCACCCCTTCCTTTTTTGGCTAATGTCCTGGATTCTTATTTCACTGAAAGGTAGAAGCAATCAGGCATCAACCAGCCTTTTTCTGTGCACAGAGAGGACACTTTGCCTGTCCTCCAGTACTAAGAATGACTCTGTTCCCATGGAAGACACATCCACTCTTCCCACCATTCCCCGGGTCTCGTCCTCTCTCCAGCACATTGCACTTGGACTTGTTATGCTTCTAGCATTCACTTTCATGTCCCCGGTGCTACTGCGTCATACCCATCAGTATGCAATGCTGTAATATTTCCCAACTTAAAACAAAAACAGCACCATTTTCACCACCTCCTTCATATGCCACCATTTCTCTGTTCCCTCTTGGCTGGGGTCAAACTAAGGCATTGCTGGGATTATGGTCTCATCCGGGCTTAAGGGTCTCTTTGAAGCTCACTGACTGCTGGCAGAATTCGGGTTCTTGTGGTGGCGGGGCTGAGGTTCCCATTCGCTCCTAGCTCTTTTCCGGAGGCCTCTCCCAGCTCCTGGAGGCCCCCACAGTTTCCTTCCTGCGGCCCCCATAACCAGTTCACAACTCGGGGCATTGCTTCCTGCAGGCCAGCTGGAGTAAATCTCCCTGGCTTTTTTTTTCTTTCTGACTAATGAGTGAAAACTTGTTTCCAAGAGCTCGTGATTAAGCCAAAAAATCTCCCAGAAGGTCAACTGATGTGAGACTTTAATTACATCTGCAAATTTCACAGTAGTACCCTTGTACTTAGTACTTAGATTAGTGTTTGACTGAATAGTGGGGAGAGGTGCATGTATACCAAGGGCCAGAGTGTCCGGGACTATTGTAAAATTCTGCATACTCCAGGCAGACAGATTACGACAAATTATTCTTTGTTCCGGGCTGACACAGCCCACTGAGGCTGGGTGGAGAGCTCGACCAGTGAATCTCCAGCTGAAGAGATTCGACTCCACTGACCCCTAAATTGGGTACCTTTGTGCAAGGCACAGCCTGTCATCTCTCCAGGGTGACTCTGCCATCTCCCTTGCTCCCTGATTGACTATGTCCTACCACTCCACTAAAACCACCCCTTTCAAAGCCAACAGTGACTTCCATGTTGCCAAATCCAATGCTCAGTGCTCATCGTTATGGATGAAATGTTTGTGTCCCTGCGAAATTCATACGTTGAAGTCGTAATCCTCCATGTGACAGTGTTAGCAGATGGATCTTTGGGAGCTAATTAGGATTAGATGATGTCATGAGGGTGGGGCCCGCATAATGGAGATAGCATCCTCATAGGAAGAGGAAGAGATATCAGAGTCCTCTCTCTCTGACGACTGAGGTACAGTAAGATGGTGGCCATGTACAGCAAGGAAATGGGTTCTCAACAGGAAATGAGTCTACTGGCATCTTGATCTTGGACTTCCCAGCCTCCAGCACTGTAGGAAACACCTTATTTAAGCCACTGTGGCATTTTGTTACAGCAGCCTGAGCCCATTAAGGTAATACCTGACCTACAGCAGCATCTGACAAACACTCTTCCTCTGAGCATCCTTTCTGCTCTTCACTTTGGGACATGGTCTCTTTTGGCTCTGTTTCCGTCAGCTTCATTCGTAGATTTCTGTACATTTCCCTTGCCTCTAAACTTTGGGGGTGCCTCGAGGGGCAGTCCTTAGACTTTTTCTGTTCTCCATCTGTACTTATATCAGATCTTGCCCTTAAACACTGTTGAATGGTGAGGATTCCCAAACGGCCAACTCCTGCTCACGTTTGACATCCAGCTGGCCCCTGGACTGTGGGCATTTGCTATTGCGCTGTAGTTGCTTTCTTGAAAGTAACACGTCCCAACCCAAACTCAGGCACCAGCCTGTGACAAAAACAATAACAAAACAACTAAAAGAAGCTGTTCTTCTAGACACATTTCCCTTTCAATAAAAGGCAACTTCATTTCTTTAGGCTACAAACCTCAAAATCATCTGTGAGTGCTTCTCTTCCATTCCCCGTATCCAAATCCATAAGTAAATCCCATTGGCTTTACCCTCACCATACACCTGGAATCTAACCATGTCTTCCCCCTGGACCCCAGCCACTGCCACCATAGCCTAGATTACTGCACTGGACTACTAAATGTTCTTCCTGTTTCTGCTAAAAATTCTTCTTGTTTTCTTCCTCTCTATGGACCTTTTCCTACATAGCAACCATCATGAACTTTTAATAAGTGTGTCTTATCTACTCAAAGCTTGCAATAGTTTCCCACTCAGGGAAAGAGCCAAAATCTCTCTGAAGGTCTCCATGGCTCCAGTCCTCTGTAACCTCATGGCTGGCCTCCCTCCCCTCAACTCACTTGGCTCTGGTCCTAACCCCCACATCCTCCAGCTGAAGTCCTTCCCCAGGTTCCTCACTCCTGCCGACCCCCCTGCCTTAGTCATGTGTCCTTCTAGATTACGACATAGCTTTTTCTGTCCCTTCAGGTCTTCGCTCCGAAGTTACCCTCCCTGTCACATTCTATCGCTCACCATGCCTTTTCTTTGTTTATCACCATTGAACACACAGCATTTTGTTTGTCTGGTTTTATCCTCCAGTTATTCTGCTACCTGGTCTACCTTCTTGAGAACAGAGGGTTATTTCACTTACTTGTTAATGTGTCTGTCACAATTTAACATGGTAGGTGCTCAATAAATATTTGTTGCATAAATAAATGCAGTTTAATCTCATCCCTACATTTTGAAAACAATGTAAGTAATGAAATTCATCATTTCTAAGAGGCCAGGCATTGTACTTGACATTGCAACAGGGTAGTCAGATCACTCTAACAAAAGTACAAGATGGAAACAATTTATGAAATAAACATTTTTTACATTATGGAACATTTAATGACAACAATCTGCATTACATTTTTTTTCTTACCAAGTAAGTAAAAGTATTTTAACCACCCCCCCTCCAAAAAACCACAAAGTTTATGTCTTATTTTTGGTTTTTTTTGTCTGACTCAGGGCTGGTTCTGTTATAGCCATTAAACCAGGATTACTCATAGCATAAAAATTATTTTCAATCTGGTATTTAGTACAGAAGTTAGAGCAATTATCAACTAGTTTTACATAGAACAGCAGGTTCCCTGCAGAAAACACATTTCCACTTATCAAGAAATGACGCTTTCTCAAGAGATTTGAACATCATGTTCCAAATACTGATGCTTCTCCTAAACAGGATTTGGAGGGGGCCCCTTTTTTTCATGTTGACAACCTCCAGATCTGAATTACCCACCAAAAGATTGATCACAGTCAACTCAAAAGTGAAAGACTCAAAGCATGATATTGTGAATTCTAACTACGCCTTCTAGAAGCTCTGACTCCTTAATTTCACATTCGTGCCTTGGCAGTCAATTTATGATCAGCATAAGCAAGAAACTCATTTTTCTGCAATTGGAATATGGCCTTCAGGCCCCAAAATTGTAGCATCGATTTTTTTTCTTTTTAGTTTTTTTTGTCTTGTTTATTTTATTTTTGTTTTTTATTCTATCGTATTGATTTTTGAAAGGCACTTTGGAACTAGATTAAATCTTTAAAATTCTTGATTTCAACTTGATGAAGTTATCAAAAGTGTCTTGCTTTCTCAAAGTTCTGCAATCGATCATTTTAAATTTTGCATGCCCTGTGATTTATAAACCCCACTTCCAGAACTTTACTAGAGGGAACTAGTTGTGTATATGAAACTTAAATGGAAAGTGTTCAGGCTTTGGCAAGAGGTAGACCTGGGTTGTGATCCTGTCTTTAGTGTTAACACCATGCCCACTTGTGTAACCCTCTCTGATTCAGTGTTCCCACCTATAAAATGGAAATAACATTACTCATCTTCCGGGATTGCTGTGAGAATTTGAGTTATTAGAGACTTAGTCCCCTAGGTATATCTATATGTAGTATGTACATAAGTGGAATACTATTCAATCGTAAAAAAAACAATGAAGTGTTGATACATGCTATGACATAGATGAACCTTGAAAACATTGTGTTAAGTGGAAGATGTCGGACACAAAATCACATATTTGTGACTCTGTTTATATGAACCATCTAGAGTATGTAATCTACAGAGACAGAGAACAGATCAGTGGTGGCCATGGGCTAGGAGGGAGGAATGGGGGGTGACTACTTCCTGGGTAAGGGACTTGCATCTGGGGTTTCCCAAAAGTTCTGGAACTAGATCATGGTAATGGCTGTGCAACATGGTGAGTGTGCTGCCTGCCATGGAACTGTACGTTGTAAAACCTTTAATGTTAGATTTTATATTATATACATTTTACTATAATAAAAATCATTACCTAAACATAAATTACAAAACTGCATTTACATTAAAATTATATTTGTAGTCATCTATATCTATTTACACATATACCCGCACATATACACACACACTGAAATGTATACACCAAAATATTACCAGTGGCTATTTCTGAGGATGATACCACAGGTGGTTCTTCAATCATCTGTATTCTCTTAATTCTAAAACAATAAATACATATTATTTCTGTAATGAGAAATGACATTTCAGAGCAAAGAAGTTTCAGAACTGGCAAACGAAAGTGCTGAATAAATGAGAGAGAGGAGAGAAGACCCAAGACTGACTTGCGCTGTAGGTGCGTAAAACAAACGCGTCCCACGTTATTATTTCACAATTGCTACCTGCCTGCTTCAAGTTCCTCACTGCGCTCCACTGCATGGAGCCCTTCTGCTCTGCACACCGAAGTTTATGAGGAATCACATCCCACACTTAACATCAAATGCGCAAATCAGCACAGTAAGGCGTAGCCTGGAGAGTAAACTGGAATCATTGCAGCACAATCGTGACATGACAGGATAACTATAACACTCATGCCTGCAGTGTATATCACTATAAATGCCAAATTTAAAACATTTTCCCCACCTCCCACCCCCAGGGGAGGGCTCAAATACCAGGTAGTGAGGTTCAAATAAGATATTTGGCAACTCTACTCGTAATTGTCTTTATTTCTCTCAGTAACGCTATGAAGAAGGGTATCATAGTTTGTATTTTGTGCACAGTAAAATTTGGAGTAGGGTAACTTCTCTGGGTTCAGAATGCTAGTAAGGGTGGATCCAGAATTCCACCCAGGCTCATGGAAGCCTGGAGCACACGCTCTGCCCACAGTGACATAGCGCCCATAGCGCCTCTCGTCATCTGTTGGGTGGGGAAGCAGATGTGCAGAGAGGTAACCTGCTGGGGGCGGAGGAGGGCAAAGTCCCAGCCCATGTGTGATAGACGTGGGGTTTGATCCCAGGTCTCCCAGCTGAGTGAATGTCCATAAAACTCACCTGTCTTCAGGCACTTGTAGAGGGTCCTGACTACACAGATGTCGCTGCTTCAAGAAGGACACCAAACAGACCACCACAGACACAACCTTGGAGAATGACTAAAAAGGTAACTGGCACATCAGAATAAATGTATCTCATACTCCCAGAGAGTAATGGTTCCACCACGAATAAAGTTCCGACTTGAAGTTAGAAAACGTTCCGAGTTCAAGCAGATGCAAATACTCTATTTTAAATGGTATGGTGATGCAGGGATAACACTGAAATAAGACCCGCATTAAAATGTGAGCTGCCACACAAAATGGATGAGCCTGCTTAGAGACAGGACAAGACCAAACTTGGTCTGAGCCCTGCAGGCAGAGCCCCCTGCCAGCCTGGCGAGCCGTCGGGGCCTTTGTTCAGAGGATGGAATCCGTGCGTGAGCAGATTTTGATATCTGAGCAGCATCCCTCTCACCTCCACAGATAGCCTAAAGGTGAGGCTCACCTAGACCAGCTTCTCTGGCTGCATTCTTAGGAGTGTGTTCTGTGTAGAACTTTTCAGCCTAAAGAGAGAACATAAATCATCTTTCTGGACCTGCAACTATTCTAACAGAGCAAACGTTTTGCCCAGGTGAATCTATGCTGGGTTCTATTTTGCGCACGTCCGCTGTCTCCCGGGTACCTTTCAAACTCTGCCCAGAGCCTGTCTGGGACTCTCTCTGCAAGCTCCCTGTCCGCCAGGTGGCCTTCGGTGCCCTCGTGGCCTCATCGGCTGCAGTAGCACTAAAATTACATTTCTTTCCTGACACCCTGACCACAGCACTCCTCCTTTAAATGTCTGGCCTGCTCTTTTTCTTCTATAAATTCTAAGTAATTCCAGATTCCGTGACTTGACCTCCTGACCCTGCCGTGGCTGACACCGATGCTTCGCCACCTGCGTCTCATTCGGATTCCATCCGGCATCTCCCTTCCGCTTTGCTCAGTCTCTCCCTCCGCCTCTCCCAGTGGCCATTGTAGTTCTCTTCTGGGGCTTTCTCTTGTCCTCCCATCACAATGGCGGCCCCTGTGCCGGAAACACCTCCTGGGATGCCAGCCTCTCTCTCCATCTTACACCTCCAGTCTCTGCGATGTTCACTTGTTTCACGAAACCTTCCCATACACCTGCCTGGTGGTGCTACCACCTCTCACCGGGGTTTCTTTCCTTTGTCCCAGCCTGTCTGATGAAAGGACAGAATTAAGTTAATTAAAGAGGCTTCACACTGAAATGAGTAACTTGAACACACTTCGAAGCACGAGAAAGTAAGCCAGACGGGCGTTCCCTGCTCATTCCTTCATTCCTTCATTCATTCTCCAATGCATTTGTTAGGAGGGTATCAAACACCAGGCACTGTGCCAGGTAAGCTCTGTGTGGGCAGTTATGTCTCTGTGTGTGTTGTAAAGAGTCATGGCAGAAGTCCTCACATTCTCTTGGCCATGGCTCCTTTAGTGTCTCAGCAATGTTTTCCTGACACGCTTGGGCCAAAAGGAACTAACAGTTCTCTTTTTATAATTGTTGGGTTAAAACAACTTAATACATATTTGTGGATTAACAACTTAGTAGTCATTTGAGCTAGCCATGAATTAAAGAAAAATCGCACTTTTGTTTTAGTTCTAAATAACCACACTTACGTATTAATGGGATGCGCATGGTTGTGGCGCATGGCACAGAGTCTCAGCCCTTGAGGTCACACCAGACACTGCCATTCTCATTTCCCATCCCATGATGACTTTCAGACATACTTGCCCTTTATGACAGGAACCTCCAAACTCAGCTTGGCAAAAAAAAAAATAGGACATTATGAAAAGAAATGCGGAATACTCTAAGTCTGAAGCTAAAATACGTTAAGCTAGAAGTTCATGTGGCATCTGATGAGGTGGTGCTGCCTTCCTGTCACAAATGTAAAATATCCCACAGCACAAGGTGCCTCGAAGCATAGTTTGGGAACCATGGGGACACGGCGTCTGTTCTCCTGGGCTCCGTGTGTGGTAGAGGTTCATCATAAGTGAGGGAGGGTGGACTGTTATAAAAATGCACCAGCTTGAAGTAGAGGTTCTGTGTGTGACTTCACGGACCAGTACAACGTCAAAACAAACTTCTGGCGGGTGTGTGGGGTTTCCTACTTTTTATGTTACTAAAAAAGGAATTTTAGTATATATCACTATGTACTATTATAATTATTTGAACTATTTATATAGTTCAAATTATAACTTAATTTGATTATAGTTATAATCAAATTATAATATAACTTATAATTATAATTATAACTTAATTGTAATTTATATAACTTATATAATGATATAATTATAATTATAAAATATAACTTACATATAGTAAAATGCACACATCTGGAGTGTTCCTTTCAATGAAATTATGCATATATAAATATCCATATAACAAGTATCCAGACCCAGGAATAAAATCATTTAAGAGGTTCCCTCAGGCCATTTCCCAGGGAAAATTTCAGTTAATGCCTCACACCATTACTCCACACTCCAACCCTCCCCAGTGAGGTAACCGCTGTGTCGAGCTCTGTCCCTGTGGTTTCACCTGTCCTTGAACTTCACATAAATGGACCTACACAGTGCGTGCCCTTTGTGTCTCAATTTGTTCTCAGAATCACGTCTGTGAGATTCGCCCACATTGTCGCCTGGATCAGTAATTTGTTCTTTCTTTTGGCTGAATTCTATCCCATTGTATAAATACATCATTCCATTTCTTTTTTTTAAAAGAGAAGATTTCTTAAATTAGAGCAAATTATGCTTTTTTACTTTCTTTATCTATGTATTCCATACAAATGTTTTCTTAGGCATTCTTTTATTTAGTTTTACTTGCTTGTAAACTTTGGAAAATTGTATCATACCATTTTGTAAGAACAGAATTCTTCTGCACTTCCTTTTCCCATTCAGCATGTTTCTCAGAGTCTTCCAAATTCACAATGAACCTCATTTATTCACTTTTAGTGATGTGCATTATTCTATGTATGAAAATATCACAATCTATTTACACACTGTCTTGTTGGTAGAAATGGGCAACTCATTCGCTTCCTAAATATGCAGAGACTTTTCTTTCAGTAGACATTTTTAGATCAGTAAATTAACATGGAGCATTTACTTAAAAACCACCTTTTCTTCTTTAAATAATTTTTTAAACCACTCTCTGATTGGGGGTTGTTTTAGGGTAAGGCTGCAAACCTCAGGCAGACCTGGGGTAGCTGTAAATGCAGTGTGTTCAAAGTTGATTCAAGGAGGGACTCTTTCTGGTCCATGGGCTGATGGCCACATGGCCCCAATAAGCACTCACCTCTCTATTCACAATGCCCAACCTAAGGCAAATGCATGGTGTCCAGCGAGGACCATGCTGTCTTAGTCAATGTCAAGCATGGACCCCCCTCGGTCTTGGAGGGCTGTGACAACTAGTTGGAGAAAAGTGGAAGAATTTTTTCAGCTGCAAGAGGAAGGTATTAACAAAAGGAATGCACTCTCAAACTAAAGAATCTGTGTGCCTTCAACATTCTCGTACTTTCTTTATCTAATGCGAACGGTTTTGCCTTTAGGCATTACAAAATTCTCACACTAATCCCCACAGCCAACTGACAGAAAATAAGGAGAGCTAAGCTAACCCAACCGCTATTGAAAGTTTCCTAAGTAACAGGCGCTCACTGAGCTCCGTGTTTTTGTCTGGTTTATCGCATTCATTCTCCACAACAGGAGCATTAGCCAGCTCCTGTCATTATCTCATTCAGCCCTCACAATGGGAGACTCAGACACCTACGTCAGTATCAGCCCCATTTTCTAGAGGAAGGGGGAAGAATTTGCCCAATGTCTTACAGCCGGTGTATAGCAACACTGAGTTTGAAATCAGGTCATGGTGACTCCAGAGTTTATATTCTTAGTCCCTGGGCACCTGCCTGCTCAGTTGTCAAGAAACCCATGGATATTTTTGACATTGAACAGAAGATTTAATAATAGGAATTGGCGAAAAGGCACAGGAAAGCTAGAGAGGCAAAAGGGAATGCTATGCCGTTAGACAGAGAGTAATGGCAGACAGTAGTTGGCATCCTTAGAGCCGGAGGAACAAAGAGAAGAAGTTTGAGTTCCCAGAACTTGGACACTTGAAAGAGGGTTGGCAGAGCTGGGACTCTCCGGGCCTTTAAGGAAGGGGCATTGTGCCCCTGGTGCTGGTACCTCTGGAACTCACAGGAAGCCTCTACAGAATGAGCCCACGGACAGGGTGCCGAGCAGGTGGCCTGAGATCTATGAAGGGGCATTGGGAGGCAGGTTGTGGGTGTACAGAACAAAGCTGGGAACCAGAAGTAGTCACTCCTGGAACCAGCTGGGTGCTGGGGCAAAGACCTGCTGTTAGGTGACAGTCGGGAACAGCAAACCAGCTGGCAGGAGCAAGTCCCTTCCCCCCTTCCCCAGCCTTGCAGACTCCCTCAGCACCTCTTGCCCATGACGGAGCCTGGCATGGAACCAGCTGGCAGAACAGAAATGTGCTTTGTAGAGACTCAGCTCTGGCATCTCAGAGAAGAGAGAAGAATGTGCTTGGTGCTATGAGACAAAGCTTAATGGCCAAGACATGTGGACAGGCATGGCCTTGAGAGTTCAGGTGACTGCAGCTCCTGGCCTGGGGTCTGTCAATGGCAGCACTGTTGGCATTTGGGGCCAGGTAATTCTTGGTCGTGGGGACTATCCTATGCTTTGCAGGATGTTGAATAGCATCTCTGACCTTTACCCACCAGATGCCAGTGGTACTTTCCTCTCTGTGATAACCAAAACATCTCTAGACATTGCCAAATATCCCTGGAGGACAAAATTCCCCCAGGTGAAAAGCCCTGGGCTAAGTAAGTATACTCCTTGCATCCCCGCCCTCTGATAACTCCCCTTTTCTGCTTAAGCCATTTCGGTTTAGCTCCTATTACCTGCAAGATGGGAAGTCCTGAAGGCTATCCTAACATTTACTGGGCTCTTAGATATGTCACAGGCACTTACAGACATCATCTGCTTTAAAGCTCCCAACGATCCTGCGAGGCACATACAAGATTCTGCCCTCGTTTTATAGAAGAGGAGACTGAGGGTCTGAGAGGGAACCTGCCCCCAGTCACTGTATGGAGTGGGTGAGCGCAAGGCTCTCCTGCACTATGTTGCCACACTCATCAGGGTGACAGGCAGCCACGCTCTTGCCCCAGGCCCTTTGTTCCTGTTGGGCCGAACCATATGAAATTGCCATCTCTACAGGCCTCACGAGGTCAGGTATCAGCAGTTCCGTTGGATTCAACGATTATCTCCTGCCCTTTGCCAGGAATGCCCAACCCCATCCACGAATCTCACCCATCGTTCAGGCCGATTTCTATTCCTTTGTCCCCCCTGAGGTCACCCTGCTCACGGCAGCTCAGAGAGATGTGTTCGTTTGCTGGCGGCTGCCTTCACCGAGTGCCACTGACTGAGAGAGGCTTCAGCGGCAGAGAGCAGCTTTCCCACGGTCCTGGAGGCTAGAGGTCTGAGACGCAGGAGCCGGCAGGGTGGGTTCTTCCGAGGTTCTTCTCTCTGTTTATCTTACAGACAGCCGTCTTCGCCCTGTGTCTTTGTGCGGTCTTTTCTCTGTTCTCGCGTGTGTGTGTCCTAGTCTCCTCTCTCTGTAAGACTGCCAGTCATATTGGATTGGAGCTGACCCTAATGACCATATTGGAACTTACTCAGGCCTTTATAGACCCTGGCTCCAAATACAGTCACATTCTGAGGTACGGGCATGTAAGGCGTCAACCTATGCATTGGGGAGCGCGGTGCACAGTTCAGCCCAGGACAGGAGACCTCAGCTTCCTGGAATCAGCTGGCACTCAGCGTCTACGAGATTCATTTGCCTCCTAGTCGCATCTGTCTTGTTGGGCTCTTGAACTGTTTTGCTTTACATGCGCCTATCTTGCCCTTTGGAGAAGTCCATGTGCATACTGAAAGCACCTCCTTGCCCAAACCTAGAATACAACTAGGCAACTATCAGTAAGGTATTATATAACGTTATCATAGCGTGAATATTTCTGCTGCATGGAAGCAAGAGCATTACTTTTTTTAAAAATAAAATCTGAGGATTTCTCTAGTTCTAAGTTTCCATGGCTCACTGCTCTTCAAAACCAATTTTTAAGCAGTGAAAACACACTTTGAGATCTCTTGAAACTTTTATTATTACCTTAATTTTCCTCTTGATGAGCCAGCACCCATGCTATCAAAAACTAAGCTTTAAAAACACTCAACACTGATTTTCCCTGTTAAAAGCCCTTAAGATTTTTAGTGCTAACTGCTGATGAGGTAAACATGAGCTTCAAGACTAAAAATATATATATATCAGGAGCAAAAGAGAATGTGTAAAAGTCTTCAAGCCCCAACCTCCAGTATGGCCACTTTCTTAGCCCAGCAAGACTGACTCTGAAAAGTGCTGATGGGTGGCATTGTTTGGAAAGCACAAGTTCATGGACTAAAAGCAAATATATTCATCCTAAGGAGTTCTTTTCAGATTCACGTCGGCTTCTGGCTCTCGTCCACAGCATGTCTGCACACAGAAGGATTTAGAGCTTTGTGCTCAGAAGTCATTGTTTCTCCTAGGACATGCAAAACAATCCAATTTGTAACATTTCTATTTGATTGGCGAATACGGTGAACAGCCCTCAAATCATTTTCCTGGTGAACTGACTCTGTGTGGTTTTATTAACCATAATGTGGCATTTGTTAGTTTGCCTTCTTTTAGCAAATATTTATTGGGTGCCTGCTCAGGGCTGGTTTGTGGTATGACTCTACCACGCTGCCCATTGTCAGCTATTTTGTGTCTAGGACAAGCCACAGGATGTGGAGAGGCCATAGGAGTGGTGGGTGGTTGGTGAATTCTGGGGCCAGACATCCTGGGTTCCCAAAAGACCCCACCTGCTGACTCCATGACCGTAGGCCCCCTTGCCTGTGTCTCATGGTAACACAGGGATGATAATTACCTCACAGATTGCTGTGATCATATTTATGTAAGGCATGTGAATTACTTATTGTAGTTCCTGGTGTGTTATAAGAGCTAAGAAGTGATTAGCTGCTATTGCCATTACTGTTCTTCAGTACTATTTCTGAAATTTATTTCCTCGGTATTTTCCGTTACTCTTTTCCTATTGGGGTCATTACCATTACAAACCACTGCTTTGGGAAACATTGCTGCTACAGAAGGAAGCAAAAAAGGCTTTTGACATTCAAGTTCAAAAGCGGAGGCAGAAAGAACTTACGGTGCATTGGAACAGCCTTCCACCTTCTGAGACTAGAAACTTTTCCCTCAGTGTGGGGAGGAGGTGGCAAAGACATTCTCAGAACCTCGTGCCTTGGAGCAGAGGGAACAGGCAACCCAGAGGGCGTGGTGTACAACCTGAATCCGCAGTAGATTTAGGGAGACTGAAGGGCAGACACCATGTGTCCGTCCTCAAGAGGCTGCAAGCAGACAAGATCTTGGCCAGTCTCTCAGAGCTTCCTGTGGCCAGGGCAGGGTGGGTGAGGTGGCAAGAGAAGAATGAACCTTTGTGCAAACACTAGCTTTAGAGACAAAGAAAGTCTGACTCCAAGGGGCTTTCCACATGAGATTCCTGGGAGCAGCATGGTGGGGTCCTGCACAGACTGTAACTGAAGACGAGACCTCACTGCACACACACACACACCTTCTGCCCAACAACGCAATACCTCAACGCGATATAGGACCCCAAGAACTTAAATGCAATCAGGGGGGAGGCAAGGAAGATGAGGTAGGGGAACTTACAATTGTTATCATTACTGAAAGTTTTTGAGCACAGAGACGATGATTTTTGTGCCGTGTGCTTCATCCATAATGTGTAGCACAGGCCCTGGTATGTAGTAGGTGTTTGATAAAATGTGTCCTATTTGAAGGGCAGGCTACACAGATACAGAAGGTATGACCCTTGCTCATAGAGACATGTGGTCATGCACATGTGCACACATGCAATGTGATAAAAGTATATCATAGATGCAATGAAGCAAAGTGGAAAGAGCCCCCAGACATGATTGCAAAGCTTCAGAGGAGAGGATGTTGGCATTAACTTCTGCAGGGGCATCTCCCGCAGCAGGAGTAACATGCATGCCAACGCACAGGCATAGAACAGCATGGTATGTTGGAGGGGTGACCGAGGACCTGACAGAACCAACCCCAGCTTAGGGGGCATTTGACTTACTGCAAGTATGAGGCGGAAACTGACAATGGACACAAACACCCCAGAGGCTCTCAGAGAAGATTCCTGATTGGTTAGAATGTAAAGCCTTCTCTAAATGCATAGATGTTTCAGGCAGACCCTTCCCAAGACATAGGGCATTTTTTTTTCCCAACAAATGACTTTAGAAACAGGAAGGAGAACTCCCCTGGAGCCAGGACAGCTGGATGCTGGCTCTGCCTCTATCACGTGCTACTGGCCCTATAACTCTGGCCAGGTTTTAACCTCCTCCTGCCTCTGAAAGACATGATTCATCTGTTACTTAAGAGGGAACAGGGCCCTGGCCAGACGTTGCTCAGTTGGTTGGAGCATCTCGTTCCGTAACCGAAAGGTTGTGGTTTGATTCCCAGTCAATTCACACACTGGGGTGCGGTCGAGCCCTGATTCGGATGTGTGCAGTCCCTGGTCCAGGCACAGAAGGCAACCGCCAATGCTTGTCTCTCACTTCGTTCCTCTCTCTCCCTTCCTCTCTCCCCCTTCCTCTCTCTGCCTTCCTCTCTCTCCCTTCCTCTCTCTCACAAAGCAATAAAAAAAATGTCCTCAGGTGAAGATTAAAGAAAAAAAGAGGGAACAGAAAAACCGCAGGGCTTGCCTGGAATTTCATCACGGCGTTGTTCCGAATAGCTCTGAAGTGGGTTTGAAGAGGCAACGAAGGGGCAGACTGGAGTTCCTTCCAACAGAAAGCACCCCACAAGTTCAACATGTTCGCTCCACCAGTTAGAATGAGCGCATAAACCTCAGTGCGGGGAAATGCAGAAAGTCCTACAAGTGCCGAAGGAAGGCCAGTGGGATCGGTTAATTAGTTGAACTGGTCTGTACCAGACATTATTCAGGAGAATGGGAAAATATAGCCGCAGTTACTATTCTTAAGAAATCCCAATTGTTTGTGGAAGGAAGGCACACGGGAATACGCGGTGACGGAACAATGGGATAGAGACGTGCCACGGGGTGTGTGCACACACAGAAGGCACACAGGAGGGCACACTCAGCTGACTGCCCGGGGGCGGGGGGAGCAGTGAGGGGCAGCCGCATGGAGGGGGCGGTATTTGGACAGCGTCTTGAAGATATGCGTAGATGTGAGGTAAACAGAGAAGCAGAGACCATTTATAATCAAGCATGAAATTATATTGTAGTGTGACATAATTGGATACAACGAGTGATTCATCATTTTGAACAGATTTTCATTTTGGTGCTTTTTTCCTTTCTAACCGCGCCCCCCCTCCACACACACACACATTTTTGTGTCACATTGTTTTCTGGTGTTCAGTGAGGAGCTCCTCTCTGCCTTCATGAAGAACACCCCACAATGCCTTCTCTCTAAATCGGGAAATCTGAGTCTAGTTCTTGGTTCTGGTTGGGAGCTGGCAGTTGAGTAGCTTAGAACTAGAAATAGAAACTTCTAGATGAGGTGGAGAAAGACCAGAGGAAGTATTTTGGACTTGTAGTCGGGGAAAAAGGGGTTTCAGAACACTCTCCTCACCTCAGTCATCCTACACAGAAGGGAGAAAAAGGGAGAAAAAAGAGAGGAGAAAGAATTTGGCAGGTGTAGTGGGTGACCATTTGGGTGGCCAGGTCTGGGGTCACCCAATCTGGATTCCAGCTCTGCCTCTGCTGTCCGCTAATTATGTGGTTTCAGGCAAGCTACATAACAGTTCTAGTTCCCTGGTCTTCTGTATAATGGTGACAATAATTGAACCCACAGCTTAGCCTTTCAACAAGAATTAAGAGACTATATACCCCAAACAAATATAACAGTGTCTGTAACATACCAAGGACACAGCTCGTATTAGCCATTACCATGTGACTACTCAACACTGTCCCCCACCTGCTTTCTTGGCAACAGACCCTGAAGGGTGCTGGGCAGGACCACAGGATTCCCTGAGGTGTCACTTTCATCTCACTGACCTTAGTAACTGGCTCAGGGATGGACCTGTGACACAAATGGCCCACAGTCCATACCTGGACTTGTCTGCTGCAATTGACTCTCCTTTTGGACCTTGGACCAATGGACCCCTAGGGTGGACACCTGCTGTGTCCCACCCACTGGAGAAGGTCTGTCTGTGTTTGCAGAGAACGAAGCCTTCTAGAACAGACAAAATAAAGCAGCGTGTGCTGGACCCGGTCCTGAGGTCCTCCCATATTCCTTAGGTCCTCAGAAATTCTTTACCGTTGGCCTTCCAGAACCGTGAGTCTTGTAAAGAGGTTTGGGACAGGCCTCCCCAAGATGCGCCACTTTGGCCCGTAAATTATTTTGAGCTGAAGCAGTTGAGATCCTGCAGGGTTATACGAAATTTTTCTCTTTCCCTTGAAGAATTTAGATTGAGGGTCTTGCCCCTATGAAGAGCTACCACCAGCAATCATTTTTCGTGCCCTATCTATAGGGCAGGGTAAACATCTAGTTACTGAACAGCTGCTCTTCTTACCCTTCTGCAATGACCTTCCTCCCCGCTGAAGCCCCGAGCACTGCCCTCATCCTTGGCCGGGAATGCCATCCGTACCTCATTTCCCCGTTCTGTCCCTGCACGTCTCGTGTATGTGGGGCTGCCATACATGCATGTGTGATTAAATTTGGTCTTTTTCTCTTATTAATTTGTCTTCTGTCTAGCTGATTATTAGACCCGATGAAAGAGCCTAGAAAAGCAGAGGAAAGTTTCTTCCTCCCCCACACTCGCAATAAACTGCCTTTTGATTCAGCCAGTGTGAACTGGTTGGGAGTCAGACCTGCAGAGTTTTGCCTGATGTCAAGGGGCAAAGAAGGATCCAGGAGGGACAGAGGACGCCCCCAAATATCTTGGCTTTGCTTAGAAGATGGCCAGGAAGGTGAAGCCCACAAAACAGGGAGAAGCGACTGTGCCAGACCTCCTGGGCTGGTTACCAATTAGACCAAGAGATTTAGCGTGATGGCTCGCTTTTTGTAAAGTGTGAACAAGAACACAAGGCTGTTCTGCTTAAGCTTTGTAGGGTGACCGAGACTATTTTTAACCCTAGATTTGGAATTTCTATCCTAGGAAGTCTTTCTCTATAGTCATGTAGGCTTAGGGTCACTTATTCTGAGGACTTAGGTTGGTTATGGTTATGATGAAACTTTACTAATGAATCAAATATAGAACAGTCATCTCATGACCTCTATAATTGGGTTCTGGTTAAATCTTGATTCATTTCCTTGGTACTGTACATCAAATGTATTATGCAAAAGTAGAGCAAAGTTCCAAAATAATTATTCAGAAACATAATGACATCCATTGTACTTTCTTTAAAAAGAAAAAAAACTGTGAAAGAGGTGGTTTCAACTGATGCCCCTAGCTAACTTACCCTCATACGCTTTCTGTCTTTTGAAACTAAAAAACGCACTTGCAACAGCAGGCTTGCTTTCGTAAGACTTTAGCTTCTCTTCTTTGCAGAGCCTCCCTTTAGCCAGGAACCCTCCGGCCACCAGAAGGACAAATGATCTCAGCCCACAGGAGGCCTAATTAACCATATCCCATTACCACTGAGGGGAACGCCCTAAGGACATGTGCTGGGGAGAGACCACCGTCAGAATGCGGCCCACCGGTGAGGATGGGGAGGGAGTGTGCAGAAGCTGAGCGAGACCAGCCCCTGAGCACACCTGCCGTGCAGGGCGAGCACGGTGAACTGGAAAGTAGCCTGGCCACCCCAAAATGCTATTGGTTTGGATTTTGAAAGGGTATGCCGTGAGTGGCTTTCTCTGAAATGTGATTTTTAACTTAAAAACAGCATTTGTTATAATGTCATTCGAATTACAAAATAAAAAAGAATAATATGTATGTGTCGGTATCCTCACATAAGGGTGGGAACAGTCAAATTACTTCGAGACTCAAATTGTTAGTTCAGGATTACAATGATTAGTTTTATCTATGCAGGGAAGTGGTTCTAATCCTGTTAATTACTAATTTTCTGCTGCTAAAGGAGAAGATAGAGTGAAGTTGTTGAAAACAGGGGTAAGACTTAGCAGAGTCGAGGAAAGCAATACGAACCTTGTTCGATCCCTCAGCAACCTTAGGCCCCGGCAGGGGGAGGGGGAGGGTCCCTGGCTCAGCCACTGCCCTGGCCTGCTCTGCGAGGAGGTGGGGTGGGGGGAGATGAGGAGACACGGCCCGAACAACCCACAGGTCCCCTAGGAGCCAGGACTTTGCTGTGTCCGAGGAAAGAGGAGGCACTCGTTCCTCTGTGGGTTGCATTTTGGGGTCTCATTACATCAGGCCGCTTCAGAGGGAGGCCTAAAGGGCTCTTCTGTTTAGGTCGACCAACCGTCCCAGTTTGCTGGGAACAAGACATTCCTGCTTATGATACTAAAACCAGGACAGCACCTGTGACATGGGTCATCCTAGCTCCTTCATTGACCTTTGCGAGGGAAAAGCAGGGATCCTCTTACCTCATTGCCAGAGGCCAGGCGGGCATAGCAAGGACCTGTTGGCCAGCTCTGCCAGCGTGCTGCCCAGTATTTTCTTTGAGAGACCTCTCTGAATGTCATCGTCGTTACGAATAACTTTCTATATGGTGAACACCAGGGTGACCATGTCCTCTATCACATCGATTCTTCAACTGCCATCATGGCTTCCGTAACACGGAAGTGTTGAAAGAATTGAACTCTACCGAATAAATCTTAAACGAACGCGACATCAGCTTCCTGTCGCCTGCCTTAATCAAAGAAACAAGTTACAAACTCAAGCACCTGATTTTTCTCTAAGCAACCTGTGCAAGCTCATTAACAATGTCTTTCTGGAAACCAAAGTGAGTTTCCAGCTGAGAGGTTGCTTTGTTGCTTTGATAGTTCAAAGAAAGGAAGGAGGCTGGTAACGTCTCATACAAAAGTGTGAGAAAGTAAATTTGCTTAGCAAAGGAAGAGAGCCAGAGAGCTAAAAGTGAAAGAGAATTAAAAAAAAAAGAAAGAAAGACCAAATCCAGATCTGTAATAACAGGTATAAGTGCCCCGGCTGCTGCTTTTCATCTGAATTCATCTCTTGGAAGCTCATGCCCACCTATGCCGGGGTTCAAATTTTATTCTGACCCCATCTTTTATTCAGGTCAGATGGTGTAATCCCCAAGTATATCAAACATGCTGAAGAAAGACTAAAGAATTTTTAAATTTCATCATTTTTAAGGTTAACAGAATGATCTCATTATAATGAAACTACCGAAGAATGATAATGAGATTTAAGATGTTGGGTGGTTTTAATGATTTTATATTCACAGCCGATGGGATTCAGACATCAATAATGTAAAATACATTGCATGCACTGCGTTTCAGCCCGTTTGGCTTACCACTGACAACCTCAGTTGTTTAGGAGAAAAGAAAGAGTCCGAAGAGCACTTGGCTATGAACCGTAATTCCATGCCCCACAAATGGAGGCGATACGAACCTGACCCGAGGATGTTCATCAGGAAAAATGCGGGATAATCCATGGTTTGATGACTCTGAGCCAAATCACTCATTTTACCAACCGGGAAGGGTACCGGTCATCACTTTCCGACCTCAGAAGGAGGTGTGCATGAGCACCTCTGAGGACCGAGGATCCCTGGGTAGCGCTCCAAAGGATTCTCCATCCAGGAAGTTTTAGGTGGCTTCAGGTAATCTGTACTCAAAACAAGCTCCCTGACCCCACCCGTTACTGTAAAGTAAGGCAGGAATTCTGAGGCCGTCCCTCAAGAGACATTTAATTCTTCAGAGAGGCCACACCATGGGACTGACATACAGATTATTCATATAAAAGTGGACCGTTTGATGCTCACATCCATTGTGATGATCCGGCGGTCACACACTTGGTCAGAGGATACAGAGAGGCAAGGAAAGGTGTCATGAGAAAGAGGGACTGTGACGCAGGCCCGCAAACACCATGTTATTGACCCTAAAATACTTCGGGGGTCTCTGTGGTGCAGCTAATAGCTTCATTTTCCAAATCGGACCTTACTTTGTTCTACTTCTCTTTCTAGTGTCAGGGAGGTTCGTGGGAACCTTCTTTCCATGAGTCTTGCTCCTAAAAATATGTCTCCTCGGCACCTTGGCCCAGGATCTGCCTTATTCATTTCTCTGGTTGGCACTGAGAACACAGTGTTCTCTTCTTTAATACGTGTCATTTTACTCCAAGAAAGTACTGACTTCCACATCTCACTAACCTTCTCCCCTGAGATGCCATCTTCACAACACGCCAGCACTGCCTTCTTACAGAATCATTTGGAACAATGTTCTCTCGACATTAAAGGATGTTCTGAATTTCCCTGTGCGATTTAAATTCACTGAGGATTAATTTAATACTCACGTTTGGCTTCTTGCACTGAGTGAAAGAAGCAAAGACAGAGGTGAAATGGTATTGCGTTTCTATGATCAATGATATGTTTATGAGTAAGTGCTCTCCTTAGTCTGGAAGGGCTAAGAGCCCAGAGCGCCTTGGGAAATGGTAGACATTGAGTCCCCTTGGCAATCTGGCCCAGCACATGTTCTGATCATCTATTTCTATGACAGTGAGTTGCAGAATCTTTTCTTTGTTGTGAAAATAGCTGGCTGGGCCGCTGGTTCCCACTGTCTGCTCTGGAGCTGGTGGAGTCTCAATAACCAGACCGTGGGTGTCTTGGATGCCAGGGACAGAGCCAAGCCAGATGCTTAAGGTCCTGGTAGCCAGGATACTGCTTCATGTCACCTTCTCATCTTGGAAATGCGTACACAGAGATGTTTTCTGGAGTATCTCTGAGCTATAAGATGTTGATTACAATGAAGAGTTCAAGATGTCCCCTGTCCCCATTTCACCACCAAGAAAAGCCCATATTTGTCACATATGGAGACATTAGCCTCTTTCCAATGTAATGGCACACATCAGCAAGTTAAAATAAAAAATGAGAGAGAACCACATTTTAAGAGAGGACTGGTTTCAAAATGCTGCAATTTATCTAGAAATCAGACAGAGATGGGAAATTTTCCAAGCTCAACAACCCACTTAAAAACACTGTGATTGGACTTCTTAACTCTCAGTTCTCCTGAATGTCGATTTTATTTTGACATGACAAAACCTGAAGTTTTAAAAGTGATCTATATGTGCATGTCACTATGTGATTTCTGTCTTTTGGTCAGGCTTCCTGAGTTCGAAGCCTGGCTCTGCCCTAATGGCTGTGCAATCTTGGGCAAGTTACTTTCTCTGTATCTCCCTTTCCGTCCTCGCTTACCTGAGAGGAGTGTTGTAAGGAATAAATGAGCTCATTTGTATAAAATGTCTCATGCCTAATACGCATTTAATAGTTACCCAAGATTATTATGGGCTGATGTGGGCACACAGCACACAGGAAGACAGAGGATCTGCCCTCAAGAGGCTTACAGTCTAACAGAGGAGACGTTGCATATGCACTCACCCCGCACTTAGTTCCTTAGAGTTTCATTTGCGCTGTAAGGAAGAATGTCTTACTGAGCCAATCAGGGAGCCCTGGAGAGACAGGGAAAATGCCCCCATTAAGAAATTTTTAGCCCTGGCTGGCATAGCTCAATGGATTGAGCACGGGCTGCAAACCAAAGTATTGCAGGTTCGATTCCCAGCCAGGGCACATGCCAGGGTTGCAGGCCGTGACCCCCAACAACCACACATTCATGTTTCTCTTTCTTTCTCCCTCCCTTCCCTCTCTAAAAATAAATAAATAAATCTTTAAAAAAAAAGAAATTTTAGACAAAGGCTTGAAGATGAGAGAGATTTCCCCAGGGAGAAGATGTGCCTGTGAGCAGGGATTTGGAGCACATAAGAGAAAATAGTGACTACACGAGAGCAGGAGAGAGGCAGGGCCCCATGGGAAGCCCACCTTCTGCCTGCAGGACGAGTCTGGGGGAGGAGCTCCATCTAGCTAAGTGATGAAGCTTTGTCTTGTAGTCCAGGATCAGGATGAAGGCAAACTCTCATAAGCTCAAGTTTGAGTGCTGCAGAGAAATAAATATGAGAGTCAATAGGTTTTGGGAAAGACATTTATCTTCATTGGGAAAAATAAGGATTTTTTTTCCTGCTTGTTTTTGGTTTGTTTGCTTTATAGATTCATGGAGAAATCTACGAGACAAAATCCAGATGTTCTTCCTCCCCGCCTCTAAGGATCTGATGCTGATCTTTCTCTCTACTCAGGGGTAGAGAAGGCAAGGGTGTGGACTCCCCACAGATCCTGGAAATCTTCAAACATAGACCCAAGGAGGGATGTGTCACTTGCTGACTTCTGAGGGAAGGCAGTGAACCCACAGGAATGAGGAAGTGGATTGATTTCAATCAGAGAGAAGGATAAAAGCAGAGAGACAAATGGAGAGGGAACAAGAACAGTCAGAGCATGTATGGGTGCAACACCTCAAAGGTCTGGGCAGGACTTGACCTTGCTCTTTGATTAGACAATAGGGGTGAGGTGCCTGGTGTAGGAGAGTATAAGTCAGGATGCTCAGCATCATCCTTCTGCAGTGTCAGCTACACTGAGATTTATTATGAAAGCCCTTGCATGGAGAATTGCTTTGGCCTTTCTAGGGTTCCTGTGTGTGTGTGTGTGTCTAGATGAGAGACCAAGGGGATATTCACAACAGGGAAGGGAATAGTCAGTGGCAAGTGTAAGAGACACCTTTGTCATGGGCTATATTATGGGCAAGGGTCTACCTGTAGACAACATCTGGTTAGAAGAACCATGAGTTTACACTCCAAATGTCTCTTCCCCTCACAGAGTAACTGGAGCCACTATCTCATCTCCTGCCCCACGCCACCGTGGGACACAGGAAAAGATCTTATCACACATTATGACACTTTAAAAGGAGCTCTGCACTGTATATCCCCATGACTATTTTATAAAATACAGCATAGGAAATACAGTTAATAATATTATAATAACTATGTATAATGCCAGGTGGGTACTGGAAATATCAGGGGGAACATTTTATAAAGCATATGATTATATAATCACTCTGTTGTACACCTGAAACTAATATAAAATATTACTGAATATAAACTACAATAATTGAAATATTTTTTTAAAAAAAGAAGCTCTGGCTGCTGTGCAATGGGTCGAATGACGATGTTAGTTTGGATTAGGCTGGTGGCAGCAGAGATGGGGAGAAGGAGGTAGACTTGTGCTGTATTCGGGACTTGGTGACTGCTTAGATCAGGGGTGTCAAACTCATTTTCGCCAGGGGCCACATCAGCCTCGCAGTTGCCTTCAAAGGGCCAGATATAATTTTAGGGCCGTATAAATGTCACTACTCCTTAACAGTTAAGCAAGAGCTCAGCGCTGCCACTGGGTAGTAACAAGGTGCCAGGCTGGATAAAACAAGGTGGAGGGCCAGATCTGGCCTGTGGGCCTTGTGTTTGCCACCTGTGGCCTAGATGTACAGGATGAGAGAAGTTGTGATGTCGAAACCGAAATGGTAGGCATTCACACTGCCTGTCACCATGAAAACAAGTTAGGTGGAGACAGGGATTGAATCTTTATGGGCGCTTTATTCAGACGTCAGTGATCTGAGAAGATGGTGGGCTATGTACACTAAAATACCATCTTGCATTTCATTTCAAAGTGATCCTTTTTATAAGGAGAAGAAAAGTCTAAGTAAGGGGTTTAGAATTCAGGAAAAATGTAGGTGAGGGGTTTGGACTTCAGGGAAAAGGTTAATCCATAAAAGCTGCAGTCCAGCAATTCTCTAGCATTCTTTCATCTGTGGAGCCGTGATTCTTTATCTATGTCCTGGGGGTTTGATATCTCACCCTGGAGCACAATGGCTCAGATACCATGTTGATTGTTTACAGTCCTCCTGGGGCACAAAGGTCGAATTGCTTGTGGTCTCCTAAAGTCAAGGTGGGTCATACCTTCAGTTCCTGAAACAATAGCTTTTTACATGCTTTAAATACTAAGCTTATGGACTATTACTTAACACTAAATGAAATCTTCCAACTCTTGAGTTCCCCCATCAGTGTCATCATTGCTGACAGCATCCACGTGGTGGTGTCATTTAGTGAGAACTGCTGTGGCAGGAGCAGCAGGTTTATGGGAAGATAGTAAGTTGAGCTTTGGAATGTGAAGCAGGACGTGCTGATGAGCCAGCCCATGACAGAGTAGGCAGTTGACTATAAGGATACACATCTTAGCGGCTGAGGTAGGAAGAGAAGTGAAAACAATCACTGAGGTGGATGAGGACAAACATGTTGGGTGGTTCTCCCAGAGGGTATTGGAGGTAAGAGGAAGAGTGAGAAGAAGTAAACCCTCAGGAAGGGAGCAGGAGTGACTGGAAGGTCTGTAGATGACTTGCAGCAGGAAGGGGGAAAGCCTAAAGGCAAGAGGACTTGTATTTTACAGGAACCAGGGATTGGACAAGGAGATGGAGAACAAGCCCCTGGAAATAGTGTTTGTGGAAAGAGAAGATTTACACCCCGCTTCCTGGCCTTGAGCTACATAGGGCTGGGAGAAATGAAAGAACATCAGCTTAAGGCAGTTGCATTGGAAGTTGTGTTCTCAAAGGACAGCCAGCTTTCACTCAAAATCAAGGAACCAGAGGGCACCTTTGGGGAAGGGGTTGAGGTTAGAAGGGAGTTGGCTGACCAACGTGTTCGCTCAGCTGGTGGAGTGTGGTAGAGTGTAGTAGTGAAGAAGCGAGCGAAGGGGCAGGAGGTGTTGGAAAGCAGGGGAGGCACAGTGGGTACTGAGGTCCAGCAAGGTCAGCGAGTCCAGGAAATGATGGCCATGGTCAGAGCATGGGGCTCGACTTTCTCACGGTCAGCGGACACTAGCTACTCAACTGGGCGTGAAAGCAGCTACCACCAACGAGCAAGTCAGCTGGTCTTTTCAAACAACCATGTGATGATGTCACATACACTCCTCTCCCTCGCTGTAAGTCATGAAGACAGAGTTGTTAGTGTGTTTTACGGGTCCTACATGGTCAGCCCCCAGCCTGCCACTCTGTCCCACCCTCTCTTGCCGTCTTTTATCCCTTGAACCCACAAGGCCTTTGCCTATAGCACTTATGCTGGCTGGACACTACTGCCTACACTCCTCATCTACTTAACCTCTGTTCAGATTTTCTGAAAGCTCAGATCAAACTTCTCTTACTTAAACCGTACTCACCTGACCTTCCCAACTGAGTCAACCTCCTTTCTGTGAATGAACATCGAGTATTTTTCTCTTACCACAGTTACAATTTTATATTGTTTGCAGGATTATTTTATTAGAATCTCTTTCTTCCACATGAGAGTGGGAACCATATTTAACCTTTAGGTAAACTGTATCTCCCACAGTATAGCACAGTGTCTGGAGTTTCATCCTGATTTTAGAAAATACTCACCTAATGGATGAAGAGTGGCCTTCGCCCTGGCTGGCATAGCTCAGTGGATTGAGCACGGACTGCGAACCAGAGTGTCGCAGGTTCGATTCCCAGTCAGGGTACATGCCTGGGTTGCAGGCCATGGCCCCCAGCAACTGCACATTGATGTTTCTCTCTCTCTATCTTTCTCCCTCCCTTCCCTTTCTAAAAATAAATAAATAAAAAATAAATAAAAAATTTTTAAAAAGAGAAGAATGGCCTTCGCCAGTAGGCACTGGGAGAGGGGCTGCAGCTGGTGCGGCCCTGCCCCAGCTGGTGACAGTCTGGCATGGCTCAGGGCCTCTCACTGGCCGTGGGTGGGCAGCGGGGATGGGAGCTGGGCTCCCAACACTCCAGTGTCCCTTGAACAGATTTCTTTATCTCTTGAAAAAAAAATTTGAAGCTATTTGAGCTGCTGATTTTTGTGGTTTGCCTGTGATTCAGGAATTTCCAAGAGACAAGCCCTTGAGCCATTTCCCCGAGGAGAGGCCATCCCATCCCTCTTGGATAACAGCACGTTGTCTACTCGCAGGGGCCCGCAGAGCGCTGGTTCTCGGGGAGAGAGCCCAGGAGATGCAAGAGCTGCAGACTCAGTGTTCCCAGGGGTGCCAAAGGTCAAAAGGTCAAGGGTATTTTTTTTGAGGAAGGATATTCCAATAGGTGAAATGTAGCCAAGGAACTGTTCCCTCCCCAACTCCTAAACCCTACTTCCTGCTGTAGGCCGTGGGCACTGCCGTTTCCAGGTGTTCACTGTGGTATGATTGGTGGCATACAGGGACATCAGCTTTGAGCTCTCTTTTCTCTGGAGGTGACCTGGGCGGGGACTTCCTAGCTTAGTGACCTGTCAATTTTGTGTCTTTTAAAAGCACATGATGTTCAGCCTCCAAAAGACTGATTGTCTTGGACAAACAGAATCCAAAAGGAGTCTGTTCTTCCACCAGCAACTGAAGTTCTCGGTGAGCAGAACCCTGTCATTTCCGGATTCTGTGTTGAGTCACCACACAAACATGACACGGACAAACACCGCACACTTACAGGGTTGCTGGGCAGAACCCCATCACTCCCTGGGTCACCTTCCGGACTTCAGTCCAAATCCCTGGATTCCACTGTGGTACAAAACAGTCACGAAGAATGGATCCACTCACAGGAGCAGAGTGAGTCACTGCTGTCAGAATTAGTTCCTGGCCACCAGGGCCTCCAAACAAGAGGCCACATTGACGGCAAATGGGGCACGTGATATGGAGAGGCAGGGCCTCCAAGAAAAGCTATTTTCTCTGCAGGAGCTGGAATCCTGGCAGGCATGGGCCTCCCAGCCTCCAGAAACGTGTGCCATAGAGTCACAGATTCTGACACAAACACCAGTTTTCTGCTTGGCGCTCTGGGGCTTACCTGTCAAAAGACCATGGGTCAGATGAATTCGTTATGAAAAATAAAGTGGATGAAGTGAGACACGCATTGAGCTGCTTTGTTGCAGAATTCTCCATTTACACAAAGAGAAGGAATTTCATTCATTTGTTCATTCATTCATTCATTCCTTCATCCCACAATAACTCCGTGAGTGGAGTACTACCTTAGGCACTGAGGCCACAAGATAAATTAGACTGAGGTTTTCCACTCTTCCACGTTTGCTATTCCCAGCCAGATATTTCAAATCTGTTCACATTATTGATGGGTTTGAGACTAAAATTAATAACTGTTCTAATTTACTCTGAGAACAGCCAAGATTAATGAAAGGAGAGAGTAATAAAAGCCAAAGCATGAAAGAGAAGCCCCGAGTGGCTGTTTGACCCTTCAGACTTCAGTTTTCCCATCTGTGAAATACGGGGATCAATTACATGGTGCGTATAGTCTATTCTTTTTTAAAAAAAACAAACAAACTAAGTGAATCCAAAAATTTCTAAGAGATCTGATGTGTCCCTGTTCCAGTTCTTACTGTTTTATGCTCATCTAAAGGTTAGTGAATTAAAACAATAACCACTTTATTATATCTTACCATTTCATCACCCGGGAATTCCAATGAGGCTTCCTGGGCACATCTTCATCTCCATACGGTTCTGACTGAAGCCACCCAGACCTGTTCAACGGGCAGTTGGGCTGGTCGGGAAGGACCAAGGTAGAGTTCCCATGTCTGGTCCCTGGGCTGAGATGTCTAGAAGGCTGGGCTCAGCTGGAATGGTCATCGAAGTGTCCAGAACCGGCTCTTCCAGATAGTAGTTGCAGGGCAGTCAGACCTCTGTCTTGGTAGCTCGGTTCTTGCAGATTGTTCAAGACACCCAGGCAGGAGATGCAAGGCTTCTTTTAAACTAGCCTCGAATGTCCCAGAATACCACTTCTGCCCCATTGTATTGATTCATTTACTAAAGCCTAGATGCAGGGGAATAGAGAAATAGATGGAGTCTCTCCTTGGGGGAATTATAGGAGCCCCATGAGAAAAGCCACTGGTGGCAGCCATCTTGGAGCTAAGCTGCTGCAGTCACCCTGAGAGTGTAAACATTAGGGGTCTGAGACCTGGCCATGGAAATAAATGCTAACTCTCTCTGCAGTCTTTGATTTCTCCTCTCTTCCTATGAGCTGAGCAGCTAGGCAAAATACCTTCACATTTGAGAGATTCTTGATAAGCCTGTTAAGTGCTTAGGCAAGCTTCAAACTGACTGAGAAAGATCTGGGAAAATTAAGAAACATGCAGAGGACGTGTAAGACATTAGGTTTTCTAGCTGCTGCATGGATCAGCTCATGGGTTTCTCCCACTTTATAGCTTCCTGTAAAAGGGATTCCTCTCCCCTCTGAATGGCGACGGTACTGTCTTTGCATCTCTGGTGTGTCCATCAGAGACCTGAGGGTATGCACCCTCAGACTCCAAAACCAGACTCCAGAGAATCTAAGGTTTGATTCCTCTCTTTCTCCCACAGAGTATCAAGAGGCTCTCAGTCACCGTGTGCTGAGTGGACACAAACACTCCCTTGGGTCTGGGGGGAAAGACGGAAGTAGCGTCAACCGTAGGGTGATATCAGCTCCTGGTATTAGAAGAAGGTAATTCCATTACTTCTAACAGCTTATGTTCAACAGCTCATCAATGCTCTCTAACGGGCAATAAAAACTCAAACATCCATTGGTAGTTTGCTTTACAGCCCATGTCTTGGTAAATGAAAGAACTCGCACTTCATGGCGGGAGACGAGAATAGTTTGTGTTGTTCACAAAGAACTAACCTTGAGCTCTTCGCACACAAACCAGTCCTGGTTCCGAGCTTGCCTCTCCAAGATAACATCGGCGCATGTGGGGCCTCTGCACGACATAGATGGGGGAGGGTGGCTGCGGCTGGGGGAGATTAATGATTACCCTTATGGCAAATTTGATTAGCATGAAAATGGAGGAGCACTGCAAAAAGGCACCGAGGCTTCCTTATTTACATCCTACTGGAAAATCAATTTCAAGATTATAAAAATAAGATGAATTACAGACCCATAAAAGATAAGGGCTCCTTGTTTTCCATAAAATGTGGATGTCACTTAAGCAAGAGCCCACTTGCATTATGTCTTCTGATTTTAAATATAATCTTGCATTCCTTTTCCATAAATGCTTTAAAGCTGCTGCCTTCAGAACCCTCCTACAGGGAACCACAAAACATTTTTGTAACTATACAATAACTAAGTTATGCATGGATATATAACAGGTATAATATATACTGTGGATATAATGTAAAATAATATATAAAATATAAAACAAAATAAGCAATGCTCCCATCTTTTGTGTCCTATCGTCTACTCACTGTCTGTTGAAACTCGGGCTCAACCTCTCACCTTCCGTGCCTTCTCAAACAAGTTACTTGTCTCTGTTTCTTAAGTTCCTCAATGTCAAAATGATGTTAGTAATAATGCACAGAACAAGCGCTCAATATGTATACAATAAAATGAACAATCGTTTTGCCTGCATTTTCTGTTTCAGTCCTGAAAGCAGGCTAAAGAGCATTAGGCCAGCAGATGCACATGGGGTGGTAAGAACCTACGTTCTAAGGTCAGACTGCACGGGGGTTCCGAATCCTGCCTCTCCCTCTCACCAGCTGCACAGCTTTGGCAAGTTACTAAACCTGCCCGGGCTTTGGTTTCCTTAACCACAAAGTGGGGATAATGGTAACTATTTGCTTAGTTAAATGTGACATTACAGACAAAGCACTTGGAGGAGTTCCTGGCACGTGGCAGACGCCACTGTTCTATCTGCGGTTGCTGAGTGGTGGTGGCCTGTGCTGGGCTAGCCCGGAAGGCCCCTGTCTGCAGCAGCCATCCTGGCATACTTCCGGTCCCCATTCAGCACTGGCTTCGTAAGACTGAATAAGGTCCCATGGCCAGAAGCCCCCGCTACTTGGTTTAATTTCCTGCTGTCACCGTTTTGGAATTCTTAATAAAATTTTAAGCACAGGACCCTGCATTTTCATCTTGCCCTGGGCCCTGAAAATGATGCAGCTGGTCCTGCCCCTGCTTTTTGGAATTAATGCAAGAGCCCAGCCACCCGTAGGCCAGTATCCTTCAGACTCCTATGGGTAGATGGCATTTATATTGAGGTATCTTTAAAGCCTAAGCGTTTGTAACAGAAGTGACAAACCTATTTCTATACATTGAGTGTGGCCCTGAGGTCAGAGTAGAAAAGTTGAGGTCCGCTGAGCTCTAGCCCAGTTCCGTGCTTCTCCTTAGATGCAGGGGTGTGACTTGGAGGTGAAATGATGACAATGCACTGGCAAATCTGTATTGGCTTCCCACATTGTACTGAAGAGGTAATGTGTTTCAGCAATGATACATTTCAGACGTGCACTTATTATGTAGTAATATGTAAAAGTCATTACACTGATAAGAAAGAAATACATAAAAGGTGTTACTGGCTGGATAATAGCTTCTCGTCATTGCCTAATTTCTCAGTGAATGACTATGGAATACGCTATAGAATTATTAGGCAAGAGATTGCGAACTTTTATGGTGCTGGAGGTCTGCATATTTGAAACAACTGGGAAATTCCCTATCAAGCTGTAAGTTCCTGAACCACCAGGCCCATTTCAATTCACATTTGAGCCTCTCTATTCCTTGTTCAGAAGCTTGCACACAGTACATGTACAACAAGTACGTGTGCAGGGAATGCAACATGTTTGCTGGTTTGATTAGATTTCCATCCCAATGTATTGAATTTGGGAACTGCAGTAGGTTGAGCCGACAAAAATAGAAAGCGCAGTAAATTCAGAGAAGATATTGGGAGACATATGAAATTAAGAAGGGGACACCACAGAAGGTCTGCATTCTTGGGGGCTTAAGCCTTGGAGGCTCAAGAAGTGATGAGCTGAGATGGAGCCAGGACACCGCTGGAGGCCGGATCCCAGAGAAGAAAGGTCAGTCTGACATGGAAGCAGGTGGACCCCACACTCTGGGCTCCAGGACGCCACGCCCCCTCACTCCAGCATCGTATCCATGCTGTCCCTGTGCCCAAGACGTTCCAGGGACTTCCCAGCCTACAAAGTCCTACCCAGTGTGGCTCCCAGTCTCTCTTCAGACTAGTTTCTTTCCACCCTCCTTAACTCTCTCTGTTCCATTTATGTTGCGTCTCAAGCTGCTTCTTGAACAGGCCTCGCACAACCCTGTCCTATCGATGTTCCTTTTAACTGAAACAGTTGCCTGTCCTTATCTTCATTCCTCACTTTGTTCGGGTCTTTTTTCAAAGGTCCCATCCTCAGAGCAAACTTTCCCACCACCCTAGGGTAGCGTAAGAGAGCATTCCAGTCATTCTCAAGCCCTTTATCTTGCTTTAACTTTCAAAGACATTGCATGATGCATGTACTTGTCCAATTGCCCATCTCCCTTCCACGAGAATGTAAACTGTAAGAGGACAGACACATTTTTCTGTGTTGTTCACTGCGGTGTCCATAGGACTTAAAGCACTGCCCAGCAGAGTCAAAGTTCATTCAGCATTCGTTGAACTAATAAGGAAATGCTTTAAGAGCCCTCACACAAACAAAGAAAACAGTCATTAGAAGAGGAGCAGTGCATGGTCTCCTAGTCCTGCCTTAGCAGAAGGTCTGAGGAAGGGTTGAGAAGTTGACAAAGAAGGAAATGGCAAGGGCTGAACTTGGATTTGAAATGTTAAAGATTGCATTGAGCTTGTAGGCTCATCAACATCATTTTCACTATTCCAAGCCTGCTGTGTCATCTGCTTATACAGTCACAGTCCCTGTCACTGAGCTGAGAGTTACGACATATGCACGGGGACTCCCCTGCTTTCTCTGATGGTCACTGTTGCCAGAAGGTAGATCCCAGGTTTTCCCAGGCTCGTCTTCCTGTTAGGTGCCTTTGTGATTTGGCTTGGGTTACTAGACACTGAGGCAACAACACTTTGAGTGTTGTATGTGTTCTTTCCTGTGACCAAGGACAGCTGATTCCACCCAAAGAAGTTAGGATAGGTAAAAGGAGGGAGAATCTATTAACCAAAGAAAAGGATTAACTCACTCTGAAAAATTATTACCCTAGCCAAATCCATGGAGTTCTAGATATTTGTGATAGATCTTATTACTGTTCCAAACTCTTTGCTCCCTCCCAGTAACAAATCATATATCCATACTTTTTTACATGTGATGTCACAGCTCCTCCCAGTAAGGTAAGTGGAGTACAGGTTTCTGCTTCGCTGTCTCTGAAGTTGGCCGGGTTACACGCTTGGGCCAATGGAATGTTAATGCAGATTACACAAGCAGAGGCCCTAAATGTGCTGGTGTGACATCACGTGTCCTCTTGTACCACCTGCCACAGGTTCCCGGATGGGGGTGAATGTAGTTGGCTCGAGCCCACCCTGCAGGCAGGAGCAAAACTGTACCAGATGATCTGAAGACTTGGGGGTGATGATGATAAATCTATTTTATTGTAAACCACAGAGATTTGGGGGTGCTTGCTTTGCCATAAAAACTTGGCTAAGAGAGTTTTTGAACATTCTCAGCAACATGTCTAATAATTGTGTCCTATTTTTCAAGCAAAGGTTGTTATGGCTTAGCTATATTTCATAACCATTTTGCCTAAGTCCTATGTCACACTATGAAGGTCAGCTTTTTCATTTGCACAATGGCTGGGGGTAAGTTGTCCTTCTTGTCCTGTCCCAGGGAGCTTCTCTACTTTGGGGATTCTGCCGGATGGACTGACCCTGAGGTTGTTTTCAACAGGGAAGTTTCATTTATTTTGCATCTTCTATTACCCTCCGTTGCACTCAATGAATGGAACTGATTATCTGACTGCATTGCCCCAAAGGGTAGCCATTAACCATATGTGGCTACAGTATTTAAGTTTAAGTTACTTCAAACAAAATAAAATAAAATTTCAAGTTTTAAGTAAGCACATATGACTAGTGGCCATCATATTGGGCAACACAAATATAAACCACTGTCATCATCACACAAAGTTCTATTAGACTGTGGCTAACTCTACATTCTAGAGGTCGGGTAACTCATTAAGAGAAATAAATGCTCTGTGGTTTGATTATGTGAGTGTTGGGACCACAGGGTGGACGAGAGGAAAAGAGGAAGCAGAAGGAAAGATGAGCTCTGTAATTCCCTTTCACCTCTGGCTTAGACATAAATAATATTTATAAACTATCACCTGATATGTCAGCCATTTTTATTTTGCTGAGTCTTCTAGAAAATGTTCAGCAATTACATTTACCAATAAATGGATGTAAACGTGTGGTTCTTCCAGAATGTGTGTCAGTAGAACAACCACAGTTCAGTTCATCTCCCAATGTTGGGGAAGGTATCAATAATGCTACTTATAAGTTCATGACCTCCAACCTCTCCAAAACAAGGAAACCACAGGAATAACAGAAAAAACAAACAAACAAAAAGAAAGTGCATTCAGTGCTGAAATTATGACTCCCAGCCCCTGTTCTAGTTATAGTAATGGCAGGCATTAAATTCTCCACAAGATTCATCAGCTGCACTGGCAGACTCAGCAGGTAGAAGGCAACAGAGCATGGGCTAAGATTAGCAATTTATCTGAGGGCAAATACCCAGAAACAAAGAGATTTATTATGTAAGCTAGCTACAGGTGTATTAGTTCCGTTTCAAAGACTTCCAACAGGTCTCCATTTATTTCTTCATTTAACATCACCATCAACTTTCATAGAAGAAACACCGCAGTCATTTTTCACAGTGCTTAGAAAAGAAAATTCTCAGGAGGAACTTTTCAAAGAGGCTTGCAGGTCCATTTTTGTTTAAGAAAGGTTCACATTGAAGGTAATACAATCTGTTCTCAAAATAGGGTGAAAAGTCTTTGACTCTGGTTGTTGAGGCCCATTAGTTGATTTCTCAGCTTCCTTCATTAGCAACAGTCCCTGGGTTCTTTCATCCTAGCAGCTGCCTTCGATGATACCCACAACTCTTCAGCTCACACTCTCCACCTTTCCAAACCTTTATGCCTAAGTCTTGCATCAAACTCTGAATGTCTAATTTTTCTAGACCTTCAAGAACTTCTACCGCCACATATCTTCAGCCTCACTGAGACTACCAGCCCAGGAGCCCCACCGCTTTTCTATTATTCTATCTCCCCATCTTGGTGAGCACCATGGTCCATTACTATGATGACCACCTTACAGACACCCCTAGACTTCACACCTTCTGTCTGATGTACTTTCTTTTTTAAATTCTTTTTGTTTGTTTTACAGCCGTTCAAAAGTGTCAGTATTTATTAACTAGTTTTGTTGTGGACACTATCACAGATGTCCCCCTTCACCCAGTCCCCACCCCCTCTTCCATCTGGCCATCACCACACTGTTACTTGTGACTATGGGTTATGCATATATGTCCTTTGGCTCGTCCCTTCGCCTTCATTAGCAAGTTTATTTAGAAAAGTAGAGTTATGAACAAAACAAATAATTAATATCCATATTATGATTTGCCATGGCAAAAACACACTTTCAGATGCTTTCTTTTTTTTCAGGAATTAGGCACATGGTTTAATTATTTGCTTTGTTCATAACTCTACTTTTTTCATTCTTTTTTTAAATTGTTGTACAAGTATAGTTGTTTCCATTTTCCCACTACCACTATCTCCCGCCCCACCCACATTCACCTCCCACCCCCCATCCTAGCCTCCTTTGGCTTTGTCTGTGGGTCCTTTATACATGTTCCTTGACAACCCTTCCTCTCCTTTTCACTGTTATCCCCTCCTCCTTCCCCTCTGATCACTGTCAGTTTCTTCTTTATTTCAATGTCTCCGGTTATATTTTGCTTGCTTGTTTCTTTTGTTGATTTGGTTCCACTTATAGGTGAGATCATATGGTATTTGTCTTTCACCATCTGGCTTATTTCACATAGCATGATGTTCTCCAGCTCCATCCATGCTGTTACGAAGGGTAGGAGCCCCTTCTTTCTTTCTGCTGTGTAATATTCCATGATTTAAATATACCATAGCCTTTTTATCGACTCATTCACTGGTGGGCACTTAGGTTGTTTCTAGCATGATGTACTTTCTGAGGAAAGAAACCCTGAATCTGGTTTTACCCAGCTATTAGCTTTTTCTACACTGTGGGCTGAATGGCTGGGTCATTTCTACATTTTAAGGTGATAATTACAACCCCTCTTCCCATTTCTACTCCAATCATCCCTGTGCCTTTTTCCAACTCCAATAACAACAGTGCCTCTTTCCTCTTCAGGACAATAGCAACTCTTAGATGGAAAAGTCACCCTCCCAACAAATCTGCAAACCCACTTCCACCCACGCTCATCTTTCTTTTTTCTCTCCCAGTGAAGGGGAAGGTCAGTCTCATGACTGTTTTTTACAATTTCTTAAGGACTTCGCTCATTTGTTCTAGTTCTCTTTCCACTTATAAATCAGTCCTCTACGTCTCTGCAGAATTATTCTCACCATCATGTTCATACACTCTAGTAGTTCCCATCTTAGAAAAAAAATACTTTTCATGTCTTCCTTATACCACCAACCTCATTTCCTTTTACAGCTCAACGTCTTGGAAAAGGTATGTACATTCTTCCATTTTGTCATCTCCCATTGACCCTTCCAACACCACTGCTCATACTAAACACTACATGTCCCTTGTAGGTTACAGTTAGTTACCCAAGGTTGCATAATGAAGCACCCCATTCAGTGGTTAAAAGAATTACAGCTTGGGAATCCCCTTCTTTGGGTGAATTCACAAGAGACAGTTTGCCTCTGCTGTACTCTCTGTCAACTGGGCTGCTTGAGGCTGGTAACTAGAATCATCTGATGGCTCATTCATTCACATATCTGACTGCAGATGATGGGAAGACTGGGATTCCTGCAAACATGATGAGTGTGGTCCCAGGACAACCACCGAGAGAAAAAAAAAGAGAGACACAGTGAGAATGAGATGGCTCGGGCTAGAGCATGTCAAGACCTAGCTTTGCAAGACTGTTCATGAGGCTCAATCTTGTGATTTCTCTCCCATTCTAAGCTCTCTCACCAGACAAATCTATCCATTTATAAGGTTTAAATATCATAATTATGCTGGTGGCTGAAGACTTATTTGAGTTCTAAGCTCCATCCTAAGCGTTGACATCTCTACTTGGATGGCTGATCAGCTTTTCAAACTTCCCAAGTTCCAACACCTACCTCTAGCTTTCTGTTTCAGTGAATATCATCACCAAGCCCAAATCCTAAGAATCATCTTTATATATTACATTTCCCTCAATTTTCCATTGTTAATCTGTCAAGTCCATCTACAAAATATACCTGATAGTTACCTACTCTTCTTTACTTCTTCTATAATCACCTTATTCCCAAATCCTAACATCTCATCCCTAGATTATTTTGTAGCCTCCCAACCTGTAGACAGCATCAGGAACCATTGTTTTTGTGGACATTTAAGCCTTTCATACCATTGAATCATCCTAAGTGTCATCTGAAAAGTCACCTGGGACTGTGTTGAGATGAGAGCTCCCTGCCAGGGTATACCACTGCTTCCACTTCACAAGGACTCCCTGATGATGGGAGCCCGAAGAAATGGTTCCCTATTCTGTTTGCCTCAAGGGAATTGGATTGCAGTCTCAGTGAAAGAACATTAACCTTGCCTAGAAAAGTCCGATGGATTTTAAAACGCGTTGCATTTTTTTCCTCTGTTAAGCTATCAATAGTCTTTAAGATGCACAGATGTCATTGAGAAGGTACAGTCCCCGTGATTTAATAATTTATTAAAAATAGGTATTGAATGCCTTTCAGATGCCAGGCATTGTTCTTGTTGCTGAGGAAACAGGTAAACCAAACAGAGCTCCTAATAAAGAAAAGCAGACAATAATAAAACAAACATCAAATATGTCCGCAGCTGCTGAGTGCCGTGCAGGAAAGTGAAGTAGAGGGAGGGAATGGGATGGGGTGCAGGGCTTTGTGTTATTTTCTATTTGTCTGTGAGGGAAGGCATCTCTTTAAGATGATGAGCCATGAACTGAATGATGTGAAGGAACAGCCATGTGGGTAAGAAAGAGCTTTCTAGGCAGAAGGAACAGCAGGTTCAAGGGCCCTGAGACTGATGTGTGTATGACATGTTTAAGGGGGGCCAGTGGGGCTGGCGGGGTGCGAGCAAGGACAGGCATGACAGATGATGAGGCTGGGCGGTAGCATGGCACTGATGGTTTATTGGGAAGTTGTGTGAGGAAGCTCAGAATATTTTGGTAGAAGGGGCAGTCTTGCTAGAAGCATATGCCAAAGGCAGAGAGGGCGTGTTATGAAAAACAAAGAAAAAGAAAGTTCTGGAGTGGTGGGTGTCTGTGTGATGCGTGTTCCCTTAGATCCCCCAACATCGAGTCGGTATATGCAAAGCGCCTCACACAATAGGTATATATAGTAGGTACCTAATAAATGATACTTCATAGTTGTTATTATTTCTATCAGGTTTGGTGTTCACTGGAAGGATAGTCAGCCTGGGTTCAAGTTTTAGGTCCAGGACTTCCTATCTTATCTGGGAGGCTTCTGGCCAGTCACCTACCTCCTCTTACCTTGTGTCATCATGTTGTTGACTGGGTTGATTGGGGAAATGTCTGAGAAATGCCTAGCCAAAGGGTGAGCATGTATTGAGGATTCAATAAATGTTGCTGGTTATTATGATAAGGGAGTTTTTAATCCCCTCCATTTGTTGTAACAGCGTGGAGATGAGAGTCATCCTAGAGACACGAGTAATATTATTTTGTGTATATTTCTAGATCTTTTTTCCCATTGTTCTTCCATGCTTGCTCCATGCTTCTGTTCTCGTGACACTCACCACTCTCTATCCCCTTTCTCTGCTTTACTGACCCCCTGTGGCAGTGGCCCATCAATGACATGCTACACGTTTGCTTCTTCATCGTTCTTCTCCCCCAACTAAAATGTAAGGTCAATGAGGGCAGACATTTCTTCTTCCCTTCTCTGACGTCTTTCCAGGGCCCAGAACAGTGCCTGGTACATGGCACACTCACAGTGAACGTTTGTTGAATAAATAAATGGAAAGGAAATTCCAGGGAAGTTCTTCAGCTGCCAGAAGAATGGGTACCACCCCAAACCACATGCTTCTGCATTAAAATTTAGAGCTACTGAATTTTCTAATCTAGAGCATTGCTCCTTGACATTACTGTCAGGAACACTGGGAACTAAATATCTTTGATTTCAAGCCTGAAAATTTGGAGAGCTCCAGAAGTTGGGCCAATTTATTTTCTTGAGAACAAGCAGCCAGACCTGTTTCGACTACAGGCCTGAGGAGTCTGCTGGGACCTCACCTAGCCGACTGCCTTGCCCACTGAGACCAGGTAGCTGAGTTCTGTAATGTCTTCCATTAGTAACTGCCAAACAGCTCTTCTCCTGACCGACCTGGCTTCTCACTTAAGTCACATATTTCGCCTTGTAATTTCTCCAAAGGGCTATTTTAGATGTTTCACTTCCTGAAATTATATGTGATTGTATATTTTAGGCCATTTGCAGCCCTGTCTTATCCACCAGAGATCGGGCGTAGAAAGATGGAAAGGACATTCGATTTCCTTTGGCCACATTTGGCTTAATCAGTATGGACTTCACAAAGAACATCTTGCTCATTTCCCCAGGGCCAGGAGAGACTTATGAAAGCTGTTGTACAAAATAGCGATTGTATTTTAATTTGTCATCCCTGTACTTCTTGGGAAAGCATGGCCTGGGGTTATTTTTGCACTGGGTTGCAGGTTTGACTTAAATCTCCACATACACTTCCTGGGGGTGTGGATTTTACGCCGCAAGAGGCAAAGAGATGTCTCTAAGAATTATGATAAAAACTCTCACATTGGAGATTTGAGGGTGTTTTGGTTATTCTGATTAACTAAGATAGATTCGTGTGACCCACTGGGATGTTCCTTTTCTTCTCTAAGACTTAAAAGTCAACCACCAGGAGTCACACATGGAAATAAACAATGTTTGTGAAATGTCTCTGAGAAAGAAATTCTACCTTTTAATTCTTTGTAAAATCAAAAAGGTCTTCTTTTCACTCGTACTTCATATGAGCACGAAAACTCAGCCTTGCAAAACGCGGGTCCTCACCCTGGTGGGTTAGAGACTTCCTACCAGGGGCCACGCCTGGGAGTTCTGTGCTCCAGGGACTGGGGCTGGCTGATTGCAGGAGAGCACGCAGGATGCTCTGCTCCCTTCCTCCAGGCTGGCCGGGTTTGGGAATGAGATCAGCTTTTCTGAACTGAGATCTAATTTAAATAATGGTGGATTTAAATAATAGCGATTCGTTTGCTCCCACCAAATCAAGGCTGCCAGAAAGGGTGAGGTGTGCATTTATAGAAGGCTGGGGGCAGGGGCGGTGATGGTTGATTCCACTAAAGGAAATGTCAGTCATCCCGGGACAGGATACGTGGGCCTGCCTTGGGATTCAGGGAGAGGAACTTCCTCTGCTCCTTAGCCCAGGAAAGGAGGCCATGGGATGCGGTAATAGTCTGGATGTGTGTCTGTGATCGGAGAAACCTCTGGACGTGCTGGGGATGTGCCTGTGCAGACGATCGTGGTGAACAGGTTCGTAGGTTTTGAAGTCAGGTGAGGATAAAACACTACAATGCTGGCCTGGGCCCAAGGTGGCGGGAAGCAAGCACAGATGCACGTGGGCTGAGAGAGAGACCTCCTTGGCTATCCCACTGCAGAGACCTACAGGTAGGTGATCCAGGGACTACAGAAACGTGTAGAGAGAGGGAGAGCTCCAACAACAGAGCTCCTCCCATCCACACTGGAAGTGTTTCCTTCCCAGTTCCCCAAAGAAGCCTAAGGGAAAAAAATGCTCAGGATAATTCAATTATATTATATTGCAGGCAGGAAGTAATAGACATTCAATTAGCCATGAAAGGGTATGTGTGCCCGTAACCGAGAAAGGGCAATTAAGAGCCAGGAGCTGCCGAGAAGATCAACTGTACTCTCTGACACCCTGGGTAGGTAAAGCTACCTTCAGAGAACCCCCGATATCTCTGAGGTTCTTCCCAAATGGAAAGGATGTGGTACGACCTCAGAAAACCACTGTAGTTCTCATAACAGCTGCCACTCCCACGCCGAAACTGAGGTTAGCACCTTGCAGCTGATACTGGATCTTTTATGTTGTTCTAAATTAAATCTGGAGCAACTCAACCGTGCCGCACGTGCTGTTCTGTGGGCTTACTTGCGCTCAGGCTATATTTATGAGGACATAAAGTACGTGTTTTTCCTGTCGTCAGATTTTATCGTTGACGATGATTTCTAACGTGTGCCCATTGCCCGCCCTTTCTATATCACTCTCAGTCCTTCCTTTCAACCGCAGTCAGGTTTAAACCAGCAATGACGGCTTTCAAATAAGGCCCTTCCTCTGCTCAACTGTATTTAGGGCTAATTAAGAGTAAATAACTATTCTCGGCAAGGAAGGCAGAATCCAAGCAAATCTTTGACAAATGTACTTCCCCTTAGAGGAACATATTCTTGTCCGCTGCCAGTAAATATTTCCATTACAACCATAAGAAACTGTTTTCCCCTCATTGAGAATGTCATGCTGCTTTGATACTACTAGAGAAAAATAAATAGCAGTCAAGGCCAGAAAGAAAAACACAAGGAGCATTTAATTAAGAGAAACTATATAATTCCCCGAGTCTCCGTCTATCCCAGCTCCATTTGGTTGCAATCACAGGCTCTTAGCTCCCGCTCAAGCCTGACATTTCCCCTAAACCTTCCCACCTCCTTCCACTCCCACACCCTCTGTGATGCAATGCAATCCATTCACTGTAATTTGAAGGTCACAGTCAATTGCTCCAAGAGTAGAATGCAGACTGGATCAGATCATACTTCTTATTACAAAGGTTCATCTTGACTTTGGCTCCGTAGGCTCTCTAGCAATTGGACGCTGTTCAGTTTTGCTTTGACTGGGCCTTTTAATTTCCCCTTTCGTTTAAAGGGGAAATTAGAGAGTAACTGTTACTTTGCAAAATACAGATTTTAACATTTCTTATATTTTCACTTCTCATTGGAATCTTGTAGTTATTTTTGTGAATCCCTTCTGATGGGTAAAAATTAAAATAAAATGTCTTTCCAGACCAGAGAAGGAGAACAAAGATGTGTGGTGAAAGATATTTAAGTTAGACTAGATGTAGAAAGTAAACTGCGAGCTACTATATAAAAATATTAAAAGTACATTTTTATATTTATCCTAATTTGCAGACATATAAGAAAATTATATTATATAGAGACTTGAAAAAATTCACATAATAAAAAAGCAAGCAAAGGTATAGGTGTTTTTTTAGTGCAAACACACATAAACATAAATTCTGATATGCATTCAGCAGAGAGTGGGTGAACCTCGGCAATGAAATGCACAGGTCAGCCCTCCTTAGTAATTTGTCCAGCTAAAGTGCCTCAACTCTAGTTTGCGTTGATTTTCCTTCAATATCATTTTTAATTAATCCACTTAAAAGTTATGGGGAGACCCTAGTTTACTAATTGCTGCTCAGCACCAATGTACTAAGTTTTGCTTAGCTTGTGCATAAGTTCTGATTCTGTCTTCAACTGCGTTGATCACCTCTCAGACGTCAAGTACAGTTCTAGGTGCTAAGTACACAGGAATAAGAAAGATGAGTGTAGACCCTGAGCCTGTCAAGTTTACATTCTAATAACCAAGATATTCAGTAACAAATAGCTACATCATTTTTTAAGAGTAATAAATGCTATGGCTAAGGGGGCAAATATTATCAGAGGGGGCCCACTATTATAGAATGTCACCAAGAAAGGCCGCCCTGAGGAGGTGGCTTTTGAACAAAGACTTTACTGCACAAGGTGGAGGGAGTAGGAGATGAGGCTGAAGAGATGGGCATGGCCAGCCTGCTAGGCCATGGCAACAACTCAGAACTCTAGTTCGAGGGAGACTAGAAGCTTTGGCTTTGAGAAGTAGCATGATCTAGTTCACATTCAATAAAGATCTCTCTGGCTATGTGGTGAACAGACTTTTGGACAAGGTTGTGAGATAAAACACAGGATAGCTCAGTTCAATTTGAATTTCAGATAAGCAGCGAATAATTTTAGTATAGGTATCTCCCAAATATCTCATGGGATATATATATATATCTTTAAAAAGATTATGATGAGGCCAGAATCCTTTCAGCAAAATATTACTACCATTAACCACACTGAGAGTAACTCTGCACAGGTCACTGTGTTCTTGTTTTTCTCTCCTACCACCTTGCAAGTAAACCCCCCAGACCTGTGGCTCATGGATGCTCAGCCTGACTCAGAGGCTCCTGGCAATGAATGGGGAGCTGAGAGCAAAATGTTGTGGGCCTGTGGCTGATGACCTCTTTTCTGTCGATCTCTTTGACAAACCCCTGCCTGCTTCCTCTCCCTACAGAAGTCATTACCTGGGGCTTCTGACCCATAGTTCCATCTCCCCTGAGCCCACTTCACCGCAAACCTGAATCTCAGAGTACTGAGATTGTTCTTCATCCCCAAGGCAATGCTACTGGAAGCTTGTAAGGAAACACATACACGCATACACATTAGGTAGCAGTCATTATTTCCCCGTTTTTAAAGTTTTCAATTAGAGTTTACATTCAATATTATTCCGTACCAGTTCAGTCATTTCCTACACCCCATGGTTAGGTGCGAAGTATGCTGGGGTACACTTAGGTCTTGACTCTGTCCCCCCATTATTAACTCTGAAACCAAGATGATCCTCCATGCAATCACAGTATGCACCGACAAGTAAGATGATCACCAACACTTGCCAATAATGGGTCATTATGGAGACTGACCAAGAGACGGAGAGCTAACAGGAAGTCCTCATGAAGAACAAGGGACACTTTTCTGTTTCTCAGTAGTTAAGGAAACCCAAAATTATAGCCAGTTGAAGAACTAAAGATGGTTTTCTAGAGTGATGTATTAGTCAGCTCGGGCTGCCATCACCAAAGACCACAGAATGGGTGACGTAAGTAGCAGACATTTATGTTCTCACAGCTTGGGAGGCTGAAAGTCCAAGATCAAGCTGTCACAGGGCTGGTTGTTCCTGAGGTCTCTCTTCTTAGTTTGCCAACAGCTGCCTTCTCGCTGTCTTCTTGTGGTCTTCCATCAGTGTGTGCACATCCCTGATGTCTCTCTGTGTAGCCACATGTCTTCTTCTTAGAAGAACACCAGTCAGATTGCATTAGGGCGCACCCCAAAGGCCTTATTTTAATTTATTCACATCTTTAAAAGTCCAGGCTCCAAATACAGTCATATTTTGAGGTCCTGAAGGGATTAGGACCTCAACATGCAAATTTTGAAGGGACACAACCCAACCCATAACAGGTGAGGATCCATTTGTATGTCAGTTCAAATCATCAATAGCTGGGAGACTGAAGGACCAAGTTTAGTTGCCAGAGCAGCAGAACACTAGGGCTCTGCTGGTGTCCAGGCTGAGAATTCTGAATATCCTCTGATCTGTAAAATGTGATAAACATCCATTATAATTTATGTTTAAAAGGTTTTAAATGGGGTTTTTTTTTGACATGGCAAGGAGCATAATAAAGTTTTTAATGTGTAGAGGGGAGTTGTTAGAACAAAGGAAAAATGTGGAAACCACTGCCCAGAGTAGTACTTGTTAAACTTTTCAAAAAATATAAATCTGATGTTTGAGGAGGGTGAACCCCTGGCAGGGAGAGGAGAGAGGAATAAATGTTGCATCTTTTTTGAAGATTTAAAAAAACTTTTTTAAAATTAAATATATTGGGGTAACATTGGTTAACAACATTATATAAGTTTGAGGTACACAACTTTATAATACAACATCTGTATACTCCACTGTGTTGTGTCTTATCCTTACATGTACTTGAACTTCATCTCTGGCTCTATAATATATTTCTTTTACTTTGATTGAAAAACTATGTGACTTTCGTTCCCCCAAGTCCTCAAGAAAATGTGTGTCTAAACAGGGCACATCGTGCTCGTTGCGTAGCTTTGCCTGAGCCCTGCCCTCACAGCTACACACCTGGATTATTTATTTGTGCCCCAGTTTCAGAATCCAGACCTCAGAGACTTAACTGTCCTCGCAATGGGGAGTAGCCCGCAGGACTAAACGTTGGACAAACATGCTCATTAAACCTTGGCCACAGGACTTGCTACAGGCCAAGTCTAGAGTCTAGTGTGGACAAAAACAGAATGTCTCCTTTCCCGTCCCAAGGCAGACCCTCTGCAATTCTCCCTGACCACTCCAGGAGCGCCCACCATTCCCTGGTTAGTTAATATAGCTGTTATCTATTGCTACAATCATGCTGCGTAGAAAGCAACCACAAAACTTCAGCGGCATAAAATAATAAATGTTTATTTTCACTCATGACTTTGTGAGTTGATAGAGTAGTTCAGCTGGGTCTTGGTTGGCTTGGATGATTTTCTTCTCATCTTTGCGGGGAGGGTCACTCCCAGGGCTGGCAGTCAGCTGGCTTCCAGCTAATGTAGGATGGTCTTGACTGGGATGGCTGGCTTTGCTGCATACAGTCTCTCATCCCCGAGGAAGCTAGCCCAGACTTGCTGTGGCGGTGCAGGCAAGGACAGCAGAGGTGTGCAAGACCTCAGAAGGGCAGGGGTCAGAAGTGAGGTCCCATTTTATTGACCAAAGTGAGATTAAAGGGTAGTTCAGAGGCAAGGGATAGGAAAACTGATTGCACTATTGATGAACAAAGTAAAAAAGTCACATTGTAAAGGACAGAGATTCAGGGATGTTTGGAGAACTGAATCCACTTACCACTAAGAGACACTCGAGTCATCTTTTTGAAAGCACAACGCTACATCCACATTTACATTTTCCTGTACTGCTTGGTGATGAAGCCCAGGAAACCTTTTCAGAACCCGGGGTGGAATATTGGTGGAAGGAGAGTTTAGGCTTTCTTTGGGCATCAGTTTTAGCTCCTTACGCTCAGTCTTTGTTGGGAGAAGGGTGGGTGTAGATCTTCCATAATAATGACCTCCGTGAAGTCCGGTGGTTGACTTGTGATGGGGTTGCTCTGTCTGTGCTAAATCCTTGATAAAAAAAACATTATACACTAATGCTAGATTTATCAGACTTGTGACAATTTGGCATCTGCTTGAGCAAAATTTTCAATGTTGTAGAGAAAGAAAAGACTAAAAAATGTGGAGGAGGAAAATTCAGTCAGTAATGCTTAGATGCATAGAGAAAAAAATAAATTATATTTTTGAAGCTAGCTCAAGAAACTTTAGGAATTATGAGCTATATTTATAAGCCATAAAATGTAGTTTTTCTGTGGAATCACATCCCACAGTTAGAATATACAAAAAGAAGCTTAACCCTTCATTTATTAAAGTGTGTATTATTACCCTGCAAAGATTTTTCCTCCCATTTCTTCATGACTGAAGTTAGTGTTAGGGGAAAAAGAAAGGAATCACAAAGGTTTGGAATAGCCAGACAGGGTGAATCTTAGAATCGAGAATGAAGGGATGCAGACAACTGTAGTGATCGGGCACTGCCCCGGGTATATTACCTGATTTAATCTCCACCACAACATGTGGGATAGGCACTAACAGCCTCTTGGTTCATAGGCGAAGAGGCTTAGGCTCAGAGAGGACGAGCAACTTGCTCAAATTCACATACAGCCACAGAGAGTGAAAGCCAAGCTTTGCACTCTGATCTCCTGGTTTCCATTCTTCCTGGCTGTGATGAATCCACTATAACAAATCACTTCCATCTTGGATGACTTCACCTTTGGCATTGGAAAACCATTTTTATTTGAGGGTTCTTCCCCTCCAAAGGTGGGGGGTGAGGGAAAGGCCTATTTGATGGCACCTGAATGCCTCCCTCTTTGCTCTTGGTCTTCCCTAGAACAAGCACCATCAAACTGAAGACAGAATGACTAGTCCTCAGAGGGGGAAAACTAGTGGAAATGATTAAACACAAACGAAGCGGTGAGTCCGGAGTTTACAAATCTGAAGGAGAATTTTTGCTCCAGGTTGGACTGGAGGAAGAGGAATGACAGCCACCCACGCTAGGCATGTGCCCAGGGCCCTGCTGCTGTGGACGCCCTGTGCCAGCATGCACGGTGAGGCAATTCCTGAGAACAGCGGGGCTCATTCATCCCACACGCCTTCTCAGACAGTTAGGGTAAACAGCTCGCAGATGCATTTCCTGTGAGCTCAAAGTTTTTTCCACAGTCGTACTTACTAGTCAGGCTGTTTGAAAATTCCCTTTCTGTGTTTCCTCTAAAAGCACCGTCTTTTGCAAGAGATTTGCCGGACGTGATATCATCCTAATTATTCCTTGACCAATTTTATCACCAACCACTTCAAATCGAGAGCATTTATCCAGTTTTACAAGGCAGTGAAGGCGACTCCGGCAATAGCCAAAGTAGTGACAACATGAGCGTTTCATTCCGCATCCGGATCCTGGAGTTGAAGTGCCGTGTGCCCCGTCTACCTGATGCCACGTCACTTGGACACAGAACTAATTGGCTGTGGAGTCATGAGGCACATGAATCAGTGGCTAAAAATGTGTGACTGGACACGTAAAAGTTAATCCTGAATTGACACCTAGTTCTTACTCTCTGTTCCTGAGAGCCAACTGTTCAGAATTGTTGCAAAATTTGACACTTCCCAAATTGCCTCTTGGTTCCTTGAACAGAGTTCAGGGTTCAATGCCGTTTCTCAGAGATTCTTAACAAGAGGAAGCAACACCCCTGGCCTCCCCAGGGACGGGTGTAGACAGGGGAAAAGTTGAATCCGGCTTTACAGAGATCTGCCCTTTTATAAGATTCTTGCCTCCAAGGTGAGAGGGAAAAAAGAAAGAAATGGCTTCTTGTTAATAAAATCACTTGAAACGATGTGAACTCATTCTTAGAAAAATATGAGGAAATAGACATTCAATATTAAGTTCAAAGTTAGAGACAGTTCCAGAACTTATTTTGAAGATGGCATTTGCTATAAAGGAAGTCTTCTTGAGAGACAGGATTCTTCCTATTACGAGAACCTTTTCAGTCTCATGAAGTAGGGTAGCTTCTGTCTGAAGAATGTGTGGTGGAGGCCAGCATCTGTAGCCATAGTAGCTAGCTAGTTACTGGTGTGTGTATCCCAGCGTCTAGAATCCCGCCTTTCTTTACAGCAAATTCTGTCTGGCCCTGCCCACTCGTGGGACTCAAAAGTCCTCAACCCTTCAGGGAGGTGCCACTCGTGACCCCAACAGCATGAGGTTGAGGAAGGCAAGCCACACTCTCCTGGGACACTTGGAAACAGCCTGCTGGAGTCTTTGGGCCCCTGCAGCAGGCTGACCTGGGAATTGCCCCCCTCCTGACCTGACCTAGATAACAGGGCACTAGATGACAAACGGCATCGGCCCTTCACTGATGCAGGAGGAGATGGGAAAGGAAACCAGGGCTGAGGTCCTGACAGACTTTAAGGTAGAGTCAGGGATAGACTCATAGCTGCCAAGTGACTCTTGCTGTCTTAGAAGAATCCCACTTCCCTTCTGGCTGTGAGGTTGATTGGGCTCTAATGCTTTTGTTGATTGTCAGGGCTGATCTGACGGACCTGGCTGGCTAAAATGAGGCTCTTTTCTTCCCAAACCAGCATCCTATCTTCCGTAACCCTCTGTTCCCTACAGCTACAACTTTTTTTTAAACCTCCCAAGTTATGTGACTATTCTTCCCTTCCCTCCCACTCTCACTTCTACAGAAAAGGTGACAAGATCAACCCAGGCCTTTGAGCCACATTTCAGCTCTACGTGGCTATGCCTCATCTTTACAAGAGGGAGGAAAAGTGAGTGGGTACACAGTTCTTTGGAATTTGAGGGAAATTGCCTTGCCTGGAGGGCTGGTGATTTGGGCTTCAGTTTTCCCTTTCCTCCTCAATTCTTGCCTGAAGAAATAACCCAGAAGAACCATAGTTAGTCATCGGCAGTCAAATATGTGCAAATCATGAGTTTGGCTGAATCACCTTTCCGGTAAGGAGAGAAAGAAGCAGAAGCCAGTTGGAGACAGCTGTTGGAAAATAGTAATCCTTGCTATCAAGTTGGCCTGAAGAGCTTGTTTTAACAAGCATCGGAACAAAAGAGTGTTAGTCAAGGGTAACACTAAAAAAAACAATAGGGAAAAAGTCACAGGACAGATATGGGTGGAAAAGTAGAATAAAAGAAAAAAGTAAACAAAAACTGAAAAGCCTGATGTTATCATTGATAGCTTTTAAAAATTCTCTATTTTTTTCATAAAATTTAGCTCAGCAAAGATTTTTCTGGGGTATTTATTGTATGCTAGACAATCTGCTAAGTTCAGGGGATGGAAAGATGAGGAAAGACCAAATCATTCTCCTAGAAAAACAGACACGAAGCACCCTGTAAACACTCAATAAATGTCAGTTCTCTTTTTCCTGCCCATGAGAGACATTCTGAATTAATAAATATTTATTGTGATTGTCAGAATTGTAAAAATAATATACCCGTGGCAGGGAAGGCTAGCTCTCCTGCAAAGTACATCCTTATCTTCTTTGCCTGGGCACATTAATAGACGACATTTTTCAGCCTCTTGTGCAAAGAAGTGTGACTATGTGGTTAAGTTCTAGCCAATGGCACGTGAACAAGTAAGAACTGCTTCTGGGCTGAGGATACTTAGTAAGGTGCTGTCCTTTTTCTGTGCCCAGTTCCTTGGCTACCACAATGGTGGAGGGTAGAAGATGAGGCTCATCCGTGAAGAATTTTTAAACAGGGGGCTCGACATGGTCAAATTTCCTAGAGTAAAGTCCTGCTGGTAACAAGAAGAAGATGGTTTGCTGTAAGGTACGACCACAGGGCAAGAAGGACAGTTAACAGGCTATTGCACCTGAGTTAAACGGTGCCTCTGTGCATGAAGCAAAAGGGACTAATAAAATATTATATCTTCAAGCCTCAGCTGCTAAAAGTTATCTGAAGGCAGATGGGTTTGGGAACCATGCCTGTAATTCCTGGACACAGGAAGGAAGGCTTCTACTGTTTTTTCCACTTCCCCCTCCTCCTCCTGCTCCTCATCCTCCCCACACCTGATTATTTTCCATTTGTCAACATCAGGATATACCCTTGAGTGCACATACAAAGAAGTCAGTGTTAGTAAAAATGCCAAATCTTTACTGCAATGCATATCCAAACCATATTCAAATACCACTAAAGATTATTTGTAAAAATGTTTTCAGGCAGCAACTCCATGATTAGTCATTGGAAAGAATCGCACTGGAAAAATATTAATAAATAGAAAGCACACAAAGGAAACACGTGTAAGGATGTTTTTGTCTAGGATTGCAGAAAGCAGAAAAGAAAAAGATAAGGAGGGACAATATTGAAGTGGATAATTTACCAATTGTTTGTAAGAACCAAAATGTATAATTTGTAATAAAAGACATTTGCATCTTTGGTCTTAACTAGGCAACTCAAATTTTTGCAGTAACCCATTATAACAAAGCATTGTCATCCTGAAATGAAAATGATATCTCTTGACTTTGTTGTTATAAATATATTTTTTCAGGATTAAATTAGAGGGTAGCCCCTTTGCAAAAGTTCAGAAATATTTTGCTTTCCAATAAGCAGGTTCGGCATCTTTCCTTCGACCTCACTTTGGGCTACAGGGCTGTGTCCCACCTTCAGTGATCTGTTAATATTTTCGGCACTGTTTGACTGATTTGTGAATCTAAGTTAGCTATTAAAACTTTAAGAAAAGCTACAAGCTCAATGTATACGTTTTTACACAAAATTCTTTTAGGAAAGAGACAAACTATTTTGGCAGCCTGAGCGGCTCTCACTTTGACTATAAGAAAAGGAAAAAATGTGACAAACACTTCTCTGTTTCATAATGGTTCTAGGACACGACAAGAGTGGTTCATTTTCTGAAGATAAAATGTAGTCAGATTAAGAAGGGAAATGCCTGCCAATAGAAACAGCACTGAGAATTAGCTACACATCCTGGGAAAATAAGGTTTAGCCCAACTATGTTGATATTTCTTAGCAAGATTGGACACCAGAATTGGCAAAAATATTTCTTATTCAACTATTTTATGGAAATCCTATGAAAATAATTGAAAACAGAAACATTAAATTGCTTCACCAGAGAGAATGCACATTCCTTTTCTTCTACCCTCAATACTTTGCAAATCTATAGAAAGGGTTTGGAAGGAGAATACATTTTTAAAAGCCTCAACATGTGGAACAGATATGAAAGTTAAGTTATAAGAGAAGAAGATGCATGGAGCCACACACAGGGAGGGAAAGGTCGCACGGTGCCAGAGGCAGAGACTGCAGTGATGCAGCTGCAAGCCAAGAAAGGCCGAGTGGCCAGAAACCACCAGAAGCGAGGAGCAGGCCAGGAAGGCAAGAAAAGGAAGACTTGCAATGACTTTCCCAGGTTTCCAAGCTTTTTTTTTTTTTTAAAGATTTTATTTACTTATTTTTAGAGGGGGAAGTGAGGGAGAGAGAGAGAGAGAGAGAGAGAGAGAGAAACATCAATGTGCGGTTGCTGGGGGTTATGGCCTGCAACCCAGGCATGTACCCTGGCTGGGAATCGAACCTGGGACACTTTGGTTCCCAGCCCGCGCTCAATCCACTGAGCTATGCCAGCCAGGTCCAAGCTTTTTTGAAAGCATAAGAACCTATGTCTCCAAGCAACATGAAAGGCAGATGGCACAGTGGTTAAGACACAGGACTTCTAGTTAGTGGATCTGGGTTTGAATCGTGATCCTATCCCTGTGAACCTTGGGCCAGCTGACTCAACCTCTGTATGCTGTTTCCACATCTGTAAAACGAGGAAGCAATAATAACTACCCTAGACTGTGAAGACAAGGTAATGTGATTAGGCACATAAAGTGTGACCCTGCACTACTCATTGCATAGCCCTAAGCCACGTGTGGCCATTCCTCACTGAGCGATGGCTCCCCCATGTTAGATGTGTTGGAAGTAAAATTTGGACCCGATTTTGACCACACTGTGTGAAGAAAATAATGCCAATGTCTTGTTAGTACTTTTTGATATTATTGCATTGTAAATACAGATATTTTTTAATGTATTGGGTCCAGTAAAACACTGAATTCCACTTCACCTTTTTTTGTGTGGCTACTAGAAAAATTAAAATCACACATGTGGTTCAGATATACATCACATATTATACTTTTATTGGACGTACCTGGAATAAAGGGTGCCTGGGCACAAACAAAATTGCTTCCATTTAAAAAATATGTTGAATCATAAAATTTACTGTTGGGCTCCGATTTAGAAGTAGGGTATAAAAGATTGGCATGGAGCAGTGAAATAACTCTATACCTAGGGAAGGTCGTACACTGTTGTTGACCCACTATAGATGTCTCTCCCAAGTCTTTGTCTGTTCGTCCTTAGTTTCCATTAGAGTGAGCCCTTGCTGTGTGCCTCTACCGAGTATTGTGCATTCACCATCTTATGAATAAAGTAGTCCTATTATTTGTGCATAACGTATGTAACTGACATTATATGTGCTATTTAGTACCGATGTTGAGGTTTGTCTGATGTTACTATACATCTCAGGCTCCTGAGTCACATAAACCCTCTCGGGTAGGAAGGCAATAGCAGTCACAACAAATGAGCCCTTGTCACAGCCATCCTGAGTGCCTGTCACCTGGGTGTGTCCCTAAGAGTGTGATTCAGAATTTAACACTATCTGATTCATCTTCGTGGGAACAGGGCAAGAATCCTTTCTGGAGAGAGAGCAGAGAACCAGAAAACCTCCTAAAGCCTGCCATTTCCTGCATGTATCCCTGACACTTGAAACCCGAAAGCTCCTTGCCCTCCAGACATGAAACATGAGCCTACTTAAATACTGTTTCTTCTCTTTGGAGTTGAGGTTCTGAAGAAACTCCTCCCCAGACTCTGACATTTCAATGGAATTAATCCCTAAAAGAATTGTAATCTCCCATTAAGAGATGATCTTATCCTTGGCAGGTCTACCGGGGCAAGGAAAAGGGAAGAACAAAGCGCCCATCTCATCCCTGTTGGGGCTGCTTTTAGGCTGCACACTGTGAGGAAAGAAAGGGCGTGAGATACTCTTAGCACCGAATTTGTAACCCCTCAACCAAAAGGAGCAAGACATTCACCTTCCCCGCCGAGAATTTATGTTAGGGCCTTGTCTCTGGAAGACACCAGAATGATAGCGCCTCTTTCTGTGTTCATTAGGCACTAAAACGGCCTCTTCTTGATTATAGGATAGAGTGAGAGTGAGAACCTTCTGGGTCCCTGGAGTGAAAGTGTGAAGAGTGCTAGTTAGATGTCTTTTTGCCTGGACCTGGAAGATGCAGGTACGTTTAAGGTTTAGGTAGCAAGAATTTGAGACTCTTCTTGATTTGGGCTGGAAATCTCTTACCCATGAACTCTCAAAGTCCTGCCATTAAGCCTGTAGACTGAATGCATTTTCCCACGGCCTGAACTTCTTCAGGGGCTCCCCCACCTCTGCAGGCCAGTCCTCCGCGTCCAGGCTGCCCTTGCCCTCCTCCAGCCTTCCCTTCACAGTGTGGTTTTCCTCCTCCCTGTTACCTCCCTCTCCGGCAGGTGGGCGTTCTTTCGTCCCACTGCCCTCCATGGTTGGGGTGTCTCTGCGTGCTGTTCCTGTCCCCTCACCTGCTCTGTCTCGTGTACTCCAGTCTCACTTCCACGGACTCCACCAGAACAGTTCTCAACGACAGAGACCCCGGGCACCAAATCCCGTGGCTGTCCTGCCATTCTCATAGTCCCTGGAATCCCAGCAACATTCCACCCAGCCGACTCCCACCAGGCTGACGTACCAGGTAACACAGCACTCTCGGCTTCCCAGCAACCTGCCTGCCCGCCTTCGTCTCTTTTGCTGACTTTTTAGTGTTAGAATAGCACAGGCTTCACTACTAGGGCCCAAGTGTCTTCTTCCTCGACATTCTTTCCCAAGGCTGTGTCTTCCATGCCTGGGACTCCAGTTGTCCAATCACACACTTGAAATTTGGTCTCCAGCTCAGAACTCTCTTCTGAGTTCAGGCAAGTGGTATATTTTACCATTTAAATGTCTCACAGGCACCTCAAATTTAATGTATTCAGAACGAGGTTCCTAATATTTCTCCAGGCCTTTCTCCAGACCCCGACCCCAGCCTTGGCCTTCCTGAGATGATGACATACGCCCATTCAGCCCCACGACATGCCATTGCAGGAATGTCCCCCTGTCCTCCAAGCTGCACAAGCCTCTTATTTTCTCTGCATCCGAGAGCCAATTAATCACCAATTTCTAAATATCATTTTATCTCTTCTGCAATCACCCTACTGGGTTTATGCAAAAGCCTTTGGACCAGAGTGCCACACCCACACTCCTCCAGCTAAAACCCTGCGATACAGTCAGAGTGCATCTCAGCATGCACATCATATTCATTCACTCCCTGACTGAAAACTGTAAAACTGCCTTCCATTTCTGTTTGGATATTTGCTCCAATCATGCAACAGCGCACAGACCCCTGCATTCTCTCTCCGGCCCAGGGTCCCCGGCCCTGCTCACGCCCATCTCCCCCGAGTTGCTCTTTTCAGGACACACTCCTCCTTTGCTTCCTCCAAGAACCAAGCTCCGTTCTGCTCAGAACCCTCGTGCATTTCATCCCCTCGTCCCCTTTCCTCTCTCCTTGCCTTTGCATCCATTAGATCTCGGCTGAAATGTTTTTTTCATGAAGTAGTTTTGACTTCCCAAGAAGACCAAATCTTTATAATATGTGCTCTCTCATGTAATGCATCTGAGTATTGACTCTTTGATCTTATAAACAGTATAAGAATTGTAATTAAATTACTAATTGTATAATTAGTATTTTAATGCTCATTTATCCTCTCCATGAAGAGAAAAGTGTTTTTCTTTTTACTGCTGAATCTCTGTACACAAAGATAGTAGTTGCCTAATAAATACCTGTTCAGTGAATAACTAACATTTAGATGGCATAGAAAGAATATAAAGATTTTCTTTTTTAAATTTTTTTATTTTAATCATTGTTCGAGTACAGTTTTCTCCCTTTTACTCCCAATAGGATTTTAATACATACCTACAATAGTACACGCTTTACTGTCTTTTGTTTTAAATGAACATTTAATTAAATTACAGACATTTATGTAAAAAATTGAGAATTTCTGAAATCAGTCCATAATGACATAAATTTAAAGAAAGATAATTGACCTACTGTTATCATAGCTACGCTGTAAATGCCAAGCAAGGAGAACAGGTGCTGCAGAAAGAATTTTTTAAAACAACCTAATAATATTAAAAGTAACTGTGGTACTAAAATATTATTGACAACTTTGCAGCTCTGTGTCTGCCTGAGAAGTACAAATACAAGTATGTTAAATTGGTCCCTTTGAATGCATCTAGAGCAGTCTTTCTCAGCCTTTTTTTTTTATCATTGCCCTCTTAGGAGCCATTTTAAACATTCTTTTCTACTCATTCTCCCCCAGCCCAGAAGTTTTAATAGCACAGATACACCATGTATCTGTTTATGCAGGGCATGTGTATGTGTGCTTCCAGCATAGGAAAGTAAAAAGTTTCACTCCTCAAGAACAAATGGTTCCCCTGGGGGCAGCATTGTCCCTGTCGAGAGTGTGGGAACTGGAGTGATCCTTTGAAGATAACAATGTGTAATCAACAAATTAAAGTGCACTTCAAATCACCGGCAGAGGACTGAAAGGTGCGGAGTGTGCCTCTGCTGCCTTCTCACCTCGGCAAAGTTGTCTCCGGCTCGCTGGCTTGATTTATGGAGCAAACCGGGTAGTTATGGCAACACGCCGCTCCACGTGGACACTGTGGCTCAATCCCCGCTGCCTTCAGGGACAGGAGGGAGTTTCATCCAGAACTAATTGTTCTACAGAAGATCCCCAAATTACTGCAAATGTTAACAGCCAAAAATATTACTGAACAAAAGGCAAGCTTGAGAATATAATGAAATAATATCACAAAGGAAAGAATTTCTGGATAGAAGGTGGTAAGCTTTTGCTCCACTTGGTGTTGATTATTATAAAATATAGAAGCATGGAGGAAGTATCAAACAGAACATTAGTTTCAGTAAATATGCTTTTCTGGATAAAAACCCTATTTCTCACCAATGATCAAATTCCTGAACGCCTAAGAATAACCATAGTTAACATTTGAATCTCTTTCTACAGTTGATACATTTGCCACATTTGTACTGCCGACAAGTGTTTCTCCTTGACACTTTTTTCTGTTATGTAAGAAAACTTTTATTATTATTATTATTATTATTATTATTATTAAGAATTGTGTGCTTTTGAGGGCGTTTTTTCACTGACCAAGTCTTAAGGTTATGAAGGACTTTGAGCTGGAAACCATGGTGATGGCTTTTGTAAATATCACATTAGCATAATAAGCAGCAGATTTTGATTCTGCAGTGGGAATACACATTTTCTCCAGTACTAAAAATAAATCATTAAGATTATTTTGAAACCAATTGCAGTGATCCCAGCACATAAACTGGATGGCAGGGAGAAACCTTGTCTTCCAGGTGAGCCTGCTGCTCTGGGAACTAAGCAGGTGAGCAGCTGCATGCATCATTGACCTAACCTTCAGACTTCTTACCCAGAATAACTTACTGTGATAAACAATAAGTTCCACAGAAAGAAATGTCCTCCTCTCACTTGATTATCTGAAACTACATAAACTTCTTGAAAGAAAAGCAATACAGACAATATGAAAAAATGGTTCATTTTATATGCATCATTCTTAAATGTGCTGAAAACCTCTTCTTAAGGTGTTAAGTTTTAGGTGTAAGCATGATAATGAAATACTAATGAAGACTAAATTGCCTACTGATCACCTGCTTAGAGGCATTTTGTGTTCCTTGTCAATAATAGTATTGAGTGCAATTTATTAGTACAGCTTGATGTTTTATTTCTTTTATGCATCATTGAGTAGTTATAGCTGTAATACCTTTAATTGGCATAGCAGGCAAATCTTTGTTGGTATTCTTTATGATTCCTAGAGTGTGTTGAGGGTCAACGGAACTGTTGGGGAAAATTATTTTGCTTCCCATCACATTCAGGCCACAACAGAACTCCGCCTGAGCCACTGAGCACTACTGAACTCAGGAATAGATATCTAAACCTGCCTGAAGAAAAATTGCAAAGAAAACAAGATTAAATGGTAAGTGCTGCCCAAAAATGTATAAAAAGAATTATATACCACAACCAAGTAAAATATATCCTGGTATGCAAGACTGGCTCAAAATTTGAAAATCCATTCATATAATTCCTTACATCAACAGACTAACAAAGCATAACCACATGATCATATTAACAGATGATATCAATGGATGCAGAAAAATCCCATATCCATGTCATGATAAAATCTCTCAGTAAACTAGGAAGAGAGGGGAAGTTTCTCAACTTAATAAAGACTACTTACAAAAACCCTAGAACTAACATCATAATGTTGAGAAACTCAAATGTTTACCACTAAGATCAAGTGGCAAGGATGTTTTCTCACTACTCTTTTTCAATACTGTACTGGAAGTTTTTGCTAATGCAATAAGGCAAGAAAAGGAAACAAAAGATAAGGAGATTGGGAAGGGAGACATAAAACTGTGTTTGTTCCTGGATTCATAATCATCTAAGAAGAAAATCTGAAAGAAGTGACAAAAATACTAGAACTAGTAAGAGATTACAGCAAGGTCGCAGGATGCAGGGTTAACATACAATAGTTGATTGCTTTCCTATATACTAACAATGAACAAGTAGACCATGAAATTAAAATCACAATGTCATTTACATTAACTCTCTCCAAAATGAAATACCCAGGTAGAAATATAACAAAATATGTATAAGATCTATATAAGAATAACCACAAAACCTATAAGATTCTGGGGAATAAAATCAAAGAATTAAGTAAATGTAGATTCCATGTTCTTGGTTAGGAAGACTCAGTGTTGTCAAGATGTCAGTTCTTCCCAACTTGATCTGCAAAGTCTCAATCAAAATCTTAGCAAGTTATTTTGTGGATATCAACCAGCTGATTCTAAAACTTATATGGGGAGTCAAAGACCCAGAAGAGCCAACACAGTATTGAAGGACAAAAACAAAGTTGGAGGACTGACACTACTCAACATCAAGACCTATTACAAAGCTACAGTAATCAAGACAGTATAATATCTGTGAAAGAATAGACTAATAAAACAGAATAGAGAACCCAGAAATAGGCCCACATAAATACAGTCAAGTATCTTTGACAAAGAAGCAAAGGTAATATGAGTACAATGGAGCAAAGACAGTCTCTTCTACCAATGGTGCTGGAACAACTGGACTGGACATCCACATGGAAACAATGAATCTAGACACAGATCTTGTACCTTTTACAAAAGTTAACTCAAATGAATAACAGATCTAAATATAAAATGCAAAAATATAAAACTCTTAGAAGATGTCATAGGAGAAAACCTATCTGACTTTTTGTATGTTGATGCCTTTTTAGATACATCACCAAAGACACAATCCATGAAAGGAATAACTGATAAGATAGACTTTCTTAAGATTAAAAACTTCTGCTCTGCAAAAGACTGTATTAAGAGAATTAGAAAACAAGCCACACACTAGGGGAAAATATTTGCAAAACACACATCTGATAAAGAACAGTTACTCAACATGTACAAAGAACTCTTAAAACGCAAGAATGAGAAAACAACCCTTTTAAAAAATGAGTCAAAATCCTTACCAGACATGTCACCAACTAAGCATAGAAAAAGATGCCCTACATCATATGTCACCAGGGATCTGCAAATTAAAACAACAATGAGATGTCACTACACGTCTATTAGAATGGCCAAAATCCAGAACACCAGCAACACCAAATTTTGGAGACGATGTGGGGCAACAGGAACTCTCATGAACTGCTGGTGGGGATGCAAAGTGCTATGCCCACTCTGAAGACAGCTTGGCAGTGTCTCAAGACTAAACATGCCCTTACCACACGATCCAGCAATCACACTTCTTTTCATTCACCCAAAGTAACTGAAAACTTATGTCCACACAAAAACCTGCACATGGATGCTTATGGCAGCTTTATTCATCATTACCAAAACTTGGAAGCAACCAAGATGTCTTTTAGTAAATGAATTATTCATTCATCGTGCCACAATAAACGGGGGCACATCTAGACAAAGGACTATTAGTCAGTACTAAAAAGAAATGAGCTGTCAAGCCATACAAAAATCGTGGAAGGACGCTTACATGCATATGACTGGGTAAAGGAAACCGATATGGGAAAACTGCATACTACATGGTTCCAGCTGTACGACAACCTGGAAAAGACAAAACCAGAGACAGTAAAAATAGCAGTGGTTTCCAGAGGGCGGGGGTGCTAGAGATAAACAGGCAGAGCTCAGAGGACTACAGGGCAGCACAAGTGCCTATATGTTATTATAATGATAGACACATGTCATGATACATTTGTCCAAACCCACAGAATAAACAGAGAACACCAAGAGTGGACCCCAAGGCAAACTGTGGACTCTGGGTGACTAGGACATGTCAGTGTAGGTTTATCCTTGGGAAAAAAATGTACCACGGTGGCAAGTGATGTTGATAACAGGGAGGCACGTGTTGGAGCAGGGGCTACATGGGAAATCTCTGTCCCTCTCTCTCAATTTTGTTGTAAATCGAACACTACTCTAAAAAAAATAGTCTTAAAAAACTGTAGGTGCTGAAAAGCAAGATTGTGAAGTATAAGAAAGACATTCAAAGATTATGGTGATTGTGTGCTTTAATCCATTTTCTTTTCCCCTGAGAATCTGTATTACCTAAAATAGCTAAAGGAATGTCTTTAGTCTGAAAAGGGAATTATTGCAAACTTCATCTTCAAGGTGTTTCTAAGAAATTATTTCTCATGCAAATCTCTCTGATTTGCTGGTTATCAGTTCCTTGGCACAGACCTGTTTTGTTTGGCCCAGTAAAACATCATCTTATCTGCATACATTATGTATTTTCTAATTTAGCTAAAGGAACATTCTCTAGAACTAACCTCTAATTCCCAGAATCGAGTTCTTGAATATGGTGTAATTAGAAAGAAGAAAGAAGTCCTTCTCTGAGTGAAAAATTGTCAGTCTCTAAATGCCATGATACTAAAGAGGAAGGCTACTACTGTCTCATTTGAGGTTCATTAATGACCCTGCCTTCATTGCAAAAATTGTTCACTCTTTTTCCATCTCTCTAATGTCACTTATTTAAATACATATGTACATACATACATACATACATACAGGCTTAATCATCTTTCTCACAATATCTCTCAATATTAACAGAATTTTTTATTTGACATACTTGATAAAAATGCAGCTATTTGGATAGGATTGTGTTCATTAACAGAATTACAATTCCAAAAGTTTTATAAACTAAAGATGAAATAAGCTATACATGTTGCAGTAGGTTTTAATGTAGAATGATAAGATTTACATACAAGGAAAATAGAAGCTTTGATCTGGTTTATAAATATGTGTCCTATTATTGTGCTTGAACCCACAATATTTCCTATAACATCTTAGTCTATGGGGCTCAAATAAAAGTTATTCATTTTTAAAACTTAAATCCTCTCGTGGGTCAGAGACTGTTCGAGATGCATTATTGTGGACTGCAGGGCCAAGGTCCCAGGAACAGCCTCACTCCAGCCTAGCCTGGCTCCTCCTCCTGTGGGATTCTTTGCTTGGCAGTGAAGCAGGGAGGGGCGTGGCCAACAGGATGTTTCGAGCTGGATGCTGGGCCCCAGCCCACAGACAGAGCATTGACAGAGGGGACTACACGGGTCATAAGTCACTGCTGCCAAAAGCCACCTTGAAACAAGAACAGAGGAGCCTCCTTTTGGCCTTTGCACGAAGCCCATGCCTGCATCTTGGCTGTGGACACGGTGGCAGGAGAACGCTCCAAGCAGAGCCTGCTGCTCTCCTCAAGGAAGAAGAGAGCACAGGAGCCCTGAGAAAGGTGGCCTCCAGTGCCAAGGTCAGCCCACCCCAGTGCTCCTCAAACATTCTGGTGTTAGGTTGGTCTGAGCCTGAGGATCTGAGAGCCCCCCAAAAAGAGGGAATAAGAGAGCCAAGGAAAAAGCGAGTTTGCCCCGCCTATATCCTAGGAACAGAAACACACCCAAAGGAAACAGAGTGGATGAAGTGATGGGCCCTCTCCACACTCCAGTGGGAGAGACACAGGAAGAAGAGAGGCTACAGCGAGTCTCTGCTGCAATGCAGGGGCCTTTGCTGTCAACACAATTTTTAAAAGTATGACCCAGTCAATGTCCTTGACTTGGACTAAGTCATAGCCTATTCTTCACTAAAGCATTTGAGAGTATGGGGACTTAGATAAGAGAAACAATAGGTTTCAATTCTGAGCTTTTCATGATTTTTACCCCTTAAGATATTTTTACATAGTATTATAATATTTTTGCATGTTCATGTACAAAATATCTGCAAATGCAATGAGTCTACTCACATACAGTGAATTTCCTCCCCTTGCTGTATGAAACTAACTACCTGTAAGACCCTTCATTTATTAGCTTCTGTTCACAGTAGACAATTCTCAAGACCAGAAACTACATCTTGCTCTAAACCAGCAAATATAAAAAAGGATTATAAACCAGTGAGAATACAGTTGACTAAATGTGATCTGTCCTGCTTCAAATATTCAATGAATCATGGCTACCATTGAAATGGAAATCATGGAAACCACTTGAATTCTAAAATCCAAAACACACGGATAATTCCAGTTATTTCACTTTCATTTTTCTGTACACCTGCAGCAGTTCCCATTCTGTGAACATACAAATTGCATTGTAACAGATGTCTGTGCTTTGGGAAATTGTCAAATTGTCCTTGGCTGTGGTGGAAGCTTGTGCTGTGTATGAGCGGTCAGATCAAAGACAGTCGGTAATCCAGGACCAAACCTCAATTTTTTCCCAGGCCTGGGTCACTTTACCTAATACTTACCTAGCGGCTCTCCTGTGCCAGGCTTTGTCACAGTGCTGGAGGGTTAGACACAAATTAACACCGTCTCTAACCCTCGGCAAGCTTAGGGGAAATCAAGGAGACAAAGAGAAACCCGGGGCTGTAAGCTGACCTCTCCCAGGAAGTCTCTTGAACCACGCCACGTGTCTACGTGTCTACGCCGACCTGCTCCCTTCTCCTGCTGACACCAGCGGTCACCTGCAAACTTCTGTTCTCTCCAGGCCTGGGCTTTTTCAGGATGTCCCCCTTCCAAAGCCCTTTTAACATGCCTTTGAACAAAAATATTTCCAGAGCCAATTAGCATGAAACATCTTTTATCACTTTGATTTTAGAGGCTTCTTCACACCTACAGTCTGTGTGAGTTTTTCAGTGGAAGCGGGCTGAAGGCCACGTCTTCCAAGCTACTCCCCGGGGGCTGTGTCAGTGAGCAGGGAAGAAGCCTTAAGCGTTGCCCCTGAAACGTCCAAGTTCAGAGGCAAGACCAAAGAAAGTCTCCACACTCGCTGGGCATCAGAGTCTTGAGAGAGAGTTTAAAAACCCACAGATTCCTGGGCCGTGCTCGCAGGAATTGCAGTTCGGTTCATCTGAGAATGACTTCAGACATTGTTTTCATTGATTTCATTCTATTGTCATCCTGGGGTGCAACCGGGTATCACTTGCTTTCTACAGAATTCGAGATGGGGTGAAGGATTTTCTCAGCTGAATGACGCTCGGTCGATGTTCAAAAACACAAAGGGAGACTCTTGGTTTATTCTGTGTCTTAGGTATTTCTGCTGCCCCGTTTACTCAAGTGATGGAATTTGGGTATGGCCAGCTCCTCGACTCATGCACTCTTCTCATCCCCCTGTTAGAAGCTCAGTGTTTGGGTCCCCCAGATTTCAGATGTTGAAGCCCTAATTCCCAACGTGACAGTACTTGGAGATGGGGAGGTAATTAGACTTCGGGAGAGTCCTGAGGGGGGAGCCACCATGGTGGGACTAATGACCTCGTAAGAAAAGAAAGAAGCAAGAAAGCGCTCTCTCCCCAACTCACCCCCGCGCCCCCCCTTCCCCCCGCCCACGGAAGACAGGGAGAGAGTGGCTATGTATAAGCCAGGAGGCAGGTTCTCACTAGGAACCGAATCTGCAGGCACCTTGACCTTGGACTTCCTGTAGAATGTAGCTGGATTATGGAGTGCTACAAATTTGAGGAGAAGGAGTAAATAAGGAACCAAAGTTTTGGAACAAGTGGGTACGAAGAAAAAGGCAGTCATGCAGGACCCGGGAGGTGGGCTGCGTTTATGAGAGGATGAGAACCATTCTAACGCTTGGTTCCTGCCCAAGTTATCGACTTAAAGACATCCGTTCATGAAAGAGTAACCAGCTGAACTGCCGTCATGCAGCCGGGAAGAGATTTGGCCAGAAGTGTGTGACGTTCCTCACCTCGCTTGTTACAAGTCATAAAAAGCTCCTTCTCGCTTATTCTTAGAAAAATACGTTTTACCAAAAACCTACCATTTAGGAGCTGGGAGTGGTTTTTTTTTCTTTTTTTTTCTGAACACCCCTTTCAGAAAGCGTATTCAATTATCATCACATGTTAAGTATTTCTGGAGTTCTAAGGGGGTGAGGGGGGCGTTGTTCGGGTTTGGTCTGGTTTTGGTTTTCTCAGAGAGGAGAAGAGAGAGCAGCTGGACAGTGAACTGGTCCTTCACGACAGAAGCAGGTCCCGTGGTTTTGATGAGGAGGCCTTGTAGAGTCCATTCAGCTGAGCAGTGAATCAGGGGGGTGTCCTCCTGGGCATTCTGACAACGGAAGCCCAGCTTCCCTGCATTTAGCAGGCAGCCCCCAGTCCTCACATTGACTGCAGATGTGCTGCAGACTCCAGCTCTGCTGTCCAGTCACACTGCACCCCACTTCCTCCAGCGAGTGCAGAAAGACAGACCTAGCTGCACCCTGTGGAAGCTGGGGGAGGCCTGTCTCGCTTCCGAGCATTACAATTCTCTCGACACCCATCGTTTTGGTCCACCCGGCAGGAGAGTGCTCAGGTAAACACCCATTCTCTCCAGGGGGAAAGAGTTGCAGAAACTACTGAGTGCTTCCAACCAATCTCCTGTAGTTTTATATAGAAAAGGAATTGCCTGGACAGAGGAACGCAGACGGGGCTCCTGCCCAGTTATACCTAACGCAACGTTCCCAACACGAGACGCAGAGACAGGACATGCGCACTGACACACACGATGAGTCGCGAGCGCCCTCTCCTCCAAAGGCCTAAATGTGACACTGCTGCGGTAGCCAGCATCAGAAGAATAAAGGGCCTTTGCAGGGTTGTTCTTAAAAGGTGATATAATGATATTTCACATTCACTACTTATTAAACTATAAAAGTTTTCCTGTAGACGCAGGCTGAGTAGGTTGGCTGAGTTATACTTTTCCAATCATACTTCTTGAATTGTCTGTGGATTTAGGCATCCCTAAGGCTGCCTCCCAAAGAAAATCTGAGGCTGACTATTAATACATACAAGGTGATGCACCAGTAAATGTAATGGGTGGAAATGCAATTATCCTTTGTGAACTTGCTTTCTCACATGCAGCGAGACTCTCCTTTTGTGGGATTAAGATGAGAGGTGAAGAGGGACGTGAGTGGTGGGTCAAGAAGATAAGGTCTTTGATCCCACTCTGCAAAAAAATCACCCGAGGCCAAGAAATCTGCATTGGAACACACGCTCCAGATCATTTTGATAAAAATTGTCCTTGGCCCACAGTTTGAGAAATTCTGGTAGAGCTGAACCCCATTTCCAGCTGGTATTAAAGACAGTACCACCTGCTGGCTCATAGCCCATAGGGTGGTATTCAGGGAACTTAATGCAGCTGAAGCCGAGATACTGCAAGGTATGGCTCAGCAGTGTTGGCTTGAGGAGAGAAAAACCCTCAACACCCATAATTTGCCAAGTGCCGGGTGTGTATGTGACAACATGTCAGGTACCAGAGAATTAACAAAAATCCCTTGTTTCTACCAGGCTCTTCAAAAGACAAGTGTTCATTTGCACACTAGAGCTATATGTAAGTTGGGGAAAAAGAGAGCCACCTGAACTTCAACCTACTTACCTTCCCTTAGGGAGCATAACCTCCCCCACCCCCCACCAACCTCTGTCTGGTCTCTTCCCAGAATAAAAGTTGGATTTTTACCTAAGAAAGTTTCAGGCTGTACACATGTTAAATTTGGAATTACCAACCCACGTATTTCTAAGAATGTTATAAAATTTTAGTCATGAAACAAAAGCTATAATAAAGCCTCTTATAAATAACAATAATCTTGAAAACCTGAAAGAAAATAAGGGCCCTGAATGCTGTGGCTCAGTGGACTGAGCATCATCCTGCAAATGCAAAGTTCACCTGTTTGATTCCTGGTCAGGGTACCTGCCTAGGTTGCAGGCCAGGTACCCCACTGGGGGCATCTGAGAGGCAACCAGTGGATGTTTCTCTCCCTTTCTTTCTCCCTCCCTTCCCCCATCACTTAAATAAACAAGCAAGCAAGCAAACAAACAAATAAATAAATCTTTGAAAAACATAGGCACCAATGAAAAACTTCCATCTTTCACCGTGTTTCCCAACTCCCAAGCACACGTCCAGAAGTTACTGGGGATGATTCATTAACATCACCAAGCCACCAGGTGCTGAGGAAAAGGATCTGGAGTGGGAAACATAAGGTCTGAATTTGAATGAGCACATGGGCTCCCTTTAAAATTCCTTCCGGGAAGGGGCTCCTGTCCTGTTGTTATCTGCAGAAAGGAGGCACAGCTTGGCTCTGCCTCCTATCGGCTGTGGGAGCACCAGCTACGGCGCCCACCTACCCATGTGGTTCTCGGGAGTGAGTGAGGTCAAGTACGCACCGTGACTAGCAGTGTCTGACTTGTAGTGGATGCTCGGTAAACCTGATACTTTCCTCACTGCAGCACGAACATTTAATCTAGAAAAAAAAAGAAAAGTAAACGAAGATAAAATAATTCGTTTAGTTTGGAGTCTTATAAGAAGTTAAGAAAAGGTAACATAGGAAAAGTTGAAGACACAGCTTTACGAGAAACTCAGTTTTAAATCTTGACTTGGCACCTTAGTAACCTAGTGTCTACGGGCAAGAGGCTCAAAGTTTGTAAGGTCGTGCTCCTCTTTTGGAAAAATGGCACTAATGTAGAGCTACTATAAGAATTTCCAGGAGAAAGAATATCAACTACTTAGTAAAAGGTCTGCGACAACATATGCTCTTAGCCTGCAGTAGTTGTTATTCAGATAATTACCTCATTATTACACTATTTTTTTTAGATTTATTTATTTATTTTTAGAGAGGGAAGGGAGGGAGATAGAGAGAGAGAGAGAGAAATATCAATGTGCGGTTGCTGGGGGTTCTGGCCTGCAACCCAGGAATGTACCCTTCCTGGGAATCGAACCTGGGACACTTTGGTTCCCAGCCCGCGCTCATTCCACTGAGCTATGCCAGCCAGGGCTATTACACTATTTTTATTCAGTAACAATATGGACCAGATCAAGGCCTTGAATGTTCATTTCTAGGGTAACTTATTTGACACAAGTTCCGTAAGTTTGCAAGAGGTCAAATGACACGATTTTGCTTTCTGGCAGAACAAGTTTACCAACCTCAAAAGTAACATCTATACTGTTTTCCAGATCACTGGAGTCTGGCCACGTAGCATTTGGCTTCTAAATCCTGGAATGAGCGTTATCTTGCAGAGAACTCCAGCCAGCGAATCAGAGACCTGGTGCGCTCCTTGCAACGCGAGCAAATCCCCTGGCCCCTGGAGTAAGAATGTGGGCATGAAATTAACCCCTATGGTTTAAATCACAGGAAAGTGCCTGTAGCCCAAGAATCCATTTAATTCTGGTAAAATGTGAGCCTTCTGTACCCTGAATGAGATTTTAAAATGCACATAAATTATTCAGAGTAATAAAAGACTTATGCATGATATGCAAATTAGGCAGCAGATATGCAAATCACAAGCCACATTTTTTTCTTGAATTAGAAACAATTGAGAATTGGCTCCACTAGTTACTTCCAAAGGGGATAGGGAGGAAAGTATCACCCTCATCTTGTTTCATGCAACTCGAATGTCCAGGTGTACAGTGGGGAGGGGGTGGGCATGAGTGATTCTATTTCAGACCCTTAGAAATGAAGTTTATGAAGAGAAAGGGTTGGGAGTTTCTGTTCCCCAGCTGGCCCTTGCTATTCCCAGCACATGTCAAGAGTTAGTGGCAGCTCCTTTCTCCGAATGACTCTTTTTCAGAGGACTCTGAACTCAGCGCTGGTTTCAGGTTTGTTTAAAGCGATCACTGACTCAGGCTCCTCTAACTCCTTGGAAGGCGGCTATATTTATAAAATCTATTTTCTCTTTTTGGGAAAGCTAATTTTCTGCCCAGAGTTGAAGATTTACTTTTACAAGTATTTCCTGTGCCAGGCCCTGTGTGAGGCACTCCAAGGACATTAGTTCATTGTCCTGTGAGGCAGGCACAGTAGCTCCAAGAGACCTGGCGGTATTAACATCTGCCTTGTGGGGTGCCCTGCTACAGCTCATATAGTTAGCAGGGGGAGAAGCAGGCAGGCAGAAGCGGGTGGCAGAGGGTATGTGAAGATCTAGACCTCAAATGTATGTTTCTTTTCCAGACATAAAAGAAAAACCCAAAGAGAGAGATGCAGAGTCTGTGCTGGAGGCGGAGGATACGATCTATTGCGGGAAAGTGCCCATATGCCACCAAGCCAGGTAGAGAAAATAAACACAATCAGACCGCAAATAAAATACTTGGGCGTGTGGTGGTTTCAAAGAAGGAGAACTTTCATCTGCTGGGAGCCATCGGGAGAGATTTCACGGAGGAGGTGGTCCTCCAGAGGGCTAGTGTAGCATGAGGTGGGCGTCTGCAGGGGGTTCTAGAACAGCACATTCTACACTTGGGCTGGAACATAAATTAGGGACATTAGGACAGCCTATCATGGCAGACTGAGGGCATACTGTACAAGTTAATTCTGATGGTGAAGAAAAGTTTTATAAAAGTGCATTAGCAAGGGGAAGCAGTGAGCTAAGACCTGTGCTTTAGACACATTAATCTGGAACTGTGTGTGACACCGAGTGAGCTGGGGAGACAGGAGGCTGGAGGACTCATCATAAGGCCTGAGAAGGGTCTGAATGAGGATGCGGCGGGGAGAGTGGCCATGGAAGGGGTCCACTCATGACTGTCCGCCTTCACAGTCTTTGCAGCACATAGCACAGTGCCTGGCACTACATTGGTTCTCAGTGTGGAAGCATGGCGAGCAGGACTAATAAAGTGGCATTGGTCTAGTCAAGATAGCATAAAGTGTATAAAGCAAAACAGAGTTACTCATGTCAACCACGATGGCTACCAGTCACCATGACAATTTGGTTCAAGAAGGAAACTACCTAAGTTACGCTAGACACATCCGGCAAGGAGACACCCCTAAGATATCTGCACACGTGACCCACAGATAGGCTTCTGGGAAAATTCACCCATTTGCCCACATGGGTGCCAAGACACTTGTCAAGAGATCCAGAAGGGTGGAGTACACCTCCCTCATGGTATAACTGAGGCAGGCTCCGGGCCACTGCTGAGGCAGCTCAGCTCCCTACACCAAATGCTGCTCCGTGCCATGCAGGTCTCCTTTGGCACTGGCCACCAGAGTCTCTGCCCGGCTGGACTGAGGACTTCGCCTGCCCTGCTGCCCACTTGGCTCTGGAGACCCTTCCTTGCAAGACACTGACCACCTCCTTGCCCACCGTGTTGTCTCCCGGACCTGCAGACCGAGACTCTGGAACTCGGGTTCAGTATCCCCCAATTCTCTCATGCGATGTTATTACTGATCGTTTCTGAGTGATTAGTATTGTTATGAGGTTAGTGTAGATTTGAATTAAATTTGTATTAAAGAAGCTATTGAACATGCATTAATAAAACCCAGTGAATGGCATAGTCACCTGTGCTGACTGCCTGTTATTTCTCAGTGCCGCCGTCACCTGTAGGACTAGTGGCCATAGAGGCAGCTTGGCACTTTCGGTTCTTAAGGCCCAGATCAGATGACTTGAGTGGGGACTGGAGGCTGACTTATAGGCTCAGGACAGGGAACCGGGGGGGAATGAGAGGAGTGAGGTGAGAAAGGAGGAAGGCAAGAGGAAGGGACAGTTTCAGGGACATTGCCCATTTTGGACTTTAGGAACTTGTATTGCATCTTCTCAACTTGTAAATGTCATCTTCTAAAATCTCCTACCCCACAAAAGAAATTGCTTATAAAACTAGGTAAAATCAAGTAAGATCTGTTGTCTAGTGCTTTGTATTCTGCCAATGTCGATTTCCTGGTCGTGATAAGGCGCCATCATATGTAACACCCTAACACTGGGGGAAGCTGGACAGGGGAACATGGGACTTCTCTATACTTTTTTTCAGCAATGTGTGAGCCCATAATTAATTCAAAATAAAATTGTTTTCAAAAGTCAATTCAAGTTGACTTCCTCCCCTTGTCCTGTCAGACAGCTCCCTTGCACTTACTCTCCCTGGCCGTTCATCAGGCTGTGTTGGAACCGGGGGACCTGCCGGGTGAGACGGTGTCAGTTAGGTGTCTCCGTCTCAGGGACACGGCCTTAAATTTCTGAGGTTCCTCAAAACCCTTTATTCCCTAATCCCCCAAAAGAGTTTTGGTCATAGAGTAATGGTCATATCATAGACTACTCTTAGTGTTATTTTTCTAGATGTATCAAAGTTCCCAAATTTTCCATTTCAAAAGTTTCTTGTCTTCTAACCCAGTGTAACCAAAGAGCTAAAAAAATAGTTATCTGTATATTCACATTTTCTTTTAAAAATCCTGCATCTCTCAGAGTCATTCAGATCATTATACATTATTTTTCTGATGCTCTACAGGACTTGATTTTCCCTGATTCTCTTTTATATCTATGTAATAATTTCAGCTACCTACTTTCCCACACAAACCCCACTTTTCTCAAAACTTTAGAATGCCTTAAAGTCCTACTTAACCATGGCTTGCTTTTAAGATTCCTTGATTATATGATGAAATAAGTATACACATAAAAATGCTTGGAAGAGTGCCTATATCAAAATGAGTACTTAGTAAGTTATATGTAATAATATCAATAACTTTTATTGGCCTCCTCTCCTTAGTGCCTTTAAGAAGTGTTATTTTTTTAATTTCTTAGCTGAAACTTTTTTTGGTTTTAGTGTTATTTAATATTTTGCTTTATTTTAATTCTAGTGTAAGGAAAACATGCAAAGACATAAAACAGAGAAAAGACCAGAGCAACCTACCATATTCAAAACTGGTTTTGAGAATAAGTCATTTGAGAACTTCCTCAACCTCCATTGCCTGCTTCACCGGTGTTTCCAAACATGTGGCGTATCTCTGTCTACTGGTCTATTGGTCTGTACTTCAGCAATTATGCTACCTTAGAACAAACTAGTTTAAACCAATAAACCAAAAGCTGAGTTGTCCTATGTGAAAACCAGGTCTTCCATTTTTATTTTTAGGCATTCAAGCCTTAATGCTTCGAGCCTATGTTGATTGTAGAGTGGAAGATTTTCTTGGACCCCTTAAGAGGAGGGGACCATTCATTCATTCAATGACAGAGGTCATTTCCACAGTGAATGGCAGAGAGATGAGTTTCTCCCAACAGACACAAGACCTTAGGTGGAACCCGCAGTGACAGCAAGAGGAGGGTCTTTCTTGGATGTCACCATGCAGGAATCGCTGGGCGGGCGGCAGTTCCCAAGTGAGGGGTGTCCAGACGGCATCCCCTTGTGGCTGAGAGAGGCTGAGAGAGGCTGAGAGATGAGCACCCAAGGAACTGCGCCAGTCTTTTGGAGCTGGAAAGTATACATGTGTATTAGTCTGCTTGAGCTACATAAAAAAATGCCACAGGTCAAGCGGCTTAAACAGTTATTTCTCACAATTCTGGAGGCCAAAATCCAAGATCAAGGTACCAGCCGACTGAGTGTCTGGTGAGATCTTCCCGGCTTACCGATGGTCACCTTCCAGCTTGACCTTTACATGGTCTTTCCTCTGTGGACGCGCTTGCAGGGAGAGAGAGAGGAAGAGAGAGCTCTTTGGTGTCTCTTTACATAAGGTCATTAATGCACAACCTTGGCGTCTTGGGACAGCGCTCCTGCCAACTAGCTTTCCGGTCAGGCCATGTTAGTTACCTTTGAAAGAAGCTAGCTGATGGGTACATAAGCCCCCTCTGCGATATTTTTGCTATTCTTTTGTCTGTAATTATTTCAAAATAATAAATATTTTACCAAAAGGAGAGCTTGGCTGGGAGACAGGAGATGGAAGATTTCAGTTCTTTCATTTCTACTACCCATGTGGCCACAGCCTTTGACCTTGGGGGCCCCAGTTTAGTTCCCTGTTAGATTAATATCATGGAATGTGAATATTTTAGTAATCATAACCAGTTTTGAGGGATCCATTTCAAGGGCCAAAAAAGCAAAATATTAAGCATGTACAGTGAAACCTGTTAAAATTTCAGTTTTTAATCTAACATTGACTCTACCCTATCTAATAATTTCCGCTTTAATTTGAACCCTGTTAAACAGTTGAAAGTAATATAAAAACAGAATCTCTTGAAACTATAACAGGGTTCCTAAGCAACATCATGTTCCATCAGTTTTCAGCTAGTGACTGCTGCAATCATCACATCCAGATATCTCTAAGCCTATACTTGCATTTTACTGTTTTAAAAAATGAAATAATTGACTTTAATGAGTGGTTCCAAACTTAGTCATTAGTACCTTTTAAATTTCTCCCTGATGTTTCTTTAGAGATCTAATCAGATCTAGTGCTCTTCAGTACAATTTTCAGGCAATACTCATATATTCGGCTTTCAAGATTTATTTTTAAAATAATGGTCCTCAGTAAACAAGTTACAGAACAGAGTTATGTATAGCACACTTCTGTATCAAATATATGCGCGTGGGTACACGGATGGTAGGCACTCAGGCATGAGCAGAGCAGGATGAGAGGCCAGGTACAGAATGTCACCAGGGTAGAAAGTCCCAGTTACCTAGCAACAGGCAAAACTCGGGAAACAAGAACCTCCCCCCCATAACCTTTCCTCTTCTAGCACATCGCAGGTCAGGCTGTCCAGGCCCTCCCCTGACCTTCCTTCCCTGGCGTGTTGCTGGTCCTGTGGTAGACACACTTGGAAGAAGAGCAAGAGATTGAGGAGTAGCCTCATGAGATTCCTAGAGAGGCCCTTGCCTGACCACTCTCTTAAGCATTAACCTCTAGAGATTACATCTAGGACTCAGCTGTGTTTCATCTCCAGGCCCAGAAACGCAGCAAAACCAGACAAGCGATGCCAAGGCTGACCTCAGGCCAAGTGACTCCCTGCCCTGGTGCCAGCCAATTAGTCAATTAGTGGAGACCATGACCCTGAAAGGACACACCTGGAAAGCTGATGAACATGCTATTGAGATCCTTTCCTGGCACCCCCCTGTAAAAATCCCTGCCCTTAAACGCCCTTAGAATAAAGGACCCAGTGCCGCTCTCTCTGTGGAGCATGCCTGTGCCTTTCCCCACCCTCTTCCTCCAGGTGTCTGCCCCTTGCCTCTCCCCTAAGCTCTAACAGAACTTCGGCCTCTGTAACTTGTTTCTTGGGCCCATGTCTTCTACAGCTCACTTCTTCTACCTTCATGACTTTCTAAATAAACGTTCTCTTATAGTTGGGGTCTTGGCTCTGAATTCTTTCTTAGTCATAAGTCCAGTACCAGCGTAGCTGAAACAAGGTCCAATATGACTCCACTGGTCTGACACCTGGTACCGTTTTTGCTGCAGCCAGCACATGCACGTTACATTCATTTTAATACATTTGTATAAAGAATCTGGAGGAATAGACTCCACGCTGTTAACAGTGGTTATACCTGCATGATTGAGATTACAGAAGACTCATTTTCTAAAGGACATGTTTCCATAATATTAAATCAATAAAGATTAAATTGTATTTGATGCCTTTCCCAATCATACTAATAATATATATATAGATCACATCCCTAACCTACATCACTACACACACACACACACACACACACACACACACACACAGGTATGTATTAGCAGATCACTGTCCCTGCAGTAATAATGCAGAGGAAAGCTGAGATTATAGGGAAGAATCACAGGCACAGTCCTTCCTGCCTCTCACATGTTAATCTGGTCCTGCATCTCAGTGCTGAGGGTCCATTATATCCTGTTCCTTACCCTTTAACCGCTTCCTTGTCTGCCTAAGAACCCTGGGGATTGTAAAATATCCTCCATCTCACCTCTAATCCTAGAAACTAGTACAAGCAGTCTGTTGTGTTTAAACCTTAGCTCTGTTTCACCCCTATAACACAGAGACTGTGTGGGAATCCCTCCTGGGTCTAGGCTTGGGACAGGATCCCAATCCCTGAGGCGGCATTGCCAGGGCTAAAGATGCCTGTGGCGTGGGGATATTATGAGAGAGAAGGAGGGGTCTGACTGCTAGCAGCCTGGCCGACATGCAGGAGGGGACTGAAAACGCTTGCCTTTCGAAGGCCACTGACAGTCTGGGCTCCCTTCTGTGATACTTTCACCAACGTAGACACTACAGGATTGAGACAGAAGTCAAGACACAATGATGAAGAGAAGCCATAGCCCTTCCTCTCGCGGGGGAGCCAAAGACCAGTTTTCCAGTGGTCAGCAGTATTATGGAGAGAGGACCACAGCTCTGAAACGCTCATGAGTCATAGGCCTGACCCCGAGGACGGCCATCGCCCTTTCCACTGGAAGACATGTCCATGCGCACTCACACAGACATTTGCGTAGCCTCAGGGATTTCGAGAGCCCAGTCAGTTTAAGAACTTTTAGATTGCTAAATTTCCTTGGAGAAAGTTAAAATATAGTCAAAGACACTGAAATAGAGGACAGGCTGACAGTGACCAGAAGGGAGAGGGGAGGGAATTTCAGGGGAAAAGGGGAAGGGTATACAGGAACAAGTATAAAGGACACATGGACAAAAACTAGGGGCGGGTGGAAATGGGAAGGAGGTGCGGAGGGACAGGAGGGTGGGCTGGAGTGGTAGTAAAGGACAGAAAACTGTACTTGAAGAATGATTAAAATGAAATTTAAAAAAACTCAGAGGAAAAACAGGTAGTTCAGAATATTTAAGAAAATATGGCCTGGCTGGCGTAGCTCAGTGGATTGAGCGTGGGCTGGGAACCAAAGTGTCCCAGGTTCGATTCCCAGCCAGGGTACATTCCTGGGTTGCAGGCCATAACCCCCAGCAACCGCACATTGATGTTTCTCTCTCTCTCTCTCCCCCTCCCTCCCTTCCCTCTCTAAAAATAAATAAATAAAATCTTTAAAAAAAAAGAAAAAAATATGGGTGAAATTAAAATAGGGAAATTAATAACAAAATGAAAGCTGAGATTAGTGGGTTTAGTAAAATAGCAAAATCTCATTGGACCAGATTTTAAACAGAAAAGTCATCTAGTAAAGCTGAATGTTTCCTCAAAAAAAAAAAAAAACAATAGAGAAACCCCAAGGGTTAGGATGAGGATGAGAAGCTACCTTACATTAAATCAATAGGGAAGGCGTGGAAAGAAGCTCAGTTGACTAGGCGATCGCCCGCATTAAAATTACAAAAAGAAACTTGGCTAGCTGACCCAAGGGAACAGAGGGAGACAGCAGATAATTGGGCTAAAATCAGGAAAATAAAAGCCAGAAATGACATGCAAATTGCAAGACACAAACAAAGGCTTGTACAAACTTCTGTAAATACATAATGCATGAGAGGCCATTACAGGGATGTTAGCCTCTCAAATCGTCTTTTTTTAAAGTGGCAATAAAAATCTTTAACAACTTACAGCTGTATAGAAATGCAGTTTGCAAAGTTCCTAGCAGTCAATAATAACAATAATACTAATGATAGTAATAATCGTAATAATACCAATATGTCATATACATGAAAAGTAAACCTTACGCATGAAAGTTTGTTTTCATTCATCTATTTGGTCAACACCGACTTTTGGAGCAGTTTAGTGGACATCTTAAATTAGTCAATCCACATAAAGCACTCATAAAAATTAGCTATTAATACTCTTTTTGTTATCAATGTTTCTGTTTGCCCAGCATTCATCCCCCCTGCTGTGGTACAGAAATTCCTTTTCTCCCTCTAGAAATCACTCTCATCCTACTCTCAGCCCACATGCATAGAACTGACCTCTGCCCTTAGTTTCTGGAAGGTCTCCTGACCCAGGCTAAGGAGTGCTTCACTCTTCAGGTGTCCCATGCGGAGGTTTTATAGCAGGTACAATCCACCTGGGTTGAGAGATCAGGGAAGATTTCCCCAATGAAGAGACACTCGTTCTGAAACCTGAAGAATAAAAAAGGAGTTCATCTTACTTAAGAGATGACACTAAAAAAAATCTTTTACGTATACAAAATCCTTGAACAAAATTCTCACTCTATATACCCATATTTTGCCATGCATAATGTGTGCTTTGTTGACCAAATTTCTGAGGGAAAAATAAGGATGCACATTATACATGGGTAGTACTAATTCTGTGTCTACATAAATAAATACCTTTAATTCTTTTATTTATGCTTATGCATTAAAAGTATAACTCTAAAAAGCAATAACAATACATATGCAAAATAATACCCCAGAGTATGAGAACTGGTTTTGTTTATAAATATAAATAAATAAATAAATAATGGAATTAAAAAAGTAAAACAAAAGATTTTTTTTCCTGAAAGTTTGAGCTGACAATGCGGGTATACATTATACACAGCAAAATAGAGTATTATATAAAAGGCAACTTTTGGATTGACAAATAGAACAGGCAATACCAGGAATACACAGTCAGGGTACACATTGCATAAACACTAAGGCATCTATAGATTTTTGAAATGTGAAATATATTAATTTTTTGTAAAGAATGAGAAATTCCATATAAGGAGATGGCTAAAGAACTAGAGAAGTGTTCCTAAGTAAGTGCACACGGTCCACTGTTCTTCCAGCTATGGGTGCTCTGGATAACGAACAGCATTGGCACAGCTTACAGGGTAGAATGACGTTCTGCTGCAGGGTTGAGGTGTAGAGTGTTCTGAAGACTGAAAACTACTTTTGTGCTCTTATTAGAGTCATGTAAGTTTTTAGGCATCACTTTTTTATCTAAAAATCTGAATTGTAAAGAGATGATCTCTAAGAGCCCTTGAAGTAATTAAATTCTATGATGTGTCTCAGTTCCAGTTTGTCAAGCTTAATTTTGACATATTAAGGTATCTTTCAGACACCTATCAAGTGCTCACTTTTCTGAGTTCATTTGTCCCGAGGGCCTTTACACTGATTACTCACTACTTGTAGGATTGTAGCCTGTCTAGGGAACCTGACTTCTAAAGAAAGAGAGAAGCTAGAGTCCATGTTTCACATTGCAGAGCACAGAATGTTGGCACAATGTGATGTTTTTAAAAATCAAACAATGTTCCCAAAGCTATTCACAGAATTGTATCTCAATTGGGAAGTGATATAAAAGTAAATTAAATGCAAGGATACGAGTATAAAATAATGACTTGTTTCAAAACAAACATACCAGGTGGGCAGGGTCCTTTTCAAAAAAGTCTTCATTCCAAACATATGCTCAGCCATACCAGAAGTACTTTTGGAAATTATATTCTTGAATTGCCTTTAGAGACATTGCTTGTCCTTTCAACTACTCTTCATAGTTATACAATTGTCCTTTGGATGATTTTTGAAAACAATAAAAAGGCACTTAGCTCCAAGTCAGACAGATGAAGTAAGTACCAAGCTTGAGATTCCACCCTGATCAGAAACATTTTGTTCCCTTGTGCGCAGCCTGACCCTAGGACATTTCCCGAGAGGATCTAAAGAAAAGGAAAGTTTTATCTTGAGAAGAAGTGTGTCTTCTGCTAGGGTGGCCACTCCCACACATACTCGGGGCCAAGCAACAAAGATAATCTTTCATTGCCTATTATATCAAATTGAATATATAGGGAATTAAAGTTGGGGGCCCCTCCAATAGTTCTCTGTAAGCTCATCCTTTCAAAATATTTTGGAGCCTCTAACATGAGCCCTGTATACAACGGATACTCAAAAAAAATAAGCATAAATGAAAACCATAAAGCAGCGCAAAAGCAAATAGGGCCAGAGCTTGTCCTTGAGTCTCCATCCCTATCGAGGCACCCAGCAAAGAAGCATCTGGCAACAGGTGGTGTTGACAGGATGAAAGTTCAGGACCATAGTGATGGGGCTTCAGGGAAATTAAGTGTAATTTCTGAACAACATTTTGAAAAATTAATGGGATCTAAGTAAGTACATTCCAACCATTCTACAGAAACAAGAAAAGTTTCCTGCATTATATTTGAAGTAACATCTTTACAATAAATCTACAACTTTGTATTATTTCTAAACCCCAAACCAGTCCCGGCTGGTGTAGCTCAGTGGATTGAGCTACACCAATGGACTGCGAACCAAAGTGTCACCAGTTCAATTCCCAGTCAGGACACATGCCTGGGTTGTAGGCCAGGTCCCCAGTGGGGGCCACGTGAGAAGAAACCACACATTGATGTTTCTCTCTCTCTTTTTCTCCCTCCCTTCCCCTCTCTAAAAATAAATAAAATCTTTAAATAAATAAATAAACCCCAAACCAAAGATCTATAAGAATTTAAGAAATCTAAACTATTTTCTTTTCTATATGTTTACTGATACTAGTGGGTAATAAATGATCAAATTATTAATTTTATAGTTAAAAAGTATAACTCTTTACAATTAAATTAATAATATTTAAATCCCACATTAGATCATAATGCAGTTTTACTCTTGGGAGAATTGATATTTTGTCATAAAAATTCAAAGAAACTCACCAGTTGCTAATTTTTTTAATCATAAAAAATAATCTATTTTAGTATCTTAGCTTTCCCAACTGACTTAGGAAGTACTCGAAGGACAACAGAAAGTTTCCTGAATGATTTTAAATGCTTGAGATGTTTGGGGAAGAAACTGATAATATACATTATAATCTTTCCCCAAAAATCTTTGTTTCTACAAAAAGAATTAGAAAAAATACTAAAATATGGGAGAAGACAAAAGCAGACAATGACAATGACTATATTTTAGCATTAGCTGTGGTCTCTCACACATTTACTCTGGCAAATGTCTTTAATTTCCACTTAGGAGAATTTTAATACCCTCGAACAGAATTTACTTCTAGTCAGAGCCATCTAAAAATGTTTCTCTAGACTCAACTTTAATTACTAATGTTGAAACCAGCAACACTCTGAAGCAAATATGAGTACTAATAACTGAAAAAAAAATTTCCCAAGACAAAGGAAAACACCCTTTACTTCACCCATTTTATAAAGTGACCCAACTCAAAATTGTGACAGCATCAGCAAATACACCCACCCAATTCTGTGTTAAAAAATTAGGGGTATTCCATTTCAGGGTATAAATTCTATGAGGGGGCTTGTATTGCTCTTCTCATCTGGAATTGATTTCAGTCAGAAAAGATTTTATGAGACCAAAATTTTCATATTTTCTGGGTCACCACAATCTCATTGAGAATAGTAATCCCAGGAGAATGGACCAACTTTTCTGCAAATCTAAATATGGCCTTTGGGAAATAAATGGTTCTCTTTCAGTTGAGAGATCCATATGTTTAAAAAAAAATGTATTTCCAGACTGCACAAAGACTGCAGCTGAATTTAAGATTTTTTATTTTTGCTATTTTTTATTGCTCTATGAACACGGAAATGATCTTGTGCATTTCTTGATTCACACGTGTTTGCCATGTCTAATCAATTGGCAAGTATTAGTTGACCCTACTTCGTGGGCCTACAGAAAATGGCCCTTGACTTTGCTAGATTCGAGGTCTACTTGAGCAGATAGAAGACACATGGGAAAGAGCAGCAAAACCTACAAATAAGTGCCCATTTGTGGGGTTCAGACTGCATGTTCTGATGAGGAAGCAGCTCGGGGGTGGTACTGTGCACTGAGCAAGGGAAGTGGTCTGTGTAGACAGTGACAGATAAATGTCACCTGATGAAACAGCATGTTCAGACCCACGTCTGTCACTGGCAGAGTGATGGTTAGGCTAGCGTCTCATTTCTCTAAGCCTCTGAGTCCTCAGCTGTATAAAGGTCACCATGACGATCGCCCGAAGTGATACCTCACCAAGTAACTGGCACACAGTTATGAGCTATGATTTAGCCAGGAGATAAGACTTAATTAAAATTAAGACTGATAGGCAGGACTTTAAGAGAAAGGGGGAGAAGATTTCAGAATCGGATGAGACACGTGAACAAACCCAGACGCAGAAATAATGACACAGTTTAGAGATAAACATTACGGAAATTTCCAAGCTTCCTGCCAACTTACAGTAACATAGAGTTTTATAGAATGAATATGTCATGTACTTAACCACGGGAAGAATGTAGATGCCTACTTCTGGTTTTCTGGAGATTCTGGTTCAGTGGGTCTATGCAGAGACCTAGAAAATGTGTATGTTAAAACACATTCGATTTGACTATTTTGATCAATTTTGGGGTACAATAAGGCAATAAATCAATGTTATGCCTAGTATTCATAGCACTCTTTCTAACTATTCTGTGATTTTATGAAATTACATTTAATATAAATTGTTAGGTAATAATTAAAAAATTTTTAATAACTCAAGTCTGTATTCTAGAGACAACGTTTAGAGTGACTAAGAAGTTGGTAGAAAGCACAGAATCCCAGAATTACTGGTCGTGACATTAGGTAATACTCCTTCATTTTACACATGAGAACACTGAGACTTGAAGGAATTAAATGACAAGTTATCGCATTCACTATAATAGTAGCTGTAATATCAAAGCCTTTGGATAAAAAAAATCTAGCTTTTCATCTTTGCATAAGCAGTGTAAGGAATTCAATGTCATTCAGAATGGAAGGGAAGTGAGGTGGACAATCAGAAAGCCATGAGCCTCAAGATTTGTGAAAATGTGGCTCTTCTGCAGGTGCCCAGGGAAGGTCCTGAAGTCTATGAAAGCAAACAGAAACTGGTTTCACTCAGACTCAACTGAAGGTGTATCAGAGCAGCTGGGTCTCAGTGGGCAGAACAAGCGGCCTTGCTGTGCACCATGAGATGCGCGGGAAGTTGCAACCTTAGCCCACAGTAAGAAAGTGGTATCCATGACTTCACCAATCCCTCCCTTGTAAAGTCAAAGCTGGACAGAATTTTGTCTGCTGGGCATAGTTAGATCTAAATCTAGGTCTTCCAATAGCCCATGGGCTTTTAGCAGTTTTACGTCTAAGTGAAAAAAAAAAAAACTTCTGTAATACTGAACATTCCATCCAATTAGTCAAGTTTGCTTTGGGCATTTGTACTTGGTCTGTGATTTTGCTTGGAACACTAACTCATCCGAGGTCAGTTACCAGTGCAAATGCCTTACACATATCCTAAAACTTAATTCTGTCTCAACCCACTTTTGCTTTACAATTACCTAAAATTAGAGTGTTTTGTTAACTGTTTAATTTATAGAATATATACATGCACAGGAATACTTGCTATAGCCTTCCAAATGTTGTCTTTTTTAGGGTATGGTGAACTCTCTAGACTTGAGTCATAGTCTTACTCATCTTGGTAACTCCTGTGGCGCTTAGGAGTAATAAAGGCTGATTAAGATACATTACATTGCACTTTTCCCTGAAATCTGGACTAATTTATTCCAGTTATGTAAGTCAGAAATCCAGGAGTTACTCCCAACATCTACCTATTTCTCATACCTTCCATTTAGTTCATCACTGATATTTAGTTCCTAAATCTTTCCTCTCACCATTTCTACAGCGGCACCTACCACTCCAGTTAAGCAGGATGCTGAGGCTTGGGGACATTCGTGTATACCGACACCCATGGCACCTCCTAGATGGTAAAGATAACTATTGACCAACTGTCAGACTAAGGTTCTTACGTCTTGTAAGACGTAATTGTAAGGCAGTAATTGGGTCTCAATGAGTCCGTTTTTCTTTGGGAAGTAGCAGAAGGAAGGGATCCTTTTGAAAGGAGGGGACTTCAGGAAAGGGTCAATTTTCAGGCAAAAGAGTTTGAAATAATGGAATGAGTGAGGGTTTCTGAGACTGTCCATGACTTGGCCATACTTGCCAGGGCCCTGAGAACAGGTGTTGTTCTGCTGAAAACCTCCCCTGAGCCATCGGCTGGGTTGCCAGGGGCCAAGCTGGGACGTCAGGGCTTGTTATGACGTCTGCAACCCTCAGGTTCTCTCTTGAGTCTCCCTGGCACTTTCCAGCCCAGTCTTCTTCAACCTGATGGTCACTCACCCCTCTTCTCCATCTAGGAGAAGGAGAAGAAAACAAGGAAGAAAAACACCGAGGAGAAAAATATCAAAGAAAAAAGATATATCTCTGTCAGTTTTTATCAATGAGGAGAAAAGGATCAATTCTCCCTTTTACTAGCATTCCTCTCCTTGGTGGAGTTACCTCTCCTTTATTATATTGACTTACTATTTGAGCCTCCCTTTTCCAAGGATTACATTCCTCTTGAAGCTACTCCTTCCCTTCACAGTTCTCACAGTCCCTGGCTGTGCACCAGAAAGGCCTGGTGGGCAGTCTACAAACACTGATGTCTAACCCAGTAAGTCTGCCAGGAGAAGGGTATGCAGCTCTGTATTTTTAAAAGTATCCTAGAGTCTAACCTCCATCTAGGGCTGAGAATTACTGTTTTAGTATGTCAAGGGTCTGTTGAATATTTTATTATAGCCAGAATGGAGGAAAGGGTGGCAGAAGAGAAAGAAGCAGAAGGAGAGAGTAAAAATGGTTTTGGAGGAAAATGGTAAATAAGGAGAAAAGCTAAGAAGGTTTCGTTTAGACTCCCAGAGAGATTCCAACGTGCAAAGGCTCCTTCATGCGTGAGGCCTGGCGTGGGGCCTGGTCTGAGCCACAGGGAACAGGAGTTGGGCTCTGCTGGGCCTTCGTCCACTGTAGTTTTAACCTAGAGGGTTTTGAAGAGTAAACTAAGCTTGAATCACATTCCAGCTCCAGTGGAGGCTGGGGGGTGGTAGAGATTGGGTGGTTCTAATTTGGGAGTTTGGGCTCTGGAAGTCCAGATAGTTCTGGCCCATTCTGTTGTTCTGGTTTTGGAGCTGGGGTCATAGCCCAGCTGTTATCACAAAACAGTCAGTCAGAACGCTGTGGACTCCTCAGCCAAGATGGCGGCAGGGCGAGGTTTTTGCAGAGAGGAAATGAAAAGCTCACAAGATAATTGGATAGAAAAAAAGCCCTTCCCCCCCATGCCAAATTTGGGGTGGGACCAGGTGAAGACAGACACGTGTTCCATAGAAGTCAAAAGGGTGCAGAGGGAGACTCTGGACCAAAAAGGCCTGTCAATCCAACCTGGGGAAAGAAGGGATTGGTTGGGAGGTGGACCTACCCAAAGTGCACAAAAGTTTGGGAAGTTGATTGGTTATTTTGAGAAAGCACCTGGTCCATCCCAGGCCAAAGCTAATATACTTCCAGAGGAACAAAGAAGCTCTCTCTCTTGCCCACCTGGTGATGCACTTGTCCATGCATTCGAGTGCTCTCTCAACTGGGAGCATATGACTATGTGGCCCTAGAACCCCGAAATGGACAGCAGCCAGGAACAAGCTAAGCTACCTGGATGGAGACTCAGACCGCTTAGCAACCCACCTGCAGACTCCAAAGGACTGTCCTTTAAGATGGAACAGGAACCCTGGACACTGACTTTTGTCTTGGCCTTGCTGAGGACAACTGGGTTTTTTCCATGGCAGAGAGAGGAGATGGTTTTTGAGACAGGAGTCCACCATTCTCCCAGGTCAAGCAGCAACTGAATAAAAGCTCTTTCCTTTTGCACCAGCTTCTGCGTCATGAGTTTGGCTTTTGTGGCAACAGGCATCCAAACCTCCATTTTTGTTTGGTTACAAATCCCCTGGGCCAGGAGGATCTGTTGACCTTACAGGGTTATGAGTCAGTGCCTGGGCAGGGAAGCAAAGGGGGCCATGGCAGCCGTGTCCCTAGTGTGAGTGGTCATCTGGAGCAAGCTCAAGATTGCAGTGGGCGGTGTCTTTCCTGCAAGTCTCAGCTCTCACAGGGACCGCAGCCTGGACAGGCCAGAGCGAACTGACCGAGTCTCCCAGGAGATCCCTGTGGCAAGCGGACTGATGCACTCAAAGAACTCACACAGGAATGAACATGAGGCAAACTGAAAGGGTTTGAAAAAATTATCTGCTAATCAACAGGCTAACTGACTAGGTTATAAGACTGACAAAGGTTATAAGGCTATGTAAAGCAAGTATGCTTTGCAGTCTGAAGATAAACTGTGATTGATGAGTTGAAGACCATCTTCCCTAAGCAGCATTTAAAATCTATGAACATCATAAAAACCTAATCATTTTGATCTAAAGGAAACAAACAATGTGTTAACTTTCCATTAGTAGACGGCAGGTATTGAGACGGCTTTCCAGTCAGTGTTGGATTTCTACTAACGTATTCACATGATCTTCTCCTGTCCTCTTGTGGCCGAAGGCGGACATTTGAGAGCCAGTTGCCTGGGGGAGGCCTTCTTCGTGGCACAAAACAGAGCAGGTGGGGGTGCAGCTGGTGCGCCCCTCTCCTTGGGACAATACCCAACCCAGACAGTGCCAGGCCTGGAGATCTCAGTGACTGGAGAACTTAACATCAGTCTTTGTTTGTCTGGAGAGACAGAGAGCCTTTGAGGTGACCTTTATGGTCCAGGAAAGGAAATTTAAGGAGAGAGCACCCCCTGCTGGAAAATTTAATCCTTACTAGAATGTGATATCTGAGAGCCCAAGGTATGGTTAAAATGGGGCATTATGCAAATGAGGCATGGTTAATATGAGACACATGCAAAATTGTGGTTTCTGCCAGCTGGTCCTCTGACAGTTCCAGAGTGTCACCTCCACCCTCCTTTAATAATTGGTCTGGTAAATGGCTCATCACTAGGCAGTTCTCACCTCCTTTCTTTTTTCTAACTTAAGTATTGTTAGAAGTAAAGGCATGTGATGCCTCTGGATACCAATCCCCCAATACGTCTATTCTCCCATTCCTCGGGGTAATGACAAATGCCATCATTTGCTTTTCCTTCATCAATAGATTACTTGTTTTCCTCAAATTTATTTTTCAGAGAACTCTCCTACATCCAAAAATACAACTTCCACCTCTACCATGGAAATCTCTAGTCTACATCTGGAACAACAGAGACTTTCTTACTCCATGAATGAAAATTAAAATACAAATACACTTTTGCTCAGTTCTTGAAATGCTCCAGTACCACATTATGTCTTAGTCATCCAAATGCTATGGAAAACCTCCCCATTGTTGGCCCATGGCCACAGCCAGCTTCATCCCCAGGGCCCCCTCCTCTTTGGTTAACCCCTTCTCCAGAGCCCGTGTTTCGCGAGGTCCCTGGGTGCTCAGGACCCCAGTGAAGGCCCCCACCCTTTCCTGTTCTTCATGAGTCTCTGCCTCTTGTTTGTTCCTCCAACACCCACTCCCACCAGATTTAAAACTATTCACACGGGTCCTAGTTCAGCTTTCTTAAAGTATGTAAAAATATGTAAAATAAACATCCCAAAGGAATTAAACTGATGAAAATCTTCTCTTCCCAGAAGTTCTTCTTAGGGCAGAACATGAATGGTGTGAAGTTCAAGTAAAACGACACTGTTTCGGCACAGATCCTCTCCCACGCTAACCAGTCCACTTGTGTGAAGTCTGCTATGAGCTTTATAAAGTTTTTCCACCCAGGCTGGTGTAGCTCAGTGGATTGAGCTCGGGCTGTGAACCAGGCATTGCAGGTTCCATTCCCAGTCAGGGCACATGTCTGGGTTGCAGGCCATGGTCCCCAGCAACCGCACATTGATGTTTCTCTCTCTCTCTCTCTCTTTCTCCCTCTCTTCCCTCTCTAAAAACAAATAAATAAAATCTTTTAAAAAAGCAGAAGCAGACAAAAATTACATAATAATAATAATAATAATAATAATAATAATAATAATAATAAGCCAGTGTGTTTAGCATGGCTTAATGGTACCCATTTCTAAAAGTAAATATTTTAGGTTTGCAATCACCTCTTTTTTTTATAACATGGCAAATCTAAGAAACTGAAAAATTAAATGATTTTGCTAGGATGCCAAGAAATCACTAGCAAACAGGGACTTCTTGCTCGTATTCTGCAAACCCAGTCAACCGGGATGCGGCATTGCTGTGTGGAACAAGCAAGGGGAGAGACGCCTCGCCAGGCCAGCTTCCAGAGTCCCTGGGCCATGTACGGTTTTATCAGAGTCACAGAAGCCCGCCCTGGTAGGGACTGAATACTTACTCGCCTTTGAAAAGTTCAAATATTAAAGCAAGTTTTACCCGGAATGCATCTTTTCACTTTTCGCTTGTTCCATTTTGTTTTGTTTGGCAAGGAACGCTTAATTGAGTAGAAGATTTCTGTCTTATTCATTTAAACAGGAAAATGTACGTAGAAGCCCAAATTGCCCGTCAAGAGCATTTATCCACATGGGAAAATCTTAAGGACATTCATTAGAAATGGTCTGAATGGAAAGGAACCTTTGAAATAGGAAGTTTTGCTCCTCAAAAAAGAAGAGTTTTACCTACACTCCTTTGAAAATCACGAAATCATAGATTCTTCCATGATCAAAGCAAGAGCTGGCAGTTACCGTATATCCCGGTAAGAAGCTCTCACTAATCATACGTTTGCATGTGTGGATAACAGCTCTGTCAGGATTCTCCTGTGGAATACATCATGTGGGGGATGGCCATAGACCCAACTCGCATTGGGGTGATGCTGTATGTTATCGGTCTCCTTGTTAAGATAATTTACTTGCTTAAAGAAACTTTTTTCATTTCTTAGTGCATATTCACTATAGAAATCAACCTTTGCTTGGAGCGATGCCCTTCTGCCCAGGGCAACAGCAAACAAGTTTGGGTATTTTATTCCCAACCACACTGCCAGGGATCCTGGCAAGAACTGCCAGAGGCCACCCCTTGTCTTGGCGAGCGCCTGTCCCCTGCGGTTGCCACACAGATGTTGACAGTGGGGGCCAAGCCCTGCCAGCTGCCACAGTAGGAAGGGCTGGAAGCACACAGATCTCTACAAATAAAGCCCAAACCCGCTCCGTTCATGGAAACAATAAGACTGAACCCGACTCTAAAATAACAATGTGTGTTTTTAACGCACGTTGGCACCAGGCCAAGCTTGAAAATTTAATTAGGATAACTGGGATGACAGTGACACACAAGTGCATGAACCAGCAATAATCACCAGCGTTTTCCGGGCTCTCATTTCGATTGTGTCATTTCCTCTTGTCACCACTGTGAGGAGGTTCCTGGTGCCTGTTTCCTCCAGATGGTGACATTTCCTCATACCCTGAACCAAGCAAACCGTCTCCATCAAATTATCACCCTGGCTCAGAGAATAGCCCGTTTTTTAAGGACTAAATTATCAGTGACTTCGCTCTTTCCAGGGAAGTAAGAAAACTCGCAGTTAATTGCAGCCATTGCTGTTTTTCAATCTGTCTGGTGTGCCTGCTGCCTCAGACAAAACCATACCAGAATTGAAGTTTCCTTAGTCAAAAAATAACTAAGTCACCTGGCTAGCATAGCTCAGTGGATAGAGTGTGGGCTGCGAACCAAAGCATCGCAGGTTCGATTCCCAGTCAGGGCACATACCTGGGTTGCAGGCCACGGCCCCCAGCAACCGCACATTGATGTCTCTCTCTCTCTCTCTCTTTCTCCCTCCCTTCCCTCTGTAAAAATAAATAAATAAAGTCTTTTTAAAAATAAATAAATCAAATATGCTATTTAGTTACTTTTCAATGACATTTCTTCCACAAAAAGATTTTCTATAAACCCAGGGTTTTCTTTTAAATTCTTATTGCTAGAAGGAAAAATCTCCTTTCCCCAGCACACTCAATTCAAACTGTATAATGCTCTACTATAACTAGCTACAAATTAGTTTAAAAGTAGACCGAAAGCTTAGGATATTTATGAAGAAGAAACAGGAGTGGCCACCAATTATACGAACCAGTTGAGGTCTTTTCATCGAAGTCATACAGATGGAAGTGAGATATTTTCTCCCCTTATGAGACGGGCCGAGATGTTTCTTTTGGCTGAGAGCACCCAGAGCCGGCGTGGATGGGAGGGGGCAGGCTGCTCAGGCAGCGCCCGTGGAAGTGCTGGGGGGTAGGACCTTTCTGGAAGCAATTTGTCCTCCTATAACAAGGGCTTCAAAGGGCAAAAAAATGTAGTGTGGCTCAGGAATTCCACCGCTGCTCTCTGATCTTCCTCACCATGCCGCCGACAGAAGATTTGTTCTTACTATAGATCTTCCCAGCCTCGACATATGATTCTGTTTCCTTATGAATCATGAAGTTTTCCCTTCTCATCTGGAAGCACTTTACAGCTTCTCTTTGGTACATCTGAGTTGCCGGCATCGCTGTCCTGTGCTTTGGGGCCATTACCAGGTACAGTAAGGGTGACTTGAGCACAAGCCCTGTGAAACAGCGACAGTCACTCCGGTGACTGACATGGCTGCTAGGTGACCAGCGGGTGGGTGGCAGATGTGACGTGGAGATGCTGGACAAAGGGGCAAGTCACAGCCTGGGCAACAAGACAGAGCTCCCCACATTTCATCACGCTACTCGGAATGCTTCACAATGTAAAACTTATGAATGATTTAGTTCTAGAATTTTCCCTTTAATATTTTTAGACTGGAGTTGACTGTGGGTAACTGAAACCGTGAATAAGGGGGCACTACTATGCTCATCCCCTGGGCATTCCCGTGTGTAAACGAAACACAAGCTAAGAAACCAACATTTTTTCTTGCTAATCCCTTCTTTGTCCATCTAACGTCTCAGGGCCCCAGGTAGGGAACCCAAAAGGGAACAAGAAAAAGGGACTTTTTCCCTCCCCTTCACTGGAATGTTGCCTCACCACCAAGAGTTGAGTGACTTAGAATCCAAAACCACTTTTTGTTGAGTGACGGCTAGAAAGAGGTTGGTGGAACCCTAAGTAATTATTGGTCTGTCATGATAAACGGTAACAGGAATTACGCCTCGTATAATAAAGGTATCACTTCACAAACGCCAATCACATTCTCAGGGTGTAAAAAGCAACCTTTACATTTTATTTAAATGAGAAGAAAAGATTTTGACACCACATCAGCTTTTTCATCACCTTCTGAGGCACGTTTTAAACTTCATTCTGTTTGCTTGACTTCATGCAATGAACAGCTTATAATTATAAGCAAGTAATCGTAAAGGTATATATTTCAACTGCCAAAAAGAAGAATGTAGGGAGAAAGAATAAAGTGTTGAGACAAAAATAGGCCTCATAGTCTTGCTTCTGGCCCTGCCACTGCAGGGTGAGACTTAGCAGGCCGGCAGTTGCCCTTGACAACTTGATTTAACAAAAGGGTCACCCCTGCCTCCGAGGGGAGAGTAATTTTGGGGGGTTTAAAGTTCCACTGGAATAGAAAAATAATTAATAAGTGTGTCATTTTGCTTAAATAGGTTCAGGAACATCTAACATTTCAACATGAAATTATAGTACATGAAGAGTACGTTTCATTCAAAAGAAACTTCATATGAATCGTTTTATCAAGAAAGTTATGCCGATCCCCATCCTCTACCTACAGTTTTGATTAGCGTTTGAATTTTCAAATATTCAGCTTCCTGAAAGAGGAGCATATTTAGAGTTAAAATGGCATGGAAGAAAAAGAGAGACAGACAGAATACCACTGGCAATAAGAAGAGCCACAAAAAGGAGACATTCATACTTATCCCTTGCTTGCTTGTGTCCAGAAACTCTGTGTTCCTGAAGTGTGGGACACAGCGGAAGCCAATGAGCTCTCCCCTTGACTTTCACGGGAGCTGTTAAGTAAGAGGTTTCTCTGCTTTCAAGTGTTATTAGTAGGGCCTTCAAATTGTGGCCACAGAGACAGACCAAATCTTGGGAGGTATCCGGAATCCAGCTAGAGTTGTCAAAACCATTTGGTGTTCAGGGGACTGTATCTAACCTCTGTGATAGCATATCTGGGCAAAGACACATCAGAGGAAAATTGGCCCATTTCTATAGGACTAGAAAAGAAGTAGGCCACGTTCAACACTTTTGAAATCCATAAAGAACTCCTGTGGGTCAGCAACAAAGAGATAGAAAAGCTAATTTAGGATATTAATAGAGAATTCTCATAAAAACTAACCCCAATGATGCCTTGCCTCCCTAATTATCAGGGAAAAACAAATTAAAACAAACCAGACACTATTTGACACTCCTTCAGGTTGCCAATAATTAGAAACTTACAGAACACTAAGCTCTGGTGAAGATAAATATTTAAAATATGTAAACATATAGAGACAAAACATTTCATAACCAAGTGGACTCCACTGAGCATGTCTTCATATGTTAACTATTTCAGAGTGAGGAGAAGAGAGAAGCAGGAGGAGAGAGAGGGAGTGGAGAGGGAAGAAAGAAGAAAAAGGTAGTCTTGTGGACCTTTGTCAACTCAGCATGCTCTTCAGGTTCAATGTCAGAGTGGAATTAGAGGGTGGGGAATGATACCAGCATTATCTGTCCCACGGAGGTGGAGAGTGGGAAGCAGGGTCCTGAGTACTCAATTGGAAGCATTTTTCATGGGCCTAGAACCCAAAGTCGACTGCCTGGGCTTGAAGCCCTACTGTGCAACTTCATAGCTGTGTGATCTCGGGCGAGTTATTTAATTTGTTTAGGCTGCAGTTTATTCATCAGTAAAATAAAAATCACAACACCTACCTCTGTTGGAAAGCCTCAGTCTTTCCACCTGTGTGTTTTCTTTACTCTCACACTCCCTGCTACACATTCACACTTCTGACACTATGGTCACCGGGTGGGTGGCGGGATTCCCATGCCAAGCAATCCTGTGACACCAGCTGAGTGCCTTTGCAATTTACCTCAATTCTAACACTATCTACCTGGAGAGAGCTTCAGATCCCATGAGAATGACCACCCCCCCCCCTTCAGATGCCAATCAAATGTAGTAGGTCCTCTGGTTACCCGCAACTTCTGTGCCACTTGGCTACAAATGGGAGGTTCCCATGATTTCTCTCCCCTTTGGATTTGATTGTTAGAACATCTCACAGAACTCAGGAAAACACTGACATTTTCTGGTTGGTGAAAGTATATGGTAGAGGATACAGATGAACAGCCAGGTGAAAGTATACACAGTTCAAGGTCCGGGAGGGTCCGAAGCCCTGACACTCCTGTCCCTGTAGAGTTCGGGCTATCACCTTCACAGCACACAGATACCCTTTCCAACCTGGAAGCTCTCCGAACCCCATACTGTTGGGACTTCTATGCAGGCTTCCTCATGCAGGCAATGTCAGTCATTAATCTCATCCCCAGCCCTTCTCTCCTCCTTCTAAGGTTCTAATCACGGCTTAGTGTGTCGGGTGAGTGGCCCCCTCCCAAGACCCCTGCAGTAGCCCACCCAGAGTCACCTCATTAGAACAAAAATGCTCCTAGTGATTTTATCACTTAGAAGTTTATAAGAGTTTCGGGAGCTCTGAGTCTGGGATCGGGGGCAGAGGCCAATATATATATTTCTTATTATTTCACACAACCTCATAGGGCTTTTGTAATAATTAAATGAGTTGATACACAGGGCTTAGAATAGTGCTTGGTGCATTATAAGCCTTATATAAGTGTTACCTACTACTTTAATTATGTGAAAGAATAGCGTTTATACCAGAAGTTTCAAAAATGGTCTCTTGGCCCTGAATCCAGATTTCCTAAAATATTTATCCCAATATCAACCTCTCCCTGTAGAGAAAGATGTAAATTACGAGCCGTAATAAACGCTTTCTCCATATGGAGCCTGCCTCTTCTGTTATTTGATTTTTATTGTGGAGTATTAAATGGTTTGCATCTCCCTAGTCCCATTTCAGCACAGGCCTGGATGTTCACAGGAGCGGGAGGCAAGGATCTGAGAACTGGTCACAGGGAAGCTTCTTCTCTCAGTCTTTTCACGCCTCCCCTGCCATCAAGTTCAAGGTTATGTAGCTATTTGAAGACAGACTTCGGCCTAAAATTTCTGACTGTGTCAACTCTCTGATTAGCAATCCTTCCTCTGTAAGCCATATAGCTCTTTTTAAAGATAGTGATATTAGAAAATAATGACAACTCCTCTCTTTGCTCTACATGGCACTTATAGCAAAGAAAGATCTGAATAAAACTATTATCTGATTTTACCTATTAAAAATAAAATGACTTTTTAAAAAAGATTTTATTTATTTATTTTTAGAGAGGGGAAGGGAGGGAGAAAGAGAGAGAGAGAAACATCAATGGGTGGTTGCCTCTCATGTGGCCCCACTGGGAACCTGGCCCACAACTCAGGCATGTGCCCTGACTGGGAATCGAACCTGTGATGCTTTGGTTCGCAGCCCGCACTCAATCCACTGAGCTACACCTGACAGGGCTAAAAATAGAATGACTTGATCTGCCCCCTTACTCCTCCCATGCTTAGGGGGAATATCTCCTGTCTGATATTAGAAAATAGTTATAAGTGCCAGTTATGAGGGCAGTTTTAGGGGTGTTGAGAATGTTCCAGGTCTTGATTACAGTGATGGGTACACACTGTAATAATCTGTCAAAACATGTTGATCTGTTTATTTTAAAATGGTTAATTTCATCATGCATACATAATTGCACAATAAACCTAATTTTTTTAAAAGCTCATGGGACAGAATTCTTAGAATGTGGGCATTTGGTTGGATATAAACTATAGCTCAATAACGTTCACATAAAAATAATGAAGCACTACCTACCAAGAAACACATGCTAAGTTCAGGGGTCTAGAACATGAAGGGGAGGAGGTGAAATGCATCAAGTATGGAAAAAAGAGAAGAGCAGGGAAAAATATTTTAAGGCCAGCAACCACTCCCACAAAAATAGTGACAGCCACCTAGCAAAGGACTCCGAGAGGCAGGCACGGTTACACAGTAAGAAGCGGTGTCAGCCGCGGATGAGAATTTAGCACACCTTGCATCTGGCTCCAAGGACATAAGTATAATACAGAACCTCCTAGTCAGTGATAAATCTCTGGCCCTGATACCTTCCTCAATAAATAAGAAGTTTATGTGACTCTTAGGAGTCACGTGATGTTATTCCAGTGATGGGTGTATTGGCACGTGTTTCTCATCCACTTGGTGAGCAACACCGACCCAAGATGAGCGTTGCCAAGGAGTAGCTGAGCTTTGGCACAAACCTCTCTTGGTTTCCTTGCTCAGGAGAAAGAAAGAAACTGCAAACAGAATTCTGGTGATTTCCCACAAAGGAATTTGAGAGATTTCCTCAGAAATGAATTTTAAAGTGAGGTTCATTTTAATCACTTGACTGTTTGCCCCAAGGGTATCAAATTAGAGACAGGCTATTGGGAGGTGTGGGGTGAACAGGTATATCACAAAATCTATTTTTTCTAAATGTTTGACTCACACTCGAGGTTTTTTGACTTATTGTTTGACACTTTAAGGAAATAAAGTCCTTGGGTTCTTAATCTAAAGGCCTGCAAATTCTTGTAAAGAAGACAGGGAAATAAAACATAGCTAAGAAAAGAGGATAATGTGCATTTCAGCAGGTATTACACGGTGACCTTTTCTGAGCTTATAATAGTTTGTGGTTCTCTCTCAATATGGATGAGCTCAAGTCACAGGGAATTTGTAAAGGTTAAATACCACAAAAATGAATTAAGAGTGCTTATCATAATGGGAATAGATCATTATAAACATGACATCTCTTTTTCATGGAAGGTTATGCTTTTCAATGTAGTCGAATTAACGGAATGAATTTTGACTGGAGGTCTAAAGGAGACTCAGGGATGCTTAGCTTGATGTCATCCTTTCGGACTTGCCCTGGACTCAGTTGACACCAGGACTGTGGCTCCTAGATCAAGGTCATGTCTGCAGAAGGTACCTGGGATGATTAGCAGCCACAGTGACTTGGAGCTCCATGATGGGCACGACCTGGGGGTTTTGCTGATGAACATGGTCTAGAAGTGGCTTTCTATACCCTGACAAGCTACCTATATTGCAAACCACTCATCCCTCAACAGGCTGGTTAAACCCGACCCCTAATATCTCCTCCAGTTGCACTGCTCAATATGGGAGCCATATGTGGCTTTGAACACTTGAAGCGTGGCTAGCGCAAATTGAAATGCGCTCTGAAGTATGCTGGATTTGGAAGACACAGCAGGGAAAAAATGTAAAACATCTCATTATATGGATAATATTTTGAAACGATCCTATTTTGGATAGAGCGGGTTCAATGAAATCGATCACTGAATTTAATTTCACCTGTTTCTCCTTTTTATTCTTTTAATGCCACGTGGGTATTAGAAAATGTTGAACTACACGAGTGCCTTGTATGACATGTACACTGGGTGATGCTGTCCTAGGGGACTGGCCAGCTGCTGCTCGGTCCTTCACGCGGGATGAGGCTCGGTTGCCTCGCCACCTCCACGCAGCGCCCAGTGGCAATCTTCAGAGGTTCGTCCCTTGGTCCTAGAAGACTCTACCTGTGGTGGTGCCCACTTAGGGGTTCGGTTGGGGTCCCAGCCCCTCCCACTCACCGCATCCTTCCGAGTCCAGCTCTGTAGGTAGGTCTTACTGGCCTCTAGTTGCTCCCTGGGCTGAGTTCCAACACCCTCCTTCCAGCCTGTTCTTTGACAGGGACCAGCGGCAGAGCAAACCTCTGCTGAGTCCTCGCCTTAACGCTGTTTTCCTTTAAAAAATAGACCCTAAGTGACATAATTAATTGGAGTCCAGTTGAATAAATATGAGGACAGAAAAAGTTATCCTTTTTTGTCTCGGTGAAAGTTTTGCCCTATATATATTTTGCCTGTATATATTCTTCCTTTGATTAAAGATACTGTTTCATTTTTCTCTCCATCAATAAGAATATGTGGTCTTTTGTACATCTGTTTTCTCCTGGCACAAAATCCCATCCCTTTCCATGATCTGTTAGGTCCATCAGGGTCTGGGGTCTGCTTGCCTTTCCCATCTCTCTGTGTGTGACCTTTGGGAGTTATTTACCTTCTCGGGGCCCCAGGTGCACATGTGAGCACAAAGGGACACCTCCCTCATACCGCTGTTGTGAAGACTACACACATGTAAAAACATGTGAGGCCCAGAACACAACCTAGCACATGGTAGACATGTGACAAATGTCAGCTGCCACCATCCCACCACTAGAAATGTGCACACCCCTCAGGAACCGTGTCTCATTGTCCGAGAGGTCCAGCAACTCCGCCCCTGAGCTTCGGGGAACACGGCTTGGCTGCTTTCTCCATATATGGGAGAGACAGCTCCTGCGGCCAGAGCCACTGCGAGGGAAGGCCGGGCCGGGCGCTCCCTCCTCACTCCACAGCTGCTGTTCCCTGAGAAAGTGTCACAGGGCCCCCCTCCTTCTCCCTCTGGGCACCCGCCATCCACCTAAGAAAAGTATCAGACCAGAGACTGAAGGCTTCCTGTCTTTACATCTTCCCACAGGAAAAAAACAACTGCGCCAAACAGCGCCTCTGGGATAGCTGGCCTCACTGGACCTGCTAGTGACAGCAACTGAGCGGAAACTAGGAAGCTGTCACTTCGACGGGGAAAAGCTGAGAGGCTGCACACGTTTCTGAAAGCCTTACCCAAGTCTCTCTGGTTGCTGGGTCCCGCCCCTCCGCTGTCTCCGTGAGTGGCAGTGAACTTGTCACAGCCATGTGTGGCAGTTGGCAGGAAAATATTGTTATTAAATATGTCATGCTGATGGTCCCTAAAAACAAACACACACAAACACACAGATACGAAGACACACAGACACAATCACTGCCAAAATCCACAATATTTATGACTTCAGTTTTAGTGAACAGCAGGATAGAACTAAGCATTTTTTAGGAGAACCGAATTGTGTCCGCTCTACTTAGATCAAAAGCTGGCAGGTGGAGCACTTGCAAAACTAACAGAGACTATTCCATCCTGTTGTTCCTTTTCTAAATTATGGGATTATAATTCAGAGAAATTTTGTCTTCAGAAGCCAAACTGCATCTCACACCTTAGGATATCTTCTTTCCATTTGCAAACTGCAAATATTCATACAGCTACATTTTGTGTTCAATTACTTCTGCACCAAATGCACCGAGGCCTTCTCAGGTGGAACAGAAAACGAAAGCTGGCTCCCCACAGTCAGCGCAAGCAGGTGGCTCACTGACGAATTGCACTCCCTTCCTCAGAGTTCTGATCCCATGTTACTCGTCATTCTTTAAGAGTGCTGGGTTAGCACTTGTAAAGTGAAGTCTACAGAAATACACTTATGTGTTTGCATGTGGGGGATCTCTCCGTGGTGTCTGTGGGCCTTTTTAAAAGCTTTGTTCATTTGGCATGATGATATGGAAAGCAATTGAAGCAGCGCTCCTGTGTACAATATCACATTCTCGAATGTGAGAGATTCTCTTTTAGAAGGACGTCGCAGCAATGACCATGCTGCCCCTTGGCCTTGAACTTGGGGCATATTAACAGTGTCTAGCACCGTTCTGCTTGCACGTTCAGAACTCAAATATCTGTTGATGAGCTGGTTGGAAACGACACACCGGACAAGGACAGACACACATGTGTCTCAAACCTGTTGCGGGCATTGATGCTGCGATGTCATTGTCTTTTCCGCTGGAAAAGCCTCAGTGGAAATGATTCAACACTAATTCTCAGTAAGCACTCCAGACCAATGAGGCAGCTGCTCTGCTCATAGATTCCTAGCCATGTGTTCACTGTTATTTTCTTACCTTAGAGATTTAAGGTCATCAAAACCAAATTCAGCTCCTTATTTTTCATTAGGAATATGCAAACTAAAGCCACAGGAAAGACTACTACATACAAATTAAAAATACTACGGCTTACAAGATAAACTGACCACATCAAGCATTGGCAAAAATGCAGAGGAGCTGGAACACTCATTTACTGCTGGTGTGAAAGTAAAAGGGTTCAACTATGTTGGAAAATGGTTTGACGGTTTCACAAAAAATTAAACATGTATCTGCCACGTGACCCAGCTATTCTACCTCTAGATATTTTCCTAAGACAAATGAAAGCATATATCTATATAAAAGCTTTCACATGAATGTTTATAGCAGTTTTATTTGCAATGGGCAAAAACTGGAAGCAATTCAAATACCCATCAACCAATGGGTGAATAAACAAATGGAGTGAATACTACTCACCAATTAAAAATGATACTTTTCCAGTGCATGGAACAATGTGAATGAGTCTCGAAGTAATTGTGCTGAGGGAGAGAAGACAGACAGGGAAGTGTGTATACTAAATGAGTTAATTTATAGAAAATTCTAAGAAATGCAAACTTACCTATAATGACATAAAGCAGGTAAGTGATTGCATTTTATATAAATGGAATCCTTTAGTAGTATGGGAAAAGGCAGGAAGGAGAAATTAGAAAAAAGCATAAGAAAACCTTCAGGGGCAGTAGTATGTTTATATCTTAATTATATTGATGGCTTCCTATAATCAAAACTTGTTAAATTATACCTTTTAAATATACACACTTAATGGTATGTCAAGTATTTCTCAATACATTTGTTAAAATAAAATAGACATAGATCTCTGCTTTTTGGTAGCTAATATGCAAGTGGGAACAATAAATTATAAGTCTATTGTATTAAGTAGAACCATATAAAACTGCCATTTTTACAGGCAAAAACAAACAGCATCAGTTTCATAACAGAACCTGATACACACATGTAAATGCTCTAGTGTCGTAGAAGTTGATAGTAAAAAGTAGATAAAAAGTAAAACAAGGTAAAGCAAGTTTTCAGTAGGGTATGGTGTGGTCAGGGTAGGTCTCACAGAGACAGGGACAGAGCCTTGAAGACTCAACAGCAGCGAGTGAGCCGGACAGGTGGGTGGGTGTGTGGGGCGGAGCCCGGAGCCCTCAAAGGCAGAAGGAAGGGCGGGGTAAAGGCCTAAGCGGGAAGTATGCCTCCCCTGCTTAAGGAATAACAGGAAGCCGAGCTGGGTAGGAGCTGAGCATTGTTTTGAAAATTTGTGGAATTCATAGAACAGCAGCTCCTAAGGCTGGAAAGCAAGACTTTGAAAAGGCACAAAGAGAAACAAAGTGAAAATGAACAATGGGAACCGCAGACAACATCGGCGGGGGGGCGGGGGGGGGGGGGTTGGGGCGGCGGTGAGGGCAAGGGGTGAGGCCACACCCTCTCCCAGGTTTGGCTCCTTCTGCTGCCTTAAACTCTGGACGTGGGCACCCAGCCCACTACAACCAGCTTCCGAGGAACTCCCCCCAACTCCCAGTCTTCATTATTAGCTCTGCATCCCCAATTCCCGTGGAGAGAGATTCGTTTCACCAAGGTCAGGGTCCTGTCGCCAATCCTCGGTGCCAAGACAGGGGGAAGCGAGCATCTCAGATTTTCAACTTCTACAGCAGGAAGCAGGCTCTGCCTCCTCCCCCTTACCCTGCATCCCCCACCCTTATTCCCCCCATACTGGGGGAGTCCTCTGCCCATGAGAAGGAGATTAGAGGGGAGCCCAGAAAAGGAATCAAGAGTACCTACCTAATTTACCTCCTCTAGTGGCGAAAGAAGGAGTCTTGACTTTACCTGCCAACATGCCACCAACAGTGCCCATTGGTGACAGTTTGATGGTCGAGGGGAAAACAAGGCAGATGTTCATGTCATATATAATATAATGATATGGTATAGTGCAATATAATAAGTATAATAAATACATTTAAATAAATACAATAAATATAGAATATATTTTATATATTTATTACATGGTATGATATATATATCATAAAAAGTTCCACTGAAAATAGCATGCTTGGGTTTGACCGTTTAGACTACTGCACGAAGCAAGAGAAAATAAAACGCAGATTCTCTGTGCCAGGAATGTGAAATAAACGCCAGGTTCCAGTAGATCTGCTCACTGGAATCAACCACGGTAGGCAGACCCAGGAATTCAAACAGCCACCTTCTGGTTGATGAGACAGAATGCAGCTGTGTCTCCCGGCCAAAGAAAACCCCAGACACCCCGTGGGCCTGAGTGAGGACGGTGGAGCTGCCAGCTTTCTCTGCCAGGCTGCTGGCTTCTTTGAGTCAGGAGCTGCGACAGACGGATGAGCAGTCCCAAACACTGCAAGTGACTTTCCAGCATGCTGCTGCACCGTTAGCCTGGAATCCCATGTTCACTCACTGATTCATTCAGCCATGCTCAAGGAGGAGCAGCAGGGCGGGGAGCCCCGGAGAGCTGTGTTAAGTACAGAGCCCTGGGCCGGCTGGTCGGGCTGCATGCTCAGAAGGAGACCTCTGAGCCTGGGATGGGATATTCTGATGCCTCAACTTCAAATGCTTAATAACATTATCTTTGAGTTTGTGTAAAATCTGCTGGGAGCACGCACAAAGGCTGGAGCCTCCTTTCGGGCACGTCCCACGTCCTGGTCCCTCCTAGGGACAAGTGTTGGTCCCTCTCCTTGCTGCCTTTGTTCCTTGGAGGCCACGGCACTTGCACCGATGGGCCGGGGCTGGGCACGTGCCCAGTCCCCTGGGAGGTCCGCCTGGGAGAATCCCTGTGCGGAGGGATCATGACATTCAAAAATAAATGAAAATCACCGTGATGGGTTGAGAGACACCCTGGGAGAAAGAAAAAGCCACTTTCCTGATTTTTGAACCAGGACTCCGACATTTCACTTTGCACTGAGCCAGGGAAATTGTGTCTCCAGTTCTGTACATTGCTGATGGGGAAGAGTAGCCATGTGAATGGAGAAGCAGCAGGAGGAGAGATGGTGGGCGGGCGGCAGAGGGCGCTCTAGCCCCCAGCCCGTTGTGGAAATGGCTCAGGGCTTGCCTTTGGCACGCAGGGCACAGAAGCCTTTCCCGACCTTGGCTATGCATTATTTAAACGAAATATTTAACAATGATTGCCATGTGCTGTGTACTGGACTGGGTGGTGGAACCACTTTATGCAGGATGATGAGTGTCAGCGTCACTTAAAAAGTGATATCTGATTGAACCCCAAGGGGCGCCTGGTCTGAAGTCAGCCCGAAAGAACTCGGGAAGAACTCATCCAGACAGAAGGAACAAAGCCTCAAGGAGTTGTTAAAAAAAAAAAAAAAAGAAGAAGAAGAAGAAGGCAGCTTAACTAACACTTGTTTAACTGTGAAGTGTGAGCAGAAATAGTTTCACAAAATAATGACCATGACTCATAATACTTAACTGAAGAAATGTTTCCTTTCTTTGACCTTAAAGTGGGAACTATTTCATCTACTAAATTACAGGCATGACCAACCCCGGATGGGTATTATCATTTACTTAGTCCACTGGAGGGCATTGATAAGCTGTTGAACGTTAGCTGTGACCTCTATTTACTACCACAAGTTGAAATTAAATGCCTCTTTGTTACTTCCAGCTTTCCCTAAAATATCATTTAGAATAAATGTATTCATTCCACAAATCTTGCTTAAGCGCCTCTTATACGCAGAGTCTCTGTAGGAGAAACATGAAGGAATAAAACCTCCTGGTTCTTTGGGAATCTAGCAGTGGACACAAGGCACTTAACCTTGAGAATTTAATGAATTCTACACGAGTACAAAATGAATGCCTGCTGGGTAGCATCCGGGAGGAGGCTGGCTGGGGCAGAATCCTAATTATTTAAGGTTTAGTAGAGGGAGTTTCTGTGAGCTGAGCCAAGAATCTGTGGATGTCAAACATCCAGTAAATATCAGGATACAAAAATTGATAGATTCTATAAAACTCAGTATCTCGTGTATCAAAAGTTTTGCAAATTCTTCCTCAGCGTTCTTTGAAAGTAGGTGCCAAGTATGCGCATGCATTTTACCAATCTTCTCCATGAATCAATTTGCAAAAAGGATGAGACAAAAAACAGAAATCATAGAGACAGCGAGCCTTTTCTCAGTTTCTAGCTCTCGGAAAAAAAAGAAAAGGCAATTTAAAACTTTCACGGCGACTAAATCACAATCCTTATAACGTCTCGTTTTTGTGCTATGTTTGAAGATTCTAGGGTTTAGATCTCAACACTTTATAGAATACCTAATTTCATCCTTAGATTTCAGAAATGATAAAACCAAGGTCCAAACAGTCCATTGGCTTATGTGAAGTCCTATCCTTCTCAGAATAGAGGTTAGCATATAATAACCTCGGCAGGCTCATCGGTAGTCCTGTTTTCAAAGCTGGCAATGAAGTGAAAGATATAGAAATCAAAATGAAGACAACACATCTTCTTGACAGGGAAAAGACTATACGTGAGTTACTTCTGTGGACAGGGCTCACCCCGCACTCCACGCATGCCGAGAGCCAGTGGTAAGTAGGCAAAATAATGGTCCCCAAAGGTGTCCACATCCTATTGCCCAGAATGTCTTCAGATGACATGGCAAAGGGGGATTAAAGTTATAGATGGAATTAAGGATCCTGGATTATCTGAGTTCGGTCAGCTAAGGCTTCCCTGATCAAGAGATCTCAAGGTGAATGGGAGTTGATGAGGTTACGAAAGTCAACAGAAACCACCCAGGCAGTAAAAAAGAGCATAAGCAAAAGTCCTGAAGCCCACAGAGCTTGGAGAGTATGAGGGACTGAAGAAGACGATGTAGCTAAAAAGGAGGATAAAAGTCCACATTCATCTTGGAGGCAATGGCTAGTTTAAGTGGAAGTTTTAAAGTAATTTATTTTCAGGACACAGATTAACTTGGATCAAATGCATTTTTTAATAAATACTGCAAAATCATCCATATTGTGTTAGAAGGATTTTTCTTAAATCTTGAATTTTGAATACATGGGATTTAACAATAACAGAATTGCTCTCTGTAGAAGAATATAACAATATGTAGTATTAAAAAGTCAATTTTTAAAAAAATTGAAAAATGCATAGCATTTTGGTTAATTGAGTGCATCTTCAAAAGAACCACAGAGATGAGCTGGTCTGTTCTGGACAGAATTTCAATGAAACTGTCCCCATTGTATCCCTGTGAACCTATGACTGACGTGCTGTATCAGTCTCCAGGCTCGAAGAGGCTTGGGATCTGGCGGTTCCTGGAGACGACAGCTTCATGAGTTTCTGCTGATTAGCTGATGTGGTCAAAGGCATCCAAGGCAAAATTCCCTGGTACAAAGAATGTACAAAGGGGGGACCTAGGCCCAAATCGTTTTCCTAACCAGACACACACGTAGATACACACCGACAACTGACAAAATGGTTTAATCTAATCACACAGGTACATTTGATAAGTGGACTTCATTAAAAATAATAAAACTACATGCAATTGATATTGTCCTAGGAAACCCAGTCTATATGCTGTCTGTTTCTATGGCAACAAAACAATAGTTAGGCCATGCATCTGAGTCTCCAGTGTAATTAACTTCATATGTGGTGGGATGGTTCAATGCTACTGAACATCACAAAGACGAACTTGATGAAATCTCTTTAAAACATGAAACACACACACACACTATCTAAATCTTGAACTACTATTCTTTTATTGGCTCTAACTTCATCCTGCAGTGGTTTTGTCCCTAGCTAGAAAGTGAAGAGCTTTTCTTTCTGAAGGGTTGCTGATGTTAGGTAGCCACTTTTGCAGAAACTCAAAAATAATTTCTTGTGCATGAGTCAGTTTGGCTGAATGATTAGTTTGGTCTAAATACACAGTGGAGTTCACCTAAAATGTGAAAACGTCAAAATACCTATATGGTAAATCTTCTTAACCCTGGCTGCATATTAACATATTTTGGGAGGTTTTAAAAATAACCTATGCTCATTAAATTCAGATCAAATCATTTCCAGAGCCTTACATTTTATCAGGTAGCATTCATTTCTCCCCCAACCACATTAGAGCAATGCTTATCCTAGCCTTGAAACATCCCAACTGCATTAACATAGCCCTTCCTTTAAGATGAACACTAAAACACCAATACAAAAGAACCTATGCACCCCGATGTTCATAGCAGCACAATTTACAATGGCTAGGTGCTGGAAGCAACCTAGATGCCCATCAGTAAATGAATGGATCAAAAAACTATGGTACATTTACACAATGGAATTCTATGCAGCAGAAAGAAAGAAGGAGCTCTTACCCTTTGCAACAGCTTGGATGGAGCTGGAAAGCATTATGCTAAGCAAAATAAGCCAGGCAATGAAAGACAAATACCATATGATCTCACCTTTAACAGGAACCTAATCAACAAAACAAAGAAACAAGCAAAATATAACCAAAGACACTGAAATAGAGGTCAGGTTGACAGTGACCAGAGGGGAGAGAAGAAGGAATTTCAGGGGAGAATGGGTAGGGTTTACAGAAACAAATTCAAAGGACACATGGGCAAAAACTAGGGGGAGGGTGGTAATGGGAGGGAAGTGGGGAGGGTTGGGGTGGGTGGGCTGGAATGGGAGTAAAAGGGAGAAAACTGTACTTGAACAATGATTAAAATAAAATTTTTTTTTAAAAAAGATGGCTCCTTTGAACCAATAGAAACTTCTAGCAAATCTGAGAGAATTGTTAAACTTAACTACAATTCACTGTAATACTGACTTTGGTAAGATAGTTTTCTTCCAAAAAATAAATTATGCCAAGGCCAATTCCTAGAAATTCTCATTTAATTGGTCTGATAGTTATTAAAAACACTTGCTGTTAGTTATTAATCACCAAGTAGTACAAATAAACGAAAGCTATAAAAAATACCTATGGTGTCAATTCAGAGATTGTTTTTAATTAATCTCATTTGTCAACCCAAGAGCAGTATATAACTCAAGCACCCAGGCTATGAGTTTATTCCCTGGAAATTACAAGCAGAAAGTTACCAACTACTGGGAATAAAAGAAAAAGAATGACCTTATAGCTTTGTAGAATTTTAACTATTTAATTTTCATTAAATAGGATATGTTTAATTCCTGTATTTTACACATTAAAAGAAGAACTGAGGCCCAGATAGATAAACTGACTTGTAAAGACAATTGATGAAGCCAGAACTAGAACCTAGTTCATCAGTCTTCACGTCTTACCTTTCTTAACTTGACAGTGATGTAGAGTTATATGCATATGGATGCCGATTTACTTTAATTTGCAAGGATTTAAGGGGAGGATCTTTGGGCTTGAAATCATGATGATAGCTTTGCAAATGCCACATTAACATAATAAGCTGCAGATTTTGATTCTGCAAGGGGATAAACTTGAACATCTCATCAAAGACTAAAAATTGATTATGAGAAGCTCACTTCAGTAATTTCCAACATGCAAGATTTAACAGCCAATGGTTCTTTGCATTGCATTAAGAATCACACAGACACATCACTAACCATTGATCACTGGACATATTTGCCCACCATTCACACATATCTAGACAAAACAGCTCATTTTAATGAATAATAGGACTCTTGCAAGGATGTGACCTCTAGTCGCTTGATTACTGAAAGCACTTGTAAGAAAACATTTAAGGCCAATAATTAGCCAAGTGGTTCATTTTCAATCTCTTTGGATATTGATGAATGTGTTATCTTTGATGTAAACAGCAGGCAAATCTTCACTGATGTCTCTTATGACTGCTGGAGCATCCCAAGAATCAGTGGAATCCTTGGGAAATACGGTATTTCTCCCTGTCACATTCAGGCTGTGACAGAATTTGTTGGTAACCTGGACAGCTGGAGCCACCGGGACGCCATTGAACCAGGGCCAGAGACATAGGGATACTGCTGAAAGAAAAAAGTGAAAAAAAAGTTTGGAAGTGGGGAAGAGATTAAATTTTAGATCCCAGGGAGCAGAAATGAGGAGGTATAAAAAATATTGTAGTGATTGATTTTTTTGTTTTGTTTTGTTGACTCTTGAAAATCTTGATCTGTTTAAATGGCTAAAGGAACCTCTGCAGCCTAAGAAAGAAATTATTAAAAAGCCAATTATCTCTGTATGGTTATTTCTCATGGAGAAATCTCTTCCACATGTTAAATCATGAGTTTCTTGTGACACACCTAAAGCAAGTATGATAGAGCAAAGTAGCTTTTCATCTGGCCTATGCATATATTTACACAAGAAAGCTGATACACGTAAAACTCTTTTTTACTAGGCTGCAAGCATGACTGAGATCCTGTTCCCTATACGCTCAACTCCCTACATGCATAAGAGATGTTGGATTTAGACTAGAAAAAATGTTAAACATTTCTTAATCAAAGAAGTCATCGTCAAGCTTAGATAAATCCCAAATAGCGAGCAAGTTAGCATTTGAGACATGCAGTCCTTTCGCACATTACGTTGCATTAGCGACCCTGCATGACCAAGGTCAGACTGCTTAGTAGGGTGTAAAGGCCCATTATGACCTGGTCCCCACCACCAGTCCAAACTTGCCTCCTGCCACGGTGACACCATGTCCCCTACACTCATCCTCAAGCTATTCTTACTTCTGAGGGATAGCCCCCAGCTATTTCCACAGCTCTATGCCTTTTCCACTTCTGTTCTTATCTAAATAGAACAATATTCTTACCCTATGATTTTTAGATATCCACTCATCCGTCTGCCTGAATCAAAAATCACTTCTTCTGAATTTCCCCTTGATCTTCCCCTACCTCCTTACCCGTGTTTCCATGAAAGCACTCACCCCCAGCATCTGTCACAGAGCCTGGCTGGAAACGAAACCAAAGGGTCAGAACTGTGAGCAGGAGTTTAGAAATGTGATTCATCTGAAGTCTAGCCGCTATATCAAGAATTTGTACATCATCTGTGCAAGTTCATAGCTCTCAGCCAAGTAGGGAAAAACACACTGAAGGTGATCCGGGGTACCTGGAGTGGGGTTGAGGAATGATTACAATTTTAGATGAAGAGGATAAAACAGGTGTTATTGAGGAGGTGGATTAAGCAAATATTTGAAGGAGGTGAGGGGGAAGGAAGAGCATGTCTTAATATGCTGCTGAGTCCTGTGCCTGCCCCAGAGTGAGTGGGGTGAGAGCAGCACTGGGTACCACTGTAAGGACAATGGCTGTTCCCCCGAGGGAAATGGTGATCTTTGCACGATTTTGAGTGAAGAAATAAGAGATCCACTTGGTTCAGTAGGGATCACTACAGCTGGGTTAGAAGAAATGCAGGGGCCAGGGCAGAGGCTTGAGGACAGGGTAGAAGGCTGTTCTAACAATCAGCGGAGGGCAGGCGGCAGCCTTGGAGACCGTGCAGAGAAGGGATTGGATTCAAACAGTCTTTGAAATGTATTTTGATACAAGTATCACATCCTTGGGACAGGGTCTCAAGAACTTTTCTAGCTCTGACATAGACAAGCTATTCAGAAACTTTGAAGTGTGGCAGGTACATTAGGAACCCTAGGGCTTCTCCTATTTTCCTGTCAACTCCCTCCTGCATAACCATCTCTGTATATTTGCATCCATACAGGTGACAGGATGTGCAATCAAACTACAGTAGTGCGGGCTGACAAAGAAAAGGCCACTCCCATATCCCAGGCACCCAGGGATTGATGACTGCACCTGCTCACCTTGTTCAACCCCCAAATATAAACACCAAGTGTCATCAGGCACACTGCATCTCTTCCTGCACCTCGGCTTTCCAAGAAGGACCAGCCAGTCCCACCACGTACTTCTTGTAACTGGGACCCTGGCACAGAAGGCGGTACTTGTCAACCACTAGACATGCAGTAGCTGCATATGTCTCATAGATAAGGCAAACCAAGGGAAGCATTGGTCATGGCTGTAAGTGGGTCGTCGATAGTGACCTGAGATCCCATCTTCCCTGTAAAACCAAGATTCCAATAGTCCACAAAAGAATATACAAGCTGAGCAATAAAAAGGAATAAACTACCAGTGCTACACAATGACATCAAGGAATCTCAAATGCATTATGCCAAGTGCAAGAAGACAAACTCAAAAGGCTACACGCTGGATAATTCTATTTAGAACATTCCAGAAAAGGAAAAAGTATAGGGACAGAAAACTGATCAGTGGTGGCCTGAGCATGGAGGAAGGGGTTAAACATAGAGGGCTGGGAGAATTTGGTAGGGTGATGACTGGAGTAATCTAATCTTGGTTGTGGTTGTTATTAAATGACTATGTATCAAAACTCAAAACTGTACACAAAAAGAGGGAAATTTACTATATGTAAATTATACTTCAATTTTTGAATTTTTTATAAAAAATATACACAGAACTAGCCTCAAGTCTAAACCAAATTTAAATTTGAAACTTATTTTTAAGTGTCTAAAATGATTACTGTTATTCGAGGAAGACACAAATTTTTAAAAATACAAATTTCTACAGGATTGGATACCAGGTCACTTGGCCTAGAAGATTATTTTAAAGGCTACCTCTTGTTTGGGTTTTTCCCTGTAAAAGATGACCAAAGTAGTCTCAATTCACCTCAGTGGGTTGCAGGGATAAAAAAAAGAAAAGGCTGAACTGCTCATCTGCTGTGGCAATGGCACGGGCTCTCTGAGTGTGTTAGCCTCTGAGTAAATAATATATTTTCAAGAGTTTCTAAAATTGCAAGACTGACTGCCATTTGCTGTATCCTCAGGACCTAACGGAAGCATAAGGCAGCATGCACGTCCCAGGGTAAGCTAGTCTAGCTGAAATGACAGGGCGTAAAATAACAAACAACACAGGAGAATCAGCTGCTGATGGAACTTTGCAGACAGCAGAGCACAGTGCGGTTGATTTTAAAGGAGGCTTCTGGAGGAAATAGGAATCAAGCTAAATCTGGAAAATCGCGTAGGAACCATAGACAAGTCCATTTCTGACAGCAGGAATGATTGGTGTCTGGTGACAATCCCAAGCAGGAAACAGATGATAGGACCTGGCACCAAAGCTGTCCTTCATCTCCAAAGCAGGGTACAGTGGTCCCCCCTTATCTCTCGGGGACATGCTCCAAGACCCCCAGTGGATGTCTGCCACCTCGGAGAGTACCAAACCCTACGTGTATGGTACTGCATTTGTTCCTGCATATACATATCTAAGATAAAGTTTACTTTATAAATCATGCATAGCAAGAAATTAATAATAATAACAAATAATAAATAGAACAACGATAATAATATGTTGTAATAAAACTTATATAATGGCTTTGGGACCATTATTAAGCAAAATAACAGTCACTTGAATACAAGCACTGTGATGCCACAACAGTTGACCTGATAACCAAGGCCGCTACCAAGTGACCGATGGGTGGTAGCATGTATCGCGAGAGACACTGCAAAAGGGATGATTCATGCTCCGGGCAGATCAGCGCAGGACAGCAGGAGATTCCATCACACTGCTCAGAGTGGCACACAATTTAAAACTTATAAATTGTCTATTTCTGGAGTTTTCTATTCAATGCCTTTAGACCACAGTTGACCCCAGGTAACTAAAACTGAAACCTCAGCTACGGGGGACAAACACTGTCGTGTCTTTTCAGCTATGCAGAAAATCTAGGCTTTGATGGGTCGGGCAAACCCCGAGGCCTGAAATTCAGCCCCCCTTCCTTCAGGAGGCTTCAGCTGCCAAAGCTAACTTCTGCCAGGTCAACATCCCCCACGGAGCACACGCAGGAAGGGTCTCAGAGAGTGGGTTGGCAAAGTATAACAGAAGCTCCATTATTACAAGGCATGGAGTCGATGTTTCTGACTAAACAAGGGAAGAAGCCTTCAATGACATATTGACTGTGTGCGCAATGTGTAAATGACACTCTATTAGGTGTCGTGGAATCACTGGTTTTCCCTTAGTTCTCTGAGGCTCTCCAGACACAAATGTCAGTTCTCACAGTAGAAATATACATTTGGGTCAAGATTTAAAAAAAAGATTTTAAAACTACGTTCTATTGCTTAATGCAAAAGGAACCTCCCTATTTAACTCTAGTGTATTCTCAGAATGAAAGATTCATTTTCATTTTTTTAAAAAGGCCAGATGATTTGGAATTTGCAGGTACTGACCCACACATATTAAAGGCCTTTCTGAGATTTTCCTGAAGCAAAAGAGAGAGCTCTTTTGAAAAAATAAAAATTATACTTAGCAACTTAAAAAAAATATCAATGAAAGAGAAAGTCTAGTCTTTCAAAATGTCTTCCTCAGTTACTTCCTGTAAAACTCCACCCAGAATCAGTGCATGTCGTTTGTTAAAAAACCAAGCCAACATGTGCTGAAAGAATCTGTTCGGTTGGCCAAGGGCAAAGTGTGAATGTGAATTAGGACATTGGCTCTCATCAGACAACACCATGAGAAATACCTTATTGTGTCACCAGTAAAGGTGAGCAGATTCCTGGCTCTGTCCTCGGTTCTTTACCTCCCTGTGTATCAGTGCCTTATCTAATATTGTGGAGACAATAATACCGGCCTCCATAGCTACCACTGCAAGTAAATGGAAGTAGGGGTAACTGTCTAGCCAGGTGTCTAGGACATAATCAGTACTCAGCGCATGGATGCTGTCTCCATAATAGCGTGAACATTTAATTTTGGAAAAGAAGGCAAGGTGAAATCATTGGATTAATACAGAATCTTTAATCTGATAGTGTGAACCTATGATTTAGGAAAAGAAGGCAAGAATGAAATCACTGGTCTTTAATATGATGACATGTAAAATTGATCAACAGGCCATTTATGCATGTGAGAACATAGCGGGGCAAGTAAGCCAGGGCTTGGAGGTCAACGAAGTTCAAATGCTGACTTGGCCCATTGCAACTCTTTACAAGTCACTGACACTCCTCTGCTCCCCTTGTTGGTAAAGTGGGACTAATGTGGGCACGCACAGATTATAGCAGGGAAGAGCAGAGAATACTGGGTATAGGGCTGTGGAAGGAGCTGTTCATTAACTATATGGAACTATTCAGGGAGCTTAAGTGTTCACTTCTGGGCACAGGTACTCTTTTACAAGTCCCTTAAACTGGCAAAAGATCAAAGTGTACGCTCTTGGCCTTCTGGAAGAACAATTCTATTAGCACTGGAAAGTAATCTCTGGATGGTTTACAGATCACTGGAGGGCAGCCAGCAAGTCCTGGACTGACAGTTATCTTTGCAGATAATTCCTGCCAGCTGGATGGGAGGTGTGATGTCCCCATGATAAAGTAAGCAATTCTCCTTTCTTTTCATTAGAAGGCAAGATTGATGGGAATAAAATTGGTGAGACATGGAGAAAAAAACTGGGAATCTTTCCCTGTATCATGACGGGAAAGGATGGTAAATAGGGATCTTCCATATCCCCAAAGACATCAAAGTGAATGCTATTTAGTGATAGAAAAAAACTCAAGCCAAGCATGCAAACTAAGTGAAGAGTATTAAAATTATACAGCATTTGCCCAATCTACCCTTAATTATCCTGGGAGGAAAATACCAAGGCTCTATGTAAAAGAAAAAGAAGATACCATATTTTGCCGAGTACAATGGGTACTTTTTTGCCCACATTTTTGAGGGAAAAATAAGGATGCACATTACACATGGGTGTAATGATTACATGCCATGAGTATAATAATCCTGTGTATAATGCACAGAAAACTGGCAAAATATGGCATTTTGAACTTCATCTGTTACATGAAAGTATCCATGTATATTTTGTTGGGAGTAAAAGGAAATGTAGAAGATTTCATACATTTCAGATCCTTTAAATTGTATTTTGGGATGAACATCTCAAGAGCGCTGGGTACACAGACCTAGTCTCTAAATGACAATTCTTTCCCATTGGCTCTACCCAATTATTCCTATAAACCTTCTTCTGAAACAAACTCACACAAACAATTATTTAAAATACAGATAAAGAAAGAGGCTTATGGGATTAAACATATCTATATTTAATATATAAATATATGTGTAATATTAATATAGTGTACATAATTAATATATTTTGTATATTAACATTAATATAATGTGTCTCTATATTAATATAAATATTGGCCTTCTGGAAGAACAATTCTATTAGCACTGGAAAGTAATCTCTGAATGGTTTCCAGATCATACATATTATATTTATGTATATAAATCTCTATATAAATATCTATATTTATATATAAATATACTTTGATATGTTAATATTAATGTATGGTGTTAATATATTAATATATATTTCTATATATTATATATCATATATATAATCTGTGGTTTCACATTCAACTGGGACCACTTTCTAAAGCTTTTTTAAATTAAAGATGACAAAAAATGGCTGGATTTGGCATAGAGTAATTATTACTTTACGCTTTGAAATAACTCTAAGTATTTAACTATAAAACATGAGTAAAATGTGGAAATATAGAATCTTAGAATAACGTGCAGAGAGTGTGTTTGTCGATGAACTTGTGCTGATCCTACAATAACAATTAGCAGTTTCAAGGCTGAAGATGTGTATTTGTCTTAGTTTGCATTCAGTTTCTTTCTAAGGAGAAGTCCACAGCCTGTGTGTGTGGAAAAGCAGACTGTTCGCCTAATTTCTTTCATCTACTCCTAACATTCTTTTTTGTTCTCTCTCAGTCCTTCCCTTTTTAAAAAAATTTTTACTTATTTCAAAATCTTTGTTGTTTCTATTATTCCAAATAACCTCCATAAAATTATCCACTAGACATCCCAGGAAATAGGCTGAACCCATTTCTGAGTTCATTTAGAGGGATTCACAGACTCCGAGGGAAAGAAAAGCAGGAACACAATTTTAATTTCCATCCCACCAAAATTACAGATCCCAAGTGTAGAAACAAAATGAACTAATGCTGGAAGGAACAACTAGACTTGAAACAGTTTGCACTGTTCCTGACAGGTTTATATTGGCCCAAGTCATCAATTTTAGGCAGCATTTTAAATTTTCAAAGAGAATGATTTGTAAATATAAATCCATCCTTCTTTATTATCATTGCAGTTTTTTAAAGTAATTTCACATAAATTATAATAAAGAGTGTAACGGTGTTTTGTATCATTGTGAATTAAACACCACACTAAGAATGAGAAATGAAAACAACAAAATTGGTACCTTCTCCTCTTTTGTTTCTGATTTTGTTTATTTGAGTCTTTTCTTTCCTTAGCTAGTCTAACCAAAATGTATCAATTTGATTAATCTTTTCAAAGAACCAGCTCTTTGTTGCATTATATTTTTGTATAAAAAAGAGCAAATTTGGCATTTTTATGATCAATATGAATTACATGACAGACACACCAACTATGACCACTTATTTAGTTACAATTTTATTACTGAACTGATTGTATTTATACAGACAATTGATGACACCTGGCCTTAAAAAGATAATAGCAGCATTTTTCCTAAATGCTTTGCACACTGCCAGGTATCAGGCTCCTTCTAGTACTTGGTGACATTGTTACCTTCCTACTCACTCGCACACAGAGCTCTCTCTGCAATGCTCTCTAATGGCTGTAAATGCCTTTTTGCATCCTGCTCTTCGATTTCCCGATCACTGATTAAATGAAATAATTCCTCTAAATTGCTCAAAATGGGTCCTGACACAGAATACAAATTTAATAAAAATTACCTCTACTACTACCATCGCTGCTACTCCTGAGACCCATTTATGATTTTGCAGAAGGGTGATTTTTTCTTTTTTGCAGTTGGAGTATGCCACAGTGAGGGCTTTTGTTTTCACATCTTAGCTTCCTTTAACATTTTATTTTGTTTCCATTAAAAGAAACGTCAAAGAAAATAAACTCGCATTAATATTTTAGGCATTCGGTCCTGCTGTTTGAAAGTAATGGAAAACTATTATAAATGGTCTAATTCTTGTATAAAATGCAAGTGCACTTCTGTGTATATACATTCATTTTATATTAGCGGTGCACAGAAGAAAAATCCGATGAAAGCATAGACACCAAACTGTTAACAAGGATTATCTCCCAGGTTGGGAATAGCTTTACATTTTAAGCGGTAGAGTTCTGTAGAAATTGTAATGTTTCAGTAGTTTATATTCTTTTATAAGCATAAAAACAATGAAAATGTTAAGGGACTTGATTCTCTTTCCAAACATATTGGTCGATACACCCCAAATTCCCTGTAGACGCCACCACTACTGTGCATGTGTGAGTGTGTGTGTGCGTGCGTGTACAAATAATACAGAGCCCCAGCCCCATGTAATAATGGTGCAGAGATTATTGGGAAGAATTCACGGTGCCGTGCATCTTGCCTGAAACCCTGGATACTCTCCTAACCCTGCTGCTCACGAAGACTCGCTCCCCATTGGCTTTCCTGAGACTCCCACCTGCCTGGCCTTCAGCACTTGGTCTCATCGCTTAGACTGCGGCGCCCGGCTTCAGATGTTCCTCTGTGCACTTGGCTCTCTCCTTTAGCCATCAGATGGGAACACCCCATCTCCACTTCAGCCTCACGATGGAAACACAATCCCTGAACCTATCCATGTTGCAGGGAACAGCTTTTCTGGAAGTGTGGCTAAGTTCTCCGGGAGAAAGTGGGATGAAAAGAGGAAAGACTGCAGCATTTGTCATCTACGTAAATGCCTGAAGCCTGGAAAACGCCTGAAGGAACTGAAAACGCTGCCTCTAGCCCAAAGCATAGCCAGGGCTGGAGATGTTTCGGTGATAGACATTGAACGATACTAAGGTGGGAGGGCAGGCAGCCGTTGCTTGGCATTACTTCTAGACATCCAGATTGTCGACGATGACATAAAGGAGAATTAAAGCTAAAGGGGAAAAGTAGGATAACACATGTTTATGTAAAGACTTCATCCTTAATCTCCCCAAAAGAGACAATTAGATGGAGTGGGACCCGTCTTTGCAGATTAAACATAGTGATGGGGGATGGGCAAGGAGAGGGCACCCCAAAGGAACAGGGGAACCTACAAATCTGCTTCACTGTGGGAAATTCACACCCAAAAGCCACCACCCAGGTAGGAGGAAAGTTTGTTGATCACCCTGGCTCCGTCCTGAAATCTGCTTCATAGCAGATACAGCATCGGGCAAGGGGCCAGACACGATAATCAAAAAAGGCTCTATGACTCAGCACCTTGGAAAAATTCAAAGGTCAGTTCAAAAATTGTCAGCAAGTATCTATGAGGAGGAGCTCTCTGCAGCGAACTTTTCTAAACTTTTTCTAGGTCACAAACCTAGAATTTGATATCTCTCGACATTCTCCCCAGGAAATCGCACACATGAACTCTCAAATTTGCATTCAGTCTCAGAGACTTCAAAGACCGCCTGTTGTCTGTGGATTGGAGGTAAAAACCTTTGGAATAAAAGCTAAACCCCTTTGTGAAAAATTAAAGCCTGGTGGGAAAATATCCTTTCAAATGCATCATGTAAAAACAGTGAGTTGGCAATACAGAATTGAAAAATCCTTAGGAGGACACAGGAAAAAGATGGCCTTTAATACTGCCTCATTAGATGGAGGGGCAAAGGAAGCGTCCTTTGAAACCATTCACATTTCCTAGCTCTGCCTTGCGAAGTTCCTAGCCAGTAAAAATAATCCTGGTAGTCAAAGTAAGAATCATCGATTATGTCCATACCACATGTCAGGCCCCAGGCACAAAACCTGTTATTGAACAGTTACTGAGAATTTAGTGGTCATGTTAAATAAGTTAATACCCAGATTTTAGGAGAAACCCTGATATATATTAAGTACTCAAGTTGACTATTATTGTTGTAGTCATAAAGTACCAAGGTGCTGGTGGGTTTATATAAAAAAGCCCACCAGGCCATCTGATAACCACCCTTCCCTGAAAAGCCATTGAGCCACCCAAAGCATGAGAACCAAGTATAGTAAGTAGTCCCCACCCCCTTATCTACGGTTTCACTTTTCGAGGTTTCAGTTGCCCATGGTCCATCACAGTCTGAATAAATTAAATGGAAAATTCCAGAAATCGACAATTCATAAGTTTTAAACTGTATACCCTTCTGAGCAGCAGGGTCATTCCAGTCTGTCCCCCTCCATCCCTCCTGGGACCTGAATCATCACTTTTCCATTGTATCCACGCTGCATGTTCACCTCACTTTTTAGTCCCTTAGTACCTATAGGTTATCAGATTAACTGTCAAGGTGTCCCAGTGCTTGTACTCAAGGCACCCTGACTTTGCTTAATAATGGTCCCCAAGCTCAAGAGCAGTGATGCTGGCGATTCGGATATGCCAAAGGGAAAATGTGAAGTGCTTCCTTTCAGTGAAAAGTTGGTTATAGTACAATGAGATATATGTTTTGTGTGAGAGAGATTATGTTTACATGACTTTCATCACAGTGTATTGTTATAATTAGTCCATTCTATTTCATTATTAATTATTGTTGATCCCTTACTGTGCTTTATGTATAAATAAAACTTTATTGTGGGTATGTATCTATAGGAAAAACCTAATGTAGGGCCCAATACTATCTAAGTTTTCAAGTATCCACTTGGGATCTTGAGAGGTATTCCATGTGGATAAGGGGGTCTATGTTATTCTCCTTAAATATTGTGAGTAAGACTTCCCAGAAACTACATATAGAATAAACATCTAAAAACTGCTGGAAACTGGGCCCCGGCTGGTGTGGCTCAGTGGACTGAGCATAGGCCTGGGAACCAAAGGGTGGCCAGTTCAATTCCCAGTCTAGGCATATACTTGTAGTGTGGGCCAGGTCCCCAGTAGAGGGTGTGAGAGAGGCAATCACAGACTGATGTTTCTCTCCCTCACTTCCCCTCTTTAAAAATAAATAAAATTTCAGCCCTGGCTGGCGTAGCTCAGTGGATTGAGCGCGGGCTGGGAACCAAAGTGTCCCAGGTTCGATTCCCAGCCAGGGTACATTCCTGGGTTGCAGGCCATAACCCCCAGCAACCGCACATTGATGTTTCTCTCTCTTTCTATCTCACTTCCCTCTCTAAAAATAAAGAAATAAAATATTAAAAAAAAGCCCACTTTAAAAAAAAAATAAATAAATAAATAAAATTTCTTAAAATAAATAAATAAATAAATAAATAAATAAAATAAAAACTGCTAAAACCTGGGATTGAATCAGGGACCTTTAGATCTTCAGTCTAATGCTCTTCCAACTGAGCTATTTCAGCTTATGTAGGTAGCTTCTCCCACATGATTGTAATGGAAAGATATCTGTTTTACAATAACAAAAAAAGGTCAATATTCAGATTCAGCTGGAGAGAGGCATTTAATAACTATTACGGAGGTCTTTGTTTAGAAGCTAGAAGTAATGCATAATTTTACTTTTGTCAGTTATGTTTTTAACTGCCCTGCAATCTGTTTTTCCCATTTAAAATGAATTATAGACATTTTTCACAGCAAAAGAAAAAAAAGGTGACTTTAGTGGCATTTTGATTCTAATTTATGCTCAATTTCTAGAAAAAGGAGAGCAGGATTCACCTAAATATTTAATGAAATATCAATTTTCTGTGAAAGCAATCTTCCATGGACCCATAAACATAGCCAGGATTAGAAACCAGCTGAAGACTAAAGCTCCAAGGAGCTCGCTAAGGTGAAATGACAGCCACCGCACATACAAACAAGAAAATAACCGAAAAGTTATGTGATCACAGAACAATGGGCCTCCAAACATGTGCGTGTCCCAGCCTTCAGAGAATACACTGTGTTAGCTTACCCGGCAAAGGAAATTAAGGTTGCAGATGCACTTGTCCTAAATTTTAAAGCCTGTGAACTCTATAAATACGGAAGGTAGGGTTGTAGTTAAATCCACTATTGGTTTAAAATACAGTCTATAGGATTTAAAATAGAAGACCGAATCTAATATAATTTTTCATTATCATACACATTTCTGCTTTTTTTAGGTAGAGCCAATGCAGGGAAAGAATTGAGCAGCTCAGTTCCCGGACCTCAGTTTCTTCATCTATGAAATGGAGGTAACATCTGTGATGGGATGAATGCGCCCCAAAATTCAGACATCAAGGTTCCTCCAAATGTTATTATTTGGAGATAAGAGTGAAAGAAATGATTAAATTCAATGAGGCTGTTAGGGTGGGCCTCCAATCCAATCTAACTGGTGTACTTATAAAAGGAAGAGACAACAGGGTGGTCCCACAGAGAGGGACAGCCATTCAAGGAAAAGGCAGCCAATGGTGGCCATCAAATGAACATTGCCAGAGACTTCCAGCCAAGATGGCGCATAGGCAGACACACTGTGCCTTCTCACACAACCAAAAGAAGGTCAATAACACATTTAAAAATAAAAAATAAGCAAAACTGACAGAAAATGGAACTGTATGGAAGTTTGACAACCAAGGAGTTAAAGAAGAAATATTCATCCAGACCAGTAGGAAGGACAGAGATGGGCAGCTGGGGCAGAGGACTCACACCCTCTCTTGCCAGAGAGGACTCATGGCAAAGCGGTGGCTGGCAGACCGGGTGGTCCCACATTTGCAAGCAGATAACCAGGAGGAACAACTGGGGAGCAAGACAGACCCTGCAACCCAGGATTCCATTGTAGGGAAATAAAGCCTCAAAACTTCTGAATGAAAAAAACCTATGAGGGCTGAGGTGGTAGGAGAAACTCCCAGCCTCACAGGAGAGTTCATTGGAGAGACCCACAGAGTCCTAGAACAAAAACAAACTCATCCACCTGGGAATCAGCATCAGAAGGGCCCAATTTTCTTGTGGGAAGTGGGGGAAGTGACTGAAAGCCAGTGGACTACCAAGCAAGCAGCATTATTCCCTTTTGGACCCCCTCCACCACATATCTCCCCCACAAAGCAGTGACAAGGGTTGCCCCACCCTGGCGAATAGCTAAGGCTCTGCCCCTTACTACGTAACAGGTGCACCAAGACAAAAAAAAATGGCCCAAATGAAAGAAGAGATCAAAGCTCCAGAAAACATACAACTAAGCGATGAAGAGATAGCCAACCTGTCAGATGCACAGTTTAAAACACTGGTAATCAGGATGCTCACAGAATTGGTTGAGTATGGTTGCAAAATAGAGGACAAAGTGAAGGCTATGCAAAGTGAAATAAAGGAAAATGCACAGGGAACCAACAATGACAGGAAAGAAACCAGTACTCAAATCAATGATTTGGAGCAGAAGGAAGAAATAAACATTCAACCAGGACGGAATGAAGAAAGGAGAATTCAAAAAAATTAGGAGAGGCCTAGCAAACTCCAGAACAACTTTAAACATTTCAACATCTGAATCCAAGGGGTGCCAGAAGGAAAAGATTAAGAGCAAGAAATGGAAAATTTATTTGAAAAAATAAGGAAGAGAACTTCCCCAACCTGGCAAAGGAAATAGACTTCCAGAAAGTCCAGGAAGCTCAGAGAGTCCCAAAAAAGTTGGACCCAAGGAAGCGCACACCAAGGCACATCATAATTACATTACCCAGGATTAAAGATAAGGAGAGAATCTTAAAAACAGCAAGAGAAAAGGACACAGTTACCTACAAAGGAGTTCCCGTAAGACTGTCAGCTGATTCTCAAAAGAAACCTTACAGGCAAGAAGGGGCTGGAAAGAAGTATTCAAAGTCATGAAACGCAAGGACCTACATCCAAGATTAGTCTATCCAGTAAAGCTTTCATTTAGAATGAAAGGACAGATAAAGTGCTTCTCAGATAAGGTCAAGTTAAAGGAGTTCATCATCACCAAGCCCTTATTTTATGAAATGTTAAAGGGACTTATCGAAGAAAAAGAAGAAGATCAAAAAATACATACAGTAAAAAAACAATAAACTCACAACTATCGACAACTGAACCTAAAAAAACAAAACCAAAAACAAACTAAGCAAACAACTAGAACAGGAACAGATTCACAGAGATGGACATCACGTGGAGGGTTATCAGTGGGGGAGGGAAAGAGAGAGAAAAGTGGAAAAGGCACAGGGAATAAGAAGCATAAATGGTAGGTACAAAATAGACAGGGGGAGGTTAAGAAAAGTATGGGAAATGGAGAAGCCAAAGATCTTACATGCATGACCCATGGACATGAATTAAGAGGGAGAATACTGGTGGGAGGAGGGGAGCAGGGCTGGGTGGGGGATGGCGGTGAATACTGGAGAGGAAAAAAAATGGAACTGTAATAGCATAATCAATAAAATATATTTTAAATAAAACAAGTGAGAGCCCCAGTCAGATGGCAGAGGGACAAGAGAGATACAGGACAAGTTTGCTGTTGGGTGTTCTTTGTTTGGTCTATAAACTAGAAAGGATGGCTCAGATTTAAATAAACATTCAATATATTTTAAAAAATAATTAATATTTCCCATACTTTGGGGATATACAACATTTCCAAAGGGCCTGAGTCATCTGTCTGAAATCATCCAGAAATTGAGATCTGATAAGTAGATAATCACTGCAGTTACAATTTCTTTCTACAGCAGTTTGGTAGGAAAAACCTTTTTTTTTTTTTTAAGAATAAAACATTGCTTCAGCTACTGATTAGACACAGGATCATTTCTAAACATTTCTTTGAAATATAAAACCAAAGCATTCTAAGTAGAGAAGCCTTCAATTTGTGAATACCAGACTTTGGAATTCAAGAAGCCAATCCTTTGCATGAAAAATGAAACAACAGACCATGTTTAGCAATCCTCTGAATACTGAGGAAAAACAGCCTTTGCCACCAGGACATCAAAAAGTCAGTGTGAGCACATCAACCGTGGCACATGTACCTCCATGATAGAGAAGCCGATCATGGGGGGTGGGGGGCTGAGCGTATGGGGCTATGGGGTCTCAGGGAACGCTATACTTTCTGCTCAGCTTTCCTGAGAATCTAAAACTATTCTAAAAAGTCTATTAAAAATATGCATGTGGGTACGAGTATGTTTAGAAAAGAATTAGAATATATGCTGAGGTATCAACAACAACAAGTCAGAAGACACAGGGTCTTTAAAACATACCTTATCCTGAAGTCTGTGGCATTTTCTTGAACACTTTTGCTCATATAGGCCTGTTTCCCAGAAGTGATTTTCCTCAAGATATGCCATGGTGGGGTTACCCTGAGTAATCACCAATGTGTCTTAGATTTCTTTTCAAATTATCTTTCCTTTCAAATGTATCCAGAGAGGTTCACTCCTCCTATGTGGTTCCCCATTCCCTTTATCCCCAAGCCAAGCAAAATGTTGGCTGAAGGATGAAAGAATCTGGGGTTTTCACTTCTCAGTTATGACACACTTTCAGTCTACGGAATTAATCCACAGCACATCAAGTATTAGAAATTCTCGAGTTCACTTATTAATAAAGATTCTTCGCAATGCTTGCTTCCATCTGCTTCTAGTTCCTGTTTAGGTTCCTCAAGTGCATCAGTCCACTCGCCGCAGGGATCTCCTGGGAGACTCGGTCAGTTCACTCTGGCCTGTGCAGGCAGCGGTCCCTGTGAGAGCTGAGACTTGCAGGAAAGACACCGCCCGCTGCAGTCTTGAGCTTGCTCGAGGTGGCCACTCACACTAGGGACCCGGCTGCCATGGCACCCTTTGCTTCCCTGCCCAGGCACTGACTCATACCCTGCAGGTTCAGCAGGTTCCTCCTAGCCCAAGGGTCAGGTTGTGACCTCATCCTTAAGAGCAAAACAACAGGATGGACCAGAACTGTCTGGCTTCTGGGGCCCGAGCTTCAAGTTTCAACCACATGACCGTGACCATACCTCAGCTGGAATCTGACTCAGATTCAGGTTCAGATACTCCACACTGGGAGATTCCAGGTTTCCCCAGAATATACTTTACTCCTAGAAAAGAGAATCTATAATCTTTAAAGGCTGTTATTACTATCATGGGTTTCTAAACTCTGAGGATTTGCCACTGTAGGTTTGACCATGGTGAACATAACATAGTTAAGACTTTGATATTACGTCCTTCGCACAGTGGAACAAACTGTCCCTCGGCCTTGGATTGATTACATTTTTAACCCCAGTTACCCAAATTAAAATCTTAATGCAAACATTTCTGAGCCTCACTTCCCTTTGCTCTGAACTGGGCAAAATATTTCCTAAGACCCCTGCCAGGTCCAACTTCTAGGATCCCCTGGGGCACTGGCCACTGGTAGGTCAAGAGACAAGGGGGACCAGGGGCCGTGATAACCTTCAGCAGTCAACCTTCAGGACTCAACAGAGTGTCCCGTGCCCGAGAGAGTGGGTGCAGCCTCCACACAAAGCCTTCACCCCCAGCAGTGCCGACTCTCAGCACGTTTCTGTGCTGCTGCTGACTCACGATGGGCAGGCTATGTATTTAAACTAATTTCTCATTAGAGGTGCTACATTTACAGAAATGCATTCACAGTCGACAGCTCCGGAAGTTCTTTTGTGGCATGAAACAGCATCGCTCGCCCTCTGAATCTCAATAGAATGAGCCTCTCAGAGGTGCCACAGGACCCTGGTTTCCAATATGTTAAGTCAAGTGTTAAGGCATTTCCTCCCAAATAGACAGAAATGAGGGTTTAAAGACCAGGATACGTTAAAAACTCCTTCAACCTAGAGAGGTTTAATTGGTCATGGCGCTTTTTTTTTCAAAAGGTTGCAAAATGAAAGACAAAATGAGGACCAACTTCATCTGATTAAAAGAAAAGGCCGACCGTGGCGATTCGGCCGTGGGAGGTGCCGATGAATCAGCAGAAGGGCTTGGAGAATGATCTTCTAACACATGTTTTGTTTGTTTTCCTCCTGTGGCAGGCTTTCTTTACTGGAATTTTGTGATCTCAAAACCAGGCGTATTTCATGAGCCTTCCCCCAGAAATAGAAACCCACCATTCTGGAAAAGGAGGAAACTTCCATTCGACCCTTTGTAACCATCGGGTGGCCTTTGCCATGTAGGAGGTGATATTGCAGGAAATAGCCCCACCTGACCCCTCTGGCGCCCTTTCTCCACCACACCGGTCAATTGTATTACCAAAATTAATCCTTGGGAAATCAAGGGAGGGACACAATTGTGAGTAGTGGTTGACAAAGTCTGAACACAAACTTTCAATGTCTCAGTTCCCTTCATAGCTAACAGAAGTCTCATTTTCCAAAGTAAGTAAGTAACTCAGACAGTTCCAGAAGTCACCCTTGACCTTTCTTTAGCATTTGAAATAAGAAACTGCTTCTTAAGCCCGCTCCTTTTTTTTTCCTTAATTCTACAATGCATTGAAGTATACACTTACAAGGAGCCTTTGATGGGCTACCTCACACATAGATGATTGCTCTTCAAGGAAACAACAGACATCACTTTCTACCCTTGAATTCTGTCTCATTTTCTTCTTCCATTTTCTTCACTTCACGAGAACCATCCTGTTTTCCAAGAGCCTCTCTTTCTCTTGTTTAAAGCCAGAGTCGAAGCAATCAACCACACTCAAGACTTTCATGCACGAGAAAGAAAACAATCTCAGGTGTAGAAGGTACTTGCGCTTGGCTGCTGAGAGACTGCTAGAGCGCATCATGCCCAAAGCCCTCACATCTGCTGCTGACGAGCAGTATCGTGCGGGCTGGCGTTCAGAGTTACCTCCTCCTCTCTTGGTGCTCGCACTTTCCTATGGGACTTTCAGGTGCCCCTCCGTCGCAGCTACTCTCAGCTGCTCTCTTCAGCTTCCTGTTGTGCAATCAGTCCATCATCTCTTTCTTATGTCCCCTCCCTCACCCGACTGAACAATATCTATCAACATTGGAACCTTACATGATGGTGATAAACTGTCAAAATTATTTGGTGGTGCTAACCCTTAGTAAGTTACCTCAAAACAATAGACCTTAAGAAAATGTTGCTAATGGTGCAAAATTCAAGTTCACGTCTGGTTTTCAAGACTAAGACTTTCCTCAGCATCCTCATGTACAGCCTTCACTTCCTTCAAATCATTTGTTGGCTTATCATTGCTTTCTGGGCTTTTCAGCACCTCTACCACAACGCTGGAAGCCTATCTTCTCACTGTTCATTGCTGGGCTTCCCTGTCCCTATTACGTGCAGCCAGAAAATTTCAACAACTTCAAGTTAATCTAGGATACAAAAAATTACACAAGATCATTTAATATAATTTAACTTTGATAACTCAAACAACAGAACAATGAAACGTTTTAAGCTCTCTGTGGCCTCCTTTTCAATATAGAGATCTAGACATTGAAATATTAAATGATTTTTGTCAGAGTGGGGGAAAAAGTCAATGTTAGAGCAAAAGGGTACAGCCATATTCTGCAACTTTTCATCTGGTGATCAACTGGGACACAGCTCTGCTTATCTAAGGAGGCAAGAGAATAAAGGTCCGATTTGGGCTTTGCATACCTACAGGAGAATAAGGATATAGCAATGCTACAGAAACCTGGAAATCGTGTGATATTAATACTGTTCACCATTGAAATGTTTAAATGCTATAGAAGTTTCCACCTGAAGTGCAACCTGAGACTACTGTTCTTTTGGAAGTATCTATCTGAGTAGAAGTTTTATGCCTATCCTAATGTGAATGACAGGTGTTCATTCACATATAGCCAAAAATCCCAACACAGTAATTACATGTAACTTACCATAAAATAGTTAATTATTGCATGTTATATAAAAAAGAGAAGTTTTCATTTCTTCAGAAATTCTAGACTATGATTTACTTCACTATTCAAGTCGCAGTTGAGATAACCCAGTTTAAAGCCAACCCAGTTTAAAGCCAACCCAGCGAGTTAACTTCAGAAATGCATAACTATCAACTGTATGTAGCTGAGTATCTCTCATGGCACTCTGCCACATGTGTGGCTAGGGGTAGACATAGCTCAAGTTGGACCACCCTGTGGGTAACCAATGGATTTACCAAGAGTGATTCACCCACAGACAGAAATACTTTCTGTATTAAATGTATGCTCACCATAAAAATCAACTTTTGTTGGATTGGCACACTGCTGCCTATGGCTGCAGCAAACACAGACTGGGGTATTTTATTTTCAGACACACTACAAATAGTCCACGTGAGAACCACCAAACAGCACCCACACATATTGGTGAGCTGCATTTTCTCTGCCGTGATGAAACTGGCCAGGTCAGCCAAGGCTTGTCTGCTCCTGAGGTAGTGGAGGGTCCAACTACTCAGGTCTCTACCACTGAAGCATAAACACACTGCTCGTGACACCAGTTAGGGCAGAATGATGTGCTGCTTAATGCGTGCTTGAACGTGAGGCTAAAATGCATCACTGAAAGCATACTGACACTTTTACCCCCTTTTCTTGCTTTGGATACTTTAATGAAGATGGGCACCCTGGGTATCAGGGACACACAGATGCAAGCAGCAGAGACCAGGAAGAGCTGCCATTTCTCAGGTCTCATTCTGAGGATGTGCCTCCCACCCTTGGCCCTGACGGGAGCTCCAGGTCCTCTCCCGTCATCAGATGGTCTCTCCTCATGTGCTGTGGCCACTGTACCAGAGCCATGGACCAACAGCCGTACTCCTAGGGGAGCTATTATTTGAAAGCAATATGCTGGCATGGCTTCACTCTTTTCTAAGAATGTATAGAACCCATGGTTAATCATACAGAGGTTATTTTCGAGTCTTTCGGGTTTGCCTGCTGCAGCCACATAAAGCCACTACAAGTTCAAATTTCCCAGGTTATACCGGCGAGTCAAATAACAATTTTCAGTCGAGCTGTTTTTCAGTGGAGTTTTCTATAAGCCTAAGGAAGTCCGTTGTTTGTATGAAGGTTGTTTTTCACTCACACAAGGCTCAAGGAAATGATTCACACACCCTCCTGACTTGTTAGACATACTAATTTCAAGTAGCATAAAGCTCCAAGTGGTTAAATGTAGATGTCAAAAAAATGAGCTAGAGACATAACAATTTGTAAAGAAGAAAAGCAGACAGCCAATGAACATATTAAAAAGAATTTAATCTTACTAATAACCATAGCAATGCAAACATACTGATGATTTATTTTTCCTCTGTTAAACTCAAATGTGTGTATATTGTTTCAGTGAATACTAAACGTCGGCAAGAGCGAGATAAGACACGCACTCCTGTGCACTACTGGAAAGGATAAAGTAGAAAGCCATTTCTGGGGAACATATTGGCCACCTATCTATCAGAACCTTACAGAAGGTAAAGGAACTTTGACCCCATAATTCCATTACTAGTAATCTGTGACAGAGGCTGCCAAGGTAGCCCCAAATACTCATTCTCCCCTTTTTCTCTTAGAAAAAAATTCAGCTAGGCTCATGGAATGAAGGCTACATTTCTCAGCCACAACGATGTTGTTAGAGAAAACATAGGATATAGAACCTTAAAACAGTTTAATTATAGGAAAAGAGCAAACCAATTTAAGCTGAGATCTTGCCAACAAATGTTAAAACAAGGGTTAACACAATGAGAATCCCTATCACATACATGAGGATGATCTACCATAAGAGGATGACATACTTAGTAAATCAGGGCAGAGTTTGCTGGAAAGTTTGTTTTTTAATTATTTTAAAAATTATTATTTCAAAAATAAAGTGGTTTCCTAATCACTATCAGCTTATAATTTCCATTCTAGATAGACAGACACACCCTGAATAAATGATGAGGAGGGTTATCACATCGCTCAGGGTCCCTTCTATGAAGTCATGTGTAAAGACACACAGTTCAACAACCAAGAGGAATTAAAAGGGAAGTCTGTTCTTAGCAAGTGCACCTCAAGGCACATTAAAGAGGACAAAAGTCTTAACCCACCTTAGCCCCTTCTGCTTCCTAATTCTGTCTGGGAAACTCCCACAAGTCAAATCCTTATACTTCTTTCCTAATTCCAATTCAAGGACCTTATTTTCCCTTTCTCAAAGTGTTTTGGTTTATGTAGCTTAATCTAATCTCTTTTCCAGCTAGCCCAGCCATCTCCTCCTTGGTGATCAGGGGCAGAACGGTCATGAAGGAGGAGGAAGAAACCTGGCATGTAAAGGATTTTCTATGGCAAAAGGGAAAGGAAGCAATGCTGTGAACACTTAGAGTTGATAAGTTATGTTCTAGCAAGTCAGGAGCAACTCCATGCCAAGACAATTGATTAGGTTCCTTTGATAATGTTTCTGATGATTTACATTCAGAGCTTCAGTTGATCCTTGTTTCCAGTCAAGCAAAAATTCAGTCAATACAAGTGCTTCCACTTTTGAAAACAATTTAAGACAGTACAGAAAACCTACTCTTGAAATTTTTCATGGCATATTAAAATTCCAACAATACTCACATACAAATCACAGTTTCTAGTGAAAGAGAAAGCTAGTGAAATTACCAGAGTGCCACCACATCATTAAAAAAATTATTTCTTCCTTGATCTCATTGTTGACCCACTCATTGTTTAATAGCATGTTATTTAGCTTCCATGTCTTTGTCTGTTTTTCCTGTGATTGATTTCTAGTTTCATAGCATTGTGTTCAGAGAAGATGCTTGATATGATTTCAATTTTCTCAAATTTATTGAGACTTGTTTTGTGTCCTATCATGTGGTCTATCCTAGAGAACATTCCACTGAGATCAAGGAAGAAATCAAAAGATACCTTGAAACGAATGAATGAGGACACAGCCATCCAAAACCTGTGGGACACAGGGAAAACAATCCTAAGAGGGAAATTCACAGCATTACAGGCCTATCTCAAAAAACTAGAAAAAGCTCAAATAAACAATCTAACTTTACACTTAAAGCAACTTGAAAAGGAACAACAAACAAAGCCCAAAGTGAGTAGAGAAAAGGAAATAATAAAGATCAGAGCCGAAATAAATGAAACAAAGTCTAAAAAAATAATACATAAGATCAATGAATCCAAGAGCTGGTTCTTTGAAAATCTAATCAAGATTGACAAACCTTTAACCAGACTCCACCAAAAGAGAGAGAGAGAGAGAGAGAGAGGGAGAGAGAGAGAGAGAGAAAGGATCCAAATAAGTAAAATCAGAAACAAAAGAGAAGAAATAAAAACTGACCCCAAAGAAATACAAAGTATTGCAAGAAAATATGATGAACAACTATATGCCAACAAACTGGAAAACTTGAATAAAATGGATAAATTCCTAGAAACATACACTCTTCCAAAACTAAAGCAGGAAGAAGTAGGGGATCTGAATAGATAGATTGTACTTAGTGGAATTGAAGCAGTAATCAAAAAACTCCCAAAAAACAAAAGCCCTGGACCAGATAGCTTCACAGGTGATTTTCACCAAACAGTCCAAGAAGTACTGACACCTCTCCTTCTCAAACTATCTCATAAAAGTCAAGAGGAAGGAGGCCTCCAAAACTCACTTTATGAGGCCAGCACTATCCTAATTCCAAAACCAGATAAACGCCCTACAAAGAAAGAAAATTATAGGCCAATATCCCTGGTGAACATAGATGCTAAAATCCTCAAAGAAATATTAGCAAACCAAATACAGCAATGCATCAAAAAGATCATACACCATGATCAAGTGGGATTTATTCCAGGCTGATACAACATTCACAAGTCAATAAATGTGATTCACCATGTAAACAAAATGAAGGATAAAAACCACATGATCATATCAACAGATGCAGAAAAAGCATTTGATAAAATGCACCACCCATTTATAATAAAAGCTCTCAGCAAAGTGGGAATAGAGGGAACATACCTAAACATAATAAAGGCTATATATAACAAACCCACTGCCAGCATCATACTCAATGGGCAAAAACTACAAGCATCCCTCTTAAGGCATGGATGTCCACTTTCACCTCTTTTATTCAATGTAGTACTGAAGTCCTAGCCACAGCAACTAGACAAGAAGAAGAAATAAAAGGCATCCAAATTGAAAAGGAAGAAGTAAAACTGTCATTATTTGCAGATGACCTAATACTGTACTTAGAAAACCCCAACAATTCTACCAAGAAACTACTAGAACTGATAAATGAACTCAGCAAAGTAGCAGGATACAAAATTAATATCCAGAAATTGGTTGCATTTTTATATGCCAATAGCAAGCTAACAGAAAGGGAAATTAAGAAAAAAACCCCACTCACAATTGCTTCAAAAAGAATAAATACATAGGAATAAACCTAACCAAGGATGTAAAGACCTATACACAGAATATTATGATACTAAAGAAAGAAATTGATGAAGATACAAATAAGTGGAAGCATATACTGTGTTCATGGATTGGAAGAATTAACATCATTAAAATGTCCATACTACCCAAAGCAATTGATAAATTCAATGCAATTCTTATCAAGATCCCAATGACGTACTTCACAAAACTAGAACAAATATTTCAAAAATTTATATGGAACCACAAAAGGCCCCACATAGCAATAGCAATCCTGAGAAAGAAGAACAAAGTTGGAGGAATCATGCAACCTAATATAAACTATAGTACTAGGCCATAATAATCAAAACAGCAATGGTACTGGCATAAAAACAGATATATAGATCAATGGAACAGAATTGAGAGCCCAGAAATAAATCACCTTTATAGTTAATTAACATTTGACAAAGGAGGCAAACACATATAATGGGCTAAAGATAGTTTATGCAATAAATAGTATTGGGAAAATTGAACAGATACATGCAGAAAAATGAAACTAGACCACCTTCTTACACCACACACAAGAATAAATTCAAAATGGATCAGAGACTTCAATGTTAGACCTGAAAAAATCTTAGAAGAAAACATAGGCAGCAAAATCTCAGACATTGCTTGTGGCAATTTTTTTAACAGATGTATCTCCCCAGGCAAGGGAAACAAAAGAAAAAATAAACAAATGGAACTACATCACACTGAAAAATTTTTGCATAGCAAAAGAAATCATCAAAGACACCCCACAGAATGGGAGAACATATTCACCAGTACATCTGATAAGAGGTAAATATCCAAAATTTTTATAAAGACCTTACAAATCTAAACACCAACAAAACAAGCAAACCAATTTTAAAAATGGGCAAAGGACCTAAACAGATACTTCTGCAAAGAGGACATACAGAGGGCCAATAGACATATGAAAAAAATGCTCAACATCATTAATCATCAGAGAAATGCATACTAAAACCACAATGAGATACTATCTCACACCTGTCCAAATGGCTGTCATCAATATATCAACACACAACAAGTGCTGGCGAGGATGTGGAGAAAGGAGAACCCTTTCACACTGTTGGTGGGAATGCAGACTGGTGCAGCCACTCTGGAAAGCAGTATGGAGACGCCTAGAAAATTAAAAAGGGCTTTTCCTTTTGACCCAGTGTTCCCACTTCTGGGAATATATCTGAAGGAATATAGAACACCAGTTCAAAAGAACATAAGCAACCCTATATTAATTGCAGCGTTATTTACTATTGCCAAGATATGGATGCAGCCCAAGTGTCCGTCAGTAGATCAGTGGATAAAACAACTACGAGACATTTACATAATGGAATACTACTCAGCAATAAGAAAGAATAAGGTTTTACTCTTTGCAACAGAATAGATGGACCTGGAGAACATTATGCTAAGTGAAATAAGCCAGTCAGAGAAAGACAAACACCATATGATTTCATTCATACGTAGAATCTAATGAACAAACTGAACTAACAAGCAAAATAGGAACAGACTCATAGATGGAGGGCAGATAACGACTAGTGGGGGGGTGGGAGGTGAGGGGGTGGAGGGATGGGGCAAAAAGGAAAAAGGACTCATGGACACGGACCACAGTGTGGTGACTGCTGGGGGGAGGGGAGTATAAGGGGACTACATGGCAATGGAAAAGAATTACAATAAGGATTAAACTAAATTATAAAAAATAGTTAGTGACTTAGAACTTCAAAATCATGCTTTTGGAAACTAAAAAGAGACCTATGCTATTAAGCTAAAGTTACTCATTGTTCTTCCTTGTTAAAGGGTATATGATGTATGACTTATAATAACGATATCGCTTGACCGACACTCATGTTCTCAGGGTTGTAAACAGGAATGCACACGTCTTGTTAAACGGGAACAAAAGACTTTGCACCAACTTTCTCATCTTTTTAAAACTTTTAGAAGCACTTTATTATTCATTTCATTTGACTTCATATAGTGATAACAATTATAAGAATGTTTGAAAACCACAATTTTCCACTACACAATACGCAACAATGCCAGGTGGAAGGACTATTATACTGAAGAGCCAGGTCTCCTTATCCTGCCCCTGTGTTGCCTGGAACTTGACATCACACTTCAAGACAAACTGTGTTTAGTCAAAACGGCACTGCTGCCTCTGAGTGGGGGATTGCTCTCGGAGCTCAGATTCATCCATTTCAAGTGCTCTCACGGTAGCAGGAGAGAATTTGGAGACTGACAGGGTGTAGATCACTTGAAGTTTAAGGTTTGAACATGAAATTATAGTTTCAGAACACAAAGAGTGTATTTTGCTTAGAGGAAGAGAGTGCACAAACTCATAAACACACACAGTGGGCCAGCTATGTATAGAAAACCCGAGTTTCCCAAGGAAGCGGAGGGCTCCCTCTTTCTCAGAGATTTTTTTACCCAGACGATGCCGCGCGACATCCAGCCTCACTGGCAGCACTGTCACCTCCCGTCACCAAAAACCCTGGCCACCAGGTTTGTTTATAGAGCTCATCAACCATGAAATGCTTCGGTGGAAAGAGCGGCATTATTTAAAGTCACTAATGCATCACAGGTGGAGCATGTCTGTTTGCTTATTTCTAGTAACAGATTTAGTGAAATTTAGTCTGCCGAAAACAGAGATTTGGATGATGGCTCTGAGGATCTGAGCAAGCGGCAGGGCAGGTCACCGCTCCTGCAGACTGCACGGATTTATCAAGAACTGCTAGCCAGCAATGTAGTATGCCCAAACCAGACACTACGGATCAATATTTTGGATTTTGGATTATATGATGCATGAAAGGTGCCTCTTCCCTCTTTTCCATCCTTAAATGAACCAAACACTCAAAGGAATATTAATAGGAGTGGCAGCTCAATCTCTGAGAACACAGAAAACACCAAAAACCCAAATCACGGAGAGAGCTGGGATGCTTGGGAACAACTGACAAAGCACAGCCTTCTCCAAAGAGATGAGCTGTCGTCCCTAGACAAGCAATGACCTCGAGTGCAGAACAGAGAGATCTGAGCTCACGGGCTGGGCTGGAGGGTGCGGAAGCCTCTTCAATCCGAACTGCCACCACGGAGTGGCAGGCGACAGAGAAGAACGGTAATAAACCAATGAGGTGTCCAACCCAGGTATTTAGATAGACAGAATGTGTCCAATGGAAGCTCACAAAGAATGATAAAGGTAAAAGCAACAGTCAGCAAATCAAGAGATCAAAAAGTGATACAGCTGAAAGAATAAGCCCAACATCTTGCTCTTTAAAACCCAAATGAAGACTATGTAAAACCAGGTAAACTATTATCTAATCTCGTCATTCTCAATAGGAGCAATTTTACCCCATCTCCACCCTCAGGCGACATGTGTCGAAGTCTTCAGATATTTTTTGGTTGTCACAGATATGCAGGGGTGAACTGGGTTGCTGTGAACATCTGCTGGGCAGAGGTCAGGAACCTATCAAACATGCTAAACCCATTCTGACAGGCTCCCGTAACAAAGAATCATCTGGCCCAAAACATCAGAACTGCCAACACTGATCAACTCCAATCTAATGTAATCAAAAAGGATAGAAAGTAGAGTTAAAGTAAAAAAAGGGATGGAGAAATTATTTAACTCGTAGGCATTTAAAAAAGTATACAGTGCTTTTACTCAATCTAAGCAATTAACTTTGAGAATTTGTAGGTAAGGAGTAATTTTCTCATAAAATATGAGTTACCAAAATATCAAAAGAGACTGAGCAGAAAAGATAGGGCTTCTAAACAAGTTATCACAGAAGAAATAGAAGAAGTTAAAGAAAAGACAGAGAGTGAAGGAAAGAGAAATTTTCCATCAACATTTTGAGGAACAGATAGTTCCAACACTGTTTGAATTGTTCCAGAGTACTGAGTATGGAAGAATGCTTTATTTTTTTTAAAGACTTTATTTATTTATTTTTAGAGAGAGAGAGAAGCATCAATGTATGGTTGCCTTTCATGTGCCCCTTACTGGGGACCCAGCCCACAACCCAGGCCTGTGCCCTGACTGGGAATTGATCCAGCGACCCTTTGGTTTGCAGGCCCGAGCTCAAACCACTGAGCCATGCCAGCCAGGGCAGATTTCTGTTCTTTTTAAATTGTAGTTGCATATGATACCAAAACCTGATCGAGAAAGCCCATGGAAAAGAAAATTATGAAGAAATTTCTATTATAAATATTGCTGTAATAAAACATATTATTAACCAGAAGAATCTATAAGCAAAAATACATGCTGTGAGCTGGAAGTCACATCAGTGATGTAAGTTTCAACATTAGGAAATCTAATATAATTTACCATTTTATGAATTTGCTTACCAATTTAATAAATCTTAGAAAAATAACTATCATTTTTATTGTTTCCAGAAGTCATTTGATAAAACTAAACATATGTCCTTTAAAATATATATAAATTGTTCATATCATGATTTTATGTACCATATACCTGTTTATAAGACATATAGGCATTAATATATAGTTATATTTAGTTAATTATATGTGTAAAATATATGCTTCTTCCTAATATCACCCTAAAGTGTAGAAAGCCTCTTTTTCCAAATAGATCATTCCAAATATTTCATAGCCCAAGACACAGAGATCACTTCAGACATGAGCACAGGACACGCACGAACCAAGTGGGTTCTCACACCTAGGACTAAAAACGACACCTCCAAAGAGGCCTTTTCCTCCATTGAGTGCCATTAGTGTGGCCTTGCCTTTGTGACTGCAGGGCCTGGCCAGCCCTTCGAGGTGTGCGGGAGAATCCCGCTGGATGTGTTTACAAGGTGGTAAGAGTTCTGGTTCCGCTAGATAAGAAGGCTATGGAAAGAATTCAGAATAGAATCATCCAGTAAATAGTAGAACCCAGCCAAACATTAACAGCATCGGGGCCAGGGCTGATCATCTCAAATCTGATTTCAGAATTAAGTAATGTATTTCATTATTTTACAATAATTAAGAAGGAGGTCGTAAAGCCACCCCATTTAACAGGCATGGACTCAAGGTCCCTATGGGTTGAATGCCCCTTCAAGAGGGCCCCGGAGGGTGAAAGGAATCTCCTCCCAGCAGGTTACTCCTGACCCTCTGTCCTGACCAAGACTTCTGGTTGCATGCAACCTCATCACATCTGGAAATAAAGACAATCAGTGCACACTGGGTATTTTAAGCACTGGTAATGTTTCAAGGAATTTGAGTACTTCACAGATGAATCTCACCAACATCAAAACTCTCACTTGGACATAGAGGTCACAAGTACCAAAGACCCATTAGCCTGGGGATCCCGGGGCCCATCCTTGCTGCTGTGCAGAGGAAGCTACCCAGGAGCAAGGCCGAGTCAGACAGCAGAACCAAGAAACAAGCAGGTATCTGCTTTCAACCCCCATTCTCCATTCTGCCTAAAATCTGACCTCCCTGAACTTTGGTGAACCAATACCAAAGTTCTCCCCCTTTGCTTCCCTAATTTGAGTTTCTCTCACTTGCAAATAGAAGCATCCGGACTCAAGAAGTGAGAGCTCAGAGCAACTGCCTGCTCTGATTTTCTCTTCCTTCAGTCCAGCTTTGAAGTTGACCGGTGATACTAGGACAACGATATTTATCCCTGTGTGTCGGTTTATTGAGACACAGATACATTGTTGGTAGCCCATTTTTAATGAGACTAGGTAAGAACCAGGCAAATCAGAGCACTTTGAGCATATGAATGAAGCTGCTACAAATGCAAGGGGGAGAGAAGCAGGACATCCAATGGGATAAAGGATATTAATATGCAATTCACAGGAAATAAAACCAGATCCCTCTCTAATATCAGAAAAATCGAAACAAATTTGAGACGCCGTTTTCACCCATCCGATTGTCAAAAATCCCAGATTTTTGATAAAATCATTTCTTGGTGGGGATGTGGAAAAACGAGAAGCATTTCACACTGTGATGGGACCAGAGTGGGCGTGTTTATTTGGAGAGCGACCTGGCAGGATTCTGTGAGGTTGAGTACACACTGCTTCTCTCTTCCTGAGTACAGACCCCAGAAAGGTTGCCTCACAGGTGCCCAGGACACCATGTGGGTTGAGCACAGCACTGGGGACTCCAGGAATAAAAGACCATAAAGATGTTCATCGAAACAGATACATACAAGTGAACATGCACCACACGTAAATTGAATGCTGCACAGAGGGAAGGAGACAGGAAAGAAGGAACTAACTACATACAGAAACATGGACGGACCTCAGAACCATAGTACTGGTTGAAAAGAGAAACGAGGAAACAGAATTGGTTGAGGGCGCAACACCACGTAAAGTACATTTTCTAAAACAGAAAGCAATATTATATGTTTCTCACGGACACACACGTAAAGAAATTTGCTGGGAGTCATTTGGAAAGATGTATGGTACAGACACCAGACACAGAGGGGAGAATGAGATCGAGGACCAGGAGTGGGAAGAGAGGAAAATAACATAAAGTAAAAATGAAAAGAGAGGCTACAGCACAAAATGACGGTGGTTATACGCCATGAAATTGGAGCATGATCGGCACGGTTCCATGCCTCTGAAAGACCTTCACGGTCATAATTTGGAATTGAAAAAGGAATAAACCCAAAACCAATAGGAATAACTTAATATTTTTCCCAAAGGAAATTTGGGCATGTAAACTCGGCAGAATGGCCGGCAAGAGCTACAGTTGATCACAGACACTAACGGCGGAATGGAATGGTAGCTTATGAAACAATACTCTGTGGTCACGGGAGAGGGAAGGTAGGACTCGGAATTGCACAGAAACCAGCATCGAAGCCACGTAAAAAGGAGGAAATTGTGCGAGAGCACAGGGAAATAGAAACAGTTGCATAAGGAGGCGGAATGACGAGTAAATTCTTCTGTCAGAAAAAGTCATTAAAACATTTCTGAAAATAAGACATTAACAGAATACACAAATATGTTTTAAAAACAAGAACCGCATCACAACTGGCCTCCTTGGCAGTGGATTATTGGTTTGGGCTTGCTGGCTCATTTGATTTTTCAGGTGACAGTGGCTGGACTTCTACCGCGTGCGCCCCTCACCCACCCCGCGACTCCTTCAAGGACTGCAGGCGCAGAGGCTGAAGAAGACCTCAGGGGAGATGGGAAGAAATTGGACCAAACATGAATGCCTGTTCGAACTCAGTGCAATCACATGAATACCCACGATGTTTTCCGTACGCTTTTGCGCATTTGAGATATTTTATAATTAAAAGTGCAAATAAGTCGGTGTGATAGGATGCAAAATGCCAAGCTGAGAAGCTGGCCGGGAGGAAGAAAGCAGAAAGCTCTGGCGTCCTTCTGCATGCACGCTTCTACTCCTCCAGGACGCCCCGGGCCCCTGGAGGCCTCTGGCTCATGCCGCCCCTCTCCTGCCACCACCTGTCACCAGCGGCCCTGCTCCTAGCTCTTCACCTCTTGCCAAGTCTGCCTATCACCACTGCCGAAATACTCAAGCTCTTCTCGGAACCACTGGTCATTTTCGATCCCTCTCAGTGGAGAGGGGAGCACACGGTATCATTCTAGGGCAGCGAGGGCAGCAGCCCCCCTCCCCTCCCCGGAGGTCGGCCCTGATTGTCCCCCATCCCCAACAACGCTGGCCCCGCGGTTATCTGGACAACCACCGCCACGGACTGCCCTGCACGCAGGTCCCCTGGGCGTTGGCACTTTGTGGCCTCAACAGTGTAAGACGTCTCTGACCACTACTCGGTGACTCGGGGGACATTCTACGAAACTGGTTCTCTAAATATGGGAGGGGGAAATCTGGAAATCTCCCACCAGCAAGATCCAAACGTGCCGGAGGCCGGCCTCTCATCTGGTTCTGCCCGGGAGGATGCCGGAGTCCGTGGTTCCCAGGCGCAGCACCATCCAGAGTGAGAGCAGGAAATGGGGAGAAGCCTCTCTACTGCCCTCTGCTGGACAGCTTCCTTGACTTTTTTCCCCCCAGCCTATGAACCATCGGCCTCACTTTTCTTGTCTCCGGGTAGATTCCGCAAGACCCCAAAGGCGAAAAGACAAGATGCAAGTAAAGGCATCTTTAGCCCAAAACTGCAGTAGGTGTGAACATCCTGCCTGAATCCACGGCTTTTGAACCTGGGGTTTCTGTGTGACCCTTTGGGTTCCCTTGGTTCTACTGACACCTATCCCTTGCTCCCCTCCTCCCCCTCCTCTCCCTCCTCCTCCTCCTCCTCCTTCTTCATTATCTATCTGATTATCAACCACAATCCCATGCTGAATTTCTACAGATTTCCAGGGCATCCCCCCAAAAGCCAAAGATGGTCAACACCTTCCCGACCACTGACAGAGCTTTCTGTCTAGCTGGCAGGAGAGGAACCACTTGAAAAGCTGGGCAGCAATGAGTATGGCCACGCCGAGTGTGAGGCGGGCGTTGCGTACCAGCCCTGCGTGATGCCCCAGGACACTCAGAGCCTCGTTGGGCAGTGCTGGGGAGACCTGGCCCCTCAGCACCTCCTCCCCAGGCCGGGGCTCAGTGCAGGGCTGTGGGAGGGCTGAGGAGGGCTGCACGTCAAGGTGGTAGGAGGCTGTTCGTGGCTCAAGGATTCTGCCCCCCTTGGGCACGCAACTGCTAGCATTGTCCAGATCTGGAGACTGAAAGGAATGCTATAATTAAGGAAAAATATAAGAGCGCATGATTTTAGGGAGGGCCCCAGACATGCTGTCTTGGCAGTGGCCCAGAAATCAATCATTATACGCAAGAAATCAGCCTCGCTCTGACGGAGGGATTTGCAGGATGGGCAGGACCGTGGATGTCACAAGGGTCTCAGGAAACCCTCGGGAGCCTGGTGAGCAGCCGAAGGGTTCCTGCGGCCCCGGTTCTATTCCCACAGACCCCAGCGAGCCTGTTACAGCGGGAAGCAGTAGTTTTAACATCAGTCTTTAGATGTGCTTTTTTGGTGGAGTGCCCTGTTTTTCCCCCAGAAGGCTAAGACTATATAGCTGTTTCAAGTGTTTCAAACTAACACCTCAGACACCCCCATTTGAGCAGGCAACTCTTCGTTCTTAATACCAAGTAGCTTACATATGTTAGGATCCTGATTTTTTTAATCTAAGTTTTCACTGAGAATAGCTGAATAAGGCCTAGGTTCTTCTTAGAGACAGACCCACAACCCAGGGCTCCAGCGTGGGGAAATAAAGCCTCAAAACCTCTGACTGAAAACACCTGTAGGGGTTGAGGCGGCAGCAGGAGAAACTCCCAGTCTCACAGAAGAGTTCGTTTGAGAGACCCACAGGGTCCTAGAATGTACACAAACCCGCCCACCTGGGAATCAGCACCAGAAGGGCCCAATTTGCTTGTGGGAAGCGGGGGAAGTGACTTAAAACTGGCAGAGAGCCCAGCAAGTGCCATTGTTTCCTTTCAGACCCCTCCCCCCCATACTGCATCACAACGCAGCCACCTGGGTTGCCCCGCCCTGGTGGACACCTGAGGCTCCGCCCCTCACTACATAACAAGTGCCTGACACAAAGAAATATGACCCAAATGAAAGAACAATTCAAAGCACCAGAAAAAATATAACTAAGTGACGAAGATAGCCAACCTATCAGATGCACAGTTCAAAGCACTGATAATCAGTATGTTCACAGAATTGGTTGAGTATGGTTGCAAAATAGAGGAAGAAGTGAAGGCTATGCAAAGAGAAGTAAAGGAAAATATACAGGGAAACAACAGCAAAGGAAAGGAAACCGGGACTCAAATCAATGGTTTGGACCAGAAGTGAGAAATAAACAGTCCACCAGAACAGAATAAAGAAATAAGAATTCAAAACTATGAGGAGAGGCTTAGGAACTTCCAGGACAACTTTAAACATTTCAACATCCTAATCATAGGAATGCCAGAAGGAGAAGAGGAAGATCAAGACATTGAAAACTTATTAGAAAAAATAAGGAAGGAGAACTTCCCCAATCTGACAAAGGAAATAGACTTCCAGGAAGTTCAAGAAGCTCAGAGAGTCCCAAAGAAGTTGGACCCAAGGGAGCACACACCAAGGCACATCATAATTACATTACCCAGGATTAAAGACAAGGAGAGATCTTAAAAGCAGTAAGACAAAAGGAGACAGTCACCTACAAAGGAGTTCCCATCAGACTGTCAGCTGATTTCTCAAAAGAAACCTTACAGGCAAGAAGGGGTTGGAAGGAAGTATTTAAAGTCATCAAAGGCAAGGACCTACATCCAAGATTACTCTATCCAGCAAAGCTGTCATTTAGAATGGGAGGGCAGATAAAGTGCTTCCCAGATAAGGTCAAGTTAAAGGAGTCCATCATCATCAAGCCTTTATTATATGAAATGTTAAAGGGACTTATATAAGAACTCATAACTCATAACTATCAAAAAGTGGACCTAAAAAAAACAAAAACTAAAACAAAAACAAGCTAACCAAACAACTAGAACAGGAAGAGAATTACAGAAATAGAGATCGGTGGGAGGGTTATCAGTCTGGAGGAGGAGAGGGAGAAAGGGGGAAAAGGTACAGGGAATAAGAAGCATAAATGGTAGGTAGAAAATAGACAGGGGGAGGGTAAGAATAGTATGGGAAGTGGAGAAGCCAAAGAACTTACATGTACGACCCACGGACGTGTTCTAAGGTGGGGAAGGATGATGAGAGGGGGAGTACAGGGCAGAAGGGAATAAATGGGAGGAAAATATGAGACAGCTGTAATAGCATAATCAATAAGGTATATTTTTAAAAAGAACATCCCTGTTCAATATTATGTAGCAATGTTAAAAGTTCTGGGTGCCGGCGATGAAGGACTAAGGGGGGGTGGGGGATGGGACAGGCCAAATTAGAAATAATAAAAGACCAGGAAGAAAGAAACAGCCTGTTGTGAAAATGTTATCACAGCCTTCAAGAGGCAAAGGACAGAAGTAACCGATGAGAGAGAAATGAACAAAGTTGCTCATCAAATCCCCCGTCTTCCTATTCGGTGGAGAGGGAGAGGGCTAGTTTCTGAAGCTTAAAAAAAGTTTCATTTAGAACCAATGGGAAGTTTTTCCTCTCTGTGATATTTTGTTTGTTTTAATTTCCACTGGTTGGAAATGTTCTTTCTAGAGGTTTACAAAATATGTCACTTGATTTTGTAATCATCTTCTCATCCAAAAAAAAATAATAAAATGTGCTAAATTAAACTAAGAGTAAGTTACAATTGTCTTTGGCAGTTCCGCGTGGAGAAATTTTTAATGTATACTGGGAGGGATGGCGTATGCAGTTTGGAGTCCCCAGGATTTCACCGAACAGACGCCCTGCTGTTTTCAGTACCTGGCCCCAGAGCTGCTAGATGCAGCCCACCTGAGAAGAACAGGTGTGAGCTAGAGATGCTGGGAGACACGGGTTCTTTCCTTGCTTCTAATGGCTGGGGGTTATTTCTTGACCACTTTGGGTCAATACATATTTTTTCAGACTTTAGTATAAATTCCTCTAAGTACATCTGAAGCAACAAAACAAGAATAGGACAGAACTGCTGAAAAGCAGTTAACGGAAGCTAGTCCTGTTTAAATACAGGATTATTCCACAGTCAACTCTCAGAATAAAAACTCTTCTGTCTCTGACCACAAGGTGGCGATAGCACCCTACTCATTCAACCTAGATGACTCCAGCTCTCTGGGACTTGGGGAAGACTCATTACAAAGGAGAGAAAATGTGGGACATCTTTCCCCTGTGTAGGTCGATTTTTTTTTTTCAATGAAGCTGAATGAACTGGATGAATATTTACTGAGTGCTACTCTGAGGGAAACCAAGAATCTTGGTTTTGATACAACTTCTGCTGCTGCCATGTTATTTTAACTGCTCCATGCCACCTCCCTTTAAAAGCACAGGGCGCCTGTGTGCTTCTCGGGAGCCAGACTGGCCAGGTTAGTAATTCTAGTTTAGCAGCGTGCCGGCAGAAAGCCGCTGGGCGGGCCCCCTGACGGAGCTGAAAGAGCACCACTCAGGAGGCTGTGAGGGACTGAGGGAGTTCACACGTGCGCAGCACCTGCTGCAACGCCAGGGACCAAAGAAAGGCTCAGGGAGTGTCCACCATTCATGTTCTTAGTGTTCCGTGTGTCTGCCAGCAGTTTCACATCTGTATTAAGCGTGTCTTTTTGTTCTGAATCTTTGACATCCGGGGCCTTGCTCCCCAGGAGTGCCTGCCCCTGGCAGGGCTTGCCAGTTCCTAGAGATGGTTCAAGACTCACCAGCAGCGCACCATTCATGGGCAAACCAACCAATCCAAGACCAGCATCCCAACCCCTTCCTGTGTCCGGTTCTCACGGGCTCTCTCAGGAGCCACTGTTCCCGGTCCCAAGGCACTGCAGAACCAGGCACCAGACACCTAGAGACAGCCCCTGCCCCCAGGGCCTGTTGGAAGCATCCCAACTAGCCAAGCCTCCGCCTGCTCACCCTGCGTTACCTGTCCCTGTCCCCTTCCACTGAAACCACAACACGGGCTCCTGCCTGCGCCCCCCCTCACCCCCAGGCCTCCTGGCTGCCCTGCTGCTCTCCCAGGTGGCCCTGCCTCCTGTGATGGTGTGCCCCCTCCTCCTGGGGACAGCGATAACCAATTATCCTTCAAAGGGCAGTTATCTCCCGATCTATCGGCCTCACCATCCCTGAGTAACAATAAAATCCACATTTTAAAATACCATTTTAACAAGGTCGAAATATTGTATTTTTGATGTTACTACCCACAGACACGGTTGCCAATATAATGCACAGAATTATTCTTTATTATCTATTGTGAACTAAACACCCCATTGTGTGATTTGGGGAATACAATAATTGAATGCGACTTGTGGTTTTCCTGATCCCGTCACCCTGGAGATGAGTCAGATACATGTGCCCCAGAAATAACTGGGACCACGAGACAGACTGCCAGTCGCTGACGTGCACCTGCGGGGCCCTGGTGAGGTGGCAGGGAAAGGGAGGGGTCGTCCTGGGCAGGGATTTCCCTTATTGATGAAGTCCAACATTTTTACTTCCCCTCACTTATTCTACATTTCTTTACTCTGCACAACTACGTCTTTGCAAGGTTGATGTGGATATTCATAAAGACTTTTAAATCTTTTTTTTAACTTTCACTTCTTGATCAATTCAAGTGAACCACTGTCACCTGACGTGGTTTTTATGCTCCCATGAAGCGAATTGTGGCTTTTTACCACACACAATTCCCAGACGGAAATGACACGTTGGAACTCATTTATACTTAGAAAAATCTGTCATAAGTGTGGGCAGCGAGTATTTGGCAGCCAGCGAACCTAACCCGGCGACAGCCTGGTGGGCTGCCTGTACCCTTAGCATAGTTAACCTGTGATGAAAAGTAGCAAAAGTATTTAAAGATTTTTTTTTAACTTTCTGTGAAGTAACTCGACTGCCTCTGTGGATTATCTTTTTGGCTCTTTCTTGAGAGTGACTTTTATAATGAATAAAGTAGTGTGCAAACATAACCATCTATTTAACATTTCTATTCATTAAACATCTGCGTGTCTCTGTAATGCAGGGGAGTCATCTCACCTAAAATTATGGCAGAGATTTTTTTTAATGGAGATGTCTAGGTAGCCCCACTACGTCTTCCTCATGAGGTTCGCTCCCAATGGCGGGGGTCTCTCCTGCCTTTTCCTGGCTGCTGTCTCCACCTCTTCAGGTCAAAATAGCCCTGATTTCCAGCATGGCCTTCCTTCCACTGACCCCGTCCTGCTGCATCCGAGCGAAAGCTCTCCAGGTCCCTGCTGGCCCATAGGCTGCCCCGTGAAAATTAGGAACAGGGCACTTTACAACAAGTGTTGGAGAGGTTGTGGAGAAAGCAAGCCCTCATTTGCTGCTGGTGGCAAGGTCGACTGGTGCAGCCACTGCGGAAAGCAGTATGGAGGCTCCTCAAAAAATTAAGACTAGAGTTTCCATATGACCCAAGCAACCCCTCCTCAGAGCATCTGCCCCCCAAATTTGGAATCATTTATTTGCAAAGATATATGCATTTCTATGTCCTTTGCAGCATCATTCACTGTGGCCAAGACATAGGAACAACCACGTATCCTCCGGTAGATGACCGGATGGAGAGCCGTGGTACCTATACACGGTGGAATACGACTCAGCCTTAGGAATGGCGAAATGCTGCCATCTGTGACAACGTGGATGGATCTTGAGAAGACCGTGCTAAGCGAATTAAGCCGGACAGAAAGAGCCACGGACCACGTGACTTCACTGCTGTGTGAGATAGAAAACTGACAGCAACAAAGGAGCAAACGAGAAAGCAAACACCAGCTCAGAGACACAGACAGTAGGATGGTGGTGGCCAGAGGGAGGGGGTGGGAGGTAGTAAGTAAGGTGGTGAAAGTGGACTTGACATTGGGAGGAGGGCTCACAAGGCAGTGTACTGAAGATGTGTCATAGACTCGGACACTTGCAACCCGCATGATCTTGGTAACCCATGCCACCCCAATGCAATTAATTAAAAAAAAATAAAAAGGTCTCTTTTCTTCACAACTCTCAGTGCCGCCTCTGGGAAACTGCCCCAGCAGGTAAGATGCTCACGGGCTCTGAGACCAAGGCACCCGGGTACGTGCACGCACAGCCCACTACGCCGGCCGGGCCCTGCTGGCACCTGGGAAAGAGAGACGCACCTCCCTGGTCCATCTCAGCACCGGGAGCCGGAGCGCATGGCCGCTTTGCAAACAGGGACATAGGACCCAAGTTCACGAACAGCTTGTGTGTCTATATTAAATAAGACTTCGGGACACGCCAATCATCACCTCACTTTCTGCCACTTGCCCCTTGATTAACTCTCTGAACGAGAGCAAAACGGATGGCGTTTGCGCAGGTAGAGTGGGAACGCCCCGGAACTCAGCCCGGTCGGTGGGCCGGGGTTCATGTGCGGAGCTGGCGTTTCTGCTTTTACACCCCTTTCCTTGTTCCCCTCACCACAGGTACACGGGAAGATGCCCACGCAGGGGGAGGACACGCGCGCCTACGCTTCGGGAGGGCGGGATAGCGCAGCGAGCGTCGCCGTGGCTGGCGGAGCACGTCCGCGGTCGCCACACCAGACTAATGGGGCAAACGGTGACGGAGGTCACTACAAACGATCGACTTCACATAAGCTCACTCCTTAATGCTACCCACTTGTCAATATTCTGTGTGGAGCCAAAGTAATAAGGTTTTAAATAGAGTATTAGATCAGCATTAGATTAGATTAGTATCAGTTTGCCTGAGTTTATTCTTTAACACCAGCTGGTTGTGAATATTCTATGTGGAGTCGCAGTAATAAGGTTTTAAATAATTAGATCAGGATTAGATTAGATTACTTTAGTTTACGTAAGTTTATTCTTTAATGCTACCTACTTGTTAGTAGTCTATGTGGAGGCAAAGTAATAAGGTTTTAAATAGAGTATTAGATTAGTAATACTCACATTTTCTAAAAAATGAATTTTGAAGCCCTGGCTGGCGTAGCTCAGTGGATTGAGCGCGGGCTGCGAACCAAAGTGTCGCAGGTTGGATTCCCAGTCAGGGCACATGCCTGGGTTGCAGGCCAGGTCCCCAGTGGGGGCCATGTGAGAGGCAACCACACATTGATGTTTCTCTCTCTCCCTCTTTCTCCCTCCCTTCCCCTCTCTAAAAAATAAATACATAAAATCTTTAAAAAATGAATTTTGAGATCGTTTATATTACTGAATCACGTGCTTACAGCAAGTGTCGATCATGCCTTTCCGTCACCGAACACACACGCACAGACACCCACGATTTAACTCGGCGGGAGCTGAGGGCGTCCCCCTGTGAGCGTGCCTGTGGACCCCGGTTCCCGCAAGGGGCGTCCTCTCTGTGTGCGGGAAGAAAGTTGAGAACCGTGGCGTACCAGTGATCTATGGCCGCTACAACAAATCACCACAAACATAGCGACTTAAAACCACGTACATTTACTGTCTTACAATCCCGGAGGCCAGAAGTCCAACCTGGGTCTCTGACGGGGCTGAGATCGCGGTGTCCCAAGGGCCAGGGCTGCAGACTCCTTCCTCAAATCAGGTCACCTTTCTTCTCCCTGCCTCCACCCTCTCATCCCCTTCCGCCTCCTCTGCAGTCAAATCTCCCTCCACCACCAGATGGTCCGGAACAACCACCCCCACCTCACGATCCTCAGTCACCCCCATAGCGCCCCCTTCCCCTCCCTGGGGAGCATTCACGGGCCGCGGAGATCAGGAACCTGAGACGTTCGGGGCCACTGCTCAGCCGACCACGTGGGCGAGGTCAGGGAGAGTCAGGAGTTCCGACCGGGTGGCCTGTGCTGTGCTTCCTGTTCGTACAAGTGGCTTCCACTCTGTCTGCCTCAGTTTCCTCACTTGTTCAATGAGGACAATAACAGCACATCCCTTGTACAGTTATCAGGAGGATTAAATGGGTTACCCTATGTAAAAGTCTCAGAACTTGAATGCACACAAAAAAAATCGAAGAAGAGTGCTTCAGACATACTGAGTTCTCCTGGGGATTATTGTTATCCTACTAAAGACCCGTGTGTCCCCTAAACACACACACACACACACACACACACACCAGTCTCACATTCTCTTTTCTTCCAGGGCCTCACCTCGGTGCCAGCCCAGAGCCCAGAGCCCAGAGCCCAGAGCCCAGAGTGGCCCCGGCTCCCAGCCTGTGTTGGCTCAGGCACCGAGTCTGAGCTCCTCTCCCACGGCAGCCTGTCCTCAGAGTGGCGGGCACTTGGTGTAGCCCTTGTCACGCTAAACAAAAGGCCCCATTGCCGTGGCCATAGGCAACTGAGAGTGCGATCTCGGGCCTGTTCCTGCCCCCACTTAGGCTCCTGCGCTTGGCGTTTGTCCCAGCGGGCTGGCTGTTGTCCCTCCTTGTCTGCGTTACCACATCGCCCAGAGAGACACGACTCTCCTTCCTGCCTCCCGTCTCTCTCCCGGGACGGAAGCCCTGGGACGGTCGCCCAGCTCCCCAGGGGCTGGCTGCGCCTGTGGCAGCGACCTGGCTGGCTCTTTGGGCAACCGTGACCTGGGGATAACTGAGCACACGCCACAGAGTTGTTGACTCACAGAGGTAGAACTTTTGCCTTTGTGTGAAGACTGAGGCTCTGGCACCGACTCCCCAACAAGTGTCACAGTGTCTCTCCTCGCTGCCCTTGCCCTTCACTCCACTTGGGGGAGGGAACTGGTCACAGCCACGGGCGACAGGCAAGAGGACATCAGTTTCTTGCACTATGCACCTTGCTACTTTCATCCGGGTCTGTAGGCTTTCCATAGAAGTAACCTTACAAAACCTAACATAGGCACAGAAATTTATCATCTTAATTTTTAGTCCTATGTAGGACAGTAATATGCCAGCCTATAGTATAACTCAAAGGTGCCCAGCATATTAAAGTTGAGAGATGGTAGAAAAACAATTCTCAGACTTAATAAAGACCTCCCAGGATGCAATTACATGTTGATTTCTTTTCTAAATTGTGCTCACAACACAAGGGAAAAAACTTCCTTGAGAAGTGGACTGCAATTGCCTCCTTGGGATACCTCCCTTTTGCATGCAAACGGCAACTATCCCCGAAGTGAAATCACACATGAATTTGCTCAGCCTCCCCGAGACTTCCATGGCGTGACTGAGAGCAAACCCTGGCCCACACCACGTGGGGAGAGCTGGGGAGTAACCACCCATGGAGGTGCCTCGCTCTCTAATTACAAATCTCTCAATCTGTGCCCAGTCTGGTTTTCCTTCCCTAGCAGTCCTGGGCTAGGTTTTATAGGGCAACGTCTACAGCAAGGCGCTTATGTTCTTATGCTTTTGCACTTGGGGGACATTTCTGTGGTGTCTGTGGGGCCCGTTGGAAGCCTGCTCATTTAACACAGCGATGTGCACAGTCATGGAGACCCGGTTCTCTGATGTGTGCACTGGCGACTGACTGTCTGCAACAATGAGAGAAGGCGCCCCTCACGGGAAAGCTGCAAGAACTGATCGAAACCCCCCTGGTTCTGAGCCAAGCATACAGCTCCTCTGCGTCTAGCCCTGGACTGACCGTGGTCAGGGTTGGAGCACGGCTTGCTGAGGGGCCATTGGAAACCCTCCAGGCACCTGCGGGTGGTCACACACCGACCTTCAGAGCTGTGGGTGTCACCATTGTCATTTAATTATCTCTGTAGCTGTGAAGTGTCTCAGTAAAAATTATGCCATTAATGCTTCTTCCCAGCAGGTGCTGCAGACTGATGAGGCGGCTGCTCAGGGGGTGGAGCATGTTAATTACGATTTTTTAAATTAGATTGAAGGCAGTCGTCAACAAGCTTTAGCCTGCTACTTATCCACCTGTTGGAACCAGTTTAGTTAGTGGCCCGCTGACGCCTCTCTTTCGTGCCTCAGTTGTTCGGGGCCGAGTTAAGGAAATAAAAATTGAAGAAGGTGCCTGGCCTGAAAAGGAGGAGTTAGAACAACAAAAAAAAAACCTTAAAGGCTCTGAACACAGATGTACAAGGATTGTTAGCTTAATTTGTATTTTAAGATGAGGAAAATATTGGGGGGGGAAGCTAAAAGTATTTACAGCTAAACAGGCAATTAAAATAAAACTAAACCTATGCAATATGTATTTATACATCTCTTTATGTACCATGAATTCCTAGGGCAGCCTGTAGCACGATATTGTGCCACATTAATTGTGTTGCTCTGAATTAAAGGATGGAGATGATCATCCAGAATTGTGAAAACCAGGCGTCAGAGGGAGTGTGCATTAAAATGAGGGCCGGGGATGCCTACAGGCCCAGCACTAACACGGTGGATTAGGAACACTGCCAAATGTATGGGTGAAATGCTAATGAGATGCGGTCTAAGGAAATCGACTCTTTCATTCTTTTATTCAACAACAAACACTCACCAAGCATCTTCTCTGGTTCCGGTTACTGTTTCAGGATTTATGGATACTGTTATGAAGATGACACTTAGGTACTAACTCTGATGGGATTTATATTTGTGTGTGAGTGTGTATATGATGGTGGTGGTGGGGGTGGGGTGAATGGAAAATGGCAGATGATACAAATAAATAACTAAACTAACCCAGAAAAGATCACAGCATTATAAGAGCTCTGTAGTGGGTTGAATGGTAGACCCCAAAAAGCTATGTCCAGACCCTATCCCCTAGAATCTGTGAATAAGGCATTATTTGGAAAGGGGGTCTTTGCAGATGTCATTAAGTTAATGATCTTAAAACGAGGTCATCTTGGATTATCCAAGTGACCCCTAAATCCAATGGCGAGTGTCCCTGTGGAACAGAGACCAGCATACAGACCAGAAGGCGACATGAAGGCGAGGCAGAGCCTGGAGTTTCGCAGCCACAGCCAGGGGAGCTGGAAGAGGAGGGAAGGGGTCTCCGGAAGGAGTCTGGCCCCACCGACGTCTTGATTGTGGACACGTGGCCTCCAGACTGTCAGAGCACACCTTTCTGTTCTTTCAGGCCACGACGTTTGTGGACATTTGTTACCACGGCTCGAGGAAACTAACACAAGCTCTAAACAAAGCCGACTGAGGGAGGCCAGGTACCGAAGGTCTCCCGTTTTTTACAAGCATATTCCAGCACCGCAAGGAAGAGGACACGGGAGCCCAAGGTCCCCCTCACGGGAACCACATGGCAGGTGCTGTTCCTCAGTTACCAGCTACAGTTTGGGCCATGAGTGGATGCCGCTTCTTGTGGTCTGCCAAGCATCTCACTTCTGATGACTAAAAAAGCCTCTTTCCTGTGCAGGATGCACATGTTATCCACGTGGGGCTGACTGCCTCCCAGGGATCTCCAGCCCCCTCCCCATACGCCAGCTCTCATTCCCACAAACGGACACAGAGCCAAAGCCTCAACAGCCAGAGAACGCAATCATCCGGACACAGTGATTGGTCCACGTCCCTCCGTGCAAGCCAATCAGCGACTACCTGGGAATTTTCTTCGGGAGCTCTGAGAAAGGGCTCCCTCTGTCCACTAGGGGGCTCTGCCGGTGGGATGTGACGCTGGGACTGTGGTTCCCTGAAATCATCCCTTCATGAAAATGACTCGGTACCTTTCTTTCTTTCCCTTTTTTGTATTAATTAGTCCTCAGTCTCTTTTGCTGATAAATGAAAGGGCTCTAACTAATTTGAGGCCCTGTCCTGCTGACCTAGGCCAGACCATGTGTAGCTCACAGGATTCTTTTTGTCTAGCCTGAACAAAGTCTAGAGGCAGACCTGCTTTGCATAAATTAAAAAAAAAAAACTCCCCTCCCCCAGTGGGTCCCACCTTGCATCCTTCTTAGCCTGATAAAGGGAAGGGAGCAGGTCTTCTCATTGTCACAGCCATAAGGGAGAAGCTAGAAGCGACCCAGAAAGAAAAGAGTGAAAAGAATCAAAGCCAGGAGAACTTCAAAGAGGCACTGAGCCCCCAAACGAACTGTTTTTTAACATCTTTGTTTATCTCTTTGAAAATTCAATTCCCTAATACGGTGCCCCAGTTTTGTTCTTGGCTTTAACTTCTATTACTGTTTCGTTCGGTACCAGTCTCAGTTATTTGGTGCAAGAACAGACCTGATCCTGGCTGATTGGACCTGGGAATAAATTTATCAGAAGGCTAGAGAAATGGGCTCAGAAAATGCACAAGAACAACAACAAAAAAAGGAGATGAACAGGCACAATCAGAACCAAATCAGGCCCTGGGACCAGTGTGGACTAAGGGCCCCGTGACTAAAGACTGCCATCCCTCTCTCTGGGGCCAGAGGACCGCAGCCTGCCTCCCCCACCCTAAAGAAGTCTCCCCATCCCTAAGGAGGAGCAGCCACACTCCAGGGAGAATACACCTAATCGGCTGGGTCTATGTCTCGTGTCCAAGTCAGGAGAGGGGCAGATGGGACGTGTTTCAGGTGGGCTCTGCCTCGCAGTGGGGCTCCCATGGGGGAATTTCCTGAACGTACATTCCTTTTTAAAATATCTCTTTTGTCCCCCTGATGGCGGCACAGTTGTGGCACTGGTCCACCTCCCTCTCTGAATCCAGGTGTGTGCAGCCCACACCCCATAGCCAGCAAAGGCCATCACAGGTTTGCAAATAATACCATTTCTGTTCGTGTTTAGGGATGTCCAAATAGCCCTTGCAAAAAAAGTATGAAACACTATTAATAAAGTTAAAAATAGCCGAGTGACAGCAATGCAACGCTTATAAGGAAAATAAAATAATATGATCATCAGAAGCCTCTCAGTTATTTAAAAAGCAATACATTTTACATTTTAGGGAATACAGTATCATTATAGTTAACAGTCTAACTTGATAACTTGGATTAGTGTCTAGTTAACCCTTTTCATGTAATCTCTTATGAGTTCCAGAGTCTAACTGAATTCTATCTATAATTTTCCTCTTTGATAGATGAAAATAAGTGGCAAACATACTAATAATCTTAGAAAGAGTTCTTTTATTTGTAATCATTATGTCACTGGATTTTGCATTGTATCATTGATTTTACTAAAACTTGTCTCGAAAAGTCTTTTGTTGCCATGACATTTTAAAAATGTGAGTTTGAAGGACCATGAACTAATACTATCTTGCATGTTTATAATGCCTGGCAATATCCAGATGCTTTCATATGCATAATCTTGATTCTTCTAGCAACGTTTCATTACAGTAGACAAGGCAACAGAGGATCACGGAGGCTGACAGTTCAAGGTCACTTCAACAGTAAATTTTAAAGCTTGAAACCAAAACCTGGGCCTCTTCCACCTCGCCCACTGGTATTTCCACCCTATCACATTGTAAACTGGGTTCCTATGCTGAGTAGGATAGCACAGGTGATGTTTTAAGAGTATGTTATTTTACAAGCCAATTTTGAAAGGTAGCTGTTGAAATTTTGAAACATTCCCTATGATTTCCATGTACTTGTATTCTTACCCATGGATTGCATTAAAGAAATGCAGGCAAGCTCTTAAAGGTGGGAAAGAAATGTCAGCACGTCCCCCTGCTGTGCTTTTCAAAGCAATGCAATAGTTTTAACTGAAATAAGACTTTCGTTTTTAAAATGCTATTACAGAAAAAACATACCGAAGTCAAGTTCTTCATTCCATTTTCTAAGATTGACCTTTAATCTGAGGGAGAGAAAGAGAATAAGAATGAGAATATACTGATGCTGTAAAAACCAAAAATGTCCATTTAAAAGTCATGTCTTTGTTCGTTAGCAACCGTCATCCACTTGTATCCTAAGCCGGGCAGAGCACCCCAAACTCGGTCCAGTCTTGCTGCCATAAGGCTCATCCACAGGCCTGACCGCACCCTTCTCCCCAACTGGATGTGGTAAGTAACCAGGTCTCCAAAAGATCTGGCTAAGTCATCATTGGTAATCTTACGTGTCAACTCTCTTGGGAAGGAAGTTCGTAGAGTAAAATAACCTTATCAAGCTGTGGTACATATACACAATGGGATATTACTTAGCCATTAAAAAGAAGAAAATCTTACCATTTACGACAGCGTGGATGGACCTAGAGGGTATTATACTCTGTGAAATAAGTCGGTCAGGGAAAGACAAATGCCATATGGTTTCACTAATATGTGGGATCTAAAGGACAATATAAACTAATAGAACAGAAACAGACTCACAGACACAAAAACCAAACTGGTGGCTGCTGGAGGGGAGGGGGTTTGGGGACCTGCGTGAAAAAGGTGAAGGGATTAAGAAGTACAAAATGGTAGCTACAAAATAGTCACGGGGACATAAAGTACAGCACAGGGAATATAGCCAATAATAATGCAGTAACTGTGTATGGTGCCAGGTGGGTCCTGGAAATTTAGAGGGGAACACTTTGTAAAGTATATGATTGTCTAGCCACGATGCTGCACACCTGAAACTAATACAAAATCATACTGAATGTAAACTGTCATTGAAAAATAAATATATATATATATATATATATAAAACAAAGGAATAACCTTATCAAAGAACTAAAACACATAGACCTCAAACTTTTTTTAAAAATGTGGGTATAGACTCACCCAAAAAGAAGGCAGCCTATGAGCAATTGAAAATCTGTCTATTGTGATTGTAACTGCAATGCAGAGCATGCTGAGTCTGCATCTGCAGGCTGTGAATGCTCACCGCATCCTCCTGCAGCAAATGTGGAGATGAGCTGTGGAAAAGTTCCTGGAGGAATAAGTTTGGACTTCAATACATTCTTGAGTTGATAGAATAGATTTATCATCACACTGGTGAAACCATGAAGACTTCTGATTTGACGGCCACAGAATGCAGGTATACCGTGTATCAATGTGCTAGTTAAACGTAGGTGCCCAGTAAATGTTCATTGAATGAATGCATGCGTGAATATTGCAAAGGAATTTAGGAATTCAGACATGGCCAGATGAACCTAAGTCCTGTTCTGTAACCCAAACGATGCAAACATCCTGCCATAAAATCGTGCTGTGTTCCCCTCTGGTTAATCACGCGGACCTCTGGTCCCCCTGGAGTGGTGCAGAAACATGAGAAATGGAAGAGCAGGAAAACCTACAGCCTCGCTTTCCTTTGTAACCTGATTTTTTGGCTTCCGGTGTTTCTGTTCATTAAACAGGAAAGAAAATTAATTATTCCTAAGTTTCAAAACACTTTGCATGTTAACTCATTCCAGATGCAAACAACTTTAAAGGCACAATCACTAGAGGGGATGTGGTGCCCAGGGCCCAGTTACAAAAGGAGGTCACATAAAAATTAAAAAACACTAAAGCATAAACAGTCCATGCTATCCAGGGCATGAGCTATGCAACCGCAGTAAAAATTAAAACCAAATTACAAACACTAATCAACATCGCAGAACAGATTCGAAGCATTTGCATACAATGCAATTATCCTGACTGGTGCTGATCTCCACACTCCCAGCTGGGTTAGTACGTCTCCCAGGACACGCGGCCTGGGCTTTCTCCCCGTGCGTGCGTTGGCTGTGTTCCCTTAGGACCGTGGCTGTGATGGCAAATACACAACCGCTCGCAGCACCGTTAGACTCTGAACATTTGAAATAAAGGCCACACAGACCTCTTCCTGGCTAGCATTTGGGCCCCTCAGATAAACAAGAAACAGTACCGCATGTCTAGAACATTGTACGTGATCTTGTGTCTTAGAAAACCACATTGGTTTCACCCTATATAAAGAACTCTTCTTCTCCTTCTTTTTCTTCACCCTGAACTGGCAGATGAAGGGGACATTTTGAAATGATCTGCCTTGCACCAAGTTCCCTTTGGCCAGCAAGTGACAAAGGACGGACGCTCTCCTTCAAGAGTCTGTTGTGTCTGGAGGTAGCTGCCCCTAAGGAGGAGGTTAGTGGCGGCTGGCTGCTGTGCGGATCCCTTGGGAATCTGCTCAGAAGAGGTTGCCTGCGTTCAGAGTTGACCACAGTACACCCTGTGTCAACGTTGGTCTCTGCCTCCAGCTTCTCAAAGCTGTTTTTCAGACTGAAGGCCTTCATTCTGGCCCTGGGTTCAAGGTGGGCAGAATGCAGAGGCAGCTGGGCATCTGTGGCTTGGCCGCTGACCTGGGATGAGCCGCCAGGGCTCTTCCACAACATGTCACTAGGGCCCTGCGACGCCGGGCTCCCCCTGGGCTCAGGGAATTCCAGAGAAACCACCTTGGACCTCCTGCCCCCGCTCCTTTGCCGCCTCAGCTCTAGGGCCCTCCTTGTGGAGACAGGCACCCTGCTGCAGGCCTGGAGGCGCGTGTCGGCTCCGGAGGTGCCGTTCCTCACACCGAGTCCTGGATTCGACTGGATCTGTCGGACAAACAAAAGACAGACAAACGTAACCCATGCTTTCTGTTCACTAAGTGCTGAGAACAGACTACGTTCCAGTCACCCTCTGCCGAGCTGTACCCATTGCCGATATCCGGTAAGTCGGTTGAGTTGAACAAAAGCAATAAGCACAGTCCTTCAAAGGCCTGAGCTGCCACCTCTGTTTCCTGGAGAATCAGCTGACGTTATATTTTAGCTCGGAGCCCATGAAGCCTCTTCTTGTGGGAATGGAAACTGGCACAGTTATTCCCACATTCAGAAATCGTACAGGGTTGGCACTGGACTGCCCAGCCTCATGGAGGAAATCCCTAAGTTTTTTTACACTCATTTGGGTAAATACCAACGAGAGCAACTGCTGGATCTTACGGTAAGAGGAGGTTTACTTTGCACAAAAGTGACAGACTACCTTCTGAAGTGACTGTACAATTTTGCATCCCTACCAGCAATGAATGAATGTTTCTATTATTCCTCATCTTTGACAGCATTGGGTGTTGACAGTTTATTTTTAGGGTTCCTTTTCTAATTGATTATATTTAAAAGTATGGTATGAAACGTGAAAAAATGTTCTCTTCCAAGACTTCGTTTTCAACAGCAAAACAATAAATGTATCTGAGATATTTAAAGAAACACTGCTCAGGTCTCTTATTTTATTTGTTTGTTTGTCTTTGTTTTCCAGAAGTAAAAATGGGGAAATCCATAAGTTTGCTTCTTGGGGATTTTATTTCATATCTAACAACCATGAACAGAAGGAGAAGCCTGAGTAAGTTCCCCTCACCCTCCAAGTCAATCTCAGATCAGAACAAAATTGGTCCTGAAGCCACAAACGACCCCAAGACGTCTATCTCAGGGCCTCCAGGAAGAGCCTGTCTGAGCTGGAGCCGTGGTCAGTGGGCCCTGCTGAGCCGGCCCGGTGCCTCCTCCCTCTCAACTCTGCTCCCCCAGAACCACGGCCCCTCCGCTGGGCCCGGTCACCTTCAAACGCTCCACCTCTGACGGACTCGGCTTAGACCTGGCGCGCTCGGGCCACCGCCCGCTCTTCAGTGCCAGCCCTCCGCTCTCCCGTCACATCTGCTCTCGAACACCATCGCCCCCTCCTCGTTCTCTCCTCGGCCCCTTTTGTCTTCACTGCCTTCCGTTGCCCATTTGAGTCTGAAGACCATCACTGGTACCTCCAATGCCTCCAACTCCCTGCTCTGCTCCTTTTCTGTTACAGCTTCCCTCCAGACCTCCCAACCCTGGGTCCATCAGCCCGCCCACACTTTCTGAATGGATACCCCCCGGCCACTGACAGGACACTCAGAGCTGTTCAGCCTGGAGCCACCGTGAAGGCACGTGACTTCCAACTCCGCCGCGGCCACCTGCCTGTCCTGCTGCTTCCTTAGGCACCTCTCTCCATTCACCAGGACCGTGGTTCCAACCTTCTGCACTGTCCTTAACCAGTGGCATGACCTGCCCCTACCTGTCGTCAGGTGGTCTCACCTTCTAGATTACAGAGAAAACAAAAGCCAGTATTAATTAGCAGCTCTATCAGTTTTCCACCATTGCGACTTTCCCATCCGATCCACAATGAAAGTAAACCTTTGCAGTCCCCCCAAAGACTTTTGCCTTCCTGGGGACCCCACCCTGTCGATTACTCATTTTCTCCCACTTTATGATCTTGTTTGTTCAATCTCTTTCTCTTAGATAGATAGATAGATAGATAGATAGATCCCCTCCTCCTTGCTGACAGTGATGAAATCTGGTCATGTCTGTCCATCATGAAAAATGCATTTTTTCAACCCTCTTCCCCCCACCAGCTCTCTGTCCCCTCTCCCTCATAGTCGAGCCGGTTGATAAACTTTCGCCCACATCCATTTTCCCTTGTAACCTTCCCGTATTTCTCCTGCCCCTGACACTGACGTTCCCTCCTACCACTGAAAGTGCTCTTGCCGACATCCCCTGTGGTCGGCCTCCTCGTCATTCACTGTAACTCGTGCTCTGGGGGGAGTTTACCAGGCTGCCCTTCCTCCTTTACATTTGATGTCTTCTTCTCCTTACGTTTCTTACCAACCCAACCCTCTGGATTTGCTCCTTCCGGTCCATCCAGTCCTTCCCAGCGTCCACTGAAGGAGCCCCTTCCCTCTGAGCTCTTGAGTGCTACCCTGGGCCCTTTCCCCTTCTCCCTCCGCCCCCTTCTCCCGGGGCAACCTCATTGACACCCATGCCTTCACTATTATCAAAATGACAAAGGCTCCCCCAGTATAACTACAGCTCAGCTCTGTCTCGTAAGCTCCATACTTATCTAACCCAGTGTCCTCAAGGCCCCAGACCCTCAAACTCAACATTCCCAAAGTGGATCTCATCTCCCTCCTCACACTAAATCTGTTGCACTTACTCCTCTTCTTGTCTTAGAAAATGGCATCATTAGCCCCACGGGACCCCAGCAAGAACATCATCTCCCCCGATGTCACCCATTCCCGTGGACTCTGCCTTCCAGAGGTCTCTCAGATCTTCCTCTCTCTCCGCACCCACTGCTGGTGTTAGCCCTGGGGCAGGCTGTCATTGTCTCTCGTCTCTCGGCTGGGTTCCTGCAGCGGCCCTCTGCAGGGATTCCCTGTGGATGCTCTCCCAGCCCTCTAATCTGTCTCCACTCTGCCGCCAGAGGAGTGTGGGAACAGTGGTGCTCACCGCCCCTTCCTGCTGCAGGGGCTCCCCATTCTTCCTGAGATACACTCTCAGCCCTGGAGGATGGCCTGCCACGCCCGTCACCGTCCGCCCCTTCCTACTCCAGCCTGAAGCCACCACTTCCTCCCTTTCAAGCTCCATTGATCAGAACTGAAGTTCTTTCCATTCGTCGGACGTTGTTTGTCCTTTCCTGCTGCCAGTGTTTGTGAATATTTTCTCCTCTGTCTGAGATATGTCTCCTCTAACCTTTTCTCCCAAAACCTCCTGCTCATTGTCAACTCCAAGCTTACACATCATTCTCTCTGGGAAGCCTTCTCGATACCACTGGATCCGAGTTAGATGCTCCTAAATATTGACTCTGCCATTTATTGCTTGCAGAACTTTTGGACAAGTTATCTAATCTTCCCGTGCCTTAGTGTCCTCACCCATAAAAAGAGATACTTAAGTATCATTGTCACAAGATCTTCTGAGAACATTAAATGATAATAGTGCCTGGGGCATAGCAGTGCTAAATATAAGTTGGTTATTATCATCATAATTAGTGTTGTGACTACCTCTCCTGGCATCCTGTCCTTTCATGCCGCACACCACACGGTTTTGCACTAGTCTGCTTACTTCTCCGGCTCCTCGTCCAGACGTGAGCATCTGGAGGAGAGGGGTTGTATATGCCTTCATCGCTGTGCTTCCAGTACTGGGGGCAGTGCCTAATACGTGGTAAACAATCAGTACGTATCTGTTGGATAAATAATGAAAGCTGAATCCCTAAAAAATATAATTCTTGCACATAGAAATGTAGAATCTATAAATCAGGCCTCTAATTATTGACATTAGGTATAAACGAAGTCTTATCAAGAAAATGAAAAGTGATCTTCATCACACAGCTGGCCATTTCTGCAATCTTTTAAAGAGGGGGAAATTTTAACTGTTGTTGTTTTGTGTTTGTTTGTTTGTTTTTTAAGAAAAGTCTAGCCCTTGCTGGTGTGACTGAGTGGATTGAGCACTGGCCTGCAAAGCAAAAGGTCACCAGTTCAAAACCCAGTTAGGGCACATGCCTGGGTTGTGGGCCAGGTCCCCAGCTGGGGCCTTGCAAGAGGCCACTGACTGATGTTTTTCTCAAAATCGATGTTTCTCTCACACACCGATGTTTCTCTCCCTCTCTTTCTCCTTCCTTTTCCCTCTCTCTAAAAATAAATAAATAAACTCTTCAAAAAAAAACATCTAAAAGCCTTGAACCATATGGCAGAAGTGAGTACAACACTATTAACATAGAAATGCAGATGTGTGCAGCTAGAATGAAGAATTTTTAGAAGACACATAATGCTGAGTGATTGAGACAAATCCCTTGAGGAAGAATAAAGTCCCTTCTGCCAAAAAAATAAATTGAAATGCTTTTGTAGAAATTCTGATCATTTAGAGCCCATCTCTCTAAGAAATCTTGTAAGATGTTCCAAATTGAGAGCTAGGATGTTTTCAAGTTTCAGGGAATGTTAGCAACTGTCTTGATGAACAGGAAGATCATCTGTCACTCAACTGACTGTAGAAACAAGAAAATAGACATCGCTGAAAAATGATTAAGCGTTTAAGGGTCAGACTGACCTCATAAAGGGACAACATAGTGTCTCTCCCTAACTGTGATTCCAAAAGATAGCAAGAACAGGATTTCTCCCACACAGAGAAAAAAATGCCATGGAAATGAATTATGCATTCGATAGATAGTAAGCAACCCCAAACAGTGGCGGGCTTGCTTACTTGAGAGTGGAAAACCAGATTCTTTGAATAAACTGATCTTTTGAGGGATACTTATTTTAGTTAACCAGAACCACTGATATTAACCTGCAATTCTATAGCAGCAGCCTTCTGAGAAACGCCCGTACATGTTCTTTCAAGGCAGCGTAGACCACACTATTGGGAGTGAGAGTGTGGGAATGGGAGAGCGTGTGCGTGTGCGTGTGCATGCGCGTGTGCAGCAGCGTGGGGTGCTTTAGGGACAGGGATGGAGAATGGAAAGGAAATTAGTGAAACAGAGGAAGGAACAGCATCCCAGTGAGCACAGCTGGGAGACTCAGACATGACAAAGGAGACGTCAATAAATCCTACAGAAGAAGAGGAAAATGAATTACTTACTTCATGAGAGACTATGTTCTTTTATTTTAAATGGCTGAAAAGAGCATAAAGATGAATTTAGCTGCATGTCTGTGGATAAAATGAAAAGGAACGCCTGCTCGTTTATGCCAAACTGGCTTCTGGCATATATACCCATTCTCTAGAGATGAACTAACTTATTTCCTGCAAACAAGCAGTCAATCAACAACTTTTCCCAGAAGCAGCTGTCTGCCCACAGAGTCTGAACTTCCTCATCTGTCAGATGGAGGGATTTTACTAGATCAGTGGCTCTCAGTGCCACTACATGCTACAAATTAGAACCAAGGAGCTTTTTTAAAAAAAAATGCCCAGGCTTGCACGGCCCCGGAGATTCCGCTCTGACTGATCTGGCGGTTTCTGAGAGCTCCCCAGGGGTTACGATGTGCAAACGAGCCCGTGAACCCCCACATTGCGTCCTCTCTCAGGCCCACCTGGAATGTGAAATCACACCATTCTCTGTGCATCTACGGGACAGGAGAGGTGGGACAGTTGGTACCTGAAGCAGAATCTTGTTGCCATCGTAGTCCTGCGTTTGCCACCTGGTGCGGCTGATGGGGACGCACGGATGGGGCAGGAGAGGCACTAGCTGGCCGATCTCCTGAACCTTGAACTGCAGCACGGAAGACTCCTTTGGGTCCACTGACATCCCGAGGGGCAGCTGCTTCAGGGACAGCTGAAGGGCGCAGCGCTCGGAGGCGTAGAGCACGAAGAAACAGAAGTTGCTCTTCTGCAAGGTGGCTTCCCTCTGCAGGATCATCTCGTAGAGGCCGATGGCGTCTTCGTAGTTGTCAAATGTGCAGTAGAGCGTCACCCTGAGGATCTCGGTGCCGCAGTGCACCTGCCTCACGCCCCAGACAGGCATCTGATTGTCCAGACTGTAGAACTCCTGGCGGGCAAGGAGGCAGGGACCCAGGCTTCCCTGAATGTTTGGGGCGGGGCAGCAGTGCCACGGCCACCGCTGCAGGGAGTCAAGGGCGCGGAACAGCCGCTCCTCGCCGCGGCTTTCATGCAGGAAGAGCAACACAGACATCCCCGGGAACCGGGACCTCTTGGGGTGGCCCTTGTCATAGTTTTTCACCGGACGGACCCTCTCTGACACCATAAAGAGACGGACCTCTGGGCAAATGCAGTCCAGGAGCTGGTCCAGAGTTTGCTGCAGAAGTGAGCCATGCCCGGAGTTGGCAAGGAGGTGGACTGTCATGGCCAGGGGCTCTTGGGTTTCCTCCATCCTGGACTGCTTGAGGAGGCTGTCCCTGCTCCCGGAACGGATGAAGGAGCAGCTGGTCCTCAGCAGAGCCTGCGGCCCACCGGGGAACCGTCAGCTACTGTGGAGCAAAGCTCTTACCTGTGGCCCTGGTTGCCGGAGGTCCCACAGGGAGAGAATCCACACAAACTGGGGCACCACAGCCTCTGCGACTCCCGACAGCACTGGGGTTGATGACATCCAGCTCCTGCGTCACTGAACTGCCTGTGTTTGGCTTTTTCAGGCGTTCCCTAGGGTTTCTGTTTGACCTAAAAACCTGTAATCCTGTGAAACACCCGACGGGGTGGTTCTTACAGACACGGAGTAAAGGAAATGACCGGGCAGAGAGGAACCCGAGTCCACTCTGTTAGGCCGATAGCAATCTGCTTGGTTGAAAAGACATCCATTCTATGGCCCCACAAAGGGCTCTGATTTCCTCCCTGCATCTGCCTCTCGTGTTTGTGGTGGCTGCGCCAGGCCACCTGAACACAATGACTGCTTTAAAACAATTTGCACAACTTGTCCCCTCGCCAGAAATGTTTCCCTTTTGTCTTTTTTTATTTGGTTTTTGAACAATAGGACATTGAAGACAAGATGTTTTTATCTAAATGATTTTGACTGTTCACTGAAAGTTATTTGGTCTTCTGCAAAGCCTGAGTGTGTGTACTAACAAGATGTCACAAAACTTAAGCCTCTCTTTATCCATGCCAATTCTTTAGAAAGAATGCGAGCTTTCCAGTGCCAATAATGATGATTGTTCATTCCTACTGAGGATCTCCTAATCACCAGTTTTAACTGTCCTAAAACAACCTAAATTGATTTAACCCTCAGCAAATCTATAAAGAAGAAACGGTTGTCCCCAAATTACTGATGAAGAAATTGAGGCACAGAGAAGTTAAATGACTTGCCTAAGATCTCACGGCTAGAAACTGGCCGAGGGAACCCTTGCACACAGGAACTGAGAGGTCCCCTTGGGAGTTGGAGAGGAGGTAGGCGCCTCTCTGGGGCCTGAAAGTACCGACTGGATTTTCTTCCTCGGGACAAGGAAAGGACACCAAAGCTGGCTCTAGTTGAGGACAGGCATAGCTCAGGTATTCTGTGTGCTGTTGAACCTTTAAAATGAATCCTCTGGCCCTGGCTGGCGTAGCTCAGTGGATTGAGCTCGGGCTGCAAACCAAAGTGTCGCAGGTTCGATTCCCAGTCAGGGTACATGCCTGGGTTGCAGGCCATGACCCTCCAGCAACTGCACGTTGATGTTTCTCTCTCTCTTTCTCCCTCCCTCCCTTCCGTCTCTAAAAATAAATAAATAAAATCTTAAAAAAAAAAGAATCCTCTGCCAGAAGAATGTCCCAGCTTTAAACATAACAGTCACCCTAATGCGTTCTGAATTTCCATTTGAAAAATCAGTTCCTATTCTGAGAGCTGTGCTCTAAAAAGGTGTGGACATAAACATAATTCTTAAAGCTAGCAATTTACTAACCCTTGTAATGGAACACGGTGCAACTTAATGTTTTCTAAATTCAAAAGTACTTTTGTGATGAAAAATATAACGTACCTTAGTTTTTTATTTATGTAAATTCCTTTAATAGTATAATAACCAAACTTAACACCAAATATTGTTTTCCACTGAAAGAAATTATTTGTACTCAGATTTCCTTTCTAAATCTAACCTATACTTCTAATCATTCATTTTATAAGTTCTATCTTTTTGCATCGGAAAAATCATTAGAGGTTTTTGTTGTTGTTCTCAAACTTTTTTTTTACACCTTAATTTATGTTACACATTGGCATTTGAGGGCAATAATAACTCTCTCGCCCATCACTGGAGTGTGTGGTCCCCCCTTTCCCCTGTCCTTCCACTCACCCAGCTGACTGTACTCGCACACCTTGAAATTCACACATGGCGTTTGAGATGGAATTCTGGAAATAACTCTAAAGTTTTCAGGAGAAAAATTATAACCCTGAGACAAAGATATTAACTCATGACATTTTGTGCAGGTTAAGTGTGTAAGCCCTTGTATAGGAAAACCTTTTGCTTTTTGATGTTGTTTTAATCTTTCCTCCAGTGCGAAACATACTCGTTTCCCCATGAGGTTGTCATTCCTGTCAGCGTTGAAAAATGTCATTAATCTGATGGCAGCAGTGTTGAGAGAGAGGGGGCCAGGGAGACGGGGTACCACCAGTCTCCTTTCTGATCGGCTCTGCAACGGTGTCTCCAGGAACAACCTGGACTATTGGCCCTGGCGGCAACTACTTCCACCCTCTTACCCCGTCGCCTACCGACCACACGCCTGGGTTCTCAGCTGGGCCTCAGAGCCCGCACGGGATCTCTTTGGTTTTGCAAGCTGCTTCGGTTGAAGGCACGAACAACAATGCAAAGGCAGTCCTCGGCTTTGACACTTGGCACCTGGACAGCTGACACGCAATTCCTCGCCTGACTTCTCTTAAACTTGGCAGTGATGCCCAGGTATCTGTTAGTCACCAGGTCTTGGGCGGCAGGTAGTGAGTCAACTCCTCAGGTGATATGGAGGAGCTGGTGACAGGTGGTACAAGACAACCTGAGAGATCAGCTACTGTGGGGGTTTGTGGGCACCCGTGGGCAGCCACAGGGATCTGTCCCTGCGGTGGGTTTCATAAATACAATGGGTGTGTGAGCACTCTGAGGTCCCACCGCCACCCCGAGACAACTTTGAGAGTTTCTCTCTCTCTTTATAAAAGGTGCTTATTTGTCTCACATGTTGAGAGCCAGGCACTGTGCCAGGAGCCGATAATAATCTCCATGACCCGCTTTGGAGGATCAGTTTAAACGATGCCATCGGTGCCGTGAGAAAGATCACTGCAGGTTGCCGTGAAAGTCCCCAGGAGGAGCCACTAACCTAGATGAGCGGGCCCAGGAAGCCTGCAGGCCAAGGAGATGCTACAGGGTCCTGAAGAGCCAGGAGGAAGGAGGCAGCCAGGTGAGCAGCTTGGCTGGGGCAAGAGGGAGAGACTCCACGGACAGAAACCTGGTGGGGACAAGCCCCACCTGGTGGAGAGCGTGGAGCCTGTGACCATTGGCTGAACTGTCAGCAGCTCAAGATGGCTGGGGGGTGGGGACAAAGAAGGAGGAAGGGGGTCAGAGGTGGAGAAAAGGCATCCAGCCTCTCGGGTCACCCTAAAGAGCAGGGATGTTCTTCTGGTGGGAGTGGGACCACAGGAGAGCAGGCTCGGAAAAGGGAGTAACCCCCCGAGGAAAACACGCGGAGAGGGATATAGGGAGAGTCCGAGGCCATGGCGCAGCTTCTCAGCTGGTTGGATGTGGGAAGCTGCAGTGACCTTCTGGGGGGGGGGACTCCCCAGGCAGTCCTTCAGGGGCCTGGGAAGGCCATCCAGCACCGAGGAGGGAACTCTGGAGAGAGGGCGCCTCTGGGAGTGAGGCTGGGGGGTGCAGCTGGGACACGGTGAGTGTAGCAGGTGCCTATGGGACATCAGACTGGAGGTGTCCAATGGCCCAGCGGTTCCCAAGCATTTTGGCATCAGGGACCGGTTTTGTGGAAGACAGTTCTTCCACAGACCAGGGTGGGGGGATGGTTTTGGGGTGATTCAAGCACATTCCATTCACGCTCACTTCCTGCTTTGTGGCCGGGTTCCTAACAGGCGGGGACTGGTATCTGTCCATGGTCTGGAGGTTGGGGACCCTTGCATTAGCCACTTAACACAGAACACAGAGGGGAACATCAGCACGTGGGCTGGAGACGCACCGGTCTTTAGGTCGCTGTGGGAACACACGTGACGACCCAGCTGGAAAACACAGGATGAGGATGAAAAGGTAAGAGAAGGGGACTCTGGAATGCCCAGCTTCAGGCTCAGGTGATGGGCAAGCGGCATCCAGGGAGAATCAGTCGGCGAGTGTGTCATTCCAGTCACGTACTGGTGTCTGCACATCAGGTTACAGGGGTTTGGGGAAGCGGCGCTTGGCTGAGTGTCTCAGAACCTGTGTGACTCACTCCTCCTTCTCCATGAAGCAAACCCCAGAGAAACTCGGAGACAGCCTCAGAACCGTCCGAGCCTGCCTTCCTTGTTTCCGAAGCAACCTTCTCTCTGCTTCTTTGAACTCAGTTGCTCACCAGGCACCAGGCCTGGTAGCACCGAAGGCTGTAACTAGAGAAAAGGTGCTGGGGAAGAACCCATTCACACTTATTTCTTCAACCCACTGACAGCAAGCAGCCTGCAACCCGCAGAGGAGGCGCTCTCGGTAGACCTGTAGCGAGGGAGGAACCTTGGCATCTCCTCTGGTGTAAGAATCCCAGGCGGCTAAAGGACTCACCCAACACCACATAGCTGCACAGTGGCAGAGCCTGGAATTCCAGTTTGAAAGGTTCCCCCACCACTCCTCAGGGAAGCCGCGCACAGCAGCGCTGTGTACTCAGGTAAGAGCCGTTCCAGCTCAGGACGCACAGCCAGCACGCAGGCAGGAGGAAGGAAGATGTGAGCAGTGTCCTGAGCCCTGCCTGCGCACCGCCTGTTACCGTGTTTCCCCACTCCGGTCATGCCTGCCCCGAGGTCACTTCTGTCCTCAGCTTTCTCCCCGCACTCGTACCCTGCAGTCATCTCTCCTGGGTCCTCAGGGGAGCTCTGGCAGGAACAGCAGCAGGCGGACAATGGAAGCCTGTTCACTCCACCCTCTCCCGGCCCCTCCTCCCAGGAGGAAGTGGCCACAGTCAGCTCCTTCTCCACACTGCTGTGGCTCTTAGCTGAAAGCTTCTGTCCTGGTGCCCCCCCACCTTCACCCCCCCCGCCCCCAGCAGGATACCCCTGCCCAGCCCCACACAATGCTATCAGGTTCCTTGAAACGGCCATCTGTTTCCCCCTCTTCCAGGACAATGCAGCCTGTGAGCTGACACCCTGCCTTTTCACAGGTGCCACAAATAAAGGCACATTTCCTCCCGCTCTTTGTTGTGGTCTTCTGCTGCGACACCGTTTCCCAGGCTCTGACCCGTTATGGGCTCTCGGCGGTACCCATTCAGCAACTGTGAGAGGGGGCAGAGGAGGAGAGCGCAACAAGCTGGGGGCAGGAGACCTGCTCACCCGGACAGGACCTGGGATCCCTCAGCCCTGGGGCCGAACTTCACCATCTTCACGGAAGATAAAAGGTAGCCGTGCTAGTAATTGACCTGACTCTCTCCGCGGACCCAATGAGCTCAAGGACCCCAGAGGGCCTTCCAGGCTCTGAAGTGCTCTGCTAGCCTAATGATCTCAACATGAAAGATTTTATACCTAATATTGTCTTAACACTCACTTCAGCGTTTTCCCTTCCAGGTAAATTCTCTGGAGACATTCTCTCACATACACACACACACACACAAAGGCAGATTTAAGAATGTTTTATAGCTATGTTATTGAAATAGCAAAAAAGAAAATATGGAGGAGGAGAGGGAAACACCTAAATGCATATCATTAGAAGAATGGATAACTAATTATATCTTCTTGCAGAACATGCCACACCCATGAAAATGAATGAAACTGAACTACCCATTTCAGTTTGAATGCAAACATAAAGCTGAGTGGGAAAAAAAAAATCAAGTTGCAGAAAACGCATACAGAATCATACCATTTATATAAAATTTGGACGTATGCAAAGACTCTCTGCTGGTTATAGATAGAGACCTAGAGAGTCCAAGAATCGAGAAATGTATGGGAATGAGAAACACAGTTTGAGATGGTGGTTACCTCAGCTGTGGAGGGACTGCGACCTATGTATTCATTACCTTTATGTAATAAGCTGGGCAGTGGGTACGTGAGTGCTCATTGTATCGTTTTTCAGACCTTTCTGAAGTATTTCATAATCATTTTAATGAGGGAGATCTATTATGTACCAACCAAGAAATATGGCTCCAGTACAGAGTTAAACAAAAGCATATGTAGCTTACAATTCTATTTGCTTATAAGAACTACATATGTGCACCTGTGCATTTGCAGATGGTCAGTAAAATTGAAAACAAAGTCTGGAAGGACATAACCCCAGCTTGCACCAATAGTGTGACAATAGTGGCTACCCCTGGGGGATGGGATTACAAGGTATAGGAGCCATTTCATTTCTTATTTCAGAGATTTCTGCACTGTTTGTATTTATTACAAATACTGTATATTACATTTTTGTAATATTGTTATTAATAGAACAATAAAAAACACATGAACCAACTCAAATAATACATGAACTACAGCCTTCTAACCCATTCTTTTAACAGACATTTATTAAACACCTACTACGTAGTTCAGGCACTGGGCTGGCATTGTGGACGCCATGACTAAGAGAACCTAGGGCCACCCTGGTTCTTGTGGCGCTCATGTTCCGGCGGGAGAGGCGGGCAGTGCTGAAGCAATCACCCAGTGGTGTGCAGAATGGCACCTGTGCTGAAATTCAGAGGCGCGTGGTGCACGGGGCTGACTTGTTCACGGAGGTCAAGCAGCACACCTCAGCAGCAGGACGCTGCGACCTTTGAAAATGAGCAGAAGGCACCTGGCAGAAGTGGTGCACATCCCAGGACAAGGACAAGACAGGCACAGACCCTGTGGCAGGCAGGGGTGTGGTGGCAGGAAAGCCTGGCTTCCGTAGCTGGTGGTACCATGCTAAGATAGGAAATTCTACACACACACACTCACACACACACACACACACACACACACACACCCCAGGTTTGGATGGAAGGTTTTTGATATGTGACATAAAATGCAGAATGCTCCTAGCAACCCAGAGAAGAAGCAAATCCAGCCGCTGGTCAGATGATAATAATTGCTAGTACTCACTGAGCACTTACTCCGCGCCAGGCACTGTTTCACGCATAGATGTACATTAGCTAATTAGACATTACTAACTAATCATCATGACGACATTCTGAGGTAGGTGCTATGCTTATGCCCATTTTACAGATGAGAAAACAGAGTAACAGATGGAGGAAAAAATGGAAGCATAGAAATTCTGGTCATCTGACATCTATGATAGATAAAGGCACAACAAACTTTCCTTTTTTTGCATCTTTGTTTTTTGTTACAATATTTTTAAAAAGCTATATGCTCACATTTATGTATAATCATATATTAATTTATACATACAATAATGTATTAATATAAACCTATAAGCTTATACTTTGTACATTAATAAATGTAACACAGTTCATCCTGGCCAGTGTGGCTCAGTGGATTGAGTACCAGCCTGTGAACCAAAAGGTTGCTGGTTCAATTCCCAGTCAGGGAATTGATTACACAGGCTTGGGTTGCAGGCCAGGTCCCCAGCTGGGGGTGTGTGAGAGGCAACTAATTGCTGTATCTCTCACACATTGATGTTTCTCTCCCTCTTACTCCCTCCCTTCACTCTCTCTCATGATAAATAAATAAAATCTTTTTAAAAATAAATTTTATTTATTTATTTTTAGAGAGGGAAGGGCGGGAGAAAGAGAGAGAGAGAGAAACATCCATGTGCAGTTGCTGGGGGCCGTGGCCTGCAACCCAGGCATGTGCCCTGACTGGGAATCGAACCTGCAACACTTTGGTTTGCAGCCAAATAAAATCTTTTAAAAAATCAAAATAAATGTGAACATTTACACTTATTAAACTTTTTAATAATTTAATAAATTAAATTAATATATTAAAGATAGAATAAACTAATAGACATAGTTTATATTTTAGAGATATAATATAAGATGTAAAAATAAGGATTTATAATTATATTTACAATAATTTACATTTATAGATTTATATTTTAGTAAACTATAAAACTAAAACTATATAATTATGTTTACAATAACTTACATTGATAGATATGTGCATTTGACAACATTTTGCCACTCAGTGAACTGGGGAAAACAGCCGTGCACCCCTGGAGGACCAAGGTCATACCCAAACACCCTTCCAAGGTGCCGCTGGCACCCGGTGGCACCCTATGAGTGTTGGCTACAGTTACCTGGTAGCTAAATATATATGAGACAAACTTCTCATCGCATGCACATGCATGTTTCCTGTCCCCCCGGTAGAAAGATGTTAGCTATTTGTCAACAACCTGAGTTGTAGGTCAACTCTAATTAATAAACAATAGTGATATTTGCTCAGCAGAAGTTTAAGCCCTGGCTGGTGTAGCTCAGTGGATTGAGCGCGGGCTGCGAACCAGGCATCGCAGGTTCGATTCCCAGTCAGGGTACCTGCCTGGGTTGCAGGCCATGACCCCCCAGCAACCGCACATTGATGTTTCTCTCTCTCTCTTTCTCCCTCCCTCCCTTTCCTCTCTAAAAATAAATAAATAAATAAAAAGTTGTTTAAAATATATATATATGTAATTTTTAAAAAAAGAAGTTTAAGACGTGACCCAAAAGGAAATCAAATGGAATAACAAACAAATCAAAACAACAACAACAACAACAACAACAACAAAAACCCTGCCAGGGTTTGTTTGCAAAGGGACCGTGGACGCCGTGGCCAGGTCTCCCCGCGGCGTGAACCAGCACCTTCCCAGCACTGGGACTCCCATCCGTCCGTGCAGGGACACGTCTGTACCTGGGAAGGAGGGCGCCGACTGGCTGGGAACCACACACACAGGTTTTAAATGTTTTACTCATGTATGTAATGTGCACCTTCAAAAATAAGCTAGAAATGGGCAGCTCATGTAGTGCCACACCTCAACTTCTGCAAGGGTGAGGCTCCATCAAAAAGCCTGGCCTTAATTACCACGTAGGTTACACACCGAGATGGGTATTCCCATGGCGAGAAACACCGCTTCCCATGCCAACCTTTAAATAATTAGAGCTCACTCAGCATCGAGCCAACAGGCCAATCAGACCGAAACCAACATGCCCGGGCAGGCCGGTCGGCCCTGCAGCACTGGGGCTGAGCTTGCTCCGTCAGCTGTTCTCCCACTGCTAATGGGCTTCAATTCCCACGTGGTGCTTCCGTCCCAGCTGCTGGAAGGGGCAGGCTAAGCTGACCAGACTAAAAATAGAAGATACAGCCATGCACATTAATAACCGCCCTGTTTTTAAAACACAAAGCCGGAATTTTGGTCGATGAGACTTCATAAAAGAACTTTTTGATGAGACACCAACGGGGGTTGGAGTTTCTATGGCTACCTCGTAAACACGAATATCTCGTGGCTGAACTTTTCTCCCAATATGAATCATTCTGAAAAGCTTTGAAACTTGCCTGTGGTATCAATTCTGCAAGATAACACGAGAAAAAGAGAACAGCTCCTGAAACACGTATAACTGTAAGCAATAATATAGCTCAAATACACAACGTAAAAAGTGGTGAGTTCCAGCATTGGGAGAATATTGGTCTAAGGAAGGAGACCAGGTTGGAATTATGCACAAGGGTGTCTCTTTGCTCTTTTCCAAAACGGGCTGGCTCCATCCTTGGTCACTGTGGGGGTTAATGAGAAAATGAGCCTGCATATGCCTTGCACAAGGTACACACCCAACAATAAACACTTTTTTTTTAGTGTGGCCTGCATTGCGTTTTCTGCCCTTCTACTCAGTACTGGCATATTTGCTTGCTCCATGTTTTTTTTTTAACCCAACCAGTTCCACACAACCCTATGACAGTGCCCATTTAAACATAAATGGGTTTGGAGTCACTGGTCTTAATTAAAAAGGCGAGTAGTTTCTATTTGTGGGAAACCTACCATGCATAAAACTAGACATGAAATTACCTGTTCAGCAAAGTCGTACTTGAAGATTAAGAACAAGGACCTCTTGACTCATGGCTCCCAAACCATTATGGAGGCTCCCAACACACTCCGAGGCAAGTGCTTGTTGGAAGAGGTTATTTATGGGACGAGACATGAGACAAATAGAAACACTGGAGTTGCTATTGACATGACTAAGTCATCAAGCTTAGAGTTAGATGGGACCTTAGACATCCAGCCCAACTGGACTTTTTAGATTGAGAATATGGGGCCAGGGAAGAGCCTCAGGTCTCCCCCTTTAATATGGTTCAACTAGAACTAGAACGTGGTCTGAAGAGTACACTTTGCTCCACAGCTGCAAGGAAAGATAAGCTCTAACCCATACCAACTAGCCACTGGGTATTGTTTTCCAAACACTTCTTGTAGGAGTCACAATTTTTAAGTGGCAGTTCTCCATCATTGTGAATAAAGGACCCTTTCCTCCCAGCTCTAATACAGGTGCACTGTAAGATTCACGTAACCGGTCCCTAGAATGAATATTAGAACTAACTGCCACTCTCTCCTGGGGGCTTTCTTTTCTATATGAGGAAAGGGGAGTAGGAGGCGGGTTTGAAACTGGCATCGCCAGGGCTCCCCACAGGCACCGGGACCCCGTAAACTCCCCCGTCTTATGGGCACAGCCAACACCCTCTCCCTGCCCCACTCGAGTATTAGCTTCTGCAGTTCCCCCCACTTTTGCAAAGCAAAGCCAGGAATGAATCAGGAAGCATATTTTCAAGAAGAAAGTCGTCACATTCGAGGATGGCCATGATGACTGTCCCTCGCCGGGAGGGGAACCATAGGTGGCCCCAGTGTGCCCCGAACATCTTGTCCCGCTGTTGACACAGTCCTTCCCATGACAAATGGCCCCCAGTCTGCACAGCTGGTGGAGGTGAGAATTCTCTGTGGGTGCCAATGGAACTGTTCTTCTGATCTTCTGGGGATCCTGCCCTCATTAGCACCACATTCTTACATCACTGCACCCTGCTGTACCATCTCTATTCATTTTATGTTTGCTCTCACAGAGAAAGATTCTGACTCTGCTGGAAAAGAACACCATAAATAGCCTAATCGTGGTATCAACAAACATGCTTTAAAATCTCTTAGAAGTAATTGTCCATTAGCCTAGTGACTAGTTAACACCCTAGCATCACTTCAAAGGAGAGTGTGACAGAGGTGCAGCGATCCGTGTCTCTGCCAGCAACCGAAGCTCCAGGAACAACAGGAAATGCAGAGTTGAAGGAATTCCGCGGCACCAGAAGGCTTCCCTGCCCAGGGAATAGCCAAGCCAAGCTCTGTTGCCCTGGGGTCCCTGGGACATAGGGGATCCCGGTGACCTACAGACTGTACACTTCCATTGCACATTAGTGTGCACTCTCTGCACACACACACACACACACACGTGCATGCACAAAACACATCGTGGGCCTGTTGTGAATCGCCGCAATCAAAACTATGAAAACATCCTCACTGCGTTCTGTCCACACAGTTTTGAAACTACATGCTGAAGGAGCACGTGGAAGAGCCAAAAATACTCACGCCCCACCCCATGGAGAATAAAACATAACTGTTTTCCAGAGAACTTGTCAGCCTATTGTAGTTGCAATTGTTCATGTTCCTTCGGCTTCAAAAAAGTTTTTACGGCAAGTGTCAAAGGCTCTTTTCCAACGCTGTTTACCCAGCGGCCTGAGTCTGACAGGATGCATGGCTGGGAATGAGGTGGTAGAATTCAAAGGCCTGAAGTCTTGTTTTCAGTCTCGACACACTAGATTTTCTGGGTCTTTTGACACTGCTTCCTTTCAACCCTTTTCATCGTGCCCTAAATTTTTCAGGCGCCATGGGACCAGCTGAAATACAGGTATCTATTCAAAAATTGTAACTTTTCACCGATGCGCAGGAATGCTCTGGGAATTTAAACGAACCCACTTCCTCCCATTTCTGTCCAACTTCAGGCTCAGGAAACCAGACCCGAATACTAATATTTCTCCCTTAGCATAATGAGGAAGCAAATGTGCAGGATGCTTGGGATCATGCTGTCGTTGGGTCTCCAGGCACTGAGATGATTTTTAATGCAAGACCACCCCGGAGCAAGGCTATTCTGGCCAGTCAGCAATACAACGCTTGGAAGGGGTCCAACACAGGCCTGAGTTATACCAGTTTCCGTAGAGCGAAATGCCAAAGTGCTTTGGGAATAAAGCAACAGCCATGGGAAGGCATGTTTTCTGGAAGACAATTGGGCCACAGATTACCAAGAGCTTTAACAATGTGAATACCTTTGGACTCAGTAATTCTGCTCTGCAAAGCTATTCTAAGCACATATTAGAAACTCGGGCAAACACTTGTGGGCAAAGAGATTCATCACTTTGCAAATGTGTGAAAGTGGAAAAAAATAGCCTGTGTTTCAAAGAAGATAAAAATGGAGTGCATCTATGCAATAGAGCATGGGGAAATAAATCATGGCCCTAGAATGTGAAAACTTCTTTCAAATAATACCTCCTGATGTAAAACTGCTTATGTTAATGTTACATTTTAAAAGCCGGATTATAATATATCATATATAGTATGTTTCTAATCTTGGTAAAAAAAAAATATATGCCTAGAAAGAGCAGTAAGAAAATACAAGTGTGAACAGTGACCTCTGGACCATGGGATAACTGTGGTCTTTCTTTCCATATGTATCTTTCCATATTTTCCAAATTATTTAATTAGAACTTTAGGAGAAAATAGTGCCACAATAGTATATATTGTTAACAAGTAACTTAAATGCAGCACCTCTCTCCTTTACCCTGCATAAAAAGGTTAGGTAGAATGAGTCCAAATAAATTGCAAGATTCGTGGGGGAAACTTAAAATATTAGACCTTCCAGTAGTTCCCGCTATTGGTTTTAAAATAGATTACGAAATCTCAAAGTTAACAAAACATAAAATGGAACTGTGCATAGCCATGATATAAATTTATATTTCGGACACAGAATCTTAATTGTGCACACACACAAAACAGCTTTTGCCAAACCGGACACCCTTTGTTAACTCACATTTTTAGCAAGTTCTTTTATGAAACTTTTCTTCAAGCTCCTGTCGACACTGGCATCCCCTTTCCTGGGATCTGAAAGCGTGTTTCTTTGCTCTTTCTTTTTATCAGTAAACACTCGTCGAACACGGAGTACAGGCCCAGCAGCGTGCAGGGGCCCAAGGATATAGCAGCAAGTAAAACAGACATGACTGGTCCGTGTTCTCTCGCTAGACCGCATGTTCCAGTGAACACTACGCACGCATTCGTTACAAATAACACTACGAGTAGATCACAAACAGTTCCAGTGAGGAAAAGCACCAAGCGGGCCCCATAGAGGTGTCAGGTGTGTCAGAGAAGGCTTCTCCAACAAGTGAGGAAGAACCACCGCGGGAATAACATTCTGGGCAGGCGGGACAGCACGTGCAATTGTCCTGCTGCAGACAGGCGTTTGCTGTGTTTTGAGATCCATCAGGAATCCAGTGCAGCGGAGGAAGCGTAACTGAAGGGAGAGTGACACGGGAGGGGCGGGAAAGGTGGGGGGCGGACAGGAACCGCAGCCGGCGATCAGATCTGCAGCCCAGCTGCGGTTAGAGTTGGATTTGCTGCAGTGGCAAACAATGATTTTCTTTATTCTCGAACAAGTGTCCTAAACTTTATTCCAAACTAACTACAGACCCAGAGTAAGTTGCAGAAACGGTACACAGATTCCCGTGTTCCTTTGGCCTAACTCCCAACAACTGTGGCGTCCTGTGGGAACGTACTGCGCAGTCAGAATCAGGAGGGACTGGTGTCGGTCACAGCGCTGGGAGCTAGACCACAGACCTCGCTCAGCTTCATCGGTGTCATCTCCTTCCACTCACAGGCTCGTGCCGTTCTAGTCCACTTTCCCCATGTACAGGTGCCAGTGAGGGGTTTTCGATGAGTGACACAATCTGACGCACGTTTTCGACGCCAGCTGCTACGAGAAGAATGGGTTGGGGTCAGAGACAGTAGAAATGCAAGGGGATTATGTGGGAGGTAGAAGATCACCAAGGCTTGGGGTGAGCTGGAGGTCAGGAGTGAAGGCGGGGAGACATGAAAACGCTCCAGGCTTCTGGCTTGAAAAGCCGAGGGCGCAGGGATGCCATTTCCCTGGTCTGGGAGCAGGTCGGGGCGGGGCTGCGGGGAACCTGCGGGTTTGCGAGGACGCGCGAGGACTCTGGGTGGAAGACACACTTTTAAGAGGCTGCGGCCTGGAGACAGAATTGAAAGCCAAGAACAGCCCTGAGTGAAACTGGACTAGTGTGTTTTTCTTTAACCACAGCCATGTACCATAGAATTCTACTTACTATAATGAAATAAAATGATTTAAAAGAGGAAGCCCGGAGCGAGAGCACCAGGAGAAATGGCCGTAGCGAGGAGACGGCCCCGAGCAGAGCTCTGAGCAACTCCAAACCACAGTCGGCACGGGCTGCGTCCAGGTTCCCGCGGGCCTCTCACTCGTCGGTCCCACCAGCTCCTTAGAGAGACTGTGAACCTACCCTGCGCAGAGATCCTGCCGCGCGGTCCCACTCCGCGCCCAAGGATGCCTGCCGTGGTTGCGAGAGCACAGGGATGCTCCGTAACTTGGGCTGTGTTCAGTAAGCATTCACTCATCACGCCCTGCGTCCCTGGTAACAGGACAAGCACTGGGAGACAGGATGGTGCTGAACCGGCTCCACAGCGCCACTCTCAAGTTCCACGTGCACTCAAACAACGGAATGAATGGAGGAGGCCTGAGCGCTTCCTTTCGGGTAGTAAACCCCACAAGCTCTGACACTGATTCGACTGTACAGAAAAGACGCCAGTTTAAAATGAGTTTGGTTCATGGTTTTCTTCTCAATATTGGCACCAGCCGCCTGTAACAATTTCTTAAAAAAAAAAAGATATTAATTCCTTGAATTATCATGGGCCAAAATCACAACAGTCAGTGAAATACTTTTGACAGATTTTGCAAGCTATGAACCAGAGGCTGTTGGAGCTGCCGCGCTCAATTTCAAAATGATAATGGAAGGGCAGCTTATAAATTCATCAAATATTCCAGTTTCCAGAGAAACAATTTCTAGTGCATAGAAGGGTTCAAGTATCACCACAGTGAGAGATCATCTACATGTCAGAAACAAGAAGAACCTATGTCGTGTTCCTCATGGCACTTTCATCCGACGCGGAGGGGGTGGGGGACCTTGTGAGCAGTGGGCGGCTGGCTTGGAACCCGATGCACAGTATGGAGGCCGGAGGACCGTATGACTGCTGTTGGCTACGAACCTGCAAAGCCTGTTGCTGCGATCATGCAGAAAATGCTCACTTTTCAGAAATTTCAGAAGGCTTTCCCCCATCCAAATACCTGGATGTACATTTGCTTCTTCTTTCTTAACTTAAAAATCTGTAACATTATTCATTCGTTCAGTGGCTATTCATTGGGCACCTACTATGAGTCAGGCGTTGCTCTAGGGGCAGAGTTGTGAATAAAACAGACAGAAATTCCTGGCCCCCAGCCCCTGCTCCACTCTAGTGAGGTGCTCAGAAGATGAACACAGAACATCTTACGGAGAAATTCAGGAATGAAATCTGAATGCAGGAAACACAGTCACGCAGGCGCTAAAGACCAGAGTGGAAGCACGTCTCGCGCCGTGCAGCAGCCCGCGCTAAAGCCAGGCCCGGGACTTGCTACAGTAATCCTTCCTAAACACTCTGAGTTTAGTTTTTTGACTTTATTTGACAGGTAACATTAGAGCAACCAGGCCCGATTTGAACAACAAAAAAAAATCAGTATGTTATTTACTTCTCAGATTAAATGCTCTGTCCTGTTCTCTTTACATTTATTTATCCTCCACCAACAGAAGTTTTAAACATCCTTACTATAAAATATATAAACTGAAATAATGACCACATGGGAGTAAAAGGAGAAACCAAAATCGTGAGAAGGAGGAAACAGATTCCAGGAGGAAGAACTAGCCTGGGAATTGGTGTGGAGTCTCCTCGTGGCCAGAGCAAAACTCGAGGAAACCGGAAGCCCGGGGGGCCATCCCAGACCCAGCCGGGGGTGCAGGTGCCTTGGGGCATCTGATCGGAGCCGGCCAGCAAGGACGCGTCAAAACCGGTGCTCAGCAAACGAAAAAGATTCATCACTGACCCCACCCCCCAAAAAAAAGCCTGTGGTGATTTCTACTTCTATCTCATCTAGCTTTCTGTTCATTGTAAGATACACGTAAATACTCATCTCATGTCAATTTTCACAAATAAATGGATGGAATTTCAGAGCCACCCACATCAAAATTCAGAACTACCACTTTTCCAGGTGCCTCTAGGCAGCAGGTGACAGGCATAATAAAACAGAACAGAGGGCACCACACACACACAAAAGGCTGTTACCCAAAGATCGCCCACGTCACTGTCTCGCGAGTCCCTGAGAAATCTGGCATCCCAACGACAACCTCCACACTCCGGTCCTGCAGCACGCCCACCACCACTGCCACACTCCTGCCTGCTCGTCCCGCGCCTGGGACCACCACGTCCTGTGTCAGGGGCTGGGGAGCGACGCGGTGCTGCCGAGAAACATGCCATGTGGGCGCTTTGTTTAGGATCATGGTCCAGCTCTGCCCGTGGTTGTATCCGATCTCACTTCCAGCCCCTTCATTCATTCTCTCTCCCCTCTCCCCCATTCTCCCTCCCCGCTTCTGTACCCCTTTCTTTCTCTTCTCTCTGTCTTCTCTCACTCTACACCCCACCCCTGAATACACACAGACACATACACACACAGAAACAATCTCTCTTTACCTGAAGGAAGGAGACAGGGCCTTTCAATGTGGTCTCCAGGCCATAAACCAATCATCTCGTGGCATGCATGCGACAGCTGGGAATAGCTGGGAAAATCTGACCATTTCTTTATCAAGTGACAGAAAGTTCCAGGAGGGGCTCTGGCTGAGGTTCTGGGACAGGGGGGCCCTGCTGATCTGCCAAGCGTGGGACTCGTTCCACTGTCCATCCTCTGAGTCGTAGACCTGAGGCGAGGAGACGAAGGGGTGAGCGGTGCCCCAAAGGGGCCACAGATAGGCCCTGGGCTGGATTTCCCAGGATGGCCCCCCGTGTCACCTGCTCCCGTTCTCCGCTTGCTGGCCCCCAAGCCCAGCCTGGCCTCGCTGCCCAGCTTCTCTCAGGCTCCGCTCCCTCAGTCGAGCCGTGCCGGAAACGTCCATTCGTTCCTCTGATCCCTCACCCTTCTCCACCTGCTCTGTGTCCCAGGACGGACCACCTGCCCTATGGCATCTGCAGGCCAGAGAGGGGGCCTGCACACTGCAGGGCGGTGAAGGCAGGGTGTTAGTCCTCCCACTCTGTCCTTCCCAGGGTCATCTCAGGCTGGCCACCTCTGCAGGGCACAGGGATGGGTCCCACTGCTCTGCATCACCATCTGTCCGACACTGACGCTCAGTTATGATATTGCCATGGCCCCTCCTGCCTAGGAGCATGTCTGCACCAGTTCCTGTGTTAACTCCTCACACTGATGCTTGGCCTAAGCACCCTCGGCAGAGATACGGGGTGGGGTGGGGGGAGACGCACGAGGGATTTCTACTCTGTGGGAACCGTGCCTGGTTGGACAAGTAGCATCACTGTATTGGGGGGAGGGGTTTCTTTTTCAAACACAGCTCAAATAACTCCTCTTCAAAGTTAAACCTTACCTGGCCAAACACAAATATCATCCAGCCCTAGTACCACTTTTGTCGTTATTTATGCAAATGTTATCTTTCCAGGGGCATCAGGAATCTGAGGGGGAAATGTGCGAGAGATAAAAGGTTTAGCAGAAACGGAAGCTCAGAAAGGAATGTGTCTGGACAGACACGCCTATTTATTGCAACAACAGTCCAATGAAAGTTCACATCCCCCATTGTTCGGGCCTTCCTTTTAGGAAGACATGGGACTCCATGCAGACGCAGGCCGATCCCCTGCTAATGACCAATTTCCTCTCGCAGAGTCAGATAAAGCAAGAGGGAACTTCTCTGTGATTAAATGGCAAACTGGTTTCCCTTCATTTGGTTGAAAGTATTTAAGTTGATAATAAAATCCCCAAAAATACATAGTAAGCTTTTTTTAAAGAGGAGCTGCCTTTAATTTTGTCAGGAAAAAAAAAAAAAACCAGAAAGTTACAGTAAAACCATCAAACTTCGTTAACAAAGGCACTCCTTGGGGACTCTGTATTTAGCCCAGGCGCTGGGTCCTGCCATAGCTACCTCAGAAAATAGTGTCCAGGAAGCTGACACAGAGCTTAAAACGTTTTCACGTTCTGGCCCTGAATCAAATGTTTCCTATACTGCGATTACAAAAGCAGGAAATGAAACCAATGCATTTTCCAGGGTTTGTCACCGGGAGTGGGCATGACCAGAGCTAAGTGTTCAGTCAACGAGAAAACACGAGATCCAAGGCCTGGCGCTCGGTCCTCTGCCGGTCCCAGCCGTCCTGCTGCTCGGGGAAACCGTCTGCATCCCCTGACAACGAGAAAGGCGTTAACTCTGCACAGTTTCTTTCTCGGGTGAGAGTCCATCCACTGAATCCGGGCAGAAAAAAGGCCAAGGGTTGGACTGAGGCACATTTGAAAGGATGAGACAGAAGAAGAAGAAAAATAGTTGCCTGCTGCTATAAGCAGCACCATTTTGTGTGAGACAGGGTAACGGGCAGAGGACGGACGTTCTAAAGATTCTCCCCGTGCATCTCTGGGGCACTCTCCACCGTCCTGTGGTGGACTGCTTTAAAGCAGAAAGGTGTGCATGTCCTTCACTATGGGAACCCTGAGGGAAAAAAAAAAAACAGAGAGAGACACCTGCTAAGAAGGGCTCCTGGTGACTAACTGAACTTTAAAAAAAAAAAAGGCAGAAGCTCGCAGGCATTTCTGCACAGAGGCGACGCACAGAAAACTGCCCTTCACGGAGAGGCCCGCACTGAACTGCCTGCCTGCCTGCACTGTCTCTGCCATCTGAGCAGGCCCTTTAAAGGTTTCCTGAACTCCTTTTACAACCAGCAGCACTGACCCTTTCTCATCAGTCAGAACTGCACAGCTCCAACCAATCACAGAGGCTCTACTCTGACCTAGTAGGACAGTACCTTTTGGACCAATCAAACTTTGATGATTAGCTGGTCCTCATTTGCATGAAGATGGGCAAAGCCGGGACCAGAGGCAGGGACTTCTGTCCGTGGAAGCCAGCTCAGGGAGTGCACTTCCCACTGAAGACTGAAGACTGAAGAGAGCGTTTCTCCAGCTGCAGCGCAATCACGGGAGCTGCGTCCCTGGAGCAGAGTGGAGTGGACCTTCGTGGAGCAGAGCTGCCTAGCTGAACGGGGCCTGGGGGTCCCGGGGCCACCTCACAGCCAGGCTGATTTCACAGCCCTGCCGTGTCACTACTGAGTTGTTTGCGCTGAATGAAGTTCCTTCTTCGCCGCACCCCAGACTGGGGATTCCTGTTGGCACTGACTTGGCGCCAATGGCCATCAGTGGACAACCACTGAATTCTGAACCATTATTAGTAATCGTTGAAAAGGACCGAGAGTGAATTTCATTGCAGTAGGAAGGTTTAAAGAGCCCAAGCTCAGATCACCACTCTGGAAGAGGGAGCAGATTTCAGCCACATAGAAAATATTTCTAATAAATACAGAAGCCCAGTGCTGGCTGGGCTGTTCTCAGAAATCTGAGGTAGTTTCAAGTGTGGACTTGCGGGTCAGTCTCAGTTAAAGAGCTGGCTGGGCCATTCTCATCGAGCCCCCAGCCCACGGCAGACGGTCTGCAAAGACGGCCGCCAACACTCCTCCAGCCATCCCCGTGTGCGCACAGGGCGCCGCCTCCCTCTCCTGGGGTCTGGGCTCACTGCGAGACTCGCGTTGCCCCAGGGAAAGCGGGCCAGTGATGCTGTGTGACTTCAGACCTCTTTCTTAGGAAGCTTCTGCAGCTTCCACACATGCCCTTTTGGAAGCCCTCCACCATGTAAAGAAGGTCATCTTACCTAAGGGTGAGAGACCATGGAGAGACAGAGAGGCTGACCACCCAGAGGGGACTCCCAGTCCCCCACCTAACAGCCAGACAGACGAAGGCCCCAGACATGTGAATGGGCCATCTTGGGTTATCTGGCCCCAAGTAAGTGGTCCCAACATCTCATGAGAGTCGGGCAGTCCCAGCCGGCTTAGCTGAGGCCCCTAACCTCTAGAGCAGAGAGATGCTGACCCGCTGAGCCTCACCTGAATCTGAACGAACAAAATGGTGGTTAAGTCCACCAAGGTTGGGGGTGGTTTGTGAAATAGAAATAGATGCTTCATCTGTAAAATGTGGCTAGTTCCATCTGGAGCGCTTACCACGCCTGACCACGCTGGTGAGGAGCAGTGAATGCACGCGATTCCCAGGGCAGGACAAGTCTCTCCCTCCCTCCCTTCCCCTTTCTCTAAAATCAATAAGGACGTCCTCAGGTGAGGCTTTAATAAAAAAGAGGTGGTGGGGAGGGGCACCGCTTTAGCAGCTCGTAGCTCTCTCACCTAGAGGAGCCGGTCCGAGTACACGTGCAGCCTGAGTAACATCAGTATGCCTGGCCCACACATGAGCTTCCAACAAATACTCAGGTGTCCCAAAGGAGGTGGCTGCCTGCTACACTGGAAATTCTGGGGCTGCCGCTGACGATGACACTCTGACGCACTTTGGAACCTTGTCATTCTTTCTCGCATTTGCTCCTCACATCATGAGAAAATCCCTGCCCAGGGCTTTAAGGGTTTTTCAAAGCAGCCCGTTCCTCCCCACCCCCTATCCCCCACTCCACCCTTTTTTGATCTGTGAGCTAATTCCTGCCCCTGCACAGACTGGCCACTGTCCCACCCTGCACCAGCACTAGGACCCACCGGTCACCCAGACGCGGAAGTCATCTACTGCTGACCACAGCACCCCTTTCCAATTTCACCCCCTCCCCATGCCGCATCAGCGTTTGTCCCTGTGCCCCACCCAAGGGTCCCTCTGCCACCAGCCGGCCCTCCCACCTACCAAGTCCTTTCAGACTTACTCCCAACAGCATTCCTCATGCACCTGTTTGCTTGGTTTTATGTAGAACTGGGATGTTTTAACAAATCAGTCCAGGCAAGTCCTTACAAGCCTTTGTCTAAAAGACTTACTTGTAAAATACTTAAAGGACTGTACAATGTAAATCCAACCCTTGTAATGTAAATCCAGTTGTACACCCCCATGAACAGAATGAGATCAGCATTGATGTACTTACTATTTAATTATTCTCCCTTCTCCCCGACACCCCCGGGAATGAGAGAGAGAGAGAGAATGAGGGTTCCCAGGGGCAGGAAGAACATCTTTCACTTTTCTCTCACATTTCAAAGCATCCTTGCAAGCTGGGAAGATTAGATATTGACCTTGAGAATGCCAAGAAAAATTGGGAAACACCCCACATCAAAGGGGGTGTTGTGGCCCCTGTGAGGCCCTGAGCACGCTGCCCCTTCTGATTCTTTTGTTTAATTGGTCATAAATTCGATTCAGAGTTTCACCAGCTTCTTTAGGCCACAGTCTGTAAACGTTTTTAGTATTCTTAAATAAAACAAATCAAAACTAAGAAATTGTCAACATTCTAGTTTGAGTAATATTGTCTTTGGATTAAATGGGAAGTCTGTGACTAACCACCAGACATAGACAGTGTTGCTGATGACAAAGGGTCATTTGTTTATTTAAGTAAATCCTGGCCTGGCTGGCGTGGCTCAGTGGATTGAGCGGGGGCTGCGAACCAAAGCATCACAGGTTCGATTCCCAGTCAGGGCACCTGCCTGGGTTGCAGGTCACATCCCCAGTGGGGGGCCATGTGAGAGGCAACCACACATTGATGTTTCTCTCTCTCTTTCTCCTTCCCTTCTCCTCTCTAAAAATAAATAAAAAAATAAAATCTTTAAAAAAGAAAAAAAAAGAAACCATATTTTTAAAAGAAAGAAAATGTTTATTTAATGCCTATTAAAGCCATAGCGTAATTTCTACAAAAATAGCTTATTATTTTTAGCAATGACAATTATGCTGGTTAATAGCAGCTACCAGGTGTACACAGGCACTGTACTTCATTTAATTCTGGCGCAACCCTTTGTCACAGGTGGCCAACCTGAGGCCCTGAGAGGCCAGGCACCTGCCTCCCCACCACCGCGGTCCCTGGACTGTTGCTGCTGGGAAAGGCCTGAGTTAGGATTCGAGTTGGTTTCTCCTGATCCTAACTGCCATGTTCTGCTGCAAGGCCTTCCTGCAAAGAGAGGTGGGGTTAAAATATCCTCCGTCACCTAGCTGGCATAGCTCAGTGGATTGAGCATGGGCTGCGAACCAAAGTGTCGCAGGTTCGATTCCCAGTCAGGGCACATGCCTGGGTTGCAGGCCATGACCCCCAACAACCACACATTGATGTTTCTCTCTCTATCTATCTCCCTCTCTTCCCTCTCTGAAAATAAATAAATAAATAAATCTTTAAAAAAATTTTAAAAAATATCCTCCGTCAAAGTAGAAAACATCTTATATACCACCAATGCCACGAATATTCCCCACCTCTGGTTGCCAGCACCATCCAGTCCATTAAAGTAATAATTCTCGAACTGGGTTTACCCGTAATTGCCTTTTTCACTCCTCAGTTCAAACCGATGCTTTTGGTTTTCTCCCCTTGTTTTTCTTTTTCTGGCGCCTGACACTCGCCAGCTTAAAGCCGTGACACACAGGACTGACTCCTCTGCCTCCTTTGCGCTTTGGGGGCTCTTCCATCTAGCGTTCCCTAGCTACCTGGCCGCTCAGGCGAACCTTGCGGATTCGTGAAGCCGTTCCTCGCTCCTGCAGTCTATTTCCTACGCCCCAAGGTCAGCGAGCTTATCTGGTGGCAGGTGCCCTCTAACCTGAGCCACATTCTCTACGGTGCACATTTGTCAAGCAAATGGCAAAGTCGCCGTTTGAAGTTTTCCTTTTCATTGGGTCAGCATTACAGAAGTACGCTGTCGTTAAGCATAGCCTTGATAAAAAAAAAAATGAAAAATAAAAAAAAAAGCACCACCTGGCCAGGCCAAGTCCTGACCCTACAGCGGGGAGGAGGAACGTCAGCCTGGACACTGCAGTTACTTGAGTGGCCGGGTCTCTCCCGGCTCAGGCAGTGTTCCGCCCGCCCGCACAGGCCTTCCACTCAAGGATCCCCGCAATCCCCCCCCCCCCCCCCCCCCCCGGCCTCGAATTTACCCTCTAACATCGGTGCCGGTATCGCCCGTGAGCTGTGAGGACACGGAAAAGAGGGAGCGGGCCTGCCAGCAACCTGGTGTCTAGGCCTGCTTTTGGATCTTTGCAGGATGAGCGCGCGGAGGGGTCGGGTGGGGTTGGGGCAGGACTTCCAGTGTGTAGGGTCGTTTTCTCTCTGTGTGTGTGTGTGTGTGTGTGTGTGTGTGTAAACTGCAAACTGGCCGCTGTGTGCTGTGCAAGACGCGGGAGGGGCGAGATAGGGAGCTCTGAGCTCGCGGGGGGATGGGAAACCAAAGAGACTCAGGGCGTCAAGATTCAGGAACCTGAATAACTCGGGCGACCAGACAAAGCCGAAACCCCAGCCCCAGAGCCAGTGAGAGAGGGACGCAGCAGAAGCCGGTTCCCCACCCCCCTCCCATCCCGCAGGCCGGTTCCGAGACAAAGCGAGGCCGGCCCCGCCCCCACCACCCCGGGGGTCCCGGGGGTCCCGCGGGCCCAGTCCCGGGACCTGGGTCCCTGCACCCCAACCGGGGCGCAGAGCGCAAGGGGTCCGGCGCCGCAGCTTCCGGCCCCGCCCAGGTTCGGATCCCCGGCCGCGCCCTCCACGCCCCCGCCGCGGCCACGTGGAGCGCGGCCGAGGAACAAAAGGGCCGGCGGGGTGCGCTCCTCCACGGGGTCCGCGGGGAGAGTCTTCGCGGTCGCCCTGCGCTGTCCGCGGCCTCGCTGGAGCTGTTCCCGGCCGGTCCGCTCGGGGCTGGAGCCCGCGCCGCCCCGCCCCGCCCGGGTCCTGGCTCACGGCCGCAGTCACCTGCTGAGGCTGCCGGGGGCGGGGGGGGGGGCAGCCCTCGCGTGGCCGCGGGCACCGTGTCCCCCGGGCTTGCGCCCTGGCCCGGAGCAACGCCGAGAGCCGGGGCCGCTCCAAGTCCAGCGGAGGCCGCCGGGGGTCTGGTCCACCGAGGCCCGGCCGAGGTCTGCGGGGCGGGGGCGCCTTCCCGGAAGGCGTCCTGGAGGCGCGGAGCCCGAAGGGTGAATCCAGAGCGCCCTCCGGGTCCAGCTTAGCGTTGTCCTTCGGGCCGCTTTTCTCCTTTTCAAACTGATTGTCTTCAAGCTGAAGCGCACGTAGCACCTCTTCCCGCGTCTCACGCCACTTTGGCGGTGACCCTGCTCTCTAGGTGCGCCTTTCAGACCACACACACGCACGCGCGCGCGCACACACACACACACACACACACACACACCCTCCACCTGCGTTGAGTGTGAGAAGCGCTCAGAGTAGCACCCGGATTGCCTGGGGTCCCTGACGCCTCCTGCGGCAAACCCATTGCCTCGACCTGCCCTGCAGCTCGCGGCATCGACCTCCTCTCTGAAAACACCCAGCGCGGCCGCGGGGTTGCAGATCTCGACTCGCAGCTGTCCGTTCTGCCCTTCGCCCCCGAGCAGCAGTAGCCCACAAGGGCCTTGGCCGCTCGCCCGTGTGAATGCACGCGGCCGGAGCTCTCAAGCGCAGCAGGGCCGGCCCAGGGGTGCCAACGGGGCCCGCCGGGCTGGTCTCGGCTCTTTTTGGGGTGCCCTCCCCCCTCTCCTCTAGCTCTGTCTCAGCAGAGGACCTCACGCCAGGGCTCCAGCCGCCCCACCCTGCCACCTACCACCACTCCGCTAGCACTTGGGGCAGGCTAGGGTTCTCCTAAAGAAAAATTACTTCAGATTTTTTTTTTCTTAATGACGAAACTTTATTTTTAAAGTCTATTTTGGAAATTTAGGTTTTCAGGCCTCCTTTCCATTTGCTTTCGTGGGTTTGACCCGCAGGTATCCCCGTATCCTTTAGCTGCCCCGCTGCCCTATCCGGGAAGTCTCTCGGGTGGGTTACATCCCTGAGATGACCCCAAGCCAGATGGGCACCAAACTGGAGACAGCTAGTTTGTGGGTTACTTGTTCGGTGAGGGTAGGTCTTGGGTGTCTCGGTCTATAGAAGGAACCGCTGGGCTCAGTGGGGTTATTATTTTCTCAGAGTGACAGCAAGTGGTATAGGAACCCCTCCCCCACCCCCACCCCCGTTTGTCTTTGAAAGCGCTGGTACATTTTCTTTCTTTCTTTTTAAAGATTTTATTTATTTACTTTTTAGAGAGGGAAGGGAAGGAGAAACATCAATGTGCGGTTGCTGGGGGCCGTGGCCTGCAGCCCAGGCATGTACCCTGACTGGGAATCGAACCTGTGATGCTTCGGTTCACAGCCCGAGCTCAATCCACTGAGCTACGCCGGCCAGACGCTGGTGCATTTTCAAGGCTGTCCGAGAGGCAGGGTGGGAAAGCAGAGCCCAAAGGCATGAAGTGAAGTCGCACTCATGGGATCTGAAGGGTGGAAATGGACTCAGGGGTTTCCGGCTCCACCTTCCACCCGGGGCCAGAAGGCCCGGGTAAGGCTCCCCCTCCGGCAACCCCTCCAGACAGGTGGCTAGCCATGGGGGCTGGAGAAAAGTGCGCAGCCTCGACTTTCAATAAAAGACAGGAGCCCTACACCTGAACAGAAAGGGAAGCCGGACCACTTTCTCCACGGAGCCTCCAGAAAGCAATGCAGTGTTCCATTCCACTTCTAACACTCTGAGGCTTCAAAAGGAAGGTGATTTTACAAAGGGGCATCTGACTTCTAAGGGGCTTTGAACGCTGGAGTCTTCAATGCTCCCCTCAGCTACACAGCATTTTCCAAAGTGCATCGTGGAGGAATCAGTAGGAGTCAGGTGAATAAAAGAGTTTCATGGTCAAACAGATATGGATTCAATACATAGGGACTTTAAAAAGTGTAAAAAAATAAAGTAAACACTTTATAGTAGCACTTCTTAGAGAAGCTTATATGCTAGGTAGTTCTTTACTTTCCAGAGGGTTAACTAATGGAGTCATCTTGACTAGACATCAGAGTTCATGGCTGCTGAGGTCCCTGGCCTCAGAGGCAAAAATCAAAAGCAGGCACGTGCAGCAACTTACTGGGGAGGAAAAAAATTAATTATGAACATATCTGAGTTTCAAAATGCATTTTCTGTTTCTAAGCTTTCTCTCTCTCTCTCTTTTTTTTGGTTCAAAAGATACTGCTCTCCAAGCAGTAACGCCTTGTGTGCTGACCCCTGGTGGATTCCGCAAGTGCCTCTTTACTACAATTTGTGGAGTTGGAATAGATCGTATTCCCGCAATCACAGACTCAAACGCCTTCAGAAGCCAGATGGGTTACATACGTGTGTCCGAATGCTGAATGTGACAATAGATATGGTGTCTATGGGTCACAAAAGTGGGGAGTGCAGGCTCCAGCAAAGATACATGAACTCAGTGTCTTAAAACAAAACGTTGGCAAACACAAATTAGCGAAACCGAGAGCGGGTGCCTGGTGGGGCCAGTCCTTCTGGCTGGACCTTCCACGCTGAAGTCACGCAGAAAGGTTCAGCCTCTGTCTGCCCTGAGGTCACACCCCACACTCGTTTTGTAGATTAATTGCAAGTGTTCTTTCCATGATTCACTCTTACTTTCCAAAAAAAAAAAAAACGTAGCAAAACCTCATGGGCTACTTGTGTAAATTACAGGGACACATTTGTTGACAAAGCCCAATATTAATCTTCAAGTGAATTCGTATATGGATTGTGTTTTAAGTTAAAAAAAAATGGAACCTTTTTTGTCCTAGGTGTTAATTCGAAGCGTTTTACAGAGTTAAAACATTGAAATGGTATACAAGTTTAATTTTTTTTCTATGCTTTTTAATGCGGTCGTCTTAAAGTTGAAGAGTTTAAAATCAGAAACCAACCTCGACGTGCTGGCTCCTCAACTGAAGAGCATAATGGAAGGGCGTGAGAGTGAATCGCTGAGGAGGACAAGGCGTGGTGTGCTAGAACCAGACACTCTGTCCAAATTCCTGGGGGGAAAAAAAATCCAGGTTACATTTCTGCTACGGGCATTTTCACTCATTTTACTTGTAATGGTTAAAGGGCAGTCAATCTTTCCTTATTCTGCTTGATTTAAAATTTCTGGTCTATTTTTTTTTCTGGAATCTGTTGGGGGGGTCTCCGTTTGAAATATCAGTGGCTTCTTATGATCTACCAAGTTCCTCCCCCCCCTACCCTGGATATTTTTGGTTCCCACCGTCGGTTTCCTCTGTTTTAACCGCCCTATTTCGGGTATCATTGTGTCGTTGGAGAAAATCTGCCAGCTTCTCTCGTGCTATGGGGTGCGCATTCTCCGCTGCTTGGTCAGGACTCAGCTTTCTAGGGACTGCTGAGTCAGCCGTCATCATCCATCTGCTCTGCAGATCCTATGTTCTCCTGCCCTCCGGCCTTGAGGATTTATGCAAAATCCAAACAAAGAAAAACACCCTTACCCTCATTTCTGTAGGATTTCAGGAAGGGGGGGGGCAGTTTAAATGCATCCAGTCTGAATCTTTAATGAGTGGTCTCTATCTGTTCTTTCAGATGAACCTGAGAAGCAATTTATTTTGCTAAAAATGCACCCTGTGCCCTGGCTGGTGTGGCTCAGTGGATTGAGTGTCGGCCCACAAAGTGAAGGGTGGCGGGATGGACTCCCGGTCAGGGCACATGCCTGGGTTACAGGCTGGGTCCTCAGCTGGCAGCATGCAAGAAGCAACCAGTCGATGTTTCTCTCCCTCTCTCTCTCCCTCCCCACTCTCTAAAAATAAATAACATTTTTAAAAACATATCTGTAATTAATTCACTCACTTCCACCCAGGGTGAAACTCTTAGTTTTATATCCATGATTTCTATATTCTCTCGCTTATCAATGAATTTCTAGTTTTGTATTTATTATACCCTTCTTTCTTTTGCTTTGTGGTTAATTTTCTTATGTGCTTGAATATTTAGTCTTTTATTCATAAAAGCATTGAATCCTGAATTGTGTTTAGCATATGACTGTGGCCGAATTCCATAGTTATCAAAATCTAACATTCCCACGGTCATTCAATTCTAAGGAGCTCATAATTTCAGTTTTGATTTCCTTTGTGATAGGAGTTATTTAGAAGAGCAGTCTTAAGTTTCCAAACAGGCTTTTAAAAATCTTTTTATTAGCATCTTATCTTGCTTTACTGATCAACAGTGACAGTAAACTCTAAAAATTTTACTACAATTATTTTTTATATTATGCTATTTTTAAAATTCTTTATTTTTTTTACCACCTGTCCACTTAGGAACTACCTCATGAAAACTATCTAGATTATACCATGAAGTTTCTGTCGCATATGGAGATAATGTTTTTACAGAAATTTATATGCTTTCCTCTTCTGCCTTTCCAAATTTGAGTCCAACATGTTCACCTGCCATCAAGAGATGGTGGAAAATGAGAATAAAATCCATTTGTAGAGAGAAAATGTAGGGATGAACAGAGTTTTCCGTTTCTGACATGACATTTAAATGACATTTTGCAGGAAGACAATGGCAAATATGCTTGACAGCCAGTTGAAAACAAAGAGATGTCTCAGTTCCTTTGCTTCTACTTAATATATCAAATGCCAGGCAAAAAGGCACCAATGCTCCAAAAGTTTATAAAAAAAAAAACAAAAACATCTTGTCTGCCGGTTGGGGTGTTTAGCCAAGAAGGTGGGAGCCATGGCGGGGGAAATATTAACCAGAGGGAGGAAGAGGAGTTTGTCCGCCTGGTCCTGGGGGCCGATGGCTGGAAGGACAAGACGAAGAGGCCTGTGGACACGGGAACTCGCAGGAGGGACTCAGACCAGTGTCCGTTTCCCTGGGAGCCTCGGCTCAGGGAGGGGGGCTTGTGCTAAGATGACCCCGAGGCCTCAGCTTCCCGCTGGGGCCGTGGGAGGTGCGGAGGTGCAGGCAGGGTGGCCCTGTTCCAACAAGGGAGGGCAGTGCAGGTTCCCACCGGCGGATCTCCGTCTGTGCCGCCACCGGTCACCCTCGTTCAGATCCAGGGAGGCGGCGGGGCGATGCTGAGCGGACCGCCAGGAAAGGCACAGGCTCGGGGCGGGTGGTGGCGCTGAAGCTGGCAGGGAGCATCTGAGCAAGGGGCTCGGCGTTGGTGAAAATCACCGGGAGGATGACGGCGAGGCCAGAGGGAAGGGGCAGCCCGGCCCTGATGCAGCCTGAAGGAATCAGCGATGAAGTCGTCACTCCCCAGGCCAGACCGGAAAGAGGCCCACAATAGCATGGGGCCGCCACCTCTCAGCAGGCCAGGTGCACATCCGGGGACCAGCTTGAGAGATCAGGGGCTCCTTTCACCCCCCGCGCCCCCCCCAATGCCACGCAACTCTGCCGGTCCCACCCTGTGTTCCAGAGGCCATGCTAGAGAGGAACAAGGGTTAGAAGCCACAAGACTGCAGCTGGCCTCTCATAAACTGATTTAAGCCCAGAGATTGCATGGATTATTGCTTTAGATGAAATTGGAATCAATCTCAACTGGACCAGAATTTAACAATTTTCCCACCACTCAGCAGGTGGGGGGTATAAAGGAATCGAGAATTGTTTTAAGAGCAGAGCCTCTCACCTGGGAATCTAGTTTAAAGATTTGTGCACTGTCGGAGGGAGTGCAGACCGGTGCAGCCACTGTGGAAAGCAGTATGGAGACACCTCACAAAATTAAAAATGGAACTGCCTCATGACCCAGCATTTCTACTTCTAGGGAATTTATCTGAAGAAACCCAAAACGCTAACTGGAAAGAATATATGCAGCCCTATGTTCATTGCAGCGTAATGTAGAATTGCTAAGATTTGGCAGCAGCCCAAGTGCCCATCAGTTGATGAGTGGATAAAAAAAGCTGTGGTACATTTACACGATGGAATACTACTTGGCCATAAAAAGGGAAATCTTACCATTTATGACAGCATGGATGGACCTGGAGAGTATTATGCTAAGTGAAAGAAAAGTCAGAGAAAGACAAGTACTGTATGTTTTCACTTACATGTGGAATCTAAGGAACAAAATAAACTAACAAGCAAAAGAGAAACAGACTCATAGACCCAGAGAACAGACTGACAGCTGTCAGAGGGGAGAGGTGTGGGGGACTGGGTGATAGAGCTGAAGGGGTGAAGCAAAGGAAGAAACACAGACACGGACACCAGTACAGTGATTACAAGAGGGAAAGGGGGCGGGGGCAGGCAGAAGAGGTTATGCGGGGGCAGATGGTGATGGAAGGAGACTTGACTTGGGGTGGTGAACACACAGCACAACATACAGATGGTGTATTATAGAACTGTACACCTGAAACCGATGTCATTTTATTAACCAAGGCCACCCCAGTAAGTTCAATAAAAAGAAGTCAAAGGTGAGAGGCAACTTTATATTGTGCAGGTTCACGTCATTCTGGAGGTTAGAGTTCCCCTACACTTTAGAATCCACACCCGCCACACGGCCCAGCAAATAACAAACTCTCACAAAGCCGGGCGGTTATTTTGTTTCCCTCTCCCTAGCAGAGAAGCAAGGAGGCAGTTAGCAGCACGCACACCGAGGGTGGAGGCTCACTCCCCTGGACTGGGAGGGAGGCCAGGGACCCTTTAGCAGGCACAGAAAGAACTCTCTGACAACTGCATCTGATGGTCATCTGTCTGGTCTCAGGAGACTGACCCCGTGACATACCCACCGGGTGACATATCCACCTTTTTGAGAAGGTGCCAGCCGGTGTGGCTCAGTGGGCTGAGCACAGGCCTGCGAATCGAAAGGTCACTGATTCAAGTCCCACAGGACACATGCCTGGGCTGCAGGCTGACCGAGGGCCCTGCAAGAGGCAACATGTCTCATGCACCAATGTTTCTCTCCCCCTTTCTCCCTCCGCCCCTCTCTAAAAATGAAAGAAAAAGGTGCCAACACGTGCAACACAGTTGCAGAAAAATGACATCAGGTGTGAAAATAATATAAACTGTGTAAATACTTTGCTGTTTTAGAGAGATGTAGCATTTTTATATACTATATGTAGACATCTTTATATGTTTATGAATTTCTAGGACTTATTTTTATTCACATCATAGTATCTGATAATATATGTAACCATGGGAAATTAACTTAACACTTGTTTCTTAGTAAACACATTCCCCAGTTCCGTCTATGTAAGGCCTGCGTGTCCCAGTCGTGTGGTTTTTCCTATGATAGAATTATATTGATATTTAATAACTGCTTCTTAGTGAAGGTAGTGAGATAGTATGGATTTACTTACTACTGTGTAGCTTCTCACTTGATAAACTATGTACCTAGGAGTAATTTATAGCGGAAATTACCCATCTAACCAGCTGTCCAGTCTTTTTTAAGAACTAATGTAACTCATCACACTTATTAAATTTGCACACATATATATATACATATATGCATACACATATATCTGTGCAAAACACACAAGTGACTTCAGTGTTGTGGTTTATTGTCATTTATAACAACTTGCTTTTTGGTCATATTGATTGCAAAGTAAGTTTTCAGCATGGACCCTTTAAGCAAGAACTGCAGAAAGTTCAAAACAGAAATTAAGCACTATATTTCAAGAAGGTAAACTAGCCCAAGGAAAAGAAGAGAGAGTATGAACTGGTTTAGTGTATAAACCAGCCTTCAGGCAGTAAGCTCGGCTGTGAGAGCGACTCGAGGACTTGCAGACAGGTTGTGTGACGCCAAGAGCCAGCACAGTGAGAGCACGCGCCTGCTACGCCTTCGGTAAATCCAAGCTCCAGATTTTTCTAGGAGCTACAGGGAGAAACGTCTCCCTCAGAAGCAGTAATGGCATTTGTCACCCAGATCTACCACTGGATTCACACTTGAGCCCGTGGAGGAGAAAAAGGAGTCAGCATTACAAAGAAGTCAGCTTAGGTCGAAGCAGCAGTCCCTGTGGCCAGGGTCGTGAGAACAGCGATACCTAGTGAGCGATCTCCAAAGCGCACATCCATCGAGGCCGAAGCACAGGCAGGGAGGGGCCCTCCCTGCCTCACCCACCAACCCCGGTGTGAGCGAGTGACCGTGGTTCCCCACGGAGGAGCGTATGGGTTTCCTCCTGCACTTACGTCTTACTCTATGCGCCAATCTGCAGGAGGTACTTTTATGACTCTCAATTTTTGTTTTCAAGAGAAAAAATAAAAGTAATAAACATGTGCTTTGCTGAATTACTGGTAAGAAAATGTGGGTGATCCTATCAATATCCATTACTGAAAATAATCCAGCCGGGTGTACTGGGAAGTGGTACCATCGTGTTAACGGGACCACTTCTGGCCCGACTACGTGGGTGGTCATGACACCGGAGCCCACTGTCATTTGCCTTGTTCACGACCCTACAAAGATGGCCCTGCTAACAGACCAATTCTTGTCACCCACCCAGGTCTCAATAAATTGCCTCACAAAGGTTCCAATGGGAAGAAAGTCCCCATCTGTTCAGTAGACACTTGTCTTATTCTTAGAGCCACTCAGTGTTGTCAGCTCAACTCACGCTAACGGGACGCAGGTCACTGAGCTCCGGACACTCAGCTTCTAAATCTGGTTCCCCCAGTGGGAGGGCCTCAGGGCTGCCCCGTGGCTTTGAGGACGCGATTGCTGCTGCTCCCCCAATGAGGAGGATTGGCTGCCGGTGGGTTGTGATGATCGCAGTGATCTGTGGCCATGAACGGCACGAAATTAACTGTCCCACTTTTCATCAGGCCTCTTGCCTTGACCTGCAACACGGTTGCCTCACCCGGCGGAGGCACAGCTCCCACAACTTGCATCACATCAGCTGAATGTTCCCTTCTAATCGGTCCAAGTGGGAGCTTGGATGATTTATTGTAACTTACAAGCGAAATCGATGGCTCCCAAATCCCGCTGCACAAGAACTTACCACAGGCCTACAAAATCAAATCTACAAGAGGCATCGGTTTTGATTTGAGGCTTCCTAGGAAATGCTGCTTTAAAACACCAAGGCACTTGCGACTCCTTTCGAATAGCTTTTCAGTCTGTAGCACATTCTGTGCTTCCTTATTAATGAGCTCAACCTTTCATTTCTTCAATAGATTGCATTACTTTTCAGCCAGTTCAAGTCAGTCTGGTAAACATAAATAAATGCCTTATTAGAAATTTGGACAATGCTAATTTTGGTAAAAAAAAAAAAGTAGTAACAACACTTTCCTTAGCATTGCAATGGCTTTGCAGGCAAACCTTGGAGGGCAATCTTTGAAAGGTGATGAATACAGTATGTACAGACTCCCTCATGTTGAAAAGGCCTTCCCTTCTTCCTTCCCCCTCCTTCAGAAGTAGAAGTTACAATGGGTTTTTGGTAGCATCTCTGCTTTACACTTACACAAAGGGGTCGCCTATTGCTAAGGCTACAATGGAGCCAAGTGCAGATGTTGTCCTCCCCCAACTGCCGCCATGCCCTCTGGGTAAGTTTTCGGTCTCTTCTGACCTCCATCCATTTAAAACATTGAGTCTAGTGGTTACTTTTTAATACAGAGAACAGCATCATTGGAAACAAATGTTAAAAATGTATCTACATCAGTTCTGTAAACAATTCACATATAATATACACACTAATATGCACGGTATCATAGAATTTTCTCTTGTTCAGGATCTAGAAAAGTTCCACAATATCAAGTTCTCTAAGGAACACTCTAATTCACCAAAACAGTCACCAAGAGAATTTACTTTCAGATCCAAATTCAACTGATCAAATTCTGTCCAGAATCTGCCAAAACTATGGACACATTAACACTCATTAAAAATACAGGTTTCAAAATCAGAAGGAATTGGACCCCAACTCCTATAGCCCACTATGTGTGGGGTCTTGAGTGAGTCTGTATAGCAGTTAAGTCTGAATGTTTTCCACGGGATGCCTGTCTCAAGAGAGCTTTACAATCAGCATTTGGTGCTGTCTGCAACACTGCAGTTGGCCTACATTGTCTACTTTTTAACTAGTGGGAAACTGAACATCAAACAGTTCCCACATAATGAGTAAAAAGATAATCCTTGTATCATATTCCTTGTCATACTTCCAATAATGCAGGGCAAATTTTAATTTATCAAGTTCGATGAAGACTTTCTTCCGAGACATTTCGTGATCATTCGGCACATTCTTCTGAGATTTACTGAGTGCCTACGCCCACCACATGCCAGACATTGTGCTGAGGCATTTAAGTATCACAGCTGCAGAAAGAATTTTGAGAGAATTCTGATTTATCCCCACACTGCAAGAATTCTTATATAAAGTTCTGGGTATTATTTGGACGGTACGTTCTTATCTGGGTACTGAAATTTGACAATTTCATTAAATTATGAGGGCATAGAACATCAACAGCGCTTTACCAGGACAAGGATCCTTACTGAGAAGGCCATCAGCACCTTGGGGGCCTGGGAGTGGAACATGTCTGGCACATGACGCTGCACAGGTGACTAACACATCCTTTAGAGAGACGTGCATCCCTTCCCCCACCCCCTTTTAAAATTCACCAACATAAAGAATCCTTGCAATCACCACATTTTATTTTGTGAGGCTGTGTTCCCTAATTGCAACGAATTTTCAATCTTTAAATAACTGTGTAACAATTCAAAGTAAACACTGTCCTGGACTTAATGATATCAGAGCATTACAATTTAACAAGTGAACAAAGGTTACATCATTTTTGCAGTTGGAAAACTACTATCCACCCTCCTTAAATTTCTTCAAGTATAAGTCACCAAAATGTATTCACATCAACAGGATTAAATAAATGTTTCAAATGCATTATTCTTTGAAATTAAGACATTAAAAAACAGAAAAAAAAATTGCCCTGACCGGCGTGGCTCAGTGGGGTTGGGCACTGTTCTGCAAAGCAAAAGGTCACTGTTCAATTCCCTGCCAGGGCACATGTCTGGGCTGGGGGCCAGGTCCCTGGGTTGGGGATGTGTGAGAGGCAACTGATCGGTGTTTCTCTCCCTCTTTTTTTCTCCCTTCCTTCCCCTCTCTCTGAAAATAAATACAATCTTAAAAAGAAAAAACCCCTGAAAATAGCATGAATGACTTCTTGCTAAAAAGAAAGCAACGTCAAAACAGATTACAAGCCTAAATAATACTTATGAGCTAAAACACATATGCGTGTGAGGTGACCCCACTGCTTCTCAACGCGTCGTTCTGCGATCACTCAACTTGACTGCCATCGAGAGCAACGCACCTCGGCGCGAACGGCTGCATTCTCCAGCCAGTCCACTCAACTGCGAGTCAGAAATGTTTTCATTTACACAGAAGCACTTTGAAGCATAAATATGAAACTTGTGCTCCAAAACTGACAGGTATGTTTCTAAACTCTAGATTTGATCTGTATGTCCACACTTGAGACAATGACATAAATTTCAATTTACTGATTTTTAATACTTTAAACTAGCACTTAACTTTTCCTTTTAATGTCTCATGTAGATTTCAAGTGAGGTTTTTACATTCTTCGTATTTATTAATGTGCCAACTGAGTTATTCTAATTCCCAGGGTGCTACCACGTAAATGGGAATTGAGAGCAATAAAATAATTCTGAAATCCAAAATACCACTGTCTTCCTGTAGATTTCTAACACAGAAATTCCAATCACGTAAAAATAAGAAGGTGAAAACCTCCAGCTTTCCCGTCACGTCTGACCTCTTATCGCTTAAGTCTGATGAAGATAACCTGAGACTGATGTTCGTGACAGTTTCCATTTGTATCTTGGTTGCATCGTGTGCAAGTGGAAAACGCAGACTGAGAGCATCCAGTTTGTAATTCTACAGTACAAATGAAGACAAAAACTCAATGCGGTAAGAGCGCATCTGCAAGTCTAGAAGGAAAATTATAACCCAAGACGCAGGGGGGAAAAGATTTATATGGAGTTTTTAATCCATATTAGAATTCAACTGTTGTAACTTGACCATAAACTGAAACAGAAACCATCTTCTGAGACATACATTCTAATAAAGGTATCAACAGTACTGATAGTCAACGAAGGGTTGGTTATTTGAACTTCTTAGTAACATATCATTTCTCTATCCAATAGAAATCTATAGTGGTTTGCCCCAATTACATATCTGAAACAATGTCTTATGAAAACAAATGAAACAAAATTAAATAAAGTTGAAGATAAAAATACTCTGAAGGTATTAAAAATAAAGCAAACTATAATCCTTGGCAGATCAATCAGGTAAAAAACATTGGTGGAAGTTGGAAGCACAGGATAACCGAGACAATCTTCAGCACAAAGCACATCTTTAAAAACATGAAATGATACTCTTTGGAGGACAATAGTTAAATATCCAAGAATCATCAGGTTTGAAAAATATTGCTTAATCACTTTCCAAAACACGGTTAGCTGCAAGAACTGAAGATCTTGTTAAAAAATATCAAGATAATCATATTTATTGCATCTTTAAAATGCATTTCCAAACAGAAAATTAACATGCACCCTAGCTTCACCAAAATATATATATTTAAGAGAGGGGGAACCTACAATATTTTATAAACAAAGTGTAGACCATATGTGCTTTTCAAAGGGGCTGAATTAAATATAACCAGCTGCCAATGTTGTGCTCTGACATACTTGAATTAGTGGGTATGTGTATGCTAAATTCATTTATTTTTGTCAACAATAAATGAAATAAAAACACTGCCCTATACAATCCACTATTAGCAGTGAGTACAACAGCAAAAAATTATTGTACAATTTATACATACTAAAATATTTTCTTTCTCTAGTGATAATGCAGAACAAAACCTAATTATTATGAGAGTTAATTTGGGAAATCTCAAATTACAATAGGGAAAAACCAAATCAGGGTGTCTACTGAGCCCAAAACAAAGGTTCCTGGTCATAAGGCTGTAAGATTAGTAAGTGCAAGTGGTAGAATAAAGCATGCTCAAATTGTATGCTTGGGTCTTTGTCTATTTATCGAACCTTTAAATTAAACAAGCCTAGCTAAAGAAATGCCTTAAGCAGAGCAAGATAATTGGGAATCATGTCATTTCTTTTACCATTTCCGTTACCCCACTTATACAATGCGCAAAGTGCTAAGCAACACTACAAAACACATTTACATCAACACTGAAGACCTGGGGAAATGAAATCCAACAATTTTATTTTAATGAGCTGCATTTTCTAAATTTTTGTTTTATTTTTTCCTGTTTTCATACAGTATTGAAAACAAAACGCGGCACATTCACATTTTCCCGAGGAGATGTAAAGATGATCTCTACAGGGGTAAACGTTGTAAAGCCTGAAGCTCAATCAACTGATGTTGAAAACTCTCAAAGGGAGTAAAGGCTTGATCTGAATGGTCTAGAACATGTAATTTAATAGAAGAGATGGTCGTCTTAATATTTAATGATTTAAAAGAACTTCCCAGTCCATGCGAAGGGTACAGTCAGTCCAAGAATAAATCAAATTTCTGAACGCATTTTATGCTACATATGTGTATACTTTGCGATCTTCAGGTGTTCGTGCCAAGTATTCTCTCTCAATAAGTCCTTCAATACGCTTCTTAATAACGACTGGACTTGGTAAGAATCGAGCCTTTAACTGCTGAGTTACCTAAAACAGAAGGGTAAAAAAAAACTATTATTCACCAGCAAATTCTAAAAATGTTACCATTTCCATACTAACACAAAAATGTGTCCCTTTGAATACAACTGATGTGCCATTTTAAGACTCAAATCAAACTTTACCAAGTTGATTACCCAAGCTGAAAGTGCCAGAAGTTTTAAAAGGTTTTATTTGAAGACGTAATGCATGGTTAAAACACGCCTCCTCACATCAGCAGGTGAACACTAGAGTAGATTATGATTGTTTGGAATGTATCAGTATGAGTGTATACCAATTACACTTCAATCGTTTTGACTTTGGGGTGCCCCCCCACTTCACCGAATCTGGGGAGCACAGCATGATGTGTGTAAGAGCAAACTGTGGACGCCAACTGCCTGGACTCAGAGCCACTCTCCCACTCCCTGGCGGCTCTAGGACTCCGGGGAAGTCATGCAGCCTCATCAAGCTGCTGGGTGTACTAAATGAGTTAACAGACGGGACGCTTTTATAACAGTGCCCATTGCACAGTTAAGTGCTACAGTTGCCATTCTTTCCTCCAACTGTCAGGATTCTAAGTATTGTGACATCAGTTATAAGAAGACAGTAACTAAGGCAGCAGCCAAAGCCTGACTGTGCACTATGTATCGGTCATTTCATGTATTAATTTATTTAGTGCTCTTAGCCCCATAGAGGAGGCGTCTAACTTTTACAAATGAGGATAACATGCCAGAGCAGAAAACTGACATCAACACAGTAGAGAGCGCCAGCAGTCAGAGATGAGAATCTGAACCTTGCTGCCGCCAGCCCACACTCTCCCCATGAGCCCACAGCCTCTCGCAGAGCATCCATCCGCAAGCCTGCTTTTCCTCTCCTTTTCCTCTCCTTTAGCTCATTTTCCAAGGCCACAACAAACTGAAAATTCTTTGAAGTCTGACACTCCAGCACTCCACCCTCCAACTAAAATCTACCATCCTTCTAGTATTATCATCCCATTGTCAACAAACTTGTTCTCAACCCACCTGAGACCTCTAATCCTCTGACCCTTTCTTCTAAGCTAGGAATAACTTTTGATGACAGCAGGCTGTACACAAGGATCATTTCAGCACACACTCAACAGTACCCACAACTCCCAGATTCCTGTTTCTATCCCATAAACACCTTTTCTACATTCCTGACATCATTCAAAATCTACTACTGAGCTCCCTGCTGAGTAACTGAGTAAAGTTGTGGTTTGTCATACCTTGCACGCAGACCAGGAGTCAGCAAACTGCACCCACAGGCCCAATACACCCCCACTGCCTGTTTTCTTAATTCTTACTAGAACACACTGCCAACCCACTTGTTATCTATGGCTACTTCCATGCTACAAATGGTTATAAAAACAACATACCCACCCACCCACACACCCCATCCCTATCTGCCAGTCTCTAAAAGAGACTGTTAACAAAAATTACAATTTTAGCCAAAATGCCCAGAAGCGATACACAAATTCATAGTACTCAAGTTCCACAAGTTTCTGAGGACAGTAACTTGGCATCCTGTTTTACATAGGGAGAAGAGGCTATTTCAGTTTGAAATTCCTCCAACTCCCACCACCTGACACATTCAGTCATATCTGTGTCCATCCCTTGCTAACATGCACCCCTGCCCCGTGCCCTGGACTCTCTGGAAGAAGAATGTTCAGTAACATCCCTGTGAACGCACCTACCATCCTCCTGCGCCCTCTCTGTACAGCCCTCTTGTCGTTCCCCTCACTTTGGTACCTCAATTATGCCCTCACTTCATCTTCTCCCCTTTTGTTTTTAAGCATCCATTTTTTATCCTCAGTATATAAACACGCTCAGTATCTTCCCTTCCAGGAGTATGAAGTCCAGAGCCCCTCAACTCGACCCTCAGTCCCGAAGCACTGCTCTCGGCCTCTTCCCATGCGCCCACGCCACAGAGGACACGCTGCTCTCACACTGCACCTCCGTTTCCTTCTCAAGGCACTGCCATCAAAACCCACTCGTACCAGCGAAGTGCCCAGCCCAGCGAAGTGCCTGGGAAACTAACCAGTCACCTAATTGCCCACACGTCTTAATTATTTATTTGATTTGGTTATTCCATGATTTTTGAATTTGCAGTATGTAAACACTCAATAAATGTTAACAGTTATCTTTCGACAATAAGGTCGTTTTACACAAAGGTATTAAATAGCACTGAAAACTGTTTATTCTTCCTGTGACAATATTCTAGGATTTTCATTACAAACATGTTTTTAAAGTATGCACCTATTTCGATGTACTGCTATGTTTAAATTATCATAGCAGTATTGTCATGCTTTTAATAAGTATCACCTGACTGTAGTTTCCTAATTTAAAATTGTATCTTAAATCAGCCGAATACAGCACTGCCCTAAATCCCCACCGCTAAGCTGCCCCTGTCCCACACTCGCGCACTGCCAGTGCCCTCACCTCTGCCACTAGCACGTTGTGCTGCATCTTCTTTCTAGATTTCATTATCCGCACGATGGCCGCCTCTATCTCGTGTTTTCTGTCGTCGTCTACTTTCTGTCTTGTTTCTTTCCTTTCTGGGTCAGACTCACCTTGTTTGGCAGCAACTAAAAGAGAAAGACACTTACGTGATTATCATGTAGTTTCAAATGTAATGGGGAAAAAATGTGGTTTATAAACAGTACAAATTAGTAATGTCCACTGGGAAAAACCGATTTCAACCTAAGTCTACATATATGCTCATTCCAAGTAAACGTCCAAGAAGTGCCTAATTCAGTGTTTAATAAATATTTAGCGCCCTGGCTGGAGTAGCTCAGTGGATTGAGTACTGGCTGCAAACCAAAGTGTCGCAGGTTTGATTCCCAGTCAGGGCACATGCCTGGGTTGCAGACCACAGCCCCCAGCAACCGCACATTGATGTCTCTCTCTCTCTCTCTCTCTCTCTCCCCCCCCCCTTTCCCTTCCCTCTCTAAAAAAAATAAACAAAATCTTAAAAAAAAAGTTTAAGTAACAAGCAGTAACATAAAAATTCTGCAATTCTAAATTATTCCTTTTAAATACTAGGAATTTGTTTTTATAGAGAGTACAGTAAAAGAGATTATATTCTTATTTTTATACAATGATTCTTTTCTTGAAAAAGAAAGGTAGCTAAATAGATTATTATTTATTAGTCAGTTTCGTTGCTTGTGAGTTCAGCAGGTCAACTACTATTTCACCACCTCAAGGCTAGGTTAAACCTCACAAGTATCTCAGGTAAACAAATACCTGATGTCTTACCAATTCAAAATGTGGCTCTACTGTCTGCCTAATGCTTAAAGAGGAAGGTAGGGCATGTACTGCTGAGATTTAGTTTGGTCAATAAATAACTAGAAAGTATCGCTAGAATGTCAATTAAGCAAACTCTGTAACAATTCATTTATTTGTACCTCTCACCAGTTATCTAACAATTTCTTGTCATATATCTTATTACCTTATTTATTTCACAATCTCACTGTCACTAAATACACTATATTCTAATCTTTAGGAGAAGTCTTACTGTTACTTTCTATAGACTTCCAAGTCAATTGCTAAGGAATTAAATATAGAAGTTTCTTTCTCCTACAACCTTGCCCTAATTGAAGAGGAAGAGAAAGAAAAGTGGTAACTAAATTTTGGTTTACTGGTTAGCAGAAATTGGAAAACCACAAAGAGCCACATGGGACACTGCTGCCTCAGGCGTGGGCACCCCCAAGAGACAGCAGACTGCACGATTTATAAGACCATCCCAGGGAACTGATCCACCTAGCTGTTTCTCACTACAATCCCTTGGTTAAGAATTCTGCTTTCAGTGTCTCCCCAATTTAATCAATCTTAAAAAAGGTTAGATTTAAATGGTCTGCTGAGACAGAATAATGTTATTCCTCAAAAAACTCAATGTCATTAAAAGAGACAGGCATTGCTTTAAATCAATTTAATGTGAAAAACTTGATTGAATCCTGGATCCAAAAAGTAAGGTATGAAAGGCATTTCTGATACAACTGCAGACATACAAACACAGGCGGTATGTAGTTGTATGATGTTACTAATTTTATCAAGTTTGAACTATTATTACAATTCTGGGGGAAAATATCTTGTTCTAAGGATGAATGTTTGCTGAAGTACTTGGAGAGAAGTGTTACGACGTCTGCAAATGAATTTTAAAATGCTGGAGCACGTATACACCTGGATGGGGGGAGAGGGGAAGGACGGAGGCAAGGGTGCCCAAGCAAGTGGGGCAAATCCTTAGTGACCTGTAAATACATGTGATGACAATGTCCACTGTGTGTTTTCACCATTTCTGCAGATCTGAAAATATTTTTTAAAAAGAGATAGAGGGAAAGAAATATTTTAAACAACCCATGTGATTCATCTAGATTGGTCACCTAAATAGGTATACTCCAAAATAAATGTGAATACTGTGGTGATACAAACTGAACCATGATTTTGTAAAACCACGAGGGCAGGGCTTACTCCTAGAGCCCAGCGCAACGCTCTGCACTTGAAAAGCACAACGAAGGTATCTGCTTGTGTAAGTGGGCGCCCACGTATATGGACGTAAGCGGGGAACGGAGGCAGAAGGCAAGTGGCGGTGGTGGAAGAATCTACCAACTATGGAAACTGCTGCAAATTACAACAAATCTAGTTCTTTCCAAAGGTTGTATTAGGTAGTATTTTTAACTTCTTTGCTTAAATTTCTATTACAAACTACAGTAAAAAGCAGCATAAATAGGTATGGCCAGAATTTCTGAGTGCATATTTGATTATGATTCTAAGTATTTAATAACAATAGGTATTTTGACAACTTAAGAAAGCCTATGTGGTCAAAATACTTGTAACAGAGAGAAAATTTTAACTTACACAAAATACCAGCAAGAGCCAAGCTAATCTAAGTACCACTCCAAAATGAAAAATAGTATTTCTTTACAGAATTTATAGCTTAAAAGAAATCCAGATCATGCCAAATTTTTCATCATATATAACTATATTCCTATTTTAATAAGATCTAAAACACTACACACATATAACACCAAAAATTAAAAATCCATCAACAGTTTTTTAAAGCTTAAAAAAAAAAAAAAGATTTTATTTATTTATTTATTTCTAGAGAGAGGGGAAAGGAGGGAGAAAGAGAGGGAGGAACAACAATGTGTAAGAGAAACATCTATCGCTTGCCTCTTGCATGGCCCCCAACTAGGGACCTGGCTCACAAGTGCCTTGACTAGGAATCGAACGGGAAACCTTTAAGTTCGCAAGATGGCATTCAATCCACTGAGCCATACTAGCCATGGCTATTTTTTTGATAATAATAATAATAATACTGCACAATATTATTGCTGAGCATGATGGAATCTATGATTACAAAGATTTTATTTAGGGTAAAGCAGCATGAGACTAAAATTCAGATTTATGTCATCATACATTTTCCCCCAAATCTAGGATACAAACACCGTATTTTGCCATGTATAATGCAGACCTTTTCACCCAAATTTTTAAGGGAAAAAAAAAGGATGCACATTATACATGGGTAGTGCCTAAAAAACCTTTTATCTGTTCTTGTGTTTTGTAATTATTTGTTACATAAAATTTTTTGTATGTTAAAAAATAAATGTTAAAATTCCTTTATAATACAGAAAACAAGTATCTAAATATAAATAAATAAAAGATTGAATTAAAAATTGAAACCAAAGGTTGTTTTTCCTGAAAGTGTGGCCCAAAAACGTGGGTGCACATCACACACAGTAAGTCCTGCAACCCCACACCTGTATCTGTCCAAAACTACAAACTCGTACGTCTCACACCAGGGGAAAAAAGACATTTTTTCCCATGACTCACTAGAACAGCTCTGTTTTATTTTTAATCTACATCCGTGTCCCAAAGATATGGGGTCAATTTTGATGATGAAGATACAATGATACCATTTTCAACTATGGAACAGTGTAGTCAAGGCTTTAACAGAAATACACCACCCAGCTTCACAAAGCACACGGGTCCAATCAGGGTCAAAAAGGGAAACATAAGTGTGTCTACTGTGTTCTTGAATCAATGTGCTCTGGCAACTGATTGTATATTTAGAATTAAAATAATTTTTAAAAGACTATCTTTTACTAACATACAACATAAATACAATTTCTTAAGTAAAAAAACTGCAGTCACTATCTTATCTTATTTTAAAAAGTTTTACCACAAGACATATCTGCTATAATAAACAAATCAGTACTGGAAAACTTTCTAATACCAGCTTTAAGACCAAGTTTAAAACTACATTAGCGTTTAAGTGTCAACAAAGGTGGAGCGCCTTTTTTCTCTTTAAATGCACAGAAAACACACATCTTACATCATGTTAAATATACAATAAATAGAATGTTTATTAACTTTGTTAATAAAGGTCGTACTAAAAATTGTTCACAACAGGGACACTTATATGTTTTAAAGAAAGAAATTAGGAGTTTTAAGATTTTCAAACTTAAAAATATTCATCAAAATATAAATAGTTGCATCTAAGATCAAACTTTAGATAATTCCCAATTTTGAAAAATGTATAAATCAGTTTTAAAGGCAAATGTCCACTATCATTAGTTAACCAGATAAAAAGAGTCACTTTATAAATAGCAGCATGTGGATAAAATTGTACTCCATGCATTAAAACCTATGGAAATAAGTAACACAATCGCCATGCCGCATTACTTTTTAAAGTGCTTGGACTCAACTGCGTTTTGACAGGAACACATATCAATAAAAGCCGTTTTATTTCTCAAGCCTATGTCTCATGCAGCACCAGAAAAGATTTTTTAAAGGATAAAAATCAAACTGATAAGAATTTTTAGAGAAAAAAACTGTAATTTGTTTCAGGAGAAAAACTCTAGTACCTGTCTGAATCTTGACCCTGTGCAGCTTGGATGTGAACTGATCGTTGACGGTGAAGATGTGGCCATTTTCGATTTCCTTGGACTTGGGCTCCTTGGTGAGAACCCGCTGTGTGGGTTTGCCGCAGGCGAGGGACTGCAGCGCTCTAACAAGTTCTCGCTCGGGGATATCCGTTTCTTGTTGAATTTCCTGAAATTTCATCGGATGGACATAATTATAGTTTTTGAAAGATTAAAGCATATTAATTAGTAAGTAAAACTGACCAAACAGAGGTTAGAGATGTAATTCCCTTAAAGTAATAATTTATAACCAAGAATTCCACGACTATTATGATGCTTCACTAAAATCTCACTATTTGAATAAACCAGAGAAAAACAGTGACTCAAATGACAAAATATTGAACATATATGTACTTTTTTGTTTCAGGAAATATAAGGCCTGATCTAAAAACGTCACCCAGCAGAGAATATTAGGGACCTGTTTTAATATTTAAATAAAAAACAAAGTGCTAATCAACACATAATTGCTAGTTTTAGACATACTCTACAATCTTCCTTCCCACACTTGGGAAGGGAGTTGACACACACTACTCTTCCGCTTAGCGATTTCGTTTGCAGAGAGAGGCAATGTAAGCTTGAACTAAGGCCTTCTATCATGCAATCAGAATTTATAGTCCAAGGTGACCCTATCTATTGTCTGTATGACCAAATAAAAAAATCAAATAGCTGGCAATTAACACTAAATATGAGAAGCAATCTGTTTTCAAGTGCAGGTGATAACTGTTGCTACATATTATGAGATAAATAAAAGACAATAAAAGCAGCTCAGGGAAAAATTAATGTGTTGCTGACCCTTGAACAACGTGGGTTTGAACTACGTGGGTACACTGTACATGTTTCTCAGTAAAAACAGTCAACCCTTCACATCCGTGGCTTTCACATCCACAGACTTAACCAACCTTGCATGGGAAAGGGTATTTTTGGATTCCTAATGACCGTTTTACAATCGTGGCTGAATCTAGGGATGGATGCAAGGGGCCAATGACTGTAGAGTTAAAAGTTGTATGTGGATTTTCAACTGAGTGTGTGCAGGTACTGGGACCCTACATTCTACCTTATTTAGGGGTCAACTGGATAACTTTTAAATTCATTATAATCTTATGTCAGTGGGACAATAGATAATTGTACACAGATATGGTTTAGTCCCTACACAACTAGATGGATGTATGATGCAACAAGTCTGCACACAGGGTTACATCATTTTGATTCACTGTATACAGCTGTTTCTTTCTCAAAAGTAGCACAGTAAGGTGGGTATGAAGACGGTTATGCTCGGATTATGTAACTAACATGAGAGGGTCAGCCTGCTTTTCACAAGAGTCCGTGAGCAAGTGTAGTTTTTTTCTAAATGACTGTCTGGTTAAGTGAGGATTCAGAAAAACGTGAATTTTAGTGATGATGTATATTCATATGCTTGAAATGATCTCTGGTTATGTCCACCTATTTTAGGCGTTGCAAATATTATACATGTTAACCCCGGTGAATCAAACAGGTGTTGTTATTAGAATGTTGATTATAATTATTATGTAGAGACGCTAAAATGGACTTATTTATATACTTTATTGCTTAATTATATTCAAAGAACTAGAAATAGTCTTAGGTGATAGCACAATTGCAGATCATCACCAGAGATAACCACTGCAATCCAATATGTATTCTTCTATGTCTTTTTTCTGTACAGCTACATACATACACATGAATAGAAACACACATATACATGTATGCACATGAACATGCCATCTATGTAAGTATTACTGTTAAATGTAAGTGGGACCACACCGTATGAATTCTCCTACTAATTTCTTGGAGATTTTCCATGTCATCAGAGAATTTAAAGCTACAGGGAATTCCATAGTACTGCTCTAACACGATATAAATGAAGACTGAGACTGTACTTCATTTTGTGAACCATGCATTTCATACAAAAGCCAGGTTTTCTGAAGCATATTTCCAGATGTGTACTTGGTTTCTCTAAGTTATAATTATATCTGACAAAGTACCTTTCAAGTTGCTTAACTGTCTATCTTTATCACAGTCTAAGAGTAACCATTCTCTCTACCCTCCATTTTCTTTTTGTCTTGTCCATCTGTTGGGCCCAAAACTGGGAGCAGTAGTAAAGGTAGGTATCCTAACTTGTTTCTGACTTTAATGGGAAGATAGCTAATATTTTAATACTAACTACTGCTTGCTTAGGTCTCTCACTGGATACACCCGTAAGACATTAAGGACAGGTATTTCATTCCATTCTTAGGTGGCCAAGAGTCCCTCCATCCTGGATTGTAAGGGATGGGGACTGACTTTTATCAAATGCTTTCTGTACACCTGTAGAAATCATTCACTGATTTTCTCCTTGAAGTGGTATCTGGCAATACAACAAGTGGTCAGTCAATTATTCCCGTTGTTATTATTACAAAATCTCGCAACTATTTGTTAATAAATTCCTTCTTTGTACTCCAGGGGTAAGTCCTATTTGGACAGTAAGTTCCTTTCTCAACATACTGCTGAACTTGAGTGTGCGTTTGGTTTGGATAACAGAGCTGTCTCTTTCTGTTGCTGCGGTTTCCGGGCTCAATTCTGCACTAAGGCTACGCCGGCCTCAGATGCTTCCCAGGGTATGTATTCTGCTTTTGGGGTTCAAGTTCCTCTGCACAGCTTTCATTTTAATTTGCTAATTGTGCTATTCAGTTGTGTTATTGTCTGTCAGTCAGTACATGTGAGGAATTTTTATGATGGTGAAATTTTCTGCTTATAGTTCCAACCATTTTCTTTTATATATTGTGGTTATATCACTAATTGTTAGTAGCTTCTTGATAAAATATTATCATCGTTGTCTAATGGCTTGCTATTTAAATTCTACTGACATTAATTTTGCTATTGTCCACAATTAGCTTTTATTATTTCAGACTTACTCGCAGAAAAATTTAAAAGTATAATAAAGAACATTTAGAAAATGTGTATTAATACCCATAGCTCTTTCAAAAACCAAATGCTAATTACCAAAGCCGAAGGTATAGAATACCATTGTACAGACTTCCTTATTCTAGCTGTTCTAAACCACAATACAGACTTCTATTCAAAAAATATACACACACCCAAGAAGAGGAAAAAGCCACAGTAGCCTGACTTCTATGAATTAAATGTGAAACTACAAATAAATGCCACCTTTTTGTAGGTAGTTTCCAAGATGGCTCGTAATAATTTTGGTATGTTTTAACCGTGTGTGGTTCCCTCCTTGTATCAGGGCTGACTGGGGAGACCAAGAAAATAAGAAGTGGCAATATGTGGCTTCCAAGGCTAGGTCACCAAGACACTATAGGTCCTGCTTGGGTTGCCTGGATTGCCTGCTCTAAGGAGTCAGCCACCATAACTCAAGGACGTGGTAAGGCCCACGTGGAGATCTCTTACCAAAAGCCGAAAGAACTTGCCAGCCACATGGAAGGAAGCATACACCAGTAGCTTAGAAGTGTATATTCTAGCCCCAAACAACCAAGATGCCTGAAGCCCCAGCTGACATGTTAATGCAACCTCATGCGGTCGAGCCAGAAACCACCCAAACAAGCCTTTCCTGAATCCATAACTCACCGAAACCACGGAAGATAGTAAATTGTTAGTGGTTAAGTTTTAAGATTTGTCACGTAGCATTACATAACTAATATACTATCTTACCAAACTCATAAAGAACATTCAAAATTAAAAGATCAACTTCTTTTAAAGTTACTAACTACCTATTCTAACTTGTACAGGTGATTTCGGGAGAGCTGGCAATAAGATGTGTGTGGCAGACTACGGAGAAACCCCTGGTGTATTCTGAGCAAGGACAAACTGCACGTGCCCCCGGCAACGCCTCAGATCACGATGTGACCAGTGAGAAGGCGCTGGAGTCACCGCAACAGCAGCCCTCATACGCCGTTTCTACTAAGGCTTCTTCTGGTTTGTGACTTAGCTACTAACATTTAAAGCATGAGAGGGAATTTCTACTTTATTTTACTTTCTACCTACTGCTCATTAGCATCAATGACCCCAAACCGGTTTCAAAAGGCAAAAGTTAGCTTGGACCATTAAAATTACTAGCAATTCCAATAACAGCTACAGAAAATGAGTTTATGTTTTTGTTTATCTGATTATTTTGTCAGTTCTTTATAAATGAGAACTCTGAAAACCAACTCTAGCATTTTCCAAGCAGCTTATTTTGCTTAAAATATATTATCCAGGACAGGTGCAGATTAAAACATCCAAGCTGTTAAAGACAATTTAATTCTACCTCTGTTTGAAAAGGCTTACAATGTCTGAGTAAGGTATTCAATATTTGCTCAGTCAACATTGTTGGGACTTGATCATTTATAACTTGTATGTGAAAATTAAGGTTATTCCCTAGTTAAGACATACCTGGAAATATGTAAGGGCAAAAGCACTGACTTAGAAAACTCAGGTTTCAAAACATTTCCTGTAGGAATATCACATAAAAGTGGTCATCTCTTAACTATACCCTTCACATAAACAGAAGTATGGACATGCGTATTAATATTAAAACAGGCCTAAAATTTAATCTTGCTCTTAATTTCAAACTTAATCTATTTCCTATGTTCACCTATATCTAGAAACTGCCTCTCCGTTAGTATAAATAGGGCAGTAACTTTAAAAATGCTCATTATTTTAAGTTTACTAAGAATCACATGACCTTCATTTTAACTCCAACCTATTTAAAGGTATTTAGAGAAAGAAAAAGGGTAATAAAAAAGCCAGCATATTAAAAGGCACTGTAAAAAAAGAAAAGATGGAAAGAAAAGATGGGGAAGAAAAAATCTGATACTGTATCAAGACAGTGTAAAATTAGCACAAGGACAAACACTGAAATCAATCAAACAAGTGAGAGAATACAGAAACAGACTCACAAATGTATGGTCAGCTGCTTTTTAAAATAAAGGTACCATGATAATCTAAAGAGAAAAGACTACTGCTTTAGACAAATGATGCTGGAATGAACAACTAAGTATTGGCGTTTATCATTCACTGCAATGTCAAGGTGGTCAATAATTTCTTAGGATACTGAAAGCCAGAACTATAAAAGGGAAAAACTTGGACTTTTGTCAATATTAAAAAATTCTGCTCTTGAAAACATACCACTAAAAAACTGAAAAGGCAAGTGACAGACTGAGCAAATATTCACAGGACACAGATCTGACAAAGAATTTGTATGCAGAATTTATAAAGAGCTTCCAGAAACTCAGTCAAGATATGGAAACCTCCCTAGCAAGACACATCAGTGGCACACGAACACATAAAAGATGCTCAACATCATCAGTCATCAAGGAAAGGCAAATAAAATCCACAGTAAGATATAGTTACACATCGGTTAAAATGGCTAATGTTAAAAAGATGGCTAATTCCAAATTTTGAAGAGTAAGTATGTGAGGAGCTGGACTCGTTTACACTGCGAGCAGGAATGAAAAGTGGTACAATCACTTTGGAACACAGTTTGGTAGCTTCTTAAAAAGTTAAACATACATCCCTGTTTTTAACAGCCTCAATCTGGTAACTCAAATGCCCATCAACAGAAAACGTAGTGCGTCCACAGAGTATCACTCAGCAATAAAAAGGAATGAACTACCGTAGCTATTACTTGGAATAACATGGATGAATCTAAGAAACACCGTGCTATGTAAAAGAAGCACTGCAAAAGCATTATGTATTGTATTCCATTCATGGAAAATGCTATAAAGGCAAAACTAACCCATGGTGATACAGAGCAAATCACTGGCTGCCTGGGTATGGGTACAAAGGGAGGGAATTGACTGCACAGGAGTATAAAAAATTTGGAGAGTAATATTCTATAGATTGTGATGGCAGTTGCATAGGTATACACATCTGTTAAAATTCCATCAAAATACGCACTTAAATGGGGTATGTTTGACCACATAAAACTCATACTTCAATAAAGTTGATTAAAAAAGCCAAATGAAATGTGACCCAACAAGTATATGATTAGTTCCACATATCTAATTTTATGCTGTTTCCTCTAATGGTACTCAAAGGTTACTCAAATAGTAGAAAAAATAATAATCCTCAAGTAATAATGACTCTAAAGGTTACTCAGATAAGACAGACTCAAGTAACATGTGAGAAGGAGAAACACAACTGGTTAGAATTTACACAGCCAACCCGTACCTCAAACGTGTATTTCTCTCTATTATTAAAGAGCATTAATATGGTCATCTGGAAGGTGGAGACTTGCAGTATGTGCTTCCGTGTGTTAGAGCCAGTGACTTGTGCCCCTCCAACACCAACTTCAGATCCATCTTCCTGTTTCATTGTTTTAAAAAACATAAAGTAGATATAGTTATCTCTTGGTAACTTTCACAGTATGCTTGAGAAATAACCCTTTATGAAACTACAAAATTTTTTGCTATACAAAAAGAAAATGTTATTTAAAAATGTATATGCCTGTATATATGTGTGTGTATGTAAACACACAATAATTAAAGCTGAGTTCTTCAGTATCCTTGACCTTCCCATTTACACTTAAATACACGGTGGAGCAAAAGTAGGTATACAGTTATGAGTATGTGCAACACAACGTTTATTCTTGTATTATTATTTATCAATTATTGTGCTATTTTCTGTCCAAAAACCTGTAAAACCTACTTTTCCCTGCCCTGTAATCAATAGTTTCTAACATTATTCAGTTAGATATAAAAATCAGAATATACGTAGCCATTTTCAACAATATTAAAAAAAAACTTTGGTGTTATAATGGTATCATACAAAACTACTAAAATTCTAATTACAATACAGAATGAAACAGTTATTTGCTGCCTACATGACAACTTACATATTTTTTTAATGTTTTGATAGAAGCCTTTTATTACTTTTCTATTTTAAGGCAAATGACCCTGATTTGAGTTATACCAAGCAATGAAGGTATTCTAAATCTCACAATTTTAGATATAAAAAGGTGACTTTTTCCTTCCTTAAAAAAAAAACAAAAACAAAAAACCCACCCAAGAATTTTGGAGGGGGAGGGGGTAGGGAGAAGGAGGGGAAGGGCAAGGGAATAAGGGAGGGGAGGGGAAGGGGGAGAGGGAGAAACATCTATTGGTTGCCTCCCATATGCACCTTCTGGTGTATGGGATGATGCTCCAACCAACCAAGCCACCCAGCCAGTGTGCAACTGCATTTTTTTTTAAACAAAAGCAATTCACTAGCATAGTGTTCATTTTATTTTACTCTTAAAAATGTTTGACTATCTTTTTTTAATTAAACATTTTATTGTTATTCTGTTACAGTTGTCCCAATTTCCCCCCCTTTGCTCTCCTCCTCCCAGCCCACCCCCGCCCCCACAGTCACTCCCACTCCTGCTGCCCATGCCCAGTAAGTTACTTCATACGTGTTCCTTGCTTAGTCCCTTGCTTGTTTTAAATAATCAAATAATCACTTTACTAACATTTTGTATATCTCACAAATCTAAAGTGATATAATGTTTCCAGTTCTGACTACTGACAAATAGTAAGGATTACAGGAGACTGAGAATTCCGAAAAGGAACTCACAGCTTTGCATGCCCTCAAATCAACTTAAATTTTATTTTATGCAATACAGTCTCAAGACTGATCTTATAAATAAAGTATGTAATTGTTATTATTACTTATTCCTTAAGAAAGGATACTAGTATAATCTTCATATTGTCAAATGAAGGTATTTAGCAACTAAGAGAATATAGGTAAGTAAAGCCAAAGTTCTCTCTTTTCTAAGTATATGAAACAGGTAGGGAAATAAGAGAAATAAATAATTTACTCAAATCAACAGAAATCACAAATCGATTCTACAGACTAATTTTAAGTTACTTTATATATATATACACACACATACATATATATGTTCAAACTATCAATATTTACCTTTTTCACTGGTCCGTAGAAAGTGGCATTGAGATCTGCAGAGCCCATATGATGCTGGAGTGTGAGCTGTCGACCACTGTGTTTTGCTAAGTAAAACCTTTGGCAAATCAAACCAGATTTTAGAGAATCAAACGATTTACATATTTGAAAATATAAACTATGTGATAACAACCCTTAACAAATACATATATAAAAGAGAGTTTAAAAGATTAAGAGTTAAACCTTAGAAATCAGGTCCAGTTCTAATTTTCTACGTAAGAGGAAACAAAAATAAAAATAAAGAGAAAGGAAAGGAAAGGAGGGGCACAGAGAAGGACAGACAGAGAAAAATACAGACCTAAGTGAGCTAGGTACCACAAGATACAGGCAGCGCACTAAATCATTTCTGCTGGTACCCTTTGCCCCTGGCCTGCTGCTCAGCCCCTGTGGTTAGAAGACCACCGTTCTCCATAGTAACTCAACAATCAATCAGTCCCAAGTCACTGGCAGACATCGACAATACAAACTATACTCTTAACCATGCACTAATGCTGAAGGACATCAACCAAATAGTCCTCTGAAAAGAATTTATGCAATGCACAGTAAAACCATAAAGGATAAATTCTCCTTTTGAACAACAGTTTTAAAAATGGAATATACTCATTTTCAATCAGGGACACTATAAATGCTCGTATTTATTTCAATTTTGGACAGTTATCTCTACTTAGAAATATGAAGTCTGATCTATGTTTACCTTCTAAATATCTCAAAAGCATGTCTCGGTGCTGGTGGGATGTTGCACTTCGGTGTGGCTGACTGAGTGGGCCAGTATCCTGTTGTGAGCACCCGCACCGTGAGATCGACACCGCCCAAAGACACCTGCGGGAAGGAGAAAGAGCCGTCGCCAACACTTCACGAGGACTTGGCATCTGTTCCACACAGACACTGTGTTTGCTATCAGAGCAGTCAGGGCCATGCTCCGCATCAAGCAAATAAAACACTTATCTTCTTAAAGATCAGACTAATCAGTACTTTTCACATTTTAATTCTCCTGGTGAGTTTTTATAATTATCGCTTAAGATGTTGACTTTAAAATATTGACCAGAGGACAGTTAACATGTGAACAAAAGGTGACTGGTGTCACTGAGAAATGTCAAGTTTTGGCCCTGAAGCTTTTTTAGATAAAAGGTTAAGGGGTCATATCTGAGTCACTTTTAAAGGAAATTCTAGGGTAATATCTCTCATCTCAGCTTTTAAGTATTTTTACCATCTTAACACACAAAATATTCCAATCCCATTCACATTTGAAGTACATTGAGAAACACTGTTTCTGCATGGAATTCACATTCTAACAACCTCTATACAGGACACTAGATCCAGTTTTACATGGTAGGTACTCTATGAGTATTTGCATAATAGATGACTATATCTAAAAATATATGCCAGGATTACTGTCACATTAGATATTTTCTTCTTTTTAAACAAATTATATTTTTAAGAAAATAAAAATAAAACCTATTAAAAAACTTCTGAAATGTGAATTTATTGGTAGTCACAGCTTGTTCTAAACCATTATTGCATTTTTATCTAACTTGAATGATTTAGTGATAGATTTCTAAAAGGAAGAGATGAGTTCATAAAATATTGTGAAGTATTCCATACTCAGATTTCTTCACAAATATCTACTAAATGATTACTCCAGTTTAAAGAGACCACAACTGGGAACCCTAGACGACACACAGATGAGCTGACCGCAGCAGAGACTGCTACGAGGTAGCAGAGAGGATGAACACGAACCGAGGAGGCTGGGAACTGCCGGTACCTGTGCAAGGAGGTGTGGGGGGGTTGGTTCAGCCCGCCCAAGTCTGCTCTCTCTTCTTTCATACACCCACACAGACTTAACCTTCGAGTCTTTTTTTTTTAATGCCACTTTTAAAAGAAGCCTTCTCTGACCACTCTTCCCTGCTCCCCAACAACTGCCTCTATGTCTTCTATCACCAGCTAAAGTGCTATGAGTTATCTTGCTTATCATCTATTTCCCAGATTAGAAAGTAAGCTCCGTAGCAGCAGAGGATTTTCCTTTCCTCACTATTTGAGGCCACCAAGCTTATATCCAAAGACAGAATACGACAGAGTCAAGTACAGGGAGGCAGAGGTGCCAGGAAAGTCTGTGAATAAATAGAAATATGATAGCAAGGTGGTTTTCCTGCCCCATTCACATTTTAAAAATAAGAACAGGAAAAAATAAACACTTAAGTTACTTTCAGTATAATACAGAAGATTTATCTAAAAGTGAATGGAAGAGCCACTCTCTTGATATATTTCAGCAGGTCAAGAAAGTTACCAAGAATCACCTGCTTGAGGACTAGTGATATTTTAAAAGTGCTCAAAGATTTCAGAAAGTTTAGGATGTATTTGATCACTTTGTCACTTTTTCATCAAATCTTTCTAAGTAGGTTAAAGATTAGGAGACTTAAGGCTTAAGGTCCTTAGCAGAAACAATTAAAAAAGTAACTGCATGCAAATAATGGCCTTTCAGTAAATGGGAGCTGCAACTAAATTAGCAGATCTGTAGTTCAGAGCCTCTGGAGAAGTACTCTGCTTACTATAGTTATTAGCTAATATTCTATTACACAATGAAGGATATATCTGAAAATTCACAAACTTCGTAACAGAAAACAACAGGCAAACAATCTGATGAAATCATCATGTTGAACAGTCACCCCACCCCGTAAATGAAACAACTGCAGCAGAATCATCAAGAGTCGAGAGTGTGATTTTCCTATCAAAAGGCCTTCAACTATCACAGGTAGTAAGACACTTAAAAAATAGTAAGGGTGCTGGATCCATCAGGAACAGTCCCTTACAGATGATTTCAGTAGTGTTTTTGTAGACCAGGTTATTTCCCCAAACCTTTCAATATGTGTAAAATTAGCAGAAGGAAAAAATAAACAGAAAAAAATTTTATCATATGAAAATGTAATCATATCAATATATTAGAATTAAGTACAAATTCCTAAATAGTCAGGAAAAAACAAACAAACAAAACCTCAAAAACAAAACCAACCCTAAGATAATCACATTATTCAGTTCTTGCCCACACAGATTTCAATATATCACACACTAGTATCCTTCCTGCTCTCAGCCATTCCCTGCTGTAGGTATTATGAGGGAAATCATTATATAACTACTTAAAATGCAGAGGGGCCACAAATCCCTTTGGGTGAGAATGCCTTCATATGTACTTGTCCGTTTCTACAGAATCAGCTGTTTTCACATATTTTGTTTGTTATGAGACTGTAGGACCATAGAAGGGATAATCTAGTATTTAAATATCAAAAAATAGCTCTCACTTTTTTTTAAATGATTGTGACATGTCTCAATTACCAAGTGATACAAAGTCACTAGAGAGAGAAAACTTTTAAAGAAAAACTGTGGAGTTCTCTAAACTTAAGGAAAAGTTAAAAAACAGTTTAAAAAATTCAGAACTTTATTAAATCCTCATAAACCCCCACTGGATTCCAAAGCCATACAGGTCACAGCTCATCCCTACTCTGGGAGTCGGAGTACAGACCACACTCACAACACACTAGTGTCAGTGTTCTATACTCAGCTTATCCCCAACTGATCCTGGCAATGTCAGGCCCATCTAGTATCAATTAAATATGAAGTAACAGAGACACAGCACAATGCTGGTGTAAAGTGAAAGGACGAGAACTATAACTCAGTAAGCTTGCCTAAGCTCAGTATTCTTTCCACAGTCTATAGTGACTATAATAGCAGAATCATGCTATTTATCACATTTTCAGCACATTCCTTTAAGTGGGGAGGATAAACTAAGTTTTAAAAGAATAAAAATTAACATTAATCGTTAGAAAAAGAGGTTATATGGAGAAAAATAGTTTTTAGACAATATATGTTGTTTCAGACTACACATGTTGACAATAACATTTAAAAAAACACCAGTTCAGTTATTTTACAGATAAAAATGCGTGTTACAAAAAACTTCATATTAAAACATACACATTTAAGTAGAAATTAGAGAATTTTACCCCAGTTGCCTGTAGATGTTGCCTGAATTCATCCATGGTTGTGTTTGAGATGCTCATATCCCTAAACATTCCTTCCAGTTTTGATGTGAACTGACATCCACATTCAGTCTGGGGAAGAAACCCACAAATAGACACAAATAAGTGATTGGTTTTTCTATGAGAACACACACAGTGAAATAAACCAGTCCATGTTACTGACGCCATTTCTAAATCTTCCCAATAGTTGCTCTATGACTACAGGTACGCAACTTTAGTGTGTTTAAAAATAACCAAAGATTTTAAAATGCAGATTTCAGGTCTCGTTCAGAGATTCCAACAACCTCACTGAAGCCAGGGTTCAGAGCTCTGCATTTTTAACCAGCACCCCAAGCGATACAGGAACAGGTAGTCTATGGGCCACACCTTTGTGACAGAACTCTACACTAATATTCCCTTTACTGTTTCCTTTGTACTAATCCGATCCAGATCTCCATAAATCAATTCCAGCAAACTCTGAATGTCTGAGAACTTGAACAAATGTAAGGACAGCCTGTGCAAAAAAATTCTAGCTTTATTAATTTATAAACTAGGTATTTTAAATTAATTAAATATTTTCTAATCAGATGTTGCTGGCATTTAATCAAGTGATAAACGTTAAGTGCACATCCTTGCATCTTATATACACCTTACCTTTAACTTAGATATCATATTTTTTTCAGAGTCATCAGAAACACTTTTATTTGTGAGAAGTCTCCTCGCCAAATGTTGTTTATAATAGCGTTCAAATACATCTTTTTCTTGCATAAACCTAAAAAGGACCATTGCTTTATCCAATATCGTTTCTACTTCTTGTTCTGTTAGCTGAAAAATCAATTAAAAGGCTATTCAGTAATCCCAAAATTTTAGTTATACAAAAACAGCACTGCACCTCAACAGTTTAAAAACAACACTGTGACAATGAACATAAATATCAAGTTGAGCCATGTCAGAAGGAGTGATTTCATTAGAGGAAGTGTCCCCTACTCTACACAGCAGCAGCACACCACAACTCTTACATCCTATTCTAGTGCAGCATTAAGCAGGGGCTGAAGTACAGTTCCATGCCCTAGAGGGCTACCACTGAAATGATACATGACTAGATTAAAGGATGACAAAGAACAGAAGAAATAAAATGGTAATGGCAAAAAAGAACATTTTATGATGCCTTTGCGTAACTTAGGCAGGAATATACATAGTCAAAAGACAGATATTTTCATGTTAGCTCATTCAAAATCTAAATTGTGCAAACAGAAAGGTAATAATTTGTTAGAATTTAAAGAGTAAAAAGGCCCCCTTTCCTTTATATTTTAAGTAAGGGAAAAATGATACTGTGGCACATTATATTAAGTTTATATTAAAAATATGGAAGATTAAACAAATGTGTCTTTTTTATCCTGTGTTCTTGATCTTCCTTTTGCTTGTTTCTGTTATAGGAGCCTGTAAAACCTGTGGCCATTTGTTGCTTTCCCTTTTGTCTCACAAATTCCAAGATGAAGTCAAAAAGACCAATTTATGTGTGATCACAATATGTTTAATTTGATTTTCTATGCTACAGTTAGCTTCCAAGATCCCAGACATAAAATAAAGGATTGAAACTGAGCTTCAGTATATGTTTTCAAACTATTTTCTGATAGTTAGTCTATCTACGCCCTTCAAATTCTTGACATCTAAGTATTATTTGATTCATAAACCGCCAAACCAGACGACAGCAACAACATTTTGTGCTGTGGATAACTGTTTTTTAGTTTATTATCTCCAGAGCTGATCTAACCCTCGCGGTCTAAAGACTTCAAGAACCAAGGCTGTGTAGCTGTTGGTTTTTACACATTAAGTGAAATGTCAAAGTACCTCTGGCCATTTCAAATACCTTAAACAATCCTTCACAAAAACCACAGCACACATCTAAGTACAGCAAAGGGCTATGCTTATTTTTATATCTACAAAATTTCCTAACTTTATACTTGATTTCTTAAGTTTACACACAATCTTCTACCTACGAGTAAAATTTAATGTATTTTCAAATATATTATACTTACCCCTTTGACTCCCTTTTTCAACTTATCATCAATAAATAATGAGAGGTATTCAGGGGACCTGGAGTTGAGGTTGAGAAAGTACTCAAAGTCACCAGCAATAGTTTGTTTAAAGAGCCGGTCATTATTAAATGATTCCTGGAGGAAGCGATCAAATCTACTCTTCAGATCCAACAAGCCCTTCCAAATAAAAACACAGAAAGTCAAGATACATTATTTTTCTAGAAACAATACACATATGAACATGCATGCTAATTTTAACTTCACTGGATATGTGTGTATTCAGTATTAAATTTTTAAGCTTATATCTAAGTCTATTAGAAATGTCAGTGATTAGAGAAGTATTCTATCTTCCATTTATGTATTGCTGCCAATGAATCAAAGAACGTCCTCACTTGTTACTCCTGATCATCTGTCCTTATTAAATGTGCAAATCTGAGAAAATTAGCTTTAAAAATGTACCTCAAAAGCCCATTCTTTATATTAAAACACAAGAAACTTGGAGCATAATTTATTCAGACTATTGCTTGAAAGCAAAACATTTTGACACAAAAAGTATTTAACACATTTTTTTAACACACTAAGGTATATGAATAGGTAGGTATCTAAAAAAGTGAAACAACAGCTTCCACTCTTAAGACTATTTAAACAGGGTCTTTGCCAGACAGAATATAAATGAGAAGCAGCAGCTTAGTCTGGCTCCCAGATATATACATATTTTGCAAAGTTCTAAAATATTTAAGTCTACCACTGGGAAAATTAAGCAAAAAATACATAATATATAACATAGTAAAAGTGACCTTTTTATAGCATTTGACAATATTCCTTTATCATAAACTTAGAGAGAATCTTCCATATTTACTTACCTGGATATAGTCAACGGGATTCTTTCCTTCGCCCTCCTCAGAAACTAGGGCTTTACCTTGTTCCCTCAAATAGGAACTCATACACTCACACATTGTTTTCAAACCATTTGGCACACGACTAAATAACTTGTACATGCAAGCAAGGTCTGCAATCAGAAAGAACACAAAAATCGGCTACATTAAAGATTAAGAAAAAATATGAATCTGTTCATGCTAATTTGTGATACTTAAAACTAAATTCTCCATTATAATCATTTGCTGACATGAAAAAATACTAAAAAACTCCCAGCAAAATTCCAAAAAAGAAAAAAAAACCCAGGATAATTAATGGTTATTATTGCAATTTATAAAATACGTGTTTTAGGTGAAACATTCTGAAAGCATCAGTAAAATGTCTCAGCGATTTTAGTTTACATGAAGAGATGCCCAAAAAACATAACAAAGCCACAAAAAATGAAAACAAATTTTGAATTTCTGCATAATTGATCCGATATAATTCTAATCTAGAACCTAATATTACTAGAAATTATGTATCAAAAGGATAACTTTAATTGTGGTGTAATTTGTAGTCAATGTTCATTAAAACCAATTAAAAAGTTTGGTCCTATAGCTATTTAAAAAAACATCTGGTCTTATAGATATTTTTAAGCATGACATCTCAAAAGTTCAAACAACAACCATGAAAACAAATAAAGTATACTAGGATTTACTTCATTACATATCATGGGAAAGTTTAAATGAAATTTATAGCATCAATTCCTATTCCTCAATATTTTCCTCAGTGCAAATCTCTAAGACTTCCCCAGGTGATGTCTTAGAGCCGGAGCCAGTATCTGTACTTTTAAAAATTGGTCTATCTCGCTATCTTGCTTTTATTTAGAATGAACACTTTAGACTCTGTCCACTTTTTACATCATTTTCACAAGATTAAAATGTGGAGCTGAAATAACGCTTTTCCATATCTAGGGTTTCTTTGAAATAAGAACTTACAGGGAGACTATAGTGTCAGAACTTTACGATGACATAAAAAAGCTTTATAATTAAGAACTTTAAAAATGGAGTTAAAAGAACAGTTTCTAGATCAGAGGCTGGTAAATCTTTTCTATAAAGTACCACAAAAATACTGCAGATCTATGAACCACACATGGTCTCTGTTGCTATTCAATTTTGCCAGTGTACAAGCAAGAAGCCATAGGCGATACATAGGTAAATGGGCATGGCTGTTTCAATAAAACTTTATTTATTAAATCTAAAATTTATATAATTTTATATATAATGAAATTGTTCTTTAAAAAAAGAATTCCCAACCAAACTGGTGGTGGCTCATATTTGGCAAACAAGCTGTAATTTACTAGTCTGGTATACATTTACAAGAGCAATTTAAATCCTAAAACTGATGTATGTATTTTAAAAATACTTAAAAGTTTTACAAAAAGGGCTCCTAAAATTATTCAGTAACTCACAGAAGCCAATTTTATTTAAAAATAAGTTTCCATCAATAATGCATGTCCAAAGTAATCTACATACAACAAAGCTTATAGTTTTCTCACATTTAATATAAAACCAAATTTCCCATGTTAAAAACAGGTATTACATATTTAACAATATAGACATACAAGGTCTGCCCAGAAAGTATCCAGCAATGTAATATGAAAAATAGAGACATTTATTGAAGGTACAAGAAGAACTGTACACAGGGCAATGATGCCTCAGTACTCTTCAAAGTAGGCTCCTTGGGACCTCACACAGTTCTCCCAACTGCTGTATCAGATGCTTTGTCATATTTTCTTGAATCTTGATGGTCTGAAATCTCTTCCTTTTTTAAAAGGTGATTTTAGTTTTCAAAAAAACCAAAAGCCACAGGGCACCACATCTGGGCTGGAGGGGGGATGAGTCACCTGGGTGATCTGATGTTTCGCCAAACAATTCTGCACGAGATGTGATGCAAGAGCAGGAATGCTGTCATGATGAAGCTGTCAATCACCAGGTGCCCATAGCCGTGGCCTTCTGAATCATCTGAACAGTTTCCGCAGAGGATTGTTCAAGCTTAATGCAGATTTGTTGCTCTACTCACTCAGTCATTTTGAATGCGATGGCCACACAGTACACATGCTCACTCCATGGTGTCTACCACCCCCACTGACTAGTAATAGTGAAGTCATCACTGTTCTTGGCTGCCAGGTTACATTCATGTCTCACAAACCATTCTAGTTACATTAACAGTGGTTGGACTTTTTCCGGACAGACCTCGTATACCCCAGTAAATCTGGCATTATCAAATACCTCTTAACAAAATGGTTTTCAACATATCTATTTTGTTTCTACTTCATTACAGTTTTCCTGAATTATATGCTATATTAAATTAAACTGTAGGTAAATTACTACAATTTCATTGGCTTTCACTATATATAAATGTATGGTGTAGTGGAGGATATGAATGAGAAAATAAAAAATACTTGGCATTCCAAAATTAAATATCATTATTTCTGTATACAATAAAACAATAAAACGAGATACCATTTGAACTTAACTTCACAGTACTATCTGCATCTGATAATCAATCCAGTTCATTCTCCATTCATGGTGGGAAAACTGTTTTCACTTTCTGATTTATGAGACATTTGGCTTCATAATGGTGAAGCTGTGCCCCTGACCTATTCTTGACATAATGCTCAAGAGCAGAGCCTAGCAAAATTAAGACATTTCACAATTAGTTTTCTAGTAGAAAGTCAGGAAATTGAAGCCAGGATTTTACAATTTAATTTTGAATCACAGAAGTTGCTTACTTGCTGAAAACATTAAGTGCTAAATAGAGAACTATGGTGAGTAGCTACTGTGGTATTTCTTCATTTATGTACTTACTGAGCACTCGCCGTGTATCAGGCATAGTTAATGTCATTAACCCAAGTCTCCATGCAGGTTACAGAAATAATGTAATTCAGGCACCACTAACCACCTCTCTCCATCAAACATTTTATAGCCCCTAACCTTCAGCCCATTGAATCTTCCCCCTCTCACACCTTCAAGGTAGGTAAGAAAGAACTGACTCAACAGTGGCTAAACAGTACACTGGAAAGCTGGCTGATTCTCATTCTGTTTAAGTAGAGGAAAACACTTTTCATAATGTCCCAATCTGCCAGGGACCCTTTAGATCAGGGGCCAAACTGCAGTCTATGGGCCAAATACAAATACAGCCCACTGTCTTTTTTGTACATCTTAGGGACTAAAAATGGTTTTCACATTTTTAAGTGGTTGAAAAGAAAATCAAATGAAAGTTTACAGAAATATAGTCAAGCTTATTCTTTTGTGGTATTGTCTACTTTCTCAATACCACAGAGCATAGAGGAGTAGTGGACTATCATATATGGCTCACACACCTAAATATTTACTATGTGTCCCTTTACAAGAAAAAGTGTGCTAACCCCTGATTAAGACCTTCAGGAGCAGCTTATTCTAGAAAACATGGCAAACATACTTAAAAATGCTTTTGTTTCTATAAAGCAAAAATAATTTTAAGCCTTTTTGCTTTTACAAAAATGGTTTACCAGAAGGGCCTTTTAAAAAAGTTAACTTTGGGGGTTTAATGGAAACAATAAAGTACAACTGTTCAGGAACTTATCGCATGTGCAGAAATATGTAACCATTTCAGAACACACAGCAAGGGTTCCCTGAGAGGAACCATGGACCAACCTCTCTTCTCATCATCTTTCTTTCCCATTCTCTTATATTCTCCTCTCTTGAAAATTATTCACTTAAATTTTCTTCTTTTCATTCCCTTCCTAGGTCATTACCCCAAACAGGCAATACATATTTCTTCTATAAGAAATAAATGGCTAAAATATCAATAAGACTTCATCCAACGAGCAGGAAAATAGAAAAGTACCATGTTTATTTTTTAATATCATACCAGCGATTTATTTATAAACTCAGTTTTACAGCAAAGGTTCAGAAATTCAGAATAAGGGAAACATGACTGTTTACTTATTTCTTCTAGGATACTTGTCACAAAACATGTTTTCAGGAAAATAAAGGTAAATAGCCAAAAGAAGTAAATGCTACAGTTATCTCAAAATATTTACTTTTATGCAATTCTCCTTCTCTGTTTTCAGTCTGTAACTTCAAAGTCCCCCAAACCAGTTTACTAATTTATCTAAATACATCAATACAAAAGACACCCATTTTTGCCTTTTTGGAACCTTTATCAAAATTGACTCCGACAATAGAGCCTACAAAACTTGTAAGTCTGGAACTTCGGATTTTAAAAGAATCACAAAAACTACAGGACACTATATGGGAACAGAGTCCAAACCCTTTCGTATATATAACACCAAAGTTCAGGAATAGATGAGAAGCTCTCTGGCCTCACCAATATTAGATTTAGCTTCTGGGTTAAGAAAAACACAAACTGAGGAGACTTAAGATGAAAGACAGAAAAAAAAAGCCATTTGATTCACCAGAAACATCTAAAATCCTCATTATTATAAAGTTTTACTATGAAATACCATCAAAGTAACAAATAACAAACTAATGCTAGACATACACAACTTCTTGAAAACTGACATTGTAACCTATTTTAATTATAGGAAAATAAAAAAATTACTGAATAATTGGTAGAACTATAAGAATTTAACTGTTTTTCAACTGCTAAGACTTACCTTCTGTCTTTCCATTTTTTAACATATGTACTAGCCCAGAATTCTCCATTTCTACTATAGTTTTCATGTGCTTGGAAATGAGTTCCCTCTCAACCACCTTTACAATCGGCTCTTCAGTTGATTTGTCAAGGCAGTGCATCACTCGTTCTATTTCTTCATTAATTCTAGCTTCTACTTTCTTTATATATACTGAAGCACTGTTTTCTGCTAAAAATTTCTGGCTTTCCATCTGCAAATAAGAAGCATGATTCTTTAAAAACATAAAACCAAAATGTGTTTCTGCTTTTAACTAGGTTTCTGTAGTGTTTATCACAAACCAAATTAAGTATCATAAGCATTATTAATATTTTAGTTTATTACACATGTTCATATAGTCTGAGTTATATATATCCTTTAAAAGGCATCACTTACCCAAGACCAAATGAATACCCTATCCTTAAGCAGTGTTTTAAATGCCAGCCAGTGCACTCCTAATAGCAGAAGTAAACACATGCCAGAATACAGCACCTGACTCCAAGTGAGAGTGGCAACTTCTTCTTTGATCTGTTTTAATGTAAAATTATGCCTAGAAAGATCCATCATGTTCATCACCGAGTTTTGCTGGAGTACTCCTACATACCAACATCCTCCTGCCACCCCACTCCCAGTCTCAAAGGAGTATATATACTGAAGTTGGAGAAATAGAGCTTTTAAGTATTAAGCTTGTCTGCTAACACCAGCCTTACAGAAGTTCTACTAAATTACCAACGTTAACCCAAATGATTTAAACCTATTTGAAAGTAGGATTAATGAACATATCTAAGAATTACATAATAAAAGATACACTGATGTGAACTATGTACAAATTTAGTTAACACTTCTTACCCTAACAAAAAGTAGTTTTAATCCTAGAAAATATGAAGTTTCTAAGAACTAACAAACCAAACAAAAATCTTGGTGAGACCATCCTGATAAACCCTGGTTACTATTACTTTATAAATACTGTCTTTTCAGTTGGTGTTTGGGTTGTATATACTGCCACAAATTTGCATCAGCTGTACTTACTGACCTATAATTTCCCAATAAACAGTCTGTAAGACATATGCACTATGGGACCATGGGTATTTCTACATTTATTTTGCTAGTTACTGAACAGTGCGACTTCTTCAGTGATGCACTGCCTATTAACTCGTGGTAAATAATTTGCAACATATAAATATAATAAAATGTTAGTTATGTCTAAGTTTATATGTTTTATAAGATAAAAAACAATGTGTCTTAAGTTCAAACTCTTCCATTTGTTTTCAATGAGTTCCTTCACTGAAATGTGAGAATGTGGGTAGTTATGCTGAAGCATGTTTTTGCACACTCCTCTCCCTCAGTAAAAAAAGGTCAAGATATTCAAATTAATAACCACATTCAGTAACTTTAAGAACATCTTAAAAGAGCACTATTTATATCTTCACTGATTACCTGAAAAAATTCTGCAGACATTTCCAAAAAAGGAGCCTCAAAATCTTCTTCATAGACGGATCGTCCTTCAAGGCCTAAAATCATTAACATCTGGCAAGCATTTCTTATTGCGCCTCTGTCAAAAGAAGTTGAAACCATTTGAAAATCAAATTATATCAAAGACTCATGTAAAAAAAAAAAACACAACAGTAGTAGCTAGAGTTTCAGAACGTTTTTTAAATCAAAGTGACCAATCTCCCAGAAGCGGCTTCTTTATAACATAAGGCTCTAAAGTAATTTTATTTGGAAAGCATATCTTGACTGCACAGGTATTTATCTAAAGTTGTTCTCATGTAGTGATTACTTAAGCATTTTACAGAAATATGTTTAAAATGTGCCAATATTTGTGTATTTAAAAGCAGTGAGAATAAAAATGCTGCTTATTAGGAAGCAGGGAGGAGGGAAGGAGGCTGTGTTGCTAGACAGAAATTTTTGTACCAAGTGGCTTTTAAGCAATCCTGACCAAGCACCAAAGCTGAAATAAAAAGACTAGCAAAAGTCTTCATTTAATAGCTGCTTTGAATAGAGAAGCAGAGAAAGCAGTTTTGTATGTTTAAGCCACTCTAGCTGGCATCACAAAAATGGCACTCCAATCATGCTAGAAAGGGAGAAGGGATATGACAGAACGGTACAGTAGTTCTTAGTCATTTTAGACTATGCTCAACGTTTTCATTAAATATGTTAAGAATGAAGGCTAGTCAAAAGCCCTTAAAGAAAAAGACAAAAGAAAAACAATGTTATCAAGCAGCTAAAAAAGAAGAAAAAGAAAGAAAGGGACAAAATGCCAGCATAAAAAATACATGAAAAATTGAATGGGGAGACTAACGGCTGATTTGCTTTAAAAAAGTACACCAAATGAAAGCTTAGGGTGGCCTCTTCTAGCAAGAGAAGTATGCTTTTAAGTCAACATCTACGTATTTTTTGTTAATCGTGATATGGGCTTTCAAGAATTTTCATAATGTGCTAGGCAAACTTTTATTTATTTTAATAAAATTTTGACAGCAAATGGATTCTCAGGATATAACTGCTAAAAACCAAAGCTCAAGTAAAAAGATGATTAATACCGGTCTACAACTTCTCCTTTCCGCTCTCTTGCAATCATATCCAATAACGTTTGTCGTAGATGATCCCTAATACACCCATAACGTACAACTTGATCTCGAAAAATAATTAATCCTAAATTGTAGACATTCTCCACATTATTTTGTTGTACATATACACGGTCCTGCAGGGAACAGAAAATCATATAAACATGAGCACAACTGAAGACATAACACTCACCGTGAGCTACAAAAGTAAAGGCAATGCAATTCCAAAAGCAGTCATTTCAGGTGAGAAACACTTCAAGCTATCTTAAGCAACATGGAATTTTCTACTAGCCTCTAAATTATATAAAAGTAGGACTTTACAATTTACAATTGTTTTGAAATGAACGATGGCTGTATTGCTCACTTACCCTAAGAAAAGAGGAGAAAACAGCAAGCACACACCCGGAGAGGGGCCCAGGAGAGGAAGCAGAGAGCAGGAGAGAAAGGCGGACGGCCACACAGGCAGAGCTTCCCTTCTCCCCAGAGTCACGCCAGGCCCTAACATGGCTCTTACTTTGTGAAATACTCTACCTGAAAACAATTTTCTATGAAGTAAAATTAAGACCCAAATGATTTAAGTTGATTGCATACTGGTAAATATTAAAAGGCTTTCAGGCTTATAGCAGAGCAGCATTAAAACACCTCCAGTTATTGTCATTTTAAACAGATTACTTACTACTAGCCATCTTATTTTCAAGTTCTTATCAATGTGATTACAGGCGTCTCACTTTCTAAAGCTCAGGTAATCCAGAACTGGCTATCAAAGTCCTATTTTGGTCATTATTTCAAAATACATATTTACACCAAAATACACTGAAATAAAACTACTGATCTGAACTCACAAAAGGATTAGTAATAGAATTCCTTTCTGTTTTTAACCAGAAGCTCTCTGGTCTGTGAACTTCCTAAAATTATAAAATTGTGTTTGTTCATACATAAGTACTTTGGAAACAGAGCTTTCACTAGATTCTTAAAGGCATCTGTAATCCCCAAACAGTTAAGAACCACTTTAAACTGTGGTCCTTGAACTTTGAAAAGGAACACTGGCATTACAAGCAGTATCAAACAAAGCTACAAGGTGAACATGAACAGAAGTTCTACCATATTAGCGATGCAACTAAAATGATATCGATCAACCTTCCAATCAATTTTGACTAAATTCTCTATGAGTAACACTCTTTTCATGCGACATCCTTCTCCAATCTTCTTTTATTTATGTCACATAATAGTACATAACAAATGGATACAAGGAAACTTGCTCTTTTATTAGCACCTTTGGTGCTCACATTTTCCAAGTCCTGATATCAACTTTAGTGAGTTCAAAATTTCCACTGATGATTTTTCTGACAAGTTCTTGAGCTTCACAAGACACTAAGTACCAAGATTCCCACTGAGCAACTCTTTCTCCCTTTTTGATGGCTCTCTGTTTTCCATATACTGAAGCTAGTCTTTCTACTCATGACCTTCAGACCCTAGTGTATGTTATAAAATTCCCTCATTTAAGAGTACAGTTCAATAATTTACAGGGAATTTCTACAGTTGCATAACAATTGCCACAATCCAATCCTAGACTATTTCTATCACTACCCGCCCCCCAAAATCTTCCAAGCCATTTGCAGTCAATCCCACCCCAGAACCCTTGCTTTCTCTTTCTACACATTTTCTTTTCTAGACATTTCATAATTGGAATCATGTCATCTTCCATATCTGACTTTTTACTAAGTATAAAGTTGTTAAGGTTCAATAATGTAATATGTATTTCACTCCTTGTTAGTGCTGAATAGTATTCCACTGTATGGATATACCACCTTTAGTTTATTCATTCATCAGCTAAAGGGTATTCTGAGCCATTTCCCGTTGTCTACTATGAGTAATGTTGCTATGAACATTTAGGTACAATCTATTTGTGTACGTATGCGTTCAATTTTTCTTGGATAAGATTTTTAGGAGTAAAAGTACTGAGAGGAACATGAAAAGTACCTATTTTCTCTAAAGTGAAAATATCAGTTATTAAAAATTTTTGAATATGAAAGTAAGAGACACAGAGTCAGGAATTCTTCATATAATTTCCATCTCTACCATTAGCTGGCTGTGTGTCAGCTGATGTTGGAGCCAAGCTTCGAATGTTTAAGTCCATGAGAGACAACTGTGGGGAAGGGAAATACAGATGTTGTAGCCTGAAAGCTAAACCTTTGTCTTTTAATGTTAATGTAAGATTCTCAAGGTGTAGGTAATGATTATAGTCAAATGGCATATAATATTAACTCTGAAATTTGATTATAGATCCCAGAGGGATACTAAATGGAGAAGGGAAAACCCACAAACTTGAGTGTGGCTATTTAAATTAGTAATACTAAAGAGTCATTTATATTATATGTTTAGTATGTATGATTAATTACCATCAAGCAAAGTAAGAGCTACATGCATATACCACATGTTTATGTGCACATATGTTAAACAGATGTGCGTGCACACCTTTAACAATAAACCTGTGATGTGTACATGAAGTATGAAAATATTTGCTAAATGAAAATGCTAAATATGTGTATTGCTTATTAACACAATCAGCCTATGGGTAACACAATAGTATTTTCATAATACTAGTTTCTAATAGGAACCTCTCTTTGTTAAAGTACAATCTCAAAGTACAGATAAGAAAAAAATCATCCCAAGAGAAAAAAATATTAAACATAGCATAAAAATAATATTTTAACCTCAGGCTTTTTAACCAAAATGTAGTTTGTATGAGTCTAACACCAGTCATTTATCTGTTGAAGACAGCTCAGCAAAGGTAGAAAGTTGATGGATGCTTCTATCTGCCTTTTCAAGCCAAAATGCAGCCATTTTAAATATAAAATGTTCTGAAAAACATGTTTGAAAGCCTAATGTCTGAATCAAACATCAGATTTACTAAAGAGAGGTGACTTCATCTCCACAGAGATAAGCTACATTTTAAATCTCTAAATTTATTATTCTCTCTCAGGAGTTGCTAACCTGCAGTGTGCGGGAACCTTCACAAGCTAGATGGACGAGGGGGTGGGGAGTGATCAATGACGGAATCATTTCATCACTCCTGTTTTCAGAACTGGGAAACAGTCAGACTGCTTTTGCATCTGACTTCATCTGTGCAATTAACTCGATAAACCAACCTAGAAGCACTTCATCTGTAATGCAACATCCACCTCACAATCTTAATTCTACTTATTTCCATTTCTATCCTTGATAGAACAGCTTTTATTAAGACCAACTTCCCTGCCAAGAACAACTATAAAAGTGAGATTCAAGAAAATTTAAAAGTACCACCTGTTTAAAAACACGGACTAGGACAGGCAGATCGCTAGGAGCTGAGCAGAGAGTTGCAGTCTTGCTTGCTCCTACTACAAAAAAAGAGGACCTAAGCCAGCGGATGTCCACGTAAAACCTCTGTGGCAAATACCTACTCATAACCTAGGACTCTTCACAGTCTCAGTTGACAAGAGGTTATCAGTCTACAAGACCGCAGGTATTACTACTACCACCATCTAAAAACGATTTGTCTGTCCCCCTTAACTAATGGCTTCTCCAAGATACCCAATCCATCAAGACACCTAAATATTTAATGTATGACAGATCAAACTCAGCATGCCAAAAGTATTTTTAGGGGTGTCAAGATGTGCTAGGTAAAAATACAAATTTTATGAAAGCTAAACCTGTGCAAAGTCAAGGAGTGACTTTGTAAGTGGCTACACAGCGTCACCACTCAGAAACTGGTATTAAAAACAAATCAAAATAAAGCAAAAAATCTGTTAATGAAGTCAACTCTTACTAGTTAATTTACCTATAAGAAATGGTTCAGCAAATATTTTTAACCAACCGTCATTATGCCACAGAAAAGCAAAGTAGGGTAAATGGCTATTGGGCACAGTAGCCAATGAGGCACCCAAGGAAAGAAATAAATTATAAATTCTTTCACAGTATCACTCATATCTAGTGTCTCACTGAATAATGTTTTCTTACGAAACTAAATCGGTACTTGGGAAGCAAATTCTAAAACTAACCTTTTAGAATTGGTCACATTCAATTACAAAACTTGCTAGTACAACCTTAAATACAATAGTCCTTTGTCTTTTTATAAAGTCTAAGGGAGCTCTTTATAAAATCTGTGCTTCGAATACAAGTAGTTCAGTACTTTCAATAATACCACTAATGAAACAAGGGCAGTTATGGATTACTACACATTCGTCTACACTTCCCTGCCTGGTCCTTACAGTGGTCACTGGGAGTTATTTATTTAGGCAAAGACCCACAGAAAACAACAAGCGTTGGGGAGAATACAGAGAAATTGAAGGTTCTGAGAAAAGCAAGGTCTTAGAGAAATAGTTATATATCTGTGTGCATAGTAGCATTATTCAAACTAACCAAAGAGTAAAGACTACTCAAGCGTCCACTGACAGATGAATGCATAAGCAAAATGTGGTACATACATACAATGGAATATTATTAGCCTTAAAAGGGAAGGCAATTCTGACACATGCTATAACACAGGTTAACTCTGAGTCACACTGGAGGTCAAATGCAGAGACAGGAAGTACAATGGTGGTGACCAGGAGCTAAGGGGAAGGGGCAATGGGGAGTTATTGTTTAATGGCTACAGAGTTTTAGTTTGGCAAGATCCAAGTTCTGGAGATGGTTAGAGGTGATGTTTGCATGGCAGTATGAATATACTTAGTATCACTGGACTGTACACTTAAAAATAGTTAAGATAAATTTTGTTATGTGTGTTATACAACTTTTTAAAATCCAACTATTTAAAAGCATCAAAGAGCAACAAAGGCAACCTGGACTTGAGGGGTCCAGATTCTGGAGAAAAGCCCAGTATACTGAGAGGAGCCCCACATTCACCTTTTGTTCCCCTGGGTCATTTGTTGTTTTTGGAGAACTGGAAATAGGGGACCAAACAGAAAGTATCAAGCAGCTAAGACTTATAAGGGACCAAAGACGGAAGAGGAGAGAAATCAGAAGAACCAGAAATTCTGCAAACAATTTTGATCAAGATGTTCACTGACACACATAACCTAAGCGTGGATGAGGTACCAAACCACCCAACAGCAGCACTGGGAAAGGAGCTGGATCGAGACTGCTGGCTGACTTGCTGAGGCAAGGAGAGAAAAGCTGGAATTCAAGGCAGAGTAATGTGTAGAGCAAACTGGTAAACACCTCAAGCTTTTTGCTGAGACCCCAGAAGGTCTATTCCCTGAATAAAGACCTGCCTTGGAAATAGAGGCAAACTAAAAACAGCCCAATCTTACTAACAAAGCCTAAATAAAGGCCAACTTCAACTAAATTATAGTGATCTGCCCATACTGTGCCTGCCTGCAAAAGAAAATTGCATTTCCTTTAAAGATAATATTATCCAAGGTCTCCACATTTTTCATATACAGTATTGGTAAAATTACCAGGTTTGTTCCCCCACCAAAATAAAACACCCCAGGATCAAATGTCTGAAAACCAAGAGGAAAAAACACACAGGGAGTCTAAAGTAGTCTAAAACTCATTCTATCTAGGAAGTAGTTGAAAACAAAACTAATATAAAGTAAACCACAAGTCAAGGACCTATGTTGTAATCACTAAGATAACCACTAAAATAATTTTAGAGTAATATATAAAAAGCAGCTAATGGGGAAGGATGATAATGGGACAATAAAATATACTTGATACTAAAGAAGGCAAGAAAGCCGGGAAAGCCAATAAAGAACAGGTGAGACTAAAATTAAAAAAAAAATTAGTGGGATGGCAAATTTAAACCAAATGTACCAATAATTACATTAAATGTAAATGAAAATTACTGTAAATGATGGGGTTAAAAGGCATGTTACTGTTTGGTGCTTACAAGTGACACACCTTAAATATAAGGACACAGAAAGGGTGGAAAGAAAAAGATGGGAAGAAATTTGCCACACAAACATTAATCAAAAGAAAGCTCATATAGGTAATACTATACAGAGCAGACTTTTAATTAAGGCAAGAAGTATTACTAGAGATAAAGATATTTCATAAAAGAAGGCAATTCAATAGAAAGATAAAACTATTCCAAATTTATAGTCACTCCAAATATATAAACTAAAATGAGAAATAAATCCAAATTTACAATAAATGATATTACAAATTTAAAGATTTTAACATTTCTTAGTAGCTGACAGGACAAGCAAAAAATATTTTTAGTTAAGATGTGAAAGATTTGAACATGGTTAATAAATTCAACCGAACTGATATGTGTACAACACTATGTAACTTGCAGACTGAAACACTGGAATTAACTGAAATTTAAAACTTTTCTTCAAAGATACCATTAAGAGAGAGGAGGACAAGTCCAGAATGAAGACAGTATTTCATAATACATCTATCTGAAAAATAACATCTATCCAGAATATATAACTTCCACAAATTACAAAAAAAAAAGGCAAAAAAGTTTGTGTTCGTTAAGTTATGCATCAACAAAAATGTTTTAGAAAATTAGAAGAGGACTTTCAAATTGGTGTAGGGCTAGTGTAGAGCATCTGATTTTTTGGTGAGTTTCTAAGTATCACAACAATGGTTTTAAATAACTTCTGATGACAACTAGGAACATAAGTCCTAGCCATTTTTTTCAATGAGTATTTTAATATCAGACTTAAAATTATTGATAAAAAGCACAGAATACAAAAGATCGCAACGTGCTTTGATAACTCAGAACAGTGACTCTGCACCAGTAATGCCACACCACACTGCTGTGCCAGAGGGATTTTTAAAACATGCAATAAATACCTGAGGGGCACTGACCTCTTATCCCTTAGACTGTCACAGGGATTTTTAAAACATGCAATAAATACCTGAGGGGCACTGACCTCTTATCCCTTAGACTGTCAAATAAAAAATGACAACAGCCAATACAACAATAAACGTCCAGTGTGAAGGAATCAAAATTACACCTATTTTTTTGGTCACAATGGCAAATCTTTTTTGGTGTGCCACAGAATTTTACTAATTAGTTTATGTGTGCCATGAGATGAAAAAGGTTGAAAGTCTCTGGTTAGCTCAGAGATAAAGTCAGTGTTCTTAAATCAGGCTCTGAAAACAGGGTTATCTGCCCAAACAGATGTCTACATCATAAAATTTCCCAATGACAGAAGAACTTGGAAAAAGAAAACACAGCTTTTTAGAACAAGGGCTTGATACATAATACAGACTTGTATACTTTCTGAATGAATGACTTTACCTTCATAAGCACAAAACGTGAATCAATGTTAGTCCAACTCAGCGTAAATTATCATATGTAATTTATCAGGGTAAATGATCATACTCATAAGTTCTGTTAAAGCAGAGTCAATATATGTAAGTCTTCTGCATTGAGGTGAAGACTGTGAGCTTTGGAATAAAAAAAATTCACTACTCCAGTTATGTAGTAACTGTGTGATTGTGGCAAGTTAACCTCTCTAATCCCAGTTGTTAATCTAACTTCAGTTTATTAATTCACAAAATTGAGAATATAATACTCACCTGGAAGTTCAGGTATTTAAAACATCTTGCACAGGGATACAGCCATGTGGTAAATGATATCTCTTGTTATGTATTCGGAAAAGTATTTTTACTTTTTCAAATAAATAAAAAAAGTTATTGCTTTCCCAGATTATAATAAAAAAAAAACTCTGAGAATTAAATAAATTAATATGCTTAGGCTGTGAACTGCTATCTGCTATTATAAGGAATAGTAGAACTGGGTAGACTCATAGGCAACCAAGGCTCTATAAACCCACCTTAAGAGTTGCTTAAGACATTTCATCAACTTAATAGTAGTAACCTACCCACAGCTCCTGTTTCCCTTCGCTTTCAGTTTTAAATGGTGTGAAACTTCAGAGCTGAAAGAGCTCTAAATTTAAAATGATCTAACCAACGCAACTTCCAACCACATCCCCTAGGTAGGTTTGAGGAAACCAACACATTAATCCTTGAAACTGCATACAAAAGGGTGTGTGTGTGGTGCATAGATGCACACATGTATCTTCCAGGAGAGGACCCATGATTTTTGACCATTCTCCAAGGGGTGTGTAACTCCCAGAAGAACCAAAGCTCTTACCCAAAAATTTTATTTTCCTTGTAAATAAGGAAACAAGTGTCTTAACCAGAAAGGTTAAATGACTTTAGCAAATTAATGACCACGTATGAACTAAAGCTTACTGTCTCTTAATTCATCATTAAATATTTTCCTCACTACTCCAAATTTCCTATATATATAGTATTGGGAGCTTCCCCTTTATGTACAAAAGTTTCACTTCCTTTATTACATCAAGAAATACATGCTCTATCTCTGACTGTACCACAGGGCCTACACCTTGTGCTTAATATATACTTGCCTCCCTAAACTCAATGTCATGGACTGTTGGCTATACCATCACTGTGCACACACAAAAACAGTTCACAGGTCACAGTAACCACAGTGTTCGTGGTTCTATTAATTTGTTTGAAACAGACATTGAGATGGAAGGCAATGAATTCCTAATTGTCAAGTACAACACTCTTAACCTTTAAAATATTATGATGATGCCCTGGTTTTATTTTACATAAAGGTCTAGTGCTTGGCTTTTGACCTAACCATAAAGATGTCAAGGTCTTACACTGTCAGCCACAAACGCAAGAACTAGAGAACATATGGGGAAAGCCTGTCTTGAACAAACCACTCTTGCAAAAGCAGCCATTAAAAATACTAAACAGGTGTGATGCTTAACAGCCCAAAAGCCACTGGACCCATTTTCTAAGATATCATTTTGAAAGCAGAGGAAGTGCCAAGATTCTTAAGCAAACTATCTGTGCTCATCCAGAATACAGCTACTTTTCAAACTTCCCTAAATGTGTAACCTAGAACATTGGAAAAAAGAAATGTTTCTTGAACCTAAAACCATCAAAATCTATAGAAAAAAAATACAAACTCACAAATTCCACCATCTCCATATTCTCATCCTATTTCTGACTTCCAGGGACATACAAATCCTTAGTAGCTTCAGCAAATAATTTACATTTCTCACAACTCTACTCCTTGACATTTATTACCTTCGGTAACTTTAACATTCATAATAGTGGCCAATCTGACATAAGTCCTTACAGATGCCTTAATTTTCATCTCCCATTTTACTAGGATTCCCTGCCCCCTCCCCCATATTGATACAGGCAAATCCTGAAACCCATCATTAGAAAACATCAAACATTTCTGGCACTGAAGATATTTTCCTCCCACTTCCCCTTACTTTATTGTAGTTTGACAAACCTGCTCCTCATGCTCACTGGATCTTCAGATCTATTGATCCCTAATACCTAATACCTCTATTTCCTAGAACCTTAGGATTCACTTGCCTACTTATTAAAACAGTCCATGATCATTTCATTAATGCCACTAGCAATCAGAATTCTCCCCCACACCCTTAGGCAACGTCTATCACTGGCTTTCCCTTATTTTGAATATTCTTCTCTGAGATGTCTAAGTACCTTCAGAAAAAGCACAAACTCTGCTGCCTGCCTCTACTATATGAAATTTGTGCCACCTCACCTAAATTATCCTCTCACAACCACAGATAATCCATTTGTTTATAGATAGCTGACCCCAGCAGAGGAGTTATTCCAAACTTCTCTCTTGTATTAATTTCCTACTGCTGCTAAACAAATTACCAAAAATTTAGTAGCTTTTATATTCTCTTAAGAGTTCTAGACTAAAATCAGTTTCATTGGGTTAAGGTCAGGATGACTACAGAGCTGGTTCCTTCTGGAGGTTCTGAGGGGGGAATCCACTTCCTTGCCTTTCTCAGCTTCTGATGACCACAGGTATTCCTTGGCTGCAGCCTCCCCCATCTTCGAAGCGTGTCACTCCCATCCCTGCCTCTGTCCGCACACTGCCTTCTCCTCTGACTCCCATCTCCTGCAACCCTTTGGTAAGCACACCGGGAGACCCCTTTGGGGGCCTACCAGAACCACCTAGGACAATCTCATTTCAAGGCCCTTAACCTAATCACATTTACAAAGTTCCCTTTACCTTTCAAGGTAACAATCATTAGGTTCCAAAAATCAGTCATGGACATATTCGGAGGATCATTATTTAGCCTACCCCATTCCTCAACACCTCACATGGCTGTCACCCTAAACGGATGGTCCCACCTCCGACTTTACTTGGAAGAGCATCAGAAGAGTTTTTCAGCTCCTCTCCACAAAGCTGTTGCTACGTTCCACCTCACCGTTTTACCCATCCTTGATGACTTTCCAAATGCTTCAAAAGAAGTACTGACCCTCTTTCCTAGATTATCTTTCCCCTACGATTTTGAATTTACAGTCTCTAATCTTTAACCTGAAATACTCTATCTTGCTGTTCATAAAAATGACCAGAAATACAGACAAATTCAAGTAAAAACATGAAAATATCTTTGAAATTTACCATCATTTTAGGCAGAAAATTCCTCTACTAACCATCCATTAACCTACATATCACAACAGAAAACCCTTTTTTCTCTTTCCTTTCCTGACATGAATTCTAATTGCTCAAAAATAGCTTAGAGAATACCACCCATAATTTCATCCTGATGTTGTATAATGTTTAATGGGAAAAAACAAACTGATAATCTCAATTTATTGATTATACCAATAATTAAAGTTACTTTATAACCTATAACAAACTTTATAAAATATTTAATTTTTCCCACAATCATTAATCTTTTAAATAATTAAATAATTAAAGCTGAAAATAAAGGTCATACTGAGCAACCTCAAACCAATCTTAGAAGTTTAATATGTTAACTGTTCTTTTATGAACAGAATGAACTTAAAATAACCAATTTAAGTAAAGCAGAGATCACAAACTCTACTGCCTTCAGAGTCTAAACAGGTAATGCAAGTCTCAAACACCAGGAAGAGGTGGAGTGGCAGAAACTGGAGGTCACATGTTTCATCTAGAGGCATAAACATTTTTTTTTTTTTGAAACACTGAACCTGCCAAACAACAAAGTTATGTGGGACAAATTTTGACCAATGGCTGCTTCCATGTAACCTGTGAATACATTGTCATTTTCAGGAGTTAGTGCATCCCAAGGTACCCATACATTGGGGCTCATGGCACTTTAGACACAGATACCCCTTGTTAAAGTAAAGTCAGCTGGCTGAGTAGGTGGTAGGTGGTAGGTGGGTAGACACTGAAGTATCTTCTCTCCTTCTCTGAGCCTGAGATCTAAAATTCCAACAGTTAGAACTAGTATTCATTGGAAGAAGAGATCTGTTTTGTCTCCATGAAGGTATAACCAGAACACTTCAAGTATATGCTCTAGCTAGCAGGCAATGTGACCAAAAGTAATGCAGACATCGACTACTTTTTTGATTTTTAGACAACTAAAATCACTTATTTACTTTGACTAAAATACTGGATGCATGGATGCACACACTTATCAAAAATAATTTTATATACTTTATTTCTGTACATTTCAAGGTATATAAAGTATACCTTAAATTTAAAAAGCCCTCATTTAATTAAGACCAGAAAACCTCGGGGAAGAAGGGCAAAATAAAGAAAACGAAAGGATTCTACTTTGTGAAACATGAAGAAACCTCATCAACTCTTTAATTTCTGAATATAAAAGAACGTATTTTTAATAAGCATTTTGAAAAAGGACAAGCTATTTTGAAATCTATGTATATTAACTCTTTCGAGATATGTAAGTGCCTAGGTTTGCTCAAGGAGTTCTGCTGGGTGTGGGAGATGCAGTGTGGTGACAGATCTCATAAAGTTCAGTCTAAGAAAACAAGGCACTAAACGGTGGTTAATGAACGTGATAAATGCTGCAAAGGAACAGTACCAGGTACGATCAGAACAGCTGTGGCCAGCAGGCAGTACGTGTAGCATGGGTCAGGGAAAGCTTACCAGAAATTAAGCTAAGTTCTAGAGGGTAAGTAGGAATAAATCACATAAAGAAAGGAAACATTCTAGAAACATTTTCAGACAGGAGACATGTTCGAAGATTTGAAGATGAGAAGGATCTCTGCAGGGAAGTAACATCATGTGCTTTAAAATAGTAACTCTAGGAGCAACATGGAAAAGAGAGAGGAGCACAATGTTTTAAGACTAGTTATTATATGAAGAGAAAGGAAAGAAATGAAGGTGATCTGGTCTTAGGTAGTAGACATAAAAACAGAAATTGCCAATTATCGAAATATACGATATGGAAAGAGGGAGAAGAAACTGACAAAAATAAGTCCCATAAACAAATGAAATGAATTGACACAGATTATGAGCTCACTTGGAAATGCCAAGTTTGAAATACCTCTCAGACAATGCAGGGAGCTGTCAACTAGACAAATGAATGTATGAGTCTGAATCTCAGAGAATGAGACTGCAGACATAATTTGGGAATCAACTACACAGAGGCACTAAATGAAACCATGGTAGTAAATGAGGTAGGTATACCAGGAGAAGGAAAACTAGGTCAAAGCCCCAAGAATGCCTCTAGTTAAATGGCAGAGGGGGGGTGGCTAAGAAGAGAAAGTCAGAAAGGGAGGAGGCACAGTAAGGGAGTGCTGTGTCACAGAAATTAAGGACCCAACATGTGAGAAGAAATGACTGCCCAACTGTGCAAATACTGCTGGACAAAAATAAAAAAGCAGGAGAATTAGCAGTGATCTTTGCCTTCAGATGTGCAAATATGGTGATCCTGATAAGGGTAAGACTGAACAGAATACTTGAGACAGAATCTTAACTGGAACATACCCAAACTGAATGAAAGATGAGAAAAGGGAGATAACAAGTGTCAACATTTCTTATGAGATGTTTAGTAACTCGAGGACCCAAAACAAAATTCAGTAGAATTTCATTTTGAGGATGTGAGTGGCCCAAACATACTAAAACTGATGAGTAAGACCCAGTGTAAAGGCAGAACCTGAAAATACTTTTGGTTTTTGACAAGGTAAAAAGGGATGTAATCCTTACAAGGGGTAGAGTATTGGCTTTTGCCAGAGAGACACTACCCTCCATTAAAACAGGATGGAAAAAGAAAAACACAAAAGGGGAGAAAATACAGGTAAAATTGTAGATTCAGTGGCAAGACACTAACATAGTTTCCACCTGATGCTCTCTCTTTTCCCTGAGAGGCAGAAGGCAAGATGAGTTATTAAAAGCAAGGGGACCAACAGGACAGCTGGAAGTTTGAAGAGAAACAATAATTTCAAAGTGGTGGAATGAGCTGGCTAGAGAAAGAGTGAGGCTACTGGGTAGTGTAGGGGGCTGACTGGAGGTCTGTGACAAAGGACAAATGGTGGCACTGACCTACCCTATGTGGGGCTTCTCCAACAGAGGCCCAGGAAAGGTTTAAGTTGCTGGGTTTATCTAGGGTTGTAGCGCTACCAGATAGGTTGATGAAAGGTTGAGGGGACAAGAAATAATAATATTAGTTAAATTTTACTGGGCACATTTTAGTCTGGGGCTCTGAAAATACTTTATATAAATGGATCCTTTAAGCCTCATGGCTACTCTATCTCGTTGGTACCATATTTCATTTTATGAACGAGGAAGCTGAGGAATGAACTTGACTATGGCCACATTAGCTGCTAACATTTCATGAGAATAGATAGATAGATAGATAGACAGATAACTGAAATAAAACAAATAAAAAAAAATAACAAGCCCTGGCTGGTGTGGTCAGTGGGCTGAGTGCCAGCCTGCAAACTAAAAGGTTGCTGGTTAGAGTCCTGGGTTGCAGGCGAGGTCCCCAGTTGCAAGTGGCAGTCAATTGATGTCTCTCTCCTTTCTCTCTCCCTTCCCCCTCTCTAAAAATAAATAAATAAAATCTTTTAAAAAAGTAACATGATAAAAGATTGAGTGTGTATGTAATTTTAAAATACTTGTGTTAGTAGAGCAACGGACCATGAAATTATAGGTGGACTTCTACCTTAGTGTTAAAATATAAAGACTCACCAAATCCAGCAGAAGTTAAAGAGAACAGTAATAAGCTAACTCATTTCACAGTTACATCCCAAACATCATATGTTTTTATATACTACTATCTCATTTCCTCCAAATGTCAGCACAACATGAATCTATATTCTGAAAAGGAAAATGAGGCTCAGAAACACTAAACAATTTATTGCACCTTTTACCAAACCCTTGAGAAATGAAGTACCCTCTTCCTGACCTCCTTGCCACTAGGCCCTACAAAACCAGGGTGATATAGGCCTGACTGAATTTACCAGCAGAACATGTTTTCTCTCACTGAACATTCGTTCCACACATTACTTTATTCTAGTAAGTAAAAGAAACTAGGAAAACTCTTACTACTTCATTACAACTAAAGAAAATAAAATAAAAATTTGAAAAGCAAAAAGTAAAAGCTTAAAAGAAAATCATTATTTCCATTTCCCAAATATGAGCACTGATATAATAAGATGTTATAGCTTGGTCATTTTGTAGTGACAGAATAATTAAGCAGTTTGATGGGTTTACTTTCATTCTATAATCATACTGAAGTTTAAAAAAACCTGATAGTTTATCACCTTTAAAGTAATGAAACACCTTAGCTCAAGTCAATGTTTTCCAAATTGTTGTACTGAACAAGATATTTGTCTTAACTGAAAGAAATAACAGTAATAATACGTGAAAAAATGAAACGTACAAAGGGGACCCTCCCCCAAACCGGAATTATCTTCTGGAGGGTGGGTCCCTTGTAGTACAGGCTTCTCCCGATCTATATAGGTGAGTGTTCTAGGAACCCAACTCTATCAGTGTACCGGCTGGCATTGTTGTGACAGGCTGTGTTCAGCTTCAGCAATTTTGTTTAGAAGACTCTTTCAATGTGTTTGCCCATTTCATGATGGGTGATTTACGAGCACACCTGCCCACACTACAAGGGGTGTTCGGCAGTTTTTGACCAAAAACAGCATGACCCCTATCCACCCCATCCTCCTTATTCACCGGATCTTGCCCTGAGAAACTTTCTTTATTTCCCTGGATGAAAAAAGTCCTCAAAGGGAAATGTTTTACCAATGCAGAAGAGGTGAAACAAGAAAAGGCAGATGCACTAAAAGGCACACAAATCGGCAAGTTCAAAAACTGTTTTAAGCAGTGGAAAAACTGTCTTCATAGGTGTATCACATCAAATGGAGAGTACTACGACGGTGACTGAAGTTTAAACATGTAAGAATAAATACACAATTTTTTATAAGTAAATTCTGGGATTGTTTTGGTCACCCCTCATATATCTGAAGGATATGTAATACTCCAAGGATTTACTATTAGAATAAATAGATGGCAGCTAATAGAGTACAGTTATTACAAAAGTATTTGAATTAATGACATCCCCTTTCACTGAAGATAGGAGGACATTAGGTTTTAAAAATGTGTAATAAAATATTTGCCTTTCATCTATCATGTTGTCATTTAACCACCCTTACACTCAAGCGATATTAATAAAGGTTTTCAATATTTCCCATTTTGAAGCAAAAATGCTAGATATTGAAGAAAAAAAATAACATCTTATCCTCCAAGTCTTTCATTCCAATCATTAAGTACATGAAACACTAAATCTTTTACTCATAAGCTAAGGTGGCCCTTGCAAGTGAAATATAGTTTATTAAAAAAAAAAAAAGCACCTTCCACACTGACATACTATTCAACTAAATGTAACAAGAAAACATTTTGAAATATCTGACTTCTTAAAGGAAAAACAAGAAAAAACTCTACTTACCATATACATTAGTATGTCTCTGATCATCACCATAGCTGTTTGATGATCATTCCAAGCTTGATTTAGCGTTTGAAGAAAGTTGTTATTCAATGAATTAAGTACATCCTCTCGCACCTATTAACAGAAGAGTTCATTACAGTTTGTTTACACATACACACACGTGCACACACTCATATGTATACATGCACTTATCTGTTTGATAAAATAAAGTGGAATCTTCAATTTTAAATTAAAGAAACGTTACAGACCAATAGAAATATTTTAAGCTATAATATAACCTATGTACGGATGACTAACAAATGTGTTTTGTATAGTCCAGGCCCTTCCCTTGACTTCCGAAATCATAAAGCAACCTCCTGGGCATTTCTTAATATCACAGTCGGAATAGAATCCTAAACACTTGTAAGGAAATACAAGCCTCTATAGAACTGGTCCCAGGTCATCGCTCCAACTCCACCTTCCCTCTCCTGTCTTTGAAGAATGGTGAGACCACTGATTCTGGAGTCAAATTACCTGGGCTCAAATCCCAGCTCCCTGACTAGGTGTGTGACTTTGGGTAAATTATTTAATCCCTATGCTTTAGTTTCCTTACATGTGAAATAGTGTCCATCGTGTAGGATTGTTCTAAGGATTGCATTAACACTCCTAACACACTTAGAACAGTGCCTGGCACTCATTAAACACTCAGGGAACATTAACTATTAATTTAGTACACTCTAGCTACAATGGAGCTGCATACAGCAAATGTGCTCTGACATTTCTTCTGCCTTGATTCACAGCTCACTCCCTCATTTCTTTCTACTCAAGTTTCACCTCCACAAACAGGTTTCCCCTGACCACCTATTTCAAACAACAACCTCTATCTTTACTCCTTTACCCTACCGTTCATTTTTCTGCACAGTACTCATCACTACCCACTATATTACTAGTTTATTGCTTTTCCCACCAAAACATACAGCAGCAGGGATTCTATCTTTTCCATGTGAATCTCCTGCACCTACAACAGTGCCTGGCATTTGTATGTTAAGAACCTTTAGCTCACCCCACCCTCTAATCCCTGGTCCACTTCCAACACGGTAAGCTCTCTCAGGACATCTGTCTTTGCACATTAAGTTCCCCGAGTCTGAAATGCCTTTCTAATGCAATCCTGATACAACTACGTAGATTCAAGAATTTCTTTACAAAGTCCACAAACATACTTCCACTTTCTTCAATAGGAGGTTACTGACCACTTCTTCCTGCTATGCTATTAGTCCAATAGAAAGTATTTAAGTAGAAAACAGAATCTAGACTCTGGTTCTAGCATTAAATGAAGAAGTATTGCGTTTGTCCTCTAAGTTCCCATGACTCTTTGGGACTACACTGCCAACCTCTCCCTGTTATTTAAATCCAACTAATCTTCCATGGTAAGGTATAGCTCAATTCTCAGTTAACTCCAGCCTCACCACACATCTGTATCTCCAAATATCCTTTACCACAGATAATCTGCAATAGTAAATTTCTTCCAGGTTGGGGAGAATCTGAAGTCATGATGTTTTTTTTAAAAAACAAATTAATACATGAGTTGAAATATATAAATATCTATAAATCCGAATTCTAAACACATGCAATAAAATGTCATTGTATATTATAACTAGTGTAAACAAGTGGTTGGAAGTGCCAAACACTGAAAGAAAATACACATAACACACTATTCCCAACACATGACAGAATAAGTTCAAATTGAGAAAACTGTATCTAATTTATTTTTTCTTACATATTAGAGGAAATGAGGTCTTCAAAAGATATTAGAGAGGGGACAATACATCTATTCTACAACCACTAGCCTATACTTAATCTTTTGTTCACAACTGTATTTTGAAGCATCTGAACTTCAAAACATATCACCCAGAAATTCTCCCATAAAAATGTTGACTATATCAAAAGTGATAAACATCCATGTTGGTTAGTTTATAGTACTGTGTTTAACAAATACTATTATGCAAAGTAGAAAAAATATCATTTATTTAAACCCATAAGTCTACCATTTGTCAGATACAAATTCCCAAGATAGCTATGAACACAAGTTGAAAATGTAGCTATTTACAAAATTCTTCACCAAACTTCATATTCTTTCACTGAAGCACTAAATTTTGAGTGTTAATTAAATTAAAATCATGACAATACTAGAGATACTCTACTACGTAACAAAAATGATATATTCCAAACACCAGAATTTTTTGCAATTAATTAGTTTTAAGGACTTAAGTAAACCTCTGTATACTCCTTTGCTGTAAAAATTAAGTTATGTGTTAACTATACTAAAGTCACTCTGATTTTGGAAAACAAAAATGTGCTTGGTGTATTTATTTGAATGAATGAAAACATGATAAAATATAGTATGTTTTTCAAAATAATACTCTTTAAAGTAAAATATATCAACAAGTGTTTATGTAATATTTATACCTGACTTTCAACAAAATAATGTGATCAACTAGCACAAGCTGCCATAAAGCTTCATTTGCATCACACTTCAAACAATTATCCTTACAAATCAATAACAGAGAATATTAAGCAAAAAATAGCTACTGAGTTAATTTTATTTAATTTTGAGTGACTACACATACACACACATCTAAGATGTACAATAATGCCTTAGATACCCTTGCTGTAACCACCTGTTGATTCTTCAAATCAGTCTATGAGCAAAAAATTATTTCTTTAATACCATCCCAGGAAAATATCTTTCTACTCTGATACATGAAAAGTAAATGGATATTTATTCAAATATATACAATAAATGGTAGGAATCAGATGAAAATTGAACTTTTATGAGAATTAAACAGGCTTAAAAAGAAAAATTGGCATATAAATGAAAAATATACATTAAGTGAAAAAAATTGATCTGATTTTATAAATTATTAACGTAACAATACAGAAATTTTGAAAAAGAGAAAGAGGGGACAGTGTGGGGGACGGCAACATTGTTAGTCTCACACTCTAAGACAACCAAACCATCTGTTTTTGTACCATCAAAGGCAAGTGGGAAGGAACCCTGCTGTAGAGGTGATACCAGAATCAAAAGGGGCCTGACGCAGGGAAGTACAAGGTATCCATTCGAAGAGCTGGAATTTGAAGGGTGAGACAAACAAGAACAAGTAAAGCCATGGAAGTTGAGAGTAGAACGGAGTCTGCTATGACAGAGACTAAAATGAGTAGTTGAAAACTGAGGGCTGTGCATGGCACTGAGCCTTGCAAAGGATAAAGCAATATACAGACAACAGTTCAAAAACAGATGACGAGCCTGGTGAATAACTAGAATCATATGCAGAGCAACAGATTTTGATCAAGGGAACAAGAAGACAAGACAGACTGGGAGAAAATACTTGCACAAGATGTATCTAATAAAGGACTGTTCCATCTTGTTTCCTAGCCACGGTAAAATCAGTTTCGTATATGTCATCACACTTGAAGGCACAGAACCTAACAATGTTAAGTGAGGACTTAACTGTATACAAAGAATTCATAAAACTCAGCAATAAGAAAACAAATAACCAAATTAAAAAAACTGACAAAACACCTGGACACCTCACCAAAAAATTCAGATGCTAAATAAGCACAGAAAAAGATATTCAATCTGATCACCAAAAAATGCAAATTAAAAATATAATGGGATACCACTACACATGAATTAGAATGGGCAAAACCTCAAACACAACACCAAATGCTGGTAAGGATGTAGATTAACAAGCATTCTCATTCATTGCTGTTGGAAATGCAAAATGGCACCAGCCACTTTGGAAGACAGTTCAGCAGTTTCTTACACAACTAGATATATTCTTACCATAATGATCCTGCAATTATGTTCCTTGGTATAAAAACCAAAGGAATTGATAACTCATGTCCACACAAAATCCCCCACACAGATGTTTATAGCAGCTTTGTTCATAATTGCCAAAACTTGGAAGCAACCAAGATGTTCTTTAGTCAATGAATAGATACATCCGGACAACAGAATACAGCCATGAAAAGACATGGAGGAACCTTAAGTGCATAATACCAAGTGAAAGAAGACAATCTGAAAAGGCTACATATCATATGACTCCAAGTGCTATATGACATTCTAGAAAAGGTAAAACTAAGGAGGCTGTAAAACCACAGATTGCCAGGGGTCAGGGTGGAAGGAGCTATGGAAAGGCAGTGAAACTATCCTCTTTGGTACTGTAACAAAGGATACATTCCCTAATTTATGTGTTAAAACCCACAGAATGCACACCAATAGAGAGAGCCCTACTGTAAACTACAGACTGGGTGGTGACAGAGATACATCAGTGTAGGTTCACCCTTTGTAACGCATGTGCCACTCCAGTGCGAGATGCAGGAAGCAGGGGAGGCTGTGTGCGTGTGTGTGGAGGCAGAAGGCATATGAAACATCCCTGTACCTTCTGCTCAGTTTTGATGTGAACCTAAAACTGCTCTAAAAATAAAGTCTATTAAAAAAAAATGGGGCCTAACCAAGATCCAAAGAAAATGAATCTGTTTTGTTTTTCTGCATAAAAAGAAAAAACAAATATATCCACGGGCATAAAAGAACCACACTAGCCATTCATGTACCTTCCCTTTGTAGAATTTGTTCAACACAAATCTTTTTAAGTAGTCAGAGTAATTATTATTGATATAATTCTGAGTCCTGACTTTTTTTAAACCACTGATTAACATTCAACATTAACCTCTGCTTTAGGAGAAAAACATCTAGTTATATGTAGCATATCATTTCCAAAGCATTGTAGTAATTCAAAGAAAAAGGTTTATTAGAATAAAACAAAAGAAAAAAATGTCATCTGAGATTTTAAGCGACTTCTTACATAATACTAAAAGCATGATGTATATAGGAAAAAAAATAAATTGTGCTCCATCAAAACACTTGTTCTGCTCTGGCTGGTGTGGCTCAGTGGCCTGAGCACTGGCCTGCAAACCAAAAGGTCGCCAGTTGGATTCCCAGTCAGGGCACATGCCTAGGTTGCAGGCCAGGTCCCCCAAAAAGGGCACACGAGAGGCAACTGTACATTGATGTTTCTCTCGTGCTCTCTCCCCCCTCCCTTCTCCTCTCTAAAATAAATAAATAAAATCTTAAAAAAGAAAACACCCCAAAAACCTTGTTCAGCAGATAGTTAAAACAATAAAGACAAGCTATAGATAAAAACATCAAATGACCTGTATCCAGAATATTGACACATATATGTATACATATATACACGTATTTTTAAACTCTCATAGAAGTAAAGGAAGTAAACAATTAAAAATTGGAAGAAAGACTTGAATGCACACTTCACCAAAGAAGTAAAGGCAATTTTGTACATGGAAAGATTTCAACATCAGCCATTGAGGAAATGCAAATTAAAACCATGAGGTAACACTACACATCCATTAGAATGGCTAACATAAAATAAACTGACAGAACAAAGTGCTGATGATGATCCCCAGCAAGTAGAACTCTCATATGTCACCAAAAGAGTAAAGGAACACAAAAATGATACAGTCCTGAAGAAAAACAGGTTGGCAGTATCGCAGTATCTTATAAAGTTAAATATACGCTTGCCATATGACCCAGCAATCCCACTCCTAGAGAAATGAAAGCATATATGCACACAAAACCTGTACACAAATGTTCCAAGTAGCTCTATTCAAAATCACAAGAAACCACATACAACACAAATGTCTTAAAACAAGTAAATAGGCAAATGGATAAGCAAATGATGGTACATTCATACAATAGAATATCACTCAGCAATAAAGAAAATTATTGATACATACAATAGCTTGGATCAATCTCAAAATAATTATGCTGAATGAAGAATTAGTCTCAAAGGGTTACAAACATTCCATTTACATAACATTCTTGAGAAAACAAAACTACAGTGACAGAGGACAGATCAGTGGTTACTACATATTAGGGGTGAAAGAAAGGTGTGACTATTAAAAGAAAACAGAGGGAGTTTTCTGGTGTAAGGGAATGTTCTATATTGTGAGATATTATGGAAATCTACACATGGGATAAAAACCAAAGAAAGTACATGAAAATAAGAGGCTAGTTTTATTATATAACTTGCAATTAAGATTCCCAAGTTGGGTACTGCCTTGTTACTATACCATAAAGGTAAGCTATGATACCACAATCTTTACTCATAAAAGCAATTTGAATGCCAAATAATGAAAGAATTGTGAATTATTTTGAGTATGTCAATTTTATGAATGATCATGCAATAATGCAAATTGGCATACTACATTCTTCATTTCTGTGAATATGGCTTTTCCTGTCCTTTTTCTTAAATACTTGGCAAAGATTAAAGTGGAATTACTAAGGCAAAAAGAAACCCTCATTTTTCGACGTTATAATAAAACATGTTCACTTATAATTTAATGCCCAAGTTGCAAAACAGACACCTTCAAAGCAAATTCCTGGCCAAGGGAAGAGGAGGAGGATGGAAAGGAGTATGAAAGGACAGCAGGCATGAGCATGCCCTTGAGTTTCCACATCCAAGTATCTTTCTGGAATGATAAGGAGGTTAATGTTGGGCCAGCAGCTTTTGGCTGGCTGGCTGGAGAGTTGAAGGACATTAATAATCCGCATAGCACCCCACCCTCGAACATGTGCAGGCATGCGCATGCACACAAAATTACTTTTAATCAATTAAAAATTTTCACCCTCTAAATTTCAATGCCTGAGGAAAAATCCTAGGCAGCCAAATTAACAGACTGTCTAGGTAATACAAAGAAATTCATCAGCTAAAACTAATTATAAAGATTTTAGTTCTAAAGTTCACCGAAATGAAAATTGAGCCATATAATTAATGATGGTGGGGATTACTGGAAGTTAAGGACTTTTTTCTTAAAGAATTTCAAAACTTGGGATAATATTTAATTCAAGCATCAATTAAATCTCTGAAGTACAGAAATTTGTACTTAGCATTATTTTGCATTAAAATAGACATGTATTAAGAACATAAAATGAAGCATGAATAACAGGAACACATGCTAACTATACAAAGAAGACTTTTAAAAAATATCACAAGGATATTATAAGTTTAAGAGAGATGACCTCCTAGAAGTCTGTAGTATTATAACATTCAATCTGGAACTAAAACAATCAAATCAGTATTTGCAACCTCAGGACAGGTACTAACTAGTTACTTAACCTACCTGGTCTGCAGCTCCTCTTACCTGTAATATGACTGGGTTTGCTTCGGTCCATGACATTTATACCACATCCACTAAGATGCTTTAGTACCGTTGCAGGGCAGGCTCCATTTCCTCTCATTAAACATTATTTCTATTGGTTTTGTATGATTTTAAAAGTGGGGTTGATTTTCTACTGTTTTAAAAGAACTGAGAGTCTGGATGTCTGCTATGTACCTTTCTGACTCCAAATTCTGAAATAGTTTGCTGTTTTGTCAATGAAACCAGAATATTTGCATAAGTATGCAACATTTACCATAATTTAAAAAAATTTAAGTTCTCATTTATAACATTTGAATTTTTTCAGAGTCCTGCCTATATGATCTGGGGCCTTGTCACTTTATAAATTATACCAGCTATGTAAATCGTCCTTTTCCAAGAAATGCCATTAAAAAATTCTTGAAGATCTCAAAACAACTTTCACTTCATCATACCACAGTGATGTGTCTAAACCTATCAATAAAAGTAGCGCAAAAATGAATCTCAATGGAAGCTAAGTCTTGGAATATAGAAAACATTTCTCCTAATCAAACATAAATAGTTAGAAAAGAGCTGTACAGCTCTTTGCATCACCCCAATAATTCTTGATTTTAGAGATTAAAAAGAGATAGTGCAATGTTTTGCTATTTTTATGTAACAGCCATATACAATGAATAGTGGCCACACAGGAGTATGAATGTCAAAAAGCCCCTCTGTCTGATTTATTTTATTTTTAAATTTAGAGAGGGGAAGGGAGGGAGAAAGAGAGGGAAAGAAACATCAATGTGTAGTTGCCTCTTGCACACTCCCTACTAGGGACCTGGCCCGCAACCCAGGCAAGTGCCCTGACTGGGAATCAAACCAGTGACCCTTTGGTTTGCAGGCTGGCACTCAATCTACTGAACCACACCAGCCAGGCCTGTGTCTGATTTAAATCATAGATTCAACACTTAGTGGATGTGTGACTCAGAGCAACTTAATTCTTTGTACATCAGTTTTTATAAAACAGGAGTACCTACTTCAAGAAGGTGTTTTGTGGACAAAATGAGTTAACATACACAAAATACTTAAAACAGTTCCTAGCCTACAGTAAATGTTATATAAACATTTTCTACTAATATTTCTTATATTATATATTCATAATATGATTAATACACGTATTTGAATCTTGTCCCTCAAAGCATGTTCCAAAGAGCAACATCATGGTCACGATCCTCATCGTCATTATTTGGAATCTTGTTAGAAATGCACAACCACAATCTACATTTTATCAAGATTATCAGAATATTCATTAAGTACCTTAAATTCTGAGAAAAAAGTGACATTAAATATATACATGCCTGTTCACATATTTTATACAGTATTTCCCAAACTCTCAATTTCCACTTGATTCTTGTTTTCGTGTCCTCTATACAACAGTTATTTCTCCACTAGAAGGAATTATTTTACTCCATACTTTGAGGAGTTTGTAATGTAGCCAATCTCCTAATATTTGTATATTCAATGTAAGTTAGGTGAATACATGTTGTTACCTCTTCTAATACATATAACACCTCAAGATTTCTGTATTTCAAAGCAAGCTTCTCCTAAAGTTAGGAGTATTGATCTTAACTGTTGCATATGTTTAAAACTTTCTAAGAATTCACTAATGGGAAATGATTCCTGAATGATACAAAATTCACTGCCCTCTTGACATTTTCTACACTGATAGGTTTGTTCTAATTTTCACTAAATTTTCAGAATAAAGGTAGAAATCTTGATCAGAGGAATCATAATAGTATCATTAACAAATCAAGATAGCCAATGTAGGGAAAGCTTTCTTCCTGATGCTGAAGGAAGATTCTGCTCTAAGTAATTTACTAATGCATATAATAGTAACATCAACTTAAGGATTTTGCAAAGAGGGAGCTACTTTGCTTTAAGTGTCCAAAGTGAAGCTCTTAATTCAAAACAATACATAAAATCTCTACCCAAAATAACACTTCAAAGATTAAATGATTCCTTTCAGCAAACAAAAGCAGGATGCTAGGCACTATGGGGGATACAAAATGCATTAAGCCACTTTAAAATCTCTATGGGGAAAGGGAGGAAAGAGCAGCCTAACAGTAACGACCACATGATCTTAATGTAATGACGAGTGATAGAGAAATCATAAGGTTAAAAGGAGGGGCACACAGGGGGAATTAATACAACACACTTTCAAATTTTCATACACAAAGAAAATTGGGTACATGTTCAAGCAAATAATCATCTAAATTGTGACAGTTCTGTAAAGATTTTATTTACTTATTTTTAGACAGAGGGGAAGGGTAGGAGAAAGAAAGGGAGAGAAACATTAATGTGTGGTTGCTTCTCATGCATCCCCCACTGGGGACCTGGCCCACAACCCAGGCATGTGCCCTGACTGGGAATCAAACCAGCGACCTTTTGCTTTGCAGTCAGGTGACCAGAGACCAAATGCTTAGCAGACCAGCAGCTGGCACTAGTAAGTCCTCAATAGGCAGTTTTCTGAATGAATGAAAAGTGAGCAGAATGAAGCCCTTCTTATTTTGTCTTCTTCCCAGGCAAAGCAAGGTATTATTTGAAAAATAGGGTACATGAATAGAAAGAGTTTGAAAGCCACTGAAATAAATGTTCCTTTTAGCAATAAGAACCTGTTTCTTGTAAAAAAGTCAACATCTTTTTGTTCAGCTGCTTTTTAAAGAGGAAAACAAACCTTCAAAGTACAAGAATTAGGTTTCATAAGCTTATTTATGAGGCTGCATTATTAATAAATTACTATATTATAGAGTAATAATTTGAAAGAAAATGGAAAATGAAACATAAAACAAATCTAAGAAACCTGTTAAGTATCACAAAATTAAAATAAAATTCTTGACATGTAAAAACAGAAGAAAGTTTCTCCCCTGACTTAAAGAAATAATTTAAAATTGAAATGATTCTATTCTATTCTGATTTTATTCTGTGTCACACATGATGACACAGGAAAAAACTGCAAAAATTATGAACCTCCTAAGTCTTAATAACCCAAAATTTCAAGACACATAATCATTATATAATTTTAAGGCTCTGGCAAACAAAAACAATCCCAATCTCACTTTATAAATTAGTAATCTAAAGTGCAGAAAAGTCTAGTAATTTGTTCAAGACTGTTGGTGGCAGAATTAGCCCTAAAGTCCAGCTCTTCATACTTTCCACCCAGTAGTCTTCTATTGCTGCTGTATATTTCTTATTAAACATGGAATGCTCAACACTTGGTAAAAGAAAAGGAACAGTCCTAGTTTAATGTACTGTGACCTTACAAACTATCAAGTCTGAACCCCAAAAAGGAATCTTCTAAAAGTAAATAATCTCCCCCAAAACAAATACTTTAAATATCTCATAATTTTGTCAATTATACCTCAATAAACCTGTATAAAACCTTTTAAAAAGACAACTCAAGGTTTATATAACCCTGCCCACTAGTAACTAGTACTAATTATATCTTTACTTTTGAATTTAAAATTGTCTTTTAATGTTACAAACACAGAAATTCAGATAAATGTTGCCATTATTTTATAATTTAAGGTGCCACTAACACTATGCCCATTTTTCAGTCTCCACCTCAATCCTCAAACCACTTGAAAAGTTTAAATTCAGAGTTCAATCTGGATCCCTTATTTCTTTTTTTCTGTGCGATTTCTTTCACTTCTAGGGTTTTAACATTATCTATATGCTCAAAACCCCCGAATTTACATGTTTAGTCCAAACTTCTCGAAGAACTGGATTTGCATACCCAATTTCACTGGCATCTTAAAAGTAACCTGTTTAAATAGAGTTCCCCTCCACCCTCCTAATCTGTATCAAGAAATGGAATCACTGGCCCTGGCCAAACGACTGGAGCATCATCCTGTACACCAAAAGGCTACGGGTTTGATTCCTGGTCAGGGCACATGCCTCGGTTGCGGGTTCAATCCCTGGTCAGGGTGCATAGGGAAGGAAACCAACTGATGTTGCTCTCTGCAATCAATCAATCAATCAATCAATCAAATCAATAACCATATCCTCTGGTGAGGATTAAAAAAGAAGAAAAAAGAAATGTATTCACTGAATTATCCAAGAGCCCCAAACCTGGAAATCACTCTTCCCTCTTCTTCAATCTGATGGCAACAATTTTTTTACATCCAAAATATATATCTTAAAACTGAACATTTTTCTCTAACCCCATTGTCACTGGACTGGTACAAATCACCAGTATCACTCACCTGAAGCTAGTGAATTATTCCTTTCTGTTCCCCTCACTTCAACTCTTGAGCCCTCCAACTTTGAGCTCTCCAACAGATTTACCACACAGAAACCAGAGTAATGTCTTAAAACCCTAATCAGATCATGTCACTGTCTTGATTACATGGCTTGCATGTAATCCTTGCATAGTTTCCTAGTGTATACATAAATCAGTATGAAGTCCTCATACCTAGGCATCAAAGCCTGCCATGATCTGGCTTCTGCTTCTCTCTCTAACCTCACCTAGACCCACTCTTCCTCACTATCAATTCTTAACTTCCCATTCACAACAGGCTTTTTCTCTCTCCCCTTCACTTTCTCTAGTTCAGAAATGGGCACAAGATGGCTTGCTATCTTTCTAAAATACCGTAATTTTTTCTTGAAATACCACCTGCCACTCATTATATCTGGTCTATTATGGTTACTGTGCTGTAACAGGAGTGCTGAGAAGCCTTGACAAAGAACATATAGCTCAGAAAGCTGAAAATACTACCTGGTCATTCACAGAAAAAGAAGTCTTAGAAGCACTCCTTTAGCCTGGAATGCTCTTCAACCCATTTGTCTCACGAACATCTTTTTCATTTTTCAAGTCTTAGTTTAAAAATCACCAGTTCCTCAAAGAGCCATATCTTGGCCTATGTAGTTGCTCTCATCAATTTTCTTTATCACTGTATCCTTTTTTCTTCATTATATTTTATAACTAAACATTTGTTTATCTGTTCCTGGGACCAGATGTAGTCTATTCTCAACAAAGTTCTCACACTTAAGCCAGAGCCTGGCAAATAATAGATACTTGTGAATGTTGAATTCTGCAATGTCTCACAAGGATACATTTGAGGCTTTAACAAAATGATCTATAATTTAAAAATTGTTAAAACTGGAAAGAAGAACTTGCTCCCCTCCAATGTAACCATGCTCTTAAAGTTATTTAGAAAAAATGTTAAAGAAAAAAGAATTCCTGTGAAATCTGAAATGTTTTCATATTTACAAAATAAGACAAAATTCTTCTTAAGGCCAAGCACAAAAGCCACATCACACCCTCATTTTTGTTTTGTGGTCTTGTGGAATTCACTGAATTCCTTTGGGTCTCAGTTTCCTCAAAGGGAACATTCTTCTAGAGACAGAAAGAAAATACTACCAAGAAACAGAAATTAGCATTTGGATTTTCTATGCCTGCTTCAATTTTGTGAATTCATTTCCAAAGTCAACAGTCAGATACTTTCATCCCAAAGATGTGTTCTCTCTTCATATGCCCTCTGCTTTACCACAAATGTTCCTCAAAATGTTCACTCTTCTCATTTTGAAATCAGGGTACTGATAAACTACAGTGAACACTGACTCTATTGATTCCAAGTAAAAACTGTATTTCCTTTGAGTTCTTCAACGTGAAGAGACAGGTTCTGACCATCTATGCCTCAGCACTAAAACACCAGAAAGGTTCACTTCAGTAGAACCTTTAAGCAAGGCTTGGTTCACTTTATATGTATATACGCCAGTTCAGTTAACTATTACAAGCACAATGAACAAAAAACTGATGAACAGACCATGCAGTAACGCTTTCAAAACACAAAGGGAATATATACTCCTTGAGACTGAACATAATTACATCAACAGAACCTTAAACCATTTCTTCATCTTCCAGTTAGAAGGTGGAATGTTGAGACCCATGATACTGATTTTCATGCCAACTGCACTCAGCACATTTTATCAGAAACATTTCTGAACGTCCCATTTGGTAGAACAAGTGTGAAACTTCCTACATCAGAGGACAAACATTTTGAGCTATGGTATGATGGCCCTAACCTGCCAGTTAATAGACTTATTTCAGCAGTGTCTCCACACAGTAGTATTCACAGTTAAATTTTCATAAAAGTAAAAATCAAGTAAGATAAATGGAAAACACAAAAATGAAAGCACAGATACTTGCAGAGTTTCAAAAAGTAATTTGATTGAGATAAAGAATTAGATATGCTGAAACTGGTACATTTCCTAGCCAGAAACTGATAGTTTAAGCTGAGCAAATGAGTGTTTGTGAAAGAAAAAAGTTAAAGAACATTTTCAGATGTTGAAGATACATAATTAAGGCCTACATAAAAAAAATTAAGAATTTAGCATATATTTTTAATTTCTTTAGCACATTCAACAAGAATACACGTTCTCTGGGATATATTGGGGGAACTGCTGTATTTTGACATGACAGTTAACCTTATAATATAGGACCACTTTAAGCAACTGAAAATATGCTAAACCTCTCCCAATTACCATGGAGTTATTTGTTCACATGACTTCAATTTCTACCTAACCATGTTGCAGAGTCCAAAAACTAATCACTTAAAACACTGACCTCACACTCTGGCCTCCTCTCCTCACTTACTGGATAAGCCAATTCTCAACTACAGCACAATAACTACAGATGTTTTTCTACATCTGCGCCCCAAGCTGCAAAGCACTGCTTAAAAAACACAAAACAAAAACCTAAATACACCTTTAGGCCATTTTCTACTGAGCTATCGTTTTCCTTACTTAACAATTCCTAAGTATATTCTCCACAAAGGCTATTTCAAGCCTCTTTATCTTGTTTTCAGAAGACACGTGGTTTAATTATCTGATTCATAATAGTTTTAGAACTAAAGAATCTTGGAGATATTACTGCCAATTTCTTCATTTTAATTATATAAACTAAGACCTAGAATTTAAAGGACTATAGCTTCACAAACATTGAGTCAATTGACTTGAAGACGCCCCAAGCTCCCTTAAGGCCAGCATATTCACTGCACGCTGATCCATGCACTACATACGCCTCACGAGCCAATCTACAGAGGTCAAGGACTCAGGCTGAAGCCACACTGACTGAATGTCCAAGGCCATTTACTAGCTATGTGCGCTTGGACAAATTACCAATTCTCTGCGCCTCAATTTCTTCACTTATAAAATAGAGATAACAGTAGCATCTGACTCATTGGATTGTGACCATTAACTAAGTTAATACTTGTAAAAAGCATTAGAATTGGACCTGGCACATAGTAAGTAATCAAGAGTCAGTTATGACTGTTATCATTCCCAACAGAACTCTGGCAAATGAGAACACGCCCCTCTCTTTTACCTTTACTCCCCCCACTGTTGCCAACTCTCTCCACATGCAAAACCTCAGCTGCTCCAATCTTCTCCCCTTTCAAGAGTTTTAAGCAAAACTCTTCCATTCTATTTCTCTTCTTTCTTTTGATACCAAGCTTTGTAAATTAGCCCCCCCCCCATCCCTATTTAACCAGTTTGCTCTTGAAGATTCACCCCTTGACTCTGGGATTTTTGTTTTCGGAACCCCAATACTCATTCCTCAGTACAGGCTACTACCAAATGTCCAGCTGATCTTCAGTGTTGAGCTCCTGCCCAAGCTCTAATCCTGTATATCTCCAGACACACGTTTCTACTTGAGCATCTTATTACAATCTCACACTCAATTTTCTCTGAACATAAAATAACTTCTAAGGTGCCTGCCAACTATAAAAATTTCCAATATAATCTAAAACAACATTTTTCATTTCCTCTACTCGTTCCGCATCAGTTTCCCACTCCAACTTTACAATATTTCTATTGGTGAGACCATAATTCTCCCAGTAACCAAAGCCTATCTAGTCCTTCTTTAGAATTTCTGGCATCATCAATTCATTTCTAGCCTATCACTATACTCTGATTTTTCTGGGTTTTCTCTTGCTTCTATCAAATCATCTCTCAATTCAACATGTCTATCATTTCCATTCTAATCTTACTAAAATACTGTCATATTACCATCTACTAAAAATATCCAATAAACCTCAACTATTAGTCCAAATCCCTTAACTTGGCAATCAGGTTTTTCTCCAATTTGTTCCCAAACCATTTTTGTAACACTATAATCCAATAATCCCCATAAATTGTAATATATATACACTTCAAATTCTATCTGAGCGTATATTTCTCTATAATCATGTGACATCTGCAATCCCTGGAATGCCTTCCACACTGTTTACTTATATCCCAAATCTGCCACAGCTCAGTTCAATTTGATCCTTTTGCATAAAATCTTACAGCCCAGGGTAACTTAATTACCACGTATTTATATAACGCCTCACACTGTTATCTAAATGTGTGTATTGTCTCGCACATCACAGTAAAAACAAACCTAGGAAGGGATAGTAGCATATGTCTCCTTATATATCGTACAGCCACTGTACTTTCCTAGAAGGCTGTGCATAGTAGGCACTTAACAAAAACCTGCTGATTTGTTTGGAGAACACAATCACCTGCTTTATGATATAATTCCACTTAAGGGAAAAGACTTGCAGAAAGAACAGTAGAAATAAAAAGTGACTATTTTGTAATCACTAGAGTAATAATGATTCATGCAAGAATCATCAATGGATGCTAAAACCATTACATGAAAGTTTCTTGGGGAACAGGATATTTACACAATCTCAAAATATATCTGAACAAATTACTTATGAATTACAAAGGGAAAAAAGGTACCTTTACAGTGGAGAAATCTGGCGAACACCAAGTGATCAAAGTTAACATCACCAATAATGGGATAAACTGACATCATGTGCCTCCTGATGTGATGCACTGAGGACACAACATCACTTATGTATTATTCCTGCCAAAAATGCATAACCTGAAACTAGTCATGAGGAAACAATCAGACAAACCAAAAACTGAGGGACAATCTGCAAAACAACTGACCCATACTCTTCAAAAATGTCAATGTGTTGAAAGACAAAGAAAAGCTGAGGAATTGTGTGTGTGATCCTGGATTGGATCAGAAAACAAACAGCTATAAAGGACATCTCTGCTACACAGCACAAGGGTGAATTTACATGTGGACTGTATTAAATAACAGTATTACAGCAATGTTCAACTGCCTGGTTTTGAACATTGTTCTTTGGTTAAGTAAGAGAATTTCCTTGTTCTTAGGAGTAACACTCCACAGTATTTGAGGGTAAATAAATCTAAAACTCATTCTCTAATTGTTCAGCAATAATAATATCAATAATAGTAATAATAGGTATCAATAAAAAGATTGGCAAAAATATGGTAAAATGCTAACAAGTGAATCTACAATAAAACAGATCATTATACTATTGGTGCAACTTTTCCATTCTTTCAAAATAAAATTAAAAAAAATTAATAATCTAATACCACACAAAAACTCTGAGAAGTTTTTATTTATCTGTGGCATTTACATTTTATCTGACAATCTTAAAGCAAGACATACTTGCACTGGAAGAGTTTGCTCTATAAAAACAAGTGTTCTAAAAAAAAAACACACCTACATCTTTTTGGAACCAAAGAACCATTTTATAATGTTAACAGCCCACCACTCTATTTTTTAAATTCACATTTGTATAGTAAAACTCAGGTAAAATGAATAAAGTCAATTTCAAATGGTGAAAAATCTTAGACAATATTTTTTAAATAATGTCGTTTTAATGTTTTCAACTATACAGAGAAAGTGGAGAAAACTAATATCAGCTGATTAAGCATTTTAAGGAAAAATGATCTATAATTAACATGTTAATAAGCACTTGTAAATTACTGAAAGTTTGCTTTCTTAAAATCTGATTACCTGATTACAAGTTTTGAGTAAGGTTTTGTAATACAACCAATTACTTGATTATTATTTCTATAAGCTTCCTGGAGCCTTTAAAAATAGTACTTCTAGTCAAAGTAAAATATGGTATAAAGGATTTTCTAGATTTAATATAATTAGTAACAGTCCTTTAAAGTTGGATACCTTATTTATGAGATGTTCGGTAACAACTTCTCTTAGTCCAGTGTAGAGCTTTTCTCCATGTTTATGCAAAACCATTGTATATGCATTTCTATAGAGCTCCTCAAAACTAAGACCACTGTTATTCTTACGCTGGATTTCTTGAATTGCATTTTTCAGAAGGTCCCAAATGCTGTTTACATATTTTTCATCCATGGTCATCTGTAATATCCAAGAGAGAAAAAAGAGACAAAAAAAAAGGAAAAAAAAAGAAAAAAAAACCAATGGTTGAAATTTGTCTGTATTTGTCCATATAGTAAATATTTTATTATATGGCTATAATAATAATAAAGCTGTATGATTTATAAGGACATTAACAACCTATTTTAACAGAAATAAAGAAATACATTTAAAACAGTTTTCAGATAGAAACAATTTTTAAAAATCCTTTAAGACCTCCCTCCCTTATCTACAGCAGAACACTCTACTTTAAATAAAACCATAATCCCTAATGTTAATACTCGCTTCAGGTGAAAATGTAAGATGCCCCTAAGTTTATTTAGTACAACACAAGTTCAGAGATTTCCTTTCTTGAAGATTTACAGAGCTCCTAAGCAAATAAAGATTGGGAGAAGACCTGCAATTAAAAACAAAACAATATACCAAAACCAAAACCAAAACCAAAACACACACACAAAAAAACCCACGTCTTCTCTAAGCTAGCATTCTCACCTTTCCTCCTTTACCAGTTTAGATACCATAATCCATCATTTGTAACTACCTCTTATACAACATTGTCACTTTCCCTTCTGGTTCCTCCATCCAAAATACATGCCATCCTAAGCCTCCGCTGCCTGCCTACAGTTCACCTGCACCCATGTAGTTGAAAGTAAATGAACACACACCCATATTTAATCCATCTCAGTTTAAATTCATGGCCTCTAATCGCAAGTGGGCCCTTAGTGCAATCCCACAATTCTGCTTTTCTAGTCTACTGACTCAACTCTTCTAGATGATTTTACACCACCTCCTCCATCCTCACTTTAGGATAATAACTTGCTTCCTGTTCCACTGAGAAGACAGGAACAACCTGAAAAGAAAGTGCACAAACTCACCATATCCACTAACCTAGTTGATTGTTTACCAATGTAATCTGCTAGCTCTTGTGTTCAAAATGCCAAGTTCTTATACTCAAATTATACCACAGGGCCCAAGAACATAGGCAAAATCTGGGAACTTGTTAGAAATGGAGAATTTCAGACCCCTATCCAGGCCTACAGAACCATCACCTGCATTTTAACAAGAACCCCAGGCAGTATGTATACGAATGATGTTTAACAAGTACTGCTTTAGTTCCATCACAACTCACCTATTCAAGCACCCCTTTGGCAATCTCCCCTCCCAGCACCATCAAATTTTTTCTTCTCTGCTATGTAATTTTCATCTGCATTCAAAATCATCAGTTCCCCATCTTAAAAACAAATCTTCACAACCCCACATATTTCTCCAGCACCACCTAATTTCTCTTTCCCATTTACAGCAAAATCTCGGGGCAAGGGAGGTGAATAACTATGTTCACCATCTCCAAGTCCTATTTTTCCCATTATATCTTGAAGCCACTCTAGTAAGGCTTCCATCTCTACCGTTTCATTGACATTAGTCAAGAAGATCACCAGTGACTTCCACATTGTGAGAGTGAATGGGCAAAGTCTCAGTTCTTATCGTACTTTACCTATCTGGCAGCAACTGAAAGAGCTGATCATTCCTCCTTGGAAATGCATTTCTCACTTGCCTTCCAAGCACTAAAATTTTCCTTCTTTCTATTCTATTGGCCCCTATTTGTCACTCTGCTTGTCACAATCTGTAACCCTAAGGTTCAGGTTCTAAACCCTTTTGTCTATCCACATTGTTTTAAAAAGGTGAAGCTGATCTCATCTATAATCACGGCTTCAAATTAACCTCAAAATGTATACATCCTACTTGGCCTTCTCTCCTAACACCAGAGTCATATATTCAGCTTCCTACTCAATGTTTCCACTTGAATGCTTGCTATCAAGTCTAAAACAGAAACCCTAATCTTTTCCCCTAAATCTGCTTCTCAAGCAGTCTTCTCCAACTGAGCAAACATCCAATCCATCCTTACATCTGCTAATGCCAAAAAGCTTGTAATCCTCTTTATACCCTTACCTCACTTATAATCCAACAGGAAATTCTGTTGCCTCTACCTTCAAAATGTACCCAGAATCTAAGTCCTCCTCACTAGTTACACTACTAGCCTAGTCCAAAGCACCATCACTCTCAGATTATTGCCAACAGCCTCCTTACCCGTCTTATGTGAACTTTCTGTTCTTGGCTTATTATCATGGAGCAACCAAACTGACCTGAAAACATAAATCCAATCATGTCACTCATCTGTTCACAACCCACAAGGCACTTCTCATTTCACTGGGTGCCCTTACACTATCTCACAAAGCCTTATTAGATCTGATAGTCTCTGCGACTTCAGCTAGCCCCCCTCCTTGCTCACTCTGCTCCAGCCACGCCAGCTTCTCTGCTACTTCCTGGAATACACCCAACAAGTTCACTCTAAGGTATCTGTATCTGCTAGTCTCTCTGAAATGCTCTTCCCCCAGATACCTGCATGGCTCATTCACTTATGAACCTCAACTCTGCTCAACTGTCACCTTAAAATGAAGTTTTATAACTGCCCACTCTTTTAAAAATAGCAGCAGCCTCCTACCAGCAACCCTCAAATTCCAACCCCACATTCCTTATTTCTTTCCCTGGACTCCCTCTTGCCAGTCAAATGCCAGCTCCATTAAGGCAGGGATTTTTTTCACTGCTGAATCCCTGAGCCACTAAAATCATATCTGGCATATAACAGGTTACACTTTTTGACTGAATGATTTCCTGCTAATCTCTGACTAAGGAGCTCTTTTTATACCGCCTAAAACTTACAAGTTCTACATTCACAATCTGGGAAACCCTGCAACAATTACTCATTAGTTTCTCACCTACTTCTGATCTGGATAGAAATTACTGAGCTAGAATTCACTCCAAAGACGACAGAGAAAAAACTGTTGGAAGAAAAGGATATGCTTACTGTATAGACTGTGGTGATGGTTTTGCAGGTGAATACTTACCTCCAAACTCATCAGGTTGTATACATTACATAGGTACAGTTTTTTGTATGTCAGTCACACCTCCATGAAGTGGTTAAAAAAAAAAAAAGTCCTCTCCAAGCCATGTCCAATGAGTATGAATGTGAAAGAAAAAGGAGGAGGTAGGAAAAACAGTTCTTTCAATCATCCTAGCAATAAAATACCAGCTCAACTATCAATCAAGAGGATTCTTAAGCAGATGACTCAAGCTGAGTCTTATTACTCATATCTTTTCTGGAGGGCTTATAAAAAGAAACTCTTTAGAAAAACAACTTCTTTCCTATTTCTCTAATCTTATTCAATCCCAGGTCCATTGAACTTTTCTGAAATGGCCTCTTATACCTAAATCACTATTTTTTGGTTAGATACATAGGGTGCCATCCATATCAAATATAAATAAAATGTAGCTATTTATAAATTTTCATAAATAAAAATACAAACCCGAATGATCATAATGGGTTCAATACTCCACATACAGTAGTCCTCCTTATCCACAATTTTGCCTTCTGGGGTTTCAGTTACCCACAGTCAACTATGGTCCAAAAATACTAAATTAAAAATTTCAGATATAAACAATTCATAGTGTTTAAACTATGTTACCATCTAAACAGCATAAAATCTTGTACCATCCTGCTCTGTCCAGCCCAGGACACAAATCATCCTTCTATCTACCATATCCACGCTATATATATATATATGTTACCTGCCCATTAATCACTTGGCAGCTATTAGATCAACTGTTCCTGTTTCACAGTGCTTGTGTTCAAATAACGCTTATTTTATTGAAGAATGGCCCCAAAGTATAAGAGCAGTGATGCTTGCAATTTGGATATGCCAAAGAGAAGATGCAAAGTGCTTTCCTTAAGTGAAAAAGTTAAAGTTCTTAACTTGAAAAAAAAAATCATATGGTGAGGTTGTGAAGATAGATCTACAGTAAGAATGATTCTTCTAACCATGACATTATGAGGAAGTAAAAAGAAATTTGTGCTAGTTTAGCTGTCATACCTTAAACAGCCACAGTGCACGATAAACCCTTTGTTAAGATGGAAAAGGCACTAAATTTGTGGGTAGAAGACTTGAACGAACGGGTTCTGAATGACAGCAGCAAGAAAGCACTGAGCCTATACGAAAACTTTTAGCACAAGTGATTCCCTCCAACAAATGACCATATTCACATAATTTTATTTCATTATATTTTATTATTGTTGTTTGGTACTATTTTATTATTTTATTGTATTATTGTTGTTTGGCACTACCACAATTTCAGGTATCCACTGGGGATATTGGAATTTATCCCATGTACAAGGGGACTACTATATGTGCATGTGGTTTTAGTTTGCTGACAGAATATGCAGAGGTTATAATAAACCAGACTAAGACACCATCCCTTAATATCAGTTAGTAACTATCTAAAGCAGAATATTCAGAACAATTTCAGAGGAGGAGGAGTGTGTGTGTAGACTATAAACTCCAGAGATAACTAAACTGCTAATAGTTGAGCAAAACTTCAAATGGCCTTTTCAAGCTCTACAACTTAAGTTTCCATGTACATTTGCAAGCTAGAAAATATACAAAAATGTCTCTACCCAGCACAAATTACTGATTTTTTTTATTAGAGACTAAAGAATTTAAAAAATATAAACCAAGGGGCTTCAGATATTATACAAGTACTCTCCCATTAAGATAAAATCATTTCCCACATAAAAGTTGTTTTGTAATCCAGTATCGTATTAATGTTTTCCTCAACATTCCTGACTTACAGAGCAGAGCTAGAGCAACAGGACAACAATGTTTCTTCTTGTGATTGCTCAGGTATAAAAATTTTCAAACAAAGGAAAAGAAAATGGAGATTAAATGATTTACTCAAATTACAGAGCTAGTGTTAGAACTCAACATCCCAAAGCTAGTCCATAATCTTGGACTCAATCACATTCCACTGTGCTAACATGGTGAAGTATATCAATCACACTGCCAGTCACTGATTATCTTGGTAAACGTAGAATGGTACACTAGCAGAGAACACAGGTTTTGCTGTCTGAATGGCCTGAATTTGTGTCATGGCTGTTTTAAATTCACAAGCCAGGTGGCCTTGGGCAAATTACTTAACTCCTCTGAGGTTTTATTTCCTCACGTGTAAAGGGGATTTACTAACAGTATCTATCTCAAAGAACTATCATTAAGATTAAATGAGAATGTCAGTCAAGTTAAGCCCAGCCCAGGACACAGTCTAACTCCTCTCACGTTGACTAACAAAAGAACCCAATGATAGAATATTCCTCTTGAACTCTCATCTATGGGCATCAAATGTCAGGAAAAATACAGCTTTTCAAACTTAGCAAATAAACAAATTATGACCTGAAACAAAAACCCCATAAGAGTACAACTACGCTAAATAAATGTAAGTCAGTATAATGTAGTCTTCTTTCAGAAAACAGTATTCCCCTACTTCATGTCTCCTGTTCATCTACTGCTATTTAAATAATTTTAATCCTGAGAGTTCTGTGCAGGGCTCTTTTCGCTTTACAATGGGTCCCTATGCATTTTCATTCACAGTTACAACTATTACTCAAACATCTAGGATTCTCAAATTCACAAGACTAGACTGGCAAGGGATTCTGGAGCCTCCTAACAAAATTTTGCAAATATAACATACATATGTACCCTTTTCTGGGTAGTGGATTCCCAGCTCAGATTTCCCAAGAAGTCTGGGCCACATGTAAAGTAAGATAAATTACTGGCTTATAAATTTAATTGCTCCCAAATCTATATTGCCAGTCCAGATGCTCCCCCTAAAGCCTAAAACAATCTGCTAGCTATCTGCAATCAAATGCTCCAGACCAAGGATCAAACTTAGCTTGTCCAAAATCCCTAGTAAATCCACTCCCCACCCAATCTTCCTCCTGTATTCTCAGATTCAGTAGAGGCAACACAACCATGCAGGTAATAAGATAGAAGCATAACCCTTAACTTTTCTTTTTTCCTCTCTCTCAACCCCTTCTCATTCATTCGTCAAGTGCTTTAATAACGTTGGGCCAAATATGTCCCCATTCTTTCACCCTGAATATTAATGCCTTAAAATTTTCATCTAGATCACTCCAAGAGCCTTTCAAACTTCATAAACCCTAATATTCTCCTGGAATCTACCTTTCTCAAAATCACCAGTGAAATAAACATGAGCATCATGAAATAAACATGAGTATCATGCCCATGTTCAATTTAAAACCAATTCTCATCAATGACAGGGCTGTGGAGGGTATATTTTGAAAGGGAACATAACACTCTTTCAGATCTAGTCTATGCCTACTTTAACTTCATTTTTCACTCACCACTACATATTTTACATTTATTCCCTAATGACATTAAACCAATGGTAAATCCAGACTGCTGTTACTCCTCCCACCTACTCACCACCCTCCCATGTCTTTGTTATGACCCCCCGCATTTGATTCTTCACATGGCCTCTGAACACAGCTCAGGTGTCATATTCGCCAGAGATCCTTCTCTGACCTCAAAGCAAAGCTAATGATCCCTTCTTAGCTGTTTCAAATACTCAGCTTTTATCTAACATTACATTCCCATACTGCTTTATAATATGTTCGTGCATCTTTTTTTGACTAGAGTATGAGATGCTTAAGGGAGTGTACATTTTTCTTCAATGCCATTTAGAAGACCATAAGCAAATGTCTGGTGAATGAATATCATTTCACCTGTGTTATACCAATGCAATTTTAAAAACATGAACATTTGAACTACTAAGCACAATAACAGGGGGAAATATTTTAATGTGCTTATTTATAGCAATTAATGTAATTTTTAAATAGTCAAACATATTCTTTGAAATGAAGTATAATAATGTGCAAGCAACAAACTCAAATTTTGGATATGAAGTAGTATTTTCACATTTTCCATTCATGTAACTAAATATCTCACAAGTTTGCTTAATCATGAATTTTATTAATAAGTTTTAACTGGGAGGAAACCAGTGAGCGGAAAAGGCCATTAAAGAGAAGACCCATTAAGCTACAATGTTCCCCGAAATTAAACAAGTCCAAAAACAAAAGAAACTAGCTTCAAGTGCAAATTCCTACATACACATGCTTTTGTCTTGGCATCACTGAGCATGCCAACAACTGTGGCAAAATAATTATGCTAATAATAAACTTTAATTTCTCACTCACCCATCCTTGCTACAGAACACATTAGCTGTCACAAAACACAAAGGCCCTAGTTTTATGTACATTTTTTTTTTACAAAAGAGTGATAATATGCTTACTTTAAATGATGTAAGGAGGATTTTAATTCCATTTGATGAAACTGAGTTAGACTGCAATAACTGCAAACATACTCAGGAAGGGACCTCGTAATAATACTTCAGCAAAACAATAAAATGATAAAATGCATACACATATACACACAAACATTTAATATTTGTTAATTGTTAGGTGTATACAATATCTATCCCTAAAAAGCTCAAGTTACAAAGTGATCAGCAAGCAAAGTAAATTCAGTTAGCAGGAAAAGAAGTAAAAGCCCCCTTTTAAAGGAAAGCTGTAATTAAGTATTCTTAAATTCTTAAGATTTAGTATGCCTTTTAAAAAAACAAATCAAGACTTTAATTTTAAAAAGGGACCTTCTCCCCCTTACCTTTCCCCAATCCAAGATTAAAATTCCCTCACTAGAAAGTACCAATAACAAAAATAATGCTAATCGTCTTTATTTTCTTTCATAAATCTCTGATTTTCTCACCTACATTACTTCAAATGATATACAAACATAACCTTCAAAATGCCTGAATTTGAAAGGATCTAAGTCTCTCATCTACTTACACATCTTGAAGTTGAGGTAACTTAGTTTCTAAGAGTTGGAGAGAATTATAGCATGAGCCAATTAAAACTATAATGAAGGGAACTGTATTCTTCACATTCACTATATACAAAAGACAAGAAGTCTTTAGTCCCCTGTGAATAATTTTCTACAAGAAATTCAGAACAGGGTGGGTGGGGGAAAAGGGTGAGAATTTGAAATTCCAAGCAATTCAGAATGACACTGCTAGCAAAAAACAAGGAAAAATGCTTAATCTTAATTTTAAGCTTCAGCCTCAAAAAAAGTTGCTTTGGTACAAATATCTGAGGAATGGCAGTGTTCTAGTCAGACACAACTAAGTCATAAATTATGAAAAGGAAGCTCCCTCCAAATGTTGTAAGCACCTCAGGGTGATATAAAGTCTCCCTTCTTTTATTTTATTGTACCCTTTAGACTACATGGCACAATGACTAGATAATATTAAAAAATATGGCTTAAATGCAGTCTAGTTATTGCTAGTGATGATTAATCTTACTTGATGACCAATGACCATGTAATAATTTATGACATCTGCAATAATGCTATTTACCCATCCATTAATCTTTAAGCAACCTCAACCAGCAAAAATATTGCCAAAGATGCAAGTTTTGAGAATAACAGTCCAGTGGAAAACATTCAGACATTGGACAAGTTATTTAACTTTCCAGACTTCACTTTCCTCATCTGCTTAGGGAAGGAGGAATGGGAGAAGATGGTGTATTGTGGGGCAATTAAGTTTGTGAAAACATTTGGCACACAGCACTTGCTCAATAAATGTTTCTTTACTACACAGAAAAGACATATATTGTCTTAAAGATTCAACCTAAATGTAAAGTTAAGACTAGTGATGTTTGGTTGACTGGTTTCTCTTTAGTTCCAGCAGACACCCGATGGAAGTAGAACTGGGCTGCCAAAAGTAGTAAACTGACATTAAGGAAAGAGAGAAAAAGTTTATCAATTAGAAAAGCACAGTAGTCTCAGACAATAATTCTGTGAAATCACAAACTAAGTCTGATCTACACTTAGATGGCCTCAGCATTATTAAATTATATAAGAGTAACATGATGAGAAAACCAAATCATCAACAGAAGGTTCAATTACAACCTACATTTCAGATCTCAACATGAGTAAGCTGTTCAAAAATCAATTTGAAAACTTTGAACAATTTTTTTTCAAGGACACAAGTAAAGCTTCCAGACTAGCCTATTAAAATCTATGTAAATCACAAGTGACTTAAATTCAAACAATACAGTATTATTTCATTATCTCTATGAATTACTTTTGCATTTACTGAAAAACATGTGTAACATTTCAGTCTGATGATGACCACAACAAATAAGATGCAATCCTAAGTGGTATTCTCACTAAGGCAACAAGCCTGTCACTATCCTCTATTGGTCTTAAACACATGTTACTTGGCACCCTGAAACACATTTTATCCAGAGACTACTGTATTCACCTTGACTGACACTCTTCAAACATTATAATCAGAGATCCTCTCTATTAAGACAAATTATTACATCTATAAGATCAGCACTTTAAAATAATAAAAACATTTGCTGTATTTCCCAACATGCTATTAAATACCAAACACTATTTAGGATCCTGTGTATAAAATTGCTTTTTAAACATTCACCTGGAAAACAAATAATAGAAAAGCAGGACTCGAATTTTGAGTGAAATTTCAAAGCAGTAGTAATGTTACAGGGAAAAAGACTTTAAATGTACATGCATGTTTGAATTCCATACTTTTACCCTATAATCTAAAAGTATTGATTTTAATCAAAAGTGAAAATACTGTCTTCTCTCTAGCTTAAGTCAGTAAGTTTTTTTTTTAATGGGTAAAACAGTTTTTCTAAAACTATGATAATGTGTAAAAGCTCTATAAACTGTAAGGCACCTAATACCAAATTAGTTTACACTAGAACCAACTACACACAATGCAAAGGAGGAGATAAAAACGTGTGAAACAGTATAAACTGCCAGTTAGCTTTGTCTTTTAATTGAAGGAACATAACCGTAACCACTGTGGAAAGACAGCAAAAGGCCTATAATAGAAAATTATTACTAATACACAAGGTCTGTCCAGAAAAAGTCCAGCCCCTGTTAATATAACTAGAATGGTTTGTGCAATATCCGTGTAACCTGGCAGCCAGGGAGACTGTGCTGGAATGCACATGGGTGAACAATGACTTCACTGTAGCAGTCAGTGGGGGTGGTAGACGCCTTTGAGTGAGTATGTGTACTGTGTGGCCATCGCATTCAAAATGAGTGAATAGAGCAACAATTCTGCATCCAATTTTGTGTTAAACTTGAACATTCCTCTGTGGAAACTATTCGGATGATTCAGAAGGCTTTCCCAGAAAATGCAATGAGTGGAGTGCAAATAAAAGTGTGACACAAACACTTTAAAGATGGTCAAGAATCTGTTGAAAATGACCCACATTCTGGAAGGCCTGCAACAAGCAGAACCCCTGAGAATGTTGAATGTATACGGGGTGCAATCAAAAAAGATTGGTGACTGACAGTGTAAGAACTACAAGCTGATCTGGAGATTCTAAAAACTACTGTCATCAGAGATTTTGACGCAGGGTCCTGGCATGAAATGTGTCCTGACAAAATTCATTTTGCAGTTTCTGCATGCTGCAGTTGCTAATGAATTAATTCAAACTGCTACCAATGAACATGGTTTCCTCAAGAAAGTCATAACCAGAGATGAATCATCTACTGCTATGATCAGGAAACAAAGGCCCAGTTGTCCCAATGGAAGTCACCTGGTTCTCCACACCTGAAGAAGGCGTAGCAAAGTCGCAGCAAGATCAAGACCATGTTAACTGTGTTTTTTGATTGGGAAGGCATGGCCCATCACAAGTATATTCCTTCAGGCCAAAAAATAAGGAGTACTGTACCTCAGTGTTCTTGTCAGTTGAGAAATGCAGTGCAACAAAATGGCCACAGCTATGGGCAACTGGTAACTGGCAACTTCATCACCACAACATGCCCACTCATACATCACATCTCATGCAGACTTTTTTTACAAAACATCCAATCACCCACGAGACTCACAGCTCCCCTCTTACAGCCCAGACTTTGTGTTCTTTGCCTTCTAGCTTTTCCCAAACTTATGACTAAAATCAAAATCACCCTTGAAAGGGAAGGTATTTCAGACTGTTGATGAGATTCAGGAAAATACGATGGGGCAGCTGATGGCGATTCCAACAAAGGATTTTGCAGAGTGTTTTGAACAGTGAAAGAGATGCTCGAAGAACTGTGTCTGAGTACGTACCCAAGGTACCCACTTTGAAGGGGGCTGAGGCATCCATGTCCTATGTACAATGTTTCTTGCATCTTCCTTAATAAATGTCTCTTTTTCATAACGCATGGCTGGATACTTTCTAGACAAACATCATGGTATCAAATCTGCTCAAAACTTCTCTAAACCTATCAATCACACAGAAAGATGTAGAACACATAGCTAACTTCCCCATTGCTTCATACTAGAATTTAACCATCATCACTGAAATATACCATTTTTATTTTAAAGGAAATTGTAAGGATGAAACAGGTAAGTGACTTCTGCAACATCACAGAAAATGTTTTAGGCCATAGATCACACCAGCATTCAATTCCTAGACTTATGTGTAAGTACAATGCCTTCACTAAAATTTTTAGAGTTCAAAATGAGCCTAAAACAACCCCAAAGTAAAATCTCTCCATCTTACAAATGAGGAAAACCGTGGCTAAGAGACTTATCCACGATCACACAGCTAGTTAGAGCAATGAAGGAAACCAAGTGTTCTAAGCTAAGAGTGTGTCCCTTATACTATGTCAACTCAAGTCACTTGGGTGCTCAATGTTAAAACACTAAATGACTACAGCCAAATGCTTATTTCAGTTCAGTCTAGAGAAAAATACTTTCAACTGGAAATCATGCTTCTCAATCATGGTTCCTCCATGAAGTCCTCTCTAGTTCTCTATTGCTAATCTAGTAAATAAAATTAGAACAGATTCTCTTTAAAGTCCCATACAGCTCTTAAAAAGTAAAATACGAATACAAACAGCAAGTAAGTCACTTGTGTATTTGGCTAGTAATAGCATTCATCCAAAAAATATACCTTTTTCATGTCTTCTTTGCATACACCAAGAGGAAAAGTGAATTAGTTAAAAATATCTGATCTTTGTGCTTCAAAATTCATTTTACTATTTATGTTTAACCCAATTCTTAGTACATTCTCAAACACAAAAAATGTTAAAGATTATATTAAAGTATGTATACATATTAATAACTTCAAGGATCCACTTTTTTCTAAACACATACTTAACAAAACAAGTTTATATTAACAAAGGAAGTTAAAAATATGTGCTATGAGCCTTATAATTTGAAAAGGAAAGTGTTAACTCATAAATATGACAACTAGTCTGTGTTTCTTATAGGTTGTAATTTTGTCTAAAGTCAATACACACTAGGGTCTCTTTAAGCAATTTATATATTCTAATTTCACTGTATATTTTGACTGATCCAAAGTTTTTATAATATTTATTCTTATAAGTGGTACATTTACGTTGAATCTAGTGAAGCTTAAGCTTGCACACACAAGAGCTCCTTCCAAGGCCCAGAACTTAATTTTGAACTCTTTTCATAGAGAGTACTGCATTGTACAAGCTTTAGAGCACCCCAAATCTGCCCCTGGCTAATAATTTAAATGGAAACCTTAGAATTAATTTCCTAGTACATTCATATTAAGAAAGTAAATATTTGAGAATCTAGCAAATTCTTAACAGAATATAATTAGGTGGTGTGGTTTCATGGAAAGAACACAAATTTTTGAGTCAGACATACCTGGGACTGAATCCCAGCTACACTCTTTCCTAGGTGTAAATGTATTCGATTATACTAGGTCTCTGAGTCCCAGATAGATTTAATAACAGAAGTAATAACATCTAAAGATTGTTGTGAGGATTTGAGATTATAGTTCAAAGTACCTAAAACAAAGCCTAACACAAAGCAGACATACAAAACACTGTGGCTATTCATCTTATAAAGAAACTTCTCACATACTATTAATAAATTGGAAATAAATAAATAAGGAAAACGAATTTTTCATGACTACTTTCAAGAGCACAGGGTAAATACAAGAAGCTAAGTGCTGCTCAGAAGAAGCAGTTAAGAGCTGCTTTAGATAAGAATGACTAACAATCAGTATATTAAAAGTATTCCTTTTAGCAATGATGGCTTGCTTTTGGAAAAGGTACCTCTAAAAATGTTGTATTTTTTAAAGTAGGTAAAGATATCCTTTGAAGTCTTTATTCTTTTGCTTACCAGTAGCCCTTCCTCATTTAAAAAGCAAATTTGGATCCATTCCTTTCTCAATGATTACAAGCACTAAAAGAATGAAAAGTCAAATGAAGAAGTTTTACTCAGTTACATTTTCAACTTTAAAACTGATTTAAGAAAAAGATGTAATGCTTTCTAGTAGTAAAAGCTCTGGATTAGGGGTTAAGGCAACTATCAACCTGTGCAAGTAGGACTCTCCTCAATTTTAAAAAGGCTTAACTAATGACTGATGATTTTAAAGCAATGGTTCAACAACTTACACAAATGGCAACACAGGACCTGCTCTAAATATCAGAGAGGGAGATTTGTAAAGATATTTAACTTTGCTCTTCCTGGGTCTGTCCCAAATGAAACACATTACTTTTCTTTTAACTTTATTTTTATTGTTTATATTCTTACAGATGTGGCCCCTGTCCACCACTCCCCACCCCGTCCATCACCACATTGTTGTCTGTGTCTATGGGTTATGCATCTATGTTATTTGGTTACACATTAATTTTAGTTGAAAATTCTGACTTTAGGATTCGAAAATTCTTGTAAATGTCTCAGTGATGCCATTGTTTATTGGAAAGCACTTCCTGACATTATGTCTTTTAATTGTCACAATTAATCCACAAAAAAGATTATTATAGTTCCCATCTTAAAGATAAGAAACAAACTAGAGTCTATTAGTTCATTCATTTGGCATTGTTGGGATACTACTGTGCCATACTGACAAAGATCAATACAAAGAGACTTGATGCCTCCTCTAAAGAAAACTGTGTTCTAGTAAAGGACAGACTATTCTCTGAAGGCTCTTGGCTATTAAGACAGGTAACATGGTAGTCACAAGACAACAGGAAAAAAGCATCTTCCTTCTCGGAGACCTGAGAGAAGGAGTTGAGAATGAGCAAAGATACTAGTTAAAGGACACAAGGACACTTTGAAAGGGAAAAAAGTTGAAGAACTTACACAAGCTACCATTAGTTTTCACAATGAAGCAGTACTTAAATTTTTTGAAGAACGATAAGGGAATTTTCAATAAAGAACTTAAGGGCAGTGATTAAAGTCTGGAATAATTCATGCAGCAAAGGGGAGAATGAGCTTACAAGGACACAAAAAAACTGCCCAAAGGCACTGAGAGTCCAGCTAAGTTAGAGACCACTGAATCTTGCAACTTTCAAGAGGAGTGTAAAATAGCGTAAAAAATACAAGCAGCGAAGGCAGACAGGTGGAATGATCCAAGATGCTTTCTGCTGGTAGTTCTGACCTTGCTGTGAGAAGGTAGCAGGAAATAAGGGGCAACTAGTAGCATTCAATGGGAGAAGGGAAAGGAGTCTTCTCGAGATCCAAAAGGACATTAATGTGCGAAGGAAACAACACGACAGAATAATTAAATAATAATTACAGCATGCATTTATTTATAACACTTGCTACATGCCAGGCATTACTGTAAGAGCTTTACATGTATCAATTAACTATTTTTACAACAATCTTATGAGGTAGGTCCTATTGTTTTTCCTTTTTACAAAAGAGGAAACTGGCAGAGGTTAAATGATTTGCTTAAACCCTACATCTAATAAATAGAAGAGCTAGGATACAAGGCAATATTGGAGTTTAAGATTTCTAAAGTAGTGGGATGACAACCTCCAAGACAGTGTGAAGATCACAAACATAGAAGAGGCCAGGTCTATTTGATCATCACTGTATATCTAGCGCCTGATCCCTAGTAGAACATACAATAAATGTATTTTAAATCAAATAAATGAATGACTATGCCCACATGCACTGGATAAAGTCAAGATTTAAACTTGAAAGGATGTCCGTAAAGAAGGTATTAAAGTCTTCAATGACTGAGGGAACACAGGTAAGAAGTTAGAACAGGGTCGTAAGAAGGATTCAAAAGAATAGTTCACAGGGGCCTGAGCCACAAAAGAGAATGATGGATGTGGCAGTAAATGGCACCTGGGCCCAGTGATTCAAGGATTATACAGAAAAGAAGCACCTCAATTCAAGAAAATAAGCCCTTATCCTCAGGGCAAACCAAGGTTTCAGATGAAAAGGCTAAGAATTCCAAGAACAGGATGAGGATATGGACGAGTAAAGTAGGGGATCCGCGTGTACAGGCGAACAGGCTAGGAGGAAGCAGTCAAGGCGTGAAATGTAAAGGACCACAGAAAAGACTGACCAGAGGTTATGTCTTCTGACACTCATCCGATGCTGCCAATGCGTCATACTACCTACCTTCACTTTGTCATTATTGTTTCAGGAGACCAGGATGCTTGCACTGACTTACCAAATTAATCGATTATTATGGTTTGGCTTAAAGAACTAGTTTCACATTTAATTAATTGCTAGTAACCACTCACACTACGTCTAACATTATGCTAAGTGCTCTGTGGTTCAAAAGGGTGTCTGGTATAAGCTCTGGGCAGGGACCACAACCTAGTTCACAAGTGAAACAAAAAAAGGAAGGTAGGGGAGAAAGGGAGGGAAAACTGGGAGGAAATTTTTTAAAGTATATAAAAACTTAACGTAAATATTAGAATGTTCATACCAAATGAGTGTTTACTCCTCCAATAAAGTTATGTCCTTACTCCAATGATTATGTGAGACTCATTATCCGAACTTCTCTTTGAATCTATCCCCCAAGAGCCAGCAGCATTCTTGTGAAGTGCCCCAGGGGTACCCAACCTATATCCTTTGAGACTAATTTCTTAGTGTCGTTCACAAATTGTGCAGGCTTTTCAAAATTCAAGTTCTCAAAACTGTACCAAAAAAATGACAGCATCACTAAAATAAATGTATAGCATCCTCATATTTTAGTATTTAAACTGTGGCATAATCATGGCTCCATGCTGATATAGCAATAGCTAACTGTACTAGGTACTGTTCTAATGCTTTATTTTCTTTACCTCACAACAACCCTGTAAGGTAGATACTACTAGTATTTACATTTTGCAAGGGAGAAAAGCAGGCTACAAGTGGTTAAGTAACGTGTTAAATATAACACAGCTAGCAAGAGGAGGAGCTGACATTCAAACCCTGGCAGCCCAGAGCCCACACTCATATGGCTCAGTCTCTGGACTTTTCAGGCATATTCCTTTGCTGTGTATAATGCGCACCCATAGCTTTAGTACCACCCATGTGTAATGTGCATCCTTTTGTACCACCTGTGTACAACCTTATTTTTCCCTCAAAAGTCTGGGCAAAAAAGTGTACATTATACTCGACAAAAGACAGTACATATGTTGAATACATTAGTGTAAAAATAAATGAAAATTCTCTACAGACTTTCCACAGTTTTATTCTTACAAGTAGAGAAATACAAATTAAAACATTAACTATTTTTTTAACCTATGACATTAAAAGTATATGTTGACTAAGACACTGCTACACAAAATGACACGATCTTGAGAGGTATAATTAATTCTAAAGAGCATCACTTTAGAGCCAGACAGTCTGGGTTAGAATCCCAATTCTGACACTTAAAATTACAGTGGTCTTAAGCAAATCACTTAACCTCTCAAGGCCTTGTTTGTAAAACAGATGAGAATAGTAGTATTCTATAGAGTTGTGCAAATTAAATGAGTTTATATATGCAAAGAGAACAATGCAAGCACATGACAGCATTCAGTGAGCGTTAGCTATTATTATTACTACCTTTCTGTCAATTTGGTAATACATATCAATTATGGTCAGCCCAGTAATTCCATAATCATAAATGAGCTCAAATATTCATATGCCTAGTCACCGCTACATTATTTATAACAGAGTAAATATGGATTCACTAGAATTAATCAAAATACCTGGCAGTAAGGAAATGATTAAGCAAAATGAGGTGCTATAGAGTATTGCAGTCATCAAAAATCATGCTTTCAATATATATAACATGAAAATGTTATGTATGGTAGGGTATATTTTTTAAAGGCAGTATGTAAAATGATATTGTACCTCACTTTTACTGTGTGTTCACATGTGCATGACAGATTAAAAGGAAACACATCAAAATGTTACAATCCCTGTAGTGTTACAGGTAATTTTTATTTCCTTATTTATAATTTAGATATTTATTAAGTTTTCTATTACGAATATGTATCGTTTTTATAATTAGAAAAGGACTAAAATGAATTCATTGTTTTGACATTATGATTGAACAGTTTTCACAATATACTGATAGGCACTAACTGTAATTCATATTTCATCTCAGTGACTTGTTCTTACTAGTAACACCTTTACTTTTTTTGTTGATTTTACAATGGACAAACTATTCTGGGTTGCATTATTTAAAACTACAAATCGTCCAGCAAGTTTTATAAAAATCTAATAAAACTGCTAAAGAACATTAAGATAATCTTGAATGACAGTAAGAGCAAAGAACTATCTCTAAGATCTCCTAATTTATAATACAAAGGGAAGCCATACTACTTGATCTAGTCTTAATTATAAAATCTTCCTAAACTAGACAAAAGGCGGTTACTTAATGAATGAATGTTGTATATACAAATAAATGAAGCCTTCTCTATTTTGTTTGAATGAATCATCCTTGTGGCCAATACAGAATTTTAAAGGACAAATTCTCACCGTTATATTCTATACTACCAAAAATAGTTTCAAATTCAATATTGGCACTAATAATTTTCCAGGTTCCTCTGAACTGTTATCTAGGATGGCAATACAAAATAAGCACTTTATGGATAATTACTTTATACTTTTATTTTTCAACTTCTTACAGCTACACTACAGCTGGCTGTCCTAAAACTATTAAAAAGAATCAGTCTAAGTATAAGCAACCCTTTAATGAATCTGTTACACTTTACTCCAGAATTTCTCTATAAGGAAATACTAGAGCATGAAAAACAAACTTAACAGTTAATTCCCCACCTTGTGTGATTTGCAAAAACTATTATTATTCAGGTTTCCTGTATGTAGAGCCCAGGTAGTTCTAGACAATTACTTTCCCTAAGGGAAACCCAGTATGAAGATCAAAGCTGTTCCCCCAAATCTGGCAAATGTTAGGTAGCTAGGAAAAACAAAAACATTAACTGCCCTCATTTGTTGTTAAAAGTTCTTATGCCCTTACATATATCAAAAATAATCTTAAAACTTAATCTCTTACTAATGTCAGTCACTTTGTGGGTTCCACCTAACAGTAACCTCCACATCATCCCCTGTCCAAGCCACACAGGTAGAGCTCTGGTAAACTCATCTAGAATGATGGAACAGACGTCACAATCAGAGATTCTTTATCATGATTAGCATGCTTCTACAGACTAGCAACTGAAGCCATTTCCAGATCACACTCTAAAGACAAAGCACTTTCAAAATATCTTAAACTCTGATGGCTAAGCCAATTAAGGCAAATTGAAGGACAGGCCAGCATTTCGATTCAAATATATCCCCTCCAATCCAACCAACTTCTCAAGCTCATGTGGACAAAGCCCTGGACAGTACAGATGATGAGGAATGGCTTTTCAGAGATAAGAACAGAAGGTTCATCTGACAGCAAGTAATCCTACATAGTGGAACAAAAGCTCAGGAGTGAGACACGTGGCAACAGCAAGGAAAGAAGAGCAGGAACTTCTGGTGGGCAGCATTTTTTTGGCCCAAATCCATAGTTTCCAGGAGTTTGGCAACTACAACCTCCTTCCTTGAAAAAGTTTTGTAGCCCTTGCTGCCATTTTGGGTATCCAAAAAAACCAAAAAGATGTTAAATGACGTATTTTGAACACCGCAGGAAAGCTTAAAAACTGGAATAAACTTTTCCTCTATCAACAATTTATAAATATAGAAAGTTCCTTATTGTTATCCACCTTAAAAAGAACCAATTTCTCTTGAAATCTTATGAAAAAGTCTAGTTAAAATGTAAATTGTACATAAAACTGGATGGTGTAACTTCTATTTTTGTGACCAATGATGAAAGCACACTTAAAATATGCATTCAAAATACTAAAAAGAACCTGATTCTACTGATAGGACTCTATCAGGAATAGGCTTACACGACTATAAAGGATCTTGTTAGGTCACTTACCACTCCTTTGCAATGAAAACAAAACAATCCCCCAACATATTTTTATACATTTTACTTATTAATTTTATAGAACAGAATCTGAAATGAGTACTGCAGACTTCTGGTTAAACTATAATTTCCCTTAAATTACAGTAACTATATGTCCAAATGGTAATGTAAAATACAGCATTTGTATGTACATAGGTATACACATAAACAATATTTTTTTCTTTATGGAACACTACATATTTACTACTTCTAACTAGCAATCAATGCAGACTATAGTTATGCAAAAATTACTGACCTGGACAAAAAATTTTAAATGCCTGTAAGTACTCATTTACCAGTGAGAAATACTGTACCACTGAGGCACATCTATATCTTAATAAAGGCTCAAGGAACTGTGACTTTAAAATTTACATATTAAAAAACTATAATAGTTCTTGTCATTGGGAACTAGTTATGAATGATGTTAATAATTATGAAGGAATAATGAAAAAATCTATGGTTTTTTAAAAAATCAGCAGACATTAACTACTGAATATTGAACACTAGTCATAAATTCCATTAAAGGATTTTGAAAAACTTAGAGGGCAACAAACTAGAGACAGGATCCAAATCAGCTCATAACCATAATGCTACTTAAAAAAAATCTGTTTCAGTACTATCATATATTATACTCTCCAACTAAAGGAATAATGAAATTTTCTCCCAACAATTCAACATCCAGAAACAGCAATCCTGGTCTTTCAAGCTACACTGATATATCCCAAGTCCTTAGAACAGTGCCTGAAACATAGCACTCAGCATCTCTTGAATGAATGAAAAAATGAGAGAACAGGCAGGAACAAGCAAAGCTATAGACCAAAGAGTTGACACTACATAGGTTAATCAGAATGTTGAGTGAGTTGATGTCAAACGTGAGCTATCCCACATTTCAGCAATAATCTGAGGTAGAAGAACTCACACTCTAAGAGCAGCAAACTTTTCCTAGAAAACTTGTATAATATTACTTAAAATACTAAATAATTCTAAACTCTGCTAAAAAATGGTCAGCACTGGTTTAGTAGGAAAACATTACTCACAAATTCATCAACATAGTTCACTGTTCAATTCCATGCTCTTTTGTCAACATTTCTCACTTTGTAGTTTCTCACCTTTACTTAGAAAAAAACTTCAAATATTGAAGAATCCCTTCAAAACACTTAATTCCCCTGAGTATATCCCACATATGTACAGAGAGCAGGAAGTCTCCACACACTGACATTGGTACATATTTATTATTACAATTTCAGAAGTCTGAATCAGGTGTATTCTTTTAAATTTTAAGAATTCAGAGAGGTCAAGTTCTTTGGGTGACTTTCTTAACTATGACAACTATATTATTAATAAAGTCTTTCCCGGCTGAAAACTCCACTTTAGAAAACTCGTGCTTTAAAAAGTGAGTACAAAGCCCCTTTCTCCTCCCCATAGGATGTGTATGATTCTTAGAAATGAAACCCCAAGATCTTTCTCTAGTTTTACTGTTTTAAAATCTTCTGTTCAACTGTTAGTTTGTCTACCTTGATATATCCGTGTTACTGCAGCGATACGAACAAGTACGTCCATTGCTCTGTTACAACAGAACATTTTGCGTGCTTGCCATTGACTACCTGAGTCAGATGGAGCATCCAAAGTTACACCCTATATGCTGAACACCACAAGTGGACGACTCAACGTAAGGCTAAAAAGAGAAAGTTTCTAAGCAGCGTATGTTTGCAGTCTGTCACTAAACCCTACAGAGGAAAGCAACCCAGGGCAGTGACTACTCATTCTTTTGGGCTTCCAGGGCTAAGAAATGGGGAACTGATTGTCCAATTTGTTCCTGCTTGCTTCTCCTGACCCTCCTACGGGAGAGGAGGCAATTCCTGCACAAGAGTTTGTAAAGTGCTTTGGAAGCTTGTGTGTGAAAGACGCTGTGAATGCACCTGAGGTTATCGGTGTGTCACTACTGAGCATTACGAGGAACCCCTGTCCCTGCGTCGGGGGTAGGCTGATAGCATAACGCTTCCTGAGGACTGGGGGAGAGAGAAAAAGGGCAGTCCCCTTCATCAGCGTAAAGGTCCGGGTGGCCGTCTTTCAGGCTGGGTTATTTTGTGAAACCACAGCGAATCCACACGTGAAAAGTTACACACAGACCGCACACAAGGAGAACTTCAACTGTCCCCATCCTCGCAGGTCTGGGAGTCCTAGGAAGTGAGAGGTGAGAAGAACACTAGGGGTTGGGGCTACAGCCCTGTGGGAAAGGTGCAAGGACCGGCAAAGGGGTCCCGGCCACAACTGACGCCCGCGGGGCGGCTGAAACAGTTCCGCGCGGGGGCGCGGTGCCGGGCGCGGGGAACCGCCAGGCCCCGGAGGGCGGCCGCGCAGGGGTGCCGGGAAGGCTCGCGCCCCGCGGCCGGCGGCGTGGGGGAGGGGAGACAGGGCCTGCGGCCTGTTAAGGGAGTTCAGCCCGGGCCTCGCGTGCGGCTCTCAGCCGGGCCCCCGGCCCCGGGGTCCCGGGTACCGAGTAGAGACTCACCGGAAAGGCCCGGATCCGCATTTTGGTGTCCTTCCGGCTGCCCGTTCCTTTGCTCAGATTCGACATGGTGCCCGCACCCTCCCGGCCGCGGCTGTGGGTCGCTCTCCGAGGCGCCGGTGTCACATTTAAGGCGGACGGGCAGGAGAGGGGCGACGCTGGGGGCGGCGGCGCGGCCCCCGGGCTAGGCTGGGGAGCTGGCCGGCCCCTGGGCGGCCGCGGTGGGGGCGGCGGCAGCTGAAGCTCCGGCGTCTGAGGCTCGGTTGGGGGTACTGCGCTGGCGCGGCTGTTCCGCGGGGTCCCCCTCACGTCCGACTCGGCTCCCTTTATCGCGCTCCTCCGCGATGGCGGCGGCGGCGGCGACGGACAAACATCTCACTGCGCAAGCCGAACGTCCTCCTCCTCCTTCTCCTCCTCCGCCTCAGCGAGACGAGATCCGGCCCAGAGGGTGGAGGGGGTGGAGGGAGGGAGGAGAGCCGGAGAGCGGAGAGACTGGGGGGAGGGAGGTGGGAGGACGGGAGGAGGCGGCGGACGGCCGCCGCGTTGGGGCAGGGACGCTCAAATCTCGCGAGAAGAGGACTAGCGCGCAACCCTAGGTGAGGCGGGGCGAAGGCGGGGAGCGGGGTGGGGCGGGGGGAGAGTGGGGAGTTGGGAAAGTGGGAGGGACCAGCGGGGCGGGGAGGGGGGCGGGGCTGAGGGCGGGAGGAGTAAATTGCCTTTTTGAAAGGGGAGAGTCGAAGACCGGGTACTGGACGGAGGTAGTTGCTGATTGGTGGAGCATGGAGCGGGTCTTGGTCACGTGGGCCCAGTGGGCGGGTAAAGTTTGGGGAGCCCGTGCGGGATGGTAGTGGGCTGGGTCCCGCTGAGCTGGGCCTGGGTGGTGGCTGGGGCTGGGGCTGGGGCTGGGGCTGGGGCTGGGGCTGGGGCGGGGATTGGGGCGGGGTTTGGGGCGGGAGGATAGTCTCCGGAGGATCGTGGGGTACACGGTGGATAACTATGTCCTGGAACTGGTTCCTGTGTTTTACTAGGGCATGTGGACTAGGGATGGATCTTGAGCAGAAGCCAGCAAGTTGAAAAAGAAGAGTTTGCAGGAGTCACCTGCAGCGTCAAATTAGGGTCCTGTATGGGTAACAAGGTATTCAGATTGGATGTGCACGCCCCAACTCCAGGACTGAGGGTTGGAGACGCAAAATTTCCTTAAACTGCAGAAGCTCCAGGGCCTCTTCAATCGCTGATACTCTCTGAGGGACCCAGGACTTTTTACTTTTAAAATTTCTTTTCCTTATCATTGAAATAAAATGACAAATCCCTTAATGTAGTGCAATATGTTGGTAAATGGTGTTAAACAGAAGGTATGATAGGAGCCTATATTTAACCAAACATTCATTTTCACCACTACCAAGAGTGTTTTGAAAGACAAAATTATTGCCTTTGATTCAATTTACTGCAAATTTGGAAGTTTTTTTTTCCATTGTAGTCAAAACGCCTAGTTTGATTCATCAGTGATGAATTTTACTTTCTGATTTGCCTATTTGCCCCAATGATGTTATATTTGCCAGTCTGACACTGCAGAGAAATATATGAGTTCCCACTAAAGTTTGGGATCTTCTCATTTTAAGTAAGAAGCAACTGTTGGGAGGGGTATCTACATTTGGAAGCTGGGGTTAGACACACACACACACACACACACACACACATTTATGTATATATGTCAGCCATATATATTTTAACAGGTAAACTGAAATACAGTTTTCTATATGTTTACTACTTGAATTTGCCCTAAATTAACTTAATGACTGTATTTGAATGTATGCTTTCCTCCCATACTTGGTTGAAATGCCCCATTTGAAAATATATTTTCTTGTTTTGTTTTTCAGTATTTGCTAATCAAAACATGAGCTTAAGAAATGAGGATGTTGCTTGAAGTAATGTCTGTGTAAACACTGAAGCTAAAAATAGGTCATCAAGAACTGGGTTGATAAGATTGGGAGGGACTCCAATTTAAATATAAGATAATATGAGTCTTGGATAGAAGTTTATAATCTGTATGGTGATTGAACCTCCATTTGTATGGGCATTAGAATACAACAACCAATGTTTTTTTTATTGTAATGTCATATGGCCCAGTTTCTTAATATAAGAATGTGCAAGTATGTTCTGGAGCCGTGGGTTTGATTCCTAGCTCTATCAACTTACTAGCTATATTTTGTGCCTTTTGGGGCAAAGACTTGAATTTTGTGCTTGGCGTTCCTCATCTGTAAAATGAGGATAATAATACTTCCTTCTTGGGCTGCCGTGAAATTTAAATGAATTCATACGTTTCAAGAAGACTGAGAGCAGTGCTCAACACAGAGTAGCCAGTCAACACTTGTTGGCTATTATTAGCATAGATAATTAAGGCCAAGTTTATATTATCTTCCCTTATTCAATATATATGTTTCTAAAAAGAAATATTTCTATGCTTTTATAAAAATGAATTTTATTTTAAAATGGAGCCAGTCTCCAATACTTGGATTGCACAAACCAATAAAATACTTTCCAAAACCTGGAGAACCAATATAGATTCTGCAACTTTATGTTTGCAAATAGGGGCATTAAAAAGGAATAACTAGCATAAACTAGTCCATTATGGGTTTGTTTTTATTTGTTGTTTTTTTTTAGTATTTTAATCACATAAATGGGGAAAGGTCAATTTTTGAATAAAGGACAGTATCTTAAATTGATTGATTTAGCCTCATGAAGCACAATCCACTGAGCTGATATTTCTCATTTCACTGTGAACTTGAGAAACTGTCAAGGGCCCACATTTAGGAACCCTCTGCAGTAAGGCATATTTCCATGTAATTGTGATGCAATAATCATGTTTTAATTTATTTGCTTTGTGAACACATATTTTTTTATATGTTGACTTTGTTTAAGCAAAATTTGACAGCATTTAGAAGAATCACTCTCAACTATGTCCTCTGTTAGGCTTTTAATCACAAAGACCCAGGAAAAGTCTTTAAAATGAATTCGTCTGCCACTGTCACCAAGAAATTTACTGCTCATTTGTTTGTCCAGTTATCTCTTCATTTATTCAAGAAATATTTATTTAATGGCTTCTCTGTATCAGGCACTAAGGAGGATAAGACAGCTGAGACCTTCCATCACGGACTCCACGGCCCTTTTTCATATCTCAGATTCGGAAACCACAGACCCACACTGGATTTGGCAATAACTGCTTGTACGCTCCAGTCCAGAAATCAGAGACTTTTTCTTCTCAAGAAACGAGCATCCTCAAAAATAGGTGAAATACTCTCTAAAGCAGCAGCAGACTTTTCTATACCCAATGATATCCCGGACTTGAGACTAGCAAATTAACTTTCAGGAGAGTCATTTTTCTGTCAACCGCCACCTGATCTAGCAGAGAAAGCAGTGTTGGAATTGGAACTCACTGGATGTTGCGTGCCTGTGGGTTGGTATTCCCACTTTTGCTGACGGTGTCCTGACACAGGAAAACAGTGGCCCCATTTCCATTTATGTGTAGGGCGCACGTGCTGTCAAAGCTGGAAGGCTGAGTGGACCAGCCCCTATTCTACATCTCAGTCTGGAATTGGAAATTATGCATTGTGAGAAGCCAGTAAAAGGGAATAGCCTCCTCTTGGCCATGAGTTTCTAGGTATCCAGGACACCAAGCCACTTTAATCACTGTATCAGACCTGCTGATTTGGTTGTGCTAATATTGGTTATTAAAACCGCTGAGGGCCTACCAATTCACTGAGAAAAACCTGTTCAAAGGTTTTGAAAAGAAAAAGACTGGGTTAGGGAAAGAGGTATGTTTTTCAAATTGGAAGGGGAAGATCTATAGATATTATCACTTCTGTGAAAGTGAGGGCTAGATTTTCTACTTTCTTACTTGTCTCCACCAGGCAACTAATAAGTATTGTAGGCCATCAGATTTGTATATATTTAAAGCAGTAACATTCATATGTGCTTTCTGAGATGACCTGTTAGAGGAGTATCCCATTGAAACGTAACCACAGGCCCTTATTCTTTTCCTTACATATCCTCGAAACAAGGAGCGTATGAAACATAAGAACAGATGAGACAAGTTACATCTGGAGTTAAAGAAAAAAAGTCTCAACATATCATAAAAATCCATCTCCATTTTTCACCACATTGTCATGTGCATAAAATCAGCTCACTCACAGCTCTGGAAACTTTCTAGTTGGCCTGGACAGTGTTCTGTTTGTTGCCCATTTTTCTAGTAAATTACTATTTTTGAAATAAAAATATTTATATGTACCACCAACTAATCTAATTTCACAGAACATAAATTCTCAGTTGAAAATTAGAGGCACCGCATCCATGTCATTTTGTTTTGAAGAAAAGGAATTTCCTTTTATTGATAGTAGTAACTGTATCAAGAAATCTCCAGGGAACAATTACAAATATGTATTGCTTTCATTCACAATGAGGAAAGACTATGGTGACATAAGTCAGCAGCTCTGTGTTTGTGAAGTAAGTTAATTTTGGAGCTAGATAAAGCATGGTTCCAAAGAACTATAAAAGTCAATAGTCTAAATTTTGCATTAGATTTTTAGCAATCGTGTGAATTATGAATACAGCAGTCAACAAATGTAACAAAATAGTATTATTTTTAAATTTCAATAAGCTATTTGTCTTTAGTCCTGATAAAACTCTATTCTTTCTTATATCTAGAACTAGTAAAAGTCAAAATCTGCTTAAAAGAAGGGATTGCTGGTAGAGATTCAAAATAATTGTTAAGAGACTAACCAATAAGAAAAGAAAATTGGGCCAATTTCTAACCCAAAAGTGATACAATGAATAATTTTCTAGAGATGAGTTTATTTGTGGTTATGGTTTCTGAATCTTCTAATTCTTGGGGGGCGGGTTATTGGGCAGAAGACCCCTTCAGTCTGCAGTTCTGAGAGAGGGACAAGATAGACACCTTGTGAGGATGAAACCGGCAACTTTGCATCTAATCTGGTTAAAAAACCTTTTAAAGAATTTTCATTTCTGAGGCCTTTTGAAATGGTCCTTCTCTGCCACTGCAATCCTTGTGGACAAGTGCTTATCTCTATAGGGACCTACATCTTTTGAGAAAAGTTGCTTTAGATGCTTGGATGGTTATGGCAGTGTCACATTCTTTTACTAATTATTATAGCAACATTTGTCCTTTGGCAGAGTCTTGCTCCCTTTTAGCACCCTGGTTTCTTATTTTAAAGGATTTTCCCATTGGTTGGTGTTGGTGGGTAGTGGTGTCCACTTCCTATCACAGTAGCCAGACAGGCCTGATCCTCCCCCTCCATTCCTCAGATTGGCCTGGGGATGTACAAGGTAGACTCAGGCAATCAGACCCCCTCCCAGAAACTCCTGAGTAGGCGTATGGAGGACACAGGGCCAGCTGGTAAGCACGCAGGCTGTGGCCGTGGGTGGCCTCGGCTCTTCCCACTGAATGACTTGAGCTGTGACTCCTGCTCCTCCACTTCCCAGCAGTCCTTTGATTCCTGCTTGTTCTCCTTCCCTGGTCCCCCCACCTCCCCTGATTTCTGTGACTCCAAACATGCCTTCCCCAAATTGCATTTTTGCTTAAAATAGCCAAAGTTTGTTTCTGCTGTGTATCAATCAAGGTCCTGGCAGGAAACAGATGGCTCACTCTAAGAGGGAATTGGAAGTGACTTTCGTGCAGGGACTGTTTACAGAAGTGTGGGCAGAGTTAGGGAGTGATCAGGGACAATGAAGCATCTCGGGACTAGCTACAGCAGGGAGCCTTGCAGCACTTCTAGGCGAGAAGGGCCAAGAGTGGAAGTGGCCGCCAGAACCTGGAGAGAAAATTCTCTCTGTAGCTATGGGAGAGGGCTGCCCTGAGAAGCTGAGGCCTTAAGAAAGGTCTCAGGCTACTGGGTTCTGTATGGAGGCAGCCAGGGGACAAAATACCTTGGCCTCACTCTCCTCCTGTCTTCAGTCTTTTGGCTGGTCCTTCTGAGTGGATGGAACTAACTGAAAACCAGGGAGCAAAGGAGCCCTTGATGGAGCTCATGAAGGTCAGCCCTCCAAGACCCAGAGTGGAGTGAAGGGTGGATAATAGATCTAAAGAGGCGTATAAAGACTATCCATGTAGAGTGCTTGTGAACAAGACTTGGGCTGACGAAGGTGAGGGATACACATTATCTTTTAAAAGCCCCTCATATTGTTGGAGTCTTTGCATTGCAGGAAGGTGGCTTGCTGAGTGGGTAAATGGAGAGTGATACCCAAACCCTGTATCTGACAAGTGCCATCAATACTTGAAGGATGGAACACCTGTTTGTTTCCTTGATCAAAGACGCCAACTGCCTTTGACACTGTGAAGCTATGTGGCTGAATTTCTCTGGGTGGTAGACAGAGCCCTTTGGCTGTTTTTACTTGCATTAGAATCATCATATAGGGTAGCAGTGGCTGGCTGTGCTCTGCCAGTACTCTAATATTTTCAACGGTGAAATAATAGAGTACCGTGGTAAAGAGGGCGAGCTCTGGAATGAGACAACCTGGATCCTAATCTGAGTTCTGCAATGTATCAAGCGAGCCCCATTTATTCTCTTGGATAAAATTAGGTGAATAATTAGTACCAACTTCATGAGGCCAGTGTGAGAATTAAATGAAACAATGTAGCTAAGGGATATAGCCCATCTGGCTGTAGTCTGAAGTCCAGGAATATTAACAACTCTTTTATGGTTAATTTTTAATTCCATTTTGGACTTTCATTCGTGCAGCCCCCATGTCATCCTGTTTGCTTATCTATTTCTCAGTACCCGGTCCCATCACCTTAACCTGGTGGCCTCCCTGTCACGTGTATCTGGTATCTACACTTCAGGCTCTCAATCACATCGCTTTCCAATCAATGTAGATCTTCTTCCCTGTAAATGTTGCTTCTCTACGCCTATTCACTAGCTATCTCTTATCAGTGGAGGAAGATCCCAAATTATCAGTCTTCCCAGGGAGGCCCAGGAGCTGCAAGGCTTCTGAAAACAACCAACAAGAAGAACCAATGACGGGAACTCTGCTCTTTCAAACCAGGTCAGAATCTTCCCCAAGCTTTAGATCACTAAGACACCTCCTCTGCATGTTGGGTTCCCCACCATTCTAGGATTGACACTTTAAATCTGTTATGTTTATTTGAAGAGTAAACAATGGATTTTTTAAAAATAAATGCACAAAGCTCTGAGTCCCAGCTGTCACTTCTCATGATCTTTCTTATACCATACTGTTTCTTTCCAAAACGCACACATTATAAACTTGGGCTACGAAAATTCCTCATCTGTGCTTGTGCACTCCTTTCCCCACTGCCATGACACATTTGTCCTGCACAAGGGAACAGCAAAGCTGGACCTTGCATCATGACAACAACCGAAAGGCGATGAGTCTCACTGTCAATGGCAAGTGCATGGCAAATTAAAAGCATCCTTAAAATTTTGATTAAATATATGGAGCTATCTAACCTGAAGTAATTTTTGGATCTACTGATAAGAAGTCTAGCTAGTACTTTTTATAATTGTCTTCAGATTTTTAGAAGCAAAAGAATATGGGCCCTATGGGTCTAGTTTGATCAACTCATTGGCCATCAGCTTTTGGTGAATTTACTTGGCTACTGCCTGACATTACACTAACCAGTGATATGTGGTAACAAGTGACCATGAGTAGAGATGGAGAAGAATTACAACTTAATTTACTATAAGTAATATCACTTTTTAAAACCAGGTAGCAGGCTCTCCTCTGTATCTATACCTGGCACGTAATTTGAACTCAAAAAATATTAGCAATTATCTTATGGTTGTGTCAGAGAAATCAAGTATATAGCCAACTCAAGAAATATGTGAAATTAAATAACTGTTAACAATGACGGTTGTCCATAAAAATAGTGCATCTGAATCAGCTAAATTACTCTTTGATGTAAGTAACAGCAAACCCAACCCAAACTGGCATAAGCAATAATCAAAGCTATTCTCTCACCCATAACAAGGAGTCCGGAGTTACTGTGGGTTCCAGGCATGGTACGTCAGGGCTTTGGAGCAACTCTCTTGGCCCTGGCCTGGCTGGTGGGAAGGTGGCTGCAGTCATTACAGGCATCACTTACAGGTACAACGAAGTCTAGACTAGAGGAAGACATGAGACAGACTGTGTCTTTTTGATGGATCTATGTTATGAGCTAGAAAACTATTCCCAGAAGCCATCCCAGGAGACTTGCTCATGGCTCATTGGCCAAGACTAGGTTACATGTCTCTATTAACCCACTCAGTGGCAAGGGGGAGTGGGCATCATTTATACTAATCAGGGTAGAAGCGTTGGGAGCCAGCTACCACCGCCTACCAGTACAGAGCACGTTTATCTCCGAAGAGATTTGGCATGGCGATGGATGAGTCTCAGGGAGTACGAAGGGAAATGTGTGTATGTGTATGCACGTGTGTGTATGTGCGTGCATGTGTGTGTAATAATAGGGTGTTTGGCTAATGGCAGGGCCCTGATCTCGGCTCAAATTACATTAAAAGTATAACTTTCAAACCTGGATAAAGAGATCAAAAAGAAACACCTCACAGCCAGAGACACACAGAAAGGCACAGCTTGTTTCAAAAAGGTACGATGGGCTTGCACATTCACACTGACTCCTGCATACTCCTTTTACGGAGCACACGATTCTCTTTCAGAGGCGCTGGAGAAATGCCATTCTCCGCTCCCTGCTTGTATGAGGTCGAGAGACAAGGGCAGCCACAGGCAAATGAGGGCAAGGAGGTTGGTTGCCCACACGGAACAGCCTGACAGGTGATTAACAGACCCCTTTCCTCTTCAAACTCTGCACTCTAAAAACGAAAACAAAGCAAAACCCAATGCACAAAAACACCCAGGGACCCAACTAGCTCGTTGCTGAGGCATACAAGATAGGGAGGTAAGGAACATAGCATGAGAGGCCCTGTGCTGTCTCTCCAGGCCCCACAGTACCCCGCTCGGAGCCCCACAGCCAGCCGCTCTGCTATTGGACAGAGCCGCCAGCACCTTGGCATTCATTATTACATCATGGAAACTAAGTGTGCCGGGAAACAAGCAAATTCCCTAGATGGGTGCGATCTTCAAAAAAGGGGAAAAGCAACTTCTCTAGCATTTTGCCTGATTTCCAATACCACAAACACAGCTATGTAAAACACATGGGAAACTAATGTGGCCAAGAGACTCAAGCATGGGCCCTACTTGAGCCAATACGTGGGGAAGACCCATGAGCTTAAGATTCTCAGGAGAGGCCGCTGTGGCCCTCTGGGAGCTCCCCCTCCCCCGCCTGGCTGCTGAGGGGTGTCCTGGGATTCCCTTCTTCACTCCACTGCCTGCTTGTTGATAAGAGGTTGGCTGTTGTCCACATTACAATGGAAATTAAGACATTGCCCTAGAATGAAGTGTGACCTTTGGTTCATTTTAGACACTCATCAAGGGTGTGCATAGGTATGTGAACACTTTGCATTGAGATGTTTCATTCAGAAATGTTTGTACTTGATTGATGCCAAAATGTTTACCTGTCATTCTGGAACCAAGCTCTTGATCCTGTCTTTACTACTTAGTAGCAAAGGTGTATATGTCTCCCAAAGACATAAAGAGTTTGTATAAAAAGGAAAATTCCCTTGGGAATAGAAGTTCATATTTTAGGTCAGACCTATTCTTAATGTATGGCTTCTTTTACATTCACTAACTCCCTTAAGGTAAGGAAACATCTAAAGTCAAGTTTCTGAGCATTCTTTTTTTAAAAAGATTTTATTTATTTATTTTTAGAGAGGGAAGGGAGGGAGATAGAGAGCGAGAGAGAGAAACATCAATGCGTGGTTGCTGGGGGTCATGGCCTGCAACCCAGGCATGTGCCCTGACTGGGAATTGAACCTGCGACACTTTGGTTCACAGCCCTCACTCAGTCCACTGAGCTACGCCAGCCAAAAGTTTCTGAGCATTCTTAATTTGGGTACACTTTTGCAAAGGTGAGACGGGCTGCCAGGGATTGAACATTTACTACATGCCTGTTCCACGACGCAGCTGTGCTCACCTGATCTTCACAGCACCCCCATGGGATTCAGTGTTGTTAGCCTCCCGATGAAGAGCTCTGGGTGTGTGTGATTCCAGGCACCCCGCCAGTCAGCTGCACGGCCTGGGTGCTCCTGTATGAAAAGGGAATAACAACAACAGTTTCTATAGGCACGAGACGGTTGTGAGAATCAAACGAGTTAAGGAAATTTAAGGGCTCTTCGCACTTTGCAAATAAATAAAGTTAGTGTCTTCTCTTATTTTATTGTTTTCCTCATTTTTTAAAAAGATTTTATTTATTTATTTCTAGAGAGGGAAGGGAGGGAGAGAGAGAGAGAGAGAGAAAGAAACATCAATGTGCGGTTGCTGGGGGTTATGGCCTGCAACCCAGGCATGTGCCCTGGCTGGGAATCGAACCTGGGACACTTTGGTTCCCAGCCCGCGCTTGTTTTCCTCATTTTACAGGTTAGAAAGTCATTTCTCAGAGAGATGGAGTAACGCGTCCTATCTGACAAGTTCCTGGAGAGGTTACATAATTCACCAAAGCTCACCATGTGAGTAAATTGGGAGAGAGGAACCAGATTTAAAGCTTAAATCTGCCTTAAGCTTTCTCCAGTTCTAGAGCATGCACATTTTTCTATCGAATCATCTATTTTCATACTCTATTTCACACAGTATAGCAGGACAAAGCGCCTGAAAGTTGGGGATCAAAAATAATTTATTTTGGTATCGTCCCGAGTGCTCTGCACCTAGAGGGCACTAAGAGAATGTTACTGAAAGGCCAACCCATAGAACATCAATGCCTCAGACCCTGACAAACCATCTCGTTGTAATTTTGAGTGATGGCCTGAAAAGTGTAGTGATATTCATGGCTTGGGCAGCAAGGCAAAGTGGTTTCCCCAAGGTCACCTAGCTGCAGGTGACAGATCTCTGGTGGGAAGTGTGCGTGGCTGCATTACCCCCAATCCTGGTCACCTGCTGGATCGCCCCCCCCCACCCCCCCGTGCTTTGAAAAAGCTCTCAATGCATGCAGAATAAACTTAGTACAATGGATAGCAAAACCTTAAGTGACAAGAACCTAAGAATCAGCCCTGGCTGGCGTAGCTCAGTGGATTGAGCGTGGGCTGTGAACCAAAGTGTCGCAGGTTCGATTCCCAGTCAGGGCACATGCCTGGGTTGCAGGCCATGACTCCCAGCAACCCCACATTGATGTTTCTCTCTCTCTTTCTCCCTCCCTTCCCTCTCTAAAAAATAAATAAATAAATAAAATGTTTTTTTTTTAAAAGAACCTAAGAATCAGATTTGGGTTCTCTAGAAAAACAGCCAACAAGATACAGCTAGCTTGCTAGATACATAGATATATTATAAGCAATGGGCCCATCATTATGGAAGCTAAGAAGTCCTACCACTAGCTTTCCGTAAGCTGGAGAACCAGGTGTAAAATCAGTCTGAGTGTGAAGGCCCAGGAGCCATGGAGTGCCAAGGGCTCCAGCGCCAAGGGCAGGAGAGAATGAAAGCCCCAAGCCAGGCAGAGAGTAACCTCTGACCTCTTGTTCTATTGGAGCCCTGAAAGGATCGGATGATGCCCACCCACATTGATCAGGTTTATCTTCTTCACCCAGTCTGCTGAGTGCAGTGCTAATTTCTTCTGGAAACACCCTCACAGACACACCCGGAAATAATGTTTTATCTGTGCTCTGAGCATCCATCCCTTAGCCCAGTCAGTTGACCTATAAAATTAACCATCCAATCAGGCTTTGTTTTCTGACGTGAAAGAAATGTACAAGCAAACCAAACATACTGGTGATGAAAGCAACCTCCCTTACGGGCTAACACTGGGGTTGGAACAAGGTTGGGCCGTCAGTCACTCTTCCTGTCCTCTGCAGCTTCGTTAGTTCCATGTCACTATGATCTCTACTCACGAAGACCATGTCTGTGTACTTTAAGACATAACCTAGCACGTTAGAGAAAGGAAGTTTCAATAGAGGTTTTGAAGCATAATGAATTTCCTTAGTTCACCAGAAACCTTAGAAATAGATCTCTGAGTGTCCCAGCTATGGTTAATTGATGTTTTTCAGTAACTGTAGTGGAACTGGGTTTGTTTGTTTGTTTGGTTGGTTGGTTGGTTCTGTCCAGGGTTTATTTTGTACAGAAAACATATGATGAGAGGTGGGCAGGGTGTAGATGAATGATAAAGCACTTTGAACAGGTACACTTTAGGGGATAATATTGTCAGAATCCTTTCTTTTAAAGTACACCCAATAAAACTCAAGATTGCTAAAGCTCTTTCCTTTGGTAGGGGAACTCTTACTCATCTTTCTCTCAGTGCTACTCGTGGGAACTATTGAGTTCGAGTGCTTAAACATGGTAGAATGAAACAAAAAGTCATAGAACCAGAACGTGACCTCTGTCTTATCATTGACTCTCAAAATTTGTTTTTTATGTCTTATTACATCTTTATATATTTATCTTATTTTCAATTGAGATATAATTGATTATAACATCATATTAATTTTGAGTGTACAACATATGATTCAATGTATATGTATATTGCAAAACAATCACCACAAGTGTAGTTGACATCCATCACCACACATAGTAACAATTTATTTGGGTGTGTGATGAAACATCTTTTTATTTATGGGTTTGGATAGATGACACCAGGATCAAATTACATGTTCCCAAATAAAACAACCACCAAAGAAAAATGCGCTTTGGTTCGGCTGACCTACAAGGTAGGATTGCCCTTTGACATGAGGATTTTAAAGGCATTTCAATGCATTATGAGATTATAGCAAATATAACTGATGATTTGATTTTTGATATTTAAGTCAATACCAAAGAGTCAATATGGAAAATTTAAATCACCTCCACATATAAAAATAAATGCGTAATTTTGTTGTATGTTAAGTTTTACGTCAAGTGGAAAAAAGAGGCACAAAAAAATTCTGGACTCTAGTATATGCAGGCTGGTATGTTTAGGAGGAAAGTGTACTGATGTCTTCCCCTGGATTTCAAAAACCAATAAGGAAGTCTTGTTGGATGTACTTAGAAACGAGTAGACAGGTATGTGATAACACAAATCTAGTGAAATGTTAATTGTAGGATCTAGGTATTCACTGCCTAGTTCTTTCAACTTAATAATAGGTTTGACATTTTTCAATAAAATGTTAGACAAAACACGAATGCATGGATTGACTTATAGTGAGACTTTATTTAAAAATAGAGAAAAGCCTAGGATGTGCGTGTATTATAGGAAGCCTCACAGTGAGTGAACTTGATACATGAAGATGGAGAATGAACAATGATATTGATTGTAATCTATTGAGTGCTGAGTATGTACCAGGCACAGTATAAAGTGCTTAATAAACATTATCTACTTTAATTTAATACTCAAAAGTATTATTTGAAGTGTGTATTTTTACCCCAATTTTACAGGCTAGAAAAAGGTATAAGAAGGTTTCATAACTTGTGGGAGGGGGAGGGGGAACATCCAGTATGTGGCACAGCTGAGAGTTAAGCCACGTCTGTCTGGGTCTACAGCCAATGTCCTCAATCACTGGACTCTAGGAAAGAGAAATCTGAATTTCAGACACTTAGAGACCATCTAGTTCAATTTCTGCATCTCTTAATACAAGTGACAGGAGGGTGAGTGGTACCAGAATACCCAAATTTCTACTATTTGGCCCAGATTTTTTCTACTAATCTTGATGTCTCTCTAAGTGCACTGGGTTTTTTTCCCCCCCACAAAATGGATTCACTATAGGATTCCATTAAGGAACAAATTTCCATAATGGGCTTTAACAATACTGTGCTATAGTCCCATTTGATCTATGCTTTTTTCAGATATAATATGTGTCATAAGTGGTGGCTCCCTGATGCTATAAACAGTATGCCCTACCATGTAACATTTCCTTGAGCTTTTGAATGCATTCAAATTGGGCACATTTCCCTGGTGGAAAAAATGCATGGAATTCGGAAATAAATATTATTGTATCTATTTGAGTGAAAATGCTATCATTCTGATAATTCCGGAAATTTTTCACAGCTCACTTCCAAACTTGTGGCATTTCTGAGACCTTTTTTTTTTTTAATTTTAGCAGTGATGGATGTACACAGCGCAAACCACCTTTAAAAAACATGAACAAAGAAAAGAGAAATTGAGTATTAAAAAGCTAAAAAGAACATATTTATGTCCTTTCCTCTGCTTGCATCTCACCCTTCACCCAACTCATGTCTTATTCTGACATGAGAATATGGCAGCATTCAAGAAATGAAGAGATCCACTAACTTTTATGCTTTGAGTTCTAGGAGGCTGTCATCTACTCTAATGCTATTAGTCAAATGTTTTGCAGCTTTGTAGTTAGACGTCCTGGGTCGAGCTTTTGGCTCCACCAATCCCCAGGTGTCAGGGAAGCTCCTATTCTTCTAAGTCATTTTTCCATCAGCTATTACATAGTCGCCTCAAAGGAATACTGTGAAGATCAGAGGAAAATGTACTGATGCTTTGAAAACAAAATGACAAAAACATCAGAACTAAGAACAACACAAACAAGTTTTCAAATTTTATCATTTGTTTCTGCCACTTTCTGTAAGACATAACTATGTTTCCAATGTGTAATGGGTCTGTGAACATCTTTCCTGATTTCAGAACACACACAAAAAAACAATTCTCCATGGGTTTCTTGCATATCTGCACACCTTTCTAGTGGGACACCGATTACTTTTATTACAGACTATCTTTTCAAAATTGTTTTGTGTAGATAACGTCCCTGAAAGACAGAAATAGTGTCTCTGGAGCAAAGATCAGGCATGCTTACTGTCCAGTAATAAAAGATTTGGGTCCCCTAACCTCAGGGTTTCTCTTCCATAGCACGGGCCACTGTCTGTGCAGTTATTTATCTGGGTTCATCTGTGCTGTCCTGTGGAGAATGGGCCTAGTGAAACTGGTGCAAATGCTGGTTCTCTAGATACTGCTCGTGCTGTGTGTAACACAGTCTCTTATCTCTGACCCAGGAATCCCATGTCTTCTACCAGCCCTCATCAAATCGTGGCAGGCAAGGAGAGTAAAATCTCAGAACTTTCACAGTTCTTGACAAGAAGTTAGGGTGTAAAATAGATACCAAGATTCTTCTGTCAATGCCTTGAGAGAACTTTTACAAACTATACGTGAACTTCTGGGGAGAACAGGCAGGATATTGTAGTGATTAAACACACAGACTGTGTGACCAGGCTGTCTGGGTTCTGATTCTACGTAGGGCTCTCTTGTAGTTTGGGTTCCCCTAGACAGAGACTCTATGATAAGGATATGAGTGACAACAGTGAAACAGGAAGGGATCCCAGGAATCACTGGTAAGAATTGAGGAAATAAGAAAGGGGAGGAAAGGCAACCAATAACTGATGAATTTTCAAGTAAGTTATAACTGTGGGCAACAAAGCTTTACCCTACTTGGGAATTATTAGTAGCCAATGTAGAACATACAACTCTGAGTTATCATCCTACCTGAGGGAAAAGGAACCTCGGATATTTTACACCAAATCCCATTCATCACTGATTGAGGGACCCTGGGAGGGGCCAGGGTTCTCGCTCTGGTTTTTCTGGCTTGGCCTGCGCATAGCACATGCTGGGCTGCAGTGGGCCCTGGCAGTTGGCACTGAGATGTGCACTACATTGATAACACCCAAGGGAGTATAGTTGGCACACCCACAGCCTTTGCTACAAACATCCTCTAGCAGTGTATTCTTTGGAAGCCACTCAACCTGTTTATGCCCCTCGTTTCCTCATCTGTAAAGTTGGAATAATAATAATAGCACCAGCCACACAGGGTTGACAGAAAGATTAAGGAAAAATTCCATTCATGTAAAGCACTTAATAGAATCTATAGCATTTCCTAAGCCCTTAGTAAATGTGGCCGTTCTCTTTAATAGAAGAAGATGACATTTATTGATTGATTGATAGTTTGTCTTTATCATTTTTTTGATATTCTGGAGGTTGACTTCTAATTCCTTAACACTGTGCAATTTTATTTTACTAAATGCCCAAAATGGACTTTTATAGATTCAGGGTATATTTATGCTGGCCATTTGTCAAGGACCAACGCTGGCTGCCTCATGGGAAGCAGCAAAAAAAGATGTGCTTAAACCTTATTATTCCTATTTAAATTTCCTTAGAGGATTTATGGGGCTAAGCACTCCTGAACTCTTTAATTTAAAGATTTACTGCTTTGTCAGAGAAACTAATTAAATCTTATTGAAGTGTCAGTAGCACAGCAGCATTAGACTCAATTTTCTCTTCTATTACGGGAATGAGAATATAAAAGAGAAGTGTATTTTAAACTCGATTTTCTAGTATTATGTATCGTTTATGTCAGACTCCTGTGAATCAGTGTCCTAGTAACCATGGAATTCACCAAAACAAACACTCAGGAATTTTAGTAAGCCTACTTAAATCTCGATTAAGGTAAAATTCTGTTATTAAGCTAAACAACATGAGTAGAAAGTTACAGCTTACCAGGGAAAAGACTCATATTTATGGAAACCTTCAGAGGTCTTGGATTTGCCTGTTTGCTACCCTAGTGATTCCCCTGACCTCTACCCCCTTTTCTTCTCCTGAGACGTTCCTCTCGGCTCGCTCTGACTCTCTTATTTAAAGATCTCGTTCACTTTTACATATTTCCTGAGTCTTTATATTAAGGGAATTGTCTCAGAAATTTCCCCCCAAGTCCTTTTTTCAGTTTTGCAATTGTCTATTTAGGTCATCTTTTCTTTGTCTAAGTCTAAGGATGTCTTGATGCAATATGTATCTGTATATATGTGAATATGAAAAAAGTTAAGAAAATTATAATTTTTAATGAATATTTTATCAGTGTTTACACTGAAAAAAAAATAACCCAAATCTTCCATATTAAAACTTACAGTTTTAATAAGACAAATTTACATTTAGCTACATTTTTTCACTTTTAAATACTTAATTATTATAGATAAAGGTGAGTTGAAAAAAATCTGTAAACTTTCTCTTCTTCCATTAGTCAACTTAAAAAAAACAATTTTCTTTGGATGTCTTACTGCCTTATAAAACCTTTTAAAGAAAAAGGTAGGATCAAGTTTCCTATAAATTTAATCCATATGTGCTATGACATTATTTTTATTCTTTCAAATTTTCTTACCATTTTCTTTCTTGCTTAGCCTCAGTTTAATAAAATATATTGCTATAAATAAAGTGAATCAAATGTTTTTATCATAAACATAGTATACTCAGGCTATTAGGGAGGAAAATTAATGAAATCCAGTGCTTAACCTATGCTTTTATAAAGAAAACATAAAATAAAACAAGTTTTAAAAAGCAAGTTCAAATTGTATTACTGATTTATTGATGTTAAGAGTACTTTAAATGGTCTTTTAGTGCATATAGGTCATTGTAAAAATAATGTGATTTAGTAATAACTGAATTCAATCTCTGCTACATTTATTTTCATTGTAAAAAGTCTTCTAAATTCTTATAAAATATAGACATCAGAAAAAGAATTGCTGTTCTTTCCTCTCCTTTGAATGCCTTCTTGGGCTTTAAGCTCTATTTTAAAAAGTTCAATGTTTATGTGTTGCTCTACTCACTAATGCTATGGTATTTATTGAATGCTCACTGTATGATAAGCTCCAGAAATACCATGATAACTCAGCATGCTTTCTGGCCAATGAGACCAGATAGTAATCAACTAATGCCACACAAAAAGCCGGTCAGAGACAACTGTGATAATTGCCGTGTATGAAAGCTAAACAGACGCTGTGAGAGCATGCATTAGGGAGACCAGACCCAGCCTTGTGAATAGAGAGAGGGCTTCCTAGAGGAAGGGGCATTTGAACTGAGATCTGAGGGTTGTGTAGGGCTCAAACATAAAATACAGTTTTAGCTACAATTGCAAGTCTGCAGCCTGAGAGTCACTATACAAAATTCTGTTTCCAGATTTCACAGCTGAAGTAAGCAGCCCATCACAATTAGTGAGCCCACCCCTGCAGTTTCATTGGAGATGCTTCCCTCAATTACACTTCAACTATCTGGGCCTTAAATTACTCTTTTATTAATAAAGCAGTTTATAATGTTAACTCCATTTCTGAGAAGATTGCTGTAAGAATCAATTGAAGTAACACATGTGAAAGTGGTTTTTTTTTTCCCACAGCATAGAGTTTTGTGCAGATACTATTTTATCTCTACATGATCTCCATCACTATTATTATTTTCACATAGCAAGTCGAAAAAAGAGTTGGTGCTTTAGAAGAAAGGGTTCTTTGTTTCCACAACTAAAATTTCTGGGTGTTCTTGCCCAATTGTTCATTAGCAAATAATTTTTAGTAAGTAATTCCTTGATATAGCTGTCTCCCATAGAGTAAGAACAGATCTTTTTAAATCTTGCAATAACAACCTTTTTCATTAATTTAAAACTGTTTGACTTTAATTAATAATATTGAACATATTTTGATATCTTTAAAAAAAAACACCTAAGGGTTAAATTTTATGAATCTATGATTGTAATGCAGAATGAGCGTTTCTAATAAAAGCCAAGAATTTGCTTTTGTGCAACCTGAAATATTCATTGCCTAAGATTTCTAAGAAAATAATGGAGAATATGGTCAAGTAGAATTTCCAAATGAAAACATGGAATCGGAGTCCTATTGCGCCAAATCCAGCTTATTCGTCCTGAAAAGAAAGACTACAGCAAAGACACACAATCAGCATAGACTACATAACACCAAGGGAATAAATAAATTCATTGCTCGTTTATTCATTCATTCAATCACTATTTAGCTCAAAGGATAAAAGGAAAAATAAGACAATAGACAGAAGTGACCCTGGTCTTTGTAGAGCTGCTAATCTAGTTCTAGTTAAGCGTGGTGAACATGTGTAAGATGTATATGTAATTTCAGGAACACGTACTAGAAAGAACATGAGCTAAGAAGTATATTCCTTATAGAAACTACGAGGCCGATGATTCATACAAAAATGTATGTGTAGACCTCAAAGCCACCCACAAGTTCTGGAAGACACCTAAGCTGTTTGCATTACTTCATCCCACTCCCTGGCAAATGTCCCCTTTGGCATTTGTTTAGATTCCAGCTGAGAGGAGATTAAAGTTGTCAGAGGCATGATCACCCCACCTCTGCTCTGTGAAAAGGGAACAGAATGGCTCTCAGGAAAAGGCTAGGTTTCTCACAAGGTAGGTTATCCTTTCAGTGGGAGATGGCAGGCCCAGCTCGGCGTGCTGGCGGAGTGGAGACCGTCTCCCTGCAGACCCACCCACCCACTGGACTCCGAGCAGGCTTTGCAGGAGAGACAGGCAAAGAATGCAACCGCTTGGCTTGTAGCCAGCCCTGCTCAGCATCCTAAAATGCCGTAGGAAATGTTAGCTCATTTCTGGAAGGTCATCCACCTACTGAGACGAATCCAAAGAACCTCAGAGACTTGGGAGACTCCTACTGACTTTGAAGTCCATAACCTCAAAGCAGAGATGTACAGCTGGACTAGCAAAAAGAGTATCATTAGCAAAGCACAAGTTCCATCAGAAAGATAAAGCAGGCAAATGTATATTTGGTGACACTGCTGCCCCCTCTTCTTGCACCATATTTTACCTCCTCTTCCTTTGCTGACGCCTAGGGTCCTCAGCCACACCTGACTGTGCCGTGTTCCTCTGCAGAGCCCCGCTAAAGTTCATCGTGCCTGGACGTGCTCTGAGGCTAACCAAATCTTACCTTTCAATGGGAGTTATTATCCTGTCTTTCATTTCTTATGGGCCATTTTTTTTTCCTGGGTGAAAGATGACCTGAAAAATTCATTCATGGTTCATTGTTGTTAATGGTGATAATGGATAAGGATCATACCTGACATTAAATGCCTCTTGAGAAAATATAAAAGTATCTGGTAATCTCTTTAGGTTATATATATATTTATATATAATATATATAGTGAACATATATACACACATACATGCCACAATATATCCACAATATTGCAATTTCAATATGTAATCAATATAAAAATTACTAATAAAAGATTTACATTCTTATTTTATGCTGTCATAATAATATATATATTATATCTATATGTAATACATACGTGTACACACACACACACGAGGTTTTTGGGTGTGATGCAATGAGTGCAGTGCAAATAAAAGTGAGGCATGAACACTTCAAAGTAGGTGGAGAATCTGTTAAAAGTGGTCCATGTCCTGGAAGGCCTGCAAGAGGCAGAACACTTGAGGATGTTGAACGTGTACGGGCTGCAATCAACAAAGACTGGTGACTGACAGTGTGAGAAGCTAGCTGATCTCGGGGTTCTAAAAACTATCAAAATCTCAGGATTTTGATGCAGGAACTTGGCATGAAATGTGTCGTGGCAAAATTTGTTCTGTGGCTTCTGCTACCAGAGCAGAAGGAACATTGAGCTGCAGTTGCTAATGAACTGATTCAAACTGCTACCAATGAACTGGATTTCCTCAAGAAGGTCATAATCAGAGATGAATGGTGGGTCTATGTCCATGATCCCAAAACAAAGGCCCTATTGTCCCAATGGAAGTCGCCTGGTTCTCCACACCTGAAGAAGGTGCAGCAAAGTTGCAGCAAGATCAAGACCATGTTAATGGTCTTTTTTGGTCTGTGTTTGGTCTGTGTTTTGGTCTGTGTTTTTTTAATTGGGAAGGTGTTATCCCTAATGAGTAAGCCCCTCCAGGCCAAACAATAGGAAGTACTACCTCAATGTTCTTCATTGGTTGGCAGGTGCAATACAATGAGAATGGACAAAGTATCCAGCCAGGTAATATGAAAAATAGAGACATTTATTGAAGAAGGTACAAGACACAAGAAACATTGTACATAGGACAATGATGCCTCAGTCCCCTTCAAAGAAGGAACCTTGGGGCCTCACACAGTTCTCCCAATCACCATCAGCTGCCTTGTTTCATCAGTTTGATACAGATTCATTGCTCTACTTGCTCAGTCATTTTTTAATGCAATGACCACACAGTACATATACTCACTCAATGATGTCTACTGCCCCCACTGACTAGTACAGTGAAGTCATCATTGTTCACGCATGTGCATTCCAGTCCACTCTCCTTGGCTGCCAGGTTACATCAATGTCACACAAACCATTCTCATTATATTAGCAGTGGCTAGACTTTTTCTTATATATATATACACATATTCTCATATATACATATTCTCATATATATATATATATTCTCATCTATCTATCTATCTATCTATATGAATTTAAAACATTTCTTGAAGTCCAGAGAATGGTACTAAAATTAAAAAGTTCTAGCCTCACTTAATATCCAAAATTTATAAAAAATGTATAAAACTTAACATGCAAAGAACAAATGATCCAATTAAGAAATGGGCAAAGGACTTGAATAGGCACTTCTCCAAAGAGGACACACAGATGGCCAATCGATATATGAAAAGATGCTCAACATCACTAATCATGAGAGAAATGCAAATTAAAACCACAATGAGATACCATCTCACATCTGTCAGAATGGCTACCACCAATAAATCAACAAACAAGTGTTGGAAAAGATGTGGAGAAAAGGGAACCCGCATGCGTTGTTTGCGGGATTGTGATTTGTGCAGGCTCTGTGGGAAAGAGGATAAAGTTACCTCAAAAAATTAAATATGGAATTGCCTTATGACCCAGCAATTTTACTTCTGGAATATATCCAAGAAACCTGAAACACTGATTCAAAAGACTATAGGCACCCCTATGTGCATTGCAGTGTTGATTACGATAGCCAAGCTGTGGAAGCAGCCCAAGTGCCCATCAGTAGATGAGTGGATAAAAAAAGCTGTGGTACCTTTATACAATGGAATATTCCTCAGCCAAAAAGAAAAAAAAAAAGAAAGAAATCTTACATTTTTGCAACAGCATGGATGAACCTGGTGAGTATTATGCTAAGTGAAATAAGCCAGTCAGAGAAGAAAGACAATTGCCATATGATTTCATTTATATGTGGAATCTAATAAACAAAATAAACTAACAAACAATAGAAACAGACTCATACATACAGAGAACAGACTGACAGCTGTCAGAGGGAAAGATGTTGGGGGCTGGATAAAAAGTCGAACGGATGAAGCAAAGGAAAAAAAAATCTCATAGGCACTGACAACAGTATGGTGATTGCCAGGAGGAAAGAGGGGTAGAAGAGGGTAAAGGGGGGCTAGATGATGGTGGAAGAAATCTTTTTTTTAAATATTTCATTTTTTTAAGATTTTATTTATTTATTTTTAGAGAGGAAAGGGAGGGAGAAAGAGAGAGAGAGAGAAATATCAATGTGCAGTTGCTGGGGGCCGTGGCCTGCAACCCAGGCATGTGCCCTGACTGGGAATCGAACCTGTGACACTTTGGTTTGCAGCCCTCGCTCAATCCACTGAGCTATGCCAGCCAGTGATGGAAGAAATCTTAACCCGGGGTGGTGACCACACAATGCAGGCGAGGTATCATAGAATTACATACTCGAAACCTATACAATTTTATTAACCAATGTCACCCCAATAAATTCAATGAAAAATAAATAGAAGTTCAAGCCCTAAAGAAGAGTTATATTTGGAGATGTATCCCCCATTTGTTAACTCTACCTTCATATAATTTCTGCATATGATTTGATTAGCCTGGTACTTTGATCTCAACCTGGTGTTATATAAATACGCGTTGAGCCCAAGATGCACTGTTGGAAATTCTAGACCTGTCAGTGAATTTGACTGTTTCTGGGCACTTGTACAAGCTCCAGCAAGAAAGATTAGTTACATGTTTTCTTTAGTGATGACATGAGCTCACTAGTAATACCTTCAGATTAAATTTGTCACCTATTCAACACAGAGTTCTTACAAAAGGCCTCAAAGCAAACATATAGTCTATTAAGTGTAAAAATTGGGGAATGTTGACAGCTGCCAAGCCCATGTGACATTTACACATTCTACTTGCTGAGCCAACACGTCAGTCAATTTGTCTGACCTTCCTTTGCCCCCTTCTTGAGAAGCTGTTCCCATTGCTTCTAGTGAATGGGCAGCAAGCCATTTGACCCTACCCTCCTGACCACAGGGATGAAAAAGAGAAAGAGTAGTAAAGCCAGTAGGTATGGAAAGAAACACCAGGGACTGTGTGGCTCCAGTGAGAGAGAGGGGGGTGGGGAGGGAGGGAGGGAAGGAGAGAGAGAGAGAGAGAGAGAGAGAGAGAGAGAGAGAGAGAGAGAGAGAGAGAGAGAGAAAGCAAAAGAGAGAAGGTTCATCTTGATTCCAGAGAGCTTCTGATTCCTTTTTCTGATCCCATGGGTGGCCCTGATGCATTCCTTATTTTGATTCTGTGAGATGATTTGTGTGCAAAAAAGGCTGATTTTTATAGCAGTGCTATCCATTAGAAATAGAACACGAGGCACATGTATAATTTGAAACTTTCTAGTAGACACAGTAAAAAGAAACAGGCAAAATTATTTTTAATAATGCATTTTATTGAACCCAATATACCCACAATATTGCTATTTCCATCAGAAATCAATGGAAAGGTTTTCAATGAGGCACTTACATTTTTAGTTTCATGCTAAGTCATCAGAGTCTGGTGTACCTTTTCCACTATGGCACAATTCAGTTTGGATCAACCACATTCTAAGGGCCCAAAGGCACTTGGATGTGACAGCAGCTACCGTATTGAGCAGTGCAGGGATGGACCAGTCACTGGAAGGCAGCTTTGCTATCAGGGATTTCATTTCCCAGTTACCTTGCATCCAAGAAAGGCTGGTGACTAAGTATAGTCAAAGGATTGGGAGTAGACATTATGTATGTCACTTCTGAACTAAGATGGTTAAGAAGCAGCTGTGGCTTCTCTGCTCTCTGTCTGTTTGTATCAGCTTGATGCAAGTGGACACTGTCTCTGAAAGATGGCATAAGAATGAAGAAACATGGGTTTTGAATCATCACTTGAAGGAGAACCTGCCATTAATTGGAAATATTTGTGTTGGATGTTACATAAGCAATCCCCCAAAAAAACCCACAGAAAAAAACACTCTGTTTTTGTTGAACAGTTTTGTTTAGGTTTATTTGGATAGCCATAAGTCTACCTTATTTAATATCCCATGTTTTTTATTGGTGTTATATGGATTTTCTATTTCTTGTAGCAAGTGATAATCTAACACATGAATGTGGTCACACACACACACATGTGCAGGCACAGGCACAATAGCTAATTACCTTTGGGTTTTTCCAAATGAGTGATACATCTGTGTGTATTTTACCCAGGACATGTTTGGGCTGCAAACTTGATATGAGAAAATGAAGCTCTAAGAACAAAGCAAGAGGAAAAAATGAATAAACTATAAAACTCTAAGAAGAAAATGAGGAACTAAAGCTTCACAACTTTATGCAGTGATTTTTGGCAGTGATTTTTTTGGATATGAGACGAAGGCATGGGCAATAAAAAATAAGCAAATTAGGCATCATGAAAATAAAAGCTTTTGTGCATCAAGAATCACTTTTAACAGTAAAAAGACAATTCACAGACTGGGAAAAATGCAAATCATATATCTGATAAGATAATAATATACAGAATACATAGACAACTCCTGAATCTCAAGGACAAAAAACCCAAACAACCCAATTCAAAAATAGGCAGTGGGCTTGGATAGTTATTTCTTCAAAGAAGATATGCAAATGGCCAATAAGCATAGGAAAAGATGCTCAACATCCCTAAATATTAGGTAAATGCAAATCAAAACTAAGGAGACACAACTTCACACCCATTAAGATGGCTACTATAGAGATTTAACAAAAACCACCCACGTTGGTGAGGACAGATTGGAACCCTTGGGCACTGTTGGTGGGACTATACATTGGTGTAATGCTAGGGAAAACAGGATGGCAATTCCTTAAAAAATTAAGAACAAAATTGGGTATGATCCAGCAATTCCACTTCTGGGTATAAACTCAAAAGAATTGAATGCAGGGTCTTGAAGAGGCATCTGTACAACTGTGTTCATTGCAGAGTTATTTACAATAGCTAAAATGTGGACACAACCAAAGTGTCTGTCAACAGCTGAACGGGTAAGCAAACTGCAATATATACATACGGTATAATATTATTTAGTCTTAAAAAGGCAGGGCAGTCTGACACATGCTACAGCAAGAGTGAACTGTGGGGATATTATGCTAAGTTTACAGTAAGCTGGACACAGAAGACAAATACTCTATCATTCCACTTATATGAGTACCTAGAGGAGTCAAAGTCCTAAACACAGAAAGTAAAATGGTGATTTCCAGGGGTTGGGTGAAAGGAAAGGAGGACTTATTATTTCATGGGCACAGAGTTTTAATTTTGCAAGATGAAAAGAGTTCCGGAGATGGATGGAGGCGATGGGCGCACAGTAACACGAATGCACTCAATACCACCACACTGTACACTTAAAGGTGGTTAAGACAGCAAATTTTATATTGCGTGTATTTTACCACCATAAAAATGTTTATTAAAACACCTTATTTTAAAAAAAAAACCAACAGAAGAACATGATAAAAAGCCTTTAGAATCCTGAGAAATTCCATGAGTGAATATGGAATTCATCCCTGCCAAGAATTTCCCCAACCTCAGAGTACACACATAGAATAAGAAAGAAACAGGCAATGCTATAATTATTTACTAAGTTTTTTCATTATACAAACATAACTGTAACAAAGTACTGAAGGTATCTCTGTTTTTATGGAGGGACATTCTGAAGCACAGAGGTGTTCAAGAACTGCTTCCACGTCCTGCAGATGGTAGCCTAAAGGGCGGTTTCTCAGCTTCAGCCTTATTCACGTTTTGGAGCAGCATCTCTGACCTCTACCCACTAGCCGCTAACAGCACCCCGCCCCCGCTGGGTTGTGATAACAGACCTTGCCAAAAGTGCCCTGGGTGCAAAAGCACCCCCAGCTGAGAACCACTGATGTAATAGCAAGAAGTCCCTAGGGTGAGGGGGTTCTGGCAGAGCCCCTCCCTAGAACCAGACCGGCAGAAAACAACGGGTCAGGGCAAGGTAGAATCCGTTTAGGACGATCTCACCTACCAAATTATCAGAACGCGTTCGGCCACAGAACCGAGCTACAGTCTGACTTCTAACTCCTATCAGAGCAGCGCTAGGTGATTAAACGAGGGCTTCCCCACGAATCTCAAATGGTAGAGTACGATCCGCCCTTGGGCTCAGGGTGGGGCTGAGCCTCCAGGAGGGGTGCAGTGACTGGAGAGCCAGGAGAATGGGCAGGTCAAGACAAGGTAGCACTGCAAGGCAAGAGCGGTCCCAGCCGAGATCGCTCAGAAAAGCATCATAGAAGCGTTGTCATCTGCGGGAGCGTATTTTTTAAAAGCAAACTCCATGGCCATGAGGGGCAGACACCCACTCACATGACTTCCAATGGAAAAGGAGGTTTAGTTTCAGGATCTGGAGCTCCCAGATACCTGAGTTACAGCTGGGGATGGAACCGCCAGGTGCGGGGCTGCCAGGGACCACAGGTGCTTTCTCCTTCAGTAGCTGTATATTTCTCCTCCTGCGAACGGATTTGCAGGCATGGTCTCCTCTGTTTAACAAACCGACTTCCTCTGCTTACTCTTGGTCTCTGATGCTTCACAACTTTGTCCTGCACAAACATGACTTGGGTTGACAAGGTACTAGCCCAAGAATAGACCCTAGGTGAGCTTTTACAAAGCTTTCGATGTTGACTCGCTATGTTAATTCCAGCTATCCAGTAAAAAAAAAAAATCTGATTGCTTCAGTTTTGCTTGGCTACGCACCGAACACGATCCATTCAGCTTAGAGTAGCAATGGGAATGCGTGGTAAAAACACAGCCACACATACCCATCCCTTTAGCAGCCCTGGTAGGGCTGTGGAGGACGGTGGCAGTTCCCAGGAAGGGGAGTTTGGGAAGACTCATTTCTGAAAACATGTCCAGGACAGCTTTGACGTGTGAGTACATGGTATCAGATGGTCAAGGGTACTGAGCAGTAGGCTGTGGCATTTAGACTTTCCAGGGCATCTGTCCTCTCTGTGGACAGACACACTGTGGAGGAAAGCGGTTCTGTTTTTCTAGAATACACTCTTTGGCTCTCGGGCTCCAGAGTCAAGTAGCAGATTAATTTGATGTTATAGTGTGTTTACAGAGAAGTCAAGCCGTGACGGGAAACAATCAGATATAAGACAACTGGAATACGAGCTTCCTTCAAGTAAACTTGTCGGAAAGAGAGACTCTCTGATATCTCAACTTGTAAAAATAAAGTTAGCGGATCACTAGAAGACATTTAATTAAAGAATCTACAAACAACAACAGCAATAACATCTACAACTACAGCTACAAACAGCACCAATAATAAAAGCTAATGTTTATCACGCTTCTACTATGGGCCAGAAATTGTGTCAGGCATTTGTGTGAATGGAGCAAGGCGAGTTTTGTTCACTATCCAGTAAACGTATATTACCTTCCTCTTTCAGGGACTAGAATCACCAAACCTTTGAATTGCATGGCCTTTGACATGCGCACCAGGGGCAGGCTCCTCTAGCACTTACCTGTGACTGCCCTGACAGTCACCAGAGGCTGCCTGGTAACTGGCTAACCAGCCAGTCCAGAGCTGAACTGGCCCCAGATGGCGCAGCCTTCCAAGTGGGAGGGATGGTCTGGCGGTTCCATGCACAGAGGTACGTACGGTTGGCATGGATTCTACGTTTTTGGATTTAGAGTCCACATTAGAATATCAAATGTGTTGTGTAAACTGTATGTCTCTACAGAGAATAAAAGTCTATTCTAGGATTTAATAAGCCTGCTTCTTGCTTCAAATTTAATGCTAATGGCAAAGTGAAAAAGATTTCTAGTGACAGATAATTAGTGATAATGGTGATTACCAGCATTTATGTAGTCTTTCACCCAAACAGATGGTGAAGAGCTTAAAAAATGAATGCTCTAAGGCATCATTTCTCCCCCTTCTTAAGTAAAAGTTCCTCCAGGGTCAACGGTAGATTGTGTTTAACACAGTGCATTATGTTACCCGTACTAAATAACAATTCCTGGGCAATTCAGTGAGTCTGTTAATTTGCTTAGCAATTAGCTACGAATAGATTTTTTACCCTGAATACATTACAAATGTGTGAATGCATGTGAGCCGTCTTTATTGTTCTTAGTCATTTATTTACCTTTTACCAGCCTCCACGGTTACCATCACGAGGATGGATGACTTTCAGGCCATGTGAGGCTCAGGTTGCTGAGCGGGCCCCTCTCTGGTGGCCTGCAGAGCCCCTGCCTCTGTTGGGAAAGCCAGCCTCTTGCAACGCACAGGGACAGAGCTGGGTGGGAGACCTGTACGTATTCTCGGATCCCCAGGACCCAGTATCAGGACGCAATTTCTGGTTACCTTTTTTCTCTTTCTATGTCAACTTTTAAAGACATAATGTTAAAAAGGCTTAATGTTTAATCAAAATGTATCATATATGAAGTTATGAAAGGAAACGTTGAGTCCCTTCCTTGCTCTCTTCTCCCTTTCCTTCCCCTCTCCTCTCTTGGGGAAGGTGGCTTGGGATTTGTGTTATTCACTGTCTGGTTCACATGGGTGCTTCCTGGTGGGATCTGGGGAAAATTTCAGGTGAATGCTCTTTGGCTTAATGAGACTAAGATATTAATTTGGAAGAAAAGTCAAGGTGATGTTAATGGGAAGAATATGAATTTCTACTCTAGACTTTGGACCAACCTTCAGAAGGAAACGAGTGTTTGTGTTGGTGGATGGGTTTGGTGTAGCCTCTCAGCATGGAAGCAGTGGCAGAGGGTAAGCGGGGGCTGCTGCAGTCTGGGAAGAAAGACTCTAGCCTCCCTCCCTTCCTCCCTGTCCCCCAGTCCTTTTCCTGCCTTGGGCAGACTTATCTTGAAGTTCTCACCAATTCCCTGAGCATCCTCATAACCATTTTTTGAACTCTATATCTGATCAATTTCTTGTCTCCATTTCTTGAGTCAGAGACCAGTGCTCTCCTCTTTGGAGCAGAATCCGCTGGATGGCTGGTTGGGGTGGGGGTGGGGTGGGGAGAAGGGTTGAAAGAGATATCGTGGTCGAGAGGCCTGGAGAGGTGATCTGGATTGGAATCCCAAAGCCAGGTGGCACCGGGAATGCCATTCTCTACCTGAAGCTTCAGCTTCTTCCCTATGTAAAATAGGCTTAATAAGTTCCCTGAGCATCATATAAAATACGAAAACACTCAGCTCATAGTGCTGGCCACATAGTATAGACTCTATCATGCTAGCTTTTCTTCTTAATCACTGGCACTCAGTGCCTGGAATTGTGGCATTTACTTGGCTACGTCTTCACGGAGGGGTGAAAAGTCCTGGGAAAGATGGGAATGGATGGGGTATGAGAAAAGAAGGGGTCAAAGGGAGAGAGAGGAGATAGGAAACAAGGGCGTCCCAGGCAAAGCACCTCAGAGCAGTGGAGAGGCTTCCTCTGGGGCCTAATCCCCTGCCTGGGGGAGTGAGACCTGAAATCTTAGCCACAGTGAGGCTGAAGAAACCTGAGCATCTACAGGAGGGGTGCCAGGTTTAATCCCACCTCCATCTCCACACTCCCTACTGGGAACCATGACCTGGAGGGGAGACCTGATGCAGGAGCCACACATGTTCATGTCTCCAGGGGCCACAGCGGCAGCTCAAATGTCAGAGGCGTCCAAGTGGAAGAGAGGTGGGGCTGTGGTGAGTGGGTGTCTCACCTCAAGGGCCTCAGAGTCACTTTTTTTTTTTTTTTTTAAAAAATGCCCTTTCTACCAATCGGTTCTGCCCATCTTTTGCTTTGGTTTGCAAGCTTTGGCTTAATTCTTCAAGCAGTCCTGTGCAATGTCGCTCCAGCCAAATGTCCATGAGGCAGTAACTGTATAAGGGAGCAGGGATGGCTCTCTTTTCCCTGCCTAGTCACACAGAGCCCTCCTCGTGAGCTGCTGGGCTCCAGAAGCTTCTTCTGGTAGACCCGGAACATCTCAGAGGGGCAAAGAGGGAGAAAAAGTCTATCCCCTGGGTTACATAATAATGCATTTTTTATTGGGAAGAACTCAATTAGTATTGTCTTGGAACTGCATAGGAAGGTAGTGAGAAGAAAAAAGCCATATGATTTCACTCATATGTGGAAACTAATGAACAAACTGGGCTAACTAGCAAAATGGAAACAGACTTAGAGAGCAGGACGGCAGTTATGGGGGAGGTTAGGGGGTGGAGGGATCAAGTGAAACGGAAAAAGGACTCATGAACACAGACACCAATGTGGTGATTTTTTGGTGGGGAGTGCAGGTAGCAAAAGGGGATAAATTATAATGGAAAAAATTACAAGAACTAAAAAAAAGGAGATAGTGAATTCAATGAGAAGAATGGTCAGGAAAAACTGAACCACTGAAATGTGAATGACCGGCAGGGCATTGCCCAGAATTGGAGTCTAGGATTCTATCATGACTGAAGTCTCTCCAACCTTCACGTGTCTTGTTTGTAAAATCGAACCATCACTACACCCTCGTGCAGATGTGCGTGTCAAACGAGGCCACGCAGAGAAAAGTGTTGCTATGCTAAAATTTCCACTATGTACTTATTTGCATTTGTACTCACTGTCTGCAAATGTTTCCTTGATCTCTTTATCCCTTTTAAGCACAAAACTGTTCCTTTTTCTGAAAGTTTAAGTGCGGCTCTTAATCTCCCCTCCAAACATTGCCTCTTTCCCAGATATTTTCATATGTATTTGACTTTCCTCATGAGGGGTGAGACAAACTCCTCTTGGTAATTATCCTTATGTTCTCCCACACCAATGCCAAAAAGGTCTACAAATTTTGAAATTGTATTATCTTCGTCAATTGCAGCTGAATTGAACAAAGACAGTCTTCAGTTCTGACACATCTGCCCCAACTGCTGCCCGGCTGGCATTTTAACCCACAGCTCACCTGCAAAAATGCATGTATTGTTCATTGTGGTTACGGTCATCTGCCGTGGCTGGAAAGAGGGACTGGAAAATCAGCTTCTTCTCATGGTCTAGCAAGTCTGTTTGTTTATAAGCAAACCTTTATACACAATTCATACCTGCCTATATACACCCGATGGAAGGAAGCACAGTAAATGCTGGCTGCCATTCTAGGTGACAAACCTGAGGCTCGTTTAAGAATAGGTGAAACAAGTGGGAAAAAAGAAGCTGGGACAGGTAGATTTCTCAGTAGTGTTTTCTAGCCAGAGTGTTAGAGTGCATTTCTGAATCATTTTTCTACCCTGATGTACTTTTCTGTCAGACAAGGCCACTTCTAAGAGTTGGGACATAGCGTTATCTGGGTCTCTCAGCTTCTCTGGGATTGTATTTCTTTGAACCTGGTATGTGTTAGTCAGAGCTTTCCAGAGAAAGAGCACCGAAGGGATGAATGGATATATACCCTAAGAAAGAAGGAGTTGACCCGTGTGGTTTACGGAGACTGTGCTCAGCAAGCTGCAGACCCCAAGAGCCCATGATGGGAGTCCAGTGACTCCAGTCTGAGGGCCAGCAAGCTCAGGAACCAAGAAGAACCTGTGTTTAAGTTTGAAACATGGCAGACATACTAATGACAAATCCTTCTTAAAATTTAAGTTTAATTTTTTAAAAAGCATCTCTCTAAACATTCTATAATTTAGGCTGTGTCCTTAATGACCACCAAACAGCTGAAAAAAAAGAGAAAAATCCAGTCAAACAGTAGACATGACTTCAGTTTCTCTCTTTGAAAAGACTTGCTTTGCCCACCCTTTGCTTAATCTGACCAAGTTTCTCTTGACCAAAGCTCTCCAATGGAAGTTTTTACCAGTCTTCCTAAAGCCACAGAGAAGCTGGTGTTATTTTAGAGGGCATCTTTGGGTAAAACTGAATTCAATGACAAGTTTTTTTTTAATCAATAACTTCTTTTATTATGTCTTTGTCACAGGAAAGCCAGAAAATGTAGCTCAGAGACAGCTACTATTAATGGCCCTCCTCAATCTTTTTTCATGTTTATACATGGAAAACAGTGAAAATGAGAACACCTTATATGCTGCTTTTTTAACACTTTCAGTTTTGTATTTCTACTTATGCTTTTAGAGAAATTTTTAATTTTACTTCATTTTATTTCTTTTTTTAATCTTCATTGTATTTTTTTTTATTTTGGCACATTTTGCACTACGCTATTCTTTTGGGTGATAAAAAATAATAAGCAAGGCAATAACAAATTAGTTCTCTATGAAACTCACGCTGTGTTTTTACTGAGTATATTCCATGGTTGTTCTTAAAAATGACCAAACTAAATAAAATTATAGTCCCTTTGCTTTGAAAATAGTTTGTGGCTAGGAAATGAATATTATGTGATGTTTTGGGTGATGATATTACATACTTTTGGTGGAAGTTTTAATATTGTATTTTTGCTTATTTATCTCTTACTTACAATTTTTTATTGAAAATTTCTAGATGACAAGACAGAATTCTTCAAAGACATGAGAAATGGCAAGAACTTGGTAAGCTTTAGTGGCAGGAAGACAAAAAGCCCTGGTTGAACTGTGTGGGTCTTTACATTTTTTACACACACACACACACACACACACACACACTTTTACCCAGGTGAAATTATTGACTCGAAATAAGCACTCAGTGCAACTTTGAGTAAAAAGTGATGTCACAACACATCTAGTCCCTGAGGGCACCCGTTACATGTGGTCCTGTTTATGAACCCCAGTCCTGCCTCAACACCTGCTTTCTTTGAAGTACTATTTGCTTTCTCAGTCATTGTCCGGAGCTCGGTAGGCAGCTTTCAGTCCTTTAAAGAGACTTTGGAGGTGGGGGCGGGGGGGTGGAAGGGTGGGAGTGGGGGAATGGAAGGAAGTACAGCATGGTCTCAGAAAAGACCCCTAACTTGAAAATGGAGACTCCTGAATGATCACCATAACAATGAGATATTTGTATATTGCATTTGTATTGTATAGTTTATAAAACTGAGATCTAATTCATGTGCCATAAATTCACCCTTCTAAAGTCTACAATCCAGGGATTTCTAGTATATTCGCAGACTCGTGCAGCCATCACCAGGGTCTAATTGAAAAACGTTGCCATGACCCTTGTCCCCACGAGCAGCGACTCTCCAGTATTCCTTCCTCCCAGCCCGGCACCACCAAGCCACTTTCTGTCTGCGGGTTTACCTGCTTTGGGCATTTCCCATAAATAGACTCACACAAGTATGGGCCGTTTGTTTGTTTTGGTGTGTGTGCTGGCTTCTCTCACCTAGTATAAAGTTTTCAAGGTTCATCCATGTTGTGACGTGTGTCAGTATTTCATTCCTTTTTATGGCCAAGAAATATTCCGCTGCAGAGCTATTCTATACCTTTGGTTTATCCACATATCACTTAGTGGGCATTGGAGTTAGTAATTTCCACTTTTTGGCTATTATGAATAATGTAGCTACAAATATTCACACTCAAGTTTTTTGCTTATAGATGATGCTTGAGTGTTTATGATGTGCTGAGGTCAAGGCAAGGCCTGCTGTTTCCATCTTTTCAGGTAGGGAAACAGAGGTTCTCAGAAATAATTGCCTGCTAAATAATAAAGTCGGCACACAAGTCCAGTTCTATGATCAAGAATAGCTTAAAGAATGCCAAGAAGCTTACTATTCCCAAAGAAAGACAAAACTTGTTGTCCATTTCAGTTTTATAAAGGTATTCACCAGTGCCTGTTGGAAAAACTTGCATAGATTAATTTAAAGTTTTCAGGAGAATATGTTTCTATAACAAGTCGTCAGAACTGAACACAGAGTTCTATTGCTTGTGGAGGTGCAGGCAGTTTTGTCCTTTGCTGGTTTGTGACTTCACTTTCAAGGAAAACGCAAAGATGTATTGTAGCTGTTCACAGTTCTGACAGCTCACAGAAAGTAACATCTCCAGATTATTTTTCCTCCTAATTATCATGCATCTTATCTTGGAGACGTATTTATGACTAGATTTAAATCTTAACACACTCTATTAATATTTCAGTTTTGGCACCAGACACGAGGAATAGTATTATTCATGAAACCCTTGCCAAAAGCATTCTATGAGTCAAAAGTTGACTAAACGAATTAAGTCCCTTTTTTTGATCATTTAAGTCATCATATATCAAAATTTTGCAGGGGATTTGAAAAGAGTTGAATCCAAGCTTCTTACCTAATGCATATGGTCTGGTCCAAGAGCCAAATTCTTCCTGCCCACCTGCCCTGTTATAGACAAGAGCAATGTCACTAATAATAAAGAACAGAAGCTGGATAACAAAGACAAAAAAAAGTCCTGTTCAGTTTTTCCTTGTTCGGGATATCTTTGTCACACACTGTATTTTTGATGAGTTCTGACTTGTTCTGGCCTTTCTCTGGCTTGCTGGGGTAAATTGCTCTCACCTTGTAGGAATACTCTTACTCCCTGTATCACACTATATTAAAATGATTTGTTTAAGGGACTGTGTTCTCTATCAGAGGATGCGTGTCTTGGGAATTACGTATTTTGTTCTCTTCGGCATCCTGTAGAATTCCTAGTATAGTCATGCAGTAAAGATTTGTGGAATCGGATTGACTTTTTAATAGGATCTCAAGAACTCTGAGTTCTGCCTTTGACGGCCGATTGTGAAATCACTCTCTGCATCACCACCGTAGCCCTTAGCGCCAGAAGAACTGAACTGGACCTAGCAGATTGTAAAGTATCTGGCACCTGGTCCCTGCACTTAGGAAGTTAACAAAGCCTATACAAAGGAGGAGGCAAGCCAGAGAAAAGTAAGTTCGCAATGAACAGAATGACTACACGTACGATGCATGTCATTAGTGGAATACCGATCTGTGGGATATGTGAAAGGATCGGATGTGTAAGTGTTGACATTAGTCACGGTATTTTATAGGAATTGGGTTATGTTATTAGCAAGTTTCCCCAAGATCAATCAGTCTGTCTTTCAACATGAAATTATTGAGCAATTAGGGTGGAGCCAAAAAGGCTTCCTGACTGATTGGTTGTGGGTGTAACAGGTAAGAGTCAAAGAGGCCTCCAGGGTTTCTGACCAGGGCCACAGAGGAAACGAGGTTGCCAGCGCCCGAGAAGAATCTGTGCTGAAGCAGGTTGTGCTGGGGCGGGGGGTGGGGGGGGTGGGGGGGGGGTGGGGGGGGCGATCAGGAGTCAGTCCTACGCTCCATCCAGGTGGGCACTCAGGACCCCCCAGTGAACAAAACACGAAAAGCCTCCAGCCCTGCCATCATCACATTCGCATGGAGGATAGGGCACAAAAATGTGTTATGTAGGAAAATGACACAGGTGTAAGAAGGGACGAGAGCTAAGAGAAAGCGTAGAGAAGGCGAGGGTATTGGGAGTGCTGGCGGGAGGCGGGGGGTATCTGGAGAGGAGTGATGTCAGGCAGAGAGAATAGTCGGAACAGTTTGCTAGTTTCTCCTGGGACCACCGGGGACTAAAGAATAGAGTAGTATAAGGAGAGTACAAGAGACCCAGCAGGCCGAGGGGCCGGATCCTGCGGGGCTCATAGACTATGCTATAAGGACCTTGGTTTATGCTACTGTGGTTTAAACAGGGAGTTTGGGTGGGTCTCCCGTGGTGGCATGATCTGATTTATGTATTTAAAGGATTTATCTAGCTGCTGGGTTGAGCATAGGCTCCAGGAAGGTGGAAGAGACTCCGGTGGAGGAGTGGAGACATTAAAAAATGCTATTGCAGTAATCTAGCCAAGGGATGGTCGTGGTGGACCACTGGGGGTGGCAAGAAGAGGTTGGATTCTGGGTATGTTTTGAAAGTAGAGCCCACTGGATGTCTTTAGATTGAATGTAGGGTGTGACCAGAAAAAGGATTCCAGGATGACTTCAAGGTTTTTGACCTGAGCAACTGGAAGGGTGGGGTTGCCGTTAATAAAACAGGACGTCTGTAGTCAGGAGATTCACAGAGGAAGATCAGAGCTGGTCTGCACACGTCGGCCTTGAGATGCTTATTAGACATCCAAGTGATACAAGGGCTGTGGGAGAGGAGGGGTCCATCAGCTGAGAGGCTGCCGGGGAAACGGTGTCCTCGGGTGAGAACCAGGTTACAGTGAGAGCAGGAAACTGAAGGGAACGTGCAGAGACAGCTTGCGGATGGAGGGGTTTTACCAAGGAGAGACGATGAGCTGCAGAGGGCGGTGGGGGGCGTGTTTTAAGAGTTGGAAGGAGCAGCAGCGAGACCTTTATAGGGGTTGGAGCGAGGAAGGTTCCAGGTGACCTGAAAATCTGGGCCTCGTTAGGGTGATGGACATGCACGAAGGTGTGAGGCTTAATGAGATTTGTTCTGGGGGATTCAAGGCGGTGGTGATGAGGCTTTGAATCTTAGGGGCCAGACGAAGGGGGTTGTCTGGAGCTCCCTTTCAACCCTGTGGGGGGTGAGGAAGTCAGAGGAAGATGCTCCCTTTGACCCCTGCCGATGTGTTTAAGAACCTCTTCAGAAGACCGACGTTGCTGCAGGCAGGCACCCTGTATTGAGTCCTGTTTATGAGGGGTAGGAGGTATAGGGTCATTGAAACCCTGTTATACTTAGAGCACTAGGCTAAGCCACGTGGGGCAAAGAAATCATGTGGGTGCTGCCCTTAAATTATTTGCGATTATTATGTTTTGTATGAAAATGGAAATCATATTTTCACCACAGTGACAACCCAAGTTAACCAGTCACAGAATCCGTGTCACTTTGAAATTCCTCAGAGGAATACCTCAGAGAGGGCACTCCGTCGGGATGTTCTTCAGGCTGGCCCGTGGTTTTGCAAAGACTTTATTTTTTATTTTTTTTAAGAGATTTTATTTATTTATTTTTAGAGAAGGGGGAGGGAGGGAGAAAGAGAGAGAGAGAGAAACATCCATGTGTGGTTGCCTCTAGCACACCCCCCACCAGGGTCCCGGCCCACAACCCAGGCACGTGACCCAGAACCGGGGGCCCTTTGGTTCAAAGGCTGGCACCCCGTCCGCTGAGGCACACCAGCCAGGGCTATTTTTAAAGGCACTAATTGGCAGAGAACTTGAGTTCGGGTTTCACTTTTCAATTTACTCATTGTGAACTTTCATGTTCATTGTGCATTCACTTTTCCTATCTTTTAACGTTGGCGTAATGAGACCTACTTCACGGACAAGTGAAAAATAAAATGAGAATGCATGCAAAAAGAAGTGTACAAAAAATAAACAAGGAAGTGTCATAGAAAGTAAAGGTGGTATTATCATGGCGAGAAATGGTAAATATTTTTCTGTGTATTTAATCTGTGAGTACTAGGGGATCCTCAAAAGCACCCTTTGAAATACTTAGCAGGTCCTGTACCAAGCCACCATTAACCAGAGGACCCAACAATGGTATTTTGAAAAAGGAAATTGCTCCTTGGATTTATAAATAGAAATAGAATAGCGATAAAGAAAACATATATATATATACATATATATATATATATATATAAAATCTCTAAATAGAATTGTCATCACTTGTTGTACTTAGCAATATAGACTATGTGTAAAATTTAAGTATTTTTATCTACATTAAAAGTTGATATGAAAGTATTTTCTTTTCAAAGGAAAAATCATAAACATTATAAGATTTTATACTTAATGCATTTTGATTAAAAACTTCAGAAATTTTAAAAAGTTAAATTTTTTTTTACATTTTGTTGCTCTAGTTTATATAGTGGTTCTACGCTCCTAGTGTTAAATGCTAGAATTTGGTCATTAAATAATGACTGCCTGCTCCAGATGGGTGGTAGATGTAATGTCGAGGGCCCCAGGCCATATATATATATATATATACACACACACACACACACACACACACACACACACATATGTATATATATACACACACGGTAGTTCACAATAAAGGGGAAGCAAGGTCAGAGATGGTGGGTAGAATGGGATTTTATACCATTTCCCCCACTTAATCCTAGTGTGGGCCAGTAATCAATCATAATTTTCCTAAAACCAGTTCTGGAATATTCTCCCTTTCACTCCTCCCTCCCAATTTTGAGTCTATATGGTGGTTTGCACACAGAACAACATCTCTTACAGTTGAGATAGAAATACTGATGGGTGAGAAACCAAAGCCACAGCTAGTTCAAGACCAGCAGATAGTCAGCCACTTAGGTGATGGATCTCCATATCTCAGTTGAGCCAACTTGTATGTTTTTCTTCGTTCAGTTTCAGCACTTTCCTACTGAGAATAGTAGTGAGTGGAATTCAGCTAATATCTCTGCTCTGGCTGCTACACAAACAGCCACAATTCACAGATACTTAGGGCTGGAACCACTCTGAAAAGATTGTGTAGTCTACCTGAGTCTACTCTCTATGGCTTTGGGCCTGCAGAATCATCCATAAGCCGTGTCAGATGAATGCACCTGAGTTCTACTTTTAAATATATTTTCACTGAAAATGATTTTTATGACTGAAAAATATAATTTTGGAAACAGTCATACGCTGATCAACTTTCTCACATCTACCTTACATTTCTCACATTATAGTTTAGGTTAAATTAGTTGGAGAAAAAGGAAGCAGTCTTGCAAAAAAACAAGGACAAAGCGAGGGGAGAAAGCATCCAGTGACCTCAAGGGTCATAACTGAGAGGCAGGAGCACAGTTAATGCAAATGCCACGTGATGTTGGTGATTACCTGTCACTATCACCATTGAGACAACAATGGCGCAAAGCATGGGTCTTCTCATGGCGAGAGTGTTTTGTAAAAGCATGCCAAACAATTTTGTTTGCACATACAAGGAAACCCAACTCCAACAGGCTTAAATGACAAAGAAATTCATTGGCTCCCGTCACTAGAAGGCCAGACAGAAGACAGATTTTCAGTTGTCTTCACCCACAGACTCCATTTCCCCGTGGCTCCCTCAGCTCTGTACCTCCCCATGGGTCAGCTCCATCCTCAGGCTGGCAGGGAACTGGAGGCAGCGATTCCATGAACACCATCATCAGAGGGGGAAAAAAGAGAAAGCTTCAGGAAGCTCATTCTGAAGCACATGGGGGAAGCCCACAGCATCCCTCTTCTCCCAACTCGTTGGCAAAGATTTTCCCCTGCCCAATCACTGACGGGAGGAAGGGATTTAGTTCTCAGCCAGAGTTCTGTTTGGAAGGCTTGAGGGGCGAATGCTTGCTAGGTAAGTGATTGCCAATGTCCACCTACTCTCTCACTTTCTGCTAGATTTTGCTGAGTGTGAGCGTCATGTTTTACTCATTCTTTTATTTTTGGCATCTATCACAGTGGCTTGCACAGACTTGTCATTCAAAAATACCATTGAATAAATAAATTAACAAATGAGTACCCCGAAAGGTGGCAAATCTGATTTGTAATTGTCCTGTAGTTTTTTTTTTAAGTCCAAATAGTCCTTGGTTTCCTGAGATTAGAAAGGAAGTCATTCATAAGGGCATCTTTTTGGGAGGGAACAGAGGAAGATACAATAATATAATCAGAACTCAAATTACATAGGACTTTATAATAGACCAGATGTCAACCATTTGAACATTTAGCAGTAAACAGACAGAAGTGCTGCATTTTTTAATGAACAATTTGGATCCTGAATCAAATGAGCTTCTGAATTTCACACAATGAAAGCTTCCAGATTTTCAGGCTGCATTAATAGGTTTAAAATCATTTTGCCGGAAGATGGGGGGCCGGAAGCATGGGTCAGCAATTTGCAGGTATTTCTAACAGATTTTGTGATTAGTGGGACTGAGAACTACAGAGCTGAACAGAAACTCAACAGAGAGCAATTAGCGCCAACTTGTAGGAAGGGCTCCCCCTTGAAGCAAGTTTTCTTCTGCTTTCCTCACCATTTACCCAGAATGACCTGCCTACTACAAATTATCAGCATTGGATTACTGTGAGTGGGAGGAAATGCAATATTCACCAGTGCTTTGCATCAGCCTGTTGGGCACCCTCATGTGCACCCAGCCTCCTGCTGCTGTTTTGAGGGGTTAACCTCTCATTGCATCAGTGATACCTTGAAGTTTCATGCCAAGCCCTATAAAGTAAACAGCTCAACAGGTGGGTGATTTGGGAGGAGCCCTCAGTATTTCAATGGCAACACGTCCAGCACATCCTCATTAGGGCTGCCTCCTCATCCTGATTGAAAAGAAAACAAACAAGCTGGTCTTCCACCTCAGTGACTGTGCACCTGCCAGGCTGCTGTTTACTGGCATGAGCGGTAACTGTGCTGCTCTGGGCCCCGACGGTCTCGCCAGAGGTTGCAAATTCGTGGGGCCCGCACAATGGTTGTGGTTTTCTTTTCTTTTTATACTATTTGAATTTGAATGACTTCAGGTGAGGCATGTTCTTTTCTTTACTGTAAGTCTCACTTACAGTAAGTGTCTTATTTGACTCACGCATTTCTATTGCTTGCCCCGGCCCCTGTAGGCATGGAGCTTGGCAGCCCAGAGTAAACCACAGAAGGAAACAGACATTGAGGCCGAGCCTATTTCGGTTCAGGAGGGAAAATACAGAGGAAAACAGGTGCTACTTGAGCATCCTAGGCTAAATGTGACTATTAGCATTTTCAATCACTGCTTCTGGAACTGTGTTGAAACCCGTGGTGGAAGGTGTGGGGGCGGGTCGTCGAGAGGACATGGCCATTGTTTGACCCAGGTGCTGGGCCTGGGCCAGCAGAGGCTCCACAACCCCTTGCCCTGTCCTTGGAATGTACGTTCTGCCCCCTCGTTCCCACAGTGGGAACGTTTTCAAAGACTCGGCTTTGGGAGAATACGATGTTGTTGAGACCAGCTGGCCGGTAGGTATACGTTACTGAAGATTTTGGTGACAAATGCGGAGGTAGACTTGCCTTGCTGTCACCTGAGATAAGCCTTGCATGTAAGGTCCTTGGCTTATTAAACATGCCATGTGCCTCCTGACTCTGTTTTGGGTCTCCTCTCGCCTTCTGGGTGCAGGGGACAGTTTCGGATTTCATCCAAGAAGCTCCTGAGATATCTAATCAGAATTGGGTTATCTTTACCTCTATCTTGACAGGCTCATGGTTTTGGATCAACTTGGTACTCAGGGTTTCCTGCTACTACCCTAAGAATGTGGCTCATTTCACATGTTTCTGTAAGAACGGCTGATTTTGGAGATAACAGTGTTTTCACTGCGTGTACAAGGCGCTACAGCACTGAATCGAAAACCTGCCACTCCCCAGTCCCAGTATTTATTCTCTGCTGTTACAGGTTCTTTCATTTATTGCTTTTCTTTCCATATTTCTTATGTAGGTTGCCCTGGTGATTTGTCTTTTTCTAGCCTTCTATGCCTTTGCTTATTATTTTAGATTCATGCCTCCACTCAGCCAATATTTGTCGGGCAGCTGCTGTACAATGGGCACTATCTGAAGCAGGGTGTCCCACCTCTTGCCTTGCTGGTGGAAGCTAACTGTGGCTGAGAGCCTCTGAAAAATGAGAAGGATTGTTGTCAGCTATTTAGGGGAAGCTTTGTTCAGGTCATTTGTGAGGATAGGCAGTTTGAAGAGCTATCTTATAAATCCTTATCACGTATATGAACTGTTAGTTATTCTAATTAGAGGGTAAGTAGTCTGTTTTATGCCAGCCATTCCTTAGCTACCCAGAGTGACTTAAGTATGCACTTAAAAAATCATTTGAAAAAAAATCATTGGTCTTGAAGTTATTACAGCTTCACAGGGAGTTGCAAAGGCCATGGAGAGAATCCCTTTGCCCACGTCACTCAGTTTCCCCGATGGTCACCCCTTACAGAACTCTAGCACCATATCACAGCCAGAAAGCTGACATCGGTACCGTCAGCATGTGCATGGCTCTATGTCATCTTATTACATGCACAGATTTGTGTAACCGCTCCAGCAATCCGGATACAAAGCGATTCTAACACCGCAGAGATTTCCCTCTTGCTACCCACCCCTCCCTCCACATCACTAAACCCTGGCAACCACTAATCTGTTTTCTATTTCTGTAATTTCATTATGTTAGGATAATTATGTAAGTGGAACCATATGGCCTGTGGCCTTTTGATTGGCACTTTGCACTCGGCTTAGTGCCCCGTAGACCCATCCGGGCCGTGACACTAGTCCATTCCTTTGTATCGCTGAGTGGTGTTCCACGGCATAGATGTGCCACAGTCGGCTGGCTCTTTCCCTTAAGGTTGCTGTAGACAACGGTGCAGAGTTCTGTGTGCACATGTGTTTTTGTTTCTGTAGGATAAGTGTAGTTTCTGGGTCATATGGTAAGTATATGTGTAGTGTTTTCTTTTAAAAACTGTCCAACTGTGGCTTTGTATACTTCCAACATGCTATTTTTTTTCTTCTTTTTTTTTATATAGAACATTAGTTCCTTAGGAAGCGGATTCTTGATGAAGGTTCTTCAAATGGGAAAAGCCAATTTGCTTATCATTGTGATCATTCTGCCTTATCACAGTGTGTTTCCTCTGTAAGGTAAGACATCATGATTGATGGGGAGACTTAGGATCCTGGTACATGGCCTATTAGAGACCCACCGATACAGAAGCTGGGTTGAAGGGCTATGGGCAGGGGTGGACACATCAGGCCTGTACTCACTGACCTCACTTTATCAACATGGGCTCAGTTCGTTCTGGCATTCCAGATAATTAAGAGACACTTCGCTATCAATGCGTGCTCTTCTCCCAAGACACTGAAACAATTTTTGAGCTTTTTTTTTTTTTTTTGGCCTGGGCCACATTCCTAGGATTTAGGAGGTATGTTCTTTTCAGTCAGTTTCTTAAAGGAGAAACTGAAAGTGTGTAAGTAAAGTCAAAGGCAGTAGTGAAAGTCACGGGGTGGTGGGTCGGAAAAAAAATCTCTGGCTTCATGAACAATTGTGTCACTTTCTAGCTGTTTGAGTGGCCCATAGTAGTTAACACTTTAACCTCAGTTTCCTGTCCTATAAAAAGGGGGACACTCATGTCTACCTCCTAGGGTCTAGGAAAGGAGCAAGTGCAGTTTGGTGGGTAAATCTGTGGGCATACAGTACCAACAAGCACAGTTTTGCTAGGGACTTGTCCCATTCAAGGTAAGGTACTCACCCTCTTGTACTGAATATAGGTGCTTAAAAGACGTGACTGTGGCTGGCGTAGCTCAGTGGATTGAGCACGGGCTGAGAACCAAAGTGTCGCAGGTTCGATTCCCAGTCAGGCCACATACCTGGGTTGTAGGTCACGGCCCCCAGCAACTGCACATTGATGTTTCTCTCTCTCTCTCTCATTCTCCCTCTCTTCCCTCTCTAAAAATAAATAAATAAAATCTTTTAAAAAGAAGACATGACTGTGTTCTGATCCCTCTTTCTAATTCCTTTTTGTCTTCTCACTCTCTTTTTTTAGCTCCCCAAAGCCAGAAACACGACGGTCACTTTAGAACTCTGTTCTTTCATTCAACAAATATTTACTGAGCAGCTACTGTGTGCCAGCTGTGGTTCTAGGTTCTGAAGATAAAGCCCTCAAAAGGATAAAGTCTAGGTTCTCCTGGGGATTGTAATCGAGCGGAGGGACACGTATGAAACAGGTAAGCAAACACGTGTACTAGATCACGTCAGACCGTGTGAAAGTGTTAAGTTAAAGAAAGGACAGGGCACACAGAGGCAGCTGGGATGGGGCAGAAGAGGCGAGGAATGAGGGCTATTTTAGAAGTGGTGGTCAAGGGAGCAATCTCTAAGGATGGGGCACCAGAAAAAAAACTCAAAGGAAGTGAGGAAATAGCAATAGAAAAATATAGGAAAATAGGGTGACGGGCACAGCGTTTGCAAATGAATCTGATGTGTTTGGTACTTAGTGTTTAGCACACGTGAGAGAAGGAAGACGAAGCTGGAGAGACCGGGCTTTTGAGGACACGGCAAGAAGTTTGGACTTGACTCTAAGCAGCACGAGGGGGTTTTGAACGTTGCAATGATGCGATCTGATTTGTGTTTTACGAGGAGTCTTTTTTCTGCTGGACCGGAGAGGTGACAGTGGTAAGAGGACACGCGAAGGGACGAGCTCCGAGGTGCTGCAGTCACCTCCTGGGGACAGGTGGCCGTGGCTTGGCCGAGGGTGTTGGCAGTGGAGATGGAGGGAAGAAGGTGGACTTGAGATAAGTTTTAGAGAAGAGCTGATCGGACCTACACAGACAGAACTCGGGAAGTGAAGGAAAATGAGCCACCAAGGGTGACGCCTACACTTTTGGCCAAGGCTTTGTCAGTTGGGAAATCCAGGGCTCCCTCCATTGCTCCACCGTATCTTTTAAACAAGACTGGTTTCTCGCATTGCAGAAGATGAGCTCATTGAGATGTACATGTGCTGTGTTCAGTGACAACCAAGGCTGGGCTATAGGTAGATTTGGCAGAACCAGAGAAGGGATGTTAATCACTTCTGAATCCTTTAGATACGTGTCCCTTCTGTGCCCCAGTGGTGGACTGCTTTGTAACTTCTGCTGGGGAGGTGGATTGCTTTGGTAACTTTTTGCTTGGTGGTGGGTTACTTTGTAACTTTTGCTTGGGTTGCCTTCCAGCTGTCCCAGTTTCCACACCTACTCCCTGGCCCCCACGTCTGCTGTTTCCTCTGCATCTCAGCAGAACAGGAACCTCTGCGCAAGGCACAGCCCAGGCAGCAGACTTGGTGTGGGCCCTGGTGGTTGAGCCCTGCCCTGCGGGTGCTAGGCCTCCTGGCTTGGGGAATCTGGCATGCTATCTACCCTGGCTGTCTGTGCTGACCCCTCACCTGGCTTGGGGGCTGTAACAGAGCAGAGCAGACCTCCCCTCACACTTCCTTCGGTTAGGGTCTGCGAGGAAAGGGGCCGCAGCCCTGGGTGCGTCTAGTACTGAAAACCCAGCCCTGCTACTGGGAGCTGGCTCTGGGAAGCTGATGCAGGCTGGTGGCAGTTCCTCCTCTGCAGAGCCTGACTAGTACCCTCAGGAGACTCCCTTGACTTCTGTGAGCAGTATGTCCCTCATTTGCAAAGATGAGGATAGAAACACTGGTTGCTTCTCAGAGTTACTGTGAGAGCTGACTTAATTCGAGAGGCAGGAAGCACCCAAAGCAAGCGTGGCAGACTCGGCCTGGACCCGAGGTTCTGCCCCAGGTTCTGTCCCAGGACCACCCAGGTTCTGCCCCATCTGGATCCTGACACTGGAACCAGTTTGTTAACCTCTCTGTGCCTCAGCATCCTCCTCTCCAATGAGAGGATAATGACCGCACCGCACCTACTTCGATTGGTTATTGGGACAATTAGTTGAACTATTTTGTGTAAAATGCTTCAGGCCAGGCCTGGCTGGTATTTGATTAAGAGACTTCAAAACAGCGCCTGGAAAGAGGCCCCTGGTGACTCTCCGTCGGGAAAACGGTGTCTGTAAACAGTGCACAAACAGCCTCACAAAGGTATTGTTTCATTTTTACACCCTCCGCTGGCCTTGCCGATTCTGTTTTCCAGAAATAATTACATTTTTGGCATGTGACTCTCTGAGATCCAGGCGAGAGGATCACGTACTCGGATGCCCTTGGGGAGAAGCAGGTCTCAGGACGCGGAATGGGAAGCGGGCCCAGGTGAACCAGGGAGCACGCGGTCTCGTCTGCCAGCAGGTCCTGACGACTCCGCCTTAGCGGAGTGATTGACAGCTCAATGACGGCTTCAGTCCAAGGTGTGTCCCATGCAAGTTTTTCAAGAGAAGCTGGAAACTGGGCATCTGTAGGCAGACATTCCGGGCTTATAAATATTGGAAGTTAAACCAGAATTTAAAACACCTTGCTGGCTAACGAAATGTATGTTTCAGGGGGGTAGGCCTGGCATAGGGCCACCAGCTCGGAAACTTGGAGCTAGATTAGTGTGTGAGATCAGTTGCAAATGGGATCCGAGAAAGGTTAATTTAAATGAGAGGATGGTTTTAAGCACTAGAAGCCACTGGGGCGGGGAAGCCCAGGTGGTTGATGCCGCAGGAGCTCCTGTAGGGCAGGAGGCAGGTTGGACTTGTGATAAGGGAGGATGCTGAAACGAGGAACCACGTGGCCCGGCCATACCTCAGAACCTGATGGAGGGCTGGCCCCAATGCCACAGATGTCTGTGCTTTGAATCCCCAGGCTGTTTTTGCTTCCTTGGCAGGCAGGTTACACAGAGGCGGTATTGTTCAATTCCCACCGCTTCCTGGGGCCCGCATGGCAGCTGCTGTGCATAGCTGCGGCATTCTCCGCATTGAGCAACCGCTCCCTTTGTCTCCAGGCTCCTGCGGGCCTCCCAGGGTGCTCGGAGGAGCACGAACACAAAGACGGCTGGAGTGGGATCACGTGCGCTGGTGCACTCACCTGGATGACGTCGTAGACCAGGCTCTCCGCGTTGCCTGTCGTTGCGGAGCTTAGTTTCACTTTCAATGAGCTGGTCTGTCACACGGCTCTTTGGGTGGGGTTCAGCTGTGCCACATCACAGGTGTGTGAGAGTTGTTGAATTCTCTCATCCACTGGCAGAGAGAAGCAAGGCATAAAATCGGGGCAAAAATAAAACCTCGATAATCACTGCGAATGTTCAAAATGAGAAGCAAGCATCTAATGTTATTTAAAAATTATATAGGACAATATTAGCTGATCGGTGGTTCTTAGGGGCAATTTTGTACCCCCGCCCTACGCGGCCTCCCACCATCCCCCCCAATGACAATAATGTTTGGAGACACTTTTGGTTGTTACAGCTGAGGGGGGGCTTTGTTCCGGCATCTCGTGGGGAGAAGGGCCAGGGATGCTTCCAAACACCCTGAGATGCACAGGACGGTCTCCCACAGCAAAGAATTAATAGGCCCACTGTGTTCACGGTGACAAGGCTGAGAAACACGCCCTAGAGTGAAAACAATTCATATGAGTGTGAGAAGGTAACGTTAGAAAGGAAACCCGGGACATAAGTTAAAGGCTGCCATGCACTGGGTTAAAGTTGCGTTTGTGTGTGGTTACAGCAAATTGCCCTCTTCATGAACTCTGATTTGGGATTAATTAAGCTGATGATATGTATTATGTATTTTATGCTTTATATATATGAAGCACTCTATTTCCTCTTACAATAAGAAACTATTTTCACTGTAAAGGAGCTTAGGTTGCACATAGATGTCCCCCAAAGGGGGACATGCTGATATCCAGAGCAATAATCATATAGACAAGCAGAACCTATAAAGCAAAACCTCGGGTCTTCCGTCCTCCTTTTGTGAGGATCCGCCCATTGTGTCATCACCACCAACTGCTCCCAGTAGGTGTGGAGTTTACCTTTGACACCTTGCTCTACTGACAGATGCTTTCAATACAAAGGAAGTTCAAAGACAAGTAAAGAGAGGCTGCTGCGGAGTTTATGCAACAGACGTGCCATGGACTTGTCACCACGTCAAGTTCAACACTTAACCAGGAGTTCCCCCTGAGTGGACCACACAGGTTGAGATTCCCAAAGGGGACGCTGGCTGTTCCCCAAAGCCCAGCCTGAGCCGCTGAGGACTGAGGGCAATGCCAAGTGGCTGGAAGGGGCGGGATATCGAGGTGAAATACCGAATTTTGTGAGATGTCTGACAGAAAGGAAGCAAGATTGGCATAATTGATCTCTTTCTTTTTTTTTCTGTAAGAATACTGGTGGTTTCTCTGGAGTATTCTTGAAGAAATAAGTCATTTCAATTTCTCTGCAAAAGAGAAGAGGTGGGGCCTTGGCATTTGAAACGAAATATACGCATGGCCTGTTAAACTAGGGAGACTTTTATCCTTGCCCGGAAACAACCTCATTAGGCAACCACAGAGCGCACATCACCCACACGGACCCGACGGAAACCCAAGCCCAAACTGGCATATTTACATGGGGTCTTGAACAAAGTCTTATTTGTTAAGCTTAAATAATATACACCCCCCTTTTCTCAGGTTGCTTATCCCTGTTTTCATGTTTCCCATTATTAAACCTCTCTCTCCTTTGACCTTCAACAAAATAATGAGAGTTTGTGCTAAGTGCTTAGCAGGTGTTGTAAGCACTTCACATACAGCTAATTGTTTAAGCCTCACCTGTGAAGTATGTATTATTATCCAGTTTCCAAATGAGGAAAACGAGGCCCAGGGATGTTAAATAATTTGTTAAAAGTAATTCAGCTAGTAAATGAGGAGCTGAAATTTCAATGTAGGCTGCCTAGCACCAAACTCTGTCACGTAAACATTACCCAGTATGGCTGGAAATCAGGATTTAGGATTTTTCTAAGCAACATCAGTCAGTTTTGCCAGGGAGAATATTGAGAAAACCAATTGCTTGTTTCCCTGAGATTCCTTTTGACTCTCCACACTATCTTTGCAAGAAAAGAGTACTTAAAAGTTTATAGATTAGGAGATACTCAAGGGGAGCCTTCCCAGGTTGCCGAAGTAGCAGTAGACAAGAAAGTAGACTCTGCGTGAGACAGTGATTTGAATTCTATTTACATTTCCCAGCTGAGTGACGCCGAGCAAGTTGCTTTCCATCTCTGAGCCTTGGGGTCCTCATTTGTAAAGTGGATAATGAGACAACCTTGTGTCATTGTAAAGATTATATGATGTAATTTAGAACAAGCGCTTAATGCAATGCCTGGCACATAGAAAATGCTCAACAAATGTTAGTTCTTGGTTTTGCAGAGAGCCTAGTGGTGGGATTGTAGAATTGGGGTAGATTAGCCAGCAAACCTCAGATAAATGTTTTAAAACCACGAGATTAAATTCTCACTCTGCCACTGAGAAATACAGGGACTGTTGGGTAATTATTTGACTTTTTGGAAACTTTAACTTATAAAGGACAGGTATGACATATTGTATGAGTTCACAGTGTATGGCTACCTTTATCATTTATTAGGTGGCCCTTTTCTTGTCTGAAAAACAATACCAGGCCAAACAAACAAAGCCCAGGAAGGTGAAGTTTGAGATGAGACACCTAGTGTGTCAATATTTTGATGTACAGCAAACAGCTGTTACTAATTTGGTGCCAAGAAACCATATCACACAAGGAAGGTGATAGGATTTCTATTAATAGAGGGGGCTTTTAGAGATTATTTGAATTTTTCTCAGTACCAAGATAAAGGTAGTTCGACTTATTTACAGATGTGGACAGGAAAAAAAAGACACTGTGAAAAATAAGGACTGGGGTGATGGGTGTGCTACAGGTAATGTGAAAGCAGGGACAGGTTTTTCCTTTCATAGTTTTCACCAAAGCTGAGTAGCTGCCACTTGCCGCACTTGGTTCATTTCTGTGCTCTTTCCCCGAGTCAAGTCCTTTTAAAATGAGGAAGGATCGCCCTCTAGAGGTCAAGCTAAAGAGAGAAGAACTGCTGATGAGATTCACATCCAGGAAGATCTGGGAGCTGAAAAAAAACACCCCTCCTAATTTGAAAAGAGACAACTGTAGGTTCTGCAAACGAGGAGGGGTGTTGCCGTGTCAGGTTAATTAGTATAATTCAGGGAATTAGGTAATCCAGAGCACCTCCCTTCTGAGGCTGCCCCACGACACTAATTAAATAAAGCGGCAACTCTTTAATGACAAACCCCTTTCATGAGCAGGAAGTTCAAGAACACTAAGGAGAAGACACAACAGTTAATCAGCCACCGGTGGCCCATTCTATTTATTTACTCTCATCGCTGCCACGGAGAGTGATTGCTTTACCTTTAGATGCATAATTTGGCTAATCTGTCAAGACTGGACAGAACGTATTGAAGTGCCAGGGCCACGACACTTCGCTTGTGCTCCTCTTGCACAGTCTGATTCCGAAAGTCCTGAAGGAAACAGATGAAGTGGCCCCAGAGCAGGGCGAGAAAGGCATGGACACAGTGGGAGGGGGGCCCTGGGGTGGAGCAGGGGAGGTGTCCTTTTGAAAACATAATTACACTGGCATTTAATGAGGCACATTTATGAATGCTTGAACACAGGTAAAACCCACGTCCAAATTTAAGAGAAAGTTTTTTAGTCTTTACTTTTCAGTGATAGTTTACTTTCAGTATTAATTTGGATTGGTTTCAGGGGTACAGCACAGTTGTAGACAATTATATACCTTACAGAGTGGTCACCCCTGATATTTCCAGTACCCACCTAACACCGTACAGAGTGATTACAATATTTTTCCCTATGTCCCTTGTGCTGTACTTCACCTTCCTATGACTGTTTTGTAACCACCAATTTGTCCTCCTTAATCCTTTCATCTTGTTCGCCCAGTCCCCCAAGTCCCCTCCCTTCTGGCAACCACCTATCTGCTCTCTGTCTATGAGTCTGTTTCAATTTTGTTTGTTTATGTTGTTCACATATAAGTGAAATCATCTGATGTTTGTCTTTCTCTCACTGATTTTCCTGAGCATAATATCCTCTAGGTTCATCTATGCTGAACCAAATGGTAAGAGTTCATCCTTTTTTAAAGCCGAGTAGTATTCCTTTGTGTGTGTGCACCAGAGCTGTTTTTAGTCCACTTGTCTATTGACTGCCATCCAAATGTGAGAAATGTTTTTATTCAAAATTTACTTCATAATGAAAATGGCTCTCACCGAAGATATTTGTATTGGCCCATTTTGATCGCTAAAGATGCAATACATTTGTTTCAATAGTAATAACTTTTCAGCTGTAGAAAGTCATCTTCAGACCAATATAATTTATATGTAGTAAGCAAGCTGGAAATCAAATGTTGAAGTTGTGTATCATTTATAAGTCCTTAATAAAGTGATGATTCATAAGTAATGGAGCTTTGCAGTCAGTGTCACTTAGTTCTATGCTATTTACCATCAGTATGTTTAGAAAATTGCACTAAAAGGAAAGGAACAAATCATCTTTCTTATAAGGTGTTATATTTTGGAGTAGATTAACAGTTTTTCATTGAAGGTGAGCTGAAAGCTGATTGAACTTAACTGGAAGCTCTTTCAAGGCCATAAATTCTAGGAGTCTGACACAAAATCAGTAAACAAGAGTTATAGAATCAGTGAAGTACAAATCTGAGGCTCCTTTAAAGAAAAAAACATGAAATTGACTTGAAAGATATAGCCCAACACTCAGGATACAGATGTAGATAACCACAAGGAAAAGAAAGTCTTTTCATTGGAAAAAAAAAAAGAAAAGAGAAAAAAAAAGTAAAAGAAAAGAAAAGAAATATTGGACCACTGACTTAAATCTAGCAAGATACATGGAAAATACTTTTTACATTACAGATCTGACCTGCATAGAGTTTTAGGGAAGTAAAATACCATTCTAACTTAAATAACACATTGATGAGTACATTTTCTCCATTATATTCCTTATAAAACCATGTAAATAAAGAAAAGCATCACTCAGAAATGACCTGGAGTTGCCTCTGTTGATCTTAAAGAGTGTTGGGTGGAATTATTGTTAGCCTGAAATTTGTATTCATTAATTTTTGGTGATGAAATCACTTAGCATTTGTTAAGCATTTGAAATTATGAAAAGTATAATGGGTTGTTTCCATGTGGTTACTTTTAGAAAAAAAGGGTAATCATTATACATTTTGTATGTAGTACTTGTGAAAGGACCGGAACACATTTGGTGATAAATTTAGCCAAAGAGATACACACACACACACAGAGATGCATGCACAATACCCTCCATGCAGTGTGCTGGACACTGTTTTTCTGTACGACTAACTCATCTAATGTAGGTAGGATATATGATATTGTTTGTCCAGCCAAGCAATGGTTTAAGATAAAAACACACGATGCTAGAAGTACGCATCCCCCAAACTTCTAAAATGCCTTTTGTTTTATTTTATAGACTCTGCTCTTGATCAGTAACAATTAAGTACATTCTTATGACTAAAGCAACACTTTGTCACAATGGATAGAAGCATCTGCATCAATCTAGAACGTTTTACATAGAAAAGACCTTTGTCTCACAAGTGCAGACTAGGTTCAGACACTGGAGTCTGAGTTTGTTTCCCCTGCTTCTGGCATTGCACCCAGCGGCCAACCAGCTGCATTTCCCCTGAGGTTTGCATTCTGCCATAATTAGGCCAGCAAATTATTTGCTAGTGGATGTGGTTTTGAGGAGTGCTCCCAGCGTCTGAGGAACAAATGCAAAGCCCCCCTTGACAGCTTGTTGAATTCAGCACCTTGTTTGGAACAGCTCCTTTAGCACTGCGGTGCCAGCTGCAGACTGCTAGTCAGTCGTGTGGGTTGTCGCCCCAGGAAAACACACGGAAGCCCAGTGACCTTGGCCTCTGACCAGCAACCAGGGGTATCCATATATATGGCTGTATAAGTATAAGCATTTTATTTTATTTTAGGCAAGAGAGATTAATGAGAGAAGCATTTTAAATTTCTCCCGAGTATTTAAGAGCAGGTTGTGTTTGCTCAGTGGTGGTGGGGACTGGGGAGGGAGCTAAGAAAGAACAGTTAATAAGGACTAAAGGATTCATGAAGTCTGGGAAACTGGTGGTGAAAGACACATACCATATGATCTCACCTATAAGTGGAATTTAATGAGCAAAACAAACAAGCAAGCTAACTATAACCAGGGACATTGAAGTAAAGAACAAACTGACAGTAACCAGAGAGGAGGGGGAGGGGATAACAGGGGGACAGGGGAAGGGTCCTCAAGGAACATGTATAAAGGACACATGGACAAAGCCAAAGGGGGTAGGATTGAGGATGAGAGTGGGGATGGACAGGGGGTGTAGTGGGGGGGCGCGTGGAAATGGAGATAACTGTATTTGAACAACAATAAAAAAAGGGAAGTCTGGGAAATCGTGGCATTTGCATGAAACTGAGGAGAGCTGGCATGAATGTTTCCTAGAGCATCAAATTTTATATTAAACCATATTTTTAGTTTTAATAAAGGAGAAATGCCCACCGATGGACCTGAAGCTGAAGTGCTATGATGGCAGATGTGTGTCCTAATAGTGCTATGATATGGACATGAAGGACTGTGTGTGTGCAAGACAGAAAGTAAGAAAGAGAAAAATAAGATTAGTATTTGGAGAATATGTTTTTTTTTCCCCCCCTGCAGGAGAATCCCCTTTAAAATCCTCTGTCAGTTTTAGAATTGATGGTCAGTTAATTCTGAGTTGTTTATTTTCACATAAAACTTCATCTGTTGGTAATGAGGCCGGGACCTTTACTTCAACATTCCATGGGTACCAACGCTTAACCATGTGGCAAAAGACTCTAATGTGTTGCCCACTCCCATCACTGCCAATGCCTTCTCTTACTCCACTCCCAGGAATTAGAGGTGACTGGTGCCTACTTGCCTCCTTTCGTTCAAGCACGATTTATCTAGAGAAAAGCTTTTCAAAAGTAGACCTATGCATTTCTGCCCTTTCCCTCTCCTTATCTCACCCCTCATGGTTGTGCCCAGCTCTTTTTCAGTGGAGTATGATGACTGAAAGCTGGCTCTGAACTCAAGTGGCAAATGGTCACTGACATGGTCAAGAGGCTCCTAAAACTCTGGTAGTGTTTTCATCAGCTCCCCCTATTTCCAGAGGTTTATAATTTGGAGTGAAATGTTCTGTAAGCTCTGTAACATACATGGGTGGAAGTGAAAAATCTCTTGGGCATTATTTCAGTGGCTGAAAATATGCAGACAAAGTTTTTGCTACTGAAGGATACAGCCAATCTGCTAGCTTTGATATTTTGAGAGAGCCCAGAAAGAAGGGAGATAAATAACTCAGTAAGCAAAAACTCATTGCCTGTGGATGATTGTAAGTGCTGATAGTTATTCATGGATAATAGACACAAACAGATATAACGTGGTAGTTATATAATTGTAGTATTTATCTGGCATTCCTAGAAGAGGTTGCATATGCATAAATATACATGTACACATATTGATGTATTCCACCTTCAGACCATTTTCAAGCATGACTATAGATTTAATGCGCTCCTGTTCTGTGATGCATGACTGCACAATGCGTTATGATCTGAAATATGAGCTATTTTTCAAATCTGCTAAGGAATTGAAGGTTGAGGTAGAATGGAACATAAAAATATTCTTTGTTCGTAAATGAGGTGTAAATCTTCTGAAGCTGCCAGAACATTTTGTGAATCGAAGGACTTCAAATAGCTTTTCAAAGTTCCCGACTTCAATAACCAGAGAGACTAGGAGGGAAAGAACCTGGCAGTTTTGCCATAATAATTCTATTGAATTTCTGAAGTCTGACTGACAGTGGTAATTTTAGTTCTGAATGTACACTTTTTAGTATTGATAAAGATGAGATGTTAAACCGGTTGCAGGAAAGTAAGACCAAGGATTGAGAAGCCTGTGTAATATTAGCTCTCCATATTATTTCAAGTGTAAATCCATAAAAACCTGCCTAAAGTCACTAGTAGTGGAAAAGTGGGGGTGAATGTAGTAGATAATATTGGGACTCTGCCCAGGCATTTCTGTATTACATTTTACTATTTTTGAGTCCTCTTCTCTTTCAGTGTGCTTTCCCCCCAATGGCTATGGGCTTTCAGAGGTCTGCCCATGAGCTCCTGGGCACCTCTGTCTGTGCACAGAGTTTTATATTGTCTGGGGACTGGGCCAGTGACTGACAGGTGCAGGGGCGTGAAAGCCCCAGCTCCTTGTCTCAAATGGAAACCCCTCTGAGGTGTAAGTGACATTTTGGAGCTCTCTAGCAGGGTCAGGCGGACACCACCCCCTAGGGGCTCTGCCTGGCATTGCACCTGGTTGGGCTTCCTCCTTTCTCTCACCACCCTCCCCACTTCCTTAATCCACCCCTTGCATGTGAGTCCTCATTTCAACATCAGCTTCCAGAGAACCAGCACTGAGGCTGTGAAGGAAAAACAAGAAGGAGATGACCTGATTTACACAGTCACCTTGTTTCTCTAAGCACGTTTATTTTTGACTCATGATGAGACCACGGGAGTGGAGATGATTTCAAAGGGAGGTCACAGTTCAGCGGCTCTGGTCCATATCTCTGGATGTCCTTGTTAATACCAGGAACTTTACATCTCGTTGTTAATCAATTTAGAGGAGACCTTGGATGATTCTGGCATCAAATAACAAAAATGTTACTTACACTGGCTGAAAGAATATTTTTTTTGCCTACATATCTGAAAAGTCAAGCATTTCAGGCACAGGGACATCCAGGTGACAGAAATGTTCATCAGTAACATTTCTGTCACTTTCTGGGTCTGTTTCTCTTCATGCTGGCTTCAACCTTGGGTGGATTTTCCCTTGTGGTGACAAAGATGGCATCATGCCATCTTAGCATCTTCTGAAAAGAAGACATCTTTTCCAACAGTTCTAATAAAGAGACTAGAGTCTATTTTGTTGTTGTTGTTTGTTTGTTTGTTTGTTTGTTTTAAACACATTGGGTCCTGGACCCATTCCTGAATCAGAAATCGTATCCTGGAAATGGAAAGTTCCTACTGGCTAATTGAGTCACATGCTCACTTCTAGAGCTGGGGACTGGGTATGGGGTGGGGTCAGCTCATCTAATCATGTGGCCTGGGAGTTGGAAAAGAGATAGTTCCCTGAAAGAAGACCAGGTGCTCATTAACAGAGGGGGTTCGACGTTGGCCAGGCCAAAATAATGGGTGCCTCTTACAAGACTGCAAAATCTAATGGGTTTTACAGTCTGTTTATTAAAAGAGGGGACAATAAAATGTGCTTTAACTTACTTGACAGTGTTAGATTCAACGCTTTGCGTGAACTTCAAAAATTATAGAGGATTTTACAGAGGCCAGGCAAAATGGTAAGTTCTCTTCCCCAGGTCTATGACTAAGGGACAATGTAGGGAGATATTACTAAAGAGAAGGTCATACCCAGTTTCTTTAGCTCACCAGATATTGACTCCAATATGATTTTGAAGGAGCTGGGAGAATATTTCTTCAAGTGTTGCAAAAGGTCAGACTCTGACCATGTGCTGAAGACGCGAGTAGCAAGTCTCACTAACTTCATGGAAAACTTGGGGCATTACATAATTACTTGTCCCTGACAAACCAGCCAAAAAATAACATATTGTAAGAGCTTTCAGACTTTCACAAAAAGTCACTAGAAGGTTAATAGTAGAGTCAGTACCTTAGCTCTCACTCTGTCTGATAAGAGTTTAAGTTTTCAGTAGATAATCAGCAAAGTAGATAATTGGCTGGGAGATAATGGAGCAGACACTGTTACTCTGAGAATCGCTCTTATACAAGTCTACTTATTTTTCAGTGGTGGGTTTTTTCTTTGGAAAGAGTGCCACATTATAGGAGAGTGCAGGAAATTTAATTATTAAGTTAGGCAATAAACTCTTTAAATGGTCTTTAAATTTCCAAGGGATTCAACAATTCTATTAGTCGAGGTGTATGTAAGTAAAAAAAAACCTCAAAACAATCAGAAAACCCTTGTACAAAAGGCAAACGATTAGAAAGACCGTACCCTGGGGCCTAAGCAATATAATTAAAAGAAGTATTTTAAAAAAGAAGTTGTCTTATAAAGTAGAAGAAGACAGTTGTTCTGTTTGCCGAAGCTTTTCCAGGCCCTGGGAGCATTAGTAGGATCTGCGTAATTGTGATATTTTCTAAAATACAGATAACAGGAGATCACTTATCTTTCTAGCATATAAAAACATGTCAAAAGGGCCAGGGCTCTTGTTGAAATGCTCTGTATATGTCACCATTTATAGTAAAGTTAGAAGGGAGACACGTGCTCCCAGCATCGTGGGAGACGACAGGTATGTCGGTACTTAGCTGCTGTCCTTCACCAGGGCTCATGAGGCAGAGGGTCTGTTCTTAGACTATGTTGTTGTTATCTTCTCCTTTAGACAAAGAATAAGTAATGGTGACTTATTTATCTATTTACTTGTTTATTGGAGATGAGTGCAGCTTGTCTCTGAGTAAAGAGGAATGAGGATGGGCAATGCATTGCACCCCTCCTCATTCATGTGGACTTGACCCCAGTGTTGTAGACACCCCTGGCTGTGAGGTGCTGTAACATTATCATTTTTGTCCTGGTTATAGGTAGTCAGGGTCCTTCCTCACCTAGATTCACTGAAGCATGCAGGATGGTGATATCAGTTAATGATTGCTGTTGAACAGCAACACCCCAAAACTTAGTGGCTTAAAACAATGATTTATTGTTTTTCACACTTCTAAGGGCTGACAGGGCAGGGAGACTCATTCCGGCAGTGGCATTCGGCTGGGGGTCATGGGCTCACAGCCCAAAACGGCCTCACATACACGACTGGCAGGTGCTGGCTGTTGGCTGGGGTGCCTCAGTTGGCTTCCGAGGTCTCACGACACCCATGAGGCTAGATTGGCTTTCTCTCATGGCAATTTCAGGAAGGTTTCCCAAAAAGGCAAGTGCAGAATTTCCGAGGCTTTTGAGGCCTACGGGCTGGGGCTTGAATAACATCCCTTTCAGCACGTTTTATTGGTTAAAGCAAGACACGAGGCCAGCTGGGTTCCAGAGTTTGAAAAATAGACTCTGGTTTCAGATGAGAGAATCAGCAAAGGCCCACTAGAGGCACAGTGTGAGATGGGAGACATTCTGGGCCTTTAGACAATTTACCACGATGGTAATCTGACAGGTTGCTGTTATTATTAAGTTAATGTAGGTATTTTGATGCCAAAGACCATGCTAGAATTGTGTAAAAGACTTACTTGGAACGACAACAAAATCCCAATCTCAGTAGAATTTGTTGTTTTTTTAAATTTAATCTTTATTATATTTTTCCCATTACCATTTAGTCCTCTTATACCCTCTCCCTCTCTCATAATCACTGCACTGCTGTCCATGTCCATGGGTCCTTTTTCTTTTTTGCTCAATCCCTCCACCCCCTCACCTCCCACCACTGCCCCCAGCTGTCACCCTGCTCTCCGTTTGTGAGTCTGTCCCCATTTTCATTGTTAGTTCAATTTGTTCATTAGCTTCCACATGTGAGTGAAATCATACAGTATTTGTCTTTCTCTGACTGGCTTATCTCACTTAGCATAATGTTTTCCAGAGCCATCCACATTGTCACAAAGGGTAAAATCTTCCTTTTCATGACTGAGTTGTATTTCATTGTGTAAATGTCCCATAGTTGTTTTATCCACTCATCTTGTGTTTGGCATAACTCGTTAAGCTCTTGCATAGAGCAAGCAGAGGAGGATTCAATCACAGGTATTGTATTGGAAGGACAGGTTGCACAGCGCATGCAGATCACCTCTGAGCACAGGTGGAAGGTAAAAACGGGCACTCTCTTTGTAGACTCCTTTCAGACCTGAGGTGGGTCAGGACAGTCTTGTTCAAAGTGTGGTTTATGACATAAAAGCATCAGCAGCACTTGCATGCTGGTTAGAAATGCAAACGTTTAGACTCCATCCAAAACCGGAATGAGTATCTCTGGAGTGGGGCCCAGGAACCTGCATTTTAACAAACCTTCCAGGGGATTCTCAATGCATACTAAAATCTGAGCAGCAGTGATTTAGATCAGACCCCTCTTCCATAGAAGCACCAGATTAGAGATACTTTATCTCAAATCTCTTTTCTTCATATACCTAGGGTTCATCCAAAGATCTGTATAAAGTTGGATTCATCTAACAGAATCATCTAGTTTGTTTCTCAATAGGTTTGAATTCAAGTAACTTTATCATTAATATTTATCCTGCTATATATGTAGGAAGTCAACGATGAGAGATATTACACTGTCTGTTCTGATGTGGGATCAGAGGCATCACACAGGGTTGTTCCGAGAGGGCACCTTCTAAACAATGGTGCGCACGGCACTTTGTGAACACAGGTGGAGCTCATCTCGCTCAGAGGCAAAACAAACACACCCTGGCAAGGCCCAACCAAAGAGCCCAATGCTTTTGCAAGGAGCTTCGTGGCAGACAGCTGTTCGCGCTCATTTTCTAAAGGAAGGGATTTAGGCTTACTCACAAAAGTAAACATGGTATTGTAATCCAGAGCCTGTGTTTTTTTCTTTTAAATAATGAAGAGTTCATTTATTAAAGTAGGAGAGCCTCATCACAGCCAATTATGTCCTAGAAAAATCATTTGTAAAAAGAGATGATCACAAATAACATTAAGGATAATAGCTAATTTTATCAGCACATTTTCTGAGGAGCATTCCCATTTTAAACGAGGCAGTTTTCCCAGATTTATACTTAGTATTCCAGACATCGGGGCGCGTTCCTGTGACGCTGCTCACTATGTTTCAGCCCCGAGTCTACCATGACCTCCTTATTTTCACTGATCCTTCAACCCTGGGCAGGCTGCCTCCTCTCTCACTTGGAATCATTGGGGACCCCACCAGGCAGCAAAGATTCAGACTCACAGATTTTGAGGACAAGTTCTGAATGTGACAGGGCAGGGCACTGAAGTGGTAGACTCCGCATTAAACCCAAGAGCTGTGCCTCCAGCTGGTGCAGCTCCTCTCGTCCAGAGGTGGAGCCAGTTTCCCCTCCCCTAGATCCTGGGCTGACCTTGTGACTTGCGTTGACCAATAGAATGGACAGAAGTTACACTGTGAGTTCCGATGCCCAAATGTTTTTAAAAATAATTTTTTATTTTTCAATTTCAGTGGACATCCAATATTATATTAGTTTCAGGTGAAAACCCAGTGGTCAGGCACTTATATAACTTATAAGGAGATCACTCTGATAAATATCTAGTACCCATCTGACACCCTTCTTAATTATTAATGATATTTCCTATACTGTACTTGGCGTCCCCATAACTCTTCTGTAACTACCAACTTGTACTTCTGAATCCTCTCACCTTTGTGAATGCCTAAATCTTATGGGACCTTGCAGCTTCTTCCTTACTCTCTGGGAACACTACCCTGAAGCCACCAGGGAGGGAAGTAGTTCTATCCCACTGGAGGATGAGATGCATGGAATTTTGTTTTGTTGAGTGCTCTGAACAAATGCATGTTTGAAAAGATTATAAAACTGATGAAAAATAAGAATGAGAAAATGCACTCACAACTTATTAGAACCTTTTCTTTTACTACCTGAAAGTATATAAAAATGAGTGGGCTAAATACTGAGTTTGTCTTCCCTCTTGTTATAATAACAAATATCCAGTGTGGGCACCACGCATCCTTCTGCTGCGTTGAGTTTGTTGAACACTGCTCTGTCCCAGAGACCAGGGAAATGGTGGAGAATGGGAGGCGCACAGTGCCTGCCCTCAGGGGGTGTAGTACAGATGGCGAAGGCAGAGAAAACCAAGTGGACAGACCAAATGATTCTACATTAGCATAAATGTTACAAAGTAAAAAGAGAGGGCTGAGGATAATAGTGGCGGGTGTCTACTTGGTACAGGGTGGCCAGGGCAATTGCTTGACAGAATAGCACTTCAACTGAGATCTAAAGGGTGAGAATAAGTCAGCTACACAAAAAAGTCGGGGAGGAGAGTTCCTGGTGGAGGGAAAAGTGAGCGAAGACCACCAGGCAGGAAATAATTGGGGTTTGCTAGGGGAGGGATTAGCACGCTGGCTCTGGGGTCAGAGTTCAAATCCAGCCTCTGTTGCTCTCTAGCAGGGTGACCCTGGTGTGAGTTTCCTAACTTCTGTGTGCCTCAGTTTCCTTATCTGTAAATAGGGTACTCCATGAAGTTGAAAGCAGGAGAGGTTATATCACACACAGGACTTTGTGGGCCATCCCAAAAGATTTGGGAACCACCTGACAAAGTATAATGAGAAGCCATTTAAGGGTTTTTAGAAGAATAATCTCATTGGTTTTATATCTGAGAAAATTATTTTTTGCTGCTGTACAGAAAAGAAGAGGAGGAGGTATGTGTGGACCAGGCGGGCCGGGTGGGAGGGTAGGAGTCCAGGTAAGAGGAGAAGGCTTCCCAGTGGACACGACTTGCCGACGGCTGGATGGGGAAAGACAGGAAAGCAAAGCATCCAAAGTGAACCTTAGGTTTTGGCTTTAACAACTGGGTGGTTTATGTGGGCATTTACCGAGGTGCCATTTACCTGGTTTGAGGATCATGGAGCCAGGTAGGCTGGTCTGGGCCCGCCAGACCATCAGGCCTAGACCCTACACCGAAAGCTGCACCATAAAGGCTGGTAATGATCCCAGCCATCCTTTGTACACTTGAGAAAGAATACTTCAATATTGCCCTCGCTGGGCCTGGCATTGATCGAGGGCTGTCTAGATGGTGACTCTCCTAATGCACAGAATGACGCTTTGAGGCAGAGACTGTCCTCATTGCCATTTGACAGACGAGGACGAAGAAAGTCTTGTAGCAATAAGACAGGGACCACAGATTAGAGTCCAAGGGAGTCCGGCTCCAGGGCTGCGCCCCTCACCGGTAAATTCCTATGGAGGCTGTGAAGCAGGGGGAGCAATTCTGACTTTTTATTAATAAACTTTAACTAAAATATAATATACACACACAAGAAACTATGACACTCACAGGCATGCTGCTCTGTGAGTTATCGAAGTGGACGTGTTTGAGAGCAACTCTCTAGTCCAGCAACGGAAGCTTCCTGTGCCCGAAACCCGCCCGGTGCCCCTTTCCCGGTCACTCCTCCCCGCTGCTCCCCAGAGGTCACTCTCCCGACTTCTACTGCAGTAGCTAGACCTTGCCTGTTTTTGTCTTAACATAAATGAAGTGATAAGATTTACCTTTTTAAAAATGACAATAATCTGCCTTGTTTTGGGGTCCTGAAGTGGAAAGTAGAATAACTTAGCAGGAACTGTCTCTCAATGCCGTGGAGAAGCCGCCGTGCCCACGCAGGGGACGTAGGGCCAGGTGTGGAAGGACCTTCCCCGAGTCTGCCGGGGACAGGCGGTGCAGTCTATCTGGAGAGAAAGGAAAAGAATGTAGAAAGGACATTTTAAAGGAGGCACCTTGAGTATGCATGAACCAAACTGGGCTGGTAAATGCCAGATGGAATTCATAATGTGGGTCAAGAACGGGAGGTGAAGCCCCTACGAAGTTATAAAGGCCAAGTGCAAGGTCGTAGGACATTCATGGAAAAGCCATTTCTTAGTTGGGGTGTTTGGGGTGAGGGGCCACTTAGAGTAGTCCTCTTTTCAAAATCCACTTTGAAAAACCACAAGGGGAAGCTCTGAAAAGGCAATAATATGGACCAGAGACTATATCACGTAGTGCGGTTTATGAGATGCAGTAAAGAAGATTAAGGGACAGTACAAGCCTACAGTTGTCAGTTAATCACAGGCCGCATGAGTGATAAAAGGGATTTGTGATCTGCCGCCTGCAGATGGTGGAAGCCCACGCTAGCTAAGTGAACTGAGGCGCAGGTGAGTAGGGGACACCCCGAGGGGAGGCGTGCTCCCCAGGCCAGACCCTGGGTTTTATGAACATTCAGGTCTTCACGCTGTACGGAGTTGTCTTCCTCATGAGGTTAAAATGCATGTACAAGGGTTGTGGTCTGAGATCTTAAAAAAGGGGAGCTAGAATCATGGTCCAGGGTCATTTGCATATGACTTTTCTGCCTTCATGAAAGACCAATGGCCTCTGGGAGTGGGAAATGGTCCCTGTGGGTTTGGGGCAGATGACTGCCTGCACCAGGAGTAGAAAGTATTCCTCCCACTCCTCAGATGACCTTTTCCCATTTTGTCAAAAGCTGGCTCCGTCTCAGCCTTCAGCCTCCGTTCCTAAAAGTGACACCTAATCAGTCTCTACTTAGCACTCGAAGCATTTTCCTCTCCACACTTATTACAATCAGTATCTATTTCATGTATTGTTTGCACTTGGTTGGTAAACCCTTGGCTGCTTCCTGAGCTGCGATGTAAACACCAGCCCGTCAGGGACAGCCTATCCAGTTCCCTGCAGTAACCCCAGACCTGGCACCACACTCCACCTGTAGGGGGTGCTAAACTAGGATGTCCTAGATAAACAGTGGACTTTCCGGAAGGCCTATGTAGCAACCACAGGTCCCTGAGTGGCAGGTTCTTGTAGAGGCAAGTTGCTGTTGAATAAGCCTGTACTGTACCTTCGGCTTTTGAAAGCCATGGTCTCTGTGAGCAGGTTTGAGTGTTTGTGGTACCTTGTCTTCGTATCTTTTCTAAACTGACCCCTCAGCTTAAAAAAACGAGAGAGGTTGCAGGGGATGAACCATTCTTTTATTCTACTTTTCTTCAAGTCTGTCTAGTACAGAAGGCAGCGGCTCTCCCCTTGTGCTTAACTAACATCTAGGATTTTTTCCTGAGTGCGCTTGCCCTGGGGAAATCCAGTGTGTATGTGTGTGTGAGTGTGTGTGTGTGTGTTAGTGGGATTTTGTTTCCATTTCCTGGATCATCCTAGTGAATCTGAGAAGTCTCTGGCATTGCCTCACTGGCTTAAGTGTGGCCAGGAAATTCTGGGGATCTAGGGATCTGGAAATTTTGGGGTCCTTCGAGCTGGAGTCCTTCTCCATTTGGACCCTCAATGGCAATTCAAGGTATCTTCAAGTCCAGAGAACAATGTGTTCCTCCTCTTTGTTCAGCCCAGGGCATAGGGCGTGGAGGCAGACTCATTTCACAGCGGAAGCGCACATGACCATGACTTCCAAGGCCTGGGCGGCGACAGAAGAGCGCAGTGAGTGGCACGAATGGAGGTTTATCCCATGAGAGCCAGGCTGCCTGGGCTCAAACACTGTCTTTATTGCTTAGTGGCAGTGTGACTTGGGGACAGTGACTTATCCAGTATGGACAATTGCTTACCAGTTTTGGTGTCTGGGTTTTTTACCTTCAGGTGCTAAATTCCATGCCCATAAAAGTCCTTTCCTTTTTGAACCTGTTAGACCAAAAGGGATTTGCCATCTGGCAAATGGTATATACAGATATTCTCTTTCTCAGGAAAACTCCAAAGTTCTGGTGTACAGTTGTTTACAATCAGGGGAGAAGCAATGCCGCTCCTAGTGGAAGGTGTCTGGCCCATTGTCCAGGCTCAGGGGCCTGCGAGAAGCAAGATGGCCCAGACCTCTGGCAGGGCAGCCAGTGTGCAGGTAAGCAGGATTAGGCTGGCACAGGGCCAGAGGTATGGTTTTTCATTTTATGTTATTTTCTTAGCTTAATCCACTGACGCCTTTTCCCTAAAGCAAATGTAATACGCATTGGCAAAATAGTGCAAATGTAACTGACACCATATGGTGCAATATTTATTTTCTTCTTAGGCAAATACTGTTAATTTAAATAGTAAGTATCTGTTGTGAACATTTACTTATTTTTCCTTTTTATTGAATTCGTTGGGATGACACTGGTTAACACAATTATGTGAACAAAGCAATAGCTAAAATACTTTTAACAAAGTAGGCTTATTCCATCCTCTTGCATCTGTTTAATTATTTTACTGTCATATAATATTTGTGTCTTTAAAAAACATTTGTTTCATGGCCTTTTCAATCAATGGCAAGTTTACGTAGAAAGCTCAAAATAAAAATGTTCCAGATTGGGCTAATGATTTATCTCTTGGCTTGTTCATCTAGTTAAAAGTCAAAGTTAACTAGAAATTAAATGCTTCCTATCATCAATTATCAGTCAACAGTCTGTTGGGTGAGGCGGTATAAGGGGCATGAGATAAACAGAGACAAATTGGTCTTTAGGTGCCTGACATTTCTCCACACTGTATTGCACTTTATATAGATTTCACATATGCTCTTCAGCTAAATAGAAACATAAGCTTGTGTATTTGATTTACTCCTAAATCAGACTATGTATATTAGACCAAATAGCAAGCTATGAATTCACTTTTTAAAAAGATTTTATTTATTTATTTTTAGAGAGAGGGGAAGGGTGAGAGAAAGAGAGAGAGAAACATCAATGTGTGGCTGCCTCTCACATGGCCCCCACTGGGGGCCTGGCCCCCAACCCAGGCATGTGTCCTAACTGGGAATTGAACTGGCGACCCTTTGGTTTGCAGCCCGAGCTCAGTCCACTGAGCTATACCAGCCAGGGCTGAATTCACTTTTAATAGCTTGAATTTTCTTGGCTTTTGATCTGTCTTCATGACTCTCACAAGCTTGAGAGTCTCAGGGTTTTTATGGAGATTTCTGACCTCAGTGTTTTTCTATTCTTAGAAAACTTTTTTTTTTAAACGGAGGTGTACTTTATACCCAAGTAAGTGCACAAATCTTAAGTGTGTGGTAGACAGAATAATGGACGGCCAAAAAGACCCGCATCCTCATCCCTGAAAACTGTGACTATATGATCATCCAGGACCAAAGGGATTTTCCAGAGCTGCTTAAATGAAGGTCCTTGCGATGGAGAAATTGTTCTGGATTATCCCTGTGGGCCCAGTGAAATCCAAGGAGTTCTTAAAAGCAGAAAAGGGAAGGAGAAACAGAAGTCAGAGTGATGAGATATGAAAAAGACTGCACCAGCCCCCAACACTGGCTTTGAAGATGCAGGGAAGGGACCAGGATCCGAGGACTGCGGGTGGCACCCAGCCGCAGGAATGGGTGAACAGCATAAGCTCCACCACAGCCTTCAGAAAGGAACCCAAGCCTGGCAACACTCGGATTTGAGCTCAGTGAGACTTTTGCAAGATACCGGCTCACAAAATTATAAGAGAATAGACTTGTGTCACTTTAAGCCACTGTATGTGTGATGATTTGTTATGGTACCAGTAGGAAACCAACATGACAGCAAAATAAAATTTTATATGTGTATAAATCTAACCTGTGTAACCACTACCCACAACTAGACATAGGACATTTCCAGCCCCCTAGAAAGTTACCTCATGCCTTTTCCCAAAATCACCCATTAGGAGGAGTCACTATTTGGATTTGGATCTTCATAAATTAGTTTCACCTGTTTCTGACCTTCCTGTCAATGAAATCATGCCCCACGCTCTTTTGTGTCTGGCTTCTGTCTTTCAACATAATATTTTTGAAGTTCGTCTATCAATTCCATTTATTTTTATTGCTATGTGGGTTTCCCATTGATGGATATATCACTTGGTGCATGGAAAAGAATTTATTCTTTTTTCTTTGTTTCTAGATTTTGTCTATTAATAATAAAGCTTTTTTTAGTGGACATATGAGCTTGTTTCTGTTGGAACTATACGGAGTAGCAGAATTGCTGCATTTTAGATAGGTGTATATTTAACTTTAGCAAAAATTGCCAATAGTTCCCCCAAGTGATTATTCTATTGCAGAATACTTTTGCAAAGATTTGGATCAGATGCAGAAACTCTCAGGAGAAACATAAAAAATTCTGTAGTGGGCTGCCTGTTGTCATAGTTATTCATGAAAAGGATTTTTTTTGTGTGGAACCATATGGCACAGGGCTTGTTACCAGCTTGTTTGGTGGAGAGCAAAGAGCAAGGGGAGACCACGGCTGGACCATGGTGCTTTAGACTTTCACTGCCAACTGAAATACTCAGCTCTGGTCAAGGTACTGGTCAGAATCAAAAGCTGGTAGTATGAAACTTAACTAGCACTAACATGTGTCAATCACTATTTGGAGAGATATTGGTGGCAGATGTAAACAAGACAGAGGGAAGATGAGGAAGAAGACCGAGAGCCTTGGGTGTGGGGTATTGCCATTTATTATTGCACAAAACGGAGCGCGATGAGTACGATGACCCTCCTCCCAAGGTAGGTGGTGGAGGTGTCCTGACAAAACCATAGGCACCAGATTCTGGAGACATGAGGAGCAGGATGATCCTTACGCGTCTGTTTTTCAAAATTCTTTTTTTTAAGGATTTTATTTATTTATTTTTAGAGAGGGAAGGGAGGGAGATAGAGAGAGAGAAACATCAATGTGCGGTTGCTGGGGGTCATGGCCTGCAACCCAGGCATGTACCCTGACTGGGAATCGAACCTGCGATGCTTTGGTTCGCAGCCCGTGCTCAGTCCACTGAGCTATGCCAGCCAGGGCTTGTTTTTCAAAATTCTTAAAGCTCACAAATACCCTCGTCCCCCAGGCTTCCATCATCCTTCTCATCTACATTTCAATGGGCGATGAGATGACAGACACAGTGGACCCCCATTATTTACAGACTGTGTGTGTGTGAGTTCACCTTCTCACTAAAGTTGTTGATAACCCCCCAGTCAATGCGCACTGCCCTGTCACCGCCATTTGCAGATATGCACAGAGTGACAAAACATTTCAGTCCCCAGGCGTATGTTCCCGGCTGATGGCGAAGAGGCCTTGTCTTCTTGTTTTAGCTCTCGGGCTGCAAACTCGTGTCCTGTCCATGGCGTATCAATGCCATGATTTCCGCATTTATGTATTTTTTGTTGGTGAGTTTGATGTTTAAAATGTCTCCCAAGCTAGTAGTGCTGAAGTACTGTCTACTGCTTTTCTTGTGATGTAAGAAAATTATAATGAACATTAGGAAGAACACACGTGTTAGACAAACTTACTTCTGGCATGAGTTACAGTGCTCTTGGCTGTGAATTCCTTATTGAATCACAATATATATTAAACTAGGTGTCTTTTAGACAGAAATGCACATAAAATAAGCTTATGTATGGATTGGATGATGAAAATTGTGTGATCACAGGCTCATAGGACCCTAACCTTATATTTCCCTTAAGAGGAATTATTCAGTATTTTCTAATCCAGTTCACAGTGAGGTTATAACACCATGATTAATGAGAATGCATTTATATAGGATATAGACCCTCAAGGCCACCAATATCCTTGAGAAATTCTCCGTGATAAAACGTACCAACCTCACATAGAAACAGGAGAAAACAGAGTTCTTACAGATCTACTGAAGGGATTTCTTTAGTTTCAAAGAGAAATTTCATAAAAGCCCATTCTGATCTCTTTCAGGTTCCGGCGTATGGCTTCATATTTGCCCATCTCTGTTTCTCCTACCTAAAATAGCTGACACACCGGGGCCATGCTCATAGAATCATAGCACATCAATGGTGGCAAGACCCCCAGAGGAATCGGTCCAGCTCTGTCTTTAACAGACAAGGCGTCCGAGGTCCGGCAGGGTCGAAAGGTTGCCATGGCCTGGAATTACATTCCTTTCACTGCATTTTATTTCATAACTATACACAGACCAGAGGAGAGGAGGTGACGAGAATAGAAATGGAGGAAACTCCCGTTAAACAGTCAGTACAGGAAGAATACATTCTGGATTATCAGCATCGCGTGTATGTGGGACATAACCATAGACAGAAGCATTGGTTTGTCAGATAACTGAGATCTCTGTCCGTGCCAGTCCGCGTCCCGACCGACAGTGTCACCCTGCAGAGACACCCTGCGACTGGGTGACCGCCAGCTCGCCCTGCCTCGTGTGAAGGGCGCCTCTGTGTTTGGGATGGGCCGTGAGATACAGGGGAGCTGAAATGACTCTTGGGGCCGCCCCGTTTCCTGACTTCCTGGACCTGGAAATAAGTCTGTCTTCACCTGTTCGGTGTGAAGCACACTCATGTGATACTTAAAAGGCTGTTTCTGATCTTCGGAAGACAGACATTGGATTAAATCATTAGTTTCATATTGTAGATCCTGAAGTAATTTTCAATGTCTCATTTGAAAAGTACCTCATCTGAATAGATGTTTATTAGTAGCCAATATGTTTATTTTTCTTATGTATCATTTTTACTATCTAGGCCTACTGTATATATGTGTGTGTGTGTATGTGTGTGTGTGTGTATATAAATACACATGTGTTATATATAATGTTCTTTGCACTGAGAGGAGGATGCTGCCACAGTGTGGGAGAAGCGACCACACCAGAAACGTGGGGTCCTGGAATGTCTGAGTGATGTTGTCATTCACGCGTGAAGGCGATGCTACAAGCTCACTCTGTCGGCATGACATAGTGCACGGTGTTTCTGCGTAAACACCATAGTTCTGGTGTTTCTGTGTTTCTGCGTAAACTCTGATAGGAGAGTTCATCACAGATATTTTGGGAAGAATATCATTTACTAATAATTCTATCACTCAGAGATGAGTCTGTGATGTTTGGACATACTTTATCATTTGTGTGTATGTACTCACAGATACTTGTATTTTTTACATATAACAAAATGGGATTATATGCTCTATTTTGTATTCCCACTTAAGGTTAATATAGCATGTGTATATTCCTAAAACTATAAAATCCATCATGCTCCCAAAGCTGCTAAAGTAATCCCCAGTTTTGGACAAAGAGGTTATTTTTTTTGCTCTTTAAAGTAGCATTACAATGAGTAGCTTTGAATGTGTTCGGCATAACTGACGATTTTCTCAGGATAAACGAGACGTGGAGTTACTGGGGGAGGGGGCTGGGGGCTTTCCTAGTGTCAGTGCAGGGCTGCCTGCCCGTTGCTGTGGTAGGGCCTCTTCGTGTGATGTGGGGAAGGGGATCGCGCTCCTTGTGGTGGTAACTGCCCCCCTGAGAGGCTCCAAATGGATCATTCAGGTAGAGCCTAATGCTCTGTTTTGTTAGAATAGCTGTTAGTCATTTTCCTGGAGGGGGGTACCTGTGGTTAAACCTCTTTCTTTTTCATTGAATTTGAAAACCATGATTTAAAAAAAAAACTGAAGTGGATATGTTGGTAAGAAAAATGATAACAGTGTACACACAAACTTTTTGATTATTTTAAGGAGGAACATAAATTTTTGAGACTCTTTCCCTTTGACAGGCAGTAGAGTTAGAGTCGGAGAAGGTTGGGAGAGGGAGAGAGAGAGAGAGAGCGAGAGAGAGAGAGATTTGAAGGTGTTACTCTGCTGGCTATGGACAGAGTCAGGGCCCATGAGCCAAAGAATGCAGCCAAAGCTGGAAAAGGAAAGGAAATCGATTCTCTCTTGAAGCCTCCAGAATAAGCACAGCCCTGCTGACACCTTGAGTTTAGGACATCTGATCCCCAGAACTGTAAGATAATAAATGTGTGTTCTACTTTGTTATGGCAACAATAGAAAACCAATAAAAATTTCCCAAAGGATGTCAGAGTGATGGTAGGAGGTAGGGTGGCTTCAGGGACTGGTGAATCCAACCACTTAATGACATACTCCATATCCTAGACTCTTTATAAAATTCCTCTCTGACATCCTCAATGTGGTTTTTGCTTTTGTTCTCAGGCTAATCTACTCATGGTGACAAGATTGCTGCTTTGGCTCCAAGCATCACATCTCACACCACATTATTCATTCAGGAAGGAAGAAGGATTACTTATTTAGCCAGGTAGCTATAGCATTTATAGATTCATTCACACCCTGCAGGGGACTGCCACCAGGGAGACTTAATCCTAGGAGTAAAGAACACTTTCTCATATCAGCAGAATACAACACTTTTTGACCTGCAGGGCCACCACTCTTTGTATTTGACCCGCAAGTCTGGATAGCTAAAGGAAAAAATGTAAAGAGCTGTGTGGAAGTTGTGATATGATATTGACTAGGTAAGTGACCTTTGAACCCCTAAATGTTCTTGTCATGTTTATTAAGGATGAGAGTTGACATTCAGGGCACTCGTTTCCAATGGAAGTGTTTGTTGAGAAGATGTGCATTTATCAAATATTTGGAGACACGGCTAATGAAGCATCTTGCCTAAAGTGTTACAGGATCCCAAACAAAATTTAATTCAGCCCAAGCACTTATTAGTAAGTAGCTGTGGAAATGGCCATTAACTTAAAGGCTTGTAATCTTCTTTTGAAAGCTCTGAAGGCAGATTGCCTTTTAAAATGATCAACATGTACTTATTTGCCTGTAACAAACTCTTTTCAGTGATGTTTGCTCCATAAATAGCTTTCATGGACCCATTCCATTTCTCAGCTTGTCCAGGTAACTACACCGCATTTTGTTCTGAGGTCCCAGTGAGCAGGAGGATGATGTCATGGTTCCCTGGCGTAAGACAGTCAGTGTAGTCGTTTGGCTGGAAATTTCCCCAAGAACGGCTGCACCTTCATCAAGGTTTCCGCCGCAGCCCAGCAGCCCTGGGGTTGACTGTCCTGGTGGGCAGGAGGTCCTTCGGGGTCCTTGGAATGGAACTGATGAGAAACGGCTCAGAGACCATTGGAGCCTCTTGAAGTCCCTCCAGCCTTCAAAAAAGAAATGAACTCTTTCAGTGTGTATTCAAAAAGTAGATTTCAAATGCATTGTTTTCTATGGGAAAGAGCTCTGGGGCTGGGTTCTGTCTTATTCACCATATAAATTCTCTGTGGCTACCAAGCAGCAGCAGGAGGGCTGAGATCCTCACCTGGGTGAGGTGCTGTGGACAGGGCGCAGCGCCGTGAGTCAGGAGACCTGGATTCCCGCTGTGGAGTGCCACTGGCGATCTGTGTAGGGTTGGGAGTGCCAATGAGTCTCTACTTTTCCTTGAAGGCAAAGGCCATGCCTTGTACATAGTACTGCTATTCCTATTCCTATCAAGATTGTTTTCCTTGTCTTCTTACTGGGTGCTGGGTATGGTAGTAGGCGATTTACTAGCTCATGAAATCTCCGTATGCCAAATGATGGCAGCGTATCTCAATTTTACTGATAAAGTAACTGAGGCATAAAGATGCCCAGTGACTTTGCCTGAGATCACAGGAGCCTGCAGGAGTTAGGGCCCGGGGCTGTGTATTTTCGAGGCTGTGCACTTCTTCAAGATTTATGATAAGGAAGGTCGATCTTAGCAACAGTCACTGTTGTAAATAGCCGTTACAACTGCTTGTATATTGTAATCACTGGGGTTGCTTTACTTGAAAGAACATGAATGCTGCGGTCTGTCCACAGGGATGGTGATATAATGTGTCCAGGGTACAGCTGGGCAATGGGGCTTTTAACGCTCCCCCGTTTATTTTATTGTGCAGCCAGGAAGGAGCACCACTGCTTTACATGAAGTTTCAGGGATGGGGGACAGAAGGCTGGGAAGACTGGGGTGTTTCCCAGTCTTGGAGCTCTCATTTTCACAGGGCTGTCTTTTTTGGGAATGGTATTTGAAGAGATCCATTAATTGCTAGATTCCTGAGCTTCGGTGCCCCTCTAGAAATGTAAAGCACTTGAGGATGGAAGAAATCAAATATTTGGGAGGAGTTGTTGACTGAGTTGGTTCAGGACAGATTTGATGTTGGTGACTTTCTGTTTTAAGAGAGGAAGTGTCATTGTAGATAGCTAGGTATTAATAAAGGGAGCAAAGGTAATTGGACATTGAGTTTAGTCAACTGGGGAACATAGGCCTGCTTGCCTAACCAGGAAGCTACAGCATTTACAGACTCATTCATGCACTGCAGGGTCTGCAACTCAGGAGGCTTAATCCAAGGGGCACTGGAAATCTCTCCAGGACCACTGTCCACCCTCTGGTTCCCAGATTGTTGGGGGGCCCTGGGGGGAGCCCTATCAGTCTAAAGAGGGTGGATCTGTCAGATGCCCACAACAGCTTGGGAAGTTGGTTGGTTACTTTGAAAAAGCACCAGGTCCTCCCCAAGCTGAGCTAATACAATCCCAGGGGAACATTCTCTCCCTCTCTCTCTCTCTCTCTCCTCTCTGTCTCTCTCAGTGACCCACACTTGCCCTGTTCATTTGTATGGTCTCTCTCTCACCCAGGAACACATGCAGCCATGTGGATCTAGCAGCCATAAAGGCCCACAGCAGACCGATGTCTCCAGAGACCTACACTTTAACATGAACCAGAAACCCAGGACACGGGCCTTTGTTTGGCCTTGCTATGAAGACACCATCAGACTTCTTCCATGGTGGGACAGATGGAGATGGGATGTTGGAAACCCAAGGGAAGGCTTCCACCAAATAAGTCTTGCCACACCACCGTCTCCTGTGCGTGGGCCTGTGAAATGCATTTCTTATGATCTTGTGAAAGAGCCTGATTTCCACTGTCAACAGAAGGAGTATCTGTGTTTAATAATGTGATGGCAGATTTGCACATCATCTATATAGACAAGACTATGACTGAAGACAATGGCGGAGGAGAAAATGGCCACAGTTTGGGTGGACAATACAAAACCATCCACAGAGTAGATCAGATAAATAGGAAGAGAATAATTGACTCACTACTTGGAGGCCTGTTTAACTGTTATATGTGACCCTGGGGTCATTTAGCAAGTTACTTTTTCTAGCGCAATAAACGGTATAGCATGTGGTTCAAAGAGTTATTTGCTTCTGAGCTCTCCATGTACTCTGCTGCTCTTCAATGTCCAATGCTTTTCTTATGTTAAAGAATGGGTTTTGTTGGACAAAATAGTATTATAAAAAAAACCAAGAATCTTCTGGATGATTTATAGAGTGAAGTTTCTCATATTTAGAGAGTCTTCGTTATACCCCTATCTTTCCATCGGAAGTGAGTTCCTGGTCTGAACTAAGCCCATAGGAATTAAAAATCCTCAAGGTTAGAGGAGAAACTATGGCGGAATGAAGGAGAAAGGGTGTGTCTTGGGAATTCGTGCTGGATGAAATTAGGGACAATTTTTCACAAATGACTACAATTATGACTGGTAATTGTGTTTGCTAAAGAAAAGGGGTGCTGTATTTCTTGGAATGCTCTTAACAAAGATGGGTGTATATATGATCATCATAAAATGGTATTGAGCAGATGGCAGAACAAATTTTCTTATCATTATTAAGAATAGACTTTTACATTGTCCTCAGATTCAGACATCTCAAGCGTAAGAATTTTGAGGTGACTTGAGGAGGAGAAATCCTAGTAAAACAATGAGAGATGTTCCCTGAATGTAAACCCAGAGCCACAGGGAATTAATTATCTTTTAGTGAAACCTGGACAGGAACGGATTTAATCTCTCTCTGAGTTCAGGGTGAATTGTGTTTCAAGTTCAGCTTTTCAAGGAACTTTTAATAATGTCAAACTACTAAGTATGCATGTATGGGATTGGATAAATTCAGTCTTTCTTTTCTCACCTTTTAGAAAACTAATTGTGAGAAGATTATTGTAGTCATGAAATCGTTTGACTGTTTTGTGGCTCTAAGGCAGAAATCAAAAAGAATTAAAGGTATGGTGGGTCTTTTATTCATTCCTGTACAAGAAACAGTGTTCTCCGATTACACACTTTTTCAAATACAGCTTGAGTGAATGAATATTTCCCTGCATTGATATTTAACAATCGAGTATTGCTGCAGGTGGCAGAGCTCAGTCTCTTAAGAAAGGAATATAACTGGACATTACATTTTGATTGTAATCACCACATACTTCTCTGCCCAATTGTTTTTATCATATTCTTTGAGTTCTACTGATGGTGATCTCCATAATCAGCAGGTATTTCTGTATTTTGCTTCTTATTTTGGTGGCAACAACTATCAAGTTCAGTGATTATACATGCCAGGATTCACGGAGGGCCCTAAGATCTCTTTTCTAGAGGATAAACTGGAGTTTGGATGAAGTAATCAAATGAATGCCCTAATGTTTCACATTGTTCCTGTACACAGCTCTCTGTTTGGTTATTTGTTCTAGATTCACAGCTTAGGCAGTAGAAGGATCTCAAGGCAATGGGAACAGACAGAGTTGGGATGCTAGAAAAATCACCAGGGCTTGCTATTTAAGTCTTCTTTTGTTTCCATACCCCTATTCGTTAAAGCAAATTTGCAGAAGACCGTATGTATGAAAGCAGATAGCTCTGGCAGAGATTGGTGTACATGGATAATTGATGTAGTTGTTAACCTTTGGCTTTTCATCACCCACCGAGTTATTAATTTGTTGTCGTTGGTGGTATTGATGGCCATTAAGAATTCATCACGGGACGGTTTCCTCTTCCTGCTTCTTTGTTCCCTTCTTCACGGGTGAAGCAATGACTGAATGCTAGCAAAGTGTTTTGCTGTCCCTCTATTATTACCTGATACCTCATCAATTTAACGAAAAGAAAAATTAAAAGCTAGGGAAAAAAAGCTAGCAATTTGACATATAATTTTTAAAAATTAATTTAACACCTTTATTTAAAATGAGGTCTATGTTGGGAATCTATGTTTTGAATGGAAAAAAAAATAACAGTGTCTCGTGTTTGTTTAGTGCTTTAGACAATGTATCCACATACAGGATCTCATTTGATTCTTCCATACTGCGGATGCTGGAAACGTACCGATCACCTTCACTTAATTGAGAATGCCTCTAATTACAAACATTTTAAATTGACTGGCTTAGTGTGGCCAATTCAGGGGGCAGCACGGAACTCCTGTAGGACTGTCAGGCTGAAGTAACCATGAATTCAGTTCAGTTTACAGAACGTGTACGAAATGCCAGTCACAGACTAGTCCTTGAGCTTGGCATGGGTGGTAATTCATTATTATAACTTTTCTGGTTATGGCAATGTAATTTGGGTGGTTGTCATTTATTGCCTTTTTTCTCGTGCTTGGGAAATGTTTCTTTAAACTATGTCAACACAAAATTTTCCATTTTGTAAATATGCAGATAATATAATTGTACACAAACTAAAAATGGCAGTTGTTTTTAAAAATCTCAAAGGTTAATTACCTATTTGGTGTGTGTCTTTGTTCTTAGAAAAATGTGTTTTACATCTCATTTGTATCTTTTCCTTCTGGTTGTAACCTTGCCCCATTGTATAGCTGTTACAATGCTGGCAGTAAATGAACCGTTTGAGCCATTGGGCAGCTGGTGCCTCCGGGTATTATTCCTCGATTCAGCCATCTTCCTTTGCGACTTGTTTGTGACCATTGAAATCCCTTCCTAGGGACAGGACCATTCCTGCCTTTTCCTTGCTTCAGCTGCTTCCACTTCAACTTGGCATGGGATTCGGGGAGCCCTGGACTGTGTTTCTTGCTTTCTCAGATTTCAAGCACAGCTAAACAGCAGAAATCGCCTGGGAAGGCTCGTTTAACACGTGAGTTTCTAGTCTTCTCTCTGCCTGCTTCCCAACCTCTCCAACCATTTTAGTTGGTCTGGGGCAGGGCCCTGGAATCTGCCTTTCAACACTCTGGAAATTTTAAGGTATTTGTTTAGAAAGGGTATTGGCATTAAAACGTGATTGTCGCAAACCAGGACATGGAGATATTCTGTTGACTAGCAGTTCTTGAGGGAGTTCTGAGATTTCCAGCCCCTAAGAAATGATCCTGAACCTTTTTTCTGTCCTCCTAACCTGGTTGAGTGTCTTGGTCCAGCCAGCCCACAGTTGCGCTGAGACCATAGTATGTGCCATTGGCGGTGGCTCTGTCTGTTTCTGCTCACGTGCCGGTGACACGGGATATTCAGGGACCCAGTAAGAGTGTCAGTGAAATATCAAAGCACAATTAACTGTAAGGACATCACTATTTGCTCTAGATTTGTTAGTGTGATCTGGAGAGTGACACGTATGATGGGAACAGCGGCATTTGCTGATGACATAACACAGATTCGGGACACTGAGCACACAGTTTAATTTGCTCACGTTTAAGGGCCCGAGTGCTGCACGGTGAGGAGAGACTGCCACAGCTGCTGCGCATGCGTCAGCGTTCGCATTCCACACCGACACGAAGTCCTCGCGCCCGTTTCTCAGCGAAGTCCACTGACAAGTCCACTGGCCTGACACCGAGTATGTCTTACTGGGCATCTGGCCAGAGCTCTTTGCAGGAGAGGATGCTGACCCCTTGAGGAGGCCCTGGTGCTCCCATGTCTCGGGCATCAGCTGTTCCTTCAAGTTCACCACCTCACATTCTATTCTGCAATGGTGCTCAGCTGATTGGCGGTCTGATTTGCTGGGTACTTCGAAGAACTTGAGTTTCTGGAACATGGAGCGATGCCCATGGGTAACAGGAAACCGACAGTCTTTATCTTGTCCCTAAAGAAAGCAGGATAAGGGGAGGAGAAACACAACTTGTTAGTAGCTTTTATACAAAACATCCAGTTTTTTTCCCAAATCACCCACCACTGCCTAAAGTGTTACAACTTCATTTTAAATATAGCATAATATTTTCTTGCTGTGTATTTGCTCAGTGACAACTCTAGACTATATGTTGAAACTGGCCCTTTGATGAAGTCCAGAGAAGAGGGTTGATAACACTACAATTTGAAAACACTGACAAAGTGTCTGTATGCCTGAGAATCATTGACTGGACGTTTAAAGGTGAAGACTATTTTGCCACCTCAGGCAGAAGGCCTTTTCCCATCCAGGCTCTTTAGTTGAAAAGCACGCATCTGAGGCAATTATTTTATGAACCAGATCGATCTGCAGCTACGGACTTCGCAGTAGGTAACTGAGTACCCGTCACGTCCGACCAATAAAGGGGAGAGAGTATCCACAGTAATAACCCAGCACTGTGTGAGTGATTATCTTTTCATTTTGCTCACTTCCCTTTTCCCGCTAACAGTGTTATGTAGGATTTTGACATAAAACAGGACAAACTGCTCCCAGGAAGAAGCCTGGAGAATGGTGTTTAAACTTATTGCCTCTTCTCCAATTTTGGTCTCTCTCTTTCATTACGTGAGGCTGTAACTCCAGTGAACGGCAGTTAGTGGCCCGCAGCTAGGGGTGCGCATCTGCGCCCTTCCTTGGGAGGAAGGCCCGTGGTTCCACATATTGGGATCCATAAAATAACACCTGCTGGTGCTTAGTAAGCACTCACTTTGCTGCTTCATTTTTTCTTCACAAAAGCAACACGGTGACTGCTATTATGACCCCGTTTTTAGGGAAGAGTGAACTGGCATAGGCTAGACCAGTGACTTAGCCAAGGCCGTGTTGCTGGTGAATGGTGGAGTTGGAGCTTTAGCCATGTGAGTCCGGGGCTGCCTTCTTAACCCCTTTGTTACAGGAGACGAAGACAGTGTATCGCTTTTGATGTGTCTGGTTTCTCCTACCAGTAAAATAAATAGAATAGCACTTGTCATTTTAGGTGTCTCCATGGGCCCTTTCTCCTAATCTTTTTGACAACTTGAGATTGTTTTTTTTTTCTTCAACGTAGGAGGAAAAGATTGCATTTCTATGTTGAAATTCAGGAAAAATTAAAATCCTATCTCCAGTTTTCTGAGAGCACTGGTTCTTAGAAATATTGACATTGGCATTATTCTATAAAATACTTCCTCGACATAATAGTGGAGAATTTCACAAGCAAATTAGGTCTGACTGTTCCAAAAAGCCAGTCCAAACAAACTGGTCTTCATAAATCTTTGTAAAATTCTTTGAGAGCTGTTAGAAAGTAAATAAATCTCCCAGAAACACCAGAGGAGTAATATAATGGCATGTCACTTTACTACTCAATCCTTGAGAAAGTAAAAGAAAAAAAAATCTGAAAAAATCTGTGTAATTCCTAATCAACTGTTCTCTCTCTATCTACTGGATGTTATGCCAACCTAGCTGTTGATTTTCATCCACTACTTAGTTTCTTGTTTTCACACAGTCCCAAAATTGGCTCAATCTTTCAAATTAAAGTAGATTCCAAATTAGAAATGGGTGGTGTTCCAATAGTTTATTTGTTGGCAGCTCGGAAGCTGGAAAATGTTTAGCTTCAGAGAAATAATACATCATAAACATTGGGTAGGTTCCCAAACTATCATAGAAAATATATACACCAACATGGTAAAATTGATACTACTCTATCTCTCAGTGAACATTGCAGGTCTGTGAGAAGGTAACGGTTTAAGAGGAGAAAACATAACATTGTAAAACACGCCGTGTGCAACTTCAGACGAGTGGACGCGAGCCTGCAAAGACGTCCGTCACAACCTAAATGACGCTGGTTCGTGTGTGGGAGTACGGAAGATGTTCCTTTGCAGACTTCTTCCTTTGAATGTTGCATTTCTACTCTGTGATCTGTAATGTTTTACAAAAATTCCATTTCGTGCTTTTAAGTGACCAGAACTATCTGTGTATTTATGTATGTACGTATGATTTCTTTAGGCAAAGGGCACATCTCTGCTTCTCCTCCGTCTTTGAAAACACACAGCCACTGGAACACGACCGTTGGGTGCGCATTTCTCATTTCTGTGCCCACAGCTCCTCTGACAACACACTCTGTTGGCTCCACCTCCAAAGCACATTCAGAAAGGGTGCTCACCGTTGCAGCCCTTGGCCAAGGAACTGTCGCCTCTTGCCCAGATTACTATTTTTAGCCTTAAATCTGGTCTCCTTGTTTTCTGTATTGTTTTTGTAGAGTCTTTGTAAAAGCAGGGCTACTGATATGATCTTTAAAAAATATGGTAAGAGTATGCTATGCACCCCCATTCACGTGGAATAAATCCAGAATCATCGGAAGAAAGTGGAAGTCCCCCTGGGCATTTTCCTTCACTTCCTCTGCTCTCTCTCTTTCCCACTCCATTGCCTTCACACCTGCCTCCTCACCTTCCTCAAACACCCATCCGGAGCCTGCCCAGGACCTTGCCCTCTGTTCTCAGTGCCTAGAATGTGCCCCCCCACCCCCCGCCCCAAATCCTCAGAATCCCCTTTCCTCTTTACATACACGATGAGGCATTTTCTGGCCATGATATAAACATTTCAGCAATGCTTGCTCCTTATAGCCATCTAACCTAATATACATTTTATGCATTTTTATGTCTATTGATTATCATGTCACAAAGGAAAAAGCCCATATAGGCAGGGAGTTTTGAGAATTCTGTGTCCTACGGCATCCTCCGTGCCTGGAATCCTGCCCAGCACATGGTATATCATCAGGATGTATTTGCTGAATGAATGAAGGCATGTAATGAAGGCATGAAAAATACACTCAAAGGATAGAAACTAAACTCATAATAATACTTGCTCCTCGGGACTGGGGAAGAGAGGCATAGGCCCTCTCTTTTTAGTAGTAATATTTTTTCTTTCATATATAAAAATGTCTGAAGAACATATGATAAATTTTTATGGATGAATACATTAGTATTTGTAACATCAGCTTCTGAATATTTCTGTATGTTGAAATTTTTCATAAAAACATTTTTTCTAGATTTGCCATAATTACTGGATAAAGCGCAGACTCTGAGCTCGCGGGAGGCCTTTCATGTTGGATCTTGCTCACCGCTCCATCCTCATTTGCTTCACTCGCCACGGGGACAATCTCCTCTGCCTTGCTGTTATTTTTGCTCTACCTGGGATGAGCTCTCCACTGTTCTCTGCCTGGCTACATCCACCCGTCTGCACGACTCCGGTTACCCTCTTTGCACCTGTAATGGAACTTCCTGTAAGCGAGATACAATTTTCATCCTGCCTTGTAAAAGTCAAATAAAACTGCCTCTACCTTTGTACCCCACATCCTGTGGGGAGTCCCATGCTCTTTTCAACACTGATGAGAATTCCCACCAGCCTGTTACTTCTCACTATCTCTTGATTTGACTTCCTGCCACTGCCGGATTAGATGGCTCCCGTATTCTCTCCTCCACCCTATTGGTTCCATTTTCTCTTCCTGGCGATAAGGGAATCATGAAACTCAGGCCCAATTTTCTTTGTTCTCCTTCTTCCAGTCTGAGGAGACCAATGGGTGCAGACTCCTGATAAAGACTCAGGGCTGAAGCAGGGGTTGGAAAATAGAAACGCAGAGTGTGGGGCCGGGGGGTCAAGATCTAGCAGTTTAGAGCCGATCCGTTTTGCTGGATGGCAACACTCTCGTTCTGAAAGAGCCCTCAGCTGTACCCAGCCCAGGGGGCACTGGCCGGCCAGCATTCCTCTTACACTCCCAGGCTGTCTCTCCAGTGTTTTCTCAAGCCCTCCAGTGCTCGGGCAGCTGCTTCTCACCTCCTAAATGCCAATGTACATATTTTGCATTGCATTTAGTTTTCACTTTGTCTTTTGGCCATTTTAGGTTATGCCCAAAGGGCCCTTTTTATGCCCCCCAAAGCCTTCTTAAGACACCTTCCTCCAAAAGAACAGTTCTCTCTCAGAGGGGACTTCTGTGCTCCGTACCTAGAGTAACTGTCTTCTCCCCAAGACACACATTATTGTAGGGGTCAGTTTACCTATGTGTCCTTGTCGGTCCATGAAAGTTTCAAGTAAAACATTTTATTTTTGCTGACTCTTGTATCACTGGCTCCTAGCTCAGAGAATGATCACTAATAATGTTTGATGAGTGAATGGACACTGTTTTCCACTTACTACAGGCATCTGTTAGAGAGTGCCATTTGACTTCAAATACATGTGTTCTTTTTTTTTAAGATTTTTAAAAAAGATTTTATTTATTTATTTTTAGAGAGGGAAGGGAAAGAGAAAGAGAGAGAGAGAGAGAGAAACATCAATGTGCGGTTGCTGGGGGCTGTGGCCTGCAACCCAGGCATGTGCCCTGACTGGGAATCGAACCTGCGACACTTTGGTTCACAGCCCACGCTCAATCCACTGAGCTACACCAGCCAGGGCCATGTGTTCTTTTTGATTTCTGAAATGGACATAAGTCAGATGGAAGTAATTTTGGCCCAATGGCCTATTTGGTTTTCTTTCCTCCACTAGATATGACCTTGCCTATCCAGGAGAACATCCAAGTAGCCATCACAGCTTATGTCCCTGTAAACTAGCTTGGGGCAGATGGGACCTCACCTGCAGCCAAGAACAGGCTCAGGAAGGGCTCTGTGGCTGTGACTCTTGCTGGTAAAAGAATCTTCTGCAAGCAGTTTTTCTTCATTGTCTTTCTTCTTGATTGAAGAACATGCCAGCGATTGGACTGTTCCCCGGGCTTCTAGATTTCTACTGTGTGCATGTCTTTTCCCAGGTGTCCAGGGATCCTTTGCAGCAAATAAATGGATCGGCGAGGAAACAGAATAGCGCCGAACAATCATGACGTTGCCTGTACAGGAGACACAAAACTTAAGTTTAAAAATCCTATATTTAATAATGTTCAGAAAGGGAAAATTGTCTTGATAGTATTTTCTTGAAAGTAACTACACAAAAATATTATTTTTTATTTGTTTTTTTTTGCATAAAAGACATCCACTCACTGATTTACATTACAAAAATTGTCAACATTTTTAAGAGATGGGGATGTGCTCGTGAACAAAACAAAATTCTCCCCTGTGTAGAGCTGACCCTCTTGTGTGGCCAGCGGACAATTAACAAACAATAAATTCAGGTGGCGATAGATTCTAGGAAGACAAATAAGGCTGATGAGGGCATTGGGGTAGAGACCGAGGAGGGAGTGGATGTGAAGGCCGTTTAACTGTGTGGCCGGGAAAGAACTTTCTGGGAATACAGCATTGAAACAGAGATGCTGATTCTGGGTGGCTGCCTCACTCCTGAGTCTCAAGATCCTGCTCTACCATGGTCCCTCATCACCTGAGTGGCCACAGATGTCTGGTCTGGCTGCTGCTAACCGGCCTATGATTGTGTGCTTTGCCTTTAGTTGGGAGAGTCATCATAAGGAAGCCTGTTGAATGAGGGGTGAAAGCGAAGTTGACACGTGGAAAGAAGCAAAAATATCTTTTGTGAAAAACTGGAGCGCTGCTGAGAGAGAGGGAGAGATCTGTAGCCTTCCTTTCTGAAGGTTTCCAATTCAATTTCTGTCCATAATGTCTTCCAATAAGTTCTTTTCCTGAAGCAAACCAAATCTTTTAGAACCATTCCTGGTAACTAAAGCACACTGATTAAAAGAGCTTCATTCAAGGAAGTCTTCGTTTGTCTGAGTCTCAGCTCTAACACTGAGCTAGCTGACCCCATGGCCTGCATCCAACATCTATGCAGACATCAGACATCGAGTTATCACCCCCGAGGCTTACCACCCTGACCTTGAGACCTCGCAGTTTGTTTTTCTTTTTCTGGTTTTTTTTTCCCCTGTAAGATGGGTCTAGTAGTGCTTAGTTGTCTTTAACTTCATTCAAAAACAATTTTGTTAGATTGTATTGTGACAGCTGTCAGATCAGAGTGCACTTAAAAAAACTTAGCAAAATTGGTGAATTTTTGTGCAGCCATTTTAATATTGAAGATGGAAGAAAATAAGTGACATTTTCAGCCTATTATGCTTTATTATTTCAAGAAAGGCGAACATGCAATTGAAATAATAAAAAATAAAGATGTGTTCAGTGTGTGGAGAAGGTGCTGTGACTGATCGGATGTGTCAGAAGTGTTTTTGTGAAGTTTCCTGCTGGAGAGTTCTCGTGGGATGATGCTCCATGACTGATGGACAAGATGCTGCTGGTCGTGATCACATTGAGACATTCGAGGATAATCAATCTTATACAATGCAGGAGATAGCTGACATACTCAAAATATCCAAATCCATAAAGCTGTTGGTGAAAATGAAAATGGGGCTTTTATTTTTCAGAGGAAATTTAAGTGGAAGTTTTGGCCAGCCCAATAAATGTTTTCAAATCTTGACCATAGCGTTAGTCATAGCGTTGCCATTAACTAACGTAGAAGTGTGAGGAATCCCTGCTCTTAGGCTCCTGTTTAAAGTAAACGGAAGTTTAAAGTATCTGATTAAAGTAACTAACCTGGGCTCCTGAGCACAGACTCAAATCATATTTCTTTCTGTGTCTGATCCATGCCAACGGGTAAGTGGTCCCCAAATTTACCGAATGTTTCCCACCCGTCCTTTTTAAATATAATGCTAATATTCTTATTGGAAGTTATCCTCCATATGCTGAAGAAGTGTTGTACCAACCGCCTTATTAATATTCTAACTTCCTCTCGGCTGGGTGGCATGCTCTGTTCTTTGAACAGTGTACTGCTTGTTTTAGAATGGCACCGGATACGCAAAGGCCACACTTTCTTATCAGGAGAAGCACCCCAGAAAACAGGTGTGAAGGAGTGTAATTGACCTTCGGAGTGAGCAAGGCAGCGGTTTCCAGTTGGAGGGCCTTTTGTCCCCGAGGTGACACTGCGAATGTCTGAAGGCATTTTGGATGGTCCTGGTTGGAGAGGGGAGGCGAGTGGTACTGGCATCTAGTGCTTGGAAGCCAGGGAAACGGCTAAACATCCTCCCAGGCCCCAGACAGACTCCTACAGTACAGAACTGCTCAGCCCCCGAAGCCGAGAACCCGGAGGTTACGGAGCCCTAGAATCGGGAGATATAAATGTCCATTTTTTTTTTTACCAGGAGCAGTTCAAACCTCCTCATGGGTTACGCTTTCAATTTTATTAATAACCGGCAGACAGAACTACTCAGATCCAAACTTGTACTTGACAAAAAAGGGAAAAGGCCCTGATTTAAATCTGTTCCCAGCTTTGAAACATAGGGTCTTATCCTAGACAGAGAGTTCTTTAACAGAGAGAAGCAGCTGGTAAGTAGGACATGTCTCACCGCCAAGCTGTTCAGGACCTCTAAATGGTATTGCCCGAAGCCTTTGGCAGATGATGTCAAGAGGACTTTGAGTATTTAATTATGTATATCAGTTTTATTTGAATAGGCTGTGTGTAGGCAAGCACCGACAATTTCAATACAGGATGTATTTTTTTCCCTCTGTTCATTTCTGACCTCATGTATATAGCCTTCACAGTCAAATTTATTCTCAGTAAAAGGTGAGAGATTTGATTTTTAGAATATATTAACATTGACCTTGCATCTTGAAGCATTCAACTTGTATAATAGGTTGAATTATATATAACATACCTTCATACAGGACGGTAAAGTTCTTTGTAAAACAGGGATAAGCAACAATACCTGCCTTTTGTTGTATATTCGCCAGGTGGTAATGCTAAGCACTTGATCTATTATTGCAGTTAATCCTCACAACTGTGTGGGATGGGTACTATAACATTTTCTTTTTAATTTTATTTCTAAATTACAATTCACATTCGATATTGTTTTGTATTAGTTTCAGGTGTGCAGTGTAGTGATTAGACAATTACATAATTTATGAGGTGATACCCCAGTAATTCAAGTACCTACCTGGCACCATACAGAGTTATTAGAATATTATTGAATATATTCCCAGGGCTGTACTTTACATCCCTGTGACTCTTTTGTAACTATAAACTTGTACTTCTTAATCCCCTCAGCTTTTCCGCTCAGCCCCCAACCCCCTTCCCTTCTGGCAACCATCAGTCTGTTCTCTGTACCTACGAGCCTGTTTCTGTTTTATCGGTTCCTTTATTTTGTTCTTTAGATTCCACGTGTAAGTAGAATCATATGGTATTTGTCTCTCTCTGTCTGACTTATTTTACTCAGCGTATCACCCTGTAGGTCCATCCATGTTGTAGCAAATGGTAGGATTTTATTCTTTTTAATTAGCCAAGTAATATTTCATTGTATATATGTACCACAACTTTCCTATCCACTCGTCTATTGATGGGCACTTGGTTGCTCTGAATCTTGACTATTGTAAATATCAGTGCAATGAACATAAGGTGCATCTATCTTTTTGAATTGGTAATTTTTTTAAAGATATATGATACCCAGAAGTAGAATTGCTGGTAGAATTAAGGTAGTTTTGTAAAAGAATTTTGAGGATCCTCTCTATGGAGATGACTTTCTAGCAACAGTGTACAAGGGTTCCCTTTCCTTCACACTCTCACCAACCTTGTTTGTTGATTTATTGGCGTGAGAACATTTTCAAATGAAGAAAATAAAAATGAAAGATCAGTCAAGCGGCTGACGAGTGACCAGTCACTGGCATCCGTATTGCCTGACTCTGATGTTCATACACTCAGCTCTTGTGCAATATCATTCAAGCTCAGTAAGCGAGCATGTTGCTTGACGTACATCCATTCGGTGTCCAATTATGTAGCATTTAAATGCTTGAAGCCAAAAAACACATTGTTTGAAATATGACTGATCTTCACAAACCTGCCTTTCTTATCTTTGTAGGAATGTATGGAAATAGTTTTAATGTTGCCAAAATCTGTTGTTTAACGATGCTAAAGAAATGTTTGCCCTAGGGTTTAAAGGTCACCTAACAATAGAAAATAAAAGAAACTTGCCACTGTTAACATGAAATGATACATTTATGTGAGAGGCACAGTAAGCCTGCCGTTTAGGAGATACTTGCAAACACGCGCACAGCCCAGAAGACCTATGGACTTTCTTTACCTTGGTTTGCGTGCACATCTGGTGCAGTATCAGTGGAAATAGCATCGTGAAGAGTTGCTGGAGGTTGTCCGGGCACTTTTCCTAGGTCACCAGAGTCTGTGACGTCCTCTTCCCCTTCATCTCCTGACTGTCCCTCTGAGCCTGGGGTTCTCTGATTGTTTGAAGCCAGCATCAGCCGGAGCGCTTGATTCTCCTTCTCTAGCGTGTTGATCTTGGCCCGCATTTCCTGGACAGCTCTCACAAGCTGGACATGAGCGTCCATCACCTCTTCTCTGGTGGCCCTGGTGTGCAGCTCTGGGGAGACAGGTCAACTTTGGCTCATAAGCCACATGCACAGTGTCCTCAGTGGGGTTGGCTGATCCGCCCATACAGCTTCCTGAACAATAGAGGTCATTCTTCTCCGTGCCATCTTTCAGCACCTGGGGAATTAGGCTGTCAAGGGAGGTAAAGGATTTCCATGACTTATTCATTCTGGGTTTTGTTTTTCAGAACAGAGCTTTTCTTTGTATTTTACATTTCCTATCAGTCCACGGCTCTAGAATATTGCTCTGTGTCTGAAGAGAAGAGAATGCTCCGAAGTGTCCAATGAGAAGCAGTTTCTTGTTTCTGTCATGAACTCACCGCCCTACCTGCCAGTCAGGCTTGTTCTCTGCTGCTATTTCTGGGATCAAATGGTTCATAAGATCGCCAACTGTCACAAGCACATCAAAACTGGCACACAAGGATTATGCCTTGCCTGCTCTGTAACATGCCATACTTCTGAACATTCAGGGTAAATGATTAACGTTGACATCTGTTGGTTAAGGGTAACAGTAGTCATAGGGGGGTCATATAAATTGCAGCAAGATTGTTTAAATAAAATACTTATAATGATACCTAATCCCGCAAGATAAGAGCAAGGATCATAGAATCACTTTTCAGTAGGTTTCTATTTTATAAGCGGTTCTGCTGTTATTTGTGGGGGCTGGAAGAGATTGGCCAAAGAACACGTGTGCATATGTGCACAGCCCATGGACACAGGCCACAATGTGCTGAAGGCTGGGGGGGAGGGGCTGGATGGAGGGGGCAAGGGCAGAAGTGGGAGGCATCTGTCATCATGTCAACAAGAAAAAATTTTTTTAAAAAAGTGATTGGACAAAGGCTGCCCAGGGGTACTTTGGGAGTGTGAGAAGATACAGGTTTATCATTAATCTTTTTTTTTATCGTTGTTCTGTTTCAGTTGTCTCAGTTTTCCCCAGTTGCTCTCCTCTGCCCACCCCCAACTCCTCGCTTCCACAGGAACATTAATCTTGAATGAGAAAGATATGAAACAGTTAACAGCTTTCATTACCTATTTCCTGAAGAGGTGTCTTTATTGGGGAGGAAAAGCACAATTCTTAAGTAGCATGTGCTCTGATAGCAGTATCTGTTTGGAAATTCAAGTAATGCTTACATATATGTATTCTTTTACTATAAGGTACAAATGGGTAGAACATTTTTCATGCTGATAGTTTAACCTGCACATTTATTTCTTGCTGTTGTCTAGGTGTATTGATGCTTTTGCTGCCTTAATAAATATTTGTTGATTGATTAAGACTGCAAGTGGAAGAAATGATTGGAGAAAGTATTATTCCATTTTTAGTCATACAAATTTAAGTTATATAAATTTTAGGGTGTGCTTACTAAAAAGTTAGTCTAAAAATAGTGAGGTTGTTTTGATATACAGTTGACTCTTGAACAATACTGGTTTGAATTGTATGGGCCCACTTACATGTGCATTTTTTTCTCGGAAATGCTTGTACTGTTTTCTAACCACGGTTCAGAGCCCCTGGGTGTGAGGACCAACCGCATGCATTGGTCTAGCATACTATACTTGAGCATCCGCAGATTTGGGTGTCCACTGGGGTTCCTGGAGCCAATCTCCCATGAATACTGAGGGACAACTTAAGTTTTGGGGGAGTCAAATGTTATACATGGATTTTCAGCTGTGTGTGGGTTGATGCCCCTAACGTTCTCATTGTTCAAGGGTCCATGGTACTACTTCTGTTTGTATTTAAATGAATTTCAGTAAACAAAGTGGTTGTGGAAATATGGAATATGAAGTAAGATAAATCTTAAAGGACATCCAGCCTACCTACCTATCAGATTTTCAAATATTTTTCACAACCTCTCTGTAATGGCCTATGGGCCCTGTATTTGAACAGCTCTCCTTTAGGAGAGTGCCCTTCCTACCAAGGTATTCCACTTGCTTTTTCATTAAAATTATTTACATTGGCCAAACACTGGCCTCTATGTAGTTTGTTCCTAGTGCATCTCTTTGGAGAGGAGAAACACATGTCTAACTCCTGTTTTAATGAAACTTTTAATTTCATCACGTTCTAGTGAGTGTCTGCTCTTCAGAATAAACACCCCAATTCAACACTTCATGATCTGATGTGGGTTCAAGGACCTGGAGTTCATCCTGGCCACTCTCATTCAAACATGTCCCCATTGACAATGGGCCTCTTGCACTAGGATCTCCAGGTCTAAATGCATCCTCTCGAAGGTGCCCAGTTAGGCTAGAGTGTTTGGCCATGCCTTCTGTAAAGTGTCTTGTGGGAAATATCCCCCAAACGTGGGCATTAGAGACCACTCTTGGAATTGTATTCAGTCAACAAAGCAAGAAATAAAAATAGCTTGTATGACTTGGAAATAGCAAGGTATAATTATTTATAGACAATTTGATTGTATATCTAGAAAGCCCAAGAATACGAGTCAAAATGTTATTTTGTAATCTACCCTATGTTAAAAAATAAACACTTAAAAACCAGTAGTTTTCCAAAATTCTATTAATAACTGTGTAGAAAAAATAACTGAAAAATATTCCACTGGCAATAGGCCCCCACAGAGAAGAAAACTCAGTAATTATTTTCTTTAAGTTTTTAAGGTTTAAAATGAAGAAAATCTAGCATTTTACTAAGAGAGGACACTTAAGAAAACAAAAGCTATGCTCCTGGCGAGAGAACTGTATATTTTAAAGAAATAGCATAGTTTTATAAACCTAAAAATGTTGAGTGAAAAATTAGTATGTCCAACTACATATGGAATACAATCAAAACCATGTAAAAAGAATTAGGAAGAAACACCCCCAAAGGAAAACAAGTTCTATCTCTGTGTGGTAAGGTCTTGGAAAAATTTTATTTACTCCTGTGTGCTATCTGAATTTTAAAAATTCTATAGTTACACAAAAGTTTTCCATGATGGAAAAATTAAAAAATGAAAATAATATTCATGTAAAAGGATTTATTGAAATGAACCAACATTATATTTTCTTTGGACTTTTTGACTTTTGTATTTTAATTTTATTTTTTATTTAATAATTTTTATTGTATTTTTCATGACCATTTAGTGCCCCACCACCCAGCCATAACCACACTGTTGTCCGTGCCTATGGGTCCTTTTTCCTTTTGCCCATCCTCTACCTCCTGCTCTCCCCACCACTCGCTGTCATCTGCTCTCCATCTGTGACTTTGTCTTTATTTTGCTAGTTAGTCCAGTTTGTTCATTGGATTCCACATATGAGTGAGGTCAAATGGTATTTGTCTCTCTCTGACCGGCTTATTTCACTTAGCATAATGTTCTCCAGGTCCATCCATATTGTTGCAAAGGATAGTCCTTGCCAGCAGTTTTGTTTGTTGATTTATTGATGATGGCCACTCTGACAGATGTGGGACAGTATCCCATTGTATAGTTTTAATTTGCATTTCTCTGATGATTAATGGCGTTGAGCATCTTTTCAATGTCTATGGGCCATCTGTATGTCCTTTTTGGAGAAATGTCTATTCAGGTCCTTTGCCCATTTTTAAAATGGGCTGTTTGTGTTTTGGTGTTGAGTTTTGTAAGTTCTTTACAAATTCATGATACGAACCCCTTATCAGATGTGTCAGGTAATATGTTCTCCCATTCTGCGGGTTGCCTTTTTATTTTGTTGATGATTTCCTTTGTTTTGCAAAAACTATTTTAGTTTGATGTAGTCCCACTTGTTAATTTTTTTTTATTTCTCTTGCCTTGGGGAGTTAGTTATATTGGATAAAAATTGCTACAAGCAATGTCTGAGATTTCACTGCCTATGTTTTCTCCTATGATTTTTATGGTTTCAGATCTAACATTTAAGTCTTTAATCCATTTTGGATTTATTCTTGTATGTGGTATTAGAAAGTGGTCTGGTTTCCTTTTCTGCAAATATCTGCCCAATTTTCCCAACACCATTTATTGAATAACGAATGGGCTAAAGGCACTTTTTGGCTTTTGATTAAGTCAAATGGCTAGTGAGAACTGGAATTTTAATACCAAACCAGTTTTAGTCTTTAATAGTTGGCATGATAGTGTTAAAACTTGATGTATGAGTAAAAGTTGTTTAAAATTAGTAAATTTTTATATAAATGCTAGGGTTGATAGTCCTATAATTACTTATAATACGTTTCTAAGGGTGTGAATGTCTTATGCAATGGAGCAGGCCGGCCTCAGAGAGCCCTGTTTTGGCAACTGACCCACTCAGCAGAGTAGACAATGTTCTGGGTGGGATGAGAAGGAGGGAAGGTGGTGACTGGGGCTCATGGAGAACGCGTCCAGTGGCATACTCTCAGAAGTCCAGTCTGGTGAGTAGTTACAGTGTTTGAAGTTCATGGCAGTAGCTGACAGGTAATAATTTAGGCAAGAGAGTGGTTGAGGGGCGTAGCCCGAAGGATGGCAGAGCGGGTCGTTGTTGGCTTATAGAAGAGCTGTGGCCTTTGCCACCATGACTCTCTGATGGAGCTTCGGGCCTTTATCTAGAGCTAGTTTAATCAAGACTGTGGGCCCTTTCTCTAGAGCAGGGGTCTTCAGATCCTTCAGTGTCGCCTGGGCGTGCTTGCTTAAAATGCAGGTTTGGGGCACAACCCTGGACCTGTTGTGGACTCTCTGGCACCAAATTGGTAAGTCACATGGTAAGAAGCTCCCTGCATTATTCTTATGCATATTAAAGTTTTGTAACAATTATTCCAGAGCAGTACTGTCCAATAGAAAGATATTGTAAGCCACATATGCAATTACGAATGTTCTAGTAGTCATATTAAAAAGGAAAAGAAACACATGAAATTAATTTTACTGTGTTTTTTTTAACATAGTGTATCCACAATGTTGTCATGTCAACATGCTAATAGGTGTAGAAATTGCAAATGAGATATTTTATATAGTTTTGCTCACGCTAAGTCTTTACAATACAATGTGCAATGTTAGAGTCCATCACAATTCAGGCACTCGGTTTTCACTGGAAATACCCGATCTGTATTTACATTGTATAAAATGGACAGTTGAAAAAGTGGGCTTGCCCGCTGATTGGCTGCGAACATACCAGGATGCACTTGGGTGTTAGTCAGTCCTCTGCCCAGCAGCCTCCAGTGGCCCTCCGGCTCAGCGGGAGTAGAGAGCCGTGGGCACAGAGATCGACAGGTCTTACGTGATCTCGCCTTTGGCTCTACCCTGTTTTCACCCGCTACCCCTCCCCTTGCTCCACCGCTCTGCACTGTCCTGGTCACACCAGTCTCCTCGATTCTGTAAACACTCAAGGCACATTCCTGCTTCAGGACCCTGGTTCCGGATGTCCCTGTGACTGGGGGTGTTTGCCTCTGATGTCCACACAGAGAATTCCCTCATCGCCTGCACCACCTAGCTAGTAAACCCCACACCTCCAGCCTCCAGCAGGAGTTGGCACTATGGGGATGAAGTAGGTCTTTGGCTCTTCCCGAATCTGAGGGCAAAGTTTTAAAACAGGAGATGGCATTAGCATGTCTGGTTCTCAGAGAGCGGAGAGTTGGCACCTAGTGCCGTCCCACGATCCTCCTCAAATAAATGAGGACAGAGCCTGCCCCTTTTCTGCACATAAAATCATGTCTTGCTGGAATATGGTGTGTAGGCTTGAAGGCGGCTTCCTCATCTGTCAGAACCTTCAGTTTCGGTCCGTGACAGAGGACGAGCAAGATGCCATGAGAATTCGGGGATTTTGACGGCCTCATCATCACTTGCCCGCATGTCTTTCTGGGTGGAGATATCCACTTCCTCACCCTCTAAGACGTGATAGGAAAGTGTCACTTACATGAAATCTTATGTCTCACTTTTCAAGTAGGCACACATCCTGCTGTTATAAATTATTTAAACAACTGCTGAAAACTTCTATTTTTGCAGCACTTGCTGAGAATTTACTTTGACCTTGAACTTGGCATGTAACTATGGTCAGAGTTATTTCCCAGGTGACCAGAAGCATCTGGTGTTGCAATGAGCCCAGACTGAGGGGCAGATTTGACAGTCTGTCATCTTGCCATTTTTTCGACATTTGAGTACCACACTGTGACAGAGCAATCATGTGGAAAGGAAGGAGGAGATGAGAAGTTTTTGACGGGAACAGCATCCCTGAAATGCTGATAAGCCTGCAAGAGGGACATTTAAAGGTGCCCTGGGCCACCTTGCATGAAAGGAATTAGTTGTTTCCCCATACAGCCACCTGTGGGATGACCTTGGCTTGGCTAGCTTTGTGTGCGAGAAAAAACTTTCATGAAGACGTGTTTGCAAAGGAATGCCCTCCATCCGAAAGACCACCCTGTGGTGCGCTTCCAGCGAGAACAAGAATGTCAAGGACTCCTTGAGACTTGGTACGTGTGCAAGAAGTTTGAACTGATATAACTGACAGGAAGATGCTGGGTCCTGAGGTTCTAACTTCTGCTCTGTCACTAATTCATTGAATGTTACTCATAAAAATACGGGCTTTGCAGAAATTATAAATGGAGTGTCTTACATGGAGAAGCAACAAACAACAACAACAACAACAACAAATGAAGATGATGAGTTCAGCAACCGCTCAGTTCCAGCCCCTTGATATGAAGGAAGGTAGCGCTAGTGTTTCCTGTTCCTTAGACTTTCCAAAACATGTTGAGAATCCAGATTTGATGAGGTCTCCACGTTTTTATAGCTGGGTAACTACTTGAAACTTTCAGATATACCATGTAGATCCAACAAAACAAGTTAGAGAGAGTGGACTAAGTCCCTTGGCGGTAGAGTGCTTCCCTTCCCCCACAAGAAGCTAAGGACCAGAACAAGAACAGAACTATCCCAAATCAACTTGTTTTCATGAACATTCACTGAGGGCCAAGTGTAGGCCTCCAGGCAGGATATCCTGTAAACATCTGGCTCTGTGAACTTGCAGGTGCAAAAACAAATTCTCCTCCTCCTTTTTTTAATTGAGTCTGAATCTTCATCTGTAAAGGGAACTTGAGGACAGTTATCTCCATGGATAATTCTGGAAATTAAATGAATTTATGCTGAGAAATGCACCTCAGTGCTTTGGAATTAGTAAGTTCTCAAGACATGTTTGTTGAATGACACCGAACCTTAGAATGAAAGATGGCGGGTTGATTGTATTATTTGCCATCTAGCATGGGTCATGCAAGGTTTTGGAGGCGGAGAGAGAGGAAGGGTGGAAAAGCATAGATGGCAGGGGAACAGAGCTGACGTGTCGTCCGATTCAAGTGTTGGCCCTTAATAGCTGTGTTACTTCTCTCTGCTGAGTCCCAATGTTTTTAGTTTCATGAAAATCCACCTTGGACTATATGGGCCTATTGGGAAGAAGTGACATCTTTATGATGAAAAAGGGGAAAGATTTATACAATCTGAAGAGAAATCAGAGTTATGATATTGAGTCTTTATTTTGTCAAAATTATTCAGATCTACTTTTAACTACTTCAGTAGTATTCTGTACTTTTATCCATAGAAATCTTCCACTTATTTTATTATGGGATACTTTCATTATCCTTTAGCTGTAAATATTAAAAAAACTCCTATTGCTATCATCTCATTCATCCATTCAATATTTATTTACTTCTTACCGTGTGCCAAGCTCTGTCCAAAGCACTAGACATGTACTGGTGACGGAAAGACAGAAATTCCTCCCAGTATGCAATATGCATCAGAGTCAGAAGACAGCAAAGAAGCACAGTAAGTAAACCAATGTACAGCATGTTAGAAGGGGTAATGGGTAAAGAGAAATATAAAGCAGGAAAAAGGAGCAAAGAATGTCAAGTGAGGGCAGAGACAGTTCAATTTGAAATTCATTTTTAAATAGAGCGATTGGAAAGAGGTCATTGCGAAAGTGACCCGAGGGGCGGGAGGAGGAAACTGAGGGTGCACAGCGTTTCAGCCACTGTGGGGGAGAGAACGAAGGCACTGACGGAACTGTGTGCGCTCGAGCTACCTTTGCAACGTTCACGGGTCTCAGGCGATTTAAGTGAATCAGGGAAAGCAATAGAAAGAGTCAGCGAGGCAACGAGGAGCCAGATACTGTGGGCTCTGCAGGCTGCTGGGCAACCTGGGGCTTGTTTTTCCAAATAACAAATTTTCAAGTCCATTTACATTTACCATTACGATTGATAGATTTGGATTTATTTCTCTTTTTATTCTCTATTTGTGATTCTTTTGTCTTTGCTTCCTTTTCGTCCTCTACCCTTGTCACCCGAGGGCTTAATACAATTCCCTTTATTTATCACTGATGTTAAAACACAGCCTGGGAAAGCCCTCTCTGCCCTGGGCTGGGGTTTGGGCTCCACCCCTTCTTAGCTGCATGGCCTTGGGCCGGTTCCTTAGCCTCTCTGTGCCCTCAGCTCCCGTCTGTTAGAAAGGTGCAGAGGAGCGATCCGGCCTGGGGATGCCGTCCAGCACTTCCTACAATATCCGAGACCTATTTGCTGTTATCCTGCTGGCTTGGAATTGACACATTGGTTTTATTTCTATTCTAACTATACCTTTAATTTTTAAATGTGCATATTTTTCAATAATGTGAAAAGGTATCCAGTATCTTTTTCTCCTCTTGACTACTGCAAAACCTAATGTTACTTAACCTTTCCTTTAAATGTTTCCTATTGGTTAGTGTTATTTAGAATTTGGTTTTGAAAAACAGGATTTGCTTTTTGCAATCGTGAGATTATTAAATGTAACAATAACTTTTGTTTCTGTAATTACCTTGTTTTTCCCCTGGGTTCATCTTCTTCCTTTAGTGAATTTTTTTTTTTTTACCAATTCTTTTAATGAGGAATATAAACTATGCTTATATAGCGAGATAAGCTATAATTTTGTCCTGACTTGTAACTAAAGGCTTAGCCGGGTATAAAATTCTAGAACATCTGTAAGGGCACCTACAAATTCCCGGCCATCATTGTACATCATCGGTTTTTCTTTTAAGTGTCATCTGTCAAGTACAAGACTGTGCAAGGGTTCTGAATGCTACAGTAGAGAGGTGCAAGGAGAGAGGGAAGGAAGGGCTGGGTAAGGAGGAGCGTCAGACTGCAGACCACTTGGCCAGGCCCATGTGGCCCCTCCAGCAGGAGCTGCTCCTCAGAGAAACCCAGCAGTGGTCAGGGATCTCCCGCTACCCACTGCTGGGCACTAGTAACCCCACTGGCTGAGCACTGACAAACGGCTCAGGGAAGCGAGGTTTGGGTGGGTTTGCAGCAGCTCTGGAGGTGCGGCAGCTCAGCTAGGCTGTCAGGCAGCAATGCTCCCCACCGCAGGTTCTTTACGGGAAGTCCCGTGTGGGTCCTTCATGGTCACTGGGTCAGTGTGCCACTTGGAGAGGGTTGAGTCGTGTCTCCCAAAATGCTATGTCTATGTTTCAATCCCTGGACTCTGCCAGTGTGAGCTTATTTAGAAAAAGGGTGTTTGCTGACATAATTGAGAATTTTGAGATGAGATCAGCAGCTGAGTGGGACTAGTGGCTGCCGTACTGGTCAGTGCAAACACGTAGCTCACCCATCATGTTGGGAGGGCCTTTGAACAGTGCTGTTCTCCAGTATGTCATTTACATTAGGCAACACGACAGTGTGTGAGAGTGTGTGTGTGTGTGTATGAGTACACACTCACGGGCAACTGAAGTCATACTGAAAGAAGATCTGAAAACTACAAAGTTAGCACACTTGGCTGTGGTCCTGGTGCCAGTCAGGCTGGTCCCTGAGGCCGGCTGTTCCCTGTTCCTGACTGTGCCGCTCTCTCCCTCTCCTCCTACCTCCCCAGCTCCCTCCAAATCCTGCAGGAAGATCCCACATTTGGAATTTTTTTAAAAAGAAAATGTTCTTTCTAAATAATGATTTTTGCACTGGCTGGTGTAGCTCACTGGATTGAGTGTGGGCTGCAAATCAAAGGGTTACTGGTTCGATTCCCAGTCAGGGCACATGCCTGGGTTGCAGGCCTGGTCCCTGGTGGGGGGTGAGTGAAAAGCAACCACACATTGACTTTTCTCTCCCTTTCTTCTTCCTATCCCCGCTCTCTAAAAATAAATAAATAAAATCTTTAAAAAATATAGTGATTCTTAACTTTGGCTGTCTGCTCGTGTTGGTGTGCTTGTGTTTTTAAGCTGCTGGAGGAGATCATTGAAAGGATGTGATCACCAGGTGACCCAAGGGCTGGACCTCACCAGCACTTGTTTGTTGATTTGTTTATGGTGGCCATTCTCACTGGTGTGAAGTGGTATATCACTGTGGTTTTAATTTGCATTTTTCTGATGGCTAGTGATGAGCATCTTTTCATGTCTCTGGGCCCTCTGTATGTCCTCTTTGGAGAAGTGTCTGTTGAAGTCCTTGTCCATTTTTTAAATTGGGTTGTTTGTCTTTTTGGAGTGGAGTCATATGAGTTCTTTATATATTTTGGAGATCAGACCCTTGTCCAAGGTATCATTGGCTAATATGTTTTTCCATACAGTTGGTTCTCTTTTTCTTTTAATGCTGTTTCCTTTAGCTGTGCAGAAGCTTTTTATTTTGATGAGGTCCCCTTTGTTTATTCTTTCCTTTGTGTCTTTTGCTCTAGGGAACATATCAGTGAAAATGTAAATAAATAACTTTTCTAAAGATTATGTTTTTAAAAATTCAGAATACTCATTGGCAACCAGAAGTCATTGCAGTGTCGGCTTCTTCCTTCTTTGTTTAGGTTTTCTCCTTCATTTCAAACATAGTTCTCCATATTCCTAATCAAGGTGCGGGCCAAGGAGAAGCAAAATGCTAATACTTGAAGAGGCCACAGGTCAGCCGGCCTTTTTCGTTCAGCATATGAAGCGCTCACATGCAAAAGTTTTCACCAGACACCGAATTTGCTGGTCCTTGATTATGAATGCCCAGCCTCCAGAACTGTGAGAAAATAAATTTCTGTCGTTCAAGCCACAAACCCGTGGCATTTGTTATCACAACCCACGCTGACGAAGACGAGCACCCTGGGCCCATTGTTGAACGTCTGAGCCCCATCTGTGCCATGCGGCTCAGAACCCTCAGGTCGCAAAGCACAGCCCCCCCACTCCCCCGTACCCACCCCCTGCCCCCTGCCCCACCACACACTTTGTTCAGTGCTCTTTTCAATTGTCAGCTCCTTGGAGAGCCCCTGGCTGTCCAAGAAGCCTGTCCCGTCACATCTTACCTCCCCAGGCCATTGACACCTCACATATCCAGCTGACTACTCAAGTATTAATACTATACAACTGGAGGGGATTTATTTTCTGGAGAGGATGAACCAAAAAGGCTCCCAACTGGGCACATCAGGTTGAAAGTGTGAATGCCACACTGAAAACAGAGGATTAGGGAATCTACCCACCCAATTGGGACAGTGTCAGAAAAGTTTATTGGCAAGACAGGCTTCTAATTCTTCACCAATTTTCTCTGGTTTATGAAACATTTACCAGCCCAATCAGAAAGATCTATAAATATTGTCAGTTGACGGTGGTATCAAAAGAGAGGCGATTTCCCTTTCTTCCTCTCCCTCTCCCCTTCTCCCCTTCATCCTCTGTCCCCACCTCCTCTCGCTGCCAGGTCGAATGGAGGGATGCAGTGAAGACCTGTTCCAAGTGCCAGCAAACGTTACCCATGCTTCTGCTGCTGCTGAGCCTGTTGTCTTTTCAAAGGCGCGACATCCTTTACCCTGCTCATTCAAAGTTTTTAAATCCACGCTCCTGGGATACCTAGTAGCTTTGCATAAAGTGACCACATATTTGAAGGTCTGACCTCAGTGGAGCCACAGCTTGAAAAGTTTCCTTACCATAAGCTGATCACCCTCTGTGCATATGTGTTAGTGTTAATCTCTCTTTGAGAGATTGAAGCGATGCACTCATTTGTTCATTCATTCATATATCCAGCAAATTGTTTATTAAGCATCTATCTGTCTGATACACTATACTGAGCACTGGAGGCAGACAGGTTTCATGCCTTAATAAGGGAGACGAGCAAATAAATACATTGAGGACGTGAAGGTCGGGGCCCCGCAAAAACTCAGCTAGATCACGAAGGGCTTGCAGACCATGCAGAGACACTTGCCTTTTATTTTAAATCTTTAAGTTTAAAAACGTCTCTTGGGCTTTGGGTAGAGAATGGATTAGAGCAGATAGTATGTAACCGGTAGTGAATGTGAGGAGATAGGATAATTTATGAGAATACAGTTTTGAAATCCATTCCTATGTAATGCCATATAAGGAATTTCTCCTACTGGTCACATCTGAGCGAACGGTTCTCAGTCTCAGGCTTGACAGCCTGCCGGAAAGGGCCCTGCCTTCCAGGTGACTGCGTGACTGCATTGCTTCTGGCAGCAAAAACAATGTTATTTTCAAGAAGCATTTCTACCGTGTCTGTTATTTTAACTGGCAAGACATTCTTGGATGTACCTGAGGATGAAATGTCTCAGTGAAGTTTGTGATCTGTGTGGTGATGGGAAAGTCTGATTCCCAAGAGGAGAATAAATGAACTATTACTGTTTGTTCTCTTATTACTTTATACTAGAGACTGTTCAAAATAAACGGTGCTATTTTGACTAGTGCCATTGTATCAGAACAAAGAACCTTCTTTGTTCCTTATACTAATAGGGTGGGTTTGGCAAAGGAAGGAATGAATAGTAATTTTCTGTGAATATGTTTAAGAAATAAATAGAGGGTACTCTGCCAGTAGAAGGAGAATGAGGAATGCCTGTTCAGTTGGTTCTTCCAAGAATGGCTAGTGTCCTTACAAACTGGCCCTGTGGCTGGTTCCTCTGTAGGCGTGAAAAATGCAAATGATGGGGCTAGTTGACCCCCAGATGGAATCTCTCTGAAGTTGGTGACACATGGTTTCCTGCAGTCTGGCTGGGTCGGGGGTCTGAAAATAGGCCTTCCATGACCTCTTCCATTCCCCAACTTCACTGCTATTACGGGGGACTATTCACAACAACAGTCAGCCCACAGAAATGGGTTCACAGGGCAGAAGAGTCGTTTGACTAGGAGGCTGTTACGTTCGATGATGTGGAGGGGTTGACTTCTCCTTCTGACCTTGCCAGGAGCGCCACTCAGTGAAAATGTGCTTGCGTTGTGAGTCGCTTCTGGTCTGCTCTTTATATGAGATGCATGTTAATAATACATGTAGTAATATCTGGGTTGAACTTATTCTACAAAGTATACTGTCTTTGGTTGCATTTGTGATTTTGCTAAAAAACATTTTCTGTCAAATATTTAAGCGTGTTCTTGTTTTTTGTTCAATTCAAACGATTGGTCTCTGGAGATGCTTATAAATGAAGCAAATGGCCATCTGTTTTTTGAGAGAGCCATTTCTCTACTGAAGCAGCATTGAGGAGGTCTCCAGCTCTAGGCTTTTGTGATTGAGGCAGGAAAATGTATCATTTTGTTTGGAGACATGGCTCTCCTCTGTGATTTTTGATATGCTGCTATGTAGAAAATAGCAATGCATCAGAAAGTGGGCTTAAAAAGTGTTAGAAGAATTAAAGAATGCCAATAGATGTTTCTTAGTGTCTGTTATAAAGATTCTGTGTCTGTGTTGCTATTACAATTCTTTTCCCTATTTATTTTCAACAAAATAGTCAATCAAATTATTCTTTGGAGTTGACCTTTTGGGTCCTCTATTCTTTCTTTTTAAAAAGAATTTCTTGGCAGGAAAGTATTATCCCGAGTTTTTAGTCTTGCTTCTTTTATGGAACTCAAGTAAAATGATTACTCTAAAAGGCCATAGCGTGCAGTTATTGGCTGGTGATGAAGTGACCCAGAAACAGGGAATCTTGTTGGGCTCTTAGTTATTTCTCCAGGTTTTCTTTTAAAACTAAATGCAGTCAGCGATTAAATACCATGGCACATTTAGCTGTAATTGCAAATGCAAATAGTTCACAGATACGAGCATTTAGAAAATGTGTTCTTTTCTACCATTAAGCTTTTCGCCACTCTACATTATTGAAAAGGCGCTTCCATGGTTTCCTATCACTCTCTGTCTTACCTGTTCTTCTGTTTATGTGATTATTGCATGTGCATAGATTTCCCATAAAAGGCCTAAGAGATGAAGGGTGGTGTTACCCTGCTCCCCCCAAAGGACAGCCAAGGACCCTTTGGGTTCTATCTCAGATGTGTTCAAAATTTTGCCATTCATAAAGGTGTGCAGCCAACATCTTTATCATTATCTGGAAGTTTCCCTCACTCTGAAAAGAAACACACTACCCCTTAGCAGTCACTCCACATGGCCTCCTCTCTCCCTCCCTCTGGCCATCATTAATCTAGCCGTTGTCTTGGAATTTGCATGTCCTGCACATCTTATGCAAATGGTTGCAGTCTGTTGTTTCACTTAGCATTGTGTTTTCCAGATTCATTCTTGGTGAGTTTTATCTCATGAGAATTCTATCTCCGTAGAAATGTATATAAAAATCATGGGATTTAGTTAAATAAATAAATTTAAAAGAGGCCTCATCATTGAAACAAGAGTGCACCAACTGTATGGAAACATGTTCTTAAAACCAATTTATAAACTTATAGCTCTACATTGCTAGGTACTCATTAACTTCATGAATTACCTCCCTCCACCGTATATATTAAAACTGGATTTGAAATAACTCTTTATCTACTATATCAACATCAGTTTCTATCACATCAATCATGCAATATCTTCTTTTATTTAAAGATTTTTTAACTTTATTTTTAGAGAGAAGGGAAGGGAGAGAGAAAGAGAAGGAGAGAAACATCAATGTGTGGTTGCCTCTCACATGGCCCCCACTGGGGACCTGGCCCGCAACCCAGGCATGTGTCCTCACTGGGAATCGAACTGGCAACCCTTTGATTCACAGCCCACGCTTAATCCACTGAGCTACATCAGCCAGGGGCAATATCGTCTCTTTGATCATATCCTATTCATCTTTGTTCCTACAAAATACCACATGATCTCACCTATAAGTGGAACCTAATCAACAAAACAAGCAAGCAATCAAAATATAACCAGAGACATTGAAGTTAAGAACAAACTGACAGTAACCAGAGGGGAAGTGGGAGGAGATAATGGGGGGAAGAGGGGGAAGGGTTTTCAGGAACAACTATATAGGACACGTGGACAAAACCAAAGGGGGGTGGGATCAGGGGTGGGAGGTGGGGATGGTTGGGGTTGGGGGCAGTGAGGAGGGGGAAATGGAGACAACCATACTTGAACAAAAATAAAAACAAACAAACAAGCAAACAAACCAAAAACCAGGTTAAAACCATCCTGAGGCAGAATAAGTTGCAGACAAGCATGTCAACTCAGAGTTGAGTGTGGAGTTTGCCTCTTTGGTACAACGTGTATGATGTTCACCTTTCTTGGTGTAGTTTCCCCTGCCATAACACGGACACAAGGATAACTGCTGCCAGAGGGTGACTGTGAGGTGTCAGCGAGTGCTCAGAGCAGTGCAGGGTATACAGCGCGTTTTCAGATGATGGGAATAATTATTACTCTTATGAATCCTGTTGTTTACACCAGACAGTGTCCGGTTGTGTGTGTTTCTGGAACAAGAAGTACTGCAGTAATAATTATAAATGTTCAACGGCAGGGGAAGGGAATCTATTAATCCCTGGACTTATACATCAGAATTCTGTTCATATGGCTAACGAGGTTCGGTTTGGGGCATTTATTCCTGGATCTCTGTGGCCATGTGACTAATCAAGGACATGATGGAAATATAGAGCTAAAGTCACTGAATGAAAATAAATACAATTCAACTCAGCTTTCTTTTCTACTACGTATCATTTGTGTTAAAGAGTGGGTAAAGAAGTTGGGAAGAACTTGACACTCTGGCTAATGTCATTAATAAGCAGAACTTTTTAAAAAAGATTGTATTTATTTATTTTTAGAGACAGGGAGGAAGAGAGAAAAGAGGGAGAGAAACACCAATGTGTGGTTGCCTCTCGCGTGCTCCCTACTGGGGATCTGGCCCACAACCCAGGCATGTGCCCTGACTGGGAATAGAACTGGTGACCCTTTGGTTCACAGGCTGGTGCTCAATCCACTGAGCCACACCAGCCAGGGCTAGTAAACAGAATTTTTGAAATGCATAAAAGTAAGATCAACTTAATAAGGAGGTATAAAATTTCAAATTCTTCTTCAGATGGATTACTTTTATTCCATATTAAAATTATGAATACAATCACATGAAAGTTTTAATTATTTGTAGATTTTTCTAATATTTATTAGAAAAATAAATCATCTAGACTACTAATTTTATCTATAAGAAGTATATTGCATGTAATCGTGCTACATTATTTATTTAATAAATGTAATGAATTTTGGAAGACAACTACTTTGATATCAAATACATTCTATTTTAAAAAACTGTATCTGTGGATGAAGTTATATATTTTTTAATAGTGGCATAATAGTAATAGAATACCTAAATAGGCCATTTTGCTCATTTATAAAATGATTTTATATGCACATATATTGATCTCCTCCAGAACCCGAGTGTTGATATTAATTATGAAAAATCTATTAAGGACTGACTTTGGGCCAGATATTGAGGTCCACAAGTTAACTTAAATAAAATTGTTGAACATTCCTAGCTGCTGTGGCTGACTGTTTGTGTTCCCCCAGAGTTCATGTGTTGAAATCCTAACCCCAAGATATGGTATTAGGAGGTGTGGCCGTGGGAAGGTGATCAGTTCCTAACTGGGTCTAGTGCCCTTGTAAAGGAGACCTGAGAGAACCTTCCCTTGTATGAGTGCACAGTAAGAAGGCATCCTTGATAAGGAAGCAGGCTCTCACTAAACACCGAGTCTGTTGACACCATGATCTTGGACTTCACAGCCTCCAGAACTGTGAGAAATAAATGTTTGTTGTTCATAAGTTACCCAGCTTATAGTATTTTTGTTATAGTATTTCTGAATGCATTAATATACTGACCCTCATGGAGCATACAATCTAGTAAACTAATTACCATATACATAAATAACATAGCAGTAAATAACTCATCTATTGTGTAATCCCAGGTAGCAATAAGTACTAGGGGGAAACAAGAAGCAAGATAGAAAGTAGGGCATGATCAGAAGGAAGGCGAGGAATGCTGCTTTGAATTCAATTTCAACTGTGAGGTTCAGAGAGGTCCCCATTGAGGAGGTAACATGAATTGGGACCTGAATTGAGCTGAGGGGGCAAGACAGGCAACTGTCTGGGGAAAGTCAATGTCCCAGCAGTTGCAACATTAAGTGTGAAGCCTTGGGTTGGCAATGAGCTTGCCGTGTGTGAGGACCAGAAGGCTAGTGTGGCTGCAGCAGAGTGAATCTGAGGGAAAAGGCAAGAGGGGAGGACACAGAGGGAGTCGTGGGCCCCATGACATTGACCTTGCAGATGGTAGCAAGGCTTCCAGTTCTATTGTACGTGTACAGGCAAATCCTGGAGGGCTTTGGCGGGAGTGGCAAGATCGGACTACATTTCTAGGTACAAATACTTGAAAAAAATGGAAGAAGAGAACAAAACTCACAGGGGTACAGTCGCCTGCTCAGCCCAGGGTGCGGATGGTGGGTGGGTGCCATGGGCTAATGAAGTACAGGTATGTTACCTACAGTCCCGGGAGAGATATTGGCTACACAAAGCTTGCTCAAGGATAAGAATGAGAACAAGACAGACTGATCCTGGGGCTTCATCTCATCCCCCCTGAATGATAATCTTCAGGGAAAACGCCCTGGAATCTGCGTTTTGGTAACTGCACAAGTCTTTCCTCACCAAAGCTAACTCCTGAAGTCTCGGACAAGTAGGTAATCCAGGCCTTCCCAGAATTTGGGTTTCTATAAAATTAGACACATCATACTATCATTTGAGAAAAACACCTAAGTGAAAAAAGTCCGAAAAATCACCAATAAACATAGCAAGTAGATCTGTTCTTCTAGGCTATCTCAGTGTTATGAAGGAGACTCTTTTTTTTTTTTAAGATTTTATTTATTTATTTTTAGAGAGGGAAGGGAGGGAGGGAGAGAGAGAGAGAGAAAAACATCAATGTGCGGTTGCTGGGGGCTGTGGCCTGCAACCCAGGCATGTACCCTGACTGGGAATCGAACCTGCAACACTTTGGTTTGCAGCCCGCGCTCAATCCACTGAGCTACACCAGCCAGGTGAAGGAGACTCTTACCTGCACTTGCCTGGGCTGGAGGCGTGACTCGTTACACAGAACACAATAATGACCATGGCACTTCTCACTTTTTTCTATTTCTGTAGATAGAGAGAATGAAAATTATTTAAGCTGCGTGTTTATTTTGCTGAATTTTTAAAACTTTGAGGTTGCATAAAATATAGATGAATAAAAAAGTCATGCTCTCTAATGACTGAATCTTGCTCTCACTTTTTTATTACTCCCCAATGAGATGCAATTTTTTAACAGTTCTTTGCAAAAGTTTCTGTAGAGGTTTTTATTTGGAAGTGTGGAAATATAAATTATGGGACTGAATATTTCCATGACACCTCCTCCACCAGCATTCTCTCTGAAACAAATATAATTTTAATGGGTATCCGTGGAGTGTTGTAGAGCAAAATTTAATTTGAAAATATGCCACCGAGTCTTGCTACAGCCTATCACCCAGTTTTCTTTTTAGTCTGCTCTCTATTATAAATTACATCTTGGTATAAGCTGCGAAGTTATTTTTATCTTCTCATCTGTGGCCCTAGGGTCCAATAACACTATTAAAAAGAAAAGCAGAATATAATCCACTGTAGTACTAAACTTAAGGGACTAACAACAGCAGTCGGTGAGAATATGGAACAGGCAGAACTCTCATACATTGTCAGTGGAAGTATAAAGTGAACTAGGATAAAGGTCTGGTAGTTTGCATAATACAACTCAGTGTACATCTGACCCAGCAATTCCACTCCTAGGTGCTTACCTGAAGAAAATGGAAGATGTGTACAAAAGTGTTTATAGCAGCTTTATTAAGAGTAAGTCCCCAAATGTACTTAGCTGAGGTGATGATTATCAGGAGAAAAACAGAAAAACAAATTGTGGTATATTTATACAGTGGAATACCACCAAGCATTAAAAAGAATGAACTACCAATTCGTGCATAAACTTGAATGTATCTCAAAAAGATTATGCAGAAAAGAAGGCTTACCTGAAGGCCTGCATGTAATTCCATTTATAAGTTGTTATATGCAAAACTAACTGGTGGATAAACATTTCAAACATTGTTTGCCTCAAAGGAGTTAGACGGGAAGGGGCATGAGGGAACTTTGTGGAATGGTGGTAATGTTATATATCTTAAAAGGGGTGGGGGGTAGTACTCAGGAGCAAGCATTTGTCAAAAAGATCAAAGAGTGCACTTAAGATCTAAGCATTTCACTTCATGTAAATTTTATCCCTTCAAACACTCAGCAATTATTAATCTCTAGTAATGATATGCACGCAGCAGTCTTTAGGGCCGAGACTTAGTGATGTTAGCAATTTACCCTAGAATATATTTTAAAAAAATGAGATGGATCAATGGGTGGTTATAGGCATGAATAGATGGTTAGATGAGTGGTAAATACAGGAAATGTTTCTTGTGGAATCAAAGCGAGAGCATGTGGGTGGTCTGCTCTCAAACTATTTTTTTTTTTTGGCGTATCAAATTCCATTTTTCTTTCAAGGTCTGCTTGGAACACTATCAAGTTCACAAAACCCTTCTCAATATCCCATACCACCTTGTGTTTTCTTTCTCTGAGTTCTTTTAATAAATGCGGCAAACCACAATTTTTTGACACTTGATGATATGCTGTCATGCATTTTCTGGAATCATATAAATAGCATTTATCTTCCTGAGTAAGATAGAAACTTCTTCAGAGGGAAGACTGGTCTCATTGTTTTTGGTTTCTTTTCCCCTATGTTCCTTCTCCAACAGTCACAGAGCTCACGAGAGTACTGTCACATCATGATAATGTTGGTCGACGTCGCTCAGCTTCAAGACACATAAAACAGCCGCGACTCCTCTGTAATTTCCGGAGGCGTGCGTAGTTTGTGTTTTCAGGACGGCGTTGCCCTGCAGAACTAGACTAATCTGTTTCCTGGATGGATTCCAGTTTCCATTTCATAGGCCTGAACACTTTCTATTTACGGCTCCATAGTATGCATAGAGAAGGGGCTCTGAGAGAGGAGCCAGACGAAGTACCACCAGTGAGCCAAACACCGCCCATGGAGTTACATTTGCAGCGCTTGGCAGGGCGGTCTTCCCTCGGCAGCCTGTAGAGACACTAAGACAGCGTGGGAAGGGGGTGAGACAAAATGGTATGCACACCAGTGGGCTATGGGTACCCCCACGCGGCAGACAAAAAGTGACCGACAATCGCAAAATTATCAGAGGGTGGTTTACTTCAGGACTGCCTTTCGGGACACTGAACCTGACCTTGCCTTTCCTCAGTGACTGACGACCCAATGGAGACAGAACTATTGTACCGTGAGTAGCTAGTAAGAGCCCTTGCTGTTAATTCCAGGGACAATGACCTCTAGGATAGTGAATAGGAGTAATTAATCTACACCAAGAGGAATGTTACAAACTCAAAGCAGATGACTAATCCCAATGGGCTAGTTATATAATATATAATACATGTTTCAGTATACATATATATAATACAGTTATATATAATATACATATATAATACATTTTATATAATAAAATACATGTTTCACTCTCTTTTTTGACTTTTATTAATTATAATTATGAATTTGTCACTTTTTCACATATTTTTGGAGAGATAAACATCAATGTGCGGTTGCTGGGGTCATGGCCTGCAGCCAGGCATGTACCCTGACTGGGAATCGAACCTGCGACACTTTGGTTTGCAGCTTGCGCTCAATCCACTGAGCTACGCCAGCCAGGGCTGAAGTCTACCATCTTAACCATTTTTAAAGAGTCCATTTCAGTAGTGTTAAGTATATTCACATTGTTGCATTGAGCTTCAGAACCCTTTCATCCTGCAAAACTGAAGCTCTGTACCCACTAGACAACAGCTCCCCATCTGTCCCTTCCCCAGTCCCTGGCAACTACCATTGTCCCTTCTGTTCTCATGATTTGTCTACTTTAGATACCATATAAGTGCAATCATATAGTATTTGTCCTTTTGTGACTGGCTAGCTCACTTAACATTGTGTCCTCGAGGTTCACTCATATAGCAGAATTTCTTAAGACTAAATAATATTCCAGTACATGTATATAGCATTTTTAAAAAATCCATTCACCTGTCAATGGACAGTTGGGTTGATCTACCTCTCAGATATATTGTTTTAAAGATTTTATTTATTTATTTTTTAGAGAAGGGAAGGGAGGGAGAAAGAAGGAGAGAAACATCAATGTGTGCTTGCCTCTTGCACACCCCCTACTGGGGACCTGGCCTGCAACCCAGGCGTGTGCCCTGACTGGGAATCAAACTGGCAACCCTTTGCTTTCCAGGCCGGTGCTCCATCCACTGAGCCACACCAGCCAGGGCTACCTCTTAGATATTTTGAATAACGCTGTTATGAAGACCAGTGTGCAAATATCTCTCTGCAACCCTGTTTTCATGTACTTCAGGTATACACCCAGAAGGGAAATTGTGAGATCACATAGTAGTTCTCCTTTTAATTTTCCGAGCAACTGCCACGCCGTTTTCTTTATGACTGCTGCAGCATTTTACATGCCCACCAACAGCCTACAAGGATTCTGTTTTTTCCACATCCTTGCTAGTACTTGGTATTATTTTTTAATAGTAGTCATTCTAATGGGTGTTAGGGGTGACACAAACTTTCAAATTGAAAAAAATAACTTTCTCACCAAAGGAGTTTAAAATATTGAGGGTACAAGATCCAAATAAGATTGGTTTCACATGAAGCTTCTTGTGGCCTATTATTTCTCACGTTGCTCGTGGATGTGCCTTTCTTTAGAGTTCTGAAGTTACCCATATACTCAAATGAGTCACCCACCTCAGTATGGACTGCACACAGCTTGGCTGGTGAACTTTTGTAACCCCATTTTCCGTGGTGAATACATGCCTGTAAGAGAAACTACTTTCTAAAGTTGTGAAAAACTGACAGTGCAAACTTGCCCTTTCACTAAAGAGATAATGAGAATGAAAGTTGGCCATCACCACGAAGCCCAGCGTTCTCCTTGCTGTATAACACAAAGGCGTTTGCCCCGGTGAGAGGCTGCAAACACGTGCACCTACAGGGCCCGGTGCCCCCTGGAAATGGGTGAAGCAGGCTGGTGGTGAGACACCCCGGGCAGCGGGAGGACACGTCCTCCGAGGGCAGGAAGCCAGCCATCAGCTCTGACTCACTGTGCCACGAGGGAGCCCAGACTTCTGTCCACGTGGTGTACTGTCAGACCTTCAGACTTGTCGGGCAAAGCTGACCATTTTAAGGGTGGCAGTCATTTTCATGGAAAGAACCCTGTTGTGTGGGAGAAAACAAACACGTTTCTGGGGGGGGGATGGGATGAGGGGCACGGATGGTGGTGAGCACGCTGGGGACCGGACGAGGTTTCACGTTCTTTGAGGTCTAAAATTCTTCGATTTCCGGATTGCAAGAACAGATTGAAAACAGTGGCAATGAGTGGAGGCTCTGATTCTATTGTCAGTCAAAACGAGAGGCTGTTGTCTTGGTTTCACTGGAACGGATTAAAATGACTCAATTGTGTGATAGATAGACCCTGTCTCCTTAAGCACTGTATTTATCTTCAGTGAATTGTCCTAAGAACAATTTGTGTGACAACTCAGATCACATTTGAAATGATACATGGCTCTCTGTGGTAAAAAAAAAACTTTTGCTTCTGATTGGATTCCTCAGGTCTGTATTGAATTGCAGCAAAATGAAGGGACAGAAAAATCAGTTCATGTCTCAATCAATTTCATAAACTAAAAGACAGATGAGAAGTCTCTTTGGCTCCAGATTTTCCTGTTCCTGCAGAATTGCTGGAGGCCGTGGGTGGCTGCCTGACCTCTTCCAAGCAGCTGGGATTGATATTTGCTCCTTCTTTTGCCTTCTTTTTTTTTTTGGCAATAGAATATTGCTTTTCCAATGAGCCACTCCTGTTTTGCATGCCTAACCTAGATCCCTGAGCCTCAAAGTGGATCAAAATTCCCCAGACCGGCATTATCATCATTATTATCTGGCACCTTGTTAGGATTGGACATTCTCAGGCCCTGTCCCACTGGTTTAGATAATTCTGGGGTTGCTGACCCATCCCCCAGCTCCAGGTCTGATTATTCATGCACTGTGATGAGTCTGAAAATGGACAGGATCTAGGTCGGCGGTTTTTCAAAATTTATGGTGAATCTGATTCACTTGGATGGCTTGTAAAAACACAACGGTCTGGCTCCTCCCTCAGTGTTCATGATTCTCCAAGTCTGGGGTAGAACCTAACTAAGCATTCTTTTTTTCCTCAGCAGACAAAAACTACAAGCATTCCCCTTACGATGGGAACAAGAGTGGGATGTCTGCTTTCATCTCCTATTCAACATAGTACTACTGGAGTCCTAGCCTCATCAATCAAACAGGAAGAAGAAATAAAAGGCATCCAAATTGGATAAGAAGAAGTAAAACTGTTTTCATTTGCAGGCGACATGATACTGTTCATAGAGAACCCCAAAGATTTCATCAAGAAACTAATAGAACTGATAAATGAATTCAACAGAGTAGCAGGATACAAAGTTAACATCCAGACATCAGTTGCATATTTATATGCCAATAATGAACTAACAGAAAGGGAAATTAGAAAAACAATCCCATTCACGATTGCTTCAAAAAGAATAAAATGCCTGGTAATAAACCTAACCAAGGTTGTAAAAGCCCTGTACTTGGAAAATTATAAGACACTGAAGAAAGAGATTGAAGAAGATACAAATAAGTGGAAGCACGTACCATGTCCATGGACAGGAAGAATTAGCATCCTTCACTAAGCATTCTTAACAAGTCCCCAGGTGATGCTGATGTGCTCTAGGAAAGAGAGGCTGATGACCACATGTTGAGAATCACCTATCTGAGCTGATGAGGTCAAAGCCTGGACATTCTGTGGGAATGCCACCTGTATCAGTTAGCTGATGCCTCACACATGCGGTGTGAAAAACGACTCCAAATCTTACTTGCATAGAACGATACACATTTATTTCTCTTTTAGATATGTGATGGCTGGTGGGTATTTCACTGAGTCTGGGGGTGCCTGGCCGTGGCTCCAAGCTGCAGGTTGTCCTGCTCTGCTCCACGTGTCTTTCATCCTCCCTGGTGCAATGGCCACTCAACTCAGAGCACAGAACTTCAATAACGAAAGGCAAAATGCAAGGGGGCAGGTCCCACTGTGCTAGTTTATTGCAGCTCTAGCCCACGCCACTTACACCTACCTCCATTCCATCCTCCGTCAGCCAAAGCAAATCATACGGCCAATACCAATATCAAAATTTCCCAGGAGAGCTGAAGGGGAGACAATAAATATTAATTGAATGGTAATATAATATACAATATCTGGGAGAAAGTGCTTTCTTTCCACCACATTTTTAAGCTGGTAAACGGTAGTCTTGAATCTGTTCACTGCTGACTCTGCAGCCACGCTGGAAAAGACTGCCTCAAAGTAAAGCCAACAAACAGAAAGGCAGAGCTGAAGGCTGAAGACAGAGTGAATCCTGAGGATGCCGCTGTGTGAGGAACCGGATCTACCGCGGCGCTTGTCGGCAAATCAGTGCTTCTGTTTTTCTTAAGCTATTTCTTGCAACCCGAAGTCCTTAAGACCTTAGCTTTCTTTCGGTTTATAAATCTTCATCAATCCTCGAGACAATGGAGATTTTAATAAATGCTAATATAATACTATATTTACATTATAAATGGAAATGTTTATTTGCCACTTTTTTTTTGGTACAGTGGTATTCTAAATGAGTGATTCAAAGTTAAATTTACCGCAACAGAATTTGTCTTTAATTAAAGACTTTCAATGCCCTATAACATTGCACTTAGTCATACTTCAAAATGTTCTACAAAAGTTATCTTAGATAAAAGTTAAGTGTCATAAACGACCCAAAGAGGACTCTGTATCTTCAGCAGGACCCATTTGTTAGAAATTGCATAATGATGATATTACAACAATGCTGGCTTACATAGGATGCAATTTGAAGTTTTTTGTTCTGCAGCAACAGGCAGTCTAAGATGGGCATGGCACCCCACCACCATCTTGGACTCAGCCTCTTTCTCGTTTTCTTCTCTGCCTTCTTTAATGTGCAACTACCCCTCTCTCCCCAGGGTTCAAGAGGGCTACCCGAACTCAGGCTCATGTCCCCGGCCGCAGGGAGGAAGTGAGGAAGAGAGAAACGGTCCAGGCCAAGCAATCTGTGGCTTTTTAAAAGGAGCTTTTCTGGATGTGTCACCCGACAACTTCCACTGATGTGTCATCTGCCAGACCTTAGTCATGTAGGCACAGGAAGGGTGGCTGAGAAACAGCGTCTTTTGGCTCAGCCCTTCCATCCCCTGCATAAAGTCAGGGCTGTGTCACAGAGGAAGGGGGACAGAACTGGGGAAGGCTACTGACCATGGCTGCCGCAACTGCACCTGTCAGAAGTAAACGAGAATGGAGCATCTTTGACAGAAATAAACAAAATCAAAAGTCCACAGGAGACAAACTGAAATGGCTATAGAAATTGAATGGGAACTTATCTCAAAGGAGAATGGGAATATGAAATGCAGGTAGAGATGGGCTGGGAATGGACATCTGAATGGTCATTAGAACCCCAGGAAAAAGGGGGTGGTAAACAGTACCTTTCCTTGGGGTTTAATGCACATAGTTCTTGGAAGAGAAGTAAATATTCGTGGTTCAGTTCATAGGAGGGTATAACGCTGAGAGGGAGAGGAACTTTTGAAAATAACACAAGTCAAACTGGTTTTTCAGCAGGGTTTGTCAGACTCAGTGTAAATTAAATATCTTTAAAAATACTCATTGCTGGCATACTTGCCTCCTCATTCACTGGGTGATAAATTTGCCCTTCCCAGTAGACTTCCTCCCCATGCAGGGATATATAATGAAGGCAATGCGAACATTGGAGTTTACTCAGAAGTTATTTCTTATTGTAGAAACCTGTGACCTTTAGTGAGAAAAACATCATTATGGAAATTTCCCTGGAATGAGAGGGGTAGGCAACCTCACACGGTATCAAGGGCTCTTGTACCCCAGGGATGAGGGTACCCTGAGAAAGGACATGTCTGATGACGTGGTGGACAACGGCTAACTATGGCCAGTGCGGCTGGGCTCCTGCTGACCAGGGTTTTGGATTAGGTTCAACCAAATTCAGGCAAGTAGCAAATGGGCAGGTAGAGAGAACTGACCACAGTCTAGTCCTGTTTCTTATCATGTTACATCGTGATGTTGAACTCATTTCTTTACTCCTCTGCACTTGCATTTCTTCATCCATGAAATTATGGTAAGGATACCTATTCCCAGTGGTGCTGACAGGATTAATGAGACCGTGCAGGTAAAGTTGTTTAGTGAGGTACAAATAGTAGACACTCAGTGAGTTCAACCCCCGAGTCCATCCTTGGCTCTGTCCTTGACCCTGTCTTCCCTTCCTTTCTCACTCCAGCCTTTTCCGAAAGACATCAGTTACCACAACGAGGCACAGTTTAACCTTCAGCCTCGTGAATGAGCAGAGTCCACGCAGCTCCCTGAGTTCTCAGGGGTGGTTCCTGGGTTACTCTGCAGTACGATGGAGGGCCTGGCTGGGAAGTTCTGCCGTTATTCCGAGTACATTGTACATGTGCATCAGTTCATTTACCCCCATTTGTTTAATCTATAATCCAAAGCATAGAAGATGAGTCCAGTTTGAGCTGTTTGTCATTTTAATATCCATTTCTTTCTTCTATTTTCACTCATTTGTTATTTGCCTAAGTTCTTGCTCTCTAGTCAAAGTCATACTATTCCTTGTGTGTGTGTGCGTGCCTGTGTGTGCACACGCACTTGTGTGTGCACCCATGTGTTGGCTTTCAGAATGAACTAGAAAAGAAGCAGCTGGCTTTAGGGTTTCCTGACTCTTACTTCCCTACCTCCTGACCTTCTCCACCAGAACTGTGTTTTGCATTTCTTTACAATGATGTGTCTACTTTTGTGTATGCCTCCTTAATTACTTCACAGCCTTGCTCTGAAAAGCTGTCAGTGTAATTAATCACTGTATTTTGAGTAACTTTTTTTTGGTGTTAATTGTGGTAAATGCTTCCTAAGAACATTAATCAGTTCAATGAATTATCAGTCTCAAGTTCTGAGACGCCCACCAGGTCAGGCTTTCATATCTGTCTGCTTGTTTTCCCGTAGCTTCCAGGCATTTGTAATACTGCCTCCCATCTTCCTGCTGTTTTCCTGTCGCTAAGGAAGATCAAATTCTCTAACGTAGCAGGCAAATTCTGTGCTGTTATTTTGACAGCACTAATTAAAAAAGAAACATCTTTGGGCAAATCGCTGTTTCATTTAGCTGGACTTTAGAAAGCATACCTGTTCTGTATTCGCTTTCTCCATCAGTGATTAATTTCACTTCTCTCTCTTCTGGGCAATTTTAGAGGGTTTATCCAAAGCCAGGCCAATGGGTATCATCTTTTTTGGGGATACATTCAAGTAAGGAGTAGCATTTATGTACTTTTAACAACACCTTCTTTTTTTAAAAGTACTTTTTATTGATTATGCTATTACAGTTTTCCCAATTTTCCCCCCTGTATCTCCCCTCTGCCCTGCCCTCACAACCCTCCAGCATTCCCCTCCCCTCAGTTCATGTCCATGGTTTGTACATTTCAGTTCTTTGAGTCCTCTGTTTCCTATACATTTTTGTCTCTCCCCATCTATTTTATGCCTAATAATTATGCTTCTTCTTCCCTGTACCTTTTCCCCCCATTACTCCCTCCCCCCTCCCCACCAAAATCCCTCCATGTGATGTCCATTTCTCTGATTCTGCTCCTGTTCTAGTTGTTTGCTTAGTTTTTGTTTTCATTATTTTTCTTTTCTCTTAGGTTCATTTGTTGATAGTTATGAGTTTGTTGTCATTTTATTGTTCATATTTTTCATCTTCTTTTTCTTAGATAAGTCCCTTTAACATTTCATATAATAATGGCTTGGTGATGATGAACTCCTTTAACTTGACCTTATCTGGGAAGCACTTTATGTGCCCTTCCATTCCAAATGAAAGCTTTGCTGGATAGACGAATCTTGGATGTAGGTCCTTGCCTTTCATGACTTCGAACACTTCTTTCTAGCCTCTTCTTGCCTGCAAGGTTTCTTTTGAGAAATCAGCTGATAGCCTTATGGGAACTCCTTTGTAGGTAACTGCCTCCTTTCCTCTTGCTGCTTTTAAGATTCTCTCCTTATCTTAATCTTGAGTAACTTAATGATGATGTGCCTTAGTGTGTTCCTCTTTGGGCCCAACTTCTTTGGGACTTTCTGGGCTTCCTGGACTTCCTGGAAGTCTATTTCCTTTGCCACATTGGGGAAGTTTTCCTTCATTATTTGTTCAAATAAGTTTTCAATATCTTGCTGTTGTTCTTCTCCTTCTGGCACCCCTATAATTCAGATATTGGAACACTTTCTGAGCACCTAGGAAGGGTGTCCAACCCGTGGCCCATGCAGTCCAGGATGGCTATGAATGAGGCCCAACACAAAATTATAAATTTACTTAAAACCTTGGCCCAACGTGTGGCCCAAGACGACAACTCTTCTTCCAGTGTGGCCCAGAGACGCCAAAAGGCTGGACACCCTGCCCCGGCAGGACAGCGTGCACTGTGCCAGCAGTCTTTGAGGTAGGGAAACCGCCCCGGCCTCCTCTGGGTACTCTGCTCATTAGTGACCACAGAACAGTTACCCACTTCTGAGCGTATGCACTCAATTTCCATCAACCTTAGTCATTCTTTTAATACATAGTATTAAAATAATTTGAAGTCATAAACCCAATTTCTCCCTTGAGTTCTATTTGTCTGATATACTGTTGGCAGTTATAGGTCACAGGTATGGAGTGCTTCTTTTCACCAGGCCGTGTGCTGAGAACTTTCTGTTCTTTATTTCATTTAATCCTTTTAACAACCCCCATGAATCAACCAGTGCATTTGTTATTGCCATTTTACAGATGATGAAACTTGGTGAAGATTCTCACTCAGTATCACATGGGCAGTTCACAGCAGAGCAGATGTCCTGCATCTGCCCGAGGACTCGTGCTGAAGGCCTCAGGGCCATTCTGATTTGACACTTTTCTTTCTTTTTTTTTAAGATTTCAAAAAATATTTTATTTATTTATTTTTAGAGAGGGGAGGGAGGGAGAAAGAGAGAGAGAGAGAAACATCAATGTGTGGTTGTTGGGGGCCGTGGCCTGCAACCCAGGCATGTGCCCCGACTGGGAATCGAACCTGCAATGCTTTGGTTCGCAGCCTGTGCACTCAGTCCACTGAGCTATGCCAGCCAGGGCTGCTTTGGCACTTTGCAACGTTAATGACATGAGTAAGAAAATTGAAGAGTCATTAGTCAGTATGAAATTGATCAAGGAAGTCTAGCCTTGATAACTTCTTCACCTTGATAACTTCACTCATATATCCAGCAAGTATCGATGGGGACCCCTCTCTGTGCCAGGCAGTTTGCTAAGCCTCCAGAACACAAAGGCACACAAGAAGCAGTCTTTGCATTGGAGCAGTGACATGCTTGGATTCAACTGTTTATTTTCTGTCTGTGTCCATGAATTTCTCATTTCATATTCTTGAACCATGTAACATCTTAGCTGTGTGAGACCAGGAGAAGGTGTTTGCTGCTGACCCTTGGCAATGAACTGCTATAGGAGTCTTTCCGATCTGACCTAATTGCATATTCAAATGTGAAAATATCACAGTACCTGAAACTTAAGTGGAGAATCCTGCCAAGGAAAATGCTACTTCTTAATTTTTAAAAAGAGAACACGCTAACATTTAGACCTCAAAGGGCGTATCATCCAGTTTGGTAAATAGATAACTGAGGAAGTTGCTCATTTCAGTGAAGTTGCTCTTTCTCAGTTGCTGTTGAAAGAAGTATTGGAAAGTCTGCATGTTTGATGAGTGAAAAAATCGACAGCGGCTCAGATATTAAAACCTGTTATTCGAGGTTAAGGCACCTTGTTACCTTATAGACAACTTGAGTTGAAAATCCAACCTTTAATGGTGGACGTATAAACAGAACCAAATGGAAGCGATTTCGAGATGTGTAAAATAACATTGCCACGACGTCCTCCAGGAACAAACAGATGCCCCCTTGTATGGGAGCTTTTGCAGAAGGGAAACCTCAGACTCCCCAGGGCTGGTGATGTGCCGGGGAGTCAGGGAACTCTTGGCTTACTTTGCTGGGCTAGATTCGCTTGTGTTTCAAGATTTTTAAAAAACATCCATTCCATTCTTGCCAAATGGATGATGTTTGGAAATCCCCAGCTCTTGGTGTGGCAGCTCTCCATCCCCTCTCGGGGCTCTGACTCATGTCAAGCAGGACCAACTGCCAGATAGGCAAGGAAGCTCTCCATTTAACAGAGTCTCTTACGGGTACACACCCAGGTTACACTGTAGGAGGCAGGAGATGTTGGCTTTAATGATGCCATTGTTGTCTGTCCTCACTTTCCCCAGTAATCACTGTAAATACCCATAGTATCGGGGTCTGGGTCCCCTAAAGGAAGAGTGGTTTTCATCATCACTTGTGACGTCAGGGCTTCCAATCCTAACGGGAACCATTTTGTTCTGGAAAGGACTCCTATTTTCAAGCCTTCCAAACGTGACAGGCAAAAGAAGGGGCCATTCACATCCCAAACCCCTCAGCTTAGGAAAGAATAACCAATTGAACAGACTCAGGGGAGTCAATGGCTTTTTTGCCCAGCTGTTGAGGAGGGAGAGACTGAAACTGGAAGCCACGTGATGGAATGTGCTGGGCCTCAGGAGTCCGGAGAAGTGTTTTTGAGCTGAGGTGGTGGAAGGCCTCCACCCAGGCCTTGGGTGGCTGCTTGTAAATATTTTTGTAGAATACTCAGAGCCCTTCAGGCCAGATTTCCTTTTTCCTTGACCTTTGTTATAAAGTAAAAATTCCATTTTTTTTGGTTACATTGGTTTCTAGAACTTCACTATTATTCCTTATTTCTTTTTTTTTAAAGTTGTCCACCCAAAGGGAAAAATAATGTTACAGAAGATAAGTCCCTTAGAAATCCAAAGAAACTCACTGAGCTCCCTGCAAGTATCAAGAAACCAACTTTCTCAACCAATGGGCCATTCTGTTCAAAAAGATATCCTGCAAGTACTGCGATCTTATTTATAACTTAAAAAGTCCACCTACTCTGGATTTAGTAGTTATAGTTATATTGCTGTTGGTGAAATACAAGTAAAGTCATCAGCGTTGAGAGTAAAGAGCTTTTGCACATTAAGAATACATCCAAGAAACAATGACTTTATAGTGGAGTATTAATATTAATGATGTAAGAAAATTGCAAGGAGATCCCTCTGGAGAACCCTTGGCATTCATGTTATTTAAAGCTATTCTTTGTAAACCTCTGCTCAATTACTCAGGCTCAATCACCATTACTTTCTTCAAACGACCTTCATGAACCCCAGCTGGGCACGCTTTGATCTCTCTCATTCTGCATCCCTCTAAGATCAGACTTATGTGCTTACTGGAGTGTCTCTCATGAGACTTGTGATTTACAATCTCTCCCTCCAATTAGTCTTGTCTTACCTTCCATCTTCAACCACATGCATCTGCCACAGGAAGATCAAGAGGCAAGGGGAAGGCAAAGGAGGTCAGAGCTTTCATGGGAATTTCTTTCTTTTGCTGACGTCTCGCAATCTCCATAATTCACCTGGAACTTTTTAATTATCCGTGTTCTGAATCCAACCATGCTCTGGTTCTTATCTATCCTCTCTCCATAGCAGCTCCTCTCGTGCACACACAGGTAAGTCCATACTTACCTTGTTCCATTTCAGGCACATGAACTCCTGCCAGGATGGGACTGTGTTCTCCAACTGGAACGTGGATCTTCTCGTTAAGTCTCAAGACACAACCAGGGTGGTGCTCCAGGGGATAGACTAAGGGGGCTCTCAGATGCCAACTCTTACCACTCCTTGACCTCCCTTTCACCCTCTTAAACAAGTCAGGATCCCATGTAAATTTCCTTATGTTTTCAAATGTCTTTTATTGGCCTTGTGCATTAGACTCTCTCAGTAGCCATCAGACTTTGAAAGTTGTCTGGGAATCAGAGCCTGATTGCTTTGGGCTGATGCGGGAAGATGGAGTGAGTGGCTCGCATTGCTAAACTAACACATTCCACATGTGTGCACCACTGGACAAAGTCCCCACACATCTGTTTTTATTTTTGGATTTGAACAGGCAACCCACTGCCGACAGAGTCTGTGGGTCAGGGGTAATGGATGGGTTGGGATGGGCATGAGGGCTGGAGCCTAGAGGTAGAGTTGGGAGAAGAGACAACAGCAGAGACAGAGTCTTCCTGGGTCCTGGGACAGACCCAAAGGGGCATCCTAAAAATCCAAAGGCAGAAGTGGGGTGAGAGGAGCCATGATGCCGATCTAAGAGGTGAGAAACCAGGGGCGCTGGAGCTTGAAGGAAGCCTGGAGTAACGCTCTGATCCAGAGGTCAGCTCATCACAGATACATGCATCTCGAGGGATCAGAATTCTCGTCTAAATTATATCTTTTAATCACTTCAGTGTACACAATGTTTAAGTGGCTTCCAGGTGCTATCCTCTAAACGTAGGGAGCAGAAAGATGGACTCAGCTAAAGTGTCCTAACTTGAACACTGGGCCTTTGCAATGGCTGCTGGGGTGGAAACAAAAAAGATGCTCCCGAGCTTACCTTCCACAGCGGGAGGCAGCTTTGTTTGCTGGTGTTGGCTGAGGGGGCGGGGCAGGTGGCTGGGAAAGGGAGGTGGAATGTGCTCATGGTTCCCAAACCCGGCAGAACATCAGTCACAGTCTTGAGAAAAGTACAGATCAGCCAGGATAAGCTCCCAATGCTGCAGTGAAAAAACAAGCCCTGAATCTCAGGCACCTTAACACAATACAATGTATTTTCCACTCAGGCTCCAGGTTCTACAAACTCGGCAGGGACCGCTGGGTGTGCGTGACTGTGTGCACCTGCTCACTGCGGCTCCAGCTCCGTGTGCTTCATGGGTGATCACAGCAGGGAAGAGGCTGGGCAGAACCACTTCCTCACTGCTCAGTACCTGCCTGAAAGGGACACAGGCCCCTTTCTTCTCACATTTCAGTGGCTAAAGCAAGTCACGTGGTCGAATGTAACTTTGAAAGAGGCAGGAAAGTGCAGTCCTACCACAAGTTTGCAGAATGTAGAGATGGCATATCTGTGAAGAGCCTTAATAATTACAAACAGCCCTTGACATTCTGATTCATGATATCATCTCCACATTAGTCCACTAATCTCCCAGGTCTGGAAACCCCTGGCTTGTCTAATTGATCTCTTTGGAAGAACTGCCCAGCGGAAGTTCGAGTTCTCTCCCTGACCTCTTGGAGTGGCAGCATAAGTAATGAGTGTGGGACTGCATTCAACACACGCCCAGCCCAGCGAACCACTTGAAGCTGCAACTCACCCACGCTTCGAGAGGGAACGGAATGCAAATAATTGTAGTTTTTATTTCTATTAACAACAAAATACTTCTGTAATTTCACAACCCATGGCTTTTAAGAGCACATATATTACAAATAAAGGAACTTCACAAACTTTAAAGATTAGTATTTATCAACACTTTTGTACACATACACAAATATTTTAATAGTACGATATCTGAAATGTTATTCATATAATTTTAGCATGTCCTAAGTATCAACTAAAAAGTTTTTTTTTAAATTTGGTAAAAACCATATATTTTACAATCTTCTATTTACATTTGAAATATGCTTAAATGTTACAAAAACATTCATTTTGACCTTTAAAACATGTGTACGAGGACTTGGTGTTGAACGTATTGTAACCGACAGCAAACCGAGGTTTGCTTTTGAGCTGCACGTTCATTGAAATTTCATGGCAAATATTCAGCTTGGCTTGAATGCTTGTTTAACACTGCTCAAAGGAAAAAAAAATCTTAAGAAATGTGCAAATTCAGAGACTGGCAAAATTCTCAAGCTAGCGAGGTAAAAAAAATATTAACATTAAAAACTTCAAATAAATTAAATGTGGCTTCTCTTCCCCGAGATTAGCTGCATGTTCAGAAAGTTCTCTTAGAGGCGTGTCCGACGCCGCGGGCCTCTGCTCAGACTTCCGCGCTGGGCGAGACGGAGACCGTGGGCAGAGCTAGGGTCCCCTTGCTAAGTATTCGAGAGCACGTTCGCTCCACCCCTCGCTTTGACGGCTCGTCCCGGCACGGAATCTTCAGGCAGGACAAAGCACAATAGGACAAAAGAACGCAATGGATAGGTTCATGTTAATATCTCCAAACACAAAGTGAAAACCCAGAAAAGTGATTTCTAACCAATTTCTCACAGGAAATCTGCAGATTTTGAAAACGCACTTCTCAAAGGAGATCTGAAGAGTTTCCAAGCCCATGTCATAGCCATTTTGGCAAGATTTAAAGTATTGTCACAATACTCTTCAACTATCGGATATCAATTTATAAATGTTTGAATAAACCTTATGAATATATCTGAGTAATTCCAGAATTTTATTTTATTCTGAAAGTGTATAATTTATATTGTCAACAACTACCAAAAAGGGGAGACAACTGAAACCTCATTTAAATGTTTGCATGAATGGAAATATGAGAAAATATATACTTTTGAAAATTATGTTAATATGCTTATATAATACTTTCCTGTTACATCTGTCCTAATGATATGTAAACACAATAAACAATGATAAGACACCCAGGCACCTCTAAAATGTATTTCTATACAGAAATACATTTAAAATGGATATTTAAAATTCCTAGCTATGGAGATTTTCCCACTAACTGCACACATTGTTACGTTTTAGCTCTGCTCTTCCAAGATAGAAGCGCCACTACTATCCCCACTGAGCACCAGCATCTTCTATGACCAATTCATGCTCATTATCAATGTCACAAGTTCTGCTGAAATAATTTGGAAAATAATGTTTCCAAAGAGCATGTAAAACCCTAAGAGCAACATGCCTTTGCATCTCTCCTGCTGGGCACCATAACAGAATAGATCTGTTCCTTTCTCTGTATATTTTGTTTGATGCCCATTACCATGCATGGTTGACTTCACTATGCCTTTGTCTTTCCAAATGTTGAAATAAACTCCAGATGAGTATCTTATATTCATGTTTCATTCAAATACTTATATGCGTTCCTTTGGCTTCCATCAAAGAAGGCTTTATGCTTTTTGGATATTTGTAGAACAGTGTGGCATTTTGGCTGCCTATAAAGGCAATTATTGCCTGCCTATCCTTTTCATCACTCAAACCACTTCCCCACAAGATGTCCATTTTGCATCCACTTCCTCCCGTCCCGTCTCGTCCCTGAGACTGAATGTTCGTTCCCTGAGTCAACGACCCCAGACTGCCTTTCAGCTAACACTTTGCTGACACTCTGGGAATGAGTGGCATAATTAATTCTATTTCTACTTTTGTATTTCTACGTCTGTCTCTCCATTCTAACTACGCTTCTATTTTTAAAGTTCAATGATAGAATTTCTCTCTTCACTGTAATTATTATGTATGTACCTGTTTCCAGAATATCTGCATGAATATAGAGGTACAGGAAGGTACCCGCACATTACGGGTTATGGTTCATTCCTGCGCTACAGGGTTATGTGAAGACTTGCCAGCCCTTCCAGTTCCATAGAGTTCAAACTCAAACTTTCTGGTCCAATGCATTTTCATTGAAAACAAATTGAGAAAACCATCATTTTTTTTTGTTATAAGCACAAAGTAAAATAAATATCCATTTTTAATACTATGGACTTAACCAACCCTTATCTTTTATTAGTTATTTCTGATTTCAGGAAGTTGTTCATTATGACTAACTCAAAGCACATGGTTATCATGAACATAGCTTATTTTGCTGTACATAGCATAGTTTTGCTATGGATAACTTGTACTTATGATTGATAATTGTCAATTAAATAGTCCCTCCTCCAGGACCTCATCTACAGTTAATATTTTGTCCTCATTTTAATTAAGATGGAAATGTTAAACAGCCATATAATGGAGTAAATCATTTTTTAAGGAACACCTTTTTTTGAAGATATCATGTATGTTGTGGTGATTGTGCCATAGGCAAAGACCTGTGGGCAAATCCCCATAAAAGCTTAGGACAAAGAGAAACTTTATCATTCCTGCTGACAGTTCTGTTTTGATAACTGAGTAGCAAGACCTGTTCAGTCCATCAGTTTCTTTTCTCTGCGTCAGTTTGCAGAAAGTACAGAGTCAAACTTTGCTTCTCTTAGAAAGGTTTTCTGGAAAATCAATGATCTTTTTCTCCCATTAATTACCAGATCCCTGTCTTTGTCTTTTTGTTTTAGCACTTTACAGTATAGTGAGTTTTAGTTTTGGATACAAATGAGGTCAAATATTTTTTAAAATTGGTAAAGTATGAATTTTCTTTTAAAAAGCTAAGTGGTTAAATTTAACTTGAATCAGTAGGCTTTACCATCATTTTGACCTACCTTGAAGTGGAAATACAGCTGTTTTAATTCAAATAAAAACTTAGAGAACACTAGCCACTTGGAGGTGTCTGGGGACAATGACAAGAAGAGATAGGCAGATCAGAAGGCCACAAAAGACAGAGTAGACATAAGGAAAGAGAAACATACCACTTTTGCTCATAGTACTGAGGGAAATACTAGACACAGAGGAACAGAAGTTGTACAAGCACGGGCTGCAACAGAGCTGCCAGGAAAAAAAGAGAAAAGCATTTTTGCCCGAAGTGTGAAGGTCAGATGCAATTTACAGTTGGAAACAAGCATTTCTTCACCACCTTTTCCAACTTTCAGATCCACTGTTTGTTCTTTCTGCTTCATGCTCAGATTTATGAGTTCCCCAAGGCACCTCCCCTGAACATTTGATTCCCATCAGCTTCTTACTAATCCCAAACCAACGCTCCTCTTCTGGGAATCCTACCCATAGAGATGAATTCTCTCTAACAGTTGTCAATTAGCCATTTCTTTCTCCAGCTTTGATGGATGGTTTACAGTGTGGGTAGAAAGAGATGGAAAAGGAGAAAAAAGAAGCATATATGGAAAAAGTGATTAGAATAAAAAATTCATAGGAAACATTTCATGTTTCCTGAGTAGTTTGGATAGCATTAGCCCATTTAAGGAAAGAAAGGGGACTCATGTTTAATGAGGGACAACTATGCATGAGGCACTATTTGTAGGTAAGTTCTCCCCCTTAATTATTTTGTAAAGAACACATACATCTAACTCCTGGAAGGGACCATGGGTGATGATATGTCAGGGGAAGGGAGGGCCTGTGGGCGCTGGGAAGCCCAACGAGCAGCATTTGCCTTTCATCCACTTGATTTTCAGCACTTCCAAAAGTACTATGATTACTGAATGCCCACATTTTGTGCACGGCCTTATAGAGCAGGCTGAGCACATGCCAGAAGTCATGAATGACTTGTTTGCAGGGTGGGAGACTGAGTCTTTTCCCAATTCTGCACGTTTTTAGGAGGCCCAACCTTGTGGAGGCAATCTTGCCCTTCAAAATACATGTCTTTCTTGGTTCTGATGTTCTTCCTGAGTGTGGTGCAGAGGCCCCTAGTGGAAGAACCATGTAACTCCACCTCACAGCCTGGGGAAGGGGTGTGAGGTCCTAAATCAGGGGTGAAGGGAGTGGTAGTAAACCCTACCAGGAGTGCTACCCAGTGTTTCTTGGTGTCTAATGGGGCCCATACGTCCTAGCAAACCAACAGCTCATACGGTCTGGAAAAACACCTCTGAAAACTGTGGAAAGTATCTGGGTCCTCATCGTTTTTCTCCAGCCTTTTCTCTTCCCTGATCTTTGCTCTGAGGCAAGGGGTGTTGCGCACAGGGGATAGGACAAGTCAGCAACAGGATGTTCACATAAAGTGCGGTGATTTCAGCAGCAAGGAAAGAGGCTCTTCCCGGTCCTCCTGGCACTGAGGAGCTGATGGGCACTTTCTATGAAGGGACAGCTGCAGCCACCCCAAGGCGCGCCTCACCTGCTCATTCATGATTGCGGAGAGTTCGCTGAGCATGTCCTTATAATGGGACCTCAGTTCCTCCTGGTATTCCAGCTGGTCTTCCTTGATGAGGCGCTCATTCACGTCGAGGGCCTGCCCACACGCGTCTGCAAATTGCCTTTTGCGACAACAAAAGCAAATGAACAACCAGCCACAGAAAGAGGTTGGTCAGGTGGGTGGCTTCCTGGGGAACTCGTGACTCCCTGTTTGAAGGAGCCCGAGGAAGAACATGCCCACGAAGAAACGCTTACCTGAAGATCTCCTTCAAAAGCTTTACTTGGTTGTCAGGGTATTTCTTTGCATTGGTTTCTTCAAGGAAAGCCCGTGCATAGGCCATGGGCCCAGCGTTAACCTATTGGGGAAAGAGAATTTGCTGAGAATGACCCCACTTCCTCCACTGAGGAGCTCTCTCTGCAGCCGGAAGGAGTAGCCACTTGTATACCAATCATGTGGGATGCCAATTCTCCCACATCGTCGTGAAGTCCGTTAATCTGTCTCATCGGCTGTCCTCCACCAGCCGCTGCAGGGCACATCTGAGTCCCTCCACCCCCACTTCATGACTATCTTCCCCACCTTCAGTCCCTCGCCTACCACTTCCCGTCTTTGCCTTATCCAAATACAGCTTGAACTATTTTTGTTTTTATTGAACATATCGGGGTGACATTGGTTAATACAATTACATAGGTTTCAGGGGTACAGCTGTATAATGCATCATCTGTGTATTGTATTGTGTGTGCATCACTCCAAGCCTCCTCCCATCACCATTTATCCCCCGTCTGCCCACTCGAACTGTTATTTTTGTACTGGCTTTGGAAACTAGATTCCCTTTGTTTATTTAAACAAATGAATGTAAGGCAAACACCTGTGAAGCCCAGTGTTTGAAGTGCTGGTATTTTTTCTATTAGCATTAAAATAAACATGCAACTGTTAATAAAAGACACCCTCCGGTGGCAGCGGCGTACGCTCCACACAGGGCTTGGCTGCCGCGCTGTCTTCCGCCTGACGGGCTGGCTTAGGTTCTGGCCCAGGGTGGTATTTATCAGACTTGTGTGTGAATGCTCAGTGCCAGGCCCCGTTCACGCTCACACCCGAGAGGAGGCTCACACTGGTGATGGCATCCATATTTATTCCTTAGTGCTTGTGGTCTTCTAATGTGACGGTGGAGCTGGGGAGGAGTAAGGGCCAGGAGCAGGGAGCCAGGCCTGGGTCTGAGCCATCGTCAGCTGCCTGTGACTTCCAGGTGCTACCTCCGCTCAGCTGTGTGCTGAGGGAAGCTGTCCCTTTCGGAGGCCATGGTTCCTTTGCTTCTGGCTTTTGAAAATTTATTATTATTATTATTATTATTATTATTATTGAATTAGCCATGGGAAACTCAGATAAGAGGTTGGCAGGGAAGAGGGCAGCCAGGTCGGTATCAGGCTCAACATCAGATTTTTCCTTCTGCCTCTGGCTCCAATACAGCTCCAGGTGATGCCGTGACTGGCCTGCTCTTATTTAAAATGCTAATATTTTGTCCATCATGAATTCTTGACATTATTTTTGATTTTTGAAAATAGTGCATTTTATCACGGTTCCTGTGTTTTTTGGATGTGCCCCCGCCTCCCACCTTAAATTTTCTGCCCACGGTGAGAGCCTCGCCTGCTGCACCCTGGTCTCTGACTGGGTGGGGTGTTAAGGAAGCCCCAGGGCGTCCTCCTTGCAGCCCTCTGGCAGGGACTGTGCCTGTCTGTCTGTCATCACCAGGCTCTGTCAGCTCTCTCGGTGCCTCCAACGATTCTTTCTCCTCGGCTTTCAGGTCTAGGAAGGGGCGGCGGCCCCCATCTTGCTAGCCCCTATGCCCGCCCCTGTCGGTTTTCCTAACTACTGCTTGTATTTTGCAGATAGTCTATTTATTATGTTTTCTTTAACCACCCACTGTGAGCAGGCCATCTGCTTCCTATCGGGACCTTGACAGTGCAATAAATATTGACGTGCCTTTTATGAACAAATATACATTCCAAACATATTTGTTTTCGGAAAGTTGTGTAAGGCTCATAGTGACAGATATTTACAAGAGAGATATGTTAGAATTTAGAATATAAAACATACTTTATCCAGAGGAGATGGGAAAGGAAGGCGAGGAAGAAGACATTTTATTTCAACTAAACTTAAGAAAGGCTTACCTCCAGGTGTTTGGCACCATCCATGGGCATTTGCAATGAAACACAATTTGAAAGACTCAAATGAAGGTGTTGGATGGTACCAGAAACCAAAACATATCTCATGTAACTTTTGTAAAAAAAAAATGTCAAGGGTGGGGTTACACCAGGGCCCGTGGGTCACGCGCGTCTGGGCCCTGGGCGGTGCCTCCTCACCTTCACGCTGACACTGCCTTGGAGCTTGAGCTGCAGCCGGATCATGTCCACCTCTTCCATGGTGCAGAGCTGGTTCAGCTCGGAGACCTTCTTGGACATCTCGTCTATCGCCACTTCAATGGGGTTCAGCTCCGTGCTCGACTGGCTTACGACTTGGATTCTCTTCTTCACGTAGGGAAACATGTGGCTGGCTGCAGAAGGGCAAAAGGCGGGCATGGAACCACTGAGGGTGCGTGCCAGGTCCAGGCTCCCCTGCCTGTTTCCTCTGCACATGGCACGTCCCGTCCAGCTTGTTGCTGTGTGTGTGAGTGATCTTGTGTCCTGTGGGCACGTGCCCTCACTCCTCTCGGCTTCTGCCCCAGCCTCTTTTGCCCGCCATCCTCTCCCACACCTCGCTGGCCACGTCCTTGTTCTCAGGGCTAGAGTGAGACCTTGATTTAGAGTCACTCCACACTGAAAAGATTATAGCTCCCGCCACAGCTTGTAATTCAAATAAACACCACACTAAACCACACTAAAGAATGCTTAAATATATGCGGGATAGCACACCCTATAATAGCTTTGGTTTATAAATATATATTTTTATTTACAGAAGTTCTAGAAGACTTTCCTGAAGGTGAACGTTCACCCTGGTTTGGACATCCCTGTTATTTGTCAACTGCGTAATCCGGGTCTGCCGTCTCTCAGGCAGCTGAGGCAACATGTGTCCAGAACGCCTCTGCCCACCTTCCCCCTCGGTCCACCTCGGGAGCCCCTCTCCTCTGCTCCCATTTCCTTTCTCAGGCTGTGCTCAGCCAAAATCCTCGTTTCACCCGGCTCTTTCTCCTGTCATTCCGTGAGCACCTCAAGGGCAAACACTGTGTTCTATTTATCTGAGTTGCCAGAACAGTGCCTGACCCCTAGCAGGCACTTCCTAAATGTTTGTTGCCTACATGGAAGGAGACTAGCTCACAGAATAGACTTAGATGGCACCAGAAGGGATGTGGACCATCCTTTGCATTCATTTTACAGATGAGGGACCCAAGTCCCAGAGTGACTGAAGATCTTGGCCCCAAGCACGCCACCCTGAGAGCTGTTCATCCTGAAATAGCCGAGGGGAGATTCAGAGGGACAGGAGAGGGAAGTTGAGAACGCCCTTCCTGAGACACCGATGCCATGACCTTCACGACTGCACGATCTAAGGGCAGGAGTAAAGTAACTCCGTGTAAAGGAACTCTGCCGACAACTTCTCTTCTGGTTGACTACTCTGGACCGATTCTAGAGAAGGGGGAAATCTGCTCTTCCGGGCAAGCATTTCCCTGTTGGCACATTTTGGGGACTTGTCTGCAAGACCAAACTGTGCCGATTTGAGCTCATTGAGCCCACGGCAGGGGCCTGTGTGGGATGCACAGGCTGGCACCTACTTGTCAGGACGGTCCTCCGCTTGCACTGCTCTTCCACGCCGCCGTGCTTCTTGCCCGACAGCGTGAAGGGCGTCTCGAACACAAAGCGGTGGATGTTGTGATGCATTTCAAAATCCGTCCTCCGCTCCTCTATTTCCTTTTCCTCGAAGAATGGCGTGACATAGGTCACCTGGATGTAGGCATATTTGGGGTCCAAATCCTTGGGGTTTACCTGTGTGAACACATGATGGTGAAAGAGGGGTGAGCCCTAAGGGACTCCTGGAGGAAAAGCAGGAGGCTCTGAGCCCCCTCAGCCAGCACCCTGGGGTGCTGTCTCTGTGCCCTTGGGGACAAATGGGCAATCACGTCATTGCAGAAAAAGTGACTGCCTGGACTCTGGTCAGATCGCCAGACAGTGGTGGAGGGAGGATTGGGGCCAGCTCGCCAGCAGCTGAGGCTCTTTGAAACATAAGTACCTGCCTATGGCCTATTATTTAATCCTTTATTTTCTTGTTTTTCTGTGGTGTACGTCCTCACCTTTGGAATATAAGCTTCTTTGAGAGCAGAAACATACCTCCTTGTTCCTCTACTTTTCAGCCATGTACCTAGACTGGGGCCATTGTTTCGGTTTTGTCATGTGGAAGAAGGTTCCTGGTTTGTTTAGCAGGTTAACTTATCCTGCCACATGATTGCGAACATTTTTATTTTCCATTTCTCTAACTCCTTCTCTTATCTGCAATAAGTTATTCTGTATAATTTCTTCACTACCTCTGCTTTGGTGATGAGGCTTGATAAACGCCAAGGTAGGCAGGCTGAGGGTCTCAAAGAAAGCCAGAGAGTGACTCTCTCTTTCCTTTGAGGCTGAAAGAGCTGGTTCTTGGTCTCTTTTCTAATGATTCTTTGAGGAATTTTTGAACTTGTTCCATTTTTCCATCTATTTACTCATCCACTACTTCATAACTGGAAGACTCCAGTTGTTCTGACTCCAAATCTGGCATTTTTCTCATCCCATGTTCTAATCTGTCTACACTTTCTCGTTAGGAGAGCCACCAAGACCATTGCTGTGGCTCCGCCCCCCTTTATGAGGAAGCGGATTGTACCTTTCTAGATAAGGATGAGAAGGATGAACACATTTGTGACTTTTACCCAGAATAAGCAATCTCATGCCCAGACTCCCCTAAACACCAGCTTTGTTAAAAGAGGACAGGGGGACAAAACATGTATATTTTGTGACCCAGTCCCACCTACTGAAATACTCTTCTATCCAACCTGTGTTTGGAAGACTGGCCATTCTGTAAACATATCTCCCCTTTACATTCCTCCCCTGTTATTCCACGTGCTGGGCTGTTCAGAATGTCCTTTGCTTCCAGCAAACACCTTATCACTGGGCAATTTCCAGCTCAAACATCACCTCCCCTGGGAAACACTGCCCAGCCCAGAAGGAGCTGGTCAGGAAACCCCTGCCCCCAGCTCCCCTGTCTGACTTGCACTGTGTCTCCTGTGGCACTTCATCACACTCTATTTAATGGGCTGTTTGCACACACCTTTCTCTTCTTAGCCCCAAGTGAGCTGGGAGCTTGGGGGGAGTCTGCGCCCCAGCTCCTAGTTCTGGGGATGGCAGGCAGTGGGTGCTGGATAGACACTGGCTCAAGGAATGAAAGCTTATTAGAAGACTCTGAATAATCTAATCAGACACTATAAGCATTTACTTTCTGTGGCTGTGAGGAGGTTAATTAGATATTCACTGGGTAATACAATGTAACCGGCAAGTCTTCTACTATCACAGAGAATACCCTCAAAATCGGTATGACCGGGAAGACCTCCATGACAAAAGAAATACATTTTTGCTTTTCCTCCAAGTCTACCACTGGGTCCAATCACTTTAACTCTTTGGTTGCCATACAAGTGCAAATAACCTACGGGGAAAAGTAGGGAATTGAGAAGTTACTGAAGTAAACATCTATGACGTTTTTGTCAAAAATAATCACCAATCAACCAGCCAGTAAACAAACAGGCAGAAACGCCCAAAATACTCTAGGTAGTTTACTTTGCATAGTCAGGCTCAAACTTAAAATTTTAGTAAATGCAGTGAAAAAAGAAAAAAAAATTAAAATTCACTCAGGTCTATACATTTGCACAAATACTGCCTTTCCTCTACCTTGTTGGAATCCTGGATTATCTTCACGTTGTCTGCTCCGAACTTGTCCGCATACAGCTTGAGCAGCCTCTGCGAAATCTCGGACAGACCGGTCAGCTTCGGCTCTTTATAAATATACTCTTTCCCTTCTTCTTCCTCGAAAAAACCCTATGGGAGACACATAACGAACCACCAGTTTCATTAGAAACCTCCAACTGCACATCACAAGTAAACCAGGAGCCATTTACTTGGGCACCATGTCCAGTCTTTTGGTTGCCATCCAAACCCCAAACTAGCACCCCCACACCATCAAAATCGGAGGAAAATCAAGTGAAGAAAACAAAATATCCTGCTAGAATCCGTCGTCAGTGGAAAGACTCCCTAGCCAGGCCAAAGAACCTCATGGGATAGCGTACACATATTTTCTTTGTTTGTGGAAATCAGTGGAATTACCTACTGCATCTATTTTGGGCGAAGGATGCCCTCATGTGGCAGCCTGGGATAGCACACAGAGTCTGGAATAATACTTGGCATTTTTTTTTCAAAGAGCACTGCCATTTTTAACAAGGTCTTCTCAAGTCTTTGAAGCTAGCCAATAAAGGTACCAGAATGGGTGGCCATGCAACCCCGAGTCATCGTAGATAAAGAGCGTCAATGCCTGTATTGTTATCACAGAAAGTACATGTGGTATGTGCCCGACTTCTGTTATTTTAAAATTAATGATATGTTATTATCGTGAGGAGGGGCCTGATGCAACCTAGCTGCACGCAGTTTCATCATTCAGTTTACTCTCTTCTTATGTCTGCTACATTTTTTGCAGAGATAGACCTTATAGGGTTGAAAATAATAAAGTAACCGTTTCTCCATTTTATGTCATAGGAGCACGTAGGTCTTAGCCTCTATCAATTTGTCTCTCTGGTTTGAAATGGGGAAGAAAGGATTCTATTCCTTGTGGATAACTGAGTGTGCTAACCTTTATAATTCCTTCGCTTTGAAGAGACACAGCGTTTTTCCTGGGGGCCATGTGGCCTTAGAGTACTAGATTAAGTCTGGATTAAGAATCCACAGGCATCTGGTTTCTTCTGACTCGCATTTACCTCGAGGCAGTGGCTTCTGAGAGCTCAGTAAAGACACTGGGGGTCACAAAGAATCTTAGCTCTACTTTAAAAACATGGTGATTTTTGACTATTTAATAACATTCACTATGTGTGAATGACATGGGTCAAATGTTCCCATGCTGGGTTTTTCACAGCTAATGTGAGGCGGTCTGAGGATAATAATTGAACTCGCATCTGTATGGCGCCTCTACACTGGAAGGCACTTTCGCCGACGCACACTTGACCATCATGAACACTGACTGTACTTTGTGTTGGAAGTGGGATGTTGCTGTGTATTTGCAGAAGCCAAACATGGGTCTTGTCAAGCACAAAATGAATTGCTTCTCTCCTTGTGCATTTCCTGAAAGGACTTCGGGCTTTTTCATGTCAGGGAAGTGTCTTGTTCAACGTGGTGTGTCTACTGTTTAGCACAGTGCCTGGTCTATAGGGGAATGCCACTCTGCATTTATGAAATGGATAAACAGATGAACGAAATAGTTCCAGTGGGGATACATCTTAATAAAAAGGTCCATTTGCAGCAGGTATAAATGGAAAAGTTTCTATTGCTTTTAATAACAGTTTTCAGTTGAGCTTTTTTTGGGAGAAATGTTTACAACCAAACACAGATGATTATGAGTCCATGATGCTGAGAGGGTGAACATCAGCTCCCTGCTGCTCCTCTGGACTTCGTGTGGGGGATGAGACCTGGTCCGTTTCCCACACGACTTCCCGCCTGCTCTGTTTTCTCTGTCATTGTGGGGCTTTGTCTGATTCAAGGTCAGGAGTCAGTGGCTAAAACTGACAGATGGATGGATACGGAAATACGGCTTCTGAGGCCACCACCCAGAATCCCCCCAGGGCAATAGCTGAAGCAACATTTACCACTTTCATTTCAGTGAGAAAAATGTCTCCAAGTCCCAGGAAAAGTTTTTCTCACCACAGTGTGAAAACCAGCACAAAGAGACATTTTCACTGGGAATTCTTGCCCCAACACATTTCGGAATCCAGAGTTAGCGGAAAAGGAGTGTGGGAAGCAAGAATTTATCGCCATTACTCTGGCCTTTGTGGCCTTGGCCGTGACCTGTGACTTTCTTCCCTCCCCGCTCCTTGGTCTGGAGGATGGGAAACAGTAGACTCAGAACTCCAGTGGGAGGTGCTAAGGATAGTGCCTGAGTGTCATGTGTGATGATGATGAGGAGGAGGATGACAAGGACAGAGAAAACACGCCTGTGTCAGGAAAGCAATTTGAGTTCCAGCTCCTATGTGGAGAAATAGCTTAACTGAGTGTCTATCATTCACATAGAAATGATACTTTTTTATTACAGACGTCTATTGATGCTCATTTCAATATTTTGGTATGTGACCAATCAGAAAGAAATGGTGATTAAAATCTATCTATCATCTATCTATCTATCTATCTATCTATCTATCTATCTATCTATCTATCATGGAGATAGAAACTTGTTGAGACTATTTTATAAAGCCAGTAGAATGGAGCTCGAGTGACAGAATAAAAGATTTAATCTGCTGCTGGCCAGGGACAGTGTAAGAGCTTTTGGAGCCAGAGAAACAGCAGCTCTGGAGACGACGGCAGTGTGTGCTTACCTTTCACCCTGGGAAACTGTCAGAGCCAAGCCCCCTGAGCCACAGGTCACTATCTTAAAGGAGGTTCCCATTCCAGCTCTGCCCGTGAAATAAATGGTTTATAGACAGGGACACAAGGTGATGAGAACCCAGGGGCAGCTTCTGTTTTGTGTTAGCCACCAGGTCATGAGTAGACTGTGTTTCAAGGCGACGGGAATTGTGGTCTCTGCCTTTCTCTCACTAGGCTGATTTTCTAAAAGGTCGTGTCCCCATGCAATAAACAGCCTGATCTCAGTTAAGAAACATCACTTGCTCTAGTTAAACAAGGATTTTGAGCCAGTAGAGATAACATGCCTGCACTATTAAACTTCAATAGGTTGTGATAAACATGTTACTTCAAAAAATGACAGGTAATATCACTGACTCCTTCGGTGTCTTTGCAGGTACTTCAGAATTTTGCAATAGCCCTGATCATTGTTGGGGTGTCATATATAAATCCTCCTGCTATGATAGTCAACTGAGTCCAAGGTCATAAATAAAGGGGTGCATTGAACGAGGAATCTAGTAAATAAAAGATGGGTCAAAAATGTTAATAATAGGCTAAATTTAAGAGAAGAAAAGCTACCAGAAGGCAGAGATACGGTTCCATGTAAATATGAACTCAATTATACATGTACATGGTCCATATTAGTGACTTTCATAGAGGCGGGGGGCCAGAAGGTTATATCACACCCCCAAATGGAGGTGCTGGTTTTGGAAACTACCTATGTACCATCCCTCCTCACCCAATCTCCTTTCTATCAAGAGTCTGAGAGGCACCTACACCCACGCAGGCATGGCTGAGAACCCAGGAATCTACATCCTTTGGTGAATGGGGTAAAATTCCCCAGGCCTTTCACTTAAACTCGTTCTAGGGGCATCTGATATTTTAAGTTATGCATTGGGCACATACTTGCTTGCTTTCATGCTAAATATCAGAGCCTAAGGATTGTATAGGTTACAGTTGATGTTTGATCACTACTGCGGCTCATTACTCTGGAAATGGATACTTCAGGGACACCGGGGATGCTTTAGATAGGCTGCTCTATGTAAAATTTCTATAGGCAATGATGCCAGCTATCACAGGAGAAAATTGATGCTATGCAAGACTCGTGTTTTTAAAGGTCCAACTTGTTTTCTAGCGTCTGGCTCATTGCAGACAGACGTTACATGAGTTACTCTAGCCAATACTGTAATATGAAAATGCTAGTCCACCCCAGGGCCCTAAAGGTTTTTATCCAAGGCCTTTACAGAGGCAAAGAGCCTATTGAATATGCTATTTGCATAATCTTTGACACACGATTGCAAGACATGCCAATCTGGATACTGAAAGGTGAATGCTAATTAAGTAGTCAAGACTTTATCTTAGATCTTTGGAACCTTCCTTCTCCATGCGTTTGGGGGAATGTTCAAGTCTTTTTGGTATTCTTTTATCATCATGTGTGAAGTGCAGGGCACTGTCTGCTCCAGTTCAATATCATAGTTCTCATCTCCATTTGGCGCTTTGGGACAGGTACCTGAAAACCATGGGACAATGATGGCCCAGGCTCTAAACTGCTGCTTATCCGGACGACCTCCATTCACCTCTTTGGTCAGAGGAGGCTGGAGATTGACCTCATAGAGGACCACACTTAGCCATGCCCTTGGGTCTACAGCCTTAACAGACCCCTCTGCCTCTTAAGCTCAAATTGGAATCAATAAAAGATAATCATGAATACTGGTAGCATTAAAATAAAATAAAATAAAAAAAAACTAGGCACACAATCAGCACACTTTATTGAGGAATCTGCAAAAAGAACAAAGTTAGGACATTTGAGAGTAGCTCTCCTCAGTCCTGCCCTACCGCCCCCTCAGTCTGTTTAGTACAGGGATTTCCAAGTGTTCTTTTAGTAGGTGAGTTAAGGACACACGGCCCCAAATTTATAAGTGAAAGTAGAAAATACCGATGTGGTATGGATGTGGGAAGGGACGGACAGAATTACAAAAAAGTATGTACTGGACAGACAAGCAGAGTTGAATGCGGACAACATGTGGATATCAAAGGAATTTTTCTTTCCACTTAAATCAATAATACTTATGTTGAACCACAGGAGGTTGCTATTTTTTTTTTGCCAGTAAACTAAAGGTTGAACATGGGCAATTTCACATGGTTCAAAATAATATAAAGAAAATTCTGTGCCCCAGAGCTCCAGGGACTGGCATGTGATTTATGCCTCCGCTTGTCCTCCAAAACTCTCACGTGGTTTCTTTCTGCATCTCAGGAGACTCCGCCTGACCTCCTGGGTAAAGACTGAGTCCATTGTTCAGCTTGTGTATTGGGAAGAGTTACCATCCCTTTTGAGAATGCTCAGAGCCACCACAGTAGAGAGACCTGCTTCTTCACAGCACTCAGATGGAAAAAGGCAGTGTCCTTTGAGGAACTGCAAAGGTGCCCATCAATGGCCATCACTTCAAAATGTGAAATTCTGAGCACCCCATGCTCTTCCTAACCAGCTGCAACACAGTGGCCTGATTAGCTGGCCATCTCCAGTGCTGAGTCTACCATCCGCATGTTTCAGATACATGGTGTCCATGTTTATCTGTGTGAGTGCGTGTGCATGTGTGTAGGTTTTCAGACCGTACCTACGGTTGTGCAGAAAGAGATTATATATGAACAAGAAAGGATACATTTTTGTAATTCAGATAACTGGAGTAAATACAGTTTAGTTCAAGAAATGCAGGATGACACCCAAATGAATGCAAGCAAGATTATTTTTGGACCAAATGTTGATTGGCACAAAAAAAGTTAAGGTTCAGTAAAACCATACAGAGGGAAGTGTGAGAATTTTTAGAACATGCAAATGAAGAGAGAGAGAGAAAGAGAGAGGAGAGAGAGAATGAACTTACCACAGCCTGGAACAATGAAGACCAAAAGAAGAAAAGAGTAAACATTTGCATTAAAATCTGGTGGGAAAGCAGCCTGATTTGTTTCCACCTGTTCAGCAGCCAGTATGGTTGCAGCCAGTATGGATGGTGCTGGCTGGAGAGGCCACCAGGCAGGCAAGCTCGTTTTCACAACCTCAGTATTAACGGCCGTTCATCACTTTGTCATTGGAAAGGTCGCCCGGAGGGTCGGCACCTCCAATGCAAGTTGCTGAGCGCACATGTGAGTGTCACTACAGTGCTGCCATTCCCTGGAGACCCTCCTTCCCCTGTAACCCCTCAATCCCCACATCCCCTTCTCGATGCTTTTTGTTTTTTGCTAATGTTTCAGCAAGGTCAAAGATGTTTACTTTTAGTTTCTTGTTGACTTTCAAGATATCACTTCCATTTCTCTCTCCTCCTCTCCTGCAGATTTCTACATTTCTCTGTCCCCAACATGTTCTATCATTTCAGAAAGTTCAGATTCTTTTCCAGGGATCCCCCGAACGTCTAAATTTAGCTTCTTTCCATGGGCCATCTCCCACATCTGTTCCTCACACCCCTGGCTTTCTCTGCTGCTGTGCAGTGGGGACACTGGGGCAGGATCTGCTTGCTTATAGTAAGTGGTTACTCAGTGACACTTCCTTTCCAGGTAAGGAGCAGCTGTCTTTTTTAAAATATATATTTTATTTATTTATTCTTAGAGAGAGGGGGAGAGAGGGAGAAAGAGAAGGTGAGAAACATCGATGTGTGGTTGCCTCTCACACACCTCCAACTAGGGACCTGGCTTGCAACCCAGGTATGTGCCCTGACTGGGAATCGAACCAGTGACTGTTTGATTTGAAGGCTGGCACTCAATCCACTGAGCCACACTAGCCAGGGCGAGAGCAGCTATCTTGATTAATTCAGAAGTTAGTTTTTAAGCTGCCTTTGGTGATTAGCAGAAAATACCTATGTTTCAAAAACTTCAATGGGAAATGATCTACAATGACCATGCTGCCTTTGACCCCTTATAAGATTCCAAGGGGAACAAGAGCTATGTGCATTAGTGCCCTACATGGGGGCTGGGGGAGAATAAAAAGGAAATGAGAAGGCTGAGAATCATTCCGACTATGAAAAAACAAGGATGGAATGTTTCTCCGCAAGAGTTACGGCCTAAAATATGTCTGCTGAAATGCAATAGTTATAAACCTCCCTGAAAAGAACAGGATGGTGCCAGGATCTATCCCACTTAAAACCCTAGTCAGACACATTCATAATTAATATGTAATGCATTCACTTTACTTTCAGGCCAGTACCGTGGCCAGCTAATATTTTCAATCCTTGTTATTTGTGTATGTCGTTAAATGAGAATGGCAACCTTAAAATTATAAATTATATTGACCTGCCATACAGGAAACAAAACCACCATAGGGTGTTCTGCCTAGAAGCAATGATCGTTTGAAAGAAGGAGAAAAGAAAATGCATGATTATAAAGTCCAAAGTTTGTGCTTTTGGTACAGTGAAACCCCTAGGAATTCTTTATTACTTAAAATGCTATGAATTTCATTTCTTAACACACATTAAATTTAATTTCACTTTGATACATGACACAAACCTATAATTAGATCTTTTGAGATGAAATGAGAAGACGAGGATGCAAAAAAAACCCCCCAACAAAACAAATGCCTTTCTCCTCCAAGAAGTTAGCCATCACTGTTTAAACTCATCTGTATTAAGACCTCTGGGGTCCCCTGCTGAGTACCCTCCTCTGGACACACACAGACTTGCACCCAGAGGACAACTCAAATATACCCAGACACACCCACACCCACAGCCCCTCAAGCCTTCGGCACGTGGAATCAGATGCCTCATAAAGAATTAAAGGCAGCATTCAAATGATCAACGGAATTTACAGGCCATGACGCTTCTGGTGAACTCACCTGCCCGTAGAACGCCACACGGTAGTACCGACCAAAGAGCCGCTTCTCTGAGTTCACCACCTCTGCGACTTTCAGGTACGACCGGTGGATGTCGTAGTAAAGATCGGATAATTTCTGAAACCATAAATCAACGGGTTTCATGATGATGATGATGATGATGCGGACATCAAACATACGGAGTTTCTACTTGTGCAAATAGGAAGCCACCCACCAGTTTAAGTAGGGTGTTGTAACTATGGTTTTGGAAACGTACCTTGAAGTCTCTCTGCTTCTCGAAGACAGCAATGATGGGCTTGTTGACATCAGCGATGAGTTCGTATCTCTCAGACTTCCAGAGAAACTCCACACACATGTACAGCTGCTCCACCAGGATGTTCTGCAGGCCCCCGACCAAAGCAAGATCTCGCATGACTAACACTGTAGCTCATCTCTGAAACTTATTTTCAAAACTGCTGTGCTCTCAATTTTTTTCATCCTGGAATTTCTGTGATCTCTAATTTCGGCAAGTGCATCTGACATCATCTGGACCACACCCTTTCCCTCACTGCCAGCAGCTGATCAGTCCCTCAGACTTGCTTATTTAAACCCATGAAGAGCCTTCAGTTCTGCCTCGTTCTTTCCATTCTCCCTGTCACTGACTTACATCAAACCACTGCTCATGTCCACACCCCCGCGGGAATCGGAAGACTTCGCGTCTGACTTCTCACTCCAGCTGCTCCTATGGCCTGCTCTCCAGTAATCCTGCTTTCTGAAACATAGATCCGGCCCTGAGAGCTCCACTGCCCTAAACCTTCGGGGGAACTCCGCTCTCTGAACTGTCCACGCTTGCTAGCACGGCGTTCAAGGAGCTCCAGCACCACGCAGCAGCCTCCCCTGCAGAGCCTGTCTCTTGGCACCCTGCCTCTGACTTTGCACTTTGGCCATGTAGGACCATCCACACCACTCTCAGGGTACTTTCTCACCTTTATACATTTGCCTGGTTTGTTGTTTATTTTTTCACTGACACCTTCAAATCCTATTCAATGTCAAGACCCAATGCCAAAGTCTGGAGAACTTTTATTTATGTCTTATCTGTCTCTGTTCCAACCACTTCCACATAAAAAGTTGTTCCCTTTTAATTGTAGCCACATATGATGCCTAGATATATAGTCAGTGGGTCTCAGACTGGGTATTACCTACTCTGAAGGAAGTCTGTCTTTCTTAAGATCCTAAAATCTTTGAGAGCCAGGATCATGTCTGAGTCATCTGCATCTCCCACCTTTAACTTCCTGCCTCACACATACTAGTGGTTTAATAAATGTTCAGCTGAATCAGATTATATACTCCCTAAAGCCAGTGAATGATATTGCTGGAATGTTTCCAACAATGTCTTTTAAGAAAAGATCCTTAAACATTATTTGAGTTAGTTAATATAAATATGTAGTTACAGTCAATGTCTTTTTGCAATGTACATTAAATTAATGTAGAACCATACATAAAATTTCCTTAAAATCCACCGCCAAATTTGCTTTCTGTATTCTTTTCAATCTATGCAATATTATGATTAAAAAATTTAATTTGTGTAATATTTTGCTTACTTGATGAGGGGGTGTTATTTTCTTCATTAGAACTGTTGCTAAGTTATTCCCAGTAGAAAGCTTAGTTTTATTAGTGGAAAACAACCAAGGCTTAGATACCAGGAGGGTTTCTGCAGAAACTAGTGTACCTCTCTGTTCAAATGTATCTGTAAATATACTTCCTAATGTATTAAAAAAAGTTATGAGCAGCTCACAACAATTTCAGCATCCTTTACTACATTTACAAAAGGACTAGAAATTATTTATCTTATAGGAGAGCCGATCATATACATTTGGGTTCATCTTAGAGAAGTAAAGTTTAGCTTACATTTTCATAGAAAATTATGCTTTATCACAAAATCTCATATTGATTAATCTTAGCTTAATTTTAGCCTGCATTTCATTTTGCCTCAGTCATAGTGTAACTTCATTTGACTTCTGAACAGGATTTTCTCCTCCCTATTTAGTTTAATATTACAATTCAAAGCATCTTTTTCCTAAATGACCGCATACTTGATTATTTTGCTCTCACCTCATTGTACGGTGTGTCTTGCATTCCCGAATCTTCTTTCATTGCTCCTTCTTCTTTAATATTTGGGGTGATGCTCAGAAAAGCCGGCCAGCCCATGGAGAACATGCCTTGAGAGGAATGAGAGAAATGCAACGTTATCATTTGAGTCAGACATTGCTTGGATTAGACCATGCTCTTCCTCACAATGCTATAGGTCACAGTACAATGCTCACACAGTCAACGAGATGGCTAGACTATGACTGTTGGTAAATACTCTCTGTCAAGCAACCAGTGTCACCCTTATGTAATTTTGTAGTATTTTCTGGTGACACATTTTCTATAAGAAGCTGACGTAGGGTTATGGGCAGACAACATGATTTGCAGGTTGACACAGCTCCAATGTTCTGGTTTAGCTAGCCTCCTTGAGCCTGTCTCTCGCATTTGTTAAACTGAAGGCATTAATGTCTATCTCAAAGGGTGATTGGAAGGACTGATATTTGAGAAAATACCTCTTACGGTCAGTGTGTTATAAAGGCAATGCCCTATACTCAGTTTTACTCTTTGGCGTTATCTAGAAAACTTCGTGTTTTTTAGCATCTTTGCTACCAAGATTTAAAAAAGGGCTGGCTCTGCAGATATATATATATATATATGAAAACAGTTGATAATGGGTATGTTCCCTGAGGGGGGACTCGATCTGAATGGTGGAGAATATGAGTGGTCAGGAACACAGCCCGGAGTGACAGCCCAGCCTTGAACTTCGGCCGCCACAAACTAACCGTGAGCTCCAGGGCAGGTTGTTGAACTTCTCTTGGTTTTCTCATTTGTAATCAGGAGCGGGCAACAGCACCTGGCTCCTAGACTTGTTATTGATGACCAACTGGGACGCTGCCCCAGAATGGAGCCCGGTCCAGTGCCTGACGTGGGCACCGGCTTTGGGAGTTATAGCTAGAGTTTCTGTGGGGAGTCTTCATGTTTAAGTATCATCTCGTTGGCTATGTAACTTAGTCATCACCTCCAAACGTGCTAAAAATTATAACGATAATAATTACTGCAGCCTAATCCTTACATTAAAAAGTCTACTTTCCTACATCTCTATAATAATATTCCTGCTGTAATTAAACATATATTAAAATCCATGAGAATGGATTGTGGCAGGAAATGTCATGACAGACTTCTCACAGGATGATGGGCATTATTAGAGCTGTGTTTTCTGGAGTCACCTCTATTTACCCGCATTATCACCATTCACACATTGTTTGAAATGTGTGATTGGTTCTGACTAAGAAACATTGTAACAAAAAGTGGACCGAGGACTTCAAATATATGGATACGCAAATACGCTAGTGCCTCATAAATGATCGCATTCCTTAATGTAAAGTTTACTAAACAAATGCATTCTTTTCTCTATGGGTATGATACATTCTAATATTATTTCAGGTCTAAAAGTAGATCTTTAAAATGTTCTGAATATTAAAGTCCACACAACATTTTGGGATATAAGTTTCCACAACTTTTCAATTAACACATAGTTTTATCAGGTTTCTCTAATTTTGTGTTTTAACTAGAGTTTGAAACAGTCTTTATGGAACTGTGTGGTATCTGGTAATGATAAAAAAAATGGACGGGGAAGGAAGGCATATTAAATAGAACAGTAATGATTTTGGTGAGTTGCATATGAAAGGAAGGCTCAACAGGAAACTCGGAGCTGAGGGAGCAGGTCCCTGACTCTCAGTGCAGGCGTGAGCTGTGGTGCGGGGCCTGGTCTCTTCTCCACGGTCCCCGAGCAAGTGGCCGTGCAGTCCCACAGTTCACTCCGGTCATTTGGTTCGAATGTCTTCTCTGTAAAATCCACCGAGATTCTTTAGAAAATACATCCATGTTTAAAAGTATAAGGGACAGCCCTGGCTGGCGTAGCTCACTGGATTGAGCGTGGGCTGTGAACCAAAGTGTCGCAGGTTCGATTCCCAGTCAGGGCACATGCCTGGGTTGCAGGCCACGGCCCCCAGCAACCACACATTCATGTTTCTCTATATATACTTCCCTCCCTTCCCTCTCTAAAAATAAATACATAAAATCTTTTAAAAAAGTATAAGGGACAAATTACATTTCCAAAATACTGTAACTAAAGGTCATTTACCTTTTGTTTAGTACTTTAATCTTTATATCTAAAGATTTTCTTCTATTTTTTATACACTGACTTCTCCACAGCTTTTGGAAGCTTAAGTTGTGAAGCAGATTGCAGCTCATAAACTTGGGGTTTGAGCAAACTTTTGCAAAAGAAAATGGATTAAATGTGTTGACTATATTGCCAAATCTTTTTACAAAGAGTAATTATTTAGTCATCATTATAAAATCTTTTTTATCAGACAATGAAGATAGGATATTTCTAATAGGTGGAAATCAATATTATAAATTATTACATGTTATAAGTTGTCAGAATCAGTTATGCATTTGAAAAAGGAAATGGGACATGCTAATTATAACTACAGTCCTGTATATGCACTTTAGTTATATGTGTTCATTTTACATCCTTTTTTTAAAATAGTTTTATTACATTTAAAAATTAAAATAGACTTCTCTTGCAATTTTAAATAATTCATCAATTTCAGAATAAAATCCCAAAGGCAGACTAGCGGGCAAATTGGTAGCAAAATATGGCCATAACTCATAATAATATAGGATAAGATGAAGTTCTGTTTGCTGGAAACTTATTCAGTAATCTAAACCTCATAAAATTTGAAGGGATGGGACTTCTCTGAATGCTAGGAACTTCGGGATTTTACAGAGTCAGTCATGTACGTCTGACACAGTGTTTGCTCCTAGGAATACAGTCAAGAGTTTCTCTGAAGTAAAATTTAAGCTGCAGCTTCATTTCCTCCGCACTGTTCCGTGGGGTAAAGGCGCTCAGTTAGACCACTCACTTCCGCCACCGGGACTTGTTAGTAATGGGTTGCTATCACAGGGGTGGACGTCCTCCGAGAGCAGGGACGGTGTGCAAATCTTTTCTGCTTTCCAGTAACCTATGGTAGTGCGAGATGAGGTTAGCACATTGCCGCACGGCTGTGTTAATTCAAGCCTACAAAACTACACATCGTTAACCGACGCACCACTCTCACTCCAGCTAAGAAGCTGACAGGCCTGCTGTACGTAAAATCAACATGATCACGGCATGAAAGAGAGAGTTAAAACTTCAGAGCACAACATAATTAGACATATTTGTGATAGCTAATGATATTTAATAAAACATAAAAGGTTAAACAGTCTAAAATTAATAAATGACTTTTAAGTTAGGTTCTGACATGTGGATTCCCGGATGTTGCCCCCCATCCCCCGGCCACCTTACCCCTTCTTTTCAGGTACTCTGCAATGAGGGCGGCGATGTGGATGTAGCACATGGCGGCCTGTAGTGGGACAGAGACCGTGTCAGCGGAAGGCACACCGTGCATTCAGCTTTTTGCCTAAACCTCGGGTGAGCAGTATCCCACGTCGGCATAGGTGGAAGAATCTTTTTAATAACAAAACTAAGAATCAATTAGATTTCAGTAGTTTTCAGGTGCATGAATAAGTCGGCCTGAAGAATCTTCCCATTCGCCTTCCTTCCTTAATACCTAAGTCTCTCTCTCTTTCTCTTTCTCTAAGTATATACAGGGGTGGGCAAAAGCAGGTTTGCAGTTGTTCATAGTGAAAAAGACATGCAGGTTGTGATTATCACAATAGCTGAATAAACTGTGTTTTGCGTCTGCCCACCCGTAAACCTACTTCTGCCCACCCATATCATGTGTGTGTGTGTGTGTGTGTGTATATATATATAAACATGTATTTATATAATTATAAATATATATTTAAATCCACAGTTCTCTTTTCTTGTGAAAACTGTAAATTATAGCATCTGGATCTAATCTGGAAACAGCAAAAGCTGTCCTCCTACTTTTCTTGCCTCCAGTGACCGTCCTCACTCGGATATGTGCCGCCTTTACAGTGGCTGCCTCGCGAGGCGGCCCCTGGTTAAACAGTGAGGCCTAATGTGTCGTGTCTGCTCCCCTCACCCAGAGGACACAGGCGACATTTCACCGTTCCCCAGTATCTCCTGTAAAACCTTAAACACTGCAGAACACAGACTAGAACTTGACGTGTTGAAGACTTCCGCTTTTCCCTTTGAAGTTTCATGGAGGAATTTTCCCATTCTCAGGGCGGTCCGAGGGAAATGGAGTTTTGCATTCTTGTCCTCATCGAATGGCCACCAAGCGAGGCTCTGTTTCCACCCCAGAGTCCTTCACGAGCGTTTATAAGTGCTTTAGGACTACCCGAGACAAGTTAATCTCTTTCTAAAGGGGGCATATGTCTGAGGACAAAGCAGAACTTTCCTATTTGGTGTCTGGAAGCCATCTGTGAATTGCTGCTTATAAATCCCCCGAGTGTTTAAACTGACATAAAAATGGTAGCCATGGTTTGTAACCTTCACCCAGTGCACTCTCTCCACTCATGCAGCTCTTGGGAGTGTCGCTTTCTTCATCGCTTGTGCAGACTGGCTGCCAGTGAGGACAGATCACTGCAGCCTGAGTTTACTCACCGAGGTGGTGAGCTTCCCCGTCCATCTCTAATTATAGGGAAGAAGCTTTAAAACAGAGACCCCTAACTTACATAAGTCTTAATTTCCAGAACCCTTACAGCCATCCTCCTTAGCCTTAGGTGTGTAGAATTCAGCTCTACGTGGCATAGCCTACAATTGTCCCTACAGACTCACCTTTATTTGATTTCATTTACATGGGGTCAGGCAGCAAATTTAATGCACGTAATGTGTAATTAGGCCATATCCAGATTAGTGGGAAAATATGATCATGTTTTATATTCCTGCTGTGAATGAAAATCCCATCGCCCTGATAGAAAGGACAATGCCGATGGCGAAGGACAGCCCTTGCCAATCACCTCGGACAGGTCTCCATTTCTCGCGTGGATCTTGGCCATGCTCTCCAGCCAGGTCCTCCGCAGCTCGGGGGTGCTCGCATAGGAGTTAGCCAGGCTGTACTGGAGATCCACCAGCATCTCAGGGTCCTTCTCGTGCTCCTTCATCTGAGCCGTGGCCATCAAAACAGTCCTTATGCGTTTGGTCAGATCTTTCACCTCTGCTGGGAAATTGCTGTTCTTTGGAACAGAGAGAGCCCGAGTCAGTATCTGCTTAGCTTTCAGAAGTTAGGCTGCTAATTATGGCTTGGCATCACAGTTTGGTGCATCCTATATATTGTTCATAAATATGCACATGCTTTATACATGCATCCTATGCATTGCAATTGTGGTTATGCACATTCAAAATTAAGAATTGCAGTAGGTTACATTTCTTGATCTTCCATCCCACCTTCTAGTAATAGTATCCTGATTGGCCATTGAGACGCTCTCCTCTCTGCCTCATGTTCATGTGATTTGAAGGGATCTAATTCATTCCCAGGCAATGTGGCGGTGGTGGGGGCACATGATACTGGCCGAATCAGTCATATCCTTTGGTTCCCACCAGGCCACAGTGATTGGTTTAGGGATGGGCATATGACACAAGGTTGAATGAAAGAGATTCAGTTCTGGGACTTCAGCTGGCACTATGGGACAAGGCGCTTTTTCCACTCGGGGAATACTACCAGCATCCTTAGAATTTTTGAAAGAATGAACTCATGGGGAAAGCCTACCTGTAACTGGAATACACAATGTGGAAATTTAAACTGAGAGGTAGGAAGATGGGCAAAAAATAGACAGGAGGAGGAGGGCATCTGAAAACATTATTTTGACCCCTGGGTTTAGCCATGCCTGAAGCCAGCCTCCACCCCTGGACTTTTCCATATCCTGACTAAAGGAAAGTCTTCAGAATGTTCTAAACAAAAGATAAGATAAATTTGGCCAAGAATGGAATTATGAGAGAATCACTGGATGTCTGGATATTTGGATATTTGTGGTGTTTCCTTGTTACACACTATTCAACCACACATCTTGGAAATTCCACTTAGCAGATTACATTCTGAAAGTGTTAGAACTGATGATCAGTTCAGACATGCAAACATAACGTAAGGACTCAAAACCTCAATATACAAAATTTCTATTTCTTATTGATTTAGATATCTCACAAAACAGTCCAGTTTAGATTGTTCCCAATTATTTAAAAGGCCCACAAACCATTTCTTACTTTCATTTGTTTGTCTCCATTAGCAAAATTATTGGTGATTGCAAGGGAATGCTGAAACCGAGAGCCTCCGATCCCAGCATCGGCTATCAACTGACTGACAGCCTTGATGAGCTGAAAGAGAAAAGACGAATGGGACCACAGAAGTAAGTAACTCAGAAATAGGAGTTATAAAGAAATCCATTGGATGAGATGCATGCATTGTTAATTTCTCCCTGTAGACCCAAGGAATGACATCGTTATGTATTAAATCTTTAGAAGGCCCATCCTGGGCTTTACTTATAAACTTAAATACTTAAGGAAGGTTGCAAGAATCTTAGGAGGCCTTGAAGAAAGAAATTTATGCATTTAGGATCTGGTGGGATTTGGCATCCTAGAGAAGCCATGGATTCTTGAGTTGTATACTCTGTACATTATATTGGTGAAGAATTCTATCCTGGCTGAAGAAAGGAGAAGTTCAGGTGGAGTGATGGACCTTGGTGATGTCTGCCCAGCCACCTTCAGCCCATGAATCAGAACTCAGTGTGATGGGCACCTTTAAGAGCGGAATCTGTCAGAAGCACTGGTGCCTGGTTGCTCTGCAGACAGCAGGCTCTCTTATCAACGCTGAAACAGAGGAGTGGCTTGAATACAAACAGCATTACTGAAAATGAGCAGCACTTACTTGTAAGTGGGATCGGACAATTGACTTCTGCTTGTTAAATTCGAAATTCTTCCTCATGAAGAAGTAGAGGAGTGCTGACGCTTCTGTCTGAGTTGACCGTGACCTGTGGTTGCAGCATTTTAGGACTTCGTAGCAGAACGATCCACACAGGTCGGCAGGCCCTTGGAAAAACGCTGAAGGAAACTACGGAAAGGGAAACGCTGGTGAGGTCAGCCATGCTCCTTCCTTGCGCTCTGTTCTCTCCGGTATTTTAAAATTTCTTGGAATGAAATCCTTCTTTCTTTCCTTCTAACCCAGTCTTTTCTTCTATTTGCAAGTGGAAGAGGTTATACTATTATTTATTAAAATCTATGTTAGTATTCCTCTTTTTTTCTAGATGTAATGATTCTCTCTATTGTAAGTATTCCTTGTAGAAATAAATAATGATAACCCAAAAGGGCTGAGTGAGGGCTTCCAAACGTTTTCTGTTTGCCCCACATTGTAAAGCCACAGGGGCCCTCCAAGGTCATGGCTGTAGCTACTTTCATATGCAACCTTCACTTGGCATGAAGGGACTTCACAGTTCATGGTGTGCATTTTCCCTAATTCTGCTGCAAAACACTGAGAACTCAAAGAATTGGTGGCCAGAGGTTACTTTCATTCCTTTTTGATATCCAAGCAGATAGGCTGTCCAGGCTCTGAGGTTATCCTGAGGCCATGAATCAAGGAGTTTAATAAAACGAAACATACCAAAATGAAAGAAAACATACCTTCCCTCCATACCAGGAGACTTAAGGATTAGTGTGCATTGGTTGTCACCCTGCCATCGGAGCCGGCGCGCTCTTACCTTGCACACAAACAGTCTCAAGGAGGCGAACACATGCTTCAGCGCTGCAGCTGACTGGTTGACTTGGAAGAAGAGCATGTAGGTGTCGAAGACTCGTTTCATCAGTGAATTTTGACATTCCGATTGCTGGAGTTGTCTCTGGAAAGTTAACACAGAAGCTATTTGGGAGGAGGGAAAGGACGCCTGAATTCTCTCAAAGATATTTTTGGTGAATCTACACGGTGGTAGCACAATTCTGGGTGATGGAAATAAAATGCTGAATAAGAAGAGAAGGTCTACATCCCTGGTGAAGCTGACATAGCAGCGATCGAAAAACATTCCTAAATGAGAAAATAGAGTAGAAGGATATGTTATGATAGAAGGTAATTGCTGTAGGGGTAGGGTTATCCTTTAGATGGGGTGGTTAGGTAAGACCTCTCCAATGGAAGGACTGACGTGTGAGCTAAAGCGTGTGCCGTGGGCACATCTAGGGGTGCTGTCCAAAGAGGGAGACTTGAGTCAGGACACAGGAGTGGGGAAGGAGCTTGTGGCTTCAAGGCTGAGGAAAAAAGATCAGAACAGTCTGAGCATGGGAGTGGGCTGAGGTCATGAGAGAGGTAGGAGACACGGTCACAGACGGGCAAGTCGTCACGGGCATTTGTGAAGCCTGTGAGAGGTATGAGCTTTGAGTGACATTTCCACTGAGCCATGAAAATTAAAATGCGGTGATTGCTTTCTCTACCACCATGCTGACTTTTCACCTGCAGGGCTTTCTTGGTGTACTCATTCTGTTTGACGTAGACTTTATTCCACACATCCGACTTTTCCTAGTTCAAATCTTAACATCCATGAACTCATTAGGTGCAGCTAATGTCTTTAGTAGCTTTACCGAGGTTTAATTAACATGCAATTTCTATAGTTAGCATTTTATAAAATATTATATAAGGGGAACTGTACAGTATATACTTTGTTTTGTTTGTTTTCTTTTATTGAACACAACAGAACTGTATCAATTATATGAATATAACACCATTTTTTAAAGCCATTCTCCTGTTGATATACATTTAGGTTGTTTCCAGAATGTAGTTATTAAAAATAAACTTTTCATGAATATTTGTGCACAAAGGTTTGTGTGGACAAATGCTTTTATTGCTGCTAGGTAAATTCCTAGTATAGGGATGGTGGGTCACATGACCGATGTGATACATGTTTAATTTTTTACACTGACACACCATTTCCCAAAGTGTTCATACCATTTTGCATTCCCCTTACTAGTGAACAAGAGTTCTGGTTTCTTCATCTCTTTGCCATAACTTGGCCCAGTCAGTCTTTGTAACTTTAGCTATTCTAATAGTACTTAGTGGAATGATTTCACTAAAGAGATATCAACTGAGCAATAGTCAACTCCTGATAAAATCTGTATCTCATCTTTAACATGGTTTCCACTAACACTTAGGTTGATTCACACAAGGTTAAGTGATTTCATAAAATATTTTAATTCAGGTTCCTGACATCACATGCCTTTCATACCTTGCACTGTATCACGTTGCAGAAGAGGCTGTGATCACACTCACCTGGTGAATCTGAGTGAAGAGAGACAGCAGGTCCAGAATAGTCAGGCAAACCTCTGTAGCTACATTGGCCTCTGTGTCCACGTGGTGCACGATGTCTATTTCATTGGAACTGCCTAAAAGTACAGAGTAGAACATGCGTGGAGACATCTAAGGTACCTCTTTGCATCCTATCATGGACTTTCTTTTGTTATTACATACTCAGTGCTTACTGGTGTTTTAATGAAGCATTTATTAAAATGCTTTTGTTTATTCAACTTCCTTATGGGCTGAATCAAAAACACCAGAAAGAATCTTTAGTGGATTCTATAAACTAAATGTTTGTGCCTCCCCAAATTCATACGTTGATGTGAATTCCAGTGTGATGGTGCTTGGAGGTGAGCTCTTTGCTGGGTCATTAGCTCATGAGAGTGAAACTCCATAAGTGGGATTAGTCCCTTTTAAGAAAAGACACCAGAAAGACGGTCCCTCTCTCTCCATCATGGAAGGACACAGCAAGAGGGCAGCCCAGCCAGCTGCAAACCAGGAGGTGGGTTCTCACTGGACATTAAGTCTACTGGCACCTTGATCTTGGACCTCCCAGCCTCCAACACTGTGAGAAACAAATGTTGTTTAAGTCACCCCGTCTATGGCATCTTGTAGCAGCTTCAGCTAAGACAGTGTGTGTTCCCTGTCACTATGTTCAGCTGCAGAGAGTCCGAAGACCAGAGTGGTCTACTTCCATTACTTCCTACATCTTTTCCACTAATTCAGTCATTGCCAGATTCATGTTTCTTCCACAGTTAGTCTGGGTCAAGTAGGCTCCCAGGCTAAGAGACCAAATATATGGTCTCAGAGGATGATCTCCATTCAAGGCCTACTCAGACAGGCATTAAATATATTTATAGGATATGGCATACACCTTCCTATGGCTCACTGTGGTCACGTGTCCATAATCACTAACACTTACATGATGCAGAACTCTGGCTCCGTGTTTTCCTCACTCACAAGCTGAAGTGCGTGCATCACTGAATTCGAGATGTCACGCTTCCTATTTCTAGGCCATGGACACTGTTTTCCTCTTCCCACAGGGCAGCCAGTAAATAACCCGATCGAGAGAGGACTGCATAACCCTCATAACGCCGAAGACCGTGTTTTCAGAGGAGCCGCACTAGGCATCTGATACTGAGAGTTCTGCTTTCCCTCTTCTTTCCTCATGAGAACACTGTACATTCTAAGCACACCGTGGTGAGTCCCTCTCTAAGAACCCCCAGGCTGCAGCAAGCCTGAAACACGGTGACCTCAGCAGTGCCACAGCGATCTTTCCATTTCTGACACATTATGATGCATTTCACAGCCTACAGCTGTCTAGAGAAAACCCGATCATCACCTGTTCCTATTATTTCTCATTTACTTACTGGTCATGGTGCTGTCTAGCATCTGTAAGAGTTTGGGGTTGGAAAGTGCATTTTTGCCTCGAATTATAGGTAAAGTTTGCGATCTGTGCTGCTTGTGCCCTTCGTGACTGGGATTGGTGTTCATCCTGAAAATTAAATGGGGAAAATGGTTAAAGTAACAGGGGTGGGATAGCCAAATGTGCATTCAAGTATTCTAGACTGAGGCAAATATAAAGCCGTTTTTTGAATTGAGACTCTTTATTGAAAATGTTAATTAAAGTGGACGTAATACAAGGGACTTCAAAAATCCTTTTGAAGGAGTTTTATTTGAGCCAAAAGAAAGGCTCAGAAAGATAAGCAATACAGAAAGATAATAGAAGAGTAATAGTGAATTTAAATCTGTATAAGCATATTCATTGGTATTTAATGAATCATGGGATTCTGTGGATGTGAGGCTGGCTATTGGTAGATCACGAAGGCAGAGTGGCAGATATTAAAAATGTATTACAATGCCGGGTAGCTCCATTGTGTGAAATTATTTTTAGGAGGCAAAATGTGTGAAAAAGTAAAATCTAGTCTAAAACAGCTCTTGCTCTCCTAGATGTTCATATTTGGAAATTCTTCATGTTTCATCTTTCCATTTGAATCCTGTTGACACAGGATCCATGTGGGGCAGAGAGAGCTGGGGGGCCTCTGGGAGGCGCCTTCCCCAGGGCAATGACCGTGACCTGCAATGGCTCTCACTCAATGCCTCCTTGGCACTTCCAGCTAGGGGAATGAGCCAGTGGTACTGGGGTAGTAGGGATACTTCCCATTCTCGTCTGTGACTGAGACTACCATTTGGCCAAGGTAATAGAATATGCCATTGAGGATAGCATATAATGGGGGGTACCCTAAAGGGTCAGGCCTGAAAAAGAGACCATGGTTTCCTCTGTGTCATGCTCCTCAAATACTCTGACAAACCTGGGTCCCAAGACATTTGACTTTGGCTTTCAGTGGCCAGGGTGTTTGGGTCATTCCTGAAGCTACAGGGAATCATGGGATCTGGGACAGAGGGCTTGGACCTTTGGGACTGGATTATTTCCAGAATTTGAGTTCACTTCCGCTTAACTCCTGGAGAGCCAGCCCCAGTTTCTAGGAGGGGAGGGGCAGAAATGGTCAGGATCTGTCCAGATGGTTCAGAAAAAAACCATCTAACATGTGCAGAACTGCAGTGACCTCAGGGAGGTTATTATTGTCATTAAATGCAAAAAGTAACTGTCAATAGTCCTCTATTTTCTTACCTCTATCAAAACACCACCATTACATTTTTTCCTTTAGTTTTTCACAAAGGGGCAATTTCAAGGGATCCTCATAGACAGAGAGGCAAAATTTGTTGGCTCTATACCACTTTAATATTTCTTTCTAAAACTCTTTCTAAAATATAGACATTTAAAAATATTATATATTATTATACCTTTGGGAAGCATAAATCAAACTGGAAAAAATTTCAGCAAAGGCTTCTTATTTAGTAGGCCCAGAGGAGCTTTAAGGTAGGATTCCAGGCCAAATGTTTCCCATAAAATAGGTTAATGAATATCCTACATGCCAGTGGAGTCTGTCTAATGACGAGGAATCTAAAATGAGCTTATGCAGCCATCCATACTTCCTCATTGCCTGGTACTTTTTAAAAAGCAATTTCAGCTCTAAGAACACTGCTAAAACACCAAGATTACTAAAAATAATGGGGATACGTGACTTCACATGTTACTCTGTCACTAGGAGATTAGCAAACTTTAAACGAGGCATTTATTGGAATTATTCCTTTTCAGGCTCAATTAAATTAAGATAGTCATTAACCCTTATTCTATGCAAGGCATTGTGCTCTTGGTACATGTAAATTAGTGATAGTCTTTGCCTTTTAAGTTTTATAATTAGTGGGGAGATAAGGAGGTACCTAAGAAGTTTCTTCAGAGAAACACAGTTGAATTCTGCATTTGGTTTGAAATATATATACATACCTACACACGTGTGTGCACACATGCATGTGTGTCCACACCCCCAGATACATGCATAGACATGCACAAACATAAACACACAATATAATTTTAAATATCAAGCAAATGTGGCATTACCATTGTGACAAGAGGCCTGAGTTCTGGCAGGAAGGATTCGACCCTTTGAGAGTTCCATTGTTCTGGGTGGACTGCACAAATTTAAATGCAGCAGCAATTTTTCTGCAAGAAAAATAGGTGTTTTTGTCATAGCTCAGTATTTGTGCTTTATATATAAATAAAGAATGGTAACTACAAATTCACATGCTGTGAAAAAGAAAATCACATTTCCTTCTGGAAATGGAGAACCCCCCGGGGACGCAGCGGCGGTGCTGAGGGCTGGGCTGTGGTGCATGAGAAAAGAACGGCAGCACAGTTATTCCCGACTAATTTTTCTTTTTTGTTTAGTAGGAATATTTTCTTAAATTGGTATCTTCCCAGTTTTATCCCAATACAGGCAGATACATTTGTTCCAAGATGCCTGAAAGGCGGTTTCCTCTTAGAAATGCATGTTTTGTGGTTTTCTACCTCTACGGCTTTATGGACAGTTGTCAAACTTCTAATGTGAGGTCAACTTGATCATCTTTATTTGCATTTTAAAATTTCTATCATATATTTATAAGTCTAACTCGATGCATTAATATACGTCATAATTCTTTCTGAAAAACCAGACTAACCTATTGGAAATTAAAATTATTACCTTATTATATTGCGTTTTCCTAGGTACCTGAAACTTTGAAGACAAACTCTAGAAAGGAAAAAAAATCACATTTAAATCATTTGCATTTTTATTTATGCAAACCATTCATTTAAATACATTAAAAGAAAAATATTAAATTTCCTTTAAATAGTGTATGTATTATTACTGATAGATAACTCACCATATGGGTACTTAAAATGTAGAATGGTATAATGAACTACTTAGAAGGTTACAGAAAAAGAAAGTGTTAACTAGTCAACACTATAACTTACTCCAAGATGCTGAAGAAGTCGGACAACTCTGGACTGGGTGCTCTTTGCCAGTACGCGATGAGAGTCTCTGAAAGGAAACACCATGTAGTATGAGACTCTTTGAAATTCAAGGCGCTATTCCTTTTAAAGATTTTAATTTTAAAGAGCTCTCTTTACCCTCTGAAATATTCTTTATAATGTGAAGAAAGCACATAAGAAGACTCCTGGTTTCTGCTTGATCTAACTTGTCAAATCGAAGCGTTGAGCCTATCAAAGACAAGGGTCTTGGGATCTAGGAATCAAAGAACCAATAAGCATTGAGTAGAGTATGAGACTTCTGAGCCCTAATGTGCTGAGCAAGACTGGAGGGGAAGTCCTCCTACCTTTTCACAGTTGTCAGTCTTCTCACTGCTCTTCTCATTGGTACTTGGGTTGGAGTCAAGACTTGCTAAGGATGCTCTGGAATCAGCATGGTTTACTGTAGAAATAGCTATTGATGAAAATGCTGTAAACACAAGCCACAGCACACGGATGATAATGAGATGTATGGGCACAGATGCAAAACAAGCTAAAATGATGAACCAAAAAGATGTTGACCTTTGAGCAGTGTTTTGAAAGCTTGACATATGGAGTCTGGGATTGGCATGAGAGATATGAGACATTTTGAGCGTCATTACAATGGCCATGCCAGCGTTAAGGATTTAGAAAAATTTTGACCATGATAAATGGAAGCATAATAAAGCTTGTTTCTTTGATGTCTTAAAAAGCTTTTTAAAATAGTTCCTGTTTTAAGAATGCTTTAATAAAAGTTCACAAGGATACTTTTTGGGAAAAAGCTTTCAGTTTTTGACAGCTTATAAGGAATCAAGATGAAATTGTCAAAATTGTTCTTTAAGTATTCTTTGAAGTTGAAGAGCTATTTTATTTCAGAAGGCTGCATGCAGAGAAAGCTTAAATATTGTTTCCAGAAGGAAGCACAGTTTGGTAACATCTGAGTAGACTACTCCTTGAGCCAAATAAAAATGAAATCCAAGTAGAAGAGGAAATCATTGGATGGCGTTCCAAAATGTAAAAAGACTCTTCAGCTATATAAATATAGTATACTTTGCCATACAAATGATGTGTAATGGATTACCGACTGGGTGAAAACACAGTACTATACAATGTGAACATGGATGACTGTTAAACATAAGTGTCCTCAGAAAGTCTCATGTACCTGCTATGGAATTTAAAACATCCTTAGAAAATGATGTATCCACAGAGTTTGCATGTTTCATAGCTGACTGGCTGTGAAGTCCTCCATTGGGGCTGAGGTCATCTCTAGACCCCTGTATTCAAAGCACAGAAGAAATTAATAGGATTTGTCATATTTCAACATTGCAAACCCACCCATGCCTTCTTCACTGTGCTTTCAATTAGATGACATTTGATTTGATCTGTTATATTCCAGCCAAGGTCTTCTGCCAAAGCACACAATAATAATGAATATAGTCAAAACCAAACTTTTGGTCACAGTTTGATTTTGTATGTGATTTAGAAAATTTTTACAATGTAGTGTAAACTATCTTTTAGGTATAGACTAAATGACTGAAATGGTTATTTATGGATTACATTATAGAGTATATATCATTTTTATCACAGGATATCTTATGTGTATTACTATTACTAAAAATGAGATTCTAAATACTTACGATGTACTAGTTTCTGTGATAAATGTTTCCTATTACACAATTTAATCCTCATAAGAAACCTGTGATGGAGGTATTTTTATCCCATGTTATAAATAAGAAATTAGGAGCTTGAAGAAGTTGGATAATGTACCTAATATCACAGTTAGTAACTGGTACTACTGGGATTTGAACAAGGTCCAAAAAACAGTTCCTAAGGCACAGCACCCAACTTCTAAATGGTACTATCTTGCATGGCTGCTGGTTTCAGCAGTGCACTAATGCAGCTGGGGTCTGAACACAGGTAACAGATCCCAAGAGGGTTTGTTGTACAGTCACTATGATGACTCAGTGGAGAAGGCCGACAAACAGGCCACTCGAGGGCTGTGACTTGGCTATATGACAACCAGGTGGTCGGTCATGAAGCTGATACAGAGAGGTGGTGGGAAAGGTGTCCGCTGAGGATGGGGCTGTGGATGCAACCAAGGAGCCTGGCGGAAGCTGGAGAGAACTGGAAAATGATGCAGAGGACAGAGGAACATGACAACACAAAGTGCTGGAGAGATGGGCCAGGTAGAAGGCTTCAGTGACCAATCTAGGACACTTCAGTGACCGATCTAGTGGCACTCATACGAATGTCTCAGAAATACCTTGCAAGAAATGCTGTTTAATCCTTAGTTGCTCACAGTTGGGTGGAAGCGGTATCCAGGCAAATATATACAAAGGCTACCTTTTCATTCCAATAGACATTGGAAATAGTAAGCAGACTTGCCTGGTTCGACGTATTGGCAGTGAAAGGAAACAGGTCCTTCAGGTAAATCCTTGGCATGTTGTCCAGAAGCATGCCGTAGAGGGGCATGTATAAACTTGCTACCTGGGCCTGCTTTCTCTGGGTGAACAGGGAGCCAAAAGAAATGATACACGTGAAAATCAATGGGCTCCTGGGTTTGATTACACATTTAATGCAGCGTGCCATTAAGTGGTGTTTAGGGAAGGAAGAAAGGAAGGCCACTTACTGGTTCTCTGTATCGATCATCAAATGAATGCTTAGCCATTAGATTTTTCAGGACAGCCAAAGCTAAGTGCCTGATATCTTGGTCTTCCTGCAGAGCAAAACCGACTTCTCGGAGCAGAATCCCGATTAAGAAGTGCTTGCGGCAAAACTCATTCGTGACGGAATATTCAGGCATATCTTCGTGAGGCAAGTAAAGAGACCATGTTATTGAAAAGCAAACGATCGCTTTATAATCAAGATAGATTTATCAAAGTACTGTCAACGGCTCTCCCTAGCGGGAGGATTCGGTGATATGGTGTTGCCACAGAGACGGGAAAGACGAGAGAGGAACATTCAGTAAGAGCGGGGGCTACTGGGTGCGCGTGAATACAAGCAATGCATGACGTCAAGTATCCAGTGCCACGAAAGTGGCGTGTCTTCAGTGTCAGAGCTGAGGGGAGATAAAACTATTTTCTGTCTGAGGGACTCAGGAAATGTGTAACTGGAGTTGTAATGTGTTGAAACGGGCCACTGAGGATGCTTAAGAATTGGAGGTGCAGAGTTGTGGACACAGCTGGAGGCAGTGGGGGAAGAAGACACCGGGAGAAGATCCAGGGTTTCTGGGGCAGGTTTGAGGGGAACACAGGTATGGGGCACAGTAAGCACAGCACCCAAAAGGGGAGGGATGAGAGCTCAGATTTGAGCCACAGATTGGGGATAGATGATGAGAAACTTAAGTACAAATTCCTTAGCTGGCATTTTGGTTTCTCTGCTATTTGTGCAACTGTAGAAATCCCATTTGCATTTCTCTAGGGGATGATAAGTCACTGAGGGCTTTGAGATCAGTGGCCCAGTCAGACCTGTGCTTTATTGACTTACAGATATGGTGGCTGGATGTAATGAATTAGACTGTAGGAAGGCATGGGGTGAGGGATACAGCACAAGAGGCTGTAGCAGGAGAGGGAGGGAGATACTAGAGGGCCTGGGTGGGTAGGACTGAACTAGCAGAAGCATCTGCAGGACAAGTTGTCTGAAGAATGGGAAGGAGCAAGGAGAGAGAAAAACCAAGGGTGGCTACGAAATCTTGAGCCTGAATTACCAAGAAAGGACTGTGAAGATTTCCAGGAATAATACACATTCATGCAGAATTGTCCAATGTGTCTCCTAAATGTAACTATTAATTATAGAACTAGCACCCACTCATAGAACACGTACTGTGTGCCAACCCCAGACTAAGCACTTTATAAACATTACCTTATTTAATTTTCAGGACAACCGGTAAGGTAGTTATGATTCGTATAATGAACCACTGGAACATTCCTGTTATATTTAATTTATAAATTTATGTGGTATCAATAATCTCAATTTTGAAAAAACAACCCAAACTAGGATGTGGTTTATTGAAAGGAATATATAAATCTACTTACATGGAACAAACATGCTATTCTATGTAGCTGGGGATTTTATTTATGATACACTCTAAAGGAATTTCAGGTCCTTTGGGAAATTAAAAAGAATTGAACTCTAGAGAATAAAACATGAAGGAAGTCAAGCTGAGGAACCATTTAATTATCTGTGACTAGAGAAACATTCAGACAATTTTTTGCTTATTTTGACTATATGGTATTAAATATATAGCTACTTATTAGCATTTGGAAACTAGACATTTGTAATATCTGTACTCATCAATGTTATAGGACTGTGACACGGTTATTGATGCTTAGGTAGTATCACATAAAATTCCATTATTACCTGATGCATGTAATTCTTGAGTTGTTTCTGAAGGTGTCAGAGGATCTAGATTTGATATAAATAAACAAAGTTCAGATATATCTATGCTTAGATACACACTATGTTTATCAGCTATGAATAATGTACACTGCAAAATTAAAATCTATTGTTCTGAAATGGGAGTCACTGCAGTAAAACTTTGTTTTTCAAGACCAATGCCTTAGGTCAGTTGTTTCATTACAAAGAATGCCGTGAATAGAATTATTTTAATCCTTAGCCTTCTGTTTGAGCACCTCCTTTGCCAGCAGAAATATGCTTGCTGTGAAACGTATATTTTTATGTTCACTGTTGATAATATTGGATCTATAAAGAGACAATCAGGCCTTTTTGTCTGAGCTACTGACCAATAGCAAACCACTGGAATCAAAGTGACCCAGTACAGGTGGGATTCCCCTGAGGCTCTTAACCAGCTTGGCTAACCCAATGATCACCTGGCACTAGTTGATAAAACAAAAACAAACACAGAAGTATAAACATTTTATTATACAAAATCACATTCCTATCCTTTTTTCTATGAAGGCATTTAGATTAAATGCACTTAATAAATTAGAAAGAGAATGGGATAGTGGATGTAGCTTGTAGTTAAGACGAGAATGACAAAACTTTTAGAGGCTGGATAATGTACTTGACTCTCTCCCTCTCCCCCCAGATATGAGTGCAAGTTATAATACACAGAAGGAGGCTCTTTATCATCCTACTTTGTGCTTTCTATGAACATCAAAATTGCACCTTGTGAATAATTTACTCACTGCTTAGAAGTAAAGTATTTAAGGGTAAAGGAGGTCAATTATACAGGTGGGGCAAAAGTAGGTTTCCGGTTGTTCATACGGAAAATAATACAATCATTAATGAATAATAATGCAAGAAGAAGCTGTGTTTCCTGTACTCACAACTGCACATCTACTTTGGCCCCATCCCGTGTGCTGATGGTGGAAGGAGACTTGACTTTGGGTGGTGAACATACAAGGTGATACCCACATGATGTGTTATAGAATTATACAAATAAAACTGGTTAATTTTACTAACCAATGTCACCCCAGTAAGTTTAATAAAATTAAAATTTTTAAAAGTTCGTAAATCATTTTAGTATTTTCTTTGCATCTTGATGCTTGATGAGTGTCTGATCATGCTCTGCCATGATCACGCTAGTACATGATTGTGGTAGAGAATGAACAATGCGTATGTACTGAATGTAATGAACGAAAACATTTCCTGTCCACCATGTATGCCACAGTAAGCACAGTAAACAAAATGTGGAGCACAGTTCTTACCTGCACACCCATCTCTGTGACCTTCCGACCCTGAGATGCCAACAATGTATAATGGTGCCCACCCACCTGCCTGCCTGCCTTCCCTCCAAGGTATCAGTTTCTTCGTCTCAAACTCACGTTGCAGAATCACATTCTAACATAAATGCACACATTAACTGATCATTTTAAATGAATGTATACTGAAAAATATAACTGTATCTCTGAAAATCAAAGGAGAGCTGTCTTTGGGAGCCAGCGTGGTGAAAGACAGTATGGCTCGAGGTTAACATTCTTTGAGCTACAAGCACCAATTTTAAAATTTTCTTGGCCTTCTCTTTAATGAAAAGGGAAACACAGACAAAAATTGAGAATTATAGAGCCAAACTCATTACCATGGGCCAACAATTTCTTTTGCATTTAAAAATCTGATTATCTGGGTCTACTGCTCATGTGACATCTTGAGACCAAACCAAGATAGAGGAAACAGGAAAAGTAACAAAAAACAAAGAAAAGTGTTCACTTGGTAGGAGCTGATGAAAACTCTTGGAATTGTTACCTGGAATGTTTGCTGATCTTATGGGGAGACACAAAGGGATAAAGTGCTCGTGCTGACATACTTCTTGAAGAAAATCAAATTTATACTGGCTTAAGGTCTGAAAAAGAGACAAGCTGATTGACTATTATTTACGCACCATGAAAGTTAGTATAAAACGAAAATCTGCTCTTGAATCTTATGCCTAGAGGGAAGATGTAATTCCTTTTGTGTGACCATCAGCTAATTGTTAAGTTTAAGGAATTTCATCCCCTCCCAATTGGTAAATGCAGCCACCTTCCTGTTCCAAGAGGTTGGTCAAAGCCTTTATCATCTCATTGTTAACCTACCTTGCTGACTCATTTTTTTCCACTTCTTTTAGCTTATATCATAATATGTTTATTTAGAGAAAAATAGTGCCTCGCCAATGCACACAGCCCTAAAACTACACTCAGATCATGAAACAGATCACTACAATCAACTCCAATGCTCTCAGGACCTAGGCAGACAATGATGCAGACGATAAAAAACGAAAGTGAATCTTTCTCTGCGCACCATTTGTTCTGAGGATGCATTATTAACTCGACCTCGCCTCTGCTCCCGCAAACAGTTTAGCTTTTCAGTAATATTCTGCACAGGACAGTGATGAATAGAGTCCAGACATGGTCTAAGACGACTGTGTGATACATGAGCTAAGAATAACCACAGAAGTCGGGATAATTAGCACGTTTCACAACTGTTCTATTTTCCCTCCCATGCAAGATAAGGAATCACTTTTTTAAGACTCAGATGGTATTCACTGTATTTGCTAACATCAGCTAATAAAATAAAATATATTCCTTTCGCTTAGATATTTTAGAATTATGTTTTCTGGCAACTTGAGTCAATAATTGAAACTACTGCAATTTATAAATGATGAACCATTTAAAAAACTGCCTCTCCTTGGTATAGAACTTATTTTTTTTTTGATGCAGAGAATGGATAAGTTAATGTCCTAGGCAGATATAAAGACTAACTTATTTATTTATGATGCCATCGCGGAGAATGCAGTCACTCCCGCACGCGGGGCTCACCTTGAGGTCCCCGGAGGAGAACATGCTGATGTAATTGTTCACCATCTTGAACACAAAGCCCCGGTCCATAAACGTAAAGCAGCGCTACAAAAGATAATGTTTTACATTCAGTCATTTTTACTTTTAGGATCATTAAAGATTTTAGAAAAGATAATGAGATTTATTAAAATAAAATAACATTAAACGAAATGTGTTGTATCGTTAAGTGTTTAAAAAATCTCTAAAATATGTTTAAGCATTCGTCTACCTATGGCAGCTAGTTAAAATGTCAGGTATAGTACACACATGAGAAGGTTACAACCCATACTAATCAATGTTATATATCCCTTGGAGGTTTGCAATTAAATATTAGAAAGTTTTGTATAGAAAGTTTTAGCTTTCAGTTGCCTATTTATTTTTTAAACAGGTACATTTTATTGTGGTTTTTTAGCAATCTGATTCCTGTGCTATACCGCTCTGGGAAGGCAGGGGGGTGGCAGAGATGGGTCGGGAAAACCTTTAAAACCGCACTGGCCTCCTTCAGCAGACTAGCTTTTTCTCTAGCAGCTCAAATTTAGAGAAGGTAAGAGATTCTGAGATTTCTATCATGAAGCTGCTCCCTGTCTCTCTTACTGTGTTGTCAAAATCTCTTAATAATGAATGTGTTAAGCAGTAGGTGGTTTTGCAGGAGACAGGCAAGCATTCCGAGCTGGCATAGCACCTACTCTTCCTCCAAAACACTGAAGGCCACGCGACCAGTAACCGAGCGACAGTGGCCAAGGACTGCAGTGGAAAAGTAGGAAGTGGGAGGCATGGACCACACAGGGTGGGGCAAAAGTATATGCAAAATAATGCAACAATTAATAAATAATAATAATATGAGAATAAACTGTGTTTCACGTACTCAAAACTATAAACCTAGTTTTTGCCCCACCCTGTATTTACCGATGAGTGTCTCGGGGCATTACAGCAGATCACTGTATGGGGGGACATTGCCACAGGTGTCCCATTCTATCCATTTACACATGTGGAAAACTCTTTGGGGACTTTTCCCACTGCTGTTCCACTCAGTATGGAATGCTCCCCTCTTGTCCAAAAGAGTCTAGGATGGTCCAGTGCAATGGTTTTGCATTTCTTGGGTCTCTCCTCAATTTTACTCACAAATCTCTGCTCAGAAAGGACTGGGCATAAAGTCTTGCTATACGTAGTCTACTGAGTGGAATGTCTTCCATGGAACTATGCCCATGCATAAACGAGAGCTATTTTCTCAAATAACATTCTTCCATTTGTTAGGTCATTTGTGTTTTTGTTTTGTTTTTCCCTTCTATTTTTGTCTTTATCCTTTGGAGGGTTTTTAACATACGCATTCATTCCATAATAGTATACTGCCTCATGTATATCTTCCTTTTTAACACAAATTTAAGCTCTTTCGACGACTCCTCTCATTTCCCATTAGAACAGAGGGAGAGGTGGACACCAGAGGGTGACCTCAGGCTCAGGTGATGCAGAGTCCTGCGGGGAGGAGGGGGGAGAAGAGGAACTTTCGAGACATCTGCACTATGCAGGCTCCCAGCAGGCGTGCCGGGTCCTTCCAGGCACTCCATCATAAGTGAACATGCGAATCAAATAACACTGAGAACATCTCGTGTCTGCGAGCACGGGGGCTTGGATGGACTGCAACCTCATATGACTGTACCTTAAGAAACCTGGCGACGCTGCTGTTGGCCCTTCTGGTTTCTTCAAGGGCATCTTTGTATTTCCAAATCACGTGATCAGACAGGATCATGACAAGATTGTCCAGTTCGTTTTGGTAAGATTCCGGAAATCTTTGAGCCCGAGGCAGCTAAGGAAAGAATGGATCATTTCTTTATAACGTGGCATGGGGAGATACTAAGCCTGGAAAAAAATCAACTGAAACAATTACTTCATTTTATATATTGCCAAACAAAGCGTCCTTTTGAAAACTTGGATGTGGTAATAAAATAGAAGCCCTTTTAACTTCAAGGTCATGATTTCCATTATTTTCATTTAATGTTTCCCTCTGTCTTGGCTAGTAAAATGTTCATGTTTTCATGAAAAAAGTAAATTGTTACATTTTTAGTGCAAACTCTTAAAACAGTGTAACATTTTCTATGACTCCTCACATTTTTTTTCAATTACATATAATTGAAAAAGTTTACATATAATATTATATTAGTTTCAGGTGCACAGGTGTCTGATTTAGCGATCTGACATTTGTATAACTTACTAGGTGATCCCCGCATAAGTCTGGTGCCCTGGGACCATACATAGTTATTATAATATTAGTGACTATATTACCTCTCACATCTTAATTCCCCTCACTGCCCCTTCAGGAAGTAAATACTATCAATAGTTTAATGAATGCTATTCTAGATTTCCTTTGACATATAGTCCTCTATTAGTTGAAAATCAGTTACTTTGATTTTTTAAACGGGAAACCCCCCAGTAAAGCACTGTAAAAAATCAATGAATGAATAACTGAATGAATAACTGAATGAGTACAGATGTTGGTTTGACATGTCCTCTAATAAGTACTGAGTTCCAGCTAGTCCTTTTGGGGATTTTATTTCAGGTCTATTGAGGTATAATTGATGTGAAATTAGAAGGTGTTTAAAGGTGTGCATCTTGATATTTTGGTACACATGTGTAGTGTGTAAGAATTTTCCTCATCTAGTCACTGAACACATCCATCACCTCACATGTTCAGCCTTTTCTGTGTGAGAATGTTTGCCGTTTTCTTCTAGCAAACGTCATTCCCAACCATGACCACCACGTCTCGGATGGATCCTCAGACCTTACTCATAGCGGAGAGATTGCACCAGCTGGTCTTAACTCCATGGTCCCGGCACTTGCCACAGCGAGTGCCTGTGGGACCTCAGAGTCAAGGGAGTTCTGCCACCACATGCAAAAGGGCTTGGCTGTGAGATTCCATATGGTTCATGGAATAAAACTCCATGGGTCCCTAAAGACCACCCTTAGGTCCAGGAATCCACTCATCCTGTCTGGACTCCTGCATACAGGGAAAGTTCCAGACACTCTAATTTCTAGTCTCCCATCTCTACCTCGTGAACTTACACACCCTCTTTGCATGAGATCGGTAAAATCCATTCATCCCACCAGCTGGCTTTAAAATTAAACTCACATTTTTACTATAGACAAAAGCACAAAAATCACTGTTAGATTGAGCCATACATTTCTAAAATTCTGAGTACCCAGCCTTGCAGGCAGCAGCAATAAAAACCATGGAGGTTAAGGGACACATGCAATCATTTCTCCTGCTTAAAAAGCAATGAACATGTATTGATAAAGTTGCAGAGTAAATGAAAATGGAACTCCTGACTGCATATTCATTAGTGTAATTGTTGGATAGTATTTATTGCCTGTGATCTTACCTGAATTTTATTTGTGTCAATCAAGTGCTGTGCCATTGATTTTAGGATAATTGCAAAGAAGAACCAGGAATGCTGTTAGGAAAAGAAAAGACAGTAAGAAATTTGCTGTCCTATTGTAAAATAATGTAATTCTGTTCTTTACAACTTGTGACATTAGAACATCTTTATCTAAAAATGTATGCTTTAAAAGTAAATGCATCAGAGCAATAATATTTTCTCCATTGTGTTAGAGTGATCTTTATCAAAGTTCTAATGGTAAAAGTAAGTGGCGGACATTCTGTTTTCTCTGTAATCTCAAAGAATGTTTGAACTAAAACAAGATTCCAGTGTACTTGACATGGTTAATTGAAGAGTAGTCTTATGAGGTCTTTATCCATGGGTCTGTATTTGTTTCACTTATCTAAACAAAACTCAAACCTTTTTGTTTTATAATAGATCATAGCAGGCCTACCCCTAACCTTTCCAGGGTTAGAGACAAGATTGAAAATGGATGCCTTATGTCTAAATACCTGAGTTCAAGTCATGCTAACAAAGTGTTAAATACAATATGTTTGATCACCCTACCTGGACAAGTAGAACTCCATGACAACTTGGAATCTTGTCCCAGAATGTGGGGCCCTGGGGAGAGAAGCCCCCTAGCCTACCCCCTCTTGTCTCTCGAGGCTCTGTCCTGCACCGTGAGAGGCCAGGTTCACGCGTGACTGTCCGGCCTGCACGTCCACGTGTTGTCCACAAACCAGCCCCTCCCTTCCACTGCAGACCACCCCCCACTTGGTCTAGGGTTGCACTCTGGCATCAAGCCTTTCCCTGTGAAGGCTGGAGTTAGGAATGAGGTCTAAGTGAGTCAGCCTGCAGGGCCAGGCAGTGGGAGCTCCTAGAATACTCAGGGATTCAGAAGGGCTCCCAGCGAGCATGTCTCTTGGCTACTCTTACACCTTTTCCTATGGGGCGGGCTCAGGTGGCGGAGACTAAAGCACACGTTCACAGCGGAGACCCCTGTTTCTCAGGTGTAAGGGTGAAAGGGTGATATTATCCCAGGCATGAAAAGTATAGTTTGTGTATATACAGTTCAAAGAATGCACCCCCCTATCATCTCTCTTTCTCTTCCCCTCCACCACAAAAATTTCTGAATTCTGGGCAGTCTTTCCCTTGGTTAACTTCATAATTTTGCTACCGATATTATACATTAAAACAATATATTTAGTTAAGTGAAATAAGCCAGGCAGTGAGGGACAAATACCATATGATCTCACCTTTAACTGGAACATAATCAACAAAAGAAAAAAAGAAAAAGAAATATAACCAGAGTCACTGAAAATAAGAACAATCTAACAATAGCCAGAGGGGAGGGGGGAGGTGACAGTGGGGAGAAGGGTTTTCAGGAACTACTATAAAGGACACCTGGACAAAACCAAGGGGGAGGGTGGAAGTGAGGGAGGGAGCTGGGTTTGGAGGGGGTGGGGAGAGAATACAGACAACTGTAATTGAACAACAATAAAATAATGAACAAAACAAAACAACATATTTAGTTTTGTTTGCCACTGAATTTCATATGAATGGAATCATCCTGTATGTATTCCCCTGCAATTGCCCTTTTCATTCAACAAATTATGTTTTGAGGTTCCTTTATGTTGAATCATGAAGCCGAGGGTCCCATATTGGTACAACACTGTGTGTCTAACCACAGCTTACCTAACTGCTCTGCTGTGGATGGGCAGTGGCATTATATCCAGTTTCAGGCTGATACCAACCATACTGCTAGGGACTTCTGAGTACGTAGTCTCAGAACTCTAGAAGACTGAGACGAAGCTTAAGTTCCAAATGTGCAGCTCTGACTTAATAAAAGGGTCACTTTTTATTTATTTATTTATTTATTTATTTATTTATTTTTAGAGAGGGAAGGGAGGGAGAAAGAGAGAGAGAGAGAAACATCAATGTGTGGTTGTTGGGGGCCGTGGCCTGTAACCCAGGCATGTGCCCTGACTGGGAATCGAACCTGCGATGCCTTGGTTTGCAGCCCGCGCTCAATCCACTGAGCTATGCCAGCCAGGAAAGGGTCACTTCTTAATAAACGGTATTGGAAATCAAATTCATGTTGTTGGGCATATTAATACAAGGGACACTTAAAACCCCCTTTCGGTCACCTTGTCCAAAATGGTATTATTAACCATCAGGCAAAGGTTCTGACATGTGCCCCGGAATTCGGCTGATACCATTCTCCACCCTCAGCACCCTGGCTGCCTCCCTCTTCCCCGCAGTTCACCAGATCTAATCACGTGCGGCCTTCTGCCTCTGCCCAAGTCAGACAACAGAAGAGGCCCATCTCCTCTCCTGCTCTTGAACCTCCACCGTTCCTTTCGTATCCACATATCCCATGGCTTCCATCTCCTGACACCCACCTGTTCTGGAACACATGGTCCACCAGCCGCAAAACCTGCTGAAGATGCAAATGCCCCTCCAAACAGTCCCTTCCTCTTGTCTTTCAACTGAACGCTGACTCTCTCCAGAAGACCCTGCTTCTGGGCAGGCGACTTCTGCAGTGGGCCCTGTGTCCGTCTTCAGCCCACTACATCTGCTCTCCACACAGCCATCAGAGTGATCCTTTTACACCCAGGCCAGCTCACAGCACTCCTCTGCTCAGTTCCCTCCACGTGGGTCCCCGTTTCACTCTGAGGGGCAGCCAAAGGCCTGGCCAGGGCCCATGTGGCCTTCTGCCACCTGCCAAACCACCCGCTGCTCCTCTGACTTCATCTGGCCGTCTCCCTCCTTCGCTCACTGGGTCCCAGCCACCCTGCCCTCCCGTTCCCCCTCAGGGACTTCCAAGCACGCTGCTGCCTTACTACCTCACACGGGCCTCCCCTTGTGCCTTTAACGTTCTACTCTAAGCATCCACATACGCTCTTTCAACTCTCTCACATTTTTCTTTTTTGGCTCAAGTACTCCCGTCTCTGTGAGCCCTATCCTGCCCACTCTGTTTAAATCCGCAAACCTCCCCTGCACTCTCACTGCTCCCAATTCCCCTTCTCTGCTTGATACGTTCCCTTCCCTCACCCCCGCTCCCCTTCTAGCGTAGGATTGAATTAACGTTGTTATTGTGTCTGTGGTTGATTGTTGGTATTTCCCAGTAGAATGTAAGCAGAGATCTTTATGTCGTTCTCTGTCGTGTGCCGAGTGCCGAGGATGGTGCCTGTTGCATGGGAGGCACCAACGGCATGCTTGTTGAATTAACTAAAGGAATACACTCACAAGGGTAATTTAAACAAATTGCTTGGCTCAGGGTAATTTGATATTAGTGAACTCATGTTGATGCTTATTGATCCTGCCTTCTCTTTGTAGCTACTTACTAATCCATTATCCGTCTGTCAAGTCAGGATAGATAATTAATTAAGCTGGGGACTAAGTTCGCTCTTCTGCATAGAATAATGTAGAGTTGCCTTTTCATAAACTTTCACCATCTCTTCTTTATGTGTTTCAGCTTTTGGGGGGTCACAGAGTGGCTGTGACTTGGTTTCCTCTCTGGTGTCCATATATCCACTCATGAACATATCATCAATCCTTTTGTTGGTATATTTCCTCTTACTGTGTCTAATAAACCCAACACATTTTACTTTTGCTACATTTTGAGTTTTTCAGTATTTTAGATAACTCTTCACAGACATTTATTCTGGCCTTAGGCCAAAGGACGTAACTTGCGTCCTGCTACTTCTGAAGGTGATCTTATTCTGTTGACGCAGATGTCTCTCGCTTAATACTTCTTATATGCTACAGTTACAATAGGAAGCTTATGCTAGAAACTACAAGAGGAATGATCTCTGAAAATCGGTGGATTTTATCACCTTCCGAGGGTAACGGTGAACCTCATACTAACAATGAAAGAATTGTCTTTAAATTCCTTACCTTCAGGACATGCTTCACGGTTGTTGAGTCATTTGTTTTCAAAAGACCAGCCACATTCTTAGCCAGCTCCTCGTGTATTGTTCTCTCCTTGCATGTCCTGGTCTTGAACACAAACTGAAGAAAATCCAAAAAGAGAAATCAGTCAAATGCTTTAAGAAAACAAAAGCTTCAAAAATCATGTTCCATGAGTAACTCATAACTCAAAATTGTCTGCTCATGCCAGATTTTTTTTTCATGAAACAAATGAAGGCCCGATGACAAGAGTAGTGCACACCTGCTCCTAGGTAGTAGGGCTTTGCACAGGTAGGGACTGGCTCACCTAGGCTCTCCTTGAAACTCTTTTTTGTAGAAATCAAAAGAAAGAGTCAGAGAGCAATTCAGCAGGTTGAAGGAAACACGGAGGGCTTTGACCCACCTACTTAGGATACATTTCCCCTTCTCCTTCTTTCCACTGGTAACAGGTGGCATGGTAGCACTTCTTCATCCTGAAAGGGTAGAGCACCCACTCAAATAGCCAAGTGGGGACGCGGGTGCCTTCCGGAGGCCAGTAGGTGAGCTCCCCACACGCCCAGGGTCTACCATCTCATGCTAAGGTGCAGCCATCCAAGGGTCATGAACACTGGCCATCCGTGAGATAACACACGCTGCTCACTATTTTATTTCTCAAAAGATGGGTTTGGGCACACACCACTGAGTGCACGCCACGGTCTTAGTTTCCGGTATTTCTTCATCTACGTTAAGGATATCAACATCAGCGTGCTGATTACTAAATTGTATTATTTTACTTAGGAGTGGGGTTTGCCTCAAGGGACTTCATTTCTTAAGGATGTTCACAATTCAGACTTCATTATAATCAAGAGTGAAGGCAGGCACGAAACTCAAAGCAAAAGCACATTCGCGTTTAGACCTGGAATTTGTTTGGACTTTATAGCTCATCGACAGTGAAGTCATTCTGATGGGGCCTGACTTCTCCAAGTTCATCCCAGAGGAGAGAGACGAAGCTAAGAGATGCGTGAAACTAGCTAAAATCAAGAGTAATACAATTTTCCCCCCATCGTGGATTATGACTCATGTGAGGGGAATGTCCTAACTACCTAATACCACGCACAGTTAGTTAGCCCCGAGGGTATTACAACTAGCTCTGAGATATTCTTATTTTAAAATGTTGGCTATAGTATGTCAGTGCCATGAATTTCTGTAAACCATGGCATTTCATTAATTAACTCTAGGCATACATTTTTGAAAAAGACATGGTGTGTATGTGCGTGTGTTGGATATTGTAGATGGGTGAGTTAGCAGCATTTAGCACCACTGAACTTGAAATGGTGTTTAGTTTGTTTCTGAATCAATATTAATTGCATTGACTATCACATCTCTCAAGGACATCAAAGCATGTATACGTACTGGTCCCTCAGTTTCCATTATGTTCCTAGTTGTGGGGCTTCATATCTATCTATATGTTAAATAATAACCTTTCCTACCAACGGAGGAAAAATGGATTCCTTGGTCAAGGTCAGGCTCTCAACCATGTGCAATACTGCAGCAGGAGTCCAATCTCAGAGTCATAGAGCTGGGTGTTCATCCGGCCCAACCCATCTCACTTCACAGAGGAGGAAAGAGAGGTTCAGAGAGACTGACTGCTTAAGTTAACCATCTAACCTTGATGACAATCTAGTTTCCCACTCGCTAATTCACTGCTCTTTCCAGAGTAAAACTCCAGCCAGTTATAGTTGTTAGGTTGCATTTGTTTTAAGCTTATGAAGATGTGTTGTAAAACATGTTTAGAAATTGTTATCAGCTTGAAATGTCATAGAGGTGTGTTTTTGGATTTGAACCTCTCAGGAGCACAAACGAAATAAGCGGTCTGCTATATTACAAACTCAAATGATCTCATCAGGATCATTCAAACATCCTGGTTAAAAATAAAGACCATCCCAGGACGCATGTCCAATAGACCTCTCCAAGAGTGTCACAGATGGAGTCTGAGAGCTGATTTGAAGGTTCTCATAGGATCTACACTTGACTGTCACAAAAATGTCACAACACCGGTGGGTTCTAAATGTAATTTCCAGTGATTCCATTGGGAAAAGGTACACAATCCTTGTGTTGAAATGGAGAAGATGTTGTGTAATGTGAACTGGAGAATTTTTTTTTTGTCTCAGTCCCCTTGGAGAGTGAAATGGAAAATCAAAGTAAGCATTGAGAGAGTGAAGGTTGTGTAGATGGTTTTGTGGAATGTAAATTTGTCAATACCCTATAAAAGCAAGCAAAGACTCTATCTTAAACAGAGAGCAAACTAAAAAGTCGTTTATAGGTAAATCTGGCCTTCTGCAAATGAAATGTCGATCTTATTGAGTAAAATTAGACCAGAGAGAAATGATTTTGAAGTAACTGACTATTTTTGGCATTTGGGCCATTTTAAGAAGGACATACACTTATGCATAGGTTTTGGAAAAGCATCTAACATTTCTGGCAGGTAGAAAGTATATAGACATAAAACTGAAATGAAAAAATTTCTTAGGTAAATTATTTAAAAAACAACTTTTTAGCACAAAAGACCCACAATTCTTTTCTAGTCCACTTTCTAGACTTGTAAAATTATAAGGGTACATGTCTATTAATATGTATTAGTATAATATATTCTTTTAATTAAAAAGGTCTACGTCTCAAAAAATTTCACCTATGTATAGAAAGAATAGGAATTTAGGTCCTCCATGCATCATAAATAAAGTGAACTAAGCTACTGTTATTTATCTCTGCATGGGTTCTTGCTTTTCATTCAAGCAGATGTAGGAACTACAATGTGCAAACATCATCGCAAGTTCATGGGCATTGATTCACAGGCCAACTGGAAATGAGACTATATACTCGACAAAGGACACTGGAAGAAGCAGTGCACAGTTGATGGAATGGGCTAGTGGTTCATGCCGGAGGATAAAGGGCTTAACATACCAGAAGCAGGTACAAATATACAGTAACTGGGAAAATGAAATAATGCCTGAGAAAACAATAAGAAAAGCTAAGAAAACATTACAGAAGATACACAGAGCATTCAACAAACCAACAGGAAAAATCTTCCTTAAATTTACACAGGAATTTCATTCATTGCAATGTTGACTTCTAAAGGACAATACTTAAATTTTCTCCTCTCGTTCTTTGCTTTTTCTTCCCATACAAATATTCATTTATATATGCACATGTTATTTATACATTTATACATTCAAACAACACATCTAGCCCATCACTGCAAAGAGAAGGAATTCCAAGTAGCTGAGAGGAATGCTTGGCATTGCTGTGAGGGGGCACCATCCAGCTACAGAGAAAAACTTCCTACTTATCGCAGACAGGAAATGAGACAAGCCACACAACATAAGGGCAAGCGACCAGTGGCCAAGCGGTGATCCCATACCTTAATGTACGACTGGACGGAGTGGTCCAGCTGCTCCTCGTGGCACTTGGCCACAATGTCAGTCAGAACCCTGAAAAAACAAAGCTGTTCAGTGGCCTCTCTGGAGAAGGCAGGGAGATACCATTTGGTTTGTCACTGGAGTGCTCGAAAACTGGGTACTTAATAGTTACTGAATAAATGAATGAACCAATTGCAGCCTCTCCCTCATCCTATCTTCCCTGCAGTACTGAGTACTTAATATCTATATTACCTGTTAGCCATTGCAACCTTGAAATCTCTAAATGCTAGGACGCTAGATATAAGTACTGTCTTACGGCTGCAGTGTCTCACATTGGAGACTTTTTTTTTTTGCCTGAGTTGAAGGTGCTATTGTAGCCTACGTGTTTGTGGACATTGTCTTCTTGAAAAAGGGATCATTTTTAGTGCCTGATTAACTGTAAGATCTTTAACCTTGTATTACTTATCATATTCCTTTTTAAAATTCTTTTTAAAGATTTTATTTATTTATTTTTAGAGAGGGAAGGGAGGGAGAAAGAGAGAGAGAGAGAGAAACATCAATGTGCAGTTGCTGGGGGCCATGGCCTGCAACCCAGGCATGTGCCCTGACTGGGACTCAAACCTGTGATGCTTTGGTTTGCAGCCTGTGCTCAATCCACTGAGCTACGCCAGCCAGGGCTATATTCCTTTTTTTTTTTTTTAAACAAGGCTTCCCTTCCAACCTAGAGGCACTCTATGTACATGCTTTTGGAAAAAGTAATTAGGTGAAGATGCGGGATCTTTTCTGTCTTCCTTCACTGGAACAGGGCTTCTGTAGCAGTGGTGGCACTGGTGGGTATTTTCACGTGACCACTTCTGTGTACTCCATGGCTAGTGTTTAGGAATATCTCAGAATTGCAACAGGCCAGTCCAGTGAAACATTTAGGAGTCTTGTCACCACAGACCCATACGCTCACGCTGAAAGGAGCATCCACTGAAGACACAGTTGGGGACATTTACTCGGGACCTAGAAATGGCTGGCCGTGGGGCTGTTAGAGCTACGATCATTTTCCAGAGCTTCAGGGCTCCACTTTAAAAACGAGACCAGAGGTCTCCTTCTGCAAAAGGCTAATAACATGCCTGTGAGTTCAGAAGGTGCTGGAAACATTTCAATGCCAAGAGTAATTTTTTTTTTCTGGAATGCTGTGACTAATGCTTTCAAAATGAACACTAGGAATATATGATTCAGTAATTAGTTCAAGACGTGATCTCTATAAAAAGGAAACTGTGATTGCCAAAGTCACCAGGGAGATTAGTAATGTTGGAAGGATGTGTAGCATAGATAAACTTAAAGTGAGAAGAGTTAAAGAAAAATTGAATATTTTTTTTTAAAAAAGGAAAAAGATCTGTTAGGAATGTGAAGTGGTATGGCCATTGTGGAAAACAATTAAATATTTTTTTAAAAAAATTAAACATGAGACTCTCATCCAAACCAGGAACCCCATGGGACATTTCTCTCAGATAAATGAGAACTTAGGTTAACCCCAAATCTACCCCAAACGTGACACAACCCAGCTTCATTCAACAGATGAATTGTTCAACAGGGGAATCGTGCTGTGGAGTACCACTCAGAAATAAAAAGAAAGGAACTATGGGTAGATGCAGCAACCTGGATGACGCTCCAGAGAATTACGCTGAGTGAAGAATATCAGGCCCAAAAGGTTGCACACTATATGGTGACATACTGTATGATTCTATCTACAGCTATATAGGTAAATATAAAGGTACCTTTAGATATGTAGATGAACCATTGTATATACATACTAATTCTTACAATAAGGTTATAGAGATGGAGACAGATTAGTAGTGACCAGGGATAAGGAGTGGAGGTGGGGGTGGGAGAAATAGCTGTGACTGTAAAAGGGCCACAGGAGGGACCCCTGTGGTGACAGAATGTTCTGCATCCTGATTCTATCGATGTCCATACCCTGGTAGTGCTAGCGGACTACAGTTTTGCAACATGCTGCCTGTGGGTAAATTGGGTGAAAGGAAAATGGGATCTCTCTGCTTATTATTTCTTATAACCACGTGCAAATCTATAATCATCTCAAGATAAAACGTTTAAAAATCACAATGAAAAAGTTGAAAAAAGAGGTTTAGTCTTTTCCTCAAATGATAGCAATAGATGATTAGAAGGTAAAAAGGGGAGAGTGAGGAATCTGAGAGGTGCGTTCAGGCGACATGCAAGCATACACATTTAGGGGGCTGTTCGCTCATAATCAACGTTTTGTGTAACCACAGAGGCAAAATCTCTTCTCCTAAGGCCACGTTATGGGTACCTGGTCACGGTTGTGCTTATTTCATCTTCCTCATTCTGTACCAAAACCTTGAAGAGCTGATTCAGAATGATAGGCAGAAAACTCATGATTGCCTGAATCTTTTCCACATTCAGTAAGTTCTGTAGTAAATTGACAGGAAACAAAAGGGCACCGATTAATTGTAAAGCTTATTCTTCTGAGGTGTTGCTGAACTTGAACATGAATACTGTAGGTCCCCTTAGTTTGGCTTTAATCTTCATTGCATTTAGCATGAGGGTAATGGGGGCGATGTGGCAAGGGTGAGCACTTAAAAATTAATGTAAACTTAATTGGTTTTAATTTTCAATCATTTTATTTTGAAACATTGACCTCTGCTTGTTTTTTAATCGACAGAAACTATTAAGGAATTGTGAAATAAAATAATTTACTCTCTGAATTGGTAAGTCATTTAAAAATCTTCAGTGATAACGACCTCTTAGTTTGTTATTCAATGAAAATTATCAAGGCCTTTTTTTGCCCATGTCTTCCCCGAAGACCACTGAAACTATTTGCACGTCATGTTACCTTACAAGAGCGCACAAAATTCGAGGTAGGTGATTGAGACATATCTTTCTCTCTCTTTTGGCACTGTTGGAAAAATGCGTTCACATATGGATCCTGAAACACCAAAAAAAAGTATTTATTTTTTTATCGTATTTTTTTTCATTACCATTTAGTCCCCTTTTACCCCTTTTCTCCCCACAACCACCACACTGCTGTCCACGTCCCTGAGCCCTTTTTCCTTTTGGCTCGTATTTCTGGTGACATGGACACTGTAGCAACCACAGTGATGGGCGCGAGCATTTCTGCAGACTCGATGCCGCAACGGGCGGGCGCCGTACAGAGGGGCCAGTGCCAGAGCTTTCATCCTCACTACGTATCCTGGCACGTGGGAGGCTTGAGTTGAAATCCACGGCACAGCCCGCTCTCTTCCCTGCTTCATTCTGATACATTTGTTTTCCTCCTCGGCCACACAACGATGGCTGGAGAGTGACTCCCTTGTTTTTTTAAAAATTGCCTTCCTTCTTCCTCTTGCTCCTCCTTCTTCCACAGACTTCTACCAGTTTTTCTTACCTCTTCCTTAACATACATGAGAAATGCCCAAGGATATTTTACTATGCATGGGGATCTTTTCAGACTTCAATGACCAAGCTCATGAAAAAATTAGGGAGTTCACACTAACATCATGAAATAACACTGACTCTGACCTTTGTTAGGGGCTGAAATGTGTCCCCTCCAAATCCTTATGTTGGTGTTGTAACTCCCAGCACCACAGGATATGAGTGTTTGGAGGTAGTTAAGTTAGACTGAGGCAGTAGGGTGGCCCCAATCCAATATCAGATGTCCTCACAATAGAGTGAATTGGGACACCAGACACACGCACACACAGAGGAACAGCCACGTGAAGACAGAAAGAAGGCCAAGGAGAGAGGCCTCACTGGAAACCAACTCTGCCGATGCCTCGATCTCAGACTTCCAGCCTCCAGAATTGTGAGAAAAGACATGTCTGTTGTGTAAGCCACCCAGCTCGTGGCATTCTGTTCTGGCAACCCTAGAACACTACTACGCCCTTTAATGTTATTTCCTGCAGAGAGTGGCACCTTGGGAATTCTCTAAATTCGGCGCCGAGGGCTCAGAGTGATGCCGTCAGGAAGTGAGATGCAGAATTTGGGTAAAGAGACACTGTCTGTGTGTTTTGCTGGTATTTGTCAATGCTGGAAGGGCATCTGTGGTTTGGGTTCCCCTCAGTTCCACGTGTGTGTGTGTGTATGTGTGATATGTTCAGTATTATTTCATTTATTCCTTGATTGGACTATTATTTATTGAAAGCTGACTCTGCTCCAGGCCCCTGGCAGGCACAGCAGACAAAATGAAGGGCCAGGAAAACCCGCTCTTCCCCTCTGGGGTTCTCGCATCATGCCAGGGGGACAGCGGTGCCCCACGCTTCCACATATACCTATTTGATCAAAATCTGAGAAGTGCTCAACGGAAGCAGGTGCCATGTGGGTGCAGGGCAAGATGACCCAGAGTGTCTGCAAGTGCAGGGAACAGGGAAGGCTTGCCTGAAGAACGGACCTTTGAGCTGAGATATGAAGGGTGGATAAGAGCTGGCCAGGCCAGCGAGGGGAGGCGCGGAGGTGCAGAGAGGGAGAGATCGCCTTTCCGGCTGAGGAGATGCTGAGTGTCAAAGGAGCAGCCTAAGCAGATGATGGGCACAGTGCTGAAGAGAGCCTGGGGCGCTGGAGAACTGAGGTCAATAATATGGTAAAGGAAAGACGAATGTGTCCCCTCCCCTGGAGACGACAAGTGTGTGGGTAGAGGAAGGTGAGTTGTGAGTCCCAGAGGGACCTGGGAAGGCAGCTAGAAACGAGAAAAATAACTCTGGGCACTCTGAGATACATAAAGGTGGGGTTTGGTGGGCAATAACCCTTTTGTGGGACTTGACCAGAGCTTAGGGCATTAAGGGAAAGATGGGTTTAAAGAGTTAGGGGTACAGGGCTGGGGAGCCTTGGCTGGGCATTGAGAATTAGACTTAGTTGTATACTTCTGGTGTTTTGGGTGCCTGGATTTTAATGGACTAGGACAGCATCTCCCCCCGGAGAGGCATATAATTATCCACAGACAGTCTTCCTTTTCCATCACCAGCTCTTCTGACAACTTGTAAAATGGTGAGTCTCCTCCCACCAATGTAGGAGACACCTTGTGGTGTCACGTGTGGGAGAAGATGCTGGCATTTCAGACATCGTGCTCACCTGAGTATTCACCGTGGACACAACGAATGTCGACACTTTGAAAAGAGGTTTGCCACCGTCAACCCATTTCACGTCACTCCCACCGTGCTGCAAAAAAACCCCAGTTTGTTACTGTCACCGTGACAACTTCAGAGAAAACAGATAAGCAGGTTGTTCGGTGTATGTTAATTTGCCATCTTGATCCACTAACTTACATTACTACATAGACGGAAAATAAAAGATGCGTCTGACAATACTGGTGAATGAGACCACTGTGGTATCAGGGGATCACTGCTAATAGATCACTTCTACTGGCCATAAAGTAAACAAGATGTTCAAAATACTGTAGGTACATTTCATTCATAATTACAATGGATGCATAGTTCCAGGGTTGGGTTAGTTTAAATAGCAAAGAGAAGATAACCTCATGCCATTTAGCTCATTTTTTTCCCTCTTAAATTATACATCACTCAATACCTTTCCACTCGCAGAATCTTGAAAGCTTAGGTAATTAGGAGGCAGGCTCGTAGCTACCGAGATATTGTGCTCTTGAGAAGCTATCCGATCGTGTTTCATCAGAGGAAGCCACGCGTAGCCAACTGTGCGGAGGAACCACAAAGAGAAAACCTTGAGTACAAGCCTCCAAGGTGAGGAGGCAAAATAAAGTTATTTATCATTTATGAATGCAAAACTTCACTGAAAAACTGAGTAAATCACAGCCCTTCAAATACTCTCCAGTTCAAGTCCAACAGATGACAGGCAAAGCTATCTCAGATTGCTTCCTGTCAGTACCTGATGTCTCCAGAGCCTCCTTCTTTTTGGCATTAGCTTTGGCGTTTATGTCACACGTGACGTGATAAAAAGAAAACAAAATGTGGTGTTTCTCATGGAGTTGTGTGGGTAGCTCAATTTTCACCTGCAATGAAAGCGATAATAGCTGGACTGAGATTCAAATCATTTGCTCAGGGTCAGGGCAAGACAAAATTCTCTTAAAAATGCTGTAACTGAAATCCAAGTCTCTGTTTCATAGTGTCAGAAGTACCCATCCTGCTAGCAGTAGTGTGTTAGGATGTTGATATTTGTATTTCCTTATCGTGGCGGATGATGATTTGCTAGAATACGCAGTATGTCTCATTAGGTAATGTCTGCTACTGTAGTGTCTGGATGCAACACAGGCACATGCACACACGCAACCATAACTGGAGAGCGTAAAGAAGGCACAGACTGGGGACCTATCAGCAAGCGGCACAAAATGAGAGAACCGTAATTCTCCGCCGCACAGAGGGTGTGCAGGAACCAGTTGCATGAGCGCCACTTGGGAGCTCGTTAGAAATGCAGAGTCTCAGTCACGACCCCAGACATATGGACTCAGAATCTGAATTTTAATAAGATCTTCAGGCAACCAGAGGCACATGGCTGAGAAACGTGGCAGTAATTAATGATGCAACTTCAGCAATTTAAAAAATAGCAACAAATATATGTAGTGTATTGTATAAAATATACACATTGTGGTAACCAAGTAATGAGCCATTTTATGAAGAGGCCATGCTGTAGCTATAATGCTTCCGAATACATAAAACAAAATTGGTGTAGGTTAAGAATATACTTAATGAGGAGCATGCTCTATGATCCTGGAAAGAAGCGCTTTGAAACTCTCTACATTTAAACCCTCAACAGCCTTCTGAGTGGGATGATAGAGAGGTAGGAACCAAGGCAAGATATGTCCGTGGGCTTTGAGTCACTGAAATTATGGCATTGTCAGTAATAGGATCTTCCAGGACAAGGACCCGTATCTTCCGATCACCACGTCACACTGGAATCCCAGGATCCCACACAGGTGAGCTGCATTCCATTCAATATCAGCAAGTAAGTAGTTTCCAGAACAGTCAAGTAAAGCAGTAAGGTGATAGAGAGCCATGCAAATGATCTATCAGCTTATTTATTAGACTCTCTGGGCCTCTATCTATCTACTTATCTATCTATCTATCTATCCATCCATCCATCCACCCAATTTCACATTGTTCAGGAAAGAATTTAATACACCTATTATCAAAGGGATGTCCCTGGTAATAGTATACCTATTACCAGTAGCATGAACATCACTTGGAAATTTGTTAGAAATGCAAATTCTCAGGTCCCCCATTCCAGACATATGGAATCCAAAAAAAATCTGGGGTGACTTCTACTAATCTGGGCTTTAACAAGGCTTCCAGGTGATTGTGATGCATGATAAAGTTTGAGAAGTCCTGAACTGTCATGGTTTGCAAACTTATATATTTGTTATATACCAACATGCTAACCTGCTTTAAAAAAGCCAATATGCAGTTCAAAATACACAATGATTAACAGTGCAATAGAATGAAAATTTCTCTCTTTACCCATGTGCTAAGAGAGTCTTGAGAGTTGGCCAGGGGGTCTTGTTCCATGCCACGTTTACAGCTGAGGGGGTCCAAGGTCATTCAGATTCACCCAGGCTACAAGCAATAGTGTGGGCTCATACCCTAGCTCTTCCTTTGTTCTTTTCATTATGACATGAAATTGATTGGTAAACGCTATCTGACACAATTTTTATTATATTGGCCAGAGAAATAAAAGAAACGAAATCAGTTCCATTAGAAAAGAATCTCCAAGGCTCACATTTTAAAGACAATTTGGGGCTGAACTAATGGAATTCCCAACATGCTTTTGGGGCAACAGTCAGTTCGTGTAATTTCTAAGTGTTGGTTGAGTTCAATGTCTGCCAAGGCGTGTGCTCAGTCTGAGGTGTGGTCTGCAGCAAGTGTTAAATATTGCGCGTTCTCCTGCCCACTCACCCATCTTTTTAGGAGCTGCTGGGGGCCATGGAGGCCTGGCCCTTACCTCGTCTGAGAAATCCGGATTCTGGGAATGGTGCAGAACTGCTGTGTAGGCGGCTGAGGTGAAGAGGGGCCCTCCAGGTTTTCCATAAATACACTGTTCAAAAAGTCATGAGTCGATTAATGGTAAGTGTCTGAAATTAACCCTGACCACTACTCTTCAGTAACCAATCCTGGGATGAAAAGGAAGTTAGTGAGAACTTGCCAGGCTGAGCAGACATCTGATTAACCTGGAACTCCTTTGATCTGCTACTCTGTATTTAGTATACAATGGGCTGCTGCTGAAGAAAGATTTGAAGCTTTAATTCATTGTGTAGATAGCACGTCGACACTGAACATCCAAATCAGCTCATTAGCTAATTTTTGATTACTACGAGATAAGACCTCCTGTGCTCTGTTCTGATTCCTGCAGGATGGCCCCTTGAAGGGGCCCACGGTACCCAGCACTGGCCTAGAGTTTGAGGCAATCAGTGGGGTGACCAGAAGTCTTGGTGGGACCCCAGCCCCTGACTTGCTGGTCCCCATCCAAGAATGCTGAATGGGAAGGATAGAGCTGGGTCGAGGCTCCGCCACATGGAATGACCCTAGTCAGGCCTGGGGTATGTGACATGGCACTTTCCAGTCACGCAGTTTACAAGCTCCCTGAGCCCGAGGCTCATGGTGCTTCTTCTGGCATCTGCTGTAACTGTGCAAAGCTTCAGAACAAAGCAGTGACACAGGGGACCCGCACACCTGCGGAGGTTCCTCTTTCCTAGAATTTTCCACACAACACTGCTCTAAGAGGCCTGGCATGTCTGCCATCCGGTCACTGCGTTTGTTTGCTCAGCAACTCCGTTTCACTTTACTTTTTTTCCCTCTCCCGATGCTGATGCTACTGTGGAGCTCGGAACCTGTGGGAGTGGAGAGTGGCTCAAGGCTACTCTAAGGCAGTCCCTCTGTGGCCTGATTCATTCAGTCGCTCAGACTGATGGTTGTTCTTCTGAATAACGCCGCACCTTCTGACCACAGAGCACGTGATTGGTGCCTGACAGAAGGTTTTAGGAGATGATCTCAGATAATTGTGGGGATTAGTTAGCAATTCATTTTGTCCTTTGCTATCTCATTTCTCTGATTGCCTAAAACTGGGGAGATGTGGCCACTGGCCAACTGGAAACAATTTCCCTCTGTATTTCATAGGTTATTTTATGTGTGAAGCCCCTAAAATAAAAACAGTATATATCAAATGTGAACTCAGACACATGCCACCCAGTTGCAGCTTTAGAGGTTAAAACAGCACAGATCATACAGACCTCATAGTTTTATTGATTTTTAAAAATTGTGTGACCAACACATGGGACCGACTTCCCAGAGCCATTTCCCAGCTCCTCAGGCCACCTTCCGTGACCGTGAGCATACCACGGGCCCACTGCATTAGCCGTCAGGCCTCTCGGCGGCAACCTCTCCGCACAGGCCACACGAAGGCCTGTGGGATGCTGCACTTTAAATCAAGCACGTGGAATAGAGAGGCCGGCCAATCTTTGAAAATGGCAAAGTCCTCCAGAGGGGAAGCTTTGCGGTTATTTCACACTAGAATGGTTTTCTTTTTTTTTCCAAATCACGAACAGCTAAGCATAGCCACAAGTCTGAAAGGTCTAATAGATCTAGTTAATCACAGCCATTAAATCAGGTATATTTTAGCACATTTAAAACAAGTCTGTTGAATTGCTCCTCTCTCAACCACACTCAAATAAAAAGCTCCTCCTCAGCAGAGGGAAGCTCGGCCCACCTGCCTGCCCCCTTTGATGCTGCTTCCCGGGTGGACTTGGCCTACCTTCACGGGCTTGGCACCGTCCTCATCGGAGTTTTTGAATTCAATGCACACGGTTATATTTCGTGCCTGAAATGACAGCGAGGGAAAATGGAAATTGTAACGGCCTGTAATATAATACCAAAAAACAATCTAAGTGCCTAAAATAAGTAGTTTCTAATTAAACCCAATGTAGACTACCCAATACTTTCTCGTGACATCTATAGTGCTCAGAAATAGCAGAAGGATTTGGAGAGATTATTTAAAAGGGAAGAAAAAGCCTTATATTAAAAGGGAGTGGATATGCTATTTTCAGAGGATCTTAAGAAACTAAAAAGAAGTCCAGAGCAACATTATTTAGGGCTGATTTAGAAAGGTTATTAATATGCACCCTTAGCACTTTTAAGGGGAAACTCATCATTGTCCTTTATGAAGCATTTTTTTTCCAAATCATTTTCATTTCCAAAGTGATGGGCTATAGCAGTTTGTATTAGAACTTTCAAGAAACCATCTTTACAGGGTCTAAAAATAGTGGAGAGAGATGATGATATTTCAGAAACATAGCATACCTTGTTAAAACATTTCTGGCTGTCATACTTGAGGTGCTTGGGATAAATGTAAATCTGATTTTTGTACACTCTGTAAGGACGGCAGTACTTAGTTGAGTCGTACACGAACTCTTCCACCTCCACCGTGGGTTCTGGCTGAGCCGTCACATCGAACGGCTTGACAGGGATAAAGGACGACGTCACACAGTCTTTAAAAATCAGAAAATAAGAGTTTGTTATTTAATACGATTTTTTAAGCAAACTACTTAACGCACTTTAAAATTAATCCACTCAAAATAGAAATCCCATTCTTTTATGCCAATGTACGTTAAATTAGGCCAGCATGAAACATTTTTAGGAAGTAGGTAGGACAGACAATCAAACTGTATATTTACTACCAAACTTGATGTCTTAAAAACTAGCAAATCTTTTGGGTGGATTTATAATTATTTTCTTTTTGTATTAAGATTGGTATAAAGAGTAAATGTAGCTACTGTTGCTCTGAGCCCACTCCCCAGGTGTTATAGGGTATGGACTACCCTGCTGACCATTAGCATGACACTGTGAAAGTGACCCCGCTGCGGGGACACGTCGGAGCGAAACCTGGTTCAGTGGGTCTACTACTGACAGTGCCAATGGGTTCAGAGCATTTTCCCCTACAGAGCGATTCCACAACATAGGTCTGAAATCCCCCTGCATTATTAGGTAAAATATATTTTTCTTTTTAGTTTTTACAATCTGTTAAAATTGAACCTTGCAGGGATCGCTTAAGAAAAATTAAAAAAAAAAACCCATGAAGGATTTATAAAGCAAATATACTTTGGTCCCTAATTAGTATGGAGGCTGAAGTTGTGGTTGAACAGGTAGAAAGGTCTTCAACCTTCCTTTGTCCCGTCTGGAATCTTCCTGTGTTCAAAATAACAAAATCACTAACTAAATATGCTTGGGAATCAGATGACAGGTTTTCTGTTCAAAAATCAATGGTAATACTTTTATTATTTGTTTGAATTTCTCTAATGCCCTACGGTCCTTACAAAGAGAATATTTAGCTTTCCTTTTCGTTAGGGAGTAAAAGCCACATCCCACATATCGGGGAGAGGAAATGGCTCCATTTATCCTCGGCTTTTTTCGCACCAATCAATACGAAAGTGATTTGGAACACAGCTTAAGGCAGAATCCTCATTTCATTTCGTATTAAAATGATTTGTGGAAAATTGATAAGAATAAAAATCTTAACGGTGCTAATGGTGCTTCAGATCTCCAGTGGCAAATGCCCTGCACCTGTGTGTCGTTACTTTTAGGATGCCTGGATTCATCCTTTGCATCACTGAGGAAGTCACTAAGAGGCAGAACCAGAAATAGCAAAATGAAAGCTGATCTCACTACTTAAGAAATAAATCCTGGAACTCTTATTTATGAGTTCTTCAAGCTCTATCGGAAATTCAGCTTTGCGCTGACATAAATAGGACCTCTGACCCCAGTCTGAAAGAGACGGCAGCTTTCCGTGTGACAACAGAGTCTGCAGATACCCTAGCTCCCATCCTGCGCGGTTGCTGGGTGGCTGTGCCTGGTGCTCACGGTGCTCGGGCAGAACCAGCTGTGCATTTTGAGTCTGAGAAATCGGAAAGAGTACGGATTCTCCCACGATGGGTTATTAGTTTATCACTCTCTCTGAACCTGGCTTTCCACATTTGCAATCCTTTAGAGTTCTGAGGATTCAACAATATAATTGAATACCTTGCTGGGTGCATGGTGCCTACCAGATAATTATTAGGTTACCCTGAATATAGTTCTTGTGCTACTATACTTACAGTCTTAATAAAGAAATAAGAAGCCTGAAATTTCTATAAGGTCATACATTCTATGTATCTCGAACTTTGAGAAAAAAATACCCCAATAAAATTTTGTAACCAACCCTCTAACCCACTAACTATTCAAAACTCCGCCAGCAAACTATGACGTCATCATCATCATACTTGGGTGCTCCAGAGGAATGTTGTCCACAGCGACCTCCAGGCTTCCGGGGATGGTCTGCAGTTTGCTTGTTCGGTCAGCTCTGCAAAAGCATGCCGGCATAGACACACGCACAGACACACAGACACGCAGACACAAAGACACACAGACACACACACGCTGAATTATTCAAATCATCCAGGAAAAAAAACTGTCAACTGTAATTCTGAGCTTTGATAATGGTAAACAGGAGGGCCCTACCCAATCTTGTGAAGGATTTTATGTAGCTAGTTTGAATCTGGAAACTAAAATGTATGTGCTCTTGCCAACAAAAAGAAAAATCAGGCAGGGGTCAAGTTACAGATATTCCGAAGAACGTCGTACATTTGTTTGGACCTGCTCCTGATAACGTTTACGTAAATGGCCAAAGAAGCATGGCAGTGGGTACAGAATTCTCAGTAACGGAGAGGCCCAGCGTCTGAACGGCTGTCAGGGACGCACTGTTGTCAGTTGTCTGAAGAAGTCTGAGGAGTAGCCCTGGCCTTTGCACAAGTGCTAAGTGGGCCACAAGTGTGCTTTCTTCCTCTGCACCGACAGTCTAGGAGGTCAAGGAGCCTCTGCCTGTTCTTGGTTCTCTGCCTCCAGCGCCCCATTCCTGCCGGTCCCTGCCCCGCACGCACTCTGAATCCTGAATCCTGAGTCTGGAGCCCTCACATTCCTCTTCCCCTCTCCCCCTGCCAACACCTTCTCGCCCGACTTCCTTCACAGTGAAGTGGGAGTGATGGCTAACGGCTTCTGGTGTTCTCCCTTTTGGGAGATCTACTTTGACAGGCAGAATAGTTACAGCGGTAGGCCAGAGCCAGCTCTTCCCAGCTTGTGAGCGCCGATTGTTACATTTTCACTTATTTTGCCTGCCAATTGTTAAACACAGCCATTATTAAAAATAAAATTATATCAACTTACCATTAAACAAATTATACTAAACCCCAATGTAATAAGTACTACTCAAAATTCATCACTGAGTAATTATTTTACTGCATGATAAGATTATCCAGAGTCTTGAGAGTATTTACATCTGTCTGTGTGGTGGGAACGTTACATCACTGTGTGCACATTTCTTCCCGGTCCAGTAATGGTAGCTTGACATCCGCAATGGTAGGAGAATTGACACCACAGAAATTGGCCATCGGTATAAATCAGTTTTCCCTCCTGGAGGGTCAGTGGTAAACATTTATTGGCACGACACTAAGACTACGTGCCAGGGGTGTGCGGTGTCTATGACAGGATCTACTGTCCCACCAGAATGGCCCTGGGCGTTCGAGATGCCCCCTAACTGTCGCAGTGAAAAGTGTCTTTGCTATGCACTGCTAACATGGGACCGTTCCCTTCTCAGCACTGCAACTTCCCCTGCTTCAGTGTGCTGGCGAGAGAGTAAAGAGAAACAGCACTCTTGGTTCCCACGTGGTAGCTGCGGGAAGGCCAATGCAGAGCTGTTGTCCAGGAGGAGTCAAGGTTGAGGGGATCTCTCTGTGGAGGGAGTATCGCAACCAAGGAATATTGGTTCAGGGTCTCCTCCAGGATTTTACTTCTCACTTTTATTTTGCTTTCTAAGAAAGGTTTCGTCACTTTCCAGAGCAACAACAAAATCATTAGGAAAATTTCCCTTACAGTTAAAGAGAAAACCTCCTCTATTGAAGATACAGAAAATATTAATCATGCTTGTTTCATAGTGACGTATTATTTTTGTTTTGGGTGAACAAAATTAATTGGTAACAGACTGTTGACTCTGAGATGGGAGGGGCAGAGAGTGAACATCTGGGAAAGGGCAGTGGGTACCAGGCTCCTGTGTGTGTCAGGGTATAACACGTTAAGATAAGCTGCTTACTGTGAAAGAGCTTATCTTCATAAGATAATGTATGTTGATTCATTTTAAAAATGTGGCTTTAGTATTTTTCCTTTTTTTGGCACTAACTTCTATCATTTTCTCCAAAAGCATTTGAATGACAGACATATTATAAACTATTGTATTCACAGCAATTAATTGCTCTGTGAAGTTTCAAAGCATAGTTCTAAAATTCCTTAACTCTCCTCCTATTTAGTGGTGCCCATGTCCCCTTCATTTGAATCTAGGCTCTGTGACAATTTGACAGTGTAGTATGGCAACAATGGCACTGTGGCACTTTCTCAGACCCAGTGTTAAGAAAACGGGCAGTAATCATTTTCTATCTGCCGGGACACTTACTCCTAGAACCCAGCCATGAGAAAGCTGTAGTAGCTCTTGGAGAGGGTGCATGGTGAGACCCAAAGTCTGGCCATCAGCTCCAGTGAGCTTTCAGCCAACATCCAGCACCCACTTGGCAGTCGGTAAGTGCGCCACCTTAAAAGTGCATCCGCTGGCTCCAGCAAACCTCGTCCAGCTGATGCCCCTCATCTAGCAGTGCTCAAATTACAGACTCGGGAATAAAATAAGTGATGTTGTTCTTGTAAGAAGCCAAGTTTTGGGGTACTTTGTTACATAGCAAGAGGTAACTGACACAGTTTGGTGCTTTACAGTACTTCCATATAATTCTGGCCAATATACTCTTGTGGTGTCGTGTGGGCATATGTGAAGTCATCTGCAAATGATCTGCCTTCTGGAGGAATTTGGACATTTGAGAATAATCAAATGTCCAATCAAGTATTATTTATGCATCTATAAATCAATAGTAGCAATGGTGTTGATTTATGTGAATTTTGAGAGTACCCCCCAAATCCTACCTTCTATAATCTGACACTAGTTTCAGTAGGTCTTCGGTTGAAATCTTGCTACTTTCTTGTCTATACAACGGTGAAAATCTTGAGTCTCTGTCCACATTTCCCTGGTTGTCCTTAAATACTGATCTGAAAGAAAATAATACTTATTTAGGTTGGTATTTGGATAATGTTCACAGAGTTGTGTTTTTAAGGTGATTAAAATGATTAGGTTTCCATTTATAATGGAAAAAACTTCCATTATAAAATATTTATCAACTGGAAATACAAGAAAACTTCTTAGATAAAAGTTTTATTTACACCCTATATTTATACTTAAATTTTTATTTTTAACTCCGTATCTCAAGTGACAGCAGCTCATTAGTACAACTGCATTTATTTATGATTTAGTAACACATCAAAATCTTGGAGTATTTGAGAAGTTGAAAAGGAATGAATATGTTGGTCCTTTGTCATTATTTCCTGATCAAGCCAGGACGACTTCTGTTGAGCGGTCTCATTAGCTTTTACAAGTACAGAAAAAGGATGAGGTCGTGAATGTGGGCACCGTGGGCCTGATTCTTAAGACATTTTCATGGAGATAAGTGTGCCAAGTCCTAAGTCTAAGGACAGAGACGAATATGAAATGAAGAATACTTGAGTCAGAATTTCATATTAAATAATGAGACTGCCATGAATCTAAGCCATGCATTTCCTTCCTTGATCCATTTCATTGCAACTACAAAGATGTAGCTAAAATACGTAAATTGTTTTCATCCAAAGAATATGGTAAGGTAAAGCGACACTTTCTGACAAACTAGTACACGCAGCATGGCTAATGTCAGATTTCCTTCCTCATAATGCATCACACTGTGCCTACCTAAGAAAAGCAGATGCATGTGTAATTGATTTTTCTCTCTTAGAGATATGCTGAATTTTTATTTCTCCTAACTTAAAGGCCCTAACTAGGCCATTTTATTACTTTTTAAATTAACCAAAGGTTTCAGTGCTCAGGTGGAAATGGCCATTTAAATGGCTATCTCATCACAGAGCTTTAATGTCAAATAATCTAGAAAACGTGCCAGGAATTTATCAGAAAGAATGATATTTTTAGACTCCTTCAATCTTTCTTCTCATTTTTCTCTGTTAAGCACTAAGTAAGGGAAAAAAGGTCCCCTATCAGATAACATGGAGGAAGCAGAATGAAAATATTCAACTTGAATTTTTTTAAAAAAATTAAAATATAATACAGGGCTTTAATTTGAGTGCCTGACATGTTGAGACAAATATGATGAATTTCCCAACACGGGAGGAAGCTAACTGAGCCTGTATTAGGATTTTTAAAAAATTAATCAGCCACTGCAAATACATGGATGGACAGGGGTTGTATCACTCATTTTTCCTCTTAGCACAGCTCTGCCCTGGAAACAGCTCCCTTGCATGCACGGGGCACCTTGTAAAGGGAACGAGGAGCACAGTGCCCGGAAGTACTGCTCCCGGCACCAGACACCTGTCCTTGCTCAATGACTATGCTAACTGGCAAGAGAACGCAGGACTGACTCATTCACACAGATGGTCAGAGGGTGATGCTTGGGACACTGCCTAGTTCCAGTCGCCACAGCTGAACAATAGTCGGTATAGGGCGAGGGCCTTGAATCATGACATTTGGGGTATGATTGAGGGAAAGGCGACCTTTAGCCAAAAGGGATAGAAGCCTCAGTGTCCCCAAATAGCTTGTCATAAGCAGCATGAACAGCCATGATGTAAGGAAAGAATTGGGCATGTTTCTTTATGGCTATGGAAGGCAAAATATAAAAGTGATTATGGGGCAGTTTAAAAATAGTTTTTACAGAACGACTCTTCTAATCATTAGAGCTACGGAAAGACAGGAGGAAGCACAGTGGGATGCGCTTGACTCCTTGTCGCTGGAGAGATTCAAACAGGGGCTGGATATCCATTTGGTGGGGATGTTGTTGCACTCTGTATCTTCTTTAAGTGGAGAGATATAAGAATAACATTTTTATTGTAGTCTCATTTAATTTAAAGAAGATTCAGTGCTGGGCATTGGTCCGTTTAGAACGCTGCTTGGGACAGAGCAAAAGAAACAAGAAAGAGTCTTGGCACGGATTCAGGCACATTGGGTTCTGGGGGTGAGATGCACAGGGTTAGATGGTATCAATCTAACAACATGGGATGTTTGCAAGGGTTGATTTTTCTCTGGAATCAGTGAGTGGAAAACACCCTATGCAGCCATCTGAATCAGTCTCTTTACCTAGCCTGAGGATAAACATTTTTGCTGTAAAATGGCACCATGGCTGGTGCCAAAGACAAGAACAGGCACCGGATTCATGTCCGATAAAACGTTCATGGCAATGAGCATCTGTGGGCTATAGTGGGTAGGATGATTCGTTCTGGGTAAAAACATGGTCATAAGCTAAACTGTCACTTCTGCGCTTTTTAGTGGCAGTTGATTTTAAGGGTCAAAGTACACTCAAAGCTATATTGTGAAAACAAATGGCAATCTGGAAAACATAATAGAAAGGAGAAGTAGTCAGAGAATTAGCAGTACCAGTAGGGTATTGAAGTATGTCAGGAAACTGGTTTATGTCAAAATGAGATGAGTAACAAGTCCTTCTCTGATTGGGTCACATTTATTTGAAGCACTTCCGCATAATAAAGGGAACATTAAAATCTTCTTTGATTGTATCTTACACTTATTTTTGAGGTTAGATAATGTAAGTGGTCACACAGAAAATCTTTAGAAGTGTACCATTTATCTCAGTTGCTAGAGATGTTTATGTAAATCGAAAGCATAACTGTATATATGCAAATTGGTGGTGTCTACTGTCTCCTAACCTACGAACAAACCACTAATCAGGCATTTGTGTAGCATGAGCTTGTGGTTTTGCTGGCTTTCCTGTCCTAGATGTAATTACTCTCATCATTGGTAATATTGCCAGCCTCCTTAGGAACTTCGTCTGTCTTTCATCCAACATATTTCACTGGACAACTTCAGAAGAGGACTGTTACTTCCCCTTGTTGCTCCATGATGGGTAATTCTTCTACCTATTTCTCTCACAGTATTTTCCAAGGCCCAAAATTTACTAGGAAGGGGGACTTGTTGAGGTGAATATGATCTTCACAAAAGACTTCATAATAATCATATGGAAATAATGACTTCTAATAGCGGCTGTCTTTCACCGGGGACACACAAGTGCTCATTAATCCCTGCAATAGTAAATTAGGTATTATCATTCTTCTGTTGTACATTTAAAAACTTGAGGTAAAGACAGACCCTAGGTACCTGCCTAAATTCGCTTGTCTAGTGAACAGAGTTGGCATTTCACACCGAGCTCTGGTTCTAAAATGCCTGTTTCTAAAACCTCTGAACAATGCTGGATCCTTAAAGAAAAAATATGGCCACCACCATTATTTTGCTATATTGGAATATTTCACTTTTGCCAAGGGATGTCTTGCTTTTATGTTTACCAGTAGGTTTTCTTGTGGTAACTGCTGAGAATACTTATCAATAAGTGTTTGACCAGCCAATTACAAGTTACCCCTTCTTTTGAAGCTTATGAGAGATTAGAAACCATGAACTTTATCACAGAGGGTTCAGTAAATTTCACTACCACCTTTTTCATGCAGAATATCCTGGCATAATTGTCCCTGTAGGGAGAGAGAGGAAAGGGAGATAAAGTGATGTTTATGACCCACTCATGCGGCATGCTTCTGCACCTGAGACTGTACTCGCTGCCCATGAGATAGGTATGGTCAGCTTCATGCTGCAGGTGGGGACCCTGAGAATTGGAAAGGAAACTTGCCCAAAGTTACAATCTTCAATTACAATCTTTACATAGTGGCCTGATCTAGACCCTCTCTGTCAGAGTGCTGGGCCTGGCCTTTGTCTCGCCTGCTTCAAGCGTGCCTAAGAGCAAACTAGTTCTTGGAGGCTAGTGGGTCTCCATTGGTGTGCTGCTGCCCAGACTTCCACATTCCTCTTCCCTGCACTCACCTGTCCCGACTTTAAGTAGCACCCTCAAAACTGCAACAAATATTGGTGAGTTTACTCTGGTTATGCTCATCACTGGGAACTCTGAGACCCAAACATGGCATAAGTAAGAGGTTCTCCCTTCCGAATTTTAAAGTCACTTCCATTGGGACAATGTGATCAACCTTCAAATGAATACTTGATAGGCTGTCTCTTTTTGTCGCACTTTTAGTTCACTTGGTTTGTGTACTGGGGACCATTTTTTCCCTCATGTTTATGCCAGACTCTTCCTCTTTTAAGAAATTCTTATACTAATAAAGATGCGAAGAGATTTGAGGACAATAATAATGAATGTTTGAGCAGACCTAAAAAGCAACTTTTGTTCTTTATGCAGAGGTTATATTTCCAGGAAGATGAGTCTGCCATCAGTGTCCACGGAACTCAGCATTTCTGATTGGTACTGATAAATCTGGGTGCTAATCAGCACGCAAATCAAAGAGATTTGAAATGATCAATCATTTTATCTAGACATCCATACACAAACCTGTGCTCTGTGCATAGATGAAAATACGCAGATGCCTAAGAAATCACAGCATGTTCATCTGAATTTCATGCACAGCAAACTCTCAGGGATGATACAATGTCAAGTGTTTAATAACCCAAATATACATAATAAACACTTCATGACTTTGATTTGATCCTACCAAGAACCCAAGGCGTAGCTGGTCATGCCCACACTATATGCATGCCATAGTCCCAGTCTCCTATGAGTTGTCTTGCTCAATTTTCTTGTAAAACATATTTCTGGGGAGCTCAAGAAGTTTATAAAGATGAGCACATTAGCATTATTCTGGAGGCTGGTATATTAAAAAGAACAGGTAACAGAGAGGTTACTTGTTCTTTCAGTAACAGGTAACAGAAGCTTTCAATACAGACTCTCAGAGCATTTCTATTCTGTTGGTGGCAATTGTCAACATACCTCACGGCCCACGCAAATGGCATGCGGTATTTCCCCAGCTTGCTGCAGAACTGCCTGTTGGATTTGAGTATCTTTTGTGCAGACTGAGGAAAAAATAATATATTGTTTAGAACATCACTTTGTACAAACTGCCCATGTAAAACACTAACAAGCACTTTTCTATGTTATCTTACATTGAAACTCAGTGCGATTCCACCTCACTAGCCCACAGATGCACCCCTGAGAGAGCCAAATGATAGTCTTCATGTTCAAACTAATATATTACATTTTTCTTTCTTTTTCACTAGGAAATTTCAAATACAGAAAAAAGCTTTGTCTTGGAATACCAACTTTTTCCCTTTCTTCTGACTTCAAAAACCTTAAAATATTAAGTGGAAAATGTTATCAAATTCATATCCACAGTCTGCCCAATGTTTTATTTATTATGGCAGCATTCTGCGAAATTATTCTGTTAAGGGTCACACAGTAAATACACTGGGCCATATGGTCTTTGTCTTAACTTCTCAACTCTGCTGCTGGAGCAGGAAAGCAGCCAGGGACAATTCATACATGAATAAGTGTGACAGTGTTTCAATAAAACTTTATTTACAAAAACAGATGGCAGGGTAGATTTGCCCACAATCACAGTTTGCCAAACTTTAAATCTCATAGATCTGTCAGGCTCTGCCATAAACTATTATATGTGCTCAAATTCAATTCTTAACACATTATTTTCTCAATATAGTCCCTTTGTGTGGAAAATATGGACTTTTTATATTTATTTTCTATTAAACAGTAACATTCAATTATTAAAGAAAAAATGTCCCGTAGTCCCACCATTCAAAGAACTTTGAGTATATTTTCTTTCTTTACTTACATGCTATTATAATTTGATATGCAATTACCTAACTTCCTTTTTCATTTACTTTCCCATCAGCATTCCTGATGTCTTAGTACACTGTATTAATTTGTTTTCAGTCAGATTAATCCTAACTCTTCATCATCATTAACACTTTGATCCTTGCAGTTAAAGCTTTACCCATATTTACATTTATATTTCCTACTAGATGATCAAAACTCAAAACCTACTGCATGACAAAGCATTAACAAAGAATATATACTTCTACATTTTCCCAATGAATGCTGATTTCACTAGTAAGTGAACATTTGAAGACTTAGATTTATCAAACTTGATAATTTATCAGGCATATGATTTTATTTCTTGAAATAATTTGAAATTCTGTGTGAAAATACTGTACATTACCTTGTTGGAGTCTGGGTTCTTAATGTAAGGTTCAGCACCACTTGCAATATTTCCCATTAATACTTTCTCGATTTTGGCCACCAAAACAATGTCAGAATGTGGGTTGCTCACAGAGAATATAGCCTATGTACAAAAATAAATTAGAATTAATAAGTTAATAAGCATCTAGGAAACCACACTGAAGACTTACAACATTCTAGGTTTTTTTTTAAGAATTGCTTTAATAAGTTGATGAACAAAATAGAACCACAGGCGTGGAAACATGGAACAGAGTGACACTGACCAGAGGGGGAGGGGATGGTGGTGGAAGGAAGGGGAAGGGACTAGAGAAAGAACATGTATGAGTGACCCATGGACGTGGACAGCAGTGTGGGAACTGACTGTGGGAGTGGGGGTGGGAGAGATGGAGGAGGGCAAAAAGGAAAAAATTGGGACAAATCTAATAGAATAAACAATAAAAAGGATAAAAAAGAAGAGCTTTAAGGAAATTTTTATTTGGAAATTGCTCATCCTATGTATAGTATAGGTAAGAACAACGGGATGGTGTTTTCCATCCTACCACGAGTAAACAAAAGTGCCACCTGCTTTGGAAATTTCAACCATTCCTCCGGAAATCCCTTGATGTGAGGTTCTTCTGGTTGTCGTGGAGTGAGCGTGTCGATGTTTCCGTTTTCCAGCGCCACGGGAGCCCCTGGCAGCATCTGCCTGACAGCCGTGTGGTTCAGGTCCACATGAAAATCGGCGGAAATCTTCCTGCTGTCTCTGAGGTCGTAAAGTGCCACGCTCATGAAAAAGGGCTCAATCTGTGGGGAAAAGAGAGAACTCATGGGTTTGACAAAAACCAACCAAACACACAAATAAAAAATGCCCTCTAAACTAGAAACTGCTAAATTTTAAACAATGCTGCCAGATTATCATAAACAGTAAAAAACAGAAAGATTCAGGAAAAATGTTTTTTTCAACCAGAAAAACATCAAACATAACAGATAGAATAAAACAAGGATGGAAATAAACAAATCTATGTATATGTACTTATATATTAGATACATGTATAAAAATAATTACATATGTAGTTAACTACAGGCTTCTATGGCTGGAATATCCCTACAAAAACATCTTTACTTCTGTTTATGCTACTTAATTTTAATTTGATGCCTGTCATCTGCCAACATTCTGTGGTCAAGCAGGTTATACACAAAAACCAAATTATGACAGTTCATCACTGTACAGAATCACTCATGCTGTGGGTTTTGCTGAATGTTTAATAGATACTTCGTGTTCTTTCAAATGTAGTAATATGGCTAGCTTATAACAAGGGTTTCAGCTTAGTTCCTTAATATTAGCAACATGTACCAGATGCTTTACTGTTAGAAGCTAAATAGAAGGATACAGCTAAAATAAAATTGAATGGTTTATTTTTTAAAATAAGATAATTAAAAAGTAAAAGTTTTTTATTTTACTAATATAATTTATTTCATAAAAACTCCTGGTTTGTTGGGGTGGTAGACTGCCAAGTTGAAAAACTCAAAAATTACTCAAAAATAATTCAGGTAGGAACTCAAAGCACATAGAAGGTCAAAGGAAAAATCCTTATTTTTAATAAATTGCTGCATTCTGATTTTCATTTCTACTTAGTGACTGGAAATAAATGACCTACATTGATAATAACATCAGAAATTAAATCTCATACGGTGATTCAGTTATTTCTTCCAACCCATCTTTTCAACTTAAAGGTCAAATGTTACTCTTGGAATCACTAGCTTTTCAATAAGGATTTGTTTAATAAAGCACCTTGAAAACCCAACAAATTGAGTCATAGGTTTCTTATGTTTAGAATTTTGTATTTTCTTTAATAAATTCAAGAACATGACATTTCAAATGTCGCTCTGCTGTGAAGCAGCTTTGTTAGTTCAGGTTTTTGGAATCAATTCTTACTGTCAAAGAAATCTTTCATACTATAAAACCATCAACCTGAATTTCCAATGATGGACTAAAAAAATTACATGCTATTAAATAGTTTTCTCCTTATAAAAGGTTCTGTTAGGGTGTTTTTATCAAGAAGCTCATGCATTAAATACAGTAGTTGGTGCTTTAGCAACTTAAAGAAATATTTCAATTAATTTAAAAGCATGCTCCTTGACTTGAAAACAGTAAATTTAAAAGTAGCCACATGGATGTGTGTCACTGAGAAATATGCAGGGATTTAAAAAATACACCACTACATAACAAACTGCGGTTTGGTTAACGGGACATTGTTTTAATCATTTTTTATATCATTGCTTATAAGCACAATGAGATTATATTTTAAAAAGCAGTTTCTTTGTTTTTTAACATTGGTATCAACTGGAAAATAAATTAAACCTAGAGAGACATACAAAGCACTTCATGTCAACTTCTCCCTCTGGCGGACAGGTGGGAGAGAGGCAGTCGAGTCAGAACTTCTGAGCTTCTGCCTGTTCTCATGCTTGGGAGATCGGCCCGAGTACAAACACTGAGCTTTGGAATAGGAATTTTCGTACAAGGAAAGGAGTCCACCTGGAAATAGTCACGTGCTCCCCGCACAGGCAGGAAAAACCCACTATCTTTGCATTTCGGTTTCTTTTTTTGTTTATTTGTTTTTTTTAAGATTTTTATTTATTCATTTTTAGAGAGGGAAGGGAGGGAGAGAGAGAGAGAGAGAGAGAAACATCAATGTGCGGTTGCTGGGGGCTGTGGCCTGCAACCCAGGCATGTGCCCTGACTGGGAATCAAACCTGCGATGCTTCAACAAGAATTTCACATTGAAAATATCAATAACTTGCACGCATGATATTTACAAATTTCAAAAGAATTTCCACATTAAATAAGTCACTATTTAATGAATGCTTACTATGCGCCAAGCACTGTCTGAATACTTTCCATACATGACCTCATTTAATCTTCACAACGACACTGTGAAACAGTTACTGTTATTATTATCCCCATTTACAGAAGAGCAGATTGTGGGCAAGCCACTTGTCCAAAGTGGCAGCAGAACTCATAAAGGGAAGTGTCAGGCATTCCGATCCAGGAGAGGCACGTACTTGATTCTCCTTATCACACCTGAAGTCTACAGCATGCACCATTTTCCTGGGTCTACACCAGAGAGGAGGAGGCTCTGGGAATCAGCAAGGTGCTAAAGGACCCAAGGGCGATAGGGGTTAAGTCTTCTGAAAGAGTTCATCCTTTCTGCCAGCCACTCACTGTCACACCTAACAAGTCTCCATCTAAAAAGAGGTGATGAAATTGTGTGTGCATGATTCGTAGAGAAAACATAAGGCTGTGCCTGCCTTCTGAAGGCAATGTGGCCTGCATCACGGATCTGGAGACAAGTTTTCGACTTTGAGGTGAAAAGTGACCATTGAGAGATGATTTATTAGAAATTAGAACAGAATGCATTAAAAAATAATGAAAGGGAACATGCTGATATAGTGACTCTTTAATTGATGGTAGGATTGTGAGTGATTTTTATTTTTTTCTTTATAGAAAGAAACATTTAATAATGTTTATGCTAAAAAGTGCATCCTTCCCACACACATACTTACAATTAGCAAAGAACTGTCCCTTAGAATACTGAGAACTCTCAAGGGGATCTACTTAGTAGAAAAGAGAATCTGGTATTGATTTAATGAGCAGTGAAGCACTTTCCAAGTATCAGTGAACACCTTTCTTTCCTGCCATTTACATGTACCATCTCTATTATTCCTTATTTAATATTTAGCTGATATCATTTTACTTAATTCACTCTTTAGCCTTATTTTAAACAGTAATGACTGTGAAATCACAGGACCGATTTGTTCGTTTTAATTTTTTTCTTTTTTTAATTGCTGAGAGAGAGATGTGCCCTGACCAGGAATCAAACCCATGACCCTTTGGGCTATTGGACGAAGTTCCAACCAAATAAGTCACACTGGCCAGGGCTTAATTACATTCTATACACATTAAAATTAATATATAAATATTAAAATAAAAATGTTGATTTAAAAGCCACCTCTAGCACTACCAAAAAGATACAAACAACATCTTAGGAGACTCTGAGCCATCCTGCTGATGTAATGGAAAGAACCCTAGAACATAGCCCCTCTGGTGATTCTTCTTTAAGTTAACAGAAAATTGTTATGACAGTATACTGCCAGTTCCATTTCAGAACTTGCGCACATTTGTAATGTGGAAAAGTGCTGTTAGTCATGTTCCCTGGTTCATTAGATGGTATTAACTCTGTGCTTGGAATGACCAGGAACAGGAAAGAGTTTGACCGGGGTGGCGTGCTGCCGTCCGGCTGATGTAGGAGGTAACAGGAGGGCAACTCACATTCGTGATCGGGTCGTTTTCATTCTCCGTCACACATCCCTGGAGACTGAAGTGGAGAGCTTTACAAACGACCATGATCCTCTTGGCAGCTTTTTCTTCAAAGGGTTTGATGGCAGACTCGGGATCCAAAAGACCCTTTTTCTGAAGTTTCAAGCTCTAGAAAAATTGTGACCGTTTTACTCAAAAAGCATCCGTCGCAAATAAAGAAAACCTAAATTATAAACCACAGTGGTATGGACCGTGTTCATGTCAGCTTACATCTATATCCGGATCCATCGAGAACAGATTGAGCCTCTCCGAGTTTCGAGTCGCCCTGACCGTCTCTTCGGTTTCTGTGAGGTACTGCAGAGAACAGTGTGTTAGCTCTCGGTGTCTAAACATCCAGACGCTTACAGCCAAGCCCCATGCAAAGGGCAAGACGTAGCCCCTTACTATTATCACAGTTTTAATATCATCCGTTAACACTGGGCAAATTATAAAAAACCATGCTTTTAATTTTTGAGTTTTGTGTTTCTTCATCTAAATCTTTGAAAAGCATTTTTTTCCATGGAAGCATTAATTAATAAGCAATCTTTTCCAAGAGCGCATTAATTAGTAAGCAATGCAAATCTATTTGCATAAATCGTGTCAGCTTTATTACTTTTGCGAAGTCCGGATGGAGGCTGTTCTCTGAAGAATCCGTTTCCTCTGGCGTGCATTCGCTTGTGACGGAAGTATCCAGCGAATCTTGAAAAGATACACGAAGGCAGGTTATTAAGTAATTCTCATGCATCGCACATTTCTCTAATCTGTCACATATCAAAACTGGATGACACCTGAGAGCCATGAAAGACGGATGTGGGTGAGCAGGTGCCTGTTTGGTACCCTGCTCCCAGTAGTCCGCATCGCTAGAAGGTACTGGCTGGGAAACCAGACCCCCCGATGACCTCTTTGGGATTCTGTCCACGCCCCATCCTGTGCCCACAGGAACTCTGAACCCTTGCAATACTACAATGACGGGTGGGGCTGTCTTGACTTCATCAATGCACACTCAGGTTTTCCTGTATGTGTATATATTTTTGATAATTCTGACTCTGAGGCCATCAATTTAAAACCCATGTTCTAGCCCCCATTACTTGAACTCTCTAAGACTCTGTAAATACTACTAGTGTAGCTGAATATTAATAAGTAAATCATGAATGTAAGACACCTATTGTGCTGTACAGTAGTGGTGTTAAAATCAACAGTGTTTTTTTTCCTGATTAGCACATGACTTGTTTGTTTTAAAGCATGTGATACTTAGGCTACGAGCACTTAAAGACGCTTTGGGTTTAATGTACTATGAGGTTGTGCAAAGTGCTTAAAATAGCTTTCCTTTGGGAGGACTGACTGACTGTGAACTTGCCTTCCTCGTAGTTATAAACATGTTTTTCTACCCTTCTCTTCACCCTTTCTTTCATCTCTCTTGCTCCCTTTTCTTGGCCTGGAGTGAATTAGAACCATCTGAGGGAATTAGGATAGGCTGAAATTTTTTTTTCTTGTAAAATGTTTAATACTATGTAAAATTTATGGGGCTTTCACATGTACGTAAGCTGATCTCAATATGGTCAAAAAACATTCATGATGTTCCTTTCCATGAAAAGGAAGTAATGCATATCTGCCTTACAGAATATAATGGTCATTAATTAAATTTAATAAAAGGTTATAAAACACCAAATATCCCCTCTGCAGTTACATCCTACCAGACCTGGGTACATTTCTGATACTGCTGACAAATGATTCCCAAAATCGTTTCCTGCCTGTCAACCTCCATTTAACGTCAGGCAACTCAACATTGTACCTACGTGTGGTGGCACTCACTACTCAGTAAAAGGGAAGATTTAGGGTGATTTCCTGGAGCAATTAGCTCAGGGATGGATGAGCTAGACCTGGCAGGCAATACAGCTTCCAGGAGCTGACGGGAACCACACGCACATGTCACTCTAGGTGAAGGAAGGGAGTTGGGTACGGGTGCCCTCACCCAGCCCCAGATCAGTGAGCTCCGTGCTCCGCCGGCCCTGAAGGGGTCCCTCAGGGCTGATCTGCAGAATGCGGTTGAGGGTGTGGATCCACTCATCCATGTCGGACTCCGTTTCGGCAGCCAGCACAAAGTAGGTCAGGTCATTCATTTTCAATTCAAAGGCATATTTTCTTAGTCTGTTATTCTGTGGTACAAAAAGAAAGAAAAACACCCCCCACCAGATAAGTAAGTCTTAGAGAGTAAGAGACATATTTTGTGGGGTCCTGGTGGTTCTAAAGCTTTTCCATACAAGTAGGTAACATAAAGAAATCTCCCAAAACAGGACACAAATTTAGGTGGTTATGAGTCGTTTTGTAATTCTTATACAGGCATTCAACTCTTACACTGTTGCAAAAGTCTTTAGGGCCCCCACAGTGTATTAAAGCAAGCCCTACATACTTAAGATGACTTTGTATAAGTAGAATACAAATAGGAGAACCAGAAGATGAGAATGTTAACTATTGTGTGAGATGGTGGCTAAATATCAAAGAATAAATTTTTTTTTGAGAATAGAGTTGTTGTTCTTCGTGGCAAGAATAAGTAATTTTTAATATCTTCTTGACCATGCCCTCTTTCTTCGGGATCCCTTCAGAGACTATCCCAAAATGACAAGTTCCTTTCAACTTCCACAGCAGCATGATTATAACTACAAATACAACACTTACGAAACACTTGCCATCTGTATACCAGGACTGTGCTGAGCATTGCACAGTAATTGTTTTATTTAAATCTCCCAACAACCTTATGAGATAAATCAAATTATTCCACTCCACATACGATGTCATGGAAGCTTGGGGAGATAGATGTGCTAGAGATTACTTGGGCAGCAAGTGACAGAGAAGGAAAATACCCTCTTTAAACACCCCTGAGATGAGCTGGGTACAAAGAGATGCTCAGCAAATGTCATTCTCTTTTCTTGCTCCCTCCCTGGCACAATCACGTACCAATGGGGTATCCCTGGCTTGGGAGGCAATAAATTCTCTAAGTGCTGAGAATAGACAGTGGGGCCTCAAGTAAAAGTAAAATTTGGAGATTAAAGGAGAAAGAAGAATGAACTAAAAAGCTACTTGTGATTCTCATTGCAACACATCACAGCTCAAATGCCACTTTCTAGACTCTTCCAAGGACAAGCTCTTTGCTCCCGTCCGTACTTTTGCAATATTGCCAAGTATTATTATCTCCTTGCCTTGTAATGACTTGTTCACAGGCTGGCTCTTTTATGAGTCCATAAGCCTGATAACAGCAGAAGTGGCCTGGCTATCTCCAGTGTCCTGTGCAGTGATCACATCTACTCATAAAGAGGCGCCTATTGCGTGTATATTTTGTGCCGGGCAAAAATAGGTACAGTCTCTGCCCTGGCAGAAGAGGGCAGACAGGTGTTGACCAGCTAATCCCACAAATGTGAACTTGGAAGAAAAATGTACTTAAACTTCGCGTGAAAATATTGAAGAAGAGGTGTACAATCAAGGTATTAAAAATTCTCCTTGAGAACAGAATTGCTATTGTAATATTCGAATACAGCTGTTGAACCCAAGAGAGCACAGAACAGGATGGCTTTGACGAGTAAAAGGCCAGAGCTGCAATTGGAAAAATCATTTTGGCTGCGATGTCAACCGACTGAGGAGTCAAGGGAAAAGCAGTGGCCCGCACTTCCCTGTGTGCAAAGCAAACACCTAGGCAGCTTCTTTAGGAATGCAGATCCTCAGAAGCCACGCCTTCCTCGGGAGGAGAGGGCAGACTGCCTCCACACACCCTCACACAGGCTCCAGGAGCTCCAGTGAACCACCTGTGGCCACACAGATGCAGAGAGCCTCAGGACAAAGGCAAGTTGGCTGATAGCAAGTATAAGAAAGAGAGACCAGTTTCCTTCCTCCCCCAAAAAGACACAGGAAGAAAAAAAAACATAGGAAGAGAAAGAGACCAGAAGGAAAGAACTAGAAATGCCCAGAGTGCAGGCGCTTGCTTTGGCTAGGGTCTTGTTAACTACTGGAGAACAATAGCAAGTGCAAGCCAGTCTCAGCACTGTCGTGAAAACAAGCAAATCAGTCTCCCTCACTCATCCGATGCTGTAACTCAAGGGCACCCTAACTCAAGGGCACCGGGAGAGTCATGGCCGTGCAAATGCTAGTACTGGGTCCAAGTTAGAAGTGCGTGGAGCTGCAATGCAACCTGCTTTCCCATGCACAGTGACTAATACAATTTTAGGGGGAAAAAGAAATACAAAAATCTTGTTTTTCTAGATTGCGTTCTGTGTGTCAAACAAGTTGAATATATTTGCCAACTTCAACAATATTATTAAAAATATTTTGAAAAATTTGAGGGAATTATAAGAAGCCCTTGTTTCTCACAGAGGTATTCATAAATGAAATAAAGATGCTATTGACAATGGCTCACAAACCAAGTAACCTTTTTCCATTTGGAGTGAAACAGAACTACTTGCAGTGCAGAGAAGCTTACGTTGGGGGAGAGTGAGATGCCTACGAGGTTTTCTGTCTCACTCTCCAAAATAATGATGTATAAACTAGCACACCAGAAGAGAAAGGAATAGAACATCAACGGGACATTTTAATAATCTTGGAATGCAATGGTTAAGTCATTACCATGGTAATCAAAAAGTAATCATACTCTTTTCAGTCCCCGATTTTCTCCAATTTCCCTGAAATCAGTGTTCTTTGTGTCCACAGCAACTGCTCTGTTCACTCAAGCTCCCCACAGCCCAGCTACCTGGCTCCGTTAAGAATTAGGAAACTGTGACTGTCCTAACACCATCTGATAGGTTAAACGAGTTGCAGCAGACTGGTCTGTTTCACAATGTTTATCTAGAAAACTTCTGAAATGGAAACTCCAAGGAAGTGGCTGAAGCCCATGGAGGACTCAGTGTCGAACAAGGAGGCTACCCAAACAAAATATTCCATCACACCAATATGGTACTAGCATCTTTTGCAGAATTTTGCAGAAACAAAAGGAGAGTTTTAAAAGAAAACACAACATCCAATCCAAGTTACTGGCATTGGTGGCTACCATCCATGCAATTCTTCCCAGTCTTTGTATGTTTACTTGTTCATTCATTGAAAAACATTTTCTTGGCATCTTCTCTGTGCCAGGTACACAGCAGTAAAAAAAAAACATAAAGTGCTTGCCCTCACTGAACTTACATTCTAGTGTAATGGAGTGTCAATAAACAAATATGGAGAACTATAACATATCTAAGATGTATAATGCAATATAATATTCCAACATGCAGGGATAAATATAATTGCATTCGTGTGTGTATTATCAGAACCTAATATTTGAGATGAGTCACTCAAGTTTTATTTGCATGTGCTATATGTATGTTTTCTGTGCATCCTCCCACAGGCTGGAAGCTCTTTGAAAACAGGAGCCACTTTAAGTCTTACTTGGCTTTCCCACAATGCTTTGCATATAGAAAAATTTTCAATATACATTTGCTGAAGTAAATCCTGCATAAAAAACTCACCGTTTAGAACTTTATAGTGTTCTAAAAATTACATGAGCACATCTTTGTAGTGTTTCCTGTGCCCACGTGGCTTATGTAGGAAAACCTATGTATATATGTATACAGGTGTGCCCACTTAACATATTAATAACCCAAGTATTTCCTCGAGCATCTTCCTGTAAATTTGGACATTCCTGCACCTCAGATCTAATTTTGCTTTATTAGCTCTGTGACTTGGGAAAGTTACTCTATCTCTCTGAGTTTTATATTAATGAATTGGGGCAGTAATAATGCATATTCCATCAACTGCTGTCAAATAATATACTAAATGAAGAAAATCACATGTGTCATCCTGGTTTTTATTGTTATTATGGCAAGTGAGATTCTTAGGAGCCCGAGTTTGCCAGTGTGGGGTGGGCTATACGTCATGCTTGGTTCCTAGATTTGTTTTCCTGGGCAGGTACGTGTTTTTCTCCCCAGCTGACTGCCTTCCTGTGGGTGTGCACACTCCGGGTCCACACAGTCCAAGCTGCTCGCTCTCTGCTCGCACCTGGCCCCACTGCCCTTATGAAGTGGCTACCTGAGCTACAGAAGGCATCTGAGCATCTAGTCTTTGATTAAGCATGTGAGGCCATTGTTTTGGACCCCATATCCACCAGGGACCAGATCCAGCACCAGTCCCCATTCAAGCCTGTATACAGTGACATCAGTCATTATTGCTGTTGAAGTGTGGACCCTAGGCAGATGGGATTCCTGGGCTATTCCTTCTCTTCACAGTGGCAGGACCTGGAGGAGGTGGGTGGATGGATGGATGGATGGATAGCTGGATGGACCAGTACATGAATGAATAAATGAGAAGACTGACAAAACAAGGTGGAATAACAGGCCTCACTAACCCTTAGTCCCAGATCAAAGCTGAAGAAGCAAAACCCGAAAGTTCTGCCTCAGAATGGGGGGTGCAGGGCTATAAAACGGATCTAATAGTGTTTGATGGTATTACCAAGAAGTGGAAAACTACTGTGAGTCTTTATTTTACCAAAGTCCAGGAAACTTGGGTAAGAGTTTCTCTGTACTTCAGGTAACTCTTGAAAGGTCTTTCTAAGAACTCTAAGGGTTATTCTTAGGAAAACACAATGGTACAGAGTAGGCCTGAATGGTTCGCTCACTAAAGAGTCTGAGCTTGAACTCTCTAAAGATGCCGGAGAGTAGGCAGCGCTCTCTGAGCCCAAGTCTTTGTTCCTCTTTGCTCTTTTATTCAAGGGAAACAGACAGTGATTCCTGACAACATAGGTCTGACTCATCCTATTATTCATTTGCTCTGTGCTTTTGTGGGTCCTGTTTCATCTTTAGGCACATTTTGTGCCGGAGGGCTTGCTGTAGCAATGACTAAGCTTGTACTACCTCATTCAGAATATTCTTTCCAGATGCAACAGCTTGTAAGTTAGAGTCATAAGCGGAATATGTTAAGAACTGGGACCTAGACATCAGGTGAGAAGAAACCCAGATACCTAGTTTCCCGAAGTTATTTTAAGCCGGAAGTCCCTCCCTCTAAAAAGGTAACAAGTTCTTGATAAAGAGGAACATAAATGAAGGGATAGAGAGCTGAACTCTTTAAAAGATGTAATAAATGTTCTCAAATATTTGAATGATGATTTGTGGGAAAATGAAGTAGGATTTTTTAATTATGTTTTAACATGCAATATCTACCTTGGGGCATCCTACCTACAGGCCCATGTTTTCTCTGCAGGACTCCAGCAGACCCAGAAGAGTTCACTGGTGTTCTGTGCAACTAGGGCATTCCACGGAGCGTACTGTTTGTGCCTCCAGTACTGCTCCTAGGCACTGTGGAACGGAGAGGAGCCTGCCTCCCTCTGGTTGGGACTTCAGGAGGGAATCCCAATGCCTAAGCACAGTGCCCAAGCACAGTCATAGCGCTGAATACGTACTGAATGAACAAATGAGCACATCTAGGCAGAAATTTCAGGAAGGTAGATTAAGATGTTCTAGAAAGGCTTTTCCACAACGGAATGTCTATCTTCAGAGGCTGCGGCCTTTGTAATCAATGGAAAGACTCGGGAAGGAGGGCTGAGTACACACTGTCTCCCAGGCCCTTTTCATGCGTGAGCACATTTATGCTAGCTTTGCAGGTGAGGAAGCCAAGATCAGAGACTTTAAGTAACTCACTCCAAAGCCTTCAGATGGTAAATGGTAAAACTAGAATTTCAACACTGACTTGTACCCCTAGAAGACACTCTCTTTCCAAGGTGCTGCTTAATCAGAGAATGAAACACCCCCTAAGAGGTTCCTACCATGGAAGGTCAGAATAGAGCGCTAAGGTGTGTGAACAGCACAGAATTACAGGGTATTTGACAGAAGAAATTACGTGTTATCTGTAGCTCTGCAAACTTCACATATAACAAGGGCTGCAATGACACTTCCTCAAAGATGGGGACTCATTTGCTAGAGCAAGCTTGGAAGTCCACACGGAAAAGAAAATAAGTTTTTTAGTCAAGGTCTATAAAACGTAGCTATTGATTTTTAACCTATTGCTAAAGAAATATTTCTAAAGCCAGACAGACTCCTTCTAACCAGCAATAAAAAACTATCTCCACCCTCCATTAAATCCTCATTGCTCTTTCCACAGAGAAAGTTATCCTCTGCGTTTACAGATTACATGCAATTATTTTTCACTTTGAGTGGAGTGTTCAGCAACCCAATAAATTTTTTCCTTTTAAAGTTCAGCATTATTTCTGGAGGAAGTCTAGATTTTAACAGAGAAATTCCATCCAGGAATATTCTAGATTATTCCAGATCATTCCATCCAGGAATAGTCTAGAACTAAGCGACTGGAGTGAACGCCATTTTGCTTCCATATTGTCAGGCGCCCCTGGTGTTAATCCAAGGTGTAATCGCAGCTACATAGCGAGCTCTGTGAATGCCCGTGGGAAGAAGAAGGAGCTGCTCCTTGTGGCCTGTGACCAGAAACAGAGTCCTCAACCTCTCAATTAGTTGGTGTCTTAAGATGAAATTTGAGGTACAATGGTAAGACACTTGATTTCTTCAATTTTTATGTAGCGGGAATAAGGATAGCTCCTTCAGCAGGGCAGAAAGAGTAAATGTCTTGAAAGGAAGAAGTCCACATGCGGTCTATGGAATTAATCTGCTGCCCTTTGCCCTCTGCCCTCTGCGGTCCATCCAACTGAACACTCAGGACCACGGGCTGAAGGCCGAGAGGCTGCTGAACAGCACTGCCTGTTAAAGGCGCTGTGTCTGTTTCTGAAATTAAACTCTTGGAAATCGATGTGATCCCTGTCTTTGAAGGAAACCTCCTGTTAGAAGGAAGACGATGTATATGCACATTATGAATTTACTAACTCACACCTAATAATAAAGATCATATTTATGAAGTGTGTGCTTTCGGCTATATGATTTACTTGTTGTCTCACTGAATTCTTTAGCTCAGTGGTTCTCCATACCACAGACACACGGGTGGTCCTTTTCCTGTTGTCCTTGAATATATCCGACTTGCTCTGGCCCCAGGACCTTTGCACTTGCTGTCCCCGCTCATTCTTTAGTCTCTGGGTCAAATACTTTCTCTTCAAATGTGCTTCCCCCCTCACTTCTGGAGAGTTAATATCCTTTTCCACTCTCACCATGTGTTCCTTCAGTAACCCTGTTTATTTTCTTTATTTCAGATTTCACCAACTGGTTCTGTTCTGTTTATTTCTTTCTTTGCCTACTTTCTGTTTTTCTTCCTTTACTGAAAGTAGGTTTTGTGAAATCAGGCATCAAGTTTCCCTTGTTCTCTACGGAACCCCCAGGGGTTGGAATAATTCTTGGCTCATCTCAGATGCTCCATAAACATTTCTGGAATAAATAACAGACTACTGAATAAACATACCCTTTGCTTAAAAAATAAACCCAAGAGGGAAAAGGGATTCCTACTCACCTGCAGCACACCTGTACAGGAATCCAAAAAGATGCAGCCTTTGGGTTCTTTGGATATTTTCTCATCTTTGTAAAAATTCATGATGTAGGAGCTATCGGGTAGCTGAGTCAGCTGAAAGTAGCGCTTTTTGAACGACTAAACAAAGGAAAAGACACGAGGAGGCAGTTCAGGTTGTAGTGTGCTACTACTCAGGGAAACAGCATGTTTTCTAAGTCCTTCAGGAGTGTGATTTCTTTTTTTTTTGAAGATTTTATTTATTTTTAGAGAGGGAAGGGAGGGAGGGAGAGAGAGAGAGAGAGAGAGAGAGAGAGAGGAACATCAATGTGCGGTTGCTGGGGGTCATGGCCTGCAACCCAGGCATGTGGCCTGACTGGGAATTGAACCTGCGACACTTTGGTTCGCAGCCCACGCTCAATCCACTGAGCTATGCCAGCCAGGGCAAGGAGTGCGATTTCTGTAGGGCACTGTTTGAGGGAAGAGCACCCTCCTTTCCCGTGAATAAAATATGACACTGAGCACGAACTCAATGCAAGTGGCTCTCCTCTATGCTCTGAGCAAAGGAGGAGGTGTCAGGAAAGGTGATAGCAACCAAGAGGCGTCCTGAGGTCCCCTTACCCGCACAGTAATGGTATTGTTCACGGTGCTGTTGAAATTCCCCTTGTAGAGCCAGCCGGACTTGAAAACTCCAGTGCCTCCCGCTCCCCCACCGCCCTTGGAAGACGAGTGGGAGGTGGTATCCTGCACAAAAGGCATCGTTTAGCGGGACTGCAATCGCCGTGAATCCCACATCTTCGCGGCACTTAAAAACAAGCTCCCTGTTCCTCTCCCGACTCATCTCAAGTAATCATGCTCAACTTCAAAACAAACGTGACTCGTTTTGACTAAAAGCCCTCACACAAACAATTATGGCAGCTTGATGAAAAACGGTTCAGAACGTGAAACACTCACGTGAGAGACAGGGACTCATTATCCTCGCGTTTTTAGCATTTCACTCTCAACAGTCTACTTACTTCATCCTTATCAGCGTCTTCATGGTCAACCTCAAAGGAATGTGAAGGAAGTTTCTCTGGTTTGTATTCTGCTCTGATATTAAAACAAACAAAAGAAAAAAGGTTCTGATTTGTCATTTGAGACATGGCTTTCAGTGCGGCTGTGCCCTGGGTAACAACTATCGTGTCTTTTCATAAAATAATGTAATCTTGGGAAGGTCCCATTTGCTTTGGAGACACTGACCCTCCCCTGCACTCTGACATCCTATTCCAGTAAATAAATCCCTAGTTTCATCCGCGGGGTTACTCTTTACACAGATTTACACACTCAATGAGATGAAGGTGAGCAGGACCATTTGTAGGCTTGGTGGTTTGTATTTTCCTTTTCCCACAAGTTGAAGTGGAATATGAAGTAGTGATGTTTTCATTACTACGTAATTACTTGTCATGTTTCACCTTTACAAGACAAGCCCAAGGGCACGGGGTGGTCAGTGGGAGAACCCTGTTCCAAAAACAAGCCTGTGCTCTGGCCACTAGGCTGCGCTGTTTTCCTGACCGTGGTTTCCCCCAAAGTCTGCATCAATGCGACTCATTGGCAATTGTGTTCACTTTGTGCTTTTCCACGGCAGCACAGAAACACAACTCCATGTTACAGCGCCACCGACTGGCACAGAGGAGCGAGAGAGTACACCTGGCTCTATAAATGCTAAATAAGACAGATACACTTTCTTAGGCTTGATTCAGTCTCCTGCCTCACAGTGGAATGGAAACTGGACAATACCATATCAGGCATTCCTTGATATCTAGCCAGAAATTTCTACACGTAGAATTTGCAGGGCATATTTTTTAAAAGATCACGTATACTGTGTAGAAGCAACCTGAGCATCTGACTACTGAGAGCAAAAAGCCCGGTGGCATGTTCAGGATTCCCATCATTCGCAAATGGTCTCCTATGTTGAAGGTGTTCCACAGAGCAACGCTCGGCCAGCTCCATCAGTCCCCAGCCAAGTCCTTGCTGGCCTCACACTCAGAGAAAGAGTGCAGGCCAGTGAGTGTCAACGGGGATCATGCCACAGGGATGGGGGGTGGGTGAATGGGGCCATGCCTTTTCATTGCTGGCTTTTCTTAATTGTGAATTTGCTTGATCAAATTCAATGGAAGTTGAGGGCTGTCTTAATTCTTGGAGTCCGTTCTTCTTGCCACTAAATGATCGGAGGCCCAGAGAGTACCTGTTACACAGAAGACCCGCAATACCACCACCCATACACAAGAAAAGAAATCCCCAAATGGAGGGCACTTGCATTCCAAGGGAGTAGAGAAGAGATAGTTAAGCACAGACACACAAGACGATTTCCCTGGGTGAAAATGGTTGTGAAGAAAATTAAAGAGGGGAGGAGAAAAAGTGTGATCTAGGTGAGGTGGCAGGGGCTAGATTTAGAAAAGGTGGTCACGGATGGCCGTGTAAGCTGAGAGTCGGAAGAAGCTGGCCGTGCGGTGATCTGGGGGAAGATCATTTGGGGCACAGCGAGTGGTGGCGACAACACCGCTCCAGGGGAGGGACCAGGTTGGAGTGACCAGGAGCGGAAGGCTGGGGGTGGAGCACAGTCATGGGGAGAGAGCGACAGGAGGTGAGGTCAGACCATCTTCGAGCCACGGGGGCTACGGAGGACTCTTCTTTCCCAGTCAGCCCTCGTCCCACTGACCCACACGGCACAGCCTCCTCGCCTTCAAGTGGCCCTCATCGCCACGGAGTCTCACGTCTGCAGGCCCACTGGGCAATGATCACTCTTTCACAGGTCATTAACATGTAAGCACCCCTGCCACTGAGTTTAACATTCTTCCCCCAGCAGCACTGTGGGGTCTCTGAGTCCCTGGGGTTCTGAGAAAAAAAAAGGGCTCAATAGGGACCTTACTCTCTGGTGTTCGAACCCAAGTTAGCTGTCATTTCTGGGTGGTCTCATCTCTCATTTCTCCATCACTCGTATAAGGGGTGTGGGGAGGCCTGAGCGTCCCATCAGCTACAGTCGTGAAGTCAGGGCGAGTTGCTGACCCTCCCAGGGCCCGAGTTCCCTTTACACAACACGGATGACAGTTCCCGCTCTGTGGGATTATGTGTGTTAAGTGAGATGCCACACACACGGCGTCTAGCACATTCTGGCTCACTGTCGACACCTGGCACATGTTCTTTTATTTAAAAGAAATTCTGTTCTAGTGCAACCCACTCCAACCGGTTCTATTTTATTTGGTCTTCAGCCACAAAACACATTCTGTAAAATTTTCTCCTTTATATCAAACCAGCTGTAGTAAAACATTTAAATATGTCCTATATCTTTGTCTTCTACCCCTTGGATCAATGAGCAAAGTGGCATCATACACATTTTTTGTTTCATATATATTTTCTAAATTGAGGTATAATCGACAGATAATATATTAGTTTTAGGCGTACAACACAATGATTCTAAATTTGTGTATACTGCAAAATGATCTCCACAGTAAGTCTAGTTCACATCTGTCACCATACATAGTTGTGAGTTTTCCCTTTTGATGAGGATTTTTAAGGTGTACTCTCTTAGTAACTTTCAGACATGCCCCACTGTGTTATCAACCGTAGTTGCCACGCTGTACCTTGCATCCCCACGACATTTACTCTGTAACTGGAAGTTTCTGCCTTTGGATCCTCGTCACCCAATTTGCCTCCTCCTCCTCCTGCCTCTGAGAACCATCAGCAGGTTCTCTGTATCGATGAGCTTGTTTTGCTTGTTTGTTTTTAAATTCTACATATAAGCGAGATTATATGGTATTTGTCTTTCTTGGACTTATTTCACCTAGCATGATGCCCTTGAGAGCCATCCTGTTGTCGCAAATGACAAGATTTCACTCTTTTTAAAAAGTTTTTATTATGAAGGAACAGTGTTCCATTCACCCATCAATAGTTAGATTGTTTTTATATCTTGGCTATTGTAAATATTGCTTCAGTGAACGTAGGGTGTATATACTTTTTTGAATTGGTGTTTTCATTTTCTTTAGGTAAGTACCCAGAAGTGAAAATGCTGGCTGATATGGTAGTTCTATTCTTAATTTTTTGAGGAACCTCCATATTTGTTTCTATAGTCACTGCACCAATTGACACTCCCACGAACAGTGTATGAAGCTTCCCTTTTCTCCATATCCTCACCAACACTTGTTATTTCTTCTCTTTTTGATGCTGGCCACTCTAACAGGTGTGATAGGCCATTGTGGTTTGGATTTTACCCTCCCTGTTGATTAGTGATGCTGAGCATCTTTTCATGAACCTGTTGGCCACCTGTATGTTGTCTTTGGAGAAATGTCTATTCATAGCCTCTGCCTAGTTTTTATTAGATCGGTTGCTGGATTTTTTTTTCTGTTGATTTGTATGAGTTCTTTGTATATTTTGGCTGTTAACCACTTATCAGATACATGACTTACAAATATTTTCTTCCATTCAAAGATTACCTTTTTCAATTTGTTGATAGTTTTCTTTGCTCTGCAGAAACTTTTTAGTTTGATATAGTCCCACTTGTTTATTTTTTGCTTTGGTTGCCAAATACAAAGAAAAAAAATTGCCTGTGCTTTCTTCTAGGGCTTTTATGGTTTTAGGTCTTGCATGCAAGTCTTAACTCATTCTGAGTTAATTTTTGTGTATGGTGTAAGACAGTAGCCTAGTTTCTATAGCCTAATGAGCTATATATATATAGTTCATTGGTTTCTTCTTTTGTGGCAGTCTTAATCTTCCCCTTCTTGGTATCTACTTCCATTTCCTCTAGTTAAAATAGGAAAAATTCTCAACAATATTTCGGTTACTATTGCATGTCTTCTTATGAGAATTTTTTGCTTATGTTCTATGACAATTCCAAGTCAGTAAGACCCTGTATCTACTAGAGGTGCTTTCTCTATTGTTTTAATAGAAGAAAAATGCCACAAATCTTTTACATATTTCTTTTCTCTTCATTCTTTTTACTTTTATTGAATTTATTGGGGTGACATTGATTAATATAATTATATAGGTTTTGAGTGTACAATTCTATAATATATTATCTGTGTATTGCAGCAATTTTCAACCTTTTTCATTTCTTGGCATACATAAACTAATTACCAAAATTCTGCAGCACACCAAAATATATATATTTTTGCCAATCTGACAAAAAAATAGGTATAATTTTGGTTCATTCACACTGTAGATCTACTGTTGTGTTGCCTGTTGTCATTGTTTAAATTTGACAATCTCAGGCACAGGTGGCAAACACAAGGCCCGCAGGCTGAATCCGGCCCTCCAGCTTGTTTTATCTGGCCCAGCACCTTGGTTCTACCCGGCGGCAGTGCTGAGCTCCTTGCCCCTAGTTAAGGAGTAGTTACATTTACACAGCCCTAAAGTTACGTTCGGCCCTTTGGCGGCAACCACAAGGCGGATGTGGCCCCCCGTGAAAATGAGTTTGACTCCCCTGATCTACGGGAAAAGAAATCAGTGCCCTTGACTACATAGTCAGGTGTTGCATGATATAAAACTTCTTGCGCACACTGGTTAAAAATCACTCGTATATTGCACAGTGTGTTCACCTCCCCCAAGTGAAGTCTCCTTCCCTCTCCATTTACATGTCCTCCATCTCCCCTCACTCCACTCTCCCTCTGGTCCTCATCGTGCTGGTGTCTGTGTCCATGCGTTTCTTTTCTTTGCTTAAGTCCTTCCCCCTTTTCACCCAACTCCCAACCCTCTTCCCCTCTGGCAGCTGTCTTTACGGCATCATGAACATAAGAAAAGAAAAACAGTGTTTAGGGATAGAGCCAATAGAAATTTCAATGTCAAGACCTAAACAGAGTGGGAGGCATTTATCTGAAAGGCCAGCTGAATACTGCTTTCCACACTCTCACTTCATATGCAGTGTTCCAAGTGCTTGGACACAGTTTCCAATCTGTAACCACTTCTCCCAACTATTTTGAGAAAGAGGAAGTCTCAATGTGAAAAGAAAAATGCTTTGCTTTTCAACTGAGCCTATGAGGTGCGTGTGCTGACATCCAGACATTCCGAGTGCAGCTTAACTGCTCACGAAAGCCTAGTGTGTGACGGGACCCTCCCAACGTGAAGTGGCCGAGGGCTATCTGTTAAGGGTGATCTGAACGTAGTGGGATGTTCAGAGATTTGGTGAAAGTTCGTGTCCACTGTTTGAAAAAGACCTGCTGTTTTGGAGGGACATGGGCTCTTCACAGTCATGCAACTCCAAAAGAAAGGCCCCCCTTTTCCCCGCTCTGTTTCTGACTCTGTCTCTCTCTCTCCCCCCCATTCTCACGCCTGCAATCCCTTTTGCCATGGAGCAGACCGAGTCCTCTTGCAAAGAGGTGAACCGGATCCTGTCACACCCCTGGGTACAACTTCCACAGGCTTCTGTTGCCAAGGGAGTAAACTCCAAGCTCCTTTCCAGGGCCCGCAAGGTCTCCTGCCTCGGTTTCCATAGTTTCATGTCACCCACTCTCGTTCCTGTTCCAGCATCCCTGACTGTCGGTCTGCTCAGGTGACCGCGCTCGTTCCCACCCCAGGACCTCTGCTCACGCTGTTCCCTATGGGAAGCCTTTCCCAGCATCACAGTGCTGGCAGCCACTGTGGCTTTAGATCCGAGCTCACATGCCACCTTCTCAGAGCCATTCCACAACGCTTTTTTCCAATTCTGCATTCAGAAGCTCAGAGTGGCACTTTCAAGGGTCTGAGTCTGGAAAGATGGTTGTGGCAGGGGATGAGGGGCGCTGAGAAATCTTGGAAAGTGGTGCCCAAATCTGAACCATGTGTCCATTAAAAAGTTAGATGCACATTAAAAAGTGTATCATCTCAATATTTCACTTGAGGAAAGGGTTGGTAAAGACATCTCTTTTGATTATCTTACGTGTTTTTTTCTGGATTATTTGCATCATTTGAGCCTGATGATATGTGCTTTTCTTAAACACATGTCACTTCCAAAGAGGTTGTTCATTTTAGTGATTTTTGGTATCCCGGCATGGAGACACACGGATCCAATGGTAAATCTGAACACCCTCTACAGAATACTGTCAGAAAAAAGTTTCCGTCCACACTGAACTTTTCTAATCCTCTGTATCTGCTGTGGAGAGGACAGCTCACGGAAGAGTGGTACAAGGGCACTTTATGGACTGTGTCCAACAATCAAACAGGAATATATTTATATCTCACTCCCAGTTTTGCCACTATACACACATCCCATTGTGGAATAACACATTGTCTCGTGACTCTTCTTTTTAAATGTTGTAAAATATCCCCTGACACTAGATTGACACACAGGCGTTCGTCAACAAGGGCAGAGCTTCGACAGAGCAGTATTTTATGTATGGGAAAACCCAAGCTATGCTCATGATAGTTTCTTACCGAGGTAACTGTCGGATGTCTCCAGAATATTGTTCATACTTGTAGTTTACCACGTACCACTGGGAACTATAAAATTTACAAGCCTTAAAGAAAGAAAAACAACAATAAACAATTAGCATTAAAAAATCCAGCTGTCCCGACAAAGGCACCGTGAACACAGTTCTCCTAGTCTCCGGGGCCACGTTAAGGGAGCTATGCTAGCCACGTTAACGTAGGTGAGGGACTTGCTCGTTACAACCATTTCCCATTTTCCAGTGCAGTGAAAATTTACCCTTCCCCAGACTCTTGGAGGAGGAACCGTTGAACATATTTACTCTGCTTTGCTCCATCCAGAGAGGCCCAATTTGATCACTCTCCGAATCACACCCAGGGCGTGTTGTTAACCTCAAACGCCATCATTTCTCAGCTTCCCTTGGCAACTCCTTCCATTATTTAATAGTTCTTAGTAGTGAAAGACGTTATTAGTTACATGTAATCCTTCCATCACCGTTTCCTCTTGTTTTTGTACCAGTAACTTTCCTTTTTCTTTATATCGACCTTGCTTGATATAATGAAAAACGGACATCTGTTTTTCCATTTCCCAGACTACCTAGTAAGGCCCAGCCTTCTCCATCATTGTTCATGGATTTTATAGAATTATGTGAATACATGAGGATAAAATTTTTTTTTCTTTAAAAAACACAGGTTAATGGCACAACGTAATTATCTTACAGTCCGTAACGAACGATTTTGCAGCACTTACTGGTGGCAAGTATTTCTCAAGCACCTACGATGCACTTAGCGCTGTAACGACTGTGGGTTGGTAACAGGGGTTTTTCACTGGGTGGCTTTTATGATTCCTTTTGATTCCAAAATTACATGATTCTCAGGATTAAACTACTAGCATTAGGAAAATACTTTGTCTTCTAGCATTAGTGGAAGCACAAGGAGCAATACATGTAACATAATGAGAAGAAGGAAGGTCTGTGGTTGTCTTCGAGAACGGGCAGGGGACCGGCAGCATCTCTCTCTGCGGCAGCAGTCGCTCAAGGTGCAGAAAGGCCGCAGCCTGGGGAGCCCTGGCGCTGCCTTTGCAGAAAGAGAAAGTGGCAGGGAAGGCCCGGTGGGGCCGGGGGGCGTGCAGAAAGTTTGATGGGAAACTCGGGGTGCAGGCACCTGGCTCAGGAAGCACAGAAACGGCAGGGAGAGGGGAGCAGGATTAGGGGGTCTCAGCTGAAGACCTCCAGATTTCTCTGGGCCGGAGCTTTCTCGGTGCCACGGCTGTATTTGTTCAGGGAAACACCCACGCACGAACCAGGCACCGGGGCCGGAACAATGCACGCGGCTGGCACAAAGACGGGAGTAGGAGGGTGTGGGCAGAGACCGCAGGAGAGGCGAGTTTAAAAACGAAACAGCAGTGAGACGAACAGACGTGGAGACGTGGACAGGGAACGCAGGAGATCTGTAATGACTAGATGGAAGGAATGTGGACAAGACTCAATGTTTTGCTAATATTAAATTTCTTAACTTGCCAATTCCTGAGCTGATTCTGCAGATTGCATGTTTCTGGAAATAAGAGGAAAAAGGAGCCCCAGATATACTCCTTGGCTAAAAAGTTCCATCTTCGTTTTATATAAAGATGCAGGGAATGCAGGCCAGGAGCAGCCGCAGCCTTGGAGACAAAACATTCGTGATGATAATGCTTTATCCCCTACTCTCACTTACTTTCCTTTCTCCATGCCTTGCTGCAGTTCTCAAATGAAACAAAGCATATCTTAAAATAGAAAACAAAAAGCATAAACCCACTCCCTGTTTGTACTCCCTGTCAGTATTTTCTTTTTTTCTGGTACATAGTGTTATCTCGTTCCCCTCTAAGTATATACTTGAATTTAAATAGTTTTTTATTCACTTAACTGGCATATTCTAGAGATTTCTACAGTGGCTTTCCAAATTCTATGCCACTTGAAAGTAGAATAAAATATCATGCCCTAATTTACTAGCCCAGTCTCCTAGTTCCGGAGACCATTCGTTCATGAATTCCCTGAAAAAACCCTTACTGCGCCTTTCCCGTCTTCCCGGGGTCGAGCTCAGTGGTGGGACTCCAGCAGTGAGCAAGAGACTAAAATGTATTCCCCCTTGAAACTTCTGCCTTTGTGAAGAGATGGTTCATATTAATACATACAAAAAATAAGTAAACTGTGCAACGTGTTATCAAATGGCATGAAAAACGAAGCGGAGGAGGGAGGGATAGAGCTGGGGAAAGGAGGTCCATTTGAATACAATGGGTAGGGTATTGCGTTTGCCATGTGAACAAAGACTCAGAGAAGAGAGCGGTCCTTGGGGCTACTTGAGATTTGTCCATGGCCGAAAACAATAGTTTAGAGTGTTTCTTCATGCATATAGTCCTCTCATCCTCCCCCAAGTCCTACCTATTTTGGATTATTTTTTTAGGATACAATGCTCAAAGCACTTTAAAAATCCCTGATTAAAAAAATTGCCAAACCTATGTATATTCTTTATAAGCAAAATGCAAACGAAAGGTGCACCTAGAGCAAGAAGGAGCTACAGGGCTCCTTCTTGTTCTAGAATTAGTGCTCATTTCCACCACGATTGTGGTCAAATCAATTTATTTATTTGGATCTCAGATATAGTAGCTATTGAATATTTAGGATGCTGGAATGGATTAGAAGTTTCTGCCCCCTAATATCTAGCTCTACACTTTCTGATCTGAAGGTTTTAATGAAACAATGATGCACTGCATTGATACCCATTGTCTTTTCTTGCTATGGACAGTACCTCTGTGTAGCCATGATAAACATGTGTACTTGTGTGTATCACACACAATACCCACAATATGCCACAGGCTTAAGGGAGTGAATCTGAGCGGCGCTAATCCTGGATTCCAATGACCAGAAATGAATGGTGTACTTTCTTCTATCAGTGTACTATATCAAAGAACTGCCTCTTTTGTTCCGGAGTGGTAAGGATTTGTCAGATACTCTACTTACAGGTGTTTTACATATAATCTTAATAAGCACTCAGTGAGATTTTATTACTCCCATTTTATAGGTCACAGGGGCAAAGAGAGGCTCAGATCTCTGCCCAGGATCCTACATGTGATAGAAGATTACAAACTGGATTTGTCTGACTCTAAAAGTCCATTCAGCATATTTATGAGCTGTATGATGATTGCAGACTTTTTTGTTTTAATCACATCCAGACCATCATTCCAGATGTTTTTATGGCATTTCTGTTTCTGCCTTGGAATTAGACAGACCTGCTTTTGAATTTTGATATTAGCTGTGTGATCTCAAGTAAGTAACTTAATGTCTCTAAATGTCTTAATCCGTCTTAATAATACCAACTTTAATAAGATCAAATAACATGATTCATATAAAGCATTTAGCATAGGGTAAGTACTTAACAAGTACTTGCTTTAAGAAAATAAGCTTTTCCAGAGTGTGACTCAGTCTATAATTCACATTCACAATGGTTGATAATAACTTTTTTTCTTGATTTTTATAAGCATAATTCTGGAAAGATATCTTAGCTCTGATTATCCAAGAGTCTTGTTTTAATCAAGTCCTTTATGAATCTATATGCTATATTTCATGTATCTGGTGGTGGGTAGATGAGAATTAGGGTTAGACTAGATGACCCTGAAGAATCCTTCTAAATATGTGATTTCTCTGATTCTGAGAAAGCCAGTGCATTTTACAAAAACATAAATGTTTCTCTTACTTAGTTATGGCATTTTGGAAATGCTATGCATGGAAAATCATTCTCTATTCTTTGTCCCAGCCCACACAGTCGCTGTAAGAAGATCATTAAGAACCATTCTAATTATGACTACAACTCCTCTTTGTCCCAAATCTAAGCTGCAATGATCTGCTGCAAATTCAAAGTCACAGGCTGTACAACTCTGCTTCTTACCAGAAGGCAAGAGCTCCAGTTTCCCTATACTGACTACCAGTCCCACACTAGTTTCAGAGGTGGGGGTGGGTAGGGCAGGGGAGAGTAATGGCGGGGGTGGTGTGGGGACAACTGTAACTGAACAACATTAAAAAAAATACCAACTCTTTTTATCCCTTGAAAATGGAGGCTCCCACAGTCTACTTCAAAGGTGAAGTATGCTGAGCTTGTTAATTTGTCCAAATAGTAATGGCCCAGTTCACGTTTTATTCGCTTGTTCAGCCTTTACGCTAGCCACCTCTGCTACGCTATTCATCAGCACAAGAAAGCTGAGCCAACTCAACGTGGTTCAAGGTGTACGTGCCATCAGGATAGCGTTCGCTCAGCTGCAGTGTTCATGAATGTCTTGAGGTTGTTAATTAAAGTGCAGGTACCAGGGTCCCACATGAATCCACTGACTCAGAGTCTGTAGAGAAATCCTTTGGTCCTTGTCACTCTGTTTGCCTGTGAACTGAAAGCATGAGGGTCCTAGCTTCCTACTGTGAACCCAAGTAACTGAGATCACCCTCCGGCTTTCACTCAAGTAGACACAACCTTTCAAAAGAGCAGGGAATGTAACTCCAGCATGGCATTTATTTATAGTGGATATTCAATGTGCATTTGTTAAATGAATGAATCCTCTGTCTCCTTTTCCTCTAGAAGTTACTAAACAAGGCACTGTGGAAGTTCTAAAAATCTAAATATTTTAGAAAAGATTGAGTAACTGTAGAGAGCAGCAGAATGCTGTAAAGAAATCTTTCATTTGTCTTCCTCCTTGTAGAGAATCATCAGAATCGATTCAAATCATGTTACCTACCTCAGAGAGCAATGTGGGTTTGGTAATGTAATTGGTCCATCTCTGAAAAGGCCTAATTATTAGATGCTGGCTGCAGAGTAATAAGCAGGTCATATATGGCTTTTTAGATGCAAAATTGGTTTTCTTTTTAGCTACACAGGTTTATTTAATTACGCCTCTACTTTCTTGCCAGAAGGATTTATGCAACCACAAAAGGTGTTCATTCTGGCACTTTGTCACCCCAGGGATTAATTCTGTATTTGTGAAATGATTGTGGTAATTTTCATATCCATGCTATTCTTTACAAAGTGTAGGGAGTAATTGTGGCTCCTGTATGAATGTTGAAAATCTAGCGTAGGACATTGGGTGAATTTAGGGAAATTGTGTATTGATAGGGTTGCTGAATAATGTATTGTCCACATTGAGGCACTTCACGTTGAAAGGCGATGCTGATAACCAGGCCAATAGCTAGAGCTCGAGAGGAGGCCTAAAACCAGGGTGCGTTTCAGAGAAAAAGGAAAAACGTGCTGAATTTTTATTCTGTCATTGTATCATATTATGTATTCCTTTAAAATTAATTTCTGCAGTATAAAATTAAGTTAAAATGATTTTTAAAAAACTTACACTGCACACTTGGGAGAGAAGTAAAAATAATGAGTTTGGACAAAATGATGTAAATATAGATATAACTCAGTTTCAGAAGTCTTGGTAGAATGTTACTTAATGGATTTAGGTTTGATTTTTTAAAAAAATATTACTTAGTATTAGATAGTGTTAGTAGGTATATAAATAATGCAAGTACAATACAAAGTGGAATGTCATTTCAAATGACGACCACATGAAAAATCATTTTTAAAACTATTTTGTTACTTTGCATGATAGAGTAGCCTAATTTGTTTTCTTTGTTGATTCTAAATTGAAAATGAATAAATATGTCTGGTCTGTAACTTTCGGAACGTGCTCTATTGAGGCAGTTGAACAAACTGTCAAATTAGACTTACATAGATCACACCTGTGCCTGACCTGGGACCACACACTCTAATTTCCTGGCTCCATCTCACAAGTAATTCGTCAGGGCACAAACAGTGGGTGGTACTGAAAACCTTGGTAATATTATGATCTCATCATCCCTTTTGTGTAAGGCATAAAACCTGGGTTGTAATTCAATGCAATCGAAATATCAGGTGCAAACTTAAAATGGGTTCTTTATTATTCTTGCCCTCCCGAGTCTCTGACTGGTGCTTCTGTGTTTTCATTCATTCACCACCAAACACCACAGGCTCGTTTTTATTGTGGAAGAGGAAGCCAAGTTAGAACTGGAACCATCTCGTATATTTGGAAACAAGGCTATTACTCTGGGGATTTTGGTGACCAGAAAATAAATTTCTTCAGGGTCATTCATGTGAAACACAAAACTGTTTTGCCTTCCTCAGTGTTTTCCATGTCTACTCGATCCCAATGCCACTAAAAACAATGCACTTGAATTTACCTTAATCAAACTTTGCATGTTTATTATCTTTCATGTTGCACATTTAGCATAAAGAAAACTTGGTAACTCATTTGTGCTGGCTATGGCAAAAATAAAATCATTACATCTATATGTGTGTGTGTGTATGTGTGTATATATATGAATGACTAGGCCAAATAGAGAACAACAACAAATTTTGATAACATTTTCCATTAAATTCTTGAAGTCATAAAATACAAGTGGTTTACTTTTAAAAAGTACACATGGACTGAAAAGTCCCTCAGCCTCCAGTAAGGCCTTCATCAGTGACCTAAGAAAGAGCCCCATTCTTCAAAAGTCAAAATCTTCTTATTCTCACTAATTTTATGAAGATAGGACTATAATTCTTTTTTGTAAACTTTGGAGAGATTTTTAGTTGCATGTTCCCCAGTGTCTTCCAGCGATGTCACCTGCGCACGTAGCCCTGGTGTCACATGGAAGGTGCTAGTTCTGTAGTGGGAAAAACGGCACACACTCACTGCGCTCTGGCCTTCAGTTAATGAATGCATTAGAATCACTCATTTGCTTCCCAATGATTCAGAATCAGAAAAGAGCATTCATTTTGACCTAATTTATTTATACATGCAAAAAATCCAGAATCGCTTATTGAGAAACATGCTTATTTCCGGGAAAGTTTGAGTGCACGTTATTTTGCATATTAGATCTAAATTTGTTGTATAAATTACAAAGGCATTTTGGTTAAAAGATGACTTATCAATGTACATAATATGCCATCCAAAATTAAACATAAAGGCCATGATGTTATTTTAATTGTAAAAGTGAGAAATGATATTCTGTGGGGTTTTTTTTGGTGAGTCAAGATACGTCTCATTCTAATTAGATATATTTCTTTCAACAAAAATGGGCAGCAAATACCATATGATCTAACCTTTAACAGGAACCTAAACAACAAAACAAAGAAACAAGCAAAATATAACCAAAGACACTTAAATAAGAGGACAGGCTGACAGTGACCAGAGGGGAGAGAAGAGGGAATTTCAGGGGAGAATGGGAAGGGTTTACAGGAACAAATTTAAAGGACACATGGACAAAAACTAGGGGGGTGGTAATGGGAGGGAAGTGGGGAGGGTGGGGTGGGTGGGCTGGAATGGGAGTAAAAGGGAGAAAACTGTACTTGAACAATGATTAAAATTTTAAAAATGGGCAGCATGAAATACATGTAAAATCATGGCCAATCCCTCTGTCCCCATAATTTCCTTTGCTATGTCTGGGACTTAAATTGTTTAATATCTGTTTTATTTCTCAGCGTAATGCAGATTCTACCTTGACTACATATCATTTTCCCTTAAATTAGCTGAATGCCATTTGCCTGGGTCCACATGGTGGAAGAGGAAGAAGAGGACAATTTCATTTTCAATATGATACTCATCGGACTGCATTGTTTTTCATGTTTATAAAATTTGGCTTCTTAATAGATTCAGCAATGTTTTTACATAGAATTTAACAGCCTACTGAACTATTTTTAACTCTGGAATGCATAGGTTATTCTGTCTGAAGAGCTCCAACATTCCCTGGGGGTTTACTCCCAAAGTGCCTTGGAGGTAAAGGGACAACAACACGCTAATGCCTTGCTTGATAAAATCACATCCCACATCTCTTCAGGGTTTAACCTGCTGTAACCGGGCTGAGTTCACAGCTTCTGAAGGTGCTCTGTTCAAGGAACACCAATGGCTGAATGACGAACCAGTGTGAGCCCTTATCTTGACTCCTTTTTGGCATTTTATACCATGGACTCATTCTTGCTGTTGACTCTTCTTGGATTCTGAGAAGGAGGTTTCTCCTTGTTTCCTACCTCCCTCCTTGTCCGCTCCATCTCCACTTTGTATCCAGGGCCCTCTTTTTCAGCTCCTTACGAGGGAGTGTAGCTCAGGGACCTGCCTCTCAACTTCAGCCCAGCCCTCATGGCATTCCCGGGCAAGCTCTTCTAAGCTCAAGCTTCAGCTTTCAAATCCAGAGCAAAGGCCCACCCCTTCCTCCTCTATTTATGTCCCCGTGGACATCTCTCTGATGTTGGCCAGTGATATTAACCTATTTGCTTCATCCACCCCTGCTCAAGCAACCTTCATTTTCCTTGGAGCGCCATACTTAAATTACAGGCACAGCTGTCTATCGGATAGCCCAAGCCAGAAATGTGGGGATCATCACCAACGTCTTCCTCTCCTTTCCTTTCTTCCCAGTCACCAACTCCTGTCAATTCTGTCTTGTTAGTAGTTCCTTACTGTCGCCACAAGCACATGCCGTATGTCAGTAGAGGTCTTGAACTCAACTCTGTCCAACTTCTTTTCAGTTTTATTCACGCCGCCCTCCCGCCACCCCAAGCCTACCGATGCATTCTGCGGTCTGCCTTTAGTTATTATTTCTACTACGTGAACCTGACTTCACTTCTTTATTTTACAGTCATTGTTCCAGGAGTACTTTTCAGATTGTATTGACAAAAATACAATCGCAGGTGTGTTACTTTCTTCCTGATGGTGAGCTCCCTTCCAGGCAAAGGCAGTGCTATATCCATGTGGTTTCACCAGCTCACTAAGTGATACATGTGGTTGGGTAATGACCCCAGTCCAATCTCTCATGCAGTGGACAAGGCCCCCTACTGCACACACTTTATATAGGATTCACAGTAGTAGTTTAAGTCAGTGGGAGAGGGACTTTTTGTGTAAAGAATTTCATCCTTTGTAAAGATAAGTTAATTAACTCCACCCAGTTAAGCTGGGAGTAGCAGTTTCTGTGTTTGTCTAAAGGAACCACTTGTTTAATCCACTGACTTTGCATTTACCTTTAGAACAAGGAAAAGTCCCTAATCTGACAGTTAGGTGGGGAGTCGAGAGGAGAAATTTCAAGGCCTGAAAAGTGCTACTCTGACTTTCATGATCCTTACTATTTACTTCAAACTTTGGAATTAACTTAATTTATGATTATAATTTGCTGCATGAAGGACAGTCTACAGAACATTCACCTCTGGTGTGCGTCTGAGACCGTGTCCTAGGACTGCAAAGGTTCACTCCAGGGACAAAGGTGGACATCTTTGATACTAACGATAAGAACTAACAAGGTTCGCCCACGAAAAGAAGAGAATTTCTTTGATCTTTGGGGGTCTTTAATATCTCCTTTCTTTTCGTCACCGTCTGTCTTGATGAAATGCATGCCAAGGTTCACCTAATAGCTGATTCTGCTTTACTTGAGCTGTTTAGGGGCCCCTAGATCTTGGTGATCTCCTTCCATGAGGTTTTCCTCAGCATTTCTCAAGGATATTCTCAAGACACTTGGGGGCAAAGGGACAGAATTTCTCCATGGTCAAACATATTTGGGAAACATTTTAGGCCACTTGTTCCCTTTTAAGATGGCATCAAGGGAGGTTAGAAAGGTAAAGACTTTGAGTGTGCATGTGTATGCGTGAGTGTGGGAGTGTGTATGGACATCCTGCAGGCTGGGATTTCTGCGGTACCTTTCGTGCTTCTGTGAAATGGGTGTCTGCTCTGCGCTCAGCCATTTGTTCTGCTGGGTTTTGGTGTGAACTTCCTATGGAAGCCCAGAGATGTCAACATTTATTGTGTCTGCTTTGAATCTAATTTGTAAATCCCATTCAGTTTTAGGTACTATCTTTTTTTTTTTCATTATTTTTTCCCCCTGGAGAATTCCATTATTTCTGGTCTAGAACTTCTGCTTAACATGTGGACTTTTCCTTCCCCAGTAACCTAGTACTGTCTGGATTAGGGCAGCACGTAACCATGTGTGTGTTTATACAAATACAGATATAGATGTAGCTTCTATTTGCTAATGTTGCCATAACTCTTAAGTCCTTGAGCCTTTTACCCCTTGACTTGCATTCTTGGGTTCATGACTCCCTCCTCCTTCCTCATTACTCTACTCCTGTAGCAGGTGGATTTCCAGAAATGGCTGAGGGCTTTGCTGGCAGAATAACTTGCTACCTTAGTACTTTGTCAGTATTTCTCTCAGCCATTCGGCTGGAGTGGTCCCTAGACCCTTGCTCTCTCCTGGGCCATGGTACCATTCTCAATTCTCTGCTCTCTCATATTCTTTATTAAGAGAGACCAAACCAAGAGCTTAGTTTTAATTAGTATTCTGTGCTTCTGGCTTCATAGTATCCTTTTGTGCATATTAAAAGGAAAACTTTGCATGAGAAGTTTGGCTTAGGAAGTCTTCATCCTATTTATAGATCCTTTAATTGCTCCCCTAGCCCTGAGTGGGAGGGAGTGGTGCTTGTTCTATCATGGAAGTGTCTGATTGTTTTTGTGGTTATAGATGTTGATTTATTTATTTTTAGAGAGAGTAGAAGGGAGAAAGAAAGAGAAGCAGAGAAACATCTATGTGCAAAGGAAACATTGATGGGCTACTTCTCACAGGGCCCCAGCTGGGAACCTGACCCATAAGCCAGGCATGTGCCCTGACTGGGAAAGAAAGGGAATCGAACCAGTGACCTTTTGGTTCACAAGCCAGTGCTCTAGCCACTGAGCCACAGCAGCCAGGGCTAGATGTGGATTTTAAGTCACTTATGAGGATCAGATAAAGACGTTGTTCCCCATTTGCTACTTTCCTAATGTTTTCATGTCATTGCTATATTTATTTTTAGAAACACAATATTGGGATTATTATATCAATCTCCCTGTTTAAGGATGGAGAAACTGAGCCAGAAAGCTTCCAGGTTTGTCAAAGTGAGCAGTGGAAATATCCTCATCAAGTCAGAATATAAAGTGCATAGTTTAAATACATTCCTCAAAGAATCAGAGGTTGCAAAGTGGGTAAGGGCACAGAGCAAGCATTGGGTCAGAGAGTCAGGGCTTTAATTTTGGCTCTGCGTGAACTTGGGCAAGTTTGCTAATGATTCAGAACCAGCTTTGTAGGCTAGAAAATGAGGTAGCAATATCTCAATGTCACAAAATGCTCAAAAAATACATTAGGTACAACCTTGGTCAACTATGGATCAGCGTTCATCTAACATACCTGTGAAGTGTTGTCGTGGATGTGAAATAAACTTATGCTCTTGTGTGGAGAACATTTAACACTATATTTAAAATACCGGGAAGAGAATTAATAACAGATGAAGAGGGAGAGTGACCATTCATTTTATGGAAACTCCCATTTAAAGTATGAAGTCATTCAACATGAAAAAAGGAAGCACTGCCCACTGCCTTTCCCGAGAGGCTGAGAGATGTCCGTGGAGGGTGGAGCGAGAGACAGTTCAAAATCAGCATTGAGCAGGACGTGTGTGTGAAAGCTCGAGTATGCCAGTTTGCCGCCCGGCAACCATGGCATTCCCCTCGCCATGCTGTGGAGCCGGCCGCGGGGCAATTTAGCACAGAGTGGACCAGAAAGGTTGCTGAGTGCAGTGCAGCAGCTGCTGTAAGAGAAACACGTGTTTCTGCAAAACCCTTCAGACATCAATGGATTCATTTTAGTGTAGGCTTCATCTGGTTTCAAATATCCGGCCAATGTTTCTCAAAGTGTGGACCACTAACCATACACACCAGAGCCACCCGGACGCAACTACAATGGGGTTGCTGAAGCAAAGGCCGAGAAGAGTGAGATGCAGCAAAACAGCATCTGGAGATGGCCGTCGTGGGTCAGGTTGCTGGACCTGCCTATTCCCAGCTGCATGAGGGTCAACACACTTTTTAATCTTTCCATGACAGTTTCCTCTTCCTTAAAAGGTGGTGATGATGATAAGGGTAAAATATACGTTTGTAATTACTGCAGGAAAAGGGCTTTGGAGCATGTCTGGCAAAAAGTAAGTAGTCAGTAACGATTAGCTGCTATTAGCTATTGAGTCAAGCGTTTTTGCCAACAAAATTCTCTGGGTTCCTTTCTCAGTCTTAAACCAGCTCTCTGCTGGCCCCGTTCATTTTATCTACAGTCTCCAGGCTTGACCACTCATGTTGCATTTTTATCTCGTGATATTTGTAACTGGGGCATCTCATCTCCTTAGCCCAGAGCGCACAGGTTTCACTCTGTCTCCATCCTTAGAGCCAAGCTAAACCGTGGGAGTTTTCACAAGGTCCTCACTGCTAGTGATACAGAGGTGTTAGCAGGGGAGGACTTCTTCCCAGCCTTCTTCCTCTTCTTTCTCTTGTTTCTACTTTAGACCCATGAAGTTGGGAAAAACATGATAAAAAGATTCACCTGTAGCTGAGCTGAAAGTTCCATCCTGAGATGTGCAACATGGAAGTTTGGCAGATACTTGAGACCTAAACTAAAAGAAATTGTACTTGACTTTTCCATGGAGCAGTGTTTAGGGCAAATGAGAAGCAGAAGGTGCAAGTGAGAAGAGGAGAAATAATTCCAGGATGCAAGCAGCTGAAAGGGAATTAAACTAGGAGCAAGGGTGAGGGCGAGAAATTTCGCCCCAGGATACACACAGAGCCGGATAGAGGCAAATGTGGTCAACCGGTTCTCAGCTGAAGCTGACATTCTCAGAGAACTAGAAAGAGAACAACGGTGGGGGGATTGCCTAAGGGAGTAGGGGGTGCTGGGTGGAGGGGGGCAAAGGGCGAAAAATCAGGACAACCGTAATAGCATGATCAATAAAATATAATTAAAAAAAGAGATCAATCTGCTCATTTGAAGCTGTGGCACAGCAACTCATGGAAGCACATACAAAGCCAAAGTTCTCTGAGAACCCTAGAATACCCTTAGAAGTCTCCAGTGTCGTATTAGTCTGCTTTTCAGGCAATCTCATCTCTTCATCTCTGGGACCTTGATCGGATCCGGAGATTAAGGACGGGGCTTCTGAACCAGCCCTGGGAGGGAGTCAGGATCTGATCTGACTGGCCCTGCCTCAAAGGCAAACCAGGCAATAGAACGAGCAGATATTAGGAGGCAAGAGCTGAAGCAAGCCGGCAACCACAGCCAGGGCCTCAGAGCTCAGCTGCTGCAGACCCACAGGAGAAAGCTGAGAACCCCTGGTCTGTGAGAACAGTGTTCCACGGCCCGAAGGAGGCTGCTGGGGGCCTGGAAACATGCAAATGCCTAGGAAGAGGTGAAAGGGCCACGAACTGAAGAGTCCCTAAAATCCTGCAATCCTGTATAAATCCATGGTAGTTGTGCCACAAATGATTAAGAAGGGATTATGTCAGATGAACTTAATGGTCTCTGGGACACATGACAAGTCCAGAGGTAGAGAAAGCAAACACATATGGGATTTTGATCGCTTTATATGATATTTTTATCATCTAACTAAAATAACAATAATAAAGGAATCTAATGCAGTCTCTAGTCTCTAAGGTGACTACCTAATGCCTTGAAAAATAAAGGTAGATTTTCACTGTTAGAGAATAAGTTTAGGAAATAGACTTGATCGCTTCTAATTCTGGCAGTATTTTAAGATACATTCTAACCATTTTTTTTCTGAAATATTGTTTAATTATAAAAATTCATTTGTAACACCACAATGATGGAGAATATATATTGAAAATCAATCTCTCCCTATCCCCTATGATCTCAAACTTGTGAGGCAACCAATACTATGAGTTTAATATGCATTTTAAAAATACTGGGGTGGGTGGGGGGAGGGGAGGAAGATGGAGACAACTGTACTTGAACAACAAAAATAAAATAAAAAATGAATAAAAGTAAAAAAATAAAGTAAAATGCAAAATAAAAAAATAAAAATACTTTTTCTAGGCATATATAAACATATTTACTTATAGACATATAGGTTTTATAATTTACTTATAGACATGTAGGTTTTATATCTTCATTAATATCATACCATATATTCTGTAACTTACTTTTTTCTCTTAACAACATATCATGGGCATCCAAGTTAATATATTTAAATATATATAAGTTTTATTAACTATATAGCACAATGTTATAAAATATAAATGTGTCAACATTGATTCACCCGAACCCTTATCAATTGATATTACAAACTGCCCAGCACAGCAATACTTATGCTTATAATGATATTTTATGCCCTAGTGTTTGTTTTTATAATATTCATGTTGTATATTCATGTGTACTACCTAAGAGAAACATTTGAATTACATCTCATATGAACTGCTTGTTCATATGTTTGTTCATATTTTCTTGGGTCATTAATCTTTTCCTTATTAATTTGTAGGATTTTGAATATGAGGAGCATGGCTGTCTGTGTGTGGGACAAAAGATATATGAGTTGCAAATAATTTCTGTGGTTAAGTATTTCCTTTTGGCTTTATGGTACCATTTATCATATACAAATTAAAATTTTTTTATTTCCTGAAGTCTATCCATTTTCACAATTTTTACAATTTTCTTTTTTTCAGACATATCTGGGATTCATTGTTCAGATCTTTAATATTTATCTGGAGTTAATTTTTGGATGTAATGTGAGATAGAGAGCCCTAACTTTATATTCACCCCAAATGGACAACCAAATATTTGTGGAATTGTTTCCCCTTTCCCAAAGGATGTCACGTGCCATATTTACCATTTATTAAGAAACCATACGTACTTGGATCTTTTTCTACATATTCTGCTTCATTTCACTGGTTACTTGTTTATTCCACAATATAAAAAAAATTGGAAATTGTCTCAATTTATTTTTTAAAGTTAGCATTTCCCTAATACCAAAGGAGGTGGGAGAGAAAACTACAGCCAAATTTCACTCATAAATATGAATGCAAAAATTTGAAGAACAATATTAGCAATTCTAATGCAGTAGGGTATGAAGGTAGAAATACAACTTGAGCACAAAAGTTTATACCAGAAACACAAGTATGGATCCCCAGGACAACAACTTATTAAATCTACTGTAGCACTTTATGAATCCAAGCAGGAAAGCTCTTCTATCAATACACTGAATATGCATTACAAAACATAAGTAGCCAGTCATCGTAAGCACTGTAGAGACCAAGTAAGACCCTTCTTAGACATTTCTTTTATGCCAGAAAGTGTCATAAAACACGAACTTAAAAATAAGACAAGATGCCTGATATTAGCATTGTTATTCAACACTGTTTTAGAGATGGTAGACAATACAATAAGAGAAAAATATCCTGATGTGACCACACACCTGAAAATCAAATAAGAACTATTAGGATAAGAGAGTTTAGTAAGCTAGTTATGCATACTCGAAAACTAATAGCTTTTAAAAAATAGTAGTAATGAATACTAAGAAAAGGAAATGGATTTTTAACATTCCATCACATTTGCAGCAAAACTATAAAGCACACTGAAGTGAATTTGACAACAAAGATCTTTATAAATAACGTGCAACATTTTGGTGAAGACCATGCAAGAAGACCAGGTTAAATATCCCGTAGGAGTTCAATGTCACATCCACTGCAAACCCTACCTCATTTAACACATACGGATGTCCTGTAGGGCTTTTGTAGACTTAGTCTCATTGATTCTGATTTTCCTGAGTAGCAAATAATTTCCCAACTCTTTTTTGTTTTTCTTTTTTAAACAGTGATGCCCTAGTAGATATTCAAACTTCCTCTGTGGTGACTGCAAACAAAATATTATGGTACTGATGTCACCCTGGTTATTTTTATTAGTAAGTACAAAAACAATATGCTCAGATATCATGATGTGATCTAAATCTGCATTTTTTCCTCTTTTTCTACTTCCTTAAACCAGGCTATAATTTAACGTGAACTTTGGGAAATAAATTTGAAATTAAGGAATTGGAAAAAATAAACAGGTAAATTTCTGGCAAAAAAAAGGCTTGGACAGAATAGTATAATTTAAAGATATGTAGTACAACATAAAGGTATTTATAGACATATACATATATGTAAAAAGACTAGTATGACATAAAATATGATTACTACTAATACTAGTATGACTAATCATACTAGTATTAATACATGCACAAATATGCAGCTTACATTCATATAAAAATGTTTGAGAGCTGAGAAAGGGTTTCCCTCTTGTGTGTAGCTTTAATTAAATCCTAATTAGGACACATTACTTTCTCAGGGTTAAAGACTACTTTCAGGTTAACCTGTCTGGGGCTAAATTTTATCATTGCTTTCTCTGTAAAGGAAGGACCACTTCATTTATTCATTCAACAAACACCTGCTAAGTCGCTGTTACATGCCAGCCCAGTCCCTTCCCTAGAGCAGCCTGCAGTCAGGTTGTGGACCCGTCAAACGCAAGTAGGTGACATGCCAGCTGATTTTTATCTGTCTCTTAAAGCTGCCCACAGGGTTTTACCATTAACTAGCACCGCAGTTACTGCCTGAAAGGAATGTACCTCTTAAGGAACATGTATATAAATGACCCATGGACAAACACAATGGGGGAGGGGTGAAGATTGAATGTAGGGAGGGGGGCAGGGGGAGAGTAATGGGGAGAAATGGGGATGACTGTAATTGCACAACAATAAAAAAAGGAAATGCATCTCTTAAAATAGAAATGCTATTATCCAAAATCCTCACATAGTAAGGCCTTGCCTATGACTCAATCCAAATAAGTAAAATGAAATGAAATCTGCCTATTATGAATACTCAAATATTCCTCAGTGTGGGGGTTTTAAGTTAAATAAAAACAAGCAAAATTCCAAAATTTGAACAGTCGGCAGACAATGAAAAATGATTAATAGGAAAATCAAAAACATTTCCAGGCGACCAAGGTTAGAAAACACCAATGAATCATTGCATTTAAAATTCTCTACTGAAAAGGTGAGGAAGACAATAATGATTAAGTTACAATAAGAACTGGGAGGAAAGCAAAGCTCCACAAAATAAATGAGGGGGAGCATCACATTTACCTCCTTCACCAGTAAACTTTCTGCTTTGTGCTCTGCGTCTTCAGGTACTGTTGAGTACAACGTTCGGATATCCCAAGCAACTGTGGCAGTCTGAGGGGAGCAAGGAGAAGAAGTTAAGCTCTCTAACTCAAAAGGATTGTGCAGACCATTGCATCAAAAACACAACAGGGAAGCAATTTCCATCTTAGCATTTAAAGCTAAGAGAAGACAGAGAAACTTCCATGGTTCTTACCAATGTATTCTCCAGGAGAGAAGACCTAAACCTTCTTTGGATTATTATAATTACTAGCATTTATCCTCTAGGAGGGAAGACCCAAAGCTTCCTTGGATTACCACTCACCAGCATTACTACAATTACTGTTTTATCAGTGAAGCTCATAATTTTAAACTGCTTCCTTCCCTACAAAAAAGTGAAAATTTGGACATCTGTATATTGAGACTGGTTTAATTCCACTGGTATGTTTTGTTGTTAATGCTAAAATAAATTTGAGATAAAGAAGACAATTTACAAAAATCAGCATTATTATAATCCCACTCTAAATAATCTTTGAACATCTACAGGGTGCATTTAGCCCCTTTTGGAGATGGCTTTGTGTGTGTCTGCCTGTAGTCACAATTGGGGACGGGAGGGGAGGAGGGGTGTCCAGTGAATCTCTACCTTGAAGAAAACAAGTCATGTTCTTAGTGTCATTTTTGGTTGTTGTTGTTGAAATGAACAAAACATTTTCAATGCTAAACAAACATCCTTCTATCAAATGAATACACATACACTGAAAGTATAAAGCACCTCTGAAAACAAAATAGCTACAATAGAATTCACAGGTTGTTTCCTCTTTATATACCCTCAGCTCTATCAAGCCGGGGGCCATGGATGCGGTACAACAGTGACTTTCCTTCCCCAGCCACCAGCTCCCTTCAGTCTGTGCTCCTTGTGATTGTGGGGGTGCTGGGATCCTGAGTCTGTCCACATTCATGGTATCCAACAGTTGGGATCTTTTCTTTCATACGTCCCCAAACCCACACATGATTCATCAGGGTTTCTAAAGCACAAGCTAAAGGTCATTGGAACTGTTCTAGACAAGGGGTATTTTTTCTGTGCCGATTGTTGGAACTGAAGAAAGTGTCAAAGTCCTTCTTATTTGGGGGAAAGATGGGGAGGAGAGGGATCTGGGGAATCCAGTCTTCTGAGTTCAGAGCTGCCATAAGCTCTGCCTCCCAGAGCAGCATCCTTCCTTTTCCTCCAGGCCCAGACTCCTGTTTTCTTCAGGTTCCCTCTTTTCTCACTCCTGACGTGGGCTCCATGAGGGCAAGACATTTGGTCTCTTCCATTTACTGCTATAACCCCAGTGCCTGGTTCGGGGCTTAAAGCCTTAAATACTTACTTGTTAAAGGTGCTGAGTATGTGAGCACACATATGGGTGTTTTGCGTGAGTATGTATGTGTGTGCATGTGGTGTGTGTCTGTGTGAACACATGTGACTGGGGGTAGTGTATGAGTGTGCCTGTGTGTTTAGGTGTATGTGTATCTGGTGAGAAGGGTGTGCAAGTGTGTGTGTGCTGTGTGAGTACGATGGGAATGTGCAGTACCTGAGTGTGTCTGTAAATGTGTGTGATGTGAGTGTGTGTGGTGTGTGAGCACATAAACGTGCATGTGAGAGCGAGTGTGCTGTGTTAGTGTATCGTGTGAGTGTGTGTGTGTGTGTGTGTGTGCGCGTGCTTGGGGAACATGTGGCGTGGACCCTGTGAAAGAGGAAGAATGCCTTGTGAATCTAACAGGATCAGAGACTAAGAAATCATGAGAACGCTGGGTTGAAGGTTCATCGTACGGTAGAAATCAGGGCTCATCCCGAACCACAGCCACGGACTGAGCTCCTTCATCAGCGCCGTTCCCCTGGGACTCGGCTGCAGCTGTGTGACCAGGCTGCGGGAGCGCTGACAGGCGTGGCCATCGATTCCAACCAAGCGCGGGGACACACTCACAGGGAGCCATCGCCTCCCAAGGGAAGTTTGCTAGGGTGAATTTAAGATTTATTATTATCTAGAATTTACATTTTTTCATCCCTTTTGAATTTCCTCTTTCAACTGTTTTCTTTTATGTTACTCACTCTGTTAGATAAACAGTGAATGAACTCAAACTTTGAAGGAGAAGATTAAAACCCATGCCTGAATTGAGCTTTGGGGATTACTGCTGGATTCCGATTATTTGGGGATAATTTATTTCTTGTTTGGACAGATAATTCGCAGATACACAGTGTCACTTGCTTGGTTTCTAGGGAACATGACACAGTGTGATCCATCCGCAAGATTAGGGATTCTTTTTTTCTCTAATTCAAACATTTTTCTATACTTCAATCAGTATTTTATAATAAAATTTTTATATAAAAAGTAAATTATTTCCTTTTTTCATTATGGACTATAGACTTCTATCGCTCTTTTGCCTTTTGGAAAAAAATAGCTGTTCTAGATGCTCTCAGTCTGAGCAACACGGCCCCACCGAACGCTCCCTGTTCGGTTCCATCATAACCCACTGCCTCACTAAGATCGCTGCTCTGTGGTGTAATACGACAGAACGCATACTGAACTAGTGCAAGAAGCTTTTCTCCCTTCGTGGTAAGTAGCTGGAATGCGAATCCAGGTTTTCAGTAATAATAATCACAGGGCTACTTGATTCATGAGGTCACATAGTACAGATAGAGTTTCAATACCTAAACTAACACTCACACGCAGAGTATGAGAGTGGGAATTCAGTGGGGTCAGGGCCATAAAAACCGATCCTGTGTACGATGGCTCTGAGTGACTCCCCATGACCTCTAGTTATGAAATGATCACGGAGATCGAATCACCCCCACGTAACCATGACATAAACCTAAAATGGTATTTTACAATGTGCATGAAATTACTGCACATCTAATACCTGGCACAGAACACAGAAGAGACGAGAAAAGGGATGCACGCCACACAAATGCCCATAACATGCAATGGATCTCAGTTCTGTTTTGTGGTAATACTGGAGAATTTGCCTGAGAAAGCAGAAAGCCTCCAAAGAGTTTTGAGAGTGTAAGACTGTGGTTCTTCTGCTCATTTTTGACTTCTTTCATGTGTCTCCTTAGACACGAAAATAAACTGATCAAAAAAAGAAAACTCTACAGAGTCATATTTGTTAAGGTTACAGAGAATTTTGTTTCTGAGAACTGGATGCTTTTAGACCACTACAAATTGCCTTGGCCACAACAGACTTCCTGTTCTCTTTTGTAAACCCTCTGGTCGACAATTAGCACAGCTCAACAGCATGCAATGGGGCTCAGGCTCCCCTGGCAGGCAGCCAAGCTCTCTCTTTCGGTGGTAGCGTTTTATAAGGGGCTATTGTCCAGAGGCTAAGCCTTTGGAAGTGGAAACTATCATTTTAATTTATGAAACAATGCATGCAGGCCCGGGTTTGGAATTTCAGGTCCATAACATTCAGACATCTTAGGCCACGGCCCTGCCACCTTCCGGTTCCTTCTGTTCTGCAGTGGGTAGTCTTGGTGGCCTTGTCCGTCACCATTCTGCTGACAAAAATGACCACAGAGGACTTCATTCCAAGCACATCAGGGCCATTTCTCAAGTGACCAAAGGCCACTGTCAGAGTCTAAGAAACGGTCCGCTTTTCCTGTTCTGGGGCTGAGCACAGCTCCCTGCGACAGCACGGTAGATCCCAGCTGTTCCAAAAAGAGGACATGCATGATGGGGTTTGTAGTCACCAGTCCCAGCCTAGAAGTCAATGAGGCTCACAGCAGGCACTCTTAAGTAACACTTCACCGTCAGTTCCAACCTAAGCAAATGTTTGGAAGTGATCTTCACCTGAGTTGCTCAGACTAACACTGATGGTGTCTGTCATTTTAGTAGAGCAGGCACTTCTGCTGCATTAGCTGCTTGAAAAACATTTTTTTTACCATATTCAGAACAGTGTCATTTGATTTTATTTTTTTCAAGTACATGAGAATACCACTTTAATACCTTCATTGGGCTTTAGGAGGAAAGTCCTTGTTTTGCTGGAGTTAAACCATATGAGCAACGCACAGATAGGGAGCTGTGGCCCATTACTGGACAGCTGTCCTCATCCAGCCAAGCTGAGCATGAGGACATGGGGACGCCTCCACTGCAGTGTTCATGTGTCCAAGAGGGGAGGTTTGCAGACCCGGTTCCAGTTTTACTCTTGGACTGGAAACCACTGAACAAGTCATTTCACTTCTTTTTTGGGATTCATTTTCCAGTCTTTAAAATGTGTTTCACCCCCTCTAAGGAGATGAGGACAAAACATTCTATGTATGGAAAAATGTGAGCATGAATCAACCCAGTGCTCCAGTATATAGACACTTAGGCACCAGGTCCTTCCGTTGGCAGGGAGTCGAGGTTGTTGTCTGAGCTCACTGTGCAAAGAAGGGCACAGTGGCCTGTGAGGCCTGCAGACACGGCGCAATGGGCCTCAGACACGAGCTGACCTGCCGTGGCCACCCTGCTGTAGCACCTTCCCACACGGCTGCTCACGTCCCTTATTCCTGTGGGCTCAATGCCACCCAAGCCTTGCCCACGCTCCCTGCCTCGCCGACAACTCCTTTCTTTCCTCATCTCAGCTCTAGTACAGGTGTCAGCTGCTTCTGAAAAAAATCTTCTCTAATTCATGCAACCTACATTTTCTCTTCTCTGAACTGTAGGATTTGCTGCCTGTACCATGCATGAAGTTGGCAGCTCAACTAGAGAATCTTTTAGAACCGAAAGCTCTGCTAGTGATGAGTGAAGTCAGTCCTTTTCCGTGTGTGTGTGTGTGTGTGTGTGTGTGTTTGGTTTTTGCATATAGGCAAGCCACATTAAGTCTGCTTTGGAAATAAATTATAACAATAAATGAAATGTCTTTTGCCATGTTCTTTACTGTTTGTTATACTTTTGTGTAATTCTTTTAAAGAATGAAGTACTTGAACACAGACGTGTCTAGAACAATTTCTTTTTTTTTAAATAACAGTGTCACTGAGACTAAGCTGACATACCACAAAACTCACCCTTTAACGTTTAGAATTCACCGGTTTGAGTACACTCACGGGGTTGTGCAGCCATCATCACTATGTCATTTTAGAACATTTTCATCATGCCCAGAAGAAACCCATACCCATTAGCAGTTACTTCCCAATCTCCCTTCTCCCCAACCCTTGACAATCATGAATCTGCTTTCTGTCTCTGTGAATTTGCCTATTCTGGACACTTCCTGTAAATGGACTTATACCACACATGGCCTTTGTGACTGGCCTCTTTCACTTAGCATAATGTTTCCAAGTTTCCTCCTTGTCGCAGCATGTGTCAGTGCTTCACTGCTTTTCAGGTGGAATTGTTTACCCATTCACCACGTGACGGACGTGTGGGTGTTTCCACTTTGGGGCTATCGTGAGCAATGCTGGCTGTGACCGGCGGTGTGCGGGCCTGTATTTGGATATATGTCCACACATTCTTACTGAGCTGAAATAAGCACGCTACAGTCATTTCGTTGTCGTACCAATTATGTAATGACACCACTCACCCTGGGATTTGGGGAGTGAATACTTCTCTCAAGTTGTGCGGCATATTTTTCTAAGAAGCAGCTGACCAAAAGTATGCTATTTAGATAGAAACTCTTTAACACCAAAGTCAAGGTGCTTATGTTTGATTTCTCTCCTCGCAGTTATGCTCCATCCTTGAACAAGAGCCTTTTCAAATCTCAGCTTCATTAGCTTGTAAATGAGCGGGATATTATAACTTAGAAATAGCCGCGTTTGACAAAGACTATTACTTAGCTTTTAAATCGCAATTATAGTGTTCTCGCATGAACACTGTGAGCCATTTAAAGCCTCAGAAGCCAAGGATTAAAAAGAGGTTGAGGTTCCTGTGAAATGTTAAGTTGTGTCTCAGTAAGAGAAGTAAGAAGAAGAAAAAAAAAACTCATGACCTTTCTGCTTTGCAATTGAAAAAGAATATTAAGGCCTTGCTGCTTCCTCTCACCAAATGACCCACGTGGTTGAGTCTGGAAATCCCCATACACCAGTTGCTTTTTATAGCTAAAAACATACTATGAAAAGAACAAGCCTTTGGTGTGCTAAAAAATCACCATTCACTCAGTAATAATAGCGAGCCAATGAAAACCGCAGGATGTATTGAAGAGCCCAGAGACACTAATTCTGACATGCACAAGGGATTCAATATAAAGAAGAACTGCGAGAAGATCTCGTAACTCTCTAAACAGGCTACTTCAGGTGTGTAGATAGACCTTTGACTTTGACAATGGCACTGCCCCGTGTTGGAAGTATGACCTTTCAAATGCACGCACTGCCCCTTGTTTATATGGGTGAGGTTCACAGCTTAGCTCCCAGAACGAGGGCCATAGGCTGAGCTGCAAGAGAGCCGTTTTCTTGGTGTGGGCAGCACTGGGATCAAGGAGATGACGCTTTCTCGTGGTGTGAGGGGCACTGCTAGCGGCGTGGAGTTGTGTACCTTCTTACTTCAGGTCCACAACTTCCAGAAATGATTTCACCTCAGGCTCTCTGTGTCTTTCTCAGGGCAAGAAACTCATTTCTGGCTTTCTCACTTTTTGTTCTGCCCTTTTGTACCTGCCTCTCCTTGAACAGAATCCCTCCGTGATATGATTCAGCGTGGCCCCGCAACTGTCCTTCAGCTTTCCTTTTCTTTCTTACTGTCCTGGCCTAGTTCGCTAAGATGCCATTTGGTGACTAAGTTCTTCATTTGGGGTCTCTGAAGCTTCTATTGTCACCAGCTTCAAAAAAAGATGAGAAAATCAAGAACAGAAATATAATGTAATTATTGAAGTAGTGCATTTCTGAACTGGGTTAGCGAGTGCATCTAAAAAGCTACTTTCTGGTGAGTCATCAACAGTCACTCAGAAGACCATGGCGCCCGCTCTCGGAACCCACACACCAGGAGAAACTATTTCTACCTGCTGTGCCAAGATAATGAAGATGCTTCTACTTCAGCCCCTTAACCTGGAGGAAGACGGTTTTAATTCAATGTTCAGCAAGCTTTACTGTATGCCCATGAGCCAGACATTGTGTTGAGTACTGGAAATACAGTTATAAATGGATTTCTTCCTTGCCTAGTAACAAAAAGCGTGTGAATAAGTTCATTAAGTGTTACAGGGAGGAAGTTAGCCAGGCACTGTACTAATGAGCCTCAGGAGAAAGGGGCTCTTAATGCTACTTCTTCAATGTGATATGTTGAGTGGTGTCAAGAAGGAAAGTATATTAATGGTCATTTTCCTCATCCTCAGGAAAGGCCGGTTACTTCATTCTGTTTATTCTCAAATTTCATTTCAGAATGGCCATTTGGTTCCTAGAGGTACTCAAAGAATTGAAGTTATATTTTAAACTAATAACCTAAAGGGTTCTGACATAAATATTCATTTTTTCCACTTGCATTGTGCCAAGGACCACTCTAGTTGCGGGGGGTCTTGCAATGATCACAACAAAAGACATCCCTGCCCTCCTAGAGTTTACGTGCTAACGAAAAGCAACATGAGGAGGGAAAAAGGAACCCAAGAGCTTTCTAGGTAGTGATAAATGCTACAAAGAGAAGCTGGCCAGCTGATGGGACAGCGCAGCGCAGAGGGAGGGGCAGGGCAATGTTGGTTGGAGTCAGAGACGTGATCTCGCAGAGGTAGCATTTGAACCGAACCACGGATAAAAAACAGGAACTGGCCTGCAGAGAGGGTAAAGGCCCTATGAATGTGGCAGGTTCAGGGAGCAGAAAGATGGTAGGTGTCCCAGAAACAGGGCTGGGAGGTAAGGGTTCAGAGATCATTAGGAACCGGATGACTGGGACGAAGGCAAGAAGGAGCTCGACTGGGTGCTCAAGACCATGGAAACCCACTGGAAAGTTTTAACCGGAGGCCTGGCATGACCTGACTTGCATTTCTAACAGCTTTCTTTAAATGAATTGAGCAGAGGCAGGAAAGAAGCAGGAAGACCCTTTAAAAGCCACTTCTGGGGGTCTAGGCCCAAAATGACGATGATGGCTTGGGCCAGGAGCGTGGACAGAGAGAAACAACGCAGGGCTCCTTGGTATTTCTGAACTATAAGCATTCTTCATCGACTTTGTTTTTCATCCATATTAGGGCATACACTTCTTAGTCACAGGGTTTTTGTTTTTCCTGTCAGTCTCGCTCGTCTAGGAAGTACCGTTCTATATTCAGCACCTTGTGGGTGCTGAATAAATATTGATTAAACAAACCAAGCCATGAAGGATGTCTGCTCTAAGTGTGGGTGCTTGGAAATGTGGGAACACCGAAGTGAGCTGGATTCTGGGCCATGGGGAGGAGTGGGAGGAGTGGGAGGAGTTGAGGCTCCTCCCCTTACTTCCACCCTGTGACACCTTAGGCCCGGAGCGGTCATCTAATTCTGCCGCCCATTGGGTGAGCGGGAACAGTCCGCACACACCCCACACAATCCTCACCATCACTCAGGGAGGAGCCCGGGGAATGATCATCTAGCCCGGTGACCAGGAGGCTGGCTGCTGGTGACCCCTGCCATGTGACATGGGCTGTGGATGGAGCAGACGGGGCAGAGGGCTTTTAAGGAAAGCTCTTTTTTTTTTTAAGAATTTATTTATTTATTTTTAGAGAGGGAAGGGAGGGGAGAGAGAGAGAGAGAGAGGCAGGCATCAATGTGCGGTTGCTGGGGGCCGTGGCCTGCAACCCAGGCATGTGCCCTGACTGGGAATCGAACCTGTGATGCTTTGGTTCGCAGCCCGCGCTCAATCCACTGAGCTACGCCAGCCAGGGCCTAAGGAAAGCTCTTTATTCCACACAGAGGAAGATGAAAACCCCAAAACGTGAACACAATGTGTGTTAGCAGGGATCTGTACAACAGAGCTCCCCAAATGTTTTCCATAAAGGGTCAGATCAATTTTTAAGGGTCCTCCATCCCTGCCGTAGTTACCGCAGCCCTGCTGACCTCTGCCCTGGGGTCATGAAAACAGCCGTGGGCGACAGGCGAAGAGAAGGGCATCATGGGATTCAAGGGAAACCTCATTTACGGATGCCAAAATCTGAATTGCATGTAATTGTTATGAGTTACAAAATAAGCTTTTTTTCCCTTGCACTATTTAACCAGTTTGGTGAAGAAAATACAACAAGGCAGTGTTAAAAAAAACATAAAAACCATCCTTAGTTCACAGGGCACACAAAAATAGGCAGCAGGCTGCCCACGGGCCACCGTTTATCAACTCTTACTTCGTAGGGCAGCAAAGAGGAAGAACTAACCATCCATCTGAATCTTGCTCAAAAACTGGTAATGTTGTATAGTAATAATATTTGACATTATCCTTTGATTTAGCGGGTGCTTAATGCAAATAAAAATGTAGCTGTTTTTCTGAGGTGACATTTTCTGCTAATAGGGACTCGGTGGCATCAGAAGTCCCTCGAGTGCCTGCTGATTGGAATCTGCTCTCCCACCTGGTCTCCCAGGGTCCTCCCCACCCTGTTAGATGTTCTGATAACATGCACCAGGTCATCTGTCCCCCTTGGAACTCCTCAGTGACTCGCCAGGTGCCTTTGGAATAAGGTGCAAAGCCCTATCTTGTCCTTGCCGGACCTCCTCAGTAACCACTCCCTCCGTCTGCCCCCACCACCTTCCATCTCAGAGCTCTTTGGGGCCTCGTGGTGGCTTCCTTCAGCCCGAGACACCCCTCCCCCCCCCACCCCACCCTCCCCAGGTTTTAGCATGGTGGGCCCTCCTCCAGGACTCAAGACCCAGCTCAGATGTCACCGTGTCAGAGGTGCTGTCCTTGACCACCCAGTCCAGCTCAGTTCTTCCTGTAGTCGGTCCCTATTGCATGGCCCTGTCTCATTTTCTTCACACAACTGCTCTGTGTCCCAATTATCTTGTGAATTCATTGGTTTACTTGTTTTTGTTTTTGTTTTTGCCGGATTCCTGCCACCCAAAGGCAAGCTCCATTAAAACAGGGTAGTTTCCGTCTAATCATTGCTCTTCCCCCACTCTGAGATTCACGCCTCACGTGCAGTATTGTACATCTGCTGAATGAGTGAAGGAGGCACATAGGCTGAGGGGTGACAGAATGTTCCATTCAGAACCCTGCTAGTGTGTGACCTCAGCTGGGAATGAGGACACCTGTGGGTGTTCGGGGTGAGCGTCGGGGGGAGGCGGGAGAGCATGGTCTTGAGGAATGGACAAGGATCAGATGTTGGACAAACCTGGGGCAATGCTAACGCTTTTGCCCTTCACTTTGATGGTGCTGGAGGTGGCCACGGAAGGCCTGTGAGCAGGCAAAGGATGAAAGAACTTAGTGTATTTACTGCAATGTCCACAGAGGGAAAATAAAAAAAAGTGCGTTATCATGTGTTCTGTGCACACCATTTAGGGATGGCAAAGGTCATACCATGGTCAGGCCTTTCTTAACTGCAGCGAGTGTGGGAAGATGCCCCTCAATGAAGTCAAACTCAGTGCCCATGTTTCATTCCATCTACACGCCTCCGCTCTCTTCTCGCGTTAGGGAGGCTCGGAGCAGATTTTGACATGTTTCTGAATAACAGAGCTAGAAGGAAGGGTTCTCCAAAGTTTTGAGATTTGTTTTGTGTGTGTGTATATTGATGTTTGACAGAAAAAAGCTGTTTGTTAAGCTTGCCTTCTGTCTAAGAGAAAATGAGGATGTGGAATTAAGAAAATGAGACATAGTTCAACTTTGTGTTTGCAGTTCAAGACCCTGTGGCCTGGTCCAACCACGGAAATGAGATTTCTGCACGAGATAAGCCTCTCTTCAAGTGTGTCAAATGCTGCTGTGGGAGACACTTAAAATTCTGAAAAAGATTGGAAGAATGTTTTCTTCCTACCTACAAGTCTGTCTCCTTCCTCCCATCCTTCTTTGTACTTGGAACAGAAAGTTAGCTTTCATGATACCTTCTTTTTTTATCAGTCCACGGAGGAAGGCGGAAACGATGAACCTTTAGAAGCCAGAAGGCAGACCTGCCCCCAAGTTAAGGGAGGGTATGGAGGTTTGGGGCCGTTTGGGGAAGTGTGGGCTCTGAGGGCCCAGAGCTCGACAGGGGTTCCCATGACAACGGCCATTTCCCAGGGTGACCCTGGAGCTGCCTTTTCCTCTGTTTTCAAATGCCCGTGTTGGTGATGTCTGAGAGTACCTTTCTTTTAGGGAAACTCACCACCTGCCCATTGAGATCTCTGTTTTTGTAGTTGGATATTTACTAATGTTTTTTAAATGTTTGCAATGACCACAGATAGAATGGTTGGGACATGTGGGTGCTCAGCATCCATAACTTTTTTTTAAAAGATTTTATTTATTTTTTTAGAGAGGGAAGGGAGGGAGAAAGAGAGAGAGAGAGAAACATCAATGTGCGGTTGCTGGGGGTCATGGCCTGCAACCCACGCATGTGCCCTGACTGGGAATCGAACCTGCGACACTTTGGTTCGCAGCCCGCGCTCAATCCACTGAGCTATGCCAGCCAGGGCAGCATCCATAACTTTACTAATTTCTCTCTGAAACAAATTTCCTTTTCATTCATTCTCTTTACCACCCCAAGAGCAGTCTGTGTGCCGAGGAGTATTATCCTGAAGATCAGAAATCCTCTATGAAATTGTGCCGGACTATCTGTTTTTGCCCACAGGCCTCCTCATTTCCTTCTTAGAGGGCACCCCAGATTCAGGGTGATTTTTAGGAACTACATCTTTTGTGCCAAGAGAGTCCCACCTTTGCCATTGATTCATTACAATCGCTTGGGAGCTTTCGGTTAGAACCAGCCTGAGGGAAGCCGTGAGGCCAGATGGGACAGTGGTTAGAAACCCATTCATTGGCAGGGACACAGTTCTAGCTGGACCCTGGCAGAACCCCACGCCACCCCCATCCCTAGGGGCCACCATGTCCCCGAGCACCGATCTTCCACAACTACGAGGTGCCTGGGCCCTTGAAATTGCCGGATGTGGATTCTTTGTGCATTGACCGTGAGGAAGGGTAGCCGTAGGAAAGGCTGCACTCCCCTTACTCTCCAAGGGAAGAAAACACCTTTGGGAGGGTCACCTGCGGGGCCCCCCTGAGCTCTGATGGTTTGAAAAGAGCCCACTTACTGAGAAGTCGTCACTGGGGAAGAAGAGGAGGTCTCGAAGGGGATCATTCTGATGTGTCTTTTCAAGTTCTTCAATGACAGTTTCATAATCCAAAGGCTCGAGAAGCCTGGGTTTTTCTTGCTGTAGGAAAAGAGAAAATGATATTAACTCCTGGCACATTTAATCTCCATGCCTGGTTGTGTTTCACTTCTTTTTTTAAAAATATTTTTAAAAGATTTTATTTATTTATTATTATTTTTAGAGAGGGAAGGGAGAGAGAAAGACTGAGAGAGAGAGAGAAACATCAATGTGCGGTTGCTGGGGGCCATGGCCTGCAACCTAGGCATGTGCCCTGACTGGGAATCGAACCTGCGATGCTTGGTTCGCAGCCCATGCTCAATCCACTGAGCTACACCAGCCAGGGCTATTTCTTGTATCACCAAGGCTTACTCTGGCATTGGCAACCCTTCCAATAGAGTCACAGAGACACCAGGCAAGTACGGCTAAGCCACGTAACTATTATTTCAAGATCTGAAATAACAGGAGAAGATCCAGAAATACTTGACCTCTCTCTAAGTAGTTCAAGCTATCCACACTGAGCCTCGAAAGTTCACTGTCTTTAGCCCCATCACATCCATACACTGCAGGTTTATGTAACCATTACCCTTGTCCATGGGAAGAGAGGCCTTCTGTTACTTGCTACAGTATTGTGATGGTGATCATCACTTTTGCTGAATTAGATACTTCCCAGGGAGGTCTACTTGAGTCTGTTTTAAAATGCTGGCAATCACAGGATCACAGGCTGCCTTCAATGTCACTGGAGCATGGATCCTGTGTCAGGATGAATTGCTTGGCCCTGAGCCTCTTAGTCACGATAGAGAGAAGCTGGGGAATTCTGACATAATTGAACAACGTAACTATTATAGACACAGTGCGGTGAAAATGGAGAAGCGTCTGGAAGATAGTTCGGTAATCACTCTGCATTAATGCCCTGAAGCCGAGACGAAAGGCACTTCCCTCAGAGAAACTGCCCGCAGCACCGAAAAGATTAATGCCAGTGGGTGAAGGTATGATTGTTTTATTACAGGGTGGGTGCGTTTCTTCTCATCGCTGGAGCCCAGAAGAAAGACTGCAGTGTTACCAAGAAATGCTGGAAAACCAAGGCCACAAGCGGAGTTCCCTTGGCCCTTTGATGAAGCATTTACGCCAGCTGAAGTGAGAACAAATGGTTGTTTGGGTTATTTTAAAGCCCCTGGAAGATGGAGTGATCACCAGGAAATATGTATGCTGGACTGACCTTGTAAATTAAAAAAAAAAAGTTCCTTTTTTCCCTTTTCACATCAATGACATCAACAGTTTCTCACCAACCTTGACCCTCTCCAGTCTGCAAAGCACAGAATTAGCTCCCATTTTTAAGACTTTCTTTGCAAGATCTGTGCTGGTAAATCTCAAGAAATGTTTATTGACAGTTTCAATAATTTCTAGTGGGCTCCTGAGAGTAACAATGTTTATTCTGATGATTTTCCAAGTATAAAAAAATGAAACAAAACAAAATGTAACTCAGTGGACCAGTAACAAGGATTTTCATGTATTTTCTGCATTGAAACAAAACAAAAGGAAACCAAACCCATTTTACAAATGCTTAAGTAAACCGAGTATAACGTAGACTGAATAATTTTCCTGGAAGGGCCCTTCAAGTAAGACTGCTAGGTTTAGCAAATAAAAACACAGAACTCCATGCAATATTGGAAGAAAAAAAGAAATTTAGTGGCCCAACATAATCTATTGAGTGAAAGAGCTGTGAAACCTTCAACATTTTGAAGTAGAAGCCACAGACATACTATCGCACAATGCGAGTAATTAAACAAAAATCCTTCCAAAATCCATGTCTTTTGATATACTTTATTTAGACTGATTTTAAGTTCCAATTCCCCATCTCCCCAGGCAAAAAGATTAATTCCAATGATGACAGAATGATAGTTCAAGAGGCATGCAGGCTCCAGATGTTCGGTTTGGCACAAACATTTATTTCATTTTACTTTTCGTTGACTTTCAGTGAGTATTTAAGTGATGGCATTTCACTGCAGTTCAGCTATGGACCTCCACAGTCCTTTTCAACGACCTATTTCCCCTGCAAAATCACACATTTATTTTACCAACTGCTCCAAAAGGCCTTTGCGTCTGAAACACATGACTTATTCTGGAACTCCCTTTTTTCCCCCCGATATAATTTTTGTATATTAAATGTAGCATATTAAACAGGATTCATTTAAAACCACCTGTAAGCTATCTGAGTTGCAGATTTGGTTGGTTACATCCCTTCCCCTTGCTGTGAATTTTCAGCTGAAGGGTTTGACGCCTCTTGGTCTCACATGCCAACGGTTCACGGTGTAGCCACTAGCACTTTCCCTCTTCTTTCTGTCCTTCACGCCATCATGTGAGAATGTGGCTTAGTACGTGTGTTGAAATTGGTAGACTTAAAGGCAAATGACATCAAGATGTTTTAAGAGGCCTCCTCCAATCTTGCCTGCACTGTCTTTTTCATTTCAATTCCCATTGTTTGGGATCTACAGCATGAATGAATAAGCTGGAGACAAGAAGACCTTCAAAGGAGACATTTCAAGAGGGCCCACCTTCCATCCAAAGTTAATGCCATTTAAAAGAGCACAATAGGAAAATCAGGGTTCATGACTTCTGGCCAAGATGGTGGCATAGGTAGATATAGTGTGCCTCCTTGCACAACCAAAAGAAGGACAACAATAAATTTAAAACAAAAAACAACCACAACTGCCAGAAAATCAAACTGTATGGAAGGCTGACAACCAAGGAGTTAAAGAGGAAACATTTATCCAGACACGTGTAGGAAGGGTGGAGATGGGCAGCCAGGGTGGAGAGGGCTTGCAGCAAGGTGATGGCTGGAGGACAGACTGGAGTGGGCCAGATGGCAGCTCATGGACTGGGCAAGTTGGTAACTGATGGAGCAAGTGGTCCCACATTTGACTGGGTAAAACCAGGAGGAACAACTGAGGAGCGAGACAGACCATGCAACCCAGGGTTCCAGCATGGGGAAATAAAGGTTAAAACCTCTGACTGTAAAAACCTATGGGAGTTGCAGTGGTGTGAGAAACTCCCAACCTCACAGGAGAGTTCATTCAGAGACCAACGGGGTCCTAGAACAGACACAAAACCACCCACCTGGGAATCACCACCAGAAGGGTCCAATTTGCTTGTAGGTAGTGGGGCAAGTGACTGAAAGCCAGAGCTCAGCAAGTGGCATTGTTCTCTTTTGGACTCCACACCCATGTACAGCACCATGATGCAGCTATATGGGTTGACCCTCCCTGGCGAATACCTAAGGCTCTGCCCCTTAATATGTGACAGGACTGCCAAGACACCAAAAAATGGCCCAAATGAAAGAACAGATGAAAGCTCCAGAAAAAATACAACTAAGTGATGAAGAGATAGCCAACCTATCAGATGCACAGTTCAAAATACTGGTAATCAGGATGCTTTCCGAATTGTTTGAGTATGGTTGCCAAGTAGAGGAAAGGGTGAAGGCTATTAAAAGTGAATTAAAGGAAAATGCACAGGGAATCAACAGTGACGGGAAGGAAGTCAGGACTTGAATCAACAATTTGGAGCAGAAGGAAGAAATAAACATTTAACCAGAACAGAATGAAGAAACAAGAATCCAAAAAAATGAGGAGAGGCTTAGGAATCTCCAGGACAACTTTAAACGTTCCAACATCTGAATCACAGGGGTGCTAGAAGGAGAATAGGAAGAGCAAGAAATTGGAAACTTATTTGAAAACATAATGAAGGAGAACTTCCCTAATCTGTCAAAGGAAATAGACTTCCAGTAAGTCCAGGAAGCTCAGAGAGTCCCAAAGAAGTTGGACCCAAGGCACATGATAATTACAATACCCAAGATTAAAGATAAGGAGAGAGTTACCTACAAAGGAGTTCCCAATCATCTGATTTCTCAAAAGAAACATTACAGGCAAGAAGGGGTGGGAAAGAAGTATTCCAAGTCATAAAAGGCAAGGACTTACATCCAAGATTACTCTATCCAGCAAAGCTATCATTTATTTATTTTTTTAAAAATATTTTATTTGCTCATTTTTAGACAGATGAGTAGGGAGGGAGAAAGAGAGGGAGAGAAACATCAATGTGTGGTTGCCTCTCATGCACCCCCTACTGGGGACCTGGCTTGCAACCCAAGTATGTGCCCTGGCTGGGAGTCGAACCAGCAACCTTTGGTTCACAGATCGGCACTCAATCCACTGAGCCACACCAGCCAGGGCCAGCAAAGTTATCATTTAGAATGGAAGGGCAGATAAAGTGCTTCCCAGATAAGGTCAAGTTAAAGGAGTTCACCATCACCCAGCCCTTATTATATGAAATGTTAAAGGGACTTATCTAAGGAAAAGAAGAAGATCAAAAACTATGAACAGTAAAATGACAACAAACTCACAACTATTAACAACCGAACCTAAAAAACAAACAAAAAAAACAAATAAGCAAACAATTAGAACAGGAACAGAATCACAGAAATTGCATGGAAGGTTATTGGTGGGGTGGGGGAGCGGGGAGAAACAGGGGAAAATGTACAGGGAATAAGAAGCATAAATAGTAGGTACAAAATAGACAGGGGGAGGTTAAGAATAGTCTAGGAAATGGAGAAGCCAAAGAACTTATATGTATGACCCATGGGCGTGAACTAAGAAGGGGGGAATGCGGGTGGGAGTGGGGTACAAGGCCGAGGGGAATGAAAGGGGGAAAATGGGACAACTGTCCCATTTTCAATAAAAGGAAAAGGCTGCATAATCAATAAAATATATTTTTAAAAAAGGAAAATCAGATACCACAAGGCACAGGTTATCAATAAAACCACAGAAATACTAAATTTTAAACTCCCCTTGATATGTCCAATAGAAGGCACAACTTGCAACAGATGTAAATGTCTGTCAGAAGATAGATTTTTATTTATTCATTTCAAGATATGACATACCATCCAATCAATCAATGACCTTTATTGAGCCTTTTCTGTTTAAAATGTTGGCTGAGGTTAATTTGACATGGGGCTGCACAACCTGGCAGACCTGCTTTATATAATTCATTAAGTCAAGTTCTGGAAGCAGATACGTTACTTAAGTTCAGTCTTTCCAAGGAATGTGTTTGTTAATCGATGTGTAACTTTCAAGACATTCAACGTATTATAATTACTGTGGACATGAGGTTTAAAAATAAAAATAACGATAATATATTTCGTGTCATCTAGAGCCTGCAATTTGGTGGTGTTGGCCATCAATTTGTTATGACGGAAGAATCTAGGCTATGGAGCGCATAGACCTCTCTGGAACAAGAGAGCTATCTGTTCAGCACCTTGGTCAAAGAGACAGATGTATACAAGGAAGGTGGGAGAAGTTAATTTCTCACTACTGCTGCTTGCAGAGACATTGAGTGCAACTGGCAACGGAGCGGCATTGATTTACAGCTTTACAACGGTTGAGTTTGTCCCTGCTGGATTTAATGCACCTCCTTCTCCTTGGAAATGCACCAACTGGGATGAGGCATGTGCCAAGATCACCCTGAATTGGACTGGATTTTTATATTACTTTTTACTCTCTTTTTCTTTCCAATGAGTAATGAATTTCATTAGCTATTCTGAAACCACTCCCGGCCTGGGAAAAGGCACCCACCAGTACCTGTTACTATGCAGCAGGGTTGGTGCTGCACCACAGGGTAATACGCCCTATTCTTCTTACATCGTATTAAGGGATTTGTTTGCTCCACTTCCCCAGATCCACAGCTCTCCTCCAATTTAACGTCACTGCAGAACAATGGATCCTGTCACAAAACAAATGCTCCCTTCCCTTCTACTTATTCCTCAGCTTCTCATGAAATGCCAACAAAACGTCCAACTCCTGGAGTTGGTCAACCTGCCACCTTGGTCATATCCAGGGCTGCCAAGAGCCGTTTAATGGGTTTGCAGCAAGCAGATTGTCCGAGCCTTAGCTAAAGACTCCAATTTCAAGAAAGTAGTGTTCTATCTGAATATCTGAATTATTTTCAAACTGGCAATTAAAAATCAAATGGGTGAAGAAATGACATGGAAGAGCTAAGCATTTGAAGTATGTCACACCGAAAAATGAAATGACTAAATTATCAACCTAGACTTATCTCCAGAATAGAAATAGGATCGAACTAAGAAATGACCGAGACTGTGCAGCCTAGCTTTAGGAAAGTCCAACATGAAAGGCAGAGTGTGATGATAGGTTCTCTATGTTGAGATGCAACCAGGAGGGTAACGCATACTCTAGAATGCATGTGATTCTAGTGTGAAGTGGTACCTGTTATGCTCTGAGGCCTGTGCTGCACCCACAGTGCTCATCACATAAGTACTAAGTTTTAAATTTTCACTAGCCCTGGGTTTGAAGCACTTGCATTATAAATTTAATGTGTACAAAGAGCAAATAGTAGGCACTCAGCAAATATTTGTTGAGTAATAAGTTTATGTTGTTTCATCCAGAAATTCACTTTCTGGGACTCTATTTTAAAAACAATCACACATATTACCCAAGATTTATATAAAGATGTCTCCATAACAGGATGGAGAAAATACATTCACCTTAATCCAAGAGAGGTAAGAAAAGCAGGCAGGCTGGTAGAGGCCATATCCAAAAAGTAAGGATACCAGAGCTGCTGCTCCAAAAGTGTGGTTTATATTTTCCAAAGAACCGTGTGTTATGGAGAGAGGCTTAGTGCTATAATGGCCTTTGGGCAGGACATTGAAAATAGGAGAGGGGTTGGAACAAATCAATAAATAATTGTGTCATGTCTGTGATGGTTCCTCCTTGTAACACTTCAATCCTTCATTGCAGTTAGCTGACCCACGACATTCTGCATAGGAGTGGCTTTTGTGGGAAAACCCAAGGAGTTTGGGGTCTGTGATCAAGGTGCCAAGCATTGCTACAAAGGAAGAGATAACAAAAGGGCACCACATCAGAAGGGAAGAAGGTCAAGTTCATCTTGACATTGGTTTTCTAGATTTACACATGCTGTGACATCAGAGTTTGGATCTAGAATCCTAGATTTGTCGGGGGTAGTCAGGTCTGAAGGACATAGTCAGCTAAAGATGGGAAACAATAAATTAGCAAGGATAAGGTATGATTAAAAAATCACGGCACATCCATTTGAATATATACCACATGGCCATTAAAACTGAGTTTTTCAAGTTTGCAATAACAAGCAAAATTGCTCATGTCTTATTGTTAAGTAAAAGTAGGGATGGATATTGCATACCAGAATAACTGCACTGGACTTAAAATTTTTAAAGAAAAATGATTAGAGATGTAGACCTAAATATTATCAGTTATTATATTCAGGGGAGACTATGACATTTAGGATTTTGCTATTTTGAGTTTTCACATTTCCTAAACTTTCCATGAAGACCGTGGATCACTTTCATCACGGTGAAGAAATGAACTTGGTCTTTCAAATTACTGTGCCTCCATGGAAACAATGGGGAGTTGTTTGACTTGAAGATTATTTAGCTTTTGAAAATCTACCAGAAATGGAACCTCAAAAATCACAGTGCAGAAGTTCAAGGACTAATAGTCAAGTAATTAAAAAGAGGATACATAAACACTTGATAAAGAGACTGGGGTAAAGAACATTAGCAGAAAAGGGACGAACAATTATCAATGCGTTTACTGAAGTATCTCGAGTTCTGTAGGGTACCATGAAAATCAGGTGAATTACTTCAACGCCTCTGTGCACTGGTCGCTGCCATGAAGGATTGTAAGTCAGAATCTGCATTTGGAAGTTCAGGGTCTTTTTCCTACCAGCTGCACAACTGGGACAAGTCATTTAAACCAGGACTAAGTGAGGTGACTCAAATGAGTCCAGTGAGTCAGACGGCAGCTTCCTGCTTGTCTGCCACTGTAAGAACCACGGAGGTGGGGTACGTGAGGGTGTGGCGTCAACCACCCAATGCCGGCAAATGCAGATTTGTCTTTATTTGAAAATGACTGAGATTACTCCACAGGTTTTACCCCAAAATGTACACCAAAACCAAGCCAAATCAACCAGCCAACTGAACTAGTTACACTAAATTCTTCATGGACCAAGAATCATGGGCTCCATGATTCTATAGTGATCATGTAAATTTCCTTTTAAAACACAAACAAACAAACTTCCACAATTAACGACTCTGTGGGCACAAGGGAGGTAATGACACGAGGAAAAACAGTGAAATAAAACAAATGGGCAGTGTTTTCCCCATGTATCTCCTGAATCAACTTGGGCTGCTCTGTCTTTGGGCTGCTCTGTCCTTGGGCTACTACTCAGTTCTGTATATCAGCACATGAAAGTCACCTTGAACTTCTACCTTTTATTTTCCTTGAAAAACAGCCTAGAAAATAGTTTTACATATTTATACCTGCAGATTAAAAAAGGATGACACTGAAACAGAGAACAGGCTGACAGTGACCAGAGGGGAGAGGGGAGGGAATTTCAGGGGAATTTCAGGGGGAAAGGGGAAGGGTTTACAGGAACAAGTATAAAGGACACCTGGACACAAACTGGCGGGGGTGTGGAAATGGGAGGGAGGTGGGGAGGGCTGGGTGGGTGGGCTGGGATGGGAGTAAAGGACAGAAAACTGTACTTGAACAACAATTAAAATAAAAAAAGGATTACATTTAGAATTGGTTTAGTATTACTCATTAGCTTTGCAAATATAAATATTTAGACAACAATCAAGTTGTAGATACTTAGAATCTGTTTCTGCAGCTTTTACCTGCTCACAGGCAGGTCAAGCGTGTTAGCACTGGGGAATTAGCACGATCACTAAGGACTAATCAGGGTAATGGCCTGATTTGAGAGGAATGAAGATTAATATTTGGGCCCCCGTGTTTGTGTTGTAAATTTTAAGTGTAATCAGGGGGCCGAACCTTGGTTACCCACCATCAGGTTCATTCTAGTTTGTCGATCTGAACCGGTTGCTCCGGCGCTCCTTCTTGGACAATCTGATCTTTTCGAGAAACACATTAGGAAAAGAGATTTTTTCCCCCTTACTTTTGAGAAGTTATATACATATTTTTCCTGACACGTGTAGTCTATTCTCTGATGCTAATTTGGATTTCCTTGATTACCTTAGACATTTCCAGATATCTGAAACTTTATTCTAATTAGAAGATTCATAACACAGTTTATCCTGCATCTGAATGCCTTGTTCGTCTTACATAACCTTGCATCCTGGCTAACGACCCAGAAAAACAAACCGATAAAAATACTTATTTACTTCAGGAGCAATACAGTAGGCTCCGTCACGTCAGTTCTTTAAACATCTTCTTCCCATCTTGGCACACAGACGAGCAAAAAGCTGAGAGTGAGGGTCCGGGGGTCTTGAGAGAGACCCTGAAAAGAATCCCACCCTCTCAGTCTTCAAAGCTAATCAGAAACAACACAGCTGTTAACTAATCTCTGCATTTTCAAGAGAAATGATTCCTTTTCTTAGAGGAAATAAAAGATCTAAATGACACATGGGTTCTTCAGACCTTAATTTAATCCAGGCCCCTTGGCCTTCATGCAACTGGCATGGGACCAACTTCCACACGATTTGTGTTTAAAACAAATGAGAAAATGGGAGAGAGACCGCGCAGCTGGCTCCACGGTCACAGCTATCAGCCCGTGGTCGTGTGACAGATTTAATTCAGCCTTTCATCAGAGGGAGTTCCACTGGACAACTTCTCAAATGTTGGAGCTTCAGAAAACAAGACGGGCTTCTCTTACCGAAAAGGAAGTGATTAAGTAAAGAATGAGCCATCTTCTGCTGACCCTGTCACCTCCTCTCTGTTTTGAACCACAGTTCCCTGAGAGTGGAAAAACACTAGCTGCGTCCAAGTTAGGCACGGTACAGCTGGGCAGGCTCAGATTAAGCTGAATTTGGAAACGGTTTCCTTGGTAACAAAAAAGGACATAGATCTCAGAAGAAGTCGACCAGTAGTAACTCTTTCAACGTCTCAGCCCATTTCAGTGCAATGGACTCGGTTCAACTTGCTAAATTATAAAGCCCTTTGCAACTCCAAAAAAAAATAATCATTATACTCAACATAAACATGATAGATGGAAAAGTCAGCATATTTTATTTTGTTAACCCTTAATTCCATCAGGAAAACCAAAGATGCCAATATGTTTTATAGGACCTATAAAACAAGGTGTACTTTCAAATTAAATTCAGACCTTCAGAGTTTTACTTTCTTTTTAAGTAGATTTGATGATGTATATCTCTTAGGAGCATGTAGATATTCATGTCTTATTGTTTAGCAAATGGAAATGAAAGATAAAATAAAAATGACTGTTTTTCTATCTAATACTGAAAGAAGCAGAAAACACCCCAGAAGATCTAAATCAAATGAAATTACGTGTCTCATTTAGTTTTCTAGAAACACTTGAAAGATAATAAATATCATTACAAATGCATCACAACCCAATTACAAGTCTGCCTGACACCAGGGAAATTGATGCCTTAAGGCAAACTGCTGGGAATTTCAGACTAATTTGTGTGAAGTCCGTGATGAAAGCTGCTACTGCCTTAAACTCCGATACTATTTTAGTATCAACAGTCACACAAATAAACTTTTACTAACGGGTCAAGTGTGAGGGGAATGTGTGTGTGTGTGCATACACAAAAACATACAAGTCACACACATAAATGTAAACGGTTCTATCAAGAACGTGTGCCTATGTTTTCAATAAATCATCCCCTAATGAGAGCTCATTCCTTTCTTACTCTTGGCTACTTGAAACTGAGTATGTGTGGCGGACGTGTGCTGGTTTTTGGCCTGTGTAACACCTATCCTGTTATTTATTTATGTGTTTGTTTTTTTGTGCTGACAATGGAATTCCCTTCTGGTGACGTAATTTTGTCCCCTCTCGGCCCATCCCCCTATGCAGCAGTCTTCATGGGCCTGACCATGAAAAGGATCCTGCTTTTCTGGGTCCGGGGCATGTGACCCCCATGAGGTTCATTCAAATTTTCCCTCCAGAACTCTGGATCTTGAGTGGAGAGATGGCCGAAGTCCCACATGACTGTCCTCACTTCCGAACACCAGCAGCACCCCGGTTTCCCATTGCTCTGGGATACCCTGTGTCCATCCGGATTCTTTCCTGACCTGTCTCTCCACTCTCCCTTCTGCTCCTGTCTTTGGACTGCCTGCTTGTTTACCTGAGTAGGTTTCCTCTGCCTGCAGCTAAAGAAATCTAAGAAGATACAATGCAAGGAACAACGTCTATTGTAAGGGACTATTATCTCCTCATCTGGTCTTTCTTTGGATTCGAATGGTCTTAAATGAGAACTTCTCATAGCCAAGGACTCCTTCTTTGTGTAGCTGTGCACGCTGCAGGAAAAATGACCTTGTGATGTGGGGTGGGTCCAGGTCCCCAATCAAAGGACAGATTAACCTCTCGTTACCATTCTGCACCTCACCAGTGGACAAGAGGGACTAAAACCACAGGCAACGAGGACTGGATAGCTCTGAAAAGGCCGCCAGTATCCTTCAAATTCAGGAGTTTAGGTTCAGTAAACTCATGCATTGCTAAGGAATTCCAATGTCATCTCATTCTATAAAACATACATCATCGCTAATTTTCTACTAAGCCTAATTCGTCCCTTTCCTCTGACACCAGAATAACTGGAGGCCAAACGACAAGAGTATCTCTACATTCGTATTCAGTGCTGACATTCCAAATACGACAACTATCTGTCCCAGGAGGCGCGAGGCCGGGCTGGAAGTGCTGGTGGGCACCCAGGGTAATCACAAACGGGGCACCCCTCAGCCGCTGCTGGCCCCAGATCCGCTCCCTTTGCTCTGCCGGTTTCATTCTAAGGGGCACATTTGCTGTTTTTCTTTTACATTAAAACTAACTCATCTTTTAAGAATGTTCAATTATAAAGCCCTGGCTGGCATAGCTCAGTGGATTGAGCATGAGCTGCGAGCCAAAGTGTTACAGGTTCGATTCCCAGTCAGGGTACATGCCTGGGTTACAGGCCATGACCCCCAGCAAGCGCGCATTGATATTTCTCTCTCTCTCTCTCTTTCTCCCACCCTTCCCTCTCTAAACATAAATAAATAAAATCTTTGAAAAAAAGAATGTTCAATTATAGAAATAACATAGTTATCAAGATAATTTACTGATAATTTACTGATGGTCACAATGAAAACTACCATTTTTGTGAGTCGCCCCATGCATGCTAATCACAGTTACTATTTTTCTGCTACTGTTATCATGAGCAAACGGCAAGGACCACAAGAAGTATTTATCACTTTCTCTCCTTGAGCATCACATCCAGTCGAGAAGAGATCATCATTGCTTTGTGTTACAGATGCAGAGACCTGGGTTCTGAGAACCTGCTGAGCAAGCTGACGGAAGACCCCACCTTTCAACCAGGCTTAACAGGAACCCTTTGGTCCACTCCACCCCCTCCACGCCACTCCACCGGCAAAGGTCATGGCCTTTCAGGGATAGACGACATGAAAACTTCTTTGTTTCCTGCTGGGAAGATTCTGAAACAGAGCTGCAGTTTTGAGGACTATTCCTGCTCCCTCTGTCAGTTCTGCGGGGAAAGACCTGAGAAATCTCGGGGCTGGTCACCTCAGGGAAGGAGGTGCTAAGGACAGAGGACAGAACTTTGTATAAGAGGGTCCAGAGAAGAAAATGAACAGGTGTACTAAGGACTCAGATAGCGAATGTCAGATATGTCTGTGTCAAAAGCCACAGTGGAAATTGCCACTAATTGAGGGAACCTGTGAATTCAGAAGGTTTTTGTACCACTGCCACCGGCTGGAAAATAAAAAGAGCGGTTGGGATCACGGTGTTACTTCCTGCCTGCTCTGGCGTTCCCCTGCTCTGGCAAGTGGACTACCCCTGCTCAGAGAGGTCAAGGGCACTGTCAGGGAGCTAATTCTGCCTGGTGTGGCGATTACCCTCCACCTTCTTCTCTCCTGGCTCACCTCTTCTCCCTCCCTGAGCAGTGGGACCTGAGGAAAGTGAGTTCATTCTTGGAACCTCTCTGAGTCCACTTGGAGAGCTTCCTCTGTGCAGCAACCTGGCACCTGAGCTGGCTCCTCCCTCTTGCTTCGGCCACACCCAGAGCCCTCTTATGGGGCCTCCATTCCTAGGCCAGATCAGATTTCGATTTACACTTCTCCATTTCCATGGACTGAACTGAACTTGTCCTATTGCTCCTGTTTCTTTGCTTCCTCCATCCCATCCATGTGTAGCTTTCACCCGTATTTCCCATTGTGTGTCAAACTTGATTCAGTCTCATTTCATTGTTTGCTTGCAGGCATCATCCTGGGATCCCTTCCCATGCTTCCCTTCACCTAACTGGCTCATTATAAAATAGTCTAAACAGGTAGCTGAGGATGCTTGTATAAAACCAACAGTAACAGTAAGAAAGCTCAGATGACCAGAGTGGGAGGCTGCTCACATTAACATAGAAGAATAAAGGATAAAAAATAAACTTGAAACATAACAGCACAATGTATATTAGAAAATGATGTGTGTGGAAGGTATGTTAAAGATATTCGGATTAGATCCTCTGTCCATAGTTATTAATTTTCTATAAAAGTGCTAATGAGCTCTTACTAAAGAGGGCAGCAAGCATTTTCATGCATATCTGAAGTTTTCCAAATATTTTGAAACCTGGCAGATTTAAAGTCTATCAACCAGTAAGAACTTAAAAATATCAACTCACATTTATTTAAATACATTTTTCATTTTTATAATTATACCGATGATTGATAATAATAATTCAGCTTACTTGTGTACTTAATCTTTACACATTGAGACATGCAACTTAGGAAGGACACTATCTTCTTTACTGACCTCCTATGCACTCGAGATCATCCTGAGTGATTTCGGTTAAAAAAAAAGAGACAGTTATAAAGAAACCCTTCCACGACAGAACACCACACACATTTTAAAAATGAAGGGAAGTTGTTCTACTTGATCTAACACATTTCATTTCCCTGGCGTCCTGATAAGTGAATTAAAATAGATAAAGGCATTTCTTAGAAAATGCACTTAAAATTTGGATTCATAAGGGAAACTTCTAAAACAATGAAAATTTACCACAGAGTTAAATAAACAGCTTCAAACAGCATTTGAAGGAAACAGAAGAGATAAATTTCTCAACCTGGGTCACAAGAGTATGAAGTTGGGGTTGTATACCTTTCAGAAAGCCACAGGCATTTGGCTAAACATTCTAGGTGGCAAAGAAACTAGACCATTTCTGTATTTGCCTTACTGCAAAAAAAATAATTTGTTGAGTCTGAAATCCACATGATCCTTACAAAAACAAATCATTTATAATAATTATCTCCAGGAATCCTTATTTCTCCTTTCCCTACAATATAGGAATATATTCAAAAATTCAAAAGAATTCACTATTGTATTCTCTAAACTAACTTTAAAGACACACCTCCACTCGTTAGTCATTCTGTCACTTGAATTGCTTTTTCCTTATCACTTATTGAGTCACCTCTGAAGCCAGTCTAGGGATGTTGGTTTAGCTTTTAGAAGGCTTAGGTGCTGTGCTGGGGAAGGCCCAGCTGGCTTCGGGTGGAGGAGGAAACAAACGCGGCCTCTCTAAGGCAAACCCCGTGAACACAGAGCAGTCTAGAACCTCTGAGCACTCAGCCTGATGCAAGTCAGAACTGTGTCTGCTACGTTGCTCTGTCACCAAGAGAGGCTCCCCAGAAAAATGTGTCACTTCCCATTGACTTCATTTGTAGCTGTCACAGAAGAGACAATCTCACTACAGTTACATCCCTCTTCCTTTGTCATGGAAACAAACATATTTTACTTGATTAGATTGATGCTACCTAACACTGATAACTCATAACTTTCACTGGGTCAAAATCATGTTCAGAATGCACAAGATCAACGTGAACTCCAGTGAGTAACCCTATGACAGGGCAGGTGCTGTCATGAACATTGTATGGAGGAAGAAACTGAGGCTCAGGCTAATGTAAGAAATATGCCCAAGGTCATATACTGTTGGTGAGAAAGTGAGACGGCATGATCCCCTCGGGCTCTAGTTATGCATTTCACTGTCTTGGATTCTCTTTGTTTTGTAGCGTGAAACCACATCTCGGGACAATACTTCTGGATGGACTGAGCAACCCCTCGTCCCCAGAAGAGACAACCTGTGAAAGGAGATAGGCCTATCTGAGGCTGGCTGTGAGCGGGCAACAGTAGCAGGAAAGTCCCCAGTGCCTTCCCAAGAAGAAAGCTAATCACTGTGTAAACGATCTTAATTAAATGTGAGCGCGTTGCTACTAAATGCTGTGGGACAAACACTCCGTCCTTACTGGCTGCTTTCCCCATAGTGCTCAGTAGCAATACCTCCAAATTCAATTAAGATAATTCATAGCCTGATTAGCTTCATTATGTGGCGAGACACCGGGGACTGTCCTGTTGCCAGATCATACGTATGTCTGTTGTGAGATAGACCTGTTCTTCCTTTCGGTGTTGTCTCTTTTAGCGAACGTGAGAAGAAGTAAATCTCATGGTGACATAAGCCACGGAACTTCTAAATTCCACTGGGGGAGAAGCAGCAAGGAAATTACGCCTTTGGGGCTGATCTAAAGGTTAAAATAATGTCAAACCAAAGAGGTTTTTCAAACTCTGATCCTCTTTAATGGGCTGGTGGTAGACTCTTAGGGAGCCAGGAGAGAAGACACAAGTGGGCCCTCATTTTGGGGTCAACGGAGACCAAGAGGTTAAGTCCAGGACTCTGAATATCCCAGCTCTGAAATGCTGCGTGGCAAGATCCAGGTGCACACGATGGGTCAAGGTCAAGGGCTCACTTGCCTGTGTTTCCCAATGGGAGACGTGCACTACTGAGATAATGACCAAGACCCGACCAAACAACAATATGGCGCTGATCCTATGAGCCAGATGTCTGCTAAATTCTACCCACATTACATTACCACTCCATAGATGGTTATTCTGGTTATTTTGGCCTACCAAGGGCTGACTATTCATTAATTTGATTATTCATATTCATTAAATGACTGTTCATAAAGACTCATTATCATACACAATTTTTTAAAAAGCCGCCCTGTTTCTCGATGTTTACATGAACAAAAAAAAAACATTTACCCCTCGTGGTTCTCTCAACCAGGGACATCACCTTTCCCTCCCAGGGGACATTTGGCAATATCAGAGACATTTCTGTCACTGCTGGGGAGAGTTTGCCATTAGCATCTAGTGGGTAGAGGCCGGAAATGTTACTAAACATCACACAATGCATAGATAGCCTGGCACAGCGACAAAAATCTCAGACCCCAAGTGAGAGTAGAGCTGAGGCTAAGAACCCCTACCCTGAAGGAAGCAAGCAAAACTTGGACACCCTGTAGAACAGATATTTCTGTACAAAGAAACTACCCAATAATGTCACTGCTTCATGTTTCATGTGAAATGAGCCTTCCACATTACCTGTGGTTTGCTGATGGCCTCTAGCAATAGGCTCTGATATGCAGCTGCCCCTGGTTCCAGCAGAAATCTAGAACTCTGCCACAAGTACACATTCCAGAGCCCTCATTTTACTCACAAACAGTAAGAAAGGCAGAAACATTTTTAACGGTAGATAAACCCCTTTCAACCATCACTTTTTACTCTCTTCCTTGGCTCATTCAATACTTATTTATATTTTCTTTCATCTTCTGAGTTAGTCTAAGAATTATAAAACAAATAATAATTGGTATGTGATAAGAAACAGTAATGTTTTTTTTTAAAAACACAACTATGTACAAGTCATTGACTGGGCTCTTAATTGAGGCAATTGTAGGCCTTTCTTGTAAAAAGACAGTATTCTACTCATATTTTAACAGTTTACGTTCTCTATCAATGTTTTAAAATAACAATGGTAGTAATTCCAATATTCCAGATAGTCTAGTAATGTCTTAGCTACTTAAATTCTCTACCAACATATTTAAAATAATAGTGTAAGTAAAAGAGGATATTTATGATCCAAATAGAAAGTTCTGTGTGTCCAGAACTTCACCCAGAGCCTATGTTAGGCTATCCCTGCCAGAGCCAATGTTGTTAATTTTTTTAAGTTTTGAAACAAAGCTGGAAAGCAAACAATGAAGTTTAGATACCTACAGAACTAAGTCTGTGGATTTCTTCTCGATTTACTCTTCTCACTGTGCGTCTCTTCTTCCAAAACTCACTGGGCTCCCGTCTGAAAACCTTTCCTCGGAAGCTCATGGTGCTGCTGTCACTCGATTCGCAAAGTATTTGAAAATATCAGTTCTGTCCAACCTCTTCCTTCTGCAGCTTTGCCGGGCCTAACGATTCTTTCTTCTCTGGTAAAAAGGGAAATGCTCATGCTACACTCACATAACCAGAAAGGAAAACCGACCAGTTACTGCTTCCTGTAAGTCACTAACTACCAGCGGTTCAGACAGGCTTCGGGGTGTGTGCTCCCCCTAATCGCCCGATTTAAAGCAAGACAAACACACACAATGACTTTGGACGTCTAAAAGAATTGCTCATAGCAAAACAAACCAGATGATGTCAAGTCCGCCGCGGAATCAAATCAAGATGAAATAAAAAAGCTAAAGGTTCTATGTCTGCCACCAAAACAGACATCAAACTTTATCAGTTTGGCTAGATCCCAAAGGTAAACTGTAATAATACATCCGAGGTCCCAGAAGTCTGTTTTAAATAGGCTGAAATCAGTCTGTTTCATTCTCATGAAAATGTAGAATAAATTAGTGGTCTTCCTAGAGAGGTGTCCAAGACGATCACTTAGGGCACAAGAAGGAAATATTAGAATTCTCTTTATATTGGTTACTAAATAAAGGAAATTGAAATGGACACCTTGATACTACTTGGTTCCAAAGAGTCAAAGACTCAATTCCCTAATCTTTAGATTTTTGCTCTCTTTCTCTGGGGCTGTGTAAAAGCGCAACCCGTCCCTCACACCCACCTGAATGTTCCTTCCCATTTTATTTTTCTCCGAAGCGCTTACTAGCATGCCACGCTGCTCTACATTTTACTTACTTATTTAAATTATGGTCTGTCTTCTACTAGACTCTATGGTCTGTGAGAGTGGGAGTTTTTTCTGCTTCACTCACATGTCATCAGTGATTAGAACAGTGTCCGGCATCCAGAAGGCTCTCAGGTTACGTGTAATGAAAAAATTAATGAGGGGCTTACATTTTTTTGTGCTTAACAATGAACCTTGTCCCCTATGTATATTGTGCTTTGACATATTAGCTATTGATAAGAACTATATAATTTATTAACAAACGCAGGATATGGGAGTGTAGTCAGTTTTTTTCTACTGGGTGCATAAGATATGAAATATTTGGAGGCCACAGGACTAAGAGATCATTGACTCAACATTTAAAGATTGTTTCTAGAAACTGCTGCTGTGTAAGACAGCTATTTAGTTTAAGATTTAGCTTCTTCATCTGCAGATGGATCTACTCAAAAGTGGTGTCCACCAGGGTGACACAAGTTCCTGAAGAACCATTCCTCATTCATGAAGCACAACATGGGTTATAAAGATGGTTGAAGGAGTATTTCCACAGAGGACTGATCTCCATGACTACCGAGGTTCAAGAACTCCCACCAACCTTCCAGAGAGGTGCGTCTTGAGGAAGGCACCCTATGCACTGTGCCTGCTCTGACATCAGGGAAGGCCAGTTGAGGGCATCTTTGCACGGAGCCCTGTGTGATGTGCACTGTGGGCAGAAGCAAGAAGCTTTACCAGGAGAAGGATTTCCGTGCAAAAGGTTCTCAGTGTTCTGGGAGTTTTGCACTTTAAGAAAGGAAAATAACAAGGCGGCTACCTAGCTCATGAATCTTGTTCCTGTCCTGGCTGGGAGGAGGATTCAGGCTACAAATGGAAAGGGAGAGACCACCAAGAAGGGGGACAATGAGTAAGCATGCTGTGGTTTGTGCAGACACTTTTGTTCCAGAGTCTTGTCTCTTCTTTCTGGTGCTCAACACAGTTACTGGTGGAGGTACAGGCTGGCGGCCACTGATGATGCAAACTTAACCCACAGGTGAATGGTCTCACAGATTCCGTGGCAATTTCCTACTGGTCTTACTCAAATGTCTCTTCTTCACAAAGCATCCTCTACCATCAATTTAAAACTGTGGCCTCCTCCCCTACACATTTCTGATGACCCTCCCTTGCTTGATTTCCAGCCATTCGAAAATGGAATGACGTTCTTATTTCCCCCCTGGAAACCACATGTGAAAACACAGGTCTGATTCTGTATCACAGGTGGGGATTCCTAGCGGAGCTCTCCTTTAACCAGCTAGTTTCCATGACCACGGCCTTTAGCTCAATTACTTTGTACTGACACAGGCCGTCCCCTTGTCCCCGATAACTACATTTAACCGAGGCACACACATACACCTGACACGAGCCGCTCACACACTTCCATCTTGTCGTGCAGCGATTTGTGCAAGACAAGTGAGAAGAGGCATTGGCCATTCCCTGACCCGCCATGGAGACCGAGGAGGCTTCTTTCTGAAACCATGAGGAAAATCACAAGATAACTATAAAAATAGCAACTGGGGAGGTAAACCGTGCTGTTAATCTGTCACCAGCTTAAGTAGCCAACCAGGGATTCCACAGAGCGGAAGCCCTTTGGAGCCATGGTCACTGAATATTTAAAAATTCCGTTGTACGTCTTTAGCCCTAAGCAGAGCTCACCCTCCAAATAGCTCTTTGGCGTCTGTTAGATGAGCAGGTGTATTATTGTACATGCCTAATTTTCAGATGTAATTGTTTTCATTATACAGTATCATGAGAGTCTGCTTCCAGTCACCTAATTTCCTGGGGGTGAGATTGTGGTTCTATTTTAATTGCTGAAAGTAGTATTTTACAACCCTTTTTGGGCTGTGGACCCTGAGAATCTGATAAAAACTATGGACTCACCAGAAAAAGTGTAAGCATCAGCAGATGTACACGTATGGTCAAGGGTTGCAAATCTCTGAAGTCTATCTCGGGCCCTCTTCCCCATGGTGCTGTGAACCCCTAACTTGGAGTTTTAGAAGACTCAAAGGTTTTTAAAAGAATACTATCTTATAACAAGGAATTTAAGAATCTTGAGCAACTCCGAAGTGACTTCCTCTCATTCTAATATTTGCATCTTGTCTCTCCTCTATTCCTCTTTAGGCGCCATGCTACTTTATCCTGGAGTCCCTCCCACTCCTCGACTTCTGCAATATCAGAATGACTCATCTTTCCCTGTTCTTAGTTGTTAATCAAGTCTCCCTAAAACAGAGGCAAAAGGAGGCATTGCCAGGCAACATGTGGGAATGCCAGACAGACATCATTTGGGGTGGCTGCAAAGGAGGGGGACCTCCAGTAGCACGAAGTGGTGTTCCTTGGGACAGCACTGTCGGGGAGCCTCCACAGCCTAAATAGACTAAATCTATTTCTCCAGCATTCTGTGGTACCCCATACCCTCCCAACAAATTCTCTTTCTGCTTAAGTTCATAAATACATTGGCAATCAAAACAAACAAACAAACAAACAAACAAACAAACCTAAGTAGGACAATGGGAAAGAGTGGATGTTAGAGAGAAATCAGTTTCATTGCTCAGCCACAAGACATCACTGTGAAGTTCAGTAGGAAAGAAATCTGATACCAACAGTCAGAATTGAAGCACTATACTCAGATGTCGCTGAGCCTCATGAGAAATATATAACACCCTTTCTAGTCTTGAGATACAGAGGAGTTCACGAAAGTTTGAAGGGGTCTGGGAAAACTTCGAACTAAAGTTAGAACCCAAGGAAGGTTTTGAATACCAGATGGGAGTGAAATAGATGAGAGAAGAGCAAAGGATACTCTAGGAAAGGGGAATGTAGCACAGACAAGGCATAAGATAGAATGGTTCAAATCTGCAGTTTGGATTCGAATCTCAGGTCCACTGCTTCCTAACTTTGTGTCTTTCAGCCAATCACTCACTCTCTCCAAGCCTCAGTTTTCTCATCTGCAAGATAGGGCTAGCAGGGTAACTATCTTATAGAGTTATTGTGAAGAGAAATAAAATGATACTCTGAAAAATTTCAGCACTGCCTGGCACCTATTAAGTATAACAATTAATTGTCACAAAAGCTAAGAGTCAGGCCAAAACAGAATGTTGAAGAAAAAGTTGGAAGCCCAGCCCGTCTAGAGACAAAGGTTGAGAAAGAGAGAAGAAATAGAAACAATTAGAAACTAGAAGCCAGGAGCCAGTTCACGGATGACTCTGAATGCCAAGATAATGAAAGTTGTCATTGCCTCTTGAATGCCATGAGAAATCACTGAAGGATTTTTGAATTATAGTTAAAATAGTGCCTTCAGAAGATTCATTTGGTAGCCATCTACAAGCTGAATTTGGGATAATATGACCCAGAGACAGTCTGCATGAATCCAGGTGTTAACACAGAGTGGTAGAGGGCAGAAAACTTGGCAAAAGAAGCGTAACCATAGATTGCAGGGAGGTTTTACATGAAGAGCTGGCAAGTAAATGGAAAATGATAGCTGAAATTTACTGAGCAGGTACCAGGTGCTGGGTGCTGGTTTAAACGTTTACGGTGCCTTATTTAAGACAGGCCAACAACCCTGTGAGGTATTATTATTATTAATATTATTATTATTGTTATTATTATTAATAATACAACAACCCTGTGAGTTGTTATTATTATTAATATTGTTATTATTATTATTATTGTCATCACCACCCTAATTTTGCAGAGGAAATTACTTGGATCCTGGTAAGTTAAACAATTGGCCCAAAGTCCTGATGCAAGCAAGCAGCACACCTAGGATCTAAACCTGGGCAATCCAGGGTCACAGCTCATGCTCTTACCCTGAAGAGAGGGTCACAGAAGCCAGCGGTTTCTAAGCGTGGCTGTCTAGGTGACAGACAATAGGACTGAGAGACACAGGGTGGTAAGAAGGGAGGACTTCTTTTCCTGCAAGTGCTGATTTAGACACAGTGGGTATCAGTTGGAAAGACAGACAAATGGGCTTGTCTAGCGCCCTTGTGACACGTGGGCCTGAAACTCGGGAAAGCATCAGGCCTGGAGACACGAAGCTGAAAAGTCATCAACACAGTTAAAATTGAAAGTTTAAAAATAAATGGAATTTCTGGAGAACAGAGTAGCACCTGAGAAAATTGAAAACACAGTCTTTTTGGAAATCCTTTAAAAAAACCTTTTTATATGAATTTATTGGGGTGATGATTAATAAAATTATATAGGTTTCAGGTGTACGGTTGTATAATACATCATCTGTATATTGTATTGTGTGTCCACCACCCCAAGGCAAGTCTCCCTGACAGTCTTGATGTTCCTTCACATATCACAGATGGAAGGGATTTATGAAATAGAGAAGGCACAGATGTAAAGGGGAAAACCAGCAGGGCGCTGGCATCCCGTTGCATGGGGGAGAGGAGTTTACTCGGGTGGCACATGGCATCCGGGCAGAGATGGCTGTACCCGAGAGTGTCCAAAAAGGTTCAGCGTGAGAGACAAGCAAGATGAAAACAAACGACCTTGTGGTCTCGCATCCAGACAGATCTATACTTGAATCCTCTTCAGCCATCTATTAAAGCACTTCCAGCAAGTTACTTGACCTCTGTGTGCCTGTTTCTTATGTATACTATGAAGCAATTAGCATACATTTTCCAAGGTTGTTGTGAAATAATACATGTTGGTCCCTGGCACTGAGGAAAAATACATATACATATGGCTAAGATTCCTATATGTACATATATGTAAAACTATTATGGAATCATGGAATATGATTGGTATTTACCAGGTCTGCATAGGCAGGTATAGACACACCTTTATATGCATATACACACACACACAAAATACACAAACACACATATTCACATATAAATGTAAATATATACAAAGTTTGTCCCCATGGTGTCCAGACAGAGAAAGTAAGTTTGCAATTTTCAATTTTCAAGAGCTAAGAGTCTGGCTATTTGGAAGTTAGATAAAAATACGAAATTTTAACCATGTTTTCAAGGACACAGGAATGAGGGTGCAAAGATGTCCTGAACTTGAGAAAAGGCTCTGGCAGTCTGTATGACCTTCTATTGCTGCTGTAACAGATTACTGTCCACTTAGGGGCTGAGGTCAACACCCATTCATCATCCCACAGTCCTCGTGGGTCAGAAATCTGGGTACAACTCCCCTCAGCCAAGTGTCTGCTTGCAGCCTCAGAGGCTGAAATCCAAGTGTGTTGTTGACAGAGTCCAATCCCTCGCATTTGTTGGACTGAGATCCCTGGTTCGCTGCTGTCTGTCAGCCAGGGGTCATTGTCAGTGTCCAGGGGCTGCCTGCATTCTGTGGCTCATGGTTCTTTTCTAAGCCAGAGACAGCAGGTCAAATCCCTCTCGCACTCAAAACCTCTCTGACTTTTCTTTCTGCCTCGTCTCTCTTAAACCTGTCTTCCGCTGCCTCTCTGTAAGCCTGGCCAGAGGCAAGTCTCCGCTGTTCAGGCCTCATGTGATTCCATTGGCCCTACCTGGATAATCCAGGATAATTTCTCTATCTTCAGGCCTGCTGAAAAGCAACCTTAATTCATATCTGCAAAGTCCTTCTGCAGCTGTACTAGGATTAGTGTTTGATTAAGCCACCAGACAGTCTTTGGGTGGGGGGCATCCTTAGAAAGCTGTCTCCCTCACAGTCTTGTTCTGCACTACAGCTTGGCTTCGGTGCTGGTCTCTTTAAAACAATGTTAACATCAAGAATGCACCGAGAAGATGGTGTAGGGGAAAACAAACTTGGTCTTTGAGGGCTGTTTCTCCAAGCACGGAGGTGGGATGTGGGTTTTGGTAGGGATGAGAAATGAGTATGAAAGAATAGAAATGTGGCTGACGGACAGCAACCTGGAGAAAATGAGCGATGAAATAAAGGTGAGAAAGAGAATGGTGGTTGTGGGGAGGGACAGCCGAACCAAACAGAAAAACCTGGAAGATGAGGAATGGTCGAGAAGTAATCAAATACAGGAACCCAGAAAACCAAGGAAATGAGCTGACCCAAGTCATGAGGTCATCTCTGAAATTTTAAATACGTTTGTGCAATGTTTGAATAGGCTACCACATCGGCAAATGACATCCTTCCTGAATCTAAGAAACCAGAGGGCAGAAACCTGTGTTTTGTTGATAATGCATGTAAATTTACTTGATAAAAATTACCCTAAAAGCACCGCTGGGGATGCCAAGTAACTGACGATCCGTGGTTAAGACTTAGCTACACGTGACATCACACTTGAATCCACAAAGCCTATTGGAGTCCCGGGTAAGGCACTTCCTGTTCGTTTCCACCGCCTTCTTTACCACCGCTTCATTCCATCTTCTCTTTATTCCAGTTTCTTTTACCTGCTGACCTTTTCAGCATTTACTGTGGCTACTTCCTCATTGTTAGAAGACGTCCAGGCAAAGCCTTTTATTTTACTTTTTCCTCTCCCGCCTCCAACAAGTTCCTCCTTGCCGGTGGGTCTGTGTGTTGCCCTGCCTTCTTCCTCTCTCGCAGGGAAAACCAGCAGGTCCACGGGCTCGGCGCTCAGCGTCCACCTTGTTCGAAGGAAGTGAAGCCCACGTGGCCACTTCCTCCTTCGCTGCGGTCTCTGCTGAACCCGGGCCCGGCAGAGGTGCCCTTCGAGCCAGCAGCGGGAGCCTCACTGCTTCCTCTGCCGCAGAGGTCGGACTGGACAGCTCAGACCTGCTGATGAGAGAGCTGCAGCTCTCTCCGAGGGAGTTTCAATGAACGCTACCAACTCCCCCCCGCCCCGCCCCGCCCCGCCCCGCCCCGCCCACGCCAGTCCCCATGTCGCAGTGCCCAGCTGTCCGTGGACGCGCTCGGGTGACATTCTAAGCATATGTTTCCTCCAAATACCAATGAACACTGCCTAGGTTGTTAGTGCTTTTTAAGAAGTCGCAGAGCCAATTTCTCACCTAGCATGTAGTGTTCTTTTCTCAGTAAAAATAACATGGAAGCAATGCCCTGTTCACCCGACTATTTGTTATTCCTCTGTCTCAGTGATTTTCAAACCAGTGTGTGGCAAGAATTGTTAACACATGCAGCACCTGACTATTTAGTTAGGGATACTGGTCTCTTTTCCCTTAGATTGTTAAATAAAAAAAATGACAACAGCCAACACAACAATAGCCATTCGGTGTGAATGAATCAAAACTACACCTACTGTGTGTGTGTGTGTGTGTGTGTGTGTGTGTGTGTGTGTGTGTGAGACAGCAAACACTGTGCTTTGGTGTGCTGCAGAATTTTAATAATTAGTTTGTGTGTGCCATGTGATGGGGAAGGCTAAAAGTCACTGCTCTAGCTTTTAAAGAAGACTGAGAGACCTTCTGGGCTAAGCAGATAAGCCCACCAATGATCAGGTGAAGGCGCACAAATGCAGCCTCCCAGGAGGTGGGAGCTGAGGGACTATGAATCAACGTTATTACCTTTGATCACGAGGGACAACTGCCCGGCAGTCATTTCCCCCTAGGGACACACGCATTCTCTCTGCTGGCTGGCTGGGATCCCGCGCCAGCGTCCCAGTGCTGGCGAAGTGAGCTACAGATGAGGGTTACTTCTTTTAAAATACAAGAAGCACCTAAAATTGCCCTCCTGTATTCATTCCGATTGTTAATTACCTTGCTTTCAATGTGAATGTCACCCAATGTTTAATAACTACCCTGAAATCACACTGTGCATAAGTTTTAAGGTCTTTCCTATCTGTAAAGCTCTGAAGGGAAGATTAGTAATGTATAGAATGTTGGCATTACATAGATTTTTATTTATTTTTTAATCCTTACCTGAGAAAGGAAGGAAGTGAGGTGGGGGGAGAGAGACATTGCTACAAGAGAGAACTATCTATGGGCTTCAACTGGGAATCAAACCTGCAACCTAGGCACATGCCCAGACTGGGGATTGAGCTCAGAACGTTCTGGTCTATGAACTGACTCTCCACCCAACTGAGATGCCCTGCCAGGGCAGTTTTACTGTTGTGGTGGCATTTTTTTTTCCCAGCAGAAAGATGTGTCTTTACAGGGGAAGGGCAACGAAGCATTCTTACCTCAGCCACTTTGATGAGGGAGCAAATGGTCGTGAAAATGCCAAATGCCGAGTGCAGGCAGGGCAACCAACGATTCAGACCGAGAGCTGCTGGCCGGGGGGTCTGACTATTGGACTAGGTGACATCTGAGCAGCCAGTCCGCCCCCCAAACCATGTGTTTGCTGACTTTATAATGTATTCTCATCTTTTAAGATGATGGAGGAGACAAAGGTTATATATTTGATTTAGGTGTTTAATGCCTTACATTGTAGAAATGGGAACATAATGGAAGGGTCTTGGCTTCTCAAATAAGAGCTTCTTTGTGTTTTTCAGAGAATTAACTGTTGTGGTTTCTTTATATAGCTGTGCATGCTGCAGGAAAATGACCTCGTGATGTGGGGTAGCTCCAGGTCCCCCAGATAAAGGACACATTAACCTCTTGCCATCTGTTCTGCACCTCACCAGGGGACACGAGGGACCAAAACAACAGGCAGCAAGCACCGAGTAGCTCTGAAAAGGCCGCCAGTATCTATTTAATCTGGTTTGTGAGAATGGAAGCGAATGCAGAGTGGCTCTGATTCTCTGCCAGACTCCTCTTGGCCCTGGGCCAGTGCCAGGTATCAGCGACGGCGAGAACAGAGCGGCCACCCAGAGTCCGTGTGGGGAGCCGGTGGTACAGAAAGCAATGCACAGAAATGCCAGAAAGGAGACACGAAGGGTGAAGAGAAGACTGCGAGTCGAGAACATGAGGTCTAGGTCCAGGAGGACTTCCTACAGGCACGGAGGCCCAAGTCAGGGCCTGAATGCCGCAGGACTTGAAACATCCCCCTTGTAAGAAGCCCCAGGGCAGACATGTGTGCGAGCGTCACACGGGGAGGCTGTTAACGAGATTGACTCCTGAGCCTGTTCCAGGACCTCAGGAGGTCTGACAGGGGGTCCTGCCATCTGCCTCTGTAACAAACAGCCACGAGACTCACCAGAAGATGCTGCGCAGACCACACTTTAGGGAGAGACCCAGAAGCTAGTCCACATGACAGTTTTCTTAGGCAGAGGCACATACCACCTCCCAATGCACGTTGTTTTGTACATTAGACTGAAGTTTCTTTATCAAATCAAACATTCTCTTTCCCATGTGGATATACAATCAGGCCGGATTAACTTGACTAGCCACAACACCCTGAACGTTTGGGGGACCTGGGATGAAATCAGCCATCAGAAACTGGGCTTCTGGCATGTCCCACTAGTCCTTCAATTTCACTTCGTTTTTCCCTTCAATGGCCATTTCTCTGCTTGGACTTTTGCAACCCTGGCCGTACTTGTTCCTTAGTTATTATCAAAATCAGGTTTTCTCAGACTTGGCGCTATGGACATTGTGGGTCAGGCCATTCTTTTCTGTAGGGGGTTGTCCTGTGCACCCCAGGATGTTTAGCAGCATCCCTGGCCTTTACTCCCTGGGTGCCAGTGACCCTCCCCCCCACATCCTGCTGTCATACCCGACACAGTCCTCAGAGGTTGCCAAAGTCCTCTGCAGGCCGTGGGAGGAGGGAGAAAAATCACTCCTGCTAGCAAATCTCTGATTCAAATTCTAATGCAATTTATTTCCCCTCAGTGTTCCTTCGATGACAGCTTTCAGGCCCAGAAGATGGTGCAGCTTCTCTTCAGAACTGGGTTGGCTCCTCTGGGCAGCCAAGCTGATGACCCCTTGCTTTCGAGAACCTGAGGGCTACAGGCCTTCAAGTCGGTCCTCTCTCTCACTCCTCCCTCTGCCTCAAAACCCCACTGTTGGAATTAGTCTATGAGTCTGGGTTTGCACTCCTATTCAGGGCTGTCCCTGGTAAAATGCAGCTACTGGTGTAGTAGACCATCCTGCGTGGCGTGGGCCCAGCCCCCAGTGGCAAACATTTACTGCAAAGTAACTTCCTAAAAACCATGCTAAACCTTCCAAGGATGAGAGTAATCAGGTTCAACCACTTTTGCCTTTTCATTTGCAAATATCCCTCTTCTGTGATGTGATTAGCAGCATTGGCTCCTTTGTTTTCAGTAAAATGTACCCACCTAAAGTGAACCTGTGCATAGTGAAAGAGGACCCTCATGCAATGGGCAGAGAAACCAATAAAGGCCTGTCATGGTGGAGGCCTCGGCATTTGCTCCCCTTGAGAGAAAAGGCATGCTGTCCCTTTTCCTCCACCGGACTCGGTAGTCCGTGTGAATGTCTCATTTCGTCCACAATGACGCAGACACTGCAGGCTGGTGTCTGCATCAACTGGTTGCCTGGAAAAGACCCAATGCCATTCCAAACTTCAGTAACTTAGCATATCACAAAAGGCCACCTAGGCAAAGCCCCACACAGCCAGAGAGGAGGACAGACGTGGTAATGGTGTGAAGGATGAAGCTGGGAGTATGGTGTGTGCCACTGTGGTAAGATCGTTGTGTTTTGCCTGATTCTTGGCCTCCCCACTTGCTGGAGGCCTTTAGACAAGTTACCCACCCCGCTCTGAACCTGAGTTTCCTTGCCTGTAAAATCAGGGTAATCACAGTTCCTACTCCACTGAGCCCTGCGAAGCTTCATGAGAGGATATTTGTCAAGTGCTCAGCGCAGTGCCTGGAATACTGGGTCTGGCACAAATAATACCCTTTTTTAATGACAAAATCTTTTATTACGAAATCATAAGTCTATAATTCTCTAACAGCAGTATCACACGAAAGCATACCATATGGCATCTTAGGTGAAATGTTCAATTAAAACTGTAAGTTATTACACCCATATTATTATCCTACCAACCACACTCGGGCAGGCCTGACTTCTGCCAGACCCTGTATGATAAAATGGCCAGCGGATGCCAGCTCTACCTTTGGTTGTGTCCAGGAGGTGATCTGAAGCTGGGCTGCAGCAGTGTATGCATGGGGGGCAGGGGCAAATGGTTCCCGCTGTGTGTGCTCTGTACATCGGGGCAACGGTGAGGGCACAAGAGGCTCACTCGCTGCTTTGCAAGTGGCAGTGAAAGGAAAAGGACATTCCAAAAATGAAGGGAGTGTCCAGAAGACCCTCTTGGCTTGGACAGAAATAATGAAGCTCAATGGCCCCTCCCCCGCTGCACGGCCGGTCCTCCCACAACTGACCTCTTTGTGCTCACTGTGTCTTGCAACACTGACCGTTTCATTTTTAAATCCCCACTGTGCACGACTACAAAAGCTTCCAATTACCCTGTTCCTGGCCTCTCCCTTCATCCCACACAAAAGACCCAAATGCCAAGGAAGTTAAGAAAGCCAAGATTTAACCAATAGCATATGCTTTTTAAAATCTTTTATGGTTACTTTTCTGCCTAAGCATGACTGTAAATTCCCTGAGCAACAAATGGTATCATCTTTAAGTCTGAGCTGTGCTGGGGTCCCCTCCCGGCATGTGGCAAGTGTCTACATGATAACTGTCCATTTGATGTTGCCAACGGGAGGGAAGGGCATCGTGCTTTCTTTTTCTCTGTCCCATCTTTCCCCCTCCCCACCACTTTCCAGGACCACTGCAAGGTGTTCAAGGACACCAGCAAGGAGACATTTAGTCCGACTTTGTTCCCGTTTGCAAGGGTGTCATAGATTGGGAAGGAGATCTGTTATCTAGATGGTACCAAAGATCTTTGGCAGCGTTTACAACTGGCACCCCTCTAGCCAACCAAGTTGGCATTCAGGGATATGTTTTCAGAAACCAGTCTGGAATTTGTGTCCACTGCTATCTCTCTGTGCCCAGAAGTGCTGCCATTGATGAGTCCTTTCTTTTCTTCTTCTAGGCAGGGGGCATCTGCATTCCGAGGGATAAGAGCATTGCATGGCATGGCAGGCCAGAGCCCTGGACCCAAGAATTGGTCTACTCACTGACGGCTTGAGCAACCCTGGGAAAAACGGTAACCTCTGGCCCATCCCTAAATCTCTACATTTTTAGGTTTTTAGGTGTATTACCATTTTCAGATAGACCAAGGACTGGGCTGAGGAAATAAGCTTTTGCTTTTCTTTTTTTTTAAAACCTCTAGTGCCCATTGAAAAAGAAAGAGAATCTTTGATCAGAGCACCTCTTTCTCCCTACCTATTCCAAAAAGATGCTACCCGTTTCTCACTCCCTATTCCCAGTTAGATTTCATTTCAGAAGCGGACAGCTGCACCTTCTCACTAGCTGACACTGCCCTTCACGTGGTTTGTAAGCAAAGCATTAAAAGGAATTTGTCGCTGTTTCACACCCACTCATTTGACTGATATGATCTTGGTTTAATATGAGTATTTAGATTATTTTTTAAACATATTGTTACTTTTGCCTTGAGTGTAGCTACTAAGACAGAAGTCAACCCTGGGAAGCCAGTCCTTTCAAAATTGCCTGATGTTTGCTTTTGTCCCCCTCTGCTCTTTGGACTGGTTCATGTGCCCACTGCCAAGGTTGAGTCTTTGCAGAAAAGCCTGAGCTACTAATCTGTTGGGAGAAAAAAGCAGAGTTCAGGTGGGCATGGTGCTTAATCTCTTTTCCCTTGTTGTTGTCGTCACTGTACCCTCTACCCCCTCACCTTCCAGAGAACACCAAACAAGTGACCTGACTGCACCTGGACCAAAAAGACTCTTTTCTCTGAACTTGAACCTTGAGATGAATGACATAAGGGGAGAGGACACCTTGATTTATACCAAAGACTGGCCTGAACCCAGCGCACTCTAGTCCAAGGGTCCTTGCTCTGCACTGTTCTTAGGAAAACCTGCCGCTCGGGTCCCCTTTCAGTCTAGTGGGCGACCTGCAGCTTCGCTCTTCACGCACCTTGGTCATTGTGCTACGCAGTTAGGGCAGTCAGAAAACAAAACAGTTTCCTTGCCTCCGCAGAGTTTAAAGGAAGTGGGTTGGTAAATGTGGGCATGGGAAGTGGGCATCAGAGAGTGCTAAACATCAAATAAAAAAATCTCATCTGTCCCCAAATTTCTCTGTAAGCCCTAAAGAAACACCCAAGTCAACCAAAGCGCATTGCTTTTTCTTCCAAATACTATTCCATGTAATTTTAGCATTGTGTTAATAAATCATTCGCCAGGGGACAAAATCAAGGACCTGATGGTCATTTTCAACGTCCCTTATCCCTCATCTGCATAACTAGCCCATTACTAAATTCTCACGATTATAGAGTTTCCCTTAATCCCCCTTCGCATTGCACCAATTTCCCTGGCTATAGTCAGGTCTGCCTATGTCACTCTACAGCTCGAAAGCCTTGTCAATATTAATGGTTTCCAGGCTGTGGTCTAGGGCTTCGCCGTGGGTGAATCACTGCTCCAGACAAGAGATATTTAATGTCAAGTCGACTTGAGAAGCCGTGGATTGAACAAAGCTGAACAGGCCTCCCTTCTCACTGAAGAACTCCTCAGGGCTTTAGACCGCCAGCGGGCAATGTGAGTATCTTAAGGAGCATGTCCCCCGTGGCATTCGCCACCCTGATTCTTGCACAGCAGCCTTTTCTTATGGAGCACTCACTCTTCTGTGTCACACGTGCTGGGCAACGGGGTCGGCAATCAGTGTACGTGCTGAGACAGAACTTAAAATGACTTAGAAAGAGAAGATGGCAGTGGCATCATCTTCAGCACAGACAGGACTGGCAGGAGCTTATGTGAGGTGCCAGGCTGTGTCGGTGTTGAAACAAGGAGACCACAGCTGGTGGACAGGGAGCTGGTGGCTTCAGGGTGAGACCCCTCTGCACCGTCCCCGATTTCGGCCCGATTCCTTCCCCTGAGTGAGCACCACCCACATCACTAGATGACATTGCTCTTGTCGTCTCTCCCGGGAGTGACTGTTTAAAGCAGTCTAAAGCAGTCTAAAACACTTGTGGACATCAGTTAGGCAAGTGTGTAACTTAAATAAATGCTTAAAACATGTCCTTAAACGAGACAAAAATGAACGCCTATTTAAGTGTGTGTATTGGGGTCGATTTGGCCTCTGTGAAATCCCAGCCTCACAGGACGCAGCGGGAACGGACTCTCAGGGTCACGGAGTAAGCTCTGAGTAAGCACTGCAGTCAGCACGGAAAGTAACTCATGGCCCAATTCAGGGGAAAAGACGGGACATCTGCATCCTCCTCCCACCCCTCCTCTGCCTCTGGCCTTCCGTCGCTGGTGATAGCTCTTGTCTGGTTTGTAAACACGCTTTTAAAAAGGATTTGCTGCTTCTGATGCATTAGTATCCATGTCTTTTATTGGCATTAGGTTGCTAAAAATTAAATTGTCAGATGTTTATTGCCGCACTCCCCCTTTTATTGTTCGTAGGTCAAGAAACGATAGTCTGACTTGTTATTAATCAATTACACCTGTGTAAATCTTCCTGCAGCAGGAGCTGGAGAGCACATTTCTCGAAGTCAAAATATAATTTCTAGCCTTACATTTATTTCTATTAACATCAAAATCATTTTCTACTCATATCGGTCTCAAACATATCTTAACATATCCTGGGCAACATTCCCACTGGCTCCTTCAGTTGGAACCCTGCGTTAAAGTGAAACTCTAATAAAATTTTATAAGAGCATGACAACCAGGCAGCCTATGACTCAAGTTGGCCCTGTAATGGTGTTTTTCTGCCAGTAGTGTTTTAGAATATTTAAATTACTTGCCAGCATTGAAAAACTGAAAGATTTTACATAAACACATTGGTTGCTAGCATCTCTTGGAAAATTCAAGATCTGACCATACTGATCCTACCTTCTCGCATGGAAAGAGTTGCCCAAGCCAACCAGTAGCCTGACCCTTTCGAGGGCCCATGCCTTCTTTGCTTTGCTATGCTCCCCACCACTCCCATATGTCTTCTGGTCTAGCTTTCTTGGTCCATAGGCATTGGAATTTGGAACTTTTGGCTTTGTGGGACAATTATAACTAGGAATCTTCTCTAAGCCTTACCGAATCCCTCTACATTAGACAACAAGCCTAAAGACTTCTCGTGCCGATATATTTGCAGTAAATCCAGGTCTGTATCACATCAATAATTTACTCCTGATGATTCCCCAAAGGTGAATAATACACCAGTATCTTGACTGCAGTAATGAAATTGTGTTTCTGTTGTAACGCTCCTACCAGAAGGCCCCCTCCTGGAATGCATGGGACTAGATAAGATTTTGTGCATTTCTGAAGCCATTGTGCATCTCTGTGCATTTCTGAAAGCATCACTGCACGCTGATTTTTTTCAATTTTTCAAAATAAAAACTATTTTGATGCCGAGTCACCTCATGTGAGAATCTGGTGTGGCAATAAATGACATGGCTCAATGCCTCTTCATGTAAATGATGGGATCTTGATGCTAAGCAAGACCTCTAAGAAGTGATATTTGCTTTAAAGAGGAAGTAAGCCTTTTGTTAAAAAGTAATTTTAAGAATGAAAAAAGAACTTTATTACTAAAGGTGATCATGCTATTACTATGTTATTTATCTATACATTTAAACTGATTCTCACCACGTACTTTTCAAATATATCACCTATCAGGATAAGGAACTGAGCACTTGAGTTGATCATTTTCTTCATTCAATAAAATAAGAGTGGCAGATTATGAATAATCTCGAGGACACTTGATATTTCTAAAATCCTACCCTATTATGAGAGTACAGCTATGAAAGATTAACAATGGTGATATTTCTTCTCTACATTTACCCTTGGAAAACTCAGAGAGTGTTATTCTTCCTTCTTCATATCCTCGTAGATTCCTTGTGTTGGTAATCATGTAAATCATGATAAAAACCTGTAACAGTCTTTTGAATAATTTAATAATTTCATGATACTATTTCCAGATTTGCTGTGGCTGCATTTTTCCTTATACTTTGAAAGATGGTCAAGATAGGATTCTGCCATACCTCAAGTCCCTAGTGACCACACAGCCGTGCTGGCATTTTCCCTGCTGATGTCAGAGGAGGTGATTTAGTCCTGGGTTTACCCCAGAAACCTTCCCTCCAGAGCACCGATGCCATTACCTTGGCGAGTCCACCACGTCCATGGTCATGGTTTCCTGCCGGATGGCTGAGGTGAGGCAGTGAATCACCTCTCATGGCACCTACCATCTCCCAGACGAGCACCTCTCTGGCCTCTCCGTCTCAACACGGAATCACACAACTTGCAGTTGCCTTAGCAGGATAATCCAAATGGGATGCCAAGACTTTCCCTGCTGACATCTTTTGTATCAGATAACAAATGCTTATAGCTTGCCCTCCCTGTTACAATGGAAAGGTGGACTGAACACCAAATTCCGCCCTCTCCAAGGAAAAAAAGCATGAAAAATGTACAGAATCACAAAAGAGATGAAGGAAATCTGTAAGAACCAATGATTGTACCAGGCTTTTCTTAAAACGTGAGAGACAAGGAAAAATTTGCTTTAGTGTAACTATAGAATGGGAAATTTTTATTTCAAAAACAAGAGAAATGATGATATGAGGGAGTGAGAAGGGGGAAAGTCAAAGTGATGATAAAGTTCTGAAACTCTCCAATGCAGGTTCAAACCTATTATCCCAAAATTATTTTGATACGCTATTAACAATGAATAATCAACAACTGCCCAGGCTTGGACTTGATCCTCCTACTATAGAATTTAATAAGGTTAGCCTTACCCACCAGAAGCACAACTTACTCCTCTATGGTTTAGTTCAGGGAAGAACTATTTGGCTTTGGAAGATTTCTAGCTGGTGTTCCTTATGCCAAACCTATGTGTTTCATAACACCGGGAAGCAATATTTAAGATGTAAAAAATTGGGGGAAATAATATAATATTAACATCTATTGTGGAGCAGAGAAATAGAGGACAGAGGAGTCCAAGGAGGCAAGGAGGCCTTCGGGATGTGTGTGGTTAGCGTGAGATCCTGCTACATGACTCTTGGGGACATAAAGAGTCTTTGCACCAGAGTCATCATGCTTTTTTACATTCTGGTCTAATACCCAAAGAGCCATTTTCTGCACATTACATTTTCTAATATCTATTTAAATGTTTCTATTTGAAAGGAGGATTTCAATGCAGGATGAACAAGACTAGACCATGTTAAGTTTCTTGTGAGTGTTTTCCTTGGTAAAATTTAGAAGACTGCGTGTAGATGAATGTAATAAAAAGCATCCCATAGAGTTTAAAGTGAACTAGTTGTCTTTAAATGATGAGCTGCTACCAGCAAAATATAATCTCATTCATTTTCTAAACACAAACAATTCTTTAACACGGCTTGATCTTGAAGCAAAACCTGCGGATGCCACCTGACTCGCCAGCCATTCCTCTCGAGAGCACAAAGAAGCACGGGACCCGGGGGGCCAGGACTAAAGCCAGAAGTTTTCCATGGGTTTAAATCCTGGCTTTTAAATACTTCCGAGACAAGGTGATTACTAGTCTTGAGTATCATCAACAAATTAAAGTTTAAATCTTCCCTTTTAACAACACATCCTCCAAAAAGCAGAACTCTGCTCCCTTCCGTTTTCCCCCTGCTAGTTCGGAAGGGACATACAGCAGTGGTACAAGAAGGCACACTCATGGACACGAGACCAGGAGAAGGAATGATGCAGAAGGGTTCAGGGGAGAGGCCCAGGGCAGCCGTGCTGTTATTTCTAGCTGTGGACATAACGTGTCCACAGCAAAAGTTCTTCTTCCTGATGGTTTAGCTCATTATCACTACATCAGATGAAACAGAAACTCTTTTGGTAGGAGAAAGGACACCTATGAATAAACTTTTTAACTGATTGAAGAAGTATTAATAATTGTTGCGTTGATTTTTAAAAACAATTACATCCTGGATCCAATGATGGGCATTTTTTCCCCAAAACATAACCATTTGACTTTTTAAGTGTGAGGTCGAAACTACGTGTGAGGCCTGGTGGACAAGTGCTCTGGTTCCACAGTCCGTGCAAAGTGAAGGGAGTCTGGTCCGGATCCTGGAAGGGCCCAGAGTTCACGTCGTGCCGGAGATGGGGCAGCAGCTGGCGTGCAGGGAATACTAAGTAAACGTTTGTCGACTGCACGTCCGGCGACAGGCATTGTCGGGCCGTCTACTATAACAAGGTCAATGTTCGGACACAAGACGTCTGTTATTTCCTTTTCTGCCCTCGTCTCCCACTGTGATGCTGTGAATAGTCCATAATCCAGCCCTTCTTGGAGGGGTCCTTGTCTTCTCTACCCCTCTATGGAAACCTCACGGCCCTTTCTGCACACTGCTCTTATGGCAATCATTTCTCTTCAGATTGTATTCACTCAGTACAGACCAGCTGCCCTATTGCTGTGGGACCTTCTCAGACGTAGAACTGGTGGTTTAATTACCTTTCTATCCCTTAGAGAGCTCAGCTTTAGAACTCTAATACAGCAGGTGCTCCATAATTACTAAGATTTAACTGTCTTCCCTGAAACTTCCATACAGCTCACACAATCTGAAGTCTAAAGCACTATTTCTTAAGAATTCACTTGAAAATACTTAAATGAGAAACTAGACTTGGACTCCTGCATGCAGGAAGGGCCAGTGGCACCATATAAAACTTTATAATATTTTCCTTCTCACAGGGCTATTTTCAGAGAAATAAATTTCAATCCTATCATGTTCCTTGTATAAGAAATATACTTTTCAAATAGCCACGTTTAAGTGCCGAGTGAAATGCTACTTGGGAAACTGAAATGTATTATTAATCACATCCCTGTGGCTTCCAGTGAATGTAATTACTTACTATTTATAGAAGAGTTCAGCTAATTGATTAACATCACTCTGTAAAGACTCAAGTGGGTACAACAGACTATCTGACGCCTTCAGATATTTGGCCAAACATGAAGTGCTCAGCGTACATCATCCATTCTCTGTCCTCTCCTTTCCTCCAGATTCTTCCAAAAGCCATTTTTGAAGGGGCTGCCCATTCCTGATACCTACGAATTATGTGGGCACTAGAAAATCCTGAAAGGACACTGCCCCACTGACAGCTCTAGCTGTCTGTCTTACGTTCACTACAGAAAATATCTCTATTTGATAAAAAGCATGGCTTTGTTGCATTAGCACGATATGACACAGGCTGTTTTGAATATACAAAACAATTGTCCCATGCATGGCTTGTAATTGATATAAGACCAAATTTCTACTGTTTTGCAACTGTGAGTTCCAGAATGTCACTCCTAGAGCAATAGAAAAGAAATGTTGGCCTTTCTACTGAAAAAAACAAACAAACAAATAAACAAACAACTATTATAGTCACTGAATGCATAAATTAAGTGGAATAACAAATCCATGTTTCTTTCTCTAAATAAATAAATAAATAATAAATAAAATGTAAGGCCTTGGGTCTTAACTCCATCCAGCAGCCCTCAGCTCCTGCCACTATTCTCAATTTTCTGCGTCCTGCGTGATCTTCAGCACAATTCTTCTTTAATCCACTTGGCATTGAGAAGTCCATTTGGCACTGAGCATTCCCTATTCTGTACAAAATGATGACACACTGACATTTCCTGCTAAATGGTAAGAGATTAAATGAGATAATAATTGCTACGGTATATAAATTCTATCTCAAAAATGTTGTCCTCACGGGTTTTATTCTGACAAGGCTCCAAAATAACAGATTCTATCCTAAATGTCTAAAAAAGGTATTTTTTTCCATCCTCACAGGGCTCCATTTAAAACTCTGGTTACCGGGCTAATGAATATCACATTGTAGTTGTGTCTACACCTAACTCCATAGCTACATGGCGCACATACTTGTAAGTATCAACTGCGCTTATGTGGACAAAAGGAGGCCGAACGTTTAAAACAACATGAAGTTGCAAAGCTTCTTGACTCTTGCAATGGTAAATTTTATGAAACCTAAATACTGAGTAGTTTTAGTGATAAATATTTAATGTCCAAATTGAGATGAGTTATAAGTATAAATACACATTGGGTCTTGGAGTTTTAGTGTCAAAAATGTAGAATATCTCATTAATAATTTTATATTGCTTACCTACTAAAATAATAATGATTTAAATATTAAAGAAAATGTATTTTTGAATTCATGATTTAAAAATTTTGAAAGTGTGGCTCCTGGAAAGTTAAAAACGTGAGTGAAATGCAACTCACATTGTATCTCAGTTAGAAAGAGCTACTCTATATGCTTTAATATTCCCCTCAATAATAAGAAGAAAATGAATTTCTTCCAGTGGTTGTTGTGGCAACGAGAAAAGATCACTGCAAAGTTGTTAACAAAGTACCTGACAGGTAGCTGGGCGCACTCCCTACATAGCTATTATTTTGTGAGCATTATTTCCATCATCAGTTTCTCTGACACAGAAAGAGGATTTAGTTGAACACGTTCTGCGGGGTGTTGAATCGGTTCCCACACAGTGCGTGCGAGCCAAGGAGGGCACTGACAACACGGCAGGGATCCTGATAATTTACCAAATGCGTCCACATCTTTGTACCTCGCAGATTCCTGCTTTGCCTCCTTTAGGGCCCATCAGATATGGCATTCATTCATTCATTCATTCATTCATCCACGAAGCCTTTTACTGAGCACCTACTTCCAGAAGAATCTAGAGTCCATAATTTTGAATTTAAGGATGTCTTAATTGCTATCAATTTGTGATAAAAATGCACCACATCAGAAAACACTGAAATAAACTTACAATGACATGTATTGAGCTACAGACAATTTTTCATCTCTAAATTGATAACCTCAATTGTCTCTTACTGGATTTAAAATGTATTTTTCTCTCTCTCTCACTTGACTTTCTGCTTTTATTATTGTGGTGGTTTTAAATTCTAACCATTTCTTTTAGAATGTTATATATTTTTTCTTCTTCATCATTTCTAAATTGGGCATAATTTGAAGAGCTGGGAAGATGCAATATCCTTTTGTGAATAGTGAGAGAAAAGAGAGAAGAAACTAACAGTTAAATTTCAGAGAAGTAGCAATTAGTGGATAGCACAGAAGAGAGTCTCAAACACAAGTGTTCTTTGAATCATCTGTTTGAGTGAACAATCTATTCAGCAAGCACTCCAGTGCTCCAGTAGATAAGCTGACCTTCAATTTCTATTTTTTTTCGTTATTCTGTGAAGCATAATTTGTTTCCTTTAAGCAGTCCAAGTCTTTTTCCAAAAATAACTCTTTAAAGTACATTAAATTTGTAAAACTTTCTCAGTTTCAACAAAACAATAAAAGAAATCACAATAGCTAACACTTAGTGAGTTCTTACTTGTATTCACTCTCTGAATTCTTAAAGTAACCCTATGACACACTATGGTAAAGAGAACAATCGCCACGTTCAAAGCTCTGGAACTTGTATGTTATTTCCATGGCAAGTGAATCTGCAGATAAAATTAAGGTTGCCGATCAGCTGTCCTTGAGCTGGGGAGTGTGTCCTGGATTGTCCAGGTGGGTCTCCTGTAGTCACAAGTGCCCTTTGTAAGTGCAAGAGGGAGGTAGGGTCGGGGTCAGAGGCAGAGACATGTTTGAAGACACTCCACTGCTGGCTTTGAAGATGGAAGAGGGCCAAGAACCAAGGAATGCGGGCAGCCCCCAGAAGCTGGAAGAGGCAAAAAAGAAAACAAACAAGGAGCAGCAAAAAACAACAAACAAAACCCCAAACAAATTCTCCCCTGTAGCCTCCAGAAAGGAATACAGACAGCCCTGCCAATGTGGATCCAGGGAGACCCGTTTTGGATTTCTGACCTCTAGAACTGTAAGATCATAAACCCGTGTTGTTTTAGGCTTCTCACGATGTGACAATCTGTTAGAGCGGAAAAAGGAAACCAACAGAGACAGGTACCCTCACGATTTCCATGTTACACACAGCAAAGCCAAGGCACGGGGAAATGAAATACTGGATCCAGCCACTGCGCAGCAAGCCGAGGGTTCTGCAAGGGATTCAGACCCATGTGCTCTGGCTCTTCACCCATGGCAACAAAACAAACATTAGGACTGTGGTAGGTTGCAACTTCCTTGGGAGCTTCCAGGGAGTCATTTGAAATTGACCCCAGAGATGGAGAGCAGAGACCAAAGAGGAAGGCAAACCACTCCCGGTTAGTTGGTGGCAGGTTTAATAAGCCAGGGAATTTAGGAGACCTGCCATGGGCGGCCACAAGTCATTTTGTGCATCTGCTCGTCTAACATTAAAAGTTTATGTAGAGGCCTTCACTGGGGTCAGTCATGTCCACAGGGGGCCTTCACTGGGTTAGTCAAGTACCCAGCCCACACAGGCTCATCATCACATGGCTGTCTCAGGGCTGTGTCCTTGGGCAGCTTCTAGTACGAGGGAGGGGCGCGGAGAGCACATTCCAAGCACAGGGGAGGAAGGGGGAGCCTGCAATTCCCTGAGTCCAGCTCTTGGGTCAATCCTGCAGTCATGCCTTCTCGATGACCTTCCCCAACAGACTGACATGTGGCATGTTTTTCTCTTTTGCATTCTCCAGGTCTCAGCTCCATGGACACTTCCTTAGGAAGCCTTCCTTGACTGCACTGATGAAGTCGGGGGCCCAGGGAACACAGTCTTAAGGTGACATGCAACTCTCATTTGAAGCTCCGATCATAGTTACAGTTTTACATTTGTTTGAGTCCTTTCTGTCTCCGCCACCAGACGGTAAGCTCCATGACAGCAGGGCAGCGGCTGCCTGCCCAGTGCCATCCACGCCTACCCGACGCAGGGTGCAGCTGTCCCATGGCTGTCTTCTGAACCTCCGACGTTTGGACCCTCTGACTGTGACTAACCCCTCGGGTGGCTATTGAGTTTGTTGGACATGGTCTTAAAACATAAAATATATTTCAGCAGAATAAAGCAGGTGATGGGAAATAGAGTTCAAAAATCTTACACTTTAGCCCCTGAATACATCAGTTCCATGGAAATAAAATCTGAGAGAACAAAACAGCTATCTAGAGAAATCTGTTGGAGCATGAGGAAAACACTGTCTATGTATTTAGTGTGCTAAAAGATTCATTTTATCTTCAATTGTGCTACTCAGGTTTCACGAGATCTCATTATACTGACTGAATCCTGATACTCGGGGATAAGCCTTATAATCCACTCTTCTGGAAAGTGCAGAAACAAACAGAAACAAGAACTACAATGTATTTTTTTCATTTGATTATTTTTGAAAGTTAAGGGATCTTTTATTACCATTGATTTATCGAGCCTATGTGTTTCTAGCCATGTAAGCACATATTTCTACTTGGTAATAAAGTCTTTCATCTTCACACTATAGCCTCTCGCTCAAACATATCCACTAGGGAATTGAACTTGCAACCTTTCAGTTATGGGACAACACTCCAACCCACTGCGCCACACTAACCAGGGTTGTTTTACATATATTTAATAAATAGTTATGTCTATCTATATCCAGATATAGTTGATTTGCTCATTGTTTTTAGTGTAAGTTTCTACATATCTCCAATACACACCTAATTTTTCTGCTTTTCTTTATTATTGCAGTGATTTTAAATTTTAAACATTTCTTCTTCAGATGTTGTATCTATTTTCTCTGTTCCTTATCATTTCTAAACTTGTATCATTTGGAGAACTAGAAAGATGCAGGGTGATATAATTGAGATGCTACTGAATGTAATTTAAATTTAGTAAACCTTGCGCCAAAGATTTGTGATGCTAATTACTCAGCCTCTGATCACATTCAGTTAATTCTTATACCCAAGAAAAAGGATCAATTAATTTCACCATTTTTGGTGGCTTTGAGATTCAGTTCAAAATTAGTTCACAAGGAAAAATGACTGCTAGCCTGCATTCCCACCAACAGTGCACCAGGGTTCCCTTTTCTCCACATCCTACCCAGCACCTGTTTGTTGATTTGTTTATGATGGCCGTTCTGACCATTGTGAGGTGGTGGCTCACTGTGGTTTTAATTTGCATCTCTCTGATGGCTAGTGATGTTCAGCATCCTTTCATAGGCTTATGGGCCCTCTATATGTCCTCCTTGGTGAAATGTCTGTTCAGATCCTTTGTCTATTTTTTAATTGGATTGTTTGTCTTCCTGAGGTTGGGTCATATAGGTTTTTTATATATTTTGGAGATCAAACCTTTGTCCAAGGTATCATTGGCAAATATATTTTCCCATATGGTTGGTTCCCTTTCCACAATTATGTTTTCTTTAGCTGTGCAGAAGCTTTTTAATTTGATGCAGTTCCATTTGTTTATGCTTTCTTTTATTTCCCTAAGAATCCTGAAACACCAATTCAAAAGAACTTAAGCACCCCTATGTTCATAGCAGAGTGATTTATAATAGCCAAGTGCTGGAAACAGCCTAAGCACCCATCAGTAAATGAGTGGATCAAAAAACTGGTACACTTACACAATGGAATACTACGTAGCAGAAAGAAAGAAGGAACTCCTATCTTTCATGACAACAATGGGTGGAACTAGAAAGCATTATGCTAAGTGTAGTAAGCCAGGTGGTTGAAAGAGAAATACCATATGATCTCACCTATAAGAGAAACTTAATGAACAAGACAAACAAACAAACAAGCAAAAAAAAAAGACCCCAGAGACATGGAAATAAAGAATAAACTGTCAGGGACCAGAGGGGGTGGAAGTAGGGTATGGGAAAAAGAAGGGGAAGGGTCTAGTCAAGGAATATAAATGACCCATGGACATGGATGACAAGGGGGGGATTGATGGAGGGACTGGGGGGATGGGGCAGAGGGAAGTAATGGGGAAATTGGGACAACTGTAACAGAACAGCAATAAAATAATGAAAAATGACTGCCAGGGATTCCTTGTGCTATTAGTCCCACATCACACCCTTCTATGGCAAGCCATTTAAAAATCACACTACATTACACAAGCTCCCCTCCCAGGGGACTCTTATATTAGTACATTCACGATCCAACCTCACTAAAATGAAATAAGAACTTGAACTCAAGATTCGAATTCTTACAAGTTGTGTTTTCATCACGCAACCATTCAAAAAGATGGAATTGGACAAAACATGTTAATATCCCTATGGTTATAGAGTTTCATTAAATTAGAAGATTTATTATAGAGTAAGAAGAGAGATAATTTCATTTCCTTTGAAGTAGTTCCCATAGTTTAATCCTCTCTGGTCTTCATAAGACACATATGTAAATAATGTATGTTCCAAAAATATGAAATAGCTCAAAGTATGATTAACTGCAAAGGAATCCATATACTGTAAGTGTTATAGAAACTAGGAAAGGAAGAGCATCTATTCATTCATCAATAATTTAAGTGATATTTGCATTGTGGCAGGCATTGTATCTTGATCCTCAGAACTTGGACTTGCATGTCTGATTTCCTATCTGACATCTGCATGTATGGACCTAATGGGCACTTCACACATGACATAGGAATGCCGATTTTCTCACCACCTTTTCTCCTCTAGTCTTTCCTCTCTGAATAGCAACTCAGTCTTCTGGTTTTTCTTGGCAAAAACAGAACAAGTAAAACAAACAAAAAAGCCCATACCTTCATCCCTGATGCCTCTCTTTCTTTCACTCAGGTGTTCAATTTGTAAGCCAACCTTCCTGCTGGCCCCACTGTTGGAATATATCCAGATGTCATCACCTCTCCCAACCTCAACAACCACCATCCAGGTCTTTTGCTGGAATCACTGAAATGGTTTCCTGGTTAGTGGTCTCCCTGCTTCAACCCTTGAGCCTCTGCAGCCATACATCCTGTTACCAACCCTCCCACCCTGCTCAGGAACCTCTAAATCAATGCACTTGGAATCAGTCAAGCACTGACTGTCCACTGGGCACTGGTGTAAGCTCTTCACATATTAACATCCTGAATTCTCAAAGTAACCTTATACAGTAGGCACCATTAACCTGTTTCCTCAATGAAGAAATGAAGGCACAGGGAGGTCAAGTCATTTGTAAAGACCTCACACTTCGTGAGTGGCAGAGATGGGACTTGAATCCTGATGGTCTGGCTCCAGAGCCCATGCCATCAACTTCTGTGACTGTCCCTCCAATGGCTTCTCTTCTCACTCTTGGAAAAAACCAAGTCTTGCCGACGGCCTGCCGAGCCCGGCATGATCTTCCCTCGTAACCACAGAGAGCTCACCTTCCACCACCTTCTCCCTGGCTCTCAGTCACCATGGCCTCCCCTTTGTTTGCCACTCACCCCGGGCTTCTGCCCATCGTAGGAACTTCTGCCCCGGCTGGTCCCTCAGCCTGAGACAGTTCCCCACCCAGCAGGGCACGGTCACTCCCTCGCCCCCTTCAGGTCTTTCCACAAATGTCACTTTTCAGTCAGGACATTCCTAATCCTCCTTATTGAACATCTTACTAATATGTCTAGACACTATTCTAGGCACTTGACATATACTTTACTCCATTAAACACCCATAATAGCTCTGTTCTGGGCTGATGGAACCGTTATGTCCACCTCACAGATGAGGAAAAGAGGCACAGATGTCAAATACCATGTGGAAGGTCACACAGCTAATAAGTGATGGAGTCAGGATTCCAACCTAGAGTCTCTGACTCTGGTGACTGTGACTGTACACATGCATGCACACACGCACAGGCAATTTGGTAAGTTGGTGACTAGTGGGTGATGAGAAAGTGAGAGAAAATTAATGTGTTGAGAAGCTTAGAGTCAGAGCGAGAACATTAGCTTATCAGGTTAAAGGAAGAGAAGAGGGGAGAGTTTGGAAGATCAGTTTCCAAAGCCATGCTTCTCAGACTGTCAGAATCACCCAGAGGTGCTTGCTAAAAATGCAGGTTCCTGGGCTCCATGCCAGACCCTGAAAGAGTCTTTGGGGAGCACCAAGTGTTCAAGCATTTGTATAAATAAGAACTCCTAAGTGAACTCAAGTTCTCAAACCACCAACTTGGAAATTATGAAATTGTTTCACCACCTTAAATTCATGCACTAAGCATCACAGCCCTATTATAGCATTTCCATAACAACAGGATTTGCAGAATATACTACCTCCATAAAACTTTGCAACTTAGGGCACAGCCTTGGACAGGTTTTTTCATGAGTGGTTTCCAAGTATCTACAACAGTGCTTGACTCACAGTAGGTCAACAATAAATGGTTGTTGAATGGGTGAATTTTGGAGAGGCCCAGAGGAAACTTTCAAAATACACAGTAACTTTGCATGAGCATGTGACTCTGAGTAGCCCAAGACTCCCATAAGACTGCTCATGAGAATTCAGTTTCATCAGTATTTCCTAAGAGGTGTGAAAGGAGTTGCAAGTATACTGGCTTTGGGGATCCTGGATTTAAGTACGGCTTCAGGCTTTGTCATTTAGACCCCGTGTGATGCAAACAAGATATTCAATCTTTGTAAAACCCTGTTATCATCATCAGTAAATTTATCCTCACTTCATGTACCATAAAGGTACTGTAAAAATATAAAAAAAATCTTTGAAAAGACAAGGCACTGCTATTAAGTGAATTCATTATTTTTTATTTCTCAGTTACTCTGAGATACTTCTCTCTGCAAATTCCTAGCTGCAAGATTTTATAGTCCGATTAGTAAAATTAGGAAAAAATGACTTGTAATGATTGAGGCAGTATGATTCCTACACAGAGGTACAGAATGTGTTGACACTAACAAGAGTCCAACTTGAAAACAGAGGTTTCAGATCTTTTCAGAAATTTAATTGTGAAAACTTGTCAGCGTAATGAGTGAGAAATTATTCCTACCTAGTGTTTCCTCTCGGAGGTAATCATAGCCAAATAGTTCAAGCACAGTATCACTTTTCAAAAACCAAATATTGATCTGTTAAAGAAGTAAGCATAAAAATATTGTAGCTTAGTATTCTGTCACTCAGAGGCACAGCCCGAGCCAAATGACTTTCACTTAAAAACTTTTAGTGTAACAGGTGCTCTTCATTCATTATTTACTACATCCTTGATATCTGAACACTGAAATCTAAGAGAAAATAAAAGTCGATTGTACTGAAACCACCCAGACTTCAGTGCCTCCCCAGTTTTGGAAACTCTAGCACACCGTTTCCATCCTAACGTGGAATTTCAGTGACTAAGCAGATATCTCCCTGAACCTAAAGGAAGGAAAAGCTTTATCATCTCCTTTATTCTTGCTGATCACACAGATGCATCAAGTAGGAGTAACACTGTCTGTCATAATTAAAGCATAAATAAAAATGTAATTAGACAAGAGGTGAGAAACAGCTTCCTAATTAGAGCATCATGCATTCCACAGAATTCTCAAAAACTTTATTCCGATTGGGTGCCTACGTTAAGCCCTTTGGAGAAACATTTCTGTTGCAGAGTCAGAAATAAAAGCTCCAGCTACCTTAAAGTTAGAGCTGTAACCACCAACATCTATCCAACTTGATGGGTTACCTGTGTTACAAAAATATCTGCTTGAGGCTCTTCTTTCAAATTAGAATTATAAAATAAAATCAACTTAATTAAACCAACTGCAAAATGTTCACTTTTTCCTGCATAAAAGTTAGTAATAGCATACATAAGGTCAGTCAGGAAAGAATTTGTAACAGACCGATACACTGCACATTTTGTTGACAGATCTAAGAGAAAGAAAATCATCTCTTTGAATAATAGAAAGGGTTTTAAAAGGTCTCCCCCAAACAATAAAGCACAGTAGTAAACTCTAGGTCACACATTCCTTGATCTGAAGCCGAACTCACCATAACCCTAAATCGTAACCTCCTCCTGTAATAAGAGTTCAATCAAGTGAGGCCGCTCTGCCACAGATACCATACCATTATAACGAGGGTTCTGGGTCTGTTCATTTCATCGTCACTTTCCAGAGGCAAAATTTCGTGGGATGGTTCCTCCTCCTGGTGTCGGCTACAAATGTGTGGACAGCTCCTCTGGACCACAGAACGAAAAGCTTGCAGCAGAACAATGCTGGCAGTGCAGCCCATTGCTGCATCCTGGAGCCCACAAAATAACTTCTATGTTGATGCTATGTTTGCAAAACAGTGGCTCCTTGTCCCTGAACACAGCCTACATTGCAGCTGCAGCCAGCTCAGGCTCCAATCACTTCCTTGAGCTCTGATCATCTGATCAGCGCCAAATAGCTTGGATGCAGAGATGGGAAAGATTGGATCCACTGAAACTGAACACACTCAGGAATATTAGAGCGTTTCGACCAGAGAGTATTTCTCAGTTCATTTTGAGAGCCTGTTTCCTGTTCATTACACCAATCCTGTTCCATTCTCCTCTCAGAGCTCCGAATAAATATATCTTTCCCATAGACATTCAAATAAATCATTTTTTTTCAAACTAAACAACTGCAAATCTGACTTACACTCACATTTTTTTTCCAAATCTGACTTCACACTGACAATTTTTTTCAAAGGCAAATGAGTGTCATGTAAAGAGTTGAAAATGATTATTATTTTTTTTTAAATATAAACACTTCCGGAAGGAAATTTTGCTAGACACCTCACTAAGTCATTGAGGTTTTACTTTCCATAGCCCTTAAGTTCCAGAAATGGAATCGATGCATCTGAAATGTGGCACCCACTGAATCAAAACGAATTATCAAAAGTATGCACACATTAACCAAACCCATGCGAGCCTGTGATTTCCTTTCAATGGTGTGGTTGTTCTGTTCCCACACATGCGGTTATGCAGCCTAATACATTTTTATATTTACATAGGCAGGCAGCTTGCAGGGCTAAAAAACGTCCATTACGGAGGTCACTCAGCTGACTGAGCCACTCAAGCTGACCTCTCAGAAAACGCGGCTGTCAGGCATTTTCACATCCTATCAATAGGAATGTAAGTCTTCAGGAAGGACTTTGGTGGTTAAGAGTCTAGTATTCCCTGACTCCTGCAAGACCAGTCACTTAGGAGGCAGCCAGAGAGATGCTTAGAAGTCACGTGACCTGCCTGCCTGGCCTGGCTTCAAGGTCTAATGGTCTACTGTAACAGAAGAGGGCGGCAGGGGATGCTTGCACTAAAAATATCTCGCAGAAAATGGATTTTGCTTATAAATGAGGGAAGGATGCAATCCCCAGTAGGATTTGCAATGTCAGGATCTTTCTGTCAAGCCAATGCTCCCAGGGTAACTCTGAGAGTCAGAGTGAAAATATTTTCTTTGGTTTCTGGACTCCTTGGTGTGTGTGTGTTGGGGGGGCGGCGCTGCAGGAAGTTCGGAGAAGTCTTGTTTGGCTGTAAGGCTCTGCCACTCCCGCCCCAGTAAACTTGGTTTCACAGAAGCATCTAGCATACTGCCCAATTAGGCATTAATTGCTCAGTAATCTGTCACAATACAGCACCGTTTTAATTAGTGTTTGCCAGAGAAGTAAAACATTTTTGTTTCTTTCAAGAGGTACTGGCTGCCAATAGTTTCTCATCTCTCTCTGTTTTGAGCAAACATATTTTAGTGTTGCTGGAAAAAGAAGAAAAAAATGCTAATGGTGCTGGCAAGTCCCCTCACTCCCTGCGGACCTTTGTCAGAGAGCCCGGGTGCTAATCTAAACCATTTTTTTTTACTCTGAACAACTAGGGCATTTAGCTGAACAGAGGCTACAATTTAGCCTGTCTGGCCTGTGTGTATTGACTATCTATATAAGTGGTGTCCACCAGGGACCCAGCACAGAGTGGGCTTCCGTGATTATAGAGATGTCTTTTTAAGTGTGACTGCCCCTTCAGACGGCCTGCATGTCAGTGCCTACCCTCCCCCACCCACTCCCATGCCCCTCAGGGAGCCTTCTCCAACTATCTCCTTAGTCCCCGGTCCTCTGCTTGTGACTGAGTAACTCAAAAGCAGAAGGGCACCGGCTGAATGCTTAAGCAGTCCACCAGCTCCAGCCTGCAGCAGGACGGGGCGGGAAGCCGGGTCCCTCCATCACGCAGCACGGCTTGGCAGACAAGATGCACTTCGCTTCCCAGACTCCTTTCCAGCCTCCCCTCCCGAAGTCTGGCTAACCTCTAGGGTGGCTTTTGCAGTCAGATGTTTTGGCAGGTGACAAAGCCTTTGGGGAAACGAATGAGATGCTTTCTAGCTATTGGAGTTGTATTACCATTGATGCCTTCTTTGCCTCTGAGGAATTCATCCCCATTACTGACGGACTGCTGGGGGCCTCCCAGTGTTCTCTCTCCTTCTCTTTCACCTTCTGTCATCAAGGAAAGGGACCTCCAAGAGTTCCTTTCTTGGGAACCCAGGACACACCACGGTTACCTCGCAAACAAGAGGACCAAAAGGATGGAAAAAAGGGGCTAACAGTTGGACATAGAGTCCAATATTTTCCTATGAAAAATTTCAAATATGCAGCAAAACTGCAAGAAAGGGAGTGGGTTCTGAGCTGTAAGCGTGCCTTAGTAGATTGGGCCGGGTGGGTGAGGAGGTAGAAATCAACCCAGACAGGTGGTCCTTTCTCCACCCCCTTCATATTTAGCATACAGGTGGACACAGAGAAAATATTTTAAAAAGAGGAATAAACTCTTCACACATGTCTGCTATTTTTGTTTGCAGTATTAATAATATGAGTATTGATTTGGCCTTCAAGCAGCAAATGTGCGTATCCTTCCTAATTCATAACTTTTGGAGAATTTTGCTCTCATTTGCCTCCTTCCCTTAACTGTGTCGTCTTTTCTCACAATTCACTAAGGTAGTTAGTAAATATAAAATGCTCCAAGGAAGATTTTTAATTTACTGTCATAGATGAGGAAATAATGTCGCTATCGTTTGTAAGACTAAATTTTCCAAGAAAGTGGTAGGAACTAGAATTCATTCTGAGTTATTAAATAAAATACATATGTATGTATATTTGTGCACATGTATCCACATATATAAATTTATCTATGTTGTATATATTTGTGTGTGCATATACACATATGCACACATATGCATGATGTTATATTTGGTCATTCATTCAGCACTTACGCAATCTTAAATTTACGCACAGCGAGAAAACTTTCTTGCTTCAAAGCAGAGATGGCCATGTTGCATAGACATGAAGCAGCGTTTGTGTAGATAGGAATGGAAGGAAGAGTGAAGAGAGATAGCATTGATAAGTTAAGGTATACCTGGGAGAAAGTTAAATATAGAAAGAAAAAGTAACGAGTTTTGAAGAGTGAATGGGGGACATGAAAAAAAAATTAAAAAAAGAAAGACTAATAAAACAGCTAAAAAAAATCACCCAAATACCCTTCACTTCTGTCTCAAATGACTGCTCCCCCACTTCTCCTCTCTTTTCCAAAGATCCCGGCGATTATGTTTAGTTTTTAGAGCTGTTTTCAATATTTTTTTGGACTAAGAATTTTTTCATTTTAGGTGTTGACACTGCAGCATCCAAAGATCTTTGGAGTCATGCACCCAAAGATCTTTCTACAATGGACAAGGGAAACCCATCTTTAATTTAAATAAATAATGTCTGTTGAAAGTGCTGGACTTCTCTAGCTTTGCTAAGTTACGTAAGAGCTATATGTCTAAACATACCCTGAGATGCAGACTGTGTTGAGTCGGACCACATGTGGCCACGATGGAGGCGGAGCCCACACTTCTCCCTCACCCAAAGGACACACGCCCAGGCCTCTGAGTCTCCTCAAGCATTGCGACAGACCCGCGTGGAGGGAGGGAGGGAGGGAGGTTTTCTGCCGTCTTCACAGGGCAAGTGCACTGCAAGCTACTGCTGATAACCACATCAACTTGCTGAAACACACTTGAGCTCAGGTGAAGATACTTTGAGAAATGAAGCGGAACCAGGCCAGCCTTCCCTGCTTCTTGGGTATCCCCGACGCTCTCTAGCGTCGTCTCACTGCGCAACACCCTGGAGCTGCTGGTTACTATGGCGAGAGCTTAACAAGACCATGATTAGAACTTATCTGTGAAGAGGACTGTACGGTTGAGTCTTTGAATGTCAAAGACCTTGCCTGGGGAAACCATACCTCCACAACAAAGTCTCGAGTGAAATTGTCGCCTCCCCGGAGAAAGCTTCTAAATGCCCTCAGATTCAATTAACCCCACTTTTCTCCCTGCTTCCAAAACACGAAGGTTCAGGAGCCTCTGGGAACTGGCTCCGCAGGGCACCCACACGTCCCGATCCAGAAGAATGTGGTTTCCGCCACGTCGGGAGTCCAGATTCCTTGACTTCTAGTTCAGGAGGGTAGAGGGAGAACATTTGCTTCATTCCTCCCTTTGCAAAGTCCAGGTGAAATGGCAGCAAAGCAGTAAAAGAGGGATTGTATTGATTACAATGGTGTGGGGAAGGCTTTTCCAGCGGATGAGACTTTACAGGAAGTTTTACTGAAAAACAAAAAGTGAGCCTGACCACACTGATCCATAACCCAACAGGAAGGATCAGCAGCGTGCACACAGCAGAGGAGGGCTCCCCGCTCTCCAACAGAGCCCTGAACGGGCTCCCAGCTTGGAGAAGGTGGGCGCTGGATACGAGAAAGTACTTCGTCTGCCCTCCCATGCATGCCCGGCGCTCACAGAACACCAGACCACCTGACAGCCACTCTGTAAAGAAGAGCAAAGGCTTCCAGCATCCTAGCCTAGCTGTTGGCACCTCAGAGAAACGCCCACATCATTTCGACATTGGCAGGGGGAGGCGGGGCACGTCTCCAGCCTGCCTGCCTGGCTCACCCTCTAAAGTACAGACTGCATCAGGGGCGCTTGTCAACTTAGAAATGGTCAGTCCATTGTCAGTCTGGTCCAGTGAAAGATGGGGCTCAGACACAGAGCACTTTGGCTACCCACACTAAGAAGATCCCTCTCTGGGGTTAAATTAATTTATAGAGAAACTGACAGTGTATGCACTGAGCAACGTGGCCCAAATCGAAGTAGATCCTCATCCCCGGTGGCAGCCTGTGGGCAGGCAGGCAGCGGAGGGCAGCGGAGAGGCTCACAGTGAGCTCTGGACTCAGACGGACACACGCCATTGTCCTGGCTCTGCCAGGGGGAAGCTGCGTGATCGTGAGCCAGTTGCTTAACCTCTCTGAGCCTTGATAGTATCCGCTGTAAAATGGGGATCATCCTTGATACCCGTCAAGATATTGGTGGGAGGAAAAGAAAAGGCCAGCGTGGAACCTGGGTTATAAAACCATCAAGCAGATACATGTGGTGCTGCCTCTGCTAACGGTAATAACAGGGGCTCGGTCTCCTTCCTCCCAGCCTCCACTCTCAGTTTCTACTCGACACCGCCCAAGAGGAGCCTCCCCTGAGGGGCCTCGCCTCTCAGCCCCGAACCTCAGTCCTTATCACTGCATCCTGTGGGTTTCCTTTCTAAGACACAAGCTGAAATTACCTTCTGGTGAATTTCATTTTTAAGTGATGTCTTCCTCTTTCTATAGAGCTCAGATTGTCTTGACTTGGTTCACTAGATGTCCAGTGCCCACAGTGTGGTTGGTGCTCAATGAACAATAATAATGATACTAATAATAAAGCAAGCCCTTCCCTAGCCCTGTGTGCCAGGCGCATGGGTCTACGTATTGATTCATGTACACAGCGCTCTTCGAGGTCGTTCTCTGATCATCCCCATTTTACAGATGAGAAAGCGGAGGCACAGAGAAGTGACGTGACTTCCTCAAAGACTCACAGCGAGCAAGTGGCAGAGCCAGGGTTTGAATTCAGCCAGAGCCGGAGCTTATTACCAATTCTGAATGTCAAGTCTGTGCCAAGTAAGCCTTGTATATTCCCAAGGTGGATTTACACCAAAATTTTTTTGGCACAGGCATGGCTGTAGTGAAGCAGTCCTGGAAAATCCCCCTTGAGAGCTGGTGTGTCTCGCACAGGCAAATCCGTGACGTCTCCTTGGATGACGGCTTCAGAAGGCAGCTAGCACTCTTAGCAGACTGTTTCAGCTTATAATATAAATTGCATTTTGACGGGTATGTAAAACATTTTAAAATGTAATGAATTTGATGATAAGAGGATTTTTTTAAAAAAATGCAGCATGTTTACTGTGTGAAGTGTTCACCTGTCCAAATTGCCTGTAAAGCATAGAAGTGGTAGATGGAAGCGTGACTGGCCCCCTCTGTCACCCTCTGATGCAACATCTGCTCTTACAGGACAGGAGATACTGGTTAACACCAAAATGCCCCCAGAAAAGAAGTTACTTCCGGTCCAACAAGAATGAGGCCATCGTCCAAGGACACTCTTTCAGCCTGGACATGGCTGTCCACGCTCACAGAGGACAGCCTGCTGCCACTTGATGTCGAATCCACAGACTTACAGCCTGGCTACGTCTCAGCCACCTGCCTTGCTGAGCGAGCGTGAGAACCCGGGCAGGATTAGCAAGCTGGGGGAGCACAGCTGCCTCACGTCTCTGTTGCTCCTGCCTGCACCACCACGGTATTCTGTGCAGTCGTGCGATGGGAGGAGTCTGGAGACCAGGCAGAGGGAAGGGGGTTCCATCCAGTTATCTCAGTTGCAGGACAACCTTTACACAGGACCTCAATGATTAGTGGAGTGAAGCAATCAATCAATAAGGAATAAAAATCAACTCCTCCTTCTTCTCCTCTTCCTTTTCCTCTTTCTCTTCTTCTCCCCCCTACCCCTTTCTCCTCCTCATCATCAGTGTCATCATCAAAGTCTAAATCCTGCTGATCTTCTTTGTAAACTTTGCAGAGACTCAGCAAGTATTCCCAAGTGAAAGTGACCTCAAAGGAAGAGAAACCCCCCACACCAGCCCCTAAGGACAACTCAGGATTTAGCCCCAAGTTGAGTAAAACCAGGTCATGGATTTGGCCATTTTGCTGAGCAGGGATTCGTGAGAATCTTTTTCCTTGTCTATTTTGAGATAGGTAAATCCCCTCAGGTACAAACCCAATTAAATGGCCAGGAGGGAGTTAATCAGTGCTTTCTTGGCTAAAACAGGGGCAAGAGAACCCAGTGAAATCATTCTCCCTGAGGCCCTGTTGCCCTTGGTCAACTTGCACCTCTGCCTCTCCCAGTGCGACTTCCACTCCGGACCTTGGGACTTTGGTCTATTTTGATCGTAAGCCACGGCCTCTTTGTTCCACATCTGATGGGACGAGTTCTCTCCTTTCCGTCTTTCTCTTCATTTCCACTGACAGTAGCTTCCCGCTTGCAGGGATCCTCCCCACTTGCTGACAGCTACTGAGTCGCACAATTAATCCCTCTGGAAACCAGCACACCATTCTTTCGCAGGAAAAACCCAGGTCAAGCTCTTCTTTTTCTTCATTTTCCTGCCTTTCACACTGGCGCGGTTCAGAAGCAGGTTACTGTTTTGTTGGTACATTTAGAGGCATCAGAAAACTCCCCTTCGTTTCTCTTGAAGGCAGCTTCCTGCAGGGCGCGTGGATAACGTACACGTTCCATTAGTATCGCAGCTTCTACGGGTGACTGCACTGTTCTCAGGTCAGAATGGATCCGTCTTATTCTTAATTGCAGCAGTTGGGCGAAGGTGCAGGAAGCAGATTGCCAAGATTAAACCCCCGTTGAGACATTTACTATTACGCAAATTTTTAAAGCCTCAATTGGTTCCCTTACCTGCTAACTGGATGAGTGCTCACGAAGGTCTGATATCCATGTCAGGGCCTGGCACAGTGCCAGGCACAGGGCGCATGCGTACCCTCTCCATGTTTGCCAGTTATTACAGGAAAGAGCAGATCACAGGACTTTCAGACATGGTTTTTGTTTCCACACTCCCTCCACAAATGCTTTTGTGGTTTATTTTGGTGTGTTATCTCCCAGCTTTTTTTTCTGTTTGGGAATACACAGTGTGCCCTGGGTGATGAAGAAGTGGGGGTGTTGGGCGTGCCTCCACTATGCTTCAAGTTCAACCCCCATGGTCACGTGAGACGAGATCCATAGCTGCTCCCCAGTCCATTGCCAGGAGCAAACACATTTGAAATGATATAACAATACCTCATTTAACTGGAGGTCACTCATTTGCAAGCTCAGTATTCTCAGAACAGCCAAGTCCTGGAAGGCAACAGAAACAAGTTCTGCGGAGCCAGAAGGAGACAAAAGCTGATTCAATAATCAATGAAGCTTATAGGACCTGCTCGGAGGAGAGATGCGCACACCTTCACCATTCACTGTTCAGCCACCGTATGCAGAAGTCTAAAGAACTTGCTCACCTGAGCCTGCAACGGCCTTTGACCAGAAGCGGTATGTTTTTACCTGCCCTGCTCCAGCAGGACTAGGGAGCAGGTGATTAGAATAATGTTCCTGCCGAATATAGAAGTGCTGACAGTTGTCAAACTTCTTCAAAAGATTGTAGTGTGCCCAGGCATTAAGCCACCAGCCCACCAAGACTCAGCCACTAGCTGGGGTTTGGGGTTGCGTATCTGGGGCAGAAATAAGGCTACGTTATTCTAGTCTAGTTCCGAAGAAGTGATTCAGAGCAATGAACATGATCTTTGGAGTTGAAGACACCTAACTTTGAATTCTCTGAGTCTTATTGTCCTCAACCATACGATGAAACTAAGATGACCTTTTTTGCAGTTACTTTAACAGAAGACACTACTGTTACTGGACTTAAGGGGTTCATATGCCTGCATGCATCAAAGCCCAGCAAGACATAAACAGGAGTTTGCAGCCAAGAAAATGAGGATTTATGAAGGACATGATACAACGCCCAGAGTCACAGGTAGCTCATGCTTAGAGACCTGACTTCCCGGTGATTTTCAGGGGATGGATTACATAGGGAAAAATCATTAATCACAAGCCTCAAAGACTCAGGGTCATAGTCTCTACTGAGTGGTGGGTGCTATTGATCATTGCATTTGGTCCTGATATAAGCTATGGAGTTGTTCTGTCAAATTTCACAAAGTTTTGTTCTTTGGGATCATTTCGCTTTCCTGGGTACAGAGCTAAAACATAACTGAGGCTGAGATACTATGCGTAGTTTGGTTGAAAACTCTTTCTCAATAACCAGTAGACTGAGGACCTTGGTTCTAAGACTGCTGGATGCTGACCAGAACCTCATTGTCCTGGGGGTTTAATGATTCAGCAACGGAGAGGGAGGTGGGTGAGTCAGGGTGCCGGGTGAGGCTGGTTTGAGTCAAAGGAAAACAACCCAAAATAAAAGGCCAAATTAAAGAAAATAAGGTTTCTGCGTGGTTACATTACGTATGAAACATTGTCCTAAATGATAGATTTCATCATTCTTTTACCACTATTATTAATACAACTATTCTATTTATTATCATTGTTATTCTAAATAATTGTCAAAAGGGATAAATAGTCCTGCAAGACAAGGTTCGTAGCTAATGCAGTCTCGTGCAAACAGTAATGAACAAAAGAAAGAGCCTTGGCACTAGAATGGAAGGGCAAGGTCAAGAGTGAGGTGAGGCAGGAAGTGTTGTAGGGTCCTCTTGGCACCCCCAGTGAATCCAGAGCGCATGGTCGGTCACACTAACTTAAAGGAACTTGCATTCCCACTCCCATTCCACCGCACGCACCTGCCCCGAAAGGAGGGGAGAGATGACGGACTCTGACAGGAAGAAAGAGACAGAAGGAGTCAACATCCGGAGTATCTGGAGCTCATCTGTGGCGGGGCCACAAACACCGTGAAGGACAGCGACTGCACAGCGTGCTGGACCAGTCCGGTAATGAGAGGTCACAGCAATGACACTGACGCCTCAGGAACGGACCGAGCATGTCCAGTGGCCACAGTTCCAGAAGTAAGAGAAGCCTCTGAAATGTTCTAAACAAATATCCATCAACGACTGCTTTCATTTTTTTAAAGTTTATGATTACATGGGATATATTATGGGATCTTCAAAAGTCAGCTCTGTAAAAAAAATACTCTCAGCGTAGGCTGGATAAATAAGCTCTTAACTGTACATTCAGAACTTGTTCTCTTTTATTTTCTATGTTCACATTTTTTTCTCCTCTGAATTGTGGCAGGAATTAGCCACCCACATATTACGCATTCCAAGTTAAATCTAGTTTACAATGATTATGAATTGGTTTCCAAACATGAAAACAGCAGTCTTTTAAGTAATTTAAAAACATGCTCTCCCAACCAGATTGAAAGATGAAAAAGATGGTGTCAACATGAGCAAACGTCAAGCTTCCACTCTTTGACCACTCGGGAGTAGCCCAACATAGCATCTTCGGGTGGGTGTGAAGTCCAGGCTCAGGCTTTGGAAAGACCAGGAGAAGAAAGCAAGATTTAGAGCCAGCCGGAGCAGGAGGGGCGGGGCTATACACAAAAGATGAACTTGATAATGTTCAGTTTCTCTTTACACCCTAACCTGTAGGATGTGGATTCTTACAGATAGTGTTATCTCCAGTTTCTGCTACTGACAAACAAAGCTATAGCAGTTCTTAGAGAGGACTTGTGCAACCTGTATTCCAGCAGGATATGGTGGGGAAAGCAGTGGGTGGAGCCTCTGGCACTAATTATAACTCCAGACAGGTCTTATTGCCTCTCTCTGGATCTACGTTTGTGATACTGGCGCGGTTGCAGGAAACACTGCGGGACTGAAGCTGCAGTGAGGCACGTGGTAGATGCTCCCTACCCCCAGGTAAAGGGTAAACAAGCCAGCAGCATTGCGTTGCTCCGGCAACCAATGTACCACAGTGCATAAGAACAGAGGGAGACGTTGCATGGGGATTGCACTAGGATGGTGAGGAGGACTGAGGGAGGAAAACCCCTCCTACCCATTTCTGCAACACGGCCACAGGGCGAAGTGCAGACCGCCCAGTCTAGCCTGGGAAAAGGATGGACTGATTGGGAAGGTGGATGCTCTGACGTGCATGGGATTTGGGGCCCGAATTTTTAAACAGAGGGAGGGCAGAGACTCAGCCCTTCACCTTCTCCATGCTTGCTCTGTCAGGGGCCAGAGCGTTCCTGGACCAGCAGGCCCCGGAAACCACATGGTCTGACAGCAGCCTGGCTTCAGATGCAGAAAGTGGCAGCAGAGCTGTGGCTGCGAGGGCCATGAGCACGCAGGCTCCAGAAAGATGCGTGGAGCCGGTCCGTGGCTGGGGGAAAGCTAAGCATCCCAATGATGGTGTAGCAGCCCCCTGCATTTCCCACAGGGCAGTATTTTAAATGGAGAATGAACTCCAGGCACAGCCTTGATCTAACCTGGCAGAGGATGGTGCGATTTTTCTTTGGGTGTTTTAGAGAAAACGGGCTCTGAGGCAGAAGCCGACCATTCTTCCACAATTGTTTAGCTTTTGAATTGTTTAGCTCTTTCCTTCTTCACCAAACCTCTGCCTCCAGATTTTGCCTATGGGCAGCGGGCAATAGAACCCCATTTCTGTTCAGTAACATTTGCTTCTCCATAAAATCAGAGAGTTAGAACAGATGATTCCAGGTTCCTTGTCTCGGATCCAAGAGCTACATCTAACCACAAGATTCAGAGAAGACCGATAGCCAATGTCTGGGCTTTGGGGAGGAGGGATGACCTAGAAAAAGTCATATATACTAGGTTCCCCCGACCAATACTTTTTTAAGGCTATGATGAACATCACGAGCAGTTCTGAAAAAGGTAGCAACACTCTGGAGAGTTAGGGGGAAGAGGAAGGAGATGGAAATGAGGTGGTGGAAAGAGGTCCAACAAAATCCACTTCTTTTTCTTGGAGACCGAGCCAGTAGGACTTTACCCTGCCTGCTTCTCCCTGACCCAGCGCTAGAGGCAGTACAACCGTCCCAGCGAGCTCTGAGTGTGCAGTGTTGGGGCGGAACAGCAACTTCCTTCCTCCCTTCCAAGTTGTGGCTGCGCTAGTAATCACATTGACAGGAGAGAGATTATGGCAGTTAGGGGTTGTGTATACCTAACCCCATAATACCTAATCTATTAGTATGCACATACTGGGGTTCTAGAAGCATACAGGGTCTGAGGACAAATGTGGCAGTTGGGGTGAGCTGCCATCTTAAGCTAAGGATGAAGTGGGCGTGAGGTTTGGGGCTTCAAAGCGGAGGAAGACAATTCCTACGGAGACGGAGGAGCAAATGTTTGGTAAGTAAATGGTTGCTGGGCCATCGGTAACAATGAGAGCGGAGAGGACTTCGATCAAAGGGGACCTGCCCGGGCTCCCTCTGGCCATCACACTCTAGTGCATATTCAACTCTAGTTACCTGTGAGGGCAACTCGCTGGAGCAGGTCTTTCATCTGAATTCTTTTAGGCAGTTAAGGGGAAGGTCAACGTGTTTCCCAGAGATCTTCTTTCCTTAAAAGTAACCAGTTTAAAATACAATATTTTGGGGTGGCAAACTCTGTCCCCCCTCACCAGCAAAGTCCCGGGGAGCAGAAGCAGGTTGATGGGACGATCACAAGACGACTCAGTCGGTCTGCCTTTTTCTGTGATCATTTTCTGTGCCCCAGACCGAAGTCTGTCATCACCAGGACTCGTGACCCTTGACACGTGACCTTTGAGCTTTGTTTCCATTTCGGTGAAATGAAGATGATAAGTCTCCTATGATGAGTCAGTGAGATAATACATGGGAAGCACTTAAACGGTGCCTGGAACCGACTGAGGAAGAGCCCAGTGAACAGGGAAGATCTGTGGTTTAGGAACTCCACTCAGGAATCTCCGCAGCTCACAACCACTCACGGCTGAGTCGAGCGCCCACGGCTGGGCGGCAGGCACTCGGGGTGGTGGAAAAACAGACAACCTCCCGCAGTGGGAGAAAGGTCTGGGCTCCCGGCCGTTTAGGACAGAAGAACGCAAGACAGAACGCGGGATGTTCCTGTTCACCCTTCGGGCAAGGCACGGTCAGCCTGTTTTCTACTATGGAGCAGAACGGGTCGCAGGAGGGAGACTCGCATTTCACCGCAGAAGCGAACTGACTTCTGATTGCAGAAAGGAGGCCCCTCCTTGCCCTCCGCCCATTCTGACCCCCACCAGACAAGGACACAGGAACTCCGCCCTGCGCTGAGCAACGCATTGCAAATGCCGCGGGTCAGCGTCCACGGCACCTTCCCTGTTCAGGAGCAAGAAGCAACAAGCAGTCCAGCGCGGGCGGCCCAGCCACCAGAGGGCAAAACCGATTCCCAAACTGTCTGGACTGTGCGGGGCTGGGATCCCAGCCACCACACTGCTGTTGCTTCTCCTTTGAAAAGTCTTACTCGAAATTCCCCAAATTTGACAGTATATACCTTCAGGTCTTTAAAAATACCTGTGTCATCGGGCTATGATATGATTCTATTACATTCCTCAAAGAGAGTTCAAAGCAGCTTAATGCAACCGCCATAAAGGACTAATCCCCAGCCGACAGCAGGACGAAGAAAAGAAATTTCCTATGATCGTATTTTGGCTCTGAAAGCACAGTCTGTCACTACACATCTGTGAGTCTTCCTTCATTCAGACAATTCAGATCACGTTGAATTCATTTACTATACAACAGTTATTTTTAAAAGAACCATCGATCAATTTATATTATGATTACTTTTGTAGGTGCTAACGGAAATATAAGCTTGAGAATGCAATGTAACCAGAGGCAGCACTTGTGTTGGTTAAGGAAGACCCTGCCGGACCCCAGCCTGGCTTTGGAAGTGAGGTCAGTCTCTGAGCTAGCTGGGCGGTCTTCAGCACGTCACTCAGCTCTCCTCTGCTTTCACGCCCGCCACAGAGAACCGGTGTGAGCATTCAATGAGATAAGACAGGTAAAAGTGCACACGTGATACGCCCCCAGCTACTCTGGAACATTGCTGCAAGGCGAGATCATACCTGGTGTGGAGGCACAGCCGCAGCCTCAGATTCTATCTATTCCCATGGATAGGCTGACCCGCACGCACACTGGAGACACCGTCTGGGCGAGATGGTGCGGGATTGTGTGGGAATGCTGGCGTGCTACTTGCACATAGGAACGGGAGTGAACGTTAGTGCTTCAGTAATGAAAGCATGGTCCACTGTGTGAATCTCAGTACATTCATTGTTTTCAAGGTATCGGAAGGGACCATTGCTTCATTTTAACTATTTTACTTTTATGTGTTTATTTGTTTGAGAAAAAGGTGTTGCATTAGCTCGATGGTTCTTAAATATGCATGGCTCACATTCTTGGCCATAAACTTGACTTAGCATGAAAAGGACCCTACTGATTTTCAAAATTTAGTTTCTGCAAAAGCCAGGTTTGTCTACATAAGGTGAACTTGTGGGTGGCATGGTTGTTCTCGGGCACGTTAGTCATTCACGTAATGATACTCTTTGCCTCATTGGAATCGATGATGGGGTACTTTGAGTCAACTGGTACACTGTCCAAAATAAATGGCCAGACCATTAATTGGCCTAACGATTTCTCTTCAATACAATTCTTGCTCAGGTCTTTTGTACCAAACTGCTCATGTGTTCCATCCTGAAAAATAAACTCAAGTGTCCTACGCATTCGAGCAAGCACCCGCCCTCCCCCCTCTCCCTCCGCGTGCAGTCAGAGCTCACTCTGCAGGGCGTGTCTCCAAGCAGGTGCCGTGGGGTATGGCGGCCACCGGGGCTGGGGCTGTGGGTGAAAGAGGATGAGCTGCCTGGTGCGACACAAAGTATCACAACTGCATTAGCAGCAGAAGTGAATCTGCACAGGCCAGGGATCCATTCAGACCTGAAGGGGACAATGGAGCAGGAACCCGTGCCCAGTGGGTCACTGGCTGGCACGTGGGCTAGGCCACCTGGGTCCAAGTCCTGACTCAGCCCTGAATGGCATGTGACAGTGGATGAGGGCCTTGATGTCTCTGTCTCATGTGTAAACTGAGGAGAGTAAGTGCAGTAACAGGATGCCCATGCTGCTGACCTTCAGGTGCTGTTAATAATTATGCTAAGACACGAGGCATGAAGAGGGCCTATGCACAGACAGGTCCACGCATGCTCACCTTGGTAATTTCTAACTCGCATGGTTGCTGTGAAAAATCAAATAAGGCCATGCATGTGAAATCACTTAGCCAGGAGCCTGGGACAACAGCACCGATAACTTAGCAGCATGAGTGGGGCTTAATAGTCGGGGGGTCCGTCCTGAACCACACAAGAAGAAGCAGCTTTTGAACTTGGCTCTGCGTGGAGGTTGGTCGGCTCGCAGGGCGATTACATTTCAGGGAGGGAGGGAATGCGGGCCTCAGACGTGGCGGGGGGCATGGAGGTGGATTTCCAACATGGACGGGGTTCAGCAGGCAGAAGCGGACTCAGGTGAGGCTGCAGCTCTGGGGAGAAGGTGGAGTGGGGGAGCAGAGCTGATCTGGAGCCCCACTGGCTGTGCTGACTTCAGATTAGGGCAGGAGGAGGAAAGGTAGGAAGAGTCCCACCGTGGGAAGGTGTTCCTGTGACCCCCCAAGAACTTGGTTTGCTCTGTACCTGGGATCCCTGAACCCTCACCTCTCAGTTCAAAATCTGCTCCCACCTCCCCATGCCTGCTTCCATATTTCTATGTAGACATTTTCCCCCACCAAATTCAGCACTGTCTTCGGACATTGCTTCTGAACAAGTTCTGCCATGCAACGGTCCTGTTGCTTTGACTAGCTGCACCATTTTCCCTCAAACATTGGGGTACTTTTGGCTGCCTGCCTTTTTATTGCCTCCCATGTGCAACAGTGACATGCAATGCTTATATGCCCCTGCTGATGGAGGACAGGAGGACAGGAGGACAGGAGGACACGCATCAGAGAGCAGCCTGTGCTGGGCATGGAGTATGTGAAACCCAGCACTTGCTGCCGTAGGCTGATCTCAGGAACGGTGAGTGTAAGAACTGACATCAAGAGTGACGAGCAAGCTAGGGAGGACCAGAGTCGAATTCGAAGAGTCCTTGCCAGACCTGCAATGTGATCCAGAGCCACAGAGAAGATTTCACAATCTGAAAGACAGCGTCTCAGAGGGAAGACTGTTGTCCACAGAGAGAGACGGACCCGGGGGGACAGCGGAGGAGTGAGCGAGATGTGGGTGTACGGGCAGGGGCACGGGGACAACACTCTGTTACACAAACACGTGTCGCCCCAGCTGCCTCTCATCTGCGTTTCCCCCAGTGTCGATTCCGAAGCTGTCAAGCTCTGCCCTCTCAGACCTCCTTGAGGTGACCTTGGACACATCCCCATATTTCAGCGCCTCGTGCCACCCCTCTGGTCATAGTTCTTGTCACTTCCAACCTCATGGTCGTTCAAGAACCACACAACGACAGCTTGAAAACTGGCGGTCTAGTTCTGATCTCGAACAAGAGTTACATCAATGGTATATTTTCTTTCCACGTGTTTTCTTAACCCTTCGCCTCTTCGAATGCGTGCGTGTGACTCAGCATGAGCCGACGGGCAGAAATGACTGAATGCGGAGCAAACACATTTACAAAAATGATTCAGACGCATCCGGTTTTCCTTGGCTCAGCACCCTGGGGTTGTTTGTGTCAGTGTTCTTTCTAAATATTTACTCACGTGCCCCTACCTTCCCCCGGAGTCAGAGCCAGGGGCGAGATCCTTTTGCGGGCGTCTCTGCCCTGTCACCTCTCCCAGGGCCTTCCCGTCTCTCCTTCTGTCTCCTCTCCTGCCTCCCTCCCCTCGGCAGCCTCGCAGCTGCTCCCACAGGTGAAGTAAACAGACAAAAATGAAGCCTCGTTCACCCCTGACATGTCTATGGCTACAGGACTCTCTCCAGCCTTCCCTCGCAGACAAGCAACCGGAGAGAATCACCTAAAGATGTTACTGTTTTCCTCTCCCGTCTCACCTTCACACTTACTCCAGAGAGTCCAGGGCTGCACTCACTTCGCTGGGCTCCCTGCATCCAAGGATCCCCCACCCGCCCTGAAACACGATCTTTATATGGAAAAAACGACGGCTGAAGTCCTGCGATGTGCCTTTCTCCCTTAGAAAAGGCTTGCTTTTGTAAATACCTTCCTCAGGGTTGTTTAAATGAGGGGATACTATGCCAGCTTTTCTTCCTCCCAAGTGGACAGGTCCCTGTCGGCTGCTCCTAACCACTCCTATGGCTGTGCAACTCCAGGGAATTGCTGGTTGGGTCCACCTGTCCAAAGTGAAACCTTTTACTTTTGTGCATTCCCGGGCGAGTCCTGAAGAGGGCGTCCAGGAGCACGCCCAGGACTGCCAACCCCTCAACCGCCTGAGGCTCCTCAAGTTTCTCTCCAAGAAGAGAAAGCCTCTCCTCTAGAAGCTGCCTTCCTGCAGGTGACTCCGCCACAGGCTGCCGGCTCCTCCGACATCGTCTCCTCTAGACGTTGGGTAGGCTGGCGCCCAGGGCAGCAGACTGACTGGACTTTGCAAAATCCCTCTTCCCTTTTGCTCCTTTCTCCCTTTGGCAGATTCAGAAGAAAGTCTGGGCCTGAGGACAGTCAGGAGGATGACCTTCGACAGCAAGAAGCAGCTACACAAGATGAAGCTTTCCTCTATTCACCCTCGTAAGATTACAAGGCCCAAAGTCTTCGGGGGGACATGTTACCATAGGCTGGCAGCTAGTTATTCATAAAGGCAGGAATCAAAAGAAATCCATAACCAACCAGGGGGCATGAGCCTGCTTGCTTAGCCAGAAAGCTATAGCTTTACACACTGCGGGGCATCACAGCATTGCCCTGCCAAGGATTGGCACCCCTCCCTTCTGCCCTCAGACACCGAGGTGTCTCGGGAAACAGGGGCTGGTGAGCACATGCCCAGTACAAGTCACAGTGGTGCAGGGGGAGGTGCTTGACCACAGAGGCCTGTCAGTCTAACCCGGGAAAGGGGTCAATTGGCTAGAGGATGGATCCTTCAATCAGAAGCCTGTGATTGGAAAGCTGACTAGTTATTTTGAAAAACCACCTCATCTGTCCCAAGCCCAAGATAATATAACCCAGCTTAACAAAGGAGCGCTCTCTGTCTCTTGCCTTGGAACGTGCACTCACCCCCATTTGTTTGCACGCCCTCTCCATAACAACCATGCAGGTCCAGCAGCTGTGCAGCCGGCAGCTGCGTGGGCTCCAACCACAGGCTCCAGGCGGGAACCTGGGTAGAGCGGCACGGCCAGGACCAGTGCTGAGCTACCTGGAGGGGGACTGAGACCACCTAGCAGCTGCCTGTGGGCTCCAGGGGACTGAGCTTTAATATGAAAATACGAGAGCCTCTGGACACTGGCCTTTGTCTCGGCCTTGCTGAAGGCATGGTCGGACTTTTCCATGGAGAGCTGGGTGATGGGACACAGGCAGCCTTGTGTTTCCACCCGAATAAATCTTGCCGCACCACAACCTGCCATGCATAGGTCCCTGCCTTGCAATCCCGTGAAAGAGCCCTACTTCCACTGGCCACAAACAGAAGGGAGAGAAGAAGGGAAGAAGGTGGCGAGGGCGGGGGCGGGGGGAGAGGCAAGAAAGCAGGGAGAGAGGGAGAAAAGGAAAAGGAAGGAGGACGTTGTTTCTATTGCATGGATGTTTCTCTAATGAATGACTATTTACCAGAAGCCCGTCTGTGCCAGGCTCCGCCCCCGGCCCTGGGGATAGAGCGGTGAACATGAACATGAGAGCTCTGTCCCCTCGGGGCCTGTGTTCTGGTGTAAATCTCAGATAAAATGATTCCCTCTTGAGAAAATATTGTCCAACACACCATAATAGTGCCTTTGGGGGTGGATTCTTTCGTCACTTGCATTAATGCTTGTAATTTCAGGTAGGAAACATTAAGACCAAAGAAGCAACTTTTCCCAGGTCCCCAGTCCAATAGCTGCAACTTGATGCTACCCCATAGTTAATATTAGAACGTATTTGATTGCATGGCACGTGTCCAGAAAGCTCAGTGATGGCACGAAAGCTTTACTGCGTGAGATGCAAGGTAACTGGTTCCTTCTGCTTGTCCTGCTAAATGCACTCTGCCTGATGTCACGAGGCACTGAGGCAGTCACTGTTAAATTAGCAAGTGATTGGAAGTTCAAAAATTGTATGTCAAGGGCTAAGAGAATGTGATTTTCCATTCCACACCCATTTCAGCAGACTTACGGCTGGTCCCAGGGAACAGATTCATGAAGAGTTTTCTGAAACCACAGAATTTATGTCCTATCATTTATTTTAAAACATGAAGGGATCACTCCACACAAACATGTGCATGCACAGGCGCACACACGCCACACAGTTGCTGACTTTACACACAGTACTTCAGGCTCATTGCTGCAGGGTCTGAGGGTGTGTGTGGCTGGCTTCTAAAACGCAAGAATCGTGACCTTAGGGAACTCCTAGTGTCTGGAAATATGTACGGATAAACTTACAATGTTTTGATTTTGATTTTTTGACCTCATGATGGTACAAAAGGGATACATAGATGCCATATTTAGAATTCTGAATTTTGACGTTTCCCTGGGCTAGCGATATGGGGTACCATGTGTACCCTCTCACGATGCTGGGCAGCTCCCGGTCAGCCACGCCGTCACAAGGGTGAACAACCTCCACTCTACAGTGTGTTCATCGTGTCAGATGGACGATGCCGCCCACCTTCAGGCTGATGGAAGGGTTCTGAGCGTGTTTGATGCAGGCTGGGCAAAGCTGCAAGGTTCACTGCATTAGGTGCATTCAATACATTTTTGACTCACGATATTTTCAATGTATGATGGGTTTACGGGAACACAACCCCATTTTAAGTGCAGGAGCTTCTGTCTCCGGGCTGTCACACTCATGAGTGGAACTGTGCTTTCACGACTGGAAGGTGGAAGACCAACAGCGAGCACTTTAACAGTGGGAGACAAGCAGCTTGTGTTCCCCCTCTCACTGCATTTTGCTTTTCCTTTATTGCGGTGAGAACACAAGCATGAGATCTACCCCATTAGTAGATGTTAAGGTGCACTGTGCACTACTGTTATCTACAGGCACTGTGTTTCACAGCTGGTCTCTGTCTTGCAAAACGGAAGCTTCCTATCCATTGACTAGCCACTGCCCCATTGCCCTTTCCCAGCCTACTTTAAAGAAAAAAATGATTTTATTTTTAGAGCAACCCAGCTCACATCTAAACTGTGCTGTTCTAGCATGTCCTGTCCAGACTCATGAAGAATAATAGTGCCAATCTTGTTAGAAGCACCTCCCCCCAATTTTTCACACATCCACAGTGTCTCGAGGGTGTCTTTGACAGCAGTAGAGCCAACCCAAGGGACTGAGAATGGTGAGTCCATAAGCCACAGCGACGGTGACTTTCCTTTAGAGAAACACTGCCCCGAGCAGGGCTGTAGCTATTACTCAAAAAAAAAAATCACCAATCACTAGAAACTGTTGTATTCATCTGGCATCAAAGGAGTTAACCTGCTAAAATGGTTCAGTGCCGCTTTGAACCATTGCCCAAAACCGTGGGCAGCCAAGGATTGCTATGGGCCGTGGTCTCTTGCTAGTATTTTAAAGTTATTAGTGTCAAAGTTATTGGTTAGCTGGTAAGAGTACTAGTCTTGGCCATCTTTCAGGGTATGTGTATCTACCAACACGTATGTAGGGGCCAATAGTAGCTGCTGGCGACTTTGGTTAAGGCTTCAGTGAGGCGTCCTACAGCTATGCAACAGAGCTTATACAATAGCGTTTACTTTTTCAATTATAGTTTATATTCAATATTATTCTGTGTTAGTCTCAAATGTAACAGTAGTTAGACAATAATGTACATTAAACTAAAAACTTTTTGCACAGCAAGAGACACCATCCACAGGAAGAAAAGACAACATACCGAATAAAAGATATTTGCCAATGATATATCCGATAAGGGGTTAATATCCACAATTTATAAAGAACTCAGACAACTCAACACCAGGAAAACAAACAACCCAGTTAAAAAGTGGGCAGGAGACCTGAACAGACACTTTTCCGCAGAGGACATACAGATGGCCAATAAACGTATGAAAAACGCTCCACATCAGTAATCATCGGAGAAATGCAAGTCAAAGCCACAGTAAGACGCCACCTCACGCTGTCAGAATGGCTGCCATCTACAGCGGAGCTTTGTTCCAAGTGCTGCGGAAGGACACGGAAGGGCAGCAGATTTGCAAGGAATTAGATATGGCTTCTTAGAGCCTGAGATGCTGGAGCTGCGCCATGAAAAAGGAATGAATGACGTTTGGGAAGCAAAGTGAGGAAAACGGTTGGAACCTGAAAGGCTATGCCCCTCATAAAGGCATCCTACTGTTAAGAGGCAGATGCCACTTCTCTACTGGATGCTGAAATCTCTCAATACAAGTGCTGCCCCCTGGTGTCCATTGTGAGAAGGGGCCTCAAGTGTAAACATTCATCCTCTTCCCCATACCACCCATTTAATCCTGGGATCATTTCTCCAGGCTTTGGCATGATGAATAAACGCAGGCACAGAATTGTAACAGTAACAACAACAAGAACAACAACAACAACAACAACACATGTCTTTTTCAATGAGTCTTTGCAGAAGTAAACCCCTTACTGACAGATAAGAAAGAATTACTCCCATTAACGTGTTTGGCCTTGGTGGCTAGTCAACTATTCAGCTCTCTGTAACTGACAGAACACTGAGACACAGACAGCGTCTGAGTGCCTACGCATCACAGGGCGCTGTGCACGTGCTCAGGCAGACGGACCTCTATGTCCGTACCTGCAGCAGGAAGGAAACCAGGAGACGGCCCCTCGTTACCCACAGATCCCAGAACAGGCCTGGAGTTTTGGCCGAAGCTCAGTACGCACTGAAGAACCCATATCAACCATGTCCGAGAGGCCTGCCTGGGGGTGGACAGGTAGGAACCTACCAATGACGAGGGAAAAATTTGAATATGTGACCCATGCCATTTCTAAGAATGGGAATGGAATTTCAGAAGATTACAGTTTTGGGTTAAGAGTTGGGGGTCAGCCTCCCAAGAAGGGTTTCGGCTCCCTGACGGTGGAAGGTGGGCCTTTTCCCAAAGCTGGGTCTTAGGGGCACTGCAGCGTTCTCAATTAGCATCAGAGAAAAGGCCCCCAATCCTCAAACTATCCGTTACTGATTTCACTGGGTTCATGTTTAATCAAATGAGACTTTTGTTTAAATAAAAGCACATCAAAAGCATTGAGCTATACTCCATTTATTTCAGTTTAAAATGAATGATTTTATCTAATAATGGTCCTCGTTACAAACTTTATGGAGTGGAGTTGCTGGTATTTCATTATCACCCTTGATTTCTAATGGCCTTCCTTGTGTGCTGAAACTACAAGAAATATAGCCCTTGGAAAGTTCTGTTAAGGTGCGTTTATCCTGATAATGTAAGGCCAATGGCTCCCCAGGCACTTTGGGGAGAGAAGATGTGTTTTCTCACATAAAATATTCAAAGGCAACTGGAATCTTACGTCTGCTCCTGAGGTCTGATGGTCGCAGAATTCAGTGTTAAGTTCAGTTAGGTCTACTGAAAGGAAATATAATGACCAGACCAAGGGCTATTTCATAATCATAAAAATGACGACGACTAGCATTTCTTGAGCATGTCCTATGTGCTCCACATTTCCTCATGTAATCTGGAAGGGCATGATGACGCCCTGCAGTGGAGAATGGTGTCCCTCAGAAAGATATGTCCACAACGTCATCCCTGGAGCTGGCGCATGTGGCCTTATGTGGGGAAAGGGTCTTTGCAGATGCAATTAAGCTAAGGATTTAAGATGAAATCATTTTGGATTACCGGGGTGGGCCCTAAAACTGATGACAAGTGTCTTTATAAAAGACAGAAGAAGGGAAGTCACAGAGAGGAGCCAGGGACAATGTGAAGATGGGTCAGAGGCTGGAGTGACGCAGCGATTAGCCAAGGAATGCCTGCAGCCTCCAGGAACGGGAACAGGCAGGAAGGACTCACCTCTAGACTCTCCAGAGGGAGTGCGGACCTGCTTAGTACCTGATTGAGGATTTCCAGCCTATGAAAAAAGGAAATTCCCATTGCCACAAGCCACCCAGTTTATGGAGATTTGTTACGGCAGCCTTAGGAAACGATCGCATTCCCATTTTAAAGGTGAGAAGCCTGAGGCTCAGAGAGGTTAAATAGCTTCCAAAGGCCACACAGCTCGAACGTATCTGCCAGGCTCAAGAACCTGTGCTCTAAGCATAAAACTGCAGACCTAGCTTAACAGTTTGGAGAGCACTTGATTGCCTAAGGAAAATGAAAAAGAACGTCAAGAGTGTGCTGATGCAAAGTTTCAGAGCAGCCCCTGCCAGCAGCTTCCTGCCCCCAGAACCAGTTGTTTGCAGTTAAAGAGCCATTAGCGCCCGTGCATCAGCAATGAGTTCACCTGTGGCCCAGCTTCCACGCTCAGGGGCAAGGGAGTTCTCCACCCCCAAAGGAGCAGCCTGGGCCGCCCTCAATTTCTCTAACCGTATGCGTGATCCTCTTTACCCGTGCTGGGCAATAATACAATGGAGAGTGAACATTAAATTAAATCTATGAAGAGCCTGAAATCAATCAAGCCCTTCATGAAACTAATTTTAGAAAAGAGGTCATTAGATATATTAGAGTCAATTTAGAAGTGAATTGAGAAATAGGACCTCATGTTCTCTTAAAAAAAAACGCTTTTTGTCGTGAGATAGAATTTTTCTTGTTACATCAGAGGGGCACAGGTGTCACACACACACACACACACACACACACACACACACACACACACACCCACCCCAAACTACAAGTCTCTGGTAGTCAAAACAGTGATTGTATTCTCCAAGGGGGAACAGGCGACCACTGCTGCCCCCTATAGGTGGAGAGCGCAAACAGCATTCTATTCTCTGTGGGCCACCAGGCGAACTCTAAGCAATGTACAGTCATTATTTCAACAACTGGTGAATTCAGTGAGTTCAGTGAAGGGGAAAAACATCTTGTAAACACATAACATTTTGGCAATTCCAGTTGGACCTTTAATAGGAGAGCATTCATTGATTGTTACCTATTCCCACACTGAGGTCTTGATTTTTGCCAAATTGCTGTATTACCTGCTCATATACTCAACCTAATCCTTTGAATCAACAACTTAAATGTTTTGCCATTAAATTTTATTTTAAATTAAAATCATATACTTTGACCCTAAACAGAATCGAGTGTCACTTGCCAAAATTAGAATAATTGAAGGTAGTGTTAAAATACAAAGGCAAAAATAAATCAATGTTGTCATTGAATTATAGCTCCATACAGTTGCCTACCGAAGTTCAAGCCCAAACTCACTCTCTCCTTGTAAGAACAGAGGACAGCAAAATGTTAGCCAGCGTGTAAAGACAAACTAACACTAAACTGAAACTTTATCAAGAATATCAAAAGAGAATTTGCAAGAAAACACCCACTCACTGGGTGATTCCCTGTTATCTAAAGTTGTATGTGAAACCATCAGAAATAATGTTGAGCAAGACCACTGGTTTGCATTTGGTCTCACTTTGGGAAAGAGTGCCAATATTTGCGAGGAGGATAGGTTAAGTCATTTTCTAAAAGAGACCAAATACAATATATGTATCCTTTAAATTCTTGATTAATTTGAGACCTTCATTTTTCTCCCCATCTTTTTTAATAAGATTCCAGATTTTTTAAAAAGATTTTATATATTTATTTATTTTTTTAGAGTGGGAAGGGAGGGAGAAAGAGAGAGAGAGAGAAACATCAATGTGCAGTTACTGGGGGCTGTGGCCTGCAACCCAGGCATGTGCCCTGACTGGGAATCGAACCTGTGATGCTTTGGTTTGCAGCCCATACTCAATCCACTGAGCTACGCCAGCCAGAGTCCTCTCCCCATCTTTATGAGCAGTTTCTATACTTTTCCATTTAAGGCACTATCTTAATTTGAGGCACGGGCTACTGTACAATTCCCTAATGGTTTTTCTCACTTTAATCTTTCTCTCTTTTAGGTCGAGTTTACACATTCACTCATATCATGGCTTTAGTTGAAAACCTTCAAAACCTTCAGTCCATCAAGTGATTCGAATGAGGGGCAACCGAAAGGCTCTCGTGAATCCAGCTCATATGCACCAGGTAACATAATAGTTTCCTGGCTGCATCTTAAATATGGAAGCATTCTCCCATTTCCGCTCTCCCTGCCACCCCTCTTTGCATCCACAGTCCCTCTCAAAGCTTCAAGTCGAAATCCCACTCATGTTTCAAAGAGCAGCTCAAAAAGCACATTTGCCGAGGCCTTGTGACCAAAGCGATTTCTTCTTCTTTCCCTTCTATTCCCCCCATACTCATCAAACACTGCTCAACATGAATTATTTGAGTGTATTTCTTATTTGTATTGATATTTTAATTTATGTTCAGAGAAAGAAAGACAACAAGGAAGGGGGAGGCCTGCTGCTTAACACTGAAAAAAAATGTTGATGGGTATTAAGATTGATCTCCATATTGATTCCACCTTCTCAAGATAAATAATCTGTGCTTAAAAAGGATAAAGAGAATCTTGGAAAGGGAGAAGTGAAGCCCCCGCTTTCAGCAGAGTCCTAGTAGCCCTGAGCCCTTGAACTTCAAGGCCCTGACACTGCGCTGTGGGGTACTGAGAGAACTCACTCCAGAGAGGCCAGAAGACTTGAGATGCACACATGCATCACAAAATTTATGAGAGGAATTGGAGGTGGATTCTGCTATCCATCCTATTGCTTTGTGTTTATTTCCAGCAAATTTCTCAGTGGACGTTGAAGGATTGTTTGTTGGCTCTTAGAAAAGGAAAGGTGGCCACGAAGAGTCGGTAGTGATCTTGCATCAAATCAAATCACAGCCATGTTGTGGCTGTTTCCCTTGGCCCGAGACGGGATGATTGTGTGAATGATAACGGCATCTGACAAGACCTCCGGGACGTTTGTGTAGACGACCTGGAGGGTGGCTCTAGCAGGGAGCACCCCTGCTCTCTCCTGACTCTATTAAATCAGACACAGGCATGAAGAAAACATGGGACTAGGTCACGGAGCCAGCACTGCTGTAGACGACACGAAGTTAAAAGCAGAAGTGATTTGTAGGTTGACATATCCAGAGTCCAAAATGTTCCTACGTGCAGGCTGAGTCTAAGACGATGCACTTCAGGGATGATTAAAAGATATCGATTTAAAACATCATGATGAAATTGAGATAGGATTTAATGGTGCATTCATGAAAGACACCTAGATATTAGTATGAATAAACCAACATGTGGTGTAGAATGTAGTGTTTAGTTGTGTCAGCAGAAAAACAGTATTTACAATAAAGGCAGTGGTCATCCTGATGTTGTTGGAATTGATATAAGCATTGAAAACTGTTCAGTTCTTAGTGACAGAGCAGGAAGGAAGCAGACGAGCCAGGGTCCATGTAGAAGAGAGTCTTGAAGACATTAAAAAACATGCATAAGAAAGTCCTGAGGAATGATGACTAGCTTTGAGAAAATAAAGCTGTATCAAGTGTGAGAATTATCAAAACACCAAAAAAGGCTGTGGAAAAGGAGTTATGCCTAATTATGAGCACAGCCCATGGTATGCATCCCATGCTTTGAGAAACTCTATTTCCATCTAACTATTTTAGCAGTGGGCGGCAGGGCGGGGGGGAAAATAAAAGTAACTCTCCATGTAGAGCAAATACAATATACCCAACATAACTCAAAGGAGATTTAACACCATCGCTGGAAGTTCATAAAGACCAATTTCAACTCAATATGATAAAGAATCATCTAGAAATAAAAGCTGTACCAAAAATGGAATAAGCCATTTGCCATTCATTCAACAACTGTTTCTTGAACAAAGACTCCTATGCATGGTAGATCTTGAGTTGACACCTTTTCTTCTGCACTGATATTAAACCCAAAACTTGTGATGATTTTATGAAAATATTCATGTTTTAAGAAGATACACAAAACATATTTATTCACATTTATGGTTTTCCATAATAAGATGTAACATATTTCTCAGAATTGAAGATATTTTCTACGGGGCTGACCAAAATTTCACTGGGCAACTCCCTAAGTTTACTTCGAATTAGCAGTTAGGAACACTAGTATCACTTCCTCTACCAAACTGTATAGAACTATTGTTATGTAGCAAAGATCGTATTATAGAGACAGTAGATCATAAAAAAAAAATCATGCCCAACTCTCTAACCTTACGAATGAGGAAATGAAAATGCCAGTGGGGTAAGTACCGTCCGAGAGCTCAGGTCCACTGAATCTGTCCTTAGTGGCCCACCCGTGACTCCACTAGCTGTCCATGATCTTGCAAGGGGTTGACACAGGGATGGATTAGCACCAAACTGAACCACCACCACTGGACCAAATAAACGCTAGCACCTCCTTCATAATCTGTGTCTCCTCTGTGGTAATACATCCAGTACACCCAGGAAGTTACACATTTATTATGTTGAAATGAAGGCTCCAAGCACAGTAGATTTACTAAAAGATTCCAATGTCATCTAAACAACTTGGGCCTCGGATTGATAATATTATGGGCCAGATGCCCACGTTGGAAAGACGGAGTCTTGAAGTGAGGATATGGCGCCCTCTAGGGAGAACTACTTGAAAAACCATGTGTATGCCTAAAAGGGTCATGTGTTTCAACAGTCCAATTGTTAAAATATCATGTCCCCATAGAAACTCTTCAACTGAAATAAGTGTTAGGCTTTTCATTAAGCTATAATGTTCTGTCCATCACAAAAAAAAACCCCAACCACTGCATCAAAATATTGAAAGTAACGGACACTAAGTTCTGTACCAGTGAAATCTAGACAGGGAAGCTGTCTGGACAATCAAGTACTCTCTACTGAACGCTACGTTAGGAAAAATACCTCAGGAATTTCCCTCTTTGTGATCTCAAAAACAAGAGCGCAAAATATCCACAGTATCTGTTTATTTGCTTCAACCAAAGGAGAGACCACTGTTGCAATCGCCTCTCTGCAACTATGCCTTTCCTCTGCCCCGGGGAATCCCACAAATATCTCCCTCACTTGGGAGGCCCCTGGCAGGGTCTGCAGAATGTCTGCGAGAAAGAAACGCCGACGAAAGCACGGGAAGGACAAAGGCAACCCCAAAGGGTTTTTTTTGTTTGATTTTGTTTGTTTTTTAAGGACTGGAAAACTATATCCAGAGTTTGCTTAAAAATGAAAACTCTCCAACAACAACTAGTCCCAGCCGGCCACTTCAAAGACCTGCCTGTGAAGTTTTGTTTTGACCCAACAGTATGCCTGGGTTCTGCCCACACTTAACCATGTGGTCGGTTCCTCAAGCTGCTATGGATGTGACTTCGGATAGACTGAGACGGGCATTGTATTGCCCGCCTCTTTGAGCTGAGACATTTGATTCCTTTAACAGGTGTAGTGGTGAGCTCTTGCTAACTCCCTCAAAACTCAGTGGCTTAGGGGAAAAGCAACCAATGTGACTGCCGAGGAGCCTATGGGTCAGCTGGGCAGCTCTTCTGGGACTGGCTGGGGGTTCGCTCCTGTGCCTGCAGGCAGTCACAGGTCAGCCAGGCGGGTCTGCACGTTTCCGGGGCCTGGGCAGACCCACTCTTCTCGTAAGCATCGTCCTCCAGCAGCCAGCCCAGGCCCTTTCTCCTGCTGAAGGCAGAGGAACAAAAGAGGAAGCAGAGGCGCTCAAGGGCTTGGTAAGCCTCTGTACGTGTATTAAGGTTACTTACTACTGTCTCATGGGCCAAAGTGCATCATAACACCAAGCCAGAGTCAGTGTGGAAGGGCGCCCCTGAGGGCCTGGATAGAAGGCAAGGTAAAGAGCCGGGGAGGTCAATGTCATCGATCTGCCAGGACAAGGGACAGAACCTTAGGGGGTCCAACTAGAAGTCACATCAAGACTCATACGTCGGACAACGGAAGCAATCAGTGGTACACGTGCGTGACTGCAGTTCCTTGTGCAGAGTGCAATTCGGGAAAGCAGAAGAGGACGGGGAAAGCAAAAGAAAGGAAGAGTCAGAGCAGGGAGGCAGGCAGGGTATAATCAACTTGACTTCACACTGGGATTTCCTGCAGGGCGTGTTGAAGCCCAGGCACCTTGCTGGGCCCCTGGCCCAGACTTTCTGAGTTGGTAGGTAGTAATGGGTGGGGCCTGCTAGCTTGCGTTCCTAACATGTTCCCAGGTGATGCTGACACGTGATGCTACTGGGGGGAATGGGGGTGGGGAGGCCACCCTTTGAGAACCACTGCTCTGGAAAGCCCAGGTGGGGCCCAAGAAGGAACTTCAGGTCCCGATTTGTTCCAAGATCCATTCAGGCACTTGACCTTTTGGTTCAGTTCCAATAATTCACACAATTTGAGGGGTCAACAGTTTTGACAACATGAAAAACATAGTTAGGAATATTAATTCAACCTTGAAAAATGGAGAGCAGAAAGAAGACAGAAGGGTTTTTATATGAAAGACATCAACTAATCTGGGACTAGAAACAGCTTTTATAACACTCCATCCTGCAAAACTTTTCTCCCAATGAAGCACTTGGCTTGTGCCAAGCAGACCAGCTAATAAGTAATATAGCGCCTCAATGGCACAGAGACCTCGTCATCCTTATGGGTCTAAAACAAACCGAAAATAGGAGGCCTGCTATGTTCTCAGCTGACAAGTCAAATACTTTGAAGGGAAATGTAGTGAAATATTTCAACTTCCAAAAGCAAGTCTGTCTGTGACTCATTCTGCCTAACAGAAGGGCAGGTTTTGCTCTGATGACGTTAAGTCATGATGGAAAATATTGATACAACAGCTATAACGGCATATGTGTACGGTTCAAGTTCTTTTGAAGCAAGGAGGTCTTTCCGAATGATCAGGCTCCTTCATGTCGATGAAGATTACTACAACAAAAGTGATGATGTTGTAGTCGTTGACAGGAAAATTTATGCCTTTATATGAAGAGCAGAGAAGTCATAGCTAACAGTTTCTTTCTTTGTTTCCGGGAAGAAAATTAAATAAAACATCATATTTGCCACTCAAACCAACCCATTAGAGGTGTCCACACCAGAAATTTCAGCTTCTCAAGATTATTCCCTTTCATTAGACAGAGAAAATTGGAAAATTATCTTTACTTAGAGAACAAATGCAAATCAAGTGAACTTAGCCCTTAAAGGGCTTCAAATACCGACATCAATGTCACCGGCCAAGGGGAGGAGAAACTGAAGTCTGCCGTTATGACTTCAGCATATGCACAAATTTTCTATACAATAAAATGTTTATGATATAGTTTTCAAAATGAAATGCATTACTTTAGTCCTCACCTTTAAGGAGCAAACCAAACAGAAGATTCTCTGTCCTTTAGTGAAGGAACTTAGCCCAGTCAGGTCCAGAACTGGGTGGAGTTGAGTGAAAGGAAGACTTCGGGGCTTGCCGGGACCTCTGGGTATGGGGAGAGAGGCCAGCTCGCTATAGAAAGCACCCACCACGTTAGGCTCAGAAAGAAAGGGCCAGTCCTGGCTGCTCTGGCTCAGTGGATTGAGCGTGGGCCCAAGAACCAAAGGGTTGCCGGTTTGAATCCCAGTCAGGGCACATGCCTAGATTGTGGGCCAGGTCCCCAGTAGGCAGTGCTCAAGAGGCAACCACACACTGATGTTTCTCTTCCTTTCTTTCTCCTTCCCTCCCCCCCCCCAATAAATAAATAAATAAATAAATAAATAAATAAAACCTTTTTTTAAAAAAAGAAGGGCCAGCTGCTCTCAGCTCCGGCATCAGCGTGAGTACCCAGAGCCCACAGGGCTTGAGCTGCTTGGAGCTGAACCCCACTGCAAACAGCTCGGGGGAGCAAGCTCAGCACAGACACACACCTGAATGAAAACTACCTCTCCTGCACTGGGAGGAGGAAAATAAACTACTTCCAAACTTATGACAGGGGAAAGAGGATTTGAAAATGGCTTTATATGGTATTTTTTTCTACCAGTAATAATTCATATTATATAGTCATGCACTGTATAATGTTTCAGTCAATAATGGACCCCATTTGTGATGGTGGTCCCATAAGATTGTCATGGAGCTGAGAAATCCCTATGGTCTTGTGAGGTGGCAGCCTCCATAAGATCGCAGTGCAATGCATCGGTCACTGCTTTGTGGTGTTTCAGTATCAGTAGTGATGCTCTCAGCTGGAAATGCCTGGGAGCACTCACCTGGGCCTGGGAGCTTCCCACCGACATCTCCCCTTTCCAAACCAGTGTTACAACTTCATCCACCCTGCGGTGCTTACTGAGACTGCAGGACTCCCTCCAGCAACAATCGTTAGGACACTTTGAAGAAAGAAAGGGTTTATTACTTACAGGCCTTGGAGCTTACACGGTGCTCCAGAGGCACAGAGCGAGGTCTTAGGTAGAGAAAGAAACACAGAGGGTGTGGGCCTGGGGTTCTGCTTTTATTCAGGTCTAGGGTGGAGCCTAGGGTTTCTGGGTTCACTCTTTATTGGTGTATTTAAAACACAAAAGAGAACTTTATCTTGTTCTAGTTGGGAAGAAAGTAACCCAAATGGTCAGTTACCAACATCAACCAAGATCCCTAAAACAAAGGGTGGGGGAGGCCGCCCAGCTCTTATCTAATCCAGTGGGGTGGCCGGCAATGTGTTTATTCTACACAGCCTTCCAGGAAGGGAAGGCCTCTTTGAAGTGGATGCAAAGTTTAAGTCAGCCACTTGCATTACAAAGAAAAGCCAACTCTTAGGGCTCACACTGTGGTGATGTGTTTGTGGTGATGCTGGTGTAAGCAAACCTAGTGAGCAGCCAGTCTTATAAAATAAAAGTATAGCTCATATGATTACAGTAGCAGGCTACACCATCCCGGTGTGTGTCAGTGCACTCTACAATGTTCACACATAGACAAAATCACTTAATAACACGGTTCTCTGAGGGTATCCTGGTCATTAAGCAGTGCGGCCGAATATAACGCATCTCCAAATTTCTGAAAATGAGGTGAATCTGGAATGCACAGTAGACAGAGTGAAACCGTCCCCTGTTAACCGAAGGTCACTGGCATCAATTCAATAGCAACGGGAATCCCCAGTCTGGGGTGCGGTGAAGGAAACTTTATCCAGTACAAACAGCTCAATTGTGAGCACACAGCACAGATGGGGGACAGCACTGCGGCAGGTGGCCCCGAGGCTCGGCAGGCCTGGGGCCGGACCCCTCTCCCGACAGATAGCCCTGCTCAGCACCAGTCTGTGGCACTCTGCTCCAGTGTTTTGGTGTCTCATTGCTAGCCAAGAAAATACAGTTCCCACTTTTTTGGAGAAAAAGGAAAATGCGCTCTCAGAGCCAGAGAGGAGCTGACTTATACAGAAGAAGTCCCCACCTCTCGTCTCTGATTGGTTCATCCACATGCAAATGAGGACTCCAAATTTTCCCAGTTTGATTGGCCCAAAAGGCACTGTTCTGACTGGTCAGAGTGGGTTGGTCAGTGAAGAAGCTGATGGGGACGTAGCTGGGCAGCTCCAATGGGATGAAGGAAGTTTCAGTCGGACTGGTGGAAATGGGGTTCCAGGAACTCCTTTGTAAGGGCTGGTTCAGCCAGCAGACACAGTTCAGAGCAGGACTCTCCCTGAAATGCAGTTTGTGTGAGAGGCCCCTGTGCAGACATGGCTGCTGGGCTCTGTTTTTTAAATTTGATCCCAGTTAGCCGCCAGGAGTCCTTCTTAGTAGGTGTCTTCTTTCTCAGGGTCCACAGCTCCAATTTCATACACACACACACACACACAAAATTCCAAGTGCAGACACTTCCTCAACTTGCCACAGGTTTAGTAAAGGCTGGAGCCTCTCCATCAGTTTTCTGGACTCTGCTCTGGACTCGACCGTTAGGAACTGTAATCAGATATGATACTTTCACACAAACCAAAGGCTAAAATATCTTCAATGATCTCTTTGTTAAACAAGGGGCTTTGGAAAGCGTTTGGAGGCATGCATAACAACTAGGGAGAATATATAAACCACCCAAAATCTACTTCTAAGTTCATTTTATTTCAGTAATAATTTCAGACTAAATTCCATCTGCTTCCACTTTATTTTCAAAATGAGAAAGAGGGAGAAAATTCCCAAATCCTTTAATCTGCTTGTGTAGCAACATCTGTTTTCTCAGTTTCATACTCAGCTTTCAAATAATTACAGTGCCAAAAGAAGTTGGCTTTTCCATCGGATAATCAAAAAGAAATATTAACAATAAAACTAAAACTTAACAGTTGACAAGGCACATCAGTTTACAAAGCACTGATCTCAAGAGATGCTCACAACTAATAATAATAAGAATGGTTAACCATTTTGAACATCGACTGTATATAACAGAGAAAATGTTAAAATCACTTGTTCTTTAAAAAATATAATCTTCACAGAATCTCTGGAAGGCAGGTGTGATTATTGTCCCCATTTGTACAGAAGAGAAAACTGAAGCTTAGAAAGGTGCTGCCAGCTGCTTTCAGTTCAACCACCAGCTCTGAGCACCATTAGTGATACCAAAGTTGAGATAGAAAATCCAGCACAGGCTGTAGGGCTGTGGGGGGTGTGTGTGTGTGTGTGTGTGTGTGTGTGCACGCACACACGTGCGTGAGAGAGAGAGAGAGACTTACTTACATAATTTTCGTTTTTTCTCTTTCCTGTATACTTTAGCAACCTGCCACTTAGACAACAGCCAACATTTTAACATCTTCAGTTCCCTGCCTAGTTCCTCTTATGATGACATTGTGCAAATTTTTCCCCCCTTTCCATCCGACTCATCCCTCCTGCTGGTTGAACTCTCCTCCTTCCTTGCTCATCTGCGGATGGCACAAGCCCAGGATGCGATTCCCTCTCCATGATGGGAGATAGACAGCGCCCAACAAAAGAGCCATATCCAGCCTTCAGCAGAGTTTGGCTCAGCTCAGCTGGGGTAGGAGCCCACTTGGCATGACAGGGTCCCTGCCAGAGTTTCATCAGCGTGCACAGAAATTAAATAACAGCTTGATCTCCCAATGGAAACAAATGCCCCCTTTCTCTTTCAGGAACTCCCAGCTCCCAGCATGCAAGTATTGCTGTTAGTGAGGCTATTCCGTGTGATGGTGAGATTTTAAAGACATCTGCCACAAAGAAGTCACTATAGAATCACCCTTACAGAACTGTAGTTGTACTTGGGATTCTTTCCTCCTTAAATTTCTATTGTATCAAACTGCAAGATGAAACTCTACTAAATCATCATCTCTTCATGTTATTAAATGATAGCATTTACGATGAAATCCTTTTCTCTTTTTTTTATAAAGGAACTTCCTTTTACTTAATAGGAACTTTTTAACAAGTAAAGCTCTTCTCAACACAGGAACACCCAAAATATCATTTCGAAAGTTTCTCAGTGTCTCCAAAGTCCACATGCCAAAATCATTTTGTAACTGTAAGCAGTAGGTGATGTCATTAACAAATTCCCAGAAGTCAGAATATGAAGGTTATTTTTAAAGAGAAATAAGGCTTATAAACTCATTGGAAACAAAGTACAAAATCAAAATTCTCAAATAAAAGTGTGCATTTTAAACTGACATTTTGCCTCTGGGGATTTTAAAATGATACCATCTACTTTCTACTGTAACTAGATATCATGATAGACTAAATAATTTTCTTATATATCTTTTGGAGACAATGAGAAAGTTTTGAATGATATTTTGGGTGTTTCTGTGTTGAGAAAATGCTTAGTTGCTGAAAATTCTAATTAAGTAAAAAGACATTTTCTTATAAAATATATTTTTAAAGTAAAAATACTATAATATTGCTATTATAGCATTATAATATACTATAATACTAACATAATGACTATATTTTCTGTTTTGTAAGTGGTGAAATTAATCAGTTCACATTTATTGTTGTTAATTACTAATGTATTCAAGTTAAAGTTTAAAATTTTATTTTTGAGATATCTATCAATCATGGCTTTTGTTTGTCTTTAAATTTTTTTTTACCTATTATCTATTTGATTGGAATAATATGTTTTAAAATATTTTTCTCCTCTGCTGGTTCAGAAGCTCAACACTTTATTTTTCCTCTTAATTAACTATAGCTAAATTTATCATTTTTTTCTCTTCCTTATTTTAGTCTTCTAATTTCTCTGAATTTTTTTCTGTGTCAATCTGGTACTGCCTTTTAATATACTTGTTCTCTTTGAATTGAGTCTTGTATGAAGTTTATTCCTTCATTGCAGGGGATATAATTTTCATTTCCATGATTTCCAATTGGTTCATTTAAAAAATCTGTATGTTCTTGTTTTTCTATTCTTTATACAGATGTTAATTCTACCTTTGCCTCTTGAAGATTCTGGATTAAAAATAAACTCCTCTAATATAAAGGAACAAAAAAATACTTTAATGTGGCTATTATGTAGTTGACAATTGATCTCTACTGTTGGCCTTTTCTCTGAAGGTTATATAAAAGTCCTGTCTACTCCTTGGGTCTGGGTGGGGTCGGGGGGGAAGTTTAAAAGTGACCACTTTATGATCATTTAGGATTTTCTCAGTTTACTATATGATACGAAATTTATCCCAGTGGTATGTTTTATTAAACTTACTAAATATTCCCAATGAATAAGAATATGAAAATCAAAAAACATTTTTTCTTTTATTTTTCCCACAGAAGCTGCAAGACAGCCAAAACATACCTCCTTCTTCCCCAAGAACACAACTTTGCAGTTTATGCGACTGAGCGTGTCCTAAGTCCTGACTTCTCGGTGACGGCGGCGTTTTACTGCGACGCTCTTCAAGGAGTCTTTTCCAGATTGCACCGTTATTTCCACGTCATCAGGACCAAATGCATCTTTCAATTGTTGGCTTAAGGGGGAACTTTTCTTAGTGTTCGTTTTCCTCACGTGATCTGAAATTTTAGTCTACAGACTAATCTTGAGTCAGAGTTTGACGCTACTTTCCACCGCAGCCTGGTGACTCGGCCAGGGCTGAGAGGCTGCATTTCAGGAACTCAGCTGTCAGGAAGGAGACGGGGTGGGGGAGGAGCAGCTTTTTCTGGGCCTGTCCGAGGGCGGCGGAGCCCATTCCAAGGGTTTCCCCAGTTTTCGAGTGACTTCCTTCAGCGGGGTGCACTCAGAACTCATCACTCACAGGCGGTACCCTGGTCTACGCTGCTTCTGGCCTCTATTTCTTCTTTCCAGCGGTCCTCACTGTGTTGTGTTTCTGCTTCATTTCTATTTTTATTTAAAAGATTATTTTTATTTCTATACTTGGTAAGAGTAGGAAAGGTGGTGGGGGAGCCTTGAAAAGTCAACAAAGTAAAATAAAATGTCACTAACTAAAAAGAAAAGGGATCAACTAAAATAAGAGGCTTTTGGCCAAAAATTTTACTTAAACTCTTTAAGTTTGCGTTTTCCCACCATAGAGTTTCAGTGAGGCTTAAATTAGATGGGATTATTTTAAAATGACCTTATCTTAAAGTTCTTTTCAAACTATAAAGGCATAAAACTTTAGGTACTGCTCTTGTTTGTATGCATCTGGTCTACCCCATGGCTGCCATATTGAAAGTTAGAGGGCTTTGACAGGCTTCGTTAACAGGTTTGTAATTAGTATATAATTTGTTTTTTAAATGTCTTAATTATGACATTTTCTATATAAAAATATGCAAGTAAAAAGAAAAAAATAGTTGGTCTGCATGTGAAGATTTTCTGTTTTTATCTGGACTTCTACAACATACACAAAACTTCTTAGGCTTTATGCTTACAACAAGGGCCATTTTCAACAACATAATTTGTACTTGTGTAGAATCTGTTAAACAGGAAAAGAAATTGTGATATTTTGATATATGTAAGAAGGCAAATACCTGACTTAAAATCTAGTAGGTGGGGTTATCTAAATGTACATTCTTTCCCAAACAGCAAATCCTCTTATAGTTTTCATTTTCCAAGCTCAACCCCAAATCAGAACAACTAAAATTAAACCAAGAAAAGCTTTTGAAAGGATTTCCTAATCAAATCTCTTTTTTAATATTTTTTTTTATTTTATTTATTTATTTTTAGAGAGGGAAGGGAGGGAGAAGGAGAGAGAGAGGGAGAAACATCAATGTGCGGTTGCTGGGGGCCATGGCTTGCAACCCAGGCATGTGCTCTGACTGGGAATCGAACCTGCGACACTTTGGTTCGCAGCCCATGCTCAATCCACTGAGCTATGCCGGCCAGGGCTCTAATCAAATCTCTTGTTCAATAATTTCATTTTTAGGAAATGGCAAGAGTGAGTGGGTGATTCAGCCCAGCTTTGGGCCTTTCCAAAGGCTGTGTGTCAAGTGTAAGTCAAGGAGGTCAGCTTAGGATGAAATTAGCCCATCTTTTATTTATTTATTTTTTTAAGATAATGTAGACACAGGAACAAATCTAATTTTCATACTAAGAATCGAATGTCATAGGGAGAGAAACAGAAATAAGATTATCTTGCAGTGAAAGACAGACACACACACACACACACACACACACTGAGTGAGTGAGTCAGCTGTCTGACCTGCTACGCCATTCAGGGAAACATCTAAAAAAAAATATTCAGCAGGAACACTTCTATAGCTTGTCCATTTTCTTTTAGACCTCTAAACCATCTCTTAGTGATTTTTTTCTGCTTTGTCAAAAAAAAAGTAAATAACACTGTCCAGCCAGAGAAGTCAATAATTGGAGATAGGCCAACTAGTAAAAAAAAAAAAATAGCAAAAAGAAATGCTGGCTTTGCTGAATGTGTTTAAGCCGGCTTTCTCCTTTCAGACCTCCGCTAACAAAGTTAGGTTAATCACTGATGATATCACCAAGAAAACTGAATCAACCAAGCCTCGTGTTGACTGCGTTATCCAAGTAATCCTGGTCTGAGCTATAAATCTATTTATAATTGCATCTGTTCTTCCCAGTTCCTGCCGACAGAGAGCAGAGGCCACCTTCTGGTCACCAGCCCCATTCCCCGCCTTTCCAGCCAGTTTCTCAGCTGGAATAACATGAATTCACAGTCCTGGTGGGCTGGCGCGCTAGGTCAGGGCCGTCCCACAACTCATGCTTGATTTTCCACAACAGAAAGGAGCTTTAAGGAATAGTACCCCAACGTGTCAACTTGTTTTCCAAATACAGTACTCATACACTTTCACGGAAAAACACAGGATGTGAAAAATAATTTTTATAGCCCTTATTTTTAATGAAGTGTGTGGTCTTCTGTATTTATTCTGCATCTCCTATCCATCACGGAGACTCAATTTTCCATCTGTTTCTGAAGAGTTGGAAAGGAGGAAACCAGTGACCCTAGGACCACTGTCCCTTCCAGGACGCAAGCAGGAGGCTGGACGGAATGAGCCAAGCACAGCCCTTCTTCGCCCTCGCTCTCCCCTCGGGCGGAGCACCCAGCAGGTTTCACAGCAAGGCGGCAAGCTGCTTGCGGCTGAAGATGGGGGAGTTCTAGGCCCTTCCAAGTGGTCAGGAAAATGTACCTAAAGCTCTCTTAGGAATTCGCAATACTCTATCTCTGAATGGCTATACTTTTTCTAATCCCTTCTCTTTGAATTGTTTAAGAACACCTTGGTGAATATGTATGAGAGAAAAGAGACTTATGGTCTGGGCCCCTAGAGACCAACACTCTAGCCTTTTGTTCCTCGGGGTCTCTGCCGGGCAGCCCCCCCGAGTCCCAGGACCCCTGCTATTAAGAGTGGGACTTTGAATGAGGAAAGGCTGTCAACCTGACCACACGATGTGATCGCTTCCTGAACAGATATGGAGAAATACCACACTCCCCGACTAATACAGACTCTGGGTTTCCAAGATCTGAAACAGACGCTCATGGTTAACTAAAAAGAACACAACTGTGAATTTGCGGGTTGGCAACTTCAAAGCTCCAGAGAGTATGGTTTCATTTTTTTTTCCTGGCTATGAGACAAACCCTCAAGCCAATCCCACTTCAGTGTCCCATGCCCCCGCCTGGTTTTCTTCTGTAGACCCACTTTGGAATACTCCTGGCATCTACCCCCCCTTGGCTTCTCCCGTTCGGTTCCAGCTGTTTGATGCCTACAATTTCCTGTCAAACACAGTGGCCCGCCCCGCATTTCTCCGCCACCAGATCCTCCATTCTGAACCCGAGGGTTTATTCTCTCATCGCTGGAACCTCTTTCGGCACACATAGCCCTGGGCCCTCTGGCTTAGGTAGCAGGCTGGAATGTCAGGGTGAACAAAAAGATGGAAAAATTTTAACGTTCAGTTCTCATTCTGCAAAGCACGGTCTACTGATTTCATGATTATTAAGCTCCGGCTCGGCAGCCAAAATCTGCCTGTAAGTAAGGCAAGTTCCCATGCTTTCTGTCGGGCTATGTGACCAATTGACAAAAGCTAAACCAGCAAGCTGGGGCCCCGAAGACACGGGTGTCAGTTACAAGCATATCTGTGGACCATATGTTGTGCTTGCGCCTTAATTCCCCAGGAAGCCAGCTCCGAGGCAGACACAGAGACTCAACATATCTATAGTGGCCTGTCTGGGTGGGCGGGGCACTCACCTCCACGGCTTTCCATACTTTGAAACTTCCAAGGATTTAATGTTATGTTTCTTTCCCATTCTAGAACACTCACATTGATAATGATTTCTAAGTGAATGGCCTTGAAATCGATATCAAAGTATATAATAGTTTTAACAAGGCAGCTATAACATTTGTAGCTATATGGCCTAGGCGTTTTCTTGAGAATAAGACACAAGTTTATCTTCATCTGTCGTCAATATACTCTACAGAGCAGAACAGATGAGCCATTGCAAAGACCGGATAGATATGGTGAACACGTTGGTGAGGCACTAGAGGATGAATGAGCTAATCAGGAAGCGAAAAGTGAATCTGTTGTCAAACAACTTAACCCAGCAGCATATAATACTTTAAAAGCAACTTTCCCTGTATTGTGTTTATTACGATCATTCTCCAAAAATCATAGTTTATTACATTATTTGGATGAGCAAAAGTGACGATGGTTGCTGTGATGTATTCTGGAGGGGGGGTTCTGTCCTCTGGGTAGAGGTAGCTATTTTAAGATTCTAAGGGGGGGTGGGGGGGTAGGTGGAAGTGCCCAAGTGGGGAGGAATGGGTCAGGGAGAGACTTGGCTTGGGGCAATGGGTGCACAATGCAGTGTGTAGATGATATTTGGTGGAGTAGTACACTTGAAACCTGTATGGTTTTGTGAACCAATGTCCCCCCAATAAATTCAACAAAAAAAAGAGAGAAGACTCTAAAGGAGAGTTTGTCAACTTCATGGCAATCAAGAGATGATGTAATTTCATAAAAATGTGTTGTAAGTATCTCAACATGAGATGAATGAAGCAACACTTGCTACCATTTAAGGATAATCTCCACCTTCAGAAGTCTAATTTCTAACATACACCAGAGAATTTCCTCCTAGTAAGGGGAGTGGAACTGGTGTAGATTCCCAAGAATCTTGGGTTTCAGACATACTCACACCCCTCCTGCACTTCTATGAAAACAACTCCATAAACATGACGGAATGCATATGCGACATGGAAATATATTGTAGATATTATTTATTGTTTTAAAACACATCTGCAAAGATAAAATAATGAGCATTTCATTTGCAGAACTACACTTTCGGGGTGGAAAGTTGGGTAAAAATCAAGGGGGTCTGCTGGAGGTAAAGGGATTTGGAGAGTTTTGCCTTCTGCTGAGCAGTGAATGTGGCAGAGACCATAAGTGTCTGGCTCAGCAGTACCCTGTGTCCATCAGAGAACCTGACTAGGCAGCTGGCGAAACAGGGAGGAGACCCCCTTTCATCAGTCTTCCATGTCTACTAAAGCTAAGCAGATACTAATGCCTCCTCACCCCAACCTACGGCCCTGCCTACCAATGCCAGGATGCTCATTTATAATTATTTCCTCATCCGAAACTGTCCTCACTGTTTGTTTTAGTCAATGGTGTTTGTTTAAAGCACGCTGTTAAGGAAGTGGAGAAAGGTGAGAAAAAGATAAACTCAGGGAAGGATTTGTACGTGAAAACCCTGCATCCTTTAGGGTGGACCTTCATTCCGATTTGTGGTGAAGCCGCACATCAGATACTTGCAGCGGGTTCCTGTGACAGTCACGTGTAGCAGTAGATTTCCACTTGTTTGAATCTGCAGCTTGATTTCCTCATTCAGTTTAGACAGAAGGTAGACTAACCTGTCATAAGGGTTTGTTGTTATTGTTGTTTTATTTATTTCTCTCCCAGCTCTTTACCAAGAAATACAAATCTGAGTGTTGGGGTTCTTCAGCATTCTTAAAATAACTCCTAGAGATCAATAGTCATGTCAGTGTAGCAAAGCTGATGCAGTTCCTTTGGGACACTTGAGCCACCACGTAACATGAAGATGAGACCCAGCTCTTAAATAATTTAGGCTGTTCTACAAAGTTATAGGTAAATTTAAAACTTATTATAAAGTTATTTATGGGAAAGTTTTATAGACATTGATTTTCCACTTAGTAAGTAACAAAAGAATAGAAAGCAAGTTGGATTCTGTACTCAATACCGTTAAATTGCATTTTCCTAATTATGAATTTTTCCCATGATGCCCTATAATGCATACTGTTACAATGCACACACAGAGCATTTTACAATAGAGTACCTAAGGTTGTGAGTTCTGGAGCTTGAGTGTTATCTCTATCACTTAAAATTGTATAGTCTTGAGCAAGTTACTTAACCACTGCATGCTTGTGACTCTTGTTGGGTCAAATTGAGCTGCTCAGACGCTCCTGCAGGTGTCCTTTCACCTGTTCCTCGAAGGCTGAATCTTGGCAGCCAGAATCCACACAGTGGGGCTCCCTCGCTCAGCTCCCAGTCACAGCCCTGACTGACAGCAATCCTGCGATGGTAAAAACGAAGCTTCTCTATCAAAGTCACTTGCACAACCACTTACTTTCATACAGGCGTAGAATTTAACTGTTAACCTAAAGTCAAGAAGAATCTTCTAACATAAAAACTATATATTGCCACCAAAATCTGTCTCTGGAAGAATCTGAGACTTTGAAATTACTACATGCCTTTCAGGCTGGGTATTTACTATAATCCAAATGGAATGTGTGAGATATTTTTATGGTGTATAGTTTAATTTGATTTAAATGAAATCATTTGCACTAGAAATGCTTGAGCCAGGAACCTCTGTGGCCCAAATGTCCCTTTTGTCCCTAGATTTGGGCAAAATTTCAAATACTTGGAACTTTCCTAAATGGTAACACCTGCTTGCACTTACTGTTGTGAAGATCATTATGGACATTTGACACAGGACAGGTACGTGGTGAGTAATGAAGTCCATGCCCCTGATGCTGGAAGGGTACTGTTCCCATTTACCAACGTAGTTTTGAGAGAATGCTAACGAAACTTCAAAATACAACTTAAACAAACTCCACAAATTTCCTCCTACAAAACTGATGACCATCCAACCATTAATTCTGATGCCCTGGCTGACACGAACTCAAGTATCCCAAATACATGCCGCGTTGTCAGTGTGAAAAGGGAGCAAGAGTGGCCAGTAAACATATGAAAAGATGCTGCACTTCACCGGCAAACAAGGAACCCCAATGAAAACAGCAATACGATCGACACTACCTTTTACCCAACAAACGGCAGAACTCCAAGTCTGACAATAAGTTCACCATCAAGGAAGCGGTAGAAGGGAAAGTCTTTTGCTCTGCTTGTGCAAGCGGAGGGTGGGTTTGTGGAGAACAGCCTGGCAGTGCAGGGAACCCTCCGGGGACGGGAGAACTGGGGGTGAGAAGACGCAGGCAGGCTGCGGTGGGCAGACATGCCGCTCTCGGCCATTTCCTGAGCAGTGGTTTTATTTTCATTCTTTAAGGAGCAAATACATATTCTAGCTGATCTTTCCATCTATGAAATATTTCATAATCAAAAACAGAAAACCAGTATTTGCCACAGGTTGTGGGTACCCAGTGCAATCAAACTGACTGGGCTTTGGACTAAGAGATTAGGGAAGGATTCCTTGAGGACATGAAGAGTGAGAAGCGTCTGAGGAAGAAGGGTGAACGGGGCTTTCTGGGCTGGGGAAGACCAGCCATAAACGCCGAGGGCTTACAGGTGCATGTTGCATTGTCAGGTGCGCTAGGCCTTTGAACCAGGCAGCAAGGGGAGGCTGGGGTTTGGAACTGTTAGATCAAAGATCTTTAATGTGAACAATGGGGCAATTTCATGTCTCCATATTTTCCCCAGCAAACTGGATAATTCATAAAAAATTTAAGGCATGATTTATTGGAACTCACCGAAACTACAAAAACATGGGCTGGCAGGGAGCGGAAAACACTGGGCATGGTTTCAGTTTGAGATGAACTGCAACAACTCAGAAAACTCAGGAAAAAAGACACCAGATTTTATGAGGCAAGAAAATGTGATAAATGTGTTAGATACGGGTCCTGTTGAATTTGGAATAGCTGAGAGACCCCAGGATGGAGACATCCATAAGCAGAGCTCAGAAGCAGCATGCAAAGTGGAGGCAGAGTTGGAAGCATCAGTGCTGGGTGGGGAGTGAACCCATGTGGGAGGATGGGTCATGCAGGGAAGGTGGAGAGAAGAAACTCTAAGGCTAAATCTCTGGTGAACCTCATTAGGAAGCGGTTCATTTTTCCTCAAGGTGTCCCATGAACTGAAAATATATTGAAGAATTCTGGATCCACTCTTCTATGACCAAAATGCCCCGAGTCTCTGCTGATTGATATTATTTAAATGCCATTTGGAAAAATATTAAATGGTTCATTTCACTATCAGCTTACATGATAAAAGATAAAAGTTTCAGCCTATCTTTCTGAGTAATTAATGGTCATTGAATCTGCATACATGAATTGTAGACAACTTGTCTGATCTTAACACAGAGTATTTGGTCCTGCCCACCAGGGACCTCGGTATAGGATGCTGGAGAATATGGAGAAGGAAGTTCAGGGCAGGAGTTATGAGCTCTACCATGGAGCAAAGCTAGTCTCATACAGAAAAACGATGAGGCCTGGTCAGAGACAAGGCCCTAAACAGACTGCGCACAGCATTCACATTCCCTCGAATGCCCGAAGGAGGTCCCACTACTGTCACCTTAGGTGACCGCCTTCTGTCTACTGAGTCACAGTGCTGCTCATACCAAATGCCTGTTCCTAGGCACATGGGTGTAGAAACAAATGGGCCATTTTCTCCTTGGCTGGAATGATAACTATTCATTGTCAATGAATGTGAACATAGCTTTAAAAACTCAGGTATGTCATGGTTTGAGCCACATGAGAATTTCGTGTCTCCTTATTTTACTAAAATAAAAGCTCGGGTTTCCTAACTTGGATCAAAGGCACACAAATAAAAAGGGTCAGGTTTTGGACTGACTTCCAGTCTTCCACCGAAGACTTCCCTCCACTTTGCGTTAGGATCAGACAACAGGGAAGGTTTGCTCCTTTTCATAATCCTTCTAAGTGTGGTTTTGGTAGTTTCCCCAAAGATGTCAGACTCCGACCCCCAGAACCTGGGAATATGCTAACATTCATGGAAAAGAGGACTGTGCAAACGTGACCAAGTTAAGAACTTGAGAGGGAGAGGTCATCCTAGATTATCCAGGTGGCTGCATGTCATCACAGGACTTCTGAACAGGGAAAGAAGGCAGAAGAATGAGTCAGAGAGATGCACCACAGGACAGACTTGACTCGGCATCGCTGGCATTGAGGATGGAGAGAGTGGGCTGTGGCTAAGAAACGTGGGGGCCCTCTAGAAGCGGGAATGGCCCTCAGTTTACATCCTGCAAGGGAACAGGAAACTTGCTCCTAGCCACAAAAAACAAATCCTCGCCGACCATGCAAATGAGCAGAACACAGATTTCTCCCAGGAGGCTGCAGAAAGGGGCACATCCCTGAAACACCTTGGTTTTAGCCTGGTGGAACCCTACGCAGCTTCTCACCTACAGCTAAAGTAGTAAGATAATAGAACTGTGTTGCTCAAGCCACTAAATTTGTCATAATGTTTTATGGCAGCAATAAAAATCTAGTGATTGTGTTTGTATCTCTACAAAGTCGCAGAGGCCCAGACTTAGTCAAGTTGTGATCACTCTTCAGGACACTGACAGATTGCATGCCATCATGCCCATGCAAGATATCATGTCAGTGTACAGGACTGACACAGCCCAGGGACACAGCTGCTCCCTCCCTGCACTTGCAGACCGGAGGCATACATTTCTACCTGCTGCCGAATGCAAGACACACTGGCAGCAAACAACAGATAGCACCGACCTCACATGCTCAAGAATGAAACCACGCCCAAGTTTATAAGTATACGCATAACTATTGAGTCTAAATCTTACTCACTTTTACTGGAGAACCTCATAGAAACACAAGTCAATTCTAGACTTTGATGTTCTGATACTAAATCACACTTATGACCGCAATGGTGCGCTGGGCGGAGGGAGAAAGGTACTGGGCTGGAGATTTCTCACGGCCTTGCTCTGGGGACCCTGGCCGCACCCATTTAGACCTGCCCGTGATTCTGTTTCCTTCGCTCCTTTAGACCAAACTGTCCTTCGGTTCTGAATGTTTACGGTTATAGGACACCAGGAAATGCAGCACAATTTCTTTTTTCTTATTCACAACACATATTCCATGGAGAGTTGGTACATGAGTGCCGGGGGCAAGAATTCTTGGACGGAATTTAGCTTGAGGCAGTTGACAAACATTGAAAAGTTAAATATTCACTAGGAGCTTAAATGCGAGTCAGAGAATATTTTTGTGAACAGACAAATGTTTCCAATAAACTTACCAAAAGCGGTTACCAGTGGGTGGTAGGGTTGTGGGTGATTACTGGTGCTTTTCTTCGTGATTTTCTATATAATGAGTTATTAATTTAATGAAAGGAACAGAAGTTTAACAAGTGCAGATGTAAAAAGAGACTATTAAATGAAAATCAAAATTGAAAACAATACCACTACCCGGGGCACGGTTATTACAACGCTCTAAAACGGTGTCAGGGAAGAACCTTGACCTTCAGGAGAGACTATGTGTTCTTAAGAACTAAAATAGCTCTCACAGCCACTGATAAAATCATGTCGTTCTGGTGATTTATTAAGGGTCTCCTTGAAGATCTAAGCCGCTCTCCATTATGAGACTCGGAACGGACTGTGGTTGTCACAACTGTGTCGCCCACACTTCCCGAATTTTAATCAATCATTTTCTGTGCCCCGCGCAGAGCTTTATTCTGCCGCAGCCTCGGGACTGCTAACAGCATCAGTGGGAAGGACGATGACATCTCTGGCCACACAGTGAGGCCTGTGAGTGCCACCGAGGAGCCCCCGAGGTAAGCAGCTGGTGTTGGAATGATGGCAACACCTATTTGGCCGAATCTTATTTATTCAAGAGTAGGCATTCGTGCCAATGAACACTTAATCTTTTAAAAAATCTTTGAGTGGCCCTTTGAATTCAATTCCGTTTAGTTTATTTCAATTCAATGTGTTTACTGCAAACCAGGCACTTAGATTTCCTTTTGTCTAACCTGTACTTTTGTCATCTCTAAGGGTGACACACTTCCTTGCATTTAATGAGCAGTTAGTAAATACCTACTATGTGCCAGACATTTTTCTGCCTTGGGAGTATGGAAACAGTAGCCATGGTGCCTCTCTGTGAAGGTCTCTCAGGATACTGAAAATGTGAGAGCAAAACCATACTTCGGCCTCCTGGTCCCGGAGACGCACTGGGGACAAATGTCATGTGGATTTTGGTGAAGTGTGCCAGACATCAGACTAGCTACCAGCAAAGCCATGAGAAGTTGTCTCTGGAACCACTAGCCTCCCATTTCTACAGTATTTCTTTTATCCTACTGGACCAGTGCTCTTCTCCAAGGCACACTGCTAGGGAATTCATTTTGTTGTGAAATTAAATCAATGACCATCTTGCATATTTAAGGTTACTTTCTAATTGCTGAATGAAATCCCTAGTCCTTCTTAGGGATCTGCTTGCTTGGAGACCAATCTGGGAAGGGGGACTCTGCTGTCTTTCCAACACCCCAGACATCACACCATGGCGGGGACTGATCACACTACCTTTCTCAGGTGTGAGAAGGAGGGATTAGAGGCAGACACTAAAAAACAGAGACAGGACACAGAACTAGAAAATGAGACACTCTTGCTGCTTTTTGACGGCAGAGGGAAGGTGTGGAGCCTGCAGGATAGTTCATCCTCTCCCTGCCCTGGCCCGTGGTCTAGCCACGTGGCTGCTGCGAGGCTCATGGCACAGACATGGTGCCAGAGAGCTGCGATGGCAAAGGTCACACGTGGGAACCAAGAAACTCGCTCTTTAAAGCAGGTGGGTCTTCCTGTTCTTTCTTCCAGAAAGACAAAGAGGAAGTGAGACCACAGGCATGCCTTGGAGCCTGCATCAGCTCCGAAGAACCTGTCTTGCCCACCCTTGTCTCCATTGCCTGTCTTCTGGCCACTTCTCAAGCAGCCAGCCCCCTCCTTAGGTATGCAAACACCGTTCCCTTCCTCACACCCTCAGATAACCACTTTATGCCGCCATTGTCATCACTGGAATACAAATACGTTTGTAGGTTATTTGCACCAATTCTTCCAGTGGCTAACATCAGATCTCTTAATCAATAATGGTGTTATTAAAATGAAAACAATTAATCTTCTATGGAAGCCTCTTAAGAAGAATAAGACCGCCTAGATCTTTAGAATGAAAGCATCTTTGAAGGTCTTAGTATCCAACCTTCCTGTACTGAAGACAAGGAAATTAACTCTTCCACCCTCCAAAAAAAGACTTGGGCAAGGTTACACAGCCTGGAAAATACTGCTTCCTAATGATAAAAAGATACATTTTTCTAACTGGTGGCTGGCAGCCACCTAATGGCCTTGACTTCAAAATTTGAAGTTAATGAATGAACCTTCCCTCTTAGCTCTCAGAAAGGTCCTGAAAGAAACTTACCTCTCTGCGTTTCAGCTCACCAATAAATTTTATCATTACCAGTGACACATATGAAAAACTTATAGCTATGTATACAGATATGCTTTAAAGCAAACTAGTTTTCCTTTGAAGATAAAATCTTCTTTTGAGTAAAGGTCTGATTTTAAATAAATGTAAAAAACATAAAAAATAAGTAACTTGAAACATTAGTTCTCCATATTTGAATTTTCTTCTTCAAAGAAGTCATTGAGCTCCAACATCACTTTCATTTTTTTTTTTTTGTGAAGGTTACTCGGCTACAGTCAATTTCCATTTTCTCATTTGAAAACTGACAACCCCATGACAAAGGGGTCCTTAAGAGCTAAGCAAACAAACAACGTGTGTTCAAAGTTCATTATCATATTTCATTGAACAGTACATTTTGTTAAGGTTTCTGTTTGTTTGTTTGCCAAGTCAAATGTTCATGCCTGGGATCTTTTTATAGAATGTGTGATTGGAAAGGCCAGAAGTCCTTGGTCATTTTGACAGTCTGAATTAGTCACTTAAATTGGTAATCACTAAAATAATTATGTGAAGAAAAGCTCATTGTGCTGATCATAAATGGTGCCCTCATTTTAAATAGGCCCCCTCCCCGGATCCTATTCTCAAACGCTGCCGTTTTGGCATTTCACTTAAATGCAAAAGCTGCCAAGCTTCCAAATTCTACATGTCAGGGAAGGAGGTACGCTGACATTGAATTCCAGGGACTATTTTCACATTTAGCAGCACAATTATAGATACTTTTGATGATTTGGGCCCATTAATTCTTCTCGTCTCAGAGGCAGACACTTCCACTTCAACTGCAAAATATTAACGTTTTCAAGAGCAAGTGTTTTTCTCGATTGCCGCTAACTCGCTCACAGTCATTACACGTTATTATTTCTGACACTGCTTAATGTAGGTCACCACGTGGAGGCCGGCAACCTCCGGCCTTTCTTTCCAGCCCACTGACACGTCTGTGACAGATGAGAGGCACACAAATCTCACTTCATGGGTGGGAAAAAAGCTTTCTCATTTGCAAACATGAACACTAAAATCAGGACTACTACAAAAGGTAATGTAGCAGCCATCATGCTGCAACCCAACCACTCCATGCTCGTGGTGCCAGAGATGTACTTCTACAGCCTGAGAATAATCAAAGGCTGCCCTTTTAGGGTTAAAGGAGTCTTTGTTTGCAAAGCTTAGCCTGCTCTGTTTCAGGCCTGTGCTTCGTAAGTGCCATCGCGTCCAAAGTTGGGGCCACTGCCCATGGCCCGTGCTGCTGAGAGGTCATAAATGAAAAATTGTTAAGCAGAGCAAAGGTAGCCACACTATTCTCTCATTAAGAAACTGCTCTTACAAACCTCTTCCTGTGGCTAGCACTCTGAGGTTTCCTTTTTTCTCCTTGTTCTCTCACATGGATGCTAACTGCATGTTTAATGAGACCTGCTGGCCTGCCTGCCTGGTGGAACTGGTCAGCAGGGCAGAGCTGTCCCGCAGAACAGACTGCCTGTGTGTGACTCCTGGATCCGTCAGCGACTCGTCATCTGATGCAGGGCAAATTCCTGATTTCTAAGTGTCTCTTTCCTCATCTCTAAAACAGGAATAAAAGTCTTTTGCCATAGGGTTGTCACGAGGCTCAAAAAAGATTGTACAAGTAAAGGACTCGGCACACAGGACGTGTTCAATATCTTTCTATATAATTGCGTTTCCACCACTTACTAAGTAGATGGTGCAGATGACTCAAGGAGCAGTATCATTAGCAAATACTGACAGCCTGGAAATTTTTGTCACAATTCCTGTCTCTCACTGACTCAGGGCATCCAGCCCACTCTCCTAACTTTCCTCCAGCACCTCATTTACAGTGAGAAGGGAGACCTCTCTGCCTCATTTTCATGTTGTAGATCAAGTGTCAAAGTGGTGAAAGAGACCAGTTTCTGGCTGCCAGTGGCTCTTTTATTGAAGGCAAGAGGGCTGGCAAAGAGAAACAAGAAATTAACTAAGTGGAAAGATCAGCGTAGGTAATAACAAGAGGCCTGAGGAAAAGGAAGCAGAAGAACTAAAAAGAGCAGGCAGCGGCAGAGAGAGGCTGGGGAAAATCCTTCAATTTGGTGACTCAGGATGACCTTCCAGAGGAGGTGACATTGGAGGAGTGACGCTGCAGAGCATGAAGGATGAGAGGGAGAGACCACGGGCAGAGAAAGGGTCAGTGCAAGAACCCAGTCATCTAGTCCCCTAAGTTGACAGATCGGGGAACTGAGACTCCCAGAAGAGAAGGGACCTCTAAAAGCGTCACAGGCCAGGGATGGAATTCTGTTCTCCACACTCACAGGCCCTGACACTTCCTGTGCCAGCTGCCACTCACTGAACATCCATATGGCCAAATTTTTCAAAATATATGAGGACACCTCCCCTTGGAGGGTCAAGGAGAGGGGAGAGCATCCCGAGACAGGGGTGGAGGGGAGCCCATCAAAGTGCCCTGGACCCCATGACAGCCTATGGGTGAGTCAAGGTCTTTAACTCCACAGAATCCCATCCCTGGGACATTCGGGTATGAACAAGAAAAATCATTCTTTTCTGAGACTTAACAAGTGTAAGAGAAAAGAAACATGTGCATCCTTTTATGATTCCAGGAATCAGACTTTATGACATAACCAATTATTTTCCATGTGGTAGCGACATAAATGTTATAAAGCAATAAGGAATCACCACTGCACAGCCTTCATGAGATTCTGTTTTCACATCCTCTGGCCAGTGGGTTAGCACCTGCCACACACGGCAACACATCTCCAGGGCTGTAACCCAGGGCAGACCTTCAGCAGTTTCAGAGTGCAAGCATGTCACGTACTTTATGGAAATTGTTTTCTTAACCTAGAAGCTTAATTTAAGTTCACAGTACAATGAAGGTGCTAGATGAAGGAGGAAATGTAACACAAAATAAAAGGGACTTCCCTAAAGTTACGTCTCAATGAATCGATCCCATTTTCACTCTTAGATGGTCTAAATGTTGTTACCTTTGCCTCAAGGGACTCTTTCAAAGAACTGCAGAATAAACCACATTGTAATGGATCGTCAGACAGTCGCCTTTCCTGACAATATACTGCAAAAATAGGGCTAATGTTGCTTAGTTCCATGTTTCCCCAATTTTAACGTGCTTGTGAAATCACCAGAGGATCTTGTTAAAATGCACTTTCTGATCCGGTAGGTCCACAGGGACCCAGGCAAGGGACTTGCCTAGAATTCTGGATGCCTAACAAGCTTCCATCACAAGCAATGCCTGTGCCGCTGGCCCGTGGAGCACGCTGAGTGGTGAGGGTCTATCACTGCCTCGTGTCGCCCTCTATGAAAAATCACAGAAATAATTTCCCTTGTCTCTTGAGTCTCAGTACACATTAAAATTAAACCTGTCTAGAGCAAATTATCTCCTTTTATCTCCCAGACCTCTTAATCTCATGGATAATCCTGTTTCCCTCTTTGACTTGGCCACTAGGAAGCACCTTTAGCAGAGTAAATATCACAGGGCTTTGTGCTCATGCGTTTTACCTACTGATCTTACTCCACTGGCTTTCTCTTGGCTACATCTAACTTTCCTAACGTTGCTTTTTGTTGTTGTTGCTCATACTGTTTTTTACCCCTTCATTTACTGTATTTTTGTTGTCTTATATCTCTCTTTGTAAAATACTTAGCACCCCGCCTTCAAATGGGATAGTGTGTGAGCAGAGATCCCAACCTAACCCGGATGAATGGAAATATGAGCTCAAGAACATAGAACGCATTGGTAATTTTCAGGCACTTGCTGGAGCTGGGTGAGGGGGCTGAGCGTGAAGAGGGAGCTGGTCCTGGAAGAAAAGCGGACTTGGGAAGATGCCGTTGGAAGCAGCTACCACAGTGCAAGGTTAACCCTCTGCTAGTTACTATCAGGTTACGGAAGAGATCACAAGTCAGTTGCTTCGACACTATGCCAGGCACTTTGTAGGTTGTCCAAAAATGGTTTATCATAGTACATTTACGGCTGCTCTTTTCTTGTGCCAGGCCTTCCAGAAAAGGGTGAAGGAAAAGACAGCCCAAACCCATACACATGTACCCTGTCTTGTTGTTCTTGGACCCAATGTCGTTACCATTTCTTTTTAGAGTTGTTTCCGCCATGCCCTTGAGAAGTCAAAACCGTTAGTCGACACAGTCAGTAACATTCAACATTAATCTAGTAAACTATGTCTGTGTTGACTTCTTCATCAGGCAAGGGACTTTCCTCACATGGAAACAAATGTGCGACTTCTGCTCAAGTCTGCGATGCCTGCTAAAGTGTAAATACCCTTGTTACGAAAAGCCCTTCCCGAGACGAAGCAACAACAGAAGACTGTACTGTGGATGCCAAACAAACGGGCCTTTGCTTTGCACATTGTTTTTAACCGTAGACACTGACAGGAAAACAAGTGTTTCATTTTCGTTCAGGCCCCTGTTTGCATCTTTTCCTCTTACCCCCAGCACATGACTTTTTGTAACATCTAGAATTTCCCACTCGTTTTTTCAAAACTCCTCCCACCCTATTCAAATAACACAAAGTTCAGAGGGAAGGAAATTCTTTCTTCTAGGAATTCCTCCTGCTCCTATAAAAATGTGTGTGTGTGTGTGTGTGTGTGTGTGTGTGTGTGTGTATAATCATTACTTCTCAGCCACAGAGCTTTGGTCTGTCAAATGTTCTGCTGCTTATTCAAAGTTCCTTAAAATATCAAAAAGTGTGTCATTGGTGAAGACAGAAAGTTGGGAAACATCGCATCAAAGCGAGGACACGGAATTTTTGTGCTTGTTGAAGTCAGTAGTGTCCTCTCTTCACTGCTACTCGTCTCTGGGTGGGTAGGGAGGGACAAAACCTGTGGGTACAGCCACTTCCAACGGGATGTTTCCTTTTTAAAAGACGTTTATAAAGTTAAACACAGGTTACAATGAGTTGCAGAGGAATTTTTGCTGTCACGACAGAGTAAATACCACGCGCATGTTAAAGAGTGCATGGAAATGAAGTGGCATGCTCTGATCTGGAAATACACAAGTTTGGACGCAGTGATGACGCCGTCGTGAGTGACCCCCACCAGTCTTTGCGCTTGCTCTCCTTCACCTGACCCCTGTAGCTCTCTCCCTGTTACTCAAAGCCTTCCATGACTCCAACTCACCCACTCACATTCCATAGATAAAACTCCAGTTCTCTTAAGCGACAGAGCTGATGGGTTAGCAAAACCTAATCTATACTTTTTAAAGTATTTTCTTCTATCAGAAAAATACACAGGGTCCAGCACAGATAAGGCCCCCTTTTTATTACAAAATCTTTTATTATAAAATCATAAGCATGCTGTAACATAACAATATTACACTCAAGCACACCATATGACATTTTAGGTGAAATGCTTAAATTAAAACTATAAATTATCACACCCATCTTGTTACCCTACCAACCACACTCAAGCAGGCCTTACTTCTGCTGGACTCTGTATACACACAAGTGTACAAATCCTAGGTTTATAGTTTAAGGAAATGTAGAAAGTGGTCTAAATGAACAAATCAGTGCAAAAGTACAAACACACTCAATACATTTTAAAAGAAAGGCTTCTTACAAAAAAAGTTCTCTAATTAGTAGCATTACAATTTTGAGGTCAACATAGTATGTACATTCAAGCAAAGTAATAAAACACTCAGGCCCTAACAGGAGGAAACTGTTTCTAATTATGTTCAAACTGAGATTTTGCTCTAGGGGAGCGTGCGTTGGGGGACCGCCGTGAATAGCACATCAGCAAATTACATAAACTTCACTCGATCCTGCCATTGGCCTTTGCCCAAGTTACGATTCACTTACTGTCTATTAAAAAAAAAAAGCTTCAGGCCCTGGCTGGCGTAGCTCAGTGGATTGAGTGCGGGCTGCGAACCAAAGTGTCGCAGGTTCGATTCCCAGTCAGGGTACATGCCTGGGTTGCAGGCCATGACCCCCAGCAACCACACATTGATGTTTCTCTCTCTCTCTCTATCTCCCTCCCTTCCCTCTCTAAAAATAAATAAATAAAATCTTTAAAAAAAGTTTCAGATAACTCAGGAGCAGATATGTCTCTTTTCAAAAGGTATGGCTTTTTTTCATAATTGTTCTTTATTATTGCTTCTTTTTTTCTTTTAACAACTTCATTAAGATATCTTTGACATATAAAAGTTACATATATTTAAGAGTACAACTTGATGCTTTGATCTACACATACAATATGAAAAGACCACCACAACCAAGTTAAATAACTTATCCATCACCTGTACATAATTACCATTGTATGGGGAGAAGACTGAATTAAAGACGGATCCTCTTAGAAAATTTCAAAGACACAGTAGACCATTGCCAACTGCGGCCAACCATGCCCCATGCCATACACGGGCCCTCCAGAAGTCAACCGTCTTGTGTAACTGGAGTCTGTATGCTCTGGCCCGTATCTCCTCATTTCTCCCTCGCCACTCACCCCCCATCCCACCTCAGCAATCACTGTTCTACTCTTTGCTTCCCGGAGTTCTAACATTGGATATTCCACATATACATGTTGTCATGCAGTATTTGTCTTTCTGTGTTTGACTTATTTCACTTAGCATGCCCTCCAGGTTCATCCACATTGTTGTAATTGGCAGAATTTCCTTTTAAAGGTCGAATCATAATACACACATATACATATATGCATGCTGCATACATGTGTATATACAACACATATACAAATATGCGATGCCTATACATATTCATAAGTATATGTGTGTATATGTGATGAGCATGTCATATACACTCATATGTCATATATACAGACATATGCTTGTATATCATACACACACATATCACATTTCCTTTATTCACGCATCCCTTCACAACATCTAGGTTATTTCCATATCTTGACTAATGTGAAGAACGCTGCAATGAACGAGGCTGTGCAGGCATCTCTTTGCAATCGTTATGAAGAAGGATGCAAAATTAGGTGGGCCCCAACCAGCAGTGAGCTTTCACAGAAGCCTACTGCAGTGTCTTGGGTAAAATCTGAAATCAAGTTTGCCTTGGTGCCTCCCTCTCCTTTCCTCAGCCGCCGCCCTGCAGTGGGCCCCCTGGTCAGTGACTCACTCAGCATGCTGTGCTCTCTACTCTCCGTAATCCAAACACATGTTGAAGCTCTCTTGTCCTGTGTGCATGTGTGTGTGACAGTGATACAAACATATAGAAACAGACACTCTCGGAGTCCAAAACTACCTTATTAATCTGACAATTGCAACTATTCATATTGGATAAAGTGGAGTTCTAAAGCTACAGCAATCTCTTTGTAACATTCTGGAGCATTTTGGTCCCCAAACAGGGATTTTGGAAAGGACAAGACAGGTTTTCTCAGCCAAACCTCCTAGCGCCCCTCAAATAGTTTTCAACAGATGACACCGTGTCCCAATCAAGCCGTCCTACTCGATTGTACTGAAGTGGGCTAACCATAATCTTCCCCTGCCCTATTAGTTTTACCCCTTGACAACCAGGACTTGACTTGAAGTAACAAACGTAAAGAGTCCTAAGGGATTGGATCCGTTTAAACTAAGACCAGCCTCCACCACACAGTCCAGTGACAAGGCTTGAGGTTCAGAAGGGATGCTCTGCCATCCAGAACCCCATGGAGTTTGGGTGCCAACTCGGAGAACCCATCACTGAATAGCATGGAGTGCAAAGTGTGTGTCTTCTTGTGGCCAAAATCCCTGCCAGTGCTGCCTGACTAGATGTGTAAGATCCATGACATGCCTTGGCAAAAGCTAGTTCAGGAGTGTTGGCCAAGGTGCTGAATCGTGGGAAGGGAGGCAGGAACACCTTTGCTGGTGAATCACCCCCCACCAACTCATTTTAAGACGTTGAGCTCATTCATTTTGACAAGATACCCTAGGGCTTCAAATCTGATGTAAATTTGGTGAAGGTGATGTGTGTGTGTGTGTGTGTGTGTGTGTTTGTGTAGAAGGGTGTGCGGGATGCATATTCTTTATAGAAATTCCAGCAGCACACCAACTCTAGAACCCACTTAAAAACAAAGCACATTTAGAGTTGTTTATTCCAAATGAATGTGACCTATACCTCCACACTTCTCTATCAGATTGTTACTGACATTTGCAAAAAAAAGAGAATCAATTGCAAAATAAAACTATTGTAGATCAAATGGCAGAGAACCCATAGCCACAATCCTGAAGAATAATTCAAAAGTAAAGCCCATTTTCTACGCATGCCCACGGATTTCCTTATTATTTCTACCTTTACTCAAATTGAACCTTTTATTCAAATACTTTTTTTTTTTTTTTTGGCAGCTTATCCTCCCTGCCCCGAAAGCGAAAGCGGGCATGCTGATATCAGAACTACAGGGTTGGCTAACAGTCGAATCACCCGTGAATAACTGCAGACGGCACCCCGTGGTAAATGAAAGTGAAGGCATCCTGGCCCCCCGAGTCGTTTTGCACCGCCGTGGCCCCCTCGCCCATACTGGCAGCTGACGCCTCCTCCCTCTGCCAGGCCATTAGCTTCCGTTCTGTTCAACTTTCTGACCTCTAGCTTTAGAGACAAGTCCTGGCTGTGGGAACTGGCTCTGGGTAGCGCTTGGCTCCCTCCCGATGGGTGGCTGGCACGAGGAACACTTTCTTTGACACTCTTAAAAGAAGCCTAAGGATATTTCCTGGCAAAAAGGAAATCGAAACCCACAACGTGGGATTCCGGTCCAGCAAAGGCTGGCCAAGAGGGCAGTGTGGCTGTTGAGCCCTGGTCTTGCTGGAAGGCTGTTTCCTTTGGCTTCCCTTTCCCTCCAGAGTGGATTTTTTTTTCTCTCTCTCTCTCTTTTGACACTTCCAGCCCGGAGTGTGACACCTACTGGAATTTATGAGCAGCTGAAGAGGGACGGATATGATTTGGGCACCAGGCGAGAACGGCTGGCTTCTGCCCCAGGATTTCCCGCGGAAATCACCCAAGACTTAGAAGGCGTTTCAATAAGGAAGTAACCAGTAAAGTGATCTTGGCGGGAGAGCCCCGAGAACATCTTAGAAAAATACCAGACACCACTGGGTACTGTGGAGATGTCCACGCCTCCTTCAGCCCGCTCCCCCTGGCCTTTCTGGAGTGATAGAAGGTGGTCTGCGGGTATTTCCCCAGTGGAGGGGGAGGGATGCGAAGTACATTGATTTCCCGGATAACGTTAACGTGGGGGTCCCAGCTTCACATCCCGCGAGGACCTCAGACCACCACCTCCCTTCATTGCGCACTGGTCGCTGGGCTGAGGGTGGCGCGCAGACCTGTGAACCGAGGGGCTCGGTTCAGTAGGTACCCCCACCCCTCGGGTCCCTGGCACTTCACCAGCTATCGCCCCACGAGGCATTCCCGCCACCTCCCCACCGCCTCAAACCCGTACACATCGTCTCCCACGCTGCGCTTCTGCAGCCCGCGCAGCGGTTCCTCCGAGTGTCCCAGGTCCCCAAACGCGCCCCGGTTCTCACGCGTCGGTGGCACTGCCTCGCGGAGGTGGCGCTACTAGGAGCACGAGCAGAGGCGGCGCGGGAGGGAGTGCGGGGGTGGTAGTGACAGGGGGCAGGGGCGCGCTGGGATCTGGCGGAGGCCGGGCTCGGGGTCCCTGGCCACCCGGGGCGCGCGGGGAGGCGCGGAGGACCCGCTGCGGCACTCACCCGCTGCTGCTGCCGACTGCTGACGGCCACGGCGGCGGCGGACGCGGCGCTGTGCCGGAGCTCGGCCGCCTGCCCGGGTCTCAGCAGGCTCCGGGTGAACCTGCGGGTCCGCTCCACAGCCATCGCGGGCCCGCGCCGACCCCGCCGCGGTCCGGGAGTGCGCGTCCCTTCGGCCTTCCCAGCGCCAACCTTCTCTACCCACAGCCGTTCAGGAAGCGGAACTCGGCGCCTTTGCCCCCCTCTTCCTCGCTCTACTCACTAGAGGCGGGTTTTTCTCTCCTGAAACCCCACTTCCCCACCCCCTTCTCTCGCAGAAGCTTCTCGACGACTTTCCAAACTCTGCTCTCCTCCCGGCGCACGCGGCCAACTCGGCGAGCGGCCCCGACCCCGCGGCCGCGCCTCCGGAGCTGGGGGCGCACGGCGCACGTGGGGTGGTTCCAGCCCGCGCCACCCCCGGGCTCAGCTGGCTGGCCCGGGCTGGCCCCGCCACCCCAGGGACGGCAGACCACGGGGCTCCGGGCGGGGCCTGTCCGCGGCCCTGGTCCCCATTTGGGGAGCTCTGGCCGCCTTTACTGATTTGGCTCAAACCAGCCCTTCGAAGTCTTCCTTGCCTGCAGTCCTCACTGAGGGCCTTAAAACAAGGTTCCAAATGCATCCATGCCTTCCATTGGTATTCATGAAGCGCCTACTATGTGTCAGTTCACACTGTTCTGAAAACTGGGGAGAAGGAGAGGGACTTGCCAGCCCCACCTTAAGGCTGTGTGGGGCTCTTGTATTTTGGTGGCTGTGGTGGGAAGCAGCCAATAACCAAGTTAACCAATGAAAGTATACGAGAAAGCGAACACGGGAGTTTAGATGATAGAAGGGAGAGAATTAATACATCAAGGTAATGTGGTTTAAAAGGCTGGGGTGGGGGTGTGACAGTGGAGAGGGTGAGGAGGCTAGAACTGACCTGGGGGGGTTACTGGGTCCTGTGGGTCAGGGATAGGGGTGGACTTAGATTGGTGGTGTCTTTTTCTGCTCCCAGTTTTGCCACACCTCCATCTGTCCTGCAGGGGGTCTTAGCCATCTGATGAAAGCCTTCTAGGAATTCTCATTCCAAGTCACACCCGGGGGTTTCTCAGACTCAGTGTGGGGCTAAGTAGGTGGAAGAGCAGAACCATTCTGACGCCCCAAGATGCCAGCCTGGAGAGATCCGGGAGCCTCTCCAAGTATTCTAGGTTTTTCTTCCCAGCTTTTTATAGATCTGTGACCCTGGCATTTTTCCAAAGTAGTATATAGTGTTAACACACTTGGGTACAAAGAATTCTTAAGCAGCTGATAACTTTGCTTGAGTGAGCTCTCTGCTGTCTGGGATTCAGTTGGCCAGAGATGCAACTGGGGCATTATCTCAGCACATTCTAGAAATAATGTTGAGCAGAGTCCCTGGAAGATTTGGGAGGTTTCATGGAAATATCAGTTGGTTCTTCAGTCCCCTTTGTAACAACCATCATGACGAAGGACGGTGCCTTGCACTGTGTGCCTTCACATTGCTGCGCAATACCAGAACAATGTCACCTTTAAGGGTGAACTATACGTGGGTGGTTGCCTCTGTGGTGACATTTAAAGATCTCTGGGGGAAAAAACTCCTTCCAGCCACAGCCTCCTCTCACAGGTGTGCCCTTTACATGTACATTCTCTCTCGAGAAATAATATGTTAAGCACTTTTGAATGAACTTGAGCTTGTCAAGAGGAGGTGGTCTAGTCCTTGCCCTCGGTTTCAGACCAGCACCTGGCACACAGTAGGCACTCTATAAATATTTGTTTGCGGAGGACTTTCCCGAGGGCTTAGGGGGGTTGGTGCAGTCAGGGGCTCAGGGTGCATGAGGCAGGGAGAGACAGAAAGTAGAAGAGAAATGTGTGCTAGGAAGACAATCTATAGTAATCTAAAATAGCTTGTAATGTGTCCTGGGTATGGCAACTCACTGAGTTGATCCAAATTACTGAGTCATCCACATAACCCATTCATTCTCCAACCATATCAGGTAATAAATAGATAAGTCACCGGTACTTCTTTTATTACTATGAACTGTACTTTCTTCGGCTTTAGGGAGTCACCAGAACACTGGTGTGAGAGCATTTGACGCACAGTGTATGATGACCATTCCATGGCTCACAGTGAGAAGGGTGGATGTATGTGACCCCCAGGGCCAATGCATTTCAATAAGGATGCCCCTGGGACTCTCCGCAGCCCTTGGCGGTCATGGAGGTTTCAGTGAAGCCCTCTTCTGGATGTCAAGGACGTTTTTGTTAGACACAACCCCCTTCCCCCCCTGCAGCTTAGGCAGACATTCTGAGCTGTAGAAACAGGACTTCAGGGCTGCTAATTTGGCACTCTCTGAGGCTCTCGCGGTCACATCTCTCCGTTCCCCAGAGAGATCTGGCTCAGATACTTTGCAAAGACAAATCTACATGAATGTATCATGAAGACCCTACTATGAACTACGGACTTTGGGTGATTATGATGTGTCGGTTTAGGCTCATCAGGTGTAACAAATGTATCACTTGGGTTGGAGATGTTGATAATGGGGTGGGAGTTATGTATGTCTGGGGGTAGGAGAAACAAGTGTATTTTCCTTTTTATATTGCTCTGAATTTAAACTGCTCTAAAAATAAAGATTTCTTTAAAAAAAAAGAAAATCAATGTAACACAACAATGAAAAGACAAATTGCCCCACAGAAGAATGGGTAAAGGGTGGGAATACAGCATTTCTCCAAAGAGATACACAAATGGTCAATGCTCTCCATCATTAGGCATCAGCTGAGCCAGTGCTCAGCATGAAATCAAAGTCACTGTGAGAAAGCACAATAAGATAACACGCCCACCAGGGCGGCCCTAATAAAAGACCTGGAGAATAACAAATGCTGAGGAACCAGAAGCCTGGCACTTTGGTTGGTGGGAATGTAAGACGGCATGGCCCTTTTGCAAAAAGATTTGGCACTTCCTCAAAATATCAAACAAGTCACCACATGACCCAGAAATTCCACTCCTACAGAAATGACATTCACACAGACAGTTATACAAATAAAAAGTTATATAAGAATGTTTACGGCAACATTATTCATGTTGCCCAAAGTAGAAACAACCCAAATCGCCATCGCTTGATAAATGGATAAACAAAAGGTGGCATACCCACACAAGGGAATATTTTTGGAAATAAAGAAATGAAGTATTATGTGCGCCACTACCTGGATAAACATTGAAAACACTTTGCTGTGTGAAAGAAGCTAGTCACAACAGGCCATAAATTTAGGATACCTTCTCTATGGAATGTCCACAATAGACAGACCTCAAAACAGGGAGCGAATGAGTGGTTGCCTAGGGGTTGAGGGGCTGAGGAAAATGGGGCGTAACAACAAGTGGGTACGGGGTTTGGTTTTGGTTTTTTTTTTGAATGATGAAAACTTTCTAAAATTAATTGCAGTGGAGGTTGTACAAGAAACGGATTACAGTTACTGCTTTTGGGAAGGGGAACTTGACAGCTGAGGGATAGGAGTGTCTATGTATATTCTATATTGTATACATTTTTACTATACATTGTGCGTTTATTGCATTTTGTATCACATGTGTAATAACCTCTTCACAAAGAAATAAAAAATGTTCCATTTTATTTGCAGAGATACCATTACAGAAACATGTCCATCCTGGTTCCCATTTCTCGGGGAACAAGTAATTAATAAAACAAGTGAATCCTTCTATGGTCTCTAATATTGTAGAACAGTGGCTGAAAGTACATGCTATGGACTCCAAATGCCTGGGTTCAAATCCCAATACTACTTCTTGCTTTAGCAAGTTATTTAACATCTTTAAGCATCCATGTTCTTATCTGAAAAATTGGGATAACAATAGGTAGCTGGGAGGCTTCTATGAAGGTTATGGGGTTGTTTAGCCCACTGATTCTATGCCCCATTGTCTATAATTCTAGATGGCTCAGAAAGGAAGCTCCCCAAATCCGCAGAAGAGGCATTTTAGAATCAGTAGTGTGATCAAATTTTGTTCCATGGCCCAAAGTCAAGTTTTTACTGTTCTGCATTTTCGAGTGTTTAGAATGCATAGCCTGCAATCATGTTTTATCAAGTTCTAATTATCCTCTTTCATTGAGTTGGCATGGACCAAGCCATTCAATCAGAAAGAAATAACACCACTCAACGACATTTATGGAATATCAGCTGTGGACAGAATCTCACCCTCAGCCATGGAGGCGTAAGCTCAGCGAAAGCTTTCTACCTCCAGAGAGTTTCAAATAGAGAAACTGACTGATAAAACATTAGTGGGTGAGGAGTTATTCTTATGGCTTTGAGATTTTAAAGAATTGATTGCAACATGAAATTTTCTAGCCCTTCCTTCCCTCCCCTCCTCCTTTCCTCCCTCCCTTCCTCCCTCCCTCCCTTCCTTCCCTTCCGTTCCTTCCCTTCCCTTCCTTCCCTTCCCTTCCTTCCCTTCCTTCCCTACCCTTCCTTCCTTTCCTTCCTTCCTTCCTTCCCTTCTTTAAATCTCAAGTACTCATCCTCCTTATGCAAAAGCACCAGTGGCTTTATTAAGATGCAGTATGCAATGATTACCTGCCCTGGTACAGTTCAAAGCTCTATACAACCAGAACTATGAAATTGTCAGTAGTCCTTTCCTGTCATCTTTCTCCATGACTTTGCCCAGAATGATTATATTGGTCTTTTGAGTAACAAAAGGCTTCGGGAAATTTTTCATTACAGTAATAAGTATAAAAGTGAAAGCTGTGGTATCTTTTCCAAATCACCTAATAGTGTGATGGCATACAATTTAGTCATTAACCCAGGAGTCTGATGTGAGTTCAGGTCTTGACACTTGGAGACCATAGAAAGTAGGACAAATACCCCCTTGAACTAATTCTGTGGCATTTAGCCTCCTTTCCTAAGTGACCCCAGGTCCAGTGCACTCTGGGTTTCATCCTGGGCATGAGTGTGTCTCAAGTCTTGACTATTCAAGTATGTCTAGTGTTACTCACTTTACCAAGTACACTTGTTATAGCATTTGATTCTCCTATCACTCATCCTAAAAGGCAGGTGGAAATGTAATATTGCTCCCACTTTACATACAAGAAAGCTGAGAGAGAATTCGATAACATAGAAATTAAAAGGAGAACTACTTTAATGAATAAAGGCCCAGGAAAAGGAGTCCACAGAAGCAGGTGACTTGCCTCGACACTCTAGTAACTCTACCTGGGGTGAGTAAATTAAAATAATTTCACTTGGCAATTAAAATGGCAATATACAACTCATCGTATTCAAAAAGGCAATAAAATATCAGCATTTTAAATTAAAATATTGACTATAAGCAAAATACTCATCTATAAACATTTCTTTGTTCTCTAACATTAAGAAAAAAAATTAAACAACCGAATTTACATCCAGTGGCTTTTTGGCTGAATACTATGTCACCAGATAGATTTTTTTCTTCACGTTGGCAAGGGCGTATTAAAGAGCAACAAGAAAAATATGGTTTGAAAGCGCTGATATTTATGGGAACCCATTAGTCCTGGCCAGCATCAGAGCCATTTGACAGCATTGAGTTCCTCTGGTGGTTTACGGGCAAAGGCATTACATTTGATGTGAATTTGTTACTGTGATTAGAAGACAGATTCTTGGAAGAATGGTACACTTGAGGTAATGTGATTTGCATGCGTAACTTTGCCAGGCTGTTTATTTCGTCCACAGTCCACGTGCAGTGGGTCTATCACTGTCGGTCCACAGGAACCCCCGTGGGGAACGTACCTCCAAGAGAGGCACGTGGGTAAGTGACAAGAACAGTTCTCACTGGGAACCTGTGTCTGGGTTCTCTGTCCTGCTTTGGATTTAATTTGGAGTCTGGCCTTAGGGAATGAATGCCTGGGACCCTTATTTCTCCATCTGTAAAAATGACTCAGAGACAGATCTTGGCTTGATACGAAGAAGGAAGTGATTAGTAAATGTAGCATGGGAACGTTTCAGTTTCTTACATGCATAATTAAACCCCTGTGCTTACTTTACTCTTCTGGGCATTTCCATTCTCTCCTCCCCTTCTGTGGTGTGCTGATGACTTCAGACCACTATTCTCACAGAAATCTACCTAGACGTAGAACGAAGTCATAACACAATGATTTCTTTTATTTTTTTAAAGAAAGCAACATAAGAATAAAACTAATTTTCTAATATTTTATGGAGAATTTTGCATCTGTGCACCTGAGTGAGATTGGCTAACTTGTGTTTTTGGAATTAACTTTATTACATGTTGCCAGGAAGACTTTTCTTGCTTGCTACAGTGGACTGGAGATATTTCTGTCCCTTCCTGTGGCCCACAATAATTTAACTAACATTGAGATCATCTGTTCTCCAAAGGTTGAAGAGACTCCAGCTGTGGAACCATCTGGTTCTGGTGCATTTTTAATCTGGGATCTATAATCACTTTCAAATCTCTTTCATAGATATTGGCCTATTCAAGATTTGTACATTGTCTTTTAATCATTAATAATTTGTATTTTGCTAAGAGTATGATCAATTTTTTTCAGGTTTTAGAGATATTTGTCTTAGAATTGCACACAGCATTAACTTACATATTTGTCTTTATCATGCATTGTTTTTAATTTTACCATAAAGATTTTACATGTGCCCTTGAAGTATCAAAAAGAATATAATCAACACCCTTATAACCCCCAACTATATTTAAGAATTTTAAATTAGAGAAATCATAGCCTTTCATCTCTTCAATAATGCAGCACTTATTTCCAAAATGTAAGAAAATTTTCTTACATAACTGCAATATCGTTTAACACACTAAACTCAATTAACAGCAATTTCTCAATAACTTTCGTTACCCAGTTCATATTCAAATTTCTCCAATTATTTCCAAAATGACTTTTCTTCTGTAGCTGAGTTGACCAAATCAGAATTTAAGCACAGAACACACATTGACTTGCTTGTCATGCCTCCTTAACTCTATGTTAAGCCATTTCCCTCCCCCACTTTTGATTACTACATGGATTTGTTCAGGAGGCTGAGTCAGTTGTCCCACAAGTTCTGTTTCTTCTTACTGACATTTAATTTGTTCCTTTTTATCAAAAGCCTTTTCTCGTTTTTAATCTTGAATTTTTGCTTCCTGTTTTTCTCCTTTAATTGGGTCCCCAAAGGGGATTATCTGTTATATTAGTCTCTTCAAAGAACTGGCTTCAAGTTTAATTAGTTTGACTATGTCTTGTTGTTCATTATTTTTATTAATAGGGTTTGATACTCTCTTTATCAAGACAAAAAGCCCACATACTATAGACTAAAAATGGTAATATTTAAATACATTAAACTCAAATCTTCATTATGGCAAAAATAGCAAAAAAGCCAACAGGCAAATATATAATTGGGCAAATATGTCTAATAAAAATAAACAAGAAAGGTAAATAGCTCTAATATGCAAAGATTTTGGTTGACAAGAAAATTACCCAAACAAGCAATTTCCTAAAAGAGAAATTCCGGATGAAACAAAAGGAAAAGAAAATGTACTCACATTTTTTGCCTATTTTAAATTGGGTTTGTCAGTCATTTTCTTATTGATTTTCAAAGTCTACTTAATATATTCTGCATAAGTCAATTGTCAAAGATTGTGTATATGTAATTTGTTTTTACTATTGTGCATCGCTAACAGGGACCAGAATTTATGGAATAACTGTCATTTTCTTTATCTAAGTATGGAAGTGTTACACCAAATATCTATTTAACAAATATTAAGTGATTATTTTCCATAAAAAATAGGAGATGTGTTTTTTTTCCCTAGTAGACCACCTTACAAAGAAACATATTAATACTTAGTTTATACTTATAAATGTTTCAAAACATTAATTCCATATCCTCATTAGGTAGGCAGAAAACAGGTTTTGGATGGATCTAACTGATGTAGAGCAACTATTTCACTTCCAGGAAATTTTTCTTTTAAGAACTTTATCTACATTGCCACAGTGCTTTCTCAGGCATGTGGTTTTGGTGTGCACTTGAATTTGCACTAACCCACTTCCTGTGCCTACACTCTTCTTGACTCTGCTCTTGTTGCAGTAAAAGAAACTGGCAAAGAAGTATAACATAATTGCCCAGAGCTCAGTTTTTGAAAAGGGATAAGACAGAGAGAGGGAAGAAAGCAATGTAAACTATGTGTGTATGCACCTCTTAAACCTACAACAAAAACGGCAGATTGACAAGTCTTGAAGGTGTCTATTTAAATGAAAGCCAGTGGGCTTTTGTTCTCCCCCACAGGATCATTAGAATTTATTAATACTACTAGATTTGGATTTTTATAGCTATATCTTCTAGCAAGATCTTATTGGTAGGCTTTAAAATGTTTCAGTTGTAAGCTAATCATGAATATTGTCCCTGTTCTCCTTGTTTATTTGCTAGAGGGACAAAAAGATGTAAAATAGCTACTTTGCAGAAATATTAAAAGCAAGAGGAGAGTTATTATGCAACTATTATAAAAATATCCTAATAAAGTCAACGTACTGTTTGCATGTTTTTAAAGGGCACCATTAGCATTGCCACGTGCACAGAGCTCTCTGCTCACATTACCAAGAGGCCTTTTTACACCCGCCAGGTAGCCTCTCTTCTGTTGAAGAAATGATTGGACGGAGCTACTTAAGAGCATGGGAGCATGATTCTGGAAGCTCAGTAAAAGTACTCTATAAAGGCACAAGTCTTTCACTACCCTTTTCTGCTTTCGTTGGCTACAAAATGTATCCAACCAACATTGACCATTTTGATGTTTACCCATAAGGGCCAAAGCTGGTGGCCACTCTGTAAATATGCTTAATGGGCTTCAGTTCAGATGTTGGATATGTATTTTTGGGTTAGATTCATGTTTTGGGCGGTGATAGAGCAACTGATGTGTGGGTGCTGAATGAGCTGGTAAAAACTACTGGGCATGAGCAGGTCAAGGCATTTCAGAGACTCAAAGCTGGAAATAGTCATGAAAATTATCTAAGTCATGTTTGCTTGTTTATTTTTTTTTATATCTGGTACTGTCATTTACAGGAGGAAAAGTGAAAACCCAGAAGGTAAGTGTTGTAAATCAGATCAGCTAGTTATTTTGTGCAAGAATAGGGTTGCTACCGAGATATATTCCTAGTCCAGTGTTTAGTCCAATATACCTTACAGCCAGAAACATGAAACTAAAAAAAAACAACCCAGAAGATAATGACACTAAATACCATTCTATGATCTGTTTGAGAAATATAGTGCAGAACCACTAGACTACAGTGGTCCTACCTATAGTGCCATGGGTGGGGGGGCGGCACAGAGAGAGACATCAGTACCCATAATTGCTGTTCCCACCACTATTTCTGACTGGATCTTCTCCTATTTCAAGGTTTAGACCAGAAATCACTTTTTAAGGGTGTCTTTTCTCCCTCTCAATCTGCCTTTTCTCCTTCTATATGATCAAATAATATCCTCTCTATGTTGTAGTATTTTTCCCTTTGTTCTCTCCTCCATTAATAACAATTGTCATCAGTTGGAGTACCTATTATGGATCAGACATTTTACCAGGAAGTATATGGAAGTTGTACTGAGTTCTCAGAAAAACCCTCCAAACTAGGTACGAGTATTCCCATTTTTATGAATGGGGGAACTGAGGTTCAGACGGGTTAAGTAGTGTGACCAAGCTCATACACCTAGTGAGCCACAGAGCCAGGGTGGAAAACCGTATTTGTCACTCTCCCAACCTTGTGCCCTTTTCATGTGTCATACTGACTCAGTTCAGTGTCAGAAGACTGTGATCATGGAACCTGGACTTCTCTCATTATCCATTCCACCCCGCTTCTAGCCCCTGAGATGGGAAAGCTAAATCTGCATTTTTCATATTCTCTTGAGTCTGGGATCCTGGGTACGGCACAAAGGGTGAAGGGAGAAAACACCTGTGTACGATCTGGGAAGCAGCAGTGAGGTACCAGCCACCTTCCAGCTGGTGTGGCAGCTGGGAAGGGAGGTAGCGGGGATGGGAGTGTGCAGAGGCAATTCTGGAGGCCAGACTCAAGGATCCGGGGCTGGTCCCAGCCTTCCGGTTGAAGAGGCATTGTGGCAAGGACTGTGGTATCAGCCACAGAAGCTTCCTGACATCTGGATCACATTATGAGGTGAATCTGTAATCTCAAACAACAGTGCAGGAGGGTCCCCTGGACTGGGGCTCTATTTGCCCTTCCAGTGATTTTGTAAAACTGAATTCCTTATTTTATTTCTTTTGGCTTCAAATACGCAGTAAGATATAGTGGTTATTCCCCATATCTATTTCTATATAACAAACTGCTTCAAAACTTGCAGTCTAAAACAACAATAATTTATTTTTTAGACATTGTGTAGTGTACTTTTTCCATTACCATTTAGTCTCCTTGTATCCCACCCCCAACAATCATGATACTGGTCCATGTCCATGAGTCCTTTTTCCTTTTTGCTCAATCCTTCCACTCTTCCTTGCCTTCCTCCCCACCTCCTTACCTGTCATCTTGCTATCTATGTGTCTGTTTCTATTTTCTTCTTAGTCACTTTGTTTATTAGATGCCACATGTGAGTGATATTATACAGTATTTATCTTCCTCTGACTGGCTTATTTTATTTAGCATAATGTTCTCCAGGTCCATCCATACTGTCACAAAGGGTAAAATTTTCTTATGTTTTTACAGCTGAGAAGTATTCCATTGTGTAAATGTCCCATAGTTGTTTTGTCCACTCATCTACTGATGGACACTTGAGCTGCTTCCACGTCTTTGTGATTGTAAATTACACTGCAATGAACATAGGGGTGCTTATGTTCTTTTGAATTGGTATTTTGGGTTCCTTTGGCTATATTCCCACAAGTGGAATTGCTGGGTCAAAAGGCAGATCCATTTTTAATTGTTTGAGGTATATCCACATGGCTTTCCACAGTGGCTGCACCAGTCTACATTCCCATCAATGGTGCAGAAGTATTCCCCTTTTTCCACATCCTCGCCAACACTTGTTGTTTGTTGATTCATTGATGACGGCCACTTCAACAAGTATGAGATAGTATCTCATTGTGGTTTTAATGTGCATTTCTCTGCTGATTAGTGACATTGAACATCTTTTCATATGTTTGTTGGCCATCTGTATGTCCTCTCTGGAGAACTGTCTATTCAGGTCTTTTGCCCATTTTTTAATTGGATTGTTTGTTTTTTGGTGTTGAGTTTTGTAAATTCTTTATAAATTGATATGAATTCCTATCAGATGTATTGGTGAATATGTTCTCTCATTCTGTGGGTTGTCTTTTTATTTTGTTGATGTTTTCCTTTGTTATGCAAAAACTTTTTAGTTTGATGTAGTCCCATTTGTTTATTTTTTCTTTTGTTTCCCTTGCCTGAGGATTTATATCTGATAAAATATTGCTATGAGCAATTCTGACATTTTACTGCCTATGTTTCCTTCTATGATTTTTATTGTTTCAGGTCTAACATTTAAATCTTTAATTTATTTTGAATTTATTCTTATGTGTGGTATAGGAAGGTGGTGTAGTTTCATTTTTTCTGCATGTATCTGTCCAATTTTCCCAACACCACTTGTTAAATAAGCTATCTTTAGCCCATTGTATATGTTTGCTTCCTCTGACAAATATTAATTGACTGTAAACATGTGGGTTTATTTCTGGGATCTCTATTCTGTTCCACTGATCTATGTGTCTGTTTTTATGCCAGTATCATGCTGTTTTGATTACTATGGCCTTATAGTATAGTTTGATATTAGGTAGTGTGATTCCTTCAACTTTGTTCTTCTTTCTCAGGATCACTGCTGCTGTGTGGGGCCTTTTGTGGTTCCATGTAAATTTTTGAAATATTTGTTCTAGTTCTGTGAAATGTGTCATCGAAATCCTGATAGGGATTGTATTAAATCTATAGATTGGTTTGGGTCATATGGACATTTTAATGATGTTAATTCTTCCTATCCATGAACACAGTATGTGCTTCCACTTATTTGTGCCTTCTTCAGTTTCTTTCTTTGGTGTCTTATAATTTTCTGAGTATAGCTTTTTTACATTCTTGGTTAGGTTTATTCTTAGGTATTTTATTATTTTTGAAGCAATTATGAATGAGACTGTCTTCTTAATTTCTCTTTCTGTTAGCTCATTTTTGGCATATAAAAATGCAACTAATGTCTGGATCTTAATTTTGTAACCTGCTTCTTTGTGGATTCATTTTCAGTTTAGTAGTTTCTCAGTCGAATCTTTGGTGTTCTCTATGTACAATATCATGTCATCTGCAAATAGTGACAGTTCTACTTCTTCCTTTCCAATTTGGTTGTCTTGTATTTCTTCTTCTTGTCTGATTTCTGTGGCTAGGACTTCCAGTACCTTCAGAGCATTTCATCCCAAAGCGGCAGAATATACATACTTTTCAAATGAACAAAGAATGTTTTCTAGGATAGACCACATGTTAGGACATAAAACAAGTCTAAATAAATTTAAGAAGATTGAAATCATATCAAGCATCTTCTCTGACCACAATGCTATGAAACTAGAAATCAACCACAAGAAGAACACTGGAAAACACACAAAGACATGAAAGCTAAAAAACATATTAATACACAGTGAGTGGGCCAACAATGAGATCAAGGAAGAAATCAAAAGATACCTTGAAACAAATGAAAATGAGGACACAAAAATCCAAAATCTGTGGGACACTAGGAAAGCCACCCTAAGAAGGAGATTCATAGCATTACAGCCCTGTCTCAAAGGAAGAAGAAAAGCTCAAAAGAACAATCTAACCTTATACTTAATGGAACTTGAAGAAGAACAACACACAAAGCCCAAAGTGAGTAGGAGGAAGGAAACAATAAAGATTAGAACAGAAATAAACTAGAGTCTAAAAAAAAGCATACAAAAGATCAATGAATCCAAGAGTTTCTTCTTTGAAAAGATAAACAAGATTGGCAAACCTGTAACCAGACTCATCAAGAAAAAACAAGGAGGACCCAAATAAATAAATAAAATCAGAAATGAAAGAGGAAAAATAACCACTGACAGCAAAGAAACACAAAGGACTGTGAGGAAATATTACTAATTACATGCCAACAAACTGGACAACATGGAAAAAGTGATACATTCCTAGATGCATACAATAATCAGAAGAATCAGAGAATCTGAGTAGATGGATTACACCTAGTGAAAGTGAAACAATAATAAAAAAAAATCCCCAGCAAACAAAAGCCCTAGACTGGATGGCTTCACAGGTGAATTTTACCAAACATTTCGAGGAGAACTAACACCTCTCCTTCTCAAACCTTTTCAAAAAATTCAGTAGGATGGAAGGCTGGCACAATATCCCACTTTCCCATTCTATTTCTGCAAAACAATTTTTATCATGCATTTTCCCTGGCTGGTGTGGCTCAGTGGCTTGAGTGCCAGCCTGCAAACCAAAGGGTTTAACAGTTCGATTCCCAGTCAGGGCACATGCCTGGGTTGCTGGCCAGATCCCCAGTTGGGGGTGCCTGAGAGGCAGCCACACATTGATGTTTCTCTCCCTCTCTCTCTCCCTCCCTTCCTCTCTCTCTAAAAATAAATAAATAAACTCTTTAAAAAATTCATCATCCATTTATGCTGCAAACATTGATTTAGTATATAACATTTAAAGTGACCATTCTAAGTGCTCAGTGTAGAAAAGATCTGCTTTGAAGAAATAAGTAATACATGCCAAGGGTGTGATAATAATCCACATAGAGTGACAAGGAGGAAATCACTGGGTCTGCTGTGCAGTCAAAGAAACCAGGTGAGGACACATCATCCTAGAAGAAGGTCTTGAAGGTTGAGTGGGAGTTGGACAGGGTGGAAGAGATTTGTTTGAAGAAAAGGGGAAATAACTAGACTTATGAAAACAGTGTTGTGGCACACATTTTTGTTTAAAATAATGATGGAATATATAATTGAGAGTGAGGATAACTGAAAAGTCGAGGAAAACATATGTTTGTGTGACTGTATGTGCATTATTTTGTAATACAGAGACACAAAGTCAGTGAGGATATAGATTTGAACCACATAATTAACAAGGACCTACGCACATGTAGAGATCATTGCATCCGACTTCAAAATATGTATTTTTAAGGAGAATTTAGTTTTAGAGGGGTTTTAGGTTCACAACAGAGTTGAGAAAATGGATAAGAGAGTTCCATATGCCCCATTCCCACCAACTCACACCCCCCCAGCTACGAACACAGTGCAACATTTATTACAGTTGATGAGCCTAAATTGACCTATCATTCACTTTTGGTGATGGATGAGTTGTGACAAATGTATAATGACACAGAGATTCATGCACATTATAATATCATACAGAATGTCAAATCATCTCTTTTGGCAAATGGTGCCTTTTAGGAAATTTGTCTGTTCTACCTAGGTTATCAAATTGGTGGGCATGGCATACAGTTGAGATCTGTAGTAATGTCTTTTCTTCTATTTTGATACTAGTAATTTGTGTCTTCTCTTTTTCTCGTTCAGCTTGGTTAGAAGTTTATCAATTTTATTGCTTCCAAAAAACAGCTTGTGGTTTCATTGATTTTCTGTTGATTTCTTGTTTTGAAGTCCATGATTTCTGCTCCTCTAATTCTTATTATAGCTTTTATTCTGTTTACTTTGGATATCATTTGCTCTTGTTTCTAGTTTCCTAAGGTAGGGCTTAAATTATAGATTTAGATCTTCCTTCTTTTCTAATGCGTGCATCCAATGCTGTGAACTTCCTTCTCAGCACTGCTTTTGCTGCATCCCTTACATTTTTGTAACTTATATTTTTATCTTATGCATTTTTTAAAATACCCATGGAACATATATTAAAAAAATAACAGATATTTGAACAAAAGGAATACACAAACTATATCAAAGGATTCAAATCCTGCCATTTATTTATTTATGTATTTATTTATTGCCATTCATAATATGAAAATTATAAAAATCAATAACAAAGTATGATTTTAAAGTTTACAAATATCTTAGAATTAAGAAATACACTTTTAAATAGTTCAAATATCTTTAAAAAACATAATGGAAATTAAAAAATAAATTGAAATGACCTATAACACATATATAAAATCAATTGTGAGATGTGGCTAGTTCAGCACTTTGAGGAACATTTATATTCTTAGATACTTATATACATTTACAAAATTTAAAAATTACAGAAATTAGAAAAACAATAGGAAAACATACCCAAGGCATGTAGAAGGTAAATAATAATAAAAGTGACAGCACAACTTAATAAAACAGAATACAAACACACAAGGGAGTGGTTCAATAAAGCCAAAAAATAGTTCTTTAAAGAACAAAAAAGAAATGATAACCCCCTGGTGAAATTGATAGAGTAAATAGAATGGAAGGCACAATAGTAAGGGTAAAATAAGAACCTATAGTAGATTATTAGAAGATAAATAAACAGAAAATAGCCCATGCCATAGTAGAAATTAAAGAGTTAACAAGCAAACTGGTGATAAAACTGGACAACTTTAGACAAAATGGAAAAATCCAGCTTATTGAAACTTAATAAGCAATAGAAAATTACAGTAGACCTACGATTATTAAGGTAAGTTATTGAGTTAATTATTGAAAGAATAGCCAGGTCCAATTGACTTCACTGGGCAGTTGTAACATTCAAAGAAAAGATAATTACAAAATAGTACAGGGTCTCCCAAAGATGGCTTAGCCAGTACATTGCAGGGTTGAGGAGGAGGTGAGAGAAGCCAGGCTAAAGCTGAAGCATTGGAGTAGGCTATTGAGGTCCTCACGTCCCAGAACTCCTTTAAAAAGTTCAAGGCATATTTGCAGTCTCAGAGTGATCACTCCCTTTCTGGGTCAGACCTCTGCTGTTTGTAGTGTAAGCACCAGCTTTTCAGCGTGGAGCCAGTATAGCCTAAACCCGCAACGGCATGAGTGGGGGGTTGCTGACTGGGGCCTGCCCCGAAAGGTGAAAAGAATCTATGGAGTCCTTGGGGCAGGAAGAGGAAAAAGGTCTTTCAGCAGCTACAACAGGATGGAAGTTATTATCTCCACAGCTGATGTTGCACATTCTTACGAAGATATATGATTTAATAAGCCCACTCCTTATCCTCACTATGTGTTATACATATTTTTTTTCTTACTTCTGCAGCTTGTTTCAAAGTCATTTCCTGGGCTTGGAATTTCCTCTTTGCTTATCTCACTTCCAACTATTATTCAAATCACGGCTCAGATCATCTTTTTCTTTGATGTTTTCTGCAACCGATCAGCAGATCCTGCTTATTTAGCAGTAGGGGGAGGTTGGTGGGACATGTGTGGAGAGATGGGGAGGGACTGTGGGGGGAGTGGGTAGTGCCCCTAGGGGTGTCTTTCTGAGCCACTTCCACCTTGAGTAACTTTCATCTCTTTGCGGCAGGAATGATGTCATTTCTTTTTGCAGCGTCCTTATGTATCGCTTCCACCCAATGTACACTTACAGAGTCGTTACTGATGACACATGCATTGTCATGCCTGGAACTCGACTACAGCAGCTTGAAAGGGTTTTATATTGGGAGCTTATTTCATGTTTGTTAAAGGCAGATAAAGTAGTGTCTTCTCATAATATATATGAAGAAAAGGTCATGCCATTCTCAAGTATCATGATATAACAAGGTCGGAAGTTCTTTGAGAGTAAAACCCCTATTTGGTATGTGCATTGTTCATTTAATGTAATATTAACAGTGCTGGATATTGATGCTACATTGTCTATGTCATGTAATTAATGTTTTGCTGATAATGTGTTTAATGCCTACTCCAAGTATTTCTAATTCTTTCCTTCTCATAATACTCAAGGTTTAAGAAGAAAGTATTGCAAGGTATTAAATAAGATTAGTATATTCAATTGGGGCTTTTACCAAATTCAGATTTGCCATCCTTACATATGCAATGATTAACTCAGAAATAATAGGCATATATAACTTAGCTTAATCAGCAACAGTAACTTCATACATTTATTGTATCCATTCATTCAACAAATATGTACTATGAGCCAGGCAATGTTAGGAACTTGAAACAGAATGTATTTAAGATAGACATGTATCCTGCCCTCCTGGAAATCATCCTAGCTGAGGGAGAAAGACATCATATTAGAAATTACAAAATTGATCATTAGTTCCAATTGTGGCAAGTGTCCAGGAGAATTATTACGTCCTAGGATGCCTGGATTGGTCTCGCATGGAGCTGGGGGTGCCCTGCATCTTCTATTCGGTTTCTTGGGAGTCAGAAACCAGAGTTTGGCATCACCTTTGGAGTAAACAAAGAAGCTGCTACCCAAATGCAAACACAGAAACACGGGAAAACATACTCCTGCCTCTCAGAATTCAATGATCTTAATAAGGATAGCTGTACAATGGCCTTTGAAAATTAAATGAATAGTCGAAGACACAATTTATGTGCTTTAAAAGTCAAAGTTAACACTACTCTAAAATCGTAGTTCCTGTGTATCTCCCTGTCAAGTACTAAGTAAGACTCAGGAATGAATCGTGGAATGCGTGCTTTGGAGAAATCTGTTCGGAGCCATTGCCGCTTGAACTCCAGTTGAGGCGGGTATTATTGTCACGTGAAGACATATGTCCAAGGTTTTAGAACAATATACCCCAACCTTTTCATTTCTTCTCCTGTGTGGTTTATTTTGCTCACTGATAGTCTAATTTTACAATTGTACAACAGAAAAAAGTGACAGAGTACAACATTTGTTTTGGAGGGAGTATTTGCATTTCTGCCAATGATGGAATTAAAGATCTTTTTTGATAAAGTATGTCATTTCATGGAATCCTGAAGAGTAATGTGCTGTCAATCTAAAAATGTATTAAAAGTGTGCCTTTAGAAAAAACTTATTTGGAAAATTTTATTGTTATAACTCGATTGGTTTCCTGTAGCTGTTTCACCACAGACTTAATGTGGTTTTCCGTTCTAGCTAAAAACAACACACTTCTACCTCTTTTCAGTTTGGGACTTTGAACATTCAAGGTCCGTTTCGCTGGGCTGAAATCGAGGTGTGGGCAGGACTACACTCTCCTGCCTTCCCCGGTTTCTAGAGCTGCCTTTCTCGCTTTCCTTTGTTCCTGCCCCGCCCTGCTTGCATCTTCAAAGCCAGCCATGGAAATCACCGGTCTGCTTTATCTTCCCATCGCTGTCTTCTCTTCCTTTCTGTTTGGAAGTCCCTGCCTCTTTCTTATGAGAACACTGTAGATAGTTTAGGGACTATCAAAGTAACCCCGGGTAACCTTGCCATCTTAAGAATCACTTATTTAAACACCCTTTTTGTGTTACAAAGTAAAAATTCACGGGTCCAAAAGACGAGCACATAGACATCTTTGGCGTGGGGGCTCCCTCGCATTATTCTTAGAGATCTGGGAGGAGCCCAGATGTGTACATTTTATCTTTGAATGAGATAATACATCCTTAAATTCTTTCCAAATTTTTCTTTGGTTTTACTGAACTCCTTAATACGAAGTTTCTTCCCCTTGTCTCCGCTTGGAGGAAGGTGAACAGCTTGTTCACTCTTCTGCCAGTTAATAACAGGGAAAGTCTCTGTCCTCTTGTCGTTATACATTGGGATTGACAGCCACAGTCTCCATACACTCCTGCTATTGCAAGGGCAAGTGCCATAGTTTTTCTTCTCATGGGGGAAACTTGGATCCTTTTGTGCAGGAGTGAATTTTCTTACTCATTTGCTCAGGAGTATCAAAACAATTGTATCCAGAATGAAGAAAAAATTGTTAAAATATCCATGCCAAACCAAACACTATACTACTTTCCAATTCTAAAGAATGATCTCTTTTTCTTGATTTTCTTGATATCTATTTCTTGAAACAACTTTGGTTTTATCATTCTATATGTATTCTTGATACTAACAATTAAAACTCTGGACTAGAATGAAATTATCATCCTGGAATCCATACTTAGTAAAGGAAGCCACAGAGAGTAGACAGTGGTTTAGAACATATCAAAAAAACTGAACAGATCTTCAACTGTTTCCTCCAAATATGTGTCAGTTAAGATGTATTCAGTTTGAGACACAGGAAATCCAACTCAAGTTTGCAAAAAATAATACAAAGGATTTTTTGTTTGTTTCAATAACTAAATGAAGGTCTAGTTATACAACGGTTCCAGGTTTGATTTAATGCTATTGTGTGGTATCTCATCGCTTCCCGTTTCTCTGCTTTACCTTCCACACCATCTTCCTCTTCTGGACAAATTCCAGCCACCAAAAGCACACTCATATTGAGAATAGGCGAATGGAATTGTCTCTCATCAGCTGGCACAAAGCCAGCACTACCACACCTTCTGCTGAATCCATAGGTTAAGAGTTCAAGCATCTCCAGGTTTGTTCATCTGATCTACATAGGTCATCAACCATTAAGTGACTTTTATCAATGCTCTCACTTTAAATTTAAGGAGTAGAGATTCTAGATTGTGATAGAATGGAATTAGAGGAAATCTCTTGATCTCTTTTTTTAAGGAGTGTCTGGTTTAGGTGTATTTTGCATACATTATGGCCAGAAAAAATGACATCAGAGATCAATAGTTGGTGCTAAAACTCACATCACATTGCCCAAATACCTCTCAATGCCCAAAGAGTGGATTTACACCAAAGCTTTGAAGCCATTTGTTGCTGCTGTCAGAATTTATTTATAAATACTGACAGGCTTTAAATCATTTATGCCTTACCCAGGTTTCTCCATTTTTCTCTTCAGTACTGAAATCCACCAATTTTGTTATTCCTCTCAAGACTGTTATGGAAAGATAAACTATGTAGTGGTTAAAGGGGTAGTTGGTATGTCCTTTGTGTTTAAGGTTAGGTGTGTTAGTTAGTTATTGCTGTATATAAAAAAATCACCCCCCAATTTAATGGATTGAAATAGCACCCATTTACTATCTTGTAGTTTCGGTGAGTCAGGGGTGCACTCAGCTTTGCAGGGTGCCTTAGCTTCAGAATCCCTTACAAGGCTGCAGGTCAGATGTCGTGAGCACTGGGGTCTCATCGCCAAGCTGTGCTGTGGTGAGATCTACTTCCAGGCTCACGCGACTGTTAGCAGGGCTCAGATTCCTGCGGGAGGTTGGAATGAGGGCCTCAGTTTCTTGATAGTTATTGATTCTTTGCTACCCAAGCCTCCTCGATATGACTGCTTCATCAAAGCCAAAAATTGAGAAAACCTGCAAGCCGGGTAGAAGTGAATATCTTGCCTTATGTAATCTTGAAAGTGACATTCTATCCTTTCAGAAGCAAGTCACTACGCCGGCCCAGACTCACGGAGAGGGAACTGCACCAGGGCATGGCTCTATGAGGGTGTTTCCACTTTTATTAATCAACCTGTTTATTGAGTTCATGTAGTGCAAAGACCTTTACGAAGCATCCCGAATAACTATAAGAGATAGAAGGGCTGTGGTGAGATTTTTAGAGTTGATTTTCCATTAGATCGAGAATAGGACAATTCATTCCTTCTCTGGAAAAAAAAACTCAAAAAGGACGAAAGTATGTTTTTAATCCTTAATGTAAGAGAAGGCAACGTGCAAGTTTCAGTGCTGCTGTGCCCAGGAGAGCTCGGCTGTGGATTTCCGGTCACCTGGTGGCTGGAGAACACCCAGAGGCCTAAAGCATAGCACATGCCGTGGGGCGGGCAGGGCTGTCCGTATCCTCCAGGCGCACCTTCTCCATACCTCCTCCTGTTTACCTTCCCCAGAGCTGGAGGAGGAAAGTGGCCTTTAGACTCACTGGCACAACGTCTGGAATTATGCAAACCAAGACTTTGGAAACGTATCCTGCTCTTGGATGCTATGCTTCTTGGCACCAGCCATTTTTTTCCTAAAGAACTCTTGAAGAAAAACACAGACTGGCAACATTAATCTTTCCCCAGATATCTTTAAAATATGGTCACGGACCATTGTAGAGAAACAACAGATATGTAAGTTTGGAACGGCAAAAATCAACCATTTTGTGGAGAAGATAACTTTAGTTTTACTCCTTACATATCTGTACAGGCCCTGGAAAGAAAATTTGGAAGGAGAGATGATAACAGTATTTCATCACGGGGCTCAAGTTCTTCCCTTGCCCCCCTTGCCAACACCCCCGAAGTCCTGCTATGTACTAAATGTGTGACCTTGAAAAGGTGACTTCATCTGTCAGCTCTAGGCAAGCGTCCCAACAAAAGTGAGAACTTTCGGTATGGTTGTGAGGGTTAAGGATATTAAAGCCATGAAAGTACAAAAGAAAGTGCTTTATCTATAAATCCTGTTTCTCATCTCTGCCGGATATGCAGAAATTGCTGGAGGCACACACTCTTGAAAGAATTCTTTAATATCTCAGGGGCAGGTGAACACTGCATCTTCATTCACTTCAGGCTCCTTGGGAAAGGGTCCTAATGGACAGGAAGTACTCACAGCGGATGAAGACATGAACGGGGCCAAAGAGGCGGTATGGCATCACCCAGCTGGCTGGCCAACTCAGAAAGACACAAACCAGCAAAGCTGTCAACAAAATATTTATAACACAGATCAGAGATTTTTGGAAAAAGAAAAACAGTTAACTCTGGACTTGGAAGAAGGACGGGGAAGACATAGAAACTCTCATTTGTCTTTTCTCCTCCACAGTCTCTCTGACCCCAAGGAAACAATGAACAATGGAAGCCTGGGGAGGAATCAAAGGTTAAAAGACTGAAAGGGTTTGAACACTGGGGTGTTTATGGGGGCAGGGCAAAGAAGGAGGGACGTTGATACTGTGAACTTTAGACCAGGGCTGGCCTTGGGGAACTTTTGGATGTTTTGAACAGCTACCACCTTCAAGGTTTCTGATTTTTACATTGATGCTTCTTCATTTTAGGGGGTGGAAGGTAGATGTGGCCTGGACGACAAAGGTAGGGTCCCAGGAAGACACTGGGAGCTGGGTATGTGGGGCTGGCCCTAAGCTCAGGAATGAGAGCTCCTGGGTTCTTTGGATTGCTGCCCTTGGTGTACTGCTCACCAGCGCTGCAGCCTGGGAAGGAAGCAGGGCTCTGGGAGGGGTGGGGGGGGGGTGCTCTGGGTGCAGACAAAAATGAGCTTCTATTTGTTTGACTGGCGCTTGCTTCCCTTGTTAGGAATTAAGGCATCCGAATGGTCATTCACGGATGAGCCCATTAAAATGTATTTACTAAGCTTCATTTTTCTTTTCTCCATTCATTAACATTTCAGTTTTTTAGCTTTTTGCATTATTTTGCAAATACCAAGTCTTAGGACCAGAGAAGGAGGGAAAACACAATTCTGAAAATAAATGGAATCCTGCTGAGACATTCCAGCCTAAAGTAAATACTGCTGCTGCTTACATTGTGCAATGCTCTTGCTTCTTTTATGGAGGTCTCCAGTGCCCTATTTCTATATTATTATATGAAGTGCAATTAGACTCTGAGAATCACTAAGGAACAGATTGCTTTGAGAACTTAGGGCTGATTTTAATGAGTGATTTGTAGTTGTGTTCTGTATTGCCTTCCAAAATTTAATAAAGCTCTTTCAAAGTCTGAAACTCCATTGGCAAAGAAAAAAAACAACTATGAGTGATTATTTTATTTCACGCAGCTAAGATAATAAAATAGTGCTTCATCATCAAACTAAAAAGTGAAAACACTGGGCTAGGAGTTGGGTTCTTCTCAGGCCTCTGAGCAAGTTCCCTTGTCTACATGATAAGATTAGACCAGCTGTCTCCAAGTAAGACAGCTCAGGGCAGAAAGGAAAGGTGAATGAACGCGTCAAGTTGGGCTTGATGGCACCATGTGCCATGGGTAACCGACTAGCTCTTCAGTGGTTACAAGCTTTAATGACTCAATCCATGCCGTGATTTCAAAGTTCCCCCCTCTCAAGGGGCAGCATATATTTCCCCATTCCTTGACTTTAGTTCAGCCATGTGACTGGCTCTTTCCACTTTAAAGAGACAGACATGAAGACAAGCCATGAAGCTAGACACCAAGAGGACTTGTGTGTTCCTTTGATCTTTCCATTCCCGTCATGGCCATGAGGAGAAGCGGTCCAGCTAATCTGCCACGGTGGTGAAGATTGAGGGAAACGTGGAGTAGAACCAAGCCACATCGGAATGTCCCAGCCTAGTCTAGTTGAACGCAGCTGATCCCCAGACACATGAACAAAACAAATGCTTATTGTTCTTTGCTGCTGAGCTTCTGAGGCTCTTTACTAGGCAACATAATCAGGGCCATGGAACTAATCTGCTCTGTTTACTCTGGATGAATTCCCCTCTCGGCAGCATGAGGGTGTTAGGATAGGGCTGCTGTCCCGAATTCAGATCGCCTTCAAGGCAGGAAGGAAAAGTAAATGAGGGGAAGAAGGTGGTGTTTGATGCCCCATCACATACTCCTTCTAAAAATGGTAGCTGCCGCTCAGCTCCTGCCAAAAGGGATCGTTCTGAAAAATATAGAAGTTGTGTTGCCAAATCTACCTTTTTTCCCTACAAGCTATAAATCTGGATTTTAAAATGTGAAATTTTGAAAACTTTAGTCTCGAAACTAAATGAAATCGTTGTAGCACTCTGAATTGGCAGGGTGCACGTCACAGGGTCACCCTCAGCATTCTCTGGATCAGAGTGCGTATGCAGGTCACTGTCAGTAATCAGCTCTAATGTTCAGTAATCACTAGTACTCAATGCGTTGCAAGTCTATACTGTGTCTGCCACCTTATCCAAGGGGTATTTGCATTAAATGAGCTCAGCAAAAATTCGATGTAAGTATATCACAAAACATGCTTCTTTTGTCCCCAGTGGAATAGCTTACAAATATGGTCAAGGCATAAAGGTTAGAAACACCAAACAAAAAACCAGACAAAACTACCCAACTACTAAATCTTCAGCTACTTCTCAGGCTTGAAAATAACCAACTTACTTATTTATGGAAACTCACTTTTATTTATTTTACTAAAGTGATTTTATGGTGCAACTAAAAAATTATTCTTATTACTCAGGATCTTAATTTTTAAGATGATCTATTGTTATTATTTGAAGCCATGCAAGTTCTACTCCTGAAGTGTAATATGTGTTTATCAGAGGACAATGGAAATGGTTAACTTCTTATATAATTTTTCTTAATAAATCGGCCATTAACTGGAAGAACGGCCTGGTGTGTCTGTTAAGGGAAAGGAAACCAGAAAGTGAACCCTTCATTGAAGTCTTCATTAGCTGCTGATTAGGCCAATCTAAGGGCTCCCATCTCCAGGTTTCCTTGAATGAGGATTATAAACCCAGGATAATTAAGTGGGAGGAATATAACCTCTTCACGGGGTTCTTGAGTGGATTAATGGTTATATGTACACGACTTGCAAAACAGAGATTGTGTGTGTGTGTCAATTTAATTTTAAAAATTTTACTTAGATCCCATCCAAATGTGTACTGGACACAGGGCAAAGCTGTGCGCAGAACACAGGGGACGCTCTGAAATAACGTACAATTAAATGGAAACTAAATGGAGAAAGCAGCACCTGGGGAGATTTCATTTTATATTTAGAACGAAAGGTTAAGGTACATTAGTTATTATTGCTTTATACCTCATTCTACTTGGAAAAGCTTCTCTCCATGTTATGTTCTCTGCTATTTCTTTTCCTTCACGGTTTTTCAGATTCCTTAACCAAAAAACAGTAAGGGGGTTGATTAATACTTGGTACAATAACCCACTGCAGTAAATCCTTGAATCTCATTTGACAGAATGAGGAAAATGAAGCTCAGGGGATCTAGTACATCTGTTGAAATATCACTGCTTCCTAGAAGTCTTCCTTGGTTCCCACCTGTGAGCATCCTCACCCCATGGCATGCTTCTGTTCCAGCCCTTGGAACACTTTACAGTGGGAGTCATTTACTTTCTGCCTCCTCTGCTGCACCGTGAACTCTGGGAGGCTAGCGTTTGGCAGTGTTACCAGAAAGGTAGGAGAAATGTTTACATTTGGCCAAGCTCATATGACCACAATCAAGGTTTTCCCAAAGAGAAATCTTCTGCACTTCCTACTGCACTGCTACTTCAAAAACTGAAGACTTGGTAAACATTTTATAAAATTTTTCTTCAATAGGCAAATGGGATCGCATCAAACTAAAAAGCTTCTGCATAGCAAAGGAAATGATCAGAGTGATAAGATAACCTATCGAGTCAGAAAAAAATGTGCAAACCACACAGCTGATAAAGGATTAACATCCAAAACAGAAAGAACTAAATAACACAAAACAAACAACCTGATTTAAAAATGGGGCAAAGGACCTGAATAGACATTTTTGAAAAGAATACTTACAAATAGCCAGCAAATATAAATATAAAAATGTTCAACATCACTAATTATCAGGGAGACACGAATCAAAACCAAATGGGATACGCCTCACTCCGATAAGAATGACTATTATCAAAACAGACAAAGGGTAAGTGTTGGTGCGGAAGTGGAGCAAAGGGAATCCCTGTACACACTGTTGGTGGGAATGTACATTGTATAAGCTGTTAATGGAAAACAGTGTAGAGTTTCCTCAAAAAATTAAAAATAGAACTACCGGGTGATTCAGTAACCCTACCTCTGGGTATACACCTAAGGGAACGGAAACAAATGTTTTGAAGAGAGTACTCTTAAGTGTTTTAAATTCACCTGCACTTCATATAAATATTCTTCATTTTCATCTTCATTAGGAATTTTAAATCAATACCCAACATATGATTGGTTAAGGCAGCGTTACCCAAAACTGGCATGTGATCATAATCACTTGGGGTTTTCTGGTCCCAAGCAGACACCATACTCTAGATAGGGAGGGGCTTGGGCATCTGTATTAAAGTGCTCCGGGTGACTGTTATCATAACACATATTTAAAAAATACTGGTTGGACATTGTAGTAGTGTGTATGATGACGGGGATTTTAAAGAAGAAAACAACTATTTTATCCACTTCTATGTCTGAAGACCCAGGAGGCAATTCAAGTTAGAGAATATTTATTTGGAATAGGAATATTTTGGATGACCTGTCTTATTAAGTAAGAAATTAAGCAAGCGAGTGTCGACTACACGTTCATTGCCACAACCCCAGAACTGGGCCCATTGCTGGGCACATTACAGGCTCTCAAGAAACGTTTATTAAATGAATAAATGGATGAATAATTGAACAGAAACCTAGAACTGATACATCCAAAGTCTTTTTTAAGAGCTCAGCCTACCTGTAAAGGCAGATGTAGCAAGATGAATCTATAAAATACTGTCTGATATTGTGTATAATACTAATATTAATATTGTTAATTGATCAATTAAATAATTGAATTACTACACTATCACAATATTAATACGTATTAGTGTCACAATAATTATTACTATTATTATAATATTTATGTTAGTTAATAACAATGTATAAAATGCTTTGGGAGTGCACAAAAAAGAGCAATTAACCCTGGAGGGTGGAGGGACTGGCGCTGTGGGAGGCGGCATGGGGTCACAGGGTCACAGGGAGGACGTGACGTGGGGGTGGGAAGGGAGGTGTACGTGGGGCTGTGAAAGTGCACGCAGAGTTCAGGGCGAGCGCAGCGTCCTGGCCGACTTAGCCTTGAATGAATTTGACTAGTGAATTGCTTTCCATCTTTAAGGTTTTTTTTCTTAATCTGAATGCACAATCTAACAATACTTTGTCTTGTTTGGCTTTTTTCCAGTAAATAGGTTTCATTTGTTAAAAAAAACACTGAAGATTAATTTAAGAAAAAAATGGTACAAACAAACAAACAAACCCCTTTCAGCCACGGAGCTCCTTCTCGCCTGCCTCCCAGGCTGCCTGTGCTTCCTGGGAGCTTCCTGCCTCCTTCCGACCTTGCTCTGCATCCTCTCGCATCCCATCCCGTGCAACAGCTGCTCCAGACTGTGTTTGTGCGAGTCCTTAAAACCGCACTCCATTGAGAAGCTGTGACTTCTACACCCTCTGCCTGAAATGTTTCCCCCTCCGTGGTCTCCCTTCACCCGGACATTTCCTACTCATCTCCCATTCCACAGCCCCAGGAAGGTATCGGCTGCCAAGGTCATCTTTGCGATTTCTCCACACGGGGAAGGCGCTGTGTACGTCTGTTCCAGGTATCCGAACACTCCACATCAAACCCTGTCTATTCTGCTGCAGGGCAGTTTTCTTTGGTCTGGGTCACCACTGTGACTCACCTGCATTTATCACGGGGCCTGAGCATCACACGCATTCAATAGTTTTTTTGTGGAAGAAATGAGGGAACCTGTGCTTTCCCCCTTCCTATCTGGTGTATCGCGTGATTTGGGGCTTTGGGCAGCTGCATCTGAATTTGCCTGGGTCACCGCGTTGGCCCTTACCCAGGGCCCTGCTCTGAGGGTGTTTATGTTCAGACACAAGCATGGAAAACAAGGATTGAGAGAGACCATCTTTGCCTTGTTAGTCAAGTCGGTGGAAACTGTGTGCACTTTGAGAAATGCATTTTTTTTTCCTTCTTTGGGCTATTGAATGTGTTTCCACTGGGATGCAAGTGCAACTTTTTTTGTATTTCAGTAGAACAACAAACAGAATTGATCCAACATGGAAAGGAAATTCATTGGTGGTTCAACATGCCAGTGACTTGTTCCGCTGCTCATAAACATGGTTTTTGGAGATGTTGTAACACAAGACAAAGAGAAACTGAGGTCCCTAGGTATCTACCTCATATTATGTTGGGAATTTAAATATTAAATGGTGGCTTGAAAAAGAGACCTCCACAATACGTTTACCTGTCTGCAATGCTGCAGACTGTTTACTAGCCTGTGAAGCGTGAATTACAGCTTGCTGGTGGCCTCCAGGCACTGCAATGGGCTAGGCTGAAACCTAACGCTCTTCTAGGTGAGAAAAAGAAAAGATCTGATCATTCCACTATCACCTGCTTACTTCCAGGCAGCAGTTCAGAAAATGTTCAATACACTGAGTTCAAACTCAGAGAAACAGGCACCCCATTCAGCCAAGAATTAGATGTTGCATCTGGTAGAACTTAAAGAGACCAGCAAAGGCATTGCTTTGGGGACTGAACAATGTCAGAGGCAGGAAATGCGAGTTGATCGAACATTTAATCTTTTAAAAGTCATTCATTGCACTCATCCTTAATATCAGAAAAATAAAAATTTATTTTCTGACAAAAATGTGCATGAAGAATATGCACAAAATATGTACACATGTTTATTATAGCAGCTTCATTCATAATGGTCCCAAACTGAAAGCAACCAAGTGTCCTTTGACAGGTGAGTGATTAACTACTGCTCAGTAGGGAGATGGACCCAATGGTCCATGTGACAGCTTGAATGAATCTCTGAGAGCAATGCTGAATGAAAACAGTCTCAGAGGGGTACATGCCGTATGATTCCATTTGTATGGAATTCCTGACACGACAAAATTTTGGAGATGGAGAACTGATTGTTGGTTGCCAGGGATTCCAGATGGCTGTGGCTGTAGAAGAGCATCACCAAGGAAACAATGGGGATGGAATGGTTCAGGGCCTTTTCTGTACCCAGATCATGAAGCTGCATAAAGCTACACACATACACATGCATGCACACACACGAGTGTGTACGTGCAATGTTGATGCAATCTGAATGAGCCCTGCAGATGATGCTGATGTCGATCTTGGGTTACACATTGTACTCTAGTTGTGGAGGTTATTGCCATTGTGTGGGGCTGGGATGCGTGGGGTCTCGCTATGCATTCCTTGTGTGTGCACCTTCCTCTGAATCTGCGACTACCGTAGAATGAAATGTTATGAGAAATCATTTTCCCACTTGCAATAGTTAAAATTTCAGTGGAATTTAAGGAAGTGGAACACACGCCCTCACTACATGTCATTGTCATTTGCTTTTGCTTTCTTTTTGCTTTAGGTTATTTCTAGAAGCTTTAGATGGATTGAGAGGATTTAGATGATAACCTGTGATATTGTCAGATTTTTATGCATATGTAGTGTGCGAAATAGTTGATCTATTTATACCCCAAGGTGAACCAACACAGAAATCCCATGGATTGAACAAGTAGACGTTACAGGCAGGCTTGCTCACCTACCTCAGCAGCGCTGAGGGTGAAGGGTGCTGGTGGATGGCAGGCACCACGTTGTACGTTCCTGTACCTGCTCTCACCACGCGGCGGCCATTTTTCATTTGGCGTTTACTACACGTTCCACATGGCACTCGCCCTTTCCCGTGATCAAGGACCCTGTCGACGTATAACAGGTACCATGTAAACGATATAAGTGAACACAGTGTCTACTAGGCATCTTGACTTATATTTAGCATTGCTATCAATGAACACATTTTCACATACAAATGACAGAAAAATACATTCCAACTGAATCAGGCAAAAAGGAAGATGTGGTGACTCATGCAGCAGAAAAGTCCAGGAGTATATTTGCCTTCAGAACTTGCTTCTCTCCATCTTCCCTCTACTTTCTCCATATTGGCTCCATTAGCAACGGGGTTCTGCGCTTGGGGTCACAAGGAGGCCACAGTTGCCTTAATTTTACTCCTTCAACTGGAAGACCAGCTGGATAGTCTTTTGGGATAGTTCCCACAGAAGTCCAAGTATTCTCTCCTTCTCTGGCTAGGTCACATTCCCAGCCCTGAGCCAACCACCGGCAAGGACAACACTGACTGGCCAGACCTGAGTTTACAAGCTTTGCCTTTATATCCAGCAGTGGGGCCCCACAGGAACCTTGCAAACCAATAGCTGGGGGAAGTTGTTCTACCAAAGCAGGAAGCATCTCCTACATTTGGCAGCATCTCCACAATTATCCCTTATCACAGTTTAGAGACTCCTAGACCCTTTTTGTGATGGGCTTATATTGGGGGAAGAGAGATCATCATGAGGCTTTGGAGTGGTTACTGGAGATCTCGTTATTAGCGGTTTGCTTCTTGCCTCCACAGAACACAAATGTAAAATACGATTTATTATTTGATGTGCCATGAAACGTTAACATAGTTTGTATGTCCTATGACGGGCTTGTTTTTGTGTATGTCAATAAATAAGTTTATACTGTTTTTTATTTATTTTTTTTCAGGTTCAGACAGCATCTGTAGATTTCATAATCTGTGCAGCAGTATTGGAGAGCTAATTGGTTTTGGTTTATATTCATCACAGACTTCATTATCTTCATTCCCCTCAAGAGAAATCCTTAACTCAGACTCATAATTTCCTTGCTATCATGGATTGATGGTCTGAAGCATCTAAAATGTGTAATTATGAATGTTAATGGTGCCCCTCTGCAGAGTCCTATTTTTATCTTGTTTCTGTTAATGACCCTGGAAACGGGTGATGCAACAAGAGCTGTCAGGACCTCTCAGGTATGGCAGGTTGTCACTCTGCTTCTGGGTGAGCCGCACCCTCGATGTGGTTCTTTTCCCAGACAAGGTCATGTGAGAGACTCCTAACTGAGGTAGCCGCAAATGCCCAGTATTACGGTCTTTGTATTGCAGACATATTCTGATTTCCTAAAGGCATTCCTCCTGTTGACATTATATTTTGGATTTTGCTCCAGCTTGGATGCACTGCCCAGCTCTGTGTTTGGAGGAACCCATATGTCCTGAGCTTTCAATCAATCACTCACATCTCTGGTTGGAGTTCATATTGACAGCCCATTCTTTCACGTTCTGCCATTATCTTGGCTCTCCTCACCATGACTTATTGTCTTGTCTACTTAATCATTTGCTCATAATATTTCATTTGATAATAACCTTTCTCATATCCCACCATGGTTACTTCTTGGTACTTTGATTGCACTCTTTTTGTAAAGTGTCTCCACTTCAGGTCAAACTACCTGCGTTTCAGTTCTCACTTTCTCTCTCGTCTATCCCTACCCATTAACTTCTCTCCACACTCTACCTACAGTGAAAACTTGGGAACATAACTAACAGTGTCAATAACCTGTCCTTTTCCCTCCATTCCATTATGAAGCCATAGGTTCCTTGGATTTAGGGGTGTTCCTGGTTGCTTAGCAAGAGTACTTGAATTTTCTTTGTGTCCTCAGAACAGAGTAAAAGAGTCAGTGAGTTTGCAAAACAGAAACTTGGGAGAGACATTCCAAGAATGCATAAGTTTGCCCTAAGTCCAGAAGATGCTGTGCAGATACCTGAACTTAAGCGCTTATTCTGTTAACCCACACAAGACATCATGTACTGGGTCAGGAGAGCCTATCACTCAGAGGCAGTAGGTGGACTCCTTCTGGTGGGTGGGGGGTATGATGTATTAATAGAAGAGGGCTATCTAGAACTAGAACAACCTCTTTTAGTGTAGAGGTCACAGAAGGGGCCCACTATGTAATAGAGGCAACATTTGCGAACCTGTGACTTGAAGGACCTGGGCAGAGTAGAGTGTCAGCTGACCAAGGAAAAGGCCGCTCCCTAGTCATCCATTTCCTCCTCTTCATCCCAACACAATAGACGAGCTCTGACTCGTGTCTGGAAGATGGCAGAGAGATAGAAGTAGATCAAAAGCATTTTCTTCCTTCTGACTTGCAACACCTCTCTCCCAGCAGCTCCTTGACCAGCCCTACCCACAGGTGCTAGCGTCCTGACTCTTTATTGCTGGAAATGAGACTTTTTGAATAAGTGGAATTGGTCTGAGAATCGCTAAGTCTTGCCAAGTTATCATTAAAGCATACAGTGAGAAATGCAAGATGAGAATAGGACAATTAGAGAACGATTATTGTAAAATCTTTTCATGTTTAGATGCCAAACTGAAACTCCTTGATGTACTGCAGACACATAAATATTTTAATACCAAACAACAAACTTTCCTAAAAGGATCATTTAATCATATAATTTCCAAGCTAAAAAAAAAGAAAAAAATAAAACTTGTCTTTGCCAAAAGAATACAAAATAGATATTTGGTCTGAAACGTAAGTCTTTCTAACACCTATTTTATTTTAAATAATGTTATTTGATACATGTCTTTTATTGCAGGTCAACTCATATACTTCAGAAAATTTGATGAGGATATATATTATAAATACAAATGTTTGAAATACTACAAAATAATTTATATTTTGGTGTTTTGGACTTGCATTTGCATATTGGTTTATTTATGTTTTGCAAAATAATAAATATATATATTATATACACTACAGAATGCCATGTTTTTGAAACTATTAGATTACGGAGAAAATTTATCCAAAGTAAAGTAAAATAAAATAAGTTGAGAGACAAGAAAGCAGTTACAGAAAAACGGAGGTTATCGCATTTGCGTGGTGGATCAAGCAAGGCGTGCGATCCTGATCTCCTGTGTGGATGTCAGGACTCTGGAGAACTTAACTTTAAAGTTTTGCAAAGCAAAAAGTCACATTCCATGGAGCCACCGCTTACCCTGTGCTCTACTCGTCACCAAGGCAAGAAAGCAAAGTCGAATATTTGGGGAACTTAAAACCTGGAAAGATCTGGAAGTGTTGGTTGCAGTGGGGTCCGGCAGTGGTCTGGACATTCAGGATAGAGGGGCGTCACTGTGGCCGTGCCCTGCGAGCCATCTGTCCAAAGGCCGAATCCGCGGGATGCCTTGAGAGGACAAGGGCAGAGCAGTGGGGGCTGGTCCGTTGTGTCCCATGTTGTCGGACAGCTGCAGGAGTGTAAAGAACCAAACAAGGAATAACTCACTGGGACTTGAAGGATCGAGAAACATTAAGGGGAAGGGTGGTATCTGGAGAAGAAACAGTGGCAAGAATGAAGGGATCAGAGTTTTCAGGAAGCTGTCTGGTAAGTAGAAGGGGCATCTAAGTGTTATTTTAACACAAACAGGTTCCTTCATAGTTTTGAAATATTAATTGTATCTTCTCAAATATTAATCCTTCGTTTACATTTAAAATGCAGATGAAAAAATACAACAAAAATAACATAAAATCACTAATTAAGAGCAAGACTGTAATTAATTCAGCAACATTTATAACGAACTTTAAAAAATGCATATGATTTTTAAAGTTTGGATAGTTTTGCATATATAGCACCTCAATTAGAATCGCAATTTCCCACTGGTGTTTAACCATTGCATTCCAGAGTCTCTGTGTCAGAATGATTTATTCTTTACCCACAGAATTGCTTATTATCTTCATGATAACATTGGGAGAAAAACTGGAAAACAGTTATTTAAAGAAGCATTTTCAAGATCAGGAAGAAAATAATTATGCTGAGAAAAAAAAAGACCCTCACTTACCATCCAAGTCTATACTACAGTCATTTTCTCTTTTATAACAACACTTTGTATCCAGTAATAGACACACAAGGAAAAACAATGACAGAATATAGAGGAGCTAATAATGAGAAGCCAGTTTCCCCTCCCTGACCCCACTAACCAGAGGCAACTCATTGTAACCATTTCTATTTTAGTTTGGGAGGTTACTTACTTTACTACGTTCATTGTGTTTATACTACAACTTCTTGGTCTTTCAGTCCCTCCAAATGAAACACGAAGCTTCAGCCTCTCTCTCTCTCCTTTTCTTTCTCCCATCTTTTTTGGTAGTTCTAGTATTTGCAGGCTTTCCATTGGTTACCTGTTTATTTAAAAAAAGAAAAATAAATAACCTAGATATCTTTTTTTCTACTGACTTTTGAAACCAAACCAGGGAAGCTGATGCTATCAGCTCCCCTAATATTCCTTCCAACTTTGCTCTCACTCATGGCTCCCAAATTCGGTCAGCTATGCTTTGGAGTGTTATTAAAAGTATTTCACAGCTGAGTTCTCTTGTGAACTGGAGGTTGGACCATCAACTACAATCATTTATGTTGTTTACCTGATCTCTTGTTTCCCCTGACCCCTTCAGTGCCCTTTGCCACTTTGTTTCTTGTTGGGAAGCTCTCTCCCTTAGGGGCGCTCTCCCACTAAAAAGAGTGGCCATTCCGTTCCTACTTCCCCACAGGACCTGGTTGTCTCTGTGTATGTTTTTCTCGTGTGTTGACGAGCCATCCACAGCATTCCACAGTCACTGCCGATCGGTGATCACTTCAGTTTCTGTCCTGGGAGGGGCCGTAAGTATCATAATAGACCAGACTTACATAGAGCTGAAGATGTGAAAACATGGATGCATACATAGGGACACAGAAAAACTCACTAATCCTTGTAACAAGCGTATGAGATTAGTACTTTAAGTCACCTTACTGTTCTATAAGTACCTCATAAGTGGTACAGTTTATATTTAAAACTCAGGCAGTCTGGTTACAGAGTCCATGTTCTTAAACTTCCATGAGAAAAAAGTATATCTCTATATATACTTTATATATATTACATTAAAATAGTGAAGTATGTTAAGTATATGTTAAATATACTAAAACATATATAATACACATAGAATTTCATATTATAGTAGCTGGGGGTTGTTTTTATAATTTTCTAATTAATTTATTCTATTCCTTGATTTATCTATGTTATCTTTAGGTTCAGTGGTTTATTTATTAATCTTGGGCTTTTCCCTTGCATGTGTCTGCTTTTCCTTTTATATCTCTTGGTCATCATTGTCCTTCTGTGCTTAAGGGTAAAGACCTGGTTGCATGTCCCGGTGGCCAGTCCGGGCCCCACTTTCTTTAGTGTGCCGACATCCGTGTTCTGTCGGCTGCCTGTGAGCTGTAAATCAGGGTGGGGCTTCCTGACAACCTCCGTGAGAGCACGAGGACTTCGCGCTGAGGACTTCACCCTGGGGCCCAAGCCCACAGTGACAGCCCTGTTTCCTGCCCGAGGGGAAGTGGCGGTGGGTCCACAGGTGAAGCTGCTGAGAAGGCCGACCTCAGGAAGAGCCAGCAAGGTGTTTCGGCCCCACGTTTGCCCTATTAGTCTCTGTTTAGCTTCATCTCCTTGTTCTGTGCAGAGCAAGCACCGCCTCAGCTGCAGACCCCTCCTCCTGGGTACAGCTTCCTCTCTTCTTCAACCGCCCACCTCTTCGACATACTTTCAGACTTCTAACTGTGATGGCCTCGTGGATCTGTATGCCTATCCCCTTCTTTTTTTTAAAAAATTATTTATTTATCTTTCGAGAGGGAAGGGAGGGAGATAGAGAGAGAGAGAAACATCAATGTGCAGTTGCTGGGGGTCATGGCCTGCAACCCAGGCAGGTACCCTGAGTGGGAATCGAACCTGCGACACTTTGGTTCACAGCCCACACTCAATCCACTGAGCTATGCCAGCCAGGGCTTATCCCCTTCTTTTTTACAGTTGTATGTTCATTCTGAAAGTCAGAGCTTGAGTACTTTGCTTTCTGCTCTCTCTTTTAGAGGATGGTAAAGTGGTTGGTACGGTTGCTGAGTGAGCCAACCTGTGGCACTTGCCACGCTCGGGCTGGCTGTAGGTGACACTTCCGGCACGTTTGCTGTCAGCTTTGTCTGAGAGCACCACGGTCGTCTCGTCTTTTATGATGTCTTCCACCATCCTACTTCTTCCTTTGCTCAGTTTGTCTGTGATTCCCCATATGTTATGTTGTGGTTTGCAGTCCCAGATCCCATTTTCCTGGAGATAGAACGTGCATTTCCAATTTTCATTCTCTGTCTCTGTTTCTGCTGGGGAGGAGGCATTGGTGACTGATTTCTTAACTCTCCCATTTTAAAACCAAATGTTGCTGTTACCTTAGAGGTGCCTCAGATAAGAGGGATCCCACACTCTTATTTTTCAATTGGCCACCTAGACATGGTACTTTCCTTTTAAATGAAATTGAAATTCCATTTTTATGAATTCTCATTCATAAAAGCCTTCTAATCAGGAAGCAAGCAGTTATGTACTAGGGCACTTCCCTGATAATCTTTTCTCTGAAAAATAGTTTTTGATGATTAGCGACAGCATGGATGAAGCTGGAAAGCATTATGCTAAGTGAAATAAGACAGGCGGTGAAAGACAAATACCATATGATCTCACCTTTAACAGGAACCTAAACAACAAAGCAAGGAAACAAGCAAAATAAAACCAAAGATGCTGAAATAGAGGACAGGCTGACAGAGTTCAGAGGGAAGAGGGGAGGGAATTTCAGGGGAATTCAGGGGAAAAGGGGAAGGGTTTACAGGAGCAAGTATAAAGGACACAAGGATAAAAAACTAGGGGTGGGTGGAAATGGGAGGGAGGAGGGGGAGGGCTGGGTGGGTGGGCTGGGATGGGAGTAAAAGATAGAACATTGTACTTCAACAACAGTTAAAATAAAATAAAAAAACAACTTTCAAATGCTGGTCAACTTTGCTGAAGATGTTAACTGCCTTTTTCCTTTCAGATCTTGGAGAAAAAAGGACATTGCTATTTTAGCGTCTTTGAAAACCTCACCTTCCTGGGAAGCATTTCAGTGGCGTAGATTGCTTTGCCCAAGCCCTCCACTACAGCTATTATCAGTGGAAAGTGGAGCTTCTGAAGATTTGTTGAGACTGGATTTTCAGTGCTTCTGGATGTAAGCGGAGATTGAAGCAGCTACCTGATACCCACTCTACAATTTAATTAGTTCAGCCCTTCATCCACTCACCTAATATGTGTCAAGAGTAGTCGAGGAGCCATGAACTAGCAAAGTCACCCCCTCCCCATAGTCACTGAGCTTACGTACTTATATCATTTAATTCTCACTGTAACTCTGAGAGATATGTGTAAATATCATCTTCAATGTATAGTTCAGAAAAATGAGACTCAGTGAGGCTAAATAATTCACCCTACATCATATAGCCAACACCACAGCTGGGATGAAATCCAAGCTATGTGGCCACTTTGTCACTTTTTTATTATAATTTACAATTTTATACTTGATTTATAATTAGTATGAATCATTGGGCTACAACTATGGCCTGCAGACCTTAGAAAGCTACATTTGTCTGAGTCTCCATTGTTAATCTTAACAAGAAAGATGCTATTTAATCATTTTAGATAAATGTACATATAAACTACTTATAGTAATCTCTATTTGCAGAAACGATGTTAACAGAAAGAGATTTACTTATATTCATTCGGTCAGACAACTATTTTTATTTTGAGCACCTACTTTATACTGAATATTGGTCTGGGAGCTGTGCGTATAATATTGAAAGACACAAGATGTGTTTCTGTCCTATTGGGGCTTATATTTTTGGAGGAGATGGTATTAAACAAATGCATAATTATTTATATGATCACATATTCAGATAAATGTTATGAAGGCTATAAATGGGGGCTGTTACACTCAGGAGATAGTCCAGGGAGTGTGGAGGGATATTTGGAAGAAGCAAGTGCTATCTGTTTAGATACCCTCGCTGTGATCATCACTCTTGTGCCGAGGAAAAGGTCAGCATGACATAGTGGAAGGAGCATTGATCTTGCTTACTTTATCCATTTACTCAGTAATGGACACTGAGTTTGTTTCCATATATTGGCTATTGTGAATAATGCTGCAATGATTGTGGAGGTCCCGATTTCTTTTCTTTTCTTATATTTTAATCATTGTTCAAGTACAGTTTTCTGTTCTTTACTCCCATTCCAGCCCACCCACCCATCCCTCCCCACTTCCCTCCCATTACCACCCCCCACTAGTTTTTGTCCATGTGTCCTTTATATTTGCTCCTGTAAAGCTTTCCCATTCTCCCCTGAAATTCCCTCCCCTCTCCCCTCTGGTCACTGTCAGCCTGTCCTCTATTTCAGTGTCTTTGACTATATTTTGCTTGTTTCTTTGTTTTGTTGTTTAGGTTCCTGTTAAAGGTGAGATCATATGGTATTTGTCTTTCACTGCCTGGCTTATTTCGCTTAGCATAATGCTTTCCAGCTCCATCCATGCTGATGCAAAGGGTAGGAGCTCCTTCTTTCTTTCTGCTGTCCCGATTTCTTCAAGAGAATGATTTCATTTTTCTTAGGTATATAATCAGAAGTGGTATTTCTGGGTGATATAATAGTTCTATTTTTAATTTCTTGAGGAACCTCCATAACGTTTTCAGTGGTGGCTATACCAGTTTATACTCCCACCAACAGTGTACAAGGGTTTGCTTTTATCTACATCCTCACCAGGAATTGTTATCTTCTGTCTTGTCGATGATAGCTATTCTAACAGGTGTGATGTAATGTTTCACTGTGGTTTTGATTTGCCTCTCCCCGACGATCAGTGATGCTGAGCACATTTTCATGTACATGGGCCCCTTGGCCATATTTATGTCCTTGGAACCATGTCCACTCAAATATTTTCCTCATTTTTAAATCAGATTAACTTTTTGATGTTGAGATATATGATTTCCTCACATATTTCAAATATTAACCCCTTATCAGATAAATAAATGGTTTCCCAATATTTTCTCCCATGCCTTAGGTTGACTTTTGTCAATTGTTTCTGTTGCTGTGCAGAAGATTTTAGTTTGAGGAGGTCCCACTTGTTTATTTCTGCTGTATAACGCCTTCTTAAAGATGCACTGCCAGACCAGGAAAATAGCTGGTTCTAAAGAAAGCATATTGTGGCTTGGCAATTCCTCCTTTTATACTGATTTTCTCTCCTTTCTAACTTTGCTCCCTTGTCCCTCCATTCTTGCCTTTCTAGGGTTGCACTCCCACAGAAAATGTTTACCCCAAATCTTCTGCCTTCAGCTTCCAGGAGCTCAGTCTAAAACAACTTCACAATTGTCTACTCCTACCAAATCAGTGCAATCATTCCAGAATAATAATAATACCAGTTATTCTCCAAAGCTGTTGAAATATCTTTTTGCAGGCCTTTCTGCCCCAGTATGTGTCCAGACTACTCTACGAGTAGTCAATGTCCTTCAGAGTCATTTGAGAAAGTTTTTTTCCATATGGTCATACCCCAGTATGATATCCTGTTAACTTTGTTTGTTTGTCTTACATGTTTACTTTGTTTTTTTTTAAATTTATGAGACATCTTTTCCATCTTTTTGTTGTTACCAAGTGAAACCACAGAACAAGAGGTACTTGCAGAGGTCAACTTTCCATCCCTGTCCTCTTCTTTCTTTACCTCCCTCCATGTAGAGGTGACTTTTGTTTATTTTGGTTTGATTTATGCTTTCATATTTTCCAGCCCTTTGCCATAAAAAGTAGTGTTTACGTGAACATAGGCTAAGTTTTTCAGATACGTCAATTTGTTGGCAAAATTTAATGGTGAAGATCAAATACAGTGGCTGCCTGAATTTTTTACCCATCTACTCAGTCCCCATGTGACAGTTGACTGATGACAAATATGCAGACAAATGAATATATTGAAAATACATATTGTTGAGAGAGAAAATCAGGTTGCAGAAGCATAGGCAGAAAGGAGAAATGACCATCCTCAATGTAGTACTATGCATCCTATAGATATTGTATGTGTCACCTATCTCTCTATCTATCTGAGAGAATGCAAAGAATACACATTAAAATAGATGCAAAATCATAGCAGGGTGACATCTGAAGACAGGAAGAAGGACCTGGCACTGAGAGTGATGATCAAAAGGACTTAGAGAATATATTCATTTTTTCATTATAAAAATGATTAGAATAATAAGTAGCTTGGGACCATATTCAGAAATGCCATCTTCTTATCAGCAGAGTGATGTGGGGAGGAGGATGCGCATTATTCATGTCTGAGAGGTGCAAATCAGGCCCTTGTTGATTTGTTGAGTGGCTCTTCAAAATCAGTGGTGCATTTATGATGCAGTGGTAAGTCACAGAAAAGCCCACTTCAGTAAAAATATACCTACACAATTACTGTGGGGTATGAATGTCTTATGTCTGAATGTCTCAGGCATCCATGGTAGGGATGGTAGAATGTGAAGGACTTCTAATCCCCCCTTTTTCTGGTAGCACAGTGACTGAACAAAACATTTTTGTAGTCAGTGAAGATGTCCACTTCCTTGCTTTCTTGAAGTCACCCAGACTAAAAGGGTAATAAGAAATACAAGTTCACACTTTATTTTTCAGTGAGCCTAAGAGATGTTTGTTGACCTGTTCACATATATGAAGAAAAAAATAAAATAGAAGCCTAATAACAATCAGATGAAATATCAGTCAAAAGGCAAACTCAATAGTGGAGCGACAATGGATAAGAAGCGAGTTCATTTGTCACCCAGGGCCCAGAAGAGTCTTGGTGTTGGGGTCACTGCGTGTTATACAGAGTAAGAATAAAAGGAAAACAAAGATTTACAGAGTAAATAAAGTGTATGCAAAGACTTAATTGGATATTTAAAGAAATTAAGTAAAAATAAAGGAGACACTTTTTAAATACAATAAAAATGATAATATTAACCAATACATGCCATACACCATTTTAAGGACTCATGCATTTTAACTCAACATTAGTGTGAGGTTTTCTTTTCATGTGATGCCTTTTCCTCCCCCACCCCCAAGCTTATTGAAGTATAATTGGCATATAAAAACGGCATGTAATTAATGCATATATATTAGTGAGTCTACACAAATGTACACACTCATGTCAAACAGGTAATAAAGATATTTTTCACCTCCAAAAGTTTTCTTGCGTCCTCTTTTTTTTTTATTTAATGGTAGGTCACCTCACATAGGTAATTTAATCATTTCTAGTCTTCTTGCAAAACCATGGCGGCAGTGGAGCTGGGAGGCATGGATGAGATGGAGAAGAACTCAGTTGCTACAAAGACCTTGATGTTCTCTCCTTTTCTTCTGTTCCCTATGCTTCTGTGAATGACGTATCCTTTTTCTTTTACTTGGTGTGGATTTCGCTTCACAGAAGAAAGACTGAGTCTAGCTTCATGCCCAGCACTAGGTACCGTTCTGTGTAAGAGGCGCTGCAGCATACTGAATAAAAGTGTGAGCTCTTCACTCGTACTGCTTGAATCTGATTGTGACTCTGATGAGCTGTGCGACCTTCCACAAATTACTTAACCCCTCTCTGTCTCATGTCTTTAAGGGTAAAATGGGGAAAATAATATTACTGACCCTATGAGTTTTGTGAGCATTTAATGATGTGAACTATGGGAAGCACTTAATACAGTGTCTAGCACTTGGTAAGTATTCTATAAATACTATCACCGTGCTGTACCATTTGGCTATTAATAAATGCTTTTTAATGCATTTGCTAATGATGAAGCACTGTTTTTTTTTACCTGATTTTAAGATTTATTATAAAACTTCATTAATCATGACAGGATGGTACAGACAAAGATACAAATATATCAATGGAACAGAACAGAATCCAGAAATAGATGCACACATATATGGAAAACTGATATGAAGCACTGGTTTTAAACTAGAACCTTTGCGACACTTTATAAAACGACAGTGTGAGGGGGTCCTGGGGAATTAAGGCTGCATGAAGGAAGTGAGACTTCCGTTCTTCTCTGGGAATGATGCTAATAGATCAAAAGCATCTAGGTGCACCTGGGAAGAAGCGGTACCAGGTGCTTTCTCCTGATATGGGAGGTGCTCGTCCTCGGGGGAGACCGGGAACATGCCAGGGGAGACCGTCAGAGGGCCCAGGTTTTCATCCTGTATAAACCACCACTGACGGACCCCCCGGGGCCAGTGGCTTAACCACTTTCAGCATCAGTTGTCTCATTTCTAAAATGGAAATATGTCCCTGGTAGGAAGAATGTAAGAACAAAATGAGATGACCTGAGATGCCGGGCACACAGGAGGGGCTTGATAGAATTTGGTTTCTTTCTTCTTTCTCATTCTCCATAATTGCCTCACACGTGTGTCATTAACCCTTGAAAAAAATTTAAGTAACACCAAAAAAGGCACCAACTCAATTCCAGATTTTTTCATGTGGCTTCCTTCTGAAGGACCTCATGTTATTTTTACTAAGTTAAAGTTACGATTACTTCACATGGCTGAAATGTCGAGTTCTCCTGAAATTACGGTCATCTTTCTTTCTGATGTACAAAATGATGAATCCCACCCTGACGTAATGTAAGAAATTCAACCATTTTGTAACGGTTGCTAGGCAGTTTCCGAGGTTGCTTTTGCATCCAGTGTGTGTTCTGTGACACTCAACTGGTGACCCCAGGCGTGCTTGGACTCCCGGACAGCACCTGGCCGTCTCATCGCCGTAACCTCCCTGCTGGCCCAGTTCTCTGGCCTGTCTCCCTGTCCCAGCTTGGTCCCACCCCTTCTCTTCAATCTTTCAGGTTGCCTCCGTGTAAGGTCAGTGTGAAATTAGTGGCCGATATGCCTTCGCTGAATACCAGGGGGTGGGAAGTGGCAGGGTATTGCATTATACCATGAGAAAATCATTAAAAATGGATATTAGACATCATCGTTTCTGAAGTGCAGAAGCTGGGCCTTCTCTTTCATTGAAGCCATCTCCATCCCATGGGCCACGTCCTGCTTCGGCTGCTGCGGTCCGTGTTCTGTCTCACCAGCTCCCCACGTTCTGCGACCGCAGGCTCCCCTGTTCTCAGCTCACCCCCAGGAATCCCAGAATCATTTTTTACAGGAAATTACATCTTGAGCTCAAAAGGATGCCCTTCCCCTCGCTTTAGGCTTAGTTGTATGGACCCATTCAGCTCTCTCTGTTCCCACTTCTGCCGCCCAGATTATGCCCCAGGCCCCGCCTTTCCTAAGGGCACCTGTTCCTGGGTCAGTCCCCTCCCCCAGAGGCAAAAATGGGGACTGCAGGCTGTGCGTACTCACATGCACGCACTCCATTGCGATTCCTGCCACTCTACGTTGTGTGGACTTGATGCTTTCGGTACTCAGTAACACGTTGTTATGAAACCGTCCTCTTAAACCTGTTGTGCACTGAAAATAGGTTCAAAATTTAAAAGGTCTTTAAAAGTTATGAAAGTTTAAGTATCTTGTCTGAGAGTAAAAAAAACCACTCTTATTAAATGTGAGAGCCCAGAATGAAACTTCGCTCTGTCTGATGCCAGCCCTCTTCCCTGCAGCGACGCTAAGCTGTATCTTATAGAATTTTCCTTGAGACGGTCACAGAGGCCCAGTAATTCCCAATGAAGAGCAGTGTCACAGGTAGTGGACAACATTAAATCAAGTAACTGCTCTCAAATCATGGCTACTCGTCTTTCAAAATGTTCGTAAAATTTATAGAAGTACGCCATAAGGATTTCTACTCATAGAAAGGAACATTTTGGTTTCAAAGCTGTGGAAACCTGATTTCTGTCACATCTGTAATCCAGAAGTCCCGAAGGCCCAAGATTATCCAACGGTGGTACAAATGAAATAGATGTTTCATTGTTTATGAAATGCTCGGTACGAATGTTGGCAGCCAGTGCTCGATTATGGGAGACTCTATTTCCCGGTGCCTCTCCCAGACTGCCAAAAATACGACAACTGTTCGTTCTCACTGCCCCCTGAGACATAATCAATTTATAGCACAGAAATCAAACCCAAAAAAGGTAATATTCAGAACCCAGGCATGGATAAGACCATGCCTCCAGTCTGGTAGGTAAGCCAAATTTAATTCTCAAGTGCTTCAAAGGCTGGGAGGGCTCTGCTTCTGTGTTTCCTCTGGAAGCCTGATCTCTGCCCAGGGTCACGATCACAGTGGCCTCGTAGAACACTATGCCACAGTCCAGAGAAGCACAGCAATGCCGGGTTTTTATTTCCCCCTAATGCTTTCGGCGTGTTAACTGCACGTGATTCACGTCCAGTGCACGTCAATGTAAATGACAGTACTTTGGTTAATAAATTTCGTGCGCATGTATGCCAGTGCTCTGTCCAAAATATATAATGCATCATTAGATGAGTGAATTAACAACTTTTTCAATCTAATTTCTTAACAATGTTTTTCCAGATAATTTTGTTGCAGCTTAAAATTTTTGTTTTTCCTGTCTGGTCAACCACAAAGAGAAAAGCTAGGGGAAATAATCCTCTAAAATGGCAGAAAATTCATTAAATTCTCTGAATAATTTTCCCATAGAAGGAGCTTTTCATAGCATCATGGTGAAACCAGTAATTACTGGTAGGGTCCTAGGGCAACCCGATAACGTTTCAGTCCAGAATTTTCCTAATTGACATTTGCCAGAGAAAGTAAAACAGGGAGACAATAACTAATAACTGCGTAGAGTTCTGAAGCGTGCACTCGGTGGCACACACGTCTCCTCGCGTTTTGCGGGTATATTGGATCGCCAGCAGGAACAAGAATAGCTTTCTCATCTGGTCTGGCATTGGAGAGAACCACCACACAATGCATGCACTGACCCCGCAGGTGTGCGGCTGTCACCACAACAAAGACACATTATTCCCCTGACTCTTTCCAGTGGTATCATCATCTGTGCTGAGACACAAAGAAGTAAACACATTCCAAAGGCTGGCTCTGCTCTGCGATCCCCTCACTCGGGACCTGGAATCGGGTCAAACAGGAGTCAAATGAGGGGGAGGGGGGCCGTGGCCAGTTTTAGCTGTCAGCTGATGGATTGGAAAGGAGGAAAAGAGACAATGACTGGAGACATTGTTTCTAGGCTGTGACAAAGATATTGCTAGAAAATTCTGTTACAGTCTCTTCTTTATTTATTTTCCATGTGAATTGGATTGTTTTATGGCTGGGAAGACCAGGCAGACATTTTTCTTTTTATCAGGGGGGAAGAATCACTGTTTCCATTTTTCCTACTGATGGCTGGCTGCTGTGTCAGGTGTGGCTGACAACCCTGTGGGCTTTGTTGCCTCATTAAAAAAGTTGTAAGACAGAAGCCTCATGCCCCTCAAGATTACCTCTTCTCTTCCATGGTAAACCCAACAGAATGTCAACTGGAAGGGTTAAATGTAGCAAAATTGAATTTTATGTCATGCCCTGTAGGTTAGCCAAATTTAATATTTGATCAATGAGAGGCCGAGGAAAATCTGAGGGCCACTGTCACACAGTGTGGTTACACTGTAGGCAGCAAACTGAAGGTCACCGTGGGCTTTATGGATGTTCACGTCTGGCTTTTTTATTCTGCTCTCTCCACAGTCTACAGAATCCGGGAGATTATAAACCATGAGCAGTCTTATTATTGTGTTAATCATATTTCTAAGTATCATTTCTTAGTGGCTATAAATAAGATCCTTTTTCCAATGATACTAAAATCATGATCTACGCATGGCCTCTGTAAGTCTTAGCCCTTTTCACAGCGTGAAAGAGCATTTCCATGAGCTATTTGGGGTCTGTGTCACGTGTGTTTCATCCCACACAACTGGTCCTCTGTCAGGCTGCCTTGCCATGTTCTCCATCGTCTACCCATGCCTCCCCGTCTCAGCGTAATCCACCCAATCATCAATATCGTATGATACGAATGGCCAATTTTGTCATACCTTGAAATTAAACTGTGGGAGAACAAAAGATAAACTCACAAGAATTGGGGCAGAGCATAATCGTGCTAGAAGGGGATCTGAGATGTGAGGGGAAAATGACACTAGCAGAAGCAGAACAAATGTCACAGCACACGTGCGCCGTGGCAGCCATGACCGCAGGGCCCAGACCTTCTGCTGGGGAGGGCAGTGAGTGAGAGTCCTGCTGTGCTTCAGGATCCACCGCCATGGTCACACTGAAGCCACACTCCTCTGGGGCCGCCTCCTTGCCAATGACAGCCAATCGCAGGCAGGCTCATTCCTGCCAAATGTGGGACTTCTTGAATGGGTGACTTTAGACCTAACAGCATGGTCCCAACCTTTTTGGGCCCATGACACAGCGGCTGGAGAGCCTCCCTACCAATTCTCCTTGCTGTCCCTCACCATTTGCTGGTCTCAGACTTGCGTCACTGTGTGGAGATGGCCTGCCTCCCTGGGCTGTCACCTCCGCCCTGTACAGGAGCCTCCCAGTACATCTCTGGGCTGTAGAACCCTGTCTCGGCATCTGTTTCTCAGAGGACACGAACGGATGCTTGTGCATGTATTACTCATTATGCAAACACTACAATATAAAGCAACACTCAGAGAAAGGGGAGAAAACTATCAAACTATCAGCCTGTTCCTTCCCACTGTTTTTCCATACGTCTAGTGATGATATTTTACTAAATATTAATCATAGTCTAAAAATAGTTTTGAAACTTTTTTTACCATTTTGTTCTAATTTATTTTATTGCTGGTTAGTTTTCTTAAGCTCAATTATAGGCAATATGATGTTTCAATTGACATATCATAAATTGTTTATATATTTATAGTCATGTATATATCGTGTACTCATTCCAAGTCATGCTGGAAGAAATTTTATGTATATATGTACAAGTATCTAAGTATCTACTTATTTATAACTATGTATGTTTATATGTAGTTATAAGTATAGTTATATATGTTATAACTGTGGTTGGACTATACATAGTTATATATACGTCACTATATATAACTATAGTTATAACATATATAACTATATATTATATATACTGTATATAACTATAGTTATAACATATATAACTATATATTATATATACTATATATAAAAATACTATATATAATTATATATATTTGTCTCCCTCCTTTTTTTAAGGGCCTGAGATGATAACATCTTATGGAAAATCCAGAATGACTCCATGTCTTTGGTAGAAAACCAGCCAGTATGGCCCATGCTGAAAGAAATACTGTTCAGCTGACACTGAGGTTAAGGCAGCCATGTTGCCCATCCAAGGCTGCTTTCTTACCTGTAGGAAGGGTTAATAAAGGCACCTCAGGAGAGTTTTGTGAGGATGGTTAAGAATGGACATACTACTTAGTCATTAAATGATACTATTTGTATTATTTTATTATACTTCTTCTGAACAAGAGGATTTTAAAATCTTATTCAAATTCTCATTCTCTGAAGCCACCAAGAACTCTTCCTTTGTCACTAAGATCTTTCTTTAATCATATACCAAAGATTATTCTCTTCCTCTTTTTCTCTTTAAAACAAAGTAATTCTGTGCCCAGCTTCTAATCCATGACACCCTCATTCATTGCTAAGGTTCCCACACACTTTGCATTTTAAGGGAATTTAAGAAAAAATTAGAAGTTGCCCTCAACCTATTACATTGAAAATTTTCTTCCAAATTTTTATTCGAACAGATTTGTTATTTATTCTGGAAAGTGATACTTCAACTAACTGTATTGATTAAAGTTGAACTGAAAATTGGAAGATATCACAAGAGACTGATAACACAGAAAACTTAACTCAGTGTCAAGCCCCTGGCCCCAGGGCCATGGACTGGACCTCTTAGGTGCTGTTCTTCCCTGGGCCTCAAACACCACCATCTCCGGGGGAAACTTTCCAACCAAGAATAGCCTCTCTTCGTTAATGCTTAGTTTTGCCTGTTACGGAAGCTCTAAAGTCTTACCCTTTAGCCTACTGGAAAAATCATAAAGTCTTGTAAGACAATTGTGTGTGTGTGTGTGTGTGTGTGTGTGTGTGTGTGTATCTGACAGAAAGCCCTCTCCATCAATTAAAAAGCCTTTTAGGTTATTAAACATTTATTTAATATCCCATGGTTTCCTCACCAGTGTCCAGCGAGTGAGTGAGTTTTCGAGTTTTGACTGTAAGAATTCACCAGTGAGCTTTGCTAAAACAGAGAAGTCTACCCCAAAGGCTCATGTCTGCTTCCATCAGGAATTCCACAAAACAAACTTCTGGCCATTTTACCATAGATGTCTTACCCTTTTTATAAACCTGTCCAATATTTTAAATGTTCACATGTAGTCTCAGAGCTGCCCTCTGGTCAAAAGCAGGTCCTCAAAACGACAGTCTCCTCTCACCCAGTGATTTTCACCTGTCCCCATTATAGTTTTATTTGGTTGAAAAACGAGCTTCTTTAAAGTGAACCTTTAACTAACCAAGGATTGTCTAGGAGCCAGGTTATTACTTTCCAATTTGGAAGTGTATTACAATATTTAAACATTCTACTGCACAGAGTTAATTAATCTATTTTCTAATTGAGCAACAACATGGATGCTTTGCTTTAGGCTTACCCTTTCGGATTATTATAATACAATTATGAAGACTGCAGACTTTAAAACATTTATAATAAATTTGTTATTGCCAATAGTATGTTTTCTCACTTGCAGTTCTCCAGTCTGCCGGCAGGCTGCAGCAGAGGGCTAGTTTCAAATTAGCATGTGAAGAAGAGTTAAGATCCTTTCTCTTCCTCCTATCTCCTCCCTTCCCCACTTTCTCACTTCTCTCTCCCTCTCTCCATCCTTTCCTTTTTCCTCCCTTTCTTCCATCCCTCCCTCCCTTCTTCCTCATTTCATTCTTCTTACAACATCGGCATGACACCCAATACTATTTTGTAAGTGGAAGAGCTGGCTCAGTAATAAAGTTCTATGTCAACATTTGATTTTAAATAATGTCAAGGCTACCCACTTTCTAATTTTTTTAAATAATAAGATAAAGACTGGACTAATAATAACAGGAAATTATGAACTTACTGTTTGATTAACATAGATAATAATAGCAAAGCCCAGATTTGGTTTGAAATACACAAATTATTAAGATTGCATTCCACTCTCATGGAGCATATGCAAATGACCTCCTTTTTGCTACTGCATTTGGAGATGTGGAAGTGGGAAAAGACATTTCAATCATAGCTCTCATCAGTTATTCACTGTATCCAGGCCTCTCGATTGTGTTTCTTTCTTTAACGTACAAGTTAGCAATAATCTCACAGCTGTGTTTCATAGAGTAAACTATAGAAGCATCTATATTGAGATTGCATACACACGGAACATAAAAGAAAGGAAAAAAATACCAAGAACAGTGCTTAGTCTATTGCAAAACCATACAAAAGAACTAATGATTCTCTCTGCACAGTCCTGTACAGTGACCAGCTGTAAGACCTGATTTGTATTCCAAAATGGCATCACCATTCAAAAAACGATTACTTCAAGGTATAGCACTAGTTTACCTGTGAGGTCTTAGTATCTTTAATTGCATACTATTGGTTCTGGTGGTGAACTCACACAGACTCCTAAGCCAAATTTTGTCATCTATTTAATTTGCTCCTTCTTTTCATCTCTGTGAAAACATTTACGGAAAGCTCCTCCCACTCCCAAATGTTGCTCATTTGAGAAATGTTGTAGGTAAGTCCTGACTTTTTGCTCCAGTTTCTGAGGTTGAGTGTTTACTGTTATGTGGGAAGTGTTTTAAACTTATAACTTAATTCACAGAGTGCCATTCTTCAGCTGCCCAAAAGTGCTCTGTAATAGAAGGCTTGCATCAATAGCCTTGGGAGAGCTAACACCAGAGTTCATTCCGCATTCAGGCAACAGATGTTTATGGAGCTGTGTCTCCGGCAGGCACTCACCAGGGCAGGTCCAGGGGCTGAGGACGGGGCAGCCGGGGAGCCCGTCTCCAGCTGACGGCTACACTCGTCCTAATATAACGACAGCTGCTGTAAACGCCATGAAAGAAAGGGACACTGTGTTATGAGAACTTATAAGAAAGGCACTGAGTCTGGTCTAGAGGAGGGGGATAGATTAGGGACACTTCCCTCTGTGACGGATGGGAAATTCACTGGTCTCAGACAGTGATTTAGAGAGAGGTTTGATTAGTGTCTTTGACTTATGGTTAAATGGAGGAAACTAAAATTAAGCATGAAATCAAATCTTAAGTAATATTGCCCATTAATTTATTGTGTGGAACAATCATTATGGTAAGTGGTAACACTACATGGAGCAACTTCATTTGAACGGTAGCATTTTGAGTTCTATGGACAACGGTTTATCTGTGGTATGGCAAGCCCACAGATGTGCGGCCTGCAATGCTCACGTAAAGAGAGACCGTGTAACTTGGTAAGATGACTGTTATCCATGGGCTAGGACTTTGTCTTTTGAAGTTTTGTTGGAACATATGGGTTTTAAAAGTATACAACAATATCACATTTTGCTATAAAATAGCATATTTTAACACAATTCATTTATTTTGCATTTTTTCACCTTTACAGTTTTCTCTTTTTTTCAGTATTTTAAAACTCATATCCGAGATCAGTTTTAGGTTTTGTAGTGCCATTTTTTTTATTGGAAAGTATATTATATACTCTTCATTCACAGGTGGCATGAATTAATGTACTAAGCTGAATTGAAGCTGACTAAATACTGATGAAGAAATAATAATTAAGAGGTTGCAGAGCAAGCAGTGGTTTAAGTATCTTATTTAATAGAAAAAAAGGGGAGGAATAGCATAACATTACCAGGGATTAGTGAATGAAGGTAACATACACTTAAAAGTAATACATAATGCACGAGGTAATTTAACAGAACATGGGTGCATGGTGTTATCCTGGTATAGGAGTCTGTAAGAAATGCTGAAGTATAAGAATCAGCCAGACTTCATAGTCTTGGAAAGAAATGCTGGAAGCAGAAAAGCAAATGAAAATAAAATCAAAACAACAGTTCAGTTACACTAAAGTGGAACAGAAAAAGACATCTCACAATGTTTGATTAAAAATTCTTTGAGAAGTCTGGATGAGAATAATAGATTGATACAGAAAATAAGCAACACAAATAATTAACACTAAGAAAGAATGAACTTTAAACACAAAATAATACTATGCATAAAGAATACAAATGTGAAGGTAAAAGGCATTATGCTCTTTTTTTTGAGAAAATCAACATGACAAAAACAAAAAAGGCAAATGTAATCTAAAAATTAGCGAAAAAAATGAACAGATAAATTTGAGCTATAAACTGATGACATAGACTTATTCCAAGATACATAAACACTTTTTATCACTTTAAGAATGAGGTTATTATTATTTGATTAAATAATAAAAGTAAGGTTAAGCTCACTGATGGCTGAGGAACCAAAGTATTTGGGTATTTTCGGTAGCTGAGCTTTCTGATGCTCTGGGGTCTTTGCATGATTGACTTGAATTCTAGAACAATCAAGAGTTTCACCAATGAGGCTGGCTGGCGTAGCTCAGTGGATTGAGCGCAGGCTGCGAACCCAAGCATCGCAGGTTCGATTCCCAGTCAGGGCATACGCCTGGGTTGCAGGCCACGGCCCCCGGCAACTGCACATTGATGTTTCTCTCTCTCTCTTTTTATCTCTCCCTTCCCTTTATAAAAAAATAAATAAATAAAATCTTCAAAAAAAGAGTTTTACCAACAAAAACTGCCCACATCCTACCCCAGCCGTCTCTCACCTACATCTCCTGTGAGGTAAGGAAACTATCTGGACTTTATTAGCAGGCTCAACTGGACAACTGCCACTTGTGTCCCTTGTCCACCTGTTTTCCAATTAGGCTCCAATAATTTTTTATTTTTTCAATTTCCCAGGCCATGATTCAAAACTGTAAATCCTAGAATTTATGTTCCAGATAAGGGAAATGAGACATTCCTTCACTGTGCTGCATGCAGGTAGCCTTATTCTACCAAGGGTTATCATTAGGTCCAAGAGTCTTTCTGAAAGGGTGTTTGTTTAACAGAGATGCTCTAACTCAATCATCTGGTTCTAAAAAGAATGAAAGAAAGCCATTACGCAAATGTCTGCAATGAAGCAGACAAAGGTTCTTGAGTTTTAAACCAATTTATGATTAATATCAAGCCTTTCCTTGCATGCCATTAATATTATAATGTAAATGATGGGAATCATTGGAAAAAATATGAGCTATACAAGGGCATAAATAAAGGTTAGATCATAACATGAGATTTAGATTATATTCCCTTTGATGATAGAATTACAACTGATCAGATTGATTGTGGAAACTAGTCATAAAATTTCCACGATGCTTAGAAAAAACCTGCTCATTGAATAAATAAAAATAGATAAAAAGAAATATCATTTTATCTATGGATACTTCTTCCTGTTAAAATCCTAGTGATAGAACTTCTCCCAAGTATTTGTTAAACATTTTACTTCATTCTACGATGTAAAGGTGAACAGAATAACCTCTGCAATGTTAGAAGTTTTGAACCAAAGAGAAAGTTGAAGACAAAAGTGTATTCAATTTGGGATCGCACTGAGCTCAGTGTTGTCCCTTCAAAATCTTTGTTGAAACTAATAGGTCATCAATCATCAATCCCCCCCAAAAGCAGATTGCACAATTAGGTGCATTGCACCTCTCTCTCTCCTCCCCACATTGTATACATGTGCATATATGCACACATATACAGTTTAAAATATTGTATTATGTATATGATATAAAATATTGTCTTATATTCTATATAACTATGTATTACTAATTTTTAAATAGTGTATGTTTTCCAAATTTATAAAATCAATAAGATGGAATATTAAATATATAACATTCGATAGTTCATAATGATGTATATTATGTAAATATACGTTTTCCAGTAGTAAATACTCAAGGCTTATAAAATTCTTTATGAAGTTAAAGCTCCGTCTCAAGATAAGCCAGTCCTTTAGGCAAAGTTACTACAACTCACACTCACTATGACAGAAAATGAGAAATCGAAATACCTGTGTTGGCTTTAGCTTGTGGTTTTGCCAGTTTGCCAGCTTTTCCACTTGCCATTCCTCACTGCTGGCCGAGTCAGCAGTCGTGCTGCGGGTGGGCGTTTCGTGGTGTTTCCTCACACTAGCGGTTTCATAGCTCCTTCAAGGTCGGGGAAACAACAGTGCTGATCCCTCACCTACTCTGTTATTGGGGGGGTGTCTGCAGCCACAGGGTTTGGGGGAGGGAGGGGCTGCTCCCTCAGGCTGGGGACCCCAGCAGAGTGAATGCAAAAGGAACAAAGAAGGGTCACAGGAATCTAATCTAGCGCAGCCCCAGCAAGTGTAGTAAGCATCACCTTTAGTACAATATCATTCTCTAACTCTCCTCCTCCTCCTCGAAGATTGCTTGCTTGAGATATGACAGAAAGACTGAGCCCAAAGAAGATACACTGCGACTGTCAGTGGGTCCAGTTGAGCTACTGAGAAAGATTTCCAAGTACATCTATTCCATAGTCATTAGCACTGGCCAAAGATTGGGATGGAACCCACTATCATAATAGAAAAATACTTGCTAAGTATTTTTGGCTCTTGCTGTGTTTCTTAGAAGGAGGATATCCCGAATACTATCCAGATCAGTATTCATTGATGAGTTTACAGACTTGTTTGGGACCTAGCACTGTTATTTAGTGACTTAGCCAATAGTGGTGTGGGGCATATCTGATAGTTCTCATAAAGTGGGGAGCATGTAATAGGAAACTGGAACATCAGGTCAAGGATAAAGAGTTTCCTTATAGGAATGGCCTCCTGTTTTTTCCATTGGCTTTGGTGGAGTCAGTGTAAGTAATGAATGCTATACAAGCTTATTCATATGGTCTCCGCTATTCTACTTATTGGCATCATTGTCTAGATTCCTATTGAAATCCCATACATCCAGGAATCCCAGACTGGGAAGAGCAGAGACTCAATCTTCTGGCATCCCAAGTAAGGGTGCAACAGACTCAATGCACAATGAGATAAACATGGGTCAGAAAGTTTGACATGTGCGCATCTGTCTGGGATCAGGGGCTGGGATCTTTCAAGTATGCCATGTTAACGTGCTTTAATTTGTAGCCTAAAAGAGTCTAAACTTCACAGCAATATAGTGCATGTTACAGCTTAATGGAATATATTTTAGCATCAGTTGTTAGTATCTTAAGGATTTAAAGCCTCTCTGCTCCTTCCTCCTTCCCTGAATGACTGTGTGTAGGAGCAGAATTGGAGAGAGGGCGCGTTCTGTCTGAGAAATGCAGCCACCCCTTCTGAAAACACCTACTGTGGTCTCTGTCCCTCCTATGAATTCAGAAGGTCGTGGAGCCCAGTGATCTGCTGGGTCATTGTAGCAGATTAGGCTTTGCATTTGTTCACTATTCTCTGTATCAGAAGAGAAGTGGTCATTGGATATTTTGTAAACCAACATAGATGATCTTGTAATATCAGATTTGGGTGCGTATGTTAGAACGGAGCCAGCGGAGCACGGACAGAAGGGATAAAAGGAAGCCCAGGTAAGTGCCTTCTGCTCCTGTTTCTGGAAGGTGGTGGTGGGCCATCGCTGAAGAAGCTGCTTAAAACAGGGTTTGACACTGACTGGCCCCTGAAGCCATTTGGGTCCCATCCTAAAAGGGATTTCAAATCTTAATTCACTTACAGTGAGATAACTAAGTGCTCATAGCTCCAAAAAGTACTACTGTCGTCAGCAAAAGCATGCCATTACTTCCAACCTTTCTTGTAAAGGTCTTGAGTCATCTTGGAGACAAATTCTTTTTTCTTCCTGAAATGATTAATATGGAAACTCACATCAGGGTGGCTGAGGGAGGTCTCACACCGGCTCTCAGAAGCCTGCTTTTCCCAGGAGTGAGGGTGGGCTCACAGGTCAGATTTGGGAAAGGCGGGGCCGTGGTTTGAAGGGTTACTCAAGCTTGTCATGGTGACGGGGTGATGGCCATGGTCCTCAAGGAGGCAGAGGGCATGCAGACATCACCTCTGTGCGTGGTGCCGATCTATGCACAGGAATGAGTTAAACTGTGAAGAGGAATTTTGACACTCAGGGCTGGAGTCCCACCTCTCTCCTGGGCCTTTCACTGCTTGGTTGATTTCTCTGCAACTTCTCTTTCCTGCAAGATTGTTAACTTTTTCTTTTGTCTAAATGCTGTGATTTAGACATCTCCTGGATGCTCAAGGACCTACCACAGTGTGAGGTACCTGACAATTTCCCTGCAAATGCAGATTCACAAAAAGAATGAGGAAGACCTCAATCAATCCCCTGTGGATTTTTCTTTGTCTGGAGTCTCAGACAAGTTATTTCTGATGGGACTGATAGTCCAGAGAGTTTCTGTGCATGAGTGTGGGTAATAAGATATAAACGATCTAGAAAGTAGGATCATGGGCATTTGAATGGGGAATGCTTAAGTTCTCTTTGTAATGTAATAATTATTAATATTGCCACCCCTTCTCTCTCTTACTCAAACTCACCCCTAATATTTGTGGGACTAGGAATAAGAGTACAAATAGAGACGTATGTGTAGTATTTACTTAAATATTTAAAATAAATGAATCAAGCTAAAATACAATTAAATATATTATTTTCTGTCCTTATAAATGGTCAGATAAACTTCATAGCAAGGGTTCACTTCCAACATACAGTATGTCTTTATAAATAAAGGTTATCAAAATATTACAGATGATTTTCTAAAATATTTTTTATATAGATCTGAGTGTTCTGGTGATGGAGTAGTGCATCAATCTGACTGTTCTGGAAGCAGAAGCTGAGACAGGTCTAGGAGTGCAAGAGGTGGACCGAGGAGTGATGTCTATGAAAACCAGCGGGGCAGAGAGCAGGCCTGCCGAGGTAACGCCTTCCAAAGCAGTACAAACCCCTTATCTGTGAAAGGGAAGTGAAGTGGAAGCAAAACTGGATAGAAAGTCCCAGACTGTGACGTAAGCCTGGCAGTCTCAGCCCACCGGACAGAAAGACTTGAAACAGAGTTTCCCGGCCTGGAGAGTCCCGCACTGGACTGAAACGGCGTCACGGCCTCCAGGGAAGATGTTCACTATGTTTAGTCATTGGCTGAGGCTGTCTGGGGAGAACTGGGAAACTGAGCTTGGCCTTGCCGGCTCTAAAGCTGGAGGCTGTCAGCTGACGTCATTCCTTATAGCGGAATGTCTTTATCTTCTCAAGGGCTAGCCCTGCTGGTCCCTTCGGGGCTGCCCCCATTGAAAGCTTGTCCGCACAGACGCAGTTCTGCATGCAGGCTTGAGAAGCAGCTCCCCCGGGATCCCAGTGGGCTCTTCCTGAGAGAATCTCAGAAGAGACACATCAGTGGGATGAACTAGATGCCTTCTCCCCCAACTGCAGCTGGTCTTGGGTCTCCAAGTGGCATGTCTATCAGCCATCCATCCGTTTAGTTAAACCTCTCACTTTCATCAAGTACCTGCTGATATTCTAACTCTTTCACTAAAAATTACTAGACTTACTGTGATTTATTTTTTCATCCAGGGAAGTGTTGTATTACGTACACTTTACTTATTAATGGTATTGTCTAACTCTTCACACTAGAATGTAAGATACATACATCTAAGGGTTTTTGTCTGCTTATTGTTGATTTCCTAGCACGTACAACACTTTCTGGCACAAGTTAGGTCCGAAATTACTATTTATTGAATGAATGAATTATGGAAAGCATGAGGAGTGAGATAGTAAGTATTCAAGCAGCTTTGATTTGAAGGGGAGAGTCAGCTTGCTATGATTTTGTGTTTAGAGAATGAAAATGTTTTATTCCTTGCTAGTTCAAGTGTGTGTGTGTGTGTGTGCATGTGTGTGAACATGCAGACATGCAGGACAAAGCCCATCCCATTGGAAGGGACACGGAGTCCTCTCCTCTCTTTTAGTTACCAGGAAGATCCTAAGTTGAGTGAACGAGAAGTACACATCAGCAATTTAAAACTGTAAAAAATATAAATGGGTGTTTCAAAAGGTCAGACTTGCTGATGAATGTTTAAATATTCTCTTCTCTCTAAAATATGCCATATTGATACGGTGCTATCCTTTGCATCGTGTGACCTCTATGCCGGTTAAAAATGGAGATGGTATTCTGTAATTCAAGGTTCCTTAAGTCAGAGGGAGATGGCCCCTTTACCAATGAAGTTTGAAAGTAAAATTGTGCTTTGCCACTAATCTTAATTCTTCATAAACACACCTTTAATCTTTTTGATAACTTGAGTATATTATCTTTCATGAACACTGCAAAGGTCAAAGAAGACAATTCCCTTTTTAAACAGACCCTTGGTGAACATTTCATATTTAATTTGTTTAGAGATGAAGTTTTTGACGTTTTCCTCTCCCTTTCTATTCATGGCTTATGAAAAAAAAGTACATATTTGACACTTGACATGTTTAATTTTTTTTTCTTCACAATGACATTCACATTCGGAATCACTTAAAAATGGTTACTTCTACTCATTAGCATACTGGTCACTGGGCAATATTGCCTGTTACAAAAATTCTTGAGCTACACTAGGCAGAAAAATATGGACGATGTTTAGTTTAAATTAAAAGTCAGGACATGTGAGCAACATTTCACTCATTCATTCATTCATCCAAATAGCAAGCTATTGAGTATTAACTACCACCAGGCTCCCTGCTAGGCGTTTGGGCAATAGATTGCCAGACGTACACCTTTTCTTGAAAAGGTGAGTTTAATGGTGACAGCTGACATGTAAACATAGTCCTGTAATAGAGGTCCCTACACAAATGCTCTTCCATAGTTTCCTACCCCAAAGGACTAATTTGAGCAAGTCTTTTACTTTATCAATTAGCTGTTTTAACAATATTGTGCAGACCAACCTCAGTGTGTCTAGCAGCCTCTTTTTCGCTGCTGTTTGACTTCAAGGCAGCCTGGGGTGTCTTCCATTGGAAGGTCCAGGGACACAAACCACCCGTTGTCCAATTTTTGCTTTCTGTCTCTGCAGAGAGAATCAGCAGGGGCTGCAGTGGGAAGAGAACCTGACTCCGTCGTGTGCCAGTGTCAGTGAAATGTAAATTCATACAAAAAGGCCACCATGGACTTTCTCCCATGTCTTCATGACCAGCGGAGCTCCTGCCAGAGTGCCTGAGCTTTGGGATCATTATGTTGTCCCAACTTTTAAAAAAATCTTTGAAAACTCCTTTCTGCATTTCTTTTGATTTTGCTTTTTCCATGTGATGTTGTGGGCTTTTATTTAGTATCTTAGCTTTAGGTGTCTTGGGCACACAACATTGAAGGCTATAGGTTTGATTTTCAGTTTCTTGAAGCGTCAGAACTCGGCTGGGTACCGGCTGTTGCTGAGACAGGGCTCAGGTGGTATTGTTGTAAGTGTTTCAGGTTGAGCGGAAGGACCCCCAAAGAAACAGACATTAGAAACATACTTATAGCTGTATAAAGATTGTAAAAAGTGCATTGGATTTCTTAAAGATGGCATTTATTTTTAGGAACTAAGGGCTAGGGAATCGTATCTCCCTGTCATTTAAAAAGAGGAGAAAATGTGAGAAAGCACAATGGTAACTTCATGAGAAGGCTTTAGATCATTTTTCTCTTGTCCAAATCACTACAGTCTAGGTCCACATATCAATTTGTGTAAAGTTTCAGTGGCAAGTTGTATATCAGAAATTAGGAAAATGTAAAAATAGGGTCAAAGTACCATGTAAAAACTTCCAGAAAGCAAAATGCATAAACATTTTCATAGGTAAAGATAAGACACAGATGAATATGGGTGAATACAAAAGTTTCAATTTAAAATGATTTTTTTGTACAGGATGATGAGTTACCGTATTTACTACATTGAGGAAAAAGAGGAGTCAGCTTTACTTTGGAGTTTTAGAAGATAAAAATTACACATTTATGCATGGATGTATAAAACTTACAGAGATAGGGAAGAAATCATTAGAGAAATATGGCAATATAACCAAGGTAGGATACTTAATCCAGAAAAAGAAAGTAGGTCTGACTTCATGGATAGTTTATTAAAAGTTGTAGGTTTTTTTACATGGTACTTTGATACTACTTTTATATATTCCTAATTTTCTATATGAAGTCTGCAATTCAACCTTGATAGAAATTGATATATAACACCAGATTTTAATGATTTGTTCAAGATAAAAATGATCGAAATATCTGACTTCATGGGAAGTGTTCATTTTCCTGATACGAGTTGGACAGTGGTCAATTATTGAGGTATGTTTTGAAGAGTGGAACACAGAAGAATTTATTAGACTCTAGCCACACACTGGCAATGGCCCTCCCTTGGGTTAATGAGCCTCTCTGCTTGGCCCCACTGACTTGCTCCAACACTGGGGAAACGGACTCTTCTGCACGGTGCCCTGGAACATGTAGAACTTGGTAAGACAATGCAATCCTCTTGGAGGTGCTACTCCTTACCAAACTCTCAATGAATAAACAGCCACAAGATCCCATGTATTATCTGAAGGAAGTTCTCAATAATTTTTATGGCATTTTATATCTTATCAAAACATTTTCTCACTTATATACCTAGTCTCTCTGGCTTGTCTTTCTTCAAGTTTATATTCAGAGATGCTATCCAAACTATTGAAATGATTGATTGGTCATAGTTACTGATCCATCAGAAGAGATGTTGGTTTTAATAGTCATATAAATATATAGAACCAATCCTAGGCTTTTTCTACAATTATATTTTAAGCACTCTGTTACTACCTGCCATATTACTGTTCATTGAGAAGTCATACTTTCAAAGAAAAAACATGTCCTGATCAAGACAATATTTGGTGGCAGTGACAGAAACTCACCCTAAGCTGGTTAAGAAGAAAAAAAATGAGAGAAACAAACATATGCATAGACACTCTCTCACGTAGCCCGGAAGTCTAGGCATGACTGACCCAGGGGCTCAGTCCAGGTAGCATCACCCAGGATCTTCTCCTTGCCATCTTCACATCTGCTTTTTCCAGGTTAATCTTATCTCCTGTGGCAGGAAAGGGAGTAGCAGAGAACCCCAAGACTGTGTCTTTACAATATGACATCTGAAATAAAGAGAAATTCTTTTTTTTCCTCAGGGCTAATAAAGAGCAGTTCTGATTGGTGCTAGTTGTATAACACACTCACCCACTGAGCCAATTACTGTTGGCCAGGGGATACCATGCCATGATTGGCAGGACTTGGGTAAGTACACTCTCTCCTTCCTTTAGGGGATGAGGGGGCACTCTGCTTCATGGTATCAGCAGAATCACACAGGATGGGGAAAGGAATAATTCTCCCAAGAAAACCAGAAGGAAATAAAAATAATTGCTGGGTAGAAAGAAACCATCAATGCCAAAATTTGCTCTGGAATCACAAAGTAATTCATATTTCAGAAAGTGTAACCTGATGGTTGGTCATTTTTTTTTCTGTGAATTTCTTTTGTCTTTTAAAAATGTTATTTTTAGTAAGGACACTACTACCGGTTTGTCAAGTTACTTCAACTCACTTCTACAATCATATTCTAAGAGGAAATTTGCTATTTTTCAATAGTATAATATAGCATTTAATATAGTTCTCTATGCATACCTATTCAGCACTGAGTCCTTAGCACCTATAACACTGCTTTGAAAGATTATACTCAATAAATATTTGTAAAAGGATTAGAAATAAATGAATAATTACAAATTAACTTGTTAAGCAGATAGAACTTCATCAATGCCAAGACATCACCCTCTGAGGTCACAATTAATTACTCTTTTCTTGAAAACTCCTTAGCTGATTCCAAGGTGCAGCCAGAGTTGAAGAATCACCAAATTCGTAGCACCTATCACAGACCTGGAGATGTGGTTGGTTGTCTTCACGTCCAGGCAGTTGTTTCTCCTCTCTCATGTCTCTCCCTTTGTGACCTAGAGTGCCATTCCAGTTACGTCACATTGTATTTGCCTCTTGTTACTACCAACTACAAAGTGATCAAGCACTCTTTCTCATTGAGTAGGGACTTTAAATGGTTGTCATATATATCCTCCACTCAAAGTCTAGCATTGTCCCTGACGGTTTCAAAAGTCATTGAGATCATCATGTAAAACTCTGACTTCTAAGATGTAACCACTGGACTCCAGTGAACTTTAACCTACTCATCTTTAAGAGCTAAATATTATGGGTCAGCTTAGGTTTGTGCGAGTTTTATTAACTTATTTTTAAATTTATTTATTTGCTTATTTGTTCATATTGGACAAGGGATTTGGTTACAGATAAAGGGTGAGCCCAGGAGCTTATAAAAAAACCTGAGTCACATGTACAGAAGGGTTACAGTTGAGAGAACACCTAGACCTCACACTTGTTGCTTTTTACAATCACTGCGATCAAGTTGGTGTGCATAATGGATCAGGCAGTTGTCCCCTATGTCCTTTTGTCTGATATCACTCTAGACATTAGCGAGTGAAGAGAGAGATATCCCAGGGGCCCGCAACAGCCAGCTGTGCTATCTCCCTTCTGCCTGAGCCCTGTGTTGGTTAGAGTCAGGGCAATATGGAGAGCTTACCTTCGGATTTTCCTCCCCACTCAAAAGGGTGAGGCGAGTTCCAATAGAACAAGGAAACCAAGTCCCACGCTACTCATGGGCTCAAGTTGTCTCCTTCTTCTGTGTCTTAAGAAATGTATGTCCATTCTTCTTCTCGTACTCCCAAACACCAACACCAAAAAGTGATCTTTTGTCATACGTTATGTTTTCACAAAAACCAGCAAGAGTAATTTACTTTAAGGGAGTGAGGCTTTGGGTCTAGAAAATGTCCTTGAACAAAGGATCCCAAAGTGTTTGCCTTTTCAAACACTCAGAGCTCTCATTTCTTCTGATGAGCTTTTCCTTTAGTGTAACAAACTTCAGTCATTTCCAAATATGCTTATCCAAGTAACTTCTCTCCAGATCCTCTTCAGTTGGGGTGGCTTCACAAATTTGCAATATGGTTAGATTCTCTTGTCATCGTCTTTATTCCTCGATGAGATGTTCAACTGCGAAACACTTTTTTAACTAGTATCTCTGTGCTGTAGACTTGATGGGTTTTTGACAAATGCATGTGGTCTTATATCCACAATGACAGTCATATGAAATGATTTTATTATCTTAAAAATCCCCTTTTCTCCATCTGTTCATCCTTCCCTGTCCCTTTCCCCACCTTTTTCAATGCCTGATCATTTTGCTGTCTCTGTAGTTTTGTGCTTTCCAGAGTGTCACATTCTAATAGCTTCTTATTGGCATATAGGCAAACAATTGACTTCCGTATATTAAACTTGTACCCTGCAAACTTGTTATAATCACTTATTACCAACGGTTTTAAATGGATAAATTAGTTGGGTATATTCTAACTGTTGAGTGGATTTCCTGTGAATCCTTCCCAACTATTACTATAAATTATTTAAATATAGATACTGTGGATTATATATCTGTACCTACACATCTATTATAACCATTGCAAAATTCCCATTAAACAACAACAAAGTACCTCGTACGAAAATAATTTCGAATCCTGACTATACCAATTACCCAACTTCAGTAACCTTATGTGCAAGATGGAAGTGAGAATATCTACTTCAAAGTTATGTTTTATAAATCAAGGGCAAGAATATATGTGAAAGTGTGTTAAGAAATGTAAAGTGCCATACAAGTTTATTTAATATAATAACAGCAATATAAATACAATAAATCAAGGCCAAGAACATGAGATTGAAACCTTGATGATACAGAAAGACATTCTATTCTCCTTTCTTATGAGATCTCTCTGTAAATCATTTTCTTTTTCTACTCATACAGGTTGTCTCTTCACATTAAAATAATTAATAGAGGACTACATATCTGGAACTTATTAAATGCTCATGCCATGTAATTTTAGAGCTACACTAATATTTACTAGAAAATTTAGAATGCTTGAACGCTTCATCTGCAAAACACAAGTTTATAGCTGAGTAAATCTTTCTTCCACAAACATGGATCTATTTTCATTTTCACAATTAACAAAAATAATAGATAAATAGTCAGAAAAAGTAAATTCCCTATGTTATTATGAGCTTAGTATATTTTACAAATTTTTATGACCTTTCTTCAAATCCATGTCCTGGGAAAATTGTCTGTTCCTAAATATTTGTAACACCAGCTTCAATATCTTGAAGCCAGTGAATTCATTGTCACATCTAATCATAAGTACAAATAAAACCTTGAATGCGCTTTTGGAGTGTTGGCTGGTGTCCATAACTGAGTGCTCTTTATGCCATCTTGTGCTCAGAAGCTGAGTAGGCATTTAGGGTAGTAAATTGGTAAATTATAGCTCATTGTGGCAATTTATCTAGTATCCATAATTTTTATTTAGCCTTATAAAAAAGCTTACAAAATCTTGCTTATTCCTTACGATTTAGCTGATGACCTGTTCGCATTTGATTTTAAAGAAAAAGCTCTAAATTTTGATCTCTTAAATGGGTTTTCAGATATTGCTTATCAAATAAATAATAAATACTGTCTATCAATATAGTCAATATTTTTTCTTTTAAATGTAATATAACTAAAAATGTCATTCCCATGAGTTTGTTCTTATTTTTTAAATCAATGAAATCATTCAAATATCATAGTTAATTTTTGTTTTCTCTTTTTAATTTTTTCTTTAATTTTTTTTAAAATGTATCATCTGTCCATTTTTTTAAGATTTTATTTATTTAATTTTTTTTTTTAGAGAGGGAAAGGAGGGAGAAAGAGAGAGAGAGAGAAACATCAATGTGCAGTTGCTGGGGGCCATGGCCTGCAACCCAGGCATGTACCCTGACTGGGAATAGATTTTTCTTTTAATTTTAACATGGTCTTTGGAAAACTCATGCATACATTTCACTATTGGTTATTCCACACAGAGATTCTTGAACATGATCTCTACCTGACAGTTTAAAAATCGTTGAATTCATAAGCTTACAGTCTTCTATTGATTGATTCCATTTAAAACAAATAAAACAATCCTCTACATGATGTCTGAGTTCTAACAGAATTCCTTAAGGTCCTGGTTGTTGGTTGGATTACCTTCAGAAACATTACATTTAGTTTGTCTTTCCAGATTAATTTGTATCTGCTTTATGCTTACCAATTTATGTGTTCAGTATATGCTTTGCAAAGAGAAACAAGGTGAGAATGAGGAGCTCTGTGTGCCTGAGTGAGTTTTGCCTTTATCTGTCACCCAACTGGTGGCGCACTTCTTAAGGACTCTGTTTACCCCTCTGTGAAACGGGAGTGTAAATCCATAGCTTCCTCTTTCTTCTCTGACTATAATACGACTCTGGAGAAAAGGAACTTTGTTTTGTTCGCTGCTGTATCCTTAGTGCCTAGAACGGTCTGCACTAGGGATATGTATGTTGAGTGAAAGAGGGAAGAAAGAAAAGAAATGGGGGAAGAGAAGGGAGATGGAGGGAGGGAGAGAAAGACGGAGCATCATCAGAAGCGGCAGAAGAAGCAGAAATGGGGGAGGACAAGGAAAGAAGGGAGATTTTACAACCCTTCAGTTGCCTAACTTTGACCCTGATTCTAGAATCTCGAGACACCTAAATTTTTGTTTCTCTGCTTTGGTGTGATTTTGGTCAATTCTCCCACTAAAGTGTTTTGTTGTTACTTTGATTATTTAAAGGATGTCAAACATAATGTTTCAAATAAACATTTTACAAAACTGTTGTCTTTCACTGCTGGCTGCCCAGTTAGCCTTGTCTCTCTTCAATCCCTCCCATATTTGTAAAACTGCCAGTCTGATGGCTTTGCCACCTCTTGCTTGTCCCCGGGTATCCTCAGCCTTGGCTTGCTGATTTCCTTCCCCAGTAAACAGATTAAGCCTCATTCAGTCATAAGTGGATCGTGAAATTTCAGATTGTGAATACAATGAAATGCATATCATACTTATGTAAAATGTACATATACTGCTGTTTAGAGACTATTCCTTTAATAATTTCTAAATTACTTCAGTATATAAATTATTGTATCTGATATTTTTATAATGCATTGGATGCAGGATAAGCCAAGGTCCAGTCCTGCGTGGACCTGGAACAGAATAGCTGGCGTGGGGCAAGATGAGAGGGATTGGAAACTTCTCCGGCTCCCTTGCCTCGCTCCAAAGTAGCCCCCAGTCCTTTTCACATGATGCCTTAAATATATAATGTCTCATTTACTACTGTATAAAAACAAAGCTTCTGCTAAGAATTTCAAATACATCACGTAGGAGATGCCATATGCATTCATTGTCAGTCATTAGCAACTTAGCAGGGAGGACCGTGAGAAAGAGAGACGGATGGTGGCTGAATTTGATAATGGTAGAGTTGGGGGAGGCTTGGGCACGGAAGCGTTGGCAGCGGCAGAAGCCCAGAAGTCGAGCTTCCGTAGGGGTAAAGGAAGCAGGGCCAGCGGAACACACTCCGTTCAGGATCCGTAAGGTTGTGTCTGAACATGCTATCAATTGTATATGGAAACTCAGTCTTCCAGTCCATTTTTTCTTTGAGTCAGGTAAAACGTTGGACCGTGGATGTATCCCGCGGGCCTCCTCCATGAGTCTCTGAAGACTGGTTTTCTGCCATCTAAAAAAGTAGGGCAGCCCCGTGTTTTGTTTAGAGATAGTTTGATAGGTAGACTATGGAGGTACCACCCTGAATGCAGAACTCTACAATGACATTTAATTTCTGGAATATTTAGGTGGTTTGGAGGACAACATCAAAATGATTGTGTTTTGCCCAGTTGTGCCTTTGCATAAGGAAAACTCTGAGGGTCCAGCTTATCCAAACAAGATTCTGATGCATTAAACATATCATATGATTATCATATCTTATCTTCAAATATCATTGCCTAATAGCCCAATTTCCTTTTAGGGTATTTGGTTTCTTCTTGAGAATTTAAAAAACAGGCTTTTCTAATTTTCAACATATGTGGCATTGGGATCTTATTTAATTCTGTATATTTGGTCAGATGTAGAAATTTAAAAGTAATGTTACCACATGTCCAGATTTTCTATCAGTCTTTCTATTTAATAATGAGGGACAATGCTAAAAATATAGGTGCAGACACCTTTGAGTGAATTTATTTTTCCAGCATGGGTGAGACCCTGGCACTCCATATGGACTCGAGTCTGCTGGTGCTGTATTCTCCAAAATGAGCCTGTTAAATGAGCCCTTAGTTTTGTTCAGCAGCTAATATTAATTATTTGGGAAAATGTGGACTAAACACTTAAGAGTGCATTTGCTAAATTTCACATGAAAATGTTACAGCACACTTTGCTTGGGCAACATGCGCATGTTCAGAGGAATCGACTGAAATTTGGGTATGCTCTGCAACTAATCCTGAAGCTCAAGATTTTTCTGATTTGACCAAAGATTTGTAGCTAATTCTGCTGAAATAGCTACTTAGTCAAAGCAGCCTTCCTAACCAGATGATTCATTTGTGTGCTTCATTTCTTCTTAAGACCTGTGAGGGGTTTCCGAGCGGTCCCTCTTGGAGCAGACGGAATACTCACAGGAGTCCATCCCTATAGCAACCGCAGCTGCACCGGCAAACAACGCTCTACTAATTTCCAAATAGCACGGAGGCCCCTGGAGTCCGCAGAGCCTTCTTTCCACCACTGGATTACCTGCTGAGCTGTTTGGATCATGTGTAGTTTGATCTGTATCTCCAAGAAGATGGCTATCTTGTGTATAGTTTAAGAGAATATTTAACCTAAAAATAGAATTACCTCAGGGAAAACATTTTTTTCTAGGTGTGTCTGCCTTACATCGTATATTCTAAATGCTTGAGTTACATCTTACAAGATTGTTTGCCATAGGTGAATCTACACCATAGTCACATGATTCATTTCATTAGACCTTTGGCAAAACTCTGGGCCCTGATAGGATTTTTGTGAAGATTTAGCAGCTGCCATGCTGAAGTCTGAATGAAGTTTAATATCAAGTGTAGGGCAATGGGAATTCCTCTGGGGTTGGCACGCCCCTGGCCAGACATTTTGCAGTGTTTTCTGGCTGATTGTTCAGCGATCCCATCAGCAATCTGGATAGTGGCAAACAAACAGGATACAATCCCAGTTTGGATGGTGCCTCACAAAAATTATTTGATTATTCCAATTTAATCAGTTCAATGAGTCTTTAGAGAGTGCTCTTATTTGGGGCTAATGACAAGTACTCATGTGGAGTTTGCAGTTTGAAGGATATACTGATGGGAATGATTTTTAATAAATTGTAGCATTTGATCTGTATTAGCATTAAGGGGATAGTGGCTATGAGTGAAGAATTTCAACTTGGCGCTGTGGTGTAATATTAGTTTTACTAATATCCATGATTGTCTAGCTGTCACTACTCTCTCTCTGTTCTTCCTCCCGAACCTATTGGAGCTTGTTTTTATGTAAAGAGCAATGGGAAGACGTTGACAGGTTTTAAGAAGGACATGATGTGATCATTCTTGCATTTTCTAATCCTTGGCTATAGTTCAGAGTTTGGGATAGCAAGAAAACCAATCAGGGAAAAACAAAGCTTTAGTCCAGAAAAAGCTGATGGACATTTTGGTGAGGGGGAGGGTAGAGTAGTGAAAGTATAGATAAGTGGACAGGGTTTAGAGTTATCTAGAACATAAGAGTAACTGGACATGCCGGTAGATTGAGCTTGGAGATGGAGAAGATGAGACTGGTAACTATCTATTTGTCATTCATTAAGGTGGGGAATACTAGAATATAGCCAGTTTGGGGCAGGGTGGCTGTTTGGGTGGCGGGCTATGACTTTGGTTTAGGACGTGCTGGAATTGAAGTGCCTTTCAGGTATTGTTCCGGGATGGTGAGCAGGCAACACACTCAGTCACACTCTGTGCCTTGGCGAGTCCTGCAGATGTGCCCAGTGTCTCCTGGCAGTTCTCACGGCCTGCAGCCCACAGGGATAGCCATAGCACCCAGTGATTTCTTCCATGTCCAGTGGTAGCTCCTTGGGGCCATGCAAGCTTTTCATTGCCATCGTTTCTGAAAGCAATAGCTCCCGAGAACCTTCATGTAATGCTAGATGGTCAGCACGCCTTGACAGTGGTTCTGTATATTCCCAATCATTTCCCCTTCACAGGAGAGATTTTGCATTGACGGTTACCCTGGTGTTGTTTGCTCTCTCAGCCACCTTCGTGGGGCAGCCACACAGGAGCCTCGCTGAGCCCCAGGAAGCTGTTCGCTCAAGTTGAAGTGAGGGAAGTAAACCGGCAGAACATCACACAGGCCTATGTAAAACTGCTATCCTCTCCGCTTTGTTATTTATATCCTAGGGGAAGCTGGTGCAGGTGAGCTGTCATTCTTCTCAGTGGTGCTTCCCAGGGACTAAATTGGCAATTTTTCTTTTCCTCCTGGTTTTATTTAGCTTAAGTAATGGTGGAGCCTGGTGAGTCCAAGGGCCACTCAGCCTCCCGTGGACACGGGGCATGATTTACTGTACCTATGGGGTACTGAGTGATCTAAAGTTTCTCGCATAGTATGTGCAAGCTCCTAGGACAACCCTGAAACCATATACATTTTTATTATTGTAATTCTGTCACAGAGGAAGGGTCACCTCTTTCCCCAATATATTTATGTACTCATCTATTACTATCGATGTGGGCTTCGGTATAGTTATTTTATATTTTGACTTCTAACCCAGTAATACATTATTCTGTTGCACAAATTGCTCCAATATTGACCATTGGAAGGTCTTTCAAACTGGCTCCTCCGTCCCTCTGAAACATCCTTTTATTTTTTGAGTACTTCCTCACTTTCTAGTACTACAAGATGTTCAACGTTCTCATGCATTCTGTGTCCCAGTCCTAGAACTGCCCATTTCTTTAAGGAGCCTTTCTTCTTGTAATTGGAGGATGGTATTTAGAAACCAAGATTGGAAAACGAGCATCACTTTTTCTTTTTTTTTTTTGGCCCAAAGTCCCACCTTTATCTTATCTTTGCAGTGCACGTCTGCTGCTCACAAACTCCATCAGCTTTGGCACGCCTTGTAGTTCTTACCTTGGCTATAAGAACCTCACCTGCACGTGCTGATCAATATTTTGCTGAAGACCACAGGAAATGTTCTGCAGGCCTCCGGAGCTCTCTGTGGGGGTAGCTGTGTCCATTCCGGTATCGTGCCCCCGGAATTCCAGCTTCCTTCATGTTACTTCGTTCTCCAGCTAGCTAGCTCAAATCAGAGAGACCACCAGGCTCTGTTTTGATTTCCCTTCCTTCCCTTCAGTGCAGAGACATTCCAGGTAGTACCTCGGGGCAGTTAGAGGGCCCTGTGTTTGCTTCCTCTCTCCGCCTGGGATCACTAACCAGACCTGTTCATCGCTCGGGAACTACAATACTTGTCTGAAAAGAGTTCTGAAAACTGCTGTTATTTTGTCATTTAAAACAAACTTGTTTAAATCATAAACACAAGTCGGGTCACTATTGCTTCATCTTTTCATCCACTGGGAAATTGTCATAATATACAGATTTAGTCGCCAGCACAAGACCTATTACTGCTATCTGCTGGGAACTTCCCATTATGACATAAATATCTATGCTGTCTGCAACATAAATGTTATATGCCAGCTTTTTTTTTTTTTTAGTGTTTAACCTTCCCAACTGTGTTTGGGGGGGTCCCAGAAATTTTTTTGAAATGAAGAGGTAAAGGAAAGGAAATTTAAAACATGCAAAACTGCTCGTAGTTTTTATTGGAGGGAGTCAGTAAATGAGGGTTCACTTCTGCTATTGCTCACAAGGTCTAATTTGAAAAAAAAACTAAATATATCTATTAATTAAAAATAATATGGTATTACTTAAAATTCTCCATAAAATGAAATATCAAATAAACCTATGCCTTTTGCCCTGTATGTGATATTAGAAAATTACTATATGAAGGGGACTAGTAGGAAATACAGAGCTTTAAAAAAGTCTTTCCAGCCCTGGCTGGCATAGCTCAGTGGATTGAACGCGGGCAGCAAACCAAAGTGTCTCAGGTTCGATTCCCAGTCAGGGCACATGCCTGGGTTGCAGGCCATGACCCCCAGCAACTGCTCATTGATGTTTCTCTCTCTCTCTCTATCTCTCTCTCTTCCCTCTCTAAAAATAAATAAATAAAATCTTAAAAAAAAACCTTTCCAAGCATTAACTAGTTGGCAGTAGTAATAATAAACACATCAGTTATCATAATAAATATGAGTTAGGTTCCCAGTTTAAAAATGTTAATTTGTGTTAAACACAACCAAAGAAACAAATTCCTTGCAATTTATAATTATGAAAAATTAAAACAAAGTTGTTAAAAGAATAGGTCATGCATATCTACCAACCACAAATGAAAAGCATGCAGACAGTGGGTGACAAAGTTAAAAACAATTGTTTAAGCAGGACAAAGGGATTGCATTCTGTAAAGACAGAAAGGTACAAGCCTTTGTACCTTTGATAGGAAAATTAATTAATAGGAAATTAATTGTTATTTTTTTGGGGTGTGTGACAAAAAGGCATCATAAAATAGAGAATGGGAATAGTTTAAACCCAAAGATTTGATGGATTAGATAGAGAAAATAGATATACAGGAACTTGATAATAAAATTCATATGTTTTATCTAATGGATGTACATTTTAAAAATGATCATATTTGATAATATAAGAATCTCAACATATTTCAAAATTTAGAAATTTTATAAATCCTCTAACAAGATGTGCTAAAGCTTAAATTAATGGAAAATTTAAAAAACACATTAAAAGGCCCACATCATATAGAAACAGAACATTTAAACAAAATGGATTTTTGGAGGGAGTAAATAAGTAATAAAAATGACAATAAAATATATCAAAACCAAGGATTAATCTAAATTTGGAAAAATGTTAGTGGTTCTTTATTATTAAACAAGGATAAAACCAATGCAAGTAAATTAAAGTTTTAATTTATGAGATTGGAAAGACAAAGGAATCATAATAATAATACAAAATCAGGAATTATAAAATTAAAAAATGAAAGTTATAAATGAATGAAAAAGTTTGCTTTCAAAATAAATTTTGTAAAATATCATTTAAATCTGTTGTCTTATGAGAGAAAAACATCAAATAAAATATAATTAGCATTTAGAGGGATTTAAGTATAAGTATAGATGAGCTTTTTAAATGTAATAAAAGATCTTGAAATCGGTGCTGATAAATTCAAAAAGATGAGATATCATAAATGAAATTTTCTTCCTAGGAAATGTGAGCAAATTCCTTATCTTATCTAAAAATAGAAGTGTTGGCAAGTTAAAAATTAAACTTTAAAAGAGGATACATACCCCTAGAATAGTTCAAAGAAGTCTTTAGAAATCTCTATTCACAGAACCAAGTGTAACTGAAGGATGCAGGCAATGGACCCAGTGTGCCTCACCCCAGACTCATATGCTGAAATCACAGCCCCAGTGTGAGGGGACTAGGACCTGAGGCTTCCCAGAGACAATTAGGTCAGGAGGGTGCAGCCCCCGTAATGGGATCGGCGCCCTCATAAAATGCACCCTAGAGAGCTGTGGTGGCCTCTCTGCACCAGGTGAGGATGCAAGGGGAAATGAGCAGCCTGCAGCACAGGAGAGTTCTCACTGCAACCCAACCACGCCGGCACCTGGATCTCAGGACATCCAGCCTCCAAAACTGTGAAAAGTACGTTTTTGTTGTTTAAAAGCCACCTAATCTATGGGACTTGGTTAAAGAAACCTGAACTGACTAGGGCACTCGCTGAAAGACTGACAGCTTACGTGGGAGACAGAGGGGGAAGAAAGGAAAGAGAAATTCAGTAATCTAAATTAAGAAAGACATAATTAAGCATACAATGGGGTCAATATAATCTATTCAATAAAGGGTGTGGGGAGTATTAGACAGATACAGGCAAGAATATGAAACTAGATCTTCTTACACTGTATACAACAATGAACTCAAAATGGATTAAAGACAAATGTTAGACTCCCTATATTTATTTTAATTTCATGTAAAAGACTAAAGGAATTTTAATATTGATGGGGTTTCAACAAGGTAAATCTCCAATACACCTGAAAGAATAGTTACATGACCATAACCAAGAGAGTGTTGACAAAGAAGACAAATAAATAGATTACTTTTTACACAAAAGAGACAACCACGACCAAGACAAGTTAAATATCCTGCCCCATCATTTGTCTTACTATTGGTAGAGCCAAGAGTAAATCAAGATTTTTTTCAGACTCCACATCTGCAGCTGCCCCCTAGTGTGATGTGTCCAGTGTGATGTGTCCAGTGTGATGTGCACAGTGTAATGTGTCCAGTGAGATGTGTCCAGTGTGATGTGTACAGTGTGATGTGTCCAGTGTGATGTGCACAGTGTGATGTGTCCAGTGAGATGTGTCCAGTGTGATGTGCACAGTGTGATGTGTCCAGTGTGATGTGCACAGTGTGATGTGTCCAGTGTGATGTGCACAGTGTGATGTGCCCAGTGTGATGTGCCCAGTGTGATGTGTCCAGAGTGATGTGCACAGTGTGATGTGAACTGTGTGATGTGAACTGTGTGATGTGAACTGTGTGATGTGCACAGGGTGATGTGCCCTGTGTGATGTGCACAATTTGATGTGTCCAGTGTGATGTGCACAGTGTGATGTGTCCAGAGTGATATGCACAGTGTGATGTGTCCAGAGTGATACGCACAATTTGATGTGTCCAGTGTGATGTGCACAGTGTGATGTGCACAGTGTGATGTGTCCAGAGTGATGTGCACAGTGTGATGTGCACAGTGTGATGTGCACAGGGTGATGTGTCCAGAGTGATGTGCACAGTGTGATGTGCACAGTGTGATGTGCACAGGGTGATGTGTCCAGAGTGATGTGCACAGTGTGATGTGCACAGTGTGATGTGCACAGGGTGATGTGTCCTGTGTGATGTGAACTGTGTGATGTGTCCTGTGTGATGTGCACAGTGTGATGTGTAAAGTGTGATGTGCACATGGTGATGTGTACTGTGTGATGTTCCCAGTGTGATGTGCACAATGTGAGGTGCCCAGTGTGATATGCACAGTGTGATGTGCCCTGTGTGATGTGACCAGTGTGATGTGTAAAGTGTGATGTGTACAGTGTGATGGAGGCTGTGATAGCTCCCAGATCAGGACTGAGTCATGAGCTGCAAGCAGTGTTGGCCTGACTAGCTTCTTCACAAAGGTTAGACCTCTTCTCCACGGCTGCCCACATCCATGGCCAATTAATGTAGCAGTGCAGAGAGTAGGCCTCTCACCTCAGTATGGGACAACTCGGCTGGGTCACCCTAACTGGAGAACCTCCCCCACTGGGATAAGCTGAGGCGTCTTTGCAAATGGATTGCATTCAATCGTATCTTCTGCCTAATTCCTCTGCTTGATAAGTACAGCTCCTGACACTCCCATATAAAGTTTCTGCATGCATATCTTTGTTTCAGACTTTATGCCCTGGGGAACTGAACTTTATATATTTAATGATAAGAATGGTCCTAGGAAGCAGATTCAAAAACAGAAATTTAGGCCTGGATTACTCCTGGCCCACTGGCAACACAATTGCTTGACTGGTAGGAAGAGGCTGATGGTCTCTGACATGCTGCCACAGAACAGTTGTTAAAATGTTCCCTGGTGATGAGTTGCTTGGGCAGGTAGTACACTGGCCAATGGGTTGCTTGGGCAGGTGATACACTGGCTGCTGCAATAGCTCATAGGGTGGAGAAGTCAGGGGATGGGGCAGTTATAAAGACAATGGAATCAGAGAACTACTGATGCACTGGACAAAGACAATGAAAAATGATGGTGATTAATCAGTCATTTAAGATAAAATGTAAAAATCAAGGGGCCTCTTTTGCAGCATATAAAAAAAGGCCCATGTTTCACAGGCAAAGGACAAAAAAAGCTATAACATCGACCTGTATATAATTATAAGAGTAACAGAACTTCAGAGAAGGTTGCATTTTGCTATTGCTAGTCTGCTATTGCTAAGGAGAGGGTTGTGTTTGGGAAGGTCTGGATTCTGAGAATTGAGATGGGGTGTAGATTCTAAGAATTGAAATGAAGATACAAACTTAAAACCCAAAGATACTCCTACGTCCACTGGGTCTATAGAAATGTCACACTTCTGCCAATTAAAGTCTCCCCAATCTGCTTTGTAAGTCAGAATCCACATTCTCCTTTCCTCCTGGATGCCAGACCATGGATGCCAGAGTAAGAACTGGGACTACCACCAGATAACATGGCCATTGTGTTCTAGCGTATTCGGCTCAAGGAGGAGAAGAGCTATCTCCTGAAACAGCTTCAGAACCCACTCAACATGTAACCACAGGAGCCAGGAACCTATGGATGGGACTGGGTACTGCGGGTGCTGGATCATCGTGGTGGGTAAGAGGCTGAGTACAAAGTTGGGTAAGAAAGTGTTCATTAATATGGGAACACTCTCTTTGATACAGAATTTTACACCCTGGTAAATGAGGCAAATATGCTGCTATGACGGCCCTTGGAAATGTGGAGAAAATAAAGGCTTGCGCTCAGTGAAAAAGAAATGCCAGAATTGCTGTTCAAACAACAGAGGAAAAATTCAAGGCCCAGAGAGGAGGATGCTAGAATGGATGTAGCACATAAGGTTTTCTGATGATATGACAATTACAACCATCATTTTACTTTTAAATTTTATAATGTGTTATTCGTGTTTTTTATGGCAAGCAGAATAAACAAACTCTCCCAAGCATGATGTGAATTTACTGGTGGATATACAGGAACCCACAGGAATAAAGAAAAAGCAGAATGGTTTTTGGAAGTAGTCGAAATGAGCAGGAGTACGTTTAAGGAGTCTCCATCGAGAAATCATCTGACATTATGGCTTACCTCCTCAGGCTCACATTTCAAAATGTCTGGGAAGAGGGGCCAGTTGCCACCACTTTGGTCGTGTTTCTGCTCATGGTCTTCACGGGGCAGAAGGAGGTGTGGCCTGTCGAAGTCCCTAGGTTTCCCTTTGGTTGCCCTAGTTAGGGCATTTAACACGTAAACAATGCAACACACAATGTGGGGGTATAATCCCCCCCAAATCATGCTGATATCAGTTGAAAAATGGATCTCAGATGACTAGATCCACGTCAATTGCCCTCTAATATACATGTGATTACTTTTTTAACCATTCATTTATTTCTGATTAATAGATGTGCTATCGATATATATATTGACTGACAATCAAATCCTGCTTGCTTCTCCAGGCACCGTTTTATTTCCCTCCCATCAGCTGCACAGAGGTTAGGCAAAGGCACTCTTCCGTTACTGTCTTTGGTGGCTGGCCTCCCGTTGCCATCCCGGACAGCGCTGCCTTTGATGGGAGTGGCCTACAATGGCCTCTGGAGGCACTGAGTGCTGTGGCCTTTGAGTGGCCAAAGGCAGTTTTTATATGAAATCTTCATGAAGCAAAAATTACTTAACAGTTTGTACCTTTTTTAAAATTTCTTACCTGTGGAACTTTTTTCTTTTTCTTTTTTATCTTCTTTGCCTTGGAACGGATAGGAAAGTGTGTCCCTGAACAATGAAGAGATGCTGTCCATGAATCGAAGAGTGAATGAAAGTGAGTTGGATGGGTTAAGCATGCAGCCATTTTGGAGCAAATAGGCAAAGGCCCCCCAGGGTTTAGTAGAAACTGGGGAGGTGGGGAGTGGGAGTTTATAGAAAACTCGGCTTCAAACACTGCCCTTCTGGTTCCTTCGGTCATATCTCCTTTCTCTTGCTGGCATTCACAGTCTTTGTAGTTCTTAAACGACTCTAGCTATGGCATGCATCTCGCTCTGTTTCCCCAAGTCCAAAGTAAATATATCAGGTGCCCCTTATTTGTTTTACAAAAGCATTCTTTCTTGTATAGAAAGTTTAACAGCATTCTCTTAAAAACTGTTCATTGTTGATTGTGGTTTAATTCATAAACATAATGCCTGCACTCTACATTTTAAGTAAGGCCAACTCTAACTTTTATGGAATAACATGAAAAGCAATAGTAAGAAAATAGCAAAGAGCTGGCAGGAAATTATTCAAGCAGTTCATGCCTCCCTCTCCAAGGGAGTTTCAAGAGAACAGTGAAATCGAGTGCCCCAATAGGAAATGTGTTTTGCTGAAGGACAATGAAATCATGTTAAACTTAATGAGAATGTTTTAAAATTGTTCTTATTTCCTCCTTCAGGTGATGCTTGAAACACATTTGTTCTATTCTCCTGATACTGTGACAGGAAAGAAATTGTATTATTACTTCTGGTACCTAGGGAAAAATAGCTGATTAGCTAGTTTTGACTTCTTAGACTCTTCTCAAATCATTCTCACAGAATGCATTTCTTTGTAAAGCCATTGTGTAATTTCCATTATGCTTAAGGACCTATCCAATGATCTGAGGCCTGACATTTTTAATTTTTATTTTATAAAACATACCTACTACTGAGACAAAGTCTCCTTATTGTTCGCTGTAAGTTTTCCCCGAAGCATTCGTTTTTGTTTAAGTGGGGATACATAGATAAATAAATATTCATCTTATAGTTAAAAATGGACTGAAGTCAGACTGACATTTATCCCTCCAGCTGAAGAGTAAATGAATAACTATGTAGGAAAGCCACTTACAGAAAAATGTACAGTCTCTTTTTTATTTGGTCCCTACTATATATTAACGAGGATAGTCCTCTGGCCTTTCATAAATAAACCAGATAGATTTATTGGCACCAAGTGAATGATCTTTTTCTCTTAGTTCACCAAGCTAAGTGGCAGCCTCCCACGTCTACACCACAGGTTTTCAGCAGAATGGAATCCCTTGGGTGGTTCTCTGTGCTCATTGGCTGTTCATAATGAAATGCATTTTTTTCCCTTTTGGACAAAGGGCTTGTTAATTGCCTCATCTTTAGACTGTTATTTGGATCAGACTATTAATAGGCTGCTCAACAATGGAAATTTCAAAACAGAACTCATAGAGCAAGGTGTGTGCCCTTATTCAAGAAGCAAGTAGTGCAGCCTTTCTGGATCAAATGTCCTTGTCATTCGGATAAAAGAGCATCTTTTCTGTCTACTTGAGCAAATTGAGTGGAATTGAATCCACCCCTTTTGATCTTGGCATTTTCAAAGTCATGAATAAAGCATTCTGCCGGAGCGGAATGAGATTTATGTTCTCCAGACTTGACCTGTGATAGGCCGGAAGACAGCATGCCAGAATGAGCATCATGTTTTAAAATCCGCTCATTGCTGTTTGCATTTCCTGGTATCATGACTTTAGCAACTGGAGTGAAAGAAAGCGGAACAGAACTTACAGAATTAATGAAAGCTTTCTTCACAGTTTATAATACTTAATACTGAAAACTTCTTAAGATATCTGATTTCACTCACTGAATACCTGTATAGTTTAAACAAAAACATAAGGCATATATTTATATTAAAATATAAACTTCATGTAGAGTCAAGTACGATCATTAATGTTATTTGAATTTATAAATTCAGTTACAGTTAAACTACAAATGTATGACATTTAACTAAAATCTGTTTTATTCCCATCACAACACAGAGAATTCAGGGCAGACCTTATTTTACTGAGGTACCTTGTGCCTAGGAGGGTTGTTTGGGTCATATATTAGCAAGGTTACTCTGAAAGTAATCAGCACACAGGACCTCCCAAAAGTTGTCTTTCTCCTAGTCTTGAAATGGGTTTTCATTTATATCTTGAAAGATTTGTTCTTCCGTAAGGTTCCAAATGTTATTTGCACAGTGAACATCTATCATGTTTTCCTATAAAATTGAAAAGAAGTGAGCGTTATTGGGCTTACCCATAACACACACACACACACACACACACACACACACACACACACACACACGTCCAGTGCCTAAAACGTTGTTAAAGAAAAGATGACACGAATGGACAGCTGTCTCAGTGGGGTCAGTGGCCCAGTGCCATAGAGGAGCTGTGCAGGCAGCACAGGCTGCTCCCGTTTTCCCTAATTCCGGGCTCCCAGATTTAGGGACCCCCGTGTCCAGGGCTGCCTGCAGCAGCCCTTCTCCAAATACGTCACTGCTGCCTGTTAGAGTTCCTCGCATGGTTAAAAATGCTGAACTGGCAGCAAGCTTGCATAATTTGTGATTAGAGGGTGATAAATCAAGCCTTTGTTTTGGGGATGGTTTTATAATTCAATGAAAAGTCCACATTATCTCATTAGGGTCTCATCTGAAACAGGGATTTCTTTCTGTCATTCTCTGTATGACTCTGCCCCCGCACTCTTTCATGGGCAGTTAGCACGTAGGAGCGGTTGAGTGTGGTTGATCCACAGCCTGTTGACCAGTCCAGGTGGTCTAAGACGAGGGGTCACTGGAGAACACTCACACCAGAATGCAGGGAGTTAATCTACTTTTCAGAAGTACTGCAGTACTGCAAGCAATTACTGGCCATTTGGAAAATACTAAATTTAATGATGGCTGAACATTAGTTTTCCAGAAGGTTTTTGTTTTACTTCCATCTACATAACTGTAGGTCAGAAACTCGGCAAGGTGGGTGCAAACTTGCATTAAAGCTTTCGTGTTCTGTGCTAGCTGGAGAAATGTATCGGCAAAACTTCTCACCTTGCTCTGCAGTCTGCTTCTGCCATGTTGATGGATAAGGTTTCACTTTTCATATGGCTGGGAGGCCATGATTAAATTGCTTCTTGGAATAACAGAATGGCAGACAAAAAGTCAGTTATTGATTCCTTGCTATAAAACAAACAATTCAATGTGTTTAATAAGTTTGCACAAATAAAGTAGCATTTGGATATTTTAGGATAAAATATTTTTATATTCTACACCTGCAAATAAACACCCAATGTTTTTGCTTATTTATCAGGAAGATTACTTTGAATTATAGGATATTTTTGCACAAAGCAGCTGAACTACATTTTGTGTATGCCAGGAACTCAGTGTTAGTCTATCTTAATCTTAAAGGTAAATATCTTAAATTGGTAGGTAATAACTATCTGCTATTATCACAAGGATTAGGTGAAAATGGATGCTTAATACCCTTTAAATATTTTACTCTCTTTAATAAATACAACAAATGTTTTGAACTATTTCACAATAAATCATTTCTTGAAATAAATAGATACCTAAAAGCAAATGCCAATTTAGTCCCTCCCTACCTAAATTACCAAGAAGTCCAAATTACTGAGTTCTACCTTTCTGGTTTTATTGTATTAGTACTTTTATATGTAGGACCATATTAAAAGAAAAAATAATGAGCTCTCTTAAATGCAGATATATTTAACCAGTCTTAAAAATTTAGGTATAATATGTGTATAAAATAGATGTCATTTTTTAAGATGCTAAAATGAGATGTCATCATAGACTGGTCAGAAATTCATTGTAGGGTAGTTTGGGTTACGTGTGGAGGAGGAGTGGGGTGTAAACAACTGGTTATTTGCTGCTTTCATTTTCAGAATTAAAATGCTGGACAGAACACCCAGGGAATGAACTTAAATTATAGGGACAGAGCAAGAGACAGGACAACTTTTAGAGTTTTTGTAGATCACATTTTATATAACTTGTTTTTATCAAGAAATGAGGTATTCTACCTAAGCAACTATTCTAGAAAACGAAGCCTAAGACAAAATATAAATCACTTTGTGAGTGAACCCCAGTTTGGCTTCCTGTTGTAACAAAAACCAAACTCATGAGACAGGTGCTGGTGAGAAGGAAAGTGGTTTATTCTAGTGTCAGCATCTCGAGAAAATGGGTAGAGTCCTGTTCTCACAAACCCATCTTAACATCTCTGGTCAAGCCGTTGACTCTTACAGGGAGTCGGTAGGTATTTGGGAGGAGGAAAATTCCTAGGGGCAGTGTAGACGAGCTGTTTCTCTTGGGGGAAAGGGGAAGGGGACCTGAAAGGGGAACCACCCATGCTCCCTCCCTTCATTCCAGTGTTCTCTCCCTGTTCACACTGGCATCCTCCCTTCCCTGGACACCTGTGTGTGGTTTGCGGCCAGCACCAGCATATCACACAACTGCAGTGAGAATGGAAGCACACGGCTGATTAAATACTTTGATTTTTTACAGAACAGATACTAGCTGGGAGATACTAAATCATGATTACAATGTAACACCTTAGTGCAGGCAGAAGTTTTTATGAGGAGCGAGGAGAGGGAAAGCAGAACAAAAAGATCGGGGGGAGCCATTGTGGCCATGCAGGCAGGGTCCTTGCTCGTCCTGATATGGATCTTCATGGTCAGTGTCCTTGAGTTGGTGGGACCCTGAGGTCAGACTCTCTTTGGTTTACAGAGGAACCAAACCTGTTAATCCTAGTAAACTACACTTAACAAACAAACTTTTAACATGTGAACTCTGGCTTTGAGAGAAAAATCAGGTTAGAGTAACAAGCTTGGCTTCATATTTACTAAGATTAATATGGGTAGCTTTCTATAAGCATAATATATTCATTCCCTGTTACAACTACTCTACCTTTTTCAATAGTGAGAAGTCTAACCTGATTGTCTTTGAGTTAACAGCTCAGTGTGGTTAACATGATGCTCTCTAAGGATCCCCAGCTGTCTCCAATAAGCTGTACCACCTGGTCTTGCCATATTTCAAAATTACATTAAATCTCCTCATAATGTGTTTTCCCCTTTAATTAATGTCATATTTCATTGCAATAATAATGCATTAAAATCATTTTTTGAAGTGCTAAAATCATGATACTCATACAAATATAAAATGAACACTCATCAAAGATTTTGTAATTCGTTAATTAAGGAGGGAACCAGGAACACATTCCAACCTGCTCAAAGGAAACTTCAAAGAACGCAGTCAAAAATGTTGAAATGAATTTATACAGAACTTCAAAATCAGCCAATATCCAGAGGGCAATAAGCAGTTGTTTTCCACCTCACAAAAATCTTTTGCATTACTCTTAGTTTTTTTACAATTTCTAAAGTTATTTAAAAAATACTCAAGGACAGGAAAAGATGGAATCCTCCAAAGGGGTGGACTGGATAAGACACTGACTACTTTTCCTCATGCTCGTTTCAAAGTCTGTCACAGCTTTTCCTGACAAATGAAGTAAAAGGTGGTTGTTACAGCTGACCCTTGAACAACATCTGTTTAAACTGCATAAATCCACTTCTATGCAAACTTTTAAAAACAAATATACAGTTGGCCCTCCATAGCCTCAGGTTTTGCATGTGCTGGTTCAACCAACTATGGATTGTCAACGATATTGCTGATCCTCAGCTGGAGGGTTGCCTGTATGCATCGTTCTATGCCGTTTTACGTAAGGAACTTGAACATCTATGGATTTGGACATTTTGGGAAAGTAAACAGTTACATGCAAATTTTTGACTGTGCAGGGGTTGGCGCCCTTAACCCCTGTGTTATTCAAGGTTCCGCTGCACTTACTGTTCCAGGCACTGTTCTGACAATTCTACTTGCATTAATTTATTTTGCCTTTCAAAACCTCTTTTACTAATAATTACAATAGTCGCTACTGATAATATTAGGAACCGTCATTGCTATCCCCATTTTGCAGATGCCCTAACTTCATAGGTGTTATAGCAAGTGATAGGGTTTGATCACAGCTCATGTGCTTCCAGCTTTGATCTTTATGTTCTGTCTGATGTTAATCGCTGAAGCTTTCAGCAGGCATATTTAATTGTAACTGATCGTAAATATTTTTAAAGAAAATCCTTAATTTTGCTATTTGCAACACAATGAGATTATTTCCATATTAGCATGGAAAATCACATACATAACACTCTTAAGCCCATTGTCTTAGTAACACACGATAATTCCCTCTGCTGGTTTTGGAATGATGCTTCATTGGACAGCTCCGAGCATTTCTTCTAAATGAGCAGGTATGACTTTGTGTTAACTGTGTGCTCAGTTTTAATTATACCAATGAGTTCCTAGTAGAATGGAACATATCTTTTGGATAAATGTAGATTTCACATAATGTTACTGCATTGAGAAAACTAATGTAGACTACAATGAAGTCTGCTTTGTAGTTTATATTGGATGATGAACCTTAAAATCTTAGATATATTAGGATAACATAATGCACCACCTTTGCATGCATTCAGTTTGCTCACGTCATTCTTAGCAAATTAATAATAAAAATAAAATTATTCTATGCATGAATGATCCTCCAAACCTGGTCTATGAAGCCTTGGGAGCTTTGGAAACTCACTTAGGAGATCCATCAAGTAAAAATTATATTTTACAATAAAAATACTGACTTTATTTGTTTGTTTTTCACTGTGCTGATATTTTAGGTGATACAAAATCAATGGTGTAAAAATCCTCTAGCAACTTAATACAAAACAAGGTAGTACTAGTATGGTAGGAAAAAAAAGAGTTTCATTTAAAAACATGTTTAATGGGTCCTGGCTGGGCGTCTCAGCCGGTTACCACATCGTCCGGGTGCAGTAAGATTGCGGGTTTGCTCCACAGTCAGGACACGTATAACAGTAAACCAGTGAGTGCAGGAATCAACCAAAAAATGCATAAGTAAGTGGAGCGACAAATCTCTCTCCTTCTCTGCCCTTACTTTCTCTTTGAAATCAGTAAGTAAAAATCTCAAAAAATAAAAATGTCCTTAATGAAGCAATAAAATCATAAATTTTATTAAATCTCTACTTTTGGTGGGATGGGCAGAAAAGGGCAAAGGGAGAAAATTGGGGCAACTGTAATAGAATAACAATTAAAAAGGTATAAAAAATCTCTACTCTTAATTTTATGCATTTTTTAATGTTCTGTGTGACAAACTAGGAAATAGACATAAAGTGCTTCTGTTGCAAACTGAAAGCATGTATGTTTCAAGAAAAGACACAGGTGATTGAATCAGACCAATTACACTGTTTTTTTTGCACGGAACATCATTTTTACCTGAAAGAATGACTAGCAGACAAACTATGCCTATTCAGACTTGAATATTTGATAGATATTTTCTCTAAAGTACACCAAATGAGCTATTTTTGTACACAAAATAATTAACTACATAGTACTAGTGTTACAATTCCAGTTTTTATGTCAAAATGGTTTTGAAAACTTGTACTGTTATCATGAACATTTTTTGATGGGTCTGATAATGATATTGTTGAATGTACTCTAAAATAAAAATGTATAATAAAATTGCCAAATTTTGGAAGGTCTACTTAGCTTATATATATCTCATGAGAAACTATAATGTAGAATAATGTAAAATATGTAGAAATCAAATACATGAAAATTGTAATTTTATTGTACCCTACAAATAATGATAAGAAGCATTTAGCTGTTTTGAATGAGCAAGAGAAGCAAATTAATTCTACATTTAGTTAATATTTCTGTTAGGGATGCAAATTGGGTATATGCAAGGAATTAAGTTCCACTTCAAAGGAAGAGAATTAAGGCTCAGAAAAACCCCGCATGGTGGCGAATCCCAGTGGGCTCTTTGTCCTTCCTTCGAACCCCAGCATTTCACTATGTTTATTAAAAGTAAGCTTTGGAAAAGCTGTGACAATTTGGAGAAGACAGACTTGTTGGTTTCTTTTCTTCATAAAATAATGTAAAAACTTGCAGTTTATTTTTTTAACACTGAAAATCAATCACCAATCAATAAATGCATTTTATAAATATACATGCAATGAAGTCTATTATTGGGCATTTATTAAAATGTTTAAATCTCTTCAACATAACTAGAAATACAGGTTTATTTTTTAAATAAAGAATGGTTTACTGTTTTATCTTGTTAAATTTATTAGTGTAATATTTTTTGATAAGATTATGTAGGTGTCAGGGGTACAACTCTATCCTATATCATGTGTAGGATATATGTGTATCGCCCAAAGTCAAGTATCCTGTCATCTAATTTTTAGAAGACTTAAAAGAGGTGACTTTTTAAAAATAGTAAGTTAAAGCTAAATATGTCTAAGAAAATAGAATCCTCTAGAAAGAGTAAAATATCAATAAAACTGCACACTTTAGATTTGTTTCTGAACCTGCAAATGATATCTTAGGAAAAAAATGCAAACTTTTACAGAGGAAGACACTGGTTATAGGCTACAGGCTATGATATTAAGGGGAAAAATTAACATTGACTGGGTCTGGTTGTAGTTTTTCTTCAGGTGCATTGGTATTTTTTCTTGGCTCTCCAGATGTCTTGTTCTTAGATCTCCTTTCTCGGCTGCAAGGTGTTGATCTGTGCAGATCCCGTCAATAGGCTCCCGTCCTTCCTGTGTTAGTGTGAGCTTAGCCAGCAAGGACTTGCTGCAGGAACTCACAGGCACGGAGGAGAGGGAGTCAGGGTAATCATCCCCTTTGTGTCCTCTGTGGGGTCCTTTTGAGCTTCTTCAAGCCCCACATATGTCTCTTTGCTTCTGGGCTCCTGTAGCTTCTTCCTCTCCAAATATTGACTACTTGGAGTCTATGGGTGGTAGTGGCTTCAATAAGCTTGGATTTCTACGTTATCCCTAATGGTTCCTCTAGACCTTATGCGCCATTTGTAACTAACCTGTAAATGAGCCCTCCCCAGTTCGTCCTGACTGGAGTGTGCCATCTGTCTCTCTCCGGTGTCCAGCTGTTACAGAGATGGAAACCACTGATTGCCTCTGAGCGCGCCTGCATCCTGCCCTGGAGCGCAGGGAGCCCGAGAGAGCCAGCGAGAAAAGAGAACTAGAAACTAGAGGCAGTATGGGGGAGAAGTAGAAATGGATGCCAGAGAGGCAGAATAAATGAGTTAACCTCATAGAGGTTTGATCTTTTGGCAGGGAAATTTGGTGGGTGTCTCTCAGGCAGATGTTGGGTGTGTGTTTGTCTGTAAGGCTTTCCAGATGTTAGTTTGTTAGAAGCACATCTACGTCCCTTTTAGGATAGGAGTCCTGGATCCTGCCTTTGGGTATGGGGCTTGCAGAGGCTAGAAAGAGGTAGGCAACTGTGTTGGGACATTGGTTTATTCATGTAACATAGTGTTCGTTTGGAATAATGTAGATACATTGCATGATTGTTCATCCATGTTGCTGAATTTGGGGACAGTCTAGTGCACCTTTCATTTCATGTAATTCTGTCACATCTGCATATAATTGGGTGGCAAGAAGATAATTGAATTTCAACTCAGGAATTTAGGAATTCTATAGAAAAGGATATATATGAGCTTGGAGCAATTACACAAAGAAAATTCTGACTAGAGCTGGTCTGTGTTTTGTCTTCTCTGAAGGTGGTAAATGAAGACCAAGTTTCTTTTCCATTCATGTGGGCATGGTGCAAAAGCATATTTTTCCATTGATCTTTTGTTCACATTTTAGTCGGTTTTCCAGTTGTTCTCAGTGAGCGAAGATGCACTGGGTGAAAATGACTTGCATACTGGTTAACTAAATCTCTCTCTGTATCTTACTGGTATCGTTTCATAAGTGATTATGGCTAGTAGAGAAAACAGACAAAATGACTCAGGGGGTTGAAGAGAATGAATAATTACATTTCACTAAGGATGTTCAAATTATTTTATTAAGTACCTTTTAATTATGTCACTGTGCAGCTTTTATTTTGTTGTTCTTTGCAAAGTGAACATAAACTTCCAGTAAGTCTAAGATTTGTTTTAGTTGAAGTAACCAAAGGAGAGAGCAGCTAAAAATTATGCCAAAGCCAGGCTGATGTCGAAGTCTAATATCAGCCAAATTTTTGGATATTATTATAAGGAATAACACTCCATTTGATTGGCTTGCTCCGTGCACAGTATAGACACAATCTTTTACCTGAATGTCATGGGCATTCTTGAGAGCTGTTTGATTAGGTAAATCTACTTCAGATAGGACCAGATAGGACCTAATCTTCAGATTAGGAGATCAGATAGGACTAGAACCTAATCTATATGTGTATTTCTCAGTTCCTGGAGTTCTCTATTAATAGTTCATATCATCTTTAGGGGAAATTATTTCATATCGCTAATCTAATAGCTGAATCCAAACAAATCTATCAAAAAGCATGATGGAATTAGTTATTATTAGTAATGTCACAAATGGGCTTTAATTGTTCCTGCTGATAATTATTAGACTCATTTCCAAATGATTTTCTCCTGCCTGCTCCTTTTTAATAAATTAGAAAGAGCTAGAAATCATGTTTATAAAATTCCATTAATTCAGTGTGAGCTTTAAAAATTTACACATTGAACTTATAATAGTTTCAATGATGAAATTTCACCCAGCTTTTGCCATTCGCCTCCAGTCACCATAATTGAGTAGACCATTGGCTTTCTACTAGTTCAGAGTTCTTTAATTTCTTTTCCATGATACTATCTGCTTACTTGTAGATATTAAATAATTGCACAGATCTTGCATTTGGATCCTTTTTTAAAAAATTACAGTAGTTCTGTTTAACATTCTTTTTTTAAAAGATTTTATTTATTTATTTTTAGATAGGGAAAGGGGAGAGAGAGAGAGAGACATCAATGTGCGGTTGCTGGGGGCCATGGTCTGCAACCCAGGCATGTGCCCTGACTGGGAATCAAACATGTGATGCCTGGTTCACAGCCCATGCTCAATCCACTGAGCTACACCAGCCAGGGCTTGATATGCTTCTTGTTTACAATGAACACAGAACACTTCCCTGCTTCCCAACTCCAGATCAACATGCGCTCAACACACCAACACTGGGGTCGAGAAACAAGCTGGCTAAGGCTGGTGGACGGCTAGGGAGACAGATGTCACCAGCTCAGAGATGAAGCCAGAGCAAACACGCAAATCACCTTAAACATTGTCTTGAAGAAAAGAACTCGCTTAGTCTAAAAACTGAGTTCTGATTCTTTGGGGATACCGTATGTTTATGCCTACCTCCACACTTGTGTCCTTCAGAAGTAAAATACCATGGCTACAGAAGGAAAAGTTGTATATCTCTCTGCCTGTGTGAGGAGGGAAGGCAGTGGTGGGAGATGAGAAGGGAAAAAAGTCATGGAGAGCCGCGGAACATGCCATCACACAGTTGGTTATTCTGTGTCTTCTTTCTTGCCCGATCAATCAGTGAGGCATTCATACTTGGGTATGTGTTAATAATCAAACTTTGTTCATTCATGAGATTGTGGCATGATTGCTTCCTTGTAAGGAGACACTTACAGAAGTATTACAAAGACATCAAATATAACGTGAAACGTATTACACTAATATTAATGATGAAGTAGTTCTCAAATTATATTAACTGTTTTACAATGACATTTGGTGTTTGTATTTAGTGTATTTAAAAACCCAAGTCAACTCACTGATATCAAAATTATTTCTTTTTATATTAAGGGCTATGGAGGAGGGAAACTTTGACAGTTGGTTAATGTAGCAGTTCAGTGATTTCACCTGAAATCTAGTTAGTTGGCAGTTTCTAATTTTCCATTCTTGGCAGACGGATGAAATCCGCATCGCTACAAGGAAAGCAGTCCCATTTCACGTTTGTGTGATCATATGTGAGGACCAGGAAGGAGCTCTCGTTGCTGTTGATACACTGTTGTTGCTCCTGTTTAACCAGGGGGAAAGCTGTTTTGTCTGCTCCCAGACGGCCTCTCACGTTTCAACCAGAATTGAATTACATGCTAATGTAGTTGTGGGCGAAAGGTGGAAAGGGTTTTAACTAAAATAACAATTTCTTTAGCTGATGGAGGCCTGTTCAGGTAATCTAGTTCTTCTTAGGTGAGATCTGCTGGCTTGTGTCTTTCAGGCGGTTTTTCCATTTCAGTTCAAGCTGTTGAATTTAGTGTCATAAGTCTGTCCATAATATTTCTTTATTCTTGTATTATGTACAGAAGATATAATGGTGTGATCTCTCATTTGTGATATTGTTAATTTGTGTTATTCCTTTTTTCCTATATAATCAGACAAGAAACTTATCTCTTTTATTGAACTTCTCAATGAAACACTTTTTATTTCAGTGATAATTCTGTTTTTATTGCTGTTCTTTCTGATGTTTATTAGTTTAGTTATCACACTTACCCTAATTTGTTCTTCATTATCTAGTTGTCTTTTTTAAGTGGAAATTGAGGTTCATTATTCAGACTCTTCTTTTTCTATATGTGCGTTTGGAACTCTAATCTTCCTGCTCAGTACTGTGGGAGTTGCATCTCATACATTTTGTATTTGCATTTTTATTTTCAATTTAAAATAATTCAATTAATTTCATTGTACATAATTTCCATTTTTATTTCTTTTTTGACTGTTGAGTTAATAGGACATATGTAATTTAGTTTGCATACATTTTGGGATTACTACCTATTTTTATGAAATTGATTTGTATTTTAAAACTTTTGTGGTCATACGACATAATTTTCATGATTGGAACCCTACTAAAAATTTTAAGATTTACTTTATTGCTTAGAATATGGCCTATTTTGTACCATGTAGTCTTGTTTTTAATGTGAAGTTTTTCACCCATGTCAGTTAGGTCAAGTTATTGATCGTGTTATTTACTTCTGCCATCTCCTTGTTATCTCCCCTCTACGTGCTGTATTTCTCAGTCACAGAAGGATCTGGAAATCCCTTAGCAAAATGTTGGATATGTGTGTTTCTCTATGCATTTCTTAATTTCTTCATGTACTTTTATAACACTTGTTGAGAAATTATTCATATACACAAACTTCAATTTTAAACTGGATATTCCAGTAATTTTCATTATTTAAAGAGATGGGTGACCATCACCACTATCTAATTTTAGAAACCTTTTTCATCACCCCCTAAAGAAAACCTGTATCAATTGACATCATTCCTAATTCCCCCAGACCTCCAACTCCTGGCAATAATTCATATACTGTCTACCTCTATGGATTTCGCTATTTTAGATATTTCTAGAATATAACAAAACAATGTGTAGTTGTTCTAAAAACAGAAGGGGAAATAAAGTCCTTATGACCTCATTTAAGTAGGAGTGAAAGTAGAAAAGTCAAATTTGTGATTACTTATAATTAATAAAAAGAGAATCTTCTAGCTTTATAAAATCCATGCCATTGCTGTATCTGATCACACATAACACACCGGCGCTATATTTTTGGTGTAACGATGACAACTTTGAAAATTAAAACCTCCTATAAATTTAAACACACATTTACAAATACCAAGCAATATCAAGGAATTTTGTCTATATCCAGCAACCAAAATATTAAATTAAAAAGTATAAAATTGATTCACCTTCAACAAATTTAAACAGTACATTGAAAGTCCTCAATTCAACTCTTTGTGTGCAAAGGTGCTTGAAACAATACATTAAGCTTGTGTTTAGTTTTTGCTTCTCAGCCAGATGTTCTGGCACCATGCAGCCAACGCTCCAGACTGATTAAAATTATGAAGATTTATTGTTCTATAATGGTGAACATAAGGACTCCTTTGCTTTAGAATAATCTGTCAAAGGAAATTGCAGCAAAGAAAAAGCCAGTAAAAATATTTTCAAAATTACAGTAAAAAAGACTTACATTTTATAGAAGAGATTATATAAATAAATGCATTGTGAAAAAATGTAACTTCATTATTGAAAAATGCAAACTGAAACTGCAAATCAAACATTTTTTCCTTTGTTAGTCGATATTTAACTTATTGTTGATAATTTTCACTTTATTTCTTTTACATGCTCTTTTTTATTTTAATTGTTCAAGTACAGTTTTCTGTCTTTTACATACTCTTTACAACATAAATTTTGTTTACTTTAAATAAGCATAACCAATACTTTTCTTCTATAAAAATTAAGCACTGAATTTGAAACTGAATCTAGAATTTATCATTTTGGAAGTACAGATGCTAAGTATAATTTAAAACCCACCAAATAAAAAATAAATAAAATCTATCAAAGGAAAAAGAAAAGAAATAGGAAGTATCAAAAGTATCCTTTAAAATTTATATTAACATTGTTCTATAAGTGTCTTAGTTGTGTTTACAGTCAATTATATCCTATATTAAGGACAAAAACCTTTTTTTCTAAATTGTTTTCTAATCTGTTTTATTTATATCATACTAAAAATCATACCCTATCTAAATTCTTCCCCAAATCTTTTACATTATTCTCTAAGAAAAAAATATTTTGATAGTACATTTTTGTGGTTTCAACTTGCATTTTTCTAATTATTATGATGTTGAGCATCTTTTCCTGATTCAAAATCACTTATTTTCTTTGCTGAAGAGTTTGCACAAATATTTTGCCAATATTTTATGAATTTATTTGCCTTAATATTGAGTTGTAAGAACTCTTTGTATATTCTGGATATAAGGTCTTAACATAGAAGTGTTTTGGAAACAGTTTCTTCTGGTCTGTTCCTGTGTTCACCTTTTGTCTATAGTGTCTTTAAAAGGGCATAAAATTTTAATTGTTGACAAAATCCAAACTATCATTTTTTTATATTATGTTTCACACTTTTTGTGTCCCATATAAGTAATCTTTGCCTAAATCAAGGGCACAAGATTTTTATAGTATGTTTTCTTTTAGAAGTTCTTATAATTTTAACTCTTACATTTAAATCTATGACCCATATTAAGTTAATTAATATATGGTTTAAGATAATGAGTGTTTTTCTTAAAGTATTATTTCAGGACCATATGATGAAAAATCTATCCTTACCCATTGAATTGTCCTGGAATCTTTGTCAAAAAACAAGTGAACATAGTTTGGTAGGCGTGTTTCTCAACTTCCCATTAGGTTCTACTAATCTATATGGCTGCTCTTATGCCAAAACCTTAAATTATTGATTTCTATAACCCTGAAATCAGAATGTGATTCCTCCAACTGTGTTCTTTTTTTGTTCAAAATTGTTTTGTCAACCCTAGTGTTTTTCATTTCTACAACATTCAGAATAAATTTGTGAATTACTAAAAAACAAAAGCCTGGCTCTTGATTAGTCTCACACTTCTGGTAGAATGGCTATAATTGAAAAATAGTAAGACTGCCAGGTGTTGATGAGGGTACGAGAGAGACTAAAACTCTCATGACCTACAGGTGAAAATACAAAATGCTATAGCAACATCCAGAGAGAATTTGGCAGTTTTTTAAAAAAATATTTTATTTATTATAGAGAGGGAAGGGAGGGAGAAAGAGAGAGAGAGAGAAACATCAATGTGTGGTTGCTGGGGGCCGTGGCCTGCAACCCAGGCATGTGCCCTGACTGGGAATCGAACCTGCGATACTTTGGTTCACAGCCCGTGCTCAATCCACTGAGCTACCCCAGCCAGGGCTAAGCAATGTTTTATAATGTTAAATAAATGCTCACTGTATGATGCCACAGTCTTACTCTTTGGTTAATTATGACCAAAGACTTGTATGTCAATGTTGATGGCAATTAATCACCCCAAACTAGAAACTCTCTGAATGCCCATCAAGTGATGAACGAGTCACAATTTGTGGTGTATCTAATTCCGGGAATAATACTCAGCAATAACAAGGAACACACTACTGGGTGCATACAACAGCGTGGATGAATCCTCAAAGCATTCTGGTAATTAAAAGAAGCTAGACACAAAGGATTACATATTGAATGTTTTCACTTATATGACATTCTAGAAAGGCAAAACTATGGTAAACATGAGTATAAAGTCAAACGGCTGGAGTTGTAGGAGACAATTGACTGCAAAATGGCAAAAGAAATTTGTAGATGGATGAAAATGATGTATATTGACTGTGGGGTTATTATATAACTATATATATTTGTCACAGCTCCCCAATGTGTATACTTCAGCAGGAAGAATTTTATTGTGTAAAAATTATACCTCCATATACCTGACAAAATAAAACAAAACTAGTTTTTAGGAAGTCTGATTAGTTAGCTTTACCTTCACAAGTTATTCTAGACTTTATTATTCTAATGGTAAAACTTCAAATGTTGGGGTTTTCACATTAATATAAGTTAATGGGGGCCTGCTATTAAAAACATAGCAAGCACACAGAAATGTTCTTTCCTATTTTTTTTTTTTTTGCCAGGGGATAAGTAGTCTTATACTTGAATACTTCTTTTTTTAATGTTATATACGATTTAAGATTTAACCAGTATCTTGTTTCTGCATAGGTAATTTTAATGTCATTTAATACAATCCCCTTTATTTCCTATCAACTCGTTAACTTCTTTTGAAAGAATATTCTTTCCAAACTATGAGATGAATTTTCAAAGTTCTGTTAAAGTACTCCCTATAGGTTTCTTGGCTTACATTTAATTTTAAAGCTGTTAAATAATTTATTCTCAATGAAAGTCTTGTATATTTAGTTGGTAAGCCTTTTGAACACATTCATAAGCATATAAGGAACATGACCTTTGCAAAACAAACTATTGTTCTCGAGAGTTTGGGATCAAATGCTACACTGTAGCCATAACAACTGCCATTTAAACCTCTTACAGAAAAAGGTCAAGCACTTATCAAAACACACGTGACTGATGGGAAAAAATAACAGACTTGAAAATGCATTTCTCTTCCCTTCTTGGCAGCTTTTTACTTTTACAAAAGTCCGCAGAAAAATGGGTTTACTTCCTCTTGTGCTTATGGTACAATTTACTATTTTGCCTTTCTTTCTTTTCTTTTCTTTAAGTCGTAGTCTGTAATCATTCGCCAAGTAGTTCTCTATGGATGTAAAACTCCAGATGGCCTGGAAGGGTGGTGGCAATGTCCCAGACACATCCGTCACTTAAACACTCTGTGGGAAATTTGAATAAAATGGAAGATTTGACATGGTATGGACTGTAGAGGGTAGTCAGCTGTAAAGTTCACGGACAAAAACACAGTTGATTTTACTTCTTAAAGGAACCTTCTTATATTGTGCTATTTCTGCTTTATCATGTCAGCATTATAATGTCAGCATTAATAGCTGACATTAAGGCAAATCTAACAAATCTTGATGACAAGAAAACAGATTCACCACTTCTTTCATATTTCGTACCTCATTTATAAAAGCTAGACTTGGAGATGAGGGAAATTCTTGGAAATCAGTTCATAGAGTCTGCAGTGTTCTTTTCTTGGACAGAATGAGGACATATTTTCCTGTGGCAAAGGTTATTCGGTAGTATCAGTTTTTAAATATGTTTTCTCGATGGCAGTTTTTTTCAAAGATGAGGAAAAATAGTGATCTGATCAGTCCCATCACTTACAGAATAACAATACAGTGCCCACATCAAAAGGTAAAATATTGATATATGTTTTCATATCATAGATGCTTATAGATACTTGCTTGTTCTCTGTACTTATTGTTTTCGTATGTGTTACAATATAGGCTGAGACTATGGCATAGCTAACTAAGTATTTCAGTGGATCCATGAGATACTGTAATATGAATTTAGATTTAAATTTGAAACAAACAAAAGATTTTTTCTTAAAAATTAAACATGAGCTCTGGCTGGCGTAGCTCAGTGGATTGAGCACGGGCTGCGAACAAAAGCATCGCAGGTTTGATTCCCAGTCAGGGCACATGCCTGGGTTGCAGGCCACGGCCCCCAGCAACTGCACATTGATGTTTCTCTCTCTCTCTCTCTATCTCCCTTCCCTCTCTATAAATAAATAAATAAAATCTTTAAAAAAAATTAAACATGATATATTAGTGATCTTCAAAAGTGCCCAATATTCATGTCTCTATGTTCAAACCAAATGAAAGAGTAAATGGTAGAAATGTGTAATACATATTATATATAAAGTAGATATTTATTCAGGATATTTATAAATAAATACCTGATAGTTTTCTCTTTAACAAGAAATTGAAGGTCATAGACAATTTGGTCCTAGGTCATTTTCAGGTTCATTTTTGGAGATTTCCATTTCTGATTCATTCTCATGACCTCCTCCTTAGCTTTGACTCATTTTCTAGAGCAGCTCACATAACTCAGAGCCACATTTTACCCACTAGATTACTGGTTTATTGTAAAAGAAGATGACTTAGGAGCAGTCGGATAGAAGCATGCATGAGGGTAAAGGACGGGATGGGGTGCTGAGTCCCATGCCCTCTCCCAGCCCACTGCTCTCCCACGTCCTCCAAGTGCTCACCGTCCCAGCGGCTCTCTGAGCCCCATTCTTTCGTTTTTTAAGGAGGCTCCCTTATAGGGGTGTAATTGATTGAATCACTGGTATTAGCAATTGATTCAACCTCCAGTCCCTCTCCCCTCCCCCAGGGTAGTGGGTAGAGTGGGACTGAAAGTTTCAACCCTTTAATCACACCATTGGGTCCCCTCCTGCCACCCTAAATCCCCCTGCCCCCAATCCCCTGGTTACCTAAGTGCTTTTCAAAAGTCTCCCCATTAGCATAACAGAAGGCAGGTTTAGTGCTCTCAATCAACACTTAGGGATTTCCAGTGGTTATAGGAGGAGCTCTGAGCCGGAAAGAAGGATGAAGACCAAACGTTAATATTTCTTATTATAAATCACAATATTACAACTTTCTTATTTTCTGTAAAATAAAAGGGAGCAGTGAGAGTTTAAAAAGTACAAGTCCTTACCCATTCTTACTCTCTCAGTGAAACTATGTTGATTTTTGTACACCTTCACCTATCTGAGTCTGGCTTGTGGGATACTCAGTTAGAAATCCGGTTTGCCAGTCCTGTGAGACTGTGACTTCTCAAGGGTCAGAGACGAGTGAGTCTCGTGACCTACTCATCACTGTCTGCTCCGCGTCTGCCGTGGTCCTGAGTACATGGCAGCCTCTCAGTTTAACATGGTCCCGATTTTGTTACTGGAGAAAAACCCATCTCTGGAAATAGGTTCTTCCACGGCGTCACAGGAAAGGAATTTCAGAGACCAGGGACACACACCTAGAAGAATGTTAAGTGATAGTGGCAAGATTTATAGTGGAGAGCCCTTAAAAAGCCTGCCATACTCCATGAGGCTATTATTCCCTGGCGTTCAGTGGGTGGCTCGTGTTCAGTGCCCCCAGGTACACCAGGCCCCACCCCCCCACGCCTCACCCACCGCCACACAGTTCAGCTCTGTCTGGCTGTGGAAGAAGTCAGATTGCCAGGGCTGCAGGCCTGCACTTGGGCCCACCAGACTAGGAGTGTCAACAGGACTCAGAGCTGCATCAGCCCAGCACCTGAGGCTGACCTTGGCAAGTTACTTAAGTTTCCCCTGCCTCATTGCCTATCTGCACATCCACCACCAAGGCTCACTGGTTCCCGGGCAGCCATTGGCACTGTGCGTCTTTCACATGGCTGCTGCGTAGAGAGGCAGGCCTCCGTTAAACTTCCTTATAATTTCTGGGGCGTAGGAGAGAGCGGGCTTTCTTTCAAACTATCCAATCACTTTTCTGGATCTTCCCAGATCTATGCTGGTACCCTCTGCTCTGCAATCCCTTTGCAGTTCACCCAGATTTGTCTCCTCCCCTTTGTAGTCACCATTATGGCCTCTACTGCACATGTGCCCAGTAATCGACTTCTGCCGTAACCATTTCTTCCTTCCCCATTAATTCAGGGCACTAGCCAGTTGTGCTGGGCTTCCCTGCCCCCTCGGACTGTAATCTGTTTGGCACCGCAATTACGCTATTCCCTGGAGTGTCTGCGAAGCTGCCCCCTTCTAGTTAATCCCGCTTAATCAGATATCTGGCTCCCTTACTTTCAATTAACTACTAACTAGCTGCCCACGCTAACAATTTGAATGGTAATATATGAGACAAACAGCCTTCATTTTAGCAGCTGTATTAATCCTTGTTTTTCTCTCTGGGGCTTGTCCTTTTAAGCCTGTTCCTTTAAAAAGAAAACCATCCACATGCACTTTTGGTCTCTAATGTCTGGATCTGATTGAAGGTTGAGATATTATTAGCCTGAGTGGTAAAGAAGAACTTGAATTTTATGCCACCGGCCCCACCCCCTGCAGGAGCTGAAATAATGCTTGATTGTACCGAGGCTTCACTGTTGAGCTCTGCTATAAAATTACTCACTGTCAGTCTGTGATTGTAAGGAAAGAATGCATAGACAAGTTAGAAAAAAGCTGATAAATAGCAGCTAACATGATTCTACCGAAGAAGATAAAAAGGCCAATAGTGTCTGTTTTAAGGCTAACGGTAGCCCAAGAAATGGAAGACCTTCTGAACTATTGATCATGTACGTTCTTTTACATTTGGAATGAAGGTGTTTTGTGATCAAATAAATCTTAGGCGGACTTTGTGGCAGGTCAGGGTGAAATAATTCCTAATCTTGTGGACGTGACCACGTAACCAGTGCTATGGGTGCTCATGAGTATCCAAGGGCACTGACTTCCTCCTCCGTAAAGGAGAGAAAGAGCAGAATTTCAGTGGTCTTACAATAAATGCAAAACATTTGGCATAGAGGGGTTATACAATACAGGACAAATTAATGGCTAAGAATTTCACTATGGATAAGGCTGTAAGTTTTTTTCCCCGTGTGTTAAAAGTTCACACTGGCTGACTGCCGTTGGGGGGACTTGTATACCGTAACTCCAGCATTCCGTGTCAGAGTATTACTGTGATCAAGAATCAGCTGTGATATGAAAAGATGTGCCTGAGACTCTAGTAGTTAGAAACATATTTACAAGGTGGAAATGAATGTGATGCCTGAATTCTCTAAATGCATCCTCACCCTTAAATAGATATAATAATTATTCCTTGGGCTTGTTTAGACTAGTAGTTTCAAAAGGTCATCTCAGGAGCAACTGGGAACTTGTTAAAAGTGCAAATTCTCAGGTTTTCTCAGAAACGCTTGTGATACCAACTATGTGTGTGTAAACAAACCAAAACCCTTCAGATACTTCGAATGCACATTAAAGTTTGAGAGCCAGTCATTGTAACATAGAACGTAAATTTTAATAAAAGGTAGTAAAATAGTTAAGGGTGGCTTTGGAGTATTTATTACCTTTTCTTTTAATATAACTTATTTGATTTTAAATATATTATTTAATCATCAATAATGGTTGTCTTAACGTCTAGTTTGCAAAAAGGTCTTGCAAATTTGACAATTAGCTCTCACAAGTGTGTAGGAGCTGGCTTGTGCCCTGCACTTGGGTAATAATATTTTCCTGTCTCATTATCAGTTTAGTTTTCTTCTCCATGACTGGTCCACTACCCAGCACATGGATATATTGCAAGGAGTTCATAGCAATCTGAAAGTTTCCTCAAACAATTGACTATTCTAAGTCAAATTGCAGAAGATAGTTTAAAGAGGGAACTTAGGCAGAAAGATGTGGGAGACTAGTAAGGTGAGCCAAGCCGCCAGCATTCTATTATTAATCATTTTTTTTCTATCCTAACTGATAAATTGTGCCATAGGTTATTATAGCACATATGTAAGGAGTCACCTCCATCACTGCATTATAGGATTTTTTTCTAACTCTGCAGCCATCGCGAAGGTCAGGCCATTAAAAAGCATAGAGACATCCAGAAAGCAGGCAGAGGACTTGCTGGTACCTTCAGAAAGACCCAACACATGCCCACGTAAACTCAGCATGTTCAAAGAGCTGTGGTTAACATAGATATCAGGTGCACAGTTGAAAAACCACCCCAGGTTCCCCTGGAAAACATCCGCATCGCCTGAAGAGCTGGAGAATCAGCAGAACGGAAAGGGCACCAGTGGGCACGCACAAGCTTCCGTCTCGGTCTCAGCACCCAGCTTCTTTCCCTTCGGCTCCTTTCAGCACGAGTACGCCACTGGCTGGACACAGCAAACTAAAAACCATCGTGAAGGAAATCGGGCAGGCCATGCAGGCCCACTCAGCCAGAGTTCCTGAACATTTATTTTTCCTTGTGAAGTTTTTGGGTCCCATCCTACTGTAGGTTTCAAAACCCCAGTTCTTGCGTTTACAACTCACTCCAGCACTTTGGTAGTCAGCCATGGGGTTTTAATTCTTATTCACTTTGAAGACCGTGGGCTTTCTTTTCTCTTTTGGGCACTTGGATATTTTACTTTCTTGCTTTGAGCACAGCGGTGCATTTTTAATTCTTTAACTGTGTTTCATGAAGCATTCCTCCTTGTATGGAATGGATTGGGTGGCTCCCACGTTTCTCAGCCCATCATTTGTGAGGATCATTCTATGTGGGGTGAGCATGTAGTTTATCATCCAAATTTTTTAGTGAACCTGGGCACCGTTAATAGTTATTCTGGGGCAACAGAACTGTCGTGGTCAGGTTACATGGCCACCCCGTTTCTATGGAAATGAATGTATCAAAACAGTCGAGCAGAGTATGTTTCAGAGGAAGTCTTAATTGGTCTATTCAACTGGAATTGCAGAAAATCTTGGAAATGAAGAGACTTAAACAACAGGGTTCCTTTGAGGGCATTTAGGGATTAAGGCTGCCTGGTAATTCAGCATCCCTATGCAGTCTGTACTTTGAGACAACTGCATGCTATATATAGTAGCTCCTGTCCATTAAACTCCTCAATACAAAGCTGTGCGAGGGTAATTGGGAAGAATGGTCTACAGGGCAAGACAAGCTCTATTTGCTTCAATATAGTCACTATTCCCCAGTTTGCCATTTAGCAAATAAAGTGTGAACTTCATAAAAAAAATGAATAAGGTTTTTATAATAGCTGCAGGCTTCTTGGAAGATACCAACTCACATAAAAGTCAAAGAAAAATAAAACAGCATGATTTTAGAACTTTTATAGTGGTTCTCTGTATTGGTTTTTCTCATAAATAATTTCTCTTTCCTTTAGAAGAAATATATCTTATGAGGAATATTTTAAAACCCCCATCTGCTGATTGTCTTGCTTATCTATTTATCTGTATATTTATCACCCATGTATCATCTATCCATCCACCTACCTATCTTTCCATGACTTCATTTCACAACAGAATTTGAGGTGGTAGTAATGACACTGTCCAGGGGCCCTGCAAAAGTATAGTGAGAGAGGGGGAGCATTAGATGATATTATTACCACACAGAATTTTAGAGTTGGTGAGACCTTAGAGACTATATCATTTTATGTGATCTTAACTAGGCCATTTAACTATTCATCACTATTTCAGGTCATGGAGAAAATGCTTGTCTTCTGTAATCAACGCAAGTCCTCAGTGTGTCCCTGTTACTGCAGCTGGTCTTCTAGGTCATTTGCAGTAGCTTGGGCTACTCATAACTAGCAGTAATCACAGCGCCATTGTCTCCACAAGATGCAGCAGTTCTTAGCACTCGTAATATGATTTCATACTCTGGTGCAAAATGAAACAACTTTTGATGCTGGAGGAGAGCTCATTCCCAGAGCTTCATTCAAAGACTGAGCTGTGCACTAGCCCACCCAGGAGCAGTGCAGCCATCGTACAGTACCCGTGTGTTGTAAGGTGCGCACGTTCTGTCCTCTCCCTGGGATGAATACATTTCTCTTCTTATCCGTGTGCTACTCAAATTCTATTTATTCTGCATCGGCCAGTTACCCTGGGCCCCGTAATTCTGTATTTTAGAATATATTCCTAAGAAATAGTCTCAAGTGTGAAAAATATTTCTGAATACAAATGCTCTCCTCTGAATTATTTAAAAGAGCCAACTATTGGGAAATAAGCAAGTTATGGGGCAGGGTTATATAAATTATTGTACAGTGTGCCATATTAAATGTAAAAAACCAAAAGGGAAAAACAGATCATACTAATGCTGGATAATTTATTTTTTTTAGAATGCTTTCTGGTATTTTGTAGGACGCATATGAATTGTTCTTTGATAGTTTTCTAAAAAAAATAATGCTTATAAAACAATGTAATAAAATGAAAAATTAAGGCCTTATTTGTTATTTTTCTTGTTGTTCATTTACAGTTCTCTCCATTTCCCCCCATTTCTGTCCCCCAATCTACCCGCTCCCACATCCCACATTCAATCCTCATCCCCCATTGTCTTTGTCCATGGGTCCTTTATGCGTGTTCCTTGGTGACCCTGCCCCTTCTTTCCCCCATTACTCCCCTCCCCCTCCCTTCTGGTCACTGTCAGTTTGTTCCTTATTCCATGTTTCTGGTTCTGTTTTGCTCACTTGTGTGTTTTCTTGACTAGGTTCCACTTACATGGGAGATCATATGGTATTTGTCTTTCACCGCCTGGCTTCCACTTAGCATGGTGCTAACATTTTGTATATGTTATACATTTTGCTATACAAAATATAAAGCCCTTTTGCATTGAAAACATAGGATGAAATATGTTAAAATGTGAATCAAGATTTTATTTTCTTATGCCTTTGTACACTTACGGATTTTTCAATTTTGAAATGAGCTTTGATTATTTTTGTGAATTGGAAACCCCTCACAATGTAGTTAAAGTTTCAACTGCAGGTCCCTTTTCTCTATGAAGCCCTTCCTTAAAAGTGTGTATGGCTATATCCACTCTGCTTCTATATTAGTTTAAGCATAAGTCTTGACATCATTGGTCACACTGTATTTTGACTTTTTAAAGCATAGTTTTGTGCCTGGAGGCACAAAATCTGTCATTCACCCTTAAATCTTCAGCATCTAGCATATTGTCTGATGTGGTAGACATTTCAATATAAAGTGAATGAGTGAATGAATGAATGCAGAAAAAATTCTAAACACAAAGTCTTCTTGTCCTGACCGTCTATTCTCTTGTAGTTAGTGATGGTCCCATGGGTAAGTCTTACACAGATAAGATTCCTTGTTTTAGAGTTATTCCTTTCTTACTCATGGGTTAGGGATAAGGCATAACAATGAAATGTGAAGAATTTATAGCTCAAAAGGCACAGCTATCTTGGCTCCTAAATTTAGTTCTTAGTTAAAGATTGTAATATTTAAAACATCTTCAAATATTTTAAAAGTAAATGCATTTCACAAATATTTATTCACATTGAAATATCACTGTTATTTGATGAAGTATAATTTTGAATGGCTTAATAAAAGTAATTAATAGCACATAATCGTTTTCTATATAGTTTCTACAAAATGATATTAAAATAGACATTGATTTTTTAAAACTGCCCTATGTCAGTTATTCTTTTAAAACAGCTTGAAGTTTTTTTTATGGAGAGTAAGTGGAAATATCTATTTTGAGGAAAATAACACTTTTATAGGTATATGGAACTTATTTCTAAGGCCTACCAAGAGTCATCATTTCAAATTTGAAAATAATTTATTTCTGTTAATATAATTTACATGATGACACTGCTTCATTGACTTTTATTGCTTTTTTTATTGCTTTATTCTTACACTTGAAAATATGTTCCCTGCTTAAAGTTAGCGACAAGTAATCCTTAATCTCATTTGCTTATCTACTTGTCCTGGTTGTTGGATATTGGACGCCAGGTGGATACGAGAAAAGCAGTCCTTCAGCCTTTATGCGGAAACCAATGAGGTTTAAGTGTCTCCTTTCAGAACAAGTACATCAATCCCTGAGAAGGAGGGGGCCTGTTCTATGAAAAAGTCTTCTGGCAAAAGAGGCCCCCCAGACAAAAGGAAAAGGGGAAGAAAAATCTAGACTAATGTAATTCAATGTCTTAGAAATATGTTTTTAAAATAACTATGACTGTTCCAGGGCCAATATCTAGGTAGGGGCCTTGTCATCCAATATATCATTTATTCCAGGATACAGGAATTTAGAAAGAAGTTATCCAAGCTCTTTAGTAAAAGAAGTTTGTGTTTCTTAGCTCACACCAGGAACTACTTATTTTATAGGGACTAATTGCCAACTCACTACCATCTTGTAGTAATTATTGACATCAGAAATCATGCTAACCATCATGGATCAATTACTAATAGCATTTGATGCTGAATATAACTAATTGTGTAATTTTTAGACAGCTTAAAAAAGACTAAAGTACTTTCATAACACTGGAGTTTCCTGAAGGACTACAGAAGAAATCAATATGAAATTTCCTTTCAAAATATTTGATTTCATCTTTAATAACAGATATGCTGAAGTGGAATTCCTCAAACCACCAATCGTTATTAGTAAACACACAGATGTTCTCTAAACATTATAACTTGGTTTCTTTGTATAACTCTTCTTTACCCAATGAGGCAATTAGGATGATAAACTGTATAGATTTATCTGAACACTAATGACAGAATGAATCAGATCAATTGCATTTACTCCTGTAGGCCAGTAAGGAGACCCAAAACCCAAAGCTGCCCAATGTCAGCCTGAGTCTGCTCATGGAGAATATTGACATTTCCTTGCTGTCACGTATTTATTACATTCCTCCTCCACTAGAAGACTGATGAAATTTACCATGATTGTGGGAATGTGATTAACTTATATGAAGAGATCATGATCACATAAGAAACTTGATAGAATATTATCAGTCTTCATAAAGAACCAGCATATTTAAACCAGTTTTGAGAAGGAATTATTAAAATGCTTCATCTTTTATAAATGTTAATTTGAAAATGGCATTTCTTATGAGATAAAGTTATTTGGACTCATAATGAAAGTATGCCAAAGAGATATCTTTCTTTTCTGAATAATTTAAAATGAAAAAATATGTTATTTCAAAGCAAATATAATGTTTCATTTGGTGAAGGGAGATGAATTCAATTCATTTTAAAAAGTCAAATAAAACTTACAGTTTTTTTTAGTCTTACTATATTATGTAGAAGTTTTTAAAATGTAATTGACAATTTTTCCTTTTTAATTACAGTCAGTCATTACTTGCAAAATGTACTTTTAATCTTTTCTTCTAAGTTTTGATTGGGCTTTGAAAGTCATTGCTTAGGATATAGCTTTGAAGTTTTACCTATATTCACATATGACCAAATATTTTGTAGAAAAAGGAAACCTTAGAAGTGTGTCACCTATCTTATCCATGAGTCCTTTTCCTTTTTGCTCAGTCCCTCAAGGACAGGGAAAACTGTGAGGTGATTGCTGGGGGAAGGGGGTATAAGGGGACTAAATGGTAATGGAAAAAAATACAATAAATATTAAATTAAAAAGAAAAATATATCACCTATCTTGATGTTTTTATTGTGCATCTCAGGAAATAAGACACGCAAGAGCTAAACGGTAAGATTTTCAGGTATGTATGATTCTATTTATTGTTCACTCAAGCATTTTATCCTTCTTACCCAAGCCATTTTTGTTGTCCACCCAACTATTGTCTATCTTTGAGAATAGCAATGTGATAAAGGTCCCTAAAGGGACTGTCAGGTCAGAAAAGGTGCCTCATGCTTTGAAGCAGCTTTGCCTTCTAGAAACAAAGAAAGGGAAATAAGACATATTGAATATGCTCTAAATGTTAGCTATAATGACCAGCATTGTCTATGCATAATTGATTTCCCTTTGTCTTATGATGGGTTACATCCTGATAAACCCATCATAAGTTCAAAATATCATTAAGCTGAAAATGCATTTAATACTGTATAAGTACAGAACATACTCAACATCATAGCTTAGCCTAGCCTATTGTATATGTGTCAGAATACTTCCATTGGCCTACAGTTGGGCACAATCATCCATCACATGAATATACTGTAAAGAGTCAGTTGGTAACCATTGTGAGAGAGCATCTGACTGGGAGCTGCAGCTCACTGCCACTGTCCAGCATCATGACAGACTGTAGCCCAAGAAAAGATCAGAATTCAAAATTTGAAGTCCAGTTTCCATTACAGCTTTTGCACCATTGCAAAGCAGAGAGGGAGGGGAGGGAGGGAGGGAGGGAGGGAGGAAGGAAGGAAGGAAGGAAAGGAAGGAAGGAAGGAAGGAAAGGAAGGAAGGAAGGAAGGAAGGGAGGGAGGAAAAGAGACAAAGAAAGATCCCAAGAGCACAAAGCTGAAGAATCCCTGTGGGTTGTGTAGTGGATCTGGGGATTTCACAGGCCACATTTACCCAATTGCTGGGTAAGACTGCTTTGGAGAATTTATGGGACTGTTGGAGGAGGCCATGAGGCATGAGGTCCTGGGAACTGGAGTTCTAGGAGATACCAATGGACCAGGAATTGATGGAATTTGCTTTTAACTCTTCACTTTAGATCACATACCCAAAAGCTTACAAGGCAGAGGAAAATCCCACTACATATATGCATGTATATGTGTATATTTTCATTTTTCATTTTGTTGCAAAATTTTTGGTGGATTATAAAATTACCAATGATAGAGTGTGTTATTTTTTAATTAATAAAAAGAAGGAAAGCCACTAAGTTGAGGCAGGGGATGGGATATAAAAAAGTAGAGTTGCCCTGTCTGGTGTGGCTCAGTGGATTGAGTGTTAGCCTGTGAATCAAAGGGTTGCAGGTTCAATTCCCAGTCACGGTACATGCCTGGGTTGTGGTCCAGGTCCCCAGTTGGGGGCACACGAGAGGTAACCACATATTGATGTTTCTCTCCCTGTCTTTCTCCCTCCCTTCCTCTCTCTCCAAAAAAATAAATAAATAAAATCTTCTAAAAATGAAAAAAATAAAAAAGTAGGTATGTTACAAAAAAACAGAGGCACAAAATAATGTCAGAATGAGGATTTAAACTCATGATGCCTTCAGTTCAAAGTCCAAGCTATAGCATCAATGAGGACCACTGATATGGCTTGTTTCAAACTATTTCTGTGAAAGAGATGATGAGGTGACTTGGAGAAAATGAGGGAGGATCTGTGAGAATTACTAAGGTACTTTGCTGTAAAGGTACAAAGGTTTTTTTGCTCTTCTTTTTCTGAATTTAAGGTTATTTATGCAAAAGTCATGTTGAATTTTATCATCAATGTTTATTTTAGACAAAGCATTTGTTTAAAAGTCTTCTAGATTGGATATGTACCTACAAGTTTTCTTTAGGTGATTCAAATGTGGTACTTCACAAGTAAAAACAATATATTGTGTTATTGAAAAGGTGGGCCTTAGACCCTTTCTATACATGCATGAAATATATTGATGTCTTTTTCTTATGCAGATATATTAAAATAGGAACAAAGCAAACAACTGAAAAATCTTTGGCCAATATTTGATTTATATTGTAAATAGATGGAAGATCTATGAATAATAATAACAACATTTTTAGACTGAAACATAAAAAAAATCTTGGGCCATTTAATGTAGAGAAAAATGCTATAGAACATAATAAAACATTTTATTAACTGACAGTTTCTACAGTAACTGCCATAGGAAAAAACAGTTTTTATATGTATATTACAGAGTGAGTATATGCTGTTTGGCTTTAAACATGCGAGTCAACATGCATAGTAATATTGAGTTATTTTGGATTATATTCTAAACGGAAGTGAGATTGAACTAATAATGTAATAAAAGTGCATAGATTTTGAATTCAGGCAGTCCTGGACCTGAACTGTATATCACTTACAACTGTGATACCGGACACATGGCTTAAATTCTCTTAACCTCGCTTTTATTATCTGTAAATTGGTATAATAATACCATTATTATTGAATTGTAGGAAAGATGAAATAAGATGACATATGGAAAGGATCAAGCTGTTAATAACTCATGAGGATTTTATAGTAAATGAAGTAAATTACCAAAATTAACCTTTATGTGATAGATCTAAATATTTCGTCTCCTAACTATCCTTAGATGCCCACATAGAAGATATGATCCTAATAGAAAGAGTCCAAACACAAAGTTATATATCATGATTCTATCTGTATAATATTCTGGAAAAGCCAAAACTACACAGAAAAAGAGCAATAAGTAGTTGCCAGAAACTGATGGTGGGAGAGGGTCAATTTGGGGGGATGATACAACTGTTTAATATCTCCATTGTGAAGATGTTTGCATGATTTTATTTGTGTCCCGGATCTCACAGAGCCATACTTTAAAAAGATTGACTTATTCTATGTCAATTATTTTTTAATAAAAATAATTCTTAAATGAACAAATGAAGATACCTAATCGCTGTTTATTAAGCAGTTGGTGAAGTCTCACTCTGGAATAGAATCAGAGGCATGTTTGGGAAAAGAACAAAATTTTTGTTGGCCAATTTGGTGTTTGGATCTACTGTGTGAGCTGAAAATCTCAGAGGAAATGAACACAATGTATATTCATAAACTTTCAAAGGAGAGCAAGATAACATGCAAATGTTGAAAGCCACAGCAATTGCTAAAAGTATAAAATAAAAAATGGAAATAATATTGGAAAAAGGCGAATGTCAAACACTCTTAGGGTGGCAGTAGGCAGGTATCTGTACAGGAAGCAAGTGCTGGTTGTGTTCAAGACTTCCCCAAATAAGACTAATCTGAAGCAGTGAGTCAGCATTGTGAGTGTGCTAGAGACCGAGAGGTGCTCTTGAATATATAGCTCCTGGTTAATGATGATGATGCAAGCATGGGACCACAGATTCTGTGCAAGCCTAAGGCAATTTGTGCTGTTCATCAGAGAACAGGGGGCCAAGTACACTTTTTAAGCACTTGAAGGGTTAGATTGAACTGTTCTTTCCCTCTCCATCAAAATAGCTCCAAATTATAGCCTAGATTATTTGGAAATTTAAAAACTGTAATCAGGGAGGTATGGCCTGGAGAGAGGTAGAATAGTCTGGTGGGAGGTAGGTAGTGGGCGTTAAAATCATGGGCTGATGAGTCAGATGTGGATTGCCATTATTCTTTGCCATTTAGTCACTATGGACACTGGATAAATTCTGTGTAGAGCCAGTGAGATCTCAAAGTACTTAACCCAGTGAATGGCAAAGAGTTAGACACAAGAAATTGTGGCCTTGGTAGATGTGAGAGTATGCCTCTCAGATCTTAGACTGCTGGGAATAAAACTGACACAGGGCCTTGGCTGGTGGCTCTGAAATCCATCATCCTGTTTGTGCCAGTGACTGAATATGGGATGGATATACTTTGGTGGGACCATTCCCAGGAGACAGGGAAGGGTGTGGTGTGACTCCCTCTAGCAGATGACCTTGGCTCAAGGACTCCTCAACAGCCTTGCTGAATTTTCCTTAAGACTGCACTGCAGTGAACATAGGAGTACATATATTCATCTGAATTAGTGTTGCAGCATTATTCACAATAGTCAACCTATGGAAGCAACCCAAGAGCCCATTAATAGATGAGTGGATAAAAAAGCTGTGGTACATATATACAATGGAATATTACTTGGCCATAAAAAGAATGGACTCTTACCATTTGTGACAACATGGATGGACCTAGAGGGTATTATGCTAAGGGAAATAAATCTGTCAGAGAAAAACAAATACCGTATGATTTCACTTACATGTGGAATCTGAAGAACAATATAAACAAACAAAGCAAAAGCAGACTTATTATAGACACAGAGAGCAGACTGATGGTTGCCAAAGGGGAGCGGGGTTGGGGTCCTGGTGAGAAAGGTGAAGAGATTGAGAAGCACAGATTGGTAGTTACCGATTAGTCACAGAGAGAGGATGTCGAGCACAGCACAGGAAATATAGTCAGTGGTGTTGTACTGACTGTGTGTGGTGCTGCTGGGCGGATGGTATTGCAGCTGTTGGGGTACACCCTTTTGTAAAGTATGTGATCTTCTGGCCACTGTGGTGTACATCTGAAACTAATAAAGAGTAATATTGCATGTAAACAGTAATTGAAATCATTTTTAAAAATTAACAAAACAAACTGCATTGCTGTCTAAGAAATTCCACCCAGTTTCCTTTCTTCCTTCTTTCCTCCACCTGTGATTAGCAGTGCATTGTGATACGATGCTCCCCCAGCCTCTCCCAATTTTGTTTTCATTTTCCCCACAGGTGTTTTTCCTAAGATTTTCTTGCATGTTGAATTCCATCTTGACCTCTGCTTTTCAGGGGACTTTTATTAACAGAGAATCTGCTTGTTACTATCATTGATACTAATGTTATTTCTGTTGGCAGTAATGATTGACTTTAGGAACATATTACCCAGGAATTCTGTGAAGATCTTTAGTGATAGGGGAATTTTTTAAAGACATTGAGTGTGTTAAACTACAGTATTCTTAAGTAAGTTAGTCCCAAGAATAGGTAGTTATGAGTTAAAAAGTGGTTAGAGGAATATGAGTTCCGTTTAGAGTGTGCCTTCCTTTCTTTCTTCTTGGTTACATTCCTTTTCCCTGCCGGACTAAGCTTGAGCACTTTTCACCATACTTGTCTGCTGCTTTTTACTTTCTTCTCACTTTAGACCTGTTTAGCTTTAGTAAGTAAGCCATAAAATGTTAATCTGTTTTAAAGAACCAAAGAGAGGAGAGAAAAAAAATCCCATATCATTTGAGAATCATCAGTATGGAAAGACTCACACACTTCCTGGGTAAATGTTCCTTTAAGATTCTTCCCAGCCTTGTGACTATAAGTCAGGTTTAGCTGCTCTACCAGGACTTAAAGAACAGTAGAGGTAAATGGGGCACAGTGGGAGTTGTAGTCTATCTCATGCATTCTGACTCCAACAGCCCAGATCATTTATTAAGAAATAATTTTCTGTTCTTTTCTTAACTGGTCATGAATGCCCACCACTCATATGACCATCCATTTCACTATTGTGTAATGTTGATGATTAAAATAATATAACTAAATCAAATGACAAGTTCCCTTTATTAGGACCTCTTAAAATCCCCACAGATGCAGAGAACAACTCCATTTGATCCTTGAAGATTGTAATCAGGTCACCCTACAGTATTTTTTGTTCCAGTATACGGAGCCAATTTCATTCATTAATTTGTGTATTCATTTCCAAAGTAATTTAGTGCCTTATTATACCAGATATTTTTGTCAATTTCATTACTTCTGTTTGTATTTCTTGGACGGTCTCCAGCTGTTCTGGAATTTTAAAGGGTGACCATTAATAGACACACTATTATAATAAGAATCTGATATGATAAAAGGATTAGATGATAAGTCTTTCATTTTAATGTTTTGCTACCTCTTGAAATATGTTCTTACCTCTTTTCCTCCTGTCCTATCCACCAATGTCAACTCTGCCCTGACCCCTAAAAAGTTTGTGCTAACATTTCCCCTGTATCAAGCACAACTTTCAGCGCTTTTTTTCTGTATTACAGTTGGTCATCTTTTTAAGTGGTTTGCAACTTATCTATCTTATATTTTGTACTGTACAGTACCAGCATGTAGCTAATTTATCCACAATTTTTTAATCTTTTTTATTTCATTAACATCAGCATGATATAAAATGAAGGTAAAAACTAAGCTAATATAAACTAAGTGCTCAAAATGCTAGTCCCGGTTTGTAGATGTGGCCAGTTACTTACTTTGTCTACACTAAATTACAGTCAGGTGAAACTTAATTTGAAAGGGAATTTAGTTGAACAAATCTTCAGGAAAACTCAGAAAGGGAATATACTCTTAACTTTTTTGGAGAAAACACAACTGATAAACTTAGGAAAAAGGAATTAGATATCATATTTTTTATATTTGCTTTAATTTAGAGAAGGGCCACTGAGAAAATGTTGTTTTCTGCCCATATTTAGACATCTGAGAAAATATTCCAATATAGAAGAAACGTGCACTTAATTTTCTTAAAAAGAAAGCGATATGTTTTTCACTAAAGGGAACAAACAATCAGAGGAGAAAATCTCAAAGAAAACTTCACAACCATGGGAGAATTGCCTGAAAATATTGGAAACGTTGTCATATGGAAGGCAGGCCCATTTGTTGGAAGTGGGCCAGGAGTGGTGGCTGGCACACAAACAGATGGAAGGGGAACAGGCGAACAGAACGAGCTCATCCTGAAAACCATTCTAAAGGTCGAATGGGCCATCACAGGGTGGGTTAGTTTCCAATCACAGAGGCTGTGAAGTCCCTTTGCAGTATAGTGAATACAAGTATGAAAGGCTGACCTCACTAGATCCGTATTTTTCAAACTCTAACCTATCACGCAGAGCTGGAAACTCTCTGAATGACTTTCTAGAGACCATTCGAGTATGCGTCCAGGAAGAATGTAGGGAGACAGAAACCCCCTTAAAACTACTGGGCTCTTACAAAGATGGAATGGAAAGGAATGGGTGGGAGACCATATGTTCATTGGACTTGCCCATTCTTGCACCAGTGGTTAGCAAGCAGACACCTAGATACACCTATTCTTTTAGGTGGTCCTCCTCTGTTGAAGGCACCAGGATGGGAATAGAGAAGAGAACAAGTCGATCATGGTTTTGACCTTCTGAAGCATAAAGATGTATTCAGATGGACATTATTGACAAACCAGTAAAGAGATGATGAATAATTGTCATTTTTGAAAGTGCTATGAAGGAAATAGGTAAGGACTCAGACAGAGAAAAATTCTCTAAGGAGCTGCCATTCATTAAGTTGGGAGATTTAAAAAATAGATAAAAACAAAGAAAGGGAAAGAGGACAGGTGATAAATACATAGATAGACAGGAAATCAGCTAGGCAAATGAGGAGAGAAGAGCATCTATGAGATGTTCTCTTGAAAAGGAAAGAAAACTGTCATGATCACAAGATTTGCTCAGGGTGAGTCTATAGCAGTGGTCAGGAAATTTTAAGAAATTAATTTTTATTCTAAGGGAAATGGAAACTATTATAGGAGTTTAAAAGAAAGAACCAGAAAAAGTTATGTTGAACTAGATTGGTTTTTAAATTATTCACATTTTATTTTGATAAGAAAAGTCAAACAAAAAAATTATAAAAATGAATTAATTTATACTCATGACCTAGATTTATGATTTATCATATTAGTTCTGTTTATATAATAATAATAATAATTATTATTATTATTATTACTAGTAGTAGTAATATTGAATCATCTGAATGTTAGTTACAAGCTGCATGACACTTTACCCCTAAGTATTTTCAAAGGGGAAAAAATCCACTTTCTCTTAGATAACCCCAATGCAATGATCAAATTTCATCAATGTAGTATCAACATACTACTATTATTTAACATACAGAGCATATTTAAATCTCCCCAACTGTGTCTCTAATGTTCTTTGCAACCAATCATCCTATTTTTGGATTCAGGATCTATTCCAGGACCTGAGTTTAGACATCACGTAGCCTTCATTTTCTTTGTTGGAGAACATGTCTCTCAGCCTCTGTCCTCACGGCACTGACATTCTGCAGGGCACAGACCAGTGGAGGTGCAAACACGGAGCTCTCCAGTTTGGGATTGTCTGGTATTTCATCGCGATCAGGTTGAGGTAATAATGCATGCTGGCACCAACCCCGCAGAAGTGATGTCCTGTTTTAGGAATGATACAGGAACTGTGAGCTTCTCACTGCAGCACATCTGGGGATCAATGATTTCACTTTGTCTTATTAGTTGGTTATGTTAACTTTGACTGGTTAAGATCTTATATTTTCTAGATTTCCCCACTGGAGAGTTTTTATTGTTCTCTTTCCTAAAACATCTTTATAAATCTATAAATCTCCTGTTTTCTATTAAACTGTTACTCAATAGTATTCAGCATTCATGATACCTTACTTGAATCATTATTATGATGGTTGATTTTATAATTCCTTCATACCTTTTATATTAGTTGCTATTCTCCCATTACTTATTTTTTACTTTTGAAATGTTTATGCATTTACTCATTTATTCTCAGTGTAAACTCATGGGCCCTGATTGTTATCCATGGGTTATGATCTGTGCCATCATTCATTTTGAAACTCACATGGGCACATCTGTCTTTTCAACATGTCCCCATCAGTTTTTGAGTCCCTTCTTAATTTTTGATATACATATTCCAAATTCATGATTGTTTTTTTTCATTTTTAACCTGGTTCTTTCAGGGGCGAGTAGTGTTTTGAAATGAACATCTAGACAAAGAAGGTCATTCTGGCAGCTATGTGAGGAAGGTGGAATATTGCAGGGTGGGAGGTAATTGACCAGAGACTGTTGCAGTCATCTGGGGTAAAGGTCACAATGGCCTGGCCCAACGCCATGGGACTGGAGAGATGCAGATAAGAGGACATATAGGAGTACATAACAGGATATGTAATTACATATTAAAATTGCTGACATTTGGACATTTAGACGTTGAGATCATTAGATACCGAGGGGAGAAAATAAGGGATTAAAGATACTCGTAGGCAACCAGAACCCACAGTTGGTGAGGTGTGCACGTTTCTCACCTCTGATGTCCCCGTGGGCTCACATGCTGATGATTCGGTACCCTGGCAGCTGGGTGCTGCGTGCTTACTGTTGACTGTGCAGATGTGACCAAACTTGCATCTGCATCTGTGGGGTCGTGCTCATGAGTTGCTATGGCAACCTCTCAGGGCACAGCTGGGTGATGGCTTCAGAGGCTATCAGAAATAGAAGCCTCTGGAATCAACTGCCTGAAGGCACTTTTAGGTGACTCAGCTGGTGCCAAATAGTATTGGGAACCTTGGTCTTGTCTTTAGAAGTAGGGACTTCACAAAGGGAACATTCTCGGGCCTTCCTGACTAGTATTATGGTGACAAAAGCTTTACATTCGGTGAAAGAAAATGCCAGCTTGTGAATAAATAGAAGGTGATTGTCCTCTTCTAAAAAAATAATTCGGAATGAAAATGTAAGGATTAGGGGAAGCAGCAAGGAGAGAGGTATACAATTTACATTTTTGATGTATGACATCATAAGCTTATCTTCCTTCATTTCACAACTAGGAAATAAGATTTGATTGGCGTTTATTAAGAAAAATCTCAAGACTGGGAACATTTGTTTTATCTCCCATCTTTTTTAGTTTGCAGATAAATGCATAATAATCATTTAAATCTATAATCAAAATACTACTATACACCAAAACTTTTCTTTTTGATGCTTCATGTAAAGACACACTACATATTATTTTGATTTGTATAAAATAGGACCTTCAATGTAAGTTCTGAGAAGATTTCCTTGAGAGGAGAGATCATCTGACATGTTTAAGAAAACAAAACACAGTTCATGTAAGTAACCCTGCAGCTTTTTAGACTGTTGGTGTTCCTTTGGACCCAGTCTTCTTTGTTTGAGAGGCACTAAATCCTTGGCTTTTTCTCCCTAGGTGTCCAGTTTGTTGGTTTTTAGCTCAAAGCATGTTTGTGCCTTACCCGCAATCTCTGCAAATCCCTGAAGTGCCAGATGCGAGATCTAGCCCCCATGTGGAAGTCCTGATGAGAGAGCACAGGCTATGTGCAAGGGGAGGGCAAAAACCCCAAATTTATTTATAAAACATTGTGTATGTATTCTTACATGCTTCAACTTCAAAGTACTGTCTATTTCGTGCAATATACCTATCGAGGCTTTTTCCCACTGCTCAAAATCGTTTTTGAACTGGTCGATTTTGATGCCTTTTAGCGCTCCTGCCACTTTTTTATTTCACCTCTTCCACATCGGCAAAACATTTTCCTTTGAGGATTTTTTATCTGGGGAAACAAAAAAAGTCACTGGGAGCGAGATCAGCTGAAAAGGGAGAGTAGAGCACAGAGGTCATGCCGTTTTTGGTCAGAAACTGCTGAACACTCAGCCCGGTGTGAGCAGGGTGCTCATAAATCACCCATCATGAAACGGGCAAAAGCATTGAAATAGCCTTCAAAACAACACACTGGAGCCCAAGGTGGTCCCTCACAACAATGCCAAGTGATACACTGATACAGATGGGTTCCTAGAACACTCACTATTGCGGGGAGCCTACTACAGGGACTTGCCCTCCAGAAGATAATTCCACTTGGGCAGGGATGCCCCCTCATGTATTATGGAATCTAACTTTAGGGAAATTGGCTAATAGGTAGCCTTTGTATTCTGTCATGATAAATGAGATCTAACAGTATAGAATACAAAACATTATACTACTAACTTAACCTTCAGATATGCTAGGCTCAATCCCTTCTCAGCTACTGGGGGAAGGACAGTATGATTATGTGTAATTGAAAACGAAAGAGCTCTGCTTGCAGTGGGGATACATGGAGAGAGCTAAGACAGGAAAGGTGTTGCAATTCCAGGCCAGAAAAAAAGAATCCCAAAATATGAAAAAAAATGAGAGCATAGTCAATATAGAAGATGTCAAGTCAAAAGATTTCATAGTAAATTTATCCAAAATTATGCCTGATTACCTTTAGGAAATGCTGAGAGAAAACAAATTTAAAAAATAACTCTGCAGTTCCTACTTTGCCCAAAGTTTCACGTTTAGGGTAAGTGAGAGGATCATTTTACTAGAGATGCAGTAATCAATCACCATAAACTGTGTGTCTGAAAATGAAAGAAATATATTATCTCATAGGCTGGGGGCCACAAATCTGGTTAAGGTGCAGCTGGGCCACACTCCCTTCAAAGGTCAAAGGAGAGAATTCTTCCTTTCCTCTTCCAGTGTCTAGTGGCTACCAGCATTCCTTGGCTTGACATTACTGTAACTGCCTCTGTCTTCTCATGGTTTTTCCTCTCCTTCCTGTGGCCTCTCCTTTACTTATAAAGACACTAGTCGTTGAGTGTAGGAACAAAAACTTCCATTCGCTCCAAAGTCTGTGGGAGCCACAATTTGTTTCTTCACTCTCTTTCACAAATATTTCTCTAAGGAGCTGTGTTCTGTTCCTCAACCTTATTACATTTTGCTTCTTTATCCACTACTCCTCTGTCACTGCTTGACGAGGGCATCACTGACATCCATTAGTCGGATGTAGTAGACTAGGGTCTGATTTCTTGTCATTTGTACGAACATGTCTTGGTTCTGCAACACTCACTCTAAGCTCACTTGTAACCTTCACTTCCTTGTTATCTCATAATCCTGTACCCAAACTCTAATTGTGGGAGCTCATATAGCTCGGCTGTAAAATTTCTTTCCAGCCATGTTCTAAACTTCAATGATCTCATCTATTCCCTTGGACTTAACTACCACGTACATGTTCATAGCCAACTCAATATATCTTTCACTAAGAGATTGAATTTGAGCCCAGATTCTTGCATCCATCACTCTCTTCAAGAGTTGTCAAATTTAATATATGAATATAATTCTTCTTAAAAGTATTTTATTTATATATTTTTAGGGAGAGGAGGGGGGAGAGAAAGAGTGGGAGAGAAACATTGATGTGCAAGAGAAACATTGATCGGTTGCCTCTCATGCACCCTCACCTAGAGATGTGGCCTGCAACCCAGGCATGTGCCCTGACCAGGAATTGAACTGACAGCCTTTTGGTTTGCAGTATGATGACCAATCCACTGGGCTACACCAGTCAAGGCATGGATAGAATTCTTATCCCTCTCCCTGACAAAGCTGTTCCTCTACCAGTCCTAGAAACCTCTGTTGAATTCTACCCAGTTGTTCATACCAACATTTTAAGTCAATAAAAAGTAGCAACACAAAACTAAGTGAATTTTCAGGAGGCAGAAAAAAATAAGAGTTGAAAAATGTAAGAATTAGGAAAACTGGAGAATCAATGCAAAGATCCATGATCCCCCAATGGGAGTTGCAGAAGACAAGAAAAGTTGAGGCAGGAAGCATTCAAGGGCACAGGAGCATTCAAGGGCAGAGGTAATCCTGGGTACCATGGCCAATGTTTGGCCTGAGGAAGATAATGTCTGAACGGAAGTTTTATGGGTGAAGAGTTTATCATTCACAATGGGGGGGTGCATGAAGAGACAGGTAGATGAAGCGTCTTGAACAAAGACCAGATGCCTTTAGATAAGATGGCCTATTCAATGGCCTCTAGGGTGATAGTTCCAATTCTGCTGATGCTGAAACATCCAAGGGCACATTGAAGGACATCATAGAGACCTCAAGAATACTGTGCATTAGGTATTTATGTATTGGCCATAATCAGGGTCAACATTTAGATGCTTACTACTTAGGAGGAGGGCAGGATCTTTGCTACATATGCCATTAAAGATTATCAAGAGCTCAGCCTTTCTGTTGTAGCAACGTTGTCCACAGTTTGCTCACATGAAGGAATATATCAAGAAAAACATCTTGAGTTACAGATTTTGTTAACTCCTGAAGTTGTACTATGGTTTTTGAATAATCACTTTTATAGAATATTGAGCCAGATATTCATCTAAAGAAATTCAAAATGGTATATGCACCTGTATGTTCATTGCATCATTATTTACAGTCACCAAGATATGAAGGCAACTTAAGTGTCCACGGATAGACAAATGGATAAAGAAGATGTGGTATGTATATACGATGGAATATTACTCAGCCATAAAAAAGAATGAAATTTTGCCATTTGTGACAATGTGAATTGACCTGCAGGGTATTATGCTCAGTGAAGTTAAGTCAGGCAGAAAGACAAATGCTGTATGGTTTTACTTATACACCGAATGTGAAAAGAAAATAAATAAAACAGAAATTCATGGGTACTGTGAACAAATTTATGGCCACCAGATGGAAGACGAGGTGTGGGGAGGGTGAAAAAATTGAAAGGGAGTAAGAGAAAAAAAATTTAAGTAAAAAATGGGGAAAAATTAGCTCAAGGAAAGACTTGAAGACTTATAAAATATTTAACAGCTGTGCAATTACAATCTGTGCTTTAAAATATAATTTGGGTAATTGGTGACTTGCATTTTTAATTTAAAAATGTTAACTTATTATGTCCATAAATATAACCCTTTGTACTTTGACCCAGTGATCATGGCAGAGTTCTAACTGTACTAATTGGCTTTGCGTCCCAGTCTGTGAGTGCAAGCAAATCTGGTGACCTCCGAGAGCCACTTGTTCCGTCTGTAAACTGGGGAGGGGGGGAGGTAGAGAGGGCAGTAAGATAACACCCATCCCACACAGCTAGTGTGTGCATCAGATGAGTTAATGTTGGTAGAAGTGCATCATGCATTCTAAATCCGTAAACCAAGCATGCTATATTAGCACAAATTTAGAGTGTTGCCAAGTGAAAAGGCTGTAAACTGTCTGCCCAGATTCTGTACTGCCAACTCCAATAAAAGTCTTTTATGTGAAAAATTTATCCTGCCCATCTTTTTGGGCTAAGAGAATTGAACCTTCTTACTCAAAATTAATCTACTAAAGCAGTGTCGTAAGAGATAAATTGTCCAAGTAAGCTGTCACTCACTGGCTTTCCACACAATTACTCTAGCTATAGATCATATATTTTATAGGAAAATTGTGTCCTAATTCTTGAAGGAGGTGAGAACTGTAATAGCCATATACATGCCACACGTATAAAAGAATAAAGTCTTTTTTTAATGCCTACTCTTTTTTAAAAGATTTTATTTATTCATTTTTAGAGAGGGAAGGGAGGGAGAAAGAGGGAGAGAGAGAAACACCAATGTGTGGTTGCTGGGGGCTATGGCCTGCAACCCAGGCATGTGCCCTTACTGAGAATCGAACCTGTGATGCTTTGGTTCGCAGCCCACAATCAATCCACTGAGCTACGCCAGCCAGGGCAAAAGAATAAAGTCTTTACAAGAAGTTCCATTGTGTGTCATGGAATTGTATAAATTCTCAAGAAAATTTTTCTGCGTACAGTGACCACATACGTACTGCTTTTTATTGTAAGTCTGTTGTTAGTTACTTGACTCCACATGTCCCAGACTGATTGAAGGTCTTATGGAAATGAAATCAGGGTTTTCTACCTCTTTGAATTCCCCAGCATCTGAAACAATGCCTTGTATTGTGGCACGGATTGAGAAAATTAATCCTTGCCTTTGGTAAAACAGTTAATACGGATCTATAGAATTCAGGTTCCTTCTGTCTCCCTGGGGGCTTCAGAGTGTTTGGTAGAGAAGATACCTTGGATACGAACTCATCTGGGCTTGGCGTGTACTCCAGAGTTGAACTAAAGATGCTATCAGTCCTGCTTTCTCATTCTTGGTTTATTACAGTTATTCTTGGAATATCCGTAGCTACTGAGATATTAATCTTTCAGGCATGAAAATAATAGAACTTTCTTCATCTTTGCATTACCTGAGGGGAAATGAATTGTAATAAATAGCGTATATTTATTTTCAAAATTAATTTCAGAAGAAAAACTTGTATTTTGGAAACGCATGTTGTTTCATTGCACAGTGTGCTTGCTAATGTGAAAAATGCCATTTCGCATATCCTGTTGGACTAATAAGCTCAGGCAAATGAGGGAACAGGTGATTTGGAGAAACTTGTTATTAAACTGCTTCACGTTTAGGAATAATCCATTAAGGTAACTATTTCCAGATTCAAGAAAGGAAGCAAGTTGCTGTTACAGTTTATTTCTTTAAAAATTTCCCATTTTAGTTAATGAAAGGGTTCATGTTAATTTTATAAAATTTGGAAAATGCTGAAAACATTAAGAAAATGCTGACAACTGGCTATAACTGTCTCTATTCCCACCTACCCATCTGGAAATTGTTAACACGTTAGGGTATAAGCTTTTTGCTGTGAGCGTCTATGTAAGTAAACCAAATTACGTTCATATTTTGATCACGGTTTGATCACTTATTCAGTATATACAATGTCATTAGAACACGTAAACCCTAACGTAGAACCTACTGCATCCTGGGCACTGTTCTGAACACTTTCCTCATTTATTCGTTTGTTTATTTAATCGTTATGACAGCCCTATGAGTTTGGTAAGTCGTTGTTCCTATTCCATAGGTGAGCACACTGAGGGACTGACTGCTACACACAGCTAGAAGCCAGGTCTTTCCCAGGCAAAATGCAGTTAGGTCTGGAGGCCTTCTTTGATGTTTGAGGGCTTTGGAAGGATGTGACAAAGTACTAGTATGAAGCATCTAATAAATGACATCAAATTATTATTGTGATTTGTATTTATTATGGTAGTGGTGGTTATTCATAATTTTACCTCTGGTGTTTCATTCAATTTCTAGATATATAGTCGTTGCTAGAAAATGTCTGTCACATGAAGGACCTATAATGCTTTAGTTTCAAACTCCTAAAAATAGGAACAGAAGGTGGGTAGATGATTAGTAAGTCAGTACAGGTCAAGTTCAGGTCAATTTTTTTCTCAAGTAAAATCTTTTCCTCCCTTCCTTCCTTCCTTCCCTCCTTCCTTCCTTTCCTTCCTTCTACATATTTTCTCTCACTAACCTCACACTTTGTACAAAATAATAAGGGCAATGTTTTTGGATTACTCTCACCGCATACTGTGATTGACACGGTGGGGGCAGTTATGCCACAGACAATTCTTAAAGGCACCTTATTGTGCTGTTATTATCTTTACTTCCTTTTTATCTTCATCTCTCCAATCACATTCTAGTAATAGGCAGAAGTTTATTTTAAGCTATTTGATGTTATTGAGTCTTTACATTTTGAGTCTTTTTAAACATCAGATAATTGTTTCTCAATATTTCAGATGCCTTCTTTACAAGAAAATGCATGTCATATTGAGAGATGACAAAAGGGCAGTGAGCGAAGGTGCATGAGAATAAAACGCTTAGGTTTGCAGGCAGAAACATTGCAGCAATCCTCATTAATAAGTGCATTTATTAAGAGACTTGAAGGCGTGTTTGCATTTGCTTGCTGACATAATCATGCCTAACAGAAAGAATCCTAGCAAAATAGGCAGAACAGAGCCATCAAAGGGTATTTTTCCAAAAGACTAAATTTGATCATCACTTAGAAAATATGCTGATAAGCATATTGCCTGCATAAATACCAATTTTCGCCAATAGGACACTTCCTAATGGAGTATTAGTGGCTGATTTTAAAATGGAAACGCTGAATGCCAGAAAAAAAACATGAATGGTAATGATGGCTTGACGTAAATATAACTGAAGCACCATGTCGTAATCAAGAATTACATGCTTCTTCTAATTTAATAGTTATCCCCACTGCTTTTGAGATTGATCAGTTGTAAAAGTGCACAGAAAAACTAGATTTTCGGTACATACCATATATTTCTGCACAATGTAAAACCCCTCAGTTTTAGGTGAGAGACTCCTGCTGAGTTAGGTGAAGGTTTGTCCCCCAGTTGTAGGTGGAAGGCACCAATAACTGCACAATACTCTTCCATCACCCAAATCATGTGTTTGGTATTTTCAATTTTACTGTGTTCTTTAACTGTAGCTGTTTGGCTATATCTACTATTACTAAGGAACTAAAGCTTTAATCAAATCTTCTATACATTTTGTGAATGAAAGTTGAATTCAATTTAAATAAATAAGCACATAGATTTAAATACCAGAAATCATTTTGAGAACATGAACCAAGTTAATTATCTAGTTTTACAAATGTGTTATTATAGTTTGATGACTTAGCTTTGGTAAGCATACAAGGAATTTAAAAAGAAAAGAAAATAGGCAAATTGTAACCCATAGAGGAAACTGAAGAAAAATGAAAAAAATTCTAAAGTGAAATTTTTTTTTGATATATTAAATATTTCCAAATTAGGAAAAAAAGAAGAGAACTAATATTGTGTCAAGCACTGTATTATATACCTACATATATTATTTCATGTAAAGAATTCATATATAATGCTTTATATCATATTTAGAAAAAACTTTTATTAGTTATTTTATGGAATGAACATTTGATGATACAGACCTTGCCTTCAAAAATATAAACTCCAGTAAACCATTGAAAAATTATATGTTTCTCTATTTATAAATTAATTCCACCAACTCATTAAGTGCCTATAGTATGGTGGTAGCACACCTAGGTACTAGGAGCAGTAGTGAGTAATTTAGTTTTAACAAATAAATGCTCATCTATCCTAGTTTAAATGGAAAAAGATGATTCAAAATGTTTATGGCATTTTATATCTTAATAAATAACTTAAGCAAAGTAAGTGAAATACAAAGTAATTCAGATTTTCCTGGCAAAGTTATTGGCCTCCAGAATTCCTCTGCTTTTCAATTATCAACAGCATTTAAAGGCCATTGCCAAAGTTTAGTGTGTTTTTTTTTTCATTGAAAGGCCACACTAGTGTTAGTGAGATGATTATTGTTTTAACTCAGCTGAAAAAAATGAATGACTATATAGCCAGTTGTCCATGTAAAATCATTTTAGAGTTGAAGTCTTGGGAAACTGTAAGCAATGCCAGTCTCTCACTTATTGAATCTCTAATATGTGATTAGAGATTTTAAAATAATTCAATAAATTTCAGACCATATGTAGCTCAGACATCAGGATGCTCAGAGTATGGGTTACAGGAAGCCTGAACCTGAGGACTAAGGCCATTTTCAAGGCCAAGAGAAAAGGGACAGCAAAGGAGGCTGGTGGGGAACGCCTGAGGAATCCAGATCTCCCATTTCTGCAACCATCGTTCTCCGAATGTCCACGCACTGCACTTGAGAATGTCAGCAGCCAATGAGAGCTCTAGGCACTGCACTGGACTGTGTGATAGAGAAACTGTGCGTTCAGCAACACTGAAATACCAAGTATACCCTGCCCCTGCTACCTCTGCTTCTCTTCCCCAGAGCTCCCCGATATCCTCAACTTGGCCCACTTACCTCTCATGCATGTTTTAAATATGCATATATACCCATTTATAAAATTTACATGAGTGGTTGTAGTATCTATATTTTCTTCAACTTGTCTTTCCTCTTAAAAGTGTTTTAATGATTTACCCATGTTGATCTGTGTAGGATTTCTCTCTTTATTTTGACTGCGATATAGCATGCTGTTCTATGTTTATAGTATATCAATTAAGAAATGTTGGAGGAGGTCATCAAGAGGATGGGACAGCCAAGGTGACCTGCAAGCTGGACCCAAGGAATCGGGGAGTCCACAACCCCTCCCTGTCCTGTCCTTGGAATGTGTACTCTGCCAAACATTCCCACAGCGGGAGACATTTTCAAGGACAGAGCATTCAGAGAGTAAGGTGTTGTTGAGACCACCTGGATGGTATACATGACTGGACCCAGGTAAGACTTCTACATAAACTTTAAAGATTCTGGCCACAGCTGTGAAGAGCCACTGTTCTTGCCGCTGCTAAAGACAAGTTTCTTTGCTCATTACACCTGCCTCCTACCAATCTAGAGTATTTTACATCTTTTTCCAGTCTCTCCTTGCCCTCCGTGTATGGAAGCCAGCATCAGGTGTCACCCCAGAAGCTCCCAAGATTGCTTTACACCAAGATATTGCTGAAGAGGTGTGGTAGGAAGAATTATAAGATGATCCTCAAGATCTCTGTGTAAGTCCTGGGCTATAGGGATATGATGGATTTTCTGCCTGTGATTTGGTTAGTTGAAATGGCTCGGGTTGACTTTTTTTTTTTACTTCTTAAATTTTTTAAGTGCAATCTTTATTATATATGTTTTCATTACCATTTAGTCCCCTTATACTTCCCTCCCCCCAGCAATCACCCCATTGTCAGGTTGACTTTTAAAAAGGGAGATTATCTGGGTGGGCCTGCCTGACCCAATTACACATGCCTTTTAAATCTGAGGTTGGAGATGGAGAAAGCCAGAGGTTGAAAGCACATGAAGGGTGCTGTGTACCGTTGTGGCCTAAGGAGGAGGGGGTCACATGACAAATAAGTGCAGACAAGCTCCAAGGTGCTGAGAGCAGCCTCTGGCTCACAGCCAGCGAGGAAACGGGGACCTCGGTCCTACAACCACAGAGAACTGAAGTTCCAAAAAGAAAATTGAGCTTGGAGAGAGACCCTTATTTTCCCAGAATCTGCAGATGAGGACTCAGTCCCTTGCACACCATGATTTCAGTCTTGGGACCCCTGAGCAGAGAACCCAGTCACATCGCACTAAACTTCTAACCTGGAGAAACCATAAAATAATGCATTTTTGTTGTTTTAAGCCACTAGATTTGTGGTAATTTGTTACATAGCAATAGAACATGAATGGAAAAGCATCAATGGAAAAATGTTAACATTTGATAATCTTGGATATGGAACTAGTTTTTTTTCTAGACTTTTCTATGTGCTTGAATTTTTAAAATAATTTTAAAGAAGTGGAGGTTGTAACATTGAAGGGCATGTCTACTCATCTCATTAGCAGGAAAGCCAAGAGGACCAAAGGATTTTTGGGTAAAGAGAGGTTGTGCGTTATGAAAAGTAGTAATAGACCCTCTGCTCCTTGCCTACTCTGCCTCCATCTTATATTAGCTTCTCTTCCCAACATTGTTTTACTTCTCATCGCCCCAAGTTAAGGTCCAGGTTTCCATCTAGAATTCCTTCCACAGTACTTCATACAGCATATATTGTATGCAAAAAATATATGCCAGTCTCTGGCACAGCTAGAATGAGGTAATACATAATTAGACTCAGATATTAATAACTGGCAAGTGTCTCCCTGGAGAAAGACTCAGGAAGCGTGAACGCCCAGAGTGGTGCTCTAGGACAAGGGGAGCGGGCTGGGAGAAACGGCTCCATGGTGATCATGATGCAGCCTGGCTTAAGGAGGAATGGGGCGACTGGGAAATAATTAGCCATTCAAAAATGATTTCAAAGGTCTAGAAACGAGGAGCCTTAAAAGGATAAGCATGCTGTGGTAAAATAAATAAGTAAAATGATGAAAGTTAATGATGTGAAAGGGTCATAAACAAATTGTGAGAATGATTTCAGAAGGAAAACCAAGCAGGTCACCCAGAGGTTCCCATTCTTGAATTCAGCCTAAATTTAATTTTGAAAGGCAGTCCTAGGCTCTCCCTTCTATAAACTCAATTAAACTTAATGCGAGTTAGGGGCAGCATTTGTAAATCATAGCCTCTTGTAGGCTAATTATTTTGAACTAAATTGTTAAATAGCTACCTTTTCCTGCCTGGTAATAAGGAACATAACACCCCTGTCCACGTGACATTCCATTTTAAGAAAACAGAATTTCTTTTATAACATATTTTTTAATCTATCTAAATGAAAGAAACGTGAATTACTCTCTATGCCTGAAAAGGGTTTTTATTCTGCCAGAGTTGGAGACTTAACTTTTTTTTAAAGAATTTATTTATTTATTTTTAGAGAGGGAAGGGAGGGAGAAAGAGAGAGAGAGAGAAACATCAATGTGCGGTTGCTGGGGGCCGTGGCCTGCAACCCAGGCATGTGCCCTGACTGGGAATCGAACCTGCGACACTTTGGTTCCCAGCCCGCGCTCAATCCACTGAGCTACGCCAGCCAGGGCTGAGACTTAACTTTTTAAAGTTATTAAATACCCTTTCCAGGATAGTTTGCCTTAACGAATAATTCCATCTGTACGTTCAGGAGGTCGGGGTGACTGATCTCCATGTGTACAACCACGTTTCTCATAAAAATAGGTGACCCCTTAATTCTAATTATTTACCTCTGGCCTTTTTGAGTCTCTCATAAAAATAGGTGACCCCTTAATTCTAATTATTTACCTCTGGCCTTTTTGAGGTCTCTACAGCGTAAAGGCTAAAGTCCAGGGCAACATCTACATGGGGCCTAAGATGTACTTATGGGAAGTAATTAACTTGTTTATTTAATATTCATTGGGAGCGTGGTGTCCCCAGCACCTAGGCCAGGGTCAGGCCACAGCAGACCTCCTCATAAACATTTGCTGAGTTCAGGGCCACCTACAACTTTCTGGGCACTTGGCTGGCTCTCACTATACGGTGATACACATTTAATCTAATACTAAATTAGTGAATATGTATATGTAATCTTATTCAAGTGTCAAAGAAGAGGCACATGCAGATTATCTTGGTTGATGGTGTTCTCGTGTGTGGACATATTAAGAAATTAGGGAGAAGAGACATTTGACTCAATAGTCATTCTTGGTCTCAATTTTTCTAACACTGGGATATGTCCTAAGTCTCTTAGAAGAGCACAAAGTCTGGCAGTTTTAAGGATAAAATTGGCACTCTGAAGATCCACATTCTCTCGGGTCACCTACTCATAGTTTCTGAGGGAGAAGTTCTCATTGGATTGGTTGATCACCATCTAAGGCAGGAGCCAAGTATGGAACATATTTGGGGGCTAAGGAATTGCCTAGGGACTTGGGGACTCCATGTCCTGCTTTTAGGGGTTCGCCCTGTTTATCAAGCCCCAGAAATACCCACCCACAATATTGCAAGAATCGCGTGTTTGAACGCACACCTGCTCCTTGCACCTCGGCAGGGCGGTTCCCACATAACACAGCATGTGCCGCAGGCAGAGGAGAGGTGGCAGCCTGACCCGAAGGTGACCTCGGTGCCCACACTCTGTGGGTTCTGCAGTGCTTGGAATAACAGTACGTGCACGTCCACCAGAAGTGGGACAACAACAACAACAAAAGGTACTTTTAAGCTGGTGACAACTGGGTCAATTGATACTGTAAAATGGGGAGAAAAAGTAATTTTAAAATGCAAGGAAGTGCCTCTGAAAGAATCGGTAGTAAATTCAATTTTGCACAGAGGTTATGGAGGTAATATAAATGTGTACACCCGGACAGGCGTGAGCCAAACGTGAGCACAGGAGCCTGTCTGAATGGGAAAGTGGGTATCCTAGTGGAAGACATTGAAATTAACATTTTAAAATCAGACCAGACACTGTGTGGACCATCATTGGCTGGACTCAGCCCACTGGTTCTCATTCAGAATCACTATACCCGATGTCCAGAGGAAGTCCGGAAAAGGAAGCTAACATACAGGGGAGGTTTTTGACATCATTTCTTCAAGTGGTTACAGGGCCAGAGAAGATGTCTGCAGTTTCCTTCCTCTGCCATCCAGTCCTCATTCCGTCAACCTGGGCCAGGTTCCTAAGCCCTGGGTCCACCTACACTTTTATTTCTGAGGGCCTGTTCACTGGTGGGCTGCCTTGTCTATTTAGGAGTGTTGTAGGTTTTTTTTAATCTTTCACCATTGGACACAAAATACGTTGTAGAGTCCCCAGTGGCTCCACTCTGTAATAGCAACCCTATCCCCGTGAGGGGCGTGCGGGCTTGGTCTTGCTCAATGATCATCACGCCACTTTCCCACTTGACCCTGGAATTATTAGTGGAAGTGTCAGCTCTCCGTTTACTAGAAATGATATCATGGCTCCTGGTGAAGTGCCTCCCCATGACTCTTAACTTCTCCGAGTAAGAACATTCAGAGTTAGAGGTCAATTAAAAATTGAATTGGGTCATAATTAAGTGTCAGAGGCACTGCCTCCTTTCTGTCTCTGTGTTTGGCTTTGTTTCAGGCTGGAGAAGTGGAGGATAAATCCTGTCCTGCAAATCAGGACCTCAGATCTCTTAGATGAGTATCTATCTGCAAACAGTAGTATAGCTGGATATATTTCACATTTTATTTCAGTTTTATGGTGAAAAATTTCTAATATATAGATAGTAACATTTAACAATTTACAGTGGACATCAATATACCCAACTTCTAGAATCTACATTTACCATACTTGTTTCCTCACATCCCCATCCATCTGAATAGCCACCCATCAACATCTTATTTTTGATGCATTTCATGCATTTCCAGATATCAACATGCTTTTACCCAAATCCTTTAGTGTACTGATGTCAACGACAGGTGAATTTTTTGTTAGAGCTTTATTTGGGTATAAAATGCAGACACAATGAGATCTACAGGTCTTGAGTGTACCTTGGCTGCGTTTTGACAAATTCTTGCATCGGTGTAGCTCATACTCCGTCATCACTCCAGAAAGGTCCTTTGTGCCTCCTTCCTTCGGTCTCCACAAGACACATGCCGAAAACCACTGTCCCAACTGCTTTTTACTGTAGTTTCTGGTCTTCATAAAAATGGAGTTATACGGTATGTGTGATTTTGGTGGGTAAGGCCTCTATCATTTAGCATGTTTTGTTTGAGATTCATCTCTTTCATTGCATAATCCATAGTTCATTTCATTTTGTTAGTACATGATTATCCTGCATTTTACCCAGTCTTCCATTGGTAGTACCAGGACTGTTTATAAAAGTTTTAGAAATGCTTTATAATGATCGTATGATTTCATATCCATTCCAGCAGTGTATGAGGGTGGTGGTGGCTTCACACCCTTGCCAGTGATTGGTGTTGTAACTCTTACATTTTAGCCATTTAGATGACTGTGTAGTGTTCTTTCACATTTTTATTTTTGTTGTCATGCCCATGATGACTAATGATTGGAGTATTCTTTCTTGGTTATTTTCTATTTGTATACTTTCTTTGGTGATAAGTCTGTTCAGACCTCTTGTCCATTTTAAAATTTGGTGTGTGTCTTTTTTTTCCCCTTCTTTATTGATTTGCAATTACAGCTGTCCTCATTTTCTCCCCATAATGCACCCCACCTCTCACTTTCAGTCCTCCCCCACTGTTGTCTTTGTCCATGTCCTTTATGCAAGTTCCTTGACAGCATCTTCCCCTGTGCCCCCCCATTATCCCTCTTCCCTCTCCTCTCTGCTTGCTGTCAGTAGTTTGTGCTTTATTTCCATGGCTTTGGTTATATTTTGCTTGCTTGTTTGTTTTGTTGATTAGGTTCCAGTTATAGGTGAGATCATTTGGCATTTGTCTTTCACCACCTAGCTTATTTCACTTAGCATAAAGATGCGTGTCTTCTTAATGAGTCCTAGGAGTTCTTTATTTATTTTAGATACTAGCTCTGTCTCAGTCACATGTGTTTGTAACTAGATTGTTTTAATGGGCCATTTCATCATACCACCACTCCATCTACTCCTGAACTTTAGGACTGCTCCCAGGATAAACAAATCCCTTGTCATTCCCTACTGCCTCACTCTTTAGAGATAAGTCCTTTTGCTCTTGGAAGCACGCATGTAGAGCTTTATGGATTCTTTTGCAAGATAAATGATACTTGAGTGACGTCTGCCCTTTCTCGACTGGTAGATTTTGTTTTTTTGTGAATCATCTATTTTAAAACTTAGAAAAAATGGGATGAGAGTTAAAATAACTTGGTAAACACTGATCAGTGCTTTTCTTATGTTTTTCAGTTTACAATTTAAAAATTCTTTCAAACATATTATTTCATTTGATAGTCATTGATAGCTCTTTAAGTAAGCTCTACTTCACAGATGCATAAACTGAGCCTAATGAGGATAAGACCATTGCTCAAGACCATCCAGCTGGTAAGGGGAAGAGTTGAATTCAGTTCTGATTCTGTCCCTCACCACTGCCTGGTACCATAGCTGAAGTAATTGCCAGGATTAATCATCCACCCTGTGTCCCATGGCTTGTTTTGAGAAAAAAATTAGTCAAATGAATGGCAACTCGTGAAAAAACATAGTGACCAGCACTCTGGATGAAGTTCCTTTTTAACCCTAGTATTTTGAGGATTTCTACCTGTATATAAAAAGCAGTATGGGTTAGTTCCTCAAGGGCTTATTTTTAGCAAAAGCTTTGCAGATGATATTTGGAAGGCATTTGCTGAGCGAAAATTATTCTCGTGGCATGAATCAGCTTATTGCTGCTGCTCATCTCTTTAAAATAATGGCTTCTTTACATTTGTTGGATGTACTTTAACACATTAAAGCATTTTCAAAAGTGAATGTCAGTTTGAAAAATGACTCTCTCCATGTGTTCGGTAATGGAAGGGAAGCCCACAAGTGCACCATCAGCAGATATCCAAGGGTTGCTCTCATTAAGCTTTCCTGTTGCATCAGAGCAGGTGAAAGGATTAGAGGCCTTAATTCCTGCTTCTAATTTCATTTCCATCAGAGCTTTAAATATTTACTGCTGTTTAGGAATCTTGCATTTTGGTAATCTTTGATGAATTGGTTATGCGTTTTGAGTTATCAACTGAAGCACCCTATAGAACCATTTTATCCTTTGCATCTTTCGCCTTCTTCGGACCCCAGGTCCACTGAAAGTAGGTTAGTTAATCTAGATCAAACATAAGTCTAAATAATTGAAACTGGGCTCCCCCCGGGAGCAGTTGAAATCCTGTTGAAAAGCCAGCAATGAGACTGGGTAGAAAATTGTCCCATGGTTTAATATTTCCTTAGGTAAACTGTCTTCATTTCTTTGGACACATAACTTGACAAATGTCCTGCACATAATAGGTACTCAGAAGCCATTTGCAAATTGAATTTAAATCTATTCTTTACTGGGGAGGCAGAATGACTTCTTTTTTCTTTTTCCCCCTCTCAACTCCTCTAAATATTGAAAATACTGGATTAGAGAATGAACAGGGGTTCTGAACTGGGGTCAATGGACAGAAATCAAGGGGTCTGTGAACCTAGGTGGAAATTTGTATATCTTTCTTATGACTAATCTTTAACAATAAGTTAGTATTTTCTTCTATTGTGAATAAAAGCAGCCCCTGAAAAGTATAGTGAAGTTGACAATGTTCCTAAACATTTGCCACTAATAAAAAGCAGATATTTTCAAATTGCAAGTTTTTGAAAATATTGTGAAATATAATTTATGTTCATCAGTATTTCATAATTATCCGGCTCTCTAGAAGATATTTTCATTTACTGCATTCAAGTACATATATTATAATATCACATATTTTTGTGGTAATAATCATATTTCAGTTTCCTTAGTAATTTCCTGTGTTTTAGTTTATGGATTTGAACAGCACTGGGATTAGCTCCCTGCATTTGTATGAACTAGAGCCTGTTTCCTGGAGAGTGAGGTGCCGAAGCGCAGTGCATCTAGGAAAGCACTGCCATGGATCTGACATGGATCTAAGAGTAAGAATCTTCCATTTTGCACTCTTGGTGCCTCCTTTGTGTCAATCAAGTCCAGGTCTGCATTTGAAAATATTAATCTGAGAGAGTGCCTTTCTTATTTGTTATTCCTAAGTGCCCTTATCCTCCAGTCAAGCCTGACATACCCATGAAACTTGTAGTGTGTTTGGGAAGAATAAAGAAACAGAGAAGTGTGGTTTTGCTCACAATCAACTTTCTCTTATTGCTATGAGAGACAGAGCAACAGCCTTGGAGGACACTGGGGCCAAGAGTTCTGAGGGGCGGTCAAGTGCAAAGTGAGAGGAGGACACCGCAGCACTGCGATGGTGGAGCAGAACTCGCTATGGGTGCATTGATGGGAGTAAATGTGGAAAAGGATCTCTCCATGGGGATGCAGATAAATCCAACACTTCCTGCATATCCACTAGGAGTAACTGCATCCTGCCTGAATCCCCCCACAGCCTGTGACTGTGGCGCTGGGAGATTGTCCAGGTGGGTTTATTGGGGATGCTCTCCAGCTGGGCTTATTCCCTGTGGAGCTCTGAGAGCCCTTATAAACAGAGAAAGCCGGAGAACTTGACACATGAGAGGGTCTGATGCACGGTTACTGGCTTGAAGGTGGAGGGCTGGCAAAAAGGGTGAGTGGTCTCCAGCTGAGAGAGACCCCTGATGGGCAGCCAGCAACAACACGTGTGACTTGGTTCTCCAACTGCAGAACTGAGTTGTACTGCTAGCCTGAATGGCCTGGGAAGCCCATTTCTCTCCACAGCTACCTAATTCCAGATGAGTACTCAACCCCAGGTTACACACCGATTTCAGCCCGTGACACCCTGAGCAGAGGAACCTCATCTCACTGTGTCAGAATCATGACCTACAGAAGCAGGAGGGTGCTGGGAAGCACATTTCTCCAGACCTTCCAGATGAGCGCTCAGAGGAACACAGGAACTGACTATTGAAAAATGGGGTGGGATGGAATATATTTAGTTACACGTGGAACATTAAGTTAAACTCTTCGCCAGACCAAAGTGTTGTGTTACAGGCTTCTCAAACCCTGTGTTTCCATCTTTGTCCTTTTGTGAGCTTACCTTCACATAATTTTTGCTGAATATCTGTAAATCAGCTAGCGTGCAAATCTGGCTCTAAAGGCTGGCTCTAAAGGCTGGCTGCAAAAGGGCTAGCTCTGAAGATTTTCCTAACTAAAAATGGATCGAATATAATTTTAACAAAAAATATGTATATTTACTTCATTTTATTTTCCCCGTCTATTGAATTTATTGGGCTGACACATTGACAAAATTATACAGGTCTTAGTATACTGTATTGTGTGTTCATCATTCCATGTCAAGACTCTGTCCATCATCACTTATCCCTCTCCCCCATACCCTTCTCCCCTCCCCCCATCCCTTTCCTCCATAATCACCACATTGTATATCTAGTTTCATCAGGACTCAATGTTATAAGTGAAAGAAAACTAAATAAAAATTGCTCTGAACAGAATCATTGTGTTGTACACCTGAAACTAGAATAATGTTATATTTCAACTATATCTCAATTAAAAATTGTTCCACACAAGGAAGGGGAATTGTTGGATGATGGCACTGACAAAATGTAAGAGTCGCATCCCATTTAGGACTCCAGGTCTGCTCATCTGCAGTTCTCTTGGTGTAGTCCTCTTTATCGTGTTGGCTCAGTCCTCCTGCTGCTTTGTTGTAACTGCAAGATGCGTACCAGCAATAAGACTAGTTAATGGCACCCTGACTGGTGTGGCTCAGTTGGTTGGGCAACGTCCTGCAAAATGAAAGGTTGCCAGTTCAATTGCCGATGGTCAGGGCACGTGCCTGTGTTGTGGGTAGGTCTGGTCCCCATTTGGGGCACATGCAAGAAGCAATGGATCGATGTTTCTCTCCCTCTCTGTCTCTGCCCCCATTTAAAAAAATAAAATAGAATAGCTAAGGAAGGGCTTTCCATTTCCATCCTGGTGGAGACAGCATTGCTTTACCAAAATTACTAACAATAAAATCTCTCATTGCTATTAGAAAGGGAAAAGAGGAGCAGCATTTATAGATTATGCAACCAGTACCTGCCTAACCATTAGTATATATAGTTGGTATGTCAATATTTACAGCCACAATATTACACACTCCAGTTGTTTTATGTTGTCTTATGGTATGTTAACACTAAATACATTTTTAAAAACTAATTTAAAATATTGGTGCATATTTATTGGATCTCAGTAAAGAGACTGAAGTATAAGAGCAATGGACAAAATCTAAAAGGATCACATTATTTTTAAACTGACATGAAAAAATCAATAAAAATTATATATGTATATATACTACACATGGAAAAATCCATAAAGTTATATATGTATATATAATGTATATTATATACAATATAAAATGAATTAGGAAAAGTACTTGCCAGGAAAATGATGAGGCATTAATATTCTTCAAAATTAAAAGGTGTTTTTACAACGTTAAAAACAACAACTCACCTTGTAGCAGATGCTGCTGATGCTTCACCCCGCCCACTTGGCTGACATCGTGGGAGTGAAGCCATACCTGCTTCTCCTTACACCAGCATTGCACCTGGAACAGGCCGGAAATGCCAGGGAGTTGGTCCTCAGTCTCCTTCAACCCCTGACCACAGAATGGCGGGAGTAGTCAGGAAAGATCCCAGATTCCCAGTCCACGGGTGGGATGATTTCGAGTCAGGACTTAATTGAAAACAGACCTGTATCAGCTCCTTTCACTTCTCTGCCTCACTTTCCTTTTCTCAGACTGCGGTTTCCCAGATTACCAACCAGACCCACTGTCTCCACTCAGTACTAGTGTCTGGAAAGGCTCTGACAGAAACCAAACAAAGGCACACCTCCATAATAATTTTAAAAAGTGAGTAAACAAGTCACAAACCCTACTTCCCCTCCCTGTGCTCCAGAACTTGCTTTTGATCTTCCATGATATCACATTGTTTTAAAGACCCCTCTGGCTTCATTGTATAGCAGTGTTGTATTTAACATGGTATCAGTAGGTCTCACGATCCCTACTGGTCTCGAGTTCATCCCCTACTCGGCTGGCAGTGATTCATGTAAATGGCAAATACTGGTCATCTCACTGCCCTGGTTAAAGCCTTAGGAGTCTGGCTGTGCTCTGGGCAGAGGCTCCTCCTTGGCTATGCCTTTCCTCCCATTGGACCCAAAGAAGAAGAAGAAATAGAAGGAGGAGGAGATGGAAGAAATGCAATTCAATATAATCATCAAAACTGGAGATTTGGCAAAGTATACATGCATATAAATATTCAAAAACGTTTATGCCATTCAATTCAGGAAGTCCACTTCCATTCATTCTTATTGATTTACTCGAAAATTGCATCTGGTAAATTAGGCAATACTTTGATTAACTGCTTCCTTTCCTTCATATGAGACGAGAGAGGAGGAACCGAAGAACAGGCTCTCTGAGTATCAGTTACGTGATGGGAAGCTGGTAAAAGCAGAGGAGGTGGGTTTAACAAAGGATTAGATCAAGGTGTCTAGGATTTGCTTACCTTTCTTGTTCATCCATTCCTCTTGGCTCTGATGCCACACTGGCCTCGAAGCCTTGGCTCAGACACTCACTGTGGCTTAAAACAGGCACTTTCTACTTGAGACCTGTTTCTGGATCCTGGATCTTCCTGAATCCAGATGTTACTATGATATTACATTTCTGCCATTGGCCTACCTGTTCTTTCCCAAAGGTCTGACTGGCACTCCACTCCGTTTTCAATCATCTTCTTACAGTTCAACGGCAACACAGTCTGTATTGTGACCCATTATCACCCAGACTATTATTGCTCCATTGGCTAGAAGGCACTATTGTGTCTAAATGTCACGGATCATTTTAGTATTTTACAGTTCATGCTGGAAATGATATTGGGGCAGGATGTGGGCTGATGAGCATAAATGAAAAAGACTGTGCATGTATTTTCTAGGATGTAAGAAGATATTTTTAAACCTTGGGTGTTGGCTTCACTTTTCTACAGATATTCATTCTAAACCATGACAATCACCAATAAATGTTAAGGGCCACTGTGTCCTGTACCAGGGGAGCTGGTCCCTCAGCCTTCTTTGGTTACTGTGTCACTACTGTGAGAACTTGGGGACATTAGGCATGCAAAAGTATTCTGCTAATTATGGGTCAGCATATCAATTAACGTTTCATCATTATATTTTATATATTCTAGAGTGTAATGCGGTGATTCTATTCTCTAGATGGAGGCTGAACAACTTCCCATAATGCTGGACATAGGACAGACCTTCCACGTAGTTTTACTTAGCTAATCATAAATGCTTCTGGTGCTGTTTTTGCTCTCATGCACAGAATCGACTAATGTCACTCAGTAAACCTTTTCATCTCGTCTGGTACATTAAAATGCACAAAGAACCTCTGTTTTCATTTCTAAAAGTGGGGGATCATTAGAAACCACCAGTGATATGTATGGCTAATTGAATTGCTGGGCTAGAACACTGTTACTAATAAACAACTCACGGCACATGGCTCAAATGAACGCATTATGTGCAGACTGTAATTATGAGGCATGATAAATCACACGCAGAGGTTAGCCGCACCGCAGAGTAAATAACTGTCTCACTCAGAGCCGATCTGCTAAAACACTCTCTGGAAAACCAATAAATATTCATTATTCATATTAAACACAAAATTCTGTCGGTGGAAGATTATCTCTTTCAAGGTCACCTGTGTTGAAATGCACGAAGGAGAGGCAGCATGGATCCACTTACTCTGGTCCCTGTTAAACCTCAAAGGTTTTTACCTTTAGCAATTTCTGACCCTCCTCTTTCCCATATGCAAAGTCGAATTTCCTATTTTCTGACTTCTTTGGGTTTATAAGTATTTGCAGACATAAAAGACAAGGAGCTTGATGAAGATACCTGGAAGGCACAAAAATCTGTGTGAATATAAGACACTCACACCTCATTAGTCCTAGTAGTTAGAAAACACTTTCTTGGACATATTGCATTAAGTGTCTCTCAAAGTATTTTTTGAGTCTGTAAAAGTCACTTTAAATAATATATTCCTATCATAGGTATAAAGGAAAATATTTAAAGTCATATACATGGAGCATCATATATTGAAACATGAAGTAAAACACAGTCTTTAGACGCATTTAGGTTTTTTATCATGTTGACTGAAGCCGGTGTGATACACTTGTAGAAGGGAAATTACCTGAAGTTTGCTCCCACAAATCCATCACCAATCCAAAAAGATCACTTAAATTTACGTACACGAGGAAGATCAATCCACATTACTGAACGCTTATGTAGGGTTACACGTGATGGATTCCTTTACACATAATGAAGAGTAAATTTCAGTTCTAAAGAGCTGGCCATAAATCTTAAGACCTGTTTATTTTCACAAGGGATGCATTTCCTTTTTTCACTTTCTTGAAATGAATGCCCTTTGAAGCCGATGGGTACGTTTGTGTTCACCAGGACGACAGTCCGAGCTCGGAGGCCGACTTCCCAGCATTCCCTTGCACAGAGCTTTAGCGGCAGCCCTGATCCTCAGCTGGGATGGTGTCTGTGAATCTGGTTTGGCGACGTTTCCGCCACTCCCTGTAGACACCAGAGCGTCTTGGCACCTGGCCAGCCAATCAAGCACCAGTGAGTCCATGCGGTATGCGGCTGCCACGTGTGATCCCATCATTTCCAAATCTGGGACTCGGCAAAACTTCATTTTCCTCTGTAACAACCTACGAAGGTTTTGAAGTAGCCACAAAAGTCCTCATAAGTCATGTCCTGAGAATGACAACAAGCATTCAACTTCTATTTCTTAGTATCATTTGTGTATATGAAATTCAAACAGCAAAGGTGCCATTTTAAAAATAAAAAGTTTCCCGTGAAAAGCAAAGAAACCATGGGCTCCTACCACTTATTGGTGATTTTCATGGTTTAGAATAAATTTTTGCAGAAAAATGAAACTGTACCTGGCATTTAAGAAAAGGTAATTCGGAAACATGTATGTGTCACGTCCTCTAGTTTTTTACTTGACTTCAATCGCCGAGGGCACAAATTATAAATTCGTGCAAAAGGCACCTGAGGTTTAGACATGGTACCTGACAGTGCGTTCCAGCAAACGGAGCCATCGTCTGGGTGAGTGTGAGTCACGAAACAGAGTGGGTTACCGTTACACTGGGGGAAGAGCGTCATTGAAAACTGGGTGAGATCCAACTGGGAAAGGATAAGCAGGCGCATGCCAGAAATGCAGTGTCATAGCTGAGGAAGAGTCAGCACCCAGACGCAGGCCCAGGGAAGGCTCTGTCAACCCCAGGCAATGATGAGCGTCAGCCCAGGGCCTGGAGGCCGGTGCCCCACCGGAGCCAAGCGAAGGGGGTGAAGGAGAAAGGTCAGGGAAAGCAGCAACCTTTGTCCACTCCTTCGCTAGTCTCCCCGCCTTCCCTCGCACCAGCTTCCTGTGATGAGGACCTGCGCTTGGATTCCTCTTCCCTCTGATGTTAACCTCACATAAAGCACGCTATACATCAAAGTTACACTTTAATTAACTTAATTGAATACGGTGAATAAGTGGAGATGTGATAATAGGGCACCTAGTGAGCCAAAGGGAATGAACATTTTAAAATTACATATTTTGCCAAACCTCTTTTCTTCCATGATTTCATCCAGTTGTATTCTCTTAGCAGAGCATTGGAGGATTCCTGAATGTAGCCTTTATGACACTGAGGATTATTTTATTTTAGTCTTGTACAGTCTGATAAATAAAAAAATTGTTCTTCCTCTAATGCTCATTTTTTAGGTAACTATGAGGCAAATAATTTCATGTGGATAACTTTTCTTCCTTTCGGATTTGTATCTTCACACAAAGGGGAGTGAGAATGTGTGTGTGAACTCGGGCTCCCCACAAGCTGCGACAACAGACTATGAGAATTAGTAAGTGATTTGGCTGGCGGTCCTGGGAAACACTGGTAGGCGTGTGGGGCAGTGAGATGCGGAGAGGAGAGAGCCCCAAGGAGGGCATTTCCGAGCAGGTAATCGGCACAGGTGAGTGTAGCTTAATCCATTATGGAACAGAGAAATTGGGAGTTAGCTCCTCCTCAGGATTAGAGCTGGGATAGTTACACACTCCTGTTACCTCTTGGCTTGGAGCTCCTGGTGGAGGTAAATTGTATTCCCTGGAATGTCCATCCATCACCAGGTGGAGCAGAGGAAGCCCTTGATGTAGGTGCTGGCATTTGGAAACTATGCTGATTTTACTCACGTGGGTCAAGAGGATGGTGTCAGGCACCCACAATATCTATTATAGGACAGTTTAATTTTTTCCTCATCAATGATTCATCTAGAATTTATTTGGTGGAGGTAAGATCATCTTTTGCTTATTTTCAAAATACCTAGACAACCTAGCCAAACCATTTCATAATAACTTTAATTTCACATAGTTCTGACATAATTTTTAGCTTTTGCATTTTAAAATGTTTATATATGTAGTAGAGGAAGTCTTCTGTCATCATAACTTTTTTTCCAATTGTTCTAGGTGGACTTGATAATGATTTTGTTCACACGAAGTATCATCGACATTTTGCTTAGCATTGTTCACTTCAATATTAGCATTACAAAGTGATTCGGGAGGTACTCTAATTTTTTTCAGTATTCTTTTCATCTTCATAGAAAAATACTTTTAAAGATGTAGGTAGAACTTTCTTCTAATGGTTATGGGGTCATCTTTGGGTCCCTTCATGTCATATTTTCCTATGAAGTTCTCATCTTCAGCTTTGTAATAAATGGAATCTTTCGACTCTTAAGGGGAGGCACAGAAATGTCTTGGGAGGTGCCTTGGTAACAGACGAGGTGGAGGACAGAACGACATTTCTCTTAGAGTCTGCTGATGGACGCTTTGGAGAGGAGAGGTGAAGGCAGACATGGAGGAACTGTCTCCTGGGGTAAATCCATGGGGCACGGGCTCCCAGCCAGATATGCCTTGGTCCTTGGGGACAGCGTGTGGCTGAGCGAGGGTGGAGGAACCTGTGGAATCCTGTACCCGGCATCTTGGCAGTGGGGACTCCCGTGAACTAGCACCTGGAAGGCCTGCTGCTTTGAGGGACAGAATTTGTGACGTGGAAATCCATGTGCTCCCAGGGGACGCCAAAAGGCAGCAGCAGTGGGGCAGGGCCTCTCGGGGGGAATGGAACGGCCCTGCGTGTGTGACTTCAGGGGAAATCCTGAAACAGCAAGGGCAGAATGAGTGACAGTGAGGGCGACTAATCGAAGGGAAGAAGTTTTTTTTACGCTCTAACATGGGGGATTTTCCCAACTGGGAGTTGGATGGACGTCGTGCTAGTAATGAGATGCACATTCCAAAACAACTAAAGAAGGAGACACATTCCAAAACAGTTGAAGAACCTCTGGTCTCAGGGCAGCTCTCTGACTAGACATAATCAGAGGATGGCTTACACTTGAGGATGTATTTAAACATTTCCGCCTGGCCAAGAGAAGCTATTTTTTTCCATCTTCCTTGTTTGGAGTTGTCCTGCATACAAACAGAAATGAGAGAAGAATGTTAAAAGCCAAGGTAACTGCTTTACAGCAAATTGCATTACAATAAAGTAAAAATTCAATCTAATTAGTAAATATTAATAAAAGCTAATTAATAAAAATCTTCCAATGAAAAGGAAAATCAATGGCATTCCATCTAATTCAGCAAATGTTATTAGACATCTTGTAGGAAGCAAGCACTCAGCTGGAAATAGTCTGTGATTTTTTTTAAAACCCTGTTTGAATAAATAAATGTCTTTTCCTTTGATCATTGATCATTACAGGTAATGCAAAACTTAAATTTCTTTATACAGCATCCCTTAGCAACTCCCTAGCAACCTTCAAATGAGCAAGCTTTTGCCGGTGGAGTCCACAGAACCACGTATTAAGTAAAAGCCTCATCCTTTTTTCACAAAACCTTTCATATAAAATATTTTCTAAGGGAAATGAAATAAAATGTCCAACAGAGATTTAAATTACTCCTTATCAAGTGCTTCTTCTCATCATAAGCTAGCATAATATTATGAAAATAAGTGTATGTTGAATTGAATCTCATTAAATATAATAAGTCTGGGAAAATCGAGGAGAAAAGGTGCTCTTTTTCTCTTGTGTGGTAAGAAGAATAATGCTCCTTTTCCCCCTAAACACCTCCATGTCGTAATCCCTGGGACCTGTGAGTGGAGCTATCTTTCAAGGGAAGGGGGTTCTGACTGCCGGTAGGATGAAGGTTGCTGCTCAGCTGACCTTGAGATGGGGAGAGTCTCCTGGATTGTTCAGGTGAGCCCTTAAGTGGGGAACAGGAGGGGCAGAGAACTGGCACCATGAGAAACACTCAGCAGACAGACTCAACCAGACATTGCTGGCTTTCGCCATGGAAGGAGCACGGGAGCTGAGGAATTCAGGCAGCCTGTCGAGATGCAAAAATACAAGAAAACAGATTCTCCCCTAAAACCTCCAGAAAGGAGCACAGCCCTGGCTTTAGCCCAATCAGATCTATTTTGGACTTCTGGCCACCGGAACTGTAAGATAATAAATTTGTGTTGTCTTAAGCCATTACGTTTGTGGTGGGTGATTTGTTACAGCAGCAATAACACGTCTTGCATAAAAATAAGTTCTTGTGGTTCATAATATCACTCTCTCTCCTGTATTCTCACAGATGGTACTCACCTGACTCCTGGTGGTCTCATGAAATTAATTGCAGATTTGGATACCTGAATAATCTCCTGTCCTCTCCCTGGGAAATACTAACAACCACCACCTTCATGAACCACCTACTACAACAGCCTTGAGCTCCATTTCTGTGGGTTTTCTTTGTTTGCCTTTTCTTCAGCCATTAAAAATAAACCAAACCAAGCCAACTTGGCACTTCCATTAGTTTCTGCATCACAAATATTAACTGTCAGTACTTTATACTCTCTTGACCATATCCTTCTGAATCCTCCTAAATTGCTAACCTTCAATCTAGGAGTGTGCTGGCCAACTGGCTCCCAACTTGTAATATTTGCCAGTTTCTGTGGCATAAATATTCCCACCAATGCTTTTTTTCAAGCTACCAACATGAGGTCATTGAAAAGAGGGGCCCCATTCATTCTTGCTAGTCTCCTAGGTTCTAGCCCACCCCTGGGGGTGGGCTAACCTCTCCATTTTCTCTCTTTGAAAAAGGCTATTTATGGCCTTTCTCTTCTATCTTCTTGTCTGTATCTTCCATGTGATGACACAAATTTACTCTCTTAGAAACTCTATCACCAGCTTTACTCTCCTTTCTACCCAAAGATATCGCAGGTCTCGAATGACTACAATCATCTACCCTTTGTCTCCAATCTGGCTGTCTGAGATTTATGTGAAGTAGCATTCCCTGGCTAGACTGGGGTCTGTAGCAATGGGTAGATCCTCCTTGCTGTCGAGTCCTCAGTACTTCCAATCCATCCTCTGGGTGCAGCTCTGTCGGCCCTTCATTTAACGGCCACTGGAAACTTCTGTTCAGCTCAAGCCAACTCTCCTGCTCCACCACCATCACATGTGCTGAAAACCTTGGCCTTGGTGTTGGGAAGAAGGCCTTTGGGAAAATCAATCAATCCTATATTCTGACCTCCCCGAAGTTTCTTTTACCTTCCTTTGAATGCCTCATCTCTAACTGCAGGAGGTGTTTTGCATCCTATTTGAAGCCATCTTCTTCACTTTTGCTCAATTTCATGGGACTCCAATCTCTCTGGGAACATCCTTTATCCATGGAATTCTCTCTACGACATAACTGCTCTTTCCTGATCGAATCTCTTCTTTCAGTGCTAAACGTTTTCTGGCCACTTTCAGTTCTGAAAAAAAAATCTCTTTAGGTGGATATCTTCTTTTGCTGTTGGCATATCTTTTGCTCACGTGGGATCCTGGAGTGGGTCATCCACACACAGCGGAGTGCCTTCCCTGCCTGCCCACTGGGCTTTCTCCCTTTCTTCATTTTCCAGCCCCTTCTCCGGTGGTCTTCTACCTCCCCCTCAGCTCACACACTCACACTGATCGCTCTCACTCACACAACCAATAACACCTCAAAGCCAACAGTTACAGCACTCATCTGATCCGGATCTCTCTGCCACATGAAGTCGTTCTCTCCTTCTTGAAATTGTTCAGATTGTATGGTTCCTATGAAGTGTCTGTCATTTTACTTTCTTTCTTCCTTCTGTGGTTCTTTTTCCTTTATTTATCATTCTTTAGAGATTGGTATATCGGCAAATATACCAATCTTTATTGGCAAATATACCTCTATCTTCATTATAATACTGTTCTGGGCAATATTATCCACTTACATGGTTTTAACTATTATTTAATGACAATGATGCCCAAATACAGAACTCCACCCCATCTTCCCCACTTTTTATGTGAATGCTGCAGGAGGACCTTCACGGCAGCAATTTTCAAACTTTTTCATCTCATGGCACACATAAACTCATTACTAAAATTCTACTGCACAATAAAAATATATTTTTGCTGATCTTACAAAACAGTATGATTTTGATTGATTTATGAAAATATAATAAATAGTTACCTATGCTTTGTTTTCTAAAGTGATTTTTTTAAAACAAAAATCAGGTGCCTATACTTATGTGTAAGGATTTCTGGTACAAAGAATTAACCAATGAGACATAGTCTTATTATGTGACATGACCAATAAGATACAACTCTGTTATATGATCTATACATTTATGGTTCAAGACAGGGCATTCACACAAGATGGCTGTCACTGTGCTGGCTGTTGTCATTTTTTAAATTTGATAATCTAAGGAAAAGGGGTCAGTGCCCCTGACGAAGTTGTCAGGGATTGCATATTTAAAAAAAAGTTGGTGCACCGGCATGCCAGTTGGAAATCACTGCTCTGAAGGATCAAAACTGGATTCATCTTCTCTCTCTCCAAACCCATCTGCTCCTGTATTACCTGTTACACTTGGTGAAACCAATGTCCGTTCAGATAAGGGGCCTGGAGGTTGCCTTTGAGTGTCTCTCCCTCCTTCGTGTTCCTATGCCCAATCAGTCGTGAAGCCCTAAATATCTCTGTGACTCCGCCTGGCCTGCAGAGGGGAAGTGTGAGCGTTGATCAGATCAGAAAGACTCCCCCAGCCCTGGTCTGCTTTCTTTCCCCTTTCCGCACCTCATCTCAAACATAGTGTGCTAGCACCCCCAAACTTTACCCAAGCCCCCGCCCCCACCACGCCGACTTCACTTCTACCTGGAGTCCCTTATCCCTTATTTATTTGGTTAACTGCTTCACACCAAAATTCAGACAGAAAACTTAGCCAGAAAGCCTTTCCCCGTGGGCTCACTAGGCTTCCACTCCTCTGTGAGCCCGTCTCTATCATACAACTCTTTCAGCTGCTTCAAAGTCCTTTGCTTACCTGTCTGATTTAGAGAATTAAGGCTGTTCATAGTCAGGTGGGTGCCCTGTGGATAATGAAGCATGCCTAACCCAGACTCTGGCACACAGCGGGCACTCGGTAGATGCTGTTGTACTTCACGTCAGACTGTTGCGATGTGATACGGATCACCAAACTCTCTGTCTAGCGCCAGCACAGGATGCTGGGTGACTGTTGCACAGTTAGTAAGTGTGATGGGTGCAATCATTATTCCTGAGGCTTCTGCTACATCAAAAAGAAATATAAGAGGGCAAGAAGGGCCAGCAATGAGATTTCTAATTGATTTTCTCCTTAAACTAGAAATTCTAGTGGTGTGGGGGTCAAAATCGGGGTAAATGTATAGAAAATACAAGAGAAGGACGTTGATGACTCAATGTAATGACACTGTTTTCCCCAAGGTTGGTCTCAGACCTGCCCTTGTGGGTACCGAATGCTCCCAGGGGGTGTCCAACCTTTTGGCATCTCTGGGCCACACGGAAAGAAGAAGAGTGGTCTTGGGCCACACATTAAGTACGCAAACACTAATGAAAACTGATAAGCAAAGAAAAGGTTTTAAGTGAATTTACGGTTTCATGCTGGGCAGCAGGTTGGACACCCCTGCCAATGACTGTTCGCTACTAATCGCAGAGAGGCGTGGACCAAGATCCAATGCTGTTTCTTCCATCAGCCAGCAGAGGGAGTAAGAGAGCACAGGCGTTGGTACCTTCACACTGAACCTACAGTAAGAAACAGCGTTTCCTTTCCCAACCAGCCCTGTCTCCAAGCCAGGCAGTCTCTGGAGACCCTTCTGTTAAGATTGCATTGTTTACTGTCTCACCGTCATATATCCACTGTGGTTCATGGCGGTTTTGCTGCTGTCAAATCAGGGGGGAAAAAAGATTGGTTTTCAATGATAAGGCTAAAGACCCATGAGTCAACTGTGTGTTAGGCTCATTATAAAGTCAAGGAGGAGTGGATGCACCAAGTTTATTTTAAAGCCTTTTCTGCCTGATCTTCATAGGACAATGGGAACATGCGAATATCCCAAGGCCCCTTTCATCCTTTCCCCCCATCCTCTCTCGTCAGTTCTGCCATCGTTAGTACAGGAGCCGACCAGCCCCTTGCATCGATATCACTGCATCGCTTTTACTGTTGTTTCCAGGCTGCAGCACCGCAAAGGACGCTGTTGTCAGAGGAGACGGATCTGGGCGTACTATCACTTACAAATAATTTACTCCATCAAGCACACAAAAATGCATTGTGAGCTCCCAAGCTTATTATTCCCCCCAGTAAACAATGGTGTAAAGAGAATTCTTTTCATTTGCTCACAGTATGAGGAGTGTCAAGGGGAAGGCATATTACATTTAACATCTTTTGCATTATCAGTTAACTAATTGGGTCGGTGGTGGGGAAAGTCACTTGAATTAAGTGATTGGAAATAGTCTTACTGTGAAGATATGGTGCGGAAGACAAGAAGCAAAAACCTAGATGAAAGTAATCTTTCTGCATTTTCCTTGGCTTCTCCTAAAAGCTTTTTGGTTTGTTTTGTTTTGCTTGATTAGAGCGGCACTTTCCAGTGCAGCTTGGATGAAGCTGGGTGCAGCTCTTCTAAAGATACTTACTTCCCTTCAGGAGAGGAGAGAAGGTCACTGAAGGGAAATGAACAAAGGTGTTTTTCCAGGAGGCCCCGCTGACATTTTGGGTAAGGCTAATCTTTACTGAGAGAGGCTGTGTCGCATATTCCTGGGCAGTACACATCACCTTTCCCCACCCACTAAATAAATACCAGGAGCATGGAGCAGTGATCCCGGTGATAGAGTGCACACATTTCTAACAATCCTTTTCGAGGACAGAATGGGTTCTGACCAAGAAAGACCACTTGGAAATCCAAAGGAGACCTTTTGGGAAAGTGTCGTGTTATGTCATTATGGGCATCTGTTTCAGCAGGGGGCTTATTGAAGGTCACTGACAAATATGGGGATAAGACTTGAAGAGAGGCACAGGCTTGAGATAACACATGCAAAGAAAGAGATTCAATTCTCCTTCGATAGCTGGTCAACCCCAGATGTGTCAGGTGCTTGTGTTTCTAACACAATCTGATCCTTGCACTCATGTGTACTTCTTGCACCGTCTAATGGCATTTCACACCCTTGCTGAGTTTTTTCTTTTCTGTATTTATTTACAATTCTGACTCCTACTCTTACTGCTATTTGTAAGGTATTTTAGTTTTAATTTTTATTTCTATACCTAAATCCACCCATTTGGTACTTAACCATCTTTACATTTACCTCGATGCATACTACCAGAAGCTACAGTATTTATTTACAGCTTTGAGAGACTGGAATGTCTACTGTGAGGTTGTGCAGGTACAAGTTATAAATCTAACATGAAATGGAAATAAGAAGGTGCAAGTTGGTGAAATTCTTAATTGAGTGTAAATGTGTCTTTTTCTAAAGTCAATGGAGTCTCTGGGAATTTTTAAACTAAGATTTACTACTTTAATTACTTTCAATTATGGAATATTCATTACCATAGCATATTTTGGTAAAGTAAATTAAAATCATTCCTTGAGACACATAGCCCGGATTTCCTTTTACTCTTGTTACTGGAAGAAAAAAGACAGCAGGAAAGGTAGCAACTAAGCCAACTTTAAATCCATGTCATATATAACTCCTCTGCTGTACCTTAGCTAAATTAGCATGTTTAAATTTTCTAAACCATGCAATGAAAAAAAGACCGGTAGAGATTTCAGACGAATCTGACTTAATGATGCAGCAGTCCGCCAGCTGCTGGGACAGTTTCCATCCAGAGGGAAGGACTGATTCTGCAGCAGCCGCTTACCCAAAGAGCCTCTCTTGGCATCCAAAACATCCAGAAACTGATCACAGCGACATCTGATCTCTTAGGGCATATTTGTCTCTACAAATCAAGGGCAATCGGTCGGCCATTAAAGCCTGGGGCTGTGGGGCCTGATAGCACCCGGTTCGGATCCCTGATACTACTGACTAATTGTACCTGAAGGTGCTGTTTTTCATCTTCCTCGCCAGTGTGTTTTGACCTCCAAGAATGGTGCTCTTTTCACTGAGCTGATCGCATCTGGAGATTCTTCTTGACATAGCACTCCAGGCAGCATTACAAGGTCAACTATGAACGATGAAAAATAATTACTGTCATCAGGTGTATTACCTGTGACTCACAGGAGTTTCTCCTCTACCCCACCTTCCTTTCCTGTGATAACAACCACCAGGACCTTGACACAACCCATGCCCACCTGGTTCTCACCACGTGCCGGACTTGGTCTGAGGTCTTCGGATACAATATGCCAAGTCATTCATTTTTCACCACCTCCCAGGGAAGCAGATCGCTTTACTTTATAACATGCTTTGTAGAAGTTACTATTTCTAAATTTTCTCAGGAAGAATTAGAAAAAGTTGAAGGCTTGATTTTGAGATCTGATAGCAATAAAAAAAACTAAATTCTGTGAAAATAATGCTTAGTTGGAAAGTATGAATCAATAACTCCAAAATGAACAATTAAAGCATAACACGAAGTTCCCCTATTATGGCGGGGATAAAGGGGGATACGAGATGGAGTGGCGAGAGTATTTCTCATAACATGGCATGCTCAGTGGGCACATCAGACCTCACCTTCGCTACCTTGTAGATATTTTGGGTAAAATACAACAGTAAACCTATATGTATATATATACACATATATATTCTTAATATCATTATATGTCTAATACCATCTTATCTCTAATATTCCATATCTCATATTTAACCCCTTATATTGTATTATATTGTATCTTATGCCATCTTATTTCCATATCTGTATCTTTATATCTATCACTTTCAGTTAGTCTACATCTTTATCTCACATCCGTGTCTCAACTTGAATCTACAGTTTGTAGTAGAACAGCATCCTGTATACTAAGTGAGTCTGCTCCCTTGGTCAGAAAAGCATGTCGCTAGGCGGCGTCAGTGCTACTCAGGCAGCAGCACTGCCTTGCCTGTTCAAAGCATTTGAAGGAAGCGGTCTCCCAATAGCAAGGTGTGTGTTGCAGCCTCCACTACAGTGACCACACTCAGCAATCAAGTGAGGAGAAGTTTTGCCTGAAAGTCTAAGAGATTAGGTTGATTTTTTCCATTACATGAGCATGCTAATTAATCTAGTTAGCTCATAAATAGCCAAAGGCAACCATGAAAAAAAAGAGAAAAAACCATTATACCTGTGAATGGCTAACGCAGAGCCCTTTACGCAATGTTTTTGCACCCACTACAAGAAAAGAAACACGTGTGTAATTGCAAGTGGATCAGCCAAATGGAATTCCGCCAGTTTTCAAGAATTAGAATAGTCACACACATGAATAGGGTTATTTTTAAAAACTATGTCAACAAAAGATGCAGCAGACTAGCAGAGTCTGGGTGTAATCCTCACTCATCATCCCGGAGCTGACAGCACCATTTACCCTTCATCCTGCCTTTGTGCATGTGCGTTTTCGGAGCCCAAGGACCCTGTTCTCACAGCTAGTTGGGAGCAGAGGTATCAACACCAACAGAATTGACGTCGAGATTAATTGTGGTCCCGGTTAGCCGTGCTGACCACAGGCACAGGGCTTCTGGGCCAGGCGTTACAAAGATGTGACCACAGGAGGATCCCCCTACAATCCTGAAAATCTCGTCAGTGTGGTGCCTGAGGCCAAAGGCCAGGCTAGTCCTGCAAGTTATGGGACGCGTAGTTCTATGACTCGCCACTGGGAAAGCCACCATTTGTTTATTATTTTTCCTATTGACAGAAAGGTTAAAACTGTTGCTCTAACACGCCTATGTCCACATGGACTAAACTCCCCTCTAATGTCACTTTATAAAATACATGCAGTGTAATTTTGTAGCTTTTACCAGCAAATACTTCTTTTAACATTTAATACACAAGTGGTTTTTAATATTACTCTTGGGATCTGTGTTATCTTTTTGAACACTGGGAAATAATTACCAGCATTTGGCATTGACCTTCTTCTGGTGAAATACTCGCCAGGGGGTCAAGTGCAGCAGCCACTTAGTGAAAGCATCATTTGTATTGCTTCCCACTTGCCCGTGGGATAGAGGAATCCACCCGCTGCTGATGTCAGGGCCATCATGATCTGGGCCCAAGTTCTCTCAACGTCTCGGCTCCCACCACGCTCTGCCTCTCACTCTGTCATATTTCTAATGAACTTGCTCATTTCCTAGTAGTTTCATGGCTTGAAAACCTGCCTACTGTAGTCCATGCTGATCCCTCTGCCTGAAGATACCTGCTTATCGGTCTCTATTCAGAAAACGTATTTACCTCGAAGCCAAGTTCGAGCACCACCTCCCCTGACAAGTCTGACATTTTTCATCCATCATCACTTCCTTTCCTGGACTCCCTAAAAACTTTTATTGCCTCTCTCTAATATGCTCTTTTAAGCAACCTGCCAAGCTGTTGCCTCTGACACTAACTTATGACTTCCTTGAAAGATGGGGTCATAGCGTGTATCTTAAATCTCCCCTGCAATCAGCATAGTATCTGGCACGCAGGGCCATCCAAATGTTTGTGGATGATGTAAGGGGCCATAAAATATGTGCAAAAAGCTCATTCAGACTCAGTCGGGCAGCAACGGACCAAAAGGGGATAGGGTGGGTGTTTATTAAATTTTTAATACGTGGCTGACATTGCATTAGGTGCTTCACATATGAAGCAAAATAATGCTTTGAAATATTCATCTTTGTAGTTTGCTTTTCAGCATTTCTTGTACTTGACTCTTCCCTTAGTTGGGTCGATGGTATCCATTTTGCCTTGAGGAGACTTAGAATCATTATGAAACAGAAAAATGAGGAGAAAAACTGCATTCGGTTGTTAAAGTGTCCCGTGCAGGCTCTCAGGTGCCATGACAAGAATGCCATCCTGAAAGCCAAGGGTTTGTATTTGAAATAAGATGACTTTTTTAAGGGAAGACAAAGCCTTGGGGTGAGCCCCAAAGGAAACAAGACATTGAGTTTCTGTCACAATGGATTAGAAAGAGCGTATAAGAAAGCCCAGCCTAGTCCACTGTGAGGAAGACAAGATGAGTATTAGCCAGGCTGGGGCAGAAGCTAGTAGGGCGAGCAGAAAGGGGTGTGACATTGGTGGAGGTCAGTGAGGTGGAGCCTGAGGGGGACCCATGGGAGGAGGCTCAGGTCACACCGACACGCCGCCCAGCTCCATTGCTCCCCATCAGGGCCGCGCCGCTGCGTGTCAGCAGTTGGAGCACCCCCTTAGGCTTCGGGTGAGCTCTGCACTGTGCCCTCACCTGTGCTTGCTTTATGCTTTGCATCCTGATGAAGGTCTCCCATCAGCAGCTTTAGAAGTGTCTCCTATAGGTGCTCCAGCAGAAGTCATTCCCAGCTGTGACCTGAGCTTTTCCAAACTTCTCATCTAAACTTTTCAGGAAGGATACGCTCATTATTTGTACGTTTGCTTTGTTTATTAAATGTATTGGGGTAACTTTGGTTAATGAAATGATACTGGTTTCAAGTGTACAATTCTATAGTCTATCATTTGTATATTGCATTGTGAGCCTACCACCCAGGGATGTGCCCACTGAAACACATCTCAGGTCTAGTCCTAAAGTGGAGAGTTGGAGACTCTGAAATCTGGGGGTTTGGGGCTGGCAGGGCCAGGAAGCCCTGGGCATGTGAGCTGGGGTAGGACTGGACAGTGGTTGAACTCATGTCCTTTGCCTATAAATAATTCTATTTAGTCCACACAGTAATGACATGATATAAGAATCATCATCTTGGATTTACAGATAAGTAAGCTGAGGCCCAAAGAATGTGACAAATTTGTCCCTTTATTACGACGTATGTATGTTTGTGTGCATGAATGTGTCTATGTATGCATGTGTGATGCTGACAGTTCACGCTGTCTCTGCACGTGCGTGTGTGCTTGTGTATGTATGTGTGTGTGCGAGCGTGATGCTGACAGTTCGTGCTGACCCTGGACATTACCAGAAAGGTCCATGTTTGTCATTTCCTCACTGAGCACTTCTGCGAAAACGAAGTGGATCTAAAACAATTTCGCATCTTTCTTTCTCTCTTCTCTTCATTCCTTCCTATCTCCCCTCTCTCCATATTTTCCAGGGTCACAGTTCAGTGGCACGCCAAGGAGAAGAGTGTATTTAGAGCAACACTAATGATTCTGGCCACTAACCGGGAATCCGATCTTCTGGGCTCTTTTCCCAGCTCTCCCACTGTGTGATTTTAAACTTGATTGAGTTCCTGCTTATCCAACTGTAAAATACAGGTAATGCATTTCTACCTCGTGAGGACTGAGAAAGAGTACTGTTACGTACAGTGCTTTATGCTCCACAGACAAAGGTATCATCGGTGACAAGTTCATTATATTCAGCGTTTTCAAACTCCCTGTGTTCCCTCCCTTCTCTTGGTGTCAGTACTGCCCTGGAGGTGAAGGTGTGAGATTGCTTCCTCCCTGGAGAGGCACAGAATTTCCCATTGGCTTATAATTGTTATATAACATGGTTCTTCGCTAATGCATGGAAAGCATGAATTTTAATAAAATTTTATTGTCTGGCTTTAATAAGAGAAATGTTGAAGCCTTAAAAGGGACCTTTGAGTGTCCACAAATTATTTGTTTTCGTTAGCCATAGCCACAGAAAACAAATGCCTCACTCTCATACCAAGGAAGTTATCAGTCCTGAAGAAATCCTGGGTCATGTCACTTCACATGTCCAAATGAAAATGACAGAATGATCAAGTAAATGTGTTCATGGCTTGTAGATGTACTTGAACTGTTTCCTTGATTTGAACAATAAACTAGAAAAAAGTAAATCAAGAGAAAAAAACCAGGTACAGAAGCCAAATAGGGTCCTTCTCTGGAAGGAAAATGAATGGATGACGGCTTTGCCAATGTGCTGACTTCTGTCATTCTCATGTTCAGTGACAAGCACCATATGAATGATTCCACTCCGCTGATTTTGGAGAGCACTGAAATGAACAGATTGCCAGAGCTGCGATTCGACTAGCAGGTCACTGCAGCTCCCTACGGTGTCGCCAGTGAGGATGAAGAACAGTGCCCTTGTTTGTTCCTAAAGATGCACTGACTTGCCAAAATATTATTTTAGCAATTTTTATAGCCCGCATATTTGAACAGTGATGAGCACAATTGCTTGCATTCTATCTCAATCAAAGAAGGCTGTGGGTTATAAATATATACATTTTTGAAATCTGATTTGGGGGCAGAGATAAAAAATACATTATGGGAGCATTTCTCATTCATGAGAAAAATAGAAAATAAATGTAACTACTAAACTATTCTTGGAAGTATTTATGTCCCCAAATTAACTCATTATCATCACACCAGACTCAAAACTCTTAGTGACAAGGGCGTGAAGCCTGGTAGTTGTTATTAGGTTGTCTCTTGTCACACATAAATATCGGTTTGTGTATCATGCATTCCACACATACAGCGTTTACAAAATCCATCTCTTCCTCTCTACACCCACTATCATGAACTCTATTAGCACAGCCTCTTAATTGGTCTACAAATTCAATTCTTTCTCCCTGCTAAAGCATCCTTTACATGCTGCTAGGCTAATCTTTATGATAATTGCCCTCATTCATAACAGTCAAGAGTTCCCAATTTGCTACCAAATAAAGACCGATATGCTTAGCGTGGAACAGAAATTCCTCTTCAATCTAATGTCAATTAACTCATAGCTTTGTATTTCATTCGTGCACATGGCACTGCCATGAAACTACTTCAACTCCTCCATACAACTTTTTGAATTGCTCACCTTCTTCCACCATTCTCTCACTTACTCCTGGAATGTTAACTTCTCCAGCTCTTCAGGTGCACATCCTGTATCTGTCCTACAAAACCCAGATCATAGGACATTTTCATTCAATGGTGGCTGAATGAACATCCCCCGGATTCAGGTTGACTTCCAACAGCTCCTACATGGCACTTTCCTCTTCCAGATTGAAATAATATATTTTATTGAAATTCCATGTCATACTCTGCTCTTTTCTTGTCCTTGTGATGTGGTTCTGAGTATAGGTGCTATATTGTCCTGAATGGACTGACACCACTCAGAGAGAATTTGTCATGTTTTGCAGTCTCCATAAAACCTACAGAGCATCTGGCACATGGTAAGTGCTTTATGAAGATTTTTGAATTAAAAAAAAATAAGGACCAAGAAACACAACATTGCCTGTGTGACATGGCTAAGCCTAGAGCAAACATCTAAAGACATGAGTTGTAAAATTATGAATCCAGCTCGTTTTCTGTATTTCATTAGTCTCAAATCAATGTAGACCCAGAATTGTTGGATATTTTGGATATTTTTTAACATTCTATTGCCAGTGGAACAAGTGTATTCAGTCTTCCTAAAGGTAGAGTTAATTTCAATGGTTATTTGTGAATACCTATATCTCAATGTACAGGCGAAATGTAAATCAAGCCAGTAGTTCAGAAAATTTCTATGCAAATTTGTATTTGAGTAGGTAAGACATGAGTAAGTTTCTCATTCATGTTTTTTTCTATTTAATTTCTTATGAAAAACATATTAAAATTAATGTATGCATTTTTAAAATGAAATGAGTAATGACTGCTTGTTATTATACTAATGTTATACTTGGGACATAGTATGACTCAGTGTCTCTACTGAAAACTGGGAGTTTTCTTGGGATAAGGTAAAGCCCCAGAGCACAGTCTTGGACATGAAGCTTTGACCTCAGTCAGCATCTAATATTATCTGTTAAAAATGAAATTTACAGCACCACCCAGACACATGGAATTTAACCCTCTGTGGATGAGTTAAAACCAGCTCAGAAAAGCTGGTCTTAGAGAAATAAAATTTAAAAGCCCACTGCATGGATAAAACTAAACACATCAATTAAAAGAGATGACTTGTGTGTAAATCAGAGATTACCAGAGTTTTAGGAAGAGGAAACAACGTGTTCTTTTACACGAACAAGAATTCAGTTGCAATTCATATGTTGTGTAAGACTTAGTCCCACAAAGCCACGTGATGTCATTTTGCTGAACAAAAAGATGGAAGCTCTCTGGGTCAGGAATTTTAAAGGCCAGTGTGTTTGTTATTTCTTATGAAGGAGATTCAAAACCCTGCGCTTCTCCTTAACACCCTGTTGCTCGCCCTGCACATATGTTCGCCGAACCAAGCCCAGTTAGAAGCACGACACCCTGAACTATTGCATCAAATCATCTCTCTACTGTTGCAGAGAGATGATTTCAGAGTAACTTGAGCCCTGGGGCTGTTGTCGTTCCTCTAATCCTTGGAGTAATCCAGTTGTTGTGAAGAAGACTCTTCTGCTCTGCCATCTCATATTTGTTTTCCATTGTAAGTCCTCTGTTGAAGACATTTGGAAAAAGTCTTGATCTTAGTAAAGTTTAGATTTTAGATTTCACACATCTGGGGGGTTTCTTCTGTATTCTGAGGTGTGAATGATTTTTATGCAGAAAGTTCTTTACACAGGAAAGCTGACCCTTCTGGGCTTGGGAAACGTTTGGGTAGGTAAATGAACACCCTCATACTGTTCTTGCAACTTTTTGTTCGGCTCACACTGATACACTGCTCAGAGATTTAAATAACTAAAGAAAAAGATTGCTGACATTATTAAATTCCACCACCAAATAGAGAAAGACAACACAGGAAACAGAACCACAAATATAACAAAATGAAAAGGAAAAAAAAACAGGAAAAGCAAAGCAATAAAAACAATGCCAAGTATTCACCAATCAACATTATGTTGTAAAATATGTATTCATAATGCCCTTCCTTCCTCCTGCCCTTCCTCCCTTCCTTCCTTTTTTGATAACTTGTACATGCAATCACTTCGAAAAGAATTGAAGATAGAATGAAAGCCATCTGGACATAAGTGAGAAGAAACATTAATAAATTAGCCATTGTTCATGTCCCATCTCGACTTTTGTTTTTATCCTGTAGATGGAAAGATCCACATGTTAACACCCTTCTGCCAAAAGGAAACTGAAATTTTTCGTAGAGGTGGCCATACAATTGCTATTTTAGAAAAGACAGTGAATGTATTTTTATTCCAAACATATTTTTTTTGGATGTGGGTTTTATCTAGATTTCAAGCCCAGACCTTCTCTCCATCAGTTCTGCATTTTGCTGCATTCACTTCTTGGTCTCCAGTGGCTCTGGATTCACAGTGAAAGTAAGCAGTATCAGCTCTGGAGCAGAAAGCAAGAGAAGCCTGTGGCTCAGTGTACCGCAGCCCGGAAGTGCCTCGGCTCAGGACGATGAGCGTATTTCCATCACCCTTAGGAATCCAAAAACACCTCCACCAATACTCCTCTGTGCTCCTTTGTATAATAGGTCAGCAAAGGTGGAGTGAGTTGCACAGTATCCCATTCAGCTACTGAAATTTTCTTATTCTTCAGATCGTTGGATATAAAGACAAGAGCGGTTTTAAGTTCATTAGGTGGAAAAGTAACTGGTAATTTGAGAGGTAATGGATATTTTAATCACTTGGATTTCTACAGCAAATTATGTCAAGTCCAACCTCTTTGCTGTACAGAGACCATGTGATCACTTTTCGTGACACGTAAGTGATTTTATCTTTTGTTTTGTTCAACTTTTTATGGCAGTATTTTGCAAGGACTTCCTTTTTTTAAAATTTTTTGTCAGTAGTAATGAAACATCCCATCAGAATTTATCTTTGTCAAAGAAAACAGAGGTTTATTTTTAGGTTCAAACATTCAACATTCATCTTTTAATTCAGCCAGTAATTATCAGGTGGGAATGTTTGCAGCCTCCACATTAGGGTGTGTCCATGTCCCCTTTACTGAAACTGACCAGAGCTGTTTGTCAGTGACCAGGCCAAGCACATCAAATCTCTGAAAAGTGTACAAATAACTTTTAAATGAAAACTTTTCTTTTAATGCAAGAGCTGGTAGAGAAAATACAGGAATCTCATTACATGTAATAATTATGAAACTTTTTATATTTCTGCAAGATTATATTCGTATTAAAGTGTAAAGATTTTACAGTATTTTCAGTAGAATGATATGGGTTGATGTTGCATTGTTTTCCTTTGAGTACATGTAGACATAATTGTTGCCAAAATCAAGAAATTAGGAAGGGTTGTTAATGAGGGAGTTGAAGTAGCACTCTCAAAATCCTTCCAACTTTCCAACTTCCAATTTGAAAGGGCATAATTAAATATACACATTAATATTCATGAGGGAGGTGGACACATATATACAGACAACTAGTTTGGGAGTGAGAGCAATGTTCTAATTCTGGCTCTGAATGCAGTGTCACGTTGACTGTGGCAGTTTTAAAACAAATGCTCATACCTTGCTGATAGGAATGAAAGACAGTGCAGCCAATCCCATGTCCTTTTGGAAAATGGTTTGGCAGTTTCTTATGAGGCAGAGAAGATGCGTACCATCTAACCCAACATTCGTAGGTCTGGATTTTTACCGAAGAGACAATGAAACATGTGTCTATACTAATACCTGAAAGTGATTTTTGTAAATGTTATTTAAAATATCCCCAAGCTGGAAACAACCCAAATATCCATCAGCTGAGGAACAGACAGACTATAGAACACTACTGACCCAGAGAAAGCAGTGAACTGCTGTTACATGAACCAATGTGGATAAGTCTCCATAGCATAATGCTGGGTGAAAGAAGTCGGATGCAAAGGGCTCAAACTCGAAGATGCCACTTACATGAAGTTCTAAAAAATGAAAACTACGAAGACAGAAATGAAATAACAGGTTGACTCCACTGCAGTCGGGGAGCGTGGACTGAAAGCCAAGGGATATGAGAACATTTGTGGACAGAATGGGGGCATTTTGTGTTCAGGTGTGGTACAGGTGACTACATGGTTGTATGTATTTATCAAAGCATATGTCATCCTAGAAAAGGTAAACTTTACTCTATGTGGATTGTAGCATAAATACACTTGGGTTTAAAAAAATTGCATAAAGGTGGTTTAATGTCTGGAGTATAGTAAGAAGAGTAAAGCTATCCTTTTGTTCAAGACTTATTTACTGTTGAAGGTTTCAAGATGCATTATTTATAGCTTTCCCCCCTGGGGTTGGTGGTTTTTATTTTTTCCACAATTGCTAAACTATTGCATTCCATTGTTTGGTTTCCGTGAAAATTTTCTGCTTTTAGAAAGCCTAATTAATGTCACTGTGTTCCATTTAAGAAGCTGTGTTGATCAGAGATGTTTTCACTTCTCTTTTTTCCCAGAGGAAACCTACTCATGTAAGTGATTTTCTCCCTAAGCTAATGCTGTGTGATGCACCTTCCGGTTTATAGGTGTTGATGGAGTCCTTAGGGTAGTGTTTTGAAGGAACAGTGAATTGGATCATTTTTTATGTTGATGTCAATTTTGTAATGTACAGTGTTCCTCCCTGGCTTATTTATTTTGTATTTTTTTCCATATTTTTTCTTAAAGTAGGGTATACCTGAGTGTTCATCAATGTATCCAGTAGTCATGTTGTAGGGACCCATAATGCCACATGGTCACTGGTCTTTTAAACTCAGCCAACACCTCAGGAGAAACCGTTTTAGGGTTTTCCCAAATTCACTCCGGCCTCTCTCACTCACATGTTAACCAATATTTTCTTCCTCATCTAGGTAGCCCACTGATTCCTCAACTTGGTACTAGGGTTTGCGATCTCCTATTATAATTTCCGTCTTCAATTTGGCATCACATTCAAGCAACCTTATGAGGAGGACTCACTTTGTTTCTCGATTTTTAAAATAAGTGTCTTTTAAAAATTTTTATTTATTGATCAGAGAGAGAGAGGTATCAATCTGTTGTTCCACTTATTTGAGTTCGTCGGTTGCCTCTTGTATGTGGCTTGGCATGGATGGAACACAGAACCTTGACATATCTGAACAATGCTGTAACCAGCTGAGTTACCTGTCCAGTGCTATTCCTTGATTCTTGTGTACTTCTGATTCTAGTGGCTTCTAAGGCTGGCATTGAGGTGTTCCCTCTCTCCTTCTCCAGGACCTCAGAGTCCTGGGAGCACCTCCCTGGATCTTCCCCTGTCCACAAGTTCCCTGGAACAGAAGTTCCTGATGTGCACTCTGTAGACACTTGGCAGATGACGAGACACTTTGGGGGGGACCCAAGAGGTCAAAACTATTTTCATAACAATAAGATATTATTTGCCTTTTCCACTGTGTCAGTATTTGTGCAGATGGGAAAAATGGCCAGTGCTTTTGTGTAAATCAAGTCAATGGTACCAAACTCTAGTAATACTTGAATTTTCTTTACTGTCACACACTAGAAAAAAAAAGCCAATGGCATTTAAGAATGTTCTTGATGAAGCAGTATAAGGTATTGATTCTATAATTTTATTAAATCTTGCCTTTAACATGTCTTATATTAATATTCTAATTTATGTGATGAAATGGGAAGTACATAAAGCACTTTTGCTGCATACAATGTTTGAGGTTGCCTCAAGAAGAGACTAGTGATTGTATTAGTTGTGAGCTGAACTAACCTCCCTACCCTCCTTTTTTTCAGTTTTACTTGAAAAACTGACAGGCAAACTGTGGTTATCAGATTTGGATGTTTGGCAGACACTTTTCTTAAAAATGAGTGAACTGAGCCTGTCAATTCACAGCAATTAAATGACAATATTTGTTATCAGTGATTACATTTGAATTTTCTAGCAATAATTTGCATTTTGGAAGATTTGTTTCTGCCGCTGTGAACGTGACCATTTCTCAGTAAGTTTTGAAATCAGATTGGTAATGATATTAACAATTGTGATAGTTCTGATTTCGCCTTTTAAAATGTCAACATTTGGAAGGTCTTCATTACTCAGTGAATCACTGTTTTCCAAATGACCTATGTGTATTGTTGCAAAGTCCTCTGCAGGTAAAAGACCCATTCAAATGACAAAATAGACCACATGGATTTCAGTGTAGCAGAGTGCATACAAAATCATGATAGGTTTTAGATTCCACATCGCAAAACAAAAACTTTAAAAAATACTCTTGTCAAGTTTGAGTGTTATACCAAAAATAAATAGTGAATATTTTTCCTTTCCCCAACAATAACATTAGTGGAGAAAAGATTTAAGAATCCAGCTGTCTTCTACTAAGAAAAATATTAAATATATTTTAATAAATGTAAAACAGTTCTTTTGAACTGTTTTAGAAGTATTTTTTCCTAAAAGTATATCACCTTGCCATAAAATATGTTTATTGTTATTTTAAATGAATTAGCACATAAATATTTTATAGTTTCTCAGTTTTTATTTCTAACGTAGTGAATATTAATACATACACTCTATGTAAACAGAAGCTCTTTGGGGTTCTCCATAATTGCATGAGTGCGAAAGTTTCCTGAGATGAACACTTTTAAGAACTACTGGCCTAGACCTCTGGGTACTCACAGGCTTCATGACTAATGCACTTGGTCTCAGCAGATTCGTTAACACTGAACTATATGTTACCAGGAGTGATGGAACCCAAGTTAGAATCCACCATCCAGAGGGTGGAAGGAAGTACTGGCCGAGCGTCTGTTCCTCTAATCTCTTGAGAGTTTTGACCAGGTTGCCCAGGGTCTTTATGAAGTCTCTCAATTGCCTTAGGGCTCCTTAGTCAGAGTGGAGCCTATTGATAGGACAATGCTATCTCTTTATCTAGGTAAGACGGAGCAGTAGGTGTTTCTCCTGTTCAACTGGGGAGCACGTTACTCAGTTCTTACCTTGCAAACCATGTCATGATTTTCTCATTCTATTAAATAAACTAATATTGGGGTATAATTTAGGAGCCCATTACTAAAAATAATACTGTATCCAGTTCCACAAAGACTGGGAAAACTGGGATATAAACTGTTCAAAGTGTCAAAATGCCCAAACAAGAGAATACCGGGATTTCTGTAAGATCTTTGGATTTATTCAAACCTCTGTCAAAGGTTGGATTGGGAGAAGAACCCACCTGTGCACTGTTTCACTCATTGCCACTTATCTTAGACCAGCTTCTCTAGAAAACATAACATGAGACAAAGCCTCGTGTGATGGTACATAATGGATTAGGACAGTCCCAGGGGATCAGGTGTGAGGGGCAAGGAAAGTGAGTCCAGACAGGGAGAAAAACAAATACAGGATAGTTAGTTAGTGCTTTAGACCTCTGGCCACTGTTTGGTAACAAGCACACCTGATCACTTGATATCATAGAGAGGTCACATAAATACCTGCATCTCAGGGAGGCAAAAGAAAATGTATCTACTAGATCCTTTATCTCATTGACCAGTGGTGCACCCTACAGTATGTTGAACACAATTGGGCTGGTCCCACAAGTCTCATGTCTCATCTGAATAAGACTTAGAACAACAGACAGGGGCCAGGCCATGAGTGGGAGGAGGGATGCTCTCTGGCGGTACCCATACTAACTGGGTTTCTATAGGGACTGAGGAGAAGTAGACGGTTGAGTGTCGTGGAGACAACTGCTGCTGAGAAGACCTGACATGCTGCATGGAATGTGTGTGGTCCCAAAGTGACTGACGCCATGCGCCTGACACCATGCACAGAGCTGGTAAAATTCAGGAAAGGGCAGTTGCGCCCACACTACACGCTGTGTGGCATATCTCTTTGTTCGCACTCCCTCCATTCATACACAAGCTCTGGACCCCACTGAGAAATCGGGCGTGCCAGAGAAAGGGGCTGTGTACCCCAGGACAAAATGCCACAGTTCTTTGTTTCTCCATAGGGAGAATATCATGCATTTCAGGGTGTAATAACCATCCACATTGGTTTTTCTATAAGTGGTCTGGTAACAAAAGAGATGAGTTCATCTCTGATTCTCCCATTTTGCTATTATTCTTATTAAATTAATTTTATTTTAACTAGGACATCATGTTAAACTCCAATTCCTTCTAAATAAAATTTACATTTTTATTGCTTTTCAATGTAAAGAAGTGCTCTTTTACTAATGAACTTCGTATATGACATGAATCACTGAGTGTGCAGCTTCCAGCCGTGTTGGCCTGTGTCCCCTTGAAGCAGATCACAGCCTGACACTTAATGTGCTCCCCCATCTGGCCTTTGCATCACTGACAGTGTCTCCTGTGCTCCAAATTCTTCCCACTGAGTGCACATTCTTCCAGAGAAGACTAAAAAAGTTATTAAATGTGATCCCATAACGTAAGATACCTGTGAGTAATAGAATAATAGAAGGACAAAACATGCCAACACTTTCTGGTTAAGGTTATAAAGTATGGAAAATTGTATACACTATTTTGCACTATTGTAATAGGGAAAATTGTGTTGCATGTTAGAGATTTAATTGTCCTTGCTTACCTGCTTGATTCTGGTCTCTCCACACCTGGAACATTGTATTTAACTTAAGATAATGAAATTACATGAATGATACAATCAAAGGCTAAAATACTAAGAAGAAATATCCAATGATTAGAACTCCAGAAGAAATGTTTTTTAAGGGAAAATGAAAGGATTTATTTATGTCTGAACTGGTAATAAGGCATGATGGAGATGCAACAAATTCAAACATGATTTTTCTGAGATTTTCTGCCTAATGCTAAACAAGTTATTTAACTATTAACTATATTGACTAATGAATGCTTTTCTCTTGGCTCAAACATTTTCAGAAAGCATTTGGGACATGGGACAACAATTTTCTACTTCCCTAGCACCTGTTATTGGTTCCAGTATCTCATTTCTTCCTATTTCCAGACCATCTTAATTAGAAGAAACTCCTAAAATAATTTTATCTTCAGCAATCTAAGGCCAAGAACCAGAGCTTTTCTCCTTCTACTTCTTCCTCCAGCCATTGTTCTTCATTTTATAGGATAATCATCGTGTCCATGGGAGATAAATCAACATTGTAGGAGCTTATGGAGGGGTGAAGAATTTTGTGTGAAGACAAGGAAACAATGGCTCAATATCATAAAGTTATGTTTGACATTTCAGATTAATAACCCAATTTTATGCTATGTATGTTCAATTTCCTTATTGTTGTTAACAATAATAATGATGACTTTGGATATTAAACATCTAGGATTTTAATTTTCATCTTTTACCATAAGTGACATATGTGCCCAAAAGCTATGAATACATAAAAAAAAGATGTGATGCTGAAGTTCACTTAATTCATGCATTACGATGACAAGGGTCAGCAGGGCAAAGTCATCCTCTTTGTCCCAACTGTGATGTAAACCAGTGTTCTCCATGATGCCGTTCAAAGGCTGCAGTTACAGATGGCTGAAAATACGACCTCTGATTTAATCAGCCCAGCTAGCCTGGGCCAGGCCAGGGGTGTAGGCAAGGCGTGAATTCTGGAGTAAATGGGATTTGGAGAACTGGAGGTAGCACTGGAGAACCGGTCCTGTGCGCGGGTATGAAAGGACAGGCTGGTAGTGCAGCGGGGCCCATTCATTTAGGTGACATTCAGAGGTAATGCAGGTTTGCAACATTCGGTTAAGGCCACAATGTACCTCTGACACTGTGCAAAATTTATTGGAAATCCACAAAAATTCAAAGAAATTCTACAGAATATTCCCATGTGTCGTTGTCCCTCTCCTCCAAAGAAAGATCATTTTATTATTGTTCACAGAAGTCATCCAGAGGGCGTGGCCACTGTGCTAGCGGCTGTCTCAAGGATGTAACCTCAAGTGAGTAAGGTGCTGTCGAGAGCACCTCAGTGGGATGGAACCCAGATAAAGCCTTGACTTTTAAGATTCTGGTGGATGGGTACAGAGATCTACGTGCCTTGCACCCACCCGAGACATGCCTCATCTATAAGTTCCTGCCACCTACCAACCTGGAGTGGTCTGCCTCTTTCTCCGATTTCTCCTTGCCCTCCGTGTACATAGGACAGTTTCTTTCTTTAATTTAATCTTTATTTTTTCCATTACCATTTAGTCCCCCTCTACTCCCTTCCCTCACCCCCAGCAATCACCACACTATTGTCCATGTCCGTGAGTCCTCTTTCCTTTTAGCTCAATCCCTCCAACCCTCCCCTCCTCCCACTTAGCTGTCATCCTGCTCTCTATCTCTGAGTCTGTCCCTATTTTTGTCTGAGGAGGAATGGGTTAGAAATCACCTTCATCATCTAATTGATCTTTTATTTAAGAGTGAATTGTATGCCCTTATTTTACTGCCATTCACCTTTACATAGTTTGTAAATACCCAAAGTAAATGTTTACTAGGCAAATAAGCACTCTTGTTTTTGTTAACCCAATTTCTCAAATTCCAATTCAGGATTGAGTTTAATTGTTAATGACTTGCCGGAAGCACACACCTCATGCTTTATTTTTCAATTGTCTTTTTACACAGTATACCAATTTACTTTGTTAGAATGGTAAGCAGGATTATATGGTAGCTCTTGTCACAAAGGATTCCTAATAATAGGTAAATTATTAGGTATAGCGACCATCTGTCCTATCCTATTTTTTCTCAATTCTATCCTTTTTACTTTCTTTCAATTTTTCAATAATGCAATGTTTCTTTTCTTCGGAGACCCCTTAGCATGTGGTTTAGATGAGACTGAAATTGTCTTTTAGTCACGGGTATGACAGTGTGACTCAGGCTTCCTTCGCCCCATGATATTCTCTGGAAAAATAGGAGTTATAAGATAGGAACACTGTTTCTGAGGGAGTTACAGTGTACTTTAAAAGCTGAACTATTTGCACAGAAAGCTAAGTGAAAATTCGCCGGTGCACATACCAGTAACTGACAAATGGGGGAATTCGAAATCCAAGGACACTGATCAAGAAGATTCGGATGCCCTAGGAGAGCACTGTGAAGGAGCTGGGCTTTTCACGAGGGCAGGGCCTTGAAGGACGGGTAAGGCTTAGAAAAAAATCACAAAGAGAAAGAAGGCCTTTCTCTGTGCGGCTGAGGGGAGGGCAGAGGGAAGAGGATCGATGTCAACGAAGCTGTCAAGGTGAAACTACTTCGTAAGGAAAACAGAAAGCTGGTGCTTGAGAGAGAGGGAGGGATGAAGAAAGAGGGGAGACGGTCAGCTGGTATTTATGTCGGACGCTGTTTTAGATAGCTTTTCCGTATTTTCATTTCTTGAGAAGAAGAACAGAAAGTAAGAGACATAGGGGTCAAGGTCATCCTGAGAGGTTTGCATGCTGGCTTACAGCGTCTCGCTTTGGCCCTCACATTTCCTGCCATGTAGCGTGGTGGTGAAGTAGGTTTGAGGCCAGTAAATATGTGTTTTCAGTGGCAATGACTCTCCTCAGGAAAGTTGAAGGCAAGTTCAAAGAAACATTGGGGAAGACTAATAGGACAGTGGTGTTTAGGATAATCACCAATGTATTTCTCTAAAAATTCCACTCATTCTTTTCTCCATCTCTACCTCTCCTCCGTAGTCTCAGCGAGTATTACAAGGCCCTTACTGCTTCGTCTCCTCAATTATTTATCTGGATATGATCAAACCTCCACCTGCCATCCACATGAAGCCAGAGGGAATTTTTTAAATCATCCTCCATCCCACTCGTGTTCCCACTGCTCTTGGTCGAAGGCACGAGTTCTCCCCGTGGCTCACACAGGCCTGTGTGCACAGCTCTCTGCCTGCCCCTCCAGCCTCCCCGGGACTCCGCCCCCTCTGGCACTGTCATCAGGGCGCAATGTCCTCTCCTTTCCCGCGGTCTCCTCTTCAGGACCACCGTGAGTCTGTACCCTTCGTCTGGGAGGCGCTCCTGCTCCTGCTGAACTGCTAGTCACCCTGTAGCTCTCAGCGGAAACAGCGGTGACCTTTTCAAATATTTTTAAGAATAGCTGAAATGAAAAGTCTTTCCAGAAAATAGACTATAATATTATAAACGAGTGAAGGAATTGTTTCCAGATAATCCTGCGACCTGACCATTGTGAGAGGGAGAAATGAGATGCATATTAACTTCGCAAATCAGAAAAAGGAGATGTTGCCAGTCCCTGATTGGGGGAGGGGGATGGAAGTCATTCCGACTGGCTCACAACTGCGACAGTGAACTTATCTGTCTGGCTGAGTTGCAAGAAAAAAGGCTGTTATCTGAGGCAGTTTAATCAGGTCATAGGATGGTTATCAAATATAATATTTCAAGGATCTCTACAGCAACAAAAAATCAGCACTGACAAGCAGTTCCCCGGTGGTCCGTGGTGTGAGCTGATAATAAACGGGAGAAGAGGTGACTGTAATGACTCAAAATTAAGTCCTAAGCTCTATTGATGAACAATTTGCTGAGAAATAGGTCAGTAGATCTTTGTCACGACCCAAGCTTTTTGGTCCCTTAAAGAAAAGGTCAAATTAATTTTAAACCACCAAAATCAATCTGTCTTACTCAGATTTAGCTTTCCTTCATCGCAGAACCTAGGATTAGGTGTCCCACACTAGGAATTAACCTTCGTGGCCCAGTTGTACGTGGAATACTTGAAGCTCAACGTTAGGCCACGGAAAGTGTAGACTGAAATCTGACAAGTACAGGCACCAACTTATAATTTGCTTATTATCCTCAGAAAAGCAATTAGCTGAAGAGGATATAATTATCCATTTAAGGAGAGGAATGTCCTATGGAAAAATTATAATACTATTATCCCTTTATCCAGTCTATCCCAAGGCCATTTGATGACCACATGTGTTTCGGAGCACTCACGTTTCACATGTAACACCGACCAAAACAAATGCGAAGAGCATGTTTTTTGGTGCTGTGATAGAGAAGGGGTTTACTAGTATCAGCAGGCATTGTTGGTCGAGTGTTGGGAACCGCCCTGACTGGTATCAGAGGCTGAAACCCCCGCCTAGGCTAAGGCTAAGGGAATGCCCTTGGAACCGTGAGCCGGCAAGGAGATAAAAGCTTATCTTCCTGGCAGGAATGCTGCTTCTGCTGCTGAACCCCAAAAAGCTTGGTCGGTTAGCCAAAGACGGGTAAGATTCCCCACGGGGGGAACAACCCAAGCCAGGCACGATCACTTTTGGGAGGCCCCCCAAAAGAAGGACTTGGGGGGGCTGCAGCAAAGGGGGGTGATGGACCCTCACTCCTCGGCTTTGACAAAGTCTGAGTTCTCAGCGTCCGGAAGAAAATCTCCTTATCTCTCGGTGGCCTTAGTTCCCGTGCTCCACCTAAGCCTGAAACAATGACAGGGTAGTACAGCTCGGTACTGGGAAGTGCGGATTTCCCGGGGGTGATCAGGCCTAAGAAAGAACATGTAAATTACTGTGAAACCTTCTTTGTTTAGAACGCTCTCAGTTGAATGAGAAGGGTCTTAGGAGGAAGTTATTTTGTTCCTCAGCCTTACAGCTCTTTGACCCCCAACTCAATAGACGGGCAGAGTTCTTTGTTTTCTATAGTTCCTTACTTCCCCTGGTGAGTGCTGTACTTTACCTGAATTATTATGCAGGATGAGCCCAACAAAAGCAGGTATGGATGGTAAATCAGCACGCTCCCCACTAGGGGGGGTGGCCATTTTGTCCCTACTTCCCCACAGAAACTAGTTTGTCTCTGTGCATGTGTTGTTTTTTCTCGCATGTTTATCGTCGAGCCATCCACAGTGTTCCGTGGTCACTGCTGGCCGGTGACCCACGCGCAACAGTCGAGGAAGGTGTGTCCATCTTCATTCATAAAGTAGCTACTTCATAGTTCTCTGCCTAGGGGCTCCCATTTGGCCCAGACTCAGATTAATCCTGTGACATTAGCAGTGATAGAATATATTCTGAAATCCAAAAAGCTGCTTCAAAATACCATTTCATAACTGGCCATAATAATATCATTATTTTATATATACAGAAAATTGTGAACATCTGGGAACTTAGGGCATTTAGAAAGTTCTGTTAGCAAAATAACCTCATTTTTTGCTTAAGAGACATTAGTATCCCCTAAAACTCATGAGCACGGCATCCTCTTTTCTGGTTAACATTGTCGTCTGCTGTGATATGGGCTGTATCTCCCATCTAGCTTTACTTTATTTTTACTTGGCCACGCTGTTTGAAAACATGAGGACAGTGGTCATCTCATCAATATTAGAGTTTTAAAATACAATGAAAACAAATAAGGTAAGCCTTAACACTAACTTAATTCTCTACTCAACAAATAAAAAAGTTACATTTCTACACAATCTTATTTATGTTATAATCTCATGGTCAAATAAGAATCTGGCCATGGCTAGTGGACAGAATCCAAAATATATTCTTATATCAAGTTTGTTTATTTTGCATCACTATAAACTGTATTTGGGAATGAATAAATATTTTGTATGCAATTGAGAAATTTTATATGTATGTACACACACATATAGGTGTACATATGTATATATGATTTTTGTAAATATACTTGGATGTTTCATCTTATCCTTAAAATTTTCTTTTTTGTAAGTCTGTTTTACTCTTATTAAGAAGATGTACATTTTGGACCCATGCCCACATATTCTCACTATTTGTCATTTAATTGTCATTTGTCATTTATATGTCATTTGTCATATATTATGATATGAGTCCAGTTTGGTCTGTCTTAATTATTACAGTAGTTGGAATCACCATACTGCACTGGGTGCTTTAAATGCATTATAGCATTTCATCCTCTGCACACTTGTCCACGGTCTCATTGCTAGCAACTGGCAGAGACGGGGCTGGACCCCGGTTCCCTCTCACTGCAAAAGCCATCTTCCTAACCTGTATTTCCCTTTCATATTGAGTCGTGTTACAGAAGGGTTTCCCTAATTTTAGTGGCATTATGAATCACTGGGGGTGTTGTGAACATACAGATCCTGATTCTGTGAGTCTGGGGGAGGGCCTGCATTTCTAGCCAGCTTCCAGGTGATGCTGCTGCTGCTGCTGTTTTGTGAAGCACACCCCTAGTGGCAAGGCGTTATCACCCTGAACCTGGGGAAGGTCATTTCTCTTTGTCTGTTTTTCACCCCCAGGCCAGAATACACATAATGGTATTTTTGTAATAAATGATCGAAGCATGTCCAGGTAAGCAGTATCCTACAGAGATATGGGAATCAGGCTCCGCCACCTTTTTCTCTGGGGGTCCTGGACGTTGGATTTCTCTGAGCCAGTTTCTTATGGGATCATTGAAAAAATGAGCAGGTTAGATAAATAAATCTTTACAGTGATCATGTGATCATGTCATCATCATCGTCATCATCATTAAGGTTTATCGAGTGCTTGCTATAATCCTTGAACCACACTGAGTGCTTTCTCCTGATTCTATCACTTAAGCCTCAGAATAATTTTATGAAGTCAGTTGGGGCATTAAAGATTAAGTCAAGTTCTATAAATGCCTATAATTCTGAATTATACTCTTAACAAAGAATTACATGTCTGAAGTAGTCAAACAGAATTTATAAGTTATAAGTTATAAGAACAAGATGATATTAGATAAGTTATGAAAGATGCATGTCAAATCTCAGCCTCAGTCTTAATCCCTTCGCTTATTTCGGACAATTGTGTAACCTCTTTGAGTCCCAGCATCCTCTGAAGAAAGGGACAAGCATGAGCACTATCTACCTTAGAGTACATTTGTGAGAATTAGATGGGACAGTTCATTGGTTCATGCCAAGATTCGAGTTGTGTCCAAGATTGACACTCAAATAGCAGTCACTGCGATCGTCGTAACATTAGTGAGAGAATTAAAATAGTATGATCACCTCCTGTTTTATTTCACAGAGCATGGGAAGAAACATTGATCTGCATGCGGTCTTTGTCAACTTTCTCCCTCACAATCTGACACTACGTACCTGACTCTTGGCTCTCTGTTTTCCCTTTAAAGTCACGGCTCTGGCCTTGATGAGTTCCCACTATGAGATGACAAAAAAGAACAAAAGCTGTTTCCTTACAGCTTTCACAATTTGCAATGACTGTTTTCTTCCAAACTATTCAAGTTCCAGGCTAAAATTTGTAAAAAAATTTGCTTAATTTATCGAATGATAATAATGGAAATATAGCCATCACTGTGACTGAAGTGGATTAACTGCGAAGCTGTCATTTCAGGAGCAAATTATGGCACTTGGATGAACAGATCATTGACTTTAGATATTAAAGTGACATATTTGTTTAACTGTATTAAAACCTAATTACTAAAATAACCATGTAGGGCATTAAAAGATAGTTAGAGCCTTCATTCTTGATCATTGAAAACACCAAACTTCCAAACCGGCCTCTGATGGAGTTCAGTGAAGTTATTCTAAAGTAGGAAAATACTCTGCTCTACTTAGGGCAGGAAAATGTCATTGTGTTCAGTCCTACTCTCATTCACCAACACTTACTGAACCCCTTTGTAAAGCCAAGTCCTTGACAAAGGCATGAGATAGAAAGCTGAATGAGCTGTGCACAACTTTGAAGAACTCACTTTTTTTTTAGTCTGGCAGGTGAATATATTAGTGAGAAATTAGAATACAACTTGTATCATAAAAGAGTATACACCGCAATGCCAACTCGTAGGTTGGCTGGGGACACTGGCATCCCATCCCTTTCATCAGCATAAAGCCTGGAGTGGAGCAGCCTACTCACTATGGAAACAAAGCTTCAGGATAAATCTTGCTGCCACCGCTGTCCTTTCTTTTCAAATGGGTGGCTCCCCTGGCCTCCCATACAGAAATGGGGGGATTGCCCTGCTAACTATGGTGTAGAAGGTTTCGTCCACTATCTTTGGAGGAAAGTTCAACTTAAAATGAGATTTGAAGGCCACATGAAGATTTCTCAGGCAAAAGTTTGAAGCCACAACATCATCAATTGTGGCCCTGAGCCTTGATCATTTCCTCCTCTCCTGTTTCTTTTCCTACAAAAGAGAATCAATAATGTATTAAATACTCACACAATTCTGCACAGATTACATGGTTGGAAAATTAAGTGGGCTCAATAAATGATAATTATGACATTCTCTCCTGTGCTGAAAAAAAAGTCACATGCAAACTTATGCGAGTAAGGGAAGAAAGGGTGTGCTGAGCATACGCTGGGACCGCCTGGACTGGTGGGCAAGGCAGGTGTCGTAGGACCAGCTGAGGAATGAGGGAGGGTGGTGGGGATGGCATCCCTACTGTGCACTAGAAGCAAGTCACAAAAGACTTTTATGGCATAGTAAGGAGTTTGCATTTACCCCAGTGGTACATGGGATCCATGGAGATTTTGTCTTTTTGTTTATTTTTAAAGCAGAACAATTGAATAGTCAGATTTGAAAACTTAGAAAAGCCATCCTGACAGCAGAGTAGAGAATAAATAGAACCTGGGCAGATGAAACCAGGGAGACAGACTGAAGGCCCCTGCACCAACTTAGGACAGAGAATCAGATAACGGGAATCAGTTAGTAAGACAGTGGGAGAAAAAAGGGAAGAAATGAGAGATGTGGAAATCTTGCATGATGGGTAAATTGACGAGGTTGTGATGAGATGACAATGGGAATGGCAGCGAAACAAGAGAAATAGAGGCCCTTGGTAACCATGGTAGAGGGCTGGGTTGATGGTAAAGGCAAACCCTTCCTTTTATATGTTGGTATCAAAAGCTCTATTGAATTGAGGTCCGCAGTTCCTTGGCCTGCAGCTCTCATGCAGACAGAATGGGGCGGGGGGCGGATAGAGAGTGCAGGAGTGAAATGGGTTAAGGATGTTCCATGTGCTATTTCTGGCCCCCACCCTGCCTGCTCACTGATTCATTCCCCTGCTGCCGGGGGTCAGGATTGGGGGATGCTGAGCTTCAACAGTGAAGACACCCTGTCTTCGGGGGCTACTGACTACTGGGCAGTAATGGCCTATTTGCGGCAGAGAGGAAACGATTCTTTAGTTGTCTCAGGAATGTGTCCAAGATTTCGAAGAGTCAGTGCCCTCCAAAAAGAACTGTGCCTATGGTTTTTCTACTTACTTAATATTTCTGTCTTGAAATTTGGGAAAAAGATGATTGCCAAAGGGTTTATTTAAAGTGGATGAGTTACTTACATATTAGCTTAGCCTGGATTTTAAAGTTAATTTAGAGTTCAGGATAACTTATAAATACATTTTGAACATGTGTCATTTTGAGGACACCTAAATATTTTACTCATCTTAGAATCTTTGTTTATTGGTTTTTATAGTGAAATCTACACGTGATTATAATTATTTCTGACACTCTTTGCCCAGACTGAGCTATTCAATGCTACTTTAGTCTGCAGGAATTTAAAAATGTTTCCTGATCCTCAAATATAGAAACTCAGAAAGGCAACTCTGACAAAGGTCTAACTACCCAGTTAGTTAACTAACTACAGAATTAACCTAAGAATAAAAATATGGGTAACTTTTTAGACTTTTTGAAAATTATGAGAGATACTATAACCTCTGTATGTACAAACATACAAAAAAGTGGAGGCAACTTGAACAAATAAAGAGCATTTTATTCTTAAAAAAACAACAAAAATAAGTTGTGAAACTAAACTGGAGAAAATAAAGGGAAGAAAACAGCAAAATATTAAGTAGTAACTTAAATTTGAATGACAGAATATGGATGACAATTTTCCCCTCTTTTTACAATTTCAGTTCTCATAATAACTGTTATTACTTCTAAAATAGAAATAGAATATAAATATATATGAATTAAATCAATAGATTTAAAGAAAAATCAGTATTTTAGTGATTAAATAACCTTAAGTATCATGTAGTGTTAGCAACCATGATGAGAAAGGAGAGAAGAGAAGGAAGGGGAGATGTATAACATTTACTGAGCTCTTCCCTGTGCTAAACATAGTGTCTGTGCTTTCATGGGTTATCGCACCACACAACGCTAAATATAAGAATTATTGTTGTCTCTAGACATAAGGCAGTTGAGACGTAGAGAAGTGAAAATTCTCTTCAAAGTTCACACGGAATTCAAATTATTCCATAAACAACTGCTTCTAGAACCCATGCAGTCTCTAGATCATAACTTCTTCATGGTGATGGCAAAGACATTGTATCCTCATCATCTTTTATGGCCGTGGAATCATCTCATCCAGGATTTGTAGGCTGTCCTATGAAAACTGAAGAAAGCATGATTCTTTTTCTTGTGAATTATTTTTTAGGTAATAGAGAGGCTAAATTAAAAAAAAGAAACCTCTAAAATACCCTTACTTATTTATTATTTTGCTTTCTAAAATGATATTCCATCCCTCTTTTGTCTTAAATAGGTGGTTTTATAGTCTACACTTCATTAGGCAAGGTGTGCTGGTATTGACTGATTCTGTATTGATTCCCACTTTTCCTAACATATCCTGTAGCCCTGAATCACTACAAAAGATCACTTCTGCCCCAAGGATAATAAAAAGCCAGCCATGGTTACTGTGTACTTGGGACTTTCCTGTGTTTATCATTCACTCATCCATGATAGAAACTCACCTTTATCGCAGTGGGTCAGTCACCCTATACTGGACATTTGTCTGTATGTTCTTTGGAAGCTCTATATTGATATTCTTGGTATAAGGAGGAACAACATGAATTTTGGCAGAACTTATCTGCCTCTGATTTCGTGCAGTATGTTTCAGATAGAGCTTTATTCCTGACTCCAGAGAAAGATCATGAAACACAGGTCTAATTGTGAACCCCATGTACCCCTATCATAATTGGTTCAGGGGGGTGGTTTCAGGAATACAGGATCAAAGTTAGCCAACTGAAATAATTGTCAGAGTTAATACATGACCTGTCTAAGGAGGCTTATTCTGCTTTGTAGCTTGTACTCAGGATAATGTTACCCTGGAATTGAAAGGGGCCCAAAATATAGGCCCTGAGGATGAAGCCAGCACAACAGAAGACAGAGCCAAGTGATGGAGAAAAACCAAGTCCTGGTGATGTCATCAAGCCAGCCCTTGACATAGCCTTACCTCCAGAAAATTTCAGTCACTAAGTTTGCTATAGTCTTTCTTTAGTTCATGTTGGTGCTTTTAACACTTTCAACAGAAAGTACAGTGACAGCCCATGGGGCTAAGTTTATCCTATGATGGGTTTAAAGAATTAAAAGTTTGCTGTTGTCTATCAACACATTAAAAAAATAATAAATATCATTTATTCAACAAAATCTTACAAACTCTTCCCATAGATAAAACAGATCAGCATGGAGCTGTCCTAGAGAACCCACCTTTTTTTTAAGTTAATTTTCAAAAGATTTTATTTATTTATTTTTAGAGAGGGAAGTGGGGAAGAGAGAGAGAGAAACATCAATGTGCAGTTGCTGGGGACCATGGCCTGCAACTCAGGCATGTGCCCTGACTGGGAATCAAACCTGTGATGCTTTGGTTCACAGCCTGTGCTCAATCCACTGAGCTATGCCACTCAGGGCTTGAGAACCCACCTTCCTTGTCTACCCAGGCACCTTCAGAGATGTTGATCTTTAACCCCAGACCTGTTGAAAACCCCTTTCCATGGCATCAAGTCTGAATGCGTTGAAGCCAGGGTCTAACAAATCCTTCTGGTTCAGTTTTTCTAACTATACTCCTTGTTCTCCTCCTGGCTAGTCATGCTGCTGTCTGTAATTACCCAGCATGTTCTTGCCCACCTGTCTGCTTTCTCCAAGTTATCACTCTTACCTGAAATCATGTTTCATACCCAAGTCCTTTTGTGTAAGATCTATTTATTCCTTAAAGTTGCATTAAGTCCCATCTCCTTTATGGAAACTCCCAGGATTTATTTGTATCCCTGGAGTTTTCATCCTATAGTACATGTATTTACTGATCATGTTCTGCCTCTGAGATCAATGATTGCTTCACAGGTATTGCTCTTAGACATGAAAAATGTTTGTTTCTTCAGGGTAGAAATTCTGTTTTGTTTGATGCTTGTCTTCCCCATAAGGCCTGGGGAAATGCCTAAACTTCATAGGTCCTTGATCATAACTTGATTGGATAATTAGGGTTGTAATGTAAGCAAGGAAAACAGCTAAAATTTTTCAAGTCTATTGAATATAATGCTAAATATATTGATCATAATGTGATATATATTTAATTATTTAATAACTTCTACAAACTATTCATTAATCATTAGGTCCAAATGATTTGCTATTTTCAAACCGAATGTGTGTGTGTGTGTGTGTGTGTGTGTGTATAAAGTGTTCTACTATCATAGTCAGTGATGATTAAATAAACACTTTAGGTACAAAACTTGGAAAACGTACACTGCTCTGGTGCAAAATACTTTGAATTTTATTTTAATGACATAGTGTCAATTCATTAATTATAAATGCACAGCCATTTGTTGGTAAAAGGAAACAAGATGTCAAGGGCAAACAAAGAATTCATTGGTGAGGCACTGTCTTGGACAGGAACTTCTATTTGCTAATGCCCTATGTAACTTTAATAGCACTCAGCAGCTGGTGGTCTACAGTGGTTGGGGCAGTGAGTGGATTGCCTTTTCTTTATTTACTTTGCAATGGAAGGATGCTTGCAATATTAAAAAGCACACACATACATGCCCACCACCATAACAAAAACCCTGCCCCTAGGATACCATATGGCAGGGGCCCTGCCCCTGAAACCCAAACAAAGCCAACAGCAACAGATTCAGTGTTTGTCTTTGGCTGGGAATTTGGGCTGACATCAATTATACTTTTGAGCTTGGACTGAATTCAACATAAGCTTGTCAGTTGGCACTTTAGAAGAATGAATTAAACTAAGCCTGTGTTTCCTTATCACTGACTGTAGCAGCCAAACTGTTTTCTGCACGTCTTTGACGTTTTAATTGGTGAGACTGGGAGGGCTTTTCTCAAAGCTCATAGGTAAGCAAAATGCATATGATTTCCTGGGTATAGGATTTGGATAATTCAAACATTTTTCCAAGAGATCAACATTACAGAATGGAAGCTCAGATAATAAAAAAATGTATATTTCTATAAATGTCAGTTAATCATTTTAATTACAGATATTTTTTATTGCTGATTTGTTGTATTTTGTCTTGTATTAAGCCAGTTCTAAAAGTATTTTAAGAAACAGGTGGAGGAGTTATTTTGACAAGTTTAGGATAGGCACAGGCTTACAGACATTTTTTAATGAAATTAAATTTTAGAATTAAATTAGTGCTCAAATAAATACTCATTTAGCTTTATAAGATGATTTTAGATACATTTATAAATATTAAGCAACTTTTCCAGAAACATATATTTTTTAAAACTAATAATAAAAAAGTAAGTAGCTACATTGGTTACTTTAATGAATCTTGAACAAGTAAGATTTCTTTCAAATATTTATGTCTTTACCACCCTAATTATCCTTGTTTCTACTATTTATTCTCTCTTCTTTTAGCTAAGTATTCATCTATACTTGACATTCTTGTTGTGACAAATAGTGAGACTCTGTGCTGAAAAATATAGGTTCCTTCATTAAATGGTACAATGAGCATGCATTTCAAAGTATTGAATTTTAATAAACACTGCAAAATCACAGGGTCATCGGAATCCACTTTGTGAACTCAAACAACTTTACTTGACACTTCAATACGTGCTCTTTCTAAACCTTAACTGAGGTTTCCAGAGTAAGTTTTTACAGAAAATATGCATTTTCTATATTTAAAATTTCGGATTAGCAGAGTTGTAAGACTCAACATGTTTTAGATGAGAGGGAAAACGGTACTGGAAACTGTGAACACATCAGCTTCTAATGAGAGCCTATAGAATTTCTTTCTATTTTTGCCACTGATAGTGAAAAACAGTTTTTAAAATTCATGAACAGGTTTTGTTTTCAAAATGCCACGTTTGTTCCTACAGGGGACAGAATGGTCGGCCAGGTGCTAATTTTGCTGGAGCTGCACTTCCCATGCAGGAACTACTAGCCCTACATGGCCATTTCAATTTAGATTTAATTTAATTTATCTAAGTGACAACGGAGTGTTGGAAAGTTGTCTGGCTCAATCGAGAAACTGAGTTTTCAGTCAGACAGTGTAGGTGTAGACCATTTCCATCAGTGCAGAAAGTTCTGTTTGGCTGTGTTGTTTTAGAGTTCGAGGTGGTATTGGAATGCGCTCACAACTCAAAACATCCTTACTGTCCACGTTTCTTAGTAATACGCTTCTGAGAAGAGTGTAAAATAATGTGCCCACATGACAAGTGAACTGTGAGGTTATAAATGGTTGAGTCACCACAAAGCATTGCAAAAGTTCAAGGGGCAGGATAAATGTTCAGACACATGAGTACAAGACACATTGATGTCCTGTGTCAGGTGTATGGGAACACCATGTCATGCTGAATAGTTTCTGATTTACCCGAAGTGGCCGGCATTGCTGTGCATGTGGTAGCTGCTTTCCACTGCTGGTCACGGACCAGCTTCCCCCACCAGGAAAAGCCTCTGGGTACCTATCATGACTCATGTTCCACCAGGTAGCCCTAGGCCACCTAGGAACGTAGATTAATATATTTTCTCAAACATACTGGGAAAAAAGGGTGATTCTGACTTGGAAAAACGGTCTTACGAAAACTGCACCTGAAACTTAACTTCTTTTCTGATTCTCTTTCGCCACTTCCCCTCACAACTGTGAATCAGGAATACAACTCCCCGCTTAATCTCTACAGCCCAGCATCCATCCCCCGCTCGGTTCCACTCGGGTGGACGTAACAGGATGACGGAGGGTAAAACACTTGCAATTGGTGTGTTGAGGCCTTTACTGTTTCAGGAGAGCCGATTGTCAACACATCCTCCCAAATCTTCATTGAGCTACACGTTGGAAACCATGCACCCTGGCAGTATTCACACCGTGGGAATCAGAAAATGCTACAAGTCACAGTGGCTATACACTTTGAGCTCTGTTTGTTAGGCACTACCAGTGTATCACTGACTTGGAAGAGGCAGAGAGGCCCTGTCTACAAGCAACAGCTTTCTCTACTCTGTCTACCAACGGCTAGGCATGCAGTGGTTTTGGCAGAAATCCCGAGTGGAAAAAAAAAAACCCATAAAGACAACAGTTAGGAAATATTGAGTCATCAAAATCACAGCTCGGTCTCTGTTAGCAAGTAGTTTGATCAATGGAAATACACAATTCCATTCCTTTTAATCCAGCAGTTGAGGGGCTGAAAATTTATGTGGACTTTCATGATCAAGATTTTACCATAATACAGCAGATAAGGACACTCTATCAAATGCAAATATTTATTTTGATCTATGCAGCCATTTTTTGTGTGTATACTACATGACCGGCATAAACCTGAAGTCGCTCATTTGTGTCTGCCAAGCATTAATGAAAACTTTGAGACAGACTTCACCATTGCACTTGCCTAAAACAGGTTTGTGAGTGCCGGAGGCAAAACTAAAATTGAGATATGCATACTTTTTCTGAAAGGTTAACGTAGAGATTTACTTCTTTAAATAGAATCCTGCAATTTCCTTAAAAATATGTCTTTCTCTAATTTGGAAGAGTCAGACAGGAAAGAAGTGCTTCTTTTTGCAATAAATGAGAGGATGCAGAATATGTTTTCATAATTCCAGGCTTCCATCGTCTCAGCATCTCTGGCTTATACAGACCAGCACGTCAGAAATGAGAAAAGAGAAAATTAGAACAAAGCTCAACTTCCATATTTCTGGTTATTGTAAAACTTGCAGCACTGGATGTTGATAATCAGGAGAACGACCATTATATTAATGCATCAGGTCTCCTTTATGCTGAAGCACACAGAAGTGCATCTGGAAGAATCAGCAATCAGAAGGCCTTAGACATTCATTCCACACGGCAGCTGATTGAGAAGGTGCAGGAGGTGATGAGGGTTGATAAAGAGAAGAGCCGTGTAACTTGGTGGCCCTGATACTTCCCAGGGATATTTATAAGCCCCGAATCCACTAAAATAACTTGTAAATGCTGATCACTATTTAAGGAGAATGCATTACATGCTGGTATGTTACAGCCCACAGGCCCGTAATAACCATAAAACTCAAAATAATTCCCATAATGATGGGAAACTAAAAACAGACCTAACTTTTATGTGATAACATTGTTCTGATTTGAAAGAAATTGAATCCATTTAGTATTTTATATTAACATTTTATGTGTTTAAAATGTTCATATTTCTCCCTACTGTCTCAATGCAAAGTTTTACGTGTTCTTTTTTTGGATTCCGTGACAAATTTTCTAGTAAAAAAATAATCACAGGAATAAATAAGAGCTGTTCTAGATGTAGCACTCTTCATACACAGGAAGTACAGGGACCAGGCAAATGTGCTTACAAAGCTGTTCCAGCCAACAGTTGGATAATAGCTTTCTGAACCCCAGTGGATTCAACATTATCAGCAGCTTCTCTGCATACTGGTTGAAATTTTTAAACTGGTCAAAAACCTTTTCAAGTGTAAACATAAAATACAATGATCTATTCTGAGCCCCTGGCCTTGTTTGAAAATAGTGTATAAATGTACTTGAAACTCAAAGATATTAAAAGTAGAAATTAAAGGACAAGAGAAAAAACTTCATAAAATTTATCCTATAGAATGTATTTGTAAAGATCTCTATTAAAATGTGTTTGAAGTAGCCAAACCTGGAAATAAGCTGAATGCTTATCAATAAAGAAAGTTTGATTGGATTTTTAACACCTCCATTTTATAAAATATCAGTCAGTGATAGAAAAGAATGAGTTAGATTTAAGCTGCTGTTCTGGAAAGATAACAATTCTGTGTCATTAAGTGAGAAAAGCAAGTCGCTTATAAATACATATTGGATAATTTTATTCACATAAAACAAATGGCCAAAAACATACATAAGGTAGATCCTTCAACTATTTTCCTCTTAACTGGTACACCTAGTTCATCTATGTTAACCGTTCTCTCTATAAAACATGCTAAAGGTACAGGAATTGCTCACAGAAGATTGTTTCCTATGTGGTCATCTGACCATTCAACATTCACACACGAAGGGTTAATTGTATTTGTTACCAAACCTCTTTGTACCAAGTGTTGTTATAGCAATTTTCACATTTCATACAGTGTTATACAAAGTGTTTATAAATAAATGTGATAAAAAATTGTTGTTTCATGAAAATGACATTAAAAACTTTGGAAGGACCCCTTAAATGAAAGCCACTGAGAACATATACTGAGAATTTAGACATAGGCAAAACCACTGTGAGTACAGGGGAAAATGTGTTAAAATATAGAAAAATTGTACACTAAATTGCTTAGTAAATGCTTTAAAAAGCTTGATGATTTGAAAGATACTAAAGTGCCCTATAAAATCTTGTCAAAACAGTGAGCATCTAATGGTGAACCAGCCTCAGCAGGGTCCCCACTATTAGAGAACTGACAAGGGAATTGATTCCTGCCAAGAGCCTCTGTGGGCTTTCCTTATCCAGCATCTCTTCTGCTCTCTGAGTTCCAGTATCCCAGACTTCCTTCTCCTGTGACTTTGTTCAGTGCCCCTACTTCAGACAGATTTGGTCTCGGTGCAGCAAACTCGTCTCGGAAATACGTCCAGTTCTCCAGTTTCTATGAGACCATCTCCGCTTCGGTCATGCTAGCATGCTCAGCCCCTGTGATTTGAGATAATAAATGGCTTGAGACATTGTATCCTATCTTTAGCCTCGGACAGAAAACTGAGCTCTGAACAGATGACCGATTCCCTTTCTCTAGGCAGTATGTTCTGCCTTCTTGGCTGGTGCTGAAGAAAGTCTTCAGTACAAAGTGAAATGGGCCACTGCCTCTCTGTCTCCCCTTCTGAGGACCCTCCCACTCTCATCTAGATTTGATCCCTGGACCCAGTCTTCAGATTAGACACTCACCCTTGTTCCTCTCCTGTCCTGGTCCAGGAAGTGGAAGAAAGAAAATAGGTTCTGTATGTCTGACACGCCTGAATTGATTGTAGATTAACTCTCTTAACTGAAAAATGTGGGACGTGTGGGCTGGTGGGTTAGCCTCCACAGTCAGAACTGCTCACTTCCTGCTGCACGGGGAAGAGAGGGAAGGAAAGAATCTGGGGATACAGGATGGGGCAAAAGTAGGTTTATAGGTGTGAGTACAGGAAACACAGGATTTACTTTGTATTATTATTTTTAAGCATTGTATTATTTTCCATATGAAAACTGTAAACCTACCTTTGCCTCACCCTGTATACAGAGAATATCCATCTTCTTAGCGCCTTTCCCATAAAAAGCTGTTCTTTGCATAGGAAGGATTTAATCCTCCAAACTGTCACACCCTTCTTCTACTTCTGGGCCACTACCGTCTTCCTGATGAACTCCCACTTCTGGCCCCTTGATCCCACTCCCCGGTCTAAGAAGCCCAAATCTCAAACTCCAGTCTCACAGGGACAGGCTGTGGATCTTCAGCTTCCCTGTGTAATCACTACTATTTCTTTTTCTCCAGTCTTTATTCTACTTCTAGAAGCTGTCAAATTAACTGAAGGAACTTCCTTGACCACTGCTTGACAGACCTACTCCCTAGAAGCCCCTTTTCTGCTTGTTACTGCTTCTTCCAACCTCGCATTGGCTGCATCCCTTATCTTCACAGATTTAGCTCCTGCCATCTCCTTGGAAGACACTTTTCCCTAAGCCTTCCCACCCCTGCCAGCCAGCCTTGGGTCACTGTTCTTTTCCAGGAGCCATCAGCTTCTGTTCCAACAATAGCTGTGCCGTCTTCCTGTGAGTGACTTGTGGAAATCAGTGTCGTTATCCTTAATCCACTGTTATAATTATCGTTAAAGCACAAAGGGCTTAATCCCTACACCCAAGAACCTCCACTGACTCTCAGGAAAAAGTATTCACAAAGCAAAGCTTTACATAATTAATTGATCATTTATGTTATATAAACAAACTCTATGTTCTGTAGGGATTCTGAGAAAAGGGAGATTGTGGAAGTTTTTTAAATTTTTTATTTTTTTATTGTTCAAGTACGGTTGTCTCCATTTTCAACCCACCACGCACCCCTGCTCCACCTTTCCCCACCTCCCACCCTTGAGCCTACCCCGTTTGGCTTTGTCCACGTGCCCTTTACACATGTTGCTTGATGGCCCTTCCCCTATTATCCCTCTGCTCCCTCCTTTCTGGTAACTGTCAGTTTGTTCTTTATTTCAATGTCTCTGATTGTATCTTGTTTGCTTGTTTTTGTTGATTAGGCTCCACTTATAGGTGAGATCACATGGTATTTCTCTTTTACCACCTGGCTTATTTCACTTAGCATAATGCTCTCCAGTTCCATCCATGCTGTCACGAAGAGTAGGAGCTCCTTCTTTCTTTTCTGCCGTGTAATATTCCGTTGTGTAAGTGTATCACAGTTTTTTGACCCACTTATTTATTGATAGGCACTTAGGTTGCTTCCAGCACTTGGCTATTGTAAATTGTGTTGCTATAAACATTGTGGTACATAAGTTCTTTGGAATTTATGTTTCAGGATCCTTAGGGTATAATCCCAACAGTAGTATTAAAAGTTTTAATTTGCCAGAAAAGAGTATTTGGAGAAATTGAGATTTTTAAAGGACTCCCCCAATAAATTTTTTGATTTGCGAACACAGAGGCATCAGATGAATGGCCACCAGCAGCAAGACTTTTGCACCCAGGACTATCATGCACAGGGCAGATTATTGGAAACTGGGAAGGAAGGGAAAATCAGCCAAGAGGAATCCAGCTGTTTCAGGAATCCAGGGGAAAGTCTATTAAGATGTTATTCTTTGAAAATGACAGGGTAAATATAAAGAATTATGTGACTATGCAACAATTTTTAAAAAATCAATAAGCCTTAGTGCCTGGATGATATAAGAAATGAAGAAAAATGATGATTCAAAATGACATCTAGCATTTACAGCTCTGGAAACTGAGAAAGTGGTCCCAGTCGGTGGCCAACAGCGGTTAGGGTGGGAGGGTCTTCAGGGGATGAACAAGTGTGGAGACTCTGGTTGTGGACATGATGCTTTTAAGAAATCGAGGAAGTGTCTGGCATTTCGAGTCCTGCCACTTGAATAAGAAGACTAGCTTGGAGCTAAGGATGTGGTATCCATAACTGTGTTAGGTGAATCCGTGAGGAGGGCATCTGTCTCAACAAAGAAAATTCAGAGATTAGCAGGGGCTACTGAGTGTTAGAGAATACTAAGACTTAGAGTGGAGAGGAGAAAGAGGAGCTAGGAAAGACATCAGAGACTTGCTGATTCCAGTAGCTGCCACTAATGCACCAATATATTATCAATTGCCAGTCATATATGTGTATGGTGACAGATGTTAATTAGACTTATTGTGGTGTGCGTTTTACAATATATATAAATATTGAATAGTGTTGTACCCTGGAAACTTATGTTATATGCTAACTGTACCTTCATTTTAAAAAATTCCCTGCTGAGGTCAGACAGAGATTAGACCTAAGTGTGAAAGACTGGGCTATCGTGACCCAGGGGCACTGGTTTCGAGCACGAAGGTCTACACTGGGGAACCCTTTGGAGGTCCTTGTTTTCTCTGTTGAACGCTTTTATAATCTGGGTTAATTTCAGAGCCTCAAATTGGTCTTGAAGTTGACCTCAACTTCAGAATTTCTGTATGCTAGGAATGGCACTAGAAGTTGAAAATGAACTTAAAGAACCAGTTTCGCATTTTCCATTTATATCTTGGGGATTGCATTAGAACCAAAGCAATGCAGAAGAAACCCTGGGACAGGGAGCTGGGCGGGGGAAACGGAGGCTGTGATTCCGCTTTCATCCAGCTCAGTCCTGCGGCTGCGAGAGCCAGGCGGCCATATGTACCCGGCATCTCATACCAGCATTTCTCCCTACTCTAGTCCCTCATTTCCTTCTCTCGAGCTATTATGCACTTTGAGGGTATTTTGATGTGTTTTAGCTTTATTTTAGTTTTCCATGTGCTGCTTTGACAACCTAATATTTTTTCACCATTTGGGAAAGGATGAAAGCAAGCAAATCACAAAATGCGTGCATTTTCTATGACTTAGGCCTAATATTATCCAGTGTAAAGCTCCTTTTATGTACTTATAATGGACTAACAAGAAAAAAGGAACTGTGGCAAAGTGACTCTTTGGAAACTCAGTGGCTCTCTCCAACCTCACACTTGAGGAACAGTACAGCCTGTTTAACAACTGTCTGGGGAAGAGAGAACCCGCGCTAGCCCGTTGCAGACTAGAGCTGAAGCATGAGAAGAGGAACCCCTCCAAGGCAGACAACGATGGGAACACCGGAATGTTTTGTCTGCGTGTTGGATAATTGAATGCAGCTGGGTAATTAAAAAGGTTGCGTTGCATTAAAGCGTGTGTGTTAGGTAATATCTGACTCAGACACTTAAAAGCTCAGCTTTAAAGCCACTTTTACAGTTTGTTGACTAAGGGAAATAAGTAACTGAATCTTGTAAACAGTCAACTACAATCAATCCAGAAAGGAGCTAGAAGGCTCGTCGTAGTTATTTTCTGACAAGAAGCCCACAGGTGCACTTAGAAAAACTTTTTTATCAGCACTATTGAGATATAATTCACATATAATTTATCCATTTAAAGGGTATGATTTGATGGCTCTTAGTATAGCATAGAGTTGTATCACCACAACCAGTCTTACCACATTTCCATTGCCCTAAAAGGAAATCCCATGCTCCCAGTCCTGATCCATCCTAATCTGTGACCCTCTCTTCCCATGTGGGAATGCCACACATATGGGTAACAAATATTTCTCCTATAAGGCTGTCCAAATGGTGCAACAGAGCTACCTGCTGAAAGACAAAACAGGTCTCAAGTATACAATATTGTTAACCGAAATGCAGTTGCCCATGTCAAAAGAATACTATACTGTTCTTCCTGAGTATAGGGTGATATTTTTCACTCCAAGAGGAGTGGTTTTCAGCATTCTCTCCCTAGAATGTTGACTTCTTTGGGCAGGACTGAATCTGGGAAGCTGCATCACAATTATGTCACAGGCAATCTCATCAGTACCGCAGCACAAGCTCAGAGGTTGAAGAGTCAAGTTCACTTAAAACTGTTTAGCAGGGATGGATCCTCTTTATATTGTCATAGATTCATCCTGGAATTGATTACTGTCTTTTACTCGGAGAGCCCTTGATGGTCGGGGCTTCTGCAGAAACTTCAGTGCCTTTGCCATGTCCCAGAGCTACCAGAGCCATGCTCTGCACACACAGGGGGCTCAATGAACGTATCGGCTGATTGACAGTCTGCATATCCCTGGATGCCCAGACTGAGATCTGCAAAGTGTTTCAGTTTGTAGCTGCCACGGTGATCAAAGAATAGCAGGAGGGAAGTTTTTTTCTTTGAGGTCAGCTTTCAGCTGCTGTAAATTAATCATGGACCACAATAGGAAAAGGAACGAAGAGAGGTATGTGTAATGAAAAAGAGGGAATCTATGTATTCCTCATGACTGTATTTTGGTCAAATGTTTTATCAACCAGGTGAAAGCACTGGAAAGCGACAATGACCTGGACAGCACTACCATCTGTTCGTGTGGATCGTCTGGGACTAGGCTCCTAGTCATAATTAAGGGGGGCATTTAGATGGAACTTTTGTGGCCAACATTGGGAAATTAAATATCCTTTGTAGTGTGTAATCATTTTGTTCTCCATATTATTCTGGGTAAGTATAATTAAACCATTGTTAAGTATAAGAAACACACAAGGAGAGAGGAACTGATAATGTGGTTGGATAATGACATAAGGCGGACGAACAACGAAACTTAGCAGATAAGAGGCAGTAATGTCACCTTCATTTTTTATTAGTATTTTGCATTGACTGAAAACTCACTTCACCCCTCATTCATATCCTCTCTGCATGATAATGGTGATCAAAATTCTGACTGATAAAAGAGCCACGTGAACTTTTTTCCTCAGATTTCTTTAAAACTAATGGACCATTATGCATTTCATTTCCAAACTGGTTTGACTGTTGAAATACTGTATATAAAGCTGGGTGTGGAAAAGTTAACAGGAGTGACACTTGGAAAATGTAATAAAAAGATAATCATTCAGATTTCTAATGTTTTGACTCCTTTTTTTTAGATGTAAGTCTTTTCTATTAATTCTTGAGTATAGTTTTAATTAAAAATGCTATATCACCCATTATCTATGATTACATTAATAGCAATGCCAATTTTAAAAATAGTTTAGAATGTTTGCTTAAAAATCTGATGTCACTTTGAAATGCTCCTTTCATTTCTCATGTATTTTACTCTTGATTTTATCAGCTCTAATATTCTTGAACGAGACTCCTGTCTCTCATCCCTATAATCTTTACTGCACTTTAAACCTTGAAATTTATAATTCAAAATAATAAGCTATTTCTAGAGGGTAGCAGTATGCAAACTCCTTACTTAAATCTGTCCTATCCAATGGCTCTATAATAAATGGAATATTTCCAAATTACTTGAATGAGAAAAGCTATGATAGACTTGGCTGTAAAACTGATTAACTTTGATGGGAGGAACAAATAAATGCACCAATCTCAACACTAAGAAATAAAAACAAATAGGTAACTAGGGCAAAACTAAATAAACTACAAGTAATGAGATGTTTGCTTCCCAAATTAACCTAGTGCCTGAATTATGGAATTTCATGACTCTCTTATTTTTCTAATTTTCTCAACAATTATGACATTTTTAATTACCTGTTAATGCCTCCCTTGGCTGGTAGAATATGATAGGCTATATATTTCATGGAGCTAGAGAAAATATTTATGCAAATCTTATTTAGATATCCTTTGCTATATCTACATATCTTTTTACTATATTTTATTGATTATGCTATTACATTTGTCACAATTTTCCCCTTTGCACCCCTCCACCTGATACCTCCATTCCCTCCAGTAATCCTTCCCTTAGTTCATGCCCATGGGTCATGCATATAAGTTCTTTGGCTAGTCCATTTCTTTTTAAAAAAAATATTTTATTTATTTATTTTTAGAGAAAGGGAAAGGAAAGGAGAAAGAGAGGGAGAGAAACAGCAATGTATGATTGCCTCTCCTGCATCCCCTACTGGAGACTTGGCCTGCAGTCTAGGCATGTGCCCTGACTGGGAATCAAACCGGTGACCCTTCGGTTCACAGGTCCACTCTCAATCCACTGAGCTACACCAGCCAGGACAGCTACTTCATTTCTTAGACTGATCTTAATATCCCCCTGTCTGTTTTGTACCTACTAAGTTGTGCTTCTTAATCCCTGCACCTTTTCCACCATTCTCTCCCTCCCATCTCCCAACTAATAACCTTCCAAACGAACTCCGAATCTATGATTCTGTTCCTGTTCTGTTTGTTTGCTTAGTTTGTTATTTAGATTCAATTACTGATAGCTGTGAATTTATTGCCTTTTTAGTGTTCATTTTGATCTTCTTTATTTTCTTATATAATTCTCTTTAGCATTTCATATAATAATGGTTTAGTGATGATGAACTCCTTTAGTTTTGCCTTGTCTGGGAAGCACTTTATCTGCCCTTCCATCTAAATGATAGCTTTGCTGGATAGAGTAATCTAGGTTGTAGGTCTCTGCTTTTCATCACTTTGAATACTTCTTGCCAGTCCCTTCTTGTCTGCAAAGTTTCTTTTGAGAAATCTGCTGACAGCCTTATAAGAACTCCTTTATAGGCAACTCTCTGCTTTTCTCTTGCTGCTTTTAAGATTCTCTCCTTATCTTTAGCTTTTTGCATCTTAATTATGATGCATCCTGATGTGGTCCCCTTTGGGTCCATCTTTTTTGGGGATTCTCTGTGCAGCCTGGACTTGTATGTCTATATCCTTCACTAATTACGGAAGTATTTTTTCATTATTTTTTCAAATAGATCTTCAATTTCTTGCTTTTCCTTTTCTCCTTCTGGCATCCCTATGATTCAGATGTTGGTATGTTTAAAGATGTCCCAGTGGGTCCTTATACTATCCTTGTTTTTAAATTCTTTTTTCTTCCTGCTGTTCTGATTGAATGCTTTTTCCCCCCTTGTGCTCCAAGTCATCGATTTGATTCTTGGCTTCATCCTCTCCACTGTTGGTTCCCTGAAGATTTTTCCTTATTTCACTTAGTGTAGCTTCTATTTCTGCCTGGGTCTTTTTTATGTTGCTGGAGTGCCCAGTGAGTTCCTGGAGCATCCTGATAACCAGTGTTTTGAACTTTGCATCTGGTAGGATGCTTATCTCTATTTCATTTAGCTCTTTTTCTGGAGTTGTGTTCTGTTCTTTCATTTGGGCCATATTTCTTTGTCTCCTCATTTTGGCTGCCTCCTTGCGTTTGTTTCTGTGCATTAGGTAGAGCTGCTTTGACTCCCTGTCTAAGTAGCATGGCCTATTATAGAAAAACACACCTGTAAATTGTATGGGGCAGAGCCTTAAGTATTGTCAGGGTTAGACAACCTGCTTCACAGCTCTGTGGCTGTGTGTCAGGGGGAGCTCAGAGAGGGGACAATGCTGCTGCCTGGCCTCCATAGCTTTGCCTGGGAGGAAGCTGTCTCCCAGCACTGGCCCTGTTCCAGCCACTTCAGTTTCTCCCCCTATGCTACTGGTGCTCTTCTGGCTGTTGTCCTGATGCTGAATCCCAGAGGGGGTGGGTCTGTGTAAGTCCTAATTTGGTTACAGGCCCCTTAGGAGGAGTCTCTGGAGAATCCCACAGTTTCTCTTGCTACTCCAAACCCCACTGGTTTTTACAGCAGGAGTTATGGGGACTTATCTTCCTGGCACTGGAACCCTGGTATGGGTGGTCTGTGCTGGGGCTGGGGATCCCTCCCTCGCAATGTATTCCTCCCAGTTTTTACCTACCACAGGTGGATGTGGAACTGCCCAATCCACACCTCCATATCTCCCCACCACTCCACGCCTCTCAGCATATCTCCTCCTCCCTGTTCCTCCTACCCGTCTAGGTGAACGTGGCTTCTCTAAATCCTTGGCTGTTGGACTTCCATAGAGCCCGATTTCCTGACAATTCTGGGTGTTATTTGTTTTGTAGTCTAGTTGTAAATTTTTGCTGTAGCTGTCAGAGAGGTGAGGCGTGTTTACCCATGCCTCCATCTTGAGCAGAAGTCTGAATACATATCTGAAGCATCTGGCATAGTACTGGGCACACAAAAAGCATTGAAGAATATGGGTTGAATGAATATTTCAGTGGAACTGCTCTTGTATTCTGCTATGCCATGTTTAATGTATGTACAGGCAAGGTGATGCCCAACCAGAAGGCACTCTCTTTGGGGCAGGGCAACAAAAAGAACTGGGTGTGTTCAGTGCCTAAATCTTTGCAAATGCTCAATAAATATTGACAACAGAAGGGCTGCAAGCCTCAGGGGAATAGCGAACAGCTGCCAGTAAAATGGATAATGGTCATATATTTAATCAGTTTGCATTACAAGTGGTTTAACTGAATTTCCATTTCTTCATTGAGCTAACAAACCTCTGAATTTACTGAATGGATGGTGTCATGCTCAGCACGATTAGTTTAAAGCCTTATTAACTAACTTTTTGACGTTCTATTTAGCAGGAAAGCAGCCAAACATGTTTTTCTTACATATTCATTTAAAACATTTTACAGCTGTTTATAATTTCTATTTAATAATCCTATTTTTACATCATTTGTAATCAGAGGACATAAAAAAAGAATTGTTAGTCAGGTTTTAACCCTAATTCACTGCAAAATCATATGTCATCAGCACCAATATTATGTTAATTACATTTTCTAAATGATTTAGAAATATTTTAATAGCAAATCTTAGTTATTTCTCAAACAACTACAAAAATTGAATAAATATATTAGATAAATATAAATATATAATTTGAGCCTTGCCTGGTGTGCTTCAGTGGACTGAGTGACCGACTGTGTGGCAAAGGGTCACTGGTTCCATTCCCAGTCAGGAAACAGGCCTGGGATGCAGACCGGGTCCCCAGTAGGGGGCGCACGAGAGACAACCACACATTGATGTTTCCCCATTGATGTTTCCCTCTCTCCCTCCTTTCCCCTCTCTCTCTCTCTAATATATATATATATATAATTTGACAGGTTTTCACCAGCAAGTCTTAAGAAAGCCTTTTTAATTAACATGACATAACTGGAAAATAAGAGAACAATAGGTAATATCCTGTAAAGTTTAGTGCTGTTTTCACCCATGCATTTTATGTGACCTTATTTTAAAGAAGAGTGAACTGTATTTTAATGACTATCAATTCCATCTCATGGATAGGGGAAAAAAAATTAATAGCAAAACTCCACTTTCCATCCGTGTTTTGTGGACTTTCTACTTGAATATCTATTTATCACAACTAAAGGAAATAGCTTCTATTAGAAAATTTGGAAGGATCTAGATCGATGTTTCTAATTATCAATGTTGATATAAATTAATCATTTTATTTCCCAATTTGAAATTCTGTGCTGCTCCCAACCTTACCCAGTTGCCTACGGGGTAAACCTCAAACCATTTACAAGGCATTTAAGATCTTCTGTTTTTAAGCGTATATCACCCACATTCCCACTTGCCCTGACCACCAGTACACTTCATTCCAACCACAGTAGCCAGCTTGCCATTTCGCAGCACAATGAAGGGCCTCTCTCTCAGTTACCTTTGCATGTACACGTGTCCCTTTGACAAACTCCCCATTCTCCATTGATCAAATTCTTTTTTAACAATTCAGTGAAAATGTCATTCCTTCTTTGAGTTTCTCCCATGTCACCCAGTTGATTTCCTACTCTGTGCTGCATGGCTCATTTGACATTTCCCATTTTGGCCAAAAATTAATTATGTTTCTGTGTCCCCAGCACAATGTGGACTTCCTACAATCAGGGTTCATGTCTTAAGAGACGTTCTAAGTGCTCCAGTACCAAGCGCAATGCCCATTATTTCTTCAGTCCATGCTAGATATTATAATAGTTATTCTAATACCATCTAGTCATCCCTATAAAGAAGAGACTCTGAGTGTTTGCCTTGACTAATACAGCATCACATTCCTAATAATGACCTCAGGAAACAAGCAAACAAAATTATTGTATTTAGCTACCCTGCTGTTTCTGACAGTCTGGCTAAATTTCTTGGTCACTACTTGAATATAATAGCAAACATGTTGTATCCCATTTCCCCCCAATTTGTTACATTCTCTGTTGCACCTTTTGTGGCAGAGAAAGCCACACCTGCTCTCTTGTATTGACAGTTGTTTTGAAGAGAGGCCTGGGTTTGATGCAATTATAGTAACACAAAGGTTTGCCTGTAACATCATTACTAATTGTCTGAAAGAAATATCTTCATTAAACTTCCTAATGATTCTACATTAGGTGGTCTGGAGTTATAAGAGAGGGTGAAAAGGTAACCTAAAACTAATCTAAAGAGGTTAGGAATGTGGCCAGGAAAAACAAACACAGCCTGATATTGGAAACAGGGAAAGTGATATCTGTGTACCTGTGGGGAGAAATTAAGCCAAAACTCAGCTTCTCTGTGTGGATTGAAATGATCAGTTTCCAACTCTTAGAGGTGCTAGGTAAATGTCAAGACATTATTAATTTTTAACAAAGTAATGCTTTTTTTCTGTCAATGTAGAATTTTTTTTTACAGGAGAATCTGAGAATACATAATATATACCAGGGCATATTTTTTGAGATCAGTAAATGAGAAATGGTATTAACCTTGGTTTACAGACTGGAAAAACTTTTAGCTTAAAGAAGGACTATTCAATTTGTTCAAGGTCCCTGGAAGAGCTATTGACTCCTGTTCTTAATAGATAATTACTAAGATTGTGTTTAAATATATCCACTAATTGCAACTACACATTTGCCTAGTTTACTTGCTCCATTTACTAAAACTACTCAGATAATAGGGATATCTTTTCTAAGGGATATCCTAATCACTGCAGCTTAACCTAACTCTTCCACCTTGTGGCTGGACATTTCTAAGATGTGCAGCTTAACCTAACTCTTCCACCTTGTGGCTGGACATTGCTAAGCTGGCAATCTATTTCACACAGACTCGGAGACAAAGGGATTGGAAGCAATGCTGAGTCTGAGGTGCTGACACTTGAGGATACATCACAGCCTTGTTCGGAAACAGTGCTGGCCACTCTTTCTGCGGGAACAGCTCCCTGTCAGTTAATGTTATTCAACGCCCTTGGACTATCTGGAAATGCTAAGAAATATGGGCCTGAGTTACCTTACACACACACATGCGTGCACGCACACACACACACACACACCCCTTCCTGGTATATAACTGGCATCCCTGGGTGAAGACTGTCTCTGAGCAGAGAATATGGGACATGCATCCCCAGGGGGCTGGGTCAAGCCAAGTGACACCAGGGAACAGCCCGTGAATGAACTAAGCCAAAGGAAAGGAAGAGGCGAGAGCTCAGCTATGAGCAGACCCTGGGACTGGAAAGTGGGAAGGACGGGATCCTTCCTCCAGAGGAGGGGGCAGAGGATGAATAGACTGCAGCGTCGTCAAAGCAGAGAGAGCAGAGAGGACTGAAGGACGCAGACAGAGCTGAGCCTTGCAGAAGCGCCGCCCCCGGGCCTTCGTGATGTGCCCGGGCAGCACTGGCCTGGTGGAGACAACAGAACGCTGTTCTCTCTGCGACACTTTTCAGAGTTAGTGTAATTTCTACAGGGAAGGGACTCTGTGTGTTAAATATGATCGTGAAGAAAGGCATTCAATTAAATCATGGACAATGATGTTCTGTTTCCAGAATTGTCTAGCCACCATGGAGGTGCGGCCTTTGATTGCTCCTGATCTCACAAGTCAAAACACCCCACCATTCTCCCATTATTTTTATCACACTTTTCATAGAGCTTTATTTTCTTCTTAGTACTTACCAAAATCTGTCATTTATTTTTGCCTTTCCCAATTAAAATAGCTTGTAATTCCTACAAAATAAGAGGACTTAGCCATTTGGTGCACTACTGGGTGTAGGGCAGAGCTAGTTTGTGCTAAACGTGCTGTATCTATCAATCAATCATATATTATATGATATATATATGATGTAATGATATATAACATTTATTCACTAATTCTTTATATATTCTTTACATACATATAATTAGTGAATAAATATTATGTGTAATTATATTTTATACCTCAAAATAAGTGAAATATTGTGATTTTCTTTCTTTCTCTCCTGAGTGTGTAGAATACTAGGGTGAAAAAACCTTATGGCCCTTATAATCAACTCACCAAATGGTTCAGTCTTATTCTCTCTCTCTCTCCCTTTCCCCCGCTCTGAGTGATAATATCCCTTTTTTACATGCACAAATGTTTCAGTAGCTGAGAGAAGTATTGTATTTCCATACGTTTTAATTATTTTACATCAAGAAAACATTGGGGCAGCTCTACTGATGATGCCAAGGCTGTGGACTGTGAGGCAGAATAAAGGGAGATCCTAGGTGCCCGTTTAGCTGCCAGTCGTGTTAGAGAATGTTGTGAAACTCCCACCGCCTTTACAGGGCGGGGCAGTGGGCAGAGCTTGGGAAAACCTCCAGGAGATGCCCGCATCCTTCCACACACTCCTCCCACCCGGGCCTGCTGGTTTTCTTCCTCCCTTCCCGTCGCCAGCAAGGGAGGTGCCAATGCACCCACAAGGGCCCACTTACCTGGCCAGGCTTACCTGGCATAGCTGGGGCAGGAGAAACCACTCCACTTGTTCATAGTATTTCTTGCCTTTTCCACAGGAGTGCGTGTGTTTTTTTAAAGAGACATGGAATTCCAAATTACTTTAAAATACAAGATGGGGCAAAAGTAGGTTTACAATTGTGAGTACATGAAACAGTTTATTCTTGTACAATTATATATCAACTATTGCAGTATTTTCCGTGTGAACAACTGTAAACCTACCTTTGCTCAACCATGTATTTATTGGTCGTGAGCACCTTTGTCTCGTATTGGTTTTGAATTCCTCCACAACACGGGGTTAAATTAAGATAATTTAACCATTCATTCATTTAACATCTGTTGCTTTCTAAGTTTCAGGCTCTGTTCCAGACATTGGGGATACAATCAGCTTATGTTGCTGGAATAAAACAGGTTTCAGGATGAAAGGAAAACCACTAAAATACGGGAGGCCTCCCTGAAGAGGCGATATGTAAAGTGAGACAGTTTATTCAAGACCTGTGGGCAGGGCATTCCAAATGGATGAGCCAAGAGTAGAATGAGTACAAAGCCTAGAAAAAAACCAGTGTGGTTAGAACCCATTTGCTCCTGAGGAAGCAATGTGAGGTGCTGGGTACCGAGATTTCTAAGATATCTGTGACTTTATAGCATAGCTAGTAAATGATGACTGAGTTCCAATTTGTCCTATTTTTGATACAGAGGTAGTTGATAATACGCCTCGCTAACATACTATGCAGAGCATTTAGCCTAAGAGATACACATGGTATCACAATGAATTACTTAAAGAGACTACTTAGTCCCTGTACTTTATGCTTTTAATATTACCAAAATCCTTTCAGATGCGTTTTTAAAAAATTAAGTCTTCTCCTTTACTTCCTGCTAACAATGTGATGATATATATACGTATAATAGTTATTTACGGAAGTACTATTAACAAGTAATACAGTGTAGGTTCCAAGGCAGTGAAAACTTTATTAATAAAATAAAAGATTTAATAATATCATCAAACCAAATTTCCTTTTTATATGTCTTGCCAACCATTATAACAATACCCTTGAGTCCGTTAATTCTTTGAATCTCTGTGGGGACTCACACGCAGACACCTCCTTCTGTGGGGTAGAGATTCACAAGCAATATTTTTCCATTAGAAGAAAAGAGGGTTTGCATAATATAAGGATAATAACTTACGTGTGCATATGCTGCTTCCTTCCAAATAGCGCAGAAGGGCAAGTTCTTCCATCTGCATGTGGTAGAAGCTGACAGCCCACAGGAAGCTGTGTTAACCAGCTAGCGCTTCCGAATCCATGCACCCCGCTGTGCCCACCTCGCGTCAGGAGTTGTCTTTACTTCCCCAGCTCTGCTTAATGTTTCTTCACATTGTCGTGTGGGTGGTTTAAAATAAAAACACGAAGCTCAGGTAATTCTTCTACACGAGGTGGGTATGGTGGGTAGAAAACAACACTGAATAGTGACTGTATGCTCTGGAAAAACCATGGTGGTTTTGCAAAGGAGGAATCGAGTTCAGAGTGATGACTCGTTCAAGGTCACTCAGCTATGGAATCCTAGAGTCAAGACCGCAATCAGTTAGTCTTTACCCCCACAATACAGTCTCTCTGCTTACGTGTATTGCCACTTTGAGTGTACAGTGGGAAACAATTTGAAAATTAAGTTATTGAAAATTTTAACATTAAAAAGTTACTCTTAAAAACTCCACTTTATAGACAGCTCAAGTCATGGCCCTCTGAGGGCTGGTTTGGGGGGGAACTTGAATCTTCACCCTCTTTACAGAGTTGTCAGCTCCCTTACTTAGCCTATTCTCCTTATTCCTTTCTCTGTCTAGCTCGGAAAGAACCTGATGTTAGCAGCTTGTGCACATCCATGTCGCTCTGGTCTTCCTCACTTCGATATTTGTGTTTCACTCTTGTCTTTAAGGAAAATCAAAAGACTTTGCCTATTTCACAGAAGTTCCAGATGACATTGGAACTGGTTAGAGCATCTACTTGGCTGAGTTTGAGGCCCTTTTTCACTTTTAATATTATGCTATGTGGCAATTACAAAATGGTCCGGGCGTGTAAAGTACAGCATAGAGGACATAGTCAATAATATTGTAATAACTAAGTGTGGTGTCAGGTGGATACTAGATTTATTGGAGGGATCACTTGGTAAGGAATATAAATGTCTAACCACTGTGCTGTATACTTGAAACTAATATAATATTGAATGTCAACTGTAATTGAAAAAATTGTTAAATGTTTAAGTATTATGCCATATAGTAATTATAATAATATTTTAATGGATCTGTATACAATAAAATGACTTCATAATTATTTCATCATCAAAATACTCAGTGATATCATAATACCTGGCTTTTGAAAACACTAAAGCATAGATGAAGATAATTATTGGACATTTTTTAAAATTTATTTTTAGAGAGGGGTGCAGGAAGGAGAAAGAGAAGGAGAGAAGCATTAAGGTGTGAGAAAAACATTGATGGGTTGTCCCTCCCAAGTGTCCTGGGGACCAAACCTGCAAACCAGGCATGCGCCCTAACCAGAAATCAAGCTGCCAAACTTTCACCTTGCAGACCATGCTCAACCAACTGAGCCACACCAGCCAAAGCTGGAAAAAACCCAGATCAATATGCTTTAAATCCAGAAGTATTCTGGATCTTCATTCATTCACCATTAATTGCGCAGACATTCACAGAGCACGCACCATGTCCTAAGTCCTGGGGGTTTAAAGAGACAGGCTGCCAGCACCAGTAGAGCTAACCATCCAGAGGAAGATCTCATTGTTCTAACAATATTATTCAGTGTGTTCAGAACAGTATTATAAGTATTCAACAATAATATATGTATGCCCATAATTTTTTTTTGTTTACATTTAGGGTCTCCAGACACTGTGTTTTGTCTAGGGAATTGTCAGTAACATTTTCATCAGAGATTTTAGAACTTGGATATTTTAGAAAGCCAGAATCACCATTTCTCCAATATCCAAGTAGATGTTATTAAAGATTTTATCAATGTTTAGGTAGAACTAAGATGATATTTTTTAAAAAGACTGTTTTGGTTCATTAGATGTGAGTGAGAAAGGGTCAGAGACAGACAGAAAGACATTGAATCTATTATCCAGACAATATCAAGGACTAAAGTTGGTCTAGCTTGAAGAACGAGCCCTTATAAGAGGACCTGTATTAGTAAATTTTTATTCTGCCTTTCATTGGCAACCAATGAATTAAAGCTCACCACTTGTTTTGAATGTATGGCCATTCTGGTTATTGGTAGTTGGCTAAAATCACTCAGAAAAATCTGTTTGATTGTTCTGGGATTCACAGGTTTGCTTAGATAATTGCTGCACTGATAAATTGCTTTATAATAAGAATTTTAAGTTGAATCTAATAGTTTGATTATATGTCTTCTTACTAAAAGGTAATTGAAATATGACCTTGATGGTCACAGAATTCATATATCCTAAGGATATCAAGGCCATTCAATTCATGCAATTTTACATACTTCTCTTTAAATTTGAAAAGGAACTTCAAAAACATGTCATCCAGCCTCTTCAATTTTCATATCAGAGCGCTGAACCCTAATGAATCAACATGAATTGCCACAGACACTGGTGACAAGTCCAGAAATATCACTCATTGTGCTTCAGCTCAATATTCTTTTCACAACGAGCACTGCCCCACTTTTAGCTCTGCAAGGGTAATTTTGAATTATTTGCTTATGTTTTGAATTTCTGGCTTCATTGTCTGAAATAATGCGTGAAATAAAAGCCCCACCAAATCTTCCATAATAAAGCAGTACATGTATTTTGAGACGCCTTTCCGTTAAGCCAAGTTTCAAAGGGGTTTCAAGACTATCACATTCCAAGATATTTTTAGACGAGAAGAGAATAGAATCCTGGAAACATGGACTTTCTTGTTAAACAACTTGATACCGGTCTCCTAAGAAACCGATTTAGATTGTCGAGTTGATTCTCCAAGGACGAATTGAGACTGCTGGTTTTGCCTTTCCTATGACCTTTAGAATTATCTTTACCTTCTATTCATCCCCCAATACTAGATGGACACTCTGTCTTCTATCTGGGAATTTTTGAAAAGGAAATCAAAATAAAAACGAGATTTCTAGACTCTGAATACAAATCTCAAAGGGAAAATTCGATGTCACTCTTATTTCCTTCAAATTTCATTATAACATTTTATAAATATTTGATTTTGTTACCATCAGTATTTAGCTATTTATTGATGGGAAGTGGGATCAAAAAAGAACTAGACATTGAGCTTTATAACATGGGGAGCATAACCTGATTGGTTAGTTGGGATCTGGGAGTCATCTCTTAGAAATGTAATCATCAAGAACGATAATGCCTTCTTCTTTGTGGGAGAGCAGGAACCCAACTTTCATAAGCACTGATTAGCAAACACAGATACCCGTCAGTGCTCATATTGACCTTCGCATTGGCCAGTGCCCTGCCCCTGCCTCAGATGTCCTCCAGCACGTTGTCACTACCTCATTCCAGGGCTTAACAGCTCCCCCACTTTTTGTTTCAATGGGCTTGAATTCAATCTCTCCTACTGCAATAGACTTGAATGAAGTTTTCCTTTGTCTGCTTAACTCCATCCAGTGCAATTTTCTCATATATATATACATATATTTTCACTTTAGTATTTAGGCACCTAATTGCATTGGTAAGAATGTGCTGATGCCATTTTCATGGGATTGTTATCAAGTTATTACGTCTCTACTATTATTGTTGTAGAATTTGGGTCATTTTGAATTTTATATTGTGTTCTAATCCAGATTATATAATATAGAAATTATATTTTCTTTTAAGTGGTTAAGAAATTTTATCTATAAATACGTCTACCCTCAGATTCTCAATCAAAACCAAAAATGGTGAATAAAGGTTTATACAGTAATTTAAAAAAAATAAGCAATTCTCTTTAACAACGCCCACAACAATTGAGTTGATGGTTGCAGATCTCTTTGTCACAGGTGGGCACAGGTAACCAGGTTCTTAGTGATCGGGACAAAGAACTGAACTGAACACCCAGAGTTTATAGCAGAGAACGAGGGAGCAGGGCAGCTCCAAGCAGAGACTGACCTCATGGGCTGGAGGGACTCTATTCTTATAGGGCGGATCCTTCCTGGCTAGTTTTGGTGGGCTTTTACTGCGCATGTACAAGTAGTTGTATTACTTTAAAGCTACTGTGCATGTGGTCTCCCATGATCCTCCCCCATTGGCCACCAGGGAAGAGGGTCCCACAATGCTACCGAATTGACGCCCGTTTCTCCAGGGGTTCCCCTGTACTAGGTTCACCTTTCTCTCTGCCAGAGAATTATAGCTCTCCATGTAAGAGATTGGTGAAAAGGAAGGGAGTTATTTATTCAAGTTATACAGACTTAAGAGTAATGACTTAATGTCTTCGTCAATATCCCAAAGTCCCTTAAAACACCCACAAACACACACAGTCCTTCCTTCCCCCCTTTGCCCAGTCTGGGGTACCATATCTCAGGAAAAGAAATAGAAGTCCGTGGCTCAGGCAGCTCCCGTTTTTTCCCAGTAATCCATTCTGGGCTGGCAGGCCTTCCTTGGTTCTCAGCACCATCAGCTGTGTTGCCGGGATCTCCAGCTAAAGCCCCGTGGCGGTTCTCTGCTGAAGCTGCGTGATGATTCTTTGCTAAAGCCGCATTGTGATTCTTCTCATGGCTGCGGGGGTGGAGGGGCAGGTGATGCGGTCCCTCTGTGCCAAAAGTGCATGGTTCTCCTTACATGGCTGTAGCCGCATGCTTCTCTCTTCAAAGGCTGCAGAGTCTGGGTTTAAATATCCTTCCAGCTTTACTGGGCTCCATCATGAGTCTGTGCAGGGTGACCCCATGTTGTGGAGCCAATCATCTCCAAGCTCTCATGCAGGCGCTGTAACTAGGGGGAGTTGCTTCCCAGTTACATCTTGGGGGGAAGTTGCCTCCATCCCCCTGGCTTGGAGTGTGGCCACAGCTATTTAGCATATCTATGAAACCAGTTAAAGGTTATAGATATGTTAAACGACCAGGCCAGAGGTTAGCTGCAAAGCTGTTGCTGTGCGCAGCAGCTCTCAATGGCCCTGCTCCATGTGCCCCTTCCCCCGACTCACACCTGTGGTGGAGGGTGAGGACATCCTATATATCTTTCTAATATTTCCTAGACACCTTGAGTTCTGGACCCCACTACAAGTCCTTCTTTCGGGGGCCCCCTGGCTGTACCCTCTTACATCTTGATGTTGTTCGTACTACTTGATAATGAGTCAACTTTATAAATGAAAATATCACAATGCTAGTGTACTTTATATATAATGGTAATTATTATTTGCTGACTTTAAAATGCTGGTGACTTAAAAAGTTTCCTTTTATTTTTAGAAAAGTATTGTGTATATGTAATTTTTTGCAAATGTATTAAACTTGCCCTGTGTTTATTAAGTTTGATTCTGTGTATTCATTAGTTCTCTCCTCCCTAGCAAAGAACCAGAACTTATTTTTCCTAATGCAGGACTTTTTTCATATCTGCTTTATGTCTCCATTCCTTACACTTAATTTATTTTCATAGAGCATTCTAAAATTGTCAATATTTGAGTACATTTTTAAAAACATCAGATCTATGTGGCTTTTACTGGGATGCAGCGATGACTCACAGAGATTTACAAGATGTGCTTTTAATCAACTGACACTAAGAATGCTATTTCCCCTTCATATTAAATCTCCCAAATCCGAGGGAAAGTTGATACTAGCCTTTTTCTTCAAATGTTACTATTATTTATAGAATTACTACTATGATAGCCTTATATATTTAATGGAAACTATATACTTTGTTTTTCAATATGTAGATTCAATACGTAGCCTATGTTTCTTTATACTGAAAAAAATGCATGTGTAAACACCATGCATTCTAAAATGTATTAATTCGACAACAGCTGCCTGGATTTTTAAACTTCATTAGATTGCACCTAAAGCTGAAATAAATGTTGTTAAAACCTATAGTGAAGCAATAGGAAATACTGTGCTTGTTTCGGCTAATGTTTGAAAGACTATATTTGCTAATAACCAATGCCCCAACTGGGAGAAATGTTGTTTCCCTTTACTTTCATGCATTTTTTTCTACTTCAATGTAGCTAGTCTTTAACTTTAGGCTACTAGAGTAATTAGGGGCAATAAAAAAGTGAATATCTTCCTTAATGAGAGGGAGTACATTTGCAGGAAAACTTCATTATGCAGTCTATTTTCTGTGCCCCATTGAAGAGAATATCCATGTTCTAGTACTCAAAGAATAGGCTTCCTTGTGGCACGAATACTTCCATTCTTGGGTTCAAATGCACTTGACCTTATTCTTAGTGGATCAGGAATGTTACTGAAATCCCAGGAAGGAGCACAGTATGTAAATATTGACCCTTTATTATTTGCTTAATTCATATTATTTGGTTTAGAAAAATGTGTTTTGTACATCATTATCTTTTATGATGTTAACAAGTCAGGATTCTCCAGAGGAACAGAACCACTAGGATGTGTGTGCAAATGCACACACTCGGAGATTGATTGTTGGCTCACGTGACTATGGAGGCTGAGAAGTCCCCAGATCTGCAGTCAGCAAACTAGAGCATCAGAAGGACTGACGTGGGTAGCTCCAGTGTGAGTCGAAGGCCTGAGAGCCGGAGAGCTGATGGTGTGAGTTCGAGGTGGCTGGAGATCCAACAGCTGAGGCTTCAGTGGGAATCTGAAACCTGGAAAAGACCTTAGTTCCAGCTAGACACTCAGGCAGAAGGAATTACCCAGTGTTTTTGTTCTAGTCCTGTTTTCAAGGGACTGAAGGAGGCCCACCCGCAGGAGGGAGGGACGTTTGCTTTGCTCATCCTATTGATTCAAATGTTGATTTCACCTAAAAACACCCTGGCAGACACACCCAGGGTAATGTTTGACCAAATGTCCGGGCACCCTGCAGCCCAATCGAGTGGATGTGTGACCTTACCCTCTGCTTGAGTCTTACAGAGACAATTACCTCGGGAAACAGACAACAGTCAAGACAGTAAGATAACACCTTTTTGGAAGTTCCTGTGTAGGAGGGTACAGCCAGGGGGCCCCCAAAAGAAGGATTCAGAATGGGGTTCAGAACTCAGGGTGTCCAGGAAATATTAGAAAGATATATAGGATGTCCTCACCCCCCCACCCCCCACAGGTGTGAGTTGGGGGAAGGGACATAAGGAGCAGGGCCATTGACAGCTGTTTTGCATAGCAACAGCTTTGCAGCTAACCTTTGGTGTGGTCATTTAGCATATCTATAACCTTTAACTGGTTTCATAGATATGTTAAATAGCTGTGGCCAGGCTTCAAGTCAGGGAGAAGGGAGTGACTTCCACCCAGGATGTAACTGGGAGGCAACTCCCCCTGGTTACAGCTCCTGCCTGAGAGCTTGGAGATGATTGGCTCCACGACATGGGGCCACGCCTGCCCAGACCCACTAGGGCAGCCCAGTAAAGCTGGAAGGATATGGGAGTGCTGGCAAGTGTAGCCGATTGTAGGAGGAGTTGGAAATGGGGCTGCAGAGGAAGATTAGCGCAAGGATTTAAACCCAGACTCACAACCATGGCGAAGGAGAACCACGCACCTTTGGCAGAGTGGGGACCCCACCCCCAACCCAGCAGCCATGAGAAAAATCATCACACGGCTTTAGCTGGAGATCCCGGTGACACAGGTGATGGTGCTGGGAACCGAGGGAGGCCTACCAGCCCAGCATGGATTACTGGGAAAAACTGGGGGCTGCCTGAGCCATGGACTTCTATTTCTTTTCCTGAGATACGGTTCCCCAGACTGGGCAAAGGGGGGAAGGAAGGACTGTGTGTGTTTGTGGGTGTTTTAAGGGACTTTGGGATTTTGGTGAAGACATTAAGTCATTACTCTTAAGTCTGTATAACTTGAATAAATAACTCCTTTCCTTTTCACCAATCTCTAACATGGAGAGCTATAATTCTCTGGCGAAGGGAAAGGTGAACCTAGTACAGGGGGACCCCAGAAGAAAGGGGGGGGATCAATTTGGTAGCATTGTGGAATCTTCTTCCCTGGTGGCCCATCAGGGAAAATCATGGGAGACCACATGCACAGTAGCTTTAAAGTAATACAACTACTTGTACATGCGCAGTAAAAGCCCACCAAAACTAGCCAGGAAGGATCCGCCCTGTAAGAATAGAGTCCCTCCAGCCCATGAGGTCAGTCTCTACTTGGAGCTGCCCTGCTCCCTCATTCTCTGCTATAAACTCTGGGTGTTCAGTTCAGTTCTTTGTCCTAATCACCAAGGACCTGGTTACCTGTGCCCACCTGTGACACCTGGGCCTGTAAATGGGAAGGAGGCTAGGAAAGCACTCGTAGGGTGGCTATGCTTTCTAACATCCCAGAAGTTTTCTGGTCTTTCACCTTTTTTTTTTAACCTTTCACCCATCCCCCACTCCCATTGTGTTGTTGTGGAAAATTATCTCAGCACTTCAACATGTGTCCCACTTGGAAACAAAATATTATCCCAGGAATGCTATTACTTGTAATTATGTAATTTTCTGGAGATTTGTTTTTGCGCACTTTCCCATTTCAACAAAGCATCAATTAAACATTACTCTAACATTCCACGCAGCCCACTCTGCACAGGAAATGGTAGTTCAAAAAACCCTATACTAGTCATCGAACACAACAGCAATTTATATTTAGTGTCTCCACACTACTAAGTGTGAGGAGAGGGAGAGGCAGATTCATCTCTTTTTTTTTCTCTTATCCTCACCTGAGGACATTTTTTTATTGCTTGTAGAGGAAGCGATGAAGGGAGAGAGACTGTGTGTGAGTGAGAGAGAGAGAGAGCGAGAGAGAGATTGATTGGCTGCCTTTCCTATGCACCTTGACAGGGGATCAAACCTGAACCCAGGCATGTGCCATGACTGGGATTTGAACCTGTGACCTGTTGGTCTAGGGGACTGTTTTGGTGAGGAGAGAGAGACTAAAGTTAAGGTACTCTCTCTCCTGCCTTGGTTCTTGTCTCGCCCACAAGACAGGAATTCAAGTGAGAGATAAACATATGCAGTGGAAATGAGATATAGCAAGTTTATTTATGAAACACACACAAGCACAAAGCTATAATCAGGCACCTGGCTAGTCTACAAGCCCCATGTATAGAGGAAAGAAAGTTGTTAGTAAGTTCGTTCTATACAATTGAACTGAGGCTACAAGTGCGTACTTACCTAATCTAAGTGCACAGACTACTAGGGTTCATGAGTTACATACATTAGCTAGCTTCCGGAGGTACCCCTCCTCCCCCTTCTAAATCTTGGGAGCAATGTGCAGCTACAAAGGCTCTCTTTCTTAGTTAGTAAAAGCTCTTTGTCCTAGTTAATGAAATTTTTAGAGAGGTCCCCTCTCCCAGCATAGGTGCCCCGTCTTCCTACTGTGCAATTTCCGCTTGTGATGTCCAGGATACCTGGCAATCTTAGATTGTTACAGAAGCCCCTTTCTCAGCACAGGTTCAAGGACTGTCCCCTCCTCTTGCCCTCTTTTGCTTGTAGTGTATGGGACACCCGGCTATCTTGTTAAACCGAGCTCAGGACTGCTGGGCTATCGGTGACACATGTCTTCCTTTGGCTTCTAGCCTCCTGTACTAAGTTCTTCATTAGATTGTCATGGCGAGGGTCCTGCCCTTATTTCTCCTGTGGCCACTCATTCCTAGCTGCTACCTAACAGGATGACGCTCTAACCAGTGGAAGAATGTGGGCCAGGCTGAGAGATTCACTCTTAGTTTGCAGTGAACTATCTTACAAACCCACAATGTTCATCTCCACCACTTTCAATATCCACATGGAATATAGTTGATCCTCAAAAAACTCTCTGTCTTCCCCTTTCCTAAATCCCTATACAGATCCCCCCGCTCCCCGGACAAACTCAGTTCATATTCCTTTGTTTTCTCTCTCTGTCTCTGACATAGTTTATAGGAATGAGCATGTGACCCCTAGGGCTGGCCAAGGAGCTGCCTCCATGCTGGTGAAGTCCCTTGCTGACTGCTCAGGGCACACGCTAGCAAAAGGGGGCATATACCATTGTGAGAGCCAGTTGTTTCTGAGTGTTGCTGAAGGTCATTTAGAGGCCATGAGTGCAGGTGGACCTGCCAGCTGGACCAGGGCCATCTGAGGTTCCTCACCCCTTTCCCTGGCCTTGGGATGTATGTTTCACCCACCATTCCCATCCTACGAGCTATGTTCAAGGATATGATCCCTGAGACCATCTGGACTGGATACATGAACAAAGTTAAGGCCTCTGCATAAAGTTTTAACATTCTGGAGGGCAGATGCAGACATTTCATTTTGCGGTCCCCCAAGATAAGCCTTGTTTTCTTGGGTATCACCCCCGCCTCCTACCGGCATGGTCTGGTCTGCCTCCTTCTGTAGTGGATCTCTGCTTCCCTCCATGTACAAGGCCAGTTTGCAAACACTTCTGCAGCCATCTATGGACTAGAGCAATGCATGGGAGTGAGCAGAACAAAATCACAGAGGAGCTGTCCTGGAGCCCGGAGGCACACCTGGGTCTACTCTGTCTTTAGGCTTCTGGTGATAAGATGGTCAAGGTCTGTGAACACCTGGAAGTGTACCTTTCTGGAAAGTCAGCAAGGTGGCCTGACACAGTGCTGTGGATGCTGACAGAAGGCCCGAGACTCCTGAATAAGTTGCAAAGGATGGTTTGCTTCTTTGAGCAGCAGGGGCAGCCAGAGTATCAGCATGTGCACTGGCTCTCTGGGGCCTCGATTCTCTTAGGATGGTGTGAAGAGGGCCAGGTGATGCCTGCTCTCGTAGAAGGTTGTATTATAGGAGAGAAACCCTGAACTTAGGGAACCTTAGCTGAGCAATCTTCACAAGGAGCAGTAAGCATGCTTGTCCTTTGCCCATGAAGGAGACATTATTATTTTTAAAGATTTTATTTATTTACTTTTAGAGAGAGGGACACAGAGAGAGAAAGAGAGGGAGAGAAACATGGTTGTGCAAGAAAAACATTGATCAGCTGACCCTCACCCACCCCGACCTGGGGACCTGGCGCGCAACCACAACTCAGGCATGTGCCCTGACAGGGAATCGAACCAGCAACCTCTAAGTTTGTGGGAGCCACACCAGTCAGGGTGAGACACTATTTTTTATACTTTTATTTTATTTCTAGTATAAATAACCCTGCTGTTGACTTTGAAGGGACACAATGTCTCTGTCTTCCAAAACTATTGACCATGCAAACATCCTTTAAAAGATAGACCAGAGGAAAGACAGGCCATGCCTCTGCTCACAGGACGTGCAGAGACAGCAGAGATGCATCAAGAATAACCTCTCAACCATTATATTTTCCTCGGGTTGATATTTTCTGTTCCAGGCTAGTTACCAAAGTCACCTCTCCTGTTTCATATCAGTACACAAAGCAGTATCACAGAGTGCTTGCTCCAACACACCCGGGTGCTGTGTGAGTGAGACCATGGGCCTCACTCTCTAAGAGTGGAAAGGAGGCCTTTTCTTGTCCTGATCTATCAATTTTGCATTGACCGCTGGCTGAAATTCAGCATTGTTCTTCTCAAATCCAATCTAGGTTCCTGAGGAGAGGACGGAGAAGGAAACAGAAACGGGGTTGATTTCTTCCACTCCTCCAGGGTGGCCCTGGGGTCTTTGGGGCTGAAGGGGTGGAGATGGGAATGAATACATCACAAGAGAATAAAGTAGAAGCTGTGCCTTCAGTTCAGCTGCTACAATGGGCATTTGCTGCCTGGAATGTCTATAATCAATAGAGGATGTATATATCCCTGAAGTTGCCTTTTCAAACCAGTTTTTCCTTGGAGTTGGAGTTATATTTTCCATAGGAAATTAACCAAATTTTTAAACAGTCTAATTCCTTTGTAAATTTCTTTTTTTTTAAAGATTTTATTTATTTATTTTTTAGAGAGGGAAGGGAGGGGGAGAGAGAGAGAGAGAGAGAGAGAGAGAGAGAGAGAAACATCAGTGTGTGGTTGCTGAGGGTTATAGCTTGCAACCCAGGCATGTACCCTGGCTGGGAATCGAACCTGTGACACTTTGGTTCACAGCCCGCGCTCAATCCACTGAGCTATGCCAGCCAGGGCGTAAATTTCTTTTGTAAATATTGTGATACTACATAGGTAGTCAAGGGATTTTAGCTAGGAATCAAGATCAAATTATTATCCTGGGAAAATATATTATGAAAACTGCAGCTACAGCATTCAAAATAGTTCTATTTTTTTTCTTGGTTAAGAAAAAAAGGACCTTGTGGATTTCATTACAGATAATGGGTTATTTCTTTTTAGTGGATAGAAAAATGTTAAGTATGATGAACACGTTAATTTTCCATGATGCGCACACACAATTGGAGGAAAAGAATGTTGGGGTTTGAAGACCAAAGAGCCAGGCCCATCTGTGTGATGATTTGCACGTCTCTGGGAAGGAGAAGAGCTTGCACTTGGTTGGCTAAAAAAATGAAAATGGGGAAAATAAAAGTAATATCCAAGCTACGATCTTTAAATTGATCCCAAATTTGTCAGCTATTTCTAAGTCAAAGTTAAATGTGTGTGTTGGGGTGGATCTTTTGGCTTACTTGTATCAACTCACTGCTACTTTTATACTTTTTTTAAAGCAACGGACACTCCTTATGTCCTTGCAGTGAACCAAACAATGAAAGCCCTGCTCTCGTGGAACTTACATTCTGTAGATAAATATTCGACCATTCAAATCCAAACTGTCAATCAAAGTTATTCTTTTGATGTACTCACTTAAAAGGAAACCACACTCTCGATTACCTGATGAGTAACTTCTAATCTTCTTTTCTGCACCCCAAAATTTAGCATCTCTTTCTTCACTTCCCAGATTCACACCAAGTTGCAAATAAAGAAATTTGATTTTTTTTTAATCTTTGCCTTGGCAGTGAGGAAATTACTCTCTTGTTCATTAACCCAGTTGGACTGCTTCTTATCTAAATGTCCTGCCTCTAATGGCAAAGAGCAGCAGACCACTCAGGGTAGATCTGGAAACTCTGGAGAGCTGAGGTTGACACTCTCCTAAGGGCTCTGCGGTGGGAGCAGGGAAGGACCAGCAAGCCGCAGGCTTAGGCAGGAGAGGGCAAAGACCTCTCTCCATTTCTGGAGGTGTTCTCAGGTTCTCCGATGGCTTGGAGATACACCGTAGATGTTATTGGGGAGCATTTCATGTTTTGTTATCTCTCCAAAGAGGCTGATGAGACCGTGAGCTAGACTTAGGGTAAGTGGGTGGGCCTCCCCAGTCTCAGCCACCTAAGAATGCTATGTAGAAGCCTGTTTGAACACCCGAGACCATCTTGCCTGTGAAAACGTAGAAGTGACAATATCAGAGGTGCTGAGAGAGCCGCCACCAGGACATAATTAGCTAGAGACCATGCAGCATCACAGACCACAGCCATAACTCTGGTGGTGGACACAGATAAAGCAGAGCTCTAGGGAATCAAATATGAATGCTGTGCACCTGGAGATGCAGACAGGCATGCAAACAGACGGTCTGGTCCCTTCTTGACCTGCTGGGTGAGGGTCCCACGCAAGTTATATGAAATTATACGATGTGCCAGAGGAACAGGAAGAGAAAATCTTCGCCAGTAGAGTGCACATGCTGAAGTGGGAATTTTGTGCTTCCTGGAGACAGAGAAAAATAACTGAAGTTGACCCTTAAAACGACTCAGTTGTAGAGTGTGTCCAAGTGGGCTAGAGTGAATTGTCACTAGACATGCGTGAAGGGGGAGTGAGGTGGCATGTGAAGCTACAGTGGTTCTGTCCAACAAACCATTATTTTTCTCTCCCATGGGTCTGTGGGCTGCCTGGACAGGTTCAGTTTCAGAAAGCTACAAGTCAGCTGGGCTTGTCTGGGTTGGTCCTGCAATGACTACCTGAGTATGCTTTGCTGAAGTTTGTCCTGAGAGTGTCTGAAGATGAGCCAGACCACAGGCGCTCCTTTCAATTTCCACCCTCCAAAGTTCAGAGTAGGTCCCATGGTCAAACCCAGAGTCACTGATGTAGGGAAAGACTGTACTTCAAAAGAAGTGTGGGCGACACGTAATCGATAAACAATAATGTAATCTATGAGGGAAACCACTGAGAACAAGAAAACCATACTTAAGTATTAAATACAAATATATTTCTTTGTGACTGGTGAATACCTGTTTTATATCTTCCATCCTGACACTTACGAGGGTTTATTATACCTTGCTTTACTCGGTAGTTTGGCGCTTCTGTATGTTCAGGCTTTTTGGAGAGGGGGCTGGCTCGCTGTGTGGCACATAGTTGTTGGAGGATTGCTTTGCTGAGTGAGGAGGAATGGAGCTGTGCAAGGGGGCTGGGGGGAGCACTGACGACAACACTGGTGGACCGTTAACCGTAGAACTGCTGATGAGTAGATTCACAAAGGAGTTTATTTTTTTTATTTTAAAAGTAAGTCAGTACCACAAGTCTTTGCCATGGTGTGTGACCATTTTAGAATTGTACTGATTTACAAATAATGTCAGAAGTGATTTCAAAATTTACTGTGTTTTCTCATGCTCTCCCCAAAACGGTAACCAACACTTTAAAAATTGTATTATTCATTCGATGGTGTCATTCCTTTTCCTTTCTCCTTTAAAAGATGTCGGTGTGCTCCTCATCAGATGAATTCAACTGATGAAGACATTCAGGTTAAACCTGGTTGCTAACTGCACTTCCCCGGCCCGGGCAGGTCAGAGTTCTGTCGTACACACTTTTAGTAATGTTTCAGTAAGGCCAGCTGTCCGAAACCTCTGAGGACGGGGTCATTGGCAACCAGCGTTCCCGACGACATCCACCTTGGCTGGGTCAGATCCCAGAGGTTGTCAGCACGCAGCATGAGAAGGGTTAGTCTGTCTCCCCTCTCTACCTGGGCTACCAGCCAAGGCAGGCATCCCTGACGCTTGCCATGTAGCTTCAAAAGGGAGTTTCTTGGGATGCAAACATTAAAATCTTTGGGTATCATGTCACAAATCAAAGCACAACATGTTTTAGAAATAATTTGTTTGTTAAACGTTTTTTGTTTTTTTTTTAAATAGGTAAGACCATGGACCTCGGCTTATCTCTATCTGGATGCCCATTCTGCTTTTCCATTCACGTGACGGTGTGACGCTTTACAGTGGAGCCCTCTGTCTCTGAAACTGGGGCAGCTCATAGCGGCTCTGCAGAGCTGTTTGAGATTTCAGCAGATGCACATATATTCCACACAGGTCTTGGCACATTATAAATGCTCGATGTATTACAGCCGTTGCTGGTAGATGAACATTTCCCCCATTAATTTGCTAAATAAATCTCTCTCCAAACTCTGATCCATTAGCATTGCAATTTTAAGATCAGGCACGTGGGGGCTTTTGATGGGCGAGGCTCGTGAAAATGTATCATGAAGCATTTTTATGGCATGTTTGAATTGTAACAGAGCCAACTCTACCCTTGAGTAGAGACAACCTTGCTTTCCCCTTGAAGGTAGCTTTTGGCATGCGTGTTCATTTAAGTTCCACTCAGTCTACAGGGCTCTGTTCCTTTCATAGAAGATGGAACGGAAGTCACGTGGGCTTTTGTTCAGTGCACTGAGTCAGAGCTGCTCAGGCTGCAAGCTCATTGTCACACCTAAAGTTTCTGGCAGCTACTTGCATCCCTGGTCTATAAGGCAAGGATGTGGGCCACGTGATTAAAAATACAGTCTTACATCTACCCGTCATTTCTCCCCAAGTTCCCAGAAAGGAAGAATAGGAAGCACAGTTACCATGTGCATTGTCTTTAGTCTCCTTATACCCCATTCCCCTCAGTACTCGCCACACTGCTGTCAATATCCATGAGTCCTTTTTCACTTTCGCTTAAACCCTGCACCCCCTAACCGGCCCCTGCCCCCACTAGCTGTCATCTGCGCTGCTCCTATGAGCGTGGATGGACCCGGAGAACATTATGCTAAGTGAGATAAGCCAGTCAGAGAAAGACAAGTAGCATATGATTTCATTCATATGTGGAATCTAATAATCAAACTGAACTAACAAGGAAAATGGGGATAGACGCATTGCCTTTTAAAGAAAACTGGATTGATTGGAAATGGTTTAAAGAAAGTTTATTGGCCTTGGCTGGCGTAGCTCAGTGGATTGAGCACGGGTTGTGAACCAAAGTGTCGCAGGTTTGATTCCCAGTCAGGGCACATGCCTGGGTTGCAGGCCATGACCCCCAGCAACCGCACATTGATGTTTCTCTCTCTCTCTCTATCTCCCTCCCTTCCCTCTCTAAAAAATAAATAAATAAAATATTTTTTTAAAAAAAAAGATTGGTTTAAAAAAAATCCGTTATGCCTGAGAAATTAATTTCTGAGTTTTCAAGGGAAAACAGATATTTTTGGCTTCACAGCTTCCTCATCACTTTCGGCGGTGCCGTGTCTTTGTGAAGCTGGGTGTCGGCGGCGGCTCTCCCTGAAGGCAGGTCTCCTGCGACAACCATCCTGGGACAAGAAGGAAGGTGGCGGTGCCCAAAATGGTTTTACATTTTAAGAAATGGTGTGGTGCTCAATATTTGCACAGGACCTTTCGGAAAATAATCGTGGATAGTTTAGAGTAAAATAAAAATATTCTGTTCAATGTATGTGCATCATTTTTTCAAATAGCTACTAAGTGTTCCAATATAAATAGTTATCTGGATGTTTGGGCCCCACTATTAAAGGATGGAAATGATAGGTATTGGTTCTGACCAATAAGTGAGATGACCAGAGAAAGACACTGAAGAACTCTGTGAACTCAGAAAGCGTGTGGGCCTCTGTCCTAGCACAGCGCTTGTCATGAATATTTGTGTTTTGTGGGGACACTAGATTGAAATCTTAGTTTGTGTTTGGTCATTTCTGTATATTTTCCTTTTATTTAATTCCCAAGAGTAGATCCCAGTACCTGGTGTGTTGTGACTCCAGGGAAACAGCAGGGCAGAACATCAAGTTTTTGTGTCGGGGACTTCCCTGCATGGCTCTGAAGGCCCAAGCTCAGTATGCCAGTTTTGTCACGGAGAGATGTGTGCTCTGAGGGTACCAGCCGGGGGAGGAGTACCCCAGCCCTAGAACAGAGATGGAAACCTCCAGGTCTCTTCAATAGGGATGGCTATACCTTCTTCTTACACAGCTCCAGGGAGGTCGGTGCATGAGAAATCTTTCTGAACCAATTAAAGGCCAATTAGTGTTCGTCAGGTTAAGGGAAATGCAAGGACCATTGGCCCGGGAGAGTGGACTGAGTGACTGAACCATCCTTGAAAGAGGCTTGTTCTCTGCATACGTGAATACCATGGTCATTTCTGACACAGACCTCTGCAGATCTTTAATAGGTACAACGTATTGAACACAGCTTTCACTCCAGGCACTTGGGTATGACGCGCACTGTCTCACATAATGCTAACAAAACTGTGAGTGTCAGCACCACTATTATGCACATTTCAAAAGCAGAGAAAGGGGAGCTCAGAGAAGGTATGCAACTTGCCCCAGGTCACACAGCTAGTAAGTCCAAAGCTGGTGCGTGTGATAAACACTGGTAGGGAAGCTTCTCATGCCAAGCGGCAGTTTAAATTTAAATTTAAACATTCCAAGTGGCACCTAATTTAAACAAGTTTAAATTTAAACACACACAAAATTGTCTATTGACAAGATGTAGATACAGTACGTTTGTTCCAGCTGGACCCAGTTGTTCCAACGATACAGTTGGTTCTCCGAGTCCTATATTTTGTGGCTCTGCTTTCCTCTGCTGGCTTCACCCCGAGAAACATGTATCCACAGGAGGCAAGGCACCCATCGAGGGGCAGACTGGCCGGCAGACTAAGATCGTCCAGCACAAAGAGAGCTCCTCTTTCTCAGAAGTTGCAGAAGAAGTCCAGGAATGAGTCTCATTGCCCTGGCTTTGTCACAGGCTAAGTCTGGAGCCAACCTCAGGGGAATGGACTATCCTAATTGGTTAGTTCTGTAGGACTTCCCCATCCTCTGCAGCAAGTGGGATTTGGCCCCACCTGAACCACATGGATTGAGAGTGAGGGAGGAATAGTTTCTCAGATCAACGTTCATTGATTGCAAAAAGAGAGAAAAGATGCAGGCAAACCATGACATTTACCAAATAAAAAGTATCTGCATTTTATTTTAACTAGAGAAGACCTTGCACTAGTATATGTATTTTAGAGGTTAGGCCCATCTGTTTACATTGCCATAATCACCAGGATCTCGCACAAGCTGCTCTGTGGATTTCCCCTTGTTGTGGACACACGAGGACCCGTGTGCTTTTCCCTTCTCTCACGATGAAGAAAGGTGCTAGATTGTCCAACAGTACACCCTTTCCTGGTGTCCAGGCTCAGCACAGGGAAGCAAAATCCCTCTCTTCAGCTCGAATTCCATGCAATCACCCAGATGGAGGAGAAGACATCCTGAGGCAACAGGTGGGTGCTTGCTTACCTGCTTGTGGCCCGGGTGCCGTCCTGGCGGGGCTGCTTCGAAACACACGTAGCAACTCCTCTGCGTGGTAACGCACTCCACCAGGATTCAGTTGCCACGCAACTGCATGGTATTTCTCCATAATACTGCCTTTCCTATGATTACAGAGCGAGGAGCTTTTATAGTCATAATAATACCTTACACTCGTGCCAGGCCTTTTACATAAGAGGATCCCAAAAGGGTGACTAGAAGAGCTCTTTATGTAAGTCCTTTCACCGAGCACTAAAAATATCCGCGCTTCCAATTTAGCTGCGTGGCAGCCGTCCTCTCCCAGTTAAAACATACAATAGCTATTTTGGCAGGAGGCAATACAGAGGATTACGCATCAGATTTAAAAAACGGAAGATATTTAGGTGGACACAATAGAGACGTCTCTGCAGAGCACACGCTGGGTGACGCGTCAGGGATGCTCATGTGCTGACAGATATTTCGGGCTGCCTCTCCTTTAGTTACCTGATAGGCGTCTGAGCGTGTCTGCTTTTTGAATGGAATGAGGGGAGCACTTGAAAGTGCACGGGGTCAGGGTCTACCCAGTCCCTGCTGCTCCCGGGTCTGAAACGGGTGCTTCGTGCAAGCGGAGCGGTTTCCCTGGAGTGTCCGCCATGTACCCTTTGCGGGGAACAATTACTCTATGTCTCTAATGTCCCCCTTTTCACCCAGTGAGTGAGTGATTACTCACCTGGAAGGACACAGTACATTTTTTTTTAAATCCCTTAATAAGAGGCTTTTAGAAAATTGGGTGCTTGTATCAAAGAAACCCCAATAATTTCCCTGAAAGCGAACAAGTTGTTGGGTTCCCTGACAACCATTCCTATTCATCTTTTCCTTACTTATGTTTTATTAAAAATAAAGCTACCATAGCACAGTGGATGAACCCCAAACTAAACCAGCTTGGCCTTAATTTTAATTAGCTTGCTAAATGTGTGGTTTAAAAAAAATACAAACTTGAAAGTAAAAGCCTTCTTTGCGGTAGCAAAGTAATTTTTTTGATGTTTTAAAAAAATCCCCTCTCCTTTCTGGGGCAACCACCTAATTTTGGTCAATCGCAGTGTCTGCTCCAGTTACACGGACCCAACAGTGCTGCGTTGTTCGTGCCTCATCTTCCTCGCCGTGCTGGTCCCACGCGAGCTCCCCTGTAATGGCCACGCCCCTCTTCTTCCTTTAGTCGATTTTTACGACATGTATGTGGACACAGAGCTGCCCTGGTTAAGACATGGTCCCCAGTCTTCCCTGCAGCTAGTTTGACTGCAAGTCTAAATCCCGAGCTGTGCGATGTGAGTAGATGTGATTTGTGTGTCATCCTTCTGGTCAAGACCTGAAAGGGAGCAGGTCTGTTCTCTCCTGCCCCCCCCCCGCCCCCCCCGCCACCTCTTCTGCCCTCAAACTTTAAAAATGGATAATTCCCCTCAGGGATGGGGACTGTGAACTATGGGTGGTGGGAACTGTTGGCAGTCGTGTTTCCTGCTCTGTGGATAAAGCTAGTCTAGAGTGGAAGGAACCCAAGCCACGATGCGGTAGAGAGGGAGGGAGGGAGAGAGAGCGAGATTGCCTCCAAGTTTCCTTTCTATGATGTTATCAGTCTGGCTGTCTGGGTAAATGCACAAGCCTTGGCCAATACATTCAGAGGACAATAAACACAAATTTTGCTTTTGTTGTTAGAGGCTTATCTATAATGAGAAAAAATATTAAGGTCGTTGATGCTTCAAACGTTGAAAATTGTGTAGCCCCCTGGTAAAGTCAGAGCCTCAGTGAAGAAATGAATAGAATTTCAGAAACTACTGTGGTTCATTTGGGAACGTTATTTGAGGAGGGACGCTTCTCGGTGCTCACAGGTGCCTCCCGCCGACACAGAATCGGGGACCTGTCCACAGGGGTCTCCGATGCCCTTCACCGCCCTCTGGCTGAGACCCGAGTCGCCTTCCATCAGCAGAGAGGTTCACCAGCGCCTGGAAACGAGACTGAGATGGAAGGGGCCCGACAGCACACTGAAGTTCCCTGGAATGTGAACGAAGACCAGGGTCTTAACATGTGTTTCTCAAGGGGCTTTTCTTTGCCAAGTAGTTTTCTGAGTACTTGGGATATAAGACGAAAAGGAAAATCCATTCCCCTACTCTCTTAGAATTTCACTACAACAGTAGAGACAAGCAATAAATAAATGAATAAGTGAGTATATAAGTATATTAAGATAATAACACATAACAAAATGTATAAAACAGAATAAAAGCGGGTAATAGCAATTACTGCTTTGCATTTTGCAAGTAATAGTCTATTAAATTATCACCGCTCTATGAGGTATGTCCTATTGTATTTTTTTCTGATGAGAAAGTTGAACCACAGGGAAGTTTAAATAGTTGTGTGAGATTACAAACCCAGGTGACGTGGCTCCAAAGCCCAGTGGGTACCATGATGATAACTGAGTGCAGACACTCGGGAGACAGGTAGGAGGGCATGCCTAGGATGGCCATGCAGACGTGTAGGGAGAGAGCTTTTCAAACAGAGGGAAGCGTGAGCATAAATTGGAGACCGTTGCTTCTCTCTCGAGTGTGGTGTCTAGGAGTCAGGGCGAGAGTAGGAGGCAGTTGGCTGAGGGTGTACACTGGACTCAAGGTGAGGAAAATAAAAAGGGGTGCCTGAAATTTCCAGGAAACAATTTCACAATTGTTTCCCAAGGTGTGGCTAATACTCCTCAGATCTCAATGTACATTTCATCGTTGACTTCACCTTTGTACAAAGTCCAATTTATTCCCCGATTACATTAGAAATGGTCTGCTTCATTCTTCTGTTACAGAACACAAGGAGGGGCAAAGGCAATATACTATTACCGAAAGGAACTTCTCCAGGTTCGTTATGTCTGCTACCTTGTGGGAAAGACGTCTCTCAATGCCAGAGATTTGTGAAAAGGAAGGGAAATGTTTATTTAATGCTATACAGACTATACAGACTTAAAGTAGTGACCTAATGTCTTCATGAAAATCCAAAAGTCCCTTAAAACACCCACAAACACACATAGTCCTTCCTTCTCCCCTTTGCCCAGTCTGGGGTACCGTATCACAGGAAAAGAAATAGAAGTCCGTGGCTCAGGCAGCCCCCGGTTCTTCCCAGTAATCTGTCTTGCCTGGTAGGCCACCCTCGGTTCCCAGCACCATCAGCTGTGTCACTGGGATCCCTGCTAAAGCCGGGTGGTGGTTCCCCCTTCTAAAGCTGCAGGGGTCCCCACTCTGGCAAAGCCGCGTGGCTCTCTTACATGTCCACAGCCTCGTGGCTCTCCTTTCTATTGCCACAGCTGAGTGATCCTCTCTGCACAATGGCTGCGGGAGTTGCCACTCTGGCAAAGCTGCGTGGTTCTCTCCCCAATGGCTGCCATGTCTGGGTTTCAATCCCTGCGCCCATCTTCCTCTGCAGCCCCATTTCCGAGTCCTCCCACAATCGGCTACACTTGCCAGCACTCTAATATACTTCCAGCTTTACTGGGCTGTCATCATGAGTCTGGGCAGGCATGGCCCTTATCATGGAGCCAATCATCTCCAAGCTCTTACGCAGGTGCTATAACTCAGGGGAGTTGCCTCCCAGTTACATCTTGGGGGGAAGTTCCTTCCATCCCTGTGACTCAGAGCCTGGCCACAGCTATTTAACGTATCTATGAAACCAGTTAAAGGTTATAGATATGGTAAATGACCACACCAGAAGTTAGCTGCAAAGCTGTTGCTGTGCAAAACAGCTCTCAATGGCCCTGCTCCTGTGTCCCTTCCCCCAACCCACACCTGTGGGGTGGGGGGGTGAGGACATCCTAATATTTCCTGAACACCTTGCGTTCTGGGCCCCATTTCAAATCCCTATTTACCGCTCCCCCTTGGCTACACCCTGTTACACTTCCAAACTTCCTGGGAAAAGAGCAAAAAAACATCATGAACAAAAATAAAGCGTAATAAACTAGAAAGCAATCTAACTAATCCTGGACAGCTACCCGCCCCCCACCAAAAAAAAAACTGTTCTTTGGCAAGCTGTTTAACAACCTGTCTTCCATCTTCTGATCTGTTCAATGAAGGGGTTATCTTGGATTATTTTTAAGGTCCTGTTTCTGTCTTTAAATTTGACCTCAGAGTAAATGGCCAGCTACCCAGAGAGAGAATGACAGCACAGTTAAGTTGAAACTGGATCAGTGAGCACCTAAAATTTAGTTGAGAGTCAACCTAGAGTTAGAAGACCAGATGTTTAGGAAAGATAATCTTGGATTTACTGCTTTAATTATTATGTCCCAATGCAGGGTTAGCACCTCAGGCCTTACTTGAATGATACATTTCTTATAACCTCCTTCATCTTCCTTAACATTTCCTTAAATAACTGTGTCTGGGTTAACTAAACGAGGTAAGGAAACGGGCTTGGAGAAGCAGCCTCACGTAGGCTGCTGCTTGCTTCTTCCACTGTCCTCTCCAATTACTGATAGGTAAACACTTACCAACACTGTCTGAGCTTCAGTGAGACTATAGTATCCCCGTTCAGGCAAGACGGGTCACAGCACCTTATGCGGCAGAGATGGGCAGACTGGGCAAGAGTTGGCTCAGGATCATTGCAAGCAGGAGCTGAAAACCGACCTGCCTTGGTCCTGGAGGACGCCGCCTCCCAAACACCGTTTTACACATTTTCATCAGACAAGTTGTCTTTCCACCTGCAACCCCATCTTTCCATGTAACTTGTCCCCAAATCCTATCTGGCCATTACACTACTCACTCTGACTTTTGAATTTTTATCTCCTTGCTACAGATACTGCCGGCTCAGTAAGGCACTGGCGACATTTCCATTTCGCAAATCCTCCTGCCCCAGACTTCTCGTTTGAAACATGAATGGAAACCCACAGGCTTCTTTTCCCTGGGAGGGTGGGGACGTTATGAAGGTAGAATTTTACATTTTTCCTCTATGTTACCATTAAAATTATTATAAATATGCTTATTTGAGAAACCTAAACAGCACCTACATCCATTTTGTTAAGTTAAAAAAAAAAGACCACCGCCCAGGTGTAAACACCATTACGCTATATTTTCTATACTAGAAATTTCCCTCTGCATGTAATAGTCATGAAAACTTAGACACATTGCTTAAACTCTACCTGAATATTCTAATTTGTAAATTTGTGAAATGAGGAGAATTAGAGTACCTGTCTCATAAGATCTGTGTGGTGATAGAATGGTTAATTTAAATAAAGCACATAATAAACACTTTGTGTTTGCTATTATGAATATTATGTTTATGCATGAATGTTTTATAGACATGCATATAACATACTGTATTGCATTATTTCCTGTGTAACACAGTTATTCAGCATATTTTAGTTCAACACCTCCTATATCTCAGCCCCTGCTCTGTTATATCAGTGTGCTGGGATGTGGAGATGAGCAAGCCAATGAAGATACCTGTTCTCATGATGCAGGTGTTCTGGGAAGAATAATCTGATACAATGAAAACAGTGGTAAAACTATACCTGATGTACACGTGTGTGTCTCTGCTTGTGTGTGCGTGTGAAGATAATATCAAATGGTGATAAGTATTTGCAGAAAAAGCAATCCGGTTGATGTGACATCGAGTGACTGGCTGGTTTTCTCTTTAAGCTTGGGGAATGAGGAAGAAAATGAGCAGGATGAGGCCGTGGCTGGGCCTGGGGTCTGGGGCATTCCAACACTTAGAACTTAAGCAGAAGAGAGAGCCAACCTAGGGGCCAGGGAAGAAGTCACTGAAATACAAGGAAAACAGAAGAACACAGCGTCATGGTAGGTAAGATGGAACAGGCTTCAAGTGGCATGATAAAAGATGAGAAATAGCCATTGGATTTCAAAACAGACACAAAGGGCTTCTGGGCAAAGTATTGGTTACCTTTCCAAGTACTGCTTACGATTACTGTGATTACTCCATCTATGAAGAGCAGCTAGCATTTACTGCTGACACGAAACGTTAGAGACTTGTTTACATAACCTTTTACACAGATTAACTAATTCAATATTCATACACATTATGACTTTGAGCTAATATTATTGTCTTTTTCAGATCAATAAACCGAGGCAGAAAGCTCACCCGTTGTCACTCAGTCAGGACGCAGGGTGGAGCAGCACCCCAGCCTCACTGTCCCTCTTCAGAGCCGGGGCCTTGCCCTTCTCACCGTACCCTCCTTCACGTGAGTGAGTGTAGATCTAGATCCTAATTTGAATACTTTCATGATCATTTATTTTTCAGTCTTTTATTGTTGACTGTGTAAAGAGTTTTCAGATTCCTGCTCTTATAAACGATGAACGGCCCCAAACATATACTTGTGCACAATGATCAAATCTTTAAAGTAGAATTATTATTTCAAAGATTGTGCTCATTAGGACAATTAAAACACTTAGCAGATTTTGCTTCATTTTGGCTGCATACATTTACGTAACTATCTGTTTCTCCGCATGCTTACCGGCATGGGAAATTATGACAACTAAGACCCATTTGTGATTTAATTTGCATTTTATTATTAAACATCTCTTTCTGTATTGATGTGTCATTTCAAATTTTTGTTTTGTGACTGCCTTATTCCTATTCTTTGTCCTTGTTTAGTACTGCATTGTTTATTTCTTGCTTATTTGCAAGTTTTTCTTTATTTTTTACTAATACGGGAGAAATGTGTAACTGCTTAGTGCTCATATTGTTGCAAATAATTTTCCAATTTTGCACCTAAATGATAACTTGAGTCTCTTCCCATTGAAACATTTTGCATTTTTCTGTATTCAGTTCTCTTGGTTGTTGTTTGTTTTCAACTTTGATGTCATCTTCAGATGGGTCATCTCCCCACTCAAGTTCATATCCAAGTTTCTTTCAGTATATCAGTGTTTTTAATGTGCATGTTTCAAGGAGAGATCTCAAGCTGCCTTGTCCAATACGGTAGCCACTATCCGCATGGAGGCTTTAAATTGAAATTAATTAAAACAAAGTAGAATGTAAACTCATTCCCTCAGTTGTACTAACTGCAGTACAAGAGCTCAATGGTTGTGTGCAGCGGTGGAGGTCATCTCCAACGGTGGGGCTGTGGACCACTTCCATCACCACAGGTATTTCGATTAGACAGTGCTTCTCGGACATCAGTATGGACACTGATCTACTTGACAGAAGTTCAAGTTCAGCTCCTGACTTAGATGGTCTGAGGGGAGACCTGAGCTCCATCTATATAACAAGCCCCAGATGATGCTGACACTGCAGATTTTTGGATCAGCCTTAGAAAGGCAAGTATCTAGATTTATTATTATGCAAGAGATTATAAAAATTCCTCATATGCGTATGCATACATTTCTCTGTTTATTTAATTGTACAACTTATTGATATGCAGTGGCATATTTATCATGTGCTAAATACCCATATGTGCTTTTCCTGGACTCTCTGACCTCTGCTATTGATTCATAGTCAGCTCTGTTGTAAATTGCAATAAAATCAATGTCCTTGTGCAGAATGTTTTAATATTTAGTGTAGAAAATATCTAGCCATAGTTCTTCAAGTTTCACCAAACAACATATATTGTTTCAAGTAAAATTGCATTCACTTTGAAATGAATATAGTAAGAAATAATTATTTACAAGATTGGTTCTTACTAGTCAAGAGGAAGGAAGGTCTCTGTTCCCCACATCTTCAGCATATCTCTTAGAGATTGAATGTTTTGCCACCCTCCACCCCAAATTTGTATGTTGCAACTCTAACCTCCAATGTGATGGTATTTGGGGGTGGAGCCTTTGGGAAGTAATTAAGTTTAGATGAGGCCGTGAGGGCAGCCCCCCCCATGATAGGTATAGAGGCTTTATGAGAAAAGGAACTCTCACTCCCTCTGCCCTGTGAGAAAACAGCAAGAGGGTGGATGGCTTCAAACCAGAGAAAGGGCCCTCAGCTGGAAGTGAATCTACCAGCAACTTGAACTTGGACTTCCCATCTTCTGGAACTGTGAGAAAGAATTGCATATTGGGTAAGGCCCCAGACTGTGGTATTTTGTTCCAGTAGCCTACGTTGACAAAGGTAGTCTGTCAGGAAAACAATGATTCCCTCTAAATTAAATCCTCATGTTTTAATATTTAATTGACTTTTCTATAGTTCTGTCTCATTATTTCTAGTCAATCTTAGAGTGATAATTATCCTCTATTTCAGGTAGGAAATTATGAAGTCCCTTTGGAAATACTTTCCCTCCCCAAATATTTGAGTTTTAATGTGGCTATGTCTATTTTTTTAATTTCTATTTTTTAGTTTATTTTTCAAAAAGAGAATTTCATGTTCCATACAGGGGTACTTTGGAAAGTTCTACTTGTACAGGCCGTGCCATAGGCTCAGATCTGGAGGAGGACATTTATCCAGCAAATCCCTGCCCCCGGCCAGGGGCAGCCAGCCTGCTGGGGCCCTGGGAATGGACAGAAAGGGTCCTGCCCTTTCAGGAACCTCAGACTAGCACACCTGGGGAAAGTACAAGGTCTTACTTGGCAGAATATGAAAAAAACCACATGACTTTGTATTTTATTTATGGGGTATTTCATAGCACAGAGAAAAGCATCAAGTTTGATTACAGTAAGTCTGCACTGCGGTGAATAAGACTGGTGGGGTAAGATAAACCTTCTTTTTGAAATAGAATTTATCCATTCAAAGACGAGATGGTTGGTTGGAGTGGGCAGATTTGATTTGCGAGACCATGGAGACTGTTTTTAAAGAATTTTTAAAACAGCCCCTGTAGGTCTGGCTCAGTGCATTGAGCACCGGACTGGGAACCAAAGAGTCACCAGTTTGATTCCCAGTCAGGGCACATGTCTGGGTTGCCCTGGTCCCCAGTAGAGGGCACTCAAGAGGCAACTACACATTGATGTTTCTCTCCCTCTCTTTCTCCCTCCATTCCCCCTCTCTAAAAATAAATAAATAAAATCTTTAAAAAGTTATTTTTGGGTATAGTAATAAATACATTTATTATGCATGTAAAAATCTTCTGAAATCTTTACTGGAAAATATCAGCTGGTAAAACAAAGGGGGAATCCCTGGGTCAATTCATATGTTTCTTGTCATGGGAATATTCCATTTATTACCCGTTTGTTTCCTTGATAGTATAAGTGCAGTTTTTATGTACATTGCTAGACAATACATTTGTTCCCCAGTTACTCAGTGTTCTGGATCCTGGAGCACTGTATCGTTATCTGGTGCTCTATGATGCCCAAATTGTGCGTGCAACTTCTGCTGACTTTGCTGTTGTTGTATGGGCAAAGATCATGAGGAACATATGGTTCTCAGTCTACCAAGACTTTCATGTCATGCTGTTACCAGAATGCTCAGACGTCCTGATTGGATGGGAAGGAGATTAGTTTTTTCCCTGGTGGAATAATTTCATTATAACAGAGGTGTCATCTCCTTAAGCTAAATGCGGAAAGAATAAGAGGAAGATTGCAGATCACAGAAAGAAATAGAAGACAGTATACTGAATTATGACATGACTTACAGAGCACATCATGATATATTTAAATGAACCCCTTAAATTTAGGTGACTAGATTGATCAGTTTGAATTCTCACTTTTCTCATTTGCATCACTTTTATACGGAAAGCACTCCCCACCATCTGGCTGATTTATAGACAAAACAGCACGTTCAGGGCTCTGACTCCCCTTGTCTGTCTGAGTTTGTGGAAGTGACATATTTAACCCCAATATCATTGCTCTGTTAGTCAGTACAGTATAACAGAAAGAGGCAACTCTCTCCTTACTTAAGGACTTCAAAAAAAAAAATAAGTCATGCAGCGTTTCAGTGACTGGTTTTCTACTGACATAAGAAACATCTATATATTTTAGGAACATAAATACATCCACACATGACTATAATTTGAGCTTTGTTGGCCTCTCTATGCTTTTATTCTTAATGTAAGAATTTTCAACTTATTTTTGTCCAATGCATTTTTCTCTGAATATTATTGAAATAAGGAGAAGCGAATTTTAAATGTGCTTCTATGATTAGTTAAAAGCATAGATCCCTTTCTGTTTCACTCAGTGAGACCTAAAAATGTAGTTCTAGGGACCTTCTCGACACTAGCCCTCAAAGGAGTTATAAATACTTGCACACTAATGCATCTCTGGAGAAGAAATTACCTGAAGAATGGGTATTGTGGCCTGGAATGAAGAGAGAGTGGGTTAGAGAAAATGGGGTTGAACTAATGGTTCCCAAGCCTTATTCTGTAAAAAGAAAAAAAGCACTCTAATTATCAATTATCCAAAACCTGAAAATATTAAACTTAAAGGACTGAATATTGTTATAAATATACTCTCCCTACTGTTTGGGGATAAAAAATCCTACTTTTGGGATTTTTGAAGTAAGACAGCAGTTTCACTGTATAGTTAGTGACCATAAGTCAATCTCTTCTCGCTTTAGTATTTGTAATTATTGTGATGCATGAAATCAAGGTGACCGAGAAACACTGTGTTGGCCAAAGGTGACAGTGCACAGCCAACCCAATGACCTTGGCTTCTAATTCCAGTGAGCCAATGAGTGTGTGTCCTAGAGCAAGTCAATATACTTATCTTGGTGTCAATGTTCTTATATGTAGAAATGGGCTTTACATTAGTATCTATTCAAGTGCTCTGCAGTTCAAAAATATGCCCCCTTCAAGTCGCATAGAATTATCAGTCATGATAAAATATTTCTACATCCCAAATGGTCTGTCATGGAATTTCTTTGTAAAGAATCTTCCCTGCTTTCGGTCATGTGCTCAAAGACAACTTCTATGAGAACACTTCACTACCAAAAATAATGATACATTATTCAACCTCTTGTTCACAGTGTGGAGGCCTCTATGAGTTTCTAAGTGGCACTTGAGGCACTTTGCTTTTCTACAATGTGCTAAGTTTTCAGAATCATTATGAGATAGAGGAGAGAGAGAAGAGGCAAGGGGGAGAAGAAAGGAAGGGAGGGAGGGAGAGAAGGAGGGAAGGAAGGAAGAGGAAGGGAGGGAAGGAGAGAGGTAGAGAGAGAGGTAGCTTTTGGTCTTTCCCAATTACACTTCCCTTTCTTCTCATCTATCTAATCTTCCCGAGTGCATTACTTAGATGTCCTGTTCCTACCTAAAGTAGATGCACAAGGATCAGAAATTAAGTGACATATGTGACTTACTTTAGGAATGCACTTTAGGACATGTGGAAACTGAAAGTATTACAGTAATGTCAGTTATTGATTTTATTTTCCCCAGATAATGACAAACTCAAAAAACAACACTTACAAAATCATAGTACAGCATTTAAGAATCAAGAAAGTAAACTTAAGTATATGGCGTTTTTTAAATGTTCTGTTGGTGCATAAAAAATTACTTTACATTTAGAACATATTTTTTTCTGAGAAATAAGTTATGAATTTAGATGTTTAGGGTAACCCTTGGGAAAATCAGCTTGCAAATGAAGGTAATTTACAATAAGAATTATTGGGGGAAATGTGACAGAAAAATATCTACAGGTCACTATTGAGTAATAAAATTAATTTTTTAAAAATTGATGTTAGTCTATATTAAGCAGACACTTATTGCTTATTGTTATTTTACCATAGTACCAACATATACACTAAAATAACTACAATATATTTTATAATATATTTTACTCTGAGCAAAAGCAGGTTAGGACTTGACATATGTGTGTGTCAACATACACGCTTATTTTGCATATATACACATATATGGGTTGCATTTCATAACATGATATATATGTATATATGTGTATACACACACACATATATATTTGGTAGGATATTAAGGACAAAATGAGGAGAGTCCTCAGGAGACGTAGGAGATAGGATGTGACTTTAAATAATTTCCACAATGAGTTTATAGGAGTTAATGACCCATGTGTCATAGTTAAATCACATCTCATTTTTGCTTTAAAAAAATCACACTTTCCAAGTGAGACCTTTATTCGCCATACGTGTGCGCTGTGCATGCTCTTTCTAAGTGGGCTAGTTTTGTTCTCATGCCATGGGAGCAGGTGGCATGAAGCTGTTTTGATGAGGTTAAAAGGCTCCTCCCCTCTCTCCCCAAGCAGCAGCCTGAAGTACGTCAGCAGTAATTGTGTGCCTGGCTCGGCTGCACAGGGAGGGTGGAGGCAAAATTGATATCAAATAAGGGTATCAAACTGAGGTCTGGATGTTCCATTTAAGTTGTTACACATTTTTATTAGACATGCCAGGGGTTAGAAGCTTATAAACATCCTGTGTAGTAAAAAAAAATATCTATTTTTGGTTGATTTATACTTTTCTTCTCCATAAAGACTGAATTAGTGTTGCAGTGGATATAAATGAAGGGGTTTCTTTATCCTCTTTTCATGATATTATTTACTAATCAGACTTTGGCTCAGACAGATAAAAGAGAGAGGTTCTGCTGCCTTGATGTGAGGCCTTTAATGAGGAGGGGAGGCCCCGGGGAGCCGAAACCCGAAGTAGAAAGATGCTGCTTGCAGGTTTCTTGTCCTTTCTTCAGTCGCTTCTTCCTTTTCCAATGGGCCTAGTGAGCAGGAACTATCCAAGGTGCTAGAATGCTGGCAGCTTTGCCGTTCAATGCAGACGGATTGCAGAAACAGAGAAGAAAGATTACTGCTTATTTCAGAAGGTAGGTTCTTTGTTTCAGAATCCCTGATTAATCAGCAGCAGCATCAACAGACTAAGGCAGCTGGAGAGGAGAGAGGGAGAAGCAGAAAGGGAGGGAGTCAGAGCAGGGAGGGAGGGAGGGAGGGGAGAGAGAGAATGAGAAGAGAGAGAGAGAGAGTTGGTTGTCACGGGGGAGGGACCATGCCACAAGCTAGGCTGCTCCAAACCTTCTGTATGTAAGTGGCAATGTGAAAGAGCATCTTTTTGGCTGAAAGGAGACATTTAGAGAGAATGTGGCTGATTTTTTGTTTTCATTTATTTTTGTCTTCACAGCATATAATCAAACGAGGCACCTTAGCCCGCCTGGGTGATCGCTTTGAGTCCTGTAATCATCTGTATAGCAAAGTGGGTAAAATCACTGAATTTCTTCCCAGCTGGACCTGGAAGGAGAGGGGCTGCGTGTTCATCCCCACCCATTAGCGATGCCCTCTTTTCTCTGAATGTCGACTTAAGGAAGCAAACACCTGTCTTCTGCCACCGTATCCTCCTAGAAAACTTTAAAGGCCATTTTATCTGGTAGGAAGAACATCAAGAATGCTCTGATCTCTAGTGATGAAGATTCTGGGAGTGGACACTTTTCCCATCCAGATACAATGCACTTTAATTGAAGAAAAACTGAGCTAACTACAGGTCTCTTTCTTATGGTGCTGGATTACTCCTACAGAGCTGCCCTGGGATCCACCGTGAGAGAGGGCTCTGCTAGACACAAGTCACCTCCTGATTATTGCACTTTGCTCTCCCTGGGGACTTAAATTTTGGTACGTATCTCATTTTTCAGATTCTCTAAGCATGCTAATTGAATCCAGCACTAAAGACACCAAGCAATCTGCTTATGAAATGGAATGGGTTTTAGCTGGGGATACTTGATGCTGAAGTTTGCATGCCTTATTATGTGGAGCAGAAATAAAGCCACAGTGAAGGCATCTAGAGCTTTAGTGAGCCTCAGGCTATGCTGTAGAGTCTTGCCCACTTAGTTCCATTACTGCAGAAATGGTTAAACCTGGATTTTCATCGGTAAAATAAGCCATGCTGAATTATTAAAATCATGATAAATATTTCCCAGTGTATTAATTGGCATTCATATTGTGCATGCTAGCTATTTGTCAGCTATTCTATACCATAAATATTTTACATTCTCAGGAAAAAAGACACTGTACCCCCCCACACACAAATTAGACAAACTATTAGACATACACTAAAGCTGAAATTGCTTTTTTCCCAACTCACTAGTCATAAACATCTTTAAGAAACACATATTTTAATACCACTTATTATCAGGAAGATTTCATTAGTCTCAGCACAATGGATATTTTCTATAGAACTTTAGGTGGACTTGTTTTACTTGGGACACACACTTATTTTGTTGGGGTGTCTTTATGGTAATTTCTCCAACTGCCAGCAATATTTTAAATATAAGAAATGTAAGCATTCCCTACCTGGAAGAAATATTACTTGAAATAACACTATCCCTTTTCATTGGAAAATTTTATAATTTTCTAATTAAAATGTTTTGGCATCACATAACTGGACTTTTTCTAAATATAGTCCAAAAATAAGGATATCCAAATGAAGAGTGTCTGTGATGTAGTTTTGGTCACTTTAACATGTAAGAATTTATAATCAAGTGTGTGGAATAATAACTGTAAAACAAGAGTGAAAATTAACTCCTCTCCTAATTCTTCACATTTTAAACAGTGCCCACCTTGTTGTCTGTATTGTCAAGTGGCTTAGCAAATTGATATGAGAAGACGTGAGCTACACACGCTGAAATTATTTTTATGTGGAAAGTGCAACATATGTTTGCCAACTCAGCAAAGAAGGGAACTCTGAGAAGGAAATCGACACTTTAGAAAATTAATGAAAACAGACATGAGAAAAATATTACAACTTCCCAGGGAACTCTAGAGAAGCTCAAGGACTTAGAGCATCTGAAAAGTTTAGAGGGAGAAGTGCAGGAATCTTATACACAGAAGACTGGCTATTGTTTGAAACAACAAATGAGTCGTAGACTCCCGATTCAATTAGATGGTGTGCATTGTCGGTCCAGTCGGCAATTTATTATACTGACTACATTTACTCTGCAAACACTGCCTTGCAAGCATCTGAAAACACTTGGCCAAAGGCTCAGAAAAGTATCTCAGCCATTGACATTTTGCATGAATCCCTAATGTTAGTGGAAATGTGCAGTCTCTTTAGGTCATGGGCAAATAGCACCATGACAACCTGGAAATTGGGGAGAAATTTCTGATTTATCATGCTACAACATTAACATGATCTAAGCCCATTTTACCCATTTTGGGGAAGGGAGAGGGTAGAGAAAAACTCACTGCAAAGTAATATGCTTTCTGAGAAAAAAGCAATCAGTGTCTTTGTAGTCACTTCCACAGGCTCTCTTGGTTTTAATGCTAACATTTCACATTTTGGGCAGAACAGCTGCATTTTGATGACAGTGAGAATGAGAAAATGAGCATGACAGTTTGTGGGGTTGAGGGTAGGGTTTCAAGCATAGTCAAAGTGAAATCACAGGACTTAATTTTGACAGATTATGAGATTTTTATCAGAAAAGCAATTTTGACATAGTTTACATGGGTTATAGATTATAACCAGGCAATGTAGTCTGTTGATTTGGTCCTATGTGAAGTAAGCAAATGTTAGAAATTAATTTGCATACATATTTTACATATGTATATGAATCTTGATTATTTAAATACTTATATTTTTCACAATGTGTTTTTAAATTGGTCTGAGTACATGCAAAAAATGTGAAAGATCTTTATCTCCTGGTGGACAAAAAATATAGTCAACAATTGCCTTGGAAAACTTTTATTTGGATGAATTTGCACTATTGGGCAAAATACAGTTCTTTATCTCAAAGAAGATGCAGTGACTAGAATGGGGGTAGATCAAATTTTAATAACTTAAATTGTAATAACTTCCTCAAAACATGGAGACAGGTGTGGTTTGAAAACTTCAGAAATAGCTAAGAGGTGGAGACCAGAAAACCTTACCTTGTGCAAATAAAATACAATACATAAATGTGAAGTAAAGGTGCATGTCTGGGTTTTCCATCAGCAAATGTATTCATTGTCTATTTTTTTATTTTCCCAGACAATGCAAATAACATTATAATAACAGCACAAAATAAACTGTAGCTGCCTCATTAACTTCCAGGATTAACTGTGCCCTAACATTTAAGAAGCTTTTCAAGGAACTGGGGAGGAGTTCTCTCCCTAACAAGTGGTTTTGTGCTTCTACCACTTAGTGGATGTGAAAAATAATTGGATTCATGGAGATTTCCTAACTTATGGTCTTAGACAACCAAAGTTTTAGATGGAGAACAGCTCCCTTTCCGAAATTCCAAGTAAACATTTGAAGAATAAAAAAGAAAAGAACCAGCACCCATGAGGGCCAGTGGACTAATTCACAGATGGTACAGGTACATGAGGAGCCTGCTTCTGGTAAACCATGGTGAGTGGCCCGTAGGAAGGTTCTGCCTGAGAAGTAAGAGCCTGTCCTTACGCAGCCTCCGTGGTTGATGTCACAATGCATGGACTACATTGAAGAAGGAATTTGTTCTGAATTTTAGAAAGAAAAAGAGAAGTACTTTAAAATGCATCTTAGTATTTATCTGACTTCTTTTTTTTGCCTCTTCAACAATGCCTATAATTAATAAAAAATCTTCTACATCATAGGGAAGCCAATCTTGATATCAGTTAGTGCCACATTAAATATGCTTTGGTGAAGTGAGGCCACACATAATTGATTCCTTGACTTACAAAGGAAATGACCCATGCAAAGGTATGATCTTTAAGTTTTCACAAGTGCTTATTTCTCAAAAATGTGCTCCAATTTTGGGGGGTGGGGCTTTAACCCTAAAAATCATGTAGTATCTCAGCTTTTCGAGTTCCTTGGGTACAAGTAGTGGCTACAGAAACAAGAATAAAATAAGTGAATTTTTTTGTGTGTTTCCATGGGTTCCACTTGGATATCCTTATGCATATTTTAAGTTCCACATATACATGTTCTAGATAGTTTGATTTCAGTGGAAACATTTTAAAGAGATGCAATGCTACTTTCAGCTCTAGGCTCAGCATTGGAAGGTATAGTGATACTTTTCCACAAGAGAAAATTAATAATGGTCAGTTTAATAAAAAGTTAGATGTTTAGGTTTTTAATATAACCCTAATCCCACCAGTAGGAATTGATGTATGTTAGCTGAGTAGAGTGAAATTTCAAATTTTGGCAAGTCTCACTGTTTTGTTTGGGAGTGTTAGTGAGGAAGGGTGTGGTCAATAGGAATATAATAAAAAAGTGAAATAATAAAATAAAATAGAGGTATGGTTTGTATTAGAATGACAGTGATTCTCAATACAGTGATCCAGGAATTAAAGAAAGGCAAATTCTTACAAATGCAGAATATAGCAATTAAAAAAAGAGTCAAACAATTTGTATGGCAATTTTGATCTTGGTCATTTTAGGTGCTTTCCCTGGAGAGTCCCTGACACAAACTGTAAATATTGACCAGAACCTCCAAGCAAAAGGACACAGTCACAGAGGCCTTGCACTATTTGAATCAATGCTGTGCAGTCCAGGGAAAACCTATCTGCCCTGTGGGTGCCAGCTTTCATCCAGTGCTCTAGGTGGGACTAAAATGTCTAATTTGTTGCGAGCAAAATTGGCTGCAGACAGAAACTAGTTCAAATAAAGGGGCTAAAGGTACAAATGCAAGATATTTCCCTCCATCTCACCCACTCTGTTGTCACAAGTATCCCATGAAATAATTTGAGGTCTAGAATGTTGGATTGATTGATTGATTGATTGATCAGTATCTAAAGATGCTACCTGAAACAAGGAGCCCATTTGCTCCCTAACCATGGTCTCTTAAAATGCAACTTCAGGAATTAGGTGCCCAAGTCAAGTCTTCATAAAATGCTTTGTTTATAGGATTTTTCATTCAAAGGCCAGAAATGAACTTGATTTAATATCCGACATTCAAAATGCAGCCAAGTTTTTAGTGGTAAAAAAAGCCACTTTATTTAGTATCTATCTTTGCCATAAATATAACCGTTTGAAAGATAAATAGATTTATGATCCTACTTGGCTGTGGGTTCTCACTGCAGGAAAATGGTAGCAACCGTAGCGAGGCAGACAATTAACATACGGTTCACTTCTCGTTAGTGAGGCCAAGAATGTCCTCATTCAGAGTTCAGGGGCCTGAGAGATGCCTTTGGATTGGGAAAGATGGAGTCAGAATGTTTTGAGAGACAGGGATGGAATCTGTGGGACATACACCCCCAAACCCTTCTTTTCTGGTTGTGGAACATGGGGCAGCAGAGAGGAGTGGCCTGTCCCCATGCGCCTGGTTAGCGCAAATCAGTTAACTCCTTCACGGGCCTTCATTTGTGTATCTGTAACGAAGAAAGTTGAACTGCACTGAACATTCTACTGACTTATGTTTCAAGGTGAAAATGTGTTTTTTGAGAAGTTATAACTAAACATCACAATGTTGGTTAAGAATTGTGAAAACTACCCGATAATTATGATCCTGTTCACTGACCACTTCATGCCTTTTCTAACAACAAAAAAAGCAAGTCCTGTTCCAACCGCCATTTGAAACATGGGGAAACTAAAGCTGAAAGAGGCGAATTCACGTGCACAGAGTCGGAGGTCTAAGGGGTGGTGTGAGTGGGGTTTTCAGGCCATGCTGCTCAACTCTCCAGCTCTGCCCTTCACAGGACGGCCTCACTGCCCACCCCACCCTTGCCTTACCAAAGGTTTTCCATGTAGACAAGGAAGCAGAGAAGGGTGATGGTTAAACATTAGTATGGTCCAAATCTATTTTTAATTTTAGCTTTTGAAGACTAGATATAATTGTTGAAAAGGCTTTTTCTGTTCATTCTCAAAAATGGTGACCATAAACCATGACACACTAGTAAATGCCAACACTGTCACCTGAACCAGTGCTCTCGTCATACTGAATTGAAGTTGTTTACTCCTTGTGCTCTTATGCCGCAGTGTGATGGTCTAGAGGAAGACAGTTCTGCCTTTGTCAGTGCCTGGTTTGTACGAGGTGCTCAAGACATACTTGAATACATGAATGATTGTAGAATCAAATACTTCAATAGAACTAGATGACATAAGTGTGTTCACAAAACACTAATTCACTTTTCACTGCTCTGAAGTTTTACTAGATTTTATGGTTGATTTTCACCTCCCAAATTTTCATCTCCATTAAAAAAAATCTAACAATACAACTGTTCATAGTATAAATATTTTATGATGCCATTATGTAGTATTTTTTCAGAATAAACATACTTTAAACTCCAGCCAATGTGAAAGACTACTTAAGAAGATAATTAATTTTCAGAGGCACACAATTAACCTTGTCAGAGTTAGGAATATATAAACTGTATAAAGAATCGCTAGTGTCATTTGGATGGTGAGGAAAATGTAAGGGAAGAAATAAAAACCTATGAGTAATGCCTTACACAATGGAAAATATACAATTTTGCTGGAGGGCAGAGTGGGAGTGATAATCTTTCACCCTGGGGCATTACCTCTAGATTCCTTGTAATACTGACTTGGCTTGCTTAACTGTGGTGGAATTAATTGCCATAAAGTTATGCGGATCTTTTTTTATCCAGGCTTGCTTAGTGCTGAAGTCCTTGGTAGAAGTGAATTTTCAATAATGGCAATGCTTTCGCTTCCCGAGAATCATGTTCTTGCATTTTTTTCCCGAAAATTGCGATCATTTGTAGCAGTAATTTTCTATTCCTCTGTATGTCCACCACTTAAGCATCTAATCTGATGGACTGATATTAAAATACAATTCAATTAGGTTAGATAGTTAAAATTAAAGACCATTTCATTTGCCAGCCCGCTGTGGCTGAGAGTCAAATCAAACATAATAAAACTTAACATAACAAAAAAAATCATGAGTCAACAAATAGCTCTTCTATCCTCTAGATTCAATAATTTCACCCAAATTGGGGGATATATCCTTAAATTCAGTGTGAGTTTCAAATAACATATGGATTGACTGGCAGCTAAAATGCTAATAAACTGTGGTAAGAAGTGAAGTTTCCATAGCTACAATCCAGGTTATGGAACACGATTACACTTGTAAAAAAATCAGAATAAACATGATTTGCAATGGCAGAAATGAAAGTCTAGGACTTCAACAGTAAATAGTTGGGCTGATATTTTAAAAATATTTTGGAGCCTTTTGAAGAAAATAAAAGAGCTACAAAGGTAATATATATTTTTAAATGGCCGACTTGTCCCCTTGTTGAGTGTGCTTTACATTTTTCAACCTGACTCAATTATGCCAATTTCCCATAATACAGTGAACATGCAGGTGGAGACAGTAAGACTTATTAAGCTAGAGAGGTAAAATACTTACCTCATGTGTAATTAATTAAACTTCAGTTCTATTTTTGATTGACGAAAGCACATTCCTTATTCCCTGGTTGTACTGATTTCTGTGATTGGCTGGCTCTATAATGATTTTCATAGCCTGCTGGCCATCCATCCACTCATTCATCTATGCCCATAAATACATTTGAAACTGTTATTGCTACCAGTCTTCCTCCTACACTTTTACTAGAATATTAGCTAACATTATTATATGCTTACTAGTGTTGAACTCTGTGCTAAATCCTTTACAGTCATCACCTCTCTTGGTCTTCACAGTAGCAAGTGGTAAGAGAAAGTATGCCCATCATTTATTTAGTAAGTGAGCGTATTATGTGTTGGTTCAAAGTCCTATGTTGTTGTTGTTGTTGTTTAGATCTGATTTTGGTTTTCAGGAATCCTTTCTGTGGCTGAGGTTTTGAACCCTTCATGTGGCAATGATGACCACAGTTGTCCTTGCTTGAATTACGAGACGAGTCAGGATTAACGTGGTCCTGGTGACCTGTGATATCTGAGTTAAAGTGCCAGGCCATTGGAGAGAGCCATTTTGAAAAATAAGGAAGGGTCCAAAGGGATTACTGCCAAAACAAATGGTATTAGAAATGTGTATTTGCTTGATGACCACTGTATTTTGCACGGAGAGTTCAGATTCATAAACTGAATTTAACATTGAAAGAAAACACAAATGATGCGAATGTTTCTTCCAAATAATTATTATATCATTTTATTTAAAATTGAACAGAAAAGTTTGTATGGTAATTAGAAATACATGAGGCTGGGATCCTATACGTCTCGTTGGTATAAGAACACATTTGTGAGGAGCCGAATCAGGACTCTACACAAACCAAATGCTTTTCTTCATGTACTACACAGTCTGATGTCATCTTTCCATGTGAAATCTTCGCCTTTTTTTCCCTGATAGTTGGTTACTTTGAGGAACTGTTTGCTACTCAGGCAACATTCATTTAATATTTACTTGGAATATTCTGCTCGTTTATAATTTCCAAATTGATTTTACCATGGTCATTGGAGTTTGGGGCTGACAAGACATTAGGAAGAATCAGCGGAACCCTTTCACCTCCGTTTGTTCTCGTCCTGCAGGAAGTGTTCCTTTTCACATGAGATCCTCCAAGATGATGAACGCCAATCCGGAGGAAGACCCTTTGGACACGTTTCTCCAGTACATCGAGGACATGGGAATGAAGGCCTACGACGGCCTGGTAATCCAGAACGCCTCGGACATCGCTCGCGAGAACGATCGCTTAAGGAATGAAACCAACCTGGCCTACTTGAAGGAGAAGAACGAAAAACGCCGAAGGCAAGAAGAAGCAATAAAACGGTAAATATAAATGAAAGTGTTTTGAGTTTTGCACTCCTCAGGAAATCTGTGAGTGGTGCCAAGGTGGTGATGCTGCCGCCTGGCGTAGACTCAGTGAGACGGAGTGAAAATGGCACCTCGGCTGTCACAGAAACACACCCATCCTGTTGGCTAGATCCTCACCTCAGTTACCAAAAATTACTGACTTGAGTGTTGTGCTGTGAAGGTGCCGATGGGATGGAGAAAGACTCCAGTGTCCTCTAAATAAAAATTCATAATGAGCAGTCTCTTGATAAAAGCCCAAAGGAACCCACAAACACTTTAAGAGCTAATGCTTGATGAAAACTCCCACCTTTTGTGGTCTTTGTTTATAGTTCTGACATTATGACAGGCATCATCCTCTCCCCAGGTTGCAAAGAGACTCCTCATTAATTAGAATTGTGTGAAGACAAGTGTGGCTCCGTGTGTGCGTTCTGTACAGAGTTTTATGGCCATGGCAGCTCTTGTTTGGTACCAAGTGCCCCAGGTTTGCTCGAGTGATGTGACTTGTGCTGCAAAACCCGCTGGCAGCAAGGCAGGGCGCCCCACATTGCAGCTTCCAAACCGAGGCTAAGTGTCCTAGGGCCCTGAGATCAAAAGGAAAGCAGACATCTTTTCACTTTTCCAAAGAATATTACCGTGTTCCCAGTGTGTATGTTTGGGTGTTTAAGGGGTGTGGGTAGAGACAAGTGTTTGATGGAGTCATATTTCCTCAAGGGAGTTAGTAAGTGCAAAGATACAGAATTTAGACAATTAATCCAACTCTATTATCTGGATAATTGAATAATAACAGTTAAGCCATTTTGATAATTAAATGGTGGATTTTTCATCCAAATCAGGCATTAATATTTTTGTTTACTCTCTGCGAATATGATGATGTTAAGGGAAAATATTATTTTAAGACAACTATTCATGGTTATAGAGAAGCTAGGTAAGGATGCACTACTTTGATAATTTCATTACAAATAAAATCACATAGAAGTACACTTCTAGGCGAAGTGTACCGCCAGAGATGTGAGCCATGTAGCTTACCTGTTGCAAGAGAATTCTAAGCAGAAACAACAGCAAGTTCAATGCATTCCATAAAGAAACATCATGTAGTGGCCAAGCCAAAGACTGGAAGGATGTAAGTGCAGACTGGTCGTGGGCCACCATGCGATGTAGAGACTTATAAACTCTTATGTCTTATTCAGAGGGAGAAAAACATTCACAGGAGATTTTTAAGCAATGGTGTGGCATGCCCTAACTGAATATTTTACATGGATGGCTGTATTCTTTGTATTAAATAGATAGGTGGGTAATAACTGGATGCAAGAAGTTCAAAGGGAAAGCTTTTAGTATAATCTGGGTGAGAAATGATGGTGATTTGGACTAGGACAGTAGCAGTCAAGGTGGCATAAAATAATCAAATTATGGGCATCAGGATTTTCTAATGGATGAGATGTAGAAGCTGAGGAAAAGAAGAGAATTAAAGATGGTTCTCAAGATTTTTTTTTGATGTTGCTACATTGTGTTTTTTTTCCTAAACAACTAGAAGAATGATGTTTCCACTTAACGAAATGATCTAAACTGGAAGAGGAGTAAGTTTAGGTTAAATGGTGTCATAGGAACTCAGCTTTGACAAACCAATTTTGTAAGCCTTTCGAGACATCCAAGTGGAGGACTCTGGATAAACTGTTGCATCCAGGATTCATGGTGGAGATCAAAGGCGGTCTCAGTCTGCAGCATCTCAGCCTGTAGATTTCACAGTCACGGGCCTTGCTGAGAATACACAGGACCAAAACTCAGATACAGATGGCGAGAACAATCAGGACCATCCTTGGGGCCACCTGATTGGTTACTTGAAAGGAGCAGTAGAAAAATCCAGCAAGAACAGCCAGGGAGAGAGTCAGAGAACTACAAAAAGGGCAGCACCTCTGAGTAAAGTGACAGAAGTGAACAAAGAGGAGAGAGTGTGTGTGATTTAACGACACTATGTCGAAGCCTGGGAATTGACCGACACCTTTTAGCACATTGGTGTTGTCCACAAGACCGCTTTCTGTGGATGGCTGAGGAAGAGACCCCACTGGGATGGGGTTCACAAAGGAGTGGGAAAGAGGCATTGCAACACAATATAGAGAACTACTTTGAAGATTGAGGTTAAAAACTATTTCAAGAATATAAAGGGTGGTTGAAGGGGGTGGGGTTTTTGGTAAATGTTTGTTTTTCCATTGTTTTTCCTTTAAGAAGAGAGAAATGCAGCTTGTTTAAAATACTAATATGGAAGTAGAAAGGGAAACGTTAAGGACTTAGGAGAAGGAAGGGAATCTACCGTGATCACGCCTTTGCGCAGGGGAGAAAGGGTGGGATCTGCAGTGTCTCAGATGGGAGTGCAGCCGCTCCGCCATCGTGGGAGAAGGGAAGCCACGGCGCACGGAGGACTGAATGCTGAATAAATGAATGAGTGCGCCTGCATAAACAGGCCCCAGACCTGGGTCCTCACACACCAGACACCGTTTCGTAATGGTGCTCCTCGTTGTTGCATGTGCTAGGGAATGAAAGGTGCAGTATGTGTCTTGCTATCGACAATTCTTCCCACGGTTTCCTACACCCTTCCCCCAGATATTTTTCTGGAACCCTAATTTAAAATGCTAATGCCTTTGGAAGGGAAAAAAGTACTAGTCCGAAACTGTTGGGACTTCTCAAATGTCTTCCACTTCGCAAAGCAGGACCCTGAGCAGCAGGAGGACACAGCCGCCTCCGGAGTGGTTGGGGGAGAGGCTGGAAGGAGAAAAATCGGAGGAGCCAAAGGGCTGATGATTGGACAGGAGGCGGGGACTGACTTGTGTGGCTTAGTGCCTCCACTGGCTGCGCTGCAGATCTTAGGTTACCCCATCGCGGTATCCATTGAGAGGTCCAAATTCGATCTCATTCCGTCCTTATCGTGATCAGTATCCTGGGGTTCTGACAGTTAAAAATGTAATAATTTTCTATATTATAGAAATCCTCATGGTATATATTTAGAGTTGCTTAAACATTCATAATAGGCGCGGGCTGCAAACCAAAGTGTCGCAGGTTCGATTCCCAGTCAGGGCACATGCCTGGGTTGCAGGCAATGACCCCCAGCAACCGCACATTGATGTTTCTCTCTCTCTCTTTCTCCCTCCCTTCCCTCTCTAAAAATAAATAAATAAAACCTTTAAAAAACCATTCATAATAGGAAACATATTTTTAATATTTTTAAAAAACTTCATAGCACGACCCTGGTTCCATAGGCATTTGGGGGGGGCTCAGGGATGGTCACAGGAGCAGAACACCCTTATCTAAATTCCACATGTATTTTAATACTTTTAACACACAATTTATGTCCAAATGGGAGGGAAAACTCCATGTGATGTTAATGAATACAGTCTACTCAATTAAAATTCTCTCATGTCCACAGAATGCCTTCTTTGGTACACAGTATGATTTAATGTATAGGATGGAACTGCTCCAAATCGAAGGATGGGCATGTTTGACCTTGAAAAGGCATGGATGCTAATTCTCTGTGAAATATGCCAGTTGCAATTTCAGAAATGTGCAGACTGGCAAGGATTGCCTAAAAAATGGAAATAGGATTTCATATGATTGACCTTCTGGATCACATATGTGCTGAAATGCCTTTTGTGCTGAAGCTGAGAAGCTTAAAACACTGAGCTCTTAGAGAAAAAAAAATCCTCATCACTTTCTCAGTGTTCTAAGTCACTTAGGCTTTCTGAACCCAGTTCCTTATTTTTCAACCTAACTTGAGCCACATGTCGCCATGGACTTTCTTATTCCTTCACTTCCATTTCTCAGATAGGATTTTACCGAAAAGTCTTGTGGTGGAAAATTCTAAATAAATAAGAAGATGCTATTTGTGCTTTTTTCTTAACTGCTCCAAATAATATTTGGTGAGAAAGAGAAAGACCTAAGACAGAGAAAAGCTAATGGAGAATAAAAACTTACTTCAGTAGCTCATCATTTCTGCTATTTTAAATCCTAACGGCTTTGTGCAGGCACTGTTAAATGACATTTACTTTTTGTTAAGATGCCTAGAAGAAAACAAACACACGAAACCAACAGCTTCAAATAAATGCACTCCCCTGAGATGCATCACAAAACCCCGGCTTGTCACACGTGTGTGGGTGAAAAGGGACATTTAAGGAAGAGGGACGATGGGTATATTGATTGAAATGTTGACTCAGCACAGGCACCAGCCATTAGGAAGGAGACACCTGAACAATGAGCGTGGAGTCTGGCCACAAACAACCTGTAATAGGGCAATACCTCTGTGTTCCTGTGAGCATGAGTCTTGATCAGGAGCCTCACCATCTATAGGTAGCATCTTGTATAGAATACCAAGTGAGGTCATTCGTGGAGGGGGATGGGCAATCAAAAGATCATCTGGTATGCCAACGGCATGCTTAAGTTTGAGGCTTTCTTTCAAGTGAAGGCTTTCTGGATTCTGGAACTAGTCCCCGCACTATCTTACTTTGCCATCCACCACAGTATTTTAGAAACTACAGCGTGGCTGTCAAAGGGAAAGAGGGGTGGAGGGAGGTTGAGAAGCGTAAAGGGGTTCAAATGTACGGTGACAAAAAAGACTTGACTTTTGATGGTAAACACAGAATGCAATCAACAGATGATACATTGTAGAGCTGTACAGTTGAAATGTATATAATTTCATTAACCAACATTACCCCAATAAATTGAATAAAACTTTACAAATCTAGGAAATAGTCCTAAATAAAGGCAACCCGAAAATTTGTTCCTAGTACATGTGTTTCTGAGTATGTTTTTTATTATAGGGAAGGGCTGCATTTTTTTTCTAATGAAACAAATGTTACATTAGTGAAATTCTCCCAAACATTGCAAATCTGGAAGACAGCTCTTGACTTTAGCAAAGTGGTTCTGACACAAAGGACTACTTAGGCTGATTAGGAATGTCTCTATTCCCTTTGGATGCCCTCAAGGGATCTATATGAGGTTATATTTCCTCTTTAAAAATGACAGTCAGAAATGGAATTAGATTACTTACAGCTCCTTAAATATACATGCAGTTGTATATTAGTATGGATACTTTGAAGCTCTCTCTATTTGAAGGTTTCAGTATTTCCTTTATTTAGAGAGAAACAAAGGATGACTAGGGTCCATCCATTAGACCAACTTCATTAGAGAGAAAGAAGTAAAAATAAAAATAAATATCTACTCTTCCTTTATTAAAACATGGCTACCTAAAAAATAAATGGTCCTGGTGCCAAAGTTTTGAATTGGTTGATATTTTAAATGATTACCCAAAGACATAATGCCACAGACACCTCTTATCAGAGACATGTGAACAGGAGCCTGAATCCTCTTTAGATAGTGATAGCTTCTGGAATCATACTCATGATTTGTGGCAGAGACTCCATAGGAAGAAAGAACATTTATTCGAGTGCATTTCAGTGAATGATGCATCCATTCAGCACAGCATGAATAGCTACTTAAGTCACAAATACATAATATTATTGGGTTCATTTTAATTGGAAGCATGTAGAAAAATGAAATACCCTATTTGTATATTAAAAGAAATGGTGAAACACCATTCTCAGGTTAAGTGAGGACAGTTATCGGTAAAAGAAGCAGCTTTCAGAAACAGAATGGTGCCAACGTTTGGAAATACCCTACAGCTAGCGTTAGAACATTTAGAAATACCAGTTAGCTCCAGCTCCTATGCTCAGAGCATAGGAAACAAACCCCAAAAGCCCTCAGCCATACATCCGTGTAGAATTAAACTCAAACCTGAGGCATGTCAGGGTCTTACTGGAATGGATCAGCTGATCTGATCTGATGTGAATTTCTGACCTAATTTTGCTGTAGGACTCAGCGCTCAGGCAGAGAAAACAAAGCTAATGTGTTGATAAGGGGCGAGATTACACAGCAGACAGTATCTTAATAACCCTCTCTAATTTCAGCTTCCTCTTGTGTTTGTGATTAATTCCAATCACTTCTCTATTAGTCATTTCAGAGGACCACAAGCTGCTTTGCTTGTTTTTATGCTAAAAGTGTTCATCTGAATTGTCTTTTCTCGCAACTCAACGAGATAACCAGATAGTGGTTGCAATACCAAATGCATGGGGAGACTTTTATTCATGGAGCCATATGATTAGGGGAGAAATTGCAATACCTCATCTTGCCCATCCCTTGCTGACTGCACTTTATTAAGTCAGAAGCCAAATCTACAAGGCTGATCCTAAATGAATCGATTTATTAAAAGTGTTCTAATTTTTTTCCAGTGCTGGTGGGGAAAGTTAATATTAATGAGCACATATCTAAGGACCACACTTACGCTCATAAATATTAACTTTCTCCGCTTCGCTTAAGGACACGACATTTGTCCATTTTGGCTGTTGTACCATTTCACTTTGTAAGTCAAAATGAAGTGTGTCCTCTGGCCTACGGTGTTCAGTAAGGGTCACCCCAAGCCTAAAGTAGTTCATACAAACTTTAGCATTTGGCTGTTTGCAATTTGCATACCATTTGCATTTGTAATAGGGATGATTTTGGGTTTTTCATTCAGTCACCTGCCAAGACAGATTGGAGGCCACCTACAGAGGGACCTTTAATGACTCATGTTAAGTCAAGGCTCCTTCTTCTTTTCATGTAGCTTTTTGAGAGCTGTTTCTACTTTCGGTTGTTTCCATTGTTTCAACTTTAATTACATCCCCGACCTAGCATTGACTTTTCATTTAAAGAGCTCAGTGTCTGTTCTATAGCTGAAACAGACAGATGTTGGCAAGAGGAGGGGCTTTTCAGAACGTAACCCCATTTGGGCTGTCAGTCAACATGAGAATTAAAAGCTCTGTTTACACTGAGGAAATTGCAGTGAAGAGTGGACCTTCCGAACATGCAAACCTACGAGAACATGAATGATTGACAAGAAGCCCACTGGAAAATGTAAGGTAATGTTTCCTTTAGAAGTAGTGTTAAATATTTAGAGATGATTATAAGTTCATTGAGCAAAAGTTTTCAATCTAGGGCTGTTTCTTAAACCTTTCAGGCTGTCAGAGGGACAGTCTCAGTTTTTAACTAATTATGGCCTTTGTAAAATGTTCAAAAACCAAGGTGAGGGAAAGGAATTGTTATGGAGCAAGGCTGTGAGTCAGGGGATTTTTTTTTAACTACTAAAAATGCAGTACGGCTTAGAGAACATGTCTAATGTAACAAATGAAGCTGCTGGAGTGGGGACTGAGCATGCCAATGAACTAGCTCCAAGGTTTCCATCCAACTCGGAGGCAGCCTGAAGAAAACATCTTCATTATACATGTATGGGTCACCTTGAAATTAATTTTAATTCATGAATTGATAAAAGGAAAATCAAGCCCCCTCCCCAAATGAATCTCTGCTCGAAACACATGCCTCTAGTTAAAAGTTATTCTCAATAACATTCATATTTGGAATGCACGATGGAATATTCATGTTCATGCTAGAATTTGAATATAACCAGCCTGCCAGGAAGCAAAGGAAAAAAAATAACTATTTTTTGAAAAGCGCTTTCAATAAGTTGTACGAGGAAGACGCTTTAAAAAAATAAAAAGACCGGCATTTAAAATCCATTACTTTAATTAGTAAATTGCATTTGAGTCTTTGATTTGGGGCTAAGTGTACCACTCAGCATATCCTGATGTTTGAATAAGAAATTAAGTGGTTCAGCCATGAAGATGAACATTACCAAGGAGACTTCTTAATTTTCTATCAGGCTGAGGTTTATGTGTGTTGCAGAGCTGTGTTGTTTCTGCATGAAGTTTTTCATTAAGCATTCATTGACCATCTATTATACATTAGGCATTGCTGTAGGTGGTCGGGATAAAGCAGTGAACACAGGAGTAAGTAGTGTTTGCTTGCTTTCAGAGGATTTACAATGTGGTGAGGATGGGCCGAGGGAGATAGACAATAAATAAAGAAGTAAAATGTAAAGGAAATTAAAAATGTGATGAGTTCTCTGAAGAAAGCTAAACTAGGGAATGGGAGCCCGGGGTGTGGAAAGAATGTCATTTCATACAGGTGGGTGAAGCATAGACGCAGGAAGGGTGTGACATTGGAGTGAAGTAAATGAGGGAAGGACCCGGCATATCTCCAGCTGGCAGATTTCCAGGAAGAAGGGACATGCGGGGAGGAGCTCCTGGGTGGGAGCACCCCTGGCAAGTTGGAGAAACTGCAAGGAGGTCAGGTGGCTGGAGATGGAAAACGGGAGGGAGTAGACTGGAAGATCAGGTCAGAAGTAATGGGGTCAGACCTTGTCAGGTCGTGGAGGTCACGGACTTTCAGTCAACTGAGATGAGGCGAGAAGTCACTGTACTGTTTGGAGAGGAAGAATGCCACAATGTGACTTCTGTAAGTGAAAGGAGGGCCGCTCTGGTCACTATGTGCGGCAGCTAGGGCAGAAGCAGGGACAGCCGTTGTAAGGTGATAGAAGCAGTCATGCAGAGAGGCGATGCTGGCGTGGATCACAGCAGCCGCTCTGCATGGGGAGGTGTGCGGGGCCGTTGGAGCCACGTTGGGAAGGTACAGCTGACCGAATTTGGTGATGGATTGGTGTGAGGTGTGAGAGCAAGGTAAAAACATGGCATTCTCGGTAGCAGAGGGGAAAGACAGCAGGAGGAGGCCTTTGCTGAGAAAGGTTTTGCACATCTCAAGTCTGAGGTGTCCGCTAGACTTCCAGTGTTCTGCGATTTGCAAGAATGTCATGCTTTGCATCTGATAATCTGTAGGTACGAGATTGAATAATTTTATAGACATGTGAAACACTTTAATAAGACCCTAAAAGTTACACACACACACACACACATTTAAGATTGAAAAAAAGATTTCTTTCTCTTATATAAATGTTTGTACAGAAGAGGGCAAGGTGTAGGCTAACCACAGCAAGCGAACCATTGCCTGGAGGTCTCTCCTGTGTGCCGAGCTGGTGGAGTGGGTGATGTTGAGTGTGAGAGCTACTGGATCCACACTCGCAGACACTCGCCAGTCGAGGCCCGAGATACTGGTCTTAGTCCTGATAATCCAGGAAGCAAGATGAAAGCCAGACATAGGCCTGCAGAACACCTGCCATTCTGAAAAATACTCCGGCAATGGGTACATTCAGTTATTAGCATTGGCGATGTTCGCTTATGGCCTTTTGCAGGGATGGAGACATCATTTTCTCATCAATGCATGTTGGATACCTTTTCTGTTCTTGGGTTTCCAAAAAACCGGTAGATTATGACCCAACTATGAAACGGAAACCAGGAATAACAGTGTGTGTGCGTGTGTGCGGGTATAGGGGTGTGTGACTGAGGAGAGGGAGAATCCCAGTGTCTGGACAAAACGTCACATCTGTTTCTTTCACTTCCTAGCTTCAGTGAGACACGTAAAGTGTCTCTTCATTCTTCACATTCAGTTTGCTAATTTGTCCATTAGAAATAATATTCATTTTGTTGCATTAAGGAAAAAAGTTATGTACCACAGATGGGGAAACTAGTAGAATAGCCAACACATTGTTGCTGTTTAGAATTGATAGCCACTGTTATTATTATTACTATTATTGCTTTTATTGTCATTGTTATCATTTTCTTCTTCATCACATAGAGTGGTTACATTCATAACAACATAGAGTGCTGTGTCCAAAAAGACTCTACCTTCATTCAGGGTAGAAACCACCACAGGGGAAGAAATGGGATTATTTGCTTGGAACATTTGCAAATGACATGTGTAGCCAGCCCCCAAGTGTGTATTTCTTACTTTATCATCTTGTTTAATTTTTCTCCATGTACACATATTTTTGTTCTTTCTGCTAAAAGAGTTGAAATTACATGAGTGCTGAGAGAATTTTGGCACATGAATAGATTTTTAAAAAATGCAATAATTGGTCATTTTTGCCTTAATTATTGAACTGGCTTCCAAGAGCAGAGAAACTATCTCCTGTGCATGGTAGGTTTTGAAACATTTGTCAGATGAGATTGCATCAACTCGCTTTGTGCACTGATGCTGGGTTTCCCAAGGGAGAAGGAAATCAGCTGGCCTAGCTGTGGTATTTCAAATGCAATTCACTAATGAATTTCCGGATATTTTCAGGGAACTACCCTGAAAGTTTTCCCTGTTGACCTATGAGCTGCTAAGTTTTTACTCTTTCCATGGAAATGCCTACCTTCTGTGAATGTGCTATAACATGTAAGCTAAAACTAAACAGAGAGAGAAATAATGAATCACGGAGATAAAAGTGACTACCACATATCTGTAAGAGTCAATGATCTGTAATGACTTTTAAAAGAAAGACACTGTGTGGTTTGACTTTTCTCCTGGAGAGCAGTTAGGTTTTCAACACTGCAGTGTAAATGCCACTTAAGTATGTTTTCAACACTGCAGTGTAAATGCCACTTAAGTATGTTTTCAACACTGCAGTATAAATGCTGCTTCAGTTTCAGCTTTGTTATCCTGGGGGAGGCTGGGCCCACACAGGCTCCAACTGCCCTTTGCACATGAGAGAGTTCTTCCTTACCAACGACTTCATGTGGAGGTTGTAACTGACCTATCCAGCTCCAGAATCACATGGAGACATTTGAGCCTTTCAGAATTTTCCCACAGTGATCCTTAACCGCCTAGGATGCTTGATGTTAGATCGTCACATAAAGTTTAAAAATTGTTTGAATGCCTTTCATAATACACCATTGCGGTAGTGCTTGTTTGGAGATAAATGACAGAACGGGACTGGGAATCACTTGTCAAGCTACTGGGAAGCTACCGTATAGATCATTTTAAAGAAACCATCTCTGCAGAAGCTAATATTTTATTTCAGTTGGGAGAGGGATGATATTTTGTGATTTACCATAAAATGAAGAGCGATGGAGAAATTAAAAACAAGATGATGAGGAAATAGCTTTACAGGAAAAGGTGATGGGAAAAGGAGGTGACTGCCTTCCATCCCGCCCGCTTTCTCACCAGGTATGAAATTAAAGAGTTGGGATGTTTGATCAGGGTGAGACTGGAATCTGAAATAACTTGCCCTTATGTTACTTTTAAAGAGCTTTATAAAAAACTCATTGTAATTAATGTCCATTACTCTCTTCTGCCCACTGGCCTCTGGCTAATGAAACAAAGGGGGAACAGGTGGGTAGCTTGTGACTTTTCTCTGGAGTTTTGCTGATCCCTGCTTGAAACCCCCAAACCTCAGCAACTCCCAATTCCCAGCAGATCAATGCAAATAATATACCTCATTTAGAAAAAAATCCCGTGTGCGTTTGAATCCCTGTTAAGACATAGTCATTCATTTCTAGAAATGAATTCTTTCAAATATCAAATTTGTTCTTAGGTTCTTCTTTTTCATACAATTTTATGTTTACCTCTTTTTTAAAAAGATTTTATTTTTTCATTTTTAGAGAGAGGGGAATGGAAGGAGAAAGAGAGGGAGAAAAACATCAATGTGTGGTTGCCTCTCACATGCCCCTTGCTGAGGAGGACCTGGCCTGCAGCCCAGGCACGTACCCTGACTAGGAATTGAACCCGCAACACTTTAGTTCACAATTGCATGCTCAATCCACTGAGCTGCACCAGTCAGGACTACTTTTACTTCTTCTTAATAATTTAGGATTTTAATTTCTTTTCTTACTTCCTGTCTTTTATGATGCTCTTCAATTCCAATCTGATATGTGTGTAGGTATTATGTGTGTATGCGCTCCGTTTGTGCACAATCATTTAAAAAGCCCAGGTATTTAGAATAAAAATAGAGGAGAGAAACACATTTCCAAAACATGGTACGTGGTTCAACAGATTAAATGGGATAAAGAGAGGTGGGGGAGGGGAAGAGAAAAGGACTGCCCACTAAAAGCCTTTTTAGCAAATCATACTGAATCTCATTAATAAAGAATTCGTCCACTAAAGCTGCATCATCAATCTGCCATGTGCATTAGTGATGTCTAGTCTAATTCTAGTAGATAGATTGTTCCCTGCGTGTTGGTCGGCTGCCACTCAAGTCACAATACCAATAACACATGCCATGCTGAATTTCCCTAACTCACGACGAGTTTTTGTGCACAGGGTTAGACTGGATTAAACAGGTGAAGGGGGGGAATGATGTCTATCTGAATGAAAACCGCCCCCCCCCCCGCAACAAAAAGGTAGATCATTGGAGAGATAAGCAATAGACAAGGACACTGTGAACCAATCGACCAAAAATAAAGTGGCAGGGAGTAATCCAACTAAGCTCACTGCCTAAAGCCTCAGCTAAAAATACAACTGGAAAAGGTAACCAACGCAGCTCGCCAAGTCAGATGAGAGCATTACTGTAGGGTGGAGGTACCCATCCTGGGAAAACAGCCGCAGGACAAGGAAGATGAAAGGGAGCAGAAAACAGAGTAACTCAATGTTTCCCTGGATGTTTTAATTACAGCATTTTAGTTTGGTTTCTACCCATGAACGATGCTGCTCAGTGATGGATATCATAACTAAATCCTTCCCCATGGTTAGCTGTCAGAAACATTCATTGTTATAAACAGATGCTTTCTAGAGTCACCATAAAATGTGTCCTGGTGGAACTCTTGGGTTTGAGTGGACGTCAAGTGATTTTTCTAAAGAAACCCATCAGTTTCACAGATGACCTTCAAATAAAAGCACCTGCTTTTGAACCTGTAGTAAAAGGGAAAGTGTTTTAATACTTATTTCAAGGTTAGGTTTCCAAGGAGATACTGTGCACGTCAGAGAGCATTTTGAAATGAGGTGGAGACGCTAAGCCTGCGTTGTTCTATGATTGCATTAAAGTGGAGGGATGGGAGATTAGGATGGTGTTGGGTTTTAGGAAGGAATGCTGCTTGGGGATTTATCATTAATACAGTGACCCTGTCTGCCCAAGCCTCTCCATTTCAATGTGACTTGGGATTCTAAAAAGAAGTTAGCTTAAAGGTGTCAACACAATCCCCAGGGTAAGTTGCCTTCAGCTATAACCTCTATCTTTAATTTAGTACAATTGGCAATCTTGGTGTGAGGCAGACTGTGATTTAGTTAACGTGAAAAGAGAATGACCTCTGTCACCCCGGAGCTGAATGAGAGCTCAGTTCAGGCTGGATGACATGTATGAACTATTGTAGGAACAATAACCTGGGAACAAAATGAAATGGCCTCAGTGAACTCATGGGCGAACAGACAAATCCTTTATCTTGTGGCCTGATCTGCTCCTGGCACATGTTTATTTGTCAAAGATGTGCTTTACTAACTTTATGCATGTAATGTTATCCCGGTCCAACGGATGAAACCCCGTTTTAATGGACAGGCTCAGAACAATCAACCTGACGGAATAAAACTGTTTCCCTGTGCAGACTAGGAACTCTTGTTAGTTCCTGATGAGCATGCAACGTATTCTGGCAAACAAGGCGCAGTGTGTATGGAAACCCTCACTGCTTTCAATCTGATGGGCAGTCGGGTTGGTTACCAAAATCCTCACCCTTTTACTGCATGAGCTGTGGAGATATCACCAATGATGGAAATGAGTGTTCATTCCCTACAGTTGTGCCGGGTGAACATGGGGAAACACGTTTCTAAGATTCAGGATGAAATGCAATGTCGTGCATTTCAGGCCAGGCCTGATATGTCTCCAAGTCAACATTTTGTTTACTTTTTGTTTACACTTATGTCTGAACTTCGGAGCAAAGGGGAGTTTCCTTCACTTCTTTAAAAATTGTTAAGAGAGATTGGAAAAAATGAACATAGAAAGTGTTATTTTGTAATAAAAATGATAGTGGGACAATAAATTAAAGTTTCCATTAAATTATTTTGTTCAGGTATAAGTACTTTATTTTAATCAAACATCCCTCTTGCACACTCTCTGTAAATGCTCTCCAGCCTCAGTTTGTATTATTCATACCCTGATTATTATCTATGAATAAAGCATACAGCTGCTTAAATAATACATCCCACCTTAAATGTACTGTGGGAAAAGTCTTCCATCATACAGGGCTTATAAATTAACACAGAATTTTAAAAAACTTTTTAATAATGTCTTTTGAGATCTAGAGCTTCAGAGTTATGCTTTGCCATTATTTTGTTGGAGTCATAGAATAAATATAAAATAAGGCCCCCAAAGAGGACATTATAATTTGAAGGAATTCCAAAGCCCTTGGGCTTGACTTCTGTATTTTAGACGGGTAAATATAAGTAATGACATTGATTACCAACGCACTTACAGAATTTCTATGGCAGACATTTTGATGTGGTCAGGACACACAGAAACCCAAGCATTAAATGGGCATAAATTAGGCATAAGGCAAGGAGAAAAGTGGACAGGGAGAGCAGAGATCAAAAACATTCTAGCCAGGTCACTGAAATACCACCCTTGGTTCCTTTGTTATCCAAGTCTGCAAATTCACGTTAGTCGGTTAGTCGGCAAATGCTCGTTAGGAGTAGTCGTGAGAGCACCGTTGCCGTTTTACAGAGCGGGCCGAAGGAGGCAGGCGCCTGGCACACGCGTGTCTTCTCCCACTGTGGAGTCAATGAGGACGAGCTCGGACGCCACCAGCGGATAAGGGTGCACGGGCACGCATACAAAAGGTGCAGCCGGCTGCCCTTTTTCTGTGTGACTGTGTGAGAGAGAGAGAGAGAGAGAGTGTGTGTGTGTGTGTGTGTGTGTGTGTGTGTGTGTGTCCCACCGATAGATCACACACAGAGCGTTTCTCACCAGGAATTTACCCAACACGGAAGGGCACTTTGGTTATTAAATTGAGGCCTCATGTTAGAGGCCATTAAGCAAATTATTTAGTGCATTCTGCTTTAGAAGGCAAGGGCACAAGTGCAGTATTTTATAACTGGTTAATTTCATGCTGCAATTAAATTCTTGACACACACTTGGAATGGGGAACTTAATGTTAAGGGGGAGATTAAAGAGGCCGATCCATTGTTGAGTTTCTGTCTGAGAATGGACTTTTGAACCGAAGTCTACCTAATTTAAGAATTTATATCTTCTGCCCTGTAGCAGGATGGAAATTACCAGTTGTGTAAAGAATAATCCAAGCAGAAATAAATGTTTGGGTTTTTATGCTTGTTTTATGTTTAGATTTTGTAGAACAAGTAAGAGTTGTACTATAATAGGTTTTAGCAGACATTTCAATGAAGATAATTTTGTAGCAAATCTTTTTTAATAATGAAATCAGGCTAGTTATAAACAGGTTATATATAAATGTTTAATTTTCAGTGTGATGACTGGTTGAGAAGAAAATGGAATAATTAGTATGTGCATATGTGTGTGAGAGAGACAGAGAGGAATATTGAAGTATAAATTCAAGTTTAAATTCGTGACAGTGGTTAACATTCAGATGAAGAAAAAAATAAAAGGTAGAAGTAGGTTATTAGGAATACATTCTTATTAACTGAATTCAAAGGAGAACGGTAATGTTCTTTAGGAACTGAGTTTCTTGGATACTTATCTCTTGTTTCTTATTTTATCTTCTTCCCACATTTTCATCTGGACCTGTGGGAGAATGTAGCAAGTCTGATCCACAGCATCAGGCTTCCTCCCAGGACCTATTTTGTCCTTAAGTCTTTCTGGCTGTGCAACCATGAACAAATTATTCAAACTCTCTGGACTGTGGTTTTCTCTGTGATGAAGTGGTGGTGATAATAATAGCACCTATAGCTCATGATGGATGTTAAAAAAAATTGATGAGGGCTCAACATAGAACTCATAGTGAGTGCTGAGTGAGCATTGACTTATATGCACTGAAATATGCCCACCAGGAGGGCAGGAGCTTTGCCTTGCTCACTGCTGTATCCTAAACACCTAGAATAATAAGTATATTTGCTTAGTGTATTGAATCACTGACTGATATCATGAGACCTTATTTATGAATTAATAGGAAGTTAGTAACATAGTGTGGTTATAGTGCAGGATGCTAATTTAAGCCCCGGCCTGTGAAAATATCTCCTTTGATATAACCAATGTCACAAATTTCAAATGTGTAAAATTATTCTATTGGCTTGCATGTTGCTTCCCTCCTTAGAAGGCAAATGAAGAGATAGCAATTAGTATTAGTCAGTTTTGCCTTACTGTGAATGATTTATTAAACTGTTCCTATTAATAGGTTGTAGAGCAGTATTTTTTAGGGGCAAAGAGATTGTGAATTGGAAAGAGTGGGGAAGGGCTGGTAACAAACCCCCATTTTGTAATTTTTCTTAGATTTAGATTAAAGTGTAATCTCTGCCAATAGGAAGTGAATCCTCGGAAGTCATATAGCAAATTGTTGCTGAATTTAGAAAAAGAAGCAAGACTAGTTTCCTGGTTTAACTGACCTAAATTATCTCATTTCATTTAGCTTTTTGTTGGACATAGTTAACAGTTGGGCAATAAAATAGGGAATCTTTGCATAAAAGAAATGGAAAGTTGAAAAACCTACTCAAGATATCAGGAGAAAAAATTGCCTCCAAAAAACTCCAAATAGATGGGTGAATGTTAAGGTACATCCAGGTAGGCTAAGTTTTCAGTGTTACCCAATAATCACCATTTCTTATTTAATATTTATGGAATTGTTGACAAATAGGTCAGTTGCTTTTGTACCATATCAGGTGAGCTACAAATAATGACACTGCATCAAACTGTGCGTTTTAATAAAATTTATTTACCTTCAAATTATCTCAGTTTCCTTACTTATAAAAATCTCAAACATATGCGCACTTTGCCAGATGGTGGGGAGGGTTAAATGGAATGTTAATATTGCTAAATGAACCCCTGCTCTCCAGCCAGAGAAGACTTTTAGTTTCTCCATAAGTTCAGCATCTACTCATGTTTGTGTGCTTCCCACCCTTTGTGACCTTGTGTCTTGGATAAGTCTCTACGGTTCCTTCAAGAACCAGCTCAGGCAGTATCTGTCTGAAACCTTCTCTGGTCTTCACAGACATTATTGATTGTTTTGTCTTATTTACTCTCATAATATTCTTTATAATTCCACTCTAACATTGAGTGCATCTTCTGTAATTATTTCCCCATGTAAAATTAAAACTGAGCCAAATGATGGCCATACTCTGGCACAGAATCTGATTCAAAAGAATGAGAGTTTAACATATTGAATGTTTTGTAAAGTGATTTAGATCCTTGCTGGACTCTCTTAAAGGATAGCCAAGGGGTTATTTGATCTCATTAGAAAACCCAACACAGTGACTCTCCCATTTATAAACTTGTAATAGTCCTGCACCAGGCAACTCAGGCTCTCTCTGGATGGGGGGAGTTGATGGGGAGGCAAGAGAGGTTCGTTTTTCCTTTTTCTGTTTTTGCGCAATCCCTGATCTCTGCCTAAGAGATCAGCTTCCTGGGCTGGCCTGGTAACATAACATTCTTCTTCCTTGGGCAGTGAAGAAGAGAATGAAATTCATGATCATTATAGTTTAAAATATTCATTTTTGTCCTAATCATAGCTGACCATTGCTCCCTCTTTCCTGTTGAATTGAGTTCCTTCACAACATAGGAATGAAGCTGCAGATTGGAATGATGAAATTGGAGTTTGGAACATTATTTCACAACTCCGCTTTTAAAGAGCCATCTCTTTCTACCTGAACTTACCTATTCAAGTACACTTTAGTCCATGGGTCAGCAAACATTTGCAAGTAGTGATTATTTCAGGCTCTGCAGACCCTGATGTCTGTGGCAACTACCTGAGCCTGTTGTCACAATGTGAAAGCATGCTGGACAGTACCTGAACCGATGAGCACGACAATGTTCCAATGAACTTCATTTCCAGAAGCAGGGGGAGGGCCGGGTTTGGCCTGCCAGGCCACAGTTGTCCACACCCTGTTAGTCTGTCTATTGGTTTTGTTGACCTAACTGTCACCATCCAGGCTAGTTCTTCCAAAGGGAATTTTACTGGTAACCTGCCCTCCCTAAGCTTGGAATTTGAGAAAGCATTATGAAGTTGAGCGTTAGAACTGTACTTACTGTTGAGTTCTCCAGCTGGATTATTGATCCAGATGGAAAATAAAACTTCAAAGAACTTTGGGGGAATTTTTGAAACCCTAGGATAGTTAGTTTTCAAGAATACACACAATGTAAGAAGAAAGATGTAAGTAATCACACAGAGATCACAGAGCAGCTATCATTGATTGATGGCTTATTCCACACTGGATACACATGCTATGTCTGTTTGATCCAGATGACATTTCCATGAGGAAGATTCTATCCTTGGCTCCATTTCACAGATGGAGAACCGGAGTCTTAAAGACATTGAGGAGTTTGCCAAGATCCCCTAGCGAGTGGCAGAGCTGTGCCAGAGCTCAGGTATATCTGACTCCAAAGAACGATCCTGAAAGAGAGGAGAATAAGGAGAGAGAAATGATGCCTTACTTTGGGGGTGGGGTTTGGGGATGAGAAATGCCCATCAGTTGATTCTATTTGAGTGAAGAAGTTCTGGCAGGTCACTTGGGCAGGTTTGGCAGGATTTTAAACGAACAATCCAAATGCTAAGCTTGCCTTCCGGAGCGATACTGCAGAGACCCATAGGACCTTCTGAGCACCCAGAAAGTGACCTACAGGCTGCAAACCCATGACCTAGTTCTCAGGGCAGCTTTCATATTAAATCCATAATGATGCATACAAATTTTCATAGCATTTCAACCCACCTGGAATTTCTTGCATCGTTTGTGACAATTTCAAGAACAACAAAAATGATCTTTTTCTTTAAAATAAAAAAAATTCAGGTAACTAAAAACATGTTTGTAATATAAACCTCAAGGTGGTGAATGACAAAACAACGGCATTATGGTTAACATATTTTTAAATTGTAGGCTGATAATCCTTTGACTATTCTAACATAAATTCTATGTTTGAGAAAAACAAAACAATAAATGGATGTAGCACATTTGCTTAAAGACCCTAACATAAGTGCTGAATGTTTAGCCAAAGCCCACAAAGCTTCTTCCTCCAGTGATTTTCTTACGGTATTCATTTGAATTCTGGTGCATCTATGCTAGAGCAGAGTATATGGGGGGAAAAACCCCCTCAGTTGCACACTATGTACTTGCCATGGCAACCCCAGCATCACATGGTACACATGCTAGTCTGGAGGCAAAGAGCTTCACGGGCTCGTAAGCAGACACACGCTCGCCGCCCAGCCACGTGACTTTGCCTACAGTCAGCAGCTTTTGCCAAGGAAATGTGTCAGCGTCAACTGATAAACTGCGTGTTACTCTGACTCCTGCGAGTCTCCGCTTCCTTTTGATCTCCTCACTCGCCTTTTCTTGCTCTTTCTCTCCCTTCCACTTTTCCATTTTCTAAAGAGTTGAAGATTTATCATCTTAGAGGGTCTCAAAATAACCTTTTCTATTGAAATCTCCATGACCATCAAAAAATGTTTTGCAATATTTGGTATCTTATTAACTTCCCTTTCAGTGTCTTAGCATGTGAGTAGCAAACAGCCTTTCCAAAGGCTGACAAAATATCATAAATATCTATAGCATAAATGATCAAAATTTGCACAAATTATTTAGTAGTTTCTGTTCTTCATTTTAATTATTTGTTTAACCCTTATTTTAATAAAATCAAAGTTATCCAGTAAGTGAAAAGTAGTTAGTTTATCCATTTGACTAAAACAAAACAAAACAAAGATAAATACAGGCACAAATAGGAAAACAAAGCAAACAAAAGAAAACAAAACAAAATTTTAGACCATGTTATGCATATCAATTCTATCTCTTAAAAATAGTGATGAAAAAATACAATGGCACCATGTTTTGCACAAGTTATTTCAAATCCTAGAGCGGTGTTCAGTCCCCTTGGATTAAACACATTGCCGTTGAATATTTTCCATATGCTACTGGCCATAAAGAATTAAACCACATCAGCAAACAGTAGTCTCTTGACTCTGCCCCTCTAATTTAGCCTCAAGATTTTACAAACAGGCAACTCCCGAGATCCTTTGTACAGTAATTAATGAATCTCGTGATTTGTGGGAAAGCTTCTGAATTTGAAGGGATTCCATTTTCAATTTCCAATGCCCGTCAATCAGACTCCAATGCTGTTCCCCAAGTAATCACGTTTATGTGCAAATGTTTTTAATTAACAGCCATTGGATAATTGCCTACCTCTAAACTCTCTCTCTCTGTCTCTCTCTCTCTCTGTCTCTCTCCCATCCCTTCCCCCATTAAGTGAGCTTGTTTGCTTGCAACCATTTTGGAAATGATCCAGAGCAAAATATCATTAGCATGTTCCTGGAACTCATTTGCAAATGCATTTATGCATTAAGAAGCCCACATAAGGGAAGCAGGACCATGAGGCATCAATATCTACTGTTTAAAACAGGAAGGCTGAGGAGCTGAGTGTAGGAAGGGTTGACCAAAAGTTCCCATAGTGAGCAGAGTCTGATGTTTATAAAAAATAGAATCAAATGTGAGACAACAATAAACAATGTTTCTAAGATATATATTGTAAATGTGTATGTGAAGGCACTGAACTTATACCAATGATAATTTTAAAGGTCTCCACTGCAGAAGCTGATCATTGACCTTGCATACACATTTGTATGTGTTGTACATATACACGTACGCTCAGATTTGGTTATTAGAAAAAAGTTAACACAGCCATCTGGGTACTGGTATTGAAATAGCTCCACATCTCTGTCTGTGTCTTTATCTATATATCCTCTCTGCTAGATCATTTCTTTTGAGAGCTGAAGCCAGCTCTGATTCGGCCCCGCATCTTATAGAATCCTACTTTAGGATACCAGTTCAACTTTTGTTACCAGGACAAAATAACCTTGATGTAAGCCAGATAATAGACTCTTTCCCTTGCAGACCTCCTCTGTGATGGTCCAGGCAGAAATGGTCCAGGGCTGATAGGGCATCTCCCCCATGGTTTGGATCCAGGCGCCTTGGTGGCTTCGTGTGTTTTCTCATCTATCTCCTCCATGAATATTCCCTCTTGTGACCTAAGACCCACCTCTGCTCTGGCTCCTCCAGCCATATCTGTATGTTAGCACCAGGGAAGGAGAATAGGAGCTAGGTTCCTGCATTTCAAGGCATGACCCCAAAGTGCATATTTTGTTTTTACTCATAACTCGTGAGCTGTGACCTAGTCACATGACCACACAGAACTGCAAGGGACATTGGAAACTGTAGATCTGAGCTGGGCAGGAAAATGGAATTTGACTGAGCATCTTGATGTCTCTGCTACTGCCATTTCCCAGAAAAGACATTGTATACACAGTGCGTAGGCTCCAAAACACTGAAATGCAAAACATAATTTACTGAATCTCTAATAACATACCTATGATCTATATAATTTGACCAAATTCATTCATTTCCTAAAAAGCCACTTCTTTTTAAAAGCAGTATTTATATTGTATTTCCTCTCATTCCCAAAATGTTAGAATATGCAAACTTGCTGAAAAATTATAGTGCATCATAAATTAAGAAATATATAGTTGAATAATTTTAAAGGGCAAATTTTAACCTATTTTAAAAAATTCACAGCAAATATTATATTAAGTGACATTATATGCATACCTTTTAGTTTATTTCACAAAGTCAAGTAAGGAAGTCCCATACTAAGTGATTTAATAGTCTTCAATTTTTTTTCAAGTGGTCCTGAATAAATGATTTTAAAAATTGTTATAATCAAGCACTTCAAGTGATAAAATGTCAGCTGTTTCATTAAGCTGTATTTTGCTAAGATCAGTATTTGTGGGATGTAGAACTGAATAGGAATAGAATGAATGAATGGGAATAACATGTATCCTCGTAATTACCAAACATGGGCCAATGTATTTTAATAAAAAAATGACTGGTATCCGACTGCCTACGAGTTTCTCCTGCTCAGTGATAAGGGTGGGTCTGTGTGACTATGACAGGAAGCGCTCTTTGTGTTACCTTTAGAACAGTTGGGAAGAACAGGCAAGGGCTCTCCTCTGTGATGTGAAGGATGCTGCATAAAGACAACTGTGTACCTAGTGAGGACGCAGCTTAAGTGGCCTCAGGGACAGCTGCCACCCGCCCTCTGCTACAACAGTTTCCTAAGGGCCTGAAATCTGCTTTGGAATTTCTATCAGCCAGCAGCCATGGTAGCACCAGTCTTTCAGAGCAAAAATGACTGAAATAAACCTACTTCTTTTCAGAATCCTAGCAGAACTTTGAGCATTTGGGAGCAAGAAGAGGCTGTTCTTTGAGTTAGAAAGTGTGATACTTAAGCAAATAATAGGAGAAATTTGAAAAAAAAATGCTTTAGGTTGCCATGATGGGGGAAGCAAGTTCCTGTATTTTGAAAAAGTTCATGCATTCAACTGATACTGATTGATTGTCTTTTCTGTGCCTGCATTAGAAACAGGTATCACAATGTATGTCATGAACTTGGAGGTGCTCTAGTGAGCCAGCTGGTATTTTCTGATAATAAATTGTCTCTGTAAACTTTCTGCTCTGAGTACACCGTGTTATTTTATACGAGAGAACTCTAAGGACAGTGCCCTAGTTGTAGGTAATGCAAGGTTATGTATTATAATTTAATATATCTGATGTGTTCCTTTAAATAAATCAGAACACTTTTATGTGTGCGTGTGACACATACATATAGAAAACTGACACTGGTGTGCTTAAAAAGCAACTTGAGACCCTTCAGATATGATCAGACTTGCTTATCTGTGCCAGACATCAACGCTGCATCGATTCCTTCGCTGGGCAGAACACTATTGTTCTCCTGAGCTATTGCACAGCTGGCTGCAGAGCTCCCGGAGACAAGCCTGAAAAGTGTCCTGGGATGTGGAAAGGTTAGTTTCGCTCATGATACTGCTCTTTGCGCATCTTGTCCCCATAGCTGGTGACTTCTTTACTAGCCTTTTGTATATATGCTATTTTTTTCTTTGTTTTGTTCTTTCTGCTGTCATTTCTCCTCTGAATTTACAGCCCAGAGAGCTGTTATTCACCATCAAAGACCTTCAGTAATCAAATGAGCATTGAGGTAAACTAAGCAAAGGCATAGCTGAATAAATGTATCTTTGTATTGTATTCAATCCCTATAGCCATAAAGGATGAGGTCAGAATGGGAAGGTAACCTATGTGAAGAGATAAAAACCATAAGTCGACTGAGATTCGACTATACTTGCATTATAAATACAAATCAGGGTGAATTCAAATGGAGAACTCCTGAAAGTCAAATACTATGTTACATATTAGTTAAAGTCTTCAAAATCCGTAGTCAATATGGAGGTTAATAGCCTTAGTTTTGTTTAAAATTTGACTTGACGGTTCAAATACGCCAATCTCCTTATGCCCATAGATATAACCCGCCTCCTGATTTAGTTTTCTTCCGGCAGCGTAAGTTGTATATCATTACTACTAATAAAAATGCTTATGAATTTTCTGCACGTTGGTATTCCTTCTAGTAATTAATTTTCTTGTTATGTATACACTTCAGTAACTTAAAGGGATGATTGATACTATAGCAGCTACCCTTCTTGGTTTTGTTTCTGTGATACTTAAGCACATGCATACCAACACAGGCATGTACAAATACGCATTTGGTTATGAAACATATATTTGTTATAAGACCATATGCCGTAGTGATAAAGAGCTTGGAACTTAGAAGCAGATCTGGATTTGATGTTTGGTCCCATGACTCACTCTACTGGACCATCAGCATGCATATTGTAGAAGAGAGATACCCGTACTACCTCCCTCAGGGAATGGTTACAAGAACTCAGTCAGGGGATGCACGTAATATACCAGATATTAAGTACTAATAGATGTAAGATATACTGATTTACTGACCACCAGCTAGGTCCCAGCCACTGCGCCTTGAAATTGCATTGGGAGCTTCTTTCTCGCCTCCTTGTCTCCAGCTCCGGCACCCCATGTTTAGTCAATCTGACACGTTATGGCCAAATCAGCTGGTCAGAGCAGGTCTCTCCCTGCACATTTTCTGTGCCTTTCTAGCCTACAAAATAAAGAACAAACAACTCTTAGTCCAACATTCAAAACATACTAGTTTGTCAGAGCTGCCATGACAGAGTACAGCAAGCTGAGGACAGCTCCAATGACAGACATTTCTTTTCTCACAGCTCTGGAGTCTAGAACTCTGAGACCAGGGCGTGAGAAGAGTTGGTCCTCTGTGAGGGCCGTGAGGAAGAGCCTACGGCTTGCTGGCCATCTCTGTCATTTCTGAACTTGTCGAGGCCCCACCCCGGTCTTTTCCTTTGTGTTCACGTGGTGCCCTCCCTGTGTGCGTCTGGGTCCCAATTCCCCCTTTTGGTAAGGACTCCAGCCATACCAGATGAGGGCCCACCCTACTCCAGTGTGAACTCGTCTTGACTAATTGCGTCTGCAATGACTTTATTTCCAAACCAGGTCCTGTTCGTAGGCACTGGGCGTTAAAACTACAACACGTGAATTTTCACTTTTTGTTGGTGTTGGAGGGAGACACAATTTAACTCGTAGCATAAAATATGTCATCACCTGGCCCAAACCCACCTTTCTAAGTTAATCTTGATTGTTTCCCTCAAATAAAGCACTTAAAAAGATTCCTGACCTTTGCACACGCCACTCTTGCCTGCCTCCCTGCCTTTTAGAAGCGTAGAAACTTCCTTTCCCAATTTGCAATTCTCAGATCGAAATCTGCCTTCTTTGTATATATCCTTTCCTCCATTGCCACTGTCTTCCCCATCTTATTCCTGCCTCTCCTTCTCCAACCTGCTGCCATATCACAGCCTTACTCCCCCAACAGGGATCTGGCGGTGGGGCTGAGACAGCAGAGACCCACGGGGCAGCAGATGGCTCAGGTAACCATAGAAACCACCCCAAAGAATTAGGGTGGGCTCCTCAAAGGAAAATGAGAGCTGAACTATGAAGTAGAAAATATAATTCAGCAAGCTATATTGCACCCCAGAGATATAAATTAGAATACTCTTGTCTTTTGGGGTCCAGCTTCTCAAAGCAAGCACCTGTGACTTCTGAAAAGGTGTAGGCTGGGGCTGAAGCCTGGGCACTTCCCATGTCCTCCTCCAAAGCCACCTGGAATGGCTTAACGACAATGAAAAAACATTTGTCTATGGAGGACTCCGTATGTGACAGATGTAAAGGAAATTTTCTTCTCCTTCATGTTCTAATCATCTGAAGCTAGAGCTGGTATGAAACATCTGTGTGACTATATTTTGAGACAGGTTTATGAGCTAACTAGCAGCTGGGTCATCCCTGTCTACTAGTGAAACCATGCTACCTGCCTCTAGCACCTGGTAATGCCTGCTTCTCTGCTCTGAGAGCATGCTGCACTTAGGTCGCACTTGTTTTTGGTCATCTCATTACACAGGTACAAGTGATACTGCATGGGGTTGTTCTGGACTTCCCTCAGAAAAGAAGGGACATTTTCCACCATGCTAAGTGAGCTCAAATCAACATATTTGCAAGTCTAAATAGGGTCACGAGGTCTTTTTTCACTCGACTTGGTGCTTCATACATATCCTCAGATTTAATCACTTCTCAGATGGGGCTTAGAGAGTTTAAGTAAGGTAGCTAATACCCATGAGCTGATATGTTTCAGAAATCACGTTAAACCTAGACCTTCCGTACCCCCAAAATATGCTTTTAACCATTGCATCATCTCAGCACTCTTTTAATAATAATTTATGGATGAGGATATTAATTCAAATAGTCACAGATGAAACAATGGTATTGATCTCTCTCTCTCTCTCTCTCTCTCTCTCTCTGCACTGATATGGACCATACATATGGTTGAAATACAGTAGTTTAGAACATGATTTCTCTTTGCTATTTTCATGTGTACTTGTTTAGATCATGAGTATGTTCTTGATAAGAAATCTATCTTGTATCTTAGTTTATGTCTCCTGAACCCTTTCCTCTGCCCAGCCCAGTACGGAATACCTACTAGGTATATCAAAATTCTATTAGTTGGTTCCGAATATTTAACTTTCCTGGGTATAAGTGAGTTTTATCAGGTACAAGTGAGTTCACATGAAGTTAAGTAACACATTAAATAGCACCATGGATAAATGTAGGTATGTTTATAGTGCTATTGCATTGGTTTTAAGTGCCTGCCACAGAATAAAAGATTCTGGCCAGAGCCTCAGCTTTATCAAAGACACATGCATGCTCCCCGTCCTTCACAGTGCGCTGCCTCTGCTATGGCATTACAGCCGCAGGTTCAGCCGCCCAGCTCTGGGCTGGGAATTCAAAGACCTTTTTTGGCAAGTATGGCAAAATCATTGACAAATGCCCAGTGCTCTCATATTGGCCTTTTCCCTGACTTAATTTCTAGAGATAAACATATCGAGATGTTTCAATAGATAATAGCTCCTGTCTCACATAACTCCTTTCCCCATTTCTAAATAAAGGAATTAAGCATTAAGGGTGGTGGTTCCCTTTAAAATAATGCCGTGACAAGTCCGAAGATGAAACAGGAAGACAACCTAAATATTTGTTCATCTATGTACTCATTCAGTTACTACGTATTTAGCACTGACCATTTCTTTGTGGCACTAGGATTTATAATGCAAAGATGTACGTGCCTTGCAAGGACGTAGGTAGAGTACCCAAACCAGAATTAAAACGTCAAGCAAGTCTTCCTGGGGAAAGCAGCGTGTCAGTGCAGACCAATGTGATGAGTAGAAGTGACCCAGGAAAACACCATCCCAGGACAAAAGGACAGACATGCTGAGAGGTCCCAAGCACAGGGGGCTCACGAAACTTAAAGAGGTTCTGTCGTGCGGCTGAACAAAAAGGTACTGGCTGAGTGAGTTGTGCCAGAGAAGGAAGCAGGAGCCAGACAATATGTGTGTTTGTGTGTGAGTCCGAGTGAGTCGATAAGACATGTTTGAGGGGTGGGAGGGTGACGGTTGAAGGTTTGAGGGTCGTAGAGAAAGCCTGGCATTGCTGATGTGCTGACGAGGTGAGAGAGCCAGGTGAGGAAACCAGGGGAAGGCCAGCATCACCGGGCCTGCGTTTGGGATGGAGACCGTGAGTGTACAAACGACCCCACGGGTAGTGGGTTTTCTAGTAATTCCAAGAATCTTGGACGAGGCTGTTTAAAGAAGGCAAATCTACCCTCCTATAAATGTATGCATTACATACCTCAAATTTACATGAGTTATGTTTTTAGAGGTTATATTTAAAGGATGTACTTGAGGGAAAAGTTGAGGATATAGGAAAGAGTATATTTAAGGAGATAGACCACGGAATCCAAGCCAAATAAAGAATAGCATTAAGCCAAAAATGGCCTCAGAAGTAACGAGAAAAGCAGAAAGTCCAAAGTTTGGGGTTTTAGTGAGGTTAAAGTAGAAGGCAGTAGAACCTGAGTAGGAGAAAGAGTAGTGAGAGCTGGAAGGATAAAAAGTTATCACAGAATGGTGTCTAGACTCACCACTTCAGTGGTGAGAAGTTCCAGGTTACTGCAGATTTCAGACTGTAACCACAGAGGTGAGTCACTGAAGTTAAACAGAATTTGAAGTCATTGCAAATGAGGATGGCAAGAGGAGAAATAACAATGAGTCAGTGTTTATCGAACAGAGGACACCAAGAATGATGGCAAGATGTGGGGTGGATGGGGTCACGGTGACCCACGTGCCCCATCATCCATAAGGAATGGTGAAAAAGAAGCAAACAAGCAAATGCCAAGAACATGAAGAGGCCACCCATGTTTTTTACGTGAGCCTGGCAGGCTAAATTCCGGGTGGCAGCTTTGTGCACGCAGGACGATGATAATGCCACATTGGGGTCATGAGTCCCATTGGGAGGGTACTTGAAGGGGCTCCACTGGACACTAAGTTCATGAGAGAATGACACCATGTAAATCTTAGCGGATAATTTCAAGCGATGCTGCAAAATACAGTTTTAACCACGCGATGGAGAGGTAAGCATGGGGATGCGGGAATGTAATGGTTTGGGTTCCCATCTCAGCAGAGAGCCAACCAAACCAAACCAAGGAAAACAAACCAGAAATAGCTTCCTATGAAAGGAGATGTGGTTCTTGTCAGCTAAGGAGCCCTAAGAAACACTTAGGAAAGACTTTTGACTGCTCAGAGATTTTTATTATTGGAACACGTTTTACAGAGTATGGGGTAGAATGATTTAAGGGCCGGGAAGGATGCAAAGTTAGAACGAGGTTAAGGAGAGTGTGGGAAAATTGAGGTGCATGATGCAAGGCACGGGGGGCGGGGAAGACTGAACGTTTGGGGGGGACAGAAGACAGCAGAGGATTCCCGAGGGCAGCGTTACACCTGGGACAGAGTCTGAGGTAACTGAGCCGTGAGACCTGCTGGGTTAAGGTTGAATGATCTCCAGTTTGCCAAAAGATTTAGCCCTCCTGACAGATGAAGGCAAGTTTGTCCAGAATTTTAAGAATCTTGATCAGCTTGGGGGAATTGTATTTGAGATGAATGGGAGACCCTTGATATACAAAACAGTGGGATTCCCATATTCCATTGTTTTATGCATCAGTCTGCAGGGATTTGGTTAACCTGATGCCCTCCCTGAGGGACAGACCCACTCCCTGTGCACGAACAGATCACGGGGTGGGCATAAGGGGCCAAGCGAGGGCCCTGTCTGGTGTTCATATGGACAGAGATTCCTGTGCACATCAGTATGTCCTGCTGGAACAGAACCAATGCCGGATCTGGTACAAAATGATGGTTCTGATACATAAATGATTGCATGGCAAGAAAAAAAAGGAAATGTATATTCATGTTAAAAATAGAACTACAGTTTACAAGAAACCTCCTGTACACTGATAAGAAGGCTCTCTTCATCCCTAGACCAACTGTATTTTCTTAGAATCATACACAAATATTCCACACAAGGTTTTGAGGTTTCTTTTGAGGTGCAGCCGTATCGTCATGGTTCCACAGAATTTCGACTCCCTCCCCTTTGGACTGGTGAAGTGCCTTTATGAGTTGCTTGCTGAGACTTAAAGACAATAATCACTGGCCCAGTGAATTAACAAACTTTTGCAGAGTCACATTCTCAGTCTTGTGTGACCCGCCAGCCTCAAGAACTTGGGCACATTCTTTTGCACAGTCTCACGTCAAGTCGAGCAGGTACCTGCTGGGTGGAGTCAAATTATTTCAGCGGGTAGCTCCATATTGAATGAGTTAAACATTTAGTGGTAATCATCTGTTTAGGTCATACTTTTTGATAATCTCTTTTGAACTTCTGTTAAAAGACTGAAACTATATATATTCAAGTGGCAGCCAACCACCAGAACCACTGTGCAAGCCATCGATTCCTTGAGAGATGGGTTTCCTCTCTTCATTATGGCATTGACACTTCCTATGGAAACTCATCGTGTGTGGTCCACTGTGTTCTACACCCACATGGCCAGAATCAATATGAGTTCGATTGTGGGTACGAGCAACTACCCTCATCCTGAGCTCAGTGTTTCCTTCTCTTAGCCCACACGTCCTCTGGGCACCACACCATCTGTGGTATTTTAGAGTGATATGAGCATACAGGAACTTAAAGTTGTGATGTAGACTGAAGTGCTTCTACGAGGTAAAAAAACCTTTCTACAAAGATTTGCATAGATATCTTTATACACCTGAATTATGCAATTTATTTGTTTAAGACTCACATACACAGAGGTGATGCAGTAATATAAAATGTAGGTATCAAAATTAAGAGAATAATATATGTTAATGTAAAGTAAACTTCTTAAGGATGCAGTTCTTCATTGGGATAATAAAGGATCGCTATAATTTGCATCGTGGTAAGGAAGGGAAAGTGGATTTCTGAGTTTAATCCAGTCGTCATTGGTCTGACGTCACTGGAAAAGTATCACCTCCCCACCTTTGTTTGATGACTTCTAATGTCATGGTAAAATGGCATGGAACTGTAGAAATGCAGATATTTCTCCAACCTAGATAGTAATGCTCATAATATATGTGATGACATGTTAAAAACTGATACCACTTATTTATGTCATTCATCAGCTTCTTCCATCAAGTTGCAGAAAGAAATACTGAAAATGTGGGAGAATTTTCTCCTCTCTTTACTAACATAAAACACATGGAATGAAAAAAGGCATTTCCCCTTCTGTGTTTTTGACCTAGCTATGAAGTATGTGACAGTGAACTTTAATTATGTTCACATGACTTAATCCATAGAAAGTACATCTTGCCAAAAATATTACGGAGCAGGGGTTTCCAACCCCCTGGGCCACAAACTAGTAACAGTCTGAGGCCTGTTAGGAACTGGGCCGCTCAGCAGGAGGTGAACGGCGCCACTGAGCAAAGCTTCATCTGTATTTACAGCCCTTCTCGCATTACCACTTGTGCTCCGCCTGCTGTCAGATCCGAGGGGGCATGAGATTCCCAGGGGAGCACGGACCCCACGTGACCTGCACGTGTGAGGGACCCAGGTTGCGCTGCTCCTCAAGAGACTGTGATGCCTGGTGGTCCGAGGTGGAGCTGAGGCGGGGATGCTAGCGCCGGGGAGGGGCTGCAAATACAGATCATCGCTGGCAGCGAGGTTTGACGGCACAGAGACCATGATAAATCGGTTGCTTCCAGACTCGTATCAATACCGTCTCAGTCAGCGGAAAGCGACAGTTAAGCGGGCGGCAGGCTATAAAGTCGTCCCCCGACCCCTGGTCCGTGGAGAAACTGTCTTCCACAAAACCAGTTTCTGGTGCCAGAAAGGGTTGGGGACCACTGTTATAGAAGTATGTAACTGACATTTTCTGGAGCAAAACATTAAACACATGTTTGAGCTACTTATAATATCTGAAGATGCTTCTACAGCCCTAACTATAAATGTTGACTTGAGTTCCATGCCAGTTTTGCCAAAACATTACCTTCACCCAATTGCTAAAATGTATCAAAATCTGGTTCTTTTGGTATTTTAAAACATATCAAAAATTGTGTCAATTGAGTATGAAAGTTGCTCTCATTCACTAATATTTTTGATGCTTAATTTGAGCTTGAATTTTCTTTGAGTACACAGATCTTGGAACTATAGAGTAACAAAGGTTTTAGGGCACCATCTGGAAAAGACAATGCTTCTCTCTTACTCCACTTTTGACGCTGGGTGTGTATGTGTTTATACAGTTTACTGTGTCATTTGGGATTTCCATTAGCTGAATTCTACTGTGAATGACCAACATGTGATTTACGTGACCTGTGATACCTTTCAAAATGGCACTTAAAAGATACATATAGAAGACTTAAAATCTGGATAGTTTAAATTTGTATTGGTCTAAAACAAAAATGAATTGGAGTCAGAGTATCCTATAAAATATTGGAAAGAAGATATTAGGAATAAAGAGTTTTAATTAAAGAGGTATATATACATGTAAATGCAAGTCAAATACTTTTTTTTAGTAGTTTTCCACAAAATAATATTCAGTCTTACTTTGGGCTATGTAACCTTTCTTTGTCTAAATGTCCCAATCTATAAAATTAGTACCAAATTTATGGCATTATTGAGATAATTAGGTAATTAAATAACTTGGAAAGTTTATGGGACTTAGGAAACATCCAAAGAGTATTATTAACTTCTATCATTCATTCATTCCTCCCTTCATTCTTTGTATTAATTACCTTCTGCCGACTCTGGGATGGAGAAACAAATAATTCTCTCCAGTGTGAGTAACTAATTTCACTGGGTAGAGGGAGATGTGAAGAAACCATTACATTGCTGATTAAATTTAAAATGAGAAAATGTGAAGCAGAAAAAGGGACGGGCCAGAATGAGAAGGCCTAATACCATGGTACCTACATATGTTAACTATATTTAGTGGTTAGAAATTCACTGGAAGATGTCCAGTTATGTAATATTGATTCATTAAAAACAGCACATACTTCAAGGCAGTTGAAATTTCCCTGTTGAAGGGTAGAGCAGTCTGTACGCAGCAGCAGGGGGATTAGCAGGGCCACGAGGATTCCGGCTGCAGCTGCTACATTTGGCTGGTAAGGAGACAATGAGCCCGCATGGAGTGAGCCCGGATGGAGTGGGAAAGTGTCTTGCTACACAGCCAGCCAGGCCAGGATCAGCAGGGTGTCTGCTCCCCACAGGGACTGCTCTGACCCCGCGAGGCCCTGTGAGAGACGGTGTGAACAGTCTCTTCCACTGTGAAGCCAAGACTAAGCTACAGCCAAGCATGTTTGCAGACTAACGGGGAATCCTGCAGCTATAGCGGGAAGTGGGGTGAGGAGGGTGCAACACTGACGCTGGCAGCTCCTCACCAGACTGTGTAGCCCACTGGCTGCGGCAGGAAGTGCAGGCTGTTGTGCGGAGCCGCCGGTGAGACTGGGGCCCAGCCTGGCCCGCATGCTCTGTACATAGAGGCAAGCTAGGTGGTCAGGGACCCTGTTAACCTGGCTGCTTTCATCCCTAGATTCCACCCCATTGTTCTTTGAATTTCATAACCGATCATTTAACCTCCCCCTTGTTTTGTTAAAAACATTTGTTTACTACTTAGAAGATTGTTTGCACATTAAACTTGTTCATCTTAAAATAATGTATTTGATACTCCCATCAACTAAGTGCCAACTCTATTACATAGACCTAGAGAAGTTCGATATTTAAGACAACCTAAATTGTCTGCGGGTAATGTAGTGTGAGGTGCAAACCCTAAACCTGCTGCAGAATGCTAGCCCTGAAAAGCAACTGCACATAGGAAAATACAGATAAGAATCATGCTGCATGCATTCCCAACTTGGAGGTTAGAGCCTCGACTCTACTGTCACATCTTCAAATTAATGTAAAATGGGTGAAAGAATCAGACAAAAGGACTAGATAGAAGAGGCTGAGAGATCAAATACAATAAATCTATAGAGCACTAATCTAGGAGGCACTTGGAAATGGCCAGGGAATGGGAAAATCGATGTCTTCTACATTCCACTGCATCAGTTTTGCTGAATTCAATATAAGCCACTTGAACTTGTAGCTCCCTGACCGACAAATCATAAAAGAAGTTTCCGAGTATAGGGAGAGCAGGTCCAAACAGCTGTTCAAACAAATGTAACTTCTGTGGCTGTTCTTGGGCCTGATCTTTAGTTTAAAAGGAACTCAGGTGGGGATTCCATTTAAAGCAGAATTTAGGAAAATGGAACCTGTGATGGAAAAGCAAATGAAGCTGGGAAGTGGTCCCAGTTTGTGGTCACCTGAGATTGTCCTTTTCAGCTTTGCTGGCAAAATCCGAGTGCATGGCCAGGGCGGGTTGAAGAGAAATCCAGCTCTATGAAAGCAGAGTAAAGAAAGCATTTTGGTAGGGGGGAAAAATTTGGCCAAGTGGAGGAGTTGGAATCTTTTCAGCCAATTAATACACCACCTCCTGGTTTTGGAGACACGAGCTGTAGGCCAGAGACAGTCATCAATAAGCGTGGAAGGTCAGGAGCAAGAGCATGGCTGTGACTGTGGAGGCTCACACTGCAAGAGTCGGGAGGAATCACAGGAAACAGGGAGGTTTATTCAAATCAGCACATTCAGGGGAAGGGGTGGTGAAGGATGCTACATTGTTTAAGTAGACCCCTCTCTTTTAACAAAATTCCTACGTGACTATGGTCATTCTTTACTTATGGATTTTAAAAGAAGCAAGTAAATAAATTAGTTCTTTTTTTTAAGCAACAATATATATTTTAAAGATTTTATTTATTTATTTTTAGAGAGGGAAGGGAGGGAGAAGGAGAGAGAGAAACATCAATGTGCAGTTGCTGGGGGCCATGGCCTGCAACCCAGGCATGTACCCTGACTGGGAATCGAACCTGCGACACTTTGGTTCGCAGCCCTCTCTCAATCCACTGAGCTACGGCAGCCAGCGCAATAAATTAGTTCTTAGAGAAACCTCTTGTCCTTATGTTATGGGATGCTTCCAAAGTGTTGATTTCTGGAACTCAAATAATCTACGTGTTTACATGTCTGTGGATTCGCATAGATGCAGCCAGCCCTGACTATGCTGAGCCCTGCTGCTTCTCCTCTCCTCCCAGAAAGCTCCCAATGAAGCTGCACCTTCCAAACTTCCAAATCATTATCACTGTTTAGAAGCACTGAATGGTGACAAGCCATTGTCTTTGTCGTGCTCCAGAATCAAATTGAGCCAGCAGGGATTCAATGAGCAAATTCTAAGTTGAACCGGTTCTTAATTTTCAAATTGGTTTGCAAACTGTGAGCTCCGTTTCTGTTCATTGCCCTCCTGGCTGGTGTAACACTCAGGTCTGAGTCAGTTCTGGTGATTGGGAGGGACATGTGTGCTTCTGATAGAGCATTTCTGTACAGCCTGCATGGCGAACTCCTCGGGGACACACAGATGTCTATTCATGACAATACCTCATTGTAGCTTGTAGTATCCACTGGAACACACTAAAAAAATATACACATATGTTCATATATGCACACATATGTACACGTACATTATAGTTTAAAATGGTTTTAGTGTAAATAGATGTTTAAACTGAATGTAAACTCATTTATATAAATAAAAATATTTGCACAAAACCATCCACACTTCTTAAAGTGGTCAGCTAACAGTAGAGAAAATGTGCCAGTGGGATCTTACTTTTGCTAACTAACCTTCTTATTGCAGAGGGTACCTGCTGTCCAACAAATGCATCACTGTTAAAAAGGTTCTCAAATGTCACTTTTTCAAATCCTCTACCCCTGTTTATATTGCTTAACCAATCAAGAATACCTTCTACTCTGAAAGCATCAAAGAAACGCTTTTTTTGTCCAATAAAGATCAATCCAGATACATTTTTTTTTGTCCACTGCTAATGGACCTAAACCAGCATTGCCTTATCTAGTTGTTATAATATAATTTTAAGTGCTTTTTGCCATTTTGTTTCCTTTTTTCTTCTGCATTTTTTATTATCATGTTTTCCCCATTACTGTCGAGTCCCCATACCCCTCCCCCCACAATCACCACACTGTTGTCCGTGTCCATGAGTCCTTTGTCCCTTCTTGCTCAGTCCTTCCTCCGCCTAACCTCCACCCCCCACTCCTTAGCTATCATCCTGCTCTCTATGAGCCTGTCTCTGTTTTACTTATTAGTTCAACTTGTTCATCAGATTCCACATATGACTGAAGTCTTATGGTACTTGTCTTCCTCTGACCAGCTTACTTCACTTAGCACAATGTTCTCTAGGTTCATTCATACTGTCACAAAGGGCAAAATGTTCTTTTTTATGGCCGAGTAGTATTCCATTGTGTAAATGTCCCACAGTTGTTTTAGCCACTCATCTACTGATGGACACTTGGGCTGCTTCCATATCTTGGTGATCGTAAATAACACTTTAATGAACATAGGGGTGCTTATGATCTTTCAAGTTGTGTTTTGGGTTCCTTTGGATAATTTCCCAGGAAAAAAAAATATTTTTCAATTACTGTTGACATACTGTTGTCAGTGGAAATTAGGCTCCTCCACGGGAGAGTGAGGGAAGCTTTCTAAGGACCTGCGCACGGGAGACTGCGGTGTGGGAAAATTTACTCAAGCGGAAATGGGAGCCGCCTCCCGGGTTTCCGGTGCCCCATCTCTATTCATCCTGCCGTGGGAAAGTCCAGCGGTGTCTTCAGCAAGGCCATCAGAAAGGCCAGTGTTCAGACCTTCTGCTTCGTATTAAAACTTAGTCCTTTGGGGAACCCCCCAGTCTGCTGTGGGCCCTGTTGGCCGCTAGCCCCACATGGCCATGTGCTCCCGAGTGAGAGAGAATGCATGAGTGCCCAGGACTTGTGTGTTACCTGCTGCGGGGTGGGGAGAGCACTCCTTTGTTCCCCTGGGACTACTGTATTAGCTTGGGTTTGAGATGGATCAGGTGCTTGTTTCAAAAGAACCAATCAACTTCCCGAGTTTGCATGGGCTTTTGAACGGATCCACCCTTTAGTTAGAGTGACAGGCCTCTGTGCTCCAGTACCTCTCCCTGAGCCCCCCAGCAGCCAGGTATCAGAGGGGGGAGGGGGAGTGTTGATCTCCTTGGCAGAGCAATGCTCTGATCCCTCGAGGTGCGAAGCCGTAGCTTCCTGGTGCAGGAAACAGGCTTATGATCCCCAGTTTATTAAGCTCACTGTCTAATTCTCTTTTCTTCCCTTAATTAATATCTAGCTGAATACCTGTGATTACAATACAATATTATATTAGTTTCAGGTGTACAATATAGTGATTTGATATTTATACACCTTGGGGTGTCAAACTTATTTTCACCGGGGGCCACATTAGCCTCTCAGTTGCCTTAAAGGGCTGAATGTAACTTTAGGAATGCATAAATGTAAATACTCCTTAACTAGGGGCAAGGAGCTCGGCACTGCCATTGGGTTAGAAACAAGGTGCCAGGCTGGATAAAACAAGGTGGAGGGCCAGATTCGGCCTGAGGGCCTTGTGTTTGCCACCTGTGCATACAAAGTGATCACTTTGTTAAGTCCACCACTCGCCTGACACCATACATAGGTCTTACTATATTGTTAACTAAACTCCCTGTGCTGTACTTTACGTTCTTGGGACTATTTTTATAACTAGCAATTTGTGCTTTTTAATCCCTTTCACTTTTTTCACCCATTCTCCCAAACGTTCTCCTATCTGGTAACCACCAATTTGTTTTAGAATCTGTGAGTTTGTTTTGGTTTTGTTTGTTCACTTATTTTGTTTTTTAGATTGCACATGTAAGTGAAATGCTATGGTATTTATCTTTCTCTGTCTGAATTATTTCCATTGTCATAATACCCTGTAGGTCCATCAGTGTTGTTGCAAATGGCAATATTTCTTTCATTTTTTATGGCTGAGTAATATTTCATTGTATATAAAAAAGAAAATTATAGGTCAGTATTCCTGATAAACAGGTGAATATATTTTTAATTATGAAGGCAAGAGTCAGTCAAATAAATACGTATTTGCTGAGCATCTGCTATGTGACAGATACTCTATTGGCCACAGAATAATAAAATAGGTGTAGGTGAGGTGGGAAGGTGAAATAAATAAAATAGGTGAATGAGGTGAGGTGTAGGTGTTAAAGTTTGCACTGTTCACTCACTAATAGTCATTTTTCCTTAAATCTAATTTTCCATGGCTATATAAGAGAAGCGGTAGTCCTGACCTCATGAGTTTGTTGTGGGGGTCAGATGAAACAATGCGTATTCTGTGAACTCTGAAATGCTGTGCAAATATGGAGAAATCTCACAGTGCAGAGCTGAGGCATGGTGCAATAAAGGGAAGTTTTATTATGCGTTTGAGTTCATGAGAGCTGTTTCTTGACGCAGTGAAACCTATGCAGCCATGAAAAATACTATAAGATAATTAAATGTGTGTAAATAGCACAACTGCAAAATAAACCTAGACTATTTTTATAAAATGCATTTTTATTTCAAAATACCCCTTTCTACCTTGTACCCAAGGAAATAAGATAGGCCTCAATACATAGCACCTAAGCCACATCCCAAATTTTTCTATGTACCATAACTAGTTCTGAAAATCTGATACTTAATTAATATTTATTAGGTAATAATTTTACAAGAGGTGACCTGCAGAATCAGAGAAAGATAATACATGGCCTTGGCCTTCATGTCCTTAAGAATTTATATTGCACTTGGGAGAAGATGGCAGATATTAGAACTAACAAAGAAATCAGCACTGTCCATGTGCCGTGGTACATGACCTCCCGCAGGGCAGGTCTGGTAGCGGTAGAGTGGGGAGCAGCCCTGGAGACGGGAGTGGGTGGGGAAGGCTCCACACTGGAAATACGACTTCGGTAGGAAACACTCGGCTGGGGAGAGCAGATTCAGTGCAGTATTTCTAAAGTTGGTGAATGTAAGAATGAAACTCAGGTACATGCTTCTGTTTCTGAGGGCCTGGTCTGATTTTTAGAAGTCATGGAAAACCCAACTCATAATGTCTAGTGGGATTTTTTAGTTTAATACATTGAAATGTACACCAATATCACTGGCATTATCTCAAATGATGCCATGGGAAGGGGAAAAGATAGTGGTTAAGGTCATACTTCCTGGAGCTATACTTCTTAGGTTCAAATCCCCATCCTGCCCTTTGATAAGTGCGTATCCTTTGTCATGCTTTACAAACGATGTGCCTCAGTTTTCTCAATTGCAAAACAGGAGTATGAGTGTTGCAATTAAACAATGCATTTACACATGTATAATGCCCAAAACAGTGCCTAATATCACATGGTCAGTGATCCACAAATGTCAATCTTGTCATTGCTAGGACCCAGTCTCCTGGATCTCTTTCATCTTCCCCCACCTCTCAGGATCCATGGGGTGCCTGACACCTCCCAGCCGAGGATGAGTAAAAAGAATATATCCACCTTCATGTCATGGATCTTAATAGGTCATCCCAAAACCAGTCAGTATGGCTGGAACCCTGCCCCCCATATTCCAATCAAGTCTAAATGCTCCGTGTGGAATATCCTTGGAATAGGTAAGGAAATACCACATAGAAGAGGAGAGGAGTGGTGTCCAAAAAGCAAAATGGGGCACCATGGCTACATACAGGAGAACTTAATATCTCGTTTTAATAATTATGCACGCAGAAACACAAAATGTGCCTGTTTTTACACAGAGAATTATTTCATTGCAGGTAAATGCAACCAAAGAGGTTTTGTGTTATACTTAGATGATTTAGACTTGGCAAAATTCCATCATTATCTGCAAACGTAATTTACAGGCTGGAAATTATTACTCATCTAGGTGTACTAGGTGATGTACACTTCACGGAAACCATTACAAAGACAGTAATTTAAAGTAACAGGTGGACCACTTTAGAACAGATAAAAACTGCTGGCTAATTCTAGCTTGAATTGAATTGCTCAGCCCACATTTCTCATTTTATACAGGTACAAATTTCTGTGACATTTAATAAATGTAAGAGAAAAATAATGGGCCAAATAATCTTTTTTTTAGCTTCAATGATATATGATGTATTAATAAGAATGGAAAGTTTACTCATTTGTATATTCATTCAACAAACATTTCCTGAATTCCTCCTAAACCACATGTTTTTGACTGGGTTGCATTACAATTACTTAAATCTCTCAATAACTGCAGTAAGTAGGTAAACTCTCACGTTCTCCTCTCTTTGTCATATCTGTAGATCTCTTTCTTGATAGACACACATACATTAATTTATTGAGAAATATTAAATGGTTTACCCGTGTCAAATACATTGAAAGCAATAAGATGTAAAGCACCATTCTTAAAAGGTGGGGTCATCTGATTCCTCTTAGCACTGCTTACCAGAAATCATTGATTCAGTGAAGTGGATGGTGAGGGTTCACTTCTATCTTGCTTTATTCAAAGTGTCGTGTGACTCTGCAATCTGATTGGTTTGGATTCCAGTTGTGCCACTGTCACTCACTACTTGCACAACTTGGCTTATGTTCTTTAACTTCTTCAAGCCTCTGTGTAACATGTAGAAACCGGTCCCATCATCTTACAGAGGTGTCCTGAGTAAAGAGTTAATGTTCTGAGTGTATCAGCCTGCACAGCGGCAGCACACTCTCAGGAAGGGCTCCGAAAGTGTCACCTGTCATTGTTAATCCTGCAAACGAGCCTTGAAACCCCTTTGCGGTGCTCATGTCAAGTGGCCATTCCACCTAAAGCTAACCACCCAAGTCAGAAAATAATTTATTCACACCCAAGGCCACCCGTTTCATATTTGGGCAGCTGCCTTAGATGGTTGGGAATTTATTTCTTACGAGGAATAAAATCATCCTTCCTGTAATTTCTTCACATTGGTCTCAGTTGTACCCCTGAGGATTTCATTGTAATAGTTCTCATTTCTCTTTCATCTGACAGCCACTCAGATATGTAAAGACAACTTCAAAGTTTCCTAATGAATTTGATTTGTTCTAAGATATGCAGCCAAAGACTGCCTGGGGTATTATGTTGATCAGTCTTTGGTTATAGTTTAGTTCATTTTTAAAATTTACATATTTTATTGTCTATGCCATTATAGTTGTCCCACTTTTTCCCTCTTTGCCCCCCTCTACCCAGCATGCCCCTCACCCCCACCGTTGGTCCTCACCCCCTTGTCCATGTCCGTGGCTCATGCATATGTATTCTTTGACTAATCCCTTCACCTTCTTCCAACCAGTCCCTACTTCCCCCTCCCCTCTTACAGCTGTCAGTCTGTTCTATGTTTCTGGGCCTCTAGCTATAAATTATTTTTGTTTTCTTTCTAAGACAATGCAATGGACAATAAAATCTACTGATAGACATGCACAGAGTTCAGGGTTTTTAAAAAAGATTTTATTTATTTATTTTAGAGAGAGGGCAGATAGAAAGAGAGGGAGAGAAACATCAGTGTGTGAAGGAAACATAGATCGGTTGCCTCTCCCACATGCCCTAGGTGGGTCCAGGCCTGCAACACAGGCCTGTGCCCTGACTGGGAATCAAACCGACATTTGGCTTTGCAGGATGATGTTCAACCAACTGAACCACGCTGTCCAGGGCACACACAGAGTTCAGTTTCAGCCTTGGTGTTATGGCACCATCTACTCTTTAGCTTTGGCTTTATCCTTGGTCTTTGGAAGGTGAGTAACCAAAATGCCTATTTCAATGTAATTCACAGAATTCCTAAATTTGTGTAAGCAACTATTTTGAGGTTAAGATACTTTCAAATCCCGTCAGCATACACATCTCAGTAATAAACCAAAGCGAGTCACCCAGCTTTGCAGTGCAACTACCTTGAATACTCAACTTTCAAATATAGGTGAGCGTTCTAGGTATAACTCACAGTGCTTTTTCTTTATAAGTTAAAGAGTCTATCAATGATGCGAAGTATGACTGTTCATTTATTATTGTACAAATAAAACCATAATGATGAAAGCTTTTAATTTTATGTACAAAACATTAATGAAAGGCTTTTAAACAGTTACATAAACAGGGAAACATGCTGACAGCTAATATAAATGTTTATATTAAGAGACTCTGCTGTATCAGTGTCTCATACCTCAATCTGCTCACAAATCAGCCAGGGATTTTATAAAAATTCAGATTCTGATTCAGCGGGGTTGGCCTTAAGATTCGGTTTTTCTTTGTTTTTCCTATCAAGCTTCCTGGTGATTCCTATCTTGAAGAATATCAATCCTTGCTTGAGACAATTAATGATTATAAAGACATACATAACAGAAAAACGGAACAAGTTATCTTAATTCTAAGAGAATTATCTTTTTATGAACATTACATGATATTACGCCCAACAAAATAGCTTTTAATTACTTTTTTAAAATGCCAGGGGTGTAAAATTTTTACCACCACATAGGACACTTCCCAGAAAAAGTGCCAATCTATTAATATTTTACATAAGGACATTAGTGGTTTTGATTTGCAATGGGAGACTTTTAAAATTTGACTAATAGATTTTTTTGCAACCATTCCCAACAAGAATTATCTCTGATACAGTGACAGATTTATTTTCGTGTCCCAGGGGTTCTGTTTGGATGGTGATAGTGGCTTGAGCTTTAATTTGGTGGGCAGAGCAATGACTCCCCAAGGACATCCGCATCTTCATGCTTGGAGCCTGTGGATACGTTACGTCATGTTATGTAAGAAAGTGGAATTGAGGTTACAGAGGAAATAAGGTTCCTAAGAGCTCACAACAAAATAAGGAGTCCTTCCACATGATATGAGTGGGCGCAATGTAATTGCAAGGGCCCTCCCATGGAGGAGAGGGAGGCAGGAGAGGGAGGCAGGAGAGTCGGAGGGATGGGGGTGAGGAAGGGTCCGCCTGTCCCTTGCAGGCTTTGCACACTGAGGACCGGTCCCTAGCCCCGGGAGTCCCAGAAGCCCCTCGAAGGTGGAAAAGGTGAGAAAACAGATTCTTCCCTAGAGCTTCTAAAAAGGCCTGCAGACACTTTCATTTTAACCAGCGAGGCCCATTTCATACTTCTTCACTCTGGAAGTGTCAGGAAATAAATGTGGATTGTTTCAGCCACTTACATCCACGGTCATCTGTTACAGCAGCGATCGGAGGCTTACCAGCTTGTGTTTGGCTGGGTGATTATTTTAGCACTGGGCCGTGCAGCACCCATCCCAAACATGGACTCATCTCCATGCCCACATTTATATTCTCAGCTACACGTGATCGGCGCAGGACACCATTTCGTGCCTGAGAAACAATGACTTGCATATCCCCTTCAATATAGAGTCCAACGAAACTTTCCTTGTAGTTCATCACGTGGTTTTATCAGCAACGGGCCAGATAGAAAATGGCCAATGGCCAGTGTTTGTGACGTGAGCGTAAACATGGTGTATCTTCCTAGGCATCTTATTATTTTCCTCTTTTAAGTGGTTATGTCATGAAGAAGATAAAATATTACCCTAGATTTTAAAGGAAACATTGGCAGGTATTGGGGTCTTCTCACACACCTCTTCCTTTCCCTAGGAGTATATTTGCACACTTTTCCAGTTTTACAATTAGTTAGTGGAAACATTTGAGAGGCTCGTTGCTTGTGAAGGACTACAGAGCATGTCATCGCAAAATATGCTTCTTTGACACGCTGAGTATTTTAAGTGTAGGGCACGTAAAAAACATCAGGTACGAGAAGGGCACTCTGACCTTCCTTTTTCTTTCTAAACTCAATAGACGCAATAGACGCAAATGGGCAGGGCACCCTTCTGTACTGGGAGGAAAAGTGACATTCGTAACATCAAGGATAAGAAATTGAGACTGAAGGGGTTTTATACAAACAGGGCTTGTGAATAATTTTCATCTCCTTTCAGTCACTTTCCTACACCTCTGTTTTTTCAACCTTATGTGAAAGCAAGCAGGTTTTCCTATTTCTTTAGGTCTTCATTTCCTTATGCGGGCTCCCATGTCACGTAAAACTTACATTAAATAACTCTGTCTGCTTTTTCCCTATGAATCTGTCTCTGTCAGTTAAATTTTCAGAAGCAGTCAGGAGCCCTAAGAAGATCAAAGGACACTTTTCCATTCCTCTACACTTTGGTTAGAGGCTCACTAAACTTATTTAAAATTATCAACAGATTCTTCAAATTTCAGTGTTGATGAAGTGATACATAGACTTATTATTTGAAAATAAGTTTTAAGCCCTGGCTGGTGTAGCTCAGTGGATTGAGCAGGGGCTGCAAACCAAAGCATCACAGGTTCGACTCCCAGTCAGGGCACATGCCTGGGTTGCAGGCCATGGCCCCCAGTAACCACACATTGATGTTTCTCTCCCTCTCTTTCTCCCTCCCTTCCCCTCTCTCTAAAAATAAATAAGTAAAATCTTTAAAAAAAGAGAGAATAAGTTTTAAAGAGTCTTGTGATAGGTCCGCTGTCTTCATCAGGAATCACCCTCTGGGATTTCCAGAGCGTCGTTGTGTGTGCGAATCAATGTATTCCTTTACCAGGCAGGTGGGCCTCCTGGAGACCAAGTGTACAAAAAGCAGCCACATTATTTACTTTGTTGGTGGAGTTCTCAGAGGAAAGACATTTGCCACACATTACATTTGCATAAAAATCTACCCTTTTGTTAGCAAAGCACTTGGCCTTCTCCCTTCAAAACGAACAAACTCTAAGTCAACCAGATAGGACCCCATGGATTTGTGTTGGCCTTGCCCAGACTTCCTTCAGGAGAGCACATCTCCTGATGAACCACTGGTCACTGATAGTTTCTCATATCAGCTCCGATCCAGAGCCCAAGATCTCTTGGGCCTCTGATTTCCATCCGGACACCTACCTTTAGACTGAGAACCTGATTCTGGCTTGGAGTTCTGCTCTGCCATTGCCTTTCATTCTTTCTTCCTTTACTGACACGGTGTTACGTGGCAGGCCCTGGTCCGGGGCTGTTCCAGAACGAATGCAGTGTGCATCCTTGGCTCCTCCTGTCCTTCTAATCACTGCCAGGTGCCTTATGTCGGTCTCCACTCATTTCCAAAAGTAACGCAAGGCAGTCTTTCATTACACAGAGTTAGTGCCAGTTCTTCGCATCCTTTTAAGCAGGCTCCCTGATTAATTGCTAGAAGGCATGCTAATATTTATTCATACAGAAAAGTGTGCTTTTCTATATTATACCAATATACTTCTTCTTCTTCTTCTTCAATAACATACCCCTCTATGGAAAAAATAAAGAAGTTAACTTGGAACTAATTCTACTTTCATTCCTATTGCGGTTATCTTTGAGTATCAAATAAAGGAATAAAAACTCTAACCTAATACTACAGAAGCTGCTGATGTATATGCTATAAGGAGAATAGGAAAAACTAAAAGTAATGTAATTAAACTTAAAACAAGTTTAAGAGCAACATTTGAACCCTTGGGTCTGAAAACAAGATAGACTCATCAACTTCCACCAGGCTGAATGTATTTAGCTATTCATAATTATGATTGAACAGATGACTCAATTATCCTCTATGCCATTTTATTGTCCCCAAGAGTATCTTGTGAATACACAGAGATAAATGTGATTCATTATTATGTTAATCAAGACCAAAGGTCATGGGGCAGGCAGGTAGGAAAAAGACTGTGCCTAATGAAACGTTTGCTTTTCTGTGGTAAATGTCACGGAAGAAGTGTTCATGCCTAAACGAGTCCACAGTGGCAACACCAGTGCTCATATGTGAGGTTTTGCTAGAGAGAAAGTGTTTGATCAGGTAGAAATAACGTGGAACTACTTATAAAATGTTTTTCTGGCAACTCATTTGTTGGGTTTTCATTCTCTCTCCTTTTTCTTTAGTTACTTGATTAGGTGTAAAACTGACTAGTTTTCATTGCCACTTAAGAAAAAATAAACAGTATGCAGAATACCAAGGGGGGTCCGCCTACGGGATCGTTTTTTGAAAATGTACCTCGATGAAGGCATTCTCTTTAGCTGTGTTTAAGATTTCAACATTCAAGTTGGGGCCTCTAGATAAAATCTGATTGTAATTTCTTTTTTTTAAGATTTATTTATTTATTTTTAGAGAGGGAAGGGAGGAAGAAAGAGAGAGAGAGAGAGAAACATCAATGTGTGGTTGCTGGGGGCCGTGGCCTGCAACCCAGGCATGTGCCCTGGCTGGGAATTGAACCTGCGACACTTTGGTTCACAGCCCACGCTCAATCCACTGAGCTACGCCAGCCAGGGCTGATTGTAATTTCTGATCAAATGCAATGTTAGCATAAGTTTAATCCTTTCATTTAGAAAAGAAGTTCATTTTAGTGTTTTTCTTTCAATAGACTATAACAGAGACTAAGATTTGTCTTAGATTTGAACAAAATAATGCTGTTTTGTGCTGGAGAAACAGAATTCTGACCTTTGATTCTTACTAAACAAGAAAATCCTTCTAGATTTTCTGTTACCCCAGAGCAGGAGCCTCTGCTTCATTTCACACCTTATCACACATCTCCGCCACCGCTCTGATGAGCCGCTGCTCGGTTAAATGCTGTGACTTGTCATGTCCTGCCTTCAGTAACTGTAGCTCAAGTTTGTGAATATTTGGTTGTTTTGAAATATAAATGTTTAATTTCTTCTTACCAATTAGCCAGGAAGTTATAAGCTAGTTCTACTTATTTTTTTGTTAATTTCTCTGCAGACCCATAAGGAAATGGTGAATAGCAGTTCCTTTCTTAGGTATAAATCACACACTTTATTTGAATTCCATTTAAATTTTTTTCATTGGTCATCTCCATGGCCAGTTTCAGAACCTTACATTTACTCTCTGTATAGTTTCTCTTTATCCTTTTAGAGACAGAAAGACCCATGTTCACTCACACTTTCAGAAAGTGAGTTGAGCAAGGGGAGAGTGAGAAGTACTCATAGCTGCTTTCTGCGCTATTGTAGCCTACCCACTACACAAGAAAGATTCACTATACAGCCGAACAATTTAACCTGTTGATAGAAATGACTTTACATTTTGTGTATTTTAATATTTCTTTAATTTTCTATTGTGCTATTTTTGTTATCTTCCCCACAAAAATTTGCTTACAACATAGTGTTGATATTACGGTCTGGGTTACAGTAGAGATGGAGTGTCCTGTTCCTCTTCAAATTCCCCAATGACTCATGGGTATGCACCCCGCCACCAGATGCTCACATAGTGCTTTTTAAAAAAGCTACATCAGATATCTCTTTAGCTAAAAGGAGTGTCTCTTTCTACCAATGGATGACCTATGTCTGCTGGCTAATATAAACTTTTATTCAACTATTTTAATATATTGAAATTTAAATTAAATAACTAAGCACATATGCATTTGAAAGTAAAAAGCAGATGCTCTAATTAGTTAGTGGAGTAGAAGTAAATCCAAGTTTGTACTTTGGTGCCCTGGAAACTCACTCGGAGGTAGGTGATTATAATTAAAGAGTATTAGCAATGGAGGTGGGTGGAAAGATCCAGCTCCCTTGGCGTTATTTCTCAGTCAAACCTTTTTGGTGGTGGAGTGAATGCTAACCAACTAATGAATTAGCCAATCAATCGACAGTACTTTTGTAGAGGCATCATTTGTCACCCATCATATTAGCTGTTAATAGATTCTTGAAAGATACCAATTTCCCTTATAAATAAGACAACAATGTCTTGTTCATCAATTTAGTATATTTTAGATGCTAGCAGCTACTTGCATTTACTGATGCTAATTTCTACTAGTGTTGCTAATGGTGAGTTATTTTCATTGGTGACTTAACTTTGACCAAAAATTATCAAAAACCTCATCTAAGATATGGTAAGAATGGGTCAGTAGAGAAAAATTGGTTCCTCGAATAAACTGTGGCAAAAAGAAGTCTGAGTGAATTTGAAAAATAAATTAGTCTCTTTCTGTGCTTTCAGAGATGGAAGTCCTTTCAATTTCTACTTTTCATCTTTCATCACTGGTCCTCAGGTGTTTTTGTCCTGCTTTTTGCTTTTAGTTTCTACTATATTTTTATTTAGGAGAATATCACAGGATAGGAGAGTAATCTAAGGATCCTTCTGTCTACCAATAATTTTTCTAAAATTCCTTTATTCTACATAGATTAAAGATGGGAGAAAGTTCATTGATAAAAGCAAACAAGTCATCCAATTATCTGTTGATAACTAATAACAAATAGATATGTTGGGGATAATTGACAAGTTTCTGAATTACTGATGATAATAATAATTATTATAGATTTTATAAAATTTTTAAGCTTTAAGCATTTTTAATTTTTAAGCATGTTGCTGTAACATTTAGAAAAGACAATAATTTATGTATCTTTGTTGTATTATTCATTTGAGTCAAAACATGTATCTTCTGTGTCACAGATTACAGTATAATTAGGTGTGGGTGTCTCGACATCAGCACCGATCAATTATAATGTAAGTATCCAAAATGGTTGATCCTAATTAGGAAGTGAGTTTCCCCCTTGATTTCTGTGTGTATGTCACGTGAAAATGAACTTGAACATATAAATGTGTATTGTGTGAGTGTATATATATATATATATATATATATATATATATATGCGCATATATATATATACTGTATATTTGCATAGGTTTATTTACTACATAGGTTTAGTTCATTATAGTTGTCATTCTACATATATGAGTATTTCTCTAGAGATTTCTGAATAAATGTACATGGCAGTGATCATTATCAAGCTTGAAAAAGGGAGTCTGAAGTTCTAAGTCATAAACACTACTAAAGTTTGGATTTAAAGAATAAAATGAAAAATGCGTTTATTTTCTTTGTTTAATAACCATTTTTTTGCCACGAGGTCTCTTCCAGTCCTTTCTTTGCATTGTTCCCCCAATCATTCCATCAAGACCTGATTTCACCTTTCTTTTGTAGCTTGATACATTTTTACCTGTTTTCCTGACCAAATGTACCCGCCCGGACTGGAAAACTGCAGTGCCCCATTCTTCCCTCCCAATGAATGGCTTTATAACTCTGATGATGTTATATATGGGTCAGAGGAGAAACACGTCTGCTATTCATCTTCTTGATCTTATTAGACCACATATTTCCAGGCCAGCGCCGCAGAAATGTGACTCCCCTACACCGCACTGAAATCCCTGACTTTGTAAACGTGGCTGACCTGAATCGGAATGTGAGACAATAGAAGTATATTGAGCAACGCTGAATTGTAGTAAGACCAGAATATTGTTTAGTACCGCTTTCCACAGTAGCTTCTGTTGGTGCATTAAAAAAAATGACCTATTTCATGTTCTAGAGGCGTGTGACTGTACATCAAGAGCATTTAAAAATGTTGGTTTAAAATTTTAATCCAGGACATTTTAGTGATTTATACACGTGTAAATGATTGTGATTGACTGGTTCCTGTTCTCTAGTGATCTACAGCAGAAGATGCAAACTCGAATAAGAATAACCTACTGGGGACCAGAGTTAACTCAGATCATGAAGCAGACCGGGTAGGACGTGAGTAGGAGAGGACTGGTCACATAAAGAGGATGGCCTTGTTCTGTCTGTTAGCTCTCTCTCGACCCCAGCTGTATACAGTACATGTTAGCACTGTGAATTCCAACTAAGCATTGCTAAGGGCAGTCTTGAACCTGTACCTCACCAACCCTGAGCTTGAATTTAGCTGCCATCACAAGGCCAGAACCTTTGGACAGCCCTGCTGTCAATGCTGGGGTGGGGGATGAAGACAGGCCTGGTTCCTCCTCAGGCTCTGCAATCTATTTCACAATAGATAATGGAGTAGTGAACTAATTTGCAGAAATAATTTTGTCAAATTGAATACATCATCAATCAATCAATCGTGTTTCTTTTTATGTATTTGTAACTTTGACATACCTTTGCTTAGCATGTTACTTGTGAATAATTTGGTCTATTATTCAGAATTCTTCTTACTTTGGAAATGGTGTTCTTTAGCTTTGTTTGTAATAGTAAACATGTCAGGGCAGGAGAACTTGCCTCTAGTGTATTCTAAAGTGTATGCCAGCACGTAATTAGACCAATGTTTCATTGCGCAGTTTGGACAAATTGTGCCATTTGGACAAATTGTTTTCAATCATGTAATTTGGAGTTGTTTCTTCCACATACCACTTTGTCTTTTCCTTTACACCTGTGTAGGAAATACCTCTGGTGGTCTCTTGCAGGAGACTCGGAAAGCAGTCAGATGGAGAGTGCTAGGCAGCAGCGGGTCAGCACAGCGTTTTATCTGGCTCCAGATTATAAGCCATGTGCACTGCAGGGATCCTGGAGGACCGTTCTTACGTGGAGAGGCAGCCAGATACGCCGTTCTGATGACTTTCCAAGCTAAAGAAGCTTGAGCCCTCAGAAAAGCTCTGCTAACACAGCTAGTGTGCAGCGAAGGTCAGGCAGCGACTCGAAGTGCTGGTTCGGAGGGGAGCACTGGGGACTCGGAGGAGGGGGCAAAGGGACTTCTCAGGTGTGATGGACTTGACCTGCATCTCAGAGCCCTTTCATGGAAAACTCGTCTTCGCAGCGGTTGGGGGTTGTGCTCAGCCGGGGACAACCAACTTCCAGAAACTAGTAGAGGCAGGGGTGCAAAACCCAAACTCCAGACAAACCTGACAGCCCCTTGACCTCCAGAGCTTCCCTGAGGTCAAGGTTGCTTTCAGGACTGCATCGTAGCTGGTCCTCTCCCTCGGGCGGGTTCTGCAGCTCTCACCCCTTCCACTTCTCTTCTACCAGTGCCGGCCTGGAGGGAGGAGGTGCAGGGAAACAGGTAGATATTTCCTGCATTGGAAAGAACACAAAACAAAACAGAAAACACCTTGGGGGGCCAGGAAAATCGCATGAATGATGGACACATTCCAATTCTAATCCAGTAGGGAAAGGGGCCGTCCGCAGTCAACCATGGAAGCATAAGCCCCCAGAAAAGGTACACCCAGGCTCTCATCCAGCCTATAAACCATTGGATCCATTGTTGCCAGGTCTTCCATATTAAGGAGAAGCCAAAATTTCATTAGTATGAAATGGTCTAATTCTTTTAAGTATGCAGACTATGAGAAAGTGATCAGTTGTAGTCCTCTAGCATTCTTCCATCCTGCAGATGGTTTGTGGGTATGGTGGTAGCCTGGGCAGGGAGGAACCAATGTGCCCTGATTCTGCGAAGGGGAAGAGGTGAGCACGAACCAGAATCCATTCAGCCTGACTTGCACTGCACACTTCTTTCCCTCTTTGCTGCTTGCTGCCAGAGTGCTCCAGCTCATTTTGGGATGCTATTTGTACAGTAAACTCAGCATGAGATGAGCTATTTAAAGACTTTTGATCCACTTTCTGGCAAAATTTATGAGTTTTCGTTTCTATCTCACCGTTGGATAGGGTACAAATTTAGAAATCCAATATGTAGAAGCAATGACATATACCATTTTAAGTACATAAAGATCTGTTTCAAGAGGAATAACAAATTTCCTTAGATCCCCATAAAATCAAGAGCTAAAGGAGGAGAGGTTAAAGAGTGGACTGACCTTCTGGGCCTTATTTTCTTCAGCAGTGGGAGAAAAGGGGTCCCCTGTGCTTGAACTCCACAATAGCTTTTAGAGATTTTTACATCATGTGTGTGAAACTGCTTCTCGTGCACCTACGCCCATGTGTGCAATGTCAACCTCTGGGCCTTACATGTGTGCTGGAATTACACCTCTGGGTCAGACTCATGAAGGCACTTATATATTATCGGCTGTTTCCTAGACCGATATACATTCTAAAACTACACTCTGGGTCTTTGAGGGCTTTGTTGAAAGCAAGTCTGATGTTCCGTGGACCAATTTCAGCAGACAAAAATCTGCACTCTTTCCTGAACGACAATCACTGTGCTTACTCTTCTTACACTCAACCACTTCCGCCCACTGTGGGTTTTGTGTGTGCGTGTGTGACATAAATGCTCAGTTCCCCAACTATTCAGTTACTTCTTCAGCACAAAATAACTGTGCTCTCCAGAAGAAATCAGCAGGCTCATTAAGGCTCACCTACAATTGAAAGCACCATGTTGTTTGCTCATTTGCATTGCAAATAGGAAACTGGTGGCCTTAACCAGCCACTTTAATAGCATGAGTGCCTGTGACATGATGGTGCGTGGAGGAGCCTGCCCTACTTGCATGCTACCACACAACGTTGAACTAAACAAAATCACACATACACCGTGTTTTTGGAATATACCGTTCGCCCAAACCATTTCTCCTCCGAGCATTTGCAGAAGATTTATGGCCTCTTGGCAAACCCTGTTTTCCCTCTCCCCATCTGTGACTTACGGGAATTTGATCAGTTCCTTTTCGTTTGCTTATTATCTGTGGGTGGCCTGGATGCCTGTGAAATTTGCAGATATTTTATCTTCAGGGTGATAAGTGAGCATTTGGGCTTCCTTTGGGAATAAATGGACTACATAGGTAAAGACATTAATAGAAAGATGAAAATCATTTTAATTCTCTCACTGCAAGTGTTCTTTGCCACATTTAAGACCGCAGGCGGGAACCTTGCTCTGCTCCCTGTTGTGAAACTGATTAGGAGTTATGCAGAGTTAACAGTTGGGGCTGCAGGAGTCGCTCTTATGATCTTGCAATGTAAAATGTTATTTAGCAGTAAAGTGGGTTTATAAACAGATATCTGTCATTTCTCTAATAAAATGTACATATGGAGAGAGACACATATGACCAAAATATCAAAACTTGAAGTCTGAAAGATATGTCCACATGATGTGTTAACTATTTCTGATCAGTTAGATACCTGGAATCTTTTATAATATTCAGACAATTTGTGTTTGGTATAAACAAAACATTATTCACCAATCTATTTGGCTTTGCTTTAATCTCAGTAGCCTTTTTCCTGCCTGAAATAGCTTTCACTTTTTTTAAAATGCCTCTGAACAGACTATTGATGGCTCACTGCCTTTCAATCAGATTTTTTTTTCAAAACCAATTAATTAGCAAAGCATTTATCAGATTATCATCCATGTGGGAATTTCATGCTGGACTCTGTGGCTCTGGGACGCAACTTGGGGATGAAATAGTATTCTTCCCATTCTTTCAAAGGAACAATTAATTTAAAGGAAGCAAATAGCAATGCCATTGCACACAAAAATAACTGAATTGTACGGTATAAATTCATGTACTTGTTGAATACAGTGATTCGCTCAACAAATACTGAGTTCTTACCATGTACCAGCTGCTACGCCAGGCTCCTGAAATGCAGGAATGAACAAAGCAACCATAGTTAGTGCCTCAGTGAATCATTCACTTCCTGAAGGTTTGCAAAAGTATGAGCTGAAGAAATGAGAAGAGCCTTCTTCATGAAGTCGGGGTATATGTTGAGCATTGAGAGGTGAGTATGTTGTTATGGGTTGAATTGTGTCCCCTCAAAAGATACACTGAAGTCCTAACTCCTTGGCACCTGTGAATGTGGCCTCACTGGAACGGAGCTGGTGCAGAGATAATCAAGTTAAGATAAGGTCATGCTGAATAAGGTTGGTTCAAATCCAGTATGACTAATGTTCCGGTAAGAAGAGGAGAAAAGACACGGATAGACACAGAGGGAAGATAGCCATGTGGTGACACAGGCAAAGATCGGAGTGATGTGTCTACAAGCCAAGGACAGCCTGGGACCTCCAGACACACCAGAAGCTAAGGGAAAGGCATGGAACATACTCAGTTGCAGACCCTCAGAGAGAGCGTGACCAATCCTTGATTTCAGACTTCTGGCTCCCAGAATTGAGAGAGGCTACATTTCTGTTATTTAAGTTCCCTCATTTACCATGTTTTGTTATGGCAACCCTGGGACAGTAATACAGGAAACACAGATCGGACAGTGAGAAACGAAGGGTGAACAACGACCCGGAAATAGCAGGTGGGAAAAGAAAATAAGTTCATTCAAACCCCAGGTTCAATTCAAGTGGGCAGTATATTCTCAAAATTATTGGCATTCAGATCAAGGAAGTGATTGAATAGGCCATGGAGAAACTTAGATCTAAACAACAGAAAATCATTGAGAAAAAAAGGAGGTGATAAAGAAACAATCTAGCAGCAATATACAAGACAATTGACTTCAGTAATCCAGCCATTCTAGCAAACTCCTGGACAGCACCCTCCAGCCTGTGACAGGGGGAGACTGAGGACTGGAAGAAGATTTTTTAAAAGACGAATGAGGACGTTCCTCCTATTTGCGATAATGAATAGTTCTATGCAACCCATACATTTAACATGTTTTGTTGTACATTTGAATTTTAGCTTTGATATTAGAAGTTTCTTTGTCACCTGGACAGGGGGCACTGCAAAAATGATTTCGGTTGGCCAAAATAAGGGGGAAATCACTAACTAACAGCTAGTAGGCTATTCCAAAGATTTCACAATGAAATAGAGTGCAGCTTGCTCCTCTATCAGGCAAGTGGTGTGTGATTGTATTGCACATTTTCCCTTTAGAGCTCAGTTTTAAAAATGAGCATGCTTTCCTAATGTTACCTGTGACCCAATTTTTTCATGGTTAAAGGAAACATGGTAACAGTCTTGTCCTGAAATATTACTATAGAAAATGTTTGCAATTCCCTACTTTTTCCCACATCTGCTCCGTGCTATATAACACGCAGGCATATGCATATCCATTCCCCTGATTACTGGATGTGAAAGTACAATCCCATGAGGGTTCACTCTGACCTCTTCATCTGCACAATTTGAAACGCCAACTTTCAGGAGAGAAGCGCAATCTGGCATACGTGGGACAGGCTCTTCCGAGTCTCTGTTGGGTGTTGCTAAAACAGATGCTCTGGCTGAGGAGAGGTTTGTTCAGCATTTCCGGTGGGTACAAAACAATTGAATAAAAACATCTCCTGGGTGGTGGGTGCCTGCCGAGAAGTTCTCCTTTCCCACAGAGTACAGGGTGTTGCGTGTCTGTCCTGCTTACACTCTAAAGTATTAAAAACCAACTCTTCCCGACTAGAACTTAAATAGAAAACAAAAGCAAAAACTCTAGCACATGTGATAGCATTGGCATGTCAGAACTGTAAAAAATAGTTTATATTATGTAAGACTTTACATACATATTTATATATGTATGCACCCACATGCATATATATCATCTAACACACAGCTTACATGACACATGATTTTTTAATTTTTTAAAATTTTTTTTAAAAAGATTTTATTTATTTATTTTTGTAGAGAGGGAAGGGAGGGAGATAGAGAGAGAGAGAGAGAAACATCAATGTGTGGTTGCTGGGGGTCATGGCCTGCAACCCAGGCATGTACTCTGGAGTGGGAATCGAACCTGCAACACTTTGGTTCACAGCCCTCTCTCAATCCAATGAGCTACGGCAGCCAGGGCTTGATTTCTTTTTAGATGACAAGAAAGATGCTGAATCTTATTACTATGTATCGGTATATTTGAAAATTTGCCCACAATATATGTTGAAGCAATGCTGAAGATCAGCCATTAATTTACTCCAAAGGGATGTAAACAAATCTCTGTCATTTATGGAAATTCAACAGATTCCAGCCAGTCTGTAGAAAACGCCTGCCAGAAAGCACATCCGTAGTTTTGAACGTGCTGTAACGTGGACGTCCCCCGAACCCTGTAGCTGTCGGCCCAAACACCAGGCCGCGCGCGCTCTCCTTGCCCTGACCTGTGCGTGCGCACTCGCGTCCACGTGCGTGAATGAATGGCAGGCAGAAGAGGGGGGATGGATTGTGATGTTTTGGCTGCTTAGAAAACCTGTTTCTGTGATCTTGCTTCTTGAATCTTGCTGAGGTGATAGACAAAGGAAAAGAAATCTGAGACTTTTGATTGTATGTTTTCCATGACCATGTATCCCCCTCATCCTCCTCTGCCCACCCCGCAGTCGCCACGCTGGTGTCCGAGACCATGAGTGCTTTCTCCGTCTTCCTCGATCCCTCCACCTCCTGACAAACACCTCTCATGGCTTTTTCCCTGTAGTTTCTTCACCCTCCATGGACAAGAAAGTATGAGGCATAGCTGTATGTAAATATATTTTTAAATGATTTATCTTACTCCAATTTGGAGTGGGTCTCTGAACTATACAGTCACACATTAGTAGAGCTATGTCTGTCAACCACTCCATCAAAATACCTGCACGGCTGCAGCTGATTTTAGTGAACACATGTAGCCAGTTTTTCTGAGGTTCCAGCATTTGGGTGGAGGGGTTACATAGGCATTAATTATCTTGTTTAATCATCGAGCAGGCCCTGTGAAACATGTTGTCTCACTTGACGAGAGAAAACCAGGTGGGACGCTCGCCGTCAGGCCCAGCAAACAGCGAGGCCGGGACCGTGCCGGGCCCTGTTAGCCTTCAAAGCCGGACTCAGCTAGCCCCCTGCGACCGGGAAAAACCTTCAGGAAACCCACTGAAATGCAGCTGGCACCCAGGCATCACTCAGTTGCTAATTTTATCATACAGAACTTCACCAAGAGGTCCAAAACAGTGATAAGGAAATGCCATTTAATGAGTGTTGATTCTTCTCTTTGCTGGGTATGTCTTATCTATCCGATTGAATCTCCCTACCTCCCCTGGAGGTCCATACTAATTTCATCCTCATTTTATGAATGGATTAAAGAGGTGAAGGGACGTGCCCAAAGTCACGTGTCTAGCAGAGCGAGGATTTAAACTCAGAGAAACTGACTCATGAATTATAGTGCCTCCCATGAATTATAGTGAAGAAGGAATCGGGTCAGAACCACCCAAACTTGATGCCATGCCTCTGAGAATATTACAGTCTGCTCAGCTAGCTGTTCAGGCTCTCACTTGGTTGCTCTTTAATTTCATTTGGAGAAAATCATTGCATCGTTGGTTGTGCATTTTCAACGGACAGCAAATAAGGAGTAGATGATGAGAGGGGGTGTCAGAGAGAGGGCAGTAGTGGAGTAATCTGGAGTGGGGGTCCCACCGACTGCAGCAGTAGGAGGCAGATTGTGAGGGATAGGCATGCATTGCAATTGGAGAGCATTGGTACAAAGGAAAGAGGCTTTTAAAATTCAAGAGTCCCTTCTGGAATACAAACTCATTTTATACTGAGAGGAAAAGAAGCATAGAGAGGTTAGGTGATTTTCCAATACATATGTGGGGTCAGAGCCTGGGTGATGGAATGACTTACGATTTCGTGGTGCTAGAGAGCTCCACGCAGAATCAGAGAAAATTGTGAGTGAAGTCTAGAGGAACTGAAGAAAACCCAAAGGGTAGGTTACCTTGGTTTCAGTAGATGTCTGAAAACATTTTTACTTAGAAGATATGTCTTTGCCCAGTGATGTGCTGCTGGTGAATACTTGACAGGCTCTTTAGAAAAATAAGATGTATGTGACTGTATATTTCACAGACTTTTAAGTTTAATCTGCATTATTACTATTTTCTCTGTTGCTTTCCTAAATCTAGTCGATTGAAACAATAAACCGAGCCCCAATTTGTAGCATTTGGTGGATTTCCATGGTGTACATACTCCCGTTGTGACTGGTTTCTAGTTGCCAACCACAGGTCACTCAACTCAGAGTTGAAAAGAGACAGATAAGCATCATGATAAAGCATTGCACTACCCTCAGAGGGAAGATATAACAGGCCTAAGTAACTTCAAATTACAAATAGTAGTAACATAATTGGGAAGTAATGGGTTTTTACTATCTTACTTTCATTCCTAATATGATTTGTGTACTTATATAATGTAATGTTTAAAATGGTTATATTTAACCACTGTCCCAGAAAGTTCCTATAGTCTTAAAGATTGGGTTTTGCTGTCATGTATGAACCGGCTGCAGTCATCTCTGCCTATGTTTCTGGAGGAAAGTGGCCGTGAGAAACGTACCCAGGGTGTTATGTAGCATATGTCGTGCACATCACAGTCAGCCTGTGTGAGCCCTGGGTATCATGCGGGCGCCTGTAGAAGCACACCTCTGAAACAGCGCTCACCCAACTTTAATGTGCATATAAATCACTTGAAGATCTCCCTCGTCTGTATTTCTGAGATGTTGCTGGTGCTTCTGGTCCATGAACCATACTTTGAGTAGCAAAGCCAAAGACTAATTTCCTTAAAATATATATACAAGACAAATTTGCTAGAATCAAACTCAATAATGATTACAACTTTAGCCTGGAGGTGGGAAATATTTATTTCTAATCATTTCATTGTTTATATTGTCTTTATTCTTTGCAACCTAACCTTAAGTTTTTTTTGTCAGGAGTAATCTGGGTATAAAAATAGATGATAATAAATTTTCAGGAAAGCAGTGGTTCTGAAAGCTAGGTTTGGGATGAGGAGACTAGAAATTAGAGTAATTCATGAAAAGACAACCAAGGACCATATGGGAAGGTAGAGGAAAAAAAGTATATTTTAAACCCTAATTCAGAAAGTAGTTTTTAAACAATATTATAGGAAATCTCAAAATATCTATTTTGCCACACACTAGCACAGAAACAGTGTCTGCAAATCACGGATGGGGGAAGATGACTTTTTATGGACAGTTCACAGAAAAAGTGTTTCAAGAGGGAAAGTAAAGAGGAAGGATGTTGACTTGTTGAATTTAAGATTCTCTTAGAGAATCCAATCAGTGTAAAGAAATTTGAGATGTGGCATTGGGGTGCCAATGTGTTTTACCATTATGACAGCAGATGTGAGGGAAGAGTCAGGGGGAGAAGTGTCTCCCACAGGTAATTTGGGCAACAGTCTATGGGTCGGAGCCAAAGCGGAAAACACAGAGAAGAAGGAAGAACTAATGAGAGAGACACTGAGGAAGGAGCAAGGCTTTCCAGCAGGAGAGCTTCTCTCTACCCTCTGGCCAGCAGAGGAATTCAGTTAAATAAACCCACTGTCATCAAATCCATCCCTTTGACTTTAGAATAATTTGCATGGGAATTTCTAATTCTTGAAAAATCAGGTCATTTATTCTTAATTTAAAATACAAGTCGCCCTAAATTAACACTCTGCTTCAGAGCATTAGTGTATGCCAACTTGATCTACTTATGCAGTGAATCTGGGAGAATACTTAATGAAAAAATCCAGACAATGTGAACCACCCTTAACGATGCACGGTGATAGTTAAAAGGCACTGTTCCCAATGCATAGCTAACGTCCCTCAATAAAACAGCTTGGCATGCCCAAGTTCCCACTTTCCATGGATTCCGGTCATCCAGCCCAGCTAATCATCTCTAACAGCTTTTTTGGATCTGTTACAATGCATTAGGAAAATGCTTAGAATTCCAAAGAGCCATTCTTTTCTTTTTTAAAAAAATCCACCAGGAATGACCGATGCTTACTTGCTTATGCAGTCACCTTATGTGTCTTGTAGTATGACTGGCATTTCCTTAAAGGTAAACTTGAAAAGAGTCAAAGGGTAAATTTAGCTAGGTTGTTAGCATATGAAAGGCATCTTAAATTTTCAGAATATGTTATGGACTTTCATTAAATCACTTTCCCCAAAGTGATTTTCTTGCCTCAGTCCTGTTTGCTACAAATATCTTCTTAATGCAAACATTATTCCACCTCCAGGCTTCTCTCTGCAATTTCCAGCCAGTCCCAGAGGTGAATCTGTATTAAGAAATTCTAGTTCTTTAACTGTCTACTGAACTTCACCGGCCATGCAACCTTGGTAAAAGTTAAAGCAATCAAAATATGTATTACTTTCTCAGGAATCCATGTTGCTATAAAGATGTAAATTCCTACCTTAGACAATCATTTCTGAGAGTTGGAGATATTTTTAAATTTTAGAAAATTATTTTCTGTTCGATTCCCAGCCAGGGCACATGCCTGGGTTGCAGGCCATGACCCCCAGCAACCGCACATTGATGTTTCTCTCTCTCTCTCTTTCTCCCTCCCTTCCCTCTCTAAAAAAAATAAATAAATAAAATCTTTTAAAAAACTGCAAAAAAAGAAGGAAATTAAAAAAAAGAAAATTACTTTCTGAAAGATATGTTCTTGTTAAAAGTATTATTCTTTTCACTTTTTGTTCAAAACTATTTTTTAACTCAACAGACATTATTGAATGTCTACTGTGTAACAACAATTATGGTAGTTTTTGTGAAGTGTGAGTGCAGAGAAATTCTAGAAATTAAGAATACGTGGTCTCTTCCACGTATTCTTGCAAAAACATTTATGCATCTTAGAGGGAATACCAAACAAAAATGGGCTGTTAAAAATTGAGGACATACTGAGAAATGGAGCGGGTAGAAAATGGCTGTCAACTAAATGAGTTTAAGGGAATATTTCTTAGATAAAAGGGCATTTGAATTACCCTGTAAAGAAATGCATATTTCCAGTAGGATAGGTACACATCAATCAAGGTAAACTTGCAAAAAAGGAAATAGTGCAAAGGAATATTGAGGAACAAGAAGGCAGGCCTTGTGGAAGGGGAAGTAGTTTGTATGACTGCTGCGTGGGATGTGCTGTGAGGCTATGCATGGCAAGGATGGCAGAGAAAACTTTAAGGAGCTTCTTGAATGCAAAACTAAAAAGAATGGCAAAATAGACCCACTGAAGATATTTAAACAAGAGAATTGCATATACAGTGATGTGTTGGAGGTGACTTAAAGCTTGTTGGATGCAATTAGAACAATGAAAAGACAATATGGTTTTCTTACTCCTATAATTTATTGATTTCTTAATTTAAAAAAAATTTAAAAAGAGTTGCTATAATTTAGCTCAATAACATGGTCCAGGTATGAAGTTTCAGATTTAACTATTTTAAATTTAGAACAAATAACATTATTGCTTACTTACAACTTTTTTTGGTGTAAGAACTTCGAATTCAATGGGAGACTCCCAGACAGTAATTTATCTTTTTCTTTCCATTTCTTCCTTCAGTTGACATCTCTTTGAAATTTAAATTAAGATAAGAATCATTCTAAATTCATGTACAATGAAATCAAAGGAAGAAATCAGGGGAAAATTGGATGATGGCTATTGATCTCTAGTTTTTCTTTCTTTAAGAATATTTTTACTTAAAAATATTTGTCAATTAAAAGTAGTGCCTTATATAATTAATCTTCTCTCAAGAAGCAATTAGATTTTCCATGTACCTCTTGTTACTTTGTTTTTATTGATCATCAAGCTGTCTTCACTAAATTGGCAGTTATTGCTTTTCTCCAATTTATTGTCAATTCAGCTGATGACCACTATTCATTAGCAAATGCTTTAAATGACATTCAATGTTAACCCATGTGAAATTAATACATTTTACTGTATTTATGTTTTTGTTCTAAACTTCAATACTAATTTTTGAATGCCAAGTTTTGTGATGTCCTGAAAAGGAATCGAACTGTTTCAGAATTAAGAACATGGGGATCAAGGTTTGGGGCCAGTTTCTAATTTATTTACTTTCAACCTCATCTGACAGATTTAAATTAACAGCGTCTCCTCTGAGCCACCTCCCTTCAGCAACGATATAAAACAATATTTCTCGAAATGTAAAAAAATCACTAAATGCTCTCTGTAAAATAAAATATAAAAACAGGTAAAGTATGTGATGTGGTTCAGGGTGGGCCTTTGGGAAGCAAGGAGCCACTCTTAAGCATTCGTTTATTATTTCCTCAATAAATATTTTGGGATCCGGGCTTGGCTAAACGTTGTGCTAAGTGCCGGAGATGAGAACGAGGCAGTCACAGAGCCCCCGCAGCCTGTAATTTGGTTGTCAGAGGGAGACATCAAAATAAGAACAACAAATACACAGGCACACACACACATACGATGACAGCTGTAGTAACTGACAAAAAGCAATGATTCACAGAGGCATGAGGCAGAGTAATGAGAATAAAATTAAAGAGAGCAACAGTCTACACAAATTTCTCACCCTGGCACAGAAAGCATAGTCATAATTCCTATGCCATTGCATTCTGTCCCTTTGAAAGGTCATTCTGGAAGTGACCTACCAAGTGGATCGTAAGACCTTTGAAGTGTCACTGGGTATGATTTGACAAAGATCCATTAGAGACTTTGTCTTTATGAAAACATATTTCTATCTGCTTTTACATATAAGAATTTGGGGCAGTTTGCTGGATGCCCTTAAACAATTTGTATGGATGGCACAGCAGCTGGTCCGAGGAAGAAGAGGTCGACATACAGAAGGCCGTCGGCTAGCTCAGTACACAGTCGTCCATTCTGACCATTGGCTGGCTCTTCCGGTGTTCTTCCCCATCCTGCCCTTCGCTCCTGTGATGAGGTATCATAGCAACTATAGACTATTTAAAATCTTTTTTGCTGCTTCATTTTGTCTGCAATAGTTTACAGGAATAGTAATGGACAAAGGCAGTCCCTAGTGATGGATAAGTGAGTCATTTCAAAAAGAAAAAAAAAGAAGCTGTGGAGAATGCACCATATGCCCCTTCTACATTCCCTTTAAAAAAAACTTTATTGAAAAGTGCTTTGTAAAAAATATAACTTTATTGAGAAATAATTTACACATCAGAAGTATCTATTTTACGAGTGCAATATGAGGATTTAAGTAAACGTGTGGAGTTGAGCAACCATCAGCAAATTTAAACACAATTTTTTTAGAATACTTCCAATGCTTGGAAAGTATCTCCTTCCTGTTTGCTGCCAATCTCTACTTGCCTTTTCTGTTTCAAGTAAATGGAATCCGATTCTATGTAGTCTCGCATCTGACAAGTAGCAAAATGATTCTGAGGTTCATCCACGTTGGAACATGCATCGGTAGTCCCTGTCTGTTTCATTGGTGTTCTTTTCTCATTCACTCGTTCCCTCTTTACTCAGCGGCAGCAGAAAACCAAATGTTCCGAATCCGGAATGTTATTTTATCTTCTTTCAGCCGCATTCACTGCCACCCTGCCTGTTCTCCCTATTGCCACATCCCTCCTCCCCTCCAGGGATCATCACTTCTTTAAAACTGAAGTTTCCTCTGCCAGGTCTGTAAGCCAAATCCCTAAGGCAGCTCTTTTCCCCAGCCGGTCCTACCCAGAGAGCAAAAGACTTAGGTAAACAAATGTGCAGTCTTGCTGCAAATGGGAAGAACAATAGGGCAAGACAAATGGATGAAATGGTGTGGAGAGGCAGGAGGAAGCCTGTGGACTCATTATTTCAGGGATTCGATGGACTGTTCAGGACTTCTTCCGACAGCTGGTAAATATTGCATCTTTTTGTTGAGAAGAGACTGGCTTATGTTTTCCTAACAAAGGCGTTGCTCCGGTGCACCTGCGTGAGCTTGCCACATTGGTAATTCACAAGCAGGTGACGGCTAATGGGGAAATCTGTCATTTATTTTTAATTGTTTAAAAAGTAAGCGAACCCATTATCCAAAATTCCGGCCCTGCTTTGAGCAGAGACTTTAGAAACCATTGGTTTTCTGCTTAGTTCCAGAGCTGTTTATGAAACTGGTAAGCACTGGGGAGGAATATTGGTCAAAACACCTCCTTTGTAACTGTAACTTTGACTCACAGAAAGAATATGAAGTGGACATAAGCCACAGACATATACACACACTATTTAAAATAGTAAGAGTATACTGAAGGAGAAAATTGTCTCTAAATAAATGTTTAACTTAGTGCTCAAAATATTTGTTAATTTTAAGTTTACATGGAGAATTAAAGTCATTTTCTTTATATTTGAGCCTTAAATGGCTTATATGGAAATAATATAATAACATAATTGCTAAATGATGAAAAATGTTATCGCCATTTCTCTATTTCAGGCACAGGAAAATAGCTGTCGTAATCAGCGTGCTTTAAATTGTTTCAAATGCTATCAAGAAGTAAACTCCTTCTTTTGGTTAAGGAATCAGATAAACTATAAATACATATAGGAAATTTAGTTTCCAGTTTTAAATGAATGCAATTTCTAAAATGAAAGGACTCACACCTGCCAAGGTGTGTTTTGGGGTTGCCGCTGGGAGGAAAACTTGAGGGTCCCAGGAATGCCCAGCGTAGGAAGCAGGGAGGTTTCCCCCATGCCCACAGCGAGCGTTCCCGAAGTATTTCCAGAGGTCAGCTTCTCATCATGGTGCTTTCCGAGTGCAGGTAGTGCACTCTGCTGTGGGAGGCCCCGGGGGCCCACATTTTCAAACAAGCTCCGCCACAGTTTATAAAAAACAAACAGCAACTCTATGTCTTTGTCCCCATTGTTCTTTTATCTTAGCTCTGAAAGAAGGACACATTCTGTAGAATCATAGAAAGGATGCCGTTCCAGCAGGTATTTTTCTAGTTTGTACACTCCAGCTGAGCAACGCACTGGGCCAGCAGCAGAGCCTGGCCCCTTGCTTCTGTGCCGTCAGACTAGCTGCCCAACAATAAGCATCCTTACATCCATTTGCATCTAATATCATTTAGCATTTTATAAAATCTCATTTCTTTCTCTCCATGACTCTGTGAAGTAGGTGAGGTAGATGAGGCCAGCCTTTTGTATTACCAATGAGGGCTAAGGATCAGAAATGAAAAGATTTCCTAAAAACTACTTAGCTCAATTTGCCCGCAGGCTAAAGGGTCTTATGCCTGGAATCCAGGTGTTCTGATACAACACTCTTTACTCTTTCTACTCAACCATGGGGCTCCTGCTTACTGTCGACTAGCTTAAGGCTGAATTTCCTTATTGTAGGAGGATGAGGTAGAGTTATCGCTAAGGTTAATTCCTGCTCTAAACTCTATCAGTGAGACTTACCACTTGAACATGGGCTTTGGAATCCCACTTGGTGAACAGTTCTCAGTGTGAGGTCCCCAATCAGCCACATCAGCATCAGCTGGAAACTGTCTAGAATGGAGGATCCTGCCAGACAGACCAAATCAGAAGCCCGAAAGGTAGGTCCCATTGGTGTGTGTTCTAACAGGCCCTTCCAGTGATTCTGAGGCCCTCTGAAGGTTCAGATCACCAGCGGTCCTACTCAGACATGCACTGACGTGCTTCTAGCCGTGGGTCGTTGACGCTCCATACGGGTCAGTAATGTCTCTCCTACATTAGGTTTGTGTTTGCATTAACTCAGGGACCTTATCTGGAAAGGTTACTGGAGAGGGAAGCTGGGTGAGAGGTCCCTAAGATAAACTCACTCTCTTTAGCCTCTCGATTTTGTATTTTCCAGAGGACTGTTTAAAAAGAGACACAATATTAGAGAGAAGTGGTGTGTCAGTTTATGTGATATTTGTTTGGCCAGGAAAAGCACATAGAGTTACATTCAAACCAACCTTGCTCCCAGTCATTGAATTCCACAATGCTGCACTCAGGGCAACACTGGAAATAAGGTGGGTATTTTGCAAATTGCTGAAATGAGAAAATGGTGAGCCTAAGTGGAGAGTGACAAGTCATCTGGCAAAGTTTCAGAAGCCTCTAGGTCAGGGTTTTCCAGCAATGCCACCAGTGCCGTTTTGGACTGGGTGCCTCACTACAGAGACAGCTGTCCTATGTACTGTAGGATGTTAGCAGCATCTCTGGCGTCTACTCACTAGACGCCAGAAGCCATTCTGGTGGCATAGTGGCAGGCAGCAACATCTGCAGACATTGGTAAATGCCCCTGAGGAGCAAAACTGCCCCCACTTTGAGAACTAAAGCCCAAGGCTAACTTTGAGCAAAGTGCATAGCGCTCTGGTTAGAATAACCATCATCTCCTGAGCCTTCCTTCTCCTGGCTGTTATTTCAGGATGAAGGTCAACAGAGGAGACTCAGAATCTTGACAATCTTCCTTGCTGTGCGTGCAAAACAAATCAGAAGCGAGAGGTAGACAGTACAGGCAAGAAGGCGTTCACGGCTCTTAGGCTCCCAGCACCAGCAGACTTGGGACAGAAGAGCCAAGGGTGGGAGCTATAGAAGGAGATGAGCTGAGAAGAAAACTGCCAGCTATTAGCGTTTCTGTAGGAGGTAAATGTTCCAAGCTTTGATGCTATAGAGAATTCTCGGAAGGCCTGCGCAAGCAGCACCATGTGTAAGCCCTAGGAGCGAGCAGGCGTAGGCACTGAGCCTTGCCTGCTGCTGAGCAGGGCTTATGGTATTAGGTAGACATGATTTCTGCTTCCAAATGCCACTGATTTCCTCCACAGAGACATTTGCTGCTTCTCATAAGTAACCTTTGGAAAATAAAAAAACCTCTGGGTTTATTTTGGAGCACTCTCCATATAAATTCATTGTCAGTATAAATAGTTGTGGCTGTTCTTAAATACAGAGGAAGAAGCTCCATCAAGGCCCACACTGGATGACCCTATGCAAGGCCCTTGGAGCTCCCTCCAGCGGGCTGGAGAGCTCGCTATTCCCGCCCTCCCTCTGCTCTCCTCCTCTCTTCAGGGTCCCATCCCTCTGGGCCCTTCCCTTTGGGAAAATGACCCGATTTCAGCCATTCCCTCCTCTTCCACGCACATCTGAGTTCCAGCTCTCGCCCAGAGATGCATACATTAAAAATTTTTAGATAGGAAGAGCCTTGCCAGTTCATGGAATGTTCGCCAACAGTGTGGGAGACAAGTGACACGAGAGTCAGAAATACATGACCAGCTCTGCTGAAAGTACGCACAGGCAAAAATCACCTGTTACCATCCCGCAGCGAAGGCCAGCCTCTCGCTTTTATCTATCTCCTCTGGTTTCTGTCTTCTTGGATACTCTCTGGGGACTGAGCGGCCCTTGTCTGGCTCAACTTCCTTCAGGAAGAATTTTGGCATCTTCTCGCCACGACAAGCTTTGTCTCGGCCCTGGCCGCACACGTGCCTTTGGGCCGGAAGTGGTGGGCGGGGACAGCACACACACACACACACACACACACACACACACACACGGGCTCCCTCAGAGGCGCTGGCCGCTGGGGCCACGATGGTCCTCACGGCTCACCTTGATCTCCGCTTTATTCTACTGCCTCTTTTCTATTTTTTTCATAGATTGCTTTCACCTTGACAGGATACACATTCTGCATTAGCTTTACTAGACCAGCTTAACCTACACTACGAAGTCACCTACAGTATTTCTGGGGGTGCTGTCTACGAGCGCCTGCTCGCTAGCATTGACAGATACACTAGCGATCATTGTCTGTTACTTCCCATCGCCATCCCGTGCACACACTCCCCCTGCGCCAGCTCACAACTGGGGCAACTGCACAGGCAGTATCTCAATAAATCTTTCACCATCATTTTCTGTGTTTTGTGGCACACCTGTTAGAAGCACTGGCGTCCCAACAGTTCCAGGGTACCTGGGATAAGAGGAAAGGACAAGGAAATTTGGACTCAGCATTCACAAGACTCTTTGTTCTCTTAAGAACGTCCTTCTGACCCATATCGATGGATCATCGTAGGATTTCAAACAAAATTTATGTCTTCCATCGCATAACGGTGCTGCTGCTTAGAAGCAAAAATGACAGAGAAAAATCTTCATTGTCCTCCCGCAGAGCTTGAAGGAGAACAAATACGCCTGGCAGTGTCAGTCTGATGAAGTCGTAAGTGCCAGGAAGAGAATGATAATCCTTGGCCTTTAAAAATATGATTAACAGATTTTGTTTATTTAGCAGAAGCAACATTGGGCTGCTCATTTTGTAAGCCAATCATGTGGACTTAAAGGAATTCCTATTTAGCCTCTTTGATAGGACTTTTATTTTCCAAACTACTGAGAAGGCCATTTGATCTTCTCCCTTTGATCTTCTCATAAGGGACCCTCTTTCAGAGCAGATTTTAGCCAGTTTCCAGGAAGGTCTGCATAGCCCTGGGAGATATTTGTCATGAAATGAATTTCGCTCTGATGGTGGCTGAGGGTGAGTTTGTCAGTAGTACTGAAACAGGGACTTCCCTTACAACAAGCCCACTGAAAACCACTGAGTAAATGGGGAAGTGGGCCACCAGGTAAGGAAACGAATGCCTTCCGGCAAAGCTTTGCTAAGAATCCAGGGGAAAGAGCATTCCTACTTCATCTACAAAACTCTTTGATGACTGGTGACGTCAACTCCGCATTGAAATAGAAGGTTTCGCTCATTCAGCTGCACACTTACTCCAAAGTCCACATCGTGGTTACTTTTGCAGTTGTTTTCCTCAGAGATTAGAGGTTCCCCTTTTTCTTTCAAACATGAGTTGCCCCGTTCACCAAAAGCTGGTGATTAATGATAAAACAAGACATTGGTTTCCCTTCCTTATTAAAAGTAGAATAAATAATTTCTTGCCCTCTTTAGAGATAAAACAAGTAGCAGTGCTTGCCGCATCCGAAATCCCCAGCTTTCTTGGGGGTCATGGAAGCAATATGGGGCCATCCAGCCAGGATCTGCGTGTGTGAGTAAGTGGGGTTCTCTCATGTCCAGAGCATTGGGGTTGAACTCACACGCAGTATAAGGTTTCTCAACCCTGGCTGCCTGTTATGAGACCACGGGGAGCTTCTCAAACGCTGGTGCCTGGGACCTTGACCCAGACTAAATAATAGATCTCTCTGGGAAGGGATCCAACACCAGCATTTTTTAGAGCTCCCCAGGTGGATCTAATGTGCAGCAGGGTTGAAAACCACTAACTGCAAGTCCATTCCCAAAAGGACGCTCACAGCTTTGGGAGATTCCCAGCAAAACACTTGGGGAACATTGCAAACTGTGAAAGCTTCTTGGGTAGTCGCAGAGCACATTTGCATCATGTTCATCCTTGTGACTCGAAGCTGAGAAACCTGCTGAACTGTCTTTAATGCGGCTGTTTTTAATAACTTGACCATGAAACTTTTTAAATTCACGTTCCATCCACTAGAGTAGCTTCTATTTGTCGGAGTACTTTAAGAAACACTGAACTAAATGCTCTGGGGACCTAGAGTAGCTTCTAGCTCTGAGATTCAATTTCCATTTTATTCTGTTTTGTTCTATGCCATTCAACATGCAATGTTGTCCCAAAGGTATTCCCTTGATTACTTACAACATAAAGACTCTCAGCAATACACGAGACCCATAATCATTATCTTTGCAGAGAAATTTTCAAGTCATTTCCAAGAACAATACTTTGGAGTAGTGATCTAGGACGCTTGCTGCTAAATGAAGGGGGAGTTTTGAGGAAGAAGGGAAGGCTCCCTGACTTTCTTTGTAAATTAAATTTTATAAGTAGTACCTCCTGTTCTCCAGCGAAGTCTCTGGGGTGACAGAGACGTCAAGGAGACTGAGAAAGGCATGTTGCTTCAGCAGGTTCGATAATCCCAGACCAGGTTTAGCAATCCGGAGGCTAAAGGGGAGGTTTATTCAGGGCTGACTCTAGAGGACTGCATGGGTCCTGGTAAAACAGAGATAACTGATTATGTGAATTAGAATTTCCATATACTTTTGTCTTTTCTTAAATGTAGACTTGCTGACTTTTTTCCTGAAGTTTGCTATTAGCCAAGACAATCTCAATTATGTCTAGATATGTGTGCAGAGTTGCATGACAAGTTTCTTTGGAGTTATGTTGATTTTTAGACATGTCTACCTGGAGCACTGCAATCTTGCCTGCTTTTATGGAATGACTTGTTTGGTTTGTTATGCCAGTACTTCTTGAAGGTGTTCATGTTCTCTGTAATGGATTAGATTCTGGGGACAGAATAAGGATCAAGATGGACCAGTCTCAGAGTCTTCTGAATGTGATCTAGCCCATCCAGTATCCCTTGCTAATGGTGCTCAAAGAGTTCTTAACATGGGACTTAAAAAAACAAAACAAAATAAAAAGTTTAAATAAAATTGCTGCATTATAGAAGATGTAGCACATATAGTTCATTACTTGTAGCATGACTATATAAGCAATAACATTCTATGAAATACAATGTAAGAACTAAATTCTGATCAACTTGCTCTCTAAAGAGTGAGTGAATTCCTCAGCCAGGCTGTGCTTAAAAGAAATGTCCCATTGATGGTTAAAACCACATCTGCTCCTTTAGGCATCTCAGACCTATCATCCTTTATTACGCACGGATCATATTTTGTGTTGAAGACTATCACCCCACCCCATCTGTTAAAATGTTTTCTCTCATTATTTACTCTAAATCAGAGAATTTTAAATGTCTGTGAATTTGCAGTCTTCTAACAACTTCTTAAAATGCAGACTTGACTATAGAATCTTCATCACACATATTTCTATAGTTTTATTATGGTTATTTGTCTTTGGAAAGAACTTAGTAAGTTTCCTCTTCCTTAACATGTGTGCAAAGCCATCTACTACAAATAACTTCTCTCTAGTGGGTTGACCTGGGAGTGGGGGTCTTGACTCCATCTGATGTTAGTAGCATTTCAAGTGATAAGACATGCTTACAGGCATGGGTATTGGTAGGAGACATTTTCAGATTGGGTATGATCTCAGAAAGGCTCATCTTCTCTAGAAAAGCCATTGAATCTATGACACTTCCTTAAAGCAAGACAACCTTTTCCAGCCTGTGAGAGCTCATGCTTTAACCATTTACTTTCTTTATTTTTGTTACTTTCTTTCATTTATATTTGCTGCACATTCTCAGGTGGTAAGATTGGAAGCCTGCATTCCATCTGGTTGTGAAACAGGAGATGATGAACAGAAATAGTGCAGGAGGTGGTGGTGTGGACCAACAGATGTGGGTTGAGTCCAGGGTCCATGTGGAACAGGTCAAGGGCAAAGATGTGTCCATGAGAGGCAAAGGCCAAGAGAAGGTTCATGTGCTCCCTCACATATTGGAGACTCAGTGGCCCATGAGGCTGGTGCATGATAGGAAGAGTAAAGGCCTTGTATGTCCACAGGTCACAGGGACTACCCTTTTGCATGTTGATTGACAGAAGCATCTCTATCAAGGAGTCAGAAGCAATACTGTTTTAACCAAGCCATCTTGTCAAGCATTATATTTGTATTCTAAGACTCTATGTTTAGAATTTTTTTCTTTAAAAAGCAATCCTGCATTCCATGAGTCATAAGATTGTGCACAGGCTCTAAGGGGATAAGCAGACCTGGTTCAAAACCAACTTGGTCTCAGCCTGTGAGACGAGACCATGGACAATCTACCTAGAGTTCTTACATCCATCTTTCCTTCTGCAAACAGGGGCAATAATAACCCTAAACCACAGGGCTGTTGAGAGGTGATTCACGTATAGGATAGTACCTTAAACATAGTTGATTAAAGGTGCATCCTAATTTTATTTGCTCTTTGCTTTATTGTACTTCGCAGATATTGCAATTTTGTTTTTACAAATTGAAGGTTTGTGGTGTTGTCTATCAGTGCCATTTTTCCAACAGCATTTGAGTACTTTGTGTCTCTTTGTTACATTTCAATAGTGTCATATTTCAATTTTTTGTTGATATTAGATTTTTTATTGTGATCTGTGGTCAGTGAGCAGCCATCAGCATTGAGGCAAGACCCTTCAGCAGCAAAAAAAAAATGTGACTCACTGAAAATGCAGATGGTGTTTAGCATTTTTTTAGGAATAAATTGTTTTTTAATTAAGATATGTACATTTTGGACATAATGTGATTGCACACTTGATAGACTATAGGACAGTATAAACATAACTTTTATGTGCACTGGGAAACAAGAAACTGATTTGACTCACTTAAGTTTGATATTTGCTTTCTTGTGGTGATCTGGAACTGAAGCTGCAATACCCCCTAAGGTATGCATAGTTGTATTATCACTGTCATTATTATTATGACTAATTTAATCCATGCCTTGTGCCAACTCATTAAAGGTAGTATCTGAGGTCATCAATCCTCAGTTCAAATGTAAGCACGGTGCAAACTGGCAGATTGCTGTAGAGGTGAAACATTTGGAATTGACTCTACCAGTCAATGTACCTATCAGGTTGCATTTCTTCATTCATAAAATAGGTATAATCAGACTAGACTGCATATTCAAAAGGAGAGTGTGATAAACTTATTACTTGAGGAATAAGTGTATTTTGCAGGAATGAAAAAGACTGATAATTTAGATGTTACTCTCATGATGTATCCTGATAGTTTGTTTGGTGCATAGTAGAGTCTGCTGAAGTAATAACACTTTTAAAGCAACTTTTATATTTATATTTTTATTTTTTTAAAGATTTTATTTATTTATTTTTTACTGAGGGAAGGGAGGGAGGGAGGGAGGGAGGGAGGGAGGGAGAGAGAGAGAGAAACATCAATGTGCAGTTGCTGGGGGCCGTGGCCTGCAACCCAGGAATGTACCCTGACTGGGAATCGAACCTGGGACACTTTGGTTCCCAGTCCGCACTCAATCCACTGAGCTATACCAGCCAGGGCTGCAACTTTTATATTTTTAAAATGGTATGCTTAAAATGAATTCTCCAAACACATACTGGTAAAGAGTGACATCATCACACCATGTCTCCCGATGAAGCTCGGGCTGGTGCAGGCCACGCACTGGCAGCTCCAGCATGAAATCTGCTTATAGCCACGTTTATCTAACACATACTAGGTGGCCAACGTAAAAACAATGGGAGATTTTGCACAGATGTGTCGATTTTTATACTTTCCCAAAACAACTGGTAGAGTTGCTCTGCTTTGCCTGACGACAGATTGACAAGGACGTTGTTCTTGCTATCTCCATGGTTACCACCCAAGTCCCCATCACTGGGCTCTCATCTGGAGTAGCGCAGTAGCCTTCTCATTGATCCTTCCCCCTGTGTTTTCGGCTCCCAGCTCCCATCATTAGCTGGAAACTTAGCTCATACCAAGTCACTCTTTTGTTCAAAACAGCAGACAGAAAGTTTGACAATCACTTTTATATGAAAAAAGGAAAAGCTCCGATTTGTGGCATGTGCTGATTCCCCCATGTAATGTTTCCACTGTGGCCAATTTCAAGCTACCCAGGTGAAGTCACTGGGAAGGTGGGAAGACGTGTACGTGAGGCTCTGCCACTCCAGTGGGCCCCGGTTCCAGCACGTAAACTAGAAGACTCTCACGCGGCTTCTCCAGCCACTCAAAGTGAAGTCCTGGCAGAGACCAGGGCCTAGGCCCATATTTCAAGTTACCTCTTTAATCTCATTTTCAACTCTACTCTCTTCCTGGTAGATTCATTCTTTTATTACTCAGTTACTTAATTTGTATAATGTGGATGTGTTTGTAGCAACACATCACATGAAATGTATGACAGCATTCAGCACCCTGCAGAAGAAAAATATTTCATTACTGCAAGTGGTGGGAACACTGGCAGTTCCCCAGCGCGAGGGCACGTGACACATAGATCACTGAGTTTCACTGAGCTAGACAAATTACTCAATGGCTGTGTCTCACCACAAAACTGAATGTGAACCGAAGTTTCTGTCACCTGACTTACTATATCTATGCGGGGAAATGGGAAGTATTTGCCTGAATTTGAGGATGACTTTAAAAGGCAAGGATGAATCAGCTGCTGTGATGCATTTAGTCCCATCAAACCCTGCCCCTTGTGTCGGTTCAGTCACTGATGCTTTCCTCTGAGGTGACCAGTGCTGCTGCTTTCACCTTCTTGTTCCCAATCAGCCGTTCGTCTCTGCTGCATAGCCTGCTCGTGGCTTTTGAAAGAAGATACGAGATATCAACATACTAAACTCCATTCCTTTCAGAAAGCTGGATCCTACAGAGGGTGAAAGAGGTTGGGAAGAAATGAGGTGCAAATAAGTGTCCCACATGTATTTGTCAAGGTATGATTTGTTCTCTTGTGTATTTCACTGAACTCGGTGTGACTGCCCAGGGGAATGTTATTTAAGGCTCCTGTCAGGGGTGTTTTGGGGCCTGGGGTGGAGTGGGGAAGAAGAGGTGGACCGGGTTGACATCCGCTCATAGAGCTTGTTTATGTAACGCAGTCGCATTCTGACCCTCATCCTTCTGAGAGGGTCTTGTCTGCCTGGATTCCACCGAAATGTGCAATGTAAAACAAGAGAAAACCATGGAATTCTCTTATGTTCATGTTTCTTCTACTAGTATTAGTAAAAACCAATAATGCCAACCAAAAACAACGCATTAACTTTATCTAAACTCTTTAAATTTGGGCCAAAAACAATCCAAAATACTCTATTTGCTGATCATGCAGAATGAATGAATAGTGCTCATGTAACTCCTCCACTGCATACAATTTACACATGTGCTTATTTTGATATTTTGTAAAGAAATATTAATAGGTCAGTTTTGTTGTTGTTAAAACAGTCTTCTAAATGTTTAGGACTCTGTGAGGGCCTCTGGTAGTTAAAAACAAATAAGAAACAACATTCCCTTCCTTGTCCAGAAACTTTAACTTTATCTGGGAACAAAAAAATGAAGATCATGAAATAAATCAGAAAAAAAGTCTTTTCTTTTTGCACGTCTGTGAGTTTAGGAAGTAGAAAAGTTTAGAGAAATCAACCATCAGTGAGAATAGATTGATGTCTCTTGGAGGGTGAATTGATACTGGAGTTCAAAGTGTAGGAACAATTTGAAGAAATAAAGACCGTAACTTCTGCAGAAGAATGAATTATTCATTCATCCCCTCATCTGAAGGGATCCTTCCCATCTTTCTCTTTCATATCACCATATTTCCTTCATTGTAACAGTCTAAAATGTGTCTCCACTTCTCAACTCTAAGTTTTGAGAAGATCAATACCTTGTTCTCTGTTGAATGACTGGACTTAGTACCTTATCTAGCACAGATGGGCTTTTAATAATTACAGATTTAATTAAGTTGGTTGGATATGTATTAATTAATCAGTATCTGTGTTTTTGATGGAGGTCAGCAGGGGAGCATGGATATGCGTGAATTTAGTGGCAGGAAATATAATTAAATATGTGTGGTGTTGTCACATTGTAAAATATTTTAAAATCAAATGCTATTGTGTGCATTTGCACAAGGGAGTGCTCATTAAGTGGATCCTTAGTAGACCCACCTAGTAACGCTATGGCAGAAAGACGAGAGGAGAAGGCCCCGGACCAAATCTGGTTTGTTGCTTCAGGTCACCTGTGCATGTGATGATGTCAGCCTCTCCTGCTATTACCCTGAACTTCCTGATCATGACCTTGCATCTGACACAGCCATGCTCACCACATGAACACTGCCTACAAGGACAGAGTGTGGATGGTATTTGAAGGGAGTGATAACAAAGGTTGATCATAAAACTTAAGCTGCATGCAGAAAGATAAGATTTACACTAACGGAGGGAGAACACAGAGAAGACTGCAAGACCAGTGGACAAGATATAACAAACAACTGTCAGAGAAGACTTAAGGTTAAGCAAGCAGAGGTAGTAAGCTGGAAAAACAAATGTTAGTAATCAATGATATAAATGCTTAAGATAAAGGTTATGGAGGGGGTACGATTATTGGTAATCAAAAAGTTCAAGTTCTGACCTTGAGAGTGGTGGCTGAGATAGGTAAAATAAAAAAAAAAGATCTCTTAGCATTAGCAGAGACTTCAAGAAAGAGAGTGGTCAGGAAATGTGTATATATTTAACACTGTATTGTATGTAGTATTCCTAAATTAACCTAAAACATACACCTTTGCATGTTCCATTTTTTAAGCTCCATGAGTTGTAATTCAGATCTCTTTAGATGACTCCAGTCTGGGTTCAAATCCTATGTTTTTCAAGGCTTGCCAACTCTGTAAGCAAAAATTGAAACACATCCCCACAAATGACCGCTATAAATGGGAAGAAACCCAATTTTTGCCAAAGAATCATTGAGTCAATTGTCCTCCTTAAGTTGAACCATTCTTCAGCAAGTAAGAAACTGCCTTTTCAGTGAGGCAGCCGTGAAGGCAAACTTCCCTGGTCCCCTTACATGTGCAATAATAGAATGGCTTCTTTTCACAGGGTAGACTCTGGATTGAAATGTGCTCTCCATTAAACTGTGTACCCTGAGGGGTGTGTATCTTTCACTATTGTACTGCATATGCTCACTGGGCTGTCAGGAGCAACAAATAACAGATGATAAATATTATAATGAGGCCAATGAAGATCCTGCATTCATTATAATAGCGGAATTGTTGCCTTTTATTTTAAGAGGCACTGTGTGCGTTAAAAGTGTTGCTAATCTGTTGCGATAATAGTGTCTAATTTGTTATGAATAAAGATGCGTAAGAGAGGGTGAGGTTTGATCAAAGGCAAATTTTAACAACGGACTCTGAAACCCCTAAGGGCTCCCCCATGAAGCCGTAAAACAAATAATCCAAGTGCTTGCATTGACACAGAGCATTAGATTCAATTATTTTGTCTGAAGGAAACCAATCAGGGGAAGTGAGTTGTTCCAGGAAAGTCATTCTAGAAAATCAGGGAGCCAGGCTTCTGGCCTCTGCGTAGGCAGTCAATGGCGTCTATAATTCAATCTATCATGTTATTACATTTGGGTGCATTAAGCTGATGTGCAACCTGTTGCGCGTAAAGACCGCACATTGGCCATCCCATTTAGAGTAACTAATGCATCTACGAGCGAGCATTTGGTTCTTAAGTAGTATCTCTAGCGATTCACATTTGCATGTCACTCGGATCGTATGGATGAGGGATGGAAGGTTGGTTTTGAGAATTGCGGGCCATTTTTTGTATTGTTCCTTTAAAAATAGATTTTTAAAATGCCAAGGAGCATCACCAGTTCTCAGCTACACCAGTTTGCCAAGGTAGTGTGTTCAATAGAAAAATGTATGAATATTTTTGTTTTGTTCCTTAAAAAAATGCTTCATGGATACAACCTTGTTTTACACTCTTAATTTAACCCACAAATATCCTTAGGGACCATTGGATTATGTATTACTGCTCCGTTTGATACTTAAATGAATCTGTTTGGAAATGAATTCTCTAGTGGTCACATGATGATTTAGGAGGAGAGCTAGACACCAAATCTCCTAAGTAGGGGGGATAAAAAGTGTGGGTGCAGAGTGTGTGTGTGTGTGTGTGTATGGGCAAGATTTATAGTGCCTTTTTATGGGGATGCACAGACTATAGATTTTTTCCACTTTGCAGGTGCTTCCTGGAAAAAATAGTGGCTTGACTATTTAATTATGGATCTTGAACTCAGTTCTCTTTAGACATTGGGGATTTCTGGATGACATAGGTACTTATTCTCTATATTTTATTTGATTTCTTCACTTCCTTCCAAATCAAACTTCTATTTCAAAACAAATTTCATCTGTCAGATTTATCTTAGTGAAGCAAAATTTTCCAAACAGCTGTAACCCTTTAATTTAATACATCCCTGGAAATAATATGTTAGAATAATTAACTATATATTCCTTTTAATGAATGTCTAAACTTAATTTAAATTCCTAAACACTTATATGTTACTTTTCATGCTCAAAGAAATATACCAGATGCACTGGAAATAAAGAAATGTACAAAATGTAATACCTATCCCCAACAACTCTAAATCTTAGGTTTGCACATCACAGTTATAATATGAGGCAGAAAGGAAAAATTCATACAAAAGAAATTCAAGCTAGAGAAGAGAGGCTGTATTGATGAAAGATTCAGGGAGGAAGTGGCATTCAAATTAGGCCCTGCTGAGCTTGGAATTTTTTTTTTTTGGTATGGAGGCCTATTTTGAAGAGGAAGTCCGTCCCAGTGGGACAGAATTATGAGTGGTTAACATGACAAGACGGAAACAAGGCTGGTCACATCATGCAAAGCCTCAGTTGTCTTACAGAGGAAGTGGACTCTATTTTGAGGTCATCCTGAAGATTCTAAAAAAGGAAAATGAAGTAATCCTATTTCCTTTTTTAGAACCTTTTTTTCAGGTTTATAATTAGTGCAAGGGAAAATTGAAATAGAGAATCTTAGCAAGGTATCACTTAGTAGCCAAGACCAAAAAGTTAATAGAAGCTTTGTGTATGGTTTGGAAGATAGAAGACCGGTGTGAGGTCCAGGGAGAACAGGGAGGATTTGCTGACCTATTGAATTTGTGCCCATAGAAGGAATATACGTGCCAAAATGACTTGGAAGCGCTGGTGTCTATGGAGGAGACAGTGATGATGCTACTTAAGACAGAGTTTCATTAGCAGGAGCAGGGAGATGATGCTGGGTTTGTTTGGAAACATCCTGACCTTGAGTGTCAAAGGAATATCCATTTGGAAATATCCAGCATTTTGTTGGGAGGGCAAATATATGTCTCAGAATGCAGAAACAGTTGAATGTTAGCTTGAGAAATCATGTAGCTAAGATATAGCTGTGAAGTCTTAAAATCTGGTATTTGTCTAGGATGAGTGCAGAGAAAGGAGAATAATGGAAACAGCACCCTGGTCTACACCGCAGCACTGGAGGGCAAGACGATAACTCAGGGAAGATACCAAGTAGGAACCATCAGAAAGATGAGGGATGGAAGAGGGTAATGTCAGGGAAGACGAGGGAAATGGGACATCTCAGAAAGAAGCTGTGGTCTAGATGAGAGAAAACAGCTCTACAGAGGCCAGGAAGAACCCCGACAGAGAAGTAAACAAACATCTCACATTAGCGAGGAAAAGTGACTTAAAAAAGAAAACATTCCAGTCGACTCTTTGGTGGTAGAAATCCGAACACAACAGATAACAGAGAAGGTGTGACTTGTGGGCTTGTCACAAGGAGACAAGCCTTTTGAGAATCTGATGCCTTGTTTAAAGGTGAATCTCAAGCAGCTAACAATGTTTTGACCACAAAAGAGGTACTCAGTAAGTATTTGTGAATTACAGATGAATGAGTGATTCAATAAATGAATGAGAGAGAAGGAAGAAAGGAAAGAAGGAAGAATAAAAGGGAAGAAGGAAGACAGGGAGAGTGGAAGGAAGGGAGAGAGAAAGAATGAGAGAGATGGGGCAGGAACTCACAACTGTGTGAGAGACGGAGTTTCTAAAGAAAGGGGAGCTTGAAATGTTTTGCGGCGTTTCTGATTGCTGTTAAGAATAAACCAATGGATGAGCAAGAGGAACAATAAATATGTATCCAAAAATCCTGGTGGGAAAGACTGAGTCAGAAGACCTTTGCAAGATTGTGTAGGTAAAGGTGTGTAAAAATTCAAAGCTGGAGAGGAGAGAAAAGACGAAGGGACCTCTCCTTGGAGTGCAACAGTATTCTCAGAGAAAAAGACCGTAAGGTGCTCTGCTGAAGAATTTAGATTTACCACAACCGGGGTCTTAGAGCTTTGAAACAGGTATTATGGGGCTTGCACGACTTGGAAATGTGGTATTATGTTAACTTTTAAGAAGGGTAACCTTAAGTAGCTTCCAGATAACTTTAAAACATTATTTAGAAAGCCATTGAATAATTTATGTTTTGATATAGAAGATGAAACTTCCCAGTATTTTAATCAACTGACAGCTCATTTTTACAGTGATCCTATAAAAGGCTAGAGTTTTCTGACCTTTCTTAAGTATATTTTTTTCATTCTCCCTCATGACTCTTTAAACTGCAACATATTGCTGGGACCTGACTCATAGAGGAGATCAATTCACAGGTGGCCATTGTTATGCCCTAAAGGAGGTGGTCTAACATGGGGAAGCATAGAATCTTCCAGCAGCCCAGCAGACTGGCCCTGGGTTCAGCCTCGAGAAAACCTTGCTGACCATGGGAGTCTTCCTCATAGGAAGCACACCTGAATTAAGTCCTAAAAGACATTTGAGCTGAAGGAATGATTTAGCTCCAGCAGAGAGAGCAGCATGACTACTGGCTGAGGTCATGATTTATCCTTTCTGTGTCCTTGAGACTCACCACCATTCACGGCACAGGCTCAGTTTGGAACTCTGTCTTAGATCTCAAACATGGCTAAGGGGGAGCATGCTGTACTGGAGCAATCTCGACATCAGGAGGAAACGTGCTGCAGGTGAGACTCGGCAGAGAACTCCAACCTCCGACCACCTCCAGTGTCACATAAAAGTTTGCATTTTTGGTCTGAAGAGCTGGAGAAGCTACCAAAGTGTCTTCACTTAGAGAGTGACAGGAGCAAATCTGCGTTTACAAGGGTAAATCTGGCAGCTTTGCAGGAAAAGATAGGCTAAGAGGCAACTGCATTAATTTAGTTAAGACATGATAAGCACCCCAACCAAAGCAGACCAGGGGAGACGGAGAGGACAGGATTAAGCTGATCCCTGCATTCAAATGACTAACTCTTACCACGGGGATGGGAATTAAGAAAATGGCAGCTGAAGGAAAGGGGGAAACGGAGCACAGTGTTTTTAAATGTCACAACCATTCATCTGGTACTTAAGAAACATGGGAGTTGTTTCTGAATTATTTCCAATCATATATTTCTCTGTTTATTGGATTAATATGTACTTATTGCGTGCTTGCTTGAACCAAACATTGTTCCAGCCATTGTAAAACCAAGGCAAAGGAGCTCCCATCGAGTTCTGTGCAGATGTCTCTGCAGTTTCTCAGCTTTTCTAGATCTCAACCGTCAGCACACAAATGCTCTTCTCCCTTCTCTCCTTCATCTGATTAAGTCTTACTCATGTTCTGCATCAGATGGAAAAGCCACTTCCTCCCGAGGGACTTCCCAGACCTCCAGTCTGGTTAGGGCCTCATTGCACCTGCCCGATACTTCCTTTGGGTGAGCGTCTGACCACATGGTGCTGAGGTCATGCTGGTTGAGTAGCCTGTGATCCTGAGGACAAGGGCCACTCTGCTTTGGTCACTGACGGGCAAAGGGTAGGCACTCAGATATTGGTGAATAAATAGTAAAAGAATTAAATGACTCGGCACAGAGAGTTGTTTCTTCCCCCATAAACATTATACCTTTTAAAAGGGAAACCAGTTATTATACTTTAAATTGGAGTTAAGGTAGCCCCTTCTGCTGAGGAAGTTCGAGGCCGCTATATGTTAATGTTCTGAATTTCTAGTTCTTACTTCTAGGTTGAGAAAAGGAACCACACATGGTTAACCAAACTCATTTCTAAAGCCTTGGCATGCTCTCAAAACATATTCAAAGCTTATGTCAGTTTTAAAGACACAAATAAAATATACTTTCCAGAACCTCCCCTTCTTTGGTTGAATTTTTGGAAAACATCTCCCACGATGTTAACTTCTGTAAACTATATTCTAAGTTGGATCTGAATATTATGATTTGATTTGAATTTTTCATATATCTTCTCTTCCTGAAGCCACGACACTTCAAGGGGTAGAGGAGTCTTATCTTATTTATGTATAGAAATAAGAATGCTTTAATTTTAGATTCCCAAGTGCCATATATAATAACATATGTTAATCTTAAAAACACTTGTCATGCTTCAAGTAAAAATAAGTCTCTGAAAGTCATTCCATAAAATTTGTTCTGAGCCTAATAGCATTATCTTCCTGTCCTGCCTCTTTAGAATCTTAGCAGTGAATAAAAGGACTTTCGATAAAGGTTAAAGAAATATCTCTCCACTCCTCAATCTAACACCCTCATTTTATTGTTATGACTAAGCATCAAATTGATGGACAGCAACATGCACCTCAAGCTCTGGGTGATAAGTAAATACTTTGTGATAAGCAATGGCGTATTTGTTTTTCAAGCAGAACTCCCCAGCCGTGATTACCGTGAGCCCTAATGTTCTTGAAAATCTTGAAATGTCATGAGATTTCGACAGTAATAACCATAGAATATATGCAATCAGTTTGCCTAGTTCTAGGCAATACCTGATTGTTATGACAGAAAAAAGGAATTATTTATTTTTCTTCCTTTCCCTTCACCTTTCAGAAGATCTCCCCCCACCCCGCCCTCCCCAACCCCCAACTTGGACTTGGAAGCATATTACCTGATCATTACAGTCAAAGCCACCTTACAGAAATAAGCAACATTCATTTATATTGTTGGAGTATTAGGGTGGAAACATTAAAATGCCTCTTTTATTGCCGGAAAAAGAAAGATGAAAATTGATAGAGTTCCCTGGCAGATCAGCAAGGTAGGGGGAGGTGAATTAATATGTGAATAGTTTTTACTTTTTCTGGCCACTTTGCCAGGTGCTTTTGAAATTTTTTTTTAACTTACTTTAATTTCTTACAAGCACCCTGAGAAGTATGTCCCCCATTATAAAAGTAGTTGAGACTCAGACATGATGGGCCTTTTACCTAAAACTAGATAGCTAGTGAATGGTTGATTAGAAATCTCAGATTATTTCTGAGATACCCCATTTTGGGCGGAGTTGAAATATCCTAGCAAGAAAAAAAATAACATTTTTGATGCTTAAGAGTATCGGTTTTAAGTGTGACATGTGGAACTAATGGAATCTGGGTTTCCTATCTTTGGGACGGTGACTTTATTGTATCATTTTATTTTCTTTACTTTTTCAATAATAGTTTATCCCAGCAGTCTATAAAAAGGTATATAAAGCTGACATTTTTAGCACTTGACCTCGAGATACCGGCAACGTCAACAAACTGCCAGATGCAGGAAATTCATGTCTGGAAAGAAATCTCGGAGTCTTAAGATATTAGGAGCACAAAAGTAGGAAATAGATATCACTGAGGATACAAAGTGGTGAAAACAAATGTTTGGGCCTAAGGCAAAAACATCCACATATCATGGCTCTGAATGAGCAATTGGGGCTCAGGGAAGCTATTAAGGGTAATGGTGAGTGAACAATTTGGAAGAAAATAGGAACGCAGCTTAATTTTACTGGAGCCGAGTTTCCACATCAAAGTATACTGCGTGATTAAAATTGTATATATGGGGCAAGCATACAAAGCAGTTAGTTATTTTAATTTATGGTGTTAAACAGGAAACATATTTTCGAGCGATAATTAGTCTGATGCATTCACTTCCTGCTCTGTGCCATTCCTAGTCCTTACCTGGCCTTCAGTGCACGTTCTGACATAAATTAGCCAAAATGTTTGCTTAGTAACTGCTGCATTATATTGGTTTCTTCAAGACTTTTCCCAAAGCAAGCGTCAGAAAATCTAACTACATTTGGCTTCAGCAAAATGGGATTTCGAAGTTGACATAACTAAAGGGTCCTCGATTGTCCTAGCTGCAGGCACAAGTACATCCAGGTCTTCTACAATGCCACCGACCTGGTCCCTGTGGTGTCCCTTCCTGGTGGCAAGAAGAATGAGGTGGATCATGGTGTGGACTGTGGTCGGACCAACCTGAGGCATTCGCCAGTCCCCGCAGTGGTCGTGGTGGCCAGAGGGATCTAGTGGCTGATTGGCTGGGTCCGAGTAACAGATCCGACTGAGAGGAAGAAGGTTGGTCTCCACACAGGAATTCCCACTACCAAGAACAGGGAGAATGAATTTTTAAGAAGCACAAATGACGGATGTCCAGGAAATTCTGTAGCTGAGCCTTCTATCTGGCTATCTCCAAAGTGGATTTTTTCTTCTTTTTTTTTTCATTTATTTTCCCTTCATAAAACAAATATGTCTGAGCGTGTAGAATGTTCTAGTGACTACTGTGATGAGCATGAAGACAGGAGACCTGCCCTCCAGAAGGTCAAGGTGAATGGGCGAACAGTCACTTGCACTCACAAAGGCCCCATGGGGCTGGGATGATGTGAACGTGATGAATTACACGATGAGTTCCGTCTGCCCCAAACTGTTGCAGATATAACCGATTATGACCCTCCTGAAAGTCTGACTTGGGGTTGAGGCATATTGCCTGTCAACACAGGAAAAGGTGTAATACATTAATCTCTTGGCTCTTACTCTGCACCACTTTCCAAGAGCATGGATTGCTTTAGCTGGAAACGACACCCGGGAGTGGCTGGTGTTGAAGGAGAAAGGGGGCACGTTCTAGAGAAGGTGGCCTGGAGGGGACACCCCAGGCAGAGCAGGGTCGCTGGCATTTGGCCTCTTGTGTCCGAGGAGAAGGCAAGAAGGAGGCAACATCAACTATAAACTCTTAAAGTCATAATCTTAATGATAAATTCTAAATATTGATTTCCTTTCATTCATTTAGAGCAAAACACCTAACGTGAAAGATTTGAATGGTTAGTGGATGGGAGCCATCCACTTGCCCACGGGTGGATTTCATTATCTCCTTTACAGCTAAAGCCTCCATTTTCCTTTCAGATTTCCCCCAATTTACTTTACAGTCAAATGTGTCCCTTCACTGATACCAGATAAATACTTTTCCTTGAAAAATGAACGTAAAAAAATCCAGGTGGCTCAGAAGTTTGCACAAGGAGAAATAGACTGAATTATGCATTAGTATCACAGATGGAATTTTGAACTCAGCTTCACAGAGTTGTCCCAGAAAAAGAAAATATTCAAGCCACCAACTCCCAGGTAGCCCTTTAGTGAGTATTCCGACTCCCTAGCCATGCTGGAAGGAAGGAGGTATACGTGGCCTGGGATGCTATTTTTCTCCAGCGGTTCTCAAGGAAGACTCTCCTGTGAAACATTGGCATGTTTGCTTCTGAAGTACACACTGAAGGCACAACCCTGTCACTTTCAGAGGTGACATCTCACCTTGGCAGCCCACCCTTCTCAGAGGTCGTGTTTTTGATCTCTGAAAGGAAATGGTTCTTAGGAAGAGACACAAGGCATTAATGCGGATAGATTTTCAAGATGACGGCCAGACAAATAACAACTCCTGTCGAATAGCAGCGTCAAAGCAGCTTTGAAATCCTGGTTGCATGGCTTTCCTTGTCAGCCTCGATCAAAAGGCGCTTTGAGAAACTGAAGCAAATGTTGAAGAAAGTTGAGAGCATGAAAAGTATAGTTGCCTAGATAATCTTGATAGTTTGAGTTAAATGTAGGATTTTGTTTTGACTCTTTGTGCATTTTTGAGGTCACAGGGTACTGCCTACTGCACTTGAGAGACATGGCCTTGCAATGCAAATGACAATTCCCTAAACGAGAATCGGGAGGTCTGGATTTAAAAGTAGGAATCTGAAAGCTGAAAGTACTGACTACATATTATATATCGGGCTCTGTGTTCGGTGCTTCAGGTACAGTTACCTCAGGTAAACTGGGTGACAAGTTCATGAGGCCACGTCTACTAGGTAACAGGTAAGGAAATGGTCTTGGGGGCCAGTAGCTAATGCTGTGCAGCTGCTTAATGAGGAAACTGAGGGTGCAGCCCAGAGCTCAGTGATTCCAGGCACAGCTACCCAGGTCTGTCCATTAGGCAATAAGTTGCTTGGGTGAGAAGTTTACTAATATTTTATCAGTTACCTCTGGGTAAACAACCTCCCTCAACTTAAGCAATTCATTATTTGTGTGTGTGTGTTTTATAAGGGAAAAACGAACCAACACAATGAGATCTTGCAACATTGCCTACACAATGTGAGGAAAAAAGTATACTTGTTTAAATTCAGGATTATGAAACTTATTTTTATTTTTATAACATGAGATGTGTCAGGCTTAATCTATCTTGAGTGTGAGAGCCTTCTTGCAAAAAGACTGCTTTCCGCAGCCCCCATACAACTGCGTTTCCAGCCAAGCATCCCTCCAGGGGAGCTGGTTCCTCCCTCACCAGCCACCCTTTCAATGCCCAGTCTGAAGCCAGAGAAGGTCCTATTTTCACAGGCATTTCTTATTTCTGCGGTCTTAGGTTGGCTTTTAAGCTTTCACTTCCCTCTTCTTCTTTGGTTTCTGAATGTCGTAAGCCGTATGGTTGTTCCCAAGTGTGTCAGGTCACGCCCTCTAGAAAGCAGACTCCAAGCCGGATGGGGTTAAAATGGTGAGGGATTGATGGAGGAGGATGTCTGGGAGAGGGAGGCAGCAGGAACGGGCAGGACAAGCCTCAGGCCAAGATGCAGGCTCGACAGCTGGGAAAGGAGAAGGAGATGGGAAAATGATTGGATAGGAAGAGCCTTCCACCAGACCTCAGCGTAGTGATGGGCACGTCGCAGCCAGCCCGGCAGTGGAACTCAGATACAGAGATTGCCCCATAGAGGACTCCCACGCTGGCCAGAAGCCGCCAGGTCCCATACCACAACACACTCAGCTATTGGCTAGAAGCTTTCCAGGAACAGAGCGCCTTGACTAAGGTGTTGCCCCAGATTTGAGGACTGTAGCTGGTGGCGGCTGCCAGAGAACTTCTGTTCTTAGAGAAGTTTCTCTCTTGACAGAGATCTGAGCCACCTACCAGTACCTGATGGGCCACCACAATTTGTCTCAAGTTCAGCAGATGCTTCTCTCTTGTAGGTCTGGGGACATTATTTTTTATATATAGTTTATAAGAGACTCTTCCTGAGGGGAACTTTATAAAAGGATGGTTAGTGCGATGACCTTCAGCTCTCATCATTGCAATTCATATGGGAGCTGTGGCTGATACTCTCACCCTCAGCTAACAGCTCTCCTGGTTTCAGTAGCTTATTGCGTGGTGAGACGAATCCCTCTTGCATGAGAGGCTGGAACCCCTAGCCACCGAAACTTTCCCAGGCCAGAGTTACTGCATGTGATGTTTCAAAAACACAGTTGGGCAAGAGAGTATCAAGAGGGGCCCCCCACATGTTTCTCTCTCTCCCATCATGTGACAGCAGCCCTGCCTCCCCCTGCTGATGGGGGCCCATGATCTCTTCCGCAGTGGAGACTGATTCTGTCGCCCGCTGACCGCTCTGTGGAGGAAGTTCAAATCGCTCAGGAGGCAGCTAGAGCTTGTTGTTCCATGGGACCCTTGATGTGTCTCCTAGAAAAAGTGTGCTCCATGTGCAGACAAGGACCTCTGACCCTGTAAAGCTCAGAACGATGGTGGCAAGAAGTACAAAATCCCCCCAGTGCCTCATTGGTTGTCAGCTAACTTCACTCCTCATGGCAAGTTCTCTCTTGAAGGGACATCTCTGCAGCATGCACCACAGCTGCTGTACCGGTACTGGGTCCCCTCCCTGTAAGAAGATTCTGATCCCCGCATATTCCCGTGTAACCTGCAGTGCTTTGCTGTGGGAGGAGGACCCTTCCCCACCCCATTCACATCCAGATTGGACATGAGACTGGTGTTAGCCAATGAAATATGAGTGAAAAATTAGATGCCTCATCTGAGCAGAAGCTTTCTCCCTCTGTCCACCCGGGGACATATCCCATGGGAGCTAGATCCTAGAGTAAAGACATCGGGAGTGTAGTTCCAGCTGATACACGGCAACTCAACTGTTACAAACAAGCAATAAACCGTTGCTGTTGTGAATCAGTAAGAATTGGCAATTGTTTGTTACTGTAGTGCAACCTAACAAAGTTTAATACACTCTACCTTTCATTTATTTATGTTTGTTTTTCTTCTTACCTATGATATGTCACCAGGTCTCTGACAAGTCTCCTGTGTCCCACTTCTGGGTAATTGTGTCTCCTGGCTGTTTCTAACTTACACCTAACACATGTCCGCTCCTCAGCAGATCTTACTCTTGTTCTTAATGTTGCTGGGGGGTATCTGGATTAGCTACAAAAGTAACATCTGGATATAGTTTCTAAAAATACAAACCCACTACACCTATACAGATTCTGATTCAACTGATAGGATTCAACTAAGTTGTCCTTAGTGTAGGCCCAGGAATCTGCATATTATTTTAGAACCTCTACGTGTTTCTATAGGGAATTCAGGAATTAATTGTATGGTATGTTCCACAATCTTCAATTTGCTTTCAACTAATTGGCTTTACTGGCCTCTTGAACCTAATGTGTCATAACCTTTATTGCTTGCACCCTTATCTGTGACGTGGACAATGGCCTTTGTATCCAACTTATCTTACCCACCTTTCTTCATCCTGCATTCCCAGCCCAGTCCAATTAAACCTGCACATGAGAGTGGCTATTATTTGATGCATACACTGAATTACCCTTTGCAAGAAGTGTTAGTGTCTCTGTCTGTGTGTGTACATGTATGTGTATGAAATAAAACACAGAGAGTCAATGAAAGTGTTTTATGCTGGAAAAAAAAGGTATTTTTGAAATTGAATTATCTATTTGGGGTAAGGTACAGGCCCTATTTAGGTCAGAAGTAACAGAGAAATTGCTGATGCAATTATTCCTCGTAACTGTCTCCCAAACGCCTATGTGCATCAGTAACGTGCATTAATGCCCACATGTGTCTGTCTTACAGAGACTAAGATAAGCGTCTCAATAAATCCCTCAAGTACCTAGCACCTTTTGCTCAGTGATAATGGCAAGGAAAATAAGGAAAGGGCATGAGGAAGGGAAACGATGGAAGTCAAAGTTATAGGAAGTCAAGTATCTCACCCTCTGTGAGAAAGATCAAGGCCACAATCATCACAAAGCAAAGGCAGACCTTCCCATTGCCCCATGCCCACCCCCAGCCTCACCACCTCTCTTCTGTCTGAGATTCTCAACGAGTTTTGGCAAACCATTGCATTTGAGCAAGCTTCTAGTTACTTTCTGATAGATGTTCTTGAAAGCACAGAAAGTAGCAGGCATGAAAACACCGCGCCGACGTAGGATGCGTACCACCGCGGAGTGACAACCTCCACTGCGCGCTCCTTGGTTGCGTTCACGCTTCGGGACAGCCGCCGCACTAATGAGTGCATGGAGCTCCCAGCCACGTCCACTCTGTTTTACAAAGACGGAGTGCCTAGAATCCGAATATCAACTCAAGACATTCTGAAAAAAAAAAAGAAATAAAAATAAAAACTATTTTTGGCTGAGTGGCAAGTTGTCATCAGAATTACATGCCCAAAACAGAGTCTCATGTGCTCGTTGAACCCTTGCTGGCTGAGCCCATCATGTTCATCTCACTGCCAGAAGTCCTCAGGTGAGGAGGGGAAAACCTCACGCTGTTTTTACCAGAATGATATTTTTATGACAAGTGCAGCAGTGATGTGAAAGACGGATAAAGAGAAATGCAAGGCCTTACTTGGCATTTCTTAAAGTTTTAAAGACAGAGTCAACTACAATTAAGGTTTAAAAAAAAACTAAAATAAACTTCTAGAAAGGTAGACTCAACAGGATTCCAAAATTCATACACTCAAAGATACTTTTTAGCATTCATATACATGTCTAAGAAATCAGTCAAATGTTTCTAATGGTTATTTTTGTTTCCTCTAATGACAAATGAAAATGTGAGGAAAATGCTAGAAAAATCTCTTAAAAGTTCATATTAATATTCATATCCTTTTTCTTTATAAAAGAGTCACCATTACTTATTGTCATAGAGAAGGGCCCAAGAGTCATTTCCCATATGATTCAACCTTAGAGTTTTTTGTTTTTACATTTTTGTTCAAACTTTTCTATATAAAACTTAAGAAACTTACATTTGGAAACTTTGTATATTCTGATTATTTATTAGGTGTACAGAACTACCCTAGGATCAGATGCTATTTTAAATATGCCTCTTTATTAGACGATGTTATTTTTTTGAAAGATTTTATTTATTTATTTATTTATTTTTAGAGAGGGAAGGGAGGGAGAGAGAGAGAGAGAGGAACATCAATGTGTGGTTGCTGGGGGCTGTGGCCTGCAACCCAGGCATGTACCCTGACTGGGAATCGAACCTGCGACACTTTCGTTCGCAGCCTGTGCTCAATCCACTGAGCTACGCCAGCCAGGAGATGATGTTATTTTTATCCTGTGATGCTAGCTTATAGTAGAACTAAGGTTGCAGTGTAAGTGAGGTTCCTGGAGAACTAGAGGAGGTTGACAAGTCCATCAGTGATGTGAACAAGTATTTTTCCTCCCTCCTTCCCTTCCTCCCACCTTTCCTTCCTTCCTTCCTTCCTTCCTTTCCCTTCCCTACTCTTCCTTCCTGCCGTTCTTCCTTCCTCTCTCCCTTCCTCTTTCTCCTTTCTCTCTCCTCCTTGTGCCTGGTAACAGAAACCCCCAGCTTTGTCGTTTGTTTCATCTTTCCCACTGTATTAACTAGGTAAAAGTCGGGGTGACTCTGATGAAATGAAGAGTCTCAAGGGCTGTCCACTTGACCTCAATCATGTGCCAAAAGACAGTCTACAACTCCTTGTCATGAATTCTTATTTACTTATTAAGCCACCGGCACAATTTACCTCAAAGGGAAGAAAAACAATCCAGGATGAAATGTGCTTTGCGCTTTTTTCTTTGGAGTACAATTTCGAGAGTATCTGGATACCAGGGTACCAGGAAGTGTGTTAGGATTTCTGATCGCAGTAAAGTTACGTTTGTTGTGCTGTCATGTTTAGTGCAAAGTGTGGCCTGTTTTGTTGCTAATGGGCATGTCTGGGCATCGGTATGGAGCTAAAATTTGAACTAGCACCTCTGATAAAAGTGGCTGCACCCCTGACCTTGCATGCCCCGGCTCGGTTTCTCTCCATGGATTGCGCTCTGCTTTCTCTTACAGCATAGATGGAGAAGGAGGGCGAGGCCACGAAGCAAGTTACGTGGGCAAACATTTCCGCATGGGATTCATGACGATGCCTGCACCTCAGGACCGACTTCCCCATCCTTGCTCCAGTGGCTTTTCCGTGAGGTCACAGTCCCTGCACTCGGTTGGGGGCACAGATGATGACCGCAGCTGTGGCATCCGGAAACAACCACCCCCCAAGCCCAAGCGGGACCCCAGTACCAAGCTGAGCACGTCGTCGGAGACGGTCAACAGCACAGCTGCCAGCAAGGGTGGCAAAGCCCCTGAGCGCACGGAAGGTAAACCGCCCCAGGCCCCCTTCCCCTAGAAGAGGGTTTCAGGCCGAGGGTTACATTACTAAGGAGCCTCTGCTGTCCTCCTCCCCGGGTCCCAGAGTCCTCCATCTTTCTGAGGTCCCACAAATGCAGGATTTAAGGCGCAGGGAAGCTAACGTTTGAGTGCTGTCAAAAGACACAGAGAAAAATGTATTGGATTTATCTGAACAGGAAGGCAATATGGGTTTCTCACCTCCTGAAAGCTTCAAATTATTAGGAAATTATTTTGCCTAGAAATGTATGTTATCTTGCTTTTTATAGGTATTGTTTATATAACCAAAGAAGGAGTACGTGATCATTTGGGGAAACATAATGCAGGGAAATATAAAGAAGAAAAAATGTATTCATTCCTTAAAATAATCAGTTTTACATTTTGGTATACTTCCTTCGTGTGTGTGTGAATGTGTGTGTGTGTGTGTGTATGAAGGAAGTACATATATATATATTTCAGTGTCTATTTTCCCTCAGCTGTGAAATATATATATATATCAAATATATCTCAGCTTCCTGGCTGGTGTCTATGACTATAAATTAGGTCAGGCTAATCCCGGATCTCATCAGCTCTTTGGTCCTTACTTAGATCAGTAAGTCTCAGCTTTCCGGAGTTTTTCCTGAGACTCCTGTGGCAGGAGAGTAGTCTCGAACCTGGTTTGATTAGAAGCCCATTAAGATTTCTGTGAGCCCTGGCTGGCATAGCTCAGTGGATTGAGCTCGGGCTGCGAACCAAAGCATCGCAGGTTCGATTCCCAGTCAGGGCACATGCCTGGGTTGCAGGCCACGGCCCCCAGCAACCGCACACTGATGTTTCTCTCTCTCTCTCTCTCTCTCTCTTTCTCCCTCCCTTCCCTCTCTAAAAATAAATAAATGAAATCTTAAAAAAATATTTTTGTGTGTGAGCTGTGGAAAACACGTTATGGTTCCCAGTGCTGCTGGTGGCCAGTGTGAGAGCATGGCTGTACCAGGTCCCCTGGCCTTTCTCCCACCCTGTTTGCCCCTGACATTCTCCACCGCAGCACCCAGCACAGAGGGCATCACAGTGTTTTGCATTTGAGTGGAAGCCAGGTAGGTGGTCCTTTCCTCAGCTGGGCAGGTTTCTTTGTCACCTGGGCTCCCCAGACCCCATGGAATCTGCGTCTTTTCCTGGTCTGATCTTTCCACAGAGGCTGAAACCCAGTCTGTAAGGGGGGCTGGCCATGAGGCATGTCCCGTATTTCCCATTACCCTCATCTCTCATTTTTTCCCACATTAGTGCCCAAGTGCCTATTTAGCCAAAGAATAGGACCTTCAGTGCATACTGAAAAATATAAATAAATGCTTGGAGATGAAGCTAATCCAGACATGCTATATAGAAAAGTATCCACTTAGGTTCAGTTTTTCCTATTACCCATTTATGCAAAAATGGAACATGAGTGTGTATATATATGTGTGTGTGTGTGTGAGAGAATACAAATGTAAATGACATGTATGTGTACACAAATTTACAAAGTTGAAATCATTGTGCATAGAGTTGTGTGCTATGTATTATCATTTAATTTCTTATGACTATTCCCTATGGCATTCAATTTGTTAAAAAAAACACCATTTTTAAGGAGAGAAGTGTCTATCACAGTACTTTAATCGTTACCTCCTTGATGGATACTTGCATTGGTCCCAGTCTGGTTTGCTGTGATGAACAGCACAACAGAGGTGGTGTGTGTATATCTGTGTCTATTCATGTAACTATTTTTTTCTGCTGCCTTAGCATATTTGACTCTCTTTTTTTTCTCATGATTCAAGGTCATCAGTATGTCCTTCAACCTGTAACACATATATGCTTTTAGAAACAATTCAGGTGTTTGGTTTACTTGTTAATACACTAAGGGGCCCGAGAGATCTGCCTTTTGAACATTTTCAATATTGTTCTCAGATTTCCTCTGATACTGACACATGGTGCCTTTCATTCCTTTTTGTTTTCTGTGATCTTGTTTCCAGAGGTTACCTCTCTCCTGCTTCTGTACCAGGAAACTATGTGATCAATTACATCAGATTGTTAGCAGAAGAACTTGACTCATTTAGAAGAGTGGTGTCTGAAGGAAGAGGGCCTGAACTAGTTTAGAGGGATCCGAGAATAGAAGGGAATAAAGAACCAGCCAAGGAGGAGGGGAGAGATGGAAGAGACAAGGAAAGCAGTCAGTAAGGAGGGGCTTATCAAGCACTATAATGCTTCTAGAAACAGTCCTGGAAGCAGTGTCAAATACACACTTCAGAGTAGCCCCCCATGGGGCATGGGGACCTGGGGTGTTCCCAGTGAACACCAGCTGAAAGTCATCATGATTTTCCCCTGAAGGAAACATTTGGGTGGCAATTCAGTGGTTTTAAAAACAGAACTGATGGCCATTCATTTGAGATGCTTTAGGTAGCTAATTCCTGAAATAGAAACGCTCCTAATTCTTTCAGATCCCTTGCTCATCTAAAGATCTAGGGTTCTCAGTAGCTCGTTATCAAACAGTAGAGGTTCCATTTTCTTTATTTCTTCTAAGGATACAATTAGAGCAGCAGCAAAGACTTAAGTTAGACTTGGAAGACTGCTCGATGGATGGGCAGCAAAGTTTATTAAAACTAGGTCCAGCTTCGACACCAAGAGGAGCTCCGAAGGTGCGTTAAGGAGCTTTCAGCTGCCGTGTGTCTTTGAGGAGGGTCAGTGGACCAGAGGGACTGTTAGGACCTGGTGCAGAAATGGTCAACTTCTGTAGAAGAGTGATTCTCCATGCAAATTTTGCCTTCTCAAAACACTTAATGAAAAGGCAATTGTAAAACTGGATACATTCAAATCTCTCCTTTCACGTTACGACTTCTGTAACAATAGGACTCAGTTCAGAGACGGGCATAAACCTCCGGTCCCAGTGAATGCATTCGTGTGTGTGCGCTCAAAGCCAAACCTGTACAAATATGTAGATCTTCCTTTTGCAAATTCTCAGTTCTTTATAATTGTCAGTTAACTGGAGTTTATGATGTAGCATATGTTTTCTTCACAAATTTTCTTCCTATCAAAATTACAACAAAAATGAAAACTGACTTTTATAAGTCTTAGTCTTTCTTTTTATATTAAATGTCAGCAAAATCAAAATATTGATTCAGTGGCATTAGAACGATTTCCATGGTAACCAGCTTCTCTTTAAGTAAGGGATTATGACTTCCCTGTGGATAAAAGTTAAAAAGAAATGGACTTGTAGCAAAACAGTTTTCCAGAGTAGGAAAAAAATGGTGTAATGATGAACACAAACAAAATAAAATCACACACCAAGAACCATAAAATTTAGTTTTTAAAAATTATCTTGCCTCATTAAAAATATATATTTACTATGCTATTTTAGAAATGTCTACAATAATATCTTTTAAACATATATAGTACAGAAGACAAATGGGCAATAATTGCCTTTTTTATTGCTTCCCTGTAGTCCCTGCTTAGTTTGAGGAAATATTAGACAAAGTAAAGGAAGATAACTACAAAGGATGAGGGTCCCTTCAATCTCTGTCCCACGTGCAATCCAGACAAAGCAGAACCGCGAAACCTCACAACCACCATTCCCATTGCTCAAGGAAACACACACCCATTCTTGAAGAGCATCATTGGTAGAGACAGCACAGCCTATGGCATAGGCAAAGGACACTGTACTTAGAATTGACATGCAAATGGTGACTTCGGACAAATGACCCAGTGAGAGAGTTCCTTTACCTTAACCATGGGTATAAAGAAGTGAATACTGACTGCACCCTGCCTCCTCACAGCTTTATGACAGCCCTGTGAGCCAAGATCTGCAAGGGTGCGTGGGTGACAGAAATTGCTATACAAATACAAGTGAATGCTATTTTAAGTGTGGAATTATCACCTGGACTAACAGGTACTATAGCCCTGAATACCATGGCACTTTGCTTTGGTGAAGCACATATATTAAAAATAAATAAGAGAGGAAAAGAAAGACCACACGTATACACATTCTATGTGCTAGAGGCTTAAACATTTTACATAATCACCCAAATAGGCAAGGAAGCCTCTTCCAGGTGAAATAATCTTTTCACAATATGATGACATTAATTTAATACTTAGTATAATGAAGAAAGCAAACTTTTATTGCACTTCAAGTACCTGTACACTTTAGAATCCTTAAAAAAGAAATATGTTTAGTTAAGTTTTTCTTATGCTTTTATTACAAGTCTATACTATTAGTTGACAAACCACTAAATATTTTAACTTTCATTTGTTATGAACGCTTCCTTCAAGTCATTCCCAGTCCTTAACTTACAGTTTTATTTCATGATTGTCTCTTGGCAAGTAACGAGGAGATGTTTTTGAACTGGGATAGTGTACCTGGTTTCTGATTTTTAGCTTCTAGAAATGTTTAGTTGAGTCATGTGTGTGAATCCAAGTTGGAACTCCTGCAGTAATATTTGGAATCATGAATGCCCTTAGAAACGTGAACGGTGTGGTTGAGCCAGAACCAAGGGAGGAAGGCCAAGGTCACTCTAGGGTAGCAGCTTTAAAAACAGAAACACATTTCTCCTTCAAGGTGACCTAAAAATGTAAATCACAGCCTCTAGCAATGTTGTTTCTCATGCCTCCATTTTGTCAGCGGATACATGTAGCATCCGCCTTGCAGGCCTGGGGATCCCGTGGCAAAAGGAACAGGATTGGTCCTTTCCCTCGTCTCCCTACCAGTTTTGCTGCCAACTCTCCATCTCAGGCTGTGTTTCCCTCTACACATCATGAAGCAAGCCCTGACTCAAAGAAATTATTTCTAGAAACCAGAAAGTCTGGCATGACAACCAGGAGAGCTTCCTCCCTGTAATTAGTTGTTTAGCTCTGGAAGGAACAGTTTAGCCAGCTTAATAATGTGACTTTTCCTGCAAGGATATGTGTTGCGCTTTTGCTGTTTGGTGTTGACGTTGGAAAGATGCCTGACTCTGATTTTCTACTAATGTAAAGCTCCCGAAGCGACCCGCGGGTGTTGCAGGAGAGAGAGTGCGCGAACAGGTTGTGTGTGCTTACCGCCTGGGCCCTCCCAGGTGTCCCGGGTCGTAATCCCAGTTTGGGCACCTACATTAGCACCAGGCAGAGCCAGCCCCATATCGACATCCCTTCCTCAGCGACTGACCCAGATCTCTGATGCTTTATCAAGTGATCTTAATTGTTTCTTTTATAACTCTGCATGACATGTTAGGAAAACAGGGCAGTGGAGGCAAACAGACTTTGGTTTCTGGTCGGCACTGCCAGCACGCACACATCTCTCTTGGCCTCAGTTTCCTCTCTGCAAAGTGCAATGGGAATGCTGATCTTGTGTGGTAGGTGGAATTCAGGATGCTACCCATGATTCTCTGCTCCTTGGGATGCCCACCCTTTATTATATTCCCTGGAAACACCATCTATCCCTTGAGGATACAGGGAACCATGCGGCAAGGAATGTGGGTGGCCTCTAAGGATTGAGAATGACCCAACTAAAAGCCAGCAAGAACCCGGAGGCCTCAGTCCTGTAACTGTAAGGAACTGAAATCTGCCAACAATAGTAATGACCTTAGAAGTGGATTCTCCCCACAGGACTCACTGTGGGTGCCGCCTTGACCTCAGCCTGTGATACCTTGCACAGGGAACCCAGCCTTCTGGGTTCTGGCTGTGTGCCTAGGCTTCCGATCTATAGACCTGTGACCCAGTGAGGGGTGTTCATGTTTAAGCCGCTGTGTCTGTGATCACTTGTTACGTAGCAGTGGAAAAGCAATGCATCTTATCAAGTGGTCGGGCAGAATATGCGGGGTGAAATACATGAGCGAAACACGTAGCTTAGAATAGATTCTCAGGAACGTTTCTGTCCTCCTGCTCTCAGCGCCAGGCTGTAGCCTCGGACAGCGGAGGGTGGTTAGGACAGTCCCCGTGGCTTTCCAAACTTTCCTGCTGAGACCTCCAAAGCGAATGGGATGATGGACACCCAGAAGATGCTGACAAATTAGGCCTTTTGAGTCTCTGCTTAGCTCTTTCTGAATTTGTTTGGATCTTTTCCTGAGAGGGTCCTTTCTTTCTCACTAACAGCCTTTCTTCTCTCAAAGGGCCCAGAACTGTTTTTTCGAGTGGCGTTTGAATGGCTCACGTAAATCCGAGCACCGCGTCTGCTTTGGGCCCTTGTCCGCATCCCAAGTGGCACTCGTACTTCCTGAGGTGTGCCCAAGAAGGGCTCGACGCCCCTCGTGGCGCTGCAGTAATAAAACACCAAGGGAGTGCAAAACAGGCTCTCCAGATCTTCATCATTTTGGCATTTGGTGGAGAGATGTAGGCGATTATCAGTGAAGGCCCACATTCCTGGATTTCTCTTTCCAGGCTGACAGTCAGAAGCTGCGAGGCTTCCCAGTGTCACAGCCATCTGTCAAACCAGGCACTGCTCAGATGGAGATGGAGCTGTACATCTCCAGTGTGTGATCTTTTTCTCAGCCTACCCTGAAGCCCATGAATGAAACAGTTTGTACGTCAAATCACCATGCCACACATCTCTCGGGCCTCGCTCGCCACGATGGGTGGTTCTAGTCTGAAAACTACCCCGCCTCGTTAGTGGTTTCACCCATCACGTTTCTCTTAAGCGGCTGGATTTGACTTCATTTATCTCAGTGTCTCAGCATCGTAAGAGGATTTGGGTCCATGTTGTTGGCTCCAATGGATAATTTAATAAGAAACCAACAAACTCGCATTTCTTGAGAGTTTGTTGTGATCAGGGCATTGATTTGGAGGGTGTTTGACTGCTATGCCAAAAATTGACACACGTAAGTCCCTTAAAATACCACACCTTCATTGTCTCACAGTTTCTCAGGGTCAAGAGTCTTCCAGGGTTGCCCAAGACTGGAATCCAGGTGCCACTGGAACTGGGTCAGCTTTCTTGCCATGCTCATCAAACTGTAGGCAGAATTCTTGTCCCTGAGGCTGTGGAACACATGATAGCTTCCTGCTTCAAGGATAGAAAGAGAGAGACTCTCTCCCTTGGATTCTGTCCCTCCAGGGAAGGCCTGGATCTTTAAATAGCTGGACCAGGATAACTTGCCTTGTGATGAACTCAGAGTCAACAAACTGGGAAACTTGATTATAACTGGAAACTCCCTTCACCTCTCTTTCCATATCCTGTAACTTAATCACAGGAAAAAAAAAAAAAACGCCATCTAATTCGCAGTCCCATTTGCACTCAAGGACAGAGAATTATAAAAGTCCCAGAGGTCAGGACTCTCATGGGCCGGCCTAAAAATCTGCCGACTCAGATACAAAGAAGATGTATATGCTGTTTTCTTAGAAACTATCCAACTGTGTGGTTGGATGCTTCAGAAATCAACTTGTGGGAAGTGAATTAATAGGGCAAGAAGGAGACTATAATTCAGTAGAATAATATAAATATCACAGGACAGTCTCAATGATCAGTAAACAGATAGGGCCAACGACAATTCCCCTCCCCACTTCTCTCTTTGACTGTTCTTTTTCCCGTCTGATGGGAGTGGGCCCCGCTGCAAAATGCCTGCATTATTCCATTGAGTTGAAAGCGGGAAAATCTTTTTTTTTTTGGCTTCAGCCTCTTTTGGGAGACATGAGAAAATACATTCCTTAGCTTAGCAGCCCCTACACCCAAGAACTTCTAGAAAACCCACGTAAAATATTGACAAAAATGGTGCAGATATTAAAAATTATAGTGTATATAAATAAATGTCTCTTTGATCCTCCCTGCCAGTCTTCCTAGTGCGTGAGTCTCTTGTAGACCTAGTGGGCTAGACTGACCCAGCACTGTCACTGTCCCCTAAAACACCAGATGGGTGTGGCCTAGACAATGCCCAGTGGCCTTGATATAGTACTCCCTGGTGCTTTAACCTGTGGATTTCTCCAGAACCCCAGGATTGTAGGGATTGGTGATTATAATTTATACTAAACAACTCCACTTGCCTGTTAAGTAGCATTTTAATGGCAAATGAAGATGAGACTGCATGTTCTCAAGTTACGCAGCTTATGAATTGCAGCACTGCATTCATTTCCAATTATGGATGAATGGACCTCAGAAAGCATGCATCCTTGAATGAAGCGGGGGTCACTAATGCAGCCCTCATTACAACTTTTCCATGCTCTCTGTTTTTGGCTGGCCTCACGCTTGGATAGAGATTTATCCATGCAATTATACTAAAGCACTATGGAGTAATGTAGTGAATCATTAAATCACTGAGATTTTGTAAGGAACATGGAGGAAATGAGTCGATAGCCTGTCTTTCTTACAGGTCTTCTTCCTCACTTACTTCTCTACAAAGCCGTTCCTCTTTCCTTTGACTTCAGTCTGGCCCTTAAATGTGCTATTTTACAAACGAGTCTTCCAGGGTACTAATTGAAAGAGTTAATGCATTTCAAGTATCTTTAATGTAAAAAGAAGTTCCGGCATTTGGAGACTTGAGAGGAAAAGCACAGTGATTCACAACCATCAGGGTCAGAGCTTTGGACATCGTCTACCCATTGCCTCGGTCCCAGCTTTGCTGACAACACAGCAACCTCTCGGGATGATTTAAAATACGAGATTGTTGTCTGCTCTTCTTAGGTGTGCAACATCTAATGCTGTGTTTCCTCCATTGTTTTTGCATCTCCACATCTTAGTGTGCACAGAAATTAGTTATGCATGGTGGCAAATACACTTGGCACCATGTAAATTTTAGTTCATCCTCATTTTATAATTAAAGAATGTTCAGCTTATGCCTTTTAGATAAGGTTCAACAACCCAAGTTTCTCAATTGTGACATAATAAAGAGCTGGGATTTCTCTCCCTTAAGTGCTTGTGGAAGTTAGTGTTCATCTTTCCTACTCTTCTCCATGCCGGAGTTTCTCTGAGCCATTCCTGTGGCAGCCTTGCAGGCCAGGCATATCCGCCCAGATTAATTCTGTTTTGCCAACCTACAGAAATCCAGCTTCTGAGAAGATTTACACCCTCCCTTCCAGAAGACTGTGTAAAGCCACTACTTAAGGCAGGATGGCTGCATGTGTACATAAATCTTGCCTTTCATTGACCTCCACGTCACATTCACTTATTGCAGACAAACTGCTTGTATCATGTGGCCCTATGTCTGTTACCGAGAGTTTTCATGAGATGTGTTGCTTTCTGTGATCTTTTTCTTAAGTGGGAAGACAGTGATTTAAGGCAAGCTCTTCTTAAATTATTTTTGCTACTAAGATGTATTAAACTAAGTTGACTATATGGAGAAGAACATGGGAACACATCACCCTTTGGAAATCTCTGCTTTCTGACAACTTCATCTAATGAGAACAGCTGAAAACTAAGACGAATCAAAAAGAGCTTAGGGGAGCCCAAATCCTTCTTGTACTGAGTCTCAGTGAATTTTACAGAATGTCAATTTCAGGATTTTTTCTTTTAACTTGCTTGGAAACATCATCTAGAGTGTTGGAGAAAACTGTTCACAGTAGTTTCCCATCAGAGGTGCTCCACTCTAAGGCCATCCTGGGTTGGGGGGCGGAGGGGTTGCTGTAGTCCGCTGATGACCTTGGGGTGTTTTAGGAGCCAAGTGCCAGAGAAGCTCCATTCTCTGCAGGAGCTGGACATGAGGAAGCCCCTTGCTCTGCAGGAACTTGGCTTTTGAGCCACTGGAGCCAGGAAGGAAAACCCTTTTCCACCTCTTCAGTATCCTCTGCTGACAAAGCATAACATCATGCCAGCTGTCCCAGGAGAAAATATTTAAAGGGCCTAATCCTTTGTCACAAGCAGGACGAGAGGATACATGCAGAAGTGAGACATAGTCCATGGATAACGTGCGCAGACAGTAAGGAGGTGAGGGTGTGGCTTAGGTGGATAGCTTGATGGAATGTTCCACGTAGAAAAAATAGTTGCTTCAAAGTCCCAAAAGCAGAAGGTATAATATATAGCAAGGAGATCAGGGCAGGGGAAGCACTGTGGGTAAAAAGGACAAGAGCAGGAAGTGAGGTCAGAGAGGACAAAGAAGGTAAGAGCCTGGAGGATCTTCCTTGGAGTCCTAGGGCTTTGCATCCTGGGAAGCCATGGAGAGGAGCGGGGAAGAAAGAAGAGCAGCACCATGTATTAGAGAGAATCACTGTGGTGAGGACAGACTTGGGGGTCAGATGCAGAGTCAGGGAGGCCATTTGGGGGCGAGGGCAGTGACGCAAATGAGAGGTGGTGAGTGCTTGCACCAAGCTACTCAGTGAGAAATAGGAAAGGGCTACCTTTTCAGTTGGAGCAGGTACTCATATTCACACTTTTAGTCCCTTCTTACTCGAGATATAGCTCTAGACATATAGGTAGAGACAGAGACATACATATAGATGTAGATATATTTAGCATATACACATCCTATCTGGGAAAACTTATCTGTGAGGAAAAGATCCTAAATGAGTTTATAGGTTAAAACTCATTAAATGTGTGCTGTTGATTACATTTACATTTTTTATTATAATCTGGGAAGTTATAAGCCAAGATTGAGTTTCAGTAAAGGATCTATGGATCCGTAAATTATAAATATAGCAGCCACAGCTATTTCAGCAAGTAAATAAATGCAAAAGGTTCTATTGAACTGTCATGTTTCCAAAACCTCGAGTCTAGTAAAGGACATATTTAACATGAAGGCTGCCTTCCAGAGCACCCCAAACACCCGGCTTGCCCTGGAGACCTGGACCTGCCCAGCCCTGATCTCCCTCTCAGCCCAGGCTCCGCCCACCCCCTGGGGCTCGGTGTTCCCTCCTACTCTCCAAATGCATCAGCCCTCCTCGCCCCTTGCCCCCGGTTCACAGCCTTGCCTGTGTTGAAATGCTGCTCTTGGAAAATTTCTCACATTCTTCTTGTTCCTGCCGCAACCTCCTTGAGTGAAGATGTATCTAATTCCTCTTGATTGTTTTTTCCAGAATTAAGTATTTTTTTCCCTATGAGCTCTCTTCTATAGTAGAGTGCCACAATTGGCGTTGCTGTTTTATTGTCTTCTTACTTTCTTTTTCTCTCTTTCTTTCTTTCTTTTTCTTTCTTTCCCTTTATTCCTTTCTTCCTCCCCCCTCTTTCCTTCCTTCCTTCCTTCCTTCCTTCCTTCCTTCCTTCCTTCCTTCCTTCTTTGGGTAAGACTTCGTCTTTAAGCTGTGTGTTCTTAAAGGTCTTACTCTTGTTTACATCCTTACTACTTACTAATTTCCCAAAGCATGCCATGTTTAATAAATATTTACTGAAGTTGACCTTTATTTGTTTGCAGGTAAAGATGCAGAGATTAATATTACATTTACTCATCAGAGATACATTATCTGATAGTCGTTAGAAAGATTAGGAAAGAACTGAGACCATTCTTACTGACTGTTTTTCACCATTACATACCAGCTTAAGTCTGTTGCCAGTAATTATTTGTTCTATTGGACTGTTTATTGAATTGGAGAGAAATTCTTTGCAATACTCAAGACTATCTGTGGCATTTCCAAGCCCAACAGGTACAATAAGAGACACACTTCATGAATACTTCTTAATACTTTTTCAAATGAAGCACAATTATTTTCCTTTGAATATCTCTTGCACATCCAGAGACTGCCACACTAGATAGGCGAAACTGTCTGTGATTCTTAATCTTTTCCTAGAATTTACTCGGTGAAATAGGATGTGTGGAAGATGCATACAGTTTTTAAATACTTGGTTGTCACCAGATGTTAAGTGCTTAACATAAAAATGTCTGTGTACGAAGCAGTGTACCTCGCTACTCAATCACATAATGCTCACGTGTCTCTGAAGAGTAGGGAGTTTCCTGGGAATGTTGAGTTCCCTGCAATTCTGAAATTATGCTGAAGAGGAGCAAAACAAGAATGAGGAGAGAGAAATAAATTGGGTTTTTTATAATCATGCTCTCTGGGAACACTGAGGGGAAAATAACTTGAAGATGTCTGGTGAGGAAGGGAAACGTCCGAACCCACAGCTCAACAAGATTTCTCCATGAGGAAGTGCCTTTGAGAACATTTATGTAAAACCTGAGCACTCTTCTTTCTAAAGGATAATTATGAGTTAACTTGTTTGGTTAGCTTCAAGTAATACGACAGATGAAATTCTGAACGTTTCTTGCAATTAAAGCAAAAATTTCTCAGAACATTGCCATTAGAAACAAGTTTTTTTCCATTTCTTCAAATGTTCCTTGACCTTTATCTGTTCTTTTCTGGGCATGTTTTATCTGGTCTCTACTAAAACATGTTTCCAGTTGTATTGTAATTAACCATTCATATGTCTATTTTTTAATTATAAGCACTGAACTCATGTAGGACAAGCATAATGTTAATCCAATGCATGTTTGGTGCTAGGAAGTAATCAATTAAATGTTTATTTAAGGAGCAACTTAGAGAATCAAGCATAAATCCTATGATTCTAGATTGAGTAAGTGAGTATCTGGTGGAATCATGTGGTGGGAAAGATTAGAAAAGGACTGAGTTTCAGACTGCTGTGCGGGAGGTGTTTGGCTGATGTTTAAACAGACATAAAAGGTAAACAGTGGTATACAGTCCTCTGGAGAATGAGTTAGTGCTATAGATTTGGTTGTCATTAGGGTAAATGTGATATTTAGCCACTAAAGTAGATACTTAGAATTGCCTTTGGAGAGGAAGCAGAAGATCAGAGGCCTGTAAATAACCCTTTAACTGACCCTGACAAAACATGCACTTATTGCAGAAAGAGGAACTCGGCTTTAGTCAAGTGTAAGTGAAGACAGGGAACAGAAAAAGGAGCTAGTGAGTTAGGAAGCAAACACGAGATACTTCTAAATCCAAGAGAAAAAGAGGTGGTGGTGAATGATGGAAAGTCACGGAGAGTCGAACTGGGTTGAGGGCAGAAATGTGTCTATTTGATCTGGCGACATAGAGGTCACTGGTGATCAGGACAATAATTTGGGGACTGGTGGAAGCAGAAGCCGAATTGAGGAGGGACTGAAGAAAAAAATGGACTATAAGCAAAGAGAGAAATGGCAAATGTAATCTATTGTGAAGTTTGGCTAAAAGGGAAACAGAAATTGGTGGTAACTGGAAGGAGGTGAGGGACCAGAGTAAGGTTTATATGTGCATGCTTGTGTGGGCTGTGAGAGGAACAAGAGCATCATAGTACTGTGGTGAGAACAATCTAGAAGAGAAGGACAGATGGCTGATAACGAGACAGGAGATGACCGAAGGAGGAAAGTCCCTGACGAACTGACAGAGGAAGAGATTTAAAGCTCATCTTGGCCTTGGATGGGATTAGGGCTTTTTTCCTCTGGGCTCACGGAAGAGTAAATCAAGAAATGGGTATAAAATCTGGTTTCTATCCTAATTTGGCCATGTGAATAAGAAGAAACTTCTCTCTAGTCCTGTCCCAGTTATCTATGGCCATGTAACAAACCACCTGATAACTTGGTGGGTTGAACAATGAGTTATTATTTCTCAGTGTTGTGGGGTTTGATTGGACTCAGGTGGGTAGTTCTGCTCCATGTAGTATAGCTGAAGTCCCTGATGCTACTGTGTTCAGCTGGGAGCTTGGCTGGAAGATGGCCTTTCAACCTTCAGGGTCTGTGTTCATGTGAGTTCTCATGATTCAGTAGTCTCTCTCTGCACCATGGCAGCTGGCTTCCAAGACCATGCATTTCCTAAGAAGACACACCTTACATTCAAGTGTCCATTAATCATATGCTTGTGTCATCCTTGCTAACATCTCTATTGGCCAAGCAAGTCACATAGTAAAGATCAGAGCCAATGTGAAAGAGGCTGTACAAAGTCATGCATGCCAGGAGGTCAAGTTCATGGGGTCAGGGTGAGGGGCACTAAAGTAACTATCACATGTTGCTTTTATTTTCTTAAACAAAGCAATGTTATCTCTTTAAAGTTGATTGGAACAGAAATAAAAGAAGTAAGGCTGTCATTATGGGAATCGGAAAGACAATAGTATTTTGTGGCAGTGTTGGGTACCTGTGCGAGCTGTAGAGTTGTATTCATGAATGTAATAGAAAATAACAAAAATCTCCAATTAGTATGATTTTGTGTGATTTTCTTTAGCAGTCCTTCAATGCATGCAAGAGGCAAACAGATTGGAAAGATCGTTTCCAAATGTCTAACTCTGGGAGAAAGTAGGTAGACAGCAGAAAAGTGACACTGTATGTAATATTTGTTCTTTTGTCTTTTATAGACTTTCTTGCTCTTCTCCTCTAAGAATTAATCGGTCCATCACAATAATTGCAAGACAAAATGTGTTAAACCCTTGGAGGTTAAAAAAACAAAGGTATTAGACACTGTCCTTGGCATCCACAAATTTATTTTAGTGGCTGAGAAATGTATAAAGTAGCTGGAACCCTACCTTCTATTCTGTAGGCACTTGTTGCTTCTCTTCTTTTCATTCACTCCCCACACAAGTTCCCCCCATTTTCCCCTTTCAGTGAAAAATTCTCCAAAATTCCTTCATACTTTCAAACTTTCATTGTATTAGTGTCCAGAAACAAATTTAGAAACTGCACTTGCTCTTTAAACCCAGAGAATGTCATGTAAGGAACAGAGTCAACAGATCCAGATGCACTGAAAAGGCCAACAGGTCACGGACATATGTAACCCAGAAGTAGCAACTGCCAGGACCCATCACTGTCCTTTGCGAGCAAAGGGAGGAGGACGTTAGACCCCAGAAGCTTGGAGGAAGGATCCTCAAGTGGAAGGTGACTTTACATGTCTTGATCTTTTGCCCTCGAAATATGTTACTCCGTCGGCTTCAAAAGAGGAATGGACAAGTCCTCTCCACTTTTCATTTTCATGAACATAACGATTGTTTTCAAGATTCCAGAGTCAGAAAAATGTGCATGTCTTCCATTTTGGGCTTTGTAGTAAGGTGAAAAGTGGATCAAATTTTATGAAGGATTAAAAAAATTTCCAAACAATGAAAGAAAACAGACATTTAATTACCCTGTAATAATCTTGTCCCCTAGCCTCCATTGCTAATCCTTTCTTTGTACCAGATTTTTCATTTTCCAGTGGCAATAAAAACACTAAGCTAAGTAAGACATACTCTGAAGTAGTCCAAGCCTTTTTTTCTCTTTGTGGCTTTAATATAAACTATTTGTAGTACAGAAAAAATATTCAGTACAAAATCACCTATAAAACTGTCACCAAAAATATTTATCTTGATAACAGCTAATGGGCATATCATGGGAATTTTGAGCAGCATTTGTGAAGCAATAACAGCTTTCTAAATGCAATGCTATAGCAGCTTCCAGAAACTGTGAGCATTTTCCAGTTTTCCTTCACTTTCCTTTTTTATCTTTATTTATTTTCCATACAAGATATGTTCATGCTTTTGGAGTGATTTTTAGAGGATAATATGTGGACTGAAATGATCCCGCTTTATTCCAGAAGGGTGGATGTTTGGACCAGGCATTTGGAAGGAGGTGTGAGAAGCCAAAATAGATACAGGCCAGGGTGGGAGGGGAAAACCAGCATTTGTTCCTTCTGTTTTAAAAATACATGTTGTGCACCTGAGTTGGATTTTTACTGTATTGCTGTTTCCTTCCCTTCTTTGGAATTCTATGCAGAACAAAGTAAGGTCAAGTTTGAGCTAATCCACATACAACCCCCTTTTGTTTCCTTTCTTATGCCTGATTTTTTTTTTACTGTTACTATCACAACCCAAATTCTTTGTTGTTAAAGTCTTTTAGTCAGGTCTTAGGTTCATACTAACATAGTTGATCTTTAAAGGTCATTAAAACTCCCAGACTGAAGGCCCATCCATCTCATTATCAATGGTACGTGGTGTAACTAACAGGGCTGGTATGTGTGCCCGTGGAGGCCACCACTGGCTTCTGCAATAGGAAACTGTCCCCCATTCTGTACACAGGGGACCCCTGTCACACAAACCAGTCTAAGCCTGATGAATTCCTTCTTCTTCCTTTGCCTAATAATCGTCTATCAATCCAAATCATTCAGAGCTGGTAGGGGGACAATTGGACCCTAGCGTTTCTAGAATCACTAAGGGAGCTGGTGAGGAACACGGATGGAAGAGATCAGGTGCGGGTCTTCTCTCCCACCATTTCCATTCCTCTTAGGCAGGGGTCCTCTAAATATTATGTAGGTCTCTCCCCTACCACACAAACATGCATGCACATGTACACATGTGCACACACATGCACGTCCTGACAATACACCCCAGCAGTCCTTATCCTGCTCTTTGTTTCTATCAACGGCATTACCTCCTAACATAGCATGTAATTTGCTAATTTATTGTGATTATTGTCTGACTCCTACCAGTATATGAACTCTCTGAAAACAGGGATCTTTTCACCCATCTTTTCCTCAGCAGCTGGAACATTGAAAGATTTCTTAAGTTTACTCATTAAAAGAAATTAAAAATGTTACTATATTGGAAAGCTAGCTTTCAAAAAAGTGAACATTCTCCTTTGAGGAACATTATCGTCAGGGAACATAAAATTTTTCTGATTCTGAAATAATCCTATGAATACATTTTAATAATTAGAGTACATATAATTTTACTGCATGCAAATACATCATACAGACTAATACCAGCTATAGCAAACTACATTTTAGTGGTTTAATGAAACGGGAGTTTTGTGCTTGCTCACGTAACTGTCCAAAGGTGGGTGTTTATGGTGTGGAGTGGCCTTCCCCGTTGTGGTAATTCAGGCACAGAAACTTCATGATGGCTCTTCTGTTGGTGGGGCTACTCAGTCACCACTGTCTCGCTGGCCGAATGGGAAAGAGATGGTTTCTTAATCATCTGGGTCTTTAGGAGACAGACATGACTTCCACTGAGTCCATTTCTTTGATCATAACTGCCACATGGCTCCACCTGGGTGCAATACAACACTGTCTCTGGTTGAACAGTCACTTCTTAAAAACAGCTCTATGCTATAGCAGGGGGAGAATGCATTTTGATGAGTTGTTTACTGTATCTATCACATGTGATGACCAAGTTCAGCTGTAACATGCATTCTCATGGGCAGGCTGTAGTAATGAGGCAAGCTTTTCCCTTGAGCATGACTGAAAGAGACCAACTCAAACCATACATATTCAAATTCTCTTCTGAGATATAGAAGAGATGAGGTCTACACTCATTTCATTGGCCTGAGTCATGTGGCTAAGCTCAACAAAGGGAGGAAGACCATTCCCTCCTTACATAGGCAGGGTGTGATGGGGGAGTGCATATCTTGACAACTGACAGCTCTCACGGGCTTATGTTGGACAGAGTCAAACACAGAGCTGAGTTCAATATGGTATTTCACATGGTTTCACCTGAGAATAGAGGAGCCACTGATGTGTGGGATGCTTGATATTCAGAGTTCACAGGTAAAGAGACGTTACTTTCAAGTACTAGTCTCCAGAGCCATCTTTTTATTTTCCTTTCTTTAGTTTGTTCCCACTTACTAGACAAAGCTGTTAGGTCCCCCCTTAATATTCAACAGTCCCAACTTCCTTCTGCCCAACACGGCCTTTTTGCTCCTCTCTCTCTAGGCTAGTTCCTGTGCTCTTCTCACACCACAGCTGTTCTCCTCTCTGGATTTTGGTTAGTGTTACGGTCTGCCTGGGGGATGTCATCTGGAATCCTTGCTCCTCTCCATCTCTCTAATTAATAACCACCCACTTGAGGTGTATGAGCTTTCACTATTTCTTTGAAGATTTCTTTGCATTCTGGGCATTGGCTATCTTCTTTCTTCTCTGCTCTATCCACTCATCCCTCCTTTCAACACTATTTAATCATTGCCTAGTATATGTCAAACAACTCTTCCACAAAATGAGGGTATACCATGAAGGAGATAAAGAAACTCTCCACGTTCATGGAAGTTATATGTTAGTGGAAAATGCAGATACATGAGCCACAATGTAAATATGATTTCGGAGAGTGCTAATACTGTGAACAAATGGAAACCTGGACAATATGCCTATGTGAGGGGAATGAGCAGGAAATGCATGGTCAGAGATGGCCTCCTCAGTATTTGCGGACAAAATGATGAAAACGAAACAGCCTGTGCAGCTGTAATCAAATATACGTTTCTAACCAGAGTCCCTGTAACAAAAGGACTTGTAAAGCTTTTCTTTTTCCTTTTCCTGAATCCATTTATCATATGTAAGTTGTTGGATGAATACAAAAAGGGCCAAGTAAAATAGGCTAGGCTGATTGCCAGGGTCTATAATTTGTTCAGTTATTTTAAGATTAGGTGGAATTATATTGTTTGAAGGGCCCTTATTTTTTTTTAACAAAGACCCAATTGAGCAAATATGAAGGAATAATGTTGCCTAATGCACTATGGTGTTAATTTGAAAGATCCAGAGAAAAATTGAACAAGAGCTTTGGGAACATGACTTTCTTATCTATATTTTACGTCTGTGCCTCTGTATTGCTTTGGGAACTGACTGGTTTGATCCCCTGGTGGTGCTCTCCAAGGGGGTGATCCAAGGAGCAAGGACTAACTTCGTCACACCAACAGTCAAGGTGTTTTGAAGTATGAGTAAGAACCATTGATGTAGATAAATCAATAAGATGTGGATTTGAGATTTCCACCCCTGGTTTTATATTAGCTTCCAGTTGCTGCTGTGACTCAGTGGTTGAAACCACACAAAGGTGTTATCTGCCAATTTGGTCTCATCTGACACCAGTCTCCCCGGGCTGAAACCAAGGTGTCAGCAGGGCAGTTCTCCTTTCTGGAGGCTCTGGGGGAGAATCTCTTTCCTTGATCTCTCCAGCTCCTAAAAGTCACATAATGTTTTCAGTTTATGCCCCCCTCTGTAATCTCCCAAACTAGCAAGACCTGGTTGAGTCCTCAGGCCACATCCCTCTGCCCCTGATTCTGTAGTCACAGCTCTTCTTCTGACTACAGCCAGAGGACGGGTCCTCTGTTTTAAAGATGCATAAGGTAAAATGGGACGCATCTGGGTGGTCCAGGCTGATCTCTCCATCTCAGAGTCCTTAGACTCAATCCCATTTACAAAGTTCCCTTTGCCACGGAGGGTCCTGTATACAGTCACAGGTTGCAGGTTAGGGCTCGAACATCTTTGGGTCTGCCCGTGCTCTCCCTCCCACGGTTTCTCTTTAAATTGATGACTGTGACTTCCAAGAATGGGGGAAGTATCACCCACCACACAGAGTCACTTCTGGGAATGGCTAAGGAGAACCAGAGTATTTCTCAGTACTGTGTCACCAGTCAGCTTCGGACCAAGGACTTGCTGCATCTGGGGACTGAGCATTCTTCATGATGTGTTCCTGGATTACTCAGCCTATTCCGTTTTGATAATGGGATTTGAGTCACCTCTTGAAGTTGCTCTATGACAACCTGTAGAAACAAAGTTTATTATAATGGAAGGTTGGAGGCTGTATTTTTTTCCTTATTGTTGATATTCTAGCATCGTCCCCTTCTGTCCTTTTGATGCATTACAAAGTGTTCCTGGAAGGAAACTGGTGATCATTCTAATTTCAGTGGCTCAGCTCTGGGGACTGACCTGGGCCTTGTCTTTGATATTGTGCTTCTCTCATCATAATCCTGACTTCGGAAACATGAGTGTCAGCATAGAGAAGGCTTGGCAGCTCCGGCCCTCATTTATCATGGAGAGGATGCTTTTAAGGAAGGTCTTAAATGAAGGCATTGTACAAATGCCAAAAAAGAAAAAAAAAACGTGCTATGTCTGGGGATTAGTGAAAGCTTCCCATTGTCTGACCTCAATTAGAAAAAGCAGAAATATGGCTAAGGATTGCTTTTGAGGTGCCTGAAGTAGCTTACTGGATGCTGCAGTGAACTCCTACACTGAAGCTCTTTGCCATCAGTGATCTAGTAACCTCATTCCTCTGCTTTCTTTCTGAAGCTCCTCATAAATCCACATAGGGCCCTCTCTCCACACTCACGGTTGGGTCTAACTCTGCACTTCCTGGGAGTAGGGGAGAGTAATGACGTGCAACATAAATGGAAGAAACTATAATACCTCCAAAAAGATACATAAGCATAACATTAAAATGTTTGACTTGGAATGAAGGAACATTTTTCAACCGCTTTTTTTCATCATTTCCTCTGTAAGGAATCTTTTTAGATGTACTTTTCCTAATCACCCACCATGACATTTTAATATTGCCGACAGACCGTATAGCTATTGATTTCTACAGATCTACATCTCTGTGTAGATATCTAAAGATATCTGTGTTTCATTCACAAAATGAGTAAGCCACTTTGCCTCTGCTCCAAGAACAAATGTTCACCCCCTTGAGGAAGATACTGCCCTATTGTGAATGCATGTTGTGAATGAAAGGAATACATTTTATTTTATCCTCTTACCATTTTCATAATATTAAAATTCCATACTTTAAAAATGAAAACTCATTATGACATGAAAACCATAATATATATATATATATATGTGTGTATATATATATATATATATATATATATATGCAAAAACAATGATAGGGAACAGTTATACTACCCTAAGTCATGGAAACATAAATATATAATATACAATATACACAAAAATACAAGGTTGGGCAACAGTAGGTCTACTGTTGTGGATATGGAAAAGAATACAATAATTAATGAATAATAAAATAAGAATAAACTGTGTTTCACATACTCAAAACTGTGTAATTCTGTAAGCATGACTATCCCTCTGTGTAAATAGGTACATTATTACACCATTATCTTTATGTTTGCAGAGTACTTTATTGTACAGTTATAATGTCTCATAATGTAAGTGCACATGCTTTGGTGGGTATTGATGTTGTTTCTGACTTATTTGGAGAGAAGCAGCACTGTGATACAGATGCTTGCGCGTATCTTTCCACACGTGACTGCCTCTCTCCTCCTCTCCTCGGGCTGCGTGCCTAGAAGTGCGGTCTTCCAGGCAAAGGAGGAGCCTCTTGCGGGGCATTTGGGACATGATGCAGAATTGCCACCAAAGCAGCACGATTCCTTTTGAAAAGCCACACTCCTAGCAAAATCTGAATAAGATCTGAGTAATTGAGTGGTATCTGTCCTACCAACAAAATATTGCATTTGCATCCAGATGATCGGGCATATTTTTAGAGGGTGTAATTGTTCAATTGGAACAGAAACTCTCTGGTGCAAGCGGGAGCTGGAAAGAGAATTGTGATGTGTTCAGAATTTTCTGCGTGTGACTTGGCTCAGCAAAACGGCAGGGGTGTTCGCACAGGGGCCGGAAAAATGATTATCATCCAAGCTGTTTTTGTTTGAGCCATTTGAATTCTCATTCTTTTTATTATTTTAAAACTGACTGTCTATTTCATCCCAGCTCCTATGAATGGATTTGTTCTAGAAGTCTGTGATGACAGAGACATAGGCAACGAAAGAAATACTTTCCAAAAATTGTTGTTTGATGGCTTCTCGAAATAAAACCACAAAATATGTATTTATTGAGCAAGTACTAGATGACAGGCACTGGGACAGGCCTAGGGCATATATAACAGTGGCTAAAAACAAATCCCTTCTCTTGTGAAGTGTGTGCTCCAGTGTGGGCAGACAGGTAGCAGGCCAAGTAGTCATAAATATATAATAGGGTGGCCGTTAGCGATGAGTGCTCTGGAGATACGAGAGTGAGTGGTTGAGGGGCGGGGCAGGGGGGAGAAGCAAGGGAAGGACTCTTTTCAATGAAGTGGCAAAGGGGCCCTCTGAGCAGAATTGAAATAAAGTGCTGAAGCAAGTCATGCAGCTATCTGGGGGCAGAACATTCTAGACACAAGGAAGAGCGAGTACAAAGGCTCTGAGACAGGAACACGTTTGGTGATGAGGATGGGGGAGGCCCGTGCGGCTGCAGCAGAGGGAGCGGAGGAGGACCAGGGTAGGAAAAGCCGTTGGAAAGACCGACAGGGGTTAGTTAACGCCCAGCGCGGGGGGACACGTAGGACTGCACACCGCCTCCCATTCCAAATCACAGCAGCTCCCCGTGAAGCTCACGTCCTAGAGCTCCTAGTGTGGCCCCGAACCCTGGCGAGACACTAGGTGTATAAGGGGATGGAGACTGGCAGGGCTCTCACGGAGCAAGCGTTCCCGGGAGAACACACACAAACACAGGGGCAATGACGGTTTACTGTGCTTGTCTCATCACGGGGGAAGGAGTGGCCATGAGCTCGGGCACAGTGACAGTTCTTTCTTTCACCTACATGGCTGCAATATAGGAATCAGGGTTTTGTAATAAAACCGTATTTTTCTTTTAGTAGCCTGCACATGTCACTCTATCGTTACATGTATTACATTATTTGAAATTAAATGGCAAGTCACCTGCTCACCCCAATGGATTGGGTCTTGCAATGAGGGGCCACATTTTTGCATCAGCTTCATTCGGTGAAACCCTGTATCAGGACCAGGTTTTCACCAGATTCGTGGCAGTGAACTGACAATGCCAAAGACATCCTTGAACTGAGGTCTGGCTTCCTGTCTTGGAAAAGCTCTGGACCTAACAAACAGGACCTTAGTTCAAGAATTAGAGTGTGATGAAAAGCTCGCTAGAAATCTGGAAGACGGGGAGGCGTTGGGGCAGCGATGTGGGTTACTGGTGCTGCTTCCTACTTGTTTTGTCAGTTGTGAGTCGCACTTGCTGGTAAATAGTTGGAAATTATATATGTTTTGTTTCCCCTCTCAATGGTAAATTCACTGGGGGAAGGAACAGTCGCTGCTTGCTTTGTGTGGGTGTCTAACAAATGATCCATGAATGAGGAAAACAATGCTCTCCGTTGGAATCTGTGCGCAGAAACGCAGAGAAAACAATCACGAATTCCGGGTCCCGTGGCTTCCTGCTCAGTCTAAGGGTATTTGCCATATGCATCCAAAGTCTCAATTACTTCTGTGACTCAGGAATCTGGGGATTTGTTTCAAGCAGCTTGCTGGTGTAAACCATTGGAAAGCTCTTATTTTCTGGTCTAAGCGCTGTGTACTTTCAGGTAATTATCTGATGTTTTTAGGACATGGGTTGGGTTGTCAAGTGTCCTCATCTCCAAGGTAACGTGGACATTCCTGTTGGCAGAGAACAGTTGGTCTGCCCTGTCTGGGTCATTCTGCTATTTGAAAAGCATTGCGGGGGGCAAATGGACTTGAGAACATTATGAGTTGAGGATGTGCAAGGGGCAGCCCCGTCCCCAATTACGTGGGGCGCTTGTGCCGCGTAGTTTGTTGCCTGCAGAGAAACTCGGGGCACCACCCCAGACCTTGTTCCTGTTAAGATTCAAAGTCCCCCCCTGTGGCCTCCCTCCTTGTACGTTTCCAGCACCAAGATCCTTTGCAGTTACTTTCTGTGCCCAAACCTCCAGCTTAGCTTGGGTGAACGGGGACTGCATCTTAATCTCCTATTTCAGTTGGGACAAGCTCTTCCTCCTTCTCACACTACAATGAGTTTTTTCTCTACACAGATCACAGATAAGATGTCTGATGATAAGACAGGCTCAACCATTTACTCCTTTATTGCAAAATATTTCTGAGATGAAATGAATCCAAGGTGTTCCAAATGGATGAGCAATGTGAAAGTTTACCTCTCTTTATTTGTAACTGCAAAATTCTCAGCGTATCCTAAAATAAGCACCGTGCTTGCAGCGAGGCTTCAGAAGTGAGGAGGACAAATGTGATTTTCCCGTTTGGGGAGGGGAGACGAGGACGTTAAACCGTCAGGCATATACATGAACAGGCTCCTAGAAATGGTGGCACCCAAACAGGGGAGGGATTCCCAGGGAGAACAGTTTTAGACTGAGTTTCCAGGAAAGGCATCCCTGAGTGAGAAAACTAAAGCGAGGCCTGAGTTCAGGAGGAGGGCCGAGGGGAGTGAGGGGGCTGGGAAGGGCGTCCCTGGTGTAGGGACCACTTAGCAGGAGAGTCTGAGGGGGACAATCACTTTGTTGGTCTGAATCAATGAAAGAGACCAAGCTGCAATGAAAGAGAGGCTTCTGGATGCAGGGGGTTATCAAAGGGATGAGCACCATAAGATGTGGCTGAAGAAAAGAGCTTTGAGTGACATGCTGAAAGACTATATTTTTTTCTAATAATTATGAAGAGGCATTGCCAGGTTTTGGGCAGAGGTGGAGGAGTGAGTGTGTGATCTGGTCAGAGCTAACCGATTATAGTAATTACAGCTTCATGCGTCAAGGGTCTGATCAAGCATACTAACCATATTTATTATCACAAAGCTGGGCATTTCTGGGTGTGTAGGAAATAGACATATAAATGCATCTACATACATATGTTACATGTTTATGTTTGTATATGCATATACATGGGTGTGTACATATACCTTCATCTGTGTATGTATACACCCATAGAAATACAAATTTAAATCTGAAAATATACTTTGAGATTTGGTTGGGTGCATTTGCTTAATCCCATAATGGTTACTCAAAATGCCTACAAGTTGAAGTTTAACTCTTAGGCTAAGATTCCCAGCTGATGTTGAGGTGGATGTTTAAGGGACGGAGTAGGAAAATGCTCACAGGGAATCATCTGGAAAAATACAAACTGGGTAACCTCTCTTTGTTATGTTTTGGTTCAGAATGTATCCTAGTGACTTTTATTATTAATAAGCCAAATAATAACCTCTGCAGTTGTTGCAACTGTTTCAACTTGCTGGTGAATTCACCCGAGGAAAGGAAGGCTCTAGAACTGTTTGGTGGGGCCCACCGTTCGGAGCCTCCCGCCTCTGCCTGTCTGGGGCCCCCCCTTCTGAAATGACTGTGCATTAAACAGAACTGACGAACGAGATGAGAAAGAAAGAACGAAGCTGATTGAGGCCTCAGGTTTAAAAGTCAGTCTGTGCGCTCCAGTTGTCCAGTGCTGTTCTGTTGGTGTTGTGTCTTCAAAGAACTCAGAACCAACACAGACCAGAGTCTGTTCCTCATGGTCAGGGAGGATCTGGCCTGTGTCAAACCCCCCTGGCTAAAATGAGACCATTTTCCTCATCTGAATTTGGAGAGAGATAAATGGCGCCTCCATAGCCTTCTAGAGAAGAATGATAGGGTCGTTGGGGTTAAGTACGAATTGTGCGCAAACAAAAGGAAATCCTTTCCCCGTCCAAGCACACTCTGTAGAAGTGCGAGGTACATTATACAGGCATAATGGGCCTGCTAGGATACCCAGGCATGGAAGCATAAAGAGACATTATAAATCTACACGTTCATGACATGCATATGGCATAAAACTTTAGGACATCTTTGAGATGAGCCACCTCATGTTCTAGAAATAGCCTCTCTTTTTTTTAAGAAACTAGTCACACTTTTCCTAAATTTGAGAAGCACAGCAACTACCCCCAAATGTCATTTAAGGGGTATATCTGTGGTTCAGAAAAAAAAGAGTTCCAATGGAAGGTGTTAATCTGTTGAATTTCCCGTCTTGCCACACGTAAGCTGCGACCTACGTCCTCCATTTTCTCTTTTGTTTTGATCTTAATTGCATTTTTAAATTAAAACTCACCCACGGAAAACCATCTTTTTTTCGGCTTAAGCTGATAACACCAATGTTGAAATGGCAATATTCAGAACATTTTAAAGCCCATATAATTTTAAAGGAAAGGTTGCATCTTTTAAAATAAATTATGTTATGTAGAAAGACATAGGATATAAACTTAATACAGAAGGAAATTGAAATATTGATCTCCTAGTTCAGTGGACATAAAATCTATATATATTTAGGCAATCACTCACTTCACAATTTCCGAGAACTGGTAGGGTCTCTGTCATTGGCACCATTAATTTTTATAGCTCAGTGCTGAAGAAATGCAAAGTGTGTGTGTGTGAAAGCATGTCCTCTCCTTGCCTGTCTTCCAACGTAGACAGGTTTTTTATGAATATTGATAATAATTGGTAATGATAGTCATTTTACTTTTTAAGCCCTTCCCATGGCCCATGAAGTACTCTGATACTTCAAGTATAGTGTCCTTTAAATCTTCATAATATCCTGTATGCATAAGCGTCATTATACCCATTAAACAGTGGAGAGCAAGGAGGCTTAAGGAGGCTAGAGTTCACCTCCCATGGTTACACAACTAATAGATTGGGATTGAAATTCAGGCTGACCTGACTCATGGAAGTGTAGTGGTATGCTTTCTTTTTGGAAATAGTTAAAACGCCCTTATTATATATTTGTAAAACAAATACGTATCATCATCTATAGAGACAAATTATCCTTTGATAGTATGGTCACTAGAATCAGATCGGCTGGGTTCAAAGCCTGTGTCTACCACATGGACAAATACTTCAATTTCTCTGTAGTGTAATTGCAGGGCCTATAAAATGGGGTCTATAGTAGTATTGACTCATAAGGATATTGAGGGGACTAAATTAAATAATTTCCCAAAAGCACATTGCTTGATACCAAAACTGCATTTGATACGTGGTACGTATTATTATCGCTGTTACTATTTTTACTACTGTGACTATTATTGTTATTATCACTGTACTTCCATTAGAGACGATGTTAGCCCACACGCACACAACTCCAGTGAATGAAACGTTTTCTGGCTCTGCAATTCCACGCTGCTTCCTCTGTGTGCTCAAATACTTGAGAAGATCACAAACATTCCTATCTTTGCATCTCCGTCAGGACAGACTTACAGAAGATAATCCCCGCTAGAGACTGGCTCTAAGGCACTGGGGGGACTCGCTTCTACGGACCGGGGTGCCCCGGGGACAGGGGAAATGTTCCAATCATTAATCGGATTTTTATCCCAACTTGCTTTCCCTCAACATAATATCCTCCTGGGTTGAATCAGCAATCACGGAGCTTCTGTTGGGTGCTCAGCATCGTGCATTTCCCATGGCTGCTCTCTGTCATCACATTTCTCTTTTTCCCTCAAGACTCGGTAAATTAGCTTATTTGGTGACTTCTTTCTCTGCAGGTAGTAATGCTGTGAGCAACAGCTACTGTGAACTTGTAAAGCCGATGGCTTCAAATTATTTGTGCAAAGGGATAAAGAGTTCTAACCAGTGGGTTAGCAAGGCAGATATCTCTGGGTTTTAGCTGCGCATGTTGTTTCTCCAGATTGGACTTCCTGAGTATCGTTTGATTGACCACTGGGTGGAGGCAGCTGGTACGCAGAGATAAAACCAAGAGCGTTCTAGGTTTGGGGAACCTGTAGTCCTGTAGACATATAGCTTCATTGAAGTTCTGTTTCTAAATAAAGCTAGTCTTTAAGATTAAGTACCCCTAAAGACTCTCAGGAGATAAACTTTTATTGAAAATAGAGAGAAAGAAGACAATCTGAAGGAATATATGAGAAAGCATTGAAAAATTTAAATCATTATGCATTGGTAGTTTATGGTTCAGTAAACAATTATATATAGTAGTTACCAAAAAATGCCTATTGAGAACAGTTCTTTCTATTAAGTTTGTTTGGGTTTCAGAAAGCTGAATCAATTCTGTCTTAAAGTCTCTGGTAAAGAGAGAAGCTGATAACCAAGAACAAGATAGGAAATGAGGAAAGTCACAAAAAAAGAAAGAGATGAAACACAAATGAAAAAACTAAGAGGGAAGGGTCTAAGTCGTGATCCTTTAATTGGGCCTTTTAAGGTGCGAAGATGTGTGTTTGGGTCAGGTGTTGGAAGAGCAGAGGAAAATGTGGGAGCAGAGTCTGAACACACACACACACACACACCTGAGAAATATGGGAAACAGTGGTAGTTTGGTAGCCAGAAGAAAGGGAGTATGAAGAATGCCAAGGGAAAAAAGGGGGGAAATTATGTTTGGTTATAATCGGACATCTGGCACACTGTGATAACACAGACATCTTTACTACTACGGAGACATCCCAGTATGGTGACGGCGTCTCTTTCATACACACCAAGGATGAGGGGATAAAGAAGTTTTAAGGTACTTTTGTTTCTTATTTCTTACATTGTGACATTTTTGTATCAACCAAGAAAGTTTTTATTGTGGGGGGAGGGAGAAATAATTGTTATAATCCCAGAAGTCATGGCTAGTATAATGCTGACAAAGTCATTAGCCCTTCAGTGTTGTAACTTGCAGGACCTACCTTGTGAATTCTGCCGGCCCTGTGTTCCTTCATGTCCCCCCTGCACCTTTGTGTAAGGGAACTAAAAGAGGAGCATTTGATTACTAAGTTAATTTTTCTGGGCTTTTTTGGGGGGCAGGTAAACTGTTTAGCCTCAATTTCTACTCACATGTAATGTTCAGTTCAACATTCTTCCCTTGACCACTCTTCCATCCTCACCTTCATTTCTTTCGTTACTATCCCCCAAGTGCCTATCACTTCCCTGCCTCTGAAGTCAAATAATGCTGAAGGAAATGGAAGATTAGGAGGGCTCTTGCCTCATGACGATCACTGGAGAATATGTGAAATACTCCATGCTGACTCAGAGAATGCCGAGGTCTACCAATTCACTGGACACTAAACAGATATTGAACCAGAACCTGTGAATTTCTAGGCACTTTACACAGATAATATAGCAAAGATCAAAACAAACAGGGAACCGTTGCTCTCAAGTTGGGAAAATACATACCCAGGCACCTGGAAGGCTACCTAAAGCAACTGAGAAACAAACAAGAGAAATACCCAGTGTGATAAGGGTAGATTGGGTGGTCATGAAAGGCTTCTCCGAGTAAGTGACTTTTATGCTAACCTGTGAACACCACAAAGAAGCCGGCCATGCATAGTTCACAGATGTCAAACAAAGAACGGAGCTGCAGAGTGGTAACAAAAACAAATTTGATTTATGACGGTTGCAATAGAAGAAAAAGCATCTCAGTGTAGAAATGACTCGAGTTTAAATACAACATGAGCAAGTGGGGATGTCTAACCAAGCAACAGGCTAGGGGTCAGTAGATAGAAAATTACTAAGGAGAAACATCAGAGGCATGGGGGTTCTGGCTGCATTCTTGTTGACGGAGGCCTGGGTAATCAGACACCCCCAGTGGGGGGGCGGAGCATGGAGACCCTGACCAGATATCGAAGGTGATCAGCTATCGGGGAAGGCTTCTAAGGAAACTGACTCGGCAGGGTTACTGCTAAGACTGGATTTTACAAGCAAGGGCACTTATGGGCCTCCAGGAAAGTTCAAATCCCTGACTAAAGTTTATCAAGCAAATATTTTTTGTCAGTCGTGGGACCTAATACTTTAACACCTTGACCAGCTGGGTTCACCCCTGCACAATAGTTCCTCCACTTGGTCGGTACATCACCTCCAGGTCGTTTCTCTGCTCATTTGAGACTGATGTAAAATACGTGATAGCAGGTGGAATTGGAGAGACTGCATCACTGTGGTCAACAAAGTGCCCACAGCACGGCCGCATGTCCTTCCTTTGCAGTGTCTAACGAGCATCCCATGACCAGAGAAGGAGGGGAGGATCTGGAATCAGGACACTGCCCTGACTCAGAAATGGCAAGTTAGACACTGTGATAAACACTGTGGACAGGGGGCTGTGTCTGCTTGGGACTGCCAGCTACTCTCCTGGACAGAACCCCATGAGATGGTGTTACTCTGGTGAATTTGCCCAGGCACAGGACTGGCCTTCCACCTGTCAGCCCAGAAACTGCATCTCATCAGATATCTGGAGTAACTAAGGTGTCACCATAGCCAGCTCAAAAGAGATGGGCATAGGTCTCAGACTGTGTGGGCTGCTACAACAGAATACCACACGCTGGGGAACTGAATAACAGCAGGAATTTCTTTCTTACAGTTCTGGAAGCCGAGAGCACAAGATTGGGGTGCCAGCACAGCTGGACTCTGATGAGAGTTCACTTCCAGGTTCCAAATTGTTGGCATCTCCCTGTGCCCTCACATGATGGAGGGGCCAGGGAGTTCTCGGGGTCTCTCTTTTATAAGAGCATTAATTCCCTTCATGAGGGCCACGCCCCCAATGCCCAAATCTTCCACAGTCTCACTGGCTGTTAGGACTTCAACACGTGAGTTTGGGGGATGTGAACATTCAGATCATAGCAGTATAGAAAAATTGTTATGTTCCACATTGCTTGTGTCTGATGAAAATCGGCATAGAGAAGATAATGCGTACTATTTTGGAAAATCGTCAAAAGGTTTCTGGGTGAATCTGAAGTTAGAAAATGAAGGCCTCCTAAGAGTCATACAAGTAGAGGTTCCCGGGTTTACTAGCATGCTGGGTCTGTACGCACAACAGGGATGTAACGGGGGACCATACCCCCCAGGCTCTGCTGGGGGTGGGGACCATGTTTCCCTCTGAGTCTCCTGGTTTATGTTCCTTGAAGCCGGATACTCCCCTTGGGTTTTTCTTCCTTTGCTTTTGTTAATACCTTTGCCCTGATTTCAATCCAGCCTTTTTGACCAGCAAATATATACTCTGCTTTTCTATCTCTTCTCTGAATCACCCTGTGGTGACTTTCTAATGCTCAGAAGGCAAGCTTACTTCCTTCGTTTCTCGATTCTGGAAGGATGTCCTTTGTTTCCTCAGGCGGCACACTGGGGTTCTAGGAAAACAACGGTAGCGTTTTCTATGAGATCCACCAAAACAGGAAATTAATTTTGGCATTTTTTAAGTTCTCCGTAGCTGTGTAATAAACCAACCCATAGTGCTATGGTTTAAAACAGCAACAATGTATTATTTCTCATTATTCTGTGAGTTGACTCGGGGTACACGGGTTGTCCTTCTACTCTGTGTGACATTGGCTGGGCTCTCTTACTTGGCTGTGTTCAGCTGGCCGGTGGGGTTAGCTGGGAGGCCCAAGAAGTCTTCAGTCACGCCTGGTCTGTCTCTCTCCCCCACACGGCCTCTTCACATGACCAGGCTGAGCTTCTTCCTAGCATGTTGGTCTAAGAGGTCTTGCGTGGCGATTGGCTTCCAAGATAGAGGAAGTGAAAACTGTCAGTTCTCTGAAGTACAAGACTTGTTTTGGTATCACTGATGCTACATTCTGTTGGTCACGGTCAGCCCTGATTTAGGAGAGAAAGATAAACTCTACCTATTAATCGGTAGAATACATACAAAGAGGGAAAGACTTGAGGGGCGGCTGCCTTTGAAGAATCTGCCACAGCTTTCTTCCTAAGCCCAATATTTTCAATAGGCAAAATACTGTCACCCTGTCATGTACGTGTTTCTTTGCATTACAATATCAGCTAAAAATGAAGGATTTCATGATTTCAATCATGCCCAGGTGCCATGAGGCTTCTTGGGTGCAATTCTTCATACTCAGAGGCATTTGAACTAAAAATACAGTTTATCTGCTCTGCAAAGCCTGACATAGGCTAGTGGGTCTGGAACAGAAAAATTGCAATGTACAGTTCCTTTCAAAAAAAAGGAGCGGCTTCCCTGGCTGGGCGGCTCACTTGGTTTGAGCATTGTCCCACACACCAAAAGGTTGTGGGTTCAATCCCCGGTCAGGGCACGTACAGGAGGCAATCGATTGATGTTTCTCTCTCACACTGATGTCTGTCTGCCTATCTCTCTCTCTCATCAATAAATGTATCCTTGGGTGAAGATTTTTTCTTTTTAAAAGTAGGGGCTGGAGGTGAGAGAGGCCCATAGAAGTCACCGGCTCATTTGCACACTTGTACGCAGTTCTCCCTGTTCCAAGGGCAGAGATTAGTTGCAGGTGAAGGCTCAGTTTCTACTGCCTGGTTTGGGTCCTCTGTGGCTCTTGGCTTTGCTCTGGGAGCTCCTAGATCTACTCTCAAGTCATCCTTTCTTGTCTATAAGAAATGGCCTGGCCCTGGCTGGTGTAGCTCAGTGGATTGAGCGTGGGCTGTGAACCAGGCATCGCAGGTTTGATTCCCAGTCAGGGCACATGCCTGGGTTGCAGGCCACGACCCCCAGCAACTGCACATTGATATCTCTCTCTCTCTCTCCTTCCCTTCCCTCTCTAAAAATAAATAAATAAAATCTTAAAAAAAAAAAGAAATGGCCTGGATCGGAGCTGTAGTGCTGAATAGTTTTGTCAGCTCTTGTCCACCCCTGAAACATTTGGGGCCCGAAGGTTTTGTACATTTAAATTTGACCTGTCTCTGCCTGTTTTAGTCAAAGTTGGCAAAACTCCTTTATAACTTTTGTGGTTTTCCTGCGAATTAAATTATACTCTGTTTTCATTACACAAAAGACAGAAACGCAAATTGATTTGAGTCAGGCCTGTCTCCCAGGGTTATGATCCGGGCGTTGTGGAACATTTATTAGATTCTTCAAAGCCAGAGTTCTCAACAAGGTCTCTGACAGCCATCGCCTTAGTTTGATTATTACTCTGTGATTACATGTGACTGGCAAAGCTCTGGGTGTGACCCTTGCCCTGTAACCATTTTTTAGTTTGAAAACATTCAGCCACTCAGAGAAGGTATCACGGCAAGTCCTCTGTTGGAACTATTTCCTTTCAGTTTTGCTTGAGAACTGAAGAGTTAGTTTCTCCCTTGACTTCTCCCCCCACCCTCAACTTCTCCTGCAATCCTTTGTCATACCTGACTAAAACAAGTCAATGGATATGTCCACATTCTTGCAGAACTCTGCTGAGTCACGTCCACAGTTTCATTAGGTTCATTTTACAATATGTGCATCACACAGGAAATAGTCTTGCCATTTTTTTTGCCAAGTATAACATAGCTCTCCTGTTTTCAGCCTCTAGTCACAGCGATTTCCTCACTCATTTTCAACCTCCCAACAGTCTCCTCACCATCCTCAGAACTCTGCCACCACCCCGTCCCGAAGCCAATACCCAAGTTTAAGGTTTTTGTGACGGTAGCACAGGCCTGCTGCCACAAGTTTCAGATGCATACACACGCATCACAAGCTCCCTCAGATTTAGAGACACAAAAGCAGGGACCTTATTTGTTCTTATTTCTGTGGGTTAGGGATTTGGTAGGGTGCAGCGGGGAGGAACGATGTGTCACTGGTCAAAAGCGTCTGCGCTGCCACCTGAGATGACTCAAACAGCTGGGGAGTCGCTGTGGCGGCTTAACTGGGGTCAGATGGCTGTGGTTTCATTTTTATTATTGATTGTGGGGAGTTGGTTTTTTCCCATACTTATCTGGGGCTTCCTCACAGCACGGTGATCTCAGAGTAGTCGGACTTTCACATGCAAGTCACATGTAATCACGGTGCCTGGCTTCCTTTGGGAGAAGCAGAAAGCTGTAGAAGGAGAAGAAGTAGACTCTACCCCTTGAGGGACATGTGGAGCAGTTTGCACAGACAGGCAGGGGGAGAATGGAGGGAGCCCTGACTGAAGACCGTCAACCGCAGAGTTTCTGCGTTAGGATTGGTCAAACTTTCCTCGTCATAACCTGTGATAAGAGACATGTGACACCTAGGAAATATTATATGTGCATAACTAAATGTTATTTCAAGAAGCAACATTTTAACCCTATCACACTCAGATTTTTCTAATCTACTCTAATTATTTTTTTCAAAATGTTGCTTATAAAACTTCAATTTTATTTTATAACTAATGAAATGAGTAATTAAAAAAAAACAACAGTGGTTCTGATCAAGGTCCCTTACTGTCTATATGACAAAAGGGAGCATCAATAAAAGTGTACTCCAAATAATTTGCCAAAAGTTATGTGGCTTGGCTGAGGCAGAGAGAAGATACTCATGTCTCCCAGATTAAGCCAAGACTTGTTCAGTCCCACTCGACCTCAAAGCCACACTGGCGACCCCGTTCCCTGTCTTAGCTTGTTTCTATCCGAGCTTTGATGTGAGTTCTCTGTTTCTATCATCACCAGATCCAGGAGACCATCACTAGGCCTACAACTGAAAATCCAATTACCGTGCTTCCTTCCTTGGTCTCCCTGTAACAGACCGGGGGCACTTGCAGCACCCATCCCTTTACAAACACCTTCTGAAAAAGAAAGAAAGAAAGAAAGAAAGAGAAAAAGGAATTGTTCGCAGATGGTATTGTGGGGCTTGTGACTGTGAAAATAAAAATATCCCTCCTACCCGTAGAATCGTGAGTTGTGAAAAGAGAGTTATTGTAAGCACAATGCCGCTGACGGTGAGAAATGTGTCTGTCACCTTCTGGAATCAGCCGGCGCCAGTATCACACAGCCTGGACCTCACTTCCCTTCACCGGACTCCCGTTTCCTGGGTTGAATCCCCCATTTACATACACCTTGCTAACTGGGGCTAAGTTAAAAGTTACGGTTCCATCCATATAGCATAGGCCCAAAGGACCTAAAATAACACTTGATGCCGTACACAATACAATGAGATCAAAACAATGCAAGCACAGCTTTTTCCTTTGTTTGAAAAGGTGTAACAGGTTGGGGAGGGGGTTGGGGACTGGGCATAAAAGGTGAAGGGATTAAACAAAACAAAACCGAAAAGACTCCTACACAGACAACAGTATGGTGATTATCAGAGGGAAAAGGAGGTAAAAAGGGTAAATGGGGGAGTGAACAGAAGGAGACTTGGGGTGGTGGAGACACGATATAATGTACACATGGTGTGCTACAGAATTGTACCCCTGAAACCTATGTAACTTTATTCACCAGCATCAAGCCAATACATTCAATAAAAATAAAAACACACACACAATAAATAAATTGTGGGATTTAAGCAATTTTAAAAAGTAGCTGGTTAGGAATTTATGTTTCTTCCTTAGTAATATATAGAGTTTGGACTGGATAATCTCTGAAAGACCTTGGAATTCTGGGATTCTGTGACCAGAGACTGTCTAGGAGAGGAAATACTGACCTGTGTTGTATCTCTTTTAACGCATCTTGGGTCGAGAGCACCCACAGATGCAATAGCCTGAATTTGAATTACACTTTTTTGAAAGATTTTATTTATTTATTTTTAGAGAGGGAAGGGAGGGAGATAGAGAGAGAGAGAGAGAGAAACATCAATGTGTGGTTGCTGGGGGCCTTGGCTTGCAACCCAGGCATGTGCCCTGACTGGGAATCGAACCTGAGACACTTTGGTTCGCAGCCCGCACTCAATCCACTGAGCTACACCAGCCAGGGCCTACACTTTTTTTTTTTAAATAAGGAAAAACTTATCTCAGAAAGCTAGGTTGACAAGGGAGATAGCGGATCTCCAAGATCAGCTGTGAAAGGCAGGTCCTCTGGGCCTGACTGAGAGAGAGCCCTGCCCGACCTTTGTTCCCAGAGACCTCATTTCAGAAATGTCACTTTCAGCTTGCTCCACGCTCCTGTCACATACTGTTCTAAGCACTGAAATTTGTGTTCTGCCGCTGAATAGGAATTATTGCTTCTATCTTTGGACCTATTAGAAATCATTTGAAGTTCATTTAATAGCAATAAAAATCACCTTTATATTATAGTTGACTGTTAAAATTTACAATGTAATTTCTGTTGTCTTTCATTAGTAGTATTTCAGGGCCCATGTATATATAACAAGACTACTTTTAAGTACCTTCTAAAGAAATGGCTTTTTCAACGTGAATTTTTCTTCAATTCTTAATTCCCTAGAGTGAGGGCAAAGTACAATTAATTATGTGACAATGCTGCTTAAAATTTCAGAGTTTGCCTTACATGGGTACAACTTAAAAGAAAAAACATATGATAGTGGAAACAAATTTCATGTGTTTCCCTAAATTATTTACTCAGTACTTGGACTAGGGTAAAAACAGATTACAAATGGTAAGTGGAGAGAAAAATCAGGTCGTTAGAAAAAAAAATTGCACCCTCCTCTGATTTTCCCGAGACAGGCTTGCCATTGAAATCGGGTATGGAATGGGAAGCAGATAATGCCCGAAGGAAAAAAAGTGTCCGGATTTTAAGGAATGAATCTGTTGATCCATCCCGTTCATACGTAATTTACTTAATACTTGACTGTCTCAGAAAGCCTCAATATTCTCATTTCAAAGTTGATTCGATGCACAGGAAGAGACCAGTGCATCGTGCTTGAATTGTATGCGTCTGCCTGCCTTAGGCGCGTTTCAACGCACAGGGAAGGGGAGAGGGAAGAAGCTTCCCACGTAACGAAGTGCGTCTTTCCTGGGCAAGGATGGCTGGAGAGTCGCTGCAGCTGGTGGGCAGCGGAACAGAGTGGAGCAAGGAGTCAAAAATGCCAAAGCAAATGGCAACAGCAAGCAAAAAGCATCCAGAAAATGGGCTGCAATCGAACAGCAAATGCCTTGACCCAAGTCAGAGGTTGCTGAGTCAGACTGAGAAGAAGAACCATAACCACAGGTCCTGTGGGGGGAGGGGGGGCGGGGTGCAGTGCTCACCTGCCAATAGCGCCTCTTCTTCAGCTGTAATGTGCTCTCAGTGACGAGGTTTCAGGGGTGAGGACGTGTAGGGCAGGAGCAGGGAAAAAAACTGTATTTAAAAGACTGGGAAAGGGTTGTATTAATTCTTAAAATAACAGAGCTGGTTAAAGCACTCCAATTCCAAGGAAGAAATTAAAATGCGTGCTCATCACTCAGCTGAGCAGGGTTTTAATGCAGGGCTTAATAAATATACAGTTATCTAAGTAGGCTTGAGCTGCCGTAACAAACTACCCAAGGCTGGGTGGCGTAAACAACAGAAATTTATTTTACATTTTTTTAGGCCAGACATGCAAGATTAAGGTTGGCCTCTGGTGAAAACTCTTCCTGGCTTATCGATGGGCACCTTCTTGCTATGCCCTCGCACGGTGGAGAGAATGAGAGAGCAAGCACACTCTGCTGTCTCCTCTTAGAAGGGCCCTAATCCCATCCTTTATGAGAGCTCAACCCCTGGGGCCTCATCTAAACCTAATTATCTCCCAAAGACCCCAGCTCCAAGTACCATCTCATTGGGAGTGAGGACTTCAACTTGGACTTGGGCAAGCATGATTCAGTCCATTGCAACTGTCAGTTTTGATTATCTCAGAGTCGCCATAAGAGATATATGTTATATTTTATTCCCCTTCATCAGACAGTATCTGCACTTGGTTTGGGACTGAGGTTATTCTCACAGTACAAATGGATTCTCTCAATTTCTTCTGAGTGTTTCACCTTAATTCTAACTGTATCGTGTCCTAGAACAGAGCGTTCTCTTTCTTCAATCATTTTATAAATAGCAAAAGTCTTTATTCCATTTTTTTTTCTGTTCTGTTTGGCAAACAAAATGAATGTAATTTGCTGACATTTGGAATGCAACCCAAGCATTGGTCTTGCTCATCCCAAAGGCCGCCTTCCCATCCGTGTGGGAAGGAGGATACTGGCTCCAGGGTTGTCCACGCAGCTGCAGTTTTACTGAGTAGCGTGTCACTCCGGCGCCACCACTGACCCCCACTCTTCCTGAGAATCCGGGCTCTGGCCTCCCTGCAGTGCACTGCTGCTGTCACCTAGGCTCAGGCGCAGCAGATGCTTGAATTCTGCCTGTCCTGTTTCTCTCCATGCAAGTACCCACGTCTGCTTTGGAATGTCTGCCTTTAGCGAAGGGTCAGAGAAAGCAAAAGTGGATAGTTTAGGAGGGAGACAAATGAAAATCTTAATTCACAGTGTGATCGTTTCCATACGATGGAGTTATCCATCACAGGGACACACGCTAATTCCTGGCTTCCCGTTAGCCCTCCGTTCACAGAGCACCTCGTTATCCAGACTCCTTCCCTCTGTGGACACCCCCCAGTGCCACACCACTTGGTCCCGAGAACCCCAGAGTCAGAGGCGAACACTTTTCCAGGGCATAAGTTACTCAGTTTAGAGTGATGCCCTGAGGTGGAGAATCAGGAAACAAGCTTCAGAAGAATCGTCTGGGCGGGCATCTGTTCTCCTTGGTCCTGCGTCTTTCCAAGTGCCTCCAGAGCTAAGTCAACCTTGTTCAAGGATGCAAAATTTCACTTTCTGGGGGCTCAGGCTTTTGTATAGAACCTGGTGACATTTAAATTGTGAAAATTAATATACACAGTAGATTTCAAAAACAAAAAATAAAACTACTAGAGGATACAGAGAAGAGCTATTGGTCACTTTGGGTCCCTCCTAAAGAATTCTTTGGGGATTTTTCACCCCAGGATGTCCTTAGACTTTTTGCTTTGGGAACTAAAAGCACCCACTGCTGTGTCCCCTAGAAAATGGCATCTAGTTTATTCTGAGTTAAAGGAAAAGTGTAGATCACAGGTGGCAAACACAAGGCCCACAGGCCGAGTCCGGCCCTCCACCTTGTTTTATCCGGCCCAGCACCTTGTTTCTACCCGGCAGCAGCGCCGAGCTCTTGCTTACCTGTTAAGGAGTAGTTACATTTACACAGTCCTAAAGTTACATTCGGCCCTTTGAAGGCAACCACAAGGCTGATGTGGCCCCTGGTGAAAAAGAGTTTGACACCCCTGGCTAGATACTTTACCTTCAGTTCAAAAAGCTGTTCGATATAGTGAGTAGAATTAACATCATGGCGCAACAGAATGGAATATTTGAAAACAGGGATGACCTAGAAAAGTGAGAGGCATGGCCACTTTCATAATCCTTGATTGGTTCCCTTTCTCTGAAGGCTTGATTGATGCATAAAGTAGCTGCCCAACTAATCTTTGCTTCTCCTATAGTGAGTTCCTGTGTCTTAAGTATGCTAGTTGGTAAAAACAAAGGCAATTTCAGGTGTTTCCCAATTTGTGCCTTGACACCCTCCTCCCTTAAGGCTGCAAATTGCAGAGGAGCCTATTATTTTCTCATAGTTTTACACCTAGAAGCTATATTGTCAACTTTCATTATATGCTACCGTTTACCACCAGCCACTACATTCTGCCACATTGCATAATAATGATAATCACTGTAATCATATATCAACACAATGAGATAATGAGATAATAACAAGACTTCAGTACCTTCCCTGTGTGCTAAACAATTAATTTCAGTCACAGACATGTTGCTAGCCTGTTCCACCCCACTGTAGGTGTCAGAAGCTGGTGTTCTATCACAAGGACTAGGGCAGCGGCGGCGGGGGGCGGGCAGACTTCCAGCAGGCTGTGCAACGCAGTGGGCCACCTATCTGTGAGTTTCCAAAAATTATTCCTGAAGCTTACGTGTCACCCTGTGGATTATTCCCTGGCAAAACTCTCGATGGGGTTCTTATGTGTCGGGACAACACATCCAATGAATGCATTCCAAGAGAGCATTTGGGATATCATAAGAAATCTTATGAATGACAACAAATGCACCCTAATCAACAACACCTGAGGACTTGGAGATTAACTTGTCTAGACTTGTGAGATTTTCACCTCAATTTCCCCCGAAGTTGCAGGCCCATCTCTGTAGAAGTTACTTATCTGAACCAGAGCAGAGATTAAGTCTGCCAGGCTGAGACAGTTTTATCTGAAATGAAAGCAAGATGTGACTGTGGACAGTAGCCACGTCATTCACAGGACTCAGAACCCATGGTGTTTTTGACCATTTGTGCTAACAGAAACTCTAGATTTTTTCCCCTGAGCTTGTCTGTTAAATCATGGAGATTAATCTTTATGAAATTTGTGATTTTTTAAATCCAACACGTTGCCTCTGAAGGTTTCTATTTAAAAATTCTGAGACAAAAGGACGAATAGTCCTGGCTTTAATGCATGTACCAGTGCTGGATTATTAACATTAGTGTGAGATAAATATTACTATTGTTGTCATCAGGTTTTTCTAAGTACGAGAAATAATCGACTTTCATTGAATTTTAGTGTAAACCTCCAGCCAGGAATAAAGCAGACTATCCCTCCCATCAAAAGTGTACAATAGCCCCTGGCTGGAGGAGCTCAGTGGATTGAGTGCAGGCTGCGAACCAAAGTGTCACAGGTTCAATTCCCAGTCAGGGCACATGCCTGGGTTGCAGGCCACGGCCCCCAGCAACCGCACATTGATGTTTCTCTCTCTTTCTCTTTCTCCCTCCCCTCCCTCTCTAAAAATAAATAAATAAATAAATAAATAAAATCATTTTTAGAAAAGTGTACAATAGCAAATCCGAGGGCAAATCATTTTTGAAAACGTCACCATTGTCTTCATCGACTTTACTTTCTTCTCTTTCTTTTTAGTTGCTGCCAAACCAAGACCCAACAGTGACGAATATTCAAAGAAGATCCCTCCTCCCAAACCCAAACGGAACCCCAACACTCAGCTCAGCACGTCTTTCGACGAAACGTACATGAAGAAGCACGCGCCCAGGAGGACCTCGCTCACGCGCGACCCCTCCCTCTCCCGGGTCAGCAGCCCCGCGGGGGACCCCGAGGAGGAGGAGCCCGTGTACATCGAGATGGTGGGGAACATCCTCCGAGACTTCCGGCGGGAGGACGACGACCAGAGTGAGGCCGTCTACGAGGAAATGAAATACCCCATTTTTGACGACTTGGGCCAAGACTCCAAGTGCGACCTTGACCATCACAGCTGTTCTTCGCAGTGTGCTACTCCCACGGTGCCTGACTTGGACTTCGCCAAGTCCTCAGTGCCCTGTACCCCGAAGGGTTTGCTCTGTGACATCCCCCCGCCCTTCCCTAACCTGCTTTCGCACAGGCCCCCGCTGCTGGTGTTCCCGCCTGCCCCCGCGCAGTGCTCCCCCAATTCCGACGAGTCCCCGCTCACCCCGTTGGAGGTCACCAAGCTTCCCGTGCTGGAGAACGTGTCCTACCTGAAACAGGCCGGGGCGTCTCCCTCCTCGCTGCCCCCGCACGCCTCAAGCCACCCTAAACTGGACAAGGACCAGAGCGGGGCCCTGGGGCCCGGGGCCACTGCGTCCGTGCTCTCCTCGTCCCCTCCCCCGCCGTCCACTTTGTACCGGACGCAGTCCCCGCACGGCTACCCGAAGAGCCACTCGGCCTCCCCGTCCCCTGTTAGCATGGGGAGGTCCCTCACCCCGCTCAGCCTCAAAAGGCCTCCCCCCTACGACGCCGTGCATTCTGGCAGCCTCTCAAGGAGCTCTCCGTCGGTGCCTCATGCGACCACCAGGCCCGTGTCGCAGGACGGGAGCAAGATGGTCAACGCCTCGGTCAACACCTACGGGGCGGCCCCCAGCAGCGGCTCCCGGTCCAGGACGCCCACGAGTCCTTTGGAGGAACTAACCAGCCTCTTTACCTCGGGACGCAGCCTGCTGAGGAAGTCATCCAGCGGCCGCAGGTCTAAGGAACCCGCAGACAGTAAGTGTGCAGGTGTCGCTAGCCCAGCGCGTGCCTGTGGGGCTTAAAATCGCACGCAGCTCTTAGGCACTCATAACGCACTGTAGGCAGTGCCTGACCGTCAGTCCATTTAGTGGAAATCTCAAAAGGTGTTAGTTTTCTTCTGCTGTGCTCAAGCAAAGAGTGTGATCTAAAACCGAAAGTGAAAATCTGCACCATATAACCTAGCCATTTTAAATGAAGAATAATTTTTTAAAAATAAAATGGAAAGTCCAAGTTCTTTAAGTGGCACTGGGAAGTCTAACTAAGAAAACAGACACTAAAAATTTTAAGTAACTATCTTGATTTGGAGGGAGAAATTATACATTCAGACACAGAATTGATCAATGTTAAATTTATCTTGTATTAAAAACCTGCTTGAGCTACTCTTAGAAAACCTTTGCTGGAAAGATAGCAATTCGGATGGAATTTGGTCTTTTTTTTTAACATAACCAACGGCTTTCTGCATACTTTACGTTGTTACATTTTGACCTTCTCTCTAAACTAGAAGAGGTTCATTGTTTCTCTCCTGCAGCTGTGGTGATGCGCATCTTACTCCTATGGTTGTCTTCCTGTGTCCATCCGCATATACACCAGGGGGAAATCACTAAGTGACAGATAGTTAGCATTTCTATTTAGTACCGAATTTCAAAGACCAGGAAATGTTTGTACCTGAATGTCTAATCCTTTTGTGAGCTCCAAATCACCCCAGAAATACAGAGTAAAGTCGAAACAGATCTAGTTTTCTCAATGTCCATTTCATTAAATCACACTGCTTCCCCTTGTTCAAAAATGCCTCAGGCAACTGGGCTGATAATTTACCGTTTATATCTCAGATGATCCCAACACAGGATTTTCTTACTTATTTATTCATACAGTCACATAAAGACTTTCCCTGAAGGAAAAGAAATCCTTAATAATTTTGATGATGAAGATGATGACACTCCTTAGATTATTAATATTCATTGGTAGTTATAAACCACTTATCTTGTCTATTTTTTTTTACCCAGAGAGATTTATGAAAGCATTAGCTGCATCAATAATCCCCCTTCAAACAAAATAAAACACATTTCATTTACCTGACTAAAAGTCAACAATATGTAATATGTTAGACATGTCTGGAGTTAAATATACCCATACTTGCATACATCCAGTTATTTTAAAAATTGAATTAAAAAAATAAGAACAGCGATTCTTAGCTGGGGCAGCGTTGCCCGCAGGGATGTTGGGCAATGTCTGGAGACAGGTTTGGCTGGCAGGACAGAGAATGCTGCTGGAACCCTGTGAGTAGAGGCCAAGGATGCAGCTTAAAAGCCCGCAGCGCACAGGACAACCCCCGATCCACCCACAAGGATCAGCTGGCCCACAAGATCACCAGTCGACGATTTCAAGTTTGGCAAAAGCTGGTCGATCGATATTTATTAAAGGGTGAAGTTTTGTTTTTACAGATGATAAATTCAGTTTAAACACAGATCCGGTAAGATCTGGGGGGATAAGGGAGGGAAAAAAAGTTTAAAGAAAAAAAATGTACTCTCAAATACGTCATGGCGAAAGTCATGGATGTGCTGTCCTAGACTTGGTAAGATGATCGGAGTTTTTCCTTACCTACCCATTTCTCTGGGTGATCCTTCCCAGCACCAGCTGGCAGCTCTATCAATTAGCCAGAAAAAGTATATGCAGAAGAAATGATTAACTAATGAAGTTATTTCAAGAAAAATCCATCTGTTAGAATCAGTCTATGTGCTGTATGTCACAGACTTCTCCATTTGACTCCAAAATGAGCTACATGTGCTTCTGAAACAAAGCTTGTACGTGGGAAAGTGATCCAGGCTCTTTATAGCTTTTAGGGATCCGAGGACTGAATTTTTTCCCATGTACCAACTCTTCAGAGAAAGGGCATGCCCTGAGTTATTTTAACTTCAGTGTTTTATTTTATATAACTGGTAAGGAGGGAAAATGCTGATAGCACAGATAAATAACCTAATGCTTTTTACTGTTGACTCTGGGAGAAAACAGACACTATCAGATGCTAACAAAATCATAGGGGCTCTCAGAATCTTTCTGTGCTCCAAAAAGTCGACCCAGAATTGATGATGATTGAGTTAATCTGTAATTACTATGGCAGAACGCTCAGTGATACAACTCTCCCCTTCACTCTTGCCAGACAGGATTTGTAGACGCCTGCTGATACCGTAGGGACAGAATAAGTGATGTGAAGTACTATAACATTCATGGCTCCTGAGTCTCAAGTGGTATTTTTTTTTATATTTCAGGAATAAAAGTAAGACCGGTATTTCTATTCTCCATACCCCTCTGGCTTTACTGGAAGTGTCGATTTTGCTAATTTTCTGGTATTCCATTTAAAGCACATTTATTCCTATTTTAATTTTTAAAAATCTATGTCAGATAAAATATATGCCTCAACTCTTATTTCTAGTAAGCTATAAAAGACACACTTAATTTAATAATTTCATATCTTAAGAGTTTACAATTCTTGATGGGGATGAAGCAACAGGAAGAGATAAAATGAGATAATAGGGGTAGGTAGACTCTGAATCAATTTTGTCTCCCTTTATAATTTTCTAAATATGGCCTTTCCATTAACTGTTCTGGGAAGCATTGTTTCCTACTCGATGGGACATTGTCGTACTGCTTAACTATATATGAGGATACTTGATAGTCTCTAATGATAATAATTGTGATTTGAATTGGTTATTAGTATTTTTTAAATCTGTGCAGTGAGATGGGGGATATGAGGCATGTCAGAAGTGATTAACTTGTCGTTTGTCGCTGTACAGTTTTGTGTGTACATGAGAAGTAGCTGAAGTACCAGCATGTTTTGCAGTGATTTGGGGACTCGACTGCTCGTTTTCTACCTGTAATTTTTCTCTTTCTTTTACTGGTTTTATTTTACACACCCTTTGGTTAGAATCTGTAGAACAGTAGGTCTTGAATGAGGCCAAGGAAGGAGCAAACGGAAGAAGTGGCGCGGGCCCACTCCCCAGGCATAGTCATGGGGAAAAAGCGAACAGGGTGAGCCAGAGCCGGCAAAGAGCTTCCCCATTCTCAACGATATTCCACATCCATGGAGATGCGGAGTTTCCTGCTGTTACGTTTCATTTTCAGCCTTCTAAAAACACTCCTATGTAAGACTTTTAGATCTTATATTTTTACAATTATCGATATAAATGGGTTTTATAGGTGTGATGAAATAAGGCTGGGAATCAGATGTAACCTTTTCCTTTCCTTTCACTTTGTTAAAAACACAAGTGTTGCAGGTTCGATTCTCAGTCAGGGTACATGCCTGGGTTGCAGGCCATGCCCCCCAGCAACTGCACATTGATGTTTCTCTCTCTCTCTCTATCTCCCTCCCTTTCCTCTCTAAAAAAAAAATAATAATAATAGATAAATAAATAATACAAAAGTAAAACAAAAACACAGAAACAACATCCCCCCCGAAATATGCAAACCAACAAAACAAAAAATCTACCCCTATACTCTCCACCCCCATCCCCACACACTTTTCTCCCTTTTAAGTCACTTGAGGCCCAATGATGCCTAAAATGTTAGGCATTGCTGGCAAAACAACTGATCCAACTTACTTTCACTAACTGAAATATTGAAAGAATTTAAATTTAAAAGGAATGATTTTGGAAGGAATTTTTGAAATGTATTAATTTATTATCCCACTTTTAGGGAAAAAAGAAGGGTATACTAACATAATATAGCCATCTTCATGATTCAGAGTCATTGTTGTGATCCTTGATGTGTGCCTACTATGTGCTAGTGCACATAAAGTGTTTAGCACGGTGATCTGAACAGGAAGGCCTCACATAGAGGTGACTGTCACTGCCCCTGGTCATTTGTAATAGTGACACGGTATTGATAGCTTGATTATTATGTTACTCGGATGCCCTCAGGGGCTATTAGAGGTTGTCAAGCTGAGCAGCCCTCTACTGCTATATCAGTTAAACTCACTTAAATTCTTACATCTGTTTCTTGGGGTTTTCCTGCCTCCTCCCTTGGTTTTCAGTCTCTTTATTGATGCGTGTGGCCTGTCCTCCCCTCCCTGTTTCTCTTAGTCTCCTTTCAGGCTTTTCCTCATTGCATTATCACGCCATGAATCAGGTGTGGTTTGGGCCATGAAACCAGATACCCAAACAGGTCTGAAGAGACTGTCGTCTAATTTAGGTGTTTGATCTTCCGTGTGGGGACTTTGTGACCTTTACTTCAAAAGGCCACTTTCACCCCCTTTACTAAGTCTTAAATGGGATCCTCGGGTTCGTATCTGAACTGGCCAGAAACATCAGCTTTCCGAAAACGGAGCTGTCCCGGAAGCCATGGAGTGAATGTTATTTTATTTTAGGGGAACCCACAGCTACTCTTTAGCTTATTAAAAATATTCTTTTTCAGTAAACTTCAGCAAACAAAATAAGTAAGGAATTTATCTTCATTCCTTTTCATTCCTGTGAAAGGAGGGGCTGACAAAGAGTGGGTGGGAAAAAAACAGGTACAGCTTTCCCTCGATATCAAACTCTGAGGATGCACAAGTCCCTTCTATGGTAATGGTGTAGCATCTACATATAATCTATGGATACTCTCCCATATATTTTAAATCATCTCTAGAACACTTGTAGTACCTAATACAGCATTGGGCAAAAGTGGGTGTACAGTGGTTCATAAGGAAAATAATATAATAATGAATATATTATCATACAAGAATAAACTCTATTTTGCACACTCACAACTGTAAACTACTTTTGCCCACCCTGTACACTGTAAATGCAATATAAATAGTTGTCATACCATATTGTTTAGGGAATGATGACAAGATAAAAGGCTGTACATTTTCAGCACAGACGCAATCATCATAGACCCACCTATGCAGAAAACATCAGCAACATATTTTTCTGAATGTTTTTGAATACTTGGATGGGGAACCCATGGACACAGAGGGCCAACTGTAGAGAGAAACCAAAGGGAAGGGGAAGAATAGAGTCCACAACCCTAGATCTCTCATTTACTGTGGAGCCTGGGTGAGCCCCCAGCCTCCAACTGCTGACCGGCCTGCGTGCTGACTTTGGGCAGAACTTCTATGGGCCTGGTAACTTGGAGCCGCCTGTCCAGGGGTGGGGGTTGGATCCCCAACATCTGGAGCACTGGGATTCTTTTTTTTTAAATAAAGATGTATTTATTTATTTATTTTTAAAGAGGGAAGGGAGGGAGAAAGAGAAAGAGAAACATCAATGTGCGCTTGCTGGGGGCCATGGCCTGCAACCCAGACATGTGCCCTGGCTGGGAATCGAACCTGTGACACTTCGGTTCACAGCCTGTGCTCAGTCCACTGAGCTACGCCAGCCAGGGCAGCACTGGGATTCTTTAAAGGCATTTGGGGCTTGAGCTACACCAAGAATCCCTGACGATATCTCAGGGGATATCATGAGGAGGATTCCAGAAGACCCGACAAGACCAAGGCCTGTAGATTCCGTTACACATCTCCTTTGTCAGGTTCCTCTCCCTGGGTTTGCTGGGTGCCTCCCTGTCCGGGTCCCACACTGTGGTGGGATTCTGCCTTAGCAAGGCTCCGTCCAGTACTCAGAAGGGAACTAAAGCCAAGTCCTGGGTAAGGATGACGCTCCCAGGCCAGGACCACGGGGATGGACTCAGACTCCGGAGGAAGTGCTCAGGTTATTCCAAGCCTAGCAGACAAAGGACACTGAAAGCTTAGTGATCCACACACTCCCTGCATCGTGTTCACTTGGATGTTGTCAAAAATACAGACTCCTGAGCCTTATCAAAGACCATTCTGTGAGAACTCCTGGGGATTAGCCCTGGGTCATTGACCACTTAGTAACAACCCTAGTAATAGTTATGCTTCCTATCGCCAATAAATAAGGGACTGTGCCATTTACCTGTAGGCAAGAGAAATCTATAACTTTGTTTTTATTGAACACAGTCAAAAATAGAATTTATGTAAGAGAAAGAGAGAGGGGAAAAAGTAACCTACAGACAGATTGAAACGGTGAATGTTTTCCTTCCCTTAAGTAAGCTGCTGATTGGGTGGCAGCTTGCAGAGAAGACGGTTAGGGGCATCTGAATGGATCAACGGGGAAAACAGTTTTACTTCCTGTAGGTTCTCCCAGAGCATATGGTGGACAATCTGTGAGTAATGTCCATTCTTGTTCTTCCTTAGGACCTCTGTCATAGGTGTGCCAGTCCTGTGCCGTGTCCTATCTCAGTATCCCTCAGCAGTTAAGTCTGAGAACTACTGGTAAGGGCCCTTTCAGGCAGGGGCTGATGCTACCAGTCAGACAGGTGGGGGCGCCTGGGAGCCAGGGTGGCAACAGTTCCTACCCCACAGATCTGCCGAGATGGGTCCAGGCCATTTAAGGGGGGAGACTAGCCAGCACAGAATGGGGTCCCCCGATGGGGCCATGACTCAGGACAAGGGTGTGCTATCTAGAGAGGACAACCCGTCCCATGGCCTAATCAGTGAAGGAGAGCAGACAGAACACTGTGACTCAGAGGCCAGGCAAGAGAATGGGAGTCTTCACTGAGGGACACCGAAGACAGGGAGGGGAGGCGCCATGAGAGTAATGAGGAGGTCTGGCTGGCGGGACTGGGCCAGTGGTCTTGGGAGCTAGACCTGACCATGCTAATGGGGGAATGAAGGGACAAGGGAGGTTCTTGGAAAATGATATCATTTGTACCAGGAATGATATTAAGACCAACTAAGCCCAGGGTGGGATGCATCAAAGAAGCAAACGTTGAGAACCTGGGGAGGGAGTGTGGTATCCAACCTTTTTCTTGCAAATGCTTCCATAATTATAGTAGCACATACTTACTTTACTGCCGATTACTCTGTATCAGACACTGTCCTGAGCATCGTCCATCCATCCAGTCCTCGTAGCTCTACTCCAAGGTGAGTGACATTAACATTGTCATTTTAAAAATGGAAGAAACGGAGGCACAACTTACCCAGAGTCACATAGGTTGTAAATCTGGGACTTGAACCCAGTTTGTTTAGCTCCAGAGTTTCTGGTCTTAATGATATTTTATCTGTAATTGGCTAATCACCCCAACTTTTTTTCTCTTCCCTATTGCCATTAACAGGTAGTAGTTATCATCGGAACTCTAATGACTCATAGGCTTACCATTCCCAGGACTATCTATTAATAAGAGAAAGCTGAGTTTGTCCCTAAATGGCATGGACCACTTACTGATTGTCAACAATTTAGGAAGGGGGTGGAACACCTTGCAGCATCCTCCCAGATTCACTCTGGAATATCCTGGTCACTGCCCTGGGCTCTTCTGTAAGCCCAGGACTCTGAGCTGCTCCTGACGGCATGCCGTCTGCCCCGCTGGGCCTTGGGCTCACCCAAATGACCCAGCAAAGAGACTGAGTGCTCACCTCTGTGAGCCTAACTCTCACCTCTGTGAGCTCACCTCCGTGGCTGTGGGCCTAACTTAAGGACACGTGTGTGCATTTCTGTGTTCTCTGAGACTTCAGTGCTGACCTACCAACTGGATGACCCTACCTCAGGGGTGTAGCACTTGTATCTTTAGCTGCTGACCTCTTGTTCATAACTATGCAGTAACTTCATGGCCTGTGGCTACCCCAGGGGGGAAAAGCAGTCCATAGATTAAAAGCCCCTAGCCAATGGCAATGGGCCCTAGCATCACTCACTTAGAAACGGTTCTAGTAAAACAAACAAAAACTCCAAAAAAGCCCTGTGCAAAATGCTTTTGAGCATCACCTCTTTTGTCTTAGATTTGTGTTCATGGGTCATAGACAGAATCAGGCACTTATCTGTAAAACTAAAAATAAACAAAGTGATGGCCAGAGGGAAGGGGGGCTGAGTGGTGGTGGGCTAATCAGGGGAAAGTAGGGACGTCTGTAATAGTGTGAACGAGAAAAATAAAGTTAAAAAAATAAATACCGGTCTGCAAGAATACCCTGACCTATATAACTGTTATTACTTTTAAAGCCAAATACATTTTGTTTCAGGATGATGAGGCTCACTAGAATATAAGTCAAATCCCTCGAAGTTTGAAAATGCCTGGGACTTCTTGGTTAATTGGGACCATGACATTGTCAGTTTCCCTCGTTTAGTTCCTCCTAGGACTGAAACATGGAACCACTGAAGAAGACATAATTTCATAAATAATTGCTCACCTTGCTGGGACGAGACCGCAGCTGTCTCTGATGGATGCAGGCAGACGTGTTTATCCCCAGTGTTTGTATTCTCTGGCTGCTGAGCCTGTGAGTGCAATTGCTTATCGCAATTTAATCAGCAGTTCTCTCCATTAAGAAAGAAGCCTCTCTACTTTTTGATTTATAAAATTCAAACGCATTTTCAATTCAGAAGTAAAGCTACCTCTGTCTATTTTTTTTTAAAATCGAGATTCACTCAGTTGTATTTAATTTTACACATGTGAAATGTACTAAGACAGATTTCTTTCCGTCCTGTTGAATGCCTGAAACGGAAGATACAGTTTCTGATTCATGTTCAATATTGTGTGTATTCCACACTTTGACATCTATAAGCACTAAAATATTAGGTACACATAGGGGCTCCTATCGGACATGTATACTCCCCTATGCATGTCCCACATTCCAAGTGAATATGATCTGGAAGGCTAGGACAGGGGCCGGATGTCCCAAGAGGTGGCTTCCATCTTGCCTCAACCACTGAAGAGCATTGAGACTTTAGAGACTTAGTCAGTTCATCTCTGCAGGCCTCAATGTTTCATTTTTCAAATGAAAATATTGGATGTTAAAAGTATGAGTCTCTTCCAGCCGTGTTGGGTGCTTCTGTGGGTTACTGGATGATCTGTAGATCCCCAAATAAATGCTCCCCTTCCTGCTGGTGTTCTCTTTTTTTGAAAGGACTTCCCCAATAACCCCAGTAAAACAAAACCTAAATCTTACATCCCTGCTAAGAACCTATGTGCTGTTTTGTAGAGTTTTTTTTTAAATGCTATTGTCTGTAAATAATCTCTCCTTCAAGTTCTGAGAGCGGTTTATAATGGTATGTGCCTTACAAAGTTTTTTTCTGTGTTATTTACCATTAAGACAAATGGCCAGGGAAGACAAAGGCCATCCCTTTTTATTAGCGTTTTATTTCATGTAACACCTGGCCTAATGCAAGATTTCTTAAAGTTAATACCTGATAACTATTTATGGAACTTGTTGAATTCATAGGCATGGTAGGGATAGTGGGCTTCAGGAAACAAGAGCCATGTGAGACATGTTTGACCATTAAGTGAAAAAAAAATCAAATAAAAGAAAAGAAATCAGATCCATGACTTAGAAAATTCCACACTGAAATCAATCCAGTTATTCAACCAAAAAGGCATTATGTTAAATACTAAATTCATTGCTTGTGCTCTTAAGTGTCCTATCTTAAAAAACACCCATCCCATTGTAGGCAGATTTACTAGGAGATAGATATAAAGAATATAGCCAAAAAGCATTTAAATGTAGATCATTTCGTAGATGTTAACTTGTCATCAGTTTTGTGTGACTGAGCTCTGAAAATCGATAATTTCTCAAAGATGGAAGATAGAAAGGTGGAGTTTTAAAAAGAAAATAATAGAAAGCAACATTTTAAAGAAGAAATTCCCCCCTGATTGACATCATTCATTACTGAACTCAGTTAGCAAAAAGAGTGAAGAACCTATTCAACTAAGTCATTTGCCTTCTTGGCAGAAAGGCGTTGCGTGAATGCAGGGAGCGGTTATTATGTGACTGGTGGTCTTAAATGCATGTGTTTCTGGGTACAAATGGGTTTCAGTTATAAAGCATTGGAAAAGGGTTTTTTTTTCACTCTCAAAAATTTTATTTTTCAGAACTCAGTAAATGGGTGGCAATTCCAAATGTAATGAGTGTCTAGAGTGGTGTATGGTGTTTCTCGGCTGAGGGAAGCTCATTATTGTTGTGAGCTGATGGGAGCCCGTTACATTAAATGTTTCATTCCTGGTTGACTAACCAATCAGCTGGAGAACCTGGGCCGTTGCTACTCCCAGATGAAAGGAGTGGGAAGATTAAGGAGAATCCGAGAGGGGAGGAGGGAATGAGAGTAACATGAATTTTAGAACAGACATCCTTTCTAGCCACATGTGCCCAGAGCTGAGAACTTCCAGGAAATATTTTAAATCCAGAAGTCTATAATATTATCTGACAATTGATCTGCAGAGTAAACTTCCTCCTACCATTTTCTTCTGGTAAACTTTCAATTGCATTCAATAAAATAGCACTTTTCTATTTTTTTTCTTTTTGGCAGCAGTTCTTTTGTTATAGATTTAAATGATAAAATTAAGTCAAGAAAGAAAAAAACAGAAAATAATACGTAGAAAGAGTCAGCAGGTAGAGAATGGGGGCATTCACATACTGTTGAATCCTACCTCCCACCATAATGCTATGGGTGGTGGTTTTAATGTTGTTTTGTTCCTGTGGCTCAAATAGGAGACCCAGGGTTCCCAAGAACTAGAAGGCTGGGAAGGGGCTGGGATGTCAGCAGCTTCCAACAAGGTGATCAGAGAGGAAGGGAAGCATGGATCTCTGTAAGTTACCACATTCCAAATATCACAGTGGCCTCTATATTTACAGTCTAGTTTCACTCTTTCATCGACTGGTTATCAGCCCCTTACCAGTGATTAATAACAACAGATAGAAGTCAAAGTGATGAGCTGTTTGTCAGTTTGGCCAAAGGGAAATTTCAAGCCTGAGAAATGAAACCAGATTGCCTCACAGTGGTCCTCCTTTGGATGATGGATGAGCTCCCTCGAAGCCCGCAGAATGCACGTTGGTTTCTAAACCAAATTATATAAATTATCATTTAAGGTAAACTATCATAACGTTGTCCATTGATGTCTCAGCAGAAACAGCTTGATCTTCCTACTGGCTGCTCATGGCTCAGTGGTTCCTCATGGCTGCATTCTCCTCGTGGCTACATCCAGCCACGATTCTCCATTTTCCTCTCATAACCAAACCACCCATGTGAATATTTTGGACTTGCTGCCTCTATTTCTTTTCCCTCGTTTTATCCTTAATGTCCTCCAACCCAGCGTCCTCTTCTGCTCACTCCGGAGTCACTCAGGGCTTCCTAACTGGTCTTTGGTCCTGTTCTCTTCTCACTCTTCATTGTCTTAAATCTCACAGAATGGCTGTGTTTGTTAGCTCCTCTATCTCAAGACATTTCTCCTGGTTTCATGCAGTATGATACCCTCATGAGTAATCTTTTATGGGCTCCGCCCTGATTCCATCTGTGGAGCTCTGCTCCTTCATCGACGTACGTAGGAAAAGATCCTCTAACACCATCACTGACACGGGGCTGTGAATAGTGTGTAAATGTTTGCCTCCCCAGCCAAACTGCCAGCACTCAATGCTGAGTCCGTACGTGCAGCCACTAGCATGTTTTCTGGCACACAGTCCCCTTCACGTGTGTTCCCGAACTAAAGTGGATACGTGTGCATCTAACCTCCACAATTAAATGGCAAGTTTGGGGGAGCAAAGACTTTATATTTACATGCCTATTGCCTCTATGACTGTTTTGCATAATTAATCTATATTTGTGGATTTAATTGATTTCACCAAAGCTAACATGCTATTAGTGACAAAGTCTAACAGGACGATCATGATTTCCAAATATGGCAAATAATCTGAGTGTTGTCCAGGATACCGAGATCACCCCCAGTGAAGGCGCTTCAAAACTGAACACTGCAGGAATTTCAGTGGAGAGCCCAGGTTTAGGTGATTTTCATGTAAAATCATCAGAAGGGAAATTAGTCCTACTGGACTGATTGGGGAAACCAGACAGCACTCAGCAAGAAAAGGGAAGGAAGTGTCCATGATCCAATCTCAGTATTTTATAAAAAGAATTTTAGTAGGGTCCATGGAAAATACCATGGCATGGATTTTCACTCGATGGCTCTGGAAGCAATGTTAAGATATTACATTATAGAGAGAAACTGTCAGCTAGATTGTACATGGTGTTGGGTACCACCCTTCCACTGTTTAATTTCCAGAAGATAATAAGGAAACTAAAAATGTATTGTCATTTGTCTCTGTTTTTAAATTTTTTTTTGTTTGACCATCTTAAAAAACAATCTCTTTGTAATGGAAGGTAGACTGAGGAGTCCCTGGAGGTATGCGAAAGGAAAAAACCATGGGGGTCAAATGTCCTTGGGTCCGAAGACACGTTTGCCTCCGAAGAGCTATGCTTTTAGGGCCAGGCAAACTCTCCAAGTCTCAGTTGTTTTATTTTCCTACTTACCTCACAGGACTGTTGTTAAAAATTAGAGAATAGAGTATAGAGGGAGAGACCTTGTAAAATGTAAATTCTAAGGGGCGACTGACTTCTAGATGTTTGTGGAGAGAATAAATATTTTATTAAAAATGAAGCGAGGTCAAAAGGAATTAAATTTGTAGAGATTCTGCGTTGTCTGCACAGCTCTCTTCAGTCTGGCTTGGGTAAAGGATCTGACATCTTAAGTGGCTCATCCGAGAGCTGCGGTGAGGAGCACGAAGCGTCGGTGAGAGTGTGAGCCGCCCTCCGTTCCCACGGGACACGGGCTGTTTGAAGGTTGCTGGGTGACGTCCCAGCATCGGAGGAGGAGGGACATCACACCTGGTGAAGCACCGTTGCCCTTTCCGTACAGAAAACAGCTCTGAGATCAGAGAGACCTTTGTCATCGTACAGAAGGGTGGGCAGCAACATTACCCTGTGATCGTAAAAGATGACTTATCAGCAAAAGAGGAAATTCAGGAAAACCAGGTTGACATGTTTTTCAAATGGATATTTTTATCATTTGATTACAAATGCTTTATCTTTTAAATACGAGCTTGCTCCCAAGAAGGTATGAACCAATGAATAAGGTTGAAACCAACAAGACCCAAAGTACCTACTATGAAAAAATAGTATGTCCAGGGAGGGTGGTTAAAAGGCCGATGTGTGAAGGATTGCCTCTAAGCAGATTCAGATAGAATCTCTTTTCCTTCTAAAGTGGTTAGTCATCATGAGAAAAAAAATTAAAGTTAGCACTTGAAAAATACAATATAGAAAACAACAACAAACACTGCAATGTTATATAAAAACAAGTGTGCAGCCAGAGATACAGAAAGAATGCTGACCTCCTTTCTAATGATTAACTCGTACAAGAGGTAAGGCATGAAATGACCATCCGTGGTATTTCTCACGAGGGAAAGGTTACGGACTCAGAAATAGCTGTTGAAATGCTTATTGTCAACTTTCTCATCTTGTATTAACTTCCATGACTTTCCTAGCCATGTCTGTACCCAGATGCTAATTAAGCAGAGGTTTGCTTTGCACGTCAGCGTTTAATATTCGCCCCTCATGGCTCAGTGAAACCTGCAGCACGAGGCTTCCCAGTTGAAAGCAGTCCTGACCTACTTCCCTGTGAAATCAGTGGGAGTCTTACAAAGACTCACAAGATGCTGTCATGTGAGGCCAGCTCCTAAGCTGTGTTGGTGCAAAACGTGGGTTTCCCTGTGCTTCAGCATTCTTTCTTTCTTTATGAATTTTAAAAGTTCTTCTAAGGATAGAGAAGTGTGTGGAGGCTATGCAGCCCGAGGAGGGAAGCCATCCCCGCGTGCCGTGTCCCTGGGGGGGTTGTGAGCCCACGTGGCAGCTCCAGTGGTAGTGGCGTCCAATGAACAGCAGCCCCTGGGTGTGGAGATGAGGAAGGAAAAGAAAAGCCTAAAAGGCACCTACTTGCATTCAGATATAATCTACAAAGAAGCAAAATGGAATCGACCAGAATAAGGGTTTCAGACACCTGTGTTCCAAGGCTGTTGAAAGTAAAAACATATAGGATATGGCAAATCTTTATGAAGGCCTGTATGTCAGAGAGCTGAATGCTAGGGCATGAAACAGGAACATTAACAGAACGAGCTGGACAGGCGGCCATCAGGGCAGCTGAGCATGCTGGGTCTCCATCTGGGGAGGGGTTCCTTTTAAAGAGCAAGCTAGTTCCCTGCAGGGAGGTAATATGCAGCCACATAAAGTGGTCTAGATGAGACCTGAAGGAAACAGAGGGTCAGCTCTATGCTAAATCCTAGAATACTAGGCGACAGTGGGGTGAGCCTGTAAAACTACTGGAAGGAATACTGTTCAGTGCACACATCTTTTACTTCCTTGGTCAAGTTTGTTTCCAATTATTTTATTCTTTTTGATGCTACAATACATACATATTTCAACTATGTGTTGCATAATTCAGTCTTTTATTCATTCAGTGAACATTGATAAAATCCCTACTGTGCGCCAAGTACTATTCCAGATGCCAGAATGTTTATTTTGAAATGTCAGTCAAGCATTCAAATGAAGTTGAGAGATACATTTATTAATAGAGAGAGTACCTTCTGAGGCAAGATTTGGCAGTCAAAACTGTTATTACAGAGATATAAATAGTAAAGAAGATGGGCAGGTTGAGAGGTGAGTGTCTGAGGAAGATATTCTGTTCCTCTTCTTCCTTGTCTCTGCATGGTGTCATTCTGGCCCTCCTGGCCCAGGTCACAACATCGTCATAGGTTCTGAAGCTCACAAAGCCCAGGCATCCAGGACTGGGTTTGGATACCCTTAGGAGATGGCTGTTTTTTGTTTGAGGTATAATTACAGCTTCATCTAAACCATCTTGTATTACAGTAGCACTCTCTCCTCATCCTCCTTCCATTCTTTCCCCCATGGCTTCCTTCCTATCGTTAACCCATGAGCCTAATGCAAAACAGTGGATATCATAATGCTCTGCGGCCTTGTTCATCATGCTGATTGATTTTGCCACAAAGAAGCCTGCTACCAGATAACTCATGAAAGAAGATACCATGGTAATAAAAAGTGTCCCTGATGTCAGAAATAAGAAATAACATTTAATCCAGGCCCTGGTTCTGTTTTTCATTTAATTTACAAAAAAGAAAAACGAGCACCTTTATTCCTGAGCCACATTGTGATTACACTGCTCACACATGCATGTGTGTGTCTATGAAAGACAAGGATGAAAAAAGAATGACAGGAGTTGAAACAAGGGTCCAGGTGGCATGCACCTAATGTAAAAGGAAGCTGAAAAAAGTCACAATGGTAGAAAGGGAAGGAGAAGTCAATGATATTGCCACATAAAATTTCCAAGAAAAGAACTCTTGTATGTTCCCTTCCTTGGCTCCAAAGAAAACAGTGGAGAATAACATCATTAACTCCCACTCTTTGTCCTTACCTCGTGATTCACATCGTAGGAGCTCCACGAATGTCTGGTAGACCCCAGGAATAGTCCTGTTTAACTCCTTCCCATTCACAAACTGGAATCCAAAGAACTTCAATTACTTGAGCAAAAGTACAATGTTGTGTAGAAGAACAATCTGAAATGAGTTCTAGCTCTTCAGAGTTCCTTCTGACTATGGATATCATCATTTAAATATGTTTCTATTGGTTTTGCCTATATCTTTACTGGATCTTCTGGACTAACCATTTCAGCCCTGGCTGGTGCGGCTCAGAATGTTGACCATTGGCCGAAGGACTGAAAGGTCTATTGTTCGATTCCTGGTCGGGCACGTGCCTGGGTTACAGGCTAGGTCCCTGTTTGAGGGTGTGTGAGAGGCAACCAACCGATGTTTCTCTCCCTCTCGTCCTCCCTCTACTCCCCTCTCTCTAAAAACAAGTAAATAAATAATCTCTTTTTTTAAAAAATGCCATCTGGGGGGCAAAAGTCAAACCTTGCTCATTGGAGACTTTTCCTGTGCAAATGTCATTTTTCTCTTTCAAATTTATATGACTATTTTCCTCAAGAATCCTATAAAAATTTCAGATTGGCCAACAATCATTCCCAGACACCATTTATTTCTCTAACCATATTTATCTAGAAAATCTGTGAACGAAAATCATCAGGAAATGCAGTACAGTATATATTCAGTTCTGTAGCCATCAGTAAATTTCCCCTAAAAGGTTTAATATCCCTGCCTTGCTTTTCTCGTAAAACCATAATAGGTGTGACTTCTTTAACCTCCCCCCAGTACAGCTATTAATAACTGTGATTACAACAACCTGAGTTTTTGCATTTACTCTGATAGAAATGAAATACCCTTATTACCCTTTGTGATGAAGAAATTATTCTTCTTAGCATTTAGTGTTTGCTTCAGAAACATTTATGGATATATTTTCAGAATTGCATCTTTCAGGAAAAATGGAAATGATACTTTTCTTCCCATGCATTAATATTTTTAGTGCCTGAATGCCTCTGTTTCTTTTACAGAAGATTAAAGCATTTTTCCATCTGCCTGTTAAAGTGATTTGAGTCTTAATTAAAGTTGATTGCACCTGTGCATATATTCAACTACCCACACACCTCCCACCTACCAGCGGAAAAGCTTGTCTTTCCTTGACAAATTAGAAGAGGCAACTATGACCTTTTTTTTTTTTAAAAAAAAAGGCCTCATAGTCATAGAAAATAGACAATACTGAGAAGTGTGAGTTTGGGGTTATCTTAGATGAATGACATCTTATCTTCTAATGATTATTAGAAAGTTGGTTATCTTCTTTAAACGGCTGGTTTCCTTATCATGGATAAGGCAGCCTAGGTGAAGAAGCCAAATGAAAGGACCAAAATTCAACAAATTCTCACCAACCCACTCACGGGTCGCCTGTGTATGTGTGTTCCTAGCTTTGGCAGTTTGATCCTTCCTTATTTATGAAGATGGGGGATAATCATCACAGAAATGACTAAATGAGTGATGGAGGTCATCTTAAAATTTGGTGTGGTCAAATATTTTTCCTCTCTAACAATAATTTTTTTCTCAAGGAATCTAATAAATATAAAATAGATTAGCTGGTTTTTTTTCTTCTACCCATTTTCCTTTCTGTTGAGTAAGAAAAGATAATTAAACTGCTTTTAGCTAAAATAGAAAAGAAGTGGAAACAAAGGACCCAGCCAGTCTACAAAAAGAATAATGAAAAGTATTTTAAATGTTGTTAAAAAATGTTTGATTATGTTTAGAACAGTGGATCTGAACCTTGACTTTATTTTTTAAACTCACGGGAGCTTTTGAATTTTTTAAAGATTTTTTCTATTCATTTCTAGAGAAGGGAAGGGAAGGAGAAAGAGAGAGAGAAACATCAATGTGTAGTTGCCTCTCACGTGCCCCCCACTGGGGACCTGGCCTACAACCCAGACACAGGCCCTGACTGAGAACCAAACCTATGACCCTTTGATTCGCAGGCCGGTGCTCAATCCACTGAGCCACACCAGCCAGGGCAAAACCTTTGTGAGCTTTTAAAAATCACCAGTGTCAAGGCCCAACCTTCCATAATCTAATTTAATTGTGGCCCAGGCATGAGTACTATTGAAAGACTCCTCAATTTTTCTAATAAGCATTTATCATTGGAAAACTCTAGTATAGAATATACTCTGGTATTTGTCTGTAAAATCTGAAACTTGAGGATCCTCGAGCCCAGATGCTTCATTTAAAGATAAGCAAATGAAGGCTCAGAAGGGGAAAATGATTTGCTCAAGGCCTCATAGCTAATTAGGGGCTAAGTCTGAACTGGCACCCAGGGCCCCACTACCCCTAAGACAGCTCTGTTTACACTGTGCGATGCCGCAGCTGGGGCTTCCCAGATCGCAGCATTCAGAGGTATGGACCCTCGGCACTCGGCTGCTAAATTGCTGGTATGAATCCATGCACTGCATTATTAGCTCAGTTCATATCCTCCAACAGCACGGAAGCCATTTCTACACCAATGTGGCGACACGCCACGCAACAGCAACTTCAATTTTGATCCCAAATGCCTCGTAGTAATTTCCTATGCACATTAACTCAGTCTTGAGGATATGTAACAATCTCCTACATTACAAAGTCTTCTCAGTTTATAAAGTGTCTGGTAACAGAGCATTGCTTTGATCTTTCTAGTCATTCTCTTCCTCTCCTGTTGTTCAAAGGGTTGTGCTGACATCACCACTTTAAAAAATAGATGAAAACAGAAACGCTGGAGAGGCGCGGATAGAATTCCACACTTTTTTTCCTGTAGAAGAAAAAGTTCATTTTAATTTCTTGCATCTGATAGATAATTAGTTACTTTCTCCCACTGGCCTTAGGAAGCAGTGATTCGACTCATAAAGTCAAATCTTCTTGAATGGCTCACAAAAGGGCAACTCAAATTATAGTCATGTTTTGTTTTGTTTTATTTTTAATTCTCTTTGCACCATTGTTACTTCTCCTTGAACTTGGAGTTTTTCTTCAGCGTTTTGGCTGTGTGATTGTTCATGCCATTGGCTGCACCTGAGGATATTTTGTATGAAAAACCACCCCCTCTTCTGTCCCACAGTATTAGTACTTAGTTTGAAAATCGTAAAGTAAACCAAGGTTGTAGATTTAGGAATATCAGGCTTCTGGGTTTGGACATTTGCACCAAATATCGTTTCCATGATGTATTTAGACACACATGAATCCTATTTCACTTTAAACTGAGGAAATAAAGCAAGCGATTTTAAGATTTGGCCTCTCTCTCTCTACACACACACACACACACACACACACACATCATGGTGTGCATATATATGAAGTGTGTGTGTGTGTGTGTGTGTGTGTATACACACATATTCTTTCCGATCCAGAAGGCATCTTAGAGATGTTGTGGTATGAATCCCTTATTAGAGGGAAGAGTACAAAGAAACACAGAAAGTAAGAAAACAGGCCCAGTCTCACCCAGATGATGGCAGAGCCATCCCAGGGTCAAGTTCCCCCAACAATTAAATCCAGAGATCTTTGTGTGATGCAGGTATTCAGCATGACTATGATGGAGCCGTAGGGAGGAGGGCTATAAAAACCACACGCTTGAGTCCCTGTGGCCCTCTTTAAGAAGATTTTTAAAAGATTTTTTAGATTTTCTTTATGTGACTTTGCTGCCTTGTGTCCTACTTAAGAATGACTTCGTTATCAGGTCTTCTGTAACTGTTGACATATAATTTTGGAGTCTGTCCAAAGATACAGATATTTTAAAACATCTGAAGTCAAAATGTGTGCCTGGCCCAGGTTATAAAGGCTTATCCTCTTAAACTCTGTGTGTCAAGTATTTGAGAATTCTGTTTGTTTTTCTCAGAGGTTTTCCGCAGCAGTTTCTCTGTCAGGTATGTGGAGAATTTGGTGTAAAGGGAATGGGAGAAGCTTCAGTACTGCCAGGTCCTAAACGGGAAAGAAAAATGAAAGGCAGCCATTGGTGTTATGGGGACCGAAGAGAGCTGTGGGCGTACACATTTAACGTGGTAAATTGTAGGGATACGTTTGCATTCTTATGCTCGATTTTAAAGTAAAAAGATGGTTGAACAAGGACACCTCCTATAATTATGTTCCATTTTAAATACTCGAAGAATTGACTCTGGATTCAGGGTAGTTACTTAATTAACTCTGTGTGTCACCTTGTCTAGTATTCCTGTAAATCTTGACATCAGATTGAGAGCAGACAACGAAGTTAGTTTAAAAAATGATTACCTCGTTATTGAAATGACGATAGAGTTTGAATTCCAAAAAGTGATCTTCATTTGGTAAAAACAGTCATGAGTTCACCTGTTTTGGATGCAAACTCTAACCATTGGTGATAAAAAGATTCACCACAAAATATTTTGTACTGCCGCGCCTTTGCATGAGTGTCCGTACACCCCGCTGAAAAAGATGCGTAAGAAGTCGCTAGCACTGTAATGCGGGGACGGTGGGGTGTGGAATCCTGTGGGCTTCAAGAGGGTGCTGAGAATGAGCCTCTGACCTGGTGCGACTCCTCGCACACCTCCCTCCTGGTCCTTTCTGGACGCTTCTCCCGGGAGAGTCTTCCTTTGATACTGATGGCAGCTTTTAAGGTATTCTTATTACAACTAGAGTTAAGAGAGAGGCCTTCCTTGCTGAATTCCTATGCTATATTTGGCAACCTAACTAATCTCTCTGTTCTTTATGTTCACATGCCAACAAAAATATTGTCTTCATTAGAAAATTAAGGATTTTAAATTTAGACTATGTTTTATGGGAGAAAAAAATGAGAGACAGTATCTGTCAAAAATCTGTACTAGGAGAGTCCAACTGCTGTAGCAAAAACTCCAAAACCTCAGTAGCTCAGTACAATGTGACTTACCTCTATTTTATGTCATGGGTCATGACCTATGTTACGGTCATGTGACAATCAACTACATTGTCACTAGGATGTTTCCATCTGGTGACTCCTCCAGCACCTAGGACCTCAAAAAATCCCAGCCAGCAGGAGGGGAATGCAAAAGGATGAGAATTTTGTGGGAAGTCCTGTGAGCAGACCTGGAGGTCGTGTGTACCCCTCCCACCCACGTTCTCACAGCCAGACCCCAGCCAGGAAGCACGGTTTAACAAGACACGCAGGGAGAACGGTCAGATTTGCTCAGCCTCTGGCCAGTCTCTGCCCACGGCCCTCTTTGCTTCTGTATCTCGAGAACAAACGGAAATATAAATCACATTCTCTGAGCAAAGTGTCTCTTTGCTCTGAAATACTAGGATTTCTTAAAGACAGTGTTATGAAAATGGCCAACACTTGAGCTACGCGCCTGATGGCTTCGGTAAAGGTGTTTTAGGTAGAGATAATTTTGGCCTGTCTCTGCAGTCCTCTCACACATTGATTTAAAAAGGGGGGAGTGGTTAAATCATCTGAACATTTAATTGAGAATTTTTAAAGACCAACCATGGTCTTGGAAGTTCCAGTTGTGGTTTCATGACTGTGAATAAGTGTTATTTCTTGCAACCACAAAAAAAAACGGTTGAAAATAAATAGTAAGTTCGAGTGACTTATGGCAAGAGACATGCTGTGTGTGACCAGGAAACCTGTCCTTTTATCAGGTCTTTGCTGTTTGCCATTTCTGTGGCCTTGAGCACGTTACGTGAAAGATCTGAGTTGCTTCTACACCTATAAAAGTTTTAGGATTCTTTGCACATTTTATCCTACTTCAATGCACCTCATCTATTTTATTACCTTATTAAGTAATGTGCCTCATCTAATTTATTAAAACTAGGGTTTCACCTTATGTGCCTTCTGGACACAAACCTGGACTTTCTTTCCCATTTTATTTAAAGCTGTGAAATCTCCAAACACCTGAGCTATTATTGTTCTTTATATTTAGAGATGGCACCCTTTGGATGTTGGAATTGACATAACCAACCCAGATGACAGTGCACATGAGAGAGAAGTAATAATAAAAAAAATAAAAAATATTGCCCCCTTCCCTGATACCTTTTTATTGTGGAGACACGGAGCCTCTGCCCTAGTTTCCCTGGAGACTCAGGAGACGGAATAAGAGACGTGCAGGAGGAGCCCCCAGTGCTCGCCTGGACTCGTAGGGCAACCAAGTCAGGTTGTCTGGCTCGGATCAGCTCCAGACACCAGGTTGTAAAAGACACCACGACACTCAGTTAGTGTCCAGGCCAGGTGACCAGGAGAGTCAGAGTTCTGGGTCTGTATTCTGAAGAAGAGTGACTCAGGAGAGACAGACTCCCTCCCTCTGGATTCTAAAAGGTGTTTCCTTAAGAACAGAAAGTCTGATTTTGAATTGCTCCAGAAACAGGACTCCCAACCACCAACAAATGGTGGTTCCCGGAGGGAGGCCGACCTGAGCTCTGTAGAAGAGCTTTTTAGCAATTAAAGGTGGTCACAGTTGAGCCAAGCTTTCCCATTAGGTGGGAGCCCTTCCTACCCTGGCACTGTCATAGCAAAGGCCGGACACCATCTCTGCAGAGACACACACTAGCACCTTGCTTTTCATGTGCAAACGTGATTTCCGAGGTCCCTTTCAGCTCTAAAATGTGATGGCTGAATCTCATACCTGTCTGATAGAGCAATTTAGTTCAGTGCCTCCTTTAGCACTTCCAATGTATTGTCTTTTCTGCCTAAATAATCCTCTGTGATCACCTTTCATTATTTTCATTGTTCAGCAATTGGAATGGGATGGAGAGACTTTTATCCTGCTGATTATGCCAATAAGAGGGGGTAGTTCTGGAGAATTCATTGTGCGCACAGGAAGCTCAGACACTCATCAGCAACATGAGACTTGGCATCTGTGTTGCCAGGCACAATTAGAGTCCATATGTTGTAACCAAGCCATTCCCATGTGACAGTGTGAAAATTCAAGAATAACAACAGTCGCAAACCCCAGACATAAAAGACTTTTATCTAAATTATCTGAATCAGCTAGATGTTCATAGAAATAATAAAATGATAGGACAAATTAATCTTTTTAAATATTGCAAAAAAAAAAAAAGAAAAGAAAGCAGAATCTAATGTTCCCCTATGAAACTAGTGGCACTGGTCATATTTCCAAATAACACTTATTTTCCCAGGGACATATCTTGTCTTCGGCTCTATCATTAGCAAGTCAAATAGAAACATGTATGAGTTAACGAAGAAAATAATGTCAGTTATAGTAACTCATCCATGTTTGTCAGTGAGGGTCATTGGTTTAAGCGATGGCCCAGGTGCTGTGAGACTGGAGAGACAGAAAGAGAGTCTTTGAGTCAGAGTCTAAAATGCGTTTAGATCTGGGACTGATAATGAGCTAACTTTCCTGGATGAAGCATTCATGAGTTCATTCCTCCTGCCTGTTCCCACTGTAGATTCTATCAGACATGGAGTCTTTAGTTTTAAGAAGCTTAGAGCCTGATGGCAGGACCAGACTTATAAATCACCAATTATATGACTTTTCCAGCCAGAAAAAGAAAAAGAGTTTAAAGAAAGGATAATGCTGTCAGCTTTAACACGTTGAAGTTCCCCAGAGAGCCGAATGTGAAGACCCGTTGGTGTTATATTGTGTTCTTTGTCTCTAGAGCTTGGGAGAGGTTTTCGGGCTGTGGGGACATGTGAGACCCCTCACGACCATTTCATTATTGAGAGAGTGAACACTGATGAGGAAGAGTGGATCAGAGATGGCAGGGAAGCTCCGTGTCAGGTGTGGGTCAGACCGGATGATGAAAGCCGTCAGACGCGGTGGCCCAGGGTCCGGAACAGGAAAGGAGAGAGAGAGGAACGAGAAGTCGGGGAGACAGATGCAGACACAGAGACTGGCGGCATAAAGAGGCGGAAAACGGGAAGACTTTGAGAATGAACTTCAGAGTTAGCAGCATGATGTGTGATAGATTGGAATCCCAGAGAGAATATTTTGGTCGTGAAAAAGATTGCTCCCAGGCTCTTATTCTTATTTAGCGTTATTTAAGGAAAACACTGTAAGAAGTTTAAGAAAATAATATGCACAACACACAAGTTTAATGACAAATGTAATGCAGTAATCCCTGCATTTTTCACAGCAAGATTTCAATCCAAGCTCCGATTTCAATGTGAGAATCAGATATTACATGAACAGTCAATGTTCAGTCCCTGACTGATGAACAGAGAAAGGACACATTCTTCGCATTTGGCCCTGTGCTATGTGTGGGGGCTGGACCTGTGAAGAGAACTTAGATTTCACATGAAACTCGACCACAGTACCTAAGATCTGGTATAGGAACATTTATGGTACTAAAATGATTTTTTGGACAGATTTTAAGAAAACATCGAAACAGGTAGACATGGATAAATACATCTTTTCCCTCTGAATAGATGTCTTGGAGCTTTCCATACATTTTACTGTATTATTTCTTAGACTGATTATCCACTTTCCATTTGTCTTTTTTCAACAGTTAATACTGAAGATTTTCATATTTATTTTAATTAGATAATGCATAATGTAGGAAGCCACACATGGATATTTGGGAAACCAGATTTATTTTCAAGTACAATGCTCCATAAATTCATTGATGATTTTCTTACCGATTTTTCAGTTCTGCCTTCTGAGTAGCACAATTTCTTCCATCCTTTTGTTCCAGTTTTTCTAAATATAGCTGCCAAAATTCACCAACAACCAACCTCTGGGGCTTGAAAACAAAGAAGAAAGAAAAGAAGAGAAAAAGGCTCCTTTTTGTTTCCATAGTTGCATTGGGCTTTTGTTTAGTTTAGGTTGGAGACATAAGTTCACTTCCCTGGTGTATGTATGAGAGTAATTTGAAGTAGAAAAAAACCCAAAATGATGTTGATGGAGGTACGTTGACATACATCCTTTCTATTTAAAATGTTGTCCTAATCTGTAAGAACCGTCTTCGACCCAACGTTAACTTCCAGCATTTGCTGTAGTTTGGTTACTGCCCATTCCAGAGACAGAAGACTCTGCATGTAGGAAAAAAGTGGTAAATGTTTAATGGTGATCATGCAAACAAATATAGAAGTCAGCAAACATGTGAGCACCCTTACAGTTTGTTTAAAACCTGGAAGAGAAGGTGAGGTGAGACAGATGGGTCACTAGGCTTTGAGGCTGTGACATTTGGAAGCCAGAGTACATTTTCTTTTCCTTGGAACTATGAATAAATAGCTGGGAAATCATCTAAGATGTTCTTTTCTGATCCTTGTTTTGTTCACTTGACTTAGGACACCAAAAAGCAAGTGTTGGTTAAATTATTTCACTGTCGCTGTAATGCCAGAATGCATTACTTTTAAAATATTTTGACTTGTACTTGATTTCAGTGGTACTGGGACTTAGGCTTGTATATGGGCTCATTTAAAGACCAGAACTCTTTGTGAGGTGGTCCTGAGACTCCACTCCTGGTTTAAGTTCGAGCTCCTAGCATGATACCCAGGACACATGTTTACGTAGCTGCATAGCATCTTGGACCTGAAAGGGACTATAGCACTGAGTAAGTAAACCAAGGCCAAACACATGAGAATAGCCAAAGGCTGCTTATTGAAGGCAGTCAGCCACCAGCACTTACACTTGGCAGAGACTCAAAGGCAGGGAGAAGAGTGGGAGGGCTTTCCAGCGGGAAAGTAGGAAAGCTTCAGATATGCCCCGAGTGTAGGCTGTTGGCCTGGGGAAGCCATGGGCAGGCTAACTAAAAGCAAGGTTTCCCATGTGATTAACTTTGGGTATATATGTGACTTTCTCCAGTTGGCCCTATGTAGGAGGTTGGGCCAAAAATCCGGCTGCTTTGGGCTAATTGCCACACCTGTGTGGCTTCCTGGCTTGGTTGCAGGGGATAGAGGTCTGACTTTCTAGAGTATGACTTAGAGATAGTAGGTGGGCCTCCTGGGCTGGATAATGGCTTTGGGTTCTATTTTTATATGTGGCTGGCAGCTTTCCATGTGTATGCCCAGCTTCTCAGTGACCATCTCGTCCCAATGTACAAAGACTAAATTAAAGTCATACAGGACAAATGGCTATAATTTATTTAAGTTACTATTACTTTTTAGTTTTTAAAATATCTTAAAATGTAGAATATCATTAGATCTTTCTAATCAAAACGGGGAAGTTAGTCGGAACAGGTATTATCTTTGTTTCATGGTGAGGAAAAATGAGACTCTGAGAGAAGAAACCAAATATTTAGTGACATGGTTCATTAGCCCTCGAACATGGCCAAGGCAGCAGCAAAGCTGGGCTCTTGGATTCCTTACCTAGGGCTGCTTGCGATTTTACAGCCTGTGCTGGCTCTGACCCCAGACTCAGGTAATGGGGAGACAGAGTGCGATATTTCTATCATCCGGCTGAAAGTTGATGGGTATTTTGAACCTACACACAGAGAAAACACTAGATTCTCCTAATCATTTCTCTGAATTTGTCCACTACAGATTTTCTCAGAGATTCCTTATTTGAATTAAACTTTCAATCTGGTGGATTTTACAACTTGTTACTATGAAATAATCAGACTTTTGAAAATATAACTAGCTTTGTGCCACTTTCAATACACTTATAATACTCATTTGATTCTCTCGTTCCACTAAGAATGCTGTGTTTTCTGCACACATCAGAAAGATGCCGGAGGAGTTCAGAAACCTACTAAATTAATTAATCAGTTAAATACTGGTGGAGCAATATGCTAGGGATGCTGGAGACACCAAATGAAAATAAAGCAACAAAATAAAACTCAGACCCTGCCTTTAAAGAACATGGTGTTTCTTGATAAGAGCAACAGAAAGTTGATATAAGACAACGTCAGGGCAGAGATGACCATAGGCCCCAGCACAGGGTGGGGTGTGGTGGGGAAGGCTTCAGAGAATAGTTCAACTGAGTAACCAGGACTGTGGAGAGTTAGCCGAACAAAGACAGGACATAAGGGTATTCAAAGCAGGAGAGGCAGGAGATAGTAACTACAAAAAAGAACATTGTTTTTGTTAGAGGTGGGATGGATTGGAAAAACTTACAACAAACTTAGTGGTATTTTTTAATACACCATTCTGGGGGAAGCAACAAAGTTAGAGAGAAAAGGAAGAGTAGATGGTGGAGAATCTTTTGAAACTTCTGGAAGGACTTCAGTCAGGGGTACATTATGAGTATATCTGCATTTTTGTTTTTGTGTGTCTGTGCACATTGTAGAATGGCTATTTCCTGAAAGAACACCGTTGTCATGGTAGCAAGGGGGTAGCACCCTTAAAACCATCTTTATTACATGCATTGTTAAGCACTCCCATACGTGCATTGCAGAATGGCTATCCCATCCTTTCCCAGAAATGACACTTGAGCGTATTTTCATTTTAAACATGTTGGCAGTATTGGGAGCTTGTACTTTGGAGACTCAAGGAGACTAGTTGCAATACTTCAAGATTTGAGCTTGAACCGTAGCAGTTGAGGTAGACATAATACAAAGTATGACAGAAAAGAAAGCGAGATATTTAGAAATAAAATCTGCAGAATCTGCTGACTGATGGAGTTGGGGAGTGGCAGTCAAAGAACGAGAGAGGGAGCTTTTAGCTGGATAGTTGGCTGGACAGGAAGAACCATTGTTTGGTAGAAATGGTGTCAGCTCGGTATCTGAAATGTTGAATTTGTTTTCCACGGGGACTCATGCAGCAGGAAGTCGGATATTTCGTCCAAAGCTGCAGAGAATGGTTCAGGCTTGTGATAAAAAATTTAGAAATCTCTAACAATCAGATGATTGCTAGTTGAATCCTAGAACATCACAGGAAGCTGGAGTGGGAGGAACAGTGCCCAAGCTTGTACCACGGGGACAACCATCACGTAAGGGATGTGTGTGGGAAGAGAAGGTATGGATGACACAGAAGTGGTTGGTGTGAGACACAGAACACAACACAGGAAGGTGGGCCATCAGAGGAGCTAAGTAAATTGAAGATGTAAATAAGAGAGTATCAAGGAGTTGTCAAATGGCTTAACAATGTCTTCTAAATGTGCCTCCTTGAAGGCCAAGGGGATAGCAGCAAGCACAGCTCGAGCAGAGCGGCTGGAATGCGTTATGTCACAGTGGGGAGTGCAGTGAAAAAAGCCGAGGCAGTAAAGACAGGGAGTGTAGAGAGCACTTCCAGAGGTTCCCTTGAAAATAAGCACAGGGAAGGGTTACTAAAGGAGCCTCAAGGTTCCCTGACCTGCTCCTTTTCCCAGGAGAAAGTTCCTTACCAGGGAGATGGACCTGTATTCCTCAGAAATAAAAGGCCCTGCATCTCTCCATCCATTATATTTAAATGTTGTCATCTCTAATACACATCTAATTTTCTGAAAAATATATTGACAATGTTCTAGAAAATCGTTCTTCAGCTTTTCAAAGGAACCCGGGAAGGGTGTGACTTCTGTTTGACCAAGTGTAATCCCGATTCGTCCACAGAATCCACAGAAGAGCTGAAAGTGCGGAGCCACAGCACAGAGCCGTTACCAAAGCCCGACAGCAAGGACAAAGGACACCACGGGGCGTCTTCCCGAGAGCCTGTCAAAGCTCAGGAGTGGGACGGGACACCAGGGCCGCCTGTGGTCACCAGCAGACTGGGAAGGTGCTCTGTGAGCCCCACCTTGTTAGCAGGAAACCACAGCTCAGGTGAGAATGATCGTGATCTCCCAGATGGTATTTCTCGGGTCCCTAGGAGCTGCCTGTATGCAGTTACCACTTGGAGAGAACCATCGCCGCAGATACCACTTTCCGCTCACAGCAACAGCGCGCAGAGCCCCTCACGGTGGAAGGGAAGGGCATTTGGGACCGCTCCAGGGGGCGTTATTCACGCGGACAATGGAGGAGCCGATGGTGCTCCTTGGAGCCGTGTGGTGCGGCAGCCTTGACGACTCATAATGTCTGCACTAAATTTGACCTAAAACATCTGGAGTCCGCATCTGCAGCAGTTTTCAGTTAGAGAGTTTAAACGATTTCAAGTTTATGCCTCTTTTGCTTCCAAAACAGTAACAGAGAGTAAAACTGAGGATAAAAGTGTAACAAAGATGATCTGAAGGCAGTTGAGGGACTCGATGTCACGAGGCATCTGAAGGGGTGAGCTGAGGAATTCCAGCCGGGCACTGGGCATGGGACTACGTTCCCAAATCTAAGTCAGAAGAGTTAGAAAGTTATAATCTACCACACCTTTAGATTTCACAAGTTGTCATTAAAATCTGCAATGCAATTTGCATTGTTAAAAGAGAAGTGTTATTAAACTTCAATGTTTCAAAAGCTCTGAACGGGTTCATCTACATGATGGACTTACGGAGAACTGTCCATGGAAATAAAGACAAATAATCGAGCAGCCTCCTGTAGTTTTCAGGTTTCTGTGCCTTAAGAGTCTTAGGGCTCCAAAGAAAAGGCCAGTCCTTTAATGTTATTTTCAGCTCTGATACTCATCTTGGAAAGCCATTCACATTCATTTAGCCTGTGGTCTCCCTGCCAGTCACGCACAAGGTAAAACTGAAACAGGATGAATAATCCCTGTAATTGGGAAGGGACGTTTCCAGAACAGTCCTCAGGCAAACAGCCTGCCCCCGAATTAAAATGCAATTTACGGCTTTGGTGACGCAGGCACATCAGGTGTCGTGTGGATAACCGCCTTCACCACATGAGTGCAAACCTCACAGGGGAAGGAAGGTTATGTGAATTTAGCAAAAGTTAAAAAAATGTTTTTGATAGTAAAGCATAAATAGCTATGTATAGGTATATGAGAGAAAGATATTTGTGGATTTTCTTAAAAAGAAAAAGAAAGATAAGAAACAGATAGTATTGTGTAGGGAAAAAATGCCACTCCCAAAAAAAGTCTGCACCTCTATTCAATTGGGAATTATGATTAGTGTTGCGTTTATTATTAGTATATTAAAAATTTTCTGAATTTGTACCAGTTCTAACCGAAAAACATGCGCACTACCTGCTGTTGTGACCAAAGATCTACTTTCTGAAAACCAAAGCGTCACCTGGGTGTTCATTACGTAACCACCACTGTTCGAGGATCTGAACGGACAGGGAGTACACGTGGGTGCTCAAAGTCAAGTGTGAGAAAGACAGATGGATCATTGCAATATAATGTACAATATTATATACAAATTACATGCAAACCATAGGAGACATTAATGGGGGGAAGGTATATTTTGGGCAGAAACAATCAGGGGCTTTTGCTAGATTAAATGATCATTGCTTAAGGATGTGACCTTTGAACTAGCACTTGAAACATCAAGAGCTGCTTCCTTCCTTCTGGGGGAAAACCTGAAGTGCTATAGGTGGGACTTGGTGTGTCTGGTGTGAAGAGTGGGAAGTGTTGAGTAAAGAGACTTCAAAGCAGGTTGGGCCCAGGTAGTAAGAATCCCAAAGCACTGTGTATGTTAGTACCAACTAGCAGTGGCTTAGGTAACAATGACCTTTGCTGACCACAGCATGCGCTCTGGAGGCAGGGAGCTCCAGGTGTTCTGTCACTGTTCAGTGAGTCATTGACCACCTGGGAACTTTCTGTCCTTCTCATTCTCCAGTCCTGCTATTCTTGATTTTTTTTTTCATAATAACAAGTGGCTGTGACAGCTCTCAGCATAATGCCCCTGCAGACTCTCCCTTTCCTTCAGTTGAGCAGAACTTGGAAACATGCTCTCTGGACCAGTCACTGTGTGAAAGGCAGTGGTAATTCCATGGGCTTACAAAAGGCCCTCCTTTCCCCTAAGTCAAGGGACCTTGGCCTTGTACCTAGAACTGACAACAGCAGTCTGTTTGCAGGGAAAATGTGGGTGGGGGTGATGTTGCATGAGCAATGGACAGTATCTGCCATATCATGGTTTCATTTTGAACATTCTGTGGTGCATATCTTGTAGTCAATTAAATTTTTTGAACACAGGTGTAATGTGATTCAGTGTTCATGATTCAAGGCCCAGTGGTGACCGCACAGCTCCAAGCACGGGGAAGTTGGAGGGGTGGGGCATGTGCTGAGACAGAGATGGCCAAGGAGACGTGGAGCAGGGTTTAGGTGGGCGGGCCGGGACTTAGGCTGTGACCGTGTTAAGTGGGAAGTGCTCTGGGAATCTAATTGAGAAGATTAGAATTCCAGGTCCTCAGATAAAGAGAGTTAGTGGAATTAGAGATTGAGATTAGAGATGGTTAAAAGTGTACGACTAGATCTGGGGTGCCAAACTCATTTTCACCGGGGACCACATCAGCCTCACGGTTGCCTTCAAAGGGCTGAATGTAATTTCAACTCCTTAACAGTTAAGGAGTAGTTACATTTATACGGTCCTAAAATTATTTCAGCTCTTTGAAGGCAACTGCGAGGCTGATGTGGCCCCCGGTGAAAATGAGTTTGGCACCCCTGGACTAGATGATTCTAAACAGGAAACAGAGGAGAAGGAAGCTGAGATTAGACCTTGGGGAATCCAAACATTTCCAAGTGTGGGCAAGGGACAAAGAACCTATGAAATAAATGGAGACAAAACCATGAGATGGTCCACAGTTCACTTCTACTGAAGACTTAGTAAGTTGCATAAAAATGGGTAATATGTCTGTGACACTGTGGCGTGAATGTTCCAAGAAATTCAGAGTGTAAACAAAATTGCTAACAAACTTGGACATTCTTCCACTGCCAACTCCTGAAGTGTCTCTTTGGCTTTCTGGCGTTGAAATCTGCTCTCCGAAGTCAGCTGTTTGTCGAGCAGTAAACTGTCTGCCGACCACAGGGAACGCCGTAAACAACTGTAGTCCCTCCCATTCCCCACCTTAGATCAGGGAGGTGGTAAGCAAAGGTGACAGAAGGGAAGATGATTGTCACATTTTTTTATAACGACATTTTTGCACCCACGTTAAAAGCAGTGTGAAAGGTAGGGTAAGTGTGCAGTCACTTACGGTGTCAGTCAGTGCAAGTCAGCGTTTCTCGCGTGAAAGCGGAACTGTCGACGTGCCCACTCAAAAGGACATTACAATGACCTGAACGTTTAGAGTATCGCACCGCATTATATCCACTGAGTATGTCCTCACACCAGGTTTGAAGGCAAAAAAAAAAAGAGAGAAAATGAAAAATGCTTAAGTTGGCAGTTGTTTCTCTGCAAAGAAAGAACCTAATATGTGCCCATGCTATTCTAAAAATGCCATAGTTCGCTAGCAAAATGTGTGAAATAGAATATCCGAGGTTTGCTTGCCTTTGATGTTTTAACCAACGAGGGTCTTTGTCCAGAACAGACAAATAACTACAGAAGGCAAGCCCTTTGGATTTGCTCTTTTGGAGCACAAGGGAATGAAAGAGTCAATATTTATTCTTTTTCCTTCTGCTCTTCACATTTCCTACCCATTCTTGTCTCCTTGCCACCGGGCCACTGACTAGTGAGCTCCTAACAGAATACGCTAGAGCTGCAAATAGCGGCCCTCCTCCCAGAACAACAGAGGGACTCGACCCCACACCTGACGGTGGAGGCCAAGGAGATTCTACCTGTGAACCCCACCGCCACCCCCATCAACTTTGTCCCTGGCGTGCTCACATTCTCTCTCTCTGTCTCTCTCTCTCTGTCTCTCTGTCTCTGTCTCTCTCTCTCTCACACACACAAACACACACACACATACACACACTTTACCAAAAGTGGTTTAGCCACTTGTGAAAGTTGTTCTTAATAGCTCTTTTGAGGAATGGAGCAATTGCTGAAGTAAAACAAATGAATGTGTCAGATCTCAATTCTAATTAACATTGCCGCTGGTTGCCGCGGTCCTTTATTAGAATCACAGTTGTTTAGTAAACCGGGGATTCCCTGGAGGGTGATTCTCGAAGGCAGTGGAGGACTGGGACCCAAATGTGCCTGTAAAGAATGGGGGAGAGTGGAAATTGCATAAGTTAGTATGGTAGTGACAAAAATTCAGAATTCAGTCACTGAATCAGTCAACAGATAGTTTCCAGGCAGCGTGTACCCAACTCTGTAAAGGTTTTGGGGGGACAAACACTCTCTCACTCACTCAAACCCCCGCCACAAACATAACACCCGTAAGCTGTATCAAACCTGGTCTCCGTCCCTCAAAGACCTTACCATGCTTCCTTATGAAACAAAACACTTGAATAAAAATTAGTTAGATCATCATTAAATGCATTATTTTTATTATTATGCACTGGGCTATCTCTATCCTTTTACTATAGATTTAATATCATACAAATAAAATTAGTGCAGTCTTGAAAAAACATGGAGGACTTAGTGGGAGACATTGAGTTTTAAACCAAGATTATATCAGGTCTTTTAAAAAACTCATTATTATTATTATTATTATTATTATTATTAATTGGGTAGACATACGTAGAGAGAACTTTCCACACGGGATGAAGAAGGGGAACAAAGGCGGAGTAGACTTCATCCTGCCCACCCCGGCAGACTGAAGAAGCACTCTGGGAAGTAAACGCAGAAGACCTTGAACTCATCCTGTGTGGGATGGTCTCAGAAAGACCTCAGCTCCTGGGTGCACAGCTTGTGTGTGTCTGCCGTTCTGGGCAGGTCCACCGTGGGATGGTAACTGTGGCGCCTGCAGGACAGGCCGGAATACTGGCGAGTGCGTTAGGAGACGTGACTCTTTCAAACCAGGCATGGGGTGCTCGCCCGTTCCATACACAGGAATGTCCTTTGCTCTCACGAAGAAAATGATCGTGTCCATTTTTCTGGAAACGTGAAGCCCTGACGGTCTAAGTGATATGTTTTCGCATTTGTTAGAATCCTAGGTGTGGAGAAATACTCCTCCACTGCCAGGAAAATCCCCTGGAAACTGACAGACATCAGCACACAGGGATGGAGGTGCGGGTGACCTGGAAAGCCAAAGACGTCTCTAGGGGACAGCAGCTACTCCGTGCCAGCTGATGCCCGCCGTGAGAAACGCTCAGAATTCCCAGATTTAGTTTGTATGATGTGAAATCACTCAATTTTAAAATATAGCTCATTTTTTTAAAAAAACATTGAATTGAATAATTTGCTTCTTCTGACCATATAAGACATAAAGGCTGTCAGCATACACTCTCTGGTTTGTAAAATCAAGGGATGACCAGGGGAGGCATGGATTTGACCCCGAAGTTGGCTTATAGCAGAACCGGCAGGTGCCGGTAAACATCTTGTCCATCCTGCTTTCATTTTCCAGAAACTGCAGCTCCTTGAGGAGGCTGGGCTAAGGGTAGAACTGGGCATTAGAGAGAACCACATAGCCTTTGATGGTTGAGAGAGAAGGGGGACCGTCTTAACCCTGAAAGAGGAACAGAGGTCTGGCATTCCATGACTTACAGCAAAGACCTTCCTGGCAGATACATTTGCAGACGCCGGCACCGTGGCCTGGCCTCTGATTGGGAGGGAGGACAGGGGGAGTAGGGTTTGCATGGGTCTTCTCCAGGTTCGCGGAATTTTATGCTTTATGGTTCCAACCTCCAAAATACGGAATCCTGTACTTTGAGGGGCCCTGTGCTTACCAGTGTGGATGAACGCTTCTGTATTCTGGTCTCGGAAGCTCTGGGCTTTACCGTGGCCCCTTTCAGAAAAGCATTTTCCCCACCCTTCATGAGGCAGCCCTTGACATCCAAGAGGAGTCCCGTGCTCACAAGTTCAGAGAAGTGAACAACAGATGTGCATCTTACACGTGCCATTTCTTGCACATCACATTTGTATATTTTATAATAATGATAAATGCAAACATCAAGTGTAACGTAGTAGTTGACTACAGAGGGTTTGGGTATCCAACAGCTATGTATTTAAATCTGAATTCTGATGTTTTTATTAGTGATGACATTGGGAATATCCCTTAGTCTCTCTGACCTTCATCTGTAGAAGATGGATGATGGTGGCACTAACTCATAAAAAAGTGAGAATTATATGAGATAACATATTGGCACCCTTAGCATGCTGTGTGGGACACAGCATTAGGTCAACACTAGTCATCACCATGATTCCAGACACGTTTGCAGATACCTTTGCAGCAGAGCTGAAAGAATCACTGGTTTGAGGTAATACAGAAAAGTTTGCTCTAAGTAGTGGCCTTTGAGTGGGGTCTTAAACTGAGCAGAATTGAGACAGAAAACGTAACAAGAGCAATGCAGCAAAAACATCATGGTATGCTTCCCTGGTAACAGCTCTGCTTCAACATGGAACTTAGTGCACCCACACCCATGAAACTATGGCTCTTAAGACATTTGCAGCTCTAATTCGTATTCTGATCATGTCTTTGAAGATTGGGAAATCAGAGATGTCAGGGTGTCAGCAGAGGCCTAAGAGGGGGATACCTGAGAAGGAGACCTAGCCGAATGGGAACCACTTCACAGAACCCACCGAAAACCAGAATTCAGGAATGGGAACTGCAATGGAGTCCAAGAGTGTAGACTTTGACAACTGAATTTTTATCGGATGATTTATAAACATGACGCATTCTTCCTAAAACTTCTGAAATTCGTATTGTACTTTACTTGGTGATGCTGGAATGACTGGCCAAGTTTGCCGATAAACCTCCTGGCAGCCACGGCTCGGAAGGTCTGAGTCGGTCCTTCAGATCCAAGAGGAGTCCGGTGGGCACAGAGTTCGAGGAGTGAACAGCAGGAGAGCAGCTCGGAACTGGGCAGCGGGGCTGGGGATAGTGGAGCAGCATTCATGACGATAATTCCGGCAAGCCATAATGAAGCTATGCAGCTTTTTTAGCGCAAGTCAGCCATGCCTTACGATAATGTTAATACATCAATACTTTGATGGGCATGATCTGAAATGACATAACCCCACTGTACCCCAGTTCCTCTATCTTAACAGAAAAGATAAAGGAAATCTCACTGCGAAGGTCATTACGAGGATTAAATTTAAAAGTGTGTAGAAACACGGAGTACAAAGCTGGTTTATAGCAAAGTGTGTTCTGTTCCCATTTAACTTTACTGGAAAGGCTCTCTGATTTTTTTCCAAGACCGAGAGTTGAATGATTCCTTCAGAAGCTCAGTGCGCTGTAAAAATGATACAAGGTTTTCTCAGCGACACAGAGTATTAGTAAAACTGCCTCGAGTCTGCATTTATGAAATTTGAAGAAAGAATAAGGTGCAGGTGCTAAGACTTGGTTGCTGCATGATACACAGTTACCAAAAAGTAATCTTGATCTTTCGCAATGTTTATGCCCTGCTTGGAATTTAAAACCATGCTGGCAAGGATAATAGGAAAATACTGATGTATGCGAATGCACATATTTTCTTTAATAAATACTCCAATTCATTCATTCATCTGCTCATTCAGTCATTCATTCCCTTTTTTGTTTCTTTTTCTAACAAATTTGTCTTCAGGACCACCTGTTCTGTGCAGGGGCCAGGTGCGGGGGTGCAGGGATGCAGGGTAAAATGTGGTGGAGTAGCCTCTGCATTCCCAGAGCTCACAGTCCAGCAGTGAGGACAGAAAATGAAACAACAGAAAATGAAACAGTTCTCATAAATGTTATGATGGAAAAATGTTCGGCGCAGTCACATGATATATTGTCTGGCAAAAAGGGAGGGACTTCGACAGGCTTCCCGGAGAAAGTGCTATAAAATTTGATACTAGCGTGACGAACATGAGACAGGCAGCTAAGCCGGGGGAGGTGGAGAGTGTAGGGCTCTCCCCTACAGCTCACTCATCGGTGTAGGGATGAGAAAGCTTTCCTTCTAGAACCCGATGAATATTAAATGCCTCGATATGGCTACATAATCCCTAAATATCTTTCTGCTCTTTCTTCCATTTTCTCCCATGGCCTGGCTTCTTTGGAGGCTGTGGTTGCAGTGAGGTCCCAGTTGCTCCCCTCTCCCTGCATTCACACCCTAGGCAACGTGCTTCCGTAACTGCTTATCAAGATGTAAGGCCTGTTTCCTACCCCTTGAACCTGCGCTGGCCTTGCGTCTTGCATCAACCAACAGGGTGAGACAGAATGAACGAGTGTCAGTTCTGAGCCTCAAGAGACTGTGAGTGCTTCCCCTTGGCCTTCTCCCACCCTTCCACCACCCTCTGAATGAGCCTCGGGTAGCCTGTTGGAACAAAGTCGGGAGTCCCTGATCTCCGTCTTGCCCACGCCCAGACGTGTGAGAAAGCACAGTGCAAATCACCAGAAACACTGACCTGACCCACAGCTGACCACAGGTGCACGAGCCAGCCCAGCCAAGACCAGCAGAACCACCAGCTGACCCATGAGCACAACGAAATGAGTGTCATTTCAAGTCACTGAGTTTGGGTGCAGTGTAAAATAATTCACTGATGCAGAGACCATGGCCTTTTAGAGTTTGCTGGGTTTTCCCTCAAGTGGAAATGCTTTATTATTATTATTATCATGTGAGTAGAGCATGCTCACCACAAAACAAAAAGGGAAAGTAAAAGTGAAAATCCATTCTTTCATCTTGATTCACGTTTGCACTTTCTGAAGCATCGTTTGCAGCTGCCCATGTTGCAGCACCTCGGCCTGTGTGTCGATAGGGACCGAGTTCCTGGTTCCACTCACTCCCATCACGCAACAGGAACGAGAAACCAGCCTGGCAGACTTCAGGCACCCCTGCAATTTGGGCTGCCCTGTGGGGGGCGGACTGACTTCCTGCTGGACTCCACATTAGCCCAAGGCGGCTGTGGACTCGGTAGCCATGGTCTGGAGTCCGTCATTCAGCACAGCCGGCTCAGGCCCCAGTGGACAATTCTCCGCATCTGCCTGACTTCCCAGGCCTAACTGGGTGCCTGGCTGTTTCCTCGGGGAACCTCGGCCACATCCCGTTGCTAGGTGCTACTCGCTAGTTTCACACTCCGGAGTTTAAACTCCCCCTTTCTAAGTTCTAGGAGTAAACACAGGACAAGATTCTCATTTGGAGACTCTCTGGGGAGTACCGTGAGTCATACTGCCAACAGCCCCGCTTTCATTTCTCTGTGGAAAGTCGTGACTTCTGCCTGCCAGACTTGGTCTTCGCCAGAGAAACGGTTTGATTTGCATTTCTCCTGATACGGGTGGGAGGGCCTTGAGAAGCAACTGGAGAAGGAGGACGTGGACTGAGTTAACCATTTTAAATAACCAAAGCAGGTGTTTTTAACAGCTGGTTACAAAATAATAGAAGGCAATGACTCTCACATCCCAAAGCAAAGAGCTAGACCACAAAAGCAGAACTTGCAAAGGAAGTGATCAAAATGCATTTTGCTGTCCTTAACCTAATGCTCGTCTCTAGCCTCGGAAAGTGGTTAGAGGCTCAGGGGCTTGAGCCCAGATATCAGAGAGACCTTGAGACTTTGGAACTGATTTGTGGGGGGAAAAAAAAAGAGAATCGCTCTGTTTTCTGATCACATTTAAGGTCCACTATGTTCAATGTAACAGTTAAATATACACATTTAAACAAAAAAGAACCTAATATAATTCCAAAAGCTGTTCTAAGATTATGGCAAAAATACATTTAATCTGAATTGTGGAATTTAACTTTTTCAGCTCTGTGGAGCATCTCTTATTTAAAATAATTTCTTATATCTGTTACCATGTGTTCACTTTTAAAATACATTTATAAAACATATTTATAAAACACATGTGTCTTCACAAAAAACTGTACACCTGTGGGTTGGTGTTGTGATCTGATTGTTTAGGTGACTACAATGAAGCCGCTGAGGAACCCAGCAAATTGCCCAGACTCACTCGTAAGTAGTGGACGCATCGAGAAATGAATAGGGGGTCCTGACCCATAGTACAGCTCTCTTCCCATACTCTAACTAGGTTGGGCTTCCCCATTTCCACCTCTGGGCTCATAAATTTATTCATTGGTTCATCCATTCATGTATTCACCTATTTTTTTTTAAATATAAAGTTATTATACATTGACTCTGTGCCAGAGGGGGAGATTGCTATTAATCACAAAAGTCAAAAATATAATTTTAATTGGTCACAAAAGCCCCCCCCCCAAGAAAATGACATCTGACTCTCTGCTGCGCATGTTATAGGACAGCTTGATGACACAGGAACTTAGATTTAGGTAAATGAGCGAAATAACAGTGAAGGGAGTGGACCCAGGAGGGGGCAGTGACCTGTGTGTGACACCAGGGTGCCTGGGAGAGTGGTTGACGGGAGGCTGGAGGGCCAGGGACTGTGGCCAGGGAGGGGCCCGAGAGCCTGACAAGGGACAGGCTGAGCTGGCCACGTCGGTGATGCTGGGCTTGCCTAGAGATGACAGGAAGCCACTTACGGATTTTGAACTCATCATGGATTTTAAATTCAGGGATCAGATTTACCAAGTCAGTTAATGTATTACCATCCTAAACCCCGGGAAACGGAATTAGGAGGATAATATGCTGCCCCAAATAACCGGCCTCAGAAACCCAAAGGAGAGATGTTTCCTCCACTCTCCACCATGAAATGTCTCTGCTCCTGTCACTAAGCGATGGTTACAGCTGAGTGTCTGATAGATCAAAGAATGAATTCTCAAGCACTTGAGCAACCATGTTACGTGTGTGGGGTTTTTCTCCCCCTAAAACATAGCGACACTGTACATGCTGGTTGTTCTTTGGTCCAGTTAGTTGCTCATTCAGCAAACCTGTAAGGACACTCAGTGGAACAGCTCACTATGCGGGATGACAAATGACCTCTGCCCAGACAGGCCGACCTGCCTGTGATGCACTTGATCCCGCCCCTAGAACGCACGTTTGCCTCTGATTCCGTAAGACAGGGCTGGCCTCGGTTGTCCAGTAGTTTGTAGGCTTTTCTCTAAACCAATGTATGTTCTTATTCCAGTTACTTTTTCTAGCAAGTGGTTGTTTGAAATGATCAGAAATGTCCGGAGTCAAGGAAGTGGGTGACAGAACTAATATGTCTGTGTATGTTGTATATGAAACTACTTACGGGCTTTAAGTTAAGATCTTATGGGATCACACTTGCAAAGTTAGCTAACTTAAATTTGATTTCTAGTAAACACATACACAATCTATAATATTGTGTGTTATACAGATACCCTGAAAACTACCAGAAAAAATACAGCTTGACAGTAACTAATTTCATTCATAGTAGAGAAATTCCAAGTTTCCAACTATTCTCTCATTCTACTGGGGAAAAATGATTAACCAGGCATAAAATTTAGATCATGTAAGAGTTGTCTCCACCTTACTTGACTCTCAACAAACCAGTCATACCCTGGCTGGTGTGGCTCAGTGGATTGAGCACCGGCCAGAGAACCAAAGGGTTGCTGGTTCGATTCCCAGTCAGGGCACATGCCTGGGTTGTGGGCCAGGTCCCCAGTAGGGGGTGCACGAGAGGCAACAGCACATTGATGTTTATTACCTTCTCTTTCTCCCTTCCTCCCCATCTCTAAAAATAAATAAATAAAATCCTTAAAAAATAAAATGGTTCTTTAAAAAAAAAAATCAACAAACCAGTCAGGTTGGAAAATGTGGTGACAATACACTGGCATGAGTTGTGACTGTCCCAAGCTTCTCCTGTCTTTCACTGCAGGGAAGGCAATCTACCCTCTGCCCTGTCGCCCTGACATGGCCCCCAGTTGGCAGTGGCTGGCTTTCTTTGGAAAGGCCTTGTGGGTAAACTGCACTAACTGTGTTCACAAAGAATGCCCTTTCTCTTTCAATGAAAAGCTATGGAAGACATTACAAAAACAATTCTAAAAATTCTTAACTTATGCTGGGCTTTTTACAGAGACTAGTTCCAGAAGCTTTGCAAACTCACCAGAATATTTGCACTGCCATCTACTGTCCGCAACAGGCACTGTAATTTCCCTTGATTTTTTTTTCTTTTCTTATGTTAAGTTCAATTGAAGACAGGTCCATGTGTTTTTGCCTTTTTATTAGAAACTTGGGAAAGACAAAGAAATGAGGGGAAGTTCTTTATATTAATAATAAACATACAAATATTTTATCTTTGGCAATGACTTTATAGTCTTTAAACTATGGCTTAAAATAATGTGTTCAATGAATACTTGAAGTCCTTCTCGAGAATCAGTTAGCAGGTTGCTCAGGGGAAACACAGAAAGGAACGAGACAGGCGGGATTCTGTCCCCCCAGAACACACAGTTCAGTAAAGGAGGGAAGGGGAGGAAGGGAGAACCGACGCATGCGCCAGGCAGAGTGCAGCGTCTCGATGGAAACCCTGGAGTAAGAGAAGGCATGGGGCTCTAAGAGAGTTTAATGCCCTGGCTGGCGTAGCTCAGTGGATCAAGCATGGGCTGCGAAACAGGCATTGCAGGTTTGATTCCCAGTCAGGGCACATGCCTGAGTTGCAGGCCACCGCCCCCAGCAACTGCACATTGATGTTTCTCTCTCTCTCTTTCTCCCTCTCTTCCCTCTCTAAAAATAAATAAATAAAATCTTTTAAAAAAGAGAGAGTTTACTGCTGTGAGGCAGGGGCGAGACTGCCTCATAGCCATGAGGCTAGCTATGGCAGCTGAGCCATGGGGACCCTTGACCTTGAGAGAAAGCAGTTTAGGCCTCAGCAGTGACCCTGGTAAACTAGCTCATGACCCATCAGGAGTATTTTTGAGGTCATTTCAGCTATTCCAGCAGGTTTCATTTATGACTATTAAAAAACCCATGAATGAACGTTGGTGCTTCCTTCTTATTATACAGGTTTAATAACTTGTATTAAGTTATTGAACTTGGATGGCTCCCCTCCAGTCTCAGCTCTTCTTGGACATTGCCATAGAGGCTTTTCTAGGGGAAAATGTCCTAACTGGAGGTTCCCCAATTCCTTGGAGTTTTCAACATGGTATTTTCCTGTTTTGACTTTTTGGAATACTCCACTGACAAATGCACTGTGTAAAACATTACCTTTTTCGGAGAACTGTTGGGAGCTCAAGAGTTTATGAATCAACAGTCCTCAAACCCTTCGGTCCTGGGACTTCTTATGTTCTTAAAAATCACCGAGAACCCCCAAAAGCTTTCCTTAGTGTAGGTGAAAAATAATAATATTTATTATATTGGAAATTATATTGAGAAGTAATATTTTTCATTAAAAATAAAATCATTTATATGAACATAAATAACATCTTTTATAAAAAAATAACTGTAATTTCCAAAACTGCAAAATGGTGAGCAGATTGACACTTTTACATTTTTGTACATCGAACGTCTGATTCAGTGGGACGTAGGTTCTCGTACCCACTTTGGCTTCAGTCTGCGGTGATATGTTGCTTTACTTAAAATGTATGGAGGGAATCTGGCCTCACACATATAGGTGGTTGAAAAGGAAGGAAACTTTTAATCACCTTGTCATACACTTGTAGATATTCTTCTTTGATACCCCTTCTAAAAGTCAATGAATGGCAGTTTCAGAAAAGTTCGTTACATATCGATGAGCCCATCATGCCCTGTTATATCAAAACCCATCAGTCTGTGTTGAACTTTAAATGGGTCTTTTACCACCACATGATTTATAGCATCGTGCTTTGAGAAAATATTGGTTCACTAAGTCACGCAAATCTTCCACATGGCAACCCATTTGTTTTATAAAAACCACTACAGTGCCTTCATTGACATCACCACTGATCCCGTAAGAAAAGCCCTTTAAGTATTAGGTTGCTGTCACGCTTACGATGGTGGGTGCAAGCTTTCCATAACTTTAATTTTTGCTTGAAAGCTCAATCAAATGTATCATTGTCAACAAGTACTGTCGATTGTCCTCTTTAAAGCAATAGGCCCACTTCATTATTTATTTATTTGTTTGTTTATTCATTTCAGAAAATGATGGTTCTCCTTTAAAGCTAGAGTTTGACGTTCCTTCCCGTGACTCCCTGTCACAACGGTTCTGCACTCATTGCTTCTGCAGGCGCGGGGGCTGCTGCTTCCCACAGGGGCTCGGGGAATGTCTGTGGGTTGAAAGTTTGAATGGATGGTTGACCTGCCCAATGAGGGACGCAGGCCTAGCCCTTTCCAGGACCACCAGGCTGCAACAGCCTCCCGTCTGTGTGGTCTCTCCACCAGAGGTCTCATCCACACGGCAGCGAGCATTGTAGGTGCACTGACCGCTGGAGAAAAGACTCGGGTTTCTAATTTGTAAATTGGGAGCATTTACAGCTAACTCTGTAATTTCAAAGAGTGTCTTTGGGAACAGAGATATGAAGTGTAGTTCAAACGGAAGCTGGAATATACCGGGAACTCCAAACTAACACGTAACAAAAAAGATTATAATAAAAGCAGAACTTTGGTTTTTCTTTTTGCACCTTCTTTTTCTCTTCTTAATCAAATAACTTCAAGTACATCTGAAAGTCAACATTCTCTGCATACTCTGAATTCTATGTTTCTTTGAATAAAGTCAAAGAAACTTTCCATCCCTAAATTCTAATCTTCGAAGTACCTTTGTCAATGGCCTGGGCAGCTCATCTGGGCTCCTTAAATAAAAGAAGAGTTAATACACTGCTTCTCATTTTGAAAATACCGTTATTACGAAAGAATGCAAAAGTCTTAGAAGCTGGTTATAAAATTTAAAACAAATTAAGAGAAGTGAGAGAGAAGTTACATTGCAAACCTAGTGAAAGTAGTCAGCTCAAGCACAGTAATAAAGACCTCAAACTAAGAGAGACAGAGAGAGAGAGAGCAGAGGAAGAAAGGAAAAAAGGGAGGGAGGGAAGACGACTAAAATTTGGAGAGGGTTTAAAAGACATTTTCAGAGTTAGGAGCCCTGTGGACCAAAGCTGAACATAAAGCACCACAAATTGTCACTTCACTTGCTTTTTCCCCTAATGGGGTGTCGTGGCTCCAGTAACCACTCCCAAAGGAACCCAGATTGGGGCAGTGAAATGTGCGCGGGAACAAGGCCTTGGCCGTCTGTGATCTGTCTGTCCTTCTTTCCCAGCAGCGCATGGTCAGAGAAGGCCCCTGTTGTAGAGCGCACGCTCAGGGCACGGGTTCATCAACGCCAGCGACCAGCCAGCAGCAGGACTGTTCGCTGCACGGGAAGAGCGCTCGCTCAGATAAAATGGGAGTCATGGCTGCCAACGTTGCGCCACTAACAGTTGCTCTTTCTTTGCCCCTTGTCCACAGAGCCGAAAGTAAGCTGCAAGCTGGGCCGGTCTGCGTCCACATCAGGCGTGCCCCCTCCGTCCGTTAGCCCTCTCAGGCAAGCCAGTGACCTGCAACAGAGCCAGGTACCATCATCGTTAGCCAATCGTGATTGACTTCCTGTGATGCAACATGCCAAACGCTCCCACCTCTGTCTGTCCTGTGTTGCCGTAGACGACGTTTGCGTTGCTTTTAGTTCCCTGTGTGTATGGGTTGCCGGGGGAGGAGTGTGGCGGTCTGTGTTCTCATCCAAAAAGGGGCGGGTCTCTCTCCCCTGCGATTGGGTGGGACTCTCTCTGCTGTTACCAAACCGTTTGTGTCTCTGGTTTCCATTCTTCTGTAACGTAAATGTAGTAAACCTGTACTATATGTATTGGCTTAGTGGTTATTTTTTTTTAAAAATTCTTCCTCTCTTCCATGTTTTGTGTACTTTTTATACTGTCTCTGAAAATTTATCAACATTTGATAAATTTACCTACTTTGTTTTATGTAGATTTCCTTTTCAATGTTTTGTCTATGATGCACAGATGTCGTCAATGAATTTGTACATATCTTTTAGCTCTGACCTTATTATACTGTAACATTTGTGGCCATTTAACTTTTATTTTTATTTAGCCTGGAGCATGATTGTAAGACACTGTGAATAGTGATGTCCTTATAAATATTCATATACCAACTGATTTGGATTGAATGTAGCAGCGAGTTTCTCTCTTAGGCCATGAGGACAAATTGGCGTACGAGATAATCTAGAGATTTACCAAATACTGTAGCTTAATAAGGCAATCTTTAAATAAATGGCATTTTCCTCTTTTACCAATAATACCAGAAATGTTCTCAGAAAGGGGATGTCTAAGTATCCATGCATGGTCAATGAGATCTCTATTATCACCTGAAGAAACGAGACAAAAAATAAAGGCATAAGCAAAAACATCATCTAATCCTTCACAGTACAGTATGTTGCTCTGATGTTCATTTGGATACATGGTTGTATACGGGGAATTTATTATGGGGAAAATTATTACATGTTACTATCTGTAATTCACCCCATAGAAATTCAATACCTTAACTTAATTTTTTGACCTGTAATTGTCACTGGTGTGAAATAGGGTATTATCATCCTGGAGTGGAATCTCTCTGCTTCTCAGCTTTAATCTTTGCATTTGTAAAACCCTTATGAAATAGTAAATTATGAAAGTAGGGATGAAACCTCCGTGAGAAACACAAAACCGAATATTAAGAATGCTTCTGCCTTGGCCGGGTGGCCTGGTTGACTGGAACATCCCACACACCGATGGGTCGAGGGTCTGATCCCCACCCAGGGCACATACCCCAATCAGGGTACACATGGGAGGCAACTGATCGATGTTTCTCTCTCCCTCTCTTTCCCCTCCTCTCCTCTGTCTCTAAAATCAATAAAAGCAAATTCTTGGGTGAGGATTTAAAAAAAGAACAGAGAAACGTCAATGATATGTTCTCTTTCTCATTCCCGCGCTACTGTTATTACAGATGTGACTAGTTTTGCTAAGATTATGCATGCCATATTCCCGCCCTCAATCCGGGAGACCCAGAACACACCCATTACAAGATCTCATCCGATCAGTTGTATGTACATTTCCAAACGCTTCCATCCATTCAAGGCTTGGTGACGGGAGAAAGCTGTGCCAGAAAGACGATGAGGGGGCGGGATATATGTTTTAGGGGAGTTGTGTACCATCCAGCTGAATGTGATGAAGAGGCCCCTTTCCCACCACTCCTTGTTCACGTGCTGGGCAAACATTTCTGTTGTTGTTGAGACTCTGCAATATTCCAGCTCCTCCTCTCAGGCCTGAAGGGAGAGCACGGTCTGCACTGGGTTGGCACCTTGACACCGCTGGTCCGATCGTATGCTCAGGGTTGCATCATATGATGGAAATGGGGGGGTGGAAGCAGGAATAGAACACACAGCCGATCAGCAAAAGCTGAATTCACTGCATTGACACATAGCTCCCCACCACACAAGCTGTGCAGTAGATTTTAAAATGAGCCCCATTGCTTTCATTCTGTGTGGAAGGTAACCCGACAAGTATTTACAATTATGAAAAAAGCCCAATTGGAGGACGTGGAAAATGCCACTAAATTTGTAATGTAACGTCAGCAACACAGGGGAGAGGGGTTTATCTGCACTACCTTCAAACTGCAAAATAAAGTGTTATGTTCACAAAGATTACGTTACAAAGAAATTATAGTTCTTTGTCATAAGAATGATATTTACTGAAGAGATTGGATCTGGCCCTCCCTGTGTAATGTGGAATAAATTCATGTTACACATGGGAGTGTCAGTGGTTATATCCATGTATTGTCATTTATGATGGCAGAGTTGTATTAAAATAATGCAGGTGCCAAACCAATTAACCAACTAACCAACCAGAAGCATTGCCTTCTGTAATGCTTTTACCCACCTGAACAGGCCTGGCTGGTTGGTTTATGAAGTTGTGACGCTTCCGTACTCTGTGGAGCTCTCCGTAGTGGGTGCCATACTTAGAAAAAGAAATGAGAGTTTGTTATTACCTTGAAGTAGCAGCCAAATGCAGTAATGTGCATAAGGAAAAGTAGGCATTATTTGATTTGTACTTTCATGCCAAGAATTCAGAAACCCAGATGACTTTTCACAAGTGACTACAGGAGGGGCTGAGAAAATTCTAGCATGTTATTTAGGCTTTACATGCTTGTTACCTTGTGCGTGTTTCAAGTGGTGGAATAGTCGGGTCCCATTGAAAGGGCAGTGGGTTCAGGGCCAGTCTCTCAATAACTCCTGTGCTGAGTAGAATGAAATCAAGCAAGCCATCCCTTTGCCCTCGTTGCAACCCACCCCCCATCCAAAAATCTTACCATTTATTCCCAAGGAGTAGGAAGCAGAGTATGATAAACAAGAGGATGTTGACCTCTAAGAAGTCTTCAACCAGTGGACGGATAGGCGTGGGGGTGGGGGCAATCGGACCGTGAGGGTGTGCTCCACCTGACCTTGCCATCCTCTCCAAACCTGCACGTGGCCCTGTCCTCAGCATCCGAGGTGTCAGCTTAGCCCGCCAGGGCTGCAGGTAAAAGCATGAGGTAGCTGAAGTATAGACTCCAGCCTCCTTTAACACACGGAAGGGGTACAGAGTTCTTTACGGTTCTTAGATGAAGTCTGCAGGGTGAAAACCACGCGCCATTTGTCATCCTCTCTGTGCTGGGGCCTGCTGAGAGCTCCCCCACCTCATCGGAGGGGTGCCCCATGGCCCTGTCCTACCCCGTGGGTGCAGCTAGCATCCCACAGCACAGCTGAGGGCGTCAAAGGGACATCATGTACCTTGTCCATGCTTTGTACCTCTTAAATGCCAACATCTACAGTCTTAACTACTCTGCTGGGTAAACACCAGAGATGCAGAGGACATGAGACTTCTAGGAGAACCCTGGCCCCACCAGCCACTAGCTGTGTGACCCTGAATACATTCTTCAGCTTTACAAAGTCTGCTTTCCTGTCCGTCAAAGGAGGGCAGTGCTATCTGCCTTGCCTCGTTATTGAGGATCAAAGACATATGTACATACAGCCCTGGACAGACAATACTGGCTAGAAAAGTAATCGTTCTTTCTCCTTTCCCTTCTTGCTTTCCCCTTTTCCAAAAATTCAACTTTCCTGCTTGCTGCAAAATCCTAAGCGGGAGAGTCCTTGTATTCAGTGGTATTCCAAAGTGGGGTGGGCAGGTTTTGTCCGTGTGGTACCACTGACCTGGTATGGAATGGCTAGCTTGTGGTGATAATAAAGACAGATTTTTAGTCTGTTTCATTAGTGACTTTAAATTCTCTAGACAGTGCATCTTCCTATTGCCATCGATTGAGACAGAATGGTTTCTCCCACCCGTCCTTGATATACTTGATGTGATTTCTTCATTATTTCTGCTCCAACTAAAAAATTAGATGCTCAGGTATTTACTGTATACCAGGGAGTCTGTCTGGCATGGCTTCTCAGCTTGGGGACCCCACCTGTGGCTTTGAAGCAAAGTGAGTACAAATCAACGAAGGGTCTCTTTCCAGACACGCCTCCTGCTCTGGAGTACCACTCCCCCTCCTGTTTGAGTTCAAGTGTGAGTGAGCGGGATGAGCCCCTGGAGGCTGCACGGGAAGCTGTGAGCTGCCAGGGCCGGGAGGAAGGATGCAGAAGCACAGGATAAGTTTGTCACCGAGGTCAGCATTTACTCAGAACATCCCCAGACCGGCTGCTGTTTTCAACGCCTTGTTTTCTGATGTGCACGTGTAATTTACCCAGACGCGTGTTCAGTGTAATTTTAAGTCCCCTTACGTTGATTTAAACATTTTGTTTTTCATTTTTATTTTTCCTTTGAATGCAGAAAGTCTTGAGGATCATGCATTGTAGATTGTTATGTAAACATCAGGACTGGAGTTGAACAGCCTTTGGTCTCGCCCGGTGAGCGTGTGTGACTATACGGCTGTCCGTCAGCACTACTTTGTATTTCTTAAGCAAAGTCAGACGATGGAATATATGTGTTAAAAAATCTTTCGGGCCCTCATTTATTCCTCGGCAAATGCCAAGGGTGAGCTAATTTACTATGTGAAGGGAAGCCGAAGACTCCAGCTTCACCAACGGTGTATTATGGCACGTGGTTTCAGGCGGAGCTTTCACGTTTCCAATGCTACGTCAGTGTTTATCAACAGTTAGAAAATAGAGACTCTGGGAGGCTGTTGAAAAAGTTCAGCCGCTAGATGTATCCCACATGTCAGTGCAGGAGAACCTGAAGCCGGGGCCCCAAGCCTAGAGGTCAGGTCACCAGTTTACCGCTGTCGATCTTGCGCGAGTGGTACACAGACAGCTGTTGAAGGTTGGTCATTGCAGCTGAGACGTTAATAAGATGATCGTGATCAGCTGCCAGTGATTGGCAGAAGTCCTCGTCCTAGAAACCTTCCGCACCCGAGGCTGTTAACTATTGAAACCGGTATCAGCCCGTGAGGGCCAGCCTCGCTCGGGGAATGCAGCAGAACTTTAGGTGGACACATACCGCCACCTAGTGTCTGAAGTGCGCTTTGCAATTTGTACGTGGGTTTTAAAAACACCTGAATCTAATAAAAGTGCTTTGAGACGGAAAAGATATACTGCTTGGGATAATAGACATTAAGCTTACAGAAACCCATGAAAAACGTTATTGATGATACTTGTTTTCTTTTGTTTTCATTACTTTATTCCTGCGGTTTGGGGTTGTCTAACTTTTGAGCACACCTTTCTGTACTTCTGGGAGGGGGGAAATAACAAATCACACCCCGTGATCTGAGAGTTTTGCATGTTTATGTTAGATAAGTAACATTTCTATGTGAGAGGCAGCTATTTTCACTGGGACTTATGGCATCTTCTGTGCCCTGGGGTTCCCTGAGTCCAACCTGAGTCTCCAGGAAGGGCGAGCAGTACGCTGATTTTCAGACTGAACAGGAAACTAGCAGAAAGCCTGACGGGCTGATGGAAAAGTTCCTTCCATGCTTCTGTTTGCTGCTAACACGTTTGCAACACATCGCTTACGAGTCTTTCCCGGAGTGAGCCGTCTTCCTAACTAGAGGGCAAATTTAACCCCAACTTAAGTTGCATGTGGATTAGGGAGCAAAGCTTACACACTATTAGTATTGGCTCCGAGTCATGTTGCACTTGATTCAGAATAAAAAAAAATGCATCCTCACCCTGAGTGCCCGACCCAGGAAGCAGGGGGGTCTCTAGTCTCTCCACCCAGCTCACCTGCCGGACCAACCATCGTCTTCCCTCTGTGCCGCAGATAAACGTTACCCTTCGGGTGGAGGTGGATTTGTTGAGTGCTTGTTCACGGGGCAAGAGGAGGTGTACAGCTGCTCGTATGGAAGGTAATACAATAATCCATACGTAAAAATACAAGAATAAACTGTGTTTCACATACTCACGTCTACTTTTCCCACACCTCGTGCGTGCCGGTGGCACAGTGTTTATAACGTCATGTGTTATTGTCGTGTATAGTATATACATGACAATATACTGCAGCCTACACAGGGCGTAGGTAATACCTCCCCCGGTGCATTGATGCGAAAATGGACACCAGAGAGTTTTCACCTGTCTAACAGCCAATAGGTGGCTCTGTGGACGTGAGCTGTACACCCAGGTGGCTCTGTCTACTAAAACATCATTTTATCTTCTGCCAGAAATAGCTGCCTCTCCAAATGTGCTTTCATGATAAAGTTCACCTTCCTTCTCTGTCATTCATCCGTTTATTTTGTTATCCTTTGATTTTTCCAGGTCTGGCATTGTTTACTTTTTTAGATTAAAAGCTACATAGCAGAGGGTCGGATTCACCTAAGGCTTCAGCTGAGCGAAGGTGCCACCTAAGATCAGAGCCCCCGAGGGTGAGGTGGGGCTGGGGCTGTACCCCCTGGGAGGAAGACAGATGCCGCTCAGTGGTTGTGTCGTTCTCTGTGGCTCGTGGACTAGCGTTGTGAGAGGTCAGCCGTGCTTGTGTGCACGTGCCTGTGTGTGTGCCCGTGGGAGAGCACAAACATTTGAGCGCATCCAACTTTCTGTTGTCAGTAGATATCAGGTGCTTTCATGGGATCGCAGCTCATGGGAAAGCATTTCAAGGACCCACACACGAGAGACTGTGGTGTGGAAAGATGCTTTATTGGTGTGGAAGGCTACCCCTGTGCCTTCTCTCTGTCTGTCCCCCAAGGGAAAGGGTCGAGCTGTGTCTGCAGCCAGGCCAGAACAAAAGCCTGCGTGTGGAGTTTTTGCTCCCCATCAGTGCTCAGTGTTTGGGAAGCCCGTGCCGTCAGCTGTGGGCCCTAGCAGCTGCTGCCCTCACATGGCCGCGTGCTCCCAGGGGAGAGAGCGTGCGAACAAATGGGCTGAGTGTGCTAGCAGGTGGTGAAAGAGAGAGAGAACACGCACATGCACAGTGAGGGAGGGGAGAGAGAGAGACAGAGAGAGTCAGTTTTTTCAAAATGACCAGCTTCCCAAGTTTCCGTGGGTGTTTGATGGGTCTGTTCCCCACCAATCCTTCGTCCCGGGGCTGGACCAACGGGCCTCTTTGGCCAAGCATCTCCTGCTGTGCGTCCCGGCACTCTGGTGCCTGAGCAGGAAAGGGCAGAGAGTTAGTCACCTCGCTGGAGAAACATTGCAACCCCCCCCCCCCCGGGGTGTGGGGCAGACAGGCCCATGCTCCCCGGCGGATGAAATTCAATGCCTGCTTCCCTTTGCTTCCCTTTTTGTGCATCACTAGTTAACTACCTACAGGAGCCTTTCCTTGCTCTGAAAAGAAAATGCATCCCTCACACACAAGCACATGCTAACACCGGCTGTTAGAGTACTGGTACAGAGTTAACCAGCGACACACAGAAGGCAGGTAGTGTATTCACCAAGATTTATCCGGCCCCTGGGCGTCCACAGCAAACCTGTGAACAGACACTCTGCAGGGGAACAGAATACCGTGGTGTCGCTCCGAAGCCTTTGTTTTCTAAAGCAGAGGCTGCGTCAGAAAGAGTTAACAATCCCTGGTTGCCAGCTGTGTTGGCAGGGGTGGTGTTTGGGATGCTGCACTTAATGACTTACTTCCCAGGAAATAAGGAAGTTATCTGAAGGGCCAAAAGGTGTCAAGAGTGATGTTACCTAGCCCAGTCAACTTTGGATACCCAAAGGGGGAGAGGCTCTTTCTGCAGAGGCCAAAACAGCCAAAGCCACCTGTTACTCCGGACGCAACCTAGAAAGGCCCTCAACTGTGCTGTCACCAGCCTGGTGTAACCCTAGACGATGAACAAGGACCCGTGGAGAAGACGTGCTTTGGAAGCGTTTAGCTCCACGGTCCCCAGGCCTCATGGAGTTTCCAACTTGACTTCCACGTCCGAGTGAAACAGGATAATGAACGTGGGAGCATACCTTAAATAGAATGTTGAAATGTCGATCCACAGTAGTTTATTCATTTAACCCACAGACTCTTTTTTAAAAACATTTTTTTTTGAGCCATGAGGGCTGAGGCACAGTGTCTCACCCCTCTGAGAGTCCCGGTGGCCTGGGGGACACCGGGCAAACGGAGGACAGGGGACCGGGAGAGAGGGGGCAGCGGCGGCCACGCCCACACCGCAGTGGCGCGGCTTCTCTCGGATCCACGCGTATCATAACCTGCAGGAAGGCCGCGCTCACCACCTCTCACCCTGTCCCCGAGGAACGCTGGTCCATCGGCTCCACCTGCACCCCAGACGCCCGCCCTCTCTCCCCACGAGAGGGGATCCGTGTGCACATCTCCAGGCCAAGCGCCGTAAATCCGCCCACGGCCTACAGGGTGGAGGAGGAGCGGCTTCACGTGGACGGACGTCCAGGCCTGTGTGATCTGGTCCTGGCCTTTCAGTCCCGCTTCTGCCCACGACCCCTCACGTGCCTCCTCGTCACCTCCACGGCCCTTTCCCATGTTTAAAGGCCTCCGTGATGCCGCTGCGATTTGCCTTCTCCCACACGTCTTGTTGGCACACCCTCCCGGGACCTGGGGTCCTGGGGTCCTGGGAATTATTAGTGACCTATCAAGGCTGGGATCAACCCTCCCAAGCATCGCTCCTCTCGGCCTATCTTTACTGTATGTCGTACTCATGCACATAATAGCAAATAATCTTATTTTTTTTATTGAAGGAGAACATGACCCTCTGTTCTCTTATCCAGAACAGAAAAGCAGCGGGGGAAAGGTCATGTTAGATAAACTCCTTTACTCTCAGAGCTTTTAACTTGCAGATGTTCAGTGAAAACCGCAAAGGGGAGGCTCTGCCCTGTCGTGCTTCTGTGGATGGGAGAGGCGTCCAAACTGTACAGGGTTCTTGTTGAGTTGTTTGAGCCAAACTGATGACAGTCGCCGGGAGGCGAAATCTCAAGAAACTGAGAAAATGCTCCCGAAAGTGGCAGTTTTTCCCTTTATTTTATACACTAGAATCAAAGAGTAAGACACAAGGGGGTTATGCGAAATCCACTGCAGACAGGTCGGGGAAGTGGGGAACAGCCAAGCGAGGAAACCTCGGGGATTGGATAACGAGTGCAATGAATGGACGTGTATTTCTGTTGCGTCGGTGGGTGTAGAAGAGTTAACAGTCACCAAATAAGATGTCGAGAGGAACGATGAAGGGTTCTGTGGTCTGTGCTCTGGTGCAGCGATGGTGCCCTGAAGGGTCTGGGGGCAGGGAAGAAATGACCGTGACATCCCAAAGGCATGTTATCGTAGATGCAAAAAGACAACAGACTCGGTTAAGGTAGATTGACCTTCGTTAAGGAAGGTGCTGGCCTAGGACAGGACAATCACCCCCATGACTCTCTTCTCGTCGGGAAGTTTTCATTCCAGACCCCCCCCCACCCCCCGTGTGGTCTCTTGGGTCTCGGAGTTCATGGGGCCCACCGTGCGGCCTCCCCTTGAGCTCATCGGGCTCAGCGCGTGGCTCTTTGCTCTCCGTTCTTCTGGAATATGTTTGGAAACCAAACCCCTTCTCCACTCTGCCGATGAGCGTTTGTTTTGACACCCAAGGTGCAAACCCTAAGTGTTTGCATTAGACGGCAGGCTCATTGAGGGTTGGGATGCATACTTTTATCTAGGAAATTCCTAGCTGTCTCAGTGCATATGGATGGAATAATAATTTCGTTAATGCTAAAGGTGGAAAGAGATAAGCATTCCATGGTGAGGCTGCTGTCACCATTTGCAGACGCATTTGGGCTCCTGACAGGAGGCGCTGTGTACCTGGTGACCAGGTGTGCCCACCTCAACTGGTTAACTAACTAGTTTTACGGGCTGGTGGGGGATGATGGGAGACAAGTGTCAGGGCAGAAAACCGGCACCCAGTGCCACTGCAAAGGTCACACGGTGACTGCAGGTCACACGGAGGGGGAATCTCTGTTAAGTTCATTCCCCAGAAATGATTTTTTAAAGGAGGAGAAGCGGTGTATCACGGGGACTACTTCAGACATGTAAGCTGTAACGATGCAGGTGTGCATTTAGGGCAGAGCGTGAATGAGGATGGGAGCAAAGGAAAACCTTTCCAGTCCCCAGTGGACGGGGTTGTGAAGCCCTTTCCCACTCATTGTTCAACAGACAACGTTGTCTTTCCAAATCGCGTGAAACGTGAATGGCACCAGCGGGCTGACAACTCATCGGTTCGGGGGTTGATGGGTGTGGGTGTTCCCGCACCACCAAGCCCTTCTCCTCTGGGGTGTCTGATGATGGAACTCGGTTCTGACCCTGCACCCGGAGGTCGAACCAGGGCCCAGGGGTTCAGGGCTTGGCCCCCAAGACTGCCCTGCGGGTCAGATGCCAACTGAAAGTCCGGGTCATCAGCCGTGCCCTGCCTGACCACACGGCTGTCATCAGCGGTTGCCATGGCTCCCTCCTTGGGTTCAATGGATTTGCTAGCGCAGCTCACAGAACTCAAAGAGAAACGTTCCACTGCCTACAACACAGGCTTGTTGTAAAGGAAGGTCTTAACTGAAGAGCGGCCAGATGGAAGAGATGCAGAGGGCAGGGCATGGGGAGGGGACAGGAGCTCCCGTGCTCCCTGAGAGCTCCATTCTCCCTAGAGAGCCACTCGGTCACCAGGATGGATGTGCTTGGAACCCAGTCCTTCTGGGCTGGAGGCGTCCTTAAATAGGCCTGATGGATTAGGTCTGCGGCCTGGTGACTGAACTCACTCTCCCTGAGGCCAGGGTGGGTTAGACAGAAAGTTCCAACCCTGGAATCACGGGGTTGGCTCCACCGGTGCTTAACGAAGTCACCTCATTAACACAACAGAAGACTTTCTACCTCTCATTCCAGAAATTTCCTGGGGTTTCTAGGAGCTCTCGGCAAAAAACGGAGGAGAAAACCAAGTCTATGCTTCTTGTTATAAATCACAATAACACAGGCTATATAGGTACATGCTACTTCATTTAGATTTTATCATTACACAATTTTGCATAAGGTTATCGAACCCGAAATCTCCATTTATCTTTTTTCTTTTTCTCTTTTTTTTCCCTATTGTTTTGCCCCGGATTTGCTGAGCAGGTTCCCTACACACAGGAGAACTTGTCCCTTGGCTGATTCAGCACACAGAATTCGTGTGTTACGCCCACAGAATTTCTAAAACTCCTGCAGTCAAATTAAAATGCAAAGCAAAAGTGAAAGTTAAAAAAAAAGGTGTGAAAACTCTCAGTGACAAAGAGCTATTTGCTACTACAGCGTATTGTATTAAAAGAAAGCCTACCTCCGTGCTATTCTGTCTTCTCAAAATAATGAGTCCCAGAATGGAACTCGTTCTACAACTGCGGAATGAATGAACTGAGTGTGGAGATTTGCCAAAACTGCCAGCAGAGGGCAGCATCGCATCTTCCCTGCCGCCTGTAAAAGTAGGGATGGTTAGCAGAGGTTCCAGCAGGGGTGAGGTACACTCATACCCTGGGCGTGGAGTAAAACACAGAGTGTCTTTTCTTTCCTCCTCTTTCCGCCCATCACCCCCCCGCTGCCTCCCGGATGCCCCCAGGGGCTTTGGGTGTGGTGGCTGGAGCCGAGGAAACAAGGTTCATGGGAGAATGTGGCGAGGTGCAAACTTTTGAATAGTGATTTGAGAACCTTATATGCCGCCGTCCTGCAAACAGCCATCTGGGGTCTGGGCGAAAAGGTAGTGTGAATAAAATGAATTCTTGGCCACTTTACCCTAGCCATTTTCCCTTCTTTATCCAAAGCCTCCATGCTCTAAAATCACCTACCTTACCCCAAATTATCTAGCCGTGGTGTCCCATGCCCCCTGTGAGTCCACTGTTTCTTGTCCCACCAACCAAATATTAACAACTGTTGTGTAACTGTCATGACTCATAACGAAGAGGTGCCATTGACTATCATCGAAACTGTGCAGTAATTAGCACTTCCGAATTTGCAAGTTGCTTTCTTACAGTCACTCATCAAACTCCCCTTGTCCACCAGCTAATCACTGGGGGTTCTGATAGATGCTCAGTGTGTGATGCAACCTCCTCGAGTTCCAAGGAACTTTAGCCTAGTAAAGGCCACACACATACACACACCCGTGCAGTTAGTGAGCTAGAAGCGAGGACACAGAAGACAGGGAGATGAGCTCAGTGAGTCGCGATGTCTACCTTTGAAGGGGGTCAGGCATGATGTTACAGGTGAGGAAGTGACAATTGACCAATATTCTAATAAAAGAAGGGGAAAGTCTATCACAGAGGTAGGAAGGATTCAAAGGAGTGGGGAGTCTGGAACCATACAATTTAGACAAATACAAACAGTTTAGCACTACAGTCGCTGTAACAAATGTTGAGTTGGGGAAAACTGGATAAAAAGCAAATAGTAAATTTCATGGAGAATTAGGTACTGTAAACATGAGGATTGTTATTACTCCCACTTTACAAATAGGGAAAGTTGCTTGTCTAATATATTAGGCAGAAATTTTCTCAGGAGCTATTTCTGTGTAAGTCGAACCCCAATTACCTGAGATCATCATCTCAGCCTCCGCTGAAGGGGGGGGATTACTGTAGGCGTGCTCATCTTCCTGGCCAGTCAGCGTGACAAAAAAGAAAGCAACCCAAAGGAATCCTCACCTGATGGAATGTCTAAAAACTTGCATTTGTTTGTTTTACATTGTTTTTTTATTTTGGGAAAAAATTAATGACAAAAAATCAGCAAGCTAGCATACCAGCATGCTTTTCTCTCTCTCTCTCTCTCTCTCTCTCTCTCTCTCTCTCTCTCACACACACACACACACACACACGCACACACCAGCATGCGCACAGGCAAATACACTTTAATCCTGACACTTTATCTCTAACTGTGTGAAGATGTGTGTCCTAAGACTGAGGATATTGTTCTAAACAGTCGCACCCAAAAAGCAAGCAAATTAGAATGATTCACAGCTACAGGCTCGTCGAAAGCCCGTTTTTAAATCCCCACAGATGCCTGCTGCTGCGTCTCTTCCCGACCTGGGGTCCCGTCGTCCGAGCTGACACCTCACCTTTAGTTTGCAGTGTTTGTTTTAATCTCTCGTCATCGTGAATATGGCTCAGCCTCGTTGATTTTTTTTAAGATACTGAAATTTTCAGAGGCCAGTTTCTCCTTTTTCAGGTGAACCCTTCGTTTTGATGTATCCTGATGGTCCCTTTGTGGTTAGATTGGAACAGAACATTTTGAGCAGGAAAACTAAGTGTGGAGGGAGGTCTTCTCAGGTGGCACGTGGTGTTTCATCGCTTGGTAAAAGCCCTTTCTGCCTTCGAAATACTCTGCGGGCCGAGAGGGAGGGTCAGTGGAGGCTAAGGCTGCCCCCCACAGGACCAGTGCAGTTCAGTAAAGTTAGTGTGCCCCCTGGATTTTTTCAAAAAGAAAAAGAAAAAAGAAAAAAATCCCCCATTTTATTTCATCAGTTTTTGAACAGATTTGACTTAACCTTTTCCCTTGTGACCAGTCACAATAACCTTGCAAATCATAATCATTACTATATGCCTGATGAGAAAACGGAAAGACAAAGGTCACGTGAAGCCTCAAGTTCACGCAGTTAGAAATGGTGGATCCGGGACTCTGGATGTACTGTTCTTTCCTGTACACATCAGGTGGATCCTTACTGCAAAAGCTTATACCGTTCCTCACCACTAGAGGGAGGAAGAGGACTAGAAATCTTTTGACAAGTTACCAAATTAATGCTGGGCCCTGCTTACTCCTGGGGAGGGGGCGGGGAGCTATTTGGGTGTGCCCCCTCTTTTTTGTTTGCTAATTTTAGATGAAAATATACATAGACTATGCAAGAACATGGTTAGGTAAGGAAATGCAGTTGGGGTTTTTTGTTTACGATATGTATTATTGACCTGAAATCATAAACCAGAGTACATGCACTTAGGGTAAAGGTGATTTTCATGCATCTCCTTTCCTTTTTAGAGAAAAGGCCAAAAGTCACAATGGAATGTGAGTTTGATCTTCCTTTGAATGTGCTGATTTATAGTTAAAACTCCCAAATAAGTCTCTCCATTTCACATATTTAACTACTACAAACAACACACCAGTATGGCTAATCCACCCATTAAAGCTCACTCCAGTGGAAATATGTGGGCCAAAGATAAGTTTTGCACAGGCTGGATTACAAAAACAACCCCTGTCCGGAGCCATTAGTAGAATCCTACATTTTTAACTGCCCAAAGGAACAATATTAATACAATAGTGTGATTGCTATTTCTACTATTTAATGAAAATACTGTATTTAGTGGGAAGATAAAGCATAATAAAGAAACACAGTCCCCTCATACCAACCCTATGAAAACTGGTATCCAGGAGCTACTGGGTAGATTTCAGTTTGTTTTTTTCTTTTTTTAAGATTTTATTTATTTATTTTTAGAGAGGGAAGGGAGGGACATAGAGAGAGAAAAACATCAATGTGCGGTTGCTGGGGGTTATGGACTGCAACCCAGGCATGTACCCTGGCTGGGAATCGAACCTGCAACACTTTGGTTCGCAGCCCGAGCTCAATCCACTGAGCTACGCCAGCCAGGGCTTCAGTTTGTTTTATACTTTAAAAAAATTTGTTGGGAAATTGCTACAGTGAATAACATTTAAAAAAATCAAAACCACTAATATGTAAAGTGTTAGATGAGGAAAATATAAAGTAACTTTCCTTTCAGTATTACAAAAGGAATAATTATGCTAGATTTTAAAGCAAAAAATAAACATTGAAATCTTCGTTCTTTTCTGCGGTCTGAGGTTGTGCAGAAGTTTAATGAATAGATACTGTGATTCAAAACTCTCTCTTGTTTAGACCGGTTTGAACACCACCCGGGAGATGGGTGGGGCGGGTGCGAAAGTGTCCGAGGTCACGGGGTGGCAGGAATTCACCCGGGAAAGCTGCAACACGCTTCAGGCGGAGATCTTTGCTTGGCACACTCCGGCGCAATACAGCACAGCGTCTGCTCTGCACAATGGGCTGCGTATCTGCGAGTGTGACTTCAAAATGAATCCCTCTGACCGGATCCATGTCCTGCGATCTTGCTATGGTTCCTTCTCCCACTCTGTTGCCTTAAGGATCTGCACAGACGCCGAGCAATCAAACAGTGAGACCATCCGGTTCTCAGCTCAGCCAAAGACGCAGGTGTAGCTGGAGAAATGGGCGCGTGCAGTGTGCGGTTTTCATTACACTTGAGAGCGAAATCCTGGCATGTGGCACTGGGAGATGTCACAATATCTTCGCTTCGGAGACTTTTCAAACCACAGCAGGTTCCCAAACTTGGGAGGTGACTCCAGTGTAGCTCTGCCTGAAGGCAAGGGCAAGGACGTGCGTGAGTCTGTAGGCCTGTATGGATACAATAGGAATTTTTTTAACGACCCTTCTCAAATAATGGTCTTGATTACGGTGCATTCCCTCCTATCACCACAAAGCGGCACTATTGACTTAGTTTATCCCTTCCTCGGAAAAAAACGCTTTCGGTATTTTCCCTAAAAGTCTTACTATAGGCTTTAGGCAATTATTTTGGGAACACCAAATCATAATTCAAAAAATGCTGTGCACATTTCAGAATGACAGTGATCTGGGTTAAAATCAATTTCCCTAAAATTTCTTTTCACTTGTCATAGCCATTTTTTTTTAAAGAAAAATAAACACGATCCCTGGATTACTACTATCAATCAATAGCAACTACACTTTTTTTCCAGGCAGTGTTAGATGTGTGCATCCAATGACTCTCTTGACGTGTGGTCGTGGGACCGTGTGGACCACAGCATTCTGGCACTTCTGAGCCATCAGCCAGAAAGTTCAGCCTCCTTCGAGAGATGACGCGCGGTGACACAGGGACAGTTTGGGACGCCCATGGTAGGGCCTCGTCCCACTGTCCGTGGGCAGAGACGGTGAACGTGCGAAAGGAATCTTCAGCCAGCTCTGCACTCGCTACCTACAGTTCTCTGTTGACCTTGACCTTGGACATAATGACCAAGCAGGTGCCCTGCTGCCGAGCTGAGCTGACCTTGGGCTCACATGCAGGCTGTGTGGTGAGCGGAGGGCGTCAGCCGAAGCCACGAAGCTGCGGGTCTCAGTGCACCTGAGCTGGGCCCAGTAGGAGTTTCAGCCACGAGCTCTCTCTGCTGCGAGAGATGCTGGGTCCAGAGAGGCCGCAAAGGTCCAGGAAGCGCTTCTGGGTTTCCTACCGAGACTTTCGCGCGTGTGTAACCTGAAGAGTTTAGGGCGCTGGGATCACGTTAGATTGTGGCGCGTGGATTCGGAGGGTTAGCGAGCATTCTGACCTGTCTTTGTTTAAGAGGGCTGTGCTTTCTGGTGTTTGCAAATGAAATGCTTTGAGAAATTAGGATAAAAAGTAGTCTGAGCTCCTGTTAGTCCCTCCCAGGAGAGTTCATTATTCCTTTATCTTTATCTAGAAGCTTGGGTGGGGAGTGGGGACGTTAGTTCCTTGGGAACCACTGACGAGGAACAGTCACGCCTGTCCCGTGGGGCTGTAACTGCTGAGCATGCGCAGGGCCCGGAGTCTCGGTGCGGCTGTGGTTACCGGGGGGCGCGGGGTGAGCCAAGCCCACGAGCAGGGCGGGATGGAGAGCTACCTTCGGTCCAGATGCACTGGCCTCGGTCCAGGACCCGTGACCTGTCGTCGCTCGGTTGACTTCTCTCCTTTCTCTGAGACCAGGAAGCCCTCTGTGTCTGCCATTAGTCGATGGGACAGCGGGACGAGTCACACCCCAAAGCTCACCCCCTTGCAGGTTCTCCCGGGAGCAGCACGTTGAGAGAGAACCAGAGGTTACATCTGGTCCCGGTGGGACGGTCTCGAAGATTCGCTGATGTTTGCCAAGGGCACGGGGGGGGGGGGGTGGCACGCGGGTTCAGAGAGCTTGAACGTGAGGTGTAATCTAGCGGTTATATTTCTAATTGCATATTGATTTTAGAATAGATGGTGTTTGAGCCAAGCGAGGGACGAAACTCTAGTCTTAGGTGCTAAAAGGGGAGAATGATGGGATTCCTAATTTCCATAGAAAGATAAATGATTATCTATTACTGGCTTCCCAAAACCCTTGACAAGATAGAACTGTTCACAGCCCTCGTAGATCACATTGCTGACTTTCATTGGGCGTTGCTTACTCATGATGAAATGGCTCCAATCGCTCCTCTCGAAACTTAGAATCCGTTCATGGCTTCTATCTTCAGAGGTCAAGTTCTTTGGGACCTTTTTCTAAAATTTCGTGGGAAAGAGGCAACCTTCCCTTCCATTTGTGAGACTTGGTTAAAGTGAGTGACGATACAAAGAAAGACCATTTAGTTCTCAGAATATTTTGACCTGCACGATAAGGCGTGAGACCTGAGCGTGGGGAGCCCAGAGGAGTCCAGGCAGGAAACCAAGGGATTTGCGAAGCGCGTTGCCGACCGCTGTGGTGAGATTGGGGGTGAACGGGCAGATGGGCGGAATCTCTGGGTTCAGTCCCGGCCCAATTTCCCTCTTGCTGAGGTCCACGGACGCATTATTTAACCTCTCCGATTCAGGTCCCTTATCTGGGAAATGGTTGTAATGAAGATGAGCTATAATTATAGGCCTGGAGAGTATCGGATAATGGCAATTTATGATGAAATGGATTTGACAACTGCATTGGTTTTGTTATCGTTTTTCAGTTCTCCAAGGACAATGAGTAAATGATTTTTATTTCTCTTCCAGCTAAGGGAAAGATATTAAATGTATTGTATGAGAAACTTGGCAAGTATGTTTCAGGGAAAAATGCAGCTTAGCAAGTGTGGACATAATTACAAATTGCTTTTGGAGGCATGCTCTCATTTTTAAGGAATGCTTTAAAAAAGCAAGTACTTTATTGCAGGGAAAAAGGTGGGAAAGAAAATATGAAAAACACTGTTTACTTTGAAATCTGGTCTTAGAAAAAAATAAAACTAGTAAGTGAGATGTTTTGCACTAATTACAAGATATAATACAGAAAGTGCCTTGGTGGGTTTTGTTTTTTTTTTTTTTTGCAATTTTGTCTACAAGATTCATTAGAACATTTGATAATCACATTGAATTACAGGAATTCTCGTTACCATATAATGTGACTTAAAACACTATTTAATTACTGCAAACCACTGATAATACATTTTCACGTTTGGAGTGGAGTTTCTAGGGGTTTTAATTTCTTTTTCAAGGCTATTTTGTTATTGACTTTTTTCTTTCTTCTAATTTGAGAGAATCCTTTGGTGTGGAGAAAGATGGCAGGTCCTAGAATCATCGGCCTTGGCTTTGAACTTCCTGTTCTTCACCAGCCAGCCTGGACCTCTGTCTCCTCACCTACCTACCATACAGACACATTCGCAGCTGTTTTTAGTAAACGTGGGCGGAGACACAGGATGCAGTGATCTGTAAGGCAGTCAGCGCGGGATTTAAAACACTGAGCCGGTCAGCTGACCTGTCGTTCTTACCCTCGTTGTGTCCGACGCTCCCGTGCCCCCTGAGTGTTTGGTCTCCTCCACGCCCACTGAGAATGTCAATGGAAACCTCCAAAAGCTGTTTCCGTGAAGTTTGACAAAAGAGGTCTCTCTTCCTTATTAACCAAAGGTATTTTGGGCCGAGAACAAAGTGTTGTTCAAGTTCAGGACAGTGAAAGCACTCTAGTTCTCTCAAGGCCCTGCCTTGTTGAGTATGAGAGTATGGAGTTGATTCTGCTTTAAAGACAACAACAACAAAAAAACTCACTAATTTATTTTTTTTAAGATTTGATTGATTTATTTTTAGACAGTGGGGAAGGGCAGGAGAAAAAGAGGGAGAGAAACACCAATGTGTGGTTGCCTCTTGCATGCCCCTCACCGGGGACCTGGCCCGCAACCCAGGCCTGTGCCCCGAGTGGGAATCGAACCAGCGACATAGTGGTCTGCAGGTCAGCACTCAGTCCACTGAGCCACACCAGCCAGGGTGATTCTGGGGCTCTATCACGCCAGCGAGGAGGGTTTGCAGTTTATTCCTAGAGCCTGCCTTGCTGTCACTGCCAACCATGCCCTTGCTCCCCGCATTCTTCTTCCCACAATAGTTTGCTTTTCTCTGGAGTTCTAGTGCTCAGTTTTCACAAGAGCTTCATTTTTCTTTAATTCAAGGAATTTCATGGTCAACATAAATCTTTAAATAGCAGAGGTACTGTCTTTTATTTACATAACTTTACTATAAGTATACGATATATTTCATCGCCCCCACATAATCATACTTTTGGAGAGACTGGGATTTTAACTTTATAAAGTGAAAAACGGAGGCAGTTCATAACTTCCCTGCTGCCCGCCCCCCGGGGAGTTCGGTTCCCTGGAAACTGCGAATGGGCTGTTTTGACTGTAACACGCTGAGTGAGTTTTGTAGTCCTGAACCCACACATTCGCTTAAAAATGACGCAGAGAGGCCCTCCCTCTGTATGGCGTTTCCACAGTGACATGCGTGTACTTCCACAGAAGTCTTTTTAAGGACAGGGTGCGAGGTATGGGAAAATAGCACCCCACGCCATGCAAACGGAGTGGGAGCCTTTGGCGTCTCTGTCGAGCCGAACATCGAAGGGGGGGACGGCTTCTCCCTCACCTGCTAGAGGAGCCCGGGGCCCTTTGTGTTTTGCTGCTGGGGGCAGGGGCGGGGGTATCTTCTTGGGCAGCGAGTGGGGGCGGGGGCAGGAGGGAAGAAGGGGGGATCGAAGACATCAGGGCAGCAAGGAAAGGGGCTACGTGTTGAACTCTGGACTTGGGTCCTTACAGGCTGACTTGGGTTGTTCAGAGTGTTCATTTGTTCCTGCCTTTCCACCCGGACCCCATGAAGAATTTGAATAAATTTTGGCCGAAGAAAAAAAGTCCAACTACTTTTGAGAGAATTCAGTTCTAACAGGAGTCCCGTTGATCGATGATCAACCTGACGGGGATTATTGTGATTCCTGGGGGGGCGGGGGGGAGGGGTTTGAAGGAGGACGAAAGGCAAACGCAGCCCGACTCGGGGTCCCGGAGTGGAGAGACCTGTCTGTCGATGGTGCAGCTACAGGGAGGCAGCGGCCTGGGAGGCGCTGGGCGTGAGTCCTTCCTCACGCCGACAGAACCCACAGTGCAGAGCGTATTTTTCTATTCTGTGGAAAGTTGCATGGCCAGGGAAATGAACAGTGGCAAGTGGCGCTTTGCCTCAGTGACAGATGACAATGCAGGCCGTGTTAAACTGGAAAGAGACACCTACTCACAGAAGCCCCAGGAAACTAGCTCCAGACAGCTATGGGCCCAGGTTTCTCTCCTTTTTCAAGAAAACCCAAAATCTAGGTGCTCTTGCCCCTCCTACTCCCTCCTCCGTCTCTCTCTCTCTCTCTCTCTCTCTCTGTCTCTCAACGGATACTTCGGTGATTCACTTCACATTGGCTCACAATGTTAAACATCGTGTGCACTTCATACAAAATACGGCCGCGAGCCTGCAGCAGCCCTGCATCTCGCGGTCAGTGCCTTCTGGTCATCGTGCCCAGCACGAGGTCCAACCAGGGAAATGACTCGCCTGCACCCAGCAAACAGCAGAGTCAGCGAACGTCTTGCTCTGTGACGAAGTTGTGTTCCTAGGGGGCCGTGCATTCTGGTGGAGAAAGAAAATGTGTTTGATGCACTTGCCCAGCTCTACTCGAGGTTATAAGAGCTCAAGAAGATCGGTAGCTGTTCCAGAGATTTGCATTAAAGTTTGTTTCTTGAGGATTAGAATGTTCTGCTTGCCTGTCCACTGCCTTGTCTTTTGGCAGATAAAACGAGCGTGGACTGTGTCTCTCCCTAATTTTCCTGTGGTCCAGTTTCTGTGCACTATTAAAAACCAATATTTTTGTAATAAAATTAAACCTGAAATTAAATTAATGCTCATGTAAGTGACTAACAGAATATACTTGGTGGAAAACATCAATGCATGCGCCATAATTGAATTTTATCGTGTAATACTCTTTGCTCCTTCAGGGAATGTCTCTTTAAGACATTCCACTTGCAAACTCCTTGCTCATTTAAAAACATAAATTAATTCTGAAACCTGCTCAGAGGTTTTTTATCTTTCTTTATTACAAACAATTAGCTTAATCAATTAACAGCTGAAATTATATCTGTAGTCATTAGGTTTAATTGCTGAGAAATATGTCATGTCTTCTTTATTGGGAAAAATGTATCGCCATTTTTTTATTGCCTTTTTATTTTCCAAGGGCAAACACTTCATAACAATAAATTAGTAAAAGCCAAAGCAAGAATATATACTTAGATACATGTGTACTTACATGCAATTATTTTTAAGATTGTATAGGGTCCTGACTATGGACATAGACATAGTATTTTTAATATTTGGACAGCTTTACTCTGAAAAGCCTCATGCTGCATTTTGATATATGCATGTCGTATACCACTTCATATGTCATTTGTGCTTCTATTAGATGTCCTTCACAACTTTATACAAATTTTAAAGCGGCAATATTTTAAGGTAATTTCAGATACTTGAGGATTATATCACAAACCAACTATTTCTCATCCAATATTGGCACTGCATTTTTCTCTGTCTTTACACAGAAGAATTCTCTCTGTGCTCCAAATGCATGTACAAAGATGCAAACAGCATGTCTCTCACTCCCGGACGGATGATGTATCGCTGGGTGGAGAGGTTCGATCCTAGTGTTGCCCCAGAGAACAGGAGCTAAATCACATACAGTTGCCAATGTGCATTTGTCGATACAAAGTTAGCATGCTATGTTGGCAATTTCCTTTTGCATTCAGTCGTCATCTTGTTATATGCAAATGTGATGCCTTTTAAATGTTGAAAACTTTCATTTTTTCCGGATGAATTTTGTTCTTCTCCAAAATTCTGGTACCACCAGGAATTTGTAAAATGATGGTTTCACGAAACTGACATCTTCTTTGGTGGTGGTGGGAAATCCACTCGGGGCGTTCTCCCCTCCTACAGCCTTTCTCTTGGGCTTTGCTTCCTAGAGCAACTCATTAAATCAGCTAACACCTCTGTGTGACCCAGTCAAGAGACACTAGAACCTCACCATACTCGTGAATGTGTTTGGAGAAGCACAAATACATGTGGGCGTTACTGTGCGGTCTGCTGCTGTGATTACTGTACGGGATGCTGTGTATCATTATATTAACATCTCATTAAACCAAGGTTAAAAATCTCTTCTGAAGGCTGTCTGGCAGCCTACCACATGCACGCACTCATGCACACATAAACACGTACACACACACAATGCCCAGGAATTTGCATTTTAGCGAATGCCCAAGGGAGGCTGAGTACATATAGTAACCCGGGAGCATCAGTTTGCCGTGTCACCTAAGTCCAAAGGGTAGGGGTTCTGAGCCCCTAGGATTCCCAGGATTTGAATCCTGGAGGCACCCAAGGATGCAAAGACCCGCAGCTCCGAGGGAGATGTTTTCAGTTGTGGAACACACAGATTGTGGCTCGCGTGGACGGAGCGCTGAGTTTGAGGGTAGATGCCGCCTGGGTTCAAAACTCCCAGGAAATAGACCTTCTTAAACCCTGTACAATTTAGGATAATTGTTAGATTCAGTGAAGCCAAAGAGAAATGAAAGCATTCATTAAATGAAAAAAAAATCAAAAGCTCATTTCCTGAAAATGCTCAGAGGGCATTACACTTCTAGTCTTCCACGTGTTTGTTTTGTCATTCATTTCACGAGCATCTATTACCTCCTTCCATGGTGCTGAAGGCTAAGGAAGTGAGGATGAACAACAGGGCCCCATCTTCAAAAAATTTACCATCTACGGGGGGTAGAGGATTACAGTTTCTGTGTCTACTTTGTAGTTAGAGCTAAACGATTGTAGTCCTCTCAGAACACGAGGTCTGAGTTGTTTTCATTTTACAGATAAGGAAACAAGGTGTCAGGAAGGCTAAGTGACTCATCCCAGATCTCCCAGCTGATAAGTGGCCAACCCTGTTGTGTTATCCATTGTGTCCACCTCCGCTGTCTCCTAGGACAGAAGATACGACATGCTCATCACACAAATAGGCTCGTTGTTACATAAGAGGGATGCACAGTGTGTTGGAGGAGTGTAGGATCCTCTACAATTGTCACTGTTTAGCACAAAAGTTAAAACCAACCTCTGCCCTTGGAAGTGACTTGTGCCCCAGGGCTTGATAGAAGGACACCGCTATCACCCTGGCGACTGAGGTGTTCTCCTCCTTTTTGCAGACAGCACAAATGAGCAGGCTATGTGAACGTGGAACTCTCTTGTGTCTGTGTATCCATGCCATGCTAAGACTTACCACCTTATTCTTAAACCTTTTTTTGAGTGGATTTGACATAACTGATCATGCAGGCAAGCACGGATACATAAAAAAAATCACATCCGTGGCTTAAAATAGCACCACATCACGTTTTTCATTGCATGTCCAGTGGTAGATCAGCGGCGGTATACTAGGGGCGTCTTCAGGTGCGGGAACGGAGGGGAGCTGATGTGTACTCACCACGCGGCATTCACGCGCAGCTCTGCAGCCGAGACGCGCCACTCACATTGTCAGTGTGTCTGTCTCCAAAAGTTCAATTGAAACACGTGAAATAAGCTGTAGCTCCCAAACATGCCTCAGGTGTAAAGTTATCTAATGATTCTTCCATAAAGCATAGGTTCTGAGTCAACATTGCTGGTAAATGAGCAAGGATTACAAGAGATTACGTTTAAAAAAAAAAATCCTGGTCAATAGATCAGACTTAAAGATGAAAAAAAAAAAATAAAAAACAACAACTCCAAAAACTATGGTAAAAGCAAAAGCTACACCAAAGGTGCTATTATTTCAAACAATATCATAAACATCTAAAAGTTTGGGGCATTTCATCTGTAATCTTTAATTCTCCTAACCTCTCGGGCAGGAAAAAGGGTGAAGAACTTGTCCGACGTCACAGAAGTGAACTTGACAGCCAGGGTCAAATGGGCAGACACTTAGGTTATCTGTTCAAACCGCCTGACTCTGACCTGTAGAGAAAAGGGGGGGAAAATCTTTGTGTTCAGTCATCTTCCTGGCCTTGAATTTATACTTTCAAAAGTTCAATAAGTGGTGTTGATAATAATTATAAAGTCACAAGGATTGTTTGACTAGACTTTTTAAATGCTTTCCATACACAACAATGTGATATTGGGTCACCTCTATGTAGTTTCAAAATACCAAATATTATAAAACCGATAACATGTAGCAAACCTCACTCATTGAAACCAAAAGACTTTTTTTCCTATGTAATGATCAAAAATATGGGTTTGATCACTTGTTATTTGACAACTAACTAATAAAGTGGTTTTATCTGTGAATCTGCTGACCAGCTAATTATAACTCTTGCAGCTCCATGTTATGTCAATTCCAAAAGGGGTTTTGAGGGCCTGGCTTGCCGCCTCTGCTATGTCAAGCTGACCTCTTGTTTCCAAAATACAGTTAGAAAAGAAAAGAAAAATAATTCACAAAAAGCATGTCACAAAACAATAGAGACCTCAGTGTCATTTAACTCTCCTTGACAGCCTATTGCTTCCATCTAAAGAATGAAAGGTAGTTACATATTCTTTGGAAAGAATTGAGTCTCTTCAAGTGATTCTTAAAAATATCTATTTTTTGACTCAAAACAGTGTTAAATTTACAGAAATATTTCAAAACACTTACAGAAGGTCCCTGTGTAACCCACACCCAGTTTGCATGATTGTTAACATGTTACATTAACCACAATACGTTTGTCACACCTGGTGCATCAATATTGATACATTATTATTAAAGCCCGTGGTACTTTATTTGGCTTTCCTTGTTTTTTTTTCTTTTTTTTAGAAATTGAGGCCTTTATTTTTATTTATTTATTTATTTTTAGAGAGGGAAGGGAGGGAGAAAGAGAGAGAGAGAGAAGCATCAATGTGCAGTTGCTGGGGGCCATGGCCTGCAACCCAGGCATGTGCCCTGACTGGGAATCGAACCTGCGATGCTTTGGTTCAAAGCCCGCGCTCAATCCACTGAGCTACGCCAGCCAGGGCAGCTTTCCTTCGTTTTTAATCTGTCTTTCTCAGGAGGCCACATCAATTGGTGTTAGTCGTCCTGTCTCCTTTCCTCCCTAGACTATGACAGCTTCCTCCACGTTGCATATTGTGCCTGGCTTCCCTAGTTTTGAGGATTGCTGGACTGATGGTTTGCAGAATGTTTTTTCATTTGCATCTGTTCAGTGTTTTTCTCATCACTAGATGGGAGTTTTGGTTTAGCGAAGGACATCTTCAGACGTAACCGGCCTTTCTCTTCACGTTGTAATAAGGGCGCACGCTGTCAGCGTCACTTGTCACTGTTCATCACCTGGTGTGGGGCGAGTAGTGCCACCCAGGTGTCTCCACTAGAAAGGTCCTCTGCTCCCCTTTCCCTGCTCTGCCCTCTGGAGAGAAGTCAGTGCGCAGAGCCTGTTCTTAAGGGGCATAGGTCTATTTTTCATGACCTTGAAGAGGAGCTCCACTTGACTTTATGGACTTATTAGCCAAGAATATTGTCTCTGCTGAACCATGGTAATATGAAAATCTTGTCCAAGACATGTGTGTTCATACCACCTGAACAATTGTTCACAGTTTGCGCTCATTGTATGCGAACTTGCCTGTGTATGTTTCCTTCTATCCCTCCACGGTGTATGTGATGAACACAGGTGGAATAAAGATGAGGAGCAAGGCCACTTGATTAAATAGCTAAACTAGAAGAGTTCATTTACTGGGCTTAGTTTGAAATTAGTCGTAAATCTAAACCCAGAGTTCATTTAACTCCGGGATGAAGTAGAATGGGGTTTTACAGCTAAATTTAAATCAGATATGAAGAATTTGATAATAAAAGAAAAGATTAAGTAAAGTATGAAACCTTTCATGGGTAGCCTTCTTAATACATTTCATAAAATTGCTAAACATGCTATTTATTTCGCCAAAACTAATGAATTCAAGAATAACATTTTATTATCAGAATGAAATATAACTTTTAGACACATTTTAGAGGGGAGGGATTTGGCCATATACATGGCCATAGCAGGAACATTGGGGTTCAGTGTAGAAAAATTGGAAAGAATGTGCCCCTCCCGGAAAGTCATATTTCGAAACGTGCTATTTGAAAGTGATTATGGGGAGCAGGTTTATTTGTCTTCCCTCACCTCATTCTAACAAAGTGATAACAGTTGTCGGTGTTCTAAACAAGAAAGATTGTTTGGTAGCAGATTGAACACGAGAGAATTCTGTATCACACTGGTCACATTTGTAAAAAGATTTAGAATAAAAAAAATTACTTGGCTATTCTCTAACAACTTGGATTGGGAGTGCCGTACACTGCCTAGCTCTCTTCCTCGTGTGGGCTGTGCTTTCGCGTGGAATTTGTGTTGACACCTGGCTACCAAAAGTTAAAATTACAGAGTCAGTGTGAAAAAAAATGGGTTGCTTTTTATCTACTAATACTTTAAACCATCAAGTCAATCATATGGACATGTAAATATGCTAGAATAAAAATGCAACTAACATGAAAAACCATACTTTATAACTTTATTTTTAAGCTTCTATCTTTAGGTTTCTAAATAATGGATTATTCTTAACAAATTGAGATCCTTATCTATGGCACCGATTTCTAATGGACAGAAACCACGCACTGATCGCAGATGGTGTGATACAGTTTTGCATATGTAAAATGTAGCGACAGCGATGAGATGTATTGGTGATGCTGCTGACAGAGTTAATCCAGGAAAATTATTTTGCAGTGAGGTATAATGATTCACAACCTAAAATACTCATAGAAATTAACTAATACATGATTTAATGTTTGTGTGGGCCAGTAAATGCTATGCAAATATTGAAATAACGCTGTAAATATCTTATCTGGCGAGTTTTCTAAGAGGCAATACGCACTGTTAATGGTGGCGGCTTCTATTCGTGCATAAAATCTCTATCGAGAGCTTAACGACTGTTCGGCATGGAAGAGATTGGGGGCGTACCCTCTGAGAACTGGGTGTTATCAATTCCATTTATAACAATTTATAGCCACAATAAATTTTGCTTGTATTTCCACCAAATTAGAGCGACTGTATTATTATTGCATAGATGATTCATTCACAAAATATTACAAATCTTTTTAAAAATTTCCAAGCTGCTCTGGCAGTCTTCTATGGGGACACAAACCTGTTGATTATAACAAGTCAACAAACACCTAGACTTGCATTTAAAGGGAACACTCATGGTCAAGGTTCTGAGCTCGGGGCCAGCAGACACCAAAAGGCATAAGACACAGCTCATCCTTTCAAACAATTTTATATCAAGTTAGGTACACAGAAGAACTTTAAGAGTATCGGTTTTGGAACTCCAAGTACTTTTATTTTGTTTTATTTGATAAGCACTTTTGATTGACTCATAAAGCCATAAATATATTTGAATTTTTGAGTAGCATCTGGAAACAGTGGTACAGATAATAGCTATTATGATGATTTCTAAGTAATATTCAGGAGATGGAGCATGCTATAGTAGAAAGAATATTCATTTTCCAAACACATCTGAGTTTGATGCGTCTACATCACAGCTAATGAGCTGTGACTTTGATCTAGTTAGTGCCTTACATTTTCTGCGAGTCAGTTTTCTCGCCTGTGGTAGGTGGGCGAATCCTAACTTTCAGTGTATCTGGCAGGATTTATGTAACGTCTATACAGCTCCTTGCAAATGCTTGGCGGAAAGCAGGTGTGGAAAACTCCTAGGTATTTGTCAGTATCAGAATAATAATGCTCAGGCAATTCCTTAACCGTTTTTAAAAATGACTTCATGTTCATTATCCAATTGAATCCGTACAGCAACTTCTGAAACTGAGATGTTCTCAGTTCTGTCATTCTGACAGAGAGGCCATTGGGGGAAATTTGAAACCTCCGGGAGCAGATTCTCGTCTTTGAGCTCTAGGTCCCGCCGTCCCGCAGAGGGCCAGGAATTGTGGGGATCTGATACAGCCTCTTTCATGCCGAAACCTTTGTGCTTGGCTTTGGCGAAGATGGGACTTCTTGAAGTCTTAATGTCCCCATCTGCACGTGAGGGCAGTGTCCTAATTTATTTTCCTGATCCTTTTCGGTTGTGTGTGCATTGAGGGTCAGTGTAGTGTAGCTGTCGAAGGCATGGGTGTTGCAGATGAACTCCTGGGTTCAAATCCTAACTCTGCCATTCGCTGGCTCTGTAACCTTAGCCAAGTCACCAGATCTCTCTCTCTATCTCTCATTTTGCTCATCCTTGTGGGTTAATAATACTTTCTTCGGAGCGTCATCATTGTGAGGAATAAACGAATTCAGCTGTGCAAAGTGCTTAGCATGGGATCTGGTGTAGAGTAAACATTAGATAAGCATTTGCTCTGATTATTACGCTAAGGTTGTAACGTCAGACTCAGGGACCCTGGGTGAGCTATTTTACTCTTTCTAGTCATCGAGTAGATGTGCTTAAACGATTCAATAGAAACGTCCCCTTGACTCAGTTACATCACTGTCCTTGTGTGACAGGCCCAACCGCTAGCTTTGTTCTAAAGATCAGGTACTGGCGGACATGGCCACATGCACCCAGAAGCAGTGTCCATCTGTCCAAAACTATGTGTAGCCCTGACTGGAGCGGTGCAGTGGGTTGGGCATTGCCCCTCAAAGCAAAAGGTCGCCGGGTCGGGACACGTGCCTGGGTGGCGGGCCAGGCAGACAACTGATGTGTCTCTCACACATTGCTGTTTCTCTCCTCCTCTTTCTTCCTTCCTTCCCCTCTCTCTAAAAATAAGTAAACAAAATCGTTATAAAACAAAAATATATGTATGTGCATCCATATATAGTCAGCACTGAATCTTTTCCTGGGCCCCATTTGACCTGATGAGTCCGCCTCTCTGAAGCTGTAGAACTGGAGGGTCTGTGTCAGTGTGACTCCAGAAACCGGTGACCCCAGTTTAGACATTTGCAGAGGCACTGGGGGGGAGTATAACAAAAACTTCTTTGCACAGGAATTACTTAAGCATTTAAATGCCGAGCATTAGATGCACACTGAAAGTCCTCGTATTGGTAAAAAGGACTAAAAGTCTTAATTCTATATGCAATTTATAAGCCAGAAAAAGGGGATGGTGACATACGTAACAGTGTCAACAATAAAAATCAAGTGAAAAAAAGAAAAAAAAGCCCAAGTTTTAAGAATGAAAATGTTCATTAAAATCTTTAAAACATACCACATTCGTATTAGATGTCACTAAAAAAGTAATTCCAATAATTTAATGTAGACATATTGAAATCTATGAATGTAATTAGGTAAATATTTGGCAAATTGCTTCAAAGGGTAAAAGAAGGTTTTATTTCCAGATGTGGACTTCGGCAACATACTGCAAAAGTACTCATGCCTAAACTATTGTTTAATAATATTCCAGTGTTTACTAATTATGTAGACATTGTATTTATAGTTTCCATACTTTAACTTTGCTTTGCAAGAATTTCAAACAGCTGAGATTTTTCGAAACAACTACTAGCACAGTGCAAAAAAAAAAAGAAAAAGAAAAAAAAACACCCCCAACCCTGCTTTCATTCCGTTCTTTTCTTCTGTATTCACTCTTTCTTTTTTGCTAGGTGGCATGCATGCAGTGGTTTCAAGGAGACCATACAATGCTTGAGATGATTGAGAAAAAGCGTTGCTTGTGCAAAGAGATAAAGGCTAGACAGAAAACGGAAAAGGGCCTTTGCAAACAGGAGAGCATGCCTATCCTCCCCAGCTGGAAGAAGAGTGCAGGTGCAAAGAAGTACAGCCCGCCGCCCTATTCTAAACAGCAAACGGTGTTCTGGGACACGGCCATATGACTGTGCACAGGACGGCGTGAGTTCCACGTGACTTACTGTGAAGAGACAGGTCGGCTCAGACGTGTGCTGAGGAACTGTCACAGGTCTCCTTTGTTGGAATGGAATGCCAGCACTTCCCTGGAAAACCCACGGGGAGCTGTGCCTACTCATGGCAAGTTCAAGATCAAATGTCTATTTCCTTGCAATTAAGGCACACTTATTTATCACGGATTATTTTGAATCCAGAAAAGATTAAGATGTACATATTTTACTAGTTTATGGGTGACACCTGAAATAATACACATTATACGTATATAAACGACAGAAATATCAAGAGTTTTACTATATGATATAATTTCGGTATTAACTGGTTTGTTATCTCTTTTATATATGTAATCCCTTGATGCCTTTTGTTATTAATTTTTGCAGTTAGAATATTTTTTCTGCCCACATTTGTCTTCTAACAGCTCACAGCTATAAATCATGTCAGTCACATACTCTCTGATCTGGTGCTAGTCAAGTACGAGTTGAATCTCATATTCATTCAGAACACCTGTTGCTTTGTAAGTTTTTAAGAGTGTGACAGGAAATGAATGCAAGTATGATGCTAACTTTGGGTGTCCATATTCCATCAGCACCAACATTTTTGCTACTTTGGCTTTATAAGAATTTCTCTTTCATACCGTCCTGACACTAAGCAAATGGTTAGGCAGACACCAGGGAAAGGTTACTAGGATATATGTGGACACCCCTGCAGAAACATTTCCTTCGGAATTGACCTTAGGGACACGCATCCTTGCATCGTTGATCTGATTGGAGGAGACCAGGGTTCACTGTGACAAGGGAAGGAACGAGGAGTCAAGAGCTAGGTAGCCCGATGACCTGCAGGAAGCTGGGACCTGTGGCATCACAGCCACTGCAGTCACTATTTCTAAACAACTTTCCATGCTTACGTCTTCTTCCCCCAGAAAATGAGACACATTCAACCAGATGCGTTTCCATCTTTCAGCACTCTAAATGCCAACCTTCCCCCAAATTGAGGTATGCTAATGCAATAGGATTTTTTTTGTTAAATTTTTCAAACAAGTTATTACCACATTTTTTGGGTTGTAATCTCCTGTGCACAATTCACACCCATTCCCACCGATTACGACGCCAGGACCAAAGACGTATGACCACGGATTGATTTTGTTTTGTTTCACGGAAGAAACAGGAAGGGCAGGGGATCAGGGACAGGGTGGATTCCGTTGTATGTGGTGGTGAAATCTACATTAAACAAAGCATATATATCTTTTAAGAATAGCTTGTTAGTTGAATATAAATATTGCCACAAATGAATAAAAAGGAAACTATCACATATATTTTGTATATTTAAATTACTATTTATGCTTCCTAAAATTGACAGTATGTGGTTCTTCTTTAACAATCAATTGAGTATTATATTTCTGAGAGGAAAGGTATGTGTTTGAAGTTATTGTCATAGTGGTTTTCCTTGTAAGGGTTTTGACAGCAATAGTACAGTGTTGCTCAATAAAAACCAAATATAACGGGAGTTAGGGAATTTTTGTAACCTATATTGCTAAAAACCTAGTAATGCTTTATCGATAATAGTTTCTTTCAAGCCTTTGAAATCTTGTAAGATAATTTTTTAATATTTTATAATTAATGTATATTTTGATGTCCAGCGAGAATTCTGAAAAAAAAAATAAGGAAACAGGTAAGTGGGAACATGTGTATCTGCTGTGTGCGCATGTGCGTGACTGAGGACTCAGGGGGACAACTGTATACATAAAATGCTTTCTAGAGTTTCAGGCTTTGCTTGTACAACTGAGGTGGTAAAAAAAAACGCAGAATCACAAATACAGGAAGTCACAGAGGGATCTTAAGGAGCTTAAGCTGATCATGTTGCCACATTTCACCAGTTCTGAACCCCAACAAACCATGGGACGCGGCTCCGGGTGACAGAAGTGTGTTAAGATCAAATCAGAATTAAAATAAAATGTGTTCCTGACCCAAGTTGTTACGCTGATTTAAGTTGTCAGGACCCCGTACACTCAGGCCAGTCAGTCAGATGTAAGAGACACAGGTTCTCGGCATCTTTGTGGTGATCTGGGTCGAGGTGCATGGCCAGGCTCCGTGGGGTGACGACTGGAGAATCCCCTTGAAATTTACATTTCGGCAATACGTGCAAGTGTGGTTTTCAGACACTGGTCTTTTCCATATCTCTCCGAGTCGAGCCGAGACATTTTTTCAATGCTGGCCACTTGTCAAGAAGGAAACGGAGGCACTGACATGACTTGGGCTGGATTCGGCCATCCCCATTGGTTCCGCCAAACTCAGGCTGGTGCCAGGTTTCAGGCACTTCTTTTTAAAGTCAGTGATTTTCTAGAAAGGCAACCTGTTTGAAATTCTGATCTCAGTCAACAGTTGCCATTTAATTTCTCCATATCTTGCTTTCCGTGGCAAGTAATGGAAAGATCTGGAAAGTGGCTTCACTGATGTTGACTCAAGAACCGTTATTCTGTGCAGACACACCTGTCGGCTGTGGCTTCGCCTGTGTGGTAACAGCCATTCCACAACAACTTTCCTCTCAGTACAGCGTTTCTTTCTGGGCGGGGGGGAGGGGGGAGATGAGTAGGATAGAGGAAAAAAGCTTACTCTCTAGTGCCCGTCAATCAGGACACTTCAATCTGTGAATGGGGTCGGACGATTTCTCTTTTCTTAAAATCCATCTACAGCCAGAACATGATTGAATGACAGGCTCATATTTTTTCAGCAGTGCCAAAGAACAAATCTTCTCATGGCATGGTTATCAGGTTGAAAGCGGTCATACCTGTGAAAAATGGCCCTTTCACAGTGCAAAGGTGAGAGAGACAGAATTTTATTGTCTGTCAGCAAGATGCTTCTCCATGTGAGAAAAGTCTTTGCAGGGAGGAGGCAAATCAACCCCGCCTGTCTGCCCGATCCCAGCGGCCGAGCGTCCTGTGTGGAAACAGGGCTGCCCACTCCCCCACACTTAGGCTGTTGCAGCGGGTCTGCAGTGTAAAGTGATTGATCTGCGTCCGTGACGGCACAGGTCCACCCGCACACTCTCGCTGGGAGAGTGAAACCAAACCAGACATCAGGAGGTCACATTTTGTCGTTTAACAGAATATGCACTTTCAAACACACGGCAATTGCATGGCCACGACTAGACAGAATACTAGTTCACTTTTGATGCCAGGCTTCAGAGACACCGAGGTTCCCAACAGTCTTCTTGGAATGCTTCTGGAGAGGAGAGAAACATTTTTCTTACTACACCTTGGCTTTAGCCTCACCCTCACACCCCTTTTGGGTTAATTCTCTCAAGTGAGATTAAGGATCAAGTCAGAAAACACTGACCAAACTGATCGGGATATTGTTTAACTAACTAACTGAGACAACCACACAATGCATGTAGGATGCAGTTTTCATGGTACTTACATGTTAAGGTGAGTCACCCGACTAAAACAGAACAGCGCCTGTAAACTGATTATGGCTACCTGTGAAGTTAAGAAAAGAGGCGTATGAAGTGAGAGATAATTCACCTTTGCAAATGAATAGAAGTAGAAGAGAGTAGCAGTTCAGAGCTCATTATGTCCCAAATTCAAATGCAAGTGAAAGAAAACTGGTACTGAATAGCACTTAAGATAACTCCCTACATCTTCCCTATATGGAAAAATTGATAGCTAACTGTAGAATGTAGACAATTTGCTATTGGTGCATCATTCATTTGACAGCTCACGAGTGAGCAGCTTATGTATCAGTTATTTAAAAAACATTTTGAAGCACTTGGCATTAAACATTCAAAAAGATGTGGTCCTGCCTTTAAAAAGCTTAATTATGCAATCATTAATATTTTCAAAACAAAGCCAATTATTTTCAAGAAGATACACAATATCACATGTGTTTTGACATCTCCTTTGTGTTTATAGTATTCTCTTTTTTTTAAGATCAAATGTACAGTCAAAATAAAATGCTAAAACATGTAATCAGTGTCTGTGTACAAAGTATATTTATGTGTAAGTCTTTCCACGTGCACATAGGATGCGTACTGCTGTCCATCCGTGAATCAGTAAGAGGATGACGTGTTTTCCTATGTTGGACTTGAGCACTACCGCGTGGGGTTTGGATTAATTTAAAATCTTTGGATACTAGGGTCAAGTACATTGTAGCAAAATGTGTGTACACTGGAAAATGATGTCTGTATGTTTCCATTTAAACATATAGTTTGACATTTAGGGGGAAACATCTTTACAGAGATAACATTGGATTTCTCTCAACTACACACATAGATGAAGATCTTTTTGAGTGTTCAACTGTTTCCAAACGGGGCTGGGTTTGCCTGCCCTAAAAACATCTACATTTACACGTGTACGCACCCACATACAGTACACATACTGTATATAATATATAGGAAAATGTTTAGTATGCACTCCTTTTGTTCGGGACTCCTTCAGTTGACGTCTGTAGTGTAGCAATCTGTGTCGAGTGCGCTGTGCGTACACAGATCGAAGCACAGTAAAGTCACAGGTCGTGTTACCTTGCACTAAAAATGTGTTTACGTATTTAGCAGCTGTACGTTTACTTCATTGCTCTTTTCCAGAAGTGGAAGCAAATAGCTATTGAGAACATTATATAAAATAATATGTTTTTTAGTGGGTAACAGCACTACGTTTTTAAAAGACAGGGTTTTTAAAAGAAACCATTTAACATCCATTCCAGCATAACATGTTTACTGTATCAAAAAAATCTGAATGTCATACTGCATTTTTCAGAACACATTAAAAATGTCAGGTATGTGCCTGGAAAATTGTGCTAATAAGCATTAGGTAACAGGTTTCTCTACCCACGTGTTGTTAGCCATTTCTATATACATACTAATATAAACTCGGATGTTTTCATTTCTCTTCATTTTTGTATTGATTTTTCTAGGTAACATGTAACTAGAAGTGTACTTTGATACTACTGAAGTAACCAGGTGTTGTTTGACAACAAATTGTTTTCTTTAGTGCATCGACAATATTTTACAATACTTTTGTGCTTATTTATTTGTGCTCCTGTGTAATTATAATAAAAGCAATCATTTAAATTAGTTGACTTTGTGGTCACTGGTGTTTATTCATCAAGAAACAAGAATAGGAAGAACTTTCTCAAAGAAAAGCGCACACATTTTTAACTCCTCACGTTGTTCACGGGATCGTGTGTCTTGTGGGAGATTGGTGGGTGGGGGGAGCAGGGCCAGGTCTGTAGTGTGGTTATGTGACCCACAAGTGTCCTCAGTCACCGCGTGGATTCTGCCTCCAGTAGGTGATCCACGAAATAAGAGGGGAATTGACATCACTCATTCTTCAGGTTACACCTCATTCCAATGAAATTACTCAGCATGTGTCTCAAATGTGCTGGAGGCATTCGAGAAACATTTCCATGAATCCTAGACCTATGTATGCAGACACGATCTTTATTGGAAGGCTACTTAGTGTGCTGATTTATGCAGTTTTGTTTCTAGACGTTAAATAGGGAGCAAGTCAGTATGTTAGCCATTACCAGGTTATCGATAACTATGATGTTACTGAGCACCTGAAATAGATCATGTAAGGTTCTGGAGTTCAGCAAGCTTCTAAAACAGAGGACCTGTGGCCAGTATGAGGATTGTGTCAGATTTTCTCCCAGAACGGCCCGATGTACACCCCTCAAGTACCCACTTCTCCTGCAACACACACACACACACACACACACACACACACACACTATATTGTGCTTGAGTCTCCATCACAACGCCCTCTGCCTTGTAATAGTTACTTCTTGGGAGTTCGTTTTCTAACACAATATGGTCAGCTCCAGAAAGAAGAATTGTGTTTGCTTGTAAATCTTTTGTCCCCCAGAGTGACTGGCCCACTGCTCTGCTACATGAATGTACTAATGATCATTGAGTTTATTTATATACACTTATTCAACAAGTATTCATCGAAGTCCTCTGTGTACCAGTGTTCTAGACTGTAATAGGGCAAAGCCTGTGCACTTGTAAAGCTGAAGTTCTCGATTTATGTGTTCCTTCAAGGTTGTGTCTCCTACTTCCTCTCTTTGATTCCATAAGACAAAAATTGTATGAGGTGTTGTGACATTTTGTGATTTATGGCCCAAGATTACTGTAAATACACACATTATTTACATGGTTATCTACTTATATCTGTCCATTTACACACTTATTGAAAGTCCACTTTGCTAAAAAGTAAAGCACTTCATATAAATGCATAAAGTATGGAAAGATACCATCTGTTAGAAATGTGTGAGAACTCTAAGAAAAAGGGAACAAAAGATTGGGGTCTGAGATAAAATCAGCCTAAGTGATCTTAGTTCACAAAATGCAAACCATGTCACGCTATGTAATTGTTAGCTGTAACTTTTTAATTCATCATAATAACAATACTTCCAATCATGATCATAATGACTGCTGGAATCTACTGCGCACTCTGTATCCGATACTGTGCCATTTTAAGTGTATTTGACTTGTTTCCTACCTCAGCCCTATGATCATCTTTATTTTCTGGATAAAGTAGCTGAAGTTGACAGGGCTTTCCCAGACTTACACAGATAGCAGTTATAGTCTCTGGACACTCATGTCAGATTTGTCTGATTCTAAAGCAAAACCAATGCAACGCCACCTCTCGTTTCAAGCAACGTTTGTCAGTTTGCTACTCATCACACACGGAGATTCAAAGATACTTTGAAGCCCATGCAAACACCCTACACCAGCAGCATGAGTGGAACCAACGCATCTAACTTAGATTGACTGACTTAACACCAGCGAGGCAGTACTTTCCCCACGACAGAACAAACCCCAAAGTTACAACTCAGTGCAGGGGACATCGGTTTTCAGAAATTTTGTCATTATTGATCATTTCTTATCAATCTTCTCACCGGTCGCAGAGACACTGGCACAGGCACTTCGCTCGACACTGTCTTCTTCAGGGACATTTCCTCACAAGGGCCCTCGAACGTGTTATTGAGGACACACAGAAAAGACCAACGCTTCTTTTCTTTGTAACAGTTAAGAATTTTTGCATATTCTAAATAGGAAGCCAGGTTATTAAAAGACTTGATTAGATTCACTGGAATAAGTGTTTGTTGACTGCTTCTTATACGTCCGTCTTTCTTTCCGTCGGTGGGGATGCGGTCATGAATGAAACTCGACGCTGACCCTGCCCCCCTTAGAGCTGACGTAACAGGGTGATTACTCACGTCGCGGTTGGAGGTGGTGGCACCGATGGAACCCCCGACTCAGACCTCAAGGACCACGAGGTGTGACGTTCAGGGGATACTCGAACAGGGCGAACGTCGTAGGCACCTGACTGGCCGAAAGAAGCCCGCTCTGAGGACAGGGGAGTGCAAACCAGCTCCCCCCTAGGGGGCTTTGCAGCCCACGCTCTCCTGTTTCCCTTGGGATCTGACGCGGAGGTGTCAGGGATCAGACCTAAAGACACGCTGATCTCCCGGAACAGGAACGTTTCTTTGTACAGTGGGAAGACTCTGAAGAGAATGGCAGGGACCGCGGAGAACACTCTGTATCAACATGGTCTGCTGGTCTGCTTTCACGGGGAAAAAACACGCAGAACCCTAGAAGGATCGGCTTGCTATCCGTATCCCTCTGATGTCGTCTAATCTGCCTCCAGTTCAGGTTTGCTTGGCATCTCAACAGAATACCAGATGTGGCAAGGTGGTAAACTCTGGGGCCAAATTAATCTCCGGGAGTCTTTGCCCTGTATCCCGTGTAGGGACTAAGGCCTGACCGTTAATGAGGTCAGGTGCAGTGCCGCAGCAGGTCTCCGGGAGCGATCCTGTCTTTTGGGGTTGTGTACGAAGTTCTACCACATACACATATATTGTCCACTTAAGCCACACAAGCCTGGAGGGGTTTTTTTTTTAATTTAAAAATTTTAGGCTTATTTCATAAACACAGAAACCTATTTTTCAGGGTGGTAGAATAATCTGTTCAGGATCACTCGTGTAGTTAGTGGCAGAGCAAGGACTGAAATTTAAATCTGGCTTTAAAACAAACTCACTTTCCACCACCTTGCTTCCCCCAAAGGGAATAATAATTTAAGTAAATGTTGACCGGCGTTGAACATTACTTTAAAATCATAAGAATGCAAATTTTCACGGAGTGAGCCCTTGCAAATGGGAACTGTATCAGTCAGGGTTCTCCGGAGAAAGAGTGTGTGTGTGTGTGTGTGTGTGTGTGTGTGTGTTCCCATCAATTTGACACACAAAATGAACCATCATAGGAGCCTCACAGTACAAAAAACTTGCTTCTGGAACTCGCAGTTTTTCTAGATATTAACTTTCCAAAAACGAGATGGTGTAACCATATAATAAACCACCATTCTTATCTTCTCAAAATGTATAATATGTGTTTTTCGGGAGCTATGTTTTTATGTTATGGAAAAACGCTTTGTGCTGAATGTCATTGATGCTGCAGTGGTTAACCTGATCCGTGAATAAACTGTGAAAAACTTCCAGAAGCTTCTTTTGAAATTCCTCTGGGTGGCATTAAGCATTAAGGATATTAATTGATTCCTTAAATTTTCATTTAGATCAGGCTATTTTTACCCATAGGCTATCAAGTTATCAAATGTGTATTTATCACGAAGAGATCTGCCCTCTTACTTTTAAAACTCTATTTTCATTTTGAGAAAATAAATGGTCATTATTGATTTTTCTTAGTTAGCTTCTATATTAAAAGGCACATTAAGAAACTTCTCATTGCCTAGTTAACTTTTCAGCCTGTATTACAGAAAAACTGGAAAAGCCTCTCAGAATACAATTTTAAGTAAATTGGCTGTGGTATGTCACGTCCAGAAAACAGCTTTGTTCAATGACCACTGCTTATGAAAATTGCCACAGATTTTTATGGTTGCACTTCATTAAAAACCATCAAGGTGATAATTTATGGTACTTAATATTTTCAAGTGGAATTATATTGATTAAACCTGATTAATAGCCAATGGACTCAGGAAGCTTGAAGCGAACACTTATCAGACTCATCAATCAAGGCATTAAAAGGTTACAGGGTTTTACCAAATTACCTGGGCAGCGCTCTTCCTGTATGTTGATCTTAATGGTTCCAGGTCTCAAGACTCTCTTCTGCTTTAAAATTCCTCAGGATTCCCTAAGGATATACGACAAAAGGGCTATTGTACAGCCGTGTGTAGCAACAATACAATATGTCCTTCATATTTTTAAGCATAAAACTGAGTCACTTTAAAGATTCACCTTTCTCTTCAAAAATTTGCATAGTACCTGCCAATGAGTACTTTCTTATTTTGAGAAGACTCTTTAAACTTTCATGAAAACTGTTGGTACATCAATTTAAAGATGACCACAGCTCCTACGTAACCCATGTAAATGTTCTTCCAAGGAGAAAAGAGAGTAAACTGAGAAGGAAAAAAAAGTCTGATATTTGCAGACCGCTGAGGGCTGACCTCTTCTCCGAAGGGCCTTGGAGAACCACCCGCTCACAGGAGTTAGCAGCTTTTGGGAACGCAGCTTCCCAGGAGACAGAAATGCTGGCACCTCAGTCCAGCAGCCCTCTTTTCCTTAGTCCCTCCCTACCGGGGCTGAGCTGGAAGTCGGGGCCTGAACACAACAGGGAGTCCAATGCCCAGAATTTGCCCGAGACCAGAAGTTACAACTAATAGATATGGGTGTTTTTAACTGGCTTCCTGTCTAAACATCTTGAGCTGAGGTTGAAATGCGAAACAATTTTATTTCTGGAATTAAACCAGGAAGATTTATTATCAGTTTGGGTCATGTTCAGTTTTGAAAATATTTTCATTGGCTAGTTTTACTTTGAGAAATGTGTAGGTTTAGTGTTTGGTAAAACTCACGAGGCAGTAAAGGGAGGCCCGTGTAGTTATTTTCCAGCTGGAGACTAAACTGAGATTCAGAAGTTCCTGGAGCGCGGTGTTAAGAGTCACCGAGAAGTCATTCAACAAATGGGTTTTCCAGAGAGGTTTGGTCAAAAGGATATTCTGCACACTGGGTAGGATTAGAAGAGAAAAAGACAAGGTTAATAAAAGAAGACGATTATTGCCCTGGCTGGCGTAGCTCAGTGGATTGAGCTCCGGCTGCGAACCAAAGTGTGGCAGGTTTGATTCCCAGTCAGGGCACATGCCTGGGTTGTGGGCCATGACCCCCAGCAACCGCACGTTGATGTTTCTCTCTCTCTCTTTCTCCCTCCCTTCCCTCTCTAAAAATAAATAAATAAAATCTTTATAAAAAAGAAGCTGATTATTGAAGTCCTGGTCCAAATGATGGACTGGGAAAACGTGTGGCAAGTGGGTCTTCCTGGCTATAGAGAAGAGGATGCTCTATAGCAGGGTTGGGGACAAAGGTGCAAGTTCAGGAAAAGAACGCAGGCAGTACCTCACTGATGGTGGTCTGATAAAGGTACTCACACCCTCCACTCTTCCCTAAAGCGAAATTCCTGAGTGCCGCGGGGTTGGGGTGGATGTGGGTGGGTGTAAGAGGGGGTGGAGCATAGGCACTGAGCTGGAAATAGCTTTCCCACGGAGTTTGGGGAGCTGAAAAAGAGAAGACCTTTTTATAGCACTTCTATCTAAAACCCGAGTGTCTAGCTTCACAGAGTCCCTCGTGCGTGATCCAGGAATAGAAGCGTGCGATGGGGGTGTGAAGACATTCAAGACAGACGTCAGCACCGCCCAGTTTCCGGACCGGAGTGCAGCAGGAGTGCCGAGTGTCGCGGATGTGCACCAGGGGGACTGCTGAGGACACGCGGGGAGGAGGACCAGTTAGGGCCGCGTCATCTCAGGGGACGGGCAGGCGAGCACCAAGGACCAGCTCCCCCTACCTTCCCTCCCCCACGCTTTGAACACCCTGGAGCCCCCAGATTACTAGCGTTCCATTAGAAAGGGAGGGAGAGGGGAAACCCTAATTGCCCCCAAACGTCCCAAAGTAACTGCTACGTCTCTGCATGAGAGGTTTGGAAACTCAAAGGATAGTGTCAAGCTGCATAGTTTGAAGAGAGGGGTCAAGGGTACAGGAAGGAAGGAGAGGAAAAAAGGAAAAGAGAAAGAGGAACAGAAAGGGAAAGGAAAGGAACAGAATAAACAAGGAAAACAGGAAACTGCAAATGAGAAAACTAAAATGGACAAAAAAGTTGTAGTCTCCATAGTCGTTAGATTTCGTGCCATAGAATCAAATCAATGTAACCTTGGTAGTAGAAACAGTCTCTCAGCTTTCACAGTGGTCCCAACATGAAATTTCTGAGATGAAAACATAATTCTAATGCAGTGTTTGAGCAAAAAAACAAAAACAAAAACAAAAAAACCCTACTGGCACCATCTTAATAAGGTCACCATATGGAGGCCCGAATCTCTGCAGTCGGCCTGTGAATAATGTTGATAAAGTTAATCACTTAGAAAGGAAAAAATTCCCTGGCAAAGTGGGAGAAGGAAGAGAGAGGGAACTGGAGGAATATGCGTAAGTGACCTGTAAGGGTAGTGACCATTTCATCCTGAAAGTGGGGAAGGGCCTGCTGATACCATGAAAACCCTACGGAATAAGAAATAAGACTTTATGTATCTTTCTATTGTCTTCAAGGGCAACATAGACACTCACTAAGAGCGATGACGCAACTATCCAACACGGGGACGAGGGGTGGAGGATGTGGGTCAAAGTGCATATAAGCTAAGTCCTCCTATCACAGTGGCAAGACACTGATACTGTTTTTATTTTAAAATGTTAATAAGCATGTTATAGAAAATCATGAAGGTAACCACAGTAAATTCTAAAAACTATCTGAAATAAAAGGCATCTGTAGAGCACGGGATTAAAAAAAAAGAAAGCATTTCAGAACTTTACTATTATTTTTCTGTACGGTTTGGTGTTACTGTGAGCAAGAATTACTCCAGTCAATATTCAAGAACTGTAACAGTCATGCCTTTTGGTGTAGTGGTTCAATCCATGGATGTTAGCGTCCCTGGATTTTAAATCTGGCGCTCAGTATTTAGAGACTCAGACACTTAGGACACATTCTTTAACCTCTCTTGTCTTAGTTTCTTCACCTGTGAAATGGAGGAGAAATTGTAACTTCCTTTTTTTTTTATCATTGCAAGGATGTAAACTGTGGGTGTAATCTCTGAAAACCGATCTGTGCACTGTGGAAGTGCTCTGTGAATACTGGGTTTTACCGCCCGGCGCTTTGCCTGGACAGACGTGTATTTGCTTGTGTAATGGTGACTCAAATCTACAGAGAGGTTATATTTAGGCTTTTCATCTGCATGCTGATGGAGACAGAAAATCTCTTCTGAATGGGCTACTTCCTCTTCATCCATAAAAATCTTCGGCGCTTCCCAGTTGCCTGAGGAGAAAGTTTCCATTTCTTGACAAAGCGACTGATCTATTTTGTCCCCCTTTTAGCATTTCCTGAGCAAGCCCACTGAACTGTGGTTCTTAACCAAAATAATCTATTGAGATCATTATTCCTCTCTGTAGGAACTTAGCTTCATCCAGTATCAATAGTAGAATTTCAACACATGTTCAGCAAATACATGAATGAATAAAAAATGAAATGAGTGAATGAGATTATATAACTGTAATAACCCTGTTGTTTGTTTGATTCCAGAAATAGTATTTATTCCACTCCTAAAGATCTCAAAAAATACATTATACAATCTTTTTCTGTGCCATATAAATCCAATATGATAAGAAAATAAAACCCATTTTTTTTCTGACTGTTTGGGGTTCTGATTAGAACAGAGTATTACCAAGAGTTGATTCTATATACATATTTGTTGAGTGAATTAATACATGAATGGCTAAACAGATGAATGAATTAATATGTGTTCATTCTAAGCCAGTGAACTCCTATTAAACACAGCTAGTTGAATTTAACTGCTGTTACAATTTGAGTTTTCTCATTGTAGAATTAAAACCTTTAATCCATAGTATAAATGCCTAGGTATTCTTAAAATAGGTGATATGTAAATGCAATATGAGAGCCAAAACTGGGCTATTCAATGTTTTATCTATTGTAATTCATCGTGTAGAGCCCTTTTCTCTACTAAAACGCTTTCACTGCCAAACGTTAGTTTCCTTTCAGCCTTTATTTGTTCTCGCCGTGGTCATGATGCACAGGATCCCAGCCAGCCAGAAGCTGTAAAGGGTTTCTGTCACATCAGCAGTGAGCGTGGATGCTGTGAAGGCAGGACTTTGGGAAGCAGAGTGGCCAGTGGTCCGGGCAGCCGGAGGCAGGTGTGTGATTAACGTGGGGTGGTGAGTGGTCCTGGCTGGGTTCCCACCAGGAGGAGGACTGACTAGGAGAGAAACTCAGTGGGAAGACCTCCCACTGTGCATGGGGCAGATGAGGAAAGCCTTCCGTCAATTGTTTGGGTTGCAATTACTGCAGCTTGCAAATATTTTTCCTACAAGGGCCAACCAGGAGAACTGAGCCAGAACTTTCTGGGTACGGATCTGCTTTCATTGTCCTTCTGGGTTTTTAAAAATTCATTCTCTCCCTTCCAATATGATAACCATTTTGGTTGTGATTCACCCAAAACCTGGAGACACACATCTGTTGCTTTCTGTTTGAGGCTGAGGATGTGGGGAACCTTGGAGTGGAGTTGGCATGATGAGAAGCAGCTTGGATTTCAGGTAAGCAAATGGGGTCATCTCATTTCAATGATAGGATTTATGCTTCCCACTTAGTTATAAGAAGATGCTATAAAAATCTAATAACCAATGGGAAACTGTGACCAGCTTTATTCTTATTCCTTATCTCACTCTGGGACTTGGATAGCAGAGGTTCGAGGTAGGATTTCTAAGTCAAATGAACAACAATGCTGAAAAGGAGCAGTTCCATTAACTAGTCAGTGACAGAAGCAATGACTGAATGAGTCGGATCCTGAGGTCAAGAGGGAACTTCAAATGCATTTCTCATTTCCAGGTGGAGATTGACAATAGCGGGTAGGTGCCTGGGTGAGCCTATGGGTTTATGCGTGTGTTCCAGTAGGCCCGGGAGTTGGTTTGGAGCTTAGTAATGGTGTCGCTGGTTCTCCATGATAAAAATAACCTAAGATTTCCATATGTCTCTCTGGGATGCTTTCGTGTAGGGATGACCATGACTTTAGCTTTGACAACTAAGTTTTGCATACTTCATACTCTTTGCAGTAATCATATTTAAAAGCATGTATCTTATATGATTTCCTATTTCTTTCCTCCCTAGAGAACTTTCAGCTTCATGAGGAACGGGCAGCCTCTCTTCTGTCCACTGGCATCTACCAGCCCGTTGCACGGTGCCCACCAGGATTGGTGCTTAGTTGATGGGCGTTCGACCAAAGAGCCAGGAGAGGGCTATGAGGGCTAAGTAAGTCATTAGAGGACAGAACAAGTTTTGGTGACTGCGAAGTAAAAAGATTTTGTCTAAATTTAAGTAAAAACCACCTAAAGTTTTCCAAAAATGGAACAAGATTCTTTGGGACTTCTTGAGCTGCCTTTCATCTAGCGGGAACTGTGCTCGGCTCGAGGGCACACGGGGCAGTGCTCAGTGCGTAGGAGGCATTTCAGACAGAACTTCCCTCAGTCACTCGGGCTTGTTCCAGCCACCCAGGCTCCTCCCGGCTCCCTAGGGCACGTGCATTTCCCACTGCGTCCTTTCTGACGCCAATCCGTGTAGTTCTTCACACAGGACACTCACTCTCTCTAGAATGTTCACCTCCTCTTTGCCGAGACTTTCATCACCATTCTCTAAATATTAGTGTTGAAACTCTTGAATACCCACTTCGTGCTTGTGACCTCACTCCCCTTCTAACCATTCCCTTTGGTAATTGTCTCACCGCATTTAGTTTATGTAGGTATGTCTTCTTTTCCAAGGGCCACAGTGCCCCAAAGTCAGAGATTATTTCACACATCTCACTGAATCTCTGCATCTAGAGTAGACCTGCTGCTCATCAGTGGACCAATAAACATTGGTAGAATCCACGGGTAAATAAATTTTGGCCTGAGCTTTAAAAAGTGTATTACTACTTGTGATGGTTAATTTTCTATGTCAACCTAACTGGATCACGGGGAGTCCAGATATTTGCTTAAATGTTATCCTGAGTGTTTCTGTGATGGTGTTTTGGATGAACTTAATATGTAAATTGGTAGACTAAGTAAAGCAGATTACCCTCTTCAAGGGTGGGCCTTTTCTAATCAGTCGAAGTCCTGAATAGAACAAAAGGGCAGATGCTCTCTCAAGGAGGAGAGAATTCCTCCTGTCTCACTGCCTTTGAGTTGGGACATCCATTTTTTTTCTAGCTTCAGATTTAAACAGAAGCGTCGGTTTTCCTGGGTCTCTCTCCAGTTTACCAAGTGCAGATCTTGAAACTTGTTCAGCTCCATAATCATGTGAGCCCTTTGTTAGGACTCTCTGTTTGTGTATACACATGTCCTACTGGTTCAGTTTATTTGGAAAATGATGACTAACATATCTATCACTTATTTGTCAAAACAAAATAACCTGGGATCTCTTTTCTCCCTTGGGACCACATCTGGTATGTGGTCCTTCCCTTCTGCTCCAAGTAACACTCGATATATCACTGTGTTTATTATCTTAAATGCTCTTGTCCGGAATATTCTTCTGCATTATTCTAGGACTCTCCATATTAGAATTCACACTGCACGGGAGTAGAAACTTTCTGGCTTTCTAAGTCTCCTGATATTTTCTTTTCTGGTACAGTCTGTAGTGATCTAGGTGACCGAGTTTTAAGATAAACACCTTTGATTTACCAGCATTATTTGCTTTTTCCATTTGGTACCTGTATCACATGAAAATAGTTATTCATAAAAGTTGTATGTTCCCTTACATTCATTGCAGCATTATTTACAACAGCCAAAACATGGAAACAACTGAAGTGTTTATCGATAGATAATGGGATAAAGAAGATGTATGTGTATACAATGGACTACTGCTCAGCCATAAGAAAGAGGAGGTTTTAAATTAAAAACAGACAACTGTAGGCCCTGGCTGGCGTAGCTCAGTGGACTGAGCACGGGCTGCAAACCAAAGTGTTGCAGGTTCGATTCCCAGTCAGGGTACATGCCTGGGTTGCAGGCCATGACCCCCAGCAACAGCACATTGATGTTTCTCTCTCTCTCTATCTCCCTCCCCTCTCTAAAAATAAATAAATAAAATCTTAAAAAAAAAGAAAATAGACAACTGTAGAGAAAGAACAATGTCTTTTGTTTCTGGAACTTTGATATCTGTGAAAAAATCCAATATTTAATAATATTTTTTCACATCATTATAACTTATTTCCCTGTCAATTATTTTTTGTTGATTCAAACTTATTGCTTTGTATGACCTTTGGAGATTTGTGAAGTTATCACTAGATTTTCAGTAGTTGGTCATTACTAAAAGATTTTCTGAAGCATTAATTGTTCTGTTTTAGCTTGAATACAGCTTTTCATATTAATGTCCATTGACAGACAAAAAGAAAGAAAATGTCATATGTTGAATTAAAATATTAAGAATATTAAGGCCCAACTTCTTACGGACAAAAATCCAGTAAAGCTCCAGTTTTTGCCCGTATAGAAGGAATACCCTAATAATGATAGATAACATTAATGATTATGATGATGCTTGAAAATAAAAATTTAAAAAAGATAGCTTTTAAAAACTAAGCCATAGTTAAAGTTGCTAATTACACTTCATGGGCTGTGGCTTAGACAATTAGCCAGCCAGAGTCAAGACTATTAATGCAGTAGATTTTCTGTTTGGACCTTAACATTGGCAGAAGGAGAGATGTTTCAAAAATATTAGTAGGATCATGTCCCTCTATGGGTTAAAACTCATTGATGACTTCTTGCCTTTGGCATAAAATCCAATTTCCTTTATTTAACCCATAAATTCTGGAAGTCCCTATGTGCCCTCGCCATTGCCCACCTCTTCCTGATCTCTAAGATTCGGTCTTAGTGACGCTGTTTTTGCCAAGTTCACTTCTTCAATTCTTTAGTACTTGCTGTTTGCTTTTCAGCTGCTTTTTAGCAAATGTCCTTTGCTGTCATCTTTCTCATCAGAGATCAGAAGGCACCTTCATGGTTTTTCTGAGAATCTCGTCTGATACGTGGTCCTTCCCTTCTGCTCCAAGTAACACTCGATATATCACTGTGTTTATTGTCTTGAATGCTCTTGTCAGAAATATTCTTCTGCATTATTCTCTGACTCTCCATATTAGAATTCACACCACATGGGAGCAGGAACCTTGTCTGTCTTGGTTATGGCTATATCCTCAGTGCCTGGGAAATGATCTGACATATAGTAACAGGGCGAGTCATGTGGACAAATGCATCGTACATAAATCGTAATGATGGCAAGGCTTTCCAGAAGAATCCTCAAAGCTGGCATTTGGAAATCAATGCAGAGTGGCTGAGCAGCTTATTTTTTCTTTTACCCTAAAGCACCACTGAATTTCACTCAGGGAATTCTCGCTTTGACCTCTCTTCCAGTGTTTTAAATTTCTTTATTTATAACTATGCAGATTAAGCAAGGATGAATTACACAGACATTTTGTTCTAATCATGGATTCATGACTCATCCAGAAAAATCTTCATCTCACAATGGAGTTGTTGATCATTTTTCATAGGATTAGATTAAATCACTTTAATATAATAAATGATACTAAAGATGTACAATAAACATCATTCAATATATTTGATATTTAAATATTTCAGTGGATATTTTATAATTGGGCATGGGCTCATGATATAAATGAGGAAAAGCATTTTCAGTGTCAGGACTATGTTTTAAGAAAGTTCAAAGATACATTTCTTCTTCTACAAAGGGACAGATAAAAATCACTATCACTAGAGACTAGAAGTTTAATTTTTCACATAAATAATTGGGTTGTGCTAAGATTTGTATATTGTCAGAACAAAGATATTATCTGCAAATGCATGGGAACAAATGCTTCCTTGAAGTCAGCCGGATACACATTTCATAATGTCATTTACATTTGACTCATAGTACCTTGAAAGATTTAAATCATATCCCAGAAACCAGCCAAGGTAAATGTGGCAACAGCCCAGTTTCAGGTGTGCTTTTGGAAGGTTTCCAACGGGAGCACGAGCATCTCAGGGTGGCCCGGCCGCAACTAGAGCATCAGTATCACCGGAAGAGCGCTTCAAGTTCCCCAACAGATCTGTGCCATGGCGGGATGCAGGGGTGCTGGGAAAATGTTCCCTGCCGCGACACCATGAAAGTCAAACTGAAACTTTCATTAGTTTATAGTAAGAAGAAGCCAAAATGCAATAACCGGTATTTTGTCTTCTGTAAATATGTATTGAATACCCACTGGGTGCTAGAGAGACCTGAAAGATTAAATGAATACAGCTATTTGTGCAAACTCACAACTTAGTGGATGGAATGAAGATATCTGCTTGCAATGATATGTGCATTTAAAAATGTGTATTTATTGAGGCATGACTAGTATAAGGACAGTGACCTGTGAATTAGTCTGAGATAAACCTTACTTGTGATATTCCTCCAAATATACCACATGGGTCCCTCTGCAACACCAGTAAGGGAAATTCAGGACTGTGTAGAATCCAAGTGTAATAACTATATTCTGCTTAACAAGAAGACCATGAGATACAAGTGTACTTCTGAGATAAATCTGCAAAGCTAATTCATATCCCTTGACACAATTTTGTCTCCTTTGCCTAAAGCACGTCCCTTTGTATTATTCTATACATTCTATACATTATACATTCTATACATTATTCTAAACATTCTATTACTTTTGAGTGGAAAACATTTTTTCAGAGTTTCAAATGAAAAATTAGTTAAAATAAAAATACAACCTAAACCTAGGCCATTAGACCCCAAATCAGAATCAAATTCCTTAGTTCTTCACTTAATCACTCACCTGTGGTAGGGTGACTGCCATTGATGCCCCAGTTCTTGGATAGTTAAGTATGGCACCAGAAAGTGCCCCCCAGCCTGGGACATTCTAGTTCTAACATAAAGTCATTGATGTGATTCCAGAAATAACCCCCTAGTGATGGAAGACAGGCTTTCTTATTGCTCCAAAAATGGTGTTGCAGGTAAAATTTGGAGACTGGTTAATCAGTGCCATACTTAAGTTTAGGCAATATTCCAATCCATACAAAGTCTATAATTTTTTTCTATTCTATTCATTTTTATGTTTTCCATCTCCCAGCCTCTGGTCTGAGCATTTGATCCCAGAAAAACCACTTGCAATGACTCTGTGATGAGCAGGAGTCATCTCTTCTTCATGCCTCCACCTTTCTCATCAGCCTCTTTCTCCTCTGGGATGGTCCAGCATGTAGCGTGTGAAGCGTTTTCCTGGTATCATCCAGAGTGGCTGTTGCAGGGGAGGAATACTTGCCTTGGAACTTGATATGCAGAAGGAAAGGGGTGAGGGCCTTACTGGTACAGTCTGATAGCCTGACTTTCATGTAAGGGATCTAAGTGGCAATCGGACTTGCACATACTGAAGGTTAACCTGCTTGCCTAATGCCCCTCTCTCATTAGGCTACAAGAGTACGTCTCCTTCCCTTGCCTTATACTACCCATAGAAAAATGATTTTTATTGCCTAATTCTGGGTAGGTTACGGGTTAAGAGAAGAAGGAGATACCAACCCACCTGCCACATTTATGGAAGCAGGTCAGTTACTCTTGTTCCGTGACTCCTGACATTTCCCTCGCTCTGGAGAAGGAGGTCTGCAAGAATATTTGCTTGAAATCTTCAGATGGTCCCTGAGTTTTGGTGGCTTGACTTACAGTTTTTGGCTTGATGATGGTGCAACAGTGATACACATTCAGCAGAAACCATACTTTGAATTTTGATCTTTTTCAGGGCTAGCGATATGCAGTACCACGCTCTCTGGTGATGCTGGGCAGTGAAAGAGAAGATTCTGCCCAACTGCAGGCTAATTGAAGTGTCTGAACACATTTAAGCTAGGCTAGGCAGAGATCTGAGATTTGGTAGGTGAAGTATATTAAATGCATTTTTGACTTACATTATTTTCAACCTTACAATGGGTTTATCAGGATGTCACTTCATCGTAAATTGAGAAGCATCTGTATTGAATAAGATTTTGATTATTTTACTAGAGGTGAAGATCAGGCATATAGTCCCTTACAGTTTAGCAAAAATGTTTTTGTTTGTGCATGACAATGTATATACACATATTCTTACATGTAAATGCATCCATGCTAACATATGTATGCCTGTGTGTGTATATACCTTTGATTGGGATATATGTATGTATACATATGCAAAGGCAGTGCCAGAAGCTTGAGGTTCAAAGCTAAATTGGTCTGTACAGTCATGTAAGGGTAGCAAGTAAAGTTGGGGACAACTCACCAACTGTTTCAGGAGAGGAGAGCGAGCCAGAGAAAAATTCTCAGGAGACAGGAGGAGCCCAGACCACAGCGTGAAGAGGATACCAGCTGTAGCCCAACAGCGGTGGAGATGGAGCTGACAGTGATGGATTGCAGTGGTCACCCCTTTGGGGGACAATGGAGACTGGCTACCATCTCACACAGGGAGGGCGACCTATGTGGCAGATGCAGTCCAGTTAGCCCAGTGGCTCTCATCAGGAGTTAATTTTCTTCCCAGGGGACACTTGGCAGTGTCTAAAGACATATTTGGTTGTCACAACGAGGAGAAGTGCACTGGTCCCTAGTGGGTAGAGATGCTGCTAAACATCCTACAACCCTCAAAAAAGAACCCTTTGGCTCCAATGTCAGTAGTGCTAAGGTTAAGAAGCCCCAGGTGAGATGTAGTAATTTTTAATTGTAACGGGATACAATATTACTGGCATTTAACATAAAACTTTAAAAAGTGTTCCTTTCCCATGCCCTGAAAGATTCCGCCTCCAGTGGTTTGGGAAACCCCTCTTGTATTTCTCTCACCCAGCACTGCCCTCCCATCTCAAATGTGAAGAGGCTGGTTAATGGGTAACTAGGACTTTGACATGCAAAAGAGGCAACATTTCAATCACAGGAGAAGGACTGGAGGATGATGAATAGTAATAGAAACTGTAAAGTAGTCTGGTACTTCTCTCTATAATGATGGGAAGAATTTGGCTTTTTTCTACACTTACTGAGTTCTTGATCTAAGTTCTTGCCCTGTCTTCCCTGCATGGACCATAATGCTCCAAGGATTGATACCCCAAGGAAATGGATCCTTCAAGGGCAGAATTCATAGGTCAGTTGGTAGCAACAGTCACGAGTTAAACAGTAAAAGCTTTCTTGTAAGCATGTTTTTCTTTCTTGATGTACACATAATTCTGTCCACCTGATTCTCTGTCAATGCTTCGTACTATATAATTTAATTCTTTGGATGGCTTAAAGGTTCAAGTTGATATTAAAGAATATGAAGTCGAGCCCTGGCTGGTGTAGCTCAGTGGATTGAGTGTGGGCTGGGAACCAAAGTGTCCCAGGTTCGATTCCCAGCCAGGGTACATGCCTGGGTTGCAGGCCATAACCCCAGCAACCGCACATTGATGTTTCTTTCTCTCTCTGTCTATCTCCTTCCCTTCCCTCTCTAAAAATAAATAAATAAAATCTTTAAAAAATTTTTTAAAAATCTACCTTTAAAAAAAAAGAATATGAAATCTAAGTTGTGAGTTTCAATTTAAGATGGTGGAAATCCTGAGAGGTGGGCAAAAGAGTCAATAGTTCAGACTGCTCATCTTGAAGTATACACGCTCGCAATCTAACACCTGGCCCTTGACACGTGATGTTCCAGTTTAGCAGTGATTCTTCTGGACAACTCACACAACAGAGCAGAAGGAGAGGGTGACTCATTCACAGAGGATGACTCAATCCTTTAGTCAGACAAACGGATGGGGCTGCAGCCCAAGAAAAACTCCCCGAGTTGGGCCACCCTCACAGGTGTCTCCAACCCACCCAGTCAAATACTCCCGCACTCAGTGACTTGACTCTGTGGTCCTGAACTGTCAGCACCTCTCATTTCATTGCTTCAGAGAAGGACCATTTGTAAGGAAATGTGAAGAAAGAGAAAGTGACACTCGCCTCTCCAGCAATATTTACCTTGTATACTTTACCATCCATAAAAACGCCCAGAATACACATTAAAAAGTGCACGTGCCCTCACTCACCCGCATGGATTCTGACATAACAGGCATTTTGCACAGGTTCTCTCCCCGAGTGAGTGGTCTGTGGACTCAGCTTTGTAGAAGTGCTGTCCAAGGTGCCAGGTCAAGGTTATTGGGCAAGGGGATAATAGCTGGGCACGTGGTAAAAGCTCAAAAATATTTGTTGAATGAATTATCCCCATCTGTTTTCCTAGAGACAGAGAAATTTCTCTTCGTTTTTATTGTGAGTGGATTGCTGATGGGCTTATTTAGGTATATATTACTTCAGAGAAACTCATCTCTTCCTCATTTATTATCCCCTTTCTATCAGATGTATTTTAGTCTACAGTATCTGGAAGCTAAGGTTCTATACACTCTTTCTTTTCCTAGTAAGGTGACCTTGAGCACTCATTTGGAGTCCCTTGGCCCTAAATTTATAACCTAGGAAACTTAATAATTACTTTATAAAATATCATATAGCCCTCAAAATAGGAAATAACATGTGAAAAATGCAGTATAAAGGTTTTACTAGTGTCATGTAGCATAGCATTCCTCGAAACCACTCATAAACTGGGACTCCAGGTTGAATGACAGAAGCAGTGACAAAGAGGTGCTTCTCATCAGTCCCCTGCCCCAGGAAAACATGTTTTCCTTAGTGGCTGGGGGACAGCAGGGTTAAAGGTAAATGCACGTGAACTATGTGTCAGTGAGTAAAGTTGTACCTTCCCTGCATCTTTTTGCTTTGTTGTTTCAAAAGTCAGCATCACTGAGGCCTTAGCTACACTGACGTTAGTCTGATTCTACAGACAGTGGTTACGCAGCTCCCGCAGGTTTGGTGGAACTCTGACAAGAGAACGGATAGTCTCTTGGATGGGGAAGTCTTGTTCAAACAACCAGCCTGCTTCAGAGCCTCCTCACCCTGAAAAGCTTCTACTACTATGTATATGTGCAAACTCACAGGCACAGGTGGACACATGCATGGTCCCCTTAATTTTCAACCTTGGAAAAGATGAGTCAGATGTGCTCTTCTCACTTTCTCTTTAGCTGTGCTGTGTGCAAGATATGCACTGAGGGAGGGTGGCTTTTTAAGGGTGTTGTAAGTAATGAAATGTTGGGTGTGGAGAAGGAGGTGAGTCTCTGTAAGTAATTCCAAAGGTTTTTCTTCGTTCTGCTAAAAGAGGTATAAACATCTCTGGGAAATGAATCACCCTGTCATCTGCATGAGAAACGCAGACAGTTCCCTGTTTAAACTTAGCATATTAAAATAAAATAAAAGGGAAAAAGAAAGTGTGGAGGCGGATAAAATATGGTAGGGATTAATCATGTTGGCACGAGTGTGCCAGACATGACAAAAACCAAGATAAGTTTCAGGGCAGGTGCTGCCTAACCGGAAGGACACAATGACTCACCAGGATCTGGCTTTGTTCAGTCATTGGTCCTCTGCTGTAGTAGCCTGAGCTCCTTGTATTCTAAGCATTAGAAGCACTACTTGAATTAGCAAGAAAAAGAATATGCTGGAAGTGGCCTGTCACTTTGGGAAGGGAGCTGGACCTGGGAGACCCCTGGGACACGAGAGCACAAACACTGTCAGACACTGGTCTCTGCTTCTCCCTGCACGCAGTGTTCCTTCTCATGGTTGGACCTTCCCTACGAGGAGGGCACCAAGAGAATCAGCTCCTAAATCTTATTCTTTCCCCTTCGGAGTCCCACAGGATAGAGGCATGGTAGAGTAGATCAGATCTGAGATGCAGAAGGGAGATAAAGTCACAAAACTTGGTGTGTATGTTGGGGAGCACACCTACGTGTGTCCAAGTGGCAATCTGTTGTGACATGCCAATGGAACACACGACCCAGGGTCTTCTCCACATGTGAAGTACACATGATCCAACTTCTGGGAGTGCTGTTGGCACCTCCGATTGCACCCTCTTTTGAAGATTGCCTTGACTGCAGAGACCCACCTCTCCCAAGATCACATTCCCTTCCCAGAACAGCCAGTACCAGCATCTGATGGAGACTGACCAAAAGATATGAAAGCTTGTCCTTCCCACTCCATTTAGGAAAGTTTCCAAAGGTCCCTTTACCCACTCATGTTCCTTTTTCTTACACAAATGTTGAGTCCAAGGTCGTGCCCTAATGAGGCCCTGGATACTCATCTCCATTTCAGAATTGGCTTTCCAGGGAAGCCACCCAGTGACAACTGAGAAGAGAGCGGAGAACAGAACTCTGTGTATTACTAATTTTTAAGATGAAGAAAGAGGAAGAGGATAGGCTTAAGAAAGCAAGAAAAAATTAAAAAGGAAAGGGCTGGTTCAGGGAGAGCAGTATTATAAGATAGGATGGCTTTTCACCTGAAATGTTCCATTTGTTTATTCAGGTCAGTATATTGGCTTAGAGTGAGATGAGAGGTAAATTTTTAATTGCAGTAAGAGGGATTGGTCATTGCAACAAGACAAAATGTTGACAAATGGTGTTGTAGACGCAGATAAAACTGAAAAACATGATACATGAGCACCAAACTACACAATGATGTCATTTACTCTTGCATCATTGTTTTCAAGATGTAGGAGTAAAGACAATGGGCTGAAGGATTGAAATGTCTGCATAAAAACCGAAAGCCAAGAGGGTTGAAGAAGTAATTAAAAACAGAATATAAAACATACACATAAATATACATGATTATTAATTCTTCTACATCAATGATATTCATATTTTATTTCCCAGGAATGACTACATGGTACCATTCTACTTCTTGATGATTTTAAGTCAGTATTCATTAGCAATACTGTTTTATATTATTATTAATGTGATTATGCATTAATGAAGCTATCATTCCACTTGCCTTTTTTAGGTCCTGTGCATGCAGTGATGAATAAAAAAGACTCAATATGGGTATGCAATTATATAAGCAATCAAAATAGAAAGTTAGGATTAAATCTTCAGATCTTGGCCAGCCATAATTTTTACAGCCCATATAATATGAGAAAGAAGGTTTAAATTTACTTTCTGTTGGCATCAGTTTGCTTCCTTTTTAAGTAACACATGTCATCCTTAGAGCTGGGGAGGTACAGGATGAGAAGGTTTAGAGAGTAATTGAAGTTGTGTCTTGGGCTTTCTTGCAAGATTGATGGAAAGGGGTCTTCTCACCTTAGGCTGCTGTGCATTGATCTGCCCGGCAAATGGACTCTGATGAAATGACAGGGTAGACAACTGCAGTAAGGCCAGTGGTCCAAAGGGACGAGCAGGGAATGAGAACAGAAGACAATGGAAACACCAGGTTCAGAAAGAGTGTACAGTTCCTTTACTTGTGCCTCATTCTACTCAGCACAACCATCGTCTTCTATCAAATTCCCTACTTGTTTACTGGTCCGTCTCCATCGTTAGTTTAGAAGCTTTATCAGGGCAAGGTCTCTGCATCACTTGTTTTTTGTCTCCAGAACCTAGCGTACAATCTGCCTTTCGACATGGTTTACAAGAAATATTGGCTGAATGCAGGAACTCAGTAGATAAATCTGGTAATAATTTTTTAGGTATCGAACTAAAATGTCCCAAAGATCAATCATACTGTAGTAATATTTCTCATGCTGACATTATCAACATCTTTAGTAATTCATTCCAGAAAGACTTCAGTGCATGCAATCAAGGGCAAGGAATGAGTTGTATCCTTCCTGCCTAGCGTGATGTTTGACATTTCACCCAGCATAAAGTTATCATACAGCCACTCTTCATTCCACATGCTGGGAGACCTCCAAGTACTTCGTTAGGGAGGGTGGGGTGGGGTGGATCCACTCCAGTGTTTAGATTCTCAAACTGTTTTCAATTAGGAAATGACTTCTGTGTTTCTCCCACTCAAGTGCCTTTGATTAGCTTGAGGCAAAATATGCAGTCACACAGAAATGTGCTCCCTCCGTCAGAGCCTACAAAGGCTAATCAAGTGCTCAGCTGGCTTCCATTTCTATACATTCCTTACAACTTACAGATGCATCTTGAACCTGGCTGGCCTAGCCTTGCACACTGCTGCCAAATGCCACGAGGCTAACTAAGGAACACCCAAAATTGTTCTTGTTTCTTGAGCTCGGCCCACTATAGGATAGAGACATTCCACTGAGCAGCTGTGTGACCTCACAAAGTCCTGGCCCAGCTCTTTCTAGATTTGCTGTAAGCTAGTAGGGGAAGATAAATATTTTTTGCCACTGACAAATGATTGTGGATCTGTAGGAGGGAAGGCTGAATAATTCATAATGATAATAACATGTGTCTATTCATCTATCATCTATCTATCCATCCATCCACCATCCACCCAACAATGCTATATTTATTACAGTATCCAACATTGATCTTATCACTGTGCAGAGCAGGACTAATAAAATGGCATTGGTCCGATGAAGATAGCATAAAGTATGTAAAACAAAGTGGACTCACTTATGTCAACCAAAATGGCTGTCAGTCAGCCATGACACTTTGGTTCAAGAGGGCAACTATTTAAGCCAGAGCAGACAAAATAATTACATTTTAAGAAAATCAGTTATGACACAGAGGTATCATTTAAGATCAGTTAGAGAATATACCAGAAGCTAAATAAATGACAAATTTACAATCCAACCCCCAAATGTGTATCTGCTTTCCCAAACCCTCAAAACACATATTTCCTTTGTTGGAACTTAGCATCTTTTATTGAGCATCTAATAGTAGATGCTCAATAAAATACACTATGTATATCAATATCAATGTCTTTTTTTCAGCTTTATTTAAACTCTGCACCAATAATTATTCCATGTTTTATACGAATATACCCTGATAGCTAATGCACTTTTATAAATTCCATTTCAATTGTTTTAAATCTCCCAGGCAATACAATTTCAATTTTGTCATTCAAAATCAACTATAAAATAAACATCTTCTGTCACTAGGGCCAGTAGATACTAAATCCTAGGAAAATTTAAACAAATATTTTGATTTTGTTTATAAATATGCCACCAGCTGCTTCAGAATAACTGAACTGGAAAAAACAAAAATTACGGAACAGCCCCATGTTGTAAACACCTGATTGAAATCCTCAGCAAAAAGCCAGAAAGTGAACCCTGCTTTATTATTTATACTCAGTAATCTGGGAAAACCCTGCCCCAAGTGTATTTCAGAGAGGGTCAGAATAAGTGGCAAGCAAAGGGAGCTGAGCAGGGGAAAAGGAGGAACTCACTGTTGTGGAAGCCACCGCGTCTCACCAGTGCAGGTGTTGATGGGTTATTGAAAAGCTTGGAACACCCCCAATGTATGGAGTTTCTCTTCTTCCCACAGCCTTCCCAACTTAGAAAGAGGATCGGGTTTGACCACATTCACTTTCCATCAGCAGGAAGGCCATTCCTTTGCTAAATAGCAGGATCTTAATTTCAGTTAAGCACTGACCCAGAGCCAGGGAGGGCTGGCTGCTGGCTGCTGTGCTGTGCTGAGCATTAGGAATATGGAGATTGATAAAATGAGTTTTATTTCCTCTAGGAATCTACCATTTAGTGATGATTGAAATACCCGTGAATAATTGTGTGCTATTTGGGGTAGAAGAGAGGTTCGTGCAAGACAAGTGATGGCTCAAGAAGGAAATAATGAACTCTTGTAGGGCTTGCTAAAGGTTCATGCAAGGACTAATAATTCAGCTGAGTCTTGAAGTATGGTAGGAGTTTATCCAATATTTAGGTGATGGAAGGTGAGTTAGCAAGGGTGAAGGGAGTTACAGATGGGCAACCTAGACAGAATAAACTATCATCTCAAGAACAAAACAAAACGTGGTTGCCCAGGACTTCCCCAAGGTGGGAAGGATATCTCATGTCCCTCCTCTGGCTGTAGAATGTGCAGGACCAGTTGACACCTGCCCTGTGTTCTGGTTCTGAATGCACGTGCCCTCTTTCTCGCACTGGAGTGAAAGGTCCTGAGAAGTGGGGGCACATTTTAAATAGTAGATGCTTGATATATATTTCTTGTTAAACTGGGTTTGCCTTACCTTTTTGAATATTCCCATCATAATCTGAACTCACACAGAGGTCTTAGTCTGATTTTAACTGAAATTATGTGTTATCATAAGGTAAATGGATTTATTAAGGTGTTCATCAATGCTCATGAAGGAAGTTAAATGACTCCATGAGCTCTTCATAGAGGAAAAAATATTGAGTCAGTAAATGTATTGTAAATCAATGAATAGATGTTCATTGATAAGGGAAATTGCATTATAGCTCCATTTGTAGAAAAGAGAGGATGTTTGTACCACTAATATTTCAGGTAGCAATCTTCAATTGCATAGCATTGTGATGTCAAAGTCCAGGGGGGTTGAAGCTTCCCATATGAACAGGGATGAGTGGTAGTTTTCAAGCCCTCTGCTAGACCCTCCTGGGAAAGCTTACCAATTGCCCTTGCCGGAGTTCAAACACTACTGAATTGGAATCTCTGGGGGCGAGTCTTTGGTACCTGAATTTCCCCAAGTTTCGTCAAGTTCCGATGAACATATAATAGCATTAATCTAGTTAGAAGTAGTTTCTGTCCTTACAGTTAGACTTTTTCCAGAATGTCATGTAAATATAATCAAAGATTTTTTAGATTTTTGTGCCTGGTTTCTTTCACATAGCATATTTTTTTTGTGAGATTCTTTATATTGTTAGTCATTACAGTAGTTTATGCCTGTATACTGCATGAAGAATATTGACCAGGACTCTATAGAATGGTTACACCACAAGTCTTTTCTCCATTCATTAGTTGATGGGGCCAGTTAAAATTTTTAAAAGCTTCCAGTTGATTGTAAAGCATAGCAAGGGTTGAGAACCACTACCCCAGAGAACCTTCAATGCGAACATTACCTTGTATTTACCAAGTGCTCTCTTATGCCTCAATTACTCTATTTGTACTTGATTTAATACATGACATAGGCAGAAGAAGTTAGAATTACTAGCAGCTGGACTATACACCACACTAACTGATGTCCATGGAAACTCTGGGTTTTATCTGCTTAACAATTATTTTCTATTATATTACCTTGACAATGTATGTATTTTTGAAAGACATGGTGAACTACTGTCACGCACACCCCACTATCCCTATTATTGATAAGGCCTGGAAATTTTGGTGGAAGCGTTTCTTTTATGAAAAAGAAATGATTCACATTCCAAATCATTTTCTCTTACCCATAAATGGAAAATTCTTGTCCATAAAAAGAAAGCAGTTTTAGGCCCCATGATTATTAAACTGTCTGACATGTACATATTTCTGACCACTTGGAAAGTGTTATGAGTATTTCAGTATCCAAGTCTATAAATTATTATTAAAAACAACATACAAAGGCGCAGCCATTTCTTTCATAAATGCTTGGCTGTGATGGTTAATCAGTGGCTTGCCGGTTGTTAAAAAGCAACACTTAGAAGCAATAGGATCAGAAATATCTTGGAAACTTCAACATCACACGAAATAGTGTGTTTGTCAGCGCATTTTTAAGAAGAAACAGATGACAAAGATGTACTGAATTTATTAATGAGGAATCCAAGCAAGACAAAGCTACTTCACTAAGCATAATTTCTGTAGTGTTTTAAAAATTAAATGTATTGGGTAGCATGGGCTATTAACATTATACAACTACTAGGTGTAGAATATTCTAATGTGACAGCTGTATGCCCTGCTGCGTACTCACCACCTGAAGTCTGGTTTCCTTCTGTCACCATGTATCTGACCCCCTTTACCCACTTATGCTTCCCAGATCTCCACCTCCCCTCTGCTCACCACCACGGTGTTGTCCACGTCTAAGAACTGCTTTTGTTGTGTTAATTTGTTCCTTTTTGTCTTATATTCCACACCTGAGTGAAATCAGTTGTTGTCCATCTCTGTCTGACTTACTTCACTTAGCATAATACTTTCAAGATCCATCCATATTGTCTCCAAAGGCAATATTTTACCTTTTTTGATGGCCAAGTAGTATTACATTGTATGTATACATCAATACAGTTTTTAAAAAGTGAGTTTCTGGGGTAGTTTTTGTCGGGTAAATAATGTGAATGTATCCTAACAAGACAGCTGGGGACCCCGAAGACTTCACGGAGACTTTTGCAAGAAGCGTGCTTACTTGAGAACAAAGGATTGAATTCTGCTTACAGATATCAAAACACCATTGGAGGGTGTTTTTCTAAGTTAAGTTGAACTTGAACTATTTTTTTCAGAAGAATGAGGGTATGGGATGATGAGGCAAAATCAAGGACACCCTGAACTATGAGTCATTTTCACTGATGTTCTTAAATATTATAACCTAACTCTACCCTAAAAATGCTGCTAACGAGAACCAAGTCCATTGGGTGTGACACTGTCCCTAACTATTATAACCTCTTGGACTCAGGAAACCAAAATGTCACCTGGAATTTCAGAGTGTCTCTTGTCTGCACCTTCACAAAAATCCTTTCACAGATTGTTTTTTACTCTTTGAAAGTTAATGGGTGATACTCATCAGATTTGAATGGTTCAAAAACAGTTAGAGAGACTCAGTCCTCATCCCTTTGCAGGTTATTTCAGTCAACTCATTGCAAAAGTCCTTTCTTTCAGCAACCAAAGGAAAAGAGGGCATTGATTTCCCTGGAGATCGTTATTGTGCTCTTCCAACATACATGCACACACAGGAATAGTACTGGAGGGATCCCTGCTTTCTGGGGATGTGCCAAATCTTGCCAACAGAGCAGCGAGGTCATTCTACAGTGAAGGGTAACTGTGGGTCCTTTTACAGATGGGGAAAAAGCTTAGAAAAGATACACCACAGGAATTAAAGAGAGTGCAGTAAAATGAGGAGAGCGAGGGTATTCTCCCATTTGCTTATGAAAAACATATTTCATGATAATCTAATTAAGTAGTTTAAGACTTGTATGTTGGGTTGATGGTGTCCCCTCAAAAGACTCATGGCCTTCCTGGAACCTCAGTAGGTGACCTTATTTGGAAATCCAATGATTGCAGATATAAAGTTCATGCTGGAGTAGGACAAGTTCTTAATCCAGTGTGACAAGTGCCCTTGTAAGAGACAGAGAAGGGGCACAGAGACACAGAGGAAAGAAAGCCATGTGAAGACTGAAGCAGAGATTGGAATTATGCAGCCACAAGTCCAAGAAAGCCTGGGGTCACCAGAGGCTGGAAGAAGCAAGGAAGGATCCTCCCCCAAAAGCGTAGGAGGGACCATGGCCCTGCCAACACCTTGATTCTTGAATGTAGCTTCCAGAACCGTCAGACAATGCATTTCTGTTTTTGAAGTCACTCATTTTCTGGTGCTTCGTTACCATTGCCCTAGAAAAGTAATACAGCTTGCTTCTAGATGTTTTGGCCAAAGTGAGAATTAGAGTTTTACCATTCTATAGACTGGTGGTCTAAGAAGGAGATAGGAAATTTTTAGGAAAAAACAAAGGGAACAGCACCTCACTTCTTCCCACTCATGACTCCCTCACAATGCCATAGGCTGTGACCTTTGCACTATTTGTATCAGGATCACCTGGGTGCTCAAAAGGCAGATGCCCTGTCCAGACCCAAGCCTGTTGATTTTGATAGGGGACTCAAGACTTGGAAAATTTTAGCTTAAGGTAAAAAGTTTTAAGTCTAGCAAGTAAAGTGTATGTTAAAGCTTTTGTTTCAGAAATTGCAGATAAGATCCATCCTGGCTCCTGGGAAAAACAGCCAGCCTCCTGGGGCACTGATAGAAGATTACCACCTGGGGACATCCGAACCTGTGTTCCAGGGAAAGCAGACAACCACCCCCCTTGGGAATAGCTAACTGCCCAGAACAGGAAGGCTGCAGCTTCACTCACCTAATCCTCCCTGAATTTCAAAGCCCTCGCCACACCTTGTTTGTCCTCCCCCACCCCCTTATAAAAGATCTGGCCAGGAAAGAGAAGGGAAGATGGTTTGTTAGAGTATGAACCCGCCATCTTCTCAGACTGCTGTCCATCTGAATAAAGCACCCATAAAAGATTCAATCGCTGCCATTACTTATTGGATTTGGTAGTGACAGGCAGCCCAAACAGTGGTGTCTTTTTTGGTTACAATTTGAAGTGTCCCTGGTTAGAGCCCAGGGATCTGCATTTTACTAAGCTTCTTATGTCATGCTTTTGAAAGGTAGACTTTAGGAATCATTTACCAAGCAGAATCCTATCTATTATCCTCTTTCAGAGATCATCAACCCAAAATTCATCTATTCAACCTGCCCTCAAATCTGAATATGGGACCAAGTATAATCCAAACATCAGACAGTCTGTTACCAGGACACAGAATTTACCTACAACATACAACCAAGTGGCTCTTAATTTACTTCTTGCTTTTCAACCCATATAGCAAGTAATGGCAACAAGGAATTGGTCCTCTTACATTATACTAAAACCGTAGCAGCTGGAACTTGGGAAGGACGGAGGAGAAGTATGGAATCCACTGAATCATAAGCTGTTACCTGTATGGTTTTCTTCTTTCACCCTCTGGTAAAAATAAAATTCACATGGCTTCAAAATAGATTAAAAATCATTACTGAGTTCAAACTTGCAGATGGGAAAAAAAGAACTCTTCTGAAGAGAAATCCCATTTAACAAGCGTTTTACCATCACATTGTTCTGAAATTACATTTGCATTAAGTAAATGAGGCCGATCATTGGTTAAAGGATTTGAAATGGCAAGTCTTCCTCACTCCTTTTGTATTTTAAACAGTCAGGATCCTTACATTTGCATTATGCACATATAATTTATATAAATGAGATAATTCATGTATGCTTCATGTACATATAGAAGTTCAGGATAATAATGACCAGTTTTCCTCTTACGTCCCTTCCATTATGTCCCATTTTATATTATGAAAAGCTTAAGAAGTACAAAAAAGACAAGAGAATAATGTAACAATTACCTGTGCGGAGACTCTCCAACATGAACAAACTTTGTGATATTTCTCTGTCATGTGATTATGAAGGAAATGCATAGAGCATTACAGACAAAACGGCCTATAATTTTGTTTATCATTTGGACTATGAGGCATTCTTTATTTGCTTCCTGAGCCCCTCTCTTTGACCCCTGCACCGTCTCTCCACGTCACGCTCATGTTCAGGCCTGTGCATGGGGACCTCCTGCCGCTGTTCATTCTGCTTCTCGTCTGGAAGTGTGTCATCTCTTTTCAAATAGAGTGTATCTATTAATATTTTTATCTTTAATATTTTATTGTTTGCATATTTATTTTTCTACTCATTTACATAATGCTAGATAATACATTCTTAAAATAGCTAGTTTGTTCCAATTCTTCCGTATTTTTTAGCTTTTGCTTGTTCGTTAATGACATTTAAAGGATATTGAAAATTCCTAGTGAAAGGATTTGGAGGTGTTAGTTTTGAACAAAGTTATGTCATAGCATTTTTATGCTCAATCCTTTATGCCCTTTTAAGTTATATAAAGCTTGATGATTGATGTAATTAAATCCATAGGATTTAGGTTTTAAGTTTTACTTTCACTGTCTTTTTAATAAATTTTTGTGATTTGCTCACTATCAGTTAACATTAGAAAATGAACTCTGTCTTCATGTTTTGAGATTTATATGTGGTACTGTGGTAGTATTTTTGCATAAAAGAAGCAATGCTTCCCAAAGGTGGTCCTTCTTATTTAAGGATGTGATTAACACATTCTCAGACCCTGGGCTCACCGAGATCTGAAATTGTTTATTTTATTCAGTTGTCTTCTCAGAGTACATTGAAAAATATTTGAAAAGTATTTTTAGTGAAATACCCATATATTCCATGGTAATATCTTAGGAAAATACATGCCTTCCTTATAAGAGAGGGAAGATGTAATTATATATATGACATGTGTAAACACACATACATATATGTAATTTTATATATAATGAACATCTTCTCTTCTTTACCGTCATAATCATATTCTGATGCAAGTCCTTTGAACATGCAGTGAACTTTTGCTAGGTTTCAAAGAAAAAAAAATGACCTAAAATGCACAATAAATTCTTCATGCACATGGGTCTATTGCATTAAGTGTTATCTTGACATTCACGGCTCTTGTAATCTTAATGATTCTGGGCATCTATCCAAAACTCTCTTGCCTTCTCTTGCTCTGGAAGGGTAAAAGGCAAGTTCATTGAAAATATTTCGGGGTTTTGTACATCTTCAGAGAAACTGTTCCATGAAATTGTGGTCTTGAGTTATATATATCAGTACTGTTTGGCATTTCTACCTACAATATTGTAGAAGGTGCCATGTAAACTATTGCAGTAGCTTAATAAAACACTGTGGCTCTTTCTGTGAAGCCACTGTAGTTCATTAGACCCAATAGATCTAGCAATATCTCATAAGAACAGAACAATTATACGAATCAAGTCATTTTGCTAAGTTTTAGAGCTTTTGATTGGATGTAACTGGGACTTTAAAGATAACCTGGAAAAACAATTTGCTGTTATATTGTGTGTTAGACAATTAGCCATTTAGTTGTAATTTTAAAATGTATTACAGTATTAGCATTATAAAAAGTAGCAAATGTTTTCTTAATATTTTGGAAAATAAAAACAATAGCAATAAAATACAGTTGAAGGGAATGGAACTTTCATGTATTACTGGAGAAAGCATAAAATGATATACTTTTTGTGTGGAAGTATATTAAGTATATTTCCAATATCAATGGAAATATTAATGAGCATATATTTAATATAGAATTGTACTATTGACAAGTAATCTTACAAAATATTTATATTTTGTGCAAAAGTACACATGCAATCAATATCCATCAATAGTAAGATTTTAAAATTCTATATGACCTATGCATTGAAAGCCATGCATGTAGTAGGACAAGTATGGTAGACCTCTTTATTAGTTTTCTATGTTATATAACACATTACCACAAACCCAGTAACTTACAGCAATAAACACTTATTATCTCACAGTTTCTGTGGACTGGGAGTCCAGTCACTGCTTAGTCAGAAATTTTACTCAGGGTCTCAAGGATACAGTGAAGTTTGGTTGGGCTGTGTTCTTATAAAGAGGCTCATTTGGGGGAAGGATCTGAACCCTTGGCTACTCCAGTTGTTGGCTGAATGAATTTCCTTGTGGTTGTAGGATCGAGGACCTTGGATATGAAGGTTATTAGCTGAAGGTCACACTCGGGTCCCAGAAGCCAGAATCCCTACAAGCTCCCAGCAGATCCTTTCCTTGTGGTTATCTATTCCATCAAGCCAGAAAAGGCATTCCCCATAGAGTTACACTCTCACTACCAGTGACGAACTCCCTTCGGAGTTAACTCTAACGTGTAGAGGCACTACACCTTACTGGTAACTCTTTCTCCAAGTGTGTGATTGACTTTTGAGAATGTTTTTCCTTCCAAGTTTTGAATTCTTGTTTTTTTAGTTATGTTTTACTGTTTATGCTGTTATAGTGTTCCTACATTTCCCCCCTTTGCCCCCTTGTACCTCGCCCCCATTCCCTCAGGCAATCCCCACAACATTGCTTACGTCCATGACTCCTGCATGTACACTCTTTGGCTACTCTGTTCCCTGTGCCGTACTTCACACCCCCATGACTATTCGTCACTACCAATTTGTACTTCTTAATCCTTTCACCTGGTTTGTCCATTCCCCTCTGACCCCCTTCCCATCTGGGGAACCATCAAAACATTCTCTGCATTTGTGATTCTGTTTCTGTTCTGCTTCTTCGTTTATTTTGGTTTTTTTTTAGATTCAATTGTTTAATTAAAGATCAGCCTTTTACATGTTTTATGTCCCTGATGATTTTGAAGAGTTAATGTTTGGATTTTCAGCCTAATTTTGCCATAAATTTCCTCCTATTTGTAGAGGAAAAAACAGGGACTCCAAATCATCGTCTGAGGAGATATAATTTAAAAGCCTAGAACTTTGATTTAAGAGGCTCTTTTGGGTAGAGATTTCTGGTGGTATATACTTTAATCTTGACCTAAACTTCCTCTTCCTTTTAAAAATAAACTCTAAGCATTGTTTCTTGGATATAATTGTAAGTGATCTTTCCAGAAAAAGAACAACTCTGTTTTGAAAGAATCTAGTAAGTACTACTGAAACCTGTGTGATGGCAGGTTGGTCAGACTCTAAGTGGCTAAAACTGGAAATTCCACAAGCCCATAACATTCTTTAATTGTAGCCAAGTAGCACACATGGAGGAGAGACGCCTTTCTAGTTCTAAACCATTTGGACTAAGATACTTCACAGAATTTAGGTTTCCTTTGAAATGACTCTAGTAAGAGCCTTATTTTAAGAACTGGCATGCAAGTTGGTGCCATTATAAACACAAGACTTATTTTGTTTTCCTCCCAAAATAATGTATTCATTTGAGTACAACTAGAAAATTCAGAATGAGCCAATGTTCATTTTATGGCTTTCCGTTCATCCAAACGGACACATGCTGGCATCCCTCTGTTCATGCAAAGCTGTGGTCCACCGTCACACACACAGGGGGCAAGTGCTGAGCCTTAAAGAACCTCCGTTCACAAGAGGGAAACAATGGCCTTGATACCCTGTAACTGATTTCCAGGGTCCAACGGTGAAACAAGTGGTACAGTACTCCGTGACTGCAACCCATCTCATGAATCATTCTAAAAGCATGTGTTTTCTTTACAGGCTTTAATCAATACAAAAACATTCGCCGAGTTCTTCCATCGTGGGGAGAGAGGTGCCAACAAGTGTATGAGTCTGAGGAGGCTTTTTGTTGCTCCGAAATATCGTTTAAAAAATGTTCTCAGGTCTTAAAAAAATTAAAGTAAAGCTTTGAAAATTATAGTTCTTTACCAAATAACACTGTCATTGATGCAAATCACATTGATCATTATTGCGATTCAATGCTGTCTCACTTTTGCAAAATGTAACATTTTAAATTAAAACACGCACAAGGCATGCAAATATACAGGATTACCCAAATACCAGATTCTCGATGACTACATTAAGAGGCATCTTCCTCGCAGTTGTCCTTATCTAGGTCCGCTGACCAAAGCACATGGGCAGAGATTCTTAACATCAGCACTAGGACATCTGTGTGTGCCTGCTTGCCTCTCTTCCTCCCCCCTGTAGCTATTTAGCAAGAGCCTGTCCTAGCCAGGCGATTCTGCTAAAAGATGAGGATATAAAGATGTGTAAGACGAGGCTTCTGTCGGAGCCTATATGGAAGTGTGCACGTGTCTTAGTGAGGGCGACGATAACGGAATCTCACAGACTGGGGGGCTTATAAACAACAGAATGTGTTTCTCACACTTCTCAAGACGAAGAAGTCCAAGTTCAAGGCGTAACAGATTCCGCGTCTGCTTCCTGGTTCATAGACAGCATCTTCGCACCCTGTCCTCAAGTGGAGAAAGGGGTGAAGAGTTTCCCTGGGGTCTCTTTAACTCGGGCAGAGCCCTTATGACCTGATCACGGCCCAGAGGCGCCACCTTCACTTGTCTGCCATCACACCGGGATTGGGTTCTCCTATGTGGATTGCGGAGATGCGCGTACATTCAGTCCACAGCAACATGTAAACAAAAAATTCAGTATAGACTATGCTACACAGAGTTTTCGTCAAAGCTCTGCAGAGCATAAACGAAGAGAATAATTTTAGAGATAAAAGTCGGAAATGACTTCACAGAAGAGGCATCATTTAAGCAGGGCATTGAAGAGACATTAGAAAACAACTAATAAAAGAAGAGCATTCATATAGGTATGAGAAGCAGGCTCTAACTCTTAGTTCAGAACAATAACCCAAGTACACTTGGAATGGCCATTAGAATAAACTGTGAGGTCCTTTCAAATGCCATCTACCTGCCTTCCTAGTCACCCAAGATTCCCCTGGGCCTGACCAGCTCTGTTCTAGCTTTACTGCAGGACACAGTCTGTGCTGGCAGGGTGCGAGTGTTTATGTACTTTAGGCACACGGGAGCCAGAAAAGCATTGAGAACCACCGAATAGTACAAAACCACCGCTGATACCTGAATGAGCTACAAAAACCGTTTAAAGAGTCAGCTAGCTCCGCCCGAGGGCTCATACGCAGTGACCAATGGCAAGCAAGTGTACGTACCTGCCACGAGAATGAAGAGAGCCACACGAGGGTTTCTCTAATAGCACGTGGGGGAGACTTTCCACTGTGAAAATATCGGACAGTAACTTGTCCGGCTCAGTGCGCATGTCTCTGATGCAGGTCCTCAGGGTGTGGTCCAGGACCGTCTGCGTCAGGGTCACGTGCAATAAAAACCGATCCCTGGGCTAACAAGCTTCCCTGAATCAGAACCCCTGGGTGTCAAACGGTGAATGCGAACTTGGAGCCTCCTGCCTGGTGATTCTCCCACCCGCTATAGTTGGAGATGAAATGAGCGACGTTCTAACCATGCTGGACTCGATGCTGTTTCGTCATGGAGATCTTCGCCCTTCATTTAGAACAGACGGCGGTCAAGGGGAGTCCGATACAGCCACCTGCTTGGCTGAACCTCAGTGTCTTCATCTTGAAACCTAGTTCGTGAGCCATTGAACTAAATGATTTTGAATTCCCTCAATTATTCATGTTTTCATCCAGGCCGTAAATATTTTTCTAGAACCCGTTGTGTGTTAAGCACTGCTGAGCAGGAACCATACACAGCATAGTTTAGGGGTGGGGGTTGGTTTCAAACACGGCTCAGTTGTCAGAGGAAGGGGCGCTGTCACTCTCAGAAAGAGCATCCTTTGCAGCAAGGCTATTCCTGTCTCTGAGCAGGCTCTGAGAACTGAATTTTCTCTGTGCTGGAAGCTCTGTCTAGGCAGATTTACAATAATCGCCCCTTGGTGCTTTGCGGGGACTCTCATTTTCAAGGAGCCTTAATGGATACAAGAGAGTTTATTACTCAACACTTCAGAGCACAGTGGTCAATTCCTTGAATTAATTTTTAGTATAGAACAGACACTTAAAGACAAAATTTCCTTTTGGGACTCAGAATAAGGAACTTGTGGGCAGAATGTAAACATTGAGGGGATCAAGGAGAATGCATTCTACTAGAAGCCCGTGGAACTCTGAAGGTGCGAGACTGCATGTTAGGGTCTTTCCTGAACATTGTAGGTGTTTTGTGGATTACATCTCCGAATATCCTCGCCTTAGAAAATAGATTTTAACGTGTGAATTTTGGGGACATGCCAACAACATTCAGTCGCCAGCACCCATCACCCCTGTGGTTCCACTGGAAGTAAAATGTGGTTCCTGCCTCACACCAGCGCATGAATTCAAGACGGATTGATGGTCTCAGGACACAATGCAGGATTTTTAAGTTAGACAGGAAAATATTGAGACTGTTTTAATATAATGACGGTTAAAGTAAGTTAATAAGAGGCCAGTCGTCTGAGGGGGCTGTAAGCACCTCGGCAGCCTAGGCAGGAGAACTGAAAGCTATGCTAAAGTCAGTGTCCTTGAATCTGAAAAAATAAAACCTAAGAACGACCATTCACAGGCAGCCCACTAGGCTTTCTCAAGTGAGGGAACTGCTTAAGCTACAGCCAATCGATGATTCTCTTGCTTTGTTTCTGAGTCTCCACTGTGGAAACCCCTCCCCTAGCTCTTGTTGATGGAGCTTCCCTAACCGCCTTTGGTTTGGCGCTGTGCTGTTCGGATCAGTGTGCACTCAAATAAAGTCCCGAAAAGTCTAATGCGGTTCAGTTTACCCTTTAACAGTGCACAGAACAAGACACAACGCATAAATAACGCAGGAAAAAATTTGCCCGGGGATCGGTTTTTATTGACCGTGTCAGGTGACTCTGATGCAGAGCAGCTTGGACGACACTCCGAGGGACCGCTTCAGAGACACGCTCACGGAGGCAAACATCATTTACGCGTGTTCTCTCTCTGACGGTATCCGTGGAATACTTCATGAATTCTGGGGGCGGTATTGAGGGCTGATTGGAGAAGGGAATGCTTAAAAATCTTGGGCAAGCTTCAGCTTCTGCTGATCCTGGGCCTCAGGGTTGCTTTTCCTCATTTAAATCACAATGTAGCAACATCCCTCCAGGCACCAAGGATTTCAGCCACAATCATTGTGTTTCTTTGCATGGGGTGAAGGTTACCTGGTATTCTTACAAGCACTTAGGAGAGAGGAGGGGTAGGCATTTTCAGTTGTCCCCAGACGTCCGGTGGGTGCAGCTCCTGGCATTCAGGAACCAGGGACCAGGAGTGCTAAGCGCAGGGTACAGGACAGTGCAGCACAAGGAAGAACTGTTTTGGAACCACTGAGTGACCGTTACAAGTGCAATACAAATCTTTCGCTGGAATGACATTGTTGTCCCTGAGCACCTTCTTAGAGTGACACGTGGGATCACCGTCAGTAGTGACAATGCCTGGGCGTTCAGCCAACCAGAAATCCCCACCAGGAGAAAGCTGAACAGGGTGGTCACTGGAGAAGCTCTGTGACTTCGGGAAATTGAAACAACGTCATGTGGGTTGTGGGGCGTTCATCTTCTCAGCCCGGTGTTGCTGGATCTTAATGAGAATACTTTTCGAGAATGTCTGTGAGCATCGACTTGGCACTGGAAATGTCCATGTGGCAGAGGAGATCGGAGTGAAGGTGAGAGGGGGCCTGTGTGTTCCCCACCTTGTGTCACATGCGTCATTACTACCTTGTCACAGCCTTAGAAAGCAGAGGGGAGGATGAGGCTGGGGGGGGAGGGGCTAGCACCAGCGATCAACACAGCCTTTCTGACCCACACGCTTGTGCTGTTTACCTTTCAACATTATTTTGAAGTTGGTGTTATTATCTTCATTTATCAGTTAAGGAAGCTAACAGGGTGTTTAGGGAACATCAGTGAGTGTCTGAATTTTAACCTGAGGCTTTCTTTTTGTTTTCCAAATAGCCCAAATGTGTGGTTTTTATATTCATTTTTACCTTAGACTGTGGTGTGTGTGTGTGAGAGAGACACACAAAGAGAGAAGGAGGAGGAGGAGGAGAAAGAATATCTGCATCTTTTTGGGTTGAAATTTTAAAATAACATTTAGTATTTTAATCACTTTTTTTAGTTGGAAGAGTTACTAGACCAATATTCTAGCTTCCCTACCCATTAAGTTTCTACAGAAGTTAAAAGGAATAAAAGATGTACATGTAGTTCGATGTTAGAGAAATAAATCACTGTCGCTTAACCCAGGTAAAGTTGTGCACCCTCTGCCAGCCACTCTTTCCAATTCAAATCCAAAACCACAAAAACACCTAAAGGAATCCGGGAAAGGACACTATAACTAATTATTTGGGCCTCTTAACCCAGAGTTCCAAAGATCAAGCTATGTGTTGTCATTTACCTACAGCTCATCAGAAAATCAAATGCTCATATGTGTTCTACACAAGTTGTTTTTTTTAAATAACCAGCAGCTGTGGCTCAGGGCGAGTTCTCTGCTCCAGCTGCGTCCCTTGGACCACAGCGGAGTGGAGCGGCGCCTGCGCGCACGCCTCCCCGGCTCTGCAGAGGGTAACCATCACTGCTGTCAGCGACAGCGCCGCTGAAGCCACAGATGCGACCGTTTGGCTGCTCCTCCTGGGTAATCCTCGTCCTTAACGAGACAATATATTTAGAATAACTTATTTCTCCAGGGTTGGGGCGTAGCTGAAAGTCACGTTGCCATAATTTTATATTTTGGCCGGCTGGCTTCATGATGAAGCCAGGTTAAAAAAAAAAACCAACTATGAAAAACCAAGGGTGGTTTCTCTCTAACACATTCTTAGAGTGGGCGAAAGCATTCACTTCCTCTGGGTGCAGTGACGAGTTCTTTTTCACGTGGCCATTTTTTTTCCTTGTTATAAATCCAGGGTTTGATTAGAACTTGCACATTGTTTTTCTATTGCTTAAGATTTTTGTTAAGTGTATTTGAAATGTTATGTGTATTTAGGAGAGGGAAAGAGTAAATTGAGTAAGTTGAGTAGCGATTTTTTTTAAATTGCAAATTTCCCAAATGATTTTAAGGTTATATTACTTGTTATTCATATTACATAGTGAGAATGTTACTGGCAATCTCTTAATGCTGGCTGCCATGAGGGTTAGTTGGTCCTGAACATTCAAAGGTCCTATTTATCTTGTCCATGTGATCAGTTTTCAATGAACTTTATGACAATGTGTATACATAACAAACAAATATCTGAAGCTTTGGATTGCTTTCATCAATATTTATTTCCCTGTATTTATGTTTTATTTATGAGACACCTGCACAAATTAACACAGGCTACCATTTTCTATTTCATTGTTATATAAAATAGTTCTTACAGCAGGCTTTGTTGTTCAAATTAGAATTAGCAGAAACAGAAGAACTTAAAAATGAGTTAAAATGTATAGATTTAGAATAAAAAGTGTCAGCCTTTAAATTAACAGACATTAAATATTTGCAATTTGCAAAGTACCAATTTGCTTTTTTTGTGAATGCAACCAGAAAAGTGTTATAATTTGTTATATGGATGCCTGAAGGGCTTCTCCCTTGTGGTGAAGACTCCTCAATGCTTTTTAGCTCTTAATTTTAGCTTAAAAGTCACTATTTGCAACAAAAGTTCCCATATCTCAGCTTCTTATACATACTAGATGTGTCCTGTGGCCAATTTATGGCCATAAGTTGTAGGGCCACAATGATGATGGCCATAATATATATATTTATTTGAGACAGCTTCCCAAAGGGAGGAACAGTCCCTTTGTTCCTCCTTTCATCCTATGGCTTGGAATGCAAATGTGATGGCTGGAGCACTGACAGAGTTCTTGGACCATGAGGCAAGCTGGTCATCTACCCTGTTGGAAGACACACAGGCTATGCCACCACTGGATTACCCACCTCTGGACTTTTTTTACAAGAAAGCGAAATAAAGTTTATCTTATTTAATGTAGTAATTTCCTTTTCTTTTAAGTTGTATGAACACAAACCTAATCCTAACTTAAAAAAACCCTCATAACCCTACAATAATAAGTAATGATAATTATAATAACTAACATCTGTTTTTGCTATGTCAATGTGCTAGTTTGCATTAATTTAATTGCTCTTCACTGCAACCTAATAAGCTAGATAATATTATTACTCGTATTTGAATAGATGAGAAAACCGAAGCTCAGAAGATTGCATTAGCAGGCAGAGGACTGAAGTGCCCAATACAGGTGATCTGACGCTAGAGCATTGGTTCCTTCCTCTAGGCCACGTGCCAGCCTTGGAAAATCAGTGCCAGTCAGTCAGTAGCCAGAGATCAGACTTCTCACACACATCATGTCATCCCATAGCCCCCTGCCTGGCTCACAACTCCTGCAGCACTGAGATGTCTATGCGGATTGAAGAAAATAAATATTTACTGATCACTACTATTTCCCAGCCCTGTGACTGACATATGATATATGTTTTCATTTAACGTTAATCATTGTTCTATGGAGGAACATAATAAAACATACGAGTTAAGAGATTTTGGAGACATAAGGAATGATCCCAAGACCCCCACTTAATAGGTTTGTGACCTCCAAATTATGATTTTTTGTCTCAGTTTCCCCATTTGTATAATGTGGGAAATAATAATACTTGTATATAAGGTTGTTAGGAATCAAAGTAGTTAATCACTGAGAAGTGCTTAGAACAGAGCTCAGCACATAGTAATCACTCAATGCAATTGAGCTACAATGTCCCTCTTATATTACAGACAAGGCTCTGAGGCTGGGTAAGTCAAGGAAGGAGCTGCTATGGTCTTGTTCTAGTTCTCCTGGAAACATGGAGATAGACATGTGGGTGCAGAAAGTGTACTGGCATGTTGGTAACAATGCCTGTGGCAGGGTGAGTAATGAGGAGGGTGGTTGGAATGGAGGGAGTTTATCTGTAATGCAAATGCATTTCTACCAAAGTTTGGCTGATGTCACAGGGAGCCCTGAGCTGGGATGGCCCTTTCGAGTTGTCTCCAGTGAGACAGGGGCCTATCCCTTTGTACGTGCACTTCAACCAGTCATTGGGTGTGAACAGCTCCAGTGACAGGCATCACACAGGGCGAGGCAGCCCTCTCTGGTGGAGGGTGGTTTCCAGAGAGCCGTCCTCTGAGAGCCTACAGGAACCCACTCTTTCAGCCTCTCGGAGAATCAGTGCATCCCCAGTGGGGGTTGTGTCTGGCAGCACAAAAGTGTGCCCAGTGCAGCAGCACAAGTTCCCAGGTCATAAGTGAGAGAGCTGGGTGGAAGTCGGATCCGTATGGCTTGCCCACTTCCCCTTTGTGCTGTGGCACAAGCCTCTCCCACAACCTATGAGAAGTAACACCAGAATAGCACTGGAGGGAACCCAGGTGAAACAACCCTCCTCGAATGTAACTGAAGACGAAAGAAATTGGGAGAACTTATGCCATCATTTGGCATTATTCATCTTTTTCCTCCTTTGTTTTGGATGGAGCTTTGCACTTAGAGACTATGTTCCCTAGAGATGTAGAGGTGGAAAGGAAGAACCATACGAAAGGCTACTGAGATGAATGGGAAAATTCAATAATTGTGTAATTCCTGGCTTATGTTTTCATATTTTATTTTTTTTCCCAAGCAAACTCTTAGTTATCTGTGCCATGAGTTGAGTCTAAGGCAAGTAAGCCACCCGTGTTTACGTATGCATTGCTAAGGATTCCCCCACTAAGCTGCGGAAGCAGCACACTGAGGCGGACAGCCCTGAGTCTGGGGACCAGGACCTGCTGCACCTGAGCCATCGTTCTGTCCTCTGTGTAGCTCTGTCATGCCTGAGAAGGCACTTCTACACAGGCTCTTGGGGGGAAAAAGTCTGAACATCTCTCTGCATGAGAGTCATTCTATAGACAGACAACGTGCACACTCGTATTTGGTAAAGAATCTCACCAACTTTGTACAACTTCTCTGGCACCTACCGTATTATTTCATCCTTTCTTATAGAAATGTCCTAAAGAACGCATGTAGCAAAAAGGCCGGCCTGTACTCAGTGTCTGTCCATGGCCTCCTCCATTCCTTTCATTTTGTCTCTTAAGGTCTAGGGATATGGACAGGTTTCTTCTCTGTGCCCAGGCCCACCTCCGGTCCTACATCAGCCATTACTGTTTCGGAAGAGTCCCAGCAGCTCCAAGTGCAAGAGAGCCTAGACTCATACAACATTGCAAACCCTCCTCGTCATCTGATGCCCCTCTCTCCCCTCTGCCACCGTGCTGTCTCAGAGGTCTGGGATTCTGCGTTGATCCCCATGCTGACACCTATTCCACTGTCCACCCTGAAATCTCACTTGACTTTATTGCTTCCCTGACCCACAGCCTAGTTCCTGTCTGTCTCTTTCCTGGGAAACCAGAACCAGAAACTTGTAAGAACTATCTTCCACCTTCTCTCATATAATTCAGTCCATGCACGGCCTGCCTCTTTGTCCCTTCTGGGGTCTCACCTTGATCACCATCTGGGACCCCCTTGTACGGCACTTGTCTGAGCCATGCTTCATCTTGCCCTGAATCAACTAGATCCCCTCTTCAGGGTCAGATTAAACAGGTGTGTGGGTTTCCCTTAACCTTGTGCTGAAGTAAGCTCAGGAGATAAAAAAGGAAGAACTGCACTTCTAGCTAGAAATACTCCCAGCTTCCTTGGTCCTGTCCTGCCCTACTCACTGCTTGTCCCAGCACACCTTGGGTCAGACCTTCTCCTTTATGGTAGGCGCTAGACTGACGGCTCAAGACAAGTTAGCTTCTATGATACCTGGGCAATTTGTGCTTAATCTGGCCTTGCTAGGTGCTGTTACATTGTGTCCTGTACTGAATGAGGTGGAGTGTGACAAGACACTGTGATGTGGTACAGTGTCCCATACCAGATGTTTCACTGGCAATGCTACAATGCCAGGCCCTGTAGGTGTAGAAAGAAGCAAGGGGATACCTGTGCTGCAGAGCCTTGTGATCTAGCAGGAAGATAGTATATTACGTAGAGTGATCAGTATTGAGAAGAGGAAGCACTGTTACGAGGCTGAGGATTGTGGACAATAACATCCCCAGTCAATCAGAGGAAGGGGGTTCACTCCCTCTGCTCTGACTTAGGAAGAACTCATGGAAACTCATGGGCGAGGAAAGACCTGAGCCTGGCTTTGAAAATATAGGGAGCGAGCAGAGAATTCCAAGTTGGTGGGCTATTTTTTGAGCAACTGTTTCCAGGGGACTGTTTGGGCTTTGAGAGAAAACTAACACATGAGAAATATTAGTGTATGATAAATTTAATATACGACACCGATCACAAGTGCTACATAAGTGTAGGAATGCGGAAATCAAAGAGAACTAAGAAGGTCACAGAAGAATTATTGCAGCAGTGGGAATGAAACAATATCTTAAAATGAAGCTGGCATTTGGATAGCGGAAGGGTACCTGGAGGGTGAGTAATGAGCTAACAAAAGAAACCCACACTAGGGCAGCCACAGGTCTTGGCTGTTCTGGAAACAGAATATTATTATGAACAGCACCACCTTTCACTCACCAAAGCATTTAACTTTGGGTGCTAAACTGGGCAGTCACTGACTTTTGATCACTGACTTTTCAAGGTCTTTTCTATAATCCCTTTCAACGAACGTTTCATTCATGCAACTACTGGGGAGCTCTGTCTTTAAAAATGCCGACTTTTCCTTGGTTTCTGTTTTAGGCATTTAACATGTTTGCTCATTTTGTGGAATTGCTAATATACGTTTCCAGTGAAAATGGAATGTTCAGCACAAGCTATTTGTCTCGGGCCCACAAGGCTTCGTTGCCTGCATTACACAGAATGTTTCCTGTGGAGGGTGATAGAGTGCAGGAAGCTGGTTTCTGTGGATCTGATTTCACTGTATTTTCCCCTATGGATTTGTCGCATTACATAATAGAAGGCAGCTCTAGTTGCATCATTTGCAGTTCCAATCTCCACATAATAATAATAATAATTAATAATAAGCTTGATGAAAAAGGTGTTCATTAGAAACAGTTGAAAGGTGATTCAAAAGATGTTTCTTTCTTGCAGAATATATTTCTTTGTTTCACAACAGACCTGTTAAGCATCGTTCCCAGCTGTGGTTCTGCTAAAACATGAAAGAGCTTAACAGGTACTAAGGGGCCCCAAAGGGGTAGATATTTTGTACTCCTTTGGTGAGTTGAGTCTTATTAGAAATACACATGTTTTATAGGCAGGAAAAAACCACAGATTTCATTGGTTTCTGTTTCAGGGGTACAATATATGGGTTATGCTACTTAGAAAAGTAAGCGATTTCAAATTCATGGGGTTCAATTTGGAATATGACGTGTTATATTCCAAGCCTTATGATCTACAGGAAATGAAAATAACAGTTATATCTGTTGGAATTTTTTTTAAAAAGTCTTTTTCCAGATCTCTGAAAATCTTTGAATTTCTCATCTTATTTTTTCCCACGGATAAATTTCTCCACTCTCAAACTCCAAAAATGTCAGCTGTACACCGAGAATCCTGGGCAGTTTAAATCTCAGATCAAATTTTTTTTTTTAAAGCGAACGTTCAGAGATGGCTGCACAAGATGTTTGTTAGCGTTATTCTGTTGGATTCTCTTCCCCTGAATTTCTGTCCCCTTTGTCACCCGGTGAACTTGGCAGTGGCCTTCAGGGGTGCCTGCAGCCTCACACGAGCTCTCTGCCACCCACAGCATCAGGCACACTCCCAGCTGAGGAATCAACCTCTGGATTTTAAATTCGGCCAGATCTCGAGAGTGAAAAGTAAAGAAAAAAGAAACGCCTGGGCAACCTTAGGAGGAAGATATCAGTTGGTTTGCAGTTTGAGATAGATCCGTCTTTTCACCGGGTGAACTCCGGAATACCTGAGAACCGCCGCTCTATTTGGTTCTTCTGATGCCCCCCCCCCACCCGCCCCCGTGGATTTGGGAGAGGGAAACAGGTGAAGTATTTCAAATGCATAATCTGCAGCATTGCTGTCCAGTATGGCAGCCACCAGCACCAGCATGTCCATTTAAATTTATGTTTGACAAACTGAGAACTAATTTTGCTAGGTGCACTAGCCCCACTCCAAGTGTTCAATAACCACATGTGGCTATTGGCTACCATACTGGGCAAAGCAGAATTTTAAAACATAAAGCATTTTTATTGGAGGTAATAAAAGCAAAGCATTCTACTTCGGAATGTGCCTTCGATAGCATTGATCTTTATTACCTCCAATTAGAGTGTGTGATAAAATGTGCATTATATTCAGTGTCATGCTCACATGTTTCCTGGAAGAAGAGAATAACAGGAAGAAGTGTGGCGAATGGGGAGGTAATTCGGGAAAAGTAAGCTCTTCGGTAGGTGAAAAATTTGGAATTACATAGCAAGAAAAGAAAGCTTTGCTATAATTACTACCATGATTCATACTAAAAGGCCTTTCTCTCCCCTCTTCCTATAAATTCTACAAATACCTAGCCCCAAGGTTTATAAATTTCTATGTTTTTTCAATGTAGTTTTAGAAAAATTAAAGTTAAAAGTGCTAAAAGTTGATGATTTAGAGAAGTCATCTTTTCATTTACATAATCATTATATTAAAAATCATATTATATATATATAAGGCTAAGGGTCTATTTTGATACATCAAAATGTACAAAACTTTCAAAAAAGCAAAAAGTTCCACAAAGGAGATTCCTACCTCCCTTTCTGACTTAGTATGTGACTTCTGGCAATTCATCTTTCCTTATTTCATTTTCACCACACCACAACTTTTATGACACCTATTTAGAGGAATTTTGTGGTGAATAAGCGTTAACACAAATGTGACTGACAAGTTATCCCAGACATTTCTATTCTAATGTGAATTCCTGTGGTAATATTTTAGCTGACAATACAAATGTGATGCATGAAATAACAAAGTTTTATTAATAAAAACAAACCTAGATTCAAAATTAAATAGACCAGCTGCAATGCAATGACACGTTTCTTTCATGTTCCGTAGCAATCCATACACCTTAAATGTCACGTAGCAATCCATACACCTTAAATGTCACGATTGATATTGTGTATATATAATGACAAGTTATTTGTACAAACGTGTCCTAAAATTAAACAATACATTCTAAATTATATTGAGTTTAAACATGCTTAGTTTTTTTTTAATATTGAGCAATTTATGTTAAATATTTAGCAAGCTTCCATAGAGTCTTGGTGCTATGGCAGGTGCTGGGAGTACAGCTGTGAAGGAGAGAACCTGGGTCCTCACCACTGGGACCTTGTGACTTGCTTTCTAAAGGGGGAATAGATAATACACATGCACATTCAATAGTAGTAAGTGTGATGAAGACAAGGAAATAATTAGCACAGTAGAGATCAAGGTGAGTGAATGTGAACAGTGTAGCCAGGGAAATCTCGTCGATTGACCAGATCTCAGGATGGAGGGAGCTAGTGTAAGAAACCCTGGGAAAGAATTTTACGCGTGCTGGTTTTAAAGACTGTCTAGGCACAGCTTTCTTCAAATGCCATTCGTCGAACAGCTAGAAAGGAACCCGACAAGCAAACGTATAAAATAGGTCCCACTTGGAGGTGAAAGCTTAATGACATTTATTTTATTTATTCAACGACTACTTAGTGAGTACTCATAATATGTTATGCTGTGGGCTAGAGGCTGGAAACCCCGTTCTAAGCAAAACATCCTTTTCAGCCACCTCTGAGAGCAGCCTTTGAGGAGCATTGGCCCTTAGGAAGGGGGAGTGCGGTCCAGTGACGAGTCCCATCTTCCAAAAACACAGACGTTCAAAACAAAAAACAAAAATAACATAAGTGAGAGAGGAGAGGCCTTAAAATTATACGACAGGGAGAGGCCTTCCTCCTCGGTTAGGCATTTCAGTTTCATCACCTGCCCGGACAACCTCTGTGATCGACAGTGTCCTATTTATAGCTCCAGGATAAAAAATTTTTAAAAAGTCTTCTCTTTAATTAGATGTTTGCAAAAATTATGAATGGTCAGTGTAAAGGGAGATAGAGCCAGAGACTGATTTTGTTTTTGTTCATCATTCCTCCACCTGCTCTTTAAAGGCTGTAGTTTGTTGCCCACTAATTGTCTCTGGCACGGAGTTGGCAAGTTTATCTGCGAGACTCTCTCTATTGTGGTCTAGGTCAGCTTCACCCCATGGGAGAAAAGCAGGATCCGGTTCATTGAATCAAAGACCTAAAAAAGTCACCGAGGAAGTTTTCCTATAATCTTGAAGTTTATTTTGTAAACAAGCCTTCTTTAATCATAGCTTTCAAGCTATTCTGTCTCACTTCAAAGCGCTTCCCCACTAGCCCCAAGGCACATTTTTGGAGCACGGGCAAGGAATGGGCCTGTCCAAGGCAGCCGTCATGACCATTCTCCACTTGCCTTTTTAGGCAGCCCAGGAGGCTGCAGCCAGTGCTCTGACCGATTACTAGAAAAGCCACTCAAGAAGAATTAACCTAAACGGGGCATGCATGTCAAGAGCTACCTTTGAAAAGCAACAGGGTCCTGTACTTGGAAAGGGGGTGCAAAATGACAAGGAGGTGATCTTTTTCTTCAAAGAATCTTCAATTTCTCAAAGTAGCACGAGTGCCAAGGAGAGCGCAGATTAGGAGAGATGACCCTTTGTACTGAGGTGGCTATTCAAGGGGGATGCAGCCCCATGTGATTTCACGTCTGCTGTACTGATTCGGTAGAGGTGGTCCTTTTAAAATCTCAGACTGTGTGAAATAAAATGTCCATAGCAACTTATTCTGATATGTAGTATCCTGCGTGGCCAATGCTTTTCTAAACGCTTCACGTGGATTAACACATTCAATCCTGACAGTGCCGCTGGGCTTATTATAGCTCTTCTTATTTGAGACCCTCGGTTTCATGAAGGAAAATCTGGAGCAAGGGGAGTTTGAGTCACACCAAGAGTGCACAGAGGGTTGGTGGTGGTGAAGCAGAGATTTAATCTTGCTGCTTGGGGGTTGGGGCACCACTCTCAACATCTGAGCACAGTTGTCTTTTGTAGAGGAGTGTTGTAAAAGTAAAATGCCCATGGAGTAGACACTACTTGATGGATCTTCATTCACTGATTGTATCATTCTGTCAGTAATGGACTGAATATCTCATATGGCTATAGAAGCTTCTAAAATATGTGCCCCTTCACTAAAAGAAACAAACAAACACTTAAGTGAATATTTAAGCCAAATATTTATGTGAAAGTGTGCAATGATGGCTCACAATTGCATGCACGGATGTGAGTGTCAACAGGGAATTACAAGGGTAGCCTGTGAATCAGCGAAAAGCGACGACCTTTTCCCCAGAGTGGCTGTCTGCTGAGCAGTGTGCAAGGTTCCTGGGAGCTGAACATGCGTCCCTGAAAGAATGAAACGATGACAACTCAGAGCACGCTAAGAAGGAAAGATCTTGGCGAGTGTAGTTTGCACACAGGTGAGTTGGAATATGGGACCTCTTACAGACTGAATGTTTGTGTCCCTGACACCCAGTTTCATATGTCGAAACCCTAACCTCCAATAGGATAGTTTTAGGAAGCGGGGCCTTTGCTAGGTAACTAGGTCCAAGTGAGGTCATGAAGGTGGAGCTTCCCTGATGGGGTTAGTGTCCTTATAAGAAGAGGAAGAGCCCTGGCTGGCGTAGCTCAGTGGATTGAGCACGGGCTGTGAACCAAAGCATCACAGGTTCTATTCCCAGTCAGGGCACATGCCTGGGTTGCAGGCCACGGCCCCCAGCAACTGCACATTGATGTTTCTCTCTCTCTCTCTTTCTCCCTCCCTTCCCTCTCTAAAAATAAATAAAGAAAATCCTTAAAAAAAGATAAGAAGAGGAAGAGACACTAGAGCTCCCACTCTCTATGACATGAGGTCTCAGTGAGCAGGCGGCTGTCTCCAAGCCAAGAAGAAGGTGCCCATTAGGAGCCTAGTTGGCCAGCACCTTGATCTTGGACTTCCCAGCCCCTAGAACTGTGAGAAAGAAACGTCTATTGTTTAAGCCACTCGGTCTATGGTATTTTTTCCCACCCCTACCGAACTAAGGCATAATGCCTGGACTCTGAGAAAGGCATTGCTCTGGATAGACAGAAATGCATTGGCATCACCATGAGGTGAAACCAGAGAACAAAACCAAGTGTATTAGTTTCTTGTGGCTGTTCTAACAAGTGACCACAAATTGGGTGGCTTCAAACAAGAGACATTTCTTCTCACAGTTCTGGAGGCCAGAAGTCCGGATTCAGTGTTGGCGGGGCCGCACTCACGCTGGCGTCTCTGGGGGAGAATCCAGGATTTGCCGCGTCCACTTTCTGGTGGTTGCTGGCACTCCCTGACTTGTGGCCGTGTCACGCTAACCTCCCCCTCTGCGGTCACGTTGCCTGTTCCCCTCTGTCTACGCCTTCTCCCTTTGCGTCTGACTCCAGTCTCCCTCTGCCTTTCTCTTTGACGGTCACTTGTAGTTTGACTTAGGACCACCCAGATAACCTGGAATGAGCTTCTCTCATCTCAAGGTCCTTGACTTGATTACACCTGCAAAAATCCTTCTTCCCACTAAGGTTACACGTATAGGCTCCAAGAATGAAGATGTGGACGTCCTCTGTTTGGGGGTCATCATTCAACCTACTACACCAAAGAATGACAAGATCATCCGGAGCGAAACTTCTTTGGGGAAGTTCGCTTTGTGAGGCTACCGCCGTTACAGATGCCTCCTTCGCCTGAACCACAAGCTCAGGAAAGGTGCTAACGTGGTGGAGGAGCGTTTGTTCTCGCTGCACGTATGCTCATAGTGCACGTATGCCCATAGTGCACGTAGCACTGGGGAAGTTCCCTGGTTTGCTGGAGTCAGTAAGTCCTTAAATCGCAACACCCTGGGAGTAACAACGGGATCGACTTTCCTGTTTAGTTTTACAGTGACTCCCTGCTAGGTTTGGTGAATGAAGATCAATGAAATATGGCTGTTGCCCTTGATGGATGAGCATGTGACATGAGAACGTGGTATTAGAGTGTTCCAGGATGAATGCCCTGAAGGCTGGTGTTCTACAGTATGTGGTATTCCGGTCTATGAAAGCATTCCTTATCCCGTAGGATTGTGAGTTCCTTGTCTTTTGTCATTTCTGCAGCATCAGTGTTTGTCACAGGCCTGGAAGTATTTAGTGCTATAAGCTGTAGCAGCAAGTTTGTTGTGTGAATGAGTGGCTATTTGCCTTAGGGATGGTGTTTCTATCTGGAAATCAGCAAGGGGCTAATCCTCCATTCAGAGCACAAAGTCAGAATAAGGGACTTAATTTAAAAACAGTCTCCCAACATCTAAGTTACATGTTATGCGGGAGAGCTCTTATCACGTAAATCTCTATGACTAGGCAAGCTCCCCAGCTTTTATTAGTTCCTAGTTATTCTCCATGCCTTTTCACTTTGGACAATTTATTTTCTCTCTTCTCAGGAATACACGCCTTCCTTTTGAATCAAGGAAGCTGGTGTGTTTACATAGCAACGCGTTCCTGGGTATCACGGAGCAAAGAGACCGAAGTGATAGAATGACACAGGGCCAGGGCCTTGGAGTCCCCGAGGGACTATGGCTTCAGTAACAGTGTCATTGCGTCACCTCGGTTTTTGGACAAACGTATTTGGGGAGTTGAAAAAAAAACATACAATTTGAAATTAGGAGCCCAAATTTCAGATCTGACTCTCTCAACTACGGCCTCTGTGGCTGTGGACAAGTCCCTTCAGCTCTCTGAGCCACAGATCCTCACCTACGGGATCACATATGCCTCTGCATTGGGGACTAGACTATCCGCACATGCGGGTTTTAGATGGTGTAAGTGAAAAACAAGGAAAACAAGGGAATGTCGGCCATTTATCTTTATATCCCAAGGATCACTCCTGATTAATAAACCATGTCTCTGATCATAATTTTGTCTGAGAACAGGGTCTGGTCTTGAATGAGGCCGGGTAAGCCATTGGGGAAGGCAGGTCCTGGCGTCCAAGTGCTCTGTACATCTCCAGGTAACGCAGGCTCCCGTCAGCCAGGGTACATGGAGCAAAACCAGGTTCACACACCAGAGGCTGGTGCTATGCCCCTTATCACACTGTGTCTGCTACTTCTGCCTTCAGTTGCTGGTGTCCACATACCCACAGATGCTTCTAAAAGAAGGATGTCACAGAGGCTCCACTCGGTTTAATCCTCAGATTCCAGAGGAGATGTTTATTCGATGTGCTCTTTCAAGATAGTCAGTTGACTTGTATCCCTACAAATCACCCCCTAATTTATGCTGTTTATGAGTTTATGCTGTTCATTTTGCTTATTGGTTCACATCTGTTCTGCCTGCTTTTTGAAATAGATTTGAGGCAGCTGACATATACTTTTCGGGAAACAGAAGCAAAACAGTTTCTAATGCAAAGCACCTCTGAGTAGTACGTTGTTGTAGCCCCAGCTTATTAATCTTCAGGACACAAAACAAACTTGCTTTATTAATTGCCCTGCCAAGAAGAAGAGGCACTATGAAAGATACTGTATTATGTTGCTATCTGTTCAACTACATATTTTAATGAATGACTTCATTGTGTTTGTACCCTGAGGCCTTTTAAAGTTATAGGCATATTGAAAAAAATATAAGAAGGGAGAGTAATCTTGTGGATGAGATTACCTGCCCATGGGTGGTGGCAGTGGGTTACTGCAAAGGTCACCCTTGCTAGGAGTAGTGGGATCACCCCTGGCTTGGGCACAGCCTGTGTGCTGGGGCTAAGTAATCTGCAATTGTGGAACCACCCTGCTTCTTATTCTCCAAGAGAAATTTGTTATTTACAGTCGCATCAAAGGGCTTCTTGCTTCTGGTTATCACTGAGCGCTTCCCGGGGATTAGCATTCTCTGTCACTTGACTCTTCTTCCTTCCCTTTGCTCTTTCCTCCCTCCCTTCTTTCCTCAAGGAGCAATGAATAAGTGACACTTCCTGCGCTCACCTTCTAGCATTCCTACTCTGTTTAGGATAAGCAGGCCTTATGTTCTTCATTCTCTGTGATGACAAAAAATAAATGCATATGCAAAGAAGTGTTTTTACTATATGAAGCAGAAGAGCTTTTCCTAGAACTTTTTATGCACTATAAACAACAACATGGTAAATACATAAGTGACCTTAGTCCATGCAGATGTTTAGAGCTTGAAAAAAATGACAGATTCAGGAGCAAAAATGACCTGAAGATACGTTTTATTGAACTTCATGTATTTAGATCAGAACCCAAAAATGTAAAGATTAAGTGTACAAATCAGATATTCAGGAGTTCATGAAAATATTGGAAGAGGTGACAATAGGCCCGCATTCTGGCATGACTACAAACTGCATCCCCTCCCCAAACACAACTGGAGTCCATGACACACACTACGGAGGCATGAGACCTTGATCATGGCCATGTCATTCATCAATGACGTATGTCTCTGCATTTGGGATCCCCATATAACCTGTTCTATGGACACCACATGACATATGTGTATCAGGTGTTCTCACTACTGGAGTTTTTCTCTGCGGCACTCATCAGAGGTGTCTATAAGTAACATAATGCCCACAGAAAGGAAGCTCTATTACCATTCTAAAGCTGTAGGGGGCCCTTTCACATGGCGTGGAAATGTAGATCAGTGCCCACGTGGAAGACCAGTGGGAAGTGAGTCAGCACACAGGGCCACGCCCATGGAGAGGTTTTCCCATGAGGAATCAGGCCTGCATTGTACCTAGACCGCTACGAAACTTGCTTTTGCTAAAACTCCCTCACCCTGAATTGAGGCAGCAAGTGCTTACTGTAACTTCCTAAGATCTGTGCTAAATCTCCCAAGTACGGAGACCTCCCAAGTATGGAGTGTAACAGGTTCAACCACTCCCCCCCCCCACCTGTAACATCCTTCTCTTTGAAGTAAATAGCAACATTCTTTCCTTTGTTATCTGTAAAAGGTAATCCCCTGCAGTGAATCTGTGCATAGTAAATGAGGACCATCCTCCATGTAATGTACCCAGAAAAGCAATAAAAGCCTTCCCAGGCAGGGGTGGGGACCCTCTCACCCTCTTATCCTTTCTCTCTCTCTCTCAGAGAGTGGCCATGCTGTCCCTTTTTCTCCACACTGCTCCTATAGTCCGTGTGTATTTGTTCATAGCAACCACAACACACGGATCTTGCAGGCCAGGACCCACATCATAAAGCCATCGTTTGTGTTTAACCACAAGAAAGAATAAGGCAAATATTTTCTTTCCTAGTACTTGGTACAGTCAACCAACTTACCATCATCATGAATTAAGCAGGGGTGTTGGTTTTATTTTGACCAAAACTGATCTCGTAATCAGTGGTGTCATTTGGTTTTCTTAAGTAGCACTTAGAGCCTAGTTTGTAACAAACTATGGTGTTCACTTTCTGGTGGCATATCCCTCACATTTAGTGGAAGTGTTACTTTGTGAGCTCGCTGACTAACATTAGAGATAAATACATCACAAAGGACTTCATTGCTAGATTATATCCGTTGGCCACTAAATCAAATCCCAAAGAACAGAAATGTCTTTAGATGAGTGGAGGATGAATTCCTGGTTGTGCAGAACACACACACACACACACGCTATACACATATATACATGTATATATGAAAGAATAGTGTGATGAGATACATGCATTTTTACGAAAGAGCTTTTAAAGACATAACAAAGCAATGTTGCTCAGGGCACCATTAGAAGGGTATACTTATAATGATTATGATACACAAGTATTATACTCAGGTGAGTTTCACCAAGGAATGCATTACCCTATCCAAAGATCAAAATATACCTTTGTAACTCTCCCACCACACACACATTGTGTCTCCTCAAAAGCACAGAGAACTGTGAGTACTTTGCTTACATGGGACATGAAAGTACACAGACAATGAACAAGGAGCTCTTTCTAACATAATAGGAAGGGAAGGTGCTAGTGATTTCTTGGGTTCAGAGGAGTGAACAACTACCAACCAAAATGAAAAGGAAAGCCTGCTGGGTAGAAGGCAGTGGAAGACCCAGTTTTATTTTCACATTAAAGTTTAGAATTCAATCATCATTATCTAAAAAGAACACTTATAATTTCTGGATATTATTTTGCTCAATTGTCACAGTAGAAACTGAATTGCCTCATACTAGTGTTGAATCCCAGAACTTAAGTAAGATCAGCAGTTGCTTTAACCATTGTTGAGTATGTTTATTGAAATTATTATTGGAATATCTCTTGCCATTGTTAATGATCTTCAGAAATGATTCTATTTTCATTAAAATGGAGTATGGAAAGTATTATTTGAATTTTTCACAATAGGTTGTTTTAGTTTCTGGACCTATTTGAGTACCTCCTAATTTGCCAGAAATATAAAATTTTTTTTTCTGCTTTTACTGGCAGTGGAAAAAAGTATTTTAAATGCCCCCAGTGTGAACAGTTTACAATGGTTCATTTTAAGTAGCTATTCTGAGGTACATACTTTCTTATTAGCATAAAACCAGCCAGCACTTTGAGGCAAAAGGCACTCATATATTCTACAGTGCAAATACTCAGCTTTGTGTGTGAGTTTTTTCTCCTTCTCTTTGTCTTTGAAACAGAGCGATGAAGCCAAACCAGATAGGTGCATATTATGCATAGTCTGAAACTTTGGACTTAGCCTCAACCTCCATGGCCCATAACAGTGGAAGTAAATTTTATTTTATAGGCTAAAGAGTCTCATATTCATATCTACCTTGTTAGTAATTATAGCAATTGGATCTGTTTCAGAAAGCAGGATTACATTTTTAAAATCCAAATTCCTTTCCCATGTATCTAAGGACCATTGATTAAAAGAACCCTGTTGCACTTTTATAAAATAAAGATCTGGACATAATTGTGATGCTTTCTAAATCAATTTATAATGTTTTCCTTAAAATCTTTAAGCTTTAAATAAATGAAGTTTCAAATGAAATAGGCAGAGGTTTTATATGGACTACAGAGTTTGTGAGCATAGACTTTCATGGTTTTATTACTGAATATTTTATTTAGACAGACTATTGAGAGTTGACTGCCCCTGTCTTCAGCAAAGTAGCTCCATAACCACTCTATTTTCCCCTCCTGTTGTCCTTGAACTTAGCACTTTTCCTAAGATAGAGGCTAGCAGATATCGAAACATTGAAGTCAAAATATTGTAAGTCTGTGTCATAAAACAACGAGTTGCCGAGAGAAGCATAAACACTCATCAGCACCAGTCTGAACAGAGAACGCAGTTCCTAAGATTTGTCTGCTGACAGCAGCAGCAGCCCACCGGGTCCTGTCTACCTTGCAGGGGGAAGCAAGAGTAGTTTAGTAGCATTTCAGTAGCCAGTGAAGTAAATGCAGTAACTTCCATTAAAGTTTCATTCTTGATTTAAAAAAAAACAAACAGTCTCAATTTTAAAACAGTTCTAGATGTATAGGAAAGTAGCAAAGATAGCAAGAGAGTTCCCATACACCGGACACCCAATTTCCCCATTATTAGCACCTTAGATTATTTTGATACATTCATCAAAACTAATGAACCGACATTGATGTATCATTATTAACCGAAGTTCATCATTTATTCAAGTTTTCTTAGTTTTCATCTATTTTTCAGTGCCAGGATTCCACTGAGGATATATTACTGCTCTTGGCTCCATTTTTAAGATTTTTCTTGTTTTGATGACCAAAATCAAGATCACATGTATTTTCTCATTTGAATTCTTCTAGAAGTTTAATAATTTAGATCTATGATCCATTTTTAAATTAAATTTTATGTAAGAACTCTGTCTAGGTTCCTTTTTCTTTTTTTGGTCTATGGATGTTTGAGATAGCACAGTGTGTTGAAGATCATCAAACTTAAATAAATTGCTTTCATGCCTTTGGCAAGATCAGTGGACTGTGTAAGTGTGAGCTTATTTCTGGGCTCTCCATTCAATGAATGTGTCATTGGTCCGTGTTTCTGTTTTGTCACCAGTATCATACCTCTTGAAGTCGCCTTAGGAAATCTCGAGAGAGAGAATTTCTGGAATTGTCTCACATAATTACGGAGACTGGAGAGTCCCAAGATCTGTATCGGGTGAGTCGACAAGCTGGAGACTCAGGAAAGTCAATGGTCTAGTTCAATCTGACTCTGAACCTGAGGATCAGAAAAGACAGAAAGTTCAAGACCCAGGAAGAGCCTATGTTTCATTTAGAATCTGAAGGCAGGAGAGAGTCAGCATCCCAGTTGGAGCCATCAGACAGGAAGAAATCTCTCGTACTCAGGGGAGGGTCAACATTTTAGTTCTATTCAGGTTTTCAACTGCCTGGATTAAACCCACTGCTATGATGAAGGGGAGTCTGTTGAATTTAGTCTACCATTGTAAATGTTCATTTTATCCAAACACAGCCTCACAGAAACAAACAGAACAACATCTGATCAAGTATCAGGCATTCTGTGGTCCGGTCATGATGACACATAAAATGATCCATCATGCTTTTCTTGTCCTATGACACTACCTAGGCCTACTAATACAATGACAAATTGGTCTGGTGGAAAGGGACATTTTTGTCTCTGTTTTGCCACTTTAGGAAGAAAGTGGCCAATGTCTAGCTATTTAAGTATGATGTCAGCTGTAGGCTTTTTGTAAATGTTCTTTATCACTTGAGAAATTCTCTCCTGTTCCTGTTTGCTAAGAGGGTTTTTGTTGGCATCCTTTGTTTTTCATAAGTGGGTATTAGTTTTTGTCAAATCCTTTTTCTGCACCTATCTATGTTATCATACGATTTTTATTCTTTAGCATGTTGGTGTGATGAATTACATTGGTAGGTGATTGACTGTTGAACTTGACTTGCATACCTAGAAGAAATTCCACATACTCATAAGGTATAATTCTTTATACTATATTTGCTAACATTTTGTTGAAGATTTTTCCATGTACATTCATGAGAGCTACTGGTCTATTGTTTTCGTTTCTCATGATGTCTTTAGTTTTGATATTATAGGTTTTGCCAGTTTCTACCCTATATATGTTGACCCTCTTTTGTTTGGTACCTACACACTTGGGATTATATGTCATATTGGGAAATTGAAATTTTTATCATTATATAAATTCTCTTTTTAGCCCTGATCATCTCCTTTACATATTAGTTTTTCTTGTCTAAATTTAACACACTATTTCAGCTTTCATTGTATTGGGTTTACCATGATGTATTATTCTTTATCCTTTTGCTTTCAATCTATATATATCTTGATAATTAAATTGGATTTCTTATAGATAACAGTGTCTTATTATTTAGTTTTTAGAGAAATTTTTATATTTTAAAACAATTTAGCAATATTTAAACTAATGGCATTTTTAACCTTCTAAAATATGCCTAACACCTAGGTAGAAGCAGTTGTAGCCAAAAATCAGGTAAGAATTATTTTGCTTATTATAATACATTTAGAAGTGCAGAAACATCCTTTTGATCTTTTAAAATTCAAATTTACTCTGTCTCATGTTCATTTTAATTTCTCTCATGGTATTTGGGTTTCTTGTAATTAGTTTTTAATATGTTTCCATGGATATTTGGGGTAAAATCAGAATTATAATTGTTTCTAGCTGACATAAAATTAAAAGAATTTATTGAAATAATTTCCTTTGAGGTTATATGAGAAATGTAGCCAGAGCTATAATGCATAATTTTATTAATTGCCTTCTATTATAGATAAATGAACAGATGTCTTTATAGCTCATGAGAGGTTAGTATAATTTAATGGGTACTAGCAACAGAATTTTTAATCAAGAAGGCAAAATTTCACATTCTTACTATGCCAAGTTCCAGATGACTATGGGCATACTACCTAAACTTTCCTAATTGCAAATATCAACTGAAAAAGGATTCAAAAACATAAACTATGGATTCAGAGGAATGTAGTTTTTTTGACCATGATCTGCCATTTATTAGGCATATTAATTAGGTCCAGTTACTTAATTTCCTTGAGTCTATTCTTTTATTTGTTAAGTGGGATATTACAATTTATGGTGGTTTAATTAAATTAATTGTATATTATATTTATTAATAAAATATAAATTAGAAGATGCCTAAAAGTGCTTAACATTACATTTTCCCTAAACACAAGATAAAAATTACTTTTAATTTTGGAATTAGAAATCATTAGAACAACATACATCTTTTCAGCTTTTCTCAGCCTTAATAATTTTCTGTTTCTTTCTTTCAACTTAGGATTTCCTTCACAAATATCTCCATGGAAATCCTATTATTTCAGTTGCCATGAGCTTGGAAAACAGAAAACTAAACACAAGTGAGGAACTAAAAAGATCAGACGAAGGGCCAAATGCACTGATGATCACACATGCATCTTGTGACTCCTGCTACAAATATTCTGCTATTCAAAGACTTGTGAGGATATTTTTACTTCTTGATCATGTTCTTTATAAAAGTACATGTCAGAGATGTGACATTCTGGTAGGTGGGCTATTATATCAAATGATAAGAAGGAACTAAAGCCTCTGCAGTAGTAGACAGACAATGGCATGGAGATGATGTGACTTCTAACCTTGCTCTGCTAAGTTTTCTGTTTCTGTGTTTACATCAAATATTCCAAGGGTTTTTTCAGTTTCCACTTATGCTCTTCAGGATTACTCTAACCAGAAAAGCTATTATTTAGAATGATAGGACAGATACAGCAGAAAAAAAGAAGGAATTCCTCCCCTTCGTGACAGCATGGATGGAACTGGAGGGTCTTGGGCTAAATGAAATAAACCAGGCGGTGAAAGAGAAATGCCATATGATCTCACCTATAAGTGGAACCTAATCAACAAAACAAGTGAGCAAAAATAGAACCAGAGACATGGAAATGAAGAACAAACTGACAGTGACCAAAGGGGAGAAGGGAGTGAATTGGGATTCTCTAACACTGACCCTAATTCTATATGGAAGACTCATGGTTTGATCTTACTCCCTGAAACTCTCATATATCCCACCCACAAACACTTACATGAAAAGACTCATTGTAGAAGGCATGCTTTAATGGACCTCATTAGACCACATTTGAAGGGCCCTCATTTATAGAGAATCATTCAGAAAATTATCCACACCTGTCAGCTATGTGCCAAAAATAATCCTGAGACAGAATGTGCCCCCACAGGAAAGGGAGTATGATATAAAGGGATATGCCCGTTTGAGGACTGGTAAGGTCACTATACGCTGATGCGTAAAACCATAGGAAACTTTAAATTTGTGTTAGTTTTTGTAGCTACCTTCTCTGGATGAGTAGAGGCATACCCCACTAGACCTGAGAAGGAAACCGATGTAGCAAAACTTTTTACTCAAGGTAATAATTTCTAGGTTTGGGCTTTCTTACAGCATTCAAAGCAGCAATGGACCATCATGCACTTCAGAAATCTCCCACAAGGTAGTACAGGCACTGTAGATTCCATGGAAACTACATGCATCTTGGAGATCTCAATTGATAGGAAAGAGTGAGAAAGTGAACCACGCAGTAAAGAAGACCCTGGTGAATATCTTCCAGGAAACACATTTGAAATGGGACCAGACACTCCCTATTGTCTTCCTCTGAATTAGAATAATGCCCCAGAGTGTGCTTAAATTAAGCCCTTTTGAAATAGTTTATGGGAGACCTTTCCAAGTTTCTGTTTTAGGAATACCTGCTTTAGATTTAGAATGTGAATCAAAAATCAAACAATATGTAGAACACTTAGGGCAAACACTAATGACTTTGCACAAGTTTGATCATTGTAGGTCTGTCGATCCATCTGATGAGTCCTTACCTGCATTCTAGCCAGGAGACTGAGTCTTACTAAAGACCTGGAAGACTCAAGGTCCTGAATGGCAGTTAGCCAGGCAATGGACTGGTCCCTGTGATGTCCTGCTGACAACACATTCTTCTCTAAAGCTCACAGGAATCAAGTCTTGGATCCACCACACATGGATAAAGCTGGCACTGCCTGAGCAGAACTTGGATCTTGCTGTAGCTGTTGATACTGCAAAAGAGTTAGACCTGCACTCCAGAAGGAGATTTAAAATTCCTCTTTCAGAAGGGAACAGAAGCTCCCAAAGATAAGTGACAATGTTAGTGTTTATGTTATTATTACATTTCGACAGTTGCTATACTTGACGCCCATGCTCTGTTTGCATATCCTAGATACTGGCTTTTTCAGCAAATGTATCCCCCAGCCCCATTCAGGATTAGATTGTGGGGATGCTTTAGCCCCTCTAGTTCTTGATTTCACTACAATTCCCCCTGTACAAGTAGGCATACCCTCACTAAATAATCGATTTCTTATCTACACGATAGATCTCGCTTTGGAAGTTCATCCACAACACCATCTTTTGAAATATGAAGCAGTTTCCCAGCTTCACTGGCTCAGCAGTGCCATCCTTTAAATACTATATATGCTGCCTTATGAAGACAGAAATTCTTCTTCCTTGCATAAAGGCTTCCCTGCATTTTTGACTCCCTTCTTCTTTTAGTAGATAGCAAGAATCTCTGGACTCTGGGATAGGTAAAACTACATCTCTCGACAGCAAGAAGAGACTACAGAAGATGAGACCTCCATCATTTACCCTCCTAAGACTGCACAGGTCCAGAACTTTGAAGGGGAGGATTGTCACTGCAGACAGGGAGCTCTGGGGGGTCTCCCCCATTGAACAAGGTGGCACAGAGTAAGGTTCTTACACTAAGCACCACTAAAAGCTAGAAAGAGGAATGAACAGGGCCCCCACACACCAAAAGCTAGAAAAATTAAAGAACAGGGCCTGAGCACACAAAATACTAGAAAGATGAATGGACAAGGCCTGAGGTCCCCAAAGCTAGCAAGATGATTAGATAGAAAAAAGCCCTCCCCTCCCTAATCCATTAAGAATCTTGGGCTTGAGAGGGAAGGGCAAATGGTCTTTGAGATAGGCATTCACCATTCTCCTTAGTGGGGTACCTGAATAAAACTTTTTTTTTTAATTCCCCCCCAAAAGGACAAATAAAGAGCTTCCCAGATAATAAAAAGCTAAAAGAGTTCATTACCACCAAACCAGTATGTTAAAGGGTTTTCTAGAAGGAGGAGGAGAGGAGGAGGAGGGGAAGAGGAGGAGGAGAAATATAAATAATAACATTGCAATAAATACATGCCTATCACCAATTACTTTAAATGCAAACAGATTAAACGCTCAAATCGAAAGACATAGGGTGACACAATGGATAAGAAAACACGGCCCTTGCATATGCTGTGTACAAGACACTCACGTCAGATTGAAAGACACACAGGGAATGAAAATTAAGGGATGAAAAACATTTTATAGAAATGGAAACAAACAAACAAAGAGCTGGGGAAGCAATACTTGTATCAGACAAAATCGACTTCAAAACAAAAGCGATAATAAGAGACAAAGAAGGACCCAACAATTACACTTCTGGGGATTTATCTGCAGAAACCCAAAACACCGAATTGAAAAGAGATATGTTTACTGCAGCATGATTTACAATAGCTAAGATATGGGAGCAACGTAACTCTCCACCAGTAGATGGGAGGGCAAAGAAGAAGTGATGTGCATACACAATGGAGTATAACTCATCCATAAGAAAGAAATGAAATCTCGCCATCTGCCACAGCATAGGCGAACCTAAAGGGTATTGTGCCGAGGGAACTAAGTTAGAGAGAGAAAGATGAATGCCATATGATTTCGCTTGTATGTGGAATCTGAAGAACAAAATAAATGAGCAGGCAGAATGAAAAGACTCATAGATGCAGAGAACATTTTGATGGTTGCCAGATGCGAGGGAGGCTGGGGAGATGGGTGAAAAAGGTGAAGGGATTGAGAAGTACAAGTTGGCATCTACAGAATACTCATGAGGATGCAAAATACAGCGCAGTGAATATAGTCAGTGGCACTGCAACAACTACGTGTGGTGTCAAATGGGTTCCAGTTTTACCAGGGTGATCACTTCGTAAGTAAAAGTCTAACCACTGGGTTGTACACTTGAAACTAACACAATAACCTATGTCAACTGTAATTAAAAAATTAAAAAATATTTATAAAATGAAGGATAGCAATGTGGGAAATACGTGGACAAATATAACAGGTTTTGCTTTCCATCTCTGGAAAAGATAATTGACTGTGTAAAGCAAGTATAATAAAGTGTCATGGGTTTTATAGCATATGTTGAAGGGAAGGAGAAATGGAGTTACAACGTAACTACTCTAGTGAGGTGTTATATTATACATTAAGTGGGCTTATATTATTTAAGTATAGATGGAATAGATTAAAGAAGTATTCTGTAAAACCTAGAGCCACTGTAGAATAGTCAAACAAAGTGGTAGTGTTGATAAAGCTAAAGCAGAGATAAAATCACAAATAATTTGGATAAAAAGCAGAGGCAGAGGAAAATAACAAGGAATAAATGGAACAAATAGAAACCATCCGCATTGTGTTATTAATGACAATAAATGTAAATAGTCTAAATACTACGATATAAAGTCAGAGGTTGTTCACATTGTACAAAGCAGCAAGATCAAATTTTATGCTAAGTGAAAGAAGTCAGACACAAAATATTGTATCATCTATGATTTAATTTTTATGGATTTTTAGAGAGAGACAGAGACAGAGAAGAAGAGAGAGAAACATTACTTTCTTCTTCCACTGATTTACGTATTCATTGGTTGTTTCTTACATGTGCCCTGACTGGGGATCAAACCTACAACCTTGTTATATGGAGAGTCAACTGAAGTAGCTGGTCATGGGCATGATTTAATTTGTATGAAGTTACATAAATGATGACATTTTAGTGACAGCAGACAGTAGTGCTCCCCAGGGGCTGGGAGTGAGGGAAGAATATTGGTTTCAGTTGAGTTTAAGGGAACATTTTTGAGTGATATAAATCTTCTATATCTTGATTGTGGGAGTGGTTACAAAATAATTCACATGTATTAAAACTCATCAAATGAAGTGCTTTGCATGGGAAATTTTATCATATCTATTTATAATTTTAAAAATGAATTGAAAAGAGTTTATGAGCATTTGTATTTGGAAATGAGAAATGGTTTTCAAGAGGCCTTTATTTCTGTTAGATTTTTTTTGGTTTTCTGATTTTTATAATTATTCATGAATTGTGCAGAGGAGGAAGGAATTATCAAAGTATTCAGGTTGTGTAGGTATTTAGTAAATTATTCTGAATAATCTGGATACCCAAAGAAGGCACATTTGTAACGGGGGCGGAGGTCCAGTTACTATAGCACAAGGTATTTTCTATTTTTTTATTCAAAATTATAGTACACCTGTTTAGCTGACAGAATAAAACTGGTGGCAGGCAGCTCTATTACGGAAAGTGGTCCCAGTGAGATTCAAAAACTTTGCATACTTGAAGAGGCTGTTTGGAAGAAGCTTCTCCATATTACACAAGGCAATGGCTTTCTCCTTCCATAGTCATTTTGCAGTTGTCTAAGAAAGGGAAGTAATTTCACAAGGATCCCTCATACTCACCAGCTTCTATTCTGATATTAGTAAGATGGCATAAATGTGTGGTTGGTTAATATGGTGTGTTAGCATCACTATTATACAAATAATACCAATTTTTAAAAAATGTTGATTGATTTGAGAAGGAGGGAGAGACAGAGAAACATCAATTTGTTGTTCCACTTATTCATGCTTTCATTGGTTGATACTTACATGTGCCCTGACAGGGGATTGAACCTTCACCCTTGGGGTATTGGGATGATGCCCTAATCAAATAAGCTATTTGTCCAGGGCCATCAGTAATATCAATTTTTTAAAAAACAGATAAAACTTATACAAACATAAAGGATGGTTTGAGCTAGTATTTGAGCAAAATATGAGAGCATATTTTAAGAACTTGAACCAAGGATCACACACATATATATAGAAGATAAAAATCAGGCCCTTCCAGAAAATGAGCTTCACAGATGGGTGGAGCTATTCAGTGACATATCTTTCAGCTGTTTGCTGCTTATCATGAAATTAGTAATGATGAGAAATTTAAATTGAATCCATAAAGCCATCAGAAACAGAAAATGAGAGCAAATCTACCAAGTGACTAGGTTCTCTTCTAATTTAAGGTCCCGGAATTCACTTAAACTAAAATAAATTGTCAGAAGTGTCCCCCTGGGTGTCCATTAGAGCTTTATGGCAGATTTAAGGACTTGGAATAGCCTCACTTCAGACCCAGGAGGCCTGAATGTCTCTTTGATCAATTATTGTGCTTCCATTAAAATATTTTACTTCACTGTAGGGGCATCTTGATTACCCTGCATCTTGCTACAGCTGTCAGATCATGTATGTCTTTCCCTTTTAAAGGTTATCACTCTTCTCTGTTAATTTGTCCAGTGTTTAAGGAGTTGAACACGTAGCCGATGCAAATTTTTCCTGCCAGGCTAAAAATCGAATTTGCCTTGCAGTGAAAGATGTTCACAATAAAATATCCTAGTGAAATTCACGGGCTATCCTCTTAACAACTCAATGCTAGGGTAACAGGGCTAGTAGCCTTGATGACTCAGCTGTGTTGACAACTCTCTGTGGTAATAAGAGTGCTTTATAGATGCTGTGCCACTATATTGTGATTTTGTAGTATTTCTTTGCATTTCCATGTTGAAGGGGACAATCTGCTTGGAAAGTGGTTCTGCACTACAAAAACAAATGAACTGTAAGTAGCAAATCTCTGTTCTTCACACATTCACAGAACCAGTCATTAAAAAGTCATAATTGTAACTCTTTGGTAACTCTTTGAAGTGAGTGCCTACTCCTTCTCTACACTAAAGGGAAGTTATGTAAATTAATTAGATAATACTTTGAGCTTCTGAAATCTGCAATGTATGTGGAGTATTACTTTAATAATAATACATGCAGTAATTGTTAAATGAAAGTCCTTTATTGCTACTATGTGTACTCACCTTACTATCTAGTTCTTTGCTTATTTCTTTTATATTTTTTGATAGTATTTCTATCTAGGCTTTAATATTCCATTTTTAAACAACTTTGACTTTTTTAAAACTTTTTTTAAAGGTTTTATTTATTTTTAGAGAGGGAAGGGAGGGAGAAAGAGAGAGAGAGAGAGAAACATCAATGTGTGGTTGCTGGGGGTCATGGCCTGCAACACAGGCATGTGCCCTGACTGGGAATCGAACCTGCGATGCTTTGATTTGAAGCCCACACTCAATCCACTGAGCTACGCCAGCCAAACTTTGACTTTTAAAACAACTTTGGCATTCATTTGCTCAGAAGCCAAGTGAATATAATACGTGACATCTTTGTCCTGCAGGTCAGTAACGTGCAACCATCACAACCTTGGAGGAAGTTTCTTGTGCCAACCAGCGTGCAGTTAATTGAGACAGATTTAATTCAGTTGCAGAAGTCAATTTTGTGCCTACTTGTTTTACACTATTTTTAATAGTATCAGATATACTCAATAAAAAAGTTAAAATGGTAATCATGTTGTAGGGTAGTAGTGAAAGGTAATGGTAAGAAATGAGATATGCATAAATACGATAAGGGTGAGATCAAGAGAAGGAAGAGATACGTTTCCAACCATAATGCTCGAGGAATTATTCAATGTCACGTACGAGCACCACAGTGTGTGTTGCTGTCAGATAATTTCGTAATCACATTCATAGTAGTTTGTTCTTCTGAGTAACTTGAGCTTGATGTATGTTATTAAATAATTACTTAATCTGAACAATTTCTGAGTGCTATTTAACCAACATTATGTTAAAAACCTATAAAAGGCTAATGGTTCATAGGGAACCTTCAATCCTTCTGAACTCAATATTACCTCAAATTAGACCAGAATCTCAAAAAAAAATTGCAGCCCTTAGGTGTTTTTCTACAATCAAAAGGTGGAGTTAATGTGAAGAATTAACCACATGTGTATCCATAATCCACAGATTAACCATATATGTCTCTTGTTTCTCTGAGAAACATGTTTTTCAAAGGATAAAAAGGAAAAAAAATACAAGTCCTTCCACCCAAAGATTGTGTCACTGTAATCAAAATTTGGTAGTTGAGGTAAAGGAACATGTGTTTTTTGGTTTTAAGTTATTAATTTAAAATATTTATACTTATGCACATTTATGTAAAACAACTTGGTTTTTATTTTTCATAATTTTCTTTCTCTTCATTTTTGACGTTCTTTTTCTTCTACCCTTCCCCCACTGTTCTTCTACTCATTCACAGGAAGGCCCCAGTGAGCAAACGGGCCCTTCTGTGAACCTCTGCTGGAGTGGGCATTGAGACTTTTGTAGATCTTCTAGTATTAGGCACTGACAGCAATATTTTATTGCTCTAGTTTACATTTCCTCACTAGTGGGTTTGATCACGATTTCCTCCCTTTTTGGGCATTTGGGATTGTTTTCTATGTGATATATTCCTTTTCCCTATCAGTTCACATGAACTGTTGGGATTGGAAATATCTTTCATCTTTATTTTAAGATGATTCTTGAAAGTCACATTTTAAGATGGTTCTCAAAAGCTGTCTTTTGCTAATTCACTTGCTATGTAACATTTTATAATTTTACATAATCAAGTATAAATGATCTTTTCATAGGTTGTGCATTGACGATTTTGGTTGAGAGAATCTTCCCCAGGAGCAGTTAATTCCTCTATTTCATACAGCCATGGTGCGGATTCTGCTACTTGTCTTTAAAATGCTTGCTGTGTTTCTTTCTCGTGGCAATAAACCATCTAGAGTTCCATTGTGCCAGTGACTTCTCAGATGAGAGTTCACTCGATAAGCTTCCTTGTAGCCGTGGCATTGAACTCGGCTACACAGGATGTAAGCAGCATGCAATCATGGTTTTAAAAGAGCTGTGTGTATGGCCACCTTCCATACAGGCTGGAAGGCTTGTAAGTATACTTTGGACCATGAAGATTTGGGCAATACCCAATGATTGAAAAGTAACTGCATGGAAGGGGGGTTGGTTTTAGATGTCATAAAGCCACGGGACAAGCCCCAGACACCTGTGGGAGAAAAATAGTCTATCTTGCTTAAGCCATTGTAATGTGGGAACTAAGTTACAGCAGCCCCAACTATGTTTGAAATAATATAGCAAGCTAAGAATTCCCATGTGTATTTGGAAAGAGTGTCTGTTGTGACACGGGATGTTTGAAGAGAGGAGCATTATTTGGGATTCTGTTGACACAAAATGATTGATTTACTTGCATAAATGGACTATTTAAAAATAAGATTTGTCCCATTATTTTCCAGCACACTATTTAATGGTTCATTAATATCTCTGTATTTATTCAAGCACCTAGTAATTATTTTTCTGAAGCACTACTAACAGAAGGCCAAAGAAACCCAAATAATAACTGTGTGCATATGAGTTGTGGGCTCAAAACTGAGTCTGACATTTCCAGTGGCGGGAGGAGACTTCCTGAGGCAGCAGGGACAGCTGGGTGTTGAACACCTGTTGGCTTGATTTAGTAGCAACATGAACTATACTTAGCGAGAACAGCAGCTCTCACCCCAAACTCTCCCAGCAAACATATCTCCGCACATTCTAAAAACAGCATTGGATCTAAAAATATAATTTTATTCTCTTAAGGAGTCATTTTTATCAATGCCACTCATATCAACATCGATATTTTATACTGATTTTTTAAAATTTTAATAAAAGTTTCATTGGAACAATGAGATTCAGTATGGTCATGGTCAACACTTTTCTTTTTTTCCCTTTCACTCACGTAACATCTCATCCTAACTTTTCAATGTTGGCTTTTTCCAGAGCAGTTTCAGGTGCCTTCCCACTTGGCCCTACATTTCCATTTAAGATAACTATCTTTTTCCACTCTTCCTAACATCTGGAGCTCAATTTCTTTCTCCCTTATACAAAAGGAAACTCTTTCTCCATTCTTTTCATACTCCAGGACCAGCCAATATAAGTATTATGTCACCACTCCAACTGTCTCCGAAATTCTGGAAAAAACCCCTTCACCTTTACTTACCCAGAGGAGAGAGATTGGCTTATTCATGACTACCTCCAAGGCAAGACTGAGTTAACTTCTTTTTCTTTCTCTGAGGCTGCCCACCTCATGGCCAGGCTGGAAGGGTGATTGTTGACCCCTCCTCCCTCTTGACTGACATGAGTGAAAGCTAAAAACGTGTTTTTCTAAGGCAGGTGGGAGTCATTCTGTATGTGTTCTTGGCAAAATTATCTATTTAGGTCCTCTGCCCATTTCTTAATTGGATTGTATTTTTGGCCGTGAGTTGTATGAATTCTATATACTTTGGATATTAACATTTTATCAAATATATAATTTGCAGATATTTTCTCCCATTGAATGGTTGTCTTTTCATTTTGTTGGTGGTTTCCTTTGCTGTGGAGAAGCTTTTCAGTTTGATGTGGTCCCACCAGTTTATTTTTGCCTTTGTTGCCTCTGCTTTTGGTGTCAAATCCGAAATATCATTGCTAATGTCAAGAAGTTTTCCCTCTGTGTTTTGCTTTAGTTTTATGGTTTCAGGCCTTACATTCAAGTCTGTAATCCATTTGAGCTGACTTTTCTGTATGGTGTCATTTAAGGTGTTATTTGTTTTCATGTGGATGTCCAGTTTTCTTAACACTGTTTATTGAAAAGATTATCCTGTCCCCACTGTGCATTCTTGGTGTCTTTTTCAAAAGTGTGTTGACTTCATATGCACTGATTTATTTCTGGGTTCTTGACTCTGTTCTGTTGCCCTATATGCCTGCTTCTTTGCAAGCACAATACTATTTTGATTACTATAGCTTTCTAATAGGACTTGAAATCAGGAAATGTTCTGTCTTCAGCCTCTTCTGTTTGCTCAAGACAGCTTTAGATATGTGGGGTCATTTGTGGTTCTGTAGTCATATTAAAAGATGTGCAACACCACTATCGTGAGGGAAATGCAAATGCAAAGCACAACAAAATATCAACTCACACCTGTTAGAATGGCCGTCATCCAAAAGACCAGGGGTAACAACTTTTGGCAAGGATGTAAAGAAAAGACAACCTTATTTCACTCTTGGTGGGAAGGTAAATTGGAACAGTCACTATGGAAAACAATGTGAGCAGTCCTCAAAACATTAAAAATAGAACTATCATGTGACCCGGCAATCCCACACCTTGGTAGCTAGCCAAAGGAAATAAAATCACTGTCTTGAAGTGAAATCTGCGCTTGCATTCTGATTACAGCATTGCGGCATTTTCCACAGTAGCCAAAATATGGAAAAAAAAACCTAAGTTGATAAATATTTCAGGAGAAGAAAGTGCAGACACACACACACACACAAGAATACACTTTGCCTTAAGAAAATGAAATCCTGAATTTTGCAACAACATAAATGAATTTGAAGAACACTATGCTAAGTATACTACAGAAGTGCATGTATCACATGATGTCACTTACATGTGGAATGTTAAGAAAAGGTCACACTCGTAGTAACAGAGTATAATGGTGGTTACTAGAGGCTGGGAGTGGGGAAGAAGAGGAGCTATTGATTAAAGGATACAAATTTTCAGTGATGAGATGCATAATTCCTGGAGACCTATTGTACTGCTCGGTAAAAATAATTAATGAAACTAGATTGTGTAGGGATACTTGGAATTTACTAAGAGAGTAGATCTCAGTATTCTCGCCACACACAGGCACAACAATCACTACCAATGAGGTGATGGGTATGTTAATTCACTTGATTATGGTAATCATTTTACAATGTATAGCTACATCAAATAATCACATTGTACACTTTATAATATATATTTTATCTGTTAATCATACTCCCCAATAAAGCTAGAAACAAGACTACATACTCATTTACTCTTTCTACAGATATTTATTTAGTACCTATACTGTATTAGTTATTGTTCCTAAGTCAGAACCAAGTGCTGTATTTCTAAAACTGCAATCAGAGTCTTTTCCTCCACAATCTGTGGTAGACTAATAATTAGTGAATACACGCTTAGTCATTGTAACATTTTCAATTTGTAATTAAAGTTTTTAAATGCTGATGCTCAATTTCCATTCTTTTCTTGCAGGTTGGTAATAAAAATTTTACAGAAAGTCAGAGTCTTCAGTCCACACTTTTTAGTAGCACTGCAGAGGGAGATGAAAAACAATAATGAAACATTCTGAATTTCATTGCAGTAGAGTAAACAAATACAGTCTGACATAACCTAAATACCACGGGATATCATGAAACTCTTAAATAGCACAAAATAGGTAGGTTTACATTGAACTGACAAAAACCACTTGGATGAAAAAATCCCTGCAAATCCAAGTTCAGAATGTGTAACAATGGTTTTCTTTAAGGATGGAGGCTAAAAGAGGTGGGGAGAAGGTTAGTAACAGTTCTTTTTGATTTTAACCTTTGTCTTTTTGAAATAAATGCTATGTATGTATTACTTATTAAAATTAATTAATTAATTTTAAAATTACAATTTATTAATATAATAGACATATAAAGATCAAAAGACTTTTTAAAAAATCTTATTTCTTTTTTTATAAAGATTTTATTTATTTATTTTTAGAGAGGGAAGGGAAGGAAAAAGAGAGAGAGAGAGAATCATCAATGTGCAGTTGCTGGGGGTCATGGCCTGCAACCCAGGCATGTGCCCTGACTGGGAATCGAACCTGTGACACTCAGGTTCACAACCCGTGCTCAATCCAGTGAACTATGCCAGCCAGAGCAGATCAAAAGACCTTTTAATAAAAATATACTTTCCAAACCCCTTTCATATGTGGCCCTATATTCATTGCAGCATTCTTCACAATAGCCAAGCTATGGAAGCAGCCCGTGTCCAGCAATAGACGAGCGGACAAAACAACTATAGGACACTTACACGATGGGATACTATTTGCTCATAAAAAAGAAGAAGATTTTATCCTTTGCTACAGTATGGGTGGAGCTGGAAAACATTATGCTAAATGAAATAAGCCAGCCAGAGAAAGACAAATACCATATGATTTAACTCATGTGGGGAACCTAATGACCAAGCTGAACACACAAGGAAAATGGGGACAGACTCATAGATGGAGGGCAGAATGACAGCTGTGAGGGGGGAGTTAGGGGGTGGAGGGATGGAGCAAAAAAGGAAAAGGACTCATGGACATGGACAACAGTGTGGGGGGGGAGGAGGTTATAAAGGGGATAAATGATCATTGAAAAAATGCAATAAAGATAAAATCAAAACAATGAATAAATACTATGTATAAAATATTAATAATTTTAATTGTAATAATATTTACCTTAATGCATTTTATCTCTCTTCCACTTATGTGTGTAATGCCTAGCCTGCTACTCCTATATCAGACACTCTCTCTCTCCACATATATATATATATCCCAGTTTTTCTGCCATTGACTTTATTTTTCAGTTTAAAAGTAGGTGGTTCACATTAGATGTTCTAAGCACTTATGAAGTATATTTTTTCTTTATTCCTTTGGGGACATACATCCACCAAAAAGAAAGGATTAAAGGACTCAAGCATGGTGAGATTTGAGCGTGGCTGTTTCTCATCTAAGTCTGATAGCCTCCCTTGTGTAGAAATATCTCCATTGATTTCCGCTTACCCAGGACCACTCCGTTTTCACAGTTCTGTTGAAGTCCAATCTCATATTCCCTACCATGGGCAGTCCTGGCCCTCATAATAAATGCTAATTTGGTTGAATGCACATTTGTGTTTGCTAGTCAAGTTAAGAGAGTTAGTAAGTCTTTGAAAGAGATGCTAGGTTAACTCAGTTGTTTCTAGAGCCATAATTTATATGATAGAGACACAGTTAATGTTGTTGGAAGAACAGTCAGGCTGCCTAGGTGGCTCTATTACTTACAAGGTATGTGAATGTGGACAGTTTATTTCAGTTCCCCAAATCTGAATTTTATCATCTGGAAAAAGATGATAAATATTAAGCATAATATTTCATAGGGTTCAACTTCCTAATTGGCAATCAGCTTTTTTTCTACTTTCTAAACCATGTTTGTGGCATCAGTGGGGTCCTGGTCACCACTATCCACAGAATTAATTGTACCTCAGAGATAGGCCAAGACCAGTTACCTCTGGAAGAGCAACTTATTATCACTGAATATTTAAAGCTTTATCGCATCTGAAAAATATTCATTTAAATATTACTTAATCTTTCCTGGCTTGGAGTCAGGTGGCCTGAATTCAAATCTTGTTTCTATGATTCACTATCTCATAACTCTCAGAGTTTTATTCAAAAGGTAGATGTTTCCTGAGAGATCTCTAATGATGGATGTTCACAGTAATTTTCAGAAAGCACTGTGGCACTGATTCAATGTATGTTAAAATATGCTGTTTTTCTTTGCCAGAGAGTAGAGGTTAGGCATTTACAAAGAGAGGAGCAGTCATGATATAAACAGCATTATTGATCTAGCCAGGAATCTGAATGGGAAACAGAGTCTTATCTCAATAAACACGAGGGGTTGCAGGCTAGAGCAGTTTGTAGTCACAACCATCACCTTCAGAATAATACTAATGTCAAAGTACTTAAAAATACAATTTGTTTTTCCAAAAGTTTTCATGAGAGTAAGTATGGATGAAAATGGTAATGACATTTACATTTTTTAAAGATGCTTCTAGAAAACCTACTCATCTCTCCAATTTTGAGTGAATACATAACCACACCAACCCATTCCCCATCATAGTGATAACCCAACAAAAGTACTGTTAGAAGCCAAACAGAAAGTACAAGTGAGTTTTTAGGAACTTCATTTAGGTTGGGTTGCTTACCTATAGCTACTAGCTAAACCTACTTTTGCCCCACGTGGCACAGAACTGTGACATAGGTTCTTGTGAAGAGGATGGATGGGGTACAAATTAAACAAGGGGGGAAACACAAGGTAAAGATCCTTGTCTGTTTGTGTTCCAGCAAAGGTAGGTACTAAAGCAGATATTCAAGTTCAGGTAGTTATTTGGAAGGAGATTCCAAAACTCACTACTGAGAAAGTGGAGAAAGTGAGATGGAAAAAGCACAGTCCCCATGCCAAATGCATCGATGGCTTCTAAGTAACTGTGGCTCGACGTTTTAGTTTACCCTTTTGGGTAACAATGTAGAAACTTTGAAAGTGTCCCACAAAAAATGGAGAGAATCCAAGACATTTTACTACAAAATCTCATACCTGTGCAGCTTGAAATTGCTCTCAGGAGCATTAATTCCTTCATCTCATGCTTCACCTTTTTTTATATTGTTGTTCAAGTACAGTTGTCTCCATCCACCCCCCCACCCACCACCACACCCTCAATCCTCACCCACCCTGTTGTCTTTGTCCATGGGTCCTTTATACATGTTCTTTGAGGACCCTTTCTCTTCTTTCCCCTGTTATCCCCCTCCCCCTTCCCCTCTGGTTACTGTCAGTTTGTTCTTTATTTCACTGTCTCTGGTTATATTTTGCTTGGTTGTTTGTTTTGTTGATTAGGTTCCACTCATAGGTGAGATCATATGGTATTGTCTTTCACTGCCTGGCTTATGTCACTTAGCATAACGCTCCCCAGTTCCATCCATGCTGTCACAAAGGGTTGGAGCTCCTTCTTTCTTTCTGCTATGTAGTATTTCATGGTGTAAATGTACCATCATTTTTTGACCCACTCATTTACTGATGAGCACTTAGGTTGCTTCCAGCACTTGGCTATTGTAAATTGCTCTGCTAGGAGCATTGGGGTGCATAAGTTCTTTTGATCCTCCACTTCTGTGTTGTTCTTGGCTGAGTGGCCCTTATAGTCATCAGAGAGCAAAACAGAGAACCCCTTACCAGATAGCTACAAAGTGCAGAGAGCTACAAACTGTCTAGCACTGCTGTACTAAAATGATGTGGACAAAGGGATATAGTTTGGGGCATCACAAGCATCACTTTTATTACTTTTTAAGCAGTAAAAAGCCAGGCCTTGGTTAGAATTATAAACTAGATGAAAAATCTCTGTGGGACCCTCCTATTTCTTCATCACTAAATGTTCTTCTTCCTTCCCTCCCCCATTTCCATAGAGGTCTTTTTGAATCTTGCTGTCATCAGACACTCTATGTACATTAACAAAAATAACAAAGAAATGTTACTTGGTAAGCTACATTTCACTGGCACAATTACATGTTAAATGAAAGCCTTCAAAGATGAAAAGATTTATGGAACCAAGGAAATTATGTTTTACATAGCACATCAATGGTGAGGCCACTATTTTGAGGCAAGTTTTTATGCTGCCCAATTTCAATGGGGACCCTAGCATTAAGAAATAAAAAATGAATGTGTCTAAGGACAATGTACTCACTGATTTATTCATTTGTGTTTTTATTTAGTCAATACTGACTGCTTTGTATGTGACAGGCATGGTTTAAGATGACACAGATCTCGCAAAATGCAACTTAGAATAAGGCAAGGGAAGTCACAAAACTCAAGAAACTTTGGCCTAAAGAAGAGAGATGATTAATATGTAGCAGCAAAATGTATAGGATTGTTACTGAGTCCCATAAGTGTTATGAAAGACACCAATAGAGTGATATTATTGGATGAAGTAGGATGAGTAGAGGGCTGTAGAAGTGGCTGTGAGAAAGGCCCCTTTAAAGAGATAATATGTTGGCTTAGTTCCTTCTAGGGGAAAATTAGACCACAGTGTTGCTTGTCTAAATGAGTGTCACCCTTGGAGTTGGGCTGCGCACAACACATAGCTGTACATGACACCCTTGACCATGACACCCTTGACCCTTGACACACGAAAATTTTGAAAGAAGCATTCTAGGCCCCAGAATAGTGAATATGAAGACTCTGAGTTGGGAAATTCTAAGTTTAGGGCTAGAGACTATTACATGTGAGAAAAAATGGAGGGGGTTGTTAAAAGTGAAAGAAGAGCCAGTAATGCAGAACCATGTAGACCATGAGAAAGCGTTAAGATGAAGATGAGAAAAATGGGGGAAGGAAATAAGAAAAACAGGAAGAAAGGAGCTGGGGAGGAAGAAAAAAATAGCAGAAATGGAAAAATTTAAACAAAAACAATATGGAGAAGTGAAGAGTATACTGCTGCTTAAAGAATAAAATTAGACTGGAGTGATTTAGAAGAAATCATTAAGACCAAAAAGAAAAATGGTAGAACTTGTTGGCATGTTAGAGAATACTCTAAAAACCTTGGAGTTATAATGAGCATACTTTCAGATACATAAAAACTATGTATAATGTGGAAGAGGAAACTGATGAAGAAATAGGAAATGTTTATTCTGCTCTACTGAGATTGTATAGCCAAGCTCATCCAGGAATCCTTATGGAAACAAGAATGGGCAGACAGTCTTATAGAATCTATAAAAAAATGACAATCTCCTGTATTATATTTTATTTATACTTTAGTAACCCCTGGAAACAGATTTTCCTAGCATGTTCTTATGTTCACTTAATTTAAAGTGTGTTTAAAATTTTAAAAAAACAAAAGCAGTTATACAGCTTGACAGGCATAAACAGGATTTGCTCTGCTACCCACACTATCTGTAAGATTTTCATTTTTTTTCATCTTTACACTTGGCATTCACAATGTACAGAAACCAATTATTTATTTGTGGAGAAATTCTTGTGTTGGTCTGAACTGAGTTACAATCAGTTATAAAATTTGACATGCATGTAATTTAACGTCCAAAGACATTACAGCTCTTGGATATGTTTTCTATTTGTACTGGTGATAGGGGCAAGATGAGGATTTAATTTAGTTCTCACCCATCTGAAAGGTGTCAACCTTTGTTCTTCTTTCTTAAATTTCTTGGTGGATAAATATTAAGAAGAAATAACTTTGCCTGATGTGTGGCCTGTTATCTCATTGTGTCTTTCATGTTTGATTTAGTGGACAGAGTATTAGTTTAAGGCAGCATTCAACCCAGTGTGCCCAAGAGCACGTATGAAAATAGATCTTGCCAAGAGTTGCTGGGCTCGACAACGGCTGTGTTGGTTATAAAGACTTTAACACCCAAGAGCAAGTGTCTAGTATGTGAAGTATTAGGATGTGTAAAAAGAGGATGGCCCAACCCATCTATGCCATTTGCGCAAACAGAAGGGCTTATCACACACTTGATGCTCTATCAAGGTCAATGCTAGCAACCAGACTCTGCTTTCTGGAGGAGCACTGCATGTGGAGATAAAATCAGAAAGTGCCTTGGTGCTCAATTCTATTATTGCTTGGTCACATCAGAAAGTCAAGATCCAAATTCTAGAGAATTCCATATCCTTCTTAGCATTGGTTTCTTTTTCATTTATTCCATTCAATCATTTATTCAGCAATTACTATGCACATGCTTTGTATTAGGCACCATGAGAATGACTGCAAACTGAATGAAATTTCTAAGATCCCTGCAGAGCAATGTGGTACCCCATCTTGAAAAGACTCTCAATATCACTAATTATCAGGAAAATGTAAATCAAAACCAGAAAGAAATACCACCTCACACATTCAGAATGGCTGTTATCAAAAAGTCAGTAGATAACACGTGTTGGTAAGGATGTGGAGCAAAGGGGACCAAACTGGTGTGACCCCTATGGAAAAGAGTAAGAGATACTTCACAAAACTAAAAATAGATATAGCATTCAACCAGCAATTTCACCTCTGGGTATTTTCCCAAAGAAAATGAGAAAACTAATTCAAAAAATATATGTACTCCTATAGTCATTGTAGCATTATTTACAATAGCCAAGATATGTCCATAGACAGATAAATGAATATAGAAGATATGATTTTATATGTATATCAGTGTGTGTGTGTGTGGTATAGAAAAATGGGTAGAAAAGCTGACATCCATTGGTGGGCATTTGTGATGTTTCCATAAATTGGCCATTGTGAATAATGCTGCAATTAATATGGGTGTGTATATGTCTTATCAAAAGCCTGTTTTCATTTCTTTAGGGCATAAACTCCAAAGTGGAATTGCTGGATCATATGGTAGACCTGTTAATTTTTTGAGGAAAGTCCATATCGTTTTCATAGTGGTTGTCCTAATTTACATAATCACTGACAGTGTAGAGGTGTTCCTTTTCATCACATCCTTCCCAGCATCTCTTATCTCCTATCCTCCCTGTGATAGCCTTTCTAGCAGATGTGAGGTGATATCTTGCTGTGGTTTTGATTTGCATTTCTCTGATGATTAGTGATACTGAGCATCTTCTCATGTGCCTGCTGGCCATTTCTGATGTCCTCTTTGGAAAAAGTTCTATTTAGTTCTTTGGCACATTTTTAATCAAATTGTGGGTTTTTTTGTTACTAAGTTGGGTTGATTTTTTATATATTTTGGATATTAATAATTTACATAATGTATAGTTTGCAAAATTTTTCTCCAGTTCTGTAGACTGCTGTTTCCTCCCTTCCTCCTTCCTTTCCTTTCTTTCTTTCTCTCCCCCCATACCTTCTCTCTTCTCTACAGAAACTTTGAAGTTTGATGTAGTCCTGCTTGTTGATTTTTGTTTTTGTCATTTCTGTTTTTGGAGTCATGCCCCAAAAAAGCATTGTGAAGACCAATGTCAATGAGTTTCTTTCTTATGTGTCTTATGTGTCCTCTAGGAGTTCTATGGTATCAGGTCTCATGTTTGAGTTTTTGACCTATTTTGAATTAATTTTTGTAAGTCATGTGAGATAGGGGTTACATTTTATTGTTCTGCATGAGTTTCCCCAGTGTTCCCAGGACCATTTGTTGAAAAGACTATCCGTCCCCCAGTGGGTGTTCTTGGCCCCCTTGTAAATATTGACTGTGAATGTCAGGATTTAATCCAGGGCTCTCTATTCTGTTCCATTGGTCCATGGGTGACCTTTATTTTTTAATGAACCACTTCACTTTTTGAAGGCTGTATAAAAAAGGCACACAGCTAGAACATGGGTGACCAATTAGAGGCTACTTCAAGGAGACGAGGGAGTGGACAGGTTCAAGATGTATCTTGAAGGTAGAATTAATAGGACTTGGTAAAATGTTAAAATGCTCTATTAAATTTGATATTCAATTTAGATTTCTGAATCTGTTAAAAAATGGAAAGTCCTGACAATATTGGCCAATAATGAGTTGAATGGTGTTTTCCCCCTTAATTATTTTATACAGTTCTTATTTTATTCATTGACAATATATGCCCGGTCTCTGTACGTCATATATGTATGTATATAGTGTTTAATACAAAATAGCTCTTTTCCTGTGATGCTATTATTGTCAAGAATTTTTATGAAGGAATGGAAAGAATAATGGGCTTTGGGCCAGAATCTCTGAGCACAATTAATGTATCACTAATTACCCCTGTCACACTGGACCTTTCTGGACCTCCTAATCTGTAACCCTGAAGATAAAAATATCTGTTCTATCTCCCCCATGGCACGGTTTTGAAGGTTTCCTGGGGACAATGAATCTCTTTCCCTGGTTCCAATGCTGTGCTGAGCCTGCACCTCACTTTATTCTGCCTTCTATTTTAATTTCTCATGTAGTCTACATGTTGTTCTTCTCCACAAGGTCATTAAGTCCTTGAGGACCAGTAATGTGCCCAATTTATCTTTGTCTCTCCCACAGTTGAGTACAGAGTTTTGCACATAGTAAGCCTAAATAAAATTTAGGTTTCTCAAGCAATGTATGTATTTTATAACTGTGTCCTGATTCTCTGGCTACTGGCTTATAATAGGATGATCTGAGCCATACAGGTAGGTCCACCATCAACTTGAATCTACAGACAGCTCCCAATTGTAGTAGTTAATTGATCTTGTTGGCAAATTTTAAACACTGGACTCACAGTGACTTGAGATCTAAAGGACTGAGAAACTCATAGGCAGGAAATGGCACTGATTAGGGTACTGTTTATTTTTCTCTGGTTCTTGTGGCCTGGCTCTGCTGCTCTTGATGACCTCCTTCATCTTGGCCTGGATTCTCTGGCCATGAAGTGATGTTCATAAAATGTGGTAGCAGTTTTAGACCTCACCCATGCTCACCACACTGTACAGGACAAAATTTGTGTCCCAGAACTCCCAGAAAATGTCCTGACATCAGTGCTGATTGGACACTTAGGGTTTGGCTAAGGTCTAAGTTACCTGGGAATGTGGCAAAATGGGCTATACCACCCTGGGAGATACTCATAATGTGATTTTTTTTCATTGTGCAGAAATGAGTACATTTTTTCTTGCTCTCACTCAATGTCAGTGGCACCCTCTGTGCATCACGATAATCGAAGATGCCCTCTCTGACTGCAGAGGTGGGGCCTCAGCAGCTAAAACTAATGAGGGCTCTTTCTAGAGCTGACGTGGAACCCAGTGCTGCCAGCCATGGAAGAAACAGGGGACACATTATTGGGACTCAATCACAACATCTGTTATAAACTGCAAGTTTGCCTCCCAACCCCCGTCAATTGATACCTTGGAGTCTCAGTCCCCAGTGTGATGGTCTTCAGAAGTGGGACCCTTGGGAGGCAACTAGGTTTAGAAGAGGCCATGAGGGTGGGGTCCCATGCCTAGGTAAGTGCCTTTATAGGAAGAAAAAGAAGCAAAATAGTCCTGGGGATGTGAAGCACAGCATGGGGAATGTGGACAACAATATTGTAACGCTTCTACCATGCCAGGTGGGTACCTGAGATATGGAGGGGACCACTTCATAAAGTATATGACTCTCTAACCACTATGTTGTGCACCTGAAACAGACACAAAATAATATTGACTGTAAACTGTCATTGAAATATAAAGGTTTGTTTTTTTCTTCATCAAGGACATTTTTTTCATTGCTTTTTTAAATGGGAAAGAAGGAAGACAGAGAGGGAGACAGAGAAAGACAGAGAGGGAGAGAGAGAAAGAGAGAGATGCAAGAAGAAACATCAACTGGTTTCCCTTGGTATGTTCCCTAACTGGAGACCTAACCCACAACCTAGGTATGTGCCCCAAAGGGGAATCGAACTGGTGGCCTTTTGGTGAACAGGATGATGCTCCAACCAACTGAGCCACACCAGCCAGGGTGAAAAACAAAGTTTAAAAAAATGAAATGGAATTAAACATGATGGGGTGGGGGGAAGAAAAGAAAAGAAGTGCCAGAACTGTTTCTTTCTCTTTCTGCCCAGTGAGAACATAGAGAGGAGGGGAGCATCTGCGAGCTGGGAGGAGCGCCTTCACGAGAGCCCGACCGCGGAGGCACCTGGAGCAGCGACTGCCCAGCCTTTGGAACTGTGAGAAACACATCTCTGCTGGGAAAGGCTCCCGGTCGACGGTACTTTTTCACGGCCGCCCGAGATGACTAAGACAACATCTAATACATTCTCAGGCAGCCTGAAGCCCCATTGAGACTGCGGGCCACTCACATAACTTAGAACCACAACGCAGTCACCAGGAAATACTTCTCTCCCTCCCATTCCATTCAGAAGAGAAATGGCGACCACTTACTGACATTATGCTAGTACTTTACGGCATCTTATCCAAGGTAATATTCCCAGCAACTCTGCAATCAATATTAGCACCCCCCAACAGAGGGGGAACTGAACCTCAGAGTGTCCTAGCAAACTACCTGTTTCCACACCCAGTAAGAGGCTATACCGAGTAAATACATTCTGTAAAGGGCCAGATGGTGAATATTTTTGGCTCTGTGGATGATGCAGTCTTTGTCACAAATACTCTGTCACAAAAGTAACCATTTATAACACGCAAACAAACACATGTCTTGGTTCCAATAAAACTTCATATACAGGCACTACAATTTGAATTTCATATAACTTTCATGTGTCATTAAATATCTCTTTTTTGATCATTTTTAAGCACATAAAAATGCATAAACCATGCTTAGCTCATAAATGCATCAAAACAGGAGGTAGGCTGGACTCGGCCTGTGGGTCACAGTGTGCTGACTGAAGGATGGAATTGGGAGAAGTTCCCCCGTCCATCTGGTACGGGGGCACCACTATGAGCCTCGTACTCTTACAGAAAGTGCACCGGTGTCTACATTGTAAGCTGCCCACGGTCTGGGGTCTGGAGGCCGACACAGTGGAATCTTGCATTTCTTCATGACCCTGGGCCACGGGGTCAACCCTCCCCTCTGGACTCCTGGCTATAGATAGGGCTCACTGGGGCATGTCCTGGGAACTACTCAACTTTGTATAATGCCCAGCTCCTCCTGGCAATGTCACACCTTTGCTGTGCTACCATTGTCCGTCTGTCACTTTGTACTCCTTAAGAAAATGTTTCTTTTAGGCCTGATATTGGCCTATTGATTTTTCTCACGGATGATTTCATTTTGGGCACCAGCATTAAAAGGCTGGGTTCAAGGAGCCAGAGTTTGACAGCTCCTTTCTTTCTGTCTTCTCGAATCACCCCCCACCGGAGGCAATCAGGAACCAACACCTGTCGTTTAGCACCAGCTGAACTCGCTCACCAGCCATTCGTCCTGGGCCAAGGTCAGGACCAGCGTGAGGCAGAGGCGAGTAAGTGTGGCAGCTGCCTGGGGGACTCAGCACCAACTTGAACAGGTGCCTAGAGGCTTAAATATTTCAAATACTTAAGAAGAGAGCTTTGACCACAAGTAATTTTCAGTAACACACGTCTTTTTTATTTTACCTTCCAGATAATTTTGTAAAAGCACTTCAGCTTTATTGTGTAAGTTTGCTGTTCATTATAGGAAAGTTTTATGTATTTTCTTTTTCAAGGGTGCGTCAGTATATTTATTGTCAATCACTCAGCTTAGTGATCTGTTTTATACACCCAGCTTGTTAGGGTATGGCTGCATAGGAATGCAAGGCTTCAAACCAAGAAAATAAAAGCCCTCTTCTTATAAAATAGGTTCCTATAAAAACATAAAAGTTCATAACTATTTTCCCTTTAAGGTTTAATTTAATTGAGCTCTGAAGTGCAATTGTAAAAGTCGGAGTGGCCGACTTTGAGAAGAAAGGAGCCTATGGCTTCCAGACCGGGCCACACGGGGCCCGTTCTCGAGGCACGGCTGCAGCGGGCATCCCTTTGCCTCCTGCATGCTGTTCACAGTGAGGCTCGGGCATATAAGGTGCTTGGCAGTTACTCAGGGAGATTCCCTTCACCCTCAGCTTCGGAGCGGGGTCAGCCCCCCACAACGTGTGCTCCTGGGAGCGCTTCTCCTGGCGGCCCCACAGAACCCAGGCTGCTAGAAGGGGGTCATTTCAACACACTTGCTCTGTGATTTTGCTTGCCCTCTGTTGCTGTTATTGCTGTTGTGTTTTAGTTTATTTTTATTGGTTGACTTGCATTAATTGCTGGTTCCCATTTTAAACACATTCTTTGGTGTGCAATTCCTGGAATTCACATTTTTATCTCAAAGGAAAAAGAAACCCGTTGAGTACATTGATAACTTCAGGATTTGTCGAATGCCTTTGAGCCTTCATTTTGTTTTTCCATTTGCACAAATTTGACTCTCTTTGCACATTTTTTCTGGCTCACTTACACAGCTATTACTCCGAGAGGATGCAATCATTATTAGACAGTGTGCCTGTTAATGAAGATGCATTCACTATCACATGCTGTTGATAGAAATTTTATAGATATAGGAAAACTATTTACTCAGTCTTTCATAAAAATATACTTTTTGAATTTCTCCCACATGTCAGGCCCTGTGGGGGCCCTGATGCAACCAGTCTGATGAAAGAGGTATAAAAGAAAGAAGAAATATGGGGATGTGTCTTAGAATACAGTCTCTTATTGTATGTAAATATCACTAACGTCTAACTCTGATCATGATAAATGTGCTGCTCTCCCCAGATACGTAAGTGATTTGAAATTAAAAATATGGTCACTGGGTCCAGATGAAAACCGGGTGTAATGGGAGCTGAAGAATACGTTGCTAAGTAGATGTGTGTAGAAATTTATTAATAAGATACAGGCCCACCAGAAAATGTTATACTCATCCTAGCAACAGTCAGTGACTGGAGATCAGTATCTACAGTTCCAGTTTTTCAGCTGAAAAAACTGAAGCTCAGAGAGGTTATGTGGCCGAGAAGTTCTGCTCACTGAGTTGTGTGCCTAACGGGGGTGTCCAGCCTGCAGCTCTCGGGCTGCGTGCAGCCCAGGATGGCTGTGAATGTGGCCCAACATGAAATCATAAATTTACTTAAAACATTATGAGATTTTTTGTGGCTACGTGTCACAATATACTTAACGTGTGGCCCAAGACAACCCTTCTTCCAGGGTGGTGCGGAGATGTGGAAAGGTTGGACACCCCTGGGGCCCTAAGATCTGAAGAGAAGGCTTCAGGTGCATGGTGGTGAAGGTTACAGACTCCAGCCACAGTGCTGAGGTCCGGCCTCTGCCACTTACTGACTTTGTGAATTTAGCACCTAGCATATAACTCGACCTATCTGCATTTGCTAAATAAAATGACTTCAAGTTATGAATGTCTGTTCTGTCTGACTCCATAACCTGCTGACTTCATACTGCCCCAGGGGGGCCCTTGGGGTGGAGCTACATGGACTAGGTTTACTCATCTTGCCTTCTCTCTCCCATCAGCTGCAGCACTTCGAGGTCAGAAGAAGAGAGGCAGGGGTAGGGTAGAGGTAAGAAGACACGAATTCTCCATTCTGTCATTATGGCCACCCTGCTAACTTTTTTCGAAAAATGGACCAAATTGGGATTGTTTTCAAGGCAGATCAGACAAACTTATTGTTACTCTAGAGCTTTCATAAAAGGAAGAAGCAAAGAGTAAAACCCTCTTCGCTGGTTTGGTAATGTGTAGCATTTCATTTTGAGAGAAGATTTCTTTCATCCTGCAAATGATGTTTTAGATTAAACAGTTGAGCTTGTATAAATAATCCTGACTCTCCTTCCCGGCGGATGTATTAATCAAGGTATTACTGCTGGGTAGAAGTTGAATTATTTAGCATCTTTTAGACAACACTTGAATAAACTCATGGATACTTATTTTATTATAAGTGTATTTAAATAAATAGAAAATTTCTAACCATCAAGGACAAAGTAAATGTCACCGTGATGATTTGGGATAGATCTAGACTTATTTTACAATATAGGGCACAATTATATGTTTGCTTACAGAAATTCTGATGGAAAATAGTCTTATTTGTTCAACTACACATGGGAACTGTCAAATAAATATCAGTTGTATCTGCTTAGTTATTTATAACCTGTAATAAAATAGATAAATCAACTGAGACAGTATCTCCTTGAAGTCTAAAAATGCTATTTTTCTAGATTTAAAAAAAGTATTTTGCTTATCAACACGCCAGAGAACAAATAAATCTTATGATTAATTCTTTATAAACAGTCTGATTCATACTATTCTTTGAGTGCAATTTAAATCAAGCTGTAAAAATGTCTCATCTGCAATAAACAGGTTGATGTTTTCATCAAATAATGCTAAATATTCAAGAATTAGAAAGGTAACTAAGGCTGTATACATTTTATTTTACCCTTTTAAAGTTATAACATCTCAATAGGGGAAAGGAAACCACTCTAAATAAAACTATTTGAAGTTTTATATTAAATTGTTTTATGAAATCTATTTATGTGCTGGCCTCAATAAAACCATCACAAGTTTAATGGCAACATTTAAAAGATACATGAACATATGTTTTTTGAGGGACAACTCAAGTCTCCAGATTCACCTTTATAAATGAATTAAATTGATTTTAAAATTCACTGTTTCTCTGTTATTTGTCACCTTCTGGAAAAATTTAATATCTTTAGCTTTTACACCAACTACTTACTTGGGTATATCAACCCCTCGAATTACAAATTTTGATACCTTAGTTTAATCCTCTCTGAAATGGAGAAAAATTGTACCTGTCTCGTGGTATTGTGAGAATTAAATAGTCTTCTGTATATAAAACTACTGGGAAAAGTACTTGGCGCATATTAAACACACAAAATTGGCATTGTTGCTAATATAAAAAGAAAGAATGTATAGTAAGGCTCCTTCCCAGGCATAAAGTAAGCAGTTGAGAAAAATGTGTTTCTTCCTCTCGTGTCTTTTTTTGGAAACAGAAACTTAAAGTTTTCTGTTTGTTTGTTTTTAAGCTTTACTTCCAAGAGAAAATTATCCTTTTTACTATTTTTAAATTCACTACTTAAAAATAAGACTTTCAAATGAAGTGATGGTCATTAAGTGAGGCACGCATTCAACAACTAGTGGACTTCTCTGTGGCATGTTTAAGATCTTCCAGAAAGGATAATGCAGGGGCCATGTCTCTGAGCCCGGGAATCTTCTCGGAGGAAGACAGGGGCCAGCCTGGTTTTATAACTTTTCCATCATGAGGAAAGCATTATCATGGGAGTAGCAGACAGCCCAGAACTGAAAACAAACAGTGGGTTTCAAAGCCAATGCCAAATGTATCTTAAGCACATCATGGATATCATTTCCTATCCTACCAGTTCTGCATTGGTTGCTTACTTAACACTCACTTATATAAGGACTGGGTTTTTATTTCCTGCCTTTGTAGTCCTAACCATCTGATTGTTGAAGTAAAGGCTTACAGGAAGGAAAAATGTAGAACTAGGAGTGAAATAGCAATACCGACCGGTAATATAAGTAAGGTCAAGTTGCAGTAGCACAGGATTCCCTAGGAGGGAGAAGTCAGTTAGGATGTAGGTTTCTGGAAAGGCTTTCTAGTAGAAGAATGGGCTTTAATTGGTCCTCAACACACAGAGAGGACCTAAATACCTGGCCATACCAGGAGATAAGATGTCTAGGCTCGTATGAAGTTTTTAGGCTCCCAAAGGCACAAACATAAAGTACAAGTGGAATGTTCTTAGGTGTGAAGTTCAAAGGCTGCCTCTTGGCCAACATTTTATGGGAAATTCAAGGGACATGGGCATGGATTTGGGGGGTTCCTTGATTACAATGTAAGAAAATTTTCTCCTGTAAGCATAGAAGAGTTCTAGTACCCTAAACATATTAAATACAAAATAAATAATTCACATGAAAGGTTGTGTGTGTGCTTGTATCTGTGTTTTCACAAACTGCATTTTGAAAATGCGAAGTACTAAAGTAGGGACCCAGCTAGAAGTTTAGTTAACAATCCAACAGGAAACAAGAAACAACTAAAAGTACTGACTGTATATGAAGTTGACAGGATCATAGTCAATAGTCTTATCCCATAAACCACAGTATTCAAATTATAGATGGCAAGATTATAGATGGCAAGTTTACAATTAGCAGGACAGCGGGCACTGGACCATTGTCTCAGATCTCTGACGAGTTCTATGCAAGCAGGATGAACCCATGAGTCTTCAGTACCACAAATCGCTCTTTTCTGATTTGTAGTTATCGCAAGCAGTTTGCTGAAAGCATGAGGATAGTACATCAATAAGGAACCTGTTTCACTTGAATTCTATGGTTTTCACTTTCGCTATTTCCCTTAAAGTCTTTAGCCATGTGTAAATCGCTTTTTAAAAACACCTAATCATTAAGTACCTGCATTTTGTAGTCTTCATTTTCACTAACTGCATTGCATATATTTTCCAAGTTGCTTCAGTGTTCATAATTGCAGCTGTAATGGAGATCTGATTTTTTATTTAATGTCTCATAATTTACCACCCTTCTATTGTTGGATATTTAGGTGGCTTCCATTTTTTCCCACTGATAGAGTTAATGTGTTCATTAATAATTTTATGCATACACTTGTGTTCCGCCTTTGAATTATTTCCTCGGGGTAAATTCTCAGGAGAGATATTACCGGGTCAAAAGGTACAAAGGTTTTTATAGCTTTTCAGACAGGTTGCCAAATTGCTTTCCGAAAGGATTTTACTACATCAATTTATAATACCCCAGGTGCCTCTCCTGATAATAATGCATGCATTTCCACTTACTTTCTATCCCATACTATCCATTGCAGAATCTTCTGTGAGTATCCAAGCTGTGGATCATGTGGGCTATTCTCATTTCATCTCTATTCTCTCAACGATAATCACGTTTTCTTTTGTTGCTTTAATACCACAAAGGAACCCCTGTTTCTACCTAAAGCACCCTGCAGAATCATCGACATCTAGAATTTTTCTTACTGCAAGCAGTGGATAATTGGACCTTTGTCTCATTGAGAAAAAAATTTTTTAAAGACTTCACTATTGTTCATTATTCTTTAGGGAAGAATAATGGATTAAGTCAGAATCAGTGACACCAAGTATTTGTTGAACTAAGTAGGTGTTTCTGGCCTCCTAAGGATGTTAGTAGCCAATCTAGTCTTTATTTCAATAAAGACTATTACTGTAAAATCCATGATCACTTATGATTTTCCAGCCCCTCTAGTTCACCAAGACACCAATGTTGTAGCATCGCCCCTGCAAATACATTAGGCTCAGGGACCATAAGAGGTTTCATTTGGCTCAATGCTGAGCCTCAGATTCTGATGCCATGACATAAAAACTTATGGTCATAAAAAAGTAGCAGGAATTCTCTGAGCTTTGAATGCCTCATTTATTAAATGAAGATGGTATTAACTCCCACATTCTCCTACGTGAAGACTGCGTGAGAGAACACATGCCCAGTGTCTAGGAGACTGCCTAAAACACAGCACACCCCCAACAAACAGTGTCTTACAGGATCATAGCGCATATCGTTTTCTCTATTCAAGTCAATTAAAATAAACCAAGAATCCCAATATAACACAATCTAACATACTATTTCAAATATACTGAGAATATTTCTGAAACATCTTTTTATCCGTAGGCATATTTGAACTTCCATTGAAACCTATTGATTCTCTGTCCCTGCAAAAATACAAACTTTGCATCCTAGTCTTCCAAACTCTCTAAGTTGAGACTGCTAATCTCAGTTGAAAGCTCTATATGTGTGTGTGTTTAAAAATTTAAAATTTAAGGAAACTAAAACTAAAACTCCAAGAACTTACACAGATTGTACAATATTGCATAATTATCTGAAAGCATAAAGTAGGTTGCCAAGTGGGAGGGGGATTGGAAGACTCAGTGAATAAGGTGAAAGGATTAAGAGGTACAAATTGGCAGTTGCACCATAGTGAGGGGATGTAAAATACAGCAAATGGAACGTAGTCCCTAATATTATAATAACTATGTATGGTGCTGGTGAGTGCTGGACTTATCAAGAAGTTCACTTTATAAGTTACGTAAATGTCTAACCACTAAGCTGTAATATTGAATGTCAATTGTAACTAAAAAAATTAATTTTAAATTTTAATAAAACAGAAAGCAGATCAAAGTAATTCTACCTTTTATTTTTTCAACAAATTTGTATTCAGAAATGTCCAGTGGGAGCTAGGGTTCTTACCTACTACCTCCTCTAAAATGACAATCTTTTATAAAAACAGAACAAAATGAAAACTATAAAATAGAAAGTTATATTTATTTATAAAAATGGGTCATTTTATTTGCTTCCTTTCTGCCAGTGCTAAGGGTTGCTCTGGCTGGACAATACATAAAATTTATTCCTGTGTGTTTTCCAATTCACATTTCCTAGTGCATCATTGCTACCTGGCCTATGTTACCTACCAGAAAGCGTCAGCACAATTAGCTGTGTGGTATTGATCTCTAAGATTACTGACTCAGATGCAAGTCACAAAGAGCATTTTCTCACTGGGGTTTAGATTTCTGAGATGTCTAATTATGCATAAAATTCTGTATATCTTAGTGGTTTCAAAATTCAAAGAAAGAAAAAAAAACAATAAAGCTAGTTTTTCTTAAAATCAGGGAGAGAGATCTACAGCCAAGTGACAATGCCTGATCCACAAGTACTCAAGAGATGCTTCTCTGCATGATCTCACCAGACTAGCAAGCCCACAGTACACCACTCACGGGAAGCTGGAAAGCTGTCTCTAGTGTGGGGATGGGTGCTATGTAAAAGTTAAAAAAAAAAAGAAGCAAAAAAGCAAACTGGAATAATGTAATCTTCAAGCACATTATGAAAACCTACAGTAATGAAAAGAAGTATTTCCACTTATAAGGCTAGGTGTCCGCTTACCTGCAGAAAATAGCAAGAGACTTCCACTTTCATCTGAAAATCCATAATGATGTGGAGAAGCTTCAAAGATTTTTACAAACCAATGACAGAGCAAAGGATGCAGGAAAACCTTAGTGAATTAAATTTCTAAAAATTTGGTAAGTTCCTCCTAGGAGAGAAGAGACTCATCGCCATCCTCACTCATGAGAAGGGGAAGAACTCATCACAGACAATAGGAAGGATAAAATAGTCCAATTAATAGTTAACAAATTTGTAATGGTTGCTAATGGACTGGCATAACAGACTAGAATTGAAGGAGCCAACTGCTCACTGATGATCCAGTTCCTTTCTAAGAATCTTCAAGAACTATTACGGGCCGCTATTGCAGACACTGGGGGTAAGGCAGGACAGATGAAACAAATCCCTCCTCAGTACATGAGGCCCCCCCAAGAGCAGGGCAACTGCTCTCTCAAAGGGGATAAAGGAGAGAGCAAGAGAGCTGAGAAGAACCCATTGGAGGCACCCAACTACTTAGGCTAGAAGCAAGGAAAGTTGATTGAAAGAGATCATTTTGAGGCATGCTGAAGGCTAGGAAATGAAGCAGCAGAGCTGAGAGCACCATCTCTGAGGAATCATGAGCATTTACAAATTATGGGTCAGTCTGCTCATTAAGAATTGGAGCAAAATACTTAGGATGCAAATTTGAAGAGGAAAGAGAACTCTCCAATGATCCCCCTCCCCCCCCCCCCAAAAAAAAAAGCAGGTTTCTTGGCTGCAAAGCACACAAAGCTCTCTGGGACCTTATCAGTGCTTTATGCACCAAGGTTTGCTCAAAGCAGACCCTGCCCCTGCCCACAAACCTTTGACAGTCTGGTGATGAAGCGAGTCTAACGGAACTACAACAAAGTCCCCACCCAACTCCTTTGATTACCCCTTTGGTTTAGTGGTCCTATTGAAGAGAAACAACAATCTTAGGGAAATAAATCATTTGACATACAATAAAATGTTCAAAGAAACAAGAAAATGTGGCATATGATCGTGAAAGAAAAAAGCAGACCCAAAGATTACTAACATGTTGGCATTATCAGATAGGAATTATAACACAAATGTCATAAAGTTATTAAGTGATATAGTGGAAAAGATAGACAGCCTTCATGAAAAGATAAGAAGGGGGAAATGGAGACAACAGTACTTGAACAACAATAAAAAAAGAAAATTAAATGGCAATGGTAGAAATGGAAAATACAAAACCAAAAATAAAATATGTATTAGATAGGTTTGTCAACACATTGGGCATGACACTGGAAAGGATAAGCGAACTTGGAGATTAATTAACAGAAAACATCCGACAATAGTTTCAGGACATGTCCACCAATTACATGATGCTCTCCCATCAAGAGGAGCCTTTGTGATTTCTTTGACGAACACAATGTGGTTAAGGTGACCCTTTCGAGACTAGTGGAAATAGATTACAAAAGGCCATGGCCCATCTGCTACTCTCTCTGAGAATATTCACTCAAGGAACCCAGCCACTCTGCTGTGAGGAGCTCCGGCCACCTGGAGAGGGCACCCTGTGGGTGTGCACTGAAGTCCTGGCCCACAACCAGCTCCACCAGAAGGCACGTTAGAGAGTCCTTGACATAAGTCTAGCTGAAGCCACTGTCTGATTCAAATCAAATGAGAAATAATTGGTGAGGACCAACTAGCTGAGCCCTGTCTATACCAAGTCCATGTGAGATAATAACAATAAGTGTTTATTTTTTACTCCACTACATTTGAGGTTGTTTGATACGCAGCATTTGGCACCCGGAACAGAAGTGGAGTGACTGAGATCTGTGGGACAACACTAATAATTTAATGTGTTTTTGTAATGAGGCCCCAGAAGAAAGGGAGAAACGGAATGAAAAACATGGCTAGAAATTTCCAAAACTGATGAAAGACATCAACTCAGAATCACAAAGAAAGAAAAAAATAGCAAACTTAAAGCAAGATAAATACAAAGAAAACATGTGTGTGTGTGTGTGTGTGTGTGTGTGTGTGTGTGTGTGTGTAAGGGACCTGGAAAATGTAATTTTTATACTCATCCCAGTAACTTAAACAAAAATGAGTTCAAAACCATATTGCTGGTAAAAATTTGAATTGTTACATATTTCCCCCAAAATATTCTGGAAATATATTTAAACTTAAAAGTACATATTCTTTTGGACAAATAATTTTACCTTGGGATTTTATTTGATAGATAAAAAGCACCAGACAATACAAATATAGGAAAGCTGAGTAACAGTATAACTGGTAAAAAAAAAAGTCTTCAACAGGAAGTAACTTTTTCTGAGACATCCATAGCCTGGAATATTATGCAGCTATTGAAGATAATTAACTAGAGCTATATACAGACTGCAGAGCACTAAGTAGACGAGGGGAGAGGGAAGAGCAACTCACCTGGATGAAAAGAATAAAGGGTTTATTGTCTGTAAGAAATACAGCCAATGAGAAGGCACTTAGCTTTTTAGTATCACTACATGCTGGCAACTGTAACAATATCATTGGGGATATACTGCTCCCCACCAGTCAAGATCCCTCTCACCGCTCTGCCCTGACCTTGGTATCGCCCTAGGTACCAATTAGGTTGGAAAGGTTTCCACAATGCACTGTGGTGTGGCCAAAGTGGGTATGTCATATCATTCCTTATTTGAAAAGATTGAAATCCTGTGTCTACATGCATATTAATGAGAACATACATATCATACATAGAGATATATAATGTGTAAAGTGCATAGTCATGCATATGATTAAGATAATTACCTGAGCATGAGAAGAAAAGATAGAAGCTTACTTACTAGGTTGAAATGAGTTCTGAGGAACTGGGAGAGGGTAGTAGAGAGAGAGGAGAAGAAAATATAGAGGAGATGGGCAGAATAATTTTAAGTAGGGCTTTTAAAATGAATGTAAGATTTTATCACCTGTGTATACTCCTATACGTGGGTGTGGAAATATAAAATTATGTGTTATCATTTAAAAAGCAAACAAAAATTAAAAAATCTGTTGCTCTCGAGCTAAAACTTTGGGATCCAGAGTTCAGAGCTCTGTACTGCGTGGAGATAGATGTATCTGAAATCCTAAGTGAAAGAATGGGCTCAACTTCAGGCTTGAAAGAAAGTCAGCAAAGCCACACACAACCCCTAGAGTCCAAGGTTTACTCCACTGGAGGATCTTATCATTTGCTTCAGTTGCTAGTTGAGATAACTGACTAGTTTAGTACAATGTGAATATACATGTAACCACCTATTATTTCAGTGCAAATTGGTATTCAGAATAAAGACTAACTTTTAAATTACCTTTTTTTTATTTTTAGAATGAGCATAATTAAGTGATTAACAGAGACTCCCAATGATTTTGACTTTATTTCCCGGGTTTGTCTGCCTGTTTGTTTAGTTATCCAGAAAAGTGTGACATAAATGTCTTCAATTTTTACTGTCAACTTCATACACATGAAAGCAAAGCCTCAACTGGTTCTCAGAAAGCACAGCAGGGTGAGGGCTAGGGGGGACGGTCTGTACCTTATACGAAGTGAACATTTTAATTGCATCTAATCAGAAACAGATTTTGTTTTCAATTCCAATGTCAAATCTATCATTATTCCCGGAGGAATCTGCACGGAGGCAACGGAGATTTCCCCATTAGTCATTCAGGCTGCCTTGTTCATGTCGCTGTGACCGAGCAGAGAACACGCTGTCCTCGGGAACATTAAAATCATGACCTAGATGAACCCCATAAAGGACATTAAGGTCATCGTTTGGCCCCATGCAAAAGACTGAGAATTTACTAAAAAGACAGTTTTTGTAATTTAGTGCCTGTTGGTAATCTGGATTAAAGTACACTTTAGGATACGGGGACTCGACTGCTTGTACCCAAGTCACTGGATTTATGGCCTCAGCAACTTCATAAAGAGGAACAGTTCAGTAGTTTCTAAATAATAATTTCAGCTTAGGCACAATAGAAAGAAGATATTGTGCCAAGATACTCATGATAATATTGAAGTTTCGGAGTTGACATCTGTTTAGTTATTTTTGTTTCATCTTTTTGAAAATCCAATACTCATGGTATACATTTAATAACAAAAGCCAACATGACTTATTTTTCATTGTTATACTCATTTGTCTTAATAGTTGCCTTACTGATCTCTATCTGGATCTTTTAGTTAGATATAGAATGAGAAATAAAAATAAGAGGAGCAAATCATTTCTGAAAGCACTAATTTTTGAGGATAAAATATAATGCTTTATATTGCAATCTAACATTTGAGAAAAAAAGAGTACTTTGTTCAGTTTCATATTTCAACTTTTTCACTTGTGGAGCTTACCTATTAGCATAAGTACTCACCCTAAATGCAAAATGTAAAAAAATAAAAAATAGAAAACATCATTTGGACAAATACATTTAATAATCTTTTGGGAAAGAACTGGATCTAATTCCTTCTTGTTCAGCTAAATATAGATTACCCAGTCATAAGAATTAGTATTTACTTCAAGTCTCAGTGTGTTGGAAACTTTTAAGCTCTTTGTATGCACAAAACCTTTACATAGTATACAACTGTACTAATTAAAAGAAAGCTGACTACTCTAACAGAAAAACCCCACAACTTCAACCTCTTTATTAAAAACTGAGATTTGATTTATTGTCACTCATTACGTTCAATTAGTTACAGTGCAGAGCCGGGGAAGGTGTCTTCTCCACACAGTCATTCAGGGACCCAGGCTGGGGGAGGCTCTACCATACACAAAGAAAGTGCCTTCCAATGATCACCTGGGTAACGCGATCTACCAATGAAATGGAAGGAGAGAATGGTGGAGGATGTCCTGGAATGATTTTATTGGCCAGGCTTGAAAATGACATACATCATAAAACTGTCACATGCCCACATGTTATTGCAAAACAGGCTGGGGAATGTTGCCTAACTCCAAGCCCCAAAGGAATGCAAAACTAGTACACTAAGTAAGTAGCTTGTCAGTCTCTACCATAGAACAAGTGTATATTCTACCTTTCTGATAAAGTAAGTAAGGTTTAATCAGTTTCAACTTGAACCTATGATGGACTAGCATATGGCCCATCTATTTACTACTGTCAGGTTGTGAGGAGCTGAGTTTATTACCTGCACAAGTCATTTATATTCTGTATTTACGTGCTGAATTAAAAAGTCTATGCTTCCAAATGTAATACCTAGTTTGTGTGTGACAAATACTTAATAAATGGTTTGGTTGAAAAGTTTCTCAATTAAACTTTAATTTTATTTGGCAATTGGTTAAATTCTTACAGGTTTTCAGTAGCCAGATGTGGGAAACACTAAGTGTATGATAAGGCTGAGTAGCCAAAACAATCTTGTTAGACAATGGACTCTATTTGGCAAGTCTAAACTGACTGACAATGAGAAGGCAAGGAAATGGCAAGTTGATTTGGTTAAAAGATGTCTATACCAGCAAATAATCCTTTTCTCCATTGCATGCACACCTGAAGGACTACCATTAAAATGCCTGTGAACCCAACTAGCCAATGGACTTTGAGTAGCCCAGCTCACTGTACGGTCTTCTCTGACGGTTTGAATTTTGATTTTAGCAATTCAGAGATGAAAATAAATGGGTAAAACTGATTTTTCTCAAAATTGAAGACCTTAAGAGATTATCCATTAATTTCTGCTACCTGATCTTGGGTGAGATTTAAGCTCTTGTCCTCTCTTGAGGACGAGACCCAATTGATTTTTAGCTATTCCTTTGATTCTGTGAGCCTTTTTCATACCTTTTTAATCAGTTTATTGTTTTTGAATAATTTAGCTAGAGTTTTTGTGGGTTCAAGTTTAAAAAATAACAATAAATATCATATATATTACTAGGGTAGTTTTAATTCTACCGTTAACCTCAACGGCAGGTGGAGGTTAAATTGTTGAGACTTATAAATCAATTTGATCACCCAGGAAATAAAGTGTAAGAGAGCTGAAATTGTCCTGGTTTTTTTTTCCCAAAAGAAAACATGTTTGTCTCTTTTCATGCCTAGCACAGCCAAGGCTTGTGGTCCCAAGATGCACCTGGTGCAGGTAGTAGCTCCAAAACATTGGATGCTGGCTAAACTGTCCGTGTCTTTGCTCCTCATCCATCTGCTAGTCCCAGGCTCTGAGAGAATGTCTCTCCTCATCACTGTCCTCAGAAACAGACTCAGTGTGCCCTGATGAGAGGAGGTGAAGATCTGCATTCAGTGGCTCATTGAGATTAATGAAGACTGACAAGCGGATGGATGTCACTGAGTTTGCTCCTGGTAACCTGTGTATGGTGACCGGTGGTGCTAACCTGGGAAAAATTGGTGTGATCACCAATAGAGAGACATCTTGGTTCTTTTGATGTGGTTCTTGTGAAAGAAGGAAACAGCCACAGTGTAGCATCCAGCTCTTCAACATTTTTGTTATTGGCAAAGGCAACAAGTCACAGCATTGTGTTCCCCTAGAAAAAGGCATCCCCCTCACCATTGCTGAAGAGAGAGAGGAGCCTGCTAGCCAAACAGCAGTGGGTGAAATGAGCCATAGGTGACATGAAGGGTTTTATTCTTAATTGAAGATATGATTTAAATTGACAAAAAGGTGTCCAAGCAGTACAACAGTATAACATCTGGTACTGTTGTTCAAAGTGACTCTCTTATCAGACTCAGTGACCAAATTGCCAGTGAAAGAGAGACAGAGGAAATGCAAATACTTGGTGAATTATTTGCCATACTTTCTATCTATGTATCATCTAATACATTCTCTTTTCTAGTATAAAATTGATTCTATACAAATTTCAGCCCTGGCTGGTGTAGCTCAGTGGATTGAACGCAGGCTGTGAACCAAAATGTCTCAGGTTCGATTCCCAGTCAGGGCACATGCCTGGGTTGCAGGCCATGGCTCCCAGCAACCGCACATTGATGTTTCTCTCTCTCTCTCTTTCTCCCTCTCTTCCCTCTCTAAGAATAAATAAAAATAAAGTCTTTAAAATAAAAAAAGAAATTTCAGTGTGCTTTCAAAGGCTTAAACTTTACAAGGCAATCTGTTCAAATATAAAAATTCTGAGCTACGAAAAAAGAAGAAAAGCATATTCTTAAGAAGTCTTGGGGACAAAATATAAGCAAATCTTTCTAGATGCAAAAATAACCTGGTCTTATACTGTATTTTAAAAATTAATAAGATTTTTATATTTGGGGCTATAAAATGTTCATGTTTGTTTTTTGCTGTTGTTGGGTTTGCATTCCTACATGACTGTGCAATGTTCACGCTCCAGAACACATGTACGTTTATCACATTGTTGAGTAGAATTAGTACATGGCTATATTCTAAGGGTTGGGGGAGGGCACCTGTTGTGTGTTTGTGAAGCAAGTCTTGATGTTGCCACTGATGATAGCGTCTAAGTTTTTTCCTTCGGGGATACATTATTCCCATTATCATTTTGTCATCACCAGTTGTACCTCTGTCGTATTTGAGTCATTTTTAGCACACATACAATCTCCATTCTAATTTTATCTCCACTGGAGATCTAATTTTATCTCCACTGTTGTAAAGTAATGAAATGTGTGAGTTTATTCATTTATGAATGAATTTAAAGAGTGTCTGTTTAGGGAGACTGTAACTGGAATTCGAGAACCTGTTCTAGAATTGATACTGACTCAAGAAAGTGACATCAGAGCTGCTCAGAAACATAACAATGCTACAAGATCTATCCATATCAGCTCAACAGAGCTCTCTTGTGACCATATGTGCTACTTTTGCTTTGTACATGCCATCTTTCCCAACACTGGCATAGAAGAGCATTCTAACCTAGGATATCTATCTTCTGGCTTATTGACAATAGATGTGGAGTCAGGCCCCCAGCCCCTACATGTCAAGATCTGGTCAATATAGAGATACATCAAAAGATGATTAAAAGCTAAAAAACCTTTTACTGGAGTGTGGACTGATATTGGCACAACACCAAAAAAAATGTTTCAGTGGAGAAGGGATTTGATTTCTTCATATTTAAGCTTCTTCTCATCTCCTCCCCTTTCTTCCTCTTCTCCTCCTTCTCCTTTTTTTTACCTCTTCTTCCTCCTCTTTCTCTTTTTTCTTCTCCTTCTTCATTGTCTTCCTCTTCTTCTCCTTCTTCCTCCTCTTCTTCCTCCTTCCCTTTTCCTCCTTCTCTCCCTCTTGTCTCCTCTTTCTCCTTTTCCTCCTCCCTCTCCTTCTCCTAAGTAATTACCAGAAGGCTATTTCCATGATCTGCCTCCCATGAGGCCCAGCTAGGCAAAATAAAAACAGTAAAAACTAACTTTGTCACTGTCACCCTGAACTCTGTTGCAAGTTAACTTATCCCAGGACCCTAAAGGTCAACAGTTACTGAAAAAAAAAAACTGGTGTTGGCATCTACTAATGTTGATTTTGTATCATGCATTGATACATAAAGAAGGGTTTTCATTTCTATGTTTCTAGGCCAAAACTCAGGTATGAGTACTTCATACTTGATATGTTCAAACTGAGTTTGCACTGGGCTTTTCCCATAATCACTACTTACTCTTCAAGTCTTACTTTTTTTTCCCCTTGATCAATGATACCATTATCTACAAAATCCTTTACCCCCCTGTAGCTGCCCAGAAGCTCATTCTCTCATCCTTCTACTACATACAAACATTCTTAACCTCCTTATATTCTCCCCACTATTCCCTCCTCAATTGTACTCCAACCAAACTCCATCCATTCCTTCCCTTGCCTAATAATTCTTTATTTCCAGCAATTACCATTTCTAGATGGGGCTATTGAAATGGATTTCAAGGTGTTTTTCTTGGCATTAGGCTTCCTAATTCTCCAAACTGTTTTCCATTCTGTTCCTAGGACAGAAATCCTGAGGTAACTATTTGCATGTTTAAAACATCATTTAGCAAGTTGGGGTTATTCTAGTGTGAAACTCAGACTGTGACAGAAATATGGAAATGTATTACAAATGCATTAAATACCCTGAAGAGATTAGGAGAAAAGTACTAAGTAATTTTGGAAATAAATAAAAACTATAAAACAATGACAAAAGGAACTGTATATAAGTACTTATCCCTGTTTGATAAATTGTTTCCCATGAGGGTATCAGTTAACAATTTTAAAACCACCTTACATGTATTCTGGAAGTGAACAATTAATTAAATGGGAATAGGACAGTAGCAGTGAACTTCCTCTTGTTGGATTGCAAGGTTTTAGATAAACAAAGGGAGAAAGAAGCTAGAATGAGCCATGCGGTCATGGATTAGAGTTAGAGATATCAGCATAAACACAGCATTAGCTTAATATAAACACAGATATATACATATTAGAGACATTTATAGATGTGTTTAAGTATATGGACTGGTATACGCACATACACTTCCATATTCTTTCAGCTAGGGGAGTCTAGAAGGAACTAGAGCCCAGCAGCAATGATCACACTCAGTAGCCACATCTTTGTTTCTAATATTGTTCTCCAACAAAAGGAACCAGGGACCCTTTGAGAAATGGCTTATTCTAGGGCCGAGACAAGGAATCTACAAATGAGTCTTGAGCATGTTGCAGTTCCAAAAGATGTGAAGTGCTCAAAAAAAAAAAAAAATCAGTGAGGCTACGTGAAAGAGATAGAGGAGCTAAGGGGAAGAGCTTCCAGTGCCCAAAGCTGGAACAATTTTAGTGACAAAATGAAAGAGGCAGTGTTGGATTACAACCAATGTAAAAATAAATAGCCATGAGTCTAGTCTGATTATTTAATTATAGGATGAGGATAATTAATGGAAAAAAATAAATGTCTCCCATGAAGAATTATTCTAAATAATTTATGTAGATACTCTGCCTTTAAGGAGGCCCCCTTCACTTACTACTCACTCGTAAGTGTGGGCTCCACATAGTACCCTCCTTCCAAAGAGTACAGTTTGGAAAGGAAGTGAAAGAGTAACTTTACAGTGGAGAAATCTCACAAACTCTGCCACAGTCATGAGGTTACAGCTAACTCAACAGTGATAAGTCGAGTTGGTAGTGTGTACCCTTGATGGGAAATGATGAGAATGACACCTCGTACTTGTGGTCTTACTTTCCAGAACATGGCAACATAATCATGAGAACAACAGCAGACAAACCCCAATTGAGGGACATTCTAAAAAAAACCATCTGATCAGTATTCCCCAAACTGTCAAGATCATCAAAAACAAGGCAAGTCCTAAAAACTGTCACAATAAAAAAATAACATAAGGAGACATGATCATGATGACAGAATGTAATGTGGTATCCTAGAGGGATTCTGTAATAAAAACAAACAAAAAAGATATACAGATAAACACTAGGGAAATCTGAAGTATGGATTTGAGTGAATAATCACATATTGATATTGGTTCATTACTCGCGACCAATGTGTAATACTATGGCAATGTGTTAACAACAGGGTGGGGGTATGCAGGAACTCAATACTATCTTTGCATTTCATTTTGTAAATCTAAAACTATTCCTTAAATATTTTTTTAATTCACATACTGTTCCCAAAACCCTAACTACATGAGGCTAAAAAGTGTTGCTGTGTCTTCGGAGCAGCTGGGATATTATTAGCAGCACATGTGGTTACACAACAATTAAGAATCTCATCTTTTATCCTTGCATTGTATGTTCATATTTTTTCCATCAGCATGTGGCTTAGAGCTCTCTGTTCTTTTTCAGAACTCACTGGCTTATGCAAACTTTGCTGTCACTTTCAACTTCAGCTATTTCTAATGTAAAGGTAAACCAAAGAGGCTGAGCCAAGGATTTGTAGGAGGAAAGGAGATAAATAGGGAAAAGGGGAAATCTGTAAATGTTAAGATACCAAAGTGTAATCAACTCCCTTGATGGTAATGGATTTCCAAGGCAGTAGTATTTCCCAGGTGGTAAAATTTGGAAATAAAATCTTCAATGGTTAAAATTTACTATCTAATGCTATCAATATTCTTAGAAAAGGGATTGAAAAATCAACTGTGTTAGAGTAGCACACTAAAAGCTGTCTTTGACTCAGTGCTCAGTGTCCAGGCAGTGAGATCACCACACCCGTGAAATGGTTCTTAATCATAATTGTCCTGATTTCATAGTTTAGAAAAGAACTATTTTATGTTGGAAACCATATAAGATGAATTCACTGCAACAAAGTATTCTGTGTATCGTGGTTAGATTCAATTTCTAAACTTCAGTGGTATATTCACAGATCAGAAGCAATAGGATAAAAGTCTTTGAAGACGATAACTATACTTTAGTCAGTCTGGTTGTTTGAGTCTTCTTAAGGCAATGAAGGCCAAGGTCAAGAAAATATCATTCTCAGAAAACAGTAAAAAAATCAACAGTAAATGGTTAAAATTCACCATCTACAGGAAGAATTCTCCTTAAGTAGTGATAGTATATTCGTTGCCAAGACATAGGGAATGACCAAGTCCAGTCTTCATGATGAGAGCACGTCATTAAAGGAAAATGAAACAAATGTAAGATGCAAACTCATTAACTTAATTGTCACAGCACAGTTTAGAGTTAGTGTGGATTGGTTTGGATTATATGCTATTGATGATATTTGAGAATTTTTGACAAAAAGAATGGAAACTTTGTATGGTTCAGCCTAATGTATTCATACTTTCAGAGTTGTGGGAGATAGAAGAACAAGAACATTATTACTGATTTTCTTAAGAAAGCAGATACTCTTATTTTTGCTGATTATAGCAGCTATTTCTCTAGCAATATTCATAAATGCAAAAAGACTATACATTAAGAAATGTTACAACCTATTAGAACTGTTCTTCTAGAAAATCCCATCCCCTGTGTAACTTGGTCCTTAGTGGTAACATTTGAATCTATAATTTGGTGTCTTCCAGGAACTTGCACATCAAGAATGGCATGAGAAGCTACCACTTCTGATTTTTAAGTCAGAATTGAATAGTGTGTTAAAATTTAACTTAGAATCCTGGATTAATAACAAGTTTCTTGAGAAGTTGGTTAAATGGGTCAATGCCTTTGAAGCTGATCAATTATACATTGTGCAGGCCTGTTTCCAAGGAACTGTGTTGGGTATTAAGATTAAAAATGTGGATTTGTAAAACCCAAAGGGCTTATAAACCAGAGGAGATTAATATTGTATAGACACAATTAAGTTTAATACAAGTTCAAAGGCTTATGTCAGTCTAGAAGAGAAAGTGATCCATTCTGAATGTTGGAACTGAAGATAATATCCCAGAAGAAATGAAAATTGGGCTGGGCTTTAAACAGAGATTTAACACAAAGAGAATCAGCGACAAAACTGGTAAGCTAGAGAATGTACACAGTAATATCACCTAACATGAAGTATAGGATGTGTGTGTGGGAAGGACGTATTTTTGGTGTGAAGATGTCTTAAGACCTATGACTAGAAAAGAGAAAGATGGATTTTTGAATAGAATAAAGCAGGTCTTAAATACATTCTTACTATTTCTGTAGATCTACTGATCTGTCATTTCTGCCTCCAAACAAAAACCACAAGTAGCATTCCCCCATCAGTAGTATCACTCATCATCAACAATGACTTTCACTATGGGAATGGGAAGTATATTGGAATGGACATGGGGCATTAATTATAACAGGGGTATGAAAACTTCTCACTGTGTCCTGTCAAGGTTCAAGGAACTCCACCAGGAGCACCCTTGAACCAAACAAAGTTAGATTTGTGAATTGCACTACAGCAATAGAGAACACGTTCCAGTAGCAACTTGGCAGTCACTACATGGGGAGATTAAGGAGCACTTGGAGTCATGTGTGGTGAGTTTAAGTAGGAATTAGGGAAGCCAGAGTTGGACACTATTGGGTCTCAGGGGCTAGTTTATGATCAGGTATCTTATAAAGGTGTCCCTGAACTGTCAAGATTAAAGTAGGGCTAGAGTTGTCCTGGGAAAGGAGCAGTAATCCCTGGTGTTGGCCAGAAGGGACATGTTTAGTCCCTTCTTGTTTGTGGTGCAGGCATGGCCTTATCTGTGCCCAGGGTTGAGCAGTCTTTGTGTTCTGATGGCAATATTGCAGCCTGGTCATCAGCACGTCCTACCCTTTATCTTGACAATTGTCAGCAGGGCTGATTTTCACTTTCCAGTTAATTTTGTCCCCAGCCACCAACACTCTTCATTCTTGGTTCAGTATCTGCTGAGGGCCCATCAAAGCCATTTGTTGTTGTCACTGTGGTTGTTGCTGGGGCAAGAAAGTAATATATTCAGGTAATTTAAAAGTAATAACTATGCCTACTTTGTAAAAGATGTTAGAAAGAGGATTCTCTGAAGGCATGGACACTAGTTAGAAGGGTCACTCAAAAATGTAGCTAAAAAGTATGAGGCGCTGGACTCAGAAAGTGAGATGAGAAAAGTTTTAAAAAGTTAAGCTTGTGTACTTATAATAGCACACTTACAAGACTGTTATCGAAAATATGCAGACTGCTCATAATAGGTGACATCCTGTCATGCAAATAAAACCTGTTTATGCTCACACAAAAAAGAGGCATTCCACAGCGGGATCCAGCAAATTCACGTGGGCCATCCAGGAGGAGGTCTGAACGTGTGTAGTAAGCATACTGGATATGCCTTTATAATGAAGCTCCTATTCCAAAACACTCATGGTATTACATGCAACGTGGTTATTGCCAACAATTAGAAGATAAGTAAATACAGTTGTTGCCTTTGTGTGGTTCACAGCCCAAGAGGTGTGCAGATATCTTAAATACAAAATGAATGAAAATAAGCGATACAGGGGAGGATTATATAAACATGATAGTGGTGCATTAGGGACCTTTGCCAAAGAGGTAACCAGAAATTTGGAACTTGAAGTATAAGTAGAGAAGAAGATAGAAATTGAGAAAATATCACAAGTTAGAAACTGCAGAGCAAACGCTACCAAGATACAAATATAGATCTACAGACACGAAGAGCTAATAATCATAAGCAAGAAGGGACCCTAGGATGGAGTAGGGAGATGAGGCCAGGGTCTTTCAGAAGCTTGGAAAAAGCGAATCAGGATGTGAGGCCACGCTGAGGAAACGTCACCCGAAACTGTAGACAACTGGGGGCCATCAACAAGGTCAGAGCAATGATCAAAAATGGCTTATAATACACATTAATTTGTTTACTTTATATTATTTATAATTACATCTAAATGTGCCATGGAAAAACTTACAATGGTCAGCTAATTTATGGTCTACCCCATGCAGAGCCGTACCTCTGCTCCCCTGGACATGTTTAAAGCCTTTTCTGTTTCTAAAAACTTCCACTGGAACAGGTTACGCCATGTCATTTAGAATGCAGTTCCAGTGTGAACAACCTTCGTTGCCAGAGGGGGCTTTTTTTTCTTTTTTTTTTTCTTGCAGAAAGGTAGTTGCTTTTTTCAGAGGCTTGCCGGTTCCTGCCTCGTGGTCACTGTGGAGCTGGGACAACTGTTCTCTGAAGCCACCCTGCCCACCTCTCAGGTGTATGGGAGGCAGACAGTGTTATTTTCTCGAAACCCACTGGGAAAGTACACATTGCGGAAGCCTCTCAGAGCATCCCCCGCCATCACACTTCTGCAGTCCTTCCGTCTGGATTTTCTGAAAAGCTTCTTGTCAGATTTTTAGTGACTAGAGAGATGATAAATAAACTGCCTACCCCTCAGTGTGTTACACGTAGAGCCGCGGGGGAATTCTTCCACGGTGTTTTGAAATCCCAGCTAAAAAGCTAACAAGTCACAAAGGCCTGGTAGTACTCATTGTCTCAGAATGGTGACAGATAAAAACATGTTAATTATCAAATCCAGATGTGGTGCTCAGCTGGGAGAAATGCCACTGGCATGTGATACTCACTCAGAATGGTCACCGTGTTCAGAATATTCCAACATCACAGATCAGGCAGACTTCCAAGGGGAAGCCGTTCTGCAGGCTGAGTGTCATCCTTTTCAGTGACTCGTTCTGCGGAATTTTAAACATCCCTGTGCTCTTTCCCCTTTTCTTCCCGCTGCTTCCCCTTCACACCTACCTTGGGTACGTCTACTACCCTACCGATTCCTAAAACCACACTTCTGTCGCTCAGAGTTGATCTAATTAGAATGTCCTCCATCTCCACCCTCTTGGTGTCCCTCATTCACATCTTTGGATGAACTTCCTTTATTTTAGGCCGTTGATTTTATAAAAAGAATCTTCTTTTCTGGGTTTTTTTCCTAGTTAATCAATATTATTTCTAGTTACTCACTAGAACCCAGGGCAATATGGCACATTTACTTGAGTTGGTCAGGTTATTCAAATATAAAACCTTGTACTTTCTCGTTTCCTGGTAGCTACAGTCACTGTTGCAATTTGTCTATTTGTGTGTGATTATTCGATTAATATCTATAATCCCCAACTAGTTTATAAGCTCTACTCTTGAATCTGTACACCTTTATCCATCTCCTCCCTTGGAACATAGTAGGTTCTTGAAGAATATTCCTAAGTAAATAAGTGAATGAAGAAAGCAAGACACCAAGCAAAGCCCTGTTACCTTGCAAGCTGACAAAACATCTCTGGGCATAAGTAAGTAGCCTCTGGCATTTTGCAGAAGATGTATTGACAGAAGTAACACATCTTGACAATAAAATTGATACAGACTTTGTGATAGTGGCTCTGAATAGGTAAAGGATGAGATTTATCTACAATTAAGAAAAATGGATAAATGTGCTGCTTGGAACACTTCAGCTAAGATGAAAAACAGCTGGACCATGAGACAGAGAGAGACTGACTTTGATTTTCTGGATCATATAGCTTACAGATCAATCCCTTAGCCTCGCCAGTTCATAAGGGAGAGTAGTTTAAAATTATGACATGAACCCTTGTTTAATCTCATCTGCTGGAGTGTTGGGAGACCTGTAACTTTTTTCTAGCCGATAGAACATGGCAAAAGTGAAGACATTTTACAGATTTAATTAAGGTCCCTGGTCAGTAGAGTATTAGTTGATCAAAAGGAAGATTACCCTGGGTGAGCTTGACCTAATCAGGCAAGTCCTTTAAGAGAGGATTCCCAGGTTGAGTCTGAACAGAGCCAGAAATTCTCCTGCTGATGTTAGGGAAGCAAACAACCATGTGAACCACCCGCAGAGAGAGTCATGTGGTGGGCAACTGCAGGTGGCTGTGACTGCTGAGAATCTCAGTCCTTTAACCACGAAGAGTTAACTGAGGAGTGCAAGGACGCTGTCAATTCTATGAAATTGCCGTTAGTGTATGTGTCAACCATCAGAAACTTCATATGGCACAATCTATGCCTACAATGTATTCTAATTAATGTGGTTGGCGGTCTGTATTAGTTATTGGTTGCTGCATGACACATTAAAACACTTTGTGGCTTAATCTAGCACCCATTTATTTTCTCCTTGTTTCTGTAGATTAGAAGCCAAGGTACAGCCCAGAGGAGTTCTCTGCTCAAGGTCTCACAGGCTGAAACCAAGATTTTGAAGGGGCTGAATTCCTCATCTGGAATTCGGGGTTCCCTTCCATTTTTCCATGAATCTTTACATGAATACTGTCCTAGCAATTTTTAACATTTTTTAAATTGAGTAGGTATTAACCTAAAGAAGTAGTCTAATTAAATGCATAGATAGAAAGAATTTTATATGATTACAATAAAAGATATCTTATTCAGCCAACTAGTCCAGGTAAATAGCATCCATTAATGAATGATGCCTTAAGATATATTCCGATAGAAATGAATTATGTTACTTAATCTCATTGGGCATTTAATAAAGACATTGGAAAAAAACTGGATCATTTAGCAGACTATCTGGAATTTTCTTGGTATTCAATAAAAGGACTAGCTGTGATAGTATCTTTAGTATTATCTGGAAGATATTCTGATGTACAAATATCAACAATTTAACCTCTCTCTGTAAATATTCAAGTTTATTATATCTCACAGATAGCTAAAAAAGACTGAACTGAGGGCTATGTACCAAATGTTATATGCTTCTCTGATTATATACACAGAGGCAGGGTGTTTCTATATAAACTTCCATGCCAAGAGCTCAGCTAAGTGAAGTACATGAGAATAAGAGAGTCCCTAAGAAAGGATGTCTTAGTGGTTGCTTACCATCTGGCAGAAAAACACCAATAATTATGGCATTTCAAGTTAATTTACTTTTTTGAAATGTTCTTTGGCATTATGTAAAAAGAAATTGATTGCTCAGTCAGGGTAGCTGTATCTCAACTACTGCTTAGTAAGGAGAACTAGATCTTAACTGGAGAAGTAATTTTAATTTTTATTTCCTTTTAGGTGAGTATTCAGAAAGATATTCAAATGTAAAACACATTTAATTGTAAAAAGGCATGGTAAATTGTTATGAAAATAAAGATTGTTAGTTGTATGTGGAAACAGAATTTTCTCTTGGTCCAGAAACACATGCTAAAAACAAGATGCATCATTCCCTTTTATTTATTTTTTTATTTCACCTTCCTTCTTTCCTCCTTTCCTCTCTTCCTTCCTCAAATTTTTATTGAGCTTCTACTATGTGCCAGGGTGCTGGGGAAAAAGTGGACAAAAAGAAATAATCCCTGCTCTCATGTAGTGTATATCTATCGAGGAACATAGACAATTGAAAACTATAAATATAGACTATAATGTTGAAAACAAACTTAAACAACTAAGGGAGCTAGGATGATAGAGGTTGTTATTTTAGAATCTGAAAATGTCATTGATTGGAACATTCTGGGAATGAAGTGAAGGGCACTTTGATTTTTGTTTTGGTTTAATATACTGAGCACAGGAAAGGTAACATCCTTCCCTGGGTCCCTCTCTTCCTAGCTTTTCAGGCTTTCTTTCACACCTGCTGATTGAGATTTGGAGCCTTGAATTTGCAGAGGACCAACATCCGGGCAGCAGCACCAGTGAATGTATCCCTGAGTCCCTCCCCCACTAGATGGTCCCCAGTAGAGAAAAAAGGTAGGAAGTGTTTTCACAGAGTAGAGAAAGGCAAAGAGAATGCAGAGATGGTGCTAAAAAGCGCACCTTGTCAGAGCCATAGGAGTATCTGCTGACAAGGAACAGGAGGAGAGGGCGTTTGGAGAGGATGTTGGAGCAGAGCTAGAGGGGAAGGAAAGTGAAAAGACCTCAAAGGCTTAATTTTCATAGTTTGCACTGGCGCCCATGATGGACAGTAGTCACTTCAATCTCTGAAAATTATCACGGGTTGCCGGACCTGCTACACATCGAGCCTTAAAGTGGAGCACACTTGAATTTATAAATGGGATTTACTTTCCAGGTGCCCAGTACTAGCCCTATTTGAAAATTTGATCAGCATGGAAAGAACAGTGGGTTTTGACTATAGGAAATGTGGTTTTATTTCTTATTCTATAATTTATACACTCTGAGAACCAGGGAAAGTCATATAAACCTCTCATTTTGATTTCAAATCATTTAGCATTTAAATGTGCAAAGCTATTTTATCTTCATGGAGGAGTGTGTCTTTTATTAGTATAGGCAAACACATTGTGTGAGTGAAGGTTTTCACCCTCTAATTTTTTATCAAGCATTTAAAAAAACTTTTTCCTGTTTTTCTGTGTCTGTAGGTCTTATTTACTTCATCATTATTTTGGGACCATTTAGATTGTCCCTACTTATAAATAGTTAAGAGTCAGAGTTTTGCTTTATGATTGAATTTGAGTCTTTTAAACCATTAATGTAAATTTTAAACCAAAATAATAAGCCCATTTGAAAAGCAATGATGTATAGTAATAGAGTTGCATTTTATTCAGTTTTTATTTTCTTGATATTTACTTACTGTCCTTTCCTCTTTTTCTATTTTTACATCACTCAAATTATAACTTTCACTTTATTACTATGTTAATCAAACTTACTTTATATTTCTATTCTTAGTGTGGTGAGGATAGTATGACATTTTTGCAGGAAATAAGATATTTTTCTGTTGGAGTCTTGTGGCAGTTGTATTTCCTACTTAAAAGAAACAGAATATGCTTAGATGTTTAATTCCCAAGTCCTCGATGTAAAATATAAGAAATTTTGAACTTTAATCTTAAAGGATTCATCAGATATATTATTTACTTGGTTATTTTTAAGACGTGAGGCATGGCAATCTTTGATTTAAATGTGAAGATGAATGCAGTCATGCCACAGAGAGGCTGTGGGTTCGGTTCCAGACACCAGACTAAAATGAGTCATAATTTTCTGGCTGGTGGAGGGTCTTACCTTTTATTTGTAAAAAGCCCGCACCATCTGTGAAGCATAATAAAGTGAAGCACAATAAAACATGTGCCTGTAAAATATAAATTCCCATTAACATGCTTCCACTGTCATTTATAGCTTCTTCCACACTGTCTCCCTCACAGTGCACACAGTCCTTTTCAATGTGTTACAATTCTTCATTGTCCTAAAACTTTTTAGATGAGGTGTCCTTCCTTTTTTCCCTTCATGTTCGCCTTATGTTTCATGTGGTTCCCTAGGAATGCGCTTTATTGCTTCCCAGACCTGTATTTTTAATTCGTATGACCTTTTGGTGGTTGCCAAAAGGCGATACGCGGCAGGCATTAAAAAGATGATAAATTGGGTGTAGGTTATTGTGGACATGTTCTTTTCCTCTTGACAGCTCAGAGGCATGAAAACAATTTTCTGAGGTTATAGAAATGGGTCCATTTAAAACCGGGATTGCCTTTCTCACTGGTGTCAGGGTTGGTAACAGAGTGTGACGGGCCGCTGCTCGCTCTGGCAACTTGTCATGTACCAGCTGTTTTGTCGCAACTCGAAGGGCCCACAGGCAAATTTTGAACTGAAACAATGAAATGATAAAGAAATAGAATCACATAAAAATAATGCGACAAACTAAAAGGCCTTCAAGTTTCAACCATCAATAAATAAGGTGGGTCCCCAAGGTCGCATGTCTGCCAAAGGAGAAAGGGAGACTCCCTCCCCTTCAGGATCTTCATCGAACAAAATCAAATGCTGTGATTTTTTTTTTCATGGCCGCCTCCAGATTTTATTTTGATAAAAGGCTTACGTAAATAAATCTATTGTTCTTTTTTTTCAAACTTCTTTTTTTAAAAGATTTTATTTATTTATTTTTAGAGAGGAAAGGGAGGAAGAAAGAGAGAGAGAGAGAGAAACATCAGTGTGCGGTTGCTGGGGGCCGTGGCCTGCAACCCAGGCATGTGCTCTGACTGGGAATCGAACCGGCGATGCTTTGGTTCGCAGCCCGCACTCAATCCACTGAGCTATGCCAGACAGGGGCTAAATCTACTGTTCTTTTGAAATCCTAACCAGAATACTACAGTACAACAAAATTCTTTCAAAGATATTTCCTTAAAATAAAATGTCTCAAATGACCTATATTACCAAAGTCACGGTTTGTGATCTCTCTGTTCTTCTAGGATGTTATGGTAAAGCCATCGAACCTGTGGGCAGAAACGCAAGACAGCATACTCTCAATGGCATTTGTGTTCGCATTTGTCAGGGAATATGGCAACTTGTTTCTGCTTCTTCCCCTTGCTTTGGTGTTTGACACTAATGGACTCATCATTATTTGGTGGGATGTTCACCCCTAGTCGACACACAATACACCTGGCTTTGAGTGAAAGGTATGCTTGGCAGCTGTCAGTAAGACGGTCAAGGGGCACAAGGAGGGACAAGGTGCCTGTCACACATGGAAGACATCGCCCACCTAAAGTGGACTTCAGAGGGCCCTGGGGCGACTCTGGCTGTGATAGGATCAGACAGTAGTAGCACCTGAGTCCCTCTTGGGTCCCCTCCACCTCGTAAGCACTGTCATTATTAACTTCATACTGTCAGGACAGTTGGACTGATAGCCCTCAAACACAGCCAGCCAGGCCAGCTTGCTTCCTGCAGACATCCCAGAACCCAGACTGGGGGTGAGTGCGGGACACACAAAGGAGGAAGGAGAAGTGTGAGACCAAACAAGGAGACGAGACTCAGACGTGACACAGCTCTAGCCCTGGCGCGGTGTCAATAGGTGTCCAGGTCCTGAGTCCTCTGGCCCTGGCCGTGTGGCTGGCGGCAAGTGACTCAAGCACTCTAGGCTGAGCTGTGTTTGCCCTGAAAGGAGGAGACTATACTTTCTCTTAATATCACTATGAGTTAAATTACATGATCTTCACAGGATGATTAATAGAATTTGTGAGTAATACCTTAATAAACATTCCTCATTATTTTGGCTGTTTCTGTTTTTGTTCTGTGCATCAGTATCCTCATCATTGTCATTTTTACTTTTGTAGCTACATACTTCACAAAACCTGCTTCAACTTTTATTTCTTCCAGGGAATGTTTTCTGATTTCCTTCCCTTACCATGTGGGACCTACTCCACCCAGAAGCCCACCCAAAAATATACTTGCCTTATCTTCTGAGACAGGGCCAACTCCCTGGGTGTAAAAATTGGATTTCAGGGTTCATATACATTAAGATTTCAGCACCAGTTGTGGAGTTTAACTGCTACCAGGTTTGGGTGTGATGTATTATGAAATTTTCGTGTTTCCTCATGGAGTTACCAAACCAGTCAGTACTTGTAATGTGAAGTCCTCCATTACGCATTCAAAACTTTGTTTATGGATCCATGAACGGGTCATTATGACTTAAAAAAGAAAAAAAGATGAGAAACCTTTCCCCTACATACTCTAAAAATCCCCTAATCTATTTTTCCCATAGAGAACTATAAAAACTTTTTTCTTTAAATAATAAATCATTCTATTAGAATGTTTAATCATATTGGTAAAAATATACACTCTGAGAGCTATCACAGAGCAACTTTTAAGGCATCCTATGCGCAAAATAAAATCATAAGGCCTTTGCATGGTCTGACAGCTGACACCCCAGATACACACGGAGCATTTAGCACGATGACGGAGGCTCTGGCGGCCTTGTTTGTTTCTCTGTTCATGATCCAATGTTCTCCAGGTTTCAGAGTGCTCGGACACGGCTTCATGAAGCATACAGCTAGTCCAAAGATTTGAGCAGGATCTGGGAGACCCGTTTGGCCTAAGTCTGATCCCCAAGTTGGAGTGAAAATTGGCAAGAAATTCCTTATACCTCTTACATAGTCTCAGCCTTTCCAGAATGAGGCCTAATAGAAAAAATAAATTTCATGGAAAGCTAGAACTCAGGGAGATCAGTCCTTAGATCACCGGCCACGGTGAACGTACCAGAAAGGGTCTCAACAATCGCTGATTGAAACCACAACATGGGGAACTAAAGAATGACCCAAGCTGCAGCAGAAGCTCTGTTGACAGGTGACAGTTGGGGAACCACTTAGGAGCCTACTAGGGGAGATGGTGGCATTTGAAGACCTGGGCTTCAGGAACTTTTAAAATAATACGTCAAGAACATTGAAACTATATCAATGGACTTAATTTGTGAGTCTCACAGGGGTTATTGTAGAGTGTTTTTGTCACTGAATACATTTGCAATGCCATAGAAAGGAGCAGTTCTGGGCACCAGCACCAAGACACATACTTGAAATATAATCCCAAATAGATATAAACATTAATGCTCTTGATCTTAACCATGGCAAACACTGTGTTAGATTATGCAGGCCTAGAATGTTTTCTCTGGGTACCATCTAATTCAATTATGCCTCTTACTTTTTTCTTCCTTTTTAACAGAGAAGGAAGCATAGATTCGGAGTAAATTGCCCAAAATATTTATTACATATTTCAAGCTGCAAGTGTTGAAAGCCCAAAACAACTTAATTGCAACAACAAAATTATCTCAATAACTGTAAAGTCCAGGGGGAGGGCTGTCTTCATGAACAATTTCACTTGGGAGCGCAAACATTTTCAGGAAGGACTTGATTCCCTCCCTGTCTCAGATGAGTGCTCTCCCCCTTCCCATGATGGGTTTCTTTCTCAGGCTCTAGAGAGGAACAGGGTGACCTACAGCAGCTTCTGCTTTACATCCTTTGAGGTCCAAGTCTAAAAGGAAATATTAAATTATTCTTTCATATTACTAACCACCCATGGCTCCCGCAGAAGCATGAAGTATTGCTTTAATTAGAGCAACTCTAGATTACGTCCCTGTGTGTCATCCAATCATTGTGACCAGAATAATAGGAAGTAATCACTGACTTAGATTAGACACACAATGGGTATTTTACTCTTAAAGATGGAGGTGGGAACCCAGACTGTACTGGCTGAGAGTTGAGATTTAGAGCTCCCCCCACACACAGGAGTAAGGAATCACCAGGAGAAATTCGATACTAGCTGAGGAAGTAAACAACTAATAAGCCAATAATTAATCCAGACATGTATCCAGGATCTTTCACTAAAACATTGCATCTCTTTTAGTCTTCCTATGAAAGACATATAATCCATGTATGTGCTAGGTTATATTTATATTCATCCATAACTTCTACCAACAGGAAGGCTATGCTCAGATAAAACCTCGGATTCGCCTTGGGAGCAGATGCAATATGGCCACACTTCTGAGCAGAAGCAGCAAGAGCCAGCACGTGATTCTACAAACTTCTTTCTCTCTGCCCTCACCTTCAGAAGGGCTTCAGACCAAAGTCTTCTTTGTCAGCCTGGTGCACACAGATGCAGATAAATTGGCCACGGACAAGGCACGGAAGACACAGAACATGAGAAAAATAGATCTCGTTGTAATATTCTAAAATTTTAGCATTGTTATCACAGTGTGAGCTAACTGAGACTGACAGACAAGATCTCCTCAAAAGACCCACTTCACTTGTCATTTGGCATTTGTAAGTCAAGAAGTCTTCTCTCCTGCTTTTTCTGAATGCGTTTCTCCATAGCAAAGCTATGCAAGTCACTTTTAATTTGATACGATATTATCTTAGTTTGGGAAAAATGAACTGATTCACACTTCCTCTATGTCTAATCTGAAATATACCACGTACTAGTTCAGCGACCTTGGACAAGTCTCTCTACCTAATCATAACAATCTTATGTTCTTTAGCTCTGAAATATTGTGTTTGCTCACTAGGGGACTTCCAAAGTTGCCTCTGTCAATATCTGTCATTCTATGAGTTCATACACTTCTTCCCTTCATAACCCTTACTCTAATTTGTAATTGTACATCTTTTTACTGTTGCTTTTTAACGTCTTTATCTCTCCACACTGGATGGTAAGCTACATGAGGGCCGGGAGTACCTCTGCTGTTTTGACCACTGTACACTCAGTGTCTGCTAAGAGTATCTCATATAATACATTCTAGGATGCGTACTGTTGTTACTCGCTTTTTTACAAATGTTATGTGTGCCTTTTGGTTTGAATAAAACATTTCCTAGGTTAACAGCTTTACCCAGACATTATTTTGTATTTGTCTGAGACAAGTGTCTACCTGTATGTCCAGACATAATGCAGAACATCATGCAGAACATCTCTTCTGTAAAGACATATTTTCATTGAATCAGCAATATGCATCTTCTTTGGTGTTGACAGTATAAAAGCTTTATAAATCATTCTAGCAAATCATTGAAAAATCCAAGAAAACTGTTAAACTCACAGGTCTGGCATGCTCAAAATCAATGCCTGTGTGGATTTATGAGTTGATATTTGGTGATGGGTACATAGACTGTTAGGATTTCTTTTTTTTTTAACTCAACATTGACTTGAAGCAAAATACTGATGGTTTGATTCTTAAGCAGTTCCCTCTTTTGCCTCTAGATGTCTCACCTGGAATTCCCATTGCAGAAGATATTCTGATGCAACACCCACTATAAGGCTTGGCTGGAATGTCATCTTGGGAACTAAAAGAGTAAACCATGTGAATTGAACTGCAGTTGGGTCAAAACATTCCATCGGTATTTTTTTAACTTTCTGGAAAAATGCACATACCAGATGGTGGGAGAGTAGGCAGATTTATGAGAAAAATAGCTTTGTATTAGTCATTCTGATGAGCCACATCCCAAGGAGGACCTTCCTTTCTGGCTGTGATGAACAGTTTCCAGGTGTAGCCCTTCATGTTGGGAAAATGGTATTTAAGACAATGGTCATCAGCCTGTCTAAACAGCTTTTTTCCCCACTTCAAAATCATTCATATCATGTAAGTCCCAGTAGGTGAGGCATGGAACTAGGATATGATTTACAGAAAAATAATGATGATCTTAAGCCTTGGAAAACTGATGATACAAGTTAAAACACAAGCAAAATAACAGTTTCACTTCCAGAGAAAATGAGACATTTTGGCAATGGTCAAAAACAAGCATTTATTAAGATTTTTGAGCAAAAATAAGAAGATATGATTCTCTTGCAAGTATTTCTGTGCATAAAAATGTTTCCTAGTATCATATTTTTTCATAGCTTAATATGTATTATATATACAAATACTATGATAATATTTAGTATATAAGGGGAATGAAAAAAGACAGATAACCTGAAATGGCTTAGAAATAATATTTCATTTCAGATGTTACTCAAACCACTCAAAAGTGCAGTAAAACATAGTCACTTTGGTGTGTTTAGATATACCAAGTTTCTACCACAAAATCTAGATTTCTCTAAAGTGGGACAGAAAGGGGGACTTTCTTCCTGTACCTAAAACAAGCTGGCAAAAGCAAAGAAAAAAAATAAATAATTTTTGTTAAAAAATCAATGAATGAAAGTTAAGTGCAATCCCATTATTTTCCTGCTTATTTACTAAAGAAATGTTTTCTTTCTTTTGCAGATTTTCCTCGTACTGTGTTTCATTTCCTATGTCTTAAGTTTCTCTTATTTGTTTTATTTTATTTTTGGCCCTGCAAATATAAAAACAGTTTAGTCTGACATTTGCCAACCCTGTGGATTTTTGTTAAAATTGGATGCCAATAATGCTAGCAAAATGTACGGATCTCAAAATACTTGGCATAATTATTCACTTGGGGGGGGTTCCCCCCAAAAAGAAAAAAAAATTCCAATCTACCCTATGTTCCATTTGCTTCTGTATCATTTTGATAAATTAACATTTTTTTTCAGTTGATTCAGGTCAGTTTGGATTATTTAAGTTACATCTTAAAACATGTCACTTCCACACTGAAAAGTATTTTCAAAGACTTGTCACAAACTATTTAACTATCTATGGACTTTTGGGCCTGGCCTACAAGACACTTTCCCCATCCTAGTTCCAGCTCCTTATCCAGCCTTCTCTTTTTCTACTAATGATAAAACAGTAAGATCTCCTCCCATATTTACCTAGTGTGGTAGATTATTGTTCAGTTGAAATGTCACCTAACTCAGAATGCCTATTCTAGTTCATTCAAGTAGATGTGATCAAATTTGCCCCTACTTCCGGAAATTACTTGTTTATTTGTCTCAAGCTGTTGGTTTGCAACTTCAGAAGTTCCCCAGGTGAAATTTGAAACTGGCCCCCACACAGGGGCAAAGAGAGATGGAAAACAGGCAGCCTTCTCCAGATTGGCAGGTGTCAGGCTTAACAAGAAAAGACTCTTACATACGAGGCTAGTCTTGTGTGGCCACAATCACATAGATCTCCACCCCTCTCCACCCAGTGAAAGAATCTTAACACTATATAGAGGCTTTAACTGGGTTCAGGTACATATTCAGTCCAGATGGTTTCAACAGCACCTCTCTCTCTCAAGGCTGTGTCCTTGAAGAGGCTGCTATTTCAGGAACAGTAGTTGGGATTTACATTCCAAGGACAGGGAATAGGTAAGGAGCCTCCAATTGTGTGGGACCAGCAAGGACATAGTTTCAGTGACCTCCTTCAACACAAACCTCTGTTCAGATGTTAAGGTCACTGACTCAGCAACTGTAGCGTATTCCTAAGAACACTGCTTGAGCTTCAACAAAAGTTGGTTGGAATACATTGTATTCTACTGGTTGGTTTACCCATTAAATCAATTGATACATTCAAAAGTATCCCTGGAAGAAAGGATGACATGCCTCTGCTAAGTTACTACAGGGGAGCAAGACAAGAGTGAGAAGAGAGAAAGAGAGGAATTGAGAGAAGTTAGTGAAAAAAAGACAAAGAACATACAGAAACAGAAAAGAAAAGGAGAAACAGGAAAAAAAATTGGACAAACAGCAAGAAAGATTAGCCTCTCTCTTACCCAGAATGGTATTATTTGGGGATCTTCTCTCTTAGCTCCACCTCATCTTGAAACCCCCATCTTGCTTGATGGAAATGCCCAGGGGATCCATCAGCTTTCAAAGCCTCTAGAAATCCAGCAGGATCAGCCAGTGCTCTGAGAAGGAAGGAGGTTAAGACAGCACCCTCGTCGCCCCTTGTCCCCTCCCTTACCCAGATAACACTCTAGTTAGCTTCCAAGTTACTTTTTACCTGAGTGGTACCGACTTTTCAGTTAGAATTCCCTAAGAGCCCTTCCTTCAGAATCCAGAGGCTTATGCTTGCCTATAAAACTGGGAGGTATTTAAATTTTGGATCGATTGTGTATCATCCGTGGATGACTCGCTTAGATTACCTCAGTCTCCATTTTCAAATTCTAAAGGGTGACTATTCTTGCAGAACTGTTCCAAGTATAAGAACCTATTATCTTATTCTGGAAATTAGAGTAGGCGTATTTAAATCTAATCCCCTAATGATAGCAGATCAATTAAATTTTTGCCAGGTACTAATGTAATAATAATAATTTCAGATATACATATTTATATATGTCAGATAGATACAGTTTAATTTTTAAAGAAACATTATAGCATTTAAAGTAGTTATGAGACTTTAAACTTCTTTATAAATTCCACACACACAAGTATTTATTACAAATCTACCATAAGCCAAACCCTGCTGGGAGTTTGGGTTACAGCAGGGAGGAAAACGCTTGCCCTCCACATTTGAACAGACTGGAAGGCTAGTTGGTCTAATTAAATTGGGAGATAGTTGGTTGTCACTCCTTTTACAACTCCATTCCGCAAACATGTTTTTTCAACCAAAGCAGTAAAATCTACTTTCGAAAACTATTATAGTGATGTTAACAATAGCAAATATATTTTCATTAGAATGATGTGTTTCATTTACAAATGCAGGTAAGTTTTGATAAACGTAGGTGGGTTGCTCAGAATATAGAATTATCAGTTGAAGCTGGCACAAAGCTTATTATTTGTTTTTAGAACTCTGCAAGAAAATGGCTTAAACTTAATTCTAATAGTCACACATGCACCATGTTAGAGCTCTGACAGAAATGGATGGTTCTTTCACACAGTGTCATTGAGGGGCTTGGATAAAGATACTCCTGTCTTTACAAGCAGTGCAAGCAGGGTTTAGCAAAACCAACAAGGGAAGGATCGGCACAGTGGGACCAGCAGGTCTGGGGATCTGTTGTTATGGCCCCTTCACCTCGGGTACAGAGATGGGTTCCCAGGACACTGGAGAAGGGGGATGTAGGGATAGGACTGCCTGAGAAACGCTATGGCCTTTGGTGGAATGACACGGCCAAGTTGTGGCCACCCAGCAAGGAGAGTTGCTGTGACACAGACACTCTGGCCACACTCCCCCCAATCTAATCTAGTACCAGGGCTTCTCACTGGCCTGATCCATGGGGAAAAGCCAGAGGCCAAGGCAGCTCAGCGGCATGATGCAGAGGGGTCAACCCTGGAGCAGCACATGGACTGCATCCAGAACAATACGGTAATTAGGACTTACTAAAATCACGGCTGGATCATTTATTTTTCAGTTTAACATTGAAAAATAATGATCAGAACAGAAACGTTCATTAATAGTTATTTTGATTTTGATTTGAATAGTTATTTTGGTTTGAAAGTAATTTTCAAAATTCAGATTATTTTAATCACGTAGTCCCGTAGAACGTGAAAGTATCTGAACCCATCTTCTCAGCTACCTTTAATACGTCACAGGAATGGTGGTGTTTTCTCAAATGTTAGTGAAGAACTTCACCTTTAGAATTATTTAAGAAAAAGGAGGTGTTTCTCAAGCTTTGCATGGCTGCACGGCACAGACTGGGCACTTTAAAACTGATTGAATAAAAGCACGATGGAAGAAAAAGTACATTCTTATACAATCGTTGTCACAAGTATTTTGATCTGGTTCATTTTCAGTCGAAGTAATAAGGACATTTCAATTTTTATAATACTAAAAGTGCATCCCCAGCAAAAAAAAATGAAACAAAACTATCCATGGTATTATTATATGGTCTTAATAATTCTAACATCAATGAATATTAGCAGAATCCATGACCTGAATTCTTTTTAGGAACAGAATATCGTGTTTATTAGCACATTATTTTATTTTTTTTCTCTCTATACTTTTATTATCTCCAAATGAAAACGGAGAAAATTCTAAGTGTTCTGTAATTTTTCAAAAGTAACACCCTTGCTGGTATGACAGGATAACACTTCATTCTTATTGAGTAAATCACTATGTTTTTCTTTGCTTCTATTTAAATCCAAAGCTTAAAATAAAATAACCTAAAAGAGCTTTCTAGTTTATTCATGTTTCTTAATATCAACCCTTTTATATATAATCTGTTTTCGATCAAGCTGCCTACAGTAGAAAGGGCAATATATTTGACAAAAATGACTCCTTGCAGTTCAACATAATACACATTAAATATATATCCAATATCTTGCTGCAGCTCGGTGAGTTCAGCACAACCGGCAAAACTTTCATAGGAAAGGCCACAACATCACGTTGGCATGAAAATAGAATGTCGGCTGAGAAGTGGAGAGAAAAATAAAAGTTCTCTTAAGGTCAAGGGCAACAGCTGAGCAGCAGCGGGGCTACCTGCTTCAAAGGATACAGTGTCTCGTGTTTGTAGATAAAATGTTGGTTTCTATGGGGGGAGGGTGGTCACAGGAACAAATATCCCTGACACCCAAACAAAATAATCCCAGATATAATGGATGATGTAGCTCATAGTAAAAAAGGGAGATAACTGTTCATGGGAAAAAATGCATGACCTCAGTCTTTCAGAATACACAGTGATTCATCAGCATTTTCCAGCTTTCTTGGCTGCTGGTTTTCAATCTCGCAGCTCTGCCCCGTTCCCCTCTTGCCCCCAAGGTCAGGTCACCTAATGGAAGGTGCCGGGCTTTAGAAGGAACAGTAAAACTTAAGGAAAGCACGTGTTTTGTGAAAGGATTTCTTGTCCAGAAGTTAGAAGCGCAGCCTTTGCTGAGGACATACTTTTCTCAACAACTAAATGTTACACTTATTTTTTTTCTTTTTCTTTCCCTTTTTTTTGTTGTTGTTTCAGAAAAGCTGTGTGTTAACCTAGTAGAAAAAGGAGTCTCTGTGACCATGAGGAAAACGTTATGGGAATAATACATGGAAATATATTTATTTATAAGCAGGAGGAATCAGCTAAAAATATCATTACCAGCAGGCTAAGTTATAATTTTAAATTTTGGCACTTGCAAAAACTTTGAAATGCTATCAGTCCATCTACTTATGAAAAGGCACCCCAGTTTCATCAAGCAACTGTGAAACCACGGCCTCGAAATTGCAACCAAATTGTTTGTGCAGTGTTATGTATCTAAGGAAACACATGTGGACTTCTAGAATTACATTATTAGTTTCTTCTGAGCCCTGTGCACTTCAAAGATCTTTCAGGAACTAGTAATGCTGTGTTACACAGGGACCCATTTCTCAGTGGCTGGACGCACCAGGCCCCATGCTGGCCTGCCTTCTCTCATCTATGGAACGCCGGGTAATTTCATGACTTTTGGCTCATGCCAATGGGAGGGGAAAAAAAAAGAATAAATCTCTGTCTGGTTTGTTCTACCAGACATCTATAATTGTATTAAACAGGGAATAAAATAATCTTGGTGAAAAGAAGGTTTTGATCAATCCACTGCTTTCCACTCTATCCTACCAGTGACCTGGTGTCTGTTCTAGACAATGTCGCTTTCCAGACCCCAGTCTCCTGACACCCGGCCGAGTGAGTGGGGCCCGAGTCTGGTATCTTTCACTGGGAATCCCGGGGGTCTGAGGATGATGGTTTTGAGAAACACAGTAGTGCTACATGTTCTGTGTCGGAATCCTGATCTTTAGAACTTGGGTCCGGAGAATACTGTGCTAAGTGAAATCAACCAGTCAGAGGAGGACATATAATGTATGATTTCACTTAAATGTGGAATCTAAGGAACAAAATCAACGCACAAACAAAAAGGAAACAGACTCATAGACACAGAGAACAGACTGACAGCTGTCAGAGGGGAGGGTGTTTGAGGGCTGAGTGAAAAAGGTGACTGGATTAATAAAAAAACCCTAAAACCCATAATAGACACAGACGACAGTATGGAGATTACCCGGAGGAAAGTGGGGGGCCGGGGAAGGTAGAAGAGGCTAAAGCGGGGATAAATGGTGATGGAGGGAGACTTGACTTGGGGTGATGAACACACAGTATAATATACAGATGATCTGTTATAGAATTGTATACCTGAAACTGATCCCAATACATTCAATTTAAAAAATGAAGTCAGATCAAACCAACGCATTTTCACCTCTGCTAACTGAACAGTTTCTAGAAGAATCATCTCACTGCTTTTCGGAAGCCAGTGATTCACTCCCATCGAAGGAGCAGGTACAACTCTGGCCCTCAATGGTTTTAGGTAATCTCTCTAAAAGCCCACTCACAAGTAATGTTCTGAAGAGGGTCATCAGGGATAGCTTAAAAATTAAATGTTAATATTATCTCCTCATTTGGCTGCCTAATGGTTCCAGTGAGGATGAACCCTCACTTATGAGGGTTCTCTACCCACCCCCCACCCTGGGGCTGGGGTAAGTGATGGACCTGGATGGATCTTTCTCATGCTATGCCCTCACGCCTTTTGAACAACCACAGGTGATGGGCATGGGGAAGGCAGGAGTTCCCACAGCCCCTCTTGTGTTTCAGAAGTGTCTGTGTACGTGACCATGGTCTGTGGGTCTCCCTAACCCGTGCCCACCCACACTTCCACCGGCTCCAGGCCTTGGTGTTGCTGGTTGGGCAGACGGAGCATTTTGTTTTCTGTCTGAGAGCTTTCCTTTCTGCTTGTTTGCACTTCTATCATTCTGCAACCTGATGATAAGCACCATCGGATTCAGGCTTACACTCTGGGCTGTGAGCACTATATGCATTCATACAAGCATCCTGAGTGTAAATATTCTTAAGTCTTTTCCCAAGATGGTTTGACCAACCAAATTGCATGTTATTCATTCCCAGAAGTTCGTCACTTTCTTACAAAACTCAAACCTAGGATCACTCCAATAAGCAAATCAGAGTCACCTACCAGTTAATTATTTAGGAGTTAATGACAATGATGCTTATTTTTATAATCAGCATTATTCCGTATATAATTTATATACAATAAAATTCCCATGTGAAATGTACAGGTTGGCAAACTTTTTAAACCTTTTTTTAAAATATGTATAGACACACAGAACGTTGCGAAGATAGTACAGAGCATCCCATGAACTATTCACCCTGGTTCCCTCAATAGTTACATCTTACAGAATTCCAGTGTGATACCAAGACCAGGAAACTGATGTTAGTATGAAGTGTGTGTATAGTTCTATGTCATTTTTATCCCATAATTATGAGAATATGAGATGACGTAGATTCATGTAAGAACCACCACAATCGAGACACAGAACTATTCTGTCCCTACATGGGTGTCACCCGTGCTATCCCTTTATAGTCACAGCCATTGCCTTGCTTCGGCCACCTTAGCCCAGCAGTCATGGATCTGTCATTTGTCTCTATAGTTTTGTAATTTCCTGAATGTTCTATGAATGGAATCTTAAGCAATGTGACCTTTTGAGACTGGCTTCTATCACTCGACGTAATACCCTCAAGATTCAACCAGGTTGTGTGTTTGTTCTCTTATTGTCAAGTAGTATTTCAACTCTGCTTCCTAATGTATTGAATTCATCTACATGCCATTCCTTCCTAAAAGGCTTTGAGGTGGCTTCTATCAAGTGATGTAACAATGAGGCTAAGCAAACACAGATACAAAAGTGGGGATAATGAAATTAGAAAGGCACAGTAAGCTAACCTTGGAGAGCGATAGCAGAGTCATTCTGGTGACATTTCAGAACTGGCTCTGAAATTTCTGGCATCCAGGTTAAAAAACAGAACGTGATAAATGGCATGGCTGTCATGGTTGGAGCGGAGGAAGCCTGCCAGTTCTCAAACGGAGAGAGCTGTTCGAAAAGAAACAACTCAGGAGAAGTTTTGCACAGAGCATATTGCTATAACGGACAACATTCCCGGCAATATTTCTATAGCAAATGCAGACATGGATTTTACTTAGCGGGCTAATTTTCACTGAGACTATCAGTTAGTTACAAGGCCAAAAGTAAAAGTGCAGCTCCATGAAGCCAACCAACAGGACACGTTTGGTGGCGAGCACTTCAATGCAGATTAAGGAAGGCTGTGGGGTGGGGAGGCTCCTGTGGTCAGTGTTAGTGCAATTCAACCGTTATTTCTGGTTTTTCTCCTTTTTCATCTCTTTGTGAATGAACGTGGCCATGTGATCAGTTATGACCAATGAGTTGTGAGTATGGTAGATTGCATTTTTAAAAGAAGGCTCTTTCTAAAATATGTCACCGGTATGTCTTTATCAAGAGGTTGGGTCTAGTTTTCCTCCCCTTAAACAGCATGGGTGAGCTCTACAGAAGTAATACTGTTAGCTTCTGTCTAGCCCTCCATCCCTTTTCTTTGCTGGAATCTTGTTGAGTTGTCATTATACAAAATATTTTGTGTGAAGCCAATTGTAACATACATAGAGTAGTAATTGACAACAGAGAAATGAACTGTTGTCCTGAGATTTGCTTTTAAGCTGTAAATAATGAATATTCCACAAAAATACCATGAGGAATAGCCAACATAACTGTGATTTTTTAACTTTCACTTGGAGCTACTTTATGATTTACAGAGACCCTCTGTCAATACTGATATTACTTTTCTTCATCCAAAAAATAAATTCTTTTTTTAAAAAGATTTTATTTACTTATTTTTAGAGAGGGAAGGGAGGGAGAAAGAGAGAGAGAAACATCAATGTGCGGTTGCTGGGGGCCGTGGCCTGCAACCCAGGCATGTGCCCTGACTGGGAATCGAACCTGTGAATCTTTGGTTCACAGCCTGCGCTCAATCCACTGAGCTATGCCAGCCAGGGCCCAAAAAATAAATTCTTGATTGAACTGTGCCTGTATAAATATATTTCAGAAACGGAATGTGTATAATCAAAGACAAGGTAGTTTGGAGTAGCACTGGTTTAAAAAGGAAAGAACTTGGCTGACATTGGACAAATGTCTGCATCCAACTTTGAAAGAGAAGTGACAGCAGAATCTTCATAGGACTGGTGTTAACTTTATCAGTGTTTTATTGGGGGGGGGGGTGCGTGTGGAATGAAGCGCACCTAGCCCTATCAGGAGTACTGAACATGAGGAAAAGAAATAAAAAATGATGATGTGTATAAAATATCATCACACACTTTATTCACTTACTCATTCATGCATTACTGGCTAGCTCATTCACAGTCTTTTGTTGAGGATTTATAACTGTGTCAGGGATTATACTGGCTGCTGAGGTTATGAAGACTAACAAGGATTGACCCCTGCCTCAAAGATGTTATAGTCTAAGTAAGCATATTATTTAATAATATAATATGGTCAACAGTATCCTAGATGCGTGATTACAGAGAGGAGGTATATCATATTGAAGGGATACGCTCAATGTCAGCACATATCCAGTTAGCCAGAAAATACAGTCTGAGCACCAGTAAGAACAGAAATGTGCAACTCCAAGTAGAGTGGCATGTGTACCCCTCTGCATGGCCATATGTGGCCGTCAGAGCCTGATGCTATTAAACACTGGAAATATTACACTGACCTCCTTTGCCGTAATCCCAGGCTTATCAATGCACTTTCCCTTGCGTAGATCTGTCTACAAGCAAACAATGGTGCTGGCCTTACCAACAGGGATTCCCCAGTGCTCTTGACATTATATTTCTCACTGCAAATTTGCATTCTTGTGTCAAGTTATTCCCAGGGAGTTTGACTACTGCGTATGCCCCTCCCCTGCTCCTTCCCGGAGATGCAGCCCCTCTTTGTCCGCTGAACACATCAAGCTTCTTAGGTGAAAGCAGAGTTTCAGACCCTGGACCTTGGAAAATTCATCAAAGCAAATGCCACCTTGTTTCCCTGATGACATCTCTGGTCGCACAGCATGTCCTTCTTTCTCAGACATCTACAGTTACATGTGATTATCATGAATATTTTACTCACAGTCTTTTTACACTCAATGTGAGGTCGTGATTGAAGTTAGCTGACACTGAGCGTATTCTTGCCCAAGAACAGTTTCTCCCAGTGCGACTGGCTCCTCGCGTCTCTCTGAACTGGCTCCGTCCCAACCGTGAAACCAGATTCAGTCCTTTCCACTCGCACCATGAAGCAGCCACTTATAGCAAAATCGCCTTCAAGCAATATAGAGTTTAGCAAAGATCTCATGCCAGGAAATGGGAAAATCTGCGTGCAAACCACACAGAAGAACCACTTACTGTTGACTTCTTCCTTATTTGTGTGCCCCTCCAGCCTCTATTTTGGCTGTGTTCAAAGAGGTCTTGGCGTCTTTGTACCTTCTGGTGGGATGCAGTCCTCCCAATGCTCTGCCTTCTGAAAGACAGCATCCCTGACACTTCAATGCCCACCCCCCCCATCCCTGAGAAGGTACGACATGTCCACTCCGCACACTGATCCTCTTTCCAGACCCTTCAGTGTTGTCTAGACCAAGCGTCTTTGTGGTGAATGAAACGCTTTCTGTCTCATTTTCCTTTTCACTCTCTCTCTCTCTCTTTCACACCCTGGTTTTGCTCGCGTGACTTTGGATATCCCCAGCTTCGAATCAACCACACGCCTAACTCCTACAAAGACAAGTATTTTAATAGTTTTTACTGCCGCAGGACAAATGGACCCAAACGTGGCAGCTTAAACTAACACAAATGTATTATTCCATCCTTTCAGTAGGTCTGAAATTTGGGCATGGCACGGCTGGATCCTCTGCTCAGGATCCCACCAGGATAAGCTGGAGGGGTCACTTAGGGCTGCAGCGCATCTAGGCTCAGGGTCCCGTTCGCAGATCATCGATGCTCACAGAGTTTATTTCACTGAACCTCCAGATTGGAGATTCCATGCTCTTTCATCCTGAGAGCCAGCAACCAGAGTCTGCCTGCAGTTCCCTGCCCCAGGGCCCCTGTAGATAATTTACAACCTGTGTTTGCTTTCTGCTGGGCTGAACAATACATAGCTCTGCAAATTTCTCTTCCGTGAACTTCCAGAGGAAAGTCTATGCTTTTAAAAAACCTATGTAATGATGTCAGGTACACCCAGATAATCTCCCTATCTCCAAGTCTACTGATTGAAGACCTTCCCTCTCACTGAATTAAACGGGAGAGGGTGTGTACATCCACGGCTAGGGATCTTGGAGGGACCCTCTCAGATTTCTGCCTCCCACAAACAAGTTCACAGTGAAATGAATAAAGGGTAAGCTTCAGGGCCCCTTGTTTGCATAGATTTTTCCAGAGCTTTGGGAGAAACCTAGCTGTGTGTTTGCATGGCTTATGCTTAGATAATTTTATGTTAATTATGTTTAATAATATTTTGTAAAAGTAATGTATTTGTTCCACATTGAATTATGGCAACTATCACTTCCCACTCTAAATTCTCTGTTCTGTCTCATCATGATATTTTGCAGAGTCAGTGAAGGGGAGGAGGAAGTAGAGGTATTTTGAATCTCTGTGCACTGGCGTACTTTCCTGTGGTGCCCAGTCACTTCTGTGTACTAGCTTGGAACAGCTTCCAGGTACACCCTGCCCACACACCTGCTGACGTAACCCAAGGGTATATAGCCAGGTGTACTGAGTTATGAATGGAATCCAGTGCAGGAAATATGTGAAAAGAGGAGGAAGAAAAGTAGCTTTTATTTTATTTTTTTTAAGATTTTATTTATTTATTTTTAGAGGGAGAAGGGAGGGAGAGAGAGAGAGAGAGAGAGAGAGAGAGAGAAAAACATCAATGTGCGGTTGCTGGGGGTTATGGCCTGCAACCCAGGAATGTACCCTGGCTGGGAATCGAACCTGGGACACTTTGGTTCCCAGCCCGCGCTCAATCCACTGAGCTATGCCAGCCAGGGCTAGAAAAGTAGCTTTTAAATGTATGGGGCTGAAAGCTCATGTGTGGAAAAGACTTCTCAGAATCAGAACTGTAAAATTACAAGCAGAGAATTTCTCATCAAAGCCTCCTTGAAAGCAAAGCTTTCTACATTTAGGAATATTCTTAGTAAGATAATATATTCAATTAAAATCCATAATATAATTTTAATAGAAATGGAATATGTAATAAAGCTTGAGTACACCATTTAATTTCCAATTTGAAAAGATGCTTAAGAAAAGTTGATGGAGAAATTACAGACATTTGGCTTGAATGTGTATCTTTTTAATCAAATTTAAATTTACAGGTTAAAAAGTTGAAACAAACTTTGGATAAAAATTAATAAAATAGGGAAAATGTGATAAAGAAGAACAATGAAATCAACAGAAATGATTCTCATGCTGAGAACCAAATTATAGCCAAAATATACACATATACTACCAAAAGTAGCAATTCATTAAAAAGACAGGACAGATTTTCATAAAATTAGTTAATAGTTTCTTGGAATTTTTGATAACCTAATTAATGAAGAGAATTTACTCATGTGTGAATAATGGGAGAAGATTTAAATTTCTTGCTGATTTTACAAAAATTTCTGTCCTGAATAAAGGATACTATAACAAGCACACAAGAAATTAACATTGGACACTGCAGAGAGAAACTTGCAAATTTCTGAATGCTTCCAGAAATGACAGAAACTCGACAGAAGCTCATCCAAATGTAATAATTTAAAAATTGCATGACATTAATAATTCAAAATAAAAATGAAATTTGACCATCTATGAACATTGCTGGGTTTTCTTTCTATTTTCCTTTTAGAAAATGACATTTCAAATTTGTCCTATGAAGAGGTGATCAAAGTATAGGCAGCCAAATCAGCAAAACACTGAACAAAATCTCCATTAGACATTTCAGTTTATTCCAACATCCTCTGACAACTGGGGATTCTGCCTGTCTTTTGAGCTCTTGTGCTGGCTTCCTAGGTTTGTCCACATGTTGTCCTATACTCATCATTTTGTATCATCCCCTGGAAAGAGTGGTCATGTGGATTCTTCTTAATCTGCTCCTCTCTCTCCCATGAAGACAAGTGTCAGCAGATTTTTCCCCAGCTTTCCAAGAATTCCAGCCAATTGCATATTTTCCATATTGTCAAATGTATTCAGTGTGATTAATTTCATCCCCCCCCACACAAAAATCCAAAATTAGTATACTTTCAGTAATCCTTTCTAGGATCCACAAATTGTTCTCCTCTGTGTTGCCCTAGATGGAATTAAACTTCTATATATTTTAAAAGCTTTACTATGTCATCGAGTTTTAAAAGGGTTATTTTGATTTAATAACCACAGCCTGAAATATTGTATTCAGCTTTCTAGGGAGACTTTGTTATACAAATCTCAGTAATTTTCATCAGATGGTGACTGCTTCTGGAGAATTTATATATGTGCATGTGTGTGTGTATTTCTAGGGAACTGGATTATTCTAAGAATTATTTTTTTCACATCAACAGACATGGAATCAAAAGGTCTTGCATGTTCTCAGGGTAAGAAAAAAAGAGTACACAAGAAGAAGAATAGTGAGAAAAAATAACCAACTAAATTATACCCAGAATTTAAGAATCTTTATTTATTTATTACTAAGATTCACCTTTCCTTTTTGTTTGTTTGTTTGTTTGGAGAAAGCATTACTCCGTGTGATAGTTTGCCGGGATCAAGATCAGAATCTTGCTTGACTGAGCTGTCACTACCTGTCTTGGTCTGCCAGCATCCAGAATCAAAACACAGTTCCCGTGTGCAGACTTCCCACTGTTACTGAAACGACTTTCTTGTTAACCGTGGCAAAACGTCCAGCTCTGAAAACACTCTTCTGAGAACTCCCATGAACTCACCGCGACTCCAGTGCAACGCACGTTTAGAAGGATTGCTGTGAGTCTTTTAAAACGTGTGGTTTATCACACATTGCCAAAAGAACTTGCCTGCAGTGCTGTTTATCAACACTAACTTATTTCAAGCATTCTTCCTGCGAAAGCTCTTAATGTTCGGTGTGCCTCCTTATGCTAATGTCATATTTATCGCTGGTATTTCTGCTCCCACAAAACACATTCATAAAATCTGGATTTTGCATAAAGGCTGCTTTCCCTTCAACATTGCATTTACATTGATTCATTCTAAGTGTTTCCTCTCTGTTCCTATAAATCTGATATGGGGACGGTTTGGATGGATCAGTCACTGCAATGAATCAGATAACGCGTTACACATTAAGGCAAAGTAAATGTAACCTACCGCTAGTAAAAAATGGATTTAGATGTGTGTGGTTTTTGTACAACATGCAATCTGTTGTGTTTGATCTTCTCTCTGGGGGTGGGGGTAGACGCCGTCTGTGCACAAACACACATATGAGTAGGTGCTTATTCAGGCAAATAAATGATCCTTTTCTCTTTCAGCAGGCTCCTCCACCCACGCCTGACTTCAAGCAGTGCCATGAGCTCTAGGTGGAGTCCACTTACACTACAAGGCACAGCCCTTCTCTATGAAATTCTAAAAGAGGTATTTGCTGTATAATTTGATTTGAGAGAAAAATGCACAGTTGATCGCTAGCCATACTAAGGCCCATCACATAGGGAGATTGTGAGTTCAAATACACAAGTTAGGATACTTTTGAAGACCAAATGCATAGTTCTTTCAAATTTTAAGTATATCCTCCATAGGGACTAGATTACTAATTATGCAAGTCTTATTAAATATAGAATTATAGAATTGTATCTAGGTTAAAATGAAGAGAGGACTGGATTAGTTTGACTAACTGAAGAGACTTGTCCAATTAAATAGCTGAACTAGTCCCAGCAAAGTCCCATAAAAAGGAATTGTTGACAGTTCAGTTAGTCGAATGGTTGAATTGTTTATTATGTATGTGAACATGAACTATTCACGGAGCCAAACACTGAATGTCCTTGGGAATTAAATCCTGGCATCTTGATTGCACCATTTTGGGCACACTGTTTTACATACTCCATAAAATTCATTCATAAAGCTCTTCTGTACAGTCATGCATGCTCAAAGACAGGGATGAGTTCTGAGAAGTATGAACTCATCAGAAATGTGATGATCTCATTAGTAATGTGATGATTTCATCACTTGTGATCACCACAGAGTGTACTTATACACAAACCTAGATCACAGAGTGCACTACACACTTAGGCGATAGGGTAGCCCATTACTCCTAGGCTACAAACCTCTACAACACGTCACTGTACTGAATACCGTAAAAAATTCTAACATAACGGTAAGTACTTGCTTATTTAAACATATATAAACATATCTAAACAGTAAAAACACAGTTATCTGCACTTTTTAAGAACAGAACTAACATGTTTTTACGGCTATCATGTTTTATCAAACTATCTCTCATTCAATTCATAGAAATTTTTACCTGTACAAACCTACAACACACAGACTATACTATGCACATGCTGAGTCTTGAAAACTGGCAAATTGAACAATGTTTATAATGGTCAGTCGTGAAACTGAATCCATTGTTTTAATCATATTAACTTGATATCACTGTGTTTGTTTTCCCACAATGAGCTAAACTCCAGTAAATGTTCTATCGTCTCTGAGTTTATGGAAAGAGAATAGATGTAGGAGCACAAAGATAGTAACTTAAAAATCATTGCTCATGTCCAATTTTACTCTAACCTCTACCTCAAGTTCCAGAAGAAGTTCCATTCTGAAACTTGTTAATAGCAGTTTCGAAGGATGTGCCTGTATTTTGTCAATGACTGCTCAGTGCCTCTCAGATGCCACACTCTGTGCAGAATATTTCAAATGCACAGGGAGTGAGCAAACACGATGCCTTCCATCATGTAGCCTGGAGTCAAGGGAAAACAGCATAGGACTGATTTGTGGAAAAGAAAAGGCAAAAGGACAGTGGCTGGTACAATCTTGTAGTGTTGCGAATGCCACCAAGTTGTTTTCACAGCTTAGTAGAAATCAGGCAAAATGCTTAGACATTTAATATTAATCTCAATTCATCCCTAAACACTGAATGTAACCTGATACAGAACCATGTGTATATGTAGGCAGACAAGAGTAAGGTAACTTTACATGAATTGGTAGAATTTTCTTTGAAGAGATATTATTAAAGTTTAAGTTTAATTATGTAGATATTGACAAGAGGGTATAAAAAGAGGGAAATATTAAAAAGTATTCTTAGTATGGCACAGGAAACTATTATTGGAGTAAAAATATGACCCAGTTCTACTTATTACATTTTTAATTTTATTTCCTGTACCATGATGAGTTTAACAATAGAACAGGTAATTTTGTAAAAGTCAACTTAATGGAATGTAGACATCAAAGTGAACTATATTAACTTTAGAACAATCACGTCCGCCTGTACATCTAAGCTTGATGCTAATGTGAAAAACCTCCTGGAAACTAATTTTGGGGAAAGTGTCCAGAATCTGCAGCATGCTCTTTTATGGAATCTTGATCATGGCAGGGGGACCAGCTGACTGTTGGTGAGACCCACAGAACCCGGGTTTGGTAATGAAAGGTGAGCTCTGTCTATTCTCACATAGATGAGGGAGGATTAAGCACTGACTGAGTATCTGTCTCTCACAACATGAAGGTGCCACGTCTTATCCATTTCAGTGGTCCTGGCACAATTCTTGGTATAGTGCAGAATTACCATGAACGATTGTTGAATTCCATGTTCTTAATTAAAGGTCATGGTTAATGGTCCTAATGATTTGAAATGACCTCAAAATGGTTCTGTGGCTATTTGTAAATATGCATATATTTTTTCTCATGAATGCATGTCATCTCCATATATAATATCTATGCAGAATATACTATGAATTTTGGCAGAAGACTATTTTTTGACCCCATCCTCTCTTTGCAGCGCATTGGTCTTATGGAGATTATTCATGATTGATAGTTGGACTCATTTCCCAACTAGACACCTGGATCCAAATGAATGCTTTAATAGTTTACCCCGTTAAAAATGTAATGAAAAACCTGTCATGGGCAATAAGTTGCAATGAAGTGCTTGAACACCTTAAATGACAGGTTCTCTGTGATTTCAAATTCCAGTTCTTCTGGATTTGAGGTATATAGTTAATGAAGCTAAGGGTGGTGCATGTTAGAAAAATTTAATACATTCAATAAATATCATAATCAACATCAACAACTAAACCATCACTTTGTTTTATGTTAAAATACTAAAATATTTTCTTCAAGAATTATACACTAGACTTGAGAAGATACAGTTTGTAGCTTTCTTTTATTAGCTGATTTCTTATCTCTCTTTATTAGCTTATTTGCATTGGTTTTTGTTGATTCAGCTTTTTACCTACTCTTTTATGTATTAACCAAAAATAACATAACATTCTGAACAAACCTAGATTGTTAGGGCAAAACAACTCAATAAGATTTCTTATCAATTAATTATTTTTTGTGAGCCCATAAATGTAAAATTAGCCATCATAAAAGTTGCTTGCTTTTCCTTTAGCATATTCAAGATTCATTTTCAAAGAATTAGAATACTTACCTAGATGTAACCCAGAATCCAAAGTTCTATTACACTGATAAATGTGATTTTCCACTTCTGAAAAGTTCCCTCTTCTAGTCTGTGTTTTATGTGGCTGTTTGTTACCGAGACAAACGGAATGGCTAAATCAATACAAATGGCCCTCGAGGCCTAGAGAGGCCACAAGAAAGTGTAGCATCATTAAACTAAATTACAGACAAGCACTTCAGGAGACAAATAAGTGTTTTGTTACCATAACTTCTGATTTTTTTATGGCGAGATGATTGGAAATGTTTACAAAACATGCATGATACCAGGAACAAGGCTTCTAGGGCAGTGTAATAATAGTTAGGTATAACTTACTTGCTAGGGTGGTTTTAATCAGATAGAGAAGTATAATCAAGGAGCAGAGCTCTGATAGTGTTTCCCTGAACCCCGATCTTTACCTGGTGTTAGTAAAAATGTAATAAATATAACTCAGGAGAAGTAATAATCAGCAAAATGAGAATAGAAAGTCAATGGAGATTAGTCAGACAGCACGGGTGTAACCCACTTACTCGGCACACGCGAGCTGTGAGCTGAGCTAGGAGAAGACAGACACCGAATGCAGTGAAAATAAAATCATGCTAGAACACAGTCTCCACAGGGATTTCTCTTCCTGCTCTCTAGAAGATGCTCTTTGAGGCCTTGATTTATTTCACAACTTCCCTACAGCAGATGAAAACAAAGGCAAAGGAGCTAAGCTCAATATTCTACAAATTGAATATAGGCCAACAAGATACAACCAAGGAAACATTTTTAAAAAATTTATGTTAGAGAAATAGGAAGGGAGAGTGAGAATGAGAGAGAAGGAGAGAGAGAGAGAGAGAAACATTGGTTGGTTGCCTCGCCTATGCACCCCAATGAACCCTCAGCTTTTTGGTGTATGGACAATGCTCCAACCAACCGAGACACCTGGGCAAGGCAGGAAATGATCTTGAAAAATATAAAGTTTTGGGAAAACACATGTCAAGAGGGAGAAGAACATATGGTTCAGGATATTTTCAACTTGGAAGAGCTCAAGACATAAATGACCTGTGGTCCTGAGCAATACTGCATGCAGGACACACACAGCAGGCCTCAGTGTCGTTTTGTTCAATGCCATTTCATTATAGTGTGGAGCAGATGCTATAGGAACTTAGCCTTGTTTCTATCAATCAGGCTACGGTAAAATTGGCCTCCTTATATGTTGTTTTGCTGGAGTGCCAAGACCCTATCCGCGATGTAAACTGAAGACTTGATATACATGTATATCCCATACTTGGCAGTTTGGAGCAGTGGTCATTATATAGAAGATTGAAATTGTTCCTGAAACAAAATGAAATAACCTAGCTTAATTATTCACCTTCTTTTATGGACATTTGTTTAATATTAAAAAAGTAATAATGGTGTTTGAGGTCCTCTACCCCTAGCCTAATATAAGAGATGTTTTATACAGAATGTTCTAATATAAATAATTTTCAAGTCATAGATACACAAATTTGAATTTTAACACAAACCATCTATGGAAAGCTCAAGTTCTTTATAGCCCTCATGAAAAGTAGGTTTCAGCAAAAGGTTATTCTTGTTTGTCTAGTTGGCTCCTAGAGTCATAAATTTGGAGGAATTATTTTATATATACATCTTTGTTGCTACCAGTTGTTATTTTGACAGATTAATGGGAATTGAGTAGACAATTTTTATTTCACTAAATGAAAAACCTTTTTTATCAGTTATAAGCGACATTGAGCTACACGTTTGCAAACCACATAAGACTGGTTTGTGACTTCTTGAGGAAAAAAATGTATTCCATGGGCCTACTGAAAATTTGTCTTCAACATGGCAATACTTTTACATATATAAAAAAGACAAAGTTTAAAGAAAGTAAAAGATGAGTAATTTTCATTTGTCCTTTGACAATTGTGGTATTCTAGTGCTTACACATATGCGTTTCTACACTCTTGTCAAGTTTCTGGAAGGATTAGTCTTTGTTTTCTTGCCAGCAGGCATCACTGTGCAACTGGTTCTGGTTAAAAAGTTGTGACCAGAAGTCACATGGGTCACTTATTGCTGGTATGAATTCCCCCAGCACTTTTTCCCTCTTCTGTGATGTCAGGGAAAAGAAGACTCATATTCCAATGGTGAAAACACAATTTGAGAAATTACAGGCCCAACAAATCACTAATTGGTCGACAGTTGCTGGACAGAGTTACCTGAATGAACAGAGCATTTAGCATGAGCACCAAATAAACTTCTGTATTATTAAGTCTCTGAGATTTTTCAGTTGATATTTTGGCACAATCTAGAATGTCATACCAGAAATCCAACTTTACATGGTTCTTTTTGCTTCATGATATCTCCACATAGAGTCTAATATAAAAGTATTATGTTTTGAAATGCTTTGAAAAACATTGAATTTCCCAAAGTTTATTAGGATTTGAGGCAAAACAAAATAATAAGAGTGAACAACGTGGTCAAACTTAGTCAAAGCAGAAGTCTCATTTTGATGCAACCATTTGGAATATAAAAGGATGGCGCCACTTGGTGCTTCAAATACTGTGTTGGCAGCTATCTGTTTCTCTTAGAAAAGAATCTCCTACCCACATAAGCAGGACTTGTGTGAGGACTACATTTCACTATGTCAATAATCTATAGCAGCCAGCATCTCTGACCCACAGGGTATTATAGTTGGCAGAGTGATATGAAGAGAAATTCTGAGGGTAATGTTGAGTGTCTTATTTCTGGAGGGCAGGAAGTGACAGATACAGCCAAGGGAAACTCACTCCATGCCAGCAATCCCTGGGGACTTCAGTGAAATTCAATTTTTTAAAAAAAATAATAATGCTACTATTACTTCTTTTAGTCCATTTAAAATAGTTATTTCTGAAAAAAAACAATTTTTCTTTCCTAAGAATGAAATATCTTTCAGAGTGGAGTTTTCATAGAATTTGTCTTTACTTGGAAGCATTTACATGTATGAGAATGATAGGGATATTTGAAGAGTTTCAAAAGCTACGAGAAATATGAATTTTGAATACCAAACTTGCTTGATATTCAAAACATATTTGGATGACAATGATTTAAAAATCATTTTTTAAATGATTTTTTAAAGATTTTATTTATTTATTTTTAGAGAGGGAAGGGAGGGAGATAGAGAGAGAGAGAGAAAAACATCAATGTGCGGTTGCTGGGGGCCATGGCCTGCAACCCAGGCATGTGCCCTGACTGGAAATCGAACCTGCGATGCTTTGGTTCACAGCCCACGCTCAATCCACTGAGCTACGCCAGCCAGGGCTTTGATTGACTTTTTTAATATCTTTGAACACTAACTTGCTGGAAAGTTCTAAGATAATCACATGACTGGTGGTCCTCATTAGCACTGCATCAGTATTCCCACTGCCTTGTGCTCTTGGGCTGAAGTTCCTCCCCGTCATCGGTTCCGGTTAGGTGGGAGCACCAACATTCTGAAACTGACTAACTAAAAGCATGGGGAATATTTTTTACCTTGCTTTACATTTTTTTAAGGTTGAGATTGTGGCAGACCTGTTCATTTGTAGGTTTATCTGCAGCACTACGTGCATAGAGAAGAGAAACAAACATGTTTAAAGTCATCTGCTGAGGTAAGCAGAATAACACTACTCCTAACGGTGTCCACATCCTAAACCTTAGAAACTGTGAATACATTCTCTTACATGGCAAAGTGGAATTAAGATCTCTCATTGACCTTAAAATAGGGGAGACAATACAGATTTTCTGGATGGCCCTAGAAAACTCACAGAGGCCCTTAAGTGTAGAAAAGGAGGAGAGAAAAGAATGAGTGTCAGAGTGCTATGATGTGAGAAAGGTTTGACCCGCAGTTGATGGCTTTCAAGACAGAAGAAAGGGGACATCAACCAAGGAATGCAAAGGGGTTTTTGAAGGTGAAAAATGCAATGAAATAGACTCACTATGAGAGGCTCCAGAAAAGAACGCAGCCCTGCTGACATGTGACTTCAGTTTAGCGGGACCCATGATAACGTCTCACAAAATGATAAGATAATACATTTGTGTTTTAAGCTGGCATCTTTGCTGTAATCTCTCACAAAGGCAATAGAAAACCAATTAATATCTCCCAAAACTGTTGTTACTTAAGTTGTTAAGAAAGCATTGAGTAATCAGCTTCTCATAATTTCAACCAACAAATATCAATACCAAAAACAAAAAACTATAAACGTTTTATATGAAAGCACTCGGGAATTTTATTGGAAATGAGTTGCACTCTCCAGAATGTTTTGGGAAGTGGAATCTTGCTCTTAAAAGAAGTAGAAGAAGCTAGCTGTCCTCTGTGCTCAGGTTTGCTCAGATGCAATTTCACCTGGAAACAAAAATGGACTAGATTCTCTTATGAAGTCCTTCTTAGCTCACGAGTCTATGGTGGAAGGCTAAATCATAGCAAGCCAGGATCTTAAAAGGTCAAGCTGAAGTTCTCCACTGCGTTGGACTGGGTTACAAGCTGAGAATGTTATTTAATACAGAGACACATGGTAATTTGCCAATCCAATCAGCTTCTACTTTGATGTTATGCTGCTTAAATTTGTAGGTTCTGGTTAAGCCTGTTTATATTTATTTTTGGATATATTTTCCTTTCTTCATTTTTGTATATTTCTTGGAATTGCTACTTCTGCATCCTGCTTAAGCACGTTATTCATTTGAACCAATCTGCAAGCTTCTACCATCACTTGGTTCCAATTTCAACTCCATTATTGTATAAAATTTCATGTTTATAACATTCTAACCCTGTGTTAAGAATAACAGCCTCAGTCATCAAGGCTTATGGGCCCTTCAACATTTCCAAGTATGACGAATACTCATAAAAGAGACATGCACATTTTTAAAATTGATTCTGTGGCATAGTAACATTTGTCTAGCTCAAGATGGAAACTTTTTATTCAGCACAGAGGCCATTGCAGTGACCCCAAATGCCTAGGAAGGACCATGAAGACAGAGTCTTTTCAAGTCATTTAAAAGCCTGGTGGAAAAGAAAATTAAACAAAGCAAAATATTCACTTCAGTCTCAAAACCTTATTAGAATATCAAGACTGTTGAAGAAGTTTAGGAAAAGTATTAAAACTGTGGCAAATAAGTACGCAATGATAAATGGGGTTTAGTAGAAAATTTTAGCTAACTAGTCTTTTGAGATTATGTTCATTGCTAAAGTAACTAATTGAAATAGACCGTAAGAGATGGTTAAACACTAATCTTGATTTTTCTTTAATGTTTATCTAATCAATTAGCATTTGAAAATATCTGGATATTTGGTATACCATAGATGAAAGATCAGAATAATCTCAGAGTCTTTCATAATTAAAATAAATATTTTAATGTTGTAGAAGCAGGAACTCAGATGCTTTCATTTTTTTCCTTGTTAAGCCAAGTGAGAACAGCCAGCCACGAAAGGAGAACTGAACTGAGAATCAAAAGATTTGAAATCTCATCCTTACGTTGTCACTGAGGAGTGTTATGTTCGGCTAATTACTCCACTTCCCGAGCCTCCGTTTCCATGAGTATGAACTCCATTTATTAATCTAGTTATTAAAGAAAAAGATTCAAGAATCTTCTACAGTCTTTTATATAAGCAATGAGGATACATGAAGAAACAGAGAAAATGCACAGAATTCATCATCTGATGGCCCTTCCCGAATCATCTACCTGCTGTGAATCATTACAACATAATATTAAGGCAGTTTCATGTTGGCAAGGACATACACTGTACCTGAAAATATAGGTTCTTCAGGATTTCAAAATTAAAGTTTCTATGATAAAAATTTTCAGATCTTATTTCAAAAGAATATTTTATTATTAATTTTATTATTCTTATTCTACTACAGTTGTCCCAGTTTTTCCCAGTTTGCTCTCCTCTGCCCAGCCCACCCCCTGCTCCCACAATTAAGCCCACGCCATTGTCCATGTCCTTGGGTCATTCATACATGTTCCTTGACTAGTCCCTTCTCCTTCTTTCTACCATTTCCTCCTCCACCCTCCTCTCTGGCTGCTGGCAGTCTTTGAAAGAATATACAGCCAATAAAGATTTTAAGAAGCAATTTAGCATAAACAAATCAAAATATTTTACATAGATCAAAATTCAGAGTATCAAAAATAATCATATAAACTAGATTTATTAACTTACTGTCTTATGCATATAAAACCTACAAACAAGGGCTAAAAACCACTTTTTAGAGTGAACTCTAGAGATTTGCATGGAATTCCTAGTTTATGTGACAAATTCTAAAGCAAAGAGGAAACTTGTTTTCAAAAATTCTGATATAAAATTTCTTGTTGTCTGTGTTTTAACTGCTGGTTTATGGCAAGCCATAATTATACCTAGAAGGCACATAAAAAGAGAGAATACTTTTGTGTTACCCAAATATTCAGAGTTCATGCACTTGTAAAAAATGTAAATTTGGCTTTGTCAGAATAACTTTTGTTTTATTCTCTTTCTCTCTTTTCCTCCTCATTCCACCATTTCTTTTATTTTAGTTGTTCTATTACTTATTGTTTTATACATATTATTTTGTATTTTTCTTCTATCACACATTCTCTTTTAAATCCTGAGTTCAAATGCTCCCTTCTCTCATTTTCTCTCCCATTACTCTACCTTCCCATTTTTTCTTCTTTGTTATTATTTACTCATATTTCTAGTCTGAGGCCCCACAAAAATCTGCTAGTGACAGGGAATGAGCCATTTTTCTCCTTCTTGGTAAAGCTCTGAAATCTTGATGAGAGTCGTATGGGTTAACCTGTTCATTCTTCACTATTCAGTTATCGATCACCTTCCTTTCGCCTTTGGGTGTCACTGTGGGTTGTTGCTTCCAAGCCATCCTGAGGCCTCGATAACTGGCACTCCAATGGAATAACCTGTTAGACCCACTCCACATCTTCAAAGAGTCTTGTTCCAGCCCCTCGGAGCCTGCCAAGTCCTGACTCTTAATGTCTCTAGAATTGACCTGGAGATAATTTTGGTTATTTTTCCATAATTAATAAACATGGGCACTGGTTGAGAAATAGACTTTTAACTGTTTAGCCACTTCTCTTAGTAACAGATACTATATTACTTTCCAGCTTTGTAAACTACCTCCAATAAATTCTTTCATTTGTTTTCTGTTATCCTGTATTAGTTAAAACTTTCTACATTGTAATAATTCCAAGACAATATTCCACAGACATAAAACCACCCTTTAGCTTATACTTAGCTCTTGAAAATTCCAGGAAGATATGGTATGGTGTGGCCCAATCTAAATAGCACAAATACCCTTGACTGTTACACATAGAAGAGATGAGAGGTTATGCTAGAGCCTTGATTGTAATCTCTAAAAAACCTATATGAAATGGAGGAAGTATTCCCAAAGAGTGGTAGAAAAGAATTCTAAATAGACAAAAATTATACTTGAGTCCAGTCTACATGGACCCTTCAAAATGATACAATTCTTGGCTATTGTGAATAATGCTGCTATGAACACTGGGGTGCATTTTTTCTTCTGAATTGGTGTTTCGGGATTCTTAGGGTATGATCCCAACAATGGTATTGCCAGATCAAAAGGCAGTTCCATTTTTAGTTTTTAACAGTTTGGCATCCATCTTGGAGTGAATGCGCCTTTGTGGAACTTGTGGGGTCCAGCACCCTAGGCTAATGCACTCAGGAGTCTCTCCTACCCATGCATTGGGTAATAGGCAAACCTCAGACCTCACTGTGGACCATTCAGTGGCCTGTGAAACTGCTGTAAGCCCTTGTGGCCACAGTCTGGGATCCCCTGGAAAACACTGTTTAGACAATCATTCGCAGCTGAGAGAGCCGTTGAGGAAGCCCAAGAGTCCAGTGGAGGGGTTTTGGCACAGTGTTGGAGGATACAGATGAGCTTGGATGTAGAGGAAGTGTAAGAGAAACAGCTCGACTTTGCCTGCATCAGCCCTCCCACAAGGTGCACAGCTCAGAGCCAAGAGACTGTCTCAACATGCGATTTCTCCTGAGGGCGAAAGTGAGAGCATGTGAGTGAGTGCCCAGCTTTCCCAGCTGTGCAGGACGCTGTCAAAGAGGCCCACTTTTCTCTGCCCTATTCGGTGTACTGAGTCTTGAGCTGCATGATGGGGGAGGTAGGGGAGACGGGAAGACTCTGTGAGAGTGGCTGATAGGACTCGTGGAGGGCCTTAAAGGGACAAGGATCCTACTAGCTTCATTACAGAATTAATCAAGAACTAACAAATTAAAATTTTACTAAGAGACAAATGAGATTGGTCAATTTTCTTATACCATCATAAAAATCAACTCAAAATGAATTATAGACTTAAACATAAGACCTGAAACTACAAAAATCCTGAAAGGAAACTAAGGGAAAAAAATCTCCTTGACATTAGTTTTAGCACAGGCTTTTTGGGATATGACCCCAAAAGCATAAGCAACAAAAGTTAATATCAATAGGTAGAACAACATCAAATTAAAAAATTTTGCAGAGGAAAAGAAACAATTAACAAAATTGAAATGCAACCTTAAAAATGGGAGAAAATATTTGTAAAGCACATATCTCAAAAAGGGTTAATATCTGAAATATATGGGGAACAGATGCATCTCAACATCGCAAGAACAAACACTATTATTAAAAATAGGCAGAGGAACTCATTAAACGTTTTTCTGAAGGAGACATGCAAATGCCAACACATACATTAAACGATCCTCAACATCACTAATCATCACGGAAATAAAAATCAAAACTAGAATTAGACCTCACCTCATACCTGTTAGAATATCACTCATCAAAAAGTTAAGAAATGTATTGTCAAGGATATGAAGAAAGGGAACTTGTATACTGTTTGTGGGATAGTAGACTGGTGCAGCTACTATGGATAACAGTATAAAGTCATCTCAAACATTTAAAAATTGAGCTACCATGTGATCCAGCAATCCCGCACTAAGCACAAATCCAAAGGAAACATAATCAGTATCTCAAAGCACTTCCATATTTATTGCACAATAGCCAAGATACTGAAACAACTTAAGGGTGGTATGGGTGTGTGTGTGTTCTCGCTATTTGCAACAACATGGATAAACCTGAGGACATTATGCTTACTTCTACCTGGAAATAAGTCAGATAGAGAAAAAGAAATACTGTGTGTGGAATCTAAAAAAGCCAAACCAGAGAAACAGAATAGATTGATGGTGGCCAAGCAGTTGGGGTTGGTGGCAAGGAGGAGATGTCGGTCAAAGGTTCACATTTTCAGTTATGAGATGAATGGTTCTGGGCATTTAGTGTCTAACACAGTGACTATAGTTAGCTGGACTTTATTGTATACTTGAAGGTTGCTCAGAGATTAAATTTGAAATGTTCTCATCACAAACAGAAATGGTAATAATGTGAGGTGAGGGAAGTTTTAACTAATCCTACTGTGGAATAGTTTTATAATATATGTGTATTAAATCTTTTCAAAATGTGAGTGCACCCTTTTATATAACGTTACCATCAAAAATCTGCCAGTTATGTGTACAGCCAATGTTTCCTCACATCTCTTCATAGATCCAGAGAATCTCAAACAGAAGGATCTAAGTTTCAAGTCTTGCCCATTTTATTATACATATTAGGACACCAAGATCAAGGAAATATAATAATCTAGGTACTAAATAAAAAGTCCTTCATGGTTTATCTTATATAAGTCTTGTCAAAAGCCAAGTTGAATTTTAGCATTTACACATTCACGAATAGAAATGCAGCTGTGACATGGAAAACAAATTAGCCGTCAGTGGTGACTAGATATTTCATAGCAGGTGCAGCCCATAAATTTATCTTGTCTCACATTCCAGGGGATGCAACAAGTGCACTAGCCCCAACTGTATGTAACCTAGGCATCCTAATACAAGTGAGTGCAAATACTGTGAAGGGTCAAGACTAATACCAGGAAATTGGTGCAATGACTACTGTTAAGACACTTTGACCTAAGTGAGAAAAGAGCATCCAATGATGCCGGAGACAAGGCTTGGCTTATTCATCTTGGTTAATGTTGCTCGGTGTTTAAAATGTGACCTAAAAATAATAAAATAAAAGGTGACCTGGCCTTTCCTATTAGTGTTTGTTTATGTGAACTTTCAGCTGCAGGATTATATTACAGGCCCAAAACAGTACTTAAAGACAGAGACTGTAAATTGCCAACCCAGTATATATCATTTCAGAGTAGAAATTAGCACCTCAGTTAGTTTATTTACAAATTATAATGCAGAAAAGATACCAAAACAAATAGAAGAGAGATCTCCATTTACTGTATGATTTCAGGCATGATTGTAGCATCCTTATACATTTTAAGATCTTCCTTAGAGAGGTCACATAATACCTTATTATATGCACAGTTTTAAGAGTCAGATATATGTTAAGTTATTTAATATAACAGCTCAATGAGGCAAGTATCCTAATTGCTGTTTTATAGACATAGAAACTGAGACACAAAACAATACTTTAAGTTCACTATTCACTGAACCTCACGGAATTATTACAGTTTGATTAAATGATTTTAGTATGGTTAGAACTTACTATAATTCACTTAAAATGACTGTTTATTGATTTCTCAAACATATATTAAGACTCCGCTGTATCTAGGTATGGTTCTAGAGCCCACACATAGCCATTAAGAATCCCACAAAGCTGAGATCCATATTCTCGCAGTCTTACTACCAAAGACCAAGAGACAATAAAAAAGGTAATTTTTATTTAGCCTTGAAAGGGTAAATGGAATAAAGTAATAGAACAAAGAGTGATGGGTGATGAGTATGATCATGTCCTTTAGGTAAGGTGATCCAGAAAGCCCTTTTGATGAAGTAACATTTTTAGTTGATGGTTCAATGATGATAAACAGTCAGACGTATGAGAATACAAAGGTAGGGTGTGTAGCAAATGAAATTTTTCTTATATGTACCTGGGCTTTGCATGATCAAAGGACAAGAAGAAGCTGCAGAGACCAGAATGGACAAAAAAAGGGTAAGAGTGAAAAAATAGATGGGGTCCAGGTTTTGGAGGGCTTCATAAGCCAAGGTCAAGGTTTTTAATTTAGTAAAAAGGAGGTAGAAAAGTATTAGAGAATGATAAATGTTTGTATGACATTTACATGATTGGATTTACATTTTTAAAGATGATTCTAGGAGAAATAGACAAAACTAAAAGCCAAAAGAGTAGTTGAGAAGGAATTGCAGTAGTTCAGATAAATGACAGTGGGCTTGAGATTTGCTAGTGATGGAGGCCTTCAAGCTGATTATTGTTAGTTATTCTTCTTGACCACAAGGCTGGGTCCAGCCTCCTTTTTCTATTAGTCAGTGTTTGGAATTCTGGTTTAAGCTTGAATGTCCTTCAGGACCCAACATCATGGCTGATATTAAAATGTTAAAATTGTTATAACTCTACTACCTTCTTCCCACCACCAACATCAACTAGAAATATGCCACATATATTCATGTTTACTTAACAACATAGTATGGATTTGCGACCATATCCTTCTGACAAATCTACAGCTGAGTCAGTTCACCAACAAGAAAACTATAATCCCAGATTCCCCTGCATTCTCACCGCCCCGATGGCAGCACCCCTGGCATGTCCTATCTGTTTATTTGATGGCCCTCCATCTGTAAGAGGAAAAGTAAAGTGCCTAAACTCTGGGAAGAAATACTTCTGCTACATTCATTCCACTTTTCACAGCATATTCCATTCCTGATCCTATAGAAGCAGTTTTCACTGAGATACAGATGCAAGGGAGAAGATCCACAGTAAAGCAGGCAGAATGATATGGAGAGCTGGAATCTGGCACTTGAGGAGCCCTTAAAGGAAACATAACACTTTAGCCAAGAAGATAGTAGACATTATTAAGAAGTAAATAATCTTTAAATATTGAGGAGATCTCAAGAACTCTGTATGTGTTTAAGAGTAAGTGAGAGTACCTTGAACACATCTTTCATTTCAATATGCGGAACTGCTTTATTGGCCAAAGATTGAATATACTTCTCTATGAAAATTTATTTTTTGCATGCCCAGAAACATCTTCTCCCCAGTTTTTAGTAATGAAATCTTGTTTGAAGGGGGAAAAAAAAACACATTCTAAGAGCATCTGGCCCAAGAACAAAGCATCTGGATCTCATGGTTCGCTTCAGAGACAAACATGGTACCTATGAATATCTGACCAATAAGAGAATCCAGTCTTTCCCATGGCAGTGATTCATTCATTCAGTGATGGGCACAGTACCCCCAGCACACAACAAATGACTCAGTTCCAGGACAGTCATTTGAGCTGAGCTCTCGTTCCTCTAGGATTGCTGAACTGGGAAGACAGAAACTTAGAACTTTCAAAGGCCACAGTGTACAAAGAGATATTTCTGAGAATGAATCAAACACTAAAAAAGAAGGGTGATTCAGGGTGTGGAGGAAAGTATGTTATATGAATCATTAAATTTCTTTTTTACTTAAGTCATGTTGAATAGAATTTTTGTTACTCTAAAGTGAAGGAAACCTGATTAATACAAGATAGGTTTATGTGCAGTAGACAGAAAATACATATAATTTGCTTCTTTCTCAAAGACTGTAGCAAGTCTTTTAGAAAATACATGACTAGCTTTCATAAAATAATAAATGATATGATAGTACAGTATGTAAATGATTATTAAATTGATGGCTTATAATTGGTTTTGTGGTTATTCATACATGCAGTAGTCCATTAGAAATAGGATCTTAAGTACTCATAAGTAAAACTTTTGACAAGTTACATAATTTTCCATTATTCAGTTTTTTCATTAACAAAATGGGAAATATGATAGCATCTATATTGTAAGATAGCTGAAAGCTTAAATGAATAATAGATATAAAGCATATGGCACAAAGCTGGCAAATAAAGTGCTCAGTGAATATAAACTATCATTATAATTGTTGTTGCTGCTATTGTCTTATTATCATCATTATTGTAACATGCAGCTTGCGACATGGCTCCCAACGATTCCCACATGTCAGTTTTCATGCCTTTGCATAATTCTTTTCTGTCGAGTGTTGGATGTACCTAATGGCTTGCTTCTCATTAACAGAATACAGGAAAAGTAATGGACTATGGTGGGATACCGAAGACCGTGACTTCGATCTTGCTAGCACTCTCTCTCTTTCTGTTACTTTATCTTGCCCCCCTGGTTGTTCTGAGGAAAACAGTGACCAGGCTTTAAGACACTCTGCAGAAGGTCCAGGTGGCAAGGAACTGATGGAATCCCTGACCAATAGCCCATGAAGAAGTCAATTCTGCCAAAAAGTATGTGCGTAAGCTTGGAAGCAGATCCTCCCCAATTAAGCTTTCAGATGAGGATGCAGCTTTGGCTGATAGTTTGATTTCAAACTCCTGGCATTCCTGATCCACAGAAACTGTGATGTAATAAAGGTTTATTGTTTTAAGCCATTAGGTTTTCATGTAATTTGTTAGCCAGCAATACATCATTAATACAGTCATCACTGCTACCATGCAGAAGAGAGGCTCATGAGGGACACCATACTCCAAGAATGCCTTCTAGAGAGTTGGGACTCTGAAAGACAGGTAAGACTGGGATAGGGACAAGAGGTGAGTGGAGGGTAGGAGGCCATTTAAGATTACAGGACAACATGGGCTAAAGCTTCAAGAACAGAATAGTGAGTATTAGAGAAGCACTGAGAAAAGCCCACGTAAGATTGAGATGGGAGGTTTGGAGTAATTTCGATTAGGTAGACAAAGAAAAATATCAATGTCACTAAAGTTCAAGCTTTTCCACTAGACTTGTTAGCTGTTAGATAGGAGGGTAAGATTCTGCCTTAATGCCATCTTTCAAAAGTCTCTAAAATCATACCTGTCAGAAAAACTTTTAAGAAAAATAATTTGAATCAGAAACAAATGAAAACAGGATGAATGGCTAGACATCAGGAATCTCTAGAGGATTTTAAACTCAGAGGGGCATGGTGAAAACAACATCTATGGGAAGTTATTTGAGTAGACACCTGTCCCATGAAATCCCGAGAAAAGAAGCTGCTGGCACGAAGGCCAGCTCTCATCCAACGTGAGGACATGTCTGCACAGACTACGGGAGAACAGCGGGGACAGAGACAAAGAACAGGTCTCCTGGATAGCCTCTGTAAACACATCGTGCCTAGAATGCCAGATCCTTAGGAGTATCAATACAAACAATTGGTTGATCGATCTGTCATTCACTCTACTTCACCAGGGAGTAAGTAAACTTACTTTATCCACTATCTCTCAATTACTGTGCATCTGTTCACCTGTGCAACTGTTGCACACTGGTAGCCATTAGAGATATACAGGCTCACATATTAAGAGCAGTTTTTGCAGAGAGAATAAAAGTCATAAAAATGAATTCCAGATACTCATGTTTCCTATTTTGCAACCTATGGAATCCTACTTGATTCTTGAAATATTTAAAATTAGACCTATAAATCTAGTGGAAGGTGAAATAAATCAAAACTACTGCATTTAAGACTCATTCCACTACTTTTTGCTGTTGTTGAATAACGCAGTGCTAAGCTCCAAGCAATCTAAAAAGAAATTAAAAACACAATCTCTGCCCTAATGAACCTTACAAGGTAACTGGATTTAAAAGGCAAAAAGGCATGTGCAGTCACATAAAAGAGTAAATGAAGAGCCATTATATGATAGAGACACTCTTAATGTGTAGCACAAAATAATGAATGGTTTAGCCATGTCAATATTTAATGGACTGCTGATTATATTTAGAAACCCTATCTATTAACACATTTAAATGGAATTTAAATATATGAGAAATGTTTTCTAAGGCAACCATTTTCTTTCCTCATCTGTTTCTTGTTTAGAAATTTTATTGTATTCCATCTGTCTTTTCACTTTGTTTTGTTACTAGAAACTATCTTGACAGTCTATTACAAATGAATGAATTATTATTTAAATATAATAAAAAACACATGGAAAAATAATTGATAGCAATGTGACAATGAAAGAGAAATTACTTATTCTACAAGAACATGAACTGTCTACATTACATTCTTAAGCAAAGCGGAATCAAATAAAAATTGGAATTTATGCCCATGTGAGAGGTCATTTAGGTGAGGGAACAACCCAGCCATTTCAGTTTGCATTTTATTTTTTCAAATAAATTTTGCATTTAAATATAACATGCTTACAGAAAAGTACATAAATCATAAGTGTAGAGCTCAATGAATTGTTATAAATTAAACCCCACCGTGTAGTCAAAACCCAGATCAGATAACAAAATATTGGGAACACCCCACAAAGGCATCTAATAGCTAAGTGCCTGCAAGTCCCTTCTGCCCTTCTGAAGGATAAATGTTCTATTCATTTCTGAAATCATAAACAACATATGCCTATTTTACAAACTGTACTCAGATGATGATTTAAATGTTTTTAATTTTTATCCTTGTTGTGTGAAGTTGCAATCTTTCATTCTCATTTATATAATGGTATTACAATGAATTAATATATGAATATACCAATATGTGTTTATCATACCGCTCTACTTGGACATGTGTGTTGGTTAATGCTTCCATAAACCAATTTTCATCAGATTTCATAGATGTACTTAATTGAACTAGGTAATATGCCTTGTACAAAATTCTTTAGGTGGATAATTTCATGTCATTTTCAATAAAACACATCACAATAGTTACTAGTAATATCCTCATTCTTTAACTAGGGACTGAGGTTTTCGAAGGTCAATAACTTTCCCGAGATGACAGAGCTAGTAAGTAGTGCAGGCAGGGCTCATAATCCAACAAACAAAATCTCTAGTTTGTGCCACAGGTTCTTGTGGAAGTGATAGAAATAGCAATAAACAAAACAGATCATAATCCCTGTCAACCATTGAGTTGGTCTTGCAAGAAGCAGATAATAAAATATGTCATTTGTTCGCTGGCGAGGTGATAAGTATAAAGGAAAGACAAAGTAGGAAGGGAAATAAGGAGTGGGAGGGGTGTTGGCTGTAATGTAAGGAATGGTGACTAGTAAAGATTTTGATGAGCACAGCACAGTTTGAATCATAAACCAGGAGAACCTGTCTTATTGCAGTGCCTGTGCTGTCTATTACCATAGTAAACCAGTAAATGCATGTCTGTAATCTCTTGGTAGAGATTTTCTGAAAATAGTGTGCATTCTTTGTTTTTTGTTGGCTTATTTTGGTAAATCATCTACTGACTGCACATTAATGCACAGGGCATAAAACAGAACAAAACAACAACAAAAAAAGAAAACAAAATCTATATTACAAAAATACTTTTTTGTTAATAGACACAAATATTTTGTGAATATCTGAAGACTTCCCAAAGTATCAGGCAAAATTAACAAAAAAATATTCCTATAAGTGGCAAATTCTGGAGCTACTTTTAAAAAAATAGTATGAAAATAATGTTATAGATATTAATCTAAAAGAAAAAATATTAGAAATATTTATTTGGAAGGAGCATAAACACTCGGTGGTCATGATGGGAGATGGGGCAGGGAGAATGTTCCCATGAATTTTTTTTAAGATTTTATTTATTTATTTCTAGAGAGGGAAGGGAGGGAGAAAGAGAGAGAGAGAGACCATCAATGTGCAGTTGCTGGAGGCTGTGGCCTTTAACCCAGGTATGTTAAAGGCCTGACTGGGAATTGAACCTGTGACACTTTGGTTTGCAGCCCGTGCTCAATCCACTAAGCTATGCCAGCCAGGGCTAAGAAATCTGTAACTGGCTATGATCAGTTAATTGTAGGCACCACTGCACTCAGACCAACCTGTTCCCACGAATTCTTAAAGCATCTGTGGTACTCTTAATTTAATCTTGACAAAACCTGTGGGGAAGGAGCTGAGGCACAGAGAGGGGGAAAGTGGGGTTGGAAGATGAACCCAGACAGTCTGGCACCAGACTCAAAGCTTAGTTCTACCTTAAGAAGGGGAGAGTGGTGGCGGGGAAAAGGAACAACTGTAACTGAACAACAATTAAAAAAAGAATTAATGACTAAATAAAATGATGTTTTGAAAAGCTCTTCTTTTGCCATCTATATCATTATCCTCCTTTGGGATTTTTTTATCATCATTGACCTTTCCTCTACCTAATTTCTAAATTCCGGAGTCTCCTAAGTCTTGCAAATGAACCTTCTATTCTCACTTAAAACTGTCCCCATCCCCATAGTTTTTAATAACATCCGTATTCTAATGACTCCCAAATGTAATCTTTTCTTCGGACCTCCGGACACCTAAATCTGAATGCTTCACATTTCCTCTCCATCTCAGATGTAATATTTGCTAAAATAAACAATGATCTATTTCTCTATTTTTGCTCCTTGCCTGTCCATCCTCATCTCAGTATGTGGTGTACCTCTCCACCAGTTGTTCAAGCCCAAGAGCCAGGAGTCATTTTTAACACATCTACCCCTTTCCTGGTCACATCCAATCATTAACAGACCTTGCTTGCTCTGATATGGAAGCATATCTCACATCCTCTACTTCACTCAAGTCCATTGCCCCTCCTAGTGCAAATACTCACCCATTCAATACTGGGGCTTCTGCCTCACTCTCCTAACTGCTCTCCTTACTCATGAGGGATGTCACCCTTTCTAATGCCTTCTTATTTTACATTCTGAATGACCTTTTCAAAGTGAAAATTGGACGATTGTGTTGCCTTGCTTGAAACAATCAATTGTAATTTACTGCACTTTGTACAAAGCATTTGGAATCAAACTCTTTATCATGGCTCCAGAGTTGTATATGATTACCTTGCTGAACCTGTACAACCTCTCTCACCCCTGTTGTGAGCAAACAAAGCAACACTCACGCTGGCCTCCTTGCTGTTCCAGGCAACTTATTTGTCTCCTTTCAATCTAAATGTACAACACCGTCCATCTCCTCAACCTGGAATTTCCTCCCAAGGACCTACTCCCTTACCTCAGTTTTACCAGGCTAGTTCATCTAATTTTTCAGGAGTCAATTTAAATGTTCTTTCCCCACTACACAGTTGTGCATGAGTATCTGTAGTACGTTCTCTTACCAATTTCGATTTCTTTTGTATCATTTATGGAAATTCAGTCAAAGTTAGGAACAACAGATGAAGAGGCCATTCCTATGCTTTCGGACCTTAACATTTAACTGAGAAGACAGACATGTATGTGTGCCACTACAATGCAATGTGTCAAGTACGCTGTAATAGAGGTATTGAAGTGACCCCAGGACAAGACAGCGACAGGATGTATTAATTTGGCTGTGAGTGGGATGGGAAGGAAAAGTGTCACATTGTCACAGACAGTTTCATTGCAGACTGACTCTGAATTTATGTGAGAGATATGTTTGATTTTTGAAAGAACTGTCATTTGAAAATTGCAAATTTCTGCTTTTCTCTTGACCAATGCCATTGTTTTCCTTTATCATAAAATGGATACATCGCTTTTTCCAGAGGATGTTTAGGTAGAAATGAAATGTATGTAATGCTTTGGCCAAAGACCATGAAGTCTTATGCAATCCCAGCACAATGGAGTTGAGAGGCAGAAGACACGTTATAGCTTCTGCTTTCAGCCTTAACAATTTCCATTTGTGTCTATCTATCCAAGCATATCTCTCCATTAGCAGCTCTACTGTTATTATATCTACTTAAAGCAAGCAATTTGTTTAGCTGTACAGGATTCTCTGTTCTGAAGAAATATCAAGAGCTATTGAAGGGTACGATCTACTTATAAAATTACTAAATTAAAAGACGAGGCAGAACTACGTAAGATTTGCATGTAATTTTAGGTTTGTGTTCTCTTTCTCATCATTCCATAGTTATTTCTTTTTTTTAAGATTTTATTTATTTATTTTTAGAGAGGGAAGGGAGGGAGATAGAGAGAGAGAGAGAGAAACATCAATGTGCGGTTGCTGGGGGTCATGGCCTGCAACCCAGGCATGTGCCCTGGCTGGGAATCGAACCTGTGACACTTTGGTTCGCAGCCCATGCTCAATCCACTGACCTACACCAGCCAGGGCTATCCATAGTTATTTCTAAACTCAGCTGTCCCTAAATAATGTATCAGCAGTAGTTTCTATTCTAGTGTAAAGCTTTGTTGCAGCATGAGCCCAATTTGAAGAAAGAGCAAAAATGGCTAATTGTGGTTAAAATCCTGGAGATTTTCAATAATTGCCATAATGCTAAATTTGTATTCCAAATTACTTGGTCCTCGAAGCTTTCCTTTAGTAATGTTCTGATATTTACAAAATATTTCTAAGTAGTTACCCTAATTTACATCACAGTTCATGAACTAATGAGCCATGTTAGACAATTATCCATGTTAGTGTCAAAAATTACGGTTGCCAATAAACACCAAACCTGAGCTATGAGGAACTAGAGTGCACCTAACTTCTAAACAAATACAATAATTTGGGGTGGCTAGCTTTACACATTTAATTCAAATACCACTTTATATGGATGACTCAAATTATTAAAGTAACAATTACAGTCAATTCAATATAATATGGTTATGTTCCATAATACACAGGATGTCATCAGATGTTAGTGGAAATATAGCATTAAAAATATGAAAAAGCTTACCCCTCCATAAAAGCAACAAAAAAACAGCAAGAATTGCCAAGATCGATTTCTTCAGAACCCTGTGAATTAACCAAAGGCTTGCAGCAACCAGGGGAGCAGGTAGCTAAGAAAAACTGCTGAGTCTCCATAGTGGCAAGCTCTGTTCCAGTTTAACTTACTTTAGCCTCATGCGCTACATACAGCTCAGGTGGCAGCCTTGAAAAATTATTCCCAGTGCTTGATAGAGAGGGGACCTCATTTCCAAACAATTGTCATTATTTATCCTCTCTAGTGGTTTCCTGGAAAACCTCACTGAAAAACCTTGACTTCATTCAAATTTACTTAACTCACCCAGATCTTAATGCCTTATGAGAAGAAGATGTTTATTTCCTGCTTAAACATCAGAGCTCTCTGAGCAATGGAGGGAAGCTGGGGCAAATAATAGGTTGCCAAAAAGCTTACAATGGAAGTCCTGCCTGGCATAGCTCAGTGGATTGAGCGCGGGCTACGAACCAAAGCATTGCAGGTTCGATTCTCAGCCAGGGTACATGCCTGGGTTGTAGACCATGACCCCCAGCAACCGCACATTGATGTTTCTCTCTTTTTCTCTATCTCCCTCCCTTCCCTCTCTAAAAATAAATAAATAAAATCTTTATAAAAAAGCTTACAATGAAAATACGCAGACTTATATACATATTCTAACATATCCCTGGAAACCCAGAAGGCAAAGCACACGCACAACTGTATGCCACTGTGTACATGCTCACGAAAGCCATGAGGGACCACCAGACCTCAGCTGACAGAACCTGAGGATCAAATAAAAGGAAACAGAACAGTAACACAAATCCATGGAAAGAAATAATAAGTACTAGTTAATGCAACTATACAGGTAAATGTAAAAGGCAGTAACAGCATGTTTTTGTTGGTATCTTTTATTCCTCAATGTGGTTTAAATGACTCTGATATAGTAATGCAATAATTATAACTCTAAGTTCATGGACACAACAATATAAAAATGTAATCTGTGATAATTTGTAGCATAAAGGAGAGAGATAGTGCTCTACAGGACCAAAGTTTTTGTATATTATTGAAAGTACGTTGATACATATCTAGATGTTAATGGTAATCCTTAGGGTAACCACTAATAACTCAAAAACATATAGCAAAAAAAAACTATGAGGGAATTAAAAATTATCTATTTAGCACAAAATAAGGCAGTAATAGGGGAAGTGAGGAACAAAAATGCCCTAAAAATAATAAAACATCAGATGTAAATTATACCTTTTCAATTCTTATATTAAATTTAAATGAATAAACTCTTGAATAAAAAGGCAGGGCTTGAGAGGCTGGTATCCTCAAACAGGGTCCAACCATGTGCGGTATACAAGAGATACACATTAGAAGCAAATCCATGAAGAGCTTGAAAGTAAAAGAATTTAAAAAGATATATTCAATAACATGTAAATGGTAACCAAAAGAGAAGTGGACTGAAAATGATGATATCATACAAAAGAGATTTTAAGGCACAAGTTGTTACCAGGGACAGAGAAAGTCATTTTACGACGGTAAAACACCAATGCACCAAGAAGATATAGCTGCTTTCAATATATATTCACATAACAATGGAGCCCAAACATACAAGAAGCAGAGACTGACTGAATTAAAGGCAGAAATATGCAATTTGACAACAATAGTTGACCTTAATACTCTAATTTCAATAATGGATAAAATAACTAGATGGAAAATCAATTAAAAAAATAGAAAACTTGAGAAACACTATAGAACAATTAGCCTTAACAGGTACTTATAGAACCTCCAGCAATAACCAAATTTTCACACATTGTTTTCACATGCACCAGGAACATTCTACAGGATAGACCTTATGTTAGGCCATCAAATATTAATAAGTTAGATACATTCAAAAATATTGATATCATACAGAGCATGTTCTCCAACCACAATAAAATGAAATTAGAAATCACAAACAGAAGAAACAGAATAACACCCTGATAAATAATTAATGAGACCAAGAAGAAATCAGAAGAGAAATTAGAAAATGCTTTGAGGTAAGTGAAAATAAATATAAAACCTGAACTTATGGGATACAGCAAATTTTGCTTAGAGGAAAATTTATATTTCTAAATGTATACATTAAAAAGAGAGAAAAATCTCAAATTAATAACTCAAACTTTCACCTTAGGAAACTAGAAAAAGAAGAATAAAATAAGCCCGGAGCAAGCAGAAAGAAGACAATAAAGATTACAGTGTAAATAAAGATATTGGGAATAAAAAACAATTGACAGGATCGGTGAAACCAAAAGTTGTTTCTGTGAGATCAAAAAATTGACAAACCAGCCCTGGCTGACGTAGCTCAGTGGATTAAGTGTGGGCTGTGAACCAAAGTGTCACAGGTTCGATTCCTAGTCAGGGTACATAACTGGGTTGCAGGCCATGACCCCCAACAACCACACATTGATGTTTCTCTCTATCTCCCTCCCTTCCCTCTTTAAAAATAAATAAATAAAATATTTTTAAAAAATTGACAAACTTTTACCTAGATTGACCAAGAAAAAAAAAAAGAGAGTGAACACTCCAATTACTAAAATCAAAAATGTTATGGAAGACATTAATACTGACATTATACAAATAAAAATAATTTAAAGGAATACTACAAATGATAACTCATTAATGAACTAGAAACCTAGCTGGATTGGACAAACTCGTAGGAGACTCTAACAATCAAAACTGACTTATAAAAAAGCAGAAAACTTGAATAAACTTATAACAAGAAACTGAGTTAGTAGTAATAATAGTGGAGGTATGAAGAAGATAATAATAACTTTCCTCAAAAAAATCCAAGAATATATTGGCTTTGGCTTTACCAGTAAATTATATCAAATGTTTTTTTTAAAAAAAGCAATGTGAGTTCTTCACAAACTCTTCTCATCCCCAAAAATAATACAAGGAAAGGAAAACTTTCTTAACCTTCTCTATGAGGCCAGTATTACCCTAATGCCAAAACCAAACATAACAAATCCATCGCAAGGAAAGGAAACTGCAGACCAATATCTCCTTTGAACGTAAGTGCAAAGACTGCAACAAAATTCTAGCAAACTAAATACAGCAAGGTAGGAAAAGGATTATACACCTTAACCCAATGGCACTTATTCCAAGTGTTCATGGAAAATCAATATACACAATATACCATTTTAATAAGATAAAAGGAAAATCCACATGATCATTTCCATAGATACATAAAAAGTACTTTGCAGAAATCCAATACCCTTTCATGGTGAAAACACTCCATAAACTAGGAAGAGAAGGAAATATTCTCAACCTGATGGAGAGTGTCTATGAAAAATCCACAGCTAACCAACAGCTTACCTAATAACTAATTATTAAAAGCTCTACCCCAAAGTTCTGAAATAAGACAAGATGTCCACTCTCACCACTTCTATTCCATATTATACTGGAGGTTTAGCCAGGGCTAGAGACTTCTTAGGTAAAAAAGAGAAATAAAAGGCATCCATATTGGATAGGAAAAAGTAAAACTATTTTTATTTTAAGATGGCTTATCCTAAAATAAGAACCATATGATTTCACTTGTGTGTGTGATTTAACACTAAAATTCATAGACATAGACAATAGTACAGTGGTTACCAGAGGAAAGGGGGTAATTGGCAAAGGGGGCCAAATATTTTATTGTGGGAGATGATTTTGACTTTGGGTGATGAACACAAAATGCGATATACAGACGATGTGTCATAGAATTATACACTAGAAACCTATATTATCCTATTAACCAGTGTTGCCCCAATTTAATGAAATAGCAAAGGTCAAAAATAGCCAAAATAATCTTTAAAAGGTATACAAATTCAGAAGAATCACACTTCCTGATTTTAAAACCTACTACAAAGCTATAGTAACCAGTACAGAGTAATACTAATGTAAGGATAAGCATATAAATCAATGTCATAGAACTGAAACTTCAGAAATGAACCCCTATACCTAAGGTCAGTTGATTTTTGCAAGGGTGCTATATCAGTTTGATGAAGCTGCCATAACAAAGCACTAAAAATTAGGTGGATAAAGAGTAGAAAGTTATTATTTCACAGTTCTAGGAGCTAGAAGTATAAAATCAAAGTATTATCAGGGCTATGACCCTTCTGAAATTTACAGGGATGCGTTTTCTTACCTCTTTCTAGCTTCTGGTGTTTTTTCTGGCAATTTTTGGTGTTTTCTGGCTTGCAGCTTCATAACTTCAAACTCTGATTTCATCATCACATAACATTTTTCCCGTGTTACTCTGTCTTCACATGGCCATTTTTTTAAAATAAGGACACCTGTCATACTGAATTAGGGGCCCACTATAATTTACTATAGCCTCATCCTAACTAATTACCTCTACAACAAACCTATGTCAAAGTAAGGTCACATTCTGAGGTACTGGGAGTTGGGATTTCAAATCATATATATTTTGAAAGACACACAATTCAACCTATAACATGTGCCAAGACAATTCAATAGAGAAAGAGTAGTCTTTTCAAGAAATGATGCTAGGACCAAATAGGGCTCAAAGCAGGGGTCACCAAAAACACTCCCCACAGCCCATGGCTAGGATTGGGGTGAGGGGGTGATACAGCAGTTAAGATACTTTTCACAACAATGACCAGTTGATAGCTATGCTACCACCTCGGGCAAAGGTCTATATGACTTTGGGAGCATTCAGGGACTTGTGACAGTTGGGGGAGGTTATACAGTGCCAGAGGTTCCTGTGTTAGGGTATTCTTGTCCTAACTAAAGACAGCAGCAGAGGAAAGTAAAACATATGGGGGGAACTGGCAAAAGTAAAACATTATAAGAGGGGCCAGATATGAGGTCATGGAGGAAGCTCTGGGTCGGCATTTAAAATAAGGGTGGGCTGAGAGAGATGAGAGTAGCAGCCATGCAGTTTGAAAGGGTGTAAAAGGGCTGCCCCATTGGCCATGAGGTCAGTAGGAAACGGCAGCCGTAGAGAAGGGTGGCCACAAGGGAGGCAGCCAGGAGGACGGAGCCATGAAGTAGGGGGATTCAGCCACAAGGTCTGGTGTGTAAGGAGGTGCCATGCATTTGGAGTAAGGAGATGCCATGCAGTTTTGGGTTAAGCTGGTGTGAGAAAGAGGAGACCCCTCTAAGAAACCTGCCTGGAGAACACAAGCATGTGCTTTTCTGGATTACGACATGGAGGCTGAGGAAAACATATCCCAGATCCCAAAGGAGAGAGATACTGCCAGAAGACGTGTCTCTGGAAACCCATGAGTGTGGGGAATGGAGAACTGTTTGCACAGTTGGCTTAAGAACAAAAAAGGATATGTGGTGACTTGGGGTATGTTTTCGGTTTATAGGTTGTTGGGGAGCAAGGGAAATACTGGGCCTCCTGGGAGAACAGGCCTATGAGCAGGAGTGCTTCCAGACCCCCCAAGGTTGGAATCCCGTAAATAAAAACCTGTTTCCTTCAACACTAATTGTTGGGTCATGCATCAAAGCGACACATGAACGGGCTCCAGTTTGCTCAGTTATAGGACAACCAGATTTCTAAATGTTAAAAAATAAATTTGGATGAATATTTCACTCCATATCCAAAGTTAACTCAAAATTGATCAAATACTTAAATGAAAGATCTAAAACTCTTACAAGAAAACGTAGGTGTAAATTTCCATGATCTGGATTAGACAACATTTCTTAAATATGGTACCAAAAGCACAAGCAACCAAGGGAAGATAAATGAATTGGACTTCACCAAAAGTAAAATGATTTGTGCAATAGAGGACTTTATCACAAAATTATAGAGATAAATCACAAAGGGGAGAGAATATTTCCAAACCATATATCTTATAATGGTCTACTATCCAGAATAGATAAAGAACTCTAAGTACAGAGGTGGTGAAAAAACAAGTATGATAGAACACCTCAAGGAAATGAGAAGGCTGAGAGATTATTCCCTTCTAACATGAAGAAGCAGGTTTGGGCTACAATAATAAATCTCTGGCAAGAGACAGTTGTCTGATAAGAGAGAAAGAAAATACGGTCAGAACAAATGCTGAGAGAAGTGAGGATTTACCTGGTACTGGCATTAGCTAATATCCTAGGAGGAACAAAAGAATAGAACACCCCAGCATGGACATAGGTGACAACATGAGCATTGGCTCGGGGTGGCTGGGGCGAGGAGATGATGGAGTTAGGTGAAAGTGGGGAAAGGGAGAAAAAGAAAAGGTGGGGACAGCTGTAACAGCATAGACAATAAACAATAAAAACTAAAAAAAAAAAAGAAAGAAAAAGAAAAGAGCATGCCATACTTGATACTTAATTTTAATTTTAATTAAATCTCTTGCTTATTTATTAAAACGATGGGTCTGGCCTTTATGATTCCTTTATGTACATCAGAAAGTTTTAGTAAACCTGGGAAAGTAACAACACGTGCTTATTAACTTCATGGCAAAAGGTAAAGTCTAAACCCCATGTTTTAAAAAGTAGACGGCAAAGAGTTAGCAGAGAGGATTGCATTTATGAGTATTTAGGGCTAGTATCTAAAACAAGATCTTTTTTCCATGAAAGCTGTATGGTATTCACTCATTCAGAAAACATTTAGTAAAAGACTACTGCCACGTGTCAAGCATGGCCCTTGTTCTCTGAGTACACAGCTGGGAACAGTCAAACCCCTGTTGTCCTGGAACTCACATTTTAGTTGGGGAGAGGCAAAAAGTAAACAAACAGCCCTTTTAAATAAAGAGGAAACATGAGAGTGATGAATGCTACACAGAGAAATCGAATACAGTGGTGTGACAGAGGGTGACCGACCGGGTAGCCACATTACTTGGAGACTTGTATTGGTAAGGAAAGTGCTAAAGACTGTGACAAATATTCATAAATGCACAAATTTCAGTGGATCCACAGTCACCTAATAAACCAACGGGTTGCGATACAGAGAAAGGTCCCCATGAAGTCACTCTGAGACATAGGTTAATGCTAACTTGGCCATATTCAACACTTGCCTTTCGAGCTAGCGCTGGGTAGCATAAAGGAAAAGGACATGGAGGACAGACGGTACATCAGAGGTGTTTGCATCCATGGCCTGGGAGCCACATGCAACACTTTTGCTGAGATTCTATTGGTTCATACTTAGTCACAGCTCTCCTCAGCTCTCTACCTTGAAACCATAAGAGAGACTAGAACGAGAGATGAGGTGACTTAATGGTGACTCGGACTAGAGTATACTTTGTATTTCCAGTAGAGATGGAGAGAAATGGGAACACATTCAGGATGACACTGAAGCTCTTCCAAAGACAGATACAAATTGGAAAATGATCTAGGCACAATTCATGAATACCGTACCGATCTTCTCCACACTTCTTCCGAACTGCTCCTTCCCCTTAGCTCATCCAAGTCGTGTGCCTTCACTGTAAAACTGTTTTATTAATTCTGCACCCAACTAACCTCCGTAGCCAGCTTTAATGTTATTTAACAACGTCAGGTGAGTGTGGCTTTTCCCCCAGCCGTTGATGCCCGATGGTCGGGTACTATCCCCTTTTGGAAACAAAAAGAACAAGGATTTCAAAGAAGAGCACATATAAAATAAATCCTCCCTCCAGTTCGGCAGTAAGGTTGGAGCTAAATCCGATGGTGAGAATCTCCGGCGACCAGAGGGCAGGGGGAAATGGAACCTATTTCAAGCACATGTGACAGTCATGACTCATAATGGGAATCTGGGTCAGCATTTGCAGCTGGGGAAGCACCAGGAAAAGATGACTTTTATTATAAAATTGTGTACTTAATTACAGCTCAAAGCTGGAGTAGGGGGGGAATGGCACAGCTGGAAGGGAAAAGCAAATTAATTTGTTGACTTTTAAAGCCCTCTTACAGTGAAATATGCCCCCTCCTGTTTTAACATCAAGTAATAACCGGAGAATTTTCTGAGTCGCCTCAAAGCAAGAGTGGGCGTGATGCGATATAACAGCAAATCACTAACATTAGGTGCTTCCTCAGGCTTGGGAACTGTGAAAGCTTCAGGCCAATGGGTCTTTTCCTAAAGTAAGAGAAGCCTGGCCAGCAGTCAGGATCATTTTCCTTAACAGGCACTATCACCTCCAGAGAGAATGATGCTCTTGTAAATATGTCCATGATTTTATGCTGAGCTCGATATTGATGATGTGCCCCCCACCCCCCACCCCCCGGAGAGACACCTGAGGGACAGAGCTGGTAACTGCCTACGCAGGAAACAAAGACATTAAAACAGACATTAATGTTTCAAGGCATAGCATGTTACTTATAAAATAACCCAAGGGGCATAAAAACCTGTGCAACTTTCACAATAACTAGGCTGTGTCTTTTCTGACCATGGCTTGCACAGGCAATGAAGAGCAAAATAAGGCTTCTATCTTCAAAGGCCAGAAATCTAGGCGAGCCTAAAATATATGGATACTTTAATAAGGAATTAGTAATCAGAGTTATCTCCAGGAAAGAGAGAAAATATGATTTGATGGGTATCTTAAAGGGAGTAGGATCTGATAGGTACAGACCAAGAGTTTAGAATCCTAAAAGAAGATATTAGTTGAAAGCAAAATATAAAAGTGGTAGACAGGAGCCTTGTTAATAATTATTTTTTAAATAACAAGATTCAAAGGATCTGAGCATTAATTAGAATTCTGTCACTGAATATATGTGAAGATTCACATACGTCAAGAAAAATAAAATAGTACATTTGAAACTACTATAACATTTTATGCTCCCTGAAATATACTTTAACTCTTTAAATAACAATAAAGAGAGGGAAAAAATCTACATTTAATTTTGTTGATTAGTTCTAATTTTATCTTATTTTACATTAGGACCCTAGGTAATGTTCAAACTTTAATTGTTCCTTTATAAGCATTTATTGAGAACCTGGAATGCAGAAGACACTGTGCTGAATATTGCCACTAAACCCACATTTGCTAGTGCTTTTATATAGGGTGATATATATGTGTGTGTGTGTGTGTGTGTGTGTGTGTGTGTGTGTGTGTATCTCCAGTCTGAAGCCATCCTATTTTAACATGTTAAGTCCTAAGTAATTTCTAACCATTTATATTTGGTTTATCAGATGATGGATTCTGGTATCATAGACTTCTTAAGTTGCTAATATATTTTAATTAATGCAAATGATTTGCAAATATTTATCATGTTCAGACCTTCTTTGGTGTTGATATGAAGTGTGGAATGATAGAATCGACAGTAACTGAGCAGCCAGCCAACTCCCTCCCAGACCTGGTTCTCCCGCTATAAACTGGTTCCATGGATGTTCACAGGCTACTTAGCTTCTGGGCCTTCCTGCACTAGAAGGTGAGTCAGTGGTCTAGACCATATTTTAGTTCTTTATATCTATAAAGACTATGGTTTTTATGTGTTTCGAAATGGTAGCAATGTATCATGTGTATTTCTGGTCTCATCACATGCCCAGGCTTTGAAGCCTGGGCAATAATTCTTCTTGCAAATACAACATCATACTCTGACTTCTAGATGTGACAGTGACAGATGTGGAGCTGTCACACTATCACTGAGATAGTCCTGGCTTTCTCTTTCAGCAGAAAATTAGGGTCAGACTTCTACCAAAGAATGAGGGAAGCCACAAATGCAGCAGTCATTCTAACTCCTCTACATACAACCATTGTCATTCCTAAACCTAGGCATAGAGCTTGGAAACGCAGTGTGGACACGAAGGCCTTCCATGTACTAGGTAAGGTTGGTATCCAATTCTGGTATCTGCAGCTTGCCAGAATAAGCAAAAAGCAGTTCACCAAATAAGTGTCCAATGTATCTAGGGTTCAAATCTAATGTTGAGCATAACACATAAGTTTCATCAAAAAGATGTGTTTCTAGAACATCAGAACACAGTGGTCTAAAAGCACCACAGATCTCAAAGACAAGAATAAATAAGTGGCAATACTATTTAGAGCTAACATTGCTTCGCATTTATTGTGTCCAGCCCTGTTCTAAGCTCCTTCAATCTATTAACTTATTTAACACATTTAATCCTCACAACATACCTTTAAGGAAGGTGCTATTATTATCCACATTTCACTGATACTAAAACTAAGTAACAGAGACATCCAATAACTTTCTCATGATCATACACCTAATAAGAGGCAATAATGCTTTTCAAATTAACACCCTGGCTCAGAAATCCAGACATTTGATCACCTACTATGCTACTCCTGCATAGCTATTGGTATGAAATAAAGTATCAATAAAACAACAGCTACGGGCCAGTAGATTGCTGGGCATGTCACTGATGTCCATAAGATTCTTGCTCCAAACCATGCCCACCCCACAACCCCTTGTCAATGAATATTCAGGAAATCATAAAGAACTCCAAAGAAGCATAAAAGGCAAGCCTTTCCATCAAGAGACTGCAGTTGCATTTGGCGACAATATAGGCATATGAAAGCAAACTGCTGCCCCAGACTGCTGGGTATGAGCCTGAACTGAACAAGCAAGAATGACTAAAAGGCAGAAAAAAGAGGAGAGAACACACATGTCTTCATCAATGTCCCTGAGATAGTGCTGGAAAACTAGGAACTTGTCACGTCTTTGAGCTAAGGCACTATATAAAAATACAAATATTATACACACAGGCTGATACATTAAATTGTCATTGGGAACAAATCAGCTCGTTTTGGCTGGTCATTTGCTTTACTTGTCCTATTAGCAGATGTGGCATTTCCCTGAAGGATGCCTCCAATGCAGGTGAGCCTTCATGGGCAGGTCCACATCAGAGCTTGAGTATCTGGCAATAATGTAAAGCAGTGGGGGTGGGGGGGGGGGCAGGGGGGCATGAAAATGGGATAAAAATAATTATAGCTTTTGTCATGCCACATGGTCCTCTTCTTGATGAATAATCAGGGAAAGAATGTTTAAGAATTAAATGATTGATTAGTACTACATTTAGGTTTGCTCATAAAAAAAAAAACCACCCACAAAAGAGTAAAAGATTCTGTTTCTTTCTTCCCCTCGTTCAGTCAAGTATGTTTGGCTCTCTAGGAACCCTTGTGAACTATTCCAAAGAGCATCACTGGTCTTCTTGACAGCGCTGTCACCACTGTTTCTGGGACTTGATGCCCCATACAGGGTCCCCGGATGTTTAGAGGACTATTTTAGAAATCTGTTCTATTTAGCTTTCATCTGCTGGTTTCTTCAGCCATGTCCAGTGTTGCTGGAAGCAGCCTGACTCCCAGAAACCAGATGGATGACACGTTTGACAACAAAGGCTCTTTGGTTAAGCGAGTAACTTAGGGGCCCGTGGCCCTTTGCATCAACACTTTGCCCACAAACTCATGTTGTGGGGTCATTCCTACATGTCTTACATGGATTTCTAAATGTGTGAACTGGAGGAAGAGCACTGAAATTCTGTCTATAGAAATAACCATTTGAAGAAAACATGCTTCTACATTTTAAATGCAACTCTTCTGCTTAGAATCGCAGCTTTAACAAAATAAAAAAATGTGTGTATACAGACATACATATATAAATATGTATACACACATAGAAAACATGTTTCTATACTGCATTTTATTTGTCCCTTAATTTTATCTAAAGATAAATATTATAAATGTAATTGTTGTTCTCGTGTTTTAATCATGGCAAATAGATATTTTGGTCAAAATGGGGGATTTAGTTTGAATATCTTTCCCCTCAACTAAGGGCCGGGATAGAGTATGTTAAAATGCTTGAAAATTTCAGAAAGCATACAAATTTCAGCAGAGACATTTCATGAAGGGCGGTACTATCCATGAGTCAACAGAGGGGTTCCTAAAAGAATATTTGTTAAGAATGTGATCATGGTCAGCTTTTGTTAAAAATATATTTTTTGAATGTAGAATAAAATGGTGTGAGCCTACTTTTGAAAGTCTGTATTTTCTTTTTTGTCTTTTTAGTTCAAAGATGAATTCCTCCCTCTCAGAAATCTTCAAATTAAGGAGTGTGTTTCTTGTCATTTGATATAATATGTCATTGTCCACCTGTGGAAGTAATTCAAGGAGCTGTCTGCAAATGGGTGACTGAAAAAGCAGTTATGGGTCAGGTTATGTAATAAAATGGTTCTACTGAGATTTGTGATGCCAGCCATACGCCTGTTCTCCACATCAGAGAACCAAGCTATCGGAAAGAGTCACAGAGAGCTGGGCGCCAGCTTACTGAGTAGATCAAAGAGTTGTCCATTTAAGAAGTTACATGTCTCATTTATAAAGCTTGGTGTGACAACATGTCTTAGAGGAAACCTTTACTTCTCAAACTTTGGCAAAACCTGTGAGGAGAGTTGCATCTGAAAAACAGATTTTATCACCCTCCAGCCAGTTCTTTGGAGAATCATAAACCTGCCTCACACCTCTGTCAGAAACAGACCAGTAGGATGAAAATCAATTATAAAACCATTTTGTCTTTTACCCATTTTGAGTTTATTCTGGTGTACGGAGTAAATTGGTGGTATAGTTTCACTTTTTTTGCAAGTAACAGTCCAGTTCTCCCAACATCATTGACTGAAGAGACCATATTTTCTCTGCCGTATGCTTATGCCCCCCTTTGTCAAATATTAATTGACTGTAGAGACTTGGGTGTATTTCTGGGCTCTCTATTCTGTTCCACTGATCTATATGGCTGTTTTTATGCCATTATCAGACTGTTTTGATTACAGTGGCCTTGTAGTATGGTTTGATATAGGTATTGTGTCCCTCCTATTTTGTTATTCTTTCTCAAGATTGCTGAAGCTGTTTGAGGTCTCTTTTGGTTCCATACAAATGTTTGAAATAATTGTTGCAGATGTGTGAAATATGCCATCAATATTTTAATAGGAATTGTGTTGAATCTATAGATTGCTTTGAATAGTATAGACATTTTAATGATGTTAATTCTTCCAATTCATGAACATGGTATATGCTTCCATTTATGTGTATCTTCCTTAATTTCTTTCTTCAGTATTCAATACTTTTCCAAGTACAGGTCTTTTACCTCCTTGGTAAATTTATTCCAAGGTACTTTATTTTTGTTGTTGCTAGAGTAAATGGTATTTTTTCCTAGTTTCTCCTTCTGATATTTCATTGTTGGCATACAAAAATGCCATCAATTTCTGAATATTGACTTTGTATCTCACTATTTTGCCAAATTCACTTATTAGATTGAGTAGTTTTTTGGTGGAGTCTATAGGTTTTCTATGCACACTACTTTGTCATCTGTGGATAATGACAGTTCCTCCTTTCCAACTTGGGTACCTTTTATGTCATTTTCTTTGTGTGATCACTGTGGCTAGAACTTCCAGTGCTATTTTGAATAAGAGTGGTGAAAGTGGACACACTTCTCTTATTCCTGATCTTAAGGGGAAAGCTTTTAGTTTTTGCTCATTGAGTATAATGTTGGCTGTAGGTTTCTCATATAAGTCATGACACCATAAAAGTCCTAGAGGAAAACACAGACAATCAATAGCTTATCCCCAGAGGACAAACTCTTGCCTTTAACCCACCACACATTCACTGTTGCATCATACTTGAAGAAAAGTTGAGAAGTATACTCTCAGGGAAGGATGTAGTATGTAGTTTCTCCCACAATGATTTCATGAACATCCTTTTCTGCAGAGCATCTAAGGACATTGCGATGTGAAACACTCTCAGAGAGAAGGTAATGTAGCACAGAAGGAAAAGAAAGTGCCATAGGCAGAAATGACTGAACACGAATCTTTTGGGAGAATCATCATTTTTCAGTCACTCAGTTATCTCTTGTGATTCTGACTGTGCTTACAAAACAATCTTCTGATTATGGTTTGGCTTCCAGCACAGATTTGCCTGCAAGAAGGGAATGTGCTGGCTGGGACAACCATGACACCATCATCCCATCCTTTGACTTTACTGGAACATCCAGTTCTTCCAATCCCTCTGTCTTTTCCTTCCTTTACTTTGCTCCTCATCCAATTGAGTTTCCATGAATTATTCCAGAATGTTGGTTTGCCATTTGCCAACATTCTAAACTCCCTTGTGTTTCTGTCTTTCCTTCTTATTCATATGATAAAATCACAGCTCTGAATGAACCATAACTATGTTTTCACTGTTGCAACCCAAGCTGCTGAATTCTGGAGGGGAATGTCTCAAAATATTTGCTAAATTTATGATTGCTACCTTCAGGTAGGCCCTCCATGCTACTTAAAAAACATTATATTTTCCTATTGCACTCAGTCTCCAAAACTTTACAGTGACTTTTTTAAAGCTTCCCAAAGGAGGTCAGATCTCTAGTTCCCCATCTCCTCTTTCTTTCTCTCTACAGACACATGGAATGCGTCCTGAGGGAATGCCATCACTTTTCTAGCAGAATGCACACTAGTCTACCTGCATTTGCATGAACCTTGTCTTTGCTTCCTGTTATTACACTGTGAAGATGACACTGCCCCTAATAAAGGCCAATCCAATAGCCATGTTTTGGATCACTACTCTCATGTTTTAGAGACCTTTACTGCTAATTACCACTGACCTCCCTTACATGCACCTTTACCTTTCTACCACTGGCGTCTCATCAGCACAAAACATGCTCACATCTCCTTAATAAAACACACACACTGCACATACAACACATTCACACACGCTCACACTGCACCCACTCTAGAGACTTCCAGTTGCCTCACGGCTACCATTCTATTTGTTTCCTCTTCTCTTCCAAACTTTCCTAAAAATGTCTCTATATTCAGTGTGACCTATCACTAATTATCTTTCATTGTGCCCAGTGCCTCTTTGAGATGGGTTGATTTAAAGTAGCATTTTTTATATCTTTTTAAATATCTTCTTAAGTCAGTTAGTATAATTTATATTTCCCTACAATTGTCAACTTAACCTTAGAGATCCCAATGGATCGAAATAATATAGAATCGATCTCTTGCCATTTCTATATATCTTCTTAATAGCTTTAGCTAAGAATTCTTTCTCATCCATAATGGTGTTTATCTTGTTTTTCCTTCTGTTGTTTGATCAGACTTTTCAAAGATATGTCCAATTCATTGAAATTTTCAAAAAACTACTTTTGGATTCATTGATAAGTTCTTATATTTGTATTTGTATTGATTACTTTATGCTTCCATTTTTACTATTTCTTTTCTTCTACCAACCTGAAATTTACTTTATTGTTTATTCTTTGGTTTCATTTCTTTATTTTTTATTTTATCTATTTTTACAGCAAATGTATTTAAAGCTATAAATGTTTAAAGTTGTACCATTTTGTCCATATTCTATTGGTTTCATAGCATTACATTTTCATTGTCATTTATTTATAAATAATCTCTAATTTTGGTTTTGGTTTTTGCTTTAAGCAAAAGTTATATTTGTGCATTTTTATTGTTTCTTCTATTACAGTTGTCCTAATTTTTTTTTCCTTTTGCCCACTCTACCCAGCCCACCCCTCTCTCCCACGGTCAGTCCCCTCTCAGCTGTCCATGACCGTGAGTCATTCACACATGTTCTCTGACTAAGCCCTTCCCCTTCCTCCCTCCATTCCCGCTTCCCACCTCTCCTCCCACAGCTATCAGTCTGTTTCATGTTTCCACGTCTCTGGTTCTATTTTTCTCGTTAGTTTACTTTGTTCATCAGATTCCAGTTATGAGTGAGGTTATACGGTATTTGTCTTTTGCCGACTGACTTACTTCACATAGTATGATATTTCCCCAGTTCCCTCCATGCTGTTGCAAAAGGTAGGGGTTCCTTCTTGCTTTCTGCTGCATGGTATTCCATTGTATAAACATACAGTTTTTTAATCAACTCATCTACTGATGGGCACTTGGGCTGTTTCCAATACTTGGCTATTGTGAATAGCATTGCTGTGAACATTGGGATGCATAAGTTCTTTTGAATTGGTCTTTCAGGATTCATAGGTATATTCCCAGCAGTGGAATCACTGGGTCATAGGCAGTTCCATTTTTAATTTTTTGAGGAAACTCCATACTGTTTTCCACTGTGGCTGTACCAGTCTTCATTCCAATCAATAGTGCACTAGGGGTCCCTTTTCTCCACATCTTTGCCAACATTTGCTTGTTGCTTTATTAATGATAGCCATTTTGACAGGTGTGAGGTTATATCATACACCAGAATAAACTCAAAATGGACAAAGGACTTAAATAGAAGTCATGATACCATAAAAGTTCTAGGAAAAACATCAGCAGTATTTCAGACATTCCACAAAGCAATATTTTTGCCAACATATCTCCTAGTGCAAAGGAAATACAGGAAAAATAAACAAACGGGACTACATCAAATTAAAAAGTTTCTGCAAAGCTAAAGAAACCATCATCAAAATGAAAAGGGAACCTACCGTATGGGAGGACATATTTGCCAATGATGCATCAGACAAGAGTTTAATCTCTAAAATATATAAAGAACTCATATGACTCAACACTAGGAAGACAAACAACCCAATTTAAAAATGGACAAAGGACCAGAATAGATACTTCTCCAAGGAGAACATACAAATGGCCCATAGATATATGAAAAAATGCTCAGCATCACTAGTTATCAGAGATATGCAAATTAAAGCACAATGAGATATCACCTCATACCTGTCAGGAGTGTATTTTTTAGCTGTCCATTTATAATCTGCTCTGTTTGATGTGCAATTTAGAGAATTACTTGAATTTTTTTGTAGCCTAGAAACTTGGTCATTTTTTTGTAATACTCATGGATGTTTCAAAAATATATATTTCTTAAGAACAAATTTCTATTTAGGACAAAGATCTATATTTTTACAAAATTATATTTTTCTACAGTGTGTCTCATTCTAAGAGAGGTGTGCACACACCTGTGCTTTTCTGTTCTTCTTTAAAAGCACACAAGTAAGCCCTGGCTGGTGTGGCTCAGTGGGTTGAGTGCCAGTCTGGGAACCTAAAGGTTACCAGTTAGATTCCTGGGCACATGCCTGGGTTGCAGGCTAGGTCCCCAGTTGGGGGTGCGCAAGAGCAACCGATTGATGTATCTCTCACACATTGATGTTTTTCTCCGTCTCTTTCTTCCTCCCTTCCCCTCCCTCTAAAAATAAGTAAGTAAGTAAATAAATAAATAAATAAATATTTAAAAACATAAAATAAAAGTACACAAGTAAGAGTGTCCGCTAAAGCCAATTAAGTAAAAAGTTTCAGTAAATGTACATTGCTACTTATGAAGACCTATGTGATACTTCTTCACATGAGTTTTGCTTATAATTGTAGTCACAACATTTTACAATGAGCTGTTTAATTTTTTCAACATTTACTGTATTTAATTGTTTTTCATTTACCAAACCAGTATGTGCCTTTTTAGCAAATAAAATAGTGCATAGATACAAAAAAAGGAAAAACCTAATTAGATTATTTTCCCCCATTACTCTCATCTCCTTAGTTAACCAATATTAACTTTCTAGTGTGTATATTTTCACAGTCTTGCCATGAATACTCAGGAGCAACTGTTTACCTGCCACAAAGTAAACAGAAGGTAACTAGCTATTCTCAGAAGAGAGGGCCTGGCATGGGGTAACAGCAATCTATAAGGATGGGTCTCTGTTGATATATAGGATCTACAAGGCAACTGGAGAATCACCTCCTGAGTCATTTCTCTTTAATTAAAAAATAATAAATGTCGAAGAAGGGCAAAGTTTGCTAGATATTTTTCTTAGGTACTAGATATAAAATGCACCCATGTCATATCCTTGGAAAATCGTATCTTTACATATACTTAAGTATATGGTATGGACTGAATGGTTTTGTCCCCCCCCCCCCAAATTCATATGTTGAAACTCTAATCCTCAATGAGTTGGAAGGTGGGACACTTAGGAGGTAACTAGGGCATCAGAGCAGAGCCCTCCTAATGGGGTTAGTGTCCTTATAGGAAGGGCCAACAGAGAGACGATCTGCCTCTCTCAGTCATGTGAACGCACTGCAAGGGGGTAACTGTCTGCAAAGCAGGAAGAAGCTTCTCACCAGACATTGAACCTGAGGACTTCTTGATCTGAAGACTTCTCAGGCTCTAGAACTAGGGAAATAAATGTTTGTTGTTTAATCCACCAGTCTATGTTATTTTTGTTATACAGCCCAAACTACCAACACAGTGTGCAGTGTGTGTGTGTGTATTTGTACATGGGTGTGTATACTTATAAGAAAACTATTGAGATTATACTATGCACTTACAATAATCAATGCAATGTAGCACTGTTAAAGAAAAGACAAATAGATCAATGAAATGGAATAGAGCCCAGAAATAGACCCATAAAAATATAGTCAACTCATTTTTGAGACAAGAGCAAAGACATTATGCTGAAACAAAGACAGTGTCAGCACATAGTGCTGTAACAACTGGACACCCACATGCAAAAATAAAAAACAAACAGTCTAGATGCAGATCCTACACCCTTCAAAAATTAAGTCAAAATGAATTCTAGAACTAAATACAAAACACGAAACTATTACATTCTTAAAAGATAGCATAGGATAAAAGCCAGATGAGCCTGGGTTTTGGTGATGAATTTCAGATACAACACCAAAGGCATGATCCCTAAAAGAAATAATTGATGAGTTGGACTTCATTAAAATTAAAAACTTCTGCTCTGATAAAGAGACAATATCAAGAGAACGAGAAGAAAAACCACAGCCTTGGAAAAAATTATTTGCAAAAGACATGTCAGATAAATGGCTAGTAGCCAGTAGACACAAATATCTCTCAAAATTCAACAATAGGTAAGCCACAACACAGTTTAAAAAGTGAGCCAAAGACATTAGCAGACACTTCACCAAAGAAGATGCACAGATGGCAGATAAGCACCTAGATATACCCTATTTTATGTTATCGGGACAATGCAAATTAAAACAATCATATTCCTCTACACACCCCCTATCATGGCCAAAATGGGGAAAAGTGCCAACACCAAATGCTGGTGAGGATGTGGAGCAACAGGAACTCTGGTTCATTGATGGTGGGAATACCAAAAGGCACAGGTACTTGAGAAGCCAGTGTGATGGTTTCTAACAAAACTAGACGTACTTTTACCATACAATCCAGCAATCCTGCTCCTTGGTACTTACCCAAAAGAGTTAAAAACTTATCTTCACACCAAAAGAAAACCCCTTGCACATGGATGTTTATAGCAGATAGTTTATAATTGTCAAGACTTGGAAGTAACCGAGATGCCCTTTAGTAGGTGAGTGGATAAATAAATTCTGGTACGTTGAGACAATGGAATATTATTTAACACTAAAAAGAAATGTAAAAACCTCAGGTATATATATATATATTACTATGGAAAGAAGCTAGTCTGAAAATACAGCACCGTATCATTCCAGGCATATGACAATCTGGAAACGGCAAAACTATGGACACAGTAAGAAGGTCGGTTGATGCTGGACCTGAGGTTGGCGGGGGAAGAATACATGGGGTAAATGAGCAGAGCCCAGAACATTTTCAGGGAAGTGAAAATATTCCACGGGATGTGACAATGATACGTCCATGTCATTACACATGTGTTCAGTGTATAATTAATGTAGGTTCACTGACTGTAGCAAAGGTACCACGCTGGTAAGTGATGATAATGAAGGAAGCTATATGTGCGTGGGAACAGGAGGTACACGGGAGACCTCCACGCCTTCCTCTCAATTTGCTGCGAAACTACCACGACTCTAAAATCATAGCCTTCGTTTGAAAACAGCACATGCTACACTTTCTCCTCCTCCCGTAAAAATACCTAATGGGTTACATTCGGCTCAGAGGAAGGATACCCGTTCGTGAGAGCATCTCCGTGGATGGTCGTGCCTGACACCACGGCCCTCACTCCATACCTTTAACATTGAGAGTATGAAAAGTAGAAAAATATGTCCATTTTGAACGTTTCATTCCCTTGTTGAAAGACAACCATTTAAAACTTAGAAGTAAAAACCACAAAGAAAAAAGGAGAAAGAGAAACAATTGTATCTGTTGTACAGCGACTGCCCGCACGCTTTGATTTGTTCGGCTTGCATTCAGCTGAGTGGCTAGCTCTCTTCTATGCTCGGAGTCCTCTGTGAACCCGAAGAAGTCAATTATGCAGTTTCCCCCACGTGTCGGAAAGGTAAAGCACACTTAGGAAGGTCAGGATCGTTTTAACTCTCCATGGAGGAGTGTCTGCATCAAAGAAACCTTCAAGCGACCTTGGCCGTGCTCTGATTACTAACCGGCCCTGACTTCACATGATGACATGTATTATTTTCATCAGGAAAATTCAAAGGAATCAGGGATCAGGAGGCCTGTGATGAATGCTAAGCGGTGAAATCCTGACTCTGTTGCTAATTATTTGTTTTGAAGTTGCTGACACCATTATACAATCGGTTTTTAAAGGGCTTTTCGTGAAAAGGCAATAATACAGAAATAAGAAAGTTTCAAGTAGAAAAAAAAAGCCACATTTCCAGATTTATTTCACATTGTCCAACATTCAAGCATGGAGAAATTTTGAAGTATTTTCACGTTCTGTTTTTCTCCATTAAAAAAAAAAACTACTGAAAACAATGTAAAAGAACAAAATGAAATTATATAAGTAAATTTGGTAGGTAACAGACTACTGTGCAACCCTGAAACCATATATATGAATTTATATTTATGTTTCATATCACGGGAGGATATCCACGCCACAGTAAGTGTTAAATCAGATTACAAAACATGTAGACGATGATTTCATCTGGTTGTATGATGCGCATTTGTGCTTGCGTGTGCATGCCACTATATGTACATATTTGACAACATACACACAGGCACATGTATAAACGCATACATCACGCCAGCCGGAGCCTCTATGCTTTCGGATTCTTTCCTCACGTTCCCTAGCAGGTCAGAATTGTTTTCTTCCTATTTCACCTATTTTATGGTTGTGTTTGGTCAAAGTATTTCGTCCAGGTAAAGGTTCTGACGTTTTCCCCAGGTGGTTTCCCATAGCCAGTGCGCCCCCCCCGCAGCCCCCCGTGGCCCCACTCCCCACCAGACACGCCCAGCACAATCCCAGTCTCCTGCGGCCGTGATTCCAGCCACTGACACGACACTCTCACCCTTGGGCCCTGCTAACACCTCGTCCTGCCTTTGCTACTTTAGCCTAATGTTGGTGATGACTTCACCTGGTTGTCAACTTGCCTCCAGTTTGGCCTTTCAGTCCTTCTAGCACCACGGTAAACAATATTCAGCTCCTTTGGCTGTCTCATCTAAGAGTTCCCATGATGCTGGCTGAGTCAGAGACACGAAGAGAAAGTGGTTGAAACTTGCATGACCCTCAGAAAGTTTATTCCGGAGCCCAGTCGTTGAGCTTTATGCTAGATTTCTCCCTCCATTGAATTTATGTTGGCCTGGAATATTTAATTAAATGTGGCTTAAGTCCATTTGTCCAAACTCTGGGAAGTCCAGTTTGCTTCCTGGATATTTCCACTTATTTCTAGAATCTAATAGTCTTATGGCTTCTTGTTTGAGTCCCGGCTCTCATTGGGCTTGATTTCATTGACTTTCCTGCATGGAAAGCTATTTAATCTCTTTGTCTCCTTTCCTGAGATCATTCCTCCCGGGTCTCCCCTTTCTTATTCTAAGTGACCCCTATTGGGATGTTTTCTTAAATAAGGTCAGTTTCTTTCTGTTTGCATTTCCCTAAAGAAATACACTTCCTATGAGTCCAGATAAAGAAATACACATCCTAGGAGTTCACAGAGATGTAAAGTCAATTTGCCACTGCCCCAGAGATAAGTTTTTCAAGCAAAGAGGTAAATAATTTAACACATGGAGACTTTGAGATTAAATGTTTAAGAAAAAGGGTGGGGGAGACGGCAGAAAGAGATGATTAAGAATAATTACTGAGGTTCTGCAGAGTAGTATTGTGTCACAGGCTCTGCCTTAAGATTATTTCTTTAATTTTAATAGTATAATGAAGTGATGAGAGGAGTAAAGAACAGAGGAACTGTCATGAACCTATTATCCAGGATAGAACTCATTATTCGCTCCTATCGATCTCTGAGAAACTGCAAATCTACTTTGGGAATTATATAAAAAGTTACAGTAAACAGCCACTGAAAGTGGCTTACAGATGCAGGGATTTCATTTTAACAGTATTCATTGTAATGAGATTTGGCCTATACAGACCCCTCTACAAAACAAACTCACAGAGAAATAAAAGCAGGTTACAGAGAACGACTCACATTGGTAATCGCACAGAAAATTTAATTATTTAATATAACTTTTTCTCCTTTTTTTTCCTTTTGATTTAAATGGGCCTCACCCAGCACCTTGATTCACCAGCCTCCTTCCCCTTTGTCTGTTTAGTTCCTTAATCATTAAGCCCTTAGGACAGCGAGGAATTGGTCGGCATCAAATAGTCTCAGGAACAAAGACTCAGGTCTAATGGCCACAGAGACAGTTTCAATCAAACTAAAGATAACCCCTAGGCCTCAGTGGTGTTTGAGCTTCAGCTCCAGCAGAGTGGTGACCCAAACAAAGTGACCACTTTGACACTCCACGGCTGACATCAGGACCCAGTGCCCTGATCAACTATCCCTAGTGCCAGCCCATCCGTAGAGACCATTACCCTGATCAGACCCTAACGCCCTTAGTCACCATCATTAATGATATTTCCCCTTTAGAACACTTCCCTGAAAGCCACCAAGAAGCCAGTGACTCCAGGCATGGGCCATTCCTAAAAATAAACTCTTACTTTCTCGGCTGCAAACTCCTATTTATGTCTTATCGGGCTTTGTGTACAAAGCCAACGGCCCCCTTCATTCTGGTGACAACACTAAGTCTCATCGAGGAGACCAATGTCAAAAGAACCTATCCTTCACACCAAAGTACTGAAGAGAAACAACAGACCCAAAATGGAGTCACTTGTACCAAGCTCCACTGACACTTAACACCTACCCGACTGCAGTTTCAGCCTGTCCCAGGAATTGAGGTTTAACCCCATCAAACTGGAATTTCCTGGTGAGTGCTAGCGAGGTGATCTGTCTGACAGAACCCCCTGACTTCCTCTACAGAAAGCCACCTTGCCTGAAATAATCAACTCGATTAACTTTTTTGCCCCACCCTCTTTCTGTCTATTTAAACCTCCTATTTTGTACAACTCCTCAGAGCTCACTTTTATTTGCTATTCATGAATTTTTCATTAAAGCCAATTAGAGCTTTCAATTTACTCAGCTGAATTTTTGTTCTTTAACAAAAGATACTTTAGTAAGAGCAAAGGGATTCCTGGAGGAAAAGGGAGAAAGCAAAAGAGAAGTGTAGACAGATGATAATTAAAATTTTCCTTTCAATTCACACAGAGTTCTTAGTTAATAAACATTATTAAACATCTAGGTTATAGGCAATGTCACTTGCCTAGCAATGAGGCAAAAAGTCTTCCTTTCAGAAAGCTCTCGCACTGGAGGAAAGGTAGACAAATGGTTATTTTACAAAGCAAAATGGCAAGGGCATTACTTGGGGTGCTACAGGAGCCCAGGACATTTCAGGGAGCACTGGAACGCTAACTCTGTCTGAGGGTTAAGAAAGGAACAAAGATTCTGTTTCTGATCAAACTTCCGTTTGCTTCCTCTGAGCCCCATTCTCAACTAGGATTCAACTTGGTCCCTCTGCCATCCTATCATTGCCCTGCCTCGCCCAGTCTTAGAAAAGAATTCTACTGAGTCATTCCCTCACTCTTGATATCTGACCAAGTTATTCATCCCTGATTTTTGATGTACATAAGTCCTTGACCTGCTTTTAGCAAGATTCCTCTTAGGTTAGTTCAGCAAGAATGTTCATATCCATGATGATGTCTCCTGTTAGCAAATGTGCATTTTCTGCCTCCCTCACTCTGCCCATTGGCTGTAAATCAATTCCCAACTGTATTCTGAGTCGAGCCTGATCTTTTCCTCTTATTGCGATACATTGAATAAAATCTTCCTTGCCATTTTAATAAGCGCCAGAATAACTTTTTCTTCTTTAACTGAAGTCTTCCTTACTGTGGTTATAATAAACCCAAGCCACGAAGGACAAGGAAAAACAGATGGGAAATAAAAGTGACAAACCAGCCCTGGCTGGCGTAGCTCAGTGGATTGAGCGCAGGCTGCGAACCAAAGTGTAGCAGGTTCGATTCCCAGTCAGGGCACATGCCTGGGTTGCAGGCCACGGCCCCCAGCAACCACACATTGACGTTTCTCTCTCTCTCTCTTTCTCCCTCCCTTCCCTCTCTAAAAATGGATGAATAAAATCTTTTTTAAAAAGTGACAAACCTTTATTCTTTTCTTCACAGGCAGAGGAAAGACATTGTCAAAGGCAGATGTTCTTGAGATAACCTTGAAGTAGCACAGATTCTAGGAGGCTGGAGAATAAGATGCATGTGACATAGGGGTGTGAGACGAGGCTGGAGACTTTGGCCAGGAACTGCTCAGGCGTGAAGAACTGCTCAGGAGTTTGTATTTGCACCAAGTAATGTTTGTATTTTACCCACTGGTAGACTTTAAGCAGAAATGTAACATTTGGATTTGCATTTTCGAAAGACCATTGTAGATGCTATGCTGAGCATGAATGGAGGGGTGTGTGTTTGGTGAGCTACGTACTTGGCTAGTGGACTCAGAGACTAGTGACTAGTGTGGCACTCCGTGAAGTTCAGACGGCAGGGGAGATGGGTGGGACCGGGCTGATTCGCCTAGACACCCACAGGAGACAGGATTCCATGGTCATGAGTACTGAAGTAATGAGCAGAGGAAAGAGGCTAGGCTGATTCCTGGGGCTCCGTGCTTGGGGTGACTGGAAGGGTGATGACTCTTTGCTGAAACAGAATTTACAAGAGGAGGGAAGAGGTTTAAGGAAAGAGGGCAGTTTTAACTTTTTCCTTAAATCCCATTATGAGAAATTTAGAGAATGAAAATTGCTAAATGGATGTGCAGTCTTTTACAATTAGCTATGTAAAACCAAATTACAGCAATTCATAACTATAATCATTTTAAAGGCATTTCATTTTAATATGTTTCAAATATTTTACTGTATAATTTACAAGAAAATTGTTCTATATTAAAATGGTCATTTTCTCTAATTGCATATTACCAAATCAGGATAGACTGTGAAACAGAAATGTGTTTGATAAATTTTCAAGGATGAGCTAGAATTTCTAAAATAGCTTATTGCTGAGTTCTCCTGGGTAGAACAGCACAGAAGATACCAAGGTTGTTGCTGATTGTTAATTTCAACTTATTTATACTAGTAAACAAAGTAGATTTAAATTATCATTAACACCAACATACCTCTCTGTCTCTCTCTCACTGAGATATTAAAGTTCTTCATAGACATGAAAAGATTCTATAAATGTTCTCAAATTTTGATAAAGACAGTTTCAACCGGAAAACAGATAGTTGCAGAGATTCCCATAGGAAAATATGTTTAAATATAGATAGAAAATGCATGTAGAAATAATAAGATTTACTAACTTACTAGAAAACATTCCAGTAAGTCTAGCTATGGACTGCCTAATGACATTTCAGTTCAAAATGGACTACACAGAAAAAGGTGGGTCCACCTTGGCTGGTGTGGCTCAGTTTGTTGGAGCGTCATCCCTTAGCCAAAAAGGTGCAGCTTCGATTCCAAGTCAGTGCACATGTCTAGGTTGTGGGTTCAATACCCTGTCCAGGTGCCTATGATTCTCAGTCCAAGCATGTTCAGGAGGCAACAAATTGATGATTTTCTCTCATAGCAATGTCTCTCTGTTTCCTTTCCTATCTCCCTTCCTCTCTCTGTAAAAGCAATGAAAAAAATGTCCTTGGGTGAGGATAAAAAAATTAAACAGAAGGAGGAGGAGGAGGAGATGGAGGTAGAGAAGAAGTAGAGGAAGAGGAAGAGAATGAAGAAGAAGGAGAAGAAGAGGAAGAGGGGAAGAAGGAGGAGGAGGAAGAAGAGAGGAAGGAGGAAGTCATCCCATAGATTATATTAGAGCTAAAATATTTCTATCGCCTTGTCACAACGTTAATGCATTAGTCACATGTGTGTGGTGATGCTGGGGTAAACAAACCTACAGCACTGGCAGTCGTATAAAAGTATGACACATACATTATGTAGAGTATATGATACTTGAGAAAGATAATACACAACTAAGTTGTTGCTTTGTGTATTCACTATACTATACCTTTTATCATTATTTTAGAGTGTGCTCTTTCTACTTATAAAAAAAGTTTGCTGTACAACATTATGCCATGTTACACTGGCAGCACCCTCACACCTCTGATTTTTATGCATCTCTTGATCGCATCATTTTCTCTCGTGCTCCATTACTGTGCTTTCTTCTTGTGTTATTTTGTACTGTAACACGCTGTCCAGGCCTGCAGCCTGGGAGCAATAGGCTATGCCTTATAGCCTCAGGTGTGCAGTAGGCTATAAAATTAGGTTTGTGTAAGTGCACTCTATTATGTCCACACGATCAGAAAATTGCCTAATGAAGCATTTTTTAGACTGTGTTCCTGCCAGTAAGAGGCACATGACTGTATGTAATTGTCAACATTTCCTGCAAATATCATTGGCCAGGACATATGAACTTCTGAAGGTGATTATATTTCCAATAGCTTTCAGATGCTTCTCACAAAAAAAAAGACAGTTCAAATAACCACACTGAATGAAACATGCGCACATCCCCTAGTCCAACTTAGCTAAAAACCCAGTGTCCCCTTATCCCTTAAACACACGTGGCAACACAAGTACCTATTCTGTGATGAAACCATAAGGTTACAACTATGTCAGGTGGCATACTTATTTTCTAAATACATGTATTGCTAATGAAACCGGTCTTCAGAGAAAGGTCTATATAGATGTGCAAGTATAAATATCACTAACAGGAATAGACTAAATGTGCGAAGGTCAGTTACCACACACACAGCAAAGCCTTTTCTTGCTCATCCACCCTTGCAAGGAAATGTTACATTGGTCTTAATTTTAGCTGGGAAAATGGGTAAGTGGGGCAAAACATCATTGGGCCAATATGCAATGTCACTTTGAATAAAAGAAAATATTTATTACTAAATCAGTGGAACGGATCCTTATCACAGTTTGACTTTCACATTCTAATTCTACAATGATGCAAAACAGCAGTGAGAGTGTTTCTTATATAGGAGATGATAAATATTTAACTGTTGTCTAAAAAACAACTTCAGGAAAACTTCGTATTGGCTAGCTTGAAGTAGTTTAGTTCCTTGCACCTGATAAAATTGGTCACTTTCAGATTTACCAAAAAAGTGAGAAAAGAACTTTATCGTAAACAAATATCATAGAATAACGATGTCCAGGAACCTCAGAAGATGTACTAACATCCAACTAATAGTGACTTTGATAGTATGTAAGTGTTCTTTATATACTCTCTTAACAAGGTGGCATATGATCCATAAAAATGGAATTAATTTCAGCCTAATTTTCTGATTTCTTTTTCCGAAGTGGTTGATTGGATTAGGTGTAACAGTTTTTTTAAAAAAAAGACTAAAGGATGGCACAGATCATTTCTAGCTTTTTCAATGAATGCAATAATGAAAAGAGACATGTGATGGGGTGCAGGAGCGAGAAAAGTCAGGACGGACAGAAAGTAACTGCAGCATTTACTAACATGCTCATCCAAGAACATAATTGCTAAAATGACCTTGAAAAGGAGCGAAAGTATTGAATACTGCAGTGCTGATTACCCTGATTTCAATTACTCTGGTTTAAATGGAATGAAATAGGGCTCTAACTCCATTAATTAACAAGCCTATCCACAGGTGATCTGTAAATGCTCCGTGTATAACTACTATTAATGCAGAAAACGTCCGTGCCTAGAAATGGCAAGTCTCCATATTAAACGCCATTACGCAGTTTACAAGAGAATTGGAGTTCCTTTATTTTTTTTCACAAGAAAATTATAGGGAAAGGGTAAAGGAAGAAAGAAGGAGTAGGGCCGAGGGAATGTTGCCTACATGAATGTGTAATGATCTGGTGGCGCTGCCTTCCCTGAATCAGTTCATTTCTAAGGAGAACAAAGGGGCTGTCCTGCTGGGGACATTTTCGACAATGATGCCCAACTGGCTTATCCCTGATCTGACCACAATGTGGTTTCAATTAGCAGTAGCACTTACCAAACCAGTAGCAGTCACTATACCAGAAAATTTGAGTCGGAAGGGGTTGAAAGATACTTTAGATGTATGCAGGAGACGCGTAAGTGCTGGGTCTTTCATTTCTTCATGGCTGACCACCCCCATCTGTAAAAGTGTCATTAGGTTTTGAAAAGTCGAGGATGGTGTCTTATTACATCTATACCGTATCCTTGAAAACTTCTTTATGATACTTTTTTTCTTACTTGTCTAACTCTGCTTCAGTTAAAGTCAAGAGAGGGCTTCTATGTTACATCACGAATACAATGTTGGATGTTTTCAGCATTAGAGAAGCTACAACACTCACTAATTAATGAAAATCCACTGGTGATTTTTTTTTTCAGTAAGATATATCCAAGTATGAAGAAAGGCTACATTTGAAAGGAGAGATCTATGGGGGCAACGTATCTCCTAGGAAACGGGAAGAAATACGAGGACACAAACAAAAGCGCAGAGAATGGTAGGCACTGTTGTCAGGGTTAGCACGCCCTTCCTGAGATGTCTCAAGTCACCGCCCAGGAAGGCCTTGCCACAAGAGCAGCCCTCACTGAAACAGCAGATCGGTGTGTGGGTGTCTCTCAAGATGCTTTACCGTTTTTGCTGTTTGAGCTTGCCAGGGTCAGTACCCCAGGGACTAGAGATTTCCTCTTGTGTGTCCATCCCATCTCTGTTAGGGAACCTGCCACTAGGGGTGCAGCTGTAACTTGCTTATAACATCCAGATCCAAAAGGTTCTCCACGTGTCCTACGAGACTAACTGTACGGAACAGAGAATGACAATTTCCTATCTAGCTATGCACAGGAAATTTCTTTGTTAAAACGGGCATGGACCCTAAAATCATATTGCACAATATAAAACACAATAACATAATTTAAATAAATTCAAATACTTGTGCCAAAATTATTTGCTTGTTACCATAACTGTACCTCCTGGGTCAGCAAACTATGGCGAATGGGCCAAAATCTGGTCCCTCCTGCAGGAACACGGCGTCATCATTCATTTGTGAATGGTCTGTCTCCTCTCCTGCCAGGACGGCAGAGTTTAGCCGTTGCTATCTTCATTTGGAGAACAGTGGAGTGATCTTACTAGTTTCTGAATCGTTAGGCCACGAGTGGAAAAAAAAATCTTTCAGGATGTACCACAGGTATGAAATAAAGTCCCAGAGAAAAGCCCAGCAGCACCATAGGCAAAGAGCTCTTAATGGTGCTGCGGCTGAACAGGAAACTGTAGATACTGGAAAGCAAGACAATCTATAAATCAGAGGCTTTGCAGAAACAGGAAACAAGCATTCCAGGTAATTCCCAATGTTTTCTTCAGCTAAAATACGATACTGTCTTAAAACTTCTCCTATCTGTGACTCAAGAGGTAAGCCAAAATATATTCCCAGATACACAGACAGGCAGTCACAAGCCAAGTGCCCTCAAATGAATAAATATCTCTCTAGCATATTGTAAAATTAATAAATATTGTTTAAAATGTGAAGCCATGGTCAAACCAAAACATATCATTAATGAGGCCCGGCTGTGGGAACAGAAAAATACCTCTCATCATGCAAATGGCATTTAAGTAACCGTAGGTATACAGACAGGCGGTCTTTGCACCATTCAGGCAACCTGAGACCTGCACCCAGATACACAAGAACAGAAGAAGCAGTAGCAGGGAAATCGATCCAGAATGAAGAAAAACAGAAAACTGTCCTGAGAGCTGTTAGCAAGAAACTATTGTCATTAATATTACCTTACAAGTATAAATTATACTCTTATATCGGTTGTTAGAAAAAATGTTTATGTACATAAATATATATAGTTCAGAATTCTACATAGCTTATTTCATAATATTTATTCTCTTTAATTTTTATATAAATGCTCAAGTGAAAGAATTTGTGAAGTTATTTTAATTTTAGGGTTATATATAAGGTAGGCTAGCTTTCATGTATAGACTGAGAGCTGAATGACTTTTCTTACTGTAGAAAATAATGTAGCCCTGGCTGGCGTAGCTCAGTGAATTGAGCACGGGCTGTGAACCAAAGCATCGCAGGTTCGATTCCCAGTCAGGGCACATGCCTGGGTTGCAGGCCATGACCCCCAGCAACCGCACATTGATGTTTCTCTCTCTCTCTCTATCTCCCTCCCTTCCTTCTCTAAAAAAAAGAAAATAAATAAATAAAATCTTTAAAAAAGTAAATAATGTAAATAATTCTTATCATTCATATGTATCATTGATTCAGTTTCTTATATTTAAGGTATTTATTGAACATCTTCTGCAAATATTTTATCTCATGGCACATATAAACTAATTACTAAAACTCTGTGGCACACCAAAAACATATATTTTTGGCCAACCTGACACAAACAGGTATAATTTTGACTGATTAAAAAAAATAATAGTAATCACCTATCCTTTTTGCTCCAAAGTGACTTTTTAAAAAAATCAGCTGCCTATAGTTGTATACAAGTATTTCTGGTACCAAGGATTAACCAATCAGATACAACCTTATTATGTGAATTGGCCAATAAGATGCAACTCTATTCTTCAGCCTCTATATATACATGGTTCAAGACAGGGTATTTGTAGCAGATAGCTATCATTGTGTTGGCTGTTGTTCATTTTTTATTTGACAGTCTAAAGCAGGGGTGTCAAACTCATTTTCACCTGGGGCCACATCAGCCTCGAGGTTGCCTTCAAAGGGCCGAATGTAATTTTAGGACTGTATAAATGTAACTACTCCTTAACTAGTGGCAAGGAGCTCTATATTTGACCCTTTGAAGGTAATTGCAAGGCTGATGTGGCCCACGGTGAAAATGAGTTGGACTCCCCTGGTCTAAGGGAAAAGAGATCCATGCCTCTGATGAAACAGTAAGGTATTGCATGATTTAAAATTTCTGGCAGCACATGGTTGTGCATGGCTAATCCACTCTGTGCCAGGCTCCAGACGAGGTGCCCTGAATTCGGACATCTGTGCCCTCGTGCACTGAACAATCTAACCTAAGAGAAAGACAACTACTGGTCAGTCTTTATGGTTCTGCCTTCAAATGCCTATCCTAATCTGGTCACTTCTTACCACCTCCACTGCTGCCGCTCCAGCCCCAGCCCCGTCCTCTCTCGCCTGGATAGTTCATTCTACCCGCTTCTGCCCTGCCCTCAAGTTTTATTCTCTCCTTGAATAAGCTGGGAGACTATGACAGCAGAAAGAAACGGAAGAATCCTACATGCTCTGGATATACGTGGGAGAAGGTGATTCCCAGTGCTCTTCAGAATCACTCTGGCCACTGACCTGAAAGATAAATCCCAGAGCCCCAGTCCTGGGGATCGTTGGTCAGGATGTGTGGCATGATGCCAGAAGTCTTCATTTTGGGGAATTTCACCACCTGGTACTTCCTGGGGAACCTCTTGCAAAGCCTGGTAGGTGGCAAGCCATGTTCTTAACACTGACTGGTCTATTCAGTCAAGTGACACCTTTGTCTCCAGTTTCTGCAGAGTATGTGTGTCTACTACCAGAGGAGAAAGGAAGATGGCGTCACTCCTGTAAGTAACACAAATGGCTTACCTCATAGAATTCCATACAACAAAGTTCGAGTTTATTAACGTTTCCTGAAACCCAAGGAGGCCTGATGACTTTGTTTAATAAGCCATTCTTCTGATACTTTTTCTTGTCCTCAAGTCAAGCCACAGAACTTTGTGGGCCTATGTAGGCAAGATGCTAGTTTAAGCACAATGGAAACTGTTCTTAAAGAAATAGAAGCAATTTTAGAGAATTAATCTGCCATCTGGAGTACAAACTACAGCTATATGATTTTTATTCACTTTTAATCAGGACACAACCTGGAGTTCATAAAAGAAATTGCTTACAGATTTGGCTATATAAAAATTCAAATGTCTTTATGATGATGTCTCCATAATCAAAGTTAAAAAGTAAACAACAGTCTGAGAGAACCATTTACACTGCAGAAAAGAAACAAAGGTTCTCATTATAAAGAATGTTGCAGAATCAAAAAGGAAAAGATCCCAACAGAAATGGGGCAAAGACTCTGAACAGGCAATTTAAGGGGTAAATGGGAGTGTCTAGCATATGTGAGATTTGTTCTATCTCAGTAGTATTCAAAAAGTGCAAATGAGAAATCAACATGATATTTTCATTTAGGATCTTGACAAAACTTTTGTTTAATGGCAAGAAATAGTGATTGAGAGTGTATCAAATGGTAGTCTATTTATATACAGCTGGTGGGAATAGAAATTGTTTTTGTGGTTTTTGAGAGTAATTCAGAAGGATCTGTAAATTGAAAACTCACATATTCTTTGCTCTGGAAATTCCAATGCAGTGTAGCCTACAAAAGGACTAGCACCCATGGCTAAAGATTTCTAAGGAAGTCAGTTTCAACATTATTTTTAACAATAAAATTTGGGGATAATTATTTATTAATGGAGTAACAATAAAACATGAAATGTTATCCAATAGTTCAAAAAATAAGGCAGTTTCAGCATTATTTATAGTAATAAAACTTGGACATAATTATTGATCATGAAGTAATAAAAATAAACATAAACTGTTGTCCAATAGTTTGAAGAATGAGATGCATGAGTAGGTTCTGATAAAGAAAGATCTCCTTGATATATTAAATGAAAAAAAGATCAATTCAGAGAATAATATATGTAGGATAATTAAATTTAGTGTTGTTCTAAATGCATATGGCTAGATGTATAAATATATGCATGCAAAAATATTTTACAAGGTCTAGGTGGATATAGCATCACATTGGCTTCTTCTGGAGAAGGAAATAACTTGAGAAGCGGGAGTTTATGGGAATTTTTCATTGTTTAATATGTGTAGCACAGCATTACGTAAAATTTTTTACAAGAAAAGCATATTCTTGTATCATTGAAAAAATAAATGACATAGACATTATATTTTTCCTAATATTGGAGAAAAACTGCAAAGTTAAAAAGCTCTCATAGCAAGGCACACCTTAATTATCCTGTTCTAATAATAATAAAAACCACCTGAACTGCTCTACTGTGCTTAAATTTGACTGAATTCTAGTACTATGTGAAATAACACATTAAAATGTTACCACTTGGTGATTAAATAAAAAGTTTAGGGCGTGGTGGCTATTTCAAAGTGGGAGTCTGGTAAAAATTACTTTGCTTGTTTGCTTTTATTTCCCTCCTTAAGCTTGAGCTGATAAAAATTGGCAGAGTGGTGTGTGTGTGTGTGTGTAACTATTCTCAGGCAACATAAAATCATGACCACATGAGAATCTATTTCCCACTGAGTTCAATCGCCTTAACAGCTTCGTGGCATCGCCAGGTACACAGATCGTACTCCTCTAACTGAAGGAACTGCCCTGCATACCCTGGCCGACCATCCTCAGGTCTTTGTTGGGAGATCAATAGGGCGTCGATGCTAATCAAGCCCATGGGACCCTTCCCACAGGTAGACACGCTCAGCTGTCCTTCTTCCCTAGACTGCTGCGGGTCCTCATTTTGCCACGGATCACTTGCCCCCGTGAAGTGCATTTTAAATACTTGCCCTGCTAGCCATGGAAAGGGAACTTCTCCACAAATCCCAGGAGTGCTTTAAACTTTATTCTCGAGATTAATTAGATTCCAAGTTAGCTACCTCCCCCAAAGGGGGATGTCTCCGCATAAAAATGTCCTCCAGTGGACAATCCATCCTGTGGTGTCACAAGGCAGAGGTGGCAACATTTGGAAAGAAAGGGTGGAATTTCCTTTCTCTACGTGTTGTGCGTGTGTGCCTGTGTGCGCGCAGTCTATTTTGTCTAAGGGAAGGAATGGGTCTTGCAGTGAATAGCATTGTTTAAAAATATTTAAATACATATGTATATAAATATGCACACTTTTTTTTCCTACTGGAAAAAGAAAAAGGAATGAGGCCGATCTCTTTATATTTGATCCTAATCCCTTCTCCCGCCCCAGTGGCCCGGGAGCACCCCTCTTTCTAATAAATGGCTGGCAGCCAGCCTTTCACACGCTAGCCTTTGATCACCTCCGAGCTGTCAGCCGCGCCGCTGTTTTCCTCCCAGCTCTTGTTCTTGCCTAAAAGTGGAAGTAATGCCCCCTGAAAGAAATACCCTAGGTGTCCTGCAAAGCATCAATCTACTTCTTCTTTTTTACCCCCGACGCCCACCCTCCCAGCTTGAACAAATCCCCCTCTTCCTCCCCCTCCCTGTCTCTGCAGAATCCCAGTTCCTTCGGAGACACCCTCCGCTGTGCCGTGTGACCCCCAGTCCCTCGCTGTCTGAGACTCTACCACCCGGCCAGACGGGGGAGGCTCTGCCCCACCGCTCCCCCGACTCTCGCCTCCTTCCCACAGGAGCGGGGTCCTGCCGGCCCCTGCGTTTGCGTTCACCGCCGTTGGCTTTGGAGAACGCAGGCCCTGATTTCCCCTAGGTGCAGCGTCTCTCTGACCCCTCCGAATTCTCCCCTTTCCCTTCCCCCGCCAGGGACTTGGAACGGCCCTGCGGATTCCTCCGGCTGGCTGCAAGTCTGGGGCTTCAGTGCGGGGCGGTGGAGACTGCCCCCCAGCTCCTGCTTGGTTGTGCGCAGTTGCAAAGGCGGCCGCTTCCAGACGCGGCTTTGAACACGTTTTCCAGCGCGTGTTCCCGTTTCTTGTTTACAGCCGAGATTCTAAGCAATCTGTGTCCCCTCTTATCGGCGTGTCAGGCAGTGATGTATAGTTTGTAAATATTATTCAAAGGAAATAATTTGCAAAGGCAAACAATTACAAGTGGAGTATATAGACCATGAGGCTTGTCTTGAAGTGTGTTTATCAGAAGGACAGGGACGGGGGCCGGGAGATGGGGAATAATAATGGGGCAGAAGGCGGCGAGACTCCGATAGATTCTGATTCTGTGACAGTGACAGAACTAATTAAACATAATGCTGCTTAAAAGCCTTTGGTCTCCTGAAATTGCTCGAAAGTATGCATTACTGAAAAAAAAAAGGATGATGTAGAAGGGGGAGGGCTTAAAATGACTGAATACAGCTCATTGTGCTGGCTCGAAAATGTCAAACTGCAGTGGAAAGAAATACAGCATTGCAGGCTGGTGCGCTGAGGCCCCAGCGAGGGAAGCTGGATCGGCTAAGTGGAAAATTCCTGCCGAGGACGTGTTTCCATTTCCAATGGGAAGAAAGAGGGTGTTGTTGGGAGCTGGCAATTCTTTGGAAAATACAGAAAACACAGGGAAGATGACAAAATGACCTCACTGAACTCTGATAAATTAAGAAAACAAATAGTTGCAGCCAACATAGCCTGTTCTTTACGGTGCCTGCGCTTGAAGAACAACGCTGAGCTACACGGTCAGTGGGCGGCTGAAATCTCAGCTCTCCCCTACTGGTCCCCACGTCTCCAGAGCCGAGAGCAATGATATTTTAGGCACTGGCGGTGGCAGAGAAACATGACTGTGGAAGTGTGTACGTGATGCGGACCTGTGTGGGTGCTTAGGGACATCTTTGCTTGGCATCCTGCATACTGAAATGACGATGGCACCTTTGCTGATCAGACAGCAGAGGACTTTCACGTTAGGTTGCATCTCTCTTGAAAGAACCTCAGCCGTTAATGGGAGGCCACCAGGTTTTCCTAGGTTGGGGGGGGGGGGGGCTCTGTAAGAAGTTAGGGGGGGTTTCTTCAAGGATAGCTCTGATGGTATTATAAGGAACTAGAAGAAGGTGCCGAGGTAAGAGGGAACACAGTTCAGAGGAAGTGTGAAGGTATTCTCTAGCGCGGCCGCTAGAAGCACCGATGTATGTCATCCAGCATACCCTGGGGGAGGAAAACAGAGCCTAGGCAGAAGCCATGATTTTTGTTTTGCAAAGCTTTTGTCAGAAAGAAAAGGAACAAAAACATGCCAGGCATGGAATGTTCTACACAAACACAATGCAGTTCAAGTGATTTTCATCTGCTGTGCTGATCCTCTCACTACCAGACCTACACCATACTGACAAGTTAAAGGAAACTCGTTTTGCTTTTATGGCTTTGCCTGTGTGTGTGCGCGTGTGTGTGTTGGATGGCCCTTTTGAAATTCAGTCTCCATCCTTAACAGTGAGAATTAAATCACCGTTGTTATACATTGAAAACTGTTTATGAAGACTATTTGCCAGGTTTCAGATATTTTTTAAAGATTTTATTTATTTATTTTTAGAGAGGGAAGGGAGGGAGAAAGAGAGAGAAACATCAATGTGCGGTTGCTGGGGGCCATGGCCTGCAACCCAGGCATGTGCCCTGACTGGGAATCGAACCTGGGACACTTTGGTTCGCAGCCCGCGCTCAATCCACTGAGCTACGCCAGCCAGGATGTTTAAGATATTTTAATTAAAACTTATAGATGACCTGATTTCTGTGGTCATACTCCCGCTGACTGACAAACCCAAAGCACAAATCAGCCTGCCTTGTATCACTCAAGCATTTTCTTGCATTTCGAGTTTACCTGAGTATGTAAATACAATGCTGTGATGGACCTCAGGACTTGAACATTTTACATAGGAAGCAATATTCATTCAGGACTATTAAGCTATGTCTGAATGCCAAGCTAATACTGTTAGTTGACTGGGGAAATGATATATTGTGAGTTAGTCATTAAACATTGGAAATATAAACATTCTTGTTGGTTCTTACTAACAACCCTCTTACATAGTCATTTAAAAGGAGTTAAAAAGAGTTCTATTGATATGTAACGTATATACCATAAAATTTGTTTAGTGTTCCATTCAATAGTTCTTCATATATACAGAGATGCACAACCATTACTACAGTTCTGCTCTAAAACATCTGTATCACTCTAACAAGCAATGTCGCAATCATTTACGATGACTCTGAAGTCCCACCCCAGACCTTAGCTAACACTAATCTAGCAACCTAGTTTCTCCCTGGACGTTTGTTACTGCGTGTGGTGGCTTGCACTAAACATAATATTTCTGAGGTCCATCAATGTTATGCCTTTTAATTGGCAAATAGTATTCCATTGTACTGATATATCACATTTTGTTTGTCCATTCATTGGTGGAGCTGGCTTTTGGATTGCTTCTACTTCTGGGCTACTGTGAATAAATGTCATGATAAATATTCATAGACAGGTCTTTATGTGGACATAAATTTTTTAATTTATTTTTTGATAGATACCCAAGAGTGGAATTGCTGGGTCATATTGTATGTCTATGTTTAATTTTTCAAAGAAATTGCCAAACTATTTTCCAAAGTGGCTGTATCATTTTGCATTCCTACCAACAATCTGTGGGGGTTTCAATTGCTCCAAATCTTCGCCAACACTTGTTATTGTCTATTTTTTTATTAGAGCCATTCTGGTGAGTGAGAAATGATATCTCATCAAGGTTTTGATTTGTTTCCTAATTGCCAGAGATGTGGTGTCTTTTTACATCTACTTACTAGCCATTTGTACATATTTTTTAGCAGAAATGTCCATTTGGATCTTCTGTCTACTTTCCAATTGTTTTTTTTCGTTTTTTTATTATTGATTTATAGTAATTGTTTTTATATTGGGTACAAGTTGGATGCTTACTGGATATATGATTTGTGAATATTCCTTCCAGTCTGTGGGTTGTCTCATCACTTTGATAGTTTTTTGAATCACAAAAGTTGTTTTTTACTTTTGATTAAATTCAATTTATCAATTATTTTTTATTCATCACATGTGCTATTATTTTCATGCCTAACCTTTTTACAGAGTTTTAAACTAGGGTTGACCCTGAGACAACGTGGGGTTCAGGGGCACCGACAGCCCTGTGCAGTTGAAAATTTTCATACAACTTTTACCTCTTAACTAGTCATAATTTGGTGCCCTCGGGCAGTGGGGGGATTGGTTCTAGGACCCATGCAAGTACCAAAATCTGTGTATGATCAGCCCCTTATGTAAAATGCATGGAGCAATGCAGGCAGTTGGCTGCCCACATCCACAGATTCCCAACAGTGGATGCAAAATACTGCATAGGATCCTCAGTTGGTTAAATCGTTGTGAAACCCAGGGGTATGGAGGAATGACTGCATATTTATTGAAAAAAAAATTGCACGTAAGTGAACCCATGAAGTTCAAACCCATGTTGTTTAAGGGTGAATTGTATTTTATTATTTCCCTTTTAGGAAAGAAATATCCGAGATCTAGAACATTTTAGATTCTTTAGATCAAGCAAGAACTTAGTACAGAAAATGAATTTGAAGTTTCAAGCTCCAAATATTACCTGCCAAGTCAACCTTGACGACCTCAATATAAATTTCTTTAGTCAATATTAAGTATGATAATAGATAAATTTTTCAGGTCCAGGACAAAAATACACTAGATCTTTTAGACCTTTCATCAAATTGAGGGAGAATAATGTTTTCTTCAACCGTAGGAAGTGTGCCCATTTTTACTCTTCTCTTTACTCTTCTGTATTTGCAAATGGTTTTCCTGGATTGAATGGAAACAGAGAATAAAATTTTAAGCCAATCTTTAATACATTTTTTTAAAAGTAAAAATTATATTTGTTGTAATCTGTTAGACTGATTGGATAATGTAGTTTATTTTAACTGAGTACTATTTTAATTTTTAATTCATATTTGCATAATCAGAAAAAAAAATGCCTTTGTATGTATTTAAAATTCACTCTTCTGTGTGAATTTGTTTCAGTTGACTCCTCACCAGAGGAAAATGGACCTGATATTTTATTCACCCAGTGTGCATTTTTTAATAACCTGCTATGTGCTTATCACTCTATCAGAATAGAAAGGTAACTTAACTGCAATAGTCCTGATGATGTATAGTTTAAAATGTTTTACAAAGTCAAGTTTAAGAGGCCTGGGTTTGAAGACACAGCAACTGATCCACCCTCACAGCCTGAATGTCTCTGAAGACAGGGCCTCTCAGAGTTCCAGAAAGACCATAGCCACTCCCATTTCTGAGGCTCCAAGCGACGAAAGAGTTTTGAAATTGTAGTACATCTAAAATATACTTTAACTCTCTTAGGACATATAATGCAATATGTGTATTCAGTCAAAATAAATTTCAGGACTATAAAAAAAATCAACTTAGGGTGTACTGCATTTGCTGTATGTATTTGATTCATGGGACCAAGGTTTAAAGGATCAATGTGTTTCAATCTGGTCCCTGTATGTTTGGGACTCTATGTACAACTTTACTTAAAGACTACATCAAAAGGCTAGTTGGAAACCATTTATGAAGTCATGAGGCAGCTCCCTGCCTCATGAAAAATATATCGTATCTGAAGATTTTCTTCATCTTTCTTTCCTCAGATGTGGGTGGCCATGTTCTGCCATGATTGTTGGGGAGGCTGAGCTCTCCCCTGTCTAGAAGGGGGGCTGAGGCACTGGCAGTAAATGACAGCATACACCTGCACCAATGCGGACTGCAGTGTGCCATGGGATGGTATTGCCATAGTCCTACATGGATACCTTTGTATTTCTTCTTTAAATCAATTATGGTAACCAGACTAGGGGATACACTTAAGTGAGTTCTGGACAGAAAGAACAAGAGAGAGAAGCCCATTCCTTCCAGCCCCTGGGGATTGGGAAAAAGAAGGAAAATCATGTACCAGAAGGCTCTCCTCCCTGCCCCTTTGCTTGATAAGAGTGATCCCAAAGAAGATAGTGGCTTCAGGAAAAAAAAAAAAAAAACAGACACGGGTGCGGGTCAGGTGGGAGAGGAAGAAATTGGGATTCCAAGACCACTAGGAACTTTCCCCTTTTCATGGTTTGGATTCTGAGAGAAAATTATCTTGGGGGATACCTCTGCACCTCTTTGGGGAATTGCTATGTCAAAGGGACCCTGTCGGGATAGCATGGTTGGAAGGAGAAGGCCCTGGGGTTTAGCAAGCCTTAGCTGCCTCAGTTCCTGTTTGGCATGGACAGGGTCCCCCAGTAGCTCAGAATCTGGACAGTGTGCCTGCAGGTAACTTCTACCATAGTATGGAATAAGTGGACAGCAACTGTGTACTGGATACCTGGGCCTGGATGGATGAAGGTTGTTAATCCTCCAGAGTTCTAGAGCACAATGAAGATTGAAAAATACCAAGCAAACACACAAACAAGAAAACCTTTTACTGCCAGAGGTACAGGAGGAGATTCTAGATTGAGTCTGAGTAACCCCAATGAAGCTTACTATCCTAAAAAGTCAGCTTAAGTTATTGGATTGTACTGCAAATTCCAGGTGGGGAATGTATAAATTAGAGTTTAATCAGAGAAACGGAATAAGTAGGTTTATATACAGTAAAATATGTATTGCAAGGAATTGGCTTACACAATTGTAGGGCTGGCTAGGCAAGTCTGAAGTTGATTATTCAGGATAATCAATTTCACTTAAATCAACTGATTATGCACTTTAATCACTTCTAGAAAATGTCTTCACAGCAATACCTCGATTAGCATTTGACTGAATAACTGGTACTGTAGCTAAACTGACACACAGAACGGATCACCCCGGGGAATTATGCTTCTTCTCCCTCCATCCCCCCTATGCATCAGGGGCCTTCCAAGAGGAAGAATAGGTGCATTTCATATAAAATACAGGAACCACTCCTTTTCACAGCTGAGTCTCCTGTGCGCGTACATGTAAATGCAAGTCTGCATGAAAAAGTTAGAGAGATGCTTAAATGTGGCTTGTAGGATCGAGTGCCTGATCTTCCTTTTTCCTCCACCTGGAGCAGGGCCAGAATACCAGGGCAGGATCTGCTCGACAAAAAGTTATATTTCATACCTCTGGCCTCCAGAGCTGTGACAAAATAAATTTCTGTTGTTTTAAGCCACCAGGTTTGTGGTAATTCATTGCAGCAGCCCTGGGAAACTAATACAAGCATACTGTAAATTCTGCTTTATTTAAACAACTTGAAGAGTGTATGGGAACCACTGCTACCTCAAGACATTCTCTGGGCATTTCCCTTTTTTTCAGAGCACTCTTTTTCCTTCTTCTCCTTAAATAAGAAAACAAACATGACCAACTAAGTGCTCCTAAGGAGAGTTTTTAAAAAGTCATATTTTATGTCCTCACCAGGATTTTTACCTCTGCTATCTTCAGATGGCTTTTTAAATGTTTTCAGCTCACTGAGAAATGCATTCCAGTGACTATGACCATCATGCATGAGCCAAGGAGGCTACACGAAGTCTTTTTTTCCTGCTCTCCCTCTAAGACCACGTTTCAGCCAATCATGGCCCACCTCCAGTCTGTCTGCCTCTCTCTCCCTGTGTGCTATACTTTACACTTTTACCTGTGACCTCCCTGGTCTCCCTGCTTCAGTTATTTGTCCCCTAATAAGTCACCCAGTCAGATAACTACAATCTCAGTTAGATCTTGGTTCCCCGCCTGGCTGCCTCCAACTTAAAAATCACCAAAGCTTTTCCACTGCAACTGGAATGAGGTCGAAATCCCTGGTAAGGACGAGCGAGGCCAGTGTATCTGGTTCCTGACAACATGGCCAACCTCATCCCACGCCTTCTCACCTGTGCCCACCGCGTCCCAACGACTCCGGTCTAACACCTTTTCCTGAGTAACGGTAAGGATGTGCTTGCCTCTGGGCCTTTGCATTCAAGTCTCCCCCTCACATATCAGACTTTCAGAGAAGATTTCCGTAATACCTCTTATATTTACCGTGTTACTGTTGTCCTTGCCCTTAACACACACTCGAAGGACCTGGTTGTTTGCACACCTAGTCACTGCCTGTCTAAATTCACCGGGAGGAAACTCTGGAGAAGTGGGACTTTGCCACTTACATCCGTTTCATACCCTTAGCGAACAGTGCCTGGCACACAGTAGATAGTTAATAAATATTCAGTAAATATTTGCTAAACGGGTGAACACATAATAAATATTAAAATAGAAGAATGTTGTGCTGTAGCTAGGTAAGGTATGAATATCATACATAAGCTACTTATTAAAATCTATTAACTTGCATCATTCTGACTCTTAATACCTCTGTCATTTTCTATTAACAATCTGCCAAATGTAATAAATTTAGTCATGTGTAATGACATCCCCCAATCTGACTGACTCTAAGACCTTTTTTTAGCTGAGGATACAAAAGCTGTGCCTCGCAGTGCAATTCACCTGCCACGTGACTTTCCTATCTGGGCCTGGCTGACACCTCAGCCACAGTGTGGGACATTTAAAATGACATTTGCTGGAAGCAACCTAGGTGCCCATCAGTAAATGAATGGATCAAAAAACTGGTACATTCACATGATGGAATACTACACACAGAAAGAGAGAAGGAGTTCCTACCCTTAGTGACAGCATGATGGAACTGGAGAGTATTATTATGCTAAGTGCAGTAACTCAGGCAGTGAAAGACAAAAAGCATATGATCTCACCTGTAAGTGAAACCTAATGAACAAAACAAACAAATGAGCAAAACAGAACCAGAGACATGGAAATAAAGAACAAACTGACAGTGACGGGGGTGGGGGGGGGGGTGGCGGGGATGTGGGAGGGGATAACGGAGGGGAAAGAGGAAAGGTTTTCAGGAACATGTATAGAGGACACATGAACAAAACCAAAGGCCGGGGGTGGGATCAAGGGTGGGAGGTGGGGATGGCCGGGGTGGGGGTAGTAGTAGGGGGGAAATGGAGACAACTGTACTGGAACAACAATAAAAATATTCAAAAGAAAAAAACACACATTTGTTGGTTTGGGATGCCCAAGGTTACATCGGTAGAATTTAAGCTTTCCGTTTGGGGTGAGAAGAAAGCAGCTAGCTATGAGGACAAAACACGGAGTAAAGCATTTGTTCTGTGGAAAGCCCCCAGCTTGACAGTGTTTCTAAGAATGTTTACTTTGGACACCGAATGCCAGAGTTCCTTGTGAGATAGATGCATTCCCCAAGCTTCTGGTTGGCAGCACCGTGACTTCTGGTATAAAAGAGACTGATTATTTTAAGAAACAGCTACGTGTAAAGGCACCGCATGCAACTAACTCAGAATGTAGAGCACCGTCACTCCCCAGATTTATACCACGGTGGAACCGACATGCTTTCTGTTGGGGGCGACCCGCCCCGTACTGGGTCCATGTCCAGAAGGGCGTGGCTCTCTGCTATTCAATGTTAAAAAGTTCACAATTCACTAGGAGCCTAACTGCTTTTATATGCATATAACATTTAAAAGTAAAACTCAATTATATAAATCCATATTAAATTTCTTAAAAGTCTTTTAAAATATATAATCATACAATATATGTTATATATATCATATATAAATATGATCAATAGGTAGCTAAAGCTATAGAGATAGATAGATGATAGATAAATATAAAAAGCATGAGGATTTTGTGTTAAATGCTTTTTAAATTTCAAAATGTATTTTAAAATGTAAAATATAAACATTACTGCTCACTTTATTTAAAAGTATATGAGTTTCTCTTAAATAGGTTTAGTAAAGTTAAACTTAGTAAGAGGCAACAATAATATGTATATAACACAATTTTCCCTTCATGCATTGTAGTTGAAGGAAAAATCGGTGAAGTGAAATCATCTCAGAGAATTTTGAAACTGAGCTTTGTCATAAACTCAAGATAGAAAACAACTGTCATGCACATACACATATACATCTATACGCTTTCTGAAAGAGGGAGAGAGACAGTGAAAGAGAAAAGGGGATTTTTCTGTCCCTAAACACTTTCAATAAAAATTACCAGAGTTTCCTATGGCTTAATGTCATTTGGGTAAACATTTTTAAAGGATGTACTAATTATCTTGCAGAATCTAATTACAAAAATATTTTAAGTCAAGTTTAATCAAATTACTACTCTTTGATACTATTTTCAGATTCTCCATTATTTCATTTTTATTTGGATATATGAAATAACAAATTATGAAATGACCTTAAAAATTGTTTATTGCCACATAAAGCAGAGGAAATCGCAGGACTCTCAGTCCCTCCCATATCCCAAATCCCTGAAAATACCTCGTAAAACAGCATGATCTGATCTATCACATACACTGAGTCTTCTAATGATCTCCGCAACTCCAGTTCATTTATTATTTATTTTTTATGAAATGCTCAGATGGTCTGCTAATGTGCATGTTGGAGAAAAAGAATCTATATTGGGCATTTAGAAAAAATAATAACGAAACTTAAAAAAAAATAAAGTTAACCTCTTAAATCACCCTTACACTCATCCGGGAAGAAGATGCAAAGCTGAGCTCAGCCAGCAGGAGCATGGTGGACCTGGGAGCCAGAACTTCGGGCAGTCATGGGATCCTTGCTTGGCTGGAAACCCCACCACAGAGCAGCTATGGCAAGAATTAAGAGAACATCAAAACCTCAAACAAGCTACACTCCTGTGGGTTTGGGGAGAAACAAGACACTTAAACATTCCTGGTATGGTTTCCATGGAAACATCCATAACAACAGCTCTGAAAAACTATGGGTTTCTGTTTTCTTAACCCTTCAGGGCATCAACTGAATGAAAACTTCCTTAAGGAAATACTTCAGCTAACCAGGTGGACTGGAGTAAATTAAACTCAGTGATGTGTGGCCTTCTGACCCCTTCTCATGGCCCAAGACGAGCAGGTTACGGGGAGGGCCAGAAGGCAGAGGGGAGCCAGCCATGTATTAATTCCACCTTGACTTCTTGAGAGTTTACTTCAGGAAAGAGTTACATTGGCACTGTTTAGAGGTGACTTGCTGGAAAAATAACAAACAAATAAAAAGTTAAGTAACCTTTGGAAGTCCCCATCAAATATAATTAGTGCAGGGGAAAGTCCAAAATCCAAAGAGTTGTATAAAACTACATTGTCTAAAATGACAGAAAACAGCTAACAGGCCTTAAATCATGTGTATCCAAAATAAAGTCAGGGTTTAAGTAAATTTTATTGGGCCAATTTTATCTAACATGAGTCAAAGTAAACAATTCAGCGCAATCATCGCATTTGATTAGCTGAGAAAACTGTGCAGTTAAAAAAGGTTGGGATGGGAAACTGGAGGGATTTTGCAATTATTAAAACTTTTGAAGTGTACAATAACAAACACAGCTACTAAGAGATTTAATTATTTGGCATGTACTAAATAAAATAAAAATTACAATAACTAATAATGATAGTAATAACTATAAGAATAATAATTATAAGAAGACAAAGATATACAAGAAACAGAATAATGTCTTCTAATTTAAAATCTTCAAAAGTATCACTGATAATGGCATCTGTGAAAATGTATCTCAATGGGAATTATTCCTTCAAATGTAATCTTGGAAATATGTAATTTATGCTTATATAACCTATGTAAGCATAGCTTATGCTATTGTTTTCTTTTTTTCTGAAGATTTTATTTATTTATTTTTAGAGAGAGAAGAGAGGGAGAAAGAGAAAGAGAAACCTCAATCTGCGAGACAAACACTGATCAGTCAATCTATCGATCTGTTGTCTCTTGCACACCTCAGCTAGGGACCTGGCCGGCGATCCAGGCATGTGCCCTGACCTGGAATCAAACTGATGACCTTTTGGTTTATAGAATGATGGCCAACCCACTGACCACACCAGTCAGGCTAGAATATGCTTTCCTTACATTATTAGCACTCAGAAATACTGGGGAGCTGGAGTAAATTAATAAACATACCACTCAAACATGCAACTTTTAATTCCTTCATCCAAGACCAGTACTCTTTAGAAATCATTGGATAATCAATTTATTTTAAAATATGTTTAATTAATCAGTTAAATTTAAAAAGACTTCTTAATCTGTACTGAATAGCTGATATTTGACAATCAACAATATTCAAGAATTCTCTTAAATCGAATCTTGATGTAAGGGCGTTTGGGAGTAACTAGGCTCAAATTGTTTGAGTTTAAAATATTTATATATAATTATTTAAGGGTACTTATAAGCTCACAACACTTGTGTTTTCTATAAATTTGACTACTACTACTATTATTCACAATAATTAATAGTTATTAATAGCACTACATTTCTCTATATCTTTAAATTATTCAGAGAGGAACTTGAATGTTCAGTAAAACTTTTTCCATATTATTAATAATACATTTACATGCTGAACGATCCATGTGATCAGAACACATAAATATCATAATATTTTAACTATAGACTCACAAAAAATGGAATATGTGGACACTCTATGTAAACGATAATCCTCAACTTCCTGTTTATACCTTTAGGCCTACTCTGACCTGTGACCACAAGGAATGTGGCTTTTGTTCAGGCACAAAAGATGGTAGGGAACGCCCCCTCCACATTGTCCTTTTGGACTTGTAGACTTCCCTATCTCCGCTATTATTTTTATTAATGTCATGCTCAGGCTGCTGAATTAGTAAGAAGGCTGTCTCCAGGAAAGGCAGGCAAGAGGGGTGCATGTTTGGACACAGAAGTTGTCTAGATTTTACTGGAAAGCTATTGGTTAATGACATGCAAGCACGTTAACCCTTCATTGATGTAACAAATTTATAGACTCTTCGCAAAGAAAATGTGTAAATCACCCAGTTTCTGAAGACTTCTTATCATTTCACTCTGAGAAAAGGTCATGGTTTCCATTGAACATGTTTCCTACCATACAGACCTCCAGTTCCTCCTGGTACAACTGCCTTTTCCCACCCACCTAACAGGGAAAGGAAGGTATAGGTACACAGTAAACAGGTGGGGCATGAAACATCTTACAGAATTCTGTGTCCACTTATTACAATGTGCAACTTCAGGGCAGTTCACTGTTTAGAACCCTTTAATGAATTCTCACTGCATGAAGGAGAGGGATTTTCAGGCTATTGTCCAGGAGTTACACTATCTAGGCCAAAAAAACAATTTGAATAGGGAAGACAAAGTAAGAAGGAATAATGAACGAAAATAATGCAATAATGCTTTCCATGAAAATCATGTTTGATCAGGAAAGTAACAGCATATCCTTCTAGAAATCATGGCAATAACTATGTTACAATTGGCTAAGAAAAATCCAAATTAGAGAAGTCACAATGTTTTCTTCTGGATCTTCCAAGGAGATGTATTCCCTATGAAACTTCAAAACATGTGACAAGATCTTCAAATACTGCAAGTATGATGTTTCATCCAAATGATGATCAGTACACCCAAGTCCAACAAGAGAAGAATAAGATGGGAAACACAGCAAAAAGAGTAAGATTGATAACTGTAAGCAAGTCTGGCCTATCAGCAACCCAGAAAACCTCCAGAAATCATAACTCTCTTGGGACATCATTCTATTTGTGTGTGTTTGGTTTTGTTATATACATGTATATTTTGTCAACACCCAGGCACTCACATACTTAATTAAGATTCTGTTCCCTCTCTATTCCAGATCTTCCTGATTCCTGCCAGGATCTGAGCAGCCTGCTTTTGTACCCAGCAATTCTTTCCATCTCTGTCTGGGACAGGTACTGCCTTTATCCTCACAGAGTTGTCAGTATGTCTAAACTCCTGTGCCTACACACAGTCTTTCTCTCAGGATTCCAGCCCTCCAACATAGAGGCCACCGTGCTGTGCATCAGTTCATAAGGAAATCTGAAACACATAGAGGAGAAATGAAATATGAGGGAGGTCTGTCTGGAAGGCATCTGGCCATGTAATATGAAAAGTAGAAACTTTTATTGAAGAGGGTACAAGAACAAGAAGCATTGTACATAGGACAATGATGCTTCAGTCCCCTTCAAAGTAGGCACCGTGGGACCTCACACAGTTCTCCCCATTGCCATCAGCTGTTCCATCACATCTTCCTGAATCTCATCAACAGTCTGAAATCTCTTCCCTTTCAAAGGTAATTGCAGTTTTTAAGTAAAACCAGAAGGTGAAGGGAGCCAAATCTGGGCTGTTACCTGGGTGATTGGATGTTTCACAAAAAAACTCTGCAGGAGATATGATGCATGAGCAGGCAGGTTGTCATGATGAAGCTGCCAATCACCAGCTGCCCATAGCTGTGGTCTTCTGAAGGAATATTCTGCAGAGGAGTAGCTACTGCAGAGGAATGTTCAAGCTTTATGCAAAATTTGATGCATATTTGTTGCTCTATTCACTCATTTTGAATGTGACAACCACACAGTACATGTGCTCATTCAGTAGCACCTACTGGGCCCACTGACTAGAAGAGTGAAGTTGTCATTGTTCATGCATTCACATTCCAGTCCACTCTCCTTGGCTGCCAGGTTATGTCAATGTTGTGCAAACTGTTCTTGTTAACAATGGTTGGGCTTTTTCCAGACAGACCTCATATGATGGTAAAAAATTATGTTAGAGGTTGAACTGATCTCAGGCAGTACTCAGTAGATAACAATGATCATAATCAATGGGTAAGCATATTATTGTTCCCAAGAACAGTTAAAGCACATATCAACAATGCTAAACCGAGGGCCATGAGAATCAGAGAAAGCAGTGAGTAAAGTGAGTGGAAGAGAGAAAGCATCAGACATGCAGCAGTAGAAGAGGACTGTATAAGCAAAAAGCCCTAGAATGCAATTCCTACAAGAGAGAACACAAAACAAAGGAGAAAGAAAAAAACTGAACAGAAGATAAATGTGTAAACTACCATTAGACAAAAGAAGAGAACTCACTGAGCAGTCTGAGCCATTTCGGGTTTCAATTATCCTCAGCATTACTTATGCAATTCTCTACCAGGCCCTTCCCAGGAAAAAAAAGATAATTACTTATGTCTTAATTTTATAAATACGACCAAGAGAATGAGCACAGATCTCCAATCTCTACACATTGCAAGTCTTTCTGTTCCAAAGTTCCAAATCAGCCAGAGTCATCTTCTAAAATCGTAGTCCTGATTATGTTCGTTTTCTGTTGAAAGACCGCTATTCACTACAGCGAACATAAGCAAGCGCCTATCCCTATTCCTGGAACTCACAGTCCGCTGGTATCTGACCTACGACTCTTTCCAACATTTATATTCCCTCTTAATTCTGCTTTCCTCACTTTCTACACTAGCCAAGTTAAACTGCCAATCATTGCCTTTGCATACATTTCTGCAAGTTCCTTAGGCTTCACAGCTCTTCCACACTATTCCTTACTTAGTCTCAGGTATCATTCATGATGTGTTTCAAATGGCACTTTTTCCATGAAGAAAAGTTCAAGTATTTCCTGGCTTCCCCTAATTCACACGGAATTTCATATGCATCTTATGAATTTTCTCTCCTCCTGCTCTGTGTTAATTTTTTGTGTATTATATAGATGGATGAGTGATTGGGAAAACTCATACATTCGAAGATACTTTTACAACTATGGTGTATGAAAAGTAGATGTTACCTAAGATGTAAGAAGACATTGGAAGTGCCTCTAAAATCTGTTTAAAGTCAGGTTCTGTGTTTCCTTGCTGTGACCTTGAGGAAGATTGACTTAACCTCTTTCAACTTATTGTATCAGTTGAGGAAGGAGGAGGAGGAAAGTTAAGAAATGAGAAAAAAGGATGAAGGATAGTAATAACATATGGAGCATAGACCTGGGGAAATAAAATATATTCACTTCATATTAGTCATTAACAATATCAATATTTATCAATTAACATTAATATAATTATTAGAAGTAAATCCTCTCAGGTACAGTTTTTACATATGCCACGATGCCTAAAATATACAAAGCACTGAACTGATATTCACTGAATGAGAGTCCATCTATTTTATGTGTTATTTATAAGAAGTCAGTAAGACAAGAGAGTGCCCAGAACTAAAGGGCTTTTGGGTAATACAACAAAATGACAGGGGCATTCTTTACATGAAGGATATGGTGAATAAGGCAGCAGAGCAGAGAGAATAAAGGTTGGTGACAAGAAGTGCATATATCTAGAAAAACTATACACAATGCAATATCCATAAAATAAAATTGATAAATTAGAGCAGGTGTTTGTAATCTTTAGTTCACGAATGGGCCTCAGGGGCCTGGGAACCTCCTGAAACTGCATGTAGTGTTTGTAAATGATATAGAAGCCGTAGCTTTCATCGGATTCTCAGTGGGATTTGTGACTCAGAAAGGAAATATTTTTGAGAGAATGAGCATATCAGAAAGGTCAATTAGAGATCCCAGGGAATAAGGTAAGACTGGCTTAATGCGGCGGTGTTGTTGGGATATTGCACATAAACTGTGATAGATCGTATGAAGCTCCTGAGTGGGAAACAAAGGGAATTATGGTCTGAAGGATGAAAACCATCTGCCTTTTACCTCCCTTCCGGGAGAGCAAAAATTATTAATTTTTATGTATGGAAAGTTGTCAGGAGATGAATTAGCCAAAAGCGTGAAACTCATTGGAAGCAGATTAGAAAGGGGGAAAAAGGGAAAAGAACGAAAATGAAAATTTGTCACCGGATGTGAGAAGAGAGCCGCACTTGGGGGAGCAGAGGAAACAGAAAGAGCAGGAAAGGCGATGTTCGCAGTGTTTTACATAAAAACAACCGGACCCAAAGCCCATAAACCTCTTGTTGGAACAGAATAAAAACACTGGCTCTTAAAAGTATGATATATTATATACTTATAAAGCATTACTTCTTTTACATATCAGCCTAGAATGTGTTTCCCTGGAAGAGATTTATAAATAAATGTAGTCATTTTAAATAACTGACATTACCTTAAGTGCTATTTCCTATGAATCACTACTTACTAAAACTTTAAAAATATTACAACTCCTAGAAAATAAATGACATCAGTACATTAGTATTCTTTAGAATATCAAAGCCTCCAAGTCACGGTGGACCTGCACAATATTAGTGACATTGACTTACACTATATTTTCCAAGAAACAAATCTACCTCACCCTGGACCAGGTGAGAGAACATCAAACCTTGCAACTGATCTCAATATTTAACTATATCACCTATTTGCTCTCTGTACATTGAAAAAAAGTCATGTAGAACAGGTCAGCCATTCATATCTTTCAAACATTATGTCCCAATTATGTAAGTGAAGAATACATAACTTACAAGATTTAAATCATTCTCAGCTTACACAATGCATTTAGAGACTAAGTCAAAGAGATTTAATGCAATCACATAAAAAAGTTTTCATCATTATCTTTTTTGAAACACTGATTATATTGCTATATGTTGTGATTTGAATTGCAAGTAATCATGACTCTTAAATGTCTAGAAAAGGGAAGAGAAATATGATTTATATAGATTAAGGAAGTGTGTGAATTAAATAACAGCTTTGCACATACGTAGTAGTTTACAATAATATGACAATGCATATACTTTATTTTTACTGTAAAAGGCAATTACAAAGCATTGGTATAAATTCAACCCCCTAGAGACTTCTTTGCTAATGTAATATTGAATTCCTGAATCCCATTGGGAACCACTGCTGCCAAAAGACTTAGCCTCTGGAAAATCAACTTATACCAGGAATTATAGTTTCAGCTGAATAGAAGTAGTCAAATACTGAACCCAGATTTGCCACATAATTTTCAGGGCCTACTGCAAGTAGATTATTAGGATTATTAGATTATTAAGTATATTATTAATATAGGGAGTCATACTCCCTAAAATGCTGAGCCCCTTGTTCAAAAACTATTAAGAAGTTCAAAGTTGTGACAGCAGCACATGAACCAAGCTTACTATAGGGGGTCATACTCCATGATCCTTTATATGGTACCTTGGATGTCCATGGAAAATTCAAATTTCCATTATAATAGAACTTGTGGGCTGCCTTAAAAATATTTAATAACTGAGTTATAATCTTTTAACCTGTTGTGTGTTATGGAAGGTTCAAACATCCACATCCGTACCTATATGTAGGCCTAAAAGTGAAAAAGTCATATGGGAACTTTGGCAAGTTCTTGGTGGTGATGTGTGACCTTTTCCACTCTACCCCTTTTCCAACTATAGATAATAGTCACATAGTTAAGATGCCAGGTCAGCAGTACAGGCAGAACTGCATCTCTGAAATGCTTTTAACTCAAAGATGACAGAAAAAGTAAAAGCTTGGACTAGGAAGGAAGGAAGGAAGGAAGGAGATAAGGAAGAAGGAAGAAAGAAAAGAGGAAGGAGAAAGAAAGGAAGGAAAGAAGGAAGAAAAGGAAGAAAGGAAAAAGGAAGAAGAAAGGAAGAAAACAGGAAGGGAGGAAGAAAAGAAGGAAAGAAGGAAAGGAGGGAGGAAGACAGAAAGGAAAGAAGAAGAAAGGAAGGAAGAAAAGGAAGAAAGGAAAGAGGAAGAAGAAAGAAAAGAAGGAAGGAAAGAGTGAAGTACCAATGACTGAGTAGACTCCTCTTTCAGGAAGCTTTCCCAGGAACCCAGTCAAGAGGTGTCACTTAGATTTTATTGACCACCGCATATTGGAGTTAAGTCTAAGAAAAGCAGAACTGATTTCATTTTTCCTGACTGGGGTATTGCTGCCTCCATCAAAAGGAGGTTTATTAGTAGCCAAGGGGAAAAATATCTCTTGTGTAGGAAACCATTAGTCTGCCAAGCTGATTGGTACCATCCATTTTTCTTGTTTCTTTTTCTTTTTCTTTCTTTTTTTTTCTTTTTTGTAGGAGGGATTTCAGCCCAGAAGCACTGGTAAGGAAGCTTCCATCTTCTTTCCTCGCCTCTGCTCTCTTCCATTTGGGATAAGAAAAAGGGGATCATATTTGTCTGCACTGCCTGTGGGTCCTTCTAAAGAATAGAACACCCGTCCTTTTTTTCTCTTTTATTTTTCTGCACTCAGATGATACAAGCTCATAAAACTGAATGTTCATTTGAATGTTTTCGTCTAGGCACCAAAGGGAGGGATAAAACAGGCATCCTTACAAGTAGTTCAAAGCAAACGTTTGAGAAACGGAGGATGTCAAACGTATATCACTCATATCAAATATATGATAACCAAGGTTGTGATCATTGGAAGAAAATTATCTTTTCCTTTCCAAACAAATTCTTTGGAAGCTGGTAGAATGATGTGAATACATCCTCCATCCAAACTCTTTGCCTCTCATCACAAAATGTAACATTGAATGGAGCCACTCACAGGCTTGAGATGGATTCTGGGAGTTGGGAGCAATATAATGGACAAGTATCTGACAAACGCTTACGAACTCTAAAAACAAGCCTATGTAGCCATCAGTTAGAAACAGGAGGACAGGAAAACAGAGCCTGGAATGTGCTGGCTATGTAATTCTACAATAATGCTGGACCCCTTCTCAAAGTATACAAGTGGACCACGCAGATGCGGAGTCACCTGACACCCCCTCCAAAGGACGTCTAAAAGGGCGATAGGACTAACAGTGAGAGCTGGTATAAAAAGACCATCGGAAATCAGAGGCCGACGGGAGTTCAGATGACTACAGAACAATGTGTTGCCCATATGCTGGAAAGTCATTCAATATTCCAGTGAGGATGCTTAGACTCTGGAAGGCGCCCAGGATAGACTGAGACAGAACACCGACCATGACGACATCGGAGGAAGCTACATTCACGTAACTAGATAAGTATGAACCTTCTTTGCGTCTTGCCTTTGTCCTCCACATCTCTCTTTGCACTAACGCTGGAGTAGGGCCAGAAGAATAGCCAGGGCATGGTGGGGAGGTGGGCAATAAGAGAGATAATCCTTAGTTTTCTGAAAAGGCAGGAGCTGCACACTGGCAGCCCAGCTAAGATGAAAAGAAACCTTTCCTTTCAATGAACACTGGAGTATAAATGAATATGTTACATTAAACACTTATAATTATTAAATTGAGACTTGTTTATAACTTAAGGTGACCACAGAGCTTTTATTACCTCAGAGTGAGCATAAAGGTCATGCACCTGCCTGAGATGTCATCCCTCAGTGTCTGGAAGTGGAGGAAGATCTTACTCCCACCAAAGAGATTTCAAGGTAAAAAGGGAGATTGGAATTTGTATTGTGAACCTTGCTTGCTTGCAATGCTGGTTATACCCACTTTTGCTCTCTCTCTCTCTCTCTGAGGAACAAACATGACATGGCCCTCCCCATCCTGCCCTACATTTGAGGTTCCTGGGTCAATCAAAGACAGAACTCATCCAGAAAATAATCACCTAACTACCATGAACGTCTCCGGTGCAAAGGGGAGCTCTGTTGAGCCAAGCTGAATCACTGGGGACCCTACATGAGCTAGAGAACAGAGGCCCAATATAATATAATTCTATATTATAGAATTATATAGAGCTTCCTGGCACCTTACCTCTAAACACACACGTGCTAGTTGATTTTTCTACTCTAATGCCAGGAAGACCTGGTGCAGAAGAATGAACATGATCAAGGACACGAGGGCCATGGCAAAAGTGCACTACATTTTAGGACCCTTTCTTTTGCTCCCAAGTTTGGAACCAGATGAGAAGTGGAAATAAGTTTTAAGCACATGAAAATCACAATGTCAGTAATCATGCCGGTTGGAGAATACGGCTTTAGATGCGTCTATTTTTTTTTTATCCCCCGTCAATCAGTAGCAAGGATGCTGGGCAGCCTAAGGCCCCCTGCCTAGTAGCCAGGCTGACCCCAGGAGGGGCAGAAAAGCAAAAGGCCATGTAGAGAGTCTGGCTCTGAGAAAGATGGAACCGGGAGGGACTGAGCCCCGCACGGAGATCCCAGTGCCTGACTCACCATGGAGCCAGCCCTTCCTCCCATCCCAGGCAGGGGTGAGCAGAGGCCCAGACCGCCCTGGGGCATGTCCCTCAGACTTTCGTATTCCCTCCCTCTTAAGGCAACACAGAGTGCAGAGAACAGGTCTTTCCATCCCCATCAGCGTTTGAAGTTTTCCGAAGAGAGCCCTGGAGCTGCAATAGTTAAGAGCAGGGACTTTGAGCTCTGGGGCTTGAGTTCAAATCATGACTTCCCACTGCCCAGCAGAGCACGTCGTCTGCTCTTTAGCATTGGGATGCATCACATCTCTCTCATAGGCTTGTTATATATAAAGACTGGAGTGGTTAAGAAATAAAAAGCACTTCAAAGGGTGCCTTCTAGAAGGTATTAAGTACTCAGTGTAGGTTCATTATATTGCAATTATCTTATTCAAATGCTAAGCTATATTTCTCGGTATATTTTCATTCCAGCAGCGAATCAGCCTTAAAAATTTTTATAGATGCTAGCAAACCATCCCAGTTTTATTATTTTAGAGTACCTTGACCACCCTCACCTGGCTTCTTTTACTTCATTTTCACAGAAACATGTGGAAGGAAATCAATCTGACAGAGACAGTGCGCTATGCTGGTGGGTACAGATTTTTCTTTCTGCTCTTGTGCTTACCGAGATTCACATTTGCAGACCTCTGAGTAGGGGATGAATTGTGAGTAAAACTGAAAATTAACACCATATAAAACAATGCAAATTTTAAAGCTGGATAATAGGACAAATTCTCTGTTTACATACTCTTATTTAACTGCTCATAGAACCATAAATAATTTTCCCATTGGGACAGAACTTTCTCTAAGTTTGTGTTTAATCCTCAGCTGCAGACAGTTTAGGGGGCCAGGGCGTGTGCCAGGGGAAATCAGCAGCTTTTCTTGTTTCCAGAGGAAAATATCAAGACAACATTTAAGGGCTTGTGCCTGACTATGGACTGTGGCAGATTAGACACACTTTGGCAGTACTCTTAAACAGTTGTTTATTAGAGTTCTTGGCATTTTTAAGAGGTGGTTTCCCAAAATCCAATACTGGCTCAATTTGACTCATATACACATTCATGTATATGTACATACTCCCACACATGAACAAACACACATGTTCATGTACACTGACATTGATTGTATCCATTAAGAAAAAACAGACTGGTAACTTTCAAAAGGATGGTTTTTAACAGACATCCAATAAGAAAAGAACACAAAAAGCCAAATCAAGTCCATTGGAAAAGCTGAAATTTACACTCACGGAGCTCATGAATAATAATGTGCAAAGAGCCTGAATAGACACTTCTCCAAGAGGGACATACAGATCGCCCGCGGAAATATGAAAGAATGCTCAACATCACTAATCATCAGAGATATGCAAGTTAAAACCACCATGAGATATCACCTCACACCTGTCAAAATGGCTATGATGAATAAAGCAACAAACAAGTGTTGGCAAGGGTGTGGAGAAAAGGGAACCCTAGCGCACTATTGGTGGGAGTGAAGACCGGTGCAGCCACTGTGGAAAGCGGTATGGAGTTTCCTCAAAAAGTTAAAAATGGAACTCCATTTGACCTAGTGATTCCATTTCTGGGAATATATCCTAAGGACACAGAAACACCAACATAAAAAACTATATGCACTCCTATGTTCATAGCAGTGCTATTTACAGTAGCCACGATCTGGAAACAGCCTACGTGTCCCTCAGTGTATGAATGGACAAAAAAGCTGTGGTACATTTATACAAGGGAATACTACATGGCAGTAAAAAAGGAAAAAAATCCTTACTTTTTGGACAGTATGGATGGACCTGGAGAAGGTTATGCTAAGTGTAATAAGCCAGTCAGTGAAAGGCAAATACCACATGATTTCACTTATGTGGACTCTAATGAACATAAAAAAGTAAACAAAACAGAAAAAGAAGCATAGATATATGGAAAAGACTTACAGCTGCTGGAGGGATGGGAGGACCAGAAGAAAGATGGTGAAGGGGTTAACCAAAGAACATCAATCATGACCCGTGGAAAGGGCTGCATAAAGGGACTGATTAAGGGAGGGGAGAGGGGAGAGCTGGGTAGAGGTAGGAAAAGGGAGAAAAACTATAATAGCATAAACAATAAAAAAAGAAAAAATAGTACCCACATCTGTATAATAGATGATAACAGAACCTACCTTGGATAACCGTGAAGCTTTAAAGGAGTGAAAATTATAGTGTCTGCCTCATAGGGCTGCCATGAAGAATAAAAGAGTTAATTCACATACAGCACATAGGAGCCTGGCACATTGTGAACACCGAGTGAACATTCATCTGATTGTTATTGTTATCTAAGAATCAAACATGAGATTGGCCCAGGAGCGGTTCAGGCATGTGCATGGCCAGGCCAGGGGACCCTGGGCACTGATATGAGAAGACAGGAACAGCGAGGACTTTGCACTCACCCTTAAGGTCTCCCGAGTGCCTGGCACGTGCCTGGGTTAGGCTGACAAAACATGCCGTCAGCAAGGTGGACAGAGTAATTTTGTTTTGTTTTCTCAAAAGCCCAAAGCATAATTCCTGTGGAAATTGGAAATTGGGACTACAATGTATTCAATGCTGAGTCAGATGACGTAAGGTTAGCAGGGTTGAATGCCTTCGGTCGAGTCTGTCTTACTAGAAAGATGGATTTGTTTGCTGCAAGAATAAAGTTTTCATTGAAAGCCAGCCTTCTGAACTTCCAGTGACCAAAGTGATGTGCGTGCTAGGGTTATAGTCAGCAATCAATAGTTCAGTTATGCTGCTGCGTTCCATGGTAAAACTTTGTGGTACAAACTGTACATCTCCACCATTGCTAAGCTTCTTTACTGACTATCTGATTCGTAAGTGTTGATACCACACTTACACACACAGACAAAAGGGTGGCCTCACTTTTGCCAATAATAAACTCATGAATATTAGCTGCTGTTTGCTGAGTTGTAAAAACGCATATCCACATTAATTCTAAGACACAATTTTTTAACTGAGGTTATTCTCATTGCTTCTCAATGACTTTGGGGTGGGAAGGCAGAAGCACGTCTGTATTTTTGTGACTGTAGTTGCTCCATATGTTTAGCGGTTGGTTAATTTATTCCCCATGACAGTTAATGGAAGTGACAAGTTCAAAGACGGTGTCATCAACTATTAAAATCTATGTTTTAAATAATTTTTTACCAACTTGGCAATGCATTTGAGGCACCTTTATAACATCTTATGCTCTGGCCTTACACATACTGACTGTCAGAAACAGGAGTGACTAAACGTGTATATGTGGCATTTTGCAAGCACTCTAAAAAATGCTTCCCAACGAAACCATTTAGGCAAGAGGTGTTTTTCTCATCAAATATTTAAGAATAAATTAATGGCATAAGTAGGGGGCAAAGAACAGAGGGAAAAAAATGAATTTTTTTGCCTTGTTCATTGGTAACTAATTAGTAGGCTTTTTTTTTCAAGATTTTTAAAAAAAATTTATTCATTTATTTTTAGAGAGGGAAGGGAGGGAGAAAGAGAGAGAGACAGAAACATCAACATGCGGTTGCTGGGGGCCGTGCCCTGACTGGGAATCGAACCTGCGATGCATTGGTTCACAGCCCGTGCTCAATCCACTGAGCTATGCCAGCCAGGGCAATTAGTAGCCTTTTTAAATTTTGTACTTTTTAGGTAAAAGTCAAACCAGGAAGTCAAATAACCTTGAGCTCTATATCATGTTTATTGTCCTCACCCGTGAGGTCAGTGAGTGAGCTCAGAGGTGTGAAATTCCAGCCGAGGAAAACATGCCGTTTGAAGAGGAAGTGCTGACAGAGAGACTACAATTGGACGAAAAATATGATTGCTGCCATTTAGAACTCATTTATAAGAAAGAAAAGTAGATGTGTAATTATATCATCATCTACGTAGTTCACAGTTTTTGCTATTCCACGGAGCGTATATATATTTTGAAATATAATTCAATCAGTGGTCACAACAAAGTGATCAATTGTACACATGTAATTGAATACATGAAATGAATACATTTTTACAATCTCATTTTTTATTACGTCATGATTAGGATTTGACCATAAAGTTACAAGTTCATTAATTTAGGTTAGTTAATAGTTTCAGACTTAGTTTTATGTGTTATCTGAGAGTTTCTATGTCTTGGATAGATTTATAGCACCAATATATTGAATGAAAATCAGAAAATCTTAAAACTCACTCAGAGAGAATATGCCTTGTCTTGAGATACCCTGAGGTTTTGATATGAATAAAGCATTTGAATGATGTTGATTGACAAAAATCCAATGACAATAGGACTTTCTTTACAAAATTCTTACTTTATAATAATTGGAAAACAAAGTAATTGCTGTTGACAAGGAAATAACATAATCTTAAAATATTTGCAAGGGAATGTAAACAGCACATATGAGTGGGATACAATCAATAAGGCCAACAGAAGCCCAGGTTCAGTTTTAAAGACAAATATAAACAAATTTGGGGGTGATACTCATTTTCTGGTCCAGCATGTAAGAAACCTGTAGGTTGTCCCTACAAACCTAACCAAGAAAAAAACTCTGAACATCAACAACTGTTTTTGATCTGTCTGTCAGAGAAGTAAGGTCACACAGGAAGTCTCTCTTCTTCCTGGAAAGAATTCTCCAAATTGGAAAGATAAGAGGACACCAAGAATCACAATGTACCTGAGTCAAAACCCAGAAGTGGCAACTGACACACTGCAAGAGGCTCTGTGTGAGCAAGTCAGAGAGTTCAAAACTCTACAGAGCCCCGGCTTCCCAGGGGCCCTACCAGGCTCTCAGAGAGCAGATCAGACAGAAACCTCCTTGTGCTTCTTCCCAGCAGGGGCGGGAGAAGTAAGCAGTTTGAAACATGCCCAGAACATTCTGTTCTTAACAAGGCCTTTCCTCCAGAAGAACTATTTTACCCGAGTGTAATGTCCTGAGGGTTTAGCAGGGTCTGACTTACCTCGGGGGAGGGAAATGAACAACTCCAGCTGGCTCCAGCCGGCCCCAGCCCTCCTGCTCCCCCTCAGCACCTGTAAGGCAGGGGGATGAGAACCATGTGTGGGGGTAACAGCACACGGCACAGACTGGCCCACTGACTGACCTAATTGTGGGACTCTACCATGTCCTCGTGCAACACACACACACACCTTGTCACCACATCACTAAAGGCCTGGAGGCCCAGTCTCAGCACGCAAACAAACAACCACTCAAAAACAGGCAAAAGACCTGAATAGATACTTCACCAAAGAAATGGAGATTGCAAAAAGCATGTGATGATGTTCAGCATCACATGTCACCAGGAAATTACAATCTTAAACAACAATGAGATATTGCTATGAACCTACTCAAATGGTTAAAACCCAAAACACCAACAGTATCAGGAGGGGATGAGGAGGTAATATGAGGACTCTTTATCTCTCATTCAATTTTTCTGTAAACCTAAACTACTTATAAAAAAATACTCTATTCGTTTAAATTAATTAATTAATTAATAAGGTCAAATGCTGGTGAGGGTGCACAAAAAGCAATAGTTACCCTAAAATTTTTAAAAAATACATACATATAAATGTAGGTAGATTTAAGGATAGTAGATAGATAGAGACAGAAGCTAGACTATCCTATTTTTCTCTTTTAAACCTGTTAGCATAATACCAAAACCCTTGCTTTTCCTTATTTGTTATAGTATTTTTCATGTACATCTGTTTTAAAAATAAATCTATTTATTAGGGTCTTCTAATTTTCACTAAAAAAAAGTGACTCATTTTTCTCTCTCTTTTAAATAGTATGGGCTAGGTTTAATAGTCAAGCATTTTTCTACAGTTTGTCTCTGCAACAAATCCTACTATTATAACTTCTAAAGCCAGGATAATATGTCTGCCTTATTCCTTTTAATACTTTAAATAATGAAATTATTTATGGCTCAGACTTTTCCCATTAGTTATAACTAACTGACAATGGGAAATGTAGTCAACTGGGATGTGGTTTAAAAGGTGCTAATTAATCTGTAAGCGACAAGAGCATCATCCCTGAAGTGTATGAGTCACTGGGAGGGCATTCAGTCCGCGGACGGGCAGCCCTCTGTTGTGGAGCCATCCTAGAGGAAGTTTCATCTCAGAAACCGGAATTGCCTGGTGTGGTTCTGCCCAGAGGCAGAGGGATGAAAAGATTGGTCTTGGGCTGGTTCCTCCCACGCTGGAGTCTCAAGTGGCTGACACTTGCAATTGAATTAAGCTCACTGCAATCCCTCTGCCCCGATCCCTTCGCTTCCACCCATTATGGAGCGATACCTTCATTCCTTTGTGCTTTTCCAACCCCCTTCAAGTTGATGCCTGTCAGGATTCCGCAGCCCGCCTTAGTCTCCCTTTAAAAATAGTTCCAGCTTTGATTCAGTGGATTGGAGAAAAGAGGAAAGAGAGGGTACACCACTTGAACATACTGGAATATTTTAAATTCCAGCCGGTGAATCATTTTTTAAACATAACTCAAAAGAATTAAGATAAGAAAAACTTTCTGCTTAGAGCATATGTTATAGAATATATAATATAAAAATATATAGCAGTAGTACATTAATATATTATAAATTAATATATAATATAAATATGTAAGAAGAATATCTATGGATATATGATTATATGTTGTTATATATACACATATGTATTAATGTATAAAACATATTTTACATGTGTGTATGTATATATATGTGTGTGTGTATATGTATATATTTGTATAGACCCACCATGACCTGGAAACTTAACATCTCTTACAAAATCTGGACAATGAGAATAATGACCCAGCATTCATAGTTGAAGGAGTCTGTATTACAAACAGTATGACAATGACTCAAGAAGTCAGCCAATGGGAAAAGGCAGTGTTTTCAAATAGAAAATGCTTTATACACATATTCTATATATAAAATCCTACCAACCCCAGCTGCTACCTACCCACCTCTTTTCAAGGTTGAATGACTGATATTTGTGTTCATATTCATACATTAAATCAGTTTTCATGCCATTCTTTATAGTTATAATAATAGCTAATATTTATTATTGCTTATAATAGTTCTGGTAAAGAACAAAAATTCAAAGAAAATGTCTAACTTCTAAATATCAGGATTGCTAATTTTCTGGAAAATCAATACAAGTTTTTTACAATAAAAAGAGTTTCAGCTAAGCAGAGTTTTTTCCATTGAAAAATAAAAGTCAAGTTCTAATTTGGATAGAAACAGTTCTTTCACAAAATTCAACCCACTATGTCTACCACTTAAATTAGTTGAATTACTAGAATAGGAAATCACACATCAATTTATTACTAGCATAGGCTTCTGCATTAAAATATCTTTAGAAATAATGTTTATAATTTGAGAAATAAATAAGTGTTTGAAATATTTCAAACTAGGTCCTTTAACAATTTTACTATATTCTTTTAATTCAAATTTTACTGTTATATGGCAAAATAAGATTAGATGCTACCTGGCTTTTGATTGCAATATCTTCAATTCCATATTTTATTAAATTATGTATGTAAGTTACTTGCAAAAAAATAAAACTATTGTGTCCAGGTTCGCCCAGTAGGCATCAATAGCCTTAGATAAAGCTGTAGACCTAGGTCACGGACATAGTCAACATGGTTCTCAGCACAACGTTGGTCCCAGTGAGCACCCAATACCTGGAATAATTAACCAACTGATCTTTAAAATAGGGGAAGAAAGCAGGTGCATTGTAATGTGATTTGGCACATAATTTTGGAAGAAAAATTTAAAATTTGGCTCATTTGAGGAGATAAAAGTGAAAACTATGCAAGCCAATAGATAGAAATTTTATATTATGTTTCCAAGCCTACATTTGAATTCTTACAGACAAATTTCTTACACAGTTTACACATTTTTTATGTTCTTAGCACAAATCTATTCCCATGTCTGTTTTAAATATGGGAGAAGAGCATAAGAGAGAACAACTTTTTATAAAACTATTTAGAAAATGAGCAGGAAGAATAGAAAAGTCCCTTCCTAGTTAAGACAGAAAAAAAGGGGGGGCTTTAAAAATTTGGGACTTGCCCTGGCTGGCGTAGCTCAGTGGATTGAGCACAGGCTGCAAACCAAAGTGTCGCAGGTTCGAATCCCAGTCAGGGCACATGCCTGGGTTGCAGGCCACGGCCCCCACCAACCCCACATTGATGTTTCTCTCTCTCTCTCTCCCTCCCCTCCCTCTCTAAAAATAAATAAAAATAAAATCTTTAAAAAAAAATTGGGGACTCCCATGACTAGTTCATAAATGCTCGCTTCCTGGAACGGGGGCATGCTGTGGTAATTGCTTATTTTTACATTATCAACTTGATAAAATTTAGTTCTCCTTGTGTTAATACGAAGCCCAGCACTATAGTACCACCTGAGCCCTCTAATAATAAATGCTCAGGATCCTAGCGTCCTCTCTTCTTGGCTTCCTGGTCTCATCTAACCTTCATCCACTCTTCAGCCTCCTACGCTCTCCTTTTCTCTATCATGTGAACACAAACATCTCTGAGCTCCGCTCTAAATTCTTCCATCAGTTCTCTACACATTTTCCATTGGTGATGTTATCTAATGTGATGACTACATTTACAATGGCTAATAAATCCCAAATCTACGGATTCAACTGCGATTTATCTTGAGCCTTCTACCCAAAAGGCTTCTTGGCTCCTGACTCATTTCATGCCCTATATTTTTCTTTCCTCAAACTTGATCTTTTTCTATGGTTCTGATTCTTAAGGAATAGCTCCACCATTTAGTGACTCGGAATTTAAATCTGTATTATATTTCAATGTTCTTCTCCCACAACCTCCATAGCCAACAAATTACCCAGTGATTATGCTACTTTCTTTTTTAAAATTTATTTTTATTACTTTTTATTTTTTATCATTTTTAAATTGTTGTTCTATTATAGTTGTCCCAATTTTTCCCTCTTTGTCCTCCTCTACCCATCCCCTCACCCCGGTCCTACAATTGATTCCCACACTGTTGTCCATGTCCATGGGTCATCCATACATGTTCTTTGACTAGTCCCTTCCCCTTCTTTTCACCATTATCCCCCTACCCTCTTGTCACTGTCGGTCTGTACCGTGTTCCCATGCCTGTGGTTCTATTTTGTCCATTAGTTTATTTTGTTCATTAGTTTCCTCTTAAAGGTGAGATCACATGCTATTTGTCTTTCAATGACTGGCTTACTTCACTTAGCATAATATTAAAATATTTGCAGAGTCAGTACCTTTGCCCCCTCTCCTTACTGCTTATTTTAAGCAAGTAGGATTCCTTTTCTGGATTACTGAAATATCCTTCTAAAGAGAAGCCCTTCTTGAAATTCTTATGGTAGACAGACTAACAGGCCTCCAAAGATGCCCCGCCCTAGTCTTTGGGACCTGTCAATATATTACCTTACATGGCAAAAGGGACTTTGCAGATAAGATTAAGTTCAAGGACCTTGAGCTGGGGAAAAATACCCTTAAATCCAGCGGGGGGTCGTGAACAAATTGCACAAATCTTTAAGGGCTGAGAATGCTTCCCAGAAATGTTCTGCCAGTAAGGAAAGAGCACGTGTGTCACTGCTCAGAGTCGGGGAGGGGATCAGGGACATAGTGGGGATCCTGCCCTTTAAGTAGGGTATGACTCAATTATTTCTTATGTTATGATATTAAATTTATTAGAGCAACATTAGCTGATAAAATTATATACGTCTCAAGTGTGCAATTCTATAACACATCATCTGTATATCGCATTGTGAGTTGACCAACTGCAGTCAAGTCTCCTTCCGTCACCACATATTTGACCCCTTTTGACCCTTTTCTCCCCCCCCCCCAATGCCCTTTTCCCCTGGTAACTACCATACTGTTGTCTGTGTCTATTTCTTGTCTTAACCACACCTTCCGGAGCTACCTCATCTTCTGGGGGTCCCTTCAGAGTTTCTCCTTCCTGCTGACTTCGAATTCCTTCTCCCTTGCTTTTTAACCACGCATCCATCTGCTTTTAAGCATCCCAAAACTCTGATGTGTTATCATCTCCTTTCCCTTCCTTTTATGCTTGCATGCATGTGCCTGTTGTTGTAAATACACCTTTAGTAATATTTTAGGTGGCTTGAGGAAGCAGTTTAACTAAATGTATATGCCTAATCTGACATCTTCCAACAAAGCCCTTCCCACTACAAGTTTCTTTGTTTTTCAAGCTCTATTTAAAAAATAATGAGTGTCTGCCCATTTGCTCCCTTCAGCACCGGCAGATCTGAATGATGCTCTCTTCGTGTAAGGCTCAGCAGAATCAAGAAATATTTTACAGAATAAATGTAATTTTGAGATCAAATGACTTTATCACAAGTTGAAGATTTATGTAAAATGCAATATTAACAATAATATATTTTTGAAACATAAAGAACCCCAAACCAGTACTCCCCCCAGAGAGGTTGAAACCCCTTGAGATGTTTAATAGAATACAAGTTTTTAATTTAAATAGAGGAAATTCCCCTTATTTTGTAAAGAGCATATAAGTTTTCAGTTTTAAGCAGGAAATTTAAAGTCACATACCAAAACCCAATATTTTATTATAGCTGAGTGTCACCCCTTCCTTAGCTTCATATTTTGCATCCAGTATGTATATAACTTTAATCTTCCCTCACTTTTTGGGGAAGGGCCAGACTTAAAATGCATGTTTTCAAAGGACTCAAATAGAATCGAGAATAAAATGCAATGAATGGTTTCTTTTTTAACATCTTGTGGTGTACTTTAATATTTTTCCCTGTGTCCTCATGGTTTCATTGGCTTCTTGAGGAGGGGTGAAGAAAACCAAATCCAAAAAACAGAGAGAGAGAGAGAGAGAGGAGGTATCAGTAATGATCTTTTTTTTTTAAATGTAAATTAAGTCTTCTTAAATCCTTTCCAGATTGAGTCTTGGTTCTTTCTATAATTTTTCAAAGATCAATTCAAATTTTATTCAAGTAAGACATTTATCTTTATTTTGGTCCCAATCATGAGTACTATGGAGTCACCATTAATCTGTTTCAAGAATTCTTTTAAGAAAGCATACTTTTAAAAAGAAGTGTGTTTTATAGGAGCCTTCAATCCTAAACTGTGAATTTTACAGGAGACAGAATTTGCAGCGAAGCCAGTTCTAAGTTACTCTTAAGGTCACTCTGCCACTTAAGCCAACAGTCCTCAGAGTAAATGATGATACGGTCATTGTTTTAAGAAATGGGATGCTTCCCAAGGAGAAATTTTCATGACAAACCTAACTAGTTGCATGTAAGGGAGAGTCAATAACTTGACCAAAAAAAAAAAAAAAGCAGATAGGAAAAATGAAGAGAAAAAAGATACAGAAGAAGCAATGGAAAGGTTTTGAATATATTTTTAAAGGACAAAATTAAAAGTATTATAAAGTTCCTTCCTTCAACAGTGACCAAAAATGCTGTACAATAACTTCTGAAGTTGGCATTGCACGAGACCTCCATGACAAATAGTCTCTGAGCACAGTCTGAAAGCAAGAGAAGAAAATAAACAAGCACTACAACCAAATGAAAAATTATTTGTGAGCATCCACAGATGGCCTTCATTAGATTATAAGAGGCCTAACAAAACCCTGCCTTGTATATGGTACTGCACTGAACTTCAATCTGCTATTTTCACATAATTAAGAAAGTAAGAGTCTAACATGATTAGTTTGACAAGGTGATAATGAGAAAATAGTTCTGACCCGTTCATAGCTCATCCAAAACACACTGAGCAGAGGAGGAACACATCTGGACATACAGTAATTTAAGGGTATAAATATTGCATCACCATTCATTTTAGCCTGAGTTCAATGGAAGGCTACTATCTAATGGATTTAAAATTAAACTTGGTCTCTGCTCTCTAGGTACCATGTTCCTCTAAGTAGTAACATGAGTCTCAACAGTTGTTTACAGGGTTCTTTATCAGATTTTGCTAATTGTGAATCATGAGTCACAGACCTTGAAAACTGGACATGTGATAGGGCAAGTAACCTTTGGTGGTGACAACTTGACATATTGTTTCTGCTTAGAAATCAGTAGAGATTGAGTCAGAACTGGAATTCCATGACAAAGAACTTGGATTATGAGATTAGAAGAGACTGACCTGGTCCAAAGACATCCCTCGTGTGGGAGGAATTCTTGGAAGTTATATAAAATATGGGAGTGCCGTAAAGAGCTGGGCAGAGACGTGAGCAAATGGAGCATGTCTAGCCAGAGGAGAGTGGCCAGATGAGAAGAAGATTAGAAGCAATTAGGCAACACGAGGAAATACTGACGGATCTGGGGATAGATTAAAGGGACTGTGACAGCATCCATAAATATCTGGAAGCTGAACATAAGCAAAGGGAAATAAAACAAAACACAACACGAATGTTCTAGTTTTTGAGGCTTGTTCTGGTCAGATCTAAAAAGAACAGAGCCGGGATTAATGCAGGGTGATTAGAGGGAGATATGATTTAATCCAAACAAGGAAGAACCATGTGGTTCTCCCAACATGGCCTGCCTCAGGAGAAACTGCATCAGTAGTTTCTAGTATCAGTGAGAGTATGGAAGCAAAGCTAGATAGTGCAGGGAGGGGGTAATCAAGCATTGAATTTCATGGCTTTTTAAGTCCATCCAACCCTTTGAGTTAGTAAATGGCCTGGCTTGGTCTGAGCATCTGGGCACACCCTGAACCCAATCATGAGCCCATGCCTGCTTGATGCGTCACTATTCCACAAACCATTATTTTCTCCAGATACTTTGGCAAAGGAAATGAACTACAGCTTTCACTTGATTAGTATATTTACTAAAAAACAAGTCATGCTAGCACTATTCACAAGCTGACTTTTTTTTTTAGGTATATGACTTTAGAGGAACCTAAACAGGCAATAGGTAGGTACAACCTAATTCATCAGTTATTTTTATCAAATGTTGTGTCAGCTTAATGAAATGTAGAATTTGGATTTTATGAATGGCAGGGGATTTCAATCGCATGATTACATTTCTATTTAAATTCCCTAAAGAATCCTCCAAATAGCTGGTTACTGTGTTCTGATTTGAGCCATTGATCTAATGCAGGGGCATCTGACCCACCACCGTGGGCCACATGCAGCTCAGGATCAGGGCTATGGATGAGGCCCAACACAAAATCATCAGTTTACCGAAAACATTATGAGATTTTTTTTTTTTGAGATGATGTGTCCCAGTGCATTTAATGTGTGGCCCAAGACAACTCTTCTTCTTCCAGTGTGGCCCAGAGACACCAAAAGGTTGGACATCCCTGGTAGATGTTGAGTTGCACTCCAGTCCACAGTCTCCCCTCCATGTACCCTCTGCTCCATGCAGCAGCGAAGACTCTTTGAAAGCTGGTAGAGGAAAAACTAGTTGGTTTACTTCTGAAGGAGGCTAATGTAAGCATATGATATACATCGATTACCTGCCTAGACTTTAAACCAAGGTAACCCATCCAGGCCCACATGCCACCATCAGTAAGGGAATGTTTCTCTTTTGCCACCCTATACTATTCATAGAAAAAATATCTTAAATCTCCTTGCTTCATTTCAGCTTGCATTCCCATACTCCTGTTCTTAGGATTACTTACTCTTAGTGCCATCCAGTGATTCAGGGCCTTCCCTTGCCCTTTGGTTTTGAATACAGATATCTTTCAGGATCGGAGTCTGTACTTGGACTCTGGTGCTCCGGCTGCAGTGCTCTGGGTCCCTCATCTACTTGGCCACTACCTAGTTTGAGTCATCATCCCATTTGACCAGTCCCTGGTACTCGTATGTTCAGGTGGATCAGTTTCTAGGCCTACCTTAAATAGTCACGTATATGGACAGATAGTGGCGGCTTTCCAAATTACTATTCGTGAAGCTCAGAGATGGTGTCTCTAAATGCCAAATAATAACGGGTCACATGTGCATAGTAGGGATTCTTACAATAGGCTGATGGTTCTGGGTGCCTTCTATTTGAGTTCAATTTCTTGGGTTCCATCATGGGCCCCCGTACAACAGGTCAATAATACTTTGGAGACCGTCACTGTGTTTTGACTACTGGATCTCTGAGAATATAAATAACAATGACATAACTAAGCATGGCATCATTGTGGTCATTTATTTAAGTCAAGCACCCAAAATCGGGTCATTTTTCCTAACCAAACTCATGGTTTATGAAAAAATATCTAAGTGGGTACCATTTTACTTGAAAGTCAACCAGGTAATCACTTGAGCAAAGCATCCTCCCTGCAGAAATAAATTAAGAAAATTGAGATAAAAAACATAATTCAATGAAAATGAGAGTACGTTAGAAAAACAATTTAAATATGTAGACCAGTTATGGAGAAATACACACACACACACACACACACACACACACACACGGCACTTAAAAAGATAAAGATAAGATAGAACATACTTCCGTACCATGCCGTAGAGTGGATGAATGTGTTTTTGGACAGGTTTAGAGAGTTCTCTAACCTTCTGTCTTCTAAATTTCCAATTAAAACATGAGCATGGGGAGCAGAGGAATGTGTTTGTTTACACTTGGCAAAACCCGATTTCCTGTTTCTAAGAAAAAAAGCTTTCAAAGCTTTTTTGGACTTCAAATAGCTCTTGCAAAACAATATTTTGATGAGCTAAGTGTAAATGAATCAGAAACATATGGATTGGATTTTCATTGAGATACACATGGGTTTAAACATAAGCTGAAGAGAATGCCTTGGTAAGTTATACTTGGAATTGATGGAAACTAAAATTTAGTAAATTTTTCAAAACTTATTTTAAGATACCTTATGTCCCATCCACTAGCCCAAACCCTGGAGGTGGTTTATTCTTTCTTTTTAGAAAATCTTTTTTGAAAAGTGGAAGTTACTTGTTCTTTCATGGAAAAGAGTGAAGTTTTAACAGGCCATCTTCAAAGCAATATTGTCACACCTATCAGAAAGGAAAGAAGTCTTCAGAGCCACTGTCACAAATACTCTTGATAATACTTCAATGATTTTATTCACCTTGCTTCTTTCTGTCTCATTTCCCTGACCTCAGAAAACAAGTATCTAAGAACAAGAATATAGGGAATGAAACCTTGTGTTAAAGGTTTTGCTAAAACGTGCATGCCTGGCTATCTCTGTCTTTGCATCCCATAAAACTGACTCCACAATAGTTCTAAAAATGTTTCATTTAAAGTGAATAATGGCCAAAACATGCTGTCCTCTTTCCTTGGTGATATTTAAAACTGCACTGGGAACCATAATGATAGATGTTATGATACTAAACAATTAGGAGTATAAATTCTTATCCTGTAGAAGAGATGATTACATGATTAATGCCACTTACTGAGTCTAATCCTTTCAGGGTCTCTGGGGTTTGTGGAACAATGGTATGAAGTATCCTTCTTAGCCACTCACCAACAAACTTGCATTTCATATTGTTATAAAGCTGAATTGTGTCAGCCTAAAATTCATATGTTATAGTCCTAAACGCCAGAGTTGCCAAATGTGACTGAATTCAGAGACAGGATAAGGCCTTTAAAGAGTAGTTAACTTACAATGAGGGCGTTGGGGTGAACCCTACCCCAAGATGACAGTGTCTTTATAAGAATAGATCAGGACACACTCACAGGAAAAGAACCATGTGAAGACACAGGGAGAAGATGGACATCTATAAGTCTAGGGAAGAAGCCTTAGAAGAAACCAACCATGCCAACACCTTGACCTTAGACCTTTAGCATCCAGAGCTATGAAAAAGTAAACTTTTTTTTAAGCCAGCCTGTGTGTGGTAACATGTTTTGGCAGCCTTAGCACACTAATCTAGTTATAAAGATGCTTTCTCTCCACCATTTACAAATCATTATGACTGTGAACTACAGGCTAGAGACTAGTGTTTTCTTCTGTTGAACCAAGAAGATGTCCTTCTAGAACCTAAGTTTTTGACTATCTTAGCAGTAATCAGATTTAAATACTGAGGCCTTTGGGGTCATCAGCACATGTGAAGACGTGTACATCAGCCAAAGCACACGCCCAGTCTTCCAGGCCCTGAAATAATCTGTTCTTGGCTTCCCTCTGGCAGTAGCTGAATCCTGTTTCTTTCTCTGCCCAGATCTGACTATTTGCCAATTTCCTTTCGTCTCAGTTTATATGAACTAGTGGTCTTGATTCCTCTCTGCTGAAGTTAGTTCTCCAGTCCTAGACTCTTCCCTCAGGTATGGTCTGACACCCAGATCCTGATCTCACAGTACAGTATTGACTTCATGGTAAGTTGTGTGTTGATCTGGTTGTACTGATCAAGAACGTGGTAGCATTCTTGCCGTGTGGTCGCTGAACTGCCACACCTTTAAGGCACATCTTCTTCTCCTTCCTTCATTAACTCACCTGTGTTTGCCCATTCACACCCACTGCCTTCTCTGAACGGATCTGGATTTCCCTGCCTGCTCATGGCCACCTAGTGCAGATGCCATGCAGACCTAGGCCATTGGCTCCGGTACCAGACCATCTGAGTTCTTCTTATTCTGACTCCTTTCATACTCATCATGGTCAAGATCCCTTCATCTGAAAATTAGGATAATAACAGTGTCTATTTCTTAGGGTTGTTGGAGGATTTGAATAAGATGGCAAAAAATAAAGTGATCTGAACAGGACTTAGCCTATGGTTAAGAATGACAATGGCTGCTCTAAGATGTGAAATCCTATTTTTTGATCATGAGAACAATTCAGTAAAGGAGAAAATTATTTCTATCTTGTGCAGATGAAAAGACCAAGCAGAATCTGAGTGGATTTAAAACCCAAGGTTTTCAAGCTCTTTCCAGCACAGTTCTACTATGGAAGAGACAGCCAAGGGAAATGCGCCAAATGTAATGAGTCACTGTTACCCAAATATAACATGTCTTCATCAGGAGCCATTGAGGAGAAAGACACACTTTGGAAAGGGGATTAACATAATTATAAACAAGAAGATGGAGAGGTTTTTATGCTTTTCTCAAAGAGGGAGTTGGACCAAGACCCCTATAGTTAAAAGTAAACTCATTATATGCTCCGGAGGTCCAAACCCTAATCTGCCTAACGGGTCTGGAAAAAAGCTTCCCCATCCATATTATGCACTGAACTAATTGGCCAGGAAACTGAGGACGTATTGGAGGCTGCATCTTCTTGAGTTGGGTGATCTCGTGATGGCAGACTTTAGAGAGGTACACTAGTACAATTGCACGTTATAGGACGGGGCCTTAAAACTTGGAAGCAGGACAGTATATTTAATCATCAGGTTCCCAAGAAAAGCATGTGTGGGGTTCATTCTTCTCCTTCATTCATGCTTGCTGCTCTCACCTCATTGTATTTGGCTGACCACAGTATAATCTCTGTTAGAGGTGGGGGAGGAGCAATCACCACAAACAATACAGGCAGGAGCCGGTGCTTCATGGGCTTTACGTGATTGGAATTGTGCCTTCACGAACTTCCTTGCACTGCTATCTGTCATTTGTTTTACAAAGTACTAATAATATACAAAACCATCTGGAAGCTCGGTCAAATGCGTATAGTGTTACATCACATGAGGCCGTAAGGTATGAAGGGCTGTTTTCTCAAGAGCCAAGTGCAGGAGAACATATAAAGCTGACTTTAAACATCTTCTTCCTCTCTTTTCATCTTCTAACTGGTTTTAACTGTTCTGTATAATTCTAAGTAGTGCGGTTCATACAAACTCCCATGCATTTCTCTAAGAAGGCCGCTGCCACAGTACAAGGAAGTGATACTCCTCATGTCAGGCCAGCAGCGTTGTATCACTAAATGAGATGGACACAAAAGTATTCCCAGGAAGGCATGCGTGGGTCTGTCTGTGCGTGCTGGGAGTTGGACTGAAGGGGCAGGGGGTCATGACAAGCACGGAGACAAAAAATAGAAACACCGTCAAGTGCATGTTCACTCAAAGGCATTGACTACACCGGCTTCAGTGTTGCATATGTGAAGGTTGCAGGAACTTGTGCTGGCTATTCAAGTTTCAGGTCCAAGTTACCCTGCAAAGAGGCTGTCCCTGAGGACCTCCGCTAAAACAGCCTGCATCTCCAACCAAATGACACTCTTTCCTATTATTCACTTAATTTTGTCATCGAACTTACCATCACGTGCAAGCCCTTATATGCCTGAATATTTATTGTCTCATGCTCCCCACTAGATGTCAGCTGCTCGATTCAGGGACTGACTCAGTTCATCGTATTCATTACCATGTCCTCCACACTTAGAATACTGCCTGCCACAGAGGAGACACCCAATCTTAATGGTCACAAAACTATCAATAAATAATTGATACAAACAGATTTTTTATTCTATTAATAAGATTCACCACTGAAGCATAGATTATCAGATAAAATCTGTGGCTTCTCACTTACCCTTATGCATGTATTTGTTTTGTGTGTTCCTTCAACAAACATTTACACAGCTCTTGGTGTATGCTAAATGCAGTACTTTTGAAAGGCAGGTAACCACATGTGAGATACAGCTGTAAGCTCAGGAACAGCAGCTGTATTCACTACACAACTAACAAGGAAAAAGGTTAACAGGCAATGTGTGCACCTCGCAAAGGCTCTATTTAGGTAGACTAGCATCCTAGCCACCGTCCAAACATGTAGAGGGCAGTTTTTAACATACACAATAAAGTCACTGATGAAAACATACAAAAACTTGAGCATATTTTGAAGTTCTAGGCTAGAAATAATTTTCATGGACTGAGAATAGAGTATCAGATAAGATAGAGCCCATTCATGCTCTTCAATGTTACTGCCTCCCAAGAGACAAGTTCATATGGCAAGAAATTTGGATAGAAAAGTTGGACGAAGTTCCTGGTGCTTTACTCAGAAAAGTTTTGCAGAACCCACGATACCGCTTTTTATTTGAGAAATTACTCATATTAGTGGTTTATATTTTTAAAAATAATATTTCATGTAATACAAAATGCTATTTTCTAAAATGGGAAATAAATGTAATGGATGGGCTGAACAGTTTTCCTAAAAAAAAAATAGGTTTGCTTCTGGCAGCTCAGAATATGACCTTATTTGCAGATAGGATCGTACCGAAGTAATTGAGTTAAAATGAGGTCATTAGGGTGGACCCTATAAAACAGGGAAATTTGGACTCAAAGACAAGGGCATGGGGACAATGCCACGTGAAGACTGGAGTCATGCTGCTGTAAGCCGCAGAAACCAAGGGAAACCGAGAGAGAGGCTAGGAGAAGATTCTTCCTGAGAATTCTACCCAGTGTGACTAATTCGTCTTGGAAAGAAATGCTTTCTTCTGTTTATTGTGCTTTTTTGTTTGCAACAGTTGCATGGATATTTACTAGCTATGTGGCTGTTCCATGTTTCCTGACAATTTCAGGGACCTTGAACATCCTCTTCTTATGCTCTTTACATGCAGTGGACTTTTCCGCTGAGGCCTAAGAGCTTGATGAAGCCCTTTTCAAGCTCCGCAGCCCCAGCCAATCAACCTCTTTCCAGTGTATCTACATCATGCTGCCCTCTATAGATATGTTGATTTGTACTTCCTAGTCAGCCCTGCAATTCTTCCACACATCAGCACTTGCATACTACACAAGACAGAAGCCCATCAGATAAAATGGGCAGGAAAACATCTAATTGAATCAGAAATCTCAAAGTCTCCTTTATTTTAATATTCACATGAATTTTATGAAGATACCTAGCTACATTGTGGGTTTGGCAACTTCTGCCTTATTTAGTGAACTGTTAAAATAAAGAGAAAAAAAAGAGAAAGAAATTAGATTTTATTACCCAAGATTTATATATAATTTGCCTGGGGTATCACATCTAAAGGCTACAAGCAATGCAGAATTGTCATGGAGATGGAGACTACTTAGGGGACAAGAAGACATGTGAATGGCAGGTCTGATGGATAGCTTCTTGTAATCTCTCTAAAATGCCAAAAAAATCATAAAAAGAAGAAGTGTGATTAAGACAGTCTCCAACTGTAATTTGAAAAGAATTGCTGCTAATTATAAGGTAGATAGAACTTGCCCAAGAGAGTCTTTAGAACAATATGCCGATAGGTTATATTTAATCTAAAATAATACCATGAAAAAGGAAAAGGGGGCTTATTTTTTAACTTTCTTCTCTCTGTCCCTCACTCAGAGTCCAAGTGTTTATGGCAAACAGAAACCTGAGCAGATATTCTGTTTCCTCTTGATTATTTTTGACTCTGTCATCAGCGCTCTGTTTTCTCAGGTTCCACCGCCCCACCTTGAGATTTAGCTAGGCTGAAATTCGAGACTTTGAAAACGGTGGGCCAGTGAATTGAGGAGTATGGATAATGGTGCAATATTATCACAGATTTCCCTTCCTACCAGAAAACACATTAGGGCCTGGGTGTCTTATGAAGGACTCAAGAATAAAAAGAACAGGTACAATCATTTAATATATAACAGATGTGTTATATCCGTTTTCATATCTGTGTTATATCTGTCCAGAGTTCCCAAGAGATGAGCAAAAGAAACAGAAGCCACCCACAAGAACAAAGCTACACTCCACGAAAATTGACAAGCAACGGGGCTGTGTCCTGCAGGAGGCCCAGAAGCATTCAAAGACTTGAGAAGGAGGTTTGTCCATCCTCCAAGGAGAAGAGAGCAGAGACATGGGTGACTGATTTTTCCTGTCTGTCCATAAAAATCTTGGTTTGGATCAGAGCCCACTTTCTTTTCATCATGAAAGAGAATGTGTATTCTATATCATACTGAAAAAAATTTGGAGCTGAAAAGTTTAATGTATACCCATTAAAAGGGAACAATGCTTGCTAAGCAAAATTGATTGAAAGATTAATAATAAAAATATAATGGGTGCTAACCAATGAATAAAATTAAGAAAATATATAAATATGTAACAATTCATAGAAGAAGCCTTACAAAAAGATGATCCACCTCAGGGAAACAAAAATCTAAAATTAGGTACCATGTGTGATGTATTAAATTGACAAAAGTTAAAAATGCTAACTTAGTACTAGCAAAAATAGAGGGAAACAAAACATTTTTTAGAATTATTTATTCCTAGGGCAATAACACAATCATATATTCAATTTTAACTGTATTTTGTATGCATAGACCACAAATGTTTTACATATTTATCTACTGATAACATTGAGAATATCTTTTTTTTTCTTCTTAACCATGTCATAAGATATTCAGTTATGTCTGAATGGTAAGTGTGTGAGAGAATATTTTCTTTTTAAATGTTACAAATTGTAAAACAATCAAACAAAAGAGAGCACATCACTACGTGATCAAGGAAAGAAGACACGATAGAGATACAACCAAACAAACCTCCAGCGGGGCTGGCTGTTTCACCCACTATGAAGTTGAACAGCAAGTTCACACGTGGTTGCAAAGGTGGTGATGACAATAAGTGAAAATAAAAAGGTACTATGAGAGATAATACTGGTTGGCACTACCTTAGACTGGGTAGTGAGGCAAGAAATCTTGAAGAAGCGGCATTTCAATGGCGGTGGGAAGACAGGAATACTCGGAACAAGCCCCGGAGGGAAGAAGGGTGGTGAGGAAAGAATCCCATGTATGAAGAGCAGCACATGTGAGGGTCTGGAGGCAGGAAGAACTTGGCTCCTCGGTGGTCCACATTGGTGGGAGGAGATAGGTCTGAACACTCAGGAAGGGCCCTGACCATGACCTGTTAGATCATGTTTAGTAAAAACCGATCGCCTTGAAAACAAGTCATCAGTTGATCTCAATGGGTCTTGTGCTTCCTCTCCACCACTACAGGCTCTGTCCCTTTTCCCAGCTCTCAGATGACGCTGTGGTGGCCCGGGATCAGTTCTTTCCTGGACTTGGCCTTTTACCGGAATCGGTAACTCAATGCTGATGATGCCTGAGAGAGCGTTGCTACGTAAACAATGCCACTGTCATCGATCCGCTGCCAGCTGTGATTTGGAAAGTGGAGGGAGGATGTCGAAGAGAACAAGAGTGGGTGAGAGAGAAATGCCGCGGGGAGAAAACACCAATTCCTGGATTTCATAACCAACGAGAAAAGCGAGTATGAGGTTTATTTCAATAAAACATGAGCCAGGCTGAAGCTGCTTCTGAGTTCCATGAGGAAAGGTAATCTGCCTTTCAGTCGTTAGAGCGAAATGACAGGTTTGGCGGGGGGGACTCAGCGACACCAGAATGGAGAATTCTTGATGCTGGAACCACGGCTCAGTGTAACATTCTCGAGGGAAAATCCCTACAAAAGAGCGCACCTATAATGAAACACCTAAAAAGAGTGCAGAAGTGTTCAAACTTGTGCATCAATATCTCGTAATTCAATCAGGTAGATGATGCCAGAACTACAAGGGTAATAAATTTGTATGTGACAGGAAAGGGTCTAATGTGCCTCCTGAATGATAGTGCACGAGGTGTCTAGTTTACCCATACCCAAACTAAGAATTTATACTACACATTCTTCTGTCTTGAGGCATTGAAAAAAAGTGATACATTTTTAGTTTTATCTTGTAACAATAATTCTCTACAAATGGTACTTTATTTCTTTTTTTAAACCTAAGCTTTTTAAAAAAGTTTTTTTAAAGTTCTTTTTTTAAGATTTTATTTATTTATTTTTAGGGAAGGGAGAGAGAGAGAGAGAGAAACATCTATGTGTGGTTGCTGGGAGCCATGGCCTGCAACCCAGGCATGTGCCCTGACTGGGAATCGAACCTGCGATGCTTTGGTTTGCAGCCCGTGCTCAATCCACTGAGCTACACCAGCCAGGTTATTTCTTTAATTTGGCCTAACTAACTTTTAAAAGGATCACAAGAGATCCAAGAACATGCCCCATACCACGTGATAGCTGAAGAAACATAAAAGTAGTAGCATTATTCTGAAAATACTGGGAAACATGTAAAAGAGTAATGACTAGTTTCAATTTAACAACATAAAAACAAGGAAAGGAGAGTTCATTTCTATTTTATTCTGAAGTGAAACTCTATAAACACCGCCCAGGAGACAAAAGAGTCATTTAACAGCCAGGCAAAGTAGCATCGATGTTTGGTGTGAAGAGTTTTTTCCTGATTTTGAATTAAACTAGAAAATACTTGATTTTACTCCAAAGTAACTCCTTCTTTTTTTCTCTGTTTCTCTCTATTACACATGTACACACATGCAGAGCCATTTTAAAAAGAAAAATAAAGCTCTTGCATGTAGCATATTAGCAATGACGGAGGTATGTTGTGAGCATCCTCAAGTTACAAGTGCTGGGATAGCCTCCCATACTCTTTGTCAGGCGTTTCTGCTATTCTGACAAAAACAGTGCACCACCATTTACAAAGCTTCTAAAAGAGAGTAAGTAAATTGAGCAATGAATAGGGGAGGACAAATTGTACTGAACTCTAAGAATATGTAAAATTTGACTACTTGTAGTTTCCAATGAGCTATTATTGCCTTTGTAACTTCATTCTTCTTCCAAACGAGGCTGGGAAAGCAAGGAAAGAAAAAAAGAAAGAAAAAAATAGACCTCCTTGACTTATAAACTATATACCCAAACATGAAAACTTAGTATGAAAAGAAAGAAGGTCAAGTAACCCATTAATAAATGTTTCATATTGATTAAAATATTTTAGATACACTTGGATTATATGTAATGAATATTTAGATATATCAGGTTAAGTAAAATTTATTATTAAATTGATTTCTTCTGTTACTTTTTTAAAATTTGGTTACCCAAAATTTAAAATTACATGTGTGGCTCACACTGTTTTTTTTACTCCACAGGACTGATCTAGGAAATTACTTATACTTAGTTCATTTTATTCATTTGAATTATCAACTTTTAAATTATGTTTAAAGAAGTCTTAAAGAAAACCAGTACGTTACCTGGTAAATGTGTTCGAGAGAGTAAGTGGGCATGTGGAGACAAGGTACCTTATTGTTTGGGGCACGAGATACCTTATTGTTTGGGGCACAAGATACCTTATTGTTTGGGGCACAAGACACCTTATTGTTTGGGGCACAAGACACGTGCAGGAAACCTGCATTCTCCCTTTTTTTTTCAGCTGGGTAGCCCTCCAGCCTGCCTGCCTGGGTTCAGCGACAGAGTAGATACATGAGCTTACTTCTTGGGTTTAGTAGAAAGTCGCTTTGACTCTCTTCAACTTAAAAACATTTTAATACCATTTTTTTTTGCTTCTCAAATTCTACAAGTGAAAAAAAGTCCATATAAGGAAATGCAAATACTTTGAATATTTATAGGAATGAGTGATAATTATTTATTTCTGAATTCTGTGCATATTTGCATATAATGTGTTTTCGATACACAGAAACATTTTTATCTATTATACACTAATTCATTTGGAATCTTAGCCATTGTTTTTTTAAAGACTCGTTAATGGAACAGCTTTAACATGGATGTGCTGCATTACATTTTTAACTTTCTTTATTCTCAAGAACGAATGTGATCTTCTCTTAGTGTTTCCAAGAGTGAGTGCCTGTTATGACGTACAACAAGATGTGCTGAAAGCAAATGACTCAGTTGTTGAAAATATGATCAGTGCAAGCCTATTCCGCTTTTAGTAATTATGTCACCCCCTTGGCATAACTCTGTCTCTTTTTTACACACAATTTGACAACCCAGAGAGCATATTATTTATTCAGGTTCACTCTCTGTTATCTCCAATTACACAAAATTGAGTGGTGTGTTTGCGGCCAACACGCAAAGCATTTTCTTGATTTTTATATTTGTATAATTCCAGCTCACATTATAGACATATTTTCCAAAAACGAATTGTTGGATATGTAAATACGTGCTGATCATTCTTAAAAATATCAATGGTCACAATCAAACAATAGGTTTTCTAAGTATATTAAATAGATATTTAACCCTTTTCTTAACCTAATGATTTTTTTTGACCCATTGTCACTTTTAGTAATGTTTGATACTTGGAGAATACACTATGGTGTTACTGTTTATAGTTACACAGTTAAAACAGAGTCAGAGTTTCTATTAAAGAAATCTCATTTGATGGGGGAGACAAATCACAATGTCTGTGATATCTGTTGGCTTAAAAAATGTGACTAATATTGACAAATGCTAAGATTTGACAAACTGGTTTGTTATAACCCTCCATGCTTTTCTATATGCTTGAAATGTTTCATTTAGCAATCTTATTTAGAAAAATTTGTGATTTAGCCATAAAATTTGCTCTGGATTTGTTCTTAGATACCATCTACTATATTCAAATATCAAATATTTATTTCCTTTTTTCTGGGAATTTTTGGATGTCTTATAATATTAATTCAGCTAACTTAGTGATTATAATGCCCTCCAAAACACTAGAACTGTACACATAAATATTTCTGTAAGGAGGAAATATATGATACATTTTAGGTCACCAAAAGAGATTAGAACAAAGACAACATGGCCTGAATGAGATGAATTTTGGTAACGGTAGAGTGAGAAATCTCAAAGCTCACACTGTAGTATTATCAGTCTTCTTGTACCCAAATGTCTCCTCTTTCATACAAATGCTGAGAATGGCTAATTACACAGGCCTTCACAGACATAGATCTGGCTGTGGTTGTCCATCCTAAAACACTTAAATTAAATTAGACAAATACACATGATGTGCTGCCTTGACTAAGTACCTGGCACTGTATCAGGAATGAATGGGAATGCCAACACGGGAAAAACACAGACCTGACAACAGAAAGGTTCACAATTTAGTACGCGAGGGAGGGCAAGTACAGAACGATGATGAGAGCAATGCAGAAATAAATAATGAAAACCAAGACTGATTGTGATTGCAAAATGAGAAGCACAGGATGCTACAGGTTTTCATTGTGTGTTGGGGGAGGGGTCGCACTCTTGTATGTTTGGAAGAGTCAGAGCACATGATCAGTGTGAGAGCTGTCCTTGCAGCTGTGTTGAAATGTCCTTCATGGCCCCCAGCATGTGATCAATATTTACCAGCATATTGTGTGATTGAAAACAATGTGTGAACCCTGCGAATGTTGGAAAAGCATTCTATATGTGTATTAGATAAAGACTGTTCATTGTATTTGAACACTGCATGTTGCATCCCCTTCTTAAACACTTAGCCCTTTGGGGTTTTTTGTCCTTTTGATCAGAGACTGAAAGCAGTACCTGGAGAGCTCCCTGGGGTTGCACATTCACTCCTTCGTCAGTACAGTTCTGTGAGTTTGTACTTTAAATATTTTGATTTTTTTTAAATTCACTTAAGTTAAAAATTTTCATCTAGCAAATACCATCTTCGTGAAGTGGTTCTTTTTTAGTATGTTAGCAGGTTTCTTTTGATTAGGATTTTCCTTCTATACGTTTTCTCATCCTGTTACTTTCTAGTTTTTTAACAACTTTGTATTTAAAACAAATGCCTTATAAACAGTTCTGAGCTGATCTTTTTGGAGAAGGATTATCATTATGCAAGTCTAACGATGTTAAGTGGTTTCATTCAGCCCATTTAGCTTTATTTTAAAATGTATATTTATAATACACATATATATTTATTTACAATATATTCACATATATGAGGGAGAACTCCCCAAATTGGATTTATTTATAAAAAATTGTGTATTCTTACGTGTTTCAACTTCAGTCACCTTCAAACTACTCTCTATTTGATGCAATATGCTTATCGAGATGTTTTTTCCACTGCTCAGAACAGTTTTTGAACTTGAACTCATCTGTTCTGATGCCTTTTAGTGCTTTTGCTATTTTTTTGTTTCACCTCTTCCACATTGTCAAAACTTTTCCCTTTGAGGACTGTTATCATCCGGGGAAACAATAAAAGTCACACTCGGGAAGATCGGATGAATAGGAGGGTAGAGCGTGGGGGTCACGCTGTTTTGGGTCAAAAACTGCTCAGGAAAGGCGCGCTTATAAATCACACATCATGAGATGGGCAAGTGCATTGAAAGAGTTTTTAAAAAAATGAAGTTTCACTGAGTCAAACAGCCTCTCACAACAACACCAGCTGGCACGCTGATGCAGAGGGGTTCCTGGAACACTCGCCCAGCGGGGGGAAGCCCGTACTACAAGGGGTGTGCCCTCCAGAGCATGAGTCTGGTTTTCTGAGGTTTCCCCATGTACATGTGTAGATGTACGTGGCTGTTTTTCAACATGTTATTTTTTGCTACTTTTCTCCCATTTATTGTATAAATTATCCTTTCTTTTTTACTTCTTTTGGATATTGAGTACTTTTATTAGTTCACATTTTTGTCCACTACCTTGTAAAATGCGTGCTGTGCTGTTAATATTTACCTGAGAAACTTCAACACTTATAAATTTATCAATGTTTGTAATAAATCAATACCCTTACCCTTCTCCCAAACCATAGCAAGAACTTAGGACAATTTCACTACACTCAAGCAGTTCACAGTATATGCAGCTGTTGTTACATATGTTAATGTCATCTTTTAAAAATCTGCATATGTATACCATTAGGTATATTATTATTGTTTTATATCAGAGTTTATTTACATGTATCCATATATTTTATTCCTTATTTCTCTTCATTCATTTTCACATTAAGATTACTGGTAATTTACCTTGGTTTAAGTGAGATGCCTCAGAATTCCTTTTGATGTCATTCTGCCGGTTACAAATTCTTCTTTTTTCCTGAAAATGTTCTATTTTGTTTTGGCTTTTGAAAGCTATGGAAGGGAATAATATTTAAACTAGAAATTTCTTTTCAATTAAAACTTCTAACTTTACATGTTACCTATGGGAAGTTGAATATCAATGTAATTACCATTTTTTTGTATGGGCCTGGATCTTTTTAAATATCTCTGTGCCTTTGGTGTTAGAAGTTTTTGAAGTTTCTAGGGGAAATCCTTTTTCTTTATCTTAATTAGTACTTGTCAGACATCACTGATACATGAATCTGTGTCTGCTATCAATTAAAGATGATTCTAAGCCATTAACATTTCAAATATTTTGTATGTCCCTTTCTCCCTTTGCCCTCTGAAACTCTAATTAGATGTTTACGATATATGCCTCTTTTTTAATTATTTGTCAATTACCCTATCATTTAGTTCAGGTGCAATATCTATGAATGTATGTCTAAAGCTAGGGTTGCTGTATTTTAGATCATTTCTTCATATATTTATTTCCATTTACTAATTTTCTCCTCAACTTTGTCACATTCATTGACTTTTTAATTTTCATTATTATAATTGTCCCTTGTAGAAGTTCCTTTTGTTAACTAGAAATGTAATTTTTGCACTTTTATATTAACTTTCTTTAAAACATCACATACGGTTAGTCTGCAGTCTGTGTATGATTATTTCAATACAAAAAATGTTACAGATCTATGCTCGCTGTTATTTTTTTCTGGCTCTTTTTATGATGCCATGTTTTCTTACTTGCTTAATGCGTCTGGAATGCGACCTACTCCTTTTCTTTCAAACATTATCTATGAGAATTCTCTGAAGCTTGAGATGAAGGGGATTCTTCCACAGAGATGTAAACATATTTGATTCTCCCAGTAACCTGGTCTGCACTCACAATTTAAGACCCCTTCGAGCTACTTTTCAGGGGGCCCAGCTTCTAAGAACATGGCTGAATACTTGAATGAGTCTCATCTAGTAATTGCAAACAACTGGGGCAAATTGTCCCTATGTTTCCAGCACCAAAGTAACATGTGTGAGAAGAACATGTAAGGCGAAGCGAAACTCCTACTTACATTTAGTCTCCTCTTTTGGTTTATTTCTGGTTTTATTTGTTTTTTTTATAATGTATATAAGATGTTACATGTGTACCCATGCTTATATGTATGTGCGTATGCCTTCGAGTGCAGTCTGCTCTAAAAGTTTTTTGTTTTTTTGATTTTTTAACAACAACAAAAAACTTGTTCCTCCAAGTTTGGAAATGACTCCTGTAGCAATGGGAAGCTACAGAAAGGCAAAAGGTACAAAATATATATGGTCAGCTTTGCCTTTTAGAAAGATGATTGTTAGCAGTGTGAAAAGTGGCAGGAATGTCTAAGACTGAAGATGCGGAAATAAATGAGGAAGACACGACAACAGCCCACGCAAGATGTGACGCCGGCCCGCAGTAAAGCCAACACCGGGGATGAGAGCGGATAGGAGGAAACCGGACGTGTGCTCAGAGCAGCCTAGCCAGCTTTCCCAAAGGAATTTAACCAATGAACATACTCGTCGATCGGTTGTGTATTTGTATTATTCTTGCCTTGTCCTGTGCCGTGGAGGAATTCTGTGAAAAACGTCAGTAATTTAGAGAGACCTTTGATCATACTCAAGTCTTCGTAAGTTTAAAAAAGTTCCCTATAGTTAATTGATGGCATTTATATATCTTAAAAGATTTGGAAAGATTATAAGATCTGAAAGCTTCTGTAGATTGACGTTTCAAAAAAACATCAAAGTTTATTACACATAAGAATCAAGTAGTAAAGTGCAGGAAGGAAATTTATGTATTGTGATATGTATTGGTATACGTTAAGATTTCCGAAGAGATATTACTATTATGTCATTAATGAATTATAATTTACAATTTCTGAGATATGTGTGTGTGAATTCATATACATGCATGTCCATATATTTACATTATATTCAGATGTACACATTATATATATACACACAATAAAGGTAAGTAAGCCTTTCACTTACAGTAAGTTCCAGCCAGCTGAGCGACACAATCACGTCCTCATCCTGGAGAAATACTGAATTAGGGGAGCCAGTCTTACTAGATGGATATTTAATGACTCATTAATACAGTTTGGAATAAAACACAGAGTTCAGAGATACAGTCCTTGTCCTCAGGAGATTTGTAGGTTACAGAAATTAAGCCTCATGCTAGTTTCCCAGCTAGACATTCATACTCAGTCATTTAATAGGATTTTTATTCTTCAGGCAATCCTGTGTGTCCCGTAAAAAATGTGGCCATACTTTCTCTTGTTCTCCTTAAGAGTTATTCACTGTTTGATGTGCCTGGTAGGCAGGAGATTCACCATCTACGTTTGCTTCAGGGAGGGATTGTTGCTGGTGGCCGGTGGTGTTGACCGTAACAGCCTTCAGCAGTCACTACCTTCAGGGTCTCTCCTCCGCCACAGGAAAGCCCCTGCCTGAGGTCCTGCTTTTCTCAGGGTAGTCCAGGAACTGACCTCTGGGGGGTGCCAAAGGCCAGTCATTTTGACTCACTGAGGGACAGTTCTGACCTACCCTCTGTACTTGAGTTTTCCCTGCATTTGGCCAAAGCTTCCCTGAGCTTGCCTCACAGTTTGATTTCTCTCTTTGCCCAATCCTCCTCTTAGCTCCTCCCTTCCTAGGGTGTCAATACCTGATGAATATCCTGAACTCTGCTCAGTGACGGCTTCTAAACATCACAATCTATAACAGCATAAAAATTAGAAGTGGAAAGTGGTTATAAGATGGAAAACAAAGTCGTTTCTCTTGACATTTGACTTTCCTTGTCTAATGTTACTGGGATGTAGATTATTTTATTTCAGGTATATATCATGCTTTCAGATGCTTACTTCTTCAAAGCGACACAATGGACTGTAACTTCCATCAGCTTCTGTAGCCCCAGGTTTGGAAGTCATATTTCAAATCCCATTGCTTTTGTTGTAACCCCTTCTCCAGTGACTCAGACCAATGGGTGTCGGGCATGTCTTCTGTGGCAGTCAAGTTGGCTCTGCTGGCACAGGGGGTGTTATCTTCTTTGAAATCTGTCCAAGAAGATCAAAGGTAGCTGAGATTTTCATCTTAAACCACAGATTATGAGTCAACTAGGGTTGACCTAAGACACACATCTCATGTGTGTTTAGTCATAGGATGAGTCAGGGATCTAGTTGTGGGCAGAGTTAGAGTTGGGGTTCTTGGCTCACCATATCAAAAGCTTCAAGTTCTCTTTCCAGAGGGGAATATGCAAGCATTGGGGGGGGGGTGCATTTTTGGTTTTGTTTGTCCATTGTTATGTTTTTCCTCTCACTATCACCAGACAAAGATACTAATTGCTTCAAAAATAAACTTAAAAGCTTCCAACAAGCTAACATTGAGGACAAGTCATCAAAGGGATGTCTGCCTCCTGCATGTTTAGAGGTAAAATTGATATTTTATAGCTAGGGGAAGAGAAAAACAGGGCAATGAAGTGCTTTTCATCCCAGATCACAAACCAAGTGGGTGGTAAAGCTAAGACTACAACTCAAATACAGTGTGTAATGCTTAGCCATACCACAGTGCATTCACTCAGACTTTTTTGGTTGACTAGTATTGATGTAACCAAAAGCATCTCTTCAAAATTCCGCATTTCACTGTTATTTACCAGGCACCTACTATGTGCCTGGCAAAGATTGAAGAAACCATATAAAGTAGTGAATCGCACAGACAAGTTTTTGTTGTAAAGGAGTTTACTTTCTGGCAAAGATCAATTTTCTGCTAAAAATCACTTATATTGTTCATAAATCACTGCTTAAACACAGAAGGCAATCAAAATGCAGCCTTGGCTGTCCTTATTGTGCTCTACTCTAGACTGATGTTTCTCTCTAGGTACCAGCTCTATCCCATTGGCATGAGGACTCGTTTCCACCTATGTTAGTGATGGCCACAGCATCCCCGATCATCTTTCTTGGTAACTGTGCTTGAATATGGGGACCACTCAGTCACAAGGAAAATGTTTTTATTCAAGGAGATTTTGAGTTGGAAGAATGGCGATGGAGTGGGCCATTTTTCCTAAATTAACGTAATATTTACATTGCAATATCAGTTGAGCCACTAATTCTTCGTTTGCACATGTAGCAGGTAAGTTGTCAGAACAGCAGTTGCTCAACTTCTAGTCCTTAATGAATTGTCAAGGGTGAGCAGAGCTCAGTGAAGGAGATTCAAGGAATCACAGACTCCACAGAGCACAGAGTACAATAGTTCCTCAAAACATCATTTTTGGACAGATCTTGCTATTCACATTTTATTGAGCCCTGTGTATTTCCTCCATATCACTTAGCGCAATTAGAATGAATCACATTTAATTACTTAAAAAAATATTTTCCTCAGTCAAGCATGGTTAAGTGGTTGACAACAAGGACTCAGAGCCAGTCTATAAAAGCTGATATCCTGCTTCCACTACCAACCAGCAGTGTCGCCCAGGACCCATGACTCAACTCCTCTGGTCAATTTCTTATACGTAAAATAGGAAGACTAACACCTTACTCATAGAGTTTTGAGACCTTGATGAGTTAATATTTATAAAGTACTTAGAACAGTGCTTGGCATATAACAAGAAAGTCACTACCTAAGCAGTGAATAAAAATAGTATATACCCTTTCTACTAGTAACAGGAAGAGGAAGCACGTGTTTAATGACCGCTCATATTCTCCCCTGTAGCTATGGTGGCATGGGGACTTGTTCGATAAAGTATTACCATTTAATGAAGAAATACATGAAAGTTTTGAGGCCAAAGATATAACAAGGATCTATTCAATACCATACATTTTAGTGCTCTAGATTCATCAATAGTATCATAAGGCTAGTGCTGCTATGGATTCAATGTACCTCCCTTGTAGCTGCACCAACATCGATTCATTTGACATGGCAGAAAACCTGCAATGTAAGAATCAAATCTGCACCACACAGGTTAGGCAACCGAGGTTTCAAAAGGCGGAGTAACTTATCCATGATCACAGCAATAGTTGGAGCAGAGCCTATGATCAAATCCAGGTCATTTTGATGCTAAAGTCTGTATGCTTTCCATGCTACACAGTCTTAAATCAACAGAGTGCTTGATGATACCAAGTAGGGAAAACTGAAATTCGCAAAGAAAACTCACAAGGGCATAAGAAAACCAAAATTCTAGGCACTGATGTAAGAATTTATCTTTCAAAATATATCCCATCTCCTATGTTGCCTCCTAAGCAAACATGAGGCCCAATAATTTTAGCAATATTTCACATTGCTTTACCGATGTCAGTTCATTGCAAAACTAGAGTCTAAGTTTGAAATCGTCTGTAGTTCAGTCTGTAAAATATACTTAAGCAAACTATTAGTACTGATGAAGTTCAGGATTAACAAAAAATGCACATAAAATAGTTTCCCAATGAGAAAGTGAAGAGAGAATCACTTTAATGGTGCACACTTGGAATAAAACCAAGTTAAAAATCATTAAATCCTTAGTCATAAACCATGATGTATAAATGACAACTCATAGGCCATATATATGCTTAGATTTACAAATTTGGAAAGGGAGGATGAGCAGAAGAGCCCGGGCAGTTGTTGCAAATGACGCAGAACTACCAAAGGAACCCTCGGAACTCACTGCACAAAATGTCAGGGAGGACGGAAATGGCTTCATGACACGTCTCATCTGCCCTCCTGAGCTGAGTCTGCGTACCGTTACATTTCATTGTTCTATAATGTCTGGTAATGGGGTTATAGTAGGACATATAGAGCAAAGGGCAGCAGTAAATACAATGCAATGCAATAAAAATACTGCTTCTCAAAAGCACAAAAAACTGCTCTTACTTCTAACCAAGACCCAGGACACAGATGCAGGGGGATCTTGGGGAAGAACAATGCATCAGCTATGACTACCACCTGAGGGGTAGTGTCACCTCATTAAATAGCTCTGATCTAATCTTTCATTGTTTTTTTTTCTTTTATTAATTCTAGATTGAGGGGAAGGGAGGAAGAGAGAAGGGAAGAATCACCAATGTGAGAGAAATATCGATCCATTGCCTTACACTTGCCCCAACTGCGAACCAAACCCGCAATCCAGGCACATACCCTGACCGGGAATCAAATCAGGGATCTTTCGATCTGTGTGGAATGGCATTCAACCAACGGAGTCACACTGGCCAGGACAGCTCTGACCTAATCTTTCTCATTCCATAAAATATCTCCAAGCAAATAATTCATGTTCAGCTGATCACATCTGGAGGTTAAATGCGTACCCCTCTGTTTAAAAACATCATTCGAAATCCTTTGCAGGGGACAATCACTCCTTAAGATCTAAAACAAGCCAGAGACAGAAACAGGGAAAACACAAAAGTCTTTTTCCTTGTTTGTCTTATTTGTAACTGGATCTCCTTTTTGTCTTGTGAGTTGCTTTGTCTGCTTCGCTTCCATTTAAAAGCTGTGCATTTACAGCTCACTGACTATGGTATAAAAACACACTTTGTTTTATTGCCGCACAAAATCAACTCTTCACAGCAACTGAATGGCAGGAAGGCAAATTTCAAATTTAGTTATAGCAATTGACCAAGGATTCCTATGGTTCCACCAAGTTACACCCTCATTTACTCATAAGGACTCTGGGAGGTGTTGGAAATGAACTTGGTTACAGAGAGGCGATGGGTGACAGAGCACCAGGCTGAGGCTGGCTCTGGCCCAGAGAATGGCATTTGAGTCTCACCTGTCCCACTCATTGTTCCTGAAAATTCATTGGAAGGCTGTACAATTTAACTAAAATTTCAGTTCTTTCAACCATAAAAATGAGAGGTTAAACTAGATGACCCTAAGGACATGTTCCAGGTTTTGCCTCCCATAAAAATAAAGCAAGCACATGGAGTCTGTGGTTAGAGCTGATAAATGGAAGACCGACTCCATTTGCAAATGACCCAGAACCTGGAATAAAACACAGAGAGAGGAGAAACAGACTTAGGGAAGCAAAGGCGAGTGGAAACGGCAGCTGTCATTGAGATGTTCTAATTAGGAAACCATCAGAGACGGACTCTTATGGAATTTCTTCTATCCAGACGCATTTTGTCCAAGTATTCAAAACTCTTTTCTCACCACAGACCTAGGAGGTAAGTGCTGACCCATTTTGCATAGGAGGAGAGCATTCCTTAACACGGGGGTCCCCAACCTCTGGGTCACTGACTGGTACCGGTCCGGGCCTGTTAGGAATCAGGTCACACAGCAGAAGGGGAACTTTTTAAATGCAATGCACCTGAATCATCCGGGAACCATCCCCCCTCCATCTGTGGAAAAATTGTCTCCCACAAAACCGGTCCCTGGTGCCAAAAAGGTTGGGGACCGCTGCCTTAACATGTCCAAGGCGTCTTTGGAAAGACAAATTTACATCAGGGTCTGTCAAGCCCAAAAAACAAAAGAAAGTGCCTAGAAATTTACATCAGGGGCGGTCAAGTTCAAAAAACAAAAGAAAGACGTGTATTTTGAAACAAGCAAGCCAAATCAAACAAAAAAGACAGACCCGAACTCACAATTTTGTCAAAAAGCAGCATGACCCTCTTTCACAGAAAGAGAGAGAGAGAGAGACAGGGAGAGAGACAGGGAGAGAGAGAGAATGCACACTTAAGTCTTTTGGAAAGCCTTCTGAGCAAACAAAAGTACGTGTGAGTGCTCCAGGGCTGAGGAGTGTGGCCACGGTGGAATGTTGTGGCGATACAAATTACAGAGAAGATACAGGGCTTTTCATCGGGTGCCCTCACCCGCAGATGTCTGGGGGATGAGAGTGGGAGTCCCTGCCAGCCACCCGGCCCTGCAGTTCTGACACCCTGTAATCGTTTGTTAGATTCATAACCTCCTTCGCCGTCCTCATAGGGCCGCTGTATTTGGACACATTTCACTTGGGAAAAAAAAAAAGTCACAGCGCAATTAATTTTGCCTCGAGAATTTCACAATATCCTTTGAGATCACAATAACCCCGAGGATATTGTGCAATTGGGGCTGGGAATCTCTTGCCTAAGTTAGAACTTTGTGAAGGGAAAAAAAATCGGGTGAAAGTGGGGGAACTGATCTTAATTAAAACAGTGGAGTTAGCTTGAAGGGGCGAGAGTGAGTTTACCAGCGGCTAGTAATCTTGGTAAGAACTTATCTCCTCCAAGTTATCCCTTTGAATAGCCCTATCTTCTTACAGTATTTTTCCATGAAGTTTGCTGTTGCTTGTCCTGAAAAAAAAAATCATGCTAGGTTTTTTTTCCCCCCTTCTCTCTGTGACATGCCTTCTGTATACTACCCTGACTCATCTTCATTAATTTAAAACAATATAAATAAGCAAATATATGACTCAATAAATGGGATGAGGAGGGAGAAGAGGTTGATCGGCCAGCCACCCTAGTGCTACGTTTTAATTAAAAAGCCTGCTTCACACACTATCAGTGAGCTTTCAGGTGACCTGTCATGACCAGCTCTAATTGCAAGCATGTCGTTCACTCTTTCATAATAAATTGGCAGATTATGCTAATATAAGAAAAGGAAGCTATAAATTTTGTGTGCCAGACAAGCTATGCCATCGATTTCATAATTCACGATAAGTGCTTGGAAGAGGAAGGTGGCTAAGGACAGGGTTTCACAAACGGAATAAAATGTTACAGGAAGATAAATCGTTAGATGTAGTTGACAAATAGGTGGAGAAAACCATTGCAAAATATTATGCTTTGCTAACAGTCAAACACTCATAGATTCACTGCCACATTATATCCGTATTAATCTTTTAATAGGGGGCCTGTGATAATAGCAGATACACGTCAATTATGGAGATAACTACTTGACGTTTTCTTAGAAGTATGTGACTGAAAAAGTCCTAAAGTTTCCCTTGATTGGGAGTAAAATTTTCTTCCTTCAGGAGAGAAAGAAAACAGCATAAAATAAGGTAATGGTAATCGCACCGATGAAGTTTTAAAGATCACTGCATAGCTTCTTATGTTCTGTTCCTACATGATCTTCTCTGGAAAAATCACTAGGTTTTTCCACATTCTTATGAAAAATGATGCTTTGTGATGGCAGTGGGCATTTGGGGGGCTCACTGGGAAATCTGGGGTGGATCTGTGCTGAGATAGGAGCTGGACACACAGTTAAGTGCACATCATATATTACACTGATGGCCAAAGAGAGTTGTTTTGTCTTTAGTCAAAGGATTGGATTTTTGTCCTGAAATTTACTTTCAAAACACATGAAACATCTTGTCATAAGCCTGGAAAAATAAAGCATACTTATGCCACATTATTATGAGCATAATAATCATCGGTTTGTCTATAGGTTTCGCTTGTCAATTTTAGAAAGGTATAGCCAACAAAGCAAAGCTAATTAAACATTCAAACCTTAAACTTGCATTTAATCATTTTTATCTTGTGTGGAGTCAATGCACACACACATGCACACACGCACACACAGACATATCCATACCACCTACATACAAGTCAGCACCTATTCCAAATATAATGAGTCATCCAGTATTTTTGGAAATGTCTGGAACCTTTATTATACTGATCTTTACTATATTTGATAAATGCTTGTCTTATAACATTCATAGCTTTTTGTGTGAAACTGTCACGTGGTTTATCACCATTCCAGTATGCTGAAAGGTAAATTTATTTATTCCAAAAGGTCCTAACTGGGTAAGTTCAAAAACCTTAAATGTGATTTGTCCCCAATTGATAGATCTCATTTAATAGTGAGCTGATATAATTTTATATGCTATAAAAGTAGTCCATAATTGTTTTTTCTTATCATTATAATTTGTAGATAATTTTAAAATAAGTAAATAATTAGTTGTTTTTTAAGCTAAAATGATATCTATTTTAAAGTATTCTGAAATAATAGTATTTGGAAAATATTCCAATTTTTTTAAAGCAATCTTCTCTTGAATTTGGGAATTAAAAAAATATTAGAAAGCAGCCCTGGCCAGTGTGGCTCAGTTGGTTGGGAACATCGTCCCATACACCAAAAGGTTGTGGGTTCGATTCCCAGTTAGGACACATACCTAGGTTGCAGTTTTGATGCCCAGTCAGGGTGTGTATGGGAGGTAACCAGTCAATGTTTCTCTCTCACACTGATGTTTCTCTCTCTGTCTTTCCCTTCCTCTCTAAAATCAATAAACGTATTTAAAAATATTAGAAATCACAGTACCTATTCATCTTCCAGAACATTCTTTCTCCTTGTGGTTTTAATCTCCCTAAAAATCCCTCAACAAATTAGTTTTAGGCTGAGAGTGATTTTCGTTTTGCATACGCAAACCTACAGGATTCAGTTAAAAGCAGAATACAAGTCGACAATATGCTATCTGTGACATTATCAAGCAGATCTCTTTATTAGCTTCACCAGTTCCCTGGTGGGCACATTTGTGATTGTGGGTTAAAGGACATTGTGTAGAAGAACCATTTGTAAATGTTTTACAAATGCATTTTTCCTGTTTAGAGTTATTTCCTTAAAATGCATCCTGCCAGCACGACCCCCTTGAACGCTGTCTCGTGTTTTAAGGGTTTACGCCACCCCTTCCAGATGCATCTAGGGTCTAAAATTGTTTTTCCTCTCTTCTAAGAATTCTGTAAACCTCTAAAGAATAAGTAATATTAATAACGGGCCTGAGATATAATCCTTTAAAAATACGTGCATTAACATAATTGTACGGTGCAAAAGTACAAAGAGGACTAAAAGAATAAGAGCACAGCTAAGCAATCACATTTGCTCAGGCTTTGCATTATGTTGAACTTTGGTGGAATGAATCCAAGATGGAATTAAATCCAAATGTTTCCTGCTTTCTTCCGTCTTAATAGCTTCATATTTCCTTCATTTTTATGTCTTCCACAGTTTTCACATTTAAAATTGTCATCTTGGAGAACACTGAACATATTTATGGTGGGTCTGTTTCCTGATACATAGTCCAGTCTATCATATTGTAGTAGTTAGTAGACAACAAGAGAGATTTTGGATTTATATATAATAGAAAATTTTAAATCAGGGAGGAAATGGGACTAGATCATGCCAACTTCAAAACAAATCTTCCCTCATACTCCAAATGTTATGAGGATATTTTTAAAGTTAATTTCCCTTCATAATACGTTTACCCATTCATTAAATGACAGAAACTAATCAAATAGTCTAAGTTGATGTTATGAAGACAAAGAAAATAAGGGATTAAAAAAACAACAACAGAATAGAAGAAAATGTTAAAACTATGAGGATAGTCAATGTGTAATCCATGTTTCTATGGCTAAGAGCACATTAAGAGCTTTACTTGTACTATTTCATTTAAACCTTCCATAATATGAGGAGATGGGTTTTCTCAGTCCCTACAGGTCACAGATGTTAAGTAACTGGCCCAAGATCATACAATTAGTAAGTAATCACATCAGAATTAAATTCAAACAATTGGACTCCAAAAATCACATTTTTCCTTTCTTCTTTGAGGAATCTCTGCAAATATTATACTTCAAGACTGCTGCAAAAGAAAAAAATAAGAAGGGGGAAAGGTAGAGGAGAAGGGGGAAGAAGAAGTGGAGGAGGAGGAGAGAAAGGTTCCATCATACAATGTTCATTACCATCTGTGTACAGCTTCTCACTATTGGTAAGTCGGACTGGCATTTTCTGATTCAAACACTATGATTTGGAATGTTTACCTTCCCAACTAGTTTCTGTACAAAGAAAAGAAATTAGAGGGATGAAGAAGAGGAAGAGAAGAAAGAGGGGAAGAAGGAGGAGCAGGAGGAGAAAGAGGATGGGCAGGGAGAGAGAAACGACCACGTCATCTAGACGAACACATCCACCGACACCATGTATTACCTGGATGATGTGTACAGCCTCAGCTGCTCTAGAGGGGTGCCTCTTTGGCTCTTCCCCCTCAAAATCCAATGTCAGTGTAACGGTAAGTCATGTGAACAATCTTTGTTTCTCAGGGATGAGCCGGCCAAGCAATAAAATTAAAATGAAAAAAAACTTCATGACGCTCGCTTGTGGCATTTTAAATGGTGCCAGCTGCTGCCTAGATGAATTATACAGAGTCATGAGAGCAAGAAATCAATTGATTGGACACATTATTCTCATTCTATTCTGTAAATATTATTTTGCCTTGGTACGAGCTTCCGTTTGCACCTTGACTCATTTTGTCCACACAACCATTTCTTCCTAAGCCTTTTAAAAAAGAAGGGACCCTCTATGGCTTGGAATGAAGTTTTTCCCAATGAGAATAGCAATTACTTTCTTGCTCGCCTCCTTCATGAAATTCTTTAGTGCTTTTGGACGATTTTGACATATGAAGAGTGGGATCTTTCTGCCAAAAGTTAAATCCTAGTCCCAGACAGGTAACATGGCTAGACACCAGGCTGCACAGAATGAGCCCAGATTTTCAGATCGTAAAATACCCCTCCCCATATGTCGGCCATTGTTCAGGAGCATATGTTCAGGCTTCAGGAGTGTGATACTTTCCAGCCCACCATTGTTTTCATAGTGTACGTATCCAAATGCTTCATAAAACTACACCCCCGCAAATAGGTAGGGAAAAATAGAGACTTTTCTTTTACCAGAAGATTATCGCATTTTACCTTAGTCTGAAGATGACTTACAAAAGATAATATATTTAGTGATTTGCTAAATTATTACAAAGGAAGAATATAGAAATATAAATGGAAGTATAGGTTTCTCCGAGGCGTGAAGCACATGTTAGTCTAGTCTTCTCTCCTCAAGTTTGGAAAAATGTTTTCATATCAGTGACGCCAATTCCTGTATTGACACAACGTTTTCCCAGCTGCTGAGTTTAATCGATGTTACCGCTCCCTTAATATTACCACTTTTGTTATTATCAGGAAAACACAAACTTACATTTGAATCTTAAGCCCTACTTTGGAATAAAATTACATTTATCATAGACCTTGCGAGAACTGTATTTTTTGAAGAGAAGTACAATGAAGAGTTTCTTCCCTAACTGGCTTCACGGGATACTGCCAACTGTATCCAGGCCTTTGCTGACGCTAGACCCATGCCACCCATGTTACCCGTTTGTGACAGAGCAGCGTCTCTCGGCCGTCAGTCCAGCTCCCCTTGCATTTCATGGATTGTGACAAAGCTCTCCCTCAGGTCTGAAACTCCTCGACTTCAAAGGTCTAGTGGAAATCTCACGACTTCCTGAAATACCCGGGAAACGCCTCTGACCCTGAGTAACCCTTTCCCCCTGGAAAGGTGGGGGGTGAATGACACTCAAACTAAACCTAGAGAGACCTGCTAGGTGCCATCGGCCTCGCTGGAGGGAGGGGGTGTTGCAAACGTCCGCCCTCACAGTTCCCATTCTCTTCTTAAGAAGGATGTTCCAGATGGTATGTATTAACGTGTGTTTGTAATGCTTCTGGCACAGGGTAGTTGCAAGATAAGCAAATATGAAGTAAACAGAGATGAAAAAAGAAAGTCACTAGTGACAAAAAACTGGAAGCATTAGGTTTCTAAGAGCCTTTGGAGAATTAGATACAATAATAATAATAATAATAATAATAATAATAATAAGGCTAATTGATTTTTATTTCAGGTATTGTCCCAGAGCTAGAAAACAAAATGAAATATTGTAAGATACAGACTCTGCTTTTTATAGTAAGTTGTTTAAAGGTTGTTATTTTCTAATAATGAATAAATTTCACTTGGTAAACACGGCAATGAGATACTCCTATTGTCCCTGCCCTTACTCATTTTCTGATTCTGCCACACCACTTATCATTTTGTTTCTGAAATTTGTGTGACATGACTGGGCCTCGGGCATGCTGCGTGTGTTGTGCTGAATTGCCAGGCGACTGAAGACCCGCATGTCTCTCGAACCCAAGCACACAGACCCTCATTTTCAGTCATGGACTTTCAGGGCAGCTAGGCTGGGCCTTAATTCTCTGGTAGCTTTTGCTCTGTTGGAAGCCATGGTAGTAGGAACCAAATTCAACCGTCAATAATGCAATCATAAATTATTCAATTTACTGAACTGAAACATGAATCATATCTGGTCCGGCCTCCTGCAAAGCTCAAATGTTGAATGCTGTTGTCTTTATAATTTCCATCCTTTCCAGTCCCTGAACTTATATTTAAGTTCTTCTTGCTTGAAGTATCAGAGTCTAGCTCGCTGTGAGACAGCTGTTCAGGGGTGTGTTGTGTTTCTACACTTCTGAAGAGAATAGGCACTGACTGCTTTTGTTCCAGGCTACCTTCAAGGATGTGTGTAGGGCAAACAGCCTGGGAAGACACAGACCATGCGTCCGGAGCCAGCTCAGGGTTCTTCTGTGACCTCACCCACTACCTCTGCAGGCATCCGGTAACTCTCTTTGCATCGCTCTGTGCAGATTGGAGCTTAAAGAACTGGCAAAAGAAAACTCAGAAACTTTCGCTGTTCTACTCCTGTGAGTGATAAAAGGCCCTTTGTCTCTGATCCAGAAGTCTTGTGTTTTCTGCGCAGACCCATGAATCTGTGGGAGGTTAACTTGTCTGCTGGCAAGACGGAGAAAATCTGCGTCCCTTTATAGTTCTGGACCCATTTCCATTCCTTTTCCTCATGAGAAACTTTCTTTGACTGATCCCGATGTGCCTATTAAAACAGGATAATTCAGTGTTTCCCAAACCTTCCCTGAAAATAAAAGCTCCTTAGAGAACACATTCAATGACAGACTATCGGGCTTCTCCTAGAAAATCTGATTCATAGGTCTGAATTGGTGCATGGGAATATTATCTTTTTTAAAAAAGATTTTATTTATTTATTTTTAGAGAGGGAAGGGAGGAAGAAAGAGAGAGAGAGAGAGAAACATTAATGTGAGGTTGCTGGGGGTCATGGCCTGCAACCCAGGCATGTACCCTGACTAGGAATTGAACCTGTGACACTTTGGTTCACAGCCCAAGCTCAATCCACTGAGCTACGCCAGCCAGGACAGAATCTTATCATTTTTAAGCAGTGCTACAGATAATTATTGCCTATGGAAATATAATGCACCTAAAACACGTATCAACACTCCAGGCAAATAGTAAACACTCAACAAATGACAGATCCTGTTCAGGTCTTCAGATAGTCTTTGATAATACTAATACCCCTACATCCAAAAAATATGAAAAAAATGTAAAAAGAGACTAAAATATAATGTTCATTATGAATAAAGTTCAACTTAGAAAATACAGCTTTGATCTATTGCCCAGGTGAGCCTGCCAGTTAAGTCGCCAAAGTATTAGATTTATCCGTTTGGTCTCAGGTAGAGCTGAAGGAGAGAGCTTCCCGTGCATAAGAGTCTCACTCAGGTGAGGCTTAAGACATGGCATTTGTTAGAAGTTTTATTATGAATTTTGACGTAGGAAATGGAGAATGATAGGGATAAAAGGTAACAACAAGAATGATAAAATATCAAAAGGAAGACATGGAATAATCTGATCATATAGCTAATAATTGTCTTTCACTTTGATTAGTATTTAGATTTTAAAATTCTCAAGTCCTAATCTTGTGACTGAGAGCTTAAAGAAATTCACTTAAGGCTATGTGGTGAATAAATGTGACAGCTAAAATTCAAACTTCCACTCTGAAGTCCTATAACACTGTACGGTAATTCTAAGCGATAAACAGTGGTTATACTGAAGGAGGAATCACCAGGAAAAGAGAAACTTGCTTCAATAATGAACATGAGAAAGAACAGGGCATATAGTGAGGTTCAGTGACTAACAAACATAAAACAATTTGATTCTACAGGGAATTTGACTTTCCCATTTTTTCATTTTGATTTATTGAGACCTCAGTATGTCTTGGCTCAGTGAAATACGCTAGAGGAAAAATACAATAAAACTTACATCTTATAATAAAAGTTTTTATAATTAAGGGGTATAAGCCAATATAAGGCTCCAGGCTTGGTCATTGTCATCCACAATTGCACACTACATATATGGCACATGCAATGGAGACTCCTAAGAGTGACTGATTATTCAGACATGGGCAAGAAGTAGGCATCAGGAGGAATGTTTTCAGAAGTAGTTCTCAGGTATTAGGTATCAACATTCTTCTCTAACACAGACTTGAAAAAGTCTAGCCATTATTTATATAATTAGAACAGTTTGTGTGACATCGATTTAACGTGGTAGCTAAAGAGAGTGGACTAGAATGCACGTTCATGAACAATGACGACTTCACTCTACTAGTCAGTGGAGGCAGTAGATAAGCTGGTTACTCAGAGAACAGAACTCAGTCCTAATAAGGGGTAACTTAGTAAGGTAAAGAATAATCGGCCTAGTGAGGGATAACCCAGGAAACTCTAGTATCTGGAACGGTACATTCATTCGAGTTCTTAACAGGGATTCAATAGAAAAGGTTCACCACAGTTTCAAACTTCCCAGAATTGAATGTTTAAAAAATGAAAAAGTATGTGGCTACATTCTCCTAAAAATACAATCTATAATTTGCATCGTTCCTCTTCTAGAATGATCTTTCCCTCAGTCTTCCCATGACTGATTTCACTTTTTAGTTCCAATGTTTCTTCCTCCTCAAAGACATTATCATTCTGTTGAAAGAAGCATGTAACCCAATCAATCACTCTATCATGCCATTCCATGTGTTTCCTTCGGAGGATTAATCATAATCTACGTGCATTTATTTGTTTCATAATGTATTGCTTGCCTGCATCACCGGTATATAAACCATCAAGGGCACAGGCCTGATTCATCTCCTTCATAGCTACATGCTCAGCACTTAGGACCTCATCCATAACAGTCACTTGTTACATAATTTATTGAATAAACTAGTCATAGTTTTCATGTTTGCACCAAACTGTCAGATCACTCAGGATTCACTCAGCTGCTAAAAATTAATACCTGGAAGCCCGTGGCTCCATCACAAAGCTGTATGATCTTGCCTCATGAAGTTCCCAGGAAAGGAAGCACTGGAGGTTACTCAGCAGCTTCACACCATCGTTAACAAGCCGGGTCCATGTTATCTTTCAGCTTTGTTATGGTCAGGAGCTTGGCCCTTCCACGGGCCAGGTCATCTCACGTCTGCAAGATGCTGCAGCCCTCCTGGGTTACCGTGACCAGGGAAAACTGGGATTGTCTCCTACCTTATGACGGATACGATTCAAGAACAAATCTTTCTGAACAGAATGTAGGAAACTTCCCCACCCAGTTCAATGCTCAAGATGCCACTGAAAAATCCATAAAGAAAGCAACCACAAAGAACACAGGACCATGATGATTGGTTCACACCAAAGGTTTTGCAAACCTTTTGACTGTGACCCACAATAAAAATACGTGTGTACATCAAGGCATGGTACGTAAGTATACGTAATTGTTAATAAAATATTTTTCTTATCTTTGATCTAGGAAAAACACTCAGAAACGCTCTACTCTGTATTGTTTGAAAGGGATATGTAGCCCACCAATTTGGTTTTATCCTCAGTGACCGGATGGGGCCCACAGCTGGGACGGCACTGTCTTCGACCAATCACAACGTCCTTCTCACGCTTGGCTCTGCATAAAGTGAAGAGAACGCGGCTGCCCAAACCGACCTGTGATCGGGGGAAGGAGAAAAATGGCCCTGGCAGAAGCAAGGTGCATCTGCTGAGTGTTTACTAAATTATTTTTAATATCTACAGTTTATTGGAATTTCCATATTACATGTATGAGTATTGCATGGTGAATGAATATTAACTTCAAGGAAAACTCTTAACTACCTATAGCTACCAAAGACAGTAATACAATTAGTTCCTGGAGCCCTATCAACATCAAAAGTATGTAAGGATTCATTTTGTTCATTTTTGTTTATTTGTTTAGAAAGGTCACCTATAAATGAAATTAGAGCTTAAATATCAGGCTGGCCTAAAATATCAACTAAGTGGGGCCTTCTCAATTTCCTTGAAGGTTATCATAAAGTATCCCCGCTTCCCCAGGATTTCACCGCAGGCCTTCCCATTGGCTGTCTTGCTGACAATGAAGGGCTCTACGTTGATGTTTGCCGCCCAAAGTATTCCTGCCAAAGTGCTGCAGAGACTGCCCGCCTCTGAGATGCCTCCGAAATATGCAAACTTAAGTCTTATTGGCTCTTTCTCTGAACTAAGGCCTTGCTTCCTTCAATACACCCTCTTAATCTTCCCTTGACTTTTCCTTCTTGACTATGTATCTCTATTTTCTTCTAATGCTAGCATTTTTCAAAAATTCCATTATTTCTAAATCAACAGTAGACATTTTAATTCTGATACCGTACTGTCTCATCTGTCTGTCATGGCATAGATTGAAAGTGTGCTACCTGATTGGAATTTCAAGGTAACTGAATGTGACTAGTCCAAGCCCCAACACTTTATTTAATTGTATTCATTTCTATTAAGCATGTCTTGAATTTTATTATAAAACTATCTGTCCTAATAGTACGTGCTGAGGATCTAAACTTTTACTGATGACTGAAATGATTTTGAGGGAGAGATTCATTTCTCTATACTTTAACAGAAAGTACATCTTAGATATCTTACCCATCAAAAAAAACAAACAAACAAATGAAACTAAACTAAAATAAGAAAGTGAAAATGGACGCAGCCTTCAGGACAAAAAACAGTGTGGCTCAAGGAGGAAGGAAACAGGGTGAAGGACAAAAAGCGACAGAGGGGAATTGAAAGGGCTGGCACTGCCACCAAAGAGAGCTAGGGTTTCTCGTTTCTGCTACCCGGATTAGTCCCGGCTCCAGCAAGCCCCATAGGTATGTCTCCACATAAACAGGTGTGCAGTGTGTAATACATGGAACGTTCTAGGACAGTTGTTTCCATAGAAGAATATAAACTGTACAATAAAATGGGTAAGCTGAGGCATGGCATACCTCCATGATAATGTCCTAGAGCCAGGGACAGATTTAGAATTCCAATGAGCATCCCGCATCCAAACCTACTTTCTGTGACCCCATATGTCCCCTTTGAATCAGGCCTAAGAATAGTCTGGCCAGGACGGAAAACACCCTCTCTGCCCATGTGGAAACCGAGCCAGGCAAGAGCCAGGCTCACCTTGAGAGGAATGTGGCTCTCCACCAGGCAGTCAGGGTCACTCAGCAAAATTATTTTCGCAATTGCACTGGCCTTTCCTCCCTGGCGCTGGCCCAGAACACGCTGAGCTCTGTCACCACGCCACACTGCACCGGGCAGCTCTGCTCGTGGAGCAACCCAATGATTGCAATACCGGAGACCACGGCTGCCCTGAAGGATCATCCATGATCAACTTGCAGCTTCAAAGCCTTCATTTTTTTCCCCTCTCTCTTCCACATAAGGCTACTGCAGAAGGCATCACTGTGTCACCTTCTGCTTTGGACAGAAATAAAGCTTGATGAGCTATGTAACAATCTCTATTAGAGTTCAGGAAAGCAATGGGCCACACAGTCAGAGATGGGCTGCCCAATTTTCCAAAAAGGAGAAACAGGAATTTATTTCAGGGATGCTGGCCCTAAGGGGACAAAGAGACAGAGGAGCAGGCTCTCTTCTGACAAGATAAGAGGAAAGTGCAAAGCTCCAGTTGCTGGTGCTGCAGAATGGGGGTGGTAGACATAAGTAAATGTAGATGGATATTAAAATAGTTTACATTCAAGATAATATTAAATAATATAGTAATATAAACAAGAACAAAACTCATTAGTCCATGCTGCCAAAAGCTCCAGCATCGTTACTGCAGGAAGGAGAGGGCAGCATCCTGGACACATGTTCAGGGCAAGAATCATAAACCCTCAAGTTACAAACATTTCCTGTATCATAATGTGTTTTGGTTATAATGTACCTTGTATAATTGAAACAAATTTCTGGGTGAGATGGTGTAGCAAATGCTGGTGGGGCTCCCCACCAGATTCTGGGATCCCCTCAAGTCCCTATAGCATTTCTGCATGCCCTCCCCCACTTGCTGAGGGCTTAGAGTGCTCCCACCTGCAAGTTTGCTCAGAGGACCAACCTTGGCCTTGCTCAGCTGCTTTGAGTGCCCTGACCATGGCTGAGTCCGCAGACCAGGGAGGCCGTCTCAGAGCTTGACTTCCCAGCCTCAAGGCCGCACGCATTCCAAGGCCTCAGGGGCCCTCTGTGCGGGTCCCAGCCTGAGGTCGTGCCCTTGCTTCTCCTGCTCCGTGTGATGTTTCACGCATGCTTCGGAGAAAGCCCCCCCTGTTCTTCGGAACCAGCCATCTTTGGGACGTCTACTGCATCACCTGAAAAATATACCTTGCCAGGATGGGGCTGAAAGTGACTGGGCACACCGCTCCCTGGCCAGGGATACTGTCTCCCAGAGCTTCCCCAAACTGCAAAACGGCAAGATGCCAAGAGGCCCTGTCTCCTCTTCAGACCTCTCTGCGCTGCCTGAATCACGGCGACTTCACCTTAGAAATGAGGAGACGCGTTTCTCTCTGGCTGTGCTGCATGTGGTACCCACACTGCAGAGCTGAGCTGCGGGTGCCCTGTGCTCCACGAAGCCTCTTGGCAGTCACGATCGCTCTCTGTGCTGTGATTCTTTTCATTGTCTAACCTAATCACTGACAGGAGGCAGATTATAAAAACCAAACAAAAAACTAAAAAAAACCCATTCTGGTTTCTCCATTCCCCCATCTCTGCCTCCTGCATGTCAAGTTTTACAAGTCAATTCCTAGAGAGCCCCTGGCAGCATGTTGAACCTGAATTCTTGTCGCTGACGTCTGGAATCACGCACTAGGTGTAGAGATCAGAGCTCAAATCCAGCTCCCCGGGGTCTCTCTAAGGCTCTCTCGTCTCTCAGCCAATCAGCTTGACAGAATGCACTCTCCCAAAACAGGGAGGAGCAGAATGGTGTCATTTATAAAACAGCTACCTTTTAAGTCATCCACTAATAAAAAGGGATTAGTAACTAATCTGTCTTCATAGATCTTAGTTAACATCCCCACCCCAGATTGTACCTCCCTTTTTATTATCTTTTCTTTAAGAATCATTGATGTACTTGCAAAGGGGGACAAGTGGGGGCCATTGCAATAGAATCAACAATAATAGAAAAATGCAGTCATGAGCTTATCAACAAAGGGTGCTTGAAGTCATAACATTGGTTAATTATTACATTGTTCATCTGACACTCATCTGCCGATCTGTCGTTAAATCACTGGAGAAGAAGGGAGACTTTCATTAGTCTGGTAGTAAAATCATACCGGTGGACTTTTTTGTTCTGGGTTTCCTCGGGCCAAGTTGGGCCAAGAGGAGGATGCTCAGGGCAGTGGAGCAAATTCAAGGATGAAAACATCATCATTTACATATAACATGGGCAGAAGACTCAAATTATCATAGTCGACCCTCCTTTTACATAGGCCGCAGGATAGGGGGATGAAAGAGTCATCACATTCAGCTCCACCTCCTCTGTGCAATCCATCCACACGTTAGATTAGCTTCCTACGTAAGTCAATAAATAACATCTTATTAGCTCCCTCCTCTCATGTGTCATTGTGCCTTCCTGCATCTAAAACAATCACATCTGTCGAAATGTATTAACTACGTAGTAGAAGGGCAAATGCAGTTCTTATTTTTAGTATTTTTATTGACTCCCGGGTGAACTTGATTCGACATTTCATCAGCAGGAACCAATCACATTTTTATGCTCCCTCCTCCCCGGGACCTGATTTTGAGTATTCTGACAAAAGAAGGTTCCCAAGAAAGACACGGGTTCTGTTTTAATCAAGTTTATAACCTAAGAAAGCAACGTAGAGACAGACAGAACGAGCCCTGTTCAGACACATTGTTCAAACACGCTTTTAAAACCACATTCTTCATCTGGCTTTTATAAAACTCCCCTTTGGTAACAACTGTTACGGAAGACTTTTAAGGAAGCAAATTGGCAAGAACAAAATTAAATCAAAATGCCCCAGTAATACGACCAAAGTCACTTTAGAGAAATAGTTCTTAAACTTTTAAGGGGCCACCAACTCCAGAAAAGCATGTGTGTGTGTAAACATTGAAATTCTGTGGAAAAAAGTTAAACAATTAAATACCTCTGAAGCTATGTTTGAACCCCAAGTTAAAAGCCTCCATGTTAAGATTTTCCAGAAACCGTCTAAGATATGGTGAATCGTGCTAAAGTAGAGCAACGTTTACCCAAACTGTCCACCCACATTCTCCTATTCGTCACAAGGAAACAGAGGTGGAAACAAGAAGTTCGCACTTCCTTTTCCCCTCTCCCTCCTGATCATGTGGCCGTGCTGGACTTAGTGAAATTCCTCAGCTCTAATCCACGTGTCATTATCCTCTCTCTTTGCCTTACCCTTGAGGCCACACCTACCTGGGAGAACCAGGGTATTGCTCTGAAACATGAATGCCTTTGATTTTGGCCTTTAGACACTGCTCTACGTGGGCCACTGCCCACGTGGGGTGTGTCTCCTTCCCATTTTTCAAGCTAGGCTCCTGTATCCCTGTATTACTTAGAGCAACGCTAGCTGCTAAAACACAGGACTGCAAACCCTAACATGTTAGTGGCTTAACTCGTTAAAAGTTTATTTCATGTCCAGAACAGATGTTCTCTCATAGTAATCGAGAACAAATGTTTCTGTTCCCTCTGAGCAAGGCAGCCCTGCTCTTCACACTCATCCAGGGATCCAGCGTGGCAGAGAGGGTGAGGCTCGCACATCTGGGGCCGCCGCTCGCACACGTGTTCCCGGGGTGAGCGCTAGTCACGTGGCCCCGCGTGTGACTGAAGGGGTGGCAGTGGGGCTGCAGTTGTCATGTCTGGAGTAGCAACTGCTTCCAGCAACAGTCATGCCCAGGGGAGACAGTCACGGATTTGGGGGCCACCAGCCGCCTTTGCCTCGGCACCTTTTTGATAAGCTCCTCCCTCACTGGGCCCTGCTTGAGAATCACTTAATATGCACCGTCCGCGTGTGTCCTAGTTATTATGATTGCTGGGACGACAAATTTCCTAAATCTCAATGGCAGATTTTTGTGCAGACATAAGATTTCAGTTCATCTGGGTCAATACCGAGGAGCACAATTGCTGGATCGTATGGTAAAAGGATTTTTATATTTGTAAACTTACTTTTACCAAGTGAGCTCCAAAGTAGCCTCCCCATTTTGCATTCCCCAGAGCAATTAGTGAGAGTTCCCGCCCTCCACACCCCTACCAGCACGTCATGTGGTCAGTGTTTTAGATTTGGGGTGTTCCACTGGGGTGTGTGGTGGTGTCCCGCCGATGTTTTAAATTTGCATTTCCTGGATGACATGGGATGTGGAACACCTTTCCATATGCTTATTTTCCATCCATCTGTCTCATTTGGTCAGGTAAGACCTTAGGACCATATTTTAATCAGGTTTTTTAACTTTTTAAAATTTAAAGAATTTTCTGTATACACTCGATAATAGTCCTTTACCAGACATGCTTTTTGCAAATATTTTCCCTGAATCTGTGGCTTGTCTTCTTATTCTCTTGAGATAGTTTTTCACAGAGCAGAGATTTTACTTTTAATGAAGTCCAGTTTAACAATTCTTTCTTTTATGACTCATGCCTCTGGTGTTGTGTCTAAAATGTCATCGCCATACCCAAGGTCATCAATATTTCTCATATGTTATCTTCTAGGAGTTCTTCAGTTTTATATTTCAAATCTGGGTCTGTGACCCATTTTGAGCTAAGTTTTGTTAAGGGTGTAAAGACTGTTTCTAGATTCACTTTTTATGCATGTGAATGTCCAGTTGTTCTAGCACCATGTGTTGCTTAAAAATCTTTTTTGATCCTTTTCCTCATTTATACTCCTACCTTTAAAAGCAACCATTCACTCTTCAAAATCACCCAGAAATCATAGTTTCGTTCAAGAAGTTAAGATGGCTATCCCCTTGGCTGTTTGCAACTCCTCCAGTGCAGCTGGGTTTATTCTGTGACACCTGTAGGTTGAACTGACCTTACCCTGCGGGGCCTTATTAAGGCCCTAAGAATAATAACTGACAACAACCTCTGTGATTAGCTGGGCCACAATGTATGAACCTTCTTTATAGCTGATCTAGTTCTTTCTTTTTATCTCGATTGCAGTGAGTAGACTCTTGCTTGATGGTGTGCGGTCATATTTCAGGGTTCTAGCAACCATAGCTTATTCTCTAGAACAAAGTTTCTGCCTGTTGTTCAGACTCGCAGCTCCAGCTTCCTGACTGATCTCTCCAGCCTTTGCAGGCGTCTCAGAGATGGGCACCTCAGCCCCCCACTCCTTGCCTACCGCTTGCTGTCAGGCCCCTTGCTCATCTTCTCTGTTACCCTGCACCTGGATCCCCCGTGATCATCTATCTTTTTTAAATGGGCTGACTTACCTCTCGGTAAAGATCATCTTTTGTCTATCCTGCCGAAACCCAAACCTACGTCCTGTTCATTTCCTTAACTGGCTCTCACATTCTTCTTGGGTAATAAGACCATTTTGAGTTTACACTACTCACGGTTACTGAATGCCTACAGAAGAAAGACAAAGAATCTATTCATCAGGTCCCCAAAAGAGTTGGTTTTGCCCAATTTTGACGCATGTGTGTACATCCTAATTCTACGCATACAACAGAGACTGTTATTTGTCAGCTAAATCCGTTCTGCTTCTTTGAGAATAATGGGGTGTATGTGGATGGACAGCTGGCTCAGGTACACTATGTCTTCTGGAATTGCTTCTCACTTTTCTTTCTGCTAGCTGAAAATGAGAATGAGAAGATGGACATTCTTGGAAGCTACAAATTGAAGATGTCAGAGCTGCCCTACTGTCCAGAGCATGACATCCATAAACAGAAAATCCTTCCTCCTATGTGCCATTAGGAGACACAAAATAAATTTCTATTGTCCTGAATCATTGTCTTTTGGGTCTCTTTATTATAGCAACCTAGTCTTCCCTCTCATGAATACAACATAATTAATAAAAATCATATATTGATCATTGAAAAGAAAGATATTTTTTTTCATTTTTCTACAGGTTTAAAGAGCTGATTAAACACCAAGTGAATTTAAATAGAAAAATAATTAAAATACCATGCATGTTAGAAACCACTTAAACTTTCATTTTCCTACTTGCTTCACTTGCCACTCCTTTTTTTTTCTCAAAGTTAAATTTTTTATTGTACTTTTCCATGACCATTTAGCCCCCTTATACCCTCCTCTCCCCTGCAACCACCACACTGTTGACCATGGCCATGAATCCTTTTTCCTTTTTGCTCAACCCCTCCATCCCATCCCCTCCCCTCCCCTCCCTTAGCTGTCATCCTGCTCTCTAGGAGTCTGTCTCTGTGTTGTTAGTTCAGTTTGTTCATTAGATTCCGCATATGAGTGAAATCATATAGTATTAGTCTTCCTCTGCCTGGCTTCTTTCACTGAGCAAAATGGACCTGCCTTTTGACTAAGCCACTCCTTTCTTATGAGGCGAGGTGGAGAAGAGGGGAGACCTCAGCTAACATCTGCCTCCTAAGTCAGGTGAATAATGGGTTACAGGAATCTGAGCGACCATATTTTAGTCTCATGGGAAGATACTGCATCTGCAATGTTCACGGAAGGAGCTTACATTCTTTAGGCAGCAGGTACCGCACAAAACAAGAAGCAAGGAAAAAAGAAGATAAAAGTCTAAGATATGAGTAATCTGGGGCAATTATCAGGTTAAAAATTTAATAATTTCTGGAAATATAAGAAACTTCTATACCAATGGTTCATAGACAAAATGAAAGGAAATTCTGTACTAATGGCTCTCAAACTATTTAGGGCAACAGGTTGCCCTGGGAAGTTGCTAACACTTTGGACCCTTTTCTGGAAAAAAGCCACAAAATAATTAATTTCTTAAACATCTGCCAGCTCAGGCATATCACAGTTTAAGAACACATTTTTATGGAGGAATATTCAAAGAATAAATACCTTGCTTCTATTCATAATAAGTATATTAAATCAGCATTTATTTTATGTTTATTTGCCAATGAAGTTTGGGCCCAATGCTATGAGACCTAACAGAATACATAGGTCCTTGTCATTGAGTGGCTGACTGTTCAGTGGACATAATAGGCCTGAGGACGGATATTCACAGTAAAATGCGATGCAGTGGATACATGAGTAGCTGGTAGAGAAGTAACAGATTTAAATGTCCATCTGAAGGAGCTAGAGCTAGGTTTCCTTTCTACCTGGGCAACATTTGAGGGAGACCGAAATAAACAGAGTGGCCAGTTCTGTGGAAGCAGTATTTCAAATCTGCATCCATACATGTTGATACCAGTTATCTTCATGGAGCTCTTACTATGTGTCCAGAACCATTCTTCCAGGTGTTTGATCCTCCCAACAACCCACAGCCATAAGAAAATACTGCTCTCATTCCAATGGCAGGCTCAGTTCCAGTGCCTTTTTCCCATCATCCAATGAGGGTCCAGATTCAATCCGGTGCCTGTGACACTCTTGGCCACCATGCTCTGCAACCCCGAAACCACACATTGCCTTAGCTCTCCACTTAAAACAATGCATTAGAGGTCAGCAATGGGTGTGCTCATTGTAAGCCAACTGATCATACAGATTCAAGAAAGGGAGTTTATATTATCAGGCACTTCCATTCATAATAACCCAATGAAATACAAATTACTTTCCAAATCATACAGGAGAGGAAAAAAGAGTTCACATCAGTGGTTCAAAGCCACACAGCCCCAGGAGAGGAGGCCATGTGTGGACACCAGCCACAGCCCTCTCCCACATCCCACCGCTCCCCTGCACCTGCAGGACCAGACAGTTTCTGGGGTCGGAACCTTCGTGACTAGTGTGGCGCTGAAAAGGACTGAACCAAAGGCAGATCCAGAACTTGAGTCCAGGTCCGTATTGGGCAATTCAGACCAACACACAGTCGTGTGAACAATCTGAGGGAACAGCAAACTTCCCAGCCTTGCCCTCCTCCAGGAGACAGAGCAGGAAAGAGGAGGTGTGGCATGAGGTCATGTTCATCTTAGCAGACTGAATAAAAATGGATATTGAATATCAAATGAATTAAAGCAAGTTACAAGTTCTTTTTCAGTACATTTTATTGATGATGCTATTACAATTGTCCCAATTTTTTCCCTGTGCTCCCCTCCACCTGGTGGTACCCTCAAGTGATCCCTCTCCAATTTTACTCACCATGTGTGAATGTGGGACCACCCGTTCCACCGCTGCCCCCTCTCCACACCACGCCGTGTCCCAGCGCCTCTCTGCCCTTCCTAACAGTCTGGCTGAATGTGGCTTCTTTAAACCCGTGGTTCTTGGACTTCCATACAGCTCGATTTTCTGATGGTTCTCGGTATTATGTGTGTTGAGGTCTAGTTGTAATTCTTTCTGTGGTTGTGCAAGGAGGCAAAGCATGTTTACCTGCACCTCCATCTTGACTGGAAGTTATGCAAGTGACAACTTCTAAGTTAAAAAAAAATCAGTTCCCAGTATCCAGTAATAAAATAAGAAACTTAAAACCTCATCACAAATCTTTTCTAAATAAGCTGGCAATCAATCTGCATAAAGTCTCTTCACTAAATAAATGTAACATTTGGGAATATTGTCAAGTTCAAGATCTACTGAGATGTTCCTTCTAATGTTGATGTGCAATTCAAAAGTTATCATGGAAATTATACAGATTTCTGTTTATCAAACCAATCACCTCATGACAGACACTTTTAGATTTCTACTCATTTAGCTCACAGTTGGGGCTTTAGACCAAACACACTATCTCTGCACTGTTAAACACACGTTAACACTTGCAATGACGAAGCAAACAGTTGATCCTGCCATCTCCCATCGACAGACCATCATTACTCTGGTGCACACAGACACATGCATTTCAGAAGCTCATAGCACATGGCACACGTTGCCCTCAAGTCAGGTTCCTTGTTTATGCTCCCAGGAACATTTCTCTGGCATAGTTTTAGTATAACGTGTTCTCCTAGACTGATCATATGTTCACAGATTGTGAGGAGCCCATGGAAGACTTTCTGCAGTCCCGGCTACCAGCTAAAACGACGCCTGCTACCTGATCCTCATGCAGAGGAAGCTGTCATTTGGACACTGATGGTTTGATCAAGCGGGGGAGAGACTCTGCAAAATCAGGAAGCTTTGCTGTAGCTAGGGATGAAAGAGGAGTGAACAAGTCCACCCCAGCGTGAAAATAAGATGACAGCATAAAAGAATGTCAGTGTTGGAGGTCACTCCTTTTGATTTTTGCCAAGATCCCAACATCAAGTGATGTGGACATTCCAGGAAAGGCAGCATCTCCACATTCGCCCCATGGTGAGTGCAGCCCGACTGTGGAAACCACCGGGGTTTTGTGCTGGGTTTAATGCATGAAAATTTGCATGAGATAGTTTGACAGACACAGTCACTCAAGGACATGTTGCCCAATGTACTCCATTCTGCATTAGAGAATAAAAAGAAGTAATGTTTTTAGTGGAGCTGTGTATCAATTTATGAATGAGACCTGACTAGTTTTATACACTAGATGTTGTTTGTGCTGTTCTCATTTTCATCCAATCTAAAGCTAAGATCAAATTGGTTTTCTTCTTCTGAATTAGAAAAATGAAATCAGGTTTGTCCTGATAGTCTAGTCTTCCAGTGGCTTAGTACCTCCTATGGGGCGACAAGAGGTTAGGCAAACTGGATTTTGTTTCCCTTTCCCATATAAGCTGCTACCCCTGGGCACTTTTCCCAGGACGTTCACTCACTTTTATAGCTATAATGAACATGTTTACGCTTATAAAACAGGCATACCAATTGGATTTTTAAAACACAAAAACATCCATCTGGAAGAAAACAGCCCAGCTCCAAGAAAGTCTGATGTATTTATGTATTTTCTGTTCTCCCCCTTCTATATGCAGGTCACTAACAACAAAATATGAGTCACTGGCCAAGGCACTCTGTCAATGGATTCAAAACAAATCAGGGGTGAGAAAAAAAAGAAATGTGTCCTTCGATTATAGGGAATTATAAGTGAATGCTTACTGATGAAACCATTTACACTTAATTAAATGATTCTTAAACTCTCCAATGGCATATATGACATCACTCCTGTCCGCAGAAGGGTCAGCCAGTGGCCTGATGCTTCTCAAGCAGGCAGGGCACGGGGGATGGGCCTCCAGGGGCTGCTGGAGTGCCTCACCATAGTCATTTCTGGAAGCGGCTGCAATAGAGGCTGGTTCCACATATTCTGACTTCATCTATGAGCCTCCAATGATCTCACACAATGGCTTATGCACAACAGTCATTAAAAACATGCACATTCAGCCCTGACCCATGTGGCTCACTTGGTTGGGCATCATCCCACACAGCAAAAGATTGCGGGTTCAATTCCCAGTCAGGGCACATACCTAGGTTGTCACTTTGGTCCCTGGCAGGGGTACATATGAGAGGCAACCGATCAATGTTTCTCACTCACAATGATTGATTTTTCTCTTCCTCTCTTTCTCCCTCCCTCCTCTCTCTCTAAAAATAAATAAAATTTTGAAAAGCATACACATTCAGACTATGCCACAACAAGGTACTAAGCAGAGTAAAATTATTACACTAAGATGAAACAAATTTGTAGGTACAAAGTATCATTAGCTTCTGCTCTTCTGTTGAAAATAATAGGGGGGAGTTTGCATGACTGTTGGTTGAAGGGTTGGTTATTTGGAAATGATCCAAAGATGCAGTGTGAAGAGCAGAAGAGCCAGAACAGGCAAGACCTTATGTGCTGGAACTTTCTATCTGTAACTCACCCCAGTTCCTTCATCAGTAAGCGATGACTTGTTCTGGTTTTCAGAGATGCTCTGAGGGTTTGAGGATGCATGTTCTCGCAGTACTTTGTTACTTCTTAAAGCAATCAAAGTTTTAAAGAATGTTTATCTGGATTAGTTATGGTAATAAGTACCCATTGTAAAATACAGAAAAGCATAAAATAGATAATAAAATTCATCCTGGATCTTATCACCTAGAAGTGGTCCATGTTTACAACTCATATACCTAACCCTAGGATCGGTAACTACAATATATTGAAAAACAAAAATGAAAACACAATATCATTGGAAATCAAGAAAACTGAAATTTAAATCACAATGAGATATCATCATATATCCACTAAAATAAAAAAAAAAAACAGATACTCTTAAATGTTCGTCAGAATGTGTGGCCATTGGAACTTCCATGCACCATGGGAAGAAGCAGTCAACTGCCTCCATCTTCGAAACGTGTCTCCTACTTAAGAAAAAGTAGACAAACACCTCAGCTGTGACCCAGTGATTCCAAACAAACGTATGCTAAAAAAATTACATGACATCATTCACTGCAGCTTTATTCAGAATAACTTAGAAAAGGAAAGCGGTTCGACATGTCCGGCAGCGGGAGGGTGGGTAAGCTCTGCTCCGTTTCCACGGATCGACTTGGGCTTAGCGACAAACAAGGACGAACCACTGGCGCACACGCACACATACATATATACATTGGCGCGGATGAGTCTCAGCAACTGTCACGCTGAGTGAATCTCACACAAAAAAGTGCACACTCCAGGGTCCCATCTATGTGTCGTTCTGTATCAAGCAGGACTAATTTTTTGGCGGGCACAGACAGGGGTGAGGGCTGGCTGGGGAGGAACACGAAGAAGCTCTCTGGACGGTCCTGTCCTGTTTATGAACAGGAGGCTGGTTTGCTCAGCTCATCAGATGATCACTTGAAATGCGTGTGTTTCTTTGTATGTAAATATGACCAGAAAAGAAGAAAAATACCGTCAATAAACACTGATCTCGAGTTATTGATATGGATAATAATGATATATATGAAATGATATATAGCAAAGTCTGTAACTTATTTTGAAATGTATTTTTAAAATAAGAAGCACAAATAAGTATACGTGTGCTTAAAAACAAGTACAGTGTAGTAGAATGTTAATTGTAGAATTTAGTGGGCATACGGATGTTCATCCTGAAATTCTTTCAACTTTCCTGCGTGTTTGTAAATTTCCATCATAAAATAGTACATTGGCAGGGGAGTCCTGGCTGAACAGGGCAGAGTAAACTTCCTTCCCTTTTTTCGTGGACCTCATAACAGGTCAGAATCAAAGACATGAATCAAATATGAAGTTCTATTTTAAGTCTTGGTGATTTGTAAAAGATGCATTGTAGTTTAATTTTCTAAATGAAAGGACTATATTTTCTCAGAGCATTTTAGGTCCGCAGCAAAACTGAGCCAAAAGGACGAGATTCCATACACCCTTCCATTGTTACACGAGCACAGCGTGCCCCTTATCGACATCCCCGACCGGAGTCCCTACAGCTGATGAACCCACACTGACACATCCCGGACTCCACGATACCAATAGACAGCCTGCCAGGACCACTGGGAGAGGGCTGAGGGTGCGGACACCAGGGGCTGCTGGGGTAGAGCTGGCCATGGGAATGGAAGCTGGGAACCGCCTGTGCATGGAGCCATGCTCTTCTAGGACTAAAGTCCAGAGGTCCGAGTAATGCCTTTACCTGAACTGCCTGGGGCCATGGCCAGGACATTGAGTTTTACAGCACAGCGCCAGGGTCCCCGGGGGTGTGAGGCCTAGTTGCCCGGGTAACCAGCAGGTCCTGTGTGATGCTCCACCCCCAGGGCGGAGCCAGCTCCCAGCTTCAGCAGTCCTGCCCCTCCCACGGAGCCTGCGGCAGTGCTGCCTGAGAGGGAGTGCAGGGTTTCCAGGGTCCCTTTACTCAGGCTTTTGGTTTGGTATCTCTCTGTCCAAGGTCAACTCACTGCTTTTGGGACCAGGGCACTGGTGTTGGGGCGTGGAGCTGACGAAGAGCCATTTGCCACATTACCCACTAGTCTCCCACATTAGGCAAGACCGCAGCAGGGGAAGGTTCTTACACTGAGCACAGACAAGGCTAGCAATATAATTGCATAGAGGAAAAAGCCCTCCTACCCACTTCCAGTACCAGATTGGGGGTGGGGCCAGGGGAGGCACAGGTGCCACCGAAGTCAGAAGGGCGGCAAGGGGAGGTTCTGAGCCCAAGAGGCCTCTCAGTCTCACCTGGGGAAAGAGGGATTGGCTGGGGGGTGGACCCACCCGAAACACACAAAAGTTCGGAAAGTTAACTGGTCATTCTGAGAGAGCCCCTCGGGGCTGCTGCACACCCAAGACAAATATAGTCCCAGGGGAACAAAGAAACTGCTGCTTCTCTTTTGCTTATGGCTTGCTGCTCAGGACCTGCACTCAGATGGGGCACGGGCCTGTCCCCTCCAAGGCCCATGTGGCCTCAGCAGTCACGTGGCCCAGGGTATCCAGAAGGGAATCTCTCCCTCTTGCTGACCTGGGAAGTATTCACTGGTGCGTTTACAGAATCTCCCATCCGGGAGCCTGGGACCTTGAGGCCCTAGCAGCCATCTGGTCATGGCCATGCCCGCTCCACACACAGCCTCCTGGAGGGAGTCTGAATCCAGACAGCAGCTGGGAACAAGCTACGGAGTCATGGATGACCCTTTAGCCATGGCCTTGGGCTCCGAAGGACAGTACTTCAACATGGAGCAGGAACTCTGGGCACTGCCTTTCATTTGGGTCTTGCTGAGGGCGGCTGAGTTTTGTCTGGATTTTGTGAAGGAAGTGAGCTTTGAGATGGAGAGTTCTCTGTTCTCCCAGATCATTCAGCATCCGAATAAAAGCCTCTTTCCTTTCTCACCAGCCTCTGTCTCTAGAGCTTGACTCTTGTGGCGGAGGCAACCAATCCCCCATTTTTGTTCAATAACAACCAGAGTCTACAGTTGCCAATAGTATTCACTCTTGGTGTTGAACCTACTATGGATTTTGACAAATGTGTAATGGCATGTCATTACCACTGAGCAATGCACAGAGTAGTTTCGCTACCCTGAAAGTGCTCTGTGTTCTGCCTACTTACCCCGTCCTCCAGTTCACCCCTGGCCACCACTGATCTTTCATTGCTCCCGAGCTGTGCCTTTTCCAGAATGTCATATAGTTGGAATGGGGCACTATATAAGCTTTTCATACTGGCTTCTTTCTCTTAGTATTATGCATTTAAATTTTCTCCATGTCTTTTCATGGCTGGATGGCTCATTTCTTTTTAATGCTTTGCATTGTCTAGATGTTCCACAGTTTGTCCACTCACCTGCTGAAGGGTTCGGGAGTGCTGGTATGTGCCTAGCTGTGCGTACCAGCTATTCCTCTCAGTAACAAGTACTGGGATAGGCCCAAAGGCTAGGTCCTTCTCTGTGTCTCCATTGTATTGATGGAGGTCGGAGGGATGTGCCTCAGGGCGGAGAGACCAAGGCCCCACAAAATCATGGGAACTTTTATATAAGTCATCTAATCAGAGATCCACCCATAAACTATTTCAAACAAGCAGTTTGAGAAGAGGCCTCCAGATCAGTTGATAAACCCACTCTGGGGGTTTGGAGAAAGAGGATAGAAGATGTGAATGCCAAGGACAGTGGTGACCCTATAGCCCACAGCACCAGTGACCTTTCATGGCAAAGGCACAGAGAGCTATTCTGTTGAGGAAATGCATGGAGAGGTAAAGCAAAAGTCAAGCAGTTCTCCCTGTTCTGCCCCTTAGCACCACGTGCCTTGGCTGCACACACGGGCACTGCTTGTTGGGGGTTCATGCCCAAAATGTGTTCTTCCCAATTTCTGTCCGCTTCCCTCACCCATGTCCCTCCATGAACTTCTGTAGCGTCTACAGAACTGATTCAGGACAATACAGCCAACAGCCAACATGTGTACACCACTGTAGCAGGTACTATAAGTTTCCATTACAGCATTCCATGTCTGGTTGTATAGGTTATTTTTTTTCATTTATAATTTCTTCACATTACAATGTATTTGTATAGATTTTTAGAAATAAATAATTCTACAATTTATTAAACTCAGTATGTCTTTTTTAAACCCTTATTTTTACTTTTATCTTTATCATCAGTTTTTCCTGTCATCTTTGAGAATTTGGAAGAATTCATAGATTACAGGCTTAGTATACATATTTTCTATTATTCTGTATGGGTAGTTCAATTTATATTGAACTTGACACAATGAATTTTCCTCTGAATAACTCTTTGGACAGATTTCCTGGCTTTGAATAGGTTCCATTTCCTTCATCATAAATAACCTATTTTTATTGCTGATTTCCTTCACTCTTCTAAAAAATTTTAAAAGTATATATTTTTCTAATGAAAAAAATCCTAAGTACTGATGGCTCAGGTTCCCATTCTTACATAAAAATCTAGAAACTGCCACTCTTTTAAGCATGAATGGGACAAGAAAATCATGACGGAGTTGAAATTCTACAAATGCATAGTTTTCTAAAGTTGGTTTTCTGTCAGAATGATTTCTCCCATTTCGACACAATAAGCAGTTTTTCACCAGGGATCTGTGGCATTGTATTCAACTCAGGCTACTTTTATGTAAAACTTCCTCTCTGGTGGCCACCTGTCAATCATTTCCCACAATTAATTTCCTAATGATCCTGAAATATTTGCTTTATACCTGGATGATCTTACTCTAGCACCAGGCAATTTTCTGGAACATCTTAAATGTGAAATTTATCAGTAAACCCAAGCAAATACATTGTTGACAGTGAGGGAGAAAAAGTCAGGATCCAACCTTGTGCCAATGAAGTGTATAATATTTTCTTTGACAGAAGTAAAGAGATACATTGCATGTCACAGCTAAGCTGTAAAAATACCATGACCTTTCATCAGTCTCAATTATTAGAAGTAATAGCCTCAGGCCGCAACCGCTTGGGAATCCCTGACCATATTTAACACGGCAAAACTACAGAATCGAATGCAAAGCGTGCAGCCAAACTGTGCTGTGATGGGCTTGTCCGGTGTTGCATTCATCACCTTTTTTTCCTTCCTGCGTGGCTGACACCTACTGATTAAGTCTTCCCCTGGGTCATTTCACACTGCTGAAGAGGCAAAGTAGCGGTCCCATCAGGAGGCTGCGTGTGCAGAGGGGGGGAGGCGTTTTATTTGCGATGCCAAATCATCTAATTAGACAAAAGGAAAACTGTTGGTCCTGATAGTCTCCTTCATGTTGTTTCAAAAGTCATATCCAGTGTGGATGAATGACCCAGTGCAGGAAAAATTCTAAGAAAAAAAAAATAAACTGCTGTTCTGAGAATGGTAATATTTTCTGCAGCGAGGGACCAAGCCATGTAATGGGGGAGCTGGGCCCAAAGGAGCCTGAGAGCAGCCTGTTACAATCCCCCCAGGCAGAGGGCCGGTGGGGGAGGTGGGTGGGAGGAATCAATATTAGGAGTGATTCAAGGAAAGGGGAAATCACTGGATTCTGCAGGCGAGAGCTCCTCAGTGGAGCCGCTGGCAATATTTCTCTGAGAGGGGCTGTGATAATATGCAAATAGATTGCTTTTGATTGGAGATGAAATTCAGAAACCTTTATTTTCCCTGTTGTCTAACTGAAATTTAGCACCTCGGCTAGGAATTTATGAAACAAACCACAGCAGTATGTGCAATACCCCTGACTGTGTATTGCACGTACAACAGAAATCATGAATATCATATATCATGTCTCAGTGTGGAGCTATTATGAAGTACTGTGTATGCCCACCACTAGTTCAAAGATATTCCTGGACCTACCTACCACTGGCTCTTGTTATATAGTGAAAATCTTGTTAGTATATCACCTTTAAATAATTGCATAACTGTATTTCAATAAAGTTGATTTTTGTTGGAATCCTTTGTGTTTTACTTTGTGCATCTAAAAATAGTTTTCTGAATGGGGGGTCTGTAGACTTCACTACATTGCAGAGTCCATGGCACAGAAAGACTTATGGACTTTTGTCTTGTGCAAAATTGAATCAATTAGGCAAAGCCACTGACAAGTGTTCCTCCAGGGTGTGTGAGTCTGTGTGTGTGTGTGTGTGTGTGTGTGTGTGTGTGTGATGTCAATACACAGCCACAGACCAATTTGGGCCACTGAAATGAACCCAGTCAATTTCCAAGAATTGTTTTCCACTTGCAGAGGTCTAGATGCAATGATGCTGTGTATAAACAATGACGTTTAAAATGAGGTTTGTAAGATGCATTTTTAAATATGTCAAATATTATGATATATGCCAAATTTATAACCTACTCAAGGGGCGTGGCTTAACTTAAAACTAGGAGTCTCCCTAAGGCCCCCATGGGCTGTGGAATGCCTGGCTTACAGCGAGAAAGGTGAGGAACAGGATTTTATTTCCTTCACAACAACTTCTGAGTTACTGGTGACCCCCTAAAAATGAGTACCCTGCGCCATGAGCAACTGGAGGAGTGATGAGGCCAAACTGAGTCTGTGAGGGATGGACAGTCACCAGATAGACACTTACAAGGTAAGAGATACCTCAAAACACCAGGCAGGTCCAGCTGAGCATAAAGCCATCTTGCAACTTTGTGAGCGAGGGGAGACCTGCCTCTTATCTTCATTCCCCTCCCTGGACCAGCCCGCCCCTGATGCCTGAGGGGGTTTGGAATCAGAAACCACTCCTGGGTGGGGAGGGAGTGATGGGAATAATGAAAACCACACTCCTTTCTTGGCTTCCTGTTTGCAACCCAGCTGGGAGTGGTGACAAAATTCAACTTTAAATCAAGTTTAGAGTTTTGCATATTAAATGCATCTGGACATTCTAATTGCTGAACCAAGCAAGATTCTATTTGGTGACTTAAGGAACTGTAGGACTGCTAGAGTTCCTAGATGTAGGACTGCATCTCACAGGAAGAGCAAGAAATTTCCTTATTGATTTTTAAAGGGAAAATAGGATGCAAAATTAAATGGTGCTATGGTTATACCCCATGAGTCTCTAGGTTCAGTATACAGTTTACACTGATTATCGTCTCTTTGCTTAGGATCATAAAACATCTACTCCAGCCAATTTTGCCTTAGTAACAGACCCCAAAGTCAAGTCCTGCCTTTTAGGTTGTTCTTGTCTGGAAAGCCTTTTCATTTCATTCCAGGGCACCTTAACCCTCACCTGCCCAGCTGGTCCGGCTCAAATCCATTGTTTCAGCGATACTTTATTTAACTGCACATTCCGCATTGTTTCCTCCAAATTCCCATCACCCTTTACAGAACCATTTATGTAACTTACTGTCACCATAGTCTGTTTCCACATAATTTTGCACCTTCATATCTGTGTTTATCAGTGGACTGAGGGCTCCCATGAAGACGCATATCCCTGAGCTGTACATATATTAGCTACATAATTAAGTTTCATTTTAATGCATTCCACAGATAACCTTATATATGAGTGTCATTCTGTAAAGCAATTATTTGTCACTTAAAAAGGTTAATACATAAGGCTTTTTTCTTCTTTATGTATTGGCCTTCCAATACTTCCAGAATGGTTTTCAGTCTTTTCCTAAAGTTAACAATAAATCCCATTATTCTTGATTTCTTTTTTTTTTTTAAGTGTGGACCAGCTCTGGTCTTAGGAAATTTGGAAGCTCGAGTTTTATCATTGCAAGTGTGAATGCTAAAAACTTATGCCTGATCAAACCTGTATATGTAGAACATAAATATGGGAACATTAACTGTTTATATGTAAGTATTCTAGGAGTGCGCTTTAAAGAGATTTCTGGGTTTTATTTAAAATACATGAAAGGCTGGAGGCAGCCTAAAGACGTCTCAAGGGTCCTGTGTATTTTGGAGGGGAATGTCAAGAATGCGGGCTTCCCAGCTTGTAAAACAATAACTTCTTTGACTGGATGTTCACTGGGGCTCTGGCTGGTATTTGCTGTTTTTAAATCCAAAGGTAAATTTAACTTAGGGAAGAGATAGTTCTGTTTGTCAGTTTCAAAAGTGTTTTGTTGTGTTCTTTTATTTTTAACCACTCAGTCTTTTGAAATTTGAACTCTATCCTTGTTTACCACTGGAGTTTTTGCTTCAGATGTTAGAGGTGTGTAACGTAGCCCATTCTCTATCCCCCCAAAGCAGGAAACAGAAGAGACCTTATGGAAAATACTGTTGGTAAAACTAGTCCTAATGATGCTATTTGAGGACGATTGTGCTTCTCAAAACATGCCACTAATGGGTACACGCTTGATGTCGCAATACAAGTAGCTGCCACCAGGAAAACATTCCCTTGCCATTCGATCACGCATCTACCCAAACAGTGTTTCCTTCTTGAACTCACACAAGGAATATGCCCATGGTTTTGTACCTTTCTCAAGTGCTTACCAATGAACACCAATACTCGCCATCCTTTTGACATTCTCCCCATTTCCGTACATGTTCAGCAAATCTTTCAATATTTAGGTTAATTCTCCTCTGAGTCATAGCTCTAAAGCATTGAAAAGCATCTGGGAGTTCCTGGTATTTGCCATATAGGTTGATTCTAATGTTATATATCTAACTATACCCACTGTCCCTTCCAATTTATAAAATTTATCTGTTTATAGTTCTTTCTTACTCGGCTATGGTGAATTTAAAAATTACAAAAAGAAAAAAACAACCACCTATTTTTGAGTCTACAGAAAGGCAGAATTGAAAGTTAAACCCGAAATTTAGTGCTATTCATAAACTATTTTCAAATGATGCATTGACTAACAAAGGAATAAAAATCAGACATGTGAAATAACCATGACTTTTTGGTTTACTAGGAGACTAAGAATCATCTGAAGACTGGATGTGGCTTTAAGGTCATGGGTTGGGCAAACTACAGCCCACAGGCTAAATAAGCCCACCACCTGTTTTTATGGTTGAGCTAAGAATATTGTCTACATTTTGAAATGGTTGAACAAAGTCAAAAGAAAGATTGCACTTCATGCACTGCAAGAAATATATAAAATTAAACTCTTAGTGTCCATAAATAAAGCTTCTTGGACACATCCCTGCTCAGTCATTTATATATTGTCTATATTTACACATTGTCTATGTTCATTGATGTGCATACTGTCTATGGCTGGTTCCTGCCACAGCCGCAGAATTGAATTGTTGCAATAGAGACCTTGCAGCCAGCAAAGCCAAAGATACTTACTCTCTGGTCCTTTACCAGAAAAGTTTAAGGTTGGGTCTGCTTTCTGGAACATTTCCACTGATGCCACACAGTACGCAGCCCATGGATCATTGGGCTGTGATTAGCCATGATCGCCGTAGATCAAAATTTTGAAATCTCACCTGTTATTCTTATAGGAATAATGACTTTAGCAGCAGCTCTCACACAATAGATGGTGGTTTCTCCTATTTATTTTATGTAGTTTCCCTTCGACCAACTTTTTTTTTCAAAACAGATAGGCAAAACTATGCAAATATCCTTGTGTGTGGAAAGCAAGCTTGCCATAGATAATCTGTATACTGAGATACTCACTGATACATATTTTGCTCTGAATACATACTACTGTCTGATATGCTACATACCAAAATTTAAAAAAACACATAAACTTGCATTTTAGAGTTTTAGCCTTTATTTCACTTAATTTCTCCCTTCAAAAAAGGCCTCACAAACAAGTCTCTGAAAAATTTCCCAAATGTGTGCTACTGAAATTTCAGGAAGAGCTTCGCTGTGGAGCTAGAACAGATACAAACTATTAAGCATTTAATCAACTGTAAGAAAATAAACAAAAACTTAAAAAAAAAACCAGTTCATTGGCTAGAAAAATCTAGGGGTTAAAATGATGCTAATTGGGATCATATTTTTCTCTTTTCCTGGCTTAGCTTCTCCCTGCTCGCCTCCAAGTGCTGCCTGCATCTCAGACTACAGGTGGTGGGAAGCAGCCCCCAGCGACTCACTACGTATGTTCCCCGCAGTTCGGTTCCAGCAGAGTAAGAGAACATCTATGCCCTGTCCCGCAGCACAACAGCCCAAAGTCACTATGGTTGGAAATTCGAAATGCTTCATGTAACTAAGGAGGATTTGGAGCCGCGGTGTCATGCCCGACCCTCCTCTACATTTGCACCCCAGCCGACCCCCAAGTCCAAGGAATGGAAAGAATGGTTTCCCAAAAACAGTTGCGCGGGGAGGGGTGGGCACTGTCAGAAAAGGGACAAAGCAATGGAAGACCAGCAACAACAACCGTTCAAATTAACTGACTGCTACCACATTCAAAATTTTCAGGTAAATTGCACACGACATTTTCATGTTTTCCGAAGAAAAGAGCTTTCACATCTGTGTGTTGGGTGGGACTGAGAAAAGAGAACATGGTAAGAGGAGCCAAGCAGTGGCGCGTGGCTCCGTTTCACGCAGGCCTACCCCTCAGCCCATGCAAACACAGGGGCAGCCCCGCAAAGCAGTCGACGCTCCTCTTTTCACTGCGGTTTGCCACCTGCCGTCCAGACAGCCTCGGTGGTCCCAGCTCCCTCTTCAGGACAACACCAGGCGACTGAAGTGCCCTGGGAGACCTCCGGAGAGGAAATGGAGGCCCCGTGACTCACCTGCAGCAGGCTGGATCCGGGGGTCTCTCGCAGATGGTGCCTGGGGTCCACCCAGGCCCGGCTGGCGGACTTACCGGCACAATTCGGTCTCCTCCGCTTGCTCCGTGAAGCCCCTTCAAACACCACGGTCCTTTTCTTCTCGAGTTCAACCTGTTCAACGATACAAAACAAAACCTTTTCATTTTGTTGAGCCTTAAGTAACACCTGTGCTCTGGTCTCCTGTCCCAACTCAGTATTTCTGGACCAGTTCCCGCAGCTGTCGCGGGATCCCACACAGGGACACCCATTGAAGAAAAAAAAAAACTTTCAGAATGTAGTGTGTATATTTAAACTTGAAAATCATTTTAGTAGAAAAGGTTTTAAGTAATATACCACAAACAGAACCATTCCTTGTTTTTTTTAATTGTAGTATAGTTGGTATACAGTATTATATTACGTTAGTTTTAGATGCACAGTGTAGTGATTCGATACTGTCACATTTTATAGTGTGACTACCTCACTAATTGTACTAATCAGCCACCATGCAAACTTACCACAATATTATTGACTATATTCCCTTTCACCTGTCTCGCCCATCCCCCACTATCTAGTTTTTAAGGTTAGAAATACCTTGACTCATACACTTGGCCAACTAAAAGAAATCACACATTCTTATTGTGAAAAGATTTGATCATTTTTCCTACAAGAAAAAAGAACACTTGACACTCTGCGTTTTAAACTAATTGCTTAACCCATGTGTCTTCGGACATCCTGTGGTCCAGAATTCAATCGCTCCGAGGGAGTCAGAGTGAAACGATGCTTCCTTTCTGTGTGCCCAGAAAGAAAACGCAACAGTGTTTGCAAACCACTGGGCATTGTCTCTGCTCTAGAGATCGGGGAGGCTCTCTACAAGAGAGAGAAAACAACCAGGCCTGGGAAGATTACATAAGCACATTTCATCCCTGGCTTTGGAATTCTGGTCGCACTTCCAGGAACAAGAATGTGTAGCGTTCTCCTGATTGCAGCTCTAAGACGTGAGAGGATGGTTGTGGCTACATCGTCAGAAGTGTGAGCCGGCAGTAACAGCTCCTTTCCTGGCCCTGCAGTGGGGCCCGTCAGCCGGAGCTCGCGGCAGCAGTGACTGCCGGAAGCTCGTGGCAGTCACTCGATTCTGTCCTAGACCGTCTGCAGCTAGTCGATTCTGCCGCACGGTGGACGCTATGGTGATTCTGTATCAGTTTTGTTGGTGGATAGATAGATAGATACAAGTAGAATCATGCTCAACATGTAATGTTTCTGCTTTTTTCTGCCTGTACCATGTATAGAACATATTTGGAAGCATTTGGTAGATAAATGATAGATTGATGCATACATACATACATACATACAAAAATAAAGCCATTGACACAGGAAAATACCAACTGGGGAAACATCCCACATTTTCCAAGCATATTTTCAATGCCTTCTTACTTTCTCCTGCAAAGGATGTACCAGGGTTACAGATGAAATGAGCAATGAAATTTTCTAAAATACTGGATGAAAATACTACATGAAATTCTGAAATGTGTATCAGTGATTACCCTGCTCATGTCTAATTATTTTAGTGATTTCACTGCATCTGAGTGACAAGTATTTACAAGATGCGAGTTAAATACTTCTCGGTAAATCCTGAGAGGAGTGGTCTGTTGCTAAGCCCTTATTAGAGAACGAGCATTCCAAAATATGAGCAGTGTCGTTAGGCTGATGTAAGAATGGGGTTTTGGAACTTACACTGAAGGTGCTAAAGCCAATTTCATGTTTCAAATACACTGTAGTTGTTTGTATAAACTGGTAGAATTCAATTTGGGAAAAATAACCAACCAGGCCACTCAGAGACCAGTCCTAGTGCATACAATTACCTGCTTGAAAAATTCTGACACATCCATGTTCACAATAAAAGCACAAACAGATTTTCCAGCCCCAACACAAGAGATTTTCAGAAGCTCACCGGTTTAGGCAAAAGGAGCTGCTCAGTTAAAATGTTGGTTATCTTGCACGGGGTGCTCAAGTTGAAAGTGTAGACACCACATGTTTTATTTCTCTTCCTAACTTCATTCATTTATTTCCTTGAAAATTATGAGTTTTGAAACACTTCCTTTGGTTCTAAATTTTCAAACTGCATCTTCTAACATGCTACTTGTTTAACATGCTACATGTGTGTGTGTTTAATCCAAGCACATGGGAAATAGGTAAAATCGCAGGAGGAGCTGAGGTACAGAGGGCTGTTGTCAGGCTCCTGGGAAACCCTAACTCTGTGACTTACCAGTTAGGTCACGGTGGGCAGATCACTCTGCTTCTCCATGCCTTAGTTTTATCACTTACAAGAACATAAGAACAATATCAGTGGTTAAGTGACTCACTGGTTAAGTGGCGTGAGAATTAAATGAGTCCATCTCTATAAAACACTGGCTACGATGCCTGGCAAGAAGTTATTCTCCAATAAACAAGAGCTTATTTAATGCCTTGTCAAATAATTGTTTGAAAAGTAACTCCAGAGGGATCTGGCAATGCTCAGTACCTGATGAGGCACTCTTACACGGGTCCCCCGTGGTAGACCTATGTTAGAATCCTGTTCTATGTGAAGTGTCGCATCTATTGATGAAACATTTTTTTTAGGAAAAAAACATGGAAGTCATGAAATTCGTATTATCATGAATTATATAAGTCCTGAATATTTAGTAATGAGTCTATAAAATTTTTCAGAAATAAGAACAGCATACGGTTATAAGCAAAGCCCAGAAAAGACTATTTGATGCATTTTGTCTAAAATTTTCCCCACAAATCTTTCAGTCTGCAACCCACTGAAATTTTGTTTCCATCCGGACCATAATTTTTAAAAATATGGCCAGTAAGATACCCAGTAACCCCCAATGTGCTAAACAGACATTTCTGAACTCTTGATCAACTTGATCATCGTGGTCTTATTGGTCCTTTTCGGTCTCACTTTATGTCACCAAGTCAATTAAACTCAATAAACACTCATTGACCGTCAACTCTGTCGCTTACACTGGGTCTCAATAATACTAACCTCTCCTAGTTCCCCCTGCTTCCCTGATCACAGCACTCCGGCCTCCTTCATAAACACCCCTTCGACGGCTCTCCAAATAAATTTCCCATATCTGTAATCCAATATCTGCTTCTCTTTTCCCTCCAGATGACTTATCTAAGACCATGATTTATTGCAAGACCGTCTACGAAGCTGTCTCCAATACACACAGCTGCTCCGGGTCTTTCTGTTGAGCTCCTTCCCCGTATTTCCTTGCACATCCCCCTACAAGTTTCTTTTGAACCACGATCTCAACCTGGATTAATTTTCTTCCAGCTTAGCTCTTTCATCATTTCTCACTTTGTCTAATGGTAGCATATGCAACATCAACACTCAGATATAATCTGGAAGCTCTCCAAGCACCTTTCTTGTCCTCACCGTCTATCCCCAAGCCCTCAAAGGTTTGTATTGATTTCCATTCCCAAATAGTTGTTCATGTCAACCTCCAATCTTCTTCTGTCACACCATTGACCTAGTTTATAGTTTTTTCCTTGTGTTACTACCAAAAGCCTTCTAGCTGATGTTCTGCCAGGCATATGCCCTTAGCTAATGTAATGGCCATGATGCCTCAAAGTGTTTTGTTTTAAATCTTAAAGATGTGATCCCTGGAACATCCAGTTTAAAACCCTCGGTTGCATCCCCAGACTCTTTGTTGAGACTTGGTGTGTATGGGGTTGTGATGCCATAGCGAGAGCCTCCTGTCTCACCCCTTACAGTTCTCTCCCATGGACCTTCCAACGCCCTCTCCACTGTGCTTGATGCCTTGCAGCCTCACCTGAAAACCAGTACAGGGCAAGTTTTCTTCATACCTGGATCTGTACTGCCTTATCACTCATGCTTTACACAGCCATGCTTTTTAAAAACAGTTATAAACTGTAACTCACGTTCTCCAGTTCCTCACATTCTACTCACTGGTAAGTTTACCATTAAATCCGGCTGTTCTCACCAGGATCATAAATAGGCCAATTGTCATATTTAAAAGTGACCCCCATGTATCTGTGTTGCTTGACTCATCAGCATTTAGCTTTCTGCTTTTGACTGTTTTTTTGAAGTTTTCATTTCTGAAATATAAAGAGCAAAAATCATTAGCAAGCTCCCATGTGTGAAATACATACATTAATCCAAACGGCATAGGGTCCCCTCAGCAGGGACCGAGCAGGAAGGAAGAACACACTCTCGCTTTTGATAATAAATAAACTCCAGTCAACTGGGGAGATACATGTGCTTGGTATTGTCTTATTTTATTTCAATTTGCTTTTGTTTTCAATATTTTTTTCTTTTTTTTGAGGGGGTGGGGGAATATGGTGGGGGGCAATGGAGACAACTGTACTTTAACAACAACAAAAAATTATGAAATAAAAAAAGCACTTAGCTTTCTTGCTTCTTGAATATTTCAAGACCCACAGTTTTAGGGATATTTCCTCAGTTTTTTGTTTTCCTTGTGTTGATTCTTCTATGTCTTGCAGTGATATGGCTCGATCTCCTTTGTGAGTCCCACTTTGTGGGTCAATTCTTCAAATGGTTTTCTTTTCCAGGGTTCTTTCTTTGGTCATCACGTATCATTCCAAGCACATGTGTTCTCAAACATGTTTTAAGCCCGGTACACTGAGGCCCCCGATATGCACACGACATCACATTATAAAACCAAAATGGAGAAGGGAAACTATGCCTGACTCGAAAGAGCACCGCGGGTGATTGTCACATGTTGTCTTTTACTCTTTCAGGGTGACCTCACACCTGCCCGGCCCTGCACTGCCACCTATGTGCAGATGGCTCGACATTCTGACCTCCAGTTTTTACCCATTTTCTCATTTCCTACTCCATATATTTAGTTGCTTTTTGCCACCTCAACTACCTGTTATACCATTGCTTTTAACTCAAACTGTTCAAGTCGAATTCACTATTTTGTCCTCTCAAAACTGCTTCTCGTCCAGATTCTTGTGTTCATAATCATCCAAGGCAAAAACCTGGGATCATGTTATCTTCTTTCCTCTTTATTGCTCACCAAACCCAATCAGTCCTTTCTTGAGTCCTGTCCTTTCTCCTTCTCAGTCACTCTCATCGCTTTCTACTCCTTTGTCTTGTCGCTGTTACTGTTATTGTTTAGTCTTCTGTCTAGTCTATTGTTATCCTCTGCTAACTAATCACCATGCCTCCAGCTCTGCATTCTGCAGTCTATCTTCCATTCAGCTCCCAGAGTAAATTGTTAAAATGTGTTTTTTATCATGTCACTTCCCAGATTACAATGCTTTTGAACTCCCGTCATCCACAGGATAAAGTCCAAATTCCTCCGTCTGATTGATGTTGGATCTCCACTGTCAGCTTAGGAGAAACAAAGTTCAGTTCTGTTTATTTATTGACAAATATTTATTAAGTATCACCAGGCAATATTGTAGATACCAGGGACAATAAAAGGAAGAGACAGGAAAGCTTCTATCACCAATGGAGTTTGCAGTCAAACAAACAAACACACACATACACGAAGTGGCAAATTCTATGTAAAACATTAAAGTGATATAATTGAGATTTAGTAAATGGCTGCTCTAATATAGTCAGGAGTCAGGGAAGGCATCAAAGAGAAGGTGACTTTTAATTTGATTCCCAAATAAATGGAGGGACCCAGAAGTCTTGTAAAGAGCATTTTTTTAGGTGGAGGGAACAGTATTTCAATGTCCTCAGGCAGAAACAAGTTTGCGTGCTTGAGGGGCAGAGAGAAAGGCAGTGAGGCTGCAGCATGCACATTGAGTCAAAGGCTTGTAGGTCGGAGAAGGAAGGAGGGAACACAGCAGGGGGCTCTATAAATCTTGCTAAGGGATTTATATTTTATTTTTAAGTTAAATAGGAAACTGAGAAGTTTCCAGTGGAACATGACATGATTTGTGTTCTGAAAAGATCTCTGTGGTGACTCTGGCAGAGTACATACGGTACAGGAGGATGTGTTAGGTGTGCGTGGTAGTGAGTAGTCAGTGAGACGCAGAGACCTGGTTGGGTCTGAAGTGTGTTTGGAAGACGGAGTAGATAAATCTTGTTAATGGAGTATACATGGGAGTAGAGAAGATGAGGAAAATTAAGTGAAACTTTCAGGTTTGGAGGAGTTGGAAAGGTACTTACGGAACGCGGGCTAATGAGTATTTAGATGCCATTTAAAACAAAAGGAGTAAGTCAGGCTATTTTGGAAAGGTCAAGAAATATAGAAATGAACCTACTAATAAGTCCAAAAATAGATGCTAGAAATCTCAGCTGGGATAACAGGGAACCGAATGTATGAGGAAAGTGGTAGATAATGAGAAAAGGGAACACTGGAATTAGAGCCTTAATGAAGTTGAAGAATCGTGGCATTGTATCAAAGCATCTGAGGAGGTGGTAACCAGAGAGGGAGTGGCTTCCAGTACAGGGTCCAGGAATGGCATGTTGCTTGTGATGACAAGTTGGAGACGTAATCACAGAAATGCTTAGCTAAGCTAAGATGAAGCATCCGCTCATTGAACGTAAGGAAATCAATGAACCAAGAGACTAAAATCTGCCTGCTGCTTCCAGTCATTATTTGCACCTTAAGCTCTAGCCATGCAAACCAGTTTTCCATTCCCTGAAAAATGCCGTCATACTTCATACCTCTGTCCCTATGTCTGTGTAGCTCCGTCTTTTTAAAAACCTGGTCCAGGACCGCATGAACATTCTTCCTTGCCTTGGTCAAACACCCCCTGTTCTCTGCAGCCTTCTCAGGACCCAGCCAGTGCCAGTTCCTCAGGAAAACTGATTCGATTCTCTTTTTGAACAGTTTGCTTTCTATGTATCTCACTTGTAACACATGCTATTAGGGTTGTTTAATTAAACATGTGTATCTCACACTAGATTCTGAGGGCCTTGAATGCAGAGAACAAATATTGTTGAGTTTTGCAGCCTCAGCACTTAGCAGCTTTAGCCATGTTAGTTGAATGTACTCACACAGGGACATTTGAAATAATAGCACTGACTGGCTCTGGAATGAGTAAGATATTAGGTGAGATATTGGGGACGTGGGAAGGGATGTTGCACCATGCAATTCCATTAAATACATCAAACTATATTAAAAAGTTTCAATGTCAAAATGTAAATCCCTAATTTTACAATTTAGAAAAAAAGTTAAAAAAAAGTGGCATTAACAGAGTGCTTTTTTTGTCCAGCGGAGCCTGTTCATCTACAAAAAGTGAACCTTTCATGTGTTTTGTGAACTATTTAGTTCTCTACTTAGGTTTGACTACCTGGTTCTTACTTCATTGCTTATTCACCAAGGTATGAAACATTAGCTTCTGTGATGTGCCACTTCTTCAATCTCACTAGTTTCATAGCCCGGTTTTATTTCTTGTTCATACCCAGTCTAATGTGACTGTGCTTTGAATAGTCATTTGAAGACTAGGATTCTTCAGCTGTATACCTACTTTACTTTTTAAGGCTTTACAATTCTCCATGAGGTCCTATACAATCAGCAAACAATGAGGAAAGATGGAAGAATAGCCAAGACTTTGTAGAAATCGGACCTAGAAACAATGTATAACACTTCCATCCATATTCTATTGGCTAGAACTCAGTAATACAGTCACAATTAACCTCATGGATCCTGGGACATGAAGTCTGATTATTTTTCCAGAAAGAAGAGGAAACATATGTCTATCAATGGACAATAGATGCAAGCAAGGAGTAAATCATCCAAGAGTGATTCCTTGCAGATTAGGCACTCACAATGTGCCATGGGTACCATCATGGTCATAGATTTAAGACACTCCTGGAAGAGTTCTGAGCTGTGAATTAGATCATCCATTCACTACATTCCATGAATTACATTGACAGGGCTGCTTTCCAGCCCACTGATTACACCATGATAGAAGCAAGGACTACTGCAGCCATTCATGCTGAGCCAGTGGCATTAGCCTCAAAACAAAGTCCTCCCTCCCGAAATATGGATGTTGGGTCCAACCTCTGACCATATCAGAAGAGAGGCTGGTGTTTAAAAACACCTCGAGCCCAAAGAGGAGCCTCCTTCTTTTGGAGTCTAATGCTGGTTCTTCCAGGTACAAGATTGTAGTCGAAGACCTATCCTCCTACTGATACTCCTGCTTCTTTTACTTCATCCTGACAAATGCTGTCCCAAAGGACCCACTAAATGCTGCCTAGAATTTGCCTTTGTTGACTCAACATTGCCATTCTCTGCCACAATATTTGTATTTAATTCTTAGGGTAGCATCTAGTTTCTGGTTAAAGCTGCCTTTAGGTGTGTGTATATGTGTCCAGCTATATCTGCTCAACCTACACCATTCTCTTATATTCAGCTTCCAACCAGCTTCACAGAGACCCTGTATGGCCCATTAGAGTGTCAGAAATTTCCCCCATGACCCCTCACCCTTTTCCATCCAAAGACACTGCAAGAGGCTCAAATATAAGGAAGTCAGGCTTTGTGCAGACATGTCACCCAACTGATTAGAATGCTTATTTTATGAATATTTTGGTTAAAAATCATTTAAAGTATATACATTTTGCTGTATTGCTGGCCAAAATGCACTAACTCCATCTCAGCATTATTAAAAATAAGTTTGTCACATATTTGTCAATTTGACCATGTTTTTCACTTATTTAACAGATATTCACTGTGCATTTATAATGTGCCAGGCACTGAGAAAGCACTCATAATGCAGACATAAATTGAATAGAATAGTTACTGGCCAACGAGATTCGCTAGTAGGAGAATTCGAATCTGAACAATTTTTAAGATTCATTTATAATTAGAAGTGAGACTAAAGGGAATAGCAGACTATTCTGAAAATAATAATGTGACACAGATTTATTGGCCAAGGAAAACCTCTTATAAGAAGTTGCATATAACTTATAACATAAAAGACCAACGTGAGTAAGCCGAAGAGCGGAGAGAAGAGCATGCCAGGCAGAGAACAGAGAGCACATGCAGAGGCCGTGAGAAGAACTGAAAGAATCAAAAGACGACCAGTGTGGCGGCACTGAGAGTGAGGGTGCAGTGGGGATACGGGAGGGAGTCCTGCAATATGAGGCTGGAGATGGAACAGGTCTTGGAAACACGTGTAAGTCATATTTTTTAAATTTGGATTTTACCCTAGGGAAAAGTAAAGGTCTTTGAACAGTTTCAAACAAGAGTCTTGGATGATCAGAACAAGATGGCTTCATGTGGAGAAGGACTTTGCTGGGGAGGGTGCGGAGATGGGGTATGGAGGCCGTTGCAGGGGCCTAGGCAAGCAATGGCATGGTTTACACTGGGGCTAGAGCAATAGAGATGGTGAGCTGCACGTTTATTTAAGACATATGCTAGTTATGAAATAGTGTACACGTAAAGGAAATAAGGCACGTAAATCCTTAATATGAAAGGGACCATTAGAAATAAAAAATGTAAAGTTTATCACAAAAGAATTACATGAGACACATGGAAAAGACACTATGGCCCCACCTGATTGCAATATGGCCTTTTGGTTATTGCTTTTCTCTAACAAGGAATAGCCACTAATTCTCATAAAAGTGCTATGTCAAGAAAACTAAAGAAAACACTGTCTCAAAAAATCTTACTATTAGACTAAATACAGTGACATACAAGGTCTATCCAGAAGGTATCCAGCTATGTAATATGAAAAATGGAGACATTTATTGAAGAAGATACAAGATACAAGAACCAATGTACATAGGACAATGATGCCTCAGTCCCCTTCAAAGTGGGCACCTTGGGACCTCACATGGTTCTCCTAGTTATCATTGGCTGCCCCATTGTACTTTCCTAAATCTCATCAATGGTCTGAAATTTCCTCCCTTTCAAAGATGATTTGAGTTTTAGGAAAAGACAGAAGTTTCAGGACAGCAAATCTGGGCTATCAGGGGGCTGAGTCACCTGGGTGATTTGATGTTTTGCCAAAAAACTGCATGAGACGTGATGCATGAGCAGTTTCACTGTTATTATGAAGCTGTCAATCACCAGTTGTCCATAGTTGCAGCCTTCTGAATCACCTGAATTGTTTCTGTAAAGGAATGTTCAAGCTTAACACAAAATCTGATACAGATCTGTTGCTCTGCTCACTCAGTCATTTTGAATGTGATGGCCACACAGTACACATGTTCACTCAATGGCATCTACCTCCCACACTGACTAGTTCAGTGAAGTTGTCATTGTTCACACATGTGCACTGAAGTCCACTCTCCTTGGCCGCCAGGTTATATTGAAGTCACACAAATCATTCTCTTTAGTTTAACCATAGCTGGATTTTTTTTTCAGGGCAGACTTCATATACGGAATGGATCTCTAAGAACAGTACACTCCCACAAAAATGCCATGGCTGGGAGTTTGAAAGAAAAGCCAGCCATTTGGGGGTGGGAATTGAATCTGTGTTTTTAGGGATGTTTGAAGGCAAAACTCTCCCCTAGGACTACGGAGGCTTAGAGAGCTTGCTTCCGTGGTTCTATTTAGTGGTTATTCCTAAAGTTGTCCAAGGTGAGTCCCACAAAGTCTCATGGAATCCTTTGAAGGATCAGTCAGTCCACAGGACCAGAGGAGACTTTTTTTGCTCTTGGCATTTTCAAAATTGTGGGGATAAAGAATAACCTATTGTGAGCCAATCATAAAAAGATAAACACTATGTGACTGCACCTCTGTGAAGTATCTAGAGCATTCGAATTGAAAGAAACAAATTAAATGGTAGTTGTCAGGGGCTAGGAGAAGTTGCTGTTTAATGGATACAGAGGTTCATTTATACAAGATGAGGAATTTCTAAAGACTGGTTACATAATAATGTAGATATGGTTAATGCTACTGAACTGTATGTACACTTAGAAGTGGCTAAATTTTATGTGATTTTTACCACAACTTTTTTAAAAAAATCAACCACATTCAAAACTTTAAAAAATAAAATAGAAGACTATAAATGAATTTACATGAGTATTGAGAAGGGAAGTAGTTATACTAAAAGTTTAAATTACTCAATGCATAATAAATTTATAAAAGATGAGTATAACAGCATAAGTAGATTTTGTGGTACCATCTTCATTTTTTATATTGTCATCCTTCAAAATAGTCATGGCTATTCAAAGACATTTCTTGTTAACACCAATGAATGCCACATTTTTAGCGTTAGGAATCTCAATTCTGAGAATCATTTCATAGTAAGTATTCAGGGAGGGTTTTTTCAGCCAGTTTAATGTTCTATTCATTACATACTTTTGTTGTCTTTTTTTTTCCTTTGCAGACTAACTTTCTGCAAAACTTGGAAAATCTGGCCTGTGTTCAAGATAAAATATTTATCAGGCAACTTGACCTTAGAAGTTAAGGAGGGAAAACTGGAAAGTCCTAAATTAGAGTTGTGGATGGGCAACCTGCCCTGATTCCTGACTCATCTCTGAAATTACCCTCTGCCACAAAAGTATCTGTAAAAGTATAAATATATTTTAAAATCTTCCAAATTGCCTTTCAAGTCTCTAAAGACAATGCCATTCAAGCATTTGTTTTCAGTTACTTCTGACCATTTTCTCCTCACCACATTTGTTAAGGAGTATTCCAAGTTCTCATTCATTAGATGTGTATTGCCAGTTGATGAAAACAAAGAAAGAATCATCCTCTACAGTCTCATCATGACATTTCCATTGAAGGACAGATGCCCTTTGGCTCTGTGGGCAGGTTCTGGTGTGTTTTTAAACTTAAGTCTAGTATGCTCCAATGGCAACAAACCCAAACCCAGAACTAAGAAGAAGCAAGTGGTATACTTTCTTCAGATGAGAAACAAGGAGTCTTCACAATACTCACTAATCAAAATAAAGGATACTTCATTGCCATCTTTCTGAAAATTACTGTTGACTGAAGTATCAGAATTTAAAATCGAGACAAGCTGTTTTGTTTGTTTTATGACCCTGAGATAGTAGGGGACAGAAAACAGCCATCTGCAACCAGCCCCTGACTGCGGGTCCCTCACTGCCACCGCTGCACTGGTCGGTGAGTGTTGCTGATGGTGAACAAACACATTGGGCAGGGCAGAGATGTATTTACAGACATTGTCTGATTGTGGAACTTCTACTGCCTTTTGCCACTCGGCTCGAATATGGGAGGATATTGTGTTAAAGATATTTAAGGTGTAGATTTTCCTTTTGCCACGGGCTCCAGGGGATTCCTCACGGCACTGACTAACAGAATCCTTACTTAGCCCACATTTTAGCAGCTTGTGGTGGGTAAACAGTGTTCCCCTTCTCAGGAATTTCTCTAGGGTGGGGTCCATCATAGGTAAAGGATGTTTTATCATCCTTTACCCCCCCAAAAATGGAGTTTTATCCATTCTTGGCCATTCGCAACCATTTGTTTAAACATTTTGTCTCCAAGTCAGCGACACATCGCAGAATAATTTCTTAAAGTGGAAAATAGACTCCAAGCTAGAAGATCATATCTTAAGCATTTAATGTCCTACCTTTTCAGAAAAGAATGGTTAAATATTTAATCCTCGGTAACTGATTTTTATGGGCTGAGATAGAGTACTCTTTAAAGAGATACAACAGTCAATAACTATCCTTCAATAACCTTTGTCTTCATCTTTCCAAGGATGCTTTCTCTATCGTTCCCAAGTGCCAACACTAGATTTAGGTGTGTTTCTTTAGTAGGGGGTATTGGCTAGTACTCATAGTCACCCCAATAAGAAAATCTCCATAGCTGGTTTCCCATGGCTCCTCAAATGTTTATTTAACCAAGTCCTTTAGGTTTAAGGACATTTGAGTTTTTTAAAAACATAAAATGCAAATGTTATTCTGGAAGGTTAAGAAAAGCTAATGTCAACCATTAATCTTAAAATAAACAATTAACAGCTCAATTCAAATGAGGTTATAATGTTTTATTTAATAATGAATGAACCGATGGTTGTTAAATTTTCTGAGTTAGTAGCACTGGAATTTGGGGTGACCTTGAAGGGATTAAAAGGTGAAAGCTGATTCTTTTAATAGCAATGTTTAATCCATTCCAATATAACCCTATTTACTTGGTATTCTTTCAGTGCAATTTGGGGGCTTGACTAAAAAAGTTTATTTTCCTGACTATGTCTCATGAAATAAAAAGTACAAGCACAAAAAAGTCAAACATTTTCAGGGCTGTAGTAAAAAGAGATCTTTTCTGCAGCATTGACTTACCTCTGATCTAGAGGTGCACATTCTACACCATCCCACCCCACACACCCCAATTTTTAGATGCAGTTGTTCTGACCTCAGAATATATACTGTGTTGCAAAAGTGAATTTTCATGGTGATGAACATGTATCGTTTGAGATTCTAGTGAAAATAACTGGAATGAACCTTGAACTCTTCTAGGGCAAGAAATTGTGTTTGTCACCTTCTTCGACTAGAACTCTACACAGTGCTTGAGAGAGACTCCAGAACAATCTCTTGGCTTTTACAGTGCTGGGTGCTCAGGGTGGCTTGTGGTAGAGAATTTTAATGAAGATAAGAGGTTTAAAGAGCCTATGGCTTGAGATGGCGGTGGTGGTCGTGGTTGCAGCGTTGCCCTATGTTAGGCACCATAGGTGTCATGTTTTCTGGTGAAAAGAACTTATAAAAATCATGGGTAGATAGAGAGGTCCATGAGCACACACAGAGGCCAAGGATGGAAGAATTCAGAAAACCAACTTTTTTTCTTTCCAATTTTACTCATGCAGAATTTATTTTACAATTTCAACAGGAGGTCAGAATGGGGGCTCTTTGTGACTTAGCTTGAATGATGCTCCCCCCCAAATTAACATCAGAAAACAAAGTGTGTATGAAAGAGTATGCCTTAAACATGTTTTACGAAGAAAATAGGTAAGACCCTGTTGAATGATTTTTATATCTCTTCTTTTGCCTTAAGAGGGGATGGCAAGAGAATACTGCAGAACAGTTTTGGAAGGGAGGATGGTGGTATCCCATCTGTTCCAAGCTTAGTGAGGGATGAGCACATACTGACTCCTTGGAAGCAGGAGAGTAGGGGCAGTCACCTAAGGTGAGCCTGCTTGCACTCCAGAGTTCTGGAGTAAGGATGCATATGTGTCTCTTACATATGCTACGCTGGAGAGAGAACCAGGTCCTTACAACAAGGTCAACCAGATGGCTGGGGATCCCAGCAGGAGAACACAGAAATGGACACCATGTTCCTGGGTGCTACAAAGCTTTGCAATCTATCATTGTACATCTACCCAGGTCAAGGGAATCACAGGAGCGGGGTTCTCTGCACATCCAAGAAAATCTTGATGCAAAATGTAAACCTTAATCATCTGTTAAAACCCCAAAACTTGAAGCCTGTTAAGTCTCAGCTCAAGTAAGAGTTTTCCTCTGTCTCCCCATCTGCTGTGATTTGAAAGATAGAAACAGGCTGGTGAGCTGCTGGAGGAAGAAGAATGGCACACTATACAAAATAGAGAGGGAGCTCTGGCTGGTGTGGCTCGGTGGTCGGGCACCATCCCTCAGACCAAAAACTTGCAGGTTCACTTCCAGGTCAGGGCACCTGGAATTGCTTGGGCTGAGGGCTCCATCTTGGTCAGGGCATATACGAAAGGGAACCGGTTGATGTTTCTCTCTCACCTTGATGTTCCCTTCCTTCTCTCTCTTCCTCCCTTCCCCTCTCTCTAAAATCAGTAAGCATGTCCTCAGGTGAGGATAAAAAAATAGAGAGGGAAATCAGTGTATCTGAAACCTTGACTTACTGCCCTTCTCCCTCTGTAAATTTTCAATCCAAACAGGTACAAGCTGAGAAGGGAGAAGATTTGATATTTAATTTCATAACAAGCTACAGTTTTGATTACTATCTTGACAGGACATTTCGTATTTTAAATTGAGACTGCGTGACATAAAGTGACTCTAGGACCAAAAGTAAGTAGTAAATTCATAAAACTCTCAGAGTTTTCATTCAAAGCAAGATGAGATTACTGTAGTGATTACATTTGTTAAATACAAGTGAGCAACTAACTCAATAGATAAATAGAGTAAAATTGCATTTTGATCCCATCGTGAGCTGGGCTCAAGTCTGTTCATCATATAGAACTACTCACTGGCTGATGGCAATAACATTCATTGTTATTATAACAATTCCTTTTCCTTGCCTTGGTATTATCACGTATGCCCCCCACCACCTCCTTCTCCAGGCAAGTTGACACAGCCTCTCTTCGGTATATTAGAGAAGCCAAGCATGGTGTGTGCTTCTGACCTCAGGTGTGAACATCTGGGATGAAGGGTCAAGCCCCACAAATAAAAAGAGTCTCCTCCATGCCCTCTCGCTCACGTGCACCACAGCCTCCTCTTCAAAGGCAGGGCTGCCTTAGCACGTCGGAGCTGGCAGAGCGTGTCATCTGGAGAACCACCGGCGATAGGCACGAGCTAAGACCCCAGCAACAGACCATGGCAGCCCTCTTGCTCCTGAAGGATCTAATCCCCGCCAGAAAGGATGCTGGATTTGCTCCACTGGTGTGGCATTTTCTGATTGGGTGATTTGTCTTTCCTATGAAGCCATTGCCCAGGACTACCCTGGAAGCCTAGAAACTGTTTCCGTAGAAACCCATGGGGCTCCCTCTCGGACCAAAGGCCGATCTGTGTGCTGTGTTTACATTTCCACCTTTCATCCCGGCCCTCAGAGGCCTTTGTGAAAACATGGCAGAGTCCTCAGGGGAAAGCACTCAAGGTCACTGCTGCCAACTCTGCTCCTTAATTCCTGCGTGACTGATGTCAAGGACACTGTCTTTTTGCTCCTGCTCCGAAGAAAATTCCCATCTGACTCCGCACTCTATCATGTGTGGGGCACAAGGCCAATTCTTTAATGATCTCAGTTACAGCCTCCTGTACCTTCCGAGAGAAACGTGGCCCCAGAAGCGAGCATTACATGGATGAGTGGTGCGCCTGTGATATTTTCTTTAAATAGTGTTCTGTGTTTCAAGGGCTGTTAGTCAGATTATCTTAAGACTGACCAAATGCTAAGGCACATACCTAAGAGGTCCTGAGCTCAGGGCTTCAGGAACTCACCTGGATGCACGGGAGCCGTCAGACGACAGAACCAATAGGAAAGAAGTATACGGTTGAGAACTAGTCCTTAAAGAACAGCCCCATGGATGGTTTCATGCTCAAATGTACCCTGTTTCTACGATGACTGGAAAATAATTGTTTTGGGTATGAATTAGAATTTGACATCATATCTTTGAAGATTTTAAATTGTAGAGATTCCAGATGTGTGCGCACAGATACACAATGAAAGTGCGTGTTTAGAAAAGAGAGGGGAGATGCTGTAAGATGAATAAAGTCTGAGAATCTAGTATATGACACGGTGAGACTACAGTTAATAACACTGTACTGTATAATTGAGATTTGCTAAGAGAGTGAAACCAATGTTTTCACCATAAAAGAAAGAAGAAAGATAAATAAAATGAGAGGTGATGGATGTGTTAAAAAACAGAAGGCGTTCTTCCACAATGTACATGTGTCACCATAACGTACACTTTAAGTAGTTTACAATTTGATCTGCCAATTATACCTCAATAATAAGAAAAAATCAAATGAAAGTTATTAAAAAAATTTAAAATAAACTTTCAGGCAAGAAAAGAGGGGAAAGTAGGGGGCACTGAGCACTTCGCCCTAGTCATAGCCACCGTCTTGGGTGGACCCAGCAACGTTCTCCTACCTCCTCTCCCTGATTCCACGTTTGGCCACCTTCAGGCCCAGAGGTTCTTTTGGGTTTCTCTAAATAGAAGTATCACCTTCACATACACAATGGCTTATTTTTTGATTGTCTAATCCCTCTCAGAGAATGTAGATCTCATGGAAGCAGAACCTCTGTCCCCCAAACCTCCCAAAGCTGAAAAGAGGGTCTAGTATACATACAGTAGGACCTCCACGTTCTATATTGTCTCTACTTTTCCACTTCTACCTCTCCCAGCTTATGATCCTTGCTTCGTAACTGGTCTCTGCTTCTTCCTTTGCACCCCTGAATCAACTCTCAATGTGACAGCCAGAGTGTTAAAAGGTATGTCAGATTCTGGCATTTTTCTATTGCAAAATCTCTAGTGGATTCCCATAACTCAAAGTGGAAGAGTTTGGGACTTCTAATGAACTACGACTTTGCCTGATCTGGCTCATTCCTACGGCTTTGACCTTATCTCTTAGCATCGGCCCCATAGTGCGCCACATGCCAGGTACAACGGCCTCCTTGGTGTCCTCTGCACACAAAGGTTCTGTGCTTCCTCAGGGCCTTTGCACTTGCTAGTCCCTCTGCCTGGACTATTCTGCTCTCAGATATTCATAGAGTCATAGCTCACTTCCTTCAAGTACGTGTGTAACAGTCACTACTACTGATGTCTTACCTGCCGCCTCATGTTAAACTGTAACACTTCCATCACCTTCGGTCTTCCTAGTGCTTTATTTATTTTCTCCTTAGCTCTTATTGCTACTTAACCAAATTGTTTTATTGATATATTTTATTTGTATATCTTCTCTTACTAAATTTTAACTACATGAGTTTACTACATGAGGAGATTTTATGTGTTTTGTTCACTGTTGAATTCTCGGCTCCTAGAAAATGCCTGGAACACGCAAGATGTTCAGTAAGCAAAGGAAATAATTAATAAAATAAAGACAACCTACAGAATGGGAGAAAATATTTACAAACCATTAAGGGATTAATCTTCAAAATATATAAGAACCTCATCCAACTCAATACCACAAGCAAACAATCCAATTTAAAAATGGGCAAAGGATCTGATAGAATTCTCCCAAAGAAAAGACACAAATAGCCAATAGGTACATGAAAAGATGCTCAACATTGCTAATTAGCAGGGCAAATCACATCAAAACCACCATGGGATATCCTTTCACACCTATTGGAATGTCAGCTATCAAAAACATAAGATATAACAAGTGCTGGTGAGGATGCAGACCAAGGGACCTCTTGTGCACAGTTGGTGGAGTTATACATTAGTACAGCCTCTATGGAAAACAGTATAGAGGTTCCCAAATATTAAAGCTAGACATACAATATGATCCAGCAATCCCATTTCTGGGATGATATGTAAAAGAAAGCAAGATATCAAAAAGATATCTGCACTCCTATGTTCACTGCAGCTTATTCAGAACATCCAAGATATAGAAATGATGTAAGGGCCCATCAGTGGGTGAATGGATAAAGAAGATGTGGTTTATATAAAACAGAATTTTATTCAACCATAAGAGAAGGAAATCCTGCCATTTATGACATCATTAAAAATCTGAGAGAAGTTATGTTAGGTGAAATAAGCTGGGTAGAGAAAAAAATGTCCTATTATTTCACTGACATATAGAATCCCAAAAAGTTAAATTCACATGAACAGCGAGTTAAATAGTGGGGGGAAAAGAAATGGAGGAGATGCCAGTCAAAGGATACAAATGTTCAGTATAAAATGAATACATTCTGAGGATCTAATTACTGCACATCGACTATAATGAATAACACTGCACTACCTGCTTGAAATTTACTGAGATAGTGGATCTTAAGCATTCTCACCGAAACAAAATAAATTAACTGTGTGAGGTGACGGATGTGTTAATGAACTTCACTGTAGCAATCACTTCATAACATATACACAATTTTGTGGTCAATTATTATTTATAAAACTGGAAGAGTACAATAAAATTAATATTTTCTAAAAACATAAATGTGAGGAGTATGAATAGTTGTTTACCATACAACTCCTGTTTTGATATTCATCACATCATATTTATAGCTCTTGGATGATCTAATAAATGTCAGAATGGCTTACACCTTTAAAAATAAAATATTCTCCAAGCTGCTGATGCAATCCTTCAAAGAAATAGAATATGAGGTGTCAGAGACACCTGGATTACAGACGTGTTACTAATTCAGAAGATCCTAATTCTCAAATATACTAAATACAGTTTTTGGCTTTTTGTGTGCAGGCAACAGTGATTCTCTGAAGGCTGAAATCGGGTCCAGGCTCCTGCTCCGCACGTGTGAGGAGTGAAGCACACCTACTCCTCAGTGGCGCTCGTCACACCTGCAGCTTGTCACAAAAGACGTCGGAGGACAAAAGCGCCCCTACATTGCCACTGTGACTGCCCTGGTTCTCAAGCAAAGAATTGTTTTCCTCCAAGGTATTACAGACTTAGACATCATTTAGTTCCAAGGTTCCACTTGAATATTTTAAATTTCCTTACTTTGGTGTAATAAAATGTCCAGAGAAATCATAAGAAAAATGTGAAAGGCTTCTGGATGGAAGGTGAGATAAAGGGGACAGAGGAAAAGAGAAGCAATTTCTACCAATCATGTTGTTACCAACTGTAATTAGCATAAAGGTGACATACTAGTAGCACAACTAACGTCCATGGACGATAGGGATAGATTTTAGCACCAAAGGATTTGGGGTTCAGAATACATAATTCATGACTTTATCTAAATGTGAAATTAGATGAGCCTTTCAAATATCAAATGAGATATATCTAATTTGGACTCATCATCTGTCATCCTCTCCACTTCATCAAAGCTTGAATTTTCATATAAAAATTTTATCCTATCATCCTGTTACTAGTGGACAGTGCAGTCATCCAGAGCACCCGGGAAATCCCTACTCATTGGCCAAGACAGCAGCAGGGGGAGGTTCTTCCACCGAGTGCATGAAAGGCTAGCAAGATAACTGGATAGAGGAAAAAGCTCTTCTCCCCCTTTCAATACCAGATTGAAGTGGGACCAGGAGAAGGCAGGCACACGTGTCATTAATGTCTACATGGCACAGACGGAAGACCTCGACCAAAGAGGCCTGTCAGTCTAGCCTGGGGCAGAAAGGGATTGGTTGGAAGGTGGACCAACCCCAAAGCACACTGAAGTTAGGGAAGCTGACTGGTCCTTTTGAGAAAGCCCCTGTTCTATTCCACACCCGAGCTAACATAATTTCAGGACAACAAAGAAACTCTTGCTCTCTTGTTTATGGCTTGCTGGCTTGTAACCTGCACTGGCATGGTGCCCTGGCCTGTCCTTTCCACGGGCCAGGTTTCCTCAGCAGCCACGCCTCCCACGGCCTCCAAGAGGGAGCCTGTCTCACTATCTCACTCACCTGCTGACGCAGTCACCTGTGCGTTCATGCGCTCTCTCCCAGGGGCATGTGACCTTGAGGCCCTAGCAGCTGCATGGCCCAGGGCCGTGCAGCCTCCATGTGCGGTCTCCAGGAGGGAGCCTGAAGTGGACAGCGGCCAGGGACAAGCTAAGCTACCTGGATGACCACTTAGCCGCCACCTGTGGGCTTCAAAGGACTGCACTTTAAATTAGAGCAGGAACTCTGGATACGGCTTTCTGTCTTGGTCATGCTGAGGAGGTCGTCTTGGAGATATGAGCCTGCCATTCTCCCAGATCCTGCAGCATCAGAATAAAACCTCTTTCCTTTTCCACCAGCACCTGCCTCCCAAGTTTGGCTTTTGCCGTGGCAGGCAGCCAAACCCCCTTTTATTGTCCAGTAACAATCCTTCTAGTCAAATCAGCTATGTATGCCATATAGAACCAGAGTTTCCATCCACACACGGGGATTTATTTGACTTGGTATTCTTTCCTAAAGCTGCCACTTAACTTTTTCTTTTAAATAAGAGTTTCAAAATATAATAGTCTAAGGAGTTCAAAAAGTTCTGCTTTTAAAAATGCTTTAAATAGTGGTTGCTTTTTTTGTAATGTAAAAATCTCCCTGTGGTGACTCCCCATGCCTTTTAGGGAGATACACGGGCAGGGATTCCAAGGCTGATGTGTTTTACCCACGAATGAACTGACACTGTAAGCAAACGCGTTTGATCTGCACCCCAGAGCTTGGCAGGCTGAAGGGAAAGGACGCATCCCTCGCTGTCATTTGAGTCCCCACCCAAATCCACCCATCAAAGCAGAAATTTCACATGCTCCAAAAGATAGAACTGAGATCATCAAAAATCTCTTCAGATATTTGTTTTTAAAATCCCTTGAGAACACGATGAATTTGGATTATGAAAGCAGAGCTTGATTTGTACGTTTGATTTTTTTCCCAGTTTTACATTTTAAAAAAAAAAAGTTCTTTCACTGCTTCCATGTGCCCTGTGCAGAAGGCGATGAGCTTGCTTTGTTTCCCAACTGACCTATTCATATCAAGTTAGTTACACCCACTTAAATCTCCACTCCCCACCCCTACTTTTGGCTGGACCAGGGAGCCCTCCTATGGAGCTGGGAAATGATATAGGGACTTCTGCTTTTTATAGAGAATTCAACCCCTCGGTGCTACGAGGCACGCCTTTTTTTTTATTAAATAACAAAATGCATGGAAGTTGTTAAAAACAAATCATTTCCCATTAGAAAAAGTTACATGATTGGAAAAGAGAAAAACACATTGCTGTAATTACCAGTACATTAAGCAGGGAATGAACAGCTGCGTGAACTTGGAGTTAGTAGAATAACAGCCACGGAGCCAGCTTCCCCATATGGTCAAGGGAGGAGGTGGGGCTGCTAGCTGCTCGGGGTTGGAGAGGTGAGGAGGGGGCACACTGGAATCCCATTCAAGTGAGAAACTCAGGCCAAGAAATGTCTGGCCTCCCAATCTGAACTCAGATCCCCCTGTGCTGCAGTGGGAAAATCCCCCTGGCCTCCATAACAAAAGCCTCTAAAATCAATGTTGTTTTTTCCTAAAGAGAGCAAAATGGGAGCGTGTTCAGACTTCTTGGCTACCCAGATCCTAACAGAAGAGATGACCTCAGAAAGACTGAATCACTTCCTCCGCTTCCCTGGGGTGTGGCGACTACCCAGCATGATCAATATCACTTTATAAGCACTCTTTTTGATCGATCATTTGCCTTCTCTCCCAGGTAGAAGAAGATCTGGTCCGGACCCCAACACAAGACATTGGTCTCAATCTGTTGCAGGGAGAAAAGCTCTGCTGCCTTCTAATTGGCATTCCCTTCAGAATTTGGCAAATTTGGTAAAGGCAGACTGGCACTATGGTAACCTTTCATTGTCAATGCAAATCCTCACAGAAAGGCATTCCATTCTTCTTACATGTTGTGTCATAAATTAAACACAATAAATTTGATTGTGAGACCTCCTCGGAAGACATTCCTGAGTAGCTGAGGCAGAAAATGCTTGCATTATACTAAACAGAGCTAAAATTTGATAGTCGCTGGAAGGGCTGGCTATAAGAAATCTAGCTATTTACAGGGGGAAATACCAAATAGGCTACATCATCTGCAAGAAGATGTTTCCATAAGTACCGTGTCCAAAACCATTCAAGTTTCAACTATATAAAGGTTATTATCACAGAGGATGGTGGCCAGCTGTTCTTTGTTGCCACTGAAACAGAAGGAGAAATAATGGCATTAAGATGGAATTGAAGGAATTCAAGCTTCCTGAAAACTTGAGTTAGTTTGCAGGAGAGGGATCCGTGCCAGGGAGTTATATAATAGATGCCTTTTTAACTGCTGTGACTTTCTTTTTTTTTTTTAATGAAAAGAGGCACTTTTAAGACAGTTCAGGTACAATTACGGTCATCAGTAAAATAATGAATTTGATAGTTTTACAAAACTGCTCCTGAAAAATCTTTAAGAAATATGACTATGGGAAATTAGGCTCTCCACGTGAAGGTAATTGATTCAGTCAAACAATGGTGCCGTGGAATCTCATAAAGTGAGAGATTATTACTAAAGGGATTCCGTCAGAAATGGGTGCATTTCACACTCCAGACTGAGAGAGGCCCATTCCAAGAAGGCGTATAATAATTCCCCTGTAAATTAATACTTGACCAACTTTAGACAGATCTAAATTTAGAATTTAGAATGTAAAAATAAAAACACCATTCTATTCACATTAGGCCCACTATTATTTTCTTAGAAAATTATGAGAGAAATAGATGTTAAAACCTCACTTGGTGGGCATTGGAGGGTCCATGTTTAATGTGTGGGCTCCCAACTTAGGCATTTATGACTATATTCGCGCAGGTAGTGAAATATAACTTGTCGGACTGTCTTAATAAATCGATGCATGAGTCACCTGCGGGAAGGGCACTCACTCCACTCTTTCACACATGGAGTAAATCCATCATTGCCGGACTTCCGAGCTGCCCAGAACCCTGCCTTTTATGTCTTCCCTTCAGCTTAAATGAAAATTCCTCCTAGATCTTATTCCAGAACCTCCCCACAAGGCGCACTTTACCATGCACACTGTACCAAGGGCCACACTCAAGATGGACATCTCAATAGGCACCGGAATAAGAAATGCGGGATTACCTGATTTCACTCACCCCGGGAGCCTTTCTTCCCAGGTCTTACTTAAAAATAAGAAAAACCTATCGCCTTTATTTCTGGCTTTTCTGACAGCTAATTTTTGTTTGTCATCTCTGATTTCTAGGGAGAAAATATGATTTGTGGATAGCTGTAAACTTTAAATATTTTTTCAAGCAGGATGACAGCGTCAAACAATACAAACAACAAAATAGTTTTACTGTGTATTTCTTGACTTAAATTTCTCAGGCATTTAGGGCATGTGCCATAACCCTCTGCATGCATTGAGCGGGTCAGAAATTATTACCACATTACAGAGCTAATTACTTCAGGAAATACTTATTTGGGTTGAACTACAACTTGCGTGAGCAATCAAAAGTTTACCCGGGGCTGGAGCTAAGTGAAATTATTATGTTTTTTCTTCTCTTTTGTGCGGTATTACTAAGGGATTCTTTAAATTAGCTGCTCAGTGTTTTTCCCCTATAAATAACTTTTCCTTCCTGCAGTAGCGCTGACTCCTAAAGGAGAGGCAGTTCATGGTGGCAGCTAAGAGCACAGATTCTGGGCTCGAATGGCCTTGGGTCCCTGCTTTGCTGCTGACCAGCTGTGTCCCCTTTGGGCAAGCTGCCTAACCTCTCAGAGCCCCCGCTTCTTCCCCTGTGAAACTGGGATTTTACAGCATCTCCCGAGATGATTTTTTAAAGATTTTATTTATTTATTCTTAGAGAGAGAAGGGAGGGAGAAAGAGAGGAAGAAAAACATCAATGTGTAAGTGAAACATCAATTGGTCGCCACTCCCATGCGCCCCAACGGGTGGTCAGCCTGCAACCCAGGCATGAGCCCTCACTGGGAATCGAACCAGCGGCCTTTCTCTTTGTGGGACAGTGCCCAACCCACTGAGCCATACAGGTCAGGGCTAGATCGTGTCTGAAACTGCCTACCCATGGCTTTGTGAGGTGAGCGGAGGGAGAAGGAAGGTGGCACAGGCCAGCACAAGAGAGCTGGGCAATCTGAAATAACTACTTTCCTCACAGCAGGGAAAATGTCAAAGAAAAAAATTAACATTTTAAAACTAAAAAAAAATGCATTATTCCTCATTGTATTTTGAAGCAAAGGTGAATCTTTTACTTGTAAATTGGAAACACTCTGTATAAAATGGACCAGGCTCACCAGTTGTCGGGGCAGTACGATGCCACACTATGAATGTGCCACATGCCATACTTATCATGTGACCTTCCTGAACAGAGTGACAATGAATAGATACAAAGGAAAGAGTTAGGTGAAAGGTATGCCTGGTCTCTTCTAGCTAGTTGGTGCTAAGTTCCAGAAAACAAGCAGCTGAAGTTAGAAGCATTCCTTCTCCGTCTCCCTCATTCACTGTCCCCTTCACAGATGCAGAGACTGGATTGTCTTCCCAAACCTTTTAAGGTCAACTGTAAGGATGGCTTTATTCACTCACATCCTTACTTATTCATTTATCCGGTATTCACTGAGCACCTACTGTGTATCCAAGACTGTGATAGGCAGCAGCATGGGAGATAGGTCAAAGGGTGTGAAGGAACATGAATAAGATGTTGTCCGTATCCTCAAGGAAACAACGATCTAGTGAGACACTTCACACAGATCATGCAGAGCACACAAAGATCAGAACACAAATCATGAGAGGCACGCCCCGCTGAAGAAGAACAAGAGAGGAGGAAAGGTCCAGTTCTGCTTAGGAAAGTCTGAGACGTTTTCTCTAATGAGAAGAGGCCTGATCTTAGGACTGCGAGAAAAATAGGGATGAACCCGGTGAAGAAAGGGAAGAGAGGACCTGACACCCAGCACAGGCAGAGGACATGTTGCGTGCACACCACCAAGACAGCAGAACTCAGAGTGCTCAGAGCGTGCCCGGTAGCGTTTACGGCCCGGATGCAGGGCGCTTTGAGGCAGCACAGGGTTTACAGACATAATGGAGACACAGGTGTTCTCAAAAAGCCGTAAGTGACAGTATGGTGAGGTCACTTACAGAGTCTTGCTCCCAAGTTGTGCTACCATCTTGGCTTGTCTGATTTCCTGTTGGAAGGAAGGAAGGAAGGAAGGAAGGAAGGAAGGAAGGAAGGAAGGAAGGAAGGAAGGAAGGGAGGGAGGGAGGGAAGGAGGGAGAGAGGGAGGGAGGGAGAGAGGGAGGGAGGGAGGGAAGGAGGGAGGGAAGGAGGGAGGAAGGGAGGGTCTAAAGATGCTGGCCGCCTTAGGGCACTGAAATGAGGACTGTGCCATTTTCCCTAAGGACCAGCTTCCAGGAATCCTGGAAGACAGGAAGATGGAAAGCAGCATATTCTCTTCTATGTGACCCATGTGACATCAGAACATCTTCAAAGAGACAATTCTGAATCTTAGAAAGGAATGCTGTTAACTCACCGTGTCAACGATATATAGTTTTCACTTAATATAGAGTATCACCTACATTGAAAAAGTAATATCTGACACTAATGATTTATAATATTAATTTGTATTAAACGGACTTTAATTCTGAAAAAAAAAAGTATTCGTATTCGCCCCAGATCCTGCAAAGAAGAGAAAAAGCAGAGGGATCCAAGCATTTTCGAGAAGTCCCAGGGGGTTGCGTGCAGGGTGTGGCTTGTGCAAAAAATTCTGACATCTCAAAGAGGGATTTTTATACCTAAATTTTAGATCAGGCAGAGGGAATGATGGCTCATGGGGATGGACACTCGACAGACCACATCTCGACACCTGGCTCAGCCTGTTCCCCAGTGAAAAGCTTCGCACCCTCCAAAGGCATATTTTAAGCAGCAGCAGCAGCAGCACAGTCTGAAGCAAACACGATGATATTTGACCCTTTTCATCTGTATAATAGAGTTGTGAAAAAGTGGATCCGGATTAGTCCTACCAACATTAAATTTGATAGGACTAACCCCGTTCAGGTTTTCAGGGCCGCGCTCGATGGCTGAAAAACAGACAATAATCGCAGCAGCGTGCCCTTGACTTCTCCAGTTTCCCGGAAAGCGGCCTGCGTCAGCCTTCTGCAAAGAGCCGAGACGGAATCCGAGTAGGTAAACACTCTGCGCGGTGGACCTGCGAGCGGCCGCCTGGCCTCTGGCTCTTTCCCCGGGAACCAGCAAAAACAACGACATAAGGGCGCGCTCCATCTGGAAATCGTGTTCACAATGCTAAGCTACGGAGCAGGTGAGGCATTTTAATCCCGGGCTCGACCGTGGATAAAACCTGCCCGATTCCTTCAGCATTTGTGAACAACCCAGGAAGAGGAATTCTTGGGACCAAGAAAGTAGGGGTAGGGGTGGGGGTGGGGGGGGGTGGGTGTCAATTAAAGGAGAAGAACACCTGTCTCCGCAGCTGGCCCGCAGGCCTCGCTTTAATGTGCTGTCTGCTGGGAAGCGGAGGCAGCTCGGGTTACCCGGAGGCCTGCGCCTGCCGCGGAGCCTGCAGAAAGGAATTCCAGGGCGAGATGTGAGGCTTGGTCCGGGGCCAAAAACAATGGTGAAAGGTACAAAATGAAAAGCTCTGTCAGGACAAAGGCACTCAATCACAGAACGACACGCAACTCGGCCGTTTGAAGAAATGAACCCCAAACCGAAGTCACAACTGGATTAACAACTGGTTGATCCCTTTACCTTCCAGTGCTCTCTGGCCGGCTACTACTTGTTGAAAGCCGAGTGAGAAGACTACAGATGCCAGCAGTGTGCAGTGTCTTCATTTACGGCTCGTTCTGGCCGGCCTCGGCGAAGCGGCTCGCAAGATTTATGCTCCTTTGCCTCCCATCCATGTTTTTTTTCCATGAAAAGGGGAATTTAGAGCAAAGTTACCAACGTAACTCCAACCCAGTGCTGGAGAAGTCCTCGCTGACTTGCAAAATAACTGTGGCTTCAGCAGAATCGTGTGCCCAACAGTAACAGAGGTGAAACCCATAAAAACTGTGTGCACATATATTTTGAAAACAAGAGAAAAGACCTTGGAATGGGGATCACGTTGGGTCTAATGACTGGTTTTGCCGCATAGAGCTAAGTTTCAATAATGGGAACACATAGAACCAAAGGAGAGTTTCTTTCTAAGAAAAGCTTAGAAGAGTCCAAATTTACGGGTAATTTTTCATGTAAGTTCAGATCACAGAGAGGCTATATCGAGGTTATCCAAAGAAATATAGACGGGGGAGAAGTTAAAGGAGAAAATCACTTCCTGTGGTCCTAGATTGCATCGCCCCGAATGTCCACAGAACGCCTGGGAGTCAGCACAGGGCTGGGTGGTCTGGCTTCTGAGGGCCCGGGAAGGAACCATTGCTTCCTTCCTGCACCCTGACGGCCTGGAAATCCTATAACGGGAGGCAGAGCCATTCATGCCCCAATCAGAACTTGCATACAACGCGACGGCCTTGGAAAAGTACCAGTGCAATAAAACTCACAACAAGCCCTAAATGTCCGAAAACTATCTGAGGCTTCGTGAGCCGTTACAGGCAGATCAAGAGGGCCCCCACTCCTTGACAGAGCGGAGCTTTAGAGGGGCACCGTGGAGTGGGTTCAGTGGAGCAGGAGGTGAAGCTGCGGACATCAAGGCCAAATCTCTCTCTTTGAGTTTGACTTCTCACTTTGAGTGTGGCTTCTGACAGTCACAGATGGGACTGATTGGGCCGACGACGGTGTAGGAAATGAGAAGGAGGCCTGTGCCCACGGAGGAAGCAAGTGCCCCAGGTGTCCAGCCCCGAATATTTTGGCGGTGAATTTAGACACGGGGAGGGGGAGGAAGGAAATCATTTATTCATGGAAAACTCTCAATGAACTGTTTTTTTTTTCTGAAAAGCCTAAAATATCTACTGCTGTTTTCCATTATAAACAGATATAAGCAAAGTTTCATTGTTAGTTTGAAGAAATGATTTGACTTCATTAAATGTTTGCTTCATATTCTGCTTAAGGCATTAATGATAGGAAACCCATTCATTAAAATACATTATCATAATCTTAACCCAAAGAAGTACTTGTTTTTCCAATAACACTCTCTTCCTGGTGTAACACTTGAGAAAATTTAAACCATTTTTAATACCTAAAGATAAAATTCTCTATAGACTCACCTTTCTCTCAGTCTCTCTCCCTCCTCCTCTCTCTGTCTCATACACACATCCACACACGTGTGCACATCCACACACATTCTACAGAAGAGGACACAAATTTGATTTATACCCCTTTCACTGCCATAGGCACACCCTCTGCCATTACAATAAGAAATAATTAGAACCCAGCCCTTACTCTGATTCACTGAATCTACTGAAGAAAACACTCCATTATAAGGGTGGTGACTCTACTGAATACGATGTTGATCTGCTCGGGCATTTGCCTTGAGTTGGAAAATGCATCATGCTAAGTCTTTCTAACTGTGGTGAATTATGAACCCACATTTGACATCCATCATATCGCGTGCTCCATGCTCTGTCTGGTGGAAAGAGCAACGGGGTCACATAGCCATGAAAGCGTGGGTCCATCGCTAGGATTCTTAGCACTTTCAAATATTACTTGTTTTCAGCAAACCTTCAGTCAAGTATTAATTTGCTCACGGAAAGGCAAGGTTTTGGATAAAAAGGAAAAAGGTATAAAGAGTCACAACTCCTTTAAGGCTACTGGTTACATTTTAAAGTTATACGTTTTAGTTGATATTCAGGTTTTATGAGGCTCACACACATTAAAAACTCATTTGACACTTGAAAATTAATACCTATTTCAAATGTTGCCCTACTGCAGAGAAGCCATGTCACAAATCCAATGTTACATTGGCAATAATCAGCTTAAAGTACTACACATAACTCTTCTGGGTCTGGGAACATATAAATAAAATTACATCCTTTAAAGGCAAAAGATTGGCAGGAAACATAAATCTCATTTAGTCACTAGCTTAGCATTTCTTTACTTAGGAGCATAATTCAGCTCCAATAAGTCCTTGAAGGTAAAGGTTGTAAATTAGACCATCACTCTTAGTAGCAATTTTCTTATCTGTCGTGTGACGTAAGCTGCTTATCCAAAGTAAGCCCCGTTTATAGAAAGATCCCAGATTACTGAGCACTTTTCAGAACGCTGTTCACCGACTCTAGTTACACAATATTATTTATTAAGTCCTATCTCCCTCCTCTGCACACAAGAAAGTATTAGCTAAGCCTTTCTCAGACACAAAGAATAGCTGTCTGCTTGACTCAGAGCTGCAACTGAGGGCAGGAGCCCTGGAAGCATGAGGAAGGCGCAAAGTGATTTCAACTGTCTTATATTTTTCTCCATAAAAGTGTCATTCCCCCTGTTGAATAATAGATCTGGCTTTTAAAAAATAACGTGTTGTAGTCAAACCATGCGATACATACATTTCAAGGATTAAATATCTCAACTTACTAGGCAAGATCTGGGGTGTGCAGATGAACAAGACAGTTTCCCAAGAGAGAAGACAGACCTGCAGACACTGGTTTATGGAGCAGAGCCTTTTACACAATATTTGAATTTACCTACAAAATCCATGGAACACACAGAAGGAGAGCAATACTTCTCTTGGGAAGCAAGGATCTCTTTAGGAAGAAGTTGTATTTGAGCTGCTTCTTGAAAACGAAGGACATTTCAAGGAGAGGGAGATGGCTGGTAGTTCTGTCCTTAGAAGAGTGCGGGGCCTGGGACACCGGCTACGGCGGGAAGCCTGAGATAGTCACACCTGACCGGAGGCTCTGCTGCCACCGTCTTTCCTAGGCTACCTGGGATTTCAATACAGACATGCCAAAATGAACGTGTGCTTAGAGTTAGTACACCTTTCTTCGTTCGTTAACAAAGAACGTGGGAAGACCAACGTGACTGCTCCCAGGGATTTTGGCAACAGCTCCTAAACACCCCATGTGCCCTGGCCTTTTCTTTTTATTTTATCCTTCACAATGCAGGCAGGATGGTTCTTCCTAATACAGGTTCAATTCTATCACCCTCTTGCTGAAAACAGACTTCCCACTGCTTATTGTAGGAGGTCCTTGTGTTGGTGCACAAGTACCTTCATTACCTTGGGTTTCCTTGCCCTACCAGCTTCACCCTAGACAGGATTCTTCCCTTTATGTTCTGGGTAATCACTACATTGAATATCTTTAATTTCTGTGGTACGTGTGGACATTTCTTCTTGTCTGTAATTAGCTTACTCACCCACTTCCCTCTTAAGTAGAAGGTGAGGGGATTGAAGTGGCAAGCGTAGCCTACTCTTCTAATATGTGTGATGATAAAAGAGAAAAAAACAGTGCAGGTAGGATCAAGGAAAGATATTTTAAAACATTTGATATATGATAAGAGATGGACACTAGACTTTTGATGGTAAGCATGCAATAAAGGAATCGAGGGAAATCTCAAGTTTCTATGTTGCATGATTGGACAGGAATTTTGTCTACTTACTAAAGAAAGAAAAGAGCAAAGCAGACATTAGAAGGGAAAGATGAGTTCAGTTTTGAGTGTGTTGGATTGCAGGCTTTTATCTGATCTCAGATGGAGAAGTTTAGTGGGCTGTTGGATGAGTCCAAGATTTATGGAATGGATAAGATCAAGAAGGTGAGTAAGCAGGCGGGCTCAGAGTGTAAACAGAGTAGACAGAAGAAGATTAGACTTGAACTTGTTAGAGAGGAGGAGGAGGAAAAGCAGGACAGTGTCAGGATCCCACAGCCAAACAGTATAGTGAGAACTCCAAGACAAGGGCATAACCCACAGCTTCAAGCACAGCAGTCGGTCCAAATGAGCTAAGCTCCAAAAAAGATGCACTGGATTTAAATATAAAAGTAACAGTCATGTTTAGTTTTAGTAACAGCACTTTCAGAGGAATAGAGAAAGTAGAAGCCAGAATACAATGGGCTGAGAAGGAAATAAAATACAAGAAAATGACCTAGAAGGACAATAAGATCAGACTATCTTGTGGATTTTATGGGTGGGAGAGACACACAAAAACATGAAGCCTAATGGCCTATGAGGGAAGACTAGGTATCTCCCAGCTGGACTGGGGAGGGGGCTTCATAGTGAAGAACATGTGCAAAGCACAGGCATGAGACAACTTGGTTTGCTTAGAAAACCCAAGACCTTTAGCATCATCAAAGCATTGAAGGGAATGGAACATTGGGTAGAACAAAAGATATGAGCTGGGCCTCAGGAGTGAGGTGAGAGAGCCTTTCAGGCCTCAGTAAAGAAAAGGAACTTTATCTGGAGGGAACAGGGAGCCTTGGATAGCTTTTCCTCATCCTAGCTGTAATGTGCACAGGCGGAACGAGGAGTGAGAAATGGCTGGAGGCAGGGGGAGCCAATCAGAAAGGAGGATTTTTAAGTAGTATAGGAGGAAGAGGACAGTGTAAATTAGTAGCAGAAACAGGAGTGGGTGAGAATTATCAACAAGTGGTGATTAAGCGGATGTGGAGAATGAGGCAAAGAAGAAGTAGAAACGTAAGAAAAAGCCACTGTTTCTGGTTCCATCCATTAAGAGGGAGGGCAATACCACCAATCAGGGAAGTGAATGGAAAGGGACATTGTGTATGGAGGGAGAAAAAAATAATGATCACAGTTTGGAACATTTTGCATTAGAGGTTGCTTTTAGTGTGTCCAAGACAAAAAAGCCAGGCAAGTTCCTGGACCTCACATGCCTGGGGTACTAGGCATTTCATGGAAATTCAGAGCCCAAGATCAAGCAGAACTAGGGATCATGGAGAGTCTGAGCCAAACTTTACTGCGTTGAGGAGATTGCCAGAGAAAAAGGATGGCAGTTCTTAATTAACCTTCACACACTTCAAGTTAGTTCATGTGATCCCTCTTTAGGGTAGAACTGGTGGTTTTAATTAAGCCTCCAATAGGGGTTGGGATTGAATTAAATCAACTGTAGGTGGGAGTAATTCAGAGGCTGTGAGTCAACAGATCTGATGGATCCTTAAAAATTCTCTTGCTCTGCTCTCCGTGGGTGGCTACTCACAGTGAGGGTATGGAAACTGAATGGGTGGACCAAAACCCAGAGCCTTTGGGAACTACATAAAAAAAGAGGGTTAGGTAATGGGTTGGGAAGGTGGCCAGTAGAAAAGAAGAAAAACAGCCTAAATCCTAAGATTAAAATCCACCTTCCATGATACGACCCAGACAAAGAAGGTCGTTCTGACCCTCGAAATTCCACATGGCCAGCTTATGCTACTTCGTGACCCTAATATCCATGTTAACCTGATGGCAACTGCACACTCATTTTGGGGATGGACGACTAGTGTCATAAACGGGCTTTCATGCCATCTCTCTCTTTCCCTCGGCCTTGATCTCTGTAGATCGAATTACTTCTAGGTCAACGTAAAGCCCTAAAGTGAATCTTCAGACAGGGTATGATTTACTCGGAACATAGGTATTGTGCAAGAAAGCAATCTCTTCTCCATTTTAACCACAGTGTCATTTTGCCCCAGAATAACTCAAGGCGATTTCTCATGTATTTTTTTTCCAGGCACCCCTCTCTCGGAATACGACCCTGAATAGCATTTCCAGTGGGAATTTCAGAGGCTCTAAATTGCAGCCAAGGAGTAATTTTTCATCTAGAAGGATGGGAATCCCTGAAAGGTTTTGGGTTATGGAGGACTGAAGAGCAAGCAAGGATCATGTGGCTGAAGTAAGAATTTCCCGGGGAAGTAGTTCAGGCCACTAAACAGAATGGAATTCATTCCAGGCTTAAACTCTTTGCCTCATGCTTTTGTTATATTTGTAATTTTTAAAAAATAATAGGAACATAAATCTTGACAAAGATATTGTCAGAATTTGTTAACAAGCGGGTGAAGCCAAGTTTGTCTATGCTTTTACCCGCTTTAATACAAAACAACATATATATCCAAAGAATATAGTCATATTTTATATTAAGCATAGCAACAGGAAATTTTACAAACTTAAAGCACGATAACTGTAATTCTGGCAAGGGCTAAAATTTATCATTACCAAATACTTTCCACTCTAACCTCATTTCTTCTCAGTTGAAATTTGTACAAATGCTTTTTCTCTAAGGGGCAGGGGTTTGTCTGCTCAGAGGTCAGGTGACATTCTAAAAAGATAATTTGAAGGCTTCTGAGCCACTTTTCAATCATAAGTACCAAAAGCAATAACCCCTGCTGAACTTTGAAAATGTCAGAATTTTTAAACTTTAAACACAAAGGCCCATGGAATAAAAATTAATTTATTTTTCAGGTAAGAACTTAAATGTTTTAAGAATGGCTGAAACTCCCATTAGAATACCAGATATATTCACGATAACAGTAATTTTGAACAGTTTATAGAGACTAACGTATTTATCAAAATCTACATGAAACAGATATTTTATCAGATCAAAATTTGATCAATTTACAAATACAAATATTAAATCAGATTAGTATCTTTACTGAATTATTTCCTATGTGTGCAGAGTTTTACAAGTAAAATCATTTTATAAATCTCCTGAAATCAGATTTTCTACTTCAGTTCTATCCTGCAGACTGCCTGCCCCAAAGTAACTACTCACCATTTGCCTTTCTTTCAGCAGTTTATTCTAGGATCTACCTCCACAATTCTAAATAAACTTTCCAGTGACCTCTTGATATGTAATTCTCAGGCATCACTGATTAATTTTCTATAAGGAAATGAGAAGTATTCTTACATCCCCATGTGCTGCTTCTCTTCCTCTATCTACATCCTTCATTGCAGTTCGATCAGACTTTTATGATGCTCATTTTCAGCATGACTTACTTTGTTTTTCCTTTAGCTAGGAATTTTGTGTTTTTTATTTGCTTTCATGAGTTTTTGTCACTATCATTAATGTTTTCCAAGCTTTTCACATAAATTAAGAGGACTCTTGAATGTTCTTTGTCACATAATCAAGCACTTGAGAAAGCAACAATTGAGGGGTTTTTTTTCCTTGCAGTTTCTTCCTTAAATCCACTGCCCTTGTTCAATCTGAAACTTGTGCTCTATCCCTGCGCCTCAGTTACTGTCCTTCACGTTCATTTGTTTCTGGATCTTCATATGTCAGACGTCTTTCTCCTTCATGTTTTGCTTCTCTTTTGGTGGAGAACCTCCTCTAATGCAATGCCACATGGAGTGGGGACCACAGACCACTCCTAATCCACAGACTATCATCATTTGTGATGAGACAAGAAGAGAGATGAATAGTAAGCATTTAAAAGCGTGTCCAGTAGATCAATATTGCCACTTCATCCACATATGTGAACCAGCTACAGACCAGTTCAGGTGTCATTGAACATGCAGGTACACTAGGCCCATGTCACACCGGGTGATATTTTTAAGGTTAGTCAATAGTTGTCCAAAGTTCTATAAAAATATAAGAAATAAGCATTAATTTTAAGTCATTTTACAACAACTTCTTTTTTATTGTTCAAATACAGTTGTATCCATTTTTCCCCACCACTCTCCCCTGCCCCACTGCCCTCACCTCCACAATCCCCACCCTGTTATCCATGCCCGTGGGTCCTTTATACATGTTTCTTGATGACCCTTCCCCTTCTTTCCCCTGTTACCCCCCACCCTCTCCCCTCTGGTTACTGTCAGTTTGTTCTTTATTTCAGTGTCTCTGGTTATATTTTGCTTGCTTGTTTGTTTTGTTGATTAGATTCCACTTATAGGTGAGATCACATGGTATTTGTCTTTCACCATCTGTCTTATTTCACTTAGCATAAGGCTCTCCAGTTCCATCCATGCTGTTGCGAAGGGTAGGAGCTCCTTCTTTCTTTCCGCTGCCTAGTATTCCATTGTGTAAATGTACCACAGTTTTCTAATCCACTGATGTACTGATGGGCATTTAGGTTGCTTCCAGCACTTGGCTGTCATGAATTGTGCTGCTACGAACATCAGGGTGCATAGGTTGTTTGAATTGATATTTCAGGTTTCTTGGGGTAGAATCCCAGCAGTGGAATTGCCAGGTTAAAAGGCAGTTCTATTTTTAGACTATTTTGTTCAAGGAAATTCCATACTGTTTTCTACAGTGGCTGCACCAATATGCATTCCCACCAACAATGTATAAGGGTTCCCTTTTCTCCACAACCTCGCCAGCACTTACTGTTTGTTGATTTGGTTATGATGGCCCTTCTGACAAGTGTGAAGTGGTATCTCATTGTGGTTTTAATTTGCATCTCTCTGATGGCTGGTGATGCTGAGCATTCTTTCATATGTCTCTGGGCCCTCTGTATGCCCTCCCTGGACAAGTGTTTGTTTAGGTCCTTTGCCCATTTCTTAATTGGGTTGTTTGTCTTCCTAGAGTGGAGTCATATGAGTTCTTTATATATTTTGGAGATCAGACCTTTGGCCAAGGTATTATTGGCAAGTATGTTTTCCCATATTGTTGGTTCTCTTTTCATTTTAATGCTGTTTTCTTTAGCCATGCAGAAGCTTTTTATTTTGATGAAGTCCCATTTGTTTATTCTTTCCTTTATGTCCCTTGCTCTAGGGGATATATTGAACATATCAGTGAATATATTGCTATGTGGAATATCTGAGACTTTCCTGCCTATGTTCTCCTCTAGGACTTTTATGGTGTCACAACTTATATTTAAGTCTTTTGTCCATCTTGAGTTTATTTTTTAAATATGGTGAAAGTTGGTGGTCGAGTTTCATTTTTTTGCATGTAGCTGTCCAGATCTCCCAACACTATTTGTTGAAGACACTATTTTCACTCCATTTTTTGCTTCTACCCCATTTGTCAGATATTAATTGACCATAGATACATGGTTTATTTCTGCGCTCTGTATTTTGTTCCACTGGTCTATGTGTCTGTTCTTATGCCAGAGCCAGACTGTTCTGACTACAGTGGCCTTGTAATATAGTTTGATGTCAGGTATTGTGATCCCTCCTACTTTGTGCTTCTTTCTCAGAGAAGAATTAAATGACATAGAGACTAAAAGAACAATTCAAATGATCAATAAACCCAGGACCTGGTTCTTTGAAAAGTTAAACAAAATCGACAAGCCTTTAAGCAGACTCATTAAGAAAAAAAAGAGAGAGGACCCAAATAAATAAAATCAGAAATAAAAAAGGAGAGATTACAACTGATACCATAGAATACAAAGTATTGTAAGAAATTCCTGTGAAAAACTATATGTCAAGAAATTTGAAAATCTGGGTGAAATGAATAAATTTCTCAAAAAATATAATCTTTCAAAACTGAATGAAGAAGCAGAAAGCCTGAACAGACTGATAACAGCTGACGAAATTGAAGCAGTAAAAAAAAAAAAACAAAAAACAAAAAACTCCTGGCACACAAAAGCCATGGACCAACCAGATGGTTTCACAGGAGAATTTTATAGGACACTTAAGGAATAGCTAACCCCTATCCTCAGACTATTCCAAAAGATCAAAGAAGAGGGAAGACTCCCAAACTCATTTTATAAGGCCAGCATCATCCTCATCCAAAAACCAGATAAAGACACACACACACACACACACACAAAAACTATAGGCCAATATTGCTGATGAACATAGACACTAAAATCCTTAATAAACTATTGGCAAACTGCATCCAGAAATAAATTAAAAAGATCATACATCATGATCAAGTGGGATTCATCACAGGGATGCAAGGATGGTATAATATTTCCAAATCGATAAATGAAATACATCATGTAAACAAAAGGAAAGACAAAAATCACATGATTACACCAATAGATACAGAAAAACATTTGATGAGTTACATCACCCATTTATGATAAAAACACTGAGCAAAGTGGGAGTAGAAGAAATACCTCAACATAATAAATGCCATATATGAGAAACCTACAGTCCACATCATACTCAATGAGCAAAAACTAAAAGCTTTCCCAGTAAGATCAGGAACAAGTCAAGGATATCTGCTTTCACCATTTCTATTCAACATAGTACTGGAAGTCCTAGCCACAGTGATCAGACAAGAAAAAGAAATAAAAGGTATTCAAATTGGAAAGGAGGAATCAAAACTGTCATTGTTCGCAGATGACATGATAGTGTACACAGAAAACCCTATAGACTCCACCAAGTGACTACTCAACCTAATAAGTGAACTTAGCAAAACAGCAGGATACAAAGTCAATATTCAAAAATCGAAGGCGTTTTCATACACCAACAATGAAATATCAGAAACAGAAATCAGGAAAATACTCCCATTTGCTATAGCAATAAGAAAAATAAAGTACCTAGGAATAAATCTAACCAAGGAGGTAAAAGACCTGTACTCAGAAAACTACACAACACTGAAGAGAGAAATTAAGGAAGACACAAATAAATGGCAGCATATACCGTGTTCATGGATTAGAAGAATCAACATCATCAATATGTCCATACTACCCAAAGCAATTTATAGATTCAGTGCAATCCCTATTCAAATACCAAGGACATACTTCACAGATATAGAACATTTACAAAATATTATACAATAATTTAAATAAACTTTTGTAAATGTAGTTTATCTTTTGAATAAAGGTGGCATAATTTGTACTGTTTATTGTTAATCCTAAAATATTGATGGTGAAATAGCTCTCCTGGATTTTTTCTTGAGAAGAGCCATCAATTTTCTGAATGTAACAGTTAAGAGGAAAGGCATTCCAAAGAAATGAAGATCAAAAGAGGTCATGCTAGTTCACTCACAAGTTTGTCCTGAGGTTGTTATTTTAAAATAACAAGTAATCGTGATCCACGATGGTGCATCCATCTTTAATTTTAATCATCTCTATATTCACATTTAATGACAAACATGTACTTTTGTAATTTTTGTAATTCTTTTCCTCTTAAGTTTGTTCAGATTATATTTATTAAAATGTAATTTAATGCCATCCATCTTCAGTTGTATTGCACAAAGGCACGTTGCATGTGAAGCACAGCTGTAATAACTTTGAAGGGAAGGAGAAGGGTGCATAGCTATATGGAAGGGAGAGAGGGATGGTGCAGAAAGGGTCACATGGAATTGAGTGACATTTTGGAGAGCTTGTATCTCTGACAATATTTCTATTCTACTGTCACCCCTTCTTGGCAGTGTGTCTTGGTATGGAATTCTAGGAGGAAATAACTCTTCTGCAGGATTCTGAAATTATTTATTTGTTACTAATATTTTTTTAATTTCCTGCCCTTCTCTTAAGAAACAAAAAACAGTCTGATTCAGAGCTTATATATGCCCCTGCTTTTTAAAAAATTTCTTGTCTTGTAAATATTTAGACTCTTCTCTGTCTCTGGTATTCTGAAACGTCACAATGATGTGCGTTAGGGTGGGCTTTTCTTTAGTCCCTGTGTGAGTTAGTTAGTGGATCTTTTCAATCTGGAAATGCATGCCCTTCAATTATGGTTTCTACTTGCCTGTTTCAGTCCTTTACATTCTAAACTCACCCCACACCTGTCTGATGATCTTTGCTTACTCAGAAATATTCAAGAGTTAGAAGTTTCTAAAAAGCTTATTAAATGGTTTTCAAAACATTGCAGCATACTGGGAACATAATGGAACTTCTTAAATATATGGTAGATAATATCTATTAAAAACATGCAAACATCACCTGTATCAATTAAATATTGCAAACATTTCCTTTGATATTAAGGGTGAGATAAGGACATCCATCATCACTACTTCTATTCAAAATGTACTGCAGGTCCTAGCCAGTATGAAAAAGCAGGGATTAGAAACAAGAATCATAGGATAGATGCAAACAAATAAAATGTTGATTATTCATATATGACATGAATGTGTACATTTAAAACTCCAAGCAGATCTCCAAATAGACTGTAGAGTTAATAAGTAAATTTACCAAGGTGCTGGATGCAAGGTCAATATAAAAATTAAAAAAAAAATCAATGTATGTCTCTGTATACACCAGCAGCAAAAAAAAATAAAAAGTAAAATTTAGAAAAAAATCATATTTACCAAAGCATTTAAACAGAATAATACCCAGGAATAAGTCTAAGGGGAAATATATAAGATCCCCTTACCAGAAACTATGAGGCATTATTGTGAGTAATTACAGAAGACCTATGTAAATGGAGATAAATCCCGTGTTCATGAATTGATAAATTCAATATTGCAAAGAGCAAAATACAGCTTAGCCAATCTGGAAAAAGAACAAATCCAGCAGGCTACCACTACTAGGTGTCAAAGATTCCTTTAAAGCTATAGTAATCAAGCTGATATGTCCTGGGTGAGGGGGTAGACAGACTAATGGGACAGAACAGAGTTCCAAGACAGGCTTGTAGACATAAGTCACTTGACTTATTACAAAGGTAGCACCACAGAACTGTGGGGAGGAGGGCCATCAGTATTCATTGAAAAATGGTGATGGATTAATTGAATATCCCTGTTGGAAAAAATAATTCTTTGCCCTGTGTCTTATATATAAATAAAAATTAAAATAGATTCTTTTTGTGAAAGCATGACAGCATAAATTAGAAGTCCTAAAATTAATTGAATTTAACACATAATTGACAGTATCAAAACACTTTCACAAATTATTACTTCATTTAATTTTTATGAAAACCCACTGAGGTACACATGGTAGATGTTATTATGTCTAATCTATAAAGGATGTAACTAAATTGCAAGGAAGTTAAGGAATTTTCTGATAATTACATTCAATGAATGGAGAAGGAGGTCACCCCATCCCATGCCAATAAGATTTGAGAAAATGAAAAAAATCAGCAGGTTTAAGTAATTTGTCTAAGTGCTTCAATTTCCTCCCATGTAATAGATTAGCAGGGTTATTACAAAAAGTACTAGGATCAATGTGAACATGTCTGCTCCGATGCCTACCATTTAGTAGACACTCAATATATGCATATCAACCTCTCATCTTCGTCCATCCCAAAATCCCCTGGCCCGTCAGGAGTGTAGACGGGCCAGGAATGAGTGTCTCTAGTGCAAGACCACGATCCCGGATGCCTCTGACAAATGACAGCGATAAGGCTCAAGAAACTATTTTTAGTGGAATTGGCCACCTGCAATGTGAAACTTGTCACTTATCAAACAGCAAAATGGAAAATTGTTAGAAGGTGGCAGGATATTTTACAGAACCAAATGTTCCAATTTTCAACACATTTCACAAAGTGTTTTCTGTGTGCCTTTATTTTCTCTGTTGAGAGACTGAGGTTTGCTTTTTTTTTTTTTTTCTGTGTCCCCTCTCAGCCTTGTTCTGGCTCAGACTTGAGAGCCTCTCTTCCTCTCCTGACCTCCTAGTGACAGCGTCATCATTGTTCCTGAGACTGTGATTAGGGCTCGCGACGGTTGCGTGACAAGCCTTCCCAGGGGAGAGATGCTCACTGGTTCCAGAGCATTCGTTTTCCTTCAGTGAACACAACCAAGAATGGCTTCAGAGCAGAGCCGACCATCACCTGGAAGTATTGTTTTTTTTTAAACAGGAAAAAAAAAAAAAAAGTTTTTTTCCTTAAGGAATCATTAAGCTTATAGTTTAAACCTAACACATGAAAATCTTCTGTTTTCAGATAAGTCAAGGTTGTTTTCTGGAGAGGTATAGACAATAAAAGTCATAACTTTTAATGACTTGGAATGACTTTAAAAATCACTAGGTCAAGGTTGCAGACTCAAATACCTATGGGAGCCAAACAAGTGGCAGGAGGGAAGCCAGCTGTGTGACACTCCCAGCCTCCTCGGGCTGGTGGGTTTGCATGTTAGTGGCACTCATGATACCCAGTGTAGCCTTGTTCCTTATCAACAGAAATCCTCTTTTATTCGGAATGGAATGCCCAGTGAATATACTCCTTTGTGCAAGACCCCTTGCAACTTGCGGTCACATGGAAACAACTGTAGCAATAAGATACAAACAGAAGTCTACAGGGTGGGACCACTTAGAAAACTGTCATTTCCCAGTTTTCAGAAAGGACAGTCCCAGGGGGCACGTAACTTTTATCATTTGCTTCTCTTTCTTTCTAGAATGTGACCATGACACCTGAAAGAGCAGCGATCTTGTGGCCATGAGAACAAAAGCCACGCATTAAGACAGCGACACAGAACAAATGCAGTCCACAGATACATTCTGAGATACATTCTGTGTGGTGAGCACTGAGGAGAAGCAGGCCCCCATTCCCAAGGACCCTGAGTTCCAAGGGGAGGTAAGACGTGCACAGCAAGGATGGCAGGTGCTAACACGTTCTATGAAGAACAAAGGTGAGGATGAGGTTCGAAGGCAGAGCCTGATGTGAGCTTGACACTGATTTAGACAGGACGGTGGGGAAAGTCTCTCTGATAGGGTGACACTGAAACAGATATTCTAGTAAGATGTAACTGAAGATGTGACTGCATTACTGTCAAATCAGAGGAAGAAAAGCGGCCCGTGCCCCCCTCCCCCCATTTACTGAACCCCAGATGAAATCCTCTCTTCTTGGTGAGTCATATTGTATGCTAATATATTAAAGATTCTAAGTCATCCTGAGGTAAATCGGCATATTTTACTTGTTTTAATCTAGAATGTCCCAAATTCATTTGGCTTGGAATCCTTGGTTGGTGTTAGGCCCCTCAACCCCCTCTGGAGGAATTCCAGGCCACGCCATGGGAAATGCCGATTGTGACTGCCCCAGGACAGAAACAATTAACTACCGCTGAGACCTCTCAGTGATGAACTGAAACAGACCCATTTGTTTTTCAAGTTCTCATAAATAAATGTTTTTATTCAAACAAAGTTGGAGCCCCAGCTCATGGTGTCCTATTATTTAGCAAGCAAAAGTAAAGACAAAAATTGCAAGGACTAGGTATACTTCAGTAAAAGAATTGTGGGCACTGTACCAGGGTTAAAATTAAAAAAAATTTTTTTTAAATCTAGCATTTCAAGGAGAATAATGTTCTTCCCCATTTGTCAGCAAACATCCTATTTCCTTTTCTGACACTGCATTTCTCAGTTGCCCCACATTTTAGCTCCAAGGTGTTTATCCTGATTTTGCCTCTCTCTGCATCACTGCCCTACGTGTTCCACAAAGGCAGAGGCTGAATCTTGTACAACTTTTAATCCTAAATGCCTGCTATAGAATACAGCACGTTAAGTGCCCGGTTAATAAACAAGTATACTCAGATTGACTATTATGGTTATATGCTCACTGACTCCACATTTGGGCTAAACTCCCTGAAAGCTCTGCGTCCTCTTAGCTGATTGGTCAATATTTCTTTTCCCTGCCATCAAAGCAGCTTCGGTGTTTCCACACAATTGAGTGCACCATATCCACTCGGTCAGAAAAAGTTTTCACACGTTAACAGTGGTCTGAGCAGCACAACAAGACAGATAAGTCAATTTTTTAAAAGGCTTTGCCAGTTAATGCATCTAATGTTAATCTCGGATTACATTTTATAACCCAGGAATGATTTTTAAAATAAAAATAACTGGATACCTCCCCACACCTATTAATTCACTTTTTTTGATGACTCAGTCATGATATATACTTATGCGTGTATACACACATGTATTTGATCAATATCCTATTGATCAGGGTAATTAAAAACTTTATGGACTCTCCGAGTGCAAGCAATGAAATGAAGAGGAATACTCATGGGTGGAATGTTAACACAAGGCACGGTACACGGGCAGGAGGATGCATTCACGGGGCCCTGGTGTGTTCACATCAAACAGTAGCAGCATCTTTATGCGAGAGAAATTTCAGGATCGGTCAGTTGACATGGACTCTGGAAACGTCCTCATCCTTTGGGAAACAAGTTGCCCCCAGATCCTTATGAATCTAAAATGCCAGTGCTTCTACTCACTCACTACAGTAAAGACAAGGCTTACAGGAGGTGGGCATGATAGTCATTTATAGTACCATTCTGAAAGTCATCTAAAATAGTGTCCCACAGGCAAAAAACAAACAAAAAAAAAACAGGAAAAACTCTTTATCATTACTGTGCACACAGATACACATGCGTACCTCCTCATTCCAATAGCAGCATATCTGTGAGTTGAAGGTGCCCAACCCAAACTCTAGGTGGCCATTTATTAACATTTTGGAGCAGAGATGATGCATCAGTCAGACATACGTATCTTGCCTCCACTTTTTACATGCCACATATAACTTTAGACAGATTAGTGACTTAGTGTATTTCTTTTCACATTCTAATTCCTTTCTGCTTTTATTTCCCTCTGGAAAATATCACTGATAAATACCTGGTGATGTCAAGAAAGCAAGACCTAGCCGTGCAACGTGAGAGAGGTAAGAGACAAAGAAAACACTGTTAATGTGACTTGGAAGAATAATATAGCTGGTTATCCTGAAAGCCTTCAGAAAGCTAGGGTATTCAGTCAATTTTATTCTTTAAAAAAATAATGTAAATATATTTTTTAAAAACTTGGTGTGTCCTCCTTATGTGTTCATTTATTAAGTTTATATGTGCTTTCTGCATATATTAGTTAATTGTGCACATAACAAGCCCTCTTTTATCAGAGTCTCCAGGTTAGAAAGAATAATGAGGATCTTCCAGGTGCTTTAGTTGCATCTGGAAGTGGAGTGTTGGAGCCTTGGATTTTGCTGACTCTGAATCTACAAGCCCCAAGCAAGAACCTTGCTGCTGCGATTGGTAGTAGCTCGGCTGATCAGCTTCTGCCAAGCCTCCCTTCCTGCCAAGCCAACACCAGTGTTGTGCTTTATTCCTTGCTTAACCACAGTTCACTGCTATAAGCTAGAGAGGTTTCCTCTTATTGCTTAAAGAACGTTTTATGCCAAACATTCCCCAAAGCCACTCTCTTAATCTCCACTGCCTGTTGAACCTAGCGAGGTGCAAATGTGTTTATGTTCACATAAAGCCCTTTAATGGAGGTAGTGCCTTAACTAAAGAAAAATCGATGAGATTTTGCACATATTAAAATAGTAACGGAGAACATGGCTTCATGCGTACCCACTCATCACTGATACCTGAAGTTTCTTCACGGAAGAATAGAAAGACCTTGCTGCCAGTGGTGGTGGCGATGGTGGTGGTAGGGATTAAGTGGGCCTGAAGAAATTGGAGGATATTTGGGAACCAAAGTTCTCTAAGTCTACTCTCAATGCTTCTACAAGTTCAATTAGCAATGGTGGCTTTATGATCTGTCAGTCATGTGCTTTGGTCGTAATAGGTGTCAGATGTTGCTGACGGTGGCGTCCTCCAGGGCTGGACGCTTAAGCATGAACCTAAACGTCCTCCTCTGAAACGTCTCTTTGCACTCAGTTTTAGATTGTAACACTCAGTTAAGCCTCCTATGAAGGTAGATTACAGCTTGTTTATTCATTTGCACTAAATGTTGTTAATTGACTCTATATATTCTTTATTTAGAAAGCCTTCTTATGCTCCAATATGCCCTTCAAAACACTGGCCCCTTGTTCTAGAAATGCCGCAGGTCTGCAACCCCTAAACTGAGTCGCTAGATCCCCTTGGAACCTGCTTCCTCTCACCCGCCCTCAGCAGCAGCATTCTGTCTGCTGCAGTAATAAGAGGAAAGAGATAAAGATAGTGCAGAGTTTAGCTCATGTGTGTAGAGCAATATGCATCAAATTATTATAGGTGAATACAGCAAATTGCATTTAATATATAAATGTATATAAGAGATCAGCTATCAAATTATATTGATTTATATTGCATCATAATTATATTTCATAATAAAAGGGAAGCGAACTAATAAAGTTATAGTCCCCTCTCATACCTTACACCATGATTAAACTACATGAATGAAAGATTTACACAGTGGAAATAGAATCACCAGTTCACAAAAAGAAGCGTAGTAGATGCAGCAAGGAGGAAGGCCCTGCTGAGCATGCCCGGCCCAGGGGAAAGGCCGACGCTTCTGGAGGCACCTACTTCTGCTACTCTTGGATATCTTCTTTTTGCTTCTACTAGATTTTAATTGATAATTTTCAAAACCAAACAAAAAGAATTTTGTCCATTTTTAAACAGCTCCTTTGCTGAACTCTGGGTAGTGCTAACACCCTGACTTCCACCCAGCTGGTTATCTTGGGGTCTGTAAATATATAATAAAAAAGAAACCAAACATTGACCTTTTTACCTCCATTTTTCTCATCATTGTATCTTTTTGTTGTTCTTTTTCAATGGACGAGTAGGCTCTTAAAGGATAATGTTAAATAGTGATGGGGATAGTTTCGTTCTTTTCCTGTTCTCTAACGAGATTTCTTCTACTGTGAAGCAAGTCATTGGTTGAGTTTGACTACACCCATCCTATTAAAACATATGCATTACCATTCCAAAAATATTTTTCAACCAGAATGATATGAAGTTTTACCAAATACCCTTCATATCTATTGAGTTACATGTTTTTCTTCTTTAACCTATTAATATGATCAGTTACATAGATAAGCAGATATCCTAATATTAAACACGTTTACATTCTTGAATGAAGTTTACATAATCATGTTTTATCTTTTTAATGTAATATTGTATTATAATTGCTATGGATGTTGATCATAAAATACGCAGGCGTTTTTTTTTGCATTGCTTTCTTACTATAGCACCAAGAAAATACACAGAATGCTGAAGTGATTTTTTGATGACACTGGTAATAAAACTACTGAGGCATTGTAAAGGGTACCCTGGTAGGACCCTAACCTGGCAGTAGTGTCTAGTCCTATCAGCAGGTTCCTACGAATCTTGGTTCGCCCCTTAACTCTCCAACCATACATTTCAGATGGAGTCTCCATGACCCAAATGAACGATCTATTCAGGATAATGAGAGATCTCCTGGATGGAGATGTACTAGTCAATTGGTAATGATATGTTTCTTCCAAATTATCTTGGTAGCTGCCAGCGATGCATTTAAAGGAGAACACACTAGTGCCCGTACTCAATATTGGCATATAACAACACTTTTATAAACTGCTCTGAACCACGAGGAAACTGGCAAACAACCAAAGCATTGTGTTCCAGAGCCAGGAATGTGATTGGGGAATATTTCCATTGTGGCTTTTGCTACAGAGTAATTTGTATGATTTGAAGAGCAAGCCATAAAACCCTATGTGGGCATAGGTTATCCCAGGTAACTCCTCTGTCGAACAAGAAACAATATTAACAATTGTAGGCTCATCAGAAATCAAGTGTTACCAGTTATTAAGGCTAATCAAGGAAACAGAAGGTTGTTTCCCATTTGTGCACGCGTGCCTGTGTATTTTATATGAATGCACAATAATATGACATATTAATCAGTGGGTACGAAGACACTTTATTTGCTTGTGTTGAAAATGCCCAACCATTAATATGCTAATGGTGTGGGTGAAGAATAAATAACAACTCAGCCTCACCTGAAAAACTTGTTTAATAGCGGCATTAACTCTTCACATCATGACACTGCTGTGGCAGCCTTGCCTGCAAAACACAGAGTGAACGGAGTTTAAGTGAGAGAACGGGTTTTAAATAGAAAACATCACAATTGTATCAATCTGAGCCTCTCATTTGTCACCCTAGCTTCTCGGGACTCAACAGTTTGCTATTGGATGTTTGGTGTTCTTATTTATACAATTATGTGTCTTCGCTGCAATTTGAAGGTTCAGGTGAGGCTCAACTGCAGGTAGGAAACTGTAAACAAATTAGGTGAAAATAAGTGAGGGCTTCTGTCAAAGCTGCTTTAAGCAAAATTGTGAAGCCGAGTGCTTGTCTGTTCAGTGTTGATCTCCCTCTGTGCCCTCTTACCTCTTCACTGGTGTAGCCCCTTGCACAGCGGTAGTTAAATCCACCCCCTGACCTCTTACTGCCTTATCAAAACCTCCGACATTCGGAAAGCAAGGATGGGATTCCATCTTAAGGAGGATACATCCCATGTAAGCAAATCTGGGCCAGGCTCCACCTTAAGGTGATATTAAGGACGTTTGTACTCTGCAGTGACCTTAGTGCTACCTCTGCAAAGTAAATACATTGTTTCCTTGCAACAACCAAAAGATGCTCTTGCGTTTTAATAGGACTTAAAACCACAAAATAAAAAGATGTAACTCGAGTAGAGGAAACAGAGGGTTAACCCTGCTTGTAGACATGATTCTGAATGGGGAGAGGTGGAGAGAGTCTGGGGAAGGGGCTAGTAATCAGATCCTTTGAGAATCCTTTAAAACCCGTCACGTGTCAATGACTTTACCAACCTATTTTCGAGAGTTTGGATCCACAGTTTTAGTTTCTTTTCATCCTTGCAAGTACCATAAAGATAAGAGTTTCTCAAGAACAAAAACTCAATCATAACTCAAGGTAAAACATCAAAAGTGATAGGAATTTTTTTTCATGTGAGGATAGAAGCATCTTGGCTAGTGGCTGACCCTTCCAAAGGCCCCAGACACCAGTGGCCGAGGCAGGACCAGAAGTAAGAATCTAACCCATTTTCACTGCTTTGTTTCACAAAAAAAAGAGGGCCAAGTAGTTCATATCCCTTCCCTTTTGTATTTTCATGAAGGACAATCATACTTTTCAATCATCTTGACAATTTCACCAACTTTGAGAAAATGGAAAGACGTAACAAAAGGTGATGTCTTGAAGTTATACCATCAAGGTATGCCAGCTTCAAAAGGAAAACATAGTCGATCTTTTTTCCTCCCCAACAAAAGAGGAAGCAATTGTTCCTATAACTAGAGAGCATCAGACAGTATTAACTCACACAAAATGTGGAGTGTGGAAGGGAGACTGGTTAAGAGATAGTAAACTCAAACTCATATGAGGACAGGGTATTTTAAGAGGTTTAGACCACTTAAATAGGGCTGTGAGGACAGTTCCCAAAGGCTCCTTAAAACCAGTTTTGGGGAAAAGGTGATTAGCAGTCCAGCTGAAGGATGAGAAGAAAGAATCAGGATGAAGCTGAAAATGAAACTATCATAAAGCATAAATAATGAAATTAAGAAATACAAATATTTCCAAAAGTATGTTATTCATAAAGTAATATTTGGCTTTGTACCACAAATACATTTGATGTGTCATTGAAAACTACAGCCTATTCCTATAGCAATCATTTTAATTCCCAATCTGTCTTCCAACTCTATTTTTTATTGTCATCTTTCCTGGATCAGCCAGATATTTGTCTGCCTTCTCACTGTAAGGCACAAACAAACGCATAAGTCCAGCTTGGGATCTCTGACTCAAATGTCAGTTTTGGTGGCAATCTTCATTCAAGATCTTTTAGGGTGAATCTCAACCCTCAGCACAAAGCTAACTGGTTGATGTGTGTCCATGGAATTCTCTAAGAGAATTGGAAATTCAGTAACACTCCCACATTACCTAGTTTTCCTGTGATTCCAGAGAACAAGCAATGTCATTTGGGCATAAGAGACACCAGGAATAAGCATCCATACATTCCTATATTACTAAGTGTTTGTTATTCCATTTTGAACACTGTGATTGCTACCACAATAAGGAATTTGCAAGAACAGAGTCTGAGAAGAAACAGGAGTTCTTCTATGAAAGCAGGCAGAGAATGTTTAAAAAGGACATTTTGGCCTAGGACAAATAGTGGTTTCTCAAAATGTTAAGTATGTGCTCAAACCATGAGAAGGTTGAGAAAGTGTCTCCAAATGGCTGTGAGAGAACAGGGCACTGGGCAATATGGGAAAATTGAGCAAAAAAACCTTTTGTTTAACTTTTTTCCACCTCATTTCAGTTTGGGTTACAGTTGGGATTTTCGCTATATAATGCACACTCGGGGAATTTTCCCAAATGGTCTGTATGTTTTGGATGTGATGTTTTTAGAACAAAGTCGATTCTTAGTGCCGCATGGGAGGCCGTGCTTAGAATGGAAGGAAACTTCACAAAGGGCGGGTCCCTTGCGGACAACACTTATGACTCATCAAGAGACAGGGTCCACTTTCCTTTCCATTCTGAAGTCAAACAAGGACTGCAGTATGACTTTCGCATTGATTTGTTTAATGCAAATGTCAGCTGACAGTGTTGAAGAAAGTCATTTCTTTATCGTGGCATCCAGCATAGTTAGTCCAGTGGGCTTAGGAACCAGGCAGAGCTGGAGGATCCAAAAGCCACTTTTCTTTTCCTTTTTTTTTAAGATTTTATTTATTTATTTTTACAGAGGGAAGGGAGGGAGATAGAGAGAGAGAGAAAAACATCAATGTGCGGTTGCTGGGGGTTATAGCCTGCAACCCAGGCATGTACCCTGGCTGGGAATCAAACCTGTGACACTTTGGTTCGCAGCCCGCGCTCAATCCACTGAGCTACGCCAGCCAGGGCGCAAGTGCCACTTTTCAATCAGCTGTGTGACTTTGGAAAAATTACTCAATATCTTTGTGCCACATCTCACCTGCAAAGTGAAAATCATGACTCTTGTCTCATGGGGATGGGTCAGCAATAAGTGACATGACCTGCTGGGCACTGAACCTGGCACATCCTAAGTGATCAATAAATGTAAGCTATCATCATTATTGTAATTATTGAGTTTATGTGTGATTTTTAGAGTAGGATTGATTATTATAGAAAATGAGAAATCCATTCTCTGTTATCATAGAGCTTATCTTTTTCAAGGAACTCAGAATATTTCAATAGATATTTCTTAATAATAAGTGTTTTTTATTTAATTGTGAAATATGAACTAGTTTCTTCTTGCAAAGGAATATAATTAAAATACACTTTATAAACATTTTTTTTGTTCAGGACTTAATAAAAATCTTCCTGGTATTATAAATCTCACCTTGAAATTTCAAGTTCCACTTTGCAAAAACCAATCAAAAAGCAATTATCATAAATAGCTGATCAAAGATATGAACTAAACTGAGTGATAGATGATTTAATCTAAAGAAAATTTTACATGTATTTTTATTATTCCTTTATAGGATAGGGTGTTACACCAAATTTGTAGCATCAGTTCTGTAAAACCATTATCTTAAAAGAAAACATTTTGAGAGATCTCGAGCCTGTAAAAGACACCAACAAAATTATGTAGACATATATAAGTATTTATTAAATAAATAAAATGATGAAAACATATATTGCTATTCCTCACATGCTTCCTTGATAATAATGGCTACTTCTTAGTTGTTTTTAATTTACCATCCCTGGATGGCTAGAAGATGTCCAAATTTTCTATCTCTAGAATTCTATTAAGAGCTTTGATACAACTGAGATGTGTATCTCGATAGTGTTCTTGCCTGAAATGTAGAAGGAACATACTATATATTCACTGAAGTGGGTATTCACTCTATAAGTGGATGAGTGCATAAGTGACTAAACAGCCTGAGTAAATAAACAACTTAATAAATGAACACTCTGTTCCATGGTCAAAGCCTGTTTAAGTCTCTAAAGCATTGACTTCTTTTCTCTGGCTCAGAGTGGCCCATAAAGCCATTTCCATGTTTGAGAGAAAACAAAGGAATTTTTAATTTTTAAAAATTTTTTTAAAAGATTTTATTTATTTGTTTTCAGAGAGGGAAGGGAGGGAGAAAGAGAGAGGGAAACATCAATGTGCGGTTGCTGCGGGTGGTGGCCTGCAACCCAGGCATGTGCCCTGACTGGGAATTGAACCTGAGACACTGGTTCATAGCCCACACTCAATCCACTGAGCTATGCCAGCCAGGGCTAAATTCTTTTATTTTCTTACTTATCAATAATCACCTCTGTTCATCACTGCCAGCCCAGCAGAGCCATGCTCTGTGACCACATTTGCCCAGTCTGTCCCAGCCCCCTTCTCGCCCTCCTCCAGCTGGGCTGTTACCTCCGCCCTTTTCCTCATCTCCCCCAAGGGATGCTATTCCGCTCAGACCTCTGCTTGACCATCTCACCACCCTCTCAGTGTCCCCACTCTCCATCCCATCTTCAGTGTCTTAAAAAGTCTCTATATGCAACCCAAAACTCGCACAACCATGGAGGTATGCGAATTCATTATTCAGAAATAAATAGATGTCCGTGGAATTTAGCATAAGGGGAATGGCCGTATATGTGTGTGTGGGCGGGGGGGGATGAACTGTAACACAGCCAGCACTTCTCAGTATATCTTTTCATTTAAATATAATTTTTTTCAATTTGCATCACCGATACATAGATTCCATCCCTCTGCTGGTAGTTACTATTGATATTTTATTTTCTCATTTAGATAAAGGATAGAATCCTAAGGCTTATCATTCTTTTCATCATAACTGAAAGGGCTGGACCTTGGTCCTTCACCCCTGGAGCTCTCGAGAGCTCCCTCGCACAAAGGAAAAAGAGCCAAGTGGAAAATGAAGTCCGCATGACTGATAGATAATTGCTGAGCACGCAATGCGTCTGCTCAGGTAGGACCCACCTGGGAGGCCTGGCTCTGTCAAGGGACTCGGGCTGAACTTCAAAGGGCTTTTGAATGAATCTGGAACGACTCATTTTTTCTATGAATCCAGAACGACTAGCCTAGGGGTGAGGCCTTTAGTCCGTTAACTCAGCTAGTCACCACACAAAGACGGCAGCCTGGCCTGCCTCGGCACAAGTGCAGGGGGGGAAGGAAGGAAGCAAAGCCACCTACTGCTTGGATGCCGGAAGCCACAAGAGGATTGCCTGGCATAACCCTTGATATTTACATCATAGTCATTCTTCCAAAAATCTAGGGTTTGTCTTAAAAAAAAAACAACGTTCATCCATGGGCACAATGGCCAGATGGAGTAGGTGAGAAGCATCCTTCCCACCTCACTCCTAATTATTAAATGCAAACTAAGTGCCAAACATTGTTTTAACCAATTTACCTGCATTATTTCATCTAATCCTCATAAGGACCCTAAGAGATAAATGCTACTATTATGACCATTTGAGATGCAGCAGACGAGGCGTAGGGGAGTGAAGCAAGTTCACGGAGGTCACAGCCAATAACGATCCAAACCGGAATTCTCATCCTAGTCTGGCTGGCTGTGGCTGCTGTTTCCAAACACTGCAATCCATACCCTGTTTGGCAAAAGGTTGTCAAGAGGCCGTGTTGCACATAAATTCATTTTGAAAATTTCCACTGTGTCCACCCTGACAAAGTTGCTACTTCATTTTATCATTCAACAAATACATACAGGAAGGGCTTCCTACGTGCCAATGACAACGTGAGGCCCTGAGGCACCAGAACTGAGCAAGGGAGATGAGAGCCCCGTGTTCATCGGAGCATTCAGAGGAGAGGACAGGAAAATCAATCAAATAAAACAACAGTGTCTAATAATAGTTACCCTGCATTGGAAAAGCACGGGTGTCACCAGGGCAGTTGTCAGTAGCCTCTATATCCATCCAAAATGCTCACAATTTATAATTCTTAAGGTGCGTAGAATACTGCTTTGTTAACATTCAAATAACTATTCTAAGCACTGAGACTATATAGTCTCTTCTCTAAAACACAACAACAACAACCAAAATTTAACTAGTGAGAGAGAAACACAGGGTGACAGCAGTCTAACGGACATTTTAAAAAGAAAAAAACAGTTGTATGAGCAGAGAAGAGAGAGACAGCCCGGAGGTTTACAGATGGGAATTAAAGGCTCTTCCCAACAGCACACCTGAATTCCATGTGGTCCCCAGAGAAACTGTGTTCAGTAGACACAGGACTCAGGAGATCCACCTTCTATTCCTACATTTAACCTTCCTGCACCCTGGTTCTTTGTAAAATTAGAGGGTTGGGTAAGGGGCCGTTTAAGGGGCCACTGGCTCTGACCTGCTGTGATACTAATCTTTCAGGAAAGCTGACAAAAGTCACTGCTCTCAGGATTTCTTGATCTGACAGTTCAAGCTCTAGCTACCTTTTTATATGACGGATTTTCATTGTGCTTGGACTGGAAATATCTCTATGGGATTATTTCTGGAATTTCTCAGTAAGTCAGTATCTTAGCATTCCAGGTTGTTCAGCCTTCAATATTTCATATCCCCCACCCAAAAAAATCTACCTTTCCTGTCTTACCTGCTACTAAGCACTCCATCGAGAGGCAATTAAAGAGAAGATAAATAATAATACTAATCCACATAGAAATAAAAATGGCCATTTTTCTAAAAATAGGAATTCTATTAATAGTTATAAAAAACCTTCATCCTACTTAGATCACAACTATATACACATATATAACATGCATTATATATTTATATATATGCATATATTTGTGTGTGCGTGTATTTCTCAACCAGGGGTGATGCTGTCTCCAGGGACATTGGGCAATGTCTGGAGCTGCTCTCGGGTGTCACACTGGAGGTGTGGCTGGCATCTAGTGAGGAGTGGCTAAGAATGTTGGTCAACCTCCTATAACACACGGGGCAGCCTCCTGTTCTAAAAACCATCTGTTCTAAAATGTCGGTAGTGTTGAGGCTAAAAAATGCTAGTTTAGACAGTACATGCACTTCTAAAGGAGGGCCATTATTCTAGGCTATGGAAAATGTATAAGATTCTTCACTTTTTTCCCTCGATTTATTATTTGAAAAATATTGACTCTGTTACCTTCTTTATGCTTAGCTTTTGAACAAAATGCAGTGTTGAGGCCCTTTTGCTCTCTTTTTGCAAGGTTGATAACACTAACCTGATTGCCACCACCTGTGGCCAAGACAGGACACAAAGGATGAGAGGTCTGGCCCAGGCTGAAGGACACAGACTCCGGAGCTGGAGGTCCTGGGTTCAGATCCACCCTCTTCCACTCTCCCCTTGTCTAGCTGTGGACACATACTCATACTTAATCTCTGCAGCTTCCCTTTATTATTTTTAAAAGGGGGACAACATAAGAAGCCTGCCCCCCAGAGAATTACTGTGGGGATGCAATGAGCCAACGCCAATGACATGTGGCTCCCAGGAAGCCCTCAGTACAAGCCAGCAAAGCCTCGCCTGCCACAGCCATGTCGTCGGGACGTTGTTGACGCTCAGCCACTCACACAAACTTTGCAAGAGTCAAGAGCACCAAAAATCAATTTTTTTTTCTTTGAATTTCAGGTAGTAAATTGCACCTCCACATGTAAGACAATTTTAATGTCAACACAGTCTTACTAGCCATACATAACCTTACATATTCAACTCTGAGCAAATGAATCAACACAATTTGATAAAAGCAATTTCTTAAAACTATTTCTTCCAGAGATTCAAAGAAATTACTGAGACTTTTAGTATGTAATTCTTTGACTATCATCCAGGCTACAAAGAAGTCCTGCATTTAAATCTCTAGTTAATCTGAGCTGAGAGGTCCTGCATAATTGTTTAACATACATCTTTCTGTTAATAAAGCCATCAGGACAGTGTACGGTAGGAGTCGAAGACTCCTTGTTGGTTTCCCCATGAAATAATGGTGTTAGAAAAACAGGCACCGCTAACTCCATGCTTCTTACTAACAAATTTGTGTTAAAGCTTTTTGTTTTCATGAAATATCTAGGTGTTAACAAGTTCATCTCAAATATGAATAGAATCAAATCTTGCAAACAAATAAATGCAATATTAACCCAATAGGAGCTTATCCATAAAGAACCTGAAATAATGTTTCTGAAACCATTGAAGGAGTCCAATCAGGATAAAAGAATCAGCAAATTCTTCCTCTTTAAAAGCAAAACAAAATCCCTTGGGTCAACCCACAAAATAGTTAGGTCTTATAAAATATTTTACAAAGAAATTAATACAATACTTCTGTTTATTAGACCTTTTACTTCCTTATCGGGCTTTGTAAGTATTACTAAATAAAGCATCATTTCCACAAATAAATGCTTTATGCTGGAACACAACTTTAGCAGTACAATGTGCTACTTCCATTAAAATGATCGTTTCACTAGTGGAAGCTTCCCAAATGCAGGCATTTGTTTGCATTTCTGTGTCTGAACAAATATTTTGCCAGTCCTTGCTAACTAATCTTGCCACATAAATATAAGAATATGTTTCATCATATTTCCTAATAAGAAAGCAGTGTGTCCTTCACATGTTTGTATGAAATCAGTCAATCGTCAAAAGACATGCAAAAGATTCTACGTCATTTTTTGAAATAACAATGTCCAATTAGGCCAACTCTTTCTCTGCCTGCCCTTCTGAGATGGCTTGGCTGCATTTTGCAAGAGTTTGTGCCAGCCTTTTCTACTAATAAGAGCATCTCTTTCAAGAAGGGCAGGGGACTTCAGCTCTGTGATAGAGCAGTAGGATTGGCTGGGCTTAGTAGTTCAGCAAGCAGATAGCAAAGCAGCTCATGAAAACCCCATTTTTGATGACAGATGAAATAAAAAACCTAATCTAAAAGAGCTTTAATCTCCTATTACAAGTCAAAGTATACTTTGCATGTAAGTTTATAGACTCCTGCAGTTTGACTATGATATTCTATGATGCAGCCTTGAGTACAAGGCACTTCCATCATCTACCTAAAATGATTCTGACGTGACTAGCCAGTCATCAAGGCTGATCTCCAAGAAATCTACGAAAGATCTAGGACTTCCTGGAGGCCTCTTATGCTTAGCTAAAAAAGCAACCACCCAGCAGGAATTGGGCAGTGGGAGAAGGACCCATCTTAAATGCAGCGTGATGTTTGTCACTTCAATCTCCTTCCTATTTCAGCCCTACCTAGACTTCCGGTCTTACGTTATCCACCCCTTCCCCACCACACACACACTCCCATACATTAGGCTCCAGACAAGTCATTTCTGAGATGCTTCATGCTCTATCAGATAATAGAAATAATAGAAATTTGACTGTTGGTGTTGAGATAAGCAAAACCTTTTTATTTGAGCCTTGTTTCGACTCTCTTACTCGCCCTGAAACACACTCCCGAGGGATTCTTAGAAACATCTTCACACAGAGGACAGATGATGTTCAAGAAGACAAGGAGATTCTGGGTAAGCAGTTCCAGGAAAATGCCCATAAAACTGGAGTCTGTGACTCTGACCTCCATCTCTTCCCCCAGGTAGGCAAAGTCTGGCAAACTGGGTTTGTATGTTTAAAACTGGGGCTGTATTTGTGAAAAAAAAAAAAAAAAACAAAACAAAGATGTATGACTCAGGTCTCTCTCTTTTCTTCCCCTTCTCCCTCCCTCCTCTTTATCACTTCTTCCCATTTAAGGTCTAATACAAACCAGTTCCCTGAATAAAGAATTGCTACAGAATCATTGTATTTTGCACATTGAAGCATATTAGAAATCATAAAGGTCAAGCTAGGAAAACCAAGGAAGTCACATCACTTGCTCAGAGTTGTACATCCAGTTGACATTCAAAGATGAGTTCATCTGCACTTCCAGCATTCAGTTTAGAGAAAGAAGGAAGGGTGGAGTGTTGCACTATGGAACTACGCTGGGTTGACCTATAATTAAAAATCAAAGTCATGCCACCCAGACTATCTACTCTGCTTAACATTCATGACTGTCCCAAGTGCATCTCATAAATTACAATTATTTTCTGGCCCCAGAAATCAATTTGGTAGGTAGATGCACCATTTATACACAGAAGCCCACTTCTACATTTATCTCGGGACTAGGTGTGAAGGACAGGGTTGAACATAGCTAAAGGGCATCCACTGAGGGAAACAAATTACATATGATATTGCATATCTTACTTTCATATCAATAATAATCTTTCATTTTGCAAGCATATTGCATATAAAGTGGGCATTATGAACTTGCTGCTCCATAAGCAAACAGCAGAAGGTTATCATATGGCAAATGATCAATGTTCCCTCCTCCAAGTTACCTTGGGCATAGTCAGGACGTATCTCCAAGATGTGTTAAATATCTAGCAACACTTTCTGCAGTGACTGCTATAAAAAGAAAATAATGATAAAGGCACCAAGCTACTCTGTCTCCAGGGTTTAATTCACAAGAAAGGAGAAAAAAAAAGCTAGATTCACAGGGAAAAAAAACAGCAAGATAGCAAGAATTTCTGACAAATTAGGTAATTTGACACTTGGAAACTCATTCATTCATTTATCAGTTCATTCATATAACACATATTTTATTTTTTTAAAAAAGCGTAAAGTGCCAGATACTCATCTGGGCCCTAGAAATTGGAATTGGCCCTGCCTTTTAATGGAGTTCATATTCTTTTAGAGAAGTTAGTGAAATGGATTTAAAATGGTAGGTGGTAATACAGACTAGGAGGCCACAAACAGGTCAAATGAGCTGGTGGAGGGAACGAGTTTATGGGCCAGCAGGGAGAGGAACACATCTCTCCCTCGTCTCTGTAAAAGATTTCCACAGGAAAGCAGGGTGAGTCAGGGAAGTCCTCTGGAATAAGATGGCCTTCCTGCAGGGAAGCGAAGGAAGCAGGGGCTGAGCCTTGGAGACATCTAGAGGGAACCGCTTCTAGGTAGAATAACACATACAATGACCTGGACACAGAATGTGCTGGGGCTTTGGCGTGTCCAAGAAACATCAAGTGTTCAGTGGAGCAGAGGCATAGTGAATGTGTGTGCATGTAGAAGAAAAAAAGAGGGAAAGGATAGATTTTTTTTAGGGTCTTGCTTGCTGGGGAAAAAATGCATTACCACTGTTTAGAAAAATAATGCTTACTGTATTAGGGCTCTCTGAGACACAGAACTAATATATAGTTATATGTGTAACGATTTACATAATGAAGAGATTTATTCTAGAAGAGGCTCACACAGTCATGGAGTCTGAAAAGTCCCACATCTGCTCTGTGCAAGCGGGAGAGCCACTGGCCTCATTCAGGCGAGAACCAGCGCCCGCGGTGGAGGGCAGGAGAACAAGCTTCCGCCGGCTCAGAGACAGCACACTCGTCTTCCTCTGGCCTGTTTTTCGATGCTGGCCCTCAACATGTTAAAGAAGACCCCCGGGGCACTGTGAGGGTGGTCCCCTTTCTCAGTGTAACCATTCAAATGTTGGTCTCTCCTGGAAACCCAAACATGATGCCCCATCGGCTATCTTCACAGCTCTTAGCCTGGTCAGGTCGACACAGAAAATTACACGACACACTTTTCAAATTGGTATAAATTCCAGAAAAATACAAATTTAGAATTTTAATATATAGGACTTCATGAACAATAGCATTATTTTTGAACCATTTCTGAGAACAGGATAATGAGCAACTGCTTTTTAACAATTTAATATTGTGAAAACAGATTCTTGAATCAGACTTTTTCATTTTGAATCACTTACTATTTGCCTTTGTTTATTTATTTAAGCCCTCTATATTTCAGTTTCCAAATCTGTGGTGTAGGGAATCATACCAGAACCCTACATAAATAAAATATATAACTAAATTTGCATAAAGACAAATATACATATACGCATAACAAACTAAATGAGAGAAAATTCAAAATAGTATATTAGAAAAATTAGATTTATTTAGAAAATGCAAGATTAGTTAATATTCTAAAATCAATCAACATGACTTACAACATCATTATAAAAATAAATAAAATCCATATAGTCATCTCCATATTGGCAGAAAAATCAATCAACACTCATTAACTTAAAGAAAAAAAACTTATCAAACAAGGAATAGAAAGACAGAAGTCTTCTTAATCTGAAAAAATAAATCTACCAAAAAAGCTAACACTACAGATAAATTCTACTGGAAGTCCTAGACAGTCCAAAAGGGAAATTTAAAAAAAAAAAGTTCTAAGGATCAGAAAAGAAGAAATTAAAGGGTCATTGTTTTCACATGACATAATTGGACACATAGAAAATTCACCAAATTTAATTAATAATTAAGTGTAAAAAATTATAAAAGATCACTTGAAGCAGTTTCTATATAGTAGCAAAGCAATTAAAAAGTTTTAAAAAGGTACCACTTACTATAGCATCAAAAATGTCAAATACCTAATAAAAAAATCTAACTTGCATGCAAATGACTCCTAAACAGAAAACTACAAAACTATTGAAAGAAGTTAAATGGGACAAATAGAGAAATGCACCATATTTACAGGTTATAAGACTCAATATTATGAGCCCTGGCTGGCGTAGCTCAGTGGGCTGAGCACGGGCTGCGAACCAAAGTGTCACAGGTTCGATTCCTAGTCAGGGCACATGCCTGGGTTGCAGGCCATGACCCCCAGCAACCGCACATTGATGTTTCTCTCTCTCTTTCTCCCTCCCTTCCCTCTCTAAAAATAAATAAATAAAATCTTTAAAAAAAGACTCAATATTATAAAAATGTCAATCCTCAACAGATTGTTTTATACATTCAATACATCCCAACTAAAATCTTGACAGAAATTTTTGAGGCAATTGACTAGTGAATTCTAAAATTCAGGGTGTGGCAAAAGTAGGTTTACAGCTGTTTGTGTGGAAAACAATACAATAATTAGTAAATAAGAATACAAAAATAAGCCGTATTTCATGTACTTACAACTATAAACCTACTTTTGCCCGCCCCTGTATATATAGAAAACCAAAAGGCCAAAACAGTGAAGACCAAATTTTTGGACAACTTGCAGTCCTGGATATAAAGCCTCCTTATTCCATGTACTGTTGCCTGTTTTAACGTTAAGGGGCCACAGCAACGCAGTGCCTGAAAGGAAGTTCCTCTGTAGTAGATTATGCTGAAGTGAATATTCATCCGTGTGGGAGAACTATGCACTCCAGTGACTATCTTAAGCCACATGTGAAAGTCTACTCCAAATAGATTGTAGACCTAACTAAACAATAAATCTTTTGTAAGATAAAATACAAAATTACCTTCATAATTATGAAAAGTAATCATTGTATTTCTTATACTCTGAAGCCGGCACAGGGTACCAGGCACTGGGACAGTTCATGTACACTGTCACTTATCTGCCAGTTGACCCAGTTAGCATGGGTCAGTGATCGGACCTTCAGTCCCTCCTGTTCCCACCAGGCCTCCATCAGCTTCTTAGAGACATGAACCGAGTACATGAGTAGATCCAGACTATACGATAGAAAAGTCCAGAAGGAAGCCTATAAAACTGCCTCTACCTACCAAAATAATAAACCAAAGCAAATTATATATCCCTGAAGGGATTTCAGAGATAAATTCTATCAACGAGGTTTTGAAAAATGTAGTGTGGTCATCCTACCACATTCTCATTCAGCTTGCCTATTTGGCCCGTGCAGAAAACAGATGGGACTTAGAAAGTGACAGTGCATTATCGCAAACTTAATCAGGTGGTGAAATCCAATTGCAGCTGCTGGTCCAGATGTAGTGTCATTACCGGAACAAATCAACACATCCCCTGGCATCTGGCAAATGCCTCTCTGTCTCTCTGTCCCTTCCCCTTCCCTTTCTCTCTCTCTCTGACCTTCTCTCTTTTTCTCTCTCCCCCCTCACATCTATCAGTAAAGCCCATCCAAAATAATTTATGAGATGATGCTGATTAGACCAGATGAGCAGGAAACAGCAACTCCCCTAGACTTGTTGGGAGGATACATGCATGAGAGAGGAAGGGAAGGAAATCCCACAAAATTCAGGAACCTGTCACGTCAATGGAATTTCTAGGGGTACAGCAGTCTGAGGTAATGTGAAGATTAAAATACTCTCTCTGTTTCCTTCTATCATTAAAGAAGAGCTGAAATGCTTAGATTTTGCAGTACTTTAAACCCATTTGGGACATGCTACTTTGAACAATTTATCAAGTATCCTGATAATCTACCAAATTCAAGTAGTCTCAGAGAGAGAGAACTCAACTGTCTTACGACTTGGAAAATGTGACTCCCCCACCCCATGCTGTGATAATGCTTAGCACGTCTACGTCGGAAAGGCAGGCTTTAAAGAAACTCTGGTAAGGCCTTATAAGTAGATCATGATGCAGACATTTAAGATTCTGGATAAAAACTATGCCATCCTTTGAAAATAACAATAATCATCTTGAGAAATAGTTATACACTTCCTCCTGGGGCCAAGCAAAGAATGAATGCTTGATCATAAATCACCAAATCCATGAGAACTTAGCTGCTCATCATAAAGTGGGTATTGCCTGCCTATCAGACCATAAAGTTGGACATCAGAGTAGCACTTCATTGTCAAATGGAAGTGACATGTACAAGGACGAGCTCAACTGTATCCTAAAGGCAAATTTAAGTTTCATGAGCAAATGGCCCACATGCCTAGAGGCCGTATTTCGACAGTGTTGACCCATTTCTCAACCTCCCCTCATGGCCATACAGAGACTTTCTATAATTACTTGACTGGGAAAAAATGGTCTCGTAAAGATGGGAGAACTCTGGGGCTGACCCTGCAGAATAGTCGTGAGGGGGAAACCTTCAGTGGACAAAATTTTGAGCCATGCACCTGGTTGCTGTTTCTGAAAGGAGAAAGAGATGACCAGGGCTATGCATCTACGCTACTTGCTGAACAGTGTCTAGTGATTGGGCAAATGGTTGAGGACTTGGAAGCAACATGATTAGAAAACTGGCTCTGCTAATGGGCACAGACTGTGAAGACACTCGTTCTGTCTGCTAATATTTAGCAAAAAGTAACCTCAGACGACGGGACGTTAATGAGAATGTAAACAAGATGACCAGTTCTATGGAAGTGAGTCCGTCAGAGTCTCCTCAGACACTGCTGTCCTCGTCCAATGGCTCCATGAACAATGGCTCCATGAACAAGGTGGCTATGGTTTTAGGGGTAGAGTTTATACATGGCTCAGAAACATAAATTACCACTTGCCAAAGTCCGTCTGGCTAAAGCCACTGCTGAATGCCTGCACTGCTGCTGGTAGAAGCCAGTGCTCAGCCCCCAGTTCACATGACTCCCTGAGGAGATCGCTCAGCCACCTGGTACAGAGTGACTGCGTCGGACCATTCTATGATGGAAGGAGCAGCATTTCTTTCTCCCTAGAGTAGACACTCTGAATATGGATTGAACATTTTTGCCCATAATGCTCCTGCCAAAACCACGATTCAAGGATTCATAAAAAACCTGTTTACCATCACGATATTCCACACAGCTTTCCTTTTAATAAAGGGACAAAAATCTCATTCTTATGCAATTCACAGGTCTCACCATCTTCCCCACCATTCTGAAGCAGCTGTGCTGATAGAATGACGGAATGGCTATGTGAAGACAATTACAGCACCAACTGGGTAAGAACACCACACCTCATGGGGCTGAGCTAATGCCCTCCAGGATGCAGTACCTGCTGTAAATCAGCAAACTATATACATCACCCTTTTTCCTAGCTAAAATCCATTAGTCCAGGAATCAATGGGTAGAAATGTGAAGAACTTGTCTCACTATTAGTTTTGGTATTCCTGTAACAGAAATTTTGCTTCTGTCAACAGAATTTTGGATTCTGACGGTCTCTAGACTAGCTAGTACTATTTTACATCTGTGTAGTTCAATATGCTACTCGCTGGCCACATGTGGTTATTCAGCCCTTGAAATGTGGCTACTGTGACCATGGTAATAAATTTTTAATTTATTGAAATTTAGATTATTTAAATTCAATGTAAATAACATGTCACTAGTAACTATAATATTGGGCTAATGTATATCACAAAGTCTAGAATTCTCAAAAAGATGAATCTTTCCACCAGGGGATGCAGTAATTGTTTAAGTTGATAGCTGGCCATGGCAGTGATTCAATAATTACTGTACTGTGTGAGACAATTGATCCTGATCATTGAGGGCAAATTGCATTGTTACCACACAGTGGGGATAAGGAAGTATGTCTGGAAAGTAGAATATCCTTTGGGTGCCTCTTAATACTTTTATTTTTCTGTCATTAATATCAACAAAAAATTGTAACCCAGTATGGGCAAAAATACAAATAGCTCAGATCCTTTAGAAATAAGCTTTTAAAATGATATAACAAACAATTATAAAACAATCCTAAAATGGAACCACAGAAGACCCCAAATAGCCAACACAAGAACAACAAAGCTCAAGGCACCACACTTCCTAATTTCAAACTATATTACAAAGCTATAGTTATCAAAACACTGTGGTATTAACATAAAAACAGACATATAGATCAGTGGTATAGAATAGAAAACTCAACAATAAGCCAAGACATATAGGGTCTAGCAGTTTATGACAGCAGAGCCAAGAATATACAATGCGGGAAGGATAGTCTCTTCAAAAAATAAAAAAGTTGTTAGGAACCCTAGATAGCCTAGATAACACATACAAAAAAATTAAACCTGGCCTCTATTTTACACCATGCACAAAAATCAACTCCAAGTGGATTAAAAACTTAAATTTACAGACCTGAAACTATAAAATCCTAGAAGAAAACACGAGATAATCTTCTTAACATCAATTTTTGCAATTTTTTTTTGGATTTGACATCAAAAGCAAAGACAACAAAAGCAAAAATCAATAAGTGGGATTATATGAATCTAAAAAGCTTCTGCAGAACAAGGAAAACCATTAACAAAATGAAAAGGCAATCTATGTCATAGGAGAAAATATTTGTAACACACATATGTGATAAATAATATGCAAAATATATAAAGAACTTAGACAACTGAGTAACAAAACAGAACAAAACAAAAATAGTTTAACTTTAAAATGGGCAGAGGAACTAAATATTTTTCTAAGGAAGACATATAAATGGCCAATGGGTACATGAGAAAGTGTTCAACATCGCTAAGGGTCAGGAAAATGTAAATCCAAACTACAGTGAGATACCTCACACTTGTGAGAATGACCATTACAAAAAAGACAAGAAATAGCGAGTGCTGTCAAGAATGTGGAGGACAGGAAACCACTGTACACAGCGGGTGGAAAGGCAAATTGCTGTAGCCACTATAGCAAACCATATGGATGGTCCTTTGAAAATTAAGAATATAATGATCATATGACCCTGCAATTCTATTTCTAGGTATACTCATATCTCCAAAGGAAATAAAAAAGAGGATATCAAAGACATATCTGCACCCTCACATTCATTACTGTATTACTTACAATAGCCAAGATATGGAAGCAACCTGTGCCCATCAATGAATGAATGAATGAAGAAATATATGTGAATATTATTTTACTTATTGTGTACATATAAATATTATTCAGCCATGAGAAAGAAGGACATCTTGCCATTTGTGACAACATGGGTGGATCTTGAGGTCATTATTCAAAGTAAAATGAGCCAGACAGAGAAAGACAAATGCCACATGGTATAACCTGTATGTGGAATCTACAAAAAAAGAGTCAAACTTGTAGAAACGTTGAGTAGAAAAGTGACTGCCAGGGGCTGGGGGTGTGGGGAAATAGAGCGAGGCTGATTAAAGGGCACAGTCCTTCAGACATAAAATGAGTAAGATCCGAGGATCTAATGTGAAGTATGGGGACTATAGTCGATAACACTGTGTTATCCAACTGCAATTTGCTGAGAGAACTTAAATGTTAAAAATAATAATAATAATAACAACAATAAAATAGACCCATCCCACAGTCTGGAAGATTAAATGGCATAACTCATGCTTACCATAAAAGTTTTATGCAATTCTATAGCATACTTTTTTACAAAAAGCAGTAATTGGAATTGATATATTGCATACAGCCAAGTAGGTGATATTACCTTTGAGAAGAATGATTATTTTACAGCAGGGGAAAAGTTGGGCCTAAACCCATAACATTAGAAGCACAGTGTCCATTGTTTATATAATATCACAACCTAACATTCTAATGGGAAAGGACATTTTACAACAAACACAGGGACAGAGTCACTGGGGATCTGGGCAGAGAGTGTCTCTGTCTGACCTCCCCATATCCCTTGTTCCCAGACACAATTCTCTGTATTTCCTGTGCTTAACTCTTCAAAAAACTTGTTTTGCTTATTGATTGCCTAACCTCATTAGTATGTAAGCTCCATGAGGACAGTTACCTTTTCCATTTTCTTTATTTTCCCGTCCCCAGTGCTAAGAACAAGGACTGGCACACAGTAGGCTCCCAATAAATATTTATTAAGTGATGCAGAGAGCATGAATGTACATAAATCAGGCATACATAATTGGCAACTGCGGGATATGTGTCAGCCATTTGACACATATGGCATTCCCAGCTGACCTCTACCCCTGTTCTTTCTTGTAGAAAGCCACTCTGCCATGGTTAAACTCTAGTTCTGTGGAGTGGGAGGGGTGATTTCTGCAAGGTCGCCAATTTCTGAATACTTGACATCTCTGATAGGATTGCCCTTGCACTTTCCCTAATGAAATGACAACACCACACATCCTTTCCAAAATGAAGTCGAAAAATGAAGGTGAATAAATAAATAGCTAATGAAGGGACTACAGTCCAGCTAATTATGATGACAATATCAGCAAGTGTATGTTAATAAGAAGTATGTGTCATTTGGCTTTGCATTTATTCATAATCTGGAAAACGGTGACAGGAAATCCTTGTGTGTAATAAAAGGAAATCTCTCTAATAATCAATAAGACATAACCTCTATAAATAATTTAAATTCCATCAAGCAAAAACAAAGATTTAACTGAGTTTTGCCAAGCGGGCTCGGGGCACTTAGACATTCCCACAGCAGATGGGAGCTGTCAAAGCTCATAAACACTCAAAATTGTAAGACACGACTTTCAGATGACAGAAACCAGAAGAATTCATGCAAATCAACGAACCCAACACACCTTATTTAAAGAGTGCTTGACAGTCGCGAGAGAAGACAGTGTTGAAGCTGCGCCTTTGGAGCTATCTCAGGTTTTAATTAGTCAAACGCCACTGTTTCCTAAACACAGGCCCTTCTTTCAATGACCCTTTTTGAAAATCCATTAAAAAGCAGTTTTCTTTCTACTGATCTTGGTGCTAATTCTATGCCAAGTTATGCTTTAGTCATCACTCAAAACTTCTTTTCCAATGATTGAATAAGGCAACTTAAAAAGAAAAAAAAAACTCCCTGATTAATCTGGCCAACTTAATTTTAAGGAAATCTAGTCGGAATAGATTTTGAGTCCCGTAAGCTTATCATGTAAGAATTTTGCATGTTAATATAATGCTGCCTCTGGAATTTCTTTACTGGAGGAGCGGAAACATATTTGAAATTAGTGGGTCAGGGTGTATGACAATGTATTTGCAGGGCAAGTATACTGCTTTTACTTAGTTTGTACTATATCCATTTGGGCTTGCTATTGGTGTATGCTGATGAACTGTGGAAGAAATGGCAACCCACCCACCATCAAAATGTAGAAAATAATTGAGATAAACATGACACTTCACCATTTCAAAAAAAATGCTTTCATAGACATGACCTAATTCATTGCCAAAGTTAAACTGGTGAAGACGGTATTTTTATCATCCCTCTTTACAACTACAGGAACTGAAGGTCAGAGAGGTTGAGTAACGCTTTACCCATCATCACATTCAGAGTGACTGCAGGACCCAAGCACCAGCACCGTTTGCTCCAAACCTCCTGGCTTTGCCTACATACCATAGTGAGGAAAGAATCACATTCATGTTCAGAAAACATCCTAGTGTTCAAAAAGAAACTGCATCATATCCATCACTACATAGTCCAGGCACACATTCTATACGGGGAGACAGGCGACATCACTGTGACAATTGCTATCATGTGGTTCCCAGAAGAAATGGAATATGTCAGCCCAGACTTCAAATTTGAATAGAAATTGGCTAAGAAAAAAGGCAGTGTGTTCCAGGCGGAGGGAACAGCATGTACCAAGGCACAGAAAGGAGAGAGTGTGACCCAACCAAGTAACTAAAATAATTCCAGTTAAATGCCAGCATCCTGCGTGGATGGAGACTCCTCACAGATGGGACCAGTAGGCAAACAAGGCCCAGGTCATTGAGGACCTTATAAATCATATTTTAACCTTCAGGTTTTACTCAAAGAGCAATGGGGAGCTTTATAAGAAGTTTAAACATATGTGCATGGACTACATATTTAAAGTTATATGCAGTCCTAAATCAAAGGGAAAATGTATTTTGGAGCATCTCTTTGGAAACCTTCCAATGAGCAAAATTGCGATTGACCAGATGGACCTTAGAAGGAATAAGATTTTTGCTCTAGGCCAATATAAGTTTCATTCTTGAGGTAATACAAATGCATGCAGACATAATTGGCCCTAAGGAGAATTAATAATATTACAAACTTAGATATTTTTATAAAGTAGCTGACATATTTCTACTTGGGATAGATTTTTTTTTACTCTACTTGGTTCAATAGCCTAATGGACTTAGTTATTTGAAATAACATTAAATAATCTCCCAAACCTGGGCAAGCTCCCCCAGGCAATTACAAGGTGAGTGATTTGCATGCCAAACTGTAGGGTTTAGCATATGGTCCCCAACTTCTGCATAACTAAAATCTTAAGAAAGCATTTTCAATGAGATGCCTTTTATATTTATTTGTCTATCATCCACACCCCTAAATTCTTTCTTTCATAAATAGTTTTCCTCCTTAAACATTGTCCTAATGTAATATTTTGTTGATGTTATTTTTCCTTATATAGACAATATACATTATTGTTGATGACAGAAATAAGCAAAAGTAAAAATATTAATATCTCTTATAATAGGTAAATATTTTTGTTCATTGTTTTGCAAAAATGAACTCATATTCCATATTTTCTTTTGTAATGGTTATTAGTACATTTAATTTAATAATATGTCATCACATTTTTAACATGGTTATTTACATATATTGTAATGAGTATTGTCCTCTATGTTATGAACAATATTTTCTTTTCTTTTTCTTTTTAAGATTTTATTTATTTATTTTTAGAGTGGGAAGGGAGGGAGATTGAGAGAGAGAGAGAGAAACATCAGTGTGCAGTTGCTGGGGGTTATAGCCTGCAACCCAGGTATGTGGCCTGACTAGGAATCAAACCTGCGACACTTTGATTCGCAGCCCACACTCAATCCACTGAGCTACGCCAGCCAGGGCTTATGAACAGTATTTTCTTAACCAATCCCATATTGCTAGACATGCTGGTTGATTTTTTTTTAATTATAAGCAACATTCTAATTTAGGATTTAGGATTAAGTAACATCTCGTGATGTAATGAGAGTGAAAGTATAATAGCCACCAAATATATTTGTTATCCCCAAACCTATTCCTCATTAATATGACCAGAGAAAAAGTGCATCCTTTGTGCATCAGCCTCCACTGAGAGATTAATATCAACTATTTAATTATTTTAGGAAATTGTATTTTTACACACTCTGAGGTCATCAAAGGACAGGGCAAACCTCTGTCAGCCTGTGTGAATTTCCATGGCTGCTATAAACAATCAGTGCAAGCAAAGTCACCAGTAACATTGCCTACGGGGTTCAAAAAATAGACTCAAGGAAGTATTGTTTTGAATACAGTTGCTCAGTTCTCAGCATAGAACATCTTGAGCTTCAGGACAGGTAAGGAATTTTCCCAAAAGATGACCCTGAAACCACGGCTAGAGGACTAAACAAGCAGTGTGAATTTGATCTAAGTGGAGAACCTCTGTCTTGGCTGGAAACTATACAAGCCTCTCCCAGTGGAGAAACGCAGCCAACGGTCATTGTGGTTATCCAGAAATACCAGTTCCCCACCTGCAAAGTTCAAGTCTGGAGCTTCAGAGATCTTCACCCTTTGTCACGTCCAAGTTTAGAATCTGGTCTCCACAACCAACCTCCAATGAATCAGAAGTTCACCTCTTCCTATCTGTTTGATTTTGAACAAGTTATTTGGTCCTCGACTTCTACAGGAGATTCTAAAAGCATTTTATTAGGTTTGTTGGAGGCTGAAATAAAATAATCCATATAAAGCACTTAGTTCAGTACCTGGCTCGTGGTGTATAGTTGGCAAAGGTGTGTTATTGATTTCTCAAATTTGTAAACCTAAGCAGGAGTAAGAAACAAATGCCAACTCTCTGTCAAGACCATTTGTCATTTCTCTCACTTGTTACCGGGTCAAAAATGAGTGAAGACAAGATTTTAAAACATTCTTGTATGTCAAACCTTATTTAAAAGGGGAGGAGAGCCCTGGCTGGTGTAGCTCAGTGGATTGAGCGTGGGCTGCTGAACCAAAGTGTCGCAGGTTCAATTCCCAGTCAGGGTACATGCCTGGGTTGCAGGCCATGACCCCCAGCAACCGCACATTGATGTTTCTCTCTCTCTCTCTTTCTCCCTCCCTTCCCTCTCTAAAAATAAATAAATAAAATCGTAAAAAAGGAGGAGGAGGAGAGAGAAGAAGGGAAGAAAGAGGATGAGGAGGAGGAACAGGGGGAGAAGATGGGAAGAGAAGGAAGAAGAAGTGTATAAATGAGGTATAAGGCATTTAGACATATCCTATTACAGATTAGAAAGTAAAATGAACCAAAAAAGAATAAACCACAGCTGTCAAAATAATGTTATTAAAAGCAGAAATAATATCCTAAGATAAATCACAGTGTACAAAGTTATTTTCTCCTGGAAAACAGAAGGCCGGCTTGAAGGTGGTCTTGACATTTATATGTAACTGAACATTTCTAGGTCTTTGTGTTGTCATTAGAAAAGTAAGAGATTCAGTTTATTCTTTTAAAGTATTTAATTATTCATAATACCTGTGATTTTATACAGCAATATTAAATCTGATAAATTCCTATAAAAGCAAAACATTGAAGCACATTTAAGAAATTCTTCACTAAAATGGGGTTTACTTATAGAAAGATGTCAATAAGTATTATTTTTCCTTTTGCTTGTGCAAGGACTACTGAGCTAAGAGAAGCACTAATTTAAAGGAAACATATTATCCAGGGAAAATGGCAAGGAAACAAGAAAATTTTTCCATATTGTAAGGAAATTTAATTTAAAAAATCGATAGAATATCATATCTGAAAATAGGCTACATGCATATCAGTGAAATTCATTTTGCATTATTTTAAATGTACTATTTTTCTTTTATTATGAAAAAAACACATCCTTATTGCAAGCAAATCCATTTAAAAGTGGGGTTTTAGCCCTGGCTGGTGTAGCTCAGTGGATTGAGCGTGGGCTGTGAACCAAAGTGTCGCAGGTTCGATTCCCAGCCAGGGTACATGCCTGGGTTGCAGGCCATGACCCCCAGCAATTGCACATTGATGTTTCTCTCTCTCTCTCTCTCTTTCTCCCTCCCTTCCCTCTCTAAAAATAAATAAATAAAATCTTAAAAAAATAAAAAAGTAGGTTTTTTCTACTGTAATTAAAGATCAAGTATCAAACCAGAAACAATTTTCACCTGTTGTGAACAGACTTGGTATAGAGTGGCATATTTCTTTGTAAAAAATTATTTTCTAAACGTAACGTGTATCTCAAGAAGTAAAATCTCCATGGTCATCACTTCCGCAGAGAATCACATGTAGCGATTTTGTGTATCTTCTGCAGCTAAGCTTACTCATTCTTTCTTCCCCTCTCACTCACACACTGTTTTCAGTTGTAAGTTATTCGTTTCATTTTTTTATGTAATCTTTCAATTACAAATAAATGACTAACTTAAGGAGAAAAGGAAATGGGAAATGAGAAATCAAGTATACTCCAGAAAACTCAAGGGTAAAAGAACAGCTGGGTATGCAGACACGCTGGGAGCGAGAAGAGATTATCAGGAGCTCGCTGTCCCTCCACCCTTTCATCTTTCCCTCTGGGGCCCTTCAGTCTCATGTCTGCTTCTTTCTGAACATCTGCTTTTTTTATTTGTCTCACTGCTTTGGCTTCCTCACCGTTCTGAAGTTTAAATGTTCAGTTCTTGGAAGCATCTGAAAAATAGCACCTCTTAAATTCAATTCCAAAATTTTGGAAGAGAGAACCTTGACTCCCCACATAATAGGAGCGGAGCAGGGCATGCTGTGGTTCTCAAGAAGAGGAACATGCGGCTTTAGTAAACATCATGTTAGTCCACTGCACGGTGGACGTTTTTTGTGTAGACAAGTATAAATCTACATCATTAATTTAGAGACTTTATCATGACCTCATTATACAAACATTACTTGACCTCCTTTATTCTCTTGATGAGGTATTTAGAATGTTCGAGCATCTTTGTAAGCACAATATTATTTCCTTAGGAATAATTCTTATCAGTGGTTCAGAGGGTGTGCATATGTATTTCCTTTTGCTTCATTACTTTCCAAAACATCTACATCCATTTTTTTGCTTCAATGAATGGAAGTTCTTATTTTGCCAGTCTCACCTGTGTATAAATTCTGCCTATAGAAATGCAAGGTTTGAAGTGAAAAAGGTCCATAAGTCATAACCATTTATTTTTTCCACATTCTTCAATTAAAGTACAATTAACATAGATTAAAAGTCACCCTTTCTGTGTACAGTTTAACCAATTTAATTAGTGAATGCAGTTATGTAATCACCCCCACACTCAGATAAAGACAGTTCTGTCACTCCATAAAACTCCCCCCAGGACCCCTTCTCACCAGCCTCTTCCTACTCCAGCTCCTGGCAGCCACTGATAGGATTTTTGTGCCTGAGTCTTTGACTTTTCCAGAAAGCCATACAAATGGAATAATACAGTAGGCAGCTTTTTAAGGCTGGATTCTTTCTCTTAAATTAATGCACGTGAGGTTTGTTATGAGCTGAATTGTCTTCTTATAAATCCATTGTTGAAGTATAACCCCCAGTACCTCAGAACATGACCTTATTTGAAAATAGGGTCATTAAAGATATAATTAAAGTCAAATGAGGTCATACAGGGATAGAACGTACCTCCTAGTCCAATATGACTAGTATGCTTATAAAAAGAGGAAATTTAGAGACAGGAAGGAACATAGGGAGAATGCCATATGAAGATGAAGACAGATCAGGACAAGGCTTCTACAAGCCACAGAATACCAAAGAGTACCAGCAAACCAGAAGAAGGTAGGAGAGAGTCACTGAGCAAGATTCTTCCTCACAACCCACAGAGGAAACCAACCCTACTGACATCTTGACCTCAGGAATTCTAGCCCCTGGAATTGTGAGAAAATACGTTTTTGTTGTTTAAACCACCCAGTTTCTGGTACTTTGTTATGACAGCTCTAGCAAACTGATACAAGAGTCTTTTTTGTTGTTGCATATATCCATAGTTTGCTACTTTTTATGGCTGAGTTTTATTCCATTGTATGGCTACACTGTACATTTTTCATCCATTCTCCAACTGAAGGATGTTTGGGTTGCCTCCAGTTTTCAATGATTACAAATGAAACTGCTATAGAAGATGGCAGAGGGGTAAGTGGAAGCTACACTAACCTCCACATGGGACCAATCTGGGCTTACAACTAAAGGTAGAGAAATCATTCAGAAAAACCAACTGAACACTAGGTGGAGAGAAGCCTTATAATCACAGACAGACAGAGGAAACCACTTCACCACCACAAGACTGGTAGGGAGTGTAGAGAAGACACAAGAGGGCTGCCTGGGCTCCCACAAGCAGCAGCTGAAGTGCAAGAGGCATAATTCAGTAGCCAGGGGGTTATCCCTGGGAAGTGTGGGGTCTAAGCCCCAAGCAGACTGGAAAGGAACCCAGATAACATCCATGTATGAAAAACAGCAGGGATTTTGTCTGCCAGGGAGAGACAGCTGGAGACACAGAGAGCCTCTTAAAGGGCCAAATCACATAATTTCATTACTTACCCTGTAATGAAATTTTGCAGGGTAAAATTTACAGCAAAGGGAGAGCAGAGTGGACTAGAGACACATGAGGAGAGTCTGAGGCTGGTGGTTCTGTGGAAAGAACTGAAGGAACAGTATGAGGATCCATGTGCTGAGTCATTCCCCATACTGCAGGAGCCATTACCCTAAGGCAGAGCACTCCTCTCTGAATGGCATTTGCCTGAGGGGAAACAATACTCGTGCCCACAAGAATTACTTTACCCCACCCTGTGGTGCTTAAGCCAGGCTGCTGTTCACAGCTTGATTGGATTAACAGCTGATTTTAGTTTAAAAGCTAAGTCAGAAAATACAAAACAGACAAAAATGGGAAGACAAACACACACAGACCCCAAATAAAACAACTAGTGAATTTTCCAGAAGGGCTAGATGAAATGGAAGCAAGCAATTTATTAGATAGAGTTTAATGATCATAAGGATGCTCAATGGCATGGAAAAAAATCTAGAAACCATAAAAGAGGACCAGTCAGAAATGAAGAATGCAATATCTGACATACATAATACACTGGAAGTAATAAACAGTAGGTTAGATGAAGCAGAGGATCAAATCATTGTTTCTGAAGACAAGGTAGAAAAAAACACACAGGCAGAGCAGCAAAAGGAAAAAAGAATTTTATAAAATGAGGAGAGATTAAGACACATTTTGGACAACACGAAGTGTAACAACATCTGATTCATTAGATTACCAGAAGGAGAATAGAGCAAGCAAGTTATCGAGAAGTAATGACCAAAAACTTCCCTAATTTGGGGAAGGAAAATGTCACACAAGTCCAGGAAGCTCAGAGAGTCCCAAACAAGTTGGACCCAAACAGGCCTACACTGAGACACATCATAGTTAAAATTACAAAACTTAAAAACAAGGAGAGAATCCTAAAAGCTGCAAGGAAAAAGCAGAGTTACCTACAAGGGATCACCAATTACACTGGCATCTTATTTCTCAACAGAAACATTTCAGGCCAGAAGGGAGTGGCATGAAATATTCAAGGTAATGAAAAGCAAAGACCTAAAGCCAAGGTTACTTACCCAGCAAGGCTATGACTTAAAACCAAAGGAAAAATAAGGAGCTTCTCACATCTGTCAGAATGGCCATCATCAATAAATAAACAAACTACAAGTGCTGGTGAGGATGTAGAGAAAGGGGAACCCTTTTACACTTTTGGTGGGAATGCAGACTAGCATAGCAACTGTGGAAAGCAGTATGGCGATACATCAAAAAGTTAAAAATGGATCTGCCTTTTACCCAGTGATCCTACTTCTGGGATTATATCTGAAGGAACCCAAAATACTAATTTGAAAGAACACAAATACCCTTATGTTCACTGCAGCGTTATTTACAATTGCTAAGATACAGAAGCAGCTCAAGTGTCTATCAGTAGTAGATAAGTGGATAAAACAACCATGGGACATTTATACATTGGAATTCTACTCGGATATAAAAAAGAAAATTTTACCCTTTGTGACAATATGGATGGACCTGGAGAACATTATGCTAAGTGAAATAAGCCAGGCAGAGAAAGACAAATACCATATGATTGCACTCATATGTGGAATCTAATAAACAAACTGAACTAACAAGTAAAACAGAGACAGACTCATAGGTGGAGAGCAGATGACAGCTCATGGGCGAGGGAGCAGGGGCAGTGGAGGGTGGAGGGATCGAGCAGAAAGGAGAAAGGACTCATGGATGTGGACAACAGGGTGGTGATGGCTGGGGTGCAGGGGTAAAAGGGAACTAAATAGTAATGGGAAAAGTACAAAAAAGACTAAATCAAAAAGTGCCTAAAATTTAAAAAAAAAACTAATCAAAACTGGAAAAAGAAAACTATTATAAACATTTGAATTCAGATTTTGATGTGAACACAAACTTTCATTTTACTTAAACAAGTAGGATTAGCATTGCTGGGTCATACAATGTCTATTTAAGAAGATGAGAAATTACCACACTATTGACTAAGAAGCTTCCCCATTTTACATTCCTACCAGCTGTGTATGAACATTTTTACTTGCTCTGTAGCTGCACTAGAATTTGGCATAATCATTTTGTTGAGCTTTGTTTTTTATTCTCTTATCAGAAGTATAGAAGGGCATCCCATTGTGGTTTTAATTTGCTCTCCTGTAATTATCAATAATTTTGCATGTCTTTTCATGTACTATTTGCCATCTCTGTATTTTCTTTGGTGAAGGGTTTGTTTCAGTCTCATGCTCATTTCTTTATTTGACTGGCTGCTTTATTATTTTTTAAATGTGGAAGTTCTTTATATGTTCTTAAATGCAAGTCCTTCACAAGTTTTTGACTTGAAAATATTTTCTCCCTGTCTGTGGCATGTATTTTCATTCTCTTTACTATGTCTTCCAAAGAATAAAGGTTTATAAAACTTAATTTCGATATATTGGTTTTTCTTTTCAGATCATACTTTCAATTTTGAATCTAAGAAATTTTGGCCTTACTTAAGGTCACAAAGTTTTTCTCACATGTTTCTTGCAGAAGTTTTATAATTTGCAGCTCTATCTTTAGGTTTATAATCCATTTGGAGTTAATTTTTAATATACTGCAAAGTATGGACTGAAGTTCTTTTTGACTTTTTTTTGTTAGGGGGTTTTGTTTCTTTTATATAAGTGTTCAGTGGTTTTCACATCACTTATTGATTTGTTAAATTTAAAAATTTTGGCATCTTTGTTCAGGTTAAATATTGGTTTATAGTTTTCTTTTAATGGTTTTATTTGGTTTTGATATCAGGCCAATGCTCATTTCATAAGATACATTGGGAAGTGTTTTCTCCTCTGTAACTTTTTGGAAAAATTCATAAAATTGGCAGTAGTTCTTCTTAAATATTAGGAAGAATTCAACAGTAACATCATCTGGGTCTCGAATTTCCCCTGTGTGAGTTTGTAACTCCAGATTCAGTCTCTGATAGATACAAGTTCTTCAAATTATCTGTATTTATCTCTCATTTCTACCTATATTCCTATCTTCTCTGGGAGCTCTGGGAGCTTGTGTCTTTCAAAGAATTCTTCCATTTCACCTAAATTATATAATCAAGTGACATATATTTGTTTATAATGTTTCTTTATTGTTCTTCCCCATCCCTGTAAATTCTGCTGTGATCTGCCCCCTGTCATCCCTGATCTTATCAATTTGTGTCTTATCTTTTTGTCCCCATTAGTCTGACTAAAAACTCACAAATTTTATTCATTCTCTCAGAGAACCAGTTTTTGATGTCATTGGTTTTCTCTATTGCTACTTACTGCTTTAGATCTCATTGGTTTCTGTCCTTATGTTTATCATTTCTTTTGTTTCTCTTACTTTGCATTCAATTAGTTCTTAATGTTTTAGCTTTTTAAAGATGGTATAAATTTTCTGACTTTTTTTAGTGCTATAAATTTCCCTCTAAGAAGTGGTGTAGCTGTACAAAATGATTTTTGATATATTATTTTTATTTTTAGTCAGCTCAGAATACTTTTTAATCATTCTTTTGATTTACTCTTTAGCTTTGCTATAACATTTAGTTTCCAACTTTTGAAGACTTTGTAAAGATATTGTATTATTGGTTATTAATTTAATTCTGTTATGGTCATATTTTATATTATTTGAATACTTTTAAATTTATTAAGATGATTTATGACTTAGAATATGGTCTGCTTTGAAAATTTCTGTAGGCTTTTAAAAAATGTATATCCCATTCTTGCTGGGTGAAATGATAATCTCTAAATGTTCACTATGTGAATTAGATATGATTCAAGTCTTTGGTATCCTTATGGATCCAATTTTCATTGTACACTTTTTATTGATTATTGAAGGAGTGGTATTGATACATTGACTAGAATTGTGAATTGGTTTATTTATCCAATTGGTATCCATACCAGTTTCAATTATGACTATTTTTACTTCATGTATTTGAAAGTTTGTTATTAGATACTTAAGCATTAATAACTGTTATGCCTTCATCATTAATTGACCACTTTATCCTTATGAAATAACCTTCTTTATCACTAGTAAATTTTTTGCTTTATAATCTATAAATATTATATAGACATTCCAACTTTCATTGGTATTAGAATGGTATTATCTTTTATTATCCTTTTACATTCAAGTTTTTGTGGCATTAGTTTAAGTTCAGTTTTTTTATAGGCAGCCAGTAGTAGAGTCTTGTTTTATTTTAATACAATATGAAAAATTGACAATCTTTGCCTTTTAATAGAGATGTTTAGATAATTTGTATATAATGCGAATACTTAACATGGTTGGGTTTAAGTCTACCATCCTATTTTGGTTTTTTTCTTTGTTCCATCTGTTCTTCGTTCCTTTTGTTTCTCTTTTTCTGCCTTATTTGGAATTATCTTTTATGATTTCATTTTATTTCCATGTTCATTTATTAGTTCCAATGTTCTATGTGTCTTTGTTTAGCAACTGCTTTCAGGATTTCTGCTATAGATCTTCAACTTACTATGGTCTATCTTCAAATAATATTATACCACATTGTATACAAGTAAATGTTTTCATTTTACCTATCCCAGCATTTTTAATATTATTGTTTTAAACTTTGCTTCTGTGTTTTGTTATAAGCCCCACAATGCAGTGTTGTTATTTTTGCTTAAGTAATTATCTTTTAAAATGAATTTAAAATAAAAAATAATTTAATGTCTCTACATGCTACTAATTCTGGTGCTCTTCATTCATTCGTGTAGATCCAGATATCTATCAGGTATAATTTTTCTTCTGCTTGAACAACTTCCTTTGACATTCTTATGTCACAGGTCTAACAGTAATTGATTTTTTCATCTTTTATATCCTAGAAAAACATTTTATTTTGCCTTAGCTTCTAAAAGGTTTCATACTGGATATAAACTTCTAGGTTGGCAATTTTTATTTTTTTTAGTACCTTAAAGATACTGTTCCACTATCTTCAGTTTTGCATTATTTCCTAAGGGAAATTGTGTGTCATCTGAATCTTTTTCTCAATTCCTTTTTCTCTTGCTGCTTTTGTGATTTTTCTCTTTACCACTGGTAGTAATCAATTTGATTATGATGTAATATGTAGTTGTTGTAATTTTCTTTTCCTTGGTTCATTGAGCCTCTTCTTTTTTTATTTCTGAAAATTTTGCTGATTATTTATTAAATTTCCTTGTAGTCTTAAAAATACTCTTGAGACTTTTTTTTTTAGACTTCCAAGTCATGTGGAAATAATTTGATCTTTTTTTGAAGCTTGTTTCTGAGTTTTTCTAGGTAGAGCCAAAAAAGTCCTTCAGTCCAGGACTTATTTTCTCTACTACCCAGGCAATGGCATTTTATAACAATGCTCGATAATCCATGTTTTATAAGGTTTCTCCATTCTGACTATTGGAAACATCAGCTCTTAATGATCAGATACAGACCTAGGATTTTTCTGTCTGATTTTTACAGGTGGTTCTTTCCTGGGCTTGGTAGTTTGCTTGCATGCATGCTCTGATCAGCACTCAGATGAAGACTCAAAGGAGAAAATCCTTAGCAGGTCTCCAGCTCATTCTTTCTTTGCGCAACTTTCTCCTCACCATTATTCTCTCCTAGAAGCTCCAATTTCTTGTACTCCTGGACTTTCCAATTCTTTTTCCTCCTTACAGGGTAACTACCTAATTTTGCCTGCATTTTCAGCCAGACCATGGCTTGGAAACTCTCAAGGTACTATGCTGGGGCAATCGTTAAAACTAAGCTTGCTTGTTTTCCACTTCTCTGGTATCCCTGAACTTCACTGCCTGTTGTCCAATATCTGAAAACCATTGTTTCATGAACTTGCTCCTAAACAAAAACAATTGCTTAAGATTCCAAGCTCTATAACGTAGAAGCTAAGGAGCTTCAACTATATGTTGCACATGCACACGTGCTGTGTATGTGAGGCCACACTCAAAAATAGGTTTCTTTTAGTAACTAAAAACATTTGATTCAGTAAGTATGTAAATATTCTTCATGTTGAACATCTGTTAAGATTTTAATGGAATCTTAGAGTCCCCAGGCCTAAAATTAAAAATAAGATTATGTGGTCATTTGCAATTCAAATACAATTAATATTACTTACAGGGACAAAGTATGAAATCATCTGAATTAAATGTAATCTTTTATGAATGCAAAGCAAAAAGTATTAAAAACTATCTCAAATTTGAGCACAAATATTGTCTCTGCCTACAAATCACTTTCATGTATGTCAAAATTTCTTATGTGTACCTCCAAATGATTCAGCATACACAACAGAGAAAATGAGGAGATGTTGTTGGAAAAGCACATAGACCCACCAGTATGTTTTCTGGTGTATTTCTTCCTCTTTTGATCAATAGTTTTCAGACAAATGGGTAAATTAAATTTGTTTAGTGGGCAATAAGGAGTTTCACAACTTTTAGGAATTTCTTAGCTCATTTGTTCTAAGAAAAATTTGAGACAAATAAGGGAAACCAAGCCCTAGAGAAGAAAAAAATGGCAGTTTGATCAAATCAGACACATTCTGATGCATAGGCTGGGCTTGTGGAAAATGGGTCTGATGTGACATTTGGCTCTGCAATGGCTCTGTAACGTCACAGTACATCCTGTCAACCCCTCCTTTCCGAGACTCAAACTTTTTTGATCTACCCTGAAAAAGTCTAGTTGTACCCACACCCTACATTACTGTAAGAAAAGTTATTGGTAAAAACATAACTCAAAATTCAGCAGGAGACTGAGTTTACCTACACACAATTGTGTGGATTGTATTGATTCAGAAGTAGGCCAGAGATCAAGCATAGTACCAAGTCAGAACACAGTAGACTACTTGTGCCACATTCAGCGATGAATTAGCAGAAATTATCCATTAAAGAAATAAAATTGCCTATCAAACCAGAAGTCAATCTTGAAATTATAACAGGGCAAAGAGTGACTATTTGAACTTAAAGAATTAGGACTTGTGGGACCTACAAGAGATGCTTTATGATAGCAAATCTTAATTAATAATGCCATTCATGGTGGCCAAGCAGGCCAACAGAAGGCGTGTCCACAGCTGTATTTGATACTGCATCTTCTGTGTGTTCCTGTTTCCCTGCTAGAACTGTACAGTCAACATGATTAATGTTTCTTTTTTTTAATAAAGGTCAGATCTGGGGATATTTCCTACTTATCTCAAGAATGTAGAAAGCAGTTAATGATAACATTTCTGTTCGCTGCTGTGGCAGAATTATGTTTTTACATCTAACACTTTCATGTATAACAGGGATTACTTAATGGCACAGTACTTATATCCATGGAAATTAATTTTAAAGTATGAAGAACATCTTTTTAAGTGAAAGTCTTGTTTACTGTTGCTGAAACATATATTGGAGGTCAGAATTACCAGCTTTTCAAGAATTGTGAATACACCTCATACACAGTTTAAATTTCTGTATATATAGCATAGGTGTGTGTGTGTGTGTCTGTCTGTGTGTGTGTGTATTAACTTCAATGTTAAAACTCCAGTGAATACAGAACTTGCTAGGAACATTCAAAAAGTATGGTTCCAAAACAGTAAACTATTTAGTCCAAATAACCTAGGACTGGCTACGGCTGTAATTACAACGGTGGAAAATTGGCAGTCCTGAAACCATGGACCTAATGTGAGTTGGGATAAATAATTATGTGTTTATATAGCCCAATTTAACAAGACTACTCTGGCAAAAGCCATTTAAAAAATACAAAATTAGAAGTTAGAATTCTAAGTGACTATAATAATCAATTCAGCACTAAAATCCATGCTGTTCACAAATGATCTAGCAATATTCTTGAAGAGCCAAACAGTAGGATTTTTTGTCAGTGCCCTTTTAGATATATGTAGATGATTATATTTGAAATTGAAAGCATTTTTAATAATTCTGGACACTCTTTAATTTTTAATTATAGTTACGTAATTGCAATATGTACCAACTGATATTATGTACATAGTTTATATGTAAATTTATATAATATGCATTATAATATTGTTGTACCTTTTATAGTACTGGAGAATTTATAAACCAGGTTTTACATAAATTTTCTTATTTAATTTCCTTGACAAGTCTATAAGGCTCAATTATTATGCTTATTTTCCAGTCAAAACTGAGAATGTGAGATTGTTTCTCCTCACGTCGTTGGACTCCTACATGACAAAGGTTCATCAGGATCCAGTAATCTAAGCTGATTATATGGCATCAGAATGAGAAATTTCAAACAAAATGGGAATCCTATTCTATGACTGTTATCGTCTAAATAGTACTTCTTAACTGACTGTAAACGAGCCAAGAGCACCTGCTTTGTGAATGGTTTTAACAAAGGCCCCATTTGAAGAAATTGGTTCATAGTTTCCTAATTTCATTCATCATGACACAATCTGAAATCTGACCTAAATGAAAAGAAAGTTTCTCTTTGGTATGTACTGCATATGTCTCAATAAAACATACGTTACAAAAGTCAGATGTTGCTTTCCATCCAGCTGTAAACAAAACCGTCAATGAGCACCTTCAGAAACAGCCTACAGTGTTTTTAAATGATGCTGTTTTATAGTTTGAGACTTTTTGCTGTGGAAAGGGTGAAACAATTCAAATTCAGCAATTATGGTGCATCCTTTGTTTTTGTTTTCTTTGAGCATTGCTGTTGGAATTTGCCTGTGTTTTATGTACCTTCAACTCCAGACATATGCTAAGACACAACCTTTTGACACTATATATTTCCCAGAAAGATGCAAATTGAAGACCTGAAATCTAATATGCAATAAATGTGTCAGGATGTTTAGCACGAACAGCACATTAGGGGATTTTCTCTATCTGTAAAAGGCAAAATGTCCCGGTTGACGCATCCACCACACTGCAGTGGAGAAAGTACTCACTGCAGATGCTGAGGCAGGAGCACCAGGACCGACTGTGAGCAGAGGTGAAAGATGGACACCCGACTTCTAACTCTGCTTTGGGAAAAGAATAAAGGGAACTTTCTCAGGACTCACCCACAAAGGTGAGTGGAAACTGTGTGGGGAGATTTAAAAATAGTAGTTGAAATTCTCCAGAAAAAGTCTCCCTGAGAATTGCTAAAGAACATCCAAACTCAGAGTCTCTGAGCCGTAGAGAGGTGTGGCTTCCACTGCAATGAAACTCTAGGGACTTCCAAAGGGGCGCGCAGAACAAAGCACGTTTCCTGAAGTGCGAGAAATTCCACCAGTGGGAGATGATTTTAAGTGGTGTGTGGAAAGACTTTATTGTTCTTTTTTAACTTGTTAAAAATTTGATTATGCACTTAATAAGTACTAAAATAATAAACTTTTAAAGCATATTAAACTTTTCAGATTGGGGATTGCAAGGAAAAGTTATAAAAAGTATAATAAAGTTTAAGTGAGTTTATTTGAGAAAATAGTAAAGAAATAATGGTCTCGATGACAAGTGGATTTGGACACAAGTTCTTTTTTTTTAAGATTTTATTTATTTATTTTTAGAGAGGGAAGGGAGGGAGATAGACAGACAGAGAGAAATATCAATGTGCGGTTGCTGGGGGTCATGGCCTGCAACCCAGGCATGTGCCCTGACTGGGAATCAAACCTGTGACACTTTGGTTCACAGCCCGCACTCAATCCACTGATCTACGCCAGCCAGGACTTGGACACAAGTTCTAAAGATGGTACCAAATGGACTATAGCTGTGATGTTGGAATAGGCATCACCACCATTTAGTAAAGCTACCGGCCCTCCTTCCCTTTGTCTCCTTTCTCTGGAGATGCGGTGTACAGAAGACCCTCTTTTAGCTTAACTCACCTTTCAGAATCATGCTGTTAGCCTACTGACTGCATCAGCATGACCCTGACTACCTTCCCAAGCTCATACTCTGTCTTACTCCTCACCCCTTCCTCCTGTCCACTGGACTAGAAGCTCCCAGAGGCCAATATGGCATCCCTGGTACTAAATAAATGAATAAACGTACAAATGAATAAACAACGGCTTTATCCCTACAGACCTCTGAACTTCCAGCTTGCCACCTCTGAACTTCCAGCTTGACACCTCTGATGGCATCCAATTGACACCCCGTTCTTGAGGTCAAAGTGTTTCTCCTGCAAGTCACTTTTAAGTAGCTTTCTGAGCACTTCAAGTTTGGGTTTCTTTAAACGTACACTCTCATGCACAGAATCCCCCTGGGAGTGGAGACTGTCTAAAAGTTCAAATGGGGTGGTTCACTTTCTGTGAATTGATGCTTTCTGGCTTTTTCAGAGAAGTTGTCCAAATCAATGTCTTAAAATTATCCTTCCAGTACAATTGTAACCCTACACCTTCTACTTGCATAATACTTGGTAGCTACTAAAGAACTTTTTCTTTGTTGTTGTTCAAGTACAGTTTTCTGCCTTTTCCCCCACCCTTCCTCACTACCCCACCCCTCCTCACCTCCCTCCCCCATTTCCACCCCCACTTGTTGTGTCCATATGTCCTTCATAATTGTTCCTGTAAACCCTTTACCCTTTTCCCCCATTATCCCGTCCCCTCTCCCCTCTGATCACTATCAGCCTGTTCCAATTTCAATGTCTTTGGCTATGCTTTGCTTGCTTGTTTGTTTTGTTGTTTAGAAAACTAAAAATGGAACTTCCTTTTGACCTGGCAATTCCACTGTTAAGATTATATCCTAAGAATCCTAAAACACCAATCCAAAAGGACCTATGCATCACGATGTTCATAGCAGCACAATTTACAATAGCCAAGTGCTGGAAGCAACCCAAGTGCCCATCAGTAAATGAATGGATCAAAAAACTATGGCACATTTGCACAGTGTAATTCTACACAGCAGAAAGAAAGAACTTTTGGCTATAGTCTCTTGTCCAAGCCCATAACACTTCCCTGAGACCAGCAAGGCAGATACCAATTTATATGTGAGAAAAAGAGGCTTGGGACATGAACTGGTTTACTTATTAGCACATAGAGTCACTGTTCAGCTGTCTAGGGAGGCCGGTTCTTACTCTGGTCTTATTTTTGGCAGCTTCTCCAATTCCATGAAAAAATATACTGTAAGACAAACCTTTGAGACCACCTGCCCCGAGCAAATGTCGAGATGACATCTGAGAAATAAACCTGGGCAGAGGTAGTCACGGCCGCAGTAAATCCCCCCATTCATGTTCGGCTGCAACCTTGGACTCACTGCTTTCACCTCAAATTCTCTTCTAGAAACAAAAGTTGGGGCCGTGGAGATGCAGGGGGAAATGCTTGCCAAGACAATGAGGGAGATCACTGCGCCTGCCCTTTACCATCACACACGACCCAGCACACACGACCCAGGGCCGTGCCACTTGCCATCTCCAGTCAGCCGAAGGGGACAGCCAATTTAGGAAACATGTAAACTCTCAACACACTGGGATATAGTTCCTGCCAGTGCATTCTTTTTTACTGATTTTGAGTTTGCTTTAGGCTTATTTTTATTTCCCCTTTCTTCCCTCCTTCTTTTCTTCCTTCTTCTTTCTTTCTTTCTCTTTTACTTTTTCTTTATTCCTTATTTTTTATAGCAAAGTGCAGTTTTAGTGGAACAGAATTTTTAGACATGCTAATTAATAGTTCATGAAATTAAGGATAATTATTATATTCATTTTCCATCTTCTATTTATTGAAAACCCAGAAACACACAAAAAACAAACCCACATGCAACTTGTTTATGTTGGAAATTATTTTAGATTGAATTGTATCATAAAATTTTAAACATTGATTTAAAAGTGAATTATTTATATCATAAACTACCACAAACCTAAATATAAAAAATCTCTCTAGATGGTATTTACATGCCTCCCTTGTACAAAAATACAATATATATACACCCATGGGAGAAAATTTGTATTAAAAATAGATATTATACGTGTTTTTATCAGGCCTTTCACACATCAAAATTAATGTTTGTTGCCAATGACAAATAAATAGTTAGAGATCTTAGAAAACGAAGGCTAGGAAATTACTGTTGTACCAAAGGATGCTCTTATTTACACTCTCGGCTCCTGCTAAATTCTACAGGAGTGAACATGTGAAAATTGAATAAGAATCTATACCCATAGAGCATTCTTATAAATAGCAAAAGTGCCAAAGAAGAAATAATAGCTTTGCTATTTTTGAGTTTTAAAAAAAATATATTAGAGAGATTTGTTATTCCCCATCACCACAGCATCTGGCTACATTCAAAGTGCTTAATGAGAAAGATAAGTCTATGTGTTATATTAACAAAAGAATTTTGTACAAGCGTGTACTGTGAAAGAGATAAACAAATTACTTTCCAAAAGAGATTAATTCTGGCACAGATGTACTTGCTGACATTGGTTATAATAGAAGCATTACACATGTCCTTCAAAATTGCTAGTATTCAACCAAGTAAATTAATACCATTTTAAAGGGGTAAAGTATTTTGAGCAAACTAATAAATATCAGAAAACAAGGATGCATGTATTTGTCTGATTTATTTGTAAACTCACAAAGTTAACATGTATTTATCTATTAGGTCAAAATGAGCAATTATCAGCAAGTCATATGGTTCAATGTAATAGAATGTCTATTTTCAGATAATGCCACTTGTAATTAATTGTTCAAATAACCTAGATGACATAGGACAAGCTCAGCTACCCAAACGGAAAATAAGAGGAGGCTTAACCTAAAATATTTATGTGGGTTCCAAGGTACAATGAAATCTTATCCCCTAGCTACAAATTCCTTTACTGGCTATTATCTCTCTGTTGGGTTCTTGCCTGCACTGACCTACCCAACTCAATTTGACTTCTGGCTGAAGACATTTACAGGCGTCCATGTGATATCATGTATGACACCTTAACTTTGCTTTAGTCATAATGATACCAATTTCAAGCTGATCATGTCTTCATTCAAACTTCTTTCTGTGCCTTTTTTACATGGTGGTCTGAAAAAGGTTTCCATAGGGAAAATTACACTTTTATGGGTCATACTTTTAATGAAATGTCCTTACTTAGTAACCTTACATTTCTCGGTGTGGTATGGAAAGCACCTACAGAAAAATTACTAAGGGACATCCTAGAAAAGAGAGAACTAAATTATTACTGTTAGGCTATCTCAAAGACACAAAAATTCACAGATTTTTTTTTAAAGGGGGAGAGTTGTAAGTTAGGAACCACCTTCGTACAACATTGTGAAAACAAAAGGAGGTGTTCTGGGTCATCTCTGAAGCTCCCTCCTCCCTCCAGACTCTAGCCAGCACAGTATTAGCTACTCTTCACTGCTCTGTTCTCCCCCTTGTCCCCTGGTTAAGGGTTGGGTCAGGCCAAAATGATAGACATCAGTAAGAGACTGAAGGACAGTAAAGTGCAAGAAGGTGAAGCAATGAACCCTCTATACACGCTGCAGCTGATCCTTACCAGTCTTGCTGCATCTCAGCAGAATCTCAGCTTCAGGTAAGAGGCCCCTCTTTGGCGTGTGCAACTCATACCAGGTGCCAGTCACACTGACCCCTCCCCTTTCCCTGTCAGTCCTAGGGAAGCATCATGGCTTCACTCTGCTGCTTCACTGTGGATATCTCCCCGTCTCTTCCCGGTTGCCTTACCCCCATTCATACCTCTGTAACTTAGATTCTTTTCACCTAAGCTCTTTGATTATGTTGTTTATTTATAATACTTTGAAAATCACATAAGCTTTTGGTACTGGTAGCAATATTTATAATATTATAAGTAAGCAGGCACACAAATACATACATACATAAAAAATGGACTTTACAAACAGTTGAGAAGAGTTCTAGCCCTGACCAGCATGGCTCAGTTGGTTGAACATCAGCCTGCAAAGCATATGGTCACAGGTTCAAATCCTGGTCAGGGCACATGCCTGGGTTGCAGGCTGCTCCCCAGCTGGGGCGCTTTTGAGAGGCAACCAAATGATGTGTCTTTCTTTCTCCCTACCTTCCCCTCTTGCCAAAAATAAATAAATAAAATCTATATATAAAAAAAGAAGAGTTCTAGAAATACCTTGGTCCCCCTCCTGGGAAGGCTTTAAAAGCAGTAGTTTTAATTGTATTAGCTTTCTGAGTGATTTGTTTATAATAAAATTAATCAAGAAGTTATCCCAAGGAAAATTCAATTGGAGTATCTTTGTTCATTCAGTAAATGACTAATGATACCGCTGTAAGTAAGGCAAATAATGTCTGGCCTCATGGAACTTATGATCTTGCTGGCAATAAAGTCCATAAACAAATAATCATGCAAATAATTATACACATGAGAATTGTTATATATATTAAGAGAGAGAAATACAATGGAAACTGATCGGATTGACAGGAAAAGACTCTGAAGCTGAGAACTGAAGGCTGAGTTAGCTGGGCACAGGGGCAGGTCCAAGCTGCCTAGATGCGCACGAAGACTCTGGAGTGAAGGAGCAGAGTGTAACTGAAAAATTGAAAGGAGGTCAAGGTAACTGTGTCATAAAGGTATTCTGGGGAATAGTAAGATAGGAGGCTGAGAGGATGATGACAGTGATATCCTGGTAGTCCATGTCAGAGATTTTAGAGGCTTTTCTAGAAACAAAGACAAACCATTGGTGGACATTAGATGAGGAATGACATAAAAAAATTGAGTGGATTGAGTGCAGGCTGCGAACCAAAGTGTCGCAGGTTCGATTCCCAGCCAGGGTACATGCCTGGGTTGCAGGCTATAACCCCCAGCAACCACACATTGATGATTCTCTCTCTCTGTCTATCTCCCTCCCTTCCCCCTCTAAAAATAAATAAAATCTTAAAAAAAATTGTGTCTGTAAAGGTAATTCTGAATGCTTATAGAAAAATGAAACATTGGCAGGAAGTTGAGGGAGCAGTAGTGGATGAGAACTACTATTATGACTGCATGTTAAGGATGAGATTTAGCAACTAGCACAGGGTCACATCATGAGCAAGTGGACGGTCCAACGTTCATACACAAGATGTCTGACTTCTGGGTTTGAGCGTTTACCCGCAGTGTTGATATACGTGATACCTTTGGATTCATTTGAAAACTATAGATAACATCAAAATTAAGCTTAAGAATACAAAGTGTGTGCAATTTTCCCTGACCTAATTCTCGTCTCAAATTTTTAATGAATGAAGGTACAGAGATGCCATATGCAGAATAAGATGGAACTGGACATTCTGAAGACAGGTTCTGATACTGAGAAATCCACTCTTACGTAAATACGACCAATATATTTGTAAAGTCATACATAAAATGTGTATAAAGAATTTCATGTGCTTACAACAAAGGGGATGAGATAGATCAGGCATTGATTATAATAGTTTTGACAATATAATTTCATTAAAAATACATTTCATGTTCTCATTATAATTAGGGGAAAGACACTCAAGATGGATGTCAACCTTACATCCTTTTCAAGGAAGCATTTGCATTAGAAAAATAGACCATATTATAATTTTGCACAAATTAGATTTCTTGCTTATTATTTGAAAAACAGTCACTATCCTATTACAAACTCGATTGTTTTTTAAATGTTTGAAAACACATGAAGAAATTCAGGCTTCTGCTGAAAACTGTATAGTTTTTTTTCTTGATACTTGACATTTTTCTTCTTTTTTAAACTTTTTTTATTGTTGTTCAATTACAGCTGTCCCCATTTTCCCCCCATTATACTCCCCCCTGCCCTACTCACCCGCAACCTCACAAATTCAATCCTCCCCACCCCTGTTGTCTTTCTGCATCTGTACTTTATACATGTTCCTTGACTCGACCCTTCCCTTTCTTTCTCCCATTATCCCCTGCCCCCCTCCCCTCCGGTCACTGTCAGTTTGTTCTTCATTGAAGACTGTATAGTCTAAATGTAAGGACAAAGGTATTCACCTCTATGGAGACAGTAGAGGGTATCATATTGCTAATTAATTCTTCTCGTTTTTTTTTCTAACCAAACACAGCATGAGTCTCATGTATATTTTGAAAAGCATGCTATGAATGTTCAAGCATGAACTGGACAACTGTCTATTAAGCTGTTATCTAGTGAATTTCTACATCAGGTAAGAGTACAGATGGATGACTGCTAATAACCTTTGTGCTTAGAATTTCTCCAAGTTTCTGCATTCTAAACTTATACAAACTTAAAATTTTCAAAATGTCATTTCCAATTCTATACATAATTTAAACCCAGAATTAAACCCCGCTGGCATTTATAAATCAGGCAAAGGCACTCCACTTACTTCTAGAGCAGCCAGTATTTCAAATGTTGAAAAGACTTGGGAAATCTATCAGGTCAAGAGTTGTTTTCCCCCCAAGATAAAAACCTAAATTTTCTTTTAAAGCAAGGCCAACTAAAAGTGGACTGCATCTGTAAAACTTTTAATCGGGTATGCATTATGATTTTAAAAGTGTAAGGAGATGAATGATTCACTGGGACAGCATCACAGAAGGCAATCCTTCCTAACACTGAATACACCTGTTGGAGGTGGAGGCGGAAGGAGGACGTGGGAGAATTTTTATATTCCACTAGTATCTAGAAATATCACAGTAAAAGTATTTGTCAGTTTCTATTTACAAAGCCGAGATCAACTGAAAATAGGTGGTTGCTTCTATTCTATTTTCCTTTGTAGGATGCGTCTACACTGGACATGCCCAGAATGACTGTTCTAGCTATAATAGTTCAGTCAAATGGTACGATTCATGAAATAAAAACAAAGGGTTACAATTGTTCTGAGTTCATCATTCAAAGATTATTTATATTCATCGATGAAAATCTACAACTTTTTTAATTTTCAAAAAAGATTAGGCCACATTGATTAGAAATTATCAAGAGAAATGCAATTTCTAAGATGAGCAGTTAGTAAAATTATTAGGGTTAGGAGGCAGGAAAGGAGGAAACAAGGGACTGATTTTAACTTCCAACTCTCATTTGACTCTCCTTATCAACCATTTCCCATTTCTTTCCCCTTTTGCATTTTCTATTATATGGAAATTAGAAGGGAAAAAATGATAGGGGCAAAAGAAGGAAAGAGGACAAGCTGTTTGGAGAAAGAAGGAAGAGAAATAAAGTTGGAACCTAGTAGTGGAGCTCTCTCCCCACGTGGGAGTGGAGCGGCAACATTTCCTTCAAGGATTCTGGATATTGTGCCAGCATGGCGCTCCCTAGTTTTCACTGGCAGCGGTTCAGTCACCACGGACCCCATGGGGAGTCAGCCCAAAGCCTGCTTCCTCCCCAGAGCCTGCTAAACCACCACAAAGTTCACAGCATGGCTCATCTTCTGACCTCCTAAGGTCATCTTAGGTGTAGATGACTTAGTTCTGGAAAGCTGTGATAGAGTTGTATTCTGCATTTGGTTCCTGAGAATCCTTTAAGTCCCAGTTCACCTGCATTTTCATCCCCTTGCCCTGCGGCCGAGTGTTGCTAAAGGGTCACCTTCTCAGGCAGATCTTCCCCAACAGATCCATTGAAAATGGCAGCACCCACTGCTGCTTCCCACTCTGCTTTGTTTTCCTCCCACACAGATGTTACTGAACAGATCATGAAGTTTACTTATTTTACCCAATTGCCTTGCTGACCTTACCCTGCCCATTTCCATTAAAATCTACCAGGCAGGCATTCTCACCTTGTCCATTACCGTGTTTGTGGGCCTGGCACACAGTAGGCACTCAATAGCTAGTACTTGAATTGATTTTTTTCAGCCACTGTATCTGGGTCATAGCAGAAGTGTCCTTCTTCAGGTGCCTCTATTTCGGGAGCAGGGAGCTGCATACAACATAATGATCCTATAGGGCCCGTGTGTGACAGTGAGATACAGGGTAGGTTCCGAAGGCTGGCGACCTGGTTTTGCATCACAACCTGGTGTTACAGCCTGAGCTTTCGCTTCCTCCACCGTAAAGTGAGAATTAAAATAAGACCCTCTTTTTAGTGTTTTTACAAGTATCAAATAATTTATGTAAGAAATGCATACCTTGTAAAATGTTATGGAAACATTGCCTATTTCTGTTTAACAAAAAGCTGGCTGATTTATCTGAAGTGATGAGCCGCAGATTGGAGCCTCCAAACTATATTAAGATGCTAATACTCCTTGAATGTAACCTGGTGTTAAATGAGTATACACCAGAGAGAATGCACTTATGCCCCCAAGCAGCCCTGTGCTTCTCCAGTCTCTCAGTTTGGAGACTTTGTTGGTCATTGTAGCTGAATTACGTAATAGCACCCATCATTTCTACATAATGTCATGATGGACTGAAATAATTATAATTTTACTTTATATGCAGCATGCATTTTTCATATCATATAACCTACTCTTTAGCAAATGCACTTAAATTTAAAATTTTGAAAAGGAAGTCATTCTCTGGTATGTTTATTGTCATTTGAGAAAAACTGGTGTGGTAAGCTTATTGTCTGGGGAGAAAATTGTTATTTGATGCTAAAAAATAGCCTACTTTTTGTACCATTCGTAGAGCACTTTATTTCAGAAATGTGGTATTTTATTATTGTAGGAGCATGAGAAGGAGGCATTTGCAGTCACTATTTAAGAATCATGAGCTCAAAGGACATCTAAAAAGTGTTTAAGGAACAAAAGAACTGAAAATGAAGGGGAACGGCTAGGTATTTTTTCACCTTTTATTTGAAGTCCTTTGGCTTCCCATCTCATTTGATTCAGGTTCATTGCACAGTATTAATTCTGAGACTCAACAAAAAAGTTTTAGGCTGAGGGAAAATCTGTGACAAGCTTGCAAGCAGGCAGGCCTGTACACCCCTCTTACGCCCAAAGAAAATTTCAGTGCTATTTGCTTTGGTGAGTCATGGTGATTCCTCTGGAACTTAGTCCCTCAAAGCCCAAAACAAACCAAAAGTGCGCTGCTACAGTTGTGACGTCTGCTGAAAACTGAAGGGATCTTTGCCAGATTCTCACCATTTTAGTCCATCTTCCTTTTTGCTCGAGGTCCCTTTCATAAAGTGATAAAGGCTTCAAATTCAGCCTTGTTGTATTAATCTAAATGGATACAGAGGGACTAATAGAAAAACAATCACAGAGAGTGTGGGTGAGATATAGGGAGGCTACTGATGTAACCCACTCATTTTTAGAAGAGGAAACGAGTCAAAGAAGGCTGAGTGATTTGTTCAGATAAACAAAGATAAAATGAAGACGGAAGTCCTCATGTCAGTCAAGTCCAAGGCTCTTTCCATGTACTATTCCCTCTCTTGAGTGTGCTTTTGACCTACTTAAATACTCCTAAATATTAGATTACAGCAACAAAATAATTCATTACTTATTTATCAAAGCAAGGGCAATCTATAGAATTGGGGCCGTTGGGGCAGATGTTTATTCCATAACATTTAGGTCAGTGGTTGGTGTTTACTAATTACTATGTTAATCAACATAGGTTTACTAGGCACAAGATCTGGGGTATTTGTGAACTGTCTTAGAATTGAACCATGTGAATCATATTGCTATGCATTATCTCTCGTGGCACTGGAGAACCTACATTACTTCTACAACTCACTTTCCTCATATAGAAAAAGGGAAAGGCAATATTAGCCATCAAGTGTTGCAAGTATAATACCTGGAATGTAACTGATGCTCCTAAATGTTGGCTGTCATTATTTAAGTCACTTATATCCTCATCATGATAGCGGCTAATGACTCAATTTTTAATCCATCTTTGACAAACTGAGATGGACTGCAACTGACTACCATTTGGCTTCCCTCAACCTCCTAGCACAGGGAGAGGTCATCACTCCATCCCCTTGAAGTTAGGTTTAACATGGGACATTCTCCAGTCACTGGTATACGAGCAGAAGTGATACGTGTCATTCCTAGGTGGAATCACATAAGAAACACAACATAATCCTTTATCCTGCCTTTCTTCTGGCCCGTTGACTGGTGTTCGGGGTGATCACAGTGTACATCAGTCCGACGCCCTCAGTGAGCACCAAATGAAATAGAGTCCCCTGCCAATGAAAGATAGACATGTAGCACAAACAAAAAACAAATGTGTTGTTTTCTGCCCATGAAACTTGGAGTTTATTTTCCTTAGTGCAGTTATGCTTGTAACTTGATAAACCTGATTGACACAGGAAGAGATTTCAAAGGTAAATATTCATGAAAACTATTCACCCAATAATACTCACATAAATTCCTATTAATATTGAACTTTACCTACAATTCATATAATTTATTAACCATCTCTCATATGCATTCAGTAATGTTTTCTGAGAGTACTTGTGAACACAGCATACCATATTCCTAATTTCTAAGACAGTGGCTTTTGCATAGTAACCATGTAGTCAATTCTTGTGGAACTGAATTGAATTAAATTATGCCATTATTGCTCAGATAATCACATAGTATCCTGGATTTTGGGGAGAGTAACTATTAACTAGTATGCAATTCTGGATATAGCAGAATGAAATAGAACTTAAAAATGCTTAAGCTTGGTTTCACCTGTAAATAGGAAGGTACCACTGATGTCCACTAGAATTCACCTTTGTAAACTTTGAGTCCTATGTAAGAGTAAGCTTAATGCAAAGTGGACATAGAAAGTTATACAAGAAAGGTAAATTTTAAGCCAAAGCATGAAATTTGTATTTGGTTCTTTTTCCCCTTCTCACGTCACCACCTGCTTTCCTAGTCTAGTCTTCCCTAAACTCTGGACATATATGTAACAGATTCCAACTGTTCTTGAAACCATATGACACTCCAGCTTTTCTTATTCCTCACCCCTCATTCCAGTCCATACAGTTCAGCTCTAGGATTAGCCAATCAAAGTTTTCCACCAACCTAATCTACATGTCTGATTTAGGAGTTGTCGCCTAGAGCCAATCAGAGCCAAGGAGCATCAGCTCTGGAACTGCTGGAAATAGGGATAAGAAATTCTCCTTCTGTTTGGGGATAGGACTGAGCCTGAAGCTCCTGCTGGCATCTCGCCATGGTGACCTAAGAGTCTGCATAACAAGTACACTGACATATAGGAAAACACTGGAGAGAGATTCTTTCTTTTCAGTCTTCTGTCCCCTTTCCAGGCTCACCAATTCCTTTTTCAGACTTGCAGACCCGAGGGCTTTGCAATTCTATTTACACTACATCTTAAAGCATTCCCTCTGCAGTCCTCTGGAGAAGTAGGATCACTCTTCACACTACTCATATTGCACAAGAGGGAGGTTCAATTAGTGACTCATCCCTTCCATTCTCCTATGGTATGGTCTCCCCATTGGTGCTTATGGAGCGTCACTGTTCTCCCCAAGCTCCCCCCCTTATTTTGATACCTACTTATTCAATCCCAGAAGATGGCTCATCATCCTACATCAGCTGAAACTAGGGATGGTTAGAAATGAGTTTTCAAAAATTCCTACTCCCCAAGCTGGATGTATTTATATAATCCAACTCTTTTCTTCTTACCTCGGGGAAAGAATTGTACCTTCTATTGCAAGTTAGTTCCTCTGTATGAGATCTAAATATTTTCCCTTTTTACTGATTTTTCTAGAATTCCTCTTATTCTCTCTCTTTGCTTCCCTCCCTCCCACCTTCTCCTCCCTCCCCCTTCCCTCCCTCTATTTCCTCTATTTCAATGTTTCTTTTCCCATTTATACATACTCACTTAGCTATTACATTTCCAACTTTAGTAAATGAAAATACAGGACACCTAATTAAATTTCAGATAAATAATAAAAACATTTAAAATAAGTTATGTCCCAAACATTGCATGATATATTTATACAAAAACTATTTGGTTTTTATTTAAAATTCAAATTTCACTGAACATCCTGTATTTATCCTGGCAGCTCTACTCAACTGCAATGCACCGCAATCCACAAAAGCAAGTAGGGAGGAGCGTTTTATTGCTTTTCTCATCACCCATGGCAAGTCATTCAGCAAGGATGGTCTTGGCTTCATTTAATATAGTCTTATATAGTCTTACACTCTTACAGAGCTTTTGCCCACAAATATTGATCTCTCAGAGCATCAGTTAGGCATCATTATGTCAAAAGACTCTTTACTGCCTAGGATTGAAGACTGACAGGAAGGAATAAGGAGACTAGAGGAAGCGAGATCATCTGTCCTAATGCGCCTGTACTTGCAAGTGTTTGCGTGCTTGTGTGCATACCACACACACACTCCCACTCCCACTCCCACACAGGATCTCTCATCACTTCTACATCCCATTCAGGGCATTGTCTTCTCTTTCTCCTCGTTGTAGTGTCCGGTTCTCATTCCTGTGCTATCTACCACTGTTCTCGACATCTTAATGAGCCTGCTGTAAACAAGGGTATTAATGAACTCCTAATTATGAGATCCTGTAGACACATTTAGTCTTTATACTTATTCTCCGCTTTATAATGTATGACTCTCCTTTCTTTCTGAAACACTCACTGTTATAAATTGAATTGTGCCCCTCCCCCACACAAAAGATAGAGTGGAGTCCTTTTTCCCAGGACTTGTGCACATGAGCTGATTTGAAAAAAAGGAAGGGGGGGTGTCTTTGCAGATATAATTAAGATAAAGCCTTTGGGGTACGTCCTCACCCAATATGACCGGTGTCCCTATGCCCAGAGGGCAATTTGGAATGCACAGGCACACGCCCAGAGCGGAGAACATCATGTGAAGACACAGATGCAGAGGGCAGATGGCCACAAGAAGAGGAGGCAGAGGTGGGAGTTCTGCAGCCACAAGCCCGAGAATGCCCGGGAGACCATGCGAGGACCCTCCCCTAGGGGTTTCGAAGAGAGCGTGGGTCTTCAGACACCGTGAGCTTGCACTTCCAGCCTCCAAACTGTGAGAGCGTCCATGTCTCTTGTTCTCAGCCACCCAGTTGATGGTGCGTACTCTGTTATGGCAGCCCTAGGAAACCACCACTCTCATCTCCTTTAATGCCCCTGACACTGTTACACTACTTTCTGATACTTCCTACTTCTTCTGAGGCTTTTTTCTCATCTTCCTTCATTTAATATTTAAATGTTGCTATTCACCAAAATTTGACATTCCGCCCTGTATCCTTCTCATGTTACATAATTTCTCTAAATGACCTCCTCTACCATAAAGTTTCCACTGCCATCCATGCACTACCTACCATGTGTAAATACAGCAGTTTATGCCAGTTAATGTTCGTATTATTCATCAATAGAGAGCAGAGACAAGGATTCTTTTTTTCTCTGGGTCCAAAACATGGTCACACTTACTACCTTGAAAACGGGCCACATTGGACCCCTGCTGAATTAGGGGAGGAGCCCAGGACAGAAAAGGTGCACACACCTTGAAACGCTGCCTGTTCTCCTCTTGTGTCCAAGAAGTGGGCCAGGCAGCTCCCCCACCTCATGTCCCCAGCAGTCACGACAACGTTTAATTCTGAAAGAAATGTCAGCATTTGTCCTGACAATTGTGGAAAATAACAAGTCATGGAATAAAAACCATGGCGAGGGACTAATTCTGATTATCTTCCCAGTGGGCATGACAGCTGAATTAAGCATCAAAGAATCTGGGTCCTAATCATAATTATTTTAGTACCACTATCTAGACAATATGGGTTTTTTTTTATATTTCCATGTCATCCTTTCAAACTTTGCAGGTGATTTACAGGGAAAACATACAATAAAATAAGAACAAAAATTAATGACTTTATAAAATGCATTTAATAGCTGAAGTTCTTTAAAAGTACTGTGTTGCTTACATGAGAGAACATATGAAGTTGGGTTTCATGTTATAAAGCAATAAAAACAATTCAAGCATGAGTACCCAATTAGTGTGATGTTGCTATGAATTTAACAAATGTCCAGGCCTCTCTGTTCCTACAAGGCAGAGTCAAATAAGGAGAGATCAGCCAACTTCCAGAGAGAAGCTGGAAGAGAAAATACAATGAGAACAAATAAGAGCCAGAAATGTCTATCTCCTAGGTAGACAGTACCCTGTATATATTATTGGACAGTTCATGAGGATTAAAGAGCCCTCCCAATTCCAATGGCATCAACTTGTTTAGTCTTTCAATTGTTTTATACAATTAAGGTAGTACTTACTGACCTGATTGATATTTTTAAAATACCATCATAGTGAAGCCAATGCACACGAGTCTTTATGACAAATACATTTTACCCCAGACACCTGCTCACACAACCAAGCACATAATTCCACCGTCTCAGGTGGAACGCACCTGTGACTTCTAGGCATTTGGCAAAGAACTTGCCGACTGTAAGCACACTTTTAAATGACACGTTGCCCTTTTGCTCCTTTTCTCTCAAAATGTCTCCTCTAGGAAAGCAGGAAAACACACCTAGATAAACAACCAAGCATGTTGCCACAGAGGACCTTCAGCAAAGCGCGAGTCAGCCAAGATCTATTCACTTTTGATTACTGCCAGTGCTTGCATCCAGCAAGCGGATGCGAACGGGAGTCGGAGGGACACAGAGCAATAAAGTGTACCATGCGCTGCGCTGCACAGCATGGCAATTACAGGCCCATCTGCAGTTACCCACGTTTTTCTGGGACTCTGCTATCTTTTCTTTCACATTTCTACCTGCACTGGAAGTCAGGTGTTGCTATTTCATACATTTCAGCATGCTGTCTTTAGGTGACAAGATGACTTCCTATCTTGAAGACCCCACCCCCATCACTGGCCCCCATGCCCTCATCATGGCCAGCAAACACTTAGACCATCAACCCACTTTTCACAGATTCTGAGCGAATCTGCTGACTGGAGGGTATTCCTTCTACAGCAGGCAGATGAACAAAACCAAAGGGATGGAAACACTGGAATAACGGATGAAGGAACTGGCGACCAGGAGCACGGCCAGCAGAAAAGAATTTGCTGGTTAATAAATTGAGGCTGAACATGACAGAGTTGAAATGTAACCTTTACAAATAGAACCCACAATAATTCAGACCTGAAATGTTGGCAAATACAATGGCAGAGCCGTCTTTGTTTGATAGTAACCTCCATAATTTAAGAATTGTAAATTCTAGCCCTGGCTGGTGTGGCTCATTGGATTGAGCACAGGCTGTGAACCAAAGTGTCGCAGGTTCGATTCCCAGTCAGGGCACATGCCTGGATTGCAGGCCACAGCCCCCAACAACTGCACACTGATGTTTCTTTCCCTCTCTCTCTTTTTCCCTCCCTTTCCTCTCTAAAAATAAATAAATAAAATCTTAAAGAAAAAGGAATTTTAAATTCTAGTGAAAATGAAACAGAGAGGGAAAGAATAAAAGTGTCTTCTCAATCTTTCTAGAATAAAGTGAATTAGAAAAATATCCATGAGAATGCTCAAGGAAATGAATCAGCTAAGAAATACATATATGTCTACACTGAATTTACTACCATAAAATGATTTCCAAAATCTATGCAATTCAAATCTTCCCACATTTCTAGATGAAAAAAAATATTCTTATATACGAAGGTCAAGCTGTGCAGCATGGCTTTAACTTATAAAAGCAACTCCTCGGCCTGCTTCTCTTGTGTGTGGGTTTCCTGTTGATTTTAAATTTGCAATTTTTGTAGACATTTTCCTACCAACTTGAATAGGTTATAAGTAATAGAAGAAGGGAACTTAAATAGCTGTCTCTTTACAAATGAAAAGACTATATTAATTAATGTCAGCCCTAATACTGCGTTGTACCAAATCACCGCATAACTTGGCTCAATTCTAAAACCTGATGTGAATTGAATATCAGTACTATGGAAAAATGGACTCTTTCATGGGAAAGAAACAATGTATAACCTAGTGCCTTTGATTCAAAGAAGGGGAACCTGAGGCTCACGAAGGATAATTGTTACACAATCCAGCAGGACTTCAAACCTGGATGCATTTAAACAAAACTGTCCCATCTCAGCTGCCTCAGAGGCCGAACGCACTAGTCTCAGATTTTATCCATTTTACTCACGTGCTGACAAAAATAAAGAGCTGTTACTATCTCAGAGATGGAAGGCCCATTAGAGACCAGCTTATCCCACGGATTAATAGATGGAGACATTGATAATTTCAAACACAAGAAGCTATTTCCTTAAGGCTACATAATTAGTTAACCAATTAATCATGGGAGTTGATGATCTCTCACCCCTATTCTGTCATTCACCAGGAGCGGACAAAATTCAGTCTCAATTCTAAGTCCGGTGGCCCCTGAGCATGTGCTTAGTTTATATGGGATGTATCTACCGAAACTGAAAATCAAAATATTCTATTTTCTAAACAACATGAGATGAAGGGTCCACCCACCAATTTTGTGGATGACCGAAGAAAGGGACGCTGTGCGTGAATCCTGCACACACGGAAGGCCTGAACTCACTGACGTGTCACCGGGGACAGATGCTTCATGGAATGTGCCCTGTTCCCTCTTTGCATTTAAACCCCTGCCCGGACACTCTCGCCCCTCCCCACGTCATCAGACTGAGAGGGCCTCCCCTCCCCTCGCCCCTCCCCATGTCATCAGACTGAGAGGGCCTCCCCTCCCCTCGCCCCTCCCCACGTCATCAGACTGAGAGGGCCTCTGCACTGTCATGTCCACAGTAGAGTATCCTCTCAGGGTGGAACAAAAGGTGCTGTTATTCATATCTTAATGGGCTTTTAAACCAAAGTTCAACTTTTTCCCAAAGGATTTGTATTTTAAGCCATATCTGTATTTGTAGAAGGCAAGTTCTTTTTTTTTTTCCTGGTTTCTGAGTAAAACCAGCAACAAGCAGATAGAAAAGGCATTTGGAAGTGCCACAAAGTTTTTCCCGATATCCTCAAAATCACACCATACAGCTGGCTTCCCTTGTTGCCTTTGAGCACGCCAAAATCCAGTCCCACACTGCCTGTTTGCTCACCGAGGCACAGTCACATGGCCACACATGCGTGGAACACACTTTCCTAGTTGTGGCCTGAAGTCTGGAAGGTCACCTGTTTCTAGTGACCCTCCCAGAATTCCCCTGGTCAGTATGGAACAGGTGACGGATTAGCACTGAAGTATCTGCAGACTGCACAATTTAATGAAACTTTGTTCTTATATTACTGAAGAGTTTAACTGAGGTGAATGCTTCAAATTCTGATAAAATTACTTCCCATGCAATATGTTTTTGTAGTTTGCAACTACCAATAAAATACTCTACCCCCTAAGTTAACCGGTTATACTGTATTCAATATTTTAGAAGAGAATGTCAGAGAAGGATGTTCGGGAAATCCTGAGAGTCTGAATCTAGTTCCAGCTTTGCAGCTCATCCATTCATGTGTTTATCCAAGTGTACATCCAGCAAACCTGTGTTGAGCTCATACGATACACACCTGTGAAACTTACATTCTAATGGAGGAGAGAAACAAGAGAGGTAATAAGTAAAACAGATTTTGTGTTAGAAGGTTATAGGTATTATAGAAAAATAGAAAGAAAAAAACCTACATGAAGTTTATAGAAACAGAGAAAGCCCAGAATTTGGGGTAGTTTAGAGTGCAGTTAAAATTGTAGTAACTAGGAAGGAAGAGGAATTATAGAAGACATGACAAGGATTACATCTTAGCTTTAGCTATGAAATTCTGAGTTTTCCCATTTTTGAAAGGAGAACTTATGACTTCAGTTAAAATGACAGCTGAAAAGAGAGTAAAAATTATAATCAAGATCTATCCATGTAAGTCTTGTTAAGAGAAGGAAAGAATGTAGACTTCCAACATCACCACACTTACCCATACCCCAGTTTACTCCTAATTATACGTCTCTGAAACCTGCCGACGGCCTCATAATGCATCTGCTCTCTTCAAAGGTCTAACGTTGTGCAGAGGGTCTCTGAATTATAACCAATGGATCAGAAAAACGATGGTACATTTACACAATGGAATTCTATGCAGCAGAAAGAAAGAAGGAGCTCCTACCCTCTGCAACAGCACGGATGGAACTGGAAAGCATTATGCTAAGTAAAATAAGCCAGGCAGTGAAAGACAAGTACCATATGGTCTCACCTTTGACAGGAACCTAAACAACAAAACAAAGAAACAAGCAAAATGTAACCAAGACACTGAAATAAAGAACAGACTGACAGAGTTCAGAGGGAAGAGGAGAGGGAATTTCAGGGGAATTTCAGGGGAAAAGGGGAAAGGTTTACAGGAATGAGTACAAAGGACACATGGATAAAAACTAGGGGTGGGTGGAAATGGGAAGGAGCAGGGGAGGGCTGGGTGGGTGGATTGGAATGGGAGTAAAAGATAGAAAATTGTACTGCAACAACAATTAAAATTTAAAAAAAGAAAGGAAGAAAAAGAGATCTTTCAATATATACCTCCCCTGACTTTCATACATTCTGTCCAGTTGGACTAACAGCATTTATTCTCACCTATGCACAGCCTCGCCATACAATGTATTCCGTACCCCACCCATCACAAACCTCAACTCAAGTGTCAACTTCTAGTCATTGTTTTCCTGATTCCTTTTGCTCCCAAAAACCAAAGAACTCTCTCCCTCCTATGAATCTTGTTCCATTGAACTATTAGCCATATTTTGGTTTGCAAAACCAATATTTGTGTATGCATTATATTTTTATCCCCCCAAAAGCAAAAAAACAAAATATGAGGCCAATTTTTTCCAAAGCATCTATTTTCAAACTAAGGCTTACGGAGTTTCCCAGAGTGCAATCCGGGGATTACTGGGGACAGGCGGGAGGTGTTGCAGAAGAGAAAGGCAGGTTAAATGAGGCAGAACGAGAGGCCAGAGACATTAGAAGTGTGAAAAAGCCTTCTTGACCCATCGTGGCTGGCTCAAAGGAGGCCACGAGCTTTGCAAAGGCAGGTGGCCTTCAGAAACAGGGACCAACCTTCAGCTGACAGCCAGAGAGGAAACAGGGAGTGCAGGCCTAAAACCACAAGACACCACCTGAAGGAGCCCAGAAATGAGTTTCCCCTTCAGATGCTGGAAAGGGAAACAACCATGTTCAGAGGCCCGTGGCCAGGAACCAGCAGAGCCACCTGTGCCTGCACTAGTGACTCACAGAAACTGGGAGATCGTCCGTGCATGCCAAGCTGCTGTGTTTGTGGTCATTTGTCATTCATACAGCTGCAAGGCAGGCAGTAAGTCTCCAAAAATGAGATTTTCACAGTGACTATAAATAAAACATTCAGAATTTCATATTTGAGAGGGGAAAAAAAAAACCCTGGCCCATCTTCCAGATATTCCCTGTGAAGGGATTTAGGGAAAGGAAAGCACTCAGCTGATGGCAGATAACCCCGCCTGGTACACAAATATGTCTCCAGGGCCAGTACAGAAGTGGGCCGTGCTGGCCAAGTCAGAGGGGACACAGGGGCACCCGTCTGCACTGCCCCTCTGGGCCCGCACCTCACCAAATTCTGCAGGGAGCAGGGCTCTGTAGAGAAAATGTCAAGGCATATTGAACTGGGGCACCTTTTTCTGAGGTGATGCCAAAAAATCATGAGCTATGTAACCATGCTCCTATCTTACCTTTGAACTTTGCCTCCCTCCAGTTGGTTTTCTTTCCTATATCATGAAATATGCAGTGAATTACGTTCAGCACATAATGATGCCATTCCCCAGGGAGGCCCCACAAACACACACATGGTAAAGTTACCTCTACCAAACACATTTGGCATCTCATAAGTTACTTTCAAGTACCTTTAAGGTAATGTCATCCATTTACAAATAGAGGTGGACATAAGGAGAATCTAGTACCTCATAACCTTCCCCCAAGGGCACGCCCTCTCTGTACCACCAAGAGCGGCCCGCCTAGAGCCCCTTGCCTTTGACTCTATGGCCAGTGCTGTTCCTGCTTCCCAACTCGGCCTTCCCAGTGTTTTATAATTGTCACGGCTTTTGTGGATATTTTCCTGGACCTTTCAAAGTATAGCTCTCTCAGTTTTCACTATGAAGTGTACACATCAGTATAAAGTGTGCTGAGGATATTTATCAAAATCGTCCTCCCCCCTCAAAAAGCAACTTTTACACTCCTAACGTATGTATTTTGCAGTTTATTATCTACCTTTTAATTCTCTTTTAGTCCTGGTTCCTCACCTTCTTGGAAGTAAATCCATACCAACATTGTAATAAGCTTTTCTGTATTCTCAGCCTGTGCCTATCTGCTTAATAAATTAAAACTATAAATGCTCAAGCTGTCCTTATCTTTGGGTCATATGAGTGATTATGAATTAATTCATTATGTTCATTATTATGCAATCACTCAACCCTAACATATATCCAATCTAGTATTACCATTGGGACTGGTTAGTCCTAAACAACTGATAAGGAACAAGAACGTGTAAAGAGGATGAGAGAAAAACTAACTCTTTGCTGTTTGAGATAGAGTGATATAAAATATATCTAATTGCTGGGGTTTTGTCTTTATTGTATTAGAGCTTATTTTACATGAAAAAGATAGCTTTTCATCTGCACTGAAGTATCTTTTTGACATATTTGGATGCTTCTGATTGGTTAAGCTTGAGGCATGAAAACAAGGGGAGTAACAGGAAAAAATAAAGCTTAGTGTAAGTGGTATTATTGACAGAAAATATGAAAATTAAGTAATATTTTTATACCTGAGAACTATGTCAATGTGATTATAGCAGAACCTTTATGATACAAATGTACACTGTGACATTAGTAATCAGATTACTTATATAAGAAAATAATTTCCATGAGGAAAATTATTCACATCTGCTAGAGAAGCATTTCCCAAACTATCACAGAATATTCATTCCAGAAATATTAAAAGGTGCTCCCCATCACACAGACTTCATATTTGTATAACTTTGAGAAACTCTTGGGCTAATTTCCTGTTCTTGTAAAGTTGCAATGAAGATTAATGTGGTAAAATTCTACTAATATCGCACAGGACTAGTTTTATATGGAAAATGTTCCACAAGAGTAATCTTGTGTAAATTTATTTTTAAACTCAGTTATATTTCCAACTGCAGGATCTACTAAAAAATAGTAAATATTTTGTATTATACATGCTATGTTCCAGTGTGGTCTGTGTAATATGTTTTAAGTAACCAGCATAAATATATAAAATAAATTAAAATGTTTCCAACCTCAAGGACTTGGAAGAGAAAGGGATGGGCTACTTTTCCAGCAGGAGATATTTCATCCATCACTCTTATTCTAATCCCCCACCTTTCTCCTCTTTGCACACAAAATCAAGAGGAGGGGGATGCAGAACTTTGTTCCTTGTGAGTCTATGAAAAAGGCATATGACTCAACATTGATGTAATTTTTACAGGAACGGGAATTTGAAGAGTGCACAAAAGAAGGTCAAAGAGGAAAAGAAGTAGAAGATTTCCAGGTTTACTTCAAATTTCAGTGGAGATATTACATGTAAAGCCCTTGGCAAAATGCACCCTCCCCCTGTGCTGTATGGACTTAGAACTATTATTACCATTATTAATTGTAAGAGGAGAATCCCTTTCTTTCATTTTCTGGCCAAAAAGAAGAAACTAAAAGCATCCTTCCCTCTTAGGGGGTATTACAGACACCCCTTGTAGCCTGTTTGTCCCCGCTCCTTACTTCTCCAAGGGGGTAAGAGTAACCCGTTTGATGGGGTAGTGCATGGCCTTTATCAGAGCATGTTGTCCTAGTGGGCAGAGTCACCGTGCCTGAAAGGAGAACCTTCCACTGCCAGGTCCCTTCTGCCTCGCCTGGGCCAGGCATGGAAGACCATCCCGGCCCCTTGAACTCCTCATAAGTAGTACTCTTCAGTTTTATATTTCTTCTTGACATAGGAGCTGGACTATGGGTACATTTTGATTTCTATATGAAAGTAGGCCCACTGTCCACATCCATGCAGCTGGCTGAGTCCACTTGCTGTCAGTTCAGAGAGGAGGGAGAAGGAAGATCCTCATTATTCTCAGGTTCTAGCCACAATCTCAAATACAGCTTTTACCAGAAAGTTCTACAATAAAGAGAAGACTATAGGGTACTTTCAGGTGCAAAGAACAAAATACCCAACAAAATACAATTTAAACAATGGGGATTTATTTTACTCATGTGCAAAAACCATCTATAGCAGTCTGCAGAGTTAATTCAGGGACTCAATGACAACAGAGTTGCAAATAGAGTTAGCTGAGATTCTTCGGAGATTTTTTTTTGGAAATTGTAAAGTGTCAGAACCATTTTCAAGCATCTTTTCCTCATAAAGTTGTCCAGAAGAAGCCAGGCAGAGGTGAGAGCCTCTCCTCTCACAAGTCTTCAGAAGACTTCCTAAGTCCCCTGGCCAAGATTATGCCACATACCCAGGCTATGGCAACTGGAGAGGCTGCAAAATGGGGCATCCAGCATTTCTGGCCTCTGTAATGGTGCAGGGGTATTGTCCACAAGGAAGAAGAGAGATGGAGCAATGGTCATTTGTACACAGCCAAGAGGATCTTACGTGGATGTGTATATAGTTTAATAAATGTTGTGCTGGTTTACCAGTTGTCTAGAAAATCTTAGCATTAACCACCTTTTAGGTCCCTAAAGGGAAGGTTAAAGAAGTGATAGAGCCTTAAATCCTATCATTTTAAAAGGAAGAAATGCATGTTTACAGGAAGCAGCAGAAGGAAACATAAAGGGAGAAAGATGTATATAAGACCAAAGCCAGATTCAATTAATGCCCTACCCAGATTTCCTGCACTAGTTTGGTGTGCTCATCCACCATCTGCCATGAGTGTCCGTGATAAAGGCTCACAGCCATACCATTCTCTGCAAAAGCACCCATGGCTGAAGAAAGCCACACAGCTGGAGATACCTGAGATCAGCCACTGAGGCACGGGTTCAAATGTGGTCTCCTTGTCTCAGATGGAAAAACTTCACTGGTTCCATTCACATGTCAGAGCTCCCCATGGGATTAGTTAAAGCTAATGCCAACTGAAATCATGTCTTCGCTTAGATTCTTCCTTTGTCCTCTCTTGCTTCCCTCTCTTCCTTACAGGTATCTGCTGAGAATTTCTCCAGGTTCATTTACCCATTACTTGCACGAGAATCCAGATGTTATATTCACTTCTAGGGGATCTTACCTAACACAGTCAGGAGTGCCAAGCTAAGAAGCTTGGATTATATTATATAAGCAATGGGGAGCTATTAAAAATTTTAGAGCCACTGTGATTTAAGATGATTAGTCTGGCAACAAACAAACGATCTGTAGAAAGAATTAAGAGAAATAGGGGGCCCTTCCATTACTAATTTTCACAAAAAAGATATTATATATTTTATAATATATACAGGTTCTGGCATAAATAATGCCCCTTTTCTGTTGCAGAATATTTTATCACAATATCATAGGCAGGTAATTCAGTAACATAACAATATCACACTCAAGCACACCATATGACATTTTAGGTGAAATGTTCAAATTAAAACTACAAATTATTACACCCATATTATCACCCCATCAACCACACTCAAGCAGGTGTTACTTCTTCTGGGCCCTGTGTATTATATTTTATATTATATATGAGAGAAAGAAAGAGAGAAGAGAGACTCTCAGGATCCCTCCTTTATGACCATAGAGATTAACTCAAAAAAGTGTTGTAATATTTTTCATTACAAAATCTCAGCCCTGGCTGGCGTAGCTCAGTGGATTGAGCACGGGCTGCGAACCAAAGTGTCGCAGGTTCGATTCCCAGTCAGGGTACATGCCTGGGTTGCAGGCCATGACCCCCAGCAACTGCACATTGATGTTTCTCTCTCTCTGTCTTCCTCCCTTCCCTCTCTAAAAATAAATAAATAAAATCTTAAAAAGAAATCTCGTATAAGAATCTCCATGGCTATTTTTTTTTGCCAGAAGTCTGTAGTTCAAAACTTTGCTTTTGTGTCTTTATATAACCTTGAAGTCTTCTTTTATTTCTTTCTCCTTGTAACCTGGCCTACTGACATCCACCAAGGATTAAACAAAAGAAAATAAATTTACCTTCAGTAAAAATGACTTAAACTAGATACAGATTTTTGTTTGTTTGTTTTAAAAGCACAATTTAAACTCAGGAGTGAAGGTAGGCCCTTGTAGGTTTTCTGACCCTGGAAATCCTTTTTTAAAAAAGACTGAAAAACCACCTGTGTTTGATGGCTTCGGTGTAAATTAACCTGGGTTCATGACCATGGTCAGAATTCCCCAGGAAATCCCCTCTGATGGCTGACTTCAGGTAAATGACAGGGCTTAACATTGCAGAGTTCAAATGTATATCATGGGCAAAGATAGATGAAAAGGGTGCTTATGCTGCTTTCATACAAAATGATTCAGTTGCTGTATTAAATATGTCTACATAATACACTTGCTAGAAGTTAATAGAAGAAAAAGAAGATAGATATTTCATTCATGCTTGTTATAATCTAAATATATAAACAACTTTATTTTATTGTACCTCCCCCACCTTGCTAGTGACATAAGCTATAACTACGTAGCAATACAAGTTAGGACTGCTATATGCATCAGGAAAGATCAGAAACTATTTAGTAATGCAGCCCGCTCTTCAGATAATTTTCAACCCTATGGTTCTAGGAACAAGCCCTGAATAAAGAGGAAAAACACGAACAATAACGTTCACTGATCTAATTTACTCAGTCACGTAGTGTCCTATTTAAAGAAATAAAGCACAGTGTTTTGGGTTTCGCTCTCTTAAATTTTTACTAACCCCCTAATAGTTGCATAATATGAAATTTCATGCTGTGAGGTTATATTGCGGAGATTTACACATAGTAAGCATGTATTTATTTACTTGGTTTATTAAAACATTATTCATATACTATAAAGAATTTTAATTTGCAAAACTAACAGTAGCATGCTACAAAGCATAAAAACTTTTGGCTGATTCTAATTCTGGAACTTCTCACTTCATAATACATGGTGGTAAAGTGAGATCTTATTTATTCATGTGTTTATTGCATGAATACTTTGTATCTGTATTTCTTAGGCACTTTAGTAGGCATTAGAAGTGCCACAGTAAGCAAAGTAGACAAAATTCCCTGCCTTCATAAAGACTGCATTATACTAAGGGAAAAAATCACCAATCAAAATGAATTAAAAAATACATGTAATATAATAAATGGCAAACAAATATATATTAATATAATAAATGACAATAAATCCTATTGTAACAAATAGAATAATGTAGGGAAAAATAGGCTATGTCTGGGTTTAGGAGAGTGGAAAAACTACATATTTAAATAGGCAGTCAGGGAAAATCCCATCAGGACAATTAGATCTCAAATAAAACATGTGAAGGAGGTGAAAAAGTGAACTAGGTAAATATCCGAAGGAAACAATTATTCAAGCAGAAGAATTGTAAGTTCAAAGCAAAATGCCGGGCAATCTCAAAGAACAACTCACAGACCATGATGGTTTTAGACAAGTGCAAACAGAATAAGAGCAAGTAAGAGAAATAACAGGGCAAGATCATGTAGGGCACTGTCCATAACTTTGGTGTTCACTGGAGTCAGATGAAAGCCATTAGAGGTTTTGAACAGGGTCATGACGTGACCCATCCTCTATTTTAACAGGATCAGTCTACTAACCCTGACAGAAAGAGACCGCAACTGGGTCAAAGGAGACCAACTCTATGGTGTGTGCTTTCATCCAATAGGAAGACGACAGTGACGTTGACCAGGGTGGTAGCTGTAGAGCCCGTGAAAAACAGAGATTCTCGCAGCTTTGAAAGTAGAGCCGAAAGAATGTGCCACGTGACTGTATGTAGATCAGTAGAGTCTAGTGTTAGAGTCTAGTCTAACACCAGTGTTTTCTGCCAGAGCTTTGGAAGGATGGCGTGGGAAGAATAAATCAGGACGAGGAAGATGCTAAAGCAGCAGGTATTGTGAGCACAGGAGTTCCGTTTTGGACATCGCATTAGTTTGCTAGGGTTGCTACAACAAAGAACCACAAACAGGGTGGCTTAAACAACATAACTGTGCTGTGTTGTTTGGGCGTTGGAGGCTCAGCGTCCGAAATCAAAGTGCAGGAGGGTTGGTTTCTTCCCGGCAATGCGAGGTGCGTATCTGTTGCAGGTGTGCCTCTGGCTAGCAGATAGCTGTCTTTTCTGTGTGTGTCCCCACATTGCCTTCCCTCCCTGCACAGATTTGTGTTCAAATTCCCCCTTTTATAAAGACACCTGTCACGTTGCTCTAGAGCTCATCCTAGTGACTTCACTTTAACTTGATTTCCTGTGTAGACCCTATCTCCAAATAAAGTCACATTTCCAGGGACTGGGGGTTAGGACTTCAACATACAATATGGGAGGGGGACACAATTCAACCCCATAACAGACAACAGGAAGACAGAGTTGACAAAATGCTATGCTATCTGCGTCCACTCTAGGGTTAGGGTTATTCTGAAGACATAATATGAATTTCGGAAACAGAATTCCCACAATAATGTCAAATTCATTTCTTAAGGACAGGATTGTCATTGTTTCTGTTTGTTCAAATGGTTTTTAATTTGACACACTTTCTAGTATAATATCTTAAATACAGTACAATATATATAAATGGGAAAATTTTAGGCTGCGATGCACAGAAAAATCCTGCTACAAGAGCTTTCTCCTGTAAGGACAGTTATAATCTTCCCTAACAAGAAATATTAGGATATATAATTTAGCAATACAGTTAAGTCACCAATGACCATGTGCTGTATATTTCTCACACTGTCATTCACAAAGAGTTGCTGCCATTCTCTGGATGTAGCCTCATCAACCCAAGATGGCTGCCACAGCTCCAGGCATTGCATCCTCTCACAACCATGTTCAAAGAGAAGAAGTAGAGTGACTTCTAATAGTATCGTTTTCATCATGAAGTCAAACACTTACCAGAAAATTTAAATCCATCAACTCTTACTGTCTTCTTTTCAGGGACTCAGAATTTTATCATATGACCTACTTTTAAGGAAGACAAGAAGTTGAGTGTCCTTCAGTTTTCACCTTTATCAAAAGTGAGAGACTCGCCCTGGCTGGTGTAGCTTAGTGGATTGAGTACAGGCCTGCGAGCCAAAGCATCACTGGTTTGATTCCAAGTCAGGGCACATGCCTGGGTTGCAGGCCATATCCCCAACATGGGGTATGCTAGAGGCAACCATACATTGATGTTTCACTCTCTCTCTTTCTCCCTCCCTTCCCCATCTCTCTAAAAATAAATAAATAAAATCTTTTTTAAAAAGTGAGAGACTCTTCTCAAAGTGCAAGGAGGATGGGGAGAACAATGTGTTCCACAAAAAAATCCTCAATAAGTGTTCAGTAGGTAAATGACACATAACCATGGTGCTAGGAAGCCAACAATGTCAAAGATTACTCCTATTTTCTTAAAACAAATTTTAGACCACCATGAGATGTCTTCTTTAGTATCAGGCATTTTACTCTAATTTCCATTCAAGGACCAGGTGGCATCAGATGTACTATTTCCAATTTACTTTACTTGGATTTTCAATTTGGAATTTCTGGGGGAAAAAAGAGTAAAGGCAGAGAATCAAGAATAATGGAAGAGAACATACAGCATACAACATACAACAAATACAACGTTCGATGAGAAGTAGCATTCGTACCATTACTTTTCTCAACACTCATTGCCATCGGAGAGGTCACTGTTAACAGACTGGCAGCATGACAGTTCTGCCGGTGCTATCAGAAATCCTCCAACTAAGTAACCAGATTAGTGGACTTAAGGATCTCTTCTCACTTTCATAGTATGTTTTGTCTGTCTCACTTATCACCGGAACATCTTCCTCTTAGCACTGTTATCGACTTAAGCCCTTACTGTGTGTACTATTTTTTTTCCCACTGGATAGAAAACTGCTGGGGACAAAGGATCGATCTTTTCCAGCAGCAAATCAACCAGGGGTGATACCGCCCCTCAGAAAAGGCTGGAGAAATTTTTGGTTGTAAAATCTCAGAGTTCGGAGTTGCCACTGACATCTAGTGGGTAGACACCAAGAAGGCTGATCAATACCCTGTAACACACCAGATAGCTCCCTTCACAACCACCAGCAAATCTCTGAACTATCAGATCAGCAGGGCTCCGGGGGTTGAAAAACCTTCTCTTACAGTAATCCTCAAAATTCACCATTGGATATTCTAAGCATTTGAATTGTGCCAATTCTTATAACAAAGGATTTGGCTGTAAACAGCCACCAATGTCTCCTTTTAACACTTTGTCAGTGTGAACTGTTCAGGTTCCACAGATTCCTCTGCGCGTGGACATGCCAGGGCTCCCCACGAATGCAGAGGCCTTCTGCAAAATTCTGTTCCAACCTGAGTGTAGATGTCCTGGAAATATTTGCTGAACAGAATTGAAACTAATTTGATGTTCAGACCAATAAAATAGTCCTTGGACCCTTGCAAATATCTCCACTAGTGGTTCAACCTTGTTGAAAGGGGCTGAACTGAATGCAAAATTATGTTGTACAGTTCTAACACAAGTGCTTTTAAAAACTGTTAAATGATTGCAGATGACATGTCTATTTCAGTTTCAGTGAGAACATCTGAGAGAGATAATACAGTGGTTTGAAGCAATTTCCACCAACAATTTGAGAAAACTCGAAAAGACGCCAGGAAACCATACTGCAACAGAGGGAGGTACAATGCATGGTTTTCCTGTGGGACCAGGAGAGGGGAAGTGCTGGGGTCTCTTGCTGTGCTACAGGCGCTTTCAGTGACCCGCCCTTGATGATGTAAGTTCCACAGAAATAGTGCCTGACCACGTGCAAACTGTCCTTTTTAAATTTCCAGTGGAGACCTTAGGAAGGATATGTGTGGTGAGAGTAGGTACTCTGTGTTACACGTTCTGGCAAGTCGCTTCATTTGTTTGCACTTTTCTTCACTTGTGAAAAAAAAAGGAGGAGAGGTACAAGTAGGACTTCTCTCCATTATGTGCAAGTGTTTGGCCAGAAGCTCCCCTGAGATTCCGTGATAGCTCATTTATAATATGGTGCAATTGGATCATCATTATACTTACATACCATCTGTTCACTTCTCTAATTCTGTTTTACCCACTTGTTTCCATTTCAACTATTTTCATCTGAAATGATACACATTTGCTAAGAAAATTCCAAGCATATTTGATGTAGGAGGACTTCTGGACAAGTGTCTGTCAGAGTGCTAGGAGATAGAATTTCATTTTGCACACGTTTATCTGTTTGACTTAGAGCTAATTTTTTTTTGAGGCCCTATATTTGGGATGTTCATTATACTGCACATTTCACAGTTTTGCTGTTCTTTTCTCTTTAATGATACTATTTGGATTCAGGCTCACAGGCAGGAGAATTGGAATGGAGCCAGTTTGTGAAATTTGGTGTCTGAATTTCTAATCATTGTTGATTATGAATTCTGCACCACCACAAGCCCACGGGCCCCTGATACACATCTGCTTTCTTTGCTGAGCCCCCTTGCCACAGACTAATCTTTCTCAACCAACTTTCAAATAGGAAGTTAAGACTAGGAATTATGGCTATGTCGTCGTACCTTCTGGGGTAAATCCTTTCCTCCACATTACCCTCTCCAGGAAAATGATTCTGCTGCTGTCATTGACGGTTGAAATGAGAATTTATTTATACTGATTTCAGTAATAGTGAAATTGAAAAACTCCAGTGTTAAGCATTAAATTCATTGTGTTATCTGACAATTCATCAGGAGACCAACATGATAGCAATGTATACAATGCATCGTAGTCTACATGCTTGTTCTTAGGCTAAGCACTTTACATGTGTTCTCTGATTCATGCACATAACTTCAGGAGGTTATCATTAGCATTTACACATTTTAAAAAATGGAACAACTGAGATTTAATGATAGAAAGGAGATCAGAAAGTTTTCACAGCCACTAAATTTTGGAGCTGGGTAAACCAGATTTTTCTAACCCCAAGACCACGTCCCTAACATCTACGGAAAGTCTAATTGGCTCATGGGAAAAAGGTTCCCTATCAGTAGCACTGACACTAGCACTAAGGGCATCCACCCCACAAGATGAAACTAATTTTACCTCTCTCTTTCCCATTATAAGAAAGACAAGTATGTTCACTCTCCTGGGAGTGAGAGCAGGATGGTAAGAAGAGAAAATCCTTAAGTCAAGAATGAGTTAAATTAGATGATGAGTCACATACAAGAGAGAAAGCACCAGACGTCGAAATGCTGCGATTGTAGATTTTTCTTCAGACCCCAAAGACTTTTCTTCAGGTCCCAAAATGGACCCTAAAATTCAATACTTGTTTTCTGAAGCTGTGAGTTAAATTATATTTAAAAGTTATTGGACACATAAAGCATGTTTCTAGATACTAACAATTAACAATCCAAAAGGAAAGTAAGAAAACAATTCAATTTACAACAGTATCAAAGAGAGTAAAACACTCAGGAATACGTTTAACCAAGGGGAAAAACTACACTGAAAACTACAAAACCTTGCTGAAAGAAATCAAAGAAGACACCAATAAATGAAAAGACATCCCATGTTCATGAATCAGAAGACTTAATATTGTTAAGATATCAATTCTACATAAGTAATTTATAGATTTAAGGCAATACCTATCAACATCCCAGTGCTCTTTTTTTTTTTTTGCAGAAATAGAAGAATCCATCCTAAAACACATAGGAAATATCGAGGGAACCCAAATAGCCATAACAGTCTTGAAAAAGAGCACAGTTGAAGGTCTCACACTTCCTAATTTCAGAACTTATCATAAAGCTCCAGTTAATCAAATCAGTGTGTCACTGGCATAAAGACAGACATATACACAAAAGGAATAAAAAAGAGAGCCCAGAAATAAACCCTCACATATACAGTCAAGTCAAATATTTTTCGAAAAGGATGCCAAGACCATTCAATGGGGAAATGAAAGTTTTTAACAAATGGTGTGATGTTGTCAAACTGAATGTTCACATGCAAAAGAATAGAGTTGGGCTATTACCGTAAACTATATGCAATAATCAACTCAAAGAGGTCAATGTAAACCCTAGCTAAAACTAAAAACTCTTAGAAGAAAAGGTATAGTAAAAGCTTCACAATATTGAATTGGACAATGATTTCTTGGATGCGATACCAAAAACACAGGCAACAAAAACAAAAATAGGTAAACTGAACCACCTCAAAACTGAAAACTACTGTGTGTGCATGAAAGGACGCAACCAATATGCTGAAATGGTAATCTATGGAATGGGAGAAAATATTTGTAAGTTATATATGTGATAAGTGATTAATATCCAGAATTTATAAAGAACTTCTACAGGTCAACAACAACAAAACAAATAACATGATTTTGAAATAGGTATTAGGACTTAAAACAGAAATTTCTCCAAAAAAGATATACAAATGTTTAACAAGCATATGTCAAGATGTTCAGCATCACTAGTCATTACCAAAATGCAAATGAAAACCACAAAGAGATATTATTATCTCACTCTCATTAATATGACTACTATCAAAGAAATGAAACAACCAAAAAGACCCCAAGAAAATAATAAGTTTGGCAAGGATATGGAGAAATTGAGACCCTTGTGCATACTATTGATGGGAATGTAAAATGGTGTAGCTGCTATGGAAAACAACACAGCAGTTCCTCAAAAATTTAAAAATAGAATTACCATATGATATGGCAATTCCCCTTGTGAGCATATCTCCAAAATAAAGGAAAACAGGGTCTTGAAGAAAAAATTGTACACTCATATTTTTAGCAACATTATCCACAATGGCCCAAAGATAGAAGAAACCCAATTGTGCATCAGTGGATAATAGATAAACAAAATGTGTTATGCACATACAATGGAACATTACTCAGCCTTAACAAAAATAAAAATTGTGACCCACGTTACAACACAGATGAACCTTGAGGACATTGTGCTAAGTGAAAGAAACCAGTCACAAAGAGGAATTTGAATGATGGCCTCCAGGGCCTGAAGAGGGGGAAAGGGTGGACCTGTTTAATGGGTATGGGGGTTTAGTCTTACAAAGTGAGAGCATTTCTGGAGGCTGGTTGCACAATGACATGAATATACATTTTTAAAATTGCAGGAAAATATATATAACACAAAATGTACTATCTTGACCATTTATTAAATGAACAGTTTGTAGTGTGAAATATATTCACATTTTTGTGCAACCAAGCCCCAGGGAAAAAAGTCTTTGAAGTTAAAATATTCTCCCTCCCAAAAGAAAACAACACCCACAATGATGGGGATATGTCAGAGATACAAGAGTCAACTAGAAGAGCTCAAACTGAAACAATTTGAGTAACAAAATAAAGTATTACTGAACTCTAACCCACCAATACACATTTATATGACCATAGTGAGGACGGAATAACTACATAAATTATTTGAAATTTTTCTGCACAGATTAGTTTATTCTTAGTGAGTGAGTGAATTTTTGGCAAACTTCACAGTTGTGAAGTGTACTGGTCAGGTGTTTTGTTTTAGTTTTTTTTTTTTCCCATTATTCCCAGAAGTATTGCAATACTGGGTCAATGCATGGAATGAACAGAGCAAACTTCTATTCTGTCTCCCTGCTCCAAATCTCCATTTAATATATTTTCCTTGGATAGAGTCATATCAGTTATTAAACTGATAAGAACAGATACTATGCTTGATCTTAGCCAAAAGGCCAAGAAGCAATGGTCACACATATTATAGAAGGTCTCATAACAGGGACTTGTCTGTTTTTCTTTTCCACAATTAGATTGGGTTATCAGGAAAAAAATCACATATTTAAAGTGCCATTCTCATTACATCATATGAAGACTACATACTCCCAACATGATTTATAACGACTGATGTTGACCTCGGTCATCTGGCTTGAGGTGGTGGACATCAGGTTTCTCCACTGCACAGTTTTTCTTTACACATAAGGTCATTGCACTAGACACATAAATGGTATGCCTCAAGCTGTCAAGATCATCAAAAACAAAGAAAGTATGAGAAATTCTCATAGCCAAGAGGAACCTAAGGAGACATGATGACTAAATGTTACGTAGTTTTTTAGGTGAAATTTACAGAAAGAGGGCAGTAGATAAAAACTAAGGAAATATGAACAAACTATGTACTTAGTAATAATTTATCAATTTTGGTTAATTCATTGTGATATATATCTCATAGTAATATAAGATATTAATAACAGGAGAAACAGGGTGGGGGTGTATAACAACTCTTTGTCTACCTTCACAAGAATTCTGTAAATCCAAAACTGCTCTAAAATAGAGTTCATAACAAAAGGAAAGATATAGTTGGAATAAGTGTGAGGAAAAGGCAAACATCAATGAGGTTTTTGAATAATATTCAACCTTATATTAAGCCTTCTTTCCCAACATTTTGCCTATACGTCTTTAGATGGGAGGACCATTTTAGAATAGAAAAAGGGCACATAGAGGGGCGTTTACATTTTGAAAAGGAAGGAAAACAACTAAAACTAAAATAATGTATATTTAAAGATCGCGGTGGGAGAGTGATTATGAATATGTTTAAGTCATCTTTGGGCATGTGTCAAAGCACCCTTGACTTTATAAGGCAGGCCTACAAAAAGAAACCATCCCTGCTGTGTAGAGCCGTTTAATGAAAATCGGCACGTTCAGCAGCCTTTACACATGATTTCAGCTCAACAAGAAGATAAGGGAAACACCAATTCAAAAGAACCTGTGCATCCCAATGTTCATAGCAGCACAATTTACAATAGCTAGATGCTGGAAGCAACCAAGGTGCCCATCAGTAAATGAATGGATCAAAAAACTATGGTACATTTACACAATGGGATTCTATGCAGCAGAAAGAAGGAGCTCCTACCCTCTGCAACAGCGTGGGTGGAGCTGGAAAACATTATGCTAAGCGAAACAAGCCAGGCAGTGAAAGACAAATACCATATGATCTCACCTTTAACAGGAACCTAAACAACAAAACAAAGAAATAAGCAAAATATAACCAAAGACAATGAAATAGAGGACGGGCTGATGGTGACCAGAGGGGAGAGAAGAGGGAATTTAAGGGGACAGTGGGAAGGGTTCACAGGAACAAACTTAAAGGACATATGGGCATAGACTAAGGGGAGGGTGGTAATGGGAGGGAAGTGGGGAGGGGGGGAGGGAGGACTGGATTGGGAGTAAAAAGGAGAAAGCTGTATTCGAACAATGATTAAAAAAATAATAATAAAAAAAGAAAGACAAATTAAAAAAAAAGAAGATAAGGGAAAAGTCAAGTTTAAGCCTAGGGGCTCTGAACAATCCGTGCAGTCAGAACCCAGTTAGTAGGCTACAGCACTTCCTTTCCTCCGATGTGCAAACCTCTGCCACAACCCACAATACACCTGCCTACAGGCTGTAAGGTGACAGGGCTTTGTTTCAGAGGATCAGCTACCTCCACTATCCAGTTGGCAGACTTTGGCAACCCAAAGGGATATCAGACACACCAACAAACACCAAAACAATTTCAAGGTCAACTAACTATCTGCCAGCTTGCAGCACCATCGCTGGGCATTTCTCTTGCCCCCATCTCAAGACACAGCTGCGTTCCCATTTACCTGGCAGCTTGCCAAAGGAACAAGACAGTCAGTTAACACAGAGCTGTCAATAATTCATAGTAGCTGGACTTGATAAAGTAATCAAAAGGGGATATCATTTAATCAAGGTCTCCGAAACAGGGAGAAGCAATTGGGATTGCTAATCAGGTAATTGCAGGGGGAATTGCTCAGGAATAATTTGTATTGAGCTGATGGAAGAGCAAGTCCAGTTTACAAAGGAGAGGACGGATTTTTCATGTTCGTGTCATCCTTCCTACGACCGCTAATCTTTGTGCAGTGTGTAAATGAGACGGGAGGTCAGCCTCCCGTGGCACTTGGCTCCCTAAATGTCACATTTCCGGCTTGTGCAAGTCACAGATATTGACTAGATTGTCTCCAGAGAAAACAGGCTTCGCTGAACCTTTGAAGGAAACCACGGACACAATGGATCACATTCAAAGTCACTTACAAATTGACCTGATTATCTCCAAATATGTGATTATGAATAACATGAGCTTCTATTCCAACAGGGAATCACATCCTGTGGCTTTTTCTCGGAAATTCTGAGCAAGTGTCTTATATAGATTTCTCTTGAGTCACTTGATTCACAATACATCTTTCACAAGGGTTCCAGGGAAACATAAAATTTAGAAAGTATACAACAGTAAACATTTCTGAATTATGCTCTGTAAATTCACTCACATGATCTGTCAAGACTGCCAAAAATTTTTATGACCCCTTCATCATTACAAAGATAATTTAAGAGAGCTTTCAATGGTTCATAAAATATAGCAAGATAAAACTAACCTCAAAATCAGCCAGAACATGAAATAAAATAAAAATATAAAATACGATAGACGGATAGTAGTAATGATTAAGGAAACTTGCCATTTCGTGCGTTGCTCCATTTCACTGAAAACTGTCAAACACTTGCTCTGCAATGGAAAGAGTACATGCTTATTCTTCACTGAACTTTCTGTGAATATTTTACAATAGTTGCTTTCCCCTTACAGTTCCCAAATTTACAATATTCTGCCTCTCTTGTTGTACATTACATTATAAATATGGAGTCAGAGGCCATATTATGGAAGACAAATTCACCACTCAGTAGTATGTGCTTTGGGACAAGCCGATTCAAGCTGATTATTTGTTTCCTCCTTGACAAACTGGGTGAAGAACAAACACCGACAGTTTCATTGTTTTAGGGTGTGAAGTGCTTAGCCCACTATATAGAAGCGTGTAATCACTTAACGAATGATACCTATTAATATCTCTTCCTATCTTTTATTTGTCTTATTTCTTCCCAAGCTGGGCTTTAGAAAACTGCAATTATTTCTGTAAGTAAAAGATGGAAATAATTATGAACGCCTCCTTCCCCTGACAGATGTCAGTCCCACTTCCAGAACTGGATATGCTCTCGACAGAATTCCATTAGTCTGTACACATGTGGCAGGGACAGAATCATTTAATATGCAAATATTCTAAGGTTTGAACTGTCTCTGCCCTAACCCACCTCATCTGTCAAAGAGAACCGTATTTGCATGTCCCATGCCTTCCTCCTATCCCCAACCTTTCCTCTTTAAAGAAGACTTCTGTCTGGTTAGTTTATAAAATCATGTGATGCATACTTGGAAGTATAAAAAGAACTGAAACTTTAAATGAAATGAAGGAGTAAGAAAAAGCAGATAGATGCCGTGCATGAAAGATAACAATGAAAAAACATCACTGATAGAGCATAAAGACTATGACTAGTGAAACTCCGGAGAAGTCTCTAGGCTTCAGAGAATAGAACAGAGGAAAAGGATTTTAACAAGTTGTGTTTTGGATTACTCTTTTAATTCGCTTTAAATGTCTTTGAAACATAAGTAAAAGCTGGAATTAATGTTTAATAATATCAGTTGTTAGACGATGATTCCTTTAGTGCAACGCACTGCTGATCCCAGGCCACGTGGCATCCTGGATTGTATTTTGGTTACATGAAACTCCTCATTAATTTTTTCTTTTCTAATTAAGCTGGTTGTCATCAGAAAGAGCTGCTGATCTCAAAGAAAACTACAAGAACAACTTTTAATTGGTGCTCTGTACAGGAAGAGAAAGCAGGAGGTTTGTTGTCATAATGTAAACTGAATGTTAATAATATTGTTGTTCTGTGACACGTAGGCACGAAGTCTTCGAAACTGAATCAGGTTGCTATGCTGAATTTAGTGTGCAGTTCTCCTAGGATCTTAACTGCCATAGACTTAAAAGGTGGACTGGTTTCAAGTGCTTCTTTGAAAACTCATCCATTCATTAACAACTCCACAGAAAGATACCCAGTCATCAGCTCCACAAACGTGTATGAATAATTTTGTGATGACCATAGTAAAACGTCAGAAAATATATAAAATTAGAAGATAGCATCTTCTGAAAGAGTCTCCGAACATACCAAAACTAAAAAGCTATGTGTTTTGTATGGCCCTGGCTGGCATAGCTCAGTGGATTGAGCGCAGGCTGCAAACCAAAGTGTCGCAGATTCGATTCCCAGTCAGAGCACATGCCTAGGTTGCAGGCCATGACCCCTAGCAACCACACATTGATGTTTCTCTCTCTCTGTCTCCCTCCCTTCCCTCTCTAAAAATAAATAAATAAAATCTTTAAAAAAAGCTATGTGTTTTTGCTCTTCTTAAAACAGGTTATTGATCTAAAGCAAGGAAGTTCACCTCTAAAAGTCTCTATTTTTATAAGAACTTTCCAATAATACCTCAGAAAGTTCTGTAAGACATTAAAGTCTCTACATACAATAACACATATTACTCTTGTCTATGTACTTGTGTGCACTTAGGTTGTCAAGGGATTCTAAAGTTTATCTAAAAATAAATATGAAAATAGCCAAGAGCATTTAGAAAAAGAAGTATACTGAGAAGGACTTTCCCAGCTATTTATTGTGAACATAATCAGATATCAAAATCTATTATGAATCCATTCTGATTTGAAAGGTGTAAACATGGCAGAGAAGTAGACAAATAAAACAGAAAGAACAGATACAAACTCCACTGTATACAAGGGTAACATTGGGAACCAGTGGGAGAGAGTGGGTCAACACTGCTGAAATGACTGGATAATATTGCAAGCAATTCATTTTTCTCCTGCTTTTTATCACAAATAATTCTTGGTGGATAACAAAGTAAAATAGACATCCATAAAATTAGTAAGTGAAATAATTTTTAAATTGAAACTATAAAATAACATATTAATAGAGTTAACTATATAAAATTTGGTTTACTTCAAAAAGCATTTTAAATGAATGAAAAAAGTAACGGCTATTAAAGTAAGTTGTAATGGCACAATTGGCTACAGAAGTGGTCTCTGGATTTTTCTGACTAGAGTTGGTGTCCCATCCAATTGTGGATTCCGGTGGTAAGCTATCCCAGAGTACCCTAACTACACTTATCCTAGGGCCTGGGGAGTGATAAATGATTAGTAAGTCCTGTGTAACATACTATTTATCACACAAATGGTGTGAGGTGCTGTGATTTGCACTTCAAATAAGACTTGACATGTTACACTAAAAGTCAGAGAACTGTCTCTGCATTTCTACCATGCGATGATGTACGTTGCTTACTCTTTTGGTGTTTCAGTTCTTTTAAGCCTAAACAGTGATCACAGTAACTACTTTTCCTATTTAATAGAAGTATTCTGAAAATTGAATGAGTTGTGTATACAATGGTTTTTACAACTGTAAAGCAATCACAAGAAATTGTGTTGCTATAATATTCCTAACAATAAATATAATATGTTCTAGCCACATTAGTAGAACAAATTTCTTTGACCCTATGAACTAATCTTTGACTACTAAATATGAAAGGACATTTTCTACACATCATTTAAGCAATCAGCTGGCAAAACTTAAACTAAACTTCCTGTGTGGTGTTCAGCAGTTTGAGGACCTGATAGGGTTTGTTGAGAGGAGTAAAGCCATTTAAAGTCCTTAGAAGAACATCTGTAATAGTAAAGTGGCCAATTACTGTCATTATGAGGACATGTAGCATGCTGAGATTACTTAATGCCCCAAGCACAACACTATATATCATTTAACTGTTACAGCAACTTTACAGTGTAAGTATTATTGTCCCATCCTATAGGTTAGGATAAGTAACTAATAAGTTAACTAGCTGACAGATTCTAAACTCTAAATAAATATTCTCCTTTACTCTGACATTGCTTAGAGACAAATACTTTTCACAGACCAACACCAATCCATCTAGATTTACCTGGATTCCATAATAATAGATTACTGTCATATAATATATTTTTATAGTTCAGATTATGATGAAAATAATTTAATAGATGATCACGGGTGATACTCCATAACTTGGCCTACTTAAAGTTCTTTATTTATCTTGTCCTGGGTCCCCTGGAGCAACTGACAGAGGTCACAAAAGCCTCCAGAAGGTGCCCAGTAGCTACAGGAGCCTGAAATCTTTGCTGATGAAAGTGCCTTCCTGAGCTTCTTAACGTCTGTGGCTTGTGTTCAACACACAAAAGTCAGGGGGGTTCTCAGTGATTTTCTTTCTGCCTAACTTGGCTGCACAGAAATTGTACCTATCCGTAGGTAGATCTTTCTGGTCTCCTTTTGAAAAGTCTTTTTATCTATCTAGCTAGCTAGCTAGCTGCTATTTTTATATTATTAAAGAGAGAAGCAATGGTTCTGAGTGAAATTCAAAATTTTCATCTCTTCTCAGTGATCTACTTGTTAGCTTTTTCTCCTATGGTGCTGCACGACCTGAATGCTGGCACAAATATTTGGTCAAGTTGGGACAGTACCTTTAGAAAGCAGGGGAAACTTCCCATGCGCACTCATACATCCACCTTGAAGCTTGATCACCCGGAGTCTATGCTATTCTACATTTTTCTGAGAACTACCCAGGCTCAGCATTGGGTGCTCTGTTAAATGTGTGTTTAGGTCATTCAAAATGAATCTAAACTTTTAGAAGACAGAGGTCACTTTCAGGAGAATCATGGTCCATGGCAACTGGCCATTAACAAAATGGTCACATCTGCTCATCTTAATATTTCTTCAATAAAGTAATCTGATCTAACTGGTTTGAAAAACAATCATATATACAACTACTTACCTCAAAAACATCCATTTATTTAACAGTTATTGAGAGCTTCCTATTTTCAAGGGCATATGTGAGTCCATGATAATATTTACATATATACAAAATGTTAAAGATAAACACACTCATGTGTATTATAAATATACATCCAGCATGAACAGCAGTCCGTGATGGAATAAATGAACTCTTAGCGACGTGAGCAATGCACCGTGGGAACACGGAGGAGGAAACCATAACTTCTGATTGAGACATAAAGGAGTGTTCACATTTCTTCAGACATCTGCCCTGGGCTTTGTCATGCAAATAAATTTTAATAAGTAAAAAATCTAGGAAAGGCCTTTCAGCGTGGGAGCGCTCTAAGTAAAGGCAAACAGAATGCCTGCTCCAATTGAATAGAGAGAGTAGTAAAATATAGAGAGAGTATTAACCACCCCCACCCCCCCCAAAAAAAAAGAATTAGAAGAGAGGAAAAAGCATAAGATATTGCAAAGGGTCAGAAAACATTTTTTTAACAATATGAATAAGTTTAAGTCTCTTAATAACTCTAAAGATAGTGGACGTGTTAGGTAGTATAGTTCCTTATGCTGGCCTACAAAACCCTCTCATACACTCGTACATATCTAACATAATATTATCTCCAGCACCTTATTAGAACGCCAGTGCAGGTACTGCACCTTGGGACAGAGGTCCCCAACTTTTTTGGCACCAGGGACCAGTTTCCAGGAAGACAATTTTGCCACGGACCAGGGTCAGGGGGCGGGAACAGGAGGCCGAGCTCAGGTGAGCTTTGCTTGCTGGCCTGCCACTCACTTCCTGCTGTTCAGCCCAGTTCCTAACGGGCCCCGGACTGGTGGAGGTCTGTGACCGGGGCTTAGAGACCTCTGTCCTGGAAAACAGTCACCAGCAGAGAAGACTAGACAAGGATCTCGGGAGCTCTTAGCTGTCAATGAAGGACACCACATGTAGAATATGCATCAAATACACTCAGCTGCTTGGAAAGAGGAGCGCTCTCTGATCATTCAGCTGCGGCCTCAATGCAAAGGAGAGGAGCTGAAGGCTGACAGCTCCTTGGAAGTGCCCCCCGGAGGGGCAGGAACACGCAGAGGGTAGGAAGGACCCGCACAGCTGTGCGACACGGAGTGGGGAACGGGAGCGGGAGCCTGTGGAGCGGTACTGAACAGCTAGATGTGCTCTGTCGACAACTTGATCTGAAAGCTCTCTAAACGGCACGTAACAAGGCAACCTTTGTAGTGCTGAGAGGATCATGCCAGCTGAACTAAAGGCCCATCATTCGTGAGAAATCATTCTTCCTAATGGAAGCAGTGCTTCTCAATGCAAGTATAGGAACCATGTCACCAGCTTTAGAGATGTGAGCAGAGGGTGGGACAGGGATTGGACCCTGTTGGCAGGAGACTGGGGTCGCCGGGGTTCAAGGGACATGAGAAATGTGGGCACAGATCTGGAGTATAATTCATACATCATCCTACAGAGCCGAAGATCCCTGATGTCTTTTCTTGTGAAAAATCAGAAAGCACAATGTATTTATTCCGTTAGCACTGGGAGAAGCAAGAATCGCTGCCTAAAAAGACTTGTAGAGGCGGAATTCCCATAAAACTGATGGACGAGCTGATCGCAAGCCAGGGCCCTAATTTTTTCCCTCATTACTATAGTCTATAAATCAAGGCCTACCAATATTAAACATCATTTTCTCTTCCTCCAAAAAAAAAAAAGTCTACGGGATGAAGTGCCAAATTATTATATTTTGGAAAAACTGCTATTTGCGACATATGGGTAAACAATTACAGACTCAAAAACTGATGTTAACTCTATCAGCTGCAGTGCATACATTTGGTAGGATCAACACTGGTATATATTTATTTGAATCTTTCAGCACCGTCGGATAAATATAGCCTGTCGGTATGACGACACACGTTATGCTGAATGCCAGCACGAAAGCCCGACCTTTAGTTTGCTGACTACATGAACCGTGAGTGCACCGTAGCGTTCCAAACGACATACGGACGTTAAATCTCCCCTAGATTTTAAAGTTAAGATGGATTTAACTTCCCCTTCAACTTGTATTCATTCCAGCCATGCAGATTCTGCACAAGCCAGCGGAATGTGTGAGGAAAGGGGTCAAAGACAGTGCATCGTGGTGAAAAAAGAACTGAGTGAGCTGAGGGTTTGGAGGACTGGATTTTACCTTTCTCGTTAGCATTCGGATGAACTCAGGCAGTCACACCTTCTGGGGGTTATTTTCTTTACTTGCAAAGTGAGAAAGGGTCAACTCAACCAGTGGGTTCAAATTCAAAGGTAAAGGTACAAATCCTCCAAAAAAACAGAAGCGTGGGTGTCCAAACGAAAGACCTGAAGGAGCTAAATTCCAATTGTTATAGCAGAAGTGAGTCAGAGTAGATGTAAGGCGTCAAATATATGGTCACTGGTTTGCAAAACACACCGGTTAGACCATCCTGAAGTTTTTCTCCTTATCTAAAATAAAACCCTACGGCCAGGTGATTAGGTACACTTTTCTGACCCGTGAGTTCTCCTGATGACCCAGGAACAGATCTTTACTGCAAAAAAGCCCGTGTCCCACATTTTTTATCCATACATTCAGTGCCTAAAATAATATTCTCAATTTGGAAGTGGCTCTTGGTCAAAGAAATTCCAGAGTCTTCCTTTTTTATTTTCTTCCACTTACTCAGAGAAGAAGCCGGTGTCCAGTGCCGGCAGCCGCGTCTGCAGATGTCCTTCCGACTGTCCCTCCCAGATGGCTTCCTTACAGACCAAGGCTTCTCATTTTAGTTTAGCCATCTGGGTGGGGTTTGACCTTGGCTGGAAACCTATACAAGCAGTCCACAGAGCGGAAGACTATTCCATGTGTTTTTAACGTTACCAAGTTGTATATGGACCTCACATTCTCCTTCTTGTCAAGTCCAAGTATCTTTGTCCTGAGGCGTGAGACCCTCCCAATATCATCCTGTCCCCATTTAATGCCCATGAATTCAATGCTTGTTTACTCATTCCTTTAACATTAGTGAAGCCATACTGCATGTCAGGCACCAGGCTTCATACTGGAGATACGATGGTTCCCAAAACACACGCTCGCGGCCCTGTGAGACTGTGAATTCCAGCGAGCAAAGACAAGAAACAGAGAGTGACACCAACATATGCGGTGCACCAGGAAAGTGAGACCACAGAGTGCTGGCGAACCCAGAGGAGAGTCCCCTAACCTTCTCTTAGCAGGCCTGCGTACATCTTTGCAAAGGAAATGATTCCTGAAATGAGAGCCAAAAGACAAGTGGAAATACAATTCTCTGGTAGTAGAAGGATGCTTTATTAGGCAGCACAACTTAAGGCCCAAGACAGATGATACGCTATACTCAGGAATAAAAGTTTGAGAGACATATTTGGGGTACAGGGGGAAAAGGGATAAAGTTAATACAACAAGCAGGGCCTAACTACTGTACAGCCACTTAGGTCTGACATAATATAATCAGTTGTACGTTAGAAAGAGTCCACACAGGGCTCCATGACACTATTCAGCTCGTATTCAGTATCAGTGATGCATTCCCACAATAATGCCGAATGACAAATCATCCCCAACTCTCTGTGGCTTGAAACAATGGCTGTTTTGTCAGTGCACGGGCCTCCAGGTGGGCGATTCAGGCTGGGCCAGGCTGCACATTCTTCTGGCCTCAGCTGGACTACCTGACATGCCTGGGGATCGGCTGGCCATGAAGTGGCTGGTGTAGGACCCCTTTGGCTAGAGCGACGAGGGCAACGTGGTTCTGTTTAACTTGTCTCAGCTGTGCCCAGGCATGTTCTTATGGGAAGGCAGGGGAACGAGAGAAGGAGCAGAAAGGTGTAAGAGCTTTTTCAAGTCTCTGCAAGAGTCCTACCTGCCAATGTTCTTGGGTCCGAAGCAAGACACAAGGCCAATCAGAATAAATAGGATGGGAACACAGACTCCATCTGTTTTACGAGAGACACTGCAAGTCACGTGACAGAAGAATGGTTGCGGGGATGACTGAAGAGTCACGGCCATTAATCGCCATTAATCAATCAAATACACAATCCTTCCTGGGCACAGGGTTCCATGCTTCCCAAGATGACAACAACTCTGAGAGATGACAGTGATTTCTTTGGACGAAATCATCTCTTAAGTGGATCACTCATACACACCCCACCTCTAGCCCACACACAGGTCCCACAAAGCCACAGGCTTGTCTCCAGCTTTCCTGACACAGTGGCCAGGCTTCCCCCCAGACAGGGAAGGTAATGGCTGCACTTCAGGTCAAATTAGAGAAAGAGAGGAGAAAGGTAAGATTTCAATGAAAGGACAAGATGCCCTGCAAATAGATTTGCTTTAGCAAACTTCAGAAAATCATTTTACATAATTAAACCTAAATGAAAGTGTTTTAACTAAGAATAAGTTATATGCCAAACACTGCAAGGACTTATGTAGAATTCATCTCTCTTTCTCTTTTTCTTTCTCTCTTTCTCTCTCTCTCACGCACACACACACACATCAGATAAATACTGTTATATTATCTCCCCAATTTCACTCTTGAGAAAACTGAGGTTTAGCAAGGTTAAATAATACGCAGCTTCTGAATTTGAAACCCAGCAGTTAGATTCCAGAATGAATTTGTCTAAATAATGTATATCAGATTATTTTATCCCAAAATGATCTAAATCCGGCCCTTAGAAAAAAAAAGTATGTTTGAAAAAAACATTTTGAAAGGCATGTATTATACACTTTTAAAAGTAAATGCCAAGACCCATAACACTTTCTATCAATGAATAATGTAGTGAAAGTCTCAAAAATGTATAGATTGGTGTCATGGAAAGTCTGCTTTTCTAACAAGTTTATCTCCGATTGGTGATTCATTTGCATAGAATCTGTCTGCGTGTCAATCCTGGCGATGTGCGGCGCTGCATATTTTAGAGCTTGACATTTGCATCCCTTTCACAGCGGCCCCCACTGTCTATGATAATGAAGAAAGCACGTCAGTTGTATCGAAAGCCCCGTTTCCTTCCAAGCTACATGAGAACACACATTCAAGCGAGGCTACAGATCGCTCTGCACTTGCCTGTGTTCCCTAGCCTGCCGTGCGGACTGTCCCTTTACCTGTGGATGAGATGTTCATTCATTCAAACACAGTATCTATTGCGCTCCCACCGCTGTGCACTGTGCTAAGTGTGATAGGTCCCATGGGGAACAAACCACACGTTTATGGTCAGATCAAAAAATAGTAAAAATAAATAACTAATAATAACTACTATTTAAACTAAGCCCAATAAGGATCAACCTATTCTATATCACCTATGCCTGTGCAAACCCTACTTTTGTGAGAATGCACAGGGGAGCCCTTTCTGAAGGGACAGTTTTGGGGCTCACTCTCAGTAGAAGGCGTGTGTGTGAGGAGTTGACTTTCATCAAAGCATTCTCTATGGATAACTAGAATCTGGTTATTCCAATATTCTGAAAATTGACAGTTGGCCAGGAAGCCACTTTCGTTTCTGCCTTTTTTTTTTTTGGTGGAAATATAATAGCCTTCTTTACTTCCCTGGTTACATATAGTCAATCAAGATGAATTGCGTTCTGTTTAATCAGGACCCCATAATGTCCAGCATCATCATTTCCAGCCTGTATGGACTTAACATCTCCAGGTTCAAGGACACCTTCAAAGTGACAACTCCTTCCTTGCCCCCACTGCTGACATCTGGCATTGGCTTAAAGGCATCACAGACAAACATGAACAGAGGCTCACCCCGGGCCATTGTGTGGAAATGGTCAGGTTCCTAACTGATGTACATATGATTAACAGTCTCAGCTGTGTGCTTCTCTTTTCTTCAAATAGTTGAGAATCACAATGGAAAAGTTAAAAAAACACTACCTTACCATGGCAAGAAAGTTTTATGTTGTCAGTTCCTTTTCCTTGACATTCCCTTATTTGAGTCTCAAAATAGCTCCTTAAGATCAGTAGAACAGTTATCCCTAATTCCAGTTCACGTTTTAGAAAACTGAGTCTTAGAGGGACCAAGTAATTGGTCTAAAGTCAACACACACATATATATATATATGCCCAGGACCCATTGAGCTTATGATTTTCCCTGTAGGGTACTCTTCCCTAAACCTTGCTATCAAAAAAAAAAACTGTAAACAAGTAAGCAACACTTGATCATGACCACAAAATAACAACCATACATAGTGTTCATGCAGAATCTAAACCAGTGGCTACAAACTAGGGCCCACCGGCCCACGCACCTGATGTTTTGTAGAGAGCTTTATTGGAACACACCCATGCCCATTCATTTAATTATTGTCTACAGTAGCTTTTGCGGTCCTTTGGACTAGTCCTTAAGACAGAAGCCATATGAGCTGCAAAGCTTAAAAATATTTACTATCTGGCCCTTTATAGAAAATATTTGCCAGCCCCTGATCTAAACAATCAGAAAGTCCAACATTTTTTCACAGCTGCATGAACTGCAATGCACAAATTCAAAACACAAGTATGTGTCTAAAGTCCCTCCCAAATCACGTATGAAAGATTCAGTCATTGGAGGTCTTCTTTCTATAAGGAGATTGAATGAAGATCTATGAATGGTTTGGGGATAACTCTAAGTCAACCAGCATATTAAACTGATCATTACCTGACAATCCATGATTACTCTAGAAAACAGAAACATGTCTTACTTAGTAGATTATTCCTTTAAAATTTTTCTGCTAAATGATGGTCTGAAAATAAACTGATTCCAAAGGGATGCTAGAAAGAGGAGCACTTTTAATTTTTTTTTCTACTACCAGGAAACATACCAGGTAAAATATAGGACACTGAGCCCAAACACCAGAACTTCCTAAATTACATGCTGATAGCTTCAAAGTCACTCAGGGAGAACTGACCTGGATGATGGTATTTTTCAGGCAAACCACGAATACAAGATGGCTCAATTATCTTATTCTCTAAAGATACTTAAGAGTACTATGTAGGGCAAAACAACATGGTTTATTGCTACATGCGAATGAACACTATCTTTTATTCATGTTTTCTTTCAAAAAGCACTGTTATTAAAACTTTAAAATTAGTGAAAATAAGTAACATAGAAGGGTTAGAAATCTATTTATAATTGTGAGACTTCTAGAATCCAAGGCTTATGGTGCTCCCACCCAGCAGAACCTTGCATCTCAAGGTCTGGCCTCCCCCACCAGAGGAATGCATGTGTCGCTCCCAGTGGCCAGTGAGCAACTCACTTCTCCAGCCATCGAAATGGACTCCTGGGTGGTCTACTGCCTAGGCAAAGTCAAATCAGAAAGTCTTTCATGGGGAATGGATATTGATTTGGGGAGGAGGAAACTTTTTCACCTTCTGAGTCTTGATTCTTAGGGACCTTATACATCTAAACTAGTCACTGGGTAGAGTCTCAGTTTCACAAAGTGGAAGGCGTTCTGGTGATGGGTGGTGGTGATGGTCGTACATACAACATGATGAATGTACAGGGTCTGGCACAAACGACACCCATTTTTTTATTACATAAAAGTCTTTTATTACAAAGTCATAAGCATGTAATTCTGTCACATAACAATGTCATACTCAAGCACACCATATGACACTTTAGGTGACATGATCAAATTGCTGTCCATCTCGTGTCAGACATTCACATGCCCTGCCAGCCACACTCAGCGGTGTTACTTCTGGCAGACCCTGTATTTAATACCACTGAGCAGTACATTTAAAAATGGTTAGGATAGCACATTGTATGCTGTGTGTGTTTTAACAATGAAAATTTGGGAAAAAAAGATAAGCAAATATAATAAAATAAAATGGTCATTTCCACCATGTGACAAAAACCTATATAAGAATGAAGTCCATGCAAAGGCAAGAAGAGTAGGAAGAGAAGGAGACAGATTATAGCATCCTGGTGATTTCATCCAAGTGCCCGAATCACATCCAGGCAGGAACTAGCCAGCCCTTATACTTCCCATGTATTTGACTCACCACTTCCCCCTTCCATGTTATTCTTGATAAACATATAGGCATTTGTCACTTACAACTGAAAGAATCCTGACTGATATGAAGCACAAACACACGTGTATGAATACAGACATCCATCCATTGAACAACTACGTATCCAATGCCTCAAGCCTGAAAACGAGACCTGTCCCCCAATGAGGCAAGGGCTTTGGGAAGGATCCAGAGGGCAGGGTGCCTGCCAGGCAGGTGGAGCATGCTATGCAGAGACTCTGACATGTGCAGAATGGCACTTGGTGTCAAAGAGGCTTATTCATTCAATTATTCCGCAAGTAGTTCTCAATACCCACTCTGTACTCTTGGCAAGAGGAGATAATGGGAGACAACATGACACATCACTCCTTCCCTCATGGACCTTTCCGTCTAATAAGGAAGAGAGACATCCATCAAGCAATCCCTCAAGTATAAGTACAATGCAACTGACAAGCTAAAAAGAAAAAAATGCATTGTGCTACGAAAAGGTGAGCATGGGGATTCGATCTCATCTAAGGGGCCGGGGAAGGTGTGTAGCTGATGACGAGGTGAAGATGAGTGGGAAGAGCATGTGGAAAGAGAAAAGGAGCAGCAGGAGTGAAGGGAGGCTGGCATTTCTCTGGCACTGAGCACGGGGGCGGGGACTTGAGTGTATGACAGAAGATTGGAGGTAAGAGGAGGCTCTCTCACCTGGTCCTTTCAGAAAGGGTGACCTAGCACAAGCTCATTCTATACCTGCTTCCCATAGGTCACTACTAATAGTGTCCTCTTTCTCAAAAATATCCTGGAGTGGGCATTATATTCTACAGTCCTCTTGGTCCAAAACCAAATTAGGCTAACTGCAATGTGATATCTGCACTGGACGTTGGGACATAAAAGGAACATTAGTGGAAAAACTGATGAAATCTTAATAAAGTCTACAGTTTAGCTAAAAATAAGGCATCAATGCTAATGAATTAATTTTGACAGATGCACCACAGTAATGGAAGATGTTAGCATCAAGTAAAACTGGATGAAGTGGTATATAGGAATTACCTGTATTATCTTTGCAGCTTCTCTATAAATTAAAAATAAAAGGTGCTGTCTTTCCCCTAAGAAGAATAGAGAGCTATTGAAAAGGTTTGAGAATGGTGGCATGGCAAGGAGGCGAGGGCCATCAGGTCTGGCGAGGTCGCCCTGGCTGCAGGTGGGGAATGACTGGAGTGGAGTCCGGGTGGCTGCGGTTGCCTCAGAATGTCTTTCTCTTCGGGTCAGGAAGAGATGACGCGACCTTGGACCAGGAGCTAAAGAGACATGGGTTCATTCAGGGCTATTCTGATGATGGATGAGATGGGAATTTGGGGTAGATTGCCTATGGAGGTGAGAGAGAGGAAGAAGGCAAGGATGGCCCCTAGGTTTCTGTATATCTGTCATGTGCCTCGGAATCTCAGTAGACCACACATGCATGACCTTGAGCTGTGAGCAGGCCATCTGAGGGGGACAGGAGGTGGATGTGCTCCTAACATGGAGCTGGCGGCAGGGGTGAGGACAGCAATCAAGTCCCTGTCATGATTGACAAGAGCAGCCAGATAGCACCTCAATTTTAGCACCATCAGAGTAACAGGTGGCTTATCGAGATACCGTATCAGGTTCCCCAGAGCTAGGCACAGGCTTGGACACAAAGTGAGGGCCCGAAGGAATCAAACTAAACTTCAGTTCCTCGGGTGAGAATGCAAACTCACAGCAGAATTTGACACAATAGATACTGTGTTCAGGTTGATCGTGAGTCCTGATCCACTAAGTTCGTCTGGGAGCCCCAAATTAAGGAGCAGTCTAGACCTGCACCTCTAGCATGAAGTGGGGCACCACTACCAGGCACAGGTGGCATGAACAGAGGCACAGCCTGATGGCTGAGAGACTCTGCAGCCCCCCAGACCTCTAGGAAAAGACCCCAGAACATTGTCTGGTCTATAGCTGATACTCAGCATCAGGTGAAGGAAAGAAGGGCTGGATGAAACATTCTTAGCAGCAAGCCCCTCACCTATGAAATCAGACTAATAAGAAATAACTGATAGGGCTGCACAAGGCCAAATTAGACTAAGGTGTGTGGTTCAAGGCCAGGCTCATGGAAAGCAGGCAAGAGGCAGTAGCCACTACAAGGAAGGGACAGAGGCTCTTGTCAATCATCTATGTCATTCACATGTATTTCTCTCCAGTGGCTGGCATGTTTCCCTTGGTTAGCAATCTAATTAGATATTAGCACTTTCAAGCATATACGTGGGCTATGAGGATTTCAGTCCTGTGGACACGGCCTTAGGGGTATCATTCACCACTTGCCATTGTGTCTCAGGCACAGCGTGACATGCTTAATAAATACCTGACATGTAATTTGTTTATTTAGTTCCTTCCTGCAACCTCGGATTGTCTCTCTTCAGTCCTCAGGAAAGTGACCTTGACAAGCATTTTTTTTTGGCCGGGCTATGTTTGAAGTAAGTGGAAAGCACTGGGTGTCTCTGACCCCACATGGAATTCACTTACTTCAGTGTCATGGTTCATGGTGACCGAAATGTGCCTCGTAAGGGCCACAGCTTTCCCCCAGCACAGCGAATGAATGAATCGCCCTTTGCGTGAGTTGCCGAACCTGTCTGTTCTAGGAACAGCCGCATCCAGGAGAAGCAGCCGCAGCCCTGGGTGGCTCTCAGGGGCCGGGCTTGGACAGTCAGGAAGGCGGAGGCAGCAGTTCCGAGGCCGGTCTTAGAGCCAGGTGAGCTCCTGAAGGGGAAGCCCGGTGGATGGAAAGGGCTGTGATGGTTGCTGCCAGTAGGAATATGAGCAGGACATCTTGGGAGCTGGATGCTTAATTTACCTGTCAAATAGCCTGACGGGTTTATCCATAGAGCTTTTCAATAGAAGATAAAGCTCTTCACCCCGTGACGCTTTCCCCTGCGGTGGGGAGCCTATCCATCACGTGCCCGGATCGATGCGGCTAATTTAGGGCCCTGCAGCCCCGCCCCACTGAGCGCTTTATCTCGACTGAGTAAATATCATTATTTGGAGTGAAACTTAAAGATTGCCCATTGTGTGCTCGGTTTCTTTTCCAATGAAGGCTCCCAGGAGCCAAGGTGGCAGCCACCTCTAGACGGTGGCCTGTTGGCACGCCCAGTGGTGGGAGACTGGCACGCCAGCGTCACAGGTGCCCTGGCTCAGAGACCCGGAGGGGCAGGGGGGCAGAGAGAGCTCACGCCAGCAGAAAGCTCAGGCGCGCCATGATTTCTCACTGTTTTTATTTGTTGCCCAACAGCTAATGATGAGGCTGTGCTTTCCATTTGAGAGTAACATTGCTGGCCACTCCCAGCACATCTCCCCAGAGAAGGAAAAGCACCACGGGTGCCATTATTCTACTTGTAGTCACTCCCACTTTCTTTTTTTTTAAGATTTTATTTATTTATTTTTAGAGAGGGAAGGGAAAGAGAGAGAGAGAGAGAGAAACATCAATGTGCAGTTGCTGGGGGCCGTGGCCTGCAACCCAGGCATGTGCCCTGACTGGGAATTGAACTTCCGATGCTTTGGTTCGCAGCCCGAGCTCAGTCCACTGAGCTACGCCAGCCAGGGCTCACTTTCTTAAGTATAAGCATAAGGATGTAAATAAATAGAATGGACAGGATGTAATAAGGTGACACATAATAGCGGGGATAAACGATAGTAAAGGCTTCAGGGACTCAGGAACATGTAAAGGCATTATTTTAAAAAGACTGGTTGACCTAGTCCCTCGTTTGAAAGCCGAGAGGACTCAAATGCAATAATACCCCAGCAGCAAGAAGCACATCAAGAGCCCAGATCTTGGTTTCTTATCCCAGTCTTTGATAAAAACATAGGCTTCTTAGGGAAATGGCTGATTTTGGGGTTGGGGTAGGGAATACACAAGGTAAGTCTAGAGCATCTTTTTGTTGTGCCAGACACTAAGGAAGGGTTAAATATTCCAACGCACCCACACAGGCGTGATGATGAAGGAACACAGTAGCCAACTGAAGGAGCTCCTGGCGCCAAAGCTGGAACAATTTGAACAAAAATAGGTAACATAGTATTGGGTTATAAGCCAGAGCATAAAACATATATTGAGGAGCCCACACTGTTGTAAACATACGATTGAATAAATTCATAAATAATGGGTAGGCTGATTGATAGTGACATAGAGAGAGACGCCCATGCAGAAGTCCAGATAATTCATGGCAGTATTCTGTCCATAAGGAGGTGGGGCCTAACTCCCCACTCCTTTAGTGTGAGCAGAGCATCGTGACTTCTGAAGAATAACAGTTAGAAAAGCAGGGAGGGGAAAAAACCAGAGTGATTTTACATTTGAGAAACCTGGCAAGCACGACCTCGACCATGTGATCAAGATCAACATGAGACGTTATAAATCATGTTGATAACATGTATCCTTGGTATGACGTGATGAAAATGGAACTTCACCTCTGAGGTTTTCATCCCCAGAGCGCATTCCTCCAGCCTGATCGTGAGAAAACAGCAGGCAGATACCCGTTGAGAGAGGTTCTACAAAAATCCCCACCCCGTCAGTACGACTCAAAACTGTTGCCCTGGCTGGTGTAACTCAGTGGATTGAGTGCGGGCTGCGAACCAAAGCATCGCAGGTTCGATTCCCAGTCAGGGCACATGCCAGGGTTGCAGGCCACGGCCCCCACTGGGGGCCATGTGAGAAGCAACCACACATTGATGTTTCTCTCTCTCTCTCTTTCTCCCTCCCTTCCTTTCTCTAAAAATAAATAAATAAAATATTTTAAAAGCTGTCGAGATTATTGAAATATAAGGAAAATAAGAAACCCTCCTGGCGAAGAGGAGCCTAAGGAGACATGACGACTGACTGTCACCTGCTGTCCCGGAGGGGATCCTGGGACAGAAAAAGAGTCTTCAGTAGAAATTCTGAAGTCTGAATGAAGCATGGGCTTCGGTGAATAATTATGCATCCATATCGGTTAGTTAGTTGTGATAAACGTGTCATGCTAATATAAGGTGTGAACAGCAGAGGAAATTGGGTATGAGGTGTGCGGGAACCCTGTCCTTGCAACTTTTCTGTAAATCTAAAACTATTCCAAAATAAACTGGTCATTTTTTTGAAAAAGAGTGGTTGGGGTAAACCACAGTTAGGCGTCCATATTAAGCAAAGAGTTAAAGAGTAAGGGAGCCGGTCAGGTGAATACCTCGATAACTGGCCGTACGAATGGAGCGGCCTTGCGTGCCCCAGGGAGAGGGGAGACCGGGGCTGGTCAGAGGCGGGGGGAGTCCGAGGGGCAGTGAGACAGGGGGTTAGAGAGGACCAGGGGTGGCGATGGGGGCTCGCCTATGCACCGGACCTGTAAGATACACAGGCGCATGGGCCATTGTAAAGTCTTGGCTTTTTACTCTAAGATGAGTGACCACTGGGCGGCATGGAGCAGAAGAACATAACCTGCCTTCTTCCTTTGAAAGAATCACTGTGGCCCGAGTGACTGTGAGGGCGGGGTGTGGCCGTAGGCTGCTGCAGCCATCCACTCAGGGGAGAGAGGGTGGCGGGGGCGGGTTTAACAGTGGAGGCCATGAGAAGCAGTGATATTCTGAGTAGACTTTGGAATCCAAGACAACGTGTTTTCCATCAGAACAGAGGAGGGCTAACAAGAAGAGGGGAATCAAGGTTAATTCAAGAAATCTGTTACACTTTGTGTTAAGTGTTTATAGCCTAACTTATACCAAAGAAGGTTTTGGGACTTGCCCTGTTTCCTGAATCCATAACATGGAAGCCCATTGACAACCTGGTGGCCGTTGCATTTCTTCCACCGTACCACCTCGTGTTTGAGTTTTCCTGCATTCGGTTGGCCTCTGGGCTCTCTCCTGGCTGTCTCTCCCTGTCCTATCATTAATCCATTCAGCTCACGACTCCAGCGCTGCCACTGGTGAGCTGAAACCAACCTTCCCACAAAGAACAAACTGGTGGGGGGGGGGCAAGGAGATCTTACTAACGCACAATCGTTCATTTCCTAGGGATGAAATCCCCATCCCGCACAAAGCCTATTTTCTGCAAAGTGTTTCCAAATGAAACAGTAATTTAGATGTTATATTTTAAAATGCAAAAACTCATGTATGTGCAATATTAGTAAACTGCATTGAGCACCTAGTTGAGGTTAATAACATCCATCCTTGTCTCCATTACCATGAGAGTAAATTCTCCATTACAATTACTATTATTATTATTATTATATTAGCAATGGAACTGATATTTTTTCCAATTACTATTTTTATAAAATAAATGAAAATGTAAAAAAACATTTTCTCACACAAATAAACACTGCTATAATCACAAAAATGAAGATGTTTCGGGAACTGAGCCACAGATATAAATGTGGCACCACTATATTATAGCTAAAATTGCCCACTGGCCCTGAGAAGTGTACGCCTGCATTTGACCTGTGGAAAGTGATGAGAGGCATCCGTGTAACACGTCCAAGTGTAGAGATTACACAAAAGGAAGTCATATAGAAGCTGATGATCACTTGTACAAAACGCTGGTGAGAAGGTTATTTTTTGAAAAGGGCAGGCGATTCTGAGCTCCCTGCCTGGGTGTATTTTCTTCCTTTGGGTGCACCTCACACATTATCAGAAATACCTCCTGCTTCCCAATGGTATTTTGATACTGATCACATTAACACAAAGAAATTAATTTAAGCTGTTTGATCTACATGTAACGTTTATATTTTGGAAATGTAAGCAGTAAAACCTACTTTTAAATTAGTATAAAGATCAAGTGATCTCAATCATTTAGCACTGTGTCTGGTATATGTTCAATAAACGGTGACTATTATCAGTAATAATTATTACTTGTGAAATTTAAAGCATCTTAAGATGCCCAAAGAACACTTTCAAAACATCCTGCATAGACCAAACAAACCCCTTCTAAGACCTGTCTTAAAAAAAAAAAAAAAGACTGTCCTTCATATAAACTACCTTCGTTTGTTTGGCTGTGTGAGGACACAGGTTGGGCGCCATCATCGTCACAGAGAGAGCAATACGAGAGACAAAGGGGAAGACATGTGAATGTGGCCGTCGCCCCGTGACTTCAGGCATCCTCTTTGCTTGTTTCTATATACCCCACTTTAGTGTCCGACAGCAGCTCCCAGCTTGCCTCTGACACCAAATTTGCATACACCATCTTTATCAGATCATATACTCCAATTACTAATCGTTTGCCATAATACTAAGTTTGATGACCGCACGCCAAGTCAAGTCACCTCACGTATCTGTATCCCATTTAACACCCCATCGTCTCTGCCACGCAGAATGCGGCGCCCAGGAAGAAGGCAACTCAGCCCATACATCTGTGCTGCCAGCCCAAACACAGAGGCGGCACCGGGTGGGAGGGGAGGCGGCACGTTGCTCACAGCCTATAGCAATCAATGCAAATCTATGCCACAGTAAGGAGGTGTGTTAATTCCAATAATAGACAGCCTGGGATTGATGAATCTTTCACAGCTCTTTTCCGGGTAGATGCTGAACGCAAGCGTGCTAGCAGATGCGGCTGATGCTTCAGCAAGTTGCCCACCCCAACGTGTCATGCCCAGCCTCCAGCAGGTTAAATGGGGGGCTAGTCATATGGATGTGACCTGTAAGATACGCAGGTGAGTCAGAACACCTGAAGGTGGTTGTGAAGTTGTGCAGGCTGGGATCAGACACATTCCATCAGCCTATTAAAAAACACCAGCCAAGCCCTGGCTGGCGTAGCTCAGTGGATTGAGCACGGGCTTCGAACCAAAGCGTCGCAGGTTCGATTCCCAGTCAGGGCACATGCCTGGGTTGCAGGCCATGACCCCCAGCAACCGCACATTGATGTTTCTCTCTCTCTCTCTATCTCTCTCCCTTCCCTCTCTAAAAATAAATAAATAAAACCTTAAAAAAAACCCCACCAGCCAAGTGACAAATGGAGAACTATTTGGAGGCTGATTTGGAGGTTGTTTCTGGACATGGCTGTGTCGAAATTCTCCCCCAGGGGCTGCAGATCAGGGCTACGGCAAGGCCTTGTCCAGAGCTTTAACTTACATAGCCTTGGATGACGCCGTAGCCACGTCCCCGGCAGGTTGCTTTCTTTTAAATGACTGTTGTTTGTACGTACATTTTTTGCGAGTTTTCCTGGGCTTTAGATGGTAAAAAAAAAAAAGTTGGTACAACCACTCTGAAGAACATTTAAAAATGCATATATTCCTCAAGCCTCAGAAATTTCAATTCTTGCTATTTATCTGAAAGAAAATCTCACCCAGAAACATGGACTTGATTGTTCATTAGAGTATTGTTTATACTTTATACCTGATAGTAACAAAAATTTGGAAATGATTTGAATGCTTGCAGTGGAGGAATGAATAGGTAAAATTGTGGTCTAATCACACCATGGAATACTAGGTCGCAGCGAAAAGAATCAGGCTGCATTTATCAACATAGATGCCCAAAACATCATGCTGAGTGAGAAATAATCAAGTTTCAGTGCGTACAGTCCATACCAAATAATTATTTGTGTGAACTTTAAAATGATATATTAAATAATATTTATAGGTTGGTTAACAAGCAGAATCAGGGGTATCCAATCTTTGGGCATTTCTGGGCCACACTGGAAGAAGAAGAGTTGTCTTGGGCCACACGTTAAATACACTGTGCCATGTAATCACAAAAAAGGTAATCTCATAATGTTTTAAGTACATTGATGATTCTGTGTGGGGCCGCACTTACAGCCATCCTGGGCTGCATACTGCCCATGGGCTGTAGGTTGGACACGCATGATAGGTGCCTGGTTGAAGGTGGATTCTAAGGATATGCATCAGGCGCCAATCACAGGAAGGGGGTGGGACTGGGAAAAAGGGGCAGAGGGGACAACAATAGTCATCGAGTGATGATTTTGACATAATAACGTTATGTTAGTAACAAGGCACATAACTGATGGAGTCAAGCCAACTCTGTGTACCTGAGGTCCAGCATGGCCACTAAATGTTAATGAATGTCTTAGGAAGATTGTGACTTTTTTTTAAAGATTTTATTTATTTATTTTTAGAGAGGGAAGGGAGGGAGATAGAGAGAGAGAGAGAAAAACATCAATGTGCGGCTGCTGGGGGTCATGGCCTGCAACCCAGGCATGTGCCCTGACTGGGAATCGGACCTGCGGCACTTTGGTTCACAGCCTGCGCTCAATCCACTGAGCTACGCCAGCCAGGGGAAGACTGTGACTTTAAGGACAAAAGTAGTGTGAGGACCTCAGGCAGTGCCTGGGTTATCCCAACCATCTTGCCTCCTGTGCCTGCTGCAGTCTGACCTCCAAAAAGGGAGCTGGTAGCTTTGACCTCAGACACGATTCAAGCATCAGCCTCTCTGTGATACTGCCAGTGAGAACCCGTTTCACCGACAGTTGGGTTATGTGGTCATTTGCGTACTACAAACACATCCAAAAAGTCTACTTCACTGCCTCACCTGCCCACACTGCAGATGCCTCAATGACTACAACCGTGGACCTACTCACTGCCTGGCCTGCCCACACTGCAGATGCCTCAGTGACTACGACCGTGGACCTACTCGCTGCCTGGCCTGCCCACACTGCAGATGCCTCAGTGACTACGACCATGGACCTACTCGCTGCCTGGCCTGCCCACACTGCAGATGCCTCAGTGACTACGACCGTGGACCTACTCACTGCCTGGCCTGCCCACACTGCAGATGCCTCAGTGACTACAACCGTGGACCTACTCGCTGCCTTCCAACGCATCACGCCCTCCTGCCTTGTAATGCCCCGCCCTATGAGGGAGGGAGGAAATGTGCTTTAATTGTTCAACTTGTTTTAATTAACCTAATATAAGAAATAATTTTTCTAAAAATGACTACAGGGAGTTAGCAACTGGCTTTATTCACCTTTTCAGCAATGCAGACTTACTGCAGCTGACATTCATGTTGAGATCATTGGAGTATAAATTACTTTCAAATATTTCTTTCTTAAAATAAACAAGGGTCTGTCCTTCCTATTTGAATGTGACACTAATTGTGTTTATCCATAAGACAGTGTGGTGAAATGACTTTATAACCCTTGTTATAGTTTTGTTTCAATGTGTTTTTAACAGTTACGCTTTGCTAAAAAAAAAAGTGTTTCATTCTAGGCCCCTTAATGAAAATTCAACTCCAAAATAAATTTGTAAAGGAGAACAGTATTGACTAAAAGTCCTTAGAGGGGAATCTCTGTAGAAAAAAACAGGGAATTCGGAAAAGTAATTACTGGGCTACAGCTTCTGTGTTTGTTGGGTTTTGGTTTGGCTGGGTTTTTGGTGACTCTGCCATTTTACCTCACACTGTAGGTGACAGTCCAGCTGGATTTGCTCAGCTCCGTGTGGGTCTAATGCAGAGGCTCCTCCTCATGGCTTGAAGGTCATGGCTGAAAGCCTGCCTCCCCCACCAGGCATCTACTTGAGCTAGCCTGCGTTCTTTTAACCATTCTAGGACTCCCAACTGAGTGGGCTATTTCTGAAAGTGAAATAAGTTATCTGAAGTTATTTTATTCCTGAAGTAAGTTCGTTCTTAAGGGTCTCCAGTGATCTCGGTAGAAGAGGAGAATGAAGGCAGGCACAGTTGGAAGGCAAAGGTACGGCTGGCCGAGTGAGGAGAGGTACCTCTATGGCTTCTTGTGGGAAGATGAGTGGTCTCTTGAACACCAGAGTTGAACACCTTCAGCGAGACAAGGCATCTGAGAAATGGCAAAGTTAGCGCTGGTCATGAAAAGTAACAATTATAATAATGATATCTAACCAATCATTAGTTTTGAATGATAATCTAAATGACAAAGTAGTGTAGAAATTAATATTCATTGAATTGCCTTTCAGAGTCATCAACTACATTTCAGCACAAAGAAGAGGAGGAGGAGCATTTTAGGATGAAAGTATAAAGAAAGGAGAGCTCAGGGGATAAAACTTCTCCCAAATTTTACTCAATGTGGTCGACTTAAAATAGCTTCATGGAGTCCACAATATTCTTTCTTCTTCTTTAGCTATATTCGAGAAACGTACTCTCATTGATCATCAGTAAATACATACAGGTGCATTTGAATAACCTAAAATGGTTTTTTTTAGATTTTATTTATTTATTTTTAGAGAGGGAAGGGAGGGAGATAGAGAGAGAGAGAGAGAGATAAACATCAATGTGTGGTTGCTGGGGGTCATGGCCTGCAACCCAGGCATGTACCCTGGCTGGGAATCGAACCTGTGACACTCTAAAATGGTTTTGACACACAATCAGCAACTCCCAGCTCATTCCCAGTAAGGCCCCCAAAATTGAAAGCTTCCTGAGTTGGGTCATAACTTGCATTTAATCTTCTTCAAACAAATAAATGGCTACAATTCTTTCTGTCTCACAAAACTTTCCCATCTGCCACATCTAAGACAGGCATATTATTAAATAATGTTAATTTTTGTTAATGCATTAATTATTAACAAAATTTAATCATTTTATTTATTTTTTTTCTAAAAGTGAGTCTTTCTTTTGTTTTAAAGACTTATTTATTTATTTTTAGAGAGGGGAGGGAGGGAGAAAGAGAGAGAAAGAGAGAAACATGAATGTGTGGTTGCTGGGGGCTGTGGCCTGCAACCCTGGCACGTGCCCTGGCTGGGAATTGAACCTGTGATGCTTTGGTTCACAGCCCACGCTCAATCCACTGAGCTACGCCAGCCAGGGCCGATTAACAAAATTTAATCATTTTAATAAACATTCTTTTAAATCATTGAATGCATATAACCCCCTCATACCTTTTAGGAAGGCTGGCCGGAGGGGCCAAAGACATTTTGTTGTGCACTGTAAACAAGTCGGGAGAGGCAAGTCCTCATGTGATAGAGGAGCAACGGATTGGAGGCCTCCAGGGACATTTGAGAGCAGAAGATTGTACTTAAGGGGAGCTGGATGCTTTGTGGAAGGAAGATGAAAGGGACAATGTCTTATCAGAGTGGGGAGGACAGGGGCAAACAGTTTCAAGGGGTGTCTGACATCTGGGTCACCTATAGTTTATTTCAGTAGTTTCAGCCACATCCTATGTACGATACTAAGCTTCTATTCCAAACGATATGTAAAAGCCCATTAATAACTACCTGCCATTGTCCTTGCATTAGCCAAATAGCACCTTGTACATATGTATTCAACAAATATACTTTGCATACTAACCCTTTAAAGAAAATGAAGATCGCTCTTGAAAGTATCCAGTGTCGAATCTGATATGTATCTTGTCTTTGAGAGGAACTCAGCGCAGTAAGAACAGTAAGATCTTGGCACAGTGAACTATAATCCAGGGTGAAAAGTGAGAAACACCTGTAAGAACAGAAGGTTAAAGCGCTTGCTCCAGAGGAAAGAAGAGCGAATGAATTGTGAAAGGGTTAGAACTTCAGTTGAATCTGAGCAGAAATGTAAAATCAACCAAAGTAAGTGAGTCAGATGTGTCCGAATAGGAAAGTGTGATCCACAACCCAGAATTTGATGGTGCTGATGATTCCTGAGGGGAAGGATGGCAACCCCTGCAAGGCTTGTAGTCCAAAGAATAAGATTTGGGTGGTAGAATAAATCTATTATGCAATCCATACTTCCCCTTCCTCACCCTGGGAACCAAATGCGACATAGAGACCAGCATGAAGAAAACCCTTATAATTGGAAGATGTTAAATTTAATGCACAGTGTCGACTCTCTGACATTTTCTCTCTCCCAAGGAACGGTGGTTGCCTGGAGCGGGGAGGGTAATCAAATTGTTGCTCAACTATTCATGAGTTCCTCTTGATCTCTCCCCTTAAAAAGAGAGACACTGAGCCAAGGTCAGCCATGCTGTATCTTACAAAGCCACAGACCCCCTGGGACTCAGTTAACTCATTCTCATTCAAAATATTCACTCTCAGTGCTCATCTGAAACATGATGTCTTCTCTTTCCAAAACCATGGCATTGCCCCTGCAGAGTAGGGGTTAAAACAGAGCACAGGGATTTGGAGAAGCAAAGGCTAGTAATTTTGCCCCAAAGATATACAGGCTGATAATTCTATTAAGAAATATATATATATTTAACTCTAAAATTTGAATTATGAAATAATAGAAAGAATTAGATTGCCTCCAAATGCACAAACTCTAATTGAAAATGTAATTGTAATGAGGGGAAAGCAGATTTTAAAAGAGAATATCGTTCTACCCCACACCCAGCAGTGTGAGCATTTAGATTTCTTTACTGCAGCTTAATCTGGTGCAGTTTTGAGAAGTGTTCCCCTAACAAGCCCCAAGCCCTAACCTCCAACACACCCAACTACAAGTTAAACCTAATTACTGAATATTAATGAAGTTATTGTAGGAGGAGCTAATGAGTTTTCACACATTGCCATAGTCAAAGCCGTCTGGATTTCAACAGAACCCTGCCATCTGTCACGATACCAAATATGACTGATCATTAGATAAAGAAATGATTGAGGAACTCATCCAATTAAATCTTCCTGGGCTTCCCACATTGCAAGAGCCAAGCCAAGCCAAGCCGAGCCGAGCCCAGCCAATATTCGTTCGCCACTATCTCACACTTCCTATTGTTCTCCTCGCTACTACATTCCTGACAACTGCTTGTCCTCTTATCTTGTTAGATCTCACACTGCGCATCCACCATGCATCCTGAACTGCAATTAAAGACATTTCAGGTCATTCAGAAGGGCCTCACATTGTGCAAATTGCAGATAAACTTGAACTGATAATTGAGCCCTGGCTTGCTCCCCCGCCCCCCAAACACACACACTCACACACATATCAGCACACACAAAGATTATATTTATGTGCCTTGGCTGGTGTAGCTCAGTGGATTGAGCATGGACCTATGAACTAAAGGGTCGCCCATTTGATTCCCAGTCAGGGCACACGCCTGGGTTGTGGACCAGGTCCCCAGTAAGGGGGGTGCATGAGAGGCAACCACACATTGATGTTTCTCTCCCTCTCTTTCTCCACCCTTCCCCTCTCTCTAAATATAAATAAACTCTTTAAAAAAAAAAGATTATACTTATGCACTACATTCAATAAAATAAGCGAGCTGGGTCAATAAAATTTAAGCCTCTTATCTGTCTGGATGGAATTCAGGAGTAAGTGAAACAATAAAGGATAAGCTCGCACCATGGAAATATCTTGCCTTGGGACTTCATATGAGGTCACCACTTCCACAGAATTACAGCGGATGTCAAGCCATGGGCCCCTTCCTAGGACACTCCTCGACTTCGCCACTCTGACATTGCTGGGAACATTTTTCCTGATACTGCACAAAGGGTTCTCTGTGAGGAATCCCTGGAGAAATCTCTCTCTCATTTTCGATTCCCACAACAGTTGTGTTTCTTGTCAGTTACTAGTTTTTTTTTTCTTATCTTATGCACATCGTGAGTTGTAGAATCGATCATGTTTCCCTTCTGGTATTTATGGCTATAAAACCCAGTCCAGACAAGTCCAAAATCCCTATCTTCCAGGATTCACCTCGGGCCCAGGAATAGGATGAGGCAGGGGGGCCCCTGCAGCACAAGAACCAAGGAATCACTCAGGACGCCTCCCTCTAGCCCTGGCCCTGCAGGGCCTTGCGTCATACAGCATGGGGCTAACGTAACCCTCAGTTCACCTCACTTTCAATCAGTTCATCATTTACCCACTTACATATATTTGTATCTTGTCTGTGGTTTTCATGCAGTATATCTATCTTTAATCTGAAGAGTGTAAGTAGATAGTCTAAAACCTAATGCTGAACAAAATTGCTCCCAAAGACGTATTTGCTATACTGGCCCAACTTTCAGAGAGGATCATGTGTCTGCCACTGGTACTCATACAATGTGTGAAGTTCGTGCTCCTTAGGTAGTGTACAGCTGACAAAGAAAAGAGACTGAATACTGTTTGTTTAACCAAGCAGGCTCCAGAAGCAGTCTGCTGGGGTGCAACTCCAGCTCTGCTATTTAACAGCTGCAAGGCCAGAGGCAAGTGACCTAACCTCTCTATGCAGCGGGACAACCTGGAAGAAATGAATCAATTCCTAGAAACATCAAACCCACCCAGACTAAGTTATGAAGAAATGAAATATATGAACAGACCAATTACTAGTACGAGGATTGAATCCATAATCAAAACCATCATTTAAAAACAAAAAAAAACCCTCCAGGACCAAATGGCTTCATTGGCAAATGCTATCAAACATTTAAGGAAGAACTAATACCAATACTTTTCAAACTCTTGCAAAAAAATTTAAGAGAAGGAAATAATCCCAAAAATATTTTATGAGGCCAGCATTACCCTGATACCAAGGCAGACAAGGACACTACAGGAAAAGAAAATTAAAGGCCAATATCCCTGATAAATATAGAGGCAACCCCCTCAACAAAATATTAGCAAACTTTATTAAATGGCACATAGGATCGTACAACATAACCTAGTGGAATGTATTGCAGAGATGCAGAACAATTCACCATCTGCCAAGCAATAGGAGTGTATGCCACATTAAAAAAAAAAAAAGGAAGGATAAAACTCACATGATCATCTCAAGACATGCAGAAAAAGCACTTGATGAAATTCAACATCCTTTTATGATAAAAACTCTCAACAAGCTTGATACAGAGTGAACGGGCTCAACATAATAAAGACAATACATGACAAGCACACAGCTAACATCATACTTAATAATGAAATACTGAAAGCTTTTTCTCTAAGATCAGGGAGAAGACAAGGATGTGTACTCTCAACACTTTTATTCAGCCTTGTAGGGGAAGTCCTGACTAGAGGAATAAGGAAAAAAAAAACCCCAACAAGTAAAAGTCATCCAAATCAAAAAGGCAGAAGAGAAAACTTTCTGTTTGCAGATGAATGTGTGTGTGTGTGTTTGTGTGTATCCCTAAAGATTTTACAAAAAACTGTTAGAACTAATAAACACATTTAGTAAAGTTGCAGGATATAAAATCAATGTACAAAAAGCGGTTGTCTTTCTATATACCAAAAACAAACAATCAGAAAAAGAAATTTCAAAACAATCCCATTTACAATTGCATCAAAAAGAATAAAATACCTAGGAATACATTTAACCAAGGAGGTGGAAGATCTGTATATTGAAAACAATAAAACGCTAATGAAAGAGATTGAAGAAGACACAAATAGATAGAAAGCTATTCCATGCTCATAGATTGGAAGAGTTAATATTGTTACAATGTCCACACTACCCAAAGCAATCTACATATTTAATACATCCCTGTCAAAATTCTAACGGCATTATTCACAAAAACAGAAAGAAACAATTCTAAAATTCATATGAAACCACAAAAGACCACAAATGGCCAAAGGAATTTGGGAAAGAACACAGCTGGAGGCATTAATTACACTTCTTGATTTCAAAGTCTATTACAAAGTTTTTAATTCAGAATAGTATGATACTGACATAAAAAACAGACACAGAGGACAACAGAACATAGTAGAGATTCCAGAATAAACCCATGTATATATGGCCAATTAATTTACAACAAAGTAGCCAAGAATATGCAAGGGGGAAAGGAAAGACTCTTTAATAAATGGTGTTGGAAAAACTGGATAGTCACATGCAAAAGAATGAAATTGAACTGCTATTTTACACTATTGACAAAAATAAACTCAAAATGTATTAGAGGCGTGAACATAAGTCTTAAAACTTTAAAACACCAAGAAGAAAATATAGGAGTAGTCTCCTTGGCACTGGTCTTGGCAAAAATCTCTTCCATAAGATACCAAAATTATGGGCAACAAAAGCAAAAATAAACAAGTAGGACTAGAGCAAACTAAAAAACTTCTGCAGAGCAAAGAAATAATCAACAAAATGAAAAGGCAACCTATGGTATGGAAAAAATTCTTGCAAACCACATATCTGATAAAAGGTAAATATCCAAAATAATACAAGGAACTCATTCAGCTCAATAGCAAAACCCACACAGAAAAAAACACCAAATAACTCAAATGTAAAGTGTACAGAGAAATCAAGCACCTATTCCTCCCAAGAAAACACAGAGATGGCCAGCAGGTACAGGAAAAGGTGCTCAGCATCACTAATCCTCAGGGAGATGCACATCCGCCTGTTAGGATGCTTATTACCAAAAACACAAGAGATGACAAACGCTGGTGCGGATGCTGGTGGAAACACAAGCAGGGGCGGCCACTGTGGAAAACACTGTGGAGGTTCCACATGGAGTTTAAGAGAGAACTGACGTATTATCCAGCAATCTCACGTCTGGGTTATTATCCAAAGAAAACAAAGTCATTGTCTTGAAGATATGGTTCCACATTTACTGCAGCATTATTTGATGGGGCCAATGTATGGAAATAGCCTAAGTGTCTGTCAATGGATTAATAAATAAAGAAAAATGTGACATTTTCTGGGAAGCATTATGTTAAGTGAAGTAAGCCAGACAGAAACAGACAAATATGTATGGTATCACTTATATGTGAAATCCTTTAAAAAGAGGGGAAAAAAAGAAAGGAAAATGTCACCCTCATAGAAACAAAGCACAGAAAAGCAGGGTGGTTGCCAGGGGCTGGGGCAGGGCAGGACAGGGCAGAAAGAGTTTAGTAAAAAAGGTACAAACTTCCAGATGTGAGACTCTGAGGACTGAATGCATAACATGATAACAATAATAGATAAATAATATTGTATTGTGCAATTGAAATTTCCTAAGAGAACTTAAATGTTCTCACACACACACAAAAGGTTAACGTGCAAGATAACGGATGTTAGTTAACCTAACGAGGGGAATCCTTCCATAATATGTATGTATATTAAATCAATATATGTAAAGTGTACAGGTTGTACACTTTAGATATTCTTTAAACTTTGCATTTTTTAAGATTTTATTTATTTATTTTTAGAGAAGGGAAGGGAGGGAGAAAGAGAGAAAGAGAATCAATGTGTGGTTGCCTCTCACATGGCCCCCACTGGAGACCTGGCCTGCAAACCAGGCATGTGCCCTGACTGGGAATCGAACCTGTGATGCTTTGGTTGCAGCCCGAGCTCAATCCACTGAGCTATACCAGCCAGGGCCACTTTAGATATTTTGATTTTATTTGTCAATTATACCTGAATAAAGCTGGGGGGAAAAAGAAAAACAATATGAACTCGTTGGTGTAACGGCAAAGTATCCCACCTCAGTTCTCACCACCTCTCTGTCCCTCACATCATATGTCAGTACCTGATGAATACAATTATTATAAACATAGAAGCATTCCTTTTCCCTCCTCTGAGCCTGGGAGATTCATGAAGGGACCCCGTAATATCTGTCAGAACATACCAGAATTTTTGACATCACACAACCATGTAACAGTGAAGATGGGCAGATAGAAATAACCAAACACAGGAAAAGAGATTTCAATACAACAGAGATGAGCCCATCCAAGAAGTCAGCTAATCCCTGGCTGGCAGTGCTCAGTGGATTGAGCACGGACTGCGAACCAAAGTGTTGCAGGTTCGATTCCCAGTCAGGGCACATGCCTGGGTTGCAGGCCATGACCCCCAGCAATTGCACATTGATGTTTCTCTCTGTTTCTCTCTCTTTCTCCATCCCTTCCCTCTCTGAAGATAAATAAATAAATAATTCTTTAAAAAAAAGAAGTCAACTAACTACCTCTCAAGTTCAGCAGAATTACTGAGATAAAAAGAGAAAGAGGTGGGAGAGGTCAAAGAGAATATTACATTTGTGAATTTATACTAGTCAAGCACTAAGCAAATCGCCCTCTGCAATCTGAAAAGAATGACTGTCTGCAGATTTAAAATTGCAATGCAGGCAGTGAGATCTTAGTCCATTACAGCAGAAGACGTGCCCCAGAGATTATTCAACGAACCCAGAGTTAAGAAGGAAGATATGAAAATGATGACAGAAAAGACAGCAGACACGGGAAAGGTATGTAAGGACCACGACTCGCGTGCAACAACAGTTTCAGAAGGAGCAAGATGAGAGGGAATACTGAAAATGCTGTAAGAAAATTCCTCTGAACTGAGCACAGTTTGAGGTTTCAGGGCACAGGGGCCCTCGATTGCCAGACAAAACAAATGGAAAAGGACATATATTCTTTTGATATATTTTTATTTCAACAATAAAGGAAATAACATTCTGCATGAACACAGAAAGGATAATAAAGAGGTTTTCTGCAAAGGACAAATTATTCATTTTTATATTAAAATTCTTTTCATAACACACACACACAAAAATGACAGAAGGCAATGAAACAATGTCCACAGAGTTCAGAAGAAAAATGGCCATGAAACAAGAAATTTATAGCCCGATGAGAGAAGAGAAACAGCAAGATATTATGAAACATGGAAAGTCTCAGGAGGTATTTGAACTATAAATGCATTTTCTGGGGAAAAATGATAACCTTAAATAATAAAAGGAAACACAAATACAAAACCTTAGGCACCGTGCTAATTTGTTAGGGCTGCCATAGGCTTTCTGATTTAAACAACAGAAGTTTATTTTCATACAATTCTGGAGGCTAGAAGTCCAAGATCAAAGTGTTGGCACAGTTGGTTTCTTCTGAGACCTCACTCTCCTTATCTTATAGGTGGCTATGCTATCTCTGTGTCCTCGCATAGTCTTCCCTCGGTGCGAGTCTGTGTCCTAATCTCCTTTTAAATGCACCAGTCATACTGGATTACAGCCCACCCTAGTGATCTCACTTTAACTTCATTACCTCTGAAAAGACCTTATCTCCAAATACAGTTACATTGGAGTTGCTGGGAATGGGGAGTTAGGATTTCAACATATGAATTTGGGACACCATTCAGCCAATTCAGGCATAAACAACTATTCACAGGAGAAAAGTTTAAGATTGCCAGTTCAGTCATGAACACATTTTTTTAAAAAAAAAACATCTACATTTGAACATTTGACTCAAAAATTAGGACATGCCAAGAGATTAATAATAATGTAAACACATATCAGGTTATCAAAAATATGTAAAAATGCCAGAGGACTTTATTGGTGCTTTTGTTTTTAATTCACAGATAATTCTTACACAACAGAAACCATTCCAGGTTCCAGCATTCATAGGAAAGCTGCAAACTCCATTCAATGCAATGAGCATTAGCCTGGTCCACAGGAGTGGACCAGACAGTGGTCCCCACCCCTCCCCAACAGTGGGCAATGTGATTGGTGAGTCACAAGCCCCAGGCCTAGCCATTCGGAGCATTAGGTCTTCACAGTCCTGGGGATTGGTTAGCAAAGTTTAGATAATCCATCAAGGCCAATCAAGCCTTCTGGGGAGGAGGGGTGGGAGGAGGACTTTTACTATAATTTTAGGGGGAAAAAAGGTACTCTGTCCTGACATCCAAGATGTTAAGGCACAGTAAAGCCCGGAATTAGCTGTCCGGAGCTAGGACTTAATCCGTAGAGTCCAGTGCAAAATAAAAATTATGAGGAATTTCATCATAATGACTGTTACGAGTTGAATTGTGCCCCCCAAATTAATATATTTCAGTCCTAACCCCTAGAGTGTCCGAATGGGATCTTATATGGAAACAGGGTCATCGCAGATATAATTAGTTGAGATGAGGTCATTTGGGTGGACCCTGATTCAGTACGACTTGGTGTCCTTACAAAAAGGGGAAAGTTGGATGCAGAGACACAGAAAACCATGTGAACATAAAAACAGATCATGGTGATGTGTCTACAAGCCAAGGAACACCAAGGATTGCCAGCAAACCAGCAGAAGCTAGGGAGGAGGCCTGGAACAGATTCCCCCTGACAGCCTCAGAAGGAACTGACCCTGCCAACATCTTGGTCTTGGACAAGAGTTCAGTTCTAGCTTCCAGCACTGTGAGAGAATCAGTTGTCGTGGTTTAAGCCACCCAGTTTGTGGGACTTTGCAATGGCAAACCAATGCAATGATAAGAGAGCATTCAACCAAGCGCTGGGCCCTTCGGAGCATGGGACCCTGGGCCACAACATAGTTCACACGCACAGGAGGCCAGCCCTGCCTGCCGGTGCCCATGCCACCAGGTGGAGAGAGACGGTGTGAGGATGAAAGTCTTGCAGAAGGAAAGCACACCAGAGGGAGGGGCGATGGGAGAGCAAGAGAAACTCTTGAAGTTGAGGGGTAAGCCTTAAATCCAGTGTGTCACTTCAGGTCTCTGCAAAGGAGATGCCAAGGCGTGTTAGACATGAAGACTTGTCTTCGTACAACAGCCTGTGAAGGGGCCGTGGGGAGGGCACAGGAGAGGGCAGGAAGGGCTTTCAGTCTGCACTGTGGGTCTGACACTTGAAAGCAGGGAGGGAAGTAAACAGAATCAGGAAGAGGTCAGGTTGCAGAGCAGCTCCCCGAAATCCTCCCGGCCAAGCTGATGAGAAGACCCAGAGCGAAGACATCGAAGAAATCCCACAAGGGGCAGAATGGATCAGCTCTCATCCACCTGCCCTGCACGCTCATTGGCTGGGAACAGCCGGAAGAGATGGTGGCCAGGGCTTGAACACTGTGGTGGGTCCAGAAGGGCAGCAACTGGGGGCTGTCTGTCCACCACACTGGACCCGACAGGTCCTCTTAAAGATCCAAATGCGACAATGTGGTGGCCCCCAGCATCCACTCCTCACATTGCACGTATCCACTTCTCCACACATTCAGGTTACAGCTGTGCAATTTCTACAACCTCTCCTCCTGAGGACAAGCAGAACGGCATCAGTGGGATGAACGGCAGCCCCATCTCTGCAACCAATGTTGGGTGGGGCCACACCTGATGTTCTTTCTCTCCCTCCTCCACTCTCTTTAAAACCCTCCTCATCCTCAGCTGCCGTCTCAGTCCTTGGCTGTGAGCATTGAGGGAGAGGGTGGCCACAGCAGGAACACAGAGGTGGAATCCGGGGTAGCAGTGGCTGAGACTGTCTGCTCGCTACTCTTTGCAGAGAGTTCTCTCGATGAAAGGACTGAGGTTCTGCTCCATGGATCACAGATAGACCAACCTCTGTATCTCTATCCGCATCCAACTATGGAACATTTCATCATGCACAAGTAGGAGTTATTCCAAGAATCAAAAGATATTCAATCACATTAGAAGACATTTCAGAAGAACTCTCCAAATTGTCAGGTTGGAGGTGGGGAAAATACACAAGCAAACTGAAAGATGGCAATAGTTTTACCATTGTTTGGTGCTTTTCTACATATTCAAAAATGTCAATATGCAAATTTTTTCAAAAGATTCAACAGTTATTTTGAAAAAGCATTAAAAGACTTCTCTGTTGATCCTTGGCATCTAGAAGTAATGCTTTCAGAACCTACTCATGATTATAATCTGAATAATCTTAAGAATTTTGGCCAATCAGATCGATCAAATCTCCCAGGGCTGCGCACCTGCCTCGGCTCCGTAGTATCTCATCAGTTAAGGATAACGTGGGACATTCATCTGAACAAGGATGGAAAGAGACATCACAGTATCAGGAGTGGCCACGTACTTCGAATAGCCAGGAACTCCAGAATCCAGAACAATACTGCCTTCACAGAGACCATACAAATCATTTATAAAATTTAATTTAGTGTTCTGGGGCTCAGCAAACTCTTCCCCTTAGGATAAGCTTTTCCCACACATGGCTACTCAAGCGGCTTCATGTACACAGTCCAACAGGACCCGGAATGATCGACAAGCTGGATACAAGCTGAGCCACAAGAGCAGAGTAGGCACATTTAAAAATAACAATACGGATAAGGCTAATAATGATAATCTCCCTGATGATGTAAAAGGTCACCATGACCATCAGAACCTAATGCCAAATATCTCCTGCCTGGCACACTGCTTTCCTGGCCCTTGGGCATTTGGAATTCCAGGGCCACACTCCAGGCAGGCGCCAACCCCAGCTTTCACTCGCTTACCCTCCACGATTGCCAAGGGCTCAGGTTGCGAATTTGTTTATATTTAGAAGAACAGGTGTGTGACTCAGTTCTAAATCCAGTCAGTGCCCTGCTGGTGTCATCTTGATATGTTTTATAGAGTTGGAACAAGTTAATATGGAGAGGACACCTGCCGACTTACTCCCAGGGTTGCACTGAGGACGTGAGCACGTATGTCATGGCTGCCGTGCGCTGCCCCTCTTTGCAGAAACCTGCATGTTTCTGTGCCAGCTGGCCGTTTCCCCCAAGAAAAAGTGTTAGAAGGCCTAGGTTCTAGGGCAGCCTCATGAGGACAGCAAATCGTCTCTTCCCTGTGTGCCCTGAGGATAGTTTATTACCACCGACCGTCAGTGGGCCCCCACTTTGATACACCAAAATCATCGTGAAACCAATGCCACTGTGGAGGTGAACGCACTTCCTAAATGCTCAAGCACCCACAAATGCAAAATACCATGATGCGTGCACAAGGTCTTTATGAAATGTGTGTTCTCTCTCTCTCTCTCTCTCTCTCTCTCTCTCTCTCTCTATCTATCTATCTATCTATCTATCTATCTATCTATCTATCCATCCACCCATCCACCCATCTTACAAATGCAAACTAGTGGAATGGATGAAAGTGTGTTGTGAAGAAGGTCATACGAGTCAGATACACAGCAGCACCCCAGACAGGAATGTTTGAGCCACCTCCTTCGACTGCCATTCCTTTAAGAATTCTGACGAAAACATGGGTGTGAGAAAGTGGAGACACTTGCTTACGCTGTAAAGTTAGCCTGCTTATGATTTCAGCTCTGGGCCTTATCTGCTTCCATCTCCATTCTGATCGGCATGCCACGGGACACCGATAGCCTAGGTGTCATCTTGTGTCGTGTCTAAACGAAGTAGATACCCATAGAAGGCTTTGCAGGGGGGAAGGCAGAAGGAATTGTGTTTCCACTTCACTTCTGTTTCTACTATAATGAGGAGGGCCCTGTGCTACTAAAACCTAGGTAAACAAGGCTAAAATCTTATAGAAAAAAATAACCCTTACTCCTTCATAAAAAGTTTCCTGTCTATCAAGAGAATCTTTCTCCCCACATTATTTATAGTGGATCTCACCAAATATGCGACAAAATCACACAGATACATGCTTTCTCAAGCAGCGGGGACAGCATGAGTACTTGGAATGCACTTAACCTTTACATTATCCTCTCATCCTAAATTGTTTAAGATCTCCTTGGTTGCTCTGAAATATAGGCCAGAAGAGAGAAGAATGCCACTCGAAATATACTGACCTACAAGACACAAGAACCCTACTATCAGAATAATCCAGAGAAAGGGCCATGTAAAGGCCTCTGGTCCTTCTCCTCATAGGACAGGAATTTCTCCTGCCACACGCCTGGTCATGGATGATGCCCAACCTCCACTCGGCCAGTCCTGCTCAGCTTGGAGCTGCCCGAGGCACATGGTCCTGGACCCTTACACGTTGCCCAGCTTCCTGATCCTGTGTTTGAGTGAAGTTAAAACTGTAGATGCTAAGCTATTAGACTCTGTAGAAGTTCAAACTTTTCTCTCTCTCTCATTCTTTCTTTCATTTCAGGGTAAGGAAGTCATTGATGTTTTACCATGGTAGAAGAAAAAATTTAAATAAAAAAAACCTGTTTGTTATTTCCCCAGAAAAAATATATTCACCAAGACAATGACATGAATATAATAGTTTGTTAATTTTGAGGGCTTTGTTTAGTCAAACACATTTTCCTTGCCTATTTCTTTCTTTAAAGTAGAGATACAAAAATTTTAGATAATTTTGAAAGCGTAGGTAATAAAACATGCACTTTAAGCAGACCATAACAAGCTGAGGGGGACACTAATGAGGTCGCTGGGAACGGAAGAAAGATGGTAGGGGGAAATACGATAGGCATATTGGAAGTCAATAAAGGGAGAGAGCAGATAACAGAAAGAGATGAAAGCAGAGACAGAACACTTCAAAAGAAGGGGGAAGAAAGTGAGAGAGAAGGAAGGAGGGAGGGTAGAAAGAAGGAAGAAGGAAAGAAGAAAGGAAGGAAGGGAAGAAGGAAGCTAAGGAAGGAAAGAAGGAAGGAAGGAAGGGAGGAAGGGAGGGAGGGAGGAAGGGAGGGAGGAAGGAAGGAGTCTGAAGTGAGTGCACTACTCAGAGGTAAATTACTCATTAGCACCCAGGCTGCTTGGGCCCTGTGAGTACACCAGCCACAATAATAATTGTTAGTAATAACATCCTGTGAATGCTTACTATCTCCCAGATACTATTCTAAGTACTTCAGATGGAATCCTCATCATAACTTCATGAGTTCAGTTCTATTATTATAATCATGGTCATGACCCTCAGACAGGAGTGATCTGTACTTCACCACTCATTGTCAGTGACGGCAGGGCCACAATTCTGACCTGGGGAGGCTCTGGACCGTGGGTCCACCTGCTTGTAGGCACCTGAGGCTGCCTCTCTTATACTCCATGTTGAGCATTAACCAGTTTCACCACTTGCTGAGATTTCTACTAGCCTTACAGGAATTAAAAGCAAACTGCAAGAGCCCAGTTTAGATTTCAAGTTTTTCTTCCATGTTTTCAAAATGTACTTAAGAACTTTGCAGATGTTTGGCAATTTTCTAGCTGTGTTTCCAGCTCCTTTGATAGTTCCCAAAATTTTAATTGCCTTATCGTTTTGCTGAGAGTGATCAGAGTTGCATTATTCCCTGTTAACCAGAGATTTTCATTAGAACTAGCATTTATTTCTGTTTATGATCAAGTCCTTGTTTTATAATCTAGTTAAGACTAAGTAAAAAACAATAAGAAAATTCTGTAAATGCTAAGAATATATCTTAGATATAATAATGCAACTCTGTGCACATCAATAAATGTTCCATGAATGCATGAAATTGATTAGTTATTGCTTGGTAATGACTTTTACCTACTTCCAGCTCTAGAAGTCCTTTCTAAAATTACTCACCAATAAAAGAATGGCTTCTAAGTGACATCATCAAAAAAATGTTATTCTTGTTCTAGGAGTCTGCTGAAATTAAGCTCAGATGCATTCAGAAAAACTGAATTATTTTAAATACTTTAAACAGAGGTGTGTTAATGCAGCAGATGTGTTTAAAGAGATATTGAGCAAATATGCAATGCAGAGAGAAGTGGAGAGGCAAAAAGGAGACAGGTCTGATACCCACCGAGCAAGAGGAGCCCTGGACCCTGAGCAACCATGGACCCTGGACTAGATTGCTCAGCCTTCATTGGCTGCTGAGGTGTGGAAGGTGCTGTCAGGTCCGACAGGGCAAGTATAGAAGGCAACTGAGGGGCTGAGTGGCCTTGTAGATCCAATCTGTATAGACAGTGCCTAGATGAGTGTGTTCCTAGAGCCGAAGTATACACCACTCTCGTCAAGCAACCTGAAGTCTCTTGATTTGTCTTCATAAGGAGCCTACACAAACCAACTCTTATAACAACAAAAAAAAATAATAAAAGAAACAGAGGAATTTGGATAGAGCCATTCTATAATTACCTAGTTATTGAAAGGTAATAGTAAGCACCATCCATTGTTTGTAGGAGTTACATAAATATCTTCGTTCTACCATCTCATCTATGTTTGATTTTTCACACTGTCTTTAACATTATCAATGTCATTTTGCTTTAACTCTAACAACCACTTTTCAAAAGTAGTGATTTGCAATGTTTCCTTTGGATTATAAAGGTAATAATATACATCTGGCCTTTAAATGGGCTGTGGAATTAATTATTGAATGAGGGTTGTTAAGTTGTTAGGAAAGAGTTCATTAAAGAACAATGCCAATTGCAAAGGGCCACCCAGACTCCTAGAATATCATATTAAGTCACTTACGGAGGACAGAGCTGATGTTCCCAAGTTTTATTATAACCCTTACAAATAGCAGTTATTTCAAGGAGATTGCTTTATTCTGATCCCTGCAGTCGATGTTGAGGTCTTTGGCATTTAGTTTTATGTATGCATTCAGAAAGAAATGAGACGGCTTGACGGTGACATACGTTTCAGGATTTTTCTTTTATTAGATTGAAAAAGCAGGTACTTCGACTTGCATTACGGATTGGCCCGAGTTTTATGTTAGGTAAAACAGCGACATTTTGAAAATTAACGAATGTGATCTAAAAGTTCAGCTGCATTACATTCATTTTGATCAAATGCCAAATGTCATCAACAGCCAAGTGAATTCCACTGAGGCTCAAGACGATGGTGTCACACTCAGATGGGACCAGCCAAGTGAATCTCGTCCATCAGCACAGTGGGGAATCTGCCAGGCTCGTGGATTTAAAAGCCTCAAAACAACTTATCTTCTCAGAGAGCCTCCTAAGTGCTCTGAGCCTCCTGATACACAGATCCGGACTGAGGCCCCTCGTCCACGGATCGAGAAGAGGACGTTCCTTCTCCCCTCTTTGCCAGTTCTTAACCTCTGTCTTCAAATACGTTCAAGTCCCTGGGATGGCAAAGGTTCCATTAGCTCATGAAAGCCAGTTCAGAGAAATTATCACCCTTGAAAAGTTAAGTCCAAGAATCACTTTCCCAAGGGAGATAAACATTGACTAGCAATCAGGAAATAGGCAACATTAGTAAGATTAGATTTACACCAAACCACCCTCGACAACATGCAATGGCTGTGACCTTTAGTCCTCAAACATTACCTGGAAACAGCAAAAACACAGTTAAAGACAGGTAGCCTGAGTGCGCAACCTGGCTTCTTCATTCAGTAAGTGCAAGATTTTGAAGCAAATCCCTTACCTTATAAAATAAAAATAATCACAGTGCCTATATCATGGAGTTATTGCAAGGACAAAATGAGTTAAAATTTGTAAAGAGCTTAGGATGGTGCTTGGCGTATACGAAGCACTACATTCGTGTTTGTTAAAGAAATAAATGCCTTTCCTGAACCAGGAACGCCACTCCCAGCTCTGTACACAAAACGCACACCAGCTCCAACGCTGAAGCAATAAATCCTTCTGAGAGAGAAACTCAGATTCCCAGAGCCTTGTTTGCAGAATTGTCACGTTGCTTCCAGACATTGCCGAATGAATCCTTCCAGAACCACTGAGAAAGACTTTACGCAAATACACTCCTTTTACGGAAGGGATTGCTGCTCTACAGGAAGATCAAGTGTTTTCCATGAGCAGACCCAAGAACTCAACGCCTGCCCCTCATTGATTGCTCTTCTAGACTCACCTGAGATTAGGCACAAAGCAATACTGAATTAATAAGAAACAAACAAACAAACGAAAAACCCTTAAAAGTCTTAAATGAGAACTCATTGAAGAAATAAGGCTACGTATAGAGACATATACCCCCTGTATACAGGGTTATGCAACTTTAGAAAGTGGACCTTTTCCTCTGACTGCTTCAGGAAATGCACAGTGTCCGTACTGCTGAATGGGCTTTGATTCTCCCTTCAAATTCCCTACATGAACAGAGAACTAAACTATGCAACTGGCTTTAAAGAATAACCAGTTATGCATGCAAGTTTCACTTAAATTGATACTACTATGACTTGACTCTGCCAGGCCAGGAAAGAAAGGATGGGATTAAGGTGAGTCTGGGAGAGTGGAGAGCCACGAGGTCCCTCATTGCAGTGGATGGCCCATCTGGTCAAAGTGTATAAAGTGGGTGTGAAGAGAGGCCAGGGCGGGAACGGTGGACACTTTCAACCCCCACTTCTGGCCCCCGACATAGTGCCTACGAGTTTTAAGGACAATCATATTTCTCTGGAAAAGTTTCCTCATGGCAACATGTGTTTGTGCAATAATCCCTGGACTTGACTCAGTTCAACAAAGTGTCTTCCAGGAGGAAGAGAGAGGGGAGGGGAGATTTTCAGTTATTTCCATGTTAAGGCATGGCTTGAAAGAGAAATTGTTCACTTCTAGTATTTATATTTTCCCCTGTTACCAAAGCAATATATGCATATTGTATAAAATTAGCAAATGAAAAACTATATACACTATACAATTCTCTCACTGCACTGTGTGTAAGTATCCTGGTCTGTATCATTAGCCCCCACCCATTCCCTAGGCCTATGGATTCACATGCATTTCAAAAAGTCAGATTAGTGTCTAAGCATATAGCTTTTTAGCCTAGTTTAGACAGTTTCTTAGGAGTATTTTCCTACATCCATATTCTTCATACATTTTGATTATTTGGCTCTACCATAATTTTTTGAATGATGCAAATAATTTATCTATTCAATTACTTATTAATGGCTATTGTTTCTATTACTTTCCAAAAATAAATAATACATATATTCGTGGACTTTTATGAACTTCTGTTATCATTTCCTCATGAAAATTTTCTAGAAGTAAAAATCCTGAATCAAAGTGTATCAGTATTTTAAAGTACTGAATATATAATACTGGGTTTTGTCTTTTCTCCAGTTTTTGTTACACTTGATTAACCTTTTTCTCTAATATAAAAATATTTTGAGTTTATTAAGTCAACTTTTTTTCTGTGTAATTCATAAATTTTACTTTTGTCTGCATTATACCATATCCTGTGCATTTTTGCTTTTTTATTGTTTTATTTAAGGATTAAGTGGTGTTTCTCTCTTCTTTCTACAAAAACAGTGATAAGCACTTTAAATGTAATATCTCATTCAGCCCTAGCAAAGCCTCAGCAAATAGCACAGATGAGTCCCATTTTACAAATGAGGAAATGGACTCAAATAAGTTAAACGACTTCCAAACTTGAAAGAGCTAGCAGATGGTGAAACCTGGGCTTGACCGCACTGTGTTTTGCAGGGTTGAAGAGCCGTGAGCTTCCTTACCCGGGAGCCCAAACCTGTGCACATAGCCCCAGATTCGGGGAAGCCCTGTTCTCTCTTCGGGTAGAGGGTAATTTGTCTGTTCGACACAGGGCGATGTTTTCTGCTGTCTTCGCTTTAAAGTGTCCAAGTGATAGCAAACTTTCATAGAAAATTTGATACCAATTTCTAATATTATTGTTTGAGAAAATGCATCAAGGAGTTTTCTGTTGAAATTTTGAATTCTTATGGAATGTTTGGAATCTTTGGAATGTTATGGAATTCTTATGGAATGTACAGGAATGTTTGGGAAAATCACACTCATTTTTGCCATTCCATTTGTCTGAAATGCTACATTTTTTCACCTGGCTAACTTTCATGGCCTCTCCCTAAACCATGCTCCCCCAAAGATCCTCCCTCCCTGAAATCACCTCTGAACTTTCTACTGTGTTCTTCAAACACCCTGCACGCTATTCCTGGAAGCTCTACCACAAGACCCTTTGCAAGAGTAAGTTTATACATTACAAATAAGGGATTGTTGGGGAACCTTCTGTTGAGAATTGCGGTAAATCTTCATGAGAGATTCAACAACTTATCCATAGAAATGAAGACCTTTCTTCTAAGCAAAAAAGCAGCTCTTGTCATTTGGGCTCACACACAAAATCCTATCAGTTCAGACAGGCACTGATGACAATAAAACCCATGAACAGGGCGCAGCAGTGACAGACCCCCACTTCCAGGCATGTATGAAGAACAGCATCCCTCATTCGCGGGAATGGATCTGGAGAGCCACCTGCCTGTTGAGACGATATATTGAGGTCCATAAAGGTGATGCTCTACATCATCCTCAAAGAGCTCCTCTCCACTTAGTCACCAACCGTTCTATCAGTCACTCTGCAACCACCAGAGAGAAATGACATCCATGCCAACAGCTCAGCTCCAGAATAAACCAAGAAGCCCTGAAAGCCCTCTCTTAACTTATTCTTTCCTAGTTCAGCCATGGTTCAGATTTTGCACTCAGCTTGGCAAATCCCGTCTCTCCAAAGGGAGGCCAGAAACTGCAGCGAAAATAATGGATGGTGCCGCTTCCTCAGAAAGGCTCTCCATACATCCAGGCTGCTCCAGGCAGGTGCTGTCCGCACCAGGCAAGTGCTGCCCTGGTGCCTGCAGGCATCCTCCGCACCCCAACGCAAACAACTGGAAGGGTCGTGCCGACTTGGCAAGCGAATCTCACAACACTGTTTGTTCTGTGTGCTAACAGCTATCACCTCTGTCTGCACAAGTCCCACTTTGCAGAACAACAGTGAGAAACATTTGCAGCTTCTGAGATGGTGAGAGCAACTGTCAAAGCAGACACAGAAGGATTAGGAAGGCAGTTCAAGGGGCCTTGTCCGAGGACACCAGGGATCTGCCACAGCCAATTGGAGCTGGGGGGAGGGCACTGACAATATCAACACCAGACACATTGTGTGCCCCCCAGATAGAAGGCACTGACAGTGCCCTGCGGGTGATGCCCCAAAGCTCGCCTTCACAGAGATGAGGCAGGTGGCTCCACTACCCTTGCTGTTCATGGGGGAATTATCTCTCCCTCCCTCCAACCTTCAGAATTCTTTTGGTTGCAAGTAGCAGGAACTACAATTCAGACTTGCTCAAGCCACACAAAGAAGGAGGAGGAAGAGCAGGGGGGGGGGGGGGGCGGGGATGGAGTGGCTCATTCAACTGAAAAGTCCAGAATCTGGGTCAGATTTGGGACACAAATGACATCATTATGATTCAGTCTTGCTCTCCTCCCTACTCAGTCCTTATTTCCTCTGCGGGCTCCATGCTCAGCCAGGCTCTTTCCTTTGCACGGAAGTTCGATTCTCAGGAGTCGTAGCCTATATTCTTCGCAACCCCCAGAGAAAAGCAGTGTTTTTTTTCTCCAGTATGCTCAAGGGAAAACATGGACTCGAAACTCCTTGTCTAGAGCCCCCTACATGTACCTGGAGCTCCACTCCCACCAAATGGATGCAGAGCGGGTTCTCCAGTGAGAAGAGAACATTGACACCAGAAGGGAAGGTGGATTCTAGAAAGGCAGAAATAATAGCACACACTTTGGTCAGGTCACTGCAGTCTGAGGATGAGCTGACATGGCGAGTTTAAAGGGCGTTCTTCTGGCTGCCCAGCATCTCATCTCTGTCTTTTGTAGAGCTGCCCGTCACAAGGGTGTTGGCCAATCAGATCCACGCTCCTGGGAAATGTAATTTTTAGTGTAGAGATACAAAAGTTAGTTGGAGCTGAATCATCCAGTGGCAAAGCCCTAATGAGATGACCTAGACACAGTTTCTAAGATACCCAGGGTTTCTTGGAGACCTCAGATCCCGCCCTTTCAGATGTCTAGCGGCTCAGCCCTTCCTTCAAGTCTGTGATCTAGTCAGTGTACACCCCTAGTCTTCTTCCATTGCTTGTATTACTTAAGGCCAGTTTCTGCTGAGTTCAGCCCCAGAGTCGGACTACAACGGGGCTAGTTCAAACACACTCATAATAGTGCACAGTGCCTTAGATATGCGGGACTGGAGCTAAGCTTTTGTCAAAATCCATGTCTGGCCCTGAGTAAAAAAATAATCCAAAAACATCGCTGTTTCTGTTGTAGAAGTAGGGCTATGAGAGGCTGTGGTCCCCAAACACACCAGCTAAACCTGGATTTATGCCGCGTATTCCTTCGTGGATATTTATTCCTGAGTGTGCTGAAATTAACCAATCAGAGTAGGGCAAAGTTCTCAGGCCCTTTTCCATTCATATAATCATACACTCACTAATTAGATGATCATTTATTTATCGAGCACCTACCCTGTGCCACACAGTAGAAACGGCACTGAAGGCACCATGCTGAGCAAGAACAGACACGTCTCTTAAAGAGGCTTGACAGAGGAAGTCCAAAAATTAAAAAGAAAAAAAAAAGACATACACTTTGCGTTGGCTTCCAAATGCCATCATAATAAAGGAGCACAAACTAGGTGGCTCAAAACAACAGAAATCCAGCCCTGGCTGGCGTAGCTCAGTGGATTGAGCGCGGGCTGCGAACCAAAATGTCGCAGGTTCGATTCCCAGCCAGGGTACATGCCTGGGTTGCAGGCCATAACCCCCAGCAACCACACATTGATGTTTCTCTCTCTCTCTCTATCTCCCTCCCTTCCCTCTCTAAAAATAAATAAATAAAATCTTTAAAAAAAAAAAAAAAACAGAAATCCATGCTGTCACTGTTCTGGAGGCCAGACGCCTGAAATCAAGGTGCTGGCAGGGCAGAGCATCCTCGGAGAGCTCTGAGCAAGCACCCTTCCTGCCTCTTCTGGCTTCTGGCACTCCTTGGCTTGGAGACGGTTCCCTCGATATCTGGCTGCATTTTTTTTATTGTTGTGCAAGCACAGTTGTCTCCATTTTCACTCTACAACGGCCCCCCATCCCACCCATCCCCGCCTCCTGCGCTCAAACCTGCCCCCTTTGGCTTTGTCCCTGTGTCCTTTATACATGCTCCTGGGTGGACCTTCCCCTATTTTCCCCCGTTATTCCTCTCCCCTCTCCCCTCTAGTTACTGTCAATTCGTTCTGCATTTTAATGTCTCTGGTTCTATTTTGCTTGCTTGTTTGTTTTGTTGTTAAGGTCCCACTTGTAGGTGAGATCGTACGGTGTTTGTCGGTCACCGCCTGGCTTATCCCTGCCCCATCTTCACATGGCCTTCACCTCCGTGTGTCTCCGCGTCCTCCTTCTTCTTGTAAGGACAGCGGACACTGTGCTTGGGGCCCACTCTGAATCCAGGATGATTTCACCTCAAGGACCTCAGCTGACTGCATCTGCAAACGCCCTGTTTCCAGATAAGGTCCCATTCTGAGCTTCCCAGTGCACTCGAATATTTGGGACATACTGTTTAACCCACTGCATAACTTAATATGTGATTAGAAACTAAATGAGACCAGGGACAGGAAAGAATAGGATCTTATGAGCAGATAAGAAAGAAGTTCAAGCTAGACTATAAAAATAGTAATTTTCAAGCCCTGGCTGGCGTAGCTCAGTGGATTGAGCGCGGGCTGGGAACCAAAGTGTCCCAGGTTCAATTCCCAGCCAGGGTACATTCCTGGGTTGCAGGCCATAACCCCCAGCAACTGCACATTGATGTTTCTCTTTCTCTTTCTCTCTCTCTCTCTCTCTCTCTCTCTCTCTCTCTCTCTCTCTCTCTATCTCCCTCCCTTCCCTCTCTAAAAATAAATATAAATAAATAAAATCTTTCAAAAAAAATAGTAGTTTTTGCATGCTATGTAACAAACGGCTACACACTAAGAAGCTTAAAACAATATCCACTTAACATCTCAAATTCCCGTAGGTCCGAACTCTGGGTATGGTGTGGCTGGGTTCTCTACCCAGGGTCTCAGAAGCTGAAATTCAGGCGTCAGCCAGACTGAGTTCTAGATTGGAGTCTCTGAGAAACAATCACTTCTCAGCTCCGGTCAGAGGGTGGGAAGACATTAGTTCCTAGTGACTGTAGGACTGAGGCCCCTGTTTCTTTGTCGGCTGACTGCGGGGGATCGGGCTCAACGCTGAGAGACCGCCAACATTCCTTGTCACGGCATCCCCTCCCTCTTTAAAGCCGGCAAAAGAAAATCTCCTTTGTGTTGACTTTCCATGATTCAGGTCTCTCTTGCTTCCAGAAAAGCCCAGCCTCTTTATGAAGTTTATAGACTGGGTTAGGCTCACCAACGTAGGCTCCCCATCTGAATGTCTACCACGTATGCACGAACTTCATTACATTTGCAAAATCCCTTCGCAGCGGCACCTAGATTAGTGTTTCACGGAATAGCCGGAGTCAGGTATATGCTGGGGCGAGAGTCTTAAGGGTCATCTTAGAATTCTGCGAGCATGGTGGGTCAGGGAAGGCTTGCCTGCAGAAGTCCTAGTGGAGCTGGGACCTACGAGATGCCTTAGTTAGATGAGGAGGGAGAAGGAGCGTGGTTGGCAGAATGAGAGCGAAGAGGAAGCTGCCCTCATGAAGGGGGAAGAAACCCACACGGCAAGAGGGCGGGAAAGGAGGTGAGATCCGAGAAAGGTGTGGGTGGTTGCCTGGGCCACATCATCTAGGGACACATAGGCCACGTAAGGCGCAAGATGTCTTGAGTCCTGCCCTCTGTGGGAACTGGTATAGAGCCACAGGCTGAGGGAGAATCTCTCTCAGCCATCTACAAAGTTGGAGACTCGGGAAAAAGCCAAATGTACAGAGGTGACAGTCAAAATATTTGCTAAGTGATTAGATGGGGACCCCAGCCCTAGTGCTGGGCCATGATCCCTCCTGCAGGTCCCAACCAGCCATTAACCCGCTGGTTGCTGGTTTGTAGAGTTCTGTGGGGGGGACAGTACAGGGGTGATCGTGTAATCTGTTACCCAAGTGGAACAGTTCAAAGAGTGTCAGAGGACACCGTGTTAATCACACGGGGTAACAGATGTCACTCAGGAATGTCCCAGCAAAGCAGGAATAACAGCCACCTCAGTCTTTTGGGACTCAAGGCAGTGACTATTTACCAACCAAAAAGAAAAGCAATTTAAAAATACATTCATAGAGTAAAGCCTTGCCCTTGCCCATTGACTCTGCACCAGCGCTGTGCACCCGAAGTTAACACATTGGAATTCGGTCACTGCTCTGATACTGTCACTCCAGGAAATTGTTCCCATACCTCAATTTCCTCTACTTTGCCAGTAAGTGTATTACTGTTTCTCCCTAACTCATTCCATATGAACTCCATTTACATGGATTTATGTATAAGCATTTCTTTCTTTTCAATGTGTAAATTGCAAAACATTTCCTGTGACTTTCCATTGTGATAGCACTGGGGAGAAATTTGATAAGACAAATAAAAATTCCTGAAGGAACAATAGTGAGAACTGTGCCGAGAGATGCCGTATAAGTTCCTGAGGTAGTTTCATCCCAGAGCCTAAGGCCCTGGACCCCGTCTTCAGTTCCTGTGCACAAAGGCCGCTCTCTGTGGGAAGTCAGCCAGCTGTTGCCCAGCTCTGCTCGGGGCAGAGGAGAGAAAATCTCCACCGATTCCACAGGGGAGCGTTTCTCACCCTTCCCCATCATTCAGCATTTCGCCCATTCCTCAGGGCCCACCTCAAAGCCTACATCCTCGGGAATTCCAGGCTCATGGCACCAGCTGGTGACTCTTAATCCCTCCCGTTACAGACACTGTCTTTTGTACACATCACATGATAAGTATTTTATCGCATAACGCCCTGTTCAATGAGTGCCTGTTTTTCACAATGTCACAATCCTGTATGGCTTCTCACAACCAAATCCTAGAGTATAACAAATTGTGCTAATCGGCCTGAGCCCCTCACTTTGGGGGGCCCTCAACGGCTGCTGGGACCAGGTGGCTAAAGTTTCACATGACAGGAATGAAGAGTAAGAGCTGCCAGCTGGTCGGAAACCAATCCGAGTCTGGGGCACACCTGTCAGCGCATCCTAGTGACCATTCCGTAGGCATCACGAAGATACGTTGACTTCCCTTCCCTTGCCTCCCAACCTACCCTTGAAGCTCGCTCACCTCAACTGTAATATCTCCTAAAGAGCATGGGGAGACTCCTCGTGGTGGTGCCCCTATGCCCGAAATCCTTTAGGAACACCCCTAAGCACTGCGGCCCCTGAAGCAAATGTCCGAAAAGTGCTTCTGCAAATGGACAGAGAGTAAGATGAACAGCTTTGACTCTCAGGCCCGAGGGACTCTGTGGAAATTACTCAGCTCCGCCACTGTAGTGGGAAACCACCTTAGACAGATAATATGTAAATCAGGGAGTGTGGCTTTCCCCGATAAAACTTTATTGACAAAAACAGATGGCAGGCTGGATTTGGCCCACAGGCCATAGTTTGCTGTTGTAGTTTAACTTCGTGTCCTGCTAGTATGTAAGCATGTGAAGTTCAAACTGCCTGATTCACCAAGTAGTTGAATTTTATATTTTTGACCTCTCCCCCCATACACACACGTTAGGTCCCTGGTTTCTCCATGACAGTTCACTATAAATTTTACAGGGTGGCTCCTGAGTCTAGCCTCATAGGGAAAAAATGTATGCATATCTACTTATATTCATATTTTCCTATTTCTACAAAGCTTAATGCCTCTAATGATGGAAAAAGTAATACAAATAATTTTTATCCCTGGAGCCATTTGAAAATACAAACATATGTAGATAAAATCGCAAGGCCTGAGCATTCATTGCAGCCCATTAGTGTTGGCTGACTAGTCACAGCAGAGTTTGTGTGAATGAAAACCTTGTTTAGTTATCTGTTTAATAGTACTATTTCTATGATGCTGGATTTATGGGACAATCTGAATTTCTTTTCTATCAAAGTGGCTGGCATGGATTCTAGATTTCAAGAAGTTCCTGTTACTGGATTATAATAGAAAAATAAATGTTGGATCTCGGCTGGACCACCTCGGAGTCAGAAAACCTTTATGTTCTTCCTCCCTTCGTGGGAGTCTGGGAGTCAGTGTAAGGGAATTGCTGACTTTTCATCAAAGCCTCCAAGGACTGGGTCACTAAATCCATCAGCTGAAATAGCCCAAGCCATGACCTTGGAGAGACTTGTGGAAAGGGAGCACAGAATCCCAGCACGCCTGTAAACCCAGGGACTTCTTCCTCCTGATACGATATTGTCCTGTTTACTCCCTACCACCATTGTTGGCCTGTTGATTTTTGTCCTCTCTTCTTGTAGGTACTATCTCTTTCAACTCTCTCTTTCTAGACCTTTCTGCCCCCATGACCCAATTCTTACGGGTAGTTGCCTTCCTCTGCACCACAAAGCAGTGCCTCTCCACTTGAAGGTCTTCCCTCAAACTCCTGGCTGTGCTTCAACCTTTTTATCATCACGATGCACACGTTAAAATGCTCTATAGTGATTAGCAGTCAAGGCTGGCACAGGATTTATGGGGAAGAGCATGAGGGTCTGAGCTACATCTTGATGTAACGGCTGAAGAGAATCCATTAGTCACTAATTACTCACTAAACTGGCCCTCCGTGTGGGGGCTGCTCGGTTCCAGGGTCAAAGTTGAGACATCCGAGTCACCCTTACCTTTGACAATCCATGCGTAACTCTTCCTGCCCGCGAGCAGGCCAAGGCCAGGGCCTGAAATCAACGCAGCAGCACTTGCAAACATGAAACACACAGGCCGCTGCACTCTGAACCCCCTGTGGGAAGGAGTGTCTCTAAGGGCAAATGGGTTTTCTTTTGAACCACAGAAAATATGTTTTCTTGAAAGGCATAGGAGAAGTTGTAATAGGAAAGGAATTCCATAAATAAAGGTTGTTAAGATGCCAGAAAATAGTCAAATGATAGTCATACAAAACAGAGACCTTGTTGAATTTTCAAACAAGCCTCCCTCACCTTAATAGGAAAAACATGTTTGTTAAACCCATGGGCCCAATTCTGCTTTCAGTAAAAATCCAGAATCCCTGCTTAAGTCCATGAACCATGTGTGTGTGTGTGGCGGGGGGTGGGGGGGGGGCGGGGTGCGGCTGGTTAATAGGAGAAGACAGGGACGAGCAAAGGAGGAAGATAATGCTTCAGGGGATGGTTGGAACCTGGAATGTGGACCAGCCTGTGTTCAGTAAATGCCCCTCACACCAACAGGACCGCGTTCAAGCTGTTCAGGGCCAGGACCTATGCTGGTTGGTCAATACTCATGCATTGCAGTTGTTACCTATTTTTAATATCATATCCAAATACGCATCTCCTAAAATTTCTCAGCACCTGGAAGCCTAATTTGCCTACCAGTTTAAATTTTCTAGAGTCCCCCCCAAAAAAGCTCCCTAATTCAAAGAGAATTCAGAAATCATTTTATAGGGACTATTTTCTTTATTTTTTTCTGAATGAGATATCCATTATCTTTCTTTCACATTGTTACTTGTTATGGATCACAAAAAAAATATATACACACCCATTGAATGTTGGATGGTTAAATGCCAATAACACATAAAAATTTAAATGTATGAGATCAAAGAAAGAAGACAGTTTGTAGTAGAGTCATTTGCTATTTCATTTAGGTATTATTAATAGTAGTATATCAACTCATGCCATGAAAATTTACATTTTAAAGACTGAACTATTCTGAGAATGAGGAACATATGTTGTCAAATATTCAGAATGGCTGCTGCTAAGACTCTAACTCCCTGAGTAGCTCAGTCGGAAAAGGGGTGTTTGGTGATTTAACACAGTCAGGTAGTGGACAGGCAGAGAGCCCTCTAAACTAGGCATGGCAAGGATTCGAGTCAGTCCCTTCTCTCTCCAAACCTCAGCTCTGCATCTCAATGCCGTTCAAGTCCCTGTTGTCATGCTTCTCTCATTGCTTGGGACAGGGCCACTGACAGGTCAGAAGTCACACATCCTTGCAGCCTTTGGCCAAAAGGTAAAGATGGCTCCCTCTTTTCAGCTTCAGTCTTTAGTGTCTGAGGAAAGGATGTTGCTATTCTCTCATCTCAAGTATTATATCTGAAGAGCACTAAGAAGATAGCTTCCTGTCTTAACCTGTGACATTTAACCATCATGTCCATTTAACCTTTAAAAGGTCTGGATTCACTGGCCAATTTCAGTGACTTATCATTAAATAATACAGTCTGCTATATTCAATGAGCATGCAATGGAATAGAAGACCTGTCTTGGGAGGCAGCATGCCAGAAGTTCAAGGGTATAGCCCTTGGATCCAGACCTGCTGGGCTTGAGTCTGGTGTAGCTCCTCCCTGGACAGGGGACCCTGGCACAGATGCCTACCCTCTCTAAGCCTCAGAGTCTTCAGATGTGAGACCGCCATGCCACTTACCCAGAAAAGGGTTTGTCACTATTAAACTTCAAATCAAAACTTAAGCAGTAAGATAGTCACCAAAATTCCACACTAAGTTAATCCTCTTCTTTCATTATTCAGCACAGTGTTAAATCATCGATCTAAACAAGCTGGTCAAAGGCAATGAGAATTTTCTGACCCCCACCCCGGGGATACATTTTAGTCATTTTTAGTAGACCTATAAATGCGTTCTGACTTGTGTTCTGATTCCACAGCATCTCCCACCAGCCACCTCACATGACCACACCAGAGTACTGGCCTTTCTGTGAACTAGACCTATGTTGACTCCAAGCCCCTGCCTTTTGCACATAAGTGCTGGCAGAGGTACCAGCATTGTCCTCCCATGCCCACTTCCCCAAGGACATCTTGACGTACCATTGAAGTCTAAACTTCTGTGGTTCCTCTGGTTTCCCCAAGGAAGTGTGACTTTCTTTCCTTGATTTATCTGCCTCAATTACAACAACCATCATCATGTATCATAATTGTTAAGACATTCATTTCCTTCTACTAGAATATAAAAGGAGGCAGCTTCTTCTCACTTAGTGTTTATATTTTCCTAGATCCAACAATAACCAAGATATAGTAGAGCTTGCTAAATGCTGTTGAATAAAGGGAGAGACTCATTTTCTTTTCTCCTAAACTTTGCAGCATTGTAACATGAAAAGTGCTGGCATAATTTTTTCCCAGATAAGAAAAACGTCACAAGATTGCTGGACCCAAATGTATCTGAACACGAAAGTGTTGTTGGATAATAGATGTCATCATTCAGTTACCCCCTCAAAGTCATAGCCATTTCTAGCGGTTCACTTCTAAGGGTTTAGTGCATAATCCCTCTAATCCTACAGGTAATATACTCTTTCATCTGATAGGAATTCCCCCTTGTTTTAACAAGTGTGATCAGCCCCCCTGGGAACATTTGCAAATCCCGTTCAGAAAGGGAGCTCGCTACAGCATACAGACGAATGGCCACATGCGTGATATCACATGCAGTACAAAGGAAATACTATAGGGCGGCCCAGCTCCACCATCTCCCTATTTCCAACAGATGTCAGGAGTTTTTTCTCTTTTTATAATGTGATTTAGATGAATGGGTTTCGTTATTCCTTAGAATAAAGAGATGTTGATGGTTTAAACTTTCAAAATATACTATAGATTGTATACATCTTCCCTGAGGAAGATCTAGATATAGGTATATGCTGTCCTGCACATAAGGATTATTATTTAACACCAAAATGATCTGGTATGTTGACTCTCCGATAGCTCCTTTCTTTGTTTGTTTTTTGTCTGCCCGCACTCATAACCTAGGGTTAAATGTGAGACCTTTCGAATAATTGCTCTGAGAATACTTTAAAACTTTTATTTACCCTGGGCAATTTGAGAAGTTAGAATCTTTGTAAGGTAAGCTTCAGATCTTAAAACACTTGCCGAGTCAGTCTGAAACAGAGAGGAAAGCACACCCCACTGAAGTTCCGGAGTGTTTTTAAGAGAATTTTTCTCTTCGACACTTCTAAAGCAATTACACCTAAAAGTATCCCTAACCTCATTGAATGGGTAGTATGTGAAAACTCTGAAGGATAAAGTTTTAAGAATAAAATATGTCAAATAGACCATACGTGATTTTTGTAGTAAGGGATACTGAATCGTCACCCATTCTCCTAACCTTATTAAGGCTTTATTTCTAAAAGTAATATAATATCACTTCCATGACTCATGAATTAAAACTTCAGCTATTTTCTCACATATAAACAAAGATGATTTCTGCCAAAATGCTTTGAGATACATTGTTTCATTTATTGAACTACTTGATTTTGTCCCGAAGTTACGTATGCTATCCCCTGGCAGACATGGCAGGTATGGCTAAAACACAGTCTACTATTTGCAGTCATGGTTCTCAAAACTTTTATAGTCAAAGAGCAAATATGAGACATATCTAAGAATAAGGATAAAGCCCTGGCTGGCATAGCTCAGTGGATTGAGCTCGGGCTGCCAACCAAAGTGTCACAGGTTTGATTCCCAGTCAGGGTACATGCCTGGGTTGCAGGCCATGATCCCCAGCAACCACACATTGATGTTTCTCTCTCTCTCCCTCTCTCTCTCTCTCTCTTTCTCCCTCCCTTCCCTCTCTAAAAATAAATAAATAAAATCTTTAAAAAAATAATAAGGATAAGACAAAGGACTTTGTAAGACTCAAAGAAGAGGCACGAACAATGCCCATCACGGGCACTCAGAGGAGACCGACAGACTGAAACAAGGCGATTCCACGGTGGCCCTTGCCCTGAACACAGAAAAATGGGGTAGATTTCTAATAGAAACAGATGGCAATGGAGCATTCTAAGCAAAAAAAAGTAAAGTGTAAATAAAGGCACAAAGCTGAGGAGCACAAGTTGTATTCAGGAGTCCACAGATATTTGATACACGATGTCTCAAGATGACAAGCCATGCACTAGATCCAGCCCACAGACATAGTTTGCTTATTATCCTTCAAGTCACCCTTTTTAAATCAGTTGGCGATATTTAAAAATAGGTAAGCTTACATAAAAATCCAAATGCCCAAGATCCAGCCACAGTCAGCAAACGTTTCCCTGCAGTCGGCTGGAGCTTAGCAGAAGCATTTAGAACCCCTCCCAGTTCACTGCAGACCCCCAGCCCCGCTCTGTCACCCCACCATACCCAAGGTGCTCGTTTTTGTTTCCCGAATGGCCCGATGGCCACAGTTTTAATAGGTGACCCCACCACATACAAACCAATTCATCAAAGAGGTCTTTAGGGAAATAGTAATTAATGGATAATACTTGAGCGTAAAAAAATCCAAGTTATGGAGAACATTTAATACCGTGCTAAAGAGTTAGGATTTAATTAACGGAAACCACAAAGACTTTAGGAGTAAAATGATCAAGATGGTAATTGGAGGAACTCCATCTGGGGCAAGGGAGCATGTCTCAGAGTGTAGAATCAGAAAGCCAGTAACAGCAACCAAAGTTGCCATTTACTGAGATCTAAAAACTGACTGATGTTTTCAGAAACCATTAAAACTTTGTGTACACCATCCTCGAGGTTCAAATTCTAGTTCCACATCCTCCTAGTTGTGTGACTTTAGAACAATTATTTAACCTTCCTTGGCCTCCGTTTTCCACCTGTGAAACAGTGCTAACAATCATGTATATGTATGTGTGAGCACTCAGTGAGCTCAATCATTTAAGTACTAACAACAGTATGTGGCACACAGAAATGACTCAACTGATCAGTATGAGTTTTTTAACTTCTCAGACTCGGAAGATATTAATTTTTGCATCTTCTGGGAGAAGAAACAGAGGTTCAGACATGTTAAATATCTGCTCAAGGGAAACAGATATCACAAGGGAGAACCTTATCTCAAAAGCAGTCTAGAATTTGGACTCCTCGCTGTGTTACTTCCTATCGAAGAAACTTTGGGGAAATGTCCTTGGTGTCTCAACAGGTAGGTGGAATTGGTTCACTGAATGAGTCCCTCCCAACCCACCCCTTCATCTGCAAACCCCACCATCTGTTTATTTTTTTTTATTTTTTTTAAGATTTTATTTATTTATTTTTAGAGAGGGAAGGGAGGGAGAAAGAGAGGGAGAGAGAAACATCAATGTGTGGTTGCTGGGGGCCATGGCCTGCAACCCAGGCATGTGCCCTGACTGGGAATCGAACCTGTGATGCTTTGGTTCGCAGCCCACACTCAATCCACTGAGCTACGCCAGCCAGGGCCCACCATCTGTTTAGAGGGACCACCCCTCCTCTCTCTCCTGCTGTCCAAGCGCCCCACCAGGACAGCCAGAACAGGCTGTGTGGCTGAGACATACACATACGCCCTCCCCGCACTCGCTCACCGCAAGTCCGTGTGGACATTCATGAAGAAGTGCTGATCATCCCTATTTCCTGAGAGTCTCAGTGCACTTGATTGCACACACCTAGTGTGCAATAAATTTGCTAAATTAGGTGAAACAATCAAGACCATGGGATGGAAAACAAGAAGTAAAGGGACAATTCCAGATTAATTATGCTTTATTCCGCTACCATTTAATCATCTATGTACTCGTAAATATGTTTTAGATACTTGAAGAGGTTTTTAATATCATTAATAATGATCTCATTACTTTTAACAACAATGAAAGGATGAGATCTAACCAAAAGGTCTTGTGTAATTTGTAAGATCCATTTCACTTCAGTGGAATCACACCTTGTCTACATGAGCCAGGGGCGTGTGTGGAAGTGTGTGTGTTTGCACAATGATAGGTAAAGTATGTGTGATGATTCACGGGGAGGAGAGTGCACCTGTGACCAAACTGGGTCAGGCACACAGAGAACTCATTTAAAAGACATTTCCAACCCTACCCTAGAAGAAATACACTGAGCACTTATCAGCGGTCATCTACCCTTTGAAACAAATGTCCGGGTGGGATCAAGGAAAGAAAAAAATAACCTATCGGTACATAAATGGAAAACGCAAAGTATAATTTGACTCCAAAGAGTCAAAATAGAAAAACAAAGTTATAGGGTAGTTAAAATTAATTCCCTGGTACTTATAAGCACCTCACTTATTCTACGTTCACGCGGCATAGGGTTGAGTTAACAAAATAGTAGGTTCCACATATGCAGCCCTAAATCCAAACACTATGTAGATCCTAAAAGAGTAAAGCTTTCTTTGTGTGTGTGTGTATATTTCAAAGAAGAAAACATGCATTTTGACTGATTTTAATAGAGCTCATGTTTCTCATATACACGGAGCTCATTTTAACAGACAAGCAAGGCAATTGCCAAATTTGTCTTACCAAAATAGAATCCGACTCTGAAATCTAACATAGCAGTGATTAACCCAAAGTGCACATCAAATCACTTTGGCTGGTTATAAATGTCTTTCTCATTCACTTTCAAAAACGACAGCTGATAGTTAATAAAACTGGACATGCATCCAGCTATAAACATGAGTTGTTTATCTGGCTGTCATTAGCTTTCTCACCTGCAGCAACATCACCTGGGACTCTCGGAGCCTTCACTGGACACACCTTTGGATACACTAAAGAAGCCACAAGCCTCACTGTGTATTCCCACATTTTCTTCACACCAATTATTTATTTACCATGTAGGATACAACAAACATTTTTTCTGCTATCATTTTGACATTGATGATTATCCATGTCTCCTGCTCCTTCTCCCCTTACTTCTCCTACCATCCAGCTCAATGTAGCCCCTGGGACTCCCTGGTCCTTCATAGAATGCGTTCTTCAAAACTCCAGTGCATGGAATGCTCCACCGGACGGCCACCCCGTAACCAGAGACACTGCTGAACATGGAACGTGCCTGTAGGAGAGGATCTGCAAGTCCTACAGTAGAAAATCTGGATTCGCTTGGGTTCACCTGATATTTCGAACTCTGTGTCTCTATTTATTTACTTTTGAATTCAGTAACCAATTAGCCTTCCTCCCTCCTTCCTTCCTTCCTTCCTTCCTTCCTTCCTTCCTTCCTTCCTTCCTTCCTTCCTTCGTTTTCAGGTAGCACTTATTAACATGCTGGGAAACACAGCTCTCCATCGGAAGTTAGCTCCTCACGGTTAGACATGGGCACTCTCCCCACCTTCCCCCACCTGCCTTCGAAAGAACACAATCCAGTGTCTTTCCCGAGTGATCCCAGGGGGACTGCCATTCTTCCAGGCTTCAGGTGAGACCTTGACGTTTGCTTTTTTGATTTCCTACACTCAATCTTTCACAAGGCTTCCTTTTCCCGTAGGTAAAATTATTTTAATATTTCTATGTTACTTGGTATTTCATATTCATATTATACATACAGTTTATATGTTCATATTTATGTTTTTTCCTTTTATAAAATGACTCCCTGGACTCAGCTGCTCCTCTCCTTCTCATGAGCTTTTACCACCTCGTCAAGCCTCACAGGGGGGCAGTGAGCCACAGCCGCTCCCTGAGTCCCTCTGCTCAAGTGGCAGGTCTGTCTGGAGGCTCAGCCCCTCCCCCGGTCTTCCCCACACTTCCACCCAAACGAATCACACCTTCGGGTGATCCAGGCAAACCTCAATCCCGGTTCGGGTATTGGCACCACAGAAGCTCGTCTTTCGTCATTCTCTAACTGCGAGGCTGGAGAGCTGAATGTGGCATCTCAGTTACACTGGACATTCCTTGATGCTCCTTATCATTCATCTTCCATGCTTTACAATGCACCCACTATCGTGTGGAATAAAGAAAAGAAATGGTTAAAAGGAAAAGCAACTGAAAATCCGTTGGGCAGGAGAATTAAACGCTCTCTTTTAGAATGCTTTCCTCCATCCTAGCAAGTCAGCTTCGTCTGCCTTAGGCAGGCACTTCGCCGGGCAAGGTCAGGCTGCCCAGGTGCGAGTGTGGCTCCAAATCAGGGAGTCGCAGAGGTTTGATGCTGAGGAAGGCTTCCCATAATGATGCTCAGGCTGGGAACACTCCCAGGCTCCAATTTCCTCTGAGGGGATAAAAGGAGCAGGAAGACCAGAGGCAGGTAATAATAAACCTGGAGACAGGGGCAGGAGACACTAGGACTCACTCTGGGGGGTACATGCTTATCCATAACATATTAGCAGACTCCATAGACTTTTTTGGAAGGGGCCATCAGAACTGCCCCCACAGGCTATCAAAGCTGGTCCTCGTCCTCCCCGGCCTGCCCTGGGGTCTGCATTGCCCGTCAGTCTGGGTGCCCATGTCAGGCAGCATTAAAGCCCATGTGTGCATCAGCCTGGGCTGGTCACTTCACGTACCCGGAGCCCCATCTAACACCTTCCTTCTAATGAGTGTTTGAACTCCGATGACTGGCCTTACGAACAAAGTTCTGGCAGTGACTGTGAGAGACATTACAATTGATTGATTTTCATAGACTGAAAATCTATGGCCCCCTTCGATTCTGCGTTTCTACCTCACTTAAAACCATCGAGAACCTACACACACATATATAGGAAAGAACTGTGTAATTGCACATGAACAGTTCCAATTTCAGTTAACTGTGTCTTCACAATGTGCTCTGGTTTGTGGTTTTTCCCATGAAGTTCATTCAATTATTTTGTGCCACGGGTTATCCTCAAGGATGGAGTCATGACACTATTCAGTCTCTATGCTTAACTCCCAATCAAATAAAAGCATCAAGAAGTCACAACAAAACAGATGTCTAACCACAGAAAAGTGCAGATATACAACTTTTCCGACCCACAAAAACATCCAACCATTCCTACGGCGTGGCCTAATATACATGTTCGCTTCACATCTCTAATAAAGGTGAATTAGAAGTCCCATGCACAGCAGGGAATGGCACACTCCATTGTGTTTGGGGAAAAGCAGAGACAGTTCTGGAAAGTCTTTTTCTGAGAAGACAGGCTGAGGTTATATCATGAGAGATGAGGGGGGACAGGTGAGCCCAGGAATGAGGAACATCAAGGACATAAGCATAACATGGGAAAATGGCTACATTCACTTCTACCTGGCTGGGAACCAGAGGGTGAGCAGAGAGGTGGTCAGAGATGCTACCAAGGAGACGGGCAAAGGGCGGAGTTTTGAGAGCCCTGCAGGCTACAAAAAGGAGTTTAAACTTTATTCCAACTGGAAGTGGGAAGTCACTGAAGGTTTGCAAGCAAAGGAGTAGCATTACCAGGTATGTTTTTAAAGAAATCCTTCCAAAATAATATGCAGGACTGATCAGGGAAATGCAGAGTGGAAACAGGGAGACGAGAGACTCTACCGTAATCCAGAAAAAGCATGACGAGGACCTAAACTAAGGTAGGGAAAGTTAGTATGAAGAGGAGAGAGGCTCAAGGGAAGTTAATGGGGAGACTCAGCAGGATTCACTGACTGACTAGAAACGAGAAAGGGGTGAGAAAAATGTATAAAAGGGAGGGAAGAATCAAAGATGACCCCACAGGCAAGACTGGCTCCCTAACTTGCGGAGCCCAGTGAAAATTAAATTGTTCAAAAGGTATGAAGAATTGCAAGAGAGCAACAGCTGAGCACAGGGCCCTTCCGAATTGGAGCCCATGCAATTGTGCAGGGGACATGTCCGTGAAGTCGGCCCAGTCCCTAGGTTCTCGCTACAGCGCTCAAACCTGTGGTGGGGCCCTTGATTGGGATCAAGAACAGGGAGGAGCGGGGTATGTGGGAAGAATACACTGAGATTTGTTTGGCCGTGTTGATTCTGAAGTTCCCTGTGGCCTGTCACATGTAAGCAGGACGTTAGTATAAGGTGATGACGAAGGCAAGCCCAGTGGCATCAAGCAGATCCGTGTTTAGGTCACAGCTCTTCCTCGTGCAAGTCATGAGATCCTGGGTAAGTCCTTCGCATTTCATGTGCCTTGGCTTTCTCCTCTGTAAACCTCACAGAGTTAGGAGAACCAAATGGAACCATGTTTTAAAGTCCTAAGTCTAGTTCTTGATATATATTGTCATTCGTAAATGACATCCTCTATTATACTTAATTCTGGTTACTATTATTATTATGTTCAGTAGACATAGTAGCGTAAGTTTAGAGCAGTAGATAAGGTTTGGAGAATCGTGGATGCACAGGCCGCTCAAAACAGCAGCAACATAAGAAGATACATAGTAGTGAGAAGAGAGAACGAGCATTAACACTGACTGGGAAGGGAGGAGAGGGAGATGGAATGAGTTCTGGACCCGACCCAAGCACAAAACTTAAACAAAGAAATGAATCACTAATGGTGGAATATCACAATAGAGACAGATCTAAAACAAGCCTTGGGGGAAATACTTGGGGACAGAGTTTCTCAGTCAGGTAGTCATTTACTCCATCACAAGATCCTTCAGGTCTCGCTCTCTAGACATACGCTACAAATGGTCCAGATGTTTCCTTTTTTTCTCTCCTCCAGTCATTTCTGTGAAGTTTTCCTGCATGTTTACTAAATTATAAAACCTGGCTCTGCTTCTAAGAGAAGATGGCATCTGATTAGTTTTACAGCACCCCACAACCTCAGCTGTCCAGGGAAGCTTGTCTGCCTTTCGTTTCAACACGAGTATCAAGTGACGGCTCTTTCCTATTTCATTAAATAGCTATCAGTATCTAAAGGCTCACGGTGTTGCCAATTGAACTTCTCATATAATCTCTAAACTGAAAAACACATTTTTAATTTTTAAATTTTTCTGAGCCACCTTAGGGGCTGATGAATGCACTCATTTTTCCTAACGAAAGGAAAACGGAACAGAAGCCTTGAAATGCTCTGCTAACCCCCTTCAATGTACTTAAGACTATAACCCGGGACTCTGTTCTGTAACTGAAATACCCTTTCTGCTTGACTTCTTTCATTTCTCAAGTTCATCGTCTTCTGGATCCTTCAGCAATTTAGCATCTGGTTTTTAAGTTACAAGATTTTTTTCCCATGAATAATGAAAGATTTTAAGTTAGGTATAAGTTCACAAAATTCATAAACTTAACGCACAAACTCCGATATGGTCCTAGTAATATTTTCCACTCGCTGACGGCCATAGACAGTGTCTGGGTGAAGTACGACCAAGAACAATACGCAAACAGAAAGCACATTGCGGGGTCTTTGGTGCAGAGTAGACAAGGATATGTAACCGATCTCACTGAGAGCCGCACTCCCATTCTCCATAGTGGGTTCCCTCTCCTCCACACTCACAACTCAGGCTTCCGACCCACAGGATCTGCTAAGACAGCAAGTGTAAAGAATAAGCTTCTTCCATTTCTGTCCCCTCACCTCCACAGTTACCTGACAGCCACTCATCTCGTGTCTTTCAGTGTCCCATTCACCCTGTGCCTTTGCCAGGACTGATCATTCAGTAACATGCTACGTATTTTACTTACCTTGTTCATGGTCTCTTTACACGACCAGAATATAAGCTTCATCAGACCAGTTATTCTGTATGTTCATATTGAATTCTTAGCACCTACCACAGTGCTGGAAACAAAGCAGGAACTCCAACACTCATGCCCTAGACCCCAGTTTTTCGTCCAGCCTCTGGAACTTGCCCTGCTGATTACCTCTATGCTGTGCCCTCTCCAATCACTCCTTCTCTAGGGCTTCTCTTCATCCACAAGTGCACCACTCTCCCATCCCCAAAAGAAAGAAAAAATACCCTTCACTTAGACCTGCTACTTTGCTGTAGTCTCATTTTTTTCTTCCCTTTCTTCCTACCATCTTCATTTATATGTATAAATACACGTATATAATTTCATATATATTCACATATATTTAAATGTGGGTAAAAGCAAGTTTATAGTTGTGATTACATAAAACAAGTTTATTCTTACACTAGTATTAATTATCGTAGTATTTTCCATACAAAGACCTCTAAACCTAGTTTTGCCCACCTCTGTATAAAGATCTAGCATCATTTATCTTTCATCCTAATTTCTTGTAGCAATTTGTGTGGTTTGTTTTCCTATAACCTACTGGACCTCTCGTGGAATGTATCACCAGGTCTACTTCCTAGAACTCTGATTTCTCCTCTCCTATCTCATTTTCTTCTGTCTCTTCTGAAACTCTGTCAGTAACTTCCAACATCATCCCTAAGTTCTTCTTACCCTGGCTTCATGCTTTATAATGCCGGAGCTGTCCCCTTACACCTTCTGCTAAGATGGAAATGATCTATCTCTGTGCTTTCCAATAAGGTAACGTGTCAACTGAACACTTACAATGTAGTTAGTATGACTGAGAAACAATTCTCCACACTAATCTTATTTCTTTCTTTTGTTTAGTCAACAAGTATTTATTAAATGCCTACTGTGTGTCAGGCCATGTGAGAAGCACTTGGGATACAACAATGAATAAGCCAGGCAAAACTCCCTGACCATGTACAACACAAACACTGAAGGCAGAGAGATATGGATAAACAAACAAGCAAACAAACAAACAAATAAAAGTAAATTATAGAAGGTTATTAGTGCAATGGAAAAAATAAAGCAGGCTAAGGAGAGGTCAAGAGTACCAAAGTGGGGAAATGGAGAAAGTTGCGTTTAAGTAGGGTAGTTCCAGTAATCTTAGAAAAGTGATATTTACGTGGGACTTAACAGTGGTGATGGATTAGCCAGAATATCCAGGGAGGCAGGCTGCTGGCAGAAGGAATACCCAGTTCTAAGCACTAAGATGGGAACATGGTTTTTGTGTTCAAGGAACCCAAGGATGCCAGCATGGTTCGGACAAAATGACGGATGGAGAGAGTAGCAGAAAATGCGTTCTGAGAGTTAAGGAGTCAGGCCTGGACTCCATAGCTCCTTGTAGGCTCTAATTAGAACTTTAGCTTTTATGCTTAATTACGTGGGATGCCATTAGCAGCCTTTCAGTAGAGGACTGGCATGATCTGGTTTATCTTTACAGTGCCTGTTTACCTGTTTAGTCTTGTTTCCATTAGTTGATGACCTTTTAACTCACCACTGAGAGTTCAATGACTAACATAGTAACTGGTACCTAAATAAATATTTAAGCCAACAAATAAATGCATGGCATTGCCATACTATGATTGTCACATTTGGAGAGCACAGAGTATATTTGGGAGAGAGATAGGAGAACATACTGAAGAAGAATTTAAAGATATTTCAATGAGCACTATAGTAAAATGAAATTATATAATTAACATTAAGTGTGTATATATAACCTATATATTAGAACACATATATGAAAAAGCCCAGTCATTGTTAATATAATGAGAACGGTTTGCACAACATCATGTAACCTGAGAACCAAGGGAGTGGACTGGAATGCACATGCGTGAACAATGATGACATCACTGTGCTAGTCAGTGGGGGTGGTAGACACCTGCTGAGTGAGCATGCATATCATGTGGCCATCACAATCAAAATGGCTGAGCGAGTAGAGCAACAGATCTGCATCAAATTCTGCATTAAGCTTGAACATCCCTCCATGGAAACTATTCGGATGATTCAGAAGGCTTGGGGAACAATGCAATGTGTGCGGCACAAATAAAGGTGTGGCACAAACACTTCAAAGATGGTCGAGAGTCTGTTGCAAATGATCCACATTCTGGAAGGCCTGCAACAACCAGAACCCCTGAGAATGTTGAATGTGCACACACCGCAATCAACAAAGATCAGTGACTGATAATGTGAGAACTACCAGCTGATCTGGAGATTCCAAAAGCTACTGTGTCTGAGATTCTGACGCAGGATCTCGGCATGAAACATGTGGCAAAATCCATTCCACCGCTTCTGCTACCGGAGCAGAGGGAACACCATGCTGCAGTTGCTAATGACTGGATTCAAACCGCTACCAATGAACCACATTTCCTCAAGAAGGTCATAACCAGAGATGCATGGTGGGTCTGTGATCTGGAAATGAAGGCCCTGTCATCCCAATGGAAGTCGCCTGGTTCTCCACACCTGAAGAAGATGCAGCGAAGTCGCAGCAAGATCAAGACCATGTTAACTGTGTTTTATAATTGGGAAGGATTATCCATCACGAGTACACCCCTCCAGGCCAAACAATTAATGAGTACTACCTCAGTGTTCTGCGCTGGTTGAGAGACACAACATGACGAAGACAACCACAGCCATGGGCAACTGGTGACTGGCAGTTTCATCACAACAATGCGTTCCCACTCACACATCATGTCTCATGCAGTTTTTCGGCAAAACATCAAGTCACCTGGGTGACTCAGCCCCCTACAGCACAGATTTGACACCCTGCAACTTCTGGCTTTTCCCAAAACTAAAATAACCTTTGAAAGGGAAGAGAGTTCAGACAGTCGACAAGATTCAGGAAAATATGGCAGGACAGCTGATAGCAATTCCAACAAAGGATTTTGCAAAGTGTTTTGAACAATGGGAACAGAGAGAATGAGAGAACAGTGTGAGGTCCCAAGGTGCCCACTTTGAAGGGGACTGAGGTGTCATTGTCCTATGTACAATGTTTCTTGTATCTTGTATCTTCTTCAATAAATGTCTCCATCTTTCATAGTGCATGGCTGGGTTCTTTCTGAACAAACCTCATCATGTAACATATATATTAAAGCATATTAAATGTTTAACAAAATGTATTAATTTGCAACAACCAGAAAATATTCAAAAGTACATAAACAATATAGATGTATTTTTCTTGACAACTACATACTAGATTTAGTTGGCTAAAGGACATGTTTTCTTAAGTTTGTGTATGTGCATGTGACATGTGTGTTTGTGCCTGTGGACACAAACATGACTCTTCATTCAGTGCTTTTCATGTGTAAAAAGTTCTTAACCTCATTATGCCAATTAAACTTCTTGAGAACTCTAAAAAGTTGCCATTTTTACCATATTAGGAAACTGAAACTTAAATAATTTTGTTATTGTTGTTCAAATAAAAATTGTCTCCATTTTCTTGCCCCCACTTCCCCCCAGCCCACCTACCCCCTCCTCCCACCCTCCATCCTTCCCCGCTTTGGCTTTGTCCATGGGTCCTTTATACATGTTCCTTGACAACCCTTTCCCCTCTTTCCCCCATTATCTCCCTCCCTCCTCCCTTCTGACTACTGTTCGTTTGTTCTTTATTTCAATGTCTCTGGTTATATTTTACTTGCTTGTTTGTTGATTAGGTTCCACTTATAGGTGAGATCATATGGTATTTGTCTTTCACTGCCTGGCCTGCTTCATGAAACCTGAATAACTTAAATAACAAGTCTAAGATTATACATTTAGTAAAAGGTACACACCAGATTTTCGTCTGGTTTTATCTGACTCTAAATTCCTTTGCTCTAGATTTTCAAATTCCTTTCACCCAAATCTCATGAAATCTCCTAATAGCAATGTGACACAGGGAAAAAAAGGCCCAATATTCCTTCCTGTAAATGTGTATGTATAAACACACATGCACCTTCTCTGTCTGTCTCTCTCTCTCTACACACACACACACACACACACACACACTTAGAGGAATTCTAAGGCTTGATGAGCTTCAATGCCCCAGACTTGGTGTAAACCATGTCTTTTAACTCCACATTTTGATTTTAGTAACTACTTAAAAACTTAAACATTCTTTTATAACAAAACCTACACTAAATGAAACCACTCTCCACTGCAGCAGATATTTTTTTATTCCTTTAGGTCATCTATGAACCAGTCATCCTTTCTACGGCCAAGATACATGCCCATCTTATAGAAAAGTCTATCCCTCAGTATAGAATTGGAGAACGCCAGCCTCTCTGGAAGCCAAGGTATTAATGCGGGACCTAGTCTCCTCCAATCAGATGTGCCTTCGCTGAACTTTCAATCCTGAGATGGGAATACAAGAAAACAGAGTCCAATAGAACCAATTAGGGGAACGAGAAGGGGAGGGGGTGGGCCATAGAATTAGCACCTGCATCCAGTTTGCAGGGCAGAAGTGTCCAGTAATGATGTCCATGGTACCAGCTGCTCTGGCCATGGCCTGTCATGATAGTTTATAAACAGTTGTGGGGTTCAGTTGAAGGTATTGTCCCTGGCTGCGTTCCCCCAGCCAGCTCTCTGCTCCTCCTGGAGACTCCGTGAGCTGCCACTTATTGCCTAATAAATGTTATGACGTACATCAGTTTATTTCTGTTGCTTGAAATTAATTACACTGCTCAATGCACCCACCATTGGTCTAAGGAATAGTTTTTCTGGAGATCATATGTGACTATTTTAACAGGTGTAATTCCTGAAGTTAGATCTACTTCAGAGCACTGTTGTTGCTTTTTCCACAAAGGAAATGCTTGTGTGCGTTGCAAGGAACTCCAGCAGAAGAGAGGAATGAACATACCACAAAGCAACCAAGTCTTTTAATCTCACAGATCTTCTGCAGATGTTTAATGGAACATCCTTCATTCCTTTTGTATCATTGTCCTGAAAAACATGTGATTTCAATGGGGAAAACTTTAGGCATGAAATGATCGGAAAGACTGCAGGGTTTTATGGCATCTTGAGAAAATAACTGAACCTGAGAGTATTTTGCAGTTAGCAGGAACATTCAGCCATCCTCAGGGATATCTGTTTCCTTAATCTTCTGCCTTCAAAAATGCGACCTTTGATGGTCTGCTTTTTATATATGGGTGCGTGTTCCTTTAGTGTCAGGGTTTAATCAGCTTCAGGGATGCACTTCCATTGGAAAGCTGAAATTTCCCCTCTTGAAGTCTTTTGAGATTTTTATTAGAAGCTTTATTTTCCACATGTGTAGGCCTAGAACAACATCATCATAATCATTTGGCAGTAAAATCTAAATATTTCATGAGGGACATTAATCTTTATTTTGTTCATGAATAGTAATGTATACACAGTTTTTCTTTAATAAATGAATTAGGAAGCTCCTGGAAACGCTACTCACCATACATGATGCTTCTTGTCCTTCATACTTTAGCCCAAACAAATCTAATAACCTAAGATTGGATTTGTTTGTTCTGCTGATTTTTGTTCTGTTCTGTTTTTATGTAGAAAAGTAAAGAAAGAGAAAAAAGAGAAAAGAAAGAAATGTAGGATACCAGTTAGAGTAGAATAACCTTTCTCTTAAAAATGCCACTTTGGGCTGATTTCTAATATCCACAAGCTCTTTCTTGTTTCAACAGTCTGCATATCTATACCTTACCCACCTTTGCCTACTCCTCTGAGGATTTCTGACTTTGCTCTACCAGCTTCCTACTTTTCCTCTTTGCCATGGCTTTTGTTCAAATCAAATGAGTCTCGCAGCACCTGCACACTCACGACTGGTGTAGGGCCCCACATTCTCCTCAACTTTGTTCCAAGAGGCCCCGCTATCCATTTATTCTTTCTCCCGCACCTTTTCTCATCAACCTGCTATGAGCCAGGCGCCATGCTAGGTGCTCTGTATCCAGTGGTGAACAAACAGACATGGTTTTCACTTTCACGGAATTTACAGTACCGTGAAGAAGACAACGTTTAAGAAAAATAACAAAAATAACAATTACATAAAAAATGCTACCTCCTATGAAGGGAAAGAATAGGGAGGGGAAGAAAAGCTGGAAAAGGTAGTCACTGAAGAAGTTCAATGAACGCTGACAGATGAGTAAGGGCCTTTCAAAGGAAGTCAAATTTATGCTAAAACTGGAAAGATGGGAAAGGGCTGGAGATGCTGCTCTAAAGGTCTATAAAGGGGCAAGAGTTTTATGCTCAGCATTTAAAATAAGGCCAGTGGCTGGAGCACCAAAAGAAAGGGTGGTCCAAGTTGAAGTTCTAGTGTAAAGCAAGGAACATTACGGCCTGGTAGGGCCTAGAACAGTAAGAGTATTGTATACTCTTAACTCCCATTAGAAGTTAATGTATAGCAGTAATGTATAGCAGTAAGCTACAGCAAGAATGTGAGCAAACAGTGATGTCATCTAACCAATATTTAGACTATTTAAAATGTGGAGAATGTATTTTGAGAGAAGCTGGCTAGTCTATGGACTCAAAACCTGGCTGTTATGCAAAATTCTACCCCAGGAGGATTTCTCTTCCTTGCCATCCCCCAGGGCAGCCCATGTAGCAGACTGTAATACTGGGGCCAGCATTTCATGGGTGGTCGTCTAAACAAAACCCTCTTCTCTCCACAGCCATTTGGTCATAGGAAACTGCTCGTGAGGTTATAACCGTATTCTGAGAGAGAAGTGGCAGTGTGACAGAAGTAGGCATATCAGCCACCTTGTGCCATCAGGACATGCCTGGGTCCTATCCTGTGAAGTTCACTTCCACCTGCTGAGGGAGTGCCCATGAGAACACTTGACTTCACGGCTTAGTCCATCAGATGGCTCTGAACTGATGCTGGAGAGAGATTGGCTATGCGGTAAGCCAGTGTGTGGTCTCTGAGAGGTCCCAGCAACAAGGCACGTCTCCTTCTTAAAATTACAAAATAAAATACTTACTGACAAAATATGGGTTTGCTCCCAAACTCTATAGAGTTTGCCACAGGCTTCATACAATGTGGAAGAAAACTTCCACAGACACTGTATCGGAGAGGTAAGGCCATTCCTGGGATCAATAGCCTCCAATTCTCACTAGTTGAACATAATAAAGATTTCCTTTTCTGTCCCATTGCGAGGCGGGTCCTGTGGGGAGTGAAGGGGAGGGAGGCTCTGCTCTACTTTCCTAGAATTTCATGATCCCTCCATGTCCTCAGAGACCTCCCCATTCGCACAGGGAAGGGGTTTCAGAGGCTTTTATGGGCTAGGCCCATAAACAGTGTATTATTTCCATTGATCCACTGGGTAGAATGTAGTCCCATGGCCACCCCTAGCCCTAGAAAAGACTGGAAAATGCAGTCTAGCTGTGGGAACAGGAAGAAGAGACGGTGAAAAAGGGTGAGTGTTAACAGCTATTTGGAAAACAGCTGAGCCCATCAGATCCAAAACATGCTAAGGAATTGGCGACAACCTTTACATCCGTTCTTCCCCTCGGACTGCTAAGCCCTCATGAAAAGTCCCACTCAATGATCTCGATGATGAGAGCCCATATTAATTAATACTTTCTAAGGTTACACGTTTAAAACCCCAGCAACCCTTCTATTTATCCTTAGCTCACGCACCCTTCCCATGGCCCTCAGCAGATGCTCTAAACTTCACCTCTTCCCCCCAGACCACCAACCCGTTACCGGATGGCTCATTCATGGGAGCGCTGGCCCTAGGCAGCCAGGAAAGATTAAGAAGATCTACGGTTCATGCAGAGACATCATTCATGGTGCTCACCCGAGAACACGGGAACTAGGAAGCCAAAAAAAAAAAAAAAAAAAGTCCACCTCTCTATTTGAAACATCATTTATCATTTCCTTCTGTTTCCGAAGGAAATATGAAAACTCCAGCTCTCCCTTTCCATGAGATATTTCTCATCTACTTTTAAATACAAGTGATGTTACATGCAAGCACATTTTCACAGGTAAACACATGCATACTTTTTTATGCTGTTTCAGGCACTCATCTCAGTGCTTTATGCGTAGCAATTCCTTCACAATGACACTGTGAGAAAGCGTAATTACTATCCCTATTTTACAGAGAAAGAAACTAAGCACAAAATAGCTATGTAATGGGTTCAGAACCACTCATCCAGTACAGTTAGAAGAGAGCATTTCTCCTATATTTAAAAATTGTCCAAATTCACATTTCCTTTCATTCCTTTTCTTCTTCACAAAATAACAAATATTCTTGCAATTAGTGTCCATATTCCTGCTCTCCCCATTTCTTATTCATTAACATGTTGGCATTAGTTTTTGCCCTCCACACTCCAATAAAACTATCCCTGCTCAGACCACTAATGACATCCACATTGCATCAGAAAAATCTGTCTTATGTCTCTTGCTTTCTCTTGGGTAGTTGGCACTGCTGACTACTCCTTTCTCCTCAAATCTCTGGTTCAGTGGCATCTATGTCATCTCTCCCATTTAACTCCTATCACTTTACTTACTCCTTCACAGTTGCTCTGTTGAATTTCTCTTTCTCCGCTGGCCTTTATGTTAATGTTCCTAGGGGATCAGCTATCAGCTTTTGTTTCCCTCATTCAATGGTCTGTGCCTTGGAAACCTCAGATAATGTTCACCTTCAAGAGTTTGTGTGACTTTGCTTAAAATACACCCATGACCATTGTCATGGATGTCTTTTCGTTCTATGACTTTCATGAGTGTATGCAAGTGTATTCTTCTGACCAAGCTGAGCCTAAGGCCTCTTTATCCAAGAAAATCTGTACAGACCCTTACTTAGCCAAAAAGTAAGGATGAAGGATGAGGACAGCCATCTGAGACATGATAAGTAACATGCTTATGTGTCAAACACAAACCCTTGCCAACTTAACTTATAACTGCATTCAGGTCCTCTGAGAAGTAGACATCGAGATGGGATTATATGCACAAGAAATGTATTGGGAGAGATGCCTATGAACAACAAAAGTGAAGGATGCAGGAGTAAATAGGAAGCACTTTCAGACCACAGTGCAGGTCAGACATTTGTGCAAGGAGAATGGAAAGAGTATCGGATAGGAAGAGCCTCGCACCATAGCGAACTTGTGAAAGCGTCTAGGTTAGGCTATACGAAAGGTCCTGACCGAAGAATGTCCATGAGCAAGTGCACATTTACATTAGAAGAGGCCCAGATCTAGCACCACTGCCATAGTCACTGGTTTTGACCAGCCTGGGAGAAGGGTGGCCTCAATGTGAATGCCACAGCAGAGTCAAAAGTTGTGGCAGCTGGAGGCTGTTAGGCAACTCTGTTCCCCATAGAAATTCTCTAGATGGGGAAAAATGAGAGGTACAACACATGGATTTTTCCAAATTATGGCATTTCTTCTTCTTGTGTATGGTAACAGCCAACAGAGAATTCTGCTTCTACCTCATTACATCTAACCCACATTAATTATGTTCCATCTAAACGGCCTCTGATTCTATTCATGGTACCATCTGACACCAATGATTAAAACTCTCTTACCAGGCACCCTGTCTATAGTTGGCCAATGAAGGATATCTGTACAATGACCAGATCAGTCTTTTAGAATTAGAGAACAATTGCTTTGATTGGTAGTTGCCTTGATTCTATCTTCAGAGAAGAATTCAACTGCTACTGGATGCTCTAGAGAGATCAGAACTGTGACGCGAGGGCAATGTCCCTGATGCTCGAGGAGGTCAAGAAAGGAGCATCTAATATATTTTAGGGGACCTCTTCTCCTTGTCTAACTAAAGGTTAGTTGGAATATGCTGGAAGACACTCTCAAAGTTATATCTAAATCCTAAACTACTACCTCGAATTCTAGACAGAAATGTCCAAATCCTTCTGAGCAAACCCACTTCCCTTATATTCCTTATCCAAACTGACGCCCCCAGCAGCCGTTCCCAGGTGCCCAGGCCGGAAACCAGGAAATCATTCCAGACTGTGTGCAACCAAGCAGTCAGCCAATCAAACGGATTCCATCTTTCACGTATCTTCGCCTCTCCGCTTCACAACCCCTCGTAAGCATTACCCTGGGTGAGTGTAAAAGGCTTCGCTTCACACTTACAAGTACCCTTCACACACCAGGATGGGTGACTCTTCTTTACTATACTGTCAGAGTGATGTTTCCAAATTGCAAACTGGTCATGTAACTGCTCTAAATCCTTAAATGGTTCCCCACTTTTTTAAAGATCAAGTTCTAAACAGTCTAGATGAGCACCCGAGGCTCACTAGCAGAGGCAGAGACCTGCCTATGACTCTGATCAGGTTTCTTACTATTTCCTCTTAGGATTTCCTCATTCCAAGCATAGTAAATACTTCAGTCCCTTAAATACAACATAATGGTTCTTGCCTCCACTCCACTGAACATGCTAAGTCTGTCAGCAGGACACCTTTCCATGCCACCAGGGCTGGGCTAAGTGTAACTCTTCTCTGAATCTCAGATCAAGACCTACTTCCTCTGGAAAGCCTTGTTTGAAGACTCCTCTTTCCTTCAATAACACCCACATGTCATCCCACCCACTGCATGCCACAAAAACCTTAAAGGTCTGTGGGTAAGCCTGTTTGACTCTTGAGGGAGTTAAAATGTTTCATCATTATGTCACAGTACTTATGAAAAAACAAAAAAGATCAGGCAGATACTGGAAACTAAATAAATGTTTGAATGAGGTTGTTTTTTTTTTGAGTCACCACCACAACTCCTTCTGGTAAAACTGTCAGTGGTAAGTCTTTCAAAATTTCTAAAGTTATCAAATCTATAACGATAAGATATTTAGTAAATAGAAATGGATTAAATCAATTATTTTAGACAGGGCAATAAGCAAAAATATTTAGTATAGTCTAACTGCTTTTAGAATATACAAATTTAATAATTATTTAGCAACTCCTGAGGATCTCCAAGGTTTTTTTTTAAAACTCATTTCCCCTTAACTTGGACAAGGAGTTTTATTGACTTCTATCAACAACAGAAGCATGAAAGATTTGCACATTTTAAGTGCTGCAGAAGCAGGATGCAAATGCCTTTTTTGTCATAAGTTTTTTCCACCGGAGTTTCTTGCAGATTACAAATACTTAACCTTAAGTTACTTTATTGAATTTTTAAAACTCACCCAATTAAGAGTATATCATTACTCTTATTTTATAGATGAAGAAACCAAGACCAGAGAAATCAGACTTACACACAGTGACACAGCTAGTAAGTGTGAAGTGCTACTGTTTGTGACTACCTACTTGGCCTTCCTATTGGTCACGATTCTGTATATAATTTTCTGTCACATTACACTTTCCTCAAATACACAGCTAATTTTGTAAAGTAGTAGTCCAACTAGATACCTCCTTATTAAAAGCACTGGAGTTCAATAGTTAATAGCATGAGCTCTGCAGAGAGCAAGGCTTCAAAGCCCCTTACTAGTTATGTGGCCCCAACCATAACTTTGTGCTTAATTTCTGTGCCTCAGTTTCCTTATTTACAAAAAAAACCATGGATAATTCAGAGTACCTTCCTCAGGGAGCTGTGGATTAACCAATAAATTGACAGGTATAAAACATTTAGAATGATGCCTCTACAAAGCAAAAGTTAATTGTAGTGTTGTATCAAATGTCAATGATTCTGTGAGAATGAGGACCTATAATATTAAGTTGCATCCTACAAATAATTTTGTTCACAGGGCAATTCAATATTTTTCCAACTAAACAACCCCATGTAATGTAACTATGCATGCAAAATTAGGCTCTCATCTCATCATGTTTAAATATAGATCACCGAAGTGCCTCATCTTAAATCTTATTGATAGCTTAAGGCTATCAATAGGCAGGCTATCAATAAAACTAGTGTTTTATTTTTAAAGATTTTATTTATTTATTTTTAGAGAGAGGGGAAAGGAGGCAGAAAAAGAAGGAGAGAAACATCGATAGGATGTCTCTTGCATGCCTCCAACCAGGGACCTGCCCTGCAACCCAGCCATGTGCCCTGACTGGGAATTCAACCAGCAACGTGGTCCATTTATGGGTGGGCACCCAAGGCACTGAGCCACACCAGTCAGGATGATAGCTACTAGTTTTATAAACATAAAGACCTACATGTTCGTATTTTGGAAAAGCTTCATTTTTTTTTTTTGCTGGATAAATCAGTAATTAATATGTTGGCTGTATTCTTTTTCAAATAATTTAGGTCTGTGCAAGAAAAGTGAAAATATAAATGTTTTATTTATGGAAATAAGTAATAAATGCAATCATTTATGTTTGTATGTGACAAATATAAACAGAATAAAAAGGTTCTGTATAATAGTGCTTTTATCGCCTATGTGTAAGTATATATTCAAAAGTCATATGTAAAGATTAATATTCTATTTCATTAAATATTATAACTTTTTATAACCAATTCATAAAGATAGGGTAAATCAAATGTAATATTATAAAATAACAGAAAAGACTTATCATAAAAAATAAAAAGCATTATTATTACTTACACACAATAAAATCTATTACAACCTTAAAACGCAAATGATTATACATTTACTTAAAATATTAATAAAAATCATCAGAATTAAATTATTCATTTAATTTTTATAGCGTCTGCAACATTGAATAAATAATAAGGATTAAAACATGAAAGAAGGGGAAGGGACTAGACTAAGAAAATGTGTGAATGACCCACGGACATGGACAACAGTGTGGGAATTAACTGGGAGTGGTGGTGGTTTGAGTGTGGGGGAGAGAAGGGGGAGAAATCGGGACAACTGTAACAGAATATCAATAAAAGTGATTTAAAAAACGAACATCAAGATCACTGTATGAACAAGTCTTCATTCCTTCTGCAGAGACGGGAAGAAGGTAATGGGAAAAGGTGAAGGCAGCTAAGAAAGGAGGCAAGAGGCCAGAAAGAGTGAAGAGAGCAAACAAATATGTTTCAAAAGAATACATGAGCTGTCCTGACTGTACAAATATTTCTACCAAGCAACCGTTGAATTCCCATGAAGTCATGGCCAAAACACCCAGGAGATAGAATGAAGAAAAGTGAGAGATATTAATCAAGACATTCCGTCACCAGTAATGGGGACACGGCAGCATTTCACCCACAAGAGAACCAATCATTATGAAATGAATAGCTATCCTGGAGATGCTTGCAGAGCGCTCGGGCTATTTGACTGGCCAGTGAGTGAACACATTTCTTCGCCATAGTGATTCAAACAAATGATCCCCGTTGCAAATATTTCTCCCTGACACTCTGGTAGGAGTCATCTCAATTTGGTTGCTGGAGATTGAGTTGGGCTAAACATGAAAAGCAGGTATATAATTGTTCAAAGAAAATGTAATACTAACTTTCAGGAAAAGGGTCTAATAGGGCTTCTCATTAATCAAGCAAAGGCTTACACATTTTTTGATTTGGTTGTTTTCATCTTGATTGCTTTGAAAGCCATTTCCTTTTGTTCAGTATATTCTTTCCATGTTGTCCTACTGAGAAAATCCTCCTTATTCTTTAAAACACGGTTCAAATGTCACTTTCCTACAAAAGAGTTGTCTAAATTCTGCAGTCAGTGTTAACCAAATCCCTCTCTGTTCATTGTCTGCACTTTTATTAGCCCATCTGTCATACCATTCTAATTACTTCCAGGTTGGCCTGTCTAGTGTACGGTGGACCCCTGGAATGAATGAATGGATGAGGGAGAAAATAAATGGATGAGATGTATTTAAGGAGGGGAAAGTATTGCTTGTAGTTCATTTAACTTTAACAAAAATAGCTTTCTACAAACTAGGATTTCTAACACTGGGTTTATTTTTCTGAAAATAAAACAATTGTCATTAACAGGTGGTTTCAGTTTAACTAACCAAAAATTCCCTCTTCCAGATCCATATACTCATTTTTCTTTCTTGTTGGTGTGACCAGCGACCCTTCCCTCTAAGAAGGAAAGGTCACACTGACTTTTCTTAAGTCCTGGCAATTTGCTCATTAGCTCTCTTTGTTGTTCTGCTTCTAGAGTCTAGGGTCTTGTGAAAAGTGGATGCCCTGTTCTACTGGGGAAAAAATAAACACTTCACGGAGCTCCCCAACCCTGTTTGAAATATGAACAACATTTTATTTCATGCACTGGAAAAACGGAAAAGCCACTCAACATGTTCTTCCTGCCTTCAGTTAAATATAAGAAAGAGGGTGCTTCACACTCTAAAGCTCGTATTATTCTGAAAAAATAAAATTTATAGAAATTTTCACTCATGTAAAGACCAAACCTTTTCCTCCTGTTTCATAGGAGAAAGACAAAGCCCTGGCTGGCATAGCTCAGTGGATTGAGCGTGGGCTGTGAACCAAAGTGTCACAGGTTCGATTCCCAGTAAGGGCACATGCCTGGGTTGCAGGCCATGACCCCCAGCAACCGCACATTGATGTTTCTCTCTCTCTCTCTTTCTCCCTCCCTTCCCTCTCTAAAAATAAATAAATAAAATCTTAAAAAAAAAAAAGGAAAGACACAGAAGTATGGTGGTAAAGTGAATAAGAGAACTTCTTTCCTTTTCCTTCACAAAGATTTAAAAAAATAGGAAGTCTTTTATATGAGATCATTAAGCTATATACCCATTGAAGCATTTTTTAAAGGGCTCTTTTCCCTATTCATCAGAACCCTAAGGTTAAATTTTGGCATACATGCTCATTTGAATATCTCATTATGGATTTTTTCTTCATTCTTATTCCAAAGAAAAAATTGTAGTGTCTAACACATATAGTGCGCACTAAACAGTGACAAAATTAAGTTCTAAATTAGTGACTGGTACTTTCTTATTTAACCCATTGGGGTGACAAAGTTACACAGGTTTCAGGTGTACAGTTCTATAACACATCATCTGTGCACCGTACTGTGTGTTCACCACCCCAAGTCTCCTTCCGTCACCATGTATCCCTCTCACCCTCTTCTACCTCCTCCCATCCCCCCTTCTCCTCTGGTAATCGTCACATTGTCAGGGACTGATTTTAAAAGATTTGTTTTTGTTGAAATTCAATTTCGCTAACAGATTTCCAGCTGAATACTACGGACAATGGGAAGTCCGAAGCAAGTACTGATCCTGCTTTTCTGGCAATAGATTAAATTTAAAAAATCTAGATATCCTATATGAATGTATTCCGTTATTTATTCAACAAATTTTTATCACATTTGTACCATGTGACAGATGCATAGTAGACACACAGGGAACAAAACAGACAAAAACAGATAAAAAAATATCTGATGTGAAATTTACAGTCTCCTAGTGAGACCCAAAATGAAGGTAAATGAATTTAGTGTGTGTACATGTGTGTGGTGTTACATGGTGATAAATGGATTAAGTACCAAGGAGAAAATTAACATGAGAAAGGGACAAGAAGGGCCAGATTCTATATGTTACTTTAAATATGCTTATTTAAATAATTTACATCATAAGAATATGCACATAAATATATAGTTTGAAAAAAAAACAGGCGGTGAAAAAAGCCAGTTGTTACCATCCACTTATTTTAATCACTTGAAACCCGGGTACTGAGACCGACTGGTGGGAACACTGAAGAGCGCCCATACACGAGGGCTTCAAGGACCTCTGATCGATCACTCAGAGTGAGTGGCAGACTCGGTGACATCTCTCCAGCTGAACTTCAGCAGCACTAAGCCTATATTTGTGCAGGTTCTGAAAGTATACAGCCAGAGATAAGTGTCCTTCGGCACAGAACATTCTCTTATAGATCATAAAGCCAAGTCAAAATTATAACAGAAAAGAAGTATCCGCGAGAGGAAAAGTATAAATCAGGACAATCTTCTGTCGAAATCAAAGGTAAACAATAATTTAGCCAAAACATAATTGCTGATGTCTACCAACACAGTGACGCAAGCCAATGCAATGGGCTCTCTTGCCATAAACAATACTAATTAAGTGGAATTTTCAAAGTGAAAGCTGTAACACTTTGCAACCTGAAAGCAACTTTTAAGTCATGGGGCTCAACTCAGTATTTTACGAAGGAAGAAATAAGATGCATGGGATGAAATAGCATGCTCAAGAGTTTAACTACAGAAAAGAGGCAGGGCCAAAGCTCTTTCTAACTCCCATTTCATTTATTTATTGAATTGAATCAAGTATGTACTATGACCTGGCTGGCAGAGCTCAGTGAATTGAGCGCGGGCTGCGAACCAAAGTGTCGCAGGTTCGATTCCCAGTCAGGGCACATGCCTGGGTTGCAGACCATGACCCCCAGCAGCCGCACATTGATGTTTCTCTCTCTCTATCTCTCTCCCTTCCCTCTCTAAAAATAAATAAATAAAATCTTTAAAAAAAGTATGTACTGTGTCTATTACACCCTGAGTCCTGGGCTGTGCTGATGAAAACGTGGAAGGCAAGTCCTCTGCCCTCCCAGATGTTTCCTTCTACAAAGAGGATACAGACAACAAAAAGGAAACAGGTAAGATGATTTCACACAGACATGAAACAAGCTGATGGGATAGCCAGTACTGGTGGGGGGCCACTTTCGAAAGCACTGGAAAGGCCTGTTTGAGGAAATGACATTGGACATGAACTGTGAAGGAAGGAAGTCCCTTGGAGTGGAAAGACTCAAGGTAAGGCATTCTAGGGACAGATCTTACAAAGAAGAGAGATGGTGGCTTGTAGTTCTCGAAGCAATATTTTGTATGCTTCTTTTAAAATTATACAGAATAAGAGAAAACGAACTACTTACTGCCAGGCTTTTAAAATTCAGTCTTTTGAGTGAGATGGCTGTGATTCAAAGTGCCATGAAAAAGAGTCTTAAAAAAGCATGGGATGGGTGGTCAGATGCCATACATTGGAGACTCACCTGTCTTCTAATAAACCTCATACTAACCAATATTTCTGGGCTATATTTCTTTTAAGACAAATAATACACATTTAAACATAGCATTGAGATTTCCTAATCAGGAATCACAAAGGGAAAAAAAAATGCTTAAAGGTTAGCAGATCTGGAGCCTTTGGTTCCCAGACATGATTTATGTTACGCACAAAAGCAGTAAGCCTGGGCCACAATACAGAAGTGGAAGCCTGATGAACTCGGGCATTGTAACTTGCCCCAATAAATCACAATTACCAAAACACCAATGATAAATAGCTTGACTCTAGAGTGTTTAATAGCTCTCACCATTTGTTAGGGTGTTGTCCATTTGATTCTTTCCTCCAGAAACGGGTGTTTGGTAATTCACCAGTTTTTGGAGGAAACATATTAATATTTAATTGTGAATCCTTGGAAGTTATCAGTTATGAAATTGTAAAAGAACTTACTGTTGTAAACAAGACCGCAGCACTGGAGAAAATTATCTTGCATGAATCTATCTTGCAGCCGAGAAGAGGAAAACACTCCAAGATAGCTTTAGATCAAAGAAGAGATGTTTAAAAACCAAAAGGACTTACATAAATAAAGGAACATTGTTCAATCCTCAACCAGAAGGCCTCAAATAGAGCAGTTAAGGAAACTATTACTGTGTGAAAGAAACATAACCCAAAAGAAAACAGGTAAGAGTATTAGTTATCAATAAATCCAATACAGACTATTTTTGCACAGACATAAATATTTTTCTAAAAGTTTAATATTTTATCCTTGAGGGATGACTGCAATAACGTATTTTGTTCCCTTTAGTATCATCAAGCAACAGCACTGACCTCCCGTGTCTGAGATAAGACTTGAGAGACTGATGTAATAGAAGATGAAAATAAAATTGAAGAAATTCCAAAATCAGGACTGAATCTGAAAATCTTTATTTTTAACCCTTCTTTTGCAATTGCTTAACTAAGGCACTTTGTGCACTGTTAAAACATTTGGGTTGACCATCATTTGAGCATTGCCTTGACAGTAACACCTGATTACACCTCTATACCCCCACGGGATTTTCAATTCTTCCAAAGACTGAACCCAGTACTTATTTATAGTCAATGTTAATGGGTAATTTACACAAACCAACCCTTCAGTCATCCTGAATGGGATTTCATTCATAGTAAGAGCCTGCATAGCATCACTCTAAAATCACCTTCCAGGTTTGTCCCCAGTGACACGATGACAGCGACAGGCAGAAGAGAGGTTTATAACAAACCATGAATTGGTGTCACAAGCTATAATTTAACATAACAATGTTTCAGGCAAAACTTATCCTGGGCAGAACAACGAAGTACAGGTGTTTCTCTTCATCATCATCTCAGTCTCCCTTTTCTGGTTTGTTTTGTTGAGTTTGGTTGAGTTAGTGGTCAATTTCTTAGAGTTTTTAAAGTAAAACATGGCTGACACAAACCAGGAAAAACCAACCAACCAACCAACCACCTACAGGGAGGAAGAGCTCCATCACAAAGCTGCTGTCATACAAACTTACAATACAGTTTCAAACACAAGAAGTGTGTTCATCCCTTAGGTTTGCCCCACAATTTTAACTGGACTGCTAAAGATAGCCGGGAAGAGGTAGAGATTCACCCAGCTTCCCAAGTGGGTGATTTGGATTGATTTCTACTCTCCAAGGAAATGCATCTTTAATCTGGACTCACTTCACACACTGGATTTGAGGTTGAAGTTTTTAACTTACACATTAAACACAAACTATGGGTGGTGAATATCTGAAACAACTTGTTAAAATGCAGCGTTTCCTTCCATGATGGGAGAGGACCGCTCACCTCATTCTCTCCTCTTTCTAAGACATAAACCCCGTTTACTCTCCCGTGAAATCTTTCAGTAACACAGTCTTTTTACAGCGTGTATCTCTAATTTTTCTACAGGTCACGTAACAATGAATAAGTTTAATTTAAAGCCTTCTTTCCACCCTCTTTGTGCAGTTCCTCTCTACCACCATTAGTGATAACCAGTGCTTCCAGTAGTTCTAACATAGATACAGAGAGAGAAAATCACACACATTTTATTTTACATAATTGCTAACATGCTATACCAAGTGCTCTGTATTTCTTTTGTTTTATTCTCTGGAATTACTCCACATAGATACATGAAGAGCTTACTCATTCTTTTATAAGGGACCAAGGTAACATAACCTGAGAACTGACTCCTGTTTCAACAAGAACCCAAATGAAAACACTGAGTTCTCTCACTTATCAAGGTCTTTCTTCCTGCTTTAATGCTGGGTTATTACAATTCTCCACAGCCCCTAGCCAGAGTTCCAGTCCCCCTGTTTTAAATCTTCTGTCCCATAGTTTAAACCACCACTTTGGATCTTGGCCATTGCCTGTTCCTGTCTCCAGTGGCTGCCTAAAAGTTAAGCCCTTGGGCCTTTGATATATACTTGGATTTGACCTTCATTAACTATAGTGTTCTCTTAAATTACATTCTTTATTAGCAACTACTGAGTCCGTGTCCCTTTTCTTATCTTCCTAAAATAATAATCCGAAATATCAACTACATTTTGGCACTTATCTCAGTTGTTTACTCTGTACCCATTAACAGCTCACTGCAGTGATTCTAGGGCACATGCTAAGATACACATATATGGATCTTTCTTCATGAGCCAAGAATCACCGTGCCCCTCTTGTCCTTCTTCTTTACTCCCATGTACTTAGACAATTCCAAGAGCCAAGGTTCTCTACTCCAATTTGGAAATGCTGCTTGGAGAGTAATTACTATGACAGCCTTCTTTCAAAACTTTATTTGACACAATTTTGCAAAAGCTTTCAGCACCTCTTAGGTTTTTTCTGAGATCCTCTGAGACACAAAAAGGATGCCAAAAAGCAGCCATTTCTCCCAGACCCCAGGTATACCTACTTCCAAAAGAATTCTATCTCTCTGTTCTTTATTTCTCTAAGAAAAGGAAAAAGGTGATTTTCATTCTTCTCTTTTTATTAACACTATAATACTAATTGTTAATTAACTTCGAGCTCTGATTAGCTTTAAGGTAGCCTCAGGATACTAGCAGATGTGGGATTTTTTTTAAGGCTAAAAGAACAGAAATCTGCAAAAGAACAAAAACTGCTAAAGAACAGAAATCTCTACGGCCTCTGCATTGCTTTTCTCAGTTGATGGCAGCAGCCCCAGCCTCCTAGTCACTGAAGGTGAGAAACTGATAATTACCTTCAGTGCTATCGCCTCATTTCAATATCATGTTAGATGGTTCAATGTCTTTGAAATCAAACCTTCTTTTCTTCCCCATGGACAGTGACCTGCTCAAATTTTGTCTGCCTCTAATGGTTCTCTCTTTAAGCCATCTTTCAGGTAGACCTCTGAAAAGAAAAACATCTATTGTACTTTCCTCTGTGCCTTTTTCTTCTCACTAGGAAGAGGGACACTCATTTATGAGTCAGATCCCAAGCATGTGCCTGGGCTGCATTTACTAACAAGCAGAGTCACCGTGGATTAATGATCACACCCATCAGTCCAACTCTTTCTCCTTTTATGGACCAGGAATGGAAAAGTGGCCCAGGGCTTGTCTCACATGGTGAAGACTGAGTCATCTTGTTGTCTTGATCATCAGGTCTCTTTCCTGTGTATTTCAGTCCACTAATCTCAGAAGTTCCTATCCTTCCTCGAGGCTATCAGGAACACAGCACCCAGATTAGGATCTAGGCTTAGGGCTAGCAAAGAGGCTGCTGAGGCTTCTAATCTGCATGCCATTGTCCAAGCTCATCTTACTAGAGTTCTTGGGAGTGGAGAACAAACTGTCCAACTAATAATAAAATTCTGCCTTGTTTTCCTTTGTGTTTGAGCCCTAACATGGACGTTTCCCTTGACAACTGTAGACTTGTTAATATTTGGATTCCAGACCACCAGTCCCAACATTCCTAAAATTCATAAAAGGCACGGCTCTGTAGTTTATATCCAATCAGGATGGATCCTTCTTTGCACCATCCGATGTTTAGCTTGCCTCCACTTAATCCCACATTAAACTTAAATCTGTAGAATATCACACAAAACTATCCAATATCTAGGACTAAATCTACCTTTACAACCCATGAGGCCACCAGCCATGAGCTGCTTCATCTAATCCTTGCCACTCCTCTCTGTATGGCTTACACTATTTTCCCTCCTAGGGAGCTTTCCCTGGACCCTTGACCTCTACCTGCCATACTGAGTCACCCCACATGTATCCACTGAGCACCTTTCACAGTGCAGCATCTGATCCAGGTCCTACAGAGACTTAAGGCAAATAAGATATTCAAGTCCCACTACTTCTAGAAGTCTTTCCAGATCCTTCCAGCTGTTAAGAATGTCTCCTTCTGGTGCCAGTTACATGCAAAGTGAGTGAAGTGACTAGAAACAGGGCAAGTGCCAGGGGAATCTCCAGAAGCCAAGCAGTGGCACTGCCCCCTCTCTGACCCCTCCCCCCAACACAACACTACAAAAGCAGTGAAGTGGGTTACCCTACTCTGACAATTACCTAAGGTTCTTCCCCTTAGAGCTTAACAGGAGCACTAACACAGGGAGTCAAAGCAACCCTACCTAAAACACAGAAACAAACACAGAGAGGCTACCAAATTGAGGAAACAAGTAAGTATGACCCAAATGAAAGAGCGAAACAAAACACCAGAAAAAGAACTAAGAAGTGGAGAGAGCCAACTTATTAGATGGAGAGTTCAAAACACTGGTGATGCTCAGAGATCTAACTGAGTACAGCAAACACGTAAGGGAAGAAATGAAGGATACACTAAGTGAAATGAAGAAAAATACACAGGGAACCAATAGTGAAGGGAAGGACACCAGGATTCAAATTAACAATTTGGAACATAAGGAAGCAATGAGCATTCAACCAGAAGAGAATGAAGAAACAGGAATTCAAAAGAATAAAGAGAGTATAGGACGACTCTGGGACATCTCCAAAAATACCAACATCTGAATCATATGGATGCCAGAATGAGAAGAGGAAGAGCAAGAAATTAAAAACTTACTTGAAAAAATAATGAAAGAAAACTTCCCTAACTTGATGAAGGAAACAAACGTACAAGTCCAGGAAGCAAAGAGCGTCCCAAACAAGTTGTACCCAAAGAGAACCACACCAAGACACATCATAATAAAAATGCCAAAGGTTACAGGTAAAGAGAGAATCTTAAAAGCAGCAAGAGAAAAGCAGATCATTACATACAAAGGAATTCCCATAAGACTATCAGTTGATTTCTCAAAAGAAACTTTGCAGGCAAGAAGGGACTGGCAAGAAGTATTCAAAGTGATGAAAAGCAAGGACTTACAACCAAGATTACTCTATCCAGCAAAGCTCTCATTGAGATGGAAGGGCAGATAAAGTGTTTCCCAGATAAGGTAAAGCTAAAGGAATTCATCATCACCAAGCCATTACCATATGAAATCTTAAAGAGACTTATTAAAGAAAAAGATTAAAATTATGAACATTAAAATGACAACAAACTCACAACTATCAACAATTGAATCCAAAAAACAAAAACAAACTAAGCAGATAACTAGAACAGGAATAGAATCATAGAAATGAAGATCACTTGGAGGATTATTAGCTGGGAGGAGGAAGGGGGAGAATGGAGGAAAGGCGCAGGGATTAAGAAGCATAATTGGTAGGTACAAACAGATGAAGGAGTATTAAGAATAGTAGAGGAAATGGAGAAGCCAAAGAACTTACATGCATGAGCCATGAACATGACCTAAGGGGGGGTGGGGATTACTGGAGGGAAGTGGGTTTCTGGGTGGAGTGGACAAAAGGGGAAAAATCGAGACAAATGTAATAGCATAATAAATAACATTTTAAAAAGAATGTCTCCTTCCTTCGTGTTCTGGGCTTACATTATTTATTTTGTGCCTTGGACTATAGAAATGTGCATATATTGCCTCTTTCCCACTGAATGATAAGCCACTAGCTTTTATGCACCCCTCATTCTTCCAGCTTGTTCAAGAGATATATATATTTATAGATAATTTTATACAATTAATTATCCTATTGTCACATGGGAAAGCCAAGCTTGAAGTCAAGAGTTGATGGCAGATCTGTGACAGTAACCAGCGGTTTCGCTCCGTGTCCTTTGTTGCAAGCACAGTTTGCTCCAAACACATCGCCTCCATTTTTCAAACACTTTTCCCTCCCAACAGCATTTTGATGCAGGAACTATCATTATTTCTGTTTATACAGATGAGGAAACTGAGATATAAGAATGTTAAAGAACTCATCTCACAGCTGGAGAGTGGAAAAGCCAGACCATCAAATGCTTATAGTGAACGGATAAGGAAGAATGTTCTTCATTGAAGGGGCCTTCTGGAAGGCTCTGGACTGAGTGTTTCCTTCACAATTTCTCAGAAGGATCACTAATCAGGGTCATTTCAAATAAATCAGCCACATGATCAGAAGGTAAAACCACCCCCTGAAAATTAAAAAAGGTAAGGTCATTAAAATTGCTGAGCAAGAGGACAAAGAGCCTTTAACCAGGATCCAAAAAGCTGGGTTTTCTCTGGCTTTGCCACTTATGGAAGGGGTAATTTTGCATCGGTCTCCCCACAATTCTTACTTTTCTTATCAGAAAATGGGAATAATGGTATCTGATTTGTAGAATCTTTGGGAGGATCAGGTGAGACACTAACCAAGACAGCATCTGACATCAGATGACTTTGAACATGGAAGGACCTATGGCTGCTTCACAGCTTCACCGCAGGGCTGCCTCTGGTTGGCAGGGTTTGCTGAGGAGCCCCGGGGGAAGGCTGCAATGGTGAAGGTTTGGTGCGAGGCCCGAAGTCACTTCTACAATCTGTGTGGGGGACTCCGTTTTCCCAATGTTGAGACAGCAGTGGAAGGGTGTGAACAGGGCCTATTTTAACTCCAGAAACTTTGAGTGCAAATGTTCTTCCACATTTTCAGTACTGCTTGGAAACTCGTTCCAGTGGGGGGAAAAAAAAAAGATTTGCAGCTATGTTTAAAATCCAAGTCGATATTTTGTTTGTTTGTTTGTTTTTAACTTGAAAGATTTGGAAATCACAGGCCAGAGCTGACAACATTCAATGTTCTGAGTAAGAATCTTCACAGAGGACTCAGAAATCTCCCCAACAACTTCTTCCAGTTCCTTATATTAAATCCTAAATCCATCTAGCTGCCACCCCTGTTCCTTTGGGCTTGGTTAAGAGAACAGCTGGCCTGCAATCTCCACATAATATCCATTCATGGGTTTATTAAATTGTAATGCATATTAGCTGTGTTACATATTCCAAAAGTAGCAGGCTTTTAACATTACCAACAGGCATTTTTTCAGTCCTGTGCAAAATCTACCCCTGGGAGTTCTTAGCAGATGTTTGGTAAAATTATTGAAAGAAACAAGAAACAAGATTTTCCCTGGATTTGAGACCACAGTGAGTAAATTGTTGAAAAACAGCCACGAGGCATCTCAGAGTCTAAAAATTAGGAAAGACACTCTTTCTGTGGATATCCTTCTGCAAGCGTCATCCCACAAGTTAAATCCCAAATGGAAATGCCACCTTCCCCAGGAGAACGTGTTCCCATCACAGCAGTGAGGGCTGACAAATGTTAAAATACTGGTGTTAAAACTAAGATTTTATATAGTCTTACCTCTAAAGAACAAGTAGGATCAGACTTGATGTCACAACCTCAATCAGGGAGCAAAGAAAGAATGAGAGAGCAAGAACAAGAGCAAAAAAAAAGTGGGGGGAAGGAGGGATGGAGGGACAGAGAGAAGAAGCAAGGGAAAAAGTATATTTTTCTTGTGTTCTTAGAAAACATATGGCAATTTTACAGCATTGTATTTGTTTTCATTCATTTTCTTTATCACACTTTGTAAAGCCTGTACTGGGAGAAATCTTGGAAGGAGTGAATCAGAATGAGAAGGGAATAGAGAGCCAAATGAAGAAAACAATTTCCTTGGAGAAATACTAAGCATTGCAACCTTGCATTGCATTCATCACTGCGCGAGTTTCCGTTCAGTTACCAACAGTTCCTTTTCTAATGCGGTAGACACGGAAACCAGGAGTTTGCTATTGCTGTCTTTCTGGAAGTGGACATTTTCTCCCTCTACCCAGTGATGCTCAGAGTCCTTTGTCACAAATATCCTTCTAGGTCTAAGTCAAAATTCATGCCACAGCCATCAAGAAAGGCTGTGGGTCATAAAATTTGTAGAGTGTCACATTATTCTGTTATTACCAAAAAGAGAAGGAAGCTTCCAAATTATGTATGGTTACAAATGACGCATTTTAGTACGTAATCATCAAGGAATAATGAGAGAGATCAACTCGGATTGATACCCTGCCAAGGAAGAGACCCAGCGTTAACACTGTGCCCATGACACTTGCATGCCAAAGACACCTAGGACAGGGACTTGGAAAGCAGGACAGAGGATGGGGGTGGTGCACTTTGTGGAAGTGAACCTCAGATGTGTCCGTCACTGCATGGCACCATGGCTCTTCCTTCCTCGCCACACAAAGGCGCTGATGTCACCACCAAAGACAGGCATCCCTGGTATGAGAATACGTCTATTGTTCTTTCATAATGACAAGTAATACACAGCCAATGTGGAAATTTTTGAAATTACAGAATTATAAAGAAAACAATCAAAACTGCCCATTGCCACAAGAAACACAGTGGTCACATATTTCTACATTTTATTCTTGGATTTTTTTTTCTTAAACAGCAGAAATGTATTGTCTGATAGTTCTGGAGGCTAAAGTTCAAGATCAAGGATCAAGGTGTTGACTCCTCTTGGATAATTTTATGCCCCAAAAGGTTATTTCTTCCTTACAAAATTTAGATGATTTTGTAAGTAGAGTACTTTTCATTTAATATATGTCATAAGCATTTTCTATATCATTACATATTCAAAATTTTGAACTGTTGCATACTATTTCATAGTATAATCATGGTGCTGTTTGTCTGACCATCCTTCTATTGTCAGACGTTGGGTTCTTTCTAATTTTCTGATATTATAAACTAATAGTCAGTAAGCATCCTTTGATATTAATCTTTGCCTCATCTCTAACAATTTCCTTAGGATAACTCCCTGAATATAAAATTACTAAGTCAAGTATTTTGAGACTCTTGTCCCAGATTATCACATTGCCTTTCTGAAAGAGCAGGACAGTTTGTGGTCCCACCAGCCAAGTGCAAGTGGCTGTTTTCTGAACCCATAAAAATCACTGTTCTACTTACATTTGACAACTTAGAAGTCTTGACATGGGGTGTCATTGTTAGTTTTCCATGCACTTCCTTAACAATTAGCATGATTGAACAGTGTGACTCCTATTGATTAAGTATTCCCTTCTAGTAATAAAGCCAAACTACCATTACAACAAATTTCCATTTGTCCCTGAGATTACTGATCTCAGGGACAAATGGAAATAAAGAAAATGAACTTGAACCCTGGATTTGATTTGCTTCTTCTCCATGGTAACCCTTTCATTCATAATATCAGTTTCAGTCATGAAATATCACTAAATAACCAAGAAGGAAGATAGTGTAAGTGTGGACTACAGTAAATAATTGAAGTACTACAATAAATGAAGTCGAGTAACTGTGGATGCTAAAAAAGGTGTTTGTAACTTCCAAAATGCAGAAGAAATCCTGAGCCAGTCAGCTATAGCAGAAGACTGCAAATTCCCATCAGTATAGCTGATATGGTCAATGTTGAGTTTCAAGGACCTAATGTCAATATTTATATTGCAAATTATTCATATTTTTACCTTGTGTGCTGGGTATATTTAATGACTTCAATAACAAATACTACAATAACAACAACACTTATTAACACCCTATGGACAGAACAGGTTTATAAAAACACTAATGTTGCTTCAACAGGATTTTGGAGGGTAAGGAGATATCCACTGCAATGAAGTGTTAGATGTGAGTGAGGCTGCATCTTTGAAATATCATATCAACTGACACTTTATGGATATTTCTATTTACTCTTTCACCCATCTTTTACTCTCTGCCCAATCCAACCATCTAAACCCTCCTCAGTCATTGTCTTGGGGGTGGGCTGCAGCCAGACCCAAGGCACATGTGCTGAAGACCACCCACCCTCTTTTCTATTTTGGAAGACTGTACCCTTAAGTAAGCCGAAAGGCTGGCTTTGTCGCCCTGAATGTTTGGGAAGTGAATTCTTCAACCACCAACTTTCCCTCAAGAGCTGAAATCTTCTCCCTTGATGCGGGGAGAAAGGGGGACCAGCAGGAAGTAGTGGAAAGAGAGAAGTGGGTTGATCCTGTTCCCAGGGGCCAACTGGTCTCCCAAGAAGCGTCTCCAGTGTTACAGCAACTGGAGCAGGCAGTGAAATCAAAGAGACAGAGAGAATAAGGGTGGCGGCACAGTGAACCTGGGCACACAGGGCAAGGGAGTGCTTTGTGGGTTCTCATGGCCTGGCATGAGAAACAGCAGAATCACTTTCCTGTGCTCTCACAGGATACCCCCCGACCTAAGAAGCCATGCAGATGGGCACGAGGGCATTCTCCCAGTTACACACGGGAACCCTAACTAGGAACAGACAGATGGTGGGGGGTCTGTGGCTAGATACCATCAAGGACTTGAAGGCTTAGCACATCTAAGGTCAGATTTTCTGACAAACCCTGAGATGGATATGTATGTGGGAGCTTCATTGAGAAGAATCTTGTCCCAACAGAAAAATGGGGGATGTGGAACTGGGTAGACGGGGGAGTGGAAGTGTGTTGTAATTACAAGAGGCCTCTGCCTTTTGAGGTAAGAAGGCCAGGCCTTTAAAACACTCCATCATTCAGTGTTAGGCAGTGGGCTGCCCCTAGGGGTGAGGAGGGGCATAACTCCGGGGGTTGGTAGCAGCCGGGAGCCAGCGCTCCCAGTAGTTACCTGCAGTGCATCCACGGCACCCAACAGCAGCAATCTGATTCCACAGTCCTTGTAACTTCTCAAATGCCTGAGAAAGAGTATCAGCCAGTGCATTCTTGCTTCTGCAGACATCACAACTCGGTTTCACACCTCGCCCCCAACATCAATGTTAATACATGCATAGCTGTATCATGCCCGTGATGGTGAATGTTCCCAGCTATGACTAAGTACTTGTTGCAAGTAGCCCAGTTCCAACATCCATTTAGTGTCTGCTTCCTAAGACTACTGTTGAGACCTACTGTCTCAGGTCAGTCCCCTGAGAAAGAGAATTGCGTGCAGGAAGTTTATTGGAGAATGTATTTGGGAAAACTTGCGAATGAAATAGATCTGGGCAGAGGGAGGAGTTGAAGTGCAATGCAGTTACAGTGGAGATCTAAGACGATTTTTAGGAAGCCCTGGGCTGGGAGGGGCCTTCAGAGTGATCCCATGTTGAAGCTAGGAGGCTGAGGCTCTCCCCTTTCACACCCCCCCACCACCATCCATCAAATGTGCACCAGAGCGGGACTGTTACCTTGGGCACCTCTTTCCCACCGTGAGCAAGACCTAGGGTGAACACAGCTATGAGCTGTCAATACACAACCCCCTTGGCAGCTGGGGGAATGAATGGATTCCTGAAAAGGGAAGCTGGGAAATTGCACCCCAGTGTCCACTTTACCTAGTTAGGACCTTTCAACTCACCTGCAAATGTAGCTGCGATGTATGAGAAAAAACACAGGAAGACCTAAAGGAACTAGTATGGTTTCTCTGCTATTTTGTCAGGATGAAGATTGCGAAGACAAGCCGAATAATATTAATAACAATAGTGATGTGCTTTGGCCCCCTTACATGTGGCAAAATACAAAAGCAGCCTCACAAGGTTACTTTACATTTATAAATACCCTGCTCATTCATTCAACAAAGTTGCCGAATGCCATGCCTCCTGTGCCCAAGCTAACTGTAGGTAAAATGACAGAGATGAGTAACCTGCAAAGGCTGACCTCACAGTATTCGCCTCACAAGGGAGATGTGGCAATGGGAGATGAGTGGGCTACCCAAATGCCTAGCCAGAACTGTCTAGTTGGAACAACCATCTAGTCTAAACCATGGGAAGCCTAAGACTTACCTACACAACAACTATGTCAGATCGCTTTCCACCAGGTGCGTAAGAACACCCGAGTGGAAACCTGAATTTCATCACCAAGTACTTAAGGTAAGGTATTTAACATTTCTGGGCCAGCTTTTACATGTATCAGTTGGAAATTACTCTAGTACATAAGTCATGGAGTTGTTGTGAGGATTAAAATGAGAAAATTCATACACAGTTCTTACCACTGTGCCCGGCACGTGGCAATAACTAAATATGTATCAACCTTCATACATCTGCTTTGCCACTGTAGGGTTAAAATGCAGTTGGATTCACTGAACTACACTGTCTTCTACTGTACAAAGCATAAGAAGTGAGGTGTATCTGGCATACACTAGACTGGGGTGCAACCATGTAGAAATATGAGACAGAGTTCATTTTGATTCCATTAAATCTGCCACTGGTTACAAACTATTACTGTAATTTACAAATCAAATCCACAATTATTAAGGAGGCACATTTGCTCAGCTACTCACTGATCTAAATTCCATGCCACTTGTCGTATAGCTGGGCTCTCCAGAATGCAATTTCATGCATCTGAAATGACTTCCCCAATCCTGCTTTTCTACCTCAAAAATAAGGGCCAACTGCTCACCCATTTCATGCTACACAGACCTGCACGGCTCAGCAAGCTTCTCCATTCAGAATGACTTCTATCCTTATATTTTTCCCATCTTGCCACACATTCAACAGTTTTATGAAAAGAAAAATCCTATGGAGACAATGGGACTGGCCCCTGCTCATCAGGGACAAAAGAAACTATTTCTGCTAGATTCTGTCGGGCTGCCTGGAAACCACAAAGCAAAACTGCCCTGCCCAGGCTGAGCCCCCTGCATCTCTTGATAGCTCTGGGCTAGACTTCGCAGGGGAAACAAAGCAGGGCACGTCAGCACTTCACGTGAATGTGATATTCTTGCTACCTGCAAAACCAAGTGGGGAAGGCTTTATGTGCGAGTTGCAGTCAGCCCCCTGGCTCCTTGAGGATGACAGGATGCGGATCACACACGGATGGCGAGCATGCGGTTTGCAGAGCCACCGGCTCGTCGCGGCGGATGCTGAGCACCTGGCTGCCCAGGGAGCTGGCGGGCACTCACCACAGTCTGTGCGGCAAAATCACAGGAAAAGCTGTTTATGAACCTGTGAAAGGAGGAAGCTTCATTCCAAAGAAAAGACTGCAGAGGAAATCCAGCTGCCTGGCATATAACCCGTTTCCCTGCCTTCTTCTTCCTGGGGACCCTGCAGTAAGTAATGCAGACGTGATCAGGAGAGGGAGAAAACACTGTGGGGTGAGAGAGAGAGTTCTTAGGAGGCAAGGTGATACAGCCAGTTTACCTGGGGCTTCTTTCGGGAGCTGGTGGGTGCATTTGCTCCCCTGATTGCTGAATATCTAGACTTGACGGGAAAGCGATGAAATGAATACCCTTAATCCCATTTTGTCTGCAGTCCCTGGACACTCTAGGCATTCCAGTGCTTAATGAAACATGACAATAAGACAAAAGAAAGATCTGCGCTGAATTCTCTAAGAAGTGCTAAGTCAAACCTTTATTGCGAAATCAGATGGATAATCCAGAACTCAGTCACGGGTCCAGCGCACAGCCATCCAAGACCTGGGTGATGTTGTTGATTTACAAGAAGACAAAGATCTGCCACACTATAGTGTAACCCTTCGGCATACAGAAAGCAGGGAAACTGCTGGCGAGACTGGTTTTAATAGTTACAGTCAGGAGCACCTAACTGTAAATCTTTCCATGGCTGTTAACACACATAATCTCTGGTGGAATTCCAGTTTCCAGGTTTTTTGTTTTGCCTTGCAGAGCTTAAGATGATTCTGAATTATTGCCAAAAGTGATGATTTTAAATTAAACTGTATTCAGACACACACACTTCATTGGAAGCAAACATGGACAATTAGATTTTACTCCCAGAAACGTGGTGGAATGAAAGAGAGAAACAGATAGAGAAGCAGAGAGGAGAGTCGTTCCTGAAACTCTAAGTTTAAATGCCTTCTGTCCCCATGCCTCTCTTCTAAAGTATAAGAATATTATTTGGGAATCCTCTGGCTGGACTCCAAAGATTATCACCGCCATTTTTTATAATCTCCATTCCAGATGGAGTGCCAGCCAGGGCCCTGAGCACTGCGGATCTTGGTCCCTCCCACTCTTCCAGGAACTCCTATTGTCAAGTCGCTGCTGGTTTGAAAGAACCAATCACCATGCTGCACTGCTTTTCTCCTTCAAACTCCTCTCTAAGGGTCACCTCTGAGCCAGGAGGCTGGCTTACCTACCTCAGCCTCCTCCAGACACTTAATCCCCACCTACAACAGTGAACCTTCCTGACTCCTGTGTTCCACCCACCCTCTGATCCTTTAACGCCCCCCACTCCCGTTTTCCACATTCCTTAGATTTATCCAACTTTTGTCATTCAGGACCAGTTTGCAGATTCACCTTGGGTCACTCAGGGATACACAAAACCATTCTAGTGGTGAATGAGTTTGCACACCCTAAAGACACTGGAGACGGGTGACTATCAATCCAGGTGCGAGTACACTAGGAAGCGTCCTAAAGGCTGAATGGAAGGTGGCAGACATAGCAAAAAATATATAGGGTGAAATTTAAATTTCAGATACACAGTATCTTTTATATGAGTATGTCCTTGGCAACATTTGAGACATAGTTATACCAAAACATATGTGTTGTCTACTGGACATTCAGATTTGCCTGAGCAGCCTGTATTTTATCTGGCAACCTCAGCTGGATCGGGAGATCATGAGGTAGAAGTCAACAATGAATGAATGCATCATATCCCAGAAACAGACCTCCACACAGTGCCAGGCAGTCCCGCTTTAGAGTTTAGGGGAAGAGCCCCTCAGCAGGAAAGACCAAACAGGGCCGCCAGCTGCCCTTCCACCATGCGGTGCCATGGCCAGCATCCTCACTCCATCACGACACCCCGCTCTGGCTCCAGCGCAGCCTGCGCGCCTCCATCACAAGCCAACCAGACACTGCTCGTGAGATGAAACCTGTTAGCAATCCCTGGCGCACACGGGGCTGAGAGTACGGAAACACGCAGAATTCCTCAGGCTCGGTCTTCGTTCCCAGGCAAATTACAGCAGGCTTTCCTGTATTCTCACCACAAGAGAAAGAAAACTTAAGAACAAACAAAAATACCGTTACCTTAAACAGCCATGGAAGTCCCGGGTTGTCACTGGATAGCTCAGTTGGGACCTTCCTAACGAATGATCCTGTACTAGTGGTTCTGAACAGAGGCATTACAGTCCACGTGGGGCCTCCCAATAACGCACATTCTTTCTTTGGTTCTTCCAGCTCGATGATGCATGATTCATAGACTGTCCTTTTCATAAACATTCAAAGATGACTCGTTGGCCACTGACTAAATGAGTTCAAGTGACTGAAATGGTGTATCCACGAAATGAAATCATTGTTTACTAGCAGCACTTCCCAGCGACTCTGATGCCGGGTCCCACGTCGCCATGTCACGCGGCGCGGTTGTTGTGTAACTCAGGTCGCGCACGGCTCGGGGGGGCGCCAGCAGTTTTCAGGAAGCACCCGCGGTTATCAGTGTGGTCTTCACTCGGTCATGGTTCCAAATGCCTTCTACTTATGGATTACTTTTGGCTGAGCTTCCCCATTTACATTGGACTTTGTTGTGGATTGTTTGGTTAACCCCAGAGGGTGCAGTGATAAATGCTTCCATCAACAGTATTTGAGGACCGTAATTTTGCAATCACTAGACTTTAAGCCATGTATACGTTGTGATTCAAAGACGAGTCATCTCCACCACTCTGCTAAGGCAAACCACAAAAATTTGCTTAGGCAGTGACACATTCCCCCTTATTATTCTATTTTTTCCCTCTATAGAGTGGGAAGGGATGGAATACGCGGGCTGTGGGGTGTTTTGCCCTGCCAATCCACACTATGGTCAAAAATACTCTGAGAAATTCTTTTCTAGAGCAATGACTCTCAACTGTAATCAAGTGGTATTAAATATTAATACATGGAATAATATCATATGGCCAAATCTTTCTTATGTCACGAAAAATTCCACAGCAAGAAATATTGATGACACATAAAATTTTGACCAAAAGCACATCTCTAATATTTTAATTATTAAACTAAGCTTAATTAACTCTTTCCAACTCATTTTCATGAGTACTTGTCTCCTCTTTATTTTTTTTTTATGTTGGCTGACACTAGTTGCTAGCAATCAATAATGGTAAAAGCCGTATTCTTTAAATGTGTGGGGGAAACTATCTTTCAGTTGATAAATTGTTTTCTATTTCATTCATTTTTCCTGCTAACTAAGAATATAATTCCAATATTCTCTTTTAGGGTTATGTTGCTTTGGTTGCTTTAGAAGCACACACCGAATATGTCACAAATTACGAGTGAAGTATGAAATAAATGGAGGCGTTAACCAGTATATCTTTAAGGATACACTAGCATCGCATTGTGTGCATAGAACAGACCACGTTTGCCTCTCAAAGATTTCTCTTCAGGTGCACGTGAGCAGGTGCGTTATGTCTCCGAGTCCACAATGTAAAAGGAATTTCTTGCCTTGTGGATGGGTCTTGGTTAAAAGTTTGAACAACACTGCTCTAGATTAGTGTGTCTCCAACAATATTTATTGCATAAAAATTACCTGGGAATCTTGTAAAAATGCAACTTCTGATTCGGTAGGTGTGGAACACAGTATTACATTTTGCATTTCCATCAGAACTCCCATGTGATTGTGATGCCACTGGTCCAAGGGGTCTGAGTGTGAGCAGCACCAGCCCAGAGAAAGCCACACAGGCCAGGAGCACAGGAGTGGCAAAAGGAATCCTACGTCCCTCTAAAGTGCACTCAGGATGCCCAGGTAGCATGAGGAGCCACGGAACCTGGCTGAGGAGTGCTTTCTCCCAGAGACAGAGCCTGCCTACCTTCCCTTCCCTGCTGTCCCCCCTCCTTTCCTCTTCCTCCTTGTGTGTGTCATCAGAAAGTGGGAAAAGATTATTGGCCACAAGTCACTGGCCTAAAAGAGCTCAAAACAGTCGTAAGAATCAGAGATCCACAGTAGATGGGAACTCTGGACTAAAATCTCCCCCAATTTCTGTTTTCTACCACCCCCATTTACATAATCCATTCAAACCACAAATCTGACTGTGTCTCCAGCCTTCTGAAACTCTTCAGTGGTTCCTCGTTGTGTGTGGATTAAGTTCCACTTCTAGTTTTGTGACTTAGGACACACTCAGCTTTGCTCTAGCCTTATTTTCCCCCACTCCGGTTCCTAGAACATCTATTTGTTCTTGTACTGCATGTTGAAGTGAATTTGCCACGTGGCTATTTCCTAGTCATCCTTCATGATGCCTTTCTATGAACCTTCCTAACTGCTCCTTTCCTCTACAAGTACACACACACACACACACACACACACACACAGTGCTCCCAACTCAGGCTGCATGTCAGCAATATCAGTGTGACTTTAAGAAGTATTATGCCTGATCTTTACTCTTAGAGATCTAATGGGACCTAAAGGGTATATATATATATATATATATATATATGTGTGTGTGTGTGTGTGTGTGTGTGTGTGTGTGTGTGTGTGTGTGTTTCAGGGATAGCTCTGTCCCTTGGTAACACTAAATGCCAAGTTCCCACATTAATCATTTACAACCTCCATAGTGTTCACATCATAGCCTGGTCCTCAAAATACACTTGAGACTCTATGATTTTCAATTGAGGTCAAGTTTTGGTCAATTATATTTCAATTATATTTCTTCCATCTTAGGATATATTTTCTCTTCAAAGAACTTTCCAGCTAAACATCAATGCCCTTTTCCATGAATCATTGATTTGCCATAAACAGAGTTATATATCCCCTTTAACAACTGCCCTAAAGACATCTGGCCTCTACATATAATGCTTTTGGTGGTTTTAAAGCCGTCTTTGAGGGCTTGGCTGTACCTGGGTCAAGTGCAAAGAGAGTCTAACAGCTGTATTATTATTATTATTATTATTATTATTATTATTATTATAGATACTTTTCAAGAAGAGCTGCAGAATGATTATAAATGCAACACAGGATGATGGACACCCAAAGCATTTTCTCTTTTGACTTACATTTACATCCTACACTATTATTTCTGTTATTGTTAGGGGATGGGGTGTTCTCCATCGAATAATGGTCTAGGAAACCAAGACTTCCACTTTCACATGTTACACTGAGTAGGGATGTTCATAACTTGTTTTTCAAATGGGTGCAACATTTTAATTATTTTTATATTAAATATTTCCAAACCATAAGACATACTCCTTTGTTTCATTAAACAAGGAATTCTAAACTTCATCATTGCTTTTCTCCGTTGTGTTAGCATTTTAACTACCAGTTTCCATAATAAAAAATGTAGTATTTAGTTTGCTGTTGGCTTATTTTTTCTTCAGTTTTCTCTTCTTCTATCAGCTCCTCTTTTCAATGTATTTTTTTATCCAGCAAAATGGCACACTCCTTAGAATTGGTAAGGAAAGCGTGCAAGCCAGCAACAGGCTGTGAGTCAGAAAGCCTGGGTTCTAGTCCCAATCATTTTTTTTAAAGTTTTATTTATTTATTTTTAGAGAGGGGAGGGAGAGAGAGAGGGAGAGAGGGAGAGAGAGAGAGACAGAGACAGAGACATCAATGTGTGGTTGCTGGGGGTCATGGCCTGCAACCCAGGCATGTACCCTGACTGGGAATCGAACCTGCGACACTTTGGTTCGCAGCCCACGCTCAATCCACTGAGCTACGCCAGCCTGGGCTCCCAATCAAGTTTTAACCAACTGTATGAGCTCGGACAATGCCTCTTCTCCAGCTTCATTACCTGATGTCACAGGTTCACGGTGACAGGATCTTGAGGCTCCCTTCCAGCTCTGGGGAGCTTTTCTCGCTCCTCCTCCTGTGAACAGCCACCCTGCCCTCTGCTCCCACACTCACACCCATGCCTGGACAGAGCTCCTCCCAGGACACTCAATACCTTGTGCTACCTTTATTCTATGGATCTGGTCCCAAAGGAAGTAGCAGCACCTCCTGGGTGCCTTTGTTGAATTTCTAAATCTAGGCCCACATGCCTCTCCTGGGTACACCCACAATGTCCCTACTCCTCCTTCTGTGCTGGAAGTAGTTGTTGCTGTCCCTTCCCCAGACTGGCCACAGCCGGTGAGAAGGGGCTTGTCCCCGTGTCCCCAGCCCTAGCACACACGGGTGCTGGCACACGAGATGGGATGGGGTATTGGGAAGGGGATTTAATGAAAGACTCGGCACTTTCAATTATTCAGGGAGTCAGTAAACCCAAGTGACCGCCATGGAACTCCCCTAAAGCATGATGCAAAAATTTGGAACACAAGCTTCCCTTTTCTTTTTACTCTTTTCTGTTGGGACTGAAATTGCTAGAAATATCCTCTGGATAAGCTTCTTGCCTGAATCAGTGACTCTGGCTAACAAAAACTTTCATTTTGTTGTAATTCTTCCAAAGACACAGGGTGAGGTTTGTTATGTGTCTCTCCTTTCATTTCTATACCTGGATTTTTTTTAAGGTGGAGTGTTCTGATTCATGAAGAGGTGTGAACAGAAGTGACTCACCATGGGTGGGGTCCATCTTAACCTTAATGCCTCTCCTAGACCCTGCCCTGACCCATCCCTGGGTCCCTCTGCTGGCAAAAAGCCCTTCTCTGTCCCTTTCCTTCTGAATAGTAAAAGGAAAGCAAAACACCAAAAAAACCCCTCCCTTTTACTGGAACTCTGCCAATGACTACAGGGTATTAGGCTGAACATTCTGGTGTTTTTATAAGACCTCTTCATTTTGCATTTACACCTTCTACGGACGCGGAAGCGCTGTTGGAGATTTCTCCGCAGTAAGGCACATCCAGGAAAGGTTCATAGCCTGACAGACGTGTTATTCCTCGAGTGATTATTTTTTAGGTTTTGTTTCTAGGTGGAGATTTCTGGAAATGAATAGGTTGAACGCTGTTTATTTCTCTTTCCTGAAAGTGCTTGGAGGTAGCTAAATGTTAATTGGGCATTATTAGAGGCTCTTAATTTAATTAACTGGCATTTTTTAAAATGCCAATGCAAATCTGTTTTTCAATAAAAAATCAGAGATTACCACCCCTCCTCTGTGTCTACTAGCATGTTTCTTTTCTTTTTCTTGAGATTTTCCTGAGTGCGACAACTCTAAAATATCTTGCCTTAGGATGAGCTTCACTGCCAAGGAGAAGCTCATGTTTTTATGCAAAGTTATGCTTAGTTGTGACGAAAACCCTATCAATCAGTTTCCCTTATTATTCTACAAATATATATAAGCAGGAGTTTGAGTTTTGCCAAATTTTTAGTCACCATAGAATGGGGTTTAGCCTAAGTGGGAAAAATGGCTTAGAAAAGATTCCTCCAAGGCCAACTAAATCCCTGTTGGGCATCACGAAGTTCTTGGTTTCACAGTGGAAAGAGATGGAAGGAATGAGAATTGAAGAGAAAGAAGGAGAAAGTTACAATTTTTACATTTAAGATAGATCAGGAATAAGAAACATCAGAAACAACCACTCCCCATCAGCTTTATGGGAAGTGGTTTTGCAGAATAAAGGTCTAAGAATTAGTTTATTTATTATCATGTTTTATTGCTGTTGTCATCATCATAAACACTGTTTCCACATATACAGAGATAGGTAGCTTCCTGTATTAAAAATTGGGCAACTGTCCCTCTCCAGAAGGTTCACTATTTATATATGAATGCTGATCAATATAGCCCAGAATTTTTATTAATGTTCAACTTACTTATCTACCCCAAGGAACTGTTCAGGCCCATTCTTTCAGACACTCAATTGTATATCCATCCCTGTTGTCACATGGGAGAAATTCAAAAGGAATTTGGGACTTTTGCCAAATTTTCTGAATTCTTGAATTCAAACATTAAAGCAACAAAAAAAAACAGAAAACCAAAGAAAGAAGGCTATATCCTCTAAGCAGGAAACCACTTGCTAATCAAAGAAAGGCAATTGAACATGCCCTTCCTTCCGGGCACTTGACCAGGCTGGGAGAAGGGTGGCCGGGTGGATGGTTCCAGCAAATTCCTTTGCCCAGCACCTTCAGAGGACTCTGAAGATCCATGACGTGGCTCAGTCAGGACGTCAGTTTGTCCAGAGAACAACGGCACTGAGATGCCCTTCTAACAAGGGGCCTGGGTCAGTGCTTGTCAAAGTTTGTTCCAAGGACTGGTGCTAGTCTTCACAGCCCCCCCATTCCGTGTCCGTGGTATATGAGAATAGAACTGAAAGTATTGGGAAATGCTTTAGCGAGTTGACTTGCCTGATCAACAGACTGGTGTTTGTAGGGCTTCCTTTCCTTGGAAATAAAGAAGGGAACTGGCCCTTCGCCACACACAGTTGGAAAGGCCCCAGCATAGGTCTCCCCGAGGGACCTCCAGCTGGCAGCCGCCGAGGGTGTGGCTGGGGAGGGACACGGCTGAGGAAAAGGGCTCTTCAGACACAGAAGAGATGGTGGCCTAGGGAGACTCTACCCTTTGAAGTTTTCTTTCCAGGGCTGTCACCCATTAGGGAGGAGGGTCCCCTTTGCTTAGATGACCCTACCATCTGTCCACTGAAATTGGACACACCTCCCAGGTCAAAGCAAGCCACCTCCCATGACTGTGTTTACCTGCATTTCAAATGCGCTTTACCTGTTATTCAAATGCACAGGTTTACAATGCTTAAGTTCTCTCTTATCCTAGGAGGACAAAAAAAATGAAATAAATGCTAAATGAAATAGAAAGAAAGAAATGCGATGTTTCCGGTTGGCCAGGAGATGTGTTTTCCTTTAGCAATTATTTAGGAGAAAAAATATTTCCTCTTTCTCCCCTCCTTACATCTCCTCCTCTGGCTCCTTCTCTTGCTCTTCCTGCCCCTCCTCCTTCTGCTTCTCCCGTATCATTTCTACCTTCGAGCTGTCAGAACCAGCAACCCTGGAAACCTCGAGGAGAGAGGGAGCAGCTGGGAGTCCTGCTAAAAATACTCCTTAGAAAATACGAGTGAGTATTCGACTTCAGTTGTGAACTGTTCCCACTCCAACACCAAGCCTCCGCAGCCCCGCTGCCGACCACCAGTGCCGATCACCAGTGCCGCTGAGTGGTTTCCCAGTGGCTCTTCGCTGCTGCCTCGATTCCAGTGACTTATGCACGGTCAGGGTACACGGCAGCAGGAGCCCCGTGGAGAGATTCTTCCCTTCCTGCCCTCCTCTGTCTGGTAGCAAAATCTCCATCCACCACCAAGAGGAAGAAATGAGACAAACAACTGGACTTTCATGTTGTTTCCTTCTAGAGAGAGGAGATTTCTATGTCAGAGAAAGCACTGGAATTCCAGAGAGGGCCGACAGGAAGGGAGTGGGGGGGGGGGGGGAGGCAACGAAGGCTTACAGCCCAAATCTGAATATCAGTTTCGAAAAGCTCTCTGTTTCTGAACTTGAATAAGTTCATTTAACCTCCCTGCTTGCCTTTTACCACCCAGATTGGAGGGACTAATTCAAAACAGAGCTAATCTGAGAACCCCGCTGAGGTTAGTGTTTCTCAAATGTTGTGCACTGTAGAAAAGGGGGATCGAGGTGCCAAGAGCCGTTACTGTCCACCCTGGCCTGCTGCGGATGGGCCCCTAACCTTTGCTGTGAGGGAGTGTGAAGCCAGCGTTAAGATCTGTGTGAACGCCAAGCTGGCGACAAGGGAGAGTGGGGAAAAACAAGCCTGGCTGAGGGAGGCTCTCGCATACCACAATTTCACAGTCGAACCAAAAGGAGTACAAATTCAAATTGTAGGGTGCTGAGAGCCTAAACTTTGAAGTCAGTGCCCTGGGAAATGGCAGGGGGGGCTTGTCTGTGTCTGCAAGTTAACCCTTAGGTCGGGCTAGCTCGGGATAAAGGGCTCTGGCTACTGCTATAAGCACGCCTCCGAGGTCATTGAGTGTAACTAAGCAGAGTGATATGACAATAATTGCAGCTCACCTTTAATGCCCCTACTATGCACCCTGAAGTGTGCTGCCTGTGGGACACAGGTCACCACACATACGCCCTCACACTGCCCGATAATGAAGGGTGCGTAGCGTGCCCACTTCCCGCAGAGAGTACACGGAGACCAAAGACGTTGTTTGGGGGTCACTTGGAGACCCATCAGATAAAGCCAGGATCCAAATTCATGCCACCCGACCCCATGGAACCCAAACCTCAACCAAACGTTTATCTGGGGGCAAAAATTATTTGGTTGGCAAGCAGCTGATGGCCCGTGGGATGCTGCAGACGCAGGACCTGTCTCCACGCGGGCATGGCCCTCTGAGACCATCGACCTGTCAACATTCCTGTCACCTCCAGAGCTGCAGCTTAAAGGCTTTTACAGGAAGGAACAGGTGGCAGATGAATCTCTAGCCCTTGTTGTATCCTCTCAGTGAAATTCTGGAAAGTCTATTATCCTCTCAGCCAGTTCCCTTTATGCTGTTAAGGGTTTCTCTAAAGAATGTTCTCCTATCTGAGGCCCCCAGGCCAGGTTTCCACTGTCCTTCCTGGTTCTGGTTCCGGTTCCTGTCTTATGGGCAGACGGTTACCCACCCCCACCCTGTCCCCCACCCCCACCCTGTCCCCCGTCCAGGGCGACTCCGGAGTTTTTTTGGCCATGGAGCTTCCATCACTCCCCCCAGACACAAAGTCTCTCACTCCCTCTGGAAGACACAGCTGCCATACCCGCCTCTGTGTCCCCAAACTGGCCTTACCGCACTGCTGACAGCTTAGAAAAGGTCCCAGAGAAACACAACACTTCCCCTTAGCTTCCCTTTTTGGCTTTCAGCTACTTTTTTCCTCCTTCTCCGGATTGTCCGTCTCACTTCCAAAAGGTCCTGGAGAAAACTACTTCTAGGTCATTAGAAATCTGAGAAAGGTTTTCATCTAAAAGCCAAAACCAAAAAAAAAAAAAACCTATTTAAAAAATAATAACCTGTCAGTTTAAAGGGAGACGTTTTTTATGCAGTGACTCAAAGTTTTGGAGCCAAAACCTTCTTTTCCAATCATGGCAACCTCACTATTCAGGGAAAAGCATTTAAGATTCCCTTCTTCTTCACAGCTCTGCTCGAGCTGCTACAGATGTAAAAAGAGGAGGGAGTGACTCCCTGACTCCCAATTCCTTACGAAGCATTGCCCATAAGGAAGAAATTACATGGACTGTGCTCTATCAGAAGTTGCCTTGCTTCTCCTAGTAAAGCATCTTCTTCCACATTAACGACCCTCACCTTTGTCTAAGTGTCTGCTCCGAGTTAAGGCAAAGCAGCCAGTGAAAGTTCAGAAAGGGCTGAGATAAACCCTGGCAAGGTCAGTGACGCCTAGCAGAGAGCACTGCATGCCTTACGAGGTCCCAAATGCACGAGGGAAGGTGGAAGGAGGGGTAAGCACAACGGGAAACACGGGTTATTGGAAATCCAATGTGGGGTGACCGGCTCCATCGAAGATAACGGGCAAACCTGAGAGAGCGGAGTTTCAGACCCAAGCCCAGGAGTTTGCGCTGGGCAGAAGGACAGACGTCAAATCTAAAACCCGAGTCCACAGCTAGAATTCTGGGATTCAAATGAGAAAGGGGGAAACTGCACATTTCAGAAAACTTGAAAGCACCTCTCAGCAACTGGAGTCGGAGAGTTGTACCGAGACAGCCGCCTGAGCAGACGCGCCCCCTGCAACGGTTCCGCTGGCACCAAGGGGAGGTGATCCTTCCACGGATGGGCAAGGCTCGGCGGATGCTTGGGCAGAGGTAGACACCCGGGGGCCTGGAGCATCCTGTGAGGGATCATGCCGTCCTCCCAGAAGCAAGCATGCTGGGAAATTCCCAGTGTGCATGCAGTACGATCACTTGTATAAATAATAATAATAGTGTATTTATGAGCCAGGACCAAAAAGTGTGTGCCAGTTCACGTCAATTCTCTTCTTTCTAGGATGAAGACAGTCATACTAGCAAACAGTGATCCTGCAGAGCAAATGTTGGGGTTCAGAGCCGGTTTCGCAGTGCGCGCTCCTAGAGTCACGCAGAACAACTCTCTGTGTGATGTGCGGACTCGGGCTGGGGTTCCTGGGCATTTGTCCAAGAAGCATCATTTCGCTTCTGCCAAGATCAGCTCACTTTTGCTAAACCAGTTCAAAAACTCAACCTCTGTCCTTCATCAGTCCAATCTGAGGTGAGGGAAGGGTATGGTAGACAGAGTAATGACCTCCAAAAGATATCCACACCCCAGTACTTGTGAATGTCCGATGGTACCTGGCAAGGGAGAATGAAGGTTGAAGATGGAATTAAGCTTGCTGGTCAGCTAACCCCAAGATGGAGAGATTATCCTGGATTTTCTGGGTGAAGCCAGTGTAATCACACTGGGTTTTTAGAAGTGGGAGGAGGAGGCAGGAGAGAAGACAAAGGCAGAGAAAGAGGTGATGGCTGAAGCAGAGGCTGGTGTGGTCCCGTGTGAGAAAGACCCAAATCCCCGTGGCTGGCTCTGAAAGTGGAAGTGAGCCGTGGCCAGGCACGCCAGCAGCCTCCAGGAGCTGGACAAGGCGAGGACACAGATCCTCCCCTACAACTTCCAGGAAGAAACACAGGTCTGCCAAGGCCCTGGTGTTAGCCTAGTGAGATCCATATCAGACTTCTGGTCTCCAAAACTGTAAGATAATAAATTTATGTTATTTTTAAGCCACTAATTTGTTAAGCTTCCATAGAAAACTAATACAAATAACTTCCAAAAGTTACCAAATGGTTCAGAGTCATCGACCAAACATTCATATGCAGGACAGTGGCGGGGCCAGGGGTGGGGTCGGGGCGGGGGCGGGGGGGCAGGTCTGCTATGCAGGAACTTCCCATATTGAAGAGACCTCACTTGATGTCTTCCCACATGTGTCAGGGGACTAGGGCACAAATGCCCTTTGGGCTTTAAGGAGTGTGTTGCTACGTAATTTATTGGTGAAGAATCTAGGCTGGGAAGTTAGACAAAGCTAGTTAACAAGCATCGCCAACGTGTAATTATCCAGAAATGATTATACGTGCTTTTTATTCTGGGGTGTGGATTGGTGGAAGAATGCAACTTTTATACCCTTTCCTTCTTGTTCTCCACCTCTCAGACCTGAGAAGGGGGGAAGAACCAATTTTTTTTTTCAATTCAGTAATTACACTAAGTTTTTTTCAATTCACTAAGCCTGTGAGGAAGCACAAGTTCTGCATGGCAAATGCCATTGTCTACTGCCCCTTAAATCCACTATTTGTTTTGGTCAAGGAATCAGGTAATCCAGACCTCCCAGAACAGAGGAAAAGTCATAATTCTCAAACTACCTAAAAACATATTCATTAAATGTTGATTTTAATATCAGAGAGTGCTATTTCTTTTTTTCTTTTTAAAATTTTTTTTATTTTAATATATTTTTAAAGATTTTATTTATTTATTTCCAGAGAGGGAAGAGAGGGAGAAAGAGAGAGAGAGAGAGAAAGAAACATCAATGTGCGGTTGCTGGGGGCTGTGGCCTGCAACCCAGGCACGTGCCCTGACTGGGAATCAAACCTGCGACACTTTGGTTCGCAGCCCGCGCTCAATCCACCAAGCTATGCCAGCCAGGGCTGAGAGTGCTATTTCTCATACCTAAATATCTTATCATAAAGATGCCATTGTTCCATTTGCCAGTTTTACCGATGGAAGGGGAACAGGGAGTGGAGACAGTCATTCCAAACCAGTCGTAAGGAAGCCCACTACTCTCGCAGGCCTCCTACCTATGTGATAAATTATCTGGAACATATTTTCTCTAAGTGAATACTGACCAATTCTACCAAACAAAAATTTTCTTTACATGTTATTAAATATTTTTTCATCCTAACAAATGCACAGTTAAAAGGAGAAATATATTCCGTGAAAGAGCTGAGAAAATAGTAGAACAATATTCACAGAGGAGGAGGATCATGGTGCTGTGCAAGCTGCATAATTCCCTTTTGTATCTCAGGGGCATCTGAGGAAGCCACATGTATGTTGCAATGTAATTGCGTCATCATTTCTCCGAATCCAAGGGGAGGGATTTGCTCTACATAAATTGTGGTCGCAGAAGTTAACTGAGCTCACTTCTTTTACATTTGTGGCCAGAAGAAGAATTGCACGTAATTATGCATGGAAACAAATCCTGGAAATAAAACCAACTATTCTATCACGTTCTCCAAACACATAAATTTATGAGACCTCAAGAGTGTGAATTTGGAAACTCAAGAATGGTGCTTCCCCCGAAATGATTCCCCAAGGTATGTGGGTCCATAAAGAATGGAATCCTTCACAGTGTGACAGGGAGCCAGGAGAGAGTACCTGGGTATGCAATCATAAATGAAGGGCCGATTCAGTCACCTAATACATCTACAACAACTGTTTTGGCACCCAGGTATGGAGTCCACAAAGACTTAATTTAACAGTGCAAATACTCAACGTGGTGTGTGTATCTGTGTGTGTGTTTTTAATGACCTACACACAGGCTACTATTTTATAGTGGCTTCCAGCAGAGAGAGAGAGAGAGAAAAAAACACGATTCAACTATAGAAGCTGTCTATATTTAATATTTCTGTTAGTTTTCTGTCTGCCAGTCTGGCAGATTGGCCCAATTGGAAAAACAACATCTATGATTGCTGAAACAGTTCCTGGCTACATTTGGCACCCTTCATCACTGAACGACACAGAAATCCCTGTCTGCAAACCCCAGGCAAAAGAGGCCAGCCTTTGTGCAGCACCAAGACTTATCTGTTTGTCTTTATTTCAAAGGCCAAATTCTAATGGCATTACTCAATTCAGTAGCATAGCCGTCCACAACACTTCACGAAAACAATGCAAACTCTATGCAAATCCTTGGGTTAACTGGATGTCGTCAGTCCCATGTCACTATAAAAAAAAAAATGAATCTGTCTCCTATTTTCTGGTTTGTTTGGTTTTTCTAGGTCAAGAAAAAACACACCACCAAACTTTGATCCACTTCATTCAAACTCTACTTTTAACAGTAATATAATTAAAATAATTTTTCTATATATTGACATGGAACACATAAGAAAAATAGAATGGACACTGTGTGATTTTGATTACTGTTTGGCCAACAAAATTCCTAAATGTGGTAAAAAATTTTTAAAGTGCTACACCTGAAACTGGAAATACCAAGTATGAAACTCAGTCCTGATTCTTCGTAGCTGGGTGAGAGTTGACAACACGCTCAGCCCTCCGAGTCACTCCGTCTTACGTTCCTGAAAGATCAAACAGGAGCCCCTGTGAAGGACCTGCTTGCCAAACACAACGTGCTATTCGAATGTAGCATAACATACCAGGAAATGAAAACACATTAGTCTGTAGGTGCCATCTACATCGAAGCTTAACATTGAAGAAATCTATAATGCTCACAAGGAAAAAAGGTGGAAAATCCTATCCCCGACCTTCACCAGTGTTCATCTGAGCTCTTGCTGAGTAAAGAAACTGTAATAGTTGGCCCCACACCTAATTAGGTCCAGAAAATTCAGCAGGCTGTGATTGGAAGTTTCATTTCTACGCAAGAAATCCTGGCAACTAGATCATCTTGTTTTTTTTTTTTTCCCAGCATATCAACATTCCATAGCACAAATTACTGGCGTGGACTGCCTGCAGAGTCAGCTACCTTTCCCTTCACCCTGTTGCTGCCAGGGGTGGGAAGACACGTGAGCAGCGGAGACGGGATGGCCCAGGAGATAGGCCAGGGGAAGAATGTTAACACCTTGAGTGGGGCTTTGAATTAGTTACAAGGATAAAGACTGAGCTTTGAAGTCAAACTATGGTCATTCCAGTCTTGGATACAACATGTTCCTTTACCATCTGTAGACTGGCATTCTAGTCTACAGGATACTGGTATTGTTATAAAACTTAATAAGATAATTTGAGGAGAGTGTACAGGAAACACCCAACACGTGGCTGCTATTTTTATCATCATCTGGGAGCTCATGATTTAATGCCTAGCCAAATTTTCTAGGCCTGAAAAACTGTTAGTTATGAAACAAGTGAATACATAAAAACATACAATATTATATTATTATTAACACTTCTATATGTTTGTTTTAGAATAAATATATTTTCCAATAGGAAAGAGCTTCACCCCTCCCCTTCACATACACATTAGCTCAAGTGGGAAAACTAATCGATTCTAATTACGTTCTCACCTCCCATGTCTCCTCAGTCATCCAATCTCGGCAGCCTGATCTCCCAAGTCCTCCTTCAAGCCCCCACGTTCTCCCTGCCCCTGCTCCTCTCGGGACCTCATCACCACTTTCCTCAGTAGGTTCTTGGCCTCTCGGTTTGTCTCCACACCTCTTCCACCCTCAATCCACGATCTATGCCATCGTCCATTACTAAGTTACAACGATGATCTAACCCATGGGTGCCATGGAGAATAATCTTCCTATAGCATCTCATTAACCAAAAACTTCAAATTCCTCACTGTGACATACAGCTGCCCTCATAAATTGACCCCAGGTAACCTTTCGGTCCCATAGCCAGGCGCCCCTTCTGCTCTGCCATTGTGCACCTAAGTACATCCAGCAGGATATTCCAGTGGGAAGTTCCCCCACCTCCACAGACACCAGAGGCCAAAGGGAGTGTAGTGGCAGATGTGCATTAGCAGAGAAGGGCAAAAAGAATCACCAACCTGAGCCTCTTAAACCACTTCCTCCTTTTCAAGTAAATAGCAATGGGCCTGAGCATAGCAATAGGGATTTTATGGATTATCTGTGCAGGAGAGGGCTGCTACTGTGCAGAGTCTTACCCTTATCTTTTGGGAGAGGAGTATAGGGGACCCTACCTTCTAAACTGTCCCTCAAGGAAGGACTTGTTGACCCCGGTACTTGGAGATCAGCTGTTTCATTGCTTTTTAGCTGATTAGCCCCAACTGGGATTCCCTCCGGTGCAGAGAAAAGCCCATCTCAAGATCACTGCCCTGTCAGAGTGGCCTATGAGGCCAACCTATGTTAGCCCATCAGTTCAGCTCCCATGGGCCACTGCAGTGCCAGAGCTTGCCCCTGAGGCCTCCCCCCCGGGGTCACTCCCTCTGCCCAATCCTGCGTGATCCCCTTCCTTTCGATGGGTGTTGATCCCAAGGACCTTTCCCAATAAGCATTGTATATATTGTATTAAACCCCACCCCAGAGTCAGCATGCAGGGGAAATCAAACCTGCAGTAGTATGTTCTAGTTGTTTGCCTTCAAGTCCATGTGCCTCCGAGTCTATAAGTTCCCTGGGGGCAGAGATGGACTGTAACACACTTTTGCATTGCTGACACTTGGTACCTGAGGAAGGGCACAGGACTTTCAGTTAACATAAGATCCCAAAACTAGGACCAGAAAGGGAAACGTGTGGTTTCTAATTAGCGCCAGGAAGAGTTTCCTATGCAAGGGGCTCCTTAACACGGGGAGTTTCTCATTGTACAAGAGAAAGTTATTTTTTCACTATCCCCACTTCCAGGAGAAGAGATTTTTCCTAAGCACTCCTAGCCCATGACTCCAACATCACTCCTACCTGCATAAGTAGAGTTATGTACCTGGTCACCAGGTAACTGTGTGACTCAAGGATGCTCACCCGTTTTCACTTGCATATGTAGAGAGATATCTTGGGAATAAGAGTCCTGGCTTCTCCCAACCCTCACTCTTCCCCATTGGAGGAGAAACTAACTTACCAGTAGATAAGTTTGGTAAAAGAAACTGATCCACATGCCTAACAAAAGCATATTGTTTCTCTGCTTCTACCAGCTACCTAGAACAGGGCCTCCGGGATGAGGGGTATAGTTGCTCAGCACCACTGGAGAATCTGCGGGTATGTCTACTTTAGGGGCAGAATATCGTCAAGCCCACTTGGCAAACGTACTTGTATTAGTTATCTATTGCTTAGGGAAATAATACCCAAAACTTAGCAGCTTAAAACAATTTATTATCACACAGTTTCTGTGGGACAGGAGTCTTGACACAGTTCGGCTGGGTCCTCTGGGTCCTTGGGGTTTCTCGAGGCTGAAATCAAGGTGTCAACCCAAGCTGAGACTTCATCTGAATGCTAAACTTGAGAAATCTGCTTCTAAGCTCACTGGTTGTTGACAGGTCCGTTTCTTGCAAGATATTGGACTGACAGCCTGTGCTCTTCACCGGCTGTCGTCTATGGCTGCCCTCAATTCCTTGCCCCTTGAGTGTCTCCAACTTGCTTCATCAAATTCAACAAGAACTTAGAGAGCTGATAGAGTCTGCTGGTAAGATGAAAGTTACAATCTTATATACATACAACTATCACCATTGCCGTATTCTACTGGTTAGAATAGAATGCTGTGGGCAAGTTGCTAAATCTTGCCCAGACCTAACAGGAGGGAATTATACATGGCTGTGAATTCCAGAAGGTAGATGGCATTAGGGGTCAAGCGAGAATCTGCCTTCAACAACCTTTAAGGCCCAATCTCTATCAGCTTTATCCAGTATCGTAAAGGTCATACTTTTATCTCCATTGGTTTGACTCTAGTGCCTAGTTCTCCATGTGTTCCAATCTCAGGCTGGGAAGAAGGATGCTACTTCCAGAGTCTCCTCAAATCAGCTCACCCCTGGCATTATTCAGCTCACAGCTGGACAAGCTGCCAGTGGCAAGGGAGCTCCTGGTTGATCTGCAAGTCCCTTTCTTGACTATGCATTTACGCCATTGCCAGGCAGAATCTCACTGGGGACACTAACCTTAACCTGTAGCCAATACGCGCTGCATTTATCCTTACAGAAACTTGAGAGAACTGACCCCGTGCCTCATACGGACCAGTGATCGCACATGACCACATGCTAAGGCCAAGTGCATACTTGTCATGCCAGCTCTCGGGAGGCAGAAATACTAAAGACTCATGTGACTGGAGGCAGGGCCCTGGAAATTGCATGACACCAAAATGCAAACAGTGTCTCGGTCACAGAGGAGCATTAAGCCGTGTGCCATGTACTTATCACCACAAAGCCCCTGTCCGTGTGGAAGTGAACCCAAAGGAGAGGACTGACTGAGTTATGCAAGTGCCCCTGTGCTCAGGAAGCGTTCTCAAGTGCCATGCGTAAGACAGTGACATTTACGTGCTGGAAAAAGACTCCAGGGCTAAATTGGAAGCACCCAAGCATCGCTAGGGACACTTCTATAAACTGCTCTTCTAAGATATTGAAATTAATAAGTTCTAATAAAACGAGAGCTAAGTGTGTATAAAGTCAAAACTATGTAAGCCCCCTATGAGAGCAGAGACCGGGTTGTACCCTTATCATCAGGAACTATACATTGCCATATGCATAGGACGTTTTACAGATGTGGTTAGTGGTTTGGTTGCTCAGTGTTGTTTTTTTTTTATTGTTGTTGTTTGGCTCTTAATAGTCTTTTACGGTTCTTGGTTTTTACCAGTAGTACAATATATGTGATTGCCACATATGAATCCTAGATAGATAAAGAGCTACTCTACAGCTTTGAAATTATTTAATCAAAAACATGTGTCAAAAGTAGCAAGATGAGAACCACAGACAACAGATGAACTGAAGAGCTAAACTGTATGTATGCATGACTGTGACGAGGTGTGATCAGGAGTACTAGCATCTTGTGGACAAACAGGAAAAGAAGGTCCCAAGAGAAATCTCACGTAGCTTAGATTTCACTCTGGCTTGGTAAATGCTAGGCCATTGGGTTCTTTTGCACCTTCTGATAAAAAAAAACAGACCACTTTTCCAGGCCATGGTGCTACCTTGAAATTTCAAGAAGAAGCCATGTCCTGCTTAGACCATTACACTCAGTCTAGATGTCCATCTTCTAGGGCAAAGTTGTCCAACAGATGTCTCTGAGACTATGGGAATGTTCTAGTCTGTGATGCTCAATACTGCAGCCACGGGTTAGGAGTGACTATTGAACACTAAAATGTGTGGCTACAGAGACTGAGGACCGAGTTGTTAAATGTGATCTAATTCGCATTTAAATAGGTACATATGAATGCTGACTGCTCCAGCAGCCGGCACGGCACTGGTGTGAGAGGTCAGCTGCACCAAGCTTGCTCGTGCATCACTGTGGGAGCATCGCCTGCTGCAGAGCTAACAGAAAGCAAGATACAGGCAGAAACAGATCTATAATAGAATCTCCTTTCTAACATGATTCCCAGGTGATTTTTATACACCTCGAATTGGTAAAATGCTGCTCTAAAATATTGTTTTATAAAGCTGATTAGTTCCTGGTTCTATAAAAGAATACAACCTCAGAGTTTTCTTTTTTCTAAATACAATATTATACCAGTACCCTTTTTAAAGGCAAACCAGGGTAGAGGGATAACTCCAGAAGTAAATTTCTAGAGTTTTTGAAAATGTCATCTGTTTTCAACCCCATTCAACCAAGACCCTCTGCCTTTCCCATCAGGGCTGGCTGTACACAAATGTTTCATAAGTACATTCAGCAAAGGATTTTCACTGACCTCAGAAAGAGGCCTCTGAACCACACAAGAAAGTGCCACTAAACTTCTTGTCACTGAACTTAGTTTGCCAATTCTTTCCCTGATAAAGATCAAGCTTCGGAAGCTTATATCCTGAAAGCTCATAACCTGAAAGCTTATATGAAATTTGCACCAGGCTAGTAGAAGACAGTGTTAGCTATCTGAGCACTCGGCATGGTAAAGGAGGGGCGAGGAAGGGCACTCCTCTGGAAGATTACAGTGGAAAGGAAGGGAAATAGTGGAGGTGAAGGAAGAGAGAAGCAAGGAAGGCTGATGTGCCGCATGGCATGCTCTGATGCAGGTTATGATTCTGGACTGAACGAGCCACTGTGGTCCACCGTCATGCTCTACAGCGAGGGGCAGCAGTTGCTCTGGAAAGCTACGTGCCAGTACCGTTGGATACAATCACTGGAAAGGTCTGAATGTCCCCAAGGACGTCTACATGTAATCGTTCTTCAGTCTCCCAGGACATCTACACATAATCGTTCTTCAGCACGGGAATTCATACCACGGCCCAGACTGTCCCTGGAAGAAACACCCGAGTGCCAGTCTGGAGTGGACATTTTTTGTGTGTTTATTTGCTTGTTTGTGTACTTCCCCTTTTTCCAATATTAGCTCGAGAATATTATTTGAGGATTTACCTGCCAGTCACTTTTCGTCACGTGCTACTACTTCCACTCAAACGTGGGAAACACGGCCAGAGAAGAGCACTTAAGTCAATCAAAACTAAATAGAAGCAGGGACTTGGGTTGCAACTTCTAGGAAAAAAAGACCCTTCTATTTGGTTGGACTTGAAACTATAAAGCATTGACTTAAGCAGCCATTTTGATACTACGAGGAGAGAACCTGTATGAGGAAGGACTTCACTGCAGCCTGCGTCTAGAAAATAAAACAGAGACGCTGTTTTTTGAGCATCTGACTCCAGCCTCACCTGAAGCCAGCCCTGTACTCTGTGCATCCCATGAGTCAATAAATTATCCTTTTTGCTTTAGAAAGCTTGGATTCAACTACGTATCTCTTGGAACTAAATGAACATTAACAGATAAATCTACTCTCAAAAAATATGTCCTAAGAGAAAGAAGGAAGAAAAAAAGTTGACTGAAGAACAAGTGGTGAGTTCAGTGCTGAGCAGAATGTGGCATAAAGTGCTCTTGTGAACACTAAGCTTTCCTTCTTCCTTCTCTACACATGCAAATTTTTATAAATAAATATATAGCCCAGGCAGAAACTTAAATAACAAGCTGTGTATTAAAAACCATTTAAAAATTAACTTACGATCATCAAACTCTCAGTTGTTCTGATTCGCTTATGACAACAACAACATTATCCATCACTTGGGTGAAAAGTTACAAGATTTTCAAGTGTACAGTTTAACTATTTATTACCTCTACTTTACAGACCCAACAAAATTTAATTTTATTATACAAAGCACAGTCGAAGTTTGGGTGCACACTCCCAGCTATTATCTTGCCCTATTATTAAAACCTGCCTTCTATAGAGAAAGCTGTAAGAATAGAAGAAATTAAAGAAAAAAAATTAAGTGGGGTTCTCTTACATTTTTAAGAAAAATTTTTAAAAATTAAGTAGGTTTCTTTAAATGAAATGTTGGAAACAATTTAAATAGGCTTAACATAATTATTTATTAGTGAGACAATGTTTGGAGCTAATTTCTGTCTTGCAGAAGATATTAGGTGGTGTAAAACACGCAAGTGCCAATAATAAATCACTGTCAGGGTTTCTGACGGTGCATAATGTAATACCAGGCAGAGAGTGGCATCTGTCTTGAGCCACTTGAGCCACTTACCCCCCAAAAGGAAATGCCAGTCATGTGCCCTAAATCACAAGTTTCCACAACACCAAAGGCTTCCAGCATGCCACTACTTTTGGGAGACTATATGCAAAAATGCGTCTGTAAATGGATTCATTTTAACATGGATCTTTTTTAGAGGAAGCTGAGTGTTCTGTATCAAATCAGGAATGAGAGCTGCAGCCAGTGAAGATGGAAAAAAAGATAGCTTATCCCTTACTGCTGGCAAAGCCAATTAGGCCTATCTTTGTTTCATGACAGCTATATAAAGAATTGGGGAGTTGAGAGTGTGGGCATTTGATATGGATGTGCAAACTAATTCTTTCTGTTGGCTCACATAAACAACGTTTAGTAGAATATCCAGTAGATGTTTCTTGGCCTCACTTCCCAAAACCATGTATAGCAATGTAATTTAATTAAAAAATATACAAGAGCCTTCTTCAAACAGAGTATTTCCAATGTGTTGAGATATCAATCCTGATTCATTGGATTATTCAATCGGAAACTAAAATCAAACTTCCATTTGCATCATGTCCTTGATGAATATGACTTTCTCTATTTCTGCCATGTACTTCAGTATGCAAATCCAGTGCCAACATGAATTTTGTAATTGAAATTGAAATTAACTTATTGTTTACATCTTTGCCATTTATTTTTTGGTCTGTCTCTTGCACTCGGTTGTGAGCTCCTGGAAAACAAGGGCTTCATCTGTGTGTATGCTGCCAGCATTACACACACACTGGGAATGCGATTGAAATAAATTTAGCAGTGGCTTCTACAGAGAAGTATATTAAGCATTTTGGTGAATATTTTATTAAGGAAGTCCCACAAGTAAGGTTAAGTGGGATTCTTCTGGATAGCACTCATTTTTATTTGACAAACAAGTTTTTTTGAAATTCTTTGAAGCACAAGCCCTATGGCCACAAGGGCTGGCATTTATTGACTGCTTGCTATGGGTTGGATAAAATGCTAAGCACCCTCAATCCATTATATCTTTCTCTCTTCACCACCACCCTATAGACTAATGTTAGCATTAAAATATCACAAATAAGGAAACTAATGCTTTCTTAATAATTAGAGGACTTCATTACATACCCAAGATCATACTGGAGTCCTCACTCTTCACCAAACTGTGCTCCAACTTAATAGGTTCTATATTTTGATGACCATAAAATGTAATAGGGGAGGAGAGATCCAAGATGGTGGAGGAGTAAGTGGAAGCTCCACTACCCACCTCCCAGGACCATTCTGGAATTATGACTAAATTGTAGAGAAATCAGCCTGAATAACCAACTGAACACTGGCTGGAGAGAAGCCTTATAACCACAAACAGACAGAAGAAACCACTTAACCACACGAGACTGGTAGGGAGTGCAGAGGAGACGTGAGAGGGCTGGCTGGGCTCCCGTAAGTGGCAACTGAAGTTCCACAGGGATATTTTAGTGGCCGGGGCGTCCCCCTGAGAAGTATGGGGTCTAAACCCCAAGCTGGGCTCCCCAGCTTACTGCACCAGAGCTGGGAAGGAACCCAAATAACATCTAGCTGTGAATAGCAGCAGGGTTTCTGTCTGTCAGGGAAGGATGGCTGGAGACTTAGAGAGCCTCTTAAAGGGCCACTGCACAAAATTTTATTTGTAGCCCCTTATCCTGGGCTCTGGCAGAGGGAGGACAGAGTGGACTAAAGATGTGGAAAGGGAGTTGGTGGCTCTGGAGAGAGAACTGAAAGAAGCGCACCAGGATCCACGTGCTGAGTTATTCCCCATACTGCAGAGGCGATCTTTCCGGACAGAGCACTCCTCTCTGAATGGCATCAGCCTGAGGGGAAGCAATAGCCCTGCCCTCAGGAATTACTCTGCCCCATACCGTGCAACTTAAGCCAGGCTATGATTACAGCTTGACACTATATCACTAATTAGTTTAATAACTAAGGTGGACCTCTGGGAGCTCTCTGAGACTTCAGCAGACCCTCCCCCAGGCCCGGTACTTACAAAAGCTGGCCTTGGTGAGCAGCCTGGTTCTTTCTGCACACAAACAGGCCCAGCAGAGGGAGTCACATGCTGTAGATTGCTAATAGCTTCAAACAGATTGACCAGGGCCAGTCACAAGCAGCATCTGACAAAGGCCTACACCAGAGTCTTTGCAGATCTACCTAATATATAGAAACAAATACAAAGAAGCAGCCAAAATGGGAAGACAATGAGACAGACTCCAAATGAAAGAACAAGAGAATTCTCCAGAAACTAGATGAAATGGAGGAAAGGAATTTATCAGAGAGTATAGAGTAATGGTTATAAGGATAATCCACATCATGAAAAAAACCACAGAAACCATAAAAAACAATCAGAAATAAAGAATGCAATATCTGAAAAAAATACACTGGAAGGATTAAACAGTAAGTTAGATGAAGCAGAGGATGAAATCAGTGTTTTAGAAGACAAGGTAGAAAAAAACACCCAGGCAAAGCAACAAATACACACAAAAAGAATTTTTTAAAAGGGGGAGAACTTAAGAAACACTTGGACAACATGAAGCGTAACAACATCTGCATCATGGGAATAGCAGAAGCTAGAAGAGAGCAAGCAAGGGATCAAGAAAATTTTTGAAGAAACGATGACTGAAAACTTCCCTAACCCGGTAAAGGAAAAAGACATACAAGTCCAAGAACCTCAGAGAGTGCCAAACAAATTGGATCCAAAGAGGACTCCACTGAGGCACATCATAATTAAAATGGCAAGGCTTAAAGACCAGGAGAGAATCCTGAAAGCTGCCGAGAAAAGCAGGGAGTTACATACAAGGGAGCACCAATTAGACCATCATCTTATTTCTCAACAGAAACATTTCAGGCCAGAAGGGAGTAGCATGAAATACTCAAGGTGATGAAAAGCAAGGACCTACAACCAAGGGCTACTTTACCCAGCAAGACTATCACTTAAAAGCAAAGGAGAAATAAGGAGCTTCCCAGAGAAGAACAAGTTAAAGAACTTTGTTAACACCAAACCATGCAACAAATGTTAAAGGGCTTGTCTGAAGGAGGAGGAGGAAAAGGAGGAGAAGAAACAATGGAGGAAAATAGTCAAACAACAAAATGGCATTAAATACATACCTATCAGTAATCACCTTAATCACCAATAATCATCAATAATCACCTATCAAGAAAACATAGGCAACAAAATCTCAGATATTGTTTGCAGCAATATTTTATTGGGTATATCTCCCCAGGCAAGGGAAACAAACAAACAAACAAACAAACAAACAAAAAACAAATGGGACAACTGAAAAGGTCTGCACAGGAAAGGAAATCATCAACTAAACAAGAAGACAACTCACAGAATGGGAGAACATATTCACTAATATATCTGATAATGGGGTAATATCCAAAATTTATAAAGAACTTATAAAACTCAACACCAAAAGACCAAACAACTCAATTAAAAAATGAACAAAGGACTTGAATAAACACTTCTCCAAAGAGGACATACAGATGGCCAATAGATATATGAAAAGGTGCTCAACATCACTAATATCAGAGAAATGCAAATTAAAACCACAATGAAATACCATCTCACACTTGTCAGAATGGCCTTCATCAATAAATCAACAAACAACAAGTGTTGGTGAGGTGGTTGTGGAGAAAGAGGAACCCTTTTGCACTATTGGAGGGAGTGCAGATTGGTGCAGCCCCTGTGAAAAGCAGTATGGAGATACCTCAAAAAATTAGAAATTGACCTGCCTTTAGACCCAGCTATGCCACTTCTGGGAATATAGCCAAAGAAACCTAAAACACTAATTCAAAAGAACATAAACACCCCTATATTCACTGCAGCATTATTTACAATAGGCAAGATATGGAAGCAGCCCCAGTGTCCATCAGTAGATGAGCAGATAAAATAACTACGCGTAGGACATTCACATAATGGAATAATACTCAGCCATATAAAAGAGGAAAATTTTACCCTTTGCAGCAGCACAGATGGATCTGGAGAACATTATGCTAAGTGAAATAAGCCAGTCACAGAAGGACAAATACCATATGATTTCACAAAAAAAATGGGGACAGACTCACAGATGGAGAGCAGGATGACAGCTGGGGGATGGGGGGTAGGGGTGGGAGGTTAGGGGGTGGAGGGATTGAGGGAAAAGGAAAAAGGACTTAAGGACATGGACAACAGTGTGGTGATTGCTGGATGGAGGAGGGTATAAGGGGACTAAACTGTAACAGGAAAAAATATTAATAAATATTCATTAATAAAGATTATTAATCTTTATTAATAAATATTTAATAAAGATTAAGAACGAAAAAAGAAGTAATAGGGGAATGCCAAGTCTGTGGGAACAGGTAGGTAAGTAATTAACTGTACTATAGACTTTAATCTTTCTTTCTTTTTGTTTCTTCGTTTCAGATATGAGATCAACCATGTAAACTCCTTTGGTCTGAAAGGCATATATGGAAATACATCATACAAGACTTGAAACCAGGAAATTATTTGGCTGAAGTACATCGGCACACAAAACAATACTGAAAGGCACTGTTTGCTCAAAGAAAACAGATGTACCAAGGGGAAAAATGAATCAAGCAGCTGCCCAGGATTGGTGGGTCTAAAATGTTAGCTTAGCGTGGGACACCAGTGGTCCCTGTTATGTCAGCAACTCCTCCTACATGTCCCAAGAGATGTAGCAACAACAAAGGGAAAAACATTTTGAGCATGTCCTATGATACTTGGAGATATCTGGCTGGACAGCTGTTACCCTAAACAGGCAAATCATTAATAGTGACTAATATACATCTGGACACAAAATGTTATTTACTTGATATTTTCATATGAGTGTTACCACAGCTTTATGAATATTAAAGGATTTTTTTTGTGATGTAAAAGAGGAAAATTGATTCCTCTACACTGACGTTAGAAAAGCACAATGTTTACATACCTGCGAGTCCATGTTATTTCTTTTACAAAGACTCCACATTGAATTCAAGAGTTAGCAAATAGCATGTGAGACCAATTAAGAAACTACCAGGAGGGCTGCATTATTGAAATTTTCTAGAAATCTCAGTCTATTTTTTCTGGGGCCTCTTCAATACAGGCAGGAAGGGAATAACCTTTATTCCCTTTGCATGAAACTAACTACTTGCCAGAGCAGGGAGGAGACTGAGGTCAGCCTCAAAAAGCCAATAGCAGGAGGCACTTCATCATGTAATTTCATTGCCTAATTCATGCTTGCTGTGGGTGCACGCCTTGGCCTTTGCTGTTGCTGTTGTTTTGTCATAGGTTTTCAAGCAATGTAGACATTCACAAAGTATTAAAAAGGCATATTAATTAGAAAAATATCTATCAGGCTGTCATAACAAAATGTCATCACCTGGGTGGCATAAACAGGAATTTATTTTCCCACTGGTTTTGAGGCCAGAAGTCCAAGATCGAAGTGACAGCATGGTTGGTTTCTAATTAGAACACTTTCTTCCTGGCTTATAGATGGCCACCTTCTTGCTGTGTCTTCACGTGGCAGAGAGAGAGAGAGAGAGAGGGAGACAGGGAGAGAGAGGAGAGAGAGAGAAGAGGTGGGGAGATCTTCCTCTTCGAGGCCACAGTGCTCTCTGATTAAGGCCCCACTCTTAGAGCCTCATTGAACTTGAACTACTTTCTAAAGATGCTATGTCCATATATAGTCATATTGCGGGCTAGAGTTTCAACTTAGGATTTTTACATGGGACACAATCCACTCCATTGCAAAAGGTAATTGCTTCTTCTCTATCTTTATTTAATACATTCATAAGAGTCACCTCCTTTCCGAAATGGCTTTATTCTTGTGATGGTAACTCCATGCATGCTGTGGGGCCTTTGGGTTTGCAGGCTCTTTGCTTCTTTGAGGTGACTCTCCATTCTGAGGGCCAGAAGACAACGGGTGGAAGCTCTACTCTGGACCATCAATCTGACCCCTCGCCATCTGCTGTAAGGGTGATGTTCATTCAGTCTCTTCAGTTTGGGGGGGATAAATTGCACAACTGGATAAAACAACAACAACAACTTTTTTTGTTTGAGGGGAGGTAAGGGGAAAAAAAAGATGTGAGTGGAGCTGACTGATCCATGCACAGCCTTTAAATTAGCTCCTCCATTGTCAACCCACTTCTTATTTCCATGCCTGGTCATCCCTGCAGCATTGAGACCTGAACACCTTGTTGGTTCATCCTTCTCTGAGTGTGTTCGGGTCTATGGTTGTTCTGCCATGGTATGTTCTGTTTCTCATCTTTTAAGAATTTTTTTTTGAAATATCTTGTTTGCTTAAGTTTGCCCCAGCTACATTTTTCTTCTAGGATCATACTTGATTTTTATTCTTTTCCTATCATTTTTAGGCAGTCTCTGGAAGCAGAAGACATAAATCTATGTGCTGAGTTCACCATTTTCAATGGGAAGTCTTTATATTTCATAATTGAGAATTTATTTAATCGGCCATTCATTCAACATTCAACAAGCATTTATTGAATATTTTCTAACTAACAAGCTCTATGCTAAAAGCCTAATGGATGCATGATGCATTCATTTAATACTGTTTTAGTCAAGCATTTTCTATGTGCCAGGCGTTGTAAGGAACTTCATGATTTAGTGTCTCGGGATAACAAAGTAGACAGCAAGAGAAGCTCTAAATTCTCTGTTCTCAAAAAGCTAAATATATATTTATCCCTGTTAGGGGCCTGAGTGTCCATCACAGCTTCTAGAGTTTCTTTTAACCCAAGAATTCTGAAAAATGCAATGTACATGGAGGCAAGGTACTCCTGATGACCAGTTTAGTTAGGAGATGGGGATGGTCATCTGCTATTATCAGCTCTCTGCCTCGTCCATGCAGTAATAGAGTTTCCTCCTTTAGTTTTGGCTAGAATCATGGACAACCTGCCAGAGACTACATTTTCCGCCTCCTTTGTGATGGAATAGGGGTGAAAATCATCTGTGCACAACTTCCTTGCTTATTTAAGAGGAAATGCCATGCCCAGACCACTTCTTTTCTACCTTATTAGCAGCAGTAGTGAGCAGTGCATACAGATAAATCAATACTCAACTTTGATCACCTGGAAAAGGCCTGTGACCAGTTGATGGGAGAATAAGATGAAGGGAAACCCAGTCCCTTGACTTCAGGGAGCAGGGCTTCCCCACCAGGCTACATTGGACAAATGAATCCATACAGAATCAAAACCTTCTCCTTTTTCAAGTCACTATATTCTGGGGTTCTCTTTATAGGACAACTTTAACTTTCCCCCCTTGCAATACCTTTAATTCATCAAGTAACTGTCAATTCACTAACACTTTCCTCACATATACTAATATTATAAAAGAATGGTGCTAACCACAGTTTCCAAATATTCACATTATATCTAATGCTACAGTTCTAAATACCAATTTAGTGGGAAGATGCACAGAGTAGTAATTACTCTAATGCTGGGCGAAGAGAAAGAGCAGTGGAAGAACAATACAATGGCTCCTGGAGTTTCTGCTCATACAGTCATGTCTGCTCGCATTCCATTAGCTTAGGCTTTCATTAGCTTAAGCAAGTCAGTGACAAGTCAATGAGGAAGTCTGACTCAATGGGATGGGATGCATCAACCCCGCACACAGAGGCACTATGGCTCTTGTGACACTGGGTGGGAATGTACAGCCCTACAAAGAGGGCAAAAAATAGTTTCCATAACCAAATAAAACAAACTGTGAATGTTACAGCTTAAAGCCAGATAACTTAAATGGGATTCAATTGTATTCATATAGTTTCATCTTTTTTTTTCCAATAATGAGAGCCTCATACTAGAAGACAGGCACTGTATTTATTTATGGCTTTAGAAAGCCTTTTGACGGTAATGTTCTGGCTTTGTTAACAACTCCTATAAGTAGAACATATGGTCAGATATGCAAGCATGCATTGCCTTATATCCTGGCATTCTTACCCCTGTACCTCTAAATTCTATAGCAAAAATTAAAACTTCCTTGCTATGGAAAGGATTCTTAGCTTTTTAAAAATTTATTTATTTACTTATTTATTTAGGGAAAAGGAGGGAGAGAAACATCAATGGGTGGTTGCCTCTCACACACCCCCTACTGGGGACCTGGTTTGCAACCCAGGCATGTGCCCTATACTGGGAATCGAACCAGCAACCCTTTGGTTCACAGGCCAGCACACAATCCACTTAGCCACACCAGCCAGGGATAGCATTTTTTAAATAAAACTTATCTTTGGCTACAAAAAATGAACTTTAATTAATTTACAAATTCCACCTATGACAATTTTAAATGGCAATTTTGACTCTAGAGTCTATAACAAAATGAGGTTTGAGTATAAGGATTTAGAAAATGTTCCTGTGCCAACCTAAATAGTTTTGGTTTATCTCTTTTACTAATATTAATGTGCAGTGATACAGATTTTTACTATCAGAGAAAGGAAAATAACAACCCTTTTATATATTTTACAGGTTTTTTAAATTATATTTCATTGATTATGCTCTTACAGTTATCCTGATTTTCCCCCTTTTCCCCTATGCACCCAGGACCCCCCACTCCCTCAGACAATCTCTCCACCATTGTTCATGTCCATGGGTCATGCATGTAAGTTCTTCGGCTACTCTATTTCCTACACTGTACTTTATATCCCCATGGCTATTCTGTATCAGATAACACCAGAGCACCAACATCCCACCCCTGCACAGCTGATCCTCCACAGAGGGCAGAGGTTGGTGTTAAGTGGTCACAGTCAATCCTTGTAGCTGACCGGCCTGGGTACATCCCTCCCATTGATCTGCCAACAGCAACCAAGGCTCAACTATAAAAGGAAGATATACTTAGCCCACACAAAGGGCACACCTTGAGTACACAGCTTATGTGAGAGGGGAGGCTGTGCCACTGAACCCTATAGGATATCTACTACATTAGGCCACATTACCAAGACACAGAGTCAGAGCATCTCTACCTAATACATGGAAACAAACACAGGGAGGCTGCCAAAATGAGGGAAAAAAGAAACATGGCCTGAATGAAAGAGCAGATCAAAAGTCCTGAAAAAGAGCTAAACAAAATGGTGATGAGCAATCTATTAGATGCAGAATTCAAAACACTGGTTACAAGGATACTCAAAGAACTTAATGATGACTTCCAACAACATAAGAAAGACCCAGTCAAAAACAAATGATACACTAATTGAAATAAAGAAAAATTTACAGGGAAACAACAGTGGAGTGGATGAAGCTGAGAATCAAATCAATGATTTGAAACATAAGGAAGAAAAAATAACCAATCAGAACAACAAGAAGAAAAAATAATGCAAAAGAAAGAGGAGAGTATAAGCAGTCTCTGGGACAAATTCAAGAGATCCAACATTTCCATCATACTGGTACCAGAAGGAAAAGAGGAGGGGCAAGAAATTGGAAATCTATTGGAAAAAAATAATGAAAGAAAATTTCCCTAATTTGGTGAAAGAAATAGACATGCAAGTCCAGGAAGCACAGAGAGTCCCAAACAAGATGGATGCAAAGAGTCTCACCCTAAGACACATCATAATTAAAATGCCAAAGGTTAAAGATAGAGAGAATCTTAAAACCAGCAAGAGAAAAGAAGTTAGTTACCTACAGGGAAGTCCCCATAAGACTGTCAGCTGATTTCTCAAAAGAAACTTAGCAGGCTAGGAGGGATTGGCAAGAAATATTCAAAGTCATGAAATGTGGGGACCTACAGCCAAGATTGGTCTACACAGCAAAGCTATCATTTAGAATGGAAGGTCAGATAAAGAGCTTCCCAGACAAGAAAAAACCGAAGGAGTTCGTCTTCACCAAACCATTATTATATAAAATGTTAAAGGGAATTATTTAAGAAAAAGAAGATCAAAACTGTGAACAATAAAATGGCAAAAATGCATATCTATCAACAATTGAATCTAAAAAACAAACTAAGCAAACAAGAAGAACAGAGACAGAATCATGAATGCAGAGGAGTGTTGTGATGGTTGCCAGATGGGAGGGGGTTGTTGGGAATGGGTACAAATAATCCTTTAAAAAGAAAATTTCCAGTAAGGGTTTTGTGCATGACTATAGATACCATATATTATTTTCTCTCCTTCTTCAGCATTAACTACATTAGCAAAGTAGTATAAAGTTTATTAGGTTATTAATATTTATAAAAATCATATGTCTATAATAATTATGCTTAGCTATAAATGAAAATTCTACTTAAAATGTAGGAAAATTAAAGAAGCCCTATATAAGTAAATGCAGGGCTTATATCTCAAAAGATCACTCAAAATTTATAATTTAATAAACAGATCAATAGAAGAGTTCTGATTTTGGTTTGGACATAGAAAGTTGCAAGATACTATTGCTCTTATCCTAATAACCAAAACAAGCCACATCAGTTACAAAATCATAGTATTCTGAGGCCACCAGTGATGAGGATGCAAAGAAATCATGGAGAAATAAATTCCAGAAAGTTGTCAGTATTTTATAGGATATAAGAGAACTAGGGCTGTTCTCATTCCTGGTAGATGAGCAATAAAGGGATAAAGAGAAAATAACTAAACTGCAACAACTTATAACTATTGGGATGGACTAGCAGGGAATATTAAAATCCCAACAAGCTTTAGCCACATGCCACACTCGCCCTATGATCCTCCATTATCGAGTACTCAGGGACTCAAAGGTTGGGCAAAAGGCAGGAGAGCTAGGAGGACGCTCTCAGAGGCATCCTGGGTGAAAGGGTATGTCCCAGGTGCTGTTTTAAAACCCACCAGGTTGGCTGTAAAGCACAAAGAGGAATCTCACCAGTACTCAGACCAAAATCTCTGCAAAGGGAAAATGTTGACTCTGTGTCCAAATATTTGAGGCAAGTAATAAACTGAATCTAACTGAGGCTGCAGTGAACCCCAGGCCAAGCTTAGCTGCAGACCAGATTGACTCAGACCCCAAATCTACCAATTTATACATGAAGGGACATGTTCTTTCCTGGAGAAAAATATAATTTACTTCGGACTCCACTGTTATTATGTACAAAATGTTCTGTATAAAATCAAAAAGTATAAAGTATACCAAGAATCGGTAAAATGTGACTCATAATGAAGAAGCAGCAAAATAAAGACAGCCTCAGAGGCAGCCTCGATGTTATAATTATCACACTCAAAAATAACTATAATAAAATTTATAAAGAATCCATTGGGAAAGTTGAAACACATGCATGTATAGATGGGGAATTTGAGCAGATGCATGGAAACAGTAAAAAAGAAAAACAGAATTAAATGGAAATGGTAGAAATTAAAAACAAAGAATGTATTCCATTGGCTTAAAGGCAAACTGGATCCATCAAAGAAGAGAATCAATGAACTTGAAGTTGGGCTTTAAAAAATACACAAATGGAAACAAAGTAAACACAAGAAGAAAAGGAAAAGGAAGAGAGAGTGGGGCTAAGGAGGAGGAGAAAGGAGGAGTCAAGATTTATAGGACAATATTAACTTATCTACATTACCATAGTAATTAGGGCTCTAGAAAGAAAGAGGGGAGATTAAACCGGAAAAGCTAGTTGAAGACATGGTGGCCGTGACCTTTCTGAAACTCATGAAAACGTAATCCAGCATCTGTAAACTCAGTGAATCCCAAGCAAGATAATCATAAAGCAAACTACACCTGTGCATATTATAGTTAAACCCCTGAAAAACAAAAAAATAAAATAAAATAAAATAAATAAATCTTTTAAAAAGCCAAGGAAATAGACACATCACATATAGGGAAGCAATAATGTAAAGAATGCCAGACTTCTTACCAAAAACAATGAAATGCACACGACAGTAAAGTGACATTTATCCAGTGCTGAAGGAAAAAGATAATAAATTTAAAATTCTATGCCTAGTGAAATTTTCTTCTAAAATAAAGTCAAGTGAGTATATTTTCAAACAGGCAGAAGTAGAGAATTCATCACCAGCAGACATATACAAGATATGACTAAAAAGTTCTCTAAAGGAAAATGATATCAGATGTAACTCGGGCTTGTAGATGGAATGAAGAAGGCTGAAAGGAATACATCTGGGTAGATATAAATTAATAATCTCAATTACTATTTTACATGTATACATAGTTTTGAAATGAAAAGACTACGAACCATTTAAAATAAAAGAACGTCTATGCATTGGGAGAAACACAGCATATATAGTAAAGTACAGTATAAAACAATAATAGCACAAATAATGGGAGAGGACAATTGAAATTATATTCTTGCTAAAGTTCCCACACTGTTACTTTTATTTGGAAGTAAACTAAAAACATAAAGACATGTATTGCAAACATCTACACCAATTAAGAACAAGGTAACTCCAACATGTATACCTAAAATTTGTGATTCATTCAAAATAATGTAGAAGGAGAAAAGAAAGGAAAAAAATTAATGAGATAAATAAAACCAAATATAATTTAAAAAAACAATTGGAGACTAAATACAGCAATATTAATAGTATCAGACTAGGGGGAGAAAAGCAAAACTTGTTACATGTTCTTTACAAGAAAGGCATTTTAATTTTTTTATAATTGATTTGAGAGAGAGAGAGGCATTGATTTGTTGTCCCACATGTTTACCCATGCATTGGTTGATTCTTGTATGTTCCCTGACTGTGAACTGAACCCACAACGTTGGCACACTGGGATGATGCTCTGACCAACTGAGCTACCCAGCCAGGGCCTACAAGAGAGACATTTTAAATGCAGAGACAGAGAAGATGAAGGCTAAAAAAAAGTGGGAAAATGTATACAAAATAAACACTAGGCATAAGAAGTCTGATATGATTATACCAATATAACACAAAGTGGAATTTAAAACAAGCAACATTATCATGGATAAAAAGATACATTTCATAATGATAAAAGGGTTGATTCATCAAGTTGATGTAGCAATCCTAAATACACAAGCACCCAACACAGAACTTCAAAATGTATGAAGCAAAAGCTGACGAGAGGAAAAGATGACATCTTCTTCCAGCCAAAATAGGGATTGCATTTACCCTCCCACCTAAGACACTATTTTAAACAAAATATATGAAACAGTGGTTTACAAAATACTATACAAATGCATTTAAAGTCCACAATTTCTGAGAGATGGGAAACAAGTGAGGTCAGCTCCACAATCACGCCAGGCTCACTGCCTCCAGCTTATAGCACAGAGAATGGAAGTCGGCACCTGGTAGAGCCCAGGGGTCTCCCTGACTCAGAAAGATCTGCAAACTCAGAAAGACAGGCACAACTAAATTCTTCTGGACAGGATCATGGGAAAGGAGAGAGCCTCAAGGAGAAAGCCCGGGGATTCCTCAGAGGGTCTCCCTCAAAAATTCAGGTGAGTACTGACAACTTCACACATGCAAAAAGCTAGGGAAAGCAGTACCTAGGAGTAGAGACTACAGTCCTTCGCCCTCACAGATTGCTGATAATAGTGCGTTTTCCCACCAGTCACGCTGAAAAACTTCATGATTTATGGGATATTGCAGACGGTGCAGTAAAGGTCTTGCCTCAGTAATGGAGAATAATTAGGTCTTGACCAAGCATTGCTCCAGTTTCTTCTAACAAATGTTAATAGCGAGACCCAAAAGTATCAAATTGTTTCCAGGTAGCTTAACTACATCCCCAAACAGAGCTTAGAATATTTATAGGAATACAAAAATAACTAATACAAGGAAAAATCACAAGGGCTGGCACCTAATCAAAAATTACTAGGCGATTAAAGAAGGAGAAAAATATGACCCACAGTGAGATAATAAATAAGCATGCAAGACCAATCCAGAACTGATGCAGCTGTTAGAATTAGCACATGAAAATATTAAGACAGGTATTACAAAAATATTTCATGTGTTCAAAAAGTTAAGTAAAAAGCCTGGAAGATATGTAAAAAGACCCACATTCAGAGTTCTAGAAATAACACTAGAATGTATAAAATTAAAAATACACAGGATGGGATTAACAACAAATAAATTACAGAAGAAAAGATTAGTGAACTTGAAGACAGAAATTGAAATTATCCAAAATAAAGCAGCACTTGGAAAAAAGATAAGTCTGAAAGTGAACAGAACATTAGTGGGCTATGGGATTTCAAGTAACTTAACATATATACCCCTGGACTGAGCAAAGATGTCTCAGAATAAAACTCAAGCACCAAATATAAAAGCATAAGTTGATAAATTAGACTTCAAAAATAAAATGTGTTATTCAAAAAACATGTAAAGAGAATAAACAGAAAAGGAATAAAATTTTGTATATTATACATCTGAAAAAAAACTTGTATTAAGAATATATAAAGAACTCTCAAAGCTCAATAATAAGAAACGAGCAACTCAATTATAAAAATGAGTCAAATATTTGAAGACACTTCACAAATAAGCACCTGAAAAGATCATCAACATCATTATTTATTAAGGAAATGAAAATTTACCATCACAGTGAGCTACCACCACACATTAACTAGAACAGATAAAATTTCAAAGATAGCCATACCAAGTGTTGGCCAGGGTGTGGAGGAGCTGGAACTCCCAACAGCGCTGACGGGAATGTGACGTGAGTCAGACCCATTGGGAAGACTCTGGCAATGCCCTGAAACATTAGATACACAACTAACTTATCACCCAGGTCATCCTAAAATTCTAGATCTAAGAAAATTAAGGCCTGTGTTCATGCAAAGACTTGTATATGAATACGAAGAGCTGCTTTCTGTATAATAGCTCGAATATGAAAACAACCATAACGCCCACCACAGTTAAATGGATAAACAAACTGTGATTCATCCCTACCACAGACTATTATTCAACAATACAAAGAAATAAATTATTAACACAGGCCACAACGTGGATGAATCTCCAAATAATTATGTATGGATAAATCCTAACTAAATATGTTGAGAGAAAAAAAGCCAGATACACGCCCACAGCCTCTCTCTCTCTCTCTCTCTCTCTCTCTCCACCCCCTCCCCCCCGTCTCCCCCTTTCTCTCTCTCACCAAAAATACATATCTGTGGTCCTTTTAATTTGACTTCCAGGAATAGGCAAAATTACTATATAACAGTAAAAGCCATGAAATAGGAGCATGATGGGCCTTTCTGTGGTGAAAGAAATCTTATTTTTTTCCAGTAAGGGTTATTCAACCATATAAAATTGTCCAAATTCCTCAATATGAACACTTAGATCCATGCATTGTATGCTATGTAAGGACACCGAAGTGGCATTTTAAAAGAAGGGCCGTAAAAAGTAAACTACTCCTTTTACCGCTATTCGCATTTCATTTTCTCAATTATTTATATTGTTCTTACAGATTGAGCATATTTTTCACATTAATTAAAAACAAGCTGTAAACACAGTCAATATATCTCAAATACCCCAGGGAAAATATTAAAACACATTCTTTTGCTTTAAAGGACCTCAAAATACAATACCAGAAGAAGCTAACAAACAAAACACAAGACAAACTTCAGCCCAAAGTGATTCTCTAAAACAAAAACTTTCTCTAAGCTCAACTTGAACACAATTCTTTCTTCCTGCTTAGAACATGTGCTTGGGCTCATCTCAGGAAATGACGCATTAGTAAGGATTTTCAGGGCCATTGGGAAACGAACGCTCCGCCCCTGCGTTCTGTGGGTGCCATGGTCCCCTTCAGCAATTGAAACTCACCTTGTAGTGTTTCTGTTTTGGTTGTGGGAGGGCTATGAAAGAAGACCGAAATTAGGTGGACTTTTAAATTACGAAAATTTGTACGTCCCATTTTACTTTGCAATTCTAGGCTGTCGTCAAATACTACGTAGGAACTTCCCCAAACCACGCCCACAAACAGGAGGGGCCTCACTAGGGGCTCCAGGGGACCCAGACAGCATCTCTGGCAGGATGGGCGGAGCCTCCAGCCTGCTCCTTCAAATTTTCTTGTCTATCTGGGATCCACTGAAAAGGAGAGAAGCCGAGCTTTATAAATCCATTTTAATGGCTGATGGTATTTGGTCAAAAGATATGTGCAAACACGTTAAAAAAAAATTAAAAACAGGAGAGAGAGAAAAGAAAGAAAAGGAAAAAAAGATGGTAGTGGAGAGAGGGAGCAGATGTAACCCTTGTGAGCTGCCGAATCTTCAGTCTCTGAAATGAGATGACCCGCCCATCTCACAGAATTGTTCGGCAGACTTTTTAGAGTAAATAGCGAGTATCCAAAAAAGTGCAACCTTTGTTTTTGTTTCATCTTGATCAGGAGGGATTTGTGATAGTCTTTGAACTTGGAGACTTCTAATGACATTAAACATCAAAAGAACTAATTCCCACGTGGGGGCGGGGAGTATGTGTGGGAGAGAGCGGGTGGTGTGATGGTGGTTTTTCTCCTGCACTGCCTGCGTACATTGCGTGCTACCCCAGGGGAGAGCTAAACGCCCCACAATTTTAAGTAGGTCAAAGCATCTTCTTTTTAGAGCAGAAAAATTAGTGCACAGGAATGGAAATCTCAGATCACACTTTACACCTATTGAATGAGGAAATGTGGTTGGGGCCAGCAATTCCTGCCGAACCAGCCCTCCATGGGACTCGGGTCCTTACCTCACTGTTACCCAAAACTACAACTCCTCCGTAATTCAACTCCAAGAACCCCACACTCTCACTTCAGTTTCACCCTAGTGCCCTGGCTCGCACACACCTTTGACACTACCCCGAACATACCTTCAACACTTGTCTTTTTCATATTATGCATATTCCTATTACTGTCATTTTACTTGTCAGAAAACTTAACCTCTGTTAAGGTCAAACTTCAACCCACCTCTAGCCTATACTGGAAAAGCTAAATATGGCTAAAGACCACCTAATATCATTTTAAATTTGTGGCCACTAGCTCAGGAGCCTCTTTTTATGGCAAGGCAGTCATTGTAGATTTCCCTACTCTACCCCTCCTCCCACCCCCAAGGGGCTATTATGAAATTCCACATTTCTTCCTCCATCTTCACTCTTGTCTGTTGACTGAGCTTCTGATGTTAACATGAAATCGCAACAATGAGAACTTCCGCCATCACCCCTTGCTACCTCCCAACGTCTGCACCCTTACACTCGGCCTGCCCCCAGTGTCCCCAGATGGCGTGCCCTTCCACCTAAGGTCAACCTCCCCTCCATCCTCTCCTGCCTCCACAGGACGCTGTTCTAGGAACTATCCACTCTTTTCTGCTTCATCAGTTTTTCCCTCTCTGCTGAACTGTTCTATCTGCATAAAGCATGTAGTCATTTCTTCTATTTAAAAAGAATAACAAAGACCTCTTGCTATTATTATGACTTTCCATGCCAGGGGCTGCCCCATCTTTCCTCTTCATAGCAAAACCCCACCACAGAGTTACCTACACATGTCTAATACAATCGCTCATGCCCCATTTTCTCTTCAATCCACTCATGAGGCTTTCACGCCCACCACTCCACGAAAGTGCCTCTGTGAAGACCACCTGAGGTGGCTTCCACTCGCTGGACCTGTCAGCCGTACCTGACATGCTCTTTCTTCCCTGCCAGCCCTTCCTTCCCTCACATGGCCCTGCCACCTGACCAGTCCCCTTTTTGTCCATCTCCATCCTCATCAGCCCGACCACCACACCCTGAAATCCCCTAGTCCTCAGTGCTCACTCTTGTTTTCTTCTCCTTCTGCACTCATGACCTTGCTGATGCCATCAGTCTCAAGGCTTTAAATACCCTCTGTCCTGACAATCTCTAAAACATTCATATTTGTAGCCCACGTCACTCAGCAAGCTTCATGCTGGCGTTGTGTATTCGAAGGCACGCTTACCACCTCCGCTGGTTGAACAGGCATTGGAGACGCAACAAGACCAAAAGTGGACTTCGCTAACAGCAAAGAGCTCTAACTGCCATTTTTGCCTCCTGGATTAGGTCAAAAACTCCTCTCTCCCTTAACTTCTTTCTCTCACATCTCAAATTGAATCCATCAGTAATCCTGTTGATACCATCCTCAACATGGACCTCCAATCGGACCACTTTTCACACTGATACCACAAAGTCAAACAGCATCGGCTCCCACCTGGATTGCTGAGGCAGTTTCTCCACTTCATCCGTTCACCTTTGATTCAACCAATCCAAATAATCCCGTAAAAATAGGGGGACGGTAGTAACCCTGAATCTGCAATTTTACTCTCTGCAGTTTCAGTCACCCGTAGCCAACCGTGGTCCAAAAATATTACAGGGTAAATTCCAACATTAAGAATTCATAAGTTTTAAATCACATGCCATTTTCAGGACTTCATTTTATATCACCTAGGCATTGTATCATCTCACATTGTCACAAGCAGTATGAATACAGTACAATAAGATATTTTGAGAGAGAGACCACAGTCACATAACTTCTATTATAGTATGTCGTTATAGTTGTTCCATTTTATTATTAGTTGCTCCTGTTAATCTCTTACTGTACCTAATTTATAAGTTAAAATTTATTATAGGTATGTACATACATATAGGAAGAAAACATAGTTTAATTAAGGGTCAGTTCTAGCTGTGGTTTTAGGCATCCATTAGGGGTCTTTATTGATATTCCTCATAAATAATGGGGGAACTACTGTATCAGAATATGACTTCTCTACTCAGAACTCTCCAGTGTCTTCCCATTGCATCTACTTGAAAATTCAGAGTCCCTACAGTCCTACACGATCTGACCTGTTCTCCACGACATCAGCAATACATTGACTGCTGTTCTCCCCTTCAGCATGTCTCTCCTTTCTGTTCTTAGAGTATTCTGTTCTCTGTCCATGTGCCCTCTTACTGTACGGACTTGGCACTTACTGAAATGCATGACACTCCCTTTCTCACTTCCTTCAAGTCTTTGAAAAAGCGTCATCTTCTCCGTGACGTGGGCCTCATCACCCTTTCTCCAGTAGTGCCTATTCCCCTCCTTTACCTGATTTCCCTTCACAATCCCCATCTACTTCTCAAATGCTGTGTAATTTGCAAGATGATGGGTTCTGTACAGGTAGAATGACCTGTTTTGTCTGTTTTGCTGCTGTATCTCAGTTGTGGGAAATGGGGTGCTGGAACAGGCCAATCTCCAAAGGTGGACCATTAAGACACAGGCTGTGCTTACTGTGGACCAGAAAGGGTTGTAAAAGCTCATGCTGGTGTGCTCATGGTGCATGCCTTTTCCCGAGTATTTTCAAGCAAATTAAACCAATAATTGCTGCTTTTGCATGGGTGGGGAAAAAATGGAAATTTTTCTGTATCTACAAACATCTTCTGTAAAGGGCCAGATAATAAATATTTTAGGCTTTGTGATCCACATGGTATCTGTCGCAACTACTACACTCTGCTTCTGTAAGACAAAAGCCACCATAGGCAACATATAAAAGATGAATATGGCTGCATGCCAATAAAACTTTATTTACAAAAACAAGTGGTGGGCCAAATTGAGCAACCGGCCGGTGGTTTGCCAGCTCCTGCTCTATGTCTTCTTTGTGCAGTTAATCATTGTTTCAAGGGCTTGCAGTGCTGCTTGAGTACATAAAGCCATTTGCATGTTTTATAATCACAGCAATTTGTTGACAGTTATAATAATATTGTTCCAGAGTTTATGAGCTCTGAATTGTACTCAAATCATTTAACTTTCCTTCCCAAAGAAAGTACTGGAGAACATTAAGGCATAGCAAGTGGGAAAACAGTGAGAATTTGACTGAACAGCTTTCTAAAGAAAAATATAATGAGTACAATTACACAAATAGATACCCGCTACTCATGTAAAGTTGGCTTTTTCTGCATTTGGAAAGTGGAGTGTTCAGGAATGTGTTTGCACGTCTTTATGTAATTTTCTGTGAATATAATTAATGAGACTTGGCAGTTAAAAACACAAGGATCAAATGTGCAACCATTTTAAGAAATGTAAAAAAAAAATTAAAAATCACTATCCTGCATAGAAAGAAATAGTTAAAGATAGTCTCAGATCTGAAAGTAAGTTAAACTACATTTGGGAATTAAGAAACACTTTCACAACTACTGACCTTTACCTCTTTAAGTTTATGCAGAAGGGGGGTATGAAAGAAAGTTGTGTGAAAAAAATATAGCAGAACCAGACATGAAAAACATTGTCAGTTGCAGGTGGCGGTTTCAAAAAATAGCTTTTTTTGTTGTTAGTAGTGAGACAAGAATAGAAAAAGAGAAATTACCAGAAACAGACTGGTAATTTGAAGGCTGATAACATTAATAGATAACATTTATTCATCATTTACTATATGCCAGGCAATGTTCTAAGTGTGCTATATATATTAACTCAATCCTTCAATGACTCTATGAGGCAAATACAACTAGTAGGCCCAAATTCTCAGATGAAAACAATTGAAGAACAGATGCGTGAAGTACTTTACCCAATGTATCCAGCTGGTAAGTAGATGAGCTAGGATTTGAACTTGTAGAATGCTCATGCTTTTTTCAAACTGACTACATTGCCTCTAAAAATTATAGCTTACAAGATTTTATTTTTTTTTTAATTTGGACATTGTTAACCCACTAATAAGCAAAGCAGAAAAAGCTAGTGGAGAAAGTTGAGAGAGGGCATTAAAGCAAAATCTCAAAACAAGGTGAGAAAGGAACTCAGGGGTAATCCTAGAATAGAAAAAACACATTTTTAATTAAAATAGAAGGGAAGGCATGTTAGAATAAAGATCAGCAAACTGCTCACACCCAAGTACAAGTGAAAAAACCGTTGACTCATTAATTGACATAAGGGCAGGAGCCTGGAGAGTATGAAAATCACTTGAAATGTCTCCTGTGAAAAATACAAGAGAGTCCCTGGTGAGCTAAATAAGAGGACTAGCTCAGGGCTCAGCTGGGCCAGGTGGTGCAGATTTATAATGGGCCCAAACAATTATCATTTTCTAACTCCTATAAAACATGCCAATTATAAATCAATTTTCTATTCATTAAGGCAATTTCTCTACGGACCCATTAATCCATTTCAGTTCTATAATTCAAAAGCTACTAACCAAATCCCTTCTTAAAAGATTCTACGGGTTAGTATTATCACTAATTCAGACTCACCTACACCCCAGTCCATCCAAATCTTTAATGCTTTCTCTGTTTAACTGTATTTCATCCATCCTAAGACACAAAGTCACTTCAAATTTTATCATCTCGGAAATCAGGTTATATCTTATACCTAATTGGCAGTGTTTTTTTTCTGAGCAACACAAAATAATATTGTATCTTAAAATCTACAGCATTTTAGATTAGGTGAACCACATATTTATGTTGCCTTCAATTAACACGAACACTTCCAAGACAAGGAAAGATGAGAAACTTAATTCAACACTACTCAAAATTTCTGTAGCTTATTATCTTAACCCACACCTACCTAACACGTACATCAATCTTCTGAGATAGGTGTTTATTATCAATGCCTTTCACAGATCAGGAATAGGGGTTCAGAGGAGTTAGCTGTCATGCATGATGTCACTAACCCACAAAACCAGGAGTTGAGTCGAATGCATGTCTTCCGGTACCAGCTTTGCTTTTTGATCACCCCAGATTTATGCTCTGCTTAGAAGTCCTAGGGCCCTACATTTTAACTCAGAGGTAAACACTACCTGCAGAACTTTGGTAGTAATTGACAACCTCTTAGTCAGCAATGTAGAGAAAAGGCATAGAGTTGCCCCCCTCATCCTCAGGGGGATACCATCCACGACTCCCAAAAGATGCCTGGAACTAAGGATGGTACAGCACCTATACATACTATGTTTTCTCCTATACATACAAAGCTATGATAAAACTTAATTTATAGATGAGTCACAGTAAGAGATTAACAACTAAAGAAAAGGACTATTACAACAACACACTGTAATAAAAGTTATGTGAACATGGTCTCTCTTTCTCAGAATATCTCACTGCACTACACTCACGTACTCAGTGAAAGGAAGCACTTTAAGGCTTCTCTCTGGCATATCCAAATCGCCAGCATCACCGGGCTTGTGCTTCAGGGCCATTACTAAGTAAAACAAGGGTACTTGGACACCAGCACTGCGGTACCACCACAGTCAATGTGATGGCTGAGACACTACCGAGTGACTAGCGGGTGGGGCGTGTGGACACGGCACACATGCTGAACACAGGGACACTTTGCTTCCCGACTGGCGTGAGATTTCATTACACTCCTCAGAACGACACGCAGGTTAACATTCATGAAGGCTTAGTTGTGTGATTTTTTAATTTAATATTTCCAGGCTGTGGTTGATCCAAGGTTACAGAAACTGAGAAAAGTGAACATGAAATTAAGGGGTGACTGCTGTGTGTGAATCCCACCCAACATCACTCTGTCCTCCTGAACAGTTAGAAGCATAGAAGCTGCCTGCATACATACCTCCTATCTTATTTTGTGTTCTTTTAATTTCCCAGGTTACAGTCATCAAAATCCCAGGGTCTTCATGCTGATAGAAAGAAGCCTTTCTGTAAGGCAAAAACCCACGCGAAAACACTGCTCTGCAGAATTGGAACAATACCCTGAGTTGATGGAATGAACAAAGATAGCCAATGTCATTGGCCAGCCAGGGGAAAAATAGCCCTCAACTCCAGATTTATTTGAAGACTACCAGAAAGACAGAGTGAAGCATAACACAGAACTGACACAAAAGTCTGTTACTTACAGAGAACTCAATTGAATATGTCAATTGGAAATGAAATTATAATAGTCAACCCTTCTTTTCAGGCATCTCAAGATACTGTTCACCTTATGTTACCCACAAACGGGCTGCAATGATGGTGAGCTACCCTCAGATTACCAGGCAGCCAAGCCAATTTGGACATTCATGCAAATAAAACAGTCCAACTTTCAAATTGCCAGTCTGGCTGGAGAATCAGATTTATTTTGAGATTTTGATGACTAAAATAAATAGACGTGAAACCTGAGGATGGGCAGGGTCTACTTGAAGTGAGGGTTGAACTATGGCCAAAGGGTGAGAAAAGGCCAGGGAAGACACTAAAGAGGCTAATAAATGAATCTATGAATCAAGTCTATCACATCAAGATTTAGCCAAGTGCTATTGTAGTCTCATGCTATTAGGCACTAAAATATATTGCTAAGGGATAGTAAATAAAACAGTGTGGCACTGGCCAAAAAAGATTCACCAGTGGAAAGACAATGGTAATTTAACAAAACCAGTGGGGAAAAAAACGGATTAGTAAATAATTGATTTTGCAACAATGGACTAGTAGTTTGGAAAACTAGGTAAAATTGGATCACTGCTTCTTTTTTTTATTAAAAGGAATTGCAATTGAATCAAAAATCAAAATGTAAAATAAAGGGAAACCATGAGAATACTAGGAAAACAAGTAGCAAAATATTTTTATAATCTTAAGAAAAATACTTTCTAGTAATCTCAAAAAATCCACAAAGGAAAAGATCAATACATTTATCTCCATAAAATATAGTTTCTACATAGCCAAATATCTTCACAAACCAAAATGAAAGATAAATAACAACCTGAAAAAAAATATTTTTAAGTCTATCTCCAAAAAATTGAAATATCTATTTTTATTAAAATTTCTACAAATTGATATTTTTAAAAAATAGAAAGCAATAGACATTAAAAGCCACTTCACAGAAGAAAAACAAATCAAATGGCTCATTGGGTGATGAAGTAAAGATCTAAAACCATTTTATAGTGATGGATGGACAACTTGGTAAACTTGCCTAAAAAGAAACCAGAAGAAAATCATTGAATTGTACAGTTCAATAATATACATTAAATGTGCCTCAGTAAAGTTGTTAATAAATGAACAGTAAATATTAAAATCAGCTTTCTTCCTGACTGGTACTCAAACCTGTGCTAACAGGACAATAACTCTGGCAATGATCTCCTTGCTGAACTTCCACAGCAACACGCCATCCTGATTTTCTTCCCCTCCTTCCTCAAGCCTCCTTTCTTCATTCTTTAACTTCCAGAGGAGGGAGGCATTGCTTGGGTTCTCTGCTGACCTTTTTTTCTATGATACCTCCTCCCCTCCCTAGGAGCAAGCACTGCAACTGGGTCTGTATCAAAAATACCGACAATGGAAAGCAACAGTGCAGACCTATTTATAGACTCCAGGGTCATATACCCAACTTTCTGCTCAGTGTCACCACTTGGTGGAATCAGCCACATGTTAAGCTTAACATGTCCTGAGCAAAACCCTTCCATTCCACTGAGGTCCTGCCCTACAGTTCCCTCTTTGAGCGACTCCTCCTCTGCACGTGGTTATCTCTAGCCTCCCACTTGCTCAGGACAAAATGCTGGGATTCATCCTTGGTATCTTTCTCTCCCTTCCTTCCCTCATGCAATGCATCTCCCATACCCATAGGATCTATGTCAAAAAATATCTTTTGACTCCACTTACTTCTTTGCCGTTCTACAGTCCCCATATAGTTCAAACTATCATCCTCTTCCATTAAACAACTGCAAGATCACCTAGCTGGTTTCCCGTTCCTATGCTTTTCCCTCTCTAATCTGTTCTCCAAATACTGCCAGCATGATTTTTTAAAGGCAGATCGTTATTGTGACAGACACTGAGCTGCATGACTTGGATTCTGCTTCCATGAAGAACATGTTGTCCAGAGGTTAGGAGTGATGTTGGCCCATTCAGGGTCACTTTGCTTGCAAAGAACTGCCTTGCCCCAGGTCACACTCCAACCTGGGAGACCCATATCCAATGGTGACTCAGTGTGAAGGTCTAAATGCCATCTGTCTGAGCATCACTGAGAGCACTCTGCAGGACCACTGCTCCCCACAAGGTCAGCCAAGGCTGTCACTGAGCCCAAATTCCAAACTGCCTTCCCCCTCTGCCCAATCCTCCTTCCTTCCCCTTCTTTTATAGATACTACTCCCAAGAGCACTCCTTAATAAACAACCTTCCTGCCCAACTGTCTCAGATTGCATCCTCAGGAATGCAATCTACAGCAGTCTTTTACTCCCCTGCTTGAACCCCTGCAATGGTATTGCGGGGTCCGGCTAATCCAGACAGATTCCCCTCCTGCCATTCTCCTGCTCCAGTCACGCTGAGGGTCAGTCTTCAAAAACCCCAAATTTCTGCAGGCCTCAGGACTTTTACCCTCGGTGGGTCCAAAACAAGGTTTCATTCTATTAAGGGCATCCCAATTATTATGGGCTGTGGGATGCAGATCCCTTGTGGATAACACATTTCATCACTTTACAAGCTTCTTCTACTGAATGGCTCTCTTAGAAAACTTGATATTCTAATACCTGGCACAGATCTTTGCTCACAGAAGATGCCCGATAAATGTGTATGGAATTAAATTATATGACGTGACAACAAATGCCCAATTGCAGGACCAAGTCTTTATCGACAAGGGCACCCTCAGTCCTCTCTGCTACAAGAACAAAAGCCAAACTCCAGCGGAGGAAGGAAATGGAGAGACGGGAGACTACTGGTATATAAAATGTGTAACCATCTTACAAAGTTGGAAGCAGAAATTCTTTTGTGGCAAACTAATGCATAACCTCAGCAGTGACTCATACCCAAGGTATTTAAGGAAGAAGCAAAAAGTACATTAGGTTGTCTTTCCTTTATTTTTTTACCACAATTTTTTATTGTTGTTCAAGTACAGTTGTCTCCATTTTCTCCCTACCACTCCCCACCACTCCCCACTTCCCACCCTTGACCCTTCCCCCCTTTGGTTTTGTCCCTGTGTCCTTAATACATGTTCCTGAAAACCCTTCCCCTTTTCCCCTCATTATCCCCTCCTGCCTCCCTGCTGGTTACTGTCGGTTTGTTCTTAACTTCAATGTCTCTGGTTATATTTTGCTTGCTTGTTTGTTTTGTTGATTAGGTTCCACTCATAGGTGAGATCATATGGTATTTGTCTCTCACCATCTGGCTTATTTCACTTGGCATAATGCTCTCCAGCTCCATCCATGCTGTTGCGAAGGGCAGGAGCTCCTTCTTTCTTTCTGCTGCGTAGTATTCCATCGTGTCGTTGTGCCATAATTTTTTCTCAACTCCTGTTTATCACATCTCAGAAACTCCAAGAAAGTTTTCTTCCTGAATGATTTCTTATTAAGACCTTATTTCTTCTCCCATTGAATCTTTGTGTGAGTGAATCCAAAGCAAAGAATACTTCACCTATTCACAGTATATCTTTTCTCCCTAATTCCAAGGCCTGTTACTTAATGACATTTTTCTTTCTGTTCCAGATCCCTCATAACAAACTCTTGTCACTTTTGTTTACATGAAAAAGCACAGTTAATTAAGATGAACTATACATTCTTGAATCTAACAACTGTGGCCCCTTTTGAACTTCCATCTTAGAAGGCATTAAAAAATAAGTAGATTTAAATAATAAAAAGGTACAGAAAAAGAAAGAATCCACTTGCAATCAGAAGATCTCCAGTAGAAGACTCGCATGACTATACCAGAAGTATATCTCCTTAATCATGAGAAATATATTTGTCTTTGAATTTAAGAATTGATTGAAAAACACATAGCTTGTATTTTAAAAATCAGTGAAAAAAGCCCTGGCTGGCGTAGCTCAGTGGATTGAGTGCAGGCTGTGAACCAAAGTGTCGCAGGTTCGATTCCCAGTCAGGGTACATGCCTGGGTTGCAGGCCATGACCCCCAGCAACCGCACATTGATGTTTCTCTCTCTCTCTTTCTCCCTCCCTTCCCTCTCTAAAAATAAATAAAATCTTTAAAAAAAAATCACTGAAAAAAAGTTGTTTAAAAACATAAGAGACCTGGACAAAAAAAGAAAGAAAGAAAAAGAAAAAGAAAAACCAGGTAATAGACGTTGATGGGAGAAAAGGAGTAACAGATCACCTCTAAACAGGCCAGAAACTTAATTATCACTTTTACTGAAATCTAAACACCTGGGCTCTTGTTTCAAGGAGACCTACTCACAGACTATTTTCATGACTACCCTTATGTTTGCAACTGAAGATTTAAAACTAAATATTATTTGACAAGTTTTTATATGACGACATAAAGAGCGGCTGGAGCCTGGCTGTTGACTCAGACTCTGCTGCCAGCCTCCTCAGCCTGCCAAAATATAGCTTCAATAAGCACACATAAATTTTATTTTTAATAAATAACCACAAAACGGTTTCATAAACAGACTAAACTGTGGATAATTGTAGCTTACAATGAATATGTGTTACAGTTTCAGTCCTGAAACTGGCACGCCCCAGCTCCATCTTATGGATCGATGGCAAACCGGCTCAGGCTGGAACAGCCCAGTGATTTTCTTGGGAACAGGCCGACACCCGAACTCCTCGGGCGTCTGCCTTCTCGCCATGGCCCTCCTGTTTGTCTCTGCAGACATTAGGTTTTGGAGTCCCGGGAGTTTGAAAGGAGAGCTGAGGTCTCCGCCGGGTGTCCCCAAAGCGTCTTTGCGGTGAGAAAAGTTCTTTATGCCCTGACCGACATGCAGACACCTATGATGGTTTGGAATGAATAAATAAAGGGCATTTGGGGGGAATAAATACTGATGTGATGAGAAGGACCCAGGGAGAATAAACTGTTCTTTCTAACTAACTTTTCTTGGAATTTACGTGTTCCTTCTGCTCAAAGGATCCTTTTGGGAGAGCGCGTTGCCTTTTTCTCTGCTGCCAGCATTTTTTTTTTTTTTTTGGTAAGTAAATCAACTGATTCCTTAAGAAAAAAAAAGCAGCTTATTGAAAACTTAATGAATGTTTGTTTGTTTTTTTCTTTAGACATCAGGTTTATTTTTAAGCTTCCTTGAGCACACGTGTGCTTTTAAGAAGGCGCCTCCAACTCAAGGACATGCGGTCTGTGCTTCTAACACTCCCAAACCCACGCCTCCCAATTCTCCCTCCCTTCCCACTGACCCCGGGGGCACAAGGGGCGGGGGAGGGGGGCGTTTTTAAACGTTTTGAGCTTCCTTTTGAAGATGAGGTAAGAGAGTTTTATCTCTAGGAAAAACAGGCCCTTCTGGGGGGAAAGGAGAGAAGATTGATCAAACAGCATGCAGAATTCCAGGCATGCCAAGATATCACCGGGTTAAACGGCGGAGATGCCCCGCAGACCCCATTCCGTTTGAAAATGAATAACTCCAGTGACAGGACCCACATTCCTATTGTGCTTGACAATCTTACATGCTTTAGATTCTACCTGGGCTGACCTTTCACTCCTTCCTGAGCTCACAGCTGGATTTACTCAGCCTGAGGCCCTCCTTGCCAGACAGATGGAGGAAGCTGGGACCCACCGAGGGTGCACGGCGCAGGGCACGTGGCGAGGAGGGGAGGCAGAGAAACACAGGAGCGCCCACGCCGAGGAGCACCCAGCCTGAGGACACAGACTACGGCGGAGCACGGATTCAGAGCCGCATGAGCTCAGGGAGAGAGTGACTCACGCGGCCCGAGGTTGATCTCCACCGGGAGGAATGCCTTGTGGTGTTCTGTGACCTATGAAACGCTGGCAGCCTGCAAGGCCGCCTCACCATTCTGTTATGCTCCGCGGCACTGCCGAGGTTGGACTTCTCATCCTAACCTCAGTCCTCCTCCTGTCTGCAGGCTGCATAACCCCGCGCAACCCCCGGCGACTGGCCTCGAAGCGAATCCTCACTGGCCTCCCCTGAGCCAGTGTTTCTGTCCCTCTCTCCAGCCCTTGGGAAGAAGCTGTGTGTAGAAAACCAGTGAGGAGACGGAGAAGCGGGGTCTCTGTGCCTTCAAAAACCTTTATAACTCAGCAGGAGACTTAGGTCTTTAAAAATTTAATGGGAAAAACGCTGTAACCGAGGTGCAAGGAAAATACTGTGAGCCCTTAGAAAAAAAAGTGGCGGCAAGGTTTGGTTCGATGGGATCACAGACGTTTTCCTAAAGGTCCTGGGTGTGAACTGAACCAAGAGGCGGGGACGGCTTTCCAAGGGCCAGTGTGAGCAAAGGACCACAGATGCCTGGGGAGACAGGGAGAGCGTGACCCCCAGCCCCCCCGCCCCCAGCAGGGGCTGACTGCAGGAGGAGAATAGGCAATGCCGGTTTGGACCAGGATGCATCCAAACCAGGAACAGATGTTACTCTGTGCATAATGAGGAGCATTCGGAGTTTTCTTAGGGGGAAAGAAATGATGTGGACTGACCCGCAATGTGGACTGGTGACTTGGGGGGGGGGGGGGGGCAGGGACGAAGGCGGACCAGACGGACTCAAGTCAGGAGGGAGATGGACCCCTGTCCTGGCCGTGGCCCGGTCACAGTGGGAACGGAAGACTAGGAGAAAAGGCTCAGTCGAGGCTAAAGTAGGTGTTGTCCTAGTGTGGGCAGGGCTTCGCTGGCACATTCCGACCTCCCTGCCTCCCGTCCTTTTCAACAGACAAGTGACCGATGAAATCAGATGTTAATCTGATGAAATGTCTGTTGATACCAGTGCTGTCCAATGGAAACTCAGCAGTAGTGAATACTGGGCACTAGAAATGTGACCCCTGTGAGTGAAGAATTGAATTTTTAATTTCATTTCATTTCATGATCATTTACATAGCCCCGTGTGGCTACTGTCATCATATTGGACAGCGGCAGCTCTCCCGAACAGAGGTTTACTGAGTCAAGAGAGTCAAAGCATTTCTGAAAAATTTACATTATTCTAGAGCATTGGCTCTGCTGGATTTCAAAGACGGTGTCTTCTACCAACCCATCAAAAGCCCCACCTTAACAAATAATAAGATGCAGTGCTTATGTTTAGCACAGGCCTCGCAAAACTTCAAAAACATTTTCCCTTCCAAAAAGGATCCCTCTCAAAATCTCCAGGTCTGCCTGGATAGCCCGTTGATGATGAGACCATGGGAGTCAGGAAGAGACAGGCTGGTTCTCTCTGACTTCACAAAAGAAGGATCTGCCTCCTGACAACACATTTTCCAAGAAAGTCGCCGGGTCAGTGAGTCATGGCCCCACTGTAACTGAAGAAGTACAGCAGGATGGCCGTGGTGTGGAGCTCAATGTTTTTATAAGTTGATTTGTGGTGTTAACTTTCCGGATCATCGAAATGGTTTTGTTCAATATTTTTCCCTTTGTGGGTTTGGAGTCAAGAATTACAATCAGTTCTTACGTCTTTGAGTTTTCCATGTAGTTATTTCAAGAACATCCTTTTGCAATTTTCTTGGAAGCGGATTCCTTGTTACATGAATTCACATGCGCTACCTGTCATGACCACCAGTCAGCTGTCAGAATGCATGACCTTTGTGACACTTCACTCTTTAGAACCTCTTCTGGAAGACGAGCGAACTAAGGAAAACCAGAATCAGATAACTTTTCACTTGCTAACCTCTCTAACAAAATATATTAGAGAGGCATGGAAGAAATTTAGTAATAAGAAGATTTTGAAACATTTAATTTATATATTAACTTCAGTAAAACAAGTATTGAGAACATGTCTATAATAATATGAATCACCGATGACCTTTAAAACTCTTTAAACAGATTAACCTCTTAAAATAGATTGCCTTGAAACCATAATAAAAGAAATAGATTGGCTAAAGCCACAAAGACGAAATAGTGCTTTTCAAACTGTGGGTCATAACCAAGTAGGTTGGGAAATCAATTTAGTGGATCTGAACTAAATCTTAAAATAGAATGGAATGGAGATAATAGAATAGAATAAAATTACAACAGAAAATATCAATGCATTGATCAGATGTATTAAGGAAAATGCTGTATCACAAAATTCTCTACCAGTTGAGTTTGTGTGAATGTGTCCTGTGTCATGATAAAAATAAATATTCTTTACAGAGTGTTACTGTGCAGAGAGCTTGAAAACCACTGATTACCGAATGGCAGGTTTCTTGCTTGAATATATTGTTCCATGTGACAAACATCTATTCTATACCTGATATTGGATTCAGTTATGATAACACAAAGCCGAATGCAGGGTTACCACCCTCAGATGATTTACCACCTAACAATACACACACACCAGTAATCATAAAGCAATAGATGCTACAAACAGTGTATGCAGAGGTGTGTTGGGAACGTGGCAGATGGAACCTCTACTTCTTCATGGTACAGAAAGCAGACAGGAGGCAGAGGCACGGCTTCACAGAGCAGCACTGGTTTCATCCTTGAGAAGTGAGGGACTGGGAAGGACAGAGAGAAAGGCACTCCCCCAGACGGACTATCTCATACAAAGTCTGAGATGTGAAGTCCACTGTGCCCAGACTCTGCGGAGGTCCTCGAATTTCATTGCACGGCTTGAACATTTCACGTGACCTTCAAACCTAGAGGCAGAGTAAAAGTCAAACTACTTCATTTTCAGTCATTTTGAATTGTTCATAATATGGTGGTGTTTGATTTAGATCTTAAAACCATCACTTTTAAGAGCAAAGTTTTTCAGAAGGAAGAGTTCAGCTCAAATGGGTTTAAAGCTACATTTTCTGAGGAAGAAAAACAATGACTTGTGTAATAACAGCATTTAGAAAGTCATAGATATCCTGGCTGGTGCGGCTCAGTGGACTGAGTGCCGACCTACAGACCAAAGAGTTACAGGTTCAACTCCCAGTCAGGGCACATGCCTGGTTTGTGAGCCAGACCCCCAATGGGCGGCATGCAAGGAGCAACCACTCACTGATGTTTCTCTCCCTCTCTTCTTCCTCCCTTTCCCTCTCTAAAAACAAATAAATAAAATCTTAAAAAAAAAGAAAGGCATAGATAGCTCAAATTCCCTTCTTTTGGTTGTTTGAAAAAGCCCAAATATTTATTAGAAAACAAAATAGCACATTATAAGAAAATTAGGTCATGCTGTTTCATACTTACAACTTTTATAGGACATGCATCATTTAACTCAATCTCAAGCTAACAAAATTTCCATTATATTGGAGGTTGAGTGGAGGTTGAGGTCTGGATTCAGGCAAGTGTGTCATGAACAGTCACAAAAGGCTTTTGGAGACAATTTAAGGCAGCCTATGGGGCTCTAAGCATGAATTGATAGAGTTGAAGGCACTACTTCAAAATAAAAGTTTTCGGTCAATGTTTGTTTTCTTGGCATCATTGACATTTGAATGTGAATATATTTGGCATTTATTTCTAATGTCTTTCCTTTCCCTTTTCTTTTCAATGGTATCTAAGAGAGAAATTTTCAAATAGCATTTCACCACACGGGCATCAAATGATGCAACAGAATCTCATGGAGCTACAGATGTATCAGGGCAACTGCTGCAGAGAGATAATAACTTGTAACAGAGTGGTCAATCAGTTTCACCGTTCCAAATGTGTGTGTATGTATTCTTTCTTTAAAGGGGAAAGAACTTTCAATTACTTTTCAAATAATCTCAAAGAATGAAAACGACCCTTGTATTCTAGATTTCATAAATTCAATGGGAATTGAGATTGTAAAGATTTGGACATGGCCTTGAGGTATAGTCTCACTCTTCAAAAAATTGTTCTTTAAATAATGACTTCGATTTGAAATAAGAAAATAAGTAATAACATTTCCAAGGTTCACCATAGCAGTTTTAAAACAAAACTAAACCTTTGTGTTAGGGTACCCATTACCTTTTTCAGGCCTTAGAAGGGCGAGGCATAATAATTGTGATTTCAGTCTCTATGTAAGGCTTAAAAGTCCAACAAACCCCTAAGAGTCGTAACTTTTTAAAGCAGTTCTTAAGGGTTTTCCAGAATAAGAAAAGTGATTATGAGCTAGCGTGCATTTGGGTTTGGTTTTAATCCTACGGGAGTGACCATTAGACTGAAAATACAGACATAATGTTTACATCTCCTGCAGTGAAGGCGGTAGCTCCTTTTTCCGAGTGCCTGAATGCCGCAATGTCAGATTTTTCAAATTCTTCTCTACCTTGCAGGAATCAGATTATTTCCAGGAGCCCCACCGGTGGGTGTCTTTCTTTTCAGCAGGACTTCAATTGTCTACCTGTTTACATAGCCGAAGCTCTGTAATTTAATCCCCGCCACAAAAGACAACCATGATGATTAAATCGGCGCTGGTTTAACAAGGTACACCTAATAAGCACTTCTGCTCATCAGATCTTGCACAAACAACATTCTTTCACTGTGCAACATGTAAAATAACTCAGCTTCTGCATCCTCTTGCAGACTCCGGCTATAGGCGCCATGGGCCCTCTCTGGACTGACTGTTCAATGGACAGGAGAAGAGACACCACTCCAGCCCAGGGACCATAGCCCCAGGTCCACACAGCTCACACGAAAGCAGGGAGAGAAGAGAGTTTTTCCACTGTTTATTCACTGTGGGGTTTTGGTGCACCACACCACTACGGACGTGTCTCTTAATTGCACGTGACAAAAAGAATGTGCCTCAGAGAACACAACTTCTTCCAAACTCAGCTGGTTTCCCCAAATTTCCTCTTACTTACTTGTTCTTCAGACAGACACGTGCAAATGTACACACAACACTCACGTACACGCAGTTTAAAGAAAACACGGGAAAAAAAACAGAAAGGGCTCTTAGAATACAAACAGAAAGGAAGACAAAGCTTTAAAAAAAGAGAAACACGAGTTAAAAGGGAACATGACCCAGGATAAGAAAGGAGCCTAGAGAAAAGGAAAAGAAAATATTTTTCGGCTCTGTAAGAAGGAAAATATTTCAAAGGAGTGAAAAAAACACCCGGCAGAACTGCAGTTCATGAGTGGGTTGATGAAGAATCCTTTCCTTGCAAGCCCAAAGGGGAGCACGCAGATCAGCTTCCCCTCCATCCAGTGTCTTGGCTGTTCCGGGACTTCTGTCACCTTCTTTTCCATTTCCTTCTCTCTTGTTTTGATCTCCCTCCTTCTCAGGAGCTGGATAGAGGGTGGGTGGGCCCCCCCTCCCCCAATACATGACCTTGTACCTGCTGGGCTGAGGAATGCAGGACATCTCAGGAATCCAAGGCAGTCTGGCAGCATCAGGCTTAGGCAAATGTGTGGTTTGTAGGACAGCATGTGAGGAAGCCCGCACACAGGATCATGGAGCTAACATGAAATCATTGCAATTTATGTTTTCTACTTAGGGACAAGGCACGGTTAAAAAAAAAAAAAAACGATAGAGAGGCAAAGACACAATAAGGACTTCTAGTTTGTCATTCCTGCAGAAAACTTGTTTTGATGTATTCCTTCCATCCATTTCAGGAGAAGCAGACCCCTCCTCAAGTTTGTTTGTTTGTTTTTGTTTTGTTGTTTTGTTTTGTTTCAAATCCACCCCATATTATGCATTCGCAGTAGCTCACATCAGAATATATTTCTCCCCAAATATTCTTTTGCCATCATTTCTAAAGTAGAAAGGAATTGTGCATAAAGATTTAACAGAGATCCTCAAAATTTATATTAGGAAATATAAACCATGACAGAAAGACTGCATATTTAGATCGCTATACATATATAGAGAGATGTTATATATATGCTGATATATTTGTATGTACGTATATTATTAATCTTCTTAACTTGCTTTCCCCACCTTGCCTTTTTAAAGCCTTGCAACTGTTTTTGCATGCATATGTCTCTTCACACATAAAGTGATGTTTACAATTCACCATCAAATAGTTGCACATAATAGGTTGTGGATTTTTAATGATTAATTCATAATCTAACTTTTGGCCTGGCCCTCTAGGACCACACGTAGATAGCCACTCATCAAGGAGAAGCGGATGCATCCACAGGCCCTTAGATGCTAACCTTATTTGCATGCGGTCCCAACTTTACAGACCATCTACACTGACATGAAATCTCCTCTTCTCCCTTCCTCCAATTCTAACACTCTCTCCTATGGCCTAATTATCACACTCTCTGTCCTGCATGAGCTGATCCCAAAGCTGAGGCTGATCATAACAAAGACGATGATGGTGGTGGTAGTGACGACGACGACGGCAATGATGACAGCCGACAACCACGGAGAGTCACCATTTGGCATGCCCCAGGCAAACATTTTTCATGGAGTCACAACTTATTCAATTGTCGCAACAACTCCACGAGGTATGACCTATCCCCGTTTAACTGGTGAAGAGACCGAAGCACAGAGGTGTTAGGTAAATATCCTACTCAAGGTCACAGACTAGTAAGTCACAGAGCTTGAACTTGAACCCAGACAATAGAACTCCAGAATGTGTGCTGTTAACCCCTGCACTTTCTTCCCTCCCAAGGTGTCCGGGCAGGACCCGAGCCCCTGAGAGTCTGGGCTGCTCCCCCAGATGCTCAGGCCAGGCACAGTGGAGGCGGGCACGCGTGCCTGAGTGTGCATATGTACTCAGCTGACGACATGTGGGCATATTCAGAGCCAATCACTACACAATTGATTGGGCTATGGAACGATCCAGAAATGTAAGGGGCCAAAACAAGCAAACTGTTTCACAGTCTGGCTATTCCTTCCGCAGAGACAAAGCCAGAATCCCCGTGAGCGAGGACAGCTCCACAACAATGCGGGGCGCCCAGGCACCTCCGGCGTGTGTTCCCCACCACCCTCAAACGACGCACCCACAACAAGCACTACCAAAGACATCTGTGCGCGGACACCCCACCTGAGAGCTGAAAGGAAGCATAAAAACAATACACAAAGCCATCGTCACACAGAGGACTGAGGAAAGAGCCAGAACTGTGTTGATATTAAAGAGTTCCAGAAAGATACAAAAAGTTCACAATACACCAACTTCCTCACTGTGTGTGTACACACACCCTACAGTGAGCCACCCAAGTGGCGGGCAAAAAACAGTCGGAGGGCACTGGGTGAAACCAGCAGAAAGCGCTTCAAATGAGAAATGCAAACAAGAAGTTCTCTTTCATTCATTCTGTACTGTAATTATACATTTAATAAATACTGAGTATCAAGCCTTAAGGATGTAAGTTTAGGAGCTGCCAGTCTAGTGCAAGTGTGAGGCATGAAAACAAATGATATCTTAAATCAATCCTTTTGGGGAAGGACTGTGTGTCTACATGCACACGGAGTGGGGCGGGCAGAAGTAGATTTAGAGTTGTTTCATAGAAAATAACACGGTAATTAATAAATAATAACACAGAAAGAATAAACTCTGTTTGGTGCACTCACAACCGTAAACCTCCTTTTGCCCCACCATCTTGTACAGGAATTAACTATTGTTTGGGGGGTTCTACTGATTCCTCTTCCCCTTTATTAGTGGAAGGCCAACAATTAATTATAGCTAATTTCAAGTATCAACAAAGCCTGGCTTCACATATAATCTCTTTACATAATTTTTTGGCTTCCTGGAATCACAGACATCCATAACCTGACCTCACACAGGCTTACGGGTAACTTCTTTAAATGTGTGCTGGTGTGGTAGAAGAGGACCTGGTTACAAATGTGCAGTGCCTGTCCTTGCTCAAAAGAACCTTAAAATTATTTACGGTAATGAGACAGATAAATAAGCTCACCACAAATGTGACAAATTACCGAGAGACTTAGAAAGGTATGACAGGCTCTCCTTAGTTGCAGGCATTCAATAAAACAGTTTAACTTAAAATCTTTATAATTTAAAAATTTGTTAAAGGTAAACATCAAATTCATTACAATTCACGAATCTTTCATAAGACAATGTTTACTACTGTTTATGTGCTGGTGTTTAAGAAGGTGAAGCAGCAGATGTATTTCATCGGAGCCTTCCTGGTGGGTGTAAGTTTGTCACTGGCAATGTCCCCACGTGCAACCCTCACGGGAAGAGCTCCCGTGAGGGCTTCAGGTAAGGTCTGAGTCGGGGACTCCAGTGAAGGCACTAGAATGGAAATTCCTCCGTCCCTTGACTCTGCCTTCTGCTGCGCGGACTTCATTTCCAGGCTCCGCGCGGTGACTCCGACAACCGCAGGCTTGTACTCTCCCACGTTCAGTGCGGCAGAGAAGAGAGAATGTTTCTCCCAGGCCCTCCTGCGCACTCTCTAGACTCACTGGTCCCACTCGGAAACAATCACTGTGGTTAAGGAGCTTCAGTGCCCTGAATGGTCTCACCTGAGTCACAGACTCCAGGCTAGGGGTCAGATGGGACAGCGTACCTGAGTCAAATAGACAGAGAGCGGGAGAGGATGGGCTACCAAAAGAAAGGATATCTCAAGCTAATGTCCTCTCCACACCCTCACTCTTCTAAGGAAGGGCATGTATGAGAATCTTATGTTCCCATCGTACATGAAGCATCATTGATGAGGAACACGGGAAAATGTAGATGCAATGGTTTGAACCAATGCCTACCTATAAATAGTTGATTCTAAAGTCTGTGTTTGACTTCCGATGAGTGGCTCCGCAGCCCCTCGGATCCAGGCCCTTCTCTGATGCAGGCAGACCCTGGGTCTTCAGTCCCCCCTCCTGAGCTCAGTCGTGCCTTCTGCTTTCACCTCGGCTCCCCTGGCGCTGATGGGGTGGTGGGGGCGGGTTGCTGAGGAAAAGAAGAGCTGCCTCTTCCATCAAACGTGTGTTGAAAAGTGGAAAGAAATGGAATCCCTTAAATGCATCAACAAATGAAAGCCAAACAGAAGAAGTACATGCAAAACCAGAGAACAACCAGACGAGGTACTTGTCCATCAGCCCTGCCCTGTTCTCAGGATTTTCCCCCCAACTGTGAAAAGCGTGAAAAGGCTCTGAGACCAGCGCCAGGAGTGGGGACAAAAGGGAAGGACCTTCGTGAACGTATCCCACGCACATCATGAGTCCTGCGGATGGTGGGACAGTAAACTGTGAGCAACACTCCGCATCCATGACGATTAGACACACTCGAACACCCGCCGAAGCGCACACACTTCTCCTGATCTGCCTCTTCAGATGGTTATCGTCATCCTTTCAGAGCAAGTCTGTTCGCCTAAGCTTTTTTTATTTTAGGTTGCTCCACATTCTCTTTGGAAAGAAGTGGATTTATACATAAACCATAGCTTATTGTCTGGAAAATATGAGGTCCCTAATAAAGGTTTTATTGGTTGAGTTAATAATAATGGCTAATGGGGTGTACATTGCTTCACTTGAGTGGGGCACATTGTAATTTTAACAAGGCCCTGTAGGAGACTTTTTGGAGACCACGCCATGACTCAAAGGAATGACTAATATTGGGAATTCCAGACACTATGAGAGATGCCAGGGGGAGCATGATCATAGCTCATGTTCTAACTGAGGACTTCCCAATAGCCAACAAGTAGGATGGGTTTTGTCTACACTAAATCCACTTACACTAAAGGAACAACCTCTGAAATAAGTCTCATCAAATCCACCAGCACCATACAAATTACATGTATTTTCTAAATGCAATTGGTTTTCTGGCAAAACCATTTCACTCATTAAAAAATGATATGTAAGAGCTCACATATAACTTAAAAGTTTCAAAAGAATCTTAAAACACACCTGCTGAAGTTATACATTTATATCATGATAGTTCTGGCATACTGTATATTTTTTATTTATTGGTTTTTAGAGAGAGGAAGGAAGAGAGAGAGAGAACCATCAATTTGTTGTTCCACTTATTTATGCATTCACTGGCTGATTCTTATGTGTGCCCTGACCAGGGATCGAACCTGCAAGCCAGGCGTATTAGGACAATGCTGTGACCCACTTAGCTACTCAGCCAGGGCCTGACACATTCTAATATGAATGCCGGGTACTACACACTGAACAATTCCAGGGGAGTGCCCGTTCACCTTACACTTCATGTGAATGGTGGACCCAGAGGCGGGCCATGCAGTGGCGCAGCACACTCATCTGTGTCCTTCTTGGAAAATGCAGTGTGCGCGTGTGTTGTGTGTGTACACACATCTGCACATCTAAAGCTCTAGCTACATCTACGTATACAGAGACATCAAACTAGATGTAGCCTTCGAGAAGTGTTTCCTCTACGCAACAGACAGTGAATTGGCTTAGACGTTCCCAACGCGTTTGCAGCCTGGCAGCTGCCCCAGCCCTTCACATCCTCTTACCGTCATCCCGCTTTGCATTAGCTTTAAAGTACGAGGGAATTTTTCAGACACACATGCCCCGTTCATAACTTTATTTAAGTAACAACAAGACTTGGGAGGGCGAAACAGAGACAGACAGACAGACAGACGCAAGCACTGACTGAGCTCAAAACCATGGCCTCCGTGAACAGAGTTCTTCATAACTCAGGACAGCAGGTGACCCATCAACATCAGAAACTAGCTGCTGCGGAAGTCGCTTCCACTTCCCAGTCTCACTATAATCTCAAAGGGCACATTTAATTCAAAGAGGGAGAGGACTGATTAGTTGGGGATGGTCCACATAGTAGGTTCAGAAATACGCGGAATCTGTTCTCAGTGGATTCGATGGCAAAACAAGGCATATTCTAGAACCAAGGCTTACAAAAGGTGGTAAGCCTGAAAGAAGACTGGGGAATCTGACAGACGGTGTAATATTTTTTCGTAGCTAAAGTTAAGGTGAATTGTACAAAACTACCTGATCACAAAGAAGAAAACCGAGCTGGCCTGTAGCTGCAATAACACTTAGCTAATCTATATTCAAACTGGATCTCAACCAAGTTTCCAGGCTAGAAAAGACTTATGACTGGTCACTAGTTCCCAGGACAAGTCTCAGTTTTCAAAATATTTCCTTTAAAAGAAAAAAAAATAAGAGGGCAGAACACCAGTATTAAACTTGAAAGAAGAGAAAAAACAAAATGTCCTGCCACATATATTCCTGGAATCCTGCTTCCTACCGTCTCCCTTTCTCCCCTCACCTGTGTGTTTCTGTAAAAAAGGGACATTGTCTAACCAAGACGGTCCCTTCTTTGCCACAGGGCCACCCCCACTGGCCATCCCGGAGGAATGTACACTGAGCGTCTATAACAATGTAGCCTTTCACATCCTAATTCTTACCACTAAAGAAATCCATTTATCCTTCCCTAATTTCCTCCCATATAGATTTTCCTATAAAATGTATATTCCCACTTCTCGGCTGATGTATAACTATGGAAAATCAATATGTTTCTTAATGCTTCAAAGACTGAAAAGAAATAACCCATTCCCAGCAGCAACAAAATTATATCCACAGAGATAATCTGCCTGTGAGATAGTACCAGGCTGTCTTTTGAACCTGTTACCATCACTGTGCTGGGTGGTGAGTTTTTTCTTTCCCAACTAGACAGGTGTCTAAATAAAATACCTCCCCTAGTAAACCAGATAAGGAAGAAATCTAGTCACTTGCTAAGACAGTGGCAACTAGAAATAGACCACGCGTTTGTGTCCCACTGCTCTAAAAATGTCAGAGATGAACAGGTTCTGTTTAATACCAAGTCACCAGGAGCCTTCTTCCTGTGTTTAAGATCTCAGGTCCCCTGGCTGGCGTAGCTCAGTGGATTGAGTGCGGGCTGCGAACCAAAGTGTCGCAGGTTCGATTCCCAGTCAGGGCACATGCCTGGGTTGCAGGCCATGACCCCCAGCAACTGCACATTGATGTTCCTCTCTCTCTCTCCATCTCCCTCCCTTCCCTCTCCAAAAAATAAATAAAATCTTAAAAAAATTAAAATAAAATAAAATAAAGATCTCAGGTCCTTCCGTGAGGGACACTAAGCCTGCAAGCATCCGCCAGGTACGACCTTGCTATAGGGATACAACACTGACGTCCGCCATGGTTCAGGGACACACCCGCCCATACCAACCTCCCACAGGTGGTCCGTGCCAACATCAGAACCCTCCTTCTTCTAAGACTTCTTCTAAGTCTCGAGCCAGTGTTCTTGGTTTTCAAATTACCCAGTAACATATCGACAGGAAAATAATTTCATAACGGGCGTGTTCCTCCTTTGGCTATAAACGCAGGAGAAAATCCCATTTCAGAGGATGGTCTGACACTATCATCAATAAATATCTCACCAAGAAAAAGAGAGCTTTCCCTCTGCCCTGGAAACATTATCTCCTGCAAATACCCCACAGAGTGGGAGTTCCCATCACACAGAGCAGGCAGGGGGCAGGGGGCTACTCTAACCCTATAAACCTCCTTTCCCCCCCAGAGCCTTTCTCAGCACAGACATCTCGGAGAGCGGGCAGCACACAGGACCCTCAGAGGTGCCCTGGGAAGAGCTCACCTGACAGCCATCTGGAGGCCCTTTCCACTCCCATGAGCCAAATTACCCCACGGCACATGTCCATTCCTGCTCTGGCCATAAACACAGGGATGGTGTTGGGTCCCAGCCACACTCTCCTTAAACCCATGAATAATTCTCAGCCCTCTCCCCTGACCCCAGAGGCAATTTCTAATTGGCTCAGGGTCTGGTGGGGAGAGAGCCGGACATGGGACCCCCTGGCCCCTGGTGAAGCTCTGGCCAGGGGGACACAGGGGTGACACGGCCCACGGAAGCTCGCCATCCGTCTGAAATGTCATTAAAAGGAATTAAGCCAGGGCCAGCCTGGATCTTCTTCGTCTTGGGCCAAGACTAAGTGGGCATTTCATTACATTTCAGCAGGGAAGAAGCCGGGTGTTACCGGCCCATCTGACTGAGCCACGGAGAGATTCCTGGAAGAGGTAAAAGGGTTACAGTGACTTGGACAGAAGCCAGGAGAGACTGCTGTGGAGCTGGCGAGGGGAAGCTGGGCTTGAGGCACTGTGGCCCGGTGGCCGGGAACCAGGGGTCTGCATGTGGCTTCTAATCCAGGCTGTGCCCCCTACCAGCTCTGTGCCCTTGAGCAATGCGCTCGGAGGTGTTTCTCTGTGAGGTGGGAACAATCATTTTTGACTACGCTTGTTTTAAAGACAATGCATGGGCAAGCCCTCAGAAAACAGTGACAAACAATAAACGATCAAAAGGCTTATGATGTGAAAAAACACTGAGAAACATGAAAAGGGCTCGATAAGTTGACGTGGCAGTACCTCATGCTGGTGAGTCCCCCGGGGAGCCTGAGGGGACCCCCACTTGGATAGGAAAGGGAAGCATTTTCGGTCAGGACCAAAACAGAGAGGGAGAACACCAAGAGAGCCAATTTCAGCTCAGGGCTGCCACTGGTCTTTCCATCTGCCCCTTGCAACCTAAAAAGCCACCCCCTGCCTCCAGGCAGACAAGCCTGTGCCACGCTGCCCGGTGTGGCGAAGCAGACAGGGTTTGCACTTCAGCCCCGGTCTGATCTCCTGGCCAGCAGTCCTGTGCGGTGCACAACCGGCCCAACCACACCTACCACCCTGGGGCGGCTTCCGGCTGTGGGCGAACTCGGGGACCTACGTGTCCCTCCTTTCCAGTTGCTGGCCCTGGCAAGCTAGAATGGTAGCTATGCTTGCCGTACTCCCCTTGTTTTATGGATTGTGTGACATACACGAAAGTATATGCAACGACAGAGGTAATTACAGAGCAGCCTAACCTGAGCAGGTCCCTTCAGCTGGGCAGGAGGAAAGGAGAGGCTACCGAAAGGCTCTGTCTGTCGCGGTGCAGCTCGAGGACACCCTGCTTTTGCACACAGAGGCACGGCGGGTGACAGGAGACATGTGCTCTCTCCTCCGCGAGAACTGCCACCGCTTCCCTCTCGTTATTCCTCTCGCTGTGGGAGTTCACCGTTTGTAGTCGTGCTTTCTACAATTACCCAGAGGCCACGGTGACATTTTTGCATGTTTAATCAGCCTAGTAACTGAAACCTGAAGCCGTGTGCGCATCACTTGTATTAAATCTCTTCTCTCACGTGTAGTCACGAACCCTCCCCTTCGTGAGTTTCTCAGGCCTTCATTTCATTTTCGTGCGATTTATTCAGCTCAACATGCACGTCTGTTTCATTTAATCATTTAAACAGACCTTTGGTGCCTATTTAATTGATTCTTTCTGGGTTTTAATTTGCATCTTTGACTTTGCCGTCCTGATTTCTTGACTATCCTCTCTCTGCATGACATATGTTTATGTTTTAACAGGTTTCCGATATTCTGGAAGACTTCAGAGGCTAAGGTTGAAAAAAAAATACTATCTTAAACAGAATCCTATTTGGTCAGGCACCTGAGCAAAACCGAGAATAAACCCTTTGGCTTCAGAAAACACATGACCAGGGTCATCCTTTAACGCCCAGCTGCCCTGAGCAACCTGACCAGCTCCTAGGCTGGCCAAGAACTGTCAGAATGGGGAGTGAGACCCATGGATCAGGAGAAGTTAGGGTTTCCTGGGAGGTGTTTCAATTTGATTTTGCCTCTGTAGGATTTAGGGACCTGCTGTTTGCTTTCTCTGTGTTTGGATTTGCTTTTTTGGGGGGAGTGGATGAATAAACTGGTATGTTTGGGGAGGCAGGGAACAGACAAGGGGTTCGGCAGCAGTGCATTCTATGTTGCCCACGGGGAACGAGATTTACGTTTTCAATTCTGTGTAGATTACGTGTAAATGGAATTGCATACAAGATCCTAAAAATTAATACCACCCGTGGAAGGCCCATATGGTAGGAGGGAGAGGAGGCAAGGTGCTGTGACTGTGATTTCATGAGCCCATCTGGCAGATAATCCAGTCAAGTTTTCCCAATTCCCTACAGGGGACCCTACCCTGGGCTTGGCTTACCTGAGTAATTGAATTTTTATTGGGATCCTGCCACTTGCCCCAAACAATCATTCTCTTTTTATTTTCTCATTGATGTAATGGGAGCCAAAACATGGAAATTATTTCTGAGTGGTATGATGCAAAGGGGTTAATACTGTTAAGCACCCAGACACTGTGCCATATGACAGAGAAGTACTGAAGAGTATGAATGCCACATGCATTTATTATGTTCTTCAAAGGAAAAAAATTATTACTCAAGTTTTAATCACAAGCATAGAATCATTAAACTTGCAATGTGCATGTGTCATTTCTGCCAAAAAAAAAAAAAATCCAGAAAACATTCCAAGTCTTTCATTTGTTTTAATGAGCTTCAGAACCAGCTATTGGCACCCAATTTTTAATACGCATCCGTTCTCTTACTATTGCATTTAAACACTCCTTCGTGAAAAGCACTCAATTTATTTCCAACGTATGATTTGTTTTTTGTTTTTTTTAATAAACCAAGACCTTGTTATAATGGGTAGGTTGCCTTAATGGTTTATCTCGGGTCACTCAGAAGACCTAAATTCTAATCATGCATATATAATGTTATGAGCAATGCCAATACCTCTTTTATGGTTTTATGAAATCTCAATCACTTGTGGATATTGAAACAGCGAAGGTGAACTGGACCCAATCTTCCAAAGGATCCATATATTTTTTGCTCTTTAGGTCTTAGGAATAAAATTTCCCTTCATGACTCTGGGATTTCCAATTGTCCCCAAACAATAATAAATGGCTATTACAGTGGCTCTATTTGTGTCTGAATCCACCACTGTGGTTAAGTTGGTGGCAGAGGGGGGCAGAGCTAAGAAGCATGGATCTGGAAATACAGGAGATAAAACTTCATGGAGATATTTTAAAGTGGGGAGCAACTCCTTTGAGGCCAAGAATCATGCAGTCGGCAGAGGAAGAGGCCCAGGCACAGACAGGGCTGTCTCCTTCTGCAGTTGGCTCACTGCACAGAGATACCAGGGAGAGCACCCGAGTGCGGGAACCTCCCTTCTCGCACCATGGGTGATGGCGGCTACCTACAAAAGGCAGCTCTCTCGATCACGGGAGAGCTTCTTAATCCACATTTGGAAGGAAGTGCCTGGGTGCCAGTCTTGAACTCTACGGCTCATGGGGAAGGAGGGTTTTGGTCTGGGCTGTTGACTACAGAGAAAGGACTCTATCAAAGGCACAGCAAGGGTAATGCTCCATTGGGTGCTAATGGCTGCTGGGCCCAGAGCATGAGTGATGAGTGAATTGGAGGGAAAAGAGAACATGAAGATAGTAAGAGCAGTCCGTACTTCTTGGTTGGACAGAACTAGAGGTGATGGTAAAATATGCAGGTACATTATGTATCTTAATACACGCTACCATTCAACTTTTTAAGTTTTTTTAAAATTATATTACCACTCTAACTGTTAGTAGTTATACTTGTCTTGGATGTTCTTATCTAGCACTTGGAAACATCCCCATATATGTTTAATATTTAATGTACTTATTAACTTATGTTTAGCTAGCATTTTGCAATTTCCCTGAAGGGCAAGTGCCGCAATATACTTCTCTGTATCCCCAGCGCTGTGCTCCACAGAAGTCCTCATAAGCTCTCACTGACAATGACACACATGCTCAAAAACAGGCAAGAACAGATACACGTGAGAGAGCCATTAACACGCCCACGCATGGACGAACAGGCTCGTATATATTGGAGACGCGTGCTAAACCATACTCCGGTCCTTCCTCCAAAGGTTAATATAAAGAAAAAAATATTTATTGAGTGTTTACTATGTTCCAATCAGAGCCTAAGATTTAACAGCCGCTACCTCAATATACATGCTTAACAACCCTTTGAATGAGACATTGTCATTGTAGATAAGGAAACTGAGGTTCAAAACATTTTAATAAACTTACCCAAGACAATGGAACTACCAGCACTCAGAACGAGAATGATGCTGTGTCTCAGCCAGAAGGTAGAACAAGAGAGTATGCATTTCCCCCTTTCTGCCTTCTCCACTGAATACAGTCCGTCTGTCCAGCAAAGTCGCCCAGCCATCCCCAATCTCTCCTTCCACGTGACCCAAACTAGGCAAATCGGACTCTGTCTGCCTGAAAGTTGATCCTAAAGCAAAGGGTAGAAACAATGGATATATACCACAGGTGACACTCTTCCTTTGAACTTCCCAGACTCCCAAAGTTAACCCGGTTCCTTCAGCAATCTCCCCACTCTGTAAAGAACCCCACACTTTTCCAGTAAGTTCTTTTTCTGTTTAAGTAGGCAAAATCAGTCCTTATGGTTGCAGACCAGGTACCCTCGCTGAATTGTCCTGAAACACAGTAGAGTGACAAGAAGAAGACCTACAGCAGACCGGTGACTTGCTCCAGCTTCTTCTTGCAGAGCAGACATCCTAAAGCTCCTGTCTGCACTCCATGTTCCTGGCCAAGTGACAGCTCTGGTCACTGAGTTGCCCCAATTTAACTGTGGTTATGGAAAGGGTCCCCTTTACAACGCCTTGTTTTTTTTCAGGCTTTTCTTCAGCTGCAGCTGACTTGGCCAAGTACCATGATTGACTGGCTATAATGCTCCACAGGCAACTTCCACAGCATTTGGGGGTTTGGGGGTTAATGACTGGTGGCTTAGCACTGTTCTTTGTTTTATGTGCCATCTCTCCTATTTGTTTGTTTGTTCTCTTATTCTTTATACTCCTCATGCTACTCAGAGAAACATTAGTGCTCAGGTGGATCTGAAACCACAAATACAGGATAATTGCCTCCTGTTATCCAATATTTTAATTTCAGTAGCCACTAATTATGCTAAGGAGAAAGGATCCCTTATGTATCATAAGGATGGAGCCAGAGCATTCTCTGTATCCCCTTTATGAATACACCCATTTCATAAGGATGCAGAGCACAGGAGTTCTAAGTGGCTTTCATAAATTTCAGCTACCAAATAACTCAATTAGCTACATTCAACGTTCCAAAGCCACCCTAAAATGTCCCTCTTCAAAGCCACATTAAACATGTCCAATCCTCTATCTGATCTTTGTCCCCACTGTCAGCTCTGAGATTTAATATTCTAGAGAATAAAATGAGGCTACAGTCTAATTGCGATCAGGAAGAAAATCCATTTATATTTGCAATTTTGAACTTTATAACGAGGTTTACAACACTGAATACAACCCAAGTAGCATTCTAACCTTCTGCTTTATCTGCTAGGGACCTCACAAACTCTATCAGACACTCGAAAACGAGCATGCAGCCACCCAAGACTTTGAATAACAGAGTTGGAAAAGGACGGCCAAAAACAATAAATTGGCCTCCATGGTCTGAGCCAGACTCAGTCATGTGTAACTACCGAGCTGGAATAAATAAGGACTCTGTTGAAAACGGTAATAAGAATATCTTTTTAAAAATGTGAAAACTAACGTTAAGAAAATCACAAAATTTACTTCTACGATTTCTAAAATAAAACATTTCTAAAACATGAAAGCACCAATTTAAGAAATGGACTCGCAACCCACAAGGAACACATTAAATACCAACGTAAATAAGGAAAAGATCATTTCGATTCAACCTGAGAGCTCCCGACTCTGAGAAAGAATATCTTGGTAGAAAAGTGCTTTCCAAACTTTCCCTGAAAGCACCGTAAAAGCAAAGGGATTGGGAACACGAACCTATTAAGCTTGTGGTCACAGCAAGAAAGAGCCCATCTCAAGCATTAAATGCCTTGTTTTAGGATCTTTGTTTGGTCTAAAATATCATGGGAGTTCTATGTTACTCTTTAATATGTAAATATATGAATATTACTTATAATTTAATTATCTTTTACAAGTTTAATTATCTTTGAGGCATTGGTAAGGCTTGTTTTATTAAACTTTGAGTAAAGTCAATTCTTAGAGCAGACAAGACATATTGCTCCTAACGCTCCTTGAATTCAGGCACGCCACCACTCACCCATGGGGTGTAAGTAGTGCAGATCAAGAAGCATAGTTTTATTTTTTTTTCTAAAGGTGGTTTATTTTGTTAAAGATTTTATTTATTTATTTTTAGAGAGAGGGGAAGGAAAGGAGAAAGAGGGAGAGAAACATCAATGTGTGGTTGCCTCTCGCATGCTCCCAGCTGGGGACCTGGCTCGCAACCCAGGCATGTGCCCTCACTGGGAATCAAACTGGTGACCCTTTGGTTCACAGGCCTGTGCTTGATCCATTCCTCTACACCAGCCAGGGCAAGAAGTATAGTTTTAGAAGGTTTTATATATTTTCCAACGTACTGGCAAGCTACTACTAACTAATTACATTAATATGACATTAGGAAGCATCCTAAGATGAATATATTCCTAAAGGATAAGTTAAGGAATTGTGGTAGAAAGACCCCAAATAATAATGGCTTACATAAAATACATTTCTTTCTTTCTCATGTAAAAGTCTTGGCCGATATGGTGGCCTCTCCTGGACACCCGCCCCCTCCTGCCCTGTTCTGCCACCCTCAATGTGGTCCAAGGTCGCTTCTCTGGCTCCTGTCACTGTGTTCTCATCCCTCAGTGGCCAGGTGCCTTTTCTACAAGTTGCACACCTCATTTCTATTCACACTGCCAGCACCCCGAATTCAGTCCCATGGCCGCATTTATCTGCAAGGGAGGATGGGAATACAGTGTTTAACAAGGTAGCCTTATGCTCTCCTAAAAAAAGAAATATCAAAATCTTAAAGGGGAAAAGGACATTGATGGCAAAAATGCAATTACTGCCTCACTTAAGTTATCCGCATTAAAGAGCCACTTGTTCAAAATTCAGCAAAATAATAACAGAAATCATGTTCTAGATGTTGTGGCTAAGTAGGCACATATATTGGCTAATATTCTGTAGAGGTATCAGGCAATTAGAAATGTAACTTAAGAAAAAGAAGCTCAAATAAAGTTTAAAGTAAGAGTGACCATTGAAACCAACAAAGCAAAAAACCACACAAAACCATTCTAAGCCAGCTGGTATTGCCAGTGGACCTTTAAAATTTTTAAACCATGGGGACAGGAGGAAACTGCCTTCATGAAAAGAAATAAAATATGTTAACCACTTACAGTCATTAACTCCAAAGATCTTGCCGCTTGAATTTCAGAGCATTGCCACAAAGCAAGTCGTAATCTTTCTTGCTGTGAAGGGTCTCGCCTTCCTTTGTAAAACAAACACACCTGCCCTGGCTGGTGTGGTTCAGTTGGTTGGGCATCCTCTGGTGGGTTAGGGGTGTCACTAGTTCCATTCCCTGTCAGGACGCAGTTCAGGGTGCGTGCCTGGATTGCGGTTCAGTCCCTGCGCGGGGCAAGTGCAGGAGCTCGGGGTGGTCATCGGCCCAGCCAGGTGAGGTGGTTCTCTCCCTCTCCCTTTCTTTCTCTCCCTCTGAAAATAAACAAATAAAATCTTGAAAGAAACACCTGCAAAGTGCAATAAAGCACAGCGAGGTAAAATGAGGTGCATGCACCTGCAATTACTTTCAGCTGCGTCAAATGCAACAGTGGAACTTTACTGGAGTGCCTTGCCAAGGTAAAACATAGTGTTAAAAAATAAAACTTGGGCGCACATCTGGAGAAGGGAAGGCAGGAGAAGTGGGCGGAAGGACGAGTCTCGGGGGTGGCACAGTCGCAGTGACCGTCTGAACCAATGCCATGCGGAACTGTGGAGGTGGATGGGTCTGTCCAAATTCTCCCAAATTAGAGTTCGAGGGACAACCTTTGTGTTGCCACATTAGCCATTGAATATTGAAAGACATGAGCATCAATGCCTGTATTCGAGCAGCATTTACAGTGGCTGGGGGGATAAGCCTTTCCCATGTTGCGGTTTCGTGTCGCTGAGAAGTAGGCTTTGAATCACAGATTAGCGCCTGGGATGTTTAGGACGTGTTCCTGACAGGCCCCTGCTCTCAGGCCGGGAAGAAAGCGGGAGCTGTGATACAGTGCAGCGAAAAACTCAGCCAGGGCTGGGGGAGGCTGTAGAGTTTGGCTGGACCTTCCAACGGGTCCTTCCGCTGCAGAGACAGGGTGGGGTCTTTATCTCCTATAATGACCAGTGGCTGGATGTGGGCCATCCGGAAGGGGACACGACCTTGGGCGAGGCATTTTTCCTTCAGCCAAGGCAATGTTCCACGTGGAAGGACAGCTAAGGAGTATTGTTGGCTGGCGGCGCTCCCAGCAGCTGGGGAAGTAAATCCTTCAGTCTAGAAAGAGGCTCTGGGTGCGCATCGCAGTGTCCACCACACAAGATCTACTTACATATTTTCATTTCATGACCAAGGAAAAACTTGAAGATAAATCATTCTTTATTTGAAGAACAGATTCAATAATGGTAACCATATGAAACCGAAGACACTTGTTTCCTTGCCCTTTTTTTTTCCCCAAAGCATATTTGGTAATACATAAATTAAATGTGGGAATGATATGAGACTCTACTATGTAAATATTTCCATTCCTCTCACTCCTCCACTCTATTCTTGCCAGCAGATTCCTGCCTTGTTTTTCTGAAAATAAAAACAAAAACAATCAGGCCTTTAGGCTCTGTTCCCGATGACTCTGGTTTAAGCCATCGCTTTTTACAGGAAAGAACTAAAGAACTCTCCACCGGCCTCCTCGGTCCCCCTTCGCACGGCTCACAAGCTCACTCTCTCACCCCCCGCCCCCGCCGCCGTCTCCTGCAGCTGCTTTTTCCTGTCAAAACCTCTACATCTTATGGATTTTATGTTTGCCCGTTTTGAAAATGTCTTTTTTTTCTTATTAAATGGATTGCGGTAACATTAATGAACAACATTATATAAATTCTCAGTGTCCATCCTTCTAATACAACATCTACATACTCTATTGTGAGCTCAGCACCCCAAGCCTAGGCCCCTCCCATCACCATGTATTGGGCCCCTGCACCCTCTTTGCTCTCACCCACCCCTCTCCTGTCCTGTTAACCACAATTCTGTTGTCAGGTTAGGTTTTTGGTTTGTTTGCTTGCTTTGTGTGTGTGTGTTGCTTTTTGCTTTTTATCCCATATATGAGTGAAATCATACGGTTCTTGTACTTTTCTGTCTGACTTATTTCACTTAGCATAATGCTCTCAAGATCCATCTGTGTTGCCGAAAAAGCAGTATTTCAACTTTTTAATGGCTTAGTAGTCTTCCATTATATAGACATACCACATCTTCTTTATCCAGTCATCCACGGAAGGACACTTGGGTTGTTTCCATGTCTGAGCTATTGTGAATAACGTCGCCATGAACACACGTTCTCTAATTACAGCCATGATCCTACCCTTCTTCATTCTAAGTTTCTTAAACTAGCAACACAGAATTATAGGCTCATTTCTATGACTCCCCAATGCCCTGAAATCCAGTGTTGCTTCTGTTCACTCCCTTACACCTACATGTGCCCCCAGCAACAGGAAGAAAGAAAGAGAGAGAGAGAGAGAGAGAGAGAGAGAGAGAGAGAGAGGGAGGGAGGGAGGGAGGGAGGGAGGGAGGGAGGGAGGGAAGAAAGAAAGAAAGAAAGAAAGAGAGAGAGAAAGAAAGAGAGAGAGAGAAAGAGAAAGAGAGAAAGAAAGAGAAAGAGAGAGGTCATCTCTTCTTGGAAAATTTAAGATTTTTTTCACAATCCTCAGGGTTGACCTTTAAGCACAATGAGGCAGTGAGCATCCATTCCTTTTCCAACACCTTTACTTCCTGTCTCCCACCACTTATTGCCACTTTTCCTTTCTTCCCTCAGCCACTAACTGGGGAATTTCTCCAAAGCTATCTTTCACCCATTATCTAAAGCGTTCGAACATTATCATTATGGTTTCTCATTATTCTCATCATCGCCTGTGTGCTGGCGATTCACTTTTGAGTCTCCGTCCTGTCCTCCTGGGTAACTCTAGCCTGCGTCTCAGCTGCCTCAGGGACATTTGCACAACCCAATTTCACCCCAAGTTCAAGTTCAATATGACCAAAACCAAATTCACCATGCACGACGTAAAAGAAGTCTTTCACCTCAACCTCTCTAGCAGCTTCCCTCCAGCTGCTTCTGGCAAAAAGAAAAGAAGCTGAAGACATCCCAGAACATATGGTGTGAAGGAAAAGAAAGTGAGGCCGCCTCCTAATCCTTGTATTGTCACTTGTTAACCCCATATGCCATCTTTTTGCTTGTAGTCCCTTCATATTCCTATTGTTTCCAAATTTAAATCAATGTTGATATTTCCCTCTCCTTTTCAAAAGGTGTATCCTACTAGTCTGAACAGTAGAATCCAACCCCATGAGTCTGGCCCTGAAAGGCCCCGCCCCCCGAGGTTGGCCCTGCCCATCCTGCACGGCCAGCCTCATCACACCCACGCTTTCTGCCCTGGGCCCGCTCAGCCCGAAACCTTTCCTCACATCATTTCCCCACTCAGGCCCCAAATGGCCTTCCCCATTCATTTATTTCATTTAAGTCTGCTTTCCTCAGGATCTATATTCCGTTTAAACTAGAAGGCATAATCAATCTCTCCTAGCCCACTGAGATACTCCTCTTATCTACATTTCTATGTTAAATATCAACTACTCACTACAATAGCTTGTCACATACTACTTTGTGGGACATATGATTACTCCACATGAATATATATTGTCTTTTCTTCTATGTTGTAAGGTCCTTAGAATGCTTCAGCCACATGTTATGGACATGAGAAAAATTCAATACATACTTTCTGAATTAAGATTAGTCTCACCCTACCCTGGCTGGCGTAGCTCAGTGGATTGAGCTCGGGCTGCGAACCAAAGTGTCGCAGGTTCCATTACCAGTCAGGGCACATGCCTGGGTTGCAGGCCACGGACCCCAGCAACCGCACATTGATGTTTCTCTCTTTCTCTCTTTCTCCCTCCCTTCCCTCTCTATAAATGAATAAGTAAATCTTTAAAAAAAAAAGAGAGATGCTAAAAAAAGATTAGTCTTCACCCCATGTACATATATACTAGTACTATAAGAATAAAATTATGAAAATAAATAATTTCCTGTCCGAAATAAAAGAAAAAAGTAGGAACAAATTAATACCTATGTATTATTAAATGTTGAGGGCAAATGTGGTGACATATTATAAATGAAATTATTCAAAAATTGAAAGTATTTCCTTTTTATTGTGTGATTTTCATTTTTTCTAGTGACATAAAGCAAAGCTGTCATTAACTAGCTGGAGCACTGGATGGTGGAAAGATGTGTTCTCTTACTTGTTCTCACTTAGAACTCACCTGCCTTTCATGGATTAGTCTCAATGTCAAGTAAACTAATGTGTGTGTGTGTGTGTGTGTGTGTGTGTGTGTGTGTGTGTATTCCTCTGAACAAATCCTATTTAGTCTTTTTATATAGTTTTTATTAAACAAGACCACACAAATGGGTAGGAAAGAAAACATTTTGTCAGCCTTATGCTCGGACACTTACGCTAAAAGATTTTTGCCAAGAAGAAATAGACTAAACATACATCAAGCCAAATGGAGATGCTTACTTTAGTCACCAGAGGTACTCCTTATGATTTAAGACATTAGGCCATGATTTGAGAATGGAAAGAGTGCAAAACTGCTTTATGTTTCTGACAATCACTGTCCAAAAAAATCTGTATATCCAAACAATATGCAAACTCAATACTATATTTTCAAGTTTTATGGTAGCATTTTTAAACTAACTTTATAAACATTTTTGAGGGTACACTCACTTTATTGCTTTTTTAACACTTTTTCAGTGAAACAAAACATTAATTGTGATTTTTCTCCTTGGTCAGTTTTGTTTTAGTATTACCTGTCCCAAAGTTCAAGCACAAAAATGTGTTTCTTTGACACATACGGCATTGCCATGTCTCCTTCATCTGGTCAGAATTTCTCAAAAGGACTAGTTTCTACTAAACATTACCGTTTCTTCTGGGGCAGGAAGGGTTTTGGGTGTGGCACGGGAGCGGACCGGGACAGTGGTAACCTTTATTTATTCATCTGGTGCATTTCTGAGCACTCACCATGTGCGGGGAGACACGCTAGTTGCTGGAGATACAGCAGCAAAAGAGACGCAGTCCTCATCCTCATCCAACGTGCACTAACATGAGTTGGAGGGCTCCAAACAGCTCATCACACAAGGATTTATCATGACTGCAGTGCAAGCAAATGAACTGTGTCCTGTTAAACAAAAAATACCGTGCGGCAATGAAAAGACACAAACTATGTCACAGAACAACATGGATAGCGTCATAAAAAATTCTGAGTAGAAAATACAAAGGGTATATATTATACGGTTCCTTTTAGGTCTAGTTCACAAACAAGTAGAACTTGCATGCAGCTAAGTCGGAGCAGCGGCTGCTGGTGTGGGTGAGGCACAAGAAGAGGTGCACGGACCCCTCTCAGGATGCTGGAAATACTTCTTGATCGGGGCCGGGTGGCAGGGGTAGTTACAGAGATGTGTTCCCTTCGTGAAAATGTATCGAACGATATACTTATGATTTATGTGCTTTTCTACATGTAGAGTATATGCCTAAACCCTGAACCACTATTTGTTTTTAGTCCCTTTTCCTTAAACAGCCAACAAATGGACAACAGTTCTAAAGAGGAAGCAACAGAAGACGTGTTTCCTTTCTCTCTGAGGTCTTGGCCCATCGGATCTGTGTGAGGAGGAGTCTGACACAGCAGCTAAAGACAGTGGCAGAAACCACACAGCCTCACTGGTCTGCTTGCTCACTGAGGATCCTATGAGACGCGATACAGCAAACACTTATTAACACAGAGCCAGGGACATAGATATTTGTGAAATGAAGTTGACTTTGTCATTTATCACCCACGCAGGACGTTTCTGAGAGTCAAAGACTGCTATTAATAAACACACTGGAGCACAAATAGACATTAAAATTCTCACAGACAAACGGAAGAGTATGGTCAATGAAGAGCTAAATAAATGATGACAGGTATAATTATTATGCCTGCGCTAGCCTCGCCATTAGCAAGTGTATTAATAGGCAGTATTTTTGAAAAATTATGAAAGTGGGGCAGTAATATATCTGAGTGGAGCAATTATAAGTCAGTAACAAAATATTTATCCCTGTAAACAACACGCCAGTTCTCTAGTGCTCAAAAAATATGTTCTTACTGAGAGAGCACCATGAGACTATATAGCACAGGAGGCGACATGACTCTGGATGCTCATGTTTTTCCTGGTTCTGAAGACCAGGAATTCACACGACTGGAAGCCATAGCTCCCTCATTTCTTTTGTATCACTTATCATATTTGTTCATTTTAAGTATATTCATATATAAGGTGCATTTTATTCATACATGACAAACCCAGCACTTCCAGTAGCACGGTTTTACACAAGCACATTGTTATAGATTCCATTGCACATTACAGAGAAATGCCCAGAATCCCATTAGTTGTGATGTAGCCCATTTACCACAAACTCTCATGTTTACATAAGCCTCACTGCAACTGCATCTCTCCTTGCCGGCACTAAGATCCTCTGGGTGGGCCCTGAATGTCGATGAGACTGGGTGGCTGAGTGTGGCGAAGTAGCCAGTGACTGGGAAAGAAGACAAAGACAAGTTGGGGCTCCAGATACCGTGCTCATTTCCTGTGTACACACTGGAGAGACTTGGGCTTCGTGTCCCTGATGTCTATAAACGTGTTTTTCCCTTGATATTCAAAGACGACCTCACAAAGCAACAACAGAAAAAATTCTTCTTTTCCCCAAATGAGAGAAGAGGTTCCTGTGCTCCATGCCACTCTCTCCTGGGTTTCCTGCTACTGTGGGAAGTTGTTCTTCCTACAAGACTCTCTTGTGTTAAGTCAGATGTCAAGAGAATTGGGCAAGGTCATTGTTGTGCAGTGTTCTTTCTCTGATCTTCCATGGGGCCTGGTGGCTAAAGACGTTCAGAAAGCCCCCATCTCCTAGAGAGTCTCCTCAAACACATCATTTCATTTTCTATAGTATTTTGCCAAGCTCTGTTCGCCCATGTTCAACTTCTAAAACGGGTTTGGTGTGAAAAATACCAGATGAATTCACTATTCCTTCCCCACCTTTCTGGTGGCCTATTTACTTCTCGGTTTGTAGACTTCTTGAGAGAAATATGTGCAACCATTTCTTTCCCGTTCATAATGCACCCACTCAGTCCGTCGGTGTGTATTTACTGACTGAAGGAATCAGCAGACGAGGAGTCAGCAGCCCCGGACTGAGGGCCAGCCAATGACACGTGTTAGGTCCATGAGCACACAGCGCATCCTTCTCACGTGTCCCATCCCTGGGGCACCATCAACACAGAGACTTTCCAAAGCAGGATAAAGGGCCAACTTGGAGGAGACAGTAACCTAACATGTCCCTGGCTCCTCGACCTCTCCACCTATTTCTGGAGTAGACCAATAATAAACAAAGAGCTCCTGGAAGAGTCCAGAAGTAAAGGGTGAGCGTGTACAGGCTGTGGCGTGAGGACACTGCCTAGGGACCAGCAACAAGAAGGTGCCCCTCTTCCTGGAGCCTGCTCAAACTAGCATACGCACGCAAAGCTGCTGTGGCATAACCAAGCCTCAGCATTCCAGAGGACCCCATTCACTTACACTCTCTCCAAATGTGCAACCGTGGAAAAGGTACTGTATTTCTCTGTGAGCAAAAGAATGTGTCCTATAATCTGATCCTTTGTGACTCCCTACCTGATGGGTAGCAGGAGCAAAAAAAAACTATACTTCAGTCCAATCAATTAACTTCATTGGAAGCAATAGTCTGAATAGTCTCTTGACACAAATACTGGGTTTCTCCAGTCCTCTTCTCGAATAGGGTGTCCAGCGAACAGAGGTAGGGACAACACTGACGGCACCATATAACAGCAAGGAGTCCACACGGTATCCTCTGTGTCTCCCTGGGCCCTGCAGCTGAATGGCTGCCCAAACAGCCACCTCCTGAGCCCGCTGCTGTGTTCCAGGCCCCACCCTTGGGTGTTGGCCTGTCGCCTGAGCCTGTGGTGATAGAGTGCAGGGCCTGTCTGCCCCAGCTCGCTCACAGGCCCATGTGCACACTGGCTGATGCGACTGCACCTCACCTCTCAGACATGCTGGTGGTACCTTTAAGTCTCTCCCCTGTCCTCTGGCCTGAAACCCTTGGCCCTTCCACGTCCTCACGGAGAGAGCCCGGTCCCATCTCTTTGCAAACAGTTAGACCTACTCTTATCTGCTGTTTACCTATTAACCGAGATTTCAGTGTTTGTGGTAAGAGAATCCCTCACTGGCCCCACTGAAACTTACTTTACTTTGTCTCTCCCTCGGCTCACTTTTGGACGTTACAGACACCCATCGCTTCTTCCGAAGCTTTTCCGGGTAAGCTTTTCCAGAATCAGTGTTTCAGGCATAAGCTTTTTTCATTTCCTTTCAGCTTTTGAGTTTCTAATAATGGCCACTTTTTATTTTTCCAATTCAAGATTACCGGTCTGGTGTGTACTGAGAACTTTTATTCTTCTTGATATATTCATGAGTTTACGAGCTTAACCCTGCCCCAATGCACCCCCTCATCCCTCAATGCAGCTCAAAATAAGACAAGAAGGACTAGATTTAGGGTGAGGCATAGTGTGGTACCTACTCATGATAAATACTCTTTTTAAATGTTCAAACCTCACACACACATTCTCTGAGGTCCATTGGAAATCTATCTGCCTTTATATTTTAAAGTCTTAGCTAAAAAAAACATACAGATAAAGGAAAACAAATTATGTCCTTTACCAGATCCTAACATGCTTGTACAATGTGCTATCTGTTGTAAGCTAAGGAATAAATGGAATTTAAAATGTCTCTTTCCAACAATGAAATACCTGTGGTACCAGATGTGACCACAGGTAGCATTCCCTCTTGGGTCAGAATCAGCCAGAGGGCCCTGATGCTGTACTTGCTCAGACGTAAGCCTACTTGGACGCTGGCCACCACAGCCCAAGCAAGGAGCAGTGCGTCCCCTGGTATTATCTGGTCACCAAAATGCCAGTCTCCCCATTTCTTTCTCAAGCCATTCAGACCCATGCTGTCTGTGCAGATTTCTGGTGGAAGGGGTATAGGAGATCAAAACATCAACTGTAATGGTGGTGTGGCTATCATTAATGTTGGGAGATGGAGGCCTGGATCCAAGGCCCAAAGAGCTTCCTTTGCCTCCCTTCTTGACATGAACAATCCCTTGGTCGTGGGCAGGTCAGCCATGAGGGAAACAGGGGGTTACTGAGATGAGAACTCCACTTGAAAGGGAAAAGCGTGGCAGAGCCTCTGGACGACGCATGTCCAATGAAGCTGATGGCCACCCATGCCTGTGTTCATTTCCTAGGGCCACCGCAACCAAGTCCTTTCCGTTAGGTGGCTTAAAGCAACACAAACTTATTTTCCTACTGTTCTGGGGTCTAGAAGTCTCAAATCAGGTGCTGGCAGGGCCACGCGGGGAGGATCCTTCCTTATCTCCATAGCCCAGGAGTTCCTTGGTTCATTCGTAATGACTCCAATCTCTGTCTCCATCTTCATCAAGCTGTTTGTTACCCTCTGACTCTCTCGGTCTTCACTGCTCATAAGGACACCGGTCGTATTGGAGTAGGGCCCACACGAACGGCCTCATCTTAACTTGATTATGGCTGCGAAGACCCCATTTCCCAATGAGGTCACACTCACAGGTGCTGGAAGCTGTGACGTTAACCTATCTTTTCTGGGGGCACAATTCAAGCCACAACAATGCCTGTGACCCCTAGCACCTTTATCTCACCGCACAGAGAAGCCAGGGTAAGGGGATGTCTGAACGTTGCCTTCCAGGGAGTCAGATAAACAGTGCTTTCCATTGGGAGGGCCCAGTGAGGGGAGAAAGAAGAGCAGAAACGTTCCGGAAAGACATTTTCTTGTGTTGTAGACAATAGTCAGAGGAAGCAAGGGGAGAAAAGAAACACAGTTTATTTTCCTACTCCAGTGGAAGGATACGGACTTGCAGGGACTATTTTAATAGTACCTATGTGTTAATCTAATGCTTTATGTGTTCATCTAAGTGTGGCTATAAGTCATTCAATCTGCTAAAATTAAATTTGCATGTTTCCATCATTTATAAAATCATTTCGACCTGAATGAAAATAACTGATTTATGATTGTGTTAAACATGTAAAGAAGAGATCTAAAAAAAGCAAACTCAGTCCTGGCTGGTGTGGCTCAGTGGACTGAGTGTGGTCCTGTGACTGGTTCGATTCCCAGTATAGGGCACATGGCTGGGTTGCAGGCCAGGACCCCAGTAGGGGGCATGCAAGAGGCAACCACACACTGATGTTTCTCTCCCTCTGTTTTTCCCTCCCTTCCCCTCTCTAAAATAAATAAATACAATCTTTTTTTAAGTACACTCAGAAGAGTAGTTATGCTTTTGTCTATCAAATTTTCAAAGATTTAAGAAACTCCATAGTAAGTTTGGTTAGCAAAGGTATGGATGGATAAAAAGGACTCCTTTTCCATCACTGGTGAGAAGGGAAATGGCAATTTGTGGCAGTCATTGGACAATACATATCAAGCGCTTTATAACATTTTTCCATTTGACTCAAGTTCTTCCAAGAAATTTTCTTGAGCAAAGTCTGGGGCATGTGTATCAAGTTTTAGTTATAAGAATTTTCATCATAATATTGTTATTAAATAAAGGCTTAAAAGTAAATAATGACATGGTCACTAAAAAAAGGACCTGTAGAACAAGAAAACTGTAGCTCACAGGCTAAATCTGACCCACTATCTGTTTTGTAAATAAAGTTGTATTTATTTAAGACACAATCACACTCATTTATTTACACATTGTGTATGGCTACATTCTGAAAGTTAAGTAGTTGGGAGAAAGATAGCATGGTCCACAAGTCATAAAATATTTACCATTTAGCCCTTTACAAAAAAGGGCTTGTTAATCCCTATTATAGAAAAATGCATATGATATGAAAGACATGGCCAATTATGTTTATAAAAAGGAAAATTACAAAATAATGTGCTCAGTGTGAGTCTGTGGGTTTAAATGTGAATGCATTTATTTAAATATGTATGTATATATGTGTATATAAGTCCATGCACCAAAAAATGAATAGTTATTATCTCAGGGAAATGGTATTATGAGTTTATTTTTCTTTATTGAATTTCCTACTTTTCCAAAATGTCTGCAGTAAATACATGTGTTTGCACATATAAAAATAGTGTTTTTAAAATCACTATTGTTAATCCAAACATTGAACTGATTAACATTGAGTCAGTTGCTTAACTCCTCGGAGCTGCGGTTTGGGCCTCTGTTAATAGCAGTACCTGTCTCATAGGCATCTTGTGAGCATTAACTGAAGGATAATATATGTAACGTGCGTGTGGGTACCTGGCACCATCTCCCCGCTGATAGAGCATCAGTAGAAAGTCCTGACAGAGTTGCTAATGCGCTAGAAACATCTGCAAAGTCAACTCCAGAAAAAGTATAAAGAAATATCCACATCTGGCAGAGTAGCATCAAAGTGGACTTTCATTTTTATCTTAGCAACGGATCTGACTTAAGGTGTGTGCGGTGGAGGGGATCCTGCAGAAACGGATCTGTGCCTCATGTTGGTGAAGAAATTTAGGCATCGTTTTAGACATGTATTATATAACTCTCACAATATTAATAAAAAATAGCTGATTTGACTGATCATAATAAGAACCCTAAAATCACAATTCATCTGTCCTTCAAAACTAACTACAGTCTCATCAAGAGAGTTCTTCTATTAACCTGTTATTTGACACCAAAGAACAGAACCGCCTTCGTGAGAAAGCAGGACCCATTTCCGACTGGTGTGTGAGGCAGGCCCCGTAAAACATGGTAAAAGAATGAGGTACGAGATGTTATTCCAGGATTCCTCAGTTGTTTTCCATCCTATTTACAGTAATAAACACTGTTTTGTCTATGTTGGGGTTTGCTTTCTCTCCTAGAAACTATTTCATTAAACCAGCATGTGTGCATGGTCTCCTTTCATCTCTTCTTACATCTCCTCCCATCCGCAAGTTGCCAAGAAGCCTTTCCAGATAAGAATGCAAAGGGTATCTGAAAATAATATAAAACCAGACCAAATTCCTATGAGCTGAAAAACCCAGGAATGCATAAATTATATAGATTGTGTGTTCCTGTTACACACAGCGAAACTGACTGTCAGTGCCAGCTGCCTTTACATCAAAGAGGATATTTTGAGCTCTGCCAAGAGCTAGCTGTATAGTTATTTAACATTGTTCTTTAACTCTCTCAACAACCCTTCATTGTATGCAACGTTCAGGGTTCTTTTAGGAAAAAGTAAAGCAGCCAAGTCCATTTTGTTTCTCTGATTTATCTAGGATTACTTATGTTCATGCTCAAATGTTGTATACAACATGCAAAACTATTTTTAAATCAATCGTTAATAGAAATTGGATCCAAACTGAATAGGGGTACAAATAGGAAGATGATGTGTATTATTTGGACGAAAGCTCATTCTGCCGGAAGTCAAAACATCCAGCTGATTTAATTAAAGAAAAGAGAGACTCAGTCCATCCAGATGTCTGGCATCATAAACACCAAACGCAGGGGTGATTGATTGAATCTTTGACGTGATTCACCAGATGTTTCAGCCTCTTGGAGACAGACTAAAAGGGAAGGATTCGGAAGGGTTTCAAATTCCTTTGTTTCTCCCCGGGTTTTCATTGTGAGTCTTCCTTGTTTCCTCTTTGGTTACCTTATCCAGCTAATCCCTGCCCCCTTTGGTAACATTATCTCCTATTTTCTTTCAGACTGAATCTTGGGATATCTGGGTAGAGTAACAAATTGAGAACCAAGTGGTGAGGTATAAACAAGTTCATTTCCTTGCCCCCTAAATAGATGGCGCCATGTGGCCCTTTGTTCCCGGGGGGAGACCGCAGTGCAGACAGGACCCTGGGAGCAGTGACACTGATGATGCCCATGCACGTGACATTTAACAAGATCGGCTGCAAAGATAGATCCAGGAGACATATTCTCAAACGGTATTATTAGCTTGATTGCTCTGCAGTGCGAACATTCGAACATCCCAACATTTGCTGCTCAGATTGCCTGTCATCAGCTTCCACTGTATTAAGTCACTAATGAGTTGATAGTTAGATAAGCGCTTTCTCAAAGGAAATAAATAAAGACTGACAATTACCGAAACAAAGGGAGGAGACTGTAAGTGGGTTCCTTCATTGTGTTACTTACGGGGATCACAGGTTCGCCTGAATTCTGAAAACCCCGCTCTTGTTGTAGAGCACACTGGATGGCAGAGATTATCCTGGGCGTGGGCAAGGAGGTTGTCCTGTGTGATCGGATTTAGAAGAAGAATAGACGATGCCAGTCTGGCTCCACCTTTGAACTGAATTTCCCGTCCTCACAAATCACATGATACCATTCATTTTGTCCCTCTGGATACAGCTTCATGGATACTATCTCCGTGGCTTGGCTTAACCATTTCTAAGGAAATGTATTATTATACCCATTCTTCTTCAAGAAGCTACAGGGTTTTGCTAAGGACATGGTGAGGAGTGGTCCGAAACCCCAATACTCTAGCTCCCAGCCTTATGCAGTACCAGAGTTGCCTAAGAAAATGAGTTAGAAAAGAAATATTGAGACCACTGGGTTCAATAAGATATCAGGTAAAATATACACCAAAGAATTTCACTCATCAGGTTAGTCTTGTGATACCTTCAACTCCGAAGCAGCTGAGAAAAGTTCAAGGCCACTCGGAGCCCAATAATTGCTCTGCAACCTCATTTATTTGAAGATAGACTTCACAGAGCCAAACATATTGCTACTCAAGTATTATGGAAAATAAAATGTTAAGCACTTCTGTCCAAAGAGGGATGTAAATAAAGGAAAAGTCTATCTTGTTTCTTCTGTCTCTGAATTTCTAATTATTATTACTTACCTGAGCTTCTGCTTCCGTGTTCCGGCATAACTTCTATTCTTAGAAGTCATGTCATCGGAAGATCCCTTTTGGTGTCCAAAACCCTACTGGACGGAGGAACAACAGTGTAAGTTGTATCCACATACAGCCTGGGAGCTTCCCAGATCCACCACGGCCCTGCTGATTTTATCTGCTTTCTCTGTCAACACCGTTCTGCATCCTCAGCTGACACCACGTCTCTCCACTTCTTCACCTGCAATCAACTCATCTCAGTAGTCATCGCTATGGCTGAAACTTTGAGAAGAAAAACATTCTCCTTCTGAAGAACATTTTTATTTCCCAACATCATTCCTTTTTAGCAACTGTTGTTCTTCCTCTGCCGAGCTGTTCATGATTTAGCTTGACTCACCTCCCCCGGCAGAAGGCCGAGCCCACGGCTAAAGTTGACCAGTCAGAGAACAGTGCCTCCAAGTCAAACTGTTGGTGGTGACAAGGGATTTGTCAACCAAGCAGTAGCCAGAGTATCACCTTGACCCTAGTTACCCTAGCCCCACCCCCCGGAGGATGACAAACAGCAAAAAGGCCAGGTGGCATCCCTCAACAGAATATATAGGGGGAATTGCTTTTGTATTTGAGGGGTTGTTTTATTTTTCTTTTTGTGTTTGGAAAAGTTTCCTCAAGTTTGGAAACTTAAATCTTTAGAACAAGTGTTAAGCCTGCCTGAATTTCACCTTAAAGGGAGACGTGGTTTTTATTATACCGAACAGAAAGCAACCTGTCTGCCCTGTGCTCTGGAAGGAGACACTATCGCTCACTCCCAAGGCTGCTCACTGTACAAAGACCCTCGAAAACATAGTCTGGGACAAGGGCGGTCAGTGCCTCTCCTCACAAGACGTGCAGAAACGCAAGAGATCCATGGGTCCCCCAAGGCATTTCATCCAATAAATCTCTTGCATATATAATCCCAGCTTGGCCTCTACTTCTACAAATCCAGACTAATACAAATGGTGCTCCTACTATTTAGATTGTGTGTTCTTGAAGAGCAAAAACCATGCTTTGCTGCTATTTGCAGCCCCCATAGCACCTAGCAGGGTAATTGGCAAATATGTGTTGATGCACTGAGCCATAGAATTGAGATTAAAAGTCCAGCCAATGAACAGGAGATTTGGACTTTGAAAAAGGGTCAGGCATACTTAAAATAGGTCTCCTGATATAAATTCTCTGTTTCTTTGTCCATATTGTCTGAACTATGACTATTACTGGACACTGATATTGTTTGGCCATTTCGTTGGATCTGTCTGCTCCAAATAGCCCCAATTTCCCAGGTGATGACTGTCACATATAAACTTCACCCATTCCGTGGTGAGCCACGATCATCCTTTAACTCCCCCAACCACTGAAGGGTAGACTGTAAGAGAAGAGTCCCTGTCTTCTACACGGTTGCTGCATGAAAACGTCTGTGTGTCTCAAAATGTACCCACAGGATTTTAATTAGTAGAAGTGGCTGAGTGATGACACAGAGAGGCCAAAGCCAGTGAAAGAAAACTTGCATTATTTACATTTCCCAAGAAGAGGGGACATGTCATGTCATGCAGAGTCATTTGGGGAAATACCAGTTTTGTTCGGGGAGCAGAAGGGGAGGGAGGAAATCTAGGTCAGAGACTCTATTGTGGCTTTCATATGAAAGACAAGGCAGGACAGCTTAGGGTTGGCTAGTCTGAATAACTCCAGGAAGCTCTGGGGCACAGTTGCCCAGTACCTGGCCCTGGGTTGCCTTAAAGCAGGGGAACATCGGCTTAGTGTGTGAGAGTTTGCTGAAAGAGACCATTGGGGGTGTGGGCTTTGGACTGGTTCGTTAGTCTGCATAGGAAAGGTGTGTGCCCAGATGAGCTCTTCGCTGTCTCTAAAAACTGGGTAGCCTTGGGAGTGGGTGACGCCCCAGTCAGCTGGGCCATAAATGCCAGAGCATCAAGAAAGAAAAAAGAAGAAAATAGAGTTCATACAATTGGCCCTGTAGGAAATGGAGGTCAAATAGGCAAATGGAGAGTCTAGGAAACAGAACATGGTGCCTTCCCATCTTTCTCAACCACAGATGCTCCCTGCAGGTTGCCCCTGGAGACGCCCGCCCTTGGCCTTCAGTAGATTTAATGATGGAAGAAGGACGATGATTCCTTTTTCCAGTTAAGTCATTCCAGCTTTTCTTTCCCCCGACATGGACTTAGTTTCTGCTCTTCACTTTACCTTGACTTTCACCTTCCCCTTCCTGGTTATACTCTCAAACAGGAACCAGTGTCTCTTGATGAGACGCACTTAAATGCAGTTGGAGCTCCGGTTCAGCGAGGGAACACGAGTCATATCTTCTGTCACAGCCAGTCTTCTCCGGCCTCACTCCACACCCGCCTCACCTTGATTTTGCCTCTTCCTTGTCAGCAGGCAAAACCAACACGTTCTATCATCCCAGCCTAAGACGGTCAGACACAGCCAACTTGAGCATTCTGTTTATGATCAAAATAGGAGTTGTTATTTGAAATAACAAAGAACAGCCCAGCGTGGCTGGGTTTTCGGTTTTTTTATAAATGTGTTCACTACGCATGTAATGAACTCAGTGCCTTTGATGTTATAGATAAGACGTGTATTATGAATCAGTAGTGAATTTCCATTGAGTTAAGAACAAAATTCAACTTCACAGGTTTGTCCTTCTTCTTCTTCTTCTTCTTCTTCTTCTTTTTGATACTGTAGATGGGGGGATGGGTTTTCTGCTTATTATTATCTCCATAATCTGTATGAAAACTGCAAATATTGAAAAATATTGATGCCTTAAAACTCTTTCTAAGACTCCAACCATGGGCTAATAAAAACGATAAAAATTCATTACGAATGCAAGCTCTTAAGATGGCATCTCATTTGGCATAAATAAAAAAGCATCTGGGAGACTTGAAATCAACACTTGAGTTATGTGGGCTCTGGTTGGCTTTATGCCATTGACGTGCTCGGCTTTCAACGCATCCCCAAAATGCACTTCCATGATGTGGCAGTATTAGCGATGCCGTAAAACTCACTGTATAATGTGATAGATTTTCACAAGGGCAAAGAAAATATGTGGCCAACCATTCTGTTTCTAAATTGTGTGGGAGCCTCATTGCCCTGTGGATGGAGCTGCTCTGTAATTACTCCTGTTAGACAGAGACTTTACTGCCCTGCGATGCCGGATGGGCTCCTGTTTTCATTTATGGGAGTCAATGATTCATAGGGTGCATTGAGCGCTCTTTTATCAATTAGGTACAAAGAATCATAGTCCCATCTTGATTTGTATCAGCCCCGGGTGGAAACCACTCTGGCCAAGCACTATAGTTCATGACGACATGCTATTTATTTTTCTCACAACCACACTCAATTCTAACTGCATTTCCTAAGACAAAGTGCGGCTCTAAGTGGAATTCAGGAAAACAAGGTGGTTCTAACACACAGTAGATTCTACCCGGGAAGATAAATCCTGTGGCCTGCCACTGTGTTAAGATTAAACACCGAGACTAAGGGAAAATATACACTGTGTCTAGATGGAATATATAGTGGCCACAAATGATAAAATACGACTCACGGTAAATATCCTTCATTTGGTTTGTACGTGCCGGATTTTGACTTTACTACATGAAGCCTTTTCACTTTTAGCTGATTGTCAACAGAAACACAGAGATGTGAGCCCAGTAAAACTGGCATCGCGTACCATTTCCCCTAAATGGAAATATGTTCAAACATGCCAGGATATGACATTCCCACAATATTTCAGAATTGCCCTCTATGCCGCCCTGTTTGCGGAGCTTGAATTTCAAAATGACAGACTGCTTCCAAAAGAGCAGCTCTTCCTCGCCCCACTTATCGGTGTCTGCAATAGCACACTCTCCTTCATCCACGGAGATGAGGCGGCAGCTTCGCCATTTTCCAGGCTCCGGTAGGCAGATGGCGAACTAGTCTGTCGTGACCAGGGCCATGTTTGCACTTAGTCCCTGCCCGATCCCCCTTCCTCCTCAGACTTGAGAACATCAGCACGCACCTTCAGACAGTTGGCTGGAAGCGGGGTGCAGGTGGCACCACGGCTCTGTCCTCAGAGCAACCTGCAATCTACCATGTGAAAGACAAACTCCATTCATCATCAGATCCTGCAGAACTAGAAAAAAACAGCCGTTTTCTGGGATACTTCCCTCTCCCAGAGGTGATTCACAACACAACATTACTATACACTTCCTGTTTTCCACGGGGTTTGTTTAAACAAGAAAAATGCTTATGTACACAGAGGACAGATGTCACACTGACCCTGCCTGAGACTTAAAAGGACCTCAGTTACCCATTCAGAGACCTTATGCTATGATCCAAAATACTGAGGCAGCTATGACACAACAGCAAGGGAAAAAGAACACCGAGTCACTGCTCTAACCAGCTCATCCGGTTGCCAAGTGGGTATTAGATAAACATACATAATCTATTTCCCCAGGTATTGGGTTCTAGGAAATAAATAAGAAAATAACTACTTTTGACTCCTTGCTGAACTATAAATGGACTAGTGCAAAAGGTTGTGAAAACTAACATTATCGCAGAGCAATTAATCAATTGCCAATGAAACACACATCCAAATTCAGCCCCCCTTCAGTGAAAAGTTCCCCAAAGATTCTTTTATAGTCAAGATTTTGTATGCACTGATTTTTAAATGCCTTTCATTGAAAAAATATATTACAAGTGGAAAAACACTCTAGTGATATATTAGCAGCTATTTTTAATTTTATGGTTAATTAATGATTAATCATAGTCATTAATCATAATGATTAATTTTATTAATCATTTTATGATTTTACTGTGAACACGAACACCTTACTTTTGTGCTTCTGTGGGAGGGGCACTACTAGTTTAAAGAAAGGAAATCTCTAGTGGACTAAATATTAAAGAAAAATTGGTCATTGAGAAAAATGTGAGTACTATAAAATATTAGATCTTATAGCAATAAAAATGTACTTTTAAGAAAAATACCTTGACCCCTTTGGACAGATCTAAGTGGGGTTTCTCTAGAAAAACATCCAATGCTGAGGAATTTTTTTAAATGCTCTGGAAAAAAGCTGTTTCCAATGAAAATTATAAAATTTACCCCAGGGCAGAGCTAGATTCTGCGGGGCCTTTAAAATAAGAATGTGAAGGACAAAAATTAAGTATAAAATGAATATTTACCATGAGAAAGGAAATCACAAAGTTTTCAAAAGCTGACAACACAAAATCTGGAAAAAACAGCATTAAGTTTTTATTAATTAAAGACCTTTTATTAAGTAAACATCTTTATAAGACTTTTTGCTTATATTCTCAACCACATTCTCTTTGATGCCTTTTTCCTATGAAAACTGTGTTGTAGTATCATTTTCCAAAGGGAAGAGAAAAAAAATGCATTCTCTTCTAGCATGATTGGGTAAAATCTAATTGGTATAACTGACAGTTTAGAGAACTCTTTGGTTTTATGGCTTGTTTTTTGGAATGTAATGTAAACTTTTAAGTTGTCCCATTTGGGAGACTCTCTCTTAAGCCTCTCTTTTATATGAATGCTTACAAACATGCTTGCCGCTTGTCACACAAATAAATGCGCCCTCATTGTCAAGTACATTGCGAGGGATCCATACGACACCGCAGTGCTTCTCCCCTGCACTTCGCCCTCCACCAGCACGTCTCTGTTTATCTTAATAAACACCATGACGTCATTACGAGTAAAATCACTTCTGGTTCATGCTGATGTTCTTTCAAGCTCCCAAAAACACGTTACAGGTGATCTAGCTCATCACAGATGAATGTATTTCTAAAAAGATCGACAATGATACCTGCTTCCCTTTCCATCCTTCACATCCCTCTCGAACAACCTACTGAATCTATCCCCATGTCTATTTTTTTAATTAATAAAATATCTACGTCTGTAATAAAACCATCAAGAAGTTAAATACATTATAAGCTGAAAAATTTTAACCTTAAAAATGAAAACCATAATGTATTTTTATGGAAACACAGAGTAAAACTTTGAACAAAATGGCAAGCTGTATTCAAGTCTGAACAAGTAGTTGAAAAGTAAGCAAGAAGTTCGCAGATTTCTAACATTAAAATTAACCCAGTTAACAACTTAGGTATTTTAAGAACGTGACTCATTTCGTTTTCCTCTGAAGCAGTCAAAACCAATCTGAGAGCAAATATAATTTATTAAATATGATTATAATGATAACAGTTATACTACAGTACTTACACTGTTTTGTGAATGACTGGACCAAGTCCTATTAACTTGTAATGTTTGGAAAAAGATGTCATTTGTTTGTTGCACTAAGTAATTTCAAATGAAGATTCCTTTCTGCCTGCTAATTCAGGTCAAACCAGACAGCTACACACTCTCACCCAAAGCTCAGAGATCTTTAACCTCTTGTGGGTAAAAGTCACGGCTGATAAATATTTATAGAACTCTGCAGCAAAGCTTCTGTTTGCTAGAGACGTCTCCAAGAATGACATGACCTCTGAATTTTCTGGAATCATGTTTCTGTTGTGATCTATAGTGTCCAGAGGGTCTTGCCTCATCTTGATATAAGGCCGTAGGGAAGGCCTTCGAAAATCAAATCCATTTTTTATGTTTGACATTCACCTCGCATGGAAGCCATAATTTGGGGTATTTTCTTTAATTCTGATGAGATAAATTTTTAAGTATGAAATATTATGGGATATAAACATTAATGTGATTAAGACTGACCATTTTAATTACGTCAAAAGAGTTGCTTCTCTTTGAATTTCTGTTTTGTAATCTCTTTCCTATAGGTCCCTCCCAGTATCCCCTTTCTCACTTACACGCATCTGTACACACTCTTCCCACTTTCCACTTAATTGTAAAGGAAAAATCACTTTGTGCTTGTTTAAAGCTAACTTAAGTCCTGGCTGGCATAGCTCAGTGGATTGAGCACAGGCTGCAAACCAAAGCATCGCTGGTTCTATTCCCAGTTAGGGCACATGCCTGGGTTGCAGGCCACGGCCCCCAGCAACCACTCATTGATGTTTCTCTCTCTCTCTCTCTCATTCTCGCTCCCTTCCCTCTCTAAAAATAAATAAATAAAATCTTTTAAAAAAATAAAGCTAACTTAAAAACTATCAATGTACTTCAGGCCCTCCTGACCTTGTCTGAACCTCGCTCCATAATTCAGCCCTTCTCTACCTAATTTTCCACTTCTCCTCTACTAGTTTCTTTTCCTTCATCACTAACCGTGTTCAGATGCCCCCCATTGTCAAGCACCTGGCCTTTGTCTACTTCCCTCTCCCTCTTATTCCCTCCAGGACCAAGTATCTACAACATGGCATCTCATAATTCGTCTGTCATCCTCAACACACTCTGAGGAGGCTTCAGGCTCTCCCAGTCCACTCTAGCAGCTCTCACAAGCATCGCAAAAACCTTCCACACTGGCAGACCCGACGACACCTCTGAGGCTTCGTCTTATTCCAGCTTTCCACAGCATGTCCTGACCTCCTTGTCTGGAAGTTCTCCCTTGATTCCAAACACTGCTCCTTCCTGATCCCCCTCTGACTCTCTGACCACTCCTTCACAGCCTCCTTGGCAGCCCCTTTAACAGTGGGGTGCCCACATATCTGTCTGCAGCCCCCACCTCTTCTCGTTTGTCATCTTCTCTCCCAGCCACCACATTTGTCTTTATGATGTCGACTCTCACCTGTATAGTGATGGCTTTTGACACTGTCTGCAGCCTCGTCCTCACCTGTACATCTAGCTAGACTTGCTGTTTCATAACGGATGTCATACCTGTAGCTATTGTGGGAAGCCTTCCTTTCTTGCTAACTGTAATCTCCAGCAGAACAAGGACTGTCTTATTCATTGCTGAATCCCCAGTACCTGGCCCAGGGTGAACCTCTGGAAGGGACTCAGTGGAATGAACTGATGTCCCGGAGACACCTCCACTCAATATGTCAAACACCAGATCCCTCATCTGGAGACAATACTCACTACTAAAGCTGGTCTTACTTTTGCATTTCCTGTCTTGACTGAGTTTAACACCATTTTCCTTACCCCAAAACTTGAGAGCAAATTTCTGACTTCTCTTTTCCTTACCTCCCATAAGGATGCCCTCATCAACTTCAGCAGATCCAACTTCTTAAATATATCTTACATATGAAGCTGCTCTTTCTTTTATGACCATAGAATCTTAACTTGATTCTATTCACTCAACTGGATATTTCCATCCAGGCTGTTTTCTTCCACAACTACCCCAGGGCTCTTTATAAAATGAAAATTAGGCCACATCACTTTCCTGCTAAAAGTTTCTCTGTGGTTTCCCAACAGGTTTATAATTTGTATGCGCATGTTGGTGTATGTGTGTGTGTGTGTGTGTGTGTGTGTGTGTGTGTGTGTGTGCGCCTGGCAGCCTTCCACACCTGGCCCCTCCCTCCTTGCCCAGCCTCATTCCTACAGCTCTCCCCACTTCTTCCGGTTTTTTACTCCAGCACCACCAGATGATTAGCCACTTCCCCACCAGTGTCAGTGCACTGGAATGTCAATGCCCCGGAATGGATCTACCCAACACGTTTTTCTTGATGCTCCCAGTTCAGCACCAACATCCCGCTTCTCCAAGGTTTTCCCTGATTCTTTCTCCACAGTTGTTCCTTCCTCCACCCTGCCCCACTTGTGTTTACTCCTTCTGCTGCTTTGATGGCTCTGGACTCTACTACCCCATCCTTCTCAACCCCTAGACTTTTAGTGCTCTCCAGGGAGCAGCGGTCACCTTTTTTAACAGACTGTATTCATTAGCGCAAAATGAACAGGTTCGCAGCAGAACTGAGCAGAAGGTACCGAGAGCTCTCATATACCCACTACCTGCCCCCCAAACAGACGGATAGAGCTGCTTCAGCTATCAACACCCCTCCCCACAGCGGTGCATGTGTTACCATCGATGGACCTGCAGGGACTCGCCATGATCACCCAAAGCCCATAGGTTACATCAGGGTTCCCTCTGGGCACCCTACGTTCTGTAGGTTTCGACAAATACACAATGACATGGATCCACCACTAGGGCGCCATACAGAGTGGTTTCACTGCCCTGAAAAGTTTCTGTGCCCCACCTGTTCATCCCCACACCCTAGCCCCTGGCAACCACTGATCATTTTACTGTCTCCAGAGTTTTGCTTTTTGTAGAACGCCACATGGTTGGAATCGTACACCATGTAACCTTTTCAGACTGGCCTCTTGCACTTGGTGACATGCATTTAAGGCTTTTCCATAGAGTGAGCGGCTTTTGAAGTTTGGTTTTCTGGGACCTAAGGTAGTTTTGGTGACAGAACAGCTACTAAACAAGTTTTATTTGCTTTTATCTTCCTTGTACAGTTATTTAAAAAGGAAATCAGAGTATCAACCAGCATGGTCTTAAAAATCCACTTTGCAGCCCTGGCTGGCATAGCTCAGTGGATTGAGCGCGGGCTGCGAACCAAAGTGTTGCAGGTTCGATTCCCAGTCAGGGTACATACCTGGGTTGCAGGCCATGACCCCCAGCAACCGCACATTGATGTTTCTCTCTCTCTCTCTATCTCCCTCCCTTCCCTCTCTAAAAATAAGTAAGTAAAATTTTAAAAAAAAACCACTTTGTTTTAGGCATTATGCATAATTTTTAAATATGATGAGCAGCATTTTCAACATGCAATGCTGAGATTTACCAATACACATCTATACTTTTCTATGAATTACAAACAGTATGTGTCCATTCACGATTGTTTCCGTATAACTGTACCTTCAGTTGCACTTACTTCCGTCCATTCTGACCATCTTCTCCCAGTCATCTTTTCCAGGGGGAGGCAAAGATACCAGGAAGGCTGAACTGACATCTCAGTTCAAACTGAGGTTTCATCTACAGCTGTTATCTTGCCGTCCTTAATTGAATTTTCTGAATTCATTTGAATGGTAGTAGCAAACCACATGACCATTTTGCTGCATTGATGTCATCATTAATAGTATTTTGACCTTATATACACAGGAAGGCTTGGCAAATGCTACTTATTGATCCCGATGATTTGTATCACCATAGTTCACCGTCTTGTGCATCCATCTCTATCACTGGGAAGCACGCACTCTGACGGTTAACCCATCATTTCTCAAATGTAACATTAACATTCCCTGGCCACGCTCGGGAGACATCCATGAGAGCCGGTGACGTGCACCTTAACGAGCATCCCAGGTGATGCCGGTGCAGATGGTGTGGGGATCTGCTTCTGGAAATGGAAGCACGGCGCTTCGTATAAAAACGCTTGCAAGCAGGTGGCTACTAGCTACAAAAAAAAACCTCTCCGTGAAAGTAATGAGATTGATCATCTGTTAAATTTAATGCTCTATCCTAAATGAAAATTACAGGAGCAAACCTAATTGATTTCTATGTGTTAATTAACAGGGGGGAAATAACCAAAATGTTTCTAGCACCACAATCTGCATGATGACTTGTACTTAAAGAGAAAATGGCTCTTTTATTAGTATGGTTACAACCTTTGGGTGAGGCAAATGTTCGAGAGTCTGAAACTTGAGCAAATTGCTTCCTATAAAGTAGGCTAGAAATCTTGAAAATTCGTTCAAATCGGCAAAGTTCTGATATGTCATTTCCCCCGTGACACTGGAAATATGCTTACTTTGCCAGAAAAATCAGCAATTGCATTTAAAACTCTCCATCAGTACCTGTAATGTTCACAAGGCTGGGACTGTTTAACTGAAAACCAAACAACAAATCTATTTTTTTTTTATTTCCTTTGCCAACCCCATTCCCTTCCTTGTCACAAACTCAGGCACAATACAAGTGATCTCGTTCTTATCATCTCATTCTCTTTGACCAATCACTTCACTAGTGAGAGAATCTTGTTATTCTTAATCTCTACTCTTATTGAAACAGATAGATAATAACAAAGGCATGTTCTGGATTAAGGGGAAATAATTGGTACTTTATTAGCTCAGAATGGGAGTAGCTAAAGCCTATTGTGACTTTTTAAAGGCAGCACATTACCCTCAACGTTCTTAATAATAAGGACCGAGGTAAGCAAATGGACTCAGGGCTTTCTGAAAGTAGGATTATGTTTACTTTTCTCTTGAATACAAAAATGCTGTAGAATCTTCAAAAATGCATGATCCATGAGAAGGCAAGAAATGTTAAGAAGCCCCATGGTCCAGTAATGCAGGACACACTCACTTAAACTAGCTTGAGAGCCGCACAAAGATACACGCCAAGGAATGCATTCAACACTGATCCGCCAAGCAGAGAAACTTCACTTCAGTGAAAGTTAACGTTTTAAAGTAGGCTTCTGACTAATAGGAAAGTCGGGAATATTTTTAGCAGATGCACTTCAGGCGCTTGTGTGCTGGTTGGATACACTTCTATCTGTAAGAACACGCCAGTCAAATAGTACAGGGTCAATGTCAAACCTTTCCCACAGCAAGGACCTTTCTCCTATCACCAGGCTCTCTCTCTCTAAACTCTGGAATGTAAATTTCCCAAAGGAAGAAGGAAAATACATTGAGAAAAATGAGAACCAATGCATTATTTGTTTTTTAAAAAGTGTCTGTGGGATGGGAGTAAAAGATAGAAAATTGTACTGCAACAACAATTAAAATAAAATGTAAAAAAAAAGAAAAGAAAAAGTGTTTTGGAGGGAGACACAAGAGAAGAAAATATGGAGAGCTGAGATGTAGTTACAAGGACACTTTACGTTTTAGTAGTTAGTCCCTAAGTGATTGCTAGGACCTCTCTTCTGCCGCTGGACTGGACTCGACTAGTCTTATTCCACAGCAGGGTCGCAACTCTCATCAGGTTGATCTCCACAAAAATATCTTGTCATTTCTGGTCTTCATACAACTGAGTGGGAAATAGTTAAGGAACACCTAGCATTTGTAAGAAACTGTGCCAGCCCTGTTCAGATGTCAGAAATATCAAGCATAACTCCCACTCTTCGGGAACTTAGATATTCTAGTAGAGAGAGAAGACAAAATGTGCGGTCTCAACAACGTAAAGAGAAAGTTCTGGGGTGGTTAGCGGGAGCTAGACCTCGTATTTGTTTGGGAGAAAATAAAAGAGGGTTTCTCTGAGGACTTCGCACTAACGTTAGTTGCGGAGAACACAAAGGATGCAGATCAACAAAGATGAGGAGGAGGGTGATCTGGAAGGAGACACCTGCTCAAGGAAAGCCGAGTAGCAGGAAAAGGTGGTCAGAGCAATGAGCAGATTTTCTGGAGGGAAGGGCATGCAAAAGAGGGGGGAAGGCAAGGAGAGAGGGGGCTGGTGGGAAGAGAGAGGGCTTCTAAGTTAGGCAGCCGTGAACGAGGAGCACCCATCTTCAAAACCAGGCTAAGGAGTTTGGGAAAGAGGAAAGATGTGGAAGCAGGAGAGGAGAAAGCAATTCCTGAGCATCCGTGATGTGCCGGGTCCCGAGCCAGAGCCTGTGCAAAGGCTTGCGTCACTCAGCGTCAGTCAGTGCGGAAGGTGGACGACACTTGAAAGATGCCAGCAAGATACATCACATCTGGGAGGCTTCAGCAGAGCAATATGGAGTATTACTTCTTCATATGGTTTTGACCATGATATTTCCTTATCAATATGTTCACTTCAAGAACTTTCTGAATATGAATATTATCAGAATATATAACAAGTGGATGGTTTTTCAAGGGAAAGAGTTCTCCAGAGCAAAATGTTTTAAACCACTTTAATTCCTTGGTCAATATTACAGAGAAGATAAACTATTCTAAATTTTCCGCTTTTATTTATTATTTTCTCTAAAATTACCTTAATTCAGATGAATTCTTTTTCCTCGGAGAGTTACAAAGCAATATTTCATATATCAATCGCTTTTTTGGCATTTTGGGGGGAGTTGGTTTTTGGTTTGGTTTTGTGTTTTCAAGAACAAACTTCACCCTTTCAGAATCTGTTGGTGTGACTTTGCTCCTGTAGGCAGTAATGCCACCAAGTCCAACTTACCCGGGTCGTGTTTTTAAGGATCAAAGGATTTTGTCAAGATTTGATTTTCATTCAGTTTGCTAGAAATAGCAAAGTTTACTATGTGCCCTTTTAGCAATGACATCTTTTACTTTCCATTAATTACTCAGCTGGGACTGTCCAGTATGGTTTCTAAGAAGAGACTGATGGTTTGTATTATCTCCCAGGTGATACATTAGAAATGTGTGAGGAAAATAATTCCTCAGATATCCCAGCATTGCCAAATGGTCAGAATCTTCAAAAGGCCTGGACATTTTATTTCAGAAATGTTTGTGGGTCCTTTTCCCCTCAAAGGTAATGCTGCCAGTCCGATGCTTGTGATCACTCACAGATCAGGCAAAAAACGGTGGGATCTAAATGTCAGGGTTAAAACAGAAGGACGAAACGCTCCATTTCAAAGTGGAAAACACCGAAAAGGCGGTGCGCAGAGGATGTGCAGCTGTCGGGAAGGAGAAAAGTGAATAAACAGTGAATTCATGGTTTTGTGACTCGGAGACATGTAGACTGCTAATGGCATTAAAGATCAGGAATTCTTTATGATAAAATCTTGAATAGCTTCAGTGGTAGGACTGTGGGCTTCCTTTCAATGCATTACATTCTTCATGTCAGAAGATCACCTTAGAGGTGCAAAACCAGAACTTAGGGGAACACCCAAGGCTGGAAATGACGTGGGCATTCCAGATCCAGAGTGGATGGCTAGAGAACCACGGGTGAACGACACAGCTAAGAAACAGGGTGTAGCAGGAGAGCATAGCAAGGCATGAGTGCAGTCGGAGAGGACTGCGAACCAGCGAAGGAAGCATGGTCAGAAAAAAACGGCAGGAGAGCTGGAGGAGTGTGTCACATGGCGGAACAGAAAGGGGAAGAAAATGTCCAAGAGAGAGAAATAAGCAACCGTAAGAGAGGTGGAAGTCATCCCTGTATACATTTAATAGCAGTGAGTCGCAGCTATAACCTGGGAGTTTTGATAGATGCCAGAAAGAGACAGTTTCTGCCCTCAAGGAGGTCAGGGAGCAGATAATTAAATACAGCGAGACGAATATCATTATACAGGAACATGCGGAGAAGTTAAGGAGCACTGAATAATTTCTTTACAAATCTTTGGACTGTAAAATGCTATATAAATAAGATATTATTGTTATTGTTATTATTATTGTTATTAGTAAAAGCCGAGCCAAGCTTTCTGAATTTCGTGTCCAGGAGTCCATTACTGGCATTGAAATAATAACATTTGAGTTGAACGGTGTCTTCTTTCATGCTTTCGGGAACCCACAGAAAATCTATAATTTTATGAGTACAAATTAAATTTTGAACTAAAGCCAGTGCTTCCTGAATTGCACCACAGCAAGAGAACAAAAGAACGACGGATTCTCTCAAAACTCCACTCTATTGATGATATCCATCCTAAGGGCTAAGAACCATGGTACCCAGTCATGAGACCCACTAAATGCTTGATTCCAGAACCACTGGTTGTCACATAGCATCCGCATTTAAGGGTTCTGCCTCCAGTGACGTTGTTCTAGCCTTTACTATTCTTCCTCAAGGAAATGCTCCAGAACACTATGATTACCAACTGAAAGAAACAGTAAGAGCTCTGTGAACCCTTTCTCAAAGACAACTATCTAATAAGTACATTTATAAAATAGACCTTGGCTATCCACATAAAATATCTACGCTGCATTGTGTAAAATGAATTTTATATTAATATGTCGGCATGTTATTCCACATAATATTTAGTGAGTTCAGTTTTTGAGCCTTGACTCATGGAAAATGCGCAGGATTCAGTAGGAGCATTTGTTCTGGACAGTCAGGAAGAGGCGGGAAAGGAACAAAAGTGGCGGGTAGAACGCTAGCAAAATCCACAATTTAATGAGAAGGATCAGAGCTAAATAAAAAGGCATGGTGCAGGTCAGTAGCGCACTACAGAGCAAAATCCACATGAATGGTGCTGAGAAAGCAGGGGATGCCCAAGCAGAGGTGATCCTAGAACCAAGGAGAGTTCCAGGAAAATCATTATTTTTTTAAGATTTTATTTATTTATTTTTAGAGAGGGAATGGAGGGAGAAAGAGAAAGAGAGAAACATCAATGTGCAGTTGCTGGGGGCTGTGGCCTGCAACCCAGGCATGTGTCCTGACTGGGAATAGAACCTGCGATGCTTTGGTTCGCAGCCCGCGCTCAATCCACTGAGCTATGCCAGCCAGGCAAGAATCATTATTTCTTACCTACAGATTGAAAGATATGATCTCGGCCCCTAGAAGCTCTGTTATCTATCATTGTCCTAAATGAGAATGTCTCAGCAAAAAATAGACTACCCACTATTTAAATATCAAGCTTCCAGGTCATTCCACTTCTTCTAGAAAGGTCTTCCAAATAGGCCAAGCCCAGTTATGAGACGGTGGAGAGATGAAGGTCAGTGATGAGCCCAACCCTTGAGCCTAAGGAAGGATAGAGAAGACCCTATTAACATAAAAATCGTGCATTTGAACTACCCTGCAGTCATGTGTGAGGATGGGTTTCACTTGAATGGCAGAATGGCATCACGTGGAAACATTCTGAACCACAGATAGATTTGTGGGATTGGAACCAAGTCAAAGTTATTTAATACTTTTGGTTACAGCATTGAGGTGGATGTATGTCGGGTTCCAAGACCTTGGCACTGTTGGCAGTTGGGATCAGGTAACTGCTGAGAAGGGCTAATCCTGGGCATTGTAGCACATTTGTCGACATTCTCAGCCTCTACCCTGAGATGCTTTAACAACTCCCCACCTCCAGTTATGACAATCAAAACCGGCTTCAGATATTGCCAAATGTCCCCTGGGAGCAAAATTGCCACCAGTGGGGAACCATTGATGGGTATGGGCTTTAAAGGAAAGGAAGAAGAAAGTGCAGGGGAAAGCATTTAGGGAGGAGGAGGGGTGGCTAATCAAGATGAAACAGAGGTCAGGGGAGAGAAGAGGGAATTTCAGGGGACAATGGGAAGGGTTCACGGGAACAGATTTAAAGGACACATGGACAAAAACTAGGGGGAGGGTGGTAATGGGAGGGAAGTGGGGAGGGTTGGGAGGGGGGCTGGATTGGGAGTAAAAGGGAGAAAACTGTACTTGAACAATGATTAAAATAAAATTAAAAAAAAGATGAAGCAGAGGTTACGGAGAAAATACGATGAGAGGCGTAGCTCTGCCTCATCAAGGCTTAAGCTTCCCGACAAACAGCAATGTGACTCGCTGCGAGCCTGCGAGCGAGCCAACAGTCAGAGGACAAGGATGTAACTGGAGGTTGAAAGAAGGGCTGAGAAGAGGGCTACAGGGGTGTGTCCGAGTCCAGACTGGGCGACGAACTAAGCGTCACCAGATGGAGGCAGGGGAAGACATTTCCTAAACAGTGTCAAAGGTCACGTTGTCCAAGGGTCTAGGACAACTGGCAATTAGCAGCTGTGCTTCAGCCTCCAGGATGAAAGGGCAAAAATGTGTCCCTCCCTGCCCTGCCCCCTCTCCCTACCCCCACTCATCACAGTATCAAATACCAGTGCCCAGAGGATGTCAAAAAGAGTCACAAGTACATTTTTTAAGCACCTACAATTATGCACACAGTTGAGACATATTGCCAGAGTAGATCTTTAGGATGAGGTCAACACTTTCCTTTTATACATAGGAGTTAACCTAAACTTACTTGTCTTTACTGTCTGCATTCCAAATTCCAAACTGCATGTCTTTGATCCCCTTCAGAGGGGAAGCATTTCACCCTGAATCAGAACAAGTCACTAGCAGAACAAAGCACCTTAGAGACCCCCGGGGACAATGACCCCAGGAGACACGCTAAAGCTTTCCTCTTTTAATACAACACCCCCTACAACTGGTGATGTCAAAGTCCATTTCCACTTTAATACTAAGCAGGTTACAGCTATAGAGATAAACCAATTATTCCATAATCACTTGGTAGGTATCACCATGTCTGTTATGTCTTATTTTGGCTTCATTATCATACTAAGCATTAATAAACCCAGTTGCTAAATGGTTAAATCATTAAAACAGAAGACACTATTTACCTCTTTAAAAAATTCTTTTGCAATGACTTTTTAAATGGCACTCATCAAAAATATTGAAATTGCAGAAAACCTAATGGCACGCTGCTTTTGAAGAATTATATCTACTATAGAGAATAAGGTAATGTATTTAAAAGATTAAAGTAGAAAGACCGCCGTGACAGCTTACACTTGTCCTGCTTTCCACTTCGGCTTCCTTAAATCCGATCATCTGCCTTTGTAAAAAAGAACCATCACATAACACCCCTGTCTGAGTCTCAGTGAGAAGAGGTATCCCTTCATAATCCACTCTCCCCCAGCTGACTCTGCCCCCTTAGTGTCTGGCAGAGCGGATGGAGGGACTGGGTGCGAGGACACACCCTCGGGCCCGGTTTCTTGATTCTCAATGGCTGTGACCCCCAAATGACTCAGGGCCAGCCCCACCCTCCCCCCAGTGAGGCACTTGGTCTCTGGTGTGTGGACTCAGATCCTAAACATGTGCGTGTATTCTGTTATTCCAGCTGTTTACTTATCCCCACCAAATAAGTAACAAATCTCTACTTCCGAAAATCTCTTTGTTCTATTCAGAGGTCAAGTAACTTTTTCCAAAATGTACACACATTTTTTTTCCATGCTTTCTAAGAAATGGGACATTTCAGACAAGGATGCCTGTTTTTATTTCTGTCTGTCCGTCTGTCTTTCTGTTTTTATACCAATTTGTCTAATCAGTACAACATGTTAGAACTTCTGTTAGACCAACTTGTAAGCTAAACACAGCTATTTAGAAAAAAAACTGCTTCCTTGCACATGGGCAGCAAAGCAAGAACAGGTTTGTCAAAGTACAGGGTGTGGAACGAATTCCTGCTCCTTGTGGGGGCTCTGGGTCCAACTCCATCAGCATTTCTCTCCCACCAACACCCACGCTGCCCCCCCAACCCCCACACACACTCTCTTCGTTGCCAGCAATGATTCTTGGATGAGTTAGGTCTGTTCCCACAGGTACCATCACCTGTCTGGAACCTCAAAAGCAGGTCATCTGTGATGTAAACATTTTTCAGACAAGGCAGGGCAGCCCACCCACCTGTTTTAACTGAGAAAGCATGCTAAGGCTTCTCACTGTTTTTGATGTTTTACAACACGTGGCATAAAGAGCAAAACAGATTTTTAAAACAGCCAATGATGTGCAGAAGAGGCGTGGCGTCTGAACACGAGCCAGCTGTAGCTGAAACGTGTTTTTTCCTCTCCTTTTCCATGACAACACATCTAATGCCCAAACTGAAACAACAGGTAGGGTTCCTGCAGATCTCTCTTGCCAGAGCTCAGAGGTGCTCCGTCAGATGGAACTCCTAGTTTTTAAAGACTTCCATGCACTTACAAGCTTTTTAAATTCTGCTTCCATCTGCTTCCTAACAGATTACTAATGCAGGTCAGAAATCAGAAACTAACTTCCTGGAACTCCTCCTATCTGACGATTCTAGGAAATATTTTTTTTCTGATCTTTATCACTGTTCCTGGAAACTGCAAAGAGAGAACAAGCTTGCGGAGTTCTAGACACACTCCCCTTGGTCTCTTAGGCAGCGCCTCCGTCCACTGAAACCTAGCAGATGCGCACAGAAGTCGTTCACTGAGAGGCAATTTAGTGTGGCAGTTTAGAGAATGGCTTTGGAAATAATTGCACCCAAGGCCCTTGTCATTTCTGTGTAAACTTTGGGTAACTGTTTATCCTCTCTAACCCGCAGCTGTCCTATTTGTAAAATGGGGATTAAAAATAGTGCCTGATTCGTGTTGTTATTGTAGGATTTGTTCAGACAATCTGTGCAAGGAAAGCACTGAGTGTCTGGCACGCAGTGAGCTTTCCTGATAACTTTGCTCACTGTTGTGAAAAAGCAGAGGTCCAGACGGTTGCCACGTGGCCCTGTTTTTGCAGTTACCCCACATCTGGGAGGTTGACTTCATAAAATTGGTATAAAAATGATGCTAATAGTAATGGCACATCTAATCAGACACTACGTTAAAATCCCCAAGCAGAGAGTCTTAAGGAATACACCTACACAACAAGAAAAAAAAAATTTAGGAAAACCTAAAACAGCTGAAGAGATTGATGTCAAAGTAAGCAGTATACTGAGAGTGTCATTGATCAGAAATAATAATATGCAGAGGAAATGAGCGAGTGTGCAAAAAAAGCTTGGGAAAAAGCACATCTGCAAATATGCTTTATGAGACACTTACAAACCATGGTTACATGCCTGGTTTTCTCCGAAAGTGAAATGTTCAATTATTGACATGGAATACATGGCCCGGGATCGGCCACTGAAACCATAGAGGTTTTGTCAGAACGAGATGTGGCACATTAGCACAGATGTCAGCAGGGTGTTTTGAAAGAGCTACACCACAATCTGTGTCACGGGAAAAAGCACCAAAGAGCAAATGACAGGCGGAAGAGCAAAAATTCACAATTAGAAAATCTAAACCAGTATAATGACACCCTCCATCGCTTAAAAATCTGAGCCATCTTCTAAATACCTAAGTCAGTCTAATCCTCCCAGTGGGGTGGTGCAGGAGCTGGCCGTGTGACTCCACGGTCATGTTCAACATGCACGTGTGACACTGTGGAGAGTTGCTTCACCACAAAAGCAGTTGGAATACATGAGATCCTTCACTGCTGTGGCTGGGGACAGATTGAGGTGGAAGTAGGAATGAAATAAATGGGACAGATCTGAGGAACTACTTTTCCCCCAGAACTCCTTAGCTCTTGTGTCTTTCTACTTACTTTCTTTTAGGATACAATCCTTTATAAAGGAAAACCAAACAAAGCACTAGAATCATCTATGTAACCAGGATGAGGGTTTGACAATATCTACTTTCACAATCCCCAAAAGGAAATCGTGTCATCGTCCTCCTGGACACAAAGAATAATTCAAACGTAGCCATGATTGTTCCTTTCAAGAGCAGAAGAGTTGTTCACCACAGCTTATCATCATCAATATGCATATTTCTGAGATCAGTGGTAAATTTCACCTAAAAAAATAAGACACATGACTTCCAGTCAAGATGGAGGTATAGGTAGACACGATTAGCCTCGCTGTGCAACCACGGAAAGAATTACAACTAGACCTCAAAACAAGCAACGCCCAGAATCATCAGAAAATCTAGCTGTATGGAAGTCTGACAACCAAGGATTTGAAGGACCCACATTCATCCAGACAGGTAGGAGAGGTGGACACGTGGAGATGGGTGGAGAGGCATGGACACATAGTATGGCTCAGAGAGGTGGCAATGACAGTGGAATGGATGGCCCCACATTCACGTATTGTGGATAAAAATTGGGAAGGATACCCTGGGAGAGAGCAATCCCAGTCCCAAGCCAGATTGCAAAGCCCAGGGTTCTAGCGCTGAGAAGCTAAATCCCCATAACTGCTGGCTGTAAAAACCAGTGGGGTTTGGGGCCACCAAAGAAATTGCAGGATTTTCAGGAGACTCTGTTTGAAGGGCCCTCCCAAACTTAGAACACACGAAAACCCACTTCTTCTAGGATTCCGCACCAGGGCAGCAGCTGGAAGGGCACCAGTCACATATGGGAAGTTGCTGAAGTGACTGGAAACAGGGTGAGTGCCCAGCAAACCTCCAGAAGCCAGGCAGCAGCACTGTTCCCTCTCTGAGCCCTCCCCTCACACAGAGCCACAATGTGGTGAAGCAGGTTACCCTGCTGTGGCGATTACCTAAGGCTCCACCCCACACAATTTACAGATGCCTTTTCTACAACAGGCCATGCTACTAAGTCAGGGAGTCAAAGCAGCTCTACCTAATACACAGAAACAAACACGGGGAGGCTGCCAAATTGAGGAGACAAAGAAATATGGCCCAAATGAAAGAACAGAACAAAACCCCAGTAAAAGAACTAAATGGAATGGAGGTAACCAACCAACCTATCAGACACAGAGTTCCAAACACTGGTGGTCAGGATGCTCAAAGAACTCATTGAATATGGCAACAACATATGGAAGAAATGAAGGTCACACTGAGTTAAATAAAGAAAAATCTACAAGGAATGAACAATGGAGGGAAGGAAGCCAGGATTCAAATCAACAATTAAGAACATAAGGAAAAAATAAACATTCAACCAGAACAATAATAAGAAACAAGAATTCAAAAAATGAGGGTAGTATAAGGACCCTCTGGAACAAGTCCACATGTACCAATATCCAAATCATAGGAGGAGAAGAGGAAGAACAGGACATTGAAAACTTATTTGAAAAAATAATGAAGGAAGACTTCCCTAATTTGGCAAAGGAAATAGATATACAGGTCCAGGAAGCACAGAGAGCACCCAAGAAGTAAGAGCCAAAGAAGACACCAAGACACATTACAATTAAAATGCCAAAGATTAAAGATAAAGAGAGAATCTTAAAAGCAGCAAGAGAAAAGCAGAGAGTTACCTACAAAGGTGTTCCCATAAGACCATCAGCTGATTTCTCAAAAGAAACTTTGCAGGCAAGAAAGGGCTAGCAAGCAGTATTCAAATTGATGAAAAGCAAGGAACTACAACCGATTACTCTATCTGCCAAAGCTATCATTTAGATGGAAGGGCAGATAAAGTGGTTCCCAGACAAGGTAAAGCTAAAGGAGTTCATCATTACCAGGCCATTATTATATGAAATGTTAAAGGGACTTATTTATGAAAAAGAAGAAGATCAACATTGAAGATCAACATTTAATATTCAAATCCTATGAACATTAAAAGGGCAACAAATTCATAGCCATCAACAACTAAATCTAAAAAAAAAAATAAAGAAAACCACCAGAACAGGAAGAGAATCATAGCTATGGAGATCATGTGTAGGGCATTCGGCTGTCAGGGGGAAAGAGAAGAATGGGGGAAAAGGTGCAGGGATTAAGAAGCATAATTGGTAGGTACAAATAGACAGGAGATGTTAAGAATAGTGTAGGAAATGGAGAATCCAAAGAACTTGTATGCATAACCAACGGACATGAACTGGGACGGGGGGGATGTTGGAGGGGAGAGGAATACCGTGTAGAGGGGGGCAAAGGAGGAAACTGGGACAAGTCTAATAGCATAATCAATAAAATATGATTAAAAAAACACTTTTTCAGATGGACTCTTGGCCAGTGTAAAAGATATTCCCATAACAATGAGTAGCAACTCATAATGAAATACTTGCTTTCAGGCTCCATCCAGATGGCAAGGTAGACAGAGGCGACAATTTCTCCACATTCCTACAGTGTTGACGTGGTCAGTTTGAACTCATTTGCCAGGATGACAGTTTGCCTCTGGACTTGGGACATAAACTGTGTTCTTGCCCCTCTCTGTGCCATGGGGTATTATAGCAGTCATCTTATGTCCTGGTTTATAACTCTTTTTTTAAAGATTTTATTTATTTATTTTTAGAGGGAAGGAAGGGAGAAAGAGAGAGAGACAGAAACATCAATGTGCAGTTGCTGGGGGTCATGGCCTGCAACCCAGGCACGTACCCTGACTGGGAATCAAACCTGCGACACTGTGGTTCGCAGCCTGCATTCAATCCACTGAGCTACGCCAGCCAGGGCAGTTTATAACTCTTAAATTTCATATATGAAACTATGTCTCTGTAGGGTCATTTTTTTTCTAGAAAAATTAGATGGTTGGCCTATTTTTAGTGTATTAGCAAGTACCTTATTTTTATATTAACAGATATTTTTAAGGCTTGGCTAGAAGTAAAGAGGTCAGGTAACAACTGTTTCCGTCAAAATTCCGTAGCCAGGGGTCCACTGTGTCTGGGGGGAAGGGAAGTCAGTCTAAGGCCAGCTCAGTGCCGTTCCCGTTTTTCACCTCGATCTGTTTTTTCTGCATGAACACTTACAGTTTCTTTCTCCATCCCTGTAATTCACGTGTAACGAAGCTCTCTTTTCATTTAATTTACTTTGAACACAGTGAGCCCTTCTGATCTGCACCTTCATCCTTTTTCAACTCAGGAAACTCTTCTTTAATTACATCTTTGAATACATCGTGTCTGTTCCCCCTGTCATTTTGCTTTTCTCCTGGAACTCCTACAGTTCTCAGGGTGGCCTTCCAGCCTCCAGCCTCCGTTCCTACCGTCGTCTCTCATTGTCTCCAACCCTTGTTTTCCTCCTTTCCTCTGTGCCCTGGTGGGACTTCTCCAGTTTCCTTTTCGTCATTTTATAGAACACCTCGTTGATTGTTTTTAACGTGTCTGCTTCTCACTGATTTAATTCTATTAGCGCATCTCTGCTTTTCTGCGACGTGTTTCTAATTTGCCCAACCCCAGCTTTATCTAATATGGACCCTGTTCCTATTTTATAGTAACCCCCCTCTTTTTTAATTCCGTTGATGGTGCCAGATTTGACAATTTTTTTTTCACTCCCGTAGTAAATCTTTTTCAGGGGTCTGGTCCTCCCCTGTGTCTTCTGAATGATATTTTTCTGTTGCAATAAGAGATCTGTCCAGACTCCGCATCCAAAAGACAGGATGTGTCTATTAACTTTGGCTCTCTTCTTTGTCCAGTTGGGCCCTGGTCAAATTTCTCTCTCAGATCTCCATGTGGACGGCAGATGGACGCGCTCCCGGGCTGACTCCCCTCCGCCAGCACACATAATTGTCTTCAGTGAGACGGGATCTTCTCATCCCCATTGTTGAGCTCTGTCTTGCTTTGAACAAATGGATCGTGGAAGAAAACACAACAGAACCAGGATGCTTCCCATTTCGACTTCCATCTGCCTTTGTCCTCTCTCCCTGCCGCCACCCCACTCAGGCTTGCCTCCCTTCTCCCTGCTAACAGGGTGCTTTCTAGGAGTGTTAGTGGGGGGGGGCGGGGGTAGAAGAGAAGTAGAAGGACTGGGCCACCTTGTGACACCAGGGCAGCTCCTGTGTTTTCTGGCTGATGAAGACTTTAGTTCTCCATTGGTAGCAGATGGTGAAAAATTAAAAGAGTGTGGAGCCAGCTTTCAGGACCGCTGGCGTATTCCCCACATCATCTCACCAGCCACTCACACTTAGTTGTGCCTGTTCTAGCCGCTGACAATGAGTAAATGGTTTCATTTGAGGTTTGGATCACAGTGCAGACGTCTACCTTTTTCTGTAGAAGAGTTTGTTTTGGGGACCGCTAACCAGATGCTATTTTTCACCTGGAAACTCTGAAGTGGGCGCTGAGGAAAAGACCCCCTCTGCCCTCCTTGCGTTATTCGTGGTGACAAGGTGGACATGGCGACATGTCAGCCAGAGCCACGGGACACCTGCACTCCTCTCTGACAGTGTCGTGGAGAATGGTGAAAACTCAGACACCTGAGCGATCCCGGCAGCTCACGGAGCCGACGATGAATGAGTGTGGCTGCTGTGACAGTCCGGAGCAGCGTGTGACATGTCTGCATTTGAAGTGTCACAGGGGCCCTGGGAACAGCTTCCAGCACTGGCCCAGGGGGACACGACTTCTTTTCGGCAGAAGACTCGAGGGAAACACAGGTTTTTTTCATCTCTAAGCTTTCAAGGAAGAATTAAGATTAATTACTTATGTAATAAAAACTGATTTAGGAAGCAAGACCAAATACTTAGACATTTGATTATACTGGGTTGGCCAACAAGTCTGTTGAGGGTTTTTTTTTCCCCTACAATCAAAGACATATTTTTCATTTTCACCAATAACTTTATTGCTTTAAATATCTTGAGTACATCAGCTATCTCTCACGTGGTAGAATGTTGATCGTTCTCATTTAAATGTCTCGATTTCATCGCTATCAACTTCAACTGGTCTACCAACTGTGGAGCATTGCCCAGAGAGAAATGTCCAGCATGAAACTTTGCAAACCACTTCTGATGCATTTGATCAGTCACAGCACCTTCTCTATACACTGCGCAAACCTTTTTTCTTTTTGCATTTCTGTTGCATTTTTACCTTTCTTGAAATAATAAAGCATAGTATGCCAAAATATTGTGTAGTTTTTCTATCTTCAGTATTAAAATGCCGACAAAAAATTCACCAATTTTGGTACTTTTTTAAAAATGCACACTAATATGACAATTGTCACAATGCGATGTAACAAAATTGTTTCGAATGAAGTTAAAGACAACTAACTAAGTGCCTCTAGAGCCATCTTATGGGAAGAAACAAATGAGCTTTTTGGCCAGCCCAATAGAAGTATCAAACTGACCTTGAGTATTCAATGTCAGTCCCTGGAATTGGAATTGCCCATGAGAGTCTACAATTCTCTTCACAAAAGACTCTAGGACTCTTCAGTTTTGTACATGTATATTAAAGTAATCAGGTCAGTTCAGGAAGAATGGTTCCTATAGTTTATAGCTCATATTTTAGTGATTTTATGCAACTGGTAGGTACTAACAATAGTATGATTCTAGATATTTCAATATGATATTTCTAGATAGAAACAGGCCCAACCTGTCTCAGATGAAAACTGATACTTTTGGACAAAGCAGCTAATTTCTGTGGAAACTGAACCTTAAGGTACACACACACACAATCTTCCATCTCTGTGTATAAGTAACAGTTCGGTCATATGGATCCTGCCAACTAAGCAGATATGAACTTGGCTTTCCTTCCTCATTTAATTTTGATTTCGAGTGTCAGCAAGGCTAAGCATAAGCTGTTATTAAGAGAATAATGCAGGAACTAAAGAGAAAAAAATAGAAGTTGAAAATTAAGATTAAGTGAAATTCTTTTCACTGACTAGACATACACACAAGGCTAGCAACAGTAAGTTATTGGTTTCATTGATGTGAATTTTTAAGAGCTTCAAAGGTCTATGTTAAAATTCTGTCTTTGAAAATGTTTCTTGTTATCCATCCAGCTGCTTGACGAAGCATCATACTTTAGGAAAGTCGTGCTCTTATTGGCTTTAGAGTCTTATAACATGATAATTGTCTCCCAACATGGAGTGGTCCCAGGGAAAAGCAAACCATCACATACGCACACACGACCACAGTGAACACTGTGTCGTCTCCCCACTCCCAAGGACATCCCAGGCCATGACGATTTCTAAGTGGTTAAAGTATAATAAGGTCTTTCTGAAACTTAAACTTTAGTCATTCAGGTTTGAGACATAATAGAAACAATGTTTCTTTCATGCAGTGAATGATCAATTATCTTCTCAAGGATAAAATAGATGCTTATTCCACGGAGCATTTGAGTTTACATTCTAAAGTACACATATTTATTCTCTCTGTGGTCTGAAATTAAAAAAAAAGTCACAACTAATGTACTCATCTTATAATCTACTAAATTGGATTTTCAGTATTTGTTCACTATGCATGGCTTAACATGTTTTAAAATTCTGTAAAGACTTCCTATCCATTGATACACATAAAAGCAAGAATATTTTCTAGCAATAAATATCCAAAATGGAAAAAACAACAAAAAAACATCATTCATGCTATATAAATCAGTTCCTTCAAAAAGAGAAGGTCTGTCAGCTTATATTTTAGCTGTAAGTCATTTTTACAGTGATTTGAACCACAAATCACATTTCTTTATGCCTAGTCGGCAGCGGGTGTCTAAACGGCAATCTGATGAGAGATACTGTGCGCTGAGCACTCACTTGATTTTGGAACATCTGGAACTAACGTCAGACATGAGCTTCTCAACAGCAGCGTGTTCACATCTCCAGGCAGTTAAGTATTAGGTGTAGAAGGCTGTCCCTCAAACTGTAGGGTATGCAGCACCATCCTTGGTCTCTGCTGACTGCATGACGCCCAGCAGGATGGAAACTTACATCTCAGTTTTCATCTTCGAATTTGACTTTCACTTCATGCCAAGCACATGGAATCTTGATCTAGAAAGGGCCAGATAAGAGGAGACAGAGAAGTCACTCTCTCTTGTTTTGTCATCGTTGTATGGACACACCTTCGCTTTTAAAGCTTGAAAAACGAGCCAGGAATTTAGTTCTTTTGTTTTACTGTAACAACTCTTGTGAGGAATCTCTTGATATTTATCAGTTAAGTGAGTGCCCCCAAACGATCTTCCTACTACATAATCAAATGGCAAGAATGCCTGGCTTTAAGGGTGGGTTAGCTTGAACAAAATGTGGGTGGCCGTCTACCTTGTCTTCACTTACATTTCAGACTTTCCCAATGAAGGCAGTGGAGTCTGAAATACAGCTGGATGCAATACACATCGTTCCCTTCAGCCTCTGTAAGCACCCCCAGTGCTGATGACCTTGTTGCATTCATTCCTAAGTGCTCCTGATACTGTGGTTGGCTATTTCTGAACTCCCCAGGCCTTCTAATAGTGCCCGGGTTACCACACTCTCAGAAAACACTCCAGGTTTCTGCAGTCTTATTAGTTACAGGGCAAAAAAAAAATCAAAAAAGGCTTAGAATATACTATTTCCAATAAATAAGAGGACAGCTTGCTAACAATACTCAACCACAGGTGCAAATGGTAGAAATAAATACAATGGACTCGTTTTTGAATATTCCGTTTCTTTGGAATTACTGATCAATCGTGTATTAGTCTGCTAGTGCTGCCATAACAAAACACCACAGACTGGGTGGCTTCAACAACAGACCTTTTTTTTCCTCACAGTTCTGGGGGCTAACACCCAAGACCAAGGTGTCACAAGGGCTGGTTTCTCCTGAGGCCTCTCTGCTTGGCTTTTGGGCAATCACCTTCGCACTGTCTTCACGTGGCCTTTCCTCTGTGCACACACACACACGCCTGGTGTCTCTGCCTCTTCTTCTTGGGAAGACGTGGGTTCTGCTGAATTAGGGCCCCTCCCTTGAAGGGTCCTATTCCTGGGGACAGTTACATTAGGCGCTGGGGCTTCAACACAGGAATCCGAGGGGTGGAGGGAACGCCGAGTTCAGTCCATAACAAAGAAACAGCATCTAAATCAATGGCTGGATGATAAGTAAATCCTGAAATTGAAATAATATACAAGGGGGGGATCCAAAACATGAAATTTATTTATAAAAAATTGCGCATTTATTTTTATAGGTTTAAACTTCAGTCAACCTTCAAAGTACTCTCCATTTAGTGCAATACACCTACTAAGATGTTTTTTTCCACTGCTCAAAACAGTTTCTGAACTCATCGATTTTGATGCCTTGTAGTGCTTCTGCCATTTCGTGTTTCCCCCCTTTCACATAAGTAAAATGTTTCCCTTTGAGGACATTTTTCATCTGGAGAAATAAAAAAAAAAGTTGCCCAGGATGAGATTGGGTGAATAGGGCAGGTGGGCACGGGGGTCATGCCATTTTTGGTCAAAAATTGCTGACCACTCAGCGTGGCATGGGCAGGTGTGCTCATAAATCACCCATCATGAAATGGGCAAACACGTTGAGTCTTCAAAGAAAACTCACCGAAGCTGAACACAGCCTCTCACAACACCACCAGCTGGTACACTGCTACAGAGGAGTTCCTAGAACACTCACCTAGCAGGGGTAGCAGCTCACCCTCCAAAAGATAATTTTATTTTTTGTGGTCCCCCCTCATAATACACAGCTTAAGAAGAAAGATTTTGAATTCTCTTTATCCAGTCAAAGGCCAACAATTTGAGTTCCTCCCCTTTTACCGACATAGAAGCTGACTCAGTGCGCAGCCGGATGCCAGGCGGGTCCATAAAGCAACTGTGGGCAGAATGGGAAAGAGGGGAGTCAGCCAGGGATATGGGTATGGCTGAACGATTCACGAGGCAAGGGACCCCATGTGTCCACATCACTGCCACAGACCTCTCCCCGGTTGCCAAGGACAGCGCTTCCCTCTGACAAGGAGAAGCACCGCTCACCTTCCCTGCACACCGTCGCCGCCGTCACGCGGCAAGAGCTCACATTCGCTCCAACACTCTGAGCTGCCGTGATTGCGGTCTGCCGCTTCTGAACCACGCCTGGCGATGAGCAGTGCCCTCAGCAGTGTCTTACCCATTGTAAACAACGAACGCACGAGCAACCAGGACACATGGAGGTGAAGACTGCCTTTGGGAACAAAAATCGTCTTCGAAAATAACATTGCCGGATTCAAAATGATAGGACCCCTTGTCTAGCAGAAGTGAACACAAAGTGGATCTAGAAAAATCATTAGATCTTGAAGGAATTTAAACAAATGTAAACAGAAAGAGTGATTTTTTTCCTGAAATTTAGCTGTCTTGCCTTTTCTTCTGAAAAGTACTGGTACAAAGCAGCCACACAAAAAAATTAAAGCAAAATAAATGCGCAAACCAACTGACTGGTGTTTTAATGCTGATGCAAACTACCTTCGAAGCAGTATTTATCAAGTAAAGCCGTTAACACAACTCCTACAATTTCTTACACATTTATATTTTATAAAATTTGGGAACTTTTGTCCTTTTTATGGTACATTAGAGCTTCACACACCACACACATACACACATACACACACATTATGCAGAAGACACTAAAGGCAAAGATGATGGGAATCTATCTTTACATAAAGAGCATGTTAATTTAAGACTTAAGTACAATCAGTAGCTCAGCTTTCAAGCAAATTTAATATCTACCATGAGTTTAACCCTAAGGCTAGCCAACCCCACCTCTGAAAATTAGGTGCTTTGGATTTATTTCTGCCGTGGATAAGAACAAAGAAAAATGCAGTCAAGGGGTTTTTCATCCTTGTTGTTCAGTTGTATGTATTTTTAATAATATCTGTGCTAATACAATTATGGTTTTCAGCCTTACAGTTAATCAATTGAAAAGGAACCTCTTGTCTGTAAAAGGTGATAAAATACAAAAGAAAATGTTCTAAGTTATAAAAAGAAATATGGGGTCCAGCACAAATAACGCCCCTTTTTTATTACAAAATCTTTTATTACAAAATCATAAGCATGTAATTCTTAACACAACAATATGATATTCATGTACAAATATGGTATTTTTAGGTAAAATGTTCAAATTAAAACTATAAATTATTACATCCATAGTATTACCCTACCAACCACTCTTAAGCGGGCCTTACTTCTGCTGGACAATGTATATACAAAAAGAGCCCTGGTTGGTGTAGCTCAGTGGATTGAGCTCGGGCTGCGAACCAAAGTGTCACAGGTTCGATTCCCAGTCAGGGCACATGCCTGGGTTGCAGACCACAGCCCCTAGCAACCGCACATCGATGTTTCTCTCTCTCTCTCTCTTTCTCCCTCCCTTCCCTCTCTTAAAATAAATAAATAAAATCTTTTAAAAAAGAGAGAGAGTCTTGGAATAAATATGGGTATCATTTTATGATATTACTTTTAAAACATGAAGAAAAAATGACTAACACTCAGACATTACTCTAGAATTGTTTCTTGTGCCCAAACACAAGAGAGAAATTCTCTCACACACCCTCAAAAAAGTGGCAAGTCAACAAACATAAATACTATATGGAAACTGAGTTTATATAAGTCAACTTGCTGTTCACAGACAGAAAAAGACAACTTACAACCTGCCTGCCTACCAAGGTCAGGTTCTCACAGAGGGCCCTACTCACCCGCCCCCCCCCGCCCCAGTTCACAGCACGCCCATGTGTCCCACTGTTCCCACGAGGACAGCCGCTGAAGAAATGTGGAGATTTTTAAGGAATCATGAGGTTTATAGCTTACAGAGAAAAAAAAACCTACAGCAATCAGGAAGGCAGTTCTGTGCCCTACACTGGCCCCAGACGCCTGGGTGGGGATGACTTCCCTCCATTCACTCCTATTGCTACCAAATAAAACAAAACAAAATAAGAAAAAGGAGGGGCAGGGGGCGGGAATTGCAAAGTTCTGCATTAGAAATGAAAAACACTTCCTTCCTTCTGCGAATACACTTGAGGCCCTCACTCCAATTAAAATATAGCTAATGTAAGAGAAAGAAAAATGTGTGATTTATTTTGTAAACTGTACCTGGAGGCAAATGCACCTGAAAATCAGAAGGAAAAAGCAAACAAACTGTTCTAGAATTTACTGAGAGATTACTACATACCAAGCACTGTATATATATCACTTTTATCTTGTTTATTTCTCTCCACTGTTTGACAGATGGGCTCTTATTATTATTTCCATATTGCAGCAAGGAAACCAGGCTGAGAGAGGCTGAGAACCTGGTGTGGGTGGGGTCAGGACACTACACGTTGGTGTCAGGGCCTTTTATGTAACTTCCCTGTTATCTCTACTGCTATTCTCCACTTCTTGATAATATTTCCTAGAATAAAGAATTCTTCAAATAGTATATGATTTAGAGAAAACTCAACATGCTAAAGTATGATAAATGACTAAACTATGTGATACAATATTATGCGCTTGGCAAAAATGATTGTGTTGAGTTTTTAGTAAGCGAGAAAACAGATTATCGTGTTAAGTGGAAAAAGCAAGTAACGGCCTACGTCCTATGTTATCACGATTCTAATAGCGTCAGCGTGAACCACCAGATTGATATTAGCTAAAACCTAAGTAACTTTCCCACATAAGCTCATTTCATTCTTACAATCACCATATAATTAGGTATTTTTATATTCGTTTCTCGTAAGAGAAAACAGACTCAGCAAGGCTAAGTTACTTATCCAGGGTCACGCAGCTGGCAGGTGGGAGAAAGGGGACATGAGTTGAGATCTACTGTCTCCGAAGATATTGCAGCCTTGACACTGTGCTCTCACATATATGGAAAAGAACAAAGATTGGAAAGCAAAGACACAGACATGAACAAAACCTTTCTTTGAATAATGAAATTATGGGAGCTCTCTTATTTTTCCCCATTCTTCTGTATTTTTCCAATTTTTCATAATGTGCCTAAAGAAGAGTGTGTTTAAAATGTCAACAAATGGGAATCCCACTACCATTTCCCAATACCAGAGTTAAGGATAGCCTTGGAGGAGTAAATCCTCCTGAGAGCTCAGATATGATGTGACATCTATAAACGCAAGTATAAACAAACCTACCCTAGGAAAATGAGCAATAACATGCAAAGGCATCACATACACCAATTGCCTCCTGCCCTGTCCCCCACTCCCTCCCAGCGCCCGTCACACTTCCTGGGTCTCGTCCCTTGCTCCTCCCTCCTACATGTCTTTTCTGAGAAACCGAACAGAAAACATGGGAAGAGGGACATCACAATGACAATGGCTTCCCCTCATTAGATAAATTCATCCCTAAGTCTTGGCAAACGGTGGCCTTTCAATGAACTATTGTGTTTGCAACATTCCATTTTTCTCACCTTCCATATACACAATCCCTTAATATGTTATATTGCTACTTTTCAGTAAACAACAGACAGTTAATAATCGCCGACCCAGCTCATGGCTGCATCCCTGCGGCGATGTCAGAGAAGGAGCCCCAAGCTAGGCATTTGAGAATTGGGCTTCTTCAAATGCGAAAAGAACTCGGAGCCTCAGAGGCAATCACCAACCCCTGCCCAACCTTGGCAAGCCCACGAGAAAAGATTCCCCCCCACTCTCTTGAGGAAGGTGAGGAAACACGACCTCACCCAAACGTCCCTGACAGACACATGTGGCTGTCTCTATTGAAATGAGTTTGCAAGGACCACCTTTCTCCATCTTGAGGAAAGCTACCTGAGGGGCCCATCTGGATGCTCGGGGCCATGATTCTCATGCTGTGTACCCCTTGCTCAGTGTGACCAGCCTCTGAGGGGTACCTGACAGGTGTTTCTCAAAGTCAAGAGTGGAATTAATAAAGAACTGTCTTTAACAGTAGTTAACAGGTATTAAATATGAAAAAGCAACAATTTGGCACATCTGAATGGACTACTAAAGAAATGTTTTCTTCTAAATATGTCTACCTCTGTTTTTTTCTCTTTGTGTGTCTGTGTGTGATTATTTTTCTCTTCTCTCTTTTTAATCAGGAGCACCAACAACTAAACTCCCCTGTATTTTCACACTGTTCGTCTGGTTTATCATATTACTCTAGAGGAGGGTAAATAACTGATTTGATTCATTGCCTCCAATTCCTATCATTCAGTTAGGAATGGTCTGATGAGTTTACATATAAATACTGCACAGATTTCATTTTACACCCAGATTCCTACTTTGGAAAGAATTCAAAGGATCAAATCAGGGTGAAAGTCAAAAATGATTTAGGGGACAAGAGATGAACTTACTGTGACTAGGTCGCTGATGCCATACAAGTGAACATTTGAATATTTCTAATGCTTTCCACAAATTAGCATCTACTTCCAGCAGCTGAGTATCCTTCATTGTAGGCTCAAATCAGAGATTTTCATTCTCAAGTCCTTCTAGTATGGAAGTGGCTGTTCACAGGTTCAAAGGGTGGCCATTGTGTTACACGAAGAGCATCCAGAAAAAAGAATGCCTTCCTGTGGTTAGCAGTCATGTCAAGACTGTTAACCTGCTCTACACACTCAGCTCAAAGCCCCGTCAACTCGCTTGCTTTAAGAGCTGCTATCCAAAACACAGAGCTGGGTGAAGTGCAAAGCTGCAAGTTCAGGCTGCACACAGCTTCTTCAAGTTCAACGTCTCCTCTCCCTGCGGCTACTGGCTGGCTGCATTTGGGCCTGAAAGGAGGGTTCCGCTGGAAAACTGCAGCATGATCATACACTGTAGTCAGAGCTGTGGGGACAGGGGCTGCAAATGGGAGGAGGGTAGACAAGTGTAGTAGAAAGGCAGGCAAAGTTTACCCCCTGAGAGGCAAATAAAGAAAAAAGGAAGCTGCAAAGGCATCTTCCCAGTGTAAGGAAGGCCCTGGTCTAGTCTTAGATGAGCTACAAAAGTGCAGCTAATGTAGGATGAGCAACACATTCCTCAGAAACCTGCTCAGGTTATAAAAGGGAGACCAAACAGCCCACCTTTCAGGGTAACTGAACATGATAAATAATTAATGACAATGAGCACCCGCTAATATAAATGCAAATGTCTGCCCAGCTGCTTGATTTACATGCAAACCGGTCTTTTTTTTTTTTAATCTATCAATAGTGGAAGATCAATAGCGGTAGTGAAGGAAAAGTGATTTCCAAAGCTTTTTTAATGTTGAAAAAGGAAAATTAAAGCTCGGTGTTAATGGTGATCCATAGCCCCTGGGCCTGAGCCGGCCAGGTATTCAATAGTTGCTGATTCACCCTGTGACCTCAGGCAACTGCACCGGTGTCCTTGCTTTCCCAGAAAAGGAATTGAGAACTTCCAAGAGCAGGGATACCCAGAGATCTTCTAGAACCGAGCAGAGGCAGGCCCATCCAGGGCCAACATGCTTCCAGAGAAAGGGTCCCACCGTCTCCAAAGTTCTCGTAGTCTCCTGATTCTCTCAGCCTCTTCTTCTTGTCCCAGGGTGATAGACAGTAGCCAAGAGTCATCCACCAACAAGGCCCTTAGTGTGGATTCATCAGTTTATGTCACTTTAGATCAACAGAAAGGGTCAGGTCAGGATACGGCTTGGCTGACGGCCACGAGACCCTGAAACTAGAGTGATTAAGCGTTCGCTGTGTGGTGTGTTCGCTGGGAAGCAAGGCCTTTATTGTATGATGGCTGCACGGCAGTGGCTGCAGTTTCACTCGTGCTGAGTGTTGCCAAGCGCCAGGCGCCCCGTAACACCAGTACCAGCCAGAGCCTGGCTCCAAAGCACTCTTCCCTTCAGAACCCCACTACGGAAGATCCGCCATGACACCTGGCTGAGAGTGGCTCCATTGTTGGTGAGAAATAATACTGAATCCTGATTTAAGAGAAAAAAAGGATAGATAGATATATAATATATATAAAATATATATATACACACACACATATACATATGTACATGTGTATATACATATGTATGTGTGTATATATATACACACAAAAAATATAGATATAAACCGACTTGTAATGAAATTCTCAGATTCATTATCAGAAGTGAAAATCATTTCAAGAATAAAATCTATAGAATCAGTTACTGAGCATAAAAAGTTCCATCCATATAATAAAATGAAGTTTCTTTTTGAAACTACATCAGCCCTGGCTGGTGTAGCTCAGTGGATTGAGCGCGGGCTGCAAACCAAAGTGTCGCAGGTTCGATTCCCAGTCAGGGTACATGCCTGGGTTGCAGGCCATGACCCCCAGCAACCGCACATTGATGTTTCTCTCTCTCTCTCTCTCTCTCTCTCTCCCCCCCTTTCTCTCTCTCTCCCATCTCTCTCTAAAAATAAATAAATAAAATCTTTTAAAAAAAGAAACCACATCATATAAAACTGATTTGAGTTTTACAGTTTTACCAAATGCGAAGAGTACCTTTGCAACTGATTGGAAATCAATGAGACGCCTCCAAGGAAAAGGCCAGCCGTCATCTCCCAAGGCTGCTAGAGACGGGGTCCAGCTCACCTTCCCAACTGAACGGTGTGTGTAAGCTGCTCTGTCTTCAAATGAAGGCTCCGGGGCTCTTACAGAAACCCACTGCGAGGGGCCTGACTGCAGACATAGGCAGATCCTTCAGAGCAACCGAAACTCCACACAGGGTGGGGGGAGAGGCCGTGGGCCCCTGGGGGTGGCTGCTGTCTGAGTCAGCACAGAGGTGAGACAGAAAAACAGTGCACTCTGGTAGGAGATCCTTGGCCTTCTCCGCCCCTCGCTGCCAAATCAGTCTAAAGTGAGAAAAGCAGAAGCGACAAACTAAACATGTGAGTTGCTTGCCAAGTGGAACATTCTAGATGATTTATAAGTTGTAGCACAGGTGAGAAGGAGATGAGACAGGGGGTCAAGAGCATGACATTTAAGGAGGCACCTGTTCTCAGGGCCAGAGTGGGTGCCCCCTTAAATTTTACACCCCGATCCCTCTCTTGGATCAGCCTAGTCCTGACCTCAGGCTGCAGGTGATAGTTACCTAACAGTGTTGAGGCTTCTTCCAAATGCTTCTGGGAAGGCCAGCTGATATATGCAACGGACCTATCACAGTGCTCTGTGGGCCAGGCATTCTGCCACGACTTGAGACGGCAGCCTCCCCCCCAAACAGCAGAGGCATGACGGAGTCTCCCACTGAAGACCCTGCCTCACACTCCTAAAATGTGACTTCAGGGGAGGAAAGTGCTGGAAGAGGCCTGCCTCCCCCGACCCTCTCCAGACGGGCCGGGGAGAGCCCGCAGTGTGCAGTGTCGTGGTTCCGACGCAGGCGGGACGTGTACACAAAGCCCCAGTCTCCGCTGGCGGAACAGCTCCCAGCCTTCTTCCGGCATCCCTGGCCCTGGCGGTAAAGGGAAGCCCTTCTCCAACCTCAGCAAAGCCCCTTAGAGTCCCCATGGGCAGCCATCCTATTTCTCACACTCGGCCGCCCATTGGAACTGCCTAGGCCACATCTCCACCAATGAAATCCAGTTGTCAGGGAGAAGAATAATTTTAATGTTCTTCAGATGATGCAGAAGGCAGCCAAATTGGAGAGCAAATTGGTCAGTATGATGAAGAGACCAATCATTGTAGGTCCCTAAAGGGCTGGTCCCCTACCCAGAATACCCAGTGATTTCACTGGGGCCCGAGGGCCTCACACTCATTATTAGACTTCATTGGATTTGATCACTCACCATCCCCTTGTGTGTATGCGCACTCACACACACACACACACACACACACACACACACACGCACACAAACGCACGGTTGTGGGTGCTGAACAGACAAAGTGGATGCATTGTTGTGGCTAAATATGATGCATAGGTTATGACCGGTCAGACTTGGAGCCAGGTGCCCCTCACTAGATCTAGGGGAACCAACTGTCCCCATTGCCCGGGACGGCCCAGCTTGCACACAGGAAGTCCCCCGTCCCAGGCACACCAGAGTGGATGATCTCCCTGCGTCCCGCTCTCCACCAGTTTCTGCTTCACGGACAGCCGAGAGGGCTCCCCTCTCTCTGGCCTCCAACTGGGTTTGGCCAATGGGAGGCTCATAACCTGAAATCAGAGAAGGAATCCCGCTCAGCCTGGTCCCCTGAATCATTGTTTTTGTCAAGCCCTCGGCCACTACCAGGCAGCCCCCACCAATCAGCTGCCTCTGCAGGGTCTGGCAGTCACTCCCTCCCCTTGCCCTCAAGGCTCAGAGGCAGCAAAAGCACTCCACTTCTGCGGGCTCCGAAGGACTGCATTACCTCTTGCTGGTTTCTCTAAATTCTGCCCCCTCGCTATGTCAACACTGTCCTTATTAAATTGTCCTCGCATTACCCAGTTTGAGGGTGCCTCCATCTGTTTCCTGCCAGGGCAGTGATGGATCCACCCTGCATGCATCCCATGGAAGCATATGGCATGGAGGAGGGGCGGGTCCCAAAGGGAAAGGAGATGCCATTTCCAGGGCAAAGGTGAAAGGATGCTCAGCAGCAGACGTCAGCACAGACAGCAAAGGGCAAAGGGTGAAATCTAGGCCCTTGCTCCTCAGAGTGTCACCGGTGGACTGGGGCTGGCACACGGACCGGAGTGGCCGGTCACTGGTGATATAAGCAGACCGGTGAGAGGAAGCATTTGGGGACCTTTAGAACAATGTCACATTGCTGCCAAATGTAACCGTTGTACAAAATAATCAGCCCAGTGAGGCATTCTAGAACTGTTTTAAACTAGAATTTACAAACTGTTCCTGTATACTGACGGTTCGCGAGTCCCTGGCCAAAACCAAGCTGTCCGTATGTGATGTGAGGGGTGCGTTTTAACAGCCTCTTTCTATTGGAAAGCTGACTTGGAAGCACATGTTTTTAGATAATACAAATAAAAATCAGCATATACTGTGGCCCCACGACATGCTAGCTGCCATTTTAAACTCCTTTCACGGGTTTCCTCTTTTAATCCTTGCAATCAGCCCAGGGGGAAGGTACCTTTATTATCCCCATCTTGTGCATGAGGAAACCGAAACACAGAAAATAATGAACTGGCCCAGGCTAATGCATTGTGGCCCCAAGACTCAGGTCAAGATTCGAACCCGGACACTTTGGTTCCAGAGCACATACCCCCAGAGTCTCCACAGTGCCTGTCTATACCAACATTTAACGTGTATTTTCTACAACATGAAAGTGGTTGAAATAACTGTGACCTTTATATGTTTCTTTCTATTTCCCACGCATCTCCTCCAGTCCTAACTTTGAGCTGGATTAGGAGGGCTATTTAAGCTCTTTTACTTTTAACTGAACCCCCTGTTGTTTTTCTTCAGACCCTTCCAGGGCAGCTAAGTTATATAACCAGAACCACCCCGGAAACATGTACATAGAGGGACATATATCTTGTTCTGATACAATTACTCAGAGCTTAGTGATATATCACCCAGCCTGTTCCCACGGCTTCCCATATATTCTGTAGGAATTCCATCTGCAGTGTCAGAACTGAGTGTCTCTTTATTCAGCCTCTAGTTGTGTGCTATAAATTGGACACCTACTGATAAGCTGTAAACATCTTTCCATTCCAGAATATGATGGACAATCGGGACAGAGCTGGTTCGAAAACAGAGACAAGACCTGGATGTTCGCTGATGCTTCAGGTCCTGTTGACACGTGTGTTCAGGGCGCCTCTGTCTGTACCCACTGAAAGAGCAGCATGGGGGCGTGGGGAAGCTTCTCTGCCACCATTTCAGAGATGACAGACACACAAAAGAATAAACTGGGACTTCAAACCAAGGTTATCAACACAGCCCACAGCTGGGTGTCACACCACTTCTGTTCCATGCCAGTGCTTTTCTTTTTTTTTTTAATTATTTATTTTTAGAGAGGGAAGGGAGGGAGAAATAGAGAGTGAGAAACATCAATGTGCAGTTGCTGGGGGCCGTGGCCTGCAACCCAGGCATGTGCCCTGACTGGGAATCGAACCTGCGACACTTTGGTTCGCAGCCCGCGCTCAATCCACTGAGCTACGCCAGCCAGAGCTGCAAGTGCTTTTCTGATAGGTGACTCAGAAACCACTACCTACGCCATCACCCAGCCTGTGCCTAGACACTCTCACTTCACAGGAGTTAGGCGTTCCCATCATCCCTCTTTCACAAGGAGGTTGAAGTTCATTACGTGACTCGCCCAAGGTCTCACGGTGTGTAGCTGGAACTATCACCCAAGCCTTTCTGAGACCTGTCTTCCCCCCACACAGGGAAATCTTCTGGCTCTATCACTCCATCATCTATTTAACCTCATAATGGATCACAGGCTAGAATGTATAACGTGGAACTACAAAACCTAGAAAATACATAGGAGAAAATGTTTCAGACCTAGGACTAGGAGAAGAGTTCTTAGACTCTTAAACCAAAAGCACCACCCTAAAAAAGAAAAATAGTAAATTGGATGTCATCAAAATTAAATACTTCTGCTCTGTGAGAGACCTTGTTAAGAGATCAAAGGAAATATTACAGAGTAGGAAAAATATTTCACATCTTAAGTCAACAGACGAATTGTACCTAGAATATACAAAGATCACTGGATGTGACGAGCCCTGGAAACGGAACAGCTGGATCGGGCCGGCTAAGGGGACATGCCTCTCCCCTCACCATCTCTGGGGACCACCCTGCACTCATGGTCCTCAACCTTTGCTGCCTTCCGTTGGAATCCCATGGAGAGCTACTAAAAACTATGGAGCTGTCTGGACACCCCTGTTTATAGCAGCAACATTATTCTAATAACAAAGGACGGGAGCCCCCCAGGGGGTCACTGACAGATGACCGGATAAACAGCATGGGGCCCACCCACACAGTGGATTGTCATCCCTCCTTGAAATAAAGGAAGAAATCCTGACACGTGCTCCAACTTGGACGAGCCTTGAAGACCTAACGCTAAGTGAACTGACCAGTCACAAAAGGGCGGATATTGTTTGATTCCACTTGCATGAGACACTTTGAAGAGTCACGTTCACAGAGACAGAAAGAGACCGGTGTTGCCTGCGGCTGAGGAGAGGGGCCATGAGGAGTCATTTAACCAGAGCAGAGTTCCAGTTCAGGGCAAGGAAACAGTCCCAGGGACAGACAGCAGTGACAGTCACACAACAATACGGCCGTACTTAACACTACTGAGCTGTCCACTCAAAAATGGTTGAGATTATAAATTTGATGTTATGCATGTGTTTCCACATAAGAGATGCAACACTAAAAATAAACAATCCAACTTTAAAAAGGATAAAAGACATGAACAAATTTGCTAAGGAGGATCCACAGATGACAAAAAAAAAAAACCAAACACATAAAAAGATGTTCAACGTTGCTAGCCACCAGGGAAATGCAAATTAAAACCATAGAGAGCTGTAACTGCAGTGGTATTGCCAAAGAGGGTGGCCCCTTACAGAATGGGATCCAGTGAGGTGACCGTACACTGTACTGAGGGAATATGGCTGTATGAAGGTGAGAGAGCATTATTGATCATTCCAATGGAAAAGCAGGCTCGATCTGAGACTATTGCAGACATGCTTACATAAAACAATGAATAAAATAAAACATATGAATGAAGACAAATACCAAATGCTGAGGAGGATGTAGAGAAATGTGGTTTTTCATACAATACGTTCCTAGTGGGAATATAAAATGGGATAGCCATCCTGGAAAATCGTTTGTCAGTTTCTTAAAAATAAATGTATCTACCACCTGGCAATTGCATTTTGGGGTCTTTGTCCTAGAGAAATGAAAACTTATTTTCATGAAGGGAATTGTTTAAAATGGTACCACCAACACAATGAAATATTAATGTATTCACACAGGAAATTGGGGTGACTGGGTGGAGCTAGATTTTAAATGATTCAGAAACGATGTTAACTTCGAAAATGCAGAAATCAAAACTGCATCCTAGAAGAAAGACTTGCAGGGAATAGCGGGAGGAAAATGAGCCACGTGTCAGGGTGGCAGGATGGGTCAGGGGTCTCATTTCCATCCTTTTTCCCAGAAGCCTCTTCGCTGCTATTTTTCTCGCTCACATTTTTGAAACATGAAAGCCAAACTGAAAAACCATTAAGAGAATACAACCCTTCCCACAGAGACTCTTGCTGGGAGGGAGGGGCCTGCTTGGAGGGACCCCTGTGCTCTGCTCTGTCCCCCACACCGGGGCCATTCGCCCGGATCTTTATCAGATTAGCTGGAGTATGTGCTAAGAGCCTGAGAGTTAGGACCCAGAACAGCCAAGTCTCAGGGGTGGCAGAAGAAAGCCAGAAACAACTGCCTGAGCTGTAGGATTAACTGAGTAGACACAGATGGATGGGGACCTTTAAGGAAAGCTGGTTAGAAGATGAATAGAGAAGAAAAAGAGAGTTCAACCCAGAAGGACAGAGTTCTCAGCCAGGGCCCTGAAACAGCAGCAGGTGGAGGAGGAATCCGAAAGCAGGAGGGGCACAGGGAGAAGACCCAGAGGATGCAGGTCGGGCAGAGGGCGAGGGGAAGGCAGACAGGGAACCGAGTAGGGCTGCAGGAGCAGACCGCTTTCTACTATCAGCATCACGTGGGTAATCATAGCACATCTGACATCGGCGTTTCCAACAACATAAATAACTAGAGGAGATAATAATAACCTTTGTTAACACAATTCATTATTCTTTTAGTTATTTTGATTTCTATGTGCAGCCTGTAAGCCTGCAGGGGACCCTTTTAAAACCAACCTATTTAATTACTCCTTCCAAATGAGGGAAGGAACGAAAGCGCAAATTCAGAAATAAAGAGCATCATTTCGACGAGATGATCTGTCCAAACACACCACGGGCCCGTATCTCAACCGTGCCCCCACTAACGCCCCAGGTTTGCTTCCCAGTGCGGGTGGCTTTGTGTTCAGATGAAGGGAGGAAGAATCAAGTCTCTCGCTCATTGCAATGTTACTTAATCGGCCCAGCTTTTGGTTTCTCCATGTAAAAGTTGTGAGGGTGACATGAGACTGAAACACCCTCGTACTAAAGCACCTACAGCCTCCGGTGTGTATTTTAAGTGCTCGGTAAGTGCTAATCCCTTTACTCCTTTTCTTTCCTCCATCTCCACCTTACCCAGTTCACCCTTAATAGTAGCAGAGCCTGCCCACCGCTCTGTAAACTCACTATGCAGAAGGACAGCTTCCTGTTGTGAGTACATGTGACTGGAGCTGAGGTTTGTTTTTTGGTTTGGGGGTTTTGTTTTTCTGTGCTCTCAGCAGGCAATCAGGGTAACAGAGGATAAATACCTGAGCTTCTTTACCCCACTACAAGTCCAAGGTATATTTTATGTTGTCTCCCAGATGTCCCCAGTAGGAATGTACCCTAACTGCCACAGCAGTAATTTGATCATAATACCCTGTACTGGGGGTTTTTTTCTCCTTCTCTTTCTCAAGTCTCCATTTCCTTATTGGTTCCTCTTGGTACCATCTCTCAAATAAACTACTTGTGCTCAAATCCTCACCAGAGTCAGCTTTTGGTGGAGTCCCCCAAACAAGTATTTTGGCCCTTCCTGCTCCTGAACGGATACGGCAGACTCAAGATCTCACTTGAGATTGATCTGGGTACTGGTCACTCACTAGCTCCTGCACGTCAACACTAAATCATTCTGTCGCTTCTTGCAACGTGGCCTTGGCTCCCAATACTCTTCAGAAACTACGTCTCAAAAGTTTCCAACAATCTCAGAATGGCAAAAGCATAACCCTGTGATCCCGTCAACCTCTGCAGAACTCAACACCAATGTTAACCTTTACTTGAAACCCTCTTTTCCTTGTTGCTGGGGAATCCATTGCCTGGTTTTTCTCCCTCTGCCGTTTCTTTTCAGAGCCTTCGCTGGATCCCCCTTAAACGCCCGTTCCTTCCGTGTAGGCTTTCACAGGTTTCTGTATCCAGAATTTGCTTCTGACTTTACACTGTCCTCCTAGATAATCCCACCCACTTTGGTATCTCAAAATAGCTCCTTTTTTACAGACGTCTCCCAAGCCTGCATCTCTAGCTAAGGCTTCTCTCAGCGAAACTTCAGATGCAAAGTTCTGCTAAACATCTCTACACGAAAATCTCTCCCAGGACCTCAAACCCACAATACTCCAGATTGAACATTTATCTCCCTGACAAGCGTGCTCTTCATCCTGTGGTCCCTCCCTCGTTAAATCACCCACTCTTCCTCACAGTCATGCTTCGTCGTGATGCCCTCCCTTCCATTCAGGCCCCCTGTCCAAACGGTCTCTCTTGCATATGTCCGTTCCTTTCAATCAGTTTGGAACTTCACAATCGCTCATCTAAAACAATGCAGGTGCTTCCTGACTCAGTTGACACAGGAACTCACCACTTCTTAACACATGTCCTGTATGGAATCCCATCGTGAAAACCCCCGTGGGGGGTATCGTGGCTATCCCCCTCCTACAGGTGAACACACAGGGTGGAGCAAAAGTCGGTTTCCACTTGTTCATATGGAAAATGATACAATAATTAATCAATACTAATACAAGAATAAACTCTGTGTTTTGCGTACTCATAAGAGTAAGCCTACTTTTGCCCCACCCTGTATGGAAGCTCAAAGGGGTTAAGAGGCCTCTTCAATGTCACACCAGTCAGTGTGTACCTGGTACAATCCAGACAGACTAGAGAATCAAGTAGAAATGTTTTTTTCAGTATTTCACCATGCTAGAAGATGATTTGGGTGGATGGTAACATCTGTCATGCATTTTATGCATCAAAAGAAAATGAACTCTCTCCTGCCGCAGGAAGTGCCATCCCAAAAAGGGCGAGGTGTCATTAGGGACAGAAACTCTGGGCAAAGGACTGGACACAGTCCCGCCTCCATCCCAGCTTAGTCCCTGACAAGCTCCATGACCTTGGGCAGATCAGCGACCGCTCTGAACCGTCATTTCCCCATCTGTAAAATAGTAACTCTACTTCGGAGAACAGTCGTGAGGACTCAAAGAAATATTGGAAGAAAAGTATCAAATGTGTGCCTGGCATGTCTGGGGTGCTCTGTAAATGGTCATTAGCATGATAATTACTCTGTAAAGCTCCTTGAACCAAACGAGAAAACAGAAGTAAATATAGGGACATGATATAAAGACATGGGAAAGAAATTGCTTTTATTAAAAACACAGTTTTAAGCCCTGGCTGGTGTAGCTCAGTGGATTGAGCTCAGGCTGCGGACCAAAGTGTAGCAGGTTCGATTCCCAGTCAGGGCACATGCCTGGGTTGTAGGCCATGACCCCCAGCAACCGTACATTGATGTTTCTCTCTCTCTCTCTATCTCCCTCACTTCCCTCTCTAAAAATAAATAAATAAGATCTTTAAAAATAAAAAAAAAAAACCACAGTTTTAGGGGACAGGATGAAGATGGTGAAGGGAGTAACCAAAGATCATTTCCGCACAACCCACGGACAGGAACAACAAGGTAAGGATGGGCCGGAGGTGGGGAGAGGGTGGGGCTGGGGGAGGGAGGGGAAGGGGAGGGAATTGGAAACCACTGTAACAATGTCAACAATAATCATTTCTTTAAAAAACACCATTTTAGAACAAATAAAACACACAACCAAGATCTCAAACCTGAACACTCACTTAACTATCGCGTACTAAGGAGTCGTGTTCCTAAAGTCAGAATGTAGTAAAGCGATAGTGTGTTTGCCGACACAGCTGTTTCCAGATCACTGCCATTGTCTCTGACCGAGGGTGGGAGGTGGGGGAGGGGAAAGTGGTGGTGGGAAAATGGAGACAACTGTATTCGAACATTAATTTAAAAAGAAAACAAATACAGTCTTCATGTGGTCAGGATTCTACACATCTTTGAAATTTTCGCAAAACTTTCTCTTGCCTTCCACTTACAAAAAGGCATTTCGGGTAACTAAAAAAAAAAAAAAGACAGTGATAGATCATTAAGATTCTGAGGTTGGTCATAGCGCCCACAGGTGCTAGTGGGAAGGAGCAAGACAGGACTTCCAGTGGAAAGGTCATGCGCACATGACACCCCCGAGTGGGTCTGTGGCCGAATCTGTTGTAGCAGCTGAGCCCACATTCCAGAGCTTATCAATGAGCAATCCACCTTGTGGGTAGCAGGTCAGTATGAGAAAGGGCATTGGAAATGGAAAATTGTTGATGCCATGATGTTCTTTCTGCGGTTTAAGGAAGACATCAGCAGATATTATGGAATGTGAGATTTTACGTTGACAGAACAGCGAGGCTGGAACCACAGCGAGAGAGGCGTCAACCTCAGGAGGGTCACAGAGGCAGCCAGTCTGGTGCACTGCGGTGGGGGGAATAAGTGTTACTGAAGATGACTGACTTGGACATTGTCTCTCTCGTGATGTAAAGGGTGTTCACGGTTATAAAAAGGTTTGGAATATAAATCCATCACAGCTATACAATGCCCACCACCTCAAAAAAATATCTAAAGTTAACGGCTCTGACCTAAAACGGGATTGCTATGTTTTGGCAAGTCTGGGAATTAAAAAAGAGGGGGGAAAGCTTGCAGCGGGTCTATTTTATTACCTCCTGCAAAACCGAGGCTTCTTTCTTTGCCAGTC